>NC_053041.3:547696568-557696568 GCF_002575655.3 Aegilops tauschii subsp. strangulata | reverse complement strand
GAGGAGGAGGACGGAGTGCATGTGTGACAAAGACACAAAGAGTGTGTGTGCGAGAGGTATCAGATTAAATGAGGCGATAGTGTGTGTGTGCATAATCGAGAGGGCATGTCTCAAGAAGGGAAGAAAAATCGACATAGATACAAGGAGCGGGAGATAGACATGTATGCAATAGTGGAAGCACGAGTGTGCGGGTGTATAAACCTATCTAGAGGCTAGTCGATAAATGTTTGTGAGAGAAATACGAGTCGGGGGTGCGAAAGCGAGAGTTTTGTGTGAGAGAGAGAGAGACGGGGTAGCCGGGAAGGGGACTGGAAGCAGGAGTTGTGTGCGTGTGTGAGAGAGAGGGGGGGAGTTTGTCTGATCGGTAAACAAATAAATAATGTCAGTCTGGGATGGAGACGAAAAGGAGACCGCAACAAATGTTGTGTCTACAGGAGAGAGAGAGTAATTTTAGTGGTATGATCCATATCGACAGACATATAGGGTGTGTGAGAGAATCCCATAGAGAGAAAGACAAAGTGAAAGGCGAGTGGAGACTGTGTGTGTGGTGGTGAAAAAGAAAGCTTAGGTACCTAGTGATACGAGAGAACGGTAGAGACGTGAGAGATAATGAAAACCGTGTAATGTATAATGATAGGGAGAGTGTGACACTTCTCAAGGGAGACATCGAGAGACCATGTTTGCGAGGATAGGAGAAACATGAAGTGAGCGTGCGGGTGAGCTGGAGAAAAGAGAGTGATAGCTACATGAAGGACCATGCATGTGAGAGAGATGGGCGTCAAAGGAGTGAACATAAAAGGGATTCAAATATTTGAATTCAAGATGATGATACATGTAATCCATACTCGAACCAAAATTGATCTATCAAACATGCATACTCATATGAATTCATGCGCATCTATGTTATTTAATATGTAGATATTAATGATCCATACAGTTTAGTAGAACATAATTTGGTTTAATTTTTTGAATTCAAACTTATGATTTTGAGATCATTGTATTTGTAAATCATATTATACATATAAAGGAGCAGAATTCTTTGTTGTGCTTTTGAAAGTATATATTAAAAAATGATGTATATAGAATTTTATTCCAATCGAAAATGGATCCCGCCTGAACAAAAATAGAATACAAACGGGATTCGAATTGAGTTGGCACGGTAAACATGCACTCTGCAAAATTTGAACGAAACGGGGAAAGTCGCGGTAACAGCCCGAACCCAAAATCTGCGAGATGGAAATTACTACTGCCTATCCCTGCCACGCAAAGCCTATCTGCTCGATTTCTATAGGTTTCGATAGGGGTAGGTTTGTAATTTCACTCAAACGTGACATAACCGCCTCCCACCCGGATTCATACACAGTGTGTCCTCGGCCGAAATCGACTCCCTCCCCGATTCATACATGGTGGGCTCCAAAAACAAACTCTCGTCGGCAAATATTCGGTGTATGCGAGATTACCGTCCTATCCCCAACCGACTAATATTGCTGTGATGTAGGAAATTTGAAACGGGGGCTAAGTTTGTAAATTTCCTCGCATTTGAGACAAGCGCGCCCTGAAGACATGGTTCCCCCTTCCTATCTACCTCCATTTCCCCATTCGTACTCCGTGGGCGCCAAAACACCCTCTCCACCCCAGCCTCCTCCGTCCGCCACCCCATCCACTGTCGTCGTCCTCCACCATGCCGGAGCTGATACCCCGACGATGCCGTCAATTACAAGAGATCAACCTCTCTCATCCACGGCTTCGGACCGGGATCCTTGCATCCCGTCCTCTCGCTTAGTCCCCGCCGTCGTCCACCTTGCCGGCGCCACTCCTACGACCGTCTCGTCCACCGCGCCCCGCCGCCACCGTCTACCCTCCTAGATCTACTTCCACACCGCCGACAGCCATCGCTACCGCAGCACCATCAAATTCTCAGCAAATCCATACATGGCGCAGCACCAGAGGCGGTACTCTTTCGAATCTGCTCAACTTATTTATCGTAGCAAGAAAATAGATCGTCACTGAGGGAGTCCTGGACTAAGGGGTCCTCAGGCGTCCGGCCTGTTATTCATTGGGTCGGACTGATGGGCTGTGAAGATATGAAGGCTGAAGACTATACCCGTGCCCGGATTGGACTTTCCTTGGCGTGGAAGGCAAGCTAGGCGACCAACTACGAATATTCCTTCTTATGTAACCGACTCCATGTAACCCTAGATCTCTCCGGTGTCTATATAAACCGGAGAGTGTAGTCAGGATAGGGAGAGACTCATTACCATATTCACATAGGCTAGACTTCTAGGGTTTAGCCATTACGATCTCGTGGTAGATCAACTCTTGTAACACTCATATTCATCAAGATCAATCAACAAGGAAGTAGGGTATTACCTCCATAGAGAGGGCCCGAACCTGGGTAAACATCGTCTCCCCCGTCTCCTGTTACCATCGATCCTAGACGCACAGTTCGGGACCCCCTACCCGAGATTCGCCGGTTTTGACACCGACATTGGTGCTTTCATTGAGAGTTCCACTGTGTCGTCGGCAAAGGATTCGATGGCCCCTTCGATCGTTAGTAATGGCGTCATCCAGGGAGAAAGCTTCCTCCCCAGACAAATCTTTGTGTTCGGCGACTTCGTAATGCGGGCCAACTTGCTTGGCCATCTGGAGCAGGTCGATAGCTACGCCACTGGCCATCAGGTCAGATTTGGAAGCTTGAACTACGTCGCGGACGTCCGTGGAGACTTGATCTTCAATGGATTCGAGACCGTGGCAATCGCTCCCCCTCGCTCCGATGAACATGACTTAAAGCTGTCATCGGATCACATCCAGGAGATGGTTCCTGTCGCTGTGACGGCCTCAGAACCGAAGCAGATCGTGCCCTCCGAGGCCACAAAGTCCGCGGCGTTGGAGCCGCACATGGACTCTACTTCCTGCAATGTTTGCGTCAATGGAACTTCGGACTCGTCTCCGGCTATACGTTCCGGACCAGGTACGCCTGCGGACACCGAGCTGGATCGGTTATCGATTTTTGAATTCAGCGCCGCAGACATCTTCCAGCACTCACCTTTTGGTGATGTGCTAAACTCTTTAAAGAACTTGTCCTTGGAGGAAGACTCACAGCCGAACTATGTTCGGTTCGAGCTAGAGGCGGATGACGAGGAACTTTGCTTCCCACCCGCCACCCACTTCATAGCCACTGTCGATGACTTAACCGATGTGCTTGACTATGGCTCTGAAGACATCGACGGCATGGACGACGATGCCGACAAAGGGCAAGGCCAAGACTCTCCATTTACTGGAGTTGGACGGCCACCTCTTCATACGACGTGTACATATGGTTGATACACATAAAGGATCTAGCGACGACAAAGAAGAGCCAGATGCGAATAAAACCTCCGAGACGCAGTCCAAGCGCCGGCGGCCCAAACGCTGCTCTAAGCCCCGTCGCTCAAAGGATGGCAACACTGGCACCGGTGAAAATAGTACTCCAGGCGACACCGAAAACAATGAAGACCCTGTCGGAGCTGCATCCGAATAGGAGGAACACGACAACGGGCAAGATAACCCTGATGAACAGGCCATGGAAGATGACTTGGAGGACGATAGTTACTGTCCACCCTCCGAGGAGGAGACAAGCCTCGGCAACGAAGACTTCATCGTGCCTGAGGATCCTCTGGAGCAGGAGCGCTTCAAGCTTCAGCTCATAGCCACTGCAAGGAGCCTGAGAAAGAAACAGCAGCAGCTTGAAGCTGAACAAGATCTGCTCGTCGACAGATGGACTGACGTCCTGACAGCCAAATAATACGGCCTCAAGCGCCCAGCCAAGAGCTACCCGAAATGCAGACTGCTACCTCAATTCAATGAGGAGGCACTGGAGCACACATCTCCCTCGTGTAATGCGGAACGACCACCACGTGGTCGAGACAGGGCGGCCGACCGGCCACCCCGCGGTCGGGATAAAGCAGCAACTAAGGCCGGACAGCAGCCTGCCCCCACCGCCCCGTAAAAATAGAGACGGAAGAGTTCGGGGTCACACGTACGACCTCCGGCAGACCCTGGACAGTAGATCAGGACATACAAGATCGATCTACGGGTCGCGAGGACGTGCCTCGAGGCACGATGACGGCTACCTATTCGGACGTGACAAACCCAACCACGCCCGGGCTGAATGCCGCAGATGGACTCCATCAGAGCTACGCCGCGATGCGGCCCGCTATAGAGGCGCCGCACACCCTCTCTGCTTCACAGACGAGGTGCTGGATCACGAATTCCCCGAGGGGTTCAAGCCTGTCAACATTGAATCATACGACGGCACAACCGATCCTGCAGTATGGATCAAGGATTTTATTCTCCATATCCATATGGCTCGAGGAGATGACCTCCATGCCATCAAATACCTCCCATTAAAGCTCAAAGGACCAGCTCGACACTGGTTAAATAACCTGCCTGAGAATTCCATCGGCAGCTGGGAGGACTTGGAAGAGGCTTTCCTTGATAACTTCCAAGGAACTTATGTCCGGCCACCAGATGCCGATGACTTAAGCCACATAGTTCAACAACCTAGAGAATCATCCAGAAAATTCTGGACTAGGTTCCTAACCAAAAAAACCAGATCGTGGACTGCCCGGATGCCGAGGCCCTAGCAGCCTTCAAACACAGCATCCGTGACGAATGTCTAGCACGCCACCTCGGCTAAGAAAAGCCGAAGTCTATGGCAGCCCTTATGGCACTCATGACCCGCTTTTGCGCGGGTGAGGACAGCTGGCTGGCTCGTAGCAAAAACACGGCCAGTGAGGCAGGCCCCACTGAGGCCAAGAATAGCACCGGCAAGCTCCGGCGCAATAGACACAAACGCCAAAGGAATGGCGACAACACCAATGACACCACAGTCAACGCCGGACTCAGTGGCTCCAAGACCGGCCAATGGAAGAAGCCCTACAAAAGAAACAATGAAGGACCTTCCAGCCTGGACCGCATACTCGACCGTCCGGGCCATATTCACGGCACCCCGGATCAGCAAGCCAATCATACCAACAGGGATTGTTGGGTTTTCAAGCAGGCTGGCAAGTTAAATGCCGAAAACAAAGAAAAGGGATCACAAAGTGAGGACGAGGACAAAGAGCCCCGGCAGCCGAACACTAGGGAGCAGAAGAAATTTCCCCCTCAGGTCAAAACAGTGAACATGATATACGCTACACACATCCCCAAAAGGGAGCGTAAGCAAGCACTTAGGGATGTCTACGCGGTAGAGCCAGTCGCCCCAAAATTCAACCCGTGGTCGTCGTTCCCGATCACCTTCGATCGTCGAGATCACCCAACTAGTATCCGCCACGGCGGTTCAGCCGCACTAGTCCTTGACCCAATTATTGATGGGTTTCACCTAACACGAGTCCTGATGGACGGTGGTAGCAGCCTCAACCTGCTCTATCAGGACACAGTGCGGAAGATGGGCATTAACCCCTCACGAATCAAACCAACAAAGACTACCTTTAAAGGAGTCATACCGGGCGTAGAAGCCCGTTGCACGGGCTCAATCACGCTGGAGGTGGTCTTCAGTTCTCCAGACAACTTCCGAAGCGAAGAGTTAATCTTCGATATCGTCCCATTCCGCAGCGGCTACCACGCACTGCTCGGACGAACCGCGTATGCTAGATTCAACGCAGTGCCACACTATGCTTATCTCAAGCTCAAGATGCCCGGTCCACGCGGCGTCATAAGAGTCAATGGCAGTACGGAACGCTCCCTCCGAACAGAGGAGCACACCGTCGCCCTTGCAGCAGAGGTACAAAGTGGCCTTCTCAAGCAACATCATGGTACGGCTGTGGAGCCCCTGGACGTCATTAAGAGGTTCCGGACTACACTGCAGCAGGACAGCGCGGCTCGTCAAGAGCTCGATTAGCAATTATGCCTCCGTCCCATTCCCGATGAAGTAGTGGCATTCGCACCACGCGTACATAATTACGCACTCAAAATCCCATGGACATCGATGAAGGCACAAGCTAACCCGGGATCTACAGCTCGGCTAGACCGATCCCGGACACACATACTTTCACCTTTTTCCCTTTTTGTTTCAGGTTCCTTTTCTCACGGGCCTGATCACCAGTCCCTTTGAAGGTTCGGCATACAAAGGAGGCAAGCAGCATAGGTGTGTAGAGTAACCTCTAGACGTTCTTCTTCACGGTATTTCCACTTATTTCTCGGGACCCGCACGCTGCGCCCTCTTGATCCCGGCATGTCAAATAGCCTGGATGCTTATCACACTATTTGTACAAGATACGCCTTGACGTATCCATCCAGTTATAATGAAAATGGTTTGCGGCCCAGTTTCTGTGGTTTTCGCTTCTTACTGCATTTTATTTCGATCTGCTTACCGGCTGCATCGGTACTCTTTTGTACGTCTCATATTCGCCAGGGGCTACTTATCGCCCCACTATACGGCAGCAAAGTCCAAACACTTCTTATATATAAGTTTGGCACCCCGAATTTAGCACTATATGCATTGGCTCTGAATCATGTCTTTGGTCAATAGTTGGGTTGCCCGGCTCCTGTGCTTGCTACCCTACGTTCCGCTCTATCGGCTAGGGTAGTAAAGGGAGAACTACTGCGATTGTGCCCTGGCCTTGACCGGATGAGCACCTCAGTAGAGAAAGTCGAAAACTGACTGTCATGATACGGCGAGAGCCGGTCAGCTGTTCGAGGGTTACAAAATCATTGGAGATTTTTTCCATGTCATGCGAAGGATCGGCACTTCCCGATCAGATGCTGACAGCACCCTGGCTTGGACCAGGGGCTGCGCACTTGCTTAATTATAAAACTCCTATGGCTAAGTGAGGGTGTTTAAGCCGTATAATCTGATTGCCTTGTTCGTTGCGCTAAACAACTCCTCCAAAGGACCATATAATTGGATCAAGATTGTTTAGATCCCATCCCGAACACCTCCGTACTACCTACGTGAGGGCAGAAGCCGACGACTGGCCAACCTCAGATTACAAACAACACGGCCGCACAGGAGGAAACAATTAAAGCATAACAAAATTACATTACAGGCTTTGTTTCCATAATACAATGCAAGGGCAACATGACTACATTTATTCAAATACAATGTCCTGCAAACATTGAGCTGCCACAAGTCGAGACCCTTCTATGACATCCGCAAAATATCTCTCGGGTGTGCGGTGCTCCTTGCCCTCCGGCGGCCCGCTGGTAACTTCAACGGAGTTCATCTTCACCCGCCACATCTTGCAACGAGCGAAGGCCATACGGGCACCTTCAATACAGGCAGAGCGCTTGACGACGTCCAGCCGAGGACAGGCATTCACCATCCGCCTCACGAGTCTGAGGTAGCTGCCAGGCATAGCTTCGGCTGGCCATAGCCAGATTATCAAATCCTTCATGGCTAGTTCGGCCACCCTATGCAGCTCCACCAGCTGTTTCAGCTGATCGGTGAAGGACACGGGAGGTTCTGGCGCCGCATATTGCGACCAGAATAGCTTTTCCGTCGAACCCCCTCCTTCGGCTCGATAGAACTCCATGGCGTCCGATACACTGCGTGGTAAATCCGCAAAAGCCCCTGGGGAACTCCGAACCCGGGTTAGTAAAAGGTACTGCTTCGCCGCATACTTGCTTTCATCTTAAAAGCCTTACCCGTCGTGATCTTCTTGGCCTCCTGGATCTCCTGGAGGGCGGCCTGGGCCTCATTCCATGCGGTCTCCACGCTCTGGCGAGCCTTGGTGAGTTCGGCCCCTTGAGCCGACGCATCATGCTCCAAGGTCTCACATTTTTTCACCGCATCTTGGAGCTCCTGCTGGATTTCTTTGACCCGGGCCTTGAGCTTCTTACGGGAAGCTTGCTGCTGGACAGCCTTCTCCTCGGCCTCGCCCAGGGCCTTCCTCAGGGCCTCGACCTCGGTCGCGGCTCCTGCACATATTACGACACTGTAGTCAATATACAGCGCCTACGCTTTCCGAACACACAGCAAGTCGTTACTCACCTTGCTTCTCCTGGAGCCGAACCTTAACCTCGCCGAGCTCAATCTCGGTCCGCTCCAGCCTCTGCCTCAATTCAGAGACTTCGGCAGCATGCGAGGTTGCGGCCAACAGCGATGCCTACTTATGCATACATATTATGTTAGTCTCCTGCAACTGAAGATCGATCCTCTGTCCGGTTCTCCTCGTCGAACACCGGACAGTGTCTCAGGGGCTACTGACTACATGGGGTTTTTCTCTTTCTATGTCACTTACCTCGAAACCTGTCAACAGGTTGCTGCAGGCTTCGTTCAGTCCACTCTTGGCGGACTGAACCTTCTCGATCACCACGCCCATAAGAACACGGTGCTCGTCCATAACGGAGGCACCTCGTAGCGGCTCCATCAGGATGTCCGGCGCCCCCGGATGGACGGGGGCCACCGGCAGAAGCGGCGCACCCCCCTCCTTCAAAGGGGGCTGCTCGCCCGACTCCGGAGCCATATGGGTCTCCGGAATCGTATTCGGCTAAGGGCCGAACTGGATACGGCCCTCTTCGCCAGTCTCCATGGGGATTGGCTCCCCCATGTGTCTGGCAGTAGAGGTCTCGCCTTGTGGCGCCTCCCGGACAGCGTCCTGGGCTCCTCCCTTCGGAGCGGTCCTCCGGGACAAACACTTCGGTGTCGTACCTGGCCTCGGGGGAGTAAGCAGGCGGTGGCGACATGCTCGCCATCTCCGACGGGGCCAACGAACCTCCAGATGAGGATCGCTGGATAAGGTCACGGGCCGGACTGCAATAGTGTAGTTAACTATGTTAAAATAATAAAGAGAAAGGGATGGATGTGCGCATGAATGAGCCATGTCACTTATGATGCAGCCTGGGGCTTAGTGCGGGGGTGTCGTTCCGGACTACTGCAACGTCCCACGCGGTATTGACTGCTGGGGCACCCTTCCCCTTTTTGGACGCTTCCTCCTCCAGATGCGCCGAAGCCGCCCTCTTCTTCTTCTTCTCATCAGGGGGGAGGGTTGTTTTCCTCCTCCTCCTCCTCTTCCTCGTCATTGTCCTCCTGTACAGAGGAACGGGCTTCGTCGTCTTCAGACGTCACGTCCGAGGTGCCCTTGCGACGGGGACCACTCTTGGCCCCCTTGGCCTTCTTCTTGGCCTTCTCCGGCGCCTTATACGGCGCCGGCACCAGCATCTTCGCTAGACGCGGGATGACTGGTTCTTCAGGCAGCGGAGCCGGACACTGGATCCGCTTCACCCTCTCCAAACAGTCCTGAAAAAGCAATAATAAAAGCTCACACATCATCCTCGAAACAATTAAGTTGGGGGTACATAAAAAATAACATACCTCGCTGGAGGGGTGTTTACAATTGTGACCACGGTCTGAATCTGTGGCCGGTGGCTTCTCGTTGCCCTTAAAAAGCAACTTCCAGGCGCCTTCGTGAGTAGTCTCGAAGAGCCTTACCAAAGTCTGGTGCTTCTTTGAATTGAACTCCCACAGAGGGCGGCTTCGGCGCTGGCACGGAAGAATCCGACGAACTAGCATCACCTGGATTACATCGACGAGCTTGACATTCTTGGTCACCATGCTTTGAACGCGCGTCTGCAGCGCTATCATCTCGTCAGGTGAACACTAGTCCGGACTCTTCTCGGCCCAGGAGGTGAGTCGCATGGGAGCGCCGGAGCGCAATTCGGCAGCTGC
Organism: Aegilops tauschii subsp. strangulata; assembly: GCF_002575655.3. NCBI lineage: Eukaryota > Viridiplantae > Streptophyta > Magnoliopsida > Poales > Poaceae > Aegilops > Aegilops tauschii. Next base: position 557,686,919 of record NC_053041.3, on the reverse strand, counting down.
GGCCCAAGTGGTGCCGCGAGGTTCAGTGATATAGAACCATTGCTTCTGCCACTCCTTTACTGTGTCCACAAAAGTGCCCTTGGGCCAGGAGACGTTGGACAGCTTACTCACCATGGCTCCTCCGCACTCCGCGTGCTGGCCATCCACCACCTTCGGCTTCACGTTGAATACTTTGAGCCACAGCCCGAAGTGGGGTTGGATGCAGAGGAAGGCCTCACACACAACGATAAACGCCGAGATGTTGAGGAAGGAATTCAGGGATAGATCATGGAAATCTATCCCGTAATAATACATCAGCCCGCGAACGAAAGGGTGGAGTGGAAACCCTAGCCCGCGGAAGAAATGAGGGATGAATACTACCCTCTCGGTGGGCTCCGGCGTGGGGACGACTTGTCCCTCGGCCGGCAGACGGTGGGTGATCTCCTTCACCAAATATCCGGCCGCCCGAAGGTCAGTAATGTCCTCCTCCTTGATGGAGGAGACCATCCACTTGCCCTGACCACCGGATCCGGACATGGTTGCTTGAGTGGAAAGGAGATGAGAACTTGGGCGCTAGAGCTCGAGATTGGAAAGGCGGAGACAGAGAGAGAGCGTGAGAAGAGGAAGGGGGAATCTTTATCCCCTTATAAAGGCAGCAAATATTCAACGCCTCCTCACTCGCCTTAAGATTCGCCTATTCCCATGGGCTGTATAAACGGCACGGTTGGGTTACCCATGCCCGCATTGATGAGAATCCGCGATAAGGGGACACGATCTCTGCTTTGCCAAGACGTGCCAATGGCAACTGCGTCTCGGGACATGGGGGCGTCGAATATAAAAGCGGTCTGGAAATATGACCGGTCGGACGTAATGTCGTGCTCCAAAAAGTTGTCAGTGGATGGAACTCGTGTAAATATATATATATATATATATATATATATATATATATATATATATATATTCTCTCTGCGGTTGTGTGTGCTATGCATTACATGTCCGGATATAGCCATCGCATCAGAAGACTATCGTGGAGTTCGGAAAAGGGGAACCCGCCTTGCAATGTCGAAGACAATCTGCGCGCCGGACTCCTCGTCATTGAAGCCAGGTTCAGGGGCTACTGAGGGAGTCCTGGACTAAGGGGTCCTCAGGCGTCCGGCCTATTATTCATTGAGCCGGACTGATGGGCTGTGAAGATATGAAGGCCGAAGACTATACCCGTGTCCGGATTGGACTTTCCTTGGCATGGAAGGCAAGCTAGGCGACCAACTACGACTATTCCTTCTTATGTAACCGACTCCATGTAACCCTAGTTCTCTCCGGTGTCTATATAAACCGGAGAGCGTAGTCCGAATAGGGAGAGACTCATTACCATATTCACATAGGCTAGACTTCTAGGGTTTAGCCATTAAGATCTCGTGGTAGATCAACTCTTGTAACACTCATATTCATCAAGATCAATCAAGCAGGAAGTAGGGTATTACCTCCATAGAGAGGGCCCAAACATGGGTAAACATCGTGTCCCCCGTCTCCTGTTACCATTGATCCTAGACACATAGTTCGGGACCCCCTACCCGAGATCCGCCGGTTTTGACACCGACAGCCACTACTTTATTCTGATTTCTTGTCCATCACTTACTTGCTAATTGAAAGCAAACATTGGTTGCGAAGTTTCCTTTGTCTGGTTTGGACCTTCAGATCCGCCATGGAACGCTCAACACTATACTCCCAATGCTTATGGTTTTCCCCTTTTATATTCCACACTAGTTAAATCACAGTAGACTAAATTTCAAAATTGGGTCAGTCGATTTTTCAAAGCTTGCCGGAGTTCGCCGGTGCGAACGAAGGGGCTCGGGTGGGGACGGTGGTTGTGGGGGCGGTGGTGGGGCCTCGCCCAACGAAGAAAACTCGACGCGGGTGGGCGGGGGTGGGGGTGACGGAGGAACACAGGCGGTGGGGGTCGGTGGTCCAGCCGGCGGCCCGTGCAGTGTTCTGTATGGGAAGAATCAGAGACGAGGAAGAAGAAGGGTTAGGAGACGTAGGATCTTCATCTAACTGCCTGAAATGGTCAACTGACCCAAATGACAAAAGTCACGCGACTTGCATGCAGACATGCCTTTATATTCAGTACCATCATCGTACCTGCTTAGCACTGCTCCTGAATCCATCAAGCTAAACAATGTGCCACTCATAATTCCAAACTTGTTGCTCAAGTACGAATCTGATATGATGCTGATATTACTAAAACAGATAACATTTAATTGGTCAGCTAATGTTCGTACTTTACTTTCGAAAAAGCACGTGCACCACATATAGAGAGACAGCAGGGAGTTGCTTTCTTAATGCGCTCTGGTTCATCATGTGTGGGCACTGCGCAACGAACATTTTATTATCCAAAATCTGCTTGCTCTTCTTTAGCATGTTCCTCTTCCATTCCTCTTTAATAAGTACTCTCTCCGTTCCTAAATACAAGTCTTTGTATAGATTCCACCATGGACTACATATGGAGCAAAATGAGTGAATCTACACTCTAAAATGTATCTGGATACATCTGTACGTGATCCATAGTGGAAATCTCAACCAAGCCTTATATTTTGGAACGGAGGGAGTATGATAGTAGTACAGTATGTTCCTTGTAGTGAAGATGAGCAGGGACATTTGCAGTGTAGAGGTCTATACGGTTGGTTGTGATGGACACTTTGAACTCTTCGGGCCTCTTTGATTCGTAGGATTTTGTAAACATGGGAATAGGATTTGTAGTGGCCTGCCCACTTGAATCCTATAAGAATAGCAAGGAAATGTGGGGAGTTGTGTCGCCTTTGAGAGTTACACTGATATTAACAGTACCGCACCTTTAGTTGAAGAGAGCTGGTATCCGAAGCCTTTCTAGCCGTACCGGCAATACTAGCACATATATTCCAGCAAGTTCCACTTTGCTGATTTTACTCTGATGCTTACGGTTTTCCCGTTATATCTACACTATGATCTGTGTAGCTGCTTTGTGTCGCACTAGCAGCAGTCCACTCTTGAAGGTAAACACCGCAATGACTTACAAAATTGGCACCAAGGCATTGAGTGCCATTCTGGATGCAATGGAACTCATACGCTCCCCACCTGTTGATTCTTGTTCAGAATATGATCCTAATGACTATTCTAACCTCGGGGAGTCAAAGGCAGATGGCCTGCCTGTTCACCCATCAAGGTGCATGTTCTAATTTGGCAAGGTTTTATTGATTGCGCGTATCTTGCATATGTTGTCTTGCATTTCTTCTACTTTGTTGCACCGCCATCTGCTTAGTTTACTCATCATATATGTCGAGATGCCATGCCCATCCATTATCAATACATATTCCATCTGTCATCATACCATGTTTTTCCACTCAAATGTTTTTCTTGTGCATCAGACATCAAAAACGAAGAGGGTGATTGCCGAACCTGGAGGAGCACCAGCAAAGTCCTTGAAAAACATGGTGGTGCCGGAGAAATCAGACAACACCCACTTATATTGGTTGTACAACAAGTGACACAAAATGTAGGACCGACTCCAGCAGACTGTACCCATACTTCACTGGCCACACCACTAGCCCCACCACATAGGACCTGCACTCCAGCAAAAGGTATACCAATTTCAGTTGCCATAGCACCAGCCGTACCACAGAAAAATCCCACTCCAGCAAAAAGTACAGCAAGTCCACCGGCCGAAGACCTATCCTGACTGCAGAGACGGCCAATTCCTGCAGATTGGAACCCCATTCCAGTTATTCCCAGTTTAAAAGACAATGCTTTCAATGTTGTTAGGGACTACATGCATATATTCCCATCATGGGAAGATTATAGTGAAGACAAACACCATTTTCACATCTTCCTGTCCAACTTACATGTAAGTGCTATTATTCATGGTTATTATTTTCCTGTTTTCTGCTTATTGAACACATCAATGATTTACATTACAATATTACATTGTTGTAAGTGGGCGAGGGTCAATCTGGATAGTCATGATGAGCAAAGCTTGCTTGTGCTTTTCAAGGAAGCATTGCAGCAGTATTGGTGTTACCTAAGGAAATCACACTTTGATGGCAAGTCTATAAACGAATTTCCGGAGAAGTCTCCTGTGCTAAATTTAGAAGACATTGAATGGAAAAATCTTGTTATGCACTGGCCTCGTTCCTAGGATGAGGTACTGTCTATGAAATCACATGACAATTTGAACTTCTACTTTTCCGCATGTGCCTTACGGATCTTTTTTGTAGGAAATCTGCTCGAAGAAGAATTCCGGTTTGAAAAGAACAACAGGATACCGCAAATATGTTGCCCGCTTCTTTGCTCTTGTTAGGACCTGTTGTCCTGTATCACTGTACTTGCATACATACCTGGTTCATTATGTGACAGCATTATGCATGATAGCTTGCTTATCAATTGTTCGCTCCAAATTATGTTATCTGTATAAATGGTTACATTAGTGTAGAATATATCCAATGCCAATGAAATCTTTTAGCTCTGCATTGTTCTTGTAAGTACTTGCTGTCCTTTATCAGTGTACTTATATTGACAGGTAGTTGTTCATGTACCATCACTCTGCAGCTTATTTTCCTTTGCCCTCCATTTTCTACACATCAGATCTATATTTACTCTTACCATAAGGTTGGATAACACCGATGGTACTGAAGAAGTTTAGCTGTGCATTGCTCTTGGCTGTACCTTTTGCCTCTATCACTGTACTTACATTTGTAGCTACTTCATCTTATCTTAAATATTCTCCATTTTTTCTTATATTATCACATCTATATTTACTCTTAACAAAATGTAGAATAAAGGCAATGCTTATTAAGAAGATTATGTTGTAAACTTCTTGAATTGCCCCCCCCATCAGCATGGACAAGGGCTTTATAGAGCCTGTCTTCACCAATAATGTAAGTTTGTCCTTCTCAAGCCTTCAAACTTTGTTGTGTATTTTTGGTGTTTGCATCAAATTGCATGTTTAAAGTTTATTATGTAGTTCATAAACAAAAGTTTGTCCTTCTCAATTTAAGTTTTCAGTTGTACAACCAAGTTCCTTCTTCATACCATGTAAATTAAACTATACAGAGCAAGTGATCTTCTTTTGCACTGCATGTATGCTTCTGTTCTTGATCCGTAATCCAGTGGTGTGGTGAACCTACCCACTACAGCACAATGTCATATTCTGCAATGTCTTAACTATGAACGATGTCATATCATTCTACTATTATTTAAACCGTCTCTTTATTTGCCAATCTGAAATGGGATAAATTGATAGCACACTAACCATTGATTCTTATGAGTTCTTGATCTGTAATCGAGTGGTGTCGTGAAGCTTCACAATGTCATTTCCTGCCATGTCTTGACCTGAACAATACCATATTGTGTTAATGCAATTTTAAACTGTGTCACTTTATTCGTCAGTAAGAAATGTGATGAATTGTCAGCACTGATACTTTTATGTGCAAAACCTGTCATCTGTCTGCTTGTTTATCTTTCAGAGTGAGGAGGATATAAGTGTTAAACAAGCGTAGTCTCATCAGCTTGCTCAGCTGCTTGCGCTGGAGCTCCCCAGCAGGGATAACCTTTCTTGAACTCCATTGAAGTGCTGTCGGTTTTGTATATTATTTTGTCGGCGTGTTTAGTTGCACTGGTGGCGATCTTTGATGCCCAGTGTATGTAATCTGTTGTCTGCTCGTGCTTTATTATCATAGTGGTGAACTTTGATGCCCAGTGGATGTAATATGCCGTAATTTCTTTATTGTATAGTCTAGGTTTTTTCTTATTCACGATGCTGCAGTTATTTTACTGTATATATATCCTGTCTTCGCAGTAAACCGGCCAAACTGTAAAATTACGGTACATAATCGGGCCATCATGCAATCACGATGTAAGATCCGCATCATGGGCCCCGTCATCTTGGTCCGTTAAAAGGCCTAAATGTAAACTGGCCCACTAGTAGATTCGGGCCTTTAATAGGCCGAGTAAACCGCCGGCCCTCTTTTCGCAAGAAAACTCAATGGGCTTTTAGGAGGCTGAGAAGTAGGTTGGGCCTGAAACGTGCCGAACAGCTCACGGGCCGGCAGCAGCCCGAAATGGACCCTGGCCCATGATTGGGCCAATCAAATCCCGGGCTTTTAACAGGCCAAAATTGTCTCGGTCCTTGTTTGGCCCAATCAGATTATCGGCTGCGAGCAGGCCGGATGCAAACCGGGCCGTAGTTAGGCCCAACTATATGACGGGCGTTTAACAGGCCGAAATTAATATAGGGCCGAAATGTTAAACGGGCCCTTAACAGGCCGAAACTAATATCAGGCCAAATTACTAAATGGGCCTTTAGCAAGTGGGCCCAAAAGCATAGCGTCCAGTTGACGGGCGGAATCTGATATGGGCCATAATTTAGCCCAAAGCCTCATAAAGGGTCGGACCTGATCTGGGCCGTAATTTGGCCCAAAACGTGGTAGGCTTTTAACGGGCCGGATCTCATATGGGCCATTGTTAGGCCCGGAACGTGGCAGGCCATTAATGGACCGGATCAAATATGGGCCGGCATTTGGCCCAAATAATGTCTGCCAGTTAATGGGCCGGCCTACTACGGTCCTCAAAATCTTGTGGGCCTACAGCTGGGCCAGTCCATTAATGTCGGCGAAATCTTGTGGGCCTTTAGCTGGGCCGGCCCATTATGGTCCACAAAATTCTTGTGTGCCTTCACCTAGGCCGGCCCATTATGGCCCGCAAAAATCTTGTGGGCCTTTACCTGGGCCGGCCCATTATGGCCCACAAAATCTTGTGGGCCTTTAGCTGGGCCAGCCCATTATGGTCCGCAAAATCTCGTGGGCCTTTAGCTGGGTCGGCCCATTATGGTCCGCAAAATCTTGCGGGCCTTTAGTTGGGCTGGCCCATTTAAACTTTATGGGCCACTTTTGGGCTGGTCCACGTGTCAACATATCATAGGCGCATCTCGCCCATTGGATGAGTGACACCTGTGCCAACACGGAGCTAACATGTGTTTCCTCCAACCAATGATGATTTTACACGTGGAAAATCCCCATTGGTCTGGGCTGTTAACGGGTTATCGGATCCAAAACCGGACCCGATAGGTTAACGGCGTTTCGTTACGGTGGATGCCACGTGTCGGTCACCCTTGACGAAAGCACTTCTACGACGCGCGATTTATCGTCATGGAAGTGGACACTTCCGTGATGATAATTTTCGTAATGTCATGGAACACTTCTACGACAGCACAGGTATGACTATCTTGATTTTCTCATAAAATCGTCATGGATGTACATGCATGACATAAAACGTGACCTACTGTGACAAACACGTATCATCACGGAAGTGTATTTTTTTGTAGTGGGAATCGTGGAAACACTAGCACCCAAATCACACAAAGCATGGCACTCATAATCTTTAATCTTAACCTTAATAGTAGGTTCCCACTCATCATAAAGTTTTCTAGGGATAGAAACTTCCAATTCAAGCTTTTCTTCAAAAGATTGCATCATAGCATCAACAATATGTTTAGTAAAAGCTTTGTTTTGATTATAAGCATGAGGGGACAACATAGATTGCAACAAGGAAATTGTAAGTGCATCTAGTGCCACCCCTAGTTGGTTTTGGGGTATTGACGACAAACATGGTTGACGGACTAATGTGTTTGTGAGAATTCCAGGATAACACAGGTAGTAGTCCCTCATTGATTCGGTTTACCTACCAGAGATGACCCCTAAAAATGTATGAAGATTGAAGACAATGGCGGTTCGTGAAGAAATTCACTTGAAGATAATGACTTGTGAAGACATTCACTTGAAGACTATGGAGTGCGAACACATAGAGTCTTTCGTAGTTCTTTTTTCTTCTTTCTTGAGTCATAGGAACCACCGTACTGTTAAGTGGGGTCTAAGTGAACAAAGTCAGATGACTGAAGTGATGCTCAACCAAAATCCTATGTCTTCGAAAGAAGATAATGAGAGTAAATCTTATCCAGAGTTGGATGAGTCAGCTTTGCTTGTAGCCCAAGCCAAGCTGCTGCGTGTGTTTGACATCCGACCGTTGGACACGTGTCGGTTCCTTAGTCACCCAGGGTCATTTCGGACATATCATGTCGGGTTGCCTCCTGGCTATAAATAGCCCACCCCCTACACCATAATTTGGTGGCTGCTCAGAGTTAGTGCACGGCTTTTGTCGTTTGAGAGCAGCCCACCTCCAAAGCCTTTGAGAGAGAGATCCTTGCGAGGACAAAGCCCAAAACACCCAGAACCAAAGAGTGTTAGGCATCACTCAAGTCTTTCTGTCCGCATGACCTGAAGACATGTTACACTTGAGGACTGTGAATCCTCTAGCCGGTTAGGCATCGCGTTCTGAGCATCCAAGACACTGGTGCGCGTCGGTCCTAAACAAACGGTTTTTAACCCCTTTCCGCGACGGCATTTGGAACCGTCGCCAAGTGAGTGTGTGCAATAGGGGGTTCCTTCCCACACGACCCAGAAACCATCAGGGATATGCCCTCCAGGGCACACACGCTCGGCAAAATGAGGTCGTGTGCGACCGGCGACCGCTCAAATATGGAAATACGTACACTAGAGATAAAAAATAATATTATATGATGAAATTGTTTTCGGTCGCAAGTACATCCCACACAGTCAGTGCCCGCTAAACGTTTCCATTCGTATGTACATCCCACACAGTCTCTCCAAGGAAAACGTTTCCGTTCACAATTACATCACACACAATTTTTCCCGTTAAATCATTTGTGTTATTGAATGTATCACACACGGTCCGTAGAAGAAACTGTGAGGCAAAGGCTGTCCATCACACATAGGTTTTATGTGGTAAACGTTTGCGCAAGGTGGCCTAACGCAAACAGTTTTCAAGAGAAAGTCGTGTGTGATTGTTCATTGATCCAACACGGTTTATTCCTAGAAATTGTGGAAGCGGAAGCGGAAGGCGAATATTGAGCCTTCATTCATGTTGATGTCTTTGCAACTTTAGGCCAGTGCATGTGGATGATTGACCATCCGTGCTTCGTCCTCTTCAGGAACACTTCAATATTGAATCGTGGGTGTTGTATGAAAACCTTCCTCACCTCCTGACCATAGAGGTGGTTTGAGAGGTAATCATCAGTTAACTGCTTTGGAAAGGCCTGAAAACAAGGATGTGTAAATATCTTCTCTATATTGGAAATGGGGCGAAGGAATAAAAAAAGGCAAGGTATAATAGTTAGTACCATCTTGTAGTGAACTGGTGTCTTCTTCATTGTGCAGACAAAGATCTTGTTGTTTTTTGTCGCTAATTTCTTTATCCAAACAATCTTTCTGACTTTCTTGATTTGATTGATATCCATGGACAACTCATTTCCCCATATGCAAAAAGGGTCGAACAGTGGGTCCAAACCTCTGACAGCAGGACCTACATGTACAAGACCAAATTGTTAAAAACCAAAATATTAGAATGGTTCCTGCAATTGCACAATAATGTGCTATTAAAGAACGGACCATGCACGTGCTAACCTCGATTGTAAACCTCAGTGCTTCCCATTGTTTCCCTGCAACACATATAAGGTAGTTAGTCATCAGGTTAAGTAAGGGTTCGCATGCTATCAGTAAAATATGTTGATGAAAAATAGGCACATTGCAGATTCATCAGATTAATTCAAGCCACACGGAAAAACCATTTACCCAAACCAAGCATGATTAAGAACTAGGAAATATAGCATTTCTATATGTTTCTCATGTATTAAGTGCAGCCAAATTCGATTTATTCCTCACATGCACAACAATACAAAATTCTACCCACGACAATTGGACATCGCATTGCAGAATTGAACCAAGCAGTTAACTAAACACCACAACAAATGAACCAAACATTAACTGAGCACCACATTGCACAATATAACATGCTCCTAATAGAAGATCAGACAGTTAACCAAACATTTAACTACAACCAATTGCAGCAATTGTATTTGTTTCTCATGTATTTACTACAGCCAAATTCAATTTATTCCTCACATGGTATACAATAACAGAATGCACCCACAACTATTGAACATCGCATTGCAGAATTGAACCAAACAGTTAACTAAACACCATAACACAAATGAACCAAACATTAACTGAGCACCACATTGCACAATGTATAACCAAAACAAGCATGCTTGACAACTTGGAAATATAGCAATTGTATTCGTTTCTCATGTATTTTGTAAATATAAATTCGATTTATTCCTCAAATGGAAGACAATACAAAATTGCAGCCTAAAGAATTGAACATCACATTTGCAGAATTGAACCAAACAGTTCACTGAAGACGAGAACTAATTAACAAAACAGTTAATAAGTGAGCACCACACTGCACAACATATAGAACATATACACTAGAGCAACAAATTGCATGGTAAAATTAGATAGCACAATTCACTAGAATTTGTGAAGGAAAGGCAGGAGCAGCACACGCAACGGGTAATCCGAGCATGCTTAACCGGCATAGCTAGCAAATGGTAAGGTGCTCCTCCAAGATCTGGGGGTCGGCACGAATGGCAGCCATCGCGACCTCATCCGCGCGTGAGGCCACGATTTGCTTCTCCACTGCCAAATGCTCCTTGAGATCCTGGCTATACTGCGTGCACCATGGCTTAGGGCGATGCTTATTTGGTGGAGGGGTCAGTGATTTGGGTGGAAGGTGTCGCGCTCGCGCCGGCGGTCGGTGCATGTGGGATGTGGAAGGAGGAGATGGATGGGGGTCGGGTGTGGATTACTTGCCTGGATAGACGAGGTCGAGCAACGTGAAGGAGGGTCGCCGGCGAGGAGGCGGCGGCGCTGCAAGCAAGGAGTGAAGGTTTCAACTTGGAAAGGAAGGCGGAAAGAGGGAAAATGTGACTTTTGGTAAGGGGGAGGGGCGGGGAGGTAGATATTTCCGCGGAAGCCGAAAATTTGGAATCGCTTCAGCCAAAAATCTGGCGTGCAAAGTGTCATCAGACATGGTCCCTTATTCAGAACTGTGTACGATATGTGGACATCACAAACGATTCAGATAGCTTAACCCGTGTGTGATGAGTTTGAACGTCAAAAGTTTTGGTTCGAATTTCAATGGTTACAGTGGTCATCCATGTCATTGCACAATTTGGGTACACAAAGGAGACTACAGCACCCACACTTCTTAGTCGAGCAAGTTCAGCAATTAAACAGAGATAGCTGACCTAAACATTACTCTAACAAATTAAAGACCGGCGCTCTTAATTAAACAAAACAAAGAGTACTACTATGGCTGGTGCTCGTCGATCTCGCCGCCGCCTCCATGTCCAGCTCATGCCTGACGGTCTCCTGGGGAAGGGGCTCCACGGCATCCATCGCACCATACTCGGCAAGCATCTCGCCATCCGCGTCCGCCATCTCTTTGGAAAAGGCCGCCACGAGCTGGGCGTGGGCGGACGCGATCTAGGCTTGGACGGGCTCCCGGCGATTGCCAACTCTTCGGCCGTGGGCTGCCGACCATTGTCGGAGAAGCTTCGTTCAATTTGTGTGGTGACCGCTAGGAGCTGGGCGTGGGCGGCCTCGACATGGTCGTGGGCGGCCTCCATTAGGGCTAAGGCCGCCACTGCGGAACGGGCAACTGCTGTGCCTCTCTCGCCAGTTGCTATCCCCGAGGCAGATGTTGCTGCCGCCACCTGAGAAGCAACAGCGCCCATTTGGTCTGCCTTTGCCACCCGGTCGCAGATTGCGGTCGCGCTCATGCACCTTATTAGCACGCGCATGGCGGCTGCGGCCGCACTCTCGCCGGAGTGGGCACCGAAATTGCCCTCACGACGCGGGTCCACGTGCCCATCTTTCACCGGCGACGATTGAACAGTGAAATGATATTTGGGGAGCGAGCAAGTGTGCTTGAGATGCCGGCTGTGGACTATAGCCGACGCACCTTCTCGCGTAAGCCATAGGCGTACCATACATCGATGGTGCTCCAGGATATTTTGTGTTGCATCTCACACGGTTGCTGATAATAAATTGTGTGCGATATACTTGATTTTTCATCTTGATTCGAATTACATAATGGGGTCACAGCAGCAATGGACGGTGTTTGAATTGCTAGACCCTTTATCTGGAGTGAACATGCAACTATATGTGTGTCGTAAAGGAATTGGAATTATTCAGGGTTCGTTTGAACATTTTATACATTAAATTGGTTTTCTAGCCATTTCAAGTGCACAATTCAAAATTAAACTACATGCACATGCTCCAGTGCATATAAATTGGTTGAAAAATCAAAAATGTGTCCTTGGGTGCATGCTTAGGTCCCATAAAAGAAGTGGGAAAGAATTTCAAACACCAGGGCACCGTTGACTGCCGGCAAAACATTGAGATGCCTGGTTTTTAAATTCTAGTAAATCCAAAACTCGTCTGAAATTCATGAAACTTGGCATACTATCATGGAGGGGCATCAACATGTCGTGGTAAAAAATTTGTCCCATTTGGAGCAGGTTTGGGTATATGCTTCTCACAACAAGCATGATGGTTTTCGGTAGGGAACGTCCCACCTTTGGGGACGAAACGATATCCATTGCCTCTTATTGCTCTCAAATTTTTTCTCGTGTCAACATAGAACAACAGGAGTGTTGTGTGATTTTTTGTGATTTTCCGGGGTTCGTTTGGACATTTTTTATGCATTAACTGAGTTTTCAATGCATTTATGTGCAAAATTCAAAATTTAACTATATGCACATGCTCCGGTGCATATAAATTGGTTGAAAAATCAAATCTATGTCCTTGGGTGCATGCTTAGCTCCCATGCAAGAAATGGGAATGAATTTCAAACACCAGGGCACCGTTGATTGTCGGCAAAACATTGAGATGTCTGGTTTTTAAATTCTAGTAAATCCAAAACTCGTCTGAAATTCATGAAACTTGGCATGCTATCATGGAGCGGCAAAAACATGTCATGGTAAAAAATTTGTCCCATTTGGGGCAGGTTTGGGTATATGCTTCTCACAAACCAGAGCTTCTCACAACAAGCATGATGGTTTTCGGTAGGGAACGTCCCACCTTTGGGGACGAAACGATATCCATTGCCTCTTATTGCTTTCAAATTTTTTCTCATGTCAACATAGAACAACAAGAGTGTTGTGTGAATTTTTGTGATTTTTCAGGGTCCGTTTGGATATTTTTATGCATTAACTGAGTTTTCAATGCATTTATGTGCATAATTCAAAATTCTACTATATGCACATGCTCCGGTGCATATAAATTGGTTGAAAAATCAAATCTGTGTCCTTGGGTGCATGCTTAGCTCCCATGCAAGAAATGGGAATGAATTTCAAACACTAGGGCACCGTTGATTGCCGGCAAAACATTGCGATGTCTGGTTTCTAAATTCTAGTAAATCCAAAACTCGTCTGAAATTCATGAAACTTGGCATGCTATCATGGAGCGGCATCAACATGCCGTGGTAAAAAATTTCTCCCATTTGGGGCACGTTTGGGTATATGCTTCTCATAAACCAGAGCTTCTCACAAGAAGCATGATGGTTTTCGGTAGGGAACGTCCCACCTTTGGGGACGAAACAATATCCGTTGCCTCTTATTGCTTTCAAAATTTTTTCTCGTGTCAATATAGAACAACAGGAGTGTTGTGTGAATTTTGTGATTTTTTGGGGTTCGTTTGGACATTTTTATGCATTAACTAAGTTTTCAATGCATTTATGTGCATAATTCAAATTTGAACTACATGCACATGCTCCGGTGCATATAAGTTGGGTGAAAAATCAAATCTGTGTCCTTGGGTGCATGATTAGGTCCCATGCAAGAAATGGGAATGAATTTCAAACACCAGGGCACCGTTGATTGCCGGCAAAACATTGAGATGCCTGGTTTTAAAATTCTAGTAAATCCAAAACTTGTCTGAAATTCATGAAACTTGGCATGCTATCATGGAGCGACATCAACATGTCGTGGTTAAAATTTTGTCCCATTTGGGGCAGGTTTGGGTATATGCTTCTCACGAATCGGAGCTTCTCACAACAAGCATGATGGTTTTCGGTAGGGAACGTCCCACCTTTGGGGAAGAAACGATAACCATTGCCTCTTATTGCTTTCAATTTTTTTCTCGTGTCAACATAGAACAACAAGAGTGTTGTGAGAATTTCTGTGATATTTCGGGGTTTGTTTGGACTTTTTTATGCATTAACTGAGTTTTCAATGCATTTATGTGCATAATTCAAATTTGAACTACACGCACATGCTCCGGTGCATATAAATTGGTTGAAAAATCAAATATGTGTCCTTGGGTGCATGCTTAGGTCCCATGCAAGAAATGGGAACAAATTTCAAACACCAGGGCACCGTTGATTGCCGGCAAAACATTGAGATGCCTAGTTTCTAAATTCTAGTAAATCAAAAACTCGTCTGAAATTCATGAAACTTGGCATGCTATCATGGAGCGGCATCAACATGCTGTGATAAAAATTTTGTCCCATTTGGGGCAGGTTTGGGTATATGCTTCTCACAAACCGGAGCTTCTCACAACAAGCATGATGGTTTTCAGTAGGGAACGTTCCACCTTTGTGCACGAAACGTTATCCATTGCCTCTTATTGCTTTCAAAAAAATTCTCGTGTCAACATAGAACAACAGGAGTGTTGTGTGAATTTTTGTGATTTTTCGGGGTTCGTTTCGACATTTTTATGCATTAACTAAGTTTTCAATGCATTTATGTGCATAATTCAAATTTGAACTACATGCACATGCTCCGGTGCATATAAATTGGTTGAAAAATCAAATCTGTGTCCGTGGGTGCATGCTTTGGTCCCATGCAAAAAATGGGAATGAATTTAAAACACCAGGGCACCGTTGATTGCCGGCAAAACATTGAGATGCCTGGTTTTTAAATTCTAGTAAATGCAAAACTTGTCTGAAATTCATGAAACTTGGCATGCTATCATGGAGCGGCATCAACATGTCGTGGTAAAAATTTTGTCCCATTTGGAGCAGGTTTGGGTATATGCTTCTCACAAACCGGAGCTTCTCACAACAAGCATGATGGTTTTCGGTAGGGAACGTCCCACCTTTGGGGACGAAACGATATCCATTGCCTCTTTTTGTTTTCAAATTTTTTCTCGTGTCAACATAGAACAATAGGAGTGTTGTGTGAATTTTTGTGATTTTTCGGGGTTCGTTTGGACATTTTTATGCATTAACTGAGTTTTCAATGTGTTTATGTGCATAATTCAAATTTGAACTACATGCACATGCTCCAGTGCGTATAAGTTGGGTGAAAAATCAAATCTGTGTCCTTGTGTGCATGCTTAGGTCCCATGCAAGAAATGGGAATGAATTTCAAACACCAGGGCACCGTTGATTGCTAGCAAAACATTGAGATGCCTGGTTTTTAAATTCTAGTAAATCCAAAACTCGTCTGAAATTCATGAAACTTGGCATGCTATCATGGAATGGCACCCGACATGATGTGGTATTTTTCGTGTCCATTTTGAGAGAAGGCGCACTCGAATAATGACAGCCAACAAAGGCATTTTAAAAAATAGCTGCCACTTTAATATCTCAAACGTTTGTATAATTCAAACTGTGTGCGTTCTGTTAACCATTCACGTGACGCCACGTGTCTTGGTTTTAATGGTTGTAGGAGGTTTTAATGGCTGTAGAAGATGTCACGATCCTCTCCAGTGCAAGGCCCATATATATTCGCTAGAGTCCAGGATTGAGACGATTGCGTGCTGACAAAAGTGGTAACTAGCACATGCGTGTCAATCGAAACTATTGTGCCAGAGAAAACACAGCTGCGCATGCTCAGTCTTCGATGGCATGATTACCCCTACTGGAAGAAAAAGATGCGAATGAATCTTGAAGCCATTGACATTGACCTCTGGTATGTCGTCAAGACAGGCATTCCCAAGGTCGGTGAAGGTGTCACCGCTGCTGATGTCAAGAGGTTCGCGCAACTGGACTCAACCGCCAAGAACATCATTTGTGGTCATCTGACCAAAGGACAGTATGGCCGTGTGAGTGCACTGGAAACTGTAAAGCTAGTCTGGGACTGGTTCTCCAAGGTCAACGAAGGCGTCTCAACTCAGAGAGACTCAAGGATTGATGTTCTTCGCAATCTCTTCAGCCGCTTCAAGAGGAATGACAATGAAAATGTCCATCTCACGTTCGATCGCCTCACTGATATCACTAATGAGCTTCGCGCTCTTGGCGCCACTGAGATCACCAAGCACGAAATCATGAAGAAGCTTCTAAGATCACTTGACAGCTCATTTGATAGCTTGGCCCTGATGATACAAGAACGTCCTGACTTCAGATATCTCGATCCGTCTGACATACTTGAGAGGCTCAACACACATGAGTTCTAGCTATCTAAGAAGAGAGACATCTATGGACCCAACTATGGCCGAACTCGTGCTTTGAAGGCAAAGGTTGTTTCCTCATCTGAAAAAGAATCTAACTGCAGTTCTGAGGATCCTGAAGACATTGGCAGAGAACTAGTAATGCTTGTGAAGAAGTTCCAAAAGTCCTTCAAGAAGAATCGCTTCGGAAAGTCTTCAAGATCCAGCTCAAGAAATGATGAGGCTTCCTCTTGTGACTACAAGAAGAGAACGTGCCACAAATGCAAGAAGCCAGACCACTACATCTCTGAGGGCTCTCTGAGTGCCCTCAGAGCTGTAGAAGAAGAAGAAGAAGAAGAAGAAGAAGAAGAAGAAGAAGAAGAAGAAGAAGAAGAATAAGAAGAAGAAGAAGAAGAAGAAGAAGAAGAAGAAGAAGAAGAAGAAGAAGAAGAAGAAGAAGAAGAGCAAGGAATATGAGTCTGATGACAAGAAGAAGAAATCATCAAAGTCGTCTTCAAAGTCTTCATCTCATAAGAAGAGCTCATCTGGCAAGGCTCGTGCGTTTGTTAGCAAGGAGATGGATTTAGAGGAGGAGTCTGCTTCTGAGGAGGCGGAGGTGGAGTCTGAGGAGGAGTCTGATTCAGGCGTGGCAAGCCTGTCTCTAGCTTCGGCATTCGTTGCCAAGTCCATCTTCAACATTGAAGACAATGGTCATGACGCCGACGCTGAAGCCGATGATGAGGACGACTCTGCTCCGACCTACCGCTTCATAGCACGATGTGCCAAGGTAAACTCACATGATGCTTACTTCCAAACCTCTAGTCAAGATGGCTCTGAGTGTAAATCCAAACCCAGCTATAAGACTCTTGCTAAAATTGCAACTAAACAACAAACTGCTATGGAACATATTCAAAAGTTGCTAGACAAAAGTAATGACCTGTTGGACGTGAAATGAATCGAACTCAGTCCTTAATCGAAGACATTAAAAATCTTCATGTTAAGTATGAGGAACTTGAAAGTCATCATGAATCACTCTCAGCTACTCATGATAAGCTTTCCTATGATTATCTTCAAAGGAAGCAAGATCTAGAGAAACTGAGAGCGTCTCATGAAGATCTTCAAAAGGAGAATGATTCACTACTCGCCCAACTGATCAGTTCCGCTCAGGAAGATTTTGTGCCACCATGTTTAAAATGTCTTGAGCGTGATAATGATGTCTTTGTTGCTGAATGTTCCACTGCCTCTGATGTTGCAATATCTTCAACTGCTGATGTGGAAACTAACCCCTCTTCTGAGGATACCACTACTATTGCTGATGAGAATGCCAGGTTGAAGACATAGCTTGAAACAGGCTTGTACAAAAGCCTCAAAGGGCATCAGACACTATGTGATGTCCTCAAGAAACAGATTCTGAACCGAAACCCTAGGAAAGAGGATGTTGGGTTCGAGAGGAAAATGAATGCTGATGGTTCCTACTGGAAGGCTGAGCAGTACCCCAAAACCGCATGGGTTGCTGCAAAGGGCCCTTCAGTGGACCCATCCACTTTATCTGGCTTCACTTGTGCTAATCCCATTATCATTGATGAACCCTTTGACGCCGATTATAAGTTGTTCAAGAATCAAAATGGTGAAGTGTTTTCCAGGTTTATTGGTACTAACTGCAGGAACGGGCCACCTTTGAAGAAGATCTGGGTGCCCAAAAGTTGTCTTGAGAAGCTTCCCGTGAATGTCATCATGACACCACCTGGGAAGAAGACAAACCCCAGACCAAAGGCTTCATATGGCCCAAAGGCTTCATACAGACAGAGGACCTCACAAGGTCACCCTAACGTCAATGTTTTGCAGGGAAACCATACTCAGACTTATGAATATGAGCGTGTCACTTCGAACCTCTATGTTCATAAAACAAATAACTTTTCTGCTTATTCTTATGAGTATTATTCACCACCTGCAAGGCTATTTGCTAGGGCTCCAAAGCAAAAGTTCTCAGATGTTGCACTTAGACTCATTGCTTCTAAGACATTCCTGAAGATGTGGGTGGTTAAGAAGAATTAACTTTCTCTTGCAGGGAAAGGTCTCCAGCCGAAAATTAAAGTCTTCTAACGCCAATGCTGGGGACCTAAAACATCTTGTGGGACGCAAGATAAAATGCCAAAATGGTCTTACTATTTCGTCCCAGGGTTTCTTGACGAGCATCCTATCTTACCAAACAAGAATCTTAACATTGATAATATGCTTGTTTGCTATATGTTTGTGCTTCACAATACTCTTGGTGAAGCCTATCCCGCTAACTGCAATGTAGGGTATGACTCTGAAAGCTACTGAGTGGATTATGGATAGTGGATGCACTAACCACATGACTGGTGATCGAAGTCTTCTCATGGATTCAACCCTACGTCCATCAACTAAGAGCCACATCACGTTCACTGACACCGGTAAAAGCAAGGTATTGGGCATAGGTAGAATTGCAATCTCAAAGGATCAGCACATGGATAAAGTCATGCTTGTTGAATCTCTTGGATTCAACTTAATGTCTATCTCAATGCTTTGTGATCTAAACATGATTGTGATATTTGGAAAATATTGTTGCCTTGTGCTTATGGAATATGACAAATCCCTAGTCTTCGAAGGGTATCGAAGAGACGATCTGTATATGGTAGATTTCTCCACAGGACCACAGCTTGCTGTATGTCTTCTAGCAAAAGCTTCAGAGTGCTGGCTCTGGCATCGGAGGCTAGGACATGCGGGCATGAGGAGCTTTCACACTCTCGTGAAGAAGAAGCATATCATTGGCATCAAGGGTGTCAAGTTCAAGAAGGACCATCTATGTGGTGCTTGTGAAGCCGGGAAGATGACAAGGGCCAAGCATCCCTCAAAGACAATCATGACTACATCACGCCCCTTCGAGCTGCTACACATGGACTTATTTGCCCCTACTCATTACTCTACCGTTACTACCATCGCATGTCTTTATGGCTTCGTTATCGTTGATGATTATTCAAGATATACCTGGGTGCACATAATTCTCTACAAGACTGAAGTGCAGGATGTCTTCAGACGTTTCACCAATCGTGCCATGAATAATTATGGCATCAAGATCAAGCACATCAGAAGTGACACCAGCACATAATTCAAGAACACCGGCCTCGACACTTATCTTGATACATTGGGAATCACACATGAGTTCTCTGCTCCATACACACCTCAACAAAATGGCATGATGGAGCGCAAGAACCGAACCCTCATTGAGATGGCACGTATGATGCTTGATGAGTACAAGACTCCAAGGAAGTTTTGTCCTGAAGCCATTCATACTGCTTGCCATATCGTCAACAGAGTTTATCTTCATAAGTTCCTCAAGAAGACATCCTATGAACTTCTGATTGGTAAGAAGCCAAATGTCAGCTATTTCAAAGTCTTTGGTGCTAGGTGCTAGATCAAGGATCCACATCACACTTCAAAATTTGCACCGAAAGCACATGAAGGTTTTATGCTTGGTTACGGAAAGGATTCGCACACCTACAGAGTCTTCAACCTCTTTCACTATAAAGTGGTTGAAACTGTGGATGTGCGGTTCGATGAGACTAACGGCTCGCAAAGAGAGCACCTGCCAAATGTGCTAGATGAAGATACACCAAGTCAATCTATCAAGCTAATGGGTACTGGAGAAATCATACCTACCGAGGAACAGGATGAAGAGGAAATCATCATTTCTGCACCTAATCAGCATGAAGACAATGTTGAGCCTGAAGCCAATGCTGAAGATGAAGACAATGATCAGCAAAGGAAAAATCTTCGTCCAGTACATCCTGGGGTTGCAAATGAAGTCCAGATTGAGAAGATAATTGATAGTATCAATGCACCTGGTCCACTCACTCGTTCAAGAGCAACACAGCTAGCAAATTTCTATGGGCATTTTGCATTTGTGTCCATATTTGAACCCAAGAAAGTTGATGAAGCCTTCATGGAACCTGAATGGATTCAAGCTATGCAAGAAGAGCTTCAACAGTTTGAGCTGAACAATGTCTAGGAGCTAGTCAAACGTCCAAATCCTCGCAAGCACAGCAGCATTGGCACCAAATGGATCTATCGCAACAAACAAGATGAGCATGGTCAAGTTGTCAGAAACAAGGCTCGTCTCGTAGCTCAAGGATACACACAAAGAAATTGACTTTGACGAAACCTTTGCTCCTGTGGCTACGCTTGAAGGCATTCGCATACTGTTAGCATATGCCAACCACAACAACATTCTTCTGCACCAAATGGATGTGAAGAGTGCCTTCCTCAACGGCAAAATTGAAGAAGAAGTGTATGTTGCACAACCCCCTAGTTTTGAAGATCCAAAGCGTCCTGACATGGTGTACAAGATCAACAAGACACTGTATGGCCTCAAACAAGCACCTCGCACTTGGTATGACACACTCAAAGACTTCCTGAAGAGCAAACGATTCAAACCTGGTTCTCTAGATCCCACTCTCTTCACGAAGACATATGATGGTGAACTGTTTGTATGCCAAATCTATGCGGATGACATTATCTTCGGCTGCACTGACAAGAGATATAGTGATGAGTTTGGGCATATGATGTAGGAGCAATATCAGATGTCCATGATGGGTGAGCTGAAGTTCTTCCTTAGTCTTCAAACCCGTCAGCGGAGAAATGGCATCTTCATATCACAAGAAAAGTACCTCAAAGATTGCCTGAAGAAGTTTGGAATGCAAGATTGCAAAGGGTACACGACGCCAATGCCAACCAAAGGCCAATTGGGCCCCGACGACAATGGTAAAGAGTCGATCAAAAGGTATACCACTCCATGATTGGTTCTTTACTGTACTTATGTGCATCTAGGCCTGATATAATGCTTAGCCTTTGCATGTGTGCCCAATTCCAAGCGGCCCCAAAGGAATCGCATCACTTAGCCGTGAAGCAAATTCTTTGATATTTGGCTCACACCCCAACACTAGGATTATGGTATCCAAAGGGCTCAGAGTTTGATCTAGTTTCATTCTCTGATGTTGATTATGCTGGTGAC
This sequence comes from Aegilops tauschii subsp. strangulata, assembly GCF_002575655.3. Classification (NCBI taxonomy): domain Eukaryota; kingdom Viridiplantae; phylum Streptophyta; class Magnoliopsida; order Poales; family Poaceae; genus Aegilops; species Aegilops tauschii. Next base: position 557,665,589 of record NC_053041.3, on the reverse strand, counting down.
AAGGTTGATCACAAGTCCACATCAGGCACATGTCACTTTCTTGGACGATCTCTTGTCTGTTGGTCTTCAAAGAAGCAAAACTGTGTATCACTCTCCACTTCTGAATCTGAATACATTGCTGCTGGATCATGTTGTGCTCACCTTCCTTGGATGAAGCAAACACTCAAGGACTATGGCATCCACATGAAGCATGTGCCACTCTACTGCGAGAATGAAAGCGCCATCAAGATTGCCAACAATCCAGTTCAGCACTCAAAGACAAAGCCCATTCAGATCCATCATCACTTTCACAGAGATCATGTCATGAAGGAAGACATTGATATCATTCACGTCAACACTGAAGAGCAATTGGCAGATATCTTCACAAAGCCCTTGGATGAGAAAAGGTTTTGCAAGCTGCGGTGTGAGCTAAATATCTTAGAATCCTCAAATGTCCTGTGAATGGACACACATTCTAATGCTTATGCATGTTGATGACTTAGATGTGCAACAGACGAAGTAACGTATATCTTCAATTCATGAAGACTTACCCTCTAAGTGTGAATACATTAATGTGGAATTTGACTTCGCAGCGCCACGATAATTGTGCGCCGTGTCTGGGTCTAATACTTCCTATATGGTGGGTAACGCCACCACCAAACCTTCTTGAAGTTTTTCATTTGGCGTCATGATTGCATTATCTTCATATTTGGTTTGTCTTCAACATTGGTTTGACTTCAAAGTTTATCTTGGCAATGTTGATTTGGTCTTCACTGATATATATATATATATATATATATATATATATATATATATATGGTGGGTCTATTATGATAACACCCCTTAAGACCTTATTCTAATAACACCGAAGCCTTATTCTGCTAACACCCTAACCCAACCCGACCCGATGCGAAATAAAAAAAGCAGGTCAACCCCCGCAACCCCTCCTCCCACATCTCCCCCGTACCCACCCACCTTCTTCGTCTCCACCCCCACCACACACCACCGCACCAACCTCTCCCTTCCCCCACCACAACCACCTGCCTACCTTCCCCCACCATCGCACCACCTCCCTCCCTTCCCCCACCCCACCAACTGGCGCCAATCTCCCCACCCGCGACCTTCCTCCCCTCGCCGACCAGCCCCCGTCCCCCGGCCACCTCCCATCACGAGACAGCACCGGATCCAGGCCGCGGCGACCCCCGCCCCACAACGCCCCGGCGCCGGATCCAGGAAGCGAAGCCCTGCCACCGGAGCTAGGCCGCGCCCCCCGCCTCCACATCCAGCCGACGCAGTTCGGGTCGACCGCCACACTGTCGCGCCGGATCTGCTCGCCACTGTTCGCCGGTCCTCCTCTGCGTTCGAGCTTGCTGTCCGCCGCATGTTGGGTCGAGCCTTCAGCGACCAATTGCTCACAGGAGAATCCCCCACCTCCTCTTCCTCGTGACATCGGTGAGATCCGCCGCCCCACGCCCCATCCCGCACCACCCCTCTCCAGATCCGCATCGGGACCTCACCTCACCCGCACCCCCACTTGCCGGAACTGCTATGCAGTTCGGTGGGGTCAGTCGTGCGGTTCGGTGGGTCATGCCGTGCAGTGTGGTGTGGCTGCAGCTCCTGCGTGCGGTTCAGTTGTGCGTGTGAGTGCAGTGCGCCGCACAGGTGGGCAGAAGGAGGAGGGAGTGTACTGCACGGGCGCCCGGCCCTCCATTCCACCTCCCCTCCTCATCCGATGGAGCAGCACGGCCGTGGTGACCCCTTCGAGCTGCAGTCCATTACAGTTTCCATGCAGTCCCAGCGTGGCGTGTATACAGTCACCTCCCCCTGGCATTCCTCAACGCCTACCGAGCAGCATCTACACCACCGTTGGAGATGAGGTTCATCGTACATTGATGTGCGGTTAAGTATGTGTACATGTGCAATTTGTTAGTATGTGCATGTACAACTGCAGCTCACTTCATCCGGCGTGGCTTTTTTTGGTTCAATTGCAGCTCACTTCGTCCCAATCGTTGGCGAAACCGTGCACTAGCTCATTCCTTCTCTCTAGGATGAGCAACGCAATGGTGTCGCTGGAGCAGTCCACACAGCCATCATCGACTCGTCATGCAGTGCGCTTCTTTACTATGGGCGCGAGCAAAGTCGGGATTAGTCAGTAGCGCGCGCGGCCATCATCGACTCATGGGCGATTTTTGCAGCTCACTTTTTTGTTTTTTTCATTTTGTTGCGTGAGAAAATGGTGTATGTTTAGTTTATATATTGAACGACATGTGTGCTGATTGCAAAAGTAGTACACTTCGGCAAAAAACAACAGCAGTCTGCACAGGAGGGCCACCACCCCGAGCCGCCTATGCAAAATTCATGATAAAATTGTGGTATCCCTGACTGTGTTCGTGTGGTGAGGAGCGTGTGTGCATGCAATTCAGTCTTTTTCATGTTTGTTTTGTCTGTAGTCTTGTAGTGCACTTCTCTTCTGGGAGACATATCCAGTGCTCGGTTTGTTATGCGATAGGAGTACTACAGTCTGGTGCGTGGGTGCAAGGAAAGTTCACTAACCTCAACCACGCAAAAGTTTTAAAAAGCGTTTGCAAAAAAACATTGATGCAGTACACTTGCCTCGTCTCGGCACTCAGGATCTGAAGTTCACTAACCTCAACCATGCAAAACTTCAAAAAGCGTTTTACAAAAAATGCATCACACTAGCCTAGGTAATTCAGTTCGAACAAACGACAACAAACCAATGTACTCCACTTCGTTTTGTGTCGCGGTTCACTTCCCTCTAATGTGCACTACACTCATCCCCATGAGGCACCATGTGTTTCATAAAAAAAGTTAGAAAAAGGATAAAATGAAATCATTCAATTCGCTTGACCGTTTGATGCAGTGTGGCTTTAAGTTTGAAGCAGTGCGGTTTTCTGTCCGATGCAGTACACACGTTGATTTTGGTGTCGCGAAAAAACAGAGTGTCCGCGTTTCGGTAAATTCAAAATTGCTCTTAAACCGTAAGGAATTAGAGAACGTGTTCTATGTGAAAAAGTTGCGCCTTGTTGATATCTTTCCAACGGTGTATAATTAGAATCATTCCAATCAGCGGTTTGTAAAAATTTCACGAAAAACGGCCGGTGCCACTCGTCGTCAGCCACACGATTTTCAAAATTAACTAAAATCCGTAAGGAATCTCAAAAACATTTCAACATATGAAAGTTGCGCCTCGTCCATAGCTTTTCAACAGAGTATCATACGCCTTGTTTCGACAAATGGTTCAAAAACTAGAACGAAAACAGTACCGAAAATTGCAAAATTTACAAAAAAAAACGTAATTCCGCGATTTAGTAAATTTGAAACTGCTCTTAAACCGTAACGAATTAGAGAAAATAATATATATGAAAAAGATGCGCGTCGACTATATCTTTCCAACGGCGTATCATTTGCTTTATTCTGATGAGCGGTTTAGAAAAACATCATGAAAATACGCTCGCTGCCACTCGTCATCCGCCGCACCGTTTTTGAAACTGCTATTAAACCATGAGGAATCTCGAAAGGTGTTCAACATGACAAACTTGCGCCTAATCCATAGCTTTCCAACGGTATATTATACGCCTCATTCCGATAAACGGTTAAAAAAATAGAGCGAAAACAGCACTGGAAAAACACTGCATGCAGTTTTTTGGCGACGGGAAGTTCACTCGCGTGAGTCCTGCAGCGCACTTGGTTCTAACAATGATGTGCACTTGCGTTGAGCGTGCAGTGCGGAAGCGTTATCAGAATATTTATTCTGCTAATATTAGCATAATAGACCGGTTGTATATATATATATAGATATATATATATATAGAGAGAGAGAGAGAGAGAGAAAGAGAGAGAGAGAGAGAGAGAGAGAGATATGTGTGTGTGTGTGTTATGTCCTCTAAAGCATTCACTTATAGCTATGTCTTCAAATTTTCCATTTTCTGAACTAAGTGAATGTGATTGGACCCTACCCCTTCCGTGCTTATCCCTCAAATTCTATTTGTCTCTTCATATGCATTCTGTTGACACGTGTCGAATGTCTTTGTTGTGTCCTTGTTAGCTGAAGATACAGAGGCACACATTTAAAACTGTTTTTAATGCCTTATCCTTTTTGCCTGAATACCGGAGAAGCCGGAATGACCACCCGACAAACCAGGCGCGCGTGGGAACATGGCTCAACTCTCAATAAGTTGCATGCATGCCACATGTCCACCAGATGTGAACCGCCAGGGGCACCTCTGTAATTGTGCTGCGCTGCCCCTACTCCTTATAAATACTACACCCCATGCAGTCATAATCTCTTCTCCCACCTCGCCATCTCGCTCAAACCCTAACGCCACCGCTAACCCCAGTCGACGCGGGAGACGAAGCGCTTAGCTGCCGCAACCTCTTCGACGCCGTCTTCACGCCGGCCGCAGACCTCGTCTTCTCCGCCGCCGCTGTAGGTGTCTTTCGCCGCCAACTTAGGGCGCGGGAGACCGGACTGCTCGACATCCTCTTCGCCTCGTCTAGTAGTTCTTTGAGCTGTAAATAAAACTCACTTTTACCGCATGTTTGATCTGTTGAATCTGTCAACATCTTCCAAAAGTGTTTTTCTTACACTTCCATATCTACTTCTTTCTGTTTCTGCATCTCATATCTTGCAAGTATATTCACGTATGCCTCACAAACTAGTGAGATTCCTCACTTGTACTTATTCATGGATTCGTACAAATCTAGAACCAACTCACCTCAAATAAGTGAATGTCTTCGCACTATGAGGTCAATGTCTTCAAACTGACTTATCTTCAAAATCTTCTGAGAATGCATATGACCTCTTCCCCTTCCCTCGCATCTCTAATGCTGTCACAGGTACATGTCCGTGGGAGAATCCCTTGGTTCTCATAGTCTGCATTCATTTGCAGAATTCTTACAGCATCATATTGAATCTCCTGAAGCCAGCTCTTGTCTGACCAGTAGATTGAAGCCAAACATTATCTTGAAGCCTTTCTGTTTGAGTCCAATGGCTTCAAGAAAATCTGCAAAGAAAGGTGGAAGGAAGCGCAGAGGCAACACAACTATGGACTTGCCACCAGACATCTATAAATAGTACAAGTCTGACCCAGAGGAAACATATGGAGAACGCAAAACTCGAGTCCAATGGATTCGAAGATATTGGTCAGAGCAATGGTTTCTGCATAACTTCGTTACAGATGAATATGCTAAGAAGAATGTAGTGAGGCCTCCATGGGCAGATATTGTGTATAAGAAGCTTATGCCCAAGACAAAGGCTGAAGCCATTGCTCAAGGATTCTTTCCATGCATGGTCAGAGGACCTCAGCCTGCTGATGCCGATGCCTCTAGTCTCAGATGGTGTCATGACGATGAGTTATTTGAGAAAAATCTTTAGTTTGCCAGAGCTTCAGCTGTGCAGAACAAGCAGGAACTGGGAACTGGCTTCAACCTCGGTCCTGCTACTCCAAGGCCTAATGGCACACGTGAAGCCAATCCGAATGTCATTGGTCCCTTCAATGCATGGCTTCGATGGGCTTCTATCCCATATTGCTGCAAAAAGGGCCACAGTTGATCAATCTGTAGCGGAAGTGGACTATGAGGATGCTCCTAAGCCCCCAAAGCCTAAGAAGACAAAAGCTTCAAAGCCCTCTGTTGCTTCCAAAGCTTCAAAAGTGAAGCCCTTGAAATCTACACCTCCTGAATCTAGTGTGCAGTCTGAAGATCAATCTCGTGTCTCCAAGAAGACCAAGAAGACCAAGAAGATTTCTGGGCATGACCTCACTCCAGCAAGCATTCTGCGAATGAAGAGAATGTCGTTGATCTATCAAGTGATGGAGATCTTGCTGATGATGCTCTGGAGTTGCTCATCAAGAGCAAACAAGAGGCCAAAATCTTCCAGGATCTGCCTCTATTCGATGCTGACATTCTCAATCACTTCATTGATGAATGGTTTGAAGATCCCACAATCAACATTGATGATTTGTAGCTGCCCATGGACATCAGCGTCACATTTCAAGGAGCCATAGCCAACGAGCTTGCTATTGCTCAGAAAATTGTTGAGCTGAAGAACAAGATTGACTATGAGAAGGCCCAGTTCAAGAAGCACCTGGCCAAGCTCAGTGTTGTTGATGTACAAAAGTTCAAGCAAATGATGATCGACCTCAAGGCCCAGTTCAACAAGAAGCGTGAGGAAGCTAAAGGGTCCTGTCAGCGCATGAAGTATTATGCGCAGAATGCGTCCAAGCACATAATGAGGCTGAAAAGAGAAAGGCACTTGGGCGTCCAGGCATTGACCCCAAGCTTGCTGCCAAGAAGAAGAAGAAGCCTGCTGAAGCCGAACCCGAGGCCCCAAGGCGGGAAAGACCAAGCATAGTCTTCCCTGCCGGTATGATTGGCTCGAAGCCAAAGGTCTCTTCAGCAGCTTCAGAGCAGAAAAAGACAAGGCAAGCTGAGGCTGAAGCCAGGAAGAGGAAGCACCAGGACACCTCTGATGCTGCTCCCTCCGAAAAGAAGTTGAAGACAAAGGCTTCAAAGGCTTCAAAGTCTTCATGCAAAGAACGTGCTGCTGCCCAAGAGAAGCTGAATGTTGAAACCATCTTTGTTGCGTTTCCTGCTACCACCAATCATGGGCTCTGTCTTGTTATCTATGAGCCTGCTCCCACATAGGCTCCAGAGTCTGAAGAGATTCCAGCTGTCGACTCCACCGCAGCTGAAGACATGGGTCACGAAGACCATGTTGAAGATGATGAAGTCCTTCCTCAGCTCGAGCCCAAACCGGTATCATCGCCTGCTCCTACGAGCAGAGAACTCATAAGCATTGGTGGTCCCATGGCGCCAATTGCTCAAGATGAATTTTGGGAAGAGCAACACCCGAACTCCCCCCTTCATGAAGTGATTCCCCGTACTCCACCAGCTCAAGTCACCACTCCGGTGCTTGATGAAGACATGGAGAAGACCACCCCTTCACCACAGGCGACGCCTCCGTTCTGAAGGCTTCGTAGAGGCCCTAGGCCCCAGGTCTCCATGTCAAGCATTCCTGAAGAGGATGTGCAACCCACAAGCTCAGTAGCATGTCAAGTGTTTCCTGAAGCCATCCCTTCAGAGTCTGCTCATGATTCTGAAGCCAAATTGGCTGAAGACATTCCGGCTGTATTAGTCGATGAAGAAAGACAAGAAGAACAAAAACTTATTCCCCCTGCCAGTGATCCAGTTGTGCAAGAAGAGGATGTGATTGTGCCTGACCCCCCGGTTCATGAAGCTATGGAAGTTGAAGCCAATGAGGCTGCCACCATCATCACTACTGAAGCCAATGATGATGTCATGGTTGAAGACAATGTGGAGCCTGAAGTTAATGCTGCCACGGAAGAAAATGCACAGCCAACCACTTCTGATGTAGCAGTTCCTCCACTAGTGCCTCACACTATGGAACGCGCTTACAATCGTGGTGGTGAGCTTGTTACTGTTAGGTGGCCCATTCTGATTCCACCCACTGCTCCAGGACCACAATATGACTATCATGTGGAGCAAAGGCCTCAAACACAGAAGTTGAAGCCAAGATTGCCAAGGCTTCCCAGTGATGCAACTACACAAGGCTCTTTCAATGTGCAAAGCTTCAGAGCGCACAATACTTTCTTCGACGGCGCCAAGAACACTTACAAGCAACCAAAGATCCCCTCGGATAGGTTCTGAAGACATCAGCAATGAAACTACTATTCTTGCATTCTATACAATCAAGCCAGGATTTTTCCACACAAGCATTTTGATTGTGATGCCATTGGTGGGCTGCCATGCCTTTAAGAGGCTCTTGACTGCTTCAGAGAAGTTGGGCTGCTCTAGTTTGTGACTGATAAGGAGCACTGGAATGAAGAGCTTATGCTGCAGTTCTATGCAACACTCCATATCAGAGGCTACAACAAGGATCCGAAGACTTGGATCCTTGAGTGGATGACAGGCGATGTTCATCATGAAGCCAAAGCTCAGGACATCATCGAGCTTACTTCCCTACCCACTCCTGGTAAGTTATTTGAACCAGGTTGTCAGCTACATCAGAATGAACTGCAGAGCATCTTTCAAAAGCCAGAGCCAAATATGAGCCAGATGCTCAGCATGATGAAGCCTTTGCCCCATGACGCTAAATATCCCAAGGAGTGCTTTTTCAATGACCTCGAGTACCTGCCCTGCACGGTATATCATATTTTAAGGTGTACTTTGTGTCCTATCAAAGGCAACTCTCCTGATGCCAAACTCGAAGGTGCCATGAAGACATTGGTCGTCTATATCATTAGTGGCATCAGATTCAACACTCAAGATTTCTTCATTCGTCAGCTTGTTGCCTCTGGAATTGATCTATTTGGCCTCAAATTCTATGCACCATGGGTCATGCGCTTGATTAAGCTTCACTCAACTGTCAACTATCAACCTTCAGTGCGAATCATGTTGTATTCTTGCCTGATATTGATATGACCTATGAAACCATCTAGCCTGAGCCTGCCAAGAAGCCACTCCACTTGCACAATGTTGAACATCAAAGCTTCACTCAGCCTATTGAAGGTATTCATGTGCCCAATCCTCTTTCTCCTGATGGTCCTCTTGTTGGTCATTTACGTCTGCCTCATCGTGCCAACACCGATGCCACTGCCAGTACTATTGCTCAAAGGCCTCAGAAGTGTCCTCGTGTCCTCAATGACCGAGAACTTCTTGTATCACTTCATCAGAAGCAGGATAGGCATGATGACTGGCTGAGCGTCAGATGCAAGTCTTCTTGTTGATGTCAATCGCATTCAAAATCTAGGCACCAAGAATTCATTCGTTGCGCATGAAGCCTGTCGGCGGTCCTGGAAGAGCCTCACACTGCTCTATTCTGAAGATGATCTTCACGAAGATGGCTTCACAGAGCGATTCAAGTATGACTCCAGGCCTCCACAATCTGCAAGTTGGCGTCCAACTCCTTCCATTCAAGATTCAGAGTATTCATCTTCGGCTGCAACTGTTGTTGCCAGAGTCATTGATGAAGAGGATGATGCCACTTCACCAGTGATGGCTTCATTGCATCATGACGCTGCACTAGGCCTGTCTGCACCGCCCAACACCAACGTCGACCCTGCTGCTCTAACATCTTCTCCGACTGGGAATGAGTAGATACTCTATGTCTTCAAACCTTTTGGTCCTTACTGACAGAAGGGGAGAAGCATATGAGTTGATAGTCTTCAAGCGGGTCCATATGGGTCTGTTGCTTATTTTGCTAAGTCTTACAACTCTCGTTCTTGAAACTTTTGGTTTTTGAGTTGTAACACTTAAACTCGATGGTCGTCTACCACTTTTTCTGCTACTATGTGATGTGATGATGATAAAGTCTGCATGAAGTCATTCTGTAGACGCCCATTTCTCATTATGCATTTCATTATCTTCACTATTCTTATGTATGCATGATGAACTGTCTTCATGTGTTGAAGAGAATCTCCACAAAGTAAAACCTGCCATGTGCATTTGCATTCAAAAGCAAACTACTTATATGCACATCTTCGGGGGGAGCCTTTTCCAACCTATGAAGACAATGCCTATGATCTTTAACTTTCACATACTTTAATCCCCGTTGAAAACTTCAACCAGTTTGTCATCAATCACCAAAACGGGGGAGATTGTAAGTGCATCTAGTGCCACCCCTAGTTGGTTTTGGAGTTTTGATGACAAACGTGGTTGAGGGACTAATGTGTTTGTGAGAATTGCAGGATAACACAGGTAGTAGTCCCTCATTGATTTGGTGTACCTACCAGAGATGACCCCTAAAAATGTATGAAGACATTGAAGACAATGGTGGTTCGTGAAGACATTCACTTGAAGATAATGACTTGTGAAGACATTCACTTGAAGACTATGGAGTGCGAAGACACAGATTCTTTTGTAGTTCTTTTTTCTTATTTCTTGAGTCATAGGAACCACCGTACTATTAAGTGGGGTCCAAGTGAACAAAGTCAGATGATTGAAGTGATGCTCAACCAAAATCCTATGTCTTCGAGCGAAGAAACTGAGAGCAAATCTTATCGAGAGTTGGATGAGTCAGCTTTGCTTGTAGCCCAAGCCAAGCTGCCGCATGTGTTTCAAATCCGACCGTTGGACACGTGTTGGTTCCTTCATGACCCAGGGTCATTTCATACATATCATGTCGGGTTGCCTCCTGACTATAAATAGCCCACCCCTACACCATAATTTGGTGGCTGCTCAGAGTTAGTGCACGGCTTTTGTCGTTTGAGAGCAACCCACCTCCGAAGCCTTTGAGAGAGAGATCCTTGCGAGGACAAATCCCAAAACACCCACAGCCAAAGAGTGTTAGGCATCACTGAAGTCTTTCTGTCTGCGTGACCTGAAGACTTGTTACACTTGAGGACTATGAATCCTCCAGCCGGTTAGGCGTCGCGTTCTGAGCATCCAAGAGTCATTGTGAATTGCCGGTGGACAAAGTCTGTGAAGGTTTGGAAGTCTACCTTGAAGGCTTACCAGAGTGATTGGGTGAGGACTGGGTGTCCTTAGCTCAAGGGGAATAAGGTGAATACGCGGTCTTCTGAGTTCAATCTCAGCCTCCCTAACCAGATGTACAGTTGTCACCGCAACTGGAACTGGTCTACCAAATCCTTGTCTTCACCAAGCTACTAGTTCTATCCCTTACTTCCTTTGCATTTCAGTTTGTCTTCGTGAAGTCATTGCTTGCTTGCTAGTTCTGTTTGACTTCACTGTGTGAAGACTATTACCTGTTTGGCTTTGTACTATCTTCCATTCTGATCCATACTACCTAGTTGTTGTTAGTCCTCTACTTTCACTATAATGTTACTTGACTAAGGCTTGTCTAGTGTAGTTCATCTTCCACTGCATATCATATAGGCCCATTCCAACGGTTTGTCTTCAAAGACCTCGTGTTTTGAAGACTTCCATAAAAATCGCCTATTCACCCCCCCCCCTCTAGTCGATAACTAACACTTTCAGAAATACAATCTATTAAAGAACAATTATCATAATTAAATTCCTTAAAATCCAAAAGAGTGGGTTCATTGCTACTTAAAGTTTTGACCTCTCCAATCCCACTTTTATCAATTTTTGCATCAAGATCTAAAAACTCTGAATCAATGGGACGCCTTTTAACTAAAGTTGACTCATCTCCAGTCCCATCTTTATCAAGATTTATATTGGAAAACAAAGATTCAATAGGAGTCACATCAATCACTTTAAGATCTTCATCATTATTCAAATATTCTAGTTTAGCGGCAATCTTATTTACCAAGGTAGATTTCTTATCGGAAATTTGGCCTACTAAATTTTCAAGGTGAGCAAACTGAGATTTCAAACCATAAAATTCCTTAGACATTTCATCAAGCTCTTTATTCATGTATTCCATAAAACTTTTCTACTCCTTGAGCTCGTTTCTAAAGAAATTGTTATGCTCAAATTGCAAAGACATGAAGCTTCTAACATTATGTTCAATTTCGTCCAACCTCCTAAGGTGAGGGTCAACGTTTTTTGGTGGAGCCATTGCGACAAAGCAAGCAATCCAACACACGGGCACACAAAAGGCAAGCGAAGAAGACGAACGGAAGAGGGATGAAGAAAAGGCAAATCTTTCCGAAAATCATTTTAGAAGTGAGGGAGAGGAAAAGGAGAGGCGAATGGCAAATAATGAAATGCAAGAGATGAGAGTTCATGATGGGTACTTGGTATGTCTTTACTTGGCGTAGATCTCCCCGGCAACGGCGCCAGAAATTCTTCCTGCTACCTCTTGAGCTTGCGTTGGTTTTTACCTTGAAGAGGAAAGGGTGATGCAACAAAGTAGAGTAAGTATTTCCCTCAGTTTGAGAATCAAGGTATCAATCTAGTAGGAGACAACGAAAAAGTCACCGAATACCTGCACAAACAATCAACAACTTGCACCCAATGCGACAAAGGGGTTGTCAATCCCTTCACAGTTACTTGCAAAAGTGAAATCTGATAGAGATAGATAAATGCTAAAGTAAATATTTTTGGTATTTTCGGTTTATAGATCGGAAAGTAAAAGATTGTAAAGGAAGTAAATCGGAAACTAAAATTGTAGATCAGAAACTTATATGATGGAAAATAGACCCGGGGGCCATAGGTTTAACTAGAGGCTTCTCTCGAGATAGAAAATATTACGGTGGGTGAACAAATTACTGCCGATCAATTGATAGAAAAGCGCAAAGTTATGACAATATCTAAGGCAATGATCATGAATATAGGCATCACGTCCGTGTCAAGTAGGCCGACTCCTGCCTGCATCTACTACTAATACTCCACACATCGACCGACTCATACCTGCATCTAGAGTATTAAGTTCATGAAGACAGAGTAACACATTAAGTAAGATGACATGATGTAGAGAAATAAACTCAAGCAATACGATGTAAACCCCATCTTTTTATCCTTGATGGCAACAATACAATACGTGCCTTGCTACCCCAACTATCACTGGGAAAGGACACCGCAAGATTGAACCCAAAGCTAAGCTCTTATCCCATTGCAAGAAAAACCAATCTAGTTGGCCAAACCAAATCGATAGTTCGAAGAGACTTGCAAAGATATCAAATCATGCATATAAGAATTCAGAGAAGATTCAAATAATATTCATAGATAAGCTAATCATAAATCCACAATTCATCGGATCTCGGCAAACATAACGCACAAAAGTATTACATCAAATAGATCTCCAAGAACATCGAGGAGAACATGGTATTGAGAATCAAAGAGAGAGAAGAAGCCATCTAGCTACTAGCTATGGACCCGTAGGTCTGTGGTAAACAACTCACGCTTCATCGGAAGGGCAATGGTGTTGATGTAGAAGCCCTCCGTGATCGAATCCCCCTCCGGCAGGATGCCGGAAAAGGCCCCTAGATGGGATCTCACGGGTATAGAAGGTTGCGGCGGTGGAAAAGTGTTTTTGTGACTCTCCCTGTTGTTTCTGGGATATATGAGAATATATAGGCGGAAGAAATAGGTTGGTGGAGTCACGAGGGGCCCATAAGGATGGGGGCGCCCTACCCCCCTTGGCGCGCCCTCCATCCTTGTGGCCGCCGCGTGTCTTCTCTGACTTGCACTCCAAGTCATCAGGATGTCTTCTAGTCCAAGAAAAATCATCACAAAAGTTTTATTCCATTTGGTATTCCTTTTCTGCGAAACTCTAAAACAAGGAAAAAACAGAAACTGGCACTGGGCTCTAGGTTAATAGGTTAGTCCCAAAAATAATATAAAATAGCATATTAATGCATATAAAATATCCAAAACAAATAGTATAATAGCATGAGACAATCAAAAATTATAGATACGTTGGAGACGTATTAGGGCATCTCTCGGTTTTGGAACATGCAGTCCTTCGGCTTCACGATTGTTGCCTTTCCCACGGCCACCTTCTGGTCATTGATGTCATAAAGTATAGTGCACGGGGTATCGCCGGCCTACGAAGACATGTCTGCGACGTCAAACATCCGAAAGGCAACTGAAACAGAAGACTATAGACATGCTGGTGAAAAGGGTATGACGCGTAATTACCATGAGGGCGTCAATCTCAGCTATAGACGAAGGCCCGCCGAGCATACCAGAGACGGAGGTCGGTTTGCTATGAACAGGAGCGGGACCTTTTGTGGTTGCTTCAGCAGGTGTTGGTGGTGTGATGGTCACCGAATTGCTCCCGACGTAGCTGGAAAGGGGAAAGTCCTCTAGCCATTTATTTGGATTGCTCTTCGACCAATCGACAAGCTAGTGATAATCAAAGATTCGAAGTGAGCCATGATGCCACCACCGCATCATTCGCCGCTGTATTGACTACCTCGAGCAACTCTTCTTTGGTCTCAGCTTTGGTCTTATTGACCGCAATCGCGACCTTCTCGTCGATGGTCTGTTCAGTAAGCAACCGTCTCTTCCCTCTTTCCTCTGGCTGCTCGTGGTAGCACGTCTTCCATGAGGCGCCATCTTCGACGCCGTGCACACGTCCATAGGACGGCGGTTTGTCCACCGGGACCTTTTCAGTATGTTCAGGGCCCGGTTAAAAGGGGTGTCCCACTTGGGCCTCGCCGACGACTGTGACGACTCGTCGCTTTCGGCTGCCTTTTGGTGCTGCTCTTTCTGCAAAAGGAATGTGGATGGTTTACCAATGTGACAAAACTTGTAGTCGAATTGATTGGAAGCTAATATGATAAAGTGGTAATATAACAATTACCAGAAGTCTCATGAACTCCCTCGTGTTCGGGTCCGTGTAAAAGATCTTTTTGTCATGCTCTAGCGGGTCAGTGAACTCCGCCAAGGGGTCTGGGATTCCATGACTTTCATGTTCGGCGTCCTCCTTGTCCCATACGTGCCTGTTCCCCTCATAACCACGGCTTCCGAGGCGGTGGGGAGGCGTGTTCCTGGCCTGGAGCGCCTTCATTTTCTCCGACCTTGCCTTGACTTCTTCATTAGCACAAGTCTCCATAAATTTTTCAAAGTCCTCTTCCTTTATTAACGGATTGTCAGCATGAATCTTGGACCACGGTTCATTCTTCGCAATCGCTTCTTTCACCCGAACTTTCCAGGCGGACAAGTCGTTGGTGAACGTCACAATCGCCTTGTCGTTTATCTTTGTCATGGCATCGTCGTCCCACAGATCTTTGCTTTCATCCCGGTAGGGGAACTTCTTTAGGAGCTTGTTCTTCATATATGGTATCTACTTCAACTTCTCATCGTTGATGTTGGCGGTTTCCCTGAGAATGCAACCTACTTGATTGCCCCAGCACGAGCGCGCTTCCTCCGGTGCCATTGGCTCTAAATTCTTGCGGTGCATCTTCGTGACCACAATTTGTCCGATGCCGAGCTCGTTTGGTCTTTGTGTCCTCTTCTACTTTGGTGCTTTACCGGCTACGATAACATCGTTGCCAGTCCCGGGGGTGGTGTTGGTGCCGGTTCTAGTGTCGGCGTCGGTGTCAGGGTTGGTGCCACTGCCGCCACACTGCACCCGCAACTAGTGTTCGTCCAGGTAATAGAAATAATGACTTGCTGCCTCGATGGGGTCTTCTTCGAGGCGACTAGAACCTCGGGCTTTGGCGTGGCTAGACATGTTTCCTATTCAACAATTGTAAATATAAGATATAATGAAGAGAAAAAAGGGGCCTATATTTGGTCAGAATGTTGATTCATTCCCCTTCCGGCAAATCCCGGGCACTCCATATGTCCTAGTTTCTAGCACAAGTCATGGCAAAAATCATGGAAATTTTCGGCATGACCTTTGCTAAAAAGTGGGCATATGGAGCGCCTGAAATTTGTCGGAATGGAAATGAATCAACATTCCGGCAAAACATAGGTCACTCGGATATTCTTCGACGATTGTCCATTCAACCAACATTAATCATATCATATTCAACAATTGTAAATGAAAGATATAATCAACAATAAGGGAATATGCAAATGAACATCAATGCCCTAGCTGCTGTTTTTTGTTTATAGCTAAATGCCATAGCTACTTAATTTTTATTTATAGCTAAATGCTACTGTTTTTTTAAGCTAAATGCCCTAGCTATATACCCTCTGTTAATGCCCTACTCTCTTTTACTTTAACCAAGTTTTTGAAAAACTACAGTAACATAGCAACTTGGGAAGCTTGTAACAGTATGCATATCAACTCTCAAATGGAAGATCTTGGCATGTAGCTATATTACACATGGCATAGTGCAATTCATAAAATTGGCACAAGTTCAATAGAGTCGTGGTTTTAACACCACCAAGCTCACAACATAGCATCATGATGTTCACAACAGACAGAATTACTGTTTTGGCATTTTCATAACAAAGAAAGTACATGCTATAGGACTCTAATGTGGCATAAAACCGCATGGCATGATAGAGCAAACAACAAGGGAGGAAACATGTTTACTGAACATATCCAAATGGAGCATGGATTTGATGCTATCATCAAGAGAACATGGCAACATTATATAACATATTTCCAGGACTTAGCAAATTAACCAAGTGTTAAAAACAGCGACACGGCATATAATGTATAGGCTACTTTGCATGCTTGTGCTAGTCACCACAGGGCATATCATGCTCCTAAAACATCATCTAGGGTTTTATATACCCTAAACTAAATTGCCCTACACAAATTTGCTACATTCCCTAAACTAAATTTGCTAAATTGCCCTAAACTAAATTTTCTACTGTTTTTTGAAATGATCTCTCTCTCTACTACTGCCCTAAACAAAAATTTGCTACTGTTTATTAGTTTAGTGCAATTTGCTACTGTTTTTTATTTAAAGGCATTTCATATACCCTAAACTAAATTTCCCTAAACAAATTTCCTAAATTGCACTAAACTAAATTGCCCTAAATTTCCCTACACTAAATTGCTCTCTCTCTCTCTCTCTGCTACATCTCCTAGGGTTCATACATCCAACTCCTAGCTAGGCTAGGGTTCATATTAGAGAGAGAGAGAGCAGAGAGCAAAGAGAGCGCAGAGAGAGAGAGAGAGGAGGGCAGGGAGAGGAGAGGGAGAGGCTTACGGGGCGGCGGCAAGGTCGATGGCGGGGGAGAGGGCGGCGGCGGCGAGGTCGAGGGTAGGGAGAGGGCGGCGGCGGCCGTGGGGTCGAGGGAGGACTCGGGTGACGGCCGGCGTCGAGGTCGACGGCGAGCAGGGCGACGACAGGTAGGGGCGACGACCAGTGACAGACTGGGGAGAGGGGGAGGAGAGGAGGGAAATGACTTGGTGAAATTTTGAGCCCGTGCGGCGGGGGGTTAACTCAAAATAGCAGTAGCGCTGGTTTAGGATCCAGCGCTATAGCTAAGTTAGCTAAGTTAACTATAGCGCTGGTTCCTTATCTAGCGCTACTGCTAACTATTCCAATTTTTATTTTTTAAAATTATAAAATACAAATAGCAGTAGGGCTGGTTTAGGATCCAGCATTATAGCTAACTTAGCTCTACCGCTGGTTCTGAATCCAGCGCTACCGCTATCTTTCTTTTCTTTTTATTATTTTCCTTTTCTATTTTTAGTTTTCTTTTCTTTTTATTATTTTCCTTTTCTTTTCTTTTCTGTTTATTTTTCTTTTTCTTTGTATTGCTTTCTCCCTTTTGTTTTTTTTCTCCCGACGATGGTGTCTCCCTCTCCTAAACTGCGCGAATATCACCGGAACCATGCATGTGGTGGTAATTGAAGGGGATACGATGTATACATCATTTAACTGATAACGGTTACTTAAGTGCGTACACAAAATAGATACATATATATATAAATGATGGTTTCTCAGCTGCGTCGACAACGTTTCACATTGAGCTTCTTCCCTTTCTTGTTCGTTGTCGAATAATTGAGCCCCTCCTTGTGACTTTTCCGGCACCATGGAGTATGATCTTTCTTAGGTAATGTAGTATTGATTCTTCTTTTCACGTATGCTTCATCGTCATCGTCATCTTCCCTCATCGGGTTGCCGTATTGGTCGTAGTCTTCCTCGTTGGCGACTCCATCCATTTCGACGATGCTCCTTTTGCCTCTCCTCACGACAACACGGCTGGGATTGGTCAGGTCGGTTATGAAGAAGAATTGTGTCACGTGCTTAGCGTGTACCCATGGCTCAGTTTTGGCGATGGTGTTAATGTTCACGGTAGCGCTCTTCACGTCGGGTATAGACATGGTAGTGAAATACTTGTTTTCTCTTACGACGTCCTTAGCCCATCTGACACGGAACATCATCGCCTCGTTCATTCGAGAATAGTCAAGCTCCCAGATCTCTTCGACCCTTCCGTAGAATCTTTCAGTTGTGCCGTTGGAGTCGGTCACGCATTCAATCGTCACCTCGGAGTTCTGGTAATCACTATCCATGTCTTTTGCCTCCGTGTAGAACGTGTACCCGTTGATATCGTATGACTGATAGGTCGCGAGTTTGGGCGCGGGGCCATGTGCTAAGGCGTGTATGAGTATCCATCTGAACTTCCCTCTTCCAGGGGATTAGCAAGAACTTGCTCTTTGAACCAACGCAAGAAAGTGGCGTTGTGCTCTACAGTAACTTCGTCGTCCGTCTTGAGCATCCCCTTATCATGGTACTTCTTTGTGATGGTTTCTTTGTGCCGTGTCACACAATCATCTACCACATCTAGGTGTTGTAGCACTACTAAGTTAGCCCTGTCAAAGTCGTTCCGTCGATCCGAGTCGTCCACGTGCAATTCCCTCGGGCCGTTGTTGTGACCTTCTCCTCTGAGCCTCCCATCGTGCTTCTTGACGGGCAAACCAACAACAGGGTCTCCTACGCCTATATAATTCTCGCAAAAGGAGATGCACTCATGCGTCAGATACCCCTGGACGATGCTCCCACCAGGACGGGACATGTTACGAATGAATCCTTTGATGACCCCAGTCATCCTTTCGAACGGCATCATGCTGTGAAGGAATGTAGGCCCGAGGTCGATGATGTCGTCCACGATATGGACACATAGATGCACCATGATGTCAAAGAACGCGGGCAGGAAGTACATCTCAAGCTCACATAGTATGATAACGATCTCTTCCTGTAGCCTTCGGAGCTGCTTCACACTGATGGACTTTCGAGAGATAACATCGAAGAAGTTGCAGAGACCAGTAAGCATGTCACGGACGTGCTTGTCCATTATCCCTCTAATGGCGACCGGGAGTATCTGCGTCATCATCACGCGACAGTCCTGAGACTTCATCCCGCTGAACCTTTTCTTCTTGGTGTCTAGAAATCTGCTTATGTTCCCACAGTAACCGGAACTGACTTTGATTCCCATAAGGCACTTGATGAATTGATCGATCTCCTTTGCACTTAAGGTGAAGCAAGAAGGGGGCAGTAATTCTCCTCCTTCTTGTTGACTTTTCTGCCCCTTTCCCCCTCCTCCAGTCTCCGTCTCAGTCTCCTCCGTAGACTTTTCACAGGGCGGCATGTCGAGATATTTCCTGATCTTCAAATCTTCCAAGTCTTTCCTTGCCTTCGGCCCAACCTTGGTCTTCTCAGGCATGTTCATAAGTGTGCCAAGCAAGCTCTTGAGGACATTCTTCGTGATAGGCATTTGATCAAGGAAATGAGCCATGTCGTGATTGGGCCAGTACTCCAAGTCCCATAAAACAGACCTCATTTTTCATACCTTCACCAGCGGCTCTGGCACCTTTTTCATCTTTCCCGATGCGGGGCACTGTTCCTAGTTTTTCAACAGCTCGTTGATTTCGGCGCCGCTCCTCTTACGTGGAGGTCCTCGGTGCTCAGCCAACCCATTGAATAGATCTCACGCTTTCTCCACGGGTCATCCTTCTCGAGCCATTTACGATGCCCCATGTACACGATTTTCCCAGACCCGCCATATTTCGTTGACGTAAGCTGCTGAGATGTTGTATCATCCATGCACCTCGTGCATCCGCAGTATTCGTGGCACACCTAGCCTGAGGTGTACCCGTAACCGAGATAGTCGTGCACCATCGTCATCAGCGCGGCTCTCATATAGAAATACTCTCCTTTGCTAGCATCCCATGTCCATGCCGGTGTTTTCCATAACGTGTCCAGCTCCTCTTTCAGAAGCCCCGTATACAGGTTAATATTGTTTCCCGGTTGTTTTGGCCCTTGAATCAACATGCTCATGTCTATGTACTTTGTCTTCATGCACTTCCATGGGGGAAGGTTGTACATCAATACAAAGACGGGCCATGTGTTGTGGTTGGTGTTCTGGTTTCCAAACAGATTCATGCCATTGGTACTTGCACTAAGCACGATGTGCCTTGGTCTTCTGCAGCAAATTGATACGTCTCCAATGTATCTATAATTTTTGATTGTTCCAAGCTATTATCTTATCTTTTTTGGATGTTTAATGGGCTCTACTAAGCACTTTTACATTATTTTTCGGACTAACCTATTAACCGAAGGCCCAATGCAAATTGCTGTTTTTTTGCCTATTTCAGTGTTTCGCAGAAAAGGAATATCAAACGGAGTCCAAACGGAATGAAACCTTCGGGAGAGTTATTTTTGGAACAAACGTGATCCAGGGGACTTGGAGTGGATGTCAAGAAATAAGCAAGGAGGCCACGAGGAAGGGAGGCGCGCCTCCCCCCCTGGGCGCGCCCCCCACCCTCGTGGGCCCCTCGCAGCTCCACCGACCTACTTCTTCCTCCTATATATATCCATATACCCCGAAAACATCCAGGAGCACCACGAAACCCTATTTCCACCGCCACAACCTTCTGTACCCGTGAGATCCCATCTTGGGGCCTTTTCCGGCGCTCCGCCAGAGGGGGAATCGATCACAGAGAGCTTCTACATCAACACCATAGCCTCTCCGATGATGTGTGAGTAGTTTACCACAGACCTTCGGGTCCGTAGTTATTAGCTAGATGTCTTCTTCTCTCTCTTTGGATCTCAATACAAAGTTCTCCTCGATCTTCTTGGAGATCTATTCGATGTAATTCTGTTTGCGGTGTGTTTGTCGAGCTCCGATGAATTGTGGGTTTGTGATCAAGATTATCTATGAACAATATTTGAATCTCCTCTGAATTCTTTTATGTATGATTTAATATCTTTGCAAGTCTCTTTGAATTATCAGTTTGGTTTGGCCTACTAGATTGATCTTTCTTGCAATGGGAGAAGTGCTTAGCTTTGGGTTCAATCTTGCGTTGCTCGATCCCAGTGACAGCAGGGGAAACGACACGTATTGTATTATTGCCATCGAGGATAAAAATGGGGTTTATATCATATTGCTTGAGTTTATCCCTCTACATCATGTCATCTTGCCTAATGCGTTACTCTGTTCTTATGAACTTAATACTCTACATGCATGCTGGATAGCGGTCGATGTGTGGAGTAATAGTAGTAGATGCAGAATCGTTTTGGTCTACTTGTCGCGGACGTGATGCCTATATACATGATCATGCCTAGATATTCTCATAACTATGCACTTTTCTATCAATTGCTCGACAGTAATTTGTTCACCCACCGTAATACTTATGCTATCTTGAGAGAAGCCACTAGTTAAACCTATGGCCCCCGGGTCTATTCTCCATCATACAAGTTTCCAATCTATTTTACTTTGCAATCTTTACTTTCAATCTTTATCATAAAAAATACCAAAAATATTTATCTTATTATCTCTATCAGATCTCACTTTTGCAAGTGGCCGTGAAAGGATTGACAACACCTTTATCGCGTTGGTTGCAAGGTTCTTATTTGTTTGTGTAGGTACGAGGTGACTTGCGTGTAGTCTCCTACTGGATTGATACCTTGGTTCTCAAAAACTGAGGGAAATGCTTACACTACTTTGCTGCATCACCCTTTTCTCTTCAAGGGAAAAACCAACGCAATGCTCAAGAGGTAGCAAGAAGGATTTCTGGCTCCATTGCCGGGTAGGCTTACACCCAGTCAAGTCAAGATTCGATCTCACGCCAACGTGCGATTTATGGCACCGTTGCCGGGGAGATCTACATCAAGTCAAGACATACCAAGTACCCATCACAAACTCTAATCCCTCGCATTACATTATTTGCCATTTGCCTCTCGTTTTCCTCTCCCCCACTTCACCCTTGCTGTTTTATTCGCCCTCTTTTTCCATTCGCCTCTTTTTCGCTCGCTCCTTGTGTGCTTGTGTGTTGGATTGTTTGTCACGATGGCTC
This sequence comes from Aegilops tauschii subsp. strangulata, assembly GCF_002575655.3. Classification (NCBI taxonomy): domain Eukaryota; kingdom Viridiplantae; phylum Streptophyta; class Magnoliopsida; order Poales; family Poaceae; genus Aegilops; species Aegilops tauschii. The sequence continues at coordinate 557,643,991 of NC_053041.3, read as the reverse complement.
AAGACAATACTAAATTGTGTGACTTTTCCAATACCAACAACAATGATTTTCTTAGCACTCTGATTGCTCCTATTACCGATGGTGAATCTTGTGAAATTAATGCTGCCTTGCTAAATCTTGTCATGAAAGATCAATTCTCTAGCCTTCCTAGTGAAGATGCCGCCACCCATCTAAACGACTTTGTTGATTTGTGTGATATGCAAAAGAAGAAAGACGTGTATAATGATATCGTTAAATTAAAGCTATTTCCATTTTCGCTTAGAGATCGTGCTATTGGTTTTCGTCTTTGCCCAAAAATAGTATTGATTCTTGGAATAAGTGCAAAGATGCTTTTATCTCTAAGTATTTTCCTCCCGCTAAGATCATCTCAAACGATATTATGAATTTTAAGCAACTTGATCATGAACATGTTGCACAAGCTTGGGAGAGGATGAAATTAATGATACGTAATTGCCCTACACATGGTTTGAATTTATGGATGATTATACAAAAAATTTATGCCGGATTGAATTTTGCTTATAGAAATCTTTTAGATTCGGCCGCGGGAGGCACTTTTACGGAAATCACTTTAGGGGAAGCTACTAAACTCCTAGATAATATTATGGTTAATTATTCTCAATGGCACACCGAAAGATCTACTAGTAAAAAGGTTCATGCGATTGAAAAGATTAATGTTTTGAGTGGAAAGATGGATGAACTTATGAAATTGTTTGCTAATAAGAGTGTTTATTCTTATCCAAATGATATGCCTTTGTCCATTCTGATTGAGAATAATAATGAATCTATGGATGTGAATTTTGTTGGTAGGAACAATTTTGGTAACAACGCTTATAGAGGAAACTTTAATCCTAGGCCGTTTCCTAGTAATTCCTCTAATAATTATGGTAATTTCTGCAACAACTCTTACGGAAATTTCAATAAGATGCGCTCTGATTTTGAGACTAGTGTTAAAGAATTTATGATTTCTCAAAGAATTTCAATGATTTGCTTGAAGAAAAATTGCCTAAGATCGATGAGTTGGCTAGGAACGTGGATAGAATTTCCCTTGATGTTGATTCTTTGAAACTTAGATCTATTCCACCTAAGCATGATATCAATGAGTCTCTCAAAGCCATGAGAATTTCCATTGATGAGTGCAAAGAAAGAACCGCTAGGATGCGTGCTAAAAAAGATTGCTTTGTGAAAGCGTGTTCTTCTAGTTTTCATGATAATAAGGATGAAGATCTAAAAGTTATTGATGTGTCTCCTATTAAATCTTTGTTTGGCAATATGAATCTTGATAATGATGGGACTGGAGATGAGTCAACTTTAGTTAGAAGGCGTCCCAATTATTCGTAGTTTTTAGATCTTGATGCAAAAATTGGTAAAAGTGGGATTGAAGAGGTCAAAACTTTATATAGCAATGAACCCACTATTTTGGATTTCAAGGAATTTAATTATGATAATTGTTCTTTAATAGATTGTATTTCCTTGTTGCAATCCGTGTTAAATTCTCCTCATGCTTATAGTCAAAATAAAGCTTTTACCAAACATATCGTTGATGCTTTAATGCAATCTTATGAGGAAAAGCTTGAATTAGAAGTTTCTATCCCTAGAAAACTTTATGATGAATGGGAACCTACTATTTAAATTAAGATTAAAGATCATGAATGCTATGCTTTGTGTTATTTGGGTGCTAGTGTTTCCACGATTCCAAAAACTTTGTGTGATGTGTTAGGTTTCCGTGAATTTGATGATTGTTCTTTAAACTTGCATCTTGCGGATTCCACCATTAAGAAACCTATGGGAAGAATTAATGATGTTCTTATTGTTGCAAATAGGAATTATGTGCCGTAGATTTCATTGTTCTTGACATAGATTGCAATCATACATGTCCAATTATACTTGGTAGACTTGGAGTGGACGTCAAGAAAGAAGCGAGGAGGCCATGAGGCAGGGAGGCGCGCCTGCCCCCCTGGGCGCGCCCCCCACCCTCGTGGGCCCCTCGCTGCTCCACCTATCTACTTCTTCCTCCTATATATATCCATATACCCCAAAACATCCAGGAGCACTACGAAACCCTATTTCCACCGCCGCAACCTTCTGTACCCGTGAGATCCCATCTTGGGGCCTTTTCCGGCGCTCCGCCGGAGGGGGAATCGATCACGGAGGGCTTCTACATCAACACCATAGCCTCTCCGATGATGTGTGAGTAGTCCACAGACCTTCGGGTCCATAGTTATTAGCTAGATGGCTTCTTCTCTCTCTTTGGATCTCAATACAAAGTTCTCCTCAATCTTCTTGGAGATCTATTCGATGTAGTTCTTTTTGCGGTGTGTTTGTCGAGCTCCAATGAATTGTGGGTTTATGATCAAGATTATCTATGAACAATATTTGAATCTCCTCTGAATTCTTTTATGTATGATTTAATATCTTTGCAAGTCTCTTTGAATTATCAGTTTGGTTTGGCCTACTAGATTGATCTTTCTTGCAATGGGAGAAGTGCTTAGCTTTGGGTTCAATCTTGCGTTGCTCGATCCCAGTGAGAGCAGGGGAAACGACACATATTGTATTGTTGCCATCGAGGATAAAAAGATGGGTTTTATATCATATTGCTTGAGCTTATCCCTCTACATCATGTCATCTTGCCTAATGCGTTACTCTGTTCTTATGAACTTAATACTCTACATGCATGCTGGATAGTGGTCGATGTGTGGAGTAATAGTAGTAGATGCAGAATCGTTTTGGTCTACTTGTCGCGGATGTGATGCCTATATACATGATCATGCCTAGATATTCTCATAACTATGCACTTTTATATCAATTGATCGACAGTAATTTGTTCACCCACTGTAATACTTATGCTATCTTGAGAGAAGCCACTAGTGAAACCTATGGCCCCCGGGTCTATTCTCCATCATACAAGTTTCCATTCTATTTTACTTTGCAATCTTTACTTTCAATCTTTATCATAAAATATACCAAAAATATTTATCTTATTATCTCTATCAGATCTCACTTTTGCAAGTGGCCGTGAAGGGATTGACAACCCCTTTATCGTGTTGGTTGCAAGGTTCTTATTTGTATGGCTAAATAGCTAGCTAGATCTCCCAAGAGAGACCGAGCACGGTTAGATGAGGCCTTTCGCTACCTATAGGGATCGAAAGTGTGTATGGCTAAATAGCTAGCAAGATCTAGTTGTTGGGGAGGAGAGATGACTCTAGCTAATAATACGTCTCCGTCGTATCTACAACTTTTTATTGTTCCATGCCAATATTATACAACTTTCATATACTTTTGGCAACTTTTTATACTATTTTTTGGGACTAACATATTGATCCAGTACCCAATGCCAGTTCCTGTCTGTTGCATGTTTTTTGTTTCGCAGAAAACCCATATCAAACGGAGTCTGAACGGGATAAAAACTGACGGAGATTTTTTTGGAATATTTATGATTTTTGGGAAGAAGAATCAACGCGAGACGATGCCCGAGGGGGCCATGAGGCAGGGGGCGCCCTAGGGGGTCAGACGCGCCCTGGACCCTCGTGGCCACCCCGTAAGGCGGTTGGAGCCCTTCTTTCACCGCAAGAAAGCTAATATCCGGATAGAGATCGTGTCCAAAATTTAGCCCAATCGGAGTTACGGATCTCCGGTTATAAAAGAAACGGTGAAAGGGCAGAATCGAGAACGCAGAAACAGGGAGAGACAGAGAGACAGATCCAATCTCGGAGGGGCTCTCGCCCCTCCCACGCCATGGAGACCATGGACCAAAGGGGAAACCCTTCTCCCATCTAGGGAGAAGTTCAAGGAAGAAGAATAAAAGGGGGGCCCTCTCCCCCTCTCTCCCGGTGGCGCCGGAACGCCGCCGGGGCCATCATCATCACCGCGATCTACACCAACACCTCCGTCATCTTCACCAACATCCTCATCACCTTCCCCCATCTATCTACAGCGGTCCACTCTCCCGCAACCCGCTATACCCTCTACTTGAACATGGTGCTTTATGCTTCATATTATCATCCAATGATGTGTTGCCATCCTATGATGTCTGAGAAGATTTTCGTTGTCCTATCGGTAATTGATGAATTGCTATGATTGGTTTAATTTGCTTGTGGTTATGTTGATGTCCTGTGGTGCCCATCATATGAGCGCGCGCGTGGATCACACCATAGGGTTAGTTGTATGTTGATAGGACTACGTATTGGAGGGCAAGAGTGACAGAAGCATCAACCTAGCATAGAAATTGATGCATACGGGATTGAAGGGGGACCAATATATCTTAATGCTATGGTTGTGTTTTACCTTAATGAACGTTAGTAGTTGCGGATGCTTGCTAATAGTTCCAATCATAAGTGCATAGAATTCCAAGTCAGGGATGACATGCTAGCAGTGGCCTCTCCCACATAAAACTTGCTATCGGTCTAGTGAAGTAGTCAATTGCTTAGGGACAATTTCGCAACTCCTACCACCACTTTTCCACACTCGCTATACTAACTTTATTGTGTCTTTATCTAAATAGCTCCTAGTTTTTATTTACGTGCTCTTTATATTCTTGCAAACCTATCCCGTTACACCTACAAAGTACTTCTAGTTTTATACTTGTTATAGGTAAAGCAAACGTCAAGCGTGCGTAGAGTTGTATCGGTGGTCGATAGAACTTGAGGGAATATTTGTTCTACCTTTAGCTCCTCGTTGGGTTCGACACTCTTACTTATCGAAAGAGGCTACAATTGATCACATATATTTGTGGGTTATCAGCTAACTAATGGAGAGGGAGAGAGATGAGCTAGCTAGATCTATATCTATGGAATGGAGGGAGAGCCAAATAAATGAGGTAGCTAGATAGATATGAGAAGGCCATTTATGGAGGAGAGTTATGGTGGAGGGGGCATTAATGGGAAGAGAAGAGAGGTAGGAGGAAGAGAGAAGAAGGGCAACAATGGTGAGGGGAGAGGGGAAAGGAGGGGGGAGAGGGCAAAGGGGGGAGGAGGGGGAGGGGGTGAAAAGGTGGCACCAGCCACGCCTAGCTGTAGCGCTGTTTTCTAGAAAGCGCTGCTGCTATGTTACTTAGTAGTAGCGCTTTCCAGGAAAAGCGCTACTATTAAGTGGGGCCCATTAGCAGTAGCGGTGCTGCCAAATAAAGTGCTACTGCTAAAATCTTAGTAGTAATGTTGTATTCTGGACAGTGGCTACTACAGCTAGCATCGGTGGGCTCGTTGGGTCCCACTTAGTAGTAGCACTTTTTCCATTTACAGCACTACTGCTAAAGCATTACATGTAGCGCTACCCCAGACCAACACTACTGCTAATTAGCAGCTGCGCGTGCTATTTTCCAGTGCTACTACTGATGTCCTACCTATAAGCATTTCCCTAGTAGTGAAAGTTCAAGCACTGACTAGGCATTGTAATTCATGGTAAAAGAGATCCAGTCACACTCATACTCAATATCAACTAAACACAAAGCATATAAATGACAATAGTACTCACCAGCTGGTGCTTTAATAAGAAGATGATGGCTCGGCAATAAAAGTAAATAGATAGGCTCTTCACAGAGGGGAGCGGGGATTTAAAGAGGTGCCAGAGCTCGAAGCTTTTAAAATAGAGATGAATATAATTTTGGGAGGTATACTTTCATTGTCAACGTAGCAACCGAGAGTCTTCACCATCTTCCATGCTAGACACATTATAGGCGGTTTCCAAACAGAAAGGTAAAGTTTTACTCCCCCTCCACCAACAAACACAAGCCATGGCTAGCCGAATCCTTGGGTGTCCTCCATACCAACAACAATTCAGGGGAGTTTTGTTTCATTATAATATTTTGATTTTGCTCATAGGAGTGGGCATCCCAATTACCAGCCACTTTCTCGGGAATGACAAGTGAATAAACACTCATCGTGAGAATAACCCACCCAGCATGGAAGATATTGACCATCCCCTGTCACTTCATGAGCGATTCGGGCATACAAAACAAATTATTATTTGAGAATTTAGAGTTTGGCACATGCAAATTTACTTGGAACGTCGGGTAATTAACATGTATAGGTAGGTATGGTGGACTCATATGGAATAACTTTGGGTTTTTAGAAATTGAATGCACAAGCAGTATTCCTGTTTAGTACAAGTGAAGGCTAGCAAATAGATTGAGGAGCGACCAACCAGAGAGCGACAATGGTCATAAACATGCATTGAGGTTAATCAACATAGAGTACGAGCATGAGTAGGATATAAAACACCATGAATATAAATATCGTGGAGTCTTTGTTGGTTTTGATTCAACTACATGTGTGAACATGTGCCAAGTCAAGCCACTTGAGTCATTCAGAGGAGGATACCATCCTATCATACTACATCATAACCATTTTAAGTGCATGTTGACACACAAGATAAACCATTATATCCACTCATGGCTATTTAAGCATGAAATGAGTAACTATGATCTCTAATTGTCATTGCAAATATGTTTATTTATAATAGGCTGAATCAAGAATGATGAGTTAATCGTATTTACAAAAACAAAACAGGTTGAGTTCATACCAGTTTTTCTTCACCTCAATCAATTCATCAAGTTTCGTCATTATTGTCTTTCACTTGCACAACCGAACGATGTGAATAATAATAATAAGAGTGCACGTGTCGTGGACTAAGCTGGAATCTACAGACATTTATTTAAAGAAGAAGATAAGGTAATACGGGCTCTTCATTAGATCAACAATAATGCATATTAGAGCCACTCAACATTTTTATCGTGGTCTTCTCCCTACGACCCAAAGAAAAAGAAAAGAATTTCAAAGAAACAAACTGAAATATTTTTTTGGCGTTTTTCCGAAAGAAAGAAAAAAGTAAAATGAAAGAGAAAAAGCGAGAAAAACTATATACACGGAAAGCTCCCAACAAGAAAAAGAAGAATTGGGAAATCTTTTTGGGTTTTCTTTTAGTATTACGAAGTACTAAACAAATAAAACCAGAAAGAAAAATCAAAAAGAAATAAGAAATATTTTTGGATTTTCGCAATTTTTCAAACACACGAGAAGAAAGAAAAATAAAACTAACATGGATTATACAATGAAAAAGCATGAACACCGACAACTGGAATGAATGTGTGATGCATGAATGTAATGTCGGTAAGAGCTAACTCTGGGTATAGCGAGACTTGGAGAGTTCATCTCATCTACGCAAGCTCCTTGGACCATTCCGTCGCATCAAATTTAGCGTTGTTTAATTTAATTTAGTTTCTTTATAAGAGGTAGACCTATACCATGGAGTACGAGCCAGCCATAGAACTGAGTCGACCTGGCTAGGTTTTTGGCGCCGATCGAGCCGGGGAATGGAGGTTAATAGCGACTAGCTAAGTTACTTACTCCTCAATCAACCCATACATGCGTCTCTTGGCATGACATCTCAACATGACAACCTGTCATCATGTTGATCATTTAACAACAGTACAAAACAAAGGTAACCACAGCCAAATCATTTTACAAAAAGATGAATAAAACAGCTATGACTAAGTCGACCTCATCCACAACAACGTCTTCCGGAAGGGTACACGACCTCATGCCTATCATCGTCGACTCCATACATTTGTTGGCATGACATTTCAACGCAGCAATCTGTCGTCCTCGTGATCTTATATACATGGGCGTCCAGGTTTGCATACTATAGATACGCGATTTCCCTCGGCTCTTTTAATAATATGCAGAACTGGTTTGAGATTTAGTCTTGTTTTGGAAAAGGGAACAAGCTTAGCTGTATCAAACTTTATCTACATACACGGGCATTGACTTCTATTTTTTGTTCTTCCATTCGTTTAAATTGCACATCAGCTCGAGAAAGAAAAAGGATTTGACGGCTAAAATTCAGTACACCTGCTTCAGTGTTGGCACTGCTTAGCTGAGAGACGTGTATGCTTGAAGTTTTCATTCATATATACATGACCATTTGTTTACATGCCAATGTTTAATTACACATCACAAGATGGTGGTATACTCCATCCTCTCGTTTGTTTTCCAAGTAATCATGCAGTACCCCTCAACTGCCACCTCGGGCGATTCGGGTCGGAGGTAGATAGTCACTACCGGAATACACTCTATGACGATGGTCGGCAAAGGCCTGAACCCTGTTGGTATAGGCATATGCCGATCGCTGCTCTTGGCTTAGACCCGTTAGGAAAGTACCCTATCCGACGGCTTTCCGTACGACCGTCGGCATAGAGTGGTTGTCGGCTTAAAGGACGGCACCTAATGGTGTCGTCGTCAAACCCACCCAATCACGAGGCTTCATGCGGCACCTTTGCCGTCGGCATATTTGTGCCACGTAGCGCCTCCTTGTTGTTTCCTGGCCGCTAGGTATGCCGACGGCCGTCGGCATAGCTTCGAAGCTGCCTTCGCCACGTGGCGGCTCCTGGGAGTTCCTTGCCTAGATCTATGCCGACGGTTATATCTTGGCAAAGAACTCCCACCTGTGACCTATGCCGATGGCATTGTGCCAAGCCGTCAGCATAGATGACACGTGGCGGCTCCTGGGTGCTAGGCCACAACCTATGCCAACGGCAAGGTCGTCGGTATATATATATATATATATATGTGTGTGTGTGTGTGTGTGTGTGTGTGTGTGTGTGTTTGTGTGTGTGTGAATTTGCAGGCAGAGCCAAAAACCAGTAAAATATATTTGTCAGAGCTATGCCGACGACCTTGCCGTTGGCATAGGTTGTGGCCTAGCACCCAGGAGCCGCCACGTGTCATCTATGCCGACGGCTTGGCACAATGCCATCGGCATAGGTCACAGGTGGGAGTTCTTTGCCAAGATATAACCGTCGGCATAGATGACACGTGGCGGCTCCTGGGTGCTAGGCCACAACCTATGCCAACGGCAAGGTCGTCGGCATAGCTCTGACAAATATATTTTACTGGTTTTTGGCTCTGCCTGCAAATTCACACACACACACACACACACACACACACACACACACACACACACACACACACACACACATATATATATATATATATATATATATAATATGAAAGATCCTCAACATCATCATCGTCGAAACATCATCATCATCAAAACATCATTAACATAAGTATGAAACATGGGATGAAGTATAGAACACGGAAACACAAATAAAAGTGGTCAAGCACCGCCACCACCACCAGCATCAGTGCCACCACCACCACTAGCATCAACGCCGCCACCACCAGCAGCAGCATCAGCGCCACGACCACCACCACCTTGGCAGACTAGAGTGTTAGGCTCCGTGAACTAGGGTTGAACCACCAACAATGGATGATCCAAAGTATCCCTACATGTTTTAAAAGAGACAATAAGGGGAAATATGTTAGTGTTGAATCTACGATATCTAGTGCCACAAATTCTTTGAACGAAGGCAATTGTGGGTACGGTCCAAGATGTGGTGGTGCTGGTCCCATTGGTGGAAGAGCAGTGTCGTTTTGCATAGCCATATACATAGTCTGCATGTTAGTTGACCAAGCAAGCATGAATGTCAGAAGAAATGAAAGTGCAATATTTATGTTGGCTCTAAGTGGGCAAAACTAACCCTCATTAGCAGACGGTAGTACTCCTCGTGCGCTTGAAGTTTCTCGGCGTGTTGCACGCACCCGAGATGATGAAGCTCGACAAACTTAATGTAGGCCTACAATATGAAATGATGGAACTCATAAAACATAGCAATGCGGAAAGTAAAGTCAGAAAAAAGGAAGAAAAGGGGGGAAATACTTACAGCATGCTAGCTTGATACGCTCAGCCATGTGTTAGCCATACTCCCACTCAGGGTGGTAGCTCAAAGCCATGTGTAAGAGACAGAAGGCCGGATCACGCCATCCAAAACCGGGTAGCGGCCTTATTTCTTCGGTGCTATGCCGACCATTGTTATCTCGTTGATCTCTGACTCTATGGGGTGAGCAACATCCTCCCCATTATGGAACCGACGGAACTCCTCCATGTAGGCTGTACGATTCTCCTCGCTTCTGCCGTAGTACTTCTACATCTCAAAAACTATGAAAAATTACCACATATCTTATATCACATGTGTCTGCAATGTGTAACAGTTTCATGAATTTTATCACGTTGTGACTGTTCAGAAATATTCATGGAACGGCAAAACCACCGAACGTTACTTTGGTGTTATCGCTGTTCGTGTAGGGGGTCGCACTCCGGAGCTGCGTGTAGGGTGGTTGAACATACTGCCACACTTTAAGAAATGTATGAGGGCTTAATGCGTTGCTTTTGTGGCATTTCTAACCCCCCCCCCCAAGGCTCCTAACCAGCCTAACCCTAGTCTTGTTGACCCGGAGATCTCACCCTTTGACTTCTATCGGACGCCCTTTGACCAATGAACTTTTCCACCTGGTTGTGGCAGGCCATAGGAACATTTCAGAACAAATTTTGGGCCCAACCCAACACAAGATTCCCTCCAGGTTGACCCGACGTGACTGTTTTCCCTCTAAGTGCTACTGGCAGTGTCGTGCGTGAAGGGGGGTCACACTCTGGAGCTGCGTGCTGGGTGTTCACACTTACCACCACACTTTCAGATATGTGAGAGGACCCAACGCATGATTTCGTGGGATTACTAACCTCTGAATACCGCCACCACACTTTTAGACACGTAAAGTACAATCCGTAAGGAGGGATTATTTCAGATACTTCTACATCTCAAAAAACTATGAAAAATTAACACACATCTTATATCACATGTGTCTGCACTGTGTAAAATTTCATGAATTCACCACGCTCTGACTGTTAAGAAATATTCATGCAATGGAAAACAGTTGAACGTTACTTCCGTGTTATCGTCGTCCGTGTAGGGGGGTCACACTCCGAAGCTGTGTAATGGATGTTTGAACCTACCGCCACACTTTAAGACATGTATGAGGACCCAGTGCGATGTTTTGGTGGCATTGCTACCCCCCCCCCACCCCCCCCCCCCCCCCGAAGGCCCCGACTGGCCTAACCCTTGCCCCGTTGACCCAGAGATCTAGCCCTTTGACTTTCACCGGACGGCCTTTGACCAATGGACTTTTCCACCTCCTTGTGATAGGTCGGCACATAGGAACATTTCAGAACAAAGTTTGGGCCCAACCCACCACAAGATTCCCTCCGGGTTGACCCGACGCGGCCGTTTCCCCCTCAAGTGCAGGCGGTAGTGTCGTCCATGAAGGGGGGTCACACTCCGGAGATGTGTGTTGGGTGTTCACACCTACCACAATCCTAGAAACAATCTAATGGATGTAGATATAAAATTTGTCTCGTTTGGCCAAGAGATTAAAAATCTATTAAAAAGTCAAAATAAAAGAGTGTTTTCTATAAATCTGAAGGAAACATGATTTTAGTTTGTTGAAATTTGAAAGTATAGTATAGCAATAGAATCCTTTTGAGATCCTGATAAAAACGATGCAAGTATCAATTACTTATGATTTTAACAAAGTATAAGGATCTATATGCAAAAGTACATGAGGTCACATTTTTAACATACCCAAAAACAAAAACAAACTAGATATTCACAATCTATGAAAAATTCTACCCCAAATCGATATATAATTTGTACATGATTAAGTTTAGATAAGTCGGATTTAAATTAATCAAATTTTAACTTTTGAAAAAGAAAATTATTTAAAATAAAAAATACAGATAAAATCTTTGCCAACGACCGCCGTCAGGGTCGTTGGCATAGTTCTGACTGTGTCAGTCGGCCATCATAGGCCGGGTCGCTAGGGCCAGGAATATGCCGACGGCCGGTCTATGCCGTCGGCATAGATGGAGGTATACCGACGGCCCCGACAAAAAGTCGTCGGCATAGAAAATGCTATTGGGATATAAGGTTATTCCGGTAGTGAGTCATCAACACCAAATCTAATTAATCCTTACCAAAATTGAACCTTCTGTCTTACGATCCTTCCTTCGTTCCAACAGAAAATATTGATCACATATAAGATCATCGAATTTAGGGTGTTTCTTTCACTGTCCTTTCTGATTATCCGTTCACACACAGAGTGGTTAGCACACCAGATGTCATAGTGGTTAGCTCCCATTCATAAGAATAGCCATATGCATCATCAAATAGGCACTGATAAATGTGTGTATTTTGTCTCCAGCTCCCTTTGCGGAAATGGAAATGTTGTCGACTAAACTAAATATATTAGTATGTCAATATCATCTACAGGTAGAATATAAACGTAACCAAATGATGTCATTTTCCTGTTGCCTTTCGAGCTCCTCTATGTGTCACGATCATGCACATTTGTCCTGTTTACCACGGACGTTTCTGATTCGCCGGGCCCTTTAATCTCACAACCGGCGAAAAGATAATCGAGATATGGTTAACCATCAGCCTCACCCTATCCTTACGTATGTCCACTTCTTTCTCTCGCGTATCCACGGTCCCTCATGGTACCACGACATTTTTTCTCATGTATCCACTTCTCCTCTGTCAACTTCACAGCGTGATTTCTATGTAAAAAGAAAATTTTCACAGAGTGATTCCTCCATTTATCTGAGAGTAGTAGCAAAATAAATAAAAAGGCGAGGGATGCAGAAAGGAGAGCCACCACGTCGACGCTAACTGCTACTACTGAAAAGTCCCTTCTTCCTTCCAAAGATTTTTCAGTGGTTCATGTACGTGTGGATTGGTGGTTGGTTGGATGCATGGGTTGACTGCCAAAGCTAGGTTATTGTAGCTTAGTGTGCACCTGGCTTTGTGAATCGTCTATATATAGACTGGAAGGAAAAGCTGGAGAGGAGTTAGCCCCCAATTAAGTTTGCAAAATTCTCAGAGGCATATATGTCTAGTGCTCCTGGATTTTTTTAAAAGGTTTATCACAATCTTTTACTTGATTGTGGCAAGGTGCGATTCGACGCCTTTACCATCGGAAATTCGTCCAAGCTTTTACATTGGCCTTATGAATAGTACCAGTTACTCCATCCGCTAGTAAGCAAATGGCATCTACGACCTTTTCAGTGTTAGTGTTTCGTTCTTTTGGCCATTATAAGTTATAGAAAAGTTAAACTGGATGTTTTTGAGCAAGTCATCTATTTATGAACAGAGATAGTACAATTAAGCATCTATCATAATTAATTAATTTTTATCAAGGCATAACTTTCTCCGGAGAGACTAGCGAACGTTTTTGCATGGAAGAGAAAATCGACCAGACATGCCATTTGAAATCAAGCGGTTGCAGGTGAATGACCTTTCACAAAGAAAATTCACCTAACATTGATACCAGTGGCTTTTTTCGACAAGCGTCACTTCTAAGCCTAATGCAATTAGAAAGCCATCTTCTACTTTAGTCGAAAGGTGAATATATGGGTGAAAGGAAAGAGATGGAACATCGTTTGAGAATGAAAAATTCGTTGATGCGAGGAATTTTTGCTCGCTCCACGGAAGGAAGAAATGTCTTTTGTTCCTAGCTCCTACACGTAGTACAGCCCATGCTTTTTTTTGTGCGAATGTAGTACAGCTCATGCTAACCACTTGATCGAGCCTTTAGTACTGCACAAATGGATGTACCACATGACATGACATAGCTAGCTTCTACACCACCAAATGGAACTTAACTTATTCCTCCTTGAATACCGATCAACCAAGAGACAGACAGCACCCAGCAAAGATGGCACAGAATTGTTCTCCTGTCCGTTGCTAACCACTAGACTTTTTTGGATCTACAGAGCTAGCTAGCGTTGGTGCATGCTTGCGGGCTACTGAAAGCCAAAGATTATCCCACAGTTCTATATATCAACCATGCGCTCAATGTGCTGGAAGCATATCATGCTGCTTTGTGAGATGTGAGAGCAAGGTCATGGACAAACACCACAACACAACACTTATCTTATCCACCTTTAATCTCCCATTGCTGACTGAGAGTCATGTATGTGGGATGGTGGGCTAGGTGACCAGTACTGCTCACGACACAGCCACAATGGCAAAAATGTCTCGGTGCCCTGGTTTTTTTGGTAGGAGTACAACGTCTTAATGCCCTGTGACTATGAAGTAACTGGTGTATTTTATTTTATTTTTGCTGAGAAAATGAATTCTTAAGTAACACTTATGTTTGCTTTAGGATTACCATATCATGTCATCATCAATCATTTCGATGTGAAGGCCGTATGGCCACGTGGCAGCATTGATCAATCGTTGTATCTAGATAGGGCCGCATGCACAAAGATGCAGGCAACTAGTATCCTGATTGCCTCCACTTTTGCCAATGCAATCACTTCTGCTTTCCCACATCTGACATGGAAGAGAGAGGCTGAAACTGAAAGGCATGTGAAATCACGCGGATCTCCCGACATGTGTAGATAGATGGTAGCTTAGCAGATTCGTAGGAGTACGTGGGTAGAGTGGGTGAATGTGACAGGGTCCCGTCCCTCCACAATTTCACAAAATTTCATGCCTTCATTATTGTTTCCATCGACCCAAACCGTATTATCCGGTCACCCCCACTCTGATTGCTTGGTTACTACTACTAGTAGTGCTAAAAAGGAAGAGAACTCGTCAGGACAAGAGAAAGTTTAATAAGACTAGGAAATGTCCGGAAAAGGGAGAAACAAAGAGAGGTTATAAACTAAAGAGAGGTAGCAGATCTGACTCGGCCACTTTCCTGCACTAGAATCCCAAAAGCCAAGAAGAATCACATAAATAATAATACGGGTGTTTATTGTATTATTTGTGCTCGTGCATGCTCCCCACGTTTAGGGCCAATTTGGCATCAAACTAAAGACATGTTCGGAGTGTCCTGATCACACCAATTCACACGCCTCCTTTTCATTTTTCGAAAGACTCACTCACGCACCTCCTTGAAAACAGGTCCAGTCCAACTCCAACTTGTGAGTTGGATGGCTACCTTCCCCTATCGGGTGAGAATCGAACCTTGGATCTCGTTCGCCCTCTTTAGAGCAAGTATAATAGAGATGAGTCAGCGGGCTATAAGGAATAAATTAGTATATTTCTGCTTAGTTGAAAGAAAGAGAAGAGGAGAGAGAAGGTAAGCAGGCTCTTCGTAAAGAGCCAGCTCTAGCACGTGCTTCTAGGCACTTTGTGAGAATGAAAGGCGAGCCACATAATGAAAAAGTAGTACACTCTTGTGATCTACTATTATACATGTTGGCTATAAGATGGGCTGTAGATGACATGGCACTGGCTTATAGCCAGCAGCTGGCTATACTATTAACCATGCTCTTATACTTCTTGTATCAGTTTCACTCATTTTTCTGCCGTTGCTTTCTGAGATGGGGTGCGGTTGGTTCCACGGACAAAAATCGAACAAGTTGGGACCCTTTTGGCCAGAAGCACATGATATATACGTTCTACCCGGAGGATAAGTGTGTGGTATATATCATGTGCTGACCTGGCCTCCATGGCCTAGAGGGAGGAACAGAGACGAGAATTAATTCTCGGCCATGATACATATAGCCTTTAATATTAATCCTCCAACTATTATTAACATGTTATTTGGGGCGTAGCTATTTGGAGTGAAAACAAATATTGCGAGACATATTCAGATAGGGATAGGTGCATCATTGTGGGTTATATGGAACTGCAGAAATGACATGATATTTAACAGTAAAAACTTTATTAACTTTTTGCAGGCTATCTACAGAGTCACTGCTTGGATTCGTACGTGGTCGTTACTCACTCGGGCGGACTTCGGGAAGCTTTTGGTTACTGGATGCAACAGTTGGGAGACGGTAGCACGGGTTATCGTCAATCGATTTGGATGGCGGGCTGATAATAGGCCAGGTGTTTAGTCATCATAGCCTGGTTTTCGCCGCATGTGGCGATCTTTATATTTTTCTTGTCGCTTGGGCTCCGTTCGTGAGCCAAGACTAAACCTCAGACTTTGTTGGCGTACTTTTGTCAACAAAACGGCTGCATGCATCATTTAGATGCAAAGGCCGTGGGCTTTCCTCCTTTTTCAAAAAAAAGAAAAAAACTATGTTGTATGTCCGCAGGTGTGCATCGTTCGTCCTCACGCACAGGGATTCATATAATTGAGATGCCGTGTGCCCGTGATGGGCCTACCGTGCATGGTGGGCTATCACCGCCACCTTAGCATTCTGGTCAAGTGATCGGCCACCTTAGCACTCCACCCAGCGCGAGGCATACTATAGCATACCATTACCACGAGTGGTAGTGGACTAGTGGTAGTTGGGCGGTGGCTTCCCCGTGCCGTGCATGCATGGTCCATCCAAATCGCATGACATTGCAGGCGGGTGATAAGTTTAGGTAGGAGTATGTGGTTGCAGCCGGGCACGCAACCAGCACAGCAGACCTCACGATCGAGATTGTTGCTTCCTCCGGCCTCCTCAGGCGGAGGATAGCGTCCCTCCCCACTTTGGCTTTGCCTGTGCTATACCTAACTAGGCTGTAGGCCACACACGGCCGGCACGGCGTTGCCGTTGCCGTCCGCACCGCACGCCCCGCCCACGCTGTTGGTGCGTGTGCATCCTCTCCTCGTCTCATTGTGTCAATCCATCCCCAGCCGGCCGCGCCGCGCGTGCGTCACCTCGGACCAGATCGATCGGATAAAGGCATCGCGTCCCGAGGAAGGAGGTGTGCTTGGTTTGGCTTTGGATGGACGCCGGCCTCTAGGAGTGGGGCTGGTGCGGTGCGGTGCGGTGCAGCGGCCGTGCTCCGGGGCGGGCGGCAACCTCCATCCATCGCAAAAGCCAAAAAGGAGGTCTGGTCTGTGCCGATGCCGTGGTGGTGCTGCCGAAAGGAGCGGGGGCAGTTGGTGCATGCCAGGATGCATGCCGCCTACCGTTCGCGTCAGGCTAGCTCGGATGGATCACAGCACCAAGGGTAGGGAACAAACTTCTTTCTTTGACAAACAAATGCATGCAGCAGATGCGGTCGAGATGATGCATCGCCATCGCGTCCGCTTCCACCACCCGGCAGTAGATAAGATAGGTACATGCGCTCACGCCAAGCGGATGAGCTAGCTGCAGAGTCAGCACAACACATACACCAGCGCTCGGTCTCCAACTCTCCATGGCTCCATGCCATCGCCTCCTTCTTTCTTTCTTGTGACCGAGCCTTTCCCTTTCGTTTTCGTTTCCATTTTGCGGCCCGGCCCGCACCAGTCAGTGCACCACAATTGCTGCAACAGGCACACAAAATTGACCCGGAGGTACTACTAAATACCACGTCGACCGATAGTGCTGCTAGTGGCCAGTAATTTTGCACAATACAGAACTGAACAGACGCTGGAAACAGGACCGTCCGCATAAAAAGAATGTTAGACGGAAAGATAACAGAGGGGCCAAACGCATGGCAACAAACAGCGAATAGCTCCGGGAAACATTTCTTGGCAGAAAGATGCAGGAGAGAGAGCAGCAGCAGGTGTGGCTTTCGTCGACCAGCACAGGACAAGGGAGGCAATGCAGCTTGCACAAGTCACTGTACATGGGTCGGCAAATGGAGACAGCATTATCAGGCGCCCAGAACGACAAGAAGAGCTGTTTCAGATTGAACAAAAAGTTGGCATGGACTATGCTCATCCTCTGTAACATGTGACAGTGCAAGCAGATGGCACGCACGCCATGTTACCTCACCAGGAATGAGCTTTGTTTCGTTTAGCTAGCGTCTCCCATCGAGTCCCATCATCGATCCATGGGTGGATGGTACAACATGCTAATTTCATACCCTGGAGTTGATAAGGAAAAAAAGAAGAAGATCCAAGAAATATGCCCTAGAGTTGAAGAAAGGAGCCACCGAGCCCAACCCATAAGATAGGCGTGTGTACGATGATTGCAATGTGGCCACAGCCCAGAAGCTATCTAAATGCCGACCTAAATTGATTGATTGACCCAGCTTGTGATGAGCTAACCGTGGAATGATTCATTCCCCCCTCCACATGCTGGTGCTCAGTCTCATTGACATGGAATAAAATCGTCGTTTCTGGGGAATTGGGCTAGAATAATCTGTACGTCTTCACCTGGTGACATGGTACAGATAAAGAAAGATCATGGAGACATGCAAGCAAAGAAAATGGATGCACAGAGGGACAGGCACCTGACCCTCGATGCATACATATGCCAAGATTGTGAAATCTGAACCAACCAAATCACACATGGCTAGGCTACGCCACCATGGATGGACCCCTACGCCTCCACGTATATATCAATGCATTGCACACACACACATTACTTTCTTCAGATGAGACAAGTATAAAAATGACCTGCTACTAGAATAGTAGAGGCCATGATGCACGAGTAGGAAGAAACGAGACTCCAGCGCGATGCTGATAGATAGATAGATCATCCAAATGTCTGTCCAGGGTGATGGAGATGGCCGAGCGGGCTCTGGTGTTCAAATCAGGATTCATTTCTTTGCTTGCTAAGCGCCAATTTGTTCGTTCAAGCGATCGAAAGATATTGTTTCACGACGTAAATGGGGTGCTTTGTCAGGCTCCTAATGGATATACACCACACCAGGCAGATGATGATGGAAACAGGGGTGGTATTGACTCGACACTCTAATTGTGACGTTCGACCAGCAAAGAGACATTGAACAACACAATTCAGAGAACCTTCTCAATGCAAGCCAAGTTTGCAAACCTACTGTACCCAAGAGTAGAAAAGGGAATATACACCCACTGTAAAGGTAAGAATCAATAGAGACAGACATTCATCAGAAATCACCAAGAGGCCAATAATGTTACTGAACCAATAAGCTGCAAGAAACTGGAACTCTACCTAATTCGGCAAATAAAATAGTGCTGTAGTAAGATTTACGTCGAAATCCAGTGGTAACTATGAGAATCAAAGTGAAAGACAGGTAAAGATAATGGTAGCCAGCTTCCTAAAGTCAAGGCAGGGTCCGGAGAAAAAGACAGCAAAACCATACAAGCAAAGCAAGCCAGCTCCTGAAGCAGTGACAACTCATGGATTTGTGGAAGTTCCCAACTTTAAAAAGGCAGGCCCTAGCCACACACACACACAAGTTGTTAATGGAGCGGGCAATGCTACTCAGGTGAAGGGACAGGGACAGGCAAGCAAAGACTGGTGTACAAGAAAGACGCATCAACCGGAAACTCAGATGGGTCAAAGAAAGCATGTGCTGTTGGTGGCCAATAATAGAGCCAAAATGTATTAATAAGAGAGGCCAATGCAAAGGCTCAGATCGTTTGGAGAGAAATCCTTACCAGGCTCATGACCACCATCCAAATCCTTACCAGAAGCTATCTAAATGCCGACCTAAATTGATTGACCCGGCCGGCTTGTGATGAGCTAAACGTGGAGTCATTCATTCCCCCTCCAGATGCTTGTGCTCAGTCTCATTGACATCGAATAAAATCGTAGTTTATGGGGTATTGGACTAGAACTAGAATAATCTCTACTCCTAATAGACGAGTTGGTGAATCGTCTCCGCGGTTTATTTTCGCTGGGTTTTTTCGTCTCTCCTCCCACCACCCCCTCCCACCCTGGTCCGCGGTTTATTTTCACTGGGTTTTTTTCGTCTCTCCTCCCACCACCCCCTCCCACGCTGGTCCATCGGTTTATTTTTCTCTCCACTCTTTATTACAACCAGAACTTTTCTAACGTATAACAAATCACGGATCTAACTTCCTTAAATTATGCAAATCAATCGATTCCTTTTATTGGTTCAATTTGTCTTAGGAAACAAATAACAGATTTTCAGGAAACAAATAATACATTTTAATGTAACTTTCTTAAATTATGCAAATCAATCAATTCCTTTTATTGGTTCAATTTGTCTTAGTAAACAAATAACAGATTTTCAGAAAACAAATAATACATTTTAATCTAACTTTCCTAACTTATCTAAATCAATCGATTCCTTTTATTGGTTCAATTTGTCTTAGAAAACAAATAACAGATTTTCAGGAAACAAATAATACATTTTAATCTAACTTCCTTAAATTATGCAAATCAATCGATTCCTTTTATTGGTTCAATTTGTCTTAGGAAACAAATAACAGATTTTCAGGAAACAAATAATACATTTTAATCTAACTTTCCTAACTTATTAGTGAAATTTGTTTTAGGAAACAAATAACAGACACGTCACAACTTTCCTCCCAATAAATAGTTTCTTAACATTTGCAAACTTTCCTAATCAGACACGTCACAAACGGGCAGGTACTGTATCACGTTACCAAACAATAAAACCCCATTTGCATAGAAATCAGTTCAAAAATCCTAACTTTCCTAAATTTTTACCTTTCCTTGATAACAACAAATATTTCCTATGTTTTCCATCGATATTAGCATTTTTTTGAACTGAGGTCTCCGGGTTATGATTTTTTTTTTTGCGATTCTTTCCAATTGTGACCTCTCCTTCCACTCCGGCTCCTTCTCGCATAAACACCTCCACCACAGCCAGGTGACACCGCCCCAGACCTCCTGCCTCTCCACACCTTCTCCGCCACCTCCTTCTCGTACTCCATTAACAATCCCTCCGCCACATTTGTCCACGGCGATGTCGAGGGCATGGCGCAGCAGCGTACCAGCGGTAGAGCAGCGCATAGCAGCAGGAAGCAACACGCAGCAGGCGAGGCGAGCGGCCGATGGTGGAGGGCAGAGATGCGGCCGGCGTGGCTGAGGGGGCGGCCGGCAGAAGATGGCCACGACTGGAGGCGACGCGAGGCAGGAGCGCGACAGCGGGGCGAGCGAAGGGATAGGCGGCAGCAGACGGGGCGAGCGCAGCCAGCGAGAGTGTGGCGCGCGGCCAAGGTGTGTGTCGCGCGGGGCACAGTGGTGCGGTGGCTGCGGCGAGCGCGACGGCAGCGGCGGGCGCGACCGACGCGGTGTAGCACGGGCGTGGGCATGGAGAGGGAGTGACCCCGCGGGCGCGGAAGAAGAGCGGTAGGCTCGGGCATGGGCGTGCATAGGAGCGGGCGTGTGCCACGGGGTCAATCCGAGGAGCTCGGTGGCTACCCCTGCAATGGCCATGGCGGACGGCGGTTCTCGGCCACGGCGAAATACCTAACGAGAGCAAACGAGAGGGGAAACAGGGGAAAGGCAAGAGGAGATCATGGCGGTGTCAATGGCGCCCTAGGGGAAGACATGGGAGCTCGGGGCGGCGCGGATCGAACGGCAATGTCGCGGTGGCCCAAGGTTGAGGAAGACGGCAGCGACATCGATGCGGGGGTGCTAGACTTGATCTCGTTGGCGCAGACGAAGTAGCGAAGGCGTTCGGAGCTCCTCGACAAGCTCCTAGCCTGCAGGGAGGGCAGTGGCCATGTGGACGGGGTCGGTCATGGTGGCCGTGGCGTCTGACTTCGTCTAGATCGACGGGATCGAGCGAGCGAGGAGGAGAAGTGGATTTGGGAGGGGGCGTCGAGGAGGAGTCAGGCCATGGGGGCAGGGAAGGCAGGGCGTCACCCTTATCCATTCCCCTTCGATGCCAGCGAGGTGGTCGGGCGGGAGCCCGGCTCTGTAGCGACGCGGCTCGGGGAACAGGAGAAGACGACCACGCGGGGACTGGACCGCTGAGCCGGTTCGGTGGCAAGGCCCGGGGGGCAGGGCGAATCCCCTTTTACATCGTCCTTTTGGTTTTTCAATGTATTCTAATCTGTTTCTCCTTTTTAACACCGTTTTCTACTTATTCTTATCAACTAAATGATCTCTACTCCTAATGTCTCAGTTGGTAGTCTCCGTTCCGGGTTTATTTTCGTCCCACCTCCCGAGTGAGGGAGAGGGGGAGAGAGAGTGAGGAAGAGGGAGGGAGAGGGTGTGTGTGTGAGAATTTGATGGTAAAAAAGGTCGTCAATGTCACTTAATATGTATGAGAATATTCAATGTAATATTAACATAATTGATATTGAACTTTTAAAGTTAATGTGGCCCCGTTGCAACGCACGGGCGTTCTTCTAGTCTCCCTTAGATACGTCTTCACCTGGTGACATGGTACAGATAAAGAAAGATCATGGAGACATGCAAGCAAATAAATTGGATGCACAGAGGGACAGGCACCTGACCCTCGATGGATACATATGCCAAGATTGCGAAATCTGAACCAACCAGATAACACATGGCTAGGCTACGCCACCATGGATGGACCCCTACGCCTCCACGTATATATCAATGCACGCCACGCACACATTACTTTCTTCCTCTCAGATGGGACAAGTATAAAAATGACCTGCTACTAGAGTAGTAGAGGCTGTGATGCACGAGTAGGAAGAAACGGGACTCCAGCGCGATGCTGATAGATAGATAGATCGTCCAAATATCTGTCCAGAGCGACGGAGATGGCCGAGCTGGTTCTGGTGTTCAAATCAGGATTCTTTTCTTTGCTTGCTAGGCGCCGATTTGTTCATTCAAGCCATCGAAAGAGATTGTTTCACGACGTAAATGGGGTGCTTTGTCGGACTCTTAATGGATAGACACCACACCAGGCAGATGGTGATGATGGAAACAGGGGTGGTGGTATTGATTGGCCACTCTAATTGTGACGTTCGACCAGACGAGCAAAGAGACATCGAACAACACAATTCAGAGAACCTTCTCAATGCAAGCAAGAATCAACAGAGACATTCTTCAGAAATCAAGCTGCAAAAAACTGGAACTCTTTATCTTAACTAATTCGACAGATAATATAAGATTTAGGTCAAAATCTAGCGGTAACTAGTATGAGAATCAAAGCACAAGTAAAGATAGTGGAAGCTTCCTAAAGTCAAGGCAGGTTCCAGAAAAAAAGATAGCAAAAGCAAAGCATGCCAGTTCCTGAAGCAGTGCACTTAAAAAATGGCAGGCCCTACCCACACACACAAGTTGTTTATGGAGCAGGCAATGCTACTCAGGGACAGGGACAGGCAAGCAAAGACTGGTGTGGTGTACAAGAAAGACGCATCAACCGGAAACCCAGATGGATCAATAGAGGCTGAAGGTGACCCAAGCCAAGGGCAAAGAAAGCATGTGCTGTTGGTGGCCAGTAATAGTAGAGCCAAAAAGTATTAGGAGAGGCCAAATGGCCAATGCAAAGGTTCAGATCGTTTGGAAGGCTACTGCAGAGGGAGAGAGAAATGCTTACCCTTACCAGGAGAAGAAAAACAAACAGGATCAGGAAGGGGTGGGCCTCCAGTCTCCATCCTAGGCTATCAACCATCCAAATCTAGTTCTCGGTGCATCTGACCAGGCTCGTGACCACATATAATAGGCTAGTGTCTGCAGAATCTGGTCCCAATCACTGCTCCTGTTCATGCTCTTAACTTTCAGGGGTTATAATTGAGCAGCAGCCAGTTAGTTGGCCTCATCGCACCTGGCTCCATGTGTCCACACCATGCATAATTGTGTCGGTCCTTCTTTACCTAGCATATGATCATCTGATTGGATCCTACTGAGAGCTATTTTTAGCGTTGGAGTTAACATATGCATCTCCCACTAAGACATCATGTTGACAACCACTTCAATGCAGGAATATCAGAACATACTCAAGAAGGTCTGAAAGGGATTTAAACCTGCCCATGAATAGCCTGTTGGAGGTATTGTATTGATTGGCACAACAAACTGATACAGCTTTGCATGCCTAGAGTAGAATCAAGGTCCAAGATCAACAGTAAGCCATGTTCCCCGATTTTGTCAGTCATTATTCAGGGCCAACACAATCACGTAACCTACAGGCTTTCGGAGGATGACATTGCACAGCCCTTAATCAATCCATCAAAGCACTCCTTGTATTTTCTCTATACTTGGCTGGTGCACAGCGTATTGATTCTGACACAAAGCCAAATTACACAAAAACAATATCAGTACCGGAGACTTGCTACAGAATAATCTGTCAAAATCAATCAAACCCATGCTACAAAGCCTGACTGCCCCTTATTGCTGGATTGCAATATTTGTAATGAGATATTAACAAAAGACAAAAAAATCATGTCAGCTTGTCGCATACCTGTTCCTGCTGGATAAAGATCCTGTAGTGATCGGTAGGCCATCTTCACTTAGTTGACCCTTTGTGACTTCCATCCGCTGAACAATTGCCACTGTAGATTACAAAGATGCGTGGGGTGAGGACTAGAGCCCATGCGCATTAGTCTTGCTTAACAGAAATGGGGCAATCTGCAGCAAAGAAGTGTGGTGACTGTCAAAACGCACAGACATAGGGTGTAATCATGAGCTATCACAGTATAAACCTTAGCAAGACTTCTATTTTCTTCTGAAGCAAGAAAATAGGCCTGATATTCTTCTTCCTTTTAGTGTCCCGATGGGCACACGATGAATGTGGCGATGCAGCATGAATAGTTGAATGTGGGAACGAAAGTTGTGTGTACATGTTACAACTATCTATATCTAAGATGACTCACAATTGTTTGAAAAGATAATAAGCATGCGAGTTAAACACTGTAGTATTTCATATTACTGAGATAAAAATCAAAACAGCTATCCAAATAACCATTATGTTTATAAAATTAATACTAAAACAAATAATATAGGAAGACATCAAGTTACTACAAATGTCAGTGAGTTATGTTGTCCTCACGTCACCAAAATGAAGGATAATATCTACCAGCAGCTAGTCTATGACTCCGGATGTCTATTATAATATTTCTGCCAATTCAAAACCGATCAATTAGATTTTAAATTAGTGAAATATTGAAGATGTGCAGTTACATGTGAAGTCATTTCTGATCCTTAGGCATCTGAAACAACCTCTAGGGATATCCTGCTGATTATTTAGAAAATAGGCCACCTTAAATACATAAATAAGTGGTCCGATACCATCAAAGTCCATTGCAGATAACTTGAAGTCACTAGCGACATGAGCATGAGGACACAATTGCATACAGTGAACGTAGATAAGCATTGTCAACAAATTCAGAAATTAGCAGAACAATCAATGTGCTAGAGACAGCATCTGGAGCATTTACAGGTGCTTTCTGCATGTTAAGGGATACAGAAACAACAAAATAAGTACTGATGAGATGCAGCTTGTTATTGTGCTAAAACTGTTACCAACACTGGTAATGCATTTAAAACATCCAACCAACCAAGAGCATCTAGTGCTATAATTGTGTGAGTAACACATTTATGTTGCAGAACTCTCTAAAGAAGTTACAGAACAGTAACAAATATCCTGCTGCAAGCAGTGCACATGAGACCGAGTGAATAATAGAGTTTCAGATAAATGAGTGCCTGACTATTGTTTATGAGCCAAAGGTAGAAATCCATCCAATTAGGAGAAGCAAACTCAACATTACATGTCTTAGTACAAAGCAGAATTGATACTGTACCTTCTTTTTTTGGCATTATAAGCTGCACAACTGGAGTTAGAGGCTGATTGGTTTGATGCCAACATTTGGTAAATCAAAAGTTGTCAAAATTTGGCAAGTTTTTGTGAGCTTGACAAGAAACAAACCAATCACTAGCCAACATTTGGCATTTGCCAAACCTTGGCATGCCAAATTTTGGTATCAAACCAATCATGCTCTTAATCCTCTCAAATCCCTCAACCCCTACATTCCAACTGAACTTGTGACCTCAGTAAAAACATGGATGTCTCATCAGCTGAGCTGCAACTTGATTCCTGGGGTGCTTCATATTTACAGATGTGATGTTGATGTTTACAGTTTTATCTTCAACACCTAATAAGGCACAAGACACATCCATTGTACAGAGGAATTGCATAGTTTGTTGTGTGCAAGTGGGCTCATGTGAACATCAAGCAATCAACAAAGAAGATGCACCAGCCAGACGCACCATGGTTTCGCTTCTCATGTAAATCAATATCACTCGAGCTATACTGCCAGTGGAGTATTTAAGTCGGAGCATGATCGGCCAATTAAAGATGAAAACTGATCATGGAATTTCAGAAGGGGACACTTCTCAATGAGGTTAGTATCATCGTAGGCCTCCTTGAGGAAGACGGTACTTCTTGCTCCCTTGTTAGTGATGTAGAAGATACCATGATTTTTTACTAAGCAAAGAAGTAACTTGCATGGCAGCCTGTACTCATTATGGAAGACTTCTAGCTTATCAGATGTCAGTCGTTTCTGCATTGTCAAGCTTAAGATCTCATGTAGAACAGCAACAGATCGCTTTCGAGCCTGTGGAGTTGCAGGCTCCACTCTCCTAGCATTCAAATAAGGTGAAGGAAATGCCATCTTCTGCCACCTGACTACCTCCTCATTGTACTTGCGGTTGGGCCTAAATCCTGCTGGATACTTTAACTTGAAAGCAAAAGGACCCAGTATATTCCCATCTTTAGGAACCCCTCTATAATCCATTTGGAAACCATCAAAATTCAATGTTTCTTCTCGTGCTGTGACTGCTAGTGAAGAATCCCAACTCTCCAAACACAGATGGTCCAAGCCTCTCACATCACGGATTGAGAAAAAATCAGGGTAACTAGGAATCAACTTGTCCTTGAAGTTCTTTGGTAAACCCAATTCAAGTTGGATGAGCTCAATCTTCTCTAAAGGGATTTGGCAGTCCATCGACATCATTAACAGCTTCCTCAGATTTCTTACCAAGATAGGTTCCATTAGCTCCTGTGCCTGGATCTCTTCACCAGAAATATTTCTGGCCTTCTCAGTAAGCGTGACAGCAATGGGCTCACGCGATGTACTTCCACCAGAGACACAGAAGATATTGGGATGGCGCTCGATAAGTGAAACAAAGTTCCATTTTTGGACAAAACCAACCTCCTTTTCAAGGTCACGTACAAGTAGTGATCCTTTCTTTTGGGCCAAGATGAGCTCACGGAGACGAAGGAGGAGAGCGGGCTTCTTTTGGAGGTCCATGGCCTTGTCAAGGTCAGGCTCACGGTGGTAAAGCTTCTTCTTCGGCCGGCGTCCATGACCAGCAGAAAATGAGGACATTTCCTTGAGTTGTATCAAGGAAAGAGATCTGGGAATGTAAGATAAATGTTCTGCCAATCTTCTTCTCATCAAATTGTAGGTCTTAAATGCAAGTCCGTGCAGGCACCGCAGATGCCAAGCATTCAAGAGCGCAGAATAAAGAAGCAGAAAGTTGTACTTCAAATTCTGCAAAACAAAAAGGGACAGAATGTTCAAGCCATTTTAAACAACATAAGCTTTGCAACTAAAGAATCAAATTCATAATACCAAGAGCCTGTGTCTCAAGTCCCAACAATTCCCATTTCAGAACAACAACTCATCGCAGCAGAAGCAGAGCCAAGAGCAAGTTACAGGGTGTGCCACCTCCATTTTTTTTTACTGATGTCACACACATAATACAAAATTGACCGAAAGAGCCATATAAATAGCTTAGTCAGAACGCTCTTATATTTCTTTACAAAGGGAGTATGTTTGAAATTTGCAAATGTAACAACACGATTGGTTGGCAAGATGAAATAGCCTTACAAGAATAAAAGACAACATGAGTACAAAATTTCAACATTAAACTACTTTCCGCTTTTGCATTGCCCTAAAAGCATCAACAACTCCTACATCACTTCACTTGCTCTCAAGAATATAGCTCGCTCAATAAAAGTCACCAAGCAATGGTTCATGAGTTGATCACCCATACCATTTATCGATCTATTCTTCACTTGCAGAAAATACTTAAGTAGAGACTGAACTGAACTACTGAAGTAGAGTAGTATTGAACTTGGCACTGTAGCCTGTAGGAGTGTACTTGTAATTTCTACAATCACACTAGTTAGTACCTAGAGCACTTGCGCTCGATGCGGCGTTTACCTGTCGCGTTCAGGCCCTCAGGACGTCACCGGCCGGAGCTCGCCGGCGGCAGTGGACAATGACGGCGAGACTGCTCGTGCTCGGAGGTCGCCGAGTTTGGAGTCAAGCGCGGCCGCGGGCGGGGGGCGTGAGAGAGTGAGGACGGCTTTATGGGGAACGAGAGGACTGGGGAGCAAGGGCCACCGGGGCCGGGGAAGTCAGTGGAGGAGGGAGGCGGGCGCCGGAGCGGCCAGGCCAATCGTGGAGCCGGCGGAGTGAGGATGGCTCGATCTGGATGGGAACAGCCGAACAGAACAGCACGGGTAACGGGCTAGAGCGCGCCTGCGGGCGTCAGATTGATGACCCTTCGCACAGAGCGGGAACTAACTGGACCGGCCCATTTTGAACCCGGTTCTCTGTAGTGGCCTGCCAGTATCGGGTTCACTGTAGTGAACTGGTGTTTCGGTCGCTTTTTATTTCACAATTTTTTAAATACACATTGAACATTTTTGTAATATACGTTGAATTTTTTAATATACAATGAAAATTTGTATAATGCATGCTGAATCTTTTGTAATATACAATGAATATTTTTGTAATATAGTGAACTTTTTTTGTAATATATATTAGCCAATTTTTAATACACACTGAACATTTTTGGAATATACGTTGAAAAATTTCTTAATATACGATGAACATCTTCATAATGCACAGTGAACTTTTTTGTAATATACAATGAACATTCTTTTAATATACGATAAACATTTTTGTAATACACGGTGGAATTTTCTCTATAATACACAAGAAGCAGAAGAAATGAAAAAATAAAATAAAGTAGAAAAACAAAAAATAAAATGAAAAGAATAAACAAAAACCTAAAGGAAACAAGGAAACAAAACAGAAAAAATGAAAAAACTGAATCATGTGCCGCTACGAGGTTGAGGCTTTCTTGGCTTTAAAGAGCCGTGAGCACAACGGGTGCGTCGAGGCCGGTGTCCTCAACGTCTGTTCCGAGAGGGCCATGTGTCGCATCAATAATCCCGGTAGTTACAACCTTGTCAATGTCTGCAACGACGAGAAGGGTGAGAAGGTGGCGCTTCCCAGGGCAACAGCAATTTAATGTGGCCTTGGGATTCAGTCCGTCCAACAAGGAGCATAAGTTCTTCATGACCTCCTCATCAGCAGCGACCCAAGAAGAAACCTATGTTGACGTGTACACCTTAGACGACAAGGGCGGGTGACATGGACACCTCTACCTCTCCCGACATTGCCTAGCAGAGAATGGCTGGCAACCGGTGCTCGTCGACGGGAAACCATTCATGCATAGTGCATGGACGTTACGGGGAATGACATCCAAAGCCGATTGAAGTCATGGACTAGATCCGATTGATTGAATTGGATACAATCCAAGTGGACGACTCGAAAGGATTGTCATGAGAAGATCCATACTGTTTCATAGCTAATATGATCGTTTGTGATTGTTAATGCTTCTTTTACTTCTACGCATATTGGTGGTAGTAGTATGACCCCCCTCATATAATGTCAACTAAATTTTGTCTCCCCAAATGCTGCAACATCACAAATCAAGTATATCTAGTGGATGGCCTATAAAATTATGGTGCCATTGGGTCTAGTATAAAATTAGGGTGCCACTGGGTATAGTTAAATTGATGGGTTCATGCCATACAATTATATGCAGGGCATTGGTTAACTTAATGGGGCTATCGAAACATGTTTGGGCCCAGGGGCAAAGGAAGCCGGAGCCTGGACATGTGATGTTGTCCGACGAACATGAGTCACATGAAATTCAATTAGCAAGTGTTTCTTACCATTTGGTCTAGTCTGCTAGCAGTGATTTGCAGCTCACTAGTCAGCTTGCTCAACTCAGATCCTGAACCATTGTCAACAAGAGGAATCTTCATCTTAGGGAGAGTATTTCATGATTAAATTATTTAATGAGAATTACTTTGCATGAATATAAGTCTTAGTGTTTTTACATATTTCTATTGTAGATCAATGGCACCATCTACTCAAGTTTTCAGATTTGCATTTTGTTCTATTCTTAAGAAAGATAAACTTAATGGAATAAACTTCAGAACTTGGTATATAAATCAAAGAATTGTTCTCAGGCATGATAAAAAGGGACATGTTCCAGAGGATCCACTTCTAGATGAATCGACTGCAAGTGCTAATGCTACTTCCTGGAATGCTTACGACAAACTCCTTGACATTTCAACTAAAGTCAGTTGTCTCATGCTTGCCTATATGGAGCCAGACATGCAACAACAGTGCGAGAATATAGAGGCCACCGGCGGAGCTAAGTGCAGGCAAAAGCATGCCGTGGCCCGCCCTGTCCAAAAGCAAAAAAAGAAAGCTATGTATGCCTAGTCCACTCGGTCCATGAGGCATCAGCGGCCTAAATGCCCTCAATGCACATGAGAGACGACATTTCCTTCGGTTAGCTTGTGTGTGACATATGTCAGACTTGCTGCTCGAAGCCGGAATGCCCAACCCACTGCAGCTCAATCCACGAGCAGACTAGATCACCATGCTTCACATCCAACAACACATCCATTCCCAATTCAGCGACATCAGGATGCTCCAGATTGAGCCACCGTCAGGGGGGAGCTGTATCGTCGCACAGGCATTGTGCACATACTAATTTCCTTTCTTTCTCCTAATTCTAGTTCAAGGAAATTCCCAAGATCAACTTTTCCACAGACTCCTTTCAAAAGGAAAAGGTCCTATATGGTATAGTTACTGAAATTCTATTTGGTAGCATGAATTATTCAATTGTTTGCAAACTTTTACAGATTGTAGTTTACCAACTAAATAATTGGCCATAGGTAAGCCAGTTAGCAAACAATTGGTTCTATTTTCAAAAGAAAATGATGGTTTATAATTGAGATGGTTTTCAAAATAACTGGCACAGACTAATACTAGCACTACCTCCGTTATGTAATTCTGGACAGACACCCGCAAAGAAAGTAATTCTGGACGGAGCGACTAGTACTGAAGTAGTATATGGTTCAGAATTTCTCCTTTAGACTGGCCCGCCCAATTTTTTCTTTGTAGCTCCAACCACTGATAGAGGCTTTCGATATGATCAAGATTCTCAAGTGCATGTTTCAATCTCATGCAAGGACTGGCGGATTTGATGTCTAGAGGACCTTGCTATAGTGTAACTAAAGGACAATGATCCACTAAGTCCACATGTAATCATTTCACACAAAAAAGTCCACATGTAATCAAAGTGGTTGGTCACACACAGACTCGGGAAGGGTTAGGGTTCCCTTTAGGCCAACAGTGGACACAAATACAATTTTGGCTTCACTTTCGGCTAGCTATGGCTTGTTCATATTAATGTACCATATGAACGGCATGCATAAGAAGCTCACTGAGTTGCATGGGATACTTAAGACGGCAGAGCGAGACAATAAGAAGGATGCACATCAAGTGTTGATGGTGTAGAATAAGGCTAAGTTCAATAAAAGTTATTGGGCTAAGAAGAAGGCTAAGGCAAAGGGCAAGGATAATGATATGATCCTTCAACCACTGTGCCTATGTTAGGGTCGGATTCGAAGACCACATACTTTTATAGCAAGGAAATTGGTCATTGGAAGAGTAATTAACTGCAGGAATTTTCTTGCCGAGAGGGACAAGAATGTGGAAGTGTGACTTCTACCAAAGGTACACTTGTTGCATATGCTATAGACATTTACCTTGCCGACTCAACTAGTAGCCATGGAGCGTGCCAACTCCGAGGTGCGTCCCAACCCCTTGGCCTAGCAGGAGAACGCAATGATTGCCATAACCATTGTCGGATCTGGGAGAGGGGGATTGATTGAGATTTCCTCTCACAAGATGGACTTAGAAGTGTATCTTCATTTAACAATGGATTAGAAGTATCTATGTTATTTTAACATCAAGTTAGATCTATCTATGTATGTTAATTTATGATATGTTCATTTCGATTTAGAACTACTATGTTTGGTTTGTATTTCAATTCAAAATCTAAATATTGTTTGTGGAATTGTGTTCGAATCACCATGTTTGTGTTTGAATCTTTCTTTTGGTGTGTTTGAATAATTTTATATGATGAAATGTACAAGTTATTTGGAGCAGGATAGCACAATACAAAGAGAGATAGGAGTTTTAGTTATAGGTAACCGAATTTTAGGCTAACTGTCGGAGTAGAGAAAACAAATATTCCTACCATCTTCTCTCTCCTTTCCCAAAACTTCTTTTAGGTCACCAGGTATACATATGTT
This sequence comes from Aegilops tauschii subsp. strangulata, assembly GCF_002575655.3. Classification (NCBI taxonomy): domain Eukaryota; kingdom Viridiplantae; phylum Streptophyta; class Magnoliopsida; order Poales; family Poaceae; genus Aegilops; species Aegilops tauschii. Next base: position 557,612,127 of record NC_053041.3, on the reverse strand, counting down.
GCTCCCTTCGTCTTTATATACAAGGTCACTTCATTTTATTATGTCTAATTTTGACCGTTCATTTTACCAACAAAAATGTGAGTTTTATGCCACAAAAAGTATGTAATAGGAGGCACATTTCATAAAACTTTTCAATGATATATTTTTCAAATTATAAGTCAAAGTTTGGCAAGAAAAATGAAGTGGTCTTCTATAGAAAAACGGACGGAGTATTGGAGATGCTCGGCTCAAAGAATTAGAGGGAGACGAGGATCCACCTCCTTCGTGTACCTGAGCCAAGTCGAGGTGCAGCCTTCCTCCCATGGACATGTGATCAAGGTTTTGAAGGAAATATGCCCTAGAGGCAATAATAAAGTTATTATTTATTTCCTTATATCATGATAAATGTTTATTATTCATGCTAGAATTGTATTAACCGGAAACATAATACATGTGTGAATATATAGACAAACAGAGTGTCACTAGTATGCCTCTACTTGACTAGCTCGTTAATTAAAGATGGTTATGTTTCCTAGCCATAGACATAAGTTGTCATTTGATTAACGAGATCACCTCATTAGGAGAATGACGTGATTGACTTGACCCATTCCGTTAGTTTAGCACTCGATCGTTTAGTATGTTGCTATTGCTTTCTTCATGACTTATACATGTTCCTATGACTATGAGATTATGCAACTCCCGTTTACCGGAGGAACACTTTGTGTGCTACCAAACGTCACAACGTAAATGGGTGATTATAAAGGTGCTCTACAGGTGTCTCCAAAGGTACTTGTTGGGTTGGCGTATTTCGAGATTAGGATTTGTCACTCCAATTGTCGGAGAGGTATCTCTGGGCCCACTCGGTAATGCACATCACTATAAGCCTTGCAAGCATTGTGACTAATGAGTTGGTTGCGGGATGATGTGTTACGGAACGAGTAAAGAGACTTGCCGGTAACGAGATTGAACTAGGTATCGAGATACCGACGATCAAATCTCGGGCAAGTAACATACCGGTGACAAAGGGAACAACGTATGTTGTTATGCGGTCTGACCGATAAAGATCTTCGTAGAATATGTGGGAGCCAATATGGGCATCCAGGTCCCGCTATTGGTTATTGACCGGAGACGTGTCTCGGTCATGTCTACATAGTTCTCGAACCCGTAGGGTCCGCACGCTTAACGTTACGATGACAGTTTTATTGAGTTTTGATGTACCGAAGGAGTTCGGAGTCCCGGATGAGATCGGGGATATGACGAGGAGTCTCGAAATGGTCGAGACGTAAAAATCGATATATTGGACGACTATATTCGGACTTCGGAAAGGTTCCGAGTGATTCGGGTATTTTTCGGAGTACCGGAGAGTTACGAGAATTCGTATTGGGCCTTAATGGGCCATACGGGAAAGGAGAGAAAGGCCTCAAAAGGTGGTCGCACCCCTCCCCATGGTCTGGTCCGAATTGGACTAGGGAAGGGGGGCGCACCCTTCCTTCTTTCTCCTTCCCCCTTCCCTTCTCCTACTCCCACAAGGAAAGGAGGAGTCCTACTCCCGGTGGGAGTAGGACTCCCTCCTATGGCGCGCCTCTCCCCTTGGCCGGCTGCCTCCCCCTTGCTCCTTTATATACGGGGGCAGGGGGCACCCCAGAGACACAACAATTGATCCTTGAGATCTCTTAGCCGTGTGCGGTGCCCCCCTCCACCATATTACACCTCGATAATAACGTTGCGGAGCTTAGGCGAAGCCCTGCGTCGGTGGAACATCATCATCGTCACCACGCCGTCGTGCTGACGAAACTCTCCCTCAACACTCGGCTGGATCGGAGTTCGAGGGACGTCATCGAGCTGAACGTGTGTAGAACTCGGAGGTGCCGTACGTTCGGTACTTGATCGGTCGGATCGTGAAGACGTACGACTACATCAACCGCGTTGTGATAACGCTTTCGCTGTCGGTCTATGAGGGTACGTGGACAACACTCTCCCCTCTCGTTGCTATGCATCACCATGATCTTGCGTGTGCGTAGGAAATTTTTTGAAATTACTACGTTCCCCAACAGTGGCATCCGAGCCTGGTTTTATGCGTTGATGCTATGCACGAGTAGAACACAAGTGAGTTGTGGGCGATATAAGTCATACTGCTTACCAGCATGTCATACTTTGGTTCAGCGGTATTGTGAGATGAAGCGGCCCGGACCGACATTACGCGTACGCTTACGCGAGACTGGTTTCACCGTTGCGAGCACTCGTTGCTTAAAGGTGACTGGCGGGTGTCTGTCTCTCTCACTTTAGTTGAACCGAGTGTGGCTACGCCCGGTCCTTGCGAAGGTTAAAACAGCACCAACTTGACAAACTATCGTTGTGGTTTTGATGCGTAGGTAAGAACGGTTCTTGCTAAGCCCGTAGCAGCCACGTAAAACTTGCAACAACAAAGTAGAGGACGTCTAACTTGTTTTTGCAGGGCATGTTGTGATGTGATATGGTCAAGACATGATGTGATATAATTTTTTGTATGAGATGATCATGTTTTGTAACCGAGTTATCGGCAACTGGCAGGAGCCATATGGTTGTCGTTTTATTGTATGCAATGCAATCGCCATGTAATGCTTTACTTTATCACTAAGCGGTAGCGATAGTCGTAGAAGCATAAGATTGACGAGACGACAACGATGCTACGATGGAGATCAAGGTGTCGCGCCGGTGACGATGGTGATCATGACGGTGCTTCGGAGATGGAGATCACAAGCACGGTGCTTCGGAGATGGAGATCACAAGCACAAGATGATGATGGCCATATCATATCACTTATATTGATTGCATGTGATGTTAATCCTTTATGCATCTTATCTTGCTTTGTTTGACGGTAGCATTATAAGATGATCCTTCACTAAATTATCAAAGTATAAGTGTTCTCCCTGAGTATGCACCGTTGCGAAAGTTCTTCGTGCTGAGACACCACGTGATGATCGGGTGTGATAGGCTCTACGTTCAAATACAACGGGCGCAAAACAGTTGCACACGCGGAATACTCAGGTTAAACTTGACGAGCCTAGCATATAACAGATATGGCCTCGGAACACGGAGACCGAAAGGTCGAGCGTGAATCATATAGTAGATATGATCAACATAGTGATGTTCACCATTGAAACTACTCCATCTCACGTGATGATCGGACATGGTTTAGTTGATATGGATCACGTGATCACTTAGAGGATTAGAGGGATGTCTATCTAAGTGGGAGTTCTTAAGTAATATGATTAATTGAACTTAAATTTATCATGAACTTAGTCCTGATAGTATTTTGCAAATTATGTTGTAGATCAATAGCTACCGTTGTTGCTTCCCTGTGTTTATTTTTGATATGTTCCTAGAGAAAAATTATGTTGAAAGATGTTAGTAGCAAAGATGCGGATTGGATCCGTGATCTGAGGATTATCCTCATTGCTGCACAGAAAAATTATGTCCTTGATGCACCGCTAGGTGACAGACCTATTACAGGAGCAGATGCAGACGTTATGAACGTTTGGCTAGCTCAATATGATGACTACTTGATAGTTTAGTGCACCATGCTTAACGGCTTAGAATCGGGACTTCAAAGACGTTTTGAACGTCATGGACCATATGAGATGTTCCAGGAGTTGAAGTTAATATTTCAAGCAAATACCCGAGTTGAGAGATAATGTCTCCAACAAGTTCTATAGCTAAAAGATGGAGGAGAATCGCTCAACTAGTGAGCATGTGCTCAGATTGTCTGGGTACTACAATCGCTTGAATCAAGTGGGAGTTAATCTTCCAGATAAAATAGTGATTGACAGAATTCTCTAGTCACCATCATCGTGATGAACAATAGTATGTAAGGGATGACGAAAGTAATTCCCGAGCTCTTCACGATGCTGAAATCAACGAAGGTAGAAATCAAGAAAGAGCATCAAGTGTTGATGGTTAATAAGACCACTAGTTTCAAGAAAAGGGCAAAGGGATAGAAGGGGGACTTCAAAAGAACGGCAAGCAAGTTGCTACTCAAGTGAAGAAGCCCAAGTCTGTACCTAAGCCTGAGACTAAGTGCTTCTACTGCAAAGGGACTGGTCACTGGAAGCGGAACTACCCTAAGTATTTGGTGGATAAGAAAGATGGCAAAGTGAACAAAGGTATATTGGATATACATGTTATTGATGTGTACTTACTAGTGTTTATAGCAACCCCTCAGTATTTGATACTGGTTCAGTTGCTAAAGAGTAGTAACTCAAATCAGGGAGTTGCAGAATAAACAGAGACTAGTAAAAGGCGAGGTGACGATGTGTGTTGGAAGTAGTTCCAAGATTGATATGATCATCATCGCACACTCCCTATACTTTCGGGATTAGTGTTGAAACTAAATAAGTGTTATTTGGTGTTTGCGTTGAGCATGAATATGATTTGATCATGTTTATTGCAATACGGTTATTCATTTAGAGAACAATTGTTGTTCTGTTTACATGAATAAAAACCTTCTATGGTCATACACACCAACGAAAATGGTTTGTTGGATCTCGATCGTAGTGATACACATATTCATAATATTGAAGCCAAAAGATGCAAAGTTAATAATGATAGTGCAACTTATTTGTGGCACTGCCGTTTAGGTCATATTGGTGTAAAGCGCATGAAGAAACTCCATACTGATGGGATTTTGGAATCACTTGATTATGAATCACTTGATGCTTGCGAACCGTGCCCCATGGGCAAGATGACTGAAACGTCGTTCTCCAGAACTATGGAGAGAGCAACAGATTTGCTGGAAATCATACATACAGATGTATGTGGTCCGATGAATATTGAGGCTCGTAGCAGGTATCATTATTTTCTGACCTTCACAGATGATTTGAGCAGATATGGGTATATCTACTTAATGAAACAGAAGTCTGAAACATTTGAAAAGTTCATATAATTTCAGAGTGAAGCGGAAAATCATCGTAACAAGAAAATAAAGTTTCTACAATCTGATCGTGGAGAAGAGTATTTGAGTTACGAGTTTGGCCTTCAATTAAAACAATGTGGAATAGTTTCATAAATTCACGCCACCTGGAACACCACAGCATAATGGTGTGTCCGAACGTCATAACCGTACTTTATTGGATATAGTGCAATCTATGATGTCTCTTACCAATTTACCACTATCGTTTTGGGGTTATGCATTAGAGACAGCTACATTCACGTTAAATAGGGCACCATCAAAATCCGTTGAGACGACGCCTTATGAACTGTGGTTTGGCAAGAAACCAAAGTTGTCGTTTCTTAAAGTTTGGGGTTGCGATGCTTATGTAAAAAAGTTTCATCCTGATAAGCTCAAACCCAAATCGGAGAAATGTGTCTTCATAGGATACCCAAAGGAGACTATTGGGTATACCTTCTATCACAGATCCGAAGGCAAAACTTTTGTTGCTAAATTCGGAAATTTTCTAGAGAAGGAGTTTCTCTCGAAAGAAGTGAGTGGGAGGAAAGTAGAACTTGATGAGGTAACTATACCTGCTCCCTTATTGGAAAGTAGTTCATCACAGAAATCTGTTCCTGTGACTCCTACACCAATTAGTGAGGAAGTTAATGATGATCATGTAACTTCAGATCAAGTTACTACCAAACCTCGTGGTAAACCAGAGTAAGATCCGCACCAGAGTGGTACGGTAATCCTGTTCTGGAGGTTATGTTACTAGACCATGACGATGTTGGGAATCGTAGCATAATTTAAAATTTTCCTACGCTCACCAAGATGCATCTATGGAGTCTACTAGCAACGAGGGGAAAGGAGTGCATCTACATACCCTTGTAGATCGTGAGCGGAAGCGTTCCAATGAACGTGGATGACGGAGTCGTACTCGCCGTGATCCAAATCACCGATGACCGAGTGCCGAACGGACGGCACCTCCGCGTTCAACACACGTACGGTGCAGCGACGTCTCCTCCTTCTTGATCCAGCAAGGGGGGAGGAGAGGTTGATGGAGATCCAACAGCACGACGGCGTGGTGGTGGATGTAGCGGGTCTCCGGCAGGGCTTCGCAAAGCTTCTGCGAGAGAGAGAGAGAGGTGTTGCAGGGGAGGAGGGAGGCGCCCAAGGCTTAGATCTTGCTGCCCTCCCTTCCCCCCACTATATATAGGGCCAAGGGAGAGGGGGGGCGCAGCCTTGCCCCTTCCTCCAAGGAAGGGTGCGGCCAGGGGGGAGTCCTCCCCCCCAAGGCACCTCGGAGGTGCCTTCCCCCTTTAGGACTCTCCCTTTTTTTTCTTATCTCTTGCGCATGGGCCTCTTGGGGATGGTGCCCTTCGCCCATATAGGCCAAGGCGCACCCCTTACAGCCCATGTGGCCCCCCGGGGCTGGTGGACCCCCGGACCCCTTTCGGCACTCCCGGTACAATACCGATAAAGCGCGAAACTTTTCCGGCGACCAAAATAAGACTTCCCATATATAAATCTTTACCTCCGGACCATTCCGGAACCTCTCGTGACGTCCGGGATCTCATCCGGGACTCCGAACAACTTTCGGGTTTCCGCATACATATATCTCTACAACCCTAGCGTCACCGGACCTTAAGTGTGTAGACCCTACGGGTTCGGGAGACATGCAGACATGACCGAGACGCCTCTCCGGTCAATAACCAACAGCGGGATCTGGATACCCATGTTGGCTCCCACATGTTCCACGATGATATCATCGGATGAACCACGGTGTCGAGGATTCAATCAATCCGTATGCAATTCCCTTTGTCAATCGGTATGTTACTTGCCCGAGATTCGATCGTCGGTATCCCAATACCTTGTTCAATCTCGTTACCGGCAAGTCTCTTTACTCGTACCGCAATGCATGATCCCGTGACTAACGCCTTAGTCACATTGAGCTCATTATGATGATGCATTACCGAGTGGGCCCAGAGATACCTCTCCGTCACACGGAGTGACAAATCCCAGTCTCGATCCGTGCCAACCCAACAGACACTTTCGGAGATACCCGTAATGCACCTTATAGTCACCCAGTTACGTTGTGACGTTTGGCACACCCAAAGCACTCCTACGGTATCCGGGAGTTGCACGATCTCATGGTCTAAGGAAAAGATACTTGACATTGGAAAAGCTCTAGCAAACGAAACTACACGATCTTTTATGCTATGCTTAAGTTGGGTCTTGTCCATCACATCATTCTCCTAATGATGTGATCCCGTTATCAATGACATCCAATGTCCATAGTCAGGAAACCATGACTATCTGTTGATCAACGAGCTAGTCAACTAGAGGCTTACTAGGGACAGGTTGTGGTCTATGTATTCACACATGTATTACGATTTCCGGACAATACAATTATAGCATGAATAATAGACAATTACCATGAACAAAGAAATATAATAATAACCATTTATTATTGCCTCTAGGGCATATTTCCAACAGTCTCCCACTTGCACTAGAGTCAATAATCTAGTTCACATCACCATGTGATTAACACTCACTGGTCACATCACCATGTGACCAACATCTAAAGAGTTTACTAGAGTCAACGATCTAGTTCACATCACTATGTGATTATCACTCAATGTGTTCTGGTTTGGTCATGTTATGCTTGTGAGAGAGGTTATTAGTCAATGGGTCTGAACCTTTCAGAACCGTGTGCTTTACGAATATCTATGTCATCTTGTGGATGCTACCACGCGCTATTTGGAGCCATTTCAAATAATTGCTCTACTATACGAATCCGGTTTACTACTCAGAGTCATCCGGATTAGTGTCAAAGTTCGCATCGACGTAACCCTTTACGACGAACTCCTTTCCACCTCCATAATCGAGAAAATTCCTTAATCCACTAGGTGCTAAGGATAAGTTCGACCGCTGTCATGAGATCCTTTCCCGGATCACCATTGTACCCTCTTGACCAACTCATGGCAAGGAACACTACATGTGCGGTACACAGCATAGCATGCTATAGAGCCTACGTCTAAAGCATAGGGGACGACCCTCGTCCTTTCTCTATCTTCTGCTATGGTCAGGTCTTGAGTCTCACTCAATACTCACACCTTGTAACACAGCCAACAACTCCTTCTTTGCTGATCTATTTTGAACTCTTTCAAAATCATGTCAAGGTGTGCTGTCTTTTGAAAGTATCGTCGGGCGTCTTGATCTATCTCTATGGATATTGATGCCCAATATGTAAGCAGCTTTATCCAGGTCTTCCTTTGAAAAACTCCTTTCAAACAACCCTTTATGCTTTCCAGAAATTTTACATCATTTCGAATCAACAATATGTCATTCACATATACTTATCAGAAATGTTGTAGCGCTCCCACTCACTTTATTGTAAATACAAGTTTCTAACAAACTTTGTATAAACCCAAAAACTTTGATCACCCCATCAAAGCGTATATTCTGACTCCGAGATGCTTGCTCTAATCCATGGAAGGATCACTGGAGCTAGCATACCTTTTAGCATCCTTAGGATCGACAAAACCTTTCTGATTGTATCACATACAACCTTTCCTTACGAAAACTGGTAAGGAAACTTGTTTTGACATCCATCTGCCAGATTTCATAAATGTAGCTAATGCTAACATGATTCCGACGGACCTAAGCATCGCTACGGATGAGAAAAACTCATCATAGTCAACTCCTTGAACTTGTGAAAATACTCTTTGCCACAAGTCGAGCTTCATAGACGGTAACATTACCGTCCATGTCCGTCTTCTTCTTAAAGATCCATTTATCTCAATGGCTTGCCGATCACCGGGCAAGTTCACCAAAGTCCATGCTTTGTTCTGATACATGGATTCTATCTCGGATTTCATGGCCTCGAGCCATTCGTCGGAATATGGGCCTACCATCGCTTCTCCATAGCTCGTAGGTTCATTGTTGTCTAGCAACATGACTTCCAAGACAGGATCACGCATTACTCTGAAGTAGTGCGCATCCTCGTCATCCTACGAGGTTTGGTAGTGACTTGATCCGAAGTTTCATGATCACTATCATAAGCTTCCACTTCAATTGGTGTAGGTGCCACAGGAACAACTTCCTGTGCCCTGCTACACACTAGTTGAAGCGACGGTTCAATAACCTTATCAAGTCTCCACCATCCTCCCACTCAATTCTTTCGAGAGAAACTTTTCCTCGAGAAAGGACTCGTTTCTAGAAGCAATTACTTTTGCTTCCAGATAGGAGGTATACCCAACTGTTTTTGGGTATTCTATGAAGATGCATTTATCCGCTTTGGGTTCGAGCTTATCAGCCTGAAAATTTTTCACATAAGCATCGCAGCCCCAAACTTTTAAGAAACGACAACTTAGGTTTCTATAAACGGTGTCGTCTCAACGGAATTGCGTGGTGCCCCTTTTAAAGTGAATGCGGTTGTCTCTAATGCCTAACCCATAAATGATAGTGGTAATTTGATAAGAAACATCATGGTATGCACCATATCCAATAGGGTGCAGTTATGATGTTCGGACACACCATCACACTATGGTGTTCCAGGCGGTATTAATTGTGAAACACTTTCCACAATGTCTCAATTGTGTGCCAAACTCGTATCTCAGATACTCATCTCTATGATCATATCACAGACATTTTATCCTCTTGTCACGACGATCTTCAACTTCACTCTGAAATTGCTTGAACCTTTCAATAATTCAGACTAGTGTTTCATCAAGTAAATACACTCAGCATCTACTCAAATCATCTGTGAAGTAAGAACATAACGATATCCACTGCATGCCTCAGCATTCATTGGACTGCATACATCAAAATGTATTACTTCCAATAAATTGCTCTCTTGTTCCATCTCACTGAAAACGAGGCCTTTTAGTCATCTTGCCCATGTGGTATGATTTGCATGTCTCAAGTGATTCATAATCAAGTGAGTCCAAACGATCCATCTGTATGGAGTTTCTTCATGCATATATACCAATAGACATGGTTCGCATGTCTCAATCTTTTCAAAAATGAGTGAGTCCAAAGATCCACCTACATGGAGCTTCTTCATGCGTTCTACACCAATATGACTCAAGTGGCAGTGCCACAAGTATGTGGTACTATCATTACTATCTTATATCTTTTGGCATGAACATGTGTATCACTACGATCGAGATTCATTTTAGGTGCAAGACCATTGAAGGTATTATTCAAATAAACAGAGTAACCATTATTCTCCTTAAATGAATAACCGTATTGCGATAAACATAATCCAATCATGTTTATGCTCAACACCAAATAACAATTATTTAGGTTTAACACCAATCTCGATGGTAGAGGGAGCATGCGATGCTTGATCACATCAACCTTGGAAACACTTCCAACACATATCGTCATCTCACCTTTAGCTAGTCTCTGTTTATTCCGCAGCATTTATTTCGAGTTACTAACACTTAGCAACCGAACCAGTATCTAATACCCTGGTGCTGCTGGGAGTACTAGTAAAGTACACATTCATATAACGTATATCCAATATACTTCTGTCGACCTTGCCTGCCTTCTCATCTACCAAGTATCTAGGGTAGTACTGCTTCAGTGACCGTTCCTCTCATTACAGAAGCACTTAGTCTCGGGTTTGGGTTCAACCTTGGGATTCTTCACCAGAGCAGCAAAGGACTTGTTGTTTCATGAAGTATCCCTTTTGCCCTTGCCCTTCTTAAACTAGTGGTTGTACTAACCATCAACAATTGATGCTCCTTCTTGATTTCTACTCTCGCGGTGTCAAACATCACGAATAGCTCAAGGATCATCATAACTATCCTTGATATGTTATAGTTCATCACGAAGCTCTACTAGCTTGGTGGCAGTGACTATGGAGAACTATCACTATCTCATCTGGGAGATTAACTCCCACTCGATTCAAGTGATTGTGGCACTCAGACAATCTAAGCACACGCTCAACGATTGAGCTTTTCTCCCTTAGTTTGCAGGCTTAAGAAACTTGTCAGAGGTCTCATACCTCTTGACGTGGGCACTAGTCTGAAATCCCAATTTCAGTCTTCGGAACATCTCACATGTTCTGCGATGTTTCAAGAACGTCTTTGGTGCCACAATTCTAAACCGCACTGAACTATCATGTAGTCATCAAAACGTGTATGTCAGATGTTTCGTAACATCTACAGACGACGCTGAGGTTCAGCACACCAAGCGGTGCATTAAGGACATAAGCCTTCTGTGCAGCAATGAGGACAATCCTCAGTTTATGGACCCAGTCCGCATAATTGCTACTACCAACTTTCAACTAAATTTTCTCTAGGAACATATCTTAACCAGTAGAACTAAAGCGCAAGCTATGACATAATTTGCAAATACCTATTTGACTATGTTCATGATAATGAAGTTCATCTGATTATGAACTCCCACTCAGATAGACATCCCTCTAGTCATCTAAGTGAAACATGATCCGAGTTTAACTAGGCCGTGTCCGATCATCACGTGAGACGGACTAGTCAAGATCGGTGAACATCTCCATGTTGATCGTATCTTCTATACGACTCATGCTCGACCTTTCGGTCCTCCGTGTTCCGAGGCCATGTCTGTACATGCTAGGCTCGTCAAGTCAACCTAAGTGTATTGCGTGTGTTCCGAGGCCATGTCTGTACATGCTAGGCTCGTCAACACCCGTTGTATTCGAACGTAAGAATCTATCACACCCGATCATCACGTGGTGCTTCGAAACGACGAACCTTCGCAACGGTGCACAGTTAGGGTGAACACTTTCTTGAAATTATTATAAGGGATCATCCTACTTGCTACCGTCGTTCTAAGCAAATAAGATGCAGAAACATGATAAACATCACATGCAATCAAATAGTGACATGATATGGCCAATATCATCATGCTCCTTTGATCTCCATCTTCGGGGCACCATGATCATCTTTGTCACCGGCATGACACCATGATCTTCATCATCATGATCTCCATCATTGTGTCTTCATGAAGTCGTCACGCCAACGATTACTTCTACTTCTATGGCCAACTCGTTTAGCAACAAAGTAAAGTAATTTACATGGCGTTATTCAATGACTCGCAGGTCATGCAAAATAATAAAGACAACTCCTATGGCTCCTGCCGGTTGTCATACTCATCGACATGCAAGTCGTGATTCCTATTACAAGAATATGATCAATCTCATACATCACATATATCATTCATCACATCTTCTGGCCATATCATATCACATAGCACTTGCTGCAAAAACAAGTTAGACGTCCTCTAATTGTTGTTGCAAGTTTTTACGTGGTTTGTAGGTTTCTAGCAAGAACGTTTCTTACCTACGTATGACCACAACGTGATTTGCCAATTTCTATTTACCCTTCATAAGGACCCTTTTCATCGAATCCGTTCCGACTAAAGTAGGAGAGACAGACACCCGCTAGCCACCTTATGCATCTAGTGCATGTCAGTCGGTGGAACCTGTCTCACGTAAGAGTACGTGTAAGGTCGGTCCGGGCCGCTTCATCCTACAATGCCGCCGAAACAAGAAAAGACTAGTAGCGGCAAGAAGAATTGGCAAACTCAACGCCCACAACTACTTTGTGTTCTACTCGTGCATAGTAACTACGCATAGACCTGGCTCATGATGCCACTGTTGGGAATCGTAGCATAATTTAAAATTTTCCTACGCTCACCAAGATGCATCTATGGAGTCTACTAGCAACGAGGGGAAAGGAGTGCATCTACATACCCTTGTAGATCGCGAGCGGAAGCGTTCCAATGAACGTCGGTGACGGAGTCGTACTCGCCGTGATCCAAATCACCGATGACCGAGTGCCGAACGGACGGCACCTCCGCGTTCAACACACGTACGGTGCAGCGACGTCTCCTCCTTCTTGATCCAGCAAGGGGGGAGGAGAGGTTGATGGAGATCCAATAGCACGACGGCGTGGTGGTGGATGTAGCGGGTCTCCGGCAGGGCTTCGCCAAGCTTCTGCGAGAGAGAGAGAGAGAGGTGTTGCAGGGGAGGAGGGAGGCGCCCAAGGCTTAGATCTTGCTGCCCTCCCTTCCCCCCACTATATATAGGGCCAAGGGAGAGGGGGGCGCAGCCTTGCCCCTTCCTCCAAGGAAGGGTGCGGCCAGGGGGGAGTCCTTCCCCCCCAAGGCACCTCGGAGGTGCCTTCCCCCTTTAGGACTCTCCCTTTTTTTTCTTATCTCTTGCGCATGGGCCTCTTGGGGCTGGTGCCCTTGGCCCATATAGGCCAAGGCGCACCCCTTACAGCCCATGTGGCCCCCCGGGGCTGGTGGACCCCCGGACCCCTTTCGGCACTCCCAGTACAATACCGATAAAGCGCGAAACTTTTCCGGCGACCAAAATAAGACTTCCCATATATAAATCTTTACCTCCGGACCATTCCGGAACCTCTCGTGACGTCCAGGATCTCATCCGAGACTCCGAACAACTTTCGGGTTTCCGCATACATATATCTCTACAACCCTAGCGTCACCGGACCTTAAGTGTGTAGACCCTACGGGTTCGGGAGACATGCAGACATGACCGAGACGCCTCTCCGGTCAATAACCAACAGCAGGATCTGGATACCCATGTTGGCTCCCACATGTTCCACGATGATATCATCGGATGAACCACGGTGTCGAGGATTCAATCAATCCGTATGCAATTCCCTTTGTCAATCGGTATGTTACTTGCCCGAGATTCGATCGTCGGTATCCCAATACCTTGTTCAATCTCGTTACCGGCAAGTCTCTTTACTCGTACCGCAATGCATGATCCCGTGACTAACGCCTTAGTCACATTGAGCTCATTATGATGATGCATTACCGAGTGGGCCCAGAGATACCTCTCCGTCACACGGAGTGACAAATCCCAATCTCGATCCGTGCCAACCCAACAGACACTTTCGGAGATACCCGTAATGCACCTTTATAGTCACCCAGTTACGTTGTGACGTTTGGCACACCCAAAGCACTCCTACGGTATCCAGGAGTTGCACGATCTCATGGTCTAAGGAAAAGATACTTGACATTGGAAAAGCTCTAGCAAACGAAACTACACGATCTTTTATGCTATGCTTAAGTTGGGTCTTGTCCATCACATCATTCTCCTAATGATGTGATCCCGTTATCAATGACATCCAATGTCCATAGTCAGGAAACCATGACTATCTGTTGATCAACGAGCTAGTCAACTAGAGGCTTACTAGGGACAGGTTGTGGTCTATGTATTCACACATGTATTACGATTTCCGGACAATACAATTATAGCATGAATAATAGACAATTACCATGAACAAAGAAATATAATAATAACCATTTATTATTGCCTCTAGGGCATATTTCCAACAGACGAACCTACGAACTATGAAGAAGCGATGGTGAGCCCAGATTCCGCAAAATGGCTTGAGGCCATGAAATCTGAGATGACATCCATGTATGAGAAAAAAGTGTGGACTTTGGTTGACTTGCCCGATGATCGGCAAGCAATTGAGAATAAATGGATCGTCAAGAGGAAGACGGACGCTGATAGTAGTGTTACTATCTACAAAGCTAGAATTGTCGCAAAAAGGTTTTTCGACAAGTTCAAGGTGTTGACTACGATGAGAGAGTTTCTCACTCGTATCTATGCTTAAAGTCTGTCTGAATCATGTTAGCAATTGCCGCATTTTATGAAATATGGCAAATGGATAAACAAAACTACATTCCTTAATGGATTTATTAAAGAAGAGTTGTATATGATGCAACCAGGAGGTTTTGTCAATCCTAAAAGTGCTAACAAAATATGCAAGCTCCAGCGATCCATCTATGGACTGGTGCAAGCATCTCGGAGTTGGAATATACACTTTGATAAGTTGATCAAAGGATATAGTTTTATACAGACTTGCGGTGAAGCCTGTATTTACAAGAAAGTGAGTGGGAGCACTACAGCATTTCTGATAAGTATATGTGAATGACATATTATTGATCCGAAATAATGTAGAATTATTCTGCAATGCATAAAGGAGTGTTTGAAAGAAGTTTTTCAAAGAAAGACCTCGGTGAAGCTGCTTACATATTGAGCATCAAGATCTATAGAGATAGATCAAGACGCTTGATAAGTTTTTTCAATGAGTACATACCTTAACAAGATTTTGAAGTAGTTCAAAATAGAACAGTCAAAGAAAAGAGTTTCTTGCCTGTGTTACATGGTGTGAAATTGAGTAAGACTCAAAGCCCGACCACAACAGAAGATAGAAAGAGAATGAAAGTCATTCCCTATGCCTTGGCCATAGGTTCTATAAAGTATGCCATGCTGTGTACGAGATCTATTGTATACCCTACACTGATTTTGGCAAGGGAGTACAATATTGATCTAGGAGTAGATCACTGGACAACGGTCAAAATTATCCTTAGTGGAATAAGGATATGTTTCTCGATTATGGAAGTGACAAAAGGTTCGTCGTAAAGGGTTACGTCAATGCAAGTTTTTGACACTAAATCTAGATGAGTCTAAGTCTCGGTCTAGATACATATTGAAAGTGGGAGCAATTAGTAGAGTAGCTCCGTGCAGAGCATTGTAGACATAGAAATTTGCAAAATACTTACGGATCTGAATGTGACAGACCCGTTGACTAAAATTATCTCACAATCAAAACATGATCACACCTTAGTACTCTTTGGGTGTTAATCACATAGCGATGTGAACTAGATTATTGACTCTAGTAAACCCTTTGAGTGTTGGTCACATAGAGATGTGAACTATGGGTGTTAATCACATGGTGATGTGAATTATTGATGTTAAATCACATGGCGATGTGAACTAGATTATTGACTCTAGTGCAAGTGGGAGACTGAAGGAAATATGCCCTAGAGGCAATAATAAAGTTATTATTTATTTCCTTATATCATGATAAATGTTTATTATTCATGCTAGAATTGTATTAACCGGAAACATAATACATGTGTGAATATATAGACAAACAGAGTGTCACTAGTATGCCTCTACTTGACTAGCTCGTTAATCAAAGATGGTTATGTTTCCTAGCCATAGACATAAGTTGTCATTTGATTAACGAGATCACCTCATTAGGAGAATGACGTGATTGACTTGACCCATTCCGTTAGCTTAGCACTCGATCGTTTAGTATGTTGCTATTGCTTTCTTCATGACTTATACATGTTCCTATGACTATGAGATTATGCAACTCCCGTTTACCGGAGGAACACTTTGTGTGCTACCAAACGTCACAACGTAAATGGGTGATTATAAAGGTGCTCTACAGGTGTCTCCAAAGGTACTTGTTGGGTTGGCGTATTTCGAGATTAGGATTTGTCACTCCAATTGTCGGAGAGGTATCTCTGGGCCCACTCGGTAATGCACATCACTATAAGCCTTGCAAGCATTGTGACTAATGAGTTGGTTGCGGGATGATGTGTTACGGAACGAGTAAAGAGACTTGCCGGTAACGAGATTGAACTAGGTATCGAGATACCGACGATCAAATCTCGGGCAAGTAACATACCGGTGACAAAGGGAACAACGTATGTTGTTATGCGGTCTGACCGATAAAGATCTTCGTAGAATATGTGGGAGCCAATATGGGCATCCAGGTCCCGCTATTGGTTATTGACCGGAGACGTGTCTCGGTCATGTCTACATAGTTCTCGAACCCGCAGGGTCCGCACGCTTAACGTTACGATGACAGTTTTATTGAGTTTTGATGTACCGAAGGAGTTCGGAGTCCCGGATGAGATCGGGGATATGACGAGGAGTCTCGAAATGGTCGAGACGTAAAAATCGATATATTGGACGACTATATTCGGACTTCGGAAAGGTTCCGAGTGATTCGGGTATTTTTCGGAGTACCGGAGAGTTACGGGAATTCGTATTGGGCCTTAATGGGCCATACGGGAAAGGAGAGAAAGGCCTCAAAAGGTGGCCGCACCCCTCCCCATGGTCTGGTCCGAATTGGACTAGGGAAGGGGGGCGCACCCTTCCTTCTTTCTCCTTCCCCCTTCCCTTCTCCTACTCCCACAAGGAAAGGAGGAGTCCTACTCCCGGTGGGAGTAGGACTCCCCCCTATGGCGCGCCTCTCCCCTTGGCCGGCTGCCTCCCCCTTGCTCCTTTATATACGGGGGCAGGGGGCACCCCAGAGACACAACAATTGATCCTTGAGATCTCTTAGCCGTGTGCGGTGCCCCCCTCCACCATATTACACCTCGATAATACCGTTGCGGAGCTTAGGCGAAGCCCTGCGTCAGTGGAACATCATCATCGTCACCACGCCGTCGTGCTGACGAAACTCTCCCTCAACACTCGGCTGGATCGGAGTTCAAGGGACGTCATCGAGCTGAACGTGTGTAGAACTCGGAGGTGCCGTACGTTCGGTACTTGATCGGTCGGATCGTGAAGACGTACGACTACATCAACCGCGTTGTGATAACGCTTCCGCTGTCGGTCTACGAGGGTACGTGGACAACTCTCTCCCCTCTCGTTGCTATGCATCACCATGATCTTGCGTGTGCGTAGGAATTTTTTTGAAATTACTACGTTCCCCAACAGGTTTTGCTTCCTGGTCGAAATTTCGAGATTTCCCATGGTTACCGCGTATTTCCGTGCCACTCGGTAAATCCTCATACCGAGCAAAAAATACCAGTTTTTTGAATTTTTTGAATTTAAACTTTCGATTTATAGTAAAGTACATGCAGGATCTGATTAATGCCATGAGAGTTAGTTCTGACGTGTTGGTAGCAACCTAGTTCCTGTTTTGGGAGGTCTCTGGTTCAAATGTTTGTTCATTCATTTATTTGAATTCAAAATTCAACTATAAATTTCGTTTGAAATATTCTCGGTATTTCTCGGTAACCGTGGTAACCACATTTACCATTCCCCCACGGTAGGGTGAAAAAAGGGAACTAGCCCCCAGATTTTAACCCATTACACTTATTTCTAGCAACCATCGTACTAGAACTTTTAATATATTTTTTGTGGAGTACCAGAACTTTTAACTAAAATCAGACCATGATTTCACTAGCCACATAAATATTTTACATCCAATGATTGTATAAGGGAGGCCATGACGTTTTAAACGAGGACCTATAAGGGGTACTGATTCATCACAAAAACACATCTCAAGTTGTACAAAAGAATAATACACATAATCTAATAATATATAGCCCTCTGATGATAATTAGATTGGTTGTCTTTAATAGATGGAAAAAGTACATCAGTGGTATACCCTCCGTTCCAGTATATAAGGCGGGCACACTTTTTTCCAAGATTTAACTTTTATCACAATTTAAACCAAAAATATACATGATTTAGGGAATATAAATCACGTGACTTCAAAATTAATCACTCCAGTCCATATTATTGCATGTATGGTTCTATAAGTCAAACATTTTAAAGTTTGATGAAGTTTATTAAATATAAAATATCAATAGCGACAATACCAAATAAATAGAAGAGTCCAGATGATATGAAAACTCCGCGCGTTGCAGCGGGAATTTGTATAACATAAAAGTTGAACAATAAAAAATGTGTGAATTAATCAACCCAGTCAGTGTCTTTAAAATTTCTCCTGTAGCAATATGTTTTTTAATCAATATTTTAAAAATAAACAAATGTGTATATCTATGTATAAGCTGAGGATGGAGCAAAACGAAGCAAAATATAAATGCACACCTCAGTTTTCTTTCATGGAGCACCATACTGTGAGCTACATGCAAGCGTCATTAATTTTCTTTCTCAACTAATATAGACTTTATGCATCAGTTATTGCATGCATGCGTCAGTTATTGCATGTGTTTGGTGTTGCGGTTCTTAATATGTAGATCTGATGCTATTGTAGACTAATCTATTATATCTGGCGGCTAAATTAATTTGGGTGATGTGGCTCAAGAAGAAGGCAGAGAATTCCTGGTAGTGGGGGCTAGCTATTTAGATATAGTAGATATGTCACATGATGTACCCATTGACATTGATTTGATATTATACACAGATATTTTTCTCTACAAACTTGGTCAAATTTGATGAAGTTTGAATCCATAAAAAATATCTGTATGCATTACATTATGAAATGAAGGGAGTATATCATTTAAAATTTTCTTTGAATACAGAATAAATGGTATAATTTGCATAGTTAAAAAAGACGCGCCTAAGCGAGCGCTTAAGCGCGCCTAGACTCTAGGCGATGGCAAAAAGCATTGTGCATAAGGCTGGTTGTAATGGGGTGTATCATATATACTACGCCCACAATGCATAGTATCATATGTTGGTATCATAGAGGGCTACATTTATTACCATGCATGACATAAAGTAGCACATCATTTAATATGATACGGTATCATAATATGATACTCAAGCATCTCTTTCTTTATTTAATTCTATGCCACCTCATGAAAAGTGCTTAGTTGGCATGCATGAGACTACCTATGATACTAATCTGTGCATAACTGCGCATAAGCATGCGCTTTGGTCAGTAAAGCGCAAGGCGGTGGCAAAACGTACAATTAACGCCTAGCGCTTTTTTGAACTATAATAATTTGTGTATCTCACTAACTAATCAATTCTCTGCGGAGGTGACCTACCTCTTTTTCATGTGCTTCTACAGAATCGCGCCAGTGGTTTAGGGAGTGGCCGAACTTTTATCACTCTGATTAATTCTCCCTCCGTGTCAAAATATAAGATGTTTTTTCACACTGTTATTGTGTCAAAAAACATCTTATATTTTGATACAGAGGGAGTAGTAGATGAAAAAAGACCAACTTTATAATCATTTGATTATTCAATGTGCATGGCCATGCACCGGATAGAATTCATGGTCTATGTAAAATCTGGAGTGTAATGACCATGGATGATGAATGAAAGGTCTTATTTCCGCAGAAAAAAAAAGAGCTAAAGGTGAATATATTCCTCATGTGTAGAGTACAAACAGAGCATATAGTGGTGACCGAGCTAGGCCATGCCACTACTAAAATCTTCTAATTTCTTTTGATTGAATCCAAGTTGTCTCTTTTCTTTCGATTCAGCAAAGCTAGTTCGAATAAATAGGATTGTCTATATCTTAACTCCTTTGCCAATTAAGCTTCAAAATTGCAGTCTGATTCAGAAACAATCGAACGATTGTGTAGTTAACTCCAGGAGATTCTCGTTAGAACTTGGAACACTGCGTGCCATCATATCATATAAGAATAGGATCGACAATTGATATGGACAGATCTTACAAGATCGAAGGCAAGACAAGGGGTGAGACCTGATCTCGTATAATTTTTTTCCTCTGGCTAGATCTACGTACGACAAACTGTTTGCTTCGTCTCATGTGAGACTCCGAGCTATTCTTCAATGGCGCACTGCACATATTTGGCGGCGAAGTAACTCGTCATCCTGAGGACGTCCCCGTCAAGCCCGTCGAACACGTCGTCCTCTCCTAGCTCCGGGGCTGGTCCACGCCGCGTTTCCGCCGAGGACGGACTGCTGCCGACGCATTCTGCTGCACGAAGGAGATCAGCAACGGTTTAGACGTGCACGTACGGGTGCAGCAGATCGACCGACGGATCGGTTCACAACGTACCGTCCAAGCTCGAGGTACCCGGCCCCTCGCATTCGCAGTGCGAGGCGGCGCTCGTGGTGCTGTTGCCGATCTCCTCCTCCGGACGGACGAGGAGCCAGCCGTCCAAGCTGGGCGAGGGAGCCAGCGGCGGCCTGCAGCGCTGCCGGCTCGACTCCTTGCAGTATGCGATCGCGCTCGCGACGGCCTCCTCCCTCTCGCGGGCGGTGCCGTCCTCGGCGGCAGCGCCCCTCCCGTCCGGCCTCGTCGCCCGGCCCTTCCGTCTCCTGCGCCCGTCTGGCCGCTCGTCGGCAGCACCGGCGCGCTGCAGATTCTTTGCGAACCTGCGCAGGCACCGCCTCACCGCGTGGCCCTTGGGCGCGGCCGTGTCACAGGCACCGCCCTCCCTCACCGGTGAGCGCGCGCTGTTCGACGAACTGCTTCGCGCACCGAGCAAGGAGGAGGACGTGGACGACCTCGACGACGGGGAGGAGCCCGAGTCGGAGGACACCTTAACGCCGCCTGGGCTGAACGCCGGCGACGTCGAGCCGGCGTGCACGTGCTCGACGGTCGAAGCGCCGTCCGTAGTCGCCGCCGTCGCCACGGCCGGCGCCATCGTCGCGCATACGGCGCACGGGAACATCCACGCCACGACGACCTGGAAGAAATGCATGGTGATCAGGCTCGCGCGCGCGGGGGTTTTGCTTGCACGCCCTTGTGCACGTACTACGTCCTTGTATATATACACGTCGCGATTGCGATCGCGTTCGCCTCCGACTCCGGCGGTGATTGCAGGAGAAGGGGGCCACGGCGGCGTCAGCGGGTGCGTGATTTAGGAGATGCCAGCGAGATTGCCAAAATCCTGTGGCTAATCTATGGAATACTCCGGCGATTCCTTCCATATACGGAGGGGAGTAGCGTTCGCGGAATACCCGGCGATTCCTCCTTCCAGTAGTAATTACTGCACGGTCTAATTACTCGACCGCTGATTTATCGGATGAGCTAATGCGGAGAAGGATTGAGGATACTGGCGGGCAATCTCCCTATACGGATATGATTTTGTACTGTACTGTAAGTACATAGATTCCCCGGTATAGTAAATATGCACTTATCATGATTCTAGAAACTTGATTGAAAATCTATTTCCTGCTCCTGACATGAATAAATAGCACTCTACATCTTTCTGGGTCATCCTCTTTATCCTCCCTAGTCCCTAGAGAAAAAAGATCTGCTACCTTTTTTGCAGAAAAGGCTCAATGTGGTAAGTTATATCAAAAACAATGAAAAAAGGCCATGCATTAAATAAAACAAGCCCATAAGAGAACTTTTGTATAAAAATTAGAAATTACACGCCTGTCCTTGAAGAAATAGTCGCCAACCTCGGTCTTCATCTGCATTCACTGGTGGCATCCCGTGAGGAGAGCTCGTTGCCGTTTTTTAGCATCCGACTTACCGGAGCAACCTAGTTGAAACCCAAGAGCTTCTATCTGAAAAAAAACCACAATAATCAAACTCAGGTCAGACCGTGGAGAGGAATGGAAACATCAATAGTTCCTCCGATGGGGTCGTATCTCACTGAGCTTTATTGGACGAAAATGGAACTAGAGAACAAAAATACCCGCTCAGCGATCGACACCATCCTCCGGCTCGTCAACACCCTTCCAAGAAAGCCCATCGACATGGGGATCTATGAATCATTATTTCCATTGTCGATGTTGCCCCAACTTCACCTACGACGAGAAACTTGAAACACTTACAAGACACGAATCAGACACATAGATCTGGGGTTCCCCCACCCTTCCGCCGCCCATGGGCCACTGCCTCCTTGTTGCCTAGAGTTGGCTAACCTAAAAAAAAGATTTGTATCTGTCGTATGTACCGCCTATGACTTTCTAATTGGCAAGTTAAAGGTAAGTGAACCGGTTATAAAGCTAATAGATTTACCTCACATATTTAATTATTGTCACCTTCAAATTGTTACAGGAAATTCTAGCGTTTCGTCAGGTCCTTCATGTCCGGATTGGATCTATGATCACTTAAAAACTAATTCGTGTCTGCCTTGCCCAAATATTACTATAGTGACCTTTGGCACAATAAACAATGGGGTGCAGGAAAAAGAATTACGCACTTTGATGATGCTTTTAAATAGTATCAAATGTTGATTCCAACAATCCTCTAAAAAAATAATGATGACTTCAACAAAGTTTGCTGGGTCCACACTTCAAATGCTTCGTCCATCCAACAATGCTTTGGGAGCTCCCTGTATTTGAGGTATCCTCTTTGCTGTGTTGTCGGTGTGTTATAGGAATTCGCCATAATAACTCATGTGACAGTCTCATTATCGGCACATTGCATGGGCCCAAATAACCAGATAAAATTTCAGGGAACTCCCTAGGCATTGTGCTAACCTTCATGAAAATATTTGCCTCTGGATCTATATGGCCCGGTGCGTACAAACTGAATAGTGTACATGCGACATTGGTAGTGGCCATGGGGTCAGTACAAAGCAAACGGATAAAGAAAAGAAAGAGGAAACAAGGGGAGAAATCGAAGTAAAATGGCGAAAATAAAATAAAGATCCTTGCTTATGTACCTTTGGCCCATGGGAAAAGGCCCCCGCGTCGTCTAGCTTAGGCGACACGGGCGGCGGCTCGGTCCCCCGCCGCCAGCAGCTCCCTCCACCTGCTCCTCCCCCGCCGCCGCCGCCGCCGGTGGCCACCTCCGGGCAAAGCCCGCGTGGTGGTGGCGGCGGCGGGGCCTTCTCCGTTGCTCAGCTCTCTTTCGGTGGGAGCTTCGGCCGGCGGCGCCCGATCCAGTTGCCGGCGGCGCGATGCGCAGTGGGGGTCGACAGCTGCCGGCGCGGCGGCCTCGCGCATCTCCGGTAGGGCTATGGCGGCGGTTGTGAGGAGGAGGCGGGTGGGGAGGGCTGGATTTGGTCGGACTCGGCCGGATCTGGCTTCTCCTGTCCGTCCAGCGGGTGCAGGGCTCCATGGCTGCTGCGGATGGAGTGGAGGACGCCGGGGCGGCGGCCTCGGGCTCGATGTTGCTGGTTCTTGCCGGCAGGGAGCTGTGGTGCCTGGATCTGGCGGTTACTGCGCGGATCCATGACCGGTGGTGGTGTTTCGGCCGACGTAGCGAGAGGTGCTGCGGAGGACATGACGCGAGATGCAGATTGGTGGGCTTCGACCAGGGCGTTTGCGACATGCTGCATGCTCCGGCCATCTTGGCGCTCCGGTGCCCAGATCTGGTCGTGCAACCTCGCCATTCTCGGGTTTGTGGATGAGATCTGCCCGACCTCGGTTGGTGCCGACAACGGTGGCACCTCGATGCCATTTTCCTCATTGGAGGCGTGGTCGTGGAGCCTCTTTCCACCCCGTGGCGGATGGGCTCTCCGGGAGAAATCCCTAGCTCTGATCTCTCGGAGCGGCGACGTTGGCGGCTACGTCGCATCCTCCTTGGAGGCGTCGCCTTGGAGAGCCAGATGCAGATGTTTGCGCCATTCTTGTCGTTGAGGTTGGTGGATGTCGGGGCGGCGGCCCGGATGTTTGATGTTTGTGCGTCGAGGCGGCGGCTCGGATGTTTGATGTTTGTGCGTCGAGGCGGCGGCCTCGGGAACCATGGGTGGAAGCGGCTCCATGAGGAGGGGCAACATCTCAACATGGCTTGGGTGGCAATTCGGTGTCGCTAGTGTGGCGGGGTTGTCGGCTCGGTCGACGCGTCCCAGAGGAGGTGGTCTGACTTTACGTCAGGGCAGCGGCCCCGGAGGAGTTGGTGGCGGCGGTCGTGGTCTGCGGGTGGTTGCCCTGTTCAGCTTGGGTTGTGGGTGACTAAGTTGTGCGGCATTGCAGCTTGAGGGAGAGCGGTGGTATGTCGGGACGGCGGTCCCGGAAGGTGGTATGTTGGTGGACTATGCAGGGCACAACGGAGCAGCGGAGGTCGAGGTGGCAGCCTCGAGAGTTCGGCAACATCAATTGCGTTCACCTCATGTCGCTTGGGCGGCGAGGTTGCTCCCGATATTGTCGGCGACGTCTCAAGTGTCGCGTTTGGTGGATTGCAGGCACCTTCACCTTGTGGGAGCGACCCAGGTCTGCTCCTCTCATAGCAGTCGTGGCTTCTTCTCTCTGGAAACAGTGGGTTCATCTGTGTGTATGGCGTTAGTGTGCTCCAATGATGGTTGTGGCATCGTTGGCAAGTGTGGTGTGGCCTTGCGGTGTGGCGATTCGGGTTGGTTTGGCCATGTGGCGAGTGGGGCTTGTCCTGTTTGTATCTGTATCGGTTTTCGCCCGGTTTTTCGTAATTAACTGGGCAACCTTCTTCTTAATTAATGAAACGGGCAAAGCTTTTGCCTCGTGTTTCCAAAAAAATTAAAAATGAAGCCCTTGCTTGCAAAACTTGCGGGCCTGCTGCTTTCACACTCCACAGTCAGATCCATAGTTTGAACCAACTGCGTTGCATGTACACCCTGATGTACACACAAACGGCACAAATGTCTCATCTTCTGCACCTTTGCCTTGAGGAGTCCAACGATGCAGATTAATGGGCAGATATCACTTCAAATGGTCTCTGGTAGCTCACATAGCCTTTATTAATTGGATAAACTGGTTGGCTGTAAAACAGATAACAATGCAATCAGTCCCCTCACACATTGGATATGATGACTTTTCTTTTCTTCTGGCATGCATATCAGAGAATTAGTTCCCAGTTTAAATCTAGAATTGCTACCGATTTGTTAGGGTAACATATAAGCCCAGTTGCATCACAAAAATGGATTCCTAAGCACACACACACACCTGATATCTAGCTAATTTCATATAGCTCAACTGTCTACTGGTCTAGAGGACATTCTTGATATATTGCTAGGACCAAATATGCCTCTTAGCAATTACACTATGAACCTTTCTGTTAATACAAATGAAATGACGTGCACTGAGAAGGGAAAAATAGTTAAACTACAAAACCATTTTCTACATAGGACAGCAAGCTATGTGATGTTTAAGATTTTTCTTAATGTATATGCATGATGAACAAGAGAACTATGATCACTACAAAATACTTACTTGAAGATAATAATCGCCACAAAATAAGCTAGTTCCCATTTGACAATGTAGAAATCTTACTGATCGCCACAAAATAATTACTTGAAGATAATAAACGCCACAAACATTAAGCCTTTGCTCTAGTCCACGTATGCACCATCATGCCAAAATATATAGCAGGGCCATAAAAGATAATTTTTGCTAAAAAAATCTTGCGCAGGAGGGTAGAAACATCTGCTAATTTTTTTTAAATAATACATTTTTTTTATGAAATTACAGAAATAATACGCTAAAAAAGAATTTTCAAAAATAATACACCGTCGGCCCGCTGCAGGCCGACTGAGCCCAGTCAGTCCACAGCAGGCCGACTGGTGGCCCATCAGCTTGCTGCTGGCCGATTGGGCTGTCGGCCACCAGATCAAGCCCAGTCGGCCTGCAGTTGGCCGATAGGCCTGCAGTGGGCCGACTAGGCTTGCTGTGGGCCGACTGGTGCATGTGCCAATATTTTTTATTCGAATGATCGCTGGTTTTTTTGTAAAACTTTGACGTATTCCACACAATCCTTTCCCGCCACCCATTTCCCGCCACCCGTTTCCCGCCACCCGTTTCCCGTCATCCATTTCCCGCCACTCGTTTCCCGCCACCCGTTTTCCGCCACCCATTTCCCGCCAACCCTTTCCCGCCACCCATTTCCCGCCATACCGGAGCTCGCTTTCCCGCCATTTTCTCCTGTCTACCTATAAAACCCCCTTCAGACGGAGGTGGAAAAACTGCCGGTGCTCCGGCTCCAACCAAGAACGACGAACAACAGCTTCACCTTCACCACACTGCCCCAACTTCACCACCACCACACTGCCCCAACTTCACCACCACCACCTCCACCAAAATGCTCACCACGACCACCACGAGCTACCCCATCAGTAGATCGACACCTCTTTTGGCTGCCCTAAATGAGTTGAACCCATTCACGGTGCCAAAATCGCGAAAATCTTGCTCATTTAGGTGTATAAATGGGTGCCATTTTTGTGTAGAGAGAGGAGAAGGGAAGAACACAGAAGAAACGAGCAAGGGGAGAAGAAGGGAGGAAGGGGAGGATAAGGCCACGGGCCGGCCAGCGCGTCAGGTGGCAGCACCCTGTCGGCCAGCAGCTCGCCGATCGGCGGGCGGTAGGCCGACAGGGGCGCACCACACCGACAGCCCACTACCTCCCCCTCGCGACGTGGCCCGACCAACCACAGGCCGCCGCGTGCCAGCGGGGCCTGCAGTCGGCCTGCTGCTAGTCGATCGGCCTGCTGTGGGCCGATTAGGCCCAGTCGGCCTGCAGCGGGCCGACGGTGTATTATTTTTGAAAATAATAATTTCCGCGTATTATTTCTGTAATTTCATAAAAAAATGTATTATTTAAAAAAAATTAGCGAAACATCTTGATTTGAAGAACACTGAATTATGTAAAGTCGTTGAAGCTTGGTACGAGAGGCAGAGTAGTGATTTAACTTCCATATGACAGAGATAGTACGAAATCAAGAATACCTAAGTAAAATCTAGGCGATACATAAGTAAAATCTATGCGATATAGCTCGAAATATATTTAAGATCTGTTCTTAGCCTCACCAAATGAAATGTACGTGGAATTTTATTTATTTATCTAAAAAAAAGGCAAGAGATGACATTGTAACCTCTAACGTGCTGAAGACAAAGCTGACCATCGTTCCTGATTTCTCTCTCTCTTTATTAAACAATGTAATCAAGAAAAGTACAAAGATAAAGAACATCTTATTTGGCTTTGCAACTACAACATGGCCAATTAATAATAACTACTCCCTCCGTTCCTAAATATAAGTCTTTTTAGACATTTCAAATGGACAACAACATACGGATGTATGTAGAAATATTTTAGAGTGTAGATTCACTCATTTTGCTCCGTATCTAGTCACTTGTTGGAATCTCTAGAAAGACTTATATTTAGGAACGGAGGGAGTATTACAGAATGGTTGATCCACCATGATTAACCTTCAAAATAGTCTTCTCTTGCAGTTCTGAAACTGGCGATAATGATCACGGAAGACATAAGGAGGGATGAAGTTATTAAATACTACTCCATCCGTTCCATATTAGTCGTCGCTCAAACGGATATATCTAGCACTGAAATACGTCTAGATACATCCGTTTCAGCGACAACTAATATGGAACGGAGGGAGTACTAGTTTGGATATACAGAAATGCTAACATTCTCATGAGACATCTCTAGCTATTATTTGAGCTAGATCGAATTACCATAGGTACATTACTCCTTTTGTTTCTTGAAGAGAATTTGAAAACATCTTATAGGCATCTCCAATATCCGGTGAGTAGGAGTATGATTGTTATATGCTCAAACGTGTGCAAATGATTCACAATTCTCAACAGCACCTCACCATCTTGATTTATTCTTTTTAAAGATGATGAGTAAATCAAATTACCAAAGGAAGAGAGCAGTTCATAACTTAAAAATAAAACTTGGTTGTCAAGCAACCTCGAGTCGAGGGCTCACCTTGCTGTGTACCAACGAACGAGGCCACGGCATAATGTAGGGATAGGAAGCATCATAAAGGACACGGTCAAGCTTTTTCAGCACCGCTGTTTCCACGCAGTAGGATAGAAACCAATGAGTCGAATGATTGTCGGAGTAAATGGCCACGGGTAGCCTAACCGACTGCCCCTGGCTCTTCAAAAATTATCAGGCCATTTGAGCCTTCAAGCATTTCAAGCATTGGGCCGCCTTCCCCCGTCGGCTACCTCTGAAGCCGACTATCAGAAGGCGACCCAGCCTCAGCAACCTCCCCCCAAGATAACCACGGGATGGCCGACTTCAGGAAGCCGGCCATAAAGGATGCCGACTACCCAGAGCCGGCCATGAAGAACGCCGACTCCCCAGAGCCGGCCACGAAGAGCGCCGACTCCAAAAAGCCGGCCAAGACCGCAACTACACCCACATAACCGCGACAAGACGGGGTGTGGCCACAGTGCGGCCCACTACCCCCGAAGCCCGAGGCAGGCATGGCCACAGGACGCCGTACGGGACGGCCATCTCCCGTCCGGCTCGGCACTGTAGCCATGCTGGCCTCAACGTCACCCACGACAGACGCCGGTACGGCCCACGGGCGGCGGGCCACTTTAGCCAGACAGAAGCGCGAAGGCGGCCCGGCCTCCCCTAGTCGGCCAAGGGCGTAGCCGGCCCCCAGAAGCCGGCTACCCCCTCCCTCGAAGCATGTGCCACATTAAGGAGACAAGACGAGGTAAGGCTACAGTGAGAGCCCTTGAGGCGGCACGCTGTAGCCACGCCTACCTCGGCGAAGCCCTCGTCATCAGGGACGAGGCTACAGTAAGCAGCCGCCGACAAGACCCTAGGCAGTGGGGCCGGCCTGTCGACCAAGAGGCCGGCAGCCGGCGGGACCCACCAGTCGGCAGGCCCCAGCGGCCGGCGGAGAAGCCGGCGAGCGCAGACACTGACGACTGGGACCCGCGCCCAACCGGATTACAATTGTACCCCCGGGGGGTAGGCCTATATAAACCCCCCGAGGCACCCATGCAAAGGGTTGGCTTCTTAGAGTTACACACACACCATAGAGAGATGGAAGTGAGAGCTAGCCTTGCTCTTCTTCTCCCTTGAACCCAATAGCTCCAGGAGCAATTCTAGCTACTCTTTCTGATCTAGTAATCATGCGGAGACCCCGCAGAGCAGGACTAGGGGTGTTATCTCCACGGAGAGCCCCGAACCTGGGTAAGATTCGCCGGCATGCATGTCTTCGCCTCATTCCGTTTCCAGGCACCGGCGATGTCTTACTGGCACCCACCATGATAAGCCACCCGTTGGCATATGTCGCACCTACCACCCGACATTTGGCGCCCACCGTGGGGCCAGGTGCACCGTCGTCCGGAGACCTGTTCTGGACGGGAACCCTCTTCCTCCCCCGCGAGCGCAGCCAGCCTACTACGCCCGATGGCGTTTGCCTCGACGCGCTGCAAGGCGTCGACGACGCCTGCGCGGCGAGCTGCCTCGCCGATCTGCTCGGCGAGACTCGCATCTCCGACGAGCCCGCGTCCGACGCGGGCACGGACTACCCCGAGAGCCGCCTCGTCAGCCTCCTCGACCAGCTTCACGTCTCTAGCGAGCCTACTGCAAATGTGGAGTCGGTCGGCTCCACCGACCCGATGCTCGTCGACTCCGACACGGCATCGCTCGACGCCTACCCCTCCGACGTGGTGGTCTTCGACGATCCTCTCCCTCGAGCTGACAGTGGCAGCAGTGCTGTCACCGAAGTGTTGGTCATCAGCCACGTCGCCAACTCGGGCGAGAACGCCCACGACGCCCTGCAAGTGGCGATGCACGACCTATCCGTCCCCATCCCGGCTGACGCCGACGCCGAAACCCTGGAGGCACGCCGCCTCGCCCTCGTCGCGGAAGGCCAGAAGATAGCCTCCATGAGACGCCTCACCGAGGCCCACCAGCGCGAAGTCGACCGCGCCGCCTTCGGTACGCCGCCGCCTAGCGGGCCGAGCCGAGCCGGCTTCGTCCAGAAGCGCGGCGCGGCTATCGCCAGCATGCTGGGGGCAGATCGCCCCGTCTACGCCACCCCCCTCGAGAATCTGCGTGCCGCTCAGGCGGCCGCTGAGGAGCTAAATGGGCTGGGAGCCGACGAGCTCCCCTACATGACAAGATGGATCCAGCAGCTGATCGACGCGGCTGCAGAACGACATGAAGCCGGCGCCCGCGCTGATAGTCATCCCCCGCGCCGGGAGCACGCCGCGACGTCCCGCTCGCCGACTACGAGCGGCGCCCGCCAGAGGAAAGACAAGGAGCCGGCTGCTAGCCGCAGCCGAACTCGTATCACCATCGAGCGCGACGCGGAAGGCCGCCCTCGAGCGGTGGAGCGCCAAGGAAATCTGCCTCCTCCCCTGCCTCGAAGGGAGAGACGTCTCACCCCGCCGCCCGTCACGCACCCGACTCTTGGTGACCGACTAGGCCGCCGAGAGGGAGTCGGCGAGAACGACGCCCGCCACCGGATGGACCGCCTTGCTCGATCCCTGGTGCTAGAAGAAGAAGACGATGTCGGCCCGCCATGCTTTGGCCCCCGCATCCGCGACGAGCCCTTCCCCAAAGGGTTCTCGCTCCCCAAAGACACGCCCAAGTACAACGGCTCTGTGAAGCCGTAAGATTGGCTCATCGACTACTCCACTGCTGTCAGCATAGCCAACGGCAACCGGCGCGTGGCCGTAAAGTACGTCCCCCTCATGCTGCAAGGCACGGCGCGCACCTGGCTCAACAGCCTCAAGCCCTACAGCATCAACAGCTGGCTGGACTTCACGGAAGTCTTCGTCTGCAACTTCACTAGCACATACAAGCGCCCCCCCAAGCCTCGCCAGCTCTCTCTGTGCGTCCAAGGGCCCAATGAGTCGACCCGCGACTACCTCACGCGGTGGGCCGAGCTTCGCAACTCCTGCGAGGGGGTGCACGAGGTTCAGGCCATCGAGTACTTCACCGCCGGGTGCCGAGAGGGCACCCTCCTCAAGCACCGACTCCTCTGCGACGAGCCGGCTACCCTCGACGAACTGCTGATCATTGCGGACAAGTACGCCACGGCCGACTCCTCGATGAAGACCGAGCTTCGAGTAGACGCCTCTGGGAAGGTGATTGCTCCGGCTCCCAAGACGCCGGCTAGCGACTCCAATCGGCGCCCCTACCAGAACGATCACAAGCGCAAGGCCCCCATGCCGCCTTCCACCAGTCGGCAGGTGGCCACAGTTGAAGATGAGCAGCCCGAAGAGCGGCCCGCTCCCAAGAAGAAGGGTGGCAGGCCGGCTTGGCAGCCGGCTTTCTCTTATGAGCAGACTCTCGACGCCCCCTGCAAGTTCCACAGCGGCGCGAAGCCGTCCAACCACACGACTCGGAAATGCCACTGGCTCACGCGAATCTCCAAGGGCGAAGGGCTGGTGCCGCCTATGCCTCCCGGCCCGCCGCCTCCAGCCCCCCAGCAGCCGGCGGCTCGGCCGGCAGTCGGAGCCATCCAAGATGAATTCCTTGAAGAGCACGCCGCCTACGTCGTCTTCACCAGCCAAGCCGAAGACAAGCGCAGTCGGCGCCGTCAGCATCAAGAGGTCAACGCAGTCGCCTCTAGCGCCCCCGAGTTCATGCACTGGTCAGGGAAGCCAATCAGCTGGAGCCAGGCCGACCACCCAGAGGTGATGCCATCCCCTGGCTCCTATGCACTGGTCTTGGATGTCACTCTCGCAACGGAGAGGCGAGCTGCCCGATTCTCCCGCGTCCTGATAGATGGCGGAAGCAGTATCAATATACTGTACCGCGATACCATGGAGAAGCTGAACATCAAGGCGAAGCAGCTTATGCCAAGCCGAACCGTGTTCCATGGTATCGTCCCCGGCTTGTCTTGCTCCCCAATCGGCAAGATTAAGATGGATGTTCTCTTCGGAGACAAAGATCATTTTCGCCGAGAAGCGATCTGGTTCGAAGTAGTGGATCTGGAGAGCCCCTACCATGCTTTGCTTGGCCGACCTGCTCTGGCCAAGTTCATGGTTGTGCCCCACTACGCCTACCTGAAGATGAAGATGCCGAGCTCGAAGGGGATCATCACGGTAGCCGGCGATTACAAGAAGTCCATCGAGTGTGCCATGGCCAGTAGCCGGCTGGCCGAGTCCCTCGTAGTGGCAGAAGAGAAGAAGATGCTGGAGCGGGTTGTGGCCATGGCCGGCAAGCAGCCGGCCCTGTCCCCCAACTCCAAAGATTGTGATGCACAGGGCTCTTTCCATCTGGCCAAAGAGACAAAGAAGATACCTCTGGACCCGGAGAATCCGGAGAGGTTTGCCGTCATTGGGGCAAACTTGGACAGTAAATAGGAAGGCGAGCTCGTCGACTTCCTCCGTGAGAATCGAGACATTTTTGCATGGTCCCCAAAGGACATGCCGGGTGTCCCGAAGGATTTCGCCGAGCACAAATTACATGTCCGAGCTGACGCGAAGCCGGTCAAGCAGCCCCTCCGCCGACTGTCAGAAAAGAAGCGAAGAATCGTAGGAGAAGAGGTAGCCCGGCTCCTCGCTGCTGGCTTTATTATGAAAGTGTTTTTTCCAGAATGGCTTGCCAACCCAGTTCTGGTATTGAAGAAGAACAACAAGTGGCGTATGTGTATAGACTACACCAGCCTGAACAAGGCCTGCCCCAAGGATCCGTTTGCTTTGCCACGGATTGACCAAGTGATAGACTCCACAGCCAGATGCGAGCTGTTGAGTTTTTTGGATGCCTACTCAGGGTACCATCAGATCAAGTTGGACCCAGCAGACCGCCTAAAGACTGCCTTCATCACACCATTCGGAGCTTTCTGCTACCTGACTATGACATTCGGCCTGAGGGATGCCGGTGCCACTTTTCAGCGTTGCATGCAGAAATGCCTCCTCAAGCAACTCGGCAGAAATGCCCACGTCTATGTAGACGACATTGTGGTGAAGACAGAGAAGCGCGGCACCCTGCTGGAAGATCTCAAAGAAACATTTGCCAACTTGCGCCGATTCCAAATCAAGCTCAACCCCGAGAAATGCGTGTTCGGAGTACCAGCCGGCCAGCTGCTAGGCTTCCTGGTCTCCGAACGCAGCATCGAGTGCAACCCTGTAAAGATCAAGGCCATCGAGAGGATGGAGATTCCCACCAAACTGCGAGATGTGCAGAAGTTCACCGGGTGCTTGGCCTCCCTAAATCGCTTTATCAGCCGACTAGGAGAGAAGGCTCTCCCCCTGTACCGACTCATGAAGAAGTCCACTCACTTCGAGTGGAATGACCAAGCCGACCAAGCCTTCCATGAGTTGAAGAAGATGCTGACCACTCCGCCTGTCCTGGCAGCGCCGACTGAGAAGGAGCCCATACTCCTCTACATTGCCGCGACTAGCCGAGTAGTCAGTACAGTTGTTGTGGTCCAGCGCCCGGAAGAAGGCCGAGCCCAGCTAGTCGAGAGGCCGGTGTATTACCTAAGCGAAGTACTATCCAGCTCAAAGCAGAACTACCTGCACTACCAGAAGATGTGCTATGGGGTGTACTTCGCCGCCAAGAAGCTGAATCCCTACTTCCAAGAGCATCCCATCACGGTCGTATGCACCGCCCCGCTCGCCGAGATCATAGGCAGCCGGGATGCACCGGCCGGGTGGCTAAGTGGGCCATTGCATTGGCACCATACACGATCTTCTACCAACCCCGCACCGCCATCAAGTCCCAAGCATTGGCCGACTTCCTCGTCGACTGGGCCGAGACCCAGTACCTACCGCCGGCTCCCGACTCTACCCATTGGCGGATGCACTTCGACAGGTCCAAAATGCGCACCGGCTTGGGAGCCGGCATCGTCCTCACCTCTCCCAAAGGTGACAAACTCAGATACACGCTGCAAATCCACTTCGCCGCCTCCAACAACGTGGCCGAGTACGAGGCGCTCGTACATGGGCTCCGGCTAGCCAAAGAGCTCGGCATACGCCGGATCCCGTGTTACGGCGACTCGGACTTGGTGGTCCAGCAGTTGTCTGGCGACTGGGACACCAAGGACGCGAATATGGCGAGCTATCGATTCCTCGTCCAGCAGATCGGCAGGTACTTCGAAGGGTGCGAGTTCCTCCACGTGCCAAGGGCCGACAACGACCAAGCAGATGCCCTAGCACGGATCGGCTCCACCCGACAGGCCATACCGACTGGCGTCTCCCTCCAGCGCCTCCTCAAGCCGTCCATCAAGCTGTCTCCAGAGTCGGACTCTATCTTCGTACCGCCTGTGCCAGATGCAGCCGGATCCGACTGGAGGAACCCCGCAGGCGGCACGGGGACTTCGACAACTGGCCCACCGACTGCCGTAGTCGCACCCGGCCCGGGGACTTCAGAACCTAGCCCGGGGACTGCAGCAGTCGGCCCGGGGACTGCAGCGACACAAGAAGCGGTGGCCGACTCCAACTCCACGCCACCCAACCCACCCACCCGAGTCATGGTGGCTACACTAACAGAAGAAGAAGTCACAGCTCCATCTTGGGCCCAGCCCATCCTCAGATTCCTAGTCAGCAGAGAGCTGCCGGCTGATGAGATCTCAGCAAGACTAGTGCAACGACGAGCCGGAGCATATGCAGTAATCAACAGAGATCTTGTTAAGCGCAGCGTCACTGGAGTCTTCCAGCGCTGTGTCGAGCCAGAAAAAGGAGTGGCAATCCTCAAGGATATCCACCAAGGCGAATGCGGCCACCACGCAGCCTCAAGATCACTTGTGGCCAAGGCTTTCCGCCATGGTTTCTTTTGGCCGACTGCCTTGGAAGATGCCAAAGAGATAGTCAAGAGCTGCAGAGGATGCCAAGTCTTCAGTTCCAAGCAACACCTGCCGGCTTCTGCACTCAAGACCATTCCCCTCACCTGGCCCTTTGCCGTCTGGGGACTGGACATGGTGGGCCCTTTCAAGACAGCCCGCGGCGGCTTGACACATCTGCTTGTCGCTGTGGACAAGTTCACCAAGTGGATCGAAGCGAAGCCGATCAAGAAGCTGAGCGGGCCGACTGCCGTAACATTCATCACCGATATCACTACTCGGTACGGCGTGCCGCACAGCATCATCACCGACAACGGCACGAACTTTGCCAAAGGAGCATTGGCGCGTTTCTGCGCGACGCAGGGCATCCGACTGGACTTAGCGTCCGTTGCCCACCCGCAGTCAAACGGCCAGGTCGAGCGAGCAAATGGACTCATCCTCTCCGGCATCAAGCCCCGACTGGTGGTACCACTGGAGCGATCGGCCGGCTGCTGGCTCGATGAGCTGCCGGCTGTCCTCTGGAGTCTGCGTACTACCCCCAACAAGTCAACCGGCTTCACTCCGTTCTTCCTTGTATATGGTGCCGAGGCTGTCATCCCAACCGACATCGAGTTCGACTCACCTCGGGTCACCATGTACACGGAGGCGGAGGCCAAGGAAGCAAGAGAAGACGGCGTCGACCTACTAGAAGAAGGCCGGCTGTTAGCACTCAACCGGTCCGCCATCTACCAGCAAGGGCTGCGCCGCTACCACAACCGCAAGGTCAAGCCAAGATCCTTCCAAGAGGGCGACCTTGTGCTTCGGCTGATCCAGCGAACAGCCGGCCAGCACAAGCTCTCGGCCCCGTGGGAAGGCCCCTTCGTCATCAGCAAGGCACTAGGCAACGACTCCTACTACTTGATCGACGCGCAAAAACCAAGAGCACGCAAGAGAGATGACTCCGACAAGGAGTCGGAGCGACCATGGAACGCAAACCTCCTGAGAAGATTTTTCAGTTGAAAGCAGTATGTATCATGCTACCCTTTTGTATTAAGTATGAAACAACAGGCTCCCCGAGGAGCACTCGGGGACTGCCTTTATCTATGAGTGACGAGTGTCATATCCATGAATGTATTACTACATTTGATTTCTTGTCTGGCACCGGGTTCGACTAGTCGGCCCGGGGACTCGCCGCCTTGAGCTATATTAAAAGTTCTACCTGAAATCAGACAAGTAGTGTGCCGGCTCCCGAGTCCTCTCTTGTTGAAAGTCGCAGCTCGAAGAACCGACTGTCCGACTAGCAAGAGACAAGGCAGAAAGGATGCCCACACGAAAAACGGCTAAGAACTAACGAACTTATATAGCAAAAAGACGGCCTCCAACCACGCTTGCCGGCTGTCAGAACAGCCGGCTGGCCGGCTTCCTAAACACTTAGCTCTAATCCAACAAAGCTAGAGTACTTGCCCTCCCAATTGGCCAAGCACTCCTCCAGCCACAGATTGCAGAGCAACTGTCTGACTGGGGAGGCGGCAACCAAGGGAGGGCGGCAAAGGAAACAACAGAAGGATGAAAAGCAAAGAACGAGGAAAAGCCAAACGCATGCATAAGTTATATATACATATAAAGCCCCCAACAGGCCGGCAATCGATATAGTTCGAATACACCCCCAGTGGGTGGAATTGTGTAGACTTAACAGAATATTGTTCCAAAAGTGACAAGACAGGAAAACAAAAGATAGCAGACTAGACTAAGGCGCGGTGTGGGAGCCAGGCTGGTCGGTGGAGATGGCGTCGCCGGCTGAAGGAGTGGCCGGCTGGCGGGTCTCGGCTTGGTCATCACCGGTGGCAGGCGACGCACCCGCGCGTGACGTGGTGCTGGAGGCGCGGTCAGGCTGAGGCTGGTCGGCCGCTCCACCATCCGGCCCGGCGTCTTCACCCTCCTCCTCCTCCTCCTCGCCCTCGTCGCTGGAGTCGATCTCCTCCGCCGAGTCTTCACCGTCTGCCGGGTTCAGCCCGAACCACTCCTCCGCCTGGGCGACACCGTTGTCATCTACCTCAAGGGCGAAGACGCTGGTGTCGGTGTAGTCGGCGATCGCCGAAGCCCGCCGGATGATAGCCGGCTGCGCCGGCTCCAGCTCCGTGTCGGCTTGCTGCCGCCAGGTAGCCAGCTGGCCCAGACTCAGGCCGAGGTACCAGGCCTTGACGAACTCCAGCGCCCGCCTGGCGCCGGACCGAGCCGCCGAGGCCTTCCAGGCTTCGAAGCAACCGACCGCCACCTCCAGCCAGTCGGCAGTACGACTGGGGGTGCGGGGAACCACTTCGCCGGGCTAGAGGGCGGTCAATACTTGCGCCCCGGCACGCTGAAGCCGGCGGAGCAGTCGGTGAGCCGGCTGGAGACGGGTCTGGATCGCCAAAAGCTGCTCCTCCAGCGAACGGCCAGCGTTTGGTGCAATCTCGACGCCAGCCAGCCTTCGTGCTTGGCGGCGGGCTTCGATGATCTGGCTGGCGGCGGTAGAGTAGCCAGGAAAGTACTCTGTGCAAGAAAGAAAGAGAAAGAAGAGAAAACACCAAGTCAGAAAACGAGCCAAAAGCGGCAGACGGCAAGAAAGGACGAAGAAGTAGGCGGCTTACCGTCAACCAGATCTTCGATCTGGCCATAGCCGTTGATCAGAGTCTGCTTTGCTTCAGCCCAGCCAGCTGCTTCAGTCTCGTACTCGGCCTGGAGGGCGGCTTCGCGGTCCTGCACCGCCTTCAGAGCCGCCTTGTGGCCCTCCTCCTGGTCGGCCAACCTCATGGCCAGGCGGTCACGTTCCTGCACCAAGGCGGCAAACTCGGCCTCCTTGGCACGAAGGGCAGTCTGAGACTCTCCCAGCTGTGCCCTCAGACTGGCGTTGGCCGCTGCAGGGACGGCAGAAAAAGAAGAAACAATAAGAGGAAGTCGTCAAGGAAGATCCGACCCGACTGCTCAGCAGTCGGCCCGAATCTCGGGGACTACACCCAGTGGGTGCGCTGACGCGCCCCCACATGAGATAAAGAACAAAGCACTTACCCCGGCTCTCAGTTAGGTCGGCGGTCTTCTGGGTCAGCTCCCGAGCCTGGGAGTTGAAGGCAGCCGCGCGAAGATTGTGGTAGTCCTGCAAGACAGGCAGAAGATTGAAGTAAGAACAAGAATAGCAAAGCCAAATCCACTAAGAAGTTCCAAGCCGCCTGCTCAGCAGCCGACTCGGAACTCGGGGACTACACCCAGTGGGTGCGCTGACGCGCCCCCACGGAAGAAGCCAAGATCAAGAAGAAGCAAGATAAGAAGACTAACCCGGATGGCCGCCCGCGTCGCAAGGAATTCGTCAGTGTATCGCCTCAGCGCCGTAGCCTGGGCCTGGAGCCGGGTCCGGACGTCCTGCGCGGCCACGTTCATCACGGCCGTCCCTCCGCCCGGCGTCCACCCCGAGGTGGCGCTGGCCACCTCCACATTCTGGGCCGACGAGCTGGAGCCCGCGGCCGGCTGCGGCTCCGACGCAGCCTTCCCCGCGCGCCGGCTCGGCGGCATCCGGACCGCCAGCTCAGTCCTCGCGGCCGGCTCGCCCCCCGCCGACTGCGCAGGCGGCAGATCAGGCCGGCCGCCTTGAGCCGCCCCAGTCGGCGGGGTCGGCAACGGCGCCCTCTCCAGGATGACGACGTCGTCATCCCTCTCCAGCCCCGGCTGGTCACCGCCGGCTTCTTCTGGCGGGGGCTCCGGGGCCCCAGGCGCTGCGACGCGCAGTGGGGTGACCAACAAGGCCCCCTCCGCCATCACCGCAGCAGCAGCCTCCGCTTGGGCCTTGGCTGCGGCGTCGGCGCGCGCCTTCGCCGCCTCCTCCTCCTGCGCCGCCTGGGCGGCGGCCGCCTTCCGTGCCTCCGCCTCCCGCGCCTCCCGCTCCTCCCGCACCTCCCGCGCGTTCCGTCCCGTCGCCGCCTGAATGTCGGCACGGGGGTCCACGTGGCGAGTGGTGCTTCCAGATCCCCTCGGCGACTCAACGACGGAGGCGGCAGCCGCCCGCTCGAGCGACAATGGAGCTCTGGTTGTTTGGAGAAAAAGACAAGGATTCAGGAGCCACCAGAGAAAAAAAAAGAGTGCACGAAGGAGTTTTGAACTTACTCCGACACCGTATGCGGTCGCTTCACCGCCTTGCGGAAGCGAGCCGCCTTCGCGGCCGCCTCCTCCCGCCTGGTCGCCGCCGCCCCGCCCCTGGGCTTCTTCGTCCGACTACCGAACAAACCCTGCGCGGCGCGACGCTTTTGCCCGCCGCCCTGAGCAGGCGGCGCAGCAGAGGAACCCGCGCCGTGGCCAGACGCCGGCTAACGGCGTGGGACGACTTCAGCCTCGTCGTCGTCCGGCCAGTCGTCGAAGCTGACTCCATGCCCGGAGCCGCTTGCTTCGCCGCCGGCTTGGCCACCGCCCGGCTCGGTGTTGTCGTCCATAGCAGCCGCCCCCAAGTCGGGGTCCTCCAGATCGTGCTCCGTCCGGTCCCGGACGAACCGGCGCTCCGCGTCCGACCCGCCTGCCGGCCGAAGAAGAGGGCTCTGTCGAAAACAAGCCGACTAGTCAGAGTCGGCCAAAAGGAACTCGGCGACAAAACTGAGAGAAGAAGAAGAGACAAGGAGAACATACCGTAGGCGGCGGATTGGCTCGGCAATATGGCTCCTTGCCGAACTGCCACTCTGCGGAGAGTTTGCAGTTCGCAAGGTAGTTCACCATATATGCCACCTCGTCGTGCGGCATGTCCTTGGTACACATCCGGCTCGGATCGAGCTGGCCGCTCATCTGACAGATCAGATGAGGGCGGCTCTGGAGCGGGAGTACCCGGCGCGTGACGAAGGCGGCCAGCAGGTCGGGCCCCGACAGGCCCTCCGACTGGATCATCGCTCGCACTCGGGCGACGGCTGCGTTTCCAGCCGGCGTCAGCGTCACGGCCCGGTAGGACCACTTGGGCCGCCTGCCCGCCGGTGGGCCGGCTACGTAAGACGGCAGATTGACGTAGTCGCCCTGCGGGGCGACGTTCCTCACGTAGAAGTATGATTTTTGCCATAACTTCACCGACTGGATCAGCGTGATGACGGGGAAGGGGTTGTCGGCGGCCACCCTCCGCATCGCGATGAAGGCGCCACTCTGGCACGCCTTGCATGCGCGTGCCCAGCTTGGACTGGAAGAACTCCCCCCAGAGCTCGAGGGTAGGGAGGACGCCGAGGTAGCCTTCGCACAAGGTGACGAAGGCGGACAGCAGCACCACCGTGTTGGGGGGAGGTGGTGCGGCTGGAACTGGTAGAACTCGAGCCAAGAGCGGAAGAAAGCGCTCACGGGCAGGCCGATGCCGCGCAAGAAATGCGAGCGGAAGACTACCCGCTCGCCTTCCCGCGGCTCCGGCGTAATCTCCTTCGCCGGCGCGAGACGGACCTCCACCTTGTCCGCGCCGGGCAGCCGCCGCGTCTTGCGGAGGAATTCGACGTGATCCTCGTGGATGTTGGAGCCGTCCCAATCCCCGCCGTACTGCATCGTGGCGTGGGGCTGGCGAGAACGAGCGCGGCGGCGGAGGAACGAGTGGTGGAAGAGCGCGGCGGCGAGGCGCTGTTGCAAGAAAGGGCAGGAGGAAGAAGATGGTGGAAAGAGGAGGAGCGTGCGACAGCCTGCCGCTCTCCCCCCTACTTATAGCTTCGCTAGGTGAAGCCGGGGATGCCGGACGTGGGGTGAGACGTGGATTAACTGCACCCACTCCCCCACGCCTCGCGATTATTACGCACTAAAAGCGTGCCGAAACCGCCGCAGGGAGACGTGCGGGCGGCTTCGGGCCGCAGAGAATCCGCGCCTGGGCCCGGGCGTGGGCGTGGCGGGCCCCCGCCCTGCGGCGACGTCCCGTCGCGCGCGTGGGCTGGCAGGCTTTTTAGCCAAGAAAGGCCACGTAGTTCGCAGGCGGCAAGTGGCCGGCCCGCGGCCCGGTGCACGCGCTGGCGAGCTCCCGCCCTCCGACTCCAAATTTTTTGGCCGAGACGGCGCGCCCAACCAAAGTCGGCTCCCAGCTGCCGGCTCGTCAAGATAGGAAGCTGACCGAGCTTCTCGACTCCCACCCAACCTCGAAGCCCAATCAGCTTCGGGGACTACTGTCGGAGTAAATGGCCACGGGTAGCCTAACCGACTGCCCCTGGCTCTTCAAAAATTATCAGGCCATTTGAGCCTTCAAGCATTTCAAGCATTGGGCCGCCTTCCTCGGTCGGCTACCTCTGAAGCCGACTCTCAGAAGGCGACCCAGCCTCAGCAACCTCCCCCCAAGATAACCACGGGATGGCCGACTCCAGGAAGCCGGCCATAAAGGATGCCGACTCCCCAGAGCCGGCCACGAAGAACGCCGACTCCCCAGAGCCGGCCACGAAGAGCGCCGACTCCAAGAAGCCGGCCAAGACCGCAACTACACTCACATAACGGTGACAAGACGGGGTGTGGCCACAGTGCGGCCCACTACTCCCGAAGCCCGAGGCAGGCATGGCCACAGGACGCCGTACGGGACGGCCATCTCCCGTCCGGCTCGGCACTGTAGCCATGCTGGCCTCAACGTCACCCACGACAGACGCCAGTACGGCCCACGGGCGGCGGGCCCCTTTAGCCAGAGAGAAGCGCGAAGGCGGCCCGGCCTCCCCTAGTCGGCCAAGGGCGTAGCCGGCCCCCAGAAGCCGGCTATCCCCTCCCTCGAAGCATGTGCCACATTAAGGAGACAAGACGAGGTAAGGCTACAGTGAGAGCCCTCGAGGCGGCACGCTGTAGCCACGCCTACCTCGACGAAGCCCTCGTCATCAGGGACGAGGCTACAGTAAGCAGCCGCCGACAAGACCCTAGGCAGTGGGGCCGGCCTGTCGACCAAGAGGCCGGCAGCCGGCGGGACCCACCAGTCGGCAGGCCCCAGCGGCCGGCGGAGAAGCCGGCGAGCGCAGACACTGACGAC
Source organism: Aegilops tauschii subsp. strangulata (assembly GCF_002575655.3). Classification (NCBI taxonomy): domain Eukaryota; kingdom Viridiplantae; phylum Streptophyta; class Magnoliopsida; order Poales; family Poaceae; genus Aegilops; species Aegilops tauschii. Next base: position 557,570,407 of record NC_053041.3, on the reverse strand, counting down.
TGGGACCCGCGCCCAGCTGGATTACAATTGTACCCTCGGGGGGTAGGCCTATATAAACCCCCCGGGGCACGCATGCAAAGGGTTGGCTTCTTAGAGTCACACACACCATAGAGAGAGGGAAGTGAGAGCTAGCCTTGCTCTTCTTCTCCCTTGAACCCAACAGCTCTAGGAGCAATTGTAACTACTCTTTCTGATCTAGTGATCATGCGGAGACCCCGCAGAGCAGGACTAGGGGTGTTATCTCCACGGAGAGCTCCGAACCTGGGTAAGATTCGCCGGCGTGCATGTCTTCGCCTCATCCCGTTTCCAAGCACCGGCGACGTCTTACTGGCACCCACCATGATAAGCCACCCGTTGGCATATGTCGCACCTACCACCCGACAATGATGATGCTCCCACGCGCCACAATAAGCAGACAAGTACATGAAGCCATCGATAATTGCATCAACAGTCAGTTGTACTTTAACATTCTCCTCGTCGCATTCACACCAAACAATCCGACAATATGTTAGTTGGGAGAACATGAGTGTTCTCAGAGCTCAGCGAGTCTTGGCCGTCGGATCGATTTCTTGATGCGATTTGGACCGTCCGATCTCGCCTTCGGATGACATCGGTCGTCGGATCAAAACTCGACACTGCTACAATGAATAGTGTGTCCTCTAGCGTGCCACCGCCTGTAATTTCCATGCCCCGCTGAGGGCATTTTCGTCATTTCACAGCCTGGCGTATAAAATGCAGTGCTCCCGTGGAGAACCCAGCGCCCGCCTCGCGCCCGTCTGCTCCTCCCGCCCCCTCTCCTCTTCCTCCCGCGTCCCGCCTCACCTCTCTCTCTCTCTCTCTCCCTCCAAACCCTAACCCGCCGCTGTCCAGGTCCAGCCCCACGCCGCCGTCGTCTTCTTTGCCCAGCCGGCCGCTGCCGCACCGCATGCTCGTGCGCAGGGGCGAGAAGGGGAACCACCGCCCGCCTCCGGAGCGCGAGAGGTGAGGCAGCGCCCGGATCCACGGCGGCATCGACGCGCCGTCGTCGACCTGAGCCGCCATGGTCTCACCCTGCTGTGCTCCTTCCCCTCCACGGCTCCTAGCTCGGGTAAGCACCCCCATCCCCATGGCCGTTTCACATTCCAGATCCTCCTTCTCTTATCTTTTGTGTGTGTGTGCTCAACTGCTCATGAAGCTTCTCTCTTCTCCACGGACGGACCTCCCTCACCAGGCAACAACAAGCCATCTCAAGGGAGTGGATTCTCAAGTCACCCCATCTCAAGGGGCAAGGTGGCGTCGGTTGAGGTGATTTGCCTTTCCTTGCTGCGTGTTGGTTTTCCACGCTCATTGATCTGTAATCTTGTTTCCATGCAGGTCCCATCAAATTCGGTCACTACGCCGAATCTGCTGCAGTGGTCGTCGATCTGCTGTTATGGTCGTTGATTTACAGGTACGTGTATATGTATGTTCAGCCCTCTTCTTGGCCGTTGGCTTCTCTTCGTCTCTAACCTCCCATTGTTTTCCTTGCAGATTCGTCCAGTGTTGTTGGTGCCTCCTTTAATCTGACCCGGTTGCGTCTTCATTCATGGATTTGCAGATTAATCCCTCTTCTCCTCCTCCTTTTCGGTACTCTTCTGTTAGAGTGCTAGGCATACAGCGGCATGGCCAAGGGCTCTTTTAGGCTTGACCATGTGTTTGGCCGGCAAGGGCCTTTTGTTGTTTGTCTTGCCTCTGGTAAAGGCCAAAGGTGCTATTGGTTGTTTTTGGTGCGGTATAGATTTATGTCTTTTCTTCTTTGTATGGTCCTGGTAGGGCCTGTAATTGCTGCTCCTTTGTTGGTGGAGTGTTGGTGGTTTTGCTGCTTTCGGTCTAGCTAGGTTCCAAGGAATGGGATATTTATATTTGTCTTGTTCTGTTGATTGCTTATTATGCGGCTGCACATTGGATCTAGCTGTGTTCTTAATGAAATATGGCTTTGTTGTGTAGGAAAGAGTTAGGCCTGCCAAGTTTCTTGGGGTTGTGTGATGAGTACTATTCCTAGAGATGCTTTAGTGTTTTAGTGTGCCCTTTTTGATTGATATTTTTGAAGAATAAATGGAATTGCTGACGGCCAGAGCCTAAAACAGAGGAATGGAGTTCTTGGATCCATATGGTTTTGTAAAATAGAGAAATTGAGTTCTTGAGGTTATATAATAATTAGGCCTGCCTAGGAGGTGCTTTACTGTTTTTCCCCTCTTTTGGTTAGTACTTTTGGAATAATAAATGGATCTTCTGAGAGATGACAGCTAGAATAAATTCAGATGTCTTGGAGTTGTAGTATATGGATCTGGTGAGAGCTGAGGGCTAAAATATATTATGTTGTCTTGGAGTTGTTTTTGCCATCTGATAATTAGGACCTGTCCAGGAGGTGTGTTGTTGTTTCAATTGTGTTCCTTTTGATTGGTGTTATTTGACGAATCAATGGATCTTGTGAGGGATGAATGCTAAAACGGATTCAGTCGTCTTGAGGTTGTAATATATGGATCTGATGAGAGATGTGGGTTAAAATAGATTTAGTTATCTTGGAGAGTTTTTTATTTTTCTGTTGTGGTAAATGAGATAGCACGTTGCTGCATGCTTTTAGGTTCTTGATAGTTAGTGTGGGTCATTGAATTTGTGCTCTGCCGTGAAAATGCGCTGGTGTGACCCTAGCCATGGTGGCGCCCCTCTTCCCACGTTTAGGTGCTTCCTCTCTCCATGCCCTTCCATCTGTTCATCTAACTTCCTCCCCCTCCACTCCTGGTCGAGGCACACGTCGTTGATGCTCTGCTATATCAAGCAGCCCTCCACTTCAGTTATTTTGCTTGGTGATAGATATAGTTCACTTTGTCTATAATCTTCATTTCTTTTTTTTTTGAGTTTTTTTCAACTACATAGGTTAGTGTTTAGTTTCCAAGGAAGGCAAGTGTTTATTTATTCAACATTTAATAACAACATGTATTACATGATGTGATGCCTGAGTGTGATTTTGTAGGCAAGACATCAACGGAAAGGTGTTGGGATGTCACCTTTACTGCCTAAATGCTTCTAAAGTTTCCATCGGCGTTCAACGGGGGTTTGGAGAGATCCTGACCAGCTGAACTGACAACCCCGCTTACTCCTGCAACCTAAGGATTCCAGGCATGCCACTGATCTCCACTGCCGGCAATTTATTCTGTAGTGTCACTATCCCATCTCTTGTTGTTCTATATGGTCCACGTAAAAGAGGTTTTTGATGCATTGGTTATTTGTATTAGATGATTAGTACATCAGGAAATTGCACAACCTCCCCATCTTTTTAATCTAAATGATGGTAAGCACGAGTAGGCTTCTATGCCTACCGGATCCAGTGTAAGATTTTTCTAAATTGATGTAGTTATAGAGCTACAGAATGGGCTTGCATGTAAGAAACCACCAATTTTAAATTAAAGAGAACGAGGTTTCCGCTCTAGGTTATGTACTTACTCTGTTATCCACTTACCATGTTAATTCATATATCACATGCCGTGCTAGGATATAGGAGGCTTACATTACATGCAGCAGAGCAGGTCGATCAGGCAAATCATCATTCGAAGTTTGGGTCGATGATGATGTGTAATAGACTCCTCATATTGCTCTTGTCTTGTGGTGTTTGCGACGTTGTCGCTTGTGGTAGTCATATACTGATAGTTGGTTTAATTCTGGTTAAAAGTGTCAGGCTTTTGAGAAATTCTGGTTCCAGTGGGTGGTTGTTAAAGTGGTGGTGGCGTTAATTATTTAGGGGCACAAGAGGCTGTAGTTGCTAATTATTGACCGGTTGCAACTAACTATAATACATATATGAATTTTCTATTGATTGACTGGAAGTCAAGGTTCTGTTCGATGATTTGCATATGTCTCTGAATTTCATTATGTTTCCCTTATGCTCATTTGTCCTGGAAGTTACCGTATATGCACCTCCACTCATAGCATGCCCACAGTGTGAATTAGTTGATTAGGATTTTATACATTTCCTTTTACCCTTTCTATGGTAGTTCTGATACTACATAGTTTATCTATTCAATCGATTATCTAGCTGTAGGTTATCCTTTTCTTGTTCCCAGTTTGAGATTTTTTTTATTCAGACATTTTGGATCATGCTAAGATACTTGAGACAGATTTTTTTAACTAGGAGCTCATTATAATTTGTTTTTGTCTCTGCAGCTGTTATTTCAGTTAATGCTTGGTTGAGCCTAGAGAATAACATATTAACATGGAGAACTATTCATGTGGTGATCCCCAAAACTTTCTAATAGTTCTGTGGAGTAGGAAGGCTGGCATGAGTTTGTAGAACAATCTTGAACACTTCTCAAACTAGACTGACCATTATAGTTTGCAGAACAAGGTAATGTCACCTCTGAAAGTTAGGTGTCTCTTTGTGCTTCATTTTCAGTTATATTGGTATTGCGCATATCTGGTCAAGGTGAAATTGATACTAGCTCTTAGCTCTGGTCAAGGAGTTACTCATCTGTCGGATGACTAAATCTTGTTGTACATAAGGGTCAGTAAAAGAACTGTATTCTTACTGTGATGATGTCCATATGGCACACTCAATGGATATGTCCATCAACAGGTATTTACAACGCAGAGTCAGGCGACAAAGCAGTCAGACCAAACTATCTCTATCCATATATATGTAGTCTGATGTTATGTCATAGCCGAACCATATAAGTTTCTTATACTGCTCTGCTTTTGATGTATTAGACTTCTATCCATTGTAATGAACTTGTTGTCGGGGGGATCACTATGGCTTGATTATATGGTATGAAGTTTGGGTTTGGTTTTGAGCTCAGCTGTATAAAAGTACATGCTTACAACCATAGATACATGTGATAAGTCATTGAGTGATTAAGCATAGTTTTGGATTTGGCGTGCTGGACCAATTAGATGGACAGGGCAACTTCAATTGAATCATCCATTGCATAGCCGTGCAAACTGTGTTGGTGTAAGATATCTTTTCCTATATCGTTAATCATGATCTTATGAACCACTCAAAACTTTGTATTGTATTTTGGGTACATTTGCTTCTTTTGAGAAAGTTCTCTTAAGGATATGTCATAATCATGTATAGGGGGATGGATAAGTTAGGGCCGGGGGGTGCGGCAAGTCGCACATCCTATCTAGTATCAGCTACCTCCTGCAACGGGAGCGACTTGTCCAGCATCCATCTCTCCACACCATCGCCAGCGTCAGCTCTCCATATCCAAATAACGAGTGCGGACTCGGGCCTCAGTGCTACTTTAGGCGCGAAGACCACACAGAGCCTTCCATCCTTGGTCTCGCCAGCCGTCAATGTTTCATTAACTCTCCTGCGCGGCGGCATATCCATTCGAAAGAATTGCATCGTGGCGGTGTTAAGCACACGGGCGTCTGTCGGCGCTCCAATGGTCCAATAGATGAAGCCATTCACCACCGTACCTTGTTGGGGCCAGAGCCCGTTCATTTCTGTCCATTGGAAGATCTGCCACTTCCTGGTGTCCGATGAGAAGACGACGGCGCGCGCTCCAAATTCGCCGTGCCGAACGCACACGACACGGAACGACCGGTAGTCTTGTTCTGAGGCGAGGGTGTGGAATTCAACATACAAGTCCTCACGGCTCTGGCGGGGCGGCAGGGGTAGGAGGTCCAGGGTCCGCGTGAGCGGGTTGTAGACCGCCATCTGCTCGGCGCTCCAGTTGCCCAGAAGAACGAATCCGTCGCGGCAGTCGCACATTGACCACTCGAAGACGGCATCCTCGTCGTCGTCGACTTGTAGTATTGTAACATATTGTACTCTGTGCTTGCTATAGTACGATGTGTGATTTTTTTCATTAATTGTTGGTATTGACTTTCTACGATGTACACCTTGATGATATTCTGCATGCATGATTATGATGTAGAGGCCGGGGATACGCCTTCATTTTCAAAAAAAAAACACCTTGATGATATTCCTTGTTATCTTTAGGATAGTGCGGCGACGTCAGGGGCTTTCAGCATGGTTATTAGCCAAAAGGCAAGCTTAACCAATTCAGGGATGTTGTGCTACCCCGTAGAGGATATCGAGGCGATTCATGCATGCCAACCATCAAGGACGACACCATCCCCATGACCCTGCAGACCTTTGGGGTTTTGGAGAAATTGATTTTTTTTTTCAAAAGGAGGGACTCCCCGGCCTCTGCATCAGAACGATGCATACGGCCAACTTTATAAATAAGCAAATAGGTTTAATAAGATCTTAAAGTCTGAAACAAAAGTAACGGCAAGCTCACAAAGAGCCAAAGGGCCAAAAACACAAAAGCCAAAAGGCCACAACCGGCTGGCATAAAAAAGATAGGAAAACTAATTGCCTATCCTATTACATGACCGTCATCCAAACCGGTTGAAAATATCCCGTGCTACCATCTCCCACCGGATAGATCCAGTAACCAAACGCTCCCTGGCCTCCGTCAGAGTGAGTAGCGACCACATACGGATCAGCGCAGTGGCTCGGAAGATAACCTGCAAAAAAATGAATATTTGTTGTTCTGTTAAAAACCAAATCATTTATGCAGTTCCATATTGCCCACAATAAAGCACATACTCCTACGCGAATGTGTTTAGCTGTTTCGGACTCTATCCCATTAAGCCACGTTCCAAATAACGTGCTGACAGAATTTGGAGGAGTAATGTTAAAGGCTATGTGCACCGTCCGCCACAAAACTTTGGCCAATGGGCACTCAAGAAAAAGGTGTTTGATAGTTTCATCCCGATCACAAAAACTACACGTAGTAGATCCTGTCCAGTTGCGCTTTGCCAAGTTATCCTTAGTTAATATGACTTGTTTATGTACAAACCACATAAACACTTTAATTTTCAAAGGAACTTTGACTTTCCAAACATATTTGGAACTAGGAATGGCGCTAGAGTTGATAACATCGAGATACATCGACTTAACTGTGAACTCTCCAGACCTAGTGAGCTTCCAGCGCAACTGATCGGGCTGTTGAGATAGCTGAACCTCCATCAGTCTACTCACTAAATAAAGCCACGCTTCCCAACGATTGCCGGCAAGCGTCCTCCTAAAATGAATATTAAGGGGGATGGACTGAAATATCGTTGCAACATAAGCATCACGTCGTTGAACAATACTATAAAGGGACGGGTACTGAAGCGCGAGTGGCGTCTCTCCTAGCCAGGTATCTTCCCAGAAACGCGTGGTAGTGCCATTACCGATTATAAACTTTGTCCTATTGAAAAAGGCTGATTTGACTCTCATGAGCCCCTTCCAAAAAGGCGAGTCTGTCGGTCTCACTGTCACCTGGGACAAAGTTTTGGACTGCAGATACTTACTACGAAAAATCTGCGCCCATGTGGCATCAGTCTCAACAGATAACTTAGACAACCACTTGCTGAGAAGACATCTGTTCTTGACTTCAAGATTTTCAATGCCAAGACCCCCTTGGTCTTTTGGTCGACAAATAATATCCCATTTGGCAGGTCTGTATTTTCTTTTTAGTTCATCGCTCTGCCAGAAGAATCGGGATCGATAGAAGTCCAGCCTTTTCCTAACTCCAACTGAGACTTCGAAGAAAGACAAGAGAAACATAGGCATACTCGTGAGCATCGAATTAATAAGAATTAATCGGCCTCAAATTGATGGGGGAGCAGCGTTGAATTTCCCACAACCATCGTTTTAGGGAAGATCACTATAATAATATGCCCTGGCCGTCGAGGCCATGGGCGCAATTTATCTGGCCAGGTTGGTTGAGAAACTCCTGAGGAACCTAATTCTTCTCAGGTAATATGTTCGTATATTTTATTTACTTCACAATGACCGTGAACTTTTAATTAAAGAACCAAGGGACAATCAACGAATAATGCTACATCTACTAATGGCACTTATGTAACCTACGTAATTTGCTAAAATGCTAATCAAACTGCCCCCATGATTTCAAGGGTGAGCCCGTGCCCCCAACTAATGACAAATTAAAAACTGCCAAATCATCAATTACGTAAGGTATATAAGAATCTCTACGTAGGTGTAGCGTTACTCGACAATCAACCATACGTGGATAGGAGCAGTACTTATCATCCATGCATGTGCGTGAACTGGAACTGCTAGAACCAAAGTTTGCACATGAATTTGGGACAGTTATGGACTTCTAGCTCCTCTGTACTCATTGTATACCAGGGAACGCTAATATTTCATTGTTGTGCATGTCATAGCATATAGCATCTCTTAGCTAGCACAAGAAGCAAGCCCGTTTGCAACTGCATGCATTAGTTCATCCCCTGACGCTTATTACCACTCCAACGTGTGCATATACATTTTTCCTCGTTAATTCAGTGGTATTATCGTTTTTTATCAATCCTCACCTTGTTCACATATATCATCCACTTCTTACAGGGTAACAACAGTGGAATTGGAGCTGCAAGAGTGCTACCCCCAGCCAAACCAGAGGATCTAAAAGATGAAGAGACAAGCAATGGTGAGTCAACTATTTGGTGCCACATATGACACCCAAGCTGAACTTATTGACTCGACCCCTCTCCACTCGAAGCATCATGTGGATAGACCGAACGAGATCATATCATCAACACTCACACATATAGGCCTAGAGAGAAGCCTAGAAATTCTTATAACAGACATCTGCATCACATACTCGGTATGTTTGGTTTCTACTGTGCTTATAGCATTGACAAGGTCTATCTGACATCATATTAGCACTTTGGATGATCTGAACGTTGAACCTAGCAGTGGCAAGGACTAACACACGATTCTTTCTTAGCAACCCATGGTCAGCTGGGTCCCTCTAGATGGAGACATACCCACTTTTCCAACAGTCACCTTAAAGGAGGAACCCATTCCCCTCACAAAAAAAGGAGGAACCCATTCACCAGCCAATGGAAGCACATATGTGTACATGAGCTCCCCAACTTAAGGCTGGGGTATTTCACCCGGAGAAATTGTTGATGTGGATTCACACATCATTGGTTTCCAGGCTTAAATAGTAGCTTTTTGGGACGGGCTGAGACTCTTCGTGTTATTTTGGGGTCCTTATACGAGAACCCATTGAAGTGACGACTAATTAATTCAAGAATTGTCATATTTTGGAACTCAGAGGGTACACTTTGGTGACTAGTCAAGGTGAGATGGGTTTCTTGCTCTTAGCACTATGTGACTTAGTGGGCATATGCCAATCTCAAGCGCGTTTTATGACGAGTTTGTTCTTAATTCATGTTTCAAGGATGAAGTTGTGGTCGTTATTTTTTCAGTGTATGCTATCATTCAGAAAAGAAAGACTGGGAGAGGCCAAAGTAGAGATGGCATGCTCACCCTTACTGAATTTGTATCATAAAGAGAGTAATGAATGCATTCAGTAAGAATGACAAGGCCATCTCAACTTTGGTCTCTTTTAAATCCTACTATTATGAATGATGGCACATGCCCCCCCCCCCCCCCCCCCCCCCCCAACAAAAAAAGAATCGTGCTCACTTCATCCTTGTAATAAGAATCATGAACCAATTCATCATAAACACGCCCTAAGATTGGGGTGCCCATTGAGTCATGTAGTGCTAAGAGTGAGAAACCCATCTCGCCTGGATTACACCAACGTGTGCCCCTCCGAGTTCTAAAATGTGATATTGTCGTATAAGGACCCCAAAATAGCATGGAGAATTCCAGCACATCCAAAAAAAGCTATTATCAAGCCTTAAGTTGTGGAGTTTTTGTACTCATCCATGTGTTTCATTGCATATATGAGGAATGAATCCCTATGGTAAGGTGACTGTTGGAAAACTGGGAGTACCTCAATCTAAAGAGATCTCACTGATTATGGGTTCCAATACAATCATTTCGAAATTCTCGCCATGATTGCCTCATTGTTCAAATCATCCAAAGTGCCAATATGACGCCAAATGGACCTCGTTAGTGCTATAAGCAGAGTAGGGACCAAACATGTCAATTTTGTGGGACAATTGGCCATATAAGAATTATCCAGCTTCTCCGCAAGCCTATATGTGTGAGGGTTGTTGATATGATCTCTTCCACTCTATCCACATGATTCTTTGATCATTAAGGAGCCAAGTTAATAAGCTCATTCTGGGTGTCATATTGCAGCCCAAACTCATGGCGCCAAATAGGTGACTCGTCATCGCTGGTCTCTTCATCTTGTGGATCCTCTGTTCGGTTGGTGAAAACACTCTTGCTGCTCCAATTCCACAATTGTTACCTTGCAGGAAGTCGATGATATATGTCAGCAAGGTGAGGATTGATGAAGACGACAAAACATTGAATTATTGACAAAAATACGTCTACAATAAAACCCGGTCCGTCCCTAGGGTGACGGTTTCGTTCGGGTTAGGCGACTCTCGAGGCGATCTGTCTCTCACCGCTCACACCCCAAAACAATGCTTCCCTTCACACCGCCCATGCTCCCACGCCCGTGTTAACCTATTCCCAACATCAAAAGCCTTTCACGTGATTCTAGGACCGCGATCGAAATACACATATGTTACCATAGATTAGTGTTGGGAAACGTAGTATTTCAAAAAAATTCCTACGATCACGCAAGATCTATCTAGGAGAAGCATAGCAATGAGCGGGGAGAGTGTGTCCACGTACCCTCGTAGACCGAAAGCGGAAGCGTTTAGTAACGCGGTTGATGTAGTCGAACGTCTTCGCGATCCAACTGATCAAGTACCGAACGCACGACACCTCCGCGATCTGCACATGTTCAGCTCAGTGACGTCCCTCGAACTCTAGATCTAGCTGAGGCCGAGGGAGAGTTTCATCAGCACGACAGCGTGGTGACGGTGATGATGAAGTTACCGACGCGGGGCTTCGCATAAGCACTATGACAATATGACCGAGGTGGAAAACTGTGGAGGGGGCACCACACACGGCTAAGAAATCAACTTGTGTGTTTATGGGGTGCCCCCTCCCCGTATATAAAGGAGGGAGGAGGGGGCTGGCCGGCCTCAAGGGGCGCGCCCAACGGGGGGGGGGGGGGAATCCTACTCCTACTAGGAGTAGGTTCCCCCTTTCCTAGTCCAACAAGGAGGGGAAGCAAGGAGGAAGGGGAGAGAAGGAAGGAGGGGGCGCCGCCCCCACCCCTTGTCCAATTCGAACTGGGGGGGGCACCTCCTGGCCGACCCTCTCTCCTCTAAGGCCCATGGTGGCCCATTAACTTCCCCGGGGGTTCCGGTAACCCTCCGACACTCCGGTTTTATCCGAAACTCTCCGGAACACTTCCGGTGTCCGAACAACATGGTCCAATATATCAATCTTTATGTCTCGACCATTTCAAGACTCCTCGTCATGTCCGTGATCTCATTCGGGACTCCGAACAACCTTCGGTACATCAAATCACATAAACTCATAATACCAATCGTCATCGAACGTTAAGCGTGCGGACCCTACGGGTTCGAGAACTATGTAGACATGACCGAGACACTTCTCCGGTCAATAACCAACAGCGGAACCTGGATGCTCATATTGGTTCCTACATATTCTACGAAGATCTTTATCGGTCAAACCGCACAATAACATACGTTGTTCCCTTTGTCATCGGTATGTTACTTGCCCGAGATTCGATCGTCGGTATCACTATACCTAGTTCAATCTTGTTACCGGCAAGTCTCTTTACTCATTCTGTAAGGCATCATCCCATAACTAACTCATTAGTTACATTGCTTGCAAGGCTTATAGTGATGTGCATTACCGAGAGGGCCCAGAGATACCTCTCCGAAAATCGGAGTGACAAATCCTAATCTCGATCTATGCCAAACACCATCGGAGACACCTGTAGAGCATCTTTATAATCACCCAGTTACGTTGTGACGTTTGATAGCACGCTAAGTGTTCCTCCGGTATTCGGGAGTTGCATAATCTCATAGTCATAGGAACATGTATAAGTCATGAAGAAAGCAATAGCAATAAACTAAACGATCATAGTGCTAAGCTAACGGATGGGTCATGTCAATCACATCATTCTCTAATGATGTGATCCCGTTCATCAAATGACAACTCATGTCTATGGCTAGGAAACTTAACCATCTTTGATTAACGAGCTAGTCAAGTAGAGGCATACTAGTGACACTCTGTTTGTCTATGTATTCACACATGTACTAAGTTTCCGGTTAATACATGTCGGTGGGAAACGACACCTATGGGATCACAAGAATCCCTACTATGGTTGCCGGGGCAAAGGGTTGCAAGAAGAGCAGGAGTAGTAATCAGCACAAGGATCGTTTACCCAGGTTCGGGCCGCGAGGATGCGTAAAACCTTAGTCCTGCTTTGGTGGATGTACTGAGTGTTCTTGAGCTCCTGAACTAGCTGCGGTGGCTGTGTGGTTCAAAAGAGCCGAATCCCTCTCAGTATGCCATGGGCCTCCTTTTATAGTCGAAAGGGGCTGCCACAGTGGCACACAGGAGGTGGAAAGGCCTACAGTGCTATGAGCTTATCGCTCATATTACAGGACAAGGCGCATTTAATGCGTAGCTTAGGTGTCCCCTTGCTTTATCGGGGACGGGAGCGAGGCCCGTCCCGTCCGTCACCGCTCCTCCTCGCTTCGACACGCGCCCTGGCCAGCGACGCATGCGGCGCCATGTAGGCAGGCAGGCAGCTGAGGTGGTGCGGTGGTAGAGTTTTCACGAAGATCTGCATGCCGCCACGCAGGCGTGTGCTGAGTTGGCCTGGAAGCTGCATGTTGCCACGCAGGTGCCTGCCCAGCTGGTTGGGCTGGCAGCTGCATGCGAACGGCGGTGGAGACTTGGTTGGCGCGGGCCTGGCAGTGGCCCCGCTGACGCCCTTGGTGAGGGCCTTGCCGGGTGGCCCGGCAAGGGTCTTGCCGTGGCGCGCCGTCGTCCCCGGCAAGGATCTTGCCGGGGGTCTCGTGGCTTTCCTCGGCAAGGATCTTGCCGAGGATCGTTGTCTTCCAATCCTCATCTGATCTTGAACATTCCTTGTCTTCACAAAGATCTGCATGCCACCATGGAGGTGCCTCCCGAGCCCTGGCCCAACGTAGTTGATGGCGTTGGAAACCATGGGCTCAAAGGGTGGTGCGCTCTGCTGGTGTTGGACGAGCCGCCCCGACAAGGGCCTTGCCGGGGCCGCGGAGGCTGCCCCGGCAAGGGTCTTGCTGGGGGGGACCTGCTTCGTCTCTCTGCTCTTTTGTGGTCTCGGCCTTGGCGTCTCCTTGTTTGTCTTGTACTTCAGTTTTACCTCGGTTCGCCTTCCCTGCCTCACCAAGTGCGGCCGTGGCGCGTGGCTCCGACTGCCCGTCTACAAGTAAAGGGGTCGAAAGGAGAGCCCCTACTTTTGTACACCGACAGGAGCCCCGGGCCTGGGTCACACATAAGCGCGACACGTTGTTGGGCCAGGCCCAAAACGGTGTGTGGGCAGGCGGGGCGGTTTTTACCGCGGTAAAACTTTTCGCGCGCTGCGCTCCCCACGACCCGCGCGCGACGTGGAGGGTCGCGCATGACGTGGGGATCATGCGTGGGGCGGTTCCCACACACATGCGTCATGTCGCAGTTAATGGGAAAGGAAGCGGCCCGCGCCTTCCCCGTAAAAAGGGATAACCGCGGGCGCACTTCTCACTTTACCCCTTCCGTGCCTTCTTCCAATCTCAGAGCCGCCGCCCCCTTCTCCTTCCTCCCTAAGCTTCGCTCTTGCTCGCCGCCATTGTGTTCCCGCCGTCCTCCATTTTGCCCCCCTCCCCCAGCCGCCATGGCGCCCAAATTGACCTAAGGCAAGGGAGTGGCCATGGATGTCGGAGCGACGGAGCCGCCGGAGAGTGCGCTGGCGGTGCAGCGGACGCAGTCCGCCTTCTTCCCCTCAACAGTTGACGTGTTCGAGCTCCGGGACGCCTTCAAGCCCCTGTGGGGGGTGAAGACGGGGGGAGAGAAGACGGGGCACCCAGCTACGCGCGTCATCCCCGCCAACTGCGCCGAGGCTGCCCCGAATCGGCACCCTTTCTTTGTCGACTATTTCTCCTGTGGGCTTTGTCCTCCCTTCTCCGATTTCTTCAGCGACATCATGCACACCTTCGGCTTCCGCCACTTGGATTTTACCCCAAATGCTGTGGTGTGCATGGCCCTTTTCGCGCACCTCTGCGAAGGTTTCGCCGGGGTGCACCCCAACACGGCGCTTTTCCGCCACTACTTCTTCCCTCGGATCCAAATGGGGGCGCCATTTCCGGTTGCATCATCTGGATCCCAAGGTCCAAGGGAGCGTACCCGGATGGCGCCATGAAGGAGAGGTGGGAAGAGTGGCGGGGCCGGTGGTGCTGGATCGAAGAAAAGGACCCGCCGGTGTTCTGCGAAGTCGCCGGGCGCCGCCGGTCCGCAGAAGCGATTGGAGCGACGTCGACGCCGATGACGAGAAGCTCACAATCGCCACCACCAGGATCCTCCGGCTCACCAAGGCCGGGCTCACCCTTGAGATAATCGGGGCGGACTTCATCCGCTGCCGGATCGCTCCACTGCACAACAAGGGGAGTCCGGCCTGGCTGTTTATGAACCCGCCGACATCATGCGGCTTCGCCCCGGCCTCGACCACAATTTCACAGTGATGGGGCATGCCCATTTCTGCCAGCGACTTTTCCAGCTCGATGTGGGCCGTGACGGCGAGGTCGAGCGGACCGGCAAGGTCGCGAGGGCTGCCGCGAAGGCCGGCAAGGTCTTCAAGGGACCCTTGTTCAAGCTGCCGGCGGGAGTGGTCCCGCTGTGTAATAATTCGTGCCGGACCGACATCATCGCCATGATGCCGGATTGCAACGCGCATGGCCCTGACCCGAGCTGGGTCGAGCCGGAGGACATCCAGGTGCAACAGTTCTTTGACACCCTGCACGAGGGATACGTCAATGTCGACGCCAAGCGGCTGCTCGTCCAGGACACCACCCAGGCAGAGCTGGACTACATCGTCGCCAAGGCTGCGACGGCCGTGGATGAGGAGGAGCTTGCCCGGTGGGCGGCGGCCGCTGGGGGGGCCAGCAGCGCCGGCACCGAGGCTCCTCTGGTGGAGGAGGCGGCCGACGAGTCGTCCGAGGAGGAAGCCGGGGCTGTTGACCCTCCGGCCACGGGGAGAGGGCGAGTCCTGCGCCGGGCCACTTCCGGCGAGCCGGTACGGCCCGTCAAGGCCGCGCGGCAGCCAAGGTCCCTGGAGGAGTCAGCACGTCAGACGAGGGCCGCGGCGACGAAGAAGGTGGTGAAGGCCGCGATGGCGAAGAAGAAGGCATCTGCTTCCTCTTCGTCCAAGCGCGTGCAGACTCCGCCCTCCTCCCCTCCTCCGGTAGACGCCGACGCGGGGGTCACCTTCGACTTCGGGTCACTTAGCCCCAGAAGGAAGAGGAAGGCAGAGGAGGAAGTGGAGGACGAGTAAGCATCCTGCTTCTTTTCGTCATCCCTGTTTCCTCAATCTGTGCCACTTGTTTTGACTTGTCTTCGTCTTTGCAGGGACGTGGAGACGCTGGCCCAGAGAGTGAAGAGGGCCAAGGCCTCGGCGGGCGGCCAGCCCCCGGCTGGTACTTCAAGGGTGCCACTGGTGGTGTTGAGCAGCCCGGACAGAAGCCCCCGACACAGCCCCCAGCGTAAGTTCATTACTCTTCCCTCGTCGACATGTGTTAGGGGTATGACACTTTGGTGCTGACCTTGCCGGGTGCGCAGGAGGAGAGCAGCAGCAGGAGGAGCCACAGAGGGCTACTCCCAACACGCCGCCCCCATCGACCACGCCGCTCCGAGGGGCGTCCCCGGTAAGGACGCCAAGCGCCGAGCCCACGCACATGGAGGAGGAGGAGGGGGGAACTTGGGCGCTGGCGGCTTTGCCTCGGCGCCAGATGTTGGCGGGGAAGGGACTTCTGCTTCCCAGCCTGGCACTGGTAAGTCTCTGGCCTTTCGTCCCCGCTTTCTCTCTTCTTTTTGAGTCTTGGATCTTGGCTCTATCCCACCCTCTTCTTGATATCCATATCCTCTCTCGGCGGACCGGGAGGACCTGGACACCATCATCGAGGACGTGGCCAAGGATGCCGCAGTGGAGGCTGAGGAGATCGCCGCTGGGGAGGCCGCCGGGGGCACCGCGGAGGACGCCGCCAAAGGGCGTGCCGTGGAGCCCGGCAAGGCTACCGCCGAGGGGGCCGGCAAGGGGCCTACCGGGGAGCCCGGCAAGGCCACCGCCGAGGAGGAGGTGGTCGATGACCAGCCTTCCTCCTCTGCTGCTTCCGGCTCCGGCAAGTACTTGAAGGTGAGTGATGATCTCTTCGTCCACCTTCCCGGCGCGTCGAGCACCAGAGCCCCCGTCGAGGGAGAGGTGTTCGACGACGAAGTGCTCGCCTCCGCCGGACTCGAGGTCGTCGACGAGCCGAGCGTTGGTGGCGACGGCTCCCAGAAGGGGCGGCTGCTCTAGGCCATGGGTGCCAACTTCCGGAGGCTCCAGGCGCTCCACCGTGCCTGGCTGTACAAAGCTAGGTCCAGGATGGCGGTGGCGGAGAAGGCGGAGGCGGACCTCCAGGAGCGCGTCGCCGAGACGCAGGACTGGTTCCGCCAGGCTCGCAACGAGCTGAAGGCCGCCCAGGGCGAGCTGGCCAAGCGTGACGTGGAGCTCACCATGAAGCTGGCCGACGTCGAGAAGGCCCAAGAGACGGCGAAGAACTTGGCCGCCGCCGAGGCCACACTGAACTCCCAAGAGGAGGACCTCACCAAATGCGAGGCAGATCTTGACGCCAAACTCCGCGCCAAGGACGAGGAGGTGGAGAAGCTCGTCGTGCAGCGGACCCGAGAGCTGGAGCAGGGGCACCGGGAGGCGCTTGATGCCCAAGCTCTGGTTCACGCCGGCAAGGTGAAGGAGCTGGAGGTGGAGCGGGACGGGCTGAAGGAGCAGGCCCTGAAGCTGTCCCAGGAGAAGGACACGCTCAACGGCGCCCTGACGGAGGCGAGGGCGCGGACATCAGCAAGGCCGGGGAGCTCTCTGAGGCCAACAAGTCCATCAAGGACCTCACGCTGAAGCTGGAAGGCCTCGAGGGGATGCTCACGGAGGCCAAAGCCCAGGAGGGGACCCTGGCCAAGGAGCTGGAGACTGAGAAGCAGCTGCAGAAGAACGAGGCCGCCGAGCATAAGGATTTCAAGGAGGGCGTGAACCGCTGGATCGGCCGCCTTGAGGACGTCGCCAGCAGGATCACCGCGCAGCTGGCTACCATGGGGATGCCAAACGTGAGGTACGCCCCAGAGCGCAGCGGGACCACCAACGCCAAGCTGACCCTGTTCTTCGAGTGCGTACTCGGGGCCCTGGAGCAGCTTCACACCAACCGGGCGGCCTCGCTGGTCGATGAGGCACGGAGGCTTTGCCAGGGCGCCATGACCAAGGTTCTCACCAAGGTGGCATACTGGTACCCTGACCTCGACTTCGACGCCGTGCTGGAGAGCTTGCCGGAGGATACTGACCTCGCGCCGCTCAGGGAGCGCATCAAGCCCATCATCAGCCGTGTCGGCGGAATTCTGAGGGTGGAGGGCCAGCGCCGGGATTAGGCACCCCGTTTTTTATCATCGCTGCAGGTTCATGGCCAAGACAATTTCTATCTTTAGTTAGAACCGCAGCAACAATTTGATGTAATATAACTTGGCAGTACTCTTGATATTATGCATGTTATTTTCCTGTTCGATTTTTCCTTGTATCTCCACCCTACGTAACTGGGTAGGCCTGCCAGCGCATAAACCCAGGGCGGCTTCTTGGGGACGGATCCCCATTGGCCTGCCGGGTGTGCTTGCTGCCGGGCGAACCACCTTACCGCCCTTAGCGCGGCCGCCCGAACTGTCGAGCTTGACTCGAGTCACAGTCGAGAGAGTTGCCAAGTGCGAAAGGCTACCCCGCCACTCTCGACGCGGCCGCTTTGAGCTGTTGAGCGGACTCGAAACAGAACAAGGGCGTTGCCAATCGCGGGAGGGCCCCTTTGCGTGCAGGTTTTCCATACATAGGCAAGATCTCCAAGGACGATAACCTTATGTATAAAAGGAAATAACTCAAGGCTCTGGATGACTTAGCTTTTCTGTTGCCGCGCTGGCATCCTTCGCGTTCACAGGCGTCGCCCTTTTCTCCTGGCTGTCTCCTTCTTGAGAGCCATGGCGATGAAGAACTGCTAAGCCAACTACTAGACCAGATCCTCACAATTGCGCCCCCTACCTGGCGCGCCAAAGATGTCGGTGGGAAACAACACCTATGGGATCACAAGAATCCCTACTACGGTTGCCGGGGCGCAGGGTTGCAAGAAGAGCAGGAGTAGTAATCAGCACAAGGATTATTTACCCAGGTTCGGGCCGCGAGGATGCGTAAAAACCTAGTCCTGCTTTGGTGGATGTATTGAGTGTTCTTGAGCTCCTGAACTAGCTGCGGTGGCTGTGTGGTTCAAAAGAGCCGAATCCCTCTCCAGTATGCCATGGGGCTCCTTTTATAGTCGAAAGGGGCTGCCACAGTGGCACACAAGAGGTGGAAAGACCTACAGTGCTATGAGCTTATCGCTCCTATTACAGGACAAGGCACATTTAATGCGTAGCTTAGGTGTCCCCTTGCTTTATCGGGGACGGGAGCGAGGCCCGTCCCGTCCGTCGCCGCTCCTCCTCGCTTCGACATGCGCCCTGGCCAGCGACGCATGCGGCGCCATGTAGGCAGGCAGGCAGCTGAGGTGGCGCGGTGGTAGGGTTTTCACAAAGATCTGCATGCCGCCACGCAGGCGTGTGCTGAGTTGGCCTGGAAGCTGCATGTTGCCACGCAGGTGCCTGCCCAGCTGGTTGGGCTGGCAGCTGCATGCGAATGGCGGTGGAGACTTGGTTGGCGCGGGCCTGGCAGTGGCCCCGCTGACGCCCTTGGTGAGGGCCTTGCCGGGTGGCCCGGCAAGGGTCTTGCCGTGGTGCGCCGTCGTCCCCGGCAAGGATCTTGCCGGGGGTCTCGTGGCTTTCCTCGGCAAGGATCTTGCCGAGTATCGTTGTCTTCCAATCCTCATCTGATCTTGAACATTCCTTGTCTTCACCTAGATCTGCATGCCACCATGGAGGTGCCTCCCGAGCCCTGGCCCAACGTAGTTGATGGCGTTGGAAACCATGGGCTCAAAGGGTGGTGCGCTCCGCTGGTGTTGGACGAGCCGCCCCGACAAGGGCCTTGCCGGGGCCACGGAGGCTGCCCCGGCAAGGGTCTTGCCGGGGGGACATGCTTCGTCTCTCTGCTCTTTTGTGGTCTCGGCCTTGGCGTCGCCTTGTTTGTCTTGTACTTCGGTTTTACCTCGGTTCTCCTTCCCTGCCTCGCCAAGTGCGGCCGTGGCGCGTGGCTCCGACTGCCTGTGCACAAGTAAAGGGGTCGAAAGGAGAGCCCCTACTTTTGTACACCGACAATACAATTCTAGCATGAATAATAAACATTTATCATGATATAAGGAAATAAAAATAACAACTTTTTTATTGCCTCTAGGGCATATTTCCTTAAGTCTCCCACTTTCACTAGAGTCAATAATCTAGATTACACAGTAATGATTCTAACACCCATGGAGTCTTGGTGTTGATCATGTTTTGCTCGTGAGAGAGGCTTAGTCAACGGGTCTGCAACATTCAGATCCGTATGTATCTTGCAAATCTCTATGTCTCCCTCCTTGACTTGATCGCGGATGGAATTGAAGCGTCTCTTGATGTGATTGGTTCTCTTGTGAAACCTTGTTAGTGGGATCGGCCACTTCCAACGGTGCGGTGGGTAATTTAAGAGCATCAAGAAAGTTCTTAAGCATGCCTTTGACCTCGGCCGTCATGGAGGTTTTCAGTGTGTCCAAAGCCACATTGAACTCCTCGTGTGAGACCGAGGTTCCCCCATCGGCCGTAGACGAGGACGGAATCACACCGGAGTGCTCCTCCTCACCGTCTAGGGAGTCAACCATACTCTTTGGACGGCAAAGTCCTTAAAAAGAGACGAGGGTCTGATACCAATTGAAAGGATTGATATAGTTGACTAGAGGGGGGGGGGGTGAATAGCCAACTAACAATTTTTAGTTTTGCTTCACCAATTTAAACTTTGCATCAAAGTAGGTTGTCTAGATATGCAACTAGGTGAGCAACCTATATGATGCAACAACAACAAGCACACAAGCAAGCTAGGGGTACAACTCAAAATAAGCTTGCACAAGTAAAGGAAGGAGATAACCAAGAGTGGAGCCGGTGAAGACGAGGATGTGTTACCAAAGTTCCTTCCCTTTGAGAGGAAGTACGTCTCCGTTGGAGCGGTGTGGAGGCACAATGCTCCCCAAGAAGCCACTAGGGCCACCGTATTCTCCTCACGCCCTCACACAATGCGAGATGCCGTGATTCCACTATTAGTGCCCTTGGAGGCGGCAACCGAACCTTTACAAACAAGGTTGGGGCAATCTCCACAACTTAATTGGAGGCTCCCAACAACACCATGAAACTTCACCACAATGGAATATGGCTCCGCGGTGACCTCAACCGTCTAGGGTGATCAAACACCCAAGAGTAACAAGATCCGCAAGGGATTAGTGGGGGGAATCAAATTTCTCTTGGTGGTAGTGTAGATCGGGGCCTTCTCAACCAATCCATAGAAAATCAACAAGTTTGATTGGCTAGGGAGAGAGGTCGGGCGAGAATGAAGCTTAGAGCAACAATGGAGCTTGGGGATGGAAGAGGTGGTCAACTTGGAGAAGAAGACTCCCCTTTTATAGTGAAAGAACAAATCCAGCCCTTATCCACCAACTCAGCCTGCGACACGCGGTACTACCGCACCATACAAGCGGTACTACCGCAAGGGCCTGCGGTACTACCGTGGAGAACTGCGGTACTACTGCTGGCACGCCAGGGGCTAAGACCAGTCCTGATGCGCTAAGGCAGTGAGCGGTAGAACCGCTGGCGCGGTACTACCGCAAGGCAGGAATAGTCTAGGCTGGGGAGGCACGGACATATAAAAATACATCCGTGTCTACTTCCACTGAGTTTTAATCTATGCAAAAATCTGACACGGTACTACCGCAAGACTTGAGTGGTACTACCGCGTAGGGCGCGGATGTAAAAAATTACATCCGCCCCTACTTCCGCTCATGCTGTTGTGCCTGGCCAAAGCCCACGGTACTACCGCGCCCAAGGAGCGCTACTACCGCGTAGGACGCAGATGTAAAAAATTACATCCGCCTCTACAACCGCTCGAGCAGTTGTGCCTGGCCTGAGGCCACGGTACTACCGCAGGGGCCTGCGGTACTACTGCTCCGAAGAGCAGTACTACCGCATGCCTCGTTCAGCAACACTAGGAGTCCTTCATTTTGCAGAGACACGAAGAGACGGAGGATGCTCCAAAGAGCCAAAGGAAAGGTGGTGCAAAAGGAACAGACGTGTACATGTTGATTCCACCCAAACCTTTCCAACGCGGACCCCCTCTTAATAGTACGGCTTTCCTACGACTCAAATCCACCGAAAAGAAACGTAGAGAAATGCCGTCTTCAATAAGCTCTGAGGGGCACCAAATTGTCTTGTGCTTAGACATGATATATCTGAAATGCTCAATGCACACGATTAGTCCGCAAAAGTATTGTCATCAATCACCAAAACTACTAAGGGATAAATATGCCCTTACAATCTCCCCCTTTTTGGTGGATTGATGACAATACGGGATTTGCACATAGGGATATAAAATGAAACATAGGCAAACCCACCATCTATAAAATATAGATGGGCTCCCCTAGATGTGTGCATTCTAGGGAAGTGCTTTGGACTGCACGGCACACATACTAGGATCAACACTCCCCCTATATTTTATAGACAAGGCATATCTTGCAATAATGAAACTAACACTAAGCAAGCAAGCAAGATAATAACTAAGAGCAAAACGAAAAGGGCACAAGATAGCATAGGCTCACGGGCTACTAAACATGAAAGATAATAAAATGCGCTAGAGTGCATATGTCTTACACCATAAGATAGAGACTTTGGTCTTACAAGCACAAACCAAACCAAAGAAACGAGGTTCAACAGAACGAAAGCAAAGCGACAAAGAGAAACAACACGACACAAGACTCGCAAATCCTACACTCTCTCCCCCTTTGGCATCGAGACACCAAAAAGGCAGAGAGGACACCTACGACACAGGTGGTAGCTCAGGCTGAAGCGATCACTCGTCGCGCTCCTCGTCGGTCTCGGCAGTGGGAATGGTCTCCTCCTTCTCCTCCTCAGATTCAGTCCACTGGTAGCCCTGCTTCGCCATCCATTCTGCCTCTGGGGTGATGTGCTTCTCGGACCCGCTTGATATCTCTTCGCCAAATGTCCTCAAGATCCTCTTGTCGTGACGGCGACTCTCCTTCTGAGCAACATGAGACCTATACTGGCCCTTGGCCTGCATGCAGAACAGAGCCTTCATCTTGTTCTTCAGCTTCTTAGCCCAAGATGGCTCAGAAGATGAAGGCGAGTAGCCGGCAGAGCTGTCCTCATCAGTGTCCTCCTCGTCGATCTCATCCTCATCCACGTCCATCTGAGTAGCCGCTGCCTCAGAATGGGTAGTGGTGTTAGCCCACTGGCTCTTGATGCGGAGCTTGACAGGCTCATGACGAATCATCCAGTCAGGGACAACAAACTCATCATCGGGATAGAGCTTCTCCCAAGTCTTCGTGATCAAGAGAAACAGGTAAGGTCCATAGATGGGTACCTTACGGGTGAACACCGCAAACCGGAGCTCGCACCACATGATATGTGAGACATCAAGTGGTTGCGTCTGAGCATGACGCGCCTCCTCACAAATGAGCATCATATCCACGAGATAGGCATGCACCTTATCCTTGTCATCAATGCGCGGAAAGAGGGAGTTGCGGAAGATTCGATGCATGATGTTAAGGAATAAGTTCAGCACCCACGCCTTCTTGCCACTGGGAAGCGTCTTCTCAACATAGTAGGGCTGAAGTTTGTTCTTGCTGGCTGACTTGGGGTTGGCATGAGGGTGAACACCAACGGGCGTGTTGAGCCCCTCATCAGGAACCTGAAGCAAATCCATGAAGTCCTTCCACTTAGCAGTCATCCGTTGTCCATTGGACATCCAGGTCATGGTCCGTTCCTCATTAGTATGGAAGTGGACTGAAGCAAAGAACTGTGCCACAATCTCAGGGTCAAAGTCTAGGTGGAAAGAGATCACGTCCTCAATGCCAAACTGCTCCACCAGGTCCAAAGCCTCACCAAAATAGGCACGGTGCTTATCCTGCCTCATATGATTCATGTCAATCCAGTGCACGTCCACGTAGATGTTCTTCTTGGTCTTGATCACATCCAAATAGATAAGATTCTGCTGCTTTGTCCAGAACAAATCATTCCCTCTGAAGTTTGCACGGGGATTCACATAGGGGTTGATCTTCCTTCGAGTGACAAACTCAGCCAGTGGTATCTCATCCATGCCCATTGATGGCTCCTTGTTCTTGGTGGCGGTGGTCTTGGCTCTGCGTTGGGGGCATTGGAGCCCTTTGGAGCTTCATCTTGGTTGCGCAGGCGCTTCGAGCCCGTGTCGCTGACATGATTCGACCGACGGACATTGGAACCGGAGCCACCACCTATGACACACAACACAAGACCACACAAGAGAAGCGAGAAGGATCAATGCAAAGACCTCAGCAAAACAAATGAAACAAGTAGAAATAACATTGGGTAGTTGCCACAGGGAAGGTTCGACTTCAACGGTAGTACCGCACCGTTGTGGAACTAAAATTTTACTGCTGCTCCAGCCGCGGTAGTACCGTGCCGGGATGGCACGGTAGTACCATGCCTAGAGCGGAAGTGAAATTTTACTTCCGCGCCTCGCGCGGTAGTACCGCTCCTGAGGAGCGGTAGTACCGTAGGAGGTGACAACGGCCAGAGCAGTAGTACCGCACGGGAGGTGCGGTAATACTGCTCGGGGTCAAATCCGGGGCAAATCAGATCTGGGCACAGCCGCAACAGCAGAGCGGTACTACGGTTGATCAAAAAATTTGTGTGGCAGCATACCAAATAGGATCTCTACTGCACTACTACTCTCCTCCATCCTACTGTGCAAAGATTTGGCCTAAAATCTCAAGAACAACATGCATCTCCCCAAAAACCTAGAGACAAAACAACGAAGCAAAGAGCGAGGGATTTGGGGAGAAACCTTGTTCCATGGCAAGAGGTCAAGGTGGGGAATGATCCCACCGGTTGGAATGCGAGGAGAGCGGACGGAGACGGAGATCCGGTGAGGTCCTTCGGCGCCGTTCTTGGGCAGGAGAGAGAGAGAGAGAGAGACGACGTGGGGAAAAGGAGTTGAATGGGTATGGGGGAGTTAGAACTCCCCCTGCCCGCTCTTAACCCCCACGCGCTCACGATTGCGCGGTAGTACTGCGGGTCATCGCGGTAGTACCGCCTGAGCAGAAGTACCGCACGCTGGGCGATAGTACCGCTCGTCCAGCGGCAGTAAAAATTACTGCCGGGCTGGTTGCGGTAGTACCGTGCACAGCTCCTGCGGTAGTACTGTGGCAAGCCACAGTAGTACCGTAGACCCAAGAAAATGCAAGTTTCGCAAACAAGAGAGGAAAACAGCCTTTACAATGCACCCTTCACGCAAACGGACACACCAAAGAGCTAGCACATGAGGAAACTCAAACACAAGCACTACACGAAGAAAGAAAGGCAAGAGACAACAAGGACCAAACACGCAACACAACCTCTCCAAAGAGAGGGCGGTGGCCGGAGCCACCTATGTTTGAGTCAAATGGTATGGAACCGTGAAGAATTATCCTTGGGCCCATGACCAAAACTCGTCTTTGAAGCACAAGTACCATAAAAAATGGCTAATGTGAAAGAGTTGATTAATTTATAAATAATGGGGGGAGGGAGAGTTCATTGAGAGAACAACACTCCCCCTATGTCCATGCCTACACCAAAACAAGACATCAAGATGAGTATGGTGGGGTGTGCAAGGGTTCAAGCCACATTGCTCGAATCAATGATATTTAGCTCATGACTTAACTCGCGAAATCTTGCTTCATCCAAGGGCTTCGTGAAGATATCTGCAAGGTTATCATGAGTGTTGACATAGTTGAGCTCGATCTCCCCTCGCCTAATATGATCCCGGATGAAGTGATACCGAATCTCAATATGCTTCGTCTTGAAGTGTTGCACCGGGTTGAGAGAAATCTTGATGGCACTTTCATTGTCACACTAAAGAGGCACTTTGTCACAAATGACACCGTAATCCTTTAAAGTTTGCCTCATCCATAGAAGTTGTGCACAACAACTACCGACGGCCACATACTCCGCTTCGGTGGACGAGAGAGATACACAACTTTGCTTCTTAGAATACCAACTCACCAAAGAGCAACCAAGAAATTGGCACCCTCCAGAAGTGGACCTCCTATCCACTTTGTCTCCCGCCCAATCAGAGTCCGAATATCCTACGAGCTTGAAGGTTGCACCTCTTGGGTACCATAAGCCAAAGTTCGGGGTATGAGCCAAATATAGAAAGATTCGCTTGACCGCCACAAAGTGGCTTTCCTTAGGTGCGGCTTGAAACCGTGCACAAATTCCCACACTCAACATGATATATGGTCTAGATGCACAAAGGTAAAGCAAGGAGCCAATCATGGAGCGATATACCTTTTGATCCACAGCTTTACCATTGGGATCTATGTCAAGTTAGCATTTGACGGGCATTGGACTGGAAGCCGGCTTGACATCACTTAGCTTGAATCTCTTGAGCATGTCTTGAGTGTATTTGGCTTGGTTGATGAAGGTTCCTTCTCTTCTTTGTTTGACTTCGAACCCGAGAAAGAACTTCAACTCTCCCATCGAAGACATCTTGAACTTTGAGGTCATGAGGGCGGCAAATTCCTCATTGAAAGCTTTGTTAGGGGAACCAAAGATAATATCATCAACATATAGTTGCCACACAAACAACTCCCCTTTGACCTTCTTAGTAAAAAGAGTGGGGTCGATTTTCCCAACTTCAAATCCACGATCTTACAACAACTCGGTAAGGTGGTCATACCAAGCACGTGGGGCTTGTTTAAGGCCATAGAGTGCCTTATCGAGTTGATACACATGACCGGGGAAGTAGGGATCTGATAGTCTCCAACGTATCTATAATTTTTGATTGTTCCATGCTATTATATTATCTGTTTTGGATGTTTAATGGGCTTTATTATACACTTTTATATTATTTTTGGGACTAACCTATTAACCCAAGGCCCAGTGCAAATTGCTGTTTTTTTTTCTATTTCAGAGTTTCGCAGAAAAGGAATATCAAACGGAGTCCAAACGGAACGAAACCTTCGCGGGAGTTATTTTTGGAACAAACGTGATCCAGAGGACTTGGAGTGGACGTCAAGAAACGAACGAGGCGGCCACGAGGCAGGGAGGCGCGCCCCCACCCTTGTGGGCTCCTCGTAGCTCCACTGACCTACTTCTTCCTCCTATATATACCTACGTACCCCGAAACCAACTAGGAGCACCACAAAACCCTATTTCCACCGCCGCAACCTTCTGTACCCGTGAGATCCCATCTTGGGGAATTTTTCGGTGCTCCGCCGGAGGGGGCATCGATCACGGAGGGCTTCTACATCAACACCATAGCCTCTCCGATGATGTGTGAGTAGTTTACCTCAGACCTTCGGGTCCATAGTTATTAGCTAGATGGCTTCTTCTCTCTCTTTGGATCTCAATACAAAGTTCTCCTCGATCTTCTTGGAGATCTATTCGATGTAATTCTTTTTGCGGTGTGTTTGTCGAGATCCGATGAATTGTGGGTTTATGATCAAGATTATCTATGAACAATATTTGAATCTCCTCTGAATTCTTTTATGTATGATTGGTTATCTTTGCAAGTCTGTTCGAATTCTCAGTTTGGTTTGGCCTACTAGATTGATCTTTCTTGCAATGGGAGAAGTGCTTAGCTTTGGGTTCAATCATGCGGTGCTCGATCCCAGTGACAGAAAGGGAAATGACACGTATTGAATTGTTGCCATCGAGGATAAAAAGATGGGGTTTATATCATATTTCTTGAGTTTATCCCTCTACATCATGTCATCTTGCCTAATGCATTACTCCGTTCTTATGAACTTAATACTCTAGATGCATGATGGATAGCGGTCGATGTGTGGAGTAATAGTAGTAGATGCAGAATCGTTTCGGTCTACTTGTCGCGGACGTGATGCCTATATACATGATCATGCCTAGATATTCTCATAACTATGCACTATTCTATCAATTGCTCGACAGTAATTTGTTCACCCACCGTAATACTTATGCTATCTTGAGAGAAGCCCCTAGTGAAATATATGGCCCCCGGGTCTATCTTCCATCATATAAGTTTCCAATCTATTTTTATTTTGCAATCTTTACTTTTAGTCTTTATCATAAAAATACCAAAAATATTATTTATCATCTCTATCAGATCTCACTTTTGCAAGTGGCCGTGAAGGGATTGACAACCCCTTTATCGCATTGGTTGCAAGGTTCTTATTTGTTTGTGTAGGTACGAGGGACTTGCGTGTGGCCTCCTACTGGATTGATACCTTGGTTCTCAAAAACTGAGGGAAATACTTACGCTACTTTGCTGCATCACCCTTTCCTCTTCAAGGGAAAACCAACGCATGCTCAAGAGGTAGCAAGAAGGATTTCTGGCACCGTTGCCGGGGAGTCTACGCACAAGTCAAGACATACCAAGTACCCATCACAAACTCTTATCCCTCGCATTACATTATTTGCCATTTGCCTCTCGTTTTCCTCTCCCCCACTTCACCCTTGCCATTTTATTCGCCCTCTTTTCCGTTCGCCTCTTTTTGCTTGCTTCTTGTTGCCTGTTTGCCCTAATGGCCCTGCCTAAAAACATTGATCCTTACCTTAAAAGGTTGGAAGAAATTGAAAACAACGTCAGAAGCTTTATGACTTTGCAATTTGAGCATAATAATTTCTTTAGAAACGAGCTTAAAGAACAAAAAAGCTTTATGGAGTACATGAATAAAGAGCTTGATGATATGTCTAAGGAATTTTATGGCTTGAGATCTCAATTTGCTCATCTTGAAAAATTAATAGCCCGGATAAGCAGGCCACCTTAGTCAATAAGATGGCCGCTAAACCGGAAGATTTAGAAGGTAATAAGGATGAAGATCTAAAAGTAATTGATGTGTCCCCTATTAAATCTTTGTTTTGCAATATGAATCTTGATAATGATGGGACTGGAGATGAGTCAACTTTACTTAAAAGGCGTCCCAATGATTCAGAGTTTTTAGATCTTGATGCAAAAATTGGTAAAAGTGGGATTGAAGAGGTCAAAACTTTATATAGCAATGAACCCACTATTTTGGATTTCAAGGAATTTAATTATGATAATTGTTCTTTAATAGATTGTATTTCCTTGTTGCAATCCGTGCTAAATTCTCCTCATGCTTATAGTCAAAATAAAGCTTTTACTAAACATACCGTTGATGCTTTAATGCAATCTTATGAAGAAAAGCTTGAATTGGAAGTTTCCATCCCTAGAAAACTTTATGATGAGTGGGAACCTACTATTAAAATTAAAATTAAAGATCATGAATTCTATGCTTTGTGTGATTTGGGTGCTAGTGTTTCCACGATTCCAAAAACTTTGTGTGATATGTTAGGTTTCCGTGAATTTGATGATTGTTCTTTAAACTTGCACCTCGCGGATTCCACCATTAAGAAACCTATGGGAAGGATTAATGATATTCTTATTGTTGCAAAAAGGAATTATGTGCCCGTAGATTTCATTGTTCTTGATATAGATTGCAATCCTTCATGTCCTATTATTCTGGGTAGACCTTTCCTTAGAACGATTGGTGCAATTATTGACATGAAAGAAGGGAATATTAGATTCCAATTTCCCTTAAGGAAAGGCATGGAACACTTTCCTAGAAACAAAATTAAATTACCTTATGAATCTATTATGAGAGATACTTATGGATTGCATGCCAAAGATGGCAATACCTAGATCTATCCTTACCTTTATGCCTAGCTAGGGGCGTTAAACGATAGCGCTTGTTGGGAGGCAACCCAATTTTATTTTTGTTTCTTGCTTTTTGGTTCTGTTTAGTAATAAATAATTGATCTAGCCTCTGGTTAGATGTGGTTTTATGTTTTAATTAGTGTTTGTTCCAAGTAAAACCTATAGGATCTTCTTGGATGATAGTTATTTGATCTTGCTGAAAAAGTCAGAAACTTTCTGCTCACGAAAACAATTGTTAAAAATCACTAGAACGGGATAAAATACTGATTCCAATTGCAGTAGATCAATAAAAAAATTATCTAGTTCGTCCAATTTTGGTATATTTTTCTGAGTTCCAGAAGTTTGCGTTAGATACAGATTACTACAGACTGTTCTGTTTTTGACAGGTTCTGTTTTTCGTGTGTTGTTTTCTTATTTTGATGAATCTATGGCTAGTATCGGAGGTTATGAACCATAGAGAAGTTGGAATACAGTAGTTTTAACACCAATATAAATAAAGAATGAGTTCATTACAGTACCTTGAAGTGGTGTTTTGTTTTCTTTCACTAACGGAGCTCATGAGATTTTCCGTTGAGTTTTGTGTTGTTAAGTTTTCAAGTTTTGGGTAAAGATTTGATGGATTATGGAACAAGGAGTGGCAAGAGCCTAAGCTTGGGGATGCCCAAGGCACCCCAAGGTAAAATCCAAGGACAACCAAAAGCCTAAGCTTGGGGATGCCCCGGAAGGCATCCCCTCTTTCGTCTTCGTCTATCGGTAACTTTACTTTGAGTTATATTTTTATTCACCACATGATATGTGTTTTGCTTGGAGCATCTTGTACGATTTGAGTCTTTGCTTTTAGTTTACCATAATCATCCTTGCTGTACACACCTTTTGGGAGATACACACATTAATCGGAATTTATTAGAATACTCTATGTGCTTCACTTATATCTTTTGAGTTAGAAAATTTTGCTCTAGTGCTTCACTTATATTTTTTAGAGCACGGCGGTGGTTTTATTTTATAGAAATTATTGATCTCTCATGCTTCACTTATATTATTTTGAGAGTCTTTTAGAACAGCATGGTAGTTTGCTTTGGTTAAAATTTTAGTCCTAAAGTGATGAGCATCCAAGATAGGTATAATAAAAACTATCATATAGAGTGCATTGAATATTATGAGAAGTTTGATACTTGATAATTGTTTTGAGATATGAAGATGGGGATATTAGAGTCATGCTAGTTGAGTAGTTGTTAATTTGAGAAATACTTGTGTTAAAGTTTGTAATTCCCGTAGCATGCACGTATGGTGAACCGTTATGTGATGAAGTCGGAGCATGATTTATTTATTGATTGTCTTCCTTATGAGTGGCAGTCGGGGACGAGCGATGGTCTTTCCCTACCAATCTATCCCCCTAGGAGCATGCGCGTAGTACTTTGTTTCGATAACTAATAGATTTTTGCAATAAGTATGTGAGTTCTTTATGACTAATGTTGAGTCCATGGATTATATGCACTCTCACCCTTCCACCATTGCTAGCCTCTCTAGTATCGCGCAACTTTCGCCGGTACCATACACCCACCATTACCTTCCTCAAAACAGCCACCATACCTACCTATTATGGTATTTCCATAGCCATTCCGAGATATATTGCCATGCAACTTACCACCGTTCCGTTTATTATGACACGCTTCATCATTGTCATATTGCTTTGGATGATCATGTAGTTGACATTGTATTTGTGGCAAAGCCACCTTCATAATTCTTTCATACATGTCACTCTTGATTCATTGCATATCCCGGTACCCCGCCGGAGGCATTCACATAGAGTCATATTTTGTTCTAAGTATTGAGTTGTAATTCTTGAGTTGTAAGTAAATAAAAGTGTGATGATCATCATTATTAGAGCATTGTCCTAAGTGAGGAAAGGATGCTGGAGACTATGATTCCCCCACAAGTCGGGATGAGACTCCGGACGAAAAATGAAATAAAAAAGGAAGAAAAAAGAGGCCATAAAAAAAAGGAGAAAAGGCCTAAAAAATGAGAGAAAAAGAGAGAAGGGACAATGTTACTATCCTTTTACCACACTTGTGCTTCAAAGTAGCACCATGATCTTCATGATAGAGAGTCTCCTATGTTGTCACTTTCATATGCTAGTGGGAATTTTACATTATAGAACTTGGCTTGTATATTCCAATGATGGGCTGATACGTCTCCAACGTATCTATAATTTATGAAGTATTCATGCTATTATATTATCTGTTTTGGATGTTTATGGGCATTACTAAACACTTTTATATTATTTTTGGGACTAACCTATTAACCGGAAGCCCAGCCCAAATTGTTGTTTTCTTGCCTATTTCAGTGTTTCGAAGAAAAGGAATATCGAATGGAGTCCAACGGAATGAAACCTTCGGGAGACTTATTTTTGGAACGGAAGCAATCCAGGAGACTTGGAGTAGGCGTTAGGGAAGCTTCGAGGAAGCCACGAGGCAGGGAGGTGCGCCCTACCCCCCTGGGCGCGCCCCCCACCCTCGTGGGCCCCTCGTGGCTCCCCTGACCGACTTCTTTCGCCTATATATGTCCATATACCCTAAAAACATCGGGGAACAGAATAGATCGGGAGTTCTGCCGCCGCAAGCCTCTGTAGCCACAAAAAACCAATCGGGGCCCTGTTCCGGCACCCTGCCGGAGGGGGGATCCCTCACCGGTGGCCATCTTCGTCATCCCGGCGCTCTCCATGACGAGGAGGGAGTAGTTCACCATCGGGGCTGAGGGGATGTATCAGTAGCTATGTGTTTGATCTCTCTCTCTTGTTCTTGATGTGGTACGATCTTGATGTATCGCGAGCTTTGCTATTATAGTTGGATCTTATGATTTTTCTCCCCCTCTACTCTCTTGTAATGGATTGAGCTTTCCCTTCGAAGTTATCTTATCGGATTGAGTCTTTAAGGATTTGAGAACACTTGATGTATGTCTTGCATGTGCTTATCTGTGGTGACAATGGGATATTCACGTGATCTACTTGATGTATGTTTTGGTGATCAACTTGCGGGTTCAGTGACCTTGTGAACTTATGCATAGGGGTTGGCACACGTTTTCGTCTTGACTCTCCGGTAGAAACTTTGGGGCACTCTTTGAAGTTCTTTGTGTTGGTTGAATAGATGAATCTGAGATTGTGTGATGCATATCATATAATCATACCCACAGATACTTGAGGTGACATTGGAGTATCTAGGTGACATTAGGGTTTTGGCTGATTTGTGTCTTAAGGTGTTATTCTAGTACGAACTCTATGATAGATCGAATGGAAAGAATAGCTTCGTGTTATTTTACTACGGACTCTTGAATAGATCGATCCGAAAGAATAACTTTGAGGAGGTTGCGTACCCTACAATAATCTCTTCGTTTGTTCTCCGCTATTAGTGACTTTGGAGTGACTCTTTGTTGCATGTTGAGGGATAGTTATATGATCCAATTATGTTATTATTGTTGAGAGAACTTGCACTAGTGAAAGTATGAACCCTAGGCCTTGTTTCCTAGCATTGCAATACCGTTTGTGCTCACTTTTATCATTAGTTACCTTGCTTTTTTTATATTTTCAGATTACAAAAACCTATATCTACCATCCATATTGCACTTGTATCACCATCTCTTCGCCGAACTAGTGCACCTATACAATTTACCATTGTATTGGGTGTGTTGGGGACACAAGAGACTCTTTGTTATTTGGTTGCAGGGTTGCTTGAGAGAGACCATCTTCATCCTACGCGTCCCATGGATTGATAAACCTTAGGTCATCCACTTGAGGGAAATTTGCTACTGTCCTACAAACCTCTGCACTTGGAGGCCCAACAACGTCTACAAGAAGAAGGTTGCGTAGTAGACATCAAGCTCTTTTCTGGCGCCGTTGCCGAGGAGGTGAGTGCTTGAAGGTATATCTTTAGATCTTGCAATCGAATCTTTTTGTTCCTTGTTTTATCACTAGTTTAGTCTATAAAAGAAAACTACAAAAAAATGGAATTGAGGTTGCCTCATATGCTTCATCTTTTTAATGTCTTTTGTGAAAATGATGGGAAGGAAAATTGTGCTCAAGTACTAGAAGAAGAATTACATAGAATGCTTGGCATAAAATATGTGAATGATGAGCATGATTGCAATGTTTTTAGTATGAATTCTTTGAATACCCATGATGCTAATGATATGCAAAGCCACAAGCTCGGGGATGCTATGTTTGATGAAGATGATATTTTTTGTCCCCCAAGTTTTGATGAGCAAATTTATTATGATGAAAGCTTGCCTCCTATTTATGATGATTATTGTGATGACACGTATGCTATAAAGAATAAAAATAACCATGAAAATTGTCATCATGATTTTAATTTTCAATTGGATTATGCTTCACATGATAGTTATTTTGTTGAGTTTGCTCCCACTATTCCGAATGAGAAGAATTTTGCTTATGTGGAGAGTAATAAATTTTCTATGCTTGTAGATCATGAAAAGAATGCTTTAGGTGCTGGTTATATTGTTGAATTAATTCATGATTCTACTGAAAATTATTATGAGGGAGGAATATATGCTTGTAAGAATTGCAATAATATTAAGTTTCCTCTCTATGTGCTTAAAGTTTTGAAGTTATGCTTGTTTTGCCTTCCTATGCTAGTTGATTATTGTTCCCATAAGTTGTTTGCTCACAAAATCCCTATGCATAGGAAGTGGGTTAGACTTAAATTTGCTTGCCATGTGTTTCATGATGCTCTCTTTATGTTTCAATTCTTATCTTTTATACGAGCATCATTGAAATCATCATGCCTAGCTAGAAAGGCATTAAAGAAAAGCGCTTGTTGGGAGACAACCCAATATTTACCCCTACTGTTTTTGTGTGTTCACATGATTAATCTACTGTAGTAATCATGTTTTATAGCTTTTGTTTCAATAAAGTGCCAAGTAAGACCTATAGGATCTTCTTGGATGATAATTATTTGATCTTGCTGAAAAAGACACAAACTTTCTGCTCACGAAAACAATTGTTAAAAATCACCAGAAAGTGATAAAATACTGATTCCAATTGAAGTAGATCAATAATAAAATAATCTAGGTCTTCCTATTTTGGCATATTTTTATGAGTTCCAGAATTGGCGTTTGATACAGATTACTACAGACTGTTCTGTTTTTGACAGATTCAGTTTTTCGTGTGTTGTTTGCTTATTTTGATGAATCTATGGCTAGTATCGGAGGTTATGAACCATAGAGAATTTGTAATACATTAGGTTTAACACCAATATAAATAAATAATGAGTTCATTACAGTACCTTAAAGTGGTGGTTTGTTTTATCTCGCTAACGGAGCTCATGAGATTTTCTGTTGAGTTTTGTGTTGTGAAGTTTTCAAGTTTTGGGTAAAGATTCGATGGACTATGGAATAAGGAGTGGCAATAGCCTATGCTTGGGGATGCCCAAGGCACCCCAAGGTAATATTCAAGGACAACCAAGAGCCTAAGCTTGGGGATGCCCCAGATGGCATCCCCTCTTTCATCTTCGTTCATCGGTAAATTTACTTGGAGCTATATTTTTATTCACCACATGATATGTGTTTTGCTTGGAGCGTCATTTCATTTTCTTTTGTTAGTATTTGCTTTATGTTATTTATATTAATGTTTTGCATCTCTAGTTTCAATAAAAATGTCAAGGATAGCCTTTACCATGCTTATTTTGCAAGTATACATGTTGCTGTTTCAAAATAGAAAGTTTATCGCTGTTGCAAAAATTCCCTAGAAAAGCCAGAATATGATAAAATGTTGAAATTTTTTGCATATTGAGCTCTGATAAATTTTCTACAGTGTGGTAGAATTTCATAATGTTTGGAGTTAGGGAAGTATGATGAATCTTGCATTCTTTACAGACTGTACTGTTTTGGCAGATTGCTGTTATGTTTGCATTGTTTGCATATGTTTGCTTGTTTAATGATTCTATTTGAGGATAGGAGTATTAAATATGCAGAGGCATTTAGTATGAAATGTTGAATAATAATTTTAGTGATTTGTTACAGTAGAAAATGATAAGGTTTTTGCATTGGTTTATACTAACTTATCTCACGAGTTCTTGTTGAGTTTGGTGTGGATGAAGCTTTCGAGATTTAGGAAACCGTGATATAAAAGGAATTAAGGAGACACAAAAGTTCAAGCTTGGGGATGCCCAAGGCACCCCAAGATAATATTTTAAGAAGTCTCAAGCATCTAAGCTTGGGGATGCCCCGGTAGGCATCCCACCTTTCTTCTTCAACAATTATCGGTTAGTATCGTTTGAGCCTAAGTTTTTGCTTCTTCACATGATGAGTGCTATCCTTGAAATGTCATTTTATTTTGTTTTGCTTGCTGTTTGAATAATATCCCAAGATCTGAAATTCTTAAATGAGAGAGAGTCTTCACATAGCTACATAATTATTTAACTGTTCATTGATCTTCACTTATATCTTTTTTGGAGTAGTTTGTCATTTACTCGTGTGCTTCACTTATATCCTATGAGTAAATGGTTGAATGATTTGAATGTCATAAATCTGAAATTACATATGTTTCATATGCCTTTCCCATGGGCAGTAATGCTTTCACATATAAGAAGTAGAGGTGGTAAATTTATTGAAGGTTAGGAAACATTGTATTGGTCACTTGAACAATTCATGAAAGAATATTGAGGGAAGAGAGGTTTCACATATAAATATACTATCTTGGACATCTTTTATGATTGTGAACACTCATTAAAATATGACATGCTAAAAGGTTGATGTTGGACAAGGAAGACAACGTAATGGGTTATGTTTTCTTATATCCGAAATAAAGTATATTGTCATGGATCATTCAACATGCTGAGCTTGCCTTTCCCCCTCATGCTAGCCAATTTCTTTGCACCAAGTAGAGATACTACTTGTGCTTCCAAACATCCCTTAAACTAGTATTGCCATGAGAGTCCAACATACCTACCTATGGATTGAGTAAGATCCTTCAAGTAAGTTGTCATCGGTGCATGCAATAAAAATTGCTCTCTAAATATGTATGATCTATTAGTGTAGAGAAAATAAGCTTTATACGATCTTGTGATGTGGAAGCAATAAAAGCGACGGACTGCATAATAAAGGTCCCTATCACAAGTGGCAATATAAAGTGACGTTCTTTCGCATTAAGATTTTGTGCATTCAACTATAAAATAGCATGACAACCTCTGCTTCCCTCTGCGAAGGGCCTATCTTTTATTCTTGTCTTATACCTTATGCAAGAGTCATGGTGATCTTCACCTTTCCTTTTTACATTTTATCCTTTGGCAAGCACATTGTGTTGGAAAGATCTTGATATATATATATATCCAATTGGATGTAAGGCATCATGAACTATTATTGTTGACATTACCCTTGAGGTAAAAGGTTGGGAGGCGAATCTATAAGCCCCTATCTTTCTCTGTGTCTGATTAAAACTTTGAACCCATAAATATCGCGTGAGTGTTAGCAATTGTGAAAGACTAAATGATAGTTGAGTATGTGAAGTTTGCTGAATCAAAGCTTTGACATAGACTCTTCCTGAAAATAAGATGAATTGTAATTGTTTGATGACTAATAACACGGTTTGTTAGTTTTCAAGAAAGTTTATGATCTATACTTTAACATGTGAATAGTTTGTTACTTGATCATGAAAAGTTTTATGAGATGAGCT
Source organism: Aegilops tauschii subsp. strangulata (assembly GCF_002575655.3). NCBI lineage: Eukaryota > Viridiplantae > Streptophyta > Magnoliopsida > Poales > Poaceae > Aegilops > Aegilops tauschii. The sequence goes on along the minus strand of NC_053041.3, from coordinate 557,533,771 downwards.
ACTGTTATGACATATAATGATGCTAGAAAAGGTGATTGAAATTATCATTGATCAAACTTGTGCACCTGCTAGCATTCACACTTCATAAATTATTTCTTTTATCATTTACCTACTCGAGGACGAGCAGGAATTAATCTTGGGGATGCTGATACGTCTCCAATGTATCTATAATTTATGAAGTATTCATGCTATTATATTATCTGTTTTGGATGTTTATGGGCTTTACTAAACACTTTTATATTATTTTTGGGACTAACCTATTAACCGGAGGCCCAGCCCAAATTGCTGTTTTCTTGCCTATTTCAGTGTTTCGAAGAAAAGGAATATTAAACGGAGTCCAAACGGAATGAAACCTTTGGGAGAGTTATTTTTGGAACGCAAGCAATTCAGGAGACTTGGAGTAGACGTCAGGGAAGCTTCGAGGAAGCCACGAGGCAGGGAGGCGCGCCCTACCCCCTGGGCGCGCCCCCACCCTCGTGGGCCCCTCGTGGCTCCCCTGACCGACTTCTTTCGCCTATCTATGTCCATATACCCTAAAAACATCGGGGAACAGAATAGATCGGGAGTTCCGCCGCCGCAAGCCTCTGTAGCCACAAAAAACCAATCGGGACCCTGTTCCGACACCCTGCCGGAGGGGGGATCCCTCACTGGTGGCCATCTTCATCATCCCGGCGCTCTCCATGACGAGGAGGGAGTAGTTCACCCTCGGGGCTGAGGGTATGTGATACGTCTCCAACGTATCTATAATTTTTTATTGTTCCATGCTATATTATATTCTGTTTTGTATGTTTAATGGGCTTTATTATACACTTTTATATTATTTTTGGGACTAACCTATTAACCGGAGGCCCAGCCCGAATTGCTGTTTTTTTGCCTATTTCAGTGTTTCATAGAAAAGGAATATCAAATGGAGTCCAAACGGAATGAAACCTTCGGGAACGTGATTTTCGAAACAAACGTGATCCAGAGCACTTGGAGTCTACGTAAAGCAATCAACGAGGAGAGCACAAGGCAGGGGGGGCGCGCCTACCCCCCCAGGCGCGCCCTCCACCCTCGTGGGGTCCATGTTGCTCCACTGACGTACTTCTTCCTCCTATATATACCCATATACCCTGGAAACATCAGAACAAGAGCCAAAACCCTATTTCCATCGCCGCAACCTTTTGTACCCGTGAGATCCCATCTTGGGGCCTTTTCCGGCGCTCCGCCAGAGGGGGCATTGATCACGGAGGGCATCTACATCAACACCATAGCCTCTCCGATGATGTGTGAGTAGTTTACCTCAGACCTTCGGGTCCATAGTTATTAGCTAGATGGCTTCTTCTCTCTCTTTGGATCTCAATACAAAGTTCTCCTCGATCTTCTTGGAGATCTATTTGATGTAATCTTCTTTTGCGGTGTGTTTGTCGAGATCCGATGAATTGTGGGTTTATGATCAAGATTATCTATGAACAATATTTGAATCTCCTCTGAATTCTTTTATGTATGATTGGTTATCTTTGCAAGTCTCTTCGAATTATCAGTTTGGTTTGGCCTACTAGATTGATCTTTCTTGCAATGGGAGAAGTGCTTAGCTTTGGGTTCAATCTTGCGGTGTCCTTTCCCAGTGACAGCAGGGGCAGCAAGGCACGTATTGTATTGTTGCCATCGAGGATAAAAAGATGGGGTTTATATCATATTGCATGAGTTTATCCCTCTACATCATGTCATCTTACTTAAAGCATTACTCTGTTCTTATGAACTTAATACTCTAGATGCATGCTGGATAGCGGTCGATGTGTGGAGTAATAGTAGTAGATGCAGAATCGTTTCGGTCTACTTGTCACAGTTGTGATGCCTATATACATGATCATACCTAGATATTCTCATAACTATGCTCAATTCTATCAATTGCTCGAAAGTAATTCGTTTACCCACCGTAATACTTATGCTCTTGAGAGAAGCCACTAGTGAAACCTATGGCCCCCGGGTCTATTTTCCATCATATTAATCTTCCAACACTTAGTTATTTTTATTGCCGTTTATTTTACTTTGCATCTTAATCATAAAAATACCAAAAATATTATCTTATCATATCTATCAGATCTCACTCTTGCAAGTGACCGTGAAGGGATTGACAACCCCTTTATTGCGTTGGTTGCGAGGTTCTTATTTGTTTGTGTAGGTGCGTGGGACTTGAGCGTGATCTCCTACTGAATTGATACCTTGGTTCTCAAAAACTGAGGGAAATACTTACGCTACTTTACTGCATCACCCTTTCCTCTTCAAGGGAAAACCAACGCAGTGCTCAAGAGGTAGCAAGAAGGAGTTTTGGCGCCGTTGCCGGGGAGATTCGCGCCAAGTCAAGTCAAGACATACCAAGTACCCATCACAAACTCTTATCCCTCGCATTACATTATTTGCCATTTGCCTCTCGTTTTCCTCTCCCCCACTTCACCCTTGCCGTTTTATTCGCCCTCTCTTTTCCGTTCGCTTGTTTCTCGCTTGCTTCGTCTTTATGGCTAGTCCTTTATCTACTCCTTTATCTCCCGAGAATGAAGTTCTTAATTTTAAACAAAGGGAGGGAGAAAATCTAAAAGATGCTTGGTATAGAATCTGCATGCTCAAAATAGATCTACCCGAAAGCAATATACTACCATTCTTCTTCGCAATTTCTATGTAGGCGTCACTCCTTGGTATAGATATATTCTTGATACCATTACCGGAGGGAATTTCTTGGGTAGCCATACTTTTGATTCTTATAATGCTATGATAGATTTGTTTGGCTCACCACCTCTTTTGGTTAATGGAACTATGTTAACCTTGGAACATGTGATGCAAAGGCTTGAAATTATTGAAAATAAAGTTTCCACTACGGAATTGATTGATAATTTGGATAAAAAGATCCATAATCAAATTACTCAATATGGATCTAAGGTAGAGTCACTTTGAAATTTTTTAAAGAGAAGGAACCCATAGTTAATGAAAGAATAGTTCAAGATTCTACTAGAATTGATAAGCTTGAGGGTGTTATTACCAACTTGGGGTCCGCTTTTTCTTCCGTTAGAAATACTCCATACCCTTCAACCAAAATTGCCAAGCTTATGTATGTTCCTAAAAATAAGGGTGAATCTTCTAGTAAGGAAACTGCGGATCTCAAATCAATAAGTGTTCACCCCAATTTTTTTGCTATCATTAAGGAACCGTTTGATACAAATGAATTTCTTGATTTCTTGCCCAAAAGTTTGATCATCAATAAGAAGAAAGATGTTCCTAAGGGTTATAGGTGTTCTATTGAAGGATTGCCCACCAAAGATGGCAATACCTAGATCTATCCTTGCCTTTATGCCTAGCTAGGGGCGTTAAACGATAGCGCTTGTTGGGAGGCAACCCAATTTTATTTTTAGTTTTTTGTGCTTTTTTCTTCTGTTTAGGAATAAATATTTGATCTAGCCTCTGGTTAGATTTTTTTTTATGTTTTAATTAGTGTTTGTGCCAAGTTAAACCTATAGGATCTTCTTGGATGATAGTTATTTGATCTTGCTGAAAATTCCAGAAACTTTCTGTTCACGAAAACAATTGTTAAAAATCACCAGAACGTGATAAAATACTGATTCCAATTGCAGTGGATCAACAAACAAATTTTCTAGGTCGTCTATTTTGGTAGATTTGTTTGAGTTCCAGAAGTTTGCGTTAGTTACAGATTACTAGAGACTGTTATGTTTTTGACAGATTCTGTTTTTCGTGTGTTGTTTGCTTATTTTGATGAATCTATGGCTAGTAAAAAGTTTATAAACCATAGAGAAGTTGGAATGCAGTAGGTTTAACACCAATATAAATAAAGAATGAGTTCATTACAGTACCTTGAAGTGGTGTTTTGTTTTCTTTCGCTAACGGAGCTCACGAGATTTTCTGTTAAGTTTTGTGTTGTGAAGTTTTCCAAGTTTTGGGTAAAAGATTTGATGGATTATGGAAAAAGGAGTGGCAAGAGCCTAAGCTTGGGGATGCCCATGGTACCCCAAGATAATCTAAGGACACCAAAAAGCCAAAGCTTGGGGATGCCCATGGCACACCAAGATAATCTAAGGACACCAAAAAGCCAAAGCTTGGGGATGCCCCGGAAGGCATCCCCTCTTTCGTCTTCGTCCATCGGTAACTTTACTTGGAGCTATATTTTTATTCACCACATGATATGTGTTTTGCTTGGAGCGTCTTGTATGATTTGAGTCTTTGCTTTTTAGTTTACCACAATCATCCTTGCTGTACACACCTTTTGAGAGACACACACATGATTCGGAATTTATTAGAATACTCTATGTGCTTCACTTATATCTTTTGAGCTATATAGTTTTTGCTCTAGTGCTTCACTTATATCTTTTAGAGCACGGTGGTGGATTTGTTTTATAGAAACTATTGTTCTCTCATTCTTCACTTATATTATTTTGAGAGTCCTACAAAACAGCATGGTAATTTGCTTTAATTATGATAGGCATCCAAGATTAGTAAAAAAAATATCTTATGAGTGTGTTGAATACTATGAGAAGTTTGATGCTTGATAATTGTTTTGAGATATGAAGATGGTGATATTAGAGTCATGCTAGTTGAGTAGTTGTGAATTTGAGAAATACTTGTGTTAAAGTTTGTGATTCCTGTAGCATGCACGTATGGTGAACCGTTATGTGATGAAGTCGGAGCATGATTTATTTATTGATTGTCTTCCTTATGAGTGGCGGTCGGGGACGAGCGATGGTCTTTTCCTACCAATCTATCCCCCTAGGAGCATGCGCGTAATACTTTGCTTTGATAACTTGTAGACTTTTGCAACAAGTATATGAGTTCTTTATGACTAATGTTGAGTCCATGGATTATACGCACTCTCTTCCTTCCACCATTGCTAGCCTCTCTAATACCGCACACTTTTCGCCGGTATCATACACCCACCATATACCTTCATCAAAACAGCCACCATACCTACCTATCATGGCATTTCCATAGCCATTCCGAGATATATTGCCATGCAACTTACCACCGTTCCGTTTACTATGACACGCTCCATCATTGTCATATTGCCTTGCATGATCATGTAGTTGACATCATATTTGTGGCAAATCCACCATTCATAATTCTTTCATACATGTCGCTCTTAATTCATTGCATATCCCGGTACACCGCTGGAGGCATTCACATAGAGTCATATTTTGTTCTAAGTATTGAGTTGTAATTCTTGAGTTGTAAACTAAATAAAAGTGTGATGATCATCATTATTAGAGCATTGTCCCAAGTGAGGAAAGGATGATGGAGACTATGATTCCCCCACAAGTCGGGATGAGACTCCGGACGAAAAAAAGAGGCCATAAAAAAAGAGAAAAGGCCCAAAGAAAAAAAAGAGAGAAAAAGAGAGAAGGGACAATGCTTCTATCCTTTTTACCACACTTGTGCTTCAAAGTAGCACCATGATCTTCATGATAGAGAGTCTCCTATGATATCACTTTCATATACTAGTGGGAATTTTTCATTATAGAACTTGGCTTGTATATTCCAATGATGGGCTTCCTCAAAATGCCCTAGGTCTTCATGAGCAAGCGAGTTGGATGCACACCCACTTAGTTTCTTTTGTTGAGCTTTCATATACTTATAGCTCTAGTGCATCCGTTGCATGGCAATCCCTACTCACTCACATTGATATCTATTGATGGGCATCTCCATAGCCCGTTGATATGCCTAGTTGATGTGAGACTGTCTTCTCTTTTTTTGTCTTCTCCACAACCACCATTCTATTCCACATATAAGTGCTATATCCATGGCTCACGCTCATGTATTGCATGAAGATTGAAAAGTTTGAGAACACCAAAAGTATGAAACAATTGCTTGGCTTGTCATCGGGGTTGTGCATGATTAAATACTTTGTGTGATGAAGATAGAGCATAGCCAGACTATATGATTTTGTAGGGATAATTTTCTTTGGCCATGTTATTTTGAGAAGACATAATTGCTTAGTTAGTATGCTTGAAGTATTATTATTTTTATGTCAATATTAAACTTTTGTCTTGAATCTTTCGGATGGGAATATTCACACCACAATTAAGAGAATTACATTGAAAATTATGCTAAGTAGCATTCCACATCAAAAATTCTGTTTTTATCATTTACCTACTCGAGGACGAGCAGGAATTAAGCTTGGGGATGCTTGATACGTCTCCAACGTATCTATAATTTTTTATTGTTCCATGCTATATTATATTCTGTTTTGCATGTTTAATGGGCTTTATTATACACTTTTATATTATTTTTGGGAGTAACCTATTAACCGGAGGCCCAGCCCGAATTGCAGTTTTTTGCCTATTTCAGTGTTTCGTAGAAAAGGAATATCAAACGGAGTCCAAACGGAATGAAACCTTCGGGAACGTGATTTTCCGAACAAACGTGATCCAGAGGACTTGGAGTCTACGTAAAGCAATCAACGAGGAGAGCACGAGGCAGGGGGGTGCGCCTACCCCCCCCCCCCCCCCCCCCCAGGCGCGCCCTCCACCCTCGTGGGGCCCATGTTGCTCCACCGACGTACTTCTTCCTCCTATATATACCCATATACCCTAGAAACATCAGAACAAGAGCCAAAACCCTATTTCCACCACCGCAACCTTCTGTACCCGTGAGATCCCATCTTGGGGCCTTTTCCGGCGCTCCGCCGGAGGGGGCATTGATCACGGAGGGCTTCTACATCAACACCATAGCCTCTCCGATGATGTGTGAGTAGTTTACCTCAGACCTTCAGGTCCATAGTTATTAGCTAGATGGCTTTTTCTCTCTCTTTGGATCTCAATACAAAGTTCTCTCCTCGATCTTCTTGGAGATCTATTCGATGTAATCTTCTTTTGCGGTGTGTTTGTCGAGATCCGATGAATTGTGGGTTTATGATCAAGATTATCTATGAACAATATTTGAATCTCCTCTGAATTCTTTTATGTATGATTGGTTATCTTTGCAAGTCTCTTCGAATTATTAGTTTGGTTTGGCCTACTAGATTGATCTTTCTTGCAATGGGAGAAGTGCTTAGCTTTGGGTTCAATCTTGCGGTGTCCTTTCCCAATGACAGCAGGGGCAGCAAGGCATGTATTGTATTGTTGCCATCGAGGATAAAAGGATAGGGTTTATATCATATTGCATGAGTTTATCCTTCTACATCATGTCATCTTACTTAAAGCATTACTCTATTCTTATGAACTTAATACTCTAGATGCATGCTGGATAGCGGTCGATGTGTGGAGTAATAGTAGTAGATGCAGAATCGTTTCGGTCTACTTGTCACGGACGTGATGCCTATATACATGATCATACCTAGATATTCTCATAACTATGCTCAATTCTATCAATTGCTCGAAAGTAATTCGTTTACCCACCGTAATAATTATGCTCTTGAGAGAAGCCACTAGTGAAACCTATGGCCCCCGGGTCTATTTTCCATCATATTAATCTTCCAACACTTAGTTATTTTTATTGCCGTTTATTTTACTTTGCATCTTAATCATAAAAATACCAAAATATTATCTTATCTTATCTATCAGATCTCACTCTCGTAAGTGACCGTGAAGGGATTGACAACCCCTTTATCGCGTTGGTTGCGAGGTTCTTATTTGTTTGTGTAGGTGCGTGGGACTTGAGCGTGATCTCCTACTGGATTGATACCTTGGTTCTCAAAAACTGAGGGAAATACTTACGCTACTTTACTGCATCACCCTTTCCTCTTCAAGGGAAAACCAATGCAGTGCTCAAGAGGTAGCAGTATGTATCAGTAGCTATGTGTTTGATCTCTCTCTCTCGTGTTCTTGAGGTGGTACGATCTTGATGTATCGCGAGCTTTGCTATTATAGTTGGATCTTATGATGTTTCTCCCCCTCTACTCTCTTGTAATGGATTGAGTTTTCCCTTCGAAGTTATCTTATCGGATTGAGTCTTTAAGGATTTGAGAACACTTGATGTATGTCTTGCATGTGCTTATCTGTGGTGACAATGGGATATTCACGTGATCTACTTGATGTATGGTTTGGTGATCAACTTGCGAGTTCAGTGACCTTGTGAACTTATGCATAGGGGTTGGCACATGTTTTCGTCTTGACTCTCCGGTAGAAACTTTGGGGCACTCTTTGAAGTTCTTTGTGTTGGTTGAATAGATGAATCTGAGATTGTGTGATGCAGATCGTATAATCATACCCACGGATACTTGAGGTGACATTAGGGTTTTGGTTGATTTGTGTCTTAAGGTGTTATTCTAGTACGAACTCTATGATAGATCGAACGGAAAGAATAGCTTCGTGTTATTTTACTACGGACTCTTGAATAGATCGATCTGAAAGAATAACTTTGAGGTGGTTGCGTACCCTACAATAATCTCTTCGTTTGTTATCCGCTATTAGTGACTTTGGAGTGACTCTTTGTTGCATGTTGAGGGATAGTTATATGATCCAATTATGTTATTATTGTTGAGAGAACTTGCACTAGTGAAAGTATGAACCCTAGGCCTTGTTTCCTAGCATTGCAATACCGTTTGTGCTCACTTTTATCATTAGTTACCTTGCTTTTTTTATATTTTCAGATTACAAAAACCTATATCTACCATCCATATTGCACTTGTATCACCATCTCTTCCCCGAACTAGTGCACCTATACAATTTACCATTGTATTGGGTGTGTTGGGGACACAAGAGACTCTTTGTTATTTGGTTGCAGGGTTGCTTGAGAGAGACCATCTTCATCCTACGCCTCCCACGGATTGATAAACCTTAGGTCATCCACTTGAGGGAAATTTGCTACTGTCCTACAAACCTCTGCACTTGGAGGCCCAACAACGTCTACAAGAAGAAGGTTGCGTAGTAGACATCATGGGCTTCCTCAAAAATGCCCTAGGTCTTCGTGAGCAAGCGAGTTGGATGCACACCCACTTAGTTTCTTTTGTTGAGCTTTCATACACTTATAGCTCTAGTGCATCCGTTGCATAGCAATCCCTACTCACTCACATTGATATCTATTAATGGGCATCTCCATAGCCCGTTGATACGCCTAGTTGATGTGAGACTATCTTCTCCTTTTTTTCTTCTCCACAACCACCATTCTATTCCACATATAGTGCTATGTCCATGGCTCACGCTCATGTACTGCGTGAAGATTGCAAAAGTTTGAAAACATTAAAAGTATGAAACAATTGCTTGGCTTGTCATCGGGGTTGTGCATGATTAAATACTTTATGTGATGAAGATAGAGCATAGCCAGACTATATGATTTTGTAGGGATAACTTTGTTTGGCCATGTTATTTTGAGAAGACATGATTGCTTTGTTAGTATGCTTGAAGTATTATTATTTTCATGTCAATATTAAACTTTTATCTTGAATCTTTCGGATATGAACATTCATGCCACAATGAAGAAAATTACATTGAGAAATATGCTAGGTAGCATTCCACATCAAAAAATTTGTTTTTATCATTTACCTACTCGAGGACGAGCAGGAATTAAGCATGGGGATGCTTGATACGTCTCCAACGTATCTATAATTTTTGATTGTTCCATGCTATTATATTATCTGTTTTGGATGTTTAATGGGCTTTATTATACACTTTTATATTATTTTTGGGACTAACCTATTAACCCAAGGCCCAGTGCAAATTGCTGTTTTTTTCCTATTTCAGAGTTTCACGGAAAAGGAATATCAAATGGAGTCCAAACGGAATGAAACCTTCGGGAGAGTTATTTTTGGAACAAACGTGAACCAAAAGACTTGGAGTGGACGTCAAGAAACGAACAAGGAGGCCGTGAGGCAGGGAGGCGCGCCCCCACCCTCGTGGGCCCCTCGTAGCTCCAGCGACCTACTTCTTCCTCCTATATATACCTACGTACCCCGAAACCAACCAGGAGCACCACAAAACCCTATTTCCACCGCCGCAACCTTCTGTACCCGTGAAATCCCATCTTGGGGCCTTTTCCGGCTCTCCGCCGGAGGGGGCATCGATCACGGAGGGCTTCTACATCAACACCATAGCCTCTCCGATGATGTGTGAGTAGTTTACCTCAGACCTTCGGGTCCATAGTTATTAGCTAGATGGCTTCTTCTCTCTCTTTGGATCTCAATACAAAGTTCTCCTCGATCTTCTTGGAGATCTATTCGATGTAATTCTTATTGCAGTGTGTTTGTCGAGATCCGATGAATTGTGGGTTTATGATCAAGATTATCTATGAACAATATTTGAATCTCCTCTGAATTATTTTATGTATGATTGGTTATCTTTGCAAGTCTCTTCGAATTATCAGTTTGGTTTGGCCTACTAGATTGATCTTTCTTGCAATGGGAGAAGTGCTTAGCTTTGGGTTCAATCATGCGGTGCTCGATCCCGGTGACAGAAAGGGAAACGACACGTATTGAATTGTTGCCATCGAGGATAAAAAGATGGGGTTTCTATCATATTGCTTGAGTTTATCCCTCTACATCATGTCATCTTGCCTAATGTGTTACTCTGTTCTTATGAACTTAATACTCTAGATGCATGCTGGATAGCGGTCGATGTGTGGAGTAATAATAGTAGATGCAGAATCGTTTCGGTCTACTTGTCACAGACGTGATGCCTATATACATGATCATGCCTAGATATTCTCATAACTATGCACTATTCTATCAATTGCTCGACAGTAATTTGTTCACCCACCGTAATACTTATGCTATCTTGAGAGAAGCCACTAGTGAAACCTATTGGCCCCCGGGTCTATCTTCCATTATATAAGTTTCCAATCTATTTTTATTTTGCAATCTTTACCTTTAGTCTTTATCATAAAAATACCAAAAATATTATCTTATCATTTCTATCAGATCTCAGTTTTGCAAGTGGCCGTGAAGGGATTGACAACCCCTTTATCGCGTTGGTTGCAAGGTTCTTATTTGTTTGTGTAGGTACGAGGGACTTAAGTGTGGCCTCCTACTGGATTGATACCTTGGTTCTCAAAAACTGAGGGAAATACTTACGCTACTTTGCTGCATCACCCTTTCCTCTTCAAGGGAAAACCAACGCATGCTCAAGAGGTAGCAGGATCCTTGAACCCGGGGGGTTGTTTGACATACACCAACTCATTAATAGGACCATTAAGAAAAGCACTCTTCACATCCATTTGTTGCAGCTTAAAGTTATGATGAGAAGCATAAGCAATCAACAAACGAATGGATTCAAGGCGAGCAACGGGAGCAAAGGTTTCACCGTAGTCGATACCCTCGACTTGGGAGTAGCCTTGAGCTACCAACCGAGCCTTGTTGCGAATGATAATCCCATGAGCATCTTGCTTGTTCTTGAATATCCACTTGGTTCCAATGACATTATGGTTCCCTGACGGCCTTGGCACCTATCTCCACACCTTGTTGTGCTCGAAGTTGTTGAGTCCTTCATGCATGGCATTAAGCCAATCCGGATCTTTGAGCGCCTCATAGACCTTTTGGGGTTCAACACAAGAGACAAACGCGTGATGTTCACAATAGTTTGCTAATTGTCTACGAGTGCTTACTCCCTTTCGAATGCTTCCAAGCACATTCGTCATGAGATGACCCTTGGTAGAGAGCTTGGATGCAATCTTGGTGGCATGACGCTCCAATTCCTCCTCAGGGGTGAGTTGAGGAGCGGAAACTTGATCATCTAGAGCGTCGTCTTGAGCTTGTTCTTGATCTTGAGCTTGCTCTTGATCTTGAACTTGCTCGGAGGAGAGAACTTGACCTTGGGCATCACTTGGTGGTTAACCATCATCTTGAGGTTGATCTTGCCCTTGATCTTGTTCATTTGGTTGAGGGCCTTCACTTTGTTCTTCGGAAGCGTGTGGGTCTTGGGTTGGTGATCGTTCCACTTGAGTGGAACATTGTCCTTCTCCTTCGGCCACAAGGGGTTCCTCAATGGGTAGGATATGACCAACAACCATTCTTCTTATGGCTTGGGGAGGAATTTCATCACCTACATCACAAGTACCACTTTGCTCCACTTGCACTAGTAGAAAAAGGGTCATCTGTCCCGGTTGGTAAGGGCCTTTTGTCCCGGTTGTTGAACCGGTTCTTACAGGAACCGGGATAGATGGGCCTCCACGTGTCCGGTGCGGCGAGCCCAGGCAGGATGGCCTTTGGTCCCGGTTGGTGGCACTAACCGGGACCAATAGGCACCCACGCGTCAACATTTCAGGGGCTGTGGTTTTTGTTTTTTTTTGAAGGGGGGGGGGTTGGGGGTTTTGGGGGGTTAATTTAGGTGTTTCATATATTGTGTTAGCTAGCTAATTAATAGAGAGAAGTGTCCTCTCTTATCTCCGTGCTTGGTCGACGCTACGTACTATATACGTATAGAGAGGACTAGACACGCTAGCTAGTAAGCAAATGAAGGAAACAGAAGATCGTCATGAACATATATATGCATACAGAGAGAAGTGATATCGACGACCTCTCCTTCTCCGAGAGATTGGTCGAACAACAAGTTCTCGTATATCTATCCAACACTACCGGTTACATATATACAATAATTATCTCTTACAATATAATCTCCTAATTATATATGTACACAGGGTCCACATAGTATTCTCCGTTTTCAGCGATCACGTGGTCAAGGAAGAATGCCGCCAATTCCTCTTGAATTGCTCGCATACGATCTGGTGGTAGGAGTTCATCCCGCATCCGAAAGATCTAATTTGAAGAAGGGGTCAATACATATATATATGAATAAATGAAACTCAACACAAATGATGGTAATAAAATAAAATTGTGAATATTATTGCTTACGCACTTCATATTGTTCGTCAGAGTAGCCCCGCTCACAGGTCGTGTGGCGGATGGACTCGCAAACATAGTATCCATAGTAATTATTCCCGGCTTCCTGCCACAACCACTTTACAAGAAATAGAGGTCAATCAAACTGATAAGCAAGCATGCTAAATGGTATTGATGAAACTAGCGCTTGAATCACTAGGAGATGCGGAACATGCTACTATAGTACTTACTTTCGGGTGTCTAAATTGCAACTTCTTCGGCAGTCCCGGAGCTTTTTTGGTGAATTTTCTCCAAACCCTGCCAGACAAAGAAAACAATTACTTGATATCAGGAAATGAACAAAGTTGCTGATATGGTGGATAATGATCGATTTAACTTACTTCTCGAGCATTTGAGTCATGTCCGCATAGTCCTGGGGATCTTTTCGTCTCGAGTCTAAGACGGTTACTAGTCCTTGCTCAAGCTTAATCTCTAGGAGAATATAGTGGAAGCTGCGCACGCATGCATAAGTCATCAATTACATTACTATAACCTGGACTAATAAGGGAAACCGAATATGCACAAGACAGTAACACTCACTTGAAGTTGTAAGGAAAGAGTATTATATCTTTGTTTTCATTTATTACCAACGATCGTAGCAAGTTGGCCTCGGTATTTTCGACATGATATTTAACCTCAGTTGCATCTATGAGATTTGTGTTAATGAATCCAATATTACCGATTTGTCTTTTCTTCAATTCGACGATCTTCAATCTGCATAATATAGTGAGGATAATTATAAATACATGCAATGAAAGAGCTGACCTATATAGAGAGACTTAATGACAGAAGTAGTACTACTTACAGATAGTAGCAAGTGATCGTTGATTTATCGAGAGCCTTTTGATTGAAAAACTAGAAGAACTCCTCAAATGGAACATTCAACATTTCAATTCCAACGAGGTCATGCTCCTCTTTAACTCTCAGCGTCAAAGTATTCCTCCCCCCAGACTCTCTGCAGGTTTTCATGTACCAATCATGTAATCTTTGCATCATCGTTGTTAGAGATCTTTCATCTTTGACGAGAGGCTTCCCGTAATGGTATTTGTGTTCGTCCACCTCCAAGAAATCATAATGTACATCGTCGGGCAGGTAATCTCCAAGATTGCTATAACCGGGCACCATCCTCAGATCATTAGCGACGATGACGCTAGACACCTTGAGCGGGGGGCACGATTGGTTCGCTTGTTCGCTGAGCTGGGCAATTTTTTTCCCAGCTCGTCATTCTTTTAACCTTTGATCACTGACAGTACTTCCCGACCGCTCCGCTTCGACAAATGTCTTTGCAATAATGCGCTCATAGTTGCCTTTTGGCGGAGACTTTGGTGGTTTTGTCAGGGCAGCCAGAGTGCGCTTCGCTTTCACCGGATCTACCTTCTCCTCCGGAGGAGGATGTTTCTTTGCTTTCACCCCTTCAAAGAAGTTCGTCACTTCGGCTCGCATGATCTTCGTGGTTTCCTCCTCGGTCCTCTCGTATGGTAACTTCTCTGGAGTCTTCAGAGAAGGACAGAATCTGTATTGCCTCCCGCCTCTGGCTGTACTGCTAGACGCCGGCAGAGCAGACAGAGCGGCTGCGGCTGTGTTCTTTCCTTGCTTACAAGGCGGAGGAGACGGACTACGACGCGCTGGAGCAGCCTGAGCGGCGGCGGGTCTCTTCCGCCCTTGCTGACGAGGCGGAGAAGGAGGAGGCTGGCTGCTCGGGCGCGCCGGCACAGGCGGAGAAGGAGGCGGAGTGCCGCCACGCGTCGGAGAAGGAAGCTGAGTGCTCTGATCACTCGCCGGAGGAGGAGGCGGAGGAGGAGGCGGAGTGCCGCCACGCGCCAGAGAAGGAGGCTGAATGCCCTGATCACTTGCCGGAGGAGGGGGCGGAGGAGGAGGCGGAGTGCCCTTACTCGCCGGAGGAGGAGGAGGAGGAGGAGGCGGAGGCATCCAGTTCGGAAGGTTGATGAGCTCCTTCCGCCATAGGCATGGAGTCTTCAGAGCAGAACCCAGCCGAGTCTCCCCTTCACCGGTAGGGTGGTCAAGCTGGAGGTCCTCAAATCCCTCCGTTATTTCGTCCACTGTCACCCTAGCATATCCTTCTGGAATCAGACGAGAGTGAAAAGTTGCGCCGGGTTCAGGAGGTCGAACAGAGCCGACAGCCGCCTTGACTTTGAAGTTCTGCCATTGCGTCATAAGGTGGCAATGTTGAGACTCCGTGATAGCATGCACGGGGTAGCTAGCAGGAGCCGTCAAGACATGCTCCGGCTGAAGCAGCTCGGTGGAAGCCACGCCGCTTCTCCGCTGAGATGGCGGGGTAGCTTCGGGGGTAGTTTCGGCAGGTCGCTTTCTGCAAGCTACGTCTCGTTCCTCTAGCGCTTGAACCCTTTCGTGCAGCTTCTGAATTTGGGTCTGCTCCACTTTTTTCCTCCTCTCCTGGCATTTGTAACCGCCTGCGTCCGGAAAACCAGCCTTCCACGGAATGGAGCCTGGCGTGCCTCGTGTCCGTCCAGGGTGCTCAGGATTCCCGAGGGCCATTGTGAGCTCGTCGTTCTCTCTGTCTAGAACGAACGTCCCTTGCTGCGCTGCATCGATATAGTGCTGAATCCTCTTGACTGGTATTCTCAAAAGCTCGTCCGTCCAAACGCACTTCCCTGATACAGGGTCCAAGGTTCCGCCAGCCCCGAAGAACCAAGTCCGGCCACGGTCTGGCCAGTTCATTGTCTCTGGTTCGATCCCTTTATCAAGCAGATCATTCTCAGCCTTGGCCCACTTAGGCCGGGCTTTGAGGTAGCCACCTGACCCCGTGCGATGGTGAAGCTTCTTCTTCGCAGCATTTTTCTTGTTTGTCGCTGACAACTTCTTACTCTTTTCCGATGTCTTGTGGGCCACAAATGCAGGCCAGCGATCTCTGATCTTCTCATATTTATCGATGAATTCTGGTGTCTCTTCTTTGTCGACAAACGTTTTCAGCTCATTATTCCACCTCCTGAATAGGTCTGCCATCTTCTTAAGAGCATGAGACTTGATTAATTGCTCATTAACTGGCTTCCCCCGATCCTCCTCTGGCGGTAGGGTGAAATTTGCCTTCAGCTCAGTCCAAAGATTATCTTTCTGCATATCATTGACATAAGACACCTCAGGGTCTTCCTTCTTAGGCTTATACCATTGGTGGATGCTGATCGGGATCTTGTCCCTAACAAGAACCCCGCACTGAGCAGCAAATGCTTCCTTTGTCTGGATGGGTTCAATTGGTTGGCCGTCGCGCACGATTGCTGTGATCTCAAACCTTTCATCCGAGCACAACTTTCTCTTCGGGCCTCGTCTCTTTACCGAACTTGTGCTCGATCCGGAGGGCTAGAAAAAAGAAGAAAGACGAGAGTTAATTAATATGTGTACATACCAAAACAATGAATGCATCAATTAGCTAGTCAGCACATGCTTAACTAATATATTTACCTGGCCGAACTCTGTTCGGTCACCGGAGCCGTCACCACAGGCTCCTTCTTGCACCAGCATTGGGTCACCGGAGCCATCATAATCATGTCTTTCCTCCTCCACTCTTCGATCACCGTAGCCTGCTTCTTCACCCTATTCTTCCAGACCATCATTGTCGTTAAGATACGACAAGACATCACCTCCGGCTAAGATTATGTCCCCCAACACCTCTTCTACTTCCTCGTCTCGTCCGTGCTCCATTGTTTCTGCAAATATTACAACATGGCAATTATTACACAAACATGACAGCAGGTGGATATATTAGTGCAAACGTAGACCTAGCTTATTCCGGGTTTGGGGTGGCCTCGGCAACGCTTCAAGGGTAGGGGCGCGGCGGGAGGGGGTAGGAGACCGACATCGTTTTTTCTAGGGTTTGGGTGTCCTCGAGAGTGTTGGTCGAGTGAGAGGGCCGAGGGGGGGGTGCTCCCGTGGTATAAGTTATCACGGCCGAAGTTATCCGGGAGGGGGTTATATCGACAACGACGACATACATACATGGGAAAATAATGTTATCGGGGAGGGGGTAGGTCGAACCCCACCCCCCTCGTGTTGAAGTTATCGGGACACGGGGTATGTCGACAACGACATATCCGATAAAAATAAGAAGACAAAGAAGAAATAAAAAGAGGAGAAGAAGATATTAATAGAGGAGAAGATTGAAGAAAAAAAGAAGAAAAAAAGAGGAGAAGAAGAAAGGAACAGAGATTCTATTTTCTCTTCTTCTCCTCTGTTCCTTTCTTCTTCTCCTCTTCTTTTTCTTCTTTTTTCTTCTTCTTATTTATTTCTCATCTTCTTCCTCTCCTCTTCTTCTCCTTTCTTCTTCTTCTTATTTTCCTTTTTCCTCTCATTCTTTTTCTTCTTCCTTTCCTAGCTAGATATATAAAACTTTTCTAAAAATGTAACTTTTGCATATATAAAACTTTTTCTTCTTTCTTCTTCCTTCTATTCCTTCTTCCTAAATATATAAAACTTTTCTAAAAATGAAACTAACCTAAAATGTACTAAATCGGAGAACATATATAGATAAAACGTTTCTGAAAATCTAACTTTTGCATATATGTATTTTTAAAACATCATTACAATTGAAAAAATACATACATACATACAAAAAACATGTAAAAAATACATACATACATATATGAACATACATAAAAAATACATATATCTAAAAATACATACATACATATATGAAAATCTAAAAATATGTAAAAAAAAATAGCACGGCGGCGGGGCCGACAGAGGCGCGGTGCTCACAGAGGGAGGAGCGCGGCGGGCGGCATCGGGGCAAGCAGGGGCGCGGGGAGTGGCGCGGAGACGGCGTTGGGGCAGGGGCAGCGCGCGTCGGGGCAGAGGCGGCGCGCGTCGGGGCAGGGACGGCATGCGGCGACGACGTCGGGCGAGGGCGCGGTGACGGCGAGGGCGCGGGCGACGGCGACGGCGACGGCGACGGCGGGGCGGGGCGCGGCAGAGGCACGGCGAGGGCGCGCGGCGTGGTCGGGGGGCAGGGGCGACGGCGGCGTGGTCGGGGGCGCGGCAGAGGCACGGCGAGCACGGGCAGCCTGGCGGCGTCGTCGGAGGGATCGAAGAACTAACGAAATTTTCACAAGTGCTGGTTTATATAGCAAACCCATTGGTACCGGTTGGTGGCACAAACCGGTACCAATGCCACCCTTTAGTCCCGGTTGGTGTCACCAACCGGGACCAAAGGCCTCTTTTCAGCAGCCCAAAGGGCGGGAAGCGGCGGCGTTTGGTCCCGGTTGGTGGCACCAATCGGGACTAAAGGGGGGGCATTGGTACCGGTTAGTGCCACGAACCGGTACCAATGCACCCCTTTAGTATCGGTTGGTGCCACCAACCGGGACCAAAGGCCTTGTGCTGCTGCGCCCGCGTCGAAAGTTTAGTCCCACCTCACTAGTTGAGAGGGGCGCGCAGTGGTTTATAAGCCCCACTGCCGCTCCCCTCTCGAGCTCCTCTCCATTGCAGGCTTACGGGCCTAATTGTCACTGCTATGCCTGATGGGCCTACTGGGCCTTCTGCGGGCCTGAATCCTGGCCCATCGATGGGTTTCTAGTCGTATTCAGGTCGTGGTGGCCCAGTAGGTGGCATATTTTTTATTTTTTGCCTGTTTTTTTGTTTTCTTTTTTGCTTTATTTATTTTGTTTTGTTTCTACTTACAACAAAAAACTTATTTTATTTTATTTTATTTTTCTAATTACTTATTTATTTTACTTTATGATAATTCTTTTTGCTATTAAAGTTTCTAACAAAAAAGTTCTTTATGAAAGTTCTTTTTGCTTTCAATGATTTTGAACAGAAAATACTTTGATAATTTTAGTTGCATCAATTTTATATAATTTTAGTTTCAATAATACTAGAGGTTGCTTATAATGTTTTGAACAGAAAATACTTTGATAATTTTAGTTTCATAAATTTTATTTATGTTATTAAAGTTTATTTTATTTTGTTTCTACTTATATATTTTATTAAAGTTTATATTATTTTGTTTCTAATTACTTATTTATTTTATTTGTTATTTTTCATGCACCATTTTTCATGCATTTACTGATTATTTTGAGCTATAAGACCCTAAAATTGAAAAGCATTTCAAATGAACTCTGAAAAGGTTGAAAGTTGGCATGGTTATCATCATTTCATCCACATAGCATGTGCAAGAAAGTTGAGAGGGTTACGACAAAAACTGGATGCACTTCGTGTACAAAACGGACAATCTCTTTCGAAGTATCAGGATTTCATACGGAAACTCGTCTGTTACAAAGGGATTACATTTTTTAAAACTTATTTGAACTCCTGACTTTTGTGTGTTCAAAATGCACCATTCAGAGCCACATCATCAATTTTCAACCCTTTGTGACTTCATTTGTTATTTTTCATGCATTTATTGATTATTTTGAGCTATAAGACCCTGAAATTGAAAAGCATTTCAAATGAACTCTGAAAAGGTTTAAAGTTGGCATGGTATCATCATTTCATCCACATAGCATGTGCAAGAAAGTTGAGAGGGTTACGGCAAAAACTAGATGCACTTCGTGTACAAAACGGACAATGGTATCATACTCGTCTGTTACAAAGTTGGCATGGTATCATCATAATAGTTGCAGGAGAAAGTCTTCACTTTTTCTTCGCTTGTGTCATTTGCTTATTGCGCCGTAACCATGGATAATCTTCATCGTTTATCAGGATGCTTGGGTCAGCCTTGACTTTGAAGGGAGGAATTTCATGAAACTTTTCATAATCTTCAGACATGTCTGTCTTGCCCTCCACTCCCACGATGTCCCTTTTTCCTGAAAGAACTATGTGGCGCTTGGGCTCATCGTATGATGTATTCGCTTCCTTATCTTTTCTTTTTCTCGGTTTGGTAGACATGTCCTTCACATAGATAACCTGTGCCACATCATTGGCTAGGACGAACGGTTCGTCAGTGTACCCAAGATTTTTCAGATCCACTGTTGTCATTCCGTACTGTGGGTCTACCTGTACCCCGCCTCCTGACAGATTGACCCATTTGCACTTAAACAAAGGGACCTTAATATGTCCACTATGTAACCATAATATGTCTCCTTTCCCCTCTCGGTTGCTGCATCAAAGCGGACACCGCTGTTTTGGTTGGTGCTCTTTTGATCTTGGGAGATCCTGTAAAATGTATTCCCATTTATCTCGTATCCTTTGTAAGTCAATACAGTCAAAGATGGTCCCCTGGACAACGAGTACAGCTCATCACAAACAGTGTTGTCACCTCTGAGACATGTTTCCAACCAACTGCTGAAAGTCCTGATGTGTTCACATGTAATCCAGTCGTCGCACTGCTCCGGGTGTTTGGAGCGCAGACTGTTCTTGTGTTCATCGACATACGGGGTCACCAAGGTAGAGTTATGTAGAACTGTGTAGTGTGCTTGAGACCAAGAATGCCCGTCCCTGCATATTATTGAGTCCGCTCCTAGCGTGCCTTTTCCAGTCAGTCTCCCCTCATACCGCGATTTAGGGAGACCTATCTTCTTAAGGCCAGGAATGAAGTCAACACAAAACCCAATGACATCCTCTGTTTGATGGCCCATGGAGATGCTTCCTTCTGGCCTAGCGCGGTTATGGACATATTTCTTTAGGACTCCCATGAACCTCTCAAAGGGGAACATATTGTGTAGAAATACGGGCCCCAGAATGAAAATCTCGTCGACTAGATGAACTAGGACGTGCGTCATGATATTGAAGAAGGATGGTGGGAACACCAGCTCGAAACTGACAAGACATTGCGCCACATCACTCCTTAGCCTTGGTATGATTTCTGGATCGATCACCTTCTGAGAGATTGCATTGAGGAATGCACATAGCTTCACAATGGCTAATCGGACGTTTTCCGGTAGAAGCCCCCTCAATGCAACCGGAAGCAGTTGCATCATAATCACGTGACAATCATGAGACTTTAGGTTCTGGAACTTTTTCTCTGGCATATTTATTATTCCCTTTATATTCGACGAGAAGCCAGTCGGGACCTTCATACTGAGCAGTCATTCAAAGAAGATTTCTTTCTCTTCTTTCGTAAGAGCGTAGCTGGCAGGACCTTCATACTGCTTCGGAGGCATGCCGTCTTTTTCGTGCAAACGTTGCAGGTCCTCCCGTGCCTCAGGTGTATCTTTTGTCTTCCCATACACGCCCAAGAAGCCTAGCAGGTTCACGCAAAGGTTCTTCGTCATGTGCATCACGTCGATTTAAGAGCGGACCTCTAAGTCTTTCCAGTAGGGTAGGTCCCAAAATATAGATTTCTTCTTCCACATGGGTGCGTGTCCCTCAGCGTCATTCGGAACAGCTAGTCCGCCGGGACCCTTTCCAAAGATTACGTGTAAATCATTGACCATAGCAAGTACGTGATCACCGGTATGCATGGCGGGCTTCTTCCGGTGATCTGCCTCACCTTTGAAATGCTTGCCTTTGTTTCGACATTGATGGTTGGTCGGAACAAATCGACGATGGCCCAGGTACACATTCTTCCTGCATTTGTCCAGGTATATACTTTCAGTGTCATCTAAACAGTGCTTGCATGCGTGGTAACCTTGTTTGTCTGTCCTGAAAGGTTATTGAGAGCGGGCCAATCGTTGATGGTTACAAACAGCAACATGTGCAGGTTAAATTCCTCCTATTTGTGCTCATCCCACGTACGTACACCGTTTCCATTCCACAGCTGTAAAATTTCTTCAACTAATGGCCTTAGGTACACATCAATGTCGTTGCCGGGTTGCTTAGGGCCTTGGATGAGAACTGGCATCATAATGAACTTCTGCTTCATGCACATCCAAGGAGGAAGGTTATACATACATAGAGTCAGGGGCCAGGTGATGTGATTGCTGCTCTGCTCCCCGAAAGGATTAAAGCCATCCGCGCTTAAACCAAACCATGCGTTCCTTGGGTCACCTGCAAACTCAGCCCCATACTTTCTCTCGATTTTTCTCCACTGCGACCCGTCAGCGGGTGCTCTCAACTTACCGTCTTTCTTACGGTCCTCACTGTGCCATCGCAATAACTTGGCAAACTCTTCGTTTCTGAACAGATGTTTCAACCGTGGTATTATAGGAGCATACCACATCACCTTCGCAGGAACCCTCTTCCTGGGGGGCTCGCCGTCAACATCACCAAGGTCATCTTGTCTGATCTTATACCGCAATGCACCACATACCGGGCATGCGTTCAGATCCTTATACGCACCGCGGTAGAGGATGCAGTCATTAGGGCATGCATGTATCTTCTGCACCTCCAATCCTAGAGGGCATACGACCTTCTTTGCTGCGTATGTACTGTCGGGCAATTCGTTATCCTTTGGAAGCTTCTTCTTCAATATTTTTAGTAGCTTCTCAAATCCTTTGTCAGGCACAACATTCTCTGCCTTCCACTGCAGCAATTCCAGTACGGTACCGAGCTTTGTGTTGCCATCTTCGCAATTGGGGTACAACCCTTTTTTGTGATCCTCTAACATGCGATCGAACTTCAGCTTCTCCTTTTGACTTTCGCATTGCGTCCTTGCATCGACAATGACCCGGCGGAGATCATCATCATCGGGCACATCGTCTGGTTCCTCTTGATCTTCAGTAGCTTCCCCCGTTGCAGCATCATTGGGCACATCATCTGGTTCCTCTTGATCTTCAGCAGCTTCCCCCGTTGCAGCATCACCATATTCAGGGGGCACATAGTTGTCATCGTCCTCTTCTTCTTCGCCGTCTTCCATCATAACCCCTATTTCTCCGTGCCTCGTCCAAACATTATAGTTTGGCATGAAACCCTTGTAAAGCAGGTGGGTGTGAAGGATTTTCCGGTCAAAGTAAGACTTCGTATTCCCACATTTAGGGCATGGACAACACATAAAACCATTCTGCTTGTTTGCCTCAGCCACTTCGAGAAAATCATGCACACCCTTAATGTACTCGGAGGTGTGTCTGTCACCGTACATCCATTGCCGGTTCATCTACGTGCATTATATATAATTAAGTGTGTCAAAAACCATTACAAAACATCATGAATAGATAATTAAGTGACCAAATTAATAGAAGTTCATCATCACATTAAAACCAAAGTACATACATAGTTCTCATCTAACAACATATAGCTCTCCAGAGCATCTAATTAATTAAACCATACATCTAAAGTAAGAATTTTTTTCTTTCAGAAAGAAGATAAGAACAAGAGGCTCACCACGGTGGTGCCGGCGACGAGATCGGCGTGGGCGATCGACGGCGGTGAAGACGGGAATGGGACGTGACGGGCCGCTAAACCTAGACAAATCTCGAGGAAAATGGAGCTTTGAGGTCGACCTTCGAGAGGAGAAAGCTTAACTAGTGTGGCTCGGGCATTTCATCGAACACCTCATGTGCACAGGAGGTGAGCTAGAGCACCACAAAGCCCTCCCCTCGCCGGCCAGAGAAAAACAGAGCACTGGAGTGCTCTGCTCGCGGGCAAGGGGTATATATAGGCACCTCATTGGTCCCGGTTCGTGGCATGAACCGGGACTAAAGGGCAGCCTGTGGTCCCGGTTCAAGCCACCAACCGGGACCAATGGTGGTGGGCCAGGAGCGAGGCCCATTGGTCCCGGTTCGTGCCACCAACCGGGACCAAAGGGGCCAAACGAACCGGGACCAATGCCCCCACGAGGCCCGGCAGGCCCCTGGCCTCACGAACCGGGACCAGTGCCCCCATGGGTCCCGGTTCTGGACTGAACCGGGACTAATGGGCTGACCCGGCCTGAACCGAAGCCCTCTTTTCTACTAGTGTTGGGAGCCGTTATTCTCATCAAACTCCATGTTACACGTCTCCTCAATAAGTCCCGTGGACTTATTGAGGACACGGTAAGCATCAAATTTATAGCATAACCAACAAATATGCCCTCATGAGCTCTAGCCTCAAATTTAGACAAACGCACATCTTTCTTGAGAATGAAACACTTACACTCGAAGACCCGAAAGTACTTGAGGTTGGGCTTGTTACCGGTGAGAATCTCATATGGAGTTTTGTTCAAGCCTTTGCGGAGATAGAGCCGATTGGATGCATGACACACGGTGTTGATGGCTTCGGCCCAAAAGTTGTATGGAGACTTGAACTCCGCCATCATGGTCCTTGCTGCATCCATCAATGTCCGGTTCTTCCTCTCCGCTACACCATTTTGTTGAGGGGTGTAAGGTGCGGAATATTGATGCTTGACCCCCTCATCACTAAGGAACTCATCCAAGGTGTAGTTCTTGAACTCGGTGCCATTGTCACTTCTTATCGTTAAGATCTTTGCATTGTGTTGGCGTTGAGCTTCATTTGCAAAATCAATGACAGTTTGTTGGGTCTCACTCTTCCTCTTGAAGAAATATACCCAAGTGTATCTTGAATAATCATCCACAATCACCAAGCAATACTTTCTACCCCCAAGACTATCAAAGGATGGAGGCCCAAAGAGATCCAAGTGAAGGAGCTCCAAAGGCCTCTTCGAGTAAATAATAGTCGTGGGAGGGTGAGCCTTCTCATGTAGCTTGTTGGAAATATGCCCTAGAGGCCATAATAAAATGGTTATTATTGTATTTCCTTGTTCATGATAATTGTCTATTGTTCATGCTATAATTGTATTAACTGGAAACCGTAATACATGTGTGAATACATAGACCACAACATGTCCCTAGTAAGCCTCTAGTTGACTAGCTCGTTGATCAATAGATGGTTATGGTTTCCTGACCATGGACATTGGATGTCATTGATAACGGGATCACATCATTAGGAGAATGATGTGATGGACAAGACCCAACCCTAAGCATAGCACAAGATCGTGTAGTTTGTTTGCTAAGAGCTTTTCTAATGTCAAGTATCGTTTCCTTAGACCATGAGATTGTGCAACTCCCGGATACCGTAGGAATGCTTTGGGTGTACCAAACGTCACAACGTAACTGGGTGGCTATAAAGGTGCACTACAGGTATCTCCGAAAGTGTCTGTTGGGTTGGCACGAATCGAGACTGGGATTTGTCACTCCGTATGACGGAGAGGTATCTCTGGGCCCACTCGGTAATGCATCATCATAATGAGCTCAATGTGACTAAGGAGTTATCCACGGGATCATGCGTTACGGAATGAGTAAAGAGACTTGCCGGTAACAAGATTGAACGAGGTGTTGGGATACCGACGATCGAATCTCGGGCAAGCAACATGCCGATAGACAAAGGGAATTGTATACGGGATTGATTGAATCCCCGACATCGTGGTTCATCCGATGAGATCATCGTGGAACATGTGGGAGCCAATATGGGTATCCAGATCCCGCTATTGGTTATTGGCTGGAGAGGTGTCTCGGTCATGTCTGCATGGTTCCCGAACCCGTAGGGTCTACACACTTAAGGTTCGGTGACACTAGAGTTGTTATGGGAAATAGTATGTGGTTACCGAAGGTTGTTCGGAGTCTCGGATGAGATCCCGGACATCACGAGGAGTTCCGGAATGGTCCGGCGGTGAAGATCGATATATTGGACGAAGGGTATTGGAGTCCGGAAGTGTTCCGGGGGTACCAGGCTATGGCCAGCATGACCGAAAGGTGTTTCGGGAGCCCCGACAAGTGTTGGAGGGCCTCATGGGCCAAAGGGGAAGGGGCAAACCAGCCCACTAAGGGGTGGTGCGCTCCCCACACCCTTTCCCACGTTACTTGGGGAGGTGGGGCGCCTCCACCTGGCTTCGGAGGCAAGCCTCCACCTACTTGGCTTGGGGGCAAGTCTCCCTAGGATTTTCCCTAGGGAGATCCAATCTGCTGGGTCGCCGCCCCCTAGGGGAAACCCTAGGGCGCCTCCCCCTCTCCCCTTGCCCCTATATATAGTGGAGGGGTGGGAGGGCAGCCGCACCTCTTCCCTGGCGCAGCCCTCCCTCCTCATACACCTCCTCCTCCTCCGTAGTGCTTAGCGAAGCTCTGCCGGAGAACCACGAGCTCCATTGCCACCACGCCGTCGTGCTGCTGGAGTTCTCCCTCAACTTCTCCTCTCCCCTTGCTGGATCAAGAAGGAGGAGACGGCCCCGGGCTGTACGTGTGTTGAACGCAGAGGCGCCGTCCGTTCGGCGCTAGATCGGATCTTCCGTGATTTGAATCGCTGCGAGTACAACTCCATCAACCGTGTTCTTGTAACGCTTCCGCTTAGCGATCTTCAAGGGTATGAAGATGCACTCCATCTCTCTCGTTGCTAGCATCTCCTAGATTGATCTTGGTGACACGTAGGAAAATTTTGAATTATTGCTACGTTCCCCAACAGTGGCATCATGAGCTAGGTCTATGTGTAGATTCTATGCACGAGTAGAACACAAAGTATTTGTGCGCGATGATTTGTTCAATTTGCTTGCCGTTACTAGTCTTATCTTGATTCGGCGGCATTGTGGGATGAAGCGGCCCGGACCAACCTTACACGTACTCTTACGTGAAACAGGTTCGACCGACTGACATGCACTTGATGCATAAGGTGGCTAGCGGGTGTCTGTCTCTCCCACTTTAGTCGGATCAGATTCGATGAAGAGGGTCCTTATGAAGGGTAAATAGAAATTGGCATATCACCGTTGTGGCTTTTGCGTAGGTAAGAAACGTTCTTGCTAGAAACCCATAGCAGCCACGTAAAACATGCAACAACAATTAGAGGACGTCTAACTTGTTTTTGCAGGGTATGCTATGTGATGTGATATGGCCAAAAGTATGTGATGAATTATATATGTGATGTATGAGATTGATCATGTTCTTGTAATAGGAATCACGACTTGCATGTCGATGAGTATGACAACCGGCAGGAGCCATAGGAGTTGTCTTAATTTATTATGACCTGCGTGTCAATGAAAACGCCATGTAATTACTTACTTTATTGCTAACCGTTAGCCATAGTAGTAGAAGTAATAGTTGGCGAGACAACTTCATGAAGACACGATGATGGAGATCATGATGATGGAGATCATGGTGTCATGCCGGTGACGAAGGTGATCATGCCGCGCCTCGAAGATGGAGATCAAAGGCGCAAGATGATATTGGCCATATCATGTCACTTTATGATTTGCATGTGATGTTTGTCATGTTTACATCTTATTTGCTTAGAACGACGGTAGCATAAATAAGATGATCCCTCACTAAAATTTCAAGAGACGTGTTCCCCCTAACTGTGCACCGTTGCGAAGGTTCGTTGTTTCGAAGCACCATGTGATGATCGGGTGTGATAGATTCTAACGTTCGCATACAACGGGTGTAAGCCAGATTTACACATGCGAAACACTTAGGTTGACTTGACGAGCCTAGCATGTACAGACATGGCCTCGGAACACAAGAGACCGAAAGGTCGAACATGAGTCGTATAGTAGATACGATCAACATGGAGATGTTCACCGATGATGACTAGTCCGTCTCACGTGATGATCGGACACGGCCTAGTTGACTCGGATCATGTATCACTTAGATGACTAGAGGGATGTCTATCTGAGTGGGAGTTCATTAAATAATTAGATGAACTTAATTATCATGAACATAGTCAAAAGGTCTTTGCAAATTATGTCGTATCTTACGCTTTAGTTCTACTGTTTAAGATATGTTCCTAGAGAAAATTTAGTTGAAAGTTGATAGTAGCAATTATGCGGACTGGGTCCGTAAACAGAGGATTGTCCTCATTGCTGCACAGAAGGCTTATGTCCTTAATGCACCGCTCGGTGTGTTGAACCTCGAGCGTCGTTTGTGGATGTTGCGAACATCTGACATAAATGTTTTGATGACTACGTGATAGTTCAGTGCGTAATGTTGAACGGTTTAGAATTGAGGCACCGAAGACATTTTGAAACGTCGCGGAACATATGAGATGTTCCAAGAGCTGAAATTGGGATTTTAGGCTCGTGCCCACGTCAAGAGTTATGAGACCTCTGACAAGTTTCTTAAGCCTGCAAACTAAGGGAGAAAAGCTCAACCGTTGAGCATGTGCTCAGATTGTCTGAGTACTACAATCGCTTGAATCGAGTGGGAGTTAATCTTCCAGATGAGATAGTGATGGTTCTCCAAAGTCACTGCCACCAAGCTACTAGAGCTTCGTGATGAACTATAACAAATCAGGGATAGATATGATGATCCTTGAGCTATTCGCGATGTTTGACACCACGAAAGTAGAAATCAAGTAGGAGCATCAATTGTTGATGGTTAGTAAAACCACTAGTTTCAAGAAGGGCAAGGGAAAGAAGGGATACTTCATGAAACGGCAAATCAGTTGCTGCTCTAGTGAAGAAACCCAAGGTTGAACCCAAACCCGAGACTAAATGCTTCTGTAATGAGGGGAACGGTCACTGAAGCAGAACTACCCTAGATACTTGGTAGATGAGAAGGTAGGCAAGGTCGACAGAAGTATATTGGATATACATCATATTAATGTGTACTTTACTAGTACTCCTAGTAGCACCAGGGTATTAGATACCGGTTCGGTTGCTAAGTGTTGGTAACTCGAAATAAAAGGCTACGGAATAAACGGAGACTAGCTAAAGGTGAGATGACGATATGTGTTGGAAGTGTTTCCAAGGTTGATGTGATCAAGCATCGCATGCTCCCTCTACCATCGAGATTGGTGTTAAACCTAAATAATTGTTATTTGGTGTTCGCGTTGAGCATAGACATGATTGGATTATGTTTATCGCAATACGGTTATTCATTTAAGGAGAATAATGGTTACTCTGTCTATTTGAATAATACCTTCAATGGTCTTGCACCTAAAATGAATGGTTTATTGAATCTCGATCGTAGTGATACACATGTTCATGCCAAAAGATATAAGATAGTAATGATAGTACCACATACTTGTGGCACTGCCACTTGAGTCATATTGGTATAAAACGCATGAAGAAGCTCCATGTTGATGGATCTTTGGACTCACTCGTTTTTGAAAAGATTGAGACATGCGAACCATGTCTATTAGTATATATGCATGAAGAAAGTCCATACAGATGGATCGTTTGGACTCACTTGATTTTGAATCACTTGAGACATGCAAATCATACCACATGGGCAAGATGACTGAAAGGCCTCGTTTTCAGTAAGATGGAACAAGAAAGCAACTTATTGGAAGTAATACATTTTGATGTGTGCAGTCCAGTGAGTGCTGAGGCATGCAGTGGATATCGTTATGTTCTTGCTTCACAGATGATTTGAGTAGATGCTGAGTATATTTACTTGATGAAACACAAGTCTGAATTATTGAAAGGTTCAAGTAATTTCAGAGTGAAGTTGAAGATCGTCGTGACAAGAGGATAAAATGTCTGTGATATGATCATAGAGATGAATATCTGAGTTACGAGTTTGGCACACAATTAAGAAATTGTGGAAATTGTTTCACGACTAATACCGCCTGGAACACCATAGTGTGATGGTGTGTACGAACATCATAACTGCACCCTATTGTGACGCTAGAGTTGTTATGGGAAATAGTATGTGGTTACCGAAGGTTGTTCGGAGTCCCGGATGAGATCCCGGACATCACGAGGAGTTCCGGAATGGTCCGGCGGTGAAGATCGACATATTGGACGAAGGGTATTGGAGTCCGGAAGTGTTCCGGGGGTACCAGGCTATGGCCAGCATGACCGAAAGGTGTTTCGGGAGCCCCGGCAAGTGTTGGAGGGCCTCATGGGCCAAAGGGGAAGGGGCAAACCAGCCCACTAAGGGGTGGTGCGCCCCCCACACCCTTTCCCACGTTACTTGGGGAGGTGGGGCGCCTCCACCTGGCTTGGGAGGCAAGCCTCCACCTGCTTGGCTTGGGGGGGCAAGTCTCCCTAGGATTTTCCCTAGGGATATCCAATCTGCTTGGCCGCCGCCCCCTAGGGGAAACCCTAGGGCGCCTCCCCCTCTCCCCTTGCCCCTATATATAGTGGAGGGGTGGGAGGGCAGCCGCACCTCTTCCCTGGCGCAGCCCTCCCTCCTCATACACCTCCTCCTCCTCCTCTGTAGTGCTTAGCGAAGCTCTGCCGGAGAACCACGAGCTCCATTGCCACCACGCCGTCGTGCTGCTGGAGTTCTCCCTCAACTTCTCCTCTCCCCTTGCTGGATCAAGAAGGAGGAGACGTCCCCAGGCTGTACGTGTGTTGAACGCGGAGGCGCCGTCCGTTCGGCGCTAGATCGGATCTTCCGCGATTTGAATCGCTGCGAGTACGACTCGATCAACCGCGTTCTTGTAACGCTTCCGCTCAGCGATCTTCAAGGGTATGAAGATGCACTCCTTCTCTCTCGTTGCTAGCATCTCCTAGATTGATCTTGGTGACACGTAGGAAAATTTTGAATTATTGCTACGTTCCCCAACATAGCTTTCCCTCGATACAAGCATTGCAAGCACGATCTTTGGCAAAACTAACATTTGTTAGTCCACGAACATGGTCCCCCTTGAGAAGACTTTGCAAAGATCTCATATTGACATGGGCTAAACGGCGATGCCAAAGCCATCCCACGTCAAGTTTAGCCATTAGGAATGTCGCGGTCTTAGTGGGTCGCTCCGAGAAGTTAATCACATAGAGACCGTTCTCGACATGCCCAACAAAGGCTACTTTAAGAGTCTTGCTCCACAAGAGGGCCACGGTATCAATATCAAAGAAAGTAGTAAAGCCCATAAGTGCAAGTTGACGAACGGAAAGTAAATTGTATGCAAGGGACTCAACAAGCATGACTTTCTCGATCGTGAGATCATGAGAAATGACAACCTTGCCAAGACCCAATACCTTAGAAGACGAGGCATTACCCCACTCGACATTGGTGGGCATAGATGGAATCTTGTGCACATCCACCACCAAGTCCTTGCATCCGGTCGTATGATTAGTAGCTCCACTATCGAGCAACCATGATCCCCCACCGGAAGCAAACACCTACAAGAGATCAATGCTTGGTTTTAGGTACCCATTTTGTAATGGGTCCTTTGATGTTAGTGAAAAGGGTCTTAGGAACCCAAATAGACCATTCAATGTACTCATAAGGAGAACCAACAAATTTAGCATAAACAT
Source organism: Aegilops tauschii subsp. strangulata (assembly GCF_002575655.3). NCBI lineage: Eukaryota > Viridiplantae > Streptophyta > Magnoliopsida > Poales > Poaceae > Aegilops > Aegilops tauschii. The sequence continues at coordinate 557,503,010 of NC_053041.3, read as the reverse complement.
GTCCATCACTAGCACGACATAACACATAGGAAGGGTTAAAGTCGCCGGCTTTGTTGGAAGGGGTGGCATTGCCTTTCTTGACACCACCACCCTTCACATTGTTCTTCTTCTCCTTAGAAGCACCCTCTCCCTCTTTCACAAAAGTTTGCTTGAGAGGAGGAGGTCGTTTGGCCTTGTCATTCTTCTTCTTGCTCTTGGACTTGGGTGCGAACCCAGTCCCTTCCTTGTCTACAACTTCCTTTTGATTGCTCAAAAGGTCGTTGAGGTTCTTCTCACCTTATATGAAAGACACAAGGCCTTTCTCAAGTTTCTTCTTCAACATTGCATTCTCCTCAACAAGATGCACATGCTCACAACAAGGGTTAGTAGCATTTGCATTATCAATTAAAACCATATGAGGAAAAGTGGCTTTGTCCTTGGTTAGCTTCATTTGGAGTTGATCATGAGACTCTTTAAGACTAGCATGAGTACCCTTCAAGGCCTTGTGAGCCTTTTCAAGTATATCAAACTCCTCCTTGAGTCTAGCAAGATCAATCCCAAGTTTGTCCTTCTCAGAATTTAGCACACGAGATACAACAAGAGCATGATCAAGATCTTTCTTTAATTTAGCATGATCATCGTTGTATGACTCCTCAAGAGCCAAACGATGACCACGCTCTTTCTCAAGAGCATTAGAGAGATCCGATATCTCATCGGCATAGTCATGACTATGCCCCTCCATCTTAGAGATGGTTTCTTCGTGAGCCTCGATCATGTCATTGGCTTCACCAAGTTGTTCCAAGAGAGCAACAAAGTGCTTCTTGGACTTACCCTTGAGCTTACTCATAGAAGACTCAAATTCATTCTCTTCCTCATTAGGACCCTCACTTTCATCAATGCAATCCGTCAAGGAAGGATTAGTAATGATGGTAGTTTTGATGTTGGGGTTACCTTGTTGGTGGCTTTAGCCATGAGGCACTTGGCGGTGATGTTCTCATTGGGTGAGTCGAAGAGGGACACCCGTGGAGTTGTTGCAATGGCCACGCAGGCCATGGCAACCGAGTCACCGTCTTCATCATCATCATCCTCATTGTACTCTTCTTGCGCCACCAACCCCTTGGGAGGAGTCTTCTTGGTGAAGTTGCTCTTGTTGGGGAAAGACTTGGCCTTGTCTTTTCGGATGAGCTTGCCACCATTGTCTTCCCTCTTCTCATATGGGCATTCCGCAACAAAGTGGCTCACATTGCCACAATTATAGCAAGTCCTTGCTTGCCCTTTACGCCACTTGAGTTGCTTTTGTTGAAGTTTGGCCTTGTGTTCTTCTTGCTCCAAATTGCCTTGAAGCAAGAGCCATGTGCTCATGATAAGCATATTTGTATCTTTGGGGTTGCTCTCCTCTTCTTCCTCTTCATCCTCTTCTTCCACACTAACCTTGGCCTTCAAAGCAAGGTTAGGCTTCTTAGCTCTTTGAGAACGCAACACCGCATTGTCGACGGTCTTGTCCAAGATCCTCATTGCCACAAACTCATCCAAGACTTCACTTGAGGACAAGGTGTGGAAGTCCGGCCTTTGACGGATGACAGACGACATGGCCTTGTGGTAAGGCATCATGGCCTTGAGGAACTTGCGCTTGATCCAATTGTCATCCGTATCCTTGCTCACATGATCTCGGAGTGAGACCGCGAGAGTGGTTAGGCTCCGGTAAAGCTCACGAGGTTCTTCATCTTCATTCATTGCGAAATCATCGGCTTCATCTTGCACCACTTCATAGTTGGAGCGTTGAATGCTTGCGCTTCCCTTGTAAAGGGAAACGACATGGTGCCATGCTTCCTTGGCCACGGTGAAGAGTCGGAGATGAGCAATATCTTCGGGCGAAATTGCATCTTGGATGATGAAGAGAGCATTCTCATTGAATTGATTATCCGCGGCTTCTCTAGGGGTGAAGTTGCTTCAGTCATGCGGATAGAAACCTTCTTCAATGATTCTCCAAAGATTAGTATTAACATGGTTTAAATGACACTTAAAGCGATATACCCAAGCATCAAAGTCCTCATTTTTCACAATCTTAGGGGGAGAACCGGCATGATTCAAATGAGTGGAAGGGATCGGTCCACCATAAGTAAGCGGAGGTTCCACATGGGCAAAGATGCCATTTCCACTTCTACCACTAGATAAAGGAACTTTGTCATTAGTAGCTTCCCCCTTGTCAGAGTTAGAATCCGTCACCTTGTTAGTGGGATCGACCACTTCCAACGGTGCGGTGGGTAATTTAAGACCATCAAGAAAGTTCTTAAGCATGCCTTTGACCTCGGCCGTCATGGAGGTTTTCAATGTGTCCAAAGCCACATTGAACTCCTCGTGTGAGACCGAGGTTCCCCCATCGGTCGTAGACGAGGACGGAATCACACCGGGGTGCTCCTCCTCACCGTCTACGGAGTCAACCGTACTCTTTGGACGGTAAAGTCCTTAAAAAGAGACGAGGCTCTGATACCAATTGAAAGGATCGATATAGTTGACTAGAGGGGGGGTGAATAGGCAACTAACAATTTTTAGTTTTTCTTCACCAATTTAAACTTTGCATCAAAGTAGGTTGTCTAGATATGCAACTAGGTGAGTAACCTATATGATGCAACAACAACAAGCACACAAGCAAGCTAGGGATACAACTCAAAATAAGCTTGCACAAGTAAAGGAAGGAGATAACCAAGAGTGGAGCCGGTGACGACGAGGATGTGTTACCGAAGTTCCTTCCCTTTGAGAGGAAGTACGTCTCCGTTGGAGCGGTGTGGAGGCACAATGCTCCCCAAGAAGCCACTAGGGCCACCGTATTCTCCTCACGCTTTCACACAATGCGAGATGCCGTGATTCCACTATTAGTGCCCTTGGAGGTGGCAACCAAACCTTTACAAACAAGGTTGGGGCAATCTCCACAACTTAATTGGAGGCTCCCAACAACACCACGAAGCTTCACCACAATGGAATATGGCTCCGCGGTGACCTCAACCGTCTAGGGTGCTCAAACACCCAAGAGTAACAAGATCAGCAAGGGATTAGTGGGGGGAATCAAATTTCTCTTGGTGGAAGTGTAGATCGGGGCCTTCTCAACCAATCCCTAGAAAATCAACAAGTTTGATTGGCTAGGGAAAGAGGTCGGGCGAGAATGAAGCTTAGAGCAACAATGGAGCTTGGGGATGGAAGAGGTGGTCAACTCAGAGAAGAAGACTCCCCTTTTATAGTGAAAGAACAAATCCAGCCCTTATCCACCAACTCAGCCTGCGACACGCGGTACTACCGCACCATACAAGCGGTACTACCGCAAGGGCCTGTGGTACTACCGCGGAAAACTGCGGTACTACCGCTGGCACGGCAGGGGCTAAGACCAGTCCTGATGCGCTAAGGCAGGGAGGGGTAGAACCGCTGGCGCGGTACTACCGTGCACCCTTGCGGTACTACCGCAAGGCAGGAATAGTCTAGGCTGGGGAAGCACGGACATATAAAAATACATCCGTGACTACTTCCGCTGAGTTTTGATCTATGCAAAAATCTGACGCGGTACTACCGCAAGACTTGAGCGGTACTACCGTGTAGGGCGCGGATGTAAAAAATTACATCCGCCCCTACTTCCGCTCATGGTGCTATGCCTGGCCAGAGCCCACGGTACTACCGCGCCCAAGGAGCGGTACTATCGAGTAGGGCACGGATGTAAAAAATTATATCCGCCCCTACAACCGCTCGAGCAGCTGTGCCTGGCCTGAGGCCACGGTACTACCGCTCCTAAGGAGCGGTACTACCGTGAGCACCTGCGGTACTACCGCGCTGGTGGCCGGTACTACCGCAGGGGCCTGCGGTACTACTGCTCCGAAGAGCAGTACTACCGCATGCCTCAGTTCAGCAACACTAGGAGTCCTTCATTTTGCAGAGACACGGAGAGATGGAGGATGCTCCAAAGAGCCAAAGGAAAGGTGGTGCAAAAGGAACAGACGTGTACGTGTTGATTCCACCCAAACCTTTCCAACGCGGACCCCCTCTTAATAGTACGCCTTTCCTACGACTCAAATCCACCGAAAAGAAACGTAGAGAAACGCCGTCTTCAATAAGCTCCGAGGGGCACCAAATCATCTTGTGCTTAGACATGATATATCTGAAATGCTCAATGCACATGATTAGTCCGCAAAAGCATTGTCATGAATCACCAAAACTACTAAGGGATAAATATGCCCTTACATCATCGCTTCCTCATAGTTCGTAGGTTTGCCATGGTCAAGCAACATGACCTGCAGAACAGGACTACCGTACCACTCTGGTGCGGATCTTACTCTGGTTGACCTACGAGGTTCAGTAGTAACTTGATCAGAAGTTTCATGATCATTATCATTAGCTTCCTCACTAATTGGTGTAGGAATCACTGGAACTGATTTCTGTGATGAACTACTTTCCAATAAGGGAGCAGGTACAGTTACCTCATCAAGTTCTAATTTCCTCCCACTCACTTCTTTCGAGAGAAACTCCTTCTCTAAAAAGGATCCATTCTTAGCAACAAAAATCTCGCCTTCGGATCTGTGATCGAAGGTGTACCCAACAGTTTCCTTTGGGTATCCTATGAAGACACATTTCTCCGATTTGGGTTCGAGCTTATCAGGTTGAAGCTTTTTCACATAAGCATCGCAGCCCCAAACTTTAAGAAATGACAACTTGGGTTTCTTGCCAAACCACAGTTCATATGGTGTCGTCTCAACGGATTTAGATGGTGCCCTATTTAACGTGAATGCAGCCGTCTCTAAAGCATAACCCCAAAACGATAGCAGTAAATTAGTAAGAGACATCATAGATCGCACCATATCTAATAAAGTACGATTAAGACATTCAGATACACCATTACGCCGTGGTGTTCCGGGTGGCGTGAGTTGCGAAACTATTCCGCATTGTCAAATGAAGAGCAAACTCATAACTCAAATATTCTCCTCCATGATCAGATCGTAGAAACTTTATTTTCTTGTTACAATGATTTTCCACTTGACTCTGAAATTCTTTGAACTTTTCAAATGTTTCAGACTTATGTTTCATCAAGTAGATATACCCATATCTGCTCAAATCATCTGTGAAGGTTAGAAAATAACGATACCCGCCGCGAGCATCAACACTCATCGGACCGCATACATCAGTATGTATTATTTCCAACAAGTCTGTTGCTCGCTCCATTGTTCCGGAGAATGGAGTCTTAGTCATCTTGCCCATGAGGCATGGTTTGCAAGCATCAAGTGATTCCAAAAGCCTATCAGCATGGAGTTTCTTCATGCGCTTTACACCAATATGACCTAAACGACAGTCCCACAAATAAGTTGCACTATCATTATTGAACTTATATCTTTTGGCTTCAATACAATGAATATGTGTATCACTACTATCGAGATTTAGTAAAAATAGACCACTCATCAAGGGTGCATGACCATAAAAGATATTACTCATATAAATAGAACAACCATTATTCTCTGATTTAAATGAATAACCGTCTCGCATCAAACAAGATCCAGATATAATTTTCATGCTTAACGCTGGCACCAAATAACAAATATTCAGGTCTAAAGCTAATCCTGAAGGTAGATGTAGAGGTAGCATGCCGACGGCGATGACGTCGACTTTGGAACCATTACCCACGCGCATCGTCACCTCGTCCTTAGCCAATCTTTGCTTAATCCATAGCCCCTATTTCGAGTTGCAAATATGAGCAACAGAACCAGTATCAAATACCCAGGCGCTACTGCGAGCATTAGTTAAGTACACATCAATAACATGTATATCAAATATACCTTTCACTTTGCCATCCTTCTTATCCGCCAAATACTTGGGGCAGTTCCGCTTCCAGTGACCAGTCCCTTTGCAGTAGAAGCACTCAGTCTCTGTCTTAGGTCCAGACTTGGGCTTCTTCACTTGAGCAGCAACTTGCTTGCCGTTCTACTTGAAGTTCCCCTTCTTCCCTTTGCCCTTTTTCTTGAAACTAGTGGTCTTGTTGACCATCAACACTTGATGCTCCTTCTTGATTTCTACCTCCGCAGCCTTTAGCATCGCGAAGAGCTCGGGAATTGTCTTATCCATCCCTTGCATATTATAGTTCATCACGAAGCTTTTGTAGCTTGGTGACAGTGATTGAAGAACTCTGTCAATGACACTATCGACCGGAAGATTAACTCCGAGTTGAGTCAAGTGATTGTGGTACCCAGCCATTCTGAGTATATGCTCCCTGACAGAACTATTCTCCTCCATCTTGCAGCTGTAGAACTTATTGGAGACTTCATATCTCTCAATCCGGCCATTTGCTTGAAATATTAACTTCAACTCCTGGAACATCTCATATGCTCCATGACGTTCAAAACGTCGTTGAAGTCTCGGTTCTAATCCGTAAAGCATGGGACACTGAACTATCAAGTTGTCATCAGCTTTGCTCTGCCAGGCGTTCACAACGTCTGGTGTTGCTCCTGCAGCGGGTCTTGCACCTAGCGGTGCTTCCAGGACGTAATTCTTCTGTGCAGCAATAAGGATAATCCTCAAGTTACGGACCTAGTCCGTGTAGTTGCTACCATCATCTTTCAACGTAGCTTTCTCTAGGAATGCATTAAAATTCAATGGAACAGTAGCACGGGCCATTTATCTACGACAACATAGACATGCAAAATAGTATCAGGTACTAAGTTCATGATAAATTAAAGTTCTATTAATCATATTACTTAAGAACTCCCACTTATATAGACATCCCTCTAATCATCTAAGTGATCACGTGATCCATATGAACTAAACCATGTCCGATCATCACGTGAGATGGAGTAGATTTCAATGGAGAACATCACTATGTTGATCATATCTACTATATGATTCACGCTCGACCTTTCGGTCTCAGTGTTCCGAGGCCATATTTGCATATGCTAGGCTCGTCAAGTTTAACCCGAGTATTCTGCGTGTGCAAAACTGGCTTGCACCCGTTGTATGTGGACGTAGAGCTTATCACACCCGATCATCACGTGGTGTCTCGGCACAACGAACTGTCGCAACGGTGCATACTCAGGGAGAACACTTGTACCTTGAAATTTAGTGAGAGATCATCTTATAATGCTACCGCTGAACTAAGCAAAATAAGATGCATAAAGGATAAACATCACATGCAATCAATATAAGTGATATGATATGGCCATCATCATCTTGTGCCTTTGATCTCCATCTCCAAAGCACCGTCATGATCACCATCGTCACCGGCTTGACACCTTGATCTCCATCGAAGCATCGCTGTCGTCTCGCCAACTATTGCTACTACGACTATCACTACCGCTTAGTGATAAAGTAAAACAATTACATGGCGATAGCATTTCATACAATAAAGCGACAACCCTATGGCTCCTGCCAGTTGCAGATAACTGTTACAAAACATGATCATCTCATACAAAAAATTATATATCATCACATCTTGACCATATCACATCATAGCAAGCCCTGCAAAAACAAGTTAGACGTCCTCTACTTTGTTGTTGCAAGTTTTACGTGGCTGCTACGGGCTTAGAAGGAACCGTTCTTACTTACGCATCAAAAACCACAACGATTTTTCGTCAAGTGTGTTGTTTTAACCTTCAACACGGATCGGGCGTAGTCACACTCGATTCAACTAAAGTTGGAGAAATAGACACCCACTAGCCACATGTGTGCCAAGCACGGCGGTAGAACCAGTCTCATGAACGCGGTCATGTAATGTCGGTCTGGGCCGCTTCATCCAACAATACCGCCGAATCAAAGTATGACATGCTGGTAAGCAGTATGACTATTATCGCTCACAACTCTTTGTGTTCTACTCGTGCATATAACATCTACGCATAGACCTGGCTCGGATGCCACTGTTGGGAAACGTAGTATTTCAAAAAAATTCCTACGATCATGCAAGATCTATCTAGGAGAAGCATAGCAACGAGCGGGGAGAGTGTGTCCACATACCCTCATAGACCGAAAGCGGAAGCGTTTAGTAATGCAGTTGATGTAGTCGAACATCTTCGCGATCCAACCGATCAAGTGCCGAACGCACGGTACCTCCGCGATCTGCACACGTTCAGCTCAGTGACGTACCTCGAACTCTAGATCCAGCAGAGGCCGAGGGAGAGTTTCGTCAGCACGACGGCGTGGTGACAGTGATGATGAAGTTACCGACGTAGGGCTTCGCCTAAGCACTACGACAATATGACCGAGGTGGAAAACTGTGGAGGGGGGCACTGCACATGGCTAAGAAATCAACTTGTGTGTCTATGGGGTGCCCCCTCCCCGTATATAAAGGAGGGGAGGAGGGGCCGGCTGGCCTCAAGGGGCGCGCCCAAGGGGGGGGATCCTACTCCTACCAGGAGTAGGTTCCCCCTTTCCTAGTCCAACAAGGAGGGGAAGGAAGGAGGATGGGGAGAGAAGGAAGGAGGGGGGCGCCGACCCCACCCCTTGTCCAATTCGGACTAGGGGGGCCACCTCCTGGCCGGCCCTCTCTCCTCTAAGGCCCATGGTGGCCCATTAACTTCCCGGGGGGGTTCCGGTAACCCTCCGGCACTTCGGTGTTTTATCCAAAACTCTCCGGAACACTTCCGGTGTCCGAACAACATGGTCCAATATATCAATCTTTATGTCTCGACCATTTCGAGACTCCTCGTCCTGTCCATGATCTCATCCGGGACTCCGAACAACCTTCGGTACATCAAATCACATAGACTCATAATACCAATCATCAGCGAACGTTAAGCGTGCGGACCCTACGGGTTCGAGAACTATGTAGACATGACCGAGACACTTCTCCGGTCAATAACCAACAGCAGAACCTAGATGCTCATATTGGTTCCTACATATTCTACGAAGATCTTTATCGGTCAAACCGCACAACAACATACGTTGTTCCCTTTATCATCGGTATGTTGCTTGCCCGAGATTCGATCGTCGGTATCACTATACCTAGTTCAATCTCGTTACCAGCAAGTCTCTTTACTCGTTCCATAATGCATCATCCCGTAACTAACTCATTAGTTACATTGCTTGCAAGGCTTATAGTGATGCGCATTACTGAGAGGGCCCAGAGATACCTCTTCGATAATCGGTGTGACAAATCCTAATCTCGATCTATGCCAACTCAACAAACACCATCGGAGACACCTGTAGAGCATCTTTATAATCACCCAGTTACGTTGTCATGTTTGATAGCACACTAAGTGTTCCTCCGGTATTCGGGAGTTGCATATCTCATAGTCATAGGAACATGTATAAGTCATGAAGAAAGCAATAGCAATAAACTAAACGATCATAGTGCTAAGCTAACGGATGGGTCATGTCAATCACATCATTCTCTAATGATGTGATCCCGTTCATCAAATGACAACTCATGTCTATGGCTAGGAAACTTGACCATCTTTGATTAACGAGCTAGTGAAGTAGAGGCATACTAGTGACACTCTGTTTGTCTATGTATTCACACATGTACTAAGTTTTTGGTTAATACAATTCTAGCATGAATAATAAACATTTATCATGATATAAGGAAATATAAATAACAACTTTATTATTGCCTCTAGGGCATATTTCCTTCAATTAGTACTGGTTCGTGTGTTCTTGCGATGGAGGCAGTGAGAGGGGGGTGGAGAGGATGCAAGGAATGATGAAGGGGCTCAATCTATCGTAGAAGGAGAGGAAAGTGATCAATATTGGATGGGCAGGGTTAGGGAAGGTGGGCATGGTGGAACCTCATGCGTTGGTGAAACTTCTGTTAGAGAAACTAGTGTTGGCCGAGGCTATGGAAGAAACATTAGGAAGGACCTGTGCTCACTGTAAGTTTGGGCTTCAAGGAGGTTGGTGAAAACATCTTTTTTGTTTACCTTTTATTAGGAAACATAAATACATTTAGGTAAAGTAATGTTTCTTTGTGCAGTGACCAGGCCAAGGTTTGATGCGGGTGGTTTTCAAACTTTTGATGGAAAGATAGGAGTATGGGCATTTGTCAAGGAAACAGGTGCACCAAGAAGTTCCAACAACAAGGATAGACGGACTATGTCAGTGATAGTTAACATCGATGTGATGAGGGAATACCTTTGTGAGAAGGTAATAATTCCAGCTATTGAGGCCCAATGGCCCGAAGATGATGAAGGAATCATGTACATCTAGCAGAACAACGCCAGAACACATGTTGTGCCTAATGATCCAACTTTTCTAGCAACTGTAGCAGATACATGGCTATATTTCAGGTTGTTGCGGCAACCTGCAAATTCACCTGATATGAATGCGTTGGACCATTGCTTCTTCAATTTTATTCAGTCCTTAACACTTGAAAGTGCACCAAACACTATCAAGGAACTGATGGTGTTCATAACTCTGAAGTCAATCTTGGTGGAAGTTATGAAAGATGAAGGAGGCTTGGGATAAGATCCCCCACCTGAACAAAGATAGAATGCATAGGGAAGGAAGGTTGTCTAGGGCTCTCAGAGTGGGTGGTGAACTCTACCAGGAAACCTTGGAAGTTATAGTTGGTCACTAATGGAGTAATAGTCCTTGTCCTTGTCCACTAGAGCAACACACACAAGAAAGGAAAGGAAACAGAAGAGGGAGTAGTTTGTTTAGAAAGAGATTACATGTTGTAATCCTTGTTTAGAAAGAGTAAAATTGTTAATGCCATTGTATTAGAAGGAGTAGTTTTGCAAACAAACATGTTACTCATGTTACTAGCACCTAGTAGCACAATGCTCCATAAAAAGAATCAAAATATTGATAGGCAAGGCTATGAACATGTTGTAATCCTAGGAGTAACTTGGTTCTAGAACTGGAACATGTCGTAATCAGAATTACTCCATGAAGTTTCTAGGAGTAACTGCTTATCCTTCTTAGTAAACTATTTCTTCTAACGTTGTTCTAAACAAATAGAATCATGGAGTAACTGGTAGCACAAGTGTAGCGACCAGACCTCAAACAGTCTGTGTTGCTGTGCACCAGTGTCATCCCTGGATCAGTAATGCTGACACGCACAGTACAAATGGAGGATTTACAATAGAGTAGCAATCACACACTTATTACAACGAGTATCTCAAAAGAGAAATAAGTATGATAAATATGGCTTAAGGCCATCTAAATACGATAACAGCGGAAGACTTGAAAGATAAGTGAGTCCATCAACTCCAACGGCATCACTGAGTATAAGACCACGACCTAAGGCACCTTACTCGTCGTCTGAAAAGTCTGCAACATGAAACGTTGCAGCCCGAAAACAGGTCAGCACATGGAATATGCTGGCAATGTAACACATAGAGAGTAATGAATATAATAATGCTATACTACATGCATATATGGCTGGTAGAAGGCTCTATGGTTACAGTTTTGCAAAAAAGCCAATTTTTCCTTACTGCAAAGGAATAAATTTTATTTAACTATCATGGTGGTTGTTAAACATTGAGATGGTTGACGGCATCTCAATCCCAATTAAGTATCATCATTAACCCAACAAAATTAATTAAAGTAACATGATGAGATTCACATGATAATCAAAGTACTAGATACTCAAGATGTCCATACCCGGGAGACGGCTAATCATGATTAGTTTGTACAATCTGCAGAGGTTTGCGCACTTTTCCCCACAAGACTCGATCGCCTCCGCTTGATTCTCGCACTACATGATGTTTGAGAAACGGATGACCGAGACACAGTCTTTCAGAAGCGTTAGCACCTTACGATGGGTAGACCGGTACACCTACATCCCCTACATCTGCTAGTCTACCACTGTAAGAGTTCACACAACTTAATCAACTATGCTAGAGCCCATAATAGCTTGTGGCTGCACACGGAAGTTTCTAGCATGAATAATCTCATGATCCCTTTGAACCTGGGTGGCGGTCCAAAAGAAAAACAGGCAATCCTGGAATACCCAGGTACCTCAATCCACCCAGATGTGAGTTTTAGTTGCCACCTTAAGGTTGACCACTAATTAACAATCTCACATCTGTCATGGTAACACTCAAACCCAATCCACGTCTACTAGCATAGCATAGCAACATGAGCAAACGTAGAAGTAACTCCCAAGGTTTGATAACAAAACAGGTAATAGGTACTACCTCAACTACTTCCCAATACCCACAATTTAATTAGATCCTAATCATGCAATTGTTTGAGGATTGGTCTAATGCAATAAAACTGGGTAGTAAAAGAGGTATGATCAAAGTGTTACTTGCCTTGCTGATGATCCGTGAAACCTAGAGATTCAAAGTAGCAAGCGGCGCACTCCGGGTACTCTATCGCAAACAAACAAGCAAACAATAAGCACTCATCTAATGCACAGGTAAAACTCAAATAAAGCTCTAACCAGAAAGTTCAACTTAAGAACTCCGGTTTGCAAAAAGAATCAACTCAAACGAAGCAACGAAAGTCAAACGGCGAAAGAAACAAGCTTCGTTTACTAATCTGGATCTAAGTCAAATTTTACAGTAGCAAACACTTGTTTGAATAGGTTAAACGGAAAGAGAATTTCTAGACGAAACTCTAGGCACTTGAATCGCCTGATTCCGGTAAACGAGCTAAAAGATAAACTAAAACGAAAAACACATCAGAAATCGCGATCTGGGAAATCGCGGAAAATCCGACGAAAAAGAAAACTGACGAACAGTCAAACGAACGAACGTTCGTTAACTGCGGCTAACCGGTGAACACGTTCGTTAAAACGAACGGATCGGTGAACGTTCACTAACTAACTAAACCGAAAAAAATAAACCGATCTATAAAAAAAATCTAGGGTTTCAAAAAAAAATAAAGCGAGCGGTTTTGAAAAAACCGGGCGGTTCGGCTATACCTTCGGCGGGGCTCGGTACGGGCTCCGGCGAGGCTCGGGGGGTGCGGCGAGGGGCGGCAGGGCTCGGGGAGGCGACGGGCGACGACGGGCGGCGGCGTTCGGGAGCTCCGGCGGCGGCTCCTCGCGCGGCTTCGGTCATCGGGGCTCCGGCGGCTTCGGGCTGGGGCGGGATGAGGTGAGGGCGGCGGGGTCGGGGAGTATATAAGGAGGGGGGTGCCGTGGGGGAGGGGGCAAGGCGGCGGCGTCGTCGTCCTCGACCGGGACTCGGGCGGCGGCGGGAGCTAGGTCTCCGAGAGGGAGACGGCTCGGGCGGTGGGCTGGGCCGTCGGCTGGGCTTCGGCCCAGTCGGCGCGCTCGGGATTTTTTTTTAAATAATTTCGCCGAACCTAAGAAAAATCGTAGAAAAATAAATAAAAATCCAAAAATGCCAAAATAAATTTTCACCGTCTAATTAAAATAATTAGAACGAGATGCACATTTTCTTGGCCCAAAAATGCAGTTTTGAAAACATGCAATTTTTCTAATGCAATTAAAATTGCAAATAAAATCCGAATAAAATCAAATATTTGATTTTAATATTTTTCCTCCGATATTTCAATTATTTTGGAGAAGTCATATTTTCTCCTCTCATTTATTTTAATACGAAATATTTTTCGGAGAGAAAAATAATTAAAACCAAAATCCTCATTTCATTATTTGATAAAAATCAAATATGAAAACCGCAAAAAATTCCCCAACTCTCTCCGAGGGTCCTTGAGTTGCTTAGGATTTTCGAGGATTTTGCCAAAATGCAATAAAATATGCTATGCAATGATGATCTAATGTATAACATTCCAAATTGAAGATTTGGGATGTTACAACAAGGCTCCATCAAAACATAATAATAAAATGGCCCTGCCATGCTTCACAATAGCACAAGTGACATGGACACTGTATAAACCATCAGTGGCATAATTATTTGCCACCATAGGAGGGGAACAGAACCATCCAGATAAAAAGGAGAACCTAACAACCAGGCATGCACCAACCCAACCCATCATTTCAGCACATTACACTACAAAAAAAATACACTTCCGTGATGATACGTGTTTGTCACAGTAGGTCGCGTTTTTTGTCATGCATGTACATCCATGACGATTTTATGACAGAATCAAGGTAGTCATACCTGTGCTGTCGTAGAAGTGTTCCATGACATTACCAAAATTATCATCATGGAAGTGTGCACTTCCATGACGATAAATCGCGCGTCACAGAAGTGCTTTCGTCAAGGGTGACCGACACGTGGCATCCACCATAACGGAACGCTGTTAAGCTATCGGGTCGGGTTTTGGATCCGATAACCCGTTAACAGCCCCAACCAATGGGGATTTTCCACGTGTAGAATCATCATTGGCTGGAGGAAACACGTGTCGGCTCATCGTTGGGACAGATGTCATCCACTCATTGGACAGAAGGCGCCTATGATATGTTGACACGTGGCACGGCCCAACAGAGGCCCATTCCTGTGAAAAGGCCGGCCCGTTTGACTTGGTCAAAAGGTGGCGGGCCGGCCCATGGAAAGCCTGTTAACGGCCTGTTCGCATATAGCCCATTTACAGCCCGCTAACCCAAGGTCGTTACGCCCTATCCGAATTAGGCCCAGTAGCGTCATCTAGGCCATCCAATATGATTCCAGCCCGTTTTCACTTCTGGCCCATGTATGGCCCATGACGTCTTTCGGCCCATATGAGGCCCTATGTAATTCTTGGCCTATTAACGGCCCGTGGTGAAACTGGCCCGTAATGAACAGTGTATCACTTTACACCCATTAACGGCCCGTGGTGAAACTAGCCTGTAATGAACAGTGTATCACTTTATACCTTAACGGCCCGTTATTTCGTTGGGCCGTTTCTAGCCCATGTTATCTTTCGGCCTTCTCAGAGCCCATTTATTCTTGGGCTCATTTTCGGCATTTGTTTACTTACGGCCCGTTACTGTCATTTTCTGCTTGTGGGCCAAATTCAGCTCGTGGTTACAGTCGGCCTGTTTGTGGTCCGTTAATACGTTGGGCCGTTTTCATAACGTCATCAAATACGGCCTATTAACGATGGCCCGTTATGGTCGACCCATGAACGGACAATTCCAACTCTAGCCCGTTCACGGCCATAATGCGGCCTATTATTGGCCCATGTTTGGCCAGTCGATCATACGGCCCGTATAAGGCCCATTGATGATACGGCCCGTAGAAGGCCCATTGCTTCTATGGCCCGTAGAAGGCCCATTGTTTCTACGGCCCGTAGAAGGCCTACTGTTTCTACGGCCCGTAGAAGGCCCACTGTTTCTACGGCCCGTAGGAGGCCCAGTGTCACTACAGTAAATATTAGCCCATGGTTATTGTGGCCTAGTTTTAAAAAATAGGTTATTGCAGCCACTAGCAAACCGCGGAAAAAGAACTGCAATGACTACAAGCAAACAAATAAACAAGACAACAAGGAAATAAATAAGCAAGCAACTTATGCTAGGCTATCACGGCTATTACACATATTACATCCACTGGGCATCAAAGTTCGCCACCAGTGCAAATATAGGGAACAAAGCAGCATATAAACGCCGCAGCAAAACAAGTCCAGAACTGAAACCACTTCAGAAGAGTTCAAGAAACAATATCCTGGGTACCCATAATGCTGGCAAGATGCTTAGCAAGCTTATTAACTTTCTCTTGTTTGGCGCTTAAATCCTCCAGCGCTTGCTGTTGCACAAGAAAGTACGCATCTGAATTCTGCAGGGACTTCCTCAGTCCTTCGGCTTCTTGCCGCAGCACAGCTGACTGATGCCTTTCAACTTGTAGTTGAGACTGAAGAAGCCGAAGTGATTTAGGCAGCGAGTTGGAAGAGCTTGTGCCAGCGGTACTGGCCAGTAACTCGAACACTACATCAACGCAGGACTGTGGGGTTTTCTCACTGTCTACAAGATCGTTTTTATCACCTTTCTTGGAGACCAACAGGGTTGTCTCACTATCTTGAACCTTATCTGCATTACTTTCTCTACCATTTCATAGTGGGGTGCTCTTCTCCAATATTCTGTTTGCATACTACAAGAGAAACAAGCAGACACATCATAGGTTTAGCTTGTAGTATACGAAACTCATTTTGGTAAACCGGTTCAGTAGTAAGGTGGACAGGATAACAGCATGAAACAAACATATATCTATGTACTATGGTCACTGTATTGTCCATATCATTCTAGTTTATGTTCCCTAATCAAGATAGAGACACAGTTCAACTCATATATTTTTAAGACACAGCAGCATAGACAGAATATAAGTGTGAGAAACTACACAGCATTGGCAGCACTTGTAATGTGCATCACATGAGAACATAACTGTTTATACAACTTAAACTGAAATCAACATAGAGCAAGAAGTTAGAACAGCAATCTAGTTAAAGAAATAGGTTTAAAACATACCTATTGCGCCATTGGAGTTTCAATTGGATCCTTCAAATTCGAAAGTAGTTGGTATGAGTAAATACAGTGATGCAACAGCAAAGGAGTATGGACCATAGCTACGGAATCTGACCTGAGAACAGTTGCTCTTCTGCTTTAAACGTGGAGTTTGGGTTAGCTGTGGTGGTCTTCGTGCTTTGGGCACTGCAGTAGCTTTACAAACTGCTCATGTGGGGGTACTCTGTGGTGGACATGGTGCTTTGTCAACTATAAGTGGGTTACTATCTGCTGGGGTTGTGGTTAGATGGGTTGTAGCTGGTTCTCTGCCCAACGGTGTAAGTGTGCAATCTGGAAGAGTCTCGATTATGTGTGGTGGGGCTAGTTTGTGGGCCAGTACAACCATGGTTCTATCTGCATCGACGGGTAGCACTATCTTTTGTGAAGAACGGGTTTTTGCTCCCTTAGATACTTCCATCACCCCCTCCAATTCAAATGGCTGATAAACAAGAAAAGAAATTGAACGTACAGACATTGTATGATAGACAGATGTGGTAATTCACATATATGTTGTCTAACCAAACAGGACAGCATGACACAATTTCACATATATGATGCCTAACTAAACAGGATAGCATGATACAGTTTCAGATATATGATGGATAACTTAACAGGATATAATGGCATAATTCAACATATGATGAGTACCTAAACAGGATGACATGACAAAACTATATGATGTCTTTCTAAAATAGGTTGGGATGAAATAATTCACATACATGTTGTCTAAGTATACAGGATGGCATGATATAATTGACATAATTGATTCATATACTAAGCAGCTGGCACTCGCATGTATGATCTCTAAACTAAGCAGATAGAATTCAATATTGTGCATATGATGTCTAAACTAAGCAATGCAAGACACCATATTCATCATATGAGAAATATAAACATTGCAACTTAGAGCATACACCTCAGGTGGGATATAGGATTGGTCATCTGTCTCTGAATCCTCCTCTGAGGAGCTCCCTGTAACCATCGAGATATATGCTTCAACAGGTACCATTGCCTGCTCTGAAGACCTTGTTTTCACTCCAATTTTTCCATAACCGGCTCAAATGGCTGATACACATGAAGAGTAGTTCAATATACACAGATTGTCGACAAATGGAATACGTAATGAAAAAAAAGATGGCATGAGATAATTCACATATATGATGCCTGGCTCCATGGCGGTGCATAATTCACATATATAATAACTGGCTGAAAAACATGGCATTGCATAATTCACATATCTGATATAGAAAGCAAACAGGAGGCATTCACACAAAGCATGTCTAATCTAAGCAGATGGCATGGCAATGCAAGACAGCATATGCATGATATGAGCAATATAACCCAGCCAAGTTAGAGCATGCACCTCGGGGGGGAATACGACTGGTCATCTCTCTCTGAATCCTCCTCTGAGGAGCTATCTGTAACCAGCAAGAAATCTGCATCGACAGGTAGCACTGACTGCTCAGAAGACCTTGTTTTCACTCCAGATTTTCCCATGACCGACTCAAATGGCTGATGCACAGGAAGAGTAGATGAATGTATAAACATTGTTGACAAATGGAATACATTATGGAAAAAAAATATGGCACAATACAATTCACATATACGATGACTGGCTAAACAGGATGGCATTGCATGATTCACGTATATGATGCCTGGCTAAAGAAGATGGCATTGCATAATTCCCATATACTCCCTCCGTTCCTAAATATTTGTCTTTTTAGAGATTTCAAATGGACTACCACATACGGATGTATATAGACATATTTTAGAGTGTAGATTCACTCATTTTGTTCCGTATGTAGTCACTTGTTGAAATCTCTAAAATGAAAATATTTATGAATGGTGGGAGTATGATATAGAAACCAAACAGGTGGCATTCACACAAAGCAAATCTAAACTAAGCTGATGACATATAAGATGTATAATGTAAGCAATGCAAGGCGCCATATGCATGATATGACCAACATCAGCATGCCAGGTTAGAGCAAACACCTCAGGTGGTAAACAGGCGTGGTCGGCTCCTTCTGAATCTCCATCTGAACAGTTATCTTCCTCTAGAATACAATCTGGAAATGCAGGAGGGGGGCCACTTCGCCCACCATGGAGCGGCGTCTGCATGACATTATATTCGCATGCAACGGTCTTCTCTTTTTCTCTACATGTTCAGTACGATTGTGTACAATATCTGACATGCATAATAGAAAAAATAGTTAGATTTTGTAAGGCCTAAGGGGTGCATGCAAAAATCAAGACTGATGGTAGCAAACGAGTGGATGGATCCAAAACTAATGATAGCAGGTAGATTATAGCTTCAGTTTAAAAAGATAGACAATGGATCATCTATTGTTTGTTGCCCACCCAACATGAACCACATAGAAGACCCCAGATGAACCAGCTAGTAGACAGATACTATTCGTTGCTGGCTCGATATAAGACCCATGGGCAATTCAAAACTCAAGATTGAACGATAAAGTAGCAGGTAATAATAACCGATGTATAACGTAAGCAAACACGAAAGACTGCGACCTCTCTTCCGGAACTGTGTAGTCCTCAGGTTCATCTGCTCAGTCGATGATGGTAATGCAGTTGGCGTGGTTGCCGGCAACGGGGAAGATGATCTGAGGCGGCGAAAGGAAGTCTGCAGGGGGGATCTCTGCTGCAGTGAACGCTTCTATCGATGGTGCACCTCAGGTGGGGTGGATGACGGCACGGCAGGAGCAGGACATAACACACAGAGTTTTCTTTGACGCCTATCTGAAAATGAAGTAAATCTGTAAGGGCTCCTTAGAATTGGAGGATTCTATAAACGCAGGGACAGTCAAAACACAGGAATAGGATAGGAATGCACGTGCAAAACAGAGCATTTGGAAACATAGGATTTCAGTCAACCTGGGTGTTTGGCTCACATGAATTGGAAGAACAGAGGAATGGAGAAACAAAGGGATGCGACGAGTGTACAACCTCTTTGGCATAGCCTTGTGGACCTCAGCATCATTGGGTTGGACGTGGAGGATAGTGATGATGCTGGTGTGACTGTCGGAGGCGGGGAAGAAGATCCGAGGCCTCTGGAAACGGCGCCGTGGGTACTGCTCCGCTGTGATGGACGGTTTCGTTGTTGGAGCAGCCGCTAAGGTGTACGGCGACGAGGCTGAAGCATGACAAGACAGACAACGTTAATCTGAAGTGGGACCCTAATATCATCTGCAATCGATGATGTAAAATACATCACCAAAAAGTGCTAGATGTAAAACGCATCAGCCGCGCCACGGCCGCTCCGACAGATGCTGTAAGTACTGTTCACTCTGAACTTAACAGAAGAAAATGAACTTCACAGTCGAAACTGAATTTTACTGTGGAAACTGATTGAACTAGTAACAGAGCATTGCAATAGATGTTTAGGACGTTCGAGCACTAGTAGCAGAGAAGCAGTGATCTAAATCAGCAGACGCTCGAGCAGGGAACGCACTAGCAGAGAGCAAGTCGTGCAGTAGCACCGCGAGCGAGTGCTAAAGCAGCAACTCCTGTAGCTGCCGGAGGTCGTGCAGCAGCAGCAGCAGCGCAAGCGAGAGCAAGAGCAGAGCAGCAGCACAAACGAAAGCAGGAGCAGTGCAGCAACGCGACCGACAGCAAGAACAGAGCCGCAGCGCGAGCGAGAGCCGGAGCAGCTGCAGCTAGTGCCATTGTGGAAGTCGCCGCCGAGGAAGCAACGACATGGGGGAGAGACGACGTGGATGATGTGGCCGACGACGGCGCCGTCGATGGAGACACGCCATGTCTGCTCGGTATCGAGCATCGGCAGCCCCGTGAGATCGAATAAAAGATAAAATGCAGCGGTGAGTGCAGAACCTCCTTGGTGGCGCCGAGTTGGCCTCGGCTTCATCGGAGGAATTGGTGAGGGTGCTGCGGTTCCGGTAGGGCAGGTCAAGACGGTGCTGTGGGGATTGAGGCGGCGCGATAGACGAGGCGAACGTCGGGGCAGCTCCTTGGAGGTGGAGGACGGGGCGGCTGATCCGGCGGGATGACGAGATCGACAACGGATCCTCATCCGGTGGGGTGGATGAGGGACGGCGAGCTGTTGCGGTGGAAGACGTAGTTGGCGAAGAGTCTCCGGCTGGGCGGCGGTCGGGAGGCCGACGGAGGAGCGTGGGGTTTCGCGGGTTTTGGCGGCCTCGGTGTACGAATGGGGGGCGAAGGAGGAGGGGGAGCCAAGCATAGGGACGCGCTTGTCCGAAATGTAGGGTAAGTTACCAGCGTACCCCCACCGGTTTTGACACCGCGACGTGGAGCTTCATTTCCGGCTGAGGGGTAGAAGGGGGATTTCGCGTGTCTGGGCTGCGGGAGCGATTTCGGATGAGGAGGGAGTTCTCGCGCGCGTCCAAATTTTGGGATAACAAGGCGCAGCGCGGGTTGAAGAAGCGGGAGTTTCAAAGCAGGTGAGACAAAAGATACTCGAGCTTGAAAATTTCGGGATAACAAGGTGTGGATTCCTTGTTCGGCAGAACAAACTTAACGTGTAAAAAAACAATTCATACAAGACACAACAGAGTCATGTCCCCTTTTACTATATTGCTATAGATGCCATTGAAAAAACTACAAGAAAATGTAAAAAAACGGGAGAACAAGATTACCCTACACAGTACCAAATCGATTCGCACTTCCCCCTACAACAACAAAAAACAAATCAATTCCCACCAAAGAAAGAGTAATGTCCCTTTTATATGATTACAGATGCCATGATCTCGAATTTCAATTTTTGAATCCACGTTATGTTGAATTCGAATATATCGTTAGGTGACCTTGCGGTTTATAATTGATGTAGTCGTACATTTTGATCTTCCATCATATATGAACATTTTACTCCACCATGTGAACATATATATTGTCGTCTACCATATGGACTAAATTTGAATCAATTTTCCTTATTTGAATACGATTGTTGTCAAGTTATACTGTAATTTAAATATTATCTTGATAACAAAAAACATACATATAGCAGTAATCATATTTCACTATGAACTACATGTACCATACGCTCTCCAATTCAAATATTTGTATCCATTTTATGTTGAATTCAAATCATAGTACATTATTGGTCTAGGTAGCGAGATGTTTGGGATAATCTAAACCCTGTTTTCATACGTATAATTTTTGGCAGAATTGTGACAAGTTTTGGTATAAGCCTCTTGCAAAACCGGAGATTCTCTCAACAAGCCTCGTGGTTCCGTGAGGGAACGTGTCACCTTTGTGTGCGAAACGATATACGCTGCCTCCCCCTGATTTTATTTACAGAGGCAACATAGAACTATATGAGTGCCCTGTTAAATTTTGGAATTATTTTGGGTTCATTTGGCCTTTTTATACATTAATTGAGTTTCTGGACTTTTAATGTGCATAATCTAAATATGAATTGCATGCACATGCTCCGGTGCACCAAAGTGGGTTGAAAAATCACATGTGTGTCCTTGGTTGAATTTCTAGGTCCCATGGAAGAAATGAGAATGAAATTCAAACATCTGGGCGTCATGACTCGGCCGAGAACAACGAGAAACTTTGATTTTAAATTCATGTAAATCCAAAACTCGCCTGGAAATCATGAAACTTGGCATGGTGTCATGTCATGGCACTAACATGTTGTGGTAAAAAATTGGGCCGATTTGGAAGCTCATGGTTCTAAGAGGGAACGTGCCACCATTGAGTGTGAAACGATATACGCTGCCCCCCCCCCCCTTGAGTTTCTTAACAAAGGCAACATAGAACTACATTAGTGCCCTGCTAAATTTTGGAATTATTCCGGGTTCGTTTCTCGTTTTTTATACATTAATTGAGTTTCTGGTCATTTAATGTGCATAAGTCAAATTTGAACTACAAGCACATGCTCTCGTGCACCAAAGTTGGTTGAAAAATCACATTTGTGTCCTCGGGTGAATTTCTAGGTCCCATGCAAGAAATGAGAATAAAATTAAAACATCTGGGCATCGTGGCTCGGCCGAGAACATTGAGAAACTTGGTTTTAAAATTCTTGTAAATCCAAAACACGTCTGAAAATCATGAAACTTGGCATGGATGTCATGTCATGGTACTACCATGTTGTGGTAAAAAAATTGGCCGAATAGAAACAGATTTTGGTATAAGCTTCTTGCAAACCGAAGCTTCTCTCAAGAAGGCTCGTGGTTCTGAGAGGGAACGTGCCACCTTTGAGTGCGAAACGATATACGTTGTCCCCCTTGAGTTTATGTACAAAGGCAACATAGAACTACATGAGTGCCCTGTTAAATTTTGGAATTATTCCGGCTTCGTTTGGCCTTATTTACACATTAATTGAGTTTTTGGTCATTTAATGTGCATAATTCAAATTTGAACTACAAGCACATGCTCCCGTGCACCAAAGTTGGTTGAAAAATCACATTTGTATCCTCGAGTGAATTTCTACTCCCTCCTTCCATCTATATAAGTCCTAATGCGTTTTTCGAGGCTAACTTTGACCAAACGTTAGATCAATAATATATGACATGCAACTTACACAAAGCATACCTTCAAATTTGTATGTCAAAGGAGCTTCCAATAATATAATTTTCATAGTATACATCTCATGTGCTATTAATCTTGTCAATAGTCAAAGGCTGTCTTGAAAAACACATTAGGCCCTATATAGATGGAAGGAGGGAGTAGGTCCCATGCAAAAATGAGAATAAATTTCGAACATCTGGGTATCGTGGCTCGGTCGAGAACATTGAGAAACTTGGTTTTAAAATCATGAAACTTGGCATGGTGTCATGTCATGGTAGTACCATGCCGTGGTAAAAAAATTGGCCGAATAGGAACAAATTTTGGTATAAGCTTCTTGCAAATCGGAGCTTCTCTCAAGAAGGCTCGTGGTTCTGGGAGGGAACGTGTCACCTTTGTGTGCATAATTCAAATTTGAAATAAAAGCACATGTTCTAGTGCACCAAAGTTGGTTGAAAAATCACATGTGTGTCCTCGGGTAAATTTCTAGGTTCCATGCAAGAAATGGGAATGAAATTCAAAATTCTGGGTGTCGTGGCTGGGTTGGAAACATTGAGAAACTTAGTTTTTTAATTCCTGTAAATCCAAAACACGCATGAGAATAATGAAACTTGGCTTGGTACCATGACATGGCACCAACATGCTGTGGTAATTTTGCAGTCTGATTTGCGAAGGCGCACACATTAACAATCAACAAAGTCATTTTGGAACAAGTGTTGTCACGTTACAATCGGAAACACAAGTATTATTGAAACCATGGGCGTTCTACTTACTAGTACCATTTACGTGCCGCCACGCGTCCCCATTTTTTATTAGCTAGGAGGCGCCGTGCAGGGTAGCTATTTGAGTACGAGAGGCGTGCGATCAGACCCCTGCGCGTGCTTATCGGGAGGAGAGCCCTTTGACCTCCATCTGTCGTCCACCTCTCTCCCAAGGTCTCCATTAATGGCGCCCGAGCCTCTGTTTAATGGCATGGCTATGTCTCACTCGACTGAGATTTAAGAGAGAAAAAAGAAAATCTGAAAGCACGGATCTTGATGTAAGATCCGACGGACCTATATAGCATCTATCGCGACTTATAGCAAGACTGATGAATATATAAGGACGATTATTTTTTTTTTGATCAAAGAAGGGCTTGCCCCTTCCGATTTTCATTACTGAAAACCACCACAATTCACAAGAAGTTCAGCACAACTCGTTGAGAAACCACAATTCAAGGGGAGGAGGCACAAGGGGCGGTGGAGCACGGTGAGGTCCATCGAGACCTTCGAGAGCTCCATCGTCGGGTCCTGTTCGGTCTGCATGATCTCGCCCTCCTCGTGCACAACCATCTCTCGACTTGGGCCGGGGTATTACAAAGCTTTACCGTCACATATTTTATACTACTTCAAGGTGCATTAAATCAACACATGCAAGTATCAGAAGGAGAGTCACGGCATGCATGCATGCGTTGTAATTAATGCATCGGTAAACGCAAAATATTGAAATATATCGAGTGCAGTGCTTTGATGTGTCGCGTCAACTCGTACATCAACGAGAAGTTTGATTATCCTCTCCCTCGTGGACTTAACTGCACCTGCCTTTGGCTGTATGACAGGTTGGCCACACACCTGTCGGTCCCACCTGTCATACACGCAAAGGCAGGAGCGTCCCTCCCTCGCCCATGAGCGTGGTGGCTGGCAAGACTAGGAGAAGCTTTCGCTACACGCTCTCCCTCCCGCACATGGTGGACATGCAGCAGTTCAATCGGTGTCAGATGGCCAGAAGCGTACTGTAGTACTCCTCCAGTGCAGTAGTACTCCATCATTGTTCGACTTCCCAAAGAGGCGAAAAGCCAAGCGCAGCCCGGACGCTCGTGTGGCAGTTTCATGTGTAGAGTAGTCTAGGATAGCGTGTATCATGCCTGTAAGCTTAAAATCATTGGGGTCGGCTCCATGCTATGTGGCCATCTCGAAGTTTAAAAAAAATTTAAAATAGTCTTCTGGCCCTACCTGACACCCTGATGATTGTAGTTTGCACGCTCATCTGGTCAAGACAGGAATATATATTTTAATTTGTTTTTTTAAAGGGGGGACTCCCTGGCCTCTGCATCAGAACGATGCATACGGCCACATATATTTTAATTTGTGGTGGGTAAATGTTAGAGGTTGCAGCAAATATATTGTACACTGCGGGTCTTTCAGCCAAGTTTAGAGGCAAGCATGTGGGGCCAGTGCTATGATGTGTCGCGTCAACTCGTACAACGAGGAGAAGCTTGATTTTACTACACACCTTCTCCCTCACCCATGCGCGCGGTTGCTCGCAAACGAGGACATGCTTTTGCTTAGTAGTACTTGTACAACAAGCTATCCGTCCCGCTCGCGGTGGACGGACATGCAGCAGTGGATTCGACACTGTAGAAGCACTTGTAGTAACATCATTGTTCGTCTTCTCGAAGAGGCGAAGAGCCAAGCGCAAACCGAACGTTGCAGTTGCGAACATTGGAGCACGCATATAGCCAGGCTCTTGCATGAGACAAAATTGCTATGTGAGCCCACTATTGTACTAGTACGTACAACTACTTGCTAGTATAGCCCTGTAAACCAGAAAGGAGTATTTGCCCTTCTAGACATTTCAACAAGTGACTAGACTACACCGAGATGGAGTACATATGGAGCAAAATGAGTGAATCTGCACCGTAAATAAATACGTACTAGTTCTATCGTTTTCCTCTCCGAGGTGCACAATATTGAGTATGCTGACTAGTCTCTTTTTGACACGCATTTACGTTTTTTTTACACAGTACAGACGCAAGCGCTCATATACACGCGCATACACTCACCCCTATGAATGCACACACGCACGACACTATCATCTTGAAATTTATGAAGTCACCATAGGCACCTCGTCGTCGACGGGTCCATAGGTGCTTGAATGCCAAGGAGGGAGAGGGTAGCGGTTCCCGAGACGTTGAACGGTCAATGATGCATCCTCAATTACATGCAGAGGGAATTAATTGGAGAAGCAGAATAGAGCCAGCACGATGTGAATGCAACAGAGTTTGTACCCTCATATAATAAAGGCGCCCCACCACTCCAATCCATCTACTCCCAAGTCTCTGCGCAACACTGCTCACTCCAATCCAAGACCAAGTGACCAGAAGCCACAAGCACCTATGGAGGCGATGGACGCGAGCGGCAGTCGGCTGTGCCAAATCATCCAAGGCGCTGGCCTGCGGCCCCGCACCGCGCAACGTTTCCAGACGGCGCTGGCAACCGCAGGCATCGTAGCCCTCACCGACGCCGGCTTCGCCTCTCGCATGGACGACATGATGGTCAACTCCATCCGCAAGTTCACCACCATCAAGAAGCGCGCGGACGACCTTGCCGTACTGCTCCAGCCCGCGCGCCCAGGTTCCTCATTGCCTGCCACCCTCATCGGCCTCCATGGTGAAGAACTCTTTCAAGCCCTGGTGGCCCTGCAGGTGCCGGAGGTCGCGACGAAGAATGTGCACCTCGAGGCCACGCTCGCCGCGCAGCGCCTCGCCATGCAAGAAACCGTCGACCTGCACATCCACGTCTACGCCTCGACGGTGTAGAGTGCCCTGCGGTTGAGCACACAGATGATCTACGTACGTTCAAATACGATCAACCGTGCGACAGCAGTTCCAAATCGAGAGGGAAAGGCGAAGAGTCGGTGGACGGTTGCCAGTTTGCCACGGTACACGAAGAGGCGCCCCGGCCTACACGTCCTTTCGGAAATTGTACAAAAGGACTCGCCGTCTTCTCACTGACATGTTGGAACGGGACCACATGTCAACGAAACATGGTGTGTAATTTCTCATGCAAAATGCGATCTAGCCGCATTGGCCCGAGGTGCCGCATTAGTTATCGACCTTTATTTTTTAACATACAATCTGAGTGGATAGCTCCTGTGGTCATCACACGTGCGCGGATATATAGGTGGGCTAGGTGGGCAGGTGGCAACAATCTAAGTGCTAAAAGAGTTGATCTGGAAAAAAGAGTTGATCCAATGCTTGGTTGTGTTTGGATTTTCCAGCTATGACCATTGGATAGAGTGGATCAATGGCTTACGTTCAAAGTTATTCTCATTCTATAGAATGGTATAGGAACGTGGAGAGATTTGGTTGATTTTATATCGCTGAATAATATAAAATATTATGAGTGCACACGCTCCACCCCGAGGTTTGTAGCTCCTTCTCGGCCGTCGGGAATCTATGTTCTTCCACTCTTTCGTTTAAGACATGAGCTTTATTCATCCTGTTGCCGACACGCGGGACATCTATATGCCTCCATTTTACAAAATCATACTATATGCCTCCATGACACGCGGGACATCTAGCATCAAGGTGGCGTGTCATGCAAGAAAATGGAGATATGCAGTGCGTAAGTGAGTCGTGCACTTCGATGGCACCTAGTACTACGCAATATTTTTTCTCCTCGATGGCACGTAAATAGTGCACGTACTCAATGACAGAGCGACGAGAGAACGACGAGAAGATTGCTTACTATGCCTTCTCCCTCGCCAACGCGTGCACGGTGGCTCGTAGCACGAGGAGAAACTTTTGCTTACAAGCGGTGGACGTGCAGCAGTTCATTTGGTGTCAGATTGCCAAAAGTATTACTGTAGTACCATAATTATTGTTCGACTTCCGGAAGAGGAGAAGAGCCAAGCGCAAGGTCACCTACTAACCTAGTACAGTACTACTATAGCCAAAGCTGGTCCACCTTTTTAGAGCATGGTTAATTAATATATGCAGCTCTTGCAGCGGCACATCATTTAGAGCAAGTACTCTCTTCGTAGGAACAAAGGAAGTGAAACAAAAGTTGGAGTGGATGCTAGATTGCCAATTAAAACATGATTACATAGGAGAAAAATCCTATAGCATTCTATCCTATGAATCAAACGACCAATGTAGGAAAATTATGAGGGGGGTCTCTCCAACAGTGTTCCTTGGCTCGCACCTAGCATCACGGTGGTCGAACTTGGAGCCATTCATCTGGTACACGTGGCATCTCAGATCTGGACACAAGGTGACGCGACCTCTCACTTCCTCCGCCATTTGAAGCGGCGCGCCGGTGGAGGGCTAGCATACTCCAATATTAGGTTGGCTCTATGTGATGTGGCAACTTCATATACTAACCGGATGCCGGCTATACTCCCTCTGTAAATAAATACATGGTGTATTGTTTTATTCCTATCGGCGAGGTAACTTAATGTCTTTTTGCTACTAAATAGGATTACATGCAATGAACTAACCACCGCATGTGATGTTTGGTAGTCTCAAGTCATTGAAAGCATGCACGGGCACGGAGGGGGACGCAGCTTCCTTGACTTACTGCACCTGCCTTTGGGTGTATGACACGTGGGTCCAACGGGTGGCTGGCCAACCTGTCATACAGCCAAAGGCAGGTGCAGTAGAGGGGCGAGGAGTAGATGGCCAACACGCACGTGAATTCAACGCAGTCTGCACTTCTCATATAAAGGCTCCCGCCAGTCCAATCTAAGAAATCCTACGCACCTACGCACCTAAGGGCAAGAGTGATCACTCCAATCGCAAGATCAGTTGACTAGAAGCTAGACCCATGGGGGCGATGAGCGCGAGCATCATCCGGATGTGCCAGATGGTCCACGACACTGGCCTACATCCTGGCACCAAGGAATGTCTCCAGGTAGTGCTTGAGGCTGCCAGGGCGAGGGGCCGCTTGGACGACAGCTTCGTCTCCTTGTTCGACGAGGTCCTCGTCGGCTTCCTCGACAAGTTCACCATCGTCAAGAAGCTCGCGGACGACCTTGACGTATGCCTCCAGCCCACGCGCCCTGGCTCTGCGATGCCTGCCACCCTCAAGAGCCTCTATGGTGACAACCTCTTCGACGCACTGGTGGCCCTGCGACTGCCCGTCGTCGCGCCGGAGAATGTCCACCTCGAGGTCGCGCTCGCCGCGCAGCGCCTGGCGCAGCAAGACACCATCGACATAATCACCCACGTCTACGCGCAAATCGTCCACAAGGACTACTACATGCAAGAGGAGGACGATAGGACGCTGGCCTTCTTGGACCGCAGGGCAACCTTGGACGGCATTGTTTAGAAGCACGTTGAGCTTGCCGCCAACGCCGCTGCTCCTCACACGTCGGTTGGTGACCCGGTGCACTAGGGCGTGAGGATGTCGTTGATGGATCCGTATGTATCTTTATCTTTCCGTCAAATCCATGTAGTAGTATATGGTACTACTAGTAATTATCTTACCTTTCGCATCAACTTCATAATTTTCCTACGTACTCTATGCATGAACCGTGCCAGAACCAAACTTCTCATTACTCTAGGGAAAATCGTTATTTCTATCTATCAGTCGCCCCATGGAGCAGAACCAAATTTTACAAGTTACAAGTTCAAAAGGAAAAGCCTGCCGTGTTCGCGTCGCACCCCCACACGGTTTGTCCGGCACGCCGCTCAAGGGGGAATGCGTGCTGTGTTGCACTTTCACTTACAAGTGGGACCGCAGTTGAGCAAACCGACTATCGGCAAACCCCCACCCCGCCCACCGCGCGATGGCTAAGAAAACAGGAGGCAGAAGAGATGGCTGTAGCTAGCACGGACTCCAAGAAAATTGGTGTCGGATGGGACTCGTGTGGGTGGCGTGTGTCGTACTGCTAGACATGAATGCTAGTTATGGCCCATGCCACCCCACTATATCGAGGTGCTGGTTACTCCACTATATCGAGTACGTAGAACAAATTTCCTGGAGTCCGTGCTCGGCCCTCCTCTATCTCTCTTCTCAGCCAGCCAGCAGACGCGCGGAGCCCATTGTCTGTTTGCTCATATGCGGTCCCACATGTCAGTGAAAACGCAAGAGGACCCACTGAACCTGCACATCTTTCACCTCGACGTGCTGGTGATGAAAAACAAATCCAATAAAGATCTTCGGTGGCCGCTTTTGGAGTTACTCAAGAGTAGTAAGATTCTATTTACAGTTTAACCCAAGATGCACATCACGTGGCTTCACCTACAGCTCTATTTTCTTGCATGACACGACCTGGATGCTGGATGTCCCACGTGTCGGCAAAAGGAGGAAGAACTCGACCAAATCTTCGGTTGTGCTCTCGGATTAGACTAGTTGTGCTAACTTAAAATTTTATTGTGTAGAATGGATGCAAGTTTTGGTATTGGGAAGAAGAGTACAATGATATATTGATAGAGCACAATTTAGTAGATGTTCTAGCACTTTTATCTAGCATAGAGGCTAGAGATGAGTGCACTTGTTGATAGAATAGAGGCTAGACACGTCTACTTCTTTACACTCGAAGAAGAAAGAAGCACGCAAGATCGAGCCTCCGCAGATCAACAATGAATGCATCGAGAAGGCACTAATCCAACTTACAGGAGCAGTTATGGAAGTTGGATATCTTCTAAAATGTATTCTTGTGGTTCTTGTTTTCTTTGGTCTTGCTTTTCTAGTCAAAATTTTGGTGATGTATTTCCATGTACCAAAAAATCAATGATGAAAAAAAGATATGTGTTTGCAAAGAAAAATGTACACGGCCGGGATGCGGTCGCGCGTTCGGCGCACGACCACCGCATCCGAGAAATGGCCAGGACACGACCCCATTGCCCTACCCAAACGGACAGAATCCAGGCAAAACACAGGTCCGTTTGGGGTCGTGCGTTGGAGTTGGCCTTACAAGTGGGACCACAGTTGAGGAAACCGACTATCGGCAAACCCCCACCTCGCCCGCCGCGCGATGGCTGAGTTAGAGAAACGACTAGGTTGAAGAGATTGTTGTAGCACGGACTCCAAGAAATATGCTGTCAGATGGAAGTCGTGCTGGTGGTGTGTGCCGTACTCCTGGACGTGAATGCTTGTTCTGGCCCATGCCACCCTACTACTCCTAGTACTACTTATAGTAGTAGTATCGAGGATTCGAGGTGCTGGTTACGTACAGCGAACACATTAACATATGGCCCACCTCACACTGTGGCCAAATTTCCTGGAGTCTGTGCTAGGTTAAAAAGTGTTCTTTGTGAGGATGGGTGGCTGGTCTCAAGTTTAAAAATTGTTGTATTACGTACGTAGACGTAGAGATAGTGCAGCATGTGAAGCTAGTACAAATAGTGTACTATTGTTTTCTCCTAGTGCTACGCAATTTTTTTTCTCCTCGATGGCACTTGAATAGTGCACGTACTCAATGACAGAGCACGGGATGGTAGCCATGGACATGGTCGGCCCTTTTTGAAGAGAGTACTAATAAATAACTTTGATGTGTCCCGTCAACTCGCAGAACAACGAGAAGCTTGCTTACTACGCCTTCTCCCTCGCCAACACGTGCGCGGTGGCTCGCAGCACGAGGAGAAACTTTTGCTTACAAGCGGTGGACGTGCAACAGTTCATTTGGTGTCAGATTGCCAGAAGTACTACTGTAGTACCATCATTATTGTTCGACTTCCGGAAGAGGAGAAGAGCCAAGCGCAAGGTCACCTACTAACCTAGTACAGTACTACTATAGTCAAAGCTGGTCCACCTTTTTAGAGCATGGTTAATAAATATAGGCGGCTCTTGCAGCGGCACATCATTTAGAGCAAGTACTCTCTTCGTAGGAACAAAGGAAGTGAAACAAAAGTTGGAGTGGATGCTAGATTGCCAATTAAAAGATGATTACATAGGAAAAAAATCCTATAGCATTCTATCCTATGAATCAAACGACCAATGTAGGAAAATTATGAGGGGGGGTCTCTCCAACAGTGTTCCTGGGCTCGCACCTAACATCACGGTGGTCGAACTTGGAGTCATTCATCTGGTACACGTGGCATCTCAGATCTGGACACATGGTGACGCGACCTCTCACTTCCTCCGCCATTTGAAGCGGCGCGCCGGTGGAGGGCTAGCATACTCCAATATTAGGTTGGCTCTATGTGATGTGGCAACTTCATATACTAACCGGATGCTGGCTATACTGTTGGAAATATGCCCTAGAGGCAATAATAAATTGGTTATTATTATATTTCCTTGTTCATGATAATCGTTTATTATCCATGCTAGAATTGTATTGATAGGAAACTCAGATACATGTGTGGATACATAGACAACACCATGTCCCTAGTAAGCCTCTAGTTGACTAGCTCGTTGATCAATAGATGGTTACGGTTTCCTGACCATGGACATTGGATGTCGTTGATAACGGGATCACATCATTAGGAGAATGATGTGATGGACAAGACCCAATCCTAAGCCTAGCACAAGATCGTGTAGTTCGTTTGCTCAGAGCTTTTCTAATGTCAAGTATCATTTCCTTAGCCATGAGATTGTGCAACTCCCGGATACCGTAGGAATGCTTTGGGTGTGCCAAACGTCACAACGTAACTGGGTGGCTATAAAGGTGCACTACGGGTATCTCCGAAAGTGTCTGTTGGGTTGGCACGAATCCAGACTGGGATTTGTCACTCCGTGTAAACGGAGAGGTATCTCTGGGCCCACTCGGTAGGACATCATCATAATGTGCATAATGTGACCAAGGAGTTGATCACGGGATGATGTGAGTTACGGAACGAGTAAAGAGACTTGCCGGTAACGAGATTGAACAAGGTATCGGGATACCGACGATCGAATCTCGGGCAAGTAACATATCGATTGACAAAGGGAATTGGGTACGGGATTGATTGAATCCTCGACATCGTGGTTCATCCGATGAGATCATCGAGGAGCATGTGGGAGCCAACATGGGTATCCAGATCCCGCTGTTGGTTATTGACCGGAGAGTCGTCTCGGTCATGTCTGCATGTCTCCCGAACCCGTAGGGTCTACACACTTAAGGTTCGGTGACGCTAGGGTTATAGAGATATTAGTATGCGGTAACCCAAAAGTTGTTCGGAGTCCCGGATGAGATCCCGGACGTCACGAGGAGTTCCGGAATGGTCCGGAGGTAAAGATTTATATATGGGAAGTCTTATTTTGGTCGCCGGAAAAGTTTCGCACTTTATCGGTATTGTACCGGGAGTGCCGAAAGGGGTCCGGGGGTCCACCAAGGGGGTCCACCAGCCCCGGGGGGGCACATGGGCTGTAGGGGGTGCGCCTTGGCCTATATGGGCCAAGGGCACCAGCCCCAAGAGGCCCATGCGCCAAGAGATAAGAAAAACGGAGAGTCCTAAAAGGGGAAGGCACCTCCGAGGTGCCTTGGGGAGGATGGACTCCTCCCTGGCCGCACCCTTCCTTGGAGGAAGGGCCAAGGCTGCGCCCCCCCTCTCCCTTGACCCTATATATAGTGGGGGGAAGGGAGGGCAGCAGCAATCTAAGCCTTGGCGCCTCCCTCTCCCTCCCGTGACACCCCTCCCTCCCGTTAGTGCTTGGCGAAGCCCTACCGGGATCCCCGCTACTTCCACCACCACGCCGTCGTGCTGCTGGATCTCCATCAACCTCTCCTTCCCCCTTGCTGGATCAAGAAGGAGGAGACGTCGCTGCTCTGTACGTGTGTTGAACGCGGAGGTGCCGTCCGTTCGGCGCTAGGATCATCGGTGATTTGGATCACGACGAGTACGACTCCATCAACCCTGTTCTCTTGAACGCTTCCGCTCGCGATCTACAAGGGTATGTAGATGCACTCCTTCCCTCTCGTTGCTAGTAAACTCCATAGATTGATCTTGGTGATGCGTAGAAAATTTTGAATTTCTGCTACGTTCCCCAACATATACTACTACGGTACTCACACTCCAAGAAGTGACTCGAAAACCATTCATAAATTGAGTATATGACATGCATTCGCAACTGAAATGTACCATTCATTAAATACAACAAGTCATCAACACACAACGACAACGAGGATACATGTTGGATTATAGATTATT
Source organism: Aegilops tauschii subsp. strangulata (assembly GCF_002575655.3). Lineage (NCBI taxonomy): Eukaryota > Viridiplantae > Streptophyta > Magnoliopsida > Poales > Poaceae > Aegilops > Aegilops tauschii. The sequence goes on along the minus strand of NC_053041.3, from coordinate 557,469,387 downwards.
TCCAACAAAACATTCTAGCAAATACTAAAGTTTTCATCACACAACAAATAACAAGCAATGAAATGAACTTCAACTCAACCAATTCTCGGCGTTGGAACGCTTGCTTTGAACCATAGGTGCTCTGGGAAGGGCCAGCTATTGTCAATATCGAGAGCAACGCAGGACTGATCATCCAGGCTGAAGCGGCATATATCAGGTCCAGGGTAGGGAACCACCGAAATGTCCGAGGTATAGATACAGTTGCTTCTCATAAATGGTAGTAACGTTGTGTCAATAGCAGCTGGATCGCCTTTCACCATCATTGGATAGTTTGGTCCAAGGAAGAGCGAGTTTGTTCCAAGACTATCAATACTGAACCAGGGAGAAGGTGTTTGCGCTAGCACACTAGTATCCGTCCTGAATACCATGCAACGGGTGTTGGAATAGGTCAGGAGAGGGCGACCATGGGAGACAACACCTGCTTCCTCAGTAGTAACAATCTGAGTGCACTGTATACAGACAAGAAGAGGTGATCCATCGGAATTAGTTGCCAGGCGCCACTGAGTATATAAGTTTTGCTCCTCCTCATGCTCGTGATCATCACCATCGTCATCTCCCCCTTGCTTATAAAATTTTTCAAGTATAGGTGGTGGAATGTTCACAAGACCTTGGAAACACAAGAAGAAGGTTAATTAGTAAAGGGAAACTTGCTAACCTGCATGCATGTGGATGAAACAATTATAATTACGGTGGAAGACAAACGTACCAAAACTACGAGGATCCCATGCAAAAACAGTGCCACGAGTGGTGGCAGCAAACACAAGATCCTCGTATTCAATTGCATCACAGTACACATCCATGTATAGAAACTGATTTTTGAGCAATATCCATCCAATCGAACCACGAAGGACGGCAACAAGCTTGTCGAAGATAGCAACAACTTGATAGTTCTTGTAATTCCAAGAGCGGTTGGGAACTCGACAAATTGCTATCTTCAGTAGACGACAGTCACCATGATCGTATTTGAACGTACTTAGATCATCTGTGTGCTCAACCTCAGGGCACTCGGAGATTTTTGGAAGTGGAATCCGCTGACGAGTGTACACATTCACAAGTTCCCACTCACAATTGTACCCAATATAAACAACCCAATCTCCATTTGTGCTAGCCCAGGACTTACCCTTAAGCGATGGCATCTTGACATCACACGTATCATTATCAAGCGGCATCAACTTGCGCAAGGCGAGGCCTCCGTCGTCCGCGCCCATGCGAACAGGCTTATAGCGAAGAAGATAAGGGAGATCAAACCGCTCCTGGACCCTTGGGTTCCTTGTAATGATGTTATTAGTTGAGTCGAGAATGGGCTTGAACGAACCTGCCATGCTAGCTGAGGTGATGACGTCGCACCGATCAATGAGTTCCCCCACCACGTCATCTTTCAGATCGGGGCAAGAATAACGGGGTCGTTTCCGGCTTGTTCCCTCCATGGAGAAGACGATCGAACAATGGCAGAAGGAAGGGTGAAGGCAAATGGAGGAGGGAGGAAGAGCGTGCGACAGCAGTTCCAAATCGAGAGGGAAAGGCGAAGAGTCGGTGGACGGTTGCTAGTTTGCCACGGTACACGAAGAGGCGCCCCGGCCTACACGTCCTTTCGGAAATTGTACAAAAGGACTCGCCGTTGTCTCACTGACATGTTGGAACGGGACCACATGTCAACGAAACATCGTGTGTAATTTCTCGTGCAAAATGCGATCTGGCCGCGTTGGCCCGAGGTGCCGCATTATTTCTCGAATTTATTTTTTTAATGGCGTGCCGTTCAGTTTTGAAGGACGACTAACTGGTACTGTTTGCAGAGAAAATATAAACTACTCTACCACTACTCCACCTCTAGTACTAGTAGTATAAAAAAGATATATAGGCTGGAGCTTCAGAGCTTTCTTCTAAGGGCTGCTCACTTGCTTCTCACACTATCACCCTCTCTCCAGATCTAAAAAGACGGCCTCTCTCTCCCTCCTCACCGGTGGTCACAGATCCACCGGGGAAGAAAAGGACGTGCAGTGTTGACGCACTCGTCGTCGGCGAGCGAGGTCACGCACTGACGACAAGGCCGTCCTCTCAGACCTAGCGCCCGTGCGGGATGGCCTCCGTCCCCAAGCTCGCTGTCGTAGTGCGTGTGGAGGACGATGACCACGAGCGAAGCCACTTCCCGCCGACCCTCAGGTATGCTACCTCTTTTCGAACCATACCCTTGTTCTATTGCCCCATCTGCCATGTCGCTGCATGTGGATCTTTTTCCACTCCACCATCTTCCCAATTTGCTATCCTCTGCTCTACTGGTCACGCAGACGAAAACCTTAATTTGCACTATTAAAGGAAACCCTACTTCATGCAGACTAATCCATGTCTGGGTTGAAAAAGGAAAGGAAGGGAGACTGTACTGTCCAAGAGAGTAGGCATCGAACCCGCATCTAGGTTGAGAAGGGGAAAATCAGTAGCTAAGGAACGAGTCTCGTGTCTCTTGGTCGAAGAAGGGTAGAAAGGCATGACAACGCAATAGAGAATGACCAGGTCGATCGGTTTGTTGTCCTCACATAGGAAAAAGGTGGCTAAACATAACAAAAATGGGACGTAATCCACATATGCTGCCTGGATATTTGTTGCTCTGGGCAACCATACCTCCCTCACCACTCTATGCGTCCGTGGAGGTACATCGTACTGGTGCGCCCACTGTCCGAATGGGCCTCGCATACTCTTAGTCTAACTTTTTTGCTGTTAGTATAACGCCAGCAGTCAAGTCAAGCAATGCTACTGCTAAAGTGATGCCACATTTAACTAATGCCGCACTCAGTCTAATGCCACCGATAAATTTAAGCAATGCCATTTAATGTCACTGGATTATTTCAGGGTTAGCCGTTGATTGTGGATGTATTAAAGATTTTTCAACTAAGGCATTCTAATGATGTTGCACAACCAGTATACCAACAATGAAACTTGTTACTACCTTCAGATTTTTTGCACTGTTAATGCTTATAGATTACATACCTCACTTTCATGAGATAAGTTAATTTTTTTGTACAGTGTCACCAAAATGCCAAGGCGCTGATGTCATTTTATTTTGGTTAAACTGCACAAAAAATTATGAAGACAAGAGGAAAGGTTAAGAGTGGGCACCTCCTCCTCCGGCTGTTCTCTTGATTCGTTCGATCAAGTTTTTATGTTTGATCGATTATCAAGATTGGGATAGCAATTTTTAAGGCCCCCCCCCCGCCCCGAGTTCGAAATGATATTTACCTTGGAGGTACATGGTTTGCAATTTTTTTATACTGTCATTAGTTAATAATGCTAGTTACCTTCAGACTTTTGTATTTGGTTTAATGCTCATGCACAGCTAGTATACCAATGCTGAAACATGTTACCTTTACATTTTGTATTGTTAATTCTTATAGAAAACTTCCAGTGCCAGAGTTTATTGAAATCTGTTCAGTAAAACTATTGTACTGTACCCTGTAATAAAATAACTACTCTACTGTTGCACTAGCCACTGGATTGGTGTATATTTGTAGTATTCGAAATTTCGAATGGTGTTGCATTAGCGTATGGACATAAATAAAGGGTGGCAAGCTTTCCCAGATATGTGCTCAAGAAAACTACTACCTGTTTTTCTAAATACTAGTAGACGTTTGGGTACTTTAAACTGAACTGCAAAACCTCTTATATTAAGGAACAGAGGGTGTAGAGTTCACTCAAATTATCCGGTAAAGCTAGTCACACCTTTGTTAAAATTAATGTTCATTATGTTATCGGAGGAGGTCTGTAAGTTTGTCTCTAATGCATGTCGACTACATACCTGACATCATGATGTAATGTTAAGTCATTTCCTTTTGTACAGTGTCACTGAATTGTCAAGGCGGTGATGGCATTTTATTTTAGTTGAACTGCACAAAATATGCTTAAAAGAAGAGGAAAGGTCAGGAATCGATCATTCTTTCAGAAAGAACTATATATGCCTTTCTGACATCAGCCTCTGTTGCCTTATTTATTCCTTCAAAAAGGTGGTTAGAAACAGTCTTGCTACCTTTTCCCATTAAGAAATTGGAATGCTTATATTTGTGAGTCTATGCTTCAACTAGTGCCACTTTTATAGTAATCACACTTTCAATATCTATGCAAACAGGGATGCTCGAGTTTAGTGGAACTGCACAAAAAGTCCAACTGGTTCAACATTAGGAGCATGTTTTCTCCCAAACCTTTATATCCAATTGGTGGCACTATGAGCTGTTCATTAAGAAGGTACATGGTTTGCTACTATCTTGCTACTCTTTTTGTACTATCATTAGATAGTAATACTAGTGGTTTGCATGTGAATTTATTGGCAGGGTGGACCTACATTGGAGGTGCAGGACATGATTCAATGACTGGATGCTCAATTTCGGTTGTATCGATTTCACCTCTTCCATCACCGCGAACATGGATATCCTTGGTCTGATGAAGAATAGGCGCTATGTTTCTGCTCTGAACAAGCAAATCAATTCAGTATGAAATTGTCCGGGGCAAAGCATGACTGTATCAAATTGTCCAGTGCAAAACATGACAGATCTAAGCGGAAGAGACATGTTTAAACCGAAAATACAAGGTGGGGGTATATGTTTACTAGCTGCTTGATATTTGTGCAGACAGAGATGTCTGCCCGTTGCTATTTAGCAAACACACAAAGTGACCACAATTTTGGTTGAACTGCACAAGAGAATAGTATAGTCACTGCATGCAGTGCCATTTGAAAATAGACACAGAAAGATTGGATAGTCACTTCATGGACTGCAGAAAAGTAGTACTGTACTATTTATTGGCCAACACTAGGTGCTTCATTGCTTTGGTCTGATTATACAATGGGCATCATTTTGCCTAAGTTAAAGTTTGTATTCCGAAAATAGTCTCGCCGTGTGATCAAGAGAAGACCAAATCATATTGCAGTGCATGTTCCTCCATCATGTGTGGTTCATTCCCATGGTTCCAGCTGTTGGTGAAACCACTTACGTTTGCAAGAGGAATTGTAGACTTCACAAACAAATTTGTCATTCAGTCTGTACTGAATGTTGGCCAAGAGAAGCATCCATGTTAGTAGGAAGAACATATGTTTTTTCTAGATCTTTGCTTTTGGAGCTACATATTTGTATATGATCTGTGAATCATTGAGATGCATTAACATGTTGATCTTATGTATGGGAATCGTACTAGTTGGTTTTAGTTGTGGCTGATCTTTGCTTTTGGAGCTACATATTTGTATATGATCTGTGAATCATTGAGATGCATTAACAGCTCCTTATATCTGTTCGCTCAGTGTTTACAAGTTACCGATCGATCACTAGCTAGCCTACTAATGCGCTCCTGGCTGTTTTAGTTGCGACGCAAGATCCGAAGTGGCAGGTTTTTGAATAGAAATGCCTACCTCTGAAGAAACTGACAAGCTGCTCTGAAGAAAATGCCATGCGAATCTGAAGAAACTGCTAGCAAAAACGTTCGCAAATGCCTTATCTCCCAGCTAAAGTTCATCAATTAATGCCCTCGGCTGCGACTCGTTGCATGCTGCTCCGCATACTGGCTGCGAGCGATTTTGAGTGCCCGCATGCAGCCGACCGTAATTAAGGCAGCTAACTGATGCAAAAAAAGATGCGCTTTAATTGTTGCGGGCCTTTTAAATCCGTGGAATCATTATTGACAAGGAGGGAGATGATTCGAGTGCACTCGTTTGACCGTAAGGCCGGCGTGCAACCCAGCACGGACGGGACAGGACGGCACAGTCAGAATTTCAGTTTCTCTAGTTTTCCACGGCAAGCTGGCGCGCTAAGCCATGCCTGCTTCATTATGCATTGAATTCCGATGACCGTCGCGCTACCTTCCGCTTATAAGTACTGTTTCTCGGCCTTCTATGGTGGCACCGTGACCCAACTCGCCCTATCCTCATAAGCCCCCACCGGCCCGACGTTGCTCGCCACTTATCCTCGCTCTCGCCACGTCCGCCATGCCCCCGCCCGTCCGCGATAGGCGTGGCCGGAGGCGGTCACCGCCGGAACTAGTGTTCGGTTTTTCACCGGAAGGCAGACGGAGGGAGGAGGCATTCTATCGGTCTTTAGATGGCAATGCGGAGATCGAGGACTTGTTGGAGCGCGACCGCCTGGCAGAGGAGCAGGAGTTGTTGGAGCGCGACCACTTGGCGGATGAGCAGCGTATCGCCGATTTGCGCCGCCAGCGGGACATGGAGCAGCAGCGCACCGACGCTCTGAGTCGCGAGCAGAGCGCCCGCACGTGGGCCGACTACGTGGAGGCCGGCGCCCGGCAAATAGCCCTGGAGGCTGTCGGGCACGCACGCGTTCACGACGCCGATTTTTACTACCAGCTCGTCAAGTGGGTTTCCCGCTTAGAAGCCGAAGCTTCGGTGGACCACGCCGGCATGGAAAGGGCCAACGCGCGCGAGCAACGCGCCCTATCGCACCTCTGGCAAGTCCGAGGCGAGGCGGAGGACGCCGGTGCCGGCGTTTAGCGTGTACCGCAGATGGCGGCTGGCATCGTCTAGTTAGCTAAGAGTAAGTTAGTACTTGTACGCTACTAGAGTATTAGTGGAAGTAGATAGTTAACTTGGCTATGATGGTTGTCAAGACCTGTTACTTTGCTCTGAATGTTGAACTTTCCGTTTGAACATATGGAATGGGCTGTTATTTTTTTAAATGGGTTGTATTTGTCCTCCACGGGTTTAGAGGCTGACTTGTGGGCCTACCAAGTTGACGCGTACACAACCAGGAGATGATTGTACGTGGAGAGGATGACAGCAGGGACCCGCCAAGGTCATGGCAATACGCAAGCAAAGTGCCTCCTTATTTCAATCCAATAAAAAAATGGCTCCTCGTAATGGATTTCTGACATCTGGGTCCCATGCCATTGTCAACATAGTCAATAAACGAGAGAGTTGCACAACGAGCGGGTGACATCAGGGACCCAGCAGCTTGCCCAGTTATTTTTGTTTTGGGTTAATTTGATAAATGCCACTCCAAATCTGGTGTTTCTAAGAAATGCCATTGCAATTTCCAAACTTTGTAAAATGCCATTTCATGCCATCCCCAGTGGCATTTTTCGAAGTCTGGAGTGGCGTTTTTCAAAGTTTGCAAATTGCAGTGACGTTTTCCAAAGTTTGCAAAAATTGAAGTGGCATTTTTCAAAGTTTGTAAATTGCAGTGGCATTTTATGAATCGCCATATTTGTTGTGGCATTTATCTAATTTGTTTTTGAGACGGAAGCAGGGTGTCAACTGGGCTGTGCGGGGCACTCTGGCATGTCTAGACAGCCTTCTCTTTTATGTTTACCACAGACCAGCCCAGTACTTTTTTTTCTTACTGAAAATGGCTAGCCCAGTTTTTTGTGATTTGCCAAGTAAGTCGCTTTGTCAGGCCTATTGGGCTGCAAATCTTTCAAGACGAGGAGAGCTTCATTCGGCTGGACGAGAAAATGGCCTATCAGTAATGAGAAATGGGCTGTACATTTTTAAAACACATCAAACCGGCAATTACTTTCAAATTTCTTTTTTTCATTTCAAGATTTTAAATTGCATTAATTTTTATGCGTGGACAATTTGTTGGATTTTATATTGATATACATTTATTTTTAAAATCAGTTTGAATGTGACTCAAAATTTCGGGATTAAAAATAGTTCGGACCACACCGAAATATGCAACATTTCGTATAATTTTTTAACCGTGGCCACAATATGGGCTGTAATGCTAACAAAAAGAATATGGGCTCCAAAAAAAACCTTCAGAATTAGCAAATGGGCTGTAAATTATTAGAAATAATGGCAGATGGGTTGTATGCTGTTTTCCACAAATTTGAGGCTTTCCTAAAAAAAGGTTGACACACAAGCAGTGACTGTTGGATGTCTATCCAACGGCCGTCGTGCTTCTTCAATCTCTGCTCTTCCTGCTCCAGCCGCTCAAACAAGCGCCGGCGGGACTACCTGCTCCCTCCTCCCCGCGGCCGGCTGTGCTGCCGCGCAGGCTTCACCGCCCCACCGTACTCCCATCGCTGGCCTAGCCATCCCTCTACTCACCCACACCTGTTGTTATTCTCCGGCGACGGCAGACGAACCGGTAAACCCTCGTATAGTCGTACTCCCCTCCGCGTGGGAAACAACTGCCGAGTCTTCCCTGCCTCTATGTCGTTCCCTTCCTAGGCCTCGCCGTCGTCCACCACCCTGGTGCTCCCGGCGCGGCCTGGTCAACATGGTCAACGACCGACATGCATATGAAGTGGACTGTACGTGGAGAGGTTGACAGCTGGGTCCACGGCCGCACGCAAGGAAATGCCTCCTTATTACGCGCAAAATAATGATTCCTCCACCTGACATCTGGGACCCACCGAAAGGGCCTCTGTATTTCGCGAAAAAAAGTTACCGCCGCTAACAGCTCGGACCCACCAGGTATATCTTCGCACGCAAGGAAGTGCGTCCTTATTACGCACAAAAAAATGAATACTCCCCCTGCTAGCTGGGACCCAGTATAGTGGCAGGCTGACTTGTGGGCCTACTAAGTTGACGGGGACGGAGGGCTTTGTCAACTTAGTCAATATGCACGATTCTAGCTCCAGTGACCGTATGATGTCCATCCAACGGCCGTAGTGCTTTTTCCACCTCTGGTCTTGTTGCTCCAGCTGCCCAAAGCAGCGCCGGTCGTGCCGCATGCTCCTGCCTCCCGTGGCCGGCTGTGCTGCCGCGGAGAACTCACCGCCCCCTACTATTCCCATTGCTGGCCAGGCCCTGCGGCGACGGCAGCCTCACACCACAGCCGAACCAGTGAACCCTCGTACTCCTCTCCGCGTGGGCTTCCACTGCCGCGTCTTCCCCGGCTCCGCGTCATCCCCTTCCTAGGCCTCGCCGTCATCCACCGCCCTGATGCTCTCGGCGCTGCGTGGTCAACGTGGTCAAGGATTGACTTCCATCGGACGTGGACTGTACATGGAGAGGCTGACAGCTGGGTCCACAGCCGCAGCAAGGAAGTGCCTCCTTATTACGCGCAAAATAATCATTTCTCCACCTGACAGCGGGAGCCACCGGACGGGCCACCGTATTTCGTGAAAAAAACGTTTCCCCCTGACTGCGGGGACCCACCAGCTACATCTTCGCACGCAAGGAAGTGCGTCCGGGCAAAAAAAACGATTCGCCCCCCTGACTGCTGGGACCCACCAGCTACATCTTCGCAGGCAAGGAAGTGCCTGAGAGTCGGGACCCACCTGGTCGAAGCGTACGTAGCATTGTCATTCTGGTCGCGAACGTGTACGTACATACTGGTCGATGTAGAGGCGCGCACGTGTCGTAGTAGAGGCGCGCACGTAGCATGTACATGTACGTACAGCGGCCAGTGTGCAAGAAAGAAAATACGGCCACGTACGTACATACGGGCAGGGTCTCGAACGCCTACTCGCGCATACGTACGACCAGGGCTCGTGTACATGGCTGGGTCGGAACGGAGAAACAGCGTCGTCGTGTTCATGGGGAGCCAACTGGCTGGGTCGGAACGGAATGCGTCGTCGTGTTCATCGGGAGGGCTTGGACGGAACAACCGATGGAAACGAGGCCTGGCGTACCGCAGAACGAAGGAAACGGCCTTGTGTTCGACGGGCCACGTTTGAAACGGGATCCTGTTCATCGGGAGGGGTGTGGCGTACCGCAAAACGGAGGAAACGGACCTCCTACGGTCGAAACGGGGGTCCTGTTGATCGGGAGGGGTGTGGCGTACCGCAAAACGGAGGAAACGGACTTGTGTTGGAGCGCTACGGTCGAAACGGGGGTCCTGTTCATCGGGAGGGATGTGGCGTACCGCAAAACGGGACTCCACGGGACACTGTTCATCTCCACTGTCGACCCCCTCCAGCCTCCACGGGCTACTGTTCATCCACCGTCGACCTCCTCCAGCCTCCACCTGCGACTGTTCATCCACGGGCTCCTGTTCATCCAGCCTCCACCACGCGCTACTCCACCGGCTACTGTTCAACCAGCCCTCTCCACGGGCTCCTGTTCAACCACCCCTCCACGGGCTACTGTTCATCCAGCCCTCCACCGTCTATTGTTCATTCTGCCCTCCACGGGGTGGTCCTGTTCATCCTGCCCTCTACGGGGTCCTGTTCATCCAGCCCCAACCGGCTCGATCGATCGGGGTCCTGTTCATCCAGAGGCAACACCACGGGGTCCTGTTCATCCACCCCCACCGGGAAATGTTCATCCAAACCCCCCAGCAACGCTCACTGTTCATCCAGAGGCAGCATCGATCGGCTTCAGTTAGCAGCAGTAGCGAAGGAATCGCTCGATCGGGTTCAGTTAACAGCCATCGATCGATCGCTCGGGTTCAATAACGCGTAGCCTGCAGTGCAATCACTCGGGTTCAGTTAGAGCCCAACGCCTCGCTCGGGTTCAGTTAGAGCCCAACGCCTCGCACCCACGCGCGTGCGTGTACGAGAGAAATGCGCATCGCTCGGCCCCGACCACCCATCGTAACCGGGAACACCCCGATATTTTCCTCGCCCTCGCTTCTACCACGTTTTTTCCGTCATGGACGGCCGAAAGAATGTCATGCAGCTGCGTCTCCGGCCCGCCCAGGACGAAAAGCCCATTTTCTGTCATGATTTTTTGTCATAGAAGTAGGACCCCACCACATCTATGATGATACCGGGTTTTGTCACAATTATCGTCATAGAAGTGTCATAAGTATGACGGAAAAAAAATTCGTTCGGCCCAAAATGTCACGGATGTGTCTTTTTTTGTAGTGTTAAAAGGTCGGGATCATCTCCAGCTAGCTATACTGCTCCCACAACTTCGTAAACAAAGCTAAGCCGATGTAGGGCAAAACCCTAATCAATGTAATTTGTCCTGATGTTCACGAATTGGAGGTGGATTCGACATTCGTGGAAGAACATGAGGGGAAACACGACAGAAAACACAATTGAACACATATAGATGCAGTAAAAGATACACACAGATAGATTCATGATCCAAATCATCAAAAGAGTGAGATGGAACAAGACAGTTCTTCCCCAAGTCCTAGAACAAGGAGGTCTTGATTATTATATGATGGGAATCCTTCTCCACAAGTGGAGGTATTGATAATCCCTAGGGATCCTTCTGCAATGGAGGTCTTGAACTCCAATGGAGTGTCTCTCTCAAGAGAAATCCCACAAAGGGAGGTACATGAGCTAAGCTTTATGATATGAGATCTATTCTTAGCTATCCCTAGAAATAAGGAGGGGGAGTCTATTTATAGTGCTAGTCATGAAGGGGTAAGAGAGAGAGGCCAAAGGCCACAGCTGCACACACTTAGTTACCGGACGTCCGGTGGCTCGTGCCTCGTGGGGTGCCGGACGTCCGGTGGGCGTCGGATGTCCGCTGATTCTTCCTGGGTGCAGTGGCGCCGCATTTCCGGTAGATGCCATACGTTCGGTGGCTGTAGCTTGCTGCAGTTCCGTCTTCTTCCGTCTTTGCTTACAATGATTTTCTTTAACAAGCCAATAAGTTTTTACAAATAAGTGATTATAAAAAAATGTCTTCGTTGAAAATTGCCACAGTTATTATGGATCGAAGGGAGTATAATTTATTTAGGTAGGTAAATCGTGGACATGACATGATTTGATAAACATTATTTTCACAATCATTAATGTAGATATAATCATGGATTAACGTAGTAAAATATTCATATATCATCATAACGCACGTGCAATTATATATTTACTTTTTTATTTTGTAAATTGTTTGGATTGCTTACCGATGTCTTTGATGTGGAAATGCAGGTGGGATCCGGCCCAACCTCGCGAGTTCGTTAGCGTCAACGGAGTTGGGCAGCAACGCCACCGCCCACCGCGTCGTCGCCGCGTGGGTTCGAGCCAAACTCCACTCCAGTCAATCAATCGCAACCCCTGCGAGCAGTAAAAGCCATTTTTGAACTCGCTGTTTGTGCCACCTCACCTCACAGCAGCCGCCACGTCCCCGGCGTGGCGGTAGCCTCGCGTCGCAGTAGGGTTTTACCTTTGCTTCCCCTTTCCCCAAGCTGCAGAGGCCGCGGCGACCGAGGCGGGAAGAGGGGAGCCATGGAGATCGGGGGGCAGCACCCGGCGAGCAGCTGCTCCAAGGAGCACCAGAAGATCTACCGCGACTGGTTCGCCCTCGCCGACTCAGGTCCGATCCCCGCCTCCCATCTCCCATTCGCCATCCCCGCTCTGATCCCCTTCTGCTTGCTGCTCGCGATCCGATTCGATTCCCCTGTTCTGCCCGCGCAGATGGCGACGGCCGCATCACCGGCCCCGACGCCATCAAGTTCTTCGCCATGTCCAGCCTCCCCCGCGCCGACCTCAAGCAGGTAGGTACCCCGCTGGTCCCGCTAGTACTGTAGATGGAGCTGTCGATTTGATCTCTAATGCGAAACCCTGTCGCGCCTCAAGGTCTGGGCCATCGCCGACTCCAAGCGGCTGGGGTACCTCGGCTTCGGCGAATTCATCACCGCGATGCAGGTTTGCCTCGCTATCCGACGGCATTTCATTGTTCATTGTACCACCATGCTGCTTCTAGAATGTTTTGGCTGTTATCGATTTGTGACGGGCTTGTTGCGATTGGCAGCTCGTCTCTCTGGCGCAAGCGGGGAACGAGATATCCCAGGACAGCCTTCAGCGCGAAGGTTGTTGCTAGCCACGAAATCAGCTCTGTTGATTACTTATTCGTTGAGTGCTAATTGGTTCACGCTGTCTGACAGATCTAATCAGCTTCAATCCCCCAGTGATGGAGGGTTTGGATGCTCAACTTGCCGTAAGTCTGCTATGCCTTTATACTGCGTCGTTAGTATTTATCCATGTTTTTTTGTTGAATTCCACTGACCTGTGAGAGTGATGACAACTGCTTTTCAGAAATCCAAGCATCTGGCAAAGAGGGTCGATCAGGATATGGATGGTAAGGAATGAACCCTTAAACCTGAAGTCATTCCTGGGGAGAAATATATGAAGCATAACATTTTTATTTCGTGTAGGATTTCCTCAGGCACAGGGACCTTCTACTAACCATTGGTTCAACTCGAAGTCATCCAAGAAGGTAGTGCTCATGTTCTTCCGTTTTATTTTGTTTGTTGAGTTGAATTATTATATGTGTCACTAGCTCTTGCAAAATGTTAGAAAGTTTCATTTCCAACACGTTCATTGTTGGATACTCCCTCTGTAAACTAATATAAGAGCGTTTAGATCACTACTTTAGTATTCTAAACGCTCTTATATTAGTTTACGGAGGGAGTAGCATATAACTTTGCTTTTTTGAATGAACAAATGTACTCTGAGAGTTTGCTCTGAGGTGAAGTTCTCCATACATTAGTCATGAGGTGAGGTAAAGCTTTGACATGTGCTCCCTCTGTTCCCTAATATAAGACCTTTTAGCTATTTCAAAATATTGACTACATACATACTAAAATGTGTCTAGATACATACGGATCAAGAAAAAGCTAAAAGGTCTTATATTAGGGAACAGAGGGAGTACTTCAAAGCAACAACACAAGGGTCCTGTTCATTTTGGAGTTTGAATGTAGTTAGCTGTAAGATTTTTTTTCCAGCAGGGCTTCTTTCCTCGGAAATACTTTCTTTTTCAGCAGGGCTTCTTTCCTTGGGAATAGTACAATTTGTACAATACTATTTACAGAGAAACAGCACTTGATGTTGAAATTCAGCTGATTTGGATAAATAGTCAATGTTTTAACTAACATAAAAGGAAGGTTTGACAAAGTACTAAAAATTCTTGATATGTCGATGATTGTTTAATAATGGGGACAAGACATCAAATGCAAGCCATTTATGTATGCAGCTCTGCTGTACCCAACCAAGTAGAACTTAATCTATGTTTACACTGTTGTTGTGTTGAATCATAGTTCATTTTAAGGCAATTTCCTATCCATTTCAATCCATGCTTCAGTTAATGAACTTGAACACAAAAGGTTATACTTAATTTGGCTGAAGCGTACCTCAGTTATCCTACAGAATGTGCTGAGACACCATAGAGAACCTTGGATTGATTGTGCTTTATGAACTCAGGCATTTAGTAATTTTGTTTCTGGTTATTAGACATTGCAGACTTGCATGCTATTAAGTTAAATAGTAAGGCATTGTGGCAAAGCAAGTGATTTTCTATCAAATGATACTGATTTCCTCAGTGACACATGTATCATTTACGCTTACCTTCTTTATGGTGTTTTCAATACAGATACCCCTGACTGCTGTTACTTCTGTCATTGATGGTTTAAAAAGACTATACATCGAAAAATTGAAGCCTTTGGAAGTTACATACAAATTCAATGATTTTGTGTCCCCTTTACTGGTAAGTACTTGTATTCTCTGTATCTGCTTTCTATACGAGTTGAAAATGATTACTTCACTCGCTTTGCGTGTTTATATTCCTTCCTAATGTTATCTCCTTGTGGCATTACCTTTAAATAAGCTACTTAAGTACAAAATAATATCCTTCATTTTGCAGACAAACAGTGATTTTGATGCAAAGCCAATGGTTATGCTCTTAGGTCAATATTCTACAGGGAAAACTACTTTCATCAAGCATCTGCTAAAAACAAGCTATCCAGGTTATGTACTTAGCACATGTATTTTCTGTAGTTTCCCGGTTCAATTTAATCACATACTATGAGACAAACTGACAATTAATCCTTCTGCTTTGCAATTTTGCAGGTGCCCATATTGGACCGGAGCCGACAACCGACAGATTTGTTGTTGTCATGGTAACTTCAAAGATTCTTAAATCTTCTATTTGTAGGAATACTAGGTGGACCAAAAAATATTACCCCAGATATGATTTGGGAATGGAAGTTTATTGAAAAATATAACTGGAGAGTTTATGCCCAATACATGGTTTTCTACAGCTCTACAACTCTTCATGCATTAGTGGCTGATTTCTGTTAGATTCTTACCCGACTATTGATTGTTTGGGACTGTTGGTGGCTTGTGATGCTACTTACCTAGCTTATCTATTTGGCACAGTGCTTCATTGATTAGCATTCTGCACCTGCTTTTGTGAAACTTTCCTCTGGATCACCGAGCTAGAATTATTGTTTAGAGTATGTCATCGATAATGGCTGCTGGTTTCTCAAGGCTTTGTTAGCTAGTGTACAAGAAGCGTAAACACATGCCCAGTAGTCAAGATTAACTTCAGGCCCTTCTCTTCTAGATTTTGTACTTATTCCTGCTTCTGGAGATTGTAAGTGAGGTTAAATCGCTATGGACACTATTGATTCATTTTTTCAGTTGTTGCAACTTATATTAGATGCTGGTGCAATGTAAACAGAATTGACCACATGTCCACATCCCAGATACTATATTAATGTACAGTGCTTTACTTATGTTTCTCCCTGTAGTTTCTTCAGTAGTCCTGTTAATTTTCTTCCTCTTACCAGTCAGGACCTGATGAAAGGACTATCCCTGGGAATACTTTAGCTGTTCAAGCAGATATGCCTTTTAGTGGTCTCACAACATTTGGGACTTCGTTTTTGTCCAAGTTCGAATGCTCTCAGATGCCACATCCAGTAAGCTTTTATTTTTATGCATATGTAGAAGGCACATGGTTATCTGGACACTGAACCTAACTTGTACCTTGAAGCTACTAGAGCATATCACATTTGTCGACACACCTGGTGTTCTTTCTGGTGAAAAGCAACGGACACAACGTAGCTATGAATTCACAGGTGTTACATCATGGTTTGCTGCCAAGTGTGACCTTATCCTGCTTCTGTTTGATCCTCATAAGCTTGATATCAGCGATGAGTTTAAACGTGTCATCGGATCTTTACGTGGACATGATGACAAAATACGTGTAGTTCTAAACAAGGCCGACCAAATTGACACTCAACAGGTAGTTATTCATTGTTCTCTCTGCATGACCTGTGGTGTTTATTGCTTTATTTTCTGTACATAACAGTTTTTTACCTGCAGCTTATGAGAGTGTATGGTGCACTTATGTGGTCTCTTGGTAAAGTATTGAATACCCCTGAGGTGTCTCGCGTTTATATTGGGTAACCATCCATGCCCTCATTTACTTTGTTCCACTCATATAGTCAAATGTATTGTAGTTTGCTACATATTACTCTCGGCTTATATTCTTGTCAAAACTCTAGATTGAATATTACTAGAAGTCTCATAGATGTACTTTTTTTTAAATCTCAGTGGAGTGTTTAGCATACTTTGAATCGCTTGAGCGAAAATATCTGAATCTTGTGCATGTAAATGGTACTGACTGGGTCAACCCAGTATATTGAAACAATAAACTCACTTTAGGAATCGACATGCAGATCGTTCAATGATAAACCAGTAAAGGAATCAGCTGTTGGCCCGATCGGAAAGGAACTATTTGAGAAAGAGCAGGATGATCTCCTTTCTGATCTAAAAGATATACCAAAGAAAGCTTGTGACCGCAGGGTAAGTTTTTTTCACCGTTTGTGTTCTTTTTAAGTCCCGGTCTGCTGTTTTTTTTTTCCGCCACAATTAACACATTGGTATATATGTACAGATCAATGAATTCGTCAAACGTGCTAGAGCTGCCAAGATACATGCTTATATAATTGGGCATCTAAAGAATCAGATGCCTACGATGATGGGGAAAGCTAAAGCCCAGCAGAAACTTATAGACAATTTGGAGGGCGAGTTTGCAAAGGTGTGTATTTTGTTCGTCTTTCTAACTTTGTAGCCAGTCCACAACTGTTGCGCATTGTAAGGACATGATGACCCTTTGCTTCTGTTAAGATGGAGCCCTATGTTTATGAGTTCATAGCAGATGTTCTTAGCCCAGGTGTTTAGTTTTGGTATATGGGCATCATACAGTTTTACTACTTGCCAGACCACCACTGGCTTTAAAATTGCAGTTTTAACGTGCAATAAGAGCTGATTGCGGTTTGCTGTCTGTCTGAACTTCTGCTTCTACGCACTTCCTTCATTATTAATAATATTAACGCTGAACTAATAATAACGGATGTCTGTTGGCACAGGTGCAAAGGGAGCATCATCTTCCAGCAGGGGATTTCCCTTACGTGGAGCACTTCAGAGAAGCATTGGGCGGGTACAGCATCGACAGGTTCGAGAAGGTGAAGCCCAAGATGATCCAGGCGGTGGACGACATGCTCGGGTACGACATCCCGGAGCTGCTCAAGAACTTCAGGAACCCTTACGAGTGAGCAGACATCATGATGGAAAGACCGGCTTCGGTCTCAGGCGTAGATGGTGGTAGCCAGTCTAGTAGGGTATTTTATTGCTATATTGTACCCATTGCTGTGTAACTGTATGCATAAGAGCCAGAAGCAATTGCTCAATTGTTGGCTGGAGAACGGCCTTGTTGTAATGGCATGGAAAGAATTCGGAATATGGTATGGTGGGGTGGTCGCGTTGATCCTTGAGATGATTATCTATTCGTTCGGAAGAGCAGCTTGAATGCTTGTTGGTGCGATCCAGTCAACTGGCTACCCATGAAGAGTGCTGGACCACCGTGTGTGTCGTCTGCCAGAGGTCCTTTTCTGGGAGCAGCCCTCCTGTTTTGCTGTATGTGGAAGTGGTATTAATTTGGTGTTCATAGACTAGAGATCACCTTTTCATGGGTACAGTTTGGGTGCGCACCTGTTTCTTCGCTTATGTCTGTAACGAGCGATGCAGAAATGTGCCTCGCAGCTGTGGAGGTTAAATGCTGCTTCATGTTTTACCTTTCGGGGCTGTCATACTATTTTTCATTTCGGCAACAGGCATTTTTGAACCATAGGATAAGGATCCGATGGCCCGGACGGTTTCCCTCGTCCTCATCTTAGCACACCTCTTTCTCTCCTCTGCCTGACATGTGGAGGGTGGAAGGGCACAGCTAGGCAGAATTCGAAGTCAAAAGAATGATTGTCCTGCAAAAATAAAAAAGAATATTGTTCTGTCTCATGTCTCTCCATGCCGCCGTGCTCCATGTCGATCTTGCCACTGCCACTCAAGAATAAAAGAAGAGCAATAAGAAATTCTAGGTGGGGAACTTCGACCAAACAAATGAAAAAGCTCGCCTCTAGCTGGCGAGTCTGCCGTATTTTTTTCTTCTAGGAAAACAATGTTAAACCAGCAAACGAGTCGTAAGCAAGTCGCCTAAACCGACACTACGCTTTCTGCTCGCAAGTCAAACACGGTTGGCACCGGCAGCCTGTCACAGACCAGGAGCCCAGCCCGCGCCGACCCCCGCAGCTGCAGCCGCGTCAATCATTGTAAACGTTCGGCTAAAAATATAGTATATTAGACGCCACTAAAAAGAAAACATAGTGCCAGAATTATTTTTTCGAATTTTAAGTTTGCTAACCACATGTCCCATGCGGTGCCAAGAAATATATAAAATCAATAAGCAAATAAAATGTAACTCGTACAAGAAAGAGAGAGAAAAAAAAAGTAGAGATAAAAAAAAAACAAGGTGGAAAAGACAAGGACGCCGCCCGCCGAACACGCTTGGAAACGCTGACGACCCGCCCGCCGGCCCGGTCCGGCCCGACCCCTTCCGCCCGGCTTCCTCTCCCCGTCCAAGTTTCAACCCCGACCCGACGCGCTCGGGCTCGGCCTCCCTCACGCCTCCGTCCCCGTCCGGCACCAAACCCATCCCATCCCATCCCCTCCCCCCCTTTTCCACACCTGACCAACGATAGCCAGGCCACCGCACCCGCAGTTTCGTGCACCGCACTTCTCCACCCACCACCTACCTCCCCCCGTGTTCCCCTCCCCCCTCAAAACCTATCGCCGCGGACCATCTACCCACCGACGAGCGACTGCGGCCGATTGATCCGCAGGGCGAGGCGGTGGCGGCGGAGGGAGCCCACCAGATCCGGCCGCGGCGGCGATGATGAAGCAGCTGCTGCCGCAGAGCCAGCTGCGGCGCTCGGCGGCGGCGTCGGCGGCGCGCTCCTCCGTCAGCGGGGTCGAGGGCGCGGGGGGCCCCGACGGCGTCGGCGCGGGCGCCGGGGCGGGCGGGCGGACGGCCTCCTCCTCCACCTTCTGGTTCCTGCTGCACGCGCTCTGCTGCCTCATCTCGCTCTTCCTCGGCTTCCGCTTCTCCAGGCTCCTCTTCTTCCTGCTCTTCTCCAGCAGCGCGCTCTACGCCGCCACCTCCAACAACAAGTCGGCCGTGCTCCGCGCCATCACCACCACCACCACCACCACCACCACCACGACCACCACCACCAACACCTTCACCCTCTCCTTCGCCGCCGCGGGCAACCCGCCCCCGTCCAACCCGGACAACCTCACCGCCGCCGCGCTCGAGGAGGCCGCCGGGAGCACGCAGAGCCACGTGGTGGTCGGCCGCCACGGGATTCGGATCCGCCCCTGGCCGCACCCCGACCCCGTCGAGGTCATGCGCGCGCACCGGATCATGGAGCGCGTGCAGGAGGAGCAGCGCCGCTGGTACGGCGTCAGGGAGCCGCGCCAGGTGCTCGTCGTCACCCCGACCTACTCGCGCGCCTTCCAGGCGCTCCACCTCACCGGCCTCCTCCACTCGCTCCGCAACGTGCCCTACCCGCTCACCTGGATCGTCGTCGAGGCCGGCGGCGTCACCAACGCCACCGCCTCCATGCTCGCGCGCTCCAGCCTCACCTTCGTCCACGTCCCCTTCCCGGAAAAAATGCCCCTCGAATGGGCCGACCGCCACGCCACTGAGAACCGCATGCGCCTCCACGCCCTACGGTATGCGCACACTTCCCTACTAGTTCCTACTACTCATAGCCAGATAGCCTGCCTGCCTGTAACAGAGAGTATAAGGTGACTTATTACTGATGATGATTGGTTTTCTCGTGTCATGTAGGGTGATCCGGGAGAGGAAGATGGACGGTGTGGTTGTGTTTGCGGATGACAGCAACGTGCATAGCATGGAGCTGTTCGATGAGGTGCAGAAGGTCCAGTGGATGGCCGCGGTGTCTGTGGGTATCCTTGCGCACACCGGAACAGCAGAGCAGCCACGCCTTACCGAAGAGGACAAGAAGAACATGCCTCTTCCAGTCCAGGGCCCTGCCTGCAACTCTTCCGGGCATTTGGCTGGATGGCACACATTCAACACGTTGCCGTTCTCTGGGAAGACCGCCACGGTGGTTGGCGAGGCAGCGCCGGTGCTACCGAAGGGTTTGGAGTGGGCTGGGTTTGTGATGAACTCTAGGATGCTGTGGAAGGAGGCAGAGGGCAAGCCTGATTGGGTGAAGGACCTTGATGCTGTGGGGGAGAATGGGGAGGAGATTGAGAATCCTCTTACTCTCTTGAATGATGCGTCCTATGTTGAGCCGTTGGGGAACTGTGGGAAGAAGGTCCTACTGTGGTGGCTCCGTGTTGAAGCCCGGGCCGACAGCAAGTTTCCACAAGGGTAAGATTTCGTTTTAGACCCTGTTTTTGTTATGTGTTGCTGGTCATTTTAATTTTTCTGTTTCTTATCAGAAAGTATTGTGATGTTCTATAGGACACCTCACCTTTTGTCCAATACTTTAAACACCTCATGCAACCACAGATCATAGATAACCCTTCCTGTTAGTTAGGCCTGACCAGACTTAGTAGTTACAAGCCCAGTCTCACTTTTTGAAGGGTACACCACGAAAGCATGACCTAAGCCAACTATTTTGCAGTTACCATGGAACTTAAACGTCAATGTATGTTTGATCTAGCAACAGAACTGCCATTTCCAGGGGCACAGCCACCATGTACCTCTGGCATGGGCACTTATCAGGGCTCCCCGTTTAGTCTCTGGAGAATTTTTTTTCTCCAGGCAGAGGTGGGCTGGTGGCTGTCTCAGGAATGTAGGAGGGATTTGTTTTTCAGGGCTGCTAGGCCCAGCCCACAAGCGGCAGCTGATCAAGTCCGAGTGATGTGCTTGGTTGTTGAATAGATTTTAAGAATTGTCACTGTATCGTGGACACCCAGATAGTTCACCAGGCCAAGCTAGCATATGTTTTTCCAGGACCTCAACCAAACAGCCACCAGGCATTTTTCAGGCATGCTCCAGGCCAGGCGTAGCACAACGTGGAGTTGTGGACACCATCCAAACACGCTATTAATCCTGCTGTATTGCCCAGGCTCCAAAAGTTTCCTGGCTCCACCACTGCCCACATTTAGTATGGTTATGTTGGGCTGAGTGGTGTCAGATTTCGTTACATGTGATTTTCTAAATGAAAAATCTTTAAAAACCCAGTAATAGCCAATATTGCCCAGCCTCTAGCCTGTCTTGTCTAAGCGTTCCATTCTGTTCTAGGATTTTTTATGTGTTGTGCTTGTAATACAGTTAAATTAATCTTTGGGATCGAGAGCGCTATAGGCCTATGATAGTTTTGCTTGGTTTTTTTCCTTTTCATACTAGTTTCGGAAAGGAACTTGATTCTGGTTTACACTTTGACATTCATTTACAATCTGCTAAAGTGCTATCTTGCATTCTGTATTTCCAAACAAAGGCTGTTTCTCTTCGCGGAATGTCCCTGTTATCGAGGGTTGTACTACTATAGTTTTGACTCTCCACTTTAGTGAAATTGCTCAACGCAGGTTGCACCAACAGTTCTGCAAAGTAGCATGTGTGCAATTCATTTTTTAGCCACCAGTTATTTGGCACGCATTAGAGCCAGTGTAAAATAAAGTATTTCGTAGCTGCAATATCTGTCTATTTTTATGTAAACATTTGAGATTGACCTCTTCCACTGGCATGGTGCCATATGGCAACGTTAGAACAAAGAATGTTTCAATATATCATTGTCAACATAAGTGTTTAAATTTTGCACCCTACATTGTCATGTAGTTTAGCATCGTCAAATTGAATGGTTTAAACGTTTAAGAACATTTCCTCGTGTTAGTCTTGGTTTCCAAAACCATGTGTACCCCTTCTGAGAGACTTGAGGAATAAAAGGTCTTGAGAAAAACTCTGGATTTCACTGCACTCAAATAGTACAAGATTCTGCTAACTGATCAACTCTGATTATCAGATTTGTTCGCTTAGATTTTTCCTCCTCTTCTGTATTAAGCATGCTCAATTTTCTTCTTCTTTAGGCTGTAATAACCTTAGCTGAAATTATCCATTTTTAGGCTGTAATAACTTAAATTCTTCTTTTGCAGGTGGGTGATTGAGCCACCGTTGGAAGTTGTTGTTCCCGCCAAGCGCACACCATGGCCAGAAACCACCATGGATGTCTCATCGGAGATGTTAGACGCCAAGCAAGAGCAAGAGGACAGGCAGCTGCCAAGGACCAACAACAGGTCAGCCCGGCCCCGAAGCACCACCACGAAGCGGAAGGGCGACGTCCACAACTGAGGCAGGATAAACAGACCATGTAATGTACATCTCACACCACCTTACACCCGCGGTATCTGCAATAGGAGGCATGTCCAGTCGATCTAGTGGGTATTGTGTTTATTTTTTTGTTTCCTGATGTTTTGCTCTGGTGGTAACGACGACGGCCTCGTGCTGGGGATATGTCTTCTGTAGAAGACCGTTTCGTTATCTGTAGCTCTACCTGTTGTGCTGTAATATAACACCGCAGTTGATGTCTCAAGAAAATGGCGTCTGAACTTGGATGATCTATACGCATGTCAACTCTGAAGTTTGTATCGTGTGATGAATGTTTTCAAAGCACAGTTTCCCCTTTTATTGGGGCGTTGTACAACTTTTACTGGACTGTACCCCCTCGGTATAGTTGGTGATCTAAACGCTCTCATATTTCTTTACAAAGGGTATATTAGTTACTGCCTCCGTCTCACAATGTAAGACGTTTTCTGGGGACATTATGAGACGTTTTCTGGGCGGACATTGGAAAAACCGTTGGCGTCCTTTTCCCTATGCAAAACATTGCTGCAGGTCGCCTCTGATTGCTTTGATGTGCCTACTGTACACCTGTCTCCCACAAGCCAGATCGCGACTACGTGCCACGGGCTTTGTACTTTGGGTCACTTGGAGCGACCATTTCCACGAGGAGCTCCGTCCGTCCGTCCGTGTGAATGATGTGAGCCGTGTTGCGCAGGTCCCCCGTGTGGTTCGGTTCGGTTCCCCGGGCGAGCGAGAGATCCTTCCGCCAGCAACTTCCGATCGATGATGAGAGACTGCGTGGAGTGGTCAGTCGGTAGAAGCCGAGAACATGGATGCAGTTCCTCGGCGCTTCCCCGTCCCCAGCACGGTCTCCCGTGAGAAATCCCAAGCTGAAACCAGCTTGTGCAAAAGCCGAGGCCGAGAACAAGTGACGGTGCATTTCATTTCAACAGATAAACGTGCACACACATTGTTCTTCCGAACTATGTACACAGATAGATACCGCTATGACTGACCCAGGTTGAATCACAAGTGTTGAATCTAGAGCATGTTGGAGTATAATGTCCAGCCCTCTTTCATAGTTGGGACTTTTGGATGAGTTGGCTGGTGCATGAATTCAGTAATGGTTTTGTGTTAGTTCGGACTTTTGGATGAGTTGGCTGGTGCATGAATTCAGTAATGGTTCTATGTTGTGTTGTTGTTGATCTGACCCTCCTATGGGGTATATATAGAATACACGAGGGGTAGAGACTTGGAGTACAAGACAAGTAATACATGGTTTAAACCTATTCGATCTGTACTCTTTATCTCTATCCTTAAACCAAACTATATTCTAACAGAGCATGCATAGGGTACAGAAAAGGCAGGCCGCGCAGCATTGCGCGCATTCACAAAGGCATCCAGGGCAGCATGGGTCGATGGCCTCATCAGCGTAAGGAGCAGCCATCTCTCCACTTTGCTCGAGCCGAACTCCATCAGATGTTGTTGATATGCCTCTATGTGAATTTGCTTCAACCAAATGCCAGTATGCTCCTCCTCTTGAGAATGCATTCGCTAAGGCTCTCTCCAAGTTCGGACAGCCTCCGATATATAGTCCCTCAAGGGTAAGGAGCTGTTGCAAGAGTCCATCCGTTAGCGTCTCTACTATCGGACACTTAGAAATATGCAGCTCCTTGAGCGCAGTGGGTCTATACATTCCATCTGGAAATGCCGTCGTCAGGGCGTCGCACTTAGCCAGGAAAAGTCTTCTCAGATTTCTAGCGTTCCCAAGAATTGTTGGCACCGTTACCAGCTTGTGGCAATAAGCTATGTGCAATTC
This sequence comes from Aegilops tauschii subsp. strangulata, assembly GCF_002575655.3. Taxonomy (NCBI): domain Eukaryota; kingdom Viridiplantae; phylum Streptophyta; class Magnoliopsida; order Poales; family Poaceae; genus Aegilops; species Aegilops tauschii. The sequence continues at coordinate 557,445,268 of NC_053041.3, read as the reverse complement.
TTCAAGAGACGCAGGCAACTTTGGTACTTCCATCATATTTTCACACTCTACAATTGCAAGTGCTTTGATTTGAGGAGGCAGGACATTTTCAGCATCAGATGTTGATGGAAGTGAGCCCGTTAAGTTTGAACAACTACTCAGGTGCAGAGATTGAAGACAATTCAAGTTTCTGAATTCTACTGTTGGCCATTGTACTATATTGCTGCAGCCTATAATCCACAGATCTTTAACAAAGACAAAACGATTCCATATATTTCGCTGTATTTGGGATGGTTTAGATGAGAAAAGATAGTTGCAATCTATTATCTTCATGTGCTTAATAAATCTGCAAGGTATTCTCTTCAGTACCTCTTCAAAGTGCTCTGCATTTTCCACGAGATCTTTTAATTCCAGTGACACATCAGAGTCACGAAACCTCGATAAATGGATGCCCCCCATTAGCCAACCAGCAGGTTCCACTTCAATGTAGCCTTTCCACTCAAGATTTGATTGCACACACTGATTCATCATGTGGTAAAAGGGGATCTTTGTTGCCAACTTCACCTCTAGATCTTCAAGCAAAGGGAGCATCCTGGGCATGCTTGCTAACATTGGACACTTAGAAATCTTTAGCTTCTTGAGCCGAGGGAATGATACGACTGCTACTTGCCCTGTCGCCTCCTGGTGCCATCTCTCTAGCCTAGGCATGCTGGAAACTTTCATGGTTTCCAATTTAGGAAAGAGCAGTGGGCACATACAGGATTCCCCATTGTCTGCAACATTACCAATGCATATACGTGTCAAGTCATGCAGACCATCCAAACTCAAGTACACGAGGGAGGGCAGCTGCCATAATGGTGGAAGATCCTTGAAGTTCTTGCAGCTACTCAGAGAAAATTCACTGAGATGTTCTAACAGTGTAGAGTCATGCATCCACAATGATAATTTAGCACTAGTATAATTAGATAACAGTAAAACTTGAAGTCTTTTGGGAGGATGAAGGGCCTCTAATATTCCTTCTGCATCATGTACTTCATCCCCAACATGTGTGCTATAAGGTCCATACCAATCGAGTGATAAACATGAAGGAAATATGCCCTAGAGGCAATAATAAAGTTATTATTTATTTCCTTATTTCATGATAAATGTTTATTATTCATGCTAGAATTGTATTAACCGGAAACTTGATACATGTGTGAATACATAGACAAACATAGTGTCACTAGTATGCCTCTACTTGACTAGCTCGTTAATCAAAGATGGTTGAGTTTCCTAGCCATAGACATGAGTTGTAATTTGATTAACGGGATCACATCATTAGGAGAATTATGTGATTGACTTTACCCATTCCGTTAGCTTAGCACTTGATCGTTTAGTATGTTGCTATTGCTTTCTTCATGACTTATACATGTTCCTATGACTATGAGATTATGCAACTCCCGTTTACCGGAGGAACACTTTGTGTACTACCAAATGTCACAACGTAACTGGGTGATTATAAAGGTGCTCTACAGGTGTCTCCGAAGGTACTTGTTGGTTTGGCGTATTTCGAGATTAGGATTTGTCACTCCGATTGTCGGAGAGGTATCTCTGGGCCCACTCAGTAATGCACATCACTATAAGCCTTGCAAGCATTGTAACTAATGAGTTAGTTGTGGGATGATGTATTACGGAACAAGTAAAGAAACTTGCCGGTAACGAGATTGAACTAGGTATTGAGATACCGACGATCGAATCTCGGGCAAGTAACATACCGATGACAAAGGGAACAACGTATGTTGTTATGCGGTTTGACCGATAAAGATCTTCGTAGAATATGTGGGAGCCAATATGAGCATCCAGGTTCCGCTATTTGTTATTGACCGGAGACGTGTCTCGGTCTTGTTCTCGAACCCATAGGGTCCGCACGCTTAAAGTTTGATGACGGTTATATTATGAGTTTATGTGTTTTGATGTACCGAAGGTAGTTCGGAGTCCCGGATGAGATCGGGGACATGACGAGGAGTCTCGAAATGGTCGAGACGTAAAGATCAATATATTGGACGACTATATTCGGACATCGGAAAGGTTCCGAGTGATTCGGGTATTTTTCGGAGTACCGGAGAGTTACGGGAATTCGACGGGGAGTATATGGGCCTTATTGGGCTTTAGGGGAAAGAGAGAGGAGAGGCTGGGGGCCCCCCAAGGCCTAGTCCGAATTGGACTAGGGGGAGGGGCTGCGCCCCCTCCTTCCTTCTCTTCTCTCTCCCCTTTCCTTGACTCCTACTCCTACTACATGGAAGGGGGGAATCCTACTCCCGGTGGGAGTAGGACTCCTCCTAGGGCGCGCCATAGAGAGGGCCGGCCCTCCCCCTCCTTCACTCCTTTATATACGGGGAGGGGGGCACCCCTTGGAGACACAACAATTGATCATTGATCTCTTAGCCGTGTGCGGTGCCTCCCTCCACCATAATCCACCTCGATAATATTGTAGCGGTGCTTAGGCGAAGCCCTGGATCGGTAGAACATCATCATCGTCACCACGCCATCGTGCTGACGAAACTCTTCCTCAAAGCTCGGCTGGATTGGAGTTCGAGGGACGTCATCGAGCTGAATGTGTGCTGAACTCGGAGGTGCCGTGCGTTCGGTACTTGATCGGTCGGATCGTGAAGACGTACGACTACATCAACCGCGTTGTGCTAACGCTTCCGCTTTTGGTCTACGAGGGTACGTGGACAACACTCTCCCCTCTCGTTCCTATGCATCACCATGATCCTGTGTGTGCGTAGGATTTCTTTTTGAAATTACTACGTTCCCCAATAGTGGCATCCGAGCCTGGTTTTATGCGTAGATGTTATATGCACGAGTAGAACACAAGTGAGTTGTGGGCGATACAAGTCATACTGCTTACCAGCATGTCATACTTTGGTTCGGCGGTATTGTTGGATGAAGCGGCCCGGACCGACATTACGCGTACGCTTACGCGAGGCTGGTTTTACCGCCGTGCTATGCACACAGGTGACTAGCGGGTGTCAGTTTCTCCAACTTTAGTTGAACCGAGTGTGGCTACGCCCGGTCCTTGCGAAGGTTAAAATATCACCAACTTGACAAACTATCATTGTAGTTTTGATGCGTAGGTAAGAACGGTTCTTGCTCAGCCCGTAGCAACCACGTAAAACTTGCAACAACAAAGTAGAGGACGTCTAACTTGTTTTTGCAGGGCATGTTGTGATGTGATATGGTCAAGGATGATGCTATATTTTATTGTATGAGATGATGATGTTTTGTAACCGAGTTATCGGCAACTGGCTGGTTGTCGCTTTATTGTATGCAATGCAATCGCCCTGTAATGCTTTACTTTATCACTAAGCGGTAGCGATAGTCGTAGAAGCATAAGTTGGCGAGATGACAACGATGCTACGATGGAGATCAAGGTGTCGCGCCGGTGACGATGGTGATCATGACGGTGCTTCGAAGATGGAGATCACAAGCACAAGATGATGATGGCCATATCATATCACTTATATTGATTGCATGTGATGTTTATCTTTTATGCATCTTATCTTGCTTTGATTGACGGTAGCATTATAAGATGATCTCTCACTAAATTATCAAGGTATAAGTGTTCTTCCTGAGTATGCACCGTTGCGAAAGTTCTTCGTGTTGAGACACCACGTGATGATCGGGTGTGATAGGCTCTTCGTTCAAATACAACGGGTGCAAAATAGTTGCACACGCGGAATACTCAGGTTAAACTTGACGAGCCTAGCATATAACAGATATGGCCTCGGAACACTAAGACCGAAAGGTCGAGCGTGAATCATATAGTAGATATGATCAACATATTGATGTTCACCATTGAAACTACTCCATCTCACGTGATGATCGGACATGGTTTATTTGATTTGGATCACGTGATCACTTAGAGGATTAGAGGGATGTCTATCTAAGTGGGAGTTCTTAAGTAATATGATTAATTGAACTTTAATCTATCATGAACTTAGTCCTAGTAGTATTAGCATATCTATGTTGTAGATCAATAGCTCGCGTTTAGCTCCCCTGTTTTATTTTGATATGTTCCTAGAGAAAACCGAGTTGAAAGATGTTAGTAGCAATGATGCGGATTGGATCCGTGATCTGAGGATTATCATCATTGCTGCACAGAAGAATTATGTCCTTGATGCACCGCTAGGTGACAGACCTATTGCAGGAGCAGATGCAGATGTTATGAACGTTTGACAAAAGCTTGGTATGATGACTACTTGATAGTTTAGTGCACCATGCTTTACCGCTTAGAACCGGGACTTCAAAAATGTTTTAAAATGCCACGGAACATATAAGATGTTCCAAGAGTTGAAATTGGTATTTCATACTCATGCCCGTGTCGAGAGGTATTTGACCTCTGACAATATTTTGCCTACAAGATGGAGGAGAATTGCTCAGCTAGTGAGCATGTGCTCAAAATGTCTGAGTACTACAATCACTTGAAGCAAGTGGGAGTTAATCTTCCAGATAAGATAGTGCTTGACAGAGTTCTCTAGTCACTATCACCAAGTTACTAGAACTTTGTGATGAACTATAATATGCAAGGGATAACGGAAACGATTCCCAAGCTCTTCGTGATGCTGAAATCGATGAAGGTAGAAATCAAGAAAAACATCAAGTGTTGATGGTTGACAAGACCACTAGTTTTAAGAAAAGGGCAAAGGGAAGAAGGGGAACTTCAAGAAGAACGACAAGCGAGTTGCTGCTCAAATGAAGAAGCCCCAGTCTGGACCTAAGCCTGAGACTGAGTGCTTTTACTGCAAAGGAACTGGTCACTGGAAGCGGAACTGCCCCAAGTATTTGGCGGATAAGAAGGATGGCAAAGTGAACAAAGGTATATTTGATATACATGTTATTGATGTGTACTTTACTAGTGTTTATAGCAACCCCTAAGTATTTGATACTAGTTCAGTTGCTATGATTAGTAACTCGAAACGGGAGTTGCAGAATAAACAGAGACTAGTTAAGGGTGAAGTGATGATGTGTGTTGGAAGTGGTTCCAAGATTGATATGATCATCATCGCAGACTCCCTATACTTTCGGGATTAGTGTTGAACCTAAATAAGTGTTATTTGGTGTTTGCGTTGAGCATGAATATGATTTGATCATGTTTATTGCAATACGGTTATTCATTTAAGTTAGAGAACAATTGTTGTTCTGTTTACATGAATAAAACCTTCTATGGTCATACACACCAACGAAAATGGTTTGTTGGATCTCGATCGTAGTGATACACATATTCATAATATTGAAGCCAAAAAGATGCAAAGTTAATAATGATAGTGCAACTTATTTGTGGCACTGCCGTTTAGGTTATATTGGTGTAAAACGCATGAAGAAACTCCATGCTGATGGGATTTTGGAATCACTTGATGCTTGCGAACCATGCCTCTTGGGCAAGATGACTAAAACGCCGTTCTTCGGAACAATGAAGCAAGCAACAGATTTGTTGGAAATCATACATACTGATGTATGTGGTCCGATGAGTGTTGAGGCTCGCGGCGGGTATCGTTATTTTCTAACCTTCACAGATGATTTGAGCAGATATATATGGGTATATCTACTTGATGAAACATAAGTCTGAAACATTTGAAAAGTTCAAAGAATTTCAGAGTGAAGTGGAAACTCATCGTGACAAGAAAATAAGGTTTCTACGATCTGATCGCGGAGACGAATATTTGAGTTACGAGTTTGGTCTTCAATTAAAACAATGTGGAATAGTTTCACAAATTCGTGCCACCTGGAACACCACAGCATAATGGTGTGTCCGAACATCATAACCGTACTTTATTGGATATAGTGCAATCTATGATGTCTCTTACCGATTTACCACTATCGTTTTGGGTGATGCATTAGAGACAGCTACATTCACATTAAATAGGGCACCATCTAAATCCGTTGAAACGACACCATATGAACTGTGGTTTGGCAAGAAACCAAAGTTGTCGTTTCTTAAAGTTTGGGATTGCAATGCTTATAAGAAAAAGTTTCATCCTGATAAGCTCAAACCCAAATCGGAGAAATGTGTCTTCATAGGATACCCAAAGGAGACAGTTGGGTACACCTTCTATCACAGATCCGAATGCAAGATATTCGTTGCTAAATTTGGATCCTTTCTAGAGAAGGAGTTTCTCTCGAAAGAAGTGAGTGGGAGGAAAGTAGAACTTGATGAGGTAACTGTACCTGCTCCCTTATTGGAAAGTAGTTCATCACAGAAACCGGTTCCTGTGACTCCTACACCAATTAGTGAGGAAGCTAATGATGATGATCATGTAACTTCAGATCAAGTTACTACCGAACCTTGTAGGTCAACCAGAGTGAGATCCACACCAGAGTGGTACGGTAATCCTATTCTGGAGGTCATGTTACTTGACCATGACGAACCTATGAACTATGAGGAAGCGATGATGACCCCAGATTCCGCGAAATGGTTTGAGGCCATGAAATCTGAGATGGGATCCATGTATGAGAACAAAGTATGGACTTTGATTGACCTGCCCAAATGATCGACGAGCCATTGAGATTAAATGGATCTTCAAGAGGAAGACGGACGCTGATAGTAGTGTTACTATCTACAAAGCTAGAATTGTCGCAAAAGGTTTTCGACAAGTTCAAGGTGTTGACTACGATGAGAGTTTCTCACTCGTATCTATGCTTAAGTCTGTCCGAATCATGTTAGCAATTGCCGCATTTTATGAAATCTGGCAAATGGATAAACAAAACTGCATTCCTTAATGGATTTATTAAAGAAGAGTTGTATATGATACAACCAGAAGGTTTTGTCGATCCTAAAGGTGTTAACAAAATGTGCAAGCTCCAGCGATCCATCTATGGACTGTTGCAAGCATCTCGGAGTTGGAATATACGCTTTGATGAGTTGATCAAAGCATATAGTTTTATACAGACTTGCGGTGAAGCCTGTATTTACAAGAAAGTGAGTGGGAGCACTACAACATTTCTGATAAGTATATGTGAATGACATATTGTTGATCGGAAATAATGTAGAATTATTCTGCAAAGCATAAAGGAGTGTTTGAAAGGAGTTTTTTCAAAGAAAGACCTCGGTGAAGCTGCTTACATATTGAGCATCAAGATCTATAGAGATAGATCAAAACGCTTGATAAGTTTTTTCAATGAGTACATACCTTGACAAGATTTTGAAGTAGTTCAAAATGGAATAGTCAAAGAAAGAGTTCTTGCCTGTGTTACAAGGCGTGAAATTGAGTAAGACTCAAAGCCCGACCACGGCAGAAGATAGAAAGAGAATGAAAGTCATTCCCCATATATGCCTCAGCCATAGGTTCTATAAAGTATGCCATGCTGTGTACCAGATCTATTGTATACCCTACACTGTGTTTTGCAAGGGAGTACAATAGTGATCTAGGAGTAGATCACTGGACAGCGGTCAAAATTATCCTTAGTGGAATAAGGATATGTTTCTCGATTATGGAGGTGACAAAAGGTTTGTCGTAAAAGGTACGTCGATGCAAGTTTTGACACTGATCCAGATGACTCTAAGTCTTAATCTGGATACATATTTAAAGTGGGAGCAATTAGCTAGAGTAGCTCCGTGCAGAGTATTGTAGACATAGAATATTTGCAAAATACATACGGCTCTGAATGTGGCAGATCCGTTGACTAAAATTCTCTCACAAGCAAAACATGATCACACCTTAGTACTCTTTGGGTGTTAATCACATAGTGATGTGAAATAGATTATTGACTCTAGTAAACCCTTTGGGTGTTGGTCACATGACGATGAGAACTATGGGTGTTAATCACATGGTGATGTGAATTATTGGTGTTAAATCACATGGCGATGTGAACTAGATTATTGACTCTAGTGCAAGTGGGAGACTCAAGGAAATATGCCCTAGAGGCAATAATAAAGTTATTATTTATTTCCAAATTTCATGATAAATATTTATTATTCATGCTAGAATTGTATTAACCGGAAACTTGATACATGTGTGAATACATAGACAAACATAGTGTCACTAGTATGCCTCTACTTGACTAGCTCTTTAATCAAAGATGGTTGAGTTTCCTAGCCATAGACATGAGTTGTAATTTGATTAATGGGATCACATCATTAGGAGAATGATGTGATTGACTTGACCTATTCCGTTAGCTTAGTACTTGATCGTTTAGTATGTTGCTATTGCTTTCTTCATGACTTATACATGTTCCTATGACTATGAGATTATGCAACTCCCGTTTACCGGAGGAACACTTTCTGTGCTACCAAACGTCACAACGTAACTGGGTGATTATAAAGGTGCTCTACAGGTGTCTCCGAAGGTACTTGTTGGGTTGGCGTATTTCGAGATTAGGATTTGTCACTCCGATTGTCGGAGAGGTATCTCTGGGCCCACTCAGTAATGCACATCACTATAAGCCTTGCAAGCATTGTAACTAATGAGTTAGTTGCGGGATGATGTATTACGGAACGAGTAAAGAGACTTGCCGGTAACGAGATTGAACTAGGTATTGAGATACCGACGATCGAATCTCGGGCAAGTAACATACCGATGCCAAAGGGAACAACGTATGTTGTTATGCGGTTTGACCGATAAAGATCTGCGTAGAATATGTGGGAGCCAATATGAGCATCCAGGTTCCGCTATTGGTTATTGACCGGAGACGTGTCTCGGTCATGTCTACATAGTTCTCGAACCCGTAGGGTCCGCACGCTTAAAGTTCGATGACGGTTATATTATGAGTTTATGTGTTTTGATGTACCGAAGGTAGTTCGGAGTCCCGGATGAGATCGGGGACATGACGAGTAGTCTCGAAATGGTCGAGACGTAAAGATCGATATATTGAACGACTACATTCGGACATCGGAAAGGTTCTGAATGATTCGGGTATTTTTCGGAGTACCGGAGAGTTACAGGAATTCGCCGGGGAGTATATGGGCCTTATTGGGCTTTAGGGGAAATAGAGAGGAGAGGCTGGGCGCCCCCCCAAGGCCTAGTCCTAATTGGACTAGGGGGAGGGGCTACGCCCCCTCCTTCCTTCTCTTCTCTCTCCCCTTTCCTTGACTCCTACTCCTACTACTTGGAAGGGGGGAATCCTACTCCTGGTTGGAGTAGGACTCCTCCTAGGGCGCGCCATAGAGAGGGCCGGCCCTCCCCCTCCTCCACTCCTTTATATACGGGGAGGGGGGCACCCCTTGGAGACACAACAATTGATCATTGATCTCTTAGCCGTGTGCGGTGCCCCCCTCCACCATAATCCACCTCGATAATATCGTAGCGGTGCTTAGGCGAAGCACTGCATCGGTAGAACATCATCATCGTCACCACGCCGTCGTGCTGACGAAACTCTCCCTCAAAGCTCGGCTCGATCAGAGTTCGAGGGACGTCATCGAGAAGAATGTGTGCTGAACTCGGAGGTGCCGTGCTTTCGGTACTTGATCGGTCGGATCGTGAAGACGTACGACTACATCAACCGCGTTGTGCTAACGCTTCCACTTTCGGTCTACGAGGGTACGTGGACAACACTCTCCCCTCTCGTTGCTATGCATCACCATGATCCTGTGTGTGCGTAGGAATTTTTTTTAAATTACTACGTTCCCCAACAAAACATTTCAAATTATGCTTGGCAGAAATATTTCCTGGTTTAGCATTTTCTGCACTGTGCACTTTTCTCAGCCCAATCAAAGAAAGAGCCCCACCAAGATTCAAATCTTTCAGTTGATCAATTCCACGACTTGTGTCACTATCAATGACATAATTGGTCAATGTCTGTAGATAACTTAGCTGACCTATATGTTGGGGAACGTAGTAATTTCAAAAAATTCCTACGCACACGCAAGATCATGGTGATGCATAGCAACGAGAGGGGAGAGTGTGTCCACGTATCCTCGTAGACCAAAAGCGGAAGCGTTAGCACAATGCGGTTGATATAGTCATACGTCTTCACGATCCAACCGATCAAGTACCAAACGTATGGCACCTCCGAGTTCACACGTTCAACTCGATGACGTCCCTCGAACTCCGATATAGCCGAGCTTTGAGGGAGAGTTCCGTCAGCACGACGGCGTGGTGACGATGATGATGTTCTACCGACGCAGGGCTTCGCCTAAGCACCGCTACGATATGACCGAGGTGGATTATGGTGGGGGGGGGGGCACCGCACACGGGTAAGAGATCCAAGGGATCAATTGTTGTGTCTCTAGGGGGTGCCTCCCTCCCCGTATATAAAGGAGTGGAGGAGGGGGAGGGGGCCGGCCACCCTTGGCGCGCCCCATGAGGAGTCCTACTCCCACCGGGAGTAGGAGCCCCCCTTCCATTTTGGAGTGGGAGAGGAGAGGGGGAAAGGAAAAGGGGGGGGGGGGGGCGCCGCCCCCCCTCCTTGTCCAATTCGGACTTGGGGGGTGGGGGAGGGGCGCGCGGCTGCCTCTTGGCCGCCTCTCCTCTTCCACCACTTGGGCCCATGAGGCCCAATAACCTCCGGGGGGCGGGGGGGGGGGGGGGTCCGGTAACCCTCCCGGTACTCCGGTATATATCCAATAACCCCCGGAACCATTCCGGTGTCCGAATATAGTCGTCCAATATATCAATCTTCATGTCTCGACCATTTCGAGACTCCTCGTCATGTCCGTGATCACATCCGGGACTCCGAACTACCTTGCTACATCAAAACACATAAACTCATAATATAACCGTCATCGAACTTTAAGCGTGTGGACCCTACGGGTTCGAGAACTATGTAGACATGACCGAGACACGTCTTCGGTCAATAACCAATAGCGGAATCTGGATGCTCATATTGGCTCCCACATATTCTATGAAGATCTTTATCGGTCAAAACCGCATAACAACATACGTTGTTCCCTTTGTCATCGGCATGTTACTTGTCCGAGATTCGATCGTCGGTATCTCAATACCTAGTTCAATCTCGTTACCGGCAAGTCTCTTTACTCGTTCCGTAATACATCATCTCACAACTAACTCATTAGTTGCAATTCTTGCAAGGCTTATAGTGATGTGCATTACCGAGTGGGCCCAGAGATACCTCTCCGACAATCGGAGTGACAAATCCTAATCTCGAAATACGCCAACCCAACAAGTACCTTCGGAGACACCTGTAGAGCACCTTTATAATCACCCAGTTACGTTGTGACGTTTGGTAGCACATAAAGTGTTCCTCCGGTAAACGGGAGTTGCATAATCTCATAGTCATAGGAACATGTATAAGTCATGAAGAAAGCAATAGCAACGTACTAAATGATCAAGTGCTAAGCTAACGGAATGGGTCAAGTCAATCACATCATTCTCCTAATGATGTGATCCCGTTAATCAAATGACAACTCATGTCTATGGTCAGGAAACGTAACCATCTTCGATTAACGAGCTAGTCAAGTAGAGGCATACTAGTGACACTCTGTTTGTCTATGTATTCACACATGTATTATGTTTCCGGTTAATACAATTCTAGCATGAATAATAAACATTTATCATGATATCAGGAAATAAATAATAACTTTGTTATTGCCTCTAGGGCATATTTCCTTCAGTCTCCCACTTGCACTAGAGTCAATAATCTGGATTACACAGTAATGATTCTAACACCCATGGAGTCTTGGTGCTGATCATGTTTTGCCGGTGGAAGAGGCTTAGTCAACGGGTCTGCAACATTCAGATCCGTATGTATCTTGCAAATATCTATGTCTCCCACCTGGACTTGATCCCGGATGGAGTTGAAGCGTCACTTGATGTGCTTGGTTCTTTTGTGAAATCTGGATTCCTTTGCCAAAGCAATTGCACCAGTATTGTTACAAAAGATTTTCATTGGACCCGATGCACTAGGTATGACACCTAGATCGGATATGAACTCCTTCATCCAGACTCCTCCATTTGCTGCTTCCGAAGCAGCTATGTACTCCGCTTCACATCTAGATCCCGCTACGACGCTTTGTTTAGAACTGCACCAACTGACAGCTCCACCATTCAATATAAACACGTATCCGGTTTGCGATTTAGAATCGTCCGGATCAGTGTCAAAGCTTGCATCGACGTAACCATTTACGATGAGCTCTTTGTCACCTCCATAAACGAGAAACATATCCTTAGTCCTTCTCAAGTATTTCAGGATGTTCTTGACCGCTGTCCAGTGATCCACTCCTGGATTACTTTGGTACCTCCCTGCTAAACTAATAGCAAGGCACACATCAGGTCTGGTACACACCATTGCATACATGATAGAGCCTATGGCTGAAGCATAGGGAACATCTTTCATTTTCTCTCTATCTTCTGCAGTGGTCGGGCATTGAGTCTTACTCAACTTCACACCTTGTAACACAGGCAAGAACCCTTTCTTTGCTTGATCCATTTTGAACTTCTTCAAAACTTTGTCAAGGTATGTGCTTTGTGAAAGTCCTATTAAGCGTCTTGATCTATCTCTATAGATCTTGATGCCCAATATATAAGCAGCTTCACCGAGGTCCTTCATTGAAAAACTCTTATTCAAATATCCCTTTATGCTATCCAGAAATTCTATATCATTTCCGATCAACAATATGTCATCCACATATAATATCAGAAATGCTACAGAGCTCCCACTCACTTTCTTGTAAATGCAGGCTTCTCCAAAAGTCTGTATAAAACCATATGCTTTGATCACACTATCAAAACGTTTATTCCAACTCCGAGAGGCTTGCACCAGTCCATAAATGGATCGCTGGAGCTTGCACATTTTGTTAGCTCCCTTTGGATCGACAAAACCTTCTGGTTGCATCATATACAACTCTTCTTCCAGAAATCCATTCAGGAATGCAGTTTTGACATCCATTTGCCAAATTTCATAATCATAAAATGCGGCAATTGCTAACATGATTCGGACAGACTTAAGCATCGCTACGGGTGAGAAAGTCTCATCGCAGTCAACCCCTTGAACTTGTCGAAAACCTTTTGCAACAAGTCGAGCTTTATAGATAGTAACATTACCGTCAGCGTCAGTCTTCTTCTTGAAGATCCATTTATTCTCGATGGCTTGCCGATTATCGGGCAAGTCAACCAAAGTCCATACTTTGTTCTCATACATGAATCCCATCTCAGATTTCATGGCCTCAAGCCATTTTGCAGAATCTGGGCTCACCATCGCTTCTTCATAGTTCGTAGGTTCGTCATGGTCTAGTAACATAACCTCCAGAACAGGATTACCGTACCACTCTGTCGCGGATCTTACTCTGGTTGACCTACGAGGTTCAGTAACAACTTGATCTGAAGTTTCATGATCATCATCATTAACTTCCTCACTAATTGGTGTAGACGTCACAGGAACCAGTTTCTGTGATGAACTATTTTCCAATAAGGGAGCAGGTACTGTTACCTCATGAAGTTCTACTTTCCTCCCACTCACTTCTTTCGAGAGAAACTCCTTCTCTAGAAAGGATCCATTCTTTGCAATGAATTGTCTTGCCTTCGGATCTGTGATAGAAGGTGTACCCAACAGTTTCCTTTGGGTATCCTATGAAGACACATTTCTTCGATTTGGGTTCGAGCTTATCAGGATGAAGCTTTTTCACATAAGCATCGCAACCCCAAACTTTAAGAAATGACAACTTTGGTTTCTTGCCAAACCACAGTTCATAAGGCGTCGTCTCAATGGATTTTGATGGTGCCCTATTTAAGGTGAATGCGGCCGTCTCTAAAGCATAACCCCAAAACGATAGCGGTAAATCAGTAAGAGACATCATAGATCGCACCATATCTAGTAAAGTACGATTACGACGTTCGGACACACCATTACGCTGTGGTGTTCCGGGTGGCGTGAGTTGCAAAACTATTCCGCATTGTTTCAAATGTAGACCAAACTCGTAACTCAAATATTCTCTTCCATGATGAGATCGTAGAAACTTTATTTTCTTGTTACGATGATTTTCAACTTCACTCTGAAATTCTTTGAACTTTTCAAATGTTTCAGACTTATGTTTCATTAAGTAGATATACCCATATCTGCTTAAATCTTCTGTGAAGGTGAGAAAATAACGGTACCCGCCGCGAGCCTCAATATTCATTGGACCACATACATCAGTATGTATGATCTCCAATAAATCAGTTGCTCGCTCCATAGTTTCGGAGAACGGCGTTTTAGTCATCTTGCCCGTGAGGCATGGTTCACAAGTACCAAGTGATTCATAATCAAGGATTTCAAAAGTCCATCAGTATGGAGTTTCTTCATGCGCTTTACACCAATATGACCCAAACGGCAGTGCCACAAATAAGTTGCACTATCATTATCAACTCTGCATCTTTTGGCTTCAACATTATGAATATGTGTATCACTACTATCGAGATTCATCAAAAATAGACCACTCTTCAAGGGTGCATGACCATAAAAGATATTACTCATATAAATAGAACAACCATTATTCTCTGATTTAAATGAATAACCGTCTCGCATCAAACAAGATCCAGATATAATCTTCATGCTCAACGCTGGCACCAAATAACAATTATTTAGGTCTAATACTAATTCCGAAGCTAGATGTAGAGGTAGCATGCCGACGACGATCACATCGACTTTGGAACCGTTTGCCACGCGCATCGTCACCTCGTCCTTAGCCAGTGTCCGCTTAATCTATAGTCCCTGTTTCGAGTTGCAAATATTAGCAATAGAACCAGTATCAAATACCCAGGTGCTACTGCGAGCTCTGGTAAGGTACACATCAATAACATGTATATCACATATACCTTTGTTCACCTTGCCATCCTTCTTATCCGCCAAATACTTGGGGCAGTTCCGCTTCCAGTGACCAGTCTGCTTGCAGTAGAAGCACTCAGTCTCAGGCTTAGGTCCAGACTTGGGTTTCTTCTTTTGAGCAGCAACTTGTTTGCTGTTCTTCTTGAAGTTCCCCTTCTTCTTCCCTTTGCCCTTTTTCTTGAAACTGGTGGTCTTATTGACCATCAACACTTGATGCTCCTTCTTGATTTCTACCTCCGCAGCCTTTAGCATTGCGAAGAGCTCGGGAATCGTCTTATCCATCCCTTGCATGTTATAGTTCATCACGAAGCTCTTGTAGCTTGGTGGCAATGATTGAAGAATTCTGTCAATGACGCTATCATCCGGAAGATTAACTCCCAGTTGAATCAAGTGATTGTTATACCCAGACATTCTGAGTATATGCTCACTGACAGAACTATTCTCCTCCATCTTGCAGCTGTAGAACTTATTGGAGACTTCATATCTCTCAATCCGGGCATTTGCTTGAAATATTAACTTCAACTCCTGGAACATCTCATATGCTCCATGACGTTCAAAACGTCGTTGAAGTCCCGGTTCTAAGCCGCAAAGCATGGCACACTGAACTATCGAGTAGTCATCAGCTTTGCTCTGCCAGACGTTCATAACATCTGGTGTTGCTCCTGCAGCAGGTTTGGCACCTAGCGGTGCTTCCAGGACGTAATTCTTCTGTGCAGCAATGAGGATAATCCTCAAGTTACAAACCCAGTCCACGCAATTGCTACCATCATCTTTCAACTTTGTTTCTCAAGGAACGCATTAAAATTCAACGGAACAACAGCACGAGCCATCTATCTACAACAAACATAGACATGCAAAATACTATCAGGTACTAAGTTCATGATAAATTTAAGTTCAATTAATCATATTACTTAAGAACTCCCACTTAGATAGACATCCCTCTAATCATATAAGTGATCACGTGATCCAGATAACCGATCATCACGTGAAATGGAGTAGTTTTCAATGGTGAACATCACTATGTTGATCATATCTACTATATGATTCACGCTCGACCTTTCGGTCTCAGTGTTCCGAGGCCATATCTGCATATGCTAGGCTCGTCAAGTTTAACCTGAGTATTCTGCGTGTGCAAAACTGGCTTGCACCCGTTGTAGATGAACGTAGAGCTTATCACACCCGATCATCGCGTGGTGTCTGGGCACGACGAACTTTGGCACCGGTGCATACTCAGGGAGAACACTTTTTCTTGAAATTTAGTGAGAGATCATCTTATAATGCTACCGTCAATCAAAGCAAAATAAGATGCATAAAAGATAAACAACACACGCAATCAATATAAGTGATATGATATAGCCATCATTATCTTGTGCTTGTGATCTCCATCTCCGAAGCACCGTCATGATCACCATCGTCACCGGCGCGACACCTTGATCTCCATCGTAGCATCGTTGTCGTCTCGCCAACTATTGCTTCTACGACTATCGCTACCGCTTAGTGATAAAGTAAATCAATTACAGGGCGATTGCATTGCATACAATAAAGCGACAACCATATGGCTCCTGCCAGTTGCCGATAACTCGGTTACAAAACATGATCATCTCATACAATAAAATATAGCATCATGCCTTGACCATATCACATCACAACATGCCCTGCAAAAACAAGTTAGACGTCCTCTAATTTGTTGTTGCAAGTTTTACGTGGCTGCTACGGGCTGAGCAAGAACCGTTCGTACCTACGCATCAAAACCACAACGATAGTTCGTCAAGTTAGTGCTGTTTTAACCTTCTCAAGGACCGGGCGTAGCCACACTCGGTTCAACTAAAGTTAGAGAAACTGACACCCGCTAGTCACCTGTGTGCATAGCACGGCGGTAAAACCAGTCTCGCGTAAGCGTATGCGTAATGTCGGTCCGGGCCGCTTCATCCAACAATACTGCCGAACCAAAGTATGACATGCTGGTAAGCAGTATGACTTGTATCGCCCACAACTCACTTGTGTTCTACTCGTGCATATAACATCTACGCATAAAACCTGGCTCGGATGCCACTGTTGGGGAATGTAATAATTTCAAAAAAAATTCCTACGCACACGCAAGATCATGGTTATGCATAGTAACGAGAGGGGAGAGTGTGTCCACGTACCCTCGTAGACCGAAAGCGGAAGCGTTAGCACAACGCGGTTGATGTAGTCGTACGTCTTCACGATCTGACTGATCAAGTACCGAACGCACGACACCTCCGAGTTCAGCACACGTTCAACTCGATGACGTCCCTCGAACTCCGATCCAGTCGAGCTTTGAGGGAGAGTTCCGTCAGCACGACGGCGTGGTGACGGTGATGATGTTCTACCGACACAGGGCTTCGCCTAAACACCACTACGATATGACCGAGGTGGATTATGGTGGAGGGGGGCACCGCACACGGCTAAGAGATCCAAGGGATCAATTGTTGTGTCTCTAGGGGGTGCCTCCCTCCCCGTATATAAAGGAGTGGAGGAGGGGGAGGGGGCCGGCCACCCTTGGCGCGCCCCATGAGGAGTCCTACTCCCACCGGGAGTAGGACTCCCCCCTTCCATGTTGGAGTAGGAGAGGAGAGGGAAGGAGAGAGAGGGGGAAAGGAAGGGGGGGGGGGGCGCCGGCCCCCTCCTTGTCCAATTCGGACTTGGGGGGGGGGGAGGGTTGTGCGGCTGCCCCTTGGCCGCCTCTCCTCTTCCACCACTTGGGCCCATGAGGCCGAATAACCTCCAGGGGGTGGGGGGTTCCGGTAACCCCCCCGGTACTCCGGTATATATCCGATAACCCCCGGAACCATTCCGGTGTCCGAATATAGTCGTCCAATATATCAATCTTCATGTCTCGACCATTTCGAGACTCCTCGTCATGTCCGTGATCACATCCGGGACTTCGAACTACCTTCACTATATCAAAACACATAAACTCATAATATAACCGTCATCAAACTTTAAGCGTGCGGACCCTACGGGTTCGAGAACTATGTAGACATGATCGAGACACGTCTCCGGTCAATAACCAATAGCGGAACCTGGATGCTCATATTGGCTCCAAAATATTCTACAAAGATCTTTATCGGTCAAAACCACATAACAACATACGTTGTTCCCTTTGTCATCGGTATGTTACTTGCCCGAGATTCGTTCGTCGGTATCTCAATACCTAGTTCAATCTCGTTACCGGCAAGTCTCTTTACTCGTTCCGTAATACATCATCCCGCAACTAACTCATTAGTTGCAATGCTTGCAAGGCTTATAGTGATGTGCATTACCGAGTGGGCCCAGAGATACCTCGTCGACAATCGGAGTGACAAATCCTAATCTCGAAATACGCCAACCCAACAAGTACCTTCGGAGACACCTGTAGAGCACCTTTATAATCACCCAGTTACGTTGTGACGTTTGGTAGCACAGAAAGTGTTCCTCCGGTAAACGGGAGTTGCATAATCTCATAGTCATAGGAACATGTATAAGTCATGAAGAAAGCAATAGCAACATACTAAACGATCAAGTGCTAAGCTAACGGAATGGGTCAAGTCAATCACATCATTCTCCTATAATGATGTGATCCCGTTAATCAAATGACAACTCATGTCTATGGTCAGGAAACATAACCATCTTCGATTAAGAAGCTAGTTAAGTAGAGGCATACTAGTGACACTCTGTTTGTCTATGTATTCACACATGTATTATGTTTCCGGTTAATACAATTCTAGCATGAATAATAAACATTTATCATGATATAAGGAAATAAATAATAACTTTATTATTGCCTCTAGGGCATATTTCCTTCACAATACCCTTTGGCATGTGCTTCAAATAATAACACCCAATGAGGAAGACGTGCCGAAGACTGCTCATGCATCTCATCCCTTCCGGTAATTTCTTGAGATTTTCACAACCAATGAGCTTTAGAGTTTGCAAGCTATACAACATGGAAGTGGCTTTTGGCAGTGCATCTATAAGAGAATAAGAACAATCTAGATAGCGAAGACCTTCAATGCTCGTAAGGACATGAATTTTGACTCTGTTAATCAGAGGAGTTCCAAACCACTCCCTTTGGAATATTATTGTGCGGGGAGCTATAATATCCTTCATGGCTGCTCTAGTATTATTGATAGAAACAAGTGACAAATGTCGAACATCACGTAGTAATAAACTAGCATGTGTGGATCCTTGCATAATTTCATTAGGTGAGTACTTTTGAAGAACTGTGCAATCATTTCCGCTTACGGACTCAGCAAGATCATGCATGAGATCATGCATCTTGCATGTAGTTGGTCCGTGGATGTACTCATCTCGAAACACGGAGAGCAGATTCTCTTGAGTTTTCACATCTTGGAGGAAACATCTCCAAACCAAGACTTCAAAAATTTGTTGGCCCCTTGTTTCTGATGCAATGAAGTCATTGGTAAGCCATAAGTGGATCACCATGTCTTTATCGAGCATGCTACCCTTCGGGAAAATAGCACAGAAGGAAAAACATATTTTTGCTTCGGGTGACAAGTGATCGTAGCTTAGCTGTAATGCAGGTATACACCCAGTTCTGAGGATCTCATTCTTCCAGACATCACTATCCAGAACAGGAAACCACTCATTATGATGCTCCATACGAAGTAAAGCTGCAATGGTCTTGATAGCAAGAGGCAACCCCTTACACTTCTGGACAATATTCCTAGCCATTAAAATCAATTCATCTTGCTTTTCCACTTCCCCTACAAATGCATTCCTGTGGAAAAGCTCCCATGATTGATCCTCATTCAGAAGTGATATCTGATGTGAACGAATTGTTCCCATGACAGAAGCAACTTGATTGCCGCGGCTTGTCACAATTATAGCACTACCTGAGCCAGCATCTGAGCATAGTAATAATCTCAGATCATCCCACTTTTGTCTATCTTCATTCCAAACATCGTCCAGAACTAGGAGGTACCTTTTCTTGCCCAACACTTGGCTAAGTTCCTTTTGCAGTGCCTCCATCTTAGTCAATTCACACTTCTTCATCGTGGCCATTTCTATAATAGATCAAATTATTTCTTCAACGACGAACTGGTCAGAGACATAGATCCATATGACCAACTCAAAATGATGCATCACTCTCTGATCATTGTGCACAAGTTGAGCAAGGGTGGTCTTGCCAATCCCCCCATGCCAACTATTGGGAGCACCATGACATTATTGTTGTCACATTGGTTCTCGAGCAATATCTTCACCACCTGTTCCTTCTCATCTAGTTTGCTGACAATCTCTGATTCATCAACACGAGAGTGTGTTTGCGGGTGTTCAATGCTTGGTGTCTCGGTATGCGTAAGGAAGTGAAAATTGTTCATCTCCACAACCAGCTCATCTATCTTTTCAAGGACATCCTTCATCCTCCTACTCATGGAAAGACGGAAAACGATGGGACTATCGACTGTGAAGTAGCTTAGCACCTGAAATGAAAACAGGTAAAAAGAATAAGGCGATGCGGGTGCGACATGGTTAGAAATTGCAATGCAGATTAAGCCCATGTAGAACGGTGTGGTGAGACAGAGTATATGTAACTTCTCTCTGACAAGAGTATATATGTAACTTGAAAGAAGAACAACACACCATACTTGCTTATGCAGTATTATGCTTTTAATTAATACCAAAATCAAATATGCCCCATTGTATGAACTATATGATGACATTCAATTGCAACATGCGCTTTGAATGAACATATATAGTGGCGGGCGGTGGTGGACACTGGACTGTGGGAAGGTGGTCGATGACGAACCTTGCGCGTCGTGGGCATGGAGCGGCGGGTCTGTGCGCGGCGGCGCAGCGCCTCGTAGCGGAAGTTGTCGAGGACGTCGTCGGCCTGGTAGGCGGCCGTCTTGAGGTCGCTGACCCACTCGCGGACGGCGGGGTTGGTGCGGCTCTTCGCCTCGGCGTCCAGCAGGATGTGCTGGACGGCCGCGAGGTGGCGCTCCAGCTTCCGGTGGGCCGCGTGCAGCCCCACGCCCGCAGCAGCTCGCCCACCAGCACGTCGCCCACCTTGGCTGCCACGCTGCTCAGCAGCGGCATCAGCAGGGAGCCCATGGCGTCGGTCTGCTCAGGCGCCGGTGAGATCAATCGGCTCTCCGGTGTCGGTGAGGCAGCAGACGAGGACACCAAGAATGTGCGAAAGAACCAATATCAAAACCCACCTGAAGGAATCAGAAGGTGCACCGTGGTTGCAAGAGGATGCTTTGCTTGTGAGCGAGGAAAGGGAAGATGCTTTGGTTAGCTTTTGCTCTTTGCTAGTCCGGTCTGCCTAGTCACGCAACTGCACGATAAAAAACAAACAAAAAAGAATCACATTTCATCTTTGAGGAGTACTAGTAATACACATGCTTTGAGGCCCACGTGCTGAGGGTACCCAAGTTGAATAAAAACAATGATGTGGATACCTTTTTTTGCTCTTGCAAATCAGAAGTTCCTTTGCAGTGAATGAGCAGGTTCTTCAGAAATTCACATTAAATCAGCATCAGTTTAATAAAAAAAAATAGGTGGCTGCGCACAGGGAGTTTCTAATAATGTTATTAGTTCAGTGCTCATTTGATCTTTGGTCCAAGAACAAGAGGCAAAGATCTTAGTACGAGAAATTCCACATTTTGGCCCAACAGGCAATCTTTTTACAGACAACAGTTCACAGGAATACAACCAATGCTACCGTCAGCTTGTCGTCATGTTTACAAATGCTACTGATCAAAGCAGGCAGATCGATCCTAAACGCAAACAGGAAGTTCATACAAGAAAGAGCTGAGCTGAAAAGCAGTCTTCTGTAATGTGGCAAAAAGTATTTTCCGGTAAGGCAAAAATCCATAGCTGACCTGACAGGTCTAATTGCTTACACTCAAAAGTTCCAAGAGAATAAACAAGAGAGAAAATCAGCTGTGATGTTCCATCGATACGTTGGCTTGTATTTTCAGACATCTTAGTGTTGATGAATACACATCTCTGGGATGCCGTTAGTAGGAACTGGTTGCATTTAGATCACGCAAGACTCTGGAATTGCAGGAAACGGGATGCCTTCTCAGGTCCCGGTTGCGTGTTAATGTAGATGGGAAGAGCCCCCATCGTGGCGTTATTGTTGTCTAAGGCAAGTTGATGAGCAGATCAAAGATTTTTGGATGCACTAGGAACATGCAAAATATTGTTAAGAGAAAGAGAATTATGAGGGGTGTGCAAAGTAGAATGACCAACATGTGTCATTGCCATACCATTTCCATTTGCCGTATGGACTTGATCACGTCCATTGTAATTTTCCTCGAGTGGTCAATTTGTGTAATTCTCCGGTGATGTGATTTGTTGCTCCTGTATCAACATACCAGTTTGTATCCACTCCATAAGATGCCCATACCAGTTTGTATCCACTCCTGTATCATCCTTGTCATCCGAGTGAGAGTCATCATCATCACCATTGTCAGAATACCTCGACCAACAATCACTTGCTGGTACCCATATTTTTTGCATATCTGACATGTAATATCCTGGCGAGGGGAAGGTATGCGACCACGGACACGACCACGACCATGACCATCTCTCTGTGGATTACGACCGTGTGTTGGATTGGATGTGTCTGCTGCGGACGACAACGGTATTGCCCATATCCACCACGAGAGTTTTGCCGATAATTATTATTGAAGGAACGTCCTCGTGTAGCAGCATTAGCGGAAGACTAAAAACCCCCAACGGTTTGATCTGACTCGGCAAGCATTTGCTGCCTGTAATCATATGCCATAAGCTGTGCACAAACATCAGCAAGAGTGGTGGTAGGAACAGCGCTAATAGAGGCAACCACAGAGTTATATTCTCCATCAAGACAAGCAAGGATATACTCCTTTAGTTCATCATCATCAATTAGCCGACCAGCTGCAGCAAGTTCTGAAGCAAAACTTTTCATCAAAGCAATATCTGCAGGCATATCACGCTTCTTTGTATTCACAAGTTTTCCACGCAACATATTGATGCGTGCCTTGGATTGTGAGGCAAACGAGGCTTCAATTGCAGCCCAGATTTCAGCAGCATGTGTTGGGGAACGCAGTAATTTAAAAAAAATTCCTACACACGCAAGATCTATCTAGATGTTGCATAGCAACGAGAGGGGAGAGTGTTGTCCACGTACCCTCGTAGACTGAAAGCGGAAGCGTTATGACAACGCGGTTGATGTAGTCGTACGTCTTCACGATCCGACCGATCCTAGTACCGAAAGTACGGCACCTCCGCGATCTGCACACGTTCAGCTCGGTGACGTCCCACAAACTCTAGATCCAGCTGAGGTCGAGGGAGAGTTTTGTCAGCACGACAGCGTGATGACGGTGATGATGAAGTTATCGACGCAGGGCTTCGCCTAAGCACAACAACGATATGACCGAGGTGAAAATCTGTGGAGGGGGGCACCGCACACGGCTAAACAATCAACTTGTGTGTTCCAGGGTGCCCCCTTCCCACGTATATAAAGGAGGGAGGGGGAGGCCGGCCGGACCTCCTTGGGGCGCCCCTAAGAGGGGAATCCTACTAGGACTCCAAGTCCTAGTAGGTTTCCACCAAAAGGGAGAGAGGGGGAAGGAAGGAGAGGGAGAGGGAAAGGAAAAGGGGGGCGCCGCCCCCCTTCCTAGTCCAATTCGGACTCAAGGGGGAGGGGGGCGCGGCCTGCCCTGGCCGCCCCTCTCTCTCTCCACTAAGGCCCATCGAGGCCCATTAGTTCCCCCGGGGTTTCTGATAACCCTCCGGCACTCCGGTTTTATCCGAAACTTCTCCGGAACACTTCCGGTGTCCGAACATATCCCTCCAATATATCAATGTTTATGTCTCGACCATTTCGAGACTCCCCGTCATGTACGTAATCACATCGGGGACTCCGAACTACCTTCGGTGCATCAAAACACATAAACCCACAGTACCAATCGTCATCAAACGTTAAGCGTGCGGACCCTACGGGTTCGAGAACTATGTAGACATGACCGAGACTCATCTATGGTCAATAACCAATAGCGGAACCTGGATGCTCATATTGGTTCCTACATATTCTACGAAGATCTTTATCGGTCAAACCGCATAACAACATACGTTGTTCCCTTTGTCATCGGTATGTTACTTGCCCGAGATTTGATCGTCGGTATCTCAATACCTAGTTCAATCTCGTTATCGGCAAGTCTCATTACTCTTTCCGTAATGCATCATCCCGCAACTAACTCATTAATCACATTGCTCTCAAGGCTTATAGTGATGTGCATTACCGAGAGGGCCCAGAGATACCTCTTCGAAAATTGGAGTGACCAATCCTAATCTCGATCTATGCCAACTCAACAAACACCATCGGAGACACCTGTAGAGCATATTTATAATCGCCCAGTTACGTTATGACGTTTGATAGCACACTAAGTGTTCCTCCGGTATTCCGGAGTTGCATAATCTCATAGTCATAGGAACATGTATAAGTCATGAAGAAAGCAATAGCAACAAACTAAACGATCATCGTGCTAAGCTAACAGATGGGTCAAGTCAATCACATCATTCTCTAATGATGTGATCCCATTAATCAAATGACAACTCATGTCCATGGCTAGGAAACTTAACCATCTTTGATTCAACGAGCTAGTCAAGTAGAGGCATACTAGTGACACTCTGTTTGTCTATGTATTAACACATGTACTATGTTTCCGGTTAATACAATTCTAGCATGAATAATAAACATTTATCATGATATAAGGAAATATAAATAAAAACTTTATTATTGCCTCTAGGGCATATTTCCTTCAGTCTCCCACTTGCACTAGAGTAAATAATCTAGATTACACAGTAATGATTCTAACACCCATGGAGTCTTGGTGCTGATCATGTTTTGCTCGTGAGAGAGGCTTAGTTAACGGGTCTGCAACATTCAAATCCGTATGTATCTTGCAAATCTCTATGTCTCCCTCCTTGATTTGATCGCGGATGGAATGGAAGCGTCTCTTGATGTGCTTGGTTCTCTTGTGAAATCTGGATTCCTTTGCCAAGGCAATTGCACCAGTATTGTCACAAAAGATTTTCATTGGACCCGATGCACTAGGTATGACACCTAGATCGAATATGAACTCCTTCATCCAGACTCCTTCATTTGCTGCTTCCGAAGCAGATATATACTCCGCTTCACACGTAGATCCCGCCACGACGCTTTGCTTAGAACTGCACCAACTTACAGCTCTACCGTTCAATATAAATACGTATCCGGCTTGTGACTTAGAGTCATCCGGATCAGTGTCAAAGCTTGCATCGACGTAACCATTTACGACGAGTTCTTTGTCACCTCCATAAACGAGAAACATATCCTTAGTCCTTTTCAGGTATTTCAAGATGTTCTTGACCGCTGTCCAGTGATCCACTCCTGGATTACATTGGTACCTCCCTGCTAAACTAATAGCAAGACACACATCAGGTCTGATACACAGCATCGCATACATGATAGAACCTATGGCTGAAGCATAGGGAATGACTTCCATTTTCTCTCTATTTCTGTAGTGGTCGGGCATTGAGTCTGACTCAACTTCACACCTTGTAACACAGGCAAGAACCCTTCCTTTGTTTGATCCATTTTGAACTTCTTCAAAACTTTATCAAGGTATGTGCTTTGTGAAAGTCCAATAAGCGTCTTGATCTATCTCAATAGATCTTGATGCCCAATATATAAGCAGCTTCACCGAGGTCTTTCATTGAAAAACTCTTATTCAAGTATCTTTTTATGCTATCCAGAAATTCTATATCATTTCCAATCAACAATATGTCATCCACATATAATATTAGAAATGCTACAGGGCTCCCACTCACTTTCTTGTAAATACAGGCTTCTCCAAAAGTCTGTATAAAACTATATGCTTTTATCACACTATCAAATCGTTTATTCCAACTCCGAGATGCTTGCACCAGTCCATAAATGGATCGCTTGAGCTTGCACACTTTGTTAGCATCCTTTGGATTGATAAAACCTTCGGGTTGCATCATATACAACTCTTCTTCCAGAAATCCATTCAGGAATGCAGTCTTTACATCCATTTGCCAAATTTCATAAACATAAAATGCAGCAATTGCTAACATGATTCGGACGGACTTAAGCATCGCTATGGATGAGAAGGTCTTATCATAGTTAACTCCTTGAACTTGTCAAAAACCTTTTGCAACAAGTCGAGCTTTGTAGACAGTAACATTACCGTCAGCGTCAGTCTTCTTCTTGAAAATCCATTTATTCTCGATGGCTTGCCGATCAACGGGCAAGTCAACCAAAGTCCACACTTTGTTCTCATACATGGATCCCATCTCAGATTTCATGGCCTCAAGCCATTTCACGGAATCTGGGCTCATCATCGCTTCCTGATAGTTCGTAGGTTCGTCATGGTCAAGTAACATGACCTCCAGAGCTGGATTACCGTACCACTCTGGTGCGGATCTTACTCTGGTTGACCTACGAGGTTCAGTAGTAACTTGATCTGAAGTTACATGATCATCATCATTAGCTTCCTCACTAATTGGTGTAGTAGTCACAGGAACTGATTTCTGTGATGAACTACTTTTCAATAAGGGAGCAGGTACAGTTACGTCATCAAGTTCTACTTTCCTCCCACTCACTTCTTTCGAGAGAAACTCCTTCTCTAGAAAGGATCCATTCTTAGCAATGAATGTCTTGCCTTCGGATCTGTGATAGAAGGTGTACCCAACAGTCTCCTTTGGGTATCCTATGAAGACACATTTCTCCGATTTGGGTTCGAGCTTATCAGGTTGAAGCTTTTTCACAAAAGCATCGGAGCCCCAAATTTTAAGAAACGATAACTTGGGTTTCTTGCCAAACCACAGTTCATAAGGTGTTGTCTCAACGGATTTAGATGGTGCCCTATTTAACGTGAATGCAGCCGTCTCTAAAGCATAACCCCAAAACGATAGCGGTAAATCAGTAAGGGACATCATAGATCACACCATATCTAATAAAGTGCGGTTACGACGTTCGGACACACCATTACGCTGTGGTGTTCCGGGTGGCGTGAGTTGCGAAACTATTCCACATTGTTTCAAATGAAGACCAAACTCGTAACTCAAATATTATCCTCCACGATCAGATCGTAGAAACTTTATTTTCTTGTTACGACGAGTTTCCACTTCACTCTAAAATTCTTTGAACTTTTGAAATGTTTCAGATTTATGTTTCATCAAGTAGATATACCCATATCCGCTCAAATCATCTGTGAAGGTCAGAAAATAACG
This sequence comes from Aegilops tauschii subsp. strangulata, assembly GCF_002575655.3. NCBI lineage: Eukaryota > Viridiplantae > Streptophyta > Magnoliopsida > Poales > Poaceae > Aegilops > Aegilops tauschii. Next base: position 557,418,298 of record NC_053041.3, on the reverse strand, counting down.
ATACCCGCCGCGAGCCTCAATATTCATCAGACCACATACATCAGTATGTACGATTTCCAACAAATCTGTTGCTCGCTTCATTATTCCGGAGAACGGCGTTTTAGTCATCTTGCCCATGAGGCATGGTTCACAAGTACCAAGTGATTCATAATCAAGTGATTCCAAAAGTCCATCAAAATGGAGTTTCTGCATGCGCTTTACACCAATATGACATAAACGGCAGTGCCACAAATAAGTTGCACTATCGTTATCAACTCTGCATCTTTTGGCTTCAATATTATGAATATGTGTGTCACTACTATCGGGATTTAACAAAAATAGACCACTCTTCAAGGGTGCATGACCATAAAAGATATTATTCATATAAATAGAACAACCATTATTCTCAGACTTAAATGAATAACCATCTCGCATCAAACAAGATCCAGATATAATGTTCATGCTTAACGCTGGCACCAAATAACAATTATTCAGGTCTAAAACTAATCCCGAAGGTAGATGTAGAGGTAGCGTGCCGACGGCGATCACATCGACTTTGGAACCATTTCCCACGCGCATCGTCACCTCGTCCTTAGCCAATCTTCGCTTAATCCATAGTCCCTGTTTCGAGTTGCAAATATTAGCAACAGAACCAGTATCAAATACGCAGGTACTACTGCGAGCATTAGTAAGGTACACATCAATAACATGTATATCACATATACCTTTGTTCACTTTGCCATCCTTCTTATCCACTAAATACTTGGGGCAGTTCCGCTTCCAGCGACCAGTCCCTTTACAGTAGAAGCACTCAGTCTCAGGCTTAGGTCCAGACTTGGGCTTCTTCACTTGAGCAGCAACTTGCCTGCCGTTCTTATTGAATTTCCCCTTCTTCCCTTTACCCTTTTTCTTGAAACCGGTGGTCTTGTTGACCATCAATACTTGCTCTTTCTGGATTTCTACCTCCGCAGCCTTTAGCATTGAGAAGAGCTCCGGAGTTGTCTTATCCATCCCTTGCATATTATAGTTCATCACGAAGCTCTTGTAGCTTGGTGGCAGTGATTGAAGAACTCTGTCAATGACACTATCAACTGGAAGATTAACTCCCAGCTGAGTCAAGTGATTATGATACCCAGACATTTTGAGTATATGCTCACTCATAGAACTATTCTCCTCTATTTTGCAGCTGTAGAATTTATTGGAGACTTCATATCTCTCAATTCGGGCATTTGCATGAAATATTAACTTCAACTCCTGGAACATCTCATATGCTCCATGACGTTCAAAATGACGTTGAAGTCCCGGTTCTAAGCCATAAAGCATGGCACACTGAACTATCGAGTAGTCATCAGCTTTGCTTTGCAAGACGTTCTTAACGTCATCGGCAGCAGGCCTGGCACCTAGCGGTGCTTCCAGAACATAATTCTTCTGTGCAACAATGAGGATAATTCTCAAGTTATGGACCCAGTCCGTGTAGTTGCTACCATCATCTTTCAACTTAGCTTCCTCTAGAACGCATTAAAATTCAAAGGAATAGTAGCACGAGCCATTGATCTACAACAACATAGACATGCAAAATACTATCAGGTACTAAGTTCATGATAAATTAAAGTTCAATTAATCATATTACTTAAGAACTCCCACTTAGATAGACATCTCCCTAATCTTCTAAGTAATCACGTGATCCAAATCAACTAAACCATGTCCGATCATCACGTGAGATGGAGTAGTTTTCAATGGTGAACATCACTATGTTGATCATATCTACTATATGATTCACGCTCGACCTTTCGGTCTCAGTGTTCCGAGGCCATATCTGCATATGCTAGGCTCGTCAAGTTTAACCCGGGTATTCTGCGTGTGCAAAACTGGCTTGCACCCGTTGTATGTGAACGTAGAGCTTATCACACCCGATCATCATGTGGTGTCTCGACACGACGAACTTTCGCAACGGTGCATACTTAGGGAGAACACTTGTATCTTGAAATTTAGTGAGAGATCATCTTATAATGCTACCGTCGAACTAAGCAAAATAAGATGCATAAAGGATAAACATCACATGCAATCAATATAAGTGATATGATATGGCCATCATCATCTTGTGCCTTTGATCTCCATCTCCAAAGCACCGTCATGATCACCATCGTCACCGGCGTGACACCTTGATCTCCATCGTAGTATCGTTGTCGTCTCGCCAACTATTGCTTCTACGACTATCGCTACCGCTTAGTGATAAAGTAAAAACAATTACATGGCGATTGTATTGCATACAATAAAGCGACAACCATATGGCTCCTGCCAGTTGTCGATAACTCTGTTACAAAACATGATCACCTCATACAATAAAATTTAGCATCATGTCTTGACCATATCACATCACAACATGCCCTGCAAAAATAAGTTAGACGTCCTCTACTTTGTTGTTGCAAGTTTTACGTGGCTGCTACAGGCTGAGCAAGAACCATTCTTACGTACGCATCAAAACCACAACCATTTTTTGTCAAGTTTGCTGTTTTAACCTTCAACAAGGACCGGGCGTAGTCATACTTGATTCAACTAAAGTTGGAGAAACAGACACCCACTAGCCACCTGTGTGCGAAGCACGTCGGTAGAAATAGTCTCGCGTAAGCGTACGCGTAATGTCGGTCTGAGCCGCTTCATCCAACAATACCGCCGAATCAAAGTATGACATGCTGCTATGCAATATGACTATTATCGTGCACAACTCTTTGTGTTCTACTCGTGCATATAACATCTACACATAGACCTGGCTCGGATGCCACTGTTGGGGAACGCAGTAATTTAAAAAATTTCCTACGCACACGCAAGATCTATCTAGGTGATGCATAGCAACGAGAGGGGGGAGTATTGTCCATGTACCCTTGTAGACTGAAAGCGGAAGCGTTATAACAACGCGGTTGATGTAGTCGTACGTCTTCACGATCCGACCGATCCTAATACCGGAAGTACGACACCTCTGCGATCTGCACATGTCAGCTCGGTGACGTCCCACAAACTCTAGATCCAGCTGAGGTCGAGGGGGAGTTTCGTCAGCACGACGGCGTGATGACGGTGATGATGAAGTTACCGACGTAGGGCTTCGCCTAAGCACTACAACGATATGACCGAGGTGGAGATCTGTGGAGGGGGACACCGCACACGGCTAAACAATCAACTTGTGTGTTCTAGGGTGCCCCCCTCCCCACGTATATAAAGGAGGGAGGGGGAGGCCGGCCGGCCCTCCTTGGTGCGCCCCCAAGAGGGGAATCCTACTAGGACTCCAAGTCCTAGTAGGTTTCCAGCAAAAGAGAGAGAGGGGGAAGGAAGGAGAGGGAGAGGGGAAAGGAAAAGGGGGCGCCACCCCCCTTCCTAGTCCAATTCGGACTCAAGGGGGAGGGGGCGCGCGGCCTGCCCTGGCCGCCCCTCTCTCTCTCTCTCCACTAAGGCCCATCGAGGCCCATTAGTTCCCCCAGGTTTCTGATAACCCTCCGGCACTCCGGTTTTATCCGAAACTTCTCCGGAACACTTCCGGTGTCCGAACATATCCGTCCAATATATCAATCTTTATGTCTCGACCATTTCGAGACTCCTAGTCATGTCCGTCATCACATCCGAGACTCCGAATTACCTTCGGTACATCAAAACACATAAACTCATAATACCGATCATCATCGAACGTTAAGCGTGCGGACCCTACGGGTTCGAGAACTATGTAGACATACATGACCGAGACTCATCTACGGTCAATAACCAATAGCGGAACCTGGATGCTCATATTGGTTCCTACATATTCTACGAAGATCTTTATCGGTCAAACCGCATAACAACATACGTTGTTCCCTTTGTCATCGGTATGTTACTTGCCCGAGATTTGATCGTCGGTATCTCAATACCTAGTTCAATCTCGTTATCAGCAAGTCTCTTTACTCGTTCCGTAATGCATCATCCCGCAACTAACTCATTAATCACATTGCTCTCAAGGCTTATAGTGATGTGCATTACCGAGAGGGCCCAGAGATACCTCTCCGACAATCGGAGTGACCAATCCTAATCTCGATCTATGCCAACTCAACAAACACCATCGAAGACACCTGTAGAGCATTTTTATAATCACCCAGTTACGTTGTGATGTTTGATAGCACACTAAGTGTTCCTTCGGTATTTGGGAGTTGCATAATCTCATAGTCATCGGAACATGTATAAGTCATGAAGAAAGCAATAACAACGAACTAAACGATCATCGTGCTAAGCTAACGGATGGGTCAAGTCAATCACATCATTCTCTAATGATGTGATCCCGTTAATCAAATGACAACTCATGTCTATGGCTAGGAAACTTAACCATCTTTGATTCAATGAGCTAGTCAAGTAGAGGCATACTAGTGACACTCTGTTTGTCTATGTATACACACATGTACTAAGTTTCTGGTTAATACAATTCTAGCATGAATAATAAACATTTATCATGATATAAGGAAATATAAATAACAACTTTATTATTGCCTCTAGGGCATATTTCCTTCAGCATGTTCTAACGCAAAAAATTGAGCAAGAACATCGTTACTTGTTGATTTTGTGAGATAGCTCACGACTTGTTGATCCCTCTCAATCCAGGCTGCGTAGGCCGGATTCGACACAGTGGTCCTCATGCTTTCAGCCTCAATCTCCAGTGTTTTTGCAGGTGCTGAATCGGAACCATCAAGTAGCCCCATGACCCGAGCACCGCGAAAGGCAGGAAGAACCTGCATCTTCCAGTAGATGTGATTTTCCCTAGAGAGTTTCTCTGAGGGAGGAGATCCTAGAAGCGCCGGCAGTGTTGAAGAGGAGGTCGCCATGGGGAAGGAGGGAGGGAATCGATCGATGATCTTGACCGGCGATCAGGTTTTTGGTGTGTGTGTTTGGCTAGATCAGATCGCTAGACCTCGGAAGAGGTGGCTCTGGTTCCATGTGGAATTGCAGGAAACAGGATGCCTTCTCAGGTCCCGGTTGCGTGTTAATATAGATGGGAAGAGCCCCCATCATGGCATTACAGAGGAGACCGATCGTTGGTGTACTACACCATACGGAAGGTTCAGAAACGGACGCTAGGTTCAGGTACAAGAAGTCCAACAAAGATAACATGAACATGAGTGGGTTTAGAGATCCTTTACATGTCATGGAGGTCGATCGACATGATCGCCTGCTCTGTGCAGGCGCGATGGAGGGGTGATGTAGTCGAGGTAGAGGGCCTCCTCAATGTCCTGATGCCCTCAGGACGCCACCGACACTGGACTGGAACAACGGCGACGACTGGCTTAGGTCTTCCTGTCGCTGCAACACTCCCCTGACCGGATGGGGTGAGAATATCGGGAGGAGAGAAACCGTACGTGAATTGTGATCTCACAGGGGGCCAGCTCTCTCCCGTTATCCCTTTAATATACTGCTGGCGATAGGGGACCCAAAACCTGAGTTGGTTTTTGGGCGCCCCCAATCAGGGCGCAATAGTTCTGATCGAGGCTCACGTACGTTGGTGCGTGGACCCCTTCACTTAACGTTACCTGTTCCCTTTTTGTCTGTTAGACTAATAAATCTAACTGCATGGTTAGCCATCAGTTCTATACCAACATACTGCATTTGCCAATTCTCCATAGGAATGATGTACCAAAGTGAGGTGTTACAACAACTCAATTCGCCCATTCTCCATAGAATATGAAATAACTTTTCATGCTCTGGTAAATTGTTCTAAAGCTCGTGCTCTGCGACTGGCTTTGAGAGAGTTTTGGAATATTTCAGATGAAGAGTACTTCAAGTGCTCGGGACCAGATTGGTTATTTCTTTTGCTGGCTCAGTTGAGCATGCAACGGAGGGGGCAAATCTTGTTTCATTTCTAGCGAGCATGGCATTTGAGAAATGATTTAATTTTTGGGAAGGGGGAAGAATCCATTAATGCCTCCGCACGTTTTTTGGACAATTATTGGGCCGCTTTCATGTCCTGTCGCGACATTGTTCAGTTGGACGCTAGCAACAAAGGTAAGGAGAAGGTGAGCGGTGTTGTGGTTGATTATGCAACGTTAAAAGATAATGTAGTGTGGACACCTCCCCCTAATGACCATATCAAGATCAATGTGATGCCAGTTTTGTACTCCCTCCGTCCGGAAATACTTGTTGGAGAAATGGATGTATCTAGTCGTATTTATCTGATGAATGAGGCTATGAGTATCTCCACGATGATCTAAAATTTTAATATTTCAAAGATAAATCGAATTGCTAATGTAACATCTCAAATTTTCAATTTGGAATGTTATACATTAGATCATCATGCATAACATATTTTATTGCATTTCGTTTTGCGATCCTAGAAATTCTACGCAACTCAAGGACCCACGGAGAGAGTTGGGGATTTCGATATTTTCATATTTGGGTTTTCCTAAATTTTGAAAATAGGATCATTTGATTTTATTTATTTTATCTTTAATTATTTCAATAATAAAAATACGAGAGAGGGAATAAAATGACTTTCCTAAAATAAAGAAATATTGAGGATTTAATAATAAAATCAAATAAGATTTTATTTCGGATTTTATCGCTATTTTATTTGCCTAGGGAAAATATGCGTTTTTCAAAATTTCATTTTAGGCCCAAATAAATGTTCATCTTGTTTGGCTTGTTTTTAGAGGTTGGGGAAAATTTATTTCGAGAATTTTAGAGTCCGGTTAGTATTTCTTTTATTTCTTTTTCTGCGTGGAATATAAAAAAACAAAAAGTCCACCGCCTTAGCCGGGCCGTACCCGACCTGGACTCGTCCGGCCGGCCCCTTTAAAAGGCCGCCGCCCGACCCCGCCGCCAGCCCAAGTAGCTGCCCCCGCAAACCCTAACCCTAACCACGCAACGCCGGAGCCGCCGCCCGACGCCGCCGCCCCGTCGTCCCGCCGCCACCCGCCGCCGCCCCGCCGTCCCGTCGACCCCGCCGGAGTCGCACGCCGTCGCCGGAGCCGCCGCCCGCCGGACGTAGCCGCCGCCCGCCGGACGTAGCCGCCGCCGCCCCGCCCGACCGCTGGTTTTCTCTGAAAACTGATCGGTTTTTTTCGCGAAACCCTAGATCCGTTTTTATTTTATTTTTCTCGGTTCGGTTTTATTTCGATTTATTTATTTTGCGGACGTTCGTTCGTACGTTCGTTTTAACGAACAGTTTTCGTCGTTTAACCGCAGACAGCGAATTCGTTAGCCTGTTCGTCAGTTTTTCTTTTTCTCGGATTTTTCGCGATTATTTTCGATCGCGATTTCCGATCTGTTTTTCGTTTTAGTATAACTTTTCGCTCGTTTATCGGAATCAGGCGATTCAAGCGCCTAGACTTTCATCTCGAAACCCTTTTTCCGTTTAATCAACCTAAAGAAGTTTTTGCTACTGTAAAATGCGACTTAGGTCTAGATTAGTAAACGGAGATTGTTTCTTTCGCCGTTTGAGTTTCGTTGCTTCGTTCGATTTGATTCTTTTTGCAAACCGGAGTTCTTAAGCTGAACTTTCTGATTAAATATCTTATTTTTAGTTTTACCCATGCACCCTTGCTTGATTGCTTATGTATGTATTGTTTGTTTGCGATAGAGTACCCGGAGTGCGAAGCGTGCTACTACGAGTCTCTAGGTTTCATGGATCATCAGCAAGGCAAGTAACACTTTGATCATACCTCTTTACCACCCACTTTTATTGCATTAGATCAACCCTCAAACTATTGCATGGTTAGGAACTGTTTAATATGTGGGTTTTGGGAAGTAGATGAGGTAGTACCTATTGCCCTGTTTATTATCAAACCGTTGGGAGTTACTTCTACGTTTGCTTATATTGCTATGCTATGCTCGTAGACGTGGATTGGGTTTGAGTGAATTTCCATGACAGATGTGAGGATGTTAATTAATGGTTCAACTTAAGGTGGTTACTTTAATTCACATCTGGGTGGATTGAGGCACCTGGGGAACCCAGTGTTGCCTGTATTTTTGGATATCCCGGAGTACCCGTGATATTATCCTATGGACCGCCACCCAGGCTCAAAGGGATCATGAGATTATTCATGCTAGAAACTTTCGTGTGCAGCCACAAGCTATTATGGGCTCTAGCATAATTGAGTAGGTTACATGACCTCTTGAAGAGGTGGGCTAGCAGATGTAGGGGAAAGTAGGTGTAACTGTCCACCCGGAGTAAAGAGTTATTGTTTCTGAAAGATTGTGTCTCGGTCATCCGTTTCTCGAACACCATGTAGTGCGAGAAATCAAACGGAGGAGATCGAGTCTTGTGGGGAAAAGTGCGCAAACCTCTGCAGAGTGTACAAACTAATCATGGTTAGCCGTGTCCCCGGTTATGGACATCTTGAGTATCTAGTTCTTGGATTATCATGTGAATCTCATCATCATGTTACTTAATTTAATTTGATTGGGTTAATCACGTTCTTAATTGGGATTGAGTTGGAGGTATCTTCTCAATGTTTAACAACCACCATGATAGTTAAATAAAATTTATTTCTTTGTTGTAGGGAAAAATTGGCTTTTCGCAAAACTATAACCATAGAGCTTTCCACCAGCCATATATGCATGTAGAGATAGCATTATTCTGTTCATTACTCTCTATGTGTTACCTTGCCAGCATATTCCATGTGCTGACCCGTTTTCGAGCTGCAACGTTCATGTTGCAGACTTTTCAGACGACGAGTAAGGTGCCATAGGTCATGGTCTTATACTCAGTGATGCCGTTGGAGTTGATGGACTCACTTTATCTTCCAAGCCTTACGCTGTTATCGTATTTAGATGGCCTTAAGCCATATTTATTGTAATAAGTTCTCTCTAGAGACTATTCGATGTAATAAGTGTGTGATTGCTACTCTGTTATAAATCCTTCAAGTACTGTGCGTGTCAGCATTACCGATCCAGGGATGACACTGATGCACAGAGGCGAGACTGTTTGAGGTCTGGTCGCTACAAGATGGTATCAGAGCACACGCTGATTGTAGGACACGACCACTAAGCTAAAGCTCTAGATCACTACTCTCTTCTCATTTCTGACTCCTCTCCTTTCTTCCACTCTTTTAGGATGGCGGATGCAAGGAACAAGTTCGCGCAACCGGATGAGGATACACCTTTTGGACGACACTTGAAGGAAGTTACTAGGCACCTGAACATCGGAATACCAAGCTTCACCGGGACCTACAACGCCACACTACCAGAAGAGGAGCGTTGGATGATTCAAGTTCAAGTTCCAGGAAGGACGTTCATGCCAGTCACTGAGCCCATAGAGTTTTCCTTTGATGCACCAACCTGGAGTCTAGGAAAGAGCATGGCAGCCCACATCACCATGGGACGCATTGGAGAAGTGTACCACAATTATCTCAAGGATACTATCTATCAGATTTGTGGGCGCCGAGACGAGCAATGGGAGATGATCAGCACCAGGAAGGATAGATCTATTGCAGCTTTCATTCAGGAGTTAAACCAGCACATTCGTCGCCAGGAGAACCAGATGTGCGCAGGCATGATAGATCTGAAGAAAGCAATGACAAGGATCATGGAACTGGAGGAAGAACTCAAGGCTACACACGAGGATTATATGGAGGAAATCGTCGCACTAGTGGAGAAGAATGGCGACCTGACAAAGAAGCTAGGAGTTTTCATGGGAGACCCTGCGCCAGGAGGAGAAGATGACGATTCTACTTGCCCGGAGAACTACATCATCATCGACGACACCGACTCGGACCCCAGTGATGACGATTTGGAGGATGAAGCCGGGGCAGATATCATGGAGTCTTCGACCGATCAAAATTTCTAGTAGACCACCAAATTAGTAGTAGTATTTTCCCCATGTATATAGTATAGTCCAAGCACTTTGTAACGATAGTTAGATTGATTGCATGCCTTGTTTGAATTGATTGGAGTGATATGATTGTGTTTGTCTCATGTGCATATGGGTAGTGTTTTCCCTCTAGATCTCATTCTATCCTATTTCTCATCTTATCTAAACCCATCAGATGCCTCCGAGACGCGACACCGGATTTGTTTTCCCACCGGAGATCACTCAGTTGATTCAGCAGCAGAATGCCCTGATGCAAGTGCTAGATCAGAACCAAGGCAACAACAACAACAACAACCCACCACCACCACCACCTGTTGATTACTTAGCCCGTTTCTTGAGGCTGAATCCGCCGGTGTTTTCCAGCAACACCGAGCCGATTGTTGCAGATGATTGGCTCCGCAAGGTTGGAAGGGAGCTGACCACTGCAGGATGCACAGATGCGGAGAGAGTGCGTTTTGCCGCACATCAGCTTGATGGACCCGCAGCATCATGGTGGAAGAATTACACAGCCACTCACCCCATTGACACTGTCACATGGGACCAGTTTCAGCAAGCTTTCCGTACTGTCCATGTTTCAGCGGGAGCTATGGCCATGAAGAAGCGTGAGTTTCGCAACTTACGCCAAGGAGGACGTACCGTTGGCCAATACGTGGAGGATTTCACTAAGTTAGCACGTTATGCCCCAGATGACGTTGCTACGGATGCAGCTAAGCAGGAGAAGTTTCTGGAAGGACTGAATGATGAGCTGAGCATGCAGTTGATGGTGGCAACTTTTAACAACTACCAGGAGTTGGTAGACAGAGCTCTCATGATTGAAGGGAAGCAGCAGCAGATTGAGAGCCGTAAGAGGAAGTATGGACAAGGAAAGTACAGTACAGGATCTCATCAGAAGCCTCGTTTTACCCCGAACTCGGGAGGACACCTTCAGCATAACCACGGAGGTCACAATCACAATGGAGGGAGCTCGCACAATCATAGTGGCCCCAAGAATGGCAATGGGAACGGAGGAAGCAACGGACAGAACCGTACCAACCCATCAACCCCAGCCAAGAGGGATCTGAGCCACATTACTTGTTTCAAGTGCCAGAAGACTGGACATTATGCAACTGAATGTCCGGAAGCTAAGAATGGAAATGGCAATGGAAGCTCGGGGAAGAAGCCGAACCCTTTTAACAGCGGACAGGTGAACCACGTTAACATGGAGGAGGTTGAAGCACAGCCTGATGCAGTAATAGGTAAGTTTTTGGTTAAGTCATTTACTGCAATCGTTCTTTTTGATACTGGTGCATCACATTCATACATATCAAGGGGATTTGTGGATAAGTATAAGTTACCCACCAAAGTTCTTAGAACACCTATGTTAGTAACCTCGCCAGGAGCAGAGTATATGGCAAGCCAAGGATGTTTTCAGATGCCATTGGCCATAGGTAGGCATGTTTTCCCCTCAGACCTAATAGTTTTGGAGTTGCAAGGTTTGGATGTGATTTTGGGAATGGATTGGCTATCGATGTATGGAGGAAACATCGATTGCGCCAGTAAGACGATCTTGCTTACTACCCCAGAAGGAAGAAGGATTAAGTATGTATCCCGGCATGTGCCGAAGAGGACTCAAGTGAATTCCTTATCAGGAGTTGTACAGGAGGAAATGCCAGTGGTGAAGGATTTCCCTGACGTATTTTCAGAGGAGTTGCCAGGCATGCCACCGGATAGAGACATTGAGTTTTTGATTGAGCTTTTGCCAGGCACAGGGCCAATATCTAAGAGACCGTACATGATGCCCGCTAAGGATTTGGAAGAAATTAAGAAGCAGATTGAGGAGTTACTGGATAAAGGATATATTCGCCCAAGTTCGTCACCTTGGGGATCACTAGTACTTCTAGTGGAGAAGAAAGATGGGTCGTTGAGGATGGTTGTTGATTACCGTGGATTGAATGAAGTAACAATCAAGAACAAGTACCCACTGCCGATGATCAATGATCTGTTTGACCGACTACAAGGAGCTAAAGTATTTTCCAAGATTGATTTGCGATCAGGATACCACCAGTTGAAGATTCAAGAGCAGGATATACCCAAGACAGCTTTTACCACAAGGTATGGGCTATATGAGTACACCGTTATGTCATTTGGCCTGACTAACGCACCTGCCTATTTCATGAACATGATGAACAAAGTGTTTATGGAGTTTTTGGATAAGTTCGTCGTAGTGTTCATTGATGATATTCTGGTCTATTCGAAGAGTGAAGAAGAGCATAAGGAGCATTTGCGTTTGGTACTTGGAAAGCTTAGAGAACATCAGTTATATGCCAAGTTCAGCAAGTGCGAGTTTTGGTTAAAGGAAGTTGGATTCCTTGTACATGTTATATCCGGAGAAGGAATAGCAGTAGATCCCACCAAGGTTAACACTGTGACAAATTGGGAATCACCCACGTCAGTTGGAGAGATCCGGAGTTTTCTTGGACTCGCAGGATACTACCGGAGATTCATTGAGAATTTCTCGAAGATTGCAAAACCTATGACCGAGTTGTTGAAGAAGGACACCAAGTTCAATTGGACGGAGGAATGTGAGGCTAGTTTCCAGGAGTTGAAGAAACGTTTAGTTACAGCGCCAGTGTTGATTCTACCAGATCAACGCAAGGATTATGAAGTATATTGCGACGCTTCTCGTCGAGGACTTGGAGCAGTGCTTATGCAGGAGGGAAGAGTTGTTTCATATGCCTCACGACAGCTTAAACCCCATGAGTTGAATTATGCTACACATGATTTGGAGTTAGCAGCCGTAGTGCATGCGTTGAAGACGTGGAGACATTTTCTCATCAAAAACCATTGTGAGGTGTACACGGATCACAAGAGTTTGAAGTACATTTTCACGCAGAAGGAGTTGAATCTAAGGCAAAGGAGATGGTTACAGCTCATTAAGGATTATGATATGAGATTGCATTATCACCCAGGGAAGGCTAACGTAGTAGCTGATGCGTTGAGCCGCAAAGCCATGTCAACACACTCATGACTGTAGAGTTACCCAAGGAGTTAGCAGAGGATCTTCGCGAACTATGTTTGGAAATAGTTCCGAGAGGCTATGTTGCACCATTGGAGATTCAGTCTACTTTGATGGATAAGATCAGAGAAGCTCAGAAGACAGACAAGGAGATTGCTGAGATAAAGGAAAGGATGAGTACAGGAAAAGCTAAGGGATTTCATGAGGATGAGCACGATACCTTATGGTTTGAGGACCGCGTTTATGTGCCCAATGATAGAGAGATCAGGAAGTTGATCTTGCAAGAGGCCCATGATTCGCCGTATTCAATTCACCCAGGAAATACCAAGATGTACCTGGATTTAAAGGACAGTTTCTGGTGGACCAGAATGAAGAAGTATATTGTGGAGTATGTAGCAGTTTGTGATGTATGTCAGAGAGTGAAGGCAGAGCATCAGAAGCCAGCAGGATTGCTACAACCATTGCCGATACCCGAATGGAAGTGGGATAAGCTACATGGATTTTATCACGGGATTGCCCAGGACTCGTTCAGGCTATGACTCGATATGGGTTGTAGTCGATGGTTTGACGAAGGTAGCTCATTTCATCCCAGTGAAGACCACTTATACCAGTGCTAAGTTGGCAAAGATATACATGACCAGGATCGTATGTCTGCATGGAGTTCCAAGGACCATTGTATCAGATAGAGGAACCCAGTTTACCTCAAATTTCTGGCATCAGTTGCACGAAACTTTGGGTACCAGGCTAGAGTTCAGTACAGCCTTTCATCCACAGACAGACGGACAGACCGAGAGAGTCAATCAGATTTTGGAGGACATGCTGAGAGCTTGTGCGCTAGATTATGGATCCAGTTGGGATGATAATTTACCGTATGCAGAGTTTTCTTACAACAATAGCTACCAATCCAGTTTGAAGATGGCCCCTTTCGAAGCTTTGTACGGAAGGAGATGCAGGACACCGTTGTTGTGGGACGAAGTTGGAGACCGCCAGTTGTTCGGACCAGATTTGATTAAAGAGTCTGAACAGAAGGTGAAGTTGATTCGCGATAGGCTCAAGGTAGCCCAGTCCAGGCAGAAGAGTTATGCGGATTCTAAACGCAAGGAGACAGTTTACGAAGTCGGAGACAGAGTTTATCTTCGTGTGTCCCCACTTCGAGGAGTTAAGCGTTTTGGAGTTAAGGGAAAGTTAGCACCACGTTTTGTGGGACCATACAGAGTATTGGAACGTACGGGAGAAGTTCCTTACAAGTTGGAATTGCCCGAAGGATTGTCAGGAGTTCACGATGTGTTCCATGTTTCTCAGTTGAAGAAGTGCCAGGCAGAGATGGCTGATATTCCTCTGAGAGATACAGTGCCCCTGGAAGCGATTCAGTTGGATAGCAATCTGACCTACGAGGAGAAACCAGTTAAGATTCTTGAGTTTGCCAGCAGGGTCACCCGCAGCAAGGTTATCAAGTTTTGCAAAATTCAGTGGAGTCACCATACCGAGGATGAAGCCACCTGGGAGCGAGAGGAAGATCTACGGAAGGACCACCCTCACCTATTTTCTAGCCAACCCGAATCTCGAGGCCGAGATTCATCTTAAGAGGGGTAGGTTTGTAACATCCCAAATTTTCAATTTGGAATGTTATACATTAGATCATCATGCATAACATATTTTATTGCATTTTGTTTTGCGATCCTAGAAATTCTACGCAACTCAAGGACCCACAGAGAGAGTTGGGGATTTCGTTATTTTCATATTTGGGTTTTCCCAAATTTTGAAAATAGGATCATTTGATTTTATTTATTTTATCTTCAATTATTTCAATAATAAAAATAAGAGAGAGGGAATAAAATGACTTTCCCAAAATAAAGAAATATTGAGGATTTAATAATAAAATCAAATAAGATTTTATTTCGGATTTTATCGCTATTTTATTTGCCTAGGAAAAATATGTGTTTTCCAAAATTTCATTTTAGGACCAAATAAATGTTCATCTTGTCCGGCTTGTTTTTAGAGGACGGTGAAAATTTATTTCGGGATTTTTGGAGTTCGTTTAGTATTTCTTTTTATTTGTTTTTCTGCGCGGAATATAAAACAAAAAAAACAAAAAGTCCACCGCCTTAGCCGGGCCGTACCCGACCCGGACTCGTCCGGCCGGCCCCTTTAAAGGCCGCCGCCCGACCCCGCCGCCAGCCCAAGTCGCCGCCCCAGCAAACCCTAACCCTAACCGCGCCCCGCCGCCACCGCTGCCGCCGCCCGACGCCGCCACCCCGCCGCCCGCCGCCGCCGGCCCGTCGTCCCGCCGCCACCCGCCGCCGCCCCGCCGTCCCGCCGACCCCGCCGGAGCCGCCCGCCGTCGTCGGAGCCGCCGCCCGCCGCCGCTGTCCCGCCCGCAGTTTTTTTATTTTTCTCGGTTCGGTTTTTCTCGGTTTATTTATTTTGCGGACGTTCGTCCGTACGTTCGTTTTAACGAACGGTTTTCGTCGTTTAACCGCAGACAACGAACGTTCTTTCGTTAGCTTGTTCGTCAGTTTTTCTTTTTCTCGGATTTTTCGCGATTATTTTCGATCGCGATTTTCGATCTGTTTTTCGTTTTAGTATAACTTTTCGCTCGTTTATCGGAATCAGGCGATTCAAGCGCCTAGACTTTCATCTCGAAACCCTCTTTCCGTTTAATTAACCTAAAGAAGTTTTTGCTACTGTAAAGTTTTACTTAGGTCCAGATTAGTAAACAGAGATTGTTTCTTTCGCCGTTTGAGTTTCGTTGCTTCGTTCGATTTGATTCTTTTTGCAAACCGGAGTTCTTAAGTTGAACTTTCTGGTTAGATCTTTTATTTTGAGTTTTACCCGTGCACCCTTGCTTGATTGCTTATGTATGTACTGTTTGTTTGCGATAGAGTACCTGGAGTGCGAAGCGTGCTACTACGAGTCTGTAGGTTTCACGGATCATCAGCAAGGCAAGTAACAGTTTTATTGCATTAGATCAACCCTCAAACTATTGCATGGTTAGGAACTGTTTATTATGTGGGTTTTGGGAAGTAGATGAGGTAGTACCTATTGCCCTGTTTATTATCAAACCATTGGGAGTTACTTCTACGTTTGCTTATATTGCTATGCTGTGCTCGTAGACGTGGATTGGGTTTGAGTGAATTTCCATGACAGATGTGAGGATGTTAATTAATGGTTCAACTTAAGGTGGTTACTTTAATGCACATCTGGGTGGATTGAGGCACCTGGGGAACCCAATGTTGCCTGTATTTTTGGATATCCCGGAGTACCCGTGAGATTATCCTATGGACCGCCACCCAGGCTCAAAGGGATCATTAGATTATTCATGCTAGAAACTTTCGTGTGCAGCCACAAGCTATTATGGGCTCTAGTATAGTTGAGTAGGTTACATGACCTCTTGAAGAGGTGGGCTAGCAGATGTAGGGGAAAGTAGGTGTAACTGTCCACCCGGAGTAAAGAGTTATTGTTTCTGAAAGACTGTGTCTCGGTCATCCGTTTCTCAAACACCATGTAGTGCGAGAAATCAAACGGAGGAGATCGAGTCTTGTGGGGAAAAGTGCGCAAACCTCTGCAGAGTGTACAAACTAATCATGGTTAGCCGTGTCCCCGGTTATGGACATCTTGAGTATCTAGTTCTTGGATTATCATGTGAATCTCATCATCATGTTACTTAATTTAATTTGATTGGGTTAATCACGTTCTTAATTGGGATTGAGTTGGAGGTACCTTCTCAATGTTTAACAACCACCATGATAGTTAAATAAAATTTATTTCTTTGTTGTAGGGAAAAATTGGCTTTTCGCAAAACTATAACCATAGAGCTTTCCACCAGCCATATATGCATGTAGAGATAGCATTATTCTGTTCATTACTCTCTATGTGTTACCTTGCCAGCATATTCCATGTGCTGACCCGTTTTCGAGCTGCAACGTTCATGTTGCAGACTTTTCAGACGACGAGTAAGGTGCCATAGGTCGTGGTCTTATACTCAGTGATGCCGTTGGAGTTGATGGACTCACTTTATCTTCCAAGCCTTACGCTGTTATCGTATTTAGATGGCCTTAAGCCATATTTATTGTAATAAGTTCTCTCTAGACACTATTCGATGTAATAAGTGTGTGATTGCTACTCTGTTATAAATCCTTCAAGTACTGTGTGTGTCAGCATTACCGATCCAGGGATGACACTGATGCACAGAAGCGAGACTGTTTGAGGTCTGGTCGCTACAGCTAATGGGGTGACAAAACCACGACACCACTCCCCTGTGAGGATCCTTGTGTGTTCCATTCCTGGGGTTTTCCAGACTTGGGGTTCTAGTTTTTTTGTTTTGTTTTCTGGGCTAGGTGTCTATGTCTGCCCTTACTACGTTCACTGACGCTGTTTGATTTTGCTTCATGTATAAAATCTGGACTCGTGGCGGTGCCTTGTTTTAAAAAAGAACAAAAAAAGAATCTCACCAATACAACATTAACTGAAAATGTGAGACACAACGAAGTCTCAATTCACTGAGATTTAGAGATACAATCGGTTAATTGAGTTTAGGACTGTGACTTGGTTCGGGTCAGGTCCTTCAACATTTTTAGAGCATCTACAGTCGGGCGTCCCAAACCGATCTCAAGCGATCGGGCCAGACGGCCCTCTCAAACGGGTCTTAAAATGGCCGGGTTGACCGTCATCCCTCATATCCAGCCCAAATATAAGGTAGATATAGGGGCGTTTCACATTGGTCTTACGGCGGAGTCCCACGCGAAAACACCCTAAAACCCGGCAGTTTGATGGATGCCGCGTCCGCCGCCGCGGTGTGAACGTCGTGTGACGCCGCTCCGGCTTGCCACCCGAGACCAAATCCACCTATTTAAGCCGTCGGCGTCCCGCAACCCTAGCCCATCCACCTCCCTCATCTCTGTGCTGCCAGTCCGAGCCCATCCACCTCATCCCTCTCTCGCTCCGGCGCTCTGCCCACGCTCCGCCATGGTCCGGAGGAAGATAACCTACTACGTAATGCTGACACAGGAGCACCGGTACGAGATCCAGCAGGAGATCCGGGCGAGACAAGCCGCGCGCGCCGCCCGCATCGCTGCCGGGCTGCCTCCGGACTCACGGGAGCCGAAGGAGGAGGAGCAGCCGGGGAAAGAGAAGGAAGAGGAGCTGGCACTCATGGAGGTGGAGGAGGCGGAGGATGCGGAGCAGCCGGAGCTGGAGCTACCGGAGCAGGAGCTGCCGGACTTCAACATGGAGCAAGCATAGGCAGATTTCGCCGTCTCCCAGTCGGAGAAGACGGCGAAACAGCAGGCCATCCTGGAGTCCATCCAGGATGAGGCCTATGTGGAGGCCAACTGGGCGTTCCTCCGGCAGGAGCAAGCGGCGTCCGACGCGCTCCTTGCTGAACTCGACGCGGAGATAGGGGCGGAGGAGGCCAGAGCTGCAGCTGCCGCCCATGCTGCGTGAGCCGGGCATGGAGATCGTCGACATCTCCGACGACGAGTAGCTAGGTGATCAACGTAGTACGCATGTTTATTTCGTTTGCTTGTCTTTGTATGAATTTAAGGATCTAGTATGAGATGTCCTATGTAACTCGTGAAATTTGAGGCGTGCTCGATCACTGCGTGCGGACGCGCCCGGATTAATACAAGTTTTTACAAAAAAAAATTGAGTTGAGTTGACTGACAATGCAAATTGTTTTTTGAGTTGACCGATAAAACACACCACGAATCTATAAGAAGATTTGTAGATCGCTTATCCCGCCTGCCGCGGGATAAACACACCACGAATCTCCTCGTGGCATCCAACGGCAATGACATGGAGTATCTGCTATCTGCTAGAAACCGGGGCCGCCTACAAGTCGAACATCAACAGCGACTCCAATCTGGAATCGGCGAGCTGAACCAGATGGATAAAAGGCTGGGTGCGCTGATGCACAAACCAAGCGAACTCTCTTCTCTGAGCAAAAGAGAGAGAAAGAGGAGAGAGGCGCACGCACGTAGCAAAGCACCAACCTAGCTAAGCTAGAGAGCCATGGCGATCATCGACCGGCAGTCCGAGCGCATCGTCCTGCGCCGCGCCTGCACTTACCTCAAAGCACGCGGCCTCACGGCGACGGCGCGCGCGCTGGAGAAGGACGCGAGGCTCAGAAAAAGAATCGCGACCAAATTACCAGCGGCGATGACCGACCGGCAGTCGGAGTGGGTCGTCCTGCGCCGCCTGCGCGCGTTCCTCGAGTCGCGGGGCCTGGAGGCGACGGCCCACGCGCTGGAGAAGGAGGCGCGCCTCAGGTTCGACCTCCGCCGCGTGTCGCGCCTGCTGGAGGCCGGTCGGTGGCGGGCGGCGGACGAGTACGTGTCGGCGTTCCTGGGAGACGCGGGAACGCCGGCGGCGTCGGCCGCGCTGTTCGTCGTCAGGCTCCAGCGCTTCGCGGACGCGCTCAGGCGCGGCGACACGGCGTGGGCGCGAGGCTACCTGGACCGCCGCGTGCGGCCGGTGCTGGCGAACCACCCCAACGGCGCCGCCGCGTGGGCCTACTGCCTCCGGGCGTTGGGATCCGACGTGGAGTCGCTCGTCCAGGACATCCCCGGCGACACAAGCGACAGGCAGCGGTGCGTCCGCGACTTCATGCGCTGGGTCAACTACAACCCGCAGCTCCACCGCTGCAAACTCAGCTTCTTCAACGACGAGGATCCCACTCCCATGCGCGTCCCTAAAATCCTAGGCCTGCGCCGCCACACCCGGACACGGAGATGCCGCGCCGGAAAACCGAGCACGATTGATCAGTGATCACGATGATTCTTCATGATTTCTTCAAGTATATAGAATCTCTTTGAAAAATACTAAAGTATAGGAGTATTACCTTCAAAGATTCTTATGCTATATGATGGTATGACCAATCACTCCTTGCTGAGAAAAAGGTTTGCGCTCACATACTGTAGAAGATTCAAGATTATTTAGTGCATCTATGGCATCTTGATATGTCAAAACCTTCATGCTCTGTGAGTAGTCCAGATGTGATGGGTTTGTATCGATTTTTGCCAGGTTTTCTGTCAATTAACTAGGCAATTCTCTTCAGCTTAATTAATCAGTGAGGCAAATTTTTTACCTCCATTTCAGAAAAAGAAGATATGTCAAGGCAAAGATAGAATCGTTCGCGTGACACACATAAAGTTTGAATCTTCCATATATACACATGTAAAGTTAGAATCTTATTAAGGAAATTTCCTCTTTTTTGAATACCAAATCTTTATACACACATGAATACGTCTCATCGGTCCCGGCCATGCCACTCACCACGGAAATATCTTCCCATGCGCCTCTGGCCCCCCCTCTCTCTCTCCTCATTTGACTCCCCTCTATCTTCGTTGTCTCCCCGAAACATGAAAAAGCCACTCTCCCCGCCATCTCCATCACAGATCCAAGCTGCCTCTGGTGAACCTAATGCAGATCAGATCACTCCGGTGCAGATCCCGACCACCAGCGATGAACCAGGCGCAGTTTAGGCTACCCCAGTGTGGATCCCAGCCATCTACAACGAGCTATGAACTTTTTCTAGGTTAGCTTTTGGTGTTGTCGAGTTTTCGTCCCAAAGTGGGTGTTTCGATGGCGGGCATCAATGGGTTTTCCGACGATGCGTTGAACTCGCTCTCCCCTTTCTCGTCCTCTTAAACTATTTTCTCGTCCCCTTAAACCGGTTACTCATTCAATTCACTTGAGAACGAAGGGAAAGTAAAAAAAACATAAATGTAATGAAAAATCTTAAGCGGCACTGGTCATTCAATATACTTGAGGAAGTAAGGAGGGAAAAGCTGAACACACCATGTATATAAGGGGGAGCTAGGGGCTCTCATCCCCATCTACTCTCTCGTAGAACAACTCTTGCAACACAATGTATGGATGTTGGGGGGGGGGGGGGGGGGTGGCCCTTGCAACACTCAACATAGCTCTACCACAAAACAATATTCACATGTTTTAACCGGGGGGGGGGGGGGGGGTTTGGCCCTTGCAGCACTCAACATAGGTCAGCCACTTGACATGGTGTTGTGAGAGGAGGGGGAAGAACAAGGGTTTTGCCACCTTTTGGGAGGAGTGGGGATGAAGGAGGATGTAGTTGTTGAAGAGGAGGAAGCAGCGGCAAGGAGGCTGGTGGTACAACTGTCCAGGGCCAGGTATGTTGTTACTGGTAAGGTGCAAACTATTGTGACGTGACCGTTTTCCTTTTCTATTTTTCACTTAGAGTTAGTGTTGATGCTTGGTTTTGACTAGCACATGTTACTGCTCTTTTTACGACTTCTAAGTAGTTTATGCTTTAGCGAACCAACCTGTGGTTGGATGGTTAGAGGGACTGTGGTATCCCCAGCCCATCAGGGTTCAAATACTTATGCTCGCATTTATTCCTGGATTTATTTCAGGATTTCCGGCAATGCGCATTCAGTGGGAGGAGACGTTCCGTCGACAACGAGGTGCCCATGATGACTTCGTAAATTTCAAAATAATATGTCGGCTCAGTCTTTCGAAGGTGCTCATAGGATAGGGTGTGCGTGTGTGCGTTCATAGGGGTGAGTGTATGCGCGTGTATATGAGCGCTTGCGTCTGATCACTCGCTCGACGCCGCGATCCGCCTCATCTAAGCCACGCGACCGACCTGGACCGTCTGTTGCGCGCACCTCCGCAGGTCCCGTGAAGACCGTCCCGAGTACAACGCGCCTCTCCACCGATCAAGCATCGGGCTGCCGCTGCATCGCCCCATCGGGCCGCAGCTCCGCCGCCCCGTGGTTCTCCTCGTGGCTGCATCGACTCGCACGTCGCCGTCGTGTCGCCCCTTCGGGTCGTAGTACGGCGATACGCGGTCCCCGCCGCCGCCCCGAGGTCGTCTCCGCGGTTGCACCGACCCGCACTACGCCGCTGCGTGATACGTCTCCAACGTATCTATAATTTTTGATTGTTCCATGCTATATTATATTCTGTTTTGGATGTTTAACTGGCTTTATTATACAGTTTTATATTATTTTTGGGACTAACCTATTAACCGGAGGCCTAGCCCAAATTGCTGTTTTTTGCCTATTTCAGTGTTTCGCAGAAAAAGAATATCAAACGAAGTCCAAACGGAATGAAACATTCGGGAACGTGATCCAGAGGACTTGGAGTCCACGTAGAGAAAGCAACAAGGAGAGCACGAGGTAGGGGGCGCGCCTACCCCCCCAGGCGCGCCCTCCACCCTCGTGGGGCCCACGTTGCTCCACCGACGTACTTCTTCCTCCTATATATACCTACGTACCCCCAAACCATCAGAGGCATCCACGAAAACCTAATTCCACCGCCGCAACCTTCTGTACCCGTGGGATCCCATCTTGGGGCCTTTTCCGGCGTCCTGCCGGAGGGGGCATTGATCACGGAGGGCTTCTACATCAACACCGTAGCCTCTCCGATGATGTGTGAGTAGTTTAACTCAGACCTTCGGGTCCATAGTTATTAGCTAGATGGCTTCTTCTCTCTCTTTGGATCTCAATACCATGTTCTCCTCGATCTTTTTGGAGATCTATTCGATGTAATCTTCTTTTGCGGTGTGTTTGTCGAGATCCGGTGAATTGTGGGTTTATGATCAAGTTTATCTATGAACAATATTTGAATCTCCTCTAAATTCTTTTATGTATGATTGGTTATCTTTGCAAGTCACTTCGAATTATCAGTTTGGTTTGGCCTACTAGATTGATCTTTCTTGCAATGGGAGAAGTGCTTAGCTTTGGGTTCAATCTTGCGGTGTCCTTTCCCAGTGACAGCAGGGGCAGCAAGGCACGTATTGTATTGTTGCCATCGAGGATAAAAAGATGGGGTTTATATCATATTGCATGAGTTTATCCCTCTACATCATGTCATCTTACTTAAAGCATTACTCTGTTCTTATGAACTTAATACTCTAGATGCATGCTGGATAGCGGTCGATGTGTGGAGTAATAGTAGTAGATGCAGAATCGTTTCGGTCTACTTGTCGCGGACGTGATGCCTATATACATGATCATACCTAGATATTTTCATAACTATGCTCAATTCTATCAATTGCTCGACAATAATTTTTTCACCCACCGTAATACTTATGCTCTTGAGGGAAGCCACTAGTGAAACCTATGGCCCCGGTTCTATTTTCCATCATATTAATCTTCCAACACTTCGCTATTTCCATTTCCGTTTATTTTACTTTGCATCTTTATTTCTCTTTATTATAAAAAATACCAAAAATATTATCTTATCATATCTATCAGATCTCACTCTCGTAAGTGACCGTGAAGGGATTGACAACCCCTTTATCGCGTGGGTTGCGAGGTTCTTGTTTGTTTGTGTAGGTGCGTGGGACTCGAGCGTGGTCTCCTACTGGATTGATACCTTGGTTCTCAAAACCGAGGGAAATACTTATGCTACTTTAATGCATCACCCTTTCCTCTTCAAGGGAAAACCAACGCAGTGCTCAAGAGGTAGCACTGCGCCGCCCCCTCGGGCTGTAGCGCTGATATGTCTCCAACGTATCTATAATTTATGAAGTATTCATGCCATGTTGGCAATAATTTTATATGATTTTGGTATGATTTTATTAGAACTAACCCGGACTGACGCTGTTTTCAGCAGAACTACCGTGGTGTCGTTTTTTGTGCAGAAATAAAAGTTCTTGGAATGGGCTAAAAATTTATGGTGGTTTTTTATGGACCAAAAGAGACCCCGGGGGCGCCGGAGCTGGGCCAGGGAATGACCGAGGAGGCCACAAGCCCAGGGGCGGCCCCCTAGGGCGCGCTCCCTGGCTTGTGGACTCCTCGGGAACCCCCCTGACGTGAGACCGACGTAAAAAATTCTTATAAATCCCGTAACCTCCAGAAAGAACCCTAGATCGGAAGTTCCGCCGCCGCAAGCCTCTGTAGCCACGAAAGGCCAATCGGGAGCCTGTTCCGGCATCCTATCGGAGGGGGGAACCATCATCGGAGGCCATGTTCATCATCCCGGCGGTCTCCATGACGAGGAGGGAGTAGTTCACCCTCGGGGCTGAGGGTATGTACCAGTAGCTATGTGTTTGATCTCTTTCTGTCCCGTGTTCTTGATTTGGCACGATCTTGATGTACCGCGAGTTTTGTTACTATAGTTGAATCATATGGTGTTTCTCCCCCTCTACCTTCTTGTGATGAATTGAGTCTTGCTCTTTGAGGTTTCGTTATGTTGGATTGAGTATTGTATTTGAGGACACTTGATGTATGTCTTGCGATGGGATATCTATGGTGACAATGGGGTGTTCTGTTGATTCACTTGATGTATGTTTTGGCACTCAACTCGCGGATTCGCGAGGTGGCATTGGGGTAATCTATGCATAGTAGTTGATGCACGTTTTCGTCCTACGTTCTCCGATAGAAACTTTGGAGTGATTCTTTGTCGCACGTTGAGGGATTGTCATATGATATAATTATGTTATCATTGTTGAGAGAATTTGCACTAGTGAAAGTATGAACCCTAGGCCTTGTTTTCAAGCATTACAATACCGCTTTTGCTCACTTTTGTTACTAGTTACCTTGCTGTTTTTATATTTTTTAGATTACAAAAACCTATTTCTACTATCCATATTACACTTGTATCATCATCTCTTCGCCGAACTAGTGCACCTATACAATTTACCATTGTATTGGGTGTGTTGGGGACACAAGAGACTCTTTGTTATTTGGTTGCAGGGTTGTTTGAGAGAGACCATCTTCATCCTATGCCTCCTACGAATTGATAAACCTTAGTTCATCCACTTGAGGGAAATCTGCTACTTTCCTACAAAACTCTACGCTTGGATGCCCAACACGAGTCTACAAGAAGAAGGTTGCGTAGTAGACATCAAGTGCCGCGGTCCGTGGTCCCCGGCGCCACCCCGAGGTCTTCCCAGCGTCGCTCCGACCTGCCCACCGCTGCTGCGTCACCCCTTCGGGCCGCCGCGGCCCATGGTCCACTCCGCCTCACCGCGCGTCGACCTCCCGTGGTATGCGTCGCGCCATCTCCCTCGGAGCAGGAACGCCACCGTCCGCACCGGTCTTCGTCACACTGTTGGGTTCCTCGCCTACTTCGAGCATCGCCGCCATGCTCCTTACCTAGCCGCCGCCACTCTTCATCTACCCCGACCACTTCTTCTACTCCGACAAGCGCGGGCGACAACGGCCCCTCGCCGATTGGCACCGCAACCGTCGTCGAGTCTTCTTCTCTACTGGACCTCCGACTCCTCAACATGTGATACGTCTCCAACGTATCTATAATTTTTTATTGTTCCATGCTATTATATTATCTGGTTTGGATGTTTAATGGGCTTTAATATACATTTTTATATTATTTTTGGGACTAACCTATTAACCGAAGGCCCAGTGCAAATTGTTGTTTTTGCCTATTTCAGTGTTTCGTAGAAAAGAAAATATCAAACGGAATCCAAACGGAACGAAACCTTCACGAGGATCTTTTTTGGAACAAACGCAATCCAGGAGACTTGGAGTGGACGTCAAGGAAGCAACGAGGCGGCCACGAGACAGGAGGGCGCGCCTAGGGGGTAGGCGCACCCCGCACCCTCGTGGGCCCCTCGTAGCTCCACCGACCTACTTCTTTCGCCTATATATACTCTTATACCCTGAAAACATCGAGGGGAGCCACGAAACCACTTTTCCACCGCCGCAACCTTCTGTACCCTTGATATCCCATCTTGGGGCCTTTTCCGGCGATCTGCCGGAGGGGGATTTGATCACGGAGGGCTTCTACATCAACACCATAGCCTCTCCTATGATGTGTGAGTAGTTTACCACAGACCTTCGGGCCCATAGTTATTAGCTAGATGGCTTCTTCTCTCAATTTGGATCTCAATACAAAGTTCTCCTCGATTTTCTTGGAGATCTATTCGATGTAATTCTTTTTGTGGTGTGTTTGCCGAGATCCGATAAATTGTGGGTTTATGATCAAGTTTATCTATGAACAATATTTGATTCTTCTCTGAATTCTTATATGCATGATTTAATATCTTTGCAAGTCTCTTCGAATTATCGGTTTAGTTTGGCCTACTAGATTGATCTTTCTTGCAATGGGAGAAGTGCTTAGCTTTAGGTTCAATCTTGCGGTGCTCGATTCCAGTGACAGAAAGGGAACCGACACGTATTGTATTGTTGCCATCGAGGATAAAAATGGGGTTTATATCATATTGCTTGAGTTTATCCCTCTACATCATGTCATCTTGCCTAATGCGTTACTCTGTTCTTATGAACTTAATACTCTAGATGCATGCTGGATAGCGGTCGATGTGTGGAGTAATAGTAGTAGATGCAGAATCGTTTCGGTCTACTTGACACGGACGTGATGCCTATATTCATGATCATGCCTAGATATTCTCATAACTATGCCCTTTTCTATCAATTGCTCGGCATTAATTTGTTCACCCACCGTAATATATGCTATCTTGAGAGAAGCCACTTGTGAAACCTATGGCCCCCGGGTCTAATTTACATCATATAAGTTTCCGATCTATAATTCTAGTTTATTATTTTGCAATCTTTATTTTCCAATCTATACAACAAAAATATCAAAAATATTTATCTTATTATCTTTATCAGATCTCACTTTTGCAAGTGGCCATGAAGGGATTGACAACCCCTTTATCACGTTGGTTGCAAGGTTCTTGATTGTTTGTGCAAGTACTAGGCGATTTGCGTGTAGTCTCCTACTGGATTGATACCTTGGTTCTCAAAAACTGAGGGAAATACTTACGCTACTTTGCTGCATCACCCTTTCCTCTTCAAGGGAAAACCAACGCATGCTCAAGAGGTAGCAAGAAGGATTTCTGGCGCCGTTGTTGGGGAGATCTACGCACAAGTCAAGACATACCAGGTACCAATCACAAACACTTCTCCCTCACATTACATTATTTATCATTTGCCTCTCGTTTTCCTCTCCTCCACTTCACCCTTACCATTTTATTCGTCCTTTTTCGTTTGTCTCTTTTCGCTTGCTTCTTGTTTGCTTGTGTGTTGGACTGATTGTTTGTCACGATGGCTCAAGATAATACTAAATTGTGTGACTTTTCCAATACCAACAATAATGATTTTATTAGCACTCCGATTGCTCCTATTACTGATGCTGAATCTTATGAAATTAATGCTGCTTTGTTGAATCTTGTTATGAAAGATCAGTTTTCTGGACTTCCTAGTGAAGATGCCGCTACCCATCTGCACAACTTCGTTGATTTGTGTGATATGCAAAAGAAGAAAGATGTGGATAATGATATTGTTAAATTGAAACTATTTCCGTTTTTGCTTAGAGATCGTGCTGAAACTTGGTTCTCTTCTTTGCTTAAAAATAGTATTGATTCATGGAATAAGTGCAAATATGCTTTTATCTCTAAGTATTTTCCTCCCGCTAAGATCATCTCTCTTAGAAACGATATTATGAATTTTAAGCAACTTGACCATGAGCATGTTGCACAAGCTTGGGAGAGGATGAAATTAATGAGACGTAATTGCCCTACACATGGTTTGAATTTATGGATGATTATACAAAAAAATTATACTGGATTGAATTTTGCTTCTAGAAATCTTTTAGATTCGGCCGCGGGAGGCACTTGTATGGAAATCACTTTAGGAGAAGCTACTAAACTCCTCGATAATATTATGGTTAATTATTCTCAATGGCACACCGAAAGATCCACTAGTAAAAAAGTTCATGCTATTGAAGAGATTAATGTTTTGTGTGGAAAGATGGATGAACTTATGAAATTCTTTGCTAATAAGAGTGTTTCTTCTGATCCTAATGATATGCCTTTGTCCACTTTGATTGAGAATAATAATGAATCTATGGATGTGAATTTTGTTGGTAGGAACAATTTTGGTAACAACGCGTATAGAGGAAACTTTAATTCTAGGCCGTTCCCTACTAATTCCTCTAATAATTATGGTAATTCCTACAACAACTCGTATGAAAATTTTAATAAGATGCCCTCTGATTTTGAGACTAGTGTTAAAGAATTTATGATTTCGCAAAAGAATCTCAATGCTTTGCTTGAAGAAAAATTGCCTAAGATTGATGAGTTGGCTAGGAACGCGGATAGAATTTCTCTTGATGTTGACTCTTTGAAACTTAGATCTATTCCACCTAAGCATGATATCAATGAGTCTCTCAAAGCCATGAGAATTTCCATTGGTGAGTGCAAAGAAAGAACCGCTAGGATGCGTGCTAAAAAAGATTGCTTTGTGAAAGCGTGTTCTTCTAGTTTCCATGATAATAATGATGAAGATCTAAAAGTGATTGATGTGCCTCCTATTAAATCCTTATTTTCCAATATGAATCTTGATAAAGATGGGACTGGAGATGAGTCAACTTTAGTTAAAAGGCATCCCAATGATTCGGAGTTTTTAGATCTTGATGCAAAAATTTGTAAAAGTGGGATTGAAGAGGTCAAAACTTTACATATAATGAACCCACTATTTTGGATTTCAAGGAATTTAATTATGATAATTGTTCTTTGATAGATTGTATTCTCATGCTTATGATCAAAATAAAGCTTTTACTAAACATATCGTTGATGCTTTAATCCAATCCTATGAAGAAAAACTTGAATTAGAAGTTTCTATCCCTAGAAAACTTTATGATGAGTGGGAACCTACTATTAAAATTAAGATTAAATATCATGAATGCTATGCTTTATGTGATTTGGGTGTTAGTGTTTCCACGATTCCCAAAACTTTGTGTGACGTGTTAGGTTTCCGTGAATTTGATGATTGTTCTTTAAATTTGCACCTTGCGGATTCCACCATTAAGAAACCTATGGGAAGGATTAATGATGTTATTATTGTTGCAAATAGGAATTATCTGCCCGTCGATTTCATTGTTCTTGATATAGATTGCAATCCTACATGTCCTATTATTCTTGGTAGACCTTTCCTTAGAACGATTGGTGCAATTATTGATATGAAAGAGGAAACATTAGATTCCAATTTCCATTAAGGAAAGGCATGGAACACTTTCCTAAGAAGAAAATTAAATTGCCTTATGAATCTATTATGAGAGCCACTTATGGATTGCATACCAAAGATGACAATACCTAGATCTATTCTTGTTTTTATGCCTAGCTAGGGGCGTTAAACGATAGCGCTTGTTGGGAGGCAACCCAATTTTATCTTTGTTTCTTGTTTTTTTGTTTCTGTTTAGTAATAAATAATTCATTTAGCTTCTTTTTAGATGTGGTTTTATGTTTTAATTAGTGTTTGTGACAAGTAGAACCAATAGTATCTTCTTGGGTGATAGTTGTTTGATCTTGCTAAAAAAGACAGAAACTTTATGCTCACGAAAATAATTGTTAAAATTCACCAGAACGTGATAAAATACTATTTATTTTTGCAGCAGATCAATATACAAATTATTTAGGCTGTGCTAGTTTTTCAGAATTTTTGGAGTTCCATAAGTATTCGAACAAATCAGATTGCTACAGACTGTTCTGTTTTTGGCAGATTCTGTTTTTCGTGTGTTGTTTGCTTATTTTAATGAATCTATGGCTAGTATCGGGGGGTATGAACCATAGAGAAGTTGGAATACAGTAGGTTTAACACCAACATAAATAAAGAATGAGTTCATTACAGTACCTTAAAGTTGTGGTTTATTTTCTTACACTAACGGAGCTCATGAGATATTCTGTTGAGTTTTGTGTTGTGAAGTTTTCAAGTTTTTGGGTAAAGATTTGATGGATTCTGAAACAAGGAGTGGCAAGAGCCTAAGGTTGGGGATGCCCAAGGCACCCCAAGGTAAAATTCAAGGACAACCAAGAGCCTAAGTTTCCGGGGCATCCCCTCTTTCGTCTTCGTCCATCGGTAACTTTACTTGAGGCTATATTTTTATTCACCACATGATATGTGTTTTGCTTGGAGCGTCTTGTATGATTTGAGTCTTTACTTTTTAGTTTACCACAATCATCCTTGCTGTACACACCTTTTGGAGAGACACACATGTATCGGAATTTATTAGAATACTCTATGTGCTTCACTTATATCTTTTGAGCTAGATAATTTTGCTCTAGTGTTTCACTTATAACTTTTTAGAGTACGGTGGTGGTTTTATTTTATAGAAACAATTGATCTCTTATGCTTCACTTATATTATTTTGAGAGTCTTTTAGAACAGCATGGTAATTTGCTTTGGTTATAAAATTGGTCCTAATATGATAGGCATCCAAGATGGGTATAATAAGAACTTTCATATAGAGTGCATTGAATACTATGAGAAGTTTGATACTTGATGATTGTTTTGAGATATGAATATGGTAATATTAGAGTCGTGCTAATGGAGTAATTATGGAATTGAGAAATACTTATGTTGAGGTTTTCAAGTCCCGTAGCATGCACGTATGGTAAACGTTGTGTGACAAATTTGAAGCATGAGGTGTTCTTTTATTGCTTTCCTTATGAGTGGCGGTCGGGGACGAGCGATGGTCTTTTCCTACCAATCTATCCCCCTAGGAGCATGCGTGTAGCGCTTGGTTTTGATGACTTGTAGATTTTTGCAATAAGTATGTGAGTTCTTTATGACTAATGTTGAGTCCATGGATTATATGCACTCTCACCCTTCCATCATTGCTAGCCTCTTCGGTACCGTGCATTGCCCTTTCTCACCTTGAGAGTTGGTGCAAACTTCGCTGGTGCATCCAACCCCCATGATATGATACGCTCAATCACACATAAACCTCCTTATATCTTCCTCAAAACAGCCACCATACCTACCTATTATGGCATTTCCATAGCCATTCCGATATATATTACCATGCAACTTTCCACCGTTCCGTTTACCATGACACGCTTCATCATTGTCATATTGCCTTGGATGATCATGTAGTTGACATCGTATTTGTGGCAAGGCCACCATGCATAATTTTTCATACATGTCACTCTTGATTCATTGCCCATCCTGGTACACCGCCGGAGGCATTCATATAGAGTCATACTTTGTTCTAGTATCGGGTTGTAATCTTTGAGTTGTAAATAAATAGAAGTGTGATGATCATCATTATTAGAGCATTGTCCCGAAAAAAAAGAAAAAAAAAGAGAATGGCCAAATATAAAAAAAAGGAAAGGCCAAATAAAAAGAGGAGAAAAAAAGATAGAAGGGACAATGCTACTATCCTTTTTCCACAATTGTGCTTCAAAGTAGCACCATGATCTTCATGATAGAGTGTTCTTCTATTGTCACTTTCTTATACTAGTGAGAATTTTTCATTATAGAACTTGGCTTGTATGTTCCAACAAAGGGCTTCCTCAAATGACCCAGGTCTTCGTGAGCAAGCAAGTTGGATGCACACCCACTTAGTTTCTTTTGTTGAGCTTTCATACGTTTATAGCTCTAGTACATCCGTTGCATGGCAATCCCTACTCCTCGCATTGACATCAATTGATGGGCATCTCCATAGCCCGTTGATTAGCCGCGTCAATGTGAGAATTTCTCCTTTTTTGTCTTCTCCACACAACCCCCATCATTATATTCTATTCCACCCATAGTGCTATGTCCATGGCTCACGCTCATGTATTGCGTGAAAATTGAAAAAGTTTGAGAATACTAAAGTATGA
Source organism: Aegilops tauschii subsp. strangulata (assembly GCF_002575655.3). Taxonomy (NCBI): domain Eukaryota; kingdom Viridiplantae; phylum Streptophyta; class Magnoliopsida; order Poales; family Poaceae; genus Aegilops; species Aegilops tauschii. The sequence continues at coordinate 557,386,942 of NC_053041.3, read as the reverse complement.
AACAATTGCTTGGCTTGTCATTGGGGTTGTGCATGATAAGAGCATTTTGTGTGACAAAAATGAAGCATAGCCAAACTATATGATTTTGTAGGGATGAGCTTTCTTTGGCTATGTTATTTTGATAAGACATAATTGCTTGGTTAGTATGCTTGAAGTATTAGTATTTTTATGTCAATATTAAACTTTTGTCTTGAATCTTTCGGATCTGAACATTCATGCCACAATAAAGAAAATTACATTGAAAATTATGCTAGGTAGCATTCCACATCAAAAAATCTGTTTTTATCATTTACCTACTCGAGGACGAGCAGGAATTAAGCTTGGGGATGCTTGATACGTCTCAACGTATCTATAATTTTTTTATCGTTCCATGCTATTATATTATCTGTTTTGGGTGCTTAATGGGCTTTACTATACCTTTCTATATTATTTTTGGGACTAACCTATTAACCGAAGGCCCAGTGCAAATTGTTGTTTTTTGCCTATTTCAGTGTTTCGCAGAAAAAGAATATCAAACGGAATCCAAACGGAACGAAACCTTCGCGAGGATCTTTTATGGAACAAACGCAATCCAGGAGACTTGGAGTGGACGTCAAGGAAGCAACGAGGCGGCCACGAGGCAGGAAGGCGCGCCCCCCACCCTCGGGGGCCCCTCGTAGCTCCACTGACCTACTTCTTTCGCCTATATATACTCTTATACCCTGAAAACATCGAGGGGAGCCACGAAACCACTTTTCCACCGCCACAACCTTCTGTACCCGTGAGATCCCATCTTGGGGCCTTTTCCGGTGATCTGCCGGAGGGGGACTCGATCATGGAGGGCTTCTACATAAACACCATAGCCTCTCCGATGATGTGTGAGTAGTTTACCACAGACCTTCGGGTCCATAGTTATTATCTAGATGGCTTATTCTCTCTCTTTGGATCTCAATACAAAGTCCTCCTCGGTTTTCTTGGAGATCTATTTGATATAATTCTTTTTGCGGTGTGTTTGCCGACATCCGATGAATTGTGGGTTTATGATCAAGATTATCTATGAACAATATTTGATTCTTCTCTGAATTCTTATATGCATGATTTAATATCTTTGCAAGTCTCTTCGAATTATCGGTTTAGTTTGGCCTGCTAGATTGTTCTTTCTTGCAATGGGAGAAGTGCTTAGCTTTGGGTTCAATCTTGCGGTGTTCGATCCCAGTGACAAAAAGGGAACCGACACGTATTGTATTGTTGCCATTGAGGATAAAAAGATGGGGTTTATATCATATTGCTTCAGTTTATCCCTCTACATCATGTCATCTTGCCTAATGCGTTACTCTATTCTTATGAATTTAATACTCTAGATGCATGCTGGATAGCGGTCGATGTGTGGAGTAATAGTAGTAGATGCAGAATCGTTTCGGTCTACTTGACACGGATGTGATGCCTATATTCATGATCATGCCTAGATATTCTCATAACTATGCGCTTTTCTATCAATTGCTCGGCAGTAATTTGTTCACCCACCGTAATATATGCTATCTTGAGAGAAGCCACTAGTGAAACCTATGGCCCCCGGGTCTACATCATATAAGTTTTCGATCTATAATTCTAGTTTATTATTTTGCAATCTTTATTTTTCAATCTATACAACAAAAATACCAAAATATTTATCTTATTAGCTTTATCAGATCTCACTTTTGCAAGTGGCCATGAAGGGATTGACAACCCCTTTATCGGGTTGGTTGCAAGGTTCTTGATTGTTTATGCAGGTACTAGGCGATTTGCGTGTAGTCTCCTACTGGATTGATACCTTGGTTCTCAAAAACTGAGGGAAATACTTATGCTACTTTGCTGCATCACCCTTTCCTCTTGATGGGAAAACCAACGCATTCTCAAGAGGTAGCAACATGGCGTACAACTCGTGCAGGACCCTTGTCTACGGATGCCCGGTGCTGACAACAATGATGTGTGCCTTTGTCCACGACGTGTCCCTGGACCTGACAAGCCTGGTCGGCGCTTCGTCCACTTCGTCTTTGTATGTCTACACATGCCCGGTGCTAGCAACACCGATGCGTGCCTCCGTCCATGACGTGTCTCCGGGCTTGGTAACCCCGGCGCGACGCGTCGTCAGCAACATCATCTTCCCGGCGCACCACTACTTCGACACCACTGCGCCTATGACTAACTCGGCGCCTCCTTGCGCCTGCGGCTCCACGGCGACTTCTTCGACACCGGCCATCCCGACTCAACATCGACCACAGCTCCACTTGTTGGGGAACGTAGTAATTTCAAAAAATTCCTACGCACGCGCAGGATCATGGTGATACATAGCAACGAGAGGGAAGAGTGTTGTCCACGTACCCTCATAGACCGAAAGCGGAAGCGTTGGCACAACGCGGTTGATGTAGTCGTACGTCTTCACGATCCGACCGATCCAAGTACCGAACGTATGGCACCTCCGAGTTCAGAACACGTTCAGCTCGATGACGTCCCGCGAACTCCGATCCATCAGAGCTTCACGGGAGAGTTCCGTCAGCACGATGGCGTGATGACAGTGATGATGTTGATACCGACGCAGGGCTTCGCCTAAGCACCGCTACGATATGACCGAGGTGGAATATGGTGGAGGGGGGCACCGCACACGCCTAAGAGATCAATTGTTGTGTCTAGAGGTGCCCCCCTGCCCCGGTATATAAAGGAGCAAGGGGGAGGCCGGCCGGCCCCTGCAGGGCGCGCCAGGTGGAGGAGTCCTCCTCCTAATAGGAAGAAGAAAGGAAGGAGGAGAAGGAGAAGGAAGGAGAGGGAGGAAAAGGAGGAAAGGGGGCCGGACCCTGGTCCAATTCGGTTTGGGCTAGGGGGGCCGCGCGCCGTGCCACCTCTCTTCCACCACTTGGCCCATGAGGCCCATTACTTCTTCCTCGTATTCCCGTAACTCCCCGGTAACCCCGAAAAATACCCGAATCACTCGGAACCTTTCCGATGTCCGAATATAGTCGTCCAATATATCGAGTTTTACGTCTCGGCCATTTCGAGACTCCCCGTCATGTCCCCGATCTCATCCGGGACTCTGAACTACCTTCGGTACATCAAATCACATAAACTCATAATACCGATCGTCACCGAACTTTAAGCGTGCGGACCCTACGGGTTCGAGAACTATGTAGACATGACCGAGACATGTCTCCGGTCAATAACCAATAGCGGAACCTGGATGCTCATATTGGCTCCCACATATTCTATGAAGATCTTTATCGGTCAAATCGCATAACAACATACGTTGTTCCCTTTGTCATCGGTATGTTACTTGCCTGAGATTCGATCGTCGGTATCTCAATACCTAGTTCAATCTCGTTACCGGCAAGTCTCTTTACTCTTTCTGTAATACATCATCCCGCAACTAACTCATTAGTTACAATTCTTGCAAGGCTTATAGTGATGTGCATTACCGAGTGGGCCTAGAGATACCTCTCCGACAATCGGAGTGAAAATCCCAATCTCGAAATACGCCAACTCAACAAGTACCACTACTGGAATTAGCTTATTTGCCGTCTGCCTGTTCTTTGCCGTCCGCTGGCGGACGGCAAAGAAGGTCTTTGCCATCCGCTTACAGAAAACGGACGGCAAAGAACAGGCTGATGGCAAAGACGGATGGCAAAGTAGCTGATTCCAGTAGTATACATTTGGAGACACCTGTAAAGCACCTTTATAATCACCAAGTTACGTTGTGACGTTTGGTAGCATACAAACTGTTCCTCCGGTAAACGGGAGTTGCATAATCTCATAGTCATAGGAACATGTATAAGTCATGAAGAAATCAATAGCAACATACTAAACGATCAAGTGCTAAGCTAACGGAATGGGTCAAGTCAATCACATCATTTTCTAATGATGTGATCCTGTTAATCAAATGACAACTCATGTCTATGGCTAGGAAACTTAACCATCTTTGATTCAACGAGCTAGTCAAGTAGATGCATACTAGTGACACTCTATTTGTCTATGTATTCACACATGTACTAAGTTTTCGGTTAATACAATTCTAGCATGAATAATAAACATTTATCATGATATAAGGAAATAAATAATAACTTTATTATTGCCTCTAGGGCATATTTCCTTCACCACCACGCTATGCTCTCGGCTACTTTGACAAACGGCACAAAGGGTTGCCGCCTTGCTTGAGCAACCTCGTCGGTTTCCACTCCAACCACGACTTTTGCGATGCATCGACTGTTACGACTGTGTGTGTGTGGGGGGGGGGGTATCCGTCGGCTTGCCTTTGGATTCTTCTCCAGTCTCACCGTCTACGTCGCTACCGTTGTGACTACGGGGGGATGTTGAGTATATTGTTTATATTTGAAACATAGGATAGACTAGGAAATATTCTGACTTGCCGTGTACTCCAAGAGGACCATGTACTCCTATATATATGCCCACGAGGCTCAAGCAATACAACGAACTATTTCATCAATCCCTCTCTCTCTCTCTTCTAACATGATATCAACCTTACCTCGATCCTAAACCCTAGCCGCCGCCGCTTCCGCACCCGTGCCCCGCCCCCGAGGCGGTCAGCCTCCATGACTGCCGCCGGGGGCCGTGCTGCCCGTACCTAGGGTTCGTCCGCCGGTCGTCAGCTGCCCTAGAGAGTCTTTTTCCCGAACCCTTGCTCTGGGTTTTTTCTCTCTCTCTCGCCGATCGTTTTGATCGGCGTTTTCTTTTTGATTTTCCAATCTATGCTTGATCGGCTTGCATCGCCCGCCGCCGCCGTCGACCCTCGTGCACCTGTACTCCGACACCGGCGCGACCTGCAGGCTTCTTCATCGTCCCGGCGGCTGATACGTCCATTTTGCATCATGTTTTCCTACTATTATTTATGATGTTTTTATGCATAATAATGCTTTTTGGAGTAATTCTAATGCTTTTTCTCTCATAATTTGCAAGGAACACTCAAAGAGGGAGAATTCCGGCAGTTGGAAATCTGGACCTGGAAAAGCTACTTCAGGCTACCTATTCTGCACAACTCCAAACAAGCTGAACCTTCACGGAGAATTTTTATGGAATATATGAAGAATATTGGAGCAAATAAGTACCAGAGGGGCCCACCAGGTGGGCACAACCCACCTGGGCGCGCCAGGGAGCCCAGGCACGCCCTGATGGGTTGTGCTTATCCAGGCCCACCTCCGGTGCCCATCTTCTGGTATATAGGTCATTTCTTCTATGTAGAATCTCTTTGAATAATACTAAAGTATGTTACTCTAAATATTGATTCTTTAGATTTGAAAGTGTTAGTTTTAGATTAGATGCAAACTTAGTCTAAGTGTATGTGTACGAGTACTAGTGCTTGACTACTTGTCCATGTCATGTCAGGTACAAATTGAGTACAGTTTGTCTTATTTCTTAACACCGTACAACACAGACGCTCATATATACACACATACATTTACTTTTCTAAACGCACGCACACACTCTACTTTTGTGCACATTTGAGAGACTGAGCCGTCACATCATTCTAAGATTGACAAAGCTGTCACAGACGGCTTCGTAGTCGATAGGAGCGTCTTCACCTAGTGAACACACATCACTAGAACGCCTGAAATAAATCCAGAAAAATGCGAGCACCAGTGTCAAGTCTAGGACTTGAATTCTGTTGGCCTGGAGATACCACTATCCTTCTAACCATGCAAGAACTCATTGGTTGGCGAGTAGAGTTTGTACTAGAATGTCAAGTCTGTTAGGCTGCGTGTGTCTAGCTTGAGTCAAAGTACTCCTATATATATTCTTAGACGGCCAATCCAAGTCCTAAAAGAATATAATTTTCATCCGTTAATTCTTGGTTGAGTTTAGATTTGGTTCCCTAACTTTCAAAACTGGACAACTTGCACCTCTATCTACTGAAACAGGACAAGGTTTGTCACTGGTCTCGGTTTTGACCGGTTTTGGTGCTGACTCACCCTGGTTTTTTATCATAGCCGACTCAAATTCATGTTTTTTTCCTTAATCCGTGAACCTTTTTGAAATTTGCGTACTTTCTTCAAGTTCACGTAGTATTTTTCAAGGGCTTTCTATTTTCCTGCCCTGAGTTCCGTAGTTGTACTCAGCTTTGTCCCAACGTCTAAACGTTCCTCACTTTTCCCCTCCTCTCTCTCCCACAGCCGCACGAGTGTCCAAACAGAACATTTTCGTTGGGTCAAAGTCCGTTTACCGTTACTTCAATGTGTCCCTGACAAGTTGGACCAATTAAAATGCTAACATGTGGGGCCACTTATGAAAAGAGGTGCCAACAAAATATAAAACATAAAAACACATTCCAGCCTCCCTGCCACAACGGAGGCCGCTCGGGAGGGCACAGAGTGGGCATCGAAGGTGACTCGAGAGCTAGCCCACGCACTCCCGCATCTAGGAAAACTCAAGGGAGCCCCAGGGATGGCCGTAGTGGACGGCGCTGACAAAAACCATGGCGCCATACACATGTGTTTGATTGCGATGACGCATACACGGTTGCAACTCGCGGTCAAGCATACAAAGATGAGCGGACGAACATTGTTGTTGCGTAGCCAGGGTGGACGAAAGCAGCAACTGCGACGACCAATTGAGGGGCTTTTGAAATTTGGTTTTGACGGCTGCAAGACGACCAATTCGACCAAACGAAGCAAGTAGGAGATAGCCACGGGGCACCAGGAGCACGTTACTAGAACATGGTGGCGTAACATTTCTACGGCGGTGGCTGCACTAACAGTGGACGATGGCAACAGTGGACTTTCGGGCGCGCTTCAGAACAAAAGAAAGGGGAAGGGGAGAAAAGGAAGAGAGGGGAAAGGCCAGGGGCTGCGTGATACACTTATCCCCTTCTCAACGATGCGGTGGAAGCAGGAGGTAGCCATGGCGCGTGAGCGCGCGTCGGCTACGTGTTGTGTCCTCTCTGGTGGAGGAAGGCGACTGGTGTCACTGCTGGGCTGGGATGTATACTAGGCGGCCAGGTGTGTAGCTTGTTCTTTCCCTTTTACTGGTTTCCAATATTTGTTACACATTTAAATCTAATTTCGGGTTCAAATGGACACCAGATATTCTGAATTTTTTTGTTTCTTCTTTTTGAATATTTCCACCCAAAGAGTAATTTATGCTCTTTCACTCTAATGTTGGACATGGTCACCACTAATCTCAAACTAAGGTACGAGTATTTGCAAGCAATAGACAACCACATTAATATAAAATTCAAGTTCATGCAAATAAAATATTGGGACAAATAAAATGCAATTTGTTGCATGAACAAAACATTAATATATTCCCTTAATATATTGGGAACACACATATATATTAGGGTTTACTAGCAGCACCTTACAATTAATTTAGTACCGAACACGACCGGGCCCCTACACCACCAAGTTCACTCCGGGCGCCCGTTCACTCCGGGCGCCCGTTCACTCCGGGCGCCCGTTCACTCCTTGTCCTCGATGTTGTAAGGGAGAGTGTGCATGCTGTTGGAGGTCCGAAAGATGTTCTCGAATTTGGTGAAGGTGTTGTAGGTGATCGCACCCACACCAGAACACTTGGCCAAGGAGGAGGAAGTCATCAAAGGGGTTGGTGAAGTGAGCAAGGAGCTCAATCACAAGGCCTACGTTGCATGCCGCAAACCTCTTTGATGCGGAACATCACCGGGGAGCCTCGTGGGAGGTGGCGGTAGCCGACCCCAAGGAAGAAGTTCGCTAACTCTGTCGAACACCTCCACCTTGAGATCGCCAACACCCGGCAGGTGCTCTCAACTTGTTTGGAGCTCATTTGTAGCAAAATTTTCATGACTATGAGTTTTACTTTACAAAAATGTTCGGATTGATCAGCTAATGTGCATAATAGTTGAGAAAGCATTGGAACATCAATACACATCAAAGTACAAATTTGAAATCTGGCTCAAATTTGGAATCTGGCACATAGTTTTCAAAGTACAATACACTTTAAAGTTCAAATAGCATTTCCATCACACAAGTGACCACTAGATTTCTTCTTTTTCTTCTATTAGCTTTGCATCTTTCTTTCCCTTCTTACTACTCCCATCTTTCTAGAAGAAAGTACGGCCACCTTAGGCCTCTTACATCACGCACTACTAATGAAGAAAGTTCAGAGTTTAAATTCCCTTCTTACTACGGCAACCCTAGGCCTGCCCCGCCACGCCCGGACACGGAGATGCCGCGCCGGAAAACCGAGCACGACTGATCAGTGATCACAATGATTCTTCATGATTTCTTCTATATAAAATCTCTTTGAAAAATACTAAAGTATGTTTGTCGAAATCTTGATTGTTTAGATTTGGAAGTGTTAGTTTTAGTTAGATTAGATACGAAGTTAGTCGGAGTGCACTTAGTGCTACATGTCATGAGTCCAGCTGTTAGCTGTGTACATGTACGAGTACTAGTGCTTGACTACTTGCCCATGTCATGTCAGGTACAAATTATGTACAGTTTGTACTCTTTTTTTTGACATGGTACAATGCAGATACTCATATATATGCACACATACTAACCTTTTGTAAACGCAAAAACACACCTATAAGCATCTCTGAAAGACTGAGCCGACACATCATTCTGAGATTGACAAAGTCGTTACAGACGCCTTTGTAATCGATGGGAATGTCTTCATCCAGTGAACGCACATCGCCAGAAGCCCTGGAAAAAAAAAATCCAAAAAATGCAACCACCGATGTGAAGTTTAGGACTTGAATCTTTGTGGGCTGAGGATACTGCTATCCTCCTAACTATCCAAGTACTCATTGGTTGGCGAGTAGAGTTTGTACTAGGATGTCAATTTCGGTTAGGTTTGGTTAGGCGTGTCCAACACTGGTAAGCTGCCTTGTATGCCCGAGCACAAATGAGCTCGGGGTGAACATTAACTCCAAAAACATTTAAAAAGTGTTCAAAAAAATCTGATTTTTTTATGGAAAACTGACAAACGTTCTAAGAGCTTGCAAAATTTCATCACGAAATTACATTTGTGGAAGTCGTGAAAAAAATTTAGTGCTCCAAAATGCTTTCGAAAGTAGCATTTTCAGAGTATCGATTATTTTGCCACGACTTCCACAAATGTGATTTCATGATGAAACTTTGCAAGCTCATAGAACATTTGTCAAAGTTTGCCATAAAAATATTTCAGATTTCTTTGAACATTTGTTAAATATTTTTTGATTTCACTATTCAGCTGAGCTCATTTGAGATCGGGTGCAAAAACTTCACGTCCGCATTAATGTCCTTTTTAGGATTTCTAAGTAGTTTATGCTCTCTTTGCTAGAGGCCATTGGTTTCTACATCATGGTGCTGCAAAATTTCTGTTTGTAGTCATGCTCGATTTTGAACGATTGAGTTTTTTGTGATGCCGGCAAAAATGATGCTCTGTTGTTCTTTTCGTACATTGCGAGTTTGTTAGCTCTAAATCTACCAGATCATCTTCCTCTTTGTTTCCATTCTTACATATGTCCTTCGAGTTCTCTAAATTATGCTACATCCAGTGCTTTGTCTAAAATTGATTACAGTTTGTACAACAAACCAACATTCTTTTATTTGATAAAATGAAGTCATCGGTATTATTGTGCAGTCATTCAATTTACTTGAGTAAGAATGGCTAGGTTTGGTTAGACAGGCTGCGTGTGTCTAGCTTGAGTCAAAGTACTCCTATATATATTCGTAGACGTCCAATCCGAGTCCTTAAAAAAAGTATTCCGTCCCTTAATTCTTGGTTGAGTTTAGATTTGGTTCATCAACTTTGAAACCAGACAATTTGCACCCCTGTTTACTGAAACCAGACAAGGTTTGTCCCTGGTCTCGGTTTTGACCGGTTTTGGTGCTGACTCACCCTTGTTTTGATCATAGCCAACTCAAATTCACGTATTTTTTTGTGAATCTGTGAACCTTTTTGAATTTTGTGTACTTTCTTCAAGACTTCAAGTTCATGTAGTATTTTTCAAGGGCTTTCTATTTTCGTGCCCTCGGTTTCTTAGTTGTACTCAGTTTTGTCCCAACGTCTTAACGTTCCTCACTTTTCCCCTTCTCTCTCTCCCACATCCTCACAAGTGCCCAAACAGAACATTTCCGTTGGGTCAAAGTCCGTTGACCGTTACTTCGATGTGTTCCTGACAAGTTGGACCAATTAAAATGCGGACATGTTGGGCCACTTATAAAAGGAGGTACCAACACAATATAAAACATAAAAACACATTCCTGCCTCCCTAGGCACGGCGGAGTCTGCTCGGGAGGGCACAAAGTGGGCATCAAAGGTGACTCGAGAGCCAGCCCACGCACTCCCGCATCTAGGAAAACTCAAGGGAGCCCCGGAGATGGCCGGAGTGGACGACGCTAACATAAACCATGGCGCCATACACATGTGTTCGATCGCGATGACGCATGCAAGGTTGTGACTCGCGCTCAGCATGACCCTACCGTAGTAGAACTAACACACTACACTCTGGCGTCTTGCATCTACAATTTTCAAGAATGGGAGGAGAAATGCGACCAAACATACATTATATTATTCTTGAAGAATTATATTATGGTGTCATCCACGGTGAGGGGGGGGGGGGGCTATGCCCCCTACCTAACATAATGTAGAGGATGATGTAGGTCGCCTCGTTTAGAAGTTATATATTTCCGCTTTATGTTTGAAAGTGCCTTATATCGACTAGAGGGGGGTGAATAGGCGATTTTTATGAATTCTTCACTGAGGAATTTGCGGGTGAGGAAATTCCTTAGCGAAGAACTACTTGCAGCGGAATAAGTACTCAAAAGTAAACATAACAGAACACAAGCATGGTCATCATGATGAAATGAAGACAAGCACAGAGTACAGAGAGCGTAAACACAGGATAACACAGGATGAAGACAAACACACTAAAGAAGTTGAACTGAGGAAATTGAGAAAGTCTTCAGTCAAAGTCTTCAAACACAGATATGAACAAGTGCACAACACAGTTATGAGGAAATGAAAGAGTTGATGATGCGGAGCATCCTACGATCATCCCCATGGACCTACCATCGTCTCATCAAGAGCCAAGAGGACCTATGACACGAGCACGAGCTAGAGCTCTCGAGAACGAGGTGACTTCCTTCCTTAGTGATATCACATATGATCCACTCGAGACATGGCTACTACCTACGTCCGATATGCTATGCATGATTAGGTGTCAAGAGGAACCTCCCGAGGATGCACGTGAAGACGGACAAGCCACCAAGTTCACGGATGAAGAGAACCGCCAGAAGGAGAAGAAGACAGCTCCAGGGCCCGGACATCCGGCCCCAGCCCCGGACATCCGGCCGCTGGAGACATCAACAACAGCAGCAGCCCAGCCAGCAAAGTACTACAGGGCCCGGACATCCGGCCCATGCCCCGGACATCCGGCTCCTCCCGAAGCCCCGGAAATCCGGCCTCTCGCCCGGACATCCGGCCCCGCCTATCCAGAGAGCACAGAACGCATCTCCACCAGCCCGGACATCCGGCACCTCCTAAAGGCCCGGACATCCGGCCCGACGCTCGGACATCCGGCTCCGTCTGTCTGCGCACAGTAAAGGGTTGAAGCCCATGTACCTCTTCGCCCCCTAGACTATATATACTCCATCCCCTTCCTCTTTCTAGGGTTACCATTGGTTTAGCTCATGTGTGAGATAGAGCATTGCTCATCCATACGGATCTACTCCACGTGAGAGACCGCGACCCCTCTACGGAGACGATCCACCTTGGATTCAAGACCTCCTCACGGAGAAGACCCCCATCAAGACCTCCTCACGGAGAAGAACCGGTTACCTTTTTTTCGTCCTTTGTTGGATTTGGATCTTGTATCTTACCTTTGTGTTCATCGATCTAGCGCATGTGTGATCTATTCTTGTTGGTTGAGTGATTTCTCTCGTGTTCCCCTCGTGTTTCCCTCGTGTTTCCCCTCGTGTTAATCGCGTTCTTCGTAGGGATCCGCTCCTTTCGTGAAAGATCGGCCACCTAGGGTTCCACCCTACATCATCTTGGTATCATGAGCCACGTTGATCACGATTTCGGAGCCCCCTCTCTTTGTTTTCTAGCTTGATTTTGTTGTTTTTCGTCCTAATCCAAAAATTGCCCCACAAAAATAGCCCCAATTTTTTTTTGTGATTTTTTGGTGTGATGAAGTTTTGTTGGATTTGATCCGCGGATTTCGTGTGTTGCAGGTAGATCTAGCTTTTCCCCAAATTCCATCCACAAAATCTTCCGAATTTTGCCCCGAATTTGACCTCTCCACATGGTGTTTTTCAAATTCGTCCACGGATCCCGAGCCCGGACATCCAGCCCGACAGCCCGAACATCCGGCCCGGCCCGGACATCCGGCCATCAGCCCGGACATCCGGCCCGTGACAGCATCAACTCCATCCTCCACTCCGTTTACCGCCTAACTTTCGTCCAATTTTGTCCCGGTGCCCACATACATTTCCGCATACCACCACCACTTCCGCATAGCACCACCATAGCCTTTCCCGCTACCAACTCCGATAATTTTGACCCGTTTTGCTTTGAGAATTTGAGTTGTAGTTTCCGTGTCCTATTGTGTTTCGGCTATCTAGGTACGGTTCGACATCAACATCACCACCGCTCATCTTCGCCAAGGACTACTACGAACGGCTACATCACAATTGTGGTATCAACCTCACCTTGGTATCACTTTGGTATCGTGATATCATCATACTCTCTTGCATTTGCATTGATAACCCCATAGCCTTACTTTTGCGTAGCTTACCCATCGAGACTAGCCTTTGAGTATTGCCGACAACATGACTTGTGCACATTAGTGTTCATACTTCCCATAGCATACATACCATCATTGTGTTGCATATCTTGGTATCATCTCTTGTGTCACAAAGTTGTCTTTGCATACACAATTGCTATCTTGGTCCGTGAAGCATTGCATGAGAAAAGAGCTCAAACAACAAAGAGCCAAACAAGCTTTTAAGCAAAAGAAGAAAGATAAGCAAAGAGCTTATAAGCAAGAACCATAGCATCATACAACATTAAGATTGTCATACTCGATCATCTTGGATCAAAAGCATAGAAACATCATACATATAGCATACTTCGGATAGAAGTCGTTGCATTTTTGCTTAGTAGGTTGTGCACAAGTTCGTATCCGCCTATTGTGCAATCGTGCTAGCGTCTCTCTAGTGTTATGCAACAAGAGCATCTTGGTGGATTCCACATTTTGGCTCATCCTTGGTTGCCCAACCCCACTTATCTATTTGCGTGTGTGTTTCCGTGTACCATATCTTGCTATTGGTCTACTTGTTGCATTTGCAAATTTGTGAATCTTTTCCAACATTATTGAGTCTCACTTACAATTGCATCAAATTTTGTGCCACCATCCTAACCAAGCTCCACCATAAGCTTTTACTTGTGTAGGTGTGAGAACCGACAAGAATTGGTACCAATTGTGCTATTTCATTGCTACACATTGGATTGATCTTTGATCCATTTTCAACATCGGTCAAGGTACATTTGGTATTGGTTCTTCTTTTTCTCCCACTCGCATATCTTTGTTTGGAATGAAGGATAGGCCAAGTACTTCTACCAACCCACTCTTCTTGGAGCAAGACGACGACATGTCATCCTACGTCACCAAGACTCAACTATTTGGTGCACACCGAGCTTTGCATCAAGAACAACTTGCTTTGGGCAACCGCATCGACAATCTCGCCACCGACCTACGACAATCCGAACAATGTACAAGAGACTACTTTGACAGATCCATGAGTTCCCTCAAAGAAGATATCCGAACCATGATGGTCCGCTCTTCTACAACTTCGTCCTCGTCAAGACGGAGCCGCTCAAGTCGACACTCCGAGGACACTTTCTCCGGTTCAAGTACACCGACATCCAACACTCTCCGTCGTGCCGCGCGTCAAGACCGTCAAGCTAACCGCAATCCTCTACACGACACCGACTCTCAAGAGCATCGACATCGTCAAAACCAAGCTGCTTTCGCACTAGCACAAGAACGGCAACACGAACAAGAATAAGAGGAGCGAGCGCGACAACATCAAGATGCACAAGACGCCGAGGCGCAACGTCAAGAACAACAACTACGTGAAGCTCAAGCACTTGAGGAGCAACGTGCCCTTCAAGATTCAAGTCGTGCCGTACCCAATCGAGGCCGACAAGCTCGACTACATCAAGAAGCACTTCGCGACGAAGCTCAAGAAAGGATTTACCAAGCACGTCAAGATCGACAAGCTCCTCGTCAAGATAGACAAGCTCCTCCTCAAGCGAGACAAGAGCGTCAAGTCCATCGAGAGCCAGAAGACAATGGACCCCGTCCTCGCCAAGCCCAACATGAGGTAGACAACCCTCCTCGCCAAGAGCAACATGAGGAAGACAACCCTCCTCGCCAAGAGCAACATGAGATTGCCAATCCTTACCGACACCGGCGTCATCATCCCCGACCCCAACACAATGAAGAGCAGCGATCTGGCAAGCTAAAGTTCACCATGCCCAAGTTTACCGGAAGCAATGACCCCGAAGAGTACATATCATGGGCATTGAAGGTTGACAAAATCTTCCGCTTGCACAACTACGAAGAAGAGAAGAAGATCGCAATGGCATCCCTTGAATTTCAAGACTGCGTCCTCATTTGGTGTTAACAAGTCATTGAGCGCCGAGCGGCAAGTGGTGAACCACCCATCACCACTTGGGCACAAATGAATGATGTCATGAGAGCACGATTCGTGCCAAACTACTACAACCGCGACCTCTTCAAGAAACTCCAACAACTCAAGCATGGAACCAAGAGCGTTGAAGAGTACTACAAGGAAATGGAGATTGCCATGATACGAGCCAATGTCAAAGAAGATGATGAGCAAGCTATGGCACGTTTCTTGAATGGACTCAATCACCCTATCAAGAAGATTGCCGACTTCCAACCATACTCGAACCTCATCGAGCTAGTGCACCAAGCTACCAAAGCGGAACGGCAAGTACAAGACGACTTCAAGTATGCCAAGTTCTCATTCAAGTCCTATGGCCCCTCCAACAATCAAGCTTCGACGACTCCAACACCTTCAACCAATCTACAAGCAACGGCGACAAGTCAAGTTACAAGAAAACTTCGACAAGCTCAAGTCGTCCTCCTACTACAAGCAACTTCAAGCCGAAAGCTTCATCATCATCTACTCCAACCGATGAGACCATCAAGACAAGTTCCATCAAATGTTTCACATGCGGAGGCCGAGGCCACAAGTCCTTCGAGTGCACAAACAAGCGCACCATGATCCTCAACGACGACGGAACCTATGACTCCATGAGTGAAGGAGAAATGGAAGCCCTTGAGCAAGTGGCCATGCACCGACAAGTGAACAATGAAGAAGAAGATGATCACATATTTTGTGACGAAGACTCAAGTCCCGCTCTTGTAGTCTCCAAGGTCTTGACTCTTCAACATCAACAAGACGAAGATCAAAGATGCCATATCTTCCACACAAAGGCCGGCATCAATGGACGGTCCGTCAAGTTCATCATCGATGGAGGGAGTTGCCATAACTTGGCAAGTGAAGAACTATGCTCCAAACTCCAATTGGTCAAGATGAAGCACCCGCACCCCTACAAGGTTCAATGGCTAAGCGACACCGGCACCATCCAAGTCGAGCATAGGGTACAAGTCTCTTTCAAGATCGGCGCCTATGAAGACACTTTGGAGTGTGATGTCCTTCCGATGACCGTTTGCCACCTCCTTCTTGGACGGCCATGGCAATTTGACTGAGGTGTCATTCACAATGGGCGTACAAATCACTATAGCTTCAAGATGAAAGGGAAAGAGTTTGTGCTACGTCCTATGTCTCCAAGCCAAGTGCTCGCCGACAAACAAAACACCCATCATGAAGAGAATAGTGAGAGAGCGACCCACCAAAAAGATAGTGAGCGCCACATGCCCAAATTGGGTGCCTCCACGATGAGCGACAAGAAAAACTTAGTCCTATTTGCCACCAAACGTGAGATGAGAGAAGTGTGTGAGAACCCATCAAGTGTCCTACACTATGTCCTATTGTGCAAGGACGAGGCACCAAAAACTAACAACTCTCACGATCTACCATTGGTGTTATCTTCTCTATTGCAGGAATTCCAAGATGTTTTCCCCGATGAGCTACCTCCAGGTCTACCTCCACTACGAGGCATTGAGCACCGAATCGATCTCATCCCCGGAGTGCCGCTTCCAAACAAAGCTCCCTACCGCGTCAACTCTGAAGAAACCAAAGAAATACAAAGGCAAGTAAGCATCTCATAGATCATGGACATGTGCGTGAAAGTTTGAGTCCTTGTGCCGTACCGGTCATTCTTCTGCAAAACGAGACGGTAGCTTTCGCATGTGTTCCGATTGTAGACCTATCTGCTATCACCGTTCGATATAGGTACCCCATTCCACGCCTTGATGATATGCTTGATGAACTTAGCGGTGCCACTATCTTTTCCAAAATTGATCTTAAAAGTGGTTACTATCAAAACCGCATACAAGAAGGTGATGAATGGAAAACCGCTTTCAAAACCAAGTTTGGTCTATATGAGTGGTTAGTCATGCCTATGGGTTTATCGGAAGCACCCGGTACCTTCATGCGTCTTATGCATTACGTGTTTCGCCCTTACATTGGTGAATTTGTTGTTGTCCACTTTGATGATATCCTTGTGTTTAGCAAATCTCTCAAAGAGCATGTCACCCACCTTCGCACCGTGCTACAAACTCCTCGAAAAGAGCAACTTTATGCTAATATGGAAAAATGCCTATTTGGTGTTGATAAGCTTGTTTTCTTGGGTTTCGTAGTATCTTCTAAAGGTGTTCATGTTGATGAATCTAAGATCAATGCTATTAAAACTTGGCCCCAACCAACCAATTTGCAACAAGTGCGTAGTTTTCTTGGTTTAGCCGGTTTCTATCGTCGATTTGTGAAGAATTTTAGCACCATTGCTTCACCTTTGCATGCTTTGAGTAAGAAAAATGCACCGTTTGTTTGGGGAACATCCCAAGATATCGCTTTCAATGAGCTTAAGAATTTGCTTACTCATGCTCCCGTGCTTGCATTACCCAACTTTGACAAACCTTTTGAAATTCATTGCGATGCTAGTGGTAATGGCATAGGAGGTGTGTTAACACAAGAGAAGCGCCCAATTGCTTATTTTAGTGAGAAACTCTCCGGAGCGCAACTCAATTACCCCATCTATGACAAAGAGCTATATGCGTTAGTGCGAGTTTTGCATGAATGGGAACATTACTGACGCCCTCATGAGTTCATCATCCACACCGACCATGAAACGCTTAAATACCTTAAGGGTCAAACTATGTTGAACAAGCGTCATGCTAAATGGAGTGAATTTATTGAGTCTTTTCCTTATGTCATCAAGTATATTAAAGGTAAGGAAAATGTTGTGGCGGATGCACTTTCCCGTATATGCATGCTTGTTACTCAACTTGAGTTAAATGTCATTGGCTTTGAGCATATAAAAGACTTGTATGAGCATGATCCTACATTTGCTACTCCTTATGCCATGTGTTTGACGCATACTTCTTGGGATCGATACTACATCAAAGATGGATATCTTATGAGAGCTAACAAACTTTGCATTCCCGAGTCCTCTCTTTGCTTGTTGCTTTTGCAGGAATCTCATGGAGGCGGACTCATGGGACACTTTGGACGCAACAAGACATTTGCTACGCTCTCCAAGAACTACTTTTGGCCCAAGATGCTTCGCGACGTCAATCTGTTCACCAACCGATGCTCTACATGTCGCAAAGCTAAGTCTAAAGCCCAATCTCATGGCCTTTATATGCCACTTCCAATTCCATATCAACCATGGGAAGATATTAGCATGGACTTTGTGCTTGGTTTGCCTAGAACCCGAAATGGCAAGGATTCCGTTTTTGTTGTTGTGGACCGATTCTCCAAAATGGCTCATTTCATTCCTTGCAACAAGATAGACGACGCTTCACATGTTGCAAATTTGTTTTGTAGGGAAATATTGCGCCTTCATGGAGTGCCAAAGACGATTGTCTCGGACCGCGACGTCAAGTTCTTGAGTTACTTTTGGAAGACCTTGTGCGCCAAGCTCGGAATCAAGCTTTTGTTCTCTTCGGCATACCATCCACAAACCGACGGCCAAACGGAGGTGACCAACCGAACGCTCTCCACTCTACTACGCGTGTTGATAAAGAAGAACATCAAGGAGTGGGAGGAGTGCCTACCCATCGCCGAGTACGCCTGCAATCGTACAAGACATTCGACTACCGGCAAGTCCCCCTTCAACGTCGTCTATGGCTTCAACCCATTGTCACCTTTGGACATTCTACCTCTACCGCTACAAGAGCGCACAAACATGGACGCGAGTGCCCGAGTCAGCTTTCTCAAGAAGATGCATGAAGATACAAGGAACACCATCGAGCGCCAAGTACAACGACTCGCGACCAAGCTCAACGTCAACAAGCAACCCATGGTGTTCAATGTTGGAGATCTTGTGTGGCTACACCTTAACAAGGATCGCTTTCCCAAGGAACGCAAGTCCAAGCTACTACCCCGAGCGGATGGACCCTTCAAGGTGCTTGCACGCTAAAACACCAACGCATACAAGATCGACATCCCACGCGACAAGTACTCCGTGAGCGACATCTTCAACATCAAAGATCTCTCCCCGTACCATGGTGATGAGGATTTCGATCCGAGGTCGGATCTTTCCCAAGGGAGGGGAGATGATGCGGAGCATCCTACGATCATCCCCAAGGACCTACCATCGTCTCATCAAGAGCCAAGAGGACCTATGACACGAGCACGAGCTAGAGCTCTCGAGAACGAGGTGACTTCCTTCCTTAGTGATATCACATATGATCCACTCGAGACATGGCTACTACCTAAGTCCGATATGCACGATTAGGTGTCAAGAGGAACCTCCCGAGGATGCACGTCAAGACGGACAAGCCACCAAGTTCACGGATGAAGAGAACCGCCGGAAGGAGAAGAAGACAGCTCCAGGGCCCGGACATCCGGCCCCAGCCCCGGACATCCGGCCGCTGGAGACATCAACAACAGCAGCAGCCCAGCCAGCGAAGTACTACAGGGCCCGGACATCCGGCCCATGCCCCGGACATCCGGCTCCTCCCGAAGCCCCGGAAATCCGGCCTCTCGCCCGGACATCCGGCCCCGCCTATCCAGAGAGCACAGAATGCATCTCCACCAGCCCGGACATCCGGCCCCCAGCCCGGACATCCGGCACCTCCTGAAGGCCCGGACATCCGGCCCGACGCCCGGACATCCGGCTCCGTCTGTCTGCGCATAGTAAAGGCCGAAGCCCATGTACCTCTTCGCCCCCTAGACTATATATACTCCATCCCCTTCCTCTTTCTAGGGTTACCATTGGTTTAGCTCATATGTGAGATAGAGCATTCCTCATCCATACGGATCTACTCCACGAGAGAGACCGCGGCCCCTCTACGGAGACGATCCACCTTGGATTCAAGACCTCCTCACGGAGAAGACCCCCATCAAGACCTCCTCACGGAGAAGAACAGGTTACCTTTGTATCGTCCTTTGTTGGATTTGGATCTTTTATCTTACCTTTGTGTTCATCGATCTAGCGCATGTGTGATCTATTCTTGTTGGTTGAGTGATTTCTCTCGTGTTCCCCTCGTGTTTCCCCTCGTGTTCATCGCGTTCTTCGTAGGGATCCGCTCCTTTCGTGAAAGATCGGCCACCTAGGGTTCCACCCTACATCATCTTGGTATCATGAGCCACGTTGATCACGATTTCGGAGCCCCCTCTCTTTGTTTTCTAGCTTGATTTTGTTGTTTTTCGTCCTAATCCAAAAATTGCCCCACAAAAATAGCCCCAATTTTTTTTGTGATTTGTTGGTGTGATGAAGTTTTGTTGGATTTGATCCGCGGATTTCGTGTGTTGCAGGTAGATCTAGCTTTTCCCCATCTTTTCCCCAAATTCCATCCACAAAATCTTCCGAATTTTGCCCCGGATTTGACCTCCCCACACGGTGTTTTTCAAATTCGTCCACGGATCCTGAGCCCGGACATCCGGCCCGGCCCGGACATCCGGCCATCAGCCCGGACATCCGGCCCGTGACATCATCAACTCCATCCTCCACTCCGTTTACCGCCTAGCTTTCATCCAATTTTGTCCCGGTGCCCACATACATTTCCGCATACCACCACCACTTCCGCATACCACCACCATAGCATTTCCCGCTACCAACTCCGACAATTTTGACCCGTTTTGCTTTGAGAATTTGAGTTGTGGTTTCCGTGTCCTATTGTGTTTCGGCTATCTAGGTACGGTTCGACATCAACATCACCACCACTCATCTTCGCCAAGGACTACTACGAACGGCTACATCACAATTGTGGTATCAACCTCACCTTGGTATCACTTTGGTATCGTGATATCATCATACTCTCTTGCATTTGCATTGATAACCCCATAGCCTTACTTTTGCGTAGCTTACCCATCGAGACTAGCCTTTGAGTATTGCCGGCAACATGACTTGTGCACATTAGTGTTCATACTTCCCATAGCATACATACCATCATTGTGTTGCATATCTTGGTATCATCTCTTGTGTCACAAAGTTGTCTTCGCATACACAATTGCTATCTTGGTCCGTGAAGCATTGCATGAGAAAAGAGCTCAAACAACAAAGAGCCAAATAAGCTTTTAAGCAAAAGAAGAAAGATAAGTAAAGAGCTTATAAGCAAGAACCATAGCATCATACAACATTAAGATTGTCATACTCGATCATCTTGGATCAAAAGCATAGAAACATCATACATATAGCATACTTCGGATAGAAGTCGTTGCATTTTTGCTTAGTAGGTTGTGCACAAGTTCGTATCCGCCTATTGTGCAATCGTGCTAGCGTCTCTCTAGTGTTATGCAACAAGAGCCTCTTGGTGGATTCCACATTTTGGCTCATCCTTGGTTGCCCAACCCCACTTATCTATTTGCGTGTGTGTTTCCGTGTACCATATCTTGCTATTGGTCTACTTGTTGCATTTGCAAATTTGTGAATCTTCTGCAACATTATTGAGTCTCACTTACAATTGCATCAAATTTTGTGCCACCATCCTAACCAAGCTCCACCATAAGCTTTTACTTGTGTAGGTGTGAGAACCGACAAGAATTGGTACCAATTGTGCTATTTCATTGCTACACATTGGATTGATCTTTGATCCATTTTCAACATCGGTCAAGGTACATTTGGTATTGGTTCTTCTTTTTCTTCCACTCACATATCTTTGTTTGGAATGATGGATATGCCAAGTACTTCTACCAACCCACTCTTCTTGGAGCAAGACGATGACATGTCATCCTACGTCACCAAGACTCAACTATTTGGTGCACACCGAGCTTTGCATCAAGAACAACTTGCTTTGGGCGACCGCATCGACAATCTCGCCACCGACCTACGTCAATCCGAGCAACGTAGAAGAGACTACTTTGACAGATCCATGAGTTCCCTCAAAGAAGATATCCGAACCATGATGGTCCGCTCTTCTACAACTTCGTCCTCGTCAAGACGGAGCCGCTCAAGTCGACACTCCGATGACACTTTCTCTGGTTCAAGTACACCGACATCCAACACTCTTCGTCGTGCCACGCATCAAGACCGTCAAGCTAACCGCAATCCTCTACACGACACCGACTCTCAAGAGCATCGACATCGTCAAAACCAAGCTGCTTTCGCACTAGCACAAGAACGGCAACACCAACAAGAACAAGAGAAGCGAGCGTGACAACATCAAGATGCACAAGACGCCGAGGCGCAACGTCAAGAACAACAACTTCGTGAAGCTCAGGCACTTGAGGCGCAACGTGCCCTTCAAGATTCAAGTCGTGCCGTAGCCAATCGAGGCCGGCAAGCTCGACTACATCAAGAAGCACTTCGCGACGAAGCTCAAGAAAGGATTTACCAAGCACGTCAAGATCGACAAGCTCCTCGTCAAGATAGACAAGCTCCTCCTCAAGCGAGACAAGAGCGTCAAGTCCATCGAGAGCAAGAAGACAATGGACCCCGTCCTCGCCAAGCGCAACATGAGGTAGACAACCCTCCTCGCCAAGAGCAACATGAGGAAGACAACCCTCCTCGCCAAGAGCAACATGAGATTGCCAATCCTTACCGACACCGGCGTCATCATCCCCGACCCCAACACAATGAAGAGCAGCGATCTGGCAAGCTAAAGTTCACCATGCCCTAGTTTACCGGAAGCAATGACCCCGAAGAGTACATATCATGGGCATTGAAGGTTGACAAAATCTTCCGCTTGCACAACTACGAAGAAGAGAAGAAGATCGCAATGGCATCCCTTGAATTTCAAGACTGCGTCCTCATTTGGTGTTAACAAGTCATTGAGCGCCGAGCGGCAAGTGGTGAACCACCCATCACCACTTGGGCACAAATGAAGGATGTCATGAGAGCACGATTCGTGCCAAACTACTACAACCGCGACCTCTTCAAGAAACTCCAACAACTCAAGCATGGAACCAAGAGCGTTGAAGAGTACTACAAGGAAATGGAGATTGCCATGATACGAGCCAATGTCAAAGAAGATGATGAGCAAGCTATGGCACGTTTCTTGAATGGACTCAATCACCCTATCAAGAAGATTGCCGACTTCCAACCATACTCGAACCTCATCGAGCTAGTGCACCAAGCTACCAAAGCGGAACGGCAAGTACAAGACGACTTCAAGTATGCCAAGTTCTCATCCAAGTCCTATGGCCCCTCCAACAATCAAGCTTCGACGACTCCAACACCTTCAACCAAGCCATCTACAAGCAACGGCCACAAGTCAAGTTACAAGAAAACTTCAACAAGCTCAAGTCGTCCTCCTACTACAAGCAACTTCAAGCCGAAAGCTTCATCATCATCTACTCCATCCGATGAGACCATCAAGACAAGTTCCATCAAATGTTTCACATGCGGAGGCCGAGGCCACAAGTCCTTCGAGTGCACAACCAAGCGCACCATGATCCTCAACGACGACGGAACCTACGACTCCATGAGTGAAGGAGAAATGGAAGCCCTTGAGCAAGTGGCCATGCACCGACAAGTGAACAATGAAGAAGAAGATGATCACATCTTTTGTGACGAAGACTCAAGTCCCGCTCTTGTTGTCTCCAAGGTCTTGACTCTTAAACATCAACAAGACGAAGATCAAAGATGCCATATCTTCCACACAAAGGCCGGCATCAATGGACGGTCCGTCAAGGTCATCATCGATGGAGGGAGTTGCCATAACTTGGCAAGTGAAGAACTCTTCTCCAAACTCCAATTGGTCAAGATGAAGCACCCGCACCCCTACAAGGTTCAATGGCTAAGCGACACCGGCACCATCCAAGTCGAGCATAGGGTACAAGTCTCTTTCAAGATCGGCGCCTATGAAGACACTTTGGAGTGTGATGTCCTTCCGATGACCGTTTGCCACCTCCTTCTTGGACGGCCATGGCAATTTGACTGAGGTGTCATTCACAATGGGCGTACAAATCACTATAGCTTCAAGATGAAAGGGAAAGAGTTTGTGCTACGTCCTATGTCTCCAAGCCAAGTGCTCGCCGATAAACAAAACACCCATCATGGAGAGAATAGTGAGAGAGCGACCCACCAAAAAGAGAGTGAGCGCCACAAGCCCAAATTGGGTCCCTCCACGATGAGCGACAAGAAAAACTTAGTCCTATTTGCCACCAAACGTGAGATGAGAGAAGTGTGTGAGAACCCATCAAGTGTCCTACACTATGTCCTATTGTGCAAGGACGAGGCACCAAAAACTAACAACTCTCACGATCTACCTTAGGTGTTATCTTCTTTATTGCAGGATTTCCAAGATGTTTTCCCCGATGAGCTACCTCCGGGTCTACCTCCACTACGAGGCATTGAGCACCAAATCGATCTCATCCCCGGAGTGTCGCTTCCAAAGAAAGCTCCCTACTGCGTCAACCCCGAAGAAACCAAAGAAATACAAAGGCAAGTAAAGCATCTCATAGATCATGGACATGTGCGTGAAAGTTTGAGTCCTTGTGCCGTACCGGTCATTCTTGTGCCAAAACGAGACGGTAGCTTTCGCATGTGTTCCGATTGTAGACCTATCAATGCTATCACCGTTCGATATAGGTACCCCATTCCACGCCTTGATGATATGCTTGATGAACTTAGCGG
Source organism: Aegilops tauschii subsp. strangulata (assembly GCF_002575655.3). Lineage (NCBI taxonomy): Eukaryota > Viridiplantae > Streptophyta > Magnoliopsida > Poales > Poaceae > Aegilops > Aegilops tauschii. The sequence goes on along the minus strand of NC_053041.3, from coordinate 557,362,783 downwards.
TGCCACTATCTTTTCCAAAATTGATCTTAAAAGTGGTTACTATTAAATCCGCATACAAGAAGGTGATGAATGGAAAACCGCTTTCAAAACCAAGTTTGGTCTATATGAGTGGTTAGTCATGCCTATGGGTTTATCGGAAGCACCCGGTACCTTCATGCGTCTTATGCATTACGTGTTTCGCCCTTACATTGGTGAATTTGTTGTTGTCTACTTTGATGATATCCTTGTGTTTAGCAAATCCCTCAAAGAGCATGTCACCCACCTTCGCACTGTGCTACAAACTCTTCGAAAAGAGCAACTTTATGCTAATATGGAAAATGCCTATTTAGTGTTGATAAACTTGTTTTCTTGGGTTTCGTATATCTTCTAAAGGTGTTCATGTTGATGAATCTAAGATCAATGCTATTAAAACTTGGCCCCAACCAATCTATTTGCAACAAGTGCGTAGTTTTCTTGGTTCAGCCGGTTTCTACCGTCGATTTGTGAAGGATTTTAGCACCATTGCTTCACCTTTGCATGCTTTGAGTAAGAAAAATGCACCGTTTGTTTGGGGAACATCCCAAGTTATCGCTTTCAATGAGCTTAAGAATTTGCTTACTCATGCTCTCGTGCTTGCATTACCCAACTTTGACAAACCTTTCGAAATTCATTGCGATGCTAGTGGTAATGGCATAGGAGGTGTGTTAACACAAGAGAAGCGCCCAATTGCTTATTTTAGTGAGAAACTCTCCGGAGCGCAACTCAATTACCCCATCTATGACAAGAGCTATATGCTTTAGTGCGAGTTTTGCATGAATGGGAACATTACCTACGCCCTCATGAGTTCATTATCCACACCGACCATGAAACACTTAAATTCCTTAATGGTCAAACTAAGTTGAACAAGCGTCATGCTAAATGGAGTGAATTTATTGAGTCTTTTCCTTATGTCATCAAGTATATTAAAGGTAAGGAAAATGTTGTGGCGGATGCACTTTCCCGTATATGCATGCTTGTTACTCAACTTGAGTTAAATGTCATTGGCTTTGAGCATATAAAAGACTTGTATGAGCATGATCCTACATTTGCTACTCCATATGCCAAGTGTTTGACGCATACTTCTTGGGATCGATACTACATCAAAGATGGATATCTTATGAGAGCTAACAAACTTTGCATTCCCGAGTCCTCTCTTCGCTTGTTGCTTTTGCAGGAATCTCACGGAGGCGGACTCATGGGACACTTTGGACGCGACAAAACATTTGCTACGCTCTCCAAGAACTACTTTTGGCCCAAGATGTTTCGCGACGTCAATCGCTTCACCAACCGATGCTCTACATGTCGCAAAGCTAAGTCTAAAGCCCAATCTCATGGCCTTTATATGCCACTTCCAATTCCATATCAACCATGGGAAGATATTAGCATGGACTCTGTGCTTGGTTTGCCTAGAACCCGAAATGGCAAGGATTCCGTTTTTGTTGTTGTGGACCGATTCTCCAAAATGGCTCATTTCATTCCTTGCAACAAGATAGACGATGCTTCACATGTTGCAAATTTGTTTTGTAGGGAAATATTGCGCCTTCATGGAGTGCCAAAGACGATTGTCTCGGACCGCGACGTCAAGTTCTTGAGTTACTTTTGGAAGACCTTGTGCGCAAAGCTCGGAACCAAGCTTTTGTTCTCTTCGGCATACCATCCACAAACCGACGGCCAAACGGAGGTGACCAACCGCACGCTCTCCACTCTACTACGCGTGTTGATAAAGAAGAACATCAAGGAGTGGGAGGAGTGCCTACCCATCGCCGAGTACGCCTACAATCGTGCAAGACATTCGACTACCGGCAAGTCCCCCTTCGAGGTCGTCTATGGCTTCAACCGATTGTCACCTTTGGACATTCTACCTCTACCGCTACAAGAGCACACAAACATGGACGCGAGTGCCCGAGTCAACTTCCTCAAGAAGATGCATGAAGATACAAGGAACACCATCGAGCGCCAAGTACAACGACTCGCGACCAAACTCAACGTCAACAAGCAACCCATGTTGTTCAATGTTGGAGATCTTGTGTGGCTACACCTTCGCAAGGATCGCTTTCCCAAGGAACGCAAGTCCAAGCTACTACCCCGAGCGGATGGACCCTTCAAGGTGCTTGCACGCTACAACACCAACGCATACAAGATCGACATCCCACGCGACAAGTACTCCGTGAGCGACATCTTCAACATCAAAGATTTCTCCCCGTACCATGGTGATGAGGATTTCGATCCGAGGTCGGATCTTTCCCAAGGGAGGGGAGATGATGCGGAGCATCCTACGATCATCCCCATGGACCTACCATCGTCTCATCAAGAGCCAAGAGGACCTATGACACGAGCACGAGCTAGAGCTCTCGAGAACGAGGTGACTTCCTTCCTTAGTGATATCACATATGATCCACTCGAGACATGGCTACTACCTAAGTCCGATATGCTATGCATGATTAGGTGTCAAGAGGAACCTCCCGAGGATGCACGTGAAGACGGACAAGCCACCAAGTTCACGGATGAAGAGAACCGCCGGAAGGAGAAGAAGACAGCTCCAGGGCCCGGACATCCGGCCGCTGGAGACATCAACAACAGCAGCAGCCCAGCCAGTGAAGTACTACAGGGCCCGGACATCCGGCCCATGCCCTGGACATCCAGCTCCTCCCGAAGCCCCGAAAATCCGGCCTCTCGCCCGGACATCCGGCCCCGCCTATCCAGAGAGCACAGAACGCATCTCCACCAACCCGGACATCCGCCCCCTAGCCCGGACATCCGGCACCTCCTGAAGGCCCAGACATCCGGCCCGACGCCCGGACATCCGGCTCCGTCTGTCTGCGCACAGTAAAGGGCCGAAGCCCATGTACCTCTTCGCCCCCCTAGACTATATATACTCCATCCCCTTCCTCTTTCTAGGGTTAGCATTGGTTTAGCTCATATGTGAGATAGAGCATTGCTCATCCATACGGATCTACTCCACGAGAGAGACCGCGGCCCCTCTACGGAGACGATCCACCTTGGATTCAAGACCTCCTCATGGAGAAGAACCAGTTACCTTTGTATCATCCTTTGTTGGATTTGGATCTTGTATCTTACCTTTGTGTTCATCGATCTAGCGCATGTGTGATCTATTCTTGTTGGTTGAGTGATTTCTCTCGTGTTCCCCTCGTGTTTCCCTCGTGTTTCCCCTCGTGTTCATCGCGTTCTTTGTAGGGATCCGCTCCTTTCGTGAAAGATCGGCCACCTAGGGTTCCACCCTACATCAATTGAGGAAATAGAACCAGTAAGCTTGGTGAAGACAATGATTTGGTAGACCAGTTCCAACTGCTATCTCAGTTGTACGTCTGGTTGGAGCGGCTAGGTATTTAAACCTGAGGACACACAGTCCTCACAGTATTCTCCTTGAGCTAAGGTCACACAGACCTCGCCCAATCACTCGTGGTAAGTCTTCAGGTGACTTCCAAACCTTCACAAACTCGGTCACTCGGCGATCCACAATTCCTCTTGGATGCTCTAGACCATGACGCCTAACCATCTGGAAGAAGCACAGTCTTCAAAGGTAACAAGCATCGGATCCACGCAGGATCAATCTCTTCAGTGATGCTCAATCACTTTGGGTTTCTAGGTGTGTGGGTTTGGGTTTTCCTCACTTCATGATTTTCGCTCAAAGTCCTCGGAGGATGGGATGCTCTCAAACGACAAGTGTCAGTTTCTCTCGGAGCAGCCAACTAGCTAGTGGTTGTAGGGGCAGCTACTTATAGCCTAGGGAGCAGCCCGACATGATAAGATATAAATGCCCTTCAATGATATGACCATTAGGTGGGTAGATATTTTGGGACAGCTGGCACAAGGCACAGCAACGGTTGGAAATTTGAGTATCAAATTCCTCAGGGCTATCATGTTCCTCACTGTGTAGACAATCCGCACTGGCGAATTCCTAACTCCTTAGTCAGAACAAATTCCTCAGAGACCAGAAGAACTTCGTCTCTGTCACTGAAGAATAAGACTGAACTATATGAGATTTCTAATGGCTTCACTCGAAGGGATTGGTAGGTGTAGGATTTTGAGTTGAGCATCACTTGGAAATTTTTCCTTAGTATTTCCTCGACCCCCTTTAACAGTACGGTGTTTCCTATGACTCAAGAAAGAGAAAATGAAACTACGAAAACAAAAGTCTTCACTCTTCATGTTCCTTGAATGGATACCTAGTCTTCAAGGTCACACCAATTTCTTCAGTTTCAAAGTCTTCAGAAATCCAAAGTCTTCAGTCGAAGAACTTCATTTTTAGGGGTCGACTTTCTCTATAAATATCAAACTCCTCGTAGACTTATAGACCTGTGTACACTCATAAACACATTAGTCCCTTAACCTATAAGTCTTCAATACACCAAAATCACTAAGGGGCAGTAGATGCACTTACAATCTCCCCCTTTTTGGTGATTGCTGACAATATAGGTTAAGTTTTCAACGAGGATAAACATATGAAGTGTAAATACTAAAATTGAGGAATTTGATTGCAAGATATAAAAGAACTCCCCCTGAAGATGTGCATAGTGAGGAATTTGCTTTTGAAGCAATGCACACTTGAAGAGTAGAATCATGGAGATCTCCCCCTATATCTTGTAATTCATGCACGCATTTGACATAATATATGAAGAATTTGAAATGCATGCTGAAATATGGTGACTGCCGTAATTCATCATGCGTGCATTAACATTAACAAGGAATAAGCATGCAGAAGAACATAGCAAAAGTATCAGACCACCATAGAGTTTAAGTTTACAACTTGATCGAATAAAGTCTCAGAAGAACGAGAGTTGCAACTTAGCAAAAAAAACGCCCATATAGGTAGACCCGCTTGAAGACTAACTCAAATTTCTCCCCCTTTGTCATCAAATGACCAAAAGGGTCGAAAAATGAGGACTAACGCCCCTCAAGAATATCAAGTTGATGAAGGAGCGCCAACGTTGTTGGGGTCGTTTGTTGTGGTAGGGCCTGCCGCAGTGTCGTCCAAGTCTTCATACTCGTTGGTGTCGCGTGATGAGGAACAGGAGCTGGCCACCAAGGAAGGAACCTTGACCTTCTTGTATTTTTTCAGTGGAGGTGCAGACCAGTCAAAATCCTCCTTGAGACCCATTTGCTTCAGATCTTCTTCACCATATAGATGTGACAGAACAGCCCAGGTGCGACCGAAGATTTCATGGAGGTAGTAATGGTTCTTCTTCACTGCATTATGTGTAGCAGTCATGTTGTGAGGAATGGAATCAAACTGACGCTTAACCCATTTATGGTTTCGATCCACCTTCTGGTGAAGACTAAGAAGCAGCTCACGGTCAGTCATCACCCTTGGAGCTGTGGCTTGAGGAGTAGGCTTGGATGCATTGGCAGCAGAGTCATGAGTGGCAGAGTCATCATTGGTGGAATAAGATGCAGCTTTGTGAAACTGACCATCCAATGGACGAATGCCTTCATCAATAATAGTTGGTGCCTTGCCCTTCTCATCAGCTGAGGAATATGTCCGCTTGAGGACTTCGATTGGGGGCAAGTAGCTGAGGTGATTCTGAAAATCAGCCTTGTAGTTGAGTGAAGACCTTGTTCTGAGGAATCTCATAATCCAAGGAGCATAAGGCTTCAACTCAAGCGGAGAGAGTGCAACATTTGCCAGAGTCCTCATGAAGAAATCGTGATAGTTGACACGAATGCCATGCATGATGTTGAATAGCATATTCTTCATGATGCCAACAATTTCCTCATCAGACGAGTCGTGGCCATTGATCGGACTCATTGTCTTCGTCAGAGTGCGATAGACAGTTCTTGGCACATAGAGCAATTCCCTCACGAGGAATTTGGTCCTTGGGGCTTGACCAGGCTTTAGAGGCTTCATAAGAACTTGCATATAATGGGCAGTGAGTTCAGGCTCTTGGTACAGGCAACGAGCTCCTTCAGGTGGAGGACTGATTGGCAGGGCATGAAGCAATTCCCGGTGCCTTATAGTGAGTGTTTTCGGTCATCTAGTCCAACACCCAAGTATTGATATCGCCAGCGTCACCTGTGACATGCAGTGTTCCGTAGAACTGAAGAATAAGCTCTTCATTCCAATCTACAATGTCAGAGCAAAAGTTGAGGAGGCCTGCGTCATGAAGCACACTGAGGACAGGAGAGAAGCACGGTAGGGATTCCATGTCCACATGAGGAATGTGCTCGTGGTCGAAGACTTTATCCTTGTTGAAGAGCAGTGAAGAATAGAAGTTGGCCTGGCTGGTAGTCCAGAAGCGCTTCCTTCTAAGACGAGCAGAGTCATAAGGATTATAGTCAGTGAAGAAAACGTGCTCGCCGAAGAAGTCATCAGCCTTGAATTTCTGCTTCTTCGAGAATGGATCCTTTGGCTTGGGCTGAGGAGTATCAGTCAATTGCATTACTACCTCAGGAATTGCAATCTCAGGTTCCACAGGCTGAGGAATTTCAGCTTCTTCTTCAGTGGCAGCCTGGGTCTTCAATTCTTCATTTACATTTTCTTCAGCACTAGTGGCTGGAATCTCTTCATGTACAGAAGGAATTGCACGAGGTTCTTCAGATCCCATTTGTACTTCAGTGTTGATAGGGGACTGAGGAATTTATTGAAGTGGTGTGAACAGAGGAGAGTTGGGGTGCCGACTTTCCAAAAATCATCATTCAGCACTGGTGATGTACTCCCAATGTCCACATCTTCATCTTCTTGTTTTTCTTCAACGCCGGCCTCTTCAGCAGTGAACTGAGGCATGGGCGATGAGACTTGTGGGGTTGAAGGGATTGCATCCGCTTCAATTTCTTCATCCAGCTGCTCTGACGAAGCAGCAGAGGGAATGTCATCATCAGATTCACTTGGAATCACATATTGTTCATCAAAAGGAACAAGGTCCTTTGATGGCACGGAGGAGACTGGAATAGAATCAATTGGATTTGCAAAAGAGCTGGTCAATGGCTTCATCTTATTCGGAGCTGAAGAATCTGATGAAGTTGATGCCTTCATTTTCTTCACTGTTGCATGCTCTGCAGCCTTGGTTTTCTTCACATCTGTTGCAGATGGAAGGATCGAAGTTGGTGTAGGCGCAGGAGGAGCAGAGGAATTTGGTTCAAATTCTTCAGGCACAACTGATGCAGTTGCCCTGACTTCTTCAGTTTCTTCAGGCGCAACACTAGTGGTTGCCCTGGCAATTTCCTCAGCGGCTGGAATGCAGTCATCAGCCCTGGTACTTTGAGTTTCTTCAGCAGCCTGAATATCATCAGCAGTGCTGGCATTTTCTTCAGGCGGCTGAGCAGATGCTTCATCCTGAGGATTTTCTTGTTGCGTTGGGGCTGCAACATTGGAAGTGAACTTTTCAGTCAAATTCACAAACCTGACTGTTATTGGGGTCGTTTGCTGGGGTCCCTTAAAATCTGTAGCTCGACTGTTATTGGGGTCCAAGAAATATAAGATTTATAAATTCATGAAGAAAATGATGCATCAAGGACAAAGGAGGAGCTGGACAATGACACATGCGTGAAAGGATTGTATGCTTACTTTGGGGGGGTGCAAAAAGACTTTTTTCCCTAATCTTAAGAATGAGGGTTTGGCCACCTTATGGGAGGAGTGACAGGGGATGAAGGAGGATGTGGTTCTGGAATAGGAGGATGTGGTTCTGGAATAGGAGGAGGTGGCCGCAAGGAGGCTGGTGGTAAAACTAACCAGGGACATGTATGTTTACTAGCAAGGTGCAAACTACAGTGTCATGAATGGTTTCTTTTTTCCGTTTTTCATTTATCCCTTACACCTTTTAATGCTACTTAGAGTTGGTCGTCTCCTCCGAGGCGACTCGGGGGCCAACCCTAGCCGCCACCCTTTAGCCCCCTCCCCTCCCTCCCCCCTCCGCCGCCGCCAGAGGAGCACCTCGGCGAGCCCGCGCGGCACTGATGAAGGTGGCGGTGGGGATCTCGGCGGCTTCACCCTGTGTGGAGGGCCTCGGCTTCCTGGGCGGCGGCCCCGGACGGTGGCGCGCGACGTGGCCTATGCAGCGGGTGGCGTCGGCGGGTGCAGGTGGGCTGCCTCCCTGGCCATGAGGGCGGCACGGAGGCGGCGGGCGACGGCTGCTGCGGCGACTCCTCGCCAGTCGTTTGCGACCTGGAGAAGTGGCGTCTTCAACCTCGATCTACTCCGATTCGCGCCAATCTCGGCCTCTGGCGGCTCTGGTCACTGGATCTCGGCGTTGGGTGCGCGGATCTGGTGCTTGGGGGCGGATCCGGGGGAAACCCCTGGCCGGCGCGGCGGCCACACCGAAGGCGGCGCCTTTGTGCGTCGTTTACCTTGTTGGAGGCTTCGGTGGGACTCCTCCTCCTCCCATCCCGTCCAAGAGCTCAGGTGAAAGCCTCAAGTCCCCTTTCCCTGGCGACAATGACATTTTGGTGGCGCGTTCCTTCCTGAGGGTGTCGTCCGGGGATGGCTCGAGTGGTGGTGGAGTTGGGTGTGGTTCGAGGGCGGCATGTGGTGGCCTGATTTCATCAACGACATCCTTCTCTGGTCCAGGTGCGGAGGGTTCCAGCCGCTGGTTCGAGGGGATTGGGGTCCCTGCCTCCATGCCGGTGGTAGGCCTTCGGCGTGGCGATTCCTATCCTTGACCAGGGGCTTGGTGTCGCATCCTTTTTGGCCTTCTCTGAGGTTTCAGCGTCTGCGTCCGATAACTCTCGTTCGGTGTTTTGCCTTGCTACTGCCGAAGACGGTGTTTTGGTGGTCGGTTCTCCGTTTCATGTGGGTCTGTCCCTTGTGCCTCTCCTTTGGCAGGCGGGGCACTCTGATTTGGATTCTAGGGTGAATCACTCCGTCGGCCGCCGGTGCGGCACCCGTCGAACCCGGGTGGTAGGGTAGGGGCCCTTTGCGACGGCGGAGTCAGATCATGTTTGCCCTGTCTGATCCCTTGGGTGGCAGCTAGCGACACAAATCATGAATGGTGGTGCCCTCCTCCTGGTACCTCCGTAGGTTAGCTAGTTTTTGGCTTGGCGTCGTCCGATGGCAAGAGTGGTGTGCGCGCTTTGCCTTCGAGTTGTTCTGCTGAGCACATTGTACCTTTTTCTTTCCGCTTTACTCTTTCTTGTTTTAAGTTGCAGTCTTGTACTCCTGGCCGGTTGATGGCTTTGTTAATTCAAAGCCGGGCTCTTCTTGAGCCTTCGTTCCAAAAAAATGCTACTTAGAGTAAGGGTCGCGAGTGTTTGATGTGTCTAGGTAAATAAATGAAATAAAAATCAGAAGCAACACTGGTCATTCAATTTACTTGCCAATAAAGGAAAATAAACTGAACACACTATCGATATGGGAAAAAAGCCAAACACACCATGTCGGCGTGCTAAGAGTTGTTGTGCGACAATGACACAACCAGGAATCATTTATCATTGATTGTATTTTTTGTTGGTAGCTTACCAAGCTGGCCACTTGGTGTCAACTAAACTAGGAATCAACATTATAAAGAGCAGTTAAGATGTTTACATAAGCAATATGGGACAAATCACTCAGACCAGGGACGAAAATTCAGAAGCACCGCCAATATTTTTTTTTAGACGAGAAGCACCGCCAATAAGTCATGTTGGGTTGGCAGGGAGAGCATGTTGGGCTTTAGCCCAATAAGAAGAAGCCCTGTTCGGAAACGAAGCGTGTGCAAAGATCGCATGCCAGTGATTAACGTAACGTTCCCTAGCCCTAAAAAATGTAACGTTCCCTTATATCAAAAAAAAAAGTTATTAACGTAACGTTCATCCTCGTCGATGATCTTCTCCAACCGATCGAGCATGCATGATGCATGCCTCTAGAGATTCTTCCCACTAGTGGTAGTGAATGCACGCACACTCATACACTGCGGTCTTGAAGTCCCCTTAGCTCAAGTGCACAAGCGTTTGTCCACTCCAAGATCCCAACCCGATCGTTAACATGGCCTCTAGAGAGAAAAACAGCAGTACCAGTGGTGACAAGCTAAACATGTGTTGGGGCTGGACAACAACAATGCGCTGCACAAATTCACCGACAGGGCAAATATGCACTCTACACAGCCCCCTCTGCTTGCGATGAACTTTGAGGACAGCTTCAACCAACAAGTAAGCAGCGGAATAACACAAACAACATGCACAAGCGACACAGGATTTAACGTGGAAAAACCTCCTCAACTTGAGGAGTAAAAAACCACGGCTGTGGACCGACCGGTCCACGCAACTTCACTATGAGAATGATGAGTACAAAGTCTTCTCTAGAACCTCTAGAGAGATCTACAACACACTCTCCACGTTGCCAACCGGCAACAGCAACAACAACCACAAGAGGCAAGATTTCAGCAAAGCAGAGTTTACACAGCTTTTGTACCCTTCAGTGTTTTGCAAACTGCTCTTAAACCGCTGAACCAAACAGCACTAAATTTGGCAGACAAGTAGACACACGAGTTCTTGAGATCCCCTCCAAATTTCAGCTCAATAGGACATCGTTTGCCTACCCAAACTGTTCGTGTCCCAAAACTACTCTGTTCTGAAACTGCAGCAGTCAGAGCTGACAAAACCACTCTCAAATCTGATGCTCCACTGACCCAATCCTCAAACCAACTAACCAAATCGAAGTACTCAAAGTAAGGAACGAGCTCACCAAGTTTGGGGTCGATCCAAGCACGTTTGAGCCTCCAATCACCAGCTTGAACATTGTCTAGTCAGATGCAACAAATCTGGACATAACCTCTGCTTCTTCTTCTTCCTCTCTCTCAGGTTGTGTTTTCTCTTGTGTGCTTGATGACCCACAAGTATAGGGGATCTATAGTAGTCCTTTCGATAAGTAAGAGTGTCGAACCCAACGAGGAGCAGAAGGAAATGATAAGCGGTTTTCAGCAAGGTATTCTCTGCAAGCACTGAAATAATAGGTAACAGATAGTTTTGTGATAGGATAATTTGTAACGAGCAACAAGTAACAAAAGTAAATAAAGTGCAGCAAGGTGGCCCAATCCTTTTTGTAGCAAAGGACAATCCTAGACAAACTCTTATATAGAGAAAAGCGCTCCCGAGGACACATTGGAATTATCGTCAAGCTAGTTTTCATCACGTTCATATGATTCACGCTCGGTACTTTGATAATTTGATATATGGGTGGACCGGTGCTTGGGTGTTGTCCTTACTTGAACAAGCATCCCACTTATGATTAACCTCTATTGCAAGCATCCGCAACTACAACAAAAGTATTAAGGTAAACCTAACCATAGCATGGAACATATGGATCCAAATCAGCCCCTTACGAAGCAACGCATAAACTAGGGTTTAAGCTTCTGTCACTCTAGCAACCCATCATCTACTTATTACTTCCCAATGCCTTCCCCTAGGACCAAATAATGGTGAAGTGTTATGTAGTCGACGTTCACATAACACAACTAGACGATAGACAACATACATCTCATCAAAATATCGAACGAATACCCAATTCACATGACTACTAATAGCAAGACTTCTCCCATGTCCTCAGGAACAAACGTAACTACTCACAAAGCATATTCATGTTCATAATCAGAGGGGTATTAGTATGCATATAGGATCTGAACATATGATCTTCCACCAAATAAATCAACTAGCATCAACTACAAGGAGTAATCAACACTACTAGCAACCTACAGGTACCAATCCCAGACTTAGAGACAAGAATTGGATACAAGAGATGAACTAGGGTTTGAGAGGAGATGGTGCTGATGAAGATGTTGATGGAGATTGCCCTCTCCCGATGAGAGGAGCGTTGGTGATGACGATGGCGATGATTTCCCCCTCCCGGAGGGAAGTGTCCCCGGCGGAACAGCTCTGCCGAAGCCCTAGATTGGTTCCGCCAAGGTTCCGCCTCGTGGCGGCGGAGTCTCGTCCCGAAATTTTCTTATGATTTTTCTTTGGACGAAAGACTTCATATACCAGAAGATGGGCACCGGAGGGCCAACAGGGGGCCCACGAGGCAGGGGGCGCGCCCCCCACCCTCGTGGACAGGTGGAGGCCCCCCTGATGTATTTCTTTCGCTCAATATTTTTTATTATTTCCAAAAATAACTTTTGTGGAGTTTCAGGACTTTTGGAGTTGTGCAGAATAGGTCTCTAATATTTGCTCCTTTTCCAGCCTAGAATTCCAGCTGTCGGCATTCTCCCTCCTTATGTAAACCTTGTAAAATAAGAGAGAACATGCATAAGTATTGTGACATAATGTGTAATAACAGCCCATAATGCAATAAATATCGATATAAAAGCATGATGCAATATGGACGTATCAACTCCCCCAAGCTTAGACCTCGCTTGTCCTCAAGCGAAAGCCGATAACGATAAATATGTCCACATGTTTAGAAGTAGAGGTGTCGATAAAATAAAATACAGACATGAGGGCATCATGATTATTCTCATAACAACAACATATATGGATATTGTCATATGATTTCTTATGCTCAAGTAATAATCTATTCACAATGCAAAGCATGAATCAGAAACTTTATTGAGAACCAACAAACTATAATCTCAGTCATTGAAGCAATTGCAATTTATCATAACATCAGAAAGAGTCTATGTCAGAGCTTTCTAGCAAGTCCACATACTCAACTATCATTTAGTCTTTCATAATTGCTAACACTCACGCAATACTTGTGGTTACCGAGTGTCAATCGGACACAGAGAAAGATAGGCTTATAGTTCTGCCTCCCAACCTTTTACCTCAAGGGTAATGTCAACAATAATGGTTCATGCTAACCCACATCCAATTAGATATATCTATTAGGATCTTTCCAACACCCTGTGCTTGCCAAAGGATAAAATATAAAAAGGGAAGGTGAAGATCACCATGACTCTTGCATAAGGTAGAAGATAATAATAAAAGATAGGCCCTTCGCAGAGGGAAGCAGAGGTTGCCGTGCGCTTTCAGGGTTGGATGCACAAAATCTTAATGCAAAAGAACGTCTCTTTATATTGCCACTTGTGATATGGACCTTTATTATGCAGTCCGTCGCTTTTATTTCTTCCACATCACAAGATCGTATAAAGCTTATTTCCTCCACACCAATCAATCATACATATTTACAGAGCAATTTTTATTGCTTGCACCGATGACAACTTACTTGAAGGATCTTACTCAATCCATAGGTAGGTATGGTGGACTCTCATGGCAAAACTGGTTTAAGGGTTTTGGAAGCACAAGTAGTATCTCTACTTGGTGCAAAGACTTTGGCTAGCATGAGGGGGAAAGGCAAGCTCAACATGTTGGATGATCCATGACAATATACTTTATCTCAGATATAAGAAAACATAACTCATTACGTTGTCTTCCTTGTACAACATCAACTCTTTAGCATGTCATATTTTAATGAGTGCTCCCAATCATAAAAGATGTCCAAGATAGTATATTTATATGTGAAACCTCTCTTTCCTTATTACTTCCTATTAATTGCAACGATGACCAAAGCTATGTTTGCCAACTCTCAACAATTTTTAATCATCATACTCTTTCTATGTGAAGTCATTACTCTCAATAAGATCAATATGATCTCTTTGTTTCTTTTTAATTCTTTTCTCTTTTTTTCTTTTTTTCACTCAAGATCATGGCAAAATAAGCAAGCCCTTGACTCAACACTAATCTTTATTATATAGCTCACGGACTCGATTACATAAAGGGATCATAAAGCAAAACTCAAAACTAGATCATACTAAAACTTTATTTTACTAGATCAAGATACTACTAATAGGATCGAACTAAGAAAAACGGTAAAGATAGGAGTGTGGTTGTGATACGATACCGGGGCATCTCCCCCAAGCTTGGCAGTTGCCAAGGGGAGTGCCCATACCCATGTAATTATGTCTCCATCTTCGGAGGTGATGGTGCGATATTCTTGGCGATGATGCCCCTCAAGATACAATTCTCCTCCTCAAGCTTATTGACTTGCTGCTTGAGGTCCATTACTTCCTTACGAAGCTTTCCTATAACGGCTAAAGCTCCTTGCACCCAAGGGTGTTGCATAGCTGCGGGAGAACAAGTGACACTCTTCTTCATATTTCCATAAGAAAGAAATCTAACATTGGAAGGGATAACCGAGTTTGGAATGGCTGAGCTCTATAGTTCTCCCATCATGAACCCAGCTCGGAAGCGAGAAGTGACTTCTTGATCCTCCATGGCGTCTATCCTCATTAAATCAGCCTCCATCTCTTCCTCCGTTGCTGGACCAAAGTGGTCAGCATCGCTGTTTGTCCTTGGTTCCGATGCCGGATGAGACACCCGGCTCTCCCCAACTGACTCTTGAGAAGACATCTTGCTCTAATCTGCAGCAGCAACAGCTCGAAACAAGAACAGAGAATATTTGTGTGATACAGGAGTCAAAACCTTCGGGAGGTTATATAATGAATTTTTACCGACCAAAATACGTATCGTGCAAGAAAACAGAGTCCGGAGAGCACACTGGGTGCCCACGAGGTAGGGGGCGCGCCCAGTAGGGTAGGGCGCGCCCTCCACCCTCGTGGAGCCCTCGTGTCCTTCCCGGACTGCTTCTTATTTTTCTATTTTTCTAAATATTCCAAACGGAGAAATATTGCCATAAAAACTGTTTTGGAGTCGGTTTACTTACCGTACCACATACCTATTCCTTTTCGGAGTCTGAAACGTTCCGGAAAGTGTCCCTTATGTATTCCTCCGGGGTTACGGTTTCAATAACATTGGTTTCAACATTTATAGGATTACCTGAGATATAATGTTTAATTCTTTGACCGTTCACCACCTTCGGATTTGTGCCTCCAAAGTTGTTGATTTTTATGGCACCGGAACGATAGACCTCCTCGATAACGTAAGGGCCTTCCCATTTAGAGAGACGTTTTCCTGCAAAAAATCTTAAATGAGAGTTTTATAGAAATACATAGTCACCCACATTAAACTCACGCTTTTGTATCCTTTTGTCATGCCATCTTTTAACTTTTTCTTTAAACAACTTGGCATTTTCATAAGCTTGGGTTCTCCATTCATCAAGTGAGCTAATATCAAATAACCTCTTCTCACCGGCAAGTTTGAAATCATAATTGAGCTCTTTAATAGCCCAACAAGCCTTATGTTCTAGTTCGAGAGGTAAGTGACATACTTTTCCATAAACCATTTTATACGGAGACATACCCATAGGATTTTTATATGCAGTTCTATAGGCCCATAATGCATCATCAATTTTCTTGGACCAATTCTTTCTAGATCTATTGACAGTCTTTTGCAAAATTAATTTGAGCTCTCTATTACTCAATTCTACTTGACCACTAGACTGTGGGTGATAAGGAGATGCAATTCTATGATTAACGTCATACTTAGCAAGCATTTTACGAAAAGCACCATGAATAAAGTGTGGAACACCATCAGTCATTAAATATCTAGGGACTCCAAACCTCGGAAAAATAACTTCTTTAAGCATTTTAATAGAAGTGTTATGATCAGCACTACTAGTTGGAATAGCTTCTACCCACTTAGTAACGTAATCAACAACAACTAAAATATGTGTATATCCATTAGAGGCAGGAAAAGGTCCCATATAATCAAAGCCCCAAACATCAAATGGTTCAATAACAAGTGAATAGTTCATGGGCATTTCTTGACGTCTACTAATATTACCAATTCTTTGACACTCATCACAAGACAGGACAAACTTACGGGCATCCTTGAAGAGAGTAGGCCAATAAAAACCGGATTGCAATACCTTATGTGCGGTTCTGTCTACAGCGTGGTGTCCTCCATATGCCTCGGAGTGACACTTGCGTAGGATCTGTTCCTGTTCATGCTCAGGTACACAACGTCTAATAACACCATCTACTCCTTCTTTATAAAGATGTGGGTCATCCCAAAAGTAATGTCTCAAATCATAGAAAAACTTTTTCTTTTGCTGGTATGTGAAACTAGGTGGTATAAATTTAGCAACAATGTAATTAGCATAATCAGCATACCATGGAGCAGTACGAGAAGTATTTATGACATTTAGTTGTTCATCAGGAAAGCTATCATCAATAGGTAGTGGGTCATCAAGAACATTTTCTAACCTAGACAAGTTGTCTGCAACGGGGTTCTCAGCTCCCTTTCTATCAACAATATGCAAATCAAATTCTTGTAGCAAGAGAACCCATCTAATAAGTCTAGGTTTAACATCTGTCTTTTCCATAAGATATTTAACAGCAGCATGATCAGTGTGAATAGTTACTTTAGAATCGACAATATAAGGTCTGAACTTATCACAAGCAAATACGACTGCTAAGAATTCTTTTTCAGTAATAGCATAGTTTCTTTGAGCATTGTCTAGAGTTTTACTAGCATATTGAATAACATTTAATTTCTTATCAACTCTTTGCCCTAGAACAGCACCTACAGCATAATCACTAGCATCACACATAATTTCAAAGGGTAAATTCCAATCAGGTGGCTGAACAATAGGTGCAGAGATCAATGCTTTCTTAAGTATTTCAAATGCTTCTACACAGTCATCATCAAAGACAAATGGTATATATTTTTGTAATAAATTAGTCAGAGGCCGAGAAATTTTTGAGAAGTCCTTAATGTACCTCCTATAAAATCCGGCGTGACCAAGGAAACTTCTTATACCTTTGATGTCCTTAGGACATGGCATCTTTTCAATAGCATCAACCTTGGCTTTATCAACTTCAATACCTCTTTAGAAAACTTTATGCCCCAAGACAATACCTTCTTTAACCATAAAGTGGCACTTTTCCCAATTCAAGACAAGATTAGTTTCTTCACATCTCTGCAAAACTCGATCAAGGTTGCTCAAGATATCATCAAAAGAGGATCCATAAACGGAGAAGTCGTCCATGAAAACCTCACAAATCTTTTCACAAAAGTCAGAGAATATAGCCATCATGCATCTTTGAAAGGTAGCAGGTGCATTACATAAACCAAAAGGCATACGTCTATAAGAAAAAGTACCAAAAGGGCAAGTAAAACTGGTCTTTGATTGATCATTGGCTGACACGGGTATTTGACAGAAACCAGAATAACCATCTAGAAAGCAAAAATGTGTATGTTTGGATAATCTTTCTAGCATTTGATCGATAAAAGGTAAGGGGTAATGATCTTTTTAGTAGCCTTATTTAATTTGCGGAAATCAATTACCATCCTATAACCTGTAATAATTCTTTGCGGAATCAACTCATCTTTATCATTAGGAACGACGGTAATACCTCCCTTCTTAGGGACACAATGGACAGGACTTACCCACTGACTATCAGCAACAGGATAAATTATACCTGCCTCAAGGAGCTTTAGTATTTCCTTTCTTACCACCTCTTTCATCTGAGGATTCAGCCGTCGTTGATGATCACGAACTGGTTTGGCATTGATAACCCACAAGTATAGGGGATCGCAACAGTTTTCGAGGGTAGAGTATTCAACCCAAATTTATTGATTCGACACAAGGGGAGCCAAAGAATATTCTCAAGTATTAGCAGCTGAGTTGTGAATTCAACCACACCTGGATAACTTAGTATCTGCAGCAAGGTATTTAGTAGCAAAGTAATATGATAGTAGTGGTAACGGTAACAAAGGTAACAGTAGCAAAGGTAATATTTTTGGTATTTTATAGTGATTGTAACAGTGGCAACGGGAAAGTAAATGAGTGAAGAACAATATGTGAAAAGCTCGTAGGCATTGGATCGGTGATGGAGAATTATGCCGGATGCGGCTCATCATGTAACAGTCATAACATTGGGTGACACAGAACTAGCTCCAATTCATCAATGTAATGTAGGCATGTATTCCGAATATAGTCATACGTGCTTATGGAAAAGAACTTGCATGACATCTTTTGTCCTACCCTCCCGTGGCAGCGGGGTCCTAATGGAAACTAAGGGATATTAAGGCCTCCTTTTAATAGAGTACCGGAACAAAGCATTAGCACATAGTGAATACATGAACTCCTCAAACTATGGTCATCACCGGGAGTGGTCCCGATTATTGTCACTTCGGGGTTGCCGGATCATAACACATAGTAGGTGACTATAGACTTGCAAGATAGGATCAAGAACTCACATATATTCATGAAAACATAATAGGTTCAGATCTGAAATCATGGCACGCGGGCCCTAGTGACAAGCATTAAGCATAGCAAAGTCATAGCAACATCAATCTCAGAACATAGTGGATACTAGGGATCAAACCCTAACAAAACTAACTCGATTACATGATAGATCTCATCCAACCCATCACCGTCCAGCAAGCCTACGATGGAATTACTCACGCACAGCGGTGAGCATCATGAAATTGGTGATGGAGGATGGTTGATGATGACGATGGCGACGAATCCCCCTCTCCGGAGCCCCGAACGGACTCCAGATCAGCCCTTCCAAGAGGTTTTAGGGCTTGGCGGCGGCTCCGTATCGTAAAACGCGATGAATTCTTCTCCTTGATTTTTTTCTCCCCGAAAGCAAATATATAGAGTTGGAGTTGAGGTCGGAGGAGCTCCAGGGGCCCACGAGGTAGGGGGCGCGCCCTCCACCCTCGTGGACAGGGTGTGGGCCCCCTGGTCTTCATCTTTTGCAACGATTTTTTTATTTTTTCCAAATAGACGTTCCGTGGAGTTTCAGGTCATTCCGAGAACTTTTGTTTCTGCACATAAATAACACCATGGAAAGTCTGCTGAAAACAGCGGCAGTCTGGGTTAGTTCCATTCAAATCATGCAAGTTAGAGTCCAAAACAAGGGCAAAAGTGTTTGGAAAAGTGGATACGACGGAGACGTATCAACTCCCCCAAGCTTAAACCTTTGCTTGTCCTCAAGCAATTCAGTTGACAAACTGAAAGTGATAAAGAAAAAGTTTTACAAACTCTGTTTGCTCTTGTTGTTGTAAATATGTAATGCTAGCATTCAAGTTTTTAGCAAAGATTATGACTAACCATATTTACAATAACTCTCAGGTCTCATGTTTACTCATATCAATGGCATAATCAACTAGCGAGCGATAATAATAAATCTCGGATGACAACACTTTCTCAAAACAATAATAATATGATATAACAGGATGGTATCTCGCTAGCCCTTTCTGAGACCGCAAAACATAAATGCAGAGCACCTTTAAAGATCAAGGACTGACTAGACATTGTAATTCATGGTAAAAGAGATCCATTCATAGTCATACCCAATATAAATTAATAGTAATGAATGCAAATGACAGTTGCGCTCTCCAGCTAGTGCTTTTTAATAAGAGGGTGATGACTCAACATAAAAGTAAATAGATAGGCCCTTCGCAGAGGGAAGCAGGGATTTGTAGAGGTGCCAGAGCTCGGTTTTGAAATAGAGATAAATAATATTTTGAGCGGCATACTTTCATTGTCAACATAACCAAGAGATGGCGATATCTTCCAATCTACAGACATTATAGGCGGTTCCCAAACAGAATGGTAAAGTTTATACTCCCCCTCCACCAACAAGCATCAATCCATGACTTGCTCGAAACAACGAGTGTCTCCAACTAGCAACAGTCCCAGGGGGAGTTTTGTTTGCAATTATTTTGATTTAGTTTGCATAAAGCATGGGACTGGGCATCCCGGTGACCAGCCATTTTCTCGTGAGTGAGGAGCGGAGTCCACTCCTGTTGAGAATAACCCGCCTAACATGGAAGACAAGGGCAGCCCTAGTTGATACATGAGCTATTCGAGCATACAAAACAGAATGTTTATTTGAAGGTTTAGAGTTTGGCACATACAAATTTACTTGGAACGGCAGGTAGATACCGCATATAGGAAGGTATAGTGGACTCATATGGAATAACTTTGGGGTTTAAGGGATTGGATGCACAAGCAGTATTCCCGCTTAGTACAAGTGAAGGCTAGCAAAAGACTGGGAAGCGACCAACTAGAGAGCTACAACAGTCATGAACATGCATTAAAATTAATAAACATTGAGTACGAGCATGAGTAGGATATAATCCACCATGAACATAAATATCGTGAAGGCTATGTTGATTTGTTTCAACTACATGTGTGAACATGTGCCAAGTCAAGTCACTTAAATCATTCAAAAGAGGATACCACCCCACTATACCTCATCACAACCATTTTAATAGCATGTTGGCACGCAAGGTAAACCATTATAACTCATAGCTAATCAAGCATGGTACGAGTAACTATGATCTCTAATTGTCATTGCAAACATGTTTATTCATAATAGGCTGAATCAGGAACGATGAACTCATCATATTTACAAAAACAAGAGAGGTCGAGTTCATACCAGCTTTTCTAATCTCAGTCAGTCCATCATATATCGTCATAATTGCCTTTCACTTGCACAACCGAACGATGTGAATAATAATATGAGTGCACGTGCATTGGACTAAGCTGGAATCTGCGAGCATTCAATAAACAGGAGAAGACTAGGCAATATGGGCTCTTGGTTAAATCAACAATAATGCATATAAGAGCCACTTCAAGAACTTAATCATGGTCTTCTCCTATCGACCCCCAAAGAAAAGAAAAGAAATAAAAGCTATTTACACGGGAAAGCTCCCAACAAGCAAAAGAAGAACGGGAAATCTTTTTGGGTTTTCTTTTTAATTATTACTACTACAGCAAGAAAAGTAAACTAACTAAAAGTTACACTAATTTTTTTAAGGTTTAACAAACACACAAGAAGAAAGCAGGAAAAAGAAAATAAACTAGCATGGATATTACAGTGAAAGAGTATGAGCACCGACATCTAGCAATGAGTGTGTGAACATAAATGTAATGTCGGTGGGAAATACGTACTCCGCCAAGCTTAGGCTTCTGGCCTAAGTTGGTTTATTGCCACAGATGGCCTAGCAGATACCCGTAGTTGTAGCTGGGGTCGTACTGAGATGCAGCGGTTATCGCCTCCTGAGCTACAGCGTGGTGGCGAGCTGCCTCCGCCCTCCTCTCGTACTCATCTGCCTCCTCTCTGGTAATAAAATGTCTTCCTTTTGCCTGATAATCAAAGAAGGCAGGAGCAGGGAGAGTAATACGGAAAGCATGACGTCTGTCAAAGATTAATCGATATCGGAGAGGTGATTCATTCCTCTCGACAAACTGGTGATACACCATAGAATTATAGTCTAAATAAGTAGGAGGCAACTCAATGTCATCCTCACGAACGTCCACACCAAGAAAATCAGCTAAGCGGGTTGCATAAATTCCACCAAAGAAATCTCCATTAAATCTCTTATTATGCAACCTACGTGCAACAATAGCTCCCAAGTTATAAGTTTGGTCTCCTAACACAGCACTCCTAAGAATACTGAGATCAGGGACACACATGTGACATGCTTCATCTTTACCATTTATGCATCTACCTATGAAGAGAGCAAAATAATGTATAGCAGGAAAATGGATGCTCCCTATGGTAGCTTGTGCTATATCTCTAGATTCCCCCACGATTATACCAGCAAGAAAGTTTCTAAATTCATATTTACGGGGTTCACTAACACTACCCCATTGTGGAAGTTTGCAAGCAGAAGTAAAATCCTCTAAGTCCATGGTATACGATTTTTCATAAAGATCAAACAGGACAGTTGGAGAATTACGTGAAGATGAAAATTCAAACCTCCTCACAAATGTACTAGTGAGATAGTGGTACTGGCGGCATTTGTCTGCCTCAAAGCTCACAAGATCAGCGTTACGCAAATATGCGTTAAATTCATCCTTGATTCCCGCTCGATCATAAAAAATTTTGAAGGCCATTCACAGGGCCGCACTGGAGCGTCCCTTGGTGGCTCCTCGTCAGCATCACGCATTGCAACCATGGGTCCTTGCTTCCTTGAAGAACCACCCTGGAACATTTTCCTAAGCATATTTCTTCCTCTGAAAAATTTCTGAAATTTTTAGTAACTTCAAACAAAAGTGAACCAACCTTAATAAAATTGATAGCAACTACTACTACAAGTGCCTAGAGACTATATCATGCAATAGAACTACTTGGAACCACATAAATTTGAGATGCAAGCTCAAGAACATGGTCACCTAGACAGCACAAATTTGCAATGAATAAAGCACTAGAACAAAAACTAATTGGACCAATGGAGGAGTCACATACCAAGGAACAATCCCCCCGAAGCAGTTTTGTGAGAGGTGCTTTGAGCAAGGAGATCGAAAATCACAGCAAAATGAGCTAGAACTCATGCTTGAGCTGGATATTGGTGTTTGTGGGAGGAAGAAGGAGTGTGTGGGTGCAGGAATAAGTGGAGGAGGGCCACCATAGGCCCACGAGGCAGGGGGCGCGCCCTAGGGGGGTAGGGCGCGCCCTCCACCCTCGTGGCCAAGTGCTTGCCCCTCCTGCTGTGTTCTCAGTGCCAGATATTCTCAAATATTCCAGAAAAAATCATATTCCATTTTCAGGGCATTTGGAGAACTTTTATTTTCGGGGTATTTTTATATTGCACAGATAAATCAGAAAACAGACAGAAAAATACTATTTTTACTTTATTTCAACTAAATAACAGAAAGTAGAAAGAGGGTACAGAAGGTTGTGCCTTCTAGTTTCATCCATCTCATCCTCATTAAAAGGAATCCACTAACAAGGTTGATCAAGTCTTGTTAACAAACTCATTCCAAATAACATGGAACCGGAGAAATTTCGAATAACACTATGTTACCTCAACGGGGATATGCACATCCCCAATAACAAGAATATCATATTTCTTCTTGACAGTAGGAAGAGGAAATTCAAAACCTCCAAAAATAATCGATGGAATTCTTCCAATAGAATTGATACTATGAACTTGAGGTTGTTTCCTCGGAAAGTGTACCGTATGCTCGTTACCATTAACATGAAAAGTGACATTGCCTTTGTTGCAATCAATAACAGCCCCTGCAGTATTCAAAAAGGGTCTTCCAAGAATAATAGACATACTATCGTCCTCAGGAATATCAAGAATAACAAAGTCCGTTGAAATAGTAACGTTTGCAACCACAACAGGCACATCCTCACAAATACCGACAGGTATAGCAGTTGATTTATCAGCCATTTGCAAAGATATTTCAGTAGGTGTCAACTTATTCAAATCAAGTCTACGATATAAAGAGAGAGGCATAACACTAACACCGGCTCCAAGATCACATAAAGCAGTTTTAACATAGTTTCTTTTAATGGAGCATGGTATAGTGGGTACTCCTGGATCTCCTAGTTTCTTAGGTATTCCACCCTTAAAAGTATAATTAGCAAGCATGGTGGAAATCTCAGCTTCAGGTATCTTTCTCTTATTTGTAACAATATCCTTCATATACTTAGCATAAGGATTCATTTGAGCATATCAGTTAATCGCATACGCAAAAAGATAGGTCTAATCATTTCAGCAAAACGCTCAAAATCCTCATCGTCCTTTTTCTTGGATGGTTTGGGAGGAAAAGGCATGGGTTTCTGAACCCATGGTTCTCTTTCTTTACCATGTTTCCTAGCAACAAAATCTCTCTTATCATAACGTTGATTCTTTGATTGTGGGTTATCAAGATCAACAGCAGGTTCAATTTCTACATCATTGTCATTACTAGGTTGAGCATCATCATGAACATCATCATTAACATTTTCATTAGGTTCATGTTCATTACCAGATTGTGTTTCAGCATAAGAAATAGATATATCATTTGGATTCTCAGGTGGTTCAGCAATAGGTTCATTAGAAGCATTCAAAGTCCTATCATTTTTCTTTTTCTTCTTTTTAGAAGGAGTAGGTGCATCAATATTATTTCTCTGAGCCAAACTCATCACCACCATAACCAAGAAAGATACATTGTCGTGTCTTCGAATCAAGCTTTGACCTTTCATCTTGAGGAATATGAACAAAGGCCTTGCACCCAAAAACCTTCAGGTGGTCATATGAGACGTCCTTGTCACACCAAACCCTGTTAGGAACATCTCCCTACAAAGGATAACTTGGTGAGAGATTAATAAGATAAACTGCAGTCATCAAAGCCTCACCCCAAAAGTGTTTACGTAGCTTTGCACTTGACAACAGGCATCTAACTCTCTCCACAATTGTCATGTTCATCCTCTCAGCAAGACCATTCAGCTGTGGTGTCTTCGAGGGAGTAAATTGATGCCTAATACCTTGCTGCTTGCAATATGCATCAAATGGCCCAATATACTCTCCTCCATTATCAGTGCGAATGCACTTGATCTTCTTCTCAATTTCTCTCTCAACTGAGGCACGGAATTGCTTGAATACACCTAGTACTTGATCTTTGGTCCTCAAAGTGAAGGCCCAAACTTTTCTGGAAAAGTCATCTATAAAAGTCACAAAGTACTTAGCACCACCAAGAGATCTTACCAACATTTTGCAAACATCGGAATGTATCAAGTCTAGCTTCTCGGGCTTCTTGTGAGGAGGTAGAGTCTTGAAGGCAACTCGGTGTTGCTTCCCTGCTAGACAATCTGAACATTTCTTGATGTGAACTCCTTTCACACCCTTCAACAATTTTTTCTTCACTAGCACTGCCATCCCCTTCTCACTCATGTGCCCAAGTCTCTTGTGCCATAGAGCACAATGATCATCCTTCTCTAGTGCATTGACAGAAGCACTAAAGATCTTAGCATGAACATGATACCACACTGAGACCATTTTACCTCTTGCAACAATCATGTTGCCTTTGGTGAGCTTGTACTGCCCTTTTCCAAAACTGCTCAAGTAATCATCTCCATCAAGCAAACCAACCGAGATAATATTGAGACGAAGTGCCTCAACATGCCTCACAGATTTGAGGACTAACCTTGTACCATTTGTGGTCTCCAAATGCACATCTCCTTTTCCAATGATGGCTGCTCTATCATTGTTCCCCATCTTCACAACACCAAAATCACCTGATATATAGTTAGTGAAGAGCTCTCTGCGAGATGTAGCATGAATGGTAGCACCGCTGTCCGGTATCCAAATCATCTCGTCACCATCCACAAGGTTGACAGTTTCATCAGAAATAACAGTGATCCTCTCCTCAACAGTGGAACCAAATATGCCCTCATTTTCTTCATGCATAGTAAGCATGATGTCCTCTTCTACTGCAGTAACTCGGTTGCCCTCTGTGTCACTATCACTGTCAACTTGCTTCTGATCTTGCTTCTTCTTTTTCTTTTTGTCTTTCTTCCACTTGTCACATTGCCACTTAATGTGGCCCTTCTGATGGCAGTGATGGCACTCATAATCAGCATACTTACTTTTTGATTTGCTCCTACCTCTTTCTGCCCCTTTACCTGGACCTCTGCTCTTGCTTCTCCCCCTGGACTGAGTGACTAGCACCTCTGAATGTGAGGAAGAACTGGCTTCAGCCACCTTTCTGGACTCTTCATTTAGTACCCGGGTTTTCACAAGATTCCAAGTGACAACTCCATTAGGTGCTGACTTGCAAACCGTGACCTTAAAGGTCTCCCAGCTGTCCGGTAATGAGCCTAGTAGCAGCAAAGCTCACACTTCATCTTCAAATGTTATTCCCATTGAAGAAAGCTGATTTATAATGCCTTGGAATGTATTCACATGATCTGCAATTAGAGTGCCCTCTTTGTACCTCAAGCACATCAATTGTTTGATCAAGAACATCTTGTTTGTACCTTCTTTCCGGGCATACAACTCTTCCAATTTCTGCCATAAGGTGTGTGCATGTGTCTCATCAATGATATGGTTCAAAACATTGTCATCGACCCATTGCCGAATAAACCCACAAGCTTGGCGATGAAGTACCTTCCACTGACCTTCCTCAATGCCCTCCAGCATCTTAGTGGAGAACACTGGCTTCCAGTATTCTTTCACATACAGCAAGTCCTCCATCTTGCCCTTCCATGCTTGATAATTTGTACCATTCAAAGATATCATCCTGCTGGTATTCACTTCCCTCTTTCACCACAAGAAACTCAGCAATTTGCACAAGCAAACCAAGGCTCTGATACCACTTTGTTGGGGCTAGACAGCAACAATGCGCTGCACAAATTCACCGACATGACAAATATGCACTCTACACAGCCTCCTCTGCTTGTGATGAACTTTGAGGACAGCTTCAACCAACAAGTAAGCAACGGAATAACACAAACAACATGCACAAGCGACACAGGATTTAACGTGGAAAAACCTCCTCAACTTGAGGAGTAAAAAACCATGGATGTGGACCGACCGGTCCACGCAACTTCACTATGAGAATGATGAGTACAAAGTCTTCTCTAGAACCTCTAGAGAGATCTACAACACACTATCCACGTTGCCAACCGGCAACAGCAACAATAGCCACAAGAGGCAAGATTTCAGCAAAGCAGAATTTAGACAGCTTCTGTACCCTTCAGTGTTTTGCAAACTGCTCTTAAACCGCTGAACCAAACAGCACCAAATTTGGCAGACAAGTAGACACACGAGTTCTTGAGATCCCCTCCAAATTTCAGCTCAATCGGACATCGTTTGCCTACCCAAACTGTTCGTCTCCCAAAACTACTCTGTTCTGAAACTGCAGTAGTCAGAGCTGACAAAACCACTCTCAAATCCAATGCTCCATTGACCCAATCCTTAAACCAGCTAACCAGATCGAAGTACTCAAAGTAAGGAACGAGCTCACCAAGTTTGGGGTCGATCCAAGCATGTTTGAGCCTCCAATCACCAGCTTGAACACTGTCTAGTCAGATGCAGCAAATATGGATAGAACCTCTGCTTCTTCTTCTTCCTGTCTCTCAGGTTGTGTTTTCTCTTGTGTGCTCTCTCACTCTCACGAATGGCAGCCACCACCAGCATGGGTGGATTGGCTAGGGTTTTCTCCTTGCTCCCTTCCCTTGGAAGCGCTCTCAACCGTCGGATACAACGCAGATCAACGGCTGACATGTGTTGGACTTATGGGCTGATGTTGGGCTGCCAACACACCTCCAACAACCTGAGCTCTTAGTGTACACCAAGGCCCACCGCATGCTGTATGCCGAGGTCGGCAAGGCCATCGTCGACTTCCTCTTCTCGCTCCTCACCTTGCTGGTCGGCACGATCGTCAAGCTCCTCACCGTGGACTCCATGGCCGGCAGCATGGGGAACCTATACAGCAGCGTCGACAAGCTCGACGACACCTACATATGCCGCGATGACGCCAAGAACGTCCTGCTCACTGTAACACCCTGGGAATCATGCTACAGTAACTCCCTGTGATTAAGCTAATCATGTTGCTAAACAGGGCTTGATCACATTTGAATCACCTTCCTTTTCTAACTCCTAGTTCAAACTTCAAATAAAATTAAAGTGAAAAATAAAAGTTTTCAAAAACTCAAACAAAAATGTTCTGTGGGTGCTAAATAATACACTGGCAATTATGGTGGAGAAAACTCCTTTTTATAAAATGCCTAAATACTTTAAATGAAATATAACAGAAAAGGAAATAAACAAATAAAAGGAAAACAGAAAACAAAACAGAACAGAAAAAGAAAAAAAGGAGAAGGCCCGTTCCCCCACTGCACCCCGGCCCAAACTGGGCCGCCACCCCCGAACCCCCCCGGCCCAGTCGCCCCAGCCCACTCTCCACCCCCCCCCCGCGTCCCCTTCCCTGTTCCCCCGACCGGGTCGGAACAGGGGCGCGCGCTCCCGCCCGACCTCCTCGCCGGCACCGACGCCGGAGAGGATAAGGGCGCCAGCGGCCCCCGCCCCCTCGGGCCTCTCTCCCACTCACCCCGCTCACTCCCTCGGCCTCTGCGCCTCTCCCCCTGCCGGATCCACCTCTCTCTCGCCTTCGATCTCCTCTGCTCGCGCGTGCTCGCCGCCGTTCACCGTCGAACTCGCGGCCACCGTGCCCCGATCGCCCCGACGACGTGCCTGAACGACTTCCCGCCGTCGACTACGTCGACTACGCCCTCGGGAACGAGTCGAGCGCCTCTGCACCGGCCTCCCCGAGCTCGTCTTCAACCTTCGGCCGCCGTCGTTCGTCGCCGATTCCGGCTACCCCGCGCCCTCCCCGAGCTCACTGCCACTCCCTACAGCCTCGCAGTGAGCCTCTCCTTCTCCTCCCCCTCTCCGTTAGCTCGCTCGCGCTCCGTAGCTGCTCCCCCACGCGCGCCCGAACGCCACGCCGCGGAGCTCGCCGCCGGCATGTCTCCGGTGACCAAATGGTTACGGCCGTAGGCCCGCTAGCCCGACCGCACCGTGCCGCGCCCGCCTAGGTAGTTAGTTCGGCCGTTCGCGCGCTCTAACGCAGCTTCCGTCGGGCACCCGTAGCACCTCGCCGCCGGCGAGCTCGTAGCGGTCGTCCCCGGCCGTTTCAGCCCCTCCGACCACCGCCGTTGGACGCGCGACGTCGAGCCGCGTCGAACGCGCCCAGCCCCGCCCCCGCAAACCCACTGTGGGTGAAACCCGCGCCCCTCCCGCGAGCGCCGCCGTGCGTTTTGGTCGCCGGCGTTGCTCCGGCGCCGGCCGCCGACGTGGCAGGCCTGGGGCCACCCCAGTGCCCCTGCCAGTGGCCCCCACGGGCCCCAGTTGACTGGGTTGACCCAGTCAACTGCTGACTGGGCAGGCCCAGTCACTGACATGCGGGCCCCGCCGCAAAAATAAAAGAAAAATAAAATGTTTTATAAATAAAAATAATTATTTTAACTAATCACTCACTGACATGTGGGGCCCACCCCTCTAATTATACTGTTAGATTAGTTTAAATAGATATTAGAATAACAGAGACTGACATGTGGGTCCCACTGGACCCACCTGTCTGGTTTGACTGGTCAGCCGACCTGTTGACTTGCTGACGTCAGCATTGCCTCATGCTGACGTCATAATTCATTTTTCTTAATATAAATAATTCCAGAAATTCAAATAAACTTTGAAAATTCATATCTTTTAAACCGTAACTCGGATGAAAATGTTTTCTATATGAAAGTTGCTCAGAACGACGAGACGAATCCGGATACGCAGTCCGTTCGTCCACCACACCTCCCTAACCTATCGAACTAGCAACTTTCCCCCTCCGGTCCGTCTGTCCAAAAACGCGTAACATCGGGAATACCTCCCGGATGTTCCCCCCCTTCACCGATACCACCTGCTGTCGCGTTAGGACACCCCTAGCACCGCTCATTGTCATGTCACGCATCGTCATGCTTATGTTTGCATTGTATTTACTGTTTCTTCCCCCTCTTCTCTCCGGTAGACTACGAGACCGACACTGCTGCTGCCCAGTTCGACTACGGAGTCGACGACCCCTCCTACTTGCCAGAGCAACCAGGCAAGCCCCCCCGATCACCAGATATCGCCTACTCTTCTCTATACTGCTTGCATTAGAGTAGTGTAGCATGTTACTGCTTTCCGATAATCCTATCCTGATGCATAGTCTGTCATTGTTTCTACAATTGTTACCCTTACCTGCTATCCTACTGCTTAGTATAGGATGCTAGTGTTTCATCAGTGGCCCTACACTCTTGTCCGTCTGCCATGCTATACTACTGGGCCGTGATCACTTCGGGAGGTGATCACGGGTATATACTATATACATTATATACATGACACATGTGGTGACTAAAGTCGGGTCGGCTCGTTGAGTACCCGCAAGTGATTCTGATGAGGGGGCTGAAAGGACAGGTGGCTCCACCCCGGTAGAGGTGGGCCTGGGTTCCTGACAGCCCCCGACTGTTACTTTATGGCGGAGCGACAGGGCAGGTTGAGACCGCCTAGGTGAGAGGTGGGCCTGGCCCTGGTCGGCGTTCGCAGATAAACAACACGCTTAACGAGTTCTGGGTATTTGATCTGAGTCTGGCCATTTGGTCTATACGCACTAACCATCTACGTGGGAGTAGTTATGGGTATCCCGACGTCGTGGTATCAGCCGAAGCTCTTTTGACGTCAGCGACTGAGTGGCGCGCGCCGCATTGGACCGTAAGCTCGCGCTTGTATTAAGGGGGCTAGGTCTGCTTCCGGCCGCGTACGCAACGTGCAGGTGTGCATAGGGCGATGGGCCCAAACCCCTGCGCGCATAGGTTTAGACCGGCGTGCTGACCTCTCTGTTGAGCCTAGGTGGGGCTGCGACGTGTTGATCTTACGAGGCCGGGCATGACCCAGAAAAGTGTGTCCGGCCAAATGGGATCGAGCGTGTTGGGTTATGTGGTGCACCCCTGCAGGGAAGTTTATCTATTCGAATAGCCGTGTCCCTCGGTAAAAGGACGACCCGGAGTTGTGCCTTGACCTTATGACAACTAGAACTGGATACTGAATAAAATACACCCTTCCAAGTGCCAGATACAACCCGGTGGTCGCTCTCTAACAGGGCGACGAGGAGGGGATTGCCGGGTAGGATTATGCTATGCGATGCTACTTGGAGGACTTCAATCTACTCTCTTCTACATGCTGCAAGATGGAGATGTCCAGAAGCGTAGTCTTCGACAGGACTAGCTATCCCCCTTTTAATTCTGGCATTCTGCAGTTCAGTCCACTGATATGCCCCTTTACACATATACCCATGCATATGTAGTGTAGCTCCTTGCTTGCGAGTACTTTGGATGAGTACTCACGGTTGCTTCTCTCCCTCTTTCCCCCCTTCCTATCTATCTGATTGTCGCAACCAGATATTGGAGTCCAGGAGCCAGACGCCACCGTCGACGACGACACCTACGACACTGGAGGTGCCTACTACTACGTGCAGGCCGCTGACGACGACCAGGAGTAGTTAGGAGGTCCCAGGCAGGAGGCCTACGCCTCGTTCGATCTGTATCCCTGTTTGTGCTAGCCTTCTTAAGGCAAACTTGTTTACCTTATGTCTGTGTTCAGATATTGTTGCTTCCGCTAACTCGTCTATGATCGAGCACTTGTATTCGAGCCCTCGAGGCCCCTGGCTTGTATTATAATGCTTGTATGACTTATTTATGTTTTAGAGTTGTGTTGTGATATCTTCCCGTGAGTCCCTGATCTTGATCGTACACATTTGCGTGCATGATTAGTGTACGGTCAAATCGGGGGCGTCACACTCACGCCCGCCTGTGGTTGGGATACCGGCAAGCTGCTTTCGCTCCCCGAGCCGGAGCATGCTGTCGGTGTTCTTTATCGATGCAACAACAACTGCAGGAACTACACCAGTGTAAGGAGCTTGCTGTGCACCAATTGCCATCGTAGCATGGAAACCCCGATGCAGCCGCTTGTGGAGGAGTTGGAGGGCGGCTCCGATGTGGTCGATGTGCCTCGTGTTGTTGGCGCCGGCTTCGTGCAGGGGATTGTGACGTACACTGTGATGGACGACCTGAAGGTGTCGCCCATGTCTTCCATCTCTGGGATCACCCTCCTCAACACCTTTGGCGTTACGGACATCCGCTCGCTTCAGGAGAAGACTGTGCAGCTTGGCTGTACCGAGGTAACAACTCCACAACTGTCATAAAGCAATTATATGTAGATTGCCCGCTCAACATTTTTGGGGTTCCAATGTGTAGGGTTTGGAGATTCTGAAGGCGTCACTGCAGTCAAAGACGCTTCTCACTGATGTCTTCCTTTCATAGAAGCAGCCCGAAGGGCTGAAGTAGTTGAGATCGTGCGCCAGTCCGCCTTTGCTTGTCATCCTGTGGCCATCGGAGCGTCTTGTCCTCGTCTTGATGTTGGTGTCTTGCATTCAGTTCGCCCGTGTCACTGTTAGTGTGATGATGTAGGTCATGTCCCGTTTAGAAGTTCTATATGTCCACTTTATTTCTGTCTTTTGGTTTGTATCAGGTCTAATTATCGTATTTTGGAGCTCTTATCTGATTTGAAGAAATGATGTTTTATCGTTAATTAGTTCCCTATAAATTACTACCAAGTGCTACTCCGATTTCACCTGACAGCATAATGCTCCTCCACAAGCTGAAAATGCAATTGATAACAATGGAAAGAAAAGAAGGCCTGGCCAAATAGTTCCAAAAAGTTTAGGTGGTTGAGCACGGGGAATTCTTGATAATGTTATTAGTTCAGTGCTCATTTGATCTTTGGTCCAAGACCCAAGAGGCAAAGATCTCACAAGAAATTCCACATCTTGGTCCTAGAGGCAAAGATTTTACAATTCACAGGGATCACAACAATGCTACCATCAGCTTTTCATCATGTTTTACAAATATTATTAATCAAAACAGGCAGAACAATCCTAAATGCAAACATCAGCTCTTACTACCTCCGTCTGGAATTACTTGTCGCTCAAATGAATGTAGTTCCGGGCGGAGGGAGTACAAGACATGAGCTGAAAAGCAGCCTTCTGTAATGTGGCAAAAAAGTATTTTCCACCAAGTTAAAAATCCATAGCTGACAGGTCTATAGCATTCAGAGAAAGAACGAGTGGAAAGAAGTTGTGATGTTTCATTGCGTAAGAGTGAAATGTGTCACTAGTCCATTAACTCAAACTGATTGAACACTTTAGGACAACAACTTGGAAAGCGATCCAATTTAGTTCATAAACTCACTAATTTGATCAAGTAAGGCCAAAACCGATCGGTAGGTAAAAACCGATCGCATGGTTGCCACATCATCTTACCCTTGCATGCTAGCGAGCTAACTATTTTTACAGGGTTCATTTTGCAAGTGGCCAGTTTTTCTCATAGCCCAGCTACTGGGATATGGAGGGGGGTGGGGGGAATGCAATGTTGTGCTTGTTGGAGTTGTGTCGAATATAGTGTACAAGGTAGGTTACTGTTGGACTTGTAGTTGTATTGTGTTTAGATAGGATATGTAGTCGTGTCCTAGTAGGACACTTGTATCCTAGGCCTTTCATATATAGCGGGGCTAGACACACGATGTAACCAATGCCAACATAATAGCACAGGAACGCAGGGGAAGCCGGCGGCATGTGCCGGCACACCACCGCAAAAGAGACTTCTGTCATAATCTCACCCCCCCCCCCCAAATATTCACATGTTTTACCGGGGGAGGGGGTGGCCCTTGCAGCACTCAACATAGCTCTGCCACTGAACATGGTGTTGTGAGAGGAGGGGGAAGAACGAGGGTTCTGCCACCTTTTGGGAGGAGTGATAGGGGATGAAGGAGGATGTAGTTTTTTTGCGAGAAAACTTCCAGTCTATTCATCTTCTATCATGGCAGTACAACGAACACCTGAAATAATAATAAGTTACATCCAGATCCGTAAACCACCTAGCGACGACTACAAGTACTGAAGTGAGCCAAAGGCACACCACCGTCATCGCGCCTCCCTCGCCGGAACCGGGCAAAACTTGTTGTAGTAAACAGTCGGTAAGTCATCGTGCTAAAGCCCCATAGGACCAGTGCACCAAAATAGCAACCGCCGCGGATGAAGAGATGTGAAGACCAGAAGAATGCAACTTGAATACCCATGAACGTGTATGAACAAAGACCAGATCCGGGTAAATCCACCAAAGACAACCACCAACCGAATCTGACGAGATCCACCGGAGACAGACCAACACACGCCATCCGATGATGCTAGATGCACCACTGGGACAGGGCTAGGCGGGGAGAACCTTACTCTATCTTTAGGGAGCCGCCACCGTCTCGCTTTTCTGAGCCGGACACAAACCTTAACAAAACTCACAAAAACATCTAAAACCGGAGCCCTCCCGCCGGCAAGGGCCAGGATCCACCGCGCCTCCATGGCCAGCCACCCGAGACGAGGCGGACCGGCGGCGGGAGGCACGAGGCAAAGGAACCTAAACTTTTTTTGAGAGGCGGTAGCAAATCTTTCCTTGTGTTAACGTATACATGCCTTATGATGACGACGACCTGATTGAACAACAAAAACCACATGAAAACCATTTGTGTATTTGGCGATGACAATGAAGTAATTTCTTGGGTACTTTTCTTGACAAAAAGACTTGGATCCAGCACACAAAATCGATCGGGTCGATCGCAGCTATTGGACAAGGATGTAGTTGTAGAATAGGAGGAAGCGGCGGCAAGGAAGCTGGTGATACAACTGTCCAGGGCCAGGTATGTTACTGGTAATGTGCAAACTATTGTGACATGACTGTTTTTTTTTTCACTTATCTTTTCTGTTTTTTTAATTGTTTGAATTGCTTACAACATGTATCGTGTGGTGTAGTGTTACTTAGAGTTAGTGTTGATGTTTGGTTTTGACTAGCACACGTTACTGCTCTTTTTACGACTTCTAAGTATTTTATGCTTTCTTTGCTGGTGGCCGTGGGACTTTAAATTTTCTATGTGTGGTCACATTTGATTTTGAACCATCGAGTATTTTGCGATGCAAGAATGATGCTATGCTGGTGGTTTCTATGTACTGCGGTTTTGTTAGCACTAAGTCTACCAGATTATCTTTCTATTTGTTTTCATTGTTACTTTTTCTTACATATGTCCTTCGAGATCTCTAAATGGGGCTACCTCCAATGCTTTGTCTAAAATTGATTACGGTCTATAATACAAACCAATATTCTTTTATTAGATAACGAAGTCATCGGTATTACTGTGGATGTGTTTTCATATTATTGACCTATTTAATTTTAAAGACAATTTATATACAATATAATGAGAAAAATACTTAATACAATGCTGATAATGGGTAAAATGGCGCGGCAAAATGCGTGTTTGCTTCTAATGGATTATGATGGCTAGTGGATTTAAACAATTAATGTGTGCGACGAGGACGACAAGAATTCTGTAGCATGAGCGTATGATGTGTCTAGGTAAATAAATAAAATCAAAAGCAACACTGGTCATTCAATTTACTTGGCAATAAAGAAAAAAACTGAAACACACTGACGATATAAAGAAAAAAATGCCAAAACACACCATGTTATGTTTGTAGGTAAACAAATGAAATAAAAGAATAAAAAACACTGGTCATTCAGTTTACTTGCCCATAAAGGAAAAAAAAATTGAATACACTGTCGATATAAAGAGAACATAAAAAGCCAAACACACCATGTCGATGTGCTAAGAGGTGTTGTGCGACAATGGCACAACCAAGAATAATTTTATCATTGATTGTAATTTTGATGGTAGCTTACCAAGCTGGCCACTTGGTGTCAACTGAACTAGGAATCAACATTATAAAGAGCAGCTACGAAGTTTACATAAGCAGTATGGGACTAATCACTCAGACCAAGGATGAAAATTCAGAAGCAGCGCCAGTAAGTCATGTTGGGTCGGCCAGGCGAGTACGTTGGGCTTTAGCCCAATAAGAAGAAGCCCTATTTCGGAAACCAAGCGCGTGCAAGATCACAAGCCAGTGAACAATGATTAACGAAACGTTACCTTGTAAAAAAAAATGCGAGGTTCCCTTGTAAAAAAAAGTTACTCATATTAACGTAACGTTCATCCAATCGAGCATGCATGCCTCTAGATATTGTTCCCACTAGTGGTTGTGAATGCACGCACATTCATATTCTGTGGTCTTTAAGTCTCCTGTTCTCAAGTGCTCATCATATATACGGGCTTCCGCACAAGCGCTTGCCCACTCCAAGATCCCAACTCGATGGTTAACATTGCCTCTGGAGAGAAAATCAGGAGGACTGAAGTCTGAAATGAACCCTGTCATTGTAGGCGCAGTCGCAAATGAACCCCGACCTCAAAATCCTGGAAGTCCATACCCTAAACTCTCTGATCCCGGATTTTTTTATCCTTGTGTGCTTATCCAAACGCCGGGATTCGTACGTGGCTCGGGAAAGGCTGGGAGCAGGCTGAGTCAGCACCTGCAGGTGGGTCTCAGGCTATAACCTGGTTGAGCCGGACCAACTCGCTCACCCCCCTCGTCTTCCACTTCGCCTCTTCCTCTCCTGCGACGCTCCTCGGTTCCTCTTCCACGGCGGCGACGGCAACGAGCTGATGATCGCGGTGGCCGCCGCCGACCACTCCGGCAGAAAAGATCAAGGTAGGCCTGCTCCATCTCCCCTCTCCAATCTCAGGTGCTTTGTTCGTTTCTGTTTTGGTTAGGTTTAGGGTTTTTGAATGTTGAACCTGCAGTAATTAGAGGTGTTAATCAGTGGATTTGCTGGTGATTTATGTTGTCCAGTACAGTAATCAAATGCGATGGTTGCAATGTAGGTTCCTTTTGTTGAATCCATGGACCCGGCTGAGATTTTGAACGTCAGATTTCATATAGGGGGGCAATTTGTTCGAATTGGTCCTTCTCTGGACTATGTTGGGGGAGATGTGGCCTACTCTGAGATTGAGAGGGACAAGTTGTCCTTGCAGGAGGTCAAAGGTTTTCTTGCAGATCATTTGCCAGTAAAGGAAAGCATGAAGTTTTATTTTCTTATGCCTGGCAGAGACTTGATTAATGGGCTGTTGTTTTTATATGATGATGCTGGTTGCATGAGTATGTCAGATAATACAACTGATGGTGGAGTTGCAGAAATTTTTGTGGAGTACAATGGGGAACAGGATGAAGAAGGAGAGCAGGAAAGTGGCTCTGATTTTGAGGATGAAATTCAGGATCACATTGACAGTGGGAGTGAAGAAGATATGCCTACTGTGATGACAGCTGAAGAAATGCAAGTGGAACAGCACAATGACAATGTAAATGAAGATTTACTACAGCAAGTCCTTGTCCCCAATGACAATGGTGTTATTACTACAGTCATAAGCAGCCCATTGAAGAGAACAAGTTCTGAAAGGTGCAATCTTTCTCAGAGTTCACAAGTGTGCAATCCTTCCCAGCCTTCAACAATGCATGCAGCTGCAGTTCCAGCAAGAAAAAAAGCAAGAGTACAAGGTGCAGAGCTTGCAGCAACAACACAAGGAGGAGAGCTTGCAGCAACAGCACAAGAAGCAGCACAAAGAGCAGCAGAGCAAGGAGCAGCAGAGCAAGGAGCAGACCAAGCAAAAGAGGAGTCTGATTCAGATGATTCGGAGGACAATGACTATGTTACACATACTGATGATAGTGGAGAGGAATCAGAGGTAGTTGAGCTAAGAAAGCATGCAAGAAAGTTTAGAAAAAAGATGAAAGACTCCAGAGAATGGGTTACTTCAGATGCATCAGGGGCTGTTCCTATTGACTTCATTGCAAATGTTGAAGAAGTAGTGGAGGAAATGGAATTTGAGTCAAGTGATGAAGATTATTCCTATGATGAAGATGAGGAGGGACAGATTGTTAGAAGGAAGAGCAAATACCCTAGATTTGACCCTGATACTGATATTCCACACTTTAGTTTGGGGATGGTTTTCAAAAGCAAAAATCAATTTGTCAAAGCAATTAAGAGATATGGTCTTGCTACAAAAAGAAGCATCAATTTCGTAAAGTCTGAGGAGGTGAAGGTCAGAGCCAAATGTGGATGGCCTGGGTGCCCATGGCTTGTGTATGGAGCAAAGACAAGCAGGTGCTCAAGGTTCCAAATCATTACATATGAGGATGAGCACCATTGTGCACAGAATAGGGAAAATAGGCTTGTTTCTGCAAAGGTTATAGCACAAAGATATGAACATTTCATCCTTGCCAATCCAATGTGGAACATTGATAGCATCAAAGCCACTGTCCTAAAAGATATGTTTCCTGATGTTTCCACTTCAAAGTGCAAGGCAGCAAAAAAGATTGTCATGGATAAGTTGATGTGTGGTATGAAGAATGAGTATACTAAAATCTTTGACTATCAGTTAGAGTTGCTGAGAAGTAACCCTGGGAGTACAGTTGCTGTTTGTTTGGATCCAAAAGAAATGGAAATTAATGTTTTCCAACAGTTCTATGTTTGTTTCAATACTCTCAAACAAGGGTTTAAAGCTGGCTGCAGGAAAGTAATAGGGCTAGATGGTTGCTTCTTCAAAGGAGCATGCCAAGGTGAATTACTTGCTGCAATTGCTAGGGATGCAAACAACCAAATGTACCCTGTAGCTTGGGCTGTTGTGGAAAAAGAAACTACAGAGACATGGAAGTGGTTTATTGGGCTGCTAATCAAGGATTTGGATATCAATGATCAAGGAGCAGGCTGGGTTTTTATTTCTGACCAGCAAAAGGTTATAACTGTTTTCATTGTTGCAATTGTTGTATGTTTCTAATTGTAGTTTAATTGCAGTCATATCTTCTTGTGAGATTATTTGCATTCATATCTTCTTAAAAATATTTATGTCTCTTTTTGTAGGGCTTAATTAATAGCATGAGAGATTATTTGCCAAGGGCACAACACAGGATGTGTGCAAGGCATATTTATGCCAATTGGAGAAAGAAGCACAGGGACCATGAATTACAAAAAAGATTTTGGGCAATTGCCAAGGCTTCAAACAAACAGGATTTCAACTACAACAAGGCCAGACTTGCTCAGAAAACCCCTGATGGTGCAAAAGACATTATGAGGACAGAGCCAGTGCATTGGGCTAGGGCCTTTTTTCCATATGGATCAAACTGTGAGTCAGTGGATAACAACCTATGTGAGTCTTTCAACAATGCCATCATAGAATCAAGGTTTTACCCCATAATATCACAACAAGAGATGATAAGGAAGAAGATGTATGTCAGAATCCAGGAACAGAGAAGCAAATGTGATAAATGGCATGGAACAGTTTGCCCTAACATTTTTAAGAAACTACAGGGCAATATCAAGAGAACTCAGTTCTGTGAGGTGCTTTGGAATGACAAGGATGGATTTGAGGTCAAGCATTTGACTGGCAGAGGAAGGAGATATACAGTGAACCTTGAGAGGAAGACATGCTCATGTGGATATCTACAGCTGGCAGGCCTTCCTTGTTGTCATGCAATTTGTGCTATATACAAAAGTGGCAGAAAAGTAGAAGAATTCATTGACCCATGCTACTACATTGAGACTTTCAAGAAAATATATGAGCATTGTCTCCAGCCTGTGGAAGGTGAAGAATGTTGGCCAGTCTCTCAGAACCCTAGGCCAGTGGCACCTGGCTATATTGCCATGCCAGGAGCAAGGAAGAAAAACAATGATAGGAGGAGAGAAGAGGGGGAAGCACCCAAAGGAAAGAAACTTAGCAAGCATGGAATTCAAATCACTTGTGGATCATGTGGGGGGTAAGGGACATAACAAAGGATCTTGTTCAAAGAATGCTGACAGAAACAAAAAAACAAAAGCATCTCTTGGGAAGAGAGGGAAAAAGCAGAGGTCCACTGAGGTAATATGCAACTGAACATTACCAATGTTTTCTTTATTAACTTTTCAATATGCACCTGACCAGTGCTTGCTATTTTTCCTATTTGCAGCAAGCAGAGACTGAGGCTGCCAAAAGCAGGGCAGCTGCAGCAAGATCTTCTCAACCTACAACAAGGACTCAAACTCCTCAATCCTATCAACCTGCAGCAACTACAAGCTCACAGCCAGCCACCTCAAGCTTCAGACCTCCCAGAAGATCAACACCAACTGGAAATGAGGCACCTGGAGGAAGTACATCTGCTGGCAGAGGAAGAGGAAGAGGATTCAAGCCCTATTTCACAGCTTCTGGGAACTACTGAAGTTATGTACTACTGAAATGTGGTTGTTATGATCCATATGCAACCCCACTGATGTGTAGAACCATGTGAACTACTCTTATTTTGGATGTGTGTGTGTGTCCCTGTGAACTTGTGTTTATGTGCAATGCTAAGTGAACTTGTGAACATGATCTATATGTAGACAATTTCCTGCTGCCAACACTGAGCATGCATTTAGTTAATTTTGTTGCTGTTAAAAAAAGAGCATGGATTTTCTATGAGTTCTGCCATAATTAGCATGGATTATCTACAGTACACTGTTCCTCTTCTACACTGCATACAGTTTATTTGGATGCTATAGTACACTGTTCCTCTTCTACACTGCATACAGTTTATTTGGTTGCTGTCAAAAATGACACTTAAAACCTGACAAAAATATGCAAACTGAATTCAGTAGATTGCTTGTTAAAAATTCAGTACATTGCGTGACAAATTTTGCAAACTGCATTTCATTGAAACAAATATAACAACTGAATTCAGTACATTTCACTTCCATTTGTACCACATGAACTAGGATAAGATCAGTACACTGCCTCACATCCATTTGTATCACACAAACTAGGATAAGATCATCCCTACAACTAAACCTGACACAAATATCACAATGCCACACACCAGCATCAACTCTTTCCTACCAAAATTATCACTACTTGATGCACCAGGAACATCCCCTGCACTTTGCTCATTTCTCTTCTGTACTTCCATACAGAATGCACCAGCACCTGCATCTCCATCTTTACACATTGCTGCTGCATCATCCTCTAGCTTCCATACCCTATCTCGGAGATCTCCAAGAAAAACACGCAGGAATGGAGTTGTTGGGTTATCATGCCACTCAATGAACCCATGCTGTTCAAGAAATAAACAGAAGTTTATCAGAGAAGCACATCGAACAAAGAATAGGAGCAGAGAGCACATACAAGAACAGAGCTTACCTGGGCATCAACGCATGCATAATATCTTCTTCCAGGGTTCGCCACACTCCAAGAAATCCAGCGCGACGCCTTCCTCCCGCAACGGCCGCAGTAAACCGCCGGCTCGTACTCCATCGGCTGCTCACGATACGGCACCGGCGACCTAGCAGCAGCGCCTCTCCGTCGAATCCCTCCGCCGCGTGAATAGGCGGAACCAATCGAGGACGACGACATAGCCCCGGCCGCCGGCAATCGCCGCCCTCTCTCGCTCGCATTTCTCTGAATCGAGGTGCCCGCCTTTCTCTCTCTCGCCCTGGAACCCTAGAGAAATTCCCCACCAGCGCCCGCTATTAAAAAGAAAGCTGCCCCAGCACAGCTGGCAGTACTAATTCGCAATCCCCCTCGCGAACGGTGACACGTCAGCAAATCCTGGCCTAAACGAGCTTAAGAGCGA
Organism: Aegilops tauschii subsp. strangulata; assembly: GCF_002575655.3. NCBI lineage: Eukaryota > Viridiplantae > Streptophyta > Magnoliopsida > Poales > Poaceae > Aegilops > Aegilops tauschii. The sequence continues at coordinate 557,322,120 of NC_053041.3, read as the reverse complement.
AAAAATCCGGGATCAGAGAGTTTAGGGTATGGACTTCCGGGATTTCGAGGTCGGAGTTCATTTGCGACTGCGCCTACAACGACAGGGTTCATTTCAGACTTCACTCAAATCAGGAGTACCAGTGGTGACAAGCTAAGCATGGAGTTGTTGCTGGACACCAAGGTCCACCGCGTGCTGTACGCCGAGGCCGGCAAGGACGTCGTCGACTTCCTCTTCTCGCTCCTCACCTTGCCGGTTGGCACCATCGTCAAGCTCCTCACCGGGGACTCCATGGCCGGCAGCATGGGGAACCTATACAGCAGCGTCAACAAGCTCGACGACACCTACGTCTGCCGTGATGACACCAAGAACGTCCTGCTCACGCCTGCCGGTGGTTGGGATACCGGCAAGCTGCTTCAGCTCCCCGAGCCGGAGCATGCTGTCGGTGTTCTTTATCGATGCAACAACAACTGCAGGAACTACACCAGCGTAAGGGGCTTGCTGTGCACCAATTGCCATCGTAGCATGGAAACCCCGATGCAGCCGCTTGTAGATGAGTCGGAGGGCGGCTCAGATGGGGGCGGCGTGCCTCGTGCTGCTGGCGCCGGCTTCGTGCAGGGGATTGTGACCTAGACCATGATGGACGACCTCAAGGTGTCACCCATGTCTTCCATCTCTGGGATCACCCTCCTCAACACCTTTGGCGTCACGGACATCTGCTCGCTCCAGGAGAAGACTGTGCAGCTTGGCTATGCCGAGGTAACAACTCCACAACTGTCACAAAGCAATTATATGTAGATTACCCGCTCAACATTTTTGGCGTTCCAATGTGTAGGGTTTGGAGATTCTGAAGGCGTCACTGCAGTCAAAGACGGTTCTCACTGATGTCTTCCTTACGAAGAAGCGGCCCGGAGGGCTGAACTAGTTGAGATCGTGTGCCGGTTCGCCCTTGCACGCCATGGTGGTGTGGCCATCGATCGGAGTACAAGAAATTCCACATCTTGGTCCTAGAGGCAAAGATTTTTCAATTCACAGGGATCACACCAATGCTACCATCAGCTTTTCATCGTGTTTTACAAATATTATTGATCAAAATAGGTAGCTCTTACTACCTTCGTCCGGAATTACTTGTCTCTCAAATGAATGTAGCTAGTTCCGGGCGGAGGACAAGACATGAGCTAAAAAGCAGCCTTCTATAACATGGCAAAAAGGTATTTTCCACCAAGTTAAAAACCATAGCTGACAGGTCTATAGCATTCAAAGACGGAACGAGTGGAAAGAAGTTCTGATGTTTCATCGCGTAAGAGTGAAATGTGTCACTAGTCCACTAACTCAAATTGATTGAACACTTTAGGCCAAAAACTTGGAAAGCGATCCAATTTAGTTCATAAACTCACTAATTTGCTCAAATAAGGCCAAAACCGATCTGGTAGGTAAATCACTAATTTGCTCAAATAAGGCCAAAACCGATCCGGTAGGTAAAAACCGGTCACATGGCTGCCACGTAATCTTACCCTTGCCTGGTTGCGAGCTAACTATTTTTACAGCGATCTTTTTGCAAATGGCCAGTATTTTTTTCAGACTAGCTAAATGGCGTATGGAGGGGGGGATGCAGTGTTGTGCTTGGGACTTGAACTCGCACCAATAGGACATTAAGAGTGTAGTGCATGATAATGTGACATTAAGAGTCATGCATGACAATGTAGCGGACAATATATATTAGGACGTAAAGATTTGGTAAATTCTTTTGAAAGTGCATTTGAAAAACATATAACTAACAATGCCATAGGTGGGATTCAAAACTGCGCGATAAGGTAAGGAGCAACGAACGCTGACCATTAGAATTTGAAGCATTTTGTGTCTTTAGAGGCTTACATAGTATATATAGAATCAGTGCATTTTGCTGCCATGGCAGCAGATATGCCGCCCCTTTTTTTAGAAAAGGAGGAGGACTCCCGGCCTCTGCATCTGGGCGATGCATGCGGCCACTTTATTAATTATTCACACAAGACCTTACAAAGTCATACAACAGTAAGACTAAAGCCACCATCTACGCAACAACTGTCGCTACTCCTATCTAGTTGATGAAGAGGCGATGATAGCCTGGGCCTAATACCAAACAGACATCGCAGCCAAACCTAAACATCTAAGACCTGAGGTCCTTACCAAGACGCTTGCCAGGTATGGGGCACCTACCAGAACGTCGCACTCCTCAACCAGGACGCCTGCCGGGTATGAGGCCGCCGCAGACACCTGCCACCAATTTATCTTCAGAGCTGTACTGTTGCATCTAGCGTGCCAGGTCTCTCTGCCATCGACGCCACCACGACATCAGACAACGTCGTCCTCCTGCGTGAGTCCATCCTCGCCCATCGAACTCCGAATCTGCACTGCGCCACGCCGTCGAGATCCGTCATCATCAATGTATAGGATGAAGCACCGCTCCACCAAAGATGCCATCCGCTAGTCCCGCGAGGCCGAGTGCACCTCCAAGAATGCCGCCCCCAAGGGGGTAACGACACATAATTGCCGCCAACATCCGATCAGCCGGTCTAGGGTTTCCCCCGGAGGTATTGAGTGGAGTTTGGAGCTTCACCTCGATGATGCCTTCAGGAAGGAAACGATGATAAGGGCATCATCATCACCGGCTCCGGCCATCGACCGAAGACCAGGTTTTCACCCGGATCCGTCCCAAGAAATCCACCCGACAACCTATGCACCATCTCGACCGCCTTCAAAGCCCCAGATCTAGCCACCTAGATCCGGCGACCAACCGCAACAGCAGTGCCACCGTAGGAGCCCTGGTGCACCGGCCACTGCCTGAGTGTGCCACCACTGGAGCCTAGGAGGAGGGCTCCCACTCCGCCTCACCAAGCCGCGAGAGCCGCCGAGATGGATCCCGCTGATACGTCTCCAACGTATCTATAATTTTTTTATTGTTCCATGCTATTATATTATCCATCTTGTATGTTTTATATGCATTTATATGCTGTTTTATATGATTTTTGGGACTAACCTATTAACCTAGAGCCCAATGTCGGTTTCTATTTTTTCCTTGTTTTTGAGTTCTGTAGAAAAGGAATACCAAACGGAGTCCAATTGACGTGCCAATTTTTGATGATTTTTTATGGACCAAAGAGTCCCGAGCCATCCACGAGGGTGGAGGGCGCGCCCTACCCCTTGGGCTCGCCCCCCTATCTCGTGGATGACTCGAAGACCCCCCTGACGTGAGACCGACGTAAAAAAATCCTATAAATATAGAAACCCTCAGAAAGAAACCTAGACCGGGAGTTCCGCCGCCGCAAGCCTCTGTAGCCACCAAAAACCAATCGGGACCCTGTCCGGCACCTTGCCGGAGGCGGGATTCATCACCGATGGCCATCTTCATCACCCCGGCGCTCTCCATGATGAGGAGGGAGTAGTTCACCCTCAGGGCTGAGGGTATGTACCAGTAGCTATGTGTTTGATCTCTCTCTCCCTCTCTCTCTCTCGTGTTCTTGATATGGCACGATCTTTATGTATCACGAGCTTTGCTATTATAGTTGGATTTTATGATGTTTCTCCCCCTCTACTCTCTTGTAATGGATTGAGTTTTCCCTTCGAAGTTATCTTATCAGGTTGAGTTTTTAAGGATTTGAGAACACTTGATGTATGTCTTGCATGGGATACCCGTGGTGACAATGGGGTATTCTATTGATTCACTTGATGTATGTTTTGGTGATCAACTTGCGGGTTCCGTGACCTTGAGAATCTATGCATAGGGGTTGGCACACGTTTTCGTCTTGACTCTCCGGTAGAAACTTTGGGGCACTCTTTGAAGTTCTTTGTGTTGGTTGAATAGATGAATCTGAGATTGTGTGATGCATATCTTATAATCATACCCGCGGATACTTGAGGTGACATTGGAGTATCTAGGTGACAATAGGGTTTTGGTTGATTTGTGTCTTAAGGTGTTATTTTACTATGAAATCTAGGGATGTTTGTGACACTTATAGGAATAGCCCAATGGATTGATCGGAAAGAATAACTTTGAGGTGGTTTCGTACCCTACAATAATCTCTTCGTTTGTTCTCCGCTATTAGTGACTTTGGAGTGACTCTTTGTTGCATGTTGAGGGATTGTTATATGATCTAATTATGCTATTATTGTTGAGAGAACTTGCACTAGTGAAAGTATGAACCTTAGGCCTTGTTTCCTAGCGTTGCAATACCGTTTACGCTCACTTTTACCACTTGCTACCTTGCTGTTTTTATATTTTCAGATTACAAATACCCATATCTATCATCCATATTGCACTTGTATCACCATCTCTTCGCCGAACTAGTGCATCTATACAATTTACCATTGTATTGGGTGTGTTGGGTACACAAGAGACTCTTTGTTATTTGGTTGTAGGGTTGTTTGAGAGAGACCATCTTCATCCCACGCCTCCCACGGATTGATAAACCTTAGGTCATCCACTTGAGAGAAATTTTCTACTGTCCTACAAACCTCTGCACTTGGAGGCCCAACAACGTCTACAAGAAGAAGGTTGTGTAGTAGACATCAAGCGCCGTTGCCAGGGAGGTTAGTGCTTGAAGGTATATTTTTAGGTCTTGCAATCGAATCTTTTAGTTTCTTGTTTTATCACTAGTTTAGTTTATAAAAGAAAACTACAAAAAAAATGGAATTGAGGATGCCTCATATGCTTCATCTTTTTAATGTCTTTCGTGAAAATAAGGATTCCGATAATTGTGCTCAAGTGCTAGAAGAAGAATGCATTAGAATGTTTTGCACTAAATATTTGAATGGTGAGCATGATTGCAATGTTGTTAGTATGAATTCCTTGAATATCCATGATGCTAATGATATGCAAAGCCAAAAGCTTGGGGAAGCTATGTTTGATGACGATGATATTATTTGTCCCCCAAGTTTTGCTGAGCAAATTTATTATGATGAAAGCATGCCTCCTATTTATGATGATTATATTGATGAAAATGGATTTGGAGAGGTCATGACTTTATTTAGTGATGAATCCACTATTTCGGAAGAGGTTCCAATTGATTATGAGAACAAAGTTGCTATCTATGATGATTATTGTGATGACATGTATGCTATAAAGAACAATGATAACCATGAAACTTGTCAGCATGATTTTAATTTTCAATTGGATTATGCCTCACATGATAGTTATTTTGTTGAGTTTGCTCCCACTACTATTCATGAGAAGAAATTTGCTTATGTGGAGAGTAATAAAAATTCTATGCTTGTAGATCATGAAAAGAATGCTTTATGTGATGGTTATATTGTTGAATTCATTCATGATGCTACTGAAAATTATTATGAGGGAGGAATATATGCTTGTAGGAATTGCAATAATATCAAGTTTCCTCTCTATGTGCTTAAAATCTTGAAGTTATGCTTGTTTTGCTTTCCTATGCTAGTTGATCCTTGTTCTCATAAATTTTTTGCTCACAAAATCCCTATGCATAGGAAGTGGGTAACTACAACACCACTCCCCTGTGAGGATCCTTGTGTTCCATTCCTGGGGTTTTACAGACTTGGGGTTCTAGTTTTTTATTTCTTTTCTGGGCTAGGTGTCTATGTCTTCCCTCACTACGTTCCCTGACGCTATGTTTGATTTTGGCTTCATATATAGAATCTGGACTCGTGGTGGTGCCGTGTTAAAAAATCTCATGAATATAACATTAATTGTAAGTCTGAGACATAATGAAGTCTCAATCCACTGAGATTTAATGAGACTGTTTAATTAGAGATACAGTCGGTTAATTGAGTTTAGGACTATGACTTGGTTCAGGTCAGGTCCTTTAGCGTTTTCTTTGTGAATAGGTCCTTTAGCATTTTATAGCATCTACATCCAGGCGTCCCAAATTGGTCTCAAACGCCCGGCTGGCGTGCCTGTTCACTGATCGGTCATGATTTTTTGACCTAGACGGCTCTCTCAAACGGGTCTCAAACGCCCGTGCTGACCGACACCCCTCATATCCAGTCCAAATATGGGGCGGATATAGGGGCGTCTGGGCACGCCCGTGCACACCCGCCACGTCAGTCCGACGGCGGGGTCCCACGCAAAAACGCCCTAAAACTCGGCGGTCCGATGGGCGATGCGTCCGTCGCCGCGGTGTGAACGTCGTGTGGCGCCGCTCCGGCTTGCCACCCGAGACCAAATCCGCCTATTTAAGCCAGCCGGCGTCCCGCAACCCTAGCCCATCCACCTCCCGCCTCTCCGTGCCGCCAGTCTGAGCCCATCCACCTCCTCCCTCTCCCGCTCCGGTGCTCTGCCCATGCTCTGGCACTCCGCCATGGTCCGGAGGAAGATCACCTACTACGCAATGCTGACGCAGGAGCGCCGATACGAGATCCAGCAGGAGATCCGGGCGAGACAAGCCGCGCACGCCGCCCGCATCGCTGTCGGGCTGCCTCCGGACTCGCAGGAGCCGAAGGAGGAGGAGGAGGAGCGCAGCCGAGGGAAGAGAAGGAAGAGGAGCTTGCACTGATGGAGGTGGAGAAGGCGGAGGATGCGGCGCAGCCGGAGCTGGAGCTGCCGGACTTCAACATGGAGCAAGCAGAGGTGGAGTTCGCCGTCGCCCAATTGGAGGAGATGGCGGAGTAGCAGGCCATGCTGGAGTCCATCCAGGATGAGGCCTATGTGGAGGCCAACTAGGCGTTCCTCCTGTTGGGGAACGCAGTAATTTAAAAAAAATCCTACGGACACGCAAGATCCATCTAGGTGATGCATAGCAATGAGAGGGGAGAGTGTTGTCTACGTACCCTCGTAGACCGAAAGCGGAAGCGTTATGACAACACGGTTGATGTAGTCGTACGTCTTCACGATCCGACCGATCCTAGTACCGAAAGTACGGCACCTCCGCGATCTGCACATGTTCAGCTCGGTGACGTCCCACGAACTCTCTATCTAGCTGAGTGTCGAGGGAGAGCTTCGTCAGCACGATGGTGTGATGACGGTGATGATGAAGTCACCGGCGCAGGGCTTCGCCTAACCACTGCAACGGTATGACCGAGGTGGATTATGGTGGAGGGGGCACCGCACACGGCTAAGACAATGTCAACTTGTGTGTCTATGGGGTGCCCCCCTCCCCCGTATATAAAGGAGTGGAGGAGGGGGGAGGGCCGGCCCTCCAGGGCGGTGGGAGTAGGATTCCCCCCTCCCTAGTTGGACTAGGAGAGGAAGGAAGGGGGAGGAAGGAGGAAGGAAAGGGGGGCCGGCCCCCCACCCAATTCATATTGGGCTTGGGGGTGCGCCCCTCCTAGGCTCCCTTCTTCTCTCTCCCACTATGGCCCAATAAGGCCCATATACTTCCCAGGGGGTTCCGGTAACCTCCCGGTACTCGGTAAATGCCCGAACTCACCCGGAACCATTCCGATGTCCAAACATAGTCATCCAATATATCGATCTTTATATCTCGACCATTTCGAGACTCCTCGTCATGTCCGTGATCATATCCGGGACACCGAACTACCTTCGGTACATCAAAACACCTAAACTCACAATACCGATCGTCATCGAACGTTAAGCGTGCGGACCCTACGAGTTCGAGAACTATGTAGACATGACCGAGAAACGTCTCTGGTCAATAACCAATAGCGGAACCTGGATGTTCATATTGGCTCCCACATATTCTACAAAGATCTTTATCGGCCAAACCGCATAACAACATACGTTGTTCCCTTTGTCATCGGTATGTTACTTGCCCAAGATTCAATCGTCGGTATCTCAATACCTAGTTCAATCTCGTTACCGGCAAGTCTATTTACTCGTTCCGTAGTGCATCATCCCGCAACTAACTCATTAGTCACATTGCTTGCAAGGCTTATAGTGATGTGCATTACCAAGAGGGCCCAGAGATACCTCTCCGACAACCGGAGTGACACATCCTAATCTCAATCTATGCCAACTCAACAAACACCATCGGAGACACCTGTAGAGCACCTTTATAATCACCGAGTTACATTGTGACGTTTGGTAGCACACTAAGTGTTCCTCCGGTATTCAGGAGTTGCATAATCTCATAGTCATAGGAAGATGTATAAGTCATGAAGAAAGCAATAGCAATTAAACTAAACGATCAAGTGCTAGGCTAATGGAATGGGTCAAGTCAATCACATCATTCTCTAATGATGTGATCCCATTAATCAAATGACAAGTCATGTCTATGGCTAGGAAACTTAATCATCTTTGATTCAACGAGCTAGTCAAGTAGAGGCATACTAGTGGCACTCTGTTTGTCTATGTATTCACACATGTACTAAGTTTCCGGTTAATACAATTCTAGCATGAATAATAAACATTTATCATGATATAAGGAAATATAAATAACAACTTTATTATTGGCTCTAGGGCATATTTCCTTCAGTGTCCCACTTGCACTAGAGTCAATAATCTAGATTACACAGTAATGATTCTAACACCCATCGAGTCTTGGTGCTGATCATGTTTTGCTCGTGAGAGAGGCTTAGTCAACGGGTCTGCAACATTCAGATCCGTATGTATCTTGCAAATCTCTATGTCTCCCTCCTTGACTTGATCGCGGATGGAATTGAAGCGTCTCTTGATGTGCTTGGTTCTCTTGTGAAATCTGGATTCCTTTGCCAAGGCAATTGCACCAGTATTGTCACAAAATATTTTCATTGGACTCGATGCACTAGGTATGACACCTAGATCGGATATGAACTCCTTCATCCACACTCCTTCATTTGTTGTTTCCGAAGCAGCTATGTACTCCGCTTCACACGTAGATCCCGCCACGACGCTTTGCTTAGAATTGCACCAACTGACAGCTCCACCGTTCAATATAAACATGTATCCGGTTTGGGACTTAGAGTCATCCAGATCAGTGTCAAAGCTTGCATCAACATAACCATTTACGACGAGCTCTTTGTCACCTCCATAAACGAGAAACATATCTTTAGTCCTTTTCAGGTATTTGAGGATGTTCTTGACCGCTGTCCAGTAATCCACTCCTGGATTACTTTGGTACCTCCCTACTAAACTAATAGCAAGGTACACATCAGGTCTGGTCCACAATATTGCATACATGATAGAACCTATGGCTGAAGCATAGGGAATGACTTTCATTTTCTCTCTATTTCTGCAGTGGTCGGGCATTGAATCTGACTCAACTTCACACCTTGTACCACAGGCAAGAACCCTTTCTTTGCTTGATCTATTTTGAACTTCTTCAAAACTTTATCAAGGTATGTGCTTTGTGAAAGTCCAATTAAGCGTCTCGATCTATCTCTATAGATCTTGATGCCCAATATATAAGCATCCACCGAGGTCTTTCATTGAAAAACTCTTGTTCAAGTATCCTTTTATGCTATCTAGAAATTCTATATCATTTCCAATCAACAATATGTCATCCACATATAATATTAGAAATGCCACAGGGCTCCCACTCACTTTCTTGTAAATACAGGCTTCTCCGAAAGTCTGTATAAAACCATATGCTTTGATCACACTATCAAAACGTTTATTCCAACTCCGAGATGCTTGCACCAGTCCATAAATGGATCGCTGGAGCTTGCACACTTTGTTAGCATCCTTTGGATTGATAAAACCTTCAGGTTGCATCATATACAACTCTTCTTCCAGAAATCCATTCAGGAATGCAGCCTTTACATCCATTTGCCAAATTTCATAATCATAAAATGCAGCAATTGCTAACATGATTCGAACGGACTTAAGCATCGCTATGGGTGAGAAAGTCTCATCGCAGTCAACTCCTTGAACTTGTCGAAAACCTTTCGCAACAAGTCGAGCTTTGTAGATAGTAACATTACCGTCAGCGTCAGTCTTCTTCTTGAAGATCCATTTATTCTCGATGGCTTGCCGATCAACGGGCAAGTCAACAAAAGTCCACACTTTGTTCTCATACATGGATCCCATCTCAGATTTCATGGCCTCAAGCCATTTTGTGGAATCTGGGCTCATCATCGCTTCCTCATAGTTCGTAGGTTCGTCATGGTCAAGTAACATGACCTCCAGAACCGGATTACCGTACCACTCTGGTGCGGATCTTAGTCTGGTTGACCTACAAGGTTCAGTAGTAACTTGATCTGAAGTTACATGCTCATCATCATTAGCTTCCTCACTAATTGGTGTAGTTGTCACAGGAACTGATTTCTCTGATGAACTACTTTCCAATAAGGGAGCAGGTACAATTACTCATCAAGTTCTACTTTCCTCCCACTCACTTCTTTCGAGAGAAACTCCTTCTCTAGAAAGGATCCATTCTTAGCAACGAATGTCTTGCCTTCGGATCTGTGATAGAAGGTGTACCCAACAGTCTCCTTTGGGTATCCTATGAAGACACATTTCTCCTGTTAGTTGCCAATAACTGTGTTATAAAACATGATCATCTCATACAATAAAATTTAGCATCATGTCTTGACCATATCACATCACAACATGCCCTGCAAAAACAAGTTATACGTCCTCTACTTTGTTGTTGCAAGTTTTACATGGCTGCTCGGGCTGAGCAAGAACTGTTCTTACCTACGCATCAAAACCACAACGATTTTTCGTCAAGTGTGCTATTTTAACCTTCAACAAGGACCGGGCGTAGCCACACTCGATTCAACTAAAGTTGGAGAAACTGACACCCGCCAGCCACCTGTGTGCAAAGCACGTCGGTAGAACCAGTCTCGCGTAAGCGTACGCGTAATGTCGGTCCGGGCTGCTTCATCCAACAATACCGCCAAATCAAAGTATGACATGCTGGTAAGCAGTATGACTATTATCGCCCACAACTCTTTGTGTTCTACTCGTGCATATAACATCTACGCATAGACCTGGCTCTGATGCCACTGTTGGGGAACGCAGTAATTTCAAAAAAATTCCTATGCACACGCAAGATCCATCTAGGTGATGCATAGCAACGAGAGGGGAGAGTGTTGTCTACGTACCCTCGTAGACCGAAAGCGGAAGCGTTATGACAACGCGGTTGATGTAGTCGTACGTCTTCACGATCCGACCGATCCTAGTACCGAAATTACGACACCTCCGCGATCTGCACACGTTCAGCTCGGTGACGTCCCACGAACTCTCGATCCAGCTGAGTGTCGAGGGAGAGCTTCGTCAGCACGAAGGCGTGATGACGGTGATGATGAAGTTACCGGCGCAGGGCTTCGCCTAAGCACTGCAACGGTACGACCGAGGTGGATTATGGTGGAGGGGGCACCGCACACGGCTAAGACAATGTCAACTTGTGTGTCTATGGGGTGCCCCCTCCCCCGTATATAAAGGAGTGGAGGAGGGGGGACGGCCGGCCCTCTATGGCGCGCCCTGGAGGAGTCCTACTCCCACCGGGAGTAGGATTCCCCCTTCCCTAGTTGGACTAGGAGAGGAAGGGAGGGGGAGGAAGGAGGAAGGAAAGGGGGGCCGGCCCCCCACCCAATTTAGATAGGGCTTGGGGGGCGCGCCCCCTCCTAGGCTCCCTTCTCCTCTCGCCCACTATGGCCCAATAAGGCCCATATACTTCCCGGGGGGTTCCGGTAACCTCCGGTAAATGCCCGAACTCACCCGGAACCATTCCGATGTCCAAACATAGTCATCCAATATATCGATCTTTATGTCTCGACTATTTCGAGACTCCTCGTCATGTCCGTGATCATATCCGAGACTCCGAACTACCTTCGGTACATCAAAACACATAAACTCATAATACTGATCGTCACCGAACGTTAAGCGTGCGGACCCTACGTGTTGAGGATATAACCATTAGAGTCACCTGCCCAGGAGGGGCCGGGTTACGTTATAATGATCATCACTTGAAGCCCAGTACCAGGCTAGAAGATGGCGGATCAATAGTGGGCTTAAGACCCGGAGGCGGCTTAAGGCCCATAGTGATAAACCGCTGTTATGGCAAGACTTGTAACGTAAGGCAAGAGTAGTTAAGAGTCCGAGCCGGATACTGTTATAAGCCGGCCGGGACTCTGAGAGCCGCGGGGCGTCGGCCTCTCTATATAAAGGGACAACCCGGCGGCGGTTCAGGACGAGAGACAACAGATCGGGAGCTAGGCATAGCGATTTAGCTCCCTAGTCATCGAAACCCTAAGTTAATACCATCTCAACTGGACGTAGGCTTTTACCTTCACCATAAGGGGCCGAACCAGTATAACCCTCGTGTTCCTTGTCCCGTTTAACCCCTTTAAGCTTCCTAGCTGCGATGGATCCACGACTAAGTCCTTGCACGAGGACATCTGCCGTGACAATTCCACGACACTACGGGTTCGAGAACTATGTAGACATGACCGAGACACGTCTCCGGTCAATAACCAATAGCGGAACCTGGATGTTCATATTGGCTCCCACATATTCTACGAAGATCTTTATCGGTTAAACCGCATAACAACATACGTTGTTCCCTTTGTCATCGGTATGTTACTTGCCCGAGATTCGATCGTCGGTATCTCAATACCTAGTTCAATCTGGTTACCGGCAAGTCTCTTTACTCGTTCCGTAGTGCATCGTCCCGCAACTAACTCATTAGTCACATTGCTTGCCCGAGGCTCAGAAAAAGAATCGCGACCAAACCAGCGGCGGCGACCGACCGGCAGTCGGAGTGGGTCGTCCTGTGCCGCCTGCGCGCGTTCCTCGAGTCACTGACCGGTCACTATTTTTCGACCCAGACGGCCCTCTCAAACGGGCCTCAAACGCCCGAACTGACCGGCACCCCTCATATCCAGCCTAAATATGGGGTAGATATAGGGGCGTCCGAGCGTGCCCGGGCACGCTCACCACGTCGTTCTGACGGCGGGGTCCCACGAGAAAATGCCCTAAAACCCGGTTGTCGTCACCGCGGTATGAACGCCATGTGGTGCCGCTCCGTCTTGCCACCTGAGACCAGATCCGTCTATTTAAACCGGCTGGCATCCCGCAACCCTAGCCAATCCACTTTCCCCCTCTCCGTGCCGCCAGTCCGAACCCATCCACCTCCTCCCTCTCCCGCTCCGGCGCTCTGCCCATGCTCCGGTGCTCCGCCATGGTCTGGAGGAAGATCACCTACTACGCAATGCTGACGCAGGAGCGCCGGTACGAGATCCAGCAGGAGATCTGAGCGAGATAAGCCGCGCGTGCCGCCCGCATCACTGCCGGGATGCCTCCAGACTCGTGGGAGCCGAAGGAGGAGGAGGAGCAGCCATGGGAAGAGAAGGAAGAGGAGCTGGCACCGATGTAGGTGGAGGAGGTGGAGCTGGCGGAGCAGAAGCTGCCGGGCTTCAACATGGAGCAAGCGGAGGCGGAGTTCGCCGCGCCCAATCGGAGGAGATGGCGGAGCAGCAGGCCATCCTAGAGTCCACCCAGGATGAGGCCTATGTGGAGGTCAACAGGGCGTTCCTCCAGCAGGAGCAGGCGGCGCCCGACGCGTTCTTCGCCGAACTCGACGCGAAGATAGGGGCGGAGGAGGCCGGAGCTGCAGCTGCCGCCCATGCTACTGGAGCTGGGCATGGAGATCGTCGACATCTCCGACTACGAGTAGCTAGGTGATCCACGTAGTATGTAGGTTTATTTCATTTGCATGTCTTTGTATGGATTTAAGAATCTAGTATGAGATATCGAATGCAACTTATGAAATTTGAAACGTGTCCGGTCACTGCGTGCGGACGCGCCTCGGGCAGCACTTGCAGTGATGGTTGAGTAATACAAGTTTTTACAAAAAAAATTGAGTTGAGTTGATTGACAATGCAAATTGTTTATTGAGTTGACAGATAAAATACACCAGGAATCTCCTCGTGGCATCCAACGGCAATGACATGGAGTATCTGCTATCTGCTAGAAACCGGGGCCGCCTAGAAGTCCAACATCAACAGCGACTCCAATCTGGAATCGGCGAGGTGAGCAGATGAATAAAAGGCTGGGTGCCCTGATGCACAAACCAAGCGAACTCTGTTCTCTGCGCAAAAGAGAGAAGAAAGAGGAAGAGAGGCGCACGCACGTAGCAAAGCACCAACCTAGCTAAGCTAGAGAGCCATGGCGATCATGGACCGGCAGTCCGAGCGCATCGTCCTGCGTCGCGCGTGCACTTACCTCAAATCACGCGGCCTGACGGCGACGGCGCGGGCGCTGGAGAAGGAGGCGAGGTTCAGAAGAATCGCGACTAAACCAGCGGCGACCACCGACCGGCAGTCGGAGTGGGTCGTCCTGCGCCGCCTGTGCGCGTTCCTCGACTCGCGGGGCCTGGAGGCGACGGCCTACGCGCTGGAGAAGGAGGCGCGCCTCAGGTTCGACCTCCGCCGCGTGTCGCGCCTGCTGGAGGCCGGCCGGTGGCGGGCGGCGGACGAGTACGTGTCGGCGTTCCTGGGAGACGCGGGCACGCCGGCGGCGTCCGCCGCGCTGTTCGTCGTCAGGCTCCAGCGCTTCGCGGACGCGCTCAGGCGCGGCGACGTGGCGTGGGCGCGAGGCTACCTGGACCGCCGCGTGCGGCCGGTGCTGGCCAACCACCACAACGGCGCCGCGGCGTGGGCCTACTGCCTCCGGGCGCTGGGATCCGACCTGGAGTCACTCGTCCAGGACATCCCCGGCGACGCCAGGGACAGGCAGCGGTGCGTCCACGACTTCATGCGCTGGGTCAACTACAACCCGCAGCTCCACCGCTGCAAACTCAGCTTCTTCAACGACGAGGATCCCACTCCCATGCGCGTCCCTAAAATCCTAGGCCTGCGCCGCCACGCCCGGACACGGAGATGCCGCGCCGGAAAACCGACCGTGGCGTATACATCACCCTGCACCACTGATCAGTGATCAAGAAGATTTTAGTCAAAATCTTGATTGTTTAGATTTGGAAGTGTTAGTTTTAATTAGATTAGATGCAAAGTTAGTCCAAGGGCACTTAGTGCTACATGTCATGAGTCCAGCTGTTAGCTGTGTACATGTACGAGTACTAGTGCTTGACTACTTGCCCATGTCATGTCAGGTACAAATTGAGTACAGTTTGTATGATTTCTTAACACGGTACAACGCAGACGCTTATATATACGCACATATATTTACCCTTTCTAAACGCATGCACACACCCTACTCCTATGTACATCTGAGAGACTGAGCTATCGCATCATTCTGAGATTGACAAAATCATCATAGACGGCTTCGTAGTCGATAGGAGCGTCTTCACCTAGTGAACACACATCACCGGAAGGTCTGAAATAAATCCAAAAAAAATGTGAGCACCAGTGTCAAGTGTAGGACTTCTGGTGGCATGGGGTTGCCACTATCCTCCTAACCATACAAGACCTCATTGGTTGGCGAGTAGAGTTTGTACTAGGATGTCAAGAATGGCTAGGTTTGGTTAGACGTGTCCAAGGCTGGTAGGCTGCGTGTGTCTAGCTTGAGTCAAAGTACTCCTATATATATTTGTAGACGTCCAATCCGAGTCCTTAAAAAAAGTATACTTTTCGTCCCTTAATTCTTGGTTGAGTTTAGATTTGGTTCATCAACTTTGAAACCAGACAATTTGCACCCCTGTTTACTGAAACCAGACAAGGTTTGTCACTGGTCTCGGTTTTGACCGGTTTTGGTGCTGACTCACCCTTGTTTTGATCAAAGCCAACTCAAATTCGTGTATTTTTTGTGTGAATCTATGAACCTTTTTGAATTTTGTGTACTTTCTTCAAGACTTCAAGTTCATGTAGTATTTTTCAAGGGCTTTCTATTTTCGTGCCCTCGGTTTCTTAGTTGTACTACGTTTTGTCCCAACGTCTTAACGTTCCTCACTTTTCCCCTTCTCTCTCTCCCACATCCTCACAAGTGCCCAAACAGAACATTTCCGTTGGGTCAATGTCTGTTGACCGTTACTTCGATGTGTTCGTGACAAGTTGGACCAATAAAAAAGCGGACATGTTGGGCCACTTATAAAATGAGGTTGTGACTCGCGCTCAGAAATCCAAAGTCTTCAGTCGAAGAACTTCATTTTTAGGGGTCGACTTTCTCTGTAAATATCAAACTCCTCATAGACTTATAGACCTGTGTACACTCATAAACACATTAGTCCCTTAACCTATAAGTCTTCAATACACGAAAATCACTAAGGGGCACTAAATGCACTTACAATCTCCCCCTTTTTGGTGATTGCTGACAATATAGGTTAAGTTTTCAACGGGGATAAACATATGAAGTGTAAATACTGAAATTGAGGAATTTGATTGCAAGATATAGAAGAACTCCCCCTGAAGATGTGCATAGTGAGGAATTTGCTTTTAAAGCAATGCACACTTGAAGAGTAGAATCATGGAGATCTCCCCTATATCTTGTAATTCATGCACGCATTTGACATAATATATGAAGAATTTGAAATGCATGATGAAATATGGTGACTGATGTAATTCATCATGCGTGCATTAACATTAACGAGGAATAAGCATGCAGAAGAACATAGCAAAAGTATCAGACCACCATAGAGTTTAAGTTTACAACTTGATCGAATAAAGTCTCAGAAGAACGAGAGTTGCAACTTAGCAAAAAAAACGCCCATATAGGTAGACACGCTTGAAGACTAACTCAAATTTCTCCCCCTTTGTCATCAAATGACCAAAAGGGTCGAAAATGAGGACTAACGCCCCTGAAGAATATCAAGTTGATGAAGGAGCGCCAGCGTTGTTGGGGTCGTTTGTTGTGGTAGGGCCTGCCGCAGTGTCGTCCAAGTCTTAATACTCGTTGATGTCGCGTGATGAGGAACATGAGCTGGCCACCAAGGAAGGAACCTTGACCTTCTTGTACTTCTTCGGTGGAGGTGCAGACCAGTCAAAATCCTCCTTGAGACCCATTTGCTTTAGATCTTCTTCACCATATAGATGTGACAGAACAGCCCAGGTGCGACCGAAGATTTCATGGAGGTAGTAATGGCTTTTCTTCACTGCATTATGTGTAGCAGTCATGTTGTGAAGAATGGAACCAAACTGACGCTTAACCCATTTATGGTTTCGATCCACCTTCTGGTGAAGATTAAGAAGCAGCTCACGGTCAGCCATCACCCTTGGAGCTGTGGCTTGAGGAGTAGGCTTGGATGCATTGGCAGCAGAGTCATGAGTGGCGGAGTCATCATTGGTGGAATAAGATGCAACTTTGTGAAACCGACCATCCAATGGACGAATGCCTTCATCAATAATAGTTGGTGCCTTGCCCTTCTCATCAGCTGAGGAATATGTCCGCTTGAGGACTTCGATTGGGGGCAAGTAGCTGAGGTGATTTTGAAAATCAGCCTTGTAGTTGAGTGAAGACCTTGTTCTGAGGAATCTCATAATCCAAGGAGCATAAGGATTCAACTCAAGCGGAGAGAGTGCAACATTTGCCAGAGTCCTCATGAAGAAATCGTGATAGTTGACACGAATGCCATGCATGATGTTGAATAGCAGATTCTTCATGATGCCAACAATTTCCTCATCAGACGAGTCGTGGCCTTTGATCGGACTCATTGTCTTCGTCAGAGTGCGATAGACAGTTCTTGGCACATAGAGCAATTCCCTCACGAGGATTTTGGTCCTTGGGGCTTGACCAGGCTTTAGAGGCTTCATAAGAACTTGCATATAATGGGCAGTGAGTTCAGGCTCTTGGTACAGGCAACGAGCTCCTTCAGGTGGAGGACTGATTGGCAGGGCATGAAGCAATTCCCGGTGCCTTATAGTGAGTGTTTTCGGTCATCCAGTCCAACACCCAAGTATTGATATCGTCAGCGTCACCTGTGACATGCAGTGTTGCGTAGAACTGAAGAATAAGCTCTTCATTCCAATCTACAATGTCAGAGCAAAAGTTGAGGAGGCTTGCGTCATGAAGCACACCGAGGACAGGAGAGAAGCACGACAGGGATTCCATGTCCACATGAGGAATGTGCTCGTGGTCGAAGACTTTATCCTTGTTGAAGAGCAGTGAAGAATAGAATTGGCCTGGCTGGCAGTCCAGAAGCGCTTCCTTCTAAGACGAGCAGAGTCATAAGGATTATAGTCAGTGAAGAACACGTGCTCGCCAAAGAAGTCATCAGCCTTGAATTTCTGCTTCTTCGAGAATGGATCCTTTGGCTTGGGCTGAGGAGTATCAGTCAATTGCATTACTACCTCAGGAATTGCAATCTCAGGTTCCACAGGCTGAGGAATTTCAGCTTCTTCTTCAGTGGCAGCCTGGGTCTTCAATTCTTCATTTACATTTTCTTCAGCACTAGTGGCTGGAATCTCTTCATGTACAGAAGGAATTGCACGAGGTTCTTCAGATCCCATTTGTACTTTAGCGTTGACAAGGGACTGAGGAATTTATTGAAGTGGTGTGAACAGAGGAGAGTTGGGGTGCTGAATTTCCCAAAAATCATCATTCAACACTGGTGTTGTACACACAATGTCCACATCTTCATCTTCTTCTTTTTCTTCAACTCCGGCCTCTTCAGCAGTGAACTGAGGAATGGGCGATGAGACTTGTGGGGTTGAAGGGATTGCACCCGCTTCAATTTCTTCATCCAGCTGCTCTGATGAAGCAGCAGAGGGAATGTCATCATCAGATTCACTTGGAATCACATATTCTTCATCAAAAGGAACAAGGTCCTTTGATGGCATGGAGGAGACTGGAACAGCATCAATTGGATTTGCAAAAGAGCTGGTCAATGGCTTCATCTTCTTTGGAGCTGAAGAATCTGATGAAGTTGATGCCTTCATTTTCTTCTCTGTTGCACGCTCTGCAGCCTTGGTTTTCTTCACATCTGTTGCAGATGGAAGGATCGAAGTTGGTGTAGGCGCAGGAGGAGCAGAGGAATTTGGTTCAAATTCTTCAGGCACAACTGATGCAGTTGCCCTGACTTCTTCAGTTTCTTCAGGCGCAACACTAGTGGTTGCCCTGGCAATTTCTTTAGCGGCTGGAATGCAGTCATCAGCCCTGGTACTTTGAGTTTCTTTAGCAGCCTAAATATCATCAGCGGTGCTGGCATTTTGTTCAGTCGGCTGAGCAGATGCTTCGTCCTGAGGATTTTCTTGTTGCGTTGGGGCTGCAACATTGGAAGTGAACTTTTCAGTCAAATTCACAAACCTGACTGTTATCGGGTCGTTTGCTGGGGTCCCTTAAAATCTGTAGCTCGACTGTTATTGGGGTCCAAGAAATATAAGATTTGTAAATTCATGAAGAAAATGATGCATCGAGGACAAAGGAGGAGCTGGACAATGACACATGCGTGAAAGGATTGTATGGTTGCTTTGGGGGGGGGGGTGCAAAAAGACTTTTTTCCCTAATCTTAAGAATGAGGGTTTGGCCACCTTATGGGAGGAGTGATAGGGGATGAAGGAGGATGTGGTTCTGGAATAGGAGGATGTGGTTCTGGAATAGGAGGAGGTGGCCGCAAGGAGGCTGGTGGTAAAACTAACCAGGGACATGTATGTTTACTAGCAAGGTGCAAACTACTGTGTCATGAATGGTTTCTTTTTTCCGTTTTTCATTTATCCCTTACATGTTTTAACGCTACTTAGAGTTGGTCGTCTCCTCCGAGGCGACTCGGGGGCCAACCCTAGCCGCCACCCTTTAGCCCCCTCCCCCCTCCGCCGCCACCAGAGGAGCACCTCGGCGAGCCCGCGCGGCTCTGATGAAGGTGGTGGCGGGGATCTCGGCGGCTTCACCCTGGGTGGAGGGCCTCGGCTTTCGGGGCGGCCGCCCCAGACGGTGGTGCGCGACGTGGCCTGTGCGGCGCGTGGCATCGGCGGGTGCAGGTGGGCCGCCTCCCTGGTCATGAGGGCGGCGCGGAGGCGGCGGGCGACGGCTGTTGCGGCGACTCCTCGCCAGTCGTTTGCAACCTGGCGAAGTGGCGTCTTGAACCTCGATCTACTCCGATTCGCGCCGATCTCGGCCTCTGGCGGCTCTGGTTGCTGGATCTCGGCATCGGGTGCGCGGATCTGGTGCTTGGGGGCGGATTCGGGGGAAACCCCTGGCCGGCGCGGCGGCCACACCGAAGGCGGCGCCTTTGTGCGTCGTTTACCTTGTTGGAGGCTTCGGTGGGACTCCTCCTCCTCCCATCCCGTCCAAGAGCTTAGGTGAAAGCCTCAGGTCCCCTTTTCTTGGCGACAATGGCATTTTGGTGGCGTTTTCCTTCCTGAGGGTGTCGTCCGGGGATGGCTCGAGTGGTGATGGAGTTGGGTGTGGTTCGAGGGCGGCATGTGGTGGCCTGATTTCATCAACGACATCCTTCTCTGGTCCAGGTGCGGAGGGTTCCAGCCGCTGGTTCGAGGGGATTGGGGTCCCTGCCTCCATGCCGGCGGTAGGCTTCGGCGTGGCGATTCCTATCCTTGACCAGGGGCTTGGTGTCGCATCCTTTTTGGCCTTCTCTGAGGTTTTAGCGTCTGCGTCCGATAACTCTCGTTCGGTGTTTTGCCTTGCTACTGCCGAAGACGGTGTTTTCGTGGTCGGTTCTCCGTTTCATGTGGGTCTGTCCCTTGTGCCTCTCCTTTGGCAGCCGGGGCACTCTGATTTGGATTCTAGGGTGAATCACCCCGTCGGCCGCCGGTGCGGCACCCATCAAACCCGGGTGGTAGGGTAGGGGCCCTTTGCGGCGGCGGAGTCAGATCATGTTTGCCCTGTCTGATCCCTTGGGTGGCAGCTAGTGACACAAATCATGAATGGTGGTGCCCTCCTCCTGGTACCTCCGTAGGTTAGCTAGTTTTGGGCTTGGCATCGTCTGATGGCAAGAGTGGTGTGTGCGCTTTGCTTTCGAGTTGTTCTACTGAGCACATTGTATCTTTTTCTTTCCGCTTTACTCTTTCTTGTTTTAAGTTGCTGTCTTGTACTCCTGGCCGGTTGATGGCTTTGTTAATTCAAAGCCGGGCTCTTCTTGAGCCTTCGTTCCAAAAAATGCTACTTAGAGTTAGGGCCGCGAGTGTTTGATGTGTCTAGGTAAATAAATGAAATAAAAATCAGAAGCAACACTGGTCATTCAATTTACTTGCCAATAAAGGAAAATAAACTGAACACACTATCGATATGAAAAAAAGCCAAACACACCATGTCGGCGTGCTAAGAGTTGCTGTGCGACAATGGCACAACCAGGAATCATTTATCATTGATTGTATTTTCTGTTGGTAGCTTACCAAGCTGGCCACTTGGTGTCAACTAAACTAGGAATCAACATTATAAAGAGCAGTTATGATGTTTACATAAGCAATATGGGACAAATCACTCAGACCAGGGACGAAAATTCGGAAGCACCGCCAATATTTTTTTTGAGACGAGAATCACCGCATATAAGTCATGTTGGGTTGGCAGGGAGAGCATGTTGGGCTTTAGCCCAATAAGAAGAAGCCCTGTTCGGAAACGAAGCGTGTGCAAAGATCGCATGCCAGTGATTAACGTAACGTTCCCTAGCCCTAAAAAAACGTAACGTTCCCTTATATCAGAAAAAAGTTATTAACGTAACGTTCATCCTCGTCTATGACCTTCTCCAACCGATCGAGCATGCATGATGCATGCCTCTAGAGATTCTTCCCACTAGTGGTAGTGAATGCACGCACACTCATACACTGCGGTCTTGAAGTCCCCTTAGCTCAAGTGCACAAGCGTTTGTCCACTCCAAGATCCCAACCCGATCGTTAACATGGCCTCTAGAGAGAAATACAGCAGTACCAGTGGTGACAAGCTAAACATGTGTTGGGGCTGGACAGCAACAATGCGCTGCACAAATTCACCGACAGGGCAAATATGCACTCTACACAGCCCCCTCTGCTTGTGATGAACTTTGAGGACAGCTTCAACCAACAAGTAAGCAGCGGAATAACACAAACAACATGCACAAGCGACACAGGATTTAACGTGGAAAAACCTCCTCAACTTGAGGAGTAAAAAACCACGGCTGTGGACCGACCGGTCCATGCAACTTCACTATGAGAACGATGAGTACAAAGTCTTCTCTAGAACCTCTAGAGAGATGTACAACACACTCTCCACGTTGCCAACCGGCAACAGCAACAACAGCCACAAGAGGCAAGATTTCAGCAAAGCAGAGTTTACACAGCTTTTGTACCCTTCAGTGTTTTGCAAACTGCTCTTAAACCGCTGAACCAAATAGCACCAAATTTGGCAGATAAGTAGACACACGAGTTCTTGAGATCCCCTCCAAATTTCAGCTCAATCGGACATTGTTTGCCTACCCAAAATGTTCGTCTCCCAAAACTACTCTGTTCTGAAACTGCAGCAGTCAGAGCTGACAAAACCACTCTCAAATCTGATGCTCCACTGACCCAATCCTCAAACAGCTAACCAGATCGAAGTACTCAAATTAAGGAACGAGCTCACCAAGTTTGGGGTCGATCCAAGCACGTTTGAGCCTCTAATCACCAGCTTGAACACTGTCTAGTCAGATGCAGCAAATCTGGACATAACCTCTGCTTCTTCTTCCTCTCTCTCAGGTTGTGTTTTCTCTTGTGTGCTGGATGACCCACAAGTATAGGGGATCTATCGTAGTCCTTTCGATAAGTAAGAGTGTCGAACCCAACGAGGAGCAGAAGGAAATGATAAGCGGTTTTCAGCAAGGTATTCTCTGCAAACACTGAAATAATAGGTAACAGTTAGTTTTGTGATAGGATAATTTGTAACGAGCAACAAGTAACAAAAGTAAATAAAGTGCAGCAAGGTGGCCCAATCCTTTTTGTAGCAAAGGACAAGCCTGGACAAACTCTGATACTGATATAGAGAAAAGCGCTCCCAAGGACACATGGGAATTATCGTCAAGCTAGTTTTCATCACGTTCATATGATTCGTGTTCGGTACTTTGATAATTTGATATGTGGGTGGACCGGTGCTTGGGTGCTGTTCTTACTTGAACAAGCATCCCACTTATGATTAACCTCTATTGCAAGCATCCGCAACTACAACAAAAGTATTAAGGTAAACCTAACCATAGCATGAAACATATGGATCCAAATCAGCCCCTTACGAAGCAACGCATAAACTAGGGTTTAAGCTTCTGTCACTCTAGCAACCCATCATCTACTTATTACTTCCCAATGCCTTCCCCTAGGCCCAAATAATGGTGAAGTGTTATGTAGTCGACGTTCACATAACACCACTAGAGGATAGACAACATACATCTCATCAAAATATCGAACGAATACCAAATTCACATGACTACTAATAGCAAGACTTCTCCCATGTCCTCAGGAACAAACGTAACTACTCACAAAGCATATTCATGTTCATAATCAGAGGGGTATTAATATGCATATAGGATCTGAACATATGATCTTCCACCAAATAAACCAACTAGCATCAACTACAAGGAGTAATAAACACTACTAGCAACCTACAGGTACCAATCCCAGACTTAGAGACAAGAATTGGATACAAGAGATGAACTAGGGTTTGGGAGGAGATGGTGCTGATGAAGGTGTTGATGGAGATTGCCCTCTCCCGATGAGAGGAGCGTTGGTGATGACGATGACGACGATTTCCCCCTCCCGGAGGGAAGTGTCCTCGGCAGAACAGTCTGCCGGAGCCCTAGATTGGTTCCGCCTCGTGGCGGCGGAGTATCCTCCCGAAAGGTTGCTTATGATTTTTCTTCGGACGAAAGACTTCATATACCAGAAGATGGGCACCGGAGGGCCAACAGGGGGCCCACGAGGCAGGGGGCGCGCCCAGGGGGTTGGGCGCCCCCCCACCCTCGTGGACAGGTGGAGGCCCCCCTGATGTATTTCTTCTGCTCAATATTTTTTATTATTTCCAAAAATAACTTCCGTGGAGTTTCAGGACTTTCGGAGTTGTGCAGAATAGGTATCTAATATTTGCTCCTTTTCCAGCCCAGAATTCCAGCTGCCGGCATTCTCCCTCCTTATGTAAACCTTGTAAAATAAGAGAGAATAGGCATAACTATTGTGACATAATGTGTAATAACAGCCAATAATGCAATAAATATCGATATAAAAGCATGATGCAAAATGGACGTATCAACTCCCCCAAGCTTAGACCTCGCTTGTCCTCAAGCGAAAGCCGATAACGATAAATATGTCCACATGTTTAGAAGTAGAGGTGTCGATAAAATAAAATACGGACATGAGGGCATCATGATTATTCTCATAACAACAACATATATGGATATTGTCATATGATTTCTTATGCTCAAGTAATAATCTATTCACAATGCAAAGCATGAATCAGAAACTTTATTGAGAACCAACAAACTATAATCTCAGTCATTGAAGCAATTGCAATTTATCATAACATCAGAAAGAGTCTATGTCAGAACTTTCTAGCAAGTCCACATACTCAACTATCATTTAGTCTTTCATAATTGCTAACACTCACACAATACTTGTGGTTATGGAGTTTCAATCAGACACAGAGAAAGATAGGGGCTTATAGTTTCACCTCCCAACCTTTTACCTCAAGGGTAATGTCAACAATAATGGTTCATGCTAACCCACATCCAATTAGATATATCTATCAGGATCTTTCCAACACCCTGTGCTTGCCAAAGGATAAAATATAAAAAGGGAAGGTGAAGATCACCATGACTCTTGCATAAGGTAGAAGATAATAGTAAAAGATAGGCCCTTCACAGAGGGAAGCAGAGGTTGCCATGCGCTTTCAGGGTTGGATGCACAAAATCTTAATGCGAAAGAACGTCACTTTATATTGCCACTTGTGATATGGACCTTTATTATGCAGTCCGTCGCTTTTATTTCTTCCACATCACAAGATCGTATAAAGCTATTTCCTCCACACCAATCAATCATACATATTTAGAGAGCAATTTTTATTGCTTGCACCGATGACAACTTACTTGAAGGATCTTACTCAATCCATAGGTAGGTATGGTGGACTCTCATGGCAAAACTGGTTTAAGGGTTTTGGAAGCACAAGTAGTATCTCTACTTGGTGCAAAGACTTTGGCTAGCATGAGGGGGAAAGGCAAGCTCAACATGTTGGATGATCCATGACAATATACTTTATCTCAGATATAAGAAAACATAACACATTACGTGGTCTTCCTTGTCCAACATCAACTCTTTAGCATGTCATATTTTAATGAGTGCTCCCAATCATAAAAGATGTCCAAGATAGTATATTTATATGTGAAACCTCTCTTTCCTTATTACTTCCTATTAATTGCAACGATGACCCAAGCTATGTTTGCCAACTCCCAACAATTTTTAATCATCATACTCTTTCTATGTGAAGTCATTACTCTCAATAAGATCAATATGATCTCTTTGTTTCTTTTTAATTCTTTTCTCTTTTTCTTTTTCTTTTATTCACTCAAGATCATGGCAAAATAATCAAGCCCTTTATCAACACTAATCTTTATTATATAGCTCACGGACTCGATTACATAAAGGGATCATAAAGCAAAACTCAAAACTAGATCATACTAAAACTTTATTTTACTAGATCAAGATACTACTAATAGGATCGAACTAAGAAAAACGGTAAAGATAGGAGTGTGGTTGTGAAATGATACCGGGGCATCTCCCCCAAGCTTGGCTGTTGCCAAGGGGAGTGCCCATACCCATGTAATTATGTCTCCTTCTTCGGAGGTGATGGTGCGATATTCTTGGCGATGATGCCCCTCAAGATACGATTCTCCTCCTCAAGATTATTGACTTGCTGCTTGAGGTCCATTACTTCCTTATGAAGATTTCCTGTAACAGCTAAAGCTCCTTGCACCCAAGGGTGTTGCATAGCTGCGGGACAACAAGTGACACTCTTCTTCATATTTTCATAAGAAAGAAATCTAACATTGGAAGGGATAACCGAGTTTGGAATGGCTGAGCTCTGTAGTTCTCCCATCGTGAACCCAGCTCGGAAGCGAGAAGTGACTTCTTGATCCTCCATGGCATCTATCCTCATTAAATCAGCCTCCATCTCTTCCTCCGTTGCTAGCCCAAAGTGGTCAGCATCGCTGTTTGTCCTTGGTTCCGATGCCGGATGAGACACCCGGCTCTCCCCAACTGACTCTTGAGAAGACATCTTGCTCTAATCTGCAACAGCAACAGCTCGAAACAAGAACATAGAATATTTGCGTGATACAGGAGTCAAAACCTTCAGGAGGTTATAGAATGAATTTTTACCGACCAAAATACGTATCGTGCAAGAAAACGGAGTCCGAAGAGCACACGGGGTGCCCACGAGGTAGGGGGCGCGCCCAGTAGGGTAGGGCACGCCCTCCACCCTCGTGGAGCCCTCGTGTCCTTTCCGGACTGCTTCTTATTTTTCTATTTTTCTAAATATTCCAAAACGGAGAAATATTGCCATAAAAACTGTTTTGGAGTCGGTTTACTTACCGTACCACATACCTATTCCTTTTCGGAGTCTGAAACGTTCCGGAAAGTGTCCCTTATCTATTCCCCCGGGGTTACGGTTTCAATAACATTGGTTTCAACATTTATAGGACTACCTGAGATATAATGTTTAATTCTTTGACCGTTCACCACCTTCGGATTTGTGCCTCCGAAGTTGTTGATTTTTATGGCACCGGAACAATAGACCTCCTCGATAACGTAAGGGCCTTCCCATTTAGAGAGAAGTTTTCCTGCAAAAAATCTTAAACAAGAGTTGTATAGCAATACATAGTCACCTACATTAAACTCACGCTTTTGTATCCTTTTGTCATGCCATCTTTTAAATTTTTCTTTAAACATTTTGGCATTTTCATAAGCTTGGGTTCTCCATTCATCAAGTAAGCTAATATCAAATAACCTCTTCTCACCGGCAAGTTTGAAATCATAATTGAGCTCTTTAATAGCCCAATAAGCCTTATGTTCTAGTTCGAGAGGTAAGTGACATACTTTTCCATAAACCACTTTATACAGAGACATACCCATAGGATTTTTATATGCAGTTCTATAGGCCCATAATGCATCATCAAGTTTCTTGGACCAATTCTTTCTAGATCTATTGACAGTCTTTTGCAAAATTAATTTGAGCTCTCTATTACTCAATTCTACTTGACCACTAGACTGTGGGTGATAAGGAGATGCAATTCTATGATTAACGTCATACTTAGCAAGCATTTTACGAAAAGCACCATGAATAAAGTGTGAACCACCATCAGTCATTAAATATCTAGGGACTCCAAACCTCGGAGAAATAACTTCTTTAAGCATTTTAATAGAAGTGTTATGATCAGCACTACTAGTTGGAATAGCTTCTACCCACTTAGTAACGTAATCAACAGCAACTAAAATATGTGTATATCCATTAGAGGCAGGAAAAGGTCCCATATAATCAACGCCCCAAACATCAAATGGTTCAATAACAAGTGAATAGTTCATTGGCATTTCTTGACATCTAGTAATATTACCAATTCTTTGACACTCATCACAAGACAGGACAAACTTACTGGCATCCTTGAAGAGAGTAGGCCAATAAAAACCAGATTGCAATACCTTATGTGCAGTTCTGTCTCCAGCGTGGTGTCCTCCATATGCCTTGGAATGACACTTGCGTAGGATCTGTTCCTGTTCATGCTCAGGTACACAACGTCTAATAACACAATCTACTCCTTCTTTATAAAGATGTGGGTCATCCCAAAAGTAATGTCTCAAATCATAGAAAAACTTTTTCTTTTGCTGGTATGTGAAACTAGGTGGTATAAATTTAGCAACAATGTAATTAGCATAATCAGCATACCATGGAGCAGTACGAGAAGTATTTATGAGATTTAGTTGTTCATCAGGAAAGCTATCATCAATAGGTAGTGGGTCATCAAGAACATTTTCTAACCTAGACAAGTTGTCTGCAATGGGGTTCTCAGCTCCCTTTCTATCAACAATATGCAAATCAAATTCTTGTAGCAAGAGAACCCATCTAATAAGTCTAGGTTTAGCATCTTTCTTTTCCATAAGATATTTAACAGCAGCATGCTCGGTGTGAATAGTTACTTTAGAATCGACAATATAAGGTCTGAACTTATCACAAGCAAATACGACTGCTAAGAATTCTTTTTCAGTAGTAGCATAATTTCTTTGAGCATTGTCTAGAGTTTTACTAGCATATTGAATAACATTTAATTTCTTATCAACTCTTTGCCCTAGAACATCACCTACAGCATAATCACTAGCATCACACATAATTTCAAAGGGTAAATTACAATCAGGTGGCTGAACAATAGGTGCAGAGATCAATGCTTTCTTAAGTATTTCAAATGCTTCTACACAGTCATCATCAAAGACAAATGGTATATCTTTTTGTAATAAATTAGTCAGAGGCCGAGAAATTTCTGAGAAGTCCTTAATGAACCACCTATAAAATCCGGCGTGTCCAAGGAAACTTCTTATACCTTTGATGTCCTTAGGACATGGCATCTTTTCAATAGCATCAACCTTGGCTTTATCAACTTCAATACCTCTTTCAGAAACTTTATGCCCCAAGACAATACCTTCATTAACCATAAAGTGGCACTTTTCCATTTTCAAGACAAGATTAGTTTTCTCACATCTCTGCAAAACTCGATCAAGGTTGCTCAAGCAATCATCAAAAGAGGATCCATAAACGGAGAAGTCGTCCATGAAAACCTCACAAATCTTTTCACAAAAGTCAGAGAATATAGCCATCATGCATCTTTGAAAGGTAGCAGGTGCATTACATAAACCAAAAGGCATACGTCTATAAGCAAAAGTACCAAAAGGGCAAGTAAAAGTGGTCTTTGATTGATCATTGGCTGACACAGGTATTTGAGAGAAACCAGAATAACCATCTAGAAAGCAAAAATGTGTATGTTTGGATAATCTTTCTAGCATTTGATCGATAAAAGGTAAGGGGTAATGATCTTTTTTAGTAGCCTTATTTAATTTGCGGGAATCAATTACCATCCTATAACCTGTAATAATTCTTTGCGGAATCAACTCATCTTTATCATTAGGAACGACGGTAATACCTCCCTTCTTAGGGACACAATGGACAGGACTTACCCACTGACTATCAGCAACAGGATAAATTATACCTGCCTCAAGGAGCTTTAGTATTTCCTTTCTTACCACTTCTTTCATCTTAGGATTCAGCCGTCATTGATGATCACGAACTGGTTTGGCATTGATAACCCACAAGTATAAGGGATCGCAACAGTTTTCGAGGGTAGAGTATTCAACCCAAATTTATTGATTCGACACAAGGGGAGCCAAAGAATATTCTCAAGTATTAGCAGCTGAGTTGTTAATTCAACCACACCTGGATAACTTAGTATCTGCAGCAAGGTATTTAGTAGCAAAGTAACATGATAGTAGTGGTAACGGTAAATGAGGTAACAGTAGCAAAACTAATATTTTTGGTGTTTTATAGTGATTGTAACAGTGGCAACGGGAAAGTAAATAAGCGAAGAACAATATGTGAAAAGCTCGTAGGCATTGGATCGGTGATGGAGAATTATGCCGGATGCGGTTCATCATGTAACAATCATAACATAGGGTGACACAGAACAAGCTCCAATTCATCAATGTAATGTAGGCATGTATTCCAAATATAGTCATACGTGCTTATGGAAAAGAACTTGCATGACATCTTTTGTCCTACCCTCCCGTGGCAGCGGGGTCCTAATGGAAACTAAGGGATATTAAGGCCTCCTTTTAATAGAGTACCAGAACAAAGCATTAACACATAGTGAATACATGAACTCCTCAAACTATGGTCATCACCGGGAGTGGTCCCGATTATTGTCACTTCGGGGTTGCCGGATCATAACACATAGTAGGTGACTATAGACTTGCAAGATAGGATCAAGAACTCACATATATTCATGAAAACATAATAGGTTCAGATCTGAAATCATGGCACTCGGGCCCTAGTGACAAGCATTAAGCATAGCAAAGTCATAGCAACATCAGTGTCAGAACATAGTGGATACTAGGGATCAAACCCTAACAAAACTAACTCGATTACATGATAGATCTCATCCAACCCATCACCGTCCAGCAAGCCTACGATGGAATTACTCACGCACAGCGGTGAGCATCATGAAATTGGTGATGGAGGATGGTTGATGATGATGATGGCGACGAATCCCCCTCTCCGGAGCCCCGAACGGACTCCAGATCAGCCCTCCCGAGAGGTTTTAGGGCTTGGCGGCGGCTCCGTATCGTAAAACGCGATGAATTCTTCTCCTTGATTTTTTCTCCCCGAAAGCAAATATATAGAGTTGGAGTTGAGGTCGGAGGAGCTCCAGGGGGCCCACGAGGTAGGGGGCGTGCCCTAGGGGGGAGGGCGCGCCCTCCACCCTCGTGGACAGGGTGTGGGCCCCCTGGTCTTCATCTTTTGCAACATTTTTTAATTATTTCCAAATAGACGTTCCGTGGAGTTTCAGGTCATTCCGAGAACTTTTGTTTCTGCACATAAATAACACCATGGAAAGTCTGCTGGAAACAGCGTCAGTCCGGGTTAGTTCCATTCAAATCATGCAAGTTAGAGTCCAAAACAAGGGCAAAAGTGTTTGGAAAAGTGGATACGACAGAGACGTATCAACTCCCCCAAGCTTAAACCTTTGCTTGTCCTCAAGCAATTCAGTTGACAAACTGAAAGTGATAAAGAAAAACTTCTACAAACTCTATTTGCTCTTGTTGTTGTAAATATGTAAAGCCAACATTCAAGTTTTAAGCAAAGATTATGACTAACCATATTTGCAATAACTCTCAGGTCTCATGTTTACTCATATCAATGGCATAATCAACTAGCGAGCGATAATAATAAATCTCAGATGACAACATTTTCTCAAAACAATCATAATATGATATAATAGGATGGTATCTCGCTAGCCCTTTCTGAGACCGCAAAACATAAATGCAGAGCACCTTTAAAGATCAAGGACTGACTAGACATTGTAATTCATGGTAAAAGAGATCCAGTCATAGTCATACCCAATATAAATTAACAGTAATGAATGCGCATGACAGCTACGCTCTCCAGCTAGTGCTTTTTAATAAGAGATGACTCAACATAAAAGTAAATAGATAGGCCCTTCGCAGAGGGAATCAGGGATTTGTAGAGGTGACAGAGCTTGGTTTTGAAATAGAGATAAATAATATTTTGAGTGGCATACTTTGATTGTCAACATAACCAAGAGATGGCGATATCTTCCATGCTACACACATTATAGGCGGTTCCCAAACAGAATGGTAAAGTTTATACTCCCCCTCCACTAACAAGCATCAATCCATGACTTGCTCGAAACAATGAGTGTCTCCAACTAGCAACAGTCCCAGGGGGAGTTTTGTTTGCAATTATTTTGATTTAGTTTGCATAAAGCATGGGACTGGGCATCCCGGTGACCAGCCATTTTCTCGTGAGTGAGGAGCGGAGTCCACTCCTCTTGAGAATAACCCGCCTAACATGGAAGATAAGGGCAGCCCTAGTTGATGTTGGAAATCGTAGCATAATTTTAAAATTTTCCTACGTTCACCAAGATGCATCTATGGAGTATACTAGCAACGAGGGGAAGGGAGTGCATCTACATACCCTTGTAGATCGCGAGCGGAAGCGTTCCAATGAACATGGATGACGGAGTCGTACTCGCCGTGATCCAAATCACCGATGACCGAGTGCCGAACGGACGGCACCTCCGCGTTCAACACATGTACGGTGCAGCGACGTCTCCTCCTTCTTGATCCAACAAGGGGGAAGGAGAGGTTGATGGAGATCCAACAGCACGACGGCGTGGTGGTGGATGTAGCGGGTCTCTGGCAGGGCTTTGCCGAGCTTCTGCGAGAGAGAGAGAGGTGTTGCAGGGGAGGAGGGAGGCACCCAAGGCTGTTGTGTGCTACCCTCCCTCCCCCCCTTTATATAGGCCCCCTGGGGGGGGCGCCGGCCCCAAGAGATGGGATCTCAAGGGGGGCGGCGGCCACAAGGGGGGAAGGGGTTGCCTTGCCCCCCAAGGCAAGGGGGAACTCCCCCTAGGGTTCCCAACCCTAGGCGCATGGGGGGGAGGCCCAAGGGGGGGCGCCCAGCACACTAGAGGCTGGTTCCCTTCCACTTTCAGCCCACGGGGCCCTCCGGGATAGGTGGCCCCACCCGGTGGACCCCCGGGACCCTTCCGGTGGTCCCGGTACAATACCGGTAACCCCCGAAACTTTCTCGGTGGCCGAAACTGGACTTCCTATATATAATTCTTCACCTCCGGACCATTCCGGAACCTCTCGTGACCTACGGGATCTCATCCGGGACTCCGAACAACTTTCGGGTTTCCGCATACATATATCTCTACAACCCTAGCGTCACCGGACCTTAAGTGTGTAGACCCTACGGGTTCGGGAGACATGCAGACATGACCGAGACGCCTCTCCGGTCAATAACCAACAGCGGGATCTGGATACCCATGTTGGCTCCCACATGCTCCACGATGATCTCATCGGATGAACCACGGTGTCGAGGATTCAATCAATCCGTATGCAATTCCCTTTGTCAAACGGTATGTTACTTGCCCGAGATTCGATCGTCGGTATCCCAATACCTTGTTCAATCTCGTTACCGGCAAGTCTCTTTACTCGTACCGCAATGCATGATCCCGTGACTAACGCCTTAGTCACATTGAGCTCATTATGATGATGCATTACCGAGTGGGCCCAGAGATACCTCTCCGTCACACGGAGTGACAAATCCCAGTCTCGATCCGTGCCAACCCAACAGACACTTTCGGAGATACCCGTAGTGCACCTTTATAATCACCCAGTTACGTTGTGACGTTTGGCACACCCAAAGCACTCCTACGGTATCCGGGAGTTGCACGATCTCATGGTCTAAGGAAAAGATACTTGACATTGGAAAAGCTCTAGCAAACGAAACTACACGATCTTTTATGCTATGCTTAGGATTGGGTCTTGTCCATCACATCATTCTCCTAATGATGTGATCCCGTTATCAATGACATCCAATGTCCATAGTCAGGAAACCATGACTATCTGTTGATCAACGAGCTAGTCAACTAGAGGCTTACTAGGGACACGTTGTGGTCTATGTATTCACACATGTATTACGATTTCCGGACAATACAATTATAGCATGAATAATAGACTATTATCATGAACAAAGAAATATAATAATAACCATTTATTATTGCCTCTAGGGCATATTTCCAACAGTCTCCCACTTGCACTATAGTCAATAATCTAGTTAGATTGTGATGAATCGAACACCCATTGCGTCCTGGTGTTGATCATGTTTTGCCCTAGGGAGAGGTTTAGTCAACGGATCTGCTACATTCAGGTTCGTGTGTACTTTACAAATATCTATGTCTCCATTTTGAACACTTTCACGAATGGAGTTGAAGCGACGCTTGATATGCCTGGTCTTCCTGTGAAACCTGGGCTCCTTCGCTAGGGCAATAGCTCCAGTGTTGTCACAGAAGAGAGTCATTGGGCCCAACGCATTGGGAATCACCCCTAGGTCGGTAATGAACTCCTTCATCCAGACTGCTTCCTGTGCTGCCTCCGAGGCTGCCATGTACTCCGCTTCACATGTAGATCCCGCCACGACGCTTTGCTTGCAACTGCACCAGCTTACTGCTCCTCCATTCAAAATATACACGTATCCGGTTTGTGACTTCGAGTCATCCAGATCTGTGTCGAAGCTAGCGTCGACGTAACCCTTTACGACGAGCTCTTCGTCACCTCCATAAACGAGAAACATATCCTTAGTCCTCTTCAGGTACTTCAGGATATTCTTGACCGCTGTCCAGTGTTCCTTGCCGGGATTACTTTGGTACCTTCCTACCAAACTTACGGCAAGGTTTACATCAGGTCTGGTACACAGCATGGCATACATAATAGACCCTATGGCCGAGGCATAGGGGATGACACTCATCTCTTCTATATCTTTTGCCGTGGTCGGGCATTGAGCCGTGCTCAATTGCACACCTTGCAATACAGGCAAGAACCCCTTCTTGGACTGATCCATACTGAACTTCTTCAATATCTTGTCAAGGTATGTACTTTGTGAAAGACCAATGAGGCGTCTCGATCTATCTCTGTAGATCTTGATGCCTAATATATAAGCAGCTTCTCCAAGGTCCTTCATTGAAAAACACTTATTCAAATAGGCCTTTATACTTTCCAAGAATTCTATATCATTTCCCATCAATAGTATGTCATCCACATATAATATGAGAAATGCTACAGAGCTCCCACTCACTTTCTTGTAAACACAGGCTTCTCCATAAGTCTGTGTAAACCCAAACGCTTTGATCATCTCATCAAAGCGAATGTTCCAACTCCGAGATGCTTGCACCAGCCCATAGATTGAGCGCTGGAGCTTGCATACTTTGTTAGCATTCTTAGGATCGACAAAACCTTCCGGCTGCATGATATACAACTCTTCCTTAAGGAAGCCGTTAAGGAATGCCGTTTTGACGTCCATCTGCCATATCTCATAATGATAGTATGCGGCAATTGCTAACATGATTCGGACGGACTTCAGCTTTGCTACGGGTGAGAAAGTCTCATCGTAGTCAACCCCTTGAACTTGTCGATAACCCTTAGCGACAAGTCGAGCTTTGTAGATGGTCACATTACCATCTGCGTCCGTCTTCTTCTTAAAGATCCATTTGTTTTCTATGGCTCGCCGCTCATCGGGCAAGTCAGTCAAAGTCCATACTTTGTTTTCATACATGGATTCTATCTCGGATTTTATGGCTTCTAGCCATTTGTCAGAATCCGGGCCCGCCATCGCTTCTTCATAGTTCGAAGGTTCACCGTTGTCTAACAACATGATTTCCAGGACAGGGTTGCCAGACCACTCTGGTGCGGAACGTGTCCTTGTGGACCTACGAAGTTCAGTAACTTGATCCGAAGCTTCATGATCATCATCATTAACTTCCTCCCCAGTCGGTGTAGGCACCACAGGAACATTTTCCCGCGCTGCGCTACTTTCCGGTTCGGAAGGGGTGACTATCACCTCATCAAGTTCCACTTTCCTCCCACTCAATTCTTTCGAGAGAAACTCCTTCTCTAGAAAGGACCCGTTCTTGGCAACGAAGATCTTGCCTTCGGATCTGAGGTAGAAGGTATACCCAATAGTTTCCTTAGGGTATCCTATGAAGACGCATTTTTCCGATTTGGGTTCGAGCTTTTCAGGTTGAAGTTTCTTGACATAAGCATCGCATCCCCAAACTTTTAGAAACGACAGCTTAGGTTTCTTCCCAAACCATAATTCATACGGTGTCGTCTCAACGGATTTAGACGGTGCCCTATTTAAAGTGAATGTGGCAGTCTCTAAAGCAAAACCCCAAAAGGAGAGCGGTAAATCGGTAAGAGACATCATAGATCGCACCATATCCAATAGAGTGCGATTACGACGTTCGGACACACCATTTCTCTGAGGTGTTCCAGGCGGTGTGAGTTGTGAAACTATTCCACATTTCCTTAAGTGTGCACCAAACTCGTGACTTAAATATTCTCCACCATGATCTGATCGTAAGAATTTTATTTTTCTGTCACGTTGATTCTCAACCTCACTCTGAAATTCCTTGAACTTTTCAAAGGTTTCAGACTTGTGTTTCATCAGGTAGACATACCCATATCTACTTAAATCATCAGTGAGAGTGAGAACATAACGATATCCTCCGAGAGCCTCAACACTCATTGGACCACATACATCGGTATGTATGATTTCCAATAGGTCGGTTGCTCGCTCCATTGTTCCGGAGAACGGAGTCTTGGTCATCTTACCCATGAGGCATGGTTCGCATGTGTCAAATGATTCGTAATCAAGAGACTCCAAAAGTCCATCTGCATGGAGCTTCTTCATGCGCTTGACACCAATGTGACCAAGGCGGCAGTGCCACAAGTATGTGGGACTATCGTTATCAACTTTACATCTTTTGGTATTCACACTATGAACATGTGTAACATCACGTTCGAGATTCATCAAAAATAAACCATTGACCAGCGGGGCATGACCATAAAACATATCTCTCAAATAAATAGAACAACCATTATTCTCAGATTTAAATGAGTAGCCATCTCGAATTAAACGAGATCCAGATACAATGTTCATGCTCAAAACTGGCACTAAATAACAATTATTGAGGTTTAAAACTAATCCCGTAGGTAGATGCAGAGGTAGCGTGCCGACGGCGATCACATCGACCTTGGAACCATTCCCGACGCGCATCGTCACCTCGTCCTTTGCCAGTCTCCGTTTATTCCGTAGTTCCTGCTTTGAGTTACAAATATGAGCAACCGCACCGGTATCAAATACCCAGGAGCTACTACGAGTACTGGTAAGGTACACATCAATTACTTGTATATCACATATACCTTGGGTGTTGCCGGCCTTCTTCTTGTCCGCTAAATATTTGGGGCAGTTCCGCTTCCAGTGACCACTTCCCTTGCAATAAAAGCACTCAGTCTCGGGCTTGGGTCCATTCTTTGACTTCTTCCCGGTAACTGGCTTACCGGGCGCGGCAACTCCCTTGCCGTCCTTCTTGAAGTTCTTCTTACCCTTGCCCTTCTTGAACTTAGTGGTTTTATTCACCATCAACACTTGATGTTCTTTTCTGATCTCTACCTCAGCTGATTTCAGCATTGAATATACCTCGGGAATGGTCTTTTCCATCCCCTGCATATTGTAGTTCATCACAAAGTTCTTGTAGCTTGGTGGAAGCGACTGGAGGATTCTGTCAATGACCGCGTCATCCGGGAGATTAACTCCCAGCTAAGACAAGCGGTTGTGCAACCCAGACATTCTGAGTATGTGCTCACTAACAGAACTGTTCTCCTCCATTTTACAGCTAAAGAACTTGTCGGAGACATCATATCTCTCGACCCGGGCATGAGCTTGAAAAACCAGTTTCAGCTCCTCGAACATCTCATATGCTCCATGTTTCTCAAAACGCTTTTGGAGACCCGGTTCTAAGCTGTAAAGCATGCCGCACTGAACGAGGGAGTAATCATCAGCACGCTGCTGCCAAGCGTTCATAACGTCTTGGTTCTCAGGGATTGGTGCTTCACCTAGCGGTGCTTCTAAGACATAATCTTTCTTGGCTGCTATGAGGATGATCCTCAGGTTCCGGACCCAGTTCGTATAGTTGCTGCCATCATCTTTCAGCTTGGTTTTCTCTAGGAACGCGTTGAAATTGAGGACAACGTGGGCCATTTGATCTACAATACATAGTGTAAAGATTTTAGACTAAGTTCATGATAATTAAGTTCATATAATCAAAATATTTAATGAACTCCCACTCAGATAGACATCCCTCCAGTCATCTAAGTGAAACATGATCCGAGTTCAACTAGGCCGTGTCCGATCATCACGTGAGACGGACTAGTCGAGATCGGTGAACATCTCCATGTTGATCGTATCTTCTATACGACTCATGCTCGACCTTTCGGTCCTCCGTCAGAGGCCATGTCTGTACATGCTAGGCTCGTCAAGTCAACCTAAGTGTATTGCGTGTGTTCCGAGGCCATGTCTGTACATGCTAGGCTCGTCAACACCCGTTGTATTCGAACGTTAGAATCTATCACACCCGATCATCACGTGGTGCTTCGAAACAACGAACTTTCGCAACGGTGCACAGTTAGGGTGAACACTTTCTTGAAATTATTATAAGGGATCATCTTACTTACTACCGTCGTTCTAAGAAAATAAGATGCAAAAAGATGATAAACATCACATGCAATCAAATAGTGACATGATATGGCCAATATCATCATGCTCCTTTGATCTCCATCTTCGGGGCACCATGATCATCTTCGTCACCGGCATGACACCATGATCTCCATCATCATGATCTCCATCATTGTGTCTTCATGAAGTCGTCACGCCAACGATTACTTCTACTTGTCTGGCTAACGCGGTTAGCAACAAAGTAAAGTAAATTACATGGCGTTATTCAATGACACGCAGGTCATGCAAAATAATAAAGACAACTCCTATGGCTCCTGTCGGTTGTCATACTCATCGACATGCAAGTCGTGATTCCTATTACAAGAATATGATCAATCTCATACATCACATATATCATTCATCACATCTTCTGGCCATATCACATCACATAGCACTTGCTGCAAAAACAAGTTAGACGTCCTCTAATTGTTGTTGCAAGTTTTTACGGTGTTTGTAGGTTTCTAGCAAGAACGTTTTCTTACCTACGTATGACCACAACGTGATTTGCCAATTTCTATTTACCCTTCATAAGGACCCTTTTCATCGAATCCGTTCCGACTAAAGTAGGAGAGACAGACACCCGCTAGCCACCTTATGCAATTAGTGCATGTCAGTCGGTGGAACCAGTCTCACGTAAGCGTACGTGTAAGGTCGGTCCGGGCCGCTTCATCCTACAATGCCGCCGAAACAAGAAACGACTAGTAGCGGCAAGAAGAATTGGCAAACTCAACGCCCACAACTGCTTTGTGTTCTACTCGTGCATAGTAACTACGCATAGGCCTGGCTCATGATGCCACTGTTGGAAATCGTAGCATAATTTTAAAATTTTCCTACGTTCACCAAGATGCATCTATGGAGTATACTAGCAACGAGGGGAAGGGAGTGCATCTACATACCCTTGTAGATCGCGAGCGGAAGCGTTCCAATGAACGTGGATGACGGAGTCGTACTCGCCGTGATCCAAATCACCGATGACCGAGTGCCGAACGGACGGCACCTCCGCGTTCAACACACGTACGGTGCAGCGACGTCTCCTCCTTCTTGATCCAGCAAGGGGGAAGGAGAGGTTGATGGAGATCCAACAGCACGACGGCGTGGTGGTGGATGTAGCGGGTCTCTGGCAGGGCTTTGCCGAGCTTCTGCGAGAGAGAGAGGTGTTGCAGGGGAGGAGGGAGGCGCCCAAGGCTGTTGTGTGCTGCCCTCCCTCCCCCCTTTATATAGGCCCCCTGGGGGGCGCCGGCCCCAAGAGATGGGATTTCAAGGGGGGGCCGCGGCCACAAGGGGGGAAGGGGTTGCCTTGCCCCCAAAGGCAAGGGGGAACTCCCCCCTAGGGTTCCCAACCCTAGGCGCATGGGGGGAGGCCCAAGGGGGGGCCCAGCCCACTAGGGGCTGGTTCCCTTCCAGTTTCAGCCCACGGGGCCCTCCGGGATAGGTGGCCCCACACGGTGGACCCCCGGGACCCTTCCGGTGGTCCCGGTACAATACCGGTAACCCCCGAAACTTTCCCGGTGGCCGAAACTGGACTTCCTATATATAATTCTTCACCTCCGGACCATTCCGGAACCTCTCGTGACCTACGGGATCTCATCCGGGACTCCGAACAACTTTCGGGTTTCCGCATACATATATCTCTACAACCCTAGCGTCACCGGACCTTAAGTGTGTAGACCCTACGGGTTCGGGAGACATGCAGACATGACCGAGACGCCTCTCCGGTCAATAACCAACAGCGGGATCTGGATACCCATGTTGGCTCCCACATGCTCCACGATGATCTCATCGGATGAACCACGGTGTCGAGGATTCAATCAATCCGTATGCAATTCCCTTTGTCAAACGGTATGTTACTTGCCCGAGATTCGATCGTCGGTATCCCAATACCTTGCTCAATCTCGTTACCGGCAAGTCTCTTTACTCGTACCGCAATGCATGATCCCGTGACTAACGCCTTAGTCACATTGAGCTCATTATGATGATGCATTACCGAGTGGGCCCAGAGATACCTCTCCGTCACACGGAGTGACAAATCCCAGTCTCGATCCGTGCCAACCCAACAGACACTTTCGGAGATACCCGTAGTGCACCTTTATAGTCACCCAGTTACGTTGTGACGTTTGGCACACCCAAAGCACTCCTACGGTATCCGGGAGTTGCACGATCTCATGGTCTAAGGAAAAGATACTTGACATTGGAAAAGCTCTAGCAAACGAAACTACTCGATCTTTTATGCTATGCTTAGGATTGGGTCTTGTCCATCACATCATTCTCCTAATGATGTGATCCCGTTATCAATGACATCCAATGTCCATAGTCAGGAAACCATAACTATCTGTTGATCAACGAGCTAGTCAACTAGAGGCTTACTAGGGACACGTTGTGGTCTATGTATTCACACATGTATTACGATTTCCGGACAATACAATTATAGCATGAATAATAGACAATTATCATGAACAAAGAAATATAATAATAACCATTTATTATTGCCTCTAGGGCATATTTCCAACAGTTGATACATGAGCAATTCGAGCATACAAAACAGAATGTTTATTTGAAGGTTTAGAGTTTGGGACATACAAATTTACTTGGAACAGCAGGTAGATACCGCATATAGGAAGGTATAGTTGACTCATATGGAATAACTTTGGGGTTTAAGGGATTGGATGCACAAGCAGTATTCCCGCTTAGTACAAGTGAAGGCTAGCAAAAGACTGGGAAGCGACCAACGAGAGAGCGACAACAGTCATTAACATGCATTAAAATTAATAAACATTGAGTACGAGCATGAGTAGGATATAATCCACCATGAACATAAATATCGTGAAGGCTATGTTGGTTTGTTTCAACTACATGTGTGAACATGTGCCAAGTCAAGTCACTTAAATCATTCAAAGGAGGATACCACCCCACTATACCTCATCACAACCATTTTAATAGCATGTTGCCACGCAAGGTAAACCATTATAACTCATAGCTAATCAAGCATGGTACGAGTAACTATGATCTCTAATTATCATTGCAAACATGTTTATTCATAATAGGCTGAATCAGGAACGATGTAACTCATCATATTTACAAAAACAAGAGAGGTCGAGTTCATACCAGCTTTTCTCATCTCAGTCAGTCCATCATATATCGTCATAATTTCCTTTCACTTGCACGACCGAACGATGTGAATAATAATATGAGTGCACGTGCATTGGACTAAGCTAGAATCTACGAGCATTTAATAAACAGGAGAAGACAAGGCAATATGGGCTCTTGGTTAAATCAACAATAATGCATATAAGAGCCACTTCAACAATTTAATCATGGTCTTCTCCTATCGACCCCCAAAGAAAAGAAATAAAAGCTATTTACACGGGAAAGCTCCCAACAAGCAAAAGAAGAACGGGAAATCTTTTTGGGTTTTCTGTTTAATTATTACTACTACAGCAAGAAAAGTAAACTAACTAAAAGTTGCACTAATTTTTTTAAGGTTTAACAAACACACAAGAAGAAAGAAGGAAAAAGAAAATAAACTAGCATGGATATTACAGTGAAAGAGTATGAGCACCGACATCTTGCAATGAGTGTGTGAACATAAATATAATGTCGGTGGGAAATACGTACTCCCCCAAGCTTAGGCTTTTGGCCTAGGTTGGTTTATTGCCACGGATGGCCTGGCAGATGCCCGTAGTTGTAGCTGGGGTCGTACTGAGATGTAGCAGTTATCGCCTCCTGAGCTGCAGCGTGGCGGCGAGCTGCCTCCGCCCTCCTCTCGTACTCATCTGCGTCCTCTCTGGTAATAAAATGTCTTCCTTTTACCTGATAATCAAAGAAGGCAGGAGCAGGGTGAGTAATACGGAAAGCATGACGTCTGTCAAAGATTAAGCGATATCGGAGAGGTGATTCATTCCTCTCGACAAACTGGTGATAGACCATAGAATTATAGTCTAAATAAGTAGGAGGCAACTCAATGTCATCCTCACGAACGTCCACACCAAGAAAATCAGCTAAGCGGGTTGCATAAATTCCACCAAATAAATCTCCTTTAAATATATTATTATGCAACCTACGTGCTATATCTCTAGATTCCCCCACGGTTATACCAGCAAGAAAGTTTCTAAATTCAGATTTACGGGGTTCACTAACACTACCCCATTGTGGAAGTTTGCAAGCAGAAGTAAAATTCTCTAAGTCCATGGTATAAGATTTTTCATAAAGATCAAACAGGACAGTTGGAGAATTACGTGAAGATGAAAATTCAAACCTCCTCACAAATGTACTAGTGAGATAGTGGTACTGGCGGCATTTGTCTGCCTCAAAGCTCACAAGATTAGCGTTACGCAAATATGCGTTAAATTCTTCCTTGATTCCCGCTCGATCCATAAAATTTTCTGAAGGCCATTCACAGGGCCCCACTGGAGCGTCCCTTGGTGGCTCCTCGTCAGCATCACGCATTGCAAGCCTGGGTCCTTGCTTCCTTGAAGAACCACCTTGGAACATTTTCCTAAGCATATTTCTTCCACTGAAAAATTTCTGAAATTTTTAGTAACTTCAAACAAAAAGTGAACCAACCTTAATAAAATTGATAGCAACTACTCCTACAAGTGCCTAGAGACTATATCATGCATTAGAACTACTTGGAACCACATAAATTTGACATGCAAGCTCAAGAACATGGTCACCTAGGTAGCACAAATTTGCAATGAGTAAAGCACTAGAACAAAAACTAATTGGACCAATGGAGGAGTCACACACCAAGGAACAATCCCCCCAAGCAGTTTTGTGAGAGGTGCTTTGAGCAAGGAGATCGAAAATCGCATCAAAATGAGCTAGAACTCGTGCTTGAGCTGGATATTGGTGTTTGTGGGAGGAAGAAGGAGTGTGTGGGTGCAGGAATAAGTGGAGGAGGGCCACCGTGGGCCCACGAGGCAGGGGGTGCGCCCTCCACCCTCGTGGCCAGGTGCTTGCCCCTCCTGCTGTGTTCTTAGTGCCATATATTCTCAAATATTCCAGAAAAAATCATATTCCATTTTCAGGGCATTTGGAGAACTTTTATTTTCGGGGTATTTTTATATTGCACAGATAAATCAGAAAACAGACAGAAAAATACTATTTTTTACTTTATTTTAACTAAATAAGAGAAAGTAGAAAGAGGGTACAAAAGGTTGTGCCTTCTAGTTTCATCCATCTCATGCTCAGCAAAAGGAATCCACTAACAAGGTTGATCAAGTCTTGTTAACAAACTCATTCCGAATATTATGGAACCGGAGAAATTTCGAATAACAGTATGTTACCTCAATGGGGATATGCACATCCCCAATAATAAGAATATCATATTTCTTCTTGACAGTAGGAAGAGGAAATTCAAAACCTCCAAAAATAATCGATGGAATTCTTCCAATAGAATTGATACTATGAACTTGAGGTTGTTTCCTCGGAAAGTGTACCGTATGCTCGTTACCATTAACATGAAAAGTGACATTGCCTTTGTTGCAATCAATAACAGCCCCTGCAGTATTCAAAAAGGGTCTTCCAAGAATAATAGACATACTATCGTCCTCGGGAATATCAAGAATAACAAAGTCCGTTAAAATAGTAACGTTTGCAACCACAACAGGCACATCCTCACAAATACCGACAGGTATAGCAGTTGATTTATCAGCCATTTGTAAAGATATTTCTGTAGGTGTCAACTTATTCAAATCAAGTCTACGGTATAAAGAGAGAGGCATAACACTAACACCGGCTCCAAGATCACATAAAACAGTTTTAACATAGTTTCTTTTAATGGAGCATGGTATAGTGGGTACTCCTGGATCTCCTAGTTTCTTAGGTATTCCACCCTTAAAAGTATAATTAGAAAGCATGGTGGAAATCTTAGCTTCAGGTATCTTTCTCTTATTTGTAACAATATCCTTCATATACTTAGCATGAGGATTCATTTGAGCATATCAGTTAATCGCATCTGCAAAAA
Source organism: Aegilops tauschii subsp. strangulata (assembly GCF_002575655.3). Taxonomy (NCBI): domain Eukaryota; kingdom Viridiplantae; phylum Streptophyta; class Magnoliopsida; order Poales; family Poaceae; genus Aegilops; species Aegilops tauschii. Next base: position 557,278,630 of record NC_053041.3, on the reverse strand, counting down.
GATAGGTCTAATCATTTCAGCAAAACGCTCAAAATCCTCATCATCCTTTTTCTTGGATGGTTTGGGAGGAAAAGGCATGGGTTTCTGAACCCATGGTTCTCTTTCTTTACCATGTTTCCTAGCAACAAAATCTCTCTTATCATAACGTTGATTCTTTGATTGTGGGTTATCAAGATCAACAGCAGGTTCAATTTCTACATCATTGTCATTACTAGGTTGAGCATCATCATGAACATCATCATTAACATTTTCATTAGGTTCATGTTCATTACCAGATTGTGTTTCAGCATCAGAAATAGATATATGATTTGGATTCTAAGGTGGTTCAGCAATAGGTTCACTAGAAGCATGCAAAGTCCTATCATTTTTCTTTTTCTTCTTTTTAGAAGGACTAGGTGCACCAATATTATTTCTCTGAGAATCTTGCTCAATTCTCTTAGGGTGGCCTTCAGGATACAAAGGTTCCTGAGTCATTCTACCAGTTCTAGTAGCCACTCTAACAGCATAATCATTTTTCTTACTATTCATTTCATTGAGCAAATCATTTTGAGCCTTAAGTACTTGTTCTACTTGAGTGGTAACCATAGAAGCATGTTTAGTAATGAGTTTGAGATCACCTTTAACTCTAGACATATAATCACCCAAGTGTTCAAGCGTATCAGAATTGTATTTCAATTGTCTACCAAAATAAGTATTGAAGTTTTCTTGTTTGACAATAAAATTATCAAACTCTTCTAAGCATTGTCTAGCAGACTTATAGTGAGGAATATCACCTTCATCAAATCTATAGAGAGAATTTACCTTTACTACCTGTGTCGGGTTATCAAGACCATGTGTTTCTTCAATAGGTAATGGATTAGGATCATATGTTTCTTCAACAGGCGGTAAATTAAGACCATGTATTTCTTCAATAGGAGGTAAATTCTTAACATCTTCAGCTTTAATACCCTTTTCTTTCATAGATTTCTTTACCTCTTGCATATTTTCAGGACTGAGAAATAGAACACCTCTTTTCTTCAGAGTTGGTTTAGGAATAGGCTCAGGAATTGGCTCAGGAAGTGTCCAATTATTTTCATTTGTCAACATATTATTCAATAGAATTTCAGCTTCTTCCGGTGTTCTTTCCCTGAAAACAGAACCAGCACAACTATCCAGGTAATCTCTGGAGGCATCGGTTAGTCCATTATAAAAGATATCAAGTATTTCATTTTTCTTGAGAGGATCATCAGGCAAAGCATTAAGTAACTTGAGAAGCCTCCCCCAAGCTTGTGGGAGACTCTCTTCTTCAATTTGCACAAAGTTGTATATTTCCCTCAAAGCAGCTTGTTTCTTATGAGCAGGGAAATATTTAGCAGAGAAGTAATAAATCATATCCTGGGGACTACGCACACAACCAGGATCAAGAGAATTAAATCATGTCTTAGCATCACCCTTTAATGAGCACGGAAATATTTTAAGGATATAAAAGTAGCGAGATCTCTCATCATTAGTGAACAGGGTGGCTATATCATTTAATTTAGTAAGATGTGCCACAACGGTTTCAGATTCATAGCCATGAAAAGGATCAGATTCAACCAAAGTAATTATATCAGGATCAACAGAGAATTCATAATCCTTATCGGTAACACAGATAGGTGAAGTAGCAAAAGCAGGGTCAGGTCTCATTCTATCATTAAGAGATTGCTGATTCCATTTAGCTAATAACCTCTTGAGCTCATATCTAGCTTTGCAAGCGAAAATAGCTAAAGAAGCTTCTTTATCAAAAACATAACCCTCAGGAATAACAGGCAAGTCTTCATCATCACTTTCATCAATATAATCAGTTTCAATAATTTCTTTCTCTCTAGCCCTAGCAATTTGTTCATCAAGAAAGTCACTAAGGGGCATAGTAGTATCAAGTATAGAAGTAGTCTCATCATAAGTATCATGCATAGCAGAAGTGGCATCATCAATAACATGCGACATATCAGAACGAATAGCAGAAGCAGGTTTAGGTGTCGCAAGCTTACTCAAAACAGAAGGTGAATCAAGTGCAGAGCTAGATGGCAGTTCCTTACCTCCCCTCGTAGTTGAGGGATAAATTGTTGTCTTAGTGTCTTTCAAGTTAGTGACCAGCAGATATAAATCCCAACTGACTCAAAGAATAGAGCTATGCTCCCCGGCAACGGCGCCAGAAAATAGTCTTGATAACCCACAAGTATAGGGGATCACAACAGTTTTCGAGGGTAGAGTATTCAACCCAAATTTATTGATTCGACACAGGGGGAGCCAAAGAATATTCTCAAGTATTAGCAGCTGAGTTGTCAATTCAACCACACCTGGATAACTTAGTATCTGCAGCAAGGTATTTAGTAGCAAAGTAATATGATAGTAGTGGTAACGGTAACAAAGGTAACAATAGCAAAAGTAATATTTTTGGTGTTTTATAGTGATTGTAACAGTGGCAACGGGAATGTAAATAAGCGAAGAACAATATGTGAAAAGCTCGTAGGCATTGGATCGGTGATGGAGAATTATACCAGATACGGTTCATCATGTAATAGTCATAACATAGGGTGACACAGAACTAGCTCCAATTCATCAATGTAATGTAGGCATGTATTCCGAATATAGTCATACGTGCTTATGGAAAAGAACTTGCATGACATCTTTTGTCCTACCCTCCCGTGGCAGTGGGGTCCTAATGGAAACTAAGGGATATTAAGCCTCCTTTTAATAGAGTACCAGAACAAAGCATTAGCACATAGTGAATACTTGAACTCCTCAAACTATGGTCATCACCGGGAGCGGTCCCGATTATTGTCACTTCGGGGTTGCCGGATCATAACACATAGTAGGTGACTATAGACTTGCAAGAAAGGATCAAGAACTCACATATATTCATGAAAACATAATAGGTTTAGATCTGAAATCATGGCACTCGGGCCCTAGTGACAAGCATTAAGCATAGCAAAGTCATAGCAACATCAATCTCAGAACATAGTGGGTACTAGGGATCAAACCCTAACAAAACTAACTCGATTAGATGATAGATCTCATCCAACCCATCACTGTCCAGCAAGCCTACGATGGAATTACTCACGCACGGCGCTGAGCATCATGAAATTGGTGATGGAGGATGGTTGATGATGACGATGGCGACGAATCCCCCTCTCCGGAGCCCCGAACGGACTCCAGATCAGCCCTCCCGAGAGGTTTTAGGGCTTGGCGGTGGCTCCGTATCGTAAAACGCGATAAATTCTTCTCCTTGATTTTTTTCTCCCCGAAAGCAAATATATAGAGTTGGAGTTGAGGTCGGAGGAGCTCCAGGGGGCCCACGAGGTAGGGGGGCGCGCCCTAGGGGAGAGGGCGCGCCCTCCACCCTCGTGGACAGGGTGTGGGCCCCCTGGTCTTCATCTTTTGCAACAATTTTTTATTATTTCCAAATAGACGTTCCGTGGAGTTTCAGGTCATTCTGAGAACTTTTGTTTCTGCACATAAATAACACCATGGAAAGTCTGCTGAAAACAGCGTCAGTCCGGGTTAGTTCCATTCAAATTATGCAAGTTAGAGTCCAAAACAAGGGCAAAAGTGTTTGGAAAAGTGGATACGACGGAGACGTATCAGGCATCTTCTTCCAAATTTATTTTATGTTGACATAGAGTGGGACTAATGCCCTTAAGATCATCAAGAGTATATCCAATAGTGGCACGGTGCTTCCTCAGAGTTTTCAACAATCTCTCTTGTTCATGCTGTGAAAGGTTAGCACTAATAATAACAGGATATATCTTTTTCTCATCAAGATAAGCATATTTAAGAGTATCAGGTAACGGTTTTAGTTCAAACACGGGATCACCTTGGGTGGAGGAGGATCCCCTAGGATTTCAACATGCAAATTATGTTTCAGGATGGGTTCCTGTTTAAAGAATACTTCATCTATTTCCCTTCTTTCATTCATAAACATATCATTTTCATGGTCTATCAAATATTGTTCTAAAGCATCACTAGGAGGTACGACAATAGAAGCAAGACCAATAATTTCATCCTTACTAGGCAATTCTTCTTCACGGTGTTGTCTACTAAATTTAGAGAAATTAAACTCATGAGACATATCACCCAAGCCTATAGTAACAACATCGTTTTCGCAGTCTATCCTAGCATTAACGGTGTTCAAGAAGGGTCTACCAAATATAATGGGACAAAAGCTATCTTGTGGGGAACCAAGAACAAGAAGATCAGCAGGATATTTAGTTTTCCCACAGAAGACTTCAACATCTCTAACAATTCCCATTGGTGAAATAGTATCTCTATTGGCAAGTTTAATTGTGACATCAATATCTTCTATCTCAGCAGGTGCAATATCATGCATAATTTCTTTGTATAAGTCATAAGGTATTGCACTAACACTAGCACCCATATCACACAAGCCATGATAACAATGATCTCCTATTTTAACAGAAATAACAGGCATGCCTACCATAGGTCTATATTTATCTTTAGCACAAGGTTTGGCAATTCTAGTAGTTTCACCGCAGAAATAAATAACATGCCCATCAATATTATCAGCCAAGAGATCTTTAACAATAGCAATATTAGGTTCAACTTTAACTTGCTCAGGACGTGTATAAGTTCTAATATTGCTTTTACGAACCACAGTTGAAGCTTTAGCATGACCCTTTATTCTAACAGGGAAAGGTGGTTTCTCAACCTAAGAAGTAGGAACAATAGGATCATTATAAGTGATAGTCTTTTCTTCAACTTTAATAGGTGCAGCTACTTTTACTTCTATGGGAGGATGATATTTAAACCACTTCTCCTTAGGGAGATCAACATAAGCAGCAAAAGATTCACAGAAAGAGGCTACTATCTCGGAGTCAAGTCCATATTTAGTGCTAAACTTACGGAAAATATCGGTATCCATAAAAGATTTAACACAATCAAACTTAGGTGTCATACCTGACTCCTTACCTTCGTCGAGATCCCAATCTTCAGAGTTGCGTTTAATTCTATCCAATAAATTCCATTTGAATTCAATAGTCTTCATCATAAAAGAGCCAGCACAAGAAGTATCGAGCATGGTGCGATTGTTTTCAGAAAGCCGAGCATAAAAACTTTGAATAATTATTTCTCTTGAGAGCTCATGATTGGGGCATGAATATAACATTGATTTAAGCCTCCCCCAAGCTTGAGCGATGCTTTCTCCTTCGCGAGGCCAGAAATTACATATATAATTGCGATCATGATGAACAAGATGCATAGGATATAATTTCTGATGAAATTCCAATTTCAATCGTTTGTAGTTCCATGATCCCGTATCATCACATAGCCTATACCATGTCGATGCATCTCCCTTCAAAGATAAAGGGAAGACCTTCTTATTAACAACATCACTGGGTATACCTGCAAGCTTAAATAATCCACAAACTTCATCCACATAGATTAGGTGCTCATCAGGATGCTTTGTTCCATCTCCTGCAAAAGGATTAGCTAGAAGTTTTTCTAACATACCCGAAGGAATCTCAAAGTGGACATCTTCATTTTCAGTAGGTTCAGTAGGTTGAGGAGCAACTCTTTGCTCTACTGGTCGGGGTGAAGATACCCCGAACAAGCCCCTCAAAGGATTACTTTCCATAGTAACAAGTGACAGTAAATTTCGGCACACTATATAAATTTTCCTTACCAAATTCGACCTACCAAAGGCGCTTCACTCCCCTGCAACGGCGCCAGAAAAGAGTCTTGATGACCCACCAGTATAGGGGATCTATCATAGTCCTTTCGATAAGTAAGAGTGTCAAACCCAACGAGGAGCAGAAGGAAATGATAAGCGGTTTTCAGCAAGGTATTCTCTGCAAGCACTGAAATAATAGGTAACGGATAGTTTTGTGATAGGATAATTTGTAACGAGCAACAAGTAACAAAAGTAAATAAAGTGCAGCAAGGTGGCCCAATCCTTTTTGTAGCAAAGGACAAGCCTGGACAAACTCTTATATAGAGAAAAGTGCTCCCGAGGACACATGGGAATTATCGTCAAGCTAGTTTTCATCACGTTCATATGATTCGCGTTCGGTACTTTGATAATTTGATATGTGGGTGGACTGGTGCTTGAGTGATGTTCTTACTTGAACAAGCATCCCACTTATGATTAACCTCTATTGCAAGCATCCGCAACTACAACAAAAGTATTAAGGTAAACCTAACCATAGCATGAAACATATGGATCCAAATCAGCACCTTACGAAGCAACGCATAAACTAGGGTTTAAGCTTCTGTCACTGTAGCAACCCATCATCTACTTATTACTTCCCAATGCCTTCCCCTAGGCCCAAATAATGGTGAAGTGTTATGTAGTCGACGTTCACATAACACCACTAGGGGATAGACAACATACATCTCATCAAAATATCGAACGAATACCAAATTCACATGACTACTAATAGCAAGACTTCTCCCATGTCCTCAGGAACAAACGTAACTACTCACAAAGCATATTCATGTTCATAATCAGAGGGGTATTAATATACATATAGGATCTGAACATATGATCTTCCACCAAATAAACCAACTAGCATCAACTACAAGGAGTAATCAACACTACTAGCAACCTACAGGTACCAATCCCAGACTTAGAGACAAGAATTGGATACAAGAGATGGACTAGGGTTTGAGAGGAGATGGTGTTGATGAAGATGTTGATGGAGATTGCCCTCTCCCGATGAGAGGAGCGTTGGTGATGACGATGGCGATGATTTCCCCCTCCCGGAGGGAAGTGTCCCCGGCAGAACAGCTCTGCCGGAGCCCTAGATTGGTTCCGCCAAGGTTCCGCCTCGTGGCGGCGGAGTATCGTCCCAAAAGGTTGCTTATGATTTTTGTTCAGACGAAAGACTTCATATACCAGAAGATGGGCACCGGAGGGCCAACAGGGAGCCCACGAGGCAGGGGGCGCGCCCAGGGGGTAGGGCGCGCCCCACCCTCATGGACAGGTGGAGGCCCCCCTGATGTATTTCTTCCGCTCAATATTTTTTATTATTTCCAAAAATAACTTTCGTGGAGTTTCAGGACTTTTGGAGTTGTGCAGAATAGGTCTCTAATATTTGCTCCTTTTCCAGCCCAGAATTCCAGCTGCCGGTATTCTCCCTCCTTATGTAAATCTTGTAAAATAAGAGAGAATAGGCATAACTATTGTGACATAATGTGTAATAACAGCCCATAATGCAATAAATATCGATATAAAAGCATGATGCAAAATGGACGTATCAGTGCTCTCTCACTCTCACGAATGGCAGCCACCACCAGCAGGAGTGGAGTGGCTAGGGTTTTCTCCTTGCTCCCTTCCCTTGGAAGTGCTCTCAACCGTCGGATACAGCGCAGATCAACGGCTGACATGTGTTGGACTTATGGGCTGATGTTGGGCTGCCAACACACCTCCATGTGGAGGGACTTAGCCCAAGAAACTCTCCCTCCCGGCATCATGGAGGGTCTCACTGCCTTCCGGCAGCCATGCCAACGAGTCGGCGGCATACTTCGAGCTTCTTCCTTGTCACTACTTTAGTAACATATCAGCCCCATTGTCATCGGTGTGAACCTTCTCAAGTTGCATTTTCTTGAAATACAACACATCTCGAATCCAATGATAACGGACTTCTATATGCTTAGATCTTGAATGAAAACTTGCATTCTTACTCAAGTGGATAGCACTTTGGTTGTCACAAAACAACACATACTTGTCTTGCTTAAAACCAAGCTCACAAGCCAACCGTTTCAGCCACAATAGCTCTTTGCTCGCCTCTGTTACCGCAATGAATTCAGCTTCAGTTGTATTCAGTGCCACACACTTTTGCAGCCTGCTTTGCCATGACACCGCTGCCCCTGCATCGGTGACCAAGTAACTTGAAGTAGACTTCCTTCTGTCAACATCTCCAGCCATGTCAGAATCTGAAAAAGCAATCAGCTTGGCTTCACCATCACCAAAGCAAAGTTTTAGATTTGTGCTGCCCCGGAGATATCTCAAAATCCACTTCACGGCTTCCCAATGAGGTCTTCCTGGATTGGACATAAATCTGCTCATAGTACTAAACGCATGAGCAATGTCAGGCCTTGCACACACCATAGCATACATCAAACTCCCAACCGTTGAAGCATAAGGAACATGATATATTTCCTTTCTGCTCATCAGTGGTAGGACATTGCTTTCTGCTCAACTTGAAATGGGCTGCTAGTGGACAACTCACAACTTTAGCATTTTCCATCCCGAACTTCTGAAGTACCTTCTCAATATACTTCTCTTGAGACAAGTACAACTTGTTGCAATTTCTGTCTCGCTCAATTCTCATCCCGAGTATGTTCTTTGCTGGACCTAAGTCTTTCATAGTAAAACATTTGCTCAACTCCTTCTTCAACTTAGCAATCCTAGAGAAATTCTTGCCAACAATCAGGATATCATCAACATAGAGCAATAATATGATGAAATCATCAGCTGAGAACCTATGAATAAACACACAATGGTCTGAGCTACACTTCTTGTAGCCTTGCTCCCCCATGACAGTTTCAAACTTCATGTACCATTGTCTTGGTGCTTGTTTCAAGCCATAGAGACTTTTCTTCAGCTTGCACACATAGTCTTCTTTGCCTTTCACAAGAAACCCCTCAGGTTGCTCCATGTATATTTCTTCCTCCAACTCACCATGAAGGAATGAAGTCTTCACATCCATTTGCTCAACCTCCAAGTTGAGACTTGCTGCCATGCCAAGGATTACTCTTATGGATGTCATCTTCACAACCGGAGAAAAGATCTAATCATAGTCAATGCCTTTTCTCTGGCCGAATCCTTTTACAACCAGCCTGGCCTTGTACCTTGGATGTGATGTGTGCTCTTCTTGCTTGATTCTGTAGACCCACTTGTTCTTCAAAATTTTCTTGCCCTTGGGCAACTTCACCAACTCATAAGTATGATTCTTATGCAAGGAATCCATCTCCTCTTGCATAGCATTTTTCCACTCCTTCTTGTGTTCATCTTCCATTGCATCTACAAAGAATTCAGGTTCTGAACCGTCAGATAATAACACCACGTATTGATCTGAGGGATACCTGCTGGAAGGAATTCGACCCGTGTTGGATCTTCTGAGTGGAGCAGCTGGTGGACTTTCTGGTGCTGGTGCTTCCTGCTGATCTGGATCATCAACTTCAGCATCATACTCTTGTTGCTGCTGCTGGGGAGCATCTTCTTCACCTGCACCACCATGTACATCATCTTGTACATCTTCTGCATCTGCTTCAACTTGCACAGGAGTTGGAGCTGCAGGAACTGGGTCAGAATCAATCATGTCTTGCTGCTGCTGAGGAGGAACCTGCCCCTTTGTCTTCATAATATCCTGAATTGTTTGGTCTTCAACAAACACAACATCACGGCTTCTCACAACTTTCTTGCTATAGGGTCAAACAGCTTGTAGCCAAACTCATCACCTGTTGGGAATCGTAGCATAATTTAAAATTTTCCTACGCTCACCAAGATGCATCTATGGAGTCTACTAGCAACGAGGGGAAAGGAGTGCATCTACATACCCTTGTAGATCGCGAGCGGAAGCGTTCCAATGAACGTGGATGACGGAGTCGTACTCGCCGTGATCCAAATCACCGATGACCGAGTGCCGAACGGACGGCACCTCCGCGTTCAACACACGTACGGTGCAGCGACGTCTCCTCCTTCTTGATCCAGCAAGGGGGAAGGAGAGGTTGATGGCGATCCAGCAGAACGACGGCGTGGTGGTGGATGTAGCGGGTCTCCGGCAGGGCTTCGCCAAGCTTCTGCGAGAGAGAGAGAGGTGTTGCAGGGGAGGAGGGAGGCGCCCAAGGCTGTAGGTTGCTGCCCTCCCTCCCCCCCACTATTTATAGGACCCCTGGGGGGGCGCCAGCCCTTGGGAGATCAGATCTCCAAGGGGGGCGGCGGCCAAGTGGGGGGGAAGGGGTGCCTTGCCCCCCAAGGCAAGGGGGAAGCTCCCCCCTAGGGTTCCCAACCCTAGGCGCATGGGGGGAGGCCCAAGGGGGGCGCCCCAGCCCACTAAGGGCTGGTTCCCTTCCACTTTCAGCCCACGGGGCCCTCCGGGACAGGTGGCCCCACCCGGTGGACCCCCGGGACCCTTCCGGTGGTCCCGGTACAATACCGGTAACCCCCGAAACTTTCCCGGTGGCCGAAACTTGACTTCCTATATATAATTCTTCACCTCCGGACCATTCCGGAACTTCTCGTGACGTCCGGGATCTCATCCGAGACTCCGAACAACTTTCGGGTTTCCGCATACATATATCTCTACAACCCTAGCGTCACCGGACCTTAAGTGTGTAGACCCTACGGGTTCGGGAGACATGCAGACATGACCGAGACGCCTCTCCGGTCAATAACCAACAGCGGGATCTGGATACCCATGTTGGCTCCCACATGTTCCACGATGATCTCATCGGATGAACCACGATGTCGAGGATTCAGTCAATCCCGTATGCAATTCCCTTTGTCAAACGGTATGTTACTTGGCCGAGATTCGATCGTCGGTATCCCAATACCTTGTTCAATCTCGTTACCGGCAAGTCTCTTTACTCGTACGGCAATGCATGATCCCGTGACTAACGCCTTAGTCACATTGAGCTCATTATGATGATGCATTACCGAATGGGCCCAGAGATACCTCTCCGTCACACGGAGTGACAAATCCCAGTCTCGATCCGTGCCAACCCAACAGACACTTTCGGAGATACCCGTAGTGCACCTTTATAGTCACCCAGTTACGTTGTGACGTTTGGCACACCCAAAGCACTCCTACGGTATCCGGGAGTTGCACGATCTCATGGTCTAAGGAAAAGATACTTGACATTGGAAAAGCTCTAGCAAACGAAACTACACGATCTTTTATGCTATGCTTAGGATTGGGTCTTGTCCATCACATCATTCTCCTAATGATGTGATCCCGTTATCAATGACATCCAATGTCCATAGTCAGGAAACCATGACTATCTGTTGATCAACGAGCTAGTCAACTAGAGGCTTACTAGGGACAGGTTGTGGTCTATGTATTCACACATGTATTACGATTTCCGGACAATACAATTATAGCATGAATAATAGACAATTATCATGAACAAAGAAATATAATAATAACCATTTATTATTGCCTCTAGGGCATATTTCCAACAGTCTCCCACTTGCACTAGAGTCAATAATCTAGTTCACATCACCATGTGATTAACACTCACTGGTCACATCACCATGTGACCAACATCTAAAGAGTTTACTAGAGTCAACAGTCTAGTTCACATCACTATGTGATTATCACTCAATGTGTTCTGGTTTGGTCATGTTATGCTTGTGAGAGAGGTTATTAGTCAACGGGTCTGAACCTTTCAGAACCGTGTGCTTTACCAATATCTATGTCATCTTGTGGATGCTACCACACGCTATTTGGAGCCATTTCAAATAATTGCTCTACTATACGAATCTGGTTTACTACTCAGAGTCATCCGGATTAGTGTCAAAGTTCGCATCGACGTAACCCTTTACGACGAACTCCTTTCCACCTCCATAATCGAGAAAATTCCTTAATCCACTAGGTACCAAGGATAAGTTCGACCGCTGTCATGAGATCCTTTCCCGGATCACCATTGTACCCTCTTGACCAACTCATGGCAAGGCACACTACATGTGCGGTACACAGCATAGCATACTACAGAGCCTACATCTAAAGCATAGGGGACGACCTTCGTCCTTTCTCTATCTTCTGCTGTGGTCAGGTCTTGAGTCTCACTCAATACTCACACCTTGTAACACAGCCAAGAACTCCTTCTTTGCTGATCTATTTTGAACTCTTTCAAAATCATGTCAAGGTGTGCTGTCTTTTGAAAGTATCATCAGGCGTCTTGATCTATCTCTATGGATATTGATGCCCAATATGTAAGCAGCTTTATCCAGGTCTTCCTTTGAAAAACTCCTTTCAAACAACCCTTTATGCTTTCCAAAAATTTTACATCATTTCGGATCAACAATATGTCATTCACATATACTTATCAGAAATGTTGTAGCGCTCCCACTCACTTTATTGTAAATACAAGTTTCTGACAAACTTTGTATAAACCCAAAAACTTTGATCACCCCATCAAAGCGTATATTCTGACTCCGAGATGCTTGCTCTAATCCTTGGAAGGATCGCTGGAGCTAGCATACCTTTTAGCATCCTTAGGATCGACAAAACCTTTCTGATTGTATCACATACAACCTTTCCTCACGAAAAAACTGGTAAGGAAACTTGTTTTGACATCCATCTGCCAGATTTCATAAATGTAGCTAATGCTAACATGATTCCGACGGACCTAAGCATCGCTACGGATGAGAAAAAACTCATTGTAGTCAACTCCTTGAACTTGTGAAAATACTCTTTGCCACAAGTCGAGCTTCATAGACGGTAACATTACCGTCCATGTCCGTCTTCTTCTTAAAGATCCATTTATCTCAATGGCTTGCCGATCATCGGGCAAGTTCACCAAAGTCCATGCTTTGTTCTGATACATGGATTCTATCTCGGATTTCATGGCCTCAAGCCATTCGTCGGAATATGGGCCCACCATCGCTTCTCCATAGCTCGTAGGTTCATTGTTGTCTAGCAACATGACTTCCAAGGCAGGATCACGCATTACTCTGAAGTAGTGCGCATCCTCGTCGTCCTACGAGGTTTGGTAGTGACTTGATCCGAAGTTTCATGATCACCATCATAAGCTTCCACTTCAATTGGTGTAGGTGCCACAGGAACAACTTCCTGTGCCCTGCTACATACTAGTTGAAGCGACGGCTCAATAACCTTATCAAGTCTCCACCATCCTCCCACTCAATTCTTTCGAGAGAAACTTTTCCTCGAGAAAGGACTCGTTTCTAGAAGCAATTACTTTTGCTTCCAGATCTGAAATAGGAGGTATACCCAACTGTTTTTGGGTATTCTATGAAGATGCATTTATCCGCTTTGGGTTCGAGCTTATCAGCCTGAAACTTTTTCACATAAGCATCGCAGCCCCAAACTTTTAAGAAACGACAACTTAGGTTTCTATAAACGGTGTCGTCTCAACGGAATTGCGTGGTGCCCCTTTTAAAGTGAATGCGGTTGTCTCTAATGCCTAACCCATAAACGATAGTGGTAATTTGATAAGAAACATCATGGTATGCACCATATCCAATAGGGTGCAGTTATGATGTTCGGACACACCATCACACTATGTTGTTCCAGGCGGTATTAATTGTGAAACACTTTCCACAATGTCTCAATTGTGTGCCAAACTCGTATCTCAGATACTCATCTCTATGATCATATCACAGACATTTTATCCTCTTGTCACGACGATCTTCAACATCACTCTGAAATTACTTGAACCTTTCAATAATTCAGACTAGTGTTTCATCAAGTAAATACACTCAGCATCTACTCAAATCATCTGTGAAGTAAGAACATAACGATATCCACTGCATGCCTCAGCACTCATTGGACTGCGTACATCAAAATGTATTACTTCCAATAAGTTGCTCTCTTGTTCCATCTCACTGAAAACGAGGACTTTCAGTCATTTTGCCCATGTGGTATGATTTGCATGTCTCAAGTGATTCATAATCAAGTGAGTCCAAACGATCCATCTGTATGGAGTTTCTTCATGCATATATACCAATAGACATGGTTCGCATGTCTCAATCTTTTCAAAAACGAGTGAGTCCAAAGATCCATCTACATGGAGCTTCTTCATGCATTCTACACCAATATGACTCAAGTGGCAGTGCCACAAGTATGTGGTACTATCATTACTATCTTATATCTTTTGGCATGAACATGTGTATCACTACGAGCGAGATTCATTTTAGGTGCAAGACCATTGAAGGTATTATTCAAATAAATAGAGTAACCATTATTCTCCTTAAATGAATAACCGTTTTGCGGTAAACATAATCCAATCATGTTCGATGCAAACACCAAATCTCGATGGTAGAGGGAGCATGCGATGCTTGATCACATCAACCTTGGGAACACTTCCAACACATATCGTCACCTCACCTTTAGCTAGTCTCCATTTATTCCGCAGCTTTTATTTCGAGTTACTAACACTTAGCAACCGAACCGGTATCTAATACCCTGGTGCTGCTAGGAGTACTAGTAAAGTACACATTCATATAACGTATATCCAATATACTTCTGTCGACCTTGCCTGCCTTCACATCTACCAAGTATCTAGGGTAGTACTGCTTCAGTGACCGTTCCTCTCATTACAGAAGCACTTAGTCTCGGGTTTGGGTTCAACCTTGGGATTCTTCACTAGAGCAGCAAACGACTTGCTGATTCATGAAGTATCCCTTTTGCCCTTGCCCTTCTTAAACTAGTGGTTTTACTAACCATCAACAATTGATGCTCCTTCTTGATTTCTACTCTCGCGGTGTCAAACATCGCGAATAGCTCAAGGATCATCATAACTATCCTTGATATGTTATAGTTCATCACGAAGCTCTACTAGCTTGGTGGCAGTGACTATGGAGAACTATCACTATCTAATCTGGGAGATTAACTCCCACTCGATTCAAGCGATTGTGGCACTCAGACAATCTGAGCACACGCTCAACGATTGAGCTTTTCTCCCTTAGTTTGCAGGCTTAAGAAACTTGTCAGAGGTCTCATACCTCTTGACGTGGGCACTAGTCTGAAATCCCAATTTCAGTCTTCGGAACATCTCACATGTTCTGCGACGTTTCAAAAACGTCTTTGGTGCCACAATTCTAAACCGCACTGAACTATCACGTAGTCATCAAAACGTGTATGTCAGATGTTTCGTAACATCTACAGACGACGCTGAGGTTCAGCACACCGATCGGTGCATTAAGGACATAAGCCTTCTGTGCAGCAATGAGGACAATCCTCAGTATATGGACCCAGTCCGTATAATAGCTACTACCAACTTTCAACTAAATTTTCTCTAGGAACATATCTTAACCAGTAGAACTAAAGCGCAAGCTATGACATAATTTGCAAATACCTTTTTGACTATGTTCATGATAATGAAGTTCATCTGATTATGAACTCCCACTCAGACAGACATCCCTCTAGTCATCTAAGTGAAACATGATCCGAGTTTAACTAGGCCGTGTCCGATCATCACGTGAGACGGACTAGTCAAGATCGGTGAACATCTCCATGTTGATCGTATCTTCTATACGACTCATGCTCGACCTTTCGGTCCTCCGTGTTCCGAGGCCATGTCTGTACATGCTAGGCTCGTCAAGTCAACCTAAGTGTATTGCGTGTGTTCCGAGGCCATGTCTGTACATGCTAGGCTCGTCAACACCCGTTGTATTCGAACGTTAGAATCTATCACACCCGATCATCACGTGGTGCTTCGAAACAACGAACCTTCGCAACGGTGCACAGTTAGGGTGAACACTTTCTTGAAATTATTATAAGGGATCATCTTACTTACTACCGTCGTTCTAAGCAAATAAGATGCAAAAACATGATAAACATCACATGCAATCAAATAGTGACATGATATGGCCAATATCATCATGCTCCTTTGATCTCCATCTTCGGGGCACCATGATCATCTTCGTCACCGGCATGACACCATGATCTCCATCATCATGATCTCCATCATTGTGTCTTCATGAAGTCGTCACGCCAACGATTACTTCTACTTCTATGGCTAACACGTTTAGCAACAAAGTAAAGTAATTTACATGGCGTTATTCAATGACACGCAGGTCATGCAAAATAATAAAGACAACTCCTATGGCTCCTGCCGGTTGTCATACTCATCGACATGCAAGTCGTGATTCCTATTACAAGAATATGATCAATCTCATACATCACATATATCATTCATCACATCTTCTGGCCATATCACATCACATAGCACTTGCTGCAAAAACAAGTTAGACGTCCTCTAATTGTTGTTGCAAGTTTTTACGTGGTTTGTAGGTTTCTAGCAAGAACGTTTTCTTACCTACGTATGACCACAACGTGATTTGCCAATTTCTATTTACCCTTCATAAGGACCCTTTTCATCGAATCCGTTCCGACTAAAGTAGGAGAGACAGACACCCACTAGCCACCTTATGCATCTAGTGCATGTCAGTCGGTGGAACCTGTCTCACGTAAGCGTACGTGTAAGGTCGGTCCGGGCCGCTTCATCCTACAATGCCGCCGAAACAAGAAAAGACTAGTAGCGGCAAGAAGAATTAGCAAACTCAACGCCCACAACTTCTTTGTGTTCTACTCGTGCAAAGTAATTACGCATAGACCTGGCTCATGATGCCACTGTTGGGAATCGTAGCATAATTTAAAATTTTCCTACGTTCACCAAGATGCATCTATGGAGTATACTAGCACCGAGGGGAAGGGAGTGTATCTACATACCCTTGTAGATCGCGAGCGGAAGCGTTCCAATGAACGTGGATGACGGAGTCGTACTCGCCGTGATCCAAATGACCGATGACCGAGTGCCGAACGGACGGCACCTCCGCGTTCAACACACGTACGGTGCAGCGGCGTCTCCTCCTTCTTGATCCAGCAAGGGGGAAGGACAGGTTGATGGAGATCCAACAGCACGACGGCGTGGTGGTGGATGTAGCGGGTCTCTGGCAGGGCTTTGCCGAGCTTCTGCAAGAGAGAGAGAGGTGTTGCAGGGGAGGAGGGAGGCGCCCAAGGCTGTTGTGTGCTGCCCTCCCTCCCCCCCCCCTTTATATAGGCCCCCTGGGGGGGGCGCCGGCCCCAAGAGATGGGATATCAAGGGGGGGCGGCGGCCACAAGGGGGGAAGGGGTTGCCTTGCCCCCCAAGGCAAGGGGGAACTCCCCCCTAGGGTTCCCAACCCTAGGCGCATGGGGGGAGGCCCAAGGGGGGGGCGCCCAGCCCACTAGGGGCTGGTTCCCTTCCACTTTCAGCCCACGGGGCCCTCCGGGATAGGTGGCCCCACCCAGTGGACCCCCGGGACCCTTCCGGTGGTCCCGGTACAATACCGGTAACCCCCGAAACTTTCCCGGTGGCCGAAACTGGACTTCCTATATATAATTCTTCACCTCCGGACCATTCCAGAACCTCTCGTGACGTCCGGGATCTCATCCGGGACTCCGAACAACTTTCGGGTTTCCGCATACATATATCTCTACAACCCTAGCATCACCGGACCTTAAGTGTGTAGACCCTACGGGTTCGGGAGACATGCAGACATGACCGAGACGCCTCTCCGGTCAATAACCAACAGAGGGATCTGGATACCCATGTTGGCTCCCACATGTTCCATGATGATCTCATCGGATGAACCACGATGTCGAGGATTCAGTCAATCCCGTATGCAATTCCCTTTGTCAAACGGTATGTTACTTGCCCGAGATTCGATCGTCGGTATCCCAATACCTTGTTCAATCTCGTTACCGGCAAGTCTCTTTACTCGTACCGCAATGCATGATCCCGTGACTAACGCCTTAGTCACATTGAGCTCATTATGATGATGCATTACCGAGTGGGCCCAGAGATACCTCTCCGTCACACGGAGTGACAAATCCCAGTCTCGATCCGTGCCAACCCAACAGACACTTTCGGAGATACCCGTAGTGCACCTTTATAGTCACCCAGTTACGTTGTGACGTTTGGCACACCCAAAGCACTCCTATGGTATCCGGGAGTTGCACGATCTCATGGTCTAAGGAAAAGATACTTGACATTGGAAAAGCTCTAGCAAACGAAACTACACGATCTTTTATGCTATGCTTAGGATTGGGTCTTGTCCATCACATCATTCTCCTAATGATGTGATCCCGTTATCAATGACATCCAATGTCCATAGTCAGGAAACCATGACTATCTGTTGATCAACGAGCTAGTCAACTAGAGGCTTACTAGGGACATGTTGTGGTCTATGTATTCACACTTGTATTACGATTTCCGGACAATACAATTATAGCATGAATAATAGACAATTATCATGAACAAAGAAATATAATAATAACAATTTATTATTGCCTCTAGGGCATATTTCCAACATCACCACCATAACCAAGAAAGATACAATGTCGTGTCTTCGAATCAAGCTTTGACCTTTCATATTGAGGAATATGAACAAAGGCCTTGCACCCAAAAACCTTCAGGTGGTCATATGAGATGTCCTTGTCACACCAAACCCTGTTAGGAACATCTACCTGCAAAGGATAACTTGGTGAGAGATTAATAAGATAAACTGCAGTCATCAAAGCCTCACCCCAAAAGTGTTTACGTAGCTTTGCACTTGACAACAAGCATCTAACTCTCTCCACAATTGTCCTGTTCATCCTCTCAGCAAGACCATTCAGTTGTGGTGTCTTCGAGGGAGTAAATTGATGCCTAATACCTTGCTGCTTGCAATATGCATCAAATGGCCCAATATACTCTCCTCCATTATCAGTGCGAATGCACTTGATCTTCTTCTCAGTTTCTCTCTCAACCGAGGCATGGAATTGCTTGAATACACCTAGTACTTGATCTTTGGTCCTCAAAGTGAAGGCCCAAACTTTTCTGGAAAAGTCATCAATAAAAGTCACAAAGTACTTAGCACCACCAAGAGATCTTACCGACATTTTGCAAACATCGGAATGTATCAGTCCAGCTTCTCGGGCTTCTTGTGAGGAGGTAGAGTCTTGAAGGCAGCTCGGTGTTGCTTCCCTGCTAGACAATCTGAACATTTCTTGATGTGAACTCCTTTCACACCCTTCAACATGTTTTTCTTCACTAGCACTATCATCCCCTTCTCACTCATGTGCCCAAGTCTCTTGTGCCATAGAGCACAATGATCATCCTTCTCTAGTGCATTGACAGAAGCACTAAAGATCTTAGCATGAACATGATACAACACTGAGACCATTTTACCTCTTGCAACAATCATGTTGCCTTTGGTGAGCTTGTACTGCCCTTTTCCAAAACTGCTCAAGTAATCATCTCCATCAAGCAAACCAACCGAGATAATATTGAGACGAAGTGCCTCAACATGCCTCACAGATTTGAGGACTAACCTTGTACCATTTGTGGTCTCCAAATGCACATCTCCTTTTCTAATGATGGCTGCTCTATCATTGTTCCCCATCTTCACAACACCAAAATCACCTGATATATAGTTAGTGAAGAGCTCTCTGCGAGATGTAGCATGAATGGTAGCACCGCTATCCGGTATCCAAATCGTCTCGTCACCATCCACAAGGTTGACAGTTTCATCAGAAACAACAGTGATCCTCTCCTCAACAATGGAACCAAATCTGCCCTCATTTTCTTCATGCATAACAAGCATGATGTCCTCTTCTACTGCAGTAACTCGGTTGCCCTCTGTGTCACTATCACTGTCAACTTGCTTCTGATCTTGCTTCTTCTTTTTCTTTTTGTCTTCCTTCTGATGGCAGTGATGGCACTCATAATCAGCATACTTACTTTTTGATTTGCTCCTACCTCTTTCTGCCCCTTTACCTGGACCTCTGCTCTTGCTTCTCCCCCTGGACTGAGTGACTAGCACCTCTGAATGTGAGGAAGAACTGGCTTCAGCCACCTTTCTGGACTCTTCATTTAGTACCCTGGTTTTCACAAGATTCCAAGTGACAATTCCATTAGGTGCTGAATTGCAAACCGTGACCTTAAAGGTCTCCCAGCTGTCCGGTAATGAGCCTAGTAGCAGCAAAGCTCTCACTTCATCTTCAAATGTTATTCCCATTGAAGAAAGCTGATTTATAATGCCTTGGAATGTATTCACATGATCTGCAATTAGAGTGCCCTCCTTGTACCTCAAGCACATCAATTGTTTCCTCAAGAACATCTTGTTTGTACCTTCTTTCCGGGCAAACAACTCTTCCAATTTCTGCCATAAGGTGCGTGCATGTGTCTCATCAATGATATGGTTCAAAACATTGTCATCGACCCATTGCCAAATAAACCCACAAGCTTGGCGATGAAGTACCTTCCACTCATCTTCTTCAATGCCCTCCGGCATCTCAGTGGAGAACACTGGCTTCCAGTATTCTTTCACATACAACAAGTCCTCCATCTTGCCCTTCCATGCTTGATAATTTGTACCATTCAAAGATATCATCCTGTTGGTATTCACTTCCATCTTTCACCACAAGAAACTCAGCAATTTGCACAAGCAAACCAAGGCTCTGATACCACTTTGTTGGGGCTGGACAGCAACAATGCGCTGCACAAATTCACCGACACGGCAAATATGCACTCTACACAGCCCCCTCTGCTTGTGATGAACTTTGAGGACAGCTTCAACCAACAAGTAAGCAGCGGAATAACACAAACAACATGCACAAGCGACACAAGATTTAACATGGAAAAACCTCCTCAACTTGAGGAGTAAAAAACCATGGCTGTGGACCGACCGGTCCATGCAACTTCACTATGAGAATGATGAGTACAAAGTCTTCTCTAGAACATCTAGAGAGATCTACAACACACTCTCCACGTTGCCAACCGGCAACAGCAACAACAGCCACAAGAGGCAAGATTTCAGCAAAGCAGAGTTTACACAGCTTCTGTACCCTTCAGTGTTTTGCAAACTGCTCTTAAACCGCTGAACCAAACAGCACCAAATTTGGCAGACAAGTAGACACACGAGTTCTTGAGATCCCCTCCAAATTTCAGCTCAATCGGACATCATTTGCCTACCCAAACTGTTCGTCTCCCAAAACTACTCTGTTCTGAAACTGCAGCAGTCAGAGCTGACAAAACCACTCTCAAATCTGATGCTCCACTGACCCAATCCTCAAACCAGATAACCAGATCGAAGTACTCAAAGTAAGGAACGAGCTCACCAAGTTTGGGGTCGATCCAAGCATGTTTGAGCCTCCAATCACCAGCTTGAACAATGTCTAGTCCGATGCAGCAAATCTGGACAGAACCTCTGCTTCTTCTTCTTCCTCTCTCTTAGGTTGTGTTTTCTCTTGTGTGCTCTCTCACTCTCACGAATGACAGCCACCACCAGCAGGGGTGGATTGGCTAGGGTTTTCTCCTTGCTCCCTTCCCTTGGAAGCGCTCTCAACCGTCGGATACAGCGCAGATCAACGGCTGACATGTGTTGGACTTATGGGCTGATGTTGGGCTGCCAACACACCTCCATGTGGAGGGACTTAGCCCAACAACATGAAGCTCTTAGTGTACACCAAGGCCCACCGCATGTTGTACGGCGAGGCCGGCAAGGCCATCGTCGACTTCCTCTTCTCGCTCCTCACCTTGCCGGTCGGCACGATCGTCAAGCTCCTCACCGTGGCCTCCATGGCTGGCAGCATGGGGAGCCTATACAGCAGCGTCGACAAGCTCGACGACACCTAGGTATGCCGCGATGACGCCAAGAACGTCCTGCTCACGCCCGCCTGTGGTTGGGATACCGGCAAGCTGCTTCCGCTCCCCGAGCCGGAGCATGCTGTCGGTGTTCTTTATCGATGCAACAACAACCGCAGGAACTACACTAGCGTAAGGGGCTTGCTGTGCACCAATTGCCATCGTAGCATGGAAACCCCGATGCAGCCGCTTGTGGAGGAGTCGGAGGGCGGCTCCGATGTGGTCGTTGTGCCTCGTGCTGTTGGCGCCGGCTTCGTGCAGGGGATTGTGACGTCCACTGTGATGGACGACCTGAAGGTGTCGCCCATGTCTTCCATCTCTGGGATCACCCTCCTCAACACCTTTGGCATTACGGACATCCGCTCGCTTCAGGAGAAGACTGTGCAGCTTGGCTGTACCGAGGTAACAACTCCACAACTGTCATAAAGCAATTATATGTAGATTGCCCGCTCAACATTTTTGGGGTTCCAATGTGTAGGGTTTGGAGATTCTGAAGGCGTCACTGCAGTCAAAGACGGTTCTCACTGATGTCTTCCTTTCGTAGAAGCAGCCCGAAGGGCTGAAGTAGTTGAGATCGTGCGCCAGTTCGCCTTTGCTTGTCATCCTGTGGCCATCGGAGCGGCTTGTCCTTGTCTTGATGTTGGTGTCTTGCATTCAGTTCGCCCGTGTCACTGTTAGTGTGATGATGCAGGTCGTGTCCCGTTTAGAAGTTCTATATGTCCACTTTATTTCTGTCTTTTGGTTTGTATCAGGTCTAATTATCGTATTTTGGAGCTCTTATCTGATTTGAAGAAATGATGTTTTATCATTAATCAGTTCCCTATAAATTACTACCAAGTGCTACTCCGATTTCACCTGACAGCATAACGCTCCTCCACAAGCTGAAAATGCAATTGATAACAATGGAAAGAAAAGATGGCCTGGCCAAATAGTTCCAAAAAGTTTAGGTGGTTGACTACGGGGAATTCTTGATAATGTTATTAGTTCAGTGCTCATTTGATCTTTGGTCCAAGACCCAAGAGGCAAAGATCTCACAAGAAATTCCACATCTTGGTCCTAGAGGCAAAGATTTTACAATTCATAGGGATCACAACAATGCTACCATCAGCTTTTCATCATGTTTTACAAATATTATTAATCAAAACAGGCAGAACAATCCTAAATGCAAACATCAGCTCTTACTACCTCCGTCAGGAATTACTTGTCGCTCAAATGAATGTAGTTCTGGGCGGAGGGGGTACAAGACATGAGCTGAAAAGCAGACTTCTGTAATGTGGCAAAAAAGTATTTTCCACCAAGTTAAAAATCCATAGCTGACAGGTCTATAGCATTCAGAGAAAGAACGAGTGGAAAGAAGTTGTGATGTTTCATCGCGTAAGAGTGAAATGTGTCACTAGTCCATTAACTCAAACTGATTGAACACTTTAGGCCAACAACTTGGAAAGCGATCCAATTTAGTTCATAAACTCACTAATTTGATCAAGTAAGGCCAAAACCGATCGGTAGGTAAAAACCGATCGCATGGTTGCCACATCATCTTACCCTTGCATGCTAGCGAGCTAACTATTTTTACAGGGTTCATTTTGCAAGTGGCCAGTTTTTCTCACAGCCCAGCTACTGGGGTATGGAGGGGGGTGGGGGGAATGCAGTGTTGTGCTTGTTGGAGTTGTGTCGAATATAGTGTACAAGGTAGGTTATTACAGTTGGACTTGTAGTTGTATTGTGTTTAGATATGATATGTAGTCGTGTCCTAGTAGGACACTTGTATCCTAGGCCTCTCATATATAGCGGGGCTAGACACACGATGTAACATATGCCAACATAATAGCACAGGAACGCAGGGGAAGCCGGCGGCATGTGCCGGCACACCACCGCAAAAGAGACTTCTGTCATAATCTCACCCCCCCAAATATTCACATGTTTTACCGGGGGAGGGGGGTGGCTCTTGCAGCACTCAACATAGCTCTGCCACTGAACATGGTGTTGTGAGAGGAGGGGGAAGAACGAGGGTTTTGCCACCTTTTGGGAGGAGTGATAGGGGATGAAGGAGGATGTAGTTTTTTGCGAGAAAACTTCCAGTCTATTCATCTTCTATCATGGCAGTACAACGAACACCTGAAATAATAATAAGTTACATCCAGATCCGTAAACCACCCAGCGACGACTACAAGCACTGAAGCAAGCCAAAGGCACACCACCGTCATCGCGCCTCCCTCGCCGGAACCGGGCAAAACTTGTTGTAGTAAACAGTCGGTAAGTCGTCGTGCTAAGGCCCCATAGGACCAGTGCACCAAAATAGCAACCGCCGCGGATGAAGAGATGTGAAGACCAGAAGAATGCAACTTGAATACCCATGAACGTGTATGAACAAAGACCATATCCGAGTAAATCCACCAAAGACAACCACCAACCGAATCTGACGAGATCCATCGGAGACACACCAACACACGCCATCCGATGATGCTAGATGCACCACTGGGACAGGGCTGGGCGGGGAGAACCTTACTCTATCTTTAGGGAGGCGCCACCGTCTCGCTTTTCTGAGCCGGACACAAACCTTAACAAAACTCACAAAAACATCTAAAACCGGAGCCCTCCCGCCGGAAAGGGCCAGGATCCACCGCGCCTCCATGGCCGGCCACCCGAGACGAGACGGACCGGCGGCGGGAGGCACGAAGCAGAGGAACCTAAACTTTTTTTGAGAGGCGATAGCAAATCTTTCCTTGTGTTAACGTATACATGCCTTATGATAACGACGACCTGATTGAACAACAAAAACCACATGAAAACCATTTGTGTATTTGGCGATGACAATGAAGTAATTTCTTGGGTACTTTTCTTGACAAAAAGACTTGGATCCAGCACGCAAAATCGATCGGGTCAATCGCAGCTATTGGACAAGGATGTAGTTGTAGAATAGGAGGAAGCGGCGGCAAGGAAGCTGGTGATACAACTGTCCAGGGCCAGGTATGTTACTGGTAATGTGCAAACTATTGTGACATGACTGTTTTTTTTTTCACTTATCTTTTTCTGTTTTTTTAATTGTTTGAATTGCTTACAACATGTATCGTGTGGTATAGTGTTACTTAGAGTTCGTGTTGATGTTTGGTTTTGACTAGCACACGTTACTGCTCTTTTACGACTTCTAAGTATTTTATGCTTTCTTTGCTGGAGGCCGTGGGACTTTAAATTTTCTATGTGTGGTCACATTTGATTCTGAACCATCGAGTATTTTGCGATGCAAGAATGATGCTATGCTGGTGCTTTCTATGTACTGCGGTTTTGTTAGCACTAAGTCTACCAGATTATCTTTCTATTTGTTTTCATTGTTACTTTTTCTTACATATGTCCTTCGAGATCTCTAAATGGGGCTACCTCCAATGCTTTGTCTAAAATTGATTACGGTCTATAATACAAACCAATATTCTTTTATTAGATAACGAAGTCATCGGTATTACTGTGGATGTATTTTCATATTATTGACCTATTTAATTTTAAAGACAATTTATATACAATATAATGAGAAAAATACTTAATACAATGCTGATAATGGGTAAAATGGCGCGGCAAAATGCGTGTTTGCTTCAAATGGATTATGATGGCTAGTGGATTTAAACAATTAATGTGTGCGGTGAGGACGACAAGAATTCTGTAGCATGAGCGTATGATGTGTCTAGGTAAATAAATAAAATCAAAAGCAACACTGGTCATTCAATTTACTTGGCAATAAAGAAAAAACGGAAACACATTGACGATATAAAGAAAAAAAAGCCAAAACACACCATGTTATGTTTGTAGGTAAACAAATGAAATAAAAGAATAAAAAAACACTGGTCATTCAGTTTACTTGCCCAT
Organism: Aegilops tauschii subsp. strangulata; assembly: GCF_002575655.3. Taxonomy (NCBI): domain Eukaryota; kingdom Viridiplantae; phylum Streptophyta; class Magnoliopsida; order Poales; family Poaceae; genus Aegilops; species Aegilops tauschii. Next base: position 557,253,442 of record NC_053041.3, on the reverse strand, counting down.
AAAGGAAAAAAAATTGAATACACTGTCGATATAAAGAGAACAAAAAAAAGCCAAACACACCATGTTGATATGCTAAGAGGTGTTGTGCGACAATGGCACAACCGAGAATCATTTTATCATTGATTGTAATTTTGATTGGTAGCTTACCAAGCTGGCCACTTGGTGTCAACTGAACTAGGAATCAACATTATAAAGAGCAGCTACGAAGTTTACATAAGCAGTATGGGACTAATCACTCAGACCAGGGATGAAAATTCAGAAGCAGCGCCAGTAAGTCATGTTGGGTCGGCCAGGCGAGTACGTTGGGCTTTAGCCCAATAAGAAGAAGCCCTATTTCGGAAACCAAGCGCATGCAAGATCACAAGCCAGTGAACAATGATTAACGAAACGTTCCCTTGTAAAAAAATGCGAGGTTCCCTTGTAAAAAAATGTTACTCATATTAACGTAACGTTCATCCAATCGAGCATGCATGCCTCTAGATATTGTTCCCACTAGTGGTTGTGAATGCACGCACATTCATATTCTGCGGTCTTTAAGTCTCCCGTTCTCTATTCATATTCTGCGGTCTTTAAGTCTCCTGTTCTCAAGTGCTCATCATATATACGGGCCTCCGCACAGCGCTTGCCCACTCCAAGATCCCAACTCGATGGTTAACATTGCCTCTGGAGAGAAATTCAGGAGTACCAGTGGTGACAAGCTAAGCATGAAGCTGTTGCTGGACACCAAGGTCCACCGCGTGCTGTCGACTTCCTCTTCTCGCTCCTCACCTTGCCGGTCGGCACCATCGTCAAGCTCCTCACCTATGGCCGGCAGCATGGGGAACCTATACAGCAGCGTCAACAAGCTCGACGACACCTACGTCTGCCGTGATGACACCAAGAACGTCCTGCTCACGCCTGCCGGTGGTTGGGATACCGGCAAGCTGCTTCAGCTCCCCGAGCCGGAGCATGCTGTCGGTGTTCTTTATCGATGCAACAACAACTGCAGGAACTACGCCAGTGTAAGGGGCTTGCTGTGCACCAATTGCCATCGTAGCATGGAAACCTTGATGCAGCCGCTTGTAGATGAGTCGGAGGGCGGCTCAGATGGGGGCGGCGTGCCTCGTGCTGCTGGCGCCGGCTTCGTGCTGGGGATTGTGACCTACACCATGATGCATGACCTCAAGGTGTCGCCCATGTCTTCCATCTCTAGGATCACCCTCCTCAACACCTTCGGCGTCACAGACATCCGCTCGCTCCAGGAGAAGACTGTGCAGCTTGGCTATGCCGAGGTAACAACTCCACAACTGTCACAAAGCAATTATATGTAGATTACCCGCTCAACATTTTTGGCGTTCCAATGTGTAGGGTTTGGAGATTCTGAAGGCGTCACTGCAGTCAAAGACGGTTCTCGCTGATGTCTTCCTTGCGAAGAAGCGGCCCGGAGGGCTGAACTAGTTGAGATCGTGTGCCGGTTCGCCCTTGCACGCCATGGTGGTGTGGCCATCGATTGGAGTACAAGAAATTTCACATCTTGGTCCTAGAGGCAAAGATTTTACAATTCACAGGGATCACACCAATGCTACCATCAGCTTTTCATCGTGTTTTACAAATATTATTGATCAAAACAGGCAGCTCTTACTACCTTCGTCCGGAATTACTTGTCTCTCAAATGAATGTAGCTAGTTCCGGGTGGAGGACAAGACATGAGCTGAAAAGCAGCCTTTTGTAACGTAGCAAAAAGGTATTTTCCACCAAGTTAAAAACCATAGCCGACAGGTCTATAGCTTTCAAAGACGGAACGAGTGGAAAGAAGTTCTGATGTTTCATCGCGTAAGAGTGAAATGTATCACTAGTCCACTAACTCAAATTGATTGAACACTTTAGGCCAAAAACTTGGAAAGCGATCCAATTTAGTTCATAAACTCACTAATTTGCTCAAATAAGGCCAAAACCGATCCGGTAGGTAAATCACTAATTTGCTCAAATAAGGCCAAAACCGATCCGGTAGGTAAAAACCGGTCACATGGCTGCCACGTAATCTTACCCTTGCATGGTTGCGAGCTAACTATTTTTACAGCGATCTTTTTGCAAATGGCCAGTATTTTTTTTTCAGACTAGCTAAATGGCGTATGGAGGGGCGGGGGGATGCAGTGTTGTGCTTGGGACTTGAACTCTCACCAATAGGACATTAAGAGTGTAGTGCATGATAATGTGACATTAAGAGTGCCATGCATGACAATGTAGCGGACAATATATATTAGGACGTAAAGATTTGGTAAATTCTTTTGAAAGTGCATTTGAAAAACATATAACTAACAATGCCATAGGTGGGATTCAAAACTGCGCGATAAGGTAAGGAGCAACGAACGCTGACCATTAGAATTTGAAGCATTTCGTGTCTTTAGAGGCTTACATAGTATATATAGAATCAGTGCATTTTGCTGCCATGGCAGCAGATATGCCGCCCCTTTTTTTTAGAAAAGGAGGAGGACTCCCGGCCTCTGCATCTGGGCGATGCATGCAGCCACTTTATTAATTATTCACACAAGACCTTACAAAGTCATACAACAGTAAGACTAAAGCCACCATCTACGCAACAACTGTTGCTACTCCTATCTAGTTGATGAAGAGGCGATGATAGCCTGGGCCTAATACCAAACAGACATCGCAGCCAAACCTAAACATCTAATACCTGAGGTCCCAACCAGGACGCTTGCCGGGTATGGGGCACCTACCAGTCCGACGCACTCCTCAACCAGGACGCCTGCCGGGTATGAGGCCGCCGCAGACACCTTCCACCAATCCATTTCAGAGTTGTACTGTTGCATCTACCGTGCCAGGTCTCTCTGCCATCGACGCCACCACGACGTCAGACAACGTCGTCCTCCTACGCGAGTCCATCCTCGCCCATCGAACTCCGAATCTGCACTGCGCCACGCCGTCGAGATCCGTCGTCATCAATGTATAGGATGAAGCACCGCTCCACCAAAGATGCCATCCGCTGGTCCCGCGAGGCCGAGTGCACCTCCAAGAATGCCGCCCCCAAGGGGGTAACGACACATAATTGCCGCCAACATCCGATCAGCCGGTCTAGGGTTTCCCCTGGAGGTATTGAGTGGAGTTTGGAGCTTCACCTCGATGATGCCTTCAGGAAGGAAACGATGATAAGGGCATCGTCATCACCGGCTCCGGCCATCGACCGAAGACCTGGTTTTCACCTGGATCCGTCCCAAGAAATCCACCCGATAACCTGTGCACCGTCTCGACCGCCTTCAAAGCCCCAGATCTAGCCGCCTAGATTCGGCAACCAACCGCAATAGCAGTGCCACCGTAGGAGCCATGGCGCACCGGCCACTGCCTGAGTGTGCCACCACTGGAGCCTAGGAGGAGGGCTCCCACCCCGCCTCACCAAGCCGCGAGAGCCACCGAGATGGATCCCGCTGCTACGTCTCCAACGTATCTATAATTTTTTTTATTGTTCCATGCTATTATATTATCCATCTTGTATGTTTTATATGCATTTATTTGTTGTTTTATATGATTTTTGGGACTAACCTATTAACCTAGAGCCCAATGTCGGTTTCTATTTTTTCCTTGTTTTTGAGTTCTACAGAAAAGGAATACCAAACGGAGTCCAATTGACGTGCCAATTTTTGATGATTTTTTATGGACCGAAGAGTCCCAAGCCATCCACGAGGGTGGAGGGCGCGCCCTACCCCCTGGGCTCGTCCCCATATCTCGTGGATGACTCGGAGACCCCCCCTGACATGAGACCGACGTAAAAAATTCCTATAAATACAGAAACCCCCAGAAAGAAACCTAGGCCGGGAGTTCCGCCGCCGCAAGCCTCTATAGCCACCAAAAACCAATCGGGACCCTGTCCGGCACCCTGCCAGAGGGGGGATTCATCACCGGTGGCCATCTTCATCACCCCGGCGCTCTCCATGATGAGGAGGGAGTAGTTCACCCTCAGGGCTGAGGGTATGTACCAGTAGCTATGTGTTTGATCTCTCTCTCTCTCTCTCTCTCTCTCTCTCTCTCTCTCTCTCTCGTGTTCTTGATATGGCATGATCTTGATGTATCGCGAGCTTTGCTATTATAGTTGGATCTTATAATGTTTCTCCCCCTCTACTCTCTTGTAATAGATTGAGTTTTCCCTTCGAAGTTATCTTATCGGATTGAGTTTTTAAGGATTTGAGAACACTTGATGTATGTCTTGCATGGGATACCCGTGGTGACAACGGGGTATTCTATTGATTCACTTGATGTATGTTTTGGTGATAAACTTGCGGGTTCCGTGACTTTGGGACTCTATGCATAGGGGTTGGCACACGTTTTCGTCTTGACTCTCCCTTAGAAACTTTGGGGCACTCTTTGAAGTTCTTTGTGTTGGTTGAATAGATGAATCTGAGATTGTGTGATGCATATCTTATAATCATACCCGCGGATACTTGAGGTGACATTGGAGTATCTAGGTGACATTAGGGTTTTGGTTGATTTGTGTCTTAAGGTGTTATTTTACTACGAAATCTAGGGATGTTTGTGACACTTATAGGAATAGCCCAATGGATTGATCAAAAAGAATAACTTTGAGGTGGTTTCGTACCCTACAATAATCTCTTCGTTTGTTCTCCGCTATTAGTGACTTTGGAGTGACTCTTTGTTGTATGTTGAGGGATAGTTATATGATCTAATTATGTTATTATTGTTGAGAGAACTTGCACTAGTGAAAGTATGAACCTTAGGCCTTGTTTCCTAGCGTTGCAATACCGTTTACGCTCACTTTTACCACTTGCTACCTTGCTGTTTTCATATTTTCAGATTACAAATACCCATATCTATCATCCATATTGCACTTGTATCACCATCTCTTCGCCGAACTAGTGCATCTATACAATTTACCATTGTATTGGGTGTGTTGGGGACACAAGAGACTCTTTGTTATTTGCTTGCAGGGTTGTTTGAGAGAGACCATCTTCATCCCACGCCTCCCACGGATTGATAAACCTTAGGTCATCCACTTGAGACAAATTTTCTACTGTCCTACAAACCTCTGCACTTGGAGGCCCAACGACGTCTACAAGAAGAAGGTTGTGTAGTAGACATCAAGATCTTTTCTGGCGCCGTTGCCGGGGAGGTTAGTGCTTGAAGGTATATTTTTAGGTCTTGCAATCGAATCTTTTAGTTTCTTGTTTTATCACTAGTTTAGTTTATAAAAGAAAACTACAAAAAAAATGGAATTGAGGATGCCTCATATGCTTCATCTTTTTAATGTGTTTTGTGAAAATAAGGATTCCGATAATTGTGCTCAAGTGCTAGAAGAAGAATGCATTAGAATGTTTTGCACTAAGTATTTGAATGATGAGCATGATTGCAATGTTGTTAGTATGAATTTCTTGAATATCCATGATGCTAATGATATGCAAAGCCAAAAGCTTGGGGAAGCTATGTTTGATGAAGATGATATTTTTTGCCCCCCAAGTTTTGATGAGAAAATTTATTATGATGAAAGCATGCCTCCTATTTATGATGATTATATTGATGAAAATGGATTTGGAGAGGTCATGACTTTATTTAGTAATGAATCCACTATTTTGGAAGAGGTTCCAATTGATTATGAGAACAAAGTTGCTATCTATGATGATTATTGTGATGACATGTATGCTATAAAGAAAAATGATAACCATGAAACTTGTCAGCATGATTTTAATTTTCAATTGGATTATGCCTCACATGGTAGTTATTTTGTTGAGTTTGCTCCCACTACTATTCATGAGAAGAAATTTGCTTATGTGGAGAGTAATAAAAATTCTATGCTTGTAGATCATGAAAAGAATGCTTTATGTGATGGTTATATTGTTGAATTCATTCATGATGCTACTGAAAATTATTATGAGGGAGGAATATATGCTTGTAGGAATTGCAATAATATCAAGTTTCCTCTCTATGTGCTTAAAATCTTGAAGTTATGCTTGTTTTGCTTTCCTATGCTAGTTGATCCTTGTTCCCATAAATTGTTTGCTCACAAAATCCCTATGCATATGAAGTGGGTAACTACAACACCACTCCCCTGTGAGGATCCTTGTGTTCCATTCCTGGGGTTTTACAGACTTGGGGTTCTAGTTTTTTATTTGTTTTTTGGGCTAGGTGTGTATGTCTTCCCTCACTACGTTCCCTGACGCTATGTTTGATTTTGGCTTCATATATAAAATCTGGACTCGTGGTGGTGCCTTGTTAAAAAAAGGGATAATTAGATTTATGCCCCTAGTTGTGTCCCACTCGTCTGTTTTACCCCTAATTCCCAAAAGTCACTGGTTCTGTCCAAGTCACTTTGCTCCTATTATGCTTTTACCCTTTGACCATTTGACCATCAGTTTGAAAACTTCATAACTAATGCATACTAAATCAGAAAAATACAAATAAGATACCAAAATTTTCAGAAAAACATCACCTACATGTCAGTGTCATTTGTATTCATGAAAAAAGTGTTGGAAAGTGCCCATCCGAGTTTTAGCTCTTATGCTACCACCATGGATAGTAAAATCTAAAAAAGTTCAAAAAAATTTAAAAAAAGTTGGTGGCAAAGAATGACAAATGTTTTAAGTGACTGCCAAGTTTCATCATGGAATAACATTCGTGGGTGCCGCGGCAAAAAAAACAATCAGCACTCCAAAATAGATTAGTTTTTTGCCATCACTTCCACGAATGTCGTTCCCTAATGAAACTTGGCAAGCACTTAGAACATTTGTTGTTCTTCGCCACCATATTTTTTTTGAATTTTTTTCAATTTTTTAGAGTTCACTATTCATGGTGGTATCAAAAGAGCTAAAACTCGGATGTGCATTTTCCAACACTTTTTTCATGAATGCAAATGACACTGACATATAGGTGATGTTTTTTCTGAACATTTTGGTATCTTATTTGCATTTTTCTGATTCAGTATGAATTAGTTATGAAGTTTTCAAACTGACGGTCAAACGGTCAAAGGGCAAAAGCATAAGAGGAGCAAAGTGACTTGGACAGAACCGGTGACTTTTGGGAATTAGGGGTAAAACAGACGAGTGGGACACAACTAGGGGCATAAATCTAATTATCCCTAAAAAAATCTCATGAATATAACATTAACTGAAAGTCTGAGACATAATGAAGTCTCAATCCACTGAGATTTAATGAGACTGTTTAATTAGAGATACAGTCGGTTAATTGAGTTTAGGACTATGACTTGGTTCAGGTCAGGTCCTTTAGCGTTTTCTTTGTGAATAGGTCCTTTAGAATTTTAGAGCATCTACATCCAGGTGTCCCAAACTGGTCTCAAACGCCCGGGTGGCGTGCCTGTTCACTGATCGGTCATGATTTTTTGACCTAGACGGCTCTCTCAAACGGGTCTCAAACGCCCGTGCTGACCAACACCCCTCATATCCAGTCCAAATATGGGGCGGATATAGGGGCGTCTGGGCACGCCCGTGCACACCCGCCACGTCAGTCCGACGGCGGGGTCCCACGCAAAAACGCCCTAAAACCCGGCGGTCCGATGGGCGATGCGTCCGTCGCCGCGGTGTGAACGTCGTGTGGCGCCGCTCCGGCTTGCCACCCGAGACCAAATCCGCCTATTTAAGCCGGCCGGCGTCCCGCAACCCTAGCCCATCCACCTCCCACCTCTCTGTGCCGCCAGTCCGAGCCCATCCACCTCCTCCCTCTCCCGCTCCGGTGCTCTGCCCAGGCTCTGGCACTGCGCCATGGTCCGGAGGAAGATCACCTACTACGCAATGCTGACGCAGGAGCGCCGATACGAGATCCAGCAGGAGACCCGGGCGAGACAAGCCGCGCACGCCGCCCGCATCGCTGTCGGGCTGCCTCTGGACTCGCGGGAGCCGAAGGAGGAGGAGGAGGAGCACAACCGAGGGAAGAGAAGGAAGAGGAGCTGGCGCCGATGGAGGTGGAGGAGGCGGAGGATGCGGCGCAGCCGGAGATGGAGCTGCCGGACTTCAACATGGAGCAAGCAGAGGTGGAGTTCGCCATCGCCCAATTGGAGGAGATGGCGGAGTAGCAGGCCATCCCGGAGTACATCCAGGATGAGGCCTATGTGGAGGCCAACTGGGCGTTCCTCCTGTTGGGGAACGCAGTAATTTCAAAAAAATTCCTACGCACACGCAAGATCCATCTAGGTGATGCATAGCAACGAGAGGGGAGAGTGTTGTCTACGTACCCTCGTAAACCGAAAGCGGAAGCATTATGACAATGCGGTTGATGTAGTCGTACGTCTTCACGATCCGACCGATCCTAGTACCGAAAGTACGGCACCTCCGCAATCTGCACACTTCAGCTCGGTGACGTCCCACGAACTCTCGATCCAGCTGAGTGTCGAGGTAGAGCTTTGTCAGCACGACGGTCTGATGACGGTGATGATGAAGTCACCAGCGCAGGGCTTCGCCTAACCACTGCAACGGTATGACCGAGGTGGATTATGGTGGAGGGGGGCACCGCACACGGCTAAGACAATGTCAACTTGTGTGTCTATGGGGTACCCCCTCCCCCGTATATAAAGGAGTGGAGGAGGGGGAGGGCTGGCCCTCTATGGCGCGCCCTGGAGGAGTCCTACTCCCACCGGGAGTAGGATCCCTCCCCCTCCCTAGTTGGACTAGGAGAGGAAGGAAGGGGGAGGAAGGAGGAAGGAAAGGGGGCCGGCCCCCCACCCAATTCGGATTGGGCTTGGGGGGGCCCTCCTAGGCTCCCTTCTCCTCTCTCCCACTATGGCCCAATAAGGCCCTTATACTTCCCAGGGGGTTCCGGTAACCTCGAGGTACTCGGTAAATGCCCGAACTCACCCGGAACCATTCCGATGTCCGAACATAGTTATCCAATATATCGATCTTTATGTCTCGACCATTTCGAGACTCCTCGTCATGTCCATGATCATATCCGGGACTCCGAACTACCTTCGGTACATGAAAACACCTAAACTCATATTACCGATCGTCATCGAACGTTAAGCGTGCGGACCCTACGGGTTCGAGAACTATGTAGACATGACCGAGAAACATCTCTGGTCAATAACCAATAGCGGAACCTGGATGTTCATATTGGCTCCCACATATTCTACAAAGATCTTTATTGGCCAAACCACATAACAACATACGTTGTTCCCTTTGTCATCGGTATGTTACTTGCCCAAGATTCGATCGTCGGTATCTCAATACCTAGTTCAATCTCGTTACCGGCAAGTCTATTTACTCGTTCTGTAGTGCATCATCCTGCAACTAACTCATTAGTCACATTGCTTGCAAGTCGTATAGTGATGTGCATTACCGAGAGGGCCCAGAGATACCTCTCCGACAATCGGAGTGACACACCCTAATCTCAATCTATGCCAACTCAACAAACACCATCGGAGACACCTGTAGAGCACCTTTATAATCACCGAGTTACATTGTGACGTTTGGTAGCACACTAAGTGTTCCTCCGGTATTCGGGAGTTGCATAATCTCATAGTCATAGGAACATGTATAAGTCATGAAGAAAGCAATAGCAAATAAACTAAACGATCAAGTGCTAGGCTAATGGAATGGGTCAAGTCAATCACATCATTCTCTAATGAGGTGATCATGTTAATCAAATGACAACTCATGTCTATGGCTAGGAAACTTAACCATCTTTGATTCAACGAGCTAGTCAAGTAGAGGCATACTAGTGACACTCTGTTTGTCTATGTATTCACACATGTACTAAGTTTCCAGTTAATACGATTCTAGCTTGAATAATAAACATTTATCATGATATAAGGAAATATAAATAACAACTTTATTATTGCCTCTAGGACAAATTTCCTTCGGTCTCCCACTTGCACTAGAGTCAATAATCTAGATTACACACTAATGATTCTAACACCCATGGAGTCTTGGTGCTGATCATGTTTTGCTCGTGAGAGAGGCTTAGTCAACTGGTCTGCAACATTCAGATCCGTATGTATCTTGCAAATCTCTATGTCTCCCTCCTTGACTTGATCGCGGATGGAATTGAAGCGTCTCTTGATGTGCTTGGTTCTCTTGTGAAATCTGGATTCCTTTGCCAAGGCAATTGCACCAGTATTGTCACAAAATATTTTCATTGGACCCGATGCACTAGGTATGACACCTAGATCGGATATGAACTCCTTCATCCACACTCCTTCATTTGCTACTTCCGAAGCAGATACGTACTCCGCTTCACACGTAGATCCCGCCACGACGCTTTGCTTAGAATTGCACCAACTGACAGCTCCACCGTTCAATATAAACACGTATCCGGTTTGGGACTTAGAGTCATCCGGATCAGTGTCAAAGCTTGCATCAATGTAACCATTTACGACGAGCTCTTTATCACCTCCATAAATGAGAAACATATCTTTAGTCCTTTTCAGGTATTTGAGGATGTTCTTGACCGCTGTCCAGTAATCCACTCCTGGATTACTTTGGTACCTCCCTACTTAACTAATAGCAAGGCACACATCAGGTCTGGTACACAACATTGCATACATGATAGAACCTATGGCTGAAGCATAGGGAATGACTTTCATTTTCTCTCTATTTCTACAGTGGTCGGGCATTGAATCTGACTCAACTTCACACCTTGTACCACAGGCAAGAACCCTTTCTTTGCTTGATCTATTTTGAACTTCTTCAAAACTTTATCAAGGTATGTGCTTTGTGAAAGTCCAATTAAGCGTCTCAATCTATCTCTATAGATCTTGATGCCCAATATATAAGCAGCTTCACCGAGGTTTTTCATTGAAAAACTCTTGTTCAAGTATCCTTTTATGCTATCCAGAAATTCTATATCATTTCCAATCAACAATATGTCATCCACATATAATATTAGAAATGCTACAGGGCTCCCACTCACTTTCTTGTAAATACAGGCTTCTCTGAAAGTCTGTATAAAACCATATGCTTTGATCACACTATCAAAACGTTTATTCCAACTTCGAGATGCTTGCACCAGTCCATAAATGGATCGCTGGAGCTTGCACACTTTGTTAGCATCCTTTGGATTGATAAAACCTTCAGGTTGCATCATATACAACTCTTCTTCTAGAAATCCACTCAGGAATGCAGCCTTTACATCCATTTGCCAAATTTTATAATCATAAAATGCAGCAATTGCTAACATGATTCGAACGACTTAAGCATCGCTATGGGTGAGAAAGTCTCATCGTAGTCAACTCCTTGAACTTGTCGAAAACCTTTCGCAACAAGTCGAGCTTTGTAGACAGTAACATTACCGTCAGCGTCAGTCTTCTTCTTGAAGATCCATTTATTCTCGATTGCTTGCCGATCAACGGGCAAGTCAACCAAAGTCCACACTTTCTTGTCATACATGGATCCCATCTCAGATTTCATGGCCTCAAGCCATTTTGCAGAATCTGGGCTCATCATCGCTTCCTCATAGTTCGTAGGTTCGTCATGGTCAAGTAACATGACCTCCAGAACCGGATTACCGTACCACTCTGGTGTGGATCTTACTCTGGTTGACCTACGAGGTTCAGTAGTAACTTGATCTGAAGTTACATGATCATCATCATTAGCTTCCTCACTAATTGGTGTAGTAGTCACATGAACTGATTTCTCTGATGAACTACTTTCCAATAAGGGAGCAGGTACAGTTACTCATCAAGTTCTACTTTCCTCCCACTCACTTCTTTCGAGAGAAACTCCTACTCTAGAAAGGATCCATTCTTAGCAACGAATGTCTTGCCTTCGGATCTGTGATAGAAGGTGTACCCAACAGTCTCCTTTGGGTATTCTATGAAGACATATTTCTCCTGCCAGTTGCCAATAACTGTGTTATAAAACATGATCATCTCATACAATAAAATTTAGCATCATGTCTTGACCATATCACATCACAGCATGCCCTGCAAAAACAAGTTAGACGTCCTCTACTTTGTTGTTGCAAGTTTTACATGGCTACTACGGGCTGAGCAAGAACCGTTCTTACCTACCATCCAAACCACAACGATTTTTCGTCAAGTGTGCTATTTTAACCTTCAACAAGGACCGGGCGTAGTCACACTCGATTCAACTAAAGTTGGAGAAACTGACACCCGCCAGCCACCTGTGTGCAAAGCACGTCGGTAGAACCAGTCTCGCGTAAGCGTACGCGTAATGTCGGTCCGGGCCGCTTCATCCAACAATACCGCCAAATCAAGGTATGACATACTGGTAAGCAGTATGACTATTATCGCCCACAACTCTTTGTGTTCTACTCGTGCATATAACATCTACACATAGACCTGGCTCTGATGCCACTGTTGGGGAACGCAGTAATTTCAAAAAAAATCCTACGCACACGCAAGATCCATCTAGGTGATGCATAGCAACGAGAGGGGAGAGTGTTGTCTACGTAACCTCGTAGACCGAAAGCGGAAGCGTTATGACAACGCGGTTGATGTAGTCGTACGTCTTCACGATCCGACCGATCCTAGTACCGAAATTACGACACCTCCGCGATCTGCACACGTTCAGCTCGGTGACGTCCCACGAACTCTTGATCCAGCTGAGTGTCGAGGGAGAGCTTCGTCAGCACGAAGGTGTGATGACGGTGATGATGAAGTTACCGGCGCAGAGCTTCGCCTAAGCACTGCAACGGTATGACCGAGGTGGATTATGGTGGAGGGGGGCACCGCACACGGCTAAGACAATGTCAACTTGTGTGTCTATGGGGTGCCCCCTCCCCCATATATAACGGAGTGGAGGAGGGGGGACGGCCGGCCCTCTATGGCGCGCCCTGGAGGAGTCCTACTCCCACCGGGAGTAGGATTCCCCCCTTCTGTAGTTGGACTAGGAGAGGAAGGGAGGGGGAGGAAGGAGGAAGGAAAGGGAGGCCGGCTCCCCACCCAATTTAGCTAGGGCTTGGGGGGCGCGCCCCCTCCTAGGCTCCCTTCTCCTCTCGCCCACTATGGCCCAATAAGGCCCATATACTTCCCAGGGGGTCCGGTAACCTCCCGGTACTCCGGTAAATGCCCGAACTCACCCGGAACCATTCTGATGTCCAAACATAGTCATCCAATATATCTTTATGTATCGACTATTTCGAGACTCCTCGTCATGTCCGTGATCATATCCGGGACTCCGAACTACCTTCGGTACATCAAAACACAGAAACTCATAATACCGATCGTCACCGAACGTTAAGCGTGCGGACCCTACGGGTTCGAGAACTATGTAGACATGACCGAGACACGTCTCCGGTCAATAACCAATAGCGGAACCTGGATGTTCATATTGGCTCCCACATATTCTACGTAGATCTTTATCGGTCATATTCTACGAAGATCTTTATCGGTCATATTCTACGAAGATCTTTATCGGTCGAACCGCATAACAACATACGTTGTTCCCTTTGTCATCGGTATGTTACTTGCCCGAGATTCGATCATCGGTATCTGAATACCTAGTTCAATCTCGTTACCGGCAAGTCTCTTTACTCGTTCCGTAGTGCATCATCCCGCAACTAACTCATTAGTCACATTGCTTGCAAGGCTTATGATGATGTGCATTACCGAGAGGGCCCAGAGATACCTCTCCGACAATCGGAGTGACAAATTTTAATCTCGATCTATGCCAACTCAACAAACACCATCGGAGACACCTGTCAACACCTTTATAATCACCCAGTTATGTTGTGACGTTTGGTAGCACACTAAGTGTTCCTCCGGTATTCAGGAGTTGCATAATCTCATAGTCATAGGAACATGTATAAGTCATGAAGAAAGCAATAGCAAATAAACTAAACGATAAGTTCTAGGCTAATGGAATGGGTCAAGTCAATCACATCATTCTCTAATGATGTGATCCCGTTAATCAAATGACAACTCATGTCTATGGCTAGGAAACTTAACCATCTTTGATCCAACGAGCTAGTCAAGTAGAGGCATACTAATGACACTCTGTTTGTCTATGTATTCACACATGTACTAAGTTTCTGGCCAATACAATTCTAGCATGAATAATAAACATTTATCATGATATAAGGAAATATAAATAACAACTTTATTATTGTCTCTAGGGCATATTTCCTTCACCTCTGGTAGGAGCAAGTGGCGTCCGACGCGCTCTTTGCCGAACTCGACGCAGAGATAGGGGCGGAGGAGGCCGGAGCTGCAGCTGCCGCCCATGCTGCCTGAGCCGGGCAATGAGATCGTCGACATCTCCAACGACGAGTAGCTAGGTGATCAATGTAGTACGCAGGTTTATTTTGTTTGCATGTCCTTGTATGGATTTAAGAATCTAGTATGAGATGTCCGGATGCAACTCGTGAAATTTGAGGCGTGCCCGGTCACTGCCTGCGGACGCACCCGGGCGCGTCCGCGGGTGTTTGAGGGACATATTTGACATATCCGGCTGTAGATGCTCTCAGAGCTAACACTTGCAGATGGTAATGGTCATGATGGTTGAGTAATACATGTTTTTACAAAAAAAAATGAGTTGAGTTTACTGACGATGCAGATTTGTTTTTGATTTGACCGATAAAATACACCACGAATCTCCTCGTGGCATCCAACGGCAATGAGCTGAGTATCTGCTATCTGCTAGAAAGCAGGGCCGCTATGTCCATGATGGGTGAGCTAAAGTTCTTCCTTGGTCTTCAAATCCGTCAACAAAGCAATGGCATCTTCATATCTCAAGAGAAATATCTCAAAGATTGCCTAAAGAAGTTTGGAATGCAAGACTGCAAAGGTTACACGACGTCAATGCCAACCAAGAGTCATCTGGGTCCTGACGCCAATGGTAAAGAGTTCGATCAAAAGGTATACCGCTCCATGATTGTTTCTTTACTTTATTTATGTGCATCTAGGCCAAATATTATGCTTAGTGTTTGCATGTGTGCTCCATTTCAAGCGGCACCAAAGGAATCGCATCACTTAGCTGTGAAGCGAATTCTTCGATATTTGGCTTACACCCCAACATTAGGATTATGGTATCCAAAGGGCTCAGAGTTTGATCTAGTTGGATTCTCGGATGCTGATTATGTTGGTGACAAGGTGGATCGCAAGTCTACATCAGGCACATGTCACTTTCTAGGACGATCACTTGTCTGTTGGTCTTCAAAGAAGCAGAACTGTGTATCACTCTCCACTGCTGAATCTGATATTGTTGGATCTTGCTGCACTCAGCTTCTATGGATGAAGCAAACACTCAAGGACTATGGCATCCATCTGAAACAAGTACCACTCTACTGCGACAACGAAAGTGCCATCAAGATTGCCAACAACCCAGTTCAGCACTTGAAGACAAAGCACATTGAAATTCGTCATCACTTTCTCAGAGATCATGTCATGAAGGAAGATATTGATATCATACACGTCAACACTGAAGAGCAACTGGTAGATATCTTCACAAAGCCCTTGGATGAGAAAAGGTTTTGCAAGTTGCGGTGTGAGCTAAATATCTTGGAATCCTCAAATGTCCTGTGCTCAGGCACACATCCTAACACTTATGCATGTTGATGACTTAGATGTGCAACAAACGAAGTAAATTATATCTTCAATCAATGAAGACTTACACTCTAAGTGTGAATACATTAACGTGGAATCTGACTTCGGAGCGCCACGATAATTGTGCACCGTGTCTGGGTCTAATACTTCCTATACGGTGGGTAACGCCACCACCAAATTCTTCGGTTTGAAGTTTTTTTCTCATGGCGTTACTTTTGCTATGTCTTCGCATTTGGTTTTTCTTCATTAACAACATGCCTTCATGTTTATCTTCACAATGTTGATTTGGTTTTATTCTGATATATACATATATTAGTGTTCTGTCCTCTACAGCATTCACTTATAGCTATGTCTTCTTGTTTGAATCTTTTGAACTAAGTGAATGTGATCGGACCCTAACCTCTCTATGCTTTCTACCTCAAACTCTATCTATCCAAATCATATGCATTCTGTTGAAACTGTCGAATGTCTTCTCTGCGTCCTTGTCAGCAGAAGATACAGAGACAAACATTAAATCTATTTTAAATGCTCTTACTGCCTGAAACCCGGAGAAGCCGGAACGACCATCCGACAGTCCAGGCGGGCGTGGGAATGTGGGACAACTCCCAATGTGTTGCATGCTCGCCACGTGTCCCTCAGATGTGAACCACCAGGGGCACCTGCGTAATTGTGCTGTGCCGTCCCTTTCCCTATAAATACACATCCTATCGCGGTCAAAATCCTTCTTCCACCTCTCCACCTCGACAAACCCTAGCGCCACCGCTAGCTCTCGACGACGCCGGCAACGAAGCGCTTAGCTGCCGCGACCTCTCCGACGCCGTCTTCACGCCGGCCGCGGACACCCTCTTCTTCGCCGCCGCCGTAGGTGTCCTCCGTCACCAAGTTAGGGCACGGAAGATCGAACTGCTCGGCCTCATCTTCTACTCCGTCTAGCAGTTCATCGTGTGGTAAATTAAAACCCTCTTTTTACTGTCTTTTTGATCCTATAGATTCATCCTTTCTGCCAAAAGTCGTTTCTGCCTCCACAAATTTGGATCTATCCTGTCTGCATCTCAGATGATGCCTAGTATAGTCACTTATGCTCCACACGTAGTTAGATTCCTCACTTGTACTTATTCTTGGATTCGTACAAATCTGGAACCAACTCTCAACATATAAGTGAATATCTTCGTGCTATGAGGTCAATGTCTTCTAACCTGATTTATCTTCAAAATCTTCTGAGAATGCATATGACCTCTTCCCCTACCCTCGCATCTCTAATGTTGTCACAGGTACATGTCCGTGGGAGAATCCCTTGATGCTCGTAGTCTGCATTCATTTGCAGAATTCTTACAGCATCATATCAACTCTCCCGAAGCCAGTTCCTGTCTGACCAGCAGACGGAAGCCCTTGACAGTGTTGAAGCCATTCAGTCTGAACCTCATGGCAACAGAAAAGTCTGCAAGGAAGGGTGGCAGACAACGCTGTGGGAACACATCGAAGGATTTGCCACCAGATCTCTATGAGCTGTACAAGACAGGTCCAGAGGAGGACTACAATCAGCGAAAAACCCGAATCCAATGGATTCGAAGATATTGGGTAGAACAATGGTACAAGTACAGGTTCGTGACCCAGGAATATGCTGAGAAGAATGCCATCAAGCGACCCTGGGGGGACATCTTGTACAAAAATCATCCACCCAGGTCCAGAGCTGAAGCCATTGAAAAAGGTTTCTACCCTTGCATGGTCCGTGGACCACAGCCTGCAGATGCCGACCCATCTTCATTGCTATGGTGTCATGACGACAATCTGTTCAAGCGCAACTTCCAGTTTGCCAAGAACTCGGCCAAAAAAACAAGAAGTCGCGGGGATTAGACTTCAACCCCGGTCCCTCTGCTCCTCGTGCCGATGGCACACGCGAAGCTGAACCCAATCTGGTTGGGCCCTTCTACAACCTGGAAGGTCTCATCACTCATATTATGGTTTAAGGGACAGACGTGGATCAACCTGCAGATGACGCATATCTGACAAAGCGCCTGCACCACCGAAGCCTAAGAAGCTGAAGAAACCCAAGGCTTCAAAGCCTTCCACTGCACCAAAAGCTTCGCGAGCGAAGCCTCTGGCCACTGCTCCTCTTGCACCAAGTGTGCAGTCTGAAGATCTCTCACGCATCTCCAAGTCTGAGAAAAAGAAGAAGAAGCCCATGCACACCACTGGTCCAGATCTGAACCATGTTGCTGTTCTGAGGAATGAAAACGACGCCATTGATCTGTCAAGTGATGACGATCTTGCTGATGACGCTCTTGAGGAGCTGATAAAGAGCAAGCAAGAGGCGGAAATCTTCAATGATTTGGCTCTCTTTAACGCGGAAGTATTGAACAACTTCATTGATGAGTGGTTTGATACCCCCAATCTCAGCTTTGATGATCTGCAACTTCCTGTCGACCTAAGCGTCTCCTTCCATGGAGCCATTGCTCCTGAGCTGGCTCTTGCTCAGAAAATTGTTGAGCTGAAGCACAAGATTGATTATGAAAAGGCTCAGCTCAAGAAGCATGTGGCCAAGCTCAGCGTAACAGACGTCCAGAACTTCAAGGTCATGCTGCATGAGCTCAAGGAAGCGTTTCACAAGAAACGTGAAGAAGCCAAAGGTTCTCGAGAGCGCATGAAGCTTCTGGCTGCAAAGTGTGTTCAAGCTTACAATGAAGCTGAGAAACGCAAGGCACTTGGGCGTCCTGGCACCGACCCTAAGATGGCTGCCAAGCAGAAGAAGAAGCCTACTGTGGACCAAGCTGAACCATCCAGGCGGGAAGAACCTCGCATTGTCTTCCCCGCTAGTATGACAGGCGTGAAGCCTAAGGTCCCCATAGTGGCTTCAGAGCTTCAGAACACAAGGGCAGGCGAAGCCAAAGCCAAAAAGCGCAAGACCAAGAACACCACTGACGATGCTGCACCCACCAAGAAGCGCAAGACCAAGAAGAAAGATCGGGCTGCTCCCACAGAGCCCCTTGTCGTCGAGCCAATTTCTATTGCTCGTCCTCCATCTGCATAACAAGAACGCCGTTTGATAGTTCATGAGCCTGCTTCTCCAGAGGCTCCTAAAGCTGAAGACATTCCAGCTGTTGACCCCACCGCAGCTGAAGACATTGGTCATCAAGACAATGTTGAAGATGATGAAGTCCTTCCTCAGATCGAGCATAATGTGGTATCATCGCCTGTTCTCACGAACAGCGAACTCATCAGCATTGGTCGTCCTTTGACGCCAATTGCTCAGGATGACTCATGGGCTGATCACCCTCAAGACTCCCCCCGTCAAGCAGAAACACCAGTTACTCCCCCAACTCAAGTCACCACTCCGGTGATTGAAGATGAAGACTTTGTGGCCCAACCAACTCCATCTCCACAAGCGTCGCCAGCGTTCCGCAGGCTTCGCAAAGGACCAAGGCCACAGGTCACTCTATCAAGTGTTCCAGAAGGAGAAGAGCGCCAATCGGTTTCACGCCAAGTCTTTCCTAAAGCCTCTCCAACTGTGAACAACCCCGAGACTGAAGCCAACATGGCTGAAAATATTCCGGCTGCATCAGCCGATGACCAAGAAGAACCACGAGTTGAAGAAGAACGTGTTGCTACACCCCCAACCAATCCTGAAGTTGTTCTCGAGGAGAACGTGTCTGACCCTCCAGCTACTCAAGTGGAGGTTAACAACATTGAGGCGACCACCAACACCAACACTGAAGCCAATGACGTTGTCATGGCTGAAGCTAATATGGCGCCTGAAGTCAATGTGGTGCCTGAAGTGATAGCATCTGAAGCCGATGCTGCACCTGATGCAAATCTGCAGCTTGAAGTCACTGCCACTGCCACTGCCACTGCTCCTGTACCGCCTCCCAGGCCACATACTATTGAGCAAGCATACAACTATGGTCAGCTGGTCACTATCAGATGGCATATTCTGGTTCCTCCACCTGCTGCTGGTCCGCAATTTGATTATCATGTCGAGCACAGGCCTCAGGTCCAGAAGCCAAAGCCCAGACTGCCCAGGTTTCCAGGTACTGCCACTTCACCAGGGTCCTTCAATGCAAATGGCTTCATTGCGCACAACACCTTCTTTGATAGCTCAAGAACCCCTATTCCAAGCCAAGGATTTCATCCAATCGGTTCTAGAGCTATCAGCAGCGCAGCTACTACTCATGTGATCTCTATGATCAAGGGCGCATCTTCCCTCATATGCGTCTTGACTGCGAAGCCATTGCTGGATTGCCATGCCTTGAACAAGCCCTTGACTGCTTCCGTGATGCTGGATTGCTGAATTTTGTGACTGATAAGGAGCATTGGAATGAAGAGCTTCTGCTGCAATTCTATGCCACCCTCCACATTCGCGGCTACAACAGGGATCCGAAGACATGGGTCCTTGAGTGGATGACAGGCAACGTACACCATGAAGCTAAAGCTTTTGATATTATTGAGCTCACTGGTCTACCCACTCCAGGTGAATTATATGAACCTGGTTATCAGCTTCATCGCAATGCATTGGAGAGCATCTTTCATAAGCCAGAGCCCAACATGAGCCAAATGCTGAGCATGATGAAGCCTCTGCCACATGACGCTGATTACCCAAAGGAGTTCTTTGTCGAAGACCTAGAGTATCTGCCCCGCACTATTTATCATATCATCAGGCGAACTCTATGGCCTGTCAAAGGACATTCTTCTGCAGCGAAACTTGAAGGAGCAATGAAGACTTTGGTCTTTTATATCTTCAATGGCATCAGCTTCAATGCTCACGACTTCTTTATCAGGCAGTTGGCTGCATCAGGCTCTGATCTCTTTGGACTAAAGTTCTACGCTCCATGGGTTATGCGCCTCATCAAGCTACATTCAGCTGTCAACTACCAGCCCTCTGCTCGCAACCATCTGATCTTTCTACCAGAGGTTGATATGTCAGTTGAAGCCATATACCCAGAGCCTGCCAAGGAGCCTGTTTGTCTTCACAATGCTGATCACCAAAGCTTCACGCAACCCATTGAAGGAGTCCAGGCAGTCACTCGTGTTTATCCTTTGGCTGGCAATACACGCTTACCTCACCGTGCTCAAACTGAAGCCACTAAAAGCACTATTGCTCAAAGGCCTCGGAAGCGATCTCGTGTTCTCAATGACCTAGAGCTTCTCGTCGCACTGCATCAGAAACAGGATAAGCATCACTACTAGCTGAAGCGGCAGATGCAAAGCCTCTTGGTGGACGTCAATCGCATTCGCAATCTTGCCACCAAGAATGCCTTTGTTACACATGAAACCTGTCGGAGGTCATGGAAGAGTTTGACATTGCTGAGTGCTGAAGCAGATCTTCAAGACGATGGCTTCACTGAAAGATTCAAGTTTGACTCCACTCCTCCAAGGAATGTTGTCTTGCGTCGAACTCCGTCTCTTGAAGACTCTGATTATTCCTCCTCAGCTGCAACGGTGAATGCCAGAGTGATAGATGATCAAGATGATGCTACTTCACCACCTCCAACTTCAGCGCGTATCGACCCTGCACCAAGTTCTTCTGCACCGCCAAACCCCGACGCCGACCCTGCAGCTTCTCCTACTCCTTGGAACGAGTAGAGGCTCTATGTCTTCAAACCTTTTTGGTCCTTACTGACAAAAGGGGGAGAAGCATATGAGTTGATAGTCTTCAAGCGGGTCCATATAGGCGGCTGCTTTATATTTTGCCTAGTGTTTACAACTCTCGCTTTTGATACATTTGGTTCTTTGAGTTGTAACACTTAAACCTGATGGTCGTCTGCTACTTGTTTGCTATTCTGTGATGCGATGATAAATTCCACATGTGCGATGATAAATCCCGCACGAAGTCATATTGCAGACGTCCATTTTTCATTATACATGTCATTATCTTCGTTATATCAAATCATGCATGATGAATTGTCTTCATAAGTTGAAGAGGATCTCCACAAGTAGAACCTGCCATGTGCATTTGCATTCCAAAAGCAAATTACTTATATGCACATCTTCAGGGGGAGCCTTTTGCTACTTATGAAGACAATACCTAAATCCTTTACAATTTCACATACTTTTATCCCCATTGAAAACTTCAACCAGTTTGTCATCAATCACCAAAAAGGGGGAGATTGTAAGTGCATCTAGTGCCACCCCTAGTTGGTTTTGGAGTATTGACGACAAACCTGGTTGAGGGACTAATGTGTTTGTGAGAATTGCGGGATAACACAGGT
Organism: Aegilops tauschii subsp. strangulata; assembly: GCF_002575655.3. Classification (NCBI taxonomy): domain Eukaryota; kingdom Viridiplantae; phylum Streptophyta; class Magnoliopsida; order Poales; family Poaceae; genus Aegilops; species Aegilops tauschii. The sequence goes on along the minus strand of NC_053041.3, from coordinate 557,231,785 downwards.
AGTAGTCCCTCATTGATTTGGTTTATCTACCGGAGATGACCCCTAAAAATGTATGAAGACATTGAAGACAATGGTGGTATGTGAAGATATTCACATTGAAGACTATGACAAGAGAAGACATTGCGTGAAGACTTTGGAGCGCGAAGACATAGTTGTTTCATTGTTCCCTTTTCTTCTTTGTTGAGTCGTAGGAACCACCGTACTGTTAAGTGGGGTCCCAGTAAACAAAGTCAGAATGACTGAAGTGATGCTCAACCAAAATCCTAAGTCTTCGAGCGAAGACAATGAGAGCAAATCTTATCGAGAGCTGGATGAGTCAACTTTACTTGTAGCCCAAGTAAAGTTGTCGCGTGTGTTTGAAATCTGACCGTTGGGACACGTGTCAGTTCCTGAGTGACCCAGGGTCATTTCGGACAAATCAGGTCGGGTTGCCTAGTGGCTATAAATAGCCCACCCCCTACACCATAAATTGGTGGCTACTCAGAGTTAGTGCACGGCTTTTGTCGTTTGAGAGCAACCCACCTCCGAAGCTTTTGAGAGAGAGAAATCCTTGCGAGGACAAAGCCCAAACACCCAGAGCCAAAGAGTGTTAGGCATCACTGAAGTCTTTCTGTCCGTGTGACCTGAAGACTTGTTACACTTGGGGACTATGAATCCTCCAGCCGGTTAGGCGTCGCGTTCTGAGCATCCAAGAGTCATTGTGGATCGCCGGTGAACGAAGTCTGTGAAGGTTTGGAAGTCTACCTTGAAGACTTACCAGAGTGATTGGGCGAGGACTGGGTGTCCTTAGCTCAAGGGGAATAAGGTGAAGGCGTGGTCTTCTGAGTTGAATCTCAGCCTCCCTAACCAGACGTACAGTTGTCATAGCAACTGGAACTGGTCCAACAAATCATGTGTCCTCACCAAGTGACTGGTTCTATCCTCTCCCTCTCTTTACTTATAGTTTGTCTTCGTGAAGTCATTGCCCGCTTGCACTACTTGTTTGACTTCACTGTGTGACTACTATCATTGTTTGGCTTCATACTATCTTCCATCCTGATCTTTACTACCTAGCTGCTATTAGTCTTCGTGCTTTCACTTCATTGCATACTTGACTATGGCTTTCTTAGTGTAGTCTACCTTCCGCTGCATATCAATATGTTCATTTCTATTGTTTGTCTTCGAAACTCTCATGTTTTGAAGACTTTCATACAAATCGCCTATTCACCCCCCCCCCTCTAGTCAATAACTAGCAATTTCACAAGCTCATAGAACATTTGTCAAAGTTTACCATAAAAACATTTCAGATTCCTTTGTATCGTCGTGCACCACTGATCAGTGATCAGGAAGATTTATCATGATGATTTCTTCCATAGAACATATTTGAAATATTGGACTATATGATTATTACCTTCAAAGGATTCATATGCGTTATTGATGGTGTGACCAAAAAAAGTTATGCGCTGTATTCGAACCTATAAGATTAAATAGTGCCTATGTATGACATATTGACATGCCAAAGCCTTTTCTAAAGGACAACGCTGACGCCCAGACGTGTGTGGGAGCCAAACCCGCCCACACGTCCTATAACACACATACCGCGCCACGTCACCGCATGCATGCATGTGGGAATCTTTTTTGATTTTCAGTTTTTTAAAATGTTTTATCTCTTAAATGAAAAATCCGATTGAAGATCCGTGATGTCTACTACACAACCTTCTTCTTGCAGACGTTGTTGGGCCTCCAAGTGCAGAGGTTTGTAGGACAGTAGCAAATTGCCCTCAAGTGGATGACCTAAGGTTTATCAATCCGTGGGAGGCGTAGGATGAAGATGGTCTCTCTCAAACAACCCTGCAACCAAATAACAAAGAGTCTCTTGTGTCCCCAACACACCCAATACAATGGTAAATTGTATAGGTGCACTAGTTCGGTGAAGAGATGGTGATACAAGTGCAATATGGATGGTAGATATAGGTTTTTGTAATCTGAAAATATAAAAAAGCAAGGTAGCAAGCGATAAAAGTGAGCACAAACGGTATTGCAATGCTAGGAAACAAGGCCTAGGGTTCATACTTTCACTAGTGCAAGTTCTCTCAACAATAATAACATAACTGGATCATATAAATATCCCTCAACATGCAACAAAGAGTCACTCCAAAGTCACTAATAGCGGAGAACAAACGAAGAGATTATTGTAGGGTACGAAACCACCTCAAAGTTATCCTTTCTGATCGATCTATTCAAGAGTCCGTAGTAAAATAACACGAAGCTATTCTTTCCGTTCGATCTATCATAGAGTTCGTACTAGAATAACACCTTAAGACACAAATCAACCAAAACCCTAACGTCACCTAGATACTCCAATGTCACCTCAAGTATCCGTTGGTATGATTATACGATATGCATCACACAATCTCAGATTCATATATTCAACCAACACAAAGAACTTCAAAGAGTGCCCCAAAGTTTCTACCGGAGAGTCAAGACGAAAACGCGTGCCAACCCCTATGCATAGGTTCATGGGCAGAACCCGCAAGTTGATCACCAAAACATACATCAAGTGGATCACGTGATATCCCATTGTCACCATAGATAAGCATGGCAAGACATACATCAAGTGTTCTCAAATCCTTAAAGACTCAATCCGATAAGATTACTTCAAAGGGAAAACTCAATCCATTACAAGAGAGTAGAGGGGGAGAAACATCATAAGATCCAACAATAGTAGCAAAGCTCGCGATACATCAAGATCGTATCACCTCAAGAACACGAGAGAGAGAGATCAAACATATAGTTACTGGTACATACCCTCAGTCCCGAGGGTGAACTACTCCCTCCTCGTCATGGAGAGCGCCGGGATGATGAAGATGGCCACCGGTGAGGGATCCCCCCTCCGGCAGGGTGCCGGAACAGGGTCCCAATTGGTTTTTGATGGCTACAGAGGCTTGCGGCGGCGGAAATCCCGATCTATTCTATTTTTCGAAGGTTTCAGTATTTATAGGAATTTTTGGCATAGGTCTCACGTCAAGGAGGTTCCCGAGTCGTCCACGAAGCAGGGGCCCACGCCCAAGGGGGGTGGGCGCGCCCTTCACCCTCGTGGACAGCTCGGGACTCTTCTGGCCCAACTCTTTTGCTTCGGAGGCTTCTTTTGGTCCATAAAAAATCATCAAAAATTGGCACGTCAATTGGACTCCGTTTGGTATTCCTTTTCTGTAAAACTCAAAAACAAGGAAAAAACAGAAACTGGCACTGGGCTCTAGGTTAATAGGTTAGTCCCAAAAATCATATAAAATAGCATATAAAAGCCCATTAAACATCCAAGATGGATAATATAATAGCATGGATACTTCATAAATTATAGATACGTTGGAGACGTATCAATCCGTTTTCACCATTAAATCCCTCGCGACGAGATCTTTGAAACTAGATCTCATATGAATATATTTCGACGAATTTTTTTGGGTTAAAAGTTGTCATGTCTATTGCACATGAATTGCCATGATGTTTACACTGAAGTTGCCATAACATGTTTCAGCTATTTTTTTTCCACATTTAAAAGTAAATTTTGACATATTATGAAATGGGAAATTAAGAAACTAGACTTGTCATGAACCATAAACTAAAATTGCCATGATACATGCACTTAAAATTGTCATGGTTCATACAAAAAATAATTTTCATGGTCAAAGTACTGGAATTGCCATTATCAAAAAACTAAAATTGCCATGCTCGACAAACTAAAATTGCCACATGACAACTTTAGTTTAAGCACTATGACAACTACATTGTAAACATCATGTCAACTTTTGGGCAATTTTGTTTTTGTTGAAACATATTAACATGGGTCTAGGTTTTGAAGATCTCGTCGAGACGGATTTAATGCTGAAAAGGATTTTTAATTTGATTTTTTAATTAGGAGATAAAATATTTTTAAGCCGAAAACCAAAAAAATTCCTGCTGATGTCATCTGTTCATACGTGGCAAAATGAGTGGTGACTAAGGCGTGTGGGCGATGTGCAAGATGTCACACGTGTGGGCGTTAGTTTTTTCGTTTCTAAAAGGCGAAGGTACGCATGATGATGCTCTAGGACTTATTAGTAAATAAAAGAGATTGGCTAGGGTCAGGTGACTCGATATAAATTTTGGGTTCGTTCGCTTTTTTGATGTGTGAATGTATGATGCGTGAGACAATTAACCGAGCGAGCGGTCAGCACGTAAACTAATTCATAACTGAACAAGCGATCTAATACTCGATGACTGCATATTCAGTGATCATGATGATTTATCGTGATGATTTCTTCCATCGAATCTCTCTAAAATATGAAAAATGATCTAAATCAACCGACTAATTTTCTACTCGTGTAAACCGCTCGCTACACACGCCACACATTCTCGTGGGGCCCTCCCACTGCCCACTCTTTCCCTTATCTCACGGGAACCACCCATCCCTATCCTTTCATGGAAAGGCAATCTCCTTTTCTTCTCCACATGGCTCTCTCTCGTACTGCTCCTTGCCTTGGCCTTGTTTTTTTTCTCTTTTGTCACCGCTGCTCCCGTGGAAAACCATCCTCGGTGGCTGGAGCGCCAGGCTGCTAGACGAGCAGCCATGCGTTGCAAGCGCCGTGCTTCCAGGCAGGCTCGGTAATGTGAGCAGGGGCCGCGGGCTACACCATCGGTGGGCAGCGTAGCTGCAATTTGATATGGACCGAACCTCGATGGCAAGATCCGATCTGTTGTTGCGGCCCGATCTTTCACGTCTCGTGGTAACTAATGATGGGAGATATGATGCCTTACTAGCAATTTGATGGGGTACTAGCATTTTGATTCCAAACTTGTTTTTTTCTAAGACCCTGAAATCAACCACATAAAAACCTAAAACCAACCTCATCGATGAGCTCTAGCATGGTTCCACCTTTTCTATTCCACAAGTATGAAACCAAACACACGAAAACCGTGAAACCAACCACAACGATGAGCTCCATGAAGGTTCCACTTATTCTATTCCACAGCTCTGAAACCAAACACAAGAAAACCCTGAAACCAACCACACAAAACCCTGAAACAAACCACAATGATGAGCTCCAAGAGGTTTCCACTTTTATCTTCCATAACTCTGAAACCAATCATAAGAGAAACCCTAGAATCAAGCACACACAAAACTTTGAAACTAACCATGACGATGAGCTCCAACAAGGTTCCACTTTTCCTGTTGTGCTTAGCGGCAACCATGTCGTCCCAAGCATTGCTAGTGAACGTAGGGCGTAGGAATCTGCATGACCCTACCGTAGTAGAACTAACACACTACCTGTCTTGCATCTACAATTTCCAAGAATGGGAGGAGAAATGCGACCAAACATGCATTACATTATTCTTGACGAATTATATTATGGTGTCATCCACGGTGAGGGGGGAGGGGGGGCTTATGCCCCCTACCTAATATAAGAATGATGATAACGGATTTATTTCTGCGTGTTGCTCGTTGGAGCGAGCGATCCCCACGCGTGAGTCGTTTAGTCTCAGGCATCCTTCCTAATAAGCGATGTCTGAAACCGAGCGCTGCAGCGCTCGCACGCGCAATAGCCAGGAATCATTATCATTGATTGCAATTTTTTGTTGGTAGCTTACTGTCGTGGAATCGTCACGGCAGATGTCCTCGTGCAAGGACTTAGTCGTGGAGCCATCGCAGCTAGGAAGCTTAAAGGGGTTAAACAGGACAAAGGACACGGGGATTATACTGGTTCGGCCCCTTACGTTGAAGGTAAAAGCCTACTCTAGTTGAGGTGGAATTACTTAGGGTTTCGATGACCAGGAGCTAAACCGCTCTGCCTGGCTATCGATCTGATCTTACTTGTCCTGAATCGCCGACGGGTCGTCCCTTTATATAGAAAGGTTAAAGCCCAGCGGCTCTCAGAGTCCCGGCCGGCTCATAAACTGTGTCCGGCTTGGACTCTTAACTATTCTTGCCTTACACTACAAGTCACGCCACAACGGCGGTTTACCACTACGGGCCTTAAGCCGCCTCTGGGCCTTAGACCTATTACTAAACCGCCATCATTAACCTGTCCTTGGGCTTCTGAACGAAGAGCTGTCGCAACGTAACCCGGCCCATCTCGAGCGGGTTACACCAGTAGCTATATCCTCAACATTAGGCCCCAGATTGATTTGAACCGGTTCATGTCAATCTTCAATACCTTAAGAGAAAATCTTCAGGCTTCTGTTTGCGCGAAGGTTATAACCCGCCATGACGTCATCTTCTGGATTCTTGGTAACCCGCCGTGACGTCATCCGCCATTAATGCACGTTCCATCCAACGTATCTCAACGAATCCTTATCTTAATAACTATCCCGAAAATCGAGGCGCCTCTGCAGCTGGATAATCATGTCTTCAGCCTCCTCGTTTCTCGCGCCCACTTAACAGCCGTCCCTTATAAATAGGCCCGACCGGGTCCTCTCTCACTCCTCCCTTTCCATCGTCTTCCTCCTCTCAACACCTCAGAGCCCGAGCTCCGCCACCGCCGCCGCGCCTCCCGTCTTCCTCATCCTCGGCCGCTGCATCAACCTGAGCTAGTCCAGAGAACGGCGGCGACTCTCCGCAGTGAACCTGCCACTGTAAGTCCTCTTCTTCTCAAACGTCAGATCCGCATTAGGGTTCCGCGTTCCTCCCTGTTCTTCGTAGTTCATCTCAGTTCTTTTACAGTTCTTCCACCGCGACTCCTTTTGATTCGAAAAACAGTACAGAACTCCTGCGGTAGTAGTTTCGCACCCATTTCCCATACTAGCAGATCCCTTTTGCTTGCAAAAAGACCTCATTAGAACTTATGAACTTCTCTGCGCCAGTTTTTAGGTCTAGAAAATTTTCCTTTCTGGACGACCGTTCGATCCAAAATAATTACTGCAAACTGTGAAACTTGTTTGTGCAACACTTAGGCAAAAATTGCATCTGTTAGCTATGGCGGCTCATATCACCGGCTTAAAAAAGGCGATGCTTCATGAATATTCCGGGTCATCCATAACAGAGCTAAATAACTTAATTGCTCACGATATCCATAGCGGCTTAAATAACCCGACATAATTGGCCACATATCATTAGGCCCCTTCATAAGCCGCCACCTTAAATACTGAACCGAAATTTTCCTCCGGCTTAACTTTGAACCGGAATTTTTATTTTGTCATAGGCTTCCATCCTTCACAATGCCGCCCAAGGCCCCCAAGGCGCCCATTACGTGCAACTGGGTTAGATCCAACGTTACTGATAGCACCTTAGCTGACTTCGTCAAAACGGGTTACCTGCCCAAGAAAGAGGTCATGTCCTATCGTGCTCCTGACCCGTCCGAAGAGAGACCTCAACCCAAGGATGGAGAGGTTGTTATATTTGCTGATCACATGAGCCGGGGCTTTGCTCTTCCTAATGTCGGAGATATACCCCGCGGTATGACCCGGCCAGACTTGGCGACTCACCAGAGACCTGGCTAGAGCTTGGCGACTCACTGGTGATCCGCCCGAACATGGCGATTCACAGGTAACCCGCCTGGACATTGTGACTCACTGGAGACCTGGCGGGCGGATCAGACGGACGACAAGACCCAAGGCCCAGCAGGCTGGCTTATACTCTGGTGGGTTGGCTTAAGGAGAAAGGGATGACGAATATTTCCTTTACGAGGAAGTAAGACCCGGACTTGTATTCAACTTGTAAGAAAAGATAGACTAACTAGGACTCTGCATGTAACCCGCCCCTCTAACTTATATAAGGAGGGGCAGGGCACCCCAAAGAGGGACAAGAAACAAGAAACAATCTCTAGGGCTAGACACAAAGAGCCGGCTTACCGGCGACTCTCTCATGATCATAATGAGACCTAGCCACAAACAGCATGTAGGGCTATTACCGGATGATGTTTCCCGGGGCCCGAAGCTGTCTAAATCCTTGTCGTGTGTTACGTCTCTCGATTCCGCCCAACCTCTCTCAAGCTACCGCATAGATGTGTTGGCCTCACGACTAAGTCCTCACACTAGGACATCCGCCGTGACGATTCCACGACAGTTGGCGCCCACCGTGGGGCGTGTGCACGGTGGTGTTGAGTTCTTGAAGGGATATTTTTAGGGTTCGAGAAGTTCGTAAGTTTCCACATGAAGAAAGACGGTTTGAGCAGCGCGAGCAATATTGAGGCGAGATGGGTTATGCGTTTGTACGCTGCCGCAAGTCGTCAAGATAACGGAAGTTTTCGCTGCAGATTCGACCCAAAAGCTGCTACTCGTATTCGGGTCAGAGGCCGAGGCATCTATCCAAGTCGTCGAATCCGAGATGAGTACGTACACGTCGTCCTGTGCACCGGCGCTGTTGCTGCTTCTATTCCAAACTGCAACACATGGGGTGGCGTCAAAGTCTAAGGCAGCTGTTTGATTCTTCGGCCGTAATTGCAGATGTGACCGGTCATTGATTCCTTCTCAGGGAGACCAAAAACAAATCATCAACTACCATGCCACTATCCACTATGACGTGTGGAGGCACTAGTACAGAGTTAGTCCGGCCTTTGTTTTTACCATCAGATGCCACGTCCACCGAGACATATTACTGGTTGCCAAGGTTGCTATACATAACAGAATAAACTGATCTAAGCCGGATTGCTCAGCGTAAAAAAAAGAAGGGAAGACCACGACTTAAACGGGGATTGATCCAACTGGCCACGACTCAGAAGTGGGCATGGGCGCATCTCCGTCGTTGCGGCCTCACCTCACGAGCGCCTCTCCGTGGCTGCGACGGGCCTCAGTTGCCCTGTCTCCGGCGGGGTTTCGTATGGTTTCCTCCGTCTCGAACCACCCCGGCCGACAAGTTGATTTTGCCGCAGCGACCTACCGCCCGAGTCACCTGCTCCGAGCCGCCGTCTCCGTCGCGCCACGACCTCGCCTTGGAGCCGGCTGCCTCTGCCTCATGCTCCATCCGCCTCGAGGCCGCACTGGTCTCCGCCTTAGCTTCGCCGGCCGTGACCCGCCTTCGGGTTTTTTCCATCGCATCTGCCTGCTACAGAGTCGCTGCCGTCTGCTGCTGAGCCGCCGCTCACCTTTCAGAGCCGAGAACACAGCAGGGGTGACCCAGTTTGATCCAAAACTTTCTACTCAGAGCCAAGGTCAACCCAGTCATCAAATACTTTCAATTAGTACTCCTGTTCATCATGTGGAGACTACAGGGATAGACAAAAATCCCACGGAGAAGGTTCAAAGGTTATTACCACTTACGTAAAGTGACTTGGGCACATATTCCCAGGTTGAAGATGAAGATGCTTACGGAGGTATTACACAATACTAGTATTTTTGCTCTGTTCAAAGATGTGGCCAACAAAAGCAGTACTATGGTCAGCAAGACAGCCTAAAAAAACATCACGGGTACAAACTCCATCAATCGGACATCCAGCGAATCAATCGGACACCTGAGCCGCCGCGTTGCAGGAGCTCCGTTTTTCAAGTGGGCCGCCGCGATGCACCTGAGCTGCTGCCTCCACCCTGCTTCACCTCGCCCCGCGGCCCGCCTTGCCGACGCCCCTTCAGAGTCGCCGGGTTACGCCCCTGTTGTTACTTTTTCTGTTGTCAGGACCGAGTCAAATTCAAGCTCAAACTTTGAGGAGGCAATTTGTACAAAGAAGAAATATTGCTTGGTGAAGCTGCTTCACGTGAGCATGCATGTTTGGGCAAAGGATTACCACGACAGATCAACAGTACACACGATAAGACGTCTGAAGAAAAATCAGATTAAAAAAAAGCTGATTGTATGATGAGCATCCACACTGCTGTTGGGCCTTCATCTGTTCCAGTAAAATTCTGGTCGGCCCAAGGATCATATATCATCTGAATATATCAGGTGATGTCCATCCATTTACTTTTTTATCAGTACTTGTTAATTTTTTGTGAAAACAATCACTCTGCCCTATAGTGTTATTATACGCAGGTAAACTATTCATTACAAAAGTGTTGATATACTGCGGGTATGGAGCATGCGCCAACATCTTTTTTGTTGGCATTCATCTGTGTTGCGCAACTTCACGGACACGCGTATAAGCCGCCACCCTTGCGGTCCGGTCTACATCAACGCGCCAGCCGATTCGCTCGTTCGAGCCGCCTTACAATGCCACGGTCGACTCACCCGTCTGCACCGGTTTACCACGCCGCGGCCGGTTCACCCGTGAGCGACTTCAACTTCACCTAGCAATCATTAATTTCATGGCGGATTGTTTTCGGCCTGGCACATCAGGTGATATCCATCTAAAATATATTTTATTGGTGCATATTATTTTTTATCAAAGAGCAGTTTATCTTCGTCTTGGTCTGCAATATTGTTGATGCAGGACAATTGTTCACTACATCAAAACATGTGGTTAACTCGCCCATCCGCACCGGCTTACAACGCCACGGCCGGCTCATCTTCTGTGCCGCTTCTGATGCAACGGTCGTCTTTACCATCCGTTTCTCGCGGCCTGGTCTATATCAACATACCGGGCCACACCCGTCTGCGTGAGCTGATTATTGAGTATGAGCAAGTCACTGCTTGGGAAGCCCGGTTTTTCTTCCAACAAAATTGGAGGCAAATTATCATGTATTATCAGCCGCCGTCTGCACTGGATGGTTCAAATGGGCAGGCGCACAAGTCGCCGCCACTACAGTTTGGTTAACTTCAAACAGCCAGTTGGAAGGGACCATTGGCCGAGTTGCTGACACGGCTCATACAGGATCATTTATAACCCGCCACAGTCACCTCAACCTTCTGTGGATTCACATCGTGCTATCAACACCAATGACATACACCTTATGCTATAGTCAATATGGAGAATCTCAAAGCCAACTCCTCGAGTCGTCTTGAGACTTGGGGCTATAATGATATGACTCGGCAGCATTGGTCGGTTTCAATGCATTCAAGAATTCCGGGTCATTGGAGGGAGAAATAATTCGGTCCCGGAGGCTACCGCCATATTGGTGAAAAAGTTTAAAGGCCGTCAGAAAATTTCCGGCTTAAAAAGAAGGATTCCAGTTTAGATCCGGCTCAAGAGACTTGACATCTCCCACAAAGCACTGAAGCTCTTAATATCCGGTTTAAAATCCGGTTCAAGGGAAATTTATCTGCCACAAAGTTTTAAAGCTCTCAAATCCGGTTCAAAATCCGGTTCAAGGTAAATTTGTCTATCACAAAGCTTTGAAACTCTCAATATCCGTTTTTTCCGGTTCAAATAGAATTTATCTCTCGCAAAGTTCGAGTTCTCAGGAAAAATTAAAGGGACCAAAAAGAGTCTTTACAAAGCACAACCCAAACATAGGTACCCTGCTTTAATGACCATTGGGAGCTGATCGTATTCGAATTTAGCTTAACCCTTTTGGTGTGACCCTGATCGTATTCAAATCAGAGTCGTTAAATATTCTCATGATCACTAGGGGGTTTCCTGTTCAAACATAGGTCGTATTCGAACCAAAGAGAACATAGATGTCGGTACCCTCTTGATCGGCACACTGCCGAGCTCACTAGGGGGCTTCTTGATCGTATTCGAATCATAGCTCAACCCCTTTTGGGAACCGACGTGGATCGTATTAGAATCAGCGTCGTTAAACAACTCTCAAGGTCATTTGGGGGCTTCCTGTTCAAACATAGGTCATATTCGAACCAAAGAGAACATAGCTGTCGGTACCCTCTTGATCGGCAACGCCAAAGCCACTGGGGGCTATATGATCGTATTCGAATCTTAGCTTAACCCCTGTGGGACGGTTTTCTGATCGTATTCGAATCAGAAGCCTCAAAATTTTTGAAGTCTCTTTTTGCAAACAATTTTTGGATTTTATTTGAAGCTTTTTGCTCATATCTGAAGCATATATATATATGTGGTTTCTATTAACCCACCCTGGCTTTCGACGAACAAGTCGCCAGCATATGACAATATTAATACTTGGAAGGTTTGGCTTCTAAGGATTGGGTTATCACCCTTACTGCACAGGTCATGTAAACCGGCAGTACAAATTCAATATCACAGTGGTTATATGTGAGATATTGTGACCCGCCCTGCGGTAAACCGCCAAGGGATCTTGTGATCTACTTGTGTGCAGGATAAGACTACATTTGGGTGGTTACCCGCCCTGGCTTTTGACGTTAAGTCGCCAGGGCATATGTTGTTTAAACTCTGTGCGGGATTTACAGAGCTATGACTTACATAAATGATTAAGTTCAAGCCCATCATCAAAGATTAAAATTGGTGTCTCAAAAGGGTTATCAATTCTTGATTTTCTTAAAGGCTATAAGCCGCCGGGTTATAAAAATTCCGGCTTACAATGGAGGCGTATTAAATTGCCATCGGCCAAGAGCCGGCGGGTATTTAAACTCCGGGTTTACTTATCAACAGATGAGGTATTCAAAGTCGCTTTGGCGCAATGGCTATTATTTTATCAATGGATATGATTTATTCTACAATGGAAGGAATAGTCCCGAGTCGCTGCAGGCTTACGACCCGGCACTTGGGGGCTACATTATTCAAATTGATATTACATCAAATATGCAAGTCCCATGTTACTGCCAGCATGTACCATGGCACTTGGGGGCTAATGCAAAGTCATTGTTTGCTCAACTTATTGAAGACCCGACTCATCACATTCTAAATGAGCCGGCCCTTGGGGGCTACCAATTGCTCGTGTCGAAAATTCAAGGTACACAAGCCTTAATCCATTATATTGAAAGATCCACTACTCAGTTGGTAGAGTACAAAGCTCTTAACCTTGTGGACGTGGGTTCAAGCCCCATGGTGGAGATTACATCATATGTTGTTATTATCAATGAATCATATACAAAGTCCCGGCTCGGTAATATCTTACTGACCCGGCCCTTGGGGGCTACATTGGTTGAAGTTTTTATGAGCATAAGGCAATTACAAGTCCCAGGTTGCTGCAAGCATGCCAACCCGGCACTTGGGGGCTACATATGTGGAATATTCAGTTTATGACTAATGATTGAGATGAATAACCCGGCTTTCTTCAAGGTTGCAACACTTATATTGAAGCAAGTCTTAAGTTATCACTATGTTCTCCTCTTAAGACTTGGGGGCTACAGGTGATATGCATATAAGGGAGAAAAAATCTTCAAATTCTCAGTTTGGAGCAGACCAGATTGACCCGGTGTTTGCAACAATCATGACCCGGTGTCACCAATAATAATGACCCGGCGTCGGCAACAGTTATGACCCGGTGTTATCAATATTTACAAGCCGGTAATTTTGGCAATTATAACTAGCCAGTCTCTAGATCTTTAAACTGGCAGATCACCAGATGAATCTTGAGTCTAAGATGTTTATTAAGCCGGAGTTTTGGAAACCGACTCAAATGGATTATTTCGTATAATATTTCTTTATAAGAGCCAATGTCAGCAAATGGATTATGAAGCTGGCCTATTGACCCGGATATTCCAGGAGAAAATGTCAAGGACTTAAAGATGATCAGGTGCCGGCTTACAAGAATATTTAACCCGGAGCACAACCTGTCAAATTTGTTCTTGAGTTATTTTGCAGGATCAGTTTAACATGGATAAATCCAAATTAAACTGGGGGCTAATGTCGGAGATATACCCCGCGGTATGAACCGGCCAGACTTGGCGACTCACCAAAGACCTGGCTGGAGCTTGGCGACTCACTGGTGATCCGCCCGAACATGGCGATTCACAGGTAACCCGCCTGGACATTGTGACTCACTGGAGACCCGGCGGGCGGATCAGACGGACGACAAGACCCAAGGCCCAGTAGGCTGGCTTATACTCTGGTGGGCTGGCTTAAGGAGAAAGGGATGACGAATATTTCCTTTACGAGGAAGTAAGACCCGGACTTGTATTCAACTTGTAAGGAAAGATAGACTAACTAGGACTCCGCATGTAACCCGTCCCTCTAACTTATATAAGGAGGGGCAGGGCACCCCAAAGAGGGACAAGAAACAAGAAACAATCTCTAGGGATAGACACAAAGAGCCGGCTTACCGGCGACTCTCTCATGATCATAATGAGACCTAGCCACAAACAGCATGTAGGGCTATTACTGGATGATGTTTCGCTGGGCCCGAAGCTGTCTAAATCCTTGTCGTGTGTTGCGTCTCTCGATTCCGCCCAACCCCTCTCAAGCTACCGCATAGATGCGTTGGCCTCACGAGTAAGTCCTCACAGTAGGACATCTGCCGTGACGATTCCACGACACTTACCAAGCTTTCCGCTTGGTGTCAACAGCACTAAGAATCAACATTATAAAGAGCAGTTGTGATGTTTACATAAGCAGTATGGGACTAATCACTCAGATCAGGGACAAAAATTCAGGTACATCATGTTGGGTAGGCCAGGCGAGCACAGGTTGGGCTTTAGCCCAATAAGAAGCAGCCCTGTTCAGAAACGAACGTGTGCAAGATTTTCTGTCCTCACATAGTTTTTCCTTTTACATATTCATTAGTGTGTACAAAGCCGTTGTAACGCCCACGATGCGGCTATATCTCCCACGTGTCGAGGCACGACTTAGAGGCATAACCGCATTGTGGTATTGTCGCAAGAAGGGTTATCTTCACACAATCCCATGTAATGAACAAGAATGGGATAACGAGAGTTGGCTTACAATCGCCACTTCACACAATACATAAATATAATTCATACATCATCCAAAATCCACACATAGACCGACTACGGTCAAGATCCAAATGAAAACAAGATAACCCCAAATGCTAGATCCCCGATCGTCCCAACTGGGCTCCACTACTGATCATCAGGAAATGAAACATAGTAATGACCACGTTCCCACTTGAGCTCGGTTTCGTCATCTGCACTGGCATCGTCGGCACCTGCAACTGTTTTGGTAGAATCTGTGAGTCACGAGGACTCAGCAATCTCACACCCGCGAGATCAAGACTATCTAAGCTTATAGGAAAGGATGGTGTAATGAGGTGGAGCTGCAGCAGGCACTTAGCATATATGGTGGCTAACATACGCAAATGAGAGCGAGAAGAGAAGCAACGCAACGGTCGCGAAGCTAGAAATGATCAAGAAGTGATCCTGAAACTACTTACGTTCATGCATAACTCAAACCGTGTTCACTTCCCGGACTCCGCCGAGAAGAGACCATCACGGCTACACACACGGTTGATGTATTTTACTTGGGTCAAGTGACAAGTTCTCTACAACCGGACATTAACAAATTCTCATCTGCCTCATAACCGCGGGCACGGCTTTCGAAAGATAATACCCTGCAGGGGTGTCCCAACTTAGCCCATGATAAGCTCTCACGGTCAACGAAGGATAAAACTTCTCTCGAGAAGACCCGATCAGTCTCGGAATCCCGGTTTACAAGACATTTCGACAATGGTAAAACAAGACCAGCAAAGCCACCCGAATGTGCCGACAAATCCCGATAGGAGCTGCTCATATCTCGTTCTCAGGGCACAGCGGATGAGCAGTCCGTACAACTAAAACCAGGCCTCAAGTTTCCCCGAGGTGGCGCTGCAAAGGGCTCTAGTTTGGACCAGCACTCAGAGGAACACTGGCCCGGGGGTTTAAATAAAGATGAGCCTCGGGCTCGCGAAAACCCAAGGGAAAAGGCTTAGGTGGCAAATGGTAAAACCAAGGTTGGGCCTTGCTAGAGGAGTTTTATTCAAGGCGAACTGTCAAGGGGGTCCCATAAATCAACCAACCGCGTAAGGAACGCAAACTCAAGGAACATAATACCGGTATGACGGAAACTAAGGCGGCAAGAGTGGAACAAAACACCAGGCATAAGGCCGAGCCTTCCACCCTTTACCAAATATATAGATGCATTAATATAATAAGAGATATTGTGATATTCCAAAATATCCATGTTCCAACATGGAACCAACTTCAACTTCACCTGCAACTAGCAACGCTATAAGAAGGGCTGAGCAAAAGCGGTAACTTAGCCAAACAACGGTTTGCTAGGAAAGGATGGTTAGAGGTTTGACATGGCAATATGGGAGGCATGATATAGCAAGTGGTAGGTAGCGCAGCATGGCAATAGAACGAACAACTAGCAAAGCAAAGATAGAAGTGATTTCGAGGGTATGGTCATCTTGCCTACGAGGTTCTCAGAGTTGTCGAAAGCTTGATCCTCGTAAGCTTACTCAACAGGTTCCTCGTACACGAACTCGTCTCCCGGCTCTACCCACAACAAGACACAAGCAACGGAACCACAATCAATCACGGGAAATGCACAAACAACATGATGCAATACATGTATGATATGCGAGATGTGGTATGCGATGCATATGCGTGCTCTGGAAGAAAAATGATGAACAAGGAAGTAACTTGGAAAACCAAGCATGCCACTGGAAAGATGAGATGATTTCAGTCGAAATCGATATAAAGATCACCGGAAACGGATGCACGGTTTGCAAATGGCAAGCAAAACAAGAATGACACGAACCTGCGATTAACAGCATGATAGCACTTAGAATACATCAAGTAACTATTCTACAGCACTCCAACATAGTAACAAAGCATATGACAGTAATATACAGGAGATGCTTGACAAAAGAGGAACACTGAACTACGGCTAGATCACACCATAACAGGTTCAAACAAGCATGGCAAAAGTGCAAAAGATATCAGGTTCACAGACTTGGTGAAATTACTGGACATGGCAGAAACAGCATCAGGTAGCAATGTTCGGAGCAAGCAACCAACATGCTACAGGAACTTAACATAGAAAAACAAGGCATGGCATGAATCTACTAAATGCATAGAACAAAAATCCCTTACTGACCATAAGCCAAAAAGGGCCAGAAGATATGATGGCAACAATGTAAACATAGCAAGTTTCGTTAACAGGTTTCAGACAGCAGAAAACAGAGCATGGCTGAAACAGTAATATGAAGGCATCTTGGTGAGCTTTATTCACTCACCACAAGGCAATGCATGACAAAACAAGCATACCTACATCAATATGGAATGTTTATGAAGCTATCCATGGCAATAACAAATACATAGCATGAAAGGATTAACTACAACAAGCTTGGCAAAATTGAATAACACGTAAACAATCTGCCAGAAATATTTTATAGCAAAATTAGAGCAAGGTTAAGACATGCTATGCACTCCATAATTACAAATAGTGGCATGGATGGATAGAGCACAACTATATTTACAAAACATCGTTACTGAACATCTCCAAAATAAGCATGGATCTCTCTGTAGCCACATGGATACATAGCAACAAAATAACAGCAGTCACAGACTTAGCAAAATTACTGTCCCTGAAATCAGAAACATCACGAAGTCTAGTTTGCATGCTTGTGCTAGTCACCACAGAGATCACAAAAATACATGGCATACACATCTGTAAAGATGGCATGCCATACATGAAAACACATGTAGAGCTCATGCCCATAAGATGCCCACATCAAATGCAACAAAAATAACAAATCCTCAAGTTCTGATAAGTAACAGCAGTTAACAGCAATTAGCACTCTTGCACCAGAGATGTGGGCATCAAGATGGACTCAAATGAACATGGCACAATGGAACAAAATGAAGAGCAGCTCGTAACGAACATTTCGATATATTACGCGCACGAAAAGAAGCTATATGCAGAGAGTTATGATGCAATGAACAGGAGCACATATTGTAAGAAATCTAGGACTTAGAGAAATTCGGGGGGGGGAGAAAGTCAACGCTCTCGTTTTTGGATCGGGATCTGGCTCGGGAGGCGCTCGCCGGAGTTACTGCTGTTCACCGGAGAAGGGGGGACGACGGCCGGCCTCGGAGGAGCTCGGGAGGAGGCGGCGCACGGGCGACCGGAGGGAGGAGCTCGGGAGGCGCGGGCTCCCGCGGGGCGGCGGCGTCTCGGGAGGCGTGGAGGCACCGGCGATGGCGTCGGTGGCGAGGAAGATGCGGCGGCGGCGGGGGCGCGCCGGGCTGCGGAGCACGGGCGCCGGGCGGAGCGCCGCGGGGAGGAGGCGCGCGGGCGGCAGGGCGCCTCGGGCGCGGGCGGCGGCGACTCGGGTCGCGGGGGCCAGACGCGGGCTCCCAGGCCGCGGGCGTACGGGCGGTGGGGTTGCTGACGTGGCGGCGCGGGATTGGCTATGGGCGGCGGCGCGATTTCCTCCGGCGCCAGGCTGACACGTCCGGCGGCGCGGAGGAGCGGGCTAGGGTTTCGGGGATCCGGAATTTCGGAGGGGAACACATATTTATAGGTAGAGGGAGCTAGGAGGCTCCAAATGAAGTGCGGTTTTCGCCCACACGATCATGATCGAATGACCTAGAGCATGGAAGTGACTTAGATGGGTTTTGGGCTGTTTGGAGGGGTTTTTTTGCTGCAACACACAAAAGGACTTTGCGGTTACCCGGTTAACCGTTGGAGTACCAAACGACCTCCAAATGGAACGAAACTTAACAGGTGGTCTACCGGTGATATACCAAGGCCACTTGGCAAGACTCGGTCCATTTGGAGAACGTTCAACACCCGCTCATGAAAAGAAACAAGAGGGGTGCGCCGGAGGAGGTGGGAGTGCCAGATTGCAAAACGGACAACGGGGAAAATGCTCGGATGCAAAAGACGAACACGTGTGCAAATGCAATGCACATGATGACATGATATGAGATGCATGACATGAACAAAATGCAAAAACGAAAACGAAACCCAACCATGGAGGGAAAATCATAACACATAGCCGAAAATGGCAAGAGTTGGAGTTACAAATATGGAAAGTTACATCCGGGGTGTTACAGCCGTATATCAAAACTTTGTCTTCATGAAAAATTTACAAATTTCAACAATTTGACTAGATTATGTGCAACAAAGCTGCATAACAAAACAACATATTCAGTACAATTGCGTGTTCACATACATCAGAAAAATCAGGTTGAGACAAAGTCGCTTCAATGCAAGTGTGTGTTCACTAACATTGCAACATTCAGGTTCGGAGGAAGCTTTGGCGTCGCATCCGGCAGCTGCGACCACCGAGTTGCCGTCGTTCGCGGCCAATATCGTCGGTGTGCCTCCCCGCCAAGCGGAGCTTCGACGTGGTGCTCATGTGTCATCGCCATTATGAGGACCGCTGGTTGTTGCCGCCTCCCCGGTGCTTGCCCTTGCAGGCTACCGTCGTGGCGTCCACCGCTCCAGCAGGTGCAGGGCCATGGGGGATGGTGTCTCCACTGTCGTCGTTGCAGCATGTTGTTGGTGGAGGAAGGGCAAGGGCTCCCACCCGGAGGGCACGTCGTGATCGACTCTGGACATGTGTCCGTCGCTCAGCAAATTAAAAAAGAAGAAACCGAAGCTGAACCGCCAATGGCTTTTCAGATTCGTGGGTAAAGAAGAGGGGGATTACCTGTAAAATTGCGTTTAAGTGGCTGGTTTAGGATTCCACCTCCCATATGTGTCATTCCTCGTCGATCTGATGGCCAACAACGGAAGCTTTTAGATTTTCACCGAATAAGTGTTACTTCTCTTTTATATATTGTTGCAATTTGCAGACTACAAATTCACACTATTGCCGTCACATTCTTTTCCCTTAATCTAAATCCAGGTTCATAAAATGCCTTTCAGAAAACACCAGCATGCATTCGTTCTTCTTGATTGGTAGCCACTAGAAAACGGTTTCATGACACGGTAGG
Source organism: Aegilops tauschii subsp. strangulata (assembly GCF_002575655.3). Lineage (NCBI taxonomy): Eukaryota > Viridiplantae > Streptophyta > Magnoliopsida > Poales > Poaceae > Aegilops > Aegilops tauschii. The sequence continues at coordinate 557,212,203 of NC_053041.3, read as the reverse complement.
CATAAAAGCAACAATGAACGAGACAATGCACGGAGAAATATATGAGGACAAAAAGGCTAGGTGTGAAACTTGCACGTTGCTGCCATGCAGATCATTTTGACGCTTGACCATATCCATGCATGTTTTTTTGGCAACTATATCCATGCACGTTTGATTTCTATGGTTCAACAAATATGCGAGCTATATCATGACGAGGAAATTGAAAGCGAGACACATGGTCCACGACCTCTCTCTAGAGTATCCCGTATCTGCATAAGGGGGTCATTTCAGGTATAGTTGTGGAACATGTGTACCACATAGGAGGGTGTTACTTTTGTTGGTTTGAAGCAAGCTTGACGAAGAGCTCCTTCAAAAGCGAGGGATAGGTCGAAACTACATAATCCCAGCCATGAGTTGTTGCTACTGTTTGCATGCACGAGGAAGACTGGACTTGGATAAACTTCAAGCATGCCTCCTTTAATCCCTGGCAGTGGTGTTGCTCGGCTAGAGCAAGAATGGACATCACCGATCTCACACCTATGTTATCAGACAATTGCATTTCACATATGCACTTGAGTCGTTGGAGATCATACCTGTCCGCCGCCACAAACAAGTCTTGAAGCCGTTGCAGCCACATATCATCCTTTGTTGTTTCATCTTCTTCTCCTTCTTCCAGAACTTGTGACATTTCTTGCTCCTCCTCTATGTAGTCGTTGTCTATCTCAGGGCATGAGTCTGTATAGATGAATCTAAGCAACGCCCTGAACACGTTTGCTTCCATGTCTTCGATATGTATGACACTGGACATAGTAGTGCCCTCCTTCATGGGGCCAAAGAGTTGTGCCATGAAGACTTTAGACCAGGCTGCAAGCACACAACGATGTGCGGTGAACGTCTCGCCACTACCTCGAATGTCACATCGGCACCCACCTTGGTCTGAAGGAGAATGTTAAAATGTTGGTCCATGTCAGACAGGAGCACCTTGGTGTCGTGGCCACCGGGATCCTCGGTATTGGAATCCTCGCAAACCATTATGTCACACTGGATGGTGAAAGAATCACCCTTCAGATTCGCCGATCGTTCAAGGGCATCTCTTCAGAGAAACTCATTGATGCCCCAGGAATAATCACCAGCACTCTCGAACCTGGTAGCTTTATTAGTTGCACGGATGTCCATTGGCATCTGCTTCTCAACCTGGTCGACGAGACAAAAACTGAAGGTGGCATCCACTTTGCTATCGTCGTGGACAAGGGATAGATAGAGAGAGATGAAGTCGGCGCAGTTCGGGTGCTTGCCATTGGGGTAGTACTCTAGTAACCAATTGGTATGGTATCATCATTTCATCCACATAGCATGTGCAAGAAAGTTGAGAGGGTTACGGCAAAAACTGGATGCACTTCGTGTACAAAACGGACAATGGTATCATACTCGTCTGTTACAAAATTGGCATGGTATCATCATAATAGTTGCGGGAGAAAGTCTTCACTTTTTCTTTGCTTGTGTCATTTGCTTATTGCACCGTAACCATGGATAATCTTCATCGTTTATCAGGATGCTTGGGTCAGCCTTGACTTTGAAGGGAGGAATTTCATGAAACTTTTCATAATCTTCAGACTGTCTTGCCCTCCACTCCCACAATGTCCCTTTTTCCTGAAAGAAATATGTGGCGCTTTGGCTCATCGTATGATGTATTCGCTTCCTTATCTTTTCTTTTTCTCGGTCTGGTAGACATGTCCTTCACATAGATAACCTGTGCCACATCATTGGCTAGGACGAATGGTTCGTCAGTGTACCCAAGATTGTTCAGATTCACTGTTGTCATTCCATACTGTGGGTCTACCTGTACCCCGCCTCCTGACAGATTGACCCATTTGCACTTAAACAAAGGGACCTTAAAATCATATCCGTAGTCAAGTTCCCATATGTCAATTATGAAACAATAATATGTGCCATTTCCCCTCTCGGTTGCTGCATCAAAGCGGACACCGCTGTTTTGGTTGGTGCTCTTTTGATCTTGGGCGATCGTGTAAAATGTATTCCCATTTATCTCGTATCCTTTGTAAGTCAATACAGTCGAAGATGGTCCCCTGGACAACGAGTACAACTCATCACAAACAGTGGTGTCACCTCTGAGACGTGTTTCCAACCAACTGCTGAAAGTCCTGATGTGTTCACATGTAATCCAGTCGTCACACTGCTCCGGGTGTTTGGAGCGCAGACTGTTCTTGTGTTCATCGACATACGGGGTCACCAAGGTAGAGTTCTATAGAACTGTGTAGTGTGCTTGAGACCAAGAATGCCCGTCCCTGCATATTATTGAGTCCGCTCCTAGCGTGCCTTTTCCAGTCAGTCTCCCCTCATACCGCGATTTAGGGAGACCTATCTTCTTAAGGCCAGGAATGAAGTCAACACAAAACCCAATGACATCCTCTGTTTGATGGCCCATGGAGATGCTTCCTTCTGGCCTAGCGCGGTTACGGACATATTTCTTTAAGACTCCCATGAACCCTCAAAGGGGAACATATTGTGTAGAAATACGGGCCCCAGAATGACAATCTCGTCGACTAGATGAACTAGGACGTGTGTCATGATATTGAAGAAGGATGGTGGGAACACCAACTCGAAACTGACAAGACATTGCGCCACATCACTCCTTAGCATTGGTATGATTTCTGGATCGATCACCTTCTGAGAGATTGCATTGAGGAATGCACATAGCTTCACAATGGCTAATCGGATGTTTTCCGGTAGAAGCCCCCTCAATGCAACTGGAAGCAGTTGCGTCATAATCACGTGGCAGTCATGAGACTTTAGGTTCTGAAACTTTTTCTCTGGCATATTTATTATTCCCTTTATATTCGACGAGAAGCCAATCGGGACCTTCATACTGAGCAGGCATTCAAAGAAGATTTCTTTCTCTTCTTTCGTAAGAGCGTAGCTGGCAGGACCTTCATACTGCTTCGGAGCCATGCCGTCTTTTTCGTGCAAACGTTGCAGGTCCTCCCGTGCCTCAGGTGTATCTTTTGTCTTTCCATACACGCCCAAGAAGCCTAGCAGGTTCACGCAAAGGTTCTTCGTCACGTGCATCACGTTGATTGAAGAGCGGACCTCTAGGTCTTTCTAGTAGGGTAGGTCCCAAAATATAGATTTCTTCTTCCACATGGGTGCGTGTCCCTCAGCGTCATTCGGAACATCTAGTCCATCGGGACCCTTTCCAAAGATTACATGTAAATCATTGACCATAGCAAGTACGTGATCACCGGTACGCATGGCGGGCTTCTTCCGGTGATCTGCCTCGCCTTTGAAATGCTTGCCTTTCTTTCGACATTGATGGTTGGTCGGAAGAAATTGATGATGGCCCAGGTACACATTCTTCCTGCATTTGTCCAGGTATATACTTTCAGTGTCATCTAAACAGTGCGTGCATGCGTGGTATCCCTTGTTTGTCTGTCCTGAAAGGTTACTGAGAGCGGGCCAATCGTTGATGGTTACAAACAGCAACGCGTGCAGGTTAAATTCCTCCTGTTTGTGCTCATCCCACGTACGTACACCGTTTCCATTCCACGGCTGTAAAAGTTCTTCAACTAATGACCTTAGGTACACATCAATGTCGTTGCCGGGTTGCTTAGGGCCTTGGATGAGAACTGGCATCATAATGAACTTCCGCTTCATGCACATCCAAGGAGGAAGGTTATACATACATAGAGTCACGGGACAGGTGCTGTGATTGCTGCTCTGCTCCCCGAAAGGATTAATGCCATCCGCGCTTAAACCAAACCATACGTTCCTTGGGTCAGCTGCAAACTCAGTCCAGTACTTTCTCTCGATTTTTCTCCACTGCGACCCGTCAGTGGGTGCTCTCAACTTCCCGTCTTTCTTACGGTCCTCACTGTGCCATTGCATCAACTTGGCATGCTCTTCGTTTCTGAACAGACGTTTCAACCGTGGTATTATAGGAGCATACCACATCACCTTCGCAGGAACCCTCTTCCTGGGGGGCTCGCCGTCAACATCACCAGGGTCATCTCGTCTGATCTTATACCGCAATGCACCGCATACCGGGCATGCGTTCAGATCCTTGTACGCACCGCGGTAGAGGATGCAGTCATTAGGGCATGCATGTATCTTCTGCACCTCCAATCCTAGAGGGCATACGACCTTCTTTGCTGCATATGTACTATCGGGAAATTCGTTATCCTTTGGAAGCTTCTTCTTCAATATTTTCAATAGCTTCTCAAATCCTTTGTCAGGCACAGCATTCTCTGCCTTCCACTGCAGCAATTCCAGTACGGTACCGAGCTTTGTGTTGCCATCTTCGCAATTGGGGTACAACCCTTTTTTGTGATCCTCTAACATGCGATCGAACTTCGGCTTCTCCTTTTGACTTTCGCATTGCGTCCTTGCGTCGACAATGACCCGGCGGAGATCATCATCATCGGGCACTAGTTCCTCTTGATCTTCAGCAGCCTCCCCCGTTGCAGCATCATTGGGCACATCGTCTGGTTCCTCTTGATCTTCAGCAGCTTCCCCCGTTGCAGCATCACCATATTCAGGGGGCACATAGTTGTCATCGTCCTCTTCTTCTTCGTCGTCTTCCATCATAACCCATATTTCTCCGTGCCTCGTCCAAACATTATAGTGTGGCATGAAACCCTTGTAAAGCAGGTGGGTGTGAAGGATTTTTCGGTCAGAGTAAGACTTCGTATTCCCACATTTAGGGCATGGACAACACATAAAACCATTCTGCTTGTTTTCCTCAGCCACTTCGAGAAAATCATGCACGCCCTTAATGTACTCGGAGGTGTGTCTGTCACCGTACATCCATTGCCGGTTCATCTGCGTGCATTATATATAATTAAGTGTGTCAAAAACCATTACAGAACATCATGAATAGATAATTAAGTGACCAAATTAATAGAAGTTCATCATCACATTAAAACCAAAGTACATACATAGTTCTCATCTAACAACATATAGCTCTCCAGAGCATCTAATTAATTAAACCATACATTGAAACTATGTAAAACATTTCAATGCGAAAACAAATGCGATCATAATCGCAACCAAGGTAACAATTGATCCAACGGCATAATGATACTAAGCCCCGGTATGAATGACATATTTTCTAATCTTTCTAATCTTCAAGCTCATTGCATCCATCTTGATCTTGTGATCATCGACGACATCCGCAACATGCAACTCCAATATCATCTTCTCCTCCTCAATTTTTTTTATTTTTTCCTTTAAGAAATTGTTTTCTTCTTCAACTAAATTTAACCTCTCAACAATAGGGTCGATTGGAAATTCCGGATCACATACCTCCTAGATAAATAAAATCTATGTCACGTTGGTCGGCATAATTTTCATAAACAATAAATGAACCAATAGTTATAAAGATAATATATACCACATCCGAATCATAGACAGGACGAGGGCCGACGGGGGCGGATACCAAAACCATCGCACTATGTAATAACAAGCAATACAATAGTAAGAAAATTAGACAAGTATCTATCTAAAGTAAGAATTTTTTTTTCTTTCAGAAAGAAGATAAGAACAAGAGGCTCACCACGGTGGTGCCGGCGACGAGATCGGCGCGGGCGATCGACGGCGGTGAAGACGGGAATGGGACGTGACGGGCCGCTAAACCTAGACAAATCTTGAGGAAAATGGAGCTTTGAGGTCGAGCTTCGAGAGGAGAAAGCTTAACTAGTGTGGCTCGGGCATTTCATCGAACACCTCATGTGCATAGGAGGTGAGCTAGAGCACCACAAAGCCCTCCCCTCGCCGGCCAGAAAAAAACAGAGCACTGGAGTGCTCTGCTCGCGGGCGAGGGGTATATATAGGCACCTCATTGGTCCCGGTTCGTGGCATGAACCGGGACTAAAGGGCAGCCTGTGGTCCCGGTTCAAGCCACCAACCGGAACCAATGGTGGTGGGCCAGGAGCGAGGCCCATTGGTCCCGGTTCGTCCCACCAACCGGGACCAAAGGGGCCAGACGAACCGGGACCAATGCCCCCACGAGGCCCGGCAGGCCCCTGGCCTCACGAACCGGGACCAGTGCCGAACCGGGACCAGTGCCCCCATTGGTCCCGGTTCTGGACTGAACCGGGACTAATGGGCTGACCCGGCCTGAACCAAAGCCCTCTTTTCTACTAGTGCAAGCATATCCTCCTACCACAAAAACACCATAGCTGATGCACTTGCCGGTGGGCTTCTCTTCTTTGGTACGCGAGTAGCCATTGACCATAAGGAGATTGTAGCCGCTGTCCGTGTCGGCCTCGACGGCCGATGTTTTGCAATAGGACCCCACGTGGTCTTCGAAGACGGATACGCCGGTGAATGATGACATGACGAACCTGTTAAGAATAATTAATCTAGATTAATTAGTGGATAATTCCCACTTTCCCATCCTTGTAATCCCACGATGTGGGAACCGTTGTAGCAGTTGCGTCGCCTCCAGGAACCGACATAGGAACCGACGCGTCCTTTGTTAGCGTCTGTTCCCCCTGTATATAAGGCATCTGTAACCATCAATAAAGATACAATTGATTCATTTGTCTCTCGTTCGCTTTGGCTCTCAATCGACACGTTATCAGCACGCTCTCCGGCGAGAGCGATTCCGACGAGAAGAACAGAGAAAAGGTGAGAAACGGAACCATGCCTCGAGTTCCAATGTCCCTGTTTCTTCGCCTCCTTCGCGCCAATGGCCGTGGCCACCGCTTCGTCGCTCGCCACCGCCGCCATGGTGTTGGCGGACACCGCCGATTCCAGCGTCATGTGCGCGACCTCCGCCGCTTCCGGCGTGGAGGTTGGAACCAGCGCCGCCAGAACCTCCGTCGCAACCACCGGCACGGCGCGGGGCCCTCGAACCAGCCCGTGCAGCCCGATGTGCCCGCCCGGCTTCTCGCCGGTCTGGCTGCACCAAGGCTCGAGGCCGATGGGGGCATCGATCCGGCACTGGCGGCTCCGCCGCCGCCGTTTTGGTGCTCAGCGCATGGATGGGTAGTTTGACCCGGTGGTAGCAGCGCCTCAGGAGGTTGGAACCGTCGGGGCCGCGCCGCTGCAGCATCCGACTCCAGCGGTTGTTGAGGCTGTCGGCGACGCACCGCTTCAGAGGTTGCCGACGGTTGCGCGCGTCCCGGGCGATGCTGCCGCACCGCCGTGCCTGCTGTCCCCGACTCCGGCCACCCACCCGCCTTCGCCGCGCGTGGAAGTTCGCCGCCGCCTCTTGGCCCTCGGCGTCCCACTGGCGTGCTTTCCGTCGAACGGCCATTCCGGCCGCTCCGGCACGCGGAGCCGGGCTCCCATCTCCCCGGTGGTTCTTCATGTGAGGACGAGCGCGGCGGGAGTTTTGCTCGCCGCCGATGATGCGGCCGGCCGACCTGGTGTTCTCCGCCTGGTTGTGTCTTCGCGAGGATTGGGGATGAGTTGCATGGGATTTCTTTCCCTGGTCTCTCTCCTTATCCTTTAGATTGACTATTATGATCGCCTTTACAAGGCCATGTGCATCGGCAGGGAATCATGGCACCAACAGTACCGTGGCTGTTCGTTTATTTGCTATTTGCTTGATCTCTACACTAGTAGTCCAGTACTAGTTCAGCTTATCAGCAACTAGTTGTATAACAGTAGTTCTAGCAGTATTTAGTCTGTTCTAGACCTGTTTATTATTTTTCTGTCGAGTACAATGTATGTATTCCAGAATTCATCAGCGATGTAATATATTTCCACGTTTGTCACGTGTAGAGATTAATTACATCTATTATTTGCAATTGAGATTTTTTTCTCTTGCAAAGATAAATTTAGTACCTCTAGAGTACTGATTTGCGATCGAGAACTTTCTTCTCTCGTTATTGCGAATGTTATTGCGAATGAGATTAATTTTCTCTCGGAATATATTAATTCACCCTGCTGAATTATCTTGCAACTTGATACAAGAACATCTCATTTAATTGAGGTGTATATAATTCAAGTTTTTTCAACATCATTACTATTCATTATAATAGTGGTGTATTTCTGTTGAGTACGATGTATTTCGGAATGTATGTATCTCCATGTTCGCTACATGTCGAGATTAATACGTCTATTTGCAATTGATATTTTCAATTTCTTGCAAATACATATGCAAAATTCTTAGTGATTTCTTCAAATTGATGTATTAGGATCCCGAGGTAGTGTGTAGATCTACTGCTTTGCTGATTATCACCACTACTGTTTAAGCCTACATTTTGTCAAATTTGACATTATGATTGCACAACATTGTGCACTCCCATGCATTTTACTAAGTCATGACATAAGGCATTAGGAGTGAGTATCTACTGATTTCATCAGATTATACTCCCTAGTGCTGCGAGATCTACTTCATTTTGGAGATTATCTTCAAGGTGTCATGCTTAGCAATTTGAGATTCACATTAATGGTTTCAAGATAACTTCTTGAAATATCCATTAATTTTACAACATTACCATGATGGTCTTCAATTTACTAATCGTAAATTAACTATCTCTGGTAATCGATGGCTAGAGAATTTGAGGCATTCGCCCTTAATCGCCACCACTACCCTACCTGGGCATGGACATCATGATCATTCTTGTGTCTTGTGGAATAGTGTGTGCAATCCAAGACCACATGATTAACCTCTGGTCGGAATCACACCGCTAACAGAAAAATATTGTCTTATACATCATAAGGCATTATATCGATTCAGATCTCTGCATCTGGTTATTCTGTATCAGCAATTCCTAGGGCACAACAGACCTCAAGGGCAAAGGTTTGGAGCTCACTTCAACCTTCAACCCGACATCACTAGCAATGACGGGACCCTATGGGCACGGAGAATATGATGGTTGAATATGACTCAACTAACATGTTTGAAGACTTCGTCTAGTCTCTCAATCTCCTGAGTGGTCAACATAATTTATGACCATTTATGATGTTCTAATAAGAACATAAGTATTGTTGTCATCATATATTGTATCATCATTTTGATACAAATACATTTGTATGTATTCTATGTAGGAGATATGCCCTAGAGGCAATAATAAATGTTATTGATTATCTCCCTGTTCATAATTATGTTTATGTTCCATGCTATAACTACTGTGGTTCCCGAGCCCGTATATCCATAAAGGCTCTGGGGAGAACCCATATGCACGTGTGGAATAATAAACGGTAAAATGTATTCCTCGTCGTGCCTCTAAGACTAGCTTAAGTGTTGCATGATGATTATGTTTTCCCAATCATGGGCATGTCTATGCCAAGCAACTTTGAGGGCACAATGTCAGGAAGGACATTTGTGTTGAATCGACCCGAATTGATATTATGCTATGAGATACATTCGTCACAAGTTCATGGTTTATAACACAGAGATAGTTAATGTTTGCATAATTCCTTAGACCATGAGAGTATCGAGTTTCTTCATGCTTGCTTCATGAACTTTGGGGTTTGTTAAACGTCATCCGTAACTGGATGGCTATTACGGCGGCTTACGGGTTCATGGGAAAGTATGTTAAGTAACTTGATAGCTCGAGATTGGGATTTGCTCCTCCGACGATGGAGAGATATACTCGGGCCCTCTCGGTGTTACGGTGTCCATCATCGTCTGGCCAGACACCTTTGTGATTTGATCACGGGGATGCCGGAACACAGAAACGAGAAAAGAGAACAAAACCGGTAACGAGGTAACTTGCATGGTGGACAAATTGTTCGTCCACGGGGATGCAATAAATCTCACCTCAGGTGTTTGTGATATATCGTGAAGCAACAGGAATAGCTCACTGCAACTGGAGGTTCACTCGAATATTCATTCGTGTGGGTATAGGGGTCAATATGGGTGTCCACGGCTCCGATGTTGATCATTGATTGGAAGGGGTTCCAGGTCATGTCTATACTTCACCGAACCTATAGGGTCACACGCTTAAGGGTCATCTATCTGCTGAATACTAGACAGGGAGTCTGAGAGAAAATCACCAAAATAGTTTCGGACACCGGAAAAGTTTCGGACAGCGGAAAAGTTCCGCAGAGAGAGGTCACCGGATGAGTTCCGGTGAAACTCAAAAGTTGTTTCAGGGGATACCAAAAGTCAAATTGATTTCGGCACATGCCTGATAATTCTTGGAGGGTGCCAGAATCATTCTGGAAGCTTTCTGGAATTTTCCGGGATAATAACCGGATATGCTCCGGAGCTGCCGGAACCACTTCAGATGCTTTTCGCAGATGAAAATCACTAAACCGGAATTGTTTCGGAACGCGTTGAAAATAATTTTGGTGGGTACTAGAAATGTTCTAAGCCCACACAAATATTTTCAGTTCGAACGGACGCTGAAAAATGTCGTCGTGAATAGTGAAAATCAGCTTTATGGTTACTTTATGGAAAGCCACCTTTTGGGGCTTTCCTCCAAAAGATCTTGGGGATGACATGGATGGATAGGAGCCATTTTTTGGGCCCCTCATGGGGGTGTGGCCGGCCACATGGGGTATCCCCCCTTGGGGACCCTCTTGTTCATTGGTTTTTTTAATATTTACTGTGAGGCAAAGCCCCACAGCCCTTTATTAAAAAAAGAACCACTTTACAAGTAAAACAAACTATACAAAGAAGAAAAACAAAAGGGGAAAAAGTCTACCTATTTGCTAACTAACTGTACTAGCTTTATAACAAAGAAGCAATCCAAGCCAAAAGCTTTGGTTTGTTACAGTCCTTCACCCTGTGAGCAAGCAAAGAAATATCATGGATGAAATTACACTTCCAAGCACTGAAAGTAGGTCTCTCAGCTTTGAAAATTCTGCCATTTCACATAGTCCAAATATTCCATGCTGCAGTTAGTATGACTTCAACGAAGAAAGGGTGTGTGAAATTGGACTTGTTCATTGGTTTCACTCCTAGGTCCTTGTGGAAGGACTTCATTCATGTGCATTTTAAGTTTTTGTGTTAAACTACCCTACCCCTTGGGATTTCCTATAAATAGAGGTGGAGGGGCAGCCCTCCACACTCAATCTTTCTCACATACATGCCATTGCAATGATCTGGCTTCTTCTCTCCCTCCCAGCGAAATAGTTTCGTAGAGCCGAAAGGCTGTCTGGGTTCCGGCAGGAACTAGTTCTGGACGGCGAAGCCCTGCCGGATAGATGACGCCGTATATGTGCAACTCTGTAGAGAGATTGTAGTTTCGGTCTTAGTTCGTGAGTGCCTCCCGAAGGGCTGTCCGTGTGACCGTCCGAGTTTTGAAGGTCCTCCCGAAGGGCTGTCCGAGTGACCGTTCGAGTTTCGAAGGTCCTCCCGAAGGGCTGTCCGCGACACCGTCCGGGGGGCTGTTCAACCGCCTCCCGGAGGGCTCTCTGAGGAGCTGATGAGGGTATACATCCTCGCGGTTGGGAGGTTGTAAATCCTAGCTGCGGGGATCTGCACCGCCGATCGTCATCGACTCTACTTCCCGCTGCGCTACAAGTCGGTAACGAAAAAGATCAAACCTAGTATGCAGTCTCCATAGTGGTCCTGGGTTGGTGCGTAGGTCGGAAAATTTTTGTTTTCTGCTGCGTTACCCTACAGTGGCATCATGAGCCGTGCTATGCGTAGATGCAGGTTGCGATCTAGAATACATAGAGATGTATGGGTATTGCATAATATAATTAGGTAGTAGATGAGATCTATTGCTGAAAATTATTTATGCGGGTGACAGATGAAATCGGTTACCCGATGTTCTTGTTGCTTCCCTAGAATTTGCGTTTGCTCAATCTCGAGACAGCATGGTGGAATTTGACAAAGTTCTGGCAATCCGTGATCCTGATTGATCATGGAAGTGCTATCAGTTCTTTGGGTTCTGCCGTAGTCAAAAGAAAGATGAAATTCGCAGACGACAGGGCAATGCAGATATGATCTGCACGAGGGTCATGCGTATGACGAAGTTTAGTATGGGGTTCGAGATTTTATTGTCTCGTGCTTCATACACCCTGCAAAGTTAATCTAGCGACATGAACTATCATACTTGATGATGAACGTTGGTCGCTGCGGTTTAAGTCAAAACCTTAGAAGCCACGTAAAATAAATTTTGCATAAACCGATTAGAGGCGTCTAACTTGGTTTTGCAGGATGTGCATGTGATGTGGTATAGCAGTGCTCATACTAATTCGATTATGTATGAGATGACTATATGATGTAATTTGATTAACATGACCTGCGTGTCATGATTCGGCATGATGGCTGGAGCCATATGATTGCACTTTAATGAACTGCGTGTCAACCTTAAGTAATGCATTAATTTTATACGCTATGGAGATAGCAATATTATCTGGTGCATCGACAAGGTGGTGGCAATCTTCGCGAAGGTGAACACCAACACGAATGCCGAAGACGAAGAAATGAAATACTTCTCCGTCAGAAAGGGCTATACCATATCATGCTATTATGAATTGCCTGAGATGTTTATCCCTTATGATGCAACCTTCTTGATTGCGCGGTAGTCGCTTTTTATTAGGGTGATCTCTCACAAAAATACCAAGTAGTTAGTGTTCTCCCAAGTTTAGCACCGTCACGGCACCTATCTTTTCGGGGTGCGCCGTGTCACACGGGTACGAACGATTAGAGAAGTGTGAGGCGGGTGAGTTGAGACCTCGCAGCGAGATCACTTGGTTGTCTTGACGTTCAGGCATGACCGTCATGAGCTCGGAACACACGCATCGAAAGATGAACAAGAGTCACATAGAGATGTGATTGGCAAGTTGGCCTACCGGTTGAGATTTTTCGTCATCAGTGGTGTTACACCAATGGCGAACAATTGTAATGTGGGTCTTGTATCACTCACAATCAATTTTGAGAGATATTGATTTCAGTGGGAGCGCACTGTTGAATTAACATGTTTAATTCTCAATGCAATTTTGAACACTGTCTAAGTGTGGTTTGCATAATAGTTGTAGAATAATGGCTCGCATTTCCACCTTCCCTATTAAAATTGAATAGCTGTTAAATATCTGGTTAAAACTTTACGATTAGTAACGTAATATGAGGATTGTCCTCAAAAGCGCCGAGAAGGACTTTGTCCTATCGCATGCTTTCCGTATCCTCCCGCTAATGCTATGGATCATGCGACTCTCGTCCTTCGATCCAAAAGCTATAATTCCGTTTCTGTCAAGTGCAATATGTTTGCTTCCATGAGACCCGAACTTCAAAAGTTTGGATAGTTATGTGATATTCATGGAATCTAAAAATCATTTTCAGAGACAGACAAAAGCTAAAAGATATGAGATATCCAAAGCAATGTTTGTTTGCAAACTATTAGTAAAAGTGTTTACTATGCATTAGACTGATAAAAGAGGGATCCAGGAGAACGCCTGCCATATGATGAAAGGTGAATAAAACAACAACTTAAAGAGAAAGGAAGTGTCCAAAGGGTGTTAGTAAGACTTTCACGCCTAGGAAGTCCGGGGCTAATGACACTCTTAAGTTGGGTGCTTCTTCTGAGAGTAGGAGAAATACTAAAAGTTAAACTGTTAGAAGTATAAAGGAAAAAGGAAAGAAGACTGGAATATCCAGCTCATGTATGAATGTCATACAAGTTTTTGATGTATAGAAGGCTGGTCAAAGATATAGTTCTTGCGAATTATAGTTAAACATGTTAATCACTAATTCTTGGGTATTGTGAGTTAAACACAAAAAATGCCCGCTCGATTGCATTCTGTTGCAACTCGATGTAAGAACTACTATGGCCTAAAAGCCTAGCCAGAAATGAGGTTAAGGTATACACAGGGAACATAGTAAATGTTACTATACCTTCCATCGGTGTATTGCCGTCTGTATTTATTTTCATAATTCATTTAGAGTTTTACAAACTCTATCCCATTGCATAAGGTATCTTGCAAGAAGGTTGTTCATAAGAGAACTTTTTATATTCGATGTTATGAATAACACAAGGGCCATACTTTCATTATGAATGAGATGTATGTTATGAATATTGATAATAATAATACAATACCTCTGGGTTTACTTTCATAATTCTTTTTAGAGTTTCATACACTCTAGCCCATTGCACAATGTTTGTTGCAAAAGAGTTGTTCATAAAAACAACAATTGTTGTTAAGTATTATGAATAACATGAAGGGCCATGCTTCCATCCAAGATGGATGTATGTTATGAATATTGATGGTAATATAATACATCCATAACACTGACGCTAAATGTCACAAGACTCTAAGAATACCACACATGTGTGGCACTGTGTTTGGTCACATTGGAGAAACACGCATGGAAAAATTCCATTGTGATGGATTTTGAAGTCGTTACATTTTGAATCATCTAACACTTGCAAATTTTCTCTGAAAAGTGAAGTGACTGAAATACCGTTCACAGGCCATAAGGAACGAGCAACAAACTTATTGGTGATCATACATTTTGATGTGTGTAGTTCAATAAATGTTGTTGCAAGTAGTGGATTTATCTATCTTCAAAAATGACTCAAGTAGATACGTTGATATTTACTTGATGAGACACAAGTCTGGATCTTTTGAAATCATTCAAAAGGTTTTCAAAAATGAAGTAGAAGTTATTGTAACAAGAAAATTATGTTTCTACAATTCGCTTGCAAAAAAGGAAAGTTTGAGTTACAAGTTTAGCGAATGTCTAATGAGTTGTGAAAGGGGTTTCATAAACTTGCACCTCCCAGAACACCACTTCAAGTGGAAAGTCCGTGAAGATGTAATCGAACCATTTATGACATGGTAAGATCAAAGATGACATAAATAAATTTGCCATTATCCCTTTTAAAGAGTGATGCTTTAGAGACTACGGCTTTTACACTGAAAAGAGCTTCATCAGGTCTGTTGAAATGAAGCCATGGTATGGTACGCCCAACCATGTTGTATCTTTTCTTAACATTTGGAATATGGGGCTTGTGTAAAAGGTTACAAACCTATTCCAAATCAGACAAGTGCTACTTTGTAGGTTATCCCAAGTCATTGGGTATTCCTCCCTCACTATACCGAGGCAAATAGGTTTGCCACAAAGAACGGTATGCTTTTAAAGAGAATGGTTCTTTCTAAAAGGTGAGTGGGAGAATAGTGCAACTCGACGAGATAAACAGTATCTTCATCAGATCAAAGGAAAGAGACATTGGAAGAAATTCCAGAGTTTCCTACTGCGACTGATACGGAAGTCTCTACAATAAAATGTATGGACTTCGGTCGAACTTGCCGCTAAACCACGTAGGCAAATGTGACACCCAAATTTTTATTTGGATTTTTTTCAAAAGATTTTATTTGACTTGAGGGAGGTGATTTAATTTTTTCTTCAAAAGAACTCTCCCTTTCAAATATTTTTTTTATGGCAAAAGTTTTATTTGGATTCACCCAAGATCTGTCTTTGGTCTTGGAGATTCTTGCTTTTTATTTGGACTCAAGACAAAATGCTTTTCACTTGGGAAAATGCCTTTTGAAAATCTCCTTAAAAATGCACTATGGCTTTTGAAATAATCCTTTACCACTTTCAACAATTCCCTCTTGCCATGGCCTTAGTGCAAATACTCTCTCCTAACCCTTCCCTCACCTTTGGATCATGATTTGCATCAAATCCAGCAAGTTGAACCTCCCCATATGATTTTTTTCCATTTAAATCTTATTCAAACAAATTTCTGTCTTCTATTCTAGCCATTGGTGATTTACAAAGGAGCTACACTTTCTGCTTTGATTTTTGCCCCCAAACCAACTCCCCTCCCTAGTCCTTTGAACCCTCAACCAAGATCCATGAAGATCCACTGGTCTTCAGTTCAAATTTTTCAAACTACACTTGCTGCAAGTTTGGACCAGATTTGTCAAATTTGGTGAAATTCATTCAAATCCTTCTCCAAAATTTCCAAGTAAAATCAGGCAGCCTCTGGGTGCATTGAGTGGTCACCTCACCAAGTCCCAGCCCCAGGAAAATTTTTCTGCTTACCAAATCATTCTGTCGAACACCTGCAGTGCATTGTCAATATCAGGTTCAGTAAAGTTCAGAGAACATTGCAGTGCTACTGTCGTTTTCTTCAGAACTTGTTGTCGATCTCGACAGTGCCTCGATGTCGCCTTGCTCCCTGTCCCCTCCCCCTTGTTCCGGCACCGCACGAGCGTCTGGCACCTTGCGGACGTCGGCGACGAGCAGCAGAAGGTGCGCCGCCCCGTGACCGACGCCAGCGGCGGCTTTGCGGCCGCCAGAGAGAGGCGCGGCGCTGACGGCGCCACCCAGCGCCGCCCAAGCCACCGGAGCTCGACGCGTGGCCTTCCACTCCCCAGAACGCGCTGCCACCCTCGTCGTGAACCGCAGGGCGTGGAGCGCGCTCTCTGCCGCCGTCGTGCCCGTGCGGCCACCTCACCGTGGACCGGCGCCGTTACGCCAAGACCAGCCGAGATTAGCGGGGGAATGGCACCAGTAACTTCCACTGATGCTGCCTGGCCACTCAAACCTCCTGCCAATCCACTGCATCGCCGTAATCGCTCGCCGGAGATTCTCCGTTCACGGCCACCCCGTCGATCCGCCTATAAATAGAGGCCCCGAGCTTCAACTCGAGCACGCACCATCCCTGCACTCCACCTAGAGCACGCCTAGCCACTGGAAGAGCCCCGAGGAGGTCTCCTTCCTCGACTCCGGCCGCCGCGACCCGCCACGGGATCCAGCTCGATTCGCCCCCGTGTGTGCACCTCCGCCTCCCATCTCTTGCCAGTAGCTTCACTATGCATCCTTCCCTCTGACCCGCGCTTCAATTCGAAGTTTGCAGCCCTCCACCGGAGTTCTCCACCCTCACCCGAGCCGCCGTCCGCCGGAGAAAGTGTTGCCGTCGACTTGGTGCTCCCCGTTGGTCGAGTCCACCACCCACCGACGCGGAAGAACACGCTGAAGCTCTGGGTACCCTCCGATCCTCCTGACTCGCCGTGGTTCGACGCCGGCGTCCACCGCAGTCTTCGGGCGCCGGCGAGCTTTTTAAACCTGACAAGTAGACCCCCCATGTCAGCCTCTGTTATATTCTCTCGCGAACCATTTTCTGTTGGCGCCTTCGGGCAAAATACGCTTTCCCTCTTTAGCTAGCGCATTTCTTTCCGAAGCGTTTTCTAGTTTCTCAGTTTAAACCCTGGAACTTTTCTGTTTCATTACAGATAAGTCCCTGGACAGAAACCTTTATAACTTTTAAATGAAAAGGGATTTTTGAGTGATTCTTTTTCTGACAGTCTTAAAATTTTGTCTAGTTTTCTATGAGATTTATTTGGAAAAATTTTGGAGAAGTTTCTGTGCACGCGTTGGTTTTCACGTTAGTGCCCGTTTTCGTTATTGCCGTAGGTTCCGGAAGAGGTGACGGAGCCGCGAACTTCGCCGAGCTAGACTCCGACTTCTCCGAACCAGGCAAGCATGTTTGAACATTTGATATGACAGGTGTTTTGCATGTTTGCGTGAAATATTGTGCGTGGCATATGAGTATCGGTGAATACCTCGTTGCTTGTAAGGCAACTACCCGCATGTTCCAAAGTTGCGATGATCTCTGATGAGAGATGGCCTAATCATGTGGTGACATGAAGGGCAGCAAGGTGGTACTGTTGTAGCATACCAGCCTTGCGTCATCCGGCTATTTCCGACGTTAACGTGGACGGAGTCACGTTATCGTTCTTTTCCCCTCCGTGCTGCCACATGTTTCATTTGCCAGGATGCGGTTTAGTAAATTGGTAACCTCTTTCCGTGTACACACCAAACAGAGAGGCCGGGATGATGGTACCTTGGCCCGGGATTAAAGCCAGTCATCCGGTCAGGGGGCATGGGTGTTTCCGGTTGGGACCGAGAGGGGGGGCACCCCCTTAGAGCGCGCGTATCGAAATTTGATCCCATGCTACGCGAGGTTGTAGCCTCCCCGTCTCAAGGTTTTTCTTGAACGTTGCCGAGGGTGATCCCTGGCTTCGGAATGTTGAATGGGTGTGTACTGGTTAGACGTGTTTCTTCCAAAACACCGTAAACGGAACTAGTCCCCGTGACTACTGAAATCCGTTGGCTCTGGTTAAGTACAAACTCTGCAGAGTCAAATTCTTCCAAGTCATCGTATCCATGATCAAGTAGTGAAATCAGTATATCCATATCTATCCGCGTGGAAAGAAACTTGTCCCTGGTGAACCAGCTCAAGTGGTAAACCCAGTTTAATTATTATTACTATGGATGGACTAACCTTTTATTTGTCTCGTACTTGTAATAATTTATGTTCCCGAGCTATTAAATTTTTGAACTACAATATAAGCCCTTTATGTGACGTCGCGCAGACGTCCGACTGTGGCGTGTTTTTGTTTCTTACTTTAGATATAAGCCCTTTATGCGATGTCGCTCAGACGTTCGACTGTGGCACATACTGCTTTTATTTTCTGTTATGAGCCCTTTATGTGGTGTCGCCCCGACGCCCGACTGTGGCATTACTATTCTGCAGTTTCCGCTCGAGGAGTCATTCAGACCCTCGTTTGGCACCAGTACTACTATTCTTGTAGTTTCCGCTCGAGGAGTCATTCAAACCCTCGTTTGGCACCAACATTATTATTCTTGCAGTTTCCTCTCGAGGAGTCATTCAGACCCTCGTTTGGCACCAGTACTACTATTCTTGCAGTTTCCGCTCGAGGAGTCATTCAGACCCTCGCTTGGCACCCAGTATTTATTATCTCTATGTCTGAGCGCACTGGTTAATTTGTTCATACGCTTCATGTTTACATTTGTTATATCTTATGTCCGAACTGTCTTGCGAGTACTTTCATAGTACTCACCTGGCTTGTTGATTTGGCCAGATGTTGACGAAGGCGATCTCTTGGATGAAGAGTTTGATAGCGCGTCCGACGCCTAGAGGAGTCCCAGTCAGTCCTGCGCGATCCCGGATATTGGTCACTTGTATTATATACGCTTCCGCCACCCGCAATAAGTCTCCGCGAGCCTCACTCCGACGCTCGATGAGTTGTAGTGTTCAGGAATCATATCACTCGCTTGGCGGTGATATTTCCACCACCATTATTATCGTGAGTTAGTAGTTTGCCGCCCTATCCGCCGTCTTGTTTTATCGGCGTGCATGTAATAAATTGTTGGGCAGTCTCCGCTCAACCTTGTATTATTCAGTACTCCTGGTAATTTTCTTCTATGACCAAGATATTGTCTACCAGTGAGAAGGAATTCTTCCTTACTGGTCCGTAAAAGGGATTGGTCTCTCAATAATTATTTTATTGAAAAACCGGTCATGACAAGCTTGGTATCAGAGCCAGGCTGACTGTAGGAAGCCACTAGGTGCGATCGCTAATCGGTTATTAGCGTCTTTTGTGCTTTTTCAGCATTTTGCAATTGTAGCTATTTTCTGCTGGTCATCATAAATTTATGACATGACTACTCAGAAATTTTGCCTACTTTTGTAGATGGCTGGCAGCAGCTGTGAGAATCGAGTGTTCACGAACGTGCCCGAGGGGTTTGTCAAGCTCCTCGTCTCCATCACCAAGCTCGCGATCGGGCCAGCAGCTCGCCCGGAGTTCACGCTCTACCAGCACAAGCTCAGCGACGACGTGTCTATGCACCAAGCTGTGGTGCAATTCAAGGGAGGACGTTCTGCAGCTTGCCACTTCCGTTTTGTGGGAAGGGCCATGCCTACGGAGAGGCATGCCATGCAGATGGCTGCCCGTGAGGCGATAGCTCGTCTTCGGGACATCCTTCCTACGATGAAGACTCGTCGCTACCGCTACCTCCCATGCCATGTGCCATACACCAGTCACTATGCATTCGCCTGCCATCGGGGAGAACGAGATGAAGCCATCGAGATGGTTGTGGAGTATCTCAAGGCTCTGGAAGAGTCTTTCGACAACCTCGTAGACGATCTTGTGGCTGCCCGCATGGACTTCGTCCGGGGCGGTCCTGCCAGCAGGAAGGAGCTTCTCAACACGGCGCCGCCTCTGACATTCGTCTCGTCTTCAGCCTCGTATGCACCGGCCGTTTTGGCCACTGCTCGCCGTCTGCCTACCACTGAGGAGTTCGACCGAGTCATCGCTCCTACTCCAGTCAGAGCCGCACCGCCTGCCGCACCCGCTCTACCACCAGTCGCCCCCGCACCATCACCGTAGCGCAGCGTTGCGCGCCAGGAGCCAGCTAGAGAGGAGGTGGAGGTTGATTCTCCTGGACCGCTGAGTCTTGCCATCGGCAAGGGAAAGGAAATCTTCACCATCTCCGACTGAGAGCGCCGAGTAGCCGCGCGTTATGTCTGCTTGTATGATGTGTTGTTTTTTTTCTGTACGCTAGTTTGTATTGGTGTGTTTGCTGCTTTCCGGAGGAGTACGCTAGCCTAAATAACATGTCAGGAATGTGTACGCGCATCCTGAGTGCTGTATCGTGTGTTTGCTTTTCGCGTGTAAGATATATGCTAAGCAGTTCTTCTCCGTGCAAAATCGTTTGTGTTTCTTTGAAAACCTTGAAGTCTTTTAAATTGTTGCCTTTGCAAATTTTTCCTTGTGCTACACAGTTATTCTCATGGGTTTTGCAAAATAATACCCCAGACTGGAAAAATGTCTCGTCCGTGGACTCGCTCCATGCCCAATCAGCCAGAAGAGGTTTACGGGACACAGACTAGCAACAATTTCACTCAGGGTCAGTCCAGTCAACAAGACAGCGAAGAAGCCCTGTCTCAAGTATGCCGTCTCTTCGAGCAAAGCCAGCAACAGCACCAAGAGATGATGAATCATGTCATCAATATGGGAAACCATCGTGAGCCCTATCAACCACATTCCAAGTTATCTGAGTTACAGAAGACTCGCCCCTCAACTTTTGCTCACACCGATAGGCTGCTGGAAGCCGATGATTGGCTTCGTGACATTGAAAGGAAGCTGATTATTGCTCAGTGTTCAGATCATGAGAAGGTGCTTTATGCACCACACTACCTTACTGGAGCAGCTGCAGCATGGTGGGAAAACTTCCTACACATGCATCCCAGTGAACACAACATCACCTGGGAAGAGTTCAAGGAAGGCTTCCGTGGGGCACACATCCCCAGGAGAATCATAAAGATCAAGAAGAGAGAGTTTGATGACCTGAAGCAGAGAGGCATGTCAGTGACAGAATACAATGGTCAGTTTACCCAGCTGTCTCGTTATGCCTACGACGAGCACATGACAGAAAATAAGAAGATGGAAAAATTCCTGGACGGCCTGGCACCAGCACTAAGATGCCAACTGATTGTACACACCTTTCCGGATTTTAAAACTCTGGTGGACAAGGCCATCACCTTGGAGAATGAGCGCCGTAGTCTGGAAGATATCCGTAAGCGAAAGAGGGACAAGACGACTCTTGCTCGAAACAACCGAGGCAAGACTGAGGTCCCAAGGACAGACGCAAGGAGATCCACGACTACTGATCCAAGGCCCGTCGGACAGTTTCATGCCAGGGACAAGGAGTACACATACCGTCCAGGGTTCACCTGCTATGCTTGTGGTCAAGAAGGGCACTATGCTAAACAGTGCCCAAAGCCAAGGAACCCGGCACCCAAGCCAAACAATGGCGGGAACAATCCAGCCCCCAAGCGCAACAATTTCAACCCCAACAACAACCACAGGAAGGGTCACCTGAACCATGTGACCAGGGAAGAAGCGCAGAATGCCCCAGACATCGTGCTCGGTACGTTCCCTGTCAACACAGTACCTGCCACGGTTTTGTTTGATTCTGGAGCTTCCCATTCGTTCGTTTCAAAGAGTTTTGTTTTGCAACACGGTTTTCCGATACTTCCCTTGGAAAAATCTATGATCATCAAGTCCCCCGGGAATAAGCAAATCGCTCAGGGTTACTGCCGAGGAGTGGTCATTGAGTTCGAAGGACTACAATTCCAAGCAAATCTCATCGTGTTGGAGAGTAAAGGACTGGATGTCATTTTAGGGATGGACTGGTTGACCACCAACAAAGGATTCATTGACTGTTTCAATCAGACCGTGATTCTCACTCACCATCACGGCAAGACTAT
The DNA here is from genome assembly GCF_002575655.3 of Aegilops tauschii subsp. strangulata. Taxonomy (NCBI): domain Eukaryota; kingdom Viridiplantae; phylum Streptophyta; class Magnoliopsida; order Poales; family Poaceae; genus Aegilops; species Aegilops tauschii. The sequence continues at coordinate 557,190,271 of NC_053041.3, read as the reverse complement.
AGGGGTTTCCGCTCAAGAAAGGCCACGATCACAGCAACCAAAACTGAACAAAATGGACATTGCAGAACTGAGAAAAGTTCCAGTGGTATGCGAGTTTCCTGATGTGTTCCCTGAAGAACTACCAGGCATGCCACCAGACCGAGAGATAGAATTCAGCATTGAACTAGCACCTGGCACCGCTCCCATCTATAAGAAGCCGTATAGAATGGCACCCTCAGAATTGGTGGAGTTGAAGAAGCAGATAAAGGAATTATTGGACAAAGGATTTATTCGAGCCAGCTCCTCACCATGGGGTTCGCCTGTGTTGTTCGCAAAGAAAAAGGATGGGACACTGAGACTGTGTATAGACTATCGAGCCCTCAAAATGGTCACCATCAAAAACAAATATCCGATGCCACGGATAAATGATTTGTTTGACCAGCTCGCACAAGCCAAGGTATTCTCAAAGATTGATTTGAGATCGGGATATCATCAACTGAAGGCACGGACAGAAGATATCCCCAAGACAGCATTCACTTCTAGATATGGGTTATACGAGTTTACAGTGATGCCTTTTGGACTAACGAACGCCCCCGCATATTTCGTCCACCTCATGAACAAAGTGTTCATGAAATTCATGGACAAATTTGTGGTGGTATTCATTGACGATATTCTGGTTTACTCAAGGACACCAGAAGAGCATGCTGAGCACCTCGGGATTGTTTTGGGAGAATTGAGGAAACACCAGTTGTACGCCAAATTTAGCAAGTGCGAATTTTGGCTAAGACAAGTTGGTTTCTTAGGCCATATATTGAACCAAGAAGGCGTGGCCGTAGACCCAGAAAAAGTCAAGGCCATACTTGACTGGAAGCCACCCGCCAACGTTACTGATGTGCGGAGTTTCCTAGGAATGGCCGGATATTACAGAAGATTTATTGAAGGATTCTCCACTGTGGCAAAACCTATAACACAGTTGCTCAAGAAGGACAAGAAATTTGTATGGACGGAAGCATGCGAGAAAAGCTTCCAAGAACTCAAGAAGAAGCTGACAACCGCACCGGTCTTAACTGTGCCAGACATACACAAGAGTTTTGAAGTTTATTGTGATGCATCTCGAAAAGGTCTCGGGTGTGTGCTAATGCAGGATGGCAAAGTGGTCGCGTATGCCTCCAGGCAGCTGCGAAAACATGAGGAAAATTACCCAACACATGACTTGGAACTAGCAGCAGTTATACATGCACTCAAGGAGTGGAGGCACTTTCTGTTGGGAAATCGCTGTGAAATATACACGGACCATAAGAGCCTCAAATATATTTTCACACAGCCAGAGCTAAATTTACGCCAACGACGCTGGTTGGAATTGGTCAAGGACTATGATGTCGGTATTCACTACCATCCAGGGAAAGCAAATGTAGTAGCCGATGCCCTTAGTCGAAACCCCAGCCCGGACAATGACGGTCCGCAAAACTTGAGGCCTGAGTTTCAGCAAGAGTTCGCTAGGCTCAACATGATGTTAGTCGCTGAGGGCACCATATCAAATCTGGAGATACAACCCACCCTGGTGGAACAAATTAAGAAGGCTCAACAGGGACATCCCAGCATCGAAGGTATAAAGAAGAAAATGAACCTTGGTAAGACTTCAGAGTTCGTCACAGACAGTGAAGGAACATTATGGTACCGAGACAGACTTTGCGTACCTAACATTGAGGAACTCAAGCAACAAATCTTAACCGAAAGCCACACCGCTCCATACTCGATCCATCCTGGAGGAACCAAAATGTACAAGGACATTCAGGAAAGATTTTGGTGGCACGGTATGAAAAGAGATATAGCCACATTCATTGCTTGTTGCGATTCATGTCAGCGCATCAAGGCCGAGCATCAAAAGCCAGCAGGGCTACTCCAGCCAAACAGGATACCGGAGTGGAAATGGGATGAAATAGGAATGAACTTCATTGTCGGATTACCCCGATCACAACGCGGAAATGACGCCATATGGGTCATCACAGACCGACTAACCAAGGTTGCTCATTTCATTCCCGTGAAGACTACCTACTCCACACAAAGACTGGCCAAACTTTATCTCTCTCGTATAGTTTGCTTGCATGGAGTCCCAAAGACTATGATATCAGACCGAGGCACACAATTCGTCTCCAAATTTTGGGATCACCTACAACAAGCTCTGGGCATGCAACTAGCTTTCAGTACAGCGTACCATCCTCAGACTGATGGACAAACGGAACGTGTAAACCAAATCCTAGAGGATATGCTAAGAGCCTGTGTGCTCACCTATGGATCCAGTTGGGAAGAGAGTTTGCCGTATGCCGAATTTGCTTACAACAATAGTTACCAAGCCAGCTTGCAAATGGCACCCTTTGAAGCATTGTACGGACGAAGGTGTCGTACCCCACTAAATTGGTCAGAAACAGGTGACAGCCGTATCTTCGGCCCAGACATGCTTAAAGAGGCCGAGGAGAAAGTTAAACAGATCTGGGACAGACTCAAGACAGCACAGAGCCGACAAAAGAGCTACTATGATCAAAAACATCGTGAGGTCAGCTTTGAACCCGGTGATTCCGTATACCTCCGAGTATCTCCTATGAGGGGTCTGCAACGGTTCAAAATTAAGGGGAAGCTAGCCCCAAGATTTATTGGACCATTTTGTGTAAAGGCACGAAGAGGCACGGTAGCCTACCAACTAGACCTACCCAAGGAGCTGTCAGACGTCCATGACGTATTCCACGTCTCACAATTGAGAAAATGTGTGAGTAACCCGGAGAAGCATGTACCTCATGAGAACATTGATATGCAACCAGATCTCACCTACAGAGAGAGGCCAGTAAAGATATTGGAAGAGTCTAAAAGGAGGACCCGTTAGAAAACGACAAAAAATTTCAGGGTTCAGTGGAGCAACCACACTGAGGATGAAGCTACATGGGAAAGGGAAAATTTCCTCCAGGCAGAGTATCCATATCTATTTAAGGATCAGCAGAAATCTCGAGGACGAGATTTTTCCTAAGAGGGTAGGTGTTGTGACACCCAAATTTTTATTTGGATTTTTTTCAAAAGATTTTATTTGACTTGAGGGAGGTGATTTAATTTTTTCTTCAAAAGAACTCTCCCTTTCAAATATTTTTTTATGGCAAAAGTTTTATTTGGATTCACCCAAGATCTGTCTTTGGTCTTGGAGATTCTTGCTTTTTATTTGGACTCAAGACAAAATGCTTTTCACTTGGGAAAATGCCTTTTGAAAATCTCCTTAAAAATGCACTATGGCTTTTGAAATAATCCTTTACCACTTTCAACAATTCCCTCTCGCCATGGCCTTAGTGCAAATACTCTCTCCTAACCCTTCCCTCACCTTTGGATCATGATTTGCATCAAATCCAGCAAGTTGAACCTCCCCATATGATTTTTTTCCATTTAAATCTTATTCAAACAAATTTCTGTCTCTATTCTAGCCATTGGTGATTTACAAAGGAGCTACACTTTCTGCTTTGATTTTTGCCCCCAAACCAACTCCCCTCCCTAGTCCTTTGAACCCTCAACCAAGATCCATGAAGATCCACTGGTCTTCAGTTCAAATTTTTCAAACTACACTTGCTGCAAGTTTGGACCAGATTTGTCAAATTTGGTGAAATTCATTCAAATCCTTCTCCAAAAATTCCAAGTAAAATCAGGCAGCCTCTGGGTGCATTGAGTGGTCACCTCACCAAGTCCCAGCCCCAGGAAAATTTTTCTGCTTACCAAATCATTCTGTCGAACACCTGCAGTGCATTGTCAATATCAGGTTCAGTAAAGTTCAGAGAACATTGCAGTGCTACTGTCGTTTTCTTCAGAACTTGTTGTCGATCTCGACAGTGCCTCGATGTTGCCTTGCTCCCCGTCCCCTCCCCCTTGTTCCTGCACCGCACGAGCGTCTGGCACCTTGCGGACGTCGGCGACGAGCAGCAGAAGGTGCGCCGCCCCGTGACCGACGCCAGCGGCGGCTTTGCGGCCGCCAGAGAGAGGCGCGGCGCTGACGGCGCCACCCAGCGCCGCCCAAGCCACCGGAGCTCGACGCGTGGCCTTCCACTCCCCAGAACGCGCTGCCACCCTCGTCGTGAACCGCAGGGCGTGGAGCGCTCTCTCTGCCGCCGTCGTGCCCGTGCGGCCACCTCACCGTGGACCGGCGCCGTTACGCCAAGACCAGCCGAGATTAGCGGGGGAATGGCACCAGTAACTTCCACTGATGCTGCCTGGCCACTCAAACCTCCTGCCAATCCACTGCATCGCCGTAATCGCTCGCCGGAGATTCTCCGTTCACGGCCACCCCGTCGATCCGCCTATAAATAGAGGCCCCGAGCTTCAACTCGAGCACGCACCATCCCTGCACTCCACCTAGAGCACGCCTAGCCACTGGAAGAGCCCCAAGGAGGTCTCCTTCCTCGACTCCGGCCGCCGCGACCCGCCACGGGATCCAGCTCGATTCGCCCCCGTGTGTGCACCTCCGCCTCCCATCTCTTGCCAGTAGCTTCACTATGCATCCTTCCCTCTGACCCGCGCTTCAATTCGAAGTTTGCAGCCCTCCACCGGAGTTCTCCACCCTCACCCGAGCCGCCGTCCGCCGGAGAAAGTGTCGCCGTCGACGTGGTGCTCCCCGTTGGTCGAGTCCACCACCCACCGACGCGAAAGAACACGCTGAAGCTCTTGGTACCCTCCGATCCTCCTGACTCGCCGTGGTTCGACGCCGGCATCCACCGCAGTCTTCGGGCGCCGGCGAGCTTTTTAAACCTGACAAGTGGACCCCCCATGTCAGCCTCTGTTATATTCTCTCGCGAACCGTTTTCTGTTGGCGCCTTCGGACAAAATACGCTTTCCCTCTTTAGCTAGCGCATTTCTTTCCGAAGCGTTTTCTGGTTTCTCAGTTTAAACCCTGGAACTTTTCTGTTTCATTACAGATAAGTCCCTGGACAGAAACCTTTATAACTTTTAAATGAAAAGGGATTTTTGAGTGATTCTTTTTCTGACAGTCTTAAAATTTTGTCTAGTTTTCTATGAGATTTATTTGGAAAAAAATTGGAGAAGTTTCTGTGCACGCGTTGGTTTTCACGTTAGTGCCCGTTTTCGTTATTGTCGTAGGTTCCGGAAGAGGTGACGGAGCCGCGAACTTCGCCGAGCTAGACTCCGACTTCTCCGAACCAGGCAAGCATGTTTGAACATTTGATATGACAGGTGTTTTGCATGTTTGCGTGAAATATTGTGCATGGCATATGAGTATCGGTGAATACCTCGTTGCTTGTAAGGCAACTACCCGCATGTTCCAAAGTTGCGATGATCTCTGATGAGAGATGGCCTAATCATGTGGTGACATGAAGGGCAGCAAGGTGGTACTGTTGTAGCATACCAGCCTTGCGTCATCCGACTATTTCCGACGTTAACGTGGACGGAGTCACGTTATCGTTCTTTTCCCCTCCGTGCTGCCACATGTTTCATTTGCCAGGATGCGGTTTAGTAAGTTGGTAACCTCTTTCCGTGTACACACCAAACAGAGAGGCCGGGATGATGGTACCTTGGCCCAGGATTAAAGCCAGTCATCCGGTCAGGGGGCATGGGTGTTTCCGGTTGGGACCAAGAGGGGGGGCACGCCCTTAGAGCGCGCGTATAGAAATTTGATCCCATGCTACGCGAGGTTGTAGCCTCCCCGTCTCAAGGTTTTTCTTGAACGTTGCCGAGGGTGATCCCTGGCTTCGGAATGTTGAATGGGTGTGTACTGGTTAGACGTGTTTCTTCCAAAACACCGTAAATGGAACTAGTCCCCGTGACTACTGAAATCCGTTGGCTGTGGTTAAGTACAAACTCTGCAGAGTCAAATTCTTCCAAGTCATCATATCCATGATCAAGTAGTGAAATCAGTAGATCCATATCTATCCGCGTGGAAAGAAACTTGTCCCCGGTGAACCTTTTATTTGTCTCGTACTTGTAATAATTTATGTTCCCGAGCTATTAAATTTTTGAACTACAATATAAGCCCTTTATGTGACGTCGCGCAGACGTCCGAGTGTGGCGTGTTTTTGTTTCTTACTTTAAATATAAGCCCTTTATGCGATGTCGCTCAGACGTCCGACTGTGGCACGTACTGCTTTTATTTTCTGTTATGAGCCCTTTATGTGGTGTCGCCCCGACGCCCGACTGTGGCATTACTATTCTGCAGTTTCCGCTCGAGGAGTCATTCAGACCCTCGTTTGGCACCAGTACTACTATTCTTGCAGTTTCCGCTCGAGGAGTCATTCAGACCCTCGTTTGGCACCAACATTATTATTCTTGCAGTTTCCTCTCGAGGAGTCATTCAGACCCTCGTTTGGCACCAGTACTACTATTCTTGCAGTTTCCGCTCGAGGAGTCATTCAGACCCTCGCTTGGCACCCAGTATTTATTATCTCTATGTCTGAGCGCACTGGTTAATTTGTTCATACGCTTCATGTTTACATTTGTTATATCTTATGTCCGAACTGTCTTGCGAGTACTTTCATAGTACTCACCTGGCTTGTTGATTTGGCCAGATGTTGACGAAGGCGATCTCTTGGATGAAGAGTTTGATAGCGCGTCCGACGCCTAGAGGAGTCCCAGTCAGTCCTGCGCGATCCCGGATATTGGTCACTTGTATTATATACGCTTCCACCACCCGCAATAAGTCTCCGCGAGCCTCACTTCGACGCTCGATGAGCTGTAGTGTTCAGGAATCATATCACTCGCTTCGTGGTGATATTTCCACCACCGTTATTATCGTGAGTTAGTAGTTTGCCGCCCTATCCACCGTCTTGTTTTATCGGCGTGCATGTAATAAATTGTTGGGCAGTCTCCGCTCAACCTTGTATTATTCAGTACTCCTTGTATTTTTCTTCTGTGACCAAGATATTGTCTACCAGTGAGAAGGAATTCTTCCTTACTGGTCCGTAAAAGGGATTGGTCTCTCAATAATTATTTTATTGAAAAACCGGTCGTGACAGCAAAGCTCGTGCAAACCTCTCAGGTGCGCAAACGAGATATTGTTGGTAGACAACAATATACCTACGATACACAAGGAAGCGTTGATGGGCCCTGACTCCGGAATTGGCTAAATGCCAATACAACCCGAGTTAGTTTCCATTGATTCAAGATTAAAACCTTGATACACCTTTCGGAAGACTTAGAGTCTAACGAATATTTATGGAACTTAAAACTGATACGGAAAAAAAAAATTATCCATAAAGCTCGACTTGTTGAAATAATAAGTTCAAGAGTTGACTACGATGAGGTTGTTTTCATCGTAGTGATGCTTAAAGTCGGTTCGGGTTGAACTAGCAATTAATACATATTTCAATCATGAGATATGAAACATGGATGACAGTAGGATTTCCGTCTGATGGAAATGAAACCAAGGACTTGCATGTGTTACAGTCCAAGGCATTTTGTCTATCCAGAGGATGCTAGTAAGGGTGCAAACTTCAGAGTTCCAGCGATGGACAGAAGAGAGCAAAATGGAGTGGGAATCTTCGTGCTTTGATGAAATGGTCAAAGGGGTTTGACTTCATCAATGGGTAACGAAGATGCTTGTAATTCAAGAAAGTAAGTGGGAGCATAATAATATTTCTAAAAACCTTGTGTGCTTGACACATTGTTAATTGGAAATAAATTTCTTGACACGAATTAGGACTTCATTTGAAAATAGTTTTTCGATGAAGTGCTTAGGCTAAATAGCCTCAATATTAGGCATGATGATCTATGGAGATAGATTTACCTAATGGGGCTAAGCAATGAATACATATTGACAAGATGCTAAAACCTTTTAGCATTTAAAACGCCAAGGAGTGATTCTTGCCGAAGTCACATGGAAAGAGTTTTTGCAAGACTCGGTGTCCCAAAACACTAATGAGTAAAATACATGATGGAGATTCCACACACTCTTGTGTTTGGATTAATCATGTATTCCATGGTATGTAAAACAACCAGATATATCCGATACTCCCAAGGAGTTGCGAGTATGGATACCAAAGTGATCAAATTACTGATCATGGGACAACAGTGAAAGATGTCACAGAGTACTAGAGTAAGTACTGATGACATGGTTTTCTCGCAAGCAGAGATCATGAAGAGTTCGTTGTAAAATGTTACATCGATACAGTCTTCATCTTTTCTCCATGCGATTTTCGATTTAAATTAAGGGTTTTGTGTAACACACAATGTGGTGGCACAGTTAGTTGGAATTTGTTCAAACTAGTTACTGTGGCGAATTCTATAACAAGGGCTAAGTATGTTGACGCTTTAGAAGCGACAAAGAAGATGTTGAATCATATAGTTCATTCATGAACTTAGTATGGATCCAAGATGGCTTTTGACAATGGGACACTATTGCAGGTAGTTGCTCCATAACTCAGTCTGAGGAATCCAGGTTCGACCTGTGATTCACATACATACAAAGCCAAGTCCACACAAAATATGAATTTTGTGAAAACGTGAAAACGCGAGGACATGCAAAGATACACACGGAGCTGAAGTCGTCAGATCCGTTGGACATCAGGCTATACCACAAGCGAAGCATATTTACACCGGTGTGCCACAGGTGTGAAGTGCATTAGCATAAGCTAGATTATTGTCTCTAGTGCAAGTGGGAGTCTGTAGGAGATATGCCCTAGAGGCAATAATAAATGTTATTTATTATCTCCCTGTTCATAATTATGTTTATGTTCCATGCTATAACTGTTGTGGTTCCCGAGCCCGTATATCCATAAAGGCTCTGGGGAGAACCCATATGCACGTGTGGAATAATAAACGGTAAAATGTATTCCTAGTCGTGCCTCTAAGACTAGCTCAAGTGTTGCATGATGATTATGTTTTCCCAATCATGGGCATGTCTATGCCAAGCAACTTTGAGGGCACAATGTCAGGAAGGACATTTGTGTTGAATCGACCCGAATTGATGTTATGCTATGAGATACATTCGTCACAAGTTAATGGTTTATAACACAGAGATAGTTAATGTTTGCATAATTCCTTAGACCATGAGAGTATCGAGTTTCTTCATGCTTGCTTCATGAACTTTGGGGTTTGTTAAACGTCATCCGTAACTGGATGGCTATTACGGCGGCTTACGGGTTCATGGGAAAGTATGTTAAGTAACTTGATAGCTTGAGATTGGGATTTGCTCCTCCGACGATGGAGAGATATACTCGGGCCCTCTCGGTGTTACGGTGTCCATCATCGTCTGGCCAGACACCTTTGTGATTTGATCACGGGGATGCCGGAACACGGAAACGAGAAAAGAGAACAAAACCGGTAACGAGGTAACTTGCATGGTGGACAAATTGTTCGTCCACGGGGATGCAATAAATCTCACCTCAGGTGTTTGTGATATATTGTGAAGCAACAGGAATAGCTCACCACAACTGGAGGTTCACTCGAATATTCATTCGTGTGGGTATAGGGGTCAATATGGGTGTCCACGGCTCCGATGTTGATCATTGATTGGAAGGGGTTCCAGGTCATGTCTATACTTCACTGAACCTAGAGGGTCACACGCTTAAGGGTCATCTATCTGCTGAATACTAGACAGGGAGTCTGAGAGAAAATCACCGAAAAAGTTTCGGACACCGGAAAAGTTTCGGACAGCGGAAAAGTTCCGCAGAGAGAGGTCACCGGATGAGTTCCGGTGAAACTGAAAATTTGTTTCAGGGGATACCAAAAGTCAAATTGGTTTCGGCACATGCCTGATAATTCTTGGAGGGTGCCAGAATCATTCTGGAAGCTTTCTGGAATTTTCCGGGATAATAACCGGATATGCTCTGGAGCTGCCGGAACCACTTCAGATGCTTTTAGCAGATGAAAATCACTAAACCGGAATTGTTACGGAACACGTTGAAAATAATTTTGGTGCTGGAAATGTTCTAAGCCCACACAAATATTTTCAGTTCGAACGGACGCTGAAAAATGTCGTCGTGAATAGTGAAAATCAGCTTTATGGTTACTTTATGGAAAGCCACCTTTTGGGGCTTTGCTCCAAAAGATCTTGGGGATGACATGGATGGATAGGAGCCATTTTTTGGGCCCCTCATGGGGGGTGTGGCCGGCCACATGGGGTATCCCCCCTTGGGGACCCTCTTGTTCATTGGTTTCACTCCTAGGTCCTTGTGGAAGGACTTCATTCATGTGCATTTTGGGTTTTTGTGTGAAACTACCCTACCCCTTGGGATTTCCTATAAATAGAGGTGGAGGGGCAGCCCTCCACACTCAATCTTTCTCACATACATGCCATTGCAATGATCTGGCTTCTTCTCTCCCTCCCAGCGAAATAGTTTCGTAGAGCCGAAAGGCTGTCTGGGTTCCGGCAGGAACTAGTTCTGGACGGCGAAGCCCTGCCGGATAGATGACACCGTATGTGTGCAACTCTGTAGAGAGATTGTAGTTTAGGTCTTAGTTCGTGAGTGCCTCCCGAAGGGTTGTCCGTGTGACCGTCCGAGTTTTGAAGGTCCTCCCGAAGGGCTGTCCGAGTGACCGTTCGAGTTTCGAAGGTCCTCCCGAAGGGCTATCCGCGACACCGTCCGGGGTGCTGTTCAACCGCCTCCCGGAGGGCTCTCTGAGGAGCTGATGAGGGTATACATCCTCGCAGTTGGGAGGTTGTAAATCCTAGCTGCGGGGATCTGCACCGCCGATCATCATCGACTCTACTTCCCGCTGCGCTACGAGACGGTAACGAAAAAGATCAAACCTTGTATGCAGTCTCCATAGTGGTCCTGGGCTGGTGCGTAGGTCGGAAAATTTTTGTTTTCTGCTGCGTTACCCTACATTCTATATATCTGACAGTGATTTTCATATTGAGAATCTTCATGTCTATATATAGATTTCTACGGGAGTCGATCCGATGAAAAATGATATGTGCCTTGTGGACATATGCACCACAAACTCTATACTCAGGGAAGTCCAATGTTTCCACTCTCATTGAGAGAAAGGAGATTTTAAAATCGCTAGACGCGATGAGGTATTTGTTGGCTCAACTCGAGTCATATTTACTATCCCTGTGGGTACCCGAGTAACATCGGGATGCTTTATTGCTTCCCAGGTTTAACTCGTACCCTACTAAACTATAGAGGTATCCGTCAAAATAGTTTCCATGGCGAAACTTATGATGAAAACAAAGAGAAATATCTTCTCTTTACCATATGCAACGGATATGGTAAGCACATTCTCTATGTATCATCGGCATTGCACTACACATACTACAAAACCCGTAGCACATGTTGCGTACGAGATAGTTTTCCAGAGTGTCTTTTGCATGACAAACTTGGCATTCCTACTTTGGTCATCATTGACATTGGGTTGAAACCGGAACTATCAGAAATTCCACTGGTTTATGATTATTATGATGCTAAATTATAATAACATTTGGATTTTATGTGCACTACAAGTGACACAGGGGAGCTAATTTTAAGGCTCGCACACCTTAAAGTCTACGCTGAACCACTCAGACTCCTTGAATGCATCAAGTCGAGGTAAGTGGCTCTTCCTAGCCGTTGAGTAGACTATTCAGGTATCCATGGTTCTAAAAGACATAGCTACATGATGGTCTTAAGTGTGTGCTTTATTCACACGAAAACATTGGCCATTATCCTGACATCGATTTCAAGCAAATCGAATGGATAACATTGCAGAATTCTCCTTGAGGGTCTTCTCTATGGCTTTTGGATTGAAGTTTAGCAATTTGTCCTAATGTCTAGACTCAAAGTGGTTTGGTAGAATCCTATCCAAAGAGTTAAGCTCATTGCATTATCTTTACTTTGGAATTGCAACTTACCAACTTTACGTTGGAGTCATGCAGTTTTACACGCTCATGACAGAACTGCATAATATTATTCCCCTCTATCTTTGATATGTGGATATCTACCAAGTATTTTCTATCTGCGGTAATTCGGTTGCATACCGATATCACCACCCGGCATACATCATTGGCCCCTCGACATATAGTTGGGATCTATGTGAGGAATAAATGTATTTCCGTCAATACCTCAAGCCCCTCGCATGGGGAGTTATTCAAGGCCAGTATGCTGATTCAATGAGGAACATTTCCAGGCATTAGGGGGAGATTTCAAGTACCATAAAGAATGCCAGGTAATTAGCGGAATGTTCAACACATTTCTACCTCAAATCCACGTATTCAAAGATCTGAACCATGCGTTCAGAAGATTTGCAACACATTGCAAATAACCTGCCAGATTCATTTACTGACTATAAAGGTGTCACACAATCCTACAATCATGCAAAAGTATGCCTGAAAGAGTGGAGGTACCAGTAAAATCCACTCCACTCCCCGTTCAAAGCAACAGGGGGAGATGTATGGCAGAAATACATCAGGATTCAGCTTCTCGCAAGCAAGGATCTCAAGGTCTGTGAATCAGTAAATGCAAGTCAACTTCACGTTGACAGACACCTAATGGGTAGTATACACCCAGTGGACGGGAAACGTCCACTAACCCAGGTCATAGTGCACACAATGACCGGGACATCGGAATACCCGACTCAATCGCATTGGGAAATCGCGAGCAGTCACCATGGGTAACGATATTTCCATCAACTATATATTCATATATAGATTCTGGAGAAACATATAACCGGAAGTCTACAATTGTCGACATACATTTCTCAACTAGATTGAAAAAACCTTTCAAATGATTCAGATCCAAAGACCATGGCCATGGCAAAGTGTGAACAACACTCAGACTGAACTCAAGCAAAGGGTATAATCTGGGTAGAAATGATCTTGCTCAATAATGGGAAGGTATTCATAAGCAATACCTACACCAGTTTTCTTCTGGAAATAGAATTGAGAACAACGAGGTGGTGAAATAAAGAGCAAGTACTGTAGCACAAGGGTTCACGCAGATACACAACTATTCTCTGGAGGTGGAATCTCATTCTGATAACTTATATCATTGGCAGTCCGAAATCATCTATCTCTGCAGTTGATAGATGTAGTGTTCACATATCCATGGGATCACTAGATTCAGACATATATGGTTGATTTCCGATGGAATCTCAATTCTGAATCAAAGTACAAAATGCAACATACATTGTGTAAAATCAATAAGTCACCATATGACTTATTATTATCATCGGTACATTTGGTACAACCGACATAGTGAGTTCCTTATTCAGAAGGATTACTCCTAAAATGATGATCATCCATGTTTGTGTGTCTGCAATGACGACACATGTAATCATCTAAATGACAGAGTTTAAAATGAAGGATTTGGGTAAACCAAAATACCGCTCGTTACTACAAATTGAGCACCTTCATTCATACATTATGGTATACTATGTTGTCTATATCCATAATATATTGGAGAAATTCATTGTGGACAAATATTATCCATCCATAACTCTCATGGTAGTTCATTCTCTAGACACAGAGAAAGGTCTATTTAGAGCAAGAGATGATGGAAATGAGATATTGGGACTCAACGTTTCATAATGTCATTGGATCCACCAAACACAATTGGTTGGTACTCAAGAATATCGTTCGATATCTCCAAGGCATCAAACATCTTGTCCTGATTTTTCAGTTTCACAAAAATGTGAACACCAATATCATTGGATACATCAATCAGATCCCCACTATGTCAGATCGTAGACAAGCTTAGTGTTCCTACTAGGTGTGGTAGCCCCCTCATGAAGAGTCTTCGAAACAGACCTCATGGCTACATCCACCAACCATTATCTTAACGATAATGTTTCTTGTGTTGCCCGGATGCAAACAGGTTACATAATAAGCAATATCACTATATTGCATATCTTGCAAGTCAAATCATGCAACTGATTTGTTTACCAAGTCTCTACCAACTTTTACATTCCAGAAACATGTTCATGGAATTGGTATCTGACGGCATTGGAATTTGCAAGAATCAGGGGGAGTTTCTTCCTAAATTGTTCCTGTTCAATGCATCATATTATACTCTTTTTCCCTTCATGAGTTTACTATACACGTTCTCATAAAGGTTTTTAATGAGATAATATCAACATGAGATCATATGCCATACTTTTTGTTTTTCCCACTGGGGTTTTTAGGAAAGTATATACGACATATTATTGTTCTCCAAACTCTATGGTTCTATCATATTGAGTTAAATGAGACAATAACTATTATATGTTGCATTATTTTCCCCTTATTTTCCCATTGGGTTTGCAGTAGTTTTGGCAACATATCATACACTACTCCTCATATTTTTTCCACAGGATTTTTGGAGGAGACTTAATCAAAGATGGTGGATGCTTATACAGTCAAGTGGTGATTAGGGGGAGTGTTAAGAATAATTAACCTAGATTAATTAGTGGATAATTCCCACTTTCCCATCCTTGTAATCCCACGATGTGGGAATCGTCGTAGCAGTTTCCCTGGAGCGTCGCCTCCAGGAACCGACATAGGAACCGACGCGTCCTTTGTTAGCGTCTGTTCCCCCTGTATATAAGGCATCTGTAACCATCAATAAAGATACAATTGATTCATTTGTCTCTCGTTTGCTTTGGCTCTCAATCGACACTAACAGAACCTACCTGCTAGCCCATAAGGAGTTAATCCATCTACTAGGTCACCATTGACACTCTTAATTAAGTTAATTTCAGAGTCGGGAACGATGAGGTGGAGGGCAAACCTGGTCACTCCGGCGGCCGTGCGTGTCGCTCCCCTCGCTGAGCGCCGACGTCGCTTCTAGTATAAGAACCCTTTAGTAGCCGCCGGCTGGTCGTCGTTGATTTCTCGATGAAAAATCTGGCGTTTGTTTGTCACGGCCTATGGTCTGGCTATGTATATAATCATGGCCGATTCTTGTCCTAGACGGACACCAACTAATTTGAACCTACTCCTACTCCGAATCTTATAATCCATGTAACACCAGCTTGTACAACTCGTATGGCAAGCAACACACAAAGTCCTAATCGGACTCAGACCATACACTAGGAAAGACTGCCCAACTGGGTACGGCAAGCTGCCAAATTGCTAATTGAATTTTTTTTTTCCAAAAAGAGGGGTTCGCCCCAGCCTCTGCATCAGAACGATGCATACGACCAATATTATTAATAAGCAAAAGGTCCAACATAAGTCTCCATGTCTCGAACAAAGAACAAAAAAAGGCTCACGAAGAGCTAAACAACAATAGAAAAGCCACAAACGGCTGGCATAAAAAGGTTGGAGCACTACATGCCTATCCTATTACATGACCGTCATCCAAACCGGTTGAAAATATCCCGTGCTACCATCTCCCATCGGGTAGACCCAGTAACCAAACGCTCCCTAGCCTCCGTCGGAGTGAGTAGCGACCACATACGGATCAACGCAGTGGCTCTAAAGATAACCTGCAAAAAATGAATATTTGTTGTTCTGTTAAAGACCAAATCATTTCTGTAGTTCCAGACTGCCCATAATAAAGCACATACTCCTACATGAATGTGTCTCGCTGTATCGGAATCTATCCCATCAAGCCACGTCCCAAATAACGTGTTGATAGAATTCGGTGGAGTAATGTTAAAAGCTATGTGAACCGACCGTCACATAACTTTTGCCAGAGGATAATCAAGAAAGAGGTGTTTGATTGATTCATGTTGGTCGCAAAAGCTACATCTTGTAGATACTGTCCAATTGCGTTTTGCCAAATTATCCTTAGTTAAAATAACTTGTTTATGCACAAACCACATAAACACTTTGATTTTCAAAGGTACTTTTACTTTCCAAACATGTTTCGATCTAGGAATCACGCTAGAATTAATAACATCCAAATACATGGATTTAACCGAGAACTCTCCATTCTTAGTTAGTTTCCAGCACAATTGATCGGGCTGTTGAGACAACTGAATATCCATCAATCTTCTCACAAGATTGAGCCAGGCTTCCCAACGGTTTCCCACTAGCGTCCACCGAAATTGAATATTGAGCAGAGTGGATTGCATAACTGTTGCAACGTAAGCGTCTCTACGTCGAACAATGTTATACAAAGAAGGATTTGGAGTGCGAGGGGTGTCTCCCCTAGCCACGTATCCTTCCAGAACCTCGTAGCGGTACCGTTTCCAACTATGAACCCTGTCCTATTGAAAAAGAGTGGTTTAACTCTCATCAATCCTTTTCAAAAAGGCGAATCAGTCGGCCTCACTGTCACCTGGGACAAGGTTCTAGAGTGAAGGTACTTGTTACGCAAGATCTGAGCCCATGTGGCCTCCGTCTCGACAGATAGCTTAAACAGCCACTTGCTAATGAGACATCTGTTCTTCACTTCCAGATTCTCAATACCTAGACCCCCTTGGTCTTTCGGCCTACAAATGATATCCCATTTAGCAAGTCTATACTTTCGCTTAAGTTCATCACTCTGCCAGAAGAAGCGTGATCGATAGAAGTCTAGCCTCTTCCGGACTCCAACCGGTACCTCGAAAAAGGAGAGAAGAAACATGGGCATACTCGTGAGGACCGAATTAATGAGAATTAATAGTCCTCCGTATGACATTAGCTTGCCTTTCCAGCAGCTCAGTTTCTTCTCAAAACGGTCCTCAATGCACTTCCATTCTCTGTTGGTCAGCTTACAATGGTGAATTGGTATACCTAAATACGTGGACGGTAAAGCTCCCAATTCACACCCGAACAATTATTTGTACGCATCTTGGTCATCATTAGCTCTTCTGAAACAAAACAATTCGCTCTTGTGGAAGTTAATCTTTAACCCCGGTCAATTGTTCGAATAAGCATAACACGAGCTTCATGTTTCGCGCTTTTGCCAAGTCGTGCTCCATGAAGATGATAGTATCATCAGCGTACTGTAGAATGGATACACCTCCGTCAACTAAGTGCGGGACGAGGCCACCTACCTGATCCGCATCCTTAGCCCTTCCTATAAGAATAGTCAACATATCAACCACTATGTTGAAGAGAATAGGTGACATCGGATCTCCTTGCCTCAGCCCTTTGTGTGTTTGGAAGTAGTGACCTATGTCATCATTCACTTTAATCCCAACACTCCCTTTTTGCGTGAAAGAGTCTACCTGGTGTCTCCAGGCCTGATCAAAACCTTTCATACGCAATGCCTATTGAAGGAAGGGCCATTTGACCATACCGTATGCTAATTGAACTATACTGTTAATATTTTTATTAACAAATATACCATCGATTAAAATTCTGTGCTATATTTGAATTTTTATTTTTTTTCGGAACTGTAAGTAGCATTTTTTGTGGAATTTTGCTTTCTATTTATAACATAGGAAAAGGAGCTCATAAGTGCATTCAAATAAGTTTTGTGTTTAGAGAAGATAAAGTATTTAGCTTCTTCTTTCTCTTCATATTTTTGTTAAGTAGAATTTTGTATATCGAAGCTTTGTCTTCAGATTTTTGCTTTCTATTCAAAACGGAAGAAAAGGGCTCATAAGTGCATTCAAATGTAAGTTTTGTATTCAGATTTTTTCCCTTTACACACTCAAACAAGCTTTGTATTTAGATTTCCTGTCCTCTACACACATCGTTTTTCCTTCTACACATTACAGTGCATGCAAAGCTGCATATCGAAACTTTGCTTTCATGAAAAATTTACAAATTTCAACAATTTGACTAGATTATGTGCAAAAAAGCTGCATAACAAAATGGCATATTCAGCTCAGCTGTGTGTTCACATACATCGGAACTTTCAGGTTGAGACAAAGTCACTTCAATATAAGTGTGTGTTCACAAAGCATCGCAACATTCAGGTTCGGAGGAAGCTTTGGCATCACATCGGGCAGGTACGACCACCAAGATGTTGTCGTGCACGACCAATGTCGTTGGTGTGCGCCTCCCCGCCAAGCGGAGCTTCGATGTGGTGCTCCAGTGTCATCGCCGTTACGAGGACAGCCGGTTGTGGCCGCCTCCCCGGCGCTTGCTGTTGCAGGCTACCGTCGTGGCATCCACCGCTCCAGCAGGTGCATGGCCATGGGGGATGGCGGCTCCACCGTTGGTTGTTGCGGCATGTCGTTGGTGGAGGAAGGCAAGGGGTCCCACCCAGCTAAGGCACGTCGGGATCAGCGCTGGACAAGTCTCCGTCGCTCAGCAAATCAAAGACGAAGAAATCGAAGCGGAACCGCCAATGGCTTTTCAGATCGTGGGTAAAGAAGAGGGGGATTATCTGTAAAATTGCGTTTAAGTGACTGGTTTAGGATCCCACCTCCCATAGTGTCATTCCTCGTCGATCCGAAGGCGAACACCGGAAGTTTTTAGATTTTCACTGAATGAGTATTCTCATAAGACGCCTTTCCAGAAACATCAGCATTCATTCGTTCTTCCTAATTGGTAGCCACTAGAAAAAGGTTACATGACACGGCAGGCACAGAGCAACAATATACGAGACAGTGCACAGAGAAATATACGAGGATAAAAAGCCTAGGTGTGAAACTTGCACGTTGCTGCAATGCATATCATTTTGACGCTTGACCATATCCATGCACGTTTGATTTCTCCGATTCAACAAATAGGCGAACTATATACATGACGAGCAAATGAAAAGCGAGACACATTGACTACGACCTCTCTAGAGTGTCCCGTATCTGCAATTCTGCATAAGGGGGTCAGAGTGTTACTTTTGTTGGTTTGAACCAAGCTTGACGACAAGGTCCTTCAAAACTGAGGGATAGGTCGAAACTACATGATCCCAACCATCAGTGGCCGTTACTGTTTGCAAGCACGAGGAAGACTGGACTTGGATAAACTTCAAACATGCCTCCTTCAATCCCTGGCAGTGGTGTTGCTCGGCTAGAGCAAGAGTGGACATCACCGAGCTCACACCTATGTTATCAGACAATTGCATTTCACATATGCACTTGAGTCGTTGGAGATCGTACCTATCTGCCGCCACAAACAAGTCTTGAAGCCATTGCAGCCACATCTCATCCTCTATTGTTTCATCTTCTTGTCCTTCTAGAACTTGAGACATTTCTTCCTCCTCCTCCGTGAAGTCCTTCTCTATTTCAGGGCATGAGTCTGTGTAGATGAATCTAAGCAACGCCCTGAACACGTTTGCTCCCATATCTTTGATATGTATGACGCCAGAGGTAGTAGTGCCCTCCTTCATGGGACCAAAGAGTTGTGCCATGAAGACTTTGGACCGGGCTGCAAGCACACAACGATGTGCAGTGAATGTCTCGCCACTAACCTCGAATGTCACATCAGCACCCACCTTGGTCTGAAGGAGAATGTTAAAATGCTGGTCCATGTCAGACACGAGCACCTTGGTGTCGTGGCCACCGGGATCCTCGGTACTAGGATCCTTGCAAACCATTATGTCACACCGGATGGTGAAAGAATCACCTTTCAGATTCGCCGATCGCTCAAGGGCATCTCTTTTGAGAAACTTATTGATGCCCCAGAAAACATTACCATGACTGTCGACGAACCTGGAAGCTCTATTAGTTGCACGAATGTACATTGGCATCTGCTTCTCAACCTGGTCAACGAGAGAAAAGCTGATCCTAGCATTCACTTTGCCATCACCGTGGACATAGAGAGAGATGAAGTCGGCGCAGTTCGGGTTCTTGCCATTAGGGTAGTACTCTAGTAACCAAGCATGTCCTCCTACCACAAAAACATCAGAGCCGGTGATGCTCATGCCGGTGGGCTTCTCTTTTTTGGTACGCGAGTAGCCATTGACCATAAGGAGATGGTAGCCGCTGTCCGTACCGGCTTCTACGCACAATGTGTCGCCATAGCACCCTTCGTGGCCGTCGACGATGGATACACCAGTGAATGATGACATGGCGAACCTACCTGCCAGCCCAGAAGGACTCCATCTACTAGGTCACCACTGACACTCTTAATTGAGTTAATTTCAGAGTAGGGAACGATGAGGTGGAAGACAAACCTGGTCACTCCGGCGGCCGCCCGTGTCGCTCCCCTCGCTGCGCGCCGACGTCGCTTCTCGTATAAAAACCCTCGGAAACAAAGAGAGTTTACTAGCAGCCGGCTGGTCGTTGTTGATTTCTCGATGAAAAATCTGACGTTTGTTTGTCACGGCCTATGGTCTGGCTATGTATATAAACACGGCCGAATCATGTCCTAGACGGACACCAACTAATTTGAACCTACTCCTACTCCGAATCTTATACTCCATGTAACACCAGCTTGTACAACTCGTATGGCAAGCAACAGACAAAGTCCTACTAGGAAAGACTTGCCCAACTGGCTAAGGCAAGCTGCCAAATTGCTAATTAACTACGGAGTATAGTGTTAAGATTTTATTATTAACTAACATTAATGCCATCGACAAATATAGACAAGCTTAACAAGCTGGCAAAGGCTTCCTCTTGCACAAAGGCTCCAGGGTTCCTGCATTGTGCCTGAGAACCTCCTGTGCAGCCCTGCTTCAGCTGCAAGTTGTTCCACAAACACCACAAGTTCAGTTACAGATTCTCGCCAAGCTGGCTGAAATTTCTGTCGTCTGTTGGACGGAAGCAAATTTCTTGCCTTCCAAATCCTGCATAGCAGAATCATTCATAACCATCATGTTTTATTTCAGACCAAACGAGTTGCCCCCAGCTCAGTGTCGACCAAGTGGTCTATTGATTCATTAACCCCACCGAAACATGTAGCGCAATTGTTTGCCAAAAGCGAGAAAGAACATGGAAAGGGCAGCAGCATGCACCTTCAGGAACAAGTGCTAATCCATCCACTAGTCTGGTTGCATAGAGAGAGAAAATGCAGGCATGATCCTTCACCCAAACAGGACAAAGTCAAGAAACCAAATTCAACTCAAGAATGGGAACCAGATCACTATACCAGACACTTGACAATAGCATACTGGAAGAAATAGAACTGTGCTAAGAAACTACGCAAGTATCCCTGATTAAAAATACATGTTCACACAACAAAGACCAGGGAGACCGCGGCGGCACCTCGTTGCCGTTAGGGTAGCCGCATTCTCTGGCCATGGATTCTTCAGGGGAGGACGAGGCGGAAACGAGGCCGCCTGAGGCGACCGGATTTCCTCCGCCGTCGTCTCGATCCTCGCCCGGTGGCGGCGTAGGGGGATCGCCACAGATCGGATCGCGCTCTCACAGTGCTCGCGCGGTGGTGTCGCCGAGAGGAAAGGAGGGGCCGACGGGATCAGGCGGTGACCATGTCGCCTCGACGCAGAATGAGATCGGACGGGAGGAGAGAAGATGGACTCATTGGCGGGTTACTTTTGCCGTCGGGACGGATCCGGGCATATGGATCGAAGGGCGTCTTCGATTCACTCCGCACTCGCGCTGGATGGCACTTCTCGATTTGGAGAACGAAGTTCTCGCCGGCGACTATCTTCCGGACGGCGACTTGATTGAGGTAGGGTTTCAATTCAAATTTGATACATATAACGTGGTTGTCGGCGATTGCGTGCAGGTCGATTTACGTCCAAAGGCAACGGAGCTGGTTGATCTGACGGAGCCCATACCGATGGCGACGATGGCGCCGGGGTCTTCGACGCCGGCCCGCGCTGACGCTCCCGGTGATCGCCGGAGGGTGGGTGGGAGATTCTGGGCTCTTGCGGACGATGACAGCGGAGATGACGAGGACGACGGCGGGCGATCCGGCGGCTCGACGGCCTACTCGCCTACTCCCTCAGATATAATCTGTGAGGCTTTTTCTCCCGGATACGATGAGGATGAGGTGGCCGAGATCGTGGAGACGGTCGTCCCTCCCGAGGACCCGGCGAGGAACGGCCTGCGGCCCGGAGAGAAGCTGGAGCTGCTCCGGCGTGTCGTCCATCGGAGGACGGCGGCGAACGCATCTCGGCCATGGAAGGGTCCAATTCCCAAGGTAAGTCTACCCAAACTTACGGTTTTTGATCTGGTTGCGCCGGAGGCGTGGACGGTTGTGGTAAGACCGAAGAAGGGTTGCCGTGCGGCAGCCGGCCGGCAGCAGGCGGCGCCGGCGGCATCGATCGGGATCGCGGCGGCGAGGGCCCTGCGTTTGAATTCCCTGATTGGCGCGTGTGGGCCTCCGGTGGTTACTGGGCCTCCTTCGGCTGGGTATGTGGCCCAGTGCGAAGGGGCTGCAGTTGGGCCGGGTCTAGTTATACTGGAAAAGGATGGGCTCGAGGCTACATCGATCGTAGACGTGAGAGACGCATGCAGTGATCGATCGGTTTCCTCCTCCTCCTGCTCGCGCCGTAGGGTTCTGGTGCGGCGTTCTCCTCATCGGCGGGCGGATCCTGGCGGTCGTGCTCGTCGCATCCCCCCACTAGTGTCCATGGCGGGACGTGGTGCGGCGGGGAAGAGGCCGGCCGAGCCCCCTGGGGCGGGCCGCGCTGGGGCCGCGTCGGGCGGTGGCCGTGGTGCGGTGCCCTCGGCTGTGCCGCCGCCAACTGCTGTCTCCGGCCGTGGAGCTGGCCGGGGCGCGGTGCCCCCGGTGCCGCAGGTGGTCGGTCGGGGAGGTGCGTTGCCGGGTGCGGGCGTGGGGCGTGGTGCCACGGCGTCTGCCGGCGCTCGCGTGCCGGTGATTGCGGCCTCGGGTTTGGCGCCTGGTCGTGGTAGGCAGACATGTGGTGCTGCTGGTAGGGGCAGCACGGCGCCTAAGCCGCCAACGACGGGGGCGCCGGGGTCAGTGGGACATCTGCCTAGGCTAGCACCGCCACCTCACTTCGTCACCAAACCTGCGGCTGGTGCTAATACCGCGCCTCGGGGACAATGGATAGACGATGGTTTCGACGCCTATGGGGCAGGTGTGCACCGTGGCTCGTCGTCGACGGGCGGTGGCCGAGGTTACGCTTGGCAGAGCGACGGTTCGGCAGAGCGACCGTTCCTGGGTCCCCAGGGTGGCTTTGTTGAGGGTGCTTCTGGCCCGGATTCTAGACAGCGTGGTGGTTTCCGCGGACATCGTGGTGGTCGGGGCGGGCGAGGGGGCTGGTACCGTCCACGTCCGCCGCCACCACTGGTTGTTGTCGAGCAGACGACTGATAGCGGGGCTGCCGAGGAGCCTGTGTTGACCGGTCACGCTATGGAGGTGGTGACGGCTCTTGCTTCTGCTCCGGTTCCTGAGAACGAGGTTATGACTGATGTGTCCGTGGAGATGATGGACAGGGCTGAGTCTGATAGAGCGTCCAAGTGGGCGCGCAGGAAGGAAAAGATGCTTTGTTATCGTTGCGGAGACAAGGGCCACTTCATTGCGGAGTGTGTGGCGCGGTTATGTGATACCTGCGGTAAACTGGCACACGAATCTGGGGATTGTCCGTTACTGCGCGATCAGGCACCGTCACTCATGATGTATGGAGTATATTGTGCTGAGCTAACTTTTTTCGAGTCTCCGACTGAGCATGAGGTTCCTGACGAGTCTCCGAGTCTGACCACGGGGATTGTCAAGGTCACCAGAGGGGAGGTGTCTGAGACACAGATTGTGCAGAGGCTTCGAGAGCTGGCCCCTGGGGATTTCCAGTGGGACCTTGTCAGTCTTGATGATAAGATGTTCAGGGTTGAGTGCCCTTCCGTGGAGGATCTGCAGAGGTTGTTGAGTTTTGGGATGTGTAAGGTGCCGGGTACTGATGGCATCCTTGAGTTTCAGGAATGGAAGCTTGTTGAGCCTCAGGGCACACCGCTTACGCAGGCGTGCTTGCATTTTCCGGGGCACCTTCCACACCGCTGCAGGATGCTCGGGTTGTGGCCAGCTTGGGCATTCTTGTGGGGAAGCCTGAGCGTGTGGACATGGCTTTCACCAGAGCTCACGGGATTGCTCGGGTTCTGGTCGGTATTCTGAACGTTGAATATGTGCCGGAAGTGGTTAAGTGGGCTTATCGAGGCAGGATTTATAATCTGGTTATTGAGTTTGAGGACGAGAGCCTTCTGGCTGCGCCGGCTCACGAGTCTGACGTTGATATGCACGAGGGTGACGGTGGCGCGGGAGTACAGGAACCGCCGGTCGAGGACTCTGGAGGACAGCTGTCCAAGGGGCCGGGGTCCGAGACCGCGACGTCCGGGGATAGAGCTGCCCAACCCTCCTCGGTGCCTTCGACGACTCTGAGATCTGGGTCCTTCGAGCCTTCTTCTGCACCACCGAGGTTGTGGAGCGATCGGGTTGAGTCCGAGGAGGCTTTTGAGCTCGCTTTGCCTGCTTTGGGGTTTCAGGATGTTGTGGATTCGAGTACTGGGAATATTGGGGTTCCATCACTCTCGGTCTGGGGGGAGGAGGAGGTGAGTCGGCAGGTGGCCACTCCCTCTTCTACTCAGCGCGCGGTTCCCCCTCAGGAGATGACACAGCTTCTCGGGCCTGGCATGTCGGGAGGAGCCCTAGGGCAGGCGGCTTCGGGTTGCTCTCTTTCTGCTGAGGAAGGGGATGCGGGGCAGGTGGCTCCCGTGTCCTCTTATTCTTTGGGAGGAGGTCCGGGGCAGGAGGCCTCGGATACCTCCTCTCCCGTTGCGTCTTCCTTTCGGTTGGTGCCGGCTTTGCCTTCGGGAGAGGGCTCGGGGCAGGTGGCCTCGGAGCTTTCTCCTGTGGTGGTGGCTTCACCGGTGCTGGGTGGGGAGCTAGGGCGGGCGGCCCTTGTTCTGCCTCCACCATCCTCGTTGCCGGCCCCGTCTTGTGGGGCGCGCCAGGCGTCCCGTCCACCTTCTGGCGAGGCTGTGGGGGAGCCCCTGCAGGTCGATCGGACTACGGGTTGGGGTGAGGCAGGAGGCCGTACCCCAACCGCGATCTCTCGGGAGGAGGTCATTGCGTTTGGTGGGATTCAGGATCCGATGTCTGAGGGGCGCCGGGTGAGTGACCGTCTCCAGGCACATCCGGATGTGGACGACATTCAGCAGCGGTGCGCCATGAGGGCGGCCAAGCTTCGTGATGTGGAGGTCACTACTGGTATGTCGGTCAATACTTCTAATTCCATTTTGCATTTTTCAAATGATGAGGTTGTTGATAATGCAAATCAATTAGGAGTTTCACTAGGTAGTAATGGCACTGAAATTTCTAATTCTATTAATGATCTACTAGATCTAGAGGCTGAGCGGGCCTTAGAGATGATTCGCAATATTGCGGCTGTTAAACCCATGTGTGATTCTGAGGTTGATGCGCTCGGGGTCAGGGTGCTCGACAATTTTTGTGCGGATCTTATGCCACCTAGTTCTGAGGCGGATGTAGAGGATGATTCTACTGAGATAGTTTTGGCAAGCCCGTCTGACACTGGTTGTGAGACCAGTTGCAGAGTCAAATTATCCCAAAGCGCAAGTGGAAACAGAAGGTATACCCGGTGTCCGCAGTGCGTAGGAGTGCTAGGATTCGTTCGGCAAAAAAATTCTATGATGAACTATGAAAGGAATCTTTTGGAATAGCAGAGGTCTGAGGGACTTGGCTAAAAGAAGGTTTCTTGCTGAGGCGTCTGTCGAGCATCATTTAGATTTTATCGCTCTATTGGAGACGGGTAGAGATAATTTTGCGCCTCAATTTCTAAATTCTTTGTCGGGGGGTATAGAATTTGATTGGCATTGCTTGCCGCCGAGAGGGAGATCGGGTGGAATCTTACTCGGCGTTACGTGCGAAACGCTTGAGGTTCGCAGTGTGGTTATGGGTGACTTTGCAGTCAAGTTCCGGGTGCGGTCGAAGGAAGATGGGTTTAATTGGGCTCTGGTTGCGGTATATGGGGCTGCGCAGCCCGAGCTCAAGCCCGAATTCTTGGCTGATCTCGTTCGGATTTGTGGTTCCGAGCAGTTGCCTATCCTGGTGGGGGGTGATTTCAATATTATTAGAAGGCGTGAGGATAAGAACAATGATAACTTTGACGGCAGATGGTCGTTCATGTTCAATACTATCATTGAAAGTTTGAACCTGAGAGAAATTGAGCTCTCGGGCAGAAAATTCACCTGGGCTAATGCGCTGCCAAATCCGACGTATGAGAAGTTGGATCGAGTGTTGGCCAGTGTCGATTGGGAACAGAAGTTCCCTCTAGTTACAGTCCAAGCCCTGTCCCGTGGTATCTCTGACCACACGCCGCTATTTGTGGACTCTGGTGAGCCCTCCCACCTGGGGAACAAGAATGTGTTCTCCTTTGAGATGGCTTGGTTTGAACGTGAAGGCTTCCTTGATCTCGTGGCTAGAGAGTGGGCTAAGGATTCAGGAGAAAAGACTGCGCTTCAGCGCTGGCAGAATAAGATTAGGCACTTGAGGAGTTTCCTGCGTGGATGGGCTAAGCATCTTAGCGGGATTTATAAGGTTGAAAAGGAAAGGCTTCTTTTCCTTATTTAGTCCCTGGATGTAAAAGCAGAAACCACGATACTGCCGGCCGCGGAGCTTCATGCCAAGCTTGACGCGGAATTGAGGCTGAAAGAACTTCTTAGGGAAGAAGAGTTGAAGTGGGCGTTGCGGGCCAAGGTCCGGCGAGTAGTCCAGGGGGACGCGAACACTCAATTCTTTCACATGATTGCTAATGGTAAGCATCGAAAGAAGAGGATCTTTCAGCTTGAGCAAGATGAGGGTACAATTGTAGGACAGGAAAACCTAAAATTGTACATAACTGAGTACTATAAGCAGTTGTTTGGCCCTCCAGAAAATAACTGTGTGTCTCTGGATGAGTCCAGGGTTGAGGATGTTCCTCAGCTCACAGCTGTGGAGAATGATATTCTGACGGCTCCTTTTTCCGAGAAAGAGGTACTTGAGGCCGTTTCGCAAATGAAAAATAACAAAGCGCCGGGCCCAGATGGATTTCCAGCGGAGTTCTATAAATGTTGGCATATCATTAAAGGGGATTTGTTGCCTTTGTTCAATGATCTGTTTGCTGGACAGCTTCATCTTTTTCAGCTAAATTTTGGAAAGATCACCCTTCTTCCTAAGAAAACAGAGGCTGTGAGAATTGAGCAATTCAGGCCAATATGTCTTCTTAATGTTAGTTTCAAAATTTTCACCAAGGTCGGGACCAATAGGCTCTCACAGATCGCGCATGCTGTTGTGCAGCCTACCCAAACTGCCTTCATGCCGGACAGGAACATCCTTGAGGGGGTTGTGGTCCTTCATGAAACGCTCCATGAAATCCACACGAAAAAGCTGGATGGGGTTGTTTTCAAAGTGGATTTTGAAAAAGCGTATGACAAAGTCAAATGGCCATTCCTTCAACAGGCCTTACGCATGAAGGGTTTTGATGAGGCTTGGCGACGCCAGGTAGAATCCATTACGCAAAAAGGTAGTGTTGGAATTAAAGTAAATGATGATATAGGGCATTATTTCCAGACACACAAAGGCCTAAGGCAAGGAGATCCAATGTCCCCTATTTTGTTCAACATTGTGGTTGATATGTTGGCAATTCTCATAGGCAGGGCAAAGGACGCCGGTCAGGTAGGTGGCTTGGTGCCTAACCTAGTTGATGGGGGTGTGTCCATTTTGC
The DNA here is from genome assembly GCF_002575655.3 of Aegilops tauschii subsp. strangulata. NCBI lineage: Eukaryota > Viridiplantae > Streptophyta > Magnoliopsida > Poales > Poaceae > Aegilops > Aegilops tauschii. The sequence continues at coordinate 557,162,960 of NC_053041.3, read as the reverse complement.
AGTACGCGGATGATACAATCATCTTTTTGGAGCATGACTTGGCAAAAGCGAGAAACATGAAGCTGGTGTTGTGTTTATTTGAACAATTGTCCGGTTTAAAGATTAACTTTCATAAAAGCGAGTTGTTCTGCTTTGGTAGAGGCAAGGAGGAACAAGAGGCTTATAGGCAATTGTTTGGATGTGAATTAGGGGCTTTACCTTTTACTTACCTAGGTATACCCATTCATCATCGTAAGCTCACGAACAGAGAGTGGAAATGTATCGAAGATCGGTTCGAAAAGAAACTTAGTTGCTGGAAGGGAAAACTTATGTCTTATGGAGGCCGGTTAATTCTTATTAATTCGGTGCTCACAAGTATGCCGATGTTCCTCCTATCTTTCTTTGAGGTTTCAGTTGGGGTTAGGAAAAGGCTGGACTTCTATCGATCAAGATTTTTTTGGCAGAGTGATGATCTTAAGAGAAAGTATAGACTCGCCAAGTGGGATGTTATTTGTCGTCCTAAGGATCAAGGGGGGTTGGGTATCGAGAATCTTGAGGTCAAGAACAGATGCCTGCTTAGTAAGTGGCTATATAAGCTATCAGTTGAGACTGATGCGACTTGGGCACAGATTCTACGTAACAAGTATCTGCAATCCAAAACTTTGTCAAAGGTGACAGTGAGACCAACTGATTCGCCATTTTGGAAGGGGCTTATGAGAGTTAAGGCAGCCTTCTTTAATAGAACAAAGTTTATTGTCGGAGATGGCAACGATACTCGCTTCTGGGAGGACACTTGGCTTGGTGATACACTTTTGGCATTACAGTACCCAACTCTGTATCGTATTGTCCATCGCCGTGATGCGCTAGTGGCAACGATTATGCAGGCCATTCCCCTTAATATCCAGTTTAGGAGGGTGCTTGTTGGTGATAGATGGGAAGCTTGGCTTCATCTGGTGCGTAGACTGATGGAGGTCCAGCTACATCATCAGCCCGATCAGTTGTGTTGGAAACTTACTAGGTCTGGACAATTTACCGTTAAGTCGATGTACATCGATGTTATTAACTCGAGTGTCATTCCTAGCTCCAAACATGTTTGGAAAGTCAAAGTTCCTTTGAAAATTAAAGTGTTTATGTGGTTTGTCCATAAACAGGTCATTCTAACAAAGGACAACTTGGTTAAGCGCAATTGGACAGGATCTACTAGGTGTAGTTTCTGTGATCGGGATGAGACCATTAAGCATCTCTTCTTTGAGTGCCCGTTGGCGAGAATTTTGTGGCGCTCCGTGCAAATTGCCTTTAACATTACTCCTCTGAGTTCGGTCGGGTCGCTATTTGAAATGTGGCTGGATGGGATAGAGTCCGTTACAGCTAGACACATTCGTGTAGGAGTTTGTGCATTGTTATGGGCAATTTGGAACTGCAGAAATGATTTGGCTTTTAACAGAATAACTACTATTCATTTTTTGCAGGTTGTATTCCATGCTACTGCGCTGATCCGTATGTGGTCCCTTCTCACTCCGACGGAGGCCAGGGAGCGTTTGGTTACTGGATCTGTCCGGTGGGAGATGGTAGCGCGGGATATCTTCAACCGGTTTGGATGGCGGTCATGTAATAGGATAGGCAATTAGTTTTCCTATCTTTATTATGCCAGCCGGTTGTGGCTTTATGGCCTTTTTCTGTTTTAGCGTCGAGGTCTATGTGAGCTCGACTTTATTTTGTTTTACGACTCTACGACATTGTTGAACCAATTTTATTTATCTAAGTGGCCGTATGCATCGTTCTGATGCAGAGGCCAGGGAGTCCCCCTTTTCGAAAAACAACAACAAAGACCAGGAGGAACCGGGTGCCACGAGAAATTCAACTTTGGGGTTAAACCCAAATCACATACGGTCACAGAGCAGCGAATATCTAACTATTAACCCAAGCAAAGATCCGAACTACCATTCCAACAATACCACCTAAAAGTCCCACAACTAACTTCTATTGGCAGAGCGCATATCTCCCCCCATCTCTGATATTTTATTGATGGTACTGTTTTCTTAGCAATGATGCTAGATGGCCTGTTATTGCTGCACTTATTCTCTACTAGCATGAATTCATCCCGTACATTAACAACTTAGGAAGTAATTAGCATATCACATTGCAGCCAGTGGTGCCATTCACACTACTTAACGGTTCGAAGTGAAAGTAAAAGGGCAAGAAATAGCATAGATACTCCAAACACATCACTATGACGCTCAAGACAGCACAAAAGGCACCAGATGGTACCAAAAGTGCTACCACAGGCATACAAATTGTTCAGTTCTACTAGTATTCTGAAGTAAGAACTAGGACCATAGTCATAACGGATGGATACTCCAAAGGCGCACATGGCAAACTAGAAGTACGAACCACCTTATAGCACTATGAGGAATCGAGGTTCCTTATCCACACCACCTTCTTCTTGCATCTCACAGAACGGAAGTGGAAGCATGCTCTCCTGAATGTACTGATTAGTGAAGTATACTGAATACGTTCCACGTTTCAATTTGTAACATCCCAACAACTTTTCGTCAATGTCACAGTGCAACAGGTAGTCATGACCCCACGATGGAGTCCAACACCAGATCAGCAGCTCACGCTTGTTAAGCAGCGCTATATTAGAAATATGTCTCAAACTAAAATCAAGCTGTGGTGATGTCTTCATCGCTACCAAGTAAATCCTGTAATTCAAGGCCCAGGCCTCAGCCTCATAGTCTTGCATCACCCAAATCTCTATGCTGCCATCATTGTTGCTGCATGAAGCAAGCCTGTTGCCCATCTCCAACAACGACACCCGGCAGCCCAACTGGTCAGGACTGCGCATCCACCGGAACGTCTCAGTAATTGTGTCAAACACCATAATTTCCACAGCAGTCTTCATGTAGATTCCTGTTAACCAGTGCAGGCTGCAGCGGTGGTTGACTTGTGAACTATAGCGGGAATCAAAAGCCCCTTGGCGCCTGCATTCCGGCAAACGTGATGATACTGATGGCCGTCTGATGATTCTCGGCTTGTCAGATCCTACCGTGAGAATGTAGCCACGTTGGCAGCCTCGCGAAAACCAGAGCACCCGGTATTCCCCAGATGGATGGTGCCCATAAAAGCCAGCTATGTAGATGCCGGAACCCTCCCGTGATGACGATGGAACTCGAGGTTGTGGTAGGGGAGCACATTTGTGAGTGGCCGGGTTGCAGATCCAGAAATCGGATCCGACAGACAAGATAAGAAAGCCATCACAGGCGCCCAGGAGTTTATGGAACTTAAAAAGCTGGATGATTGGCCAGAGCTTTTGATCGGAGGTAATAACCCCATTATCACGGAAGACAACGAAGCTGAATCCACTCTGCTCAGGGATATACTGTCTGATGACAGGGAGCAAGGGCTGGTGGCGACGGTTGTCAAGCATGAACTTATCGGTGGAGGTGGTACTGCGCCATAACTTTCGGACTGCACGGCAGCGAAGGACATCCTTGGGGGGCAACCGGACGAGGATCTCTTCGATGACAATCCACTCGGGCAGGTCATCAAGGACGGTCATGTGGCTTATTTTCGTCATAGTTATTGACCACCGCCGGTGTTCTGCCAAATCTACGGGAAAGAAAAAAAGGTAGGGATGATTGCGCTTATCCATACCACTAAATTCAACTTAGCCAGCACTATTTGGGGTTTGGCACATGTCAAAGAGATAATGCGATCCTTTAAATTCGAATGTTCTAGCGCAGAATATTGCTATGAAGAAACTACTGTGGAAAAAGCAGCCAAAATCCAGAACTCAAAAGTGTGAACTGGCTAGATTTTTGCAATTGTCGTCCAAATCCTACATAATAAGCAGAAAATCATGTAGCAGATATGCATGCAGTTTCTCCATTACGTGATGCAATCAGAGGAGTAGTATAAATTGGCAAATTAACTATCATAAAAAGAGAGACGGACCATTCATACACTCATCGATTCGGCGTACTATTTAAATGTAATGCAAGTATTTACTGCAGAACAAGTCTGTGATGAATACAAGGTTAAAAGTAATGAACAAATGCTTCTATGCTTGTTTTCATCACATTATAGGTCTACTCTGTAATCAAATAGCCATGCATGATGCACCTATCAGCTAGCAAAACTCCTAATCCTTGTTGACTAATCTGCAATAATGTGTGCCCATGTGTTGTGATTGCATCAGGTAACAGGGGAGGAGGCAGAGTCCCTAAACCAGAGGGTCCAGGGGACTAATGGTGGCTTCTTTTCTACTCCCTACGTTCCTAAATAATTGTCTTTCTAGAGATTTCAACAAGTGACTACATACGGAGCAAAATGAGTGAATCTACACTCTAAAACATGTCTACATACATCCGTATGTTGTAGTCCATTTGAGAAGGCTAGAAAGACAAATATTTTGGAACGGAAGGAGTAGTATCAATGTCGGTGATGCTCATAACTGAAATCTTATGTATATTTGGTAAAGAAAATAAGGTGAATTTGTGGGGGCAGTTCGTCTTTACCAGTACGAGAGCAGCGGGCGCTCCTCCCGCTCCACGCGGAGAAGGACGGCGACGAAGCTCCCCGGAGCGGAGAGACGAGGGCTCGCTCGTTGCCGGACGCAGGCGCCGCCGGCAGCGACGGGGAGGAGGCCGAGGAGGAGAGTGCGGCGAGGCCGTCGGAGGAGAGGAGAGTAAGGCGACGAAGGGGGCGGCCTCCTCGTTTGCTTGGTTTTTGTTTTTTCTTGAGACAATCTCCTCGTTTGATTGGTTACGGGACCGGCCAGAAATCAGGCCGCGAGGCCGCGACACAGGGCCGGAGTCCGTCGGCCCAAACAGTGGGAGGCCGCCTCCTCGTTTGCTCGGTTACGGGGCCCAAGTCCACAAAATCTGAGCTGAGCTTTTCTGGGGAAGGTTCTAGAACCCGGTTCACAAAACCGAGAGCAACTAGTTAACGAGCGCTCCTTCGGGAGCCTCGCAACGATCAGCGCCACTTGTCGCTCGCTCAGGCATTCGCCACGCGTCGCGCTCCGGGACGCTCCCTTAGGATAATTTTTTTTCGCACGCATTTTCGGCTTTTTAGCGGGGTTTTTTCGCCGTTTTGGTTTTCCACGGTCTTCCTTAGCTTTTCGGTCAAAAAAAATTGCGCAAAAAAAGCGTTTTTTTTCGCGAGAGTCACGGTTTTGCTTCCGCAAGAGGCACAGTTTTGCTTTCGCCACTAGTAGAAAAAGGGGCTTTTGTCCCGGTTGGTAAGGCCCTTTAGTCCCGGTTTTTGAACCGGGACTAAAGGGTCGTTACTAATGCCTCTCCCCTTTAGTCCCGGTTCTTACACGAACCGGGACTAAAGGCCGCGGCCACGTGGAGCTCCACCTTTAGTCCCGGTTGGTAACACCAACCGGGACTAAAGGAAATTTTATGATTTTTTTATTTTTTTTTCAAATTTCTGAATTATTTTAACCTCTAATCTCTAATCATCACTGCTCAATTTATCCTCTAATCATCTAACTTCCCGAACGGTCACCCATCCTCCCACTCCCCCAGCCTGAGCACGCTTAACTTCCGGATTCTATTCTCCCTCGTTTCCAAGTCTGCACTTGTTGTTTTCCTGACAATAGTAAGATGTCAATCCTATTAACCCTCAGGAATTTTGCTTGAGCATGAAGTGACACATTTCACTGTTTGAGTTTGAAACTATTGTTTTAAAAAACAATAATTATTTAGTAACACTAATATTTCTTGAATAATTAGTTTGACCATTGTTTGACCACAGTTTGACCAGATTTGACCAAAATTCAAAATAACTGAAATAATTATTTAGTAACACTAATATTCTAGAATAATTAGTTTGACCATTGTTTGACCACAGTTTGACCAGATTTGACCAAAATTCAAAATAACTGAAATAATTATTTAGTAACACTAATATTCTAGAATAATTAGTTTGACCATAGTTTGATCACAGTTTGAAATTTTTTCGATTTTTTCCACTCTAGATCTTAAAAGCCCCGTAACTTTTTTTCTGTTAGGTTTTTGAGGATTTTGAAAATGTTTAACGGGGTTCCCCCCGTTAAATTCGGATGTAACTTTTTGTTGGGAATCGTAGCATAATTTTAAAATTTTCCTACGCTCACCAAGATGCATCTATGGAGTATACTAGCAACGAGGGGAAAGGAGTGCATCTACATACCCTTGTAGATCGCGAGCGGAAGCGTTCCAATGAACGTGGATGACGGAGTCGTACTCGCCGTGATCCAAATCACCGATGACCGAGTGCCGAACGGACGGCACCTCCGCGTTCAACACACGTACGGTGCAGCGACGTCTCCTCCTTCTTGATCCAGCAAGGGGGAAGGAGAGGTTGATGGAGATCCAGCGGCACGACGGCGTGGTGGTGGATGCAGCGGGATGCCGGCAGGGCTTCGCCGAGCTTATACGAGAGAGAGAGGTGTTGCAGGGGAGGAGGGAGGCGCCCAAGGCTGTGTTCTTGCTGCCCTCCCTCCCCCCTTTATATAGGCCCCTGGGAAGGGGGGGCGCCGGCCACAACCCATCTAGGGCAAGGGGTGGCGGCCAAGGGGGGAACTTGCCCCCCAAGGCAAGTGGGGCGCCCCCCCCCCCACCCTAGGGTTTCCAACCCTAGGCGCAGGGGGGAGGCCCATGGGGGGCGCCCCAGCCCACTAGGGGCTGGTTACCCTCCCACTTCAGCCCATGGGGCCCTCCGGGATAGGTGGCCCCACCCGGTGGACCCCCGGGACCCTTCCGGTGGTCCCGGTACAATACCGGTAACCCCCGAAACTTTCCCGGTGGCCGAAACTTGACTTCCTATATATAATTCTTCACCTCCGGACCATTCCGGAACCTCTCGTGACGTCCGGGATCTCATCCGGGACTCCGAACAACTTTCGGGTTTCCGCATACACATATCTCTACAACCCTAGCGTCACCGAACCTTAAGTGTGTAGACCCTACGGGTTCGGGAGACATGCAGACATGCCCGAGACGCCTCTCCGGTAAATAACCAACAGCGGGATCTAGATACCCATGTTAGCTCCCACATGTTCCACGATGATCTCATCGGATGAACCACGATGTCGAGGATTCAATCAATCCCGTATACAATTCCCTTGGTCAATCGGTATGTTACTTGCCCGAGATTCGATCGTCGGTATCCCAATACCTTGTTCAATCTCGTTACCGGCAAGTCTCTTTACTCGTACCGCAATGCATGATCCCGTGACTAACGCCTTAGTCACATTGAGCTCATTATGATGATGCATTACCGAGTGGGCCCAGAGATACCTCTCCGTCACACGGAGTGACAAATCCCAGTCTCGATCCGTGCCAACCCAACAAACACTTTCGGATACCCGTAGTGCACCTTTATAGTCACCCAGTTACGTTGTGACGTTTGGCACACCCAAAGCACTCCTACGGTATCCGGGAGTTGCACGATCTCATGGTCTAAGGAAAAGATACTTGACATTGGAAAAGCTCTAGCAAACGAAACTACACGATCTTTTATGCTATGCTTAGGATTGGGTCTTGTCCATCACATCATTCTCCTAATGATGTGATCCCGTTATCAATGACATCCAATGTCCATAGTCAGGAAACCATGACTATCTGTTGATCAACGAGCTAGTCAACTAGAGGCTTACTAGGGTCACGTTGTGGTCTATGTATTCACACATGTATTACGATTTCCAGACAATACAATTATAGCATGAACAATAGACAATTACCATGAACAAAGAAATATAATAATAACCATTTATTATTGCCTCTAGGGCATATTTCCAACACTTTTCGAGTAGATGATTTTTCATATAAAAAACTTTTTCATCCGAGTTCGTATGCAAAAGTTATGCCCATTTTACAAATTCCAGAGAGATTTTGCAAATAAAGTCGAAATTCATATTTGTTAATTTTCCCAACAACTAGACCACATATCACATGGGAAACTTATTTTTTTGACATTTCCATCATTTTCTTTTGTTTTTTCTAAAACTGAAAAGGCGGTCCAGGGGGGGTAGAGTTTGAAAATGGGACCTTTAGTACCGGTTCGTGCCATGAACCGGTACTAATGCCTCAAAGCCCATTAGTACCGGTTGGTGGCACCAACCGGGACTAAATGTCTAACCTTTAGTCCCGGTTGGTGCCACCAACCGGGACTAATGGGCATCGCACCCTTTAGTCCCGGTTCGTGGCACCAACCGGGACTAAAGGGCCCAGGTGAACCGGGACTAATGCCTTAGCCGCATGAACCGGGACGAATGCTCACATTAGTCCCGGTTCATGATTGAACCGGGACTAATGTGAATACTGCCCTGTGACCAAAGCCCTGTTTTCTACTAGTGCGTGAGAGACACAGTTTTGCTTTCGCGAGAGTCACGGCCGTGCCTCTCGGAAACGGGGAAAAAACACATTTTCTATTTTTTTCGCGAGAGTCACGGTTTTGCTTCCGCGAGAGGCACGGTTTTGTTTTCGCGAGAGTCGTGGCCATGCCTCTCGGAAACGAAAAAAACGCGTCTCAAACGTGGAGGGGCATTGAGCATGGTCTGGAGCTACTGAAAAAGGGTCTTATTTGGAGAGTAGGCAATGGAGAAAAAATAAAAATCCAAAGAGACCAATGGGTACCGAGAAAGAGCGGTTTAAAGATAACAGAATTTAAGAGGAGATCAAGATTGAGATGGGTGAATCAGTTGATGATGCCTGGGAGGAAAGAATGGGATGCAGACCTTGTGCACCAAATGTTCCATGAGTATGACGCAGAAGAAATCTGCAAAATAAGGATCCCGACAAGTAACGTGAAGGACTGTATAGCATGGCATGGAGAAAGGTCAGGCGTCTTCTCTGTGCGTAGTGCGTATAGGATTGATGCAAACCTTAAATACCACGGCGACCTAAATGCGTCCAGCTTAGCTAATGATGTGGATAACAGAAGTATATGGGACCTAATATGGAAGACCAAGGTCCCTGGAAAGGTTAGGATCTTTGCGTGGCGAGTTGCGACAGAAACACTCCCTACGAAGGAAAATAAATGGAAGAGAACACTGGAGGTGGATAATATATGCAGCATTTGTGGCAGAGAGAAGGAGGATGAGTTCCATGCGACAATAAATTGCACAAAAGCAAGAGCACTAAGAGAAGAGATGAGGGAGCACTGGAACCTACCTGCAGAAAACTGTTTTCGCTTTTCAGGCAAGGATTGGCTACAAAACCTGCTGGGGAAGGGAGACATGGAGGAGAGGAAAAGGATCCTCCTTCTACTGTGGAGAGCATGGTGGCTGCGAGATAATTGTGTCCATGTTGACGGCAGGGCTACAATTGGCTAGTCAGTCCAATTTCTGACGAGATATTTGGAAGAAATCAGCAAAGAAGAACCGGAAGACAACGCCAGCGAGAATGCCCACCCCCTAGTCGGCCGACAGGGCAAAGTGGACGAAGACCAGCGGCGGGAGGAAATTCGAAAAGGGAAGATGCACACTGGGTTGTATCCCGCCAGTAAAAAGGTGCACTGTACCATCGAAGGGAATCATACAAGCAATTCTGTGGGGCGAGCAGCATGCCCCAATATAAATGATGGGAGCAAGTGGGCGCCGCCAGCGATGGGTACATGGAAAATGAATTCAGATGCGACGTTCTTGCCGAATTCAGGGGAAGCTGCGGCGGGAATCGTCGTCAGAGACCACCTGGGCGTGGTTGCGCTCAGCTGCGGGCGGCGACTGGGAACATGCAATGGCCCAGAAGAAGCTGAACTGGCTGCAGTATTGCACGGATTGACAGTACTAAACAAGTACTTTTATGGGCGTGTGTGCGTGGAGTCGGACTGTGCAACAATTATCAGCCTTCTTAATCATAGAGCAAGTAACCAATCCACACAATTTGCCTTAATCACAGATGTTTGGGAATTGGAGAAGAAGTTCAGTGGGGTAACGTTCAGCGCAACGAAAAGATCCAGCAACAAACTAGCACACGAGCTAGCTGCTATGGCGAGAAGACAAGAAAATTTCAGCCTCTTTGGAAAATGTCCAGATACCTTAGTAGCATCCTGGCAGAGGATTGTAATAACGTTCCCTCTGTAATTTAAGTGGTTTCTGGGTGTTCCTAAAAAACGCGTTTTCTGTTTTTTTGGCGAGAGTCACGGTTTTGCTTCCGCGAGAGGCACGGTTGTGCTTTTGGGAAAGTCACGGCTGTGCCTCCTCGGAAACGGAAAAAAACGTGTTTTCTCTCTTTTTTTGCTTCCGCGAGAGGCACGGTTGTGATTTCTTGAGAGGCACGGGCGTGCCTCTTCGGAAAGGGAAAAAACCCATGCTCCCGGTTTGGTTTTTTCGTCCGGTTTTTTTATGAAAAAAATTCGTCAAAACCTATCAACATGGGATCTAGTTTTGAAGATCTCGGCGCGCGAAATCCAACGGTGAAAGCGGTTCGAGATTTGGACGCATGGTTTAAGAGATAAAACATTTTAAATAAATGGATCTAAAAAAAAGGTAAAACTCTCATGTTGCGACAAGTGGCGCGCATACATCAACCTTTTAGAGATTTCCATCTTTGTCTCTTTAATGTTGGAACCCCCCCCCCCACCCAAAAAGGAGGAGAGCATAAAAAAGTGTTAATTCAAAAAGAAAAGGAAAGAAAAAAGAATGCACGGAAATTGAGCGAAAACCTGAACAGTAGAAGCCATACCTAGCTAGTCTAGGTCAAGCACACATGACATGCAAGACATCGGTAAAGGCTGACAACAGACGACACACACACAGTCGGGCATTCAGAGCGTCTGCCGCTACCAAAGTGCACACCGAAATAATGCATCAGTATGGTTTGCCAAGAGCATATTCGGCAACCTCGTCGACAACATAGAGGGATGCCATGCCCTAAGGGAGGCGTACATATGTTGCTCCGATGCCACGAGAAACGTCCAATATGGCTCATCTGATGGTCCTCACATGTGAGGAATACTCCTGCGGGCCTCGGTCATCAGCCCCACACAAACTATCGTTGACCATCTCCATGAACCACGAGTCCCTCTCTTACCGACTCCACCTCCAAGATGATGCCCCAAGAGGGAAGGCATCACTGATCATAGCCAATGCCATCGCCATCATCTGATATGCAAGACCAGATCTAGCCCCCCTCCCCTAGCATGTCGGGAGGAAGGAGAAAGCTGCCACATCAACACCGCCAACAAGGGAACGACGTTGCCGTCGACGACTCCGACCACGAGAGGAGTACGACTTACGCCGACAGCCTCACCCATCTGGACTATCACCTTGACGTCGCACGATCCTAGTGTTGCCGCGTGAATCAACCCCACGGTTGACATCAGGCTGCAAGAACCCAGATTAGACACTGTCACTCACGAACCCGTGCCACAGCCCACGCTGGTGCCTGCATAGCCTAGGGAGCTCCCTTCGTGTCACCAGATGAGTCCTTCGTTGGCCGCCTACCCCTATATCCAGAGTGTGCCCATCACCTCCACTTTCACCATGGGCGCACACACACGGCGAAGCCGCCACCAGGACGCGGATTTGGGTCGCGCCCACTTGCTCGCCACGCCTCATTGCAGCACTAGTACAAAACAGGGCTTTCGTCACAGGGCAATATTCACATTAGTCCCGGTTCAGTCACGAACCGGGACTAATGTGAGCATTGGTCCCGGTTTCTGCGGCTAAGGTATTAGTCCCGGTTCACCTGGGCCCTTTAGTCCCGGTTGGTGCCACGAACCGGGACTAAAGGGTGCGATGCCCATTAGTACCGGTTGGTGGCACCAACCGGGACTAAAGGTTAGTCCTTTAGTCCCGGTTGGTGCCACCAACCGGTACTAATGGGCTTTGATGCATTAGTACCGGTTCATGGCACGAACCGGTACTAAAGGGCCCATCAAACTCTACCCCCCCCCCATCGTGGACCGCCTTTTCAGTTTTAGAAAAAACAAAAGAAAATGATGGAAATGCCAAAAAAATAAAATAAAATAAGTTTCCCATGTGATATGTGGTCTAGTTGTTGGGAAAATTAACATATATGAATTTCGACTTTATTTGCAAAATCTCTCTGGAATTTCTTAAAATGGGCATAACTTTTGCATACGAACTCGGATGAAAAAGTTTTTTATATGAAAAATCATCTACTCAAAAAGTTACATCCTCAAAATCCTCAAAAACCTAACAGAAAAAAAGATACGGGGCTTTTAAGATCTAGAGTGGAAAAAATTAAAAAAAATTCAAATTGTGGTCAAACTGTGGTCAAACAATGGTCAAACTAATTATTGTAGAGTATTAGTGTTACTAAATAATTATTTTAGTTTTTTTGAATTTTGGTCAAATCTGGTCAAACTGTGGTCAAACAATGGTCAAACTAATTATTCCAGAAATATTAGTGTTACTAAATAATTATTGTTTTTTAAAACAATAGTTTCAAACTCAAACAGTGAAATGTGTCACTTCATGCTCAAGCTAAATTCCTGAGGGTTAATAGAATTGACATCTTACTATTGTCAGGAAAACAACAAGTGCAGACTTGGAAACGAGGGAGAATAGAACCCGAAAGTTAAGCGTGCTCAAGCTGGAGTAGTGAGAGGATGAGTGACCGTCCGGGAAGTTAGATGATTTGAAATGATAAGGGGTGATTAGAGATTAGAGGATAAATTGAGCAGTGATGAGGGGTGGTGATTAGAGATTAGAGGTTAAAATAATTCAGAAATTTGAAAATAAAAAAAATTTAAAAAAATTCGCAAATTTTTTTTAAAAAAAAATCATAAAATTTCCTAACCGGGACTAAATGTGGAGCTCCAGGCTGCGTCCACGTGAACGGCCTGTAAGAACCGGGACTAAAGAGGGAGGCATTAGTAACGACCCTTTAGTCCCGGTCCCTTACCAACCGGGACAAAAGCCTTTTTTTCTACTAGTGCAGGCATGTTTGATGTGTCATGATCCACCCAGCAACACCTCCCAGCCCCGCTCGCACGCTCCCACTCCGCACCAGGCACCACCCAACATGCATGCAACAGCCAGCGCCATGCACGTTCCCCGTGCTGCATCGGTAGAGAACAAATGCCTCACTGCCTCCTTCCTAGTGGATGGTTTGAGCTTCGTCGCGGGCACCCTCTAACGGCGATAAGAGGGGGAGAAGGAGGAAGGAGGTTGTGGCAGTTAGGTTTTCTCCTTTGAGCTTACACTATACTAATTTCCAAAAAAAAAAAACTACATCCTGGTTTCGAGGACACACCCAATGAATGTCATGGTGGAGGCTAATACATGTTCGTTGGTCTCCATTGATACTGCTCAGCATTCAATCTTCTTGCTTTCACAGAGGCAGCAGCATCGTAATTGTGCTTCATACAGTCTAGGCTTTTTTTAACCTCTGCCCTGTTTTATTGCGAGGAGAGGTTGCAGAGTCACATGCAGCACACACGAACAAGCTAAACAAACTCATGTGCAGATTTTTCCCGCCAAGCTGGCTGCAGATTTCTTGGCTTCGAAATCCTACATAACATAACCGAACGATTTGCCCTTCGCCACCTTAAAAAATAAAATTATTTGCCCCACGCCACCGGTCATCTTTAGCTCCACCAAGAGGGAAGCAAAACACTGGTTATTGCGGGTGTGAAAAAGTTGGGTAATATCATGCCAGGACAATAACGACCTTACGTAATAATAGATGTGTGTAACAAACTCTTTTCTCCTCTCTTACTTAATGGATGACGCAAAGCATCTCAAAAAATGCATCTCAAATGTGTAACTAAAGAAGTTTCTAACAGATAACGCCTAGTGGGCCAGTGGGGGGAAAACATGCTATGCAACCATTTCCAGAAAAACCGTGTGCTTGAAAAAAAAACATTGAACTTCAAGAAGAAGAGTTTCAGAGGAGTGCTGGCATCCACTAGTCTAGTTGCATCAAGAAAGAAAACTGCAGGCACACTTCGGCTAGCTAGCACATCTTTCCAGGTTCCCGGCCGGAGAGTAGATGTTCAAGTCGATCCTTGTTTCAGAACATGAGGTAAAACATACAAGTCCACCACCTCCAGATCTTAGCACAAGCAGTGTAGAACACCAACAGCCAGAGCAGTTAAACCACAGACAAGAACAGCTATACAGCCTTAGAATAGGCAACAAATACCCTACCAATACCCCCAACATATATAACCAAAGTGATTCTAAAAAAAACATATATAACCAAAGTGCCAACTTCTTTATAGAACCGTGCTGAAAACCAACCTGCATGACTACACAAGTATCCCTGATAAAAAGAACATCTTCACACAACAAAGACAAGGAGGGACCAGGTGCCACAAGAAATTATACTTCAGAGTTAAACCCAAATTGCAAACAGAGCAGCGAATAACAAACTATTAACCCAAGCAAGGATCCAAACTAACCATTCCAACAACTACATAGTTATAGTCCCACAAAGAACTTTTTGGTGGCACTGTTTTCTTAGCAAAAGTACTAGATTGCTTTTGATTGCTGCACTGATTCTCTAATAGCACGAATTCATCCTACACATTAACAACTTAGGAAGTAATTAGCATTCAGATTTGCAGCCAGTGCCATTCACGCTGCTTAACAATGCTAATTGAAAGTAAACAGGGGAGACATAGCACAGATGTATAGCATAGATACTCCGACACATCGTGATGACGCTCAAGACAGCACAAAAGGCACCAGATGATCGCAAAAGTGAAAACACAGCCATATAAATTGTTCACTTCTACCAGTAGTACTATAAAGTAAGAACTAGGACCATGCTCATATATGATGGAAACTCCGAAAGCGTACATGGCAAACTAGAAGTACAAACCGCCTTATAGCCCTATGAAGAATGGAGGCTCCTTATCCACACCACCTTCTTCTTGCATCTCACAGAACGGAAGTGGAAGAATGCTCTCCTGAAAGTACTGATAAGTGAAGTATACGGAGTACTTTCCCTCTTTGATTTCAACATATCCCAAAAACTTTCCATCAATGTCACAGTGCAACATAAAGTCAGGACAATCCGATGCAGTGCGACAATAGATCAGCAGCTCACGCTGGTTAAGCAGTGCCATCTTAGAAACATACTCGAATTGTGGTAATGTCTTCATCGCTAACAAGTTAATCCGGTACTTCAAGGCCCAGGCCTCAGCCTCGTAGTCTTGCATCATCCAAATCTCTATGCTGGCATCATTGGTGCTGCATGAAGCAAGCTTGTTGTCCATCTCCCACAATTACACCTGATAGCCCAACTGGCCAGAACTGCGCATCCACCGGAACGTCTCAGTTACTGTGTCGAACACCATGATGTCCACGGAAGTCTCCGTCTCCATTCCCGTTAACCAGTGCAGGCTGCCCCGGTGGTTGACTTGTGAACTACAGCAGGAATCAAAAGCCATATCGCCCCTGCATTTCGGCAAACGTGATGACACTGACGGCCAACTAATGATTCTCGGCTTGTCGGATCCTACCGTTAGGATGTAGCCACGATATGAGCCATTTGAGAACCAGAGCACCCGGTATTTCCCAGATGGATGGTGCCGGTAGAAGCCAGCTACGTAGTCATCGGAACCCCCTGACGAAGGCGATGGAACTCGAGGTTGTGGTAGTGGAGCACATTTGCGAGTGGCCGGGTTGCAGATCCAGAAATCGGATTCACCGGCCAAGATTAGAAGGCCATCACAGGTTCCCAGGAGATAACTTAACTTAGAGGGCTGAATGATTGGCCAGAGGTTTTGGTCGGAGGCTCCTGCACCGTTATCACAGAAGACAATGAACCCGACTCCTTCCTGCCCAGGGATATGCTTTCTGATCACAGGAGCAAGGGTTGACGGTGGCAGTTGTCGAGCATGAACTTGTCGGTGGAGGTGGCACTGTGCCACATCTTGCGGACAGCACGGCAGCGAAGGAGGTCCTTCGGGGGCAAACGGACAAGGATCTCTTCGATGACAATCCACTCGGGCAGGTCGTCGAGGACGGTAGCGTGGCTTCTTTTCGTCATGGTGATTGACTGCCACCGGTGTTCCGTCAAATCTATGGTAAAGAAAAAAAAAAGATGGAGACGATTGAGGTTATCTGTACCCCTAAATTCAACTTGGCAAACGCATAACAGTATTTGACATAAGTCAAAGAGATAACGTGATGCTTTTATTATATTCAAATGTTTTATGGCAGAGTACTGCTATGAAGAATCTACCATATAAAGCAGCCAAAATCCACTGGCGTGAACCATAACTCAAAAGTGTAAATTGGCTAGAGTTTTACAATTGTCGGCCGAATCCTACATAAAGCAGAAAATCAAGTAGCAAATACGCCAATAGTTTCCTCATTACGTGATCGTTTTGCACATTCTGTCATTCAATGTATATTTACTGCAAGAACATGTCAGTAGTGACTAATGAATAGAAGGTTACACGAATGAAATGCTTCCTATGCTTGTTGTGATCACATCACAGTTCTAGTGACCTCAGTTGAGATGCAATCGAACATAGTGTGCTTTGTAATCAAATGGACATGCATAATGCACCAATCAGCTAGCAGACCTTTTAATCCCTGTTGACTACTCTGCAAAAAATGTGTATATACTATATACCAGCCATGTGTTGTGATTGCATCAGGTAATGGGGGAGGAGGCAGGGGTTCCCAAACCAGAGGCTCTAGGGACTAATAGTGGCTTTGTTTCTATCAATGGTGATGTTGCTCATAACTGAATTCTTATATAACTTTCTTTGCTGCAACAGCCAACATTCAAACTCAGGTGTTACACATTCCTAGGGAACTTGATGTAAAAGCGCACAATTGTGCAGCTTCTTCCTATGGCTTGTTGTAGTGTAGAACATGCAGGAGATCACTGTCCTACGCTTGTGAAGCTATGCAACGTATGCGCACAGGACTGTGAAATCATATCTCTAACTTGTGTCTGAAATGAATACAAGGCGCCATCACTTGTCCAACAAAAAAAATCTTATTATATACTTCTAATTTATTAAAAAACAAGGTGAGTGTGTGGGAGTTCCAAGTGCAGTTTCTTCTTAGAGCATCTCCAGCCGTTGAGCTCCCAGGAGGCATTTTTTCGCCTCTTGAGGGGCTGCCGGCGAAACATTTAGCGTGGGGGTGGAAATATATCCAGGCGTTGACCCCCCAGGCACGTACCCCCGCCGCCACCACAACGCGAACCGCCCAAGCGCGCGTGCCTTGACCATGACCGCGGCGGCGAGCGGCGCCGCGGCGAGCGCGCGAGACATGGCGGGAAGGGAAGGGAAGGGCGGGAAGGGAAGGAGACGGGGCCGCCCCCACGTCGTCCCGTTCTCCGGCACAAGATCGAAGTGCCGGAACTCGAGGCTGCACAAGGCCGCGCGCGCCTCGTACGTTGGGTACCCCGGCCGCGGCAGCAGCACGTTGGCGCCAGGCGAGGCCAGCACGGCCATCATGATCTTGATGGCGTGGTTGCAGCCGGCCGTGAGGACGACGTCGCCTGCGGCAAGCTCGTTCTGAAACTTTGACCGACTGAAACAGAGAAGGCTGACTGAAACTTTGACTGAAACAGAGAAGGCAGCAGCGGCGCACCTGCACGCGTCCGCCATGCCGGCGGCAGGGGAGTAGTGGCTGTGCTTGCCTGACACCCCTGGTGAGCAGTCGCTCCTCGCAGCCCTCTCTCTCTGCTCCGTTCCATGCATTGTAGACGTCGTCCCTCGCGGGCAGGAGCTCCGGCCACCATGTTCGCCATGGCCACGAGCAGCAGCTCGGCCTACACACATGCGAACAAGGCTGCATCCTGCAGCAGCTCCTTTGTTCAAACCTACACCCCGCAGCAGCTCCGCGGCCCCTAGCATCGCCTCGTTTGCTCGCTGGCAAAGCACGCGAACGCCGAGGGGTCGCCGTGGCCGACCGACGCGACGGGCCGCGGGTCGCTCGTGTCCACGCAGTCATACACGCGGCGCACGAGGGAGCGGAGAGCCAGACGGTCTGGAGCGCGGGGCGCCGGCAGAGGCCGAGGTACTGGTGGCGGACGGGGAAGGACGGCGGGGGCTGGGCGTGGTCGTCGGCCTCGGCCTTGTCGTTGGCGGTGAGGGAGCGGGCGATGTTGGCGATGGTGGCCTTGCGGGGCGGGCGCGCGCAGGGCGGGACGACCTTGCAGATGCAGCGCAGCCATGGCTCCCCATCTGGCACGCCTCCAACTACTGCCTGTACGTCCGGCGAGGGCGCCGTGGAGTGCGCGGGCGGAGACGGCCACTGCAAGGACGAAGAAGACGAGCCCCTCCCCGCCCTGGCCAAGCGCGCTCCGCTCCGCTCCGCGAGCCCCTCCCCGGCCATGTTCCGCTCCAGCCGCGCGAGCGCGAGCCCCGCCCCGGCCATGCTCCGCTCCGGCCGCTCGAGCCCCGCTCCGGCTGTGTGTGGTAGGTGGTGCCGTGGTGGAAGGAAAAGGAGAGGAGAGAGGAGACAGAAAAGAGAGAAAGGAGAGGAGAGATGAGAGAGAGGGGATGGCAAGTGGGCCCATGCATGCGAAAAAGAAATGCCGGCGTCCCAGCTGCCTCCAGGGGCTAGGTTTGGGATGGGCATGCCGGCCGTAACTTTTGCCAAATTCTACGCAAAACAGGTTTCTGGGGCCCTGAATGGGGCGTTTTTTGCCCGCTGGCGTCCAAAAAAGCGCCTGGGGGGCTTCTTGGGGCCTTAGTGAAGATGCTCTTACTAGTACCAGAACAGCGGAGGCGTCGCCGTCGCCGTCGCGGAGGAGGCAACGGCTCGCTCGTCACCGGGACGCAGGCGCCTCCCGCGGCAACGGGGAGGAGGAGGGTGCGGCGAGGCTGAGGATCTTCTCGCTGCTGCGGCGGCGCCGGTCGGTCGGGTCTGGACTAAAACTGAGGCGAGGGAGTGCCCTCGGCCCAAACCAAACGAAGGCCCGTGTGGAGTGGGCGGGTTACTACAATGAGAGAGTGCGAGACGTTTGCAGCCTATGAATGGCCCAAAATATATAAGCAATGTAGCGATGGAGCAAAATACACAAACGTAGGCAAATCCTTCTCTTAAATTAAAAAAAAGGCAAATCCTTCTCTTGGACGAAAGTTTGGAAATTTTCTGTCCCTTTGAAACTGAATTTTTTTGTATGGAGGTTAGCCCATCACTCTCTCCACACAGCGGATACCCTTCATGAACGCAAGATGGCAACAACGAGCATGTGTGCATTGTGTGGATGCGAAGATTCATGGCGTCATTCCCTAGTAGACTGGACAATGCCGCGCTGCACTTGGGTGCTCTCTTATCCATACTTAACTGAACATATAATCGCATGTACGGAGCCTCATTCGAAAAATGGCTGTTCTTCATGCATGATACACTATCTCAGGAGGAATTCACAAAAATGATAGTGACGCTATGGGCTATCTGGTCAGCGAGATGCAAGGCAATTCATGAAAATATCTTCCAAAACCCCGAACATATTCATCGCTTTGTGAATTCATACCTATCAGAGCTAGGTGCAATTAAGGACAGTATAATCGAGCCTAAAGCAAGCTCTCTCAGCGATTTATGTTTTTAACCGTCTATTTTCGTGATTTGAATATTTCTGGCCGTCAGATTTTGCGTGTACAGCCATCTCTCCCGCACTGGCCCAGCTGTCCTGTGGGCTGGTGCTCCAGAGGCTGAAACGAAGCTTTCTGGTTAACTGGGCCGTCGGCCAGCCCACAAGACAGCTGCGCTTCGGTTAAAGAAGGTCCATCCACGAAGGATACTTGCCTAAAAAAATCGACGAGGGATACAGGTAAGCCCGTGCCCCGATCACCTCCGCCTCCCGGATCCGATCCGCGCCCCGATCCCCACCGCCTCCTGTCTCTGAGCTCCGATTTGATCCACCGCGTGTACGAGAGGCGGCTCGGAATGTGGGCCGGAGGGCGAGGCGGCGCCTCTTGAAGCAGTGGCGAGCGACCGACCTGGCGCGGGCCTCACCGGCCGATGCGGAGAGTTCATCCGTCGTGTTTTTAAGGCGAGGAGTCGAGCAGTTTTCCGTTTCGTTTAGGAATTAATGGCAGTCGAGGGAGCACCGTGGCGGCGGATGGTAGAGGTCCGGCGCTCCATATCTTCTCCCCTTCTTCCTCCTCCGGCAATACAAGATCCATCAGCCATTCTTCTCCCCTAGGCTGCTGCTATCTGCATATTTTCCCTCCCCTGCTACCTTCTCCCTCTGATTAGTTCGACTCATCCTAAATCTGTCTTTTCTTCTCCTTTTTGCTGCAGGCTGTGGTATTTTGGTTTGGGGACTATTGGAGGCTGGTTCTGGAATTTTTCAGGAAGAGGAATTCATGAGCCGGCTATTTGCAATGGTACCAATCAGGCTATTAGGCGTGAGCTCCATCTCAATCCTATAAATATGTTTTCTTTTCTTTGGTAGGATCTTTTTTACATTAGCCAAGGAGAAGCCCAGGCTGCGCGGCACGAGCACTAGCCCCACATTCGGCCCTGCCTCTGGGCGCAGTCAATGAGCTCGCCCTTGCTGCAACTCTTGTGCTTAGCATATATATCCTCGGTATCAAAATTCTGTCCAAAAGGTACATACTATCCTGTATCGTATTTTCTCTAATCTAATTCATTTAATCTTAAGAATTTTGAAGGTCTCGCAGAAGGAAAGGATATCCCACTTCATATTGAATCAATAACCATTAATATTTATATTAAATGATTTATGCTATTGCAGTTACATTTTTGCAGCTTTTAAATTTCCATACACACGCTCCTTTATGTAACTCCAACTAGGGTGCAGATCATTTTTACTAAATTAATATATGAATTACTTTTTTTTCCATATTTTGTAATCTTAGAGTTGGAAGTAGTTCGGTCGTTCCTAAAAAGCAGACTAATTCACATATATTTCATTTAGTGATATTCATATATCATTTATGTTTGCGACACCAAATAAGATAACAAGGGATCATTATTTTGCGGGTCAAGAAAATCCTTAGGAGGTAACGTCATGGGAGAAAAACCATAACTAGAATATTTATGTTACCTTCTTGGAGGTTTTCTCAAACCATTCAATACTCATGAAATTAATCTCAACTATTCATCTTTCATGCTTTAATCAGATGAATCATTATTATATCTTTGTTTTTATCATGCCATTTGTGATGCTTGAAGCTCTAATATTTTACGGATGTCCTAACTTTGTCCAAGCACTGGCTCGGCTCAGATTCCTACTTGGCTTTCTTAGTGACCCCTATGATCTGGTGAATTTATCTAGCTTATCAAAAATATTTTGACGATGAAGTGGTTTTGAGACATGAGCTCTCACGATGTTTCTATCATTCTTTATTCAAGTGTCTTGATCATGTTGTTGGCATATGTAGTCTTGTTGTTGGACCCGGCGATTTCTACAACCAATATCAAGATCCAATATGGTTTTGCTGCTACTATTTATTGACCCAACACAAAATACCCCTCGAGCTACGGGTTCATGCAAATTAAACTTTCATGTTTTATGTCTTCATATATTTACATATTCTGTCATTATATTGTAGAAATGGATGGGCGCAGCAACGCGCGCCATCCATGATCAAGTTCACGCTAAAGCTTCGACTACAGCGAGTGTTACGAGCAGGAGGTAGCTTTCGCCAATGCTAGGCCACACGAAGATCAACGTTGACGGAGCTTTTTCTCGAGATGGTATGGTGGCCGCGGCTGCTGCGGTCTGCAAAAAGGAGCTTGGAGAATATATGGGAGCATCGGCCATTTGTTGTGCACAACGTAACTGATCCAACAAGCATGGAGGCCCTGGCCTGTCAGGAAGGTCTCTCTTGGCTGAAGATCTCAACCTAGCAAGTGTCCATATGGCGTCAGATTATCAAGTGGTTATCAAGGACATTGATCAGGGAACTAGTGCCCCGTATGGTGCAATCATCCAGGAGGTTATAGCACGGAAATTGTCTATGACTAGTTGTCATCTCATGTATGAAAGTAGAAACTGCAACTTTGAGGCACATCACCTTGCAAAGCACGCTTCGTCTTTAGATGTCGGTCGTCACATTTGGCTAGGTATGCCTTATGATCCAGTTAATATCTCTGTAAACATTATTTCTTTAGATGTCGGTCGTCACATTTGGCTAGGTATGCCTTATGATCCAGTTAATATCTCTGTAAACATTATTTCAGAGATTTAATAAAGCGTGTGTTTGCCTACAAAAAAGGCAAATCCTTCTCTCTCTCAAAAAAAAAAAGGTAGACAAATCCGAGCTTTCCCTAAAAAAAAAAGACAAATCCAATGACACGCACTTCCAGGTCAGCATCCCACCGGCGACTTGCCGGAGCAATCCTTCTCCTTCGGCGGCATTATCTGCACTGCCAGGTCGTCAGAAATGCGCAAAGTGGACAAAAGCTCTTACAGTCCTATCGTAGATCACCTTGCGTGGGTGAAAGCCGCTCACTCACTAGCTTGGCATTTCCAGTACGATATCATTTTTTCGGACGCAAAAGTCAAGCCTATGCAATTTTCACGAGGAAGCGCTCAGGGGTTCTGCGATATGTGGCTGAGAGCACATAGCTATCTGGTAAGATTTTGTGAATAATTATTAATGTTAATACGTACGTAGCTGTCTGGACATGGCTGAGAAAATGTGGCTCCAGCGAGAAATTCTGCATCTGGTTCAATAGGCAGAAGATTTCACAAAAACCAGTTCACAGGGGTGGCACCAATGCTACAATCAGCTTTTCCTCGTGTTTACAAACGTTACTGATCAAAACAGGCATTTCATACAATAAATGAGCTGAAAACGCAGCCTTCTGTAATGTTTTCATTGTATACTCTCCACAATGTTGCACTTTGAGCCCTGTTACTAAGAAAAGGTCGGGCTATTTCATGGAGGCACGCACTTTAAAACTTTGCATTGAACTTCAGGCATCAGGGAGAGTTTTAGAGTGCTAGTCAAACATGAAAGTTGAGTTGGCACATTTTCCTGGGTTCCAGGAGAGTACATATCAGACTAAATTCTTGTTTCAGAGTAGGAAGAAAACATGCAAGTCCATCACTTCCAAATCTTAGCAGGCCAGCCAAACCATGACAGCCTAATGATGAAGCAGTGTAGGACTCCAACAGCAAGCGCAGTTAAATGGAACCACAAACCAAAAATACAATTGCTTGACAGGCCTTACAGCACACCATAGTAAAACTCACTCTAAGAACAACACCAACTCATTTGTACCCTAAGAACACCAAATTCTGGACACAAAAGCATCAGGAAACAAATACCCTAGCAATAACCACCGATATGATAACCAAAGTACCAAATTCTTTATCCAAACAGGACAAAGTCAAGATACCAAATTCAACTCAAGAGTCAAGAATAGGAACCAGATCACTTTACCGAAAATAGCATACTGAATAAATAGAACTGTGTTAAGAACCAAACTGCACAACTAGTCAAGTGTCGCTGATAAAAAAGCATCTTAACACAACAAAGACCAGGAGGAACCCGGTGCCACAGGCAATTCTACTTTGAAATTAAACCCAAATCGCATACAAAGCAGCGAACATCAAACTATCAACCCAAGCAAAGATCCAGACTAAAAGTCCCACAACTAATGGGAAAGCGCATACCTCTCCCGCCATCTTACAAATGTATCCACTAAAAAAATGACAAAGACTGCAACTCTCATATTTTCTTGATGGCACTGTTTTCTTAACAAGAAATGCTAGATTGCCTGTCATTGCTGCACAGATTATCTAATGGCACATATTCATACCACATATTAACAACTTGGAAGTAATTAGCATTCGATTTACAGCCAGTGCCATTCACACTGCTTAGAAATGCGAAGTGGATGTTGGAATTAAACCCAACGTCCGTGTCCGCGTCCTGTACGTATACATGTGTATGCATCGTGTCCGTGTAGGATTAGTGTTAGACGTGGAATAGGATTAGTACTAGATGGCTAGGCTGAGTAGTATATATATCCACGTACCCCTTACCGAAAAAGTGTTTTCCCCCGCTTTCTATTCCAAAGCAACCAACACTGATACAGGATCGTTGGGGCGAACAGCACAACAAGCCTAAAAGAAAAAGAGAAGAAGCAACAATGGCAGCTCGACAGAGCGAGGGATGACCCGCCACCGCTACGCCCACTAGAGAAAAACCACTACAACCCGAGGCTTCGGACCACCGCGTACAAAACAACACCTCCAAGAAGGAAAGCGACGCCGACGACGCTGCTGCCCGGACATGTCCTAGGGTTTCCCCAGCACGCGGAGGGAGGTGGGGGATGGATATCACCGACACCCTCCAGGAAGGAATGGTGGCACCCGCAGGTGTCACCGCATCGGGGCCGAAGACCGGCAAGGATTTCTCCCGTACTCCAATCCCCACCGCCCAACGGACCGGAGCCGACCAGCCAGACCGCCGCCCACCACCATGCGCCATCGCGGTTGCGCCATCACCCACGCCACCTCACTGCGAACACGAACACGAGGCCAAGAGGGCCGGAGAGAAGCGCCCCGCGGAGGGAGAAGCAGCACCGAAGCCGAACGGGAGGGAACCACCTCCACCGCCGTCGTGCGGGAGGCCAGAGCGTCCGGCACCGTCGCGGTAGCCGTCCGGACGCGGCAGCAGGGCATGCCAGGCCACCCCTGGCCCGGCCAGGCCCGAAACGGGTCCGCTAAGCCCCGCCGCCACGCTGCAGCAAGCCGACGATGGCGCCGCCAGCACCCTGCCGCTCATCGCCTCTCCCCCGCCTCCCGGAAGCCACGAAGCAGACCCACCCCGCCGCCGGCCCGCCGAGGCCCAGATGGGGCCCGAAGGGCCCCCATCTGGGCCGAGCGGGCGCCTCCAGACCGCGCCGCCGCGTCGCCCCGCCGCCAACGGCGACGCCGCCGTCCCGAAGTCCGCCCCCACTCTTGCCAGGAGCCCCCGCCACCACGCTAGACCGCCGCCACGTAGAAGCACCGCCCGGGGTCGCCCCGTCCCGCGCCGGCAGACACCCGAGAGGGGAAAAGCCAGGGGCTGCCGCCACCAGCGTCGCCCGGGCCAGGCCTGAAGCGGGCGCCGGCGGCAGAGGAAGGGGGAGGGAGAAGGCTGGGCGCGGCCGGCCGCCCGCGGGGGCGGCGCGGTTGTTGGGGAACGTAGCAATAATTCAAAATTTTCCTACGTGTCATCAAGATCAATCTAGGAGATGCTAGCAACGAGAGAGAGGGGGTGCATCTTCATACCCTTGAAGATCGCTAAGCGGAAGCGTTACAAGAACGCGGTTGATGGAGCCATACTCGCAGCGATTCAAATCGCGAAAGATCCGATCTAGCGCCGAACGGACGGCGCCTCCGCGTTCAACACACGTATAGCCCGGGGACGTCTCCTCCTTCTTGATCGAGCAAGGGGAGAGGAGAAGTTGAGGGAGAACTCCAGCAGCACGACGACGTGGTGGCAATGGAGCTCGTGGTTCTCCGGCAGAGCTTCGCTAAGCACTACGGAGGAGGAGGAGGTGTATGAGGAGGTAGGGCTGCGCCAGGGAAGAGGTGCGGCTGCCCTCCCACCCCTCCACTATATATAGGGGCAAGGGAAGAGGGGGAGGCGCCCTAATGTTTCCCCTAGGGGGCGGCGGCCAAGCAGATTGGATCTCCCTAGGGAAAATCCTAGGGAGACCTGCCCCCCAAGCCAAGCAGGTGGAGGCTTGCCTCCCAAGCCAGGTGGAGGCGCCCCACCTCCCCAAGTAACGTGGGAAAGGGTGTGGGGGGCGCACCACCCATTAGTGGGCTGGTTTGCCCCTTCCCCTTTGGCCCATGAGGCCCTCCAACACTTGCCGGGGCTCCCGAAACACCTTTCGGTCATGCAAGCCATAGCCTGGTACCCCCGGAACACTTCCGGACTCCAATACCCTTCGTCCAATATATCGATCTTCACCGCCGGACCATTCCGGAACTCCTCGTGATGTCCGGGATCTCATCCGGGACTCTGAACAACCTTCGGTAACCACATACTATTTCCCATAACAACTCTAGCGTCACCGAACCTTAAGTGTGTAGACCCTATGGGTTCGGGAACCATGCAGACATGACCGAGACACCTCTCCGGCCAATAACCAATAGCGGGATCTGGATACCCATATTGGCTCCCACATGTTCCACGATGATCTCATCGGATGAACCACGATGTCGGGGATTCAATCAATCCCGTATACAATTCCCTTTGTCTATCGGCATGTTGCTTGCCCGAGATTCGATCGTCGGTATCCCAATACCTCGTTCAATCTTGTTACCGGCAAGTCTCTTTAATCGTTTCGTAACGCATGATCCCGTGGCTAACTCCTTAGTCACATTGAGCTCATTATGATGATGCATTACCGAGTGGGCCCAGAGATACCTCTCCGTCATACGGAGTGACAAATCCTAGTCTCGATTCGTGCCAACCCAACAGACACTTTCGGAGATACCTGTAGTGCACCTTTATAGCCACCCAGTTACTTTGTGACGTTTGGTACACCCAAAGCATTCCTACGGTATCCGGGAGTTGCACAATCTCATGGTCTAAGGAAACGATACTTGACATTAGAAAAGCTCTTAGCAAACGAACTACACGATCTTGTGCTATGCTTAGGATTGGGTCTTGTCCATCACATCATTCTCCTAATGATGTGATCCCGTTATCAATGACATCCAATGTCCATGGTCAGGAAACCATAACCATATATTGATCAACGAGCTAGTCAACTAGAGGCTTACTAGGGACATGTTGTCATCTATGTATTCACACATGTATTACGGTTTCCAGTTAATACAATTATAGCATGAACAATAGACAATTATCATGAACAAGGAAATACAATAATAACCATTTTATTATTGCCTCTAGGGCATATTTCCAACAGTCTCCCACTTGCACTAGAGTCAATAATCTAGTTCACATCACTATGTGATTGTAATGAATCCAATAGCCATGGGGTTTGTTCATATCTCGCTTGTGAGAGAGGTTACTAGTCAATGGGTCTGAACCTTTCAGATCCGTGTGTGCTTTACAAATCTCTATGTCACCTTGTAGATGCAGCTACCACGCGCTACTTGGAGCTATTCCAAATAACTGCTCTACTATACGAATCCGGTTTACTACTCAGAGTCATCCGGATAGTGTCAAAGTTTGCATCGACGCAACCCTTTACGACGAACTCTTTCACCACCTCCATAATCGAGAAAATTCCTTAGTCCACTAGTTACTAAGGATAAGTTCGACCGCTATCATGTGATCCATTCCTGGATCACTCTTGTACCCCTTGACTGACTCATGGCAAGGTACACTTCAGGTGCGGTACACAGCATAGCATACTGTAGAGCCTACGTCTAAAGCATAGGGGACGACCTCGTCCTTTCTCTCTCTTCTGCCGTGGTCAGGTCTTGAGTCTTACTCAATACTCACACCTTGTAACACAGCCAAGAACTCCTTCTTTGCTGATCTATTTTGAAATCCTTCAAAATCCTGTCACGGTATGCATTCATTTGAAAGTACTATTAAGCGTTTTCGATCTATCCTTATAGATCTTGATGCTCAATGTTCAAGTAGCTTAATCCAGGTTTTGCATTGAAAAACACTTTTCAAATAACCCTGTATGTTTTCCAGAAATTCTACATCATTTCTGATCAACAATATGTCAACAACATATACTCATCAGAAATTCTATAGTGCTCCCACTCACTTCTTTGGAAATACAAGTTTCTCATAAACTTTGTATAAACCCAAAATCTTTGATCATCTCTTCAAAGCGTACATTCCAACTCCGAGATGCTTACTCCAATCCTTAGAAGGATTGCTGGAGCTTTGCATACTTGTTAGCATCTTTCAGGATTGACAAAACCTTCTGGTTGTATCACATACAACCTTTCCTCAAGAAAATCATCGAGGAAACAATGTTTTGACATCCTATCTGCAAGATTTCATAAATAATGCAGTAACTGCTAATATAATTCTAACAGACTCTTAGCATCGCTACGAGTGAGAAAGTCTCATCACAGTCAACTCCTTGAACTTGCTGGAAAACATCTTAACGACAAGTCGAGCTTTCTTAATGGTGACACTTACCATCATTGTCTTTCTTCCTTTTAAAATCCATCTGCACCCAACAGCCTTACGACCATCAAGTAGTTCTTCCAAAGTCCACACTTTGTTTTTATACATGGATCCTCTCTCGGATTTTATGGCCTCGAGCCATTCGTCGGAATCCGGGCCCATCATCGCTTCTCCATAGCTCGTAGGTTCATTGTTGTCTAGCAACATGACTTCCAAGACAGGATTACGTACCACTCTGAAGTAGCATGCATCCTTGTCGTCCTACGAGGTTTGGTAGTGACTTGATCCAAAGTTTCATGATCACTATCATAAGCTTCCACTTCAATTGGTGTAGGTGCCACAGGAACAACTTCCTGTGCCCTGCTACACACTAGTTGAAGTCATGGTTCAATAACCTCATCAAGTCTCCACCATCCTCCCACTCAATTCTTTCGAGAGAAACTTTTCCTCGAGAAAGGACCTGTTTCTAGAAACAATCACTTTGCTTCCGGATCTGAAATAGGAGGTATACCCAACTATTTTGAGTATTCTATGAAGATGCATTTATCCGCTTTGGGTTCGAGCTTATCAGCCTGAAACTTTTCCACATAAGCGTCGCAGCCCCAAACTTTTAAGAAACGACAGCTTAGGTTTCTCTAAACCATAGTTCATACGGTGTCGTCTCAACGGAATTGCGTGGTGCCCTATTTAAAGTGAATGCGGTTGTCTCTAATGCCTAACCCATAAACGATAGTGTAATTCGATAAGAGACATCATGGTATGCACCATATCCAATAGGGTGCAGTTATGATGTTCGGACACACCATCACACTATGGTGTTCCAGGCGGTATTAGTCGTGAAACAATTTCCACAATTTCTTAATTATATGCCAAACTCGTAACTCAGATATTCATCTCTATGATCATATCACAGACATTTTATCCTCTTGTCACGACGATCTTCAACTTCACTCTGAAATTACTTGAACCTTTCAATAATTCAGACTTGTGTTTCATCAAGTAAATATACTCAGCATCTACTCAAATCATCTGTGAAGCAAGAACATAACGATATCCACTGCATGCCTCAACACTCATTGGACTGCACACATCAAAATGTATTACTTCCAACAAGTTGCTTTCTTGTTCCATCTTATTGAAAACGAGGCCTTTCAGTCATCTTGCCCATGTGGTATGATTTGCATGTCTCAAGTGATTCAAAATCAAGTGAGTCCAAACGATCCATCTGTATGGACTTTCTTCATGCATATATACTAATAGACATGGTTCGCATGTCTCAATCTTTTCAAAAACGAGTGAGTCCAAAGATCCATCAACATGGAGCTTCTTCATGCGTTTTATACCAATATGACTCAAGTGGCAGTGCCACAAGTATGTGGTACTATCATTACTATCTTATATCTTTTGGCATGAACATGTGTATCACTACGATCGAGATTCAATAAACCATTCATTTTAGGTGCAAGACCATTGAAGGTATTATTCAAATAGACAGAGTAACCATTATTCTCCTTTAATGAATAACCGTATTGCGATAAACATAATCCAATCATGTCTATGCTCAACGCAAACACCATATAATAATTATTCAGGTTTAACCCCAATCTCGATGGTAGAGGGAGCATGCGATGCTTGATCACATCAACCTTGGAAATACTTCCAACACATATCGTCATCTCACCTTTAGCTAGTCTCCGTTTATTCCGCAGCTTTTATTTCGAGTTACTAACACTTAGCAACCGAACCGGTATCTAATACCCTGGTGCTACTAGGAGTACTAGTAAAGTACACATTAATATAATGTATATCCAATATACTTCTGTCGACCTTGCCAGCCTTCTCATCTCCGAAGTATCTAGGGTAGTTCTGCTTCAGTGACTGTTCCCCTCATTACAGAAGCACTTAGTCTCGGGTTTGGGTTCAACCTTGGGTTTCTTCACTAGAGCAGCAACTGATTTGCCGTTTCATGAAGTATCCCTTCTTTCCCTTGCCCTTCTTGAAACTAGTGGTTTTACTAACCATCAACAATTGATGCTCCTACTTGATTTCTACTTTCGTGGTGTCAAACATCGCGAATAGCTCAAGGATCATCATATCTATCCCTGATTTGTTATAGTTCATCACGAAACTCTAGTAGCTTGGTGGCAGTGACTTTGGAGAACCATCACTATCTCATCTGGAAGATTAACTCCCACTCGATTCAAGCGATTGTAGTACTCAGACAATCTGAGCACATGCTCAACGGTTGAGCTTTTCTCCCTTAGTTTGCAGGCTTAAGAAACTTGTCAGAGGTCTCATACCTCTTGACGTGGGCACGAGCCTAAAATCCCAATTTCAGCTCTTGGAACATCTCATATGTTCCGCGACGTTTCAAAATGTCTTCGGTGCCTCAATTCTAAACCGTTCAACATTACGCACAGAACTATCACGTAGTCATCAAAACGTGTATGTTAGATGTTCGCAACATCCACAAACGACGCTCGAGGTTCAGCACACCGAGCGATGCATTAAGGACATAAGCCTTCTGTGCAGCAATGAGGACAATCCTTAGTTTACGGACCCAGTCCGCATAATTGCTACTATCAACTTTCAACTAAATGTTCTCTAGGAACATATCTTAGTATAACTAAAGCGTAAGCTACGACATAATTTGCAAAGACCTTTTGACTATGTTCATGATAATTAAGTTCATCTAATCAAATTATTTAATGAACTCCCACTCAGATAGACATCCCTCTAGTCATCTAAGTGATACATGATCCGAGTCAACTAGGCCGTGTCCGATCATCACGTGAGACGGACTAGTCATCATCAGTGAACATCTCCATGTTGATCGTATCTACTATACGACTCATGTTCGACCTTTCGGTCTCTTGTGTTCTGAGGCCATGTCTGTACATGCTAGGCTCGTCAAGTCAACCTAAGTGTTTCGCATGTGTAAATCTGGCTTACACCCGTTGTATGCGAACGTTAGAATCTATCACACCCGATCATCACGTGGTGCTTCGAAACAACGAACCTTCGCAACGGTGCACAGTTAGGGGGAACACGTCTCTTGAAATTTTAGTGAGGGATCATCTTATTTATGCTACCGTCGTTCTAAGCAAATAAGATGTAAACATGACAAACATCACATGCAAATCATAAAGTGACATGATATGGCCAATATCATCTTGTGCCTTTGATCTCCATCTTCGAGGCGCGGCATGATCACCTTCGTCACCGGCATGACACCATGATCTTCATCATCGTGTCTTCATGAAGTTGTCTCGCCAACTATTACTTCTACTACTATGGTTAACGGTTAGCAATAAAGTAAAGTAATTACATGGCGTTTTCATTGACACGCAGGTCATACAATAAATTAAGACAACTCCTATGGCTCCTGCCGGTTGTCATAGTCATCGACATGCAAGTTGTGATTCCTATTACAAGAACATGATCAATCTCATACATCACATATATAATTCATCACATCCTTTTGGCCATATCACATCACATAGCATACCCTGCAAAAACAAGTTAGACGTCCTCTAATTGTTGTTGCATGTTTTACGTGGCTGCTATGGGTTTCTAGCAAGAACGTTTCTTACCTACGCAAAAGCCACAACGGTGATATGCCAATTGCTATTTACCCTTCATAAGGACCGTCTTCATCGAATCCGATCCGACTAAAGTGGGAGAGACAGACACCCGCTAGCCACCTTATGCATCAAGTGCATGTTAGTCGGTGGAACCTGTCTCACGTAAGAGTACGTGTAAGGTCGGTCCGGGCCACTTCATCCCACAATGCCGCCGAATCAAGATAAGACTAGTAACGGCAAGCAAATTGAACAAATCATCGCCCACAACTAATTTGTGTTCTACTCGTGCATAAAATCTACGCATAAACCTGGCTCATGATGCCACTGTTGGGGAACATAGCAATAATTCAAAATTTTCCTACGTGTCACCAAGATCAATCTAGGAGATGCTAGCAACGAGAGAGAGGTAGTGCATCTTCAAACCCTTGAGATCGCTAAGCGGAAGCGTTACAAGAACGCGGTTGATGGAGTCGTACTCGCAGCGATTCAAATCGCGGAAGATCCGATCTAGCGCCGAACGGACGGCGCCTCCGCGTTCAACACACGTACAGCCCGGGGACGTCTCCTCCTTCTTGATCCAGAAAGGGGAGAGGAGAAGTTGAGGGAGAACTCCAGCAGCACGACGGCGTGGTGGCAATGGAGCTCGTGGTTCTCCGGCAGAGCTTCGCTAAGCACTACGGAGGAGGAGGAGGTGTATGAGGAGGGAGGGCTGCGCCAGGGAAGAGGTGCGGCTGCCCTCCCACCCCTCCACTATATATAGGGGCAAGGGGAGAGGGGGGCGCCCTAGGGTTTCCCCTAGGGGGCGGCAGCCAAGCAGATTGGATCTCCCTAGGGAAAATCCTAGGGAGACTTGCCCCCCAAGCCAAGCAGGTGGAGGCTTGCCTGCCAAGCCAGGTGGAGGCGCCCCACCTCCCCAAGTAACGTGGGAAAGGGTGTGGGGGGCGCACCACCCATTAGTGGGCTGGTTTGCCCCTTCCCCTTTGGCCCATGAGGCCCTCCAACACTTGCCGGGGCTCCCGAAATACCTTTCGGTCATGCTGGCCATAGCTTGGTACCCCCGGAACACTTCCGGACTCCAATACCCTTCGTCCAATATATCGAGCTTCACCGCCGGACCATTCCGGAACTCCTCGTGATGTCCGGGATCTCATCCGGGACTCTGAACAACCTTCGGTAACCACATACTATTTCCCATAACAACTCTAGCGTCACCGAACCTTAAGTGTGTAGACCCTACGGGTTCGGGAACCATGCAGACATGACCGAGACACCTCTCCGGCCAATAACCAATAGCGGGATCTGGATACCCATATTGTCTCCCACATGTTCCACGATGATCTCATCGGATGAACCACGATGTCGGGGATTCAATCAATCTCGTATACAATTCCCTTTGTCTATCGGCATGTTGCTTGCCCGAGATTCGATCGTCGGTATCCCAATACCTCGTTCAATCTTGTTACCGGCAAGTTTCTTTACTCGTTCCGTAACGCATGATCCCGTGGCTAACTCCTTAGTCACATTGAGCTCATTATGATGATGCATTACCGAGTGGGCCCAGAGATACCTCTCCGTCATACGGAGTGACAAATCCCAGTCTCGATTCGTGCCAACCCAACAGACACTTTCGGAGATACCTGTAGTGCACCTTTATAGCCACCCAGTTACTTTGTGACGTTTGGTACACCCAAAGCACTCCTACGGTATCCGGGAGTTGCACAATCTCATGGTCTAAGGAAACGATACTTGACATTAGAAAAGCTTTTAGCAAACGAACTACACGATCTTGTGCTATGCTTAGGATTGGGTCTTGTCCATCACATCATTCTCCTAATGATGTGATCCCGTTATCAATGACATCCAATGTCCATGGTCAGGAAACCATAACCATCTATTGATCAACGAGCTAGTCAACTAGAGGCTTACTAGGGACATGTTGTCATCTATGTATTCACACATGTATTACGGTTTCCAGTTAATACAATTATAGCATGAACAATAGACAATTATCATGAACAAGGAAATACAATAATAACCATTTTATTATTGCCTCTAGGGCATATTTCCAACAGCGGTCGCGGGAGAGAAGAGGAGGGGGGACTAGCCACGTACCCCTTGTAAACACCAGATCGAGAAGCAAAGCAATCAAGAAAAGGAACATGCTCGACACGAGCCTGCGGCCATCAAAACAATCGAGTGTCTCGTGCGTGCGTGTTGTTTGCTGCAGCTTTACCTAGAATCGATCAGGAGCAGACTAGCTGGAGCAAGCTAGCTTTGCACTATGGGTGGATCGATTAGGGCAGGTCAACTTCTTGTGGTGCGGTGCCATCTCGTCGTAAGAGAAACTCGACGGGACTACATCGGCAAGGAGCAGTTCAGTGGCCAGCGTTGTTTCGTCGTCTGTTGTCGGTCGTCGCCTGTTGCCGGAAAATACTCGGTATCGGGACTGGGCCAACAATTGGTATCTAGAGCAAGATTGATCTTCTAGTAACGGGAGATCATGTCGGACGACGAGAAGGACAAGACCAAGCAGCTGGCGGAGTACTCCGGTGCGGCTAAAGTAATTGCTGCTCCGGTGAGATCGGAGTATCCATGATTCGACCGTGGGAACTTCGTGGTGTGGGCGACCATGATGGAGAGGGCGCTCGAGGACAATGAGCTCTGGGAAGCCGTCGACCCCGGCGGTGAGGAGTATTTGAAGGGTGGTGCCTTGTATCGGAAGGATCGCCAGGCTATCACGGCCATTTGCTCGGTGATGCCGGTGGACGTGCAGCAGCATCTTATCTCGAAGACATCAGCGAAGGAGGCGTGGGACACGCTCAAGATGTTGCATCTAGGGCACTCGCGTGTGCGCGAGGCGAACTTGCAAACTTTGCTGAAAAGTTACGAGAATCTGAGGATGGGAGAAGATGAGACGGTGGACGCCTTCACAGCCAGGGTTGCCTCGATGGTAAACGGGATTCGCTGTCTCGGAGAGAAGTTGGAGGACATCTCCGTGGTTCGGCGTTTTCTACGTGCCGCTCCACCGCGCTACATGCCGATTGTGTCAGCGATCGAGCAATGTGTTGATCTCAAGACTCTCACTTTGAATGATCTGGTTGGTCGTTTCAAGGCCCATGACGAGCGAATGAAATTGAGTTACGGCGACGCAAAACAGGATGAGTACCTGATGCTTACGCGTGCTCAGTGGCAGGCATTGGTTTTCAAGGAGAACAATTTCGACAAGGCGTCTGGTAGTGGCGGAAAGTACCATCCCGCAAAGGACACCAACGAACAGTCGGAGAAGCCAAAGAAGAAAATTTTCGACAAGAGGAAGATCCGCTGTCACAACTGTAATCTGCCCGGGCACTTCAAGTCGGAGTGCAAGAATCCCCCGAAGCAGAAGGCACTCATGGCCCAGCTAGGTGATGAAGGTGACATGATGTTGATGTGTGAACTCGGAGGAAAACAGCCAGCTCCCCTCGCGTAACCCTTCCCTCCCTGCGCCGCCACCCGCGAGGCGGCCGGCGAGGGCCCCCAGATCCGCTCGCCGCTCGCCTCCCCTCCTCCTCCTCCCTCCTCCCTCGCCGCCGCCAGGGGGCACAGCCGGGCGAAGCCCGACCGGCACCGGCGGCGGCGGGGCCTGCTCTTTCCCCGGCCCGAAGGGGCGGCGCGGGCTGCTTCTTCGGGTGTGGGCACGGTGCGGACGCGGGGCACCGCGGCGTGGCGGCGCGCGGCCTCCTGGCGGGTGTGGCGCGGCGTGGCCGGCTGCGCGGTGGTGCGCGCCTCGCCGTGGCGGCCGGATCCGTCCGGCAGGCAGCGCGGGCTGCGGGCGGCATGGGCGGCGACTGGGGTCCGGCTTCGGGCCCTCGGCGGCTGCGTTGGTTCCCCTCCGTCGCGGGCGTGCGGTGGTGGTGCGGCTCGGCCGGTGGCGGTCCGGCGACCTGGTGGTGGTGGCCGGCGGTGCGCGTGGTGGTGGTGGTGCTTCCACTTGGCGGCTCTGTGCGGGGAGGCAGGGGAGCGGCTTGGACAGGGGCGGCGGCGTCGACGGCGTGCCGGCTGTAGTGCGAAGGCGGGAACTTTACGGGCCTCGGAGATCCCGGCCGGACCTGTGCGGCGACGGGCCTGGTATGTTCCTGCTATTGCGTCCGGTCAGCTACCGTCTTCGGCGGTGGAGGTGGGGCCCTCCCGCGTGCCGACGGTGCTGCTGCCCTAGTCCCGGCTCCTCTCCCTCTTTGTGCGGACCATGCTTCACGGTGCCGTGGTGAGGCGGCGTGGGAAGCTTCGTGACCGGGTTGGCGCAGGGTGAGGGTCTATTTGGTGGTGAGCTCTGGAGTGCCTGAGGTGGAGGTTGGCATCGGGAGAAATCCCTGTTGGCTTGGCCGACACCGACGCGGTGGCGCTTGTGGGTACCGCCTGACCTTCCTGAAGGGCGTTGGGGCTACCCTTCCTCTCTCCTCACAGCGTACCGGGGGAAACCCTTGGCAGCAGCGTCGTCATCGTCGCGTCCCTTCTTGGAGGTGCTGATTGGTATCGGCGCTTCGGAGGCTCGGAGCTTGGTGGGCGATCTCCGGTGGGTGCAGCGGCCACGAGGCTTCTTCGTTTTTTTGTCGATCCGCCGTTGTTGGCATTAGTTTCTCTTGTATTTTCTCTTTCTTTTCTTTTGGACGTGAATGTGCTGCTTCCGCCCCAGCACCTATCGTTGGATGTATCGGTTGATTGCTTTGTATACAAAGCGGGGGAACCCTTTTTCGGCATGTGTGAACTCGTGAACAAGGAGGATCTAGTTCTTCAAGCGTCGGCTAAAGAAATTGTTGCGCTCGGTAAAGAAGAAGTTCACTTTCAAGATCATGGTTCGAAAACTCGTGTCGATGTCATGAATGTGGGCGATGATTCCGAAACTTTCATAGATGCTACAGGCATAAGTGCTAATTTTGCTGGAGCAGAAGCGGCGATTGCCGCGTGTGCTCAGCCACGGAGAAGCAGTCTCCGTGCGATGCGTTCAGACAAAACGAAGACGTACGTGGCGTCGGAAGTCCACGAAGAAGCAAGGCGTACATGTGACGTGTCGCCAACCAAAACAGACACGCTGGATGGTGAGGCGGCTCGCTCTGGTGAAATGAGTGCTGCGTGCACTCGACCAGGCGATGTGGTGGTCGGCCAGGAGTGCCAGAGCCAGCCACGGCTTGGCGTGGCCCACACGCTGGGACAGCAGGGAGGTGATCTTGGGAGCCTTCAAAGTAGTAAGCCAACACGACGAGATGAGGCAGGGCATGGACCGGTACGTGAAGAAGTAGGTTGCAGCTCACGTAGAACAGGAGAAGGAGGGCTAGGAGGTGAACGTGGTGGGCTTGGCCTATCACAAAGAAACTATCCAACGGACCTTTCCAGCATGCCAAAAGTGAGGGGCAACCCAACAATTCTACCTGAAAGTCCATGCGCAGTTGAGGACGGCTTTGGTGGCCCAGATCGGGCTGCTGATTTACCAGGGAGACCAGAGGTCTTGTCAAGTGCAGTTTTGCCAAACTTGGCCACTGCAACGCCGGGAGGCAGGAACGACAAGGTAACACTGGTGTCCATGAAGGAGGAAAGGACACCACCACCCACACCCGTACTAGTACTACTATAGCCGGTGTTACACCTGTATCCGGAGAAAGCTCTTCGGACGATTAATTCGATAAAGGTAAAAGGAAGTGGGCGACGGTGTCTAGCAAACGCCGAGGAACCGGCAGAATTCAGGGGCGCGAATACAAAGGAGTATTGGCGTGAGGCTATGGAAAAGGAGTTGAAGTCGATCCACGACAATAATGCATGGGAGCTTGTGGATCTTCCTAACAATGAAAAAGTCATGGATCTCAAGTGGGAATTTATGATCAAGAAAGTTGCCGAAGAACCCGTGAAGCACAAAGAGAGGCTAGTAGCCAAAGAATACGTTCAAGAAGAAAGGGTGGACTTTGAAGAAGTGTTCGTCCTGTTGTAAGTATGGAATCGGTGAGACTACTCATCGCTCTCGTGGTTCAGGAATCGTGGAAGATACATTACATGGATGTAAAATTCGCGTTTTTGAATGGAGAGTTAGAAGGAGACGTTTATGTGAACCAACCACCGGGATTCATCAAAGAGGAAGAAGAACACAAGGTACTGAAGCTACACAAAGTCTTGTACGGCTACGCCAAGGCTCTCGGGCATGGAGCATCAAACTAGATCGGATGATGATTTCTCTTGGATTTGAGAAAGCCCCACTAGAGCATGCGATGTACAAGAGAGGTGAAGGAAGGGATCGTCTACTAGTTGGCATTTACGTCGACGACCTGTTGATAACTAGAGCAGATAAAAAGGTGATTGCAAAGTTCAAGCTACAAATGAAGGAGCTTTTCAAGATGGATGATCTTGGTATTTTTTGAGTTACTACCACGGGATGAAGGAACATCAAAAGCCGGAGGGGATCACACTATGCCAGGAGACATATGCAAGGAAGGTACTTGAAAACCATGGCTTGAAAGATTGCAATCACATTGTGGCTTCAATGGAACCTCGTCTTGAGCTGAGCAAGAAGGAGATGATGAAACTACTCGACTATAGTGGTAGTGAAAAGGAAGGAATTGTTGACGACCGTAAGAGTACCTCGGACGTGGCATATTTTCTTGGTGGAAGCATAGTAAGCTGGCT
Organism: Aegilops tauschii subsp. strangulata; assembly: GCF_002575655.3. NCBI lineage: Eukaryota > Viridiplantae > Streptophyta > Magnoliopsida > Poales > Poaceae > Aegilops > Aegilops tauschii. The sequence goes on along the minus strand of NC_053041.3, from coordinate 557,124,765 downwards.
ATCACGGAAGCATAAAGTGATGACATCGACTTCAAGTGAAGCAGAGTGTCAAGGTGTGTGGCTAGGAAGACTACACGGTGATCTCATGGATCAAGATCCGAAACCAATGGTGCTCAACGTTGACAGTGAGTCTACGACTTCTCTATGTGAGGATCCAGTGTGGCGAGAAAAAAATAAGCACATTGATACGATGTATCATTATAAAAAGGATTGCGCAGAAGAAGGTGTATGCATCGTGTCCGTGTAGGATTAGTGTTAGACGTGGAATAGGATTAGTACTAGTTCGCTAGGCTGAGTAGTATATATATCCACGTACCTCTTAGAGCATCTCCAATAGACGGTCCAAATGTAAAAATAACTAATTTTGGACCGTCTGGGCAAAAACCGCTGCTCCAACAAACGGTCCATATGCAAAAAAAATTAGACCGCGGCCTCCTCGTGATGTAAAATGCAACACCTCATGATGCAAATATACATCACGAGATGCATCTGGTCCAAAACCAGCCCCCGCCCCCGAACGCCCAACCGCCACTTCATTTTCGTTCCCGCCCGCCCGCCCGCGACCTCCCGCCCGTCCGCTGCCACCCCGCTGCCTCCACACCCCGCCGCCGCCCCGCCGCAGCCGCCCGCGTCAGATCCGGCACCGCCCCGCCCCCCGCCGCTGTTTCCACACCGCCCCGCCGCCCGCCCGCTGTGGATCCGGCCCCGCCGCCCGCCACTGTTTCCACGCCGCGTCGCCGCCTGCCCGCCCCGCAGCTCCGCCCCGCAGCCCGCCGACCGCCGCCCCGCAGTACGTCCAGGCCGAGCTGGAGTACTACTGGAAGCGTGAGGCGGAGCAGAAGAAGAAGGGGCCGAAGAAGAAGGATGAGGCCGGTCCCTCGACGGTGATCCCCATCGAGTCCTCTTCCGAGGAGGACTGGGCAGACTTCCCGGAGGAGGAGGAGGAGGAGGAGGGGTGCGACGACCCGACGAAGGAGGAGTTCTGGGAGCAGTTCCGTAGCTCCGATGAGGAGTAGTTTATCTAGTAGTTTGAATAAGTAGTAGTTGAAGTTGATGTATGAAACTATGTTGAATTTGATGTTTGAACTATGTTGAATGGACTAGTAATATGTCGTTTTACATCTTCATTTTGGACCATCTATTGGAGTTGAGTTTTTTTCGGAGCTCTAAAACGCATTTTTTAACGGTTCAAATTTTACATCTTCGATTTTGGACCGCCAAATTTTGGACCATTTATTGAAGATGCTCTTAGAAACACCAGCTTCACCTATAATCGATCAGGAGCAGACTAGCTGGAGCAAGTTAGCTTTGCACTACGGGTGGGTCGATTAGGGCAGGTCAACTTCTTGTGATGCGGTGCCATCTCATCGTAAGAGAAACTCGACGGGACTACATCGGCAAGGAGCAGTTCGATCAGTGGCCAGCGTTGTTTCGTCGTCTGTTGTCAGTCGTCGCCTGTTGCCGGAAAATACTTGGTATCGGGACTGGGCCAACAGTGAAAGTAAACAAGAAAAAGATAGCACGGATGGATACCATAGATACTCCAACACATCACGATGACGCTCAAGGCAGCACAAAAAGCGCCAGGTGATAGTAAAAGTGCTAGCACAGCCATATAGTATATTGTTCAGCTCTACTAGTACTATAAAGTAGAACTAGGACCATGCTCATAAAGGATGGACACTCCAAAGGCATAACCGGCAAACTAGAAGTACAAATCACCTTATAGCCGGCAAAATTGACAATATGGACCAAATCAAATCATAGAATGAACTGTCTGTGAAACTATTTCACGCGGCTGACTTTTTGTGTAACGCCCGACACGAAGGCGACACACTACACTGTGCAACGCCTTACAGATAGGCGCTACATGCCTGGCCAGCGTCGCACCCGTGTGATCCGAAAATTACTAAGTCAGTGTGCAGCGCCTAAGAGCTAGGCGCCACACTATACAGTGTAGCGCCTAGCTTCTAGGCGTTGCACTAGTGGTTGCTTCATTTTGTAGTGCAACCACTAGTGCAGCGCCTGAGAGGTAGGCGCCACACTATACAGTGCAGCGCCTAGCTCTTAGGCTCTACACAATGACTTAGCAATTTTTAGGCAGTCTGGGATGCAACGCTGGCCAGGCATGTAGCGCCTATCTATGAGGCGTTGCACAATGTAGTGTGGCGCCTTCGTGTCGGACGTCACACAAAAAGGTCAGCCGCGTGAAATAGTTTCACGGACAGTTCATTCTGTGATTTGATTTCGTCAACAGGTCAAATTTGTCAAATTTGCCCTATAGGCTCCTTATCCACCCCACCTTCTTCTTGCATCTCATTGAACGGAAGTGGAATCATGCTCTCCTGAATGTACTGATTAGTGAAGTATACTGGAAGCTTCCCCATTGATTTCGACATATCCCAAAAACTTTCCATCAATGTCACAGCGCAACAAATAATCAGGACCCTCCAATGTACTCTCTCCATCCCAAAATTCTTGTCTTAAATTTGTCTAAATACGGATGTATCAAGTCACGTTTTAGTATTAGATACATCTATATCTAGACTAATTTAAGACAAGAATTTTGGGACGAAGAAAGTAGTTCCACAACAGATCAGCAGCTCACACTGGTTAATCAGCACCATCTTAGAAATATACTCAAAGTGTGGTGATGACCTCATCGCGAACATGTTAATCCGGTGCTTCAAGGCCCGAGCCTCAGCCTCGTAGTCCTGCATCACCCAAATCTCTATGATGGCATCATTTTTGCTGCATGAAGCAAGCTTGTTGTCTATCTCGAACAACGACACACGACTGCCCAACTGTTCAGGACTGCGCATCCACCGGAATGTCTCAGTTACTGTGTCAAACACCATAATCTCCACGGCAGTCTCCATGGAGCATCCTGTTAACCAGTGCAGGCAGCCGCGTTGGTTGACTTGTGAACTATAGCAAGAATCGAAGGCCCCTTGCCGCCTGTCTTCTGGTAGACGCGATGACACTGATGGCCGTTTGATGATTCTCGGCTTGTCGGATCCTACCGTGAGAATGTAGCCACGATAGTGGCCGCGATGGCGGCCACACGAGAACCAGAGCACACGGTATTCCCCTGATGGATGGTGTCGGTAGAAACCGGTTATGTATATACAGCAATCCCCTGATGGTGGTGATGGAACTCGAGGTTGTGGTAGTGGAGCACATCTGCGAGTGGCCGGGTTGCAGATCCAAAAATCAGATCCGTAGGACAAGATGAGAAGGCCATCACAGGCACCCAGTGTTGGAATTGATCTACGGTTGAAACAAACCGTGAGAGAAAAGGGGGAGCCTTTTGACCCCAGGTGTTCAATGATCGGAAGCACACCACACATCCACACGTTTGGTTTTGGTCCCATGTACCCAGCACACACATATATAAGGAAAAGGGGGTTTCATTATGGATAACAGAACCACAATCTAAACCCACCTAACTGCCGATCCTGAATATGTGCTGAGGCACGTGAAGGCCATCTCCACCACCAGCCACTGTAGAGCTGTGCCTGCGGCAACCCTGCTGCCGTCGTCACCACCGTGCTGCTTCTTCCCCAACATCTCCTCGCTAGTGGAGACGCAAAGGTGCAGCCGTGGGCTACACATGGGCTGCATCGAGTACGCAGGAGATATCGCCAAGTACCTGCAAGTTTTGTATGCTTCCGCATAAAGTTGTTGATCTAGTCCGAGATTAGGACCTTACGTTGATTAGCCTAAAGGCTAATTTGTCTAACACCCAGGAGTTTATTTAGCTTAGAATGCTGAATGATTGGCCAGAGCTTTTTATTGGAGGCTCCGGCACCGTTGTCACGGAAGACAACAAAGCTGACTCCTTCCTGCCCAGGGACACGCTGTCTGATGACAGGGAGCAAGGGTTGGTGGCGGCAGTTGTCGAGCATGAACTTGTCAGTGGGCGTGGCACTGCGCCACAACTTGCGGACAGCATGGCAGCGAAGGATGACCCTGGGAGGCAACCGGACGAGGATCTCTTCGATGACAATCCACTCGGGCAGGTCGTCGAGGACGGTCCCATGGCTACTTTTTGTCATGGTGATCCCCATGGTGATTGACCGCCGCCGGTGATCTGTCAGATCGAAAGGGAAAAGAAAAAGAGGTGGGGATGATTGAGCTCATCCATACCCCTAAATTTAACTTGGCAAGCACATATGAGTATTTAGCACACGTCAAAGAGATACTGTGATCCTTTATTATATTAAAACGTTCTAAGGCAGAGTATTGCTATGAAGAAACTACCATAGAAAAAAAGCCACTGGCATGAGCCAGAACTCAAAAGTGTGAATTGGCTAGATTTTTAGCAATTGTCGCTCAAATCCTAGACTCCTAGTAGAAATTGGCAAATTAACAACCATACAAAGAGAGATGGTCACTCGTTCATTCAGCATGCTATTTATATAAACTAGATGATACCCCGCGCGTTGCTGCGGGAATCTTGTTAAAAAAATATAAACGGGTGTTACAACAATAATTAAAACTTATGAAAAGCAAACATAGAAGTTCCCTCAATTTATTTTATTTTGAATAAAAATAATAAAATTAAGCATACAACAAAATGATGTATAGGAAGTGCAAAATGTTTAAACTACAGTTACCCAAATATCATTTTCTTGCAAAAATGAAACATCAACTACATAGGTATTTTCTCCAAGCATTCAAGACATGCTGTCTAATTTATCTTAATTCATCTGGATAAATAATTCAGACCCAATAAAGCGACACTTAACATACTCAATAAAAATCAATACATATTGTTAGTTCATCAGTTCGCTTGAGTGGACTCAACTGTATGCCAAAACTAAGCTAATAAGATTCACATAGCCCTCCGTTGAGGGCTCCAGTTTGTCAAAATAATTGTACGCCCAAACAAAATATTACAAAGACAACATGTAATATTTTTGTCTTGTAATGATCAAGTTTTTTTGACCTTCTCTGACCATCGCCTTTTTTGCCAAAAAAAGGAAAGAGACACTCTCATATGAATCATTATGAATGGGAGAAAATATCTTCACATGGATTTTCATGTGTAAGCATAACATGAATCAACAATATAACTTTGATTATGAAATTTCCTCGAATCTGGATGCATGCTCCAAATCCCAGGCGGAGGCTAGTGTAATAGTATCTGAAAGACATGACACATGTATCTCATGATTACATAATCGATTGCACTTGCTCCCGGCATAAAACTGGTGGACTCAAAATGTGAGAGGTCAATAAATACAACATGAGTTGAGGAGGGGCAATTGCCTCTGGCTATGGTTGCATTAAGATTTATTTCTTATTTTCCAACACCATGGGTGAAGGTCAAATTTGGTGGTCATCGACATATATAGTGTATGTTCCCATGTTGTTGAATGTTGATTCATATTAGTGACAAAGATGTCAATGGATATGAATGAGAAAAATGATCTTAAATATTATGTATTTTCTTATTATTATTTTTCATATATAAGTGGTCTATGTTTGGCTCAAACTAAGAAGTAACACACACCAATATCTAACCTCACTTGCTTGCATACTTGACAAAGTAAAGCCGTATATCCTGCAAATACAATATATCTATGAGACAAACAAATCATTAGACATCTTCAATTCAAGGGATACTTGAGATCAATTACGTTAATATGTGCCAAAGAAATTAGAACAGAGGTGCAAGCTGCGCCTGCTTTAAATTACTAAAGCCCATACAAAAGACCAGAAAGTAACATGTGCCAAATATGCATCCAGTTATGATATATGTCCTTTATCCACTAACACCTCTTCCATAGCAATGAGGTCAGTTGAATGGTACACACAACAGTAGCAAACACAATTCGCTTAATTAGTCAAGGAACAATTTGGGCAACTAAAAGTCTGTACCACAAATATTTGACTTGAGATGAGAAAAAATAAGTGAAGTAGCTAAATAGTAGTTCGATAAAAGTTCGCAAGGACAAACTAACCCAATATGATTACCATATAGAAAGCTTAGTCATGGATATAGGGATCTTACCCTGAAACTTAAATGGACATTAGAAAAATGACACCCAGCGAAACAACTCCTTAGGCACATAAGAGTCACGTCTCTAGTGTATAGGACAATTTATCAGTTACCAAATCTTGGATTGAAATTCATTTTACCTATTTCCCTTGGCAATCCCTTATTAGCAGCATCTTCCAACATGCTATTCCCTCTGCAAAATCTGAAAACTGAATGGGCATGGAATGGAATAAGTCAATTGTTAGATGCGCTCAACAACTGACTGAAATCAAGAAACACCAATCGCTCTTGCGCCGCGCCGACAGTCTGGAGGTGGAATGCTATAGTTAGCAGTGAGGAGATTGTTGTGGTTGTCCGAAATTCCGAGTAGAGGAGGATGCGGTGGGAGAGGTTGTACTCATGCAGTACGCCATCACCGTTGCCATCTTCGCTGAATTTAGTAAATCACCAACAGTAGTACTCCCGCAAATTAACTGCCTGCGAATATAAACCGGCGTATTTATCCATATCTTGTGAAAAAACTTTTTATTTTACTGAATTCAAAATTTTCTTTAACACTGTTTACAAAGGAGTTCCAAAAACAGAAAAGAAACAAAGTAGCAGGAAACAAAGCAAGTTCGATACAAACCCCTCAGAAATGTACTCACCTGTCAGTCCACATAATTCAAGTCCAAAAAGAGTTCTGCGGAGCAAAATATACAGTAAATACAAAGAGGTACCGCTATGGCATCGTTGCTGCCCCTTTCCGCCCATGCTGGAGGAGCCTCGAGCCGAGTTTCTTCACATCGAGCATGGCGAAGGCTGGATAGGAAGGAAAGTCTGAGCATTTGTTGCCTTAGATCCCCCAAGCGCAACCTAAGATGATTCAAAGGCAAAAGCTTGAGGATGGGAACAATCATAGGGTGTTGCAAATAGAGAGTGTTGAGCTACCAGGACGGATCCCTATTCCCAGATGGAACACGAGAAGCCGTGCGAGCTGGATGGATGGCACTACATAGGGGTATTTAAGCACACTTTCTCCCGCATTTGCAGCGTAATGGAGGGAGAGGTAATGAGGAGCGATGAATTATGTTTTTTTAACCGGGCGTAACCCCTTTCTGAAAGTGCAACTATCCCTGGGTGGTTTTGGTAATTATTAACAACATATAGCTCATTGAGCTAATGCTATGTCAAGATAAATATTTCAGGAAAGCTCAATGATTGGCATTGCATGGATTAGGAATGTGGACCCCTCAAGATGCTAAGGACACATATTAGCTCAAGCTCAAGATTCTACATTTTCATTTTAGTGATCCAAGATCACATTGAGTCCATAGGAAAAGCCAATACTATTAAAAGGGGATGAGGTGTTGCTTAATGGCTTGCTTGCTCAAAATGCTTAGTGATATGGTCCAAAGCCCTCAACCACTTTCTCATATCCACATATGTCCCAAACCAAAAGTCAAACTCGGCCCCACCGATTTGTTCTATCTGGCGCCACCGAGTTCATTTGACATAGCCACTGCCAGAAACCCTAGTCACTTCAGTCTCACCGATAGGAATCTCGGTCTCACCGAGATGGGATTGCAAACTCTCTGTTTCCCTTTGTAACGTTTCGGTCTAACCAAGATGAGCGATCGGTCCCACCGAGTTCGCAATGCAAACTCTCTGTTTCCCTTTCGTAACGTTTTGGTCTCATCGAAATGAGCGAATCGGTCCCACCGAGTTTGCCTGACCAACTCTCTGGTTAGCTTATTACCAAAATCGGTCCCACCGAGTTTGTGTAATCGGTCTCACCGAGATTACGTTATGCCCTAACCCTAATGAAATCGGTCTCATCGAGTTGACATGTCGGTCCCACCGAAAATCCTAACATTCACATTTTGAACTAAATCGGTCTGACCGAGTTTCATGATTCGGTCCGACCGAGTTTGGTAAATTGTGTGTAACAGTTAGATTTTGTGTAGAGGATATATATACCCCTCCACCCTCTCTTCATTCGGGGAGAAAGCCATCAGAACATGCCTACACTTCCAGCATTCATTTTCTGAGAGAGAACCACCTACTCATGTGTTGAGACCAAGATATTCTGTTACAACCACATAAATCTTGATCTCTAGCCTTCCCCAAGTTGCTTTCCACTCAAATCATCTTTCCACCAAATCCAAATCTATGAGAAAGAGTTGAGTGTTGGGGAGACTATCATTTGAAGCACAAGAGCAAGGAGTTCATCATCAACACACCATCTATTACCTTTTGGAGAGTGGTGTCTCCTAGATTGGTTAGGTGTCACTTGGGAGCCCCCGTCAAGATTGTGGAGTTGAACCAAGGAGTTTGTACGGGCAAGGAGATCGCCTACTTCGTGAAGATCTACCCTAGTGAGGCAAGTCCTTCGTGGGTGATGGCCATGGTGGGATAGACAAGGTTGCTTCTTCGTGGACCCTTCGTGGGTGGAGCCCTCCGTGGACTCGCGCAACCGTTACCCTTCATGGGTTGAAGTCTCCATCAACGTGGATGTATGATAGCACCACTTATCGGAACCACGCCAAAAATCTCCGTGTCTACATTGCGTTTGCTCCCTCTAAACTCCTCCCTTTACCTTCATGTGCAATGTTTTACATTCCGCTGCTATACTCTTAGACTTGCATGTGTAGGTTGATTGCTTGACTTGTCCTAAAGTTGCTAAAATCTGCCAAGACTTAAAGTTGGGAAAAGGCTAGTTTTTTATTTGGTCAAGTAGTCTAATCGCCCCCCCCCCACTAGACATACTTTCGATCCTACAAGTGGTATCAGAGCTACGGTCTCCTTTTGCCTTGATTCCATAGCTTTTGGTGATCATAGCCTTGGTTTCACAACCTAGGAGAGTATGGCGTATAGCGAGGGAAATTACCACCGTAGAGGTCCTTACTTTGATGGTACAAATTTTGCTAGTTGGAAGCATAAGATGAAAATGCATATTCTTGGACATAATCCCGCCATTTGGGCTATTGTGTGTATTGGCTTGCAAGGTGAATTCTTTGACGGGAAAGAACTGAACCGTGAAGCTACCGCGGAAGAGTTGAAGATGCTGCAATACAACGCTCAAGCTTGCGATATCCTGTTCAACAGATTGTGCCCCGAAGAATTCAACAAAATCAGCCGTCTTGAGAATGCAAAGGAAATTTGGGATACTTTGATTGATATGCACGAAGGTACCGACTCCGTCAAGGAATCCAAATGGGATGTGCTTCAAAGTCAATTTGACAAGTTCAAAATGAAGGATGGTGAAGGTGTCGCTGAAATGTACTCTAGGCTTGCTCTCATCACAAATGAGATTGCCGGGTTAGGAAGTGAAGAGATGACCGATAGATTTATCATCAAGAAGATCCTAAGAGCTTTGGATGGAAAATATGACACCGTGTGCACATTGATCCAAATGATGCCAAATTACAAAGATCTCAAGCCTATGGAAGTCATTGGAAGAATTGTTGCTCATGAGATGTCACTCAAGGATAAGGAAGAGCTTCACAACAAGTCAAGTGGTGCTTACAAAGCCTCATGTGATGCTCCTACATCATCAAGTGAGAAACAAACCTTCAATGAAGAATTGAGCCTAATGGTAAAGAATTTCAACAAGTTCTACAAGAGTAGAAGCAAGGAAAGAAGTTCCAAGTCAAGGTCCTACAATGACAAAAGATCTTCGAGTCGTGAACGTAATTGCTACAATTGTGGAAGACCCGGACACTACTCCAATGATTGTACGGCCCCCTACAAAAGAAGAGAAGATTCACCTAAAAGAAGAAGTAGAAGAGAAGAATCACCACTAAGAGAGAGAAGGAGTAGAGATGATCGTTATGAACGAAGAACCTCTCGGAGAAGCAAGGATTCGGAAAGGAAGGACAAATCATCAAAGAGCTACACAAAACGAAGACATCAAGCTCATGTTGGTGAATGGGTATCCGGCTCCGACTCCGACCATCACTCCGAAAGAAGTTATCACCCCGACTCCGAATATACTCAAGATGAAGGTGTTGCCGGTCTAGCACTTGCGTCAACCAACTCCTACGACATATTTGACTCACCAAATGAAGGAATTGGAAGATGCTTCATGGCTAAAGGCCCAAAGGTATCACACCCCGAGTATGTTGATTTCAATAGTGATGAAGATGATTTGCTAGGTGATGATGATTTACTTGTTGAAAACTCTAGTGATGAAAACTATGATGAACTTGCTATTAATCATGCTAATCAAGATAAAACGAATGACGATGATAAGAAGGAGATTGAGCGTCTAACTAAAGAACTAAACACTCTTAAGTTAGCTCATGAAACTACCTTGGAAGGCATCGAGAACTTTTAAAGACTCATGAGAAGTTACGCTTTGAAAAGCTCAACCATGAGCAAGAGCATGGGTTCTTAAAGGCCATCAATGATGATCTTCGCAAGAAAAGTTCTTCTTACATTGCCAAGCATTTACTCTTGTCTACTTACATGCCACAAGTAAAATCTAGCAACAAGAACAAGAAAGATTCTTCTTCTAGTAGTAACAATAATCATGCTAAATCCAATGTTGTTGCTTCTAGTAGTTCTCTTGATTCCACTAATGATTCTCTTAGCCAAGTTACACTTGAGCAAGAAAATAGCTTATTGAAGGGAATCATAGAGAAAGGTGTTTACAAGAGCCTTGCCGGAAGTAAGCAATTTGAGGAAATTGTACGCAAGCAAGGAAGGCACCGGAAGAATCAAGGTGTTGGTTTTGAACGAAAGTTCAATGCCAATGAAGTTGAGTGGGAAGAAGATCAATACCCCAAGACGAAGTTTGTTCCTCAACAAGAGAAGTATGATCCTACTTCTTTCCAAGGGACACAAGCTCAAGATGATCTTCCACCACAATACCACAAGCAAAAAAGGCAAGGATAAGCTTCAAGAGGAGATTGATGCATTTGAAGAAGCTCCCAAGGCCTTGGTCAAGTGGGTTCCCAAGACTACATCAAGTTCTACTTCATCAAGTATGACTACAACTCCAAGGATTCCCGTCAATATGATGTGGATCCCGAAGAAGAAGAACTAGAGAGTTCTTGAGGGTGACTCCGCAAACATACTTCACTCATATCATTTTGGCAAGGACAAGTGCATACAACTTCCACATCTTGCACTAGTTCAAGGAGTCACAAACCCTCTTGTTGGTAAGACAAGGGACAAGGTAACCTAATGATGGGGAACGTAGTAATTTCAAAAAAAAATCCTACGCACACGCAAGATCAGGGTGATGCATAGCAACGAGAGGGGAGAGTGTCATCCACGTACCCTTGTAGACCGTAAGAGGAAGCGTTATGACAACGAGATTGATGTAGTCGTACGTCTTCACGATCCGACCGATCCAAGTACCAAACACACGGCACCTCCGAGTTCAGCACACGTTCAGCTCGGTGACATCCCACGAACTCACGATCCAGCAGAGCTTCGAGGGAGAGTTCCGTCAGCACGACTGTGTGATGACGGTGATGATGATGCTACCGAGCAGGGTTGGCCTAAGCACCACTATGATATGACCGAGGTGGATTATGGTGGAACGGGGCACCGCACACGGCTAAAAGATCAACTGATCAACTTGTGTGTCTCTGGGGTGCCCCCTGGCCACGTATATAAAGGAGTGGAGGAGGGGGGAGGGCCGGCCCTCCTATGGCGCGCCCTGGAGGAGTCCTACTCCCACCGGGAGTAGGATTCCCCCCCCCCTTCCCTAGTTGGACTAGGAGAGAAGGAAGGGGGAGAGAGGGAGGAAGGAAAGGGGGGCGACGCCCCCCTTCCTAGTCCAATTCGGACTGGAGGGAGAGGGGGCGCGCGGCCTGCCCTAGTCTCCTCTCTCTCTCTCCACTATGGCCCAATAAGGCCCATACACTTACCGGGGGGTTCCGGTAACCTCCCGGTACTCCGGTAAAATCCCGATTTCACCCGGAACTATTCCGATGTCCAAATATAGGCTTCCAATATATCGATCTTTATGTCTCGACCATTTCGAGACTCCTCGTCATGTCCGTGATCATATCCGGGACTCCGAACTACCTTCGGTACATCAAAACACATAAACTCATATTATCGATCGTCACCGAATGTTAAGCGTGCGGACCCTACGGGTTCGAGAACTATGTAGACATGACCGAGACACGTCTCCGGTCAATAACCAATAGCGGAACCTGGATGCTCATATTGGCTCCTACATATTCTACGAAGATCTTTATCGGTCAAACCTCATAACAACATATGTTGTTCCTTTTGTGATCGGTATGTTACTTGCCCGAGATTCGATCGTCGGTATCTCAATACCTAGTTCAATCTCGTTACCGGCAAGTCTCTTAACTCATTCTGTAATGCATCATCCCACAAATAACTCATTAGTTACATTGCTTGCAAGGCTTATAGTGATGTGAATTACCAAGAGGGCCCAGAGATACCTCTCCGACAATCGGAGTGACAAATCCTAATCTTGATCTACGCCAACTCAACAAGTACCATCGGAGACACCTGTAGAGCACCTTTATAATCACCCAATTACGTTGTGACGTTTGGTAGCACACAAAGTGTTCCTACGGTATTCGGGAGTTGCATAATCTCATAGTCATAGGAACATGTATAAGTCATGAAGAAAGCAATAGCAATATACTAAACGATCAAATGCTAAGCTAACGGAATGGGTCAAGTCAATCACATCGTTCACTAATGATGTGATCTCGTTAATCAAATGAAAACTCATGTCTATGGTTAGGAAACATAACCATCTTTGATTCAACGAGCTAGTCAAGTAGAGGCATACTAGTGACACTTTGTTTGTTTATGTATTCACACATGTACTAAGTTTCCGGTTAATACAATTCTAGCATGAATAATAAACATTTATCATGATATAAGGAAATATAAATAACAACTTTACTATTGCCTCTAGGGCATATTTCCTTCACCTAATGCTTTCATGGACATCATCATATATGAACTCCATTCTATGTCTATGGATATCCTTGTTTGTTCCTTGTGGGACTAACCCGTGTAGGTATTGAAAGTGCAACTCACTCCAATGGATTGCTACAAATGATCTACATCAACATTGAGCATCCACATCTTTCAACATCTACATGAAGTCATCATCGACAAAACCCAAGGTTAGTTCATCCCTCTTAGGGGGGATATCACATCTAGGGGGAGCTTTACTCTAAGAATTGAGCTAAAGCAACTCTAATGGTGTGAACACAACAATGCTTTATGTAAAAGTGGTAGCCCAACTTGTGCTTAAACGATGAGTATGACCTATGATCTAATGTTCTCATTTGACTCCTAAGTCAATATACTCATATATAGATGACCTAGTCATCGCCAATTGATTGATAGGTGCTGAGTGTTTGTGCATGCTTTGTCACATATTTCATTTGCCATTTTATTGTGTGAGCATGTTGGATGCATATTTTACTCATTCGAGGACATCCAATTGTTACATTGATTGTTTGGCTCTTTCTCTTTCTGCCAAATGGATGGACAAGAATGCCTAAGCACTCCCTCTATCTATCTATGCTTTTCTCGTCTCAAACTCTATTCATGCTACATCACAAAGTTTGATCAAGTCAGATTTGAACCACTCTGTGCGAGGAGCACTCGGAGTCCCCGATTCGTCATAGACTTAAACTTCCAAAACCTCTTTGTGTATTTCGGTATGACCGAGTCATCCACTTCGGTCACACCGAGTTCACTAAGTTGATCTAGGTTTTCAGTCTCGGTGCAACCGATTTGAACTTTTCGGTCACACCGAGTTGCAGTAACCGCTTGCAATTCTGCATCTTAGTGCCACCGAGTTGTTCCACTCGGTCACACCGACAGGGTCGGGATATATAAACCCGCGGGTGATATTTTGGAAATTTCTTCAAACTCCTCAGCCCGCGCGTGTCCTGCTCTGCCGCCTCGGGTCTCCAGTTCGTCTCCTCGTCGCCAGCAACCTCCCATCGCTGGTTTCCGTCACCGTCAATGGATTTCTGCCCCTCCGGTGCCGCCGTAGCGAGCGCATCGCCAAACTAGGGTATGAGTTCGACCCCTTGTGCTCTCTTTTTACCTCCGATTCCAAGCACAAGGTAAATGCCATGTTCTTTACCACGTATGAGATCAGTCTATCCAGAGAAAAACTCCACTAGATTAGATTTGTTTCGAAAATTTAGGGTTAGGTTTCCGCCGAACTCATCTCGGACCGACCGAGTTGTAGAAATCGGTCTCACCGATGGCTTAGGCCATAGCACTTGCACTTTTCGGTCTGACCGAAAGTTGCAAATCGGTGCGACCGAGTTCAATTCTCTGTGAAACCCTAGCAATCTCGGAGTCACCGAACTGTGACTCGGTCTGACCGAGTTCACTAGTTTAGACTCCAAAAGTTGCTTCGGTGTCACCGAGTTTAACAAATTGGTAGCTCCGAAATGCTTTCTGTGGAGAACTAAAACTAAGTTTTTGACTCATCTGTTTTGCAAAATCTCTGTACTTTGCGATGCTCATCTATTCTACCTCATCTATATCTATTCACAGAGTCTGTTGTCAGTGTGCTTGCCAAGATGTCTGACCAGAGTGATAGCCAGAACAAATCAGAAGAGCAAGTGAAAGTGAGTGAGGGCACTAGTCCCTCGAGCAGCTATGATGAGGGCAGCAGGAGCACTCCAAGCAATTTGCCAAAGGCAGCCACCAGATCAAGAAAGAAGAGAACCTCAGATTCTGAGGATGAGGACTATGTGGCTGTTGAGGATGAAGCCACCTCAAGGAAGAAAGTGTTGAAGAAGGAATATGGTACAACTGCTGCAACAAAGCCAGGTATGCACAAGCAAGCACCTGCCAAGAGAGTGCCAACATCCAAGCCTAGGAAAGCAGCCTTGGAAGAAACAATAGAGTTCACTCTTGAACCCAAAGAAGCTGGAGAAGGGAAGAAGAGAAAGGAGAGGGTCAGGAAGACTATTGCCAGAGTTATTGGCAAGCCCTCCATGATGAGAGATCCATCCGAAGAGGAAGAGGAAGAGGATGTTGCACCAGCACCCAAGTCCCAAAAGCTTATGGGAGATGCTATCAAGTCAGGGGCTGCAACATCAAAGCCCAAAACTGCTCCCAAAGCTGCTGCTCAAACCACCAAGTCTGCACCCAAGGAAGCACCAGAAACATCCCAACGGAAGAGAAGAACAAGGCCCCAGTGCCTGAAGTTGAAGTAGAGGATGATGAAGCCCTAGTGCTAAGAAAACTGAAACCCAAGATTCTAGACCACAATGATACTCATCCAGTGGCTGAGGACATGCACATCAGGAAAGATGCAGGATTGAGATTGTGGAGACAGTTTGATCCCTATGCTGTAAGGAGGAGGACTGCAGTGGATTACAGGTTCCACACCAGAGAACAGCAAGACTTCTATGAGACTATTTTGCTTGACAAGAAGCCAATTATCTGTGACATGAGATGGGTTGATTGGGAATACATTAAAGAGAATGAAGATCACTTCCCAGGTGTATATGACAGCTTCAAAGCTTGTGGAGTTGACAAGTTCGTTGGACAGAAGCTCACCAAATGGAATGATGAGCTAATCATGCAATTCTACTCCACTGCTCATTTCTATCCAGATGGAAGGATAGTATGGATGTCTGAAGGTACTAGGTACCAATCAACTGTTGAAGAATGGGCCAAGTTGATCAATGCCCCAGAAGAACATGAGGATGATTTGGATGTATATGCCAAGAAGAAGAAAGACCACAACTCTATAGCAAATATGTACAAAGAGATCCCTGACAAAGCTTTGGAGACACACAAGCTTGGATCTGTGCATTATCTGTTGTCTGGTCTGCCTACTATCAAGACCATCCCGAGGCATACACTGTTACCCAAATCTGGAGATCACAAGATGATTAGAGGACATTCCATCAACTTGTTGCTGCTATTTGATGTGCCTAAAAAATTCAAGGTCATGAGTCTGATTGTGGAAACAATCAAGAGGACAGCTGCTGACCAGAAAAGATCTTGTGGGTATGCTCCACACATTCAGGTGCTCATCAACTCAAAGATGGGCACTTACTTGTTGGACAAGGAGCACTTACCACTGTACCCAGAATTTGAAGACAACACGGTTGTAATGAATGAGAATGAACCTTCATCAGTGCAAGCACAAGACAAGAGAGCAAAAGCAAAGGCTGAGAAAGCTGTAAAGATGCCAAGTGTTGAGGAAGCATCTCAAGTGTTCCTGAAGAGCAAATAAGATCAACTAGCATATCTGATCCAATCCACTTTGAGGATTGAGAAGGGCTTGGCCACCCTGACTCAGAATCAGGAGAGCTTGGAGAGGATCATAGAGACAAAGTTTTATGATCTTGATCTGAAGATCACTGAGATACAGACTGCAGTTGAGCAGCTCCAGGAGGAAGAAAAAGAGAGGAAACAGAAGGCAACTACAGATGCTTTTCAGCGAGTGCCAAGAGGTCAGAGGTCAGCTTCAGTGCCACTTCCAGCTGCCACTCCACCAGCACCAGCTACATCAACTGATACCTTCGTCCTTAGAGTTCTCACTACACCACCTCCCGAAGACCAAGCCTAAGAGACGCATAGCACTATGCATTTTCAAACTTTTTGGTAACTTGTTGCCAAAGGGGGAGAAAAATGTATAGATCATAGGCTTCGAGAGAGAGTGTTTTGCTTCTTTGTCTCTCTTGCTATTTGTTTGGTTGAACTTTATTGTGTGCTTGTTTGATACTCTATGTCTGTGTGTGAGATACTTGTATGATCATGTGTTTGATCATATGCTACTTTAATGTTTGCCTGGATGATATTATCTTTTATATCCTTATATGATCATTAACTTTGCTTGGTGATGAGTGCATGCTTTTAAGTTATATCATTTTGAGCGCTCCACCAAGATGTATGTGACATGGAAGATTAACCCATGATCCTAATCGATTGTGCATTTGCATTCAAAAGCAAATCTTAAATAATGCACAAATTTAGGGGGATCTCTTGCTTATCATATACCTCTCAAAGCGACGATGTATTTCAATCTTATGATCATTTGTCGAAGCTTTGATCTATATGTTGTCATCAATTACCAAAAAGGGGGAGATTGAAAGTGCAACTATCCCTGGGTGGTTTTGGTAATTATTAACAACATATAACTCATTGAGCTAATGCTATTTCAAGATAAATATTTCAGGAAAGCTCAATGATTGTCATGGCATGGCTTAGGAATGTGGACCCCTCAAGATGCTAAGGACACATATTGGCTCAAGCTCAAGACTCTACATTTTCATTTTAGTGATCCAAGATCACATTGAGTCCATAGGAAAAGCCAATACTATTAAAAGGGGATGAGGTGTTGCTTAATGGCTTGCTTGCTCAAAATGCCTAGTGATATGGTCCAAAGCCCTCAACCACTTTCTCATATCCACATATGTCCCAAACCAAAAGTCAAACTCGGCCCCACCGATTTGTTCTATCCGGCGCCACCGAGTTCATTTAACATAGCCACTGCCAGAAACCCTAGTCACTTCGGTCTCACCGATAGGGATCTCGGTCTCACCGAGATGGGATTGCAAACTCTCTGTTTCCCTTCGTAACGTTTCGGTCTAACCGAGATGAGCGATCGGTCCCACTGACTTCGCAATGCAAACTCTCTATTCCCTTTCCTAACGTTTCGGTCTCACCGAAATGAGCAAATCGGTCCCACCGAGTTTGCTTGACCAACTCTCTGGTTAGCTTATTACCAAAATCGGTCCCACCGAGTTTGTGTAATCGGTCTCACCGAGATTACGGTATGCCCTAACCCTAATGAAATCAGTCCCACCGAGTTGACATGTTGGTCCCACTGAAAATCCTAACGTTCACATTTTGAACTAGATCGGTCTGATCGAGTTTCATGATTCAGTCCCACCGAGTTTGGTAAATTGTGTGTAACGGTTAGATTTTGTGTGGAGGCTATATATACCCCTCCACCCTTTCTTCTTTCGGGGAGAAAGCCATCAGAACATGCCTACACTTCCAGCATTCATTTTCTAAGAGAGAACCACCTACTCATGTGTTGAGACCAAGATATTCCATTCCAACCACATAAATCTTGATCTCTAGCCTTCCCCAAGTTGCTTTCCACTCAAATCATCTTTCCACCAAATCCAAATCTGTGAGAGAGAGTTGAGTGTTGGGGAGACTATCATTTGAAGCACAAGAGCAAGGAGTTCATAATCAACACACCATCTATTACCTTTTAGAGAGTGGTGTCTCCTAGATTGGTTAGGTGTCACTTGGGAGCCTCCGTCAAGATAGTGGAGTTGAACCAAGGAGTTTGTACGGGCAAGGAGATCGCCTACTTCGTGAAGATCTACCCTAGTGAGGCAAGTCCTTCGTGGGCGATGGCCATGCTAGGATAGACAAGGTTGCTTCTTCATGGACCCTTCGTGGGTGGAGCCCTCCGTGGACTCGCGCAATCGTTACCCTTCGTGGGTTGAAGTCTCTGATATGTCTCCAAGGTATCTATAATTTTTGATTGTTCCATGCTATATTATATTCTGTTTTGGACATTAATGGGGTTTATTATACACTTTTATATTATTTTTAGGACTAACCTATTAACCAGAGGCCCAGCCTAGAATTGATGTTTTTTGCCTATTTCAGAGTTCCGCAGAAAAAGAATATCAAACGGAGTCCAAACGGAATGAAACCTTCGGGAACGTGATTTTTGGAACGAACATGATCCAGAGGAGTTGGACCCTACGTCAAGAAAGCAACCAGGAGGGCACAAGGTAGGGGCGCACCTACCCCCCGGGAGCGCCCTCCACCCTCGTGGGGCCCATGTTGCTCCACCGACGTACTTCTTCCTCCTATATATACCTATGTACCCCCAAACTACCAGATACGGAGCCAAAAACCTAATTCCACCGCCGCAACCTTCTGTACCCGTGAAATCCCATCTTGGGGCCTTTTCCGGCGCTCCGTCGGAGGGGGAGAAATCCTTCTTGCTACCTCTTGAGCACTGCGTTGGTTTTCCCCTTAAGAGGAAAGGGTGATGCAGTAAAGCAGCGTAAGTATTTCCCTCAGTTTTTGAGAACCAAGGTATCAATCCAGTAGGAGGCCACGCACGAGTCCCTCGCACCTACACAAACAAATAAAATCCTCGCAACCAACGCAATAAAGGGGTTGCCAATCCCTTCACGGTCACTTATGAAAGTGAGATCTGATAGATATGATAAGATACTATTTTTGGTATTTTTATGATAAAGATGCAACATAAAGAAAGCAAAATAAAAACGACGCCAGAAATAGCTTGTTGTCGGGAGATTAAATATGATGGAAATTAGACCCGGGGGCCATAGGTTTCACTAGTGGCTTCTCTCAAGAGCATAAGTATTACAGTGGGTAAACAAATTACTGTTGAGCAATTGACAGAATTGAGCATAGTTATGAGAATATCTAGGTATGATCATGTATATAGGCATCACGTCCGCGATAAGTAGACCGACTCCTGCCTGCATCTACTACTATTACTCCACACATCGACCGCTATCCAGCATGCATCTAGAGTATTAAGTTCAAAGAACAGAGTAACGCTTTAAGTAAGATGACATGATGTAGAGGGATAAACTCATGCAATATGATATAAACCCCATCTTGTTATCCTCGATGGCAACAATACAATATGTGCCTTGCTGCCCCTACTGTCACTGGGAAAGGACACCGCAAGACTGAACCCAAAGCTAAGCACTTCTCCCATTGCAAGAAAGATCAATCTAGTAGGCCGAACCAAAGTGCTTAGCTTTGGGTTCAGTCTTGCGGTGTCCTTTCCCAGTGACAGTAGGGGCAGCAAGGCACATATTGTATTGTTGCCATCGAGGATAACAAGATGGGGTTTATATCATATTGCATGAGTTTATCCCTCTACATCATGTCATCTTACTTAAAGCGTTACTCTGTTCTTTGAACTTAATACTCTAGATGCATGCTGGATAGCGGTCGATGTGTGGAGTAATAGTAGTAGATGCAGGCAGGAGTCGGTCTACTTGTCGCGGACGTGATGCCTATATACATGATCATACCTAGATATTCTCATAACTATGCTCAATTCTGTCAATTGCTCAACAGTAATTTGTTTACCCACTGTAATACTTATGCTCTTGAGAGAAGCCACTAGTGAAACCTATGGCCCCCTGGTCTAATTTCCATCATATTTAATCTCCCGACAACAAGCTATTTCTGGCGCTGTTTTTATTTTGCTCTCTTTATGTTGCATCTTTATCATAAAAATACCAAAAATAGTATCTTATCATATCTATCAGATCTCACTTTCGTAAGTGACCGTGAAGGGATTGGCAACCCCTTTATTGCGTTGGTTGCGAGGATTTTATTTGTTTGTGTAGGTGCGAGGGACTCGTGCGTGGCCTCCTACTGGATTGATACCTTGGTTCTCAAAAACTGAGGGAAATACTTACGCTGCTTTACTGCATCACCCTTTCCTCTTCAAGGGAAAACCAACGCAGTGCTCAAGAGGTAGCAGTCTCCATCAACGTGCATGTACGATAGCACCACCTATCGGAACCACACCAAAAATCTCCGTGTCTACATTGCGTTTGCTCCCTCTAAACTCCTCCCTTTACCTTCATGTGCAATGTTTTACATTCCGCTGCTATACTCTTAGACTTGCATCTGTAGGTTGATTGCTTGACTTGTCCTAATGTTGCTAAAATCTGCCAAGACTTAAAATTGGGAAAAGGCTAGTTTTTTCTTTGGTCAAGTAGTCTAATCACCCCCCCCCTCTAGACATACTTCCGATCCTACACTTTCCATTACTTGACATAACGAAAATACAATTGTTCAGACTGGAACTACCCAGGAAACTAGAAAGGGGAAAGCGATTTCAACGCATCTGTGGGAAACCCATTGCAAGCACTCGTCATCGAGCAGCCTACCGCGGGGCAAAAACCCACAGACACCAAACTTAAGTATCAGACAAACAAACTGAAGGGGACTCCAAAAGAGCTCAGGAGCAGAAACACGTGCTCACGCAGGAGAAAATTTTAACTACCAGCCTCCATTGAACATAATATCGCCGGGGTCTCCCATCAATCCAGCATCTTCTCGCCTGGCGCTGCGCAAATCCTCATCATGGTTGAAGTGCTGGCCTTCAGCATCTTGGTCCCCCGCTCCATCATCTCCCGATTCGCCCAGTCATCAGCCCTGCCCAATAAGACATGAACTCACAGCAAAAGGAGTTTTCAATTTTTTCTGTTCAAAGGTAGCTTGGTTGCGACAATTCCAGATTGCCCAAAAAATGGCCGCTAATCCAAAGGTGTAAAACCTTTCACCATCTGGAAGGAAAACATAACACCAAGAGAAAAATTGCCAAATATTGTTCGGGCATCTGTCAGTGCCCAAGGCACAGCCCACCGTCCTCCAAACCACTCTAGCTACAGGGCATGTAAAGAAAAGGTGCTTAGAGGTCTCTCTATCTTCACAAAACGAGCATTTAGGGTTGCCAGCCCATCGTCTTCTACTCATGACATCTCTTGTCAAGACAGCATCCTGGAAAAGTTGCCATAGGAAAATTTGTATTTTAAGTGGAATTTTAGCTTTCCAAATCCACTTGTAGTTGCACCCAGCTAAATTCCTTTCAAGGTGCTCATACACTGATTTAGTTGTGAACTTTTTCTTCCCCCCCAGGGTCCACACAATTTGGTCCGAACCCTCTGACAGGCGCCAGGATGCAACTGTAGCTCTCATCTCGTCCCATTGAGCCAGTAATGGGGAGTGAAGCTGTCAGTGAAAGAAGTTCTCCCCCACACCATTTCTGAACTTAGCCACTGTGGTATCTTGCTTATTGCAAATGTTATATAGGATAGGATATTTTGGACTCAAAGGAAGGTCATTATTTAGAGGATCTTTCCAAATCTGGCAATGTTGCCAGATTTCAGCTCAACTCTTCTCCCAGCCAGATAAAATTCTTTCACTTTCATAATTGCCTTCCAAATAGGAGAATCACTGAATTTGCACTTAACAAAGGTTATTGTGTCTTTTTTCAGGTATTTAGCTCGGATAATCTCTTGCCACAACCCTTGTTGTGTCTCTAGTTTCCACCACCACTTGGTGAGCAAACTAATATTATGTTTCCGAAGATCTTTCACCCCCAATCCACCTTTTTTCTTAGATCTATAGATTCTGGTCCATTTCACAAGGTGATATCTCTTGCGACCATCGTGCTCTTGCCAAAAGAAGCACTTACGATGTTTGTCCAACTTTGCAATGACCATCTTAGGTAGCAAGAACATAGACATATAGAAGTATATGATGCTGGTAAGGGAGGAATTAAGGAATATAAGCATCCCTCCAGAGGATGCCGCATTACCGATTCAAGTTTCACAGCATTTGAGGAACCTTTCATCAGCAAAATCCCAGTGTAGCCCACGAAGAGTGGAATAACTAATAGGTACACCCAGATATTTCATAGGGAAATGCCCTATCTGGCAATTGAAAAGTTCTGCATGAAATGCCAGGATGTCATCGTCCCCCCCCCCCCCCCCGATGCATAGAATTTCACTCTTCAAGAAATTTATCTTGAGCCCCGACATGAGCTCAAACATGTAAAGTAAAAGTTTCAGGTTTACTGCAGCATCCTTATCATGCTCAAAACAGATCACCGTGTCATCAGCGTACTGGAGAATGGCCACCCCATCATCGATAAGATCCGGTGCCAATCCAGTGATTAGCTTCTGTTTTTGTGCATTGCGGATCATTTTTGATAAAGTCTCTACAGCCAGGTTAAACAAAAAAGGGGAATGGGGGTCACCTTGACGCACCCCTTTGTAGCTTTGGAAATATGGGCCTTTCTCATTGTTCAATTTGACACTAACAGTGCCATTATGTAATATACTTCTCACCCAACCACACCAAGTTGGGCTAAAGCCCCGATCTCGGTGACAGGCCAGTAGGAAATCCCAATCAATTTTATCGTAGGCTTTCTCAAAGTCTAGTTTCAGGACTATCCCCACTCTCTTTTTTGATGAGTATGGTGTAACACCTCATGAAGAGAGAGGATACCATCCATAATGTTTCTCTGCTTAATGAATGTGTTCTGGTGCTTACTAATCAGCTTATCAGCAAAGATTGCTACCCGATTATCCAACACTTTGGTGATCAGTTTATAAGGACACCTCAATAAGCAGATAGGGCGATATTGTTGAATTTTATTAGCTCCTTTCATTTTTGGGATCAAGGTAATAATCCCATAGTTTAGGCGCGCTATATCAAGCTTATTTGAGTGGAAGGCCTCGAACAAGCGCATAATGTCATTTTGAAAAACTCCCAGCAATGCATATAAAACTTAGTCGGGATGTTGTCCGGACCCGGGGCTCTATTGCTTTTCATGCCAAATAAAGCTTTTTTCACCTCCTCCTCAGTGAACTCACCCGTGAGTAATATATTATCATCTGCATTAAGTTTCTCTTCTTCAGACGACGTATCAGGGGACAAGTGAAACAAATTACCTCTCGCGGGACCAAAGAGGTCTTTATAAAAGGAAGTGGCATGAGCCAACAAGTTCTGCGTGCCCTCAATGGTCACCTCCCCCGCTGTGAACGAGTGAATGGTATTTTTTCTCTTCCTGCCATTCGCAATCCTATGATAGAAGGCTGTATTCCTGTCTCCTTTGAGCAACCATCGCTCATTGGATTGCTGCAACCAGAATAACTCCTCCATAAACAGGAGCTCGTTTAACTCCGCACTCAAGCTAGTCCTTTTTTCATATATTTCTGACTCGAGAGGTCCCTCCTCTTCTAGCCTTTCGATCTCTTCTAATTCATCTTTTATGTCTTTCTTTCTTTTTCTGGCATGCCCAAAGGAGTGAGCCCCCCATCCTTTGAAGTATTTTTTAATACGTTTGAGTTTGATATTAAGAATGTCAATAGGATCCTCATATTTGACAGGTTGTTCCCAGATATTTTTGGCCTTAATATAAAATTCCTCATTGCTAAGCCAGGTTAGTTCAAATCTGAACTCTCGGTTGTGAGAAAGGTCTGGTTTCACACACCCCGTGTCCAAAAGTAAAGGGTTATGATCTGAGGGGTCTCTTACCAGTTTTTGAACGGTCACTAAGGGAAACAAGTCCTCCCAATCAAAGCTCATACGAATTCTATCAAGCTTCTCCAAAGTAGGGTGCTTCTGCTTATTAGACCAAGTGTATATACCCCCTCCCATATGTATCTCTCTCAGCTTCAGAGACTGGATAATGGAATTGAATTTATCTGTGTAGTGGGAGTGAGTCATTTTTGTGTTCTTCTCTTCGCTGTTGCGAAGGATGTTGAAGTCTCGACCCACTATATAGGGGACAGGGAGTTGAGAGAAGACAGAGACTAGCTGTGCGAGAAAATCATCTTTCCTATCATCCTGGGCAGCCCCATACACCACTATGAGAGCCCAGATGCACTTTTGCTTAACATCATAAATGTTAGCTTGTAGGAGGAAATTTCCAAGTACCCAGGATACAACTTCAAGCGTTTCTTTCTTAATCCCACATAGTATACCACCCGACTTACCAACAGAGGGTACATGATTCCAAGAGTATCTACCCAAGGGGTCAATTTTCCTTAAGAATTTAGGGGAGATTTTCTTCTTCATAGTTTCCTGCAGACCCATAGATTCTAGGGAATGATCTCTTATTAAATCTGAGAAGCAGGTAGTCATTCCTCTCTTCCCTGCTCCTCTACAGTTCTAGAATATGCCATTCATTTAACCACATTATTTTTTCCCTCCTGGTAACCCTACTAGGAGGCAGTGTAGGGTTACCCTTTTTCCTTTGAAAGGTTACTATTTTTCTGGCTCCTGGTAACAGGCCTGGAAATAACTACAGCGGCCCTTTTTTATCTTTTTTCCTGGACCTGACCATAGTAAAACTCTCTTCCTCTATCTCACTTTCATCCCCCCAGCTCAAACTCAGAGGAGTTTGATCACCTTTTGCATTAGTTACAATCAAAGTTTTCCCTCCCCCCTTATTGAGATTTTCCTTCTCATCCTGAGATTCTTTGTTACGACATTTTTCAAGTTCTCTAAGCACATCAATGCACGCAAAATCAGAATCAGGAATATTCACTCCCATCTTAATAGCTCTAAGCATTAAATCAGGGTTAGATAAGGCATCAAAAGAGTTTGAGCTATGTTGTATACCTTCCAGGTTTCTCTTCTTCATTACTGCCACCGCTCTGTCATGCATTCTCTCCATATTACTCTGCACATTACGCAAGCTGAAGCATAAGTTTTCTTCAGTGACCAGGGGAGGGGTAATCACCTCTTCATCCGCATTTTCCTCAGGTAGTTCTACCCTGTATTTTTCCTTCACACCATTCACCTGTGTACATGATTTTACAACATCAGAGTAGGTTTTCTGCCCATTTCCCCCCGTATGATGAGTATTAGGATTAGTTTCATTAACAAGGTTCCTCACTTTATCTTCTCCAGTGTTCTGCTCCTGAGCCAAAGTGTCAAGCAGTAGGGTAGTGTGCAGAGAGTCATCAGACTCAACACTTTCCTGTGACTCCCAAATAGTGTCAATACTCTAACCCTTGGACATGGAAGGAGCCAGTCCAAGTCCAGGGAGAGATTGTTCACTTTAGCTCCAGGAGTCCCCTATTTTGCCACCTCTTTTTCCACATTTTTCCCATGATTCTGAGCAATGTTAACAGTATCTTTTTCCCTGTTAGGATCTCTGACCAGGACCTGCTCCACATCATAATAAAAATCATAGAAATGCCCCCCTAGGACTGCCTCAGCAACACCAGGAATTTCATCCACGTTTCTGCAACCCATCCTGACCCTAACAGAACCGGGACGATGCAGCGTGGTGTTGTCTATCTCCAAGGGAACACCCACCAAAGATGTAACATA
Source organism: Aegilops tauschii subsp. strangulata (assembly GCF_002575655.3). NCBI lineage: Eukaryota > Viridiplantae > Streptophyta > Magnoliopsida > Poales > Poaceae > Aegilops > Aegilops tauschii. Next base: position 557,098,898 of record NC_053041.3, on the reverse strand, counting down.
AGCAAGGTTCCTTTCACTCCTCTTGTCTAAAGGAACATTGCTAACCTTAATCCAAGCTACTTCCATTACCCCTTTTGCCCTAACAGCAGATGACCACTATGTGGCATGAATCACAGCACTACTAGTTTTGAGAGTGACTCTTCCCACATAGCAGATTTGGGCCACAGCCTTAGGATTGGGGAATCTCACCACAAACACCCCTGGGCCTATTGCATGAGCAGAACATCTCCAGCCCGTTGTTAGGTAATCGCTTAGATCAAGTTCCATCTGGCGAGTCGAAGTTCCCCCCTCAACAATCGTCACAACAATGCTATTAGCTCTCTCTTTCACCTGCTAGCCGTGCACGAATCATGGATTTAGTAAAAACCCTGTCCCCTGGATTGGAAGGCACACATGGGGGCGATGAACTCCCAAGGAAGGAATTCGGCACACACAGATGTAAGGTGTCCTAACTTGCTGCAACGCTCGCAAAAGGCTTGGGGGCAACGAGCAGGAGGATGTTCAGGTGACTTGCATATAGGACACAGATCTGAGTTCTTGGTAGGGTGCACCTGATTTGCTTTCCCGTGGGGGCGCTGCTGTGGCGGGGAAGCGTGTTGGTCTGCGCCGGCACCGCCCGAGCCCGACGAGACCGGTGTCTTATGCACCCAGACTCCTCCGTCCTGGATCTCGCGGCGCCTCCCCGCCGCCTCATCCCACCTGGATGTGTTGTCCGACTCCGAAGCGCCTTTGGATGAGTTGGAGTTGGTGTGGCCTCCATCTTCTCCACGCCTCCATGAGAACTTGCTCCGTCCCCCCCCCCCCCCGCGGCCATTTCCGCGTCCAGGGATCCGGCCCGACCCCCGCCCTGCTCTTCCCGCACCGGGCCCCTCGCGTCGCTCTCCACGGTAGCCACGACCTCCCTCCATCACCTTGGGTGGGGAAGCAGCCACAGCGGCGAAGGACCGCGCGTCTCCCCCCACCTTGCCTCTCCACCACCCAAACGACTCTGGTGGTTTAGATCTAGGGTTTCGTTCCGCCGACCAGAAGTGGGAGAAGGCGGATTCTAGGTCAAGCACGGGGCAGGGGGCGCTGTTTATACCCCCGGCACGGGGCTGAGGGTGGGAGTGAAGGGCTGGATTCCTCCCCACGTGTCGCTCATCCGCCATTGGCGGGCGGTAGGTGGATCTCGGGCCCGTCCCGAACCGGGTTGACCCCGCTGGCTGGGTTTTTTCCCCCCGAACCGCCTCGCCTGAAACCACCGTGGGGAAACTCGCCAGATTGTTCGCCGTCGGCAACCGATCTTGCACACGTGCAAAATGACACGGGAATGCCACGACATCGCCGATGTCGACGCTCTCCGCCTCGCGTAAGAAGCATGCATCCACCGCAACACCACAAGAGGACCAGGCGGAGTGCGTCTCGACGCAACAGGAGCACCCCGTCGTGAAACGTGAGCGTGCGCGCCGTGAGATCAGCGGCGAAGGAGACTCGCCATCTCACATCCATGTCGCCGCTCGAGTCGCCGCTCGATCCGCTACTCAAGCATGCCATCTACGCCCCTCAGGGCAGTGTGGGTCTGCATAATTCTGCTCGAGCGATGAATTATGTGGTGCATGGGGGCATTTCATGTGCATTTGTGCCTACATTGTGGCTAGGAGATCATGCCTCATGGAGGTGGAAGGATTGTGGTTGCTTTGGAGCAGTAGCGGCAGGCAAAGTTAATGCGTATTTGTGGCCGGGAGATCGTCGACCGTGGCGGCTGTGTAGAAAATGAGGCTAAAGCGTATGCTCTTAGCAGGGACACGTGCGTGTTAATATAGGCACAATGCCGTGGGATATACAAGGTTGTTGAGTTGTGGATTGATCTCCAAGTCACAATAAAGGATAAGATGCAATCTCAATAGCCCAACCAAGGTTACAACAAACTACACACACGCACACATATACGGTCTATAGTTATACCGTATGTACATTGTTTGACACTCCCCATCTAAGTTGAGGTTGCGTCGAAATGCCCCCAGCTGCCTCAAAGAAAGGGGTTTAGTAAACCCATCTGCAACTTGATCACTAGTAGGAACAAAACGAACATTCAACAGCTTGTTGGCTACCCGTTCTCGAACAAAGTGATAGTCTATCTCGATATGCTTTGTCCTAGCATGGAAAATAGGGTTGGCAGATAAATATGTGGCACCCAAATTATCACACCATAGTGATGCTGCCTTGGGATGATGAATACCCAACTCTGTCAACATGTTTTGGACCCAGATTACTTCAGCAGTGGCATTAGCTAGGGCCTTGTATTGAGCCTCTGTGCTAGACCTAGAAACGGTAGCCTGATTACGGGCACTTGATAACCCACAAGTATAGGGGTCAATTGTAGCCTCTTTCGATAAGTAAGAGTGTCGAACCCAACGAGAAGCTAAAGGTAGAACAAATATTCCCTCAAGTTCTATCGACCACCGATACAACTCTACGCACGCTTGACGTTCACTTTACCTAGAACAAGAATAAAACTAGAAGTACTTTGTAGGTGTTTTTGGATAAGTTTGCAAGAATATAAAGAGAGCATAAATAAAAAGTAGGGGCTGTTTCGATAAAGACACAACTAAATTAGTTTTAGTAAAGAGCTTGTTGTCACGAGAAAGTTATTTGTCCCTAGGCAATCGATAACTAGACCGGTAATCATTATTGCAATTTTATTTGAGGGAGAGGCATAAGCTAACATACTTTCTCTACTTGGATCATATGCACTTATGATTGGAACTCTAGCAAGCATCCGCAACTACTAAAGATCATTAAGGTAAAACCCAACCATAGCATTAAAGCATCAAGTCCTCTTTATCCCATACGCAAACAACCTACTTACTCGGGTCTGTGCTTCTGTCACTCACGCCACCCACCATAAGCAAATCATGAACATATTGCAAACCCTACAGCGGGAATCCCTCACGCTTACGCGACACGGAGAGCACCATAGCACAGCACCAATAATAAAACATGCAACTCAAACCAATCTTGATCATCAAATAACCCATAGGACAAAACAGATCTACTCAAACATCATAGGATAGCCATACATCATTGGGAAATCATATATAGCGTTGAGCACCATGTTTAAGTAGATATTACAGTGGGTAAGAGAGAGGTTACACCGCTGCACAGAGGGGGGAAGAGTTGGTGATGATGGCGGTGAAGTTGTTGGTGAAGATTGCGGTGATGATGATGGCCACGGCAGCGTTCCGGCGCCACCGGAAGAGAAGGGGAGAGGGGGCCCCTTTGTCTTCTTCTTCCTTAACCTCCTCCCTAGATGGGAGAAGGTTTTCCCCTCTGGTCCTTGGCCTCCATGGCGTGGGAGGGGTGAGAGCCCCTCCGAGATTGGATCTGTCTCTCTGTATCTCTCTGTTTCTGCGTTCTGGGATTCTGCCCTGGCACCGTTTCTTTTATATCTGGAGATCCGTAATTCCGATTGGATTGAAACCTTCGCCCAGATCTTTTTCCAAAAATTAGCTTTCTTGCAGCCAACGTAGAGCACCAACCGCCTTACGAGGAGCCTACGAGGGTGGGGGCGCGCCCACCTGGAGTGGGTGTGGGCCCCACCCTCGTGGCCACCTCGGGCACCGTCTCGCGTTGATTTTACTTCCCAAAAATCACAAATATTCCAAAATAATTCTACGTCCGTTTTTATCCCGTTTGGACTCCGTTTGATATGGGGTTTCTACGAAACATAAAACATGCAACAAACAGGAACTGGCACTGGGCACTGGATCAATATGTTAGTCCCAAAAATAGTATAAAAAGTTGCCAAAAGTATATGAAAGTTGAATAATATTGGCATGGAACAATAAAAAATTATAGATACGACGGAGACGTATCAGCATCCCCAAGCTTAATTCCTGCTCGTCCTCGAGTAGGTAAACGGTAAAAAAGATAATTTTTGATGTCGAATGCTACCTAGCATAATCTTGATCATGTATCTAATCATGGCATGAATATTAAGACACGAGTGATTCAAAGCAATAGTCTATCATTTGACATAAAAGAAATAATACTTCAAGCCTACTAATAAAGCAATCATGTCTTTTCAAAATAACAAGGCCAAAGAAAGTTATCCCTACAAAATCATATAGTCTGGCTATGCTCCATCTTCACCACAAAAAATATTCACATCATGCACAACCCCGATGACAAGCCAAGCAATTGTTTCATACTTTTGATGTTCTCAAACCTTTTCAACTTTCACGCAATACATGAGCGTGAGCCATGGACATAGCACTATAGGTGGAATAGAATATGATGGTGGGGGTTATGTGGAGAAGACAAAAAAGGGAAAGTCTCGCATCAACGCGGCTAATCAATGGGCTATGGAGATGCCCATCAATTGATGTCAATGCGAGGAGTAGGGATTGCCATGCAACGGATGCACTAAGAGCTATAAGTGTATGAAAGCTCAAACTGGAAACTAAGTGGGTGTGCATCCAATTTTCTTGCTCATGAAGACCTCGGGCATTTGAGGAAGCCCATCATTGGAATATACAAGCCAAGTTCTATAATGAAAATTCCCACTAGTATATGAAAGTGATAACTCAAGAGACTCTCTATATGAAGAACATGGTGCTACTCTGAAGCACAAGTGTGGTAAAAGGATAGTAACACTGCCCCTTCTCTCTTTTTCTCTCATTTTTTTCTCTTTTTTTGGGCCTTCTCTTTTTTTTGGCCTTTCTCTCTCTTTTTTTTATTTTTTATTTTTTTTCGTCCGGAGTCTCATCCCGACTTGTGGGGGAATCATAGCCTCCGTCATCCTTTCCTCACTGGGGCAATGCTCTAATAATGATGATCATCACACTTTTATTTACTTACAACTCAATATTACAACTCGATACTAGAACAAAGATATGACTCTATATGAATGCCTCTGGCAGTGTACCAGGATGTGCAATGATCTAGCGTAGCAATGACATCAAAAAATGGACAAGCCATGAAAACATCATGCTAGCTATCTTACGATCATGCAAAGCAATATGACAATAAATGCTCAAGTCATGTATATGATGATGATGGAAGTTGCATGGCAATATATCTCGGAATGGCTATGGAAATGCCATAATAGGTAGGTATGGTGGCTGTTTTGAGGAAGATATAAGGAGGCTTATGTGTGACAGAGCGTATCATATCACGGGGTTTGGATGCACCGGCGAAGTTTGCACCAACTCTCGAGGTGAGAAAGGGCAATGCACGGTACCGAAGAGGCTAGCAATGATAGAAGGGTGAGAGTGCGTATAATCCATGGACTCAACATTAGTCATAAAGAACTCACATACTTATTGCAAAAATCTATTAGTCATCGAAACAAAGTACTACACGCATGCTCCTAGGGGGATAGATTGGTAGGAAAAGACCATCGCTCGTCCCCGACCGCCACTCACAAGGAAGACAATCAATAAATAAATCATGCTCCGACTTCATTACATAACGGTTCACCATACGTGCATGCTACGGGAATCACAAACCTCAACACAAGTATTTCTAGAATCCACAACTACCCACTAGCATGACTCTAATATCACCATCTTTATATCGCAAAACTATTGCAAGGAATCAAACACATCATATTCAGTGATCCACAAGTTTTATGTAGGATTTTATGACTAACCATGTGAATGACCAATTCCTGTCATCTCTCTAAATAGATATAAGTGAAGCAAGAGATTTTAATTCTTTCTACAAAAGATATGCCCACGCTCTAACAAATATAAGTGAAGCAAAAGAGCATTCTAGAAATGGCGGTTGTCTAAGTGAAGAGAAACAGGCAATCCAAACTTCAAAGGATATAAGTGAAGCACATGAAGCATTCTATAAAGCCATACTCAAAAGATTTAAGTGAAGTGCAAAGAGCATTCTATAAATCAACCAAGGACCATCTCATACCAGCATGGTGCATAAAAGAAAAGTGAATACTAAAGCAAAAGACGCTCCAAGATTTCACATATCGCATGAACGAAACGAATCCGAAAACATACCGATACTTGTTGAAGAAAGAGGGGATGCCTTCCGGGGCATCCCCAAGCTTAGACGCTTGAGTCTCCTTGAATATTTACTTGGGGTGCCTTGGGCATCCCCAAGCTTGAGCTCTTGCCTCTCTTCCTTCTTCTCACATCGAGACCTCCTCAATCATCGAACACTTCATCCACACAAAACTTCAACAGAAAACTCGGTAAGATCCATTAGTATAATAAAGCAAATCACTACTCTAAGTACTGTTGAAAACCAATTCATATTTTGTTTTTGCATTGTGTCTACTGTAATATAGCTTTTCCATGGCTTAATCCACTGATATAAATCGATAGTTTCATCAAAACAAGCAAACTATGCATCAAAAACAGAATCTGTCTAAAACAGAACAGTCTGTAACAATATGAACATTCACCATACTTCTTTTACTTAAAAACTTCTGCAAAAATTAAGAAAAATACAAAATTTGTATAGAAAGACAGTGCGAAAAGAATCAGAACCGTTTGACGTTCCAGTAAAAAATGTAAAATCGCGCACTATAGCCAAAGTTTCTGTCCTGCACCGTACAAACCAACAAGCATTGTAAACATCCTAAAGGCAAACCTTGGCACATTATTTTTATAATACAATGGAATTGTACAAAGGGGATAATTATTTTTATTGAAAAGTTTCTGTAATCAAGATTCACAAAGTTTCCGTGAGCATGAACAAAGTTCAAGGCTAGCTCCCACTTTAACAATGCTCGTCTTTCTCACTTTCGCTTTTCTTTTTGAAAAAGTTTTTAAGTTCCCCTCTTTATTTTTATTTTGTTGTTAAACTATATGAAAGCACTCAACAGAAATAAATAACTCTCAAAAACTTCGGGTTGTCTTCCTGGCAACGCTTTCTTTAAAGCCATTAAGCTAGGCATATAGTGCTCAAGTAGTGAATCCACCCGAATCCCAAGGTATATCAAAGCCAATTTTAATTAGCAATGATTTGGCATTTAGTAGTGAGCACAAAGTAACATATATAAAGCAATGACGAAGTCTAACTCTCTTCCTATGCATCGGCATGTCATAAAAGAACAGTTCGTGCACACAAAGTAAAGGCCAATGCATAGTATAAACAGTTTCTTGCAATTTTATCGTGTTGGAAACATAGAGAGGTGGAGATATAGTTCCTCTCTCATAATAATTGCAAGTAGGAGCAGCAAGCACATGCATATTATATATAAATCATCATGTGTAACGGTATAAGGCAACCCATCAATATAATCCTTAATAAGGGTAAACTTCTCCAATATAGTGTAGTTGGGAGAATTCAAAAAGATAATAGGACTATCATGCATGGGTGCAATAGCAACAATTTCATGTTTAACATAAGGAACTATAGCAAGTTCATCTACATAAGCATAATTCATATTGGCATCTTGGCCACAAGCATAGCAAGCATCATCAAAAAGGGATATTTCAAAAGAATCAAAGGGATCATAACAGTCATCATAGAAATCATCCTTCGGTAAGCACAAAGGGGAATTAAACAATGTATGAGTTGAAGAGTTACTCTCATTAGAAGGTGGGCACGGGTGATCAATCCGCTCTTCCTCCTTTTGTTCTTCGCTCTCCTCCTCATCTTTTTCATCCAATGAGCTCACAGTTTCATCAATTTCTTCTTCCATAGATTCCTGCAAAATATTAGTCTCTTCTTGGACAGCGGAGACTTTCTCAATAAGTGCATTAATATCGGAATTGTATTCATAATTCTCATAGCAATATTTGAGGATAGCTAAATTTTCAGGTCTATAAACAGCATCATCAAAATCTTCAAACTCTTTAAACATAGATTCAATTTCATAAGCACCCATAAAAGCAACAAATTCTTCTATTTGTTCCACATCATAGTAATCATATATACCATTAGCATAAGAAGCTAAGGTTTTATTATCATTAAATTTGCATGAAAAGGGAAGGTGTGGAGCCTTCATCCTAGAGGAACAAGTATAATCATATCTCAAGCATAGTTGCCTAGCATACCATTTCAATATATGAATTTGATCCTGTAATAGTCTCCCCTTTTGAGTCAAGCGTTAATCCCTAAAGTATTCACGTTGATCCAACATTACTCCCATTACAAAGTTGAATGGGGTTTTCTCAGGATTATTAAAGTAGTACATAATATCTATCACATAATGAGCATCGAGGGTTTTAGGAGGTTCCCCATCTCCATGAGCAGCAAGTACACCTAAATTTTTTGGTATTTCGGGTTCCATATCCATAACTAAAGATAGAGAACAACTAAGAACAACAAATAAAAATTACTTAGTGATAAAGCAAACAAGCACACACGAGAATATTCACCCCACGCTATTGCTCCCCGGCAACGGCGCCAGAAAAAGGTCTTGATAACCCACAAGTATAGGGGATCAATTGTAGCCTCTTTCGATAAGTGAGAGTGTCGAACCCAACGAGGAGCTAAAGGTAGAACAAATATTCCCTCAAGTTCTATCGACCACCGATACAACTCTACGCACGCTTGACGTTCACTTTACCTAGAACAAGAATAAAACTAGAAGTACTTTGTAGGTGTTTTTGGATAAGTTTGCAAGAATATAAAGAGAGCGTAAATAAAAAGTAGGGGCTGTTTAGATAAAGACACAACTAAATTAGTTTTAGTAAAGAGCTTGTTGTCACGAGAAAGTTATTTGTCCCTAGGCAATCGATAACTAGACCGGTAATCATTATTGCAATTTTATTTGAGGGAGAGGCATAAGCTAACATACTTTCTCTACTTGGATCATATGCACTTATGATTGGAACTCTAGCAAGCATCCGCAACTACTAAAGATCATTAAGGTAAAACCCAACCATAGCATTAAAGCATCAAGTCCTCTTTATCCCATACGCAAACAAACTACTTACTCGGGTCTGTGCTTCTGTCACTCACGCCACCCACCATAAGCAAATCATGAACATATTGCAAACCCTACAGCGGGAATCCCTCACGCTTACGCGACACGGAGAGCACCATAGCACAGCACCAATAATAAAACATGCAACTCAAACCAATCTTGATCATCAAATAACCCATAGGACAAAACAGATCTACTCAAACATCATAGGATAGCCATACATCATTGGGAAATCATATATAGCGTTGAGCACCATGTTTAAGTAGATATTACAGCGGGTAAGAGAGAGGTTACACCGTTGCACAGAGGGGGAAGAGTTGGTGATGATGGCGGTGAAGTTGTTGGTGAAGATTGCGGTGATGATGATGGCCACGGCAGCGTTCCGGCGCCACCGGAAGAGAAGGGGAGAGGCGGCCCCTTTGTCTTCTTCTTCCTTGACCTCCTCCCTAGATGGGAGAAGGTTTTCCCCTCTGGTCCTTGGCCTCCATGGCGTGGGAGGGGCGAGAGCCCCTCCGAGATTGGATCTGTCTCTCTGTCTCTCTCTGTTTTTGCGTTCTTGGATTCTGCCCTGGCACCGTTTCTTTTATATCTGGAGATCCGTAACTCCGATTGGATTGAAACCTTCGCCCAGATCTTTTTCCAAAAATTAGCTTTCTTGCGGCCAAAGTAGAGCATCAACCGCCTTACGAGGGGCCCACGAGGGTGGGGGCGCGCCCACCTGGAGTGGGCGTGGGCCCCACCCTCGTGGCCACCTCGGGCACCGTATCGCGTTGATTTTACTTCCTGAAAATCACAAATATTCCAAAATAATTCTCCGTCCGTTTTTATCCCGTTTGGACTCCGTTTGATATGGGGTTTCTACGAAACATAAAACATGCAACAAACAGGAACTGGCACTTGGCACTGGATCAATATGTTAGTCCCAAAAATAGTATAAAAAGTTGCCAAAAGTATATGAAAGTTGAATAATATTGGCATGGAACAATCAAAAATTATAGATATGACGGAGACGTATCAGCACTCCATGAAACCAGGTTACCTCCAAGGAAAACTACAAAACCTCCTGTGGATCTCCTGTCATCAGGACAGCCTGCCCAATCTGCATCAGAAAACGCACTAACAAGCATGGAGTCTGACTTGCAAAGCTTAAGCCCATGACTCTGTGTTCCTTGAAGATATCTAAGTATCCTTTTTACAGCAGTCCAATGAACAGTAGTAGGAGCATGCAAAAACTGACAAACCTTATTAACAGCATATGCAATATCTGGCCGAGTCAATGTTAGGTATTGTAATGCTCCCATGATGCTCCTATACCTGGTGGAGTCTTCGGTTGTAAGGATATCTCCATCATGAAGGGATAACTTTTCGAAGGTAGACAAGGGTGTAGGCGAAGGTTTACATCCTGTCATGCCCATCCGCTGAAGTATCTCTTGCACATATTTTTCCTGTGACAGAAGAACTCCACTTGCAATATTTTTCACCTCAATACCAAGAAAGAAATGCAAAGCGCCTAAATCTTTGAGTGCAAAATCCATACTCAGATCCTTAAGAAGAGCTGCAACTGCTTTAGATGAGGAGCTTGTAACAATAATATCATCAACATATATGAGCATAAAAATAGTTACTCCATGCCGATGATAGAAGAACAACGAGGTATCTCCTTTTGAAGCAAGAAAGCCAAGAGGTCGAAGTTTGGAGTACAAACGATAGTACCAGGCTCTTGGTGCTTGTTTCAAGCCATAAAGTGATTTATCAAGCTTGCAGACGTGTCGTGGTGAGACTGAGCTCTCATACCCAGGAGGTTGCCTCATAAAGACTTCCTCTTCCAGAACACCATGCAAAAACGCATTCTTTACATCTAGTTGACGCATGCACCAATTCCGAGAGACTGCAATGGAAAGAACTAAATGGATAGTAGCAGCTTTTACCACAGGGCTAAAGGTGTCCTCATAGTCAACACCATACCTTTGCTTGAAGCCTTTGGCAACTAACCGAGCCTTGTACCTGTCAATAGTGCCATCAGACTTCCTCTTTATCTTGTACACCCATTTGCAGTCAATCACATTCCTCCCTTTGACAGATGGAACTAGGCGCCACATTTTGTTATCCATAAGAGCAGAGTACTCCTCATCCATCGCCTTCTTCCACTTTGGGTCACCAAGAGCATCTTGTAAATTTCTTGGTTCACCTGCGGCACAAAAAGACCCCCAACGAATACACCCATCTTTGTAAACTTTTGGTTTAGCAATACCACTTTGAGACCTGGTGTGAGTATGCATAGGAGAGGGCGGGGCCGGTTGATCAGCCTGAACCTGCAGCATGTTTGTTGATGCAGAGACAGCAGAGTCGGAGTTGGCCGCAAAAGAGCCGGAGTCTGCCGCACCGGATCAGAGGGAGAACTCCTGTTGAGATCCTACCGCAGAACCTGGTGCAGACCCGCCACTTGGCTGCGGCGGATTCGGCGCCAGCGGCTGGGAGGGGCCCGACCCGACCCGCCCAGGCCAGTGCGCCCCGCGCCAGGACGGCCTCCTGGGCCGTGCTCGACCGCAGAAGAGGGGGTCGCGGCCCGCACCGAGGCGGGGTTGGCCCGACCGGGGGACAAAGCGACAGCGAGCCCGCCTGGCCGACCGCCTATCCCGTCTGCTGGCGGCGACCCCGCGGGGGATTCGCGGCGCAGGAGGGGGAGTAAATATTTGGAGTGCAGTTCCTCCTGCTCCGCCGCGCATCCCCGAAGCCGAAGCGAAGCGGACGAGGGCTCACTCGTCGCCGGATGCAGTCGCCGCCAGCAGCGAAGGGGAGGAGGAGAGTGGCGGCGAGGCCTTCGGAGGACCCTCCCGCTCCTGCGCCGGCGTCGGTCGGATCTGGATGGGACGAGCTCGCGAGTCGCCGGCACGATAGGGCCTCCTTTTTTCAGGGGTAGGCGACGACAGGGATGAAGTGATGTAATCTGCGACACGGTACTGGGCCGAAGTGATTTGGGCCTAAACGAGACGAAAAGCCGCGAGTTGCCGACGGGGGAGAGGGGAAGATGGGGAGTGAGAAGGGGAGAGTGAGGCGACGACAGGGCCTCCTTTTTTTTAAGGGTGGGCGACGACAGGGCTGAAGTGATGTAATTTGCGACACGGTACTGGGCCGAAGTGATTTGGGCCTAAACGAGACGAAAAGCCTATGTGAGTGGGCTGCTATTACAAAATCCCGCAAGAGTCTCTTAAAACAAAACCCGCGAGAGTCCGTGTCGTGTGTGTCTCACAATCCCAAGAGCTCCTGTTTGACGCTCGTTAGCGTCAAACGGAGGAAAAAACTAAAAGAAGCAATGCGGTCTCGAACTCTCTACCTCACTACACGATACAACGGCTGTTGGCCACTCGAGCTGGCAACTTGCCGCATACTTAACCACAGCGCAAACTTTTAAGTACCGAGCCATAGTGGCAAATCTGTTTTATTTGTATTTTTCAACATTTCTTGGAAAAAATGCGAATAATGTTTGAAAATGTGACCGATTTCAATATTTGAACAAAACCTTTAAAACGTGAACAAATTTTGAAAAAGGTGAACAAAATTTGAACAGGTGAACAAAAATTGAAAAAACGTGAACAATTTCTGTAATACACATTACGCTGAACAATTAATATACATTGAACATTTTTGTAATATATTCCGAACAATTTTTAAATACACATTATATATTTTTGTAATATACGCTGAACAATTTTTAAATACACGTTGAAATTTTTTGTGATATACACTGAACAGTTTTTGAATACATAATGAACATTTTCTTATGATATGTTGAACATTTTATTATTATACTGTGTACAATTTCTTAAATATACGATGCACATTTTTGCAATACACGTCGAACTTTTTTATAATACACAAAAATTGTGAACAAAATTTGAAAATGAGAACATTTTCTGGTGTTTCATACAGTATTTGAACTTCTAGAACAAACATTTGGAAACAGAAAAATAAAAGCAAAAGAAAAAGAAGAACAAAAAGAAAAGAAAAAGGAAACGAAACAGCAAAACAGTGACGTGTACGTGGGCCGGCCCAACTTGGAGCGTCTTCAGCGAAGGCACGATGTTTTGACGCGCACGAGCGTCAAATAGGATCCGCGCACAATCTCAGCATTGCTTCCTGCGTCGCGCTCCTGCTTTCACAAAGCGCCATCATATTTCAGCCCAAAGACATTGCACATCATGTATTACAAAAACCCTGAAGAAAGGCATGTTCAGAGGCTATTACAGGGCACTGACTAATTCCCATGAGCTGAATTGGTGCAGCTCTGGACAGGAACACTTGAGGACCGGTTGAGTCTCTGATGTGCAACATCGTGAGCTATAGAACTGAGGCCTCTAGCAATGTGATGGACTCGAGGAATGGAGCAACTTCTTTTTTTTTTCTGTGAAAAAAACTACTCGTAAAAGTCGTTTTATGGGATGGCCATATGATTTAAGGGGAGGTTGTCTAACACCTACTTTCTCAGTTTCAGTAAAACTTCTTCTCCTAAACTCTTTTTTTCTATTTCCCATTAAACTACGCTGAGGCCCGCGGATGCTTGCTTCTGTAAACGGTAGTTTTTTTAAGGATACGGGAGCTAGCTATTAGAGTTGCTCTTAAGACCTGCTGATGCTTGTAATTTTATTTTAGAACTCATGATTTACCAACAAGTGAATCTTGAGTTCCCTGGCCGTTGCAGCCCTTGCAGGGACATGTTATCTGTTAAGAAGGTTGGCTATTGTAACAGCAGAAAATCTGCACTATTTGCAGCGAGTAGCAAGACAAGAGCTTCTGCTTGAAGAGGAGAGGAGGCGATGCCGGTGCTTATATAAGCTTGAACCATCCCTGTGATGTTACTTTGTCCCTCGGAGAATTGGAAATACACGCCTAAACCTTTTGCAATGGTTCCTTTCCTTCCAGGAATTTGGAGTTCTTCCAAGAGGCATCAGAGAACACCTTAGTGGTAAGGGAGCATTTCCCTGGCCCCAGTTTTGAAGGCTTTTCGTGTTGCAGAAGCTTGTTCTTCAGCCTCACATGTAGCTTCATGGAACGCGCCGACAGCACCATGCTCGCGAGCCGGTCCAGCTTCTCACCACCGGCAAACAATCCCCGTAGCACCAGTGCTGCCGCCTCTTCTCCCCCGCCCTGCCAGGGGAAAATTTTGGGGACTTACATATAGCGATTCTGAGTTTGATGCCACCCTATAAATTACAGTGATCGTCCTTCCAAATATGAAGGGTGAGATTCGGCGAACCTGCTACACTATTGTGACCTGACCCAGGCACCCAGAAAGCCAAAAACGACACGGGCTGCGACGGCCATGGCCAACGTCCCCGTCGTCACACACCAGTGACTCGCCGAGCAGTCCTCCTCCTCCGGAGGCATTATCTGCACCTCTAGGTCAGTAGAAACTTCATGCACAAAGTGGATAAAAGCTCTTACTCACCTAGTGTGGATAAAAGCGATTCATGAGCACTTGATGGCAAATGTGGATTGTACCTACAAATTTGTTCTTTCCGATTTCGTTATTACTTTTCAGATGCAAAAGGAGACAATTAATCGACGTGCTGATGCGGTCTCTTCTATAAGGCTTTTTTGCATAATAATAATAAATGTTAATATGTGAGAATAGATGGGGGCGGCGTGCAGACCATACGCACTGTCACAGTGTCGTATATGGATGCTACTCTGCCCGTCCATCTCAACGAGAAAACAACAAAAATACTCATTCAAGAAAAACTGGACATGCCTGACATAATAATACAATATAAATATATATACGAAAACCTGAAGGACGTCAACATGATTGCGGTGTAGAGGCAAGAATTTAAGGAAACCAGTTCACAGGGATCACACCAATGAGACAATCCCTTTTGTCATAATGTTGCTGATCACATCACGTAGGTCGATCATCAATGCAACCGGCACTTCATACAAGAAATGAGACGAGGAGCGGCCATCTGAAATGTGGTAAAAGGTGTATGTTCTCCACAAAACTGTGATTTAAAAATCTATAGCTGACAGGTTCAAATTTTCAGAAGAAAACAGAAGGGAGCAAAGCTCTGCTACTAAGAAAGAAGCCGAATCCAACTCAAGCATAAGAACCAGATCACTGTACCAAAAAAATAACAATAGCATACTGAAGAAACAGAACTGTGCTAAGAACCAAACTGCACGACTACCCAAGTAGCCCTGATAAGAAAACATCTCCACACAACAAAGAGCAGGACGAAGTTGGTACCACAAGAAATTTTACTTCAGAGTAAACTCAAATTGCATACAGAGCAGTGAATATCAAACTACTAACCTGAGCAAAGATCCAAACTAACCATTCCAACGACCAAAAGTCCCACGACTAACTCCTATTGGTAGAGGGCATATCTCTCACACTGTCTTACAAAAGTATCCACTAAAAGATATTGAATAAGACTGCATCTCTCATATTTCTAGATGGCCTGCCAATGCTTCACTAATTCTCTAGTAGCACAAATAATTAGCATTTTAAATTGCAGCCAGTGCCATTCACACTACTTAACAATGAGAAATGAAAGTAAACGGGGAAGAAGTAGCACAGATGTATAGCATAGATACTCCAACAAAAGGCACCAGATGGTAGTAAAAGTGCGAGCACAGCCATATAAATTGTTCAGTTCTACTGGTATTATAAAGCAAGAACTAGAACCATATGCTCATAAAGGATGGACAATCCAAAGGCATACATGGCAAACTAGAAGTACAATACAAACCACTTTAAAGCCCTATGAAGAATGAAGGCTCCTCATCCAAACCACCTTCTTCTTGCACCTCACCATACGGAAGTGGAATCATGCTCTCCTGAAAGTACTGATTAGTGAAGTATACTGAATACGTTCCCCCTTTAATTTCGTAATATCCCAAAAACTTTCCGTCAATGTCACAGTGCAAAAGATAGTCAGGACTGTCCAATGGATTGTGACAACAGATCAGCAGCTCACGCTGGTTAAGCAGTGCCATCTTAGAAATATAGTCGAATAGTGGTGATGTCTTCATCGCTAACAAGTTAATCCGGTACTTCAAGGCCCAGGCCTCAGCCTTATAGTCTTGCATCACCCAAATCTCTATGTAGGCATCATTTTTGCTGCATGAAGCAAGCTTGCCATCCATCTCTAACAACGACAACCGTTGGCCCAACTGGTCAGGACTGCGCATCCACCAGAACGTCTCAGTTACTGTGTCAAACACCATAATGTCCACGGCAGTCTCCGTGTAGATTCCTGTTAACCAGTGCAGGCTGCCGCGGTGGTTGACTTGTGAACTATAGCAGGAATCAAAAGCCCCTTCGCGCCTATATTTTGGTAAACGCCATGACACTGACAGCCGTCTGATCATTCTCGGCTTGTCAGATCCTACCGAGAGAATGTAGCCACGTTCGCAGCCATGCGAGAACCAGAGCACCTGGTATTCCCCAGATGGATGATGCCGGTAAAAGCCAGCTATGTAGATGCAGGACCCCCCTGGCTATGACGATGGAACTCGAGGTTGTGGTAGCGGAGCACATCTGCGAGTGGCCGGATTGCAGATCCAGAAATGGGATCCATCGGACAAGATGAGAAAGCCATCACAGGCTCCCAGGAGATTATGGAACTTAGAGTGTTGAATGATTGGCCAGAGTTTTTGATCAGAGGCTCCGACAACATTGTCACGGAAGACAACGAAGGTGACTCCTTCCTGCCCAGGGATATCCTGGTTGATAACAGGGAGCGACGGCTGGCGTAGGCAGTTGTCGAGCATGAACTTGTCGGTGGAGGTGGCACTGCACCACAACTTGCGGACAGCGCGGCAGCGAAGAACGTCCTTTGGTGGCAACCGGATGAGGATCTCTTCGATGACAATCCACTCGGGGAGGTCGTCAAGGACGGTCCCACGGCTTCTTTTCGTCATGGTGATTGGCTGCCGACGGTATTCCATCAGACCTAAAGGAAAGAAAAAAAAAGGATGATTGAGCTTATCCATACCCCTAAATTCAACTTGGCAAGCACAGAACAGTAGTATCTGGCACACTTCAGAGAGATAATGTGATCCCATATATTCATACGGTCTACGGCAGAGTACTACTATGAAGAATCTACTGTATAAAAAAGCAGCCAGGCATGAGACATAAATCAAAACTGTGAATTAGCTTGAGTTTTGCAATTGTCATCCGAATCCTACATAATAAGCAGAAAATCATGTAGCAGATATGCCGGCAGTTTTCTCATTACGTGATGCAATCACAACAATAGTTCATATGTTTCATATGCTTGTTGACAAATCAATTGCCATAAAAGGAGAGGCAGACATTGATTTATTTATTATTCAGCATTCTATTTAAATGTAAAATTATTTACTGCAAGAACACATCAGTAACTGAATACAAGGTTAAAGGAATAAACCAAATGCTTCATATGCTTGTTGTGATCACATCATAGTTCTAGTGACGTCAGATGATATGTCATCGACCAAAATGTGTGCATTGTAATCAAATATCCATGCATTATGCACCAATCAGGTAGCCGAACTTTTAATCCTTGTTGACTAATCTGCAATATTGTCTACCTATTGCCCAGGTGTTGTGTTTGCATCAGCCATCAGGTAATGGGGGAGGAGACTGGGGTCCCCAAATCAGAGCGTCTATGGACTAATAATAGTGGCTTCTTTTCTACCGTGTTGCTCATAACTTAAATCTAATATATAATTGGTAAAAAAAAAACAAGGTGAATTTGTGGGGGGGTTTCCAAGTGCAGTTCGTCTTACCAGTACGAGAGCATTGGGCGCCTCCTCCCGCTCCGCCGCTGCACGCGTCGCCGTCGCGAGGAAGGACGGCGGCGACGCTCCCCGGAGCGGGGCGTACGAGAGCTCACTCGTCGCCGACAGATATGGGGAGGGGGGCGAGGAGGAGAGTGCGGCGAGGGCTATCGGAGGATCTGCTCGCTGCTGCGCCGGCGGGGGAGAGGAGAGTGAGGGGACGACGGGGCCAGGGCCGGAGTGCGCTGGGGAGGCCCGTGCGAGTGGGTCGCAGGGCAGCTATGACTCCAAGTACAGACCGGATGCTTGTTAGCACTTAGCACTAGGTCGCGAAGAGAAGCATGGCTAGAAGGCCGATCGGGATCTTCAAGTACAGAAGACAGGAGCGTGGAAAACTTTATGGAAAGTGCAGGTCCCAGCAAAAATCCGTATGTTTCTGTGGAGATTATCTAAACACTCTATACCAACGAATGATGTACGAGCACACCGATATATGACAGATTCAAGTTCGTGCGGTATGTGTGGGCACCCGGATTCATGGAGACACTCCTTGTTACAGTGCACAATGTCACGCTGCACATGGGCTTTGGTGGATGATGAGTTGTTGCAATAGTTAGCAGACATTTCAGAACCAAATGCGAAGCAATGGCTCTTTACTCTTATGGAGCTACTACCACACGATCAATTTATCAAACTATCGGTGACCTTATGGCCTGGGGAGGAAGGGGCGGGGGACGCCGGCCCTGGCCGCTCCTCGGCCAGGCGCGGGGGGGGGGGGGGGGGGGGGGGGGGGGGGAGTGGGGGTAGAGATGGGCCACGGACGGCGTCCTCTGCCTCGCCCTCGGTGCAGGAACGGCGACGGCGGGCCCCTGCGGGGATCGGGATGGGGGCGGCCGAGGGTTGGGACGGATGGCGGCCGTGGTCGGGATGGGTCTGGGAAAGGGAGAGAAAGTTAGGGGGCTTTTTCGCATTAAACCTAAACCGTTATGCTACGTAGGCAAAAAATGGATCCCACCTGTCATAAACTCACTTAACTGAGCCTGATCCGCCGATCAGTGTTTTTTGCAAAAAGATTACCGTATACGTGATGTTTTTTGCAAAAAAAAAAGTATTGTAGTGTTTTTCGCAAACCTAGTCTTCAAAATGGTGGTTTTCTGCAATTTACTCTCAAATTATAGGTCTTTAGATTTTCTCCGACGCTTCCTGCATGAATTAGGACGGCTTTGTCCACCGAGACATCAGATCTGACAGACTGGAGTGGGAGGTATGGCCTATGCTCGCTGAGTTTCTCCAAACTACAGCTGAGGTACTTAACAAGAATGTTGAACCTGCGTTTTCGTGAAGTAGCTTAGCTCATACAAGCTGCCTCACGTAGCCACGCCTCCTCTCCCAAGCTTAGGTTTTCTCCGCCTCCCGCCGGCGTCGTCGCCGGTCCGCCTCGTCTCCGGTGGTCTTAGGGCCATGAAGGCATGGTGGATCCCGGCGTTTGCCTGTGGGATGGCTCCATTTTTAGATGTTGCTTTGTGCTTTGTTAGGGTTTGTGTCCTGCTCAGGAAGGCGAGAAAGCGGCGGCTCCCTGAAGATGAAATAAGGTTCTCCCGGCCTAGCCCCATTCCGATGGTGAGTCTAGCACCGTCGGTGGGCTTGTGGAGATGTGTCTCCGATGGATCTATCTTTGGTGGATCTGCTCGGATATGTTCGTCGTTCGTCTACGTTCATGTGTCTTAAGGTTGATTCTTCGGATCTACGGTACTCTTCATCGGTGATGGTTGTTGTTCTGGCGCGCTGGTCCTATGAGGCCTTAGCACGATGACTTCCCGATATTCTACTACAACAAGTTTTGCCCAGCTCCGACGAGGGAGAGGCGATGACAGCGGCGCGTCTTCGGCTCGCTTCGGTTCTAGTAGTCGTCGATAGGTGGTCTATGAATCTAGATGTAATATTTTTTTATTTTTTATGATCGTTGTACTGCCATGATTGAAGATGAATAGATCGAAAGTTTTTTTTTAAACCAAAAGCTTAGCTCATACAGATAGCCAATGTCCAGTGCTCCAGGTTTTTCAGCCATGTTATCCATCCTGTATTTTGTAACTGAGCTAAGCTCAGTGCAATTTGGCGCCTTGAGTGCTTTCCCCTTTCCAAAGAAAAGAGAACCAATGAATTGATTCTTCTTGCTTTCAAATGCACATACGAACAAGCTGAACAAGCTCATGCGCATTGTGCCTGAGAACCTCCTGTGCAGTGCACTCCTCCTGCCATCTACAAGTTGCTTCACAATACCCACAACCACAAGTTCAACTCCAGATATTTTTCTGCCAAGCTGCTGCAGACTTCTTGCCTTCCAAATTCTAAATTACATAACCATAACCATCATTTCTTGTTTCAGACCGAACGAATCGCCCCAGCTCAGTGTTACCTCTGATGCCACATTGCATCCCAAATGTATGACTACCAAAGTTTCTAACAGAAAGATAACGCCAGTGGGCAAGTGGGGGTAAAACATGTTGTCCAATCGTTTTCAGAAACGATTAAAAAACACAGAAATTCAGGGAGAGTTTCAGAGTGCTAGTATCCATTAGTCTAGTTGCATCAAGAAAACTGCAGGCACATTTCGGCTAGTCGTAAACCGGGCGGCAAACTGTCGACATGCAAACTAGCACATCTTTCCCGGTCCAGGACCAGGAGAGTAGATGTTCAAGTCGATCCTTGTCACAGAGTAAGAAGAAAACATACAAGTCCAACACTTTCAAAGCTGGGCAGTCCAAACTGAAGTACTAACTCACTGTAAAGACAACATCAACTCATTTGTACCCTAACAAGAAACAAATACCCACCCCGGCGACATATAACCAAAATACCAAATTCATTATCTAAACAGGACAAAGTTAAGATACCAAATTTAACTCGAGAGTCAAGAATAGGAACCAGATCACTTTATCAAAAGTTTAACAATAGCATACTGAAGAAATAGAACTGTGTTAAGAACCAAACTGCACAACTATGCAAGTATCCCTGATAAAACAAAACATCTTCACACAACATAGACCAGGAGAAACCAGGTGCCACAAGGAATTCTACTTTGGAGTTAAACCCAAATTGCATACAGAGCAGCGAATATCAAACTATTAACCCCAGCAAATATCCAAACTAACCATTCCAACAACTACCTACAAGTCCCACAATTAACTTCTATTGGCAGAGCGCATATCTCCCCCACCGTCTTATAAAAGTATATCCTCTAAAGGAAAATGACTACAACTGCATCTCTCATATTTTATTGATGGCACTGTTTTCCTAGAAACCATGCTAGATGCCATGCCAACGCTGCACTAATTCTCTAGTAGCACAAATAATTAGCATTTCAAATTGAAGCCAGTGCCATTCACACTACTTAACATTGAGAAGTGAAAGTAAATGGGGAAGAAGTAGCACAGGTGTATAGCATAGATACTCCAACATATCATGATGACGCTCAAGACAGCACAAAAGGCACCCGATGGTAGAAAGAGCTAGAACAGCCATATGCATTGTTCAGTTCTACTAGTACTATAAAGTAAGAACTAGGACCTTGTGCTCATAAAGGATGCATACTCCAAAGGCATACATGGCAACTAGAATTACAAACCAGCTTATAGCCCTATGAAGAATGGAGGCTCCTTATCCAAACCACCTTCTTCTTGCATCTCACAGAACGGAAGTGGAATCATGCTCTCTTGAAAGTACTGATTTGTGAAGTATGTTGAATATGTTCCCTCTTTCATCTCGTAATATCCCAAAAACTTTCCGTCAGTGTCACAATGCAACAGATAATCAGGACCCGCCGATGGAGTGTGACAACAGATCAGCAGCTCATGCTGGTTAAGCAGTGCCATCTTAGAAATAAACTTGAACTGTGGTGATGTATTCAACAAGTTAATCCGGTACTTCAAGGCCCAGACCTCAGCCTCATAGTCTTGCATCACCCAAATCTCTATGCTGGCATCATTGTTGATGCATGAAGCAAGCTTCTTGTCCATCTCCAACAACGACACCCGACGGCCCAACTGGCCAGGACTGCGCATCTACCGGAACGTCTCAGTAACTGTGTCAAACACCATAATGTCCACGGCAGTCTCCATGTAGTTTCCTGTTAACCAGTGCAGGCTGCCGCGGTGGTTGACTTGTGAACCATAGCAGGAATCAAATTCCCCTTGGTGCCAGAATTCCGGCAAACGCGATGACACAGATGGCTGACTGATGATTCTCGGCTTGTCGGATCCAAACCTGAGAACGTAGCCACGAAGGCAGCCACGTGAGAACCAGAGCACCCGGTATTCCCCAGATGGTTGGTGCTGGTAGAATCCGGCTATGTAGATGCGGGGAACCCTTGCTGATGATGATGGAACTCGAGGTTGCGGTAGTATAGCACATTTGCGAGTGGCCGGGTTGCAGATCCAGAAATCAGACTCACTGGACAAGATGAGAAAGCCATCACAGGCGCCCAGGAGATTATGGAACTTAAGAGTGCTGGATGATTGGACAGAGCTTTTGATCGGCTCCGACACTTTTGTCACGGAAGACAACGAACCTGACTCCTTTGTGTCCAGGGATATCCTGTCTGATGACAGGGAGCGATGGCTGGCGGTGGCAATTGTCGAGCATGAACTTGTCGGTGGAGGTGGCACTGCGCCACAACTTGCAGACAGCACGACAGCGAAAGAGGTCCTTGGGGGGCAACCAGATGAGGATCTCTTCGATGACAATCCACTCGGGCAGGTCATCGAGGACGGTCGTGTGGCGTCTTTTCATCATGGCGATTGACTGGCACCGGTGTTCCATCAAATCTACGGTAAAAAAAAGATGGAGATGATTGAGCTTAAGTGTACCCCTAAATTCAACTTGGCAAATGCATAACAGTATTTGGCATAGGTCGAAGATATAATGTGACGCTTTATATTCAAATGCTCTATGGCAGAGTACTGCTATGAAGAATCTACTATATAAAAGTGCAGCCAAAATCCAGTGGCACGAACCATAACTCAAAAGTGTGAATTGGCTAGAATTTTACAATTGTCGTCCCGGTCCTACATGATAAGCAGAAAATCATTCGGCGTACTATTTCAATGTAACAATTTTTACTGAAAGAACATGTCAGTAATGACTAATGAATAGAAGGTTAAACGAATGAACAAATGCTTCCTGTGCTTGTTGTGATCACATCATAGTTCTGGTGACCCTCAGTTGAGATGCCATCAAACATAGTGTACTTTGTAATCAGACAGTCATGCATAATGCACGAATCAGCTAGCAGAAATTTTAATCCCTGTTGACTAATCTGCAATAATGTCTATATCCTGGCCATGTGTTGTGATTGCATCAGGCAATGGAAGAGGAGGCAGGACTAATAATGGCTTCTTTTCTACCGATGTCTGACCGATATAGAGTAGGAGTAATTGGTAAACAAAAAACAAGGTGAATTTGTGGGGTGTTCGTCTTACCAGTACGAGAGCAGCGGGCGCCTCCTCGCGGTCAGCCGCTGCACGCGTCGCCGTCGAGGGGAAGGACGACGGCGACCCTCCCGAAGCGGAGCGGACGAGGGCTCGCTCGCCGCCGACAGATATGGGGAGGAGGGCGAGGAGGATCTTCTGGCTGCTGCGCCGGCGGGGAGAGGAGGCGACGAAGGACCCGGCCAGAAATGCTGTCATCGGCGACACGCTACAGGGCCGGAGTACGTTGGGAAGGCCCGCGCGTGAGTGAGTGGGCTGGTTACAGTTACATTGGGAGACTGCCTAGCGGCGGGGCCCAAGGGACTAGCGATGACTCCAAGCAAAATACGTCTATCCCTAAAAAAAGCAAAATACGTCTGTTCTGTTAAAAAAAAGCAAAATACAAAGTTCTCAAAAAAAAAAAACAAATTTTGTCTAAAAAAAGTAGCAAAATAGAAAGTGTTTCTAAAAAGAAGCAAGATTCTCTCACACAAATAAAAAGAAAGAAAGATACGGCGTAGATCTCAAAAATAAATGTACTGATATTATCCAAGGTTTGATGACCATTGAATCATCCTCATGAAACTGTTAATTTTTTTTACATTCTCGATAAAAGCGAAAGTGGCCGCGAACCAACCTGTGGTTGGATGGTTAGAGGGGACAGTGGTATCCCCAGCCCACTAGGGTTCAAGTCCTGTGCTCGCATTATTCCTGGATTTATTTCAGGATTTCCGACGAGGCGCGCCTACGGTGATCTTCAACATTTCTTGCAAGAACTCCAGGGTCCATGGCCATTCTGGTATGCATTCTATTGGAACTGGAATACATCTAGGTTTTTGTCTTTTTAATGTTGATAGTGGCCGTAACATTTAGCAAAAAACAAATCTTAAACCCAACAAGTGCTCTCCGAACCAAGCTAGATAGTCTTCTATCATTAGGCTCGCCAACCAACCTAGGCTTTGATTCTTTCTTATTATTCTAACCAGATATAAAAACCATAAGGATTGTTTCCAGCCGACACGACGACATCATCTCCACTTCGTAGCCCATTGGTCTTCATTCATTGAAGCCAGGGCATCGACTGACTTTCAACGATCGCTATAAGAAAGACATAAAAAAAGTTCTCCTAAACCTGTCCCTTTCCGTTACTACTACTTGGAATTGGAAGTCTAGGAGCATGACTAACCTTTTTCTTTCGTTTAAATAAAGTCGTTTTGCAGAAATTCAGAGATTTTCGATCTCCTCGAAAGAAAATGAGTTCGATCAGCAACACCGGTCTCCGCAGCACCAGGATAAAGACCTTTTTACCCATAACCTTTCTCTATTCGGACCGCCACTTCTCTGAAAGCATCGTTCTTGCCTCCCCCTCTCCTCCCTCCTTGGCCATATCATTTAATTGTTGGAAATATGCCCTAGAGGCAATAATAAATGGTTATTATTATATTTCTTTATTCATGATAATTGTCTATTGTTCATGCTATAATTGTGTTATCCGGAAATCGTAATACATGTGTGAATGCATAGACCACAACGTGTCCCTAGTAAGCCTCTAGTTGACTAGCTCGTTGATCAACAGATAGTCATGGTTTCCTGACTATGGACATTGGATGTCATTGATAACGGGATCACATCATTAGGAGAATGATGTGATGGACAAGACCCAATCCTAAGCATAGCACAAAAGATCGTGTAGTTCGTTTGCTAGAGCTTTTCCAATGTCAAGTATCATTTCCTTAGACCATGAGATCGTGCAACTCCCGGATACCGTAGGAGTGCTTTGGGTGTACCAAACGTCACAACGTAACTGGGTGACTATAAAGGTGCACTACGGGTATCTCCGAAAGTGTCTGTTGGGTTGGCACAGATCGAGACTGGGATTTGTCACTCCGTATGACGGAGAGGTATCTCTGGGCCCACTCGGTAATGCATCATCATAATGAGCTCAATGTGACTAAGGAGTTAGCCACGGGATCATGCATTACGGTACGAGTAAAGTGACTTGCCGGTAACGAGATTGAACAAGGTATTGGGATACCGACGATCGAATCTCGGGCAAGTAACGTACCGATTGACAAAGGGAATTGTATACGGGATTGATTGAATCCTCGACATTGTGGTTCATCCGATGAGATCATCGTGGAACATGTGGGAGCCAACATGGCTATCCAGATCCCGCTGTTGGTTATTGACCGGAGAGGCGTCTCGGTCATGTCTGCATGTCTCCCGAACCCGTAGGGTCTACACACTTAAGGTTCGGTGACGCTAGGGTTGTAGAGATATTAGTATGCGGAAACCCGAAAGTTGTTCGGAGTCCTGGATGAGATCCCGGACATCACGAGGAGTTCCGGAATGGTCCGGAGGTGAAGAATTATATATAGGAAGTCCAGTTTCGGCCACCGGGAAAGTTTCGGGGGTTATCGGTATTGTACCGGGACCACCGGAAGGGTCCCGGAGGTCCACCGGGTGGGGCCACCTGTCCCGGAGGGCCCCATGGGCTGAAGTGGGAGGGGAACCAGCCCCTAGTGGGCTGGGGCGCTCCCCCTTGGGCCTCCCCCTGCGCCTAGGGTTGGAAACCCTAGGGGTGGGGGGCGCCCCACTTGGCTTGGGGGGCAAGCCACCCCCCTTGGCTGCAGCCCCCCCTCAGATGGGATCTCCAGGGGGCCGCCCCCCCCAGGGCCCCTATAAATAGTGGGGGGGAGGGAGGGCAGCAGCACGACAGCCCCTGGCGCCTCCCTCTCCCTCCCGTGACACCTCTCTCTCCCGCTTGCGCTTGGCGAAGCCCTGCCGGGATCCCCGCTACTTCCACCACCACGCCGTCGTGCTGCTGGATCTCCATCAACCTCTCCTTCCCCCTTGCTGGATCAAGAAGGAGGAGACGTCGCTACTCCGTACGTGTGTTGAACGCGGAGGTGCCGTCCGTTCGGCACTCGGTCATCGGTGATTTGGATCACGGCGAGTACGACTCCATCAACCCCGTTCACTTGAACGCTTCCACTCGCGATCTACAAGGGTATGTAGATGCACTCCTTTCCCCTCGTTGCTAGTATACTCCACAGATGGATCTTGGTGATACGTAGGAAATTTTAAAATTCTGCTACGACCCCCAATAGTGGCATCATGAGCCAGGCCTATGCGTAGTTACTATGCACGAGTAGAACACAAAGCAGTTGTGGGCGTAGATGTTGTCAATTTTTCTTGCCACTACTAGTCTTATCTTGTTTCGGCGGTATTGTGGGATGAAGCGGCCCGGACCGACCTTACACGTACGCTTACGTGAGACAGGTTCCACCGACTGACATGCACTAGTTGCATAAGGTGGCTAGTGGGTGTCTGTCTCTCCCACTTTAGTCGGAACGGATTCGATGAAAAGGGTCCTTATGAAGGGTAAATAGAAATTGGCATATCACGTTGTGGTTTTACGTAGGTAAGAAACGTTCTTGCTAGAAACCTATAGAAGCCACGTAAAAACTTGCGACAACAATTAGAGGACGTCTAACTTGTTTTTGCAGCATGTGCCTTGTGATGTGATATGGCCAGAAGATGTGATGAATGATATATGTGATGTATGAGATTGATCATATTCTTGTAATAGGAATCACGACTTGCATGTCGATGAGTATGACAACCGGCAGGAGCCATAGGAGTTGTCTTTTTTTTGTATGACCTGCGTGTCATTGAATAACGCCATGTAAATTACTTTACTTTATTGCTAAATGCGTTAGCCATAGAAGTAGTAGTAATCGTTGGCGTGACAACTTCATGAAGACACAATGATGGAGATCATGATGATGGAGATCATGGTGTCATGCCGGTGACGAAGATGATCATGGCGCCCCGAAGATGGAGATCAAAGGAGCAAAATGATATTGGCCATATCATGTCACTAATTGATTACATGTGATGTTTATCATGTTTTGCATCTTATTTGCTTAGAACGACGGTAGTAAGTAAGATGATCCCTTATAATAATTTCAAGAAAGTGTTCCCCCTAACTGTGCACCGTTGCGAAGGTTCGTTGTTTCGAAGCACCACGTGATGATCGGGTGTGATAGATTCTAACGTTCGCATACAACGGGTGTTGACGAGCCTAGCATGTACAGACATGGCCTCGGAACACACGCAATACACTTAGGTTGACTTGACGAGCCTAGCATGTACAGACATGGCCTCGGAACACGGAGGACCGAAAGGTCGAGCATGGGTCGTATAGAAGATACGATCAACATGGAGATGTTCACCGATCTTGACTAGTCCGTCTCACGTGATGATCGGACACGGCCTAGTTAACTCGGATCATGTTTCACTTAGATGACTAGAGGGATGTCTATCTGAGTGGGAGTTCATTGAATAATTTGATTAGATGAACTTAATTATCATGAACTTAGTCTAAAAAACTTTACAATATGTCTTGTAGATCAAATGGCCCACGTTGCCCTCAACTTCAACGCGTTCCTAGAGAAAACCAAGCTGAAAGATGATGGCAGCAACTATACGGACTGGGTCCGGAACCTGAGGATCATCCTCATAGCTGCCAAGAAAGATTATGTCTTAGAAGCACCGCTAGGTGAAGCACCCATCCCAGAGAACCAAGACGTTATGAACGCTTGGCAATCACGTGCTGATGATTACTCCCTCGTTCAGTTCGGCATGCTTTACAGCTTAGAACCGGGGCTCCAAAAGCGTTTTGAGAAACATGGAGCATATGAGATGTTCGAAGAGCTGAAAATGGTTTTCCAAGCTCATGCCCGGGTCGAGAGATATGAAGTCTCCGAAAAGTTCTTCAGCTGTAAAATGGAGGAAAATAGTTCTGTTAGTGAGCACATACTCAGAATGTCTGGGTTACACAACCGCTTGTCTCAGCTGGGAGTTAATCTCTCGGATGACGCGGTCATTGACAGAATCCTTCAGTCGCTTCCACCAAGCTACAAGAGCTTTGTGATGAACTTCAATATGCAGGGGATAGAAAAGACCATTCCCGAGGTATATTCAATGCTGAAATCAGCGGAGGTGGAGATCAAAAAGGAACATCAAGTGTTGATGGTGAATAAAATCACTAAGTTCAAGAAAGGCAAGGGTAAGAAGAACTTCAAGAAGGACGGCAAGGGAGTTGCCGGGAAGAAGTCAAAGAATGGACCCAAGCCTGAGACTGAGTGCTTAAGGGAAGTGGTCACTGGAAGCGGAACCGCCCCAAATACTTAGCGGACAAGAAGGCCGGCAACACCAAAGGTATATGTGATATACATGTAATTGATGTGTACCTTACCAGTACTCGTAGTAGCTCCTGGGTATTTGATACCGGTGCGGTTGCTCATATTTGTAACTCAAAACAGGAGCTGCGGAATAAGCGGAGACTGGCGAAGGACGAGGTGACGATGCGCGTCGGGAATGGTTCCAAGGTCGATGTGATCGCCGTCGGCATGCTACCTCTGCATTTACCTACGGGATTAGTTTTAAACCTCAATAATTGTTATTTAGTGCCAGCTTTGAGCATGAACATTGTATCTGGATCTCGTTTAATTCGAGATGGCTACTCATTTAAATCCGAGAATAATGGTTGTTCTATTTATATGAGAGATATGTTTTATGGTCATGCCCCGCTGGTCAATGGTTTATTCTTGATGAATCTCGAACGTGATGTTACACATATTCATAGTGTGAATACCAAAAGATGTAAAGTTGATAACGATAGTCCCACATACTTGTGGCACTGCCGCCTTGGTCACATTGGTGTCAAACGCATGAAGAAGCTCCATGCAGATGGACTTTTGGAGTCTCTTGATTACGAATCATTTGACACATGCGAACCATGCCTCATGGGTAAGATGACCAAGACTCCGTTCTCCGGAACAATGGAGCGAGCAACCAACTTATTGGAAATCATACATACCGATGTGTGCGGTCCAATGAGTGTTGAGGCTCGCGGAGGATATCGTTATGTTCTCACTCTCACTGATGACTTAAGTAGATATGGGTATGTCTACCTAATGAAACACAAGTCTGAAACCTTTGAAAAGTTCAAGGAATTTCAGAGTGAGGTTGAGAATCAACGTGACAGGAAAATAAAGTTCTTACGATCAGATCGTGGTGGAGAATATTTAAGTCACGAATTTGGTACGCACTTAAGGAAATGTGGAATCGTTTCACAACTCACGCTGCCTGGAACACCTCAGCGAAACGGTGTGTCCGAACGTCGTAATCGCACTCTATTGGATATGGTGCGATCTATGATGTCTCTTACCGATCTACCGCTCTCATTTTGGGGCTATGCTTTAGAGACTGACGCATTCACTTTAAATAGGGCTCCGTCGAACCGTTGAGACGACACCGTATGAATTGTGGTTTGGGAAGAAACCTAAGCTGTCGTTTCTAAAAGTTTGGGGATGCGATGCTTATGTCAAGAAACTTCAACCTGAAAAGCTCGAACCCAAGTCGGAAAAATGCGTCTTCATAGGATACCCTAAGGAAACCATTGGGTATACCTTCTACCTCAGATCCGAAGGCAAGATCTTTGTTGCCAAGAACGGGTCCTTTCTGGAGAAGGAGTTTCTCTCGAAAGAATTAAGTGGGAGGAAAGTGGAACTTGATGAGGTGATAGTCACCCCTTCCGAACCGGAAAGTAGCGCAGCGCGGGAAGATGTTCCTGTGGTGCCTACACCGATTGGGGAGGAAGATAATGATGATGATCATAAAGCTTCGGATCAAGTTACTGCTGAACTTCGTAGGTCCACAAGGACACGTTCCGCACCAGAGTGGTACGGCAACCCTGTCCTGGAAATCATGTTGTTGGACAACGGTGAACCTTCGAACTATGAAGAAGCGATGGCGGGCCCGGATTCCGACAAATGGCTAGAAGCCATGAAATCCGAGATAGGATCCATGTATGAAAACGAAGTATGGACTTTGACTGACTTGCCCGATGATCGGCGAGCCATAGAAAATAAATGGATCTTTAAGAAGAAGACAGACGCGGATGGTAACGTGACCATCTATAAGGCTCGACTTGTCGCTAAGGGTTATCGACAAGTTCAAGGGGTTGACTACGATGAGACTTTCTCACCCGTAGCGAAGCTGAAGTCCGTCCGAATCATGTTAGCAATTGCCGCATTCTATGATTATGAGATATGGCAAATGGACGTGAAAACGGCATTCCTTAATGGCTTTCTTAAGGAAGAATTGTATATGATGCAGCCGGAAGGTTTTGTCGATCCTAAGAATGCTAACAAGGTATGCAAGCTCCAGCGCTCCATCTATCGGCTGGTGCAAGCATCTCGGAGTTGGAACATTCGATTTGATGAGATGATCAAAGCGTTTGGGTTTACACAGACTTATGGAGAAGCCTGTGTTTACAAGAAAGTGAGTGGGAGCTCTGTAGCATTTCTCTTATTATATGTGGATGACATATTATTGATGGGAAATGATATAGAATTCTTGGAAAGTATAAAGGCCTATTTGAATTAGTGTTTTTCAATGAAGGACCTTGGAGAAGCTGCTTATATATTAGGCATCAAGATCTATAGAGATAGATCAAGACGCCTCATTGGTCTTTCACAGAGTACGTACCTTGACAAGATATTGAAGAAGTTCAATATGGATCAGTCCAAGAAGGGGTTCTTGCCT
Organism: Aegilops tauschii subsp. strangulata; assembly: GCF_002575655.3. NCBI lineage: Eukaryota > Viridiplantae > Streptophyta > Magnoliopsida > Poales > Poaceae > Aegilops > Aegilops tauschii. The sequence goes on along the minus strand of NC_053041.3, from coordinate 557,068,172 downwards.
GTATTGCAAGGTGTGCAATTGAGCACGGCTCAATGCCCGACCACGGCAGAAGATAGAGAAAAGACGAGTGTCATCCCCTATGCCTCGGCCATAGGGTCTATTATGTATGCCATGCTGTGTACCAGACCTGATGTAAACCTTGCCGTAAGTTTGGTAGGAAGGTACCAAAGTAATCCCGGCATGGAACACTGGACAGCGGTCAAGAATATCCTGAAGTACCTGAAGAGGACTAAGGATATGTTTCTCGTTTATGGAGGTGACGAAGAGCTCGTCGTAAAGGGTTACGTCGATGCTAGCTTCGACACAGATCTGGATGACTCGAAGTCACAAACCGGATACGTGTATATTTTGAATGGAGGAGCGGTAAGCTGGTGCAGTTGCAAGCAAAGCGTCGTGGCGGGATCTACATGTGAAGCGGAGTACATGGCGGCCTCAGAGGCAGCACAGGAAGCAGTTTGGATAAAGGAGTTCATTACCAACCTAGGGGTGATTCCCAATGCGTCGGGCCCGATGACTCTCTTCTATGACAACACTGGAACTATTACCCTTGCCAAGGAGCCCAGGTTTCACAGGAAGACCAGGCATATCAAACGTCGCTTCAACTCCATTCGTGAAAGTGTTCAAAATGGAGACATAGATATTTGTAAAGTACATACGGACCAGAATGTAGCAGATCCGTTGACTAAACCTCTCCCTAGAGCAAAACATGATCAACACCAGAACTCTATGGGTGTTCGATTCATCACAATGTAACTAGATTATTGACTCTAGTGCAAGTGGGAGACTGTTGGAAATATGCCCTAGAGGCAATAATAAATGGTTATTATTATATTTCTTTGTTCATGATAATTGTCTATTGTTCATGCTATAATTGTGTTATCCAAAAATCGTAATACATGTGTGAATGCATAGACCACAACGTGTCCCTAATAAGCCTCTAGTTGACTAGCTCGTTGATCAACAGATAGTCATGGTTTCCTGACTATGGACATTGGATGTCATTGATAACGGGATCACATCATTAGGAGAATGATGTGATGGACAAGACCCAATCCTAAGCATAGCACAAAAGATCGTGTAGTTCGTTTGCTAGAGCTTTTCCAATGTCAAGTATCATTTCCTTAGACCATGAGATCGTGCAACTCCCGGATACCGTAGGAGTGCTTTGGGTGTACCAAACGTCACAACGTAACTGGGTGACTATAAAGGTGCACTACGGGTATCTCCGAAAGTGTCTGTTGGGTTGGCACGGATCGAGACTGGGATTTGTCACTCCGTATGACGGAGAGGTATCTCTGGGCCCACTCGGTAATGCATCATCATAATGAGCTCAATGTGACTAAGGAGTTAGCCACGGGATCATGCATTACGGTACGAGTAAAGTGACTTGCCGGTAACGAGATTGAACAAGGTATTGGGATACCGACGATCGAATCTCGGGCAAGTAACGTACCGATTGACAAAGGGAATTGTATACGGGATTGATTGAATCCTCGACATCGTGGTTCATCCAATGAGATCATCGTGGAACATGTGGGAGCCAACATGGGTATCCAGATCCCGCTGTTGGTTATTGACCGGAGAGGCGTCTCGGTCATGTCTGCATGTCTCCCGAACCCGTAGGGTCTACACACTTAAGGTTCGGTGACGCTAGGGTTGTAGAGATATTAGTATGCGGAAACCCGAAAGTTGTTCGGAGTCCCGGATGAGATCCCGGATGTCACGAGGAGTTCCGGAATGGTCCGGAGGTGAAGAATTATATATAGGAAGTCCAGTTTCGGTCACCGGGAAAGTTTCGGGGGTTATCGGTATTGTACCGGGACCACCGGAAGGGTCCCGGGGATCCACCGGGTGGGGCCACCTGTCCCGGAGGGCCCCATGGGCTGAAGTGGGAGGGGAACCAGCCCCTAGTGGGCTGGGGCGCCCCCCTTGGGCCTCCCCCTGCGCCTAGGGTTGGAAACCCTAGGGGTGGGGGGCGCCCCACTTGGCTTGGGGGGCAAGCCACCCCCCTTGGCTGCCGCCCCCCTCAGATGGGATCTCCAGGGGGCCGGCCCCCCCAGGGCCCCTATAAATAGTGGGGGGGAGGGAGGGCAGCAGCACGACAGCCCCTGGCGCCTCCCTCTCCCTCCCGTGACACCTCTCTCTCCCGCTTGCGCTTGGCGAAGCCCTGCCGGGATCCCCGCTACTTCCACCACCACGCCGTCGTGCTGCTGGATCTCCATCAACCTCTCCTTCCCCCTTGCTGGATCAAGAAGGAGGAGACGTCGCTACTCCGTACGTGTGTTGAACGCGGAGGTGTCGTCCGTTCGGCACTCGATCATCAGTGATTTGGATCACGGCGAGTACGACTCCATCAACCCCGTTCACTTGAACGCTTCCGCTCGCGATCTACAAGGGTATGTAGATGCACTCCTTTCCCCTTGTTGCTAGTATACTCCATAGATGGATCTTGGTGATGCGTAGGAAATTTTAAAATTCTGCTACGATCCCCAACATTAATATCCATCCCTTTAGTCTTATTGACATAAGAGATGTCATTTATAGTCTATGTCTTTCTATACAAGAATGTCTTCAAAGGATAAAATCGTAGAAAAAGACTAGTGCAAAATGAAGAATAAAGTAAAGGGATGCTCGGTCCATTGCAGTGAAACCAGGTGAAAACCTGAACAACAGCAAGCCACACCTAGCTGGACTAGGTCTAAAGCACACAGGAAATACAAGAGTCGGTAAGGCTGACAACCCATTAGCATATTGGCCAACCTCGTCCACGTCGCCACGTCGGAGAGGACATATGCCACTCCAATCTCGCGAGAAACGACCAATATGGTTCATTTGACGCTCCACGCATGTGCAAAATGGTCATGATGCCTTCCATCGCCGACCCCATGCGAGCTAGAAGTACAAACCACCTTATAGCACTATGAAGAATGGAGGCTCCTTATCCATACCACCTTCTTGCATCTCACCGAACGGAAGTGGACATGTTCTCCTGAATGTACTGATTAGTTAAGTATAGTGGAAGCTTCCCCCCATTGATTTCAACATATCCCAAAAACTTTCCATCAATGTCACAGTGCAACAGATAGTTAGGACCCTCCAATGTAGTGCCACAACAGATCAGCAGCTCACGCTGGTTAGTCAGCGTCATCTTAGTAATAAACTCAAAGTGTGGTGATGCCGTCATCGCTAACAAGTTAATCTAGTACTTCAAGGCCCAGGTCTCAGTCTCATAGTCTTGTATCACCCAAATCTCTATGTTGGCATCATTTCTGTTGCATGAAGCAAGCTTATTGTCCATCTCCAACAACAACACACGACTGCCAAACTGTTCAGGACTGCGTATCCACCGGAATGTCTCAGTTACTGTGTCGAACACCATAATGTCCATGGCAGTCTCCATCGATCGTTGTATTAACCAGTGCAGGCTGCCACGGTGGTTGACTTGTGAACTATAGCAGGAATCAAAAGCCCCTTGCCGCCTGCATTCTGGCAGGCGCGATGACACTGATGTCCGTCTGATGATTCTCAGCTTGTTGGGTCCTACCTTGAGAACATAGCCACGATAGTGGCCACAACGGCGGGCACACGAGAACCAGAGCACACGGTACTCCCCTGATGGATGGTGTCGGTAAAAGCCGGCTATGTAGATGCGGGGAACCCCCTGGCCATGATGATGGAACTCGAGGTTGTGGTAGCAAAGCACATTTTGCGAGTGGTTGGTCGTAGATCAAGAAATCAGATCCGTCAGATAAAGATGACAAGGCCATCACAGGCGCCCAGGAGTTTATTTGACTTAGGGTGCTGAATAATTGGCCAGAGCTTTTGATTGGAGGCCCCAATACGGTTGTGACAGAAGACAAAGAACCTCACTCCTTCCTGCCCGGGAACACGCTGTCTGATGATAGGGAGCGAGGGTTGGTCGTGGCAATTGTTGAGCCTGAATTTGTCGGTGGAGGTGGCACTGCGCCACAACTTGCGGACAACACGGCAACGAAGGACGTCCTTGGGGGGCAACCGAACACTCAAAACAACAACAGTGAAGACCTCCATAAACATAGGCTTGGACCACACGTGTCTAGCTAAGGACATCAAAGGTGAACAGGGAACCAACATCTCTCCATTGTGTGTACAGTGAGGACCAAAACCTACCGCAAATTGGCACCTGAAGACATCAAGATGAACCGGGAACCAACATCTCTCCATTGTATGTGCAGCATGGGCACTTGAAGAATAGGTGCTCAAGTGTTTCTTCAGTCTGCATCTGCCAAATGGCACAGCTGACATTGTGGCCAACGTTGGCGGCGCCCGAACATATTTCTTGTAATACTCCCTCCGTTCCTAAATATACATAGCTTCATATGTAGTGCATATTGAAATCTCAAAAAAGACTTATATTTAAGAACGAAGGAAGTAGTAGTTATCTTAGGCCCTGTTTGGAATGTTGTTTCTACTTTGAATACCCTTGTAAACAATCGCTCCTGGCCGGTAAGATACACCCGTAAGAAAAATACATCTGTATTTATTTACATCGATTCCAAGCGCGGCCTTATAGTCAAGATGAAAAGGCAGGTTTTGAACAGTTTGCTGGCACCATGTCATCAACTTGTACAAATGTCACAACAGATCTCACAGTTGTTCATACATAACATAAGCTAAAGGATACCCAGAAAGAGCACACTAATAACTTCCTCCTCCAGAACACTACTACTACTACTACTTATACACTTCTTCTGCCTCCTTGTCCCAGTGAATGAAGCAATTCACTCATTGCTGGCTAGCACCAGAGCCATGCCCTCCTCCCCTCTTGGGTCCGCATCCTTGCCCGAGTTGAGCCATTTATCCGTAAGCAAGTAGCCTGACACGATGGCCCCGGTAAAGCCAACAAAATCATTGAGTCGCTTCGTAAACCGCTTCGAGCGCCTGCATTGTCCAAAGAAAAACATAATCTGTCAACGAGTTATGGTGAGAAGGAAGGTTCAGGGGAGAAGGGCAGCACGTGTTCAGAGTTTATACCACAAGGGGTCGGCAGGCCTAGGATCGATCTGCACGGCTAGCTGCTGCAGCATACGTATGTTCTGAAAACCTTCCTTGGTGAGGCGAGTGTTGTATCACCGTTCCGTGTCGGCAATCAGACTGAACAGCTCTTCCTTCTTCTGTTTGATTTCCTTGAGCGCGTGATGCCTCCCAATCTGGCCATGACGAACAAGATTAGTTCATTTAACTAAACACTCGATGATAAGAAATTTACAACACATTGTGATTGCTTTCCTTTAGATATAGATGCATCAACCGAGAGCACATTGGATGCATCTCTACAATGGATCTAGAATGTTATTCCAAAGAGTATCATCATGTGCTAATATTTGCAAAAGATGTGTCATCCTCAAATCATGCTTGCTTATGGCCAACATTAAGATTTGCAAAACAATTTGGTGTTTGCCAATCCTGGGGTAAGTAATCCGCATCTTCACTGTAGCTTGGAAAAGGTTTCAATTACGAGAAATCGAGGGGAGCAATCGATGGATGAAGAGGGTACCTCAGCAGCGGTGGGAGGAGGCCGGAGGGAATAGGCTGGCAACCCCGCCCGCGTCTGCCGGAGCGCGACGCCGCCCAGCCACCTCGCCGTGTGCCGAATCGCCGATGCCATCGCCGCCGATGTCCCTCTCCTCGGACCCGCGCCCGCGCCTGCACCGGAGTGTGCGATTTTGATCAGCGAATTGGGAGGAAAGGATTCTACTCATACCCACATTTATATAGGCGGCGACCCTGGTCCGAGTCGGCCGCGACCAGGAAACCCTAGCCGCGTCGCCGGCCTCCGACTTGGACACCGATTCTGTAAGCCAAGTGAAGATTTGGATGGAATTCCGTGGAGGGCGAGCACGTACCTTCATCTTCTTCTTCTGGAGTGCTCGGTCAGGGTTAGGGTTCCTCGCTCGCCTTCCCCAGCCGCCTCCGACTCCGACCGTCGCATTTTTTTCTTCTTCTTGTAACCGAGCGAGCGCAGTGTCTTCTTACTTGTTTTTTCTTTTCTTTTTTGAGAGAGAGAGGTGTACTTTACTTGTTTTTTTAGACAACCTCGCGAAGCTTTACTAAGTCGTCATAATGTTTACACAGACAAAAGGAAGATCTTTGAGATGGCCCAACCACATCAAAGAATGTTCACGAATTTAAAAGGTTTGAGATTTTTAAAATTCGTGAATTCCAAAAGAATTACTGAATTAAAAAATATTCATGAGATAAAAAATGTTAACAGATTCAAAATGTGCTCGTGAATTCAAAAAATCACGAACTCAAGAAACATCACAAAGTCGATTTTTTTTGATGAATTCAGAAACTAATCATGGATTTGAAAAAGAAGTTTGCAATTTCAGCGATGTCGTCGCCCGCAACGCGCGTCCTGCTGACACAGCCTCCCGCAAATGGGCCAGCCCAGGAGCGTTGTTTTTTTTAACCTGGATTTTTTCCTATGTATTTCTTTTATTAGGTCGTTCTTTTTTTTACCTCGGTCGTTTCTAATTCAAAAAATGCTTGCGAATTCAAAGAAAGTTTCCGAATTCCGAAAATATGCACAAATTTCAAGCAAATGTTCGTCAATTCAAAGATTATTCGCGACATCAGAAAATGTTCATGAATTTAAAAAGATTGAGAGTTTTAAAATTCGTCAATTCAAAAAAAATACTGATTAAAAAAATATACGTGAGATAAAAAATATTCACAGATTTCAAATATGTTCGTGAATTCACAAAATCAAGAACTCAAGAAAAATCACAAAGTTGAATCTTTTGTGAATTCAAAAACTGATCATGGATTTGAAAAAAAGATTGCAAATTCAAAAAAATATTTAAGGATTCGAAAAAAATGTTTGAGAACAATTTTAGAAAAAAATTGAACAATTTGTAACTTGTGAACAATTCAAAAATTGTTCGTGGATTTGAAAAAATGTTCTAGAGCAATTTTTGAATAGATGTGCTTCTTGTTGAAGTAAGGGTTCTGATTTTTCCTTTTTGGGAAGCATAATTGTGCTTCTCGTGAAAGCACAGGTTGTGTTTTTTCTTTTTCTTTTTTTCCGAGAAGCACAATGCTTCTTGCGCTTCTAAAAAAATCATCCAAATCCTAGGAGAAACCAGGCAAAAACCAAAAGAAAGCCAAAAAAAATGACATCAAAACCCATAAATGCATATAGAAAATAAAAATATGAAAGCAGAGGGAGTGCCAGCACGTGACACGTGGCAGTGGCTGGGCACCCCACTTGGCACGCTCCCATGCCAAAGAAAATGACCCTTATGGACACCCCCCCCCCCCCCCCCCCCCCCCCCCCCCCCAGTGGTAACCGTTAGTTAATTGCTCCCGCGACATGTAGCATTAGTGCCCCTTCAGCGGCTTAAGTGCTACTTGGTGACCTCCCGTGCACGCCTCAAGGTCGTAGCCCATTACAATTTGTCGCTCGCTAGCTCAGTTCCTGTCCCATTCGGTCGTTTGCATAAAAAATCATGGTCCAGTTGACCATTGAGTAGATGCATTGACCTTTGACCTGGCCCATTTACTTGATGTTGACTGTTCACTTCTCCAAAAAAATCTAGGTGTTCAAAAAATTCACATATTTCAAAGAAATGTACATTTCAAAAAAGTTTATGAATTTTTTAAAAATAATTGGTTCCTCGGATATAAAAAAAGTTCAGGAATTTATGGGAAAGGTTTCATAAATTTGAAAAAAGTTCATGAATTTGAGGGAAAAAGTTCACAAATTTGAGAAAAAGAAATTCACAAAAAGATCTGCAAATTTGGAAAAAAATTATGAATTTGAAGAAAGTTTGTGCATTTGAAACAAAAACATGAATTTGAAAAAAAAATCATGAATTTGGGAAAAGTTCATGTATTTGAAAAAAATCATGAATTTAAACAAAATTTGTGAATTTTCAGGAAGTTCATGAATTTGGAAAAAGTTTGCGATATAAGAAAATAAACAAAAAGGGGGAAAGGAAAAATAAATCAATGAAAAAACAGCCAAGTAAAACTAAAAAATAGGCAGGGAAGCATGTAGAAGCTTCCCAAAATCAAAATGCAACTGCGCTCGTGAAAACTTTGAGCCCACTGCGTTTTTGAGTGATACACGCTAGGTACATCTGACACAATATGCGATGAGAAGGAAAAACATAAAAGGAGCAAGCCCAGGACGAAGGAGTGTGCGCGAGTTGTAGAAACGGTAGGAATTGGCGCTTAGGGATTAGTCAATGACAGTGCACTATACATTGAGCTACATCTCTTCTTTTCGCAATAAGGCCTAAGGCCATATATTAAGAATTAGATGACCTTACAAACACACATACTGAAAGGGTAAAATTATAATCAAAGTCTTAGGGGTGCCAAGTTCTTCTTACTCATGGTGGCACGCCATGAGCGAAGCTCAGTGCCGCCTCTGTGCCTCTGCCTTGGAGGAGCAAACTTTTTGAAACACAAGAGCTTGTAGAAGCAACGGCAGGAAAGTCATCAATGCAAACAGGAGACTCTGGTAGCTGCGATCTGCAAAGAAAATCACCTCCTCGAAGAAGAGAACGTCAATAAGGGCATGTAGAAACTCCAAAGCCCATAAAATCCGGCTGAATCGAGACGAAACCACTGAAAACCTAAACAGACTGGATCCTAGAAGACCCGCAGAAGACATGAAACCACCCTATGCGCACATTGAGATGTGGTTTAGAGGGCAATTTAAAGTGGCAGTTGGAGGAAGGTTGTTGTACCTCGATTCCTCATGACAGTGTGGTTGTCCTATAAGCTATAACTCAAATAAAGTGAAGCTCAAAGCTTCGAGTCACCGGAAAACTAAGCCTTTAACCTTTTTGAAGTAGGGGGTCAACCATCTCCTCAATGAATCTTTGAGGAATCAATGACCTGAGATAAACCATAAAAATCATCATTAGGTCCACTAATCACATTGTCATCAAACAAAAAATATTGTTTAGAGATAAATACACTTTCACTTGTGTAATTTCCTTTCACTTCTATATTATTATTATTTCAAAAAAAAACTACCCAGCTTTATTAAATTGAAATAACAATTACATCGTTTATAAACAATGGGATAATATCCCCAGGGGGCTCATCCAACCAATTTAACATCCCAAAATTCTAAATTTTGGAATGTTATGATAAATAGATAGATTTGATTGTGTTGGAAATATGCCCTAGAGGCAATAATAAATGGTTATTATTATATTTCTTTGTTCATGATAATTGTCTATTGTTCATGCTAAAATTGTGTTATCCGAAAATCGTAATACATGTGTGAATACATAGACCACAACGTGTCCCTAGTAAGCCCCTAGTTGACTAGCTCGTTGATCAACAGATAGTCATGGTTTCCTGACTATGGACATTGGATGTCATTGATAACGGGATCACATCATTAGGAGAATGATGTGATGGACAAGACCCAATCCTAAGCATAGCTCAAAGATCGTGTAGTTTGTTTGCTAGAGCTTTTCCAATGTCAAGTATCTTCTCCTTAGACCATGAGATCGTGCAACTCCCGGATACCGTAGGAGTGCTTTGGGTGTGCCAGATGTCACAACGTAACTGGGTGACTATAAAGGTACACTACGGGTATCTTCGAAAGTGTCTGTTGGGTTGGCACGGATTGAGACTGGGATTTGTCACTCCGTATGACTGAGAGGTATCTCTGGGCCCACTCGGTAACGCATCATCATAATGAGCTCAATGTGACTAAGGCGTTAGTCACGGGATAATGCATTGCGGTACGAGTAAAGAGACTTGCCGGTAACGAGATTGAACAAGGTATTGGGATACCGACGATCGAATCTCGGGCAAGTAACATACCGATTGACAAAGGGAATTGTATATGGGATTGATTGAATCCTCGATATCGTGGTTCATCCGATGAGATCATCGTGGAACATGTGGGAGCCAACATGGGTATCCAGATCCCGCTGTTGATTATTGACCGGAGAGGCGTCTCGGTCATGTCTGCATGTCTCCCGAACCCGTAGGGTCAACACACTTAAGGTTCGGTGACGCTAGGGTTGTAGTGAAGGAAATATGCCCTAGAGGCAATAATAGAGTATTATATATTTCCTTATATCATGATAAATGTTTATTATTCTTGCTAGAATTGTATTAACCGGAAACATAATACATGTGTGAATACATAGACAAACAGAGTGTCACTAGTATGCCTCTACTTGACTAGCTCGTTAATCAAAGATGGTTATGTTTCCTAGCCATAGACATTAGTTGTCATGTGATTAACGGGATCACCTCATTAGGAGAATGACGTGATTGACTTGACCCATTCCGTTAGCTTAGCACCCGATCGTTTAGTATGTTGCTATTGCTTTCTTCATGACTTATACATGTTCCTATGACTATGAGATTATGCAACTCCCGTTTACCGGAGGAACACTTTGTGTGCTACCAAACATCACAACGTAAATGGGTGATTATAAAGGTGCTCTACAGGTGTCTCCAAAGGTACTTGTTGGGTTGGCGTATTTCGAGATTAGGATTTGTCACTCCGATTGTCGGAGAGGTATCTCTGGGCCCACTCGGTAATGCACATCACTATAAGCCTTGCAAGCATTGTGACTAATGAGTTAGTTGCGGGATGATGTATTACGGAACGAGTAAAGAGACTTGCCAGTAACGAGATTGAACTAGGTATCGAGATACCGACGATCGAATCTCGGGCAAGTAACATACCGATGACAAAGGGAACAACGTATGTTGTTATGCGGTCTGACCGATAAAGATCTTTGTAGAATATGTGGGAGCCAATATGGGCATCCAGGTCCCGCTATTGGTTATTGACCGGAGAGGTGTCTCGGTCATGTCTACATAGTTCTCGAACCCGTAGGGTCCGCACGCTTAACGTTACGATGACAGTTTTATTGAGTTTTGATGTACCGAAGGAGTTCGGAGTCCCGGATGAGATCGGGGACATGACGAGGAGTCTCGAAATGGCCGAGACGTAAAGATCGATATATTGGACGACTATATCCGGACTTCGAAAAGGTTCCGAGTGATTCGGGTATTTTTCGGAGTACCGGAGAGTTACGGGAATACGTATTGGGCCTTATTGGGCCATACGGGAAAGAAGGAAAAGGGCCTCTAGGGTGGCCGCACCCCTCCCCTTGGTCTGGTCCGAATTGGACTAGGGAAGGGGGCGCCCCCTTCCTTCCTTCTCTTTTTCCCTTCCTCTTTTCCTATTCCATATGGGAGGTGGAATCCTACTAGGACTAGGGAGTCCTAGTAGGACTCCACACTTGGTGCGCCCCCTCCTAGGGCCGGCCTCCTCCTCCCTTGCTCCTTTATATACGGGGGCAGGGGGCACCCCAGAGACACAACAATTGATCCTTGAGATCTCTTAGCCGTGTGCGGTGCCCCCCTCCACCATATTACACCTCGATAATACCGTTGCGGAGCTTAGGCGAAGCCCTGCGTCGGTGGAACATCATCATCGTCACCACGCCGTCGTGCTGACGAAACTCTCCCTCAACACTCGGCTGGATCGGAGTTCGAGGGACGTCATCGAGCTGAACGTGTGTAGAACTCGGAGGTGCCGTACGTTCGGTACTTGATCGGTCGGATCGTGAAGACGTACGACTACATCAACCGCGTTGTGATAACGCTTCCGCTGTCGGTCTACAAGGGTACGTGGACAACACTCTCCCCTCTCGTTGCTATGCATCACCATGATCTTGCATGTGCGTAGGATTTTTTTTTGAAATTACTACGTTCCCCAACATGTAGAGATATGAGTCTGCGGAAACCCGAAAGTTGTTCGGAGTCCCGGATGTGATCCCGGACGTCACGAGGAGTTCCGGAATGGTCCGGAGGTGATGAATTATATATAGGAAGTCAAGTTTCGGCCACCGGGAAAGTTTCGGGGGTGACCGGTATTGTACTGGGACCACCGGAAGGGTCCCGGGGGTCCACCGGGTGGGGCCACCTATCCCGGAGGGCCCCGTGGGCTGAAGTGGGAAGGGAACCAGCCCTTAGTGGGCTGGGGCGCCCCCCATGGGCCTCCCCCCTGCGCCTAGGGTTGGAAACCCTAGGGTGGGGGGCGCCCCACTTGCCTTGGGGGGCAAGTCTCCCCCCTGGCCGCCGCCCCCCCTCCAGATGGGTCTTGGCCGGCGCCCCCCCTTCCAGGGGGCCTATATAAAGGGGGGGAGGGAGGGCAGCAGTACTACAGCCTTGGGCGCCTCCCTCCTCCCCTGCAACACCTCTCCCTCTCGCAGAAGCTCGGCGAAGCCCTGCCGAGATCCCGCTACATCCACCACCACGCCGTCGTGCTGCTGGATCTCCATCAACCTCTCCTTCCCCCTTGCTGGATCAAGAAGGAGGAGAACGTCGCTGCCCCGTACGTGTGTTGAACGCGGAGGTGCCGTCCGTTCGGCACTCGGTCATCGGTGATTTGGATCACGGCGAGTACGACTCCATCAACCCCGTTCATTGGAACGCTTCCGCTCGCGATCTAAAAGGGTATGTAGATGCACTCCTTTCCCCTTGTTGCTCGTATACTCCATAGATGGATCTTGGTGAGCGTAGGAAAATTTTAAAATTCTGCTACGATCCCCCACAGTGGCATCATGAGCCAGGCCTATGCGTAGTTACTATGCACGAGTAGAACACAAAGTAGTTGTGGGCGTTGATGTAGCCAATTCTTCTTGCCGCTACTAGTCTTATCTTGTTTCGGCGGTATTGTGGGATGAAGCGGCCCGGACCGACCTTACACGTACGCTTACGTGAGACAGGTTCCACCGACTGACATGCACTAGTTGCATAAGGTGGCTAGCGGGTGTTTGTCTCTCCTACTTTAGTCGGAACGGATTCGATGAAAAGGTTCCTTATAAAGGGTAAATAGAAATTGGCAAATCACGTTGTGGTTTTACGTAGGTAAGAAACGTTCTTGCTAGAAATCTTTACAAGCCACGTAAAAACTTGCAACAACAATTAGAGGACGTCTAACTTGTTTTTGCAGCAAGTGAAGGAAATATGCCCTAGAGGCAATAATAAAGTTATTATTTATTTCCTTATATCATGATAAATGTTTATTATTCATGCTAGAATTGTATTAACCGGAAACATAATACATGTGTGAATATATAGACAAACAGAGTGTCACTAGTGTGCCTCTACTTGACTAGCTCATTAATCAAAGATGGTTATGTTTCCTAGCCATAGACATGAGTTGTCATTTGATTAACGGGATCACCTCATTAGGAGAATGACGTGATTGACTTGACCCATTCCGTTAGCTTAGCACTCGATCGTTTAGTATGTTGCTATTGCTTTCTTCATGACTTATACATGTTCCTATGACTATGAGATTATGCAACTCCCGTTTACCGGAGGAACACTTTGTGTGCTACCAAACGTCACAACGTAAATGGGTGATTATAAAGGTGCTCTACAGGTGTCTCCAAAGGTACTTGTTGGGTTGGCGTATTTCGAGATTAGGATTTGTCACTCCAATTGTCGGAGAGGTATCTCTGGGCCAACTCGGTAATGCACATCACTATAAGCCTTGCAAGCATTGTTACTAATGAGTTAGTTGCGGGATGATGTGTTACGGAACGAGTAAAGAGACTTGCCGGTAACGAGATTGAACTAGGTATCGAGATACCGACGATCAAATCTCGGGCAAGTAACATACCGGTGACAAAGGGAACAACGTATGTTGTTATGCGGCCTGACCGATAAAGATCTTCGTAGAATATGTGGGAGCCAATATGGGCATCCAGGTCCCGCTATTGGTTATTGACCGGAGACGTGTCTCGGTCATGTCTACATAGTTCTCGAACCCGTAGGGTCCGCACGCTTAACGTTACGATGACAGTTTTATTGAGTTTTGATGTACCGAAGGAGTTCAGAGTCCCGGATGAGATCGGGGACATGACGAGGAGTCTCGAAATGGCCGAGACGTGAAGATCGATATATTGGACGACTATATTCGGACTTCGAAAAGGTTTCCGAGTGATTCGGGTATTTTTCGGAGTACCGGAGAGTTACGGGAATACGTATTGGGCCTTATTGGGCCATACGGGAAAGAAGGAAAAGGGCCTCAAGGGTGGCCGCACCCCTCCCCTTGGTCTGGTCCGAATTGGACTAGGGAAGGGGGCCGCCCTCCTTCCTTCCTTCTCTTTTTCCCTTCCTCTTTTCCTATTCCATATGGGAGGTGGAATCCTACTAGGACTCCGGCCTCCTCCTCCCTTGCTCCTTTATATACGGGGGCAGGGGCACCCCATAGACACAACAATTGATCCTTGAGATCTCTTAGCCGTGTGCGGTGCCCCCCTCCACCATATTACACCTCGATAATACCGTTGCGGAGCTTAGGCGAAGCCCTGCGCCGGTGGAACATCATCATCGTCACCACGCCGTCGTGCTGACGAAACTCTCCCTCAACACTCGGCTGGATCGGAGTTCGAGGGACGTCATCGAGCTGAACGTGTGTAGAACTCGGAGGTGCCGTGCGTTCGGTACCTTATCGGTCGGCTCGTGAAGACGTACGACTACATCAACCGCGTTGTGATAACGCTTCCGCCGTCGGTCTACGAGGGTACGTGGACAACACTATCCCCTCTCGTTGCTATGCATCACCATGATCTTGCGTGTGCGTAGGAATTTTTTTGAAATTACTACGTTCCCCAACAGTGGCATCCGAGCCTGGTTTTATGCGTTGATGCTATGCACGAGTAGAACACAAGTGAGTTGTGGGTGATATAAGTCATACTGCTTACCAGCATGTCATACTTTGGTTCAGCGGTATTGTGAGATGAAGCGGCCCGGACCGACATTACGCGTACGCTTACGCGAGACTGGTTTCACCGTTTGGAGCACTCGTTGCTTAAAGGTGACTGGCGGGTGTCTGTCTCTCTCACTTTAGTTGAACCGAGTGTGGCTACGCCCGGTCCTTGCGAAGGTTAAAACAGCACCAACTTGACAAACTATCGTTGTGGTTTTGATGCGTAGGTAAGAACGGTTCTTGCTAAGCCCGTAGCAGCCACGTAAAACTTGCAACAACAAAGTAGAGGACGTCTAACTTGTTTTTGCAGGGCATGTTGTGATGTGATATGGTCAAGACATGATGTGATATAATGTGTTGTATGAGATGATCATGTTTTGTAACCGAGTTATCGGCAACTGGCAGGAGCCATATGGTTGTCGCTTTATTGTATGAGATGCAATCGCCATGTAATAGTTTTACTTTATCACTAAACGGTAGTGATAGTCGTAAAAGCAATAAGTTGGCGAGACGACAACGATGCTACGATGGAGATCAAGGTGTCGCGCCGGTGATGATGGTGATCATGACGGTGCTTCGGAGATGGAGATCACGAGCACGGTGCTTCGGAGATGGAGATCACAAGCACAAGATGATGATGGCCATATCATATCACTTATATTGATTGCATGTGATGTTAATCCTCTATGCATCTTATCTTGCTTTGATTGACGGTAGCATTATAAGATGATCTCTCACTAAAATTTCAAGATAAAAGTGTTCTCCCTGAGTATGCACCGTTGCAAAAGTTCTTCGTGCTGAGACACCACGTGTTAATCGGGTGTGATAGGCTCTACGTTCAAATACAACGGGTGCAAAACAGTTGCACACGCGAAATACTCAGGTTAAACTTGATGAGCCTAGCATATACAGATATGGCCTCGGAACACAGAGACCGAAAGGTCGAGCGTGAATCATATAGTAGATATGATCAACATAGTGATGTTCACCATTGAAACTACTCCATCTCACGTGTTAATCGGACATGGTTTAGTTGCTTTGGATCACGTAATCACATAGATGATTAGAGGGATGTCTATCTAAGTGGGAGTTCTTAAGTAATATGATTAATTAAACTTAAATTTATCATGAACTTAGTCCCGATAGTATTTTGCAAATTATGTTGTAGATCAATAGCTCGCGTTGTTGCTTCCCTGTGTTTATTTTTGATATGTTCCTAGAGAAAAATTATGTTGAAAAATGTTAGTAGCAAAGATGCGGATTGGATCCGTGATCTGAGGATTATCCTCATTGCTGCACAGAAAAATTATGTCCTTGATGCACCGCTAGGTGACAGACCTATTGCAGGAGCAGATGCAGACGTTATGAACGTTTGGCTAGCTCAATATGATGACTACTTGATAGTTTAGTGCACCATGCTTAACGGCTTAGAATCGGGACTTCAAAGACGTTTGAACGTCATGGACCATATAAGATGTTCCAGGAGTTGAAGTTAATATTTCAAGCAAATACCCGAGTTGAGAGATATGAAGTCTCCAACAAGTTCTATGGCTAAAAGATGGAGGAGAATCGCTCAACTAGTGAGCATGTGCTCAGATTGTCTGGGTACTACAATCGCTTGAATCAAGTGGGAGTTAATCTTCCAGATAAAATAGTGATTGACAGAATTCTCTAGTCACCATCACCAAGTTAGTAGAACTTCGTGATGAACTATAATATGCAAGGGATGACGAAAATAATTCCCGAGCTCTTCGTGATGCTGAAATCGACGAAGGTAGAAATCAAGAAAAACATCAAGTGTTGATGGTTAACAAGACAACTAGTTTCAAGAAAAGGGCAAAGGGAAGAAGGGGAACTTCAAAAAGAATGGCAAGCAAGTTGCTACTCAAGTGAAGAAGCCCAAGTCTGTACCTAAGCCTGAGACTAAGTGCTTCTACTGCAAAGGGACTGGTCACTGGAGGCGGAACTGCCCCGAGTATTTGGTGGATAAGAAGGATGGCAAAGTGAACAAAGGTATATTGGATATACATGTTATTGATGTGTACTTACTAATGTTTATAGATACCCCTCAGTATTTGATACTGGTTCAGTTGCTAAAGAGTAGTAACTCGAACACGGGAGTTGCAGAATAAACAGAGACTAGTAAAAGGCGAGGTGACGATGTGTGTTGGAAGTAGTTCCAAGATTGATATGATCATCATCGCACACTTCCTTCCTTCTCTTTTTCCCTTCCTCTTTTCCTATTCCATATGGGAGGTGGAATCCTACTAGGACTAGGGAGTCCTAGTAGTACTCCACACTTGGTGCGCCCCCTCCTAGGGCCGGCCTCCTCCTCCCTTGCTCCTTTATATACGGGGGCAGGGGGCACCCCATAGACACAACAATTGATCCTTGAGATCTCTTAGCCATGTGCGGTGCCCCCTCCACCATATTACACCTCGATAATACCGTTGCGGAGCTTAGGCGAAGCCCTGCGCCGGTGGAACATCATCATCGTCACCACGCCGTCGTGCTGACGAAACTCTCCCTCAACACTCGGCTGGATCGGAGTTCGAGGGACGTCATCGAGCTGAACGTGTGTAGAACTCGGAGGTGCCGTGCGTTCGGTACTTGATCGGTCGGATCGTGAAGACGTACGACTACATCAACCGCGTTGTGATAACGCTTCCGCTGTCGGTCTACGAGGGTACGTGGACAACACTATCCCCTCTCGTTGCTATGCATCACCATGATCTTGCGTGTGCGTAGGAAATTTTTTGAAATTACTACGTTCCCCAACAGCGAGTGCTTTGTGATGTGATATGGCCAGAAGATGTGATGAATGATATATGTGATGTATGAGATTGATCATATTCTTGTAATAGGAATCACGACTTGCATGTCGATGAGTATGACAACCAGCAGGAGCCATAGGAGTTGTCTTTATTATTTTGCATGACCTGCGTGTCATTGAATAACGCCATGTAAATTACTTTACTTTATTGCTAATCGCGTTAGCTATAGAAGTAGAAGTAATCGTTGGCGTGACAACTTCATGAAGACACAATGATGGAGATCATGGTGTCATGCCGGTGACGAAGATGATCATGGTGCCCCGAAGATGGAGATCAAAGGAGAAATGATATTGGCCATATCATGTCACTATTTGATTGCATGTGATGTTTATCATCTTTTGCATCTTATTTGCTTAGAACGACGGTAGTAAGTAAGATGATCCCTTATAATAATTTCAAGAAAGTGTTCCCCCTAACTGTGCACCGTTGCAAAGGTTCGTTGTTTCGAAGCACCACGTGATGATCGGGTGTGATAGATTCTAACGTTCGCATACAACGGGTGTTGACGAGCCTAGCATGTACAGACATGGCCTCGGAACACACGCAATACACTTAGGTTAACTTGACGAGCCTAGCATGTACAGACATGGCCTCGGAACACGGAGGACCGAAAGGTCGAGCATGAGTCGTATAGAAGATACGATCAACATGGATATGTTCACCGATCTTGACTAGTCCGTCTCACGTGATGATCGGACACGGCCTAGTTGACTCGGATCATGTTTCACTTAGATGACTAGAGGGATGTCTATCTGAGTGGGAGTTCATTGAATAATTTGATTAGATGAACTTAATTATCATGAACTTAGTCTAAAATCTTTACACTATGTCTTGTAGATCAAATGGCCCACGTTGTCCTCAACTTCAACGCGTTCCTAGAGAAAACCAAGCTGAAAGATGACGGCAGCAACTATACGGACTGGGTCCGGAACCTGAGGATCATCCTCATAGCAGCCAAGAAATATTATGTCTTAGAAGCACCGCTAGGTGAAGCACCAATCCCAGAGAACCAAGACGTTATGAACGCTTGGCAATCACGTGCTGATGATTACTCCCTCGTTCAGTGCGGCATGCTTTACAGCTTAGAACCGGGTCTCCAAAAGCGTTTTGAGAAACATGGAGCATATGAGATGTTCGAAGAGCTGAAAATGGTTTTCCAAGCTCATGCCCGGGTCGAGAGATATGAAGTCTCCGACAAGTTCTTCAGCTGTAAAATGGAGGAGAATAGTTCTGTTAGTGAGCACATACTCAGAATGTCTGGGTTGCACAACCGCTTGTCTCAGCTGGGAGTTAATCTCTCGGATGACGCGGTCATTGACAGAATCCTTCAGTCGCTTCCACCAAGCTACAAGAGCTTTGTGATGAACTTCAATATGCAAGGGATGGAAAAGACCATTCCTGAGGTATATTCGATGCTGAAGTCAGCGGAGGTGGAGATCAGAAAAGAACATCAAGTGTTGATGGTGAATAAAACCACTAAGTTCAAGAAGGGCAAGGGTAAGAAGAACTTCAAGAAGGACGACAAGGGAGTTGCCGCGCCCGGTAAGCTAGTTGCCGGGAAGAAGTCAAGGAATGGACCCAAGCCTGAGACTGAGTGCTTTTATTGCAAGGGAAGTGGTCACTGGAAGCGGAACTGCCCCAAATACTTAGCGGACAAGAAGGCCGGCAACACCAAAGGTATATGTGATATACATGTAATTGATGTGTACCTTACCAGTACTCGTAGTAGCTCCTGGGTATTTGATACCGGTGCGGTTGCTCATATTTGTAACTCAAAACAGGAACTGCGGAATAAACGGAGACTGGCAAAGGACGAGGTGACGATGCGCGTCGGGAATGGTTCCAAGGTCGATGTGATCGCCGTCGGCACGCTACCTCTGCATCTACCTACGGGATTAGTTTTAAACCTCAATAATTGTTATTTAGTGCCAGCTTTGAGCATGAACATTATATCTGGATCTCATTTAATTCGAGATGGCTACTCATTTAAATCCGAGAATAATGGTTGTTCTATTTATTTGAGAGATATGTTTTATGGTCATGCCCCGCTGGTCAATGGTTTATTCTTGATGAATCTCGAACGTGATGTTACACATATTCATAGTGTGAATACCAAAAGATGTAAAGTTGATAACGATAGTCCCACATACCTGTGGCACTGCCGCCTTGGTCACATTGCTGTCAAGCGCATGAAGAAGCTTCATGCAGATGGACTTTTGGAGTCTCTTGATTACGAATCATTTGACACGTGCGAACCATGCCTCATGGGTAAGATGACCAAGACTCCGTTCTCCGGAACAATGGAGCGAGCAACCAACTTATTGGAAATCATACATACCGATGTGTGCGGTCCAATGAGTGTTGAGGCTCGCGGAGGATATCATTATGTTCTCACTCTCACTGATGATTTAAGTAGATATGGGTATGTCTACCTAATGAAACACAAGTCTGAAACCTTTGAAAAGTTCAAGGAATTTCAGAGTGAGGTTGAGAATCAACGTGACAGAAAAATAAAATTCTTACGATCAGATCGTGGTGGAGAATATTTAAGTCACGAATTTGGTGCGCACTTAAGGAAATGTGGAATCGTTTCACAACTCACGCCGCCTGGAACACCTCAGCGAAACGGTGTGTCCGAACGTCGTAATCGCACTCTATTGGATATGGTGCGATCTATGATGTCTCTTACTGATTTACCGCTCTCATTTTGGGGCTATGCTTTAGAGACTGCCGCATTCACTTTAAATAGGGCTCCGTCGAAATCCGTTGAGACGACGCCGTATGAATTATGGTTTGGGAAGAAACCTAAGCTGTCGTTTCTAAAAGTTTGGGGATGCGATGCTTATGTCAAGAAACTTCAACCTGAAAAGCTCGAACCCAAGTCGGAAAAATGCTTCTTCATAGGATACCCTAAGGAAACTATTGGGTATACCTTCTACCTCAGATCCGAAGGCAAGATCTTCGTTGCCAAGAACGGGTCCTTTCTGGAGAAAGAGTTTCTCTCGAAGGAAGTAAGTGGGAGGAAAGTGGAACTTGATGAGGTGATAGTCACCCCTTCCGTGCCGGAAAGTAGCGCAGCGCGGGAAGATGTTCCTGTGGTGCCTACACCGACTGGGGAGGAAGTTAATGATGATGATCATGAAGCTTCGGATCAAGTTACTACTGAACTTCGTAGGTCCACACGGACACGTTCCGCACCAGAGTGGTACGGCAACCCTGTCCTGGAAATCATGTTGTTAGACAACGGTGAACCTTCGAACTATGAAGAAGCGATGGCGGGCCCGGATTCCGACAAATGGCTAGAAGCCATGAAATCCGAGATAGGATCCATGTATGAAAACGAAGTATGGACTTTGACTGACTTGCCCGATGATCGGCGAGCCATAGAAAACAAATGGATCTTTAAGAAGAAGACAGACGCGGATGGTAATGTGACCATCTATAAGGCTCGACTTGTCGCTAAGGGTTATCGACAAGTTCAAGGGGTTGACTACGATGAGACTTTCTCACCCGTAGCGAAGCCGAAGTCCGTGCAAATCATGTTAGCAATTGCCGCATACTATGATTATGAGATATGGCAGATGGACGTCAAAACGGCATTCCTTAATGGCTTCCTTAAGGAAGAATTGTATATGATGCAGCTGGAAGGTTTTGTCGATCCTAAGAATGCTAACAAAGTATGCAAGCTCCAGCGCTCAATCTATGGGCTGGTGCAAGCATCTCGGAGTTGGAACATTCGCTTTGATGAGATGATCAAAGCGTTTGGGTTTACACAGACTTATGGAGAAGCCTGTGTTTACAAGAAAGTGAGTGGGAGCTCTGTAGCATTTCTCATATTATATGTGGATGACATACTATTGATGGGAAATGATATAGAATTCTTGGAAAGTATAAAGGCCTATTTGAATAAGTGTTTTTCTATGAAGGACCTTGGAGAAGCTGCTTATATATTAGGCATCAAGATCTATAGAGATAGATCAAGACGCCTCATTGGTCTTTCACAGAGTACGTACCTTGACAAGATATTGAAGAAGTTCAATATGGATCAGTCCAAGAAGGGGTTCTTGCCTGTATTGCAAGGTGTGCAATTGAGCACGACTCAATGCCCGACCACGGCAGAAGATAGAGAAAAGACGAGTGTCATCCCCTATGCCTCGGCCATAGGGTCTATTATGTATGCCATGCTGTGTACCAGACCTGATGTAAACCTTGCCGTAAGTTTGGTAGGAAGGTACCAAAGTAATCCCGGCATGGAACACTGGACAGCGGTCAAGAATATCCTGAAGTACCTGAAGAGGACTAAGGATATGTTTCTCGTTTATGGAGGTGACGAAGAGCTCGTCGTAAAGGGTTACGTCGATGCTAGCTTCGACACAGATCTGGATGACTCGAAGTCACAAACCGGATACGTGTATATTTTGAATGGAGGAGCGGTAAGCTGGTGCAGTTGCAAGCAAAGCGTCGTGGCGGGATCTACATGTGAAGCGGAGTACATGGCAGCCTCGGAGGCAGCACAGGAAGCAGTCTGGGTGAAGGAGTTCATTACCGACCTAGGGGTGATTCCCAATGCGTCGGGCCCGATGACTCTCTTCTGTGACAACACTGGAGCTATTGCCCTTGCGAAGGAGCCCAGGTTTCACAGGAAGACCAGGCATATCAAGCGTCGCTTCAACTCCATTCATGAAAGTGTTCAAAATGGAGACATAGATATTTGTAAAGTACATACGGACCTGAATGTAGCAGATCCGTTGACTAAACCTCTCCCTAGAGCAAAACATGATCAACACCAGGACGCAATGGGTGTTCGATTCATCACAATGTAACTATATTATTGACTCTAGTGCAAGTGGGAGACTATTGGAAATATGCCCTAGAGGCAATAATAAATGGTTATTATTATATTTCTTTGTTCATGATAATTGTCTATTGTTCATGCTAAAATTGTGTTATCTGGAAATCGTAATACATGTGTGAATACATAGACCACAACGTGTCCCTAGTAAGCCCCTAGTTAACTAGCTCGTTGATCAACAGATAGTCATGGTTTCCTGACTATGGACATTGGATGTCATTGATAACGGGATCACATCATTAGGAGAATGATGTGATGGACAAGACCCAATCTTAAGCATAGCTCAAAGATCGTGTAGTTCGTTTGCTAGAGCTTTTCCAATGTCAAGTATCTTCTCCTTAGACCATGAGATCGTGCAACTCCCGGATACCGTAGGAGTGCTTTGGGTGTGCCAGACGTCACAACGTAACTGGGTGACTATAAAGGTACACTACGGGTATCTCCGAAAGTGTCTGTTGGGTTGGCACGGATCGAGACTGGGATTTGTCACTCCGTATGACGGAGAGGTATCTCTGGGCCCACTCGGTAATGCATCATCATAATGAGCTCAATGTGACTAAGGCGTTAGTCACGGGATAATGCATTGCGGTACGAATAAAGAGACTTGCCGGTAACGAGATTGAACAAGGTATTGGGATACCGACGATCGAATCTCGGGCAAGTAACAAACCGATTGACAAAGGGAATTGTATACGGGATTGATTGAATCCTCGACATCGTGGTTCATCCGATGAGATCATCATGGAACATGTGGGAGCCAACATGGGTATCCAGATCCCGCTGTTGGTTATTGACCGGAGAGGCGTCTCGGTCATGGCTGCATGTCTCCCGAACCCGTAGGGTCTACACACTTAAGGTTCGGTGACGCTAGGGTTGTAGAGATATGAGTATGCGGAAACCCGAAAGTTGTTTGGAGTCCCGGATGAGATCCCAGATGTCACGAGGAGTTCCGGAATGGTCCGGAGGTGAAGAATTATATATAGGAAGTCAAGTTTCGGCCACCGGGAAAGTTTCGGGGGTCACCGGTATTGTACCGGGACCACCGGAAGGGTCCCAGGGGTCCACCGGGTGGGGCCACCTGTCCCGGAGGGCCCCGTGGGCTGAAGTGGGAAGGGAACCAGCCCTTAGTGGGCTGGGGCGCCCCCCATGGGCCTCCCCCCTGCGCCTAGGGTTGGAAACCCTAGGGTGGGGGGCGCCCCACTTGCCTTGGGGGGCAAGTCTCCCCCCTGGCCGCCGCCCCCCCTCCAGATGGGTCTTGGCCGGCGCCCCCCCTCCCAGGGGGCCTATATAAAGGGGGGGAGGGAGGGCAGCAGTACTACAGCCTTGGGCGCCTCCCTCCTCCCCTGCAACACTTCTCCCTCTCGCAGAAGCTCGGCGAAGCCCTGCCGAGATCCCGTTACATCCACCACCACGCCGTCGTGCTGCTGGATCTCCATCAACCTCTCCTTCCCCCTTGCTGGATCAAGAAGGAGGAGAACGACGCTGCCCCGTACGTGTGTTGAACGCGGAGGTGCCGTCCGTTCGGCACTCGGTCATCGGTGATTTGGATCACGGCGAGTACGACTCCATCAACCCCGTTCATTGGAACGCTTCCGCTCGCGATCTACAAGGGTATGTAGATGCACTCCTTTCCCCTCGTTGCTAGTATACTCCATAGATGGATCTTGGTGAGCGTAGGAAAATTTTAAAATTCTGCTGCGATCCCCCACAGATTGATTGTGTGATTGATTGACTGAAAGTGAGTGAAATTCGAAACTTTTTGAAAGTTATATGAGAGGGAATAAAAGGACTTTCCCAAACTTTCATTTTGCATTTATGATCTCCGTGAATTCAAATTATTTTCATCATAAAACCCTAGAGAAAAGAAGACATGACTTCTTCCATTTAATTAAATGAAAAAGGGTTTTGAAAATATTTGAATTTCATTTGGAAATATTCTCAAATTCAGAAACTTCAAGCAACTCAATGATTTTCACGAGAGAAGATAAAATGATTTCTTCAAAACATACAAAATATGAGTTGGGAGTTTAAAAGGATCGAATTTAAAGTCCTTTTGGAAATTATTTTCAATTTGGAGTTATTTGGATTTTATTCAAATTATTTTCTCCAAAAATAAAATATATGGAAATTAGGGTAAAATGATTCTCTACATTAGAAAATTAGAGAGAAATAAATTTGAAATCATTTTGGTGTTTTTAAAATGATTTTTACTGGATTTTATTAGAGCAGTAGCACTGTTTGATTTATTTAAAGTTGTGCTGATTTCACTTGACCCTAGGAAAAATGTCCATCTTAAAGAAAATCTTTTTCTGAAAATTTTGATATATTATATGCCTATATAATATTTTTATTTATTATTATTTTAGTTTGTCTGGAAAAATGTTATTAAAAAAATCCCGCCGACTGGGCCGGCCCAGCTCCCAGGCCAGGCCACGGCCTAGTCCCGCGCGCCGTCTCTCTCCCGAGCGGGAGACCTGCCGCCGCACGCCGTCGTCGCCTCGGCGTCCGTGCCGCCCCCGGACTCTGCGCCCGCCGCCTTTGCCCCCTGCCCCTCCTCCACGCAACCTCTCGCCCCCCTCTATATAAGCCTGCGACACCGCCGCCCTCTCTCTCCTCGCGCCGCTGCTCTCGCCGCGTAGCGCCGCCGCCTGCTTGTGCCGCCGCCGTCGTCCGCGAGCGCCGCCGCCCTGAGCCGCCGCTGCCCGCGTTGCCTCGCCCCGCTGCTGGACCCGCCGTGCCGCCGAACCGATCTGCCTCAGCCGATTTATTCGCCCGAACCGGTATAAACCGCAAACCGCCCCAGTTTTCTTTATTTAGTTCGGTTTTATTCTTTTAAACAGTTTAGTTATTTAGGTTAGTTAATTTGTGGACGTTCGTCCATTAGTACTCGGCAGCGAACGATTTCGTTCTGTAGGCTTCTGTAGCGAACGTTCGTTCGATAGGATTTTTCTTTTTATTTTAATTCCGGCCAGGGACCTATCTGTGATGATTTTCTTTACAGTTTAGCCCCTGGTTTTCAAACGATCACAACTTTTACTCGTTTGTCCAAATCCAACGAAACCAACGCCCACTTCTTCGTTATGATCTCCTCTATCCAGTAATCCAACTCAAACATGTTTTTGAAATTTTAAAATATGAATTAGATCAGATTTGAATTCAAACTTCGTTTGATCATAACTCGAGTTTTATAACTACGATTTAGTTGATTCTTTTTGCAAATTAAAGCTCTTGACCTAAAATTTCTGATACGACCAAATTCACTTAATTTTGGTACTGTTAGAAATTGTTTTCTGTTGCAAAAGTTATTTTCTTGGTTTTGAAGTTTTCCGAACTGTTTTCTTTGTTCTTTCCGATCTTTTGAGTGATTGCTTATGTGTGGTTACTACTGGTTGATTACGATAGATTGACCGGAGTGTGACGAGTAGAACTATCAGGAGTTATGAGTGCGAATCATCTTCATCATCAGTACAGGCAAGGAACACTTTGATCATACCTCTTTACTACCCAGTTTTATTGCATTAGATCAATCCTCAAACAATTGCATGGTTAGGATCTAATTAACTTGTGGGTTTTGGGAAGTAGATGAGGTAGTACCTATTTACCTGTTTATTATCAAACCTATGGGAGTTACTTCTACGTTGCTTATATTGTTATGCTATGCTCGTAGACGTGGATTGGGTTTGAGTGTATCCATGACAGATGTGAGATTGTTAATTAATGGTTCAGCTTAAGGTGGCTACTTAAATACACATCTGGGTGGATTGCTTGTGGGCACCTGGAGAATCCAGTATTGTCCTAGGATATCCCGGAGGACCTGTGTGATCATCCTACGGACCGCCACCCAGGCTCAAAGGGATCATAAGATTATACATGCTAGAAACTTCCGTGTGCAGCCACAAGCCAATATGGGCTCTGGCATAGTTGAGTAAGTTGCGTGAAGCTCTTGAAGAGGTAGACTAGCAGATGTAGTGGGTTGTAGGTGGTACTGTCTATCCTGAGTAGAGAGTTAATGCTTCAGAAAGACTGTGTCTCAAATCTCCGACCATGGATGTATTCGAGTCTTGTGGGGAAAAGTGCACAAACCTCTGCAGAGTGTATAAACTAATCATGGTTAGCCGTGTCCCCGGTTATGGATGTCTTGAGTATCTGGTTCTTAAATTATCATGTTGATCTCATCACTCTAATTAATTAATTTATTGGGCTGATGATTATTAATTTGGGATTGAGTTGGAGGAACCTTCTCAATGTTTTCAACAAACTTTGTAGATAAATAAAATATATTCATTTGTTGTAGGGAAAAACTGGCTTTTCGCAAAAATAGTATAACCTTAGAGCTTTTCCACGAGCCAAATATGCATGTAGTGATAACTATTATTCATCATTATCCTATGGTGTGAATTTGCCAGTACATTCAATGTACTGACCCTTTGTGGCTGCAACGTCTCATGTTGCAGGAATCTTATGACGAGTAAGTGATATGTTAGGGTTACGATTTCTACACTCAACTTCGCCGTTGGTGTTGATGGGAATCCACAACCTTGTTGTTACTTCCGCTATTTGGATTGAGGTAATAGTATTTACGTTACATTATACATGTGATTTACCTCTGTTATAAATCCTCGAGTACTGTGTGTGTCAGCATACCGATCCAGGGATGACACTTAAGCACAGAGACTTGATCCATTCGGGTCGGGTCGCTACAACCAAACTCTACCAATAATAAATCTAGCTAACCTAGCTAGCTCATGCACCACCTTATTTGCCTCCCTATTACAACCTCCAAATTTTCATAGTTAATAAGAAGGCAATTGTAGCCTAATGTTGTCACTTGGTGGTCTTGATATGCTAGTGCCTCATCCTATAGGACATGCTTAGACCATGTGAATATATTTTTTGCGGAGAACACACATGCTTAGATCATATGATTTATAGAATTTTCTTTATCTCACATGTTGCTCTAAGGGATTCACTATCTTCTATGACGCCAATCATTTTGTTTAAATGGTGGTGTTAGATCAAAATTTACGTTGATTGCATCACACTGTAATGTCTTTTGTTTAGGCCAGCCTGTAGTACAAACTATATGCTGGCCATCAGCATGTTTTAGCCTTTTAGATAAATTAGATAAGTATATCTAAGAAATAGTTGATGTTTTATGAGGATCAAGAAAAATGGGTTGTTTTATGGACCTATTGGGAATTATCATACGAATTATGTTGGATCTGGTTCCTATTGCATATGCTTTTCGATATTTGTCTTTGGCCAGTCGGTGTTTATCCATTGTATAATTGTTTTGTGTATTTATGGTGAAAAATAACCTAACAACAACATAAAGACTTCTCATTATATTCAATGGCTTATCCATTTCTTTTGATCTGAATTATCACCTAGCCTTCGCGCTGGTCAGAAATTATGCGAGCATGAAACTCTGCCCACAACCCTTGGATCCAAGTGATTGGCGGCACCGGGTCATGGGTTGTTCAACAGATCCATACATCTCACCACACAATCATGTCGGGTAATAGGATGTTTGGACAAGGCTATCCAACTTAGTTAAATGTATAGTTACTCCTATGCTTTGTAAAAGCAGTGTAAATAAGTTCCAGTGAACAATCTTCGTGGCTATTTTTGGTATAACGTACTAAACCTTGATGCTTTAGTATAACTAGATGACCAGTTGCGCCAATGGCGCAAAGGCCAAGAGTAAGCCATGTATTGAAAGAGTGAACATTAAACATATGAGAAAAAATTCCACTTACTATAAGTACAGGCAATGCAATACCCATATAATGTACAAGGTCATATCACTATTAACAGAACCGTTAATTAGTCAGACACAAATCCACACCCGAGAAGCACATTGCACAGGGCTGAAACTTTTAAGCCTCACATTCCCAAGCAATCTTAAGGAGGGCCAACATAATTGAAATCACTGATGCAAAGTATCAGCAGTTAGTAATATTTATACACACAGCTTCTTCATTATAGTCATATGAAGATGAAATCAGTACGTAAATCAGTACCAAGGATAGCCGATCAAACAAACAAAAATTCTGCATCCCACTGAACAACACTATTATGCAGGACTCATTTTAAAAGGCCCTTAGTTCTAATTTCTATAAGAGCTTGAAGCTTTGGAGCCAAGGCTACGAACCTTCAAATCCAACCAAACATCTTACCATGCAAACACGGTAAAATGGGAAAGAAAGACTCTAAAGGTGACACACCAAAAGCAGAAGAAAATGTTGAACGACCTGGGCGTGAGGAGTTGTGGCGGTGACCTGGTGATGCCGAGCAGCGCATGGATGTGGACCAGCCTGATGACGGTGGTGGCGGCGCCCTCCTCGTCGACCTTCAGCAGCTCGCCAGAGTTTACAATGCTCATACTTTGCATCGAGTAAACCCATCTCACTAAGAACGGGAATGAGCATCACCTTTGGCATGCTCTGCCTTTGGCATGATCTTGATAGCATCTGCTTCCTACAATAGAACATGCAAAGAGAACATAATGAGGATAATATTATGCATGCACCACTCTGCACAAAAAACTCTCCAAGGAAGCAGCTTTTATTACTCTACCTCCAGTTCTCTAGCTTTTAATATTAAAGGAAAAAAGCATTTCCCATTAATTGTATACCACATAGCTAAACCCCAGATTGCAATACACAAAACAGAGCAAAACTTCTTCATAATTCAATTAAAATGAGGCCATATGCATCATGATTAAAGTTGCTCCCTGTATTGCATATACAACCATGATTCAAAGTGCTCCTTGTACTGTATATACAACCATGTATATACAACTATATCATTTATAGGCCATGTATACACAACTATATCATTTATAGGCTAACAACACAAGATTCTTATAATCACAGTTCATGTTCTATTTTCTAAATAACATAAATGATCTCACTACAGAAGAAAACAAACAGGCATATAGATCACTGAATTACCTCGGAAAGCTATTAGCAAGGTAGTAGCAAACATATTATATTATCCTAATCATAGTCCTATATAACAATTGACCGACTCTAGCTTTTAAATTAGAAAAGGGAGAACAACTTACCATGCTCTTTGATTTCTTCTTGGACCCATGTTTCCTATCAGCAGTCCCCTTCCTGCCGCACAAATCCTCGCTGATCTCTGCAAAGCTTCAAAATGAAGCGTCAAAATAACCAACATGTACCTACAGGATAGAAAAACAATTTTAATACAAGCTATCTATTTGATGGAAGGAACTTCATTTTATAACGGAATTCACTCCATCAGGCAAACTAAGATGTTTTGGCATCCATGGTCAAAGCATTAACGTAAAACTCAAATATTTAGACATGACAATAAGTGAGACATGATGTCATAGAAATCATAGTTTTTCTCGGTCATTCATGTTGGACAAAATACATAGTCTAATATTTAACAAAGATGACACCCAAAGGCTGAAGCATTAGTTTCACCACAACAAACTAATATTTGCCATGTACAGTCTAGCCATTAATATTTGGCATCTCAGAATTCTCTTTCCCCTTAAGCAAACACAGTATGATGCATACTAAAGTATAGCTTGGACCACCATAGTAATCGTTATGATTTAACATTGGATAGATGACCTAGAAACTGTGATCATCAACACAATCAAGAAAAGAGAGTCAACGCTTCTTTATCATATACTCATGTTGGATAGAATAAATATAAGCCACTGAGAAATCATGTTACACATTGATACGTCTCCAACGTATCTATAATTTTTGATTGTTCCATGCTATTATATTATCTGTTTTGGATGTTTATGGGCTTTACTATGCACTTTTATATTATTTTTGGGACTAGCCTATTGACCCAGAGCCCAGTGCCAGTTCCTGTTTTTTTCCTTGTTTCAGTGTTTTGAAGAAAAGGAATATCAAACGGAGTCGAAACAGAATGAAACCTTCTGAAGAAGTTATTTTTGGAAGGAAAGCAACCCGGGAGACTTGGAGTCCACGTCAAGAAAGCAACGAGGAAGCCACGAGGTAGGGGGCGCGCCCACCCCCCTAGGGCGCGCCCTCCACCCTCATGGGCCCCTCGTGGCTCCCCTGACATACTTCTTTCACCTATATATACCCATATACCCTAGAACCTTCGGAGAACAGAATAGATCAGGAGTTCCGCCGCCGCAAGCCTCTGTAGCCACTAAAAACCAATCGGGACCCTGTTCCGGCACCCTGCCGGAGGGGGGAACCTTCACCGGTGGCCATCTTCATCATCCCGGCGCTCTCCATGACGAGGAGGGAGTAATTCACCCTCGGGGCTGAGGGTATGTACCAGTAGCTATGTGTTTGATCGCTCTCTCTCGTGTTCTTGATTTGGCACGATCTTGATGTATCGCGAGCTTTGCTATTATAGTTGGATCTTATGTTTCTTCTCCCCCTCTACTCTCTTGTAATGGATTAAGTTTCCCCTTTGAAGTAATCTTATCGGATTGAGTCTTTAATGATTTGAGAACACTTGATGTATGTCTTGCCGTGCGTATCTGTGGTGACAATGGGATATCACGTGATTCACTTGATGTATGTTTTGGTGATCAACTTGCGGGTTCCGCCCATGAACTTATGCATAGGGGCTGGCACACGTTTTCGTCTTGATTCTCCGGTAGAAACTTTCGGGCACTCTTTGAGGTCCTATGTGTTGGTTGAATAGATGAATCTGAGATTGTGTGATGCATATCGTATAATCATACCCACGGATACTTGAGGTGACATTGGAGTATCTAGGTGACATTAGGGTTTTGGTTGATTTGTGTCTTAAGGTGTTATTCTAGTACGAACTCTAGGGCTGTTTGTGACACTTATAGGAATAGCCCAACGGATTGATTGGAAAGAATAACTTTGAGGTGGTTTCGTACCCTACCATAATCTCTTTGTTTGTTCTGCGCTATTAGTGACTTTGGAGTGACTCTTTGTTGCATGTTGAGGGATAGTTATATGATCCAATTATGTTATTATTGTTGAGAGAACTTGCACTAGTGAAAGTATGAACCCTAGGCCTTGTTTCCTAGCATTCCAATACCGTTTACGCTCACTTTTATCACTACTTACCTTGCTGTTTTTATATTTTCAGATTACAAAAACCTATATCTACCATCCATATTGCACTTGTATCACCATCTCTTCGCCGAACTAGTGCACCTATACAATTTACCATTGTATTGGGTGTGTTGGGGACACAAGAGACTCTTTTTTATTTGGTTGCAGGGTTGCTTGAGAGAGACCATCTTCATCCTACGCCTCCCACGGATTGATAAACCTTAGGTCATGCACTTGAGGGAAATTTGCTACAGTCCTACAAACCTCTGCACTTGGAGGCCCAACAACGTCTACAAGATGAAGGTTGCGCAGTAGGCATCAAGCTCTTTTCTGGCGCCGTTGCCGAGGAGGTGAGTGCTTGAAGGTATATCTTTAGATCTTGCAATTGAATCTTTTTGTTTCTTGTTTTATCACTAGTTTAGTCTATAAAAGATGATATGTTTAGTCCCCCAAGTTTTGATGAGAAAATTTATTATGATGAAAGCATGCCTCCTATTTATGATGATTATTGTGATGACACGTATGCTATAAAGAATAAAGATAACCATGAAACTTGTCATCATTATTTTAATTTTCAATTGGATTATGCTTCACATGATAGTTATTTTGTTGAGTTTGCTCCCACTACTATTCATGAGAAGAAATTTGCTTATGTGGAGAGTAATAAAAATTCTATGCTTGTAGATCATGAAAATAATGCTTTATGTGATGGTTATATTGTTGAATTCATTCATGATGCTACTGAAAATTATTATGAGGGAGGAACATATGCTTGTAGGAATTGCAATAATATCAAGTTTCCTCTCTATGTGCTTAAAGTTTTGAAGTTATGCTTGTTTTGCCTTCCTATGCTAGTTGATGCTTGTTCCCATAAGTTGTTTGCTCACAAAATCCCTATGCATAGGAAGTGGGTTAGACTTAAATGTGCTAGTCATATTCTTCATGATGCTCTCTTTATGTTTCAATTCTTATCTTTTTGTGAGCATCATTGAAACCATCATGCCTAGCTAGGGGCGTTAAACGTTAGCGCTTGTTGGGAGGCAACCCAATTTTATTTTAGTTTCTTGCTTTTTGGTTCTGTTAAGTAATAAATAATCCATCTAGATTCTGTTTAGATGTGGTTTTATGTTTTAATTAGTGTTTGTGCCAAGCAGAACCTTTGGGAAGACTTGGGTGAAGTCTTTATGATCATGCTGTAAAAAAACAGAAACTTTAGCGCTCACGAGATTAGCCAAAACTTTTTACTGGAGAGTGCTATGTAGTTGATTATTTGTGCAGATGATTACTAGACAAATTCCTCAGGTTCACCAATTTATTTTAGAATTGTTGGAGTTCCAGAAGTTTGCGTTAGTTACAGATTACTACAGACTGTTCTGTTTTTGACAGATTCTGTTTTTTCGTGTGTTGTTTGCTTATTTTGATGAATCTATGGCTAGTAGAATAGTTTATAAACCATAGAGAAGTTGGAATACAGTAGGTTTAACACCAATATAAATAAATAATTAGTTCATTATAGTACCTTGAAGTGGTGGTTTGTTTTCTTTCGCTAACGGAGCTCACGAGATTTTCTGTTAAGTTTTGTGTTGTGAAGTTTTCAAGTTTTGGGTAAAGATTCGATGGACTATGGAATAAGGAGTGGCAAGAGCCTAAGCTTGGGGATTCCCAAGGCACCCCAAGGTAATATTCAAGGATAACCAAGAGCCTAAGCTTGGGGATGCCCCGGAAGGCATCCCCTCTTTCGTCTTTGTTCATCGGTAACTTTACTTGGAGCTATATTTTTTATTCACCACATGATATGTGTTTTGCTTGGAGCGTCGTTTTATTTTCTTTAGCCTTGCTTGCCGTTTGAATAAAATACCAAGATATGAAATTATTAAATGGGAGAGTCTTCACAGAGTTGCATAATTATTAAACTACTCATTGATCTTCACTTATATCTTTCGGAGTAGTTTGTTGTTTGCTCTAGCGCTTCACTTACATCTTTTAGAGCACGGCGGTGGATTTTTTTTTGAAGAAATAGATGAACTCTCATGCTTCACTTATATTATTTTGAGAGTCTTTAGAACAGCATGGTAATTTGCTTAGGTTATGAATTTAGTCCTAATATGATGGGCATTCAAGAGGGATGTAATAAAAACTATCATATAAAGTGCATTGAATTCTATGAGAAGTTTGATTCCTTATGATTGTTTTGAGATGTGAAGATGGTGATATTAGAGTCATGTAGTTGAGTAGTTGTGAATTTTAGAGATACTTGTATTAAAGTTTGTGATTCCCGTAGCATGCACGTATGGTGAACTGTTATGTGACGAAGTCGGAGCATGATTTATTTATTGATTGTCTTCCTTATGAGTGGCGGTCGGGGACGAGCGATGGTCTTTTCCTACCAATCTATCCCCCTAGGAGCATGCGCGTACTACTTTGCTTTGATAACTTGTAGATTTTTGCAATAAGTATATGAGTTCTTTATGACTAATGTTGAGTCCATGGATTATACGCACCCTTCTTCCTTCCACCATTGCTAGCCTCTCTAATACCGTGCACCATTCGCCGGTATCATACACCCACCATATACCTTCCTCAAAACAGCCACCATACCTACCTATTATGGCATTTCCATAGCCATTCCGAGATATATTGCCATGCAACTTGCCACCGTTCATAATTCTTTCATACATGTCACTCATGAGTCATTGCATATCCCGGTACACCGCCGGAGGCATTCACATAGAGTCATATTGTTGTTCTAAGTATTGAGTTGGGGTGCCCCCTGGCCACGTATATAAAGGAGTGGAGGAGGGGGGAGAGGGCCGGCCCCTATGGCGCGCCCTGGAGGAATCCTACTCCCACCGGGAGTAGGATTCCCCTTCCAAGTAGTAGAAGTAGGAGTCAAGGAAAGGGAAGAGAGAAGACAAGGAAGAAGGGGGCGCAGCCCCTCCCCCTAGTCCAATTCGGACTAGGCCTTGGGGGGCGCAGCCTCTCCTCTCTCTTTGCCCTAAAGCCCAATAAGGCCCATATACTCCCCGGCGAATTCCCGTAACTCTCCGGTACTCCGAAAAATACCCGAATCACTCGGAACCTTTCCGATGTCCGAATATAGTCGTCCAATATATCGATCTTTATGTCTGGACCATTTCGAGACTCCTCGTCATGTCCCCAATCTCATCCGGGACTCCGAACTACCTTCGGTACATCAAAACACATAAACTCATAATACAAATTGTCACCGAACGTTAAGCGTGCGGACCCTACAGGTTCGAGAACTATGTAGACATGACCGAGACTTGTCTCCGGTCAATAACCAATAGCGGAACCTGGATGCTCATATTGGCTCCTACATATTCTACGAAGATCTTTATCGATCAAACCGCATAACAACATACGTTGTTCCCTTTGTCATTGGTATGTTACTTGCCCGAGATTCGATCGTCGGTATCTCAATACCTAGTTCAATCTTATTACCGGCAAGCCTCTTTAGTCGTTCCGTAATACATCATCTCGCAACTAACTCATTAGTTACAATGCTTGCAAGGCTTATAGTGATGTGCATTACTGAGTGGGCCCAGAGATACCTCTTCGACAATCGGAGTGACAAATCCTAATCGCGAAATACGCCAACCCAACAAGTACCTTCGGAGACACCTGTAGAGCACCTTTATAATCACCCAGTTACGTTGTGACATTTGGTAGCACACAAAGTGTTCCTCCGGTAAACGGGAGTTGCATAATCTCATAGTCATAGGAACATGTATAAGTCATGAAGAAAGCAATAACAACATACTAAACGATCAAGTGCTAAGCTAACGGAATGGGTCAAGTCAATCACATCATTCTCCTAATGATGTGATCCCGTTAATCAAATGACAACTCATGTCTATGGCTAGGAAACATAACCATCTTTGATCAACGAGCTAGTCAGGTAGAGGCACACTAGTGACACTCTGTTTGTCTATGTATTCACACATGTATCATGTTTCCGGTTAATACAATTCTAGCATGAATAATAAACATTTATCATGAAATAAGGAAATAAATAATAACTTTATTATTGCCTCTAGGGCATATTTCCTTCAGTATCCCACTTGCACTAGAGTCAATAATCTAGATCACATCGCCATGTGATTTAACATCAATAGTTCACATCACCATGTGATTAACACCCATAGTTCACATCGTGATGTGACCAACACCCAAAGGGTTTACTAGAGTCAATAATCTAGTTCACATCGATATGTGATTAACACCCAAAGAGTACTAAGGTGTGATCATGTTTTGCTTGTGAGATAAGTTTAGTCAACGGGTCTGTCACATTCAGATCCGTAAGTATTTTGCAAATTCTATGTCTACAATGCTCTGCATGGAGCTACTCTAGCTAATAGCTCCCACTTACAATATGTATCCAGATTGAGACTTAGAGTCATCTGGATCATTGTCAAAACTTGCATCGACGTAACCCTTTACGACGAACCTTTTGTCACCTCCATAATCGAGAAACATATCCTTATTCCACTAAGGATAATTTTGACCGCTGTCCAGTGATCTACTCCTAGATCACTATTGTACTCCCTTGCTAAACTCAGTGTAGGGTATACAATAGATCTGGTACACAGCATGGCATACTTTATAAAACCTATGGCTGAGGCATAGGGAATGACTTTCATTCTCTTTCTATCTTCTGCCATGGTCGGGCTTTGAATCTTACTCAATTTCACACCTTGTAACACAGGCAAGAACTCTTTCTTTGACTGTTCCATTTTGAACTACTTCAAAATCTTGTCAAGGTATGTACTCATTGAAAAAACTTATCAAGCGTCTTGATCTATCTCTATAGATCTCGATGCTCAATATGTAAGCAGCTTCACCGAGGTCTTTATTTGAAAACTCCTTTCAAATACTCCTTTATGCTTTCCAGAAAATTCTACATTATTTCTGATCAACAATATGTCATTCACATATATTTATCAGAAAGGCTGTAGTGCTCCCACTCACTTTCTTGTAAATACAGGCTTCACCACAAGTCTGTATAAAACTATATGTTTTGATCAACTCATCAAAGCGTATATTCCAACTCTGAGATGCTTGCACCAGTCCAAAGATGGATCGTTGGAGCTTTGCACACTTTGTTAGCATCTTTAGGATCGACAAAACCTTCTGGTTGCATCATATACAACTCTTCTTTAAGAAATCCATTAAGGAGTGCAGTTTTGTTTATCCATTTGCCAGATTTCATAAAATGTAGCAATTTCTAACATGATTTGGACAGACTTAAGCATACATACGAGTGAGAAACGCTCATGGTAGTCAACACCTTGAACTTGTCGAAAACCTTTTGTGACAATTCTAGCTTTGTAGATAGTAACACCACTATCAGTGTTCGTCTTCCTCTTGAAGATCCATTTAATCTCAATGGCTCGCCGATCATTGGGCAAGTCAATCAAAGTCCATACTTTGTTCTCATACATGGATCCCATCTCAGATTTCATGGCCTCAAGCCATTTTGCGGAATCTGGGCTCACCATCGCTTCCTCATAGTTCGTAGGTTCGTCATGCTCAAGTAACATAACCTCCAGAACAGGATTACCGTACCACTCTGGTGCGGATCTTACTCTGGTTGACTTACGAGGTTCGGTAGTAACTTGATATGAAGTTTCATGATCATCATCATTAGCTTCCTCATTAATTGGTGTAGGAGTCACAGGAACAGTTTTCTGTGATAAACTACTTTCCAATAAGGGAGCAGGTACAGTTACCTCATCAAGTTCTACTTTCCTCCCACTCACTTCTTTCGAGAGAAACTCCTTCTCCAGAAAGGATCCATTCTCAGCAACAAAGATCTTGCCTTCGGATCTGTGATAGAAGGTGTACCCAACATTTTGGGTATCCTATGAAGAAGCACTTCTCCGATTTGGGTTCAAGCTTATCAGGTTGAAACTTTTTCACAGAAGCATCGTAGCCCCAAACTTTAAGAAACGACAACTTAGGTTTCTCGCAAACCACAGCTCATACGGTGTCATCTCCACGGATTTAGATGGCGCCCTATTTAACGTGAATGCAGTTGTCTCTAATGGATAACCCCAAAACGATAGTGCTAGATCGGTAAGAGACATCATAGATTGCACTATATCCAATAAACTACGGTTATGACATTCGGACACACCATTACGCTGTGGTGTTCCAGGTGGCATGAGTATGTGAAACTATTCCACATTGTTTTAATTGAAGACCAAACTCGTAACTCAAATATTCTCCTCCACGATCAGATCGTAGAAACTTAATTTTCTTGTTACGATGATTTTCTACTTCACTCTAAAATTCTTTGAACTTTTCAAATGTTTCAGACTTATGTTTCATTAAGTAGATATACCCATATCTGCTCAAATCATCTGTGAAGGTGAGAAAATAACGATACCCGCCGCGAGCCTCAACATTCATTGGACCACATACATCAGTATGTATGATTTCCAACAAATCTGTTGCTCGCTCCATAGTTCCGGAGAACGGCGTTTTAGTCATCTTGCCCATGAGGCATGGTTCGCAAGACCAAGTGATTCATAATCAAGTGATTCCAAAATTCCATCGGAATGGAGTTTCTTCATGCGCTTTACACCAATATGACCTAAACGGCAGTGCCACAAATAAGTTGCACTATCATTATCAACTCTGCATCTTTTGGCTTCAATATTATGAATATGTGTATCACTACTATCGAGATTTAATATAAACCATTCACATCGGGTGTATGCCCATTGAAGGTTTTATTCATGTAAACAGAACAACAATTGTTCTCTGACTTAAATGAATAACTGTTTTGCAATAAACATGGTCAAATCATATTCATGCTTAACGCAAACACCAAATAACATTTATTTAGGTTCAACACTAATCCCAAAAATTATATGGATTGTGCGATGATGATCATATCAATCTTGGAACTACTTCCAACACACATCATCACTTCATCCTTAACTAGTCTCTGTTCATTTTGCAACTCCTGTTTTAAGTTACTACTCTCAGCAACTAAACCAGTATCAAATACTGAGGGGTTGCTATAAACACTAGTAAAGTACACATCAATAACATGTATATCAAATATACTTTTGTTCACTTTGCCATCCTTCTTATCCGCCAATTATTTGGGGTAGTTCCGCTTCCAGTGACCAGTCCTTTTGCAGTAGAAGCACTCAGTCTCAGGCTTAGGTCCAGACTTGGGCTTTTTCACTTGAGCAGCAACTTGCTTGCCGTTCTTCTTGAAGTTCCCCTTCTTCCCTTTGCCCTTTTCTTGAAACTAGAGGTCTTGTCAACCATCAACACTTGATGTTTTTCTTGATTTCTACCTTCACCGATTTTAGCATCGTGAAGAGCTTGGGAATTGTTTTCGTCATCCCTTGCATATTATAGTTCATCACGAAGTTCTAGCAACTTTGGTGATAGTGACTAGAGAAAGATTAACTCCCACTTGATTCAAGTGATTGTAGTACTCAGACAATCTGAGCACATGCTCACTGCTTGAGCTATACTCCTCCATCTTTTAGCTATAGAACTTGTTGGAGACTTCATATCTCTCAACTCGGGTATTTGCTTGAAATATTAACTTCAACTCCTGGAACATCTCATATGGTCCATGACGTTCAAAACGTCTTTGAAGTCCCGATTATAAGCCGTTAAGCATGGTGCACTAAACTAAAGTAGTCATCATATTGAGCTAGCCAAACGTTCATAACATCTGCATCTGCTCCTGCAATAGGTCTGTCACCTAGCGGTGCATCTAGGACATAGTTCTTCTGTGTAGCAATGAGGATAAACCTCAGATCACGGACCCAGTCCGCATCATTGCTACTACCATCTTTCAACTTAGTTTTCTCTAGGAACATATATAAAATAAAACAGGGGAGCTAAACGCGAGCTATTGATCTACAACATAGATATGCTAATACTACCACGACTAAGTTCATGATAAATTAAAGTTCAATTAATCATATTACTTAAGAACTCCCACTTAGATAAACGTCCCTCTAATCATCTAAGTGATCACGTGATCCATATCAACTAAACCATGTCCGATCATCACGCGAGATGGAGTAGTTTCAATGGTGAACATCACTATGTTGATCATATCTACTATATGATTCACGCTCGACCTTTCGGTCTCACTGTTCCGAGGCCATATCTGCATATGCTAAGCTCGTCAAGTTTAACCTGAGTATTCCGCGTGTGCAACTGTTTTGCACCCGTTGTATTTGAACGTAGAGCTTATCACACCCGATCATCACGTGGTGTCTCAGCATGAAGAACTTTCGCAACGGTGCATACTCAGGGAGAACACTTGTACCTTGAAATTTTAGTAAGGGATCATCTTATAAAGCTACCGTCGAACTAAGCAAAATAAGATGTATAAAAGATAAACATCACATGCAATCAAAATATGTGACATGATATGGCCATCATCATCTTGTGCCATTGATCTCCATCTCCAAAGCATCGTCATGATTTCCATCGTCATCGGCATGACACCATGATCTCCATCATCTTGATCTATATCAATGTGTCATCACATGGTCGTCTCGCCAACTATTGCTCTTGCAACTATTGCTATCGCATAGCGATAAAGTAAAGCAATTATTTGGCGCTTGCATCTTATGCAATAAAGAGACAACCATAAGCTTCTTCCAGTTGCCGATAATTTTAACAAAACATGATCATCTTATACAACAACTTATATCCCATCACGTCTTGACCATATCACATCACAACATGCCCTGCAAAAACAAGTTAGACGTCCTCTACTTTGTTGTTGCAAGTTTTACGTGGTTGCTACGGGCTGAGCAAGAACCGTTCTTACCTACGCATCAAAACCACAACGATAGTTTGTCAACTTAGTGCTGTTTTAACCTTCTCAAGGACCGGGCGTAGCCACACTCGATTCAACTAAAGTTGGAGAAACTGACACCCGCTAGTCACCTATGTGCAAAGCACGGCGGTAAAACCAGTCTCGCGTAAGCGTACGCGTAATGTCGGTCCGGGCCGCTTCATCCAACAATACCGCCGAACCAAAGTATGACATGCTGGTAAGTAGTATGACTTGTATCGTCCACAACTCACTTGTGTTCTACTCGTGCATTTAACATCTACGCATAAAACCTGGCTCTGATACCACTGTTGGGGAACATAGTAATTTCAAAAAAATTCCTACGCACACACAAGATCATGGTGATGCATAGCAACGAGAGGGGAGAGTATGTCCACGTACCCTCGTAGACCGAAAGTGGAAGCGTTAGCACAACACGGTTGATGTAGTCGTACGTCTTCACGATCCGACCGATCAAGTACCGAATGCACGGCACCTCCGAGTTTTGCACATGTTCAACTCGATGACGTCCCTCAAACTCGGACCTAGCCGAGCTTTGAGGGAGAGTTCCGTCAGCACGACGGCGTGGTGACGATGATGATGTTGCTACCGACGCAGGGCTTCGCCTAAGCACCGCTATGATATCATCGAGGTGGATTATGGTGGAGGGGGTTACCGCACATGGCTAAGAGATCCAAGAGATCAACTGTTGTGTCTATGGGGTGCCCCCTGGCCACGTATATAAAGGAGTGGAGGGGGGAGAGGGCCGGCCCCTATGGCGCGCCCTGGAGGAATCCTACTCCCACCGAGAGTAGGATTCCCCCCTTCCAAGTAGTAGGAGTAGGAGTCAAGGAAAGGGAAGAGAGAAGACAAGGAAGGAGGGGGCGCAGCCCCTCCCCCTAGTCCAATTTGAACTAGGCCTTGGGGGGGCGCGCAGCCTCTCCTCTCTCTTTCCCCTAAAGCCCAATTGGTCCCATATACTCCCCGGCGAATTCCCGTAACTCTCCGGTACTCCGAAAAATACCCGAATCACTCGGAACCTTTCCGATCCGAATATAGTCGTCCAATATATCGATCTTTATGTCTTGACCATTTCGAGACTCCTTGTCATGTCCCCGATCTCATCTGGGACTCCGAACTACCTTCGGTACATCAAAACACATAAACTCATAATACAAATCGTCACCGAACCTTAAGCGTGCGGACCCTACAGGTTCGAGAACTATGTAGACATGACCGAGACTTGTCTCCAGTCAATAACCAATAGCGGAACCTGGATGCTCATATTGGCTCCTACATATTCTACGAAGATCTTTATCGGTCAAACCGCATAACAACATACGTTGTTCCCTTTGTCATCGGTATGTTACTTGCCCGAGATTTGATCGTCGGTATGTCAATACCTAGTTCAATCTCGTTACCAGCAAGTCTCTTTACTCGTTCAGTAATACATCATCTCGCAACTAACTCATTAGTTACAATGCTTGCAAGGCTTATAGTGATGTGCATTACTGAGTGGGCCCAGAGATACCTCTCCGACAATCGGAGTGACAAATCCTAATCTCGAAATACGCCAACCCAACAAGTACCTTTGGAGACACCTGTAGAGCACCTTTATAATCACCCAGTTACGTTGTGACGTTTGGTAGCACACAAAGTGTTCCTCCGGTAAACGGGAGTTGCATAATCTCATAGTCATAGGAACATGTATAAGTCATGAAGAAAGCAATTGCAACATACTAAACGATCAAGTGCTAAGCTAACGGAATGGGTCAAGTCAATCACATCATTCTCCTAATGATGTGATCCCATTAATCAAATGACAACTCATGTCTATGGCTAGGAAACATAACCATCTTTGATCAACGAGCTAGTCAGGTAGAGGCATACTAGTGACACTCCGTTTGTCTATGTATTCACACATGTATCATGTTTCCGGCTAATACAATTCTAGCATGAATAATAAACATTTATCATGAAATAAGGAAATAAATAATAACTTTATTATTGCCTCTAGGGAATATTTCCTTCACAGACGTACTTGATAATCGATCTTAATGAAAATAGATGTTCTATCTTTCCTCAGACAAACTATAAGCATTTAA
The DNA here is from genome assembly GCF_002575655.3 of Aegilops tauschii subsp. strangulata. Lineage (NCBI taxonomy): Eukaryota > Viridiplantae > Streptophyta > Magnoliopsida > Poales > Poaceae > Aegilops > Aegilops tauschii. The sequence goes on along the minus strand of NC_053041.3, from coordinate 557,025,713 downwards.
TAACATTATTTGCCTCAACATTTAAAAATGGATCAGTACAAATATTTAAAGGAAAATATTAAACTGAACTTGCAGAGAGTATGTGTGTTCATTGGACATGCAATGAATTTAGAACAAGAAAACCAAACTGAATTCAGACCACAGAACATGACAAACCTACACACACAGGGACAGAGGGTAGGCTAAGTATAACCTCATCGTGGGGAAGAAAAATCTGGGGATACCAAAATCGTTCAGGAATTTTTCCTGTGGACCTGGAAGCAAAGAAAAATCATAAATCTTAGCAGGTATTGGATGGGGGGAGAAGACGACCCTCTGTACAGGCAAATGAGCTTCCACTGATTCGATCCAGTACAACACCATCGTCGGTGAGATTAAAAAAAGTGAGTAGCACAACACACACCTGTTTATTGCGAGTCCATAAGGCGAGCAAGATTTTCTCTTCCTCCTGCTTGTCTTCTTCCTCATCCTCCTTGTCTCCTCCTACTCGTGCTAGCCAAGACAACAAATCCAAGCACCAAAGTTGGAAACTAAAAGAAAAGCAGACAGCAGGGAGATGCCAGCATGAGAACCAAATCGAACAAGAATATCTCCTCCTCCTGCTAGTCTCCTTCCTCCTCATCCGTGGCTCCTTCTGCTCCTCCTACTGGCCAAAACTACAAATCGAAGCACCAAAGTTAGAAACTGAAAAAGAGAGACGGTAGGGAAGATACCACCAAAAGAACCAAATCAAACCACCATATGCCATTGTGGGAGAGATTGTAGACGGAGCAGCAACGAGGGAGACCTTGCCGGGGGCGGATTCCTGGCGACAACGGTGGAGTTGACTCGCGGCGGTGATGGAGGAGCAAATCCAGTCGGCGACGGCGGCGTAACACCCTCGATCCAATCTGCCGAAGCGGGAGGAGAGAGCCGAGGCGGCAGGAGGGGTGGTGCGATGCACGGGAGGCCAACGGCGAGGGCCCAGCGACGAGTGCCTCCATGGCTCGAGGACCCAACCTCGCCGGTGTAGGCGGACGCTAGCGGTGACCCTCTCCCATCCGACGCCACGCCTCCCTCTCGTCTTTCCTCTCTCTTTCTCCCTCCTCTCTTTCCTTCTTCTCCTTCTCATCCTCTCTCTCTATCTCTCGGTCTCTCTCTCTTTCTGCTGCAGATTGAATGGAGCGCCGCCGCCGGGGAAGCTCGACTCTGCGCTTGGATCCCAGGGTGGACGAGATGCGGGAGGGGAGGAGGGGGTGCGGCGGACGTGGGAGGATGGAGGACGAAGCGAGCATGGAGGCGGCTAGGGTTCGAGGGAGGATTGGGTGCACGACGCTTGGGAGGAGTGGGGGAGATGCGGGAGGCGGCGGAAAGAGGAGAGTGGCGGCCGGCTAGGTCTTCTCCACAAGCGGCTGGCTTTTATACATATGTACATGAAATTACTAAGATGCCCTTGGCGGGACACGAAAATTACAGGTGGTGGCAGCAGGCGTGTACAGAGCGACGTGGAAGCAACGGTTCTGCCTAGGAGTTCTTGAAGGTTTATAAGTTCAATTCTTATGAAAAATGCACCATTGGCATGTAATGGACCATTTTGCTCTCTGAACCTATGGAATATGAACCATGCCTTGCCAGGATGGATATGGCAGGAGGTGTGCAGCAGGCTGCAATTCCAAATTTCTTGGCTCAATTCATATATAAATGCTTTGATGTATTACACTGCATTTAAACTATATCATGCTATGTTTTATTTTGTATGCAATGCTCCAGCTGCTACTGCACTCGGCAGGGGTGCGGCAAGCTGTGATTCTGCTTCACTTTTGGTATAATGTTTTAAACCTGTGCACTTATCTCTTTCATTATTTGAGCCTATCAAATATGAAGTGTGTTCTACCAGGTTGGATATGGCTGGGGTGGGGGGTGTTGGAAATATGACCTAGAGGCAATAATAAAGTGGTTATTATTATATTTCCTTGTTCATGATAATTGTCTATTGTTCATGCTATAATTGTGTTATCCGGAAATCGCAATACATGTGTGAATACATAGACCTCAACATGTCCCTAGTGAGCCTCTAGTTGACTAGCTCGTTGATCAATAGATGGTTACGGTTTCCTGACCATGGACATTGGATGTCGTTGATAACGGGATCACATCATTAGAAGAATGATGTGATGGACAAGACCCAATCCTAAGCATAGCACAAGATCGTGTAGTTCGTCTGCTAAAGCTTTTCTAATGTCAAGTATCTTTTCCTTAGACCATGAGATTGTGCAACTACCGGATACTGTAGGAATGCTTTGGGTGTGCCAAACATCACAACATAACTGGGTGGCTATAAAGGTGCACTACGGGTATCTCTGAAAGTGTCTGTTGGGTTGGCACGAATCGAGACTAGGATTTGTCACTCCGTGTGATGGAGAGGTATCTCTTGGCCCACTCGGTAGGACATCATCATAATGAGCTCAATGTGACCAAGGAGTTGATCACGGGATGATGTGTTACCGACGAGTAAACAGACTTGCTGATAACGAGATTGAACAAGGTATAGGGATACCGACGATCGAATCTCGGGCAAGTATCATACCGGTAGACAAAGGGAATTGTGTACGGGATTGTTTGAATCCCCGACATCGTGGTTCATCCGATGAGATCATCGTGGAACATGTGGGAGCCAACATGGGTATCCAGATCCCGCTGTTGGTTATTGGCCGGAGAGATGTCTCGGTCATGTCTACATGGTTCCCGAACCCGTAGGGTCTACACACTTAAGGTTCGGTGACGCTAGAGTTGTTATGGGAAATAGTATGTTGTTACCGAATGTTGTTCGGAGTCCCGAATGAGATCTCGGATGTCACGAGGAGTTCCGGAATGGTCCGGAGGTGAAAATTTATATATGGGAAGTCATCATACGGTCACCGGAAGTATTCGGGAGTTTGCCGGTATTGTACTGGGACCACCGAAGGGGTTCCGGGGGTCCACCGGGAGGGTCCACCTGCCCCGGAGGGCCCTATGGGCTGTATGTGGAAGGGAACCAGCCCCTAAGTGGGCTGGGTGCCATCCCCCCTAGGGCCCATGCGCCTAGGGTTGGGGGGAACCCTAAGGGGGGCGCCCCCCTTGGCTTGGGGGGCAAGCCCCCTCCCCTTGGCCGCCGCCCCCCTCTAGATCTCATCTAGAGGGGCCGGCCCCCTTCCCCCTTCGCCCTATAAATAGAGGGGGGAGGGAGGGCAGCAGCACCTCATCCAAGGCGCATCCCTCCCCCTCTCCAACACCCCCTCCTCCTCTGTTGAGCTTGGCGAAGCCCTGCCGGAGAACTGCAAGCTCCACCACCACGCCCTCGTGCTGCCGGAGCTCTTCCCCAACTTCTCCTTCCCCCTTGCTGGATCAAGAAGGAGGAGACGTCCCCGTATTGCACGTGTGTTGAACGCGGAGGCGCCGTTGTTCGGCGCTTAGATCGGAATCAACCGCGATCTGAATCGCTGCGAGTACGACTCCTTCATCCGCGTTCTTGTAGCGCTTCCGCGTCGTGATCTTCAATGGTATGAAGATGCACTCCCCTCTCTCTCGTTGCTAGTCTCTCCATAGATTGATCTTGGTGATGCATAGAATTTTTTTGATTTCTGCAACGATCCCCAACAGTGGCATCATGAGCTAGGTCTATGCATAGTTTCTATGCACGAGTAGAACACAAGTTGTTGTGGGCGTCGATTTTGTCAATTTACTTGTCGTTACTAGTCTTATCTTGATTCGGCGGCATCGTGGGATGAATCGGCCCGGACCGACCTTACATGTACACTTACGTGAGACAGGTTCCACCGACTGACATGCACTAGTTGCATAAGGTGGCTAGCGGGTGTCTGTCTCTCCCACTTTAGTCGGATCGGATTCGATGAAAAGGGTCCTTATGAAGGGTAAATAGAAATTGGCATATCACGTTGTGGTTTTGGCGTAGGTAAGAAACGTTCTTGTTAGAATCCTATAGCAGCCACGTAAAAACTTGCAACAACAATTAGAGGACGTCTAACTTGTTCTTGCAGCATATGCCATGTGATGTGATATGGCCAAAAGGATGTGATGAATGATATATGTGATGTATGAGACTGATCATGTTCTTGTAATAGGAATCACGACTTGCATGTCGATGAGTATGACTACCAACAGGAGCCATAGGAGTTGTCTTAATTTATTGTATGACCTGCGTGTCAATGAAAACGCCATGTAATTACTTTACTTTATTGCTAACCGTTAGCCATAGTAGTAGAAGTAACAGTTGGCGAGACAACTTCATGAAGACACGATGATGGAGATCATGGTGTCATGCCGATGATCACGGCGCCCCGAAGATGGAGATCAAAAGGAGCAAAATGATATTGGCCATATCATGTCACTATTTGATTGCATGTGATGTTTATCATGTTTTTACATCTTATTTGCTTAGAACGACGGTAGCTTAAATAAGATGATCCCTAGTTAAAAATGTCAAGAAAGTGTTCCCCCTAACTATGCACCGTTGCGAAGGTTCGTTGTTTCGAAGCACCACGTGATGATCAGGTGTGATAGATTCTAACGTTCGAATACAACGGGTGTAAGCCAGACTTACACATGCAAAACACTTAGGTTGACTTGACAAGCCTAGCATGTACAGACATGGCCTCGGAACACGAGAGACTGAAAGGTCGAACATGAGTCGTATAGTAGATACGATCAACATGGAGATGTTCACCGTTGATGACTAGTCCGTCTCACGTGATGATCGGACACGGCCTAGTCGATTCGGATCATGTATCACTTAGATGACTAGAGGGATGTCTATCTGAGTGGGAGTTCAGTAAATAATTTGATTAGATGAACTTAATTATCATGAACTTAGTCTAAAAATCTTTACAATATGTCTTGTAGATCAAATGGCCCATGCTAATTTTTCCCTCAACTTCAACGCGTTCCTAGAGAAAACCAAGCTGAAAGACGATGGTAGCAACTATACGGACTGGGTCCGTAACTTGAGGATCATCCTCATAGCAGCAAAGAAAGCATATGTCCTTGATGCACCGCTAGGTGAAGTACCTGTTTTCCCAGCAACTCAAGACGTTATGAACGCCTGGCAGTCGCGTAGTGATGATTACTCCCTGGTTCAGTGCGGCATGCTTTACAGCTTAGAATCGAGGCCCCAAAAGCGTTTTGAGCAGCACGGAGCATATGAGATGTTCCAAGAGCTGAAAATGGTTTTCCAAGCTCATGCCCGAGTCGAGAGATATGAAGTCTCTGACAAGTTCTACAGTTGTAAGATGGAGGAGAATAGTTCTGTCAGTGAGCACATACTCAAAATGTCTGGGTTGCACAACCGCTTGTCTCAGCTGGGAGTTAATCTCCCGGATGACGCGGTCATTGACAGAATCCTTCAGTCGCTTCCACCTAGCTACAAGAGCTTTGTGATGAATTTCAATATGCAGGGGATGGAGAAAACCATTCCTGAGGTATATTCAATGCTGAAATCAGCGGAGGTGGAGATCAAAAAGGAACATCAAGTGTTGATGGTCAAGAAACCCACTAGTTTCAAGAAAGGCAAGGGTAAGAAGAACTTCAAGAAGGACGGCAAGGGAGTTGCCGCGCCCGGTAAGCCAGTTGCCGCGAAGAAGCCAAAGCATGAACCCAAACCTGAGACCGAGTGCTTTTATTGCAAGGGAAACGGTCACTGGAAGCGGAACTACCCCAAGTACTTAGCGGATAAGAAGGCCGGCAATACCAAAGGTATATATGATATACATGTTATTGATGTGTACCTTACCAGCACTCATAGTAGCTCCTGGGTATTTGATACCGGTGCGGTTGCTCATATTTTTAACTCAAAACAGGAGCTGCGGAATAAGCGAAGACTGGCGAAGGACGAGGTGACGATGCGCGTCGGTAATGGTTCCAAGGTCGATGTGATCGTCGTCGGCACGCTACCTCTAAATTTACCTACGGGATTAGTTTTAAACCTCAATAATTGTTGTTTAGTGCCAGCTTCGAGCATGAACATTGTATCTGGATCTCGTTTAATGCGAGATGGCTACTCATTTAAATCTGAGAATAATGGTTGTTCTATTTATATGAGAGATATGTTTTATGGTCAAGCCCCACTGGTCAATGGTTTATTCTTATTGAATCTCGAACGTGATGTTACACATATTCATAGTGCGAATGCCAAAAGATGTAAGGTTGATAATGATAGTCCCACATACTTGTGGCACTGCCGCCTTGGTCACATTGGTGTCAAACGCATGAAGAAACTCCATGCAGATGGTCTTTTGGAGTCTCTTGATTATGAATCATTTGACACGTGCGAACCATGCCTCATGGGCAAAATGACCAAGACTCCGTTCTCCGGAACAATGGAGCGAGCAACAAACTTATTGGAAATCATACATACTGATGTGTGCGGTCCAATGAGTGTTGAGGTTCGCGGTGGTTATCGTTATGTCCTCACCCTCACTGATGACTTAAGTAGATATGGGTATGTCTACTTAATGAAACACAAGTCCGAGACCTTTGAAAAGTTCAAGGAATTTCAGAGTGAGGTTGAGAATCAGTGTGACAGGAAAATAAAGTTCTTACGATCAGATCGTGGAGGGGAATATTTGAGTCACGAATTTGGCACGCACTTAAGGAAATGTGGAATTGTTTCACAACTCACGCCGCCTGGAACACCTCAGCGTAATGGTGTGTCCGAATGTCGTAATCGTACTCTATTGGACATGGTGTGATCTATGATGTCTCTTACCGACCTACCGCTATCATTTTCGGGTTATGCTTTAGAGACTGCCGCATTCAATTTAAATAGGGCTCCGTCAAAATCCGTTGAGACGACACCGTATGAATTATGGTTTGGGAAGAAACCTAAGCTGTCGTTTCTGAAAGTTTGGGGATGCGTTGCTTATGTCAAGAAACTTCAACCTGAAAAGCTCGAACCCAAGTCGGAAAAATGTGTCTTCATAGGATACCCTAAGGAAACTATTGGGTATACCTTCTACCTCAGATCCGAAGGCAAGACCTTTGTTGCCAAGAATGGATCCTTTCTAGAGAAAGAGTTTCTCTCGAAAGAAGTAAGTGGGAGGAAAGTAGAACTTGATGAGGTACTGCCTCTTGAACCGGAAAGTAGCGCAGCTCAGGAAAATGTTTCTGTGGTGCCTGCACCGATTAGAGGAAGTTAATGATAATGATCATGAAACTTCGGATCAAGGTACTACTGAACTTCGTAGGTCCACGAGGACACGTTCCGCACCAGAGTGGTACGGCAACCCTATCCTAGAAATCTTGTTGTTAGACAACGGTGAACCTTCGAACTATGAAGAAGCGATGGCGGGCTCGGATTCCAACAAATGGCTTGAAGCCATGAAATCCGAGATAGGATCCATGTATGAAAATGAAGTATGGACTTTGACAGACTTGCCTGATGATCGGCAAGCCATAGAGAACAAATGGATCTTTAAGAAGAAGACAGACGCGGATGGTAATGTGACCATCTATAAGGCTCGACTTGTCGCTAAGGGTTATCGACAAGTTCAAGGGGTTGACTACGATGAGACCTTCTCACCCGTAGCGAAGCTGAAGTCCGTCCGAATCATGTTAGCAATTGGCACATTCTATGATTATGAGATATGGCAAATGGACGTCAAAACGGCATTCCTTAATGGTTTCCTTAAGGAAGAATTGTATATGATGCAGCCGGAAGGTTTTGTCGATCCTAAGAATGCTGACAAGGTATGCAAGCTCCAGCGCTCAATCTATGGGCTGGTGCAAGCATCTCGGAGTTGGAACATTCGCTTTGATGAGATGATCAAAGCGTTTGGGTTTACACAGACTTATGGAGAAGCTTGTGTTTACAAGAAAGTGAGTGGGAGCTCTGTAGCATTTCTCATATTATATGTGGATGACATACTATTGATGGCAAATGATATAGAATTCTTGGAAAGCATAAAGGCCTACTTGAATAAGTGTTTTTTAATGAAGGACCTTGGAGAAGCTGCTTACATATTAGGCATCAAGATCTATAGAGATAGATCGAGACGCCTCATTGGTCTTTCGCAAAGCACATACCTTGACAAAGATATTGAAGAAGTTCAATATGGATCAGTCCAGGAAGGGGTTCTTACTTGTATTGCAAGGTGTGAGATTGAGCATGGCTCAATGCCCGACCACGGCATAAGATAGAGAAAAGATGAGTGTCATCCCCTATGCCTCAGCCATAGGGTCTATTATGTATGCCATGCTGTGTACCGGACCTGATGTGAATCTTGCCGTAAGTTTGGTAGGAAGGTACCAAAGTAATCCCGGCATGGAACACAGGACAGCGGTCAAGAATATCCTGAAGTACCTGAAAAGGACTAAGGATATGTTTCTCGTTTATGGAGGTGACGAAGAGCTCGTCATAAAGGGTTACGTTGATGCTAGCTTCGACACTGATTTGGATGACTCCAATTCGCAAACCGGATACGTGTATATTTTGAATGGAGGGGTAGTCAGCTGGTGCAATTGCAAGCAAAGCGTCGTGGCGGGATCTACATGTGAAGCGGAGTACATAGCAGCCTCGGAGGCAGCACAGGAAGCAGTCTGGATGAAGGAGTTCATCACCGACCTAGGAGTTATTCCCAATGTGTCGGGCCCAATGACTCTCTTCTGTGACAACACTGGAGCTATTGCCCTTGCCAAGGAGCCCAGGTTTCACAGGAAGACCAGGCATATCAAGTGTCGCTTCAACTCCATTCGTGAATATATTCAAGATGGAGACATAGATATTTGTAAAGTGCATACGGATCTGAATGTCGCAGATCCGTTGACTAAACCTCTTCCATGAGCAAAACATGATCAACACCAGAACTCTATGGGTGTTCGATTCATCACAATGTAACTAGATTATTGACTCTAGTGCAAGTGGGAGACTGTTGGAAATATGCCCTAGAGGCAATAATAAAGTGGTTATTATTATATTTCCTTGTTCATGATAATTGTCTATTGTTCATGCTATAATTGTGTTATCCGGAAATCGTAATACATGTGTGAATACATAGACCTCAACATGTCCCTAGTGAGCCTCTAGTTGACTAGCTCGTTGATCAATAGATGGTTACGATTTCCTGACCATGGACATTGGATGTCGTTGATAACGGGATCACATCATTACGAGAATGATGTGATGGACAAGACCCAATCCTAAGCATAGCACAAGATTGTGTAGTTCGTATGCTAAAGCTTTTCTAATGTCAAGTATCTTTTCCTTAGACCATGAGATTTTGCAACAACCGGATATGTAGGAATGCTTTGGGTGTGCCAAACGTCACAACGTAATTGGGTGGCTATAAAGGTGCACTAGGGTATCTCTGAAAGTGTCTGTTGGGTTGGCACGAATCGAGACTAGGATTTGTCACTCCGTGTGATGGAGAGGTATCTCTGGGCCCACTCGGTAGGACATCATCGTAATGAGCTCAATGTGACCAAGGAGTTGATCACGGGATGATGTGTTACGGATGAGTAAAGAGACTTGCCGGTAACGAGATTGAACAAGGTACAGGGATACGGACGATTGAATCTCGGGCAAGTATCATACCGGTAGACAAAGGAAATTGTGTACAGGATTGTTTGAATCCCCGACATCGTGGTTCATCTGATGAGATCATCGTGAAACATGTGGGAGCCAATATGGGTATCTAGATCCCGTTGTTGGTTATTGGCTGGAGAGATGTCTCGGTCATGTCTACATGGTTCCCGAACCCGTAGGGTCTACACACTTAAGGTTCGGTGACGCTAGAGTTGTTATGGGAAATAGTATGTGGTTACCGAATGTTGTTCGGAGTCCCGGATGAGATCCCGGACGTCACGAGGAGTTCCGGAATGGTCCGGAGGTGAATATTTATATATGGGAAGTCATCATACGGTCATCGGAAGTATTCGGGGGTTTGTCGGTATTGTACCGGGACCACCGAAGGGGTTCCGGGGGTCCACCGGGAGGGTCCACCTGCCCCGAAGGGCCCTATGGGTTGTATGTGGAAGGGAACCAGCCCCTAAGTGGGCTGGGCGCCATCCCCCCTAGGGCCCATGCGCCTAGGGTTGGGGGGGAACCCTAAGGGGGGCGCCCCCTTGGCTTGGGGGGCAAGCCCCCTCCCCTTGGCCGCCGCCCCCCTCCTCTAGATCTCATCTAGAGGGGCCGGCCCCCTTCCCCATTCGCCCTATAAATAGAGGGGAGGAGGGAGGGCAGCAACACCTCATCCAAGGCGCAGCCCTCCCCCTCTCCAACACCCCCTCCTCCTCCGTTGAGCTTGGCGACGCCCTGCCGGAGAACTGCAAGCTCCACCACCATGCCGTCGTGCTGCCGGAGCTCTTCCCCAACTTCTCCTTCCCCTTGCTGGATCAAGAAGGAGGAGACATCCCCGTGCTGCACGTGTGTTGAACGCGGAGGCGCCGTTGTTCGGCGCTTAGATCGGAATCAACCGCGATCTGATTCGCTGCGAGTACGACTCCTTCATCCGCATTCTTGTAACGCTTTTCCGCGTCGCGATCTTCAAGGGTATGAAGATGCACTCCCCTCTCTCTCATTGCTAGTCTCTCCATAGATTGATCTTGGTGATGCGTAGAAATTTTTTGATTTCTGCAACGATCCCCAACAGGGGGCGGGGCGCAAGACACACTTTCTAACTAGTATAGCCTATTCCTGCCCGCAAACAACCCGAAAGGCATCTCTACAGATTAGTCATGTATGTTGTGTCGAAGGTTATTATATCACCAAAGAATTTCTGTGCAAGTGGTATTCATCAACAAAGGACACGACTACAAAAACACAATGAGAAAACAGCAAGCCTCTGGCTAAGTATTAAGTATTACTCACCAAACATCCACAAACTATCTCCTGCATACAGTTTCTTTTTTCAACATTTAACCTAATTTAACCTGCTCTTCAGAGCCAAAAACCTTTGTCCCATGAAGAAAGGTGTAAAAATCATAGGCCATAACATTTTTCTTCCTGGGTGCTTTTTCAAGGGCGGTCCGAGACAGGCAAGTCAAAAAAATACATAATACTAAGGCGGAGTCTCACAGAAACCTCTTTATGGAAATGTCTGAACTATTTTTTACATGGAAGCCTACAATGAACACCAAACCACCCTTAATTAATTGGTTGAACATTGAGCACCAAACCACCCTGGATTATTGGGTTGAATACAAACCATCATCTCATTTTTTTGCCTTTACAAATGCTGAGGGGTTCACCATTCCACAACCAATAATTGCTAAAAATCTGTTGAGTTTAACTAACCCATGTGTTAATTATGGAGAACCTCCACTATCCCTAACCATCATGTACGAGGGACACGACTGTTCGCTCGTGTCTAACCGGACCATCGTGTCTATTGGATGCATCCCCTCGGGGCTATATATGCTTGTACTCAATCATCAGTAAAGACAACCCTTCACTTTACATCCCTGTCTATTTTCTCTCTCGTTTTACTCTCTAACACATTATTAGCATGCTCTACCGAGAGCGATAGAGATTTTTGAATCACAACAGGCAGTTATTATGCTCAAGACGACGATGACAAGGTTGTCATGCATGGATATGGCCACGACGCTCTCCGGCGTGCTGGACGTCGTCGTCCTCAACGCCGCTCCTGCCATCAAGGATCCTCGCGGCTAGAGGCTCTCGGCTTTCCCACCGGCAAGGGCTTGGAAACGCCATTGTTGGCGCTGAATAGAGCGACCACTTCGTCCAAGATCGCATGCTCATGTATAGGAGAAATCGATCAACATGCATCCACCATCACCCGGTTTGTATATGCGTTCCTTTAATAAATGCACTGATTGTTTTAACTGAGCATTGCTCACTTGCCTTACTCGACCGGGACGGCGACCCAACGCGCTCTGTTCGGCGGCCACACCCAGCCCATGGCGTTTCGGCGACGCCGGGTGATACGTCTCCAACGTATCTACTTTTTCTCACACTTTTCCTCTTGTTTTGGACTCTAATTTGCATGATTTGAATGAAACTAACCCTGGACTGACGTTGTTTTCAGCAGAACTACCATGGTGTTGTTTTTGTGCAAAAATAAAAGTTCTCGAAATGAAATGAAAATTTACGAGGATTTTTTATGGAATAAATTAGAATTACTGGAACCAAGACCCACCAGAGAGGGGCCCCTGGGTGGGCACAACCCACCAGGGCGCGCCCCCCTCTCCTAGCGCGCCCAGGTGGGTTGTACCCACCTGGTGGCCCCGCAGACGACCCCCCTAATACTATAAAATCACATATTTCCAGAAAAAAATCAGGGAGAAAGAATTATCGTGTTCCACGAGACAGAGCCGCCGCCAAGCCCTGTTCTTCCTCGGGAGGGCAGATCTGGAGTCCGTTTGGGGCTCCGGAGGGGGGATCTTCGTTCTTCGTCATCACCAACCCATCTCCATCGCCAATTCCATGATGCTCCCCACCAGGAGTGAGTAACTCCTTCGTAGGCTCGTTGGTCAGTGAGGAGTTGGATGAGATTCGTCATGTAATCGAGTTAGTTTTGTTAGGGCCCGGTCCCTAGTATCCACTATGTTCTTAGATTGATGTTGCTACGACTTTGCTATGCTTAATGCTTGTCACTTTGGGCCCGGGTGCCATGAACTCAAATCTGAACCGTTTATGAATTCATCATTATATCCATGTTTTAGATCCGATCTTGCAAGTTATAGTCACCTACTACGTGTTATGATCTGTCAACCCCGGAGGGACAACAACCGGGCCCACTCTCGGTGATGACCGTAGTTTGAGGAGTTCATGTATTCACTATGTGTTAATGCTTTGTTCCGGTTCTCTACTAAAAGGAGGCCTTAATATCCCTTAGTTTCCAATATGGACCCCGCTGCCACGGGAGGGTAGGACAAAAGATGTCATGCAAGTTCTTTTAATAAAGCACGTATGACTATTTACGGAATACATGCCTACATTATATCGATGAACTAGAGCTAGTGTCGTATCGCCCTAGGTTATAACTGTCACATGATGAATAGCATCCAACAAGTCACCGATCCTGTCGTGGTTTTCTCACGGCAGATGTCCTAGTGAAAGGACTTAGTCGTGGAGCCATCGCGACGGGTTAGCTTAAAGGGGTTAAAGAGGACAAAGGACGCAGATAGTTTATACTGGTTCGGCCCCTTGCGGTGAAGGTAAAGGCCTAGTCCAGTTGTTGTGGAATTGCTAGGGTTTCGATGACCAGGGAGCGAATCCGCTATGCCTGGCTCTCGACTTGTTGTTTCTTGTCCCTAAACCGCCGTCGGGTCGTCCCTTTATATACACAGGTTGACGCCCGGCGGTTTACAGAATCCCGAGGCCGGCTCATAAACGTGTCTGGCTTGGTTTCTACCTTGCTTATCTTACAACCCAAGTTACATATGATATGGCGGTTTATGTCTACAGGCCATAACCCACCTCTGGGCCTTGGGCCTTCATGAAGCGCCACACTCCTTGTCTTCATGGGCTTCACATATAAGTAACTCATTATGGGGATAACCCGGCCTCTCCTGGCCGGTTTATACCCAGTAGTAATATCCCCAACATTAGGCCCCAGATTGATTTGAACTGGTTCATGTCAATCTTCAACACTTCAGAAAAATTCTCTCTTCAGCACCTTCGCATAAATCTTGTAAACCGCCATGACGTCATCTTCCAGTATCATGATAAACCGCCATGACGTCACCTGTTACTAAAAATGGTATATATCTCACCTTCATTAACGAGCCTCTGACAATCGAGGCGACAGCTCTGTCGCATATCCAGCTTTGGGCTCCTCTATTCTCGCGCCTGTCATATATCTCTTCACCTTTATAAATAAGGCCGGGGGGTCCTTTTCATTTTTCACCCCTTGCCTCTTCGTCTTTCTTCTTCCTTGCGCCGACCTGACCGTCACACGCAGCCGCCGTCGTCCAACTTCGCCCTCGTCTTCAACTCTGGCCGCTGCATCAACCTGATCGCACCAGAGAAACGCGGCGCTCCTCCGTTGTTCCATCAGCATCGGTAAGTTTCCTCTTCCTTGCTCCAGATCCACCATTAGGGTTTCGGTGTTCATCGGAGTTCATTGAAGCTTCGGTGCCGTTCTTCCCTGTTCTTCTTAGTATCATAAACGGCTAGTTTAGATCTGATATTTCGTGTGCGGCCGTAGCCATAGTCCCCTTTTTCCTCATTATAGCATCCCCTTCGTATAGAAAGAAACTCATCAGAATCTGATGAACTGTTGAAATACCTGTATTTTAGGTCTAAGTATATTTTGATTTTCTGACATGCCACAGATCTGAATTTGCCGTACCAGTCTGTGAAGACTGTTTTTCCCCTTACTTAGTTACTTTAGATCTGTACCTTTCATACCAATACAGGCGGTTTAGCTTTTTGAAAAATGATAATCCGGTAGATACCATTAGTCCCCTCTTAAACCGCTGATTCATTTGTCTTTGCACCTCCTCCATTGTCAGACTCCGGTTTAGCAATATCAGACTCCGGTTTAACAATCTGAGGCTCCGGTTTAGCAATATGCATATACCTCTGCTTCTGCTTATCCTGCATCACTTTATGCTTGCCCGTCATAAATTTTAGACCGGCATTTATCTTTTTTCAGCTTTTCATTGCAATGGCCAAACAATTTTATGCTTGTAACTGGGTCCCTTCCCGGGATACAGAATTGCAACTAGAGGGATGTGTCGCAACTGGCGCTTTAGCGAAGAAAGAAGTTATTCAGTGGAGGGTCCCCGGTCTAGAAAATCCTCCTGAGCCCAAGGATGGAGAAGTAGTCGTATTTGTCGATCAACTGAGCCGAGGGTTTAGCCCTCCCGGGTCAAAGTTCTTCCGAGATGTACTTGCTAGCTTCCAACTCCACCCTCAAGACATTGGCCCAAACTCTGTGTCCAATGTTTGCCATTTTCAAGTATTTTGCGATGCTTATCTTCAAGAGGAACCCACAGTTGAGCTGTTTAGGGATTTCTTCTATTTAAACCGTCGCACAGAGTTCACAGACAGACCCAACACTGAGCTTGGTGGAATGGCGATTCAAAAGAGGAAGGATGTTAGTTTCCCTCACGGCAAGCTTTATAGTCACCCCAAGGACTGGAATCAGACTTGGTTTTATTGCAAAGACACATCTCCAACTGATGAAAATCCTCTGCCGGGTTACCGCCCTCACCGTCTTAGCAATACACATCCCTTTCCTCAGAGATTAACTGCAAAGGAAAGGTCCAACTACACTCCACAACTGTCAAAGCTTAGAGCCTTTATGGCGAACGGTTTAACAGGTGTTGATTTTGCTCGCTGTTGGATAACCTAGAGCATTCTGCCCATAAGCCGGCGCCCCGGTTTGATGTCTGAATACACAGGGAGTGTGAAAGACCCTCAACGACATGTTGATATTCAGCTAACAGAGGCTGAAGTTACTGAGGCTGTCAAGAAAATACTGAATGAATCAGAGGCTGCCTGTAGCCAGATCGGATTAAGTCCTTTCTGCGTTTCCAACAAACCGCCAACTGTAAGAATCACAACTTTTTGTTCTAAATTGCTCCTTTGAAATATTCTCTCAAAATTTTGTCCATCTTTGACAGGGTGATGATCCGTTCTGGAAGAAGAAGCCACAGGATAAACCGGCTAAGACACCTCGTCCCAAGACCAAGGTTGTTAAAAAACCTGCCAAGAAGAGGACCACTGAGTCTTCCAAACCCAATGTTGATGCTGACTTGGCTAATCCGGACTCTGACGTAGAACTTGACTCTCTTGGTTCATTTTTCATACACCTCATTGACAATGACTATTATCAGGACGACGCTGAAGGCAGTCAAGCTGATGATGTAGAGGTAACTATTCTTTCCTCCGGTTAAGATCCTCTGCCAACACCGAAAATCCGTCGAGCAAACCGGAAAGTAAAATTTTCTCACCCCCTTGCTCACTTGGACCCAAACTTCTTTTGAAGACATAGCAACACGAAGCTCGCCGCACAACCCGCCACAGCGGCCAGGTAGTTACCTCCACCGGTTTACCGAATACTCCGGTTCGGAAATGTCGATCAGAGGTCTCTTATACTCTTGACACTTCTTGCCCCAAGGCGGGTTGTTTCCGACAGCCTCTTAATCCGCTTGATTCAAATTATCAGGGAACACCTCACTCATCCTCTGGCGAGTCAACGGCCACACAACTTCCAACCCTCAAGACAGTTCCTGGGTGAGCTATGCCTTAAATTTACTCTTAATACCTTATGTTCACCTGACGTATTGATCATTATGTTTGTTCTTCTCAGTGCTAAGCCTAGACCCAGCAAGAAGGCTCGTTTAAATAAACCGGCTGATGATAATGTGGCTATTGAACCGGAGAAGACTCTAGATCTGGAAGGAACAAATGCTGATGTTATACATGATGACCCGCCACCTCAAGATTATGACTTCATTGTTGAACAAGTAGAACTGGACACCACAGGCCACACTGATAACCCGACAAACCCGGCCCGAACTGATGATAAGCCGGCAAGTCCAGGTAAGGCTGCTGATAAACCGTCGTCTCCGATGAAGGTTGCTGGTGATAAAGAGGATGACATTATGATTACTGGCGTCGGCCACACCATTCCTGGCAACCCTATTGCTTTATCGAAGCATAGTGCCAAGGACGAGCTTTCTGCTATGAGCAAAGGCAAGTGGAATGCCGATTTATCAAGCTACGCCCACCTCAGCGCTCAAGACATTCATTCTGGCTTCTTAAACCGTCTGTATACCAGTCGTGATTATGAAGCCGGCTTAGTGAACTTGATGAAAGAACGATATGAGGTAACTACTGCTTAACTCTGCATAACTGTTTCTCTCTTATAGCCAATTCCAAATATCAACTCCAGTAGCCCCCAAGTGACGGTTTATGATATCAATTTAAACCGGGACTTTGTAATACCTCAAATTTGCATGTTTGGCCTCCAAGGGCCGGTTTAACTTATGAAGATGAACCGGGACTTTAGAATTTTAATATTGTAACTTTCGCCGGTGTAGTCAACCAAGGGCCGGTTTAACTTATAAAGATGAACCGGGACTTTAGAAGAATACCCATAACTTACTTTGAGCAAACATACATTAGCCCCCAAGTGCCAAGAGTAATACTTGTATTGCGCTTGGGACTTGTAGAAATTTCTAATAACGAGCAAATATGCATTAGCCCCCAAGTATCAGGTGCATAACTTTTTATGTGCTTGGTACTTCAAATATGTACTGCCAACTCATGATATGTCTGTCTCTTATAGGCTGAGCTGAGCAAAAAGGAAACTCAAACCGCTGATCTGCAAGAAAACATCTAGTCCCAGCAAGTAGAAACCTCCAAAGCCAAAGATGAGCTGACCAGTGCCTTAGCCACTATGGAAAAGCTGAAGGAGAATTTCAACAAGGAGCGGGCGGATTGGGCCACAGAAAAATCCGCATTGCAAAAAAAGAGTCGAGGACGCAGAAGCAGCTCTTAAACCGGTGGTAGATGAGCTGACTGGTGTAAAGCGGCAAATACATGCCATGACTGCTGCTGTGTTTGGTAAATATCCTGGCTTTAAGTTTTCAACATATCATCCCATACATTGCCGGTTTACTGATGTTTGTAATGATGCAGGAACTCGCATTAGTCATCTGGGCTCCGACGTGCAGAAGAAACTGAAGGCTGCCTATACTCTTATAGAGCAGTTATATACCGGCGCGCAATGGATCATCTGCACCGCTTCTCACAACAAGCCGCCCCCAACTTTAATCAAAGAGACCTTAGAAAGGTTGTCAATGCTGCCTACCCGGGTAGAAGAGCTAAAGAGATCTGCTACAAGGGCTGGTGCTCTGACCGCCTTAACCCGGGCAAAAGCATGGGTGCCTGATCTTGATCCGGTGGATGTGGGTAAAGGCTATCCAAGCTTAAAAGAAGACGGATTAGAGTTTGGCAATGATGACCTCCGAGCCATAAACCGGGAAGTATGTCCACTGGCTTGTCAATTGGCTGAAGAAGTTGATCTTTCATATTACCAGGCGAGTTATGACGTCAATAACAAACGGGTCGCTGCACCAACTCCTGAGGCTCAAAATCTTATCCCACCAAACCGTAAGCACACCTATGCCCCTGACATTGAACCGTCCACCCTTATAAGCGATGAAGCTGTATTCCAAGCCCTGACTGGGATCGACTGGGCAACCATTGACTTCCAGCCACTGGGTAGAGAGGAGGATGATGAACCGGTGCAAGATGATCCACAGCCGTCAAGTAAACCTGGTGACGAATCATGATCCGGAGGCCGATTTAGCCTTCCGCGTGCTACAATACTTGCTGAATAACAATCACTCTTTTGGGCACTAAAACGCCTTGTAATAGGCTAGTTAAAACACTTGGTCTGTTATGCCATCGTGCATATTTATTTTTTCCTGACATTTGTTAATCCGCCATGCTTAAGACATATGATGCTCATCATCCATAGCGATTTATTCAAGATGTTCCTGCATACAATAAATTGAAAGTGTCCTGATGCTAGATATATAGCCAGGGTTTATAACCAAGGCTGTAAAAAGATATTCAAATATGAAAATAAATGATACCTGTGACCTTGAATCACAATGTTGGTTGACCAACTTTTGTAGTGAGGGTGATAACCCCAATCTTGAGTAATGAAAACTCCTTTCATATTGTGCCGGTTTATAATAAAACCGTACCGGGTTGTGATAAACACTGGATTGTTCGTATATAACACTGGTGACTTATAGTCGAAACCAGACCGGGTTAACAAGCGCCGGATTATAACAGATCATGTACTGACAACTTGTAGTTGAAAGTCAAGCCGGGTTAATGAACGCCGGTTTATCAAAAACATTATAAATTGCATCAAAGGAGAAAAAACTTGGCAAATAAAAGCATATGAAAACTTGTAGTCGAGGCTTTTCACGGGCTGCCAGGCCCCAAATTCGAGGCTTTTCATGGGCTGCCAGGCCGCTGAGTTAAACCATTTTACAAAGCCTTTTAAGATGGACCTCAATCTTTAACCAATCATCGTTTTAACTTTGACAAGTTCAGGGTCTATGAGATTGACTTGTCAAAGTTCGGCGGGTCATACCAGGTTTACCTAGATGGAGTGTCTTACTTAAAAAGGCAGGCTAACCCGGGGTTTTAGGTGTATACACCAGGCTTCCAAGCCGTGGCTTGATAGCCTATTACAAGTGTAGATTCTTTGTTCATTACGAAGCAAAGAATCCCCAAGCAATATTTTGAGCTGTGCTCAGTGGGTGCCTATGTTTGAGTTGTGCTTTTGTAACACTCTCTTTGGCCCCTAAGTAATTTTCTTTTGGCCTTGAGCCGATCAAGAGGTGTAGCTATGGTTCGAATACGACCAAGCCCCCAAGTGATTTTCCTGGTGGCGTTGCGCCGATCAAGAGGTGTAGCTATGGTTCGAATACGACCAAGCCCCCAAGTGATTTTGACATATGGCTTTATAAGCTGAATCAAGGGGTAAACCGGACGCCGCTTTATAAACAAAAGCCCCCATGTAACCACACATGATGTAAGAAAAACAACAGATACCCCGCTTTAGCTGAGGCTCCGATTTATTATACTGATCATAATATATACATTGTCATAAGTCATAACTATGTACATAAGCAGAGCCTATGGCTCATGTATAGTAGGGCCGAAGATGAGCGATATTCCACGGCCGGTGGGTCTCCTCCTCTGATTTACGTGAGTCTTTGTGCTCTTGAACATCGATAAGATAGTATGACCCGTTATGCAGATTCTTGCTGACCACAAAAGGTCCTTCCCAAGGCGGGGATAACTTGTGCATATCGGTCTGATCCTGGATGAGTCGGAGCACCAGGTCGCCTTCTTGAAAAGTCCTGGTTCTAACCCGGCGGCTGTGATAACGACGCAAATCTTGCTGATAAATCGCCGAACGGGCTGCTGCAATGTCACGCTCCTCATCTAACAGGTCAAGTGCTTCCTGTCGTGCCTTCTCATTGTCAGCTTCGACATATGCCGCCACACGAGGCGAGTCATGACGGATGTCACTAGGGAGAACCGCCTCCGCTCCATAAACCATGAAAAAAGGCGTGTAACCCGTGGATCTGTTGGGCGTGGTATTGATGCTCCATAACACAGAAGGTAACTCCTCCACCCAACAACCCGGCGTCCGTTGCAAAGGAACCACAAGCCGGGGCTTGATGCCTCTCAAGATCTCTTGATTGGCTCTCTCCGCTTGACCATTAGACTGGGGGTGAGCCACTGATGATACGTCAAGCCGGATGTGCTCACGTTGACAGAACTCCTTCATAGCACCTTTGGACAGATTGGTACCATTATCGGTTATAATGCTGTGTGGAAAGCCAAACCGGAAAATCACCTTCTTGATGAATTGAACCACTGTAGCTGCATCACACTTACTGACTGGCTCTGCCTCCACCCACTTAGTGAACTTATCAACCGCCACCAAAAGGTGGGTTTTGTTGTCCTTGGATCTCTTAAAGGGCCCAACCATATCCCGCCCCCAAGTTGCAAACGGCCAAGTAATTGGAATCATCCTCAATTCCTGGGCCGGAACATGAGCTCGGCGTGAAAATTTCTGACAACCGTCGCACTTTTTCACCAAGTCTTCTGCATCAGCATGAGCCGTCAGCCAATAGAAGCCATGACGAAAGGCTTTAGCTACCGGGGACTTTGAACCGGCGTGGTGACCACAATCTCCTTCGTGGATCTCACGCAAAATCTCACAGCCTTCTTCAGGAGACACGCAATGCTGAAACGCCCCTGTCACACTGCAATGATGTAACTCTCCATTGATAATAGTCATGGACTTGGACCGCCGGATTATCTGCCGGGCCAAGGTTTCATCTTCCGGTAACTCGCCTCGGTTCATATACGCCAAATATGGGACCGTCCAATCTGGGATGACATGAATAGCTGCCACCAACTGAGCCTCCGGATCGGGAACAGCCAAATCTTCCTCTGTTGGGAGCTTGACCGACGGATTATGTAGCACGTCCAGAAAGACGTCGGGTGGAACCGGTTTACGTTGGGAACCCAAGCGACTTAAAGCGTCCGCCGCTTCGTTCTTCCGCCGGTCGACATGATCAACCTGATAGCCTTTGAAGTGACCTGCAACAATATCCACCTCTCGACGATACGTTGCCATGAGCGGATCCTTAGAATCCCAAGTACTAGACACTTGTTGAGCCACCAGGTCCGAGTCACCGAAGCACTTAACCCGGCTCAAATTCATCTCCTTAGCCATTCGAAGACCATGGAGTAGAGCTTCGTACTCAGCTGCATTGTTAGTACAAGGGAACATTAAACGGAGAACGTAACAAAACTTATCACCTCGCGGGGAACTTAATACGACTCCAGCCCCCGAGCCCTCCAATTGCCTGGACCCATCAAAATGAATAGTCCAATAGGTATGATCCAGCTTATCTTCTGGCGCCTGTAATTCCGTCCAGTCATTGATGAAATCCACAAGTTCCTGAGATTTGATCGCCGTCCGGGGCATATACTTTAACCCGTGAGGCCCAAGCTCAATAGCCCACTTGGCAATCTGACCAGTCGCTTCCCTATTCTGGATTATATCCCCCAAAGGAGCAGAGCTGACCACAGTAATGGGATGACCCTGGAAATATTGCTTAAGCTTTCGGCTCGCCATAAAAAATCCATACACCAGTTTCTGCCAATGCGGGTACCTTTGCTTGGACTCAATAAGTACCTCACTGATATAATAAACCGGCCGTTGAACCGGATACTCCTTTTCGGCCTCCTTGCGCTCCACTACAATAGCCATGCTAACAGCCCAGGCGTTAGCAGCCACATATAACAACAATGGCTCTCTATCAACAGGAGTAGCAAGACTGGCGGATTAGCCAGCTGCCGCTTTATGTCCTCAAATGCTTCATTGGCGGCGTTGCTCCAGACGAAGTCATCCGTCTTCTTCAGCATCTGATATAAAGGGATGGCCTTCTCACCAAGGCGACTGATGAACCGGCTCAAGGCTGCAATCCAGCCTGCCAGGCGTTGAACATCATTGATACACTTCGGTTTAGCCAAAGAAGTTATAGCCTTGATTTTCTCCGGATTAGCTTCAATGCCCCTGTTAGACACCAGAAAGCCCAAGAGCTTGCCTGCCGGTACACCAAAGACACATTTGGCCGGATTAAGCATCATTTTATAAACCCGGAGGTTATCAAAGGTCTCCTTCAAGTCATCAATCAATGTCTCCTCCTTTCTGGATTTCACCACAATATCATCCACATAAGCATGAACATTGCGACCGATCTGATTATGAAGACAATTCTGCACACAGTGCTGATAAGTCGCCTGGGCACTCTTGAGCCCAAAAGGCATAGATACATAGCAGAAGGCTCCAAAGGGAGTTATGAAAGCTGTCTTCTCCTGGTCCTTAACTGCCATTTTGATCTGATGGTAACCAGAATAAGCATCCAGAAAACTCAAACGCTCGCAACCCGCCGTAGCATCAATGATTTGATCAATACGAGGGAGGGCAAAAGGATCCGCTGGACAGGCCTTGTTTAAATCTATGTAGTCCACACACATACGCCAAGTGCCGTTCTTCTTAAGTACCAGCACCGGATTAGCCAACCACTCAAGATGAAATACTTCAATGATAAACCCAGCCGCCCAGAGCCTGGCTACCTCCTCACCAATAGCCTTGCGTCTTTCTTCATTGAACCGGCGAAGAAACTGCTTGACCGGTTTAAACTTCGGATCAACATTAAGTGTGTGCTCAGCGAGTTCCCTCGGTACACCTGGCATGTAAGAAGGCTTCCATGCAAAGATGTACCGGTTCTCACGGATGAACTCGATGAGCGCGCTTTCCTATTTTGGATCCAGGTTAGCGATGATGCTAAACTGCTTGGATGAATCGCCAGGAACAAAATCAACCAGCTTAGTTTCATCAGCCGATTTAAACTTCAAGGCCGGATCATGCTTCGTAGTGGGCTTTTTCAAAGAAGTCATATCCGCCGGATCAACATTGTCCTTGTAGAACTTCAACTCCTCTGTTGCACAAACCGACTCAGCATATGCCGCATCACCTTCTTCACATTCCAAAGCAATCTTGCGGCTCCCATGCATTGTGATAGTCCCCTTATGACCCGTCATCTTGAGCTGCAGATAGACATAACAGGGTCTTGCCATGGACTTAGCATAAGCCGGCCGTCCGAATAGGGCATGATACGGGGTCTTGATTTTCACCACTTCAAAGGTCAATGTTTCTGCTCTTGAATCATGTTCATCACCAAAAGCAACCTCCAGAGCTATCTTACCTACTGGATACGCCGATTTACCAGGCACCACCCCATGGAAAACGGTGTTGGACGGTTTAAGATTTTTATCTGTTAACCCCATGCGGCGGAAGGTTTCATAATAAAGGATATTGATACTACTCCCTCCATCCATGAGTACCTTGGTGAACTTATAACCTCCAACCTGAGGTGCCACCACCAATGCCAGATGACCCGGATTATCAACCCGAGGTGGATGATCCTCTCGACTCCACACAATGGGTTGTTCAGACCGGCGTAAATAACGGGGCACCGCTAGTTCAACGGAGTTCACTGCCCTCTTATGAAGCTTCTGATCGCGTTTACACAGGCTAGTGGTGAAGACATGGTACTGCCCACTGTTCAACTACTTCAGGTTGCTCTGGTAACCCGACTGCTGCTGTTGCTGTTGATTCCCCTGGTGATTATAACCACCTTGGTTGCCTTGATTGCCTTGATTGCCATGTCCACTTTGATTATCGTGAAATCCTGAACCGGAACTGTTTCCACCATAACCCGGCCCATGAGATCCGGGGCCTGAACCGCCGGCCGGTCCATGATCATTCCAGAAAAAATCTGAAATTTTGAACTCCCACATAATATAACAATCCTTCCAGAGGTGCGTGGCCGGCTTGTCCCGCGATCCGTGCTTTGGGCAGGGCTGGTTCAATAGGTAAGACAGGCGCTCCGGATTGGGACTTGGTTCTCCTCCATGCGGGGGCGGTTTACCCTTACGACGCTGACCATTACCCTGCGCATTGGTATTAGCCACAAAATCTGAACTGTTATCCGCCTTACGCTTACCGCTGTTTCCGTGACCCGTCGGGTTATGCTGCTGCCCTTTGGTGCTGCCGCCCTTCTTTCCCTTTACTATCTTGTCATCGTCAGACTCGGGGTCCTTAGTACTATCAGAGTCGGCATACTTCACCAGAGCTGCCATAAGTGTTCCCATGTCATTGCAGTGACGTTTGAGCCGTCCCAACTTCAACTTCAGAGGTGCAAACCGGCAATTGCCTTCCAACGTTAAAACTGCTGCATCAGCGTTTATGCGGTCAGAGAATGCAAAATCTCCAAAACCCGGCGCACCCAACGGGTTGTTGACTCTCCTTCCTCCTGGACACAGGCAGCTAAGTCCACAATTGACATGGGCTGCTTGCACGTATCCTTGAAATTCTGGATAAACCGGGCCCTTAACTCGGCCCATGACCCAATGGAGTTAGCTGGCAGGTTTTTCAACCATGTGCGAGTTGTTCCTTCGAACATCATAGTAAAGTATTTGGCACACGCCGCATCGTCCACATCCACCATCTCCATTGCCATCTCATAGCTTTCAACCCATGACTCGGGGGATAAATCGGCAG
Source organism: Aegilops tauschii subsp. strangulata (assembly GCF_002575655.3). NCBI lineage: Eukaryota > Viridiplantae > Streptophyta > Magnoliopsida > Poales > Poaceae > Aegilops > Aegilops tauschii. The sequence goes on along the minus strand of NC_053041.3, from coordinate 557,001,087 downwards.
TGTAATTTGGCACCTTACGCGGACCCTTGAAATCCTTGGGCAGCCGTACATTGCGCAGCGCTGGGACGAGACACGGTACCCCCAAAGAGCTGGAGGTGACCCCTGGTTCCACCGATGTTGTTGGACAAACCAGAGTAAACAGGCGGGACTCATGCTGCGCCGCTAACTCAGCCTCTCGATGTGCCCTAGCACGATCCACCACATCCTGAGCATCACCACCACCACCTGCCGGGTTATGGCCATGAGGTGGATTATGATTCCGCGCACTGCTGGACACAGTCGGTTCATCCATATTCCTGCTGTAACTCCAGCTCGGGCGGGGAGTAGAATGAATCCTTTTGCGGCTGTATGAATAAGCCTACTGCTGAGTCAAGGCTGTCTGAAGGAGCTCTCTAGCCCGTCGCGTTTCCACCGCTACGGGGGACTCACCGTCGACTGGGAGGGTCGCCAATCGTGAAGCGGCTGCGACTATGTTATCCAAGGGGTTGGAGTAATGACCCGGGGGCGTCGGCACGTGTTGGGTCGGGATATTTTGAGGAAGGGGATCCATTGCGCGCGGCTGAACCGGCGTCCCCGTTCCAGGCGCTTCGACCCGGTTTACCACTGGCTGGTTGCTGGTTCCTGCTCCTGGCGTGTTGAAGAGATTCCTGGCATCATAAACCGGAGGCAGGTGAGATCGGTACCTCCTCCTCATGACATCATTCGATGCGTTTTGATCCAACATAAGCCGATAAGCCTTTGCATCTAACTCGGCCTGCTTCGCCGCCATCCTGGTGTTTTCGGCGGCCAGGTCCACTTTGGCTTGGGCTATCTGATCCTTCACCTTCGCCACTTCTGCATTGTGCTGATCCTGATTCGCCGGGCTGACTTCAGCCGCTAGCAGTGCTGCCAAGGTGTCGAATAAATCGGACAAAACCTGAACCGGCGGTGGCGCAGGGCCTCCTGCCCCAGCTGCTGTCGCCGCTGCTGAATCGGAGATCATCGCCGTGGCGGTCGAAGATTGCGGTGCTGACTGCGTACCGGCCATGAAGATTGCAACTCGGCTTGGCGGATCAAAGGGGTCCGGAATACTGTCGCCATCGGAACAAACCCCGAACCGGCCATCCTGCAACTGATACAATGACTCGGTCTCTCCAGTAGATGACTCGTCACCGGAGTAAACGACGGTTTCACCATCAGATTCTGATCTATCCTCAGATTCCACTCCGTGGATGACTCCCACGAAGGCACGCTTCATGGCCGGCTTAACCCGGGCGGATCTCGCACGCTGAGCCATTTCGACAATGTCGGTGCAGATGTCCGTCTCAGGGCCCGGTTCGCCAATCTTGCCAATGAACACGTGAAATGCCGCCGAAGGGGACCCGGTACCCGTACTCAATTGAGCCGGCCTCGGGGCCCCAGCCTGCGTTGTCAATGTAGAGCTTGCCGTGACGACTCTTGGTCATCCGGCCCACGGCGTACCCCTTGAGTCCTTTGAAGCTGCCCTCTAAGAACTCGAAACCATCATGCGATAGCCCCACGGTGGGCGCCAACTGTTGTGGTTTTGTCACGACAGATGTCCTAGTGAAAGGACTTAGTCGTGGAGCCATCGCGACGGGTTAGCTTAAAGGGGTTAAAGCAGACAAAGGACGCAGAGAGTTTATACTGGTTCGGCCCCTTGCGGTGAAGGTAGAGGCCTAGTCCAGTTGTTGTGGAATTGCTAGGGTTTCGATGACCAGGGAGTGAATCCGGTATGCCGGCTCTCGAGTTGTTGTTTCTTGTCCCTAAACCGTCGCCGGGTCGTCCCTTTATATACACACGTTGATGCCCGGCGGTTTACAGAATCCCGAGGCCGGATCATAAACGTGTCCGACTCGGTTTCTACCTTGCTTATCTTACAACCCAAGTTACATATGATATGGCGGTTTATGTCTACAGGCCATAACCCGCCTCTGGGCCATGGGCCTTCATGAAGCGCCACACTCCTTGTCTTCATGGGCTTCACATATAAGTAACTCATTATGGGGATAACCCGGCCTCTCCTGGCCAGTTTATACCCAGTAGTAATATCTCCAACAGATCCAATGCCTACAAATTTATTTATATTGATCTTACTGCGTTACTATTGCTATTATCACTGTTACACTTGCTACAAAATACTGCTATCACTGTTACTGTTACCGTTGCTACTATTACTACTATCAAAACTATCAAACTACTTTGCTACTAATCACTTTGTTGCAGATAATTAATATCCAGGTGTGGTTGAATTGACAACTCAGCTGCTAATACCTTCAAATATTCTCTGGCTCCCCTTGTGTCGAATCTATAAATTTGGGTTGAATACTCTACCCTCGAAAACTATTGCGATCCCCTATACTTGTGGGTTATCAAGACCTTTTTCTGGCGCCGTTGCTGGGGAGCATGGCAATATTTGTTGAGTCACTTAGGATTATTATCATATTATCACTATGAAGAATCTGAAGGATCCAAAGACTAAGATTTATCCCTCAAAGACGAGGGGAGGTAAGGAACTGCCATCCAGTTCTGCTTTAGATTCACATTCTGTTATGAGTAAACTTGCAACACCACCACATGCTATGAATTCTAATATGTTGCAAGTTATTGATGATGCTACTTCTGCTATGGATAATGATTATGATGATTCTAGTACCTTGCTTGATAATGATGATGTGCCACTTGGTGAATTTCTTGATGAACAAATTGCTAGAGTAATACAACATGATGTTGTTGAATTTGATGATGAGCTTGAAACTGAAACTCCTGAAACACTTGCTAGAACTAGCCTTCCTAGATATGAATTGCCTAAGGTACCAGAAGGTTATGTTATGAATAAGGAGACAACTAGAGATATTCTTGCTTGTAAGGATAGAGATGATCTAGAGAAATTACTATGCAAGTATAAAGAAAAATCTCTGAATGCTAGAATGAAGTATGATCCTAAGTTTGCTACTTCACCTATCTTTATTGATGACAAGGATTATGAATTCTCTGTCGACCCAGAGTTAATTACTTTGGTTGAATCTGATCCTTTCCATGGTTATGAAATTGAAACTGTTGTGGCACATCTTACTAAGTTGAATGATATAGCCACCCTTTTTACTCATGATGAGAAAACTCCCTATTACTTTATTCTCAAATTATTTCCTTTCTCATTAAAGGGTGATGCTAAAGCTTGGTACAATACTCTTACTCCTAGTTGTGTGCGTAGTCCCCAGGATATGATTTATTACTTCTCTAAAAATATTTTCCTGCTCATAAGAAACAAGCTGCCTTGCAGGAAATATTTAACTTTGTGCAAACTAAAGAAGAGAGTCTCCCACAAGCTTGGGGGAGGCTTTGCCAGTTACTTAATGCTTTGCCCGATCATCCTCTTAAGAAAAATAATATACTTGATATCTTCTATAATGGACTAACCGATGCTTCTAGGGACTTCCTAGATAGTTGTGCTGGTTGTGTTTTCAGGGAACGCACTATTGCTCAAGCTGAAGAATTATTGAATAACATATTGAAAAATTATGATGATTGGACTCTTCCTGAACCACCGCCTAAACCCACTCCGAAGAAGAGGGGTATATTATATCTCAGTCCTGAAGATATGCAAGAGGCAAAGAAATCTATGAAGGAAAACGGTATTAAAGCTGAGGATGTTAAAATTTTACCTCCTATTGAAGAAATACATGGGCTTAATACACCACCACTACCTAAGGTGGTAGAGGTAAATTCTCTAATGAAATTCAATGAAAATGATAGTCCTCACAATATGCACCCTAGTCAATGCCTTCATGAGTTTGAAAACTACATTAGAAAACAAGATCACTTCAATGCAAATGTTATGAAACAATTGAAATACAATTCTGATATGATTGCTCGCTTGAGTGACTTGCTATTTAGAATTTCAAATGATGTTAGAGGTGTTGGAAAACATGCTTCTATGGTACAAACCCAGTTAGAACAAGTTGCTAAATCACAAGGAGAATTGCTTGATGAAATGAATAATAATATACATGACTTTGTTGTTAGAGTTGCAACTAGAGGAGGTAAAATTACTCAGGAACCACTTTATCCTGAGGGACACCCAAAAAGAATTGAACAAGATTCACAAAGAAATAACACTAGTGCACCTAGTCCTTCTAAAAAGAAAAATGATAGGACTTTGGATGCTTCTAGTGAACGTGAAATAGAGAAACCTCCTGATAATGAAAAAAATGTAACTTCTATCTCAGTTGCTGAAACTCAATCTGGTAATGAACATCCACCTAGTGATAATGAAAAAGATAAAGCTGATGTTCATGAAGATGCTCAACCAAATGAAAAAGAACCAGATAATGATGTTGAGATAGAACCACCTGTTGATCTTGATAACCCACAACCTAAGTATAAAAGATATGATAAAAGAGACTTCATTGCTAGAAAACACGGTAAAGAAATTGAACCATGGGTTCAAAAACCTATGCCTTTTCCACCCAAGTCAACTAAAAGGAATGATGATGAAGAATCTGAACGCTTTGCTGAAATGCTGAGGCCAGTCTTTTTGCATACTCGCTTGACTGATATCTTGAAAATGCCTCCTTATGCAAAGTATATGAAAGACATCATCACTAATAAGAGAAAAATACCGGAAGCTGAAATATCCACTATGCTTGCTAATTATACTTTCAAATATGGAGTGCCTAAAAAACTTGGAGATCTGGGAATACCAACTATACCTTGCTCCATCAAAAAGAATTATGTGAAAACTGCTTTGTGTGATTTAGGAGCTGGTGTTAGTGTTATGCCTTTCTCTTTATATAAAAGACTTGACTTGAATAAACTCACACCTACTAAAATATCTTTGAAAATGGCTGACAAGTCAACTGCCATACCTATCGGTATCTGTGAGGATATGCCCGGTGTTGTTGCTAATGTTACTATTTTGACAGACTTTGTTATACTTGAGATGCCCGAGGACGACAACATGTCGATTATCCTTGGTAGACCCTTCTTGAACACTGCAGGGGCTGTTATTGATTGCAATAAAAGCAAGGTCATGTTTCATATTAATGGTAATGATCATACGGTGCACTTTCTGAAGAAACAATTCCAAGTGAATGGTACTAATGTTATTGAAAAATCTCCGACAATCACTATTGGAAGTTTTCAAATACCTCTACCTACTGTCAAAAAGAAATATGAAATGCTTATTGTTGGGCACATTGTAAGGGCATATTTATCCCTTAGTTGTTTTGGTGATTGATGACAATGCTTTTTGCGGACTAATCGTGTGCGTTGAGTATTTCAGACATCTCATCACTACGCACAAGACGATTTGGTGCCCCTCGAAGACTATTGAAGACGGTGTTTCTCTACGTTTCTTTTCGGTGGATTTGAGTCGTAGGAAAGCCATACTATTAAGAGGGGGTCCGCTTTGGAAAGGTTTGGGTGGAATCATCACGTACACGTCTACTCCATTTGCACCTCCTTTCCTTTGGCACTTTGGAGCATCCTCCGTCTTTTCTCGTATATGCAGTTTGTCTTGTTTGCTGAGCTTGGGCATGCGGTAGTACTGCTCCTAGGAGCGGTAGTACCGCAGGCCCTTGCGGTAATACCGCAAGAGCCCACGGTAGTACCGCTCCTTTCACTACAAAAAATACACTTCCGTGATGATACGTGTTTGTCATAGTAGGTCGCGTTTTCTGTCATGCATGTACATCCATGACAAATTTATGACAGAATCAAGATAGTCATACCTGTGTTGTCGTAGAAGTGTTCCATGACATTGCCAAAATTATCATCACGGAAGTGTCCACTTCCATGATGATAAATTGCGCGTCACAGAAGTGCTTTCGTCAAGGGTGACTGACACGTGGCATCCACCGTAACGGAACGCCGTTAAGCTATCGGGTCGGGTTTTGGATCCGATAACCCGTTAACAGCCCCGACCAATGGGGATTTTCCACGTGTAAAATCATCATTGGCTAGAGGAAACACGTGTCGGCTCACCGTTGGGACAGATGTCATCCGCTCATTGGACCGAAGGCGCCTATGATACGGCGACATGTGGCACGGCCCAATAGAGGCCCATTCCTATGAAAAGGCCGGCCCGTTTCACTTGGTCAAAAGGTGGCGGGCCGGCCCACGGAAAGCCTGTTAACGGTCTGTTCGCATATATCCCATTTACAGCCTGCTAACCCAGGGCCCGTTAAGCCCTATCCGAATTAGGCCCAGTAGCGTCATTTGGGCCGTCCAATATGATTCAGCCCGTTTTAACTTCCGGCCCATGTGTGGCCCATGACTTCTTTCGGCCCATATGAGGACCTTTGTAACTCTTGGCCCATTAACGGCCCGTGATGAAACTAGCCCGTAATGAACAGTGTATCACTTTATACCCATTAATGGCCCGTTATTCCATTGGGCCGTTTCTAGCCCAAGTTATCTTTCGGCCTTCTCAGGGCCCATTGATTCTTGGGCTCATTTGCAGCATTCGGTTACATACGGCCCGTTACAGTCATTTTCTGCTTGTGGGCCAAATTCAGCCCGTCGTTACAGTCGGCCCGTTTGCGGACCGTTAATACATTGGGCTGTTTTCATGTCAAAAAAACCCGTTGGGCTGTTTTCATAGAGTTATCAAATACGGCCTATTAACGGACCGTTATGGTCCACGAATAGTACGGCCCATGATTGGCGAAATGATGATACACCCCGTAGAAGGCCCATGGATCCTATGGCCCGTATGAGGCCCATGGATAGTACGGCCCGTAGAAGGCCCATGGATCGTATGGCCCGTAGAAGGCCCATGGACCCTACGGCCCGTAGAAGGCCCATGGACCCTAAGGCCCGTATAGAAGGCCGATGGATCCTACGGCCGGACGAAGGCCCATGGATCATACGGCCTGCAGGAGGCCCATGGTTACAACAGTCCGTGTGTTGCCATGATTATTTTGGCCTAGTTACCAAAAATAGGCTATTGTGGCCACTAGAAAAAAACAGAAAAAGAACTGCAGTGACTACAAGCAAACAACTAAACAAGACAATAAGGAAATAAATAAGCAATCAATTAACGCTAGCCTATTACCGCTATTACACATATTACATCCACTGGGCATCAAAGTTCGCCACCAGTGCAAATATAGGGAACAAAGCAGCACATTACATACACTGGCCATCAAAATTGGCCACCAGTGCAAATAAACGCGGCAGCAAAACAAGAGCATAACTGAAACAACTTCAGAAGAGCTCAAGAAACGTTATCCTGGGTATCCACCATGCTGGCAATAAGCTTAGCAAGTTGATTAGCTTTGTCCTGTTTGGCGCTAAAATCCTCCAACGCTTGCTGTTGCACCAGAAAGTATGCATCTGAATGCTCCAGGGACTTCCGCAGTCCTTCCGCTTCTTGTCGCAGCATAGCTGATCGATGTCTTTCAGCTTGTAGTTGAGACTCAAGAAACCGAACTGATTCAGACAGTGAGTTTGAATAGCTTGTGCAAGCGGTAGTGGCCAGTAACTCGAACACTAAACCAAGACAGGACTTTGGGGTTGTCTCGCTGTCTTCAAGATAGTCTTCCTTAGCTGTTTTATCAGCTTTGTTGGAGACCAACAAGGATGTGTCACTATCCTGAACCTTATCTGCATTACTTCCTTTACCATTGCTTAATAAGGCACTCTTCCCCAATATTCTGTCAGCATTCTAAAAGAAGAAACAAGCAGACACATAACAAGTTTAGCATGTACTAGTATATGAAACTCATTTCGGTGAACCAGTTCATTAGTAAGGTGGACAGGATTAAACTACCAAGTCTTCTATTGCCAAGTACTAGTACATAATAAAAGCATCAAACAAACATATATCTATGTCCTATGGTCACTACATTGTCTTGCCAAATCAAAATAGAGACACGGTTCAAATCATATCAGTTCAAGACAAAGCAGCAATGAAAGAATACAAAGCGTGGGAAACTACACGGCACAACAAGATTTCAGATGGGTACCACGGGTCTACATGTACAACAACACTATTGGCTCTGTTGTGATGCTAGTAATGTGCATGATATGAAAGTCAACTGTATACTCAATTGAAATTGAAATCAACAGAGCTATTGATAAGAGCAAACATGTTAAAGAAACATGCGTGAACATACCTGTTGTGCCATTGGAGTTTCGATTGGATCCTTCAATTTAAAAATAAGTTTGTATGAGTAAATACAGTGATACAAGAGCAAAGCAATCATAGTTAAAAAAAGGCGCGCCTAAGCGAGCGCTTAAGCGCGCCTAGGCTCTAGGCGTTGGCAAAACGCATTGCGCATAACTACGCATAATCTGTGCATAACTGCGCATAAGCATGCGCTTTGGTCAGTAAAGTGCAAGGCGGTGGCAAAACGCACAATTAACGCCTAGCGCTTTTTTGAACTATGATAGCAATGGAATCTTAAATTAGAACAGTTGTTCTTCAGGTTTAGGCACTTGTTCTACATGAACAGAGTACAGTAAGACGCAAGAATATAATACTTAAAAATAGAAAATGAGCTCATAGACCTTACCACATTCTTGGTTCGGGACCAGTACAGAACAAGGCGTTCCCAGTCATCGTCCAGTAAATGTGTCTCAGGAGAACGTAAGGGAATTTGATGAGTTTCTTTGCCGGTGAAGTACGTTTTCTTCAGGTAATTCCGATACTGCCACCAAGCATTCTTGAAGATAGCAGAGGTATTAGCACAGGTTACCTCATCCTGAGTTTCCAAATCGGTCCTTCTCTATAGAGAAAAATGGGAAAATTTGCTGTATTATAACCATCATGGAGGTAGGATGCATGGGACGAAGCAAAGTAATTGCCATGAATAACATTACTTACACATAACTCCTGGACAAACACCTGCAACTGGCATTTTCCTTCATCTTCAGTATAATATTTCCAAGATGGGAAGATACGCACATACGATTTAACAACATCAAATGCAATAGATGCTAAACTACGACTAGCTGGTTGTGCTTCCTCCACAGGAATAGGCGTACTAACTGGTGGAGTTGGGGTTCGCCGTGATAGTACTGGCCCTTTGGGCACTGGAGCTGCCTTACTAACTGCTCTTGTTTGGGAGCTCTGTGGTGGAGATGGTGCTGTGTCAACAGGAACTGGGTTACTATCAGCTGGGGTTGGGGTTAGATTGGGTGAAGCCGGTTCTCTGTCCATCGCAGTAGGGGTACAATCTGCGAGAGTTTGGGTTATGTGTGGTAGGGCTAGTTCTTGTGCATGTACAACCGGGGTGCTATCTCCACCAAGAGGTAGCATTGTTTTATTTGAAGACCGTGTTTTTAGTCCGCTAGATACTGGCATCACCCGCTCCAATTCAAATGGCTGATAAACAGGAAACATAGTTGAATGTACAAACATTGTATGAGAGACAGATGCAGTGTGGAAAAAAGAGGGCATGAAATAGTTGGCATGTATATTGTTTAACTAAAACGGATAGCATGACATAATTTTACATATATGATGTCTATCTAAACTGGATAGCATAGCATAACATAATTCAAAGATATGATGAATAACTAAACAGGATCATATGACATAATTCACCTACATGTTATCTAAGTAATTAGGATTGCATCATTTAATTCACATATGTGATTTATATGCTAAACAGAGGGCATTCGATATGATGTCTGAACTAATAACATGGTGTTGAATATTGTGTATATGATGTCTAAACTATGCAAGACACCGTATGCATGATATGAGCAGTATAACCGTGCCAAGTTAGAGCATACACCTCAGTGGGGGAATAGGACTGGTCATCTGTCTCTGAATCCATCTCTGGGGAGCTATCGGGACCCAACAAGAGATCTGCTTCGACAGGTAGCACTGTCTGCTCTGAAGGCCTTGTTTTCACTCCAGATTTTTCCATCTCCCACCCAAACGGCTGATTCACAGGAAGAGTAGTTTAATGTACAAACATTGTCGACAAATGGAAATGTAATGAAGAAAAGGATGGGCAAGATATCATTCAAATATATGATGCCTGGTTAAACAGGATGGCATTGCACATTTCACATATATTATGGCTAGCTAAAAGACATGAGACTGCATAATTCCCATATATGATATAGAAACTAAACAGGTGGCATTACAGAACATGTCTAAACTAAGCAGATGACATATATGATGTCAAAAGTAGGCACTGCAAGGCAACATATGCATGATATGACTAACATCATAATGCCAAGGTAGAGCAAACACCTTGGGGGGTAAATAGGAGTGGTCAGCGGCGTCTGAATCCGCCTCAGAACAGATATCTTCCTCTGGATTACAATCTGGAGAGGGGTGGGGAGGGTTTGCCATTGAACCCACCATGGAGCGATGTCTGCATGACATTGTATTCGCACGCAAAACTCTTCTCTTTTTCTCTACATGTTCGGCATGACTGTGTACAATATCTGACATGCATACGAAAAAAATATGGTGAGATTATGTAAGGAGAGCATGCAGAAATTTAGAGTGATGGTAACAACCAGTGGATCGACGTTTTTCCGTTGAACCAAAATAGCCCTAATGGATCGACGTGAATGTATAGTAATAAGTGATGCAACAAGTGTACAACCTCTTTGCCATAGCCGTGTTGACCTCAGCATCATTGGGTTGGTCGCTGAAGCAGTTGAGGCAGAGGTGGCTGTCGGAGGTGTGGAAGAAGATCTGAGGAATCTGTAGACGGTGTCCAGGGCACTGCTCTATTGTGATGGATCGTTCTGTCATTGGAGCAGCTCCGGTGAGCCGTAAGACGTCAAGGCTGAAGCAGCACAAGACAGACATCGTCAATCTCAAGTGGGATTCTAATAGCATCTCCAATAGATGATGTAAAATGGATGTAAAATTAACATCACCAAAAACCACCTGACTACAACAGATGAGGTAAAAACTATTGACTCTGAACTTAACTGTCGAAACTGAAATTTACTGTGGAATCTGAATGCTATTGTCGAAACTGAACGCAATGGTAGCAGAGAGGCACTTGACATGTAGTTTAGGGAGGGCCTGCAGTTCATCTTCAACCTGCACCCCCCTGAGCCGCCAGCCACCACCGGCCGAACCGCCGACCCCAGCGCCGCCTCGCCGCCCCGAAACAACTCGCCACCGCCGCCCCGGTCAGCCATCTAGGCCCCTCGCCCCCCCCCCCCCCCACCCTGAACCCTAAGATAGATAGTGGGGTACCTCTCCGGCGAGACCCCGTCCCCGCTACGGGTGGTTCTTCCTTAACTCCGGCGAGCCCCCCCCCCCCAACCCCTGAAAATCGACTGACCCAAAACTTGATTCAGTCGACTAAAGTGTGGCTTAATCGGAGCAGAGCAGCAGCACGAGCGAGGGGGAGAGCAGCAGCAGCAGCTGGGCAAGCGAGCGATCGAGCGAGAGCCGGAGCAGCAGCAGCAGCGCGAGCGAGCGAGCGAGAGCCGGAGCAGCAGCAGCAGATCCGGCTGGTATGGACACCGCCGCCGAAGGGGCCTCGCACTGGGGGAGAGCCGCCGTGGAGATGTCGCCCGCGGCGCCGGCTTCAAGGTAGCCGCTCAATGGGGGTGCGGGATGGAGCACCGTCGGCGCCGGGAGGTCGAGTTAAGGAGAAGGTGCGATGTGATGAGTGTACAACCTCTTTGGTGGCGCCGAGTAGGCCTCAGCTTCGTCCGAGGAGTCAGTGAGGATGCTACGGTTCCGGTGGAGCAGGTTAAGGCGGCGCTGTGGGGATGGAGCAGCCGCGATAGACGAGGCGATCGTCGGAGCAGCTCCTGGGAGGTGGAGGACGGGGCAGCTGAACCGGCGGGACGGCGACATGGACGACGGATCCTCATCTGGGGAGGTGGACGAGGGACGTCGAGCTGTTGCGGTGGACGACGTCGTCGGGGAAGAGGCTCCGGCTGGGCAGCGGTGACCTGGCGGACGGAGGAGGGTGGGGTTTCGCGGTTGGAGCGGAGAGGTTATGGCAGCCTGGGATTTCGAATGGCGAAAAGGGGGCGATGGGAGGGGGTGAAGCATGACTTAGGGCCGCGTTTGTCCAAAATGTAGGGTGTGTTACAAAAGTACCCCCCACCGATTTGAACTAGCGGCCCTTTTGGCTCAGGGTTAGAAGGGGGATTTCGCGTGTCGGGATTTGGCAGCTGGAGGGAGTTTTCGCACGCGTTGTTATTTCGGGATAGCAAGGCGCGGGTTGTGAAGGCGCCAGTTTTAGGAGCACGATATCTGAATTTTCGGGATATAACAAGACGCGGGTTGAATTTTAGGGACAAGCCTAACGTGTAGTAATATTGTACTTGTACGTACCAAATCAATTCGCACTTCCCTCAACCAAAAAGAAAACAAAAAAAATAAAACTATTCGCACCACACAAAGAGAGAGTCTTGCCCCGTTTTACTATACAAATGCTATTCAAAGCTACTCCCTCCTTCCATCTATATAGGGCCTAATGTGTTTTTTGATGCTAACTTTGACCAAATATTAGAGCAATGATATATGACATGCAACTTACACAAAGCACACCGTTAAATTCGTCTATGAAAGGTTCTTTCAATGATATAATTTTCACATTGTGCATGTCATGTACTATTAATCTTTTCAATAGTCAAAGGCGGTCTTAAAAATCTCATTACGCCCTATATAGATGGAAGGAGGGAGTATGAATCCATGTTATGTCCGATTAAATTTTTTCGCTTGCTGTATAATGCATGTAACCTACTCATACCAACATTTTAGTGCATTCCAAATGTCTATACTACCGCTGCAATTCGAACTAAATTTGAATTCATTTCTCTATTTCAATAAGAATCTACAATCATGATTGTTGCCAACTTCAACCATCATAGTTTCCTTGCTATCTGCCAGATATAAATCGGACGGCCTATAATGCAGGATGACAGGCACACCATCATCAACAACTCCGCTTTTTTATAAGAGTAGAGATAAAATATATTAAATGTAGTATAACATGTTCATAACCACACCATGTGTATCACTGTTATATATATTCACACATGCGTCGGTTTGAAACACTATGATAAATTCTTCAAATATCCGAATTCGCTTTTTATAATGAAGTATATATGATCTCTATTCCTCTTTTACACCCACACAACCCTCTTATCTTTGTAGCTAGCGCTAACTTTCTCTTGTGCATGCACATGCCCGCATCCCTCTCACCCCCCTCAGCATTCTCTAGCTCCATCGCGCAAATTCGTCTTTTCACTTTAGGTCGTTCACCCACGGTGTGTGTAGGCCCCCCAGCTCCTTCTTTACGGCACACATCGATCGATATGCCTCTCTAGCCAGGTGTGCCTAGCACAAACACAAGCTTCCCCTCTTCTCTTGTCACCGTCCATGCCTCACTCCCACCACTCTTTTCATCGTTCTCGTACTCGCACACTCCTCCCCCCTCGATATAGTATGCCTCTCGTACAACCTCCTACATGCATCCCTCTCTCTCTATCCTTCTCCTTGTGCCTCATTTGCTTCTAACACACACATGCATGTATACCGATCCATCTCCCAACATATTCCTAGATCGACTTTAACTCCCCCCCCCCATCGATCGACGTACCTCACAAGTTATGTCTCTCCTTTCTCTAACAAAGGGCGATTGATCTTGCTATGTAGTTACGTCTGCTTACCACAACCACATCGTCCCCCCTCATCATTCGTGCATGCCTCCTGACCCGTCTCTCACACGCACGTGCACAGACAACAAGCAGCCATCTCCTCTCTTATTGATATTGCGGGCGTGCCCTCCGTTTGTCTAGCAAGCCTATCCCACCATTTGTTAGAAGCAACTCCACTACCACCCCCTCCAACACTCTAGCTCTGTCTCTCTCCCAACCTTATTCCTCTCCTGCACATATGCATGGATGTCGATCGATCTCCCTTAATACATGAGGCAGATCGATCTCCTTAATACATGAGGTAGGCCTCTCTCCTCCTCCACACATATACCAGCCATTGTACCTCTATAGTTAATTGGGCCTCCCTCTTCCCCCACCACACACCGATAGTCGAGCGCTGCAGGTAGGTATCCATGCCACAGAGACAAACTGCGCATGTCCCATCTCACATTCCAGTAGGCCAGCCACTCTATATCTTTGACGTAGGCACACACAAATTCGATGGCACTCTTTATCGATCGCGCGCGCACACGCACACATCATCCCTCACTTCGATTCTATGGACACCTCAAGCCGATGATACCTCCACTCTCTTCTCGTGGATCGCCCCCTCTATATATATGTTATATCCAGGACTCTATTTCACACACATTGCATATGTTACATTTTTTGATTGACCCCTCCCCCCCCCAAAAAAACTCTCAAGAACCCACACACTATATCTCTCTAGGTTTGTATCTCTCTCACACAACCCCACGTAGGTGGTGTACGTATACAAGAAGAGAATAGGTGCACCGTGCATGTACTCACGCTTCGTGCCCAGCCACACACGCGCGGGTACACGGTGGAGCTCATTTCTTTACGAAATGGCAGCCCACATGCTAATTTGAACGCCTGTAGTGGTTGTTTACCTAGGGAGGTCGTGTACCACGCGTGCACGAAACAAAGTTCGACTTGACGCGTTGCCGCGTTATTTTTAAATAAAGTTATAGCGCTCAATGGCACGTACACAGAATATAAAATGATTTTTATGGAGAAAAAGGTAGTCCGCTCACTATATACAATGGAGCCTGCCTGCCTGGTTTGTCGCTCTTTAGAGTATCTCACACAAGGCTGCGGTGGCCTCTCTCTCTCTCACCGTTGGTCACTGATCCGGCCGCATCCCGTCCGTCGGGGGAAAGGGAGTGCGGTCTCTCTCACCGTTGGTCACTGATCCGGCCGCATCCCGTCCACCGGGGGAAAGGGAGGAAGTGCATTGTTTCTCCGTTTGACAGCGCCGAGGCAGCACGTCCTGATCTGCGGTACACGCCGTTCTCTCTGACCAAGCTCCGGCGCGGCAGGGCCTACGCCACCTGCTCGCAGATTCCGCCCGCCGCCGCTCACCTAGTTACATCCCGACGACCTCCAGGCATCCCCTCCGGCCTTGCTCCACTGCCCGTCTTCCCACGTCGCTGCATGTGGATCTTCCATAGTTCTTTGCCCAAAACGTAGCTCATCCGGCGTACTTTCCATATTGCATTCTCGTCCTCACACCATTTTAGACAAACACAACCGTGTTGTTATCTTCCCTTAGGACAAGGAATATGCTTTTTTTTTGTCGTCGCATGTGTCATCAACTGTTATTGGCCAGTAATTGTTTCCTTTCTACTCGTTGCTATTGCGACCTTTTGGTGAACTGCACAAATCACTTTTTTCTTAAGAGTGTTTTGTGCAGTTGTACTAAAATGTCACACGGGCAACGTCTCTACATTTCAGTGCGACTGCACAAAGGGAGATTGGTTTTGCTCTATCCTCCTCATCCAACTCCGAGCCTAATCTTCTCCGACTAGTTAGTCTTAAGAGAGACTGCAAAGGTGACCGGCTTCTATTTGTGTGTTTATTGTTTCATCAGCAGTCCTCTATTATCGTAATCACACTTAATATCTTTGGAACAGGGACGCTCAGCTCTATTTTAGTGGAACTGCACAAAATGATCGGAATGTTGCATGCTCCAGATAGCTACTTTTTTTCCCAACATGCCTTGTTGATTTAGACAGAGCTGGGGGGACGTTGCTGCCAATGAAAGCATGGATCAATTTTAATTTAACACCTTCTCACAACTCTGTCTTCAGTTGTGATGTAATTATTAGCTCTGATCTGCTAATAATTGACATGCATTAGCAAGGAAGTTAGTTTTTTATTGTTTCTGAAAGAGCATCGATGGCAAGACACGCGAAACAAAAGCTGAAAGCTCACACTATTGTACAATTTCATGTCGCTGGAAAATTATTTGTATAGTACGTCAATTATGTAAACAAATGATGGAAGCTTGATAGCATTGCCAGAAGCCTCTTCATCATCCGGGTCCATGTGCCATGCACAAAATTATACTCCTTCGTTCCTAAATATTTGTCTTTTTACAAATTTCAAACGGGCATATTTTAGAGTGTAGATTCACTCATTTTGCTTCGTATGTGTACTCCCTCCGTTCCTAAATATTATATTCGTCTTTCTAGAGATTTCAACAAGTGACTACATACGGAGCAAAATGAGTGAATCTACACTCTAAAATATGTCTATATACATCCGTATGTGCCAGTCCATTTGAAATCTCTAAAAAGACAAATATTTGAGTAGTCACTCATTGAAATATCTAGAAAGAAAAATACTCCGGAGTATATTTAAGAACCGAGGGGGTAGTGCACAACCGCGTGGGAGACTCAGCCCGGTCGTTGCGCCGCATTAATAGTGAGTAATGAGCAGTCAAATCATAAGCCCCACCTTTCCCACTGTAAGTTGCTCTAAAGAAGCAACCATCAATACGATCTTCTTTGAATCCGCTCATACTACTCCATCCGTCACTGTTTATACAGCGCACTTCAGAAAAAAGAAAAAAAAATCTATGGGACCAAGGCGACTAGCGATCGGCCTGAAAAATAGCATTGTTAGATATAGCACGGCGTCTATTACTAGAGGGAATAATGCGTATACACATGCATGCAGTGCTTCCACCCCGGGTACACACATGCATGCACTTACTCCACTCCGTAGTAGTACAGTACATGGAGAGAAAATTGTGGACTTGATTGCGGTTACCACGCCCTAATTAATTGAGCATTAAACCAAACGCGTCTAAAGTCTCTCTGGTGGTGGAAATGCATTGAGAGAAATGCATCATAATGAAGCGTGCCCTGTAAACTGTGACGGAGGAAGGAGTAGTATGAAGGTGCAAAACCAAGTACGCGTATGGCCAGTCGGTCAACGCACCTCCTCTTGGCATATCACTGACATGTGGGACAGGAGTGTGAGCAAACTGATCTCAATTAACGGCAAAGAGCCAACCCACCGTTCCTTGAGAGAGACGAGGAGCGAGAACACATAGACGGGCTCGCACGGAGGCCAAGATATATTCGAGCATGGTTGGTTGATCGATATCATTCATTACATGTTGGGCTGCCGTTTTCCGCCCTTCTCCGGAATAAACGTGTACTTTATCAGAGATAAAAAATTAGAGTACAGACGCTCCACCATGCGGTTCTAGTAGTAGTACTACTCATACTACTGCGCTTGACTCTTCGCCTCTTTGTGAAGTCGAACAATGATGGTACTCCGCATGTTGGGTACTACAGTGTATGCCTCTGACAATCTGACACCGAATGGACTGATGCATGTCCACCGAGGGTAGGTTGCATTAGTCAAAAGGCGTAAGCGAGCTTCACCTTGTCCTGCAAGCTTCTCCTCGTTCTGCGAGTTGACGGGACACACCACAAAGTAGTGCTAGTCCATACTCCCTCCTTTCCGGTTAATATGGCTTAATCTTTTTTGCGGGTAAATGAGAGAGCTTTATTCATATATAAGCATTCTTAGGACGATCAGCCAAGACACTGGTCACTAGGAAGCGAGGTACCCCGCAAAAGAAGAAGTAGGAAGCGAGGTGTTTCATCAAGCCAGCTCTCGGCCACATTCAAACTGCAGCAAGCACGGTTCGCACGAAGATGCGCCGCAAGGTTTGCTGACCTGTTTACATGCTGAATAACAAAAAAAGAGGAAATATTACCGAGCGCTACTATTTGTAACAGGATATGAGCCAGAATTAAGCGAGAATTGTGGCGAGTGTTCCATGCAATCAACTTCCATTATCACATGCGAGAACCCTCGAAGAGAACCAAATGTGTTGAAGATTGCTTTATCACATTTTTAAAATTATAATAAGAGTGCAGACGCTCCTCCATCCGGTTCCTAGTACTAGTATAGTACGTACCTTTATAGACTATAGTAGTAGTACTAGTAAACTTTGCGCTTGGCTGTTTGCCTATTCGGGAAGTCGAACAATAATAGCACTAGTAGTATAGTGTATGCTTCTGGCAATCTGACACCGAATTAACTGTTGCACGTCCACCGCCTGAGCGAGGGAGAGCTTGCATTAGTCAAAAGTTTCTCCTTGTCCTGCGAGCCACCGCGCGCAAGCTTCTCCCGTCCTGCAACCTTCTCCTTGTTCGGCAAGTTGACGGGACACAGCAAAGTAATGCTAGTCCATACTGCCTCCTCTCCGGTTAATATGGCTTAATTTCAAACGAGATAAATACACTGTCTGTCACTGTATATTTGTAAAAATACGGTCAGTGGACTTCATAATACGCTCATTGCGCTCAATATATATTTTTCGGTGTTTATACGGTCACGAGCTCACCCTGACTGAGTATGTGTGTGCATGCACGTGTAGGTTGAGCACTTGAGCGTGACAGTGTGTGTTCCGTCGTGTGCTCAGACATGCATGCATTAGGGCGTCGCGCGCGTTTTTGCGTCCATGTGTACGTGTGACTGTTGCATACACGTAGGGGGAGTACGTGTAGGGGCCACTAAGGAGCAGTCAAATCACACAGTAAGTTAGTCGGAAGAAGCAACCATCATTTCACTCTTGAATGACACGTACGCAATATAAAATGGTTGATATGGAGAGAAAAAGAAAACCACTATATATACACTAGCAGGAGCCTAAGCTACAAGCCTGCTTGCTTAGGTTGCTCTCTTCACAGGCATAGAACGACGGGCCTGATCCCGCAGCTGGGGTAAGGGAACAATGTTCTGCGTAGACGCGGTCGACATCGGCGAGGGAGAAAACCCACAGTCGGTGCGTCCCAATCTGGGGTCACCGCGGGATGGGCCGATGCCGCGTCCCAACCGCCCTTCTAGCTACAGCCCGACGTCCCAGGTAGTCCATCTTCCTTTTGGAGCCGTCTTGCTCCACTGCCGTAGCTCCATCTCCATGTCGATCTTTCTCTACTTCTACCGGCTTCTACTTGTGATGAGTTTATGTCTCATGAACTAGTGCCATTACTATTATTCTAATCACACTTCTTCAATATCTTTGCCATCAGGGATGCTCAGGTCGATTTTAGTGGAACTGCACAAAAGCACCGTATGATCCGAGGGTGCCAGCCGTCTTTCCTTCGACAGGTTCTACATGGCCAGGAAATTAAATCATGTTTAGGGTTTAGGGTTTAAGTCGTAGTGACCCCATCAGTAGTTTTTCTTTCCTACAGGCTCTCACAACTTTTTTCTTTAGTTCTGAAGTAAATATTGGCTATGATCTGTGAATCATTGAGATGCATCAGCATGCGTGTTAGTTTTCCTTTGTATTTGATGGAATGTTGTAACGGGGCAACCTTGGAATAGGAATGAAAATGGAGTGGAAAGTTTCCGTTTTTCCGGAGAAAAAATGGAAACGGAGAGAAACCAACGTTTCGTTTCGTTGTCGCGCCATCGAGCAAAACCAACGTTTAAATCACGTCTGTCGTGTTCGTGTCTCACCCTCCTCCACGGCTCGACCCCACACGGTCGCTCGGCATGCCACTCACCGCAAACCGAGTATACGATAACTTTCCCGCCTGCTTGTCGATGGATCGCGCCATGGAGTACTAGCACTACTGGAAGAGATTGACGAGTTGGGGGAGGACAGCTAGCTGTAGCACGGACTCCCAAGAACTTTTTACATGCATGTTGTAGCCGGCTATTGCGACCTTTGAACGCGGAGCAGCCGCGTGCACCCGGAAGCGGCGCGGGCGATGCTCTCTCGGCCGGCGCGCCGCTTCAATGTCGTCGCCAATGAGAGGTCGCGTCCTCTCTGGCCAGGCATGAATGCGGCACTGACCGTTTCAGGCGGGAAGCACGCGCGGGTGATGAAGAGGGTTCGGGTTGGTCAGGACCGGCCGTGGTAGCGGTCCGGATGTGCACAAACAAGAGATGACGTACGTTAATATTGTTGCGTATATAATTAACAACGTAAATAATGTGCCAGTTGGACAAATATGATTGGAGATGGAGATGGAAATGTAATTTTACGTAAACACGGATATGCATGTCTATGTCTATGTGTGTGTGCGCGACGACTCTCGCGACCTGGAAGCGGGGGCGTGTTTTTGATCGAGTTTTCTTTCTTGGTACGTTAGAAAATCAGTTTGTCTAATTCACATCTACATGTTATTTACTGAGAAGAAACAGACCACAGTGAGGATTTGTCGAACTTCATAGGTGTCTCACCCAAACTTGATGCCAAATGGATGATGCATCACCGCGATGACCTATCGATGCTCATGGTTGCGCCTCATGGTTGCGTCGGCTGGTAAAGCTGATCGATTTTCAATGAAAAACAAGCTGTCTTCCATCAGTGCTCTTTGCTTGTTACGCACAAAGATGATATCCTTCATCAGTTCACCTTGGTTGCGTTGGAGACGCAGTCGTCTTTCACGTTGGTGCAATTTTATCACACAATTGGCTATGAACCAAATGTTTCCTCGAAGAAGGATCGACGTTGGTACTAAGAGGATAAGTTTTGTATTGATTTCTAAGCCTTTTCACAATTTGTCTCCAGCTCCCCTGTAATTTTATTTGTCCAGCTATTAACTTTGATTTAAAAAATGCTGTGGACTAAAAACCCGGATGGACGTAGTAGCCCTCCATTTTTATTTACTCCGCATATTAGATTTGACTGAAGTCAAACTTTGTAATACTCTCAAACCTTTCCGATAATTGAAATTAAAATTCTTTATTTGTACACACTCTCACACGTTTCTGATAATTTGGCGCATGTGTGGTTGTTCACTTAAGGGGGGGTAGTGTACCACACGTGAAGGACAGGAAGTGCGACCAGGACGCGTGGGCGTGGATCATTAGTTCATCGGAAGTAGTACTAGTTTTCTTCACTATACATTAAATAAAGAGTTTTGTTTCGTACTTACACAATTTAAAACGATTGTTATGGAGAGAATAAGAACACCACTCCACTATATATTAGTCGTATACACGAGAGTACTATATGGATGCAGCTTCATTCACTTAGTGCACCTGCCTTTGGATTTATGACATGTGGGCCCAAAATGTGGCTGGCTCACCTGTCATACAGCCAAAAGCAGGTGCAGTGAAGGCACCGGAGCTCAGTCTGTACTATAGTAGTATATATATAAGCGGGAGCCTCAGCGCTTGTTCGCTAGGGTTTGCACTCTCCACACGCTCGCCGCACTACATATATGTTACACGCTGGAGGCTCAGCGTTCATTTGCTAGGGTTTGCTATATTCACAGTCTCTCACCCTCTCTTCACCAGATCTAAACAAGACTGTGTTGGCCTCTTGTCTCTCTCTCCCCCCCCTCACAGCTGGTGAAGGAGGCGTCCGTATCCCGTCGCACCGGGAAGGGGAGGAGGTGCAGCGTTCACTCTATCGCCTTCGGCGAGGGAGGCAATCCACTGCCGGCTGCGCTGTTCTCTTTCACCCAGCGCCTGTGCGGGAGGGCCACCGACCCCTTCTTCCTCGCTGCCATACGTAGTGTGGGCAGATCCGGCCGCACGCCTTGCCACATCCCGACGACCCTAAGGTATAAGTTTCTTTGAAATCGTCGTTGCTCTAGCTGCATGTGGATCTTTTTCGATCTGTAATCGAATCTAGGTCTTGGTTCAAAAAGGAAAGAAGGGTGCGGTGGGCTGGAGCAAGAATCTAGGACGTGGTTCAATGAGGAAAGGAGGGGCGGAAAGTAGTATAGACTGGCTATCCAGCCGCTTTGTAGGTCGAAAAGGGAAAAAGGGGGTAACCCAGTACACACATCTGTAAGGAACTGATCTCTTTGTTGAAGAGGGAAAGAAACTGGGGGGTCGGGTAGTTTGTGCAGGACTAGATTTGCTGCCCTCACATAGGAAGAAGGTTCAAAGAGAACAAATATGGGACCAGCGCATATATGCTGCTTGGCTACATACTCTGCATCACCCATTTATACGTGTGGACGCACATGGTGCTGGCATGTCCCATACAGCTATTTTGCTGTTGTTAATCTAAGAATGCCGCCGAAAAATTGAAGCAATGCCACTGTTAAAAGTAAATTACATTTTTTTTAACGAATGTTTTTTCAAGAGAATGTCTCTGTTAATATGAATCAATGCAACCGTTTTAGAAATGCTACTGTCCTACTTTGTTTTCCATCCAAGATAAGTTAGATGCTTCTTTCTGTCACCGTTTGTTTCATCCTCCTTTATCGGCAAGTAATTGTTTCCATTTTTGCCTCTGTTAAAACAGGGCTATCGATTCAACTTGTTGCTATTGCGACATTTTGCTTCACTACTCGAAACACTTATGTTTTAAGAGTGTTTTGTGCAGTTCAACTTGAATGTCACACCGGTGACTTTGCTTAATTTTGGTGGAACTGCACAAAAGGAGATCGAGATTTGTTTCCAGTCTTCGTGGCGAGTTGTTTCAAATCTTGGTCTCAACCACATGATGTGCAGTGTGCTTTGAGATGTTGTGCTACTTGTTTTGGTAATGTTTTAAATAAATGTTGAATTGAAGCTATTGTATTGCTGTCTTTTCCCATTAAGTAGTGAACAAAAATGGGACCAACCCAGACATGATGCTTGTTGCTTTGTTACAACAAATTCAGCATCACCCCCTTTATAAGCCAGTAATTGATGCCACTCTCATAATTAACTACTGAATCTTATTTCAAAACTGCAACACTTGTTAGGGATTGGCGGGATTACCATTTTTGTGGCCACATGTTTCATCCTCCTTTATTAGCCAGTAATTGATTCCTTTTTTGCCTCTGTTTAAACAGGGATATCTATTCAACTTGTTGCTATTGCGACATTTTGCTTCGCTACGCGAAACACTTTGCTTGATTTCAGTGCAACTACACAAAACGAGATTGGATTTCCTATTCGTGTTGGCAGATTCGTATTTTATCTTGTCCGTCTCATGAAAGGTTAGTACAGGCCTTCATCCACATGATTGTGCAGTGTGCTTTGAGATGTTGTGCTACTTGTATTGGTACTGTTTTAAATAAATGTTGAATTGAAGCTATTGTATTGCTGTCTTTCCCATTAAGTAGTGAACAAAAATGGGACCAACCCAGACATGATGCTTGTTGCTTTGTTACAACAAACTCTGCATCACCCCCTTTATAAGTAGATGGAAGCACATACTGTTGTTGCGCCCACTCTCCCCTGGAACTGTTTATGCTTTTCGTTAATCTAATGCCGCTGGTAAAATTAAGCAATGCCACTCTCAGAATTAATTAACTACTGAATCTTAGTTCAAAACTGCAACACTTGTTAGGAATGGTACTATCCTGCTTTGTAGTTCTTTCTACATGTTTAACCAAGGTATTGTTAAGATAATGTCTCTGTTAAAATGAATCAGTTGCATTGTTTTAGGAATGGTACTTTTTTGCTTTGTCGTTCTTTATACATGTTGAAACAAGGCATTGTTAAGATAATGTCTCAGTCAATATGAATGAATCACACTGATGGAGAGTTGCTACTCTCCTGCTTTGTTTCCCATTAAGATAAAGTAGATCAGTAGATGCTTTTCTTCTGGGAGTAAAAGTCATCAATCGTTATTTCTCAGTAATTGTTTCCCTTATACCTATTGTTGCTTACAGGGATATCAAAATTAAACCTCGGTTTTATTCCGACTTCGATTTTAGTTGAACTGCACAAAAGGAGCCAATGTGTCCAAGGCAAACTGCTGCATTACTGGGTCCAGTTGGTCGTTCCACTTTGCAGAAAGAAGCAGTCACTGTTTGCGCTACATTACAGAAGGAATGACCGAGAAGCTTTACAGAGTATTATTAGACACCGGTGACATGACTAGTCTGCAGAGACCATTGGCAATTTAACAACACGTGGAGTGCCCTGGGCAAAAAGTGCCCAAACAAGTACAAGAAGCTACGACAGGACTCCACGATCATAGGCATTACATATTTTGAATGGGAAAAGCTTGTCAAAGTTTAATCATTGATGTTAGCAAGAAGACGTTAGTTTAATATATTGGAATTGGAAAACCTTGTCAAAATTTGCTCATTGATGTTAGCCAGAAGACATGCATTTGATATTTTTGAGTGGGACGCCCTTGCTGTGAGCAGCGTCGAGTGTTTTTTCCTATTCATGTGTTCAGTTTAGAAGTAAATAGTTACTCTGCTGAGATATTCCTGTGTTAAGAGTTTGTTCTGAATATTGTCTATGTAATGCCAGGTCTTGTGTTTGATTGCAAAGTTGAGCTTGGAATGTTGTGGCATGCGGCATCACGAGCTGTTCACCGTGCCTCCTGAGAATAATGCTTCGTATTGTTTTGTATGTCGATCTAATGCCAGTGATTTGCTTGTTAAGAAGATCATCCTCTTTTGTTGTTTCCGTGCTTAAGAAGTTCATCGTCTGATGTTTCATTCATAGCCTATACGACAAGTCGGGTAGGTTAGACGTGAAACCATATGATCTTCCGACCAACTCATGATATTAGGCCGTGATTGGATCGTCGTTTTCCAACCAAAACCGCTTGTAAAACTGATGCTTGTAAATTAAAGCAGATGGTCTCGGGCGAAGGCGCTTGGTTGGTCGATTTCGACTAGTAAAATATCGGAAGTACTTCACACACGATAAAAACGCTGAACGACACTCGGACGATTGCTAATCCAGCCGTTAGCTGTTGTTTCAGCCTTGCCCACGGATGGCATGATACGCACGTTGTGCATGTATCGTCTGGTAATGTCGTCCATATAGCAGTGCTTGTAAAATATACACTGGTCTCTCAAATTACACGCGTAACCCGCCGGTTCTACTTACAGACCTCGGGCCCTCGGTTTCATTATGCCTGTATTTTACGTGTTGTTTCCGATGACGAGTAAATTACACTTGTATGTTAATACAGGTTTGAAATAAACCAGAGCTCCCAAGCGCGGCCTTACCATTTCATGTCGTCTTAGTTTCTCGAAGGTGCTCATAGGTGTCCGATGATCCTGGCTTCCTGAATGAGCAGCGGGCGCTGTATCAGACCATCCGTAGGGCCCGCGAGGCCCTCTCCGTTGTCCTTCGAGTTGTTGCGCTCGCCGTGGCGCCGAGCATTGTTAACATCGTCAACGAACATGAGGATTCAGGAGATGACTTTATTTTGACTGGATGACACTAGGGACCCACTAGGGCCATAGCCGTACGTACGCAAGTGCCTCCTTATTATGTACAACTATATTTTTTTTGCTTTCTCCTGGTTTCCTGACATCACGGTCCCACACCATTGTCAACCTATGTAGTCAATATAAACAAGAGAATTGCACAAGGTGCGGCCGACAGCTGGGACCAAGCAGCTCGAGCAGTATTTGTGTTTTTGAGGCGTGAGCACTGCAGAGTTTTTCTTGGCGATGATTTCATTGTTGTTCAGAGGAGAGCAGGGTATTAACTGGGCGGGCTGTGGCCCGTCTAGCCCAGGCCACATATCCAGCCCAGATACTAATTTTTTTCAAGATGAAAATGGCTAGCCCAGCTATACGTCTTTTTGAGGAATACCCAGGCAAGGTCAACTTGTTATTCTCCGCCCCGCTGGGCTGCAAATCTTTCCTAGGAGGGATGCATTAGGCTTAACAGGAAAATGGGCTTTAAAAAATAATAACTAGGATGTAATTATAAAAACTGGGCAGTAACTATAAAAAATGCACCAAACACGAAATTAGTTTATAAAATATTATTTATGGATTTTGAAAATCTTAAATTTGCATTGTTGCGCGCGCAATGTTTCGTTGGATTTTTACGTAATACAAATTTATATTTAATCTGACTAGAAATTTTGGGATAAAAATATTTCGGATCCCATCAAAATGTGGGAAATTTTATTGAATTCTGTCTTCAACGGTTGGTTGAAATTATTAATCGTTGTCCTACCTAGAAAATGGGTTGTACTTTTAACAAACTATAAATGGGCTGTTGTAAATTCCATTAGAATTCAAAAATGGGCTGTACATTCTTACAAAACGCAAATGGGCTATAAGTTCTCTGCCACACACTTGAGGGCCTACTAAGTGACGCGTCCCTAAAAAAATAAGTTGACGCGTATGCAAGGCTTTGTCAACTTATTATAGTCAACACACGGTTCTAGCAGCAGTGGCCGTTGGATGTCTATCCAACGGATGTCGTGCTTCTTCTTCAATCTCGGATATTCTTAGCTTCGGCCGCCCAAAAAAATGATTCCTCCCCCTGACATCTGGGGCGCACCGTTTCGGAGGCTGGCCTGTGGGCCTACTAAGTTGGAGCGTACCAAGGGCTTTGTCAACTTAGTCAATATAAACGATTCTAGCTTCAGTGACCGTACGATGTCCATCCAACGGCCGTAGTGCTTCTTCAACCTCTGGTCTTCTTGGTCCAGCCGCCCAAAGCAGCGCCGGTCGTGTCGCCTGCTCCTGCCTCCCGTGGCTGGTTGTGCTGCCGCGGAGGCCTCACCGCCCCCATACTACTCCCACCGCTGACCATGCCATCCCTCCACTCACCCACACCCCCTGTTATTCTGCGGCGACGGTAGCCTCACACCGCAGTCGAACCAGTGAACCCTCATACTCCTCTCCGCGCGGGCTTCCACTGATGCGTCTTCCCCGGCTCCGCGTCGTCCCCTTCCTAGGCCTCGCCGTCGTCCACCGCCCTGGTGCTCTCGGCGCGGCGTGGTCAACGTGGTCAACGACCGACTTCCATCAGAAGAGTACTGTACGTGGAGAGGCTGACAGCTGGGTCCATGGCGGCCGCAAGGAAGTGCCTCCTTATTACGCGCAAAATAATTATTCCTCCACCTGACAGCAGGGACCCACCGGACGGGCCACCTTATTTCGCAAAAAAAGCGTTTCCCCCCTAACTGCTGGGACCCACCAGATGGGCCACCGTATTTCGTGAAAAAAACGTTCCCCCCGCTGTCAGCTCAGACCCACCGGAAGTGCCTCCTTATTACGCACAAAAAAATGAATACTCCCCCTGCTAGCTGGGACCCACCTTGGTGGGAGGCTGACTTGTGGGCCTACTAAGTTGACGGGGACGGAGGGCTTTGTCAACTTAGTCAATATGAACGATTCTAGCTCCAGTGACCGTACGATGTCCATCCAACGGCCGAAGTGCTTCTTCAACCTCTGGTCTTCTTGCTCCAGCCGCCCAAAGCAGTGCCGGTCGTGCCGCCTGCTCCTGCCTCCCGTGGCCGGCTGTGCTGCCGCGGAGGCCTCACCGCCCCCTACTATTCCCACCGTTGGCCAGGCCCTGCGGCGACGGCAGCCTCACACCGCAGCCGAACGAGTGAACCCTCATACTCCTCTCCGCGTGGGCATCCACTGCCGCGTCTTCACCGGCTCCGCGTCGTCCCCTTCCTAGGCCTCGCCGTCGTCCACCGCCCTGGTGCTCTCGGCGCGGCGTGGTCAACGTGGTCAAGGAACGACTTCCATCGTACGTGGACTGTACGTGGAGAGGCTGACAGCTGGGTCCATGGCGGCAGCAAGGAAGTGCCTCCTTATTACGCGGAAAATAATGATTCCTCCACCTGACAGCAGGGACCCACCGGACGGGCCACCGTATTTCGCGAAAAAAACGTTTCCCCCCTGACTGCTGGGACCCACCAGCTACACCTTCGCACGCAAGGAAGTGCGTCCGGGCAAAAAAAAGATTCGCCCCCTGACTGCTGGGACCCACCAGCTACATCTTCGCACGCAAGGCAGTGCGTCCGGGCAAAAAAACCAAAACGATTCGCCCCCTGACTGCTGGGACCCACCAGCTACATCTTCGCAGGCAAGGAAGTGCCTGACAGTCGGGACCCACCTGGTCGAAGCGTACGTACCGTTGTCATTCTGGTCGCGAACGTGTATGTACATATATACTGGTCGATGTAGAGGCGCGCACGTGTCGTAGTAGAGGCGCGTACGTGTCGTAGTAGAGGCGCGCACGTAGCATGTACATGTACGTACAGCGGCCAGGGTGCAAGAAAGAAAATACGGCCACGTACGTACATACGGGCAGGGTCTCGAACGCCTACTCGCGCATACGTACGGGGAGGGCTCGTGTACATGGCTGGGTCGGAACGGAGAAACAGCGTCGTCGTCGTGTTCATGGGGAGGCAACGGAATGCGTCATGTTCATGGGGAGGCAACGGAATGTGTCATCTTCATGGGGAGGGATGTGGCGTACAGCAAAACGGAGGAAACGGACCTCCTACGGTCGAAATGGGGGTCCTGTTGATCGGGAGGAGTGTGGCGTACCGCAAAATGGAGGAAACGGACCTCCTACGGTCGAAACGGGGGTCATGTTGATTGGGAGGGGTGTGGCGTACCGCAAAACGGAGGAAACGGACCTCCTACGGTCGAAACGGGGGTCCTGTTGATCGGGAGGGGTGTGGCGTACCGCAAAACGGACGAAACGGACCTTCTACGGTCGAAACGGGGGTCCTGTTGATCGGGAGGGGTGTGGCGTACCGCAAAACGGATGAAACGGACCTCCTACGGTCGAAACGGGGGTCCTGTTCATCAGGAGGGGTGTGGCGTACCGCAAATCGGGACTCCACGGGATACTGTTCATCTCCACCGTCGACCTCCTCCAGCCTCCACGGGCTCCTGTTCATCCAGCCTCCACCGCGCGCTACTCCACCGGCTACTGTTCAACCACCCCTCCACGGGCACCCCTCCACCGTCTACTGTTCATCCAGCCCTCCACACCACGGGGTCCTGTTCAACCACCCCTCCACGGGCACCCCTCCACCGTCTACTGTTCATCCAGCCCTCCACACCACGGGGTTCTGTTCATCCAGAGGCAACGCCACCGCTCACTGTTCATCCAACCCCCCCCCCCCCGCAACGCCTGTTCATCCAATCGATCGGCTTCAGTTAGCAGCAGTAGCGAAGGAATCGCTCGATCGGGTTCAGTTAACAGCCATCGATCGATCGCTCGGGTTCAGTAACGCGTAGCCTGCAGTGCAATCGCTCGGGTTCAGTTAGAGCCAAACGCCTCGCTTGGGTTCAGTTAGAGCCAACGCCTCGCACACACGCGCGTACGTGTATGAGAGAAACGCGCATCGCTCGGCCCCCGACTTCCCACCGTAACCGGGAACTCCCCGAAATTTTCCTCGCCCTCACTTCTACCACGGTTTTTTCCGTCATGGACGGCCCAAAGAATGTCATGCAGCTGCGTCTCCGGCCCGCCCAGGACGAAAAGCCCATTTTCTGTCATGATTTTTTATCATAGAAGTAGGAGCCCACCACATCTATGATGATACCGGGTTATGTCACAATTATCGTCATAGAAGTGTCATATGTATGACAGAAAAAAATTCGTTCGGCCCAAAATGTCACGGATGTGTCTTTTTTTGTAGTGTTTGGAGCTGTAGTACCGTGATCCCCAGGCCAGGTGCTGCTGCGGCAGCAGTAGTAGGGGCGGATGTAATTTTTTACATCCGCGCCCTACGTGGTAGTATCGCGCCCCTGTGCGCGGTAGTACCGTGCTTTCTGGCCTGGCTCAGCAGCCGCGCAGTAGTACCGCTCCTGACGTACAGTACTACCGTGTCGGATTTTTGCATAGGTCCCAACTCAGCGGAAGTTGCCACGGATGTATTTTTATATGTCCGTGCCCTTCCAATATCCAGTCCATCCTTACCTTGTGGTAGTACCGCAAGGGGGAGTGGTAGTACCGCGTGGCCCTGCGGTAGTACCGCATGACCTTGCGGCAGTACCACGGCCCTGGTGCGGTAGTACCATGCTACGCAGGCTGGGTTGGTGGATAACGGTTGGATTTGTTCTTCCACTATATAAGGGGTGTCTTCTTCCTCTAGTTGACCACCTCTTCCACTCCAAAGCTCCATTGTTGCTCCAAACTCCATTTTCACCCGATCTCTCTCCCTAGCCAATCAAACTTGTTGATTTTCTAGGGATTGGTTGAGAAGGCCCCGATCTACACTTCCACTAAGAGAAATTTGATTCCCCCCACTAATCCCTTGCGGATCTTGTTACTCTTGGGTGTTTGAGCACCCTAGACGGTTGAGGTCACCGCGGAGCGATATTCCATTGTGGTGAAGCTTCGTGGTGTCGTTGGGAGCCTCCAATTAAGTTGTGGAGATTGCCCCAACCTTGTTTGTAAAGGTCCGGTCGCCGCCTCCAAGGGCACCAATAGTGGAATCACGGCATCTCGCATTGTGTGAGGGCGTGAGGAGAATACGGTAGCCCTAGTGGCTTCTTGGGGAGCATTGTGCCTCCACACCGCTCCAACGGAGACGTACTTCCCCTCAAAAGGAAGGAACTTCGGTAACACATCCTCGTCTTCACCGGCTCCACTCTTGGTTATCTCGTGCCTTTACTTGTGCAAGCTTATTTGTGTTATATCCCTT
The DNA here is from genome assembly GCF_002575655.3 of Aegilops tauschii subsp. strangulata. Lineage (NCBI taxonomy): Eukaryota > Viridiplantae > Streptophyta > Magnoliopsida > Poales > Poaceae > Aegilops > Aegilops tauschii. Next base: position 556,970,858 of record NC_053041.3, on the reverse strand, counting down.
GCTTGCTTGTGTGCTTGTTGTTGTTGCATCATATAGGTTGCCCACCTAGTTGCATATCTAGACAACCTACTTTGATGCAAAGTTTAATTTGGTAAAGAAAAGCTAAAAATTGTTAGTTGCCTATTCACCCCCCCCTCTAGTCAACTATATCGATCCTTTCAATTGGTATCAGAGCCTCGTCTCTTTATTAAGGACTTTGCCATCCGAAGGGTATGGTTGACACCGTAGACGGTGTGGAGGAGCACTCCGGTGTGAATCCGGTCTCGTCTACGGCCAATGGGGGAATCGCGGTCTCTCATGAGGAATTCAATGTGGCTTTGGACACATTGAAAACCTCCATGACGACCGAGGTTGAAAGCATGTTTAATAAATTCATAGAAGGGCTTAAATTATCCACCGCACCGTTGAAAGTGGGTGATCCCACTAACAAGGTGACGGATGCTAACTCCGACAAGGGGGAAGCTACTAGTGAAAATGCTCCTTCTTCTAGTGGTAAAAATGGCACCGGCATCTTTGCCCATGTGGAACCTCCACTTGTTTATGGTGGACCGATTCCCTCCACTCATTTAAATCATGTCGGTCCTCCCCCGAAGATTCTGAAAAATGAGGACTTTGATTCTTGGGTTTATCGCTTTAAGCGTCATTTAAACCATGTTAATACTAATCTTTGGAGAATCATTGAAGAAGGTTTTTATCCGCATGACCGAAGCAACTTCACTCCTAGAGAATCCGCGGATAATCAATTCAATGAGAATGCTCTCTTCATCATCCAAGATGCAATTCCAACCGAAGATCTTGCTCATCTCCGGCCCTTCACCATGGCCAAGGATGCATGGCGCCATGTTGTCTCGCTGTATAGGGGAAGCGCAAGCATTCAACGCTCCAACTATGAAGTGGTGCAAGATGAAGCCGATGAGTTTGTAATGAAAGAGGATGAAGAACCTCGTGAGCTTTATTGGAGATTGACTACTCTTGTAGTCTCACTCCGAGATCATGGGAGCAAGGATACGGATGACAATTGGATCAAGTGCAAATTCCTCAAGGCCATGATGCCTTACCACAAGGCCATGTCCTCCTTCATTCGACAAAGGCCGGACTTCCACACCTTGTCCTCAAGTGAAGTGTTGGATGAGTTTGTGGCTATGAGCATCTTGGACAAGACCGCCGACAATGCAGTGTTACGATCTCAAAGAGCAAAGAAGCCCAACCTTGCCTTGAAGGCCAAGTTTAGTGTGGAAGAAGAGGATGAAGAGGAAGAAGAGGAGAGCAACCCCGAAGATACAAAGTATGCTTATCATGAACACATGGCTCTTGCCTCAAGGAAATTTTGGAGCAAGAAGAACACAAGGCCCAACTTCAACAATAACAACTCAAGTGGCGCGAAGGTCAAGCAACGAGTGAGGACTTGCTATAATTGTGGCAACGTGAGCCACTTTGTTTGTGGAATGTCCTTATGAGAAGAGGGAAGACAATGGTGGCAAGCTCATCCGAAAGGACAAGGCCAAGTCTTTCCCCAACAAGAGCAACTTCACCAAGAAGACTCCTCCCAAGGGGTTGGTGGCACAAGAAGAGTACAATGAGGATGATGATGATGATGGTGAGTCGGTTGCCGTGGCCTCCATTGCCATTGCGACAACTCCATGGGTGTCTCTCTTCGACTCACCCAATGAGAACATCACCGCCAAGGGTAAATCCAAGAAGCACTTCATTGCTCTTTGACGGATTGCATTGATGAACATGAGGGGTCTAATGTGGAGGAGAATGAATTTGAGTCCTTTATGAGTAAGCTCAAGGGTAAATCCAAGAAGCACTTCGTTGCACTCTTGGAACAACTTGGTGAAGCCAATGACATGATCGAGGCTCACGAAGATACCATCTCTAAGATGGAGGGGCATAGTCGTGACTATGCCGAAGAGATTTCGGATCTTTCCAATGCTCTTGAGGAAGAGCGAGGTCTTCATTTGGCTCTTGAGGAGTCATACAACAATGACCACGCCAAATTAAACAAAGATCTTGATCATGCTCTTGTTGTATCTCGTGTGCTAAACTCCGAGAAGGCCAAGCTTGGGGTTGATCTTGCTAGACTCAAGGAGGAGTTTGATATACTTGACAAGGCTCACAAGTCCTTGAAAGGTGCTCATGCTAATCTCAAGGAGTCTCATGATCAACTCCAAGTGAAGCTAACCAAGGAGAAAGCCACCTTTCCTCACATGGTTTTAATTGATAATGCAAATGCTACTAACCCATGTTGTGAGCATGTGCATCTTGTTGAGGAGAATGCTAAGTTGAAGAAGCAACTTGAGAAAGGCCTTGTGTCGTGCATACAAGGAGAGAAGAACCTCAATGACCTTTTGAGCAATCAAAAGGAAGTTGTGGCCAAGGAAGGAATTGGGTTCACACCCAAGTCCAAGAACAAGAAGAAGGATGACAAGGCCAAACGACCTCCCCCTCTCAAGCAAACTTTTGTGAAGGAGGGAGAGGGTGCTTCTAAGAAGAACAACAACAACAATGTGAAGGGTAGTGATGCTAAGAAGGGCAATGCTACCCCTCCTAACAAAGCCGGCGACTTTAACCCTTCTTATGTGTTATGCCGTGCTAGTGATGGACATGTTTATGCCAAATTTGTTGGTTCTTCTTATGAGTACATTGAATGGTCTATTTGGGTTCCTAAGACCCTTGTTACTAACATCAAAGGACCCATTACAAAATGGGTACCTAAAACCAAGCATTGATTTCTTGTAGGTGTTTGCTTCCTATGGGGGATCATGGTTGCTCGATAGTGGAGCCACTAATCATATGACTGGAAGCAAGGACTTGGTGGTGGACGTTCACAAGATTCCATCTATGCCCACCAATGTCGAGTGGGGTGATGCCTCGTCCTCTAAGGTATTGGGACTTGGCAAGGTTGTCATTTCTCATGATCTCATGATCGAGAAGGTCATGCTTGTTGAGTCCCTTGCATACAATTTACTTTCCGTTTGACAACTTGCACTCATGGACTTTGCCACTTTCTTTGATGTTGATACCGTGGCCCTCTTGTGGAGCAAGACTCTTAAAGTAGCCTTTGTTGGGCATGTTGAGAACGGTCTCTATGTGATTAACTTTTCGGAGCGACCCACTAAGACCGCGACATGCCTAATGGCTAAAGTTGACGTGGGATGGCTTTGGCATCGTCGTTTAGCCCATGTAAATATGAGATCTTTGCAAAGTCTTCTCAAGGGGGACCATGTCCGTGGACTAACAAATGTTAGTTTTGCTAAAGATCGTGCTTGCAGTGCTTGTATCGAAGGAAAGCTACATGAAAAGGCTCACCCTCCCACGACTATCATTTACTCGAAGAGGCCTTTGGAGCTCCTTCACTTGGATCTCTTTGGGCCTCCATCCTTTGATAGCCTTGGGGGTAGAAAGTATTGCTTGGTGATTGTGGATGACTATTCAAGATACACTTGGGTATATTTCTTCAAGAGGAAGAGCGAGACCCAACAAACCGTCATTGACTTTGCAAATGAAGCCCAACGTCAACACAATGCAAAGATCTTGACAATAAGAAGTGACAATGGCACCGAGTTCAAGAACTACACCTTGGATGAGTTTCTTAGTGATGACGGAATCAAGCATCAATATTCAGCACAATACACCCCATAACAAAATGGTGTAGCGGAGAGGAAGAACCGGACGTTGATGGATGCGGCTAGGACCATGATGGCGGAGTTCAAGTCTCCATACAAATTTTGGGCCGAAGCCATCAACACCGTGTGTCATGCATCGAATCGGCTATATCTCCGCAAAGGCTTGAACAAGACTCCATATGAGATACTCAACGGTAACAAGCCCAACCTCAAGTACTTTCGGGTGTTCGGGTGTAAGTGTTTCATTCTCAAGAAAGGTGTTCGGTTGTCTAAATTTGAGGCTAGAGCTTATGAGGGCATATTTGTTGGTTATTCTACAAACTCTCATGCTTGCCGTGTCCTCAATAAGTCCACGGGACTTATTGAGGAGACGTGTAACGTGGAGTTTGATGAGAATAACGGCTCCCAAGTGGAGCAAAGTGGCACTTGTGATGTAGGTGATGAAATTCCTCCTCAAGCCATAAGAAGAATGGGAGTTGGTTTCATCCTACCCATTGAGGAACCCCTTGTGGCCAAAGGAGAAGGACAATGCTCCACTCAAGTGGAGCCATCACCAACCCAAGGCCCACACGCTTCCGAAGAATAAAGTGAAGGCCCTCAACCTCATGAACAAGACCAAGGGCAAGATCAATCTCAAGTCGGTGTTGGATCACCAAGTGATGCCCAAGGTCAAGTTCTCTCCTCCGAGCAAGTTCAAGATCAAGAGCATCCTCAAGATCAAGAACAAGCTCAAGACGGCGCTCAAGATGATCAAGTGACCGCTCCTCGACTCACCCCCGAGGAGGAATTGGAGCGTCGTGCCGCCAAGATTGCATCCAAGCTCTCCACCAAGGGTCATCTCATGAAGAATATGCTTGGAAGCATTCAAAAGGGGGTAAGCACTCATAGACAATTGGCAAACTATTGTGAACATCATGTGTTTGTCTCTTGTGTTTAACCCCAAAAGGTCTATGAGGCGCTCGAAGATCCGGATTGGCTCAATGACATGCATGAAGAACTCAACAACTTCGAGTACAAAAAGGTGTGGAGGTTGGTGCCAAGGCCAACGGGGAGCCACAATGTCATTGGAACCAAGTGGATCTTCAAGAACAAGCAAGATGCTCATGGGACCATCGTTTGCAACAAGGCAAGATTGGTAGCACAAGGCTACTCCCAAGTTGAGGGTATCGACTACAGTGAAACCTTTGCTCCCGTTGCTCGCCTTGAATCCATTCGTTTGTTGCTTATGCTTCTCATCATAACTTTAAGTTGCAACAAATGGATGTGAAGAGTGCTTTTCTTAATGGTCCTATTAATGAGTTGGTGTATGTCAAGCAACCCCCCGGGTTCGAGGATCCCTGCTTCCCCGATCATGTGTATCAACTCGATAAGGCACTCTATGGCCTTAAACAAGCCCCACGTGTGTGGTATGACGACCCTACCGAGTTGTTGCAAGATCGTGGATTTGAGGTTGGGCAAATCGACCCCACTCTTTTTACTAAGAAGGTCAAAGGGGAGTTGTTTGTGTGCCAACTATATGTTGATGATATTATCTTTGGTTCCCCTAACAAAGCTTTCAATGAGGAATTTGCTGCTCTCATGACCTCTAAGTTCAAGATGTCTTCGATGGAGATTTGAAGTTATTTCTCGGGTTCGAAGTCAAGCAAAGAAGAGAAGGAACCTTCATCAACCAAGCCAAATATACTCAAGACATGCTCAAGAGATTCAAGCTAAGTGATGTCAAGCCGGCCTCCACTCCAATGTCTGTCAAATGCCAACTTGACATAGATCCCAATGGTAAAGCGGTGGATCAAAAGGTATATCGCTCCATGATTGGCTCCTTGCTTTACCTTTGTGCATCTAGACCGGATATCATGTTGAGTGTGGGAATTTGTGCATGGTTTCAAGCCGCACCTAAGGAAAGCCACTTTGTGGCGGTCAAGCGAATCTTTCGATATTTGGCTCATACCCCAAACTTTGGCTTATGGTATCCAAGAGGTGCAAACTTCAAGCTTGCAGGATATTCGGATTCCGATTGGGCGGGAGACAAAGTGGATAGGAAGTCCACTTTTGGAGGGTGCCAATTTCTTGGTTGCTCTTTGGTAAGTTGGTCTTCCAAGAAGCAGAGTTGTGTGTCTCTCTTGTCCACCGAAGCGGAGTATGTGGCCGCCAGTAGTTGTTGTGCGCAACTTCTTTGGATGAGGCGGACTTTAAAGGATTACGGTGTCATTTGTGACAAAGTGTCTCTTTGGTGTGACAATGAAAGCGCCATCAAGATTTCTCTCAACCTGGTGCAACACTTCAAGACAAAGCATATTGAGATTCGGTATCACTTCATCCGGGATCACGTTAGGCGAGGGGAGATCAAGCTCAACTACGTCAACACTCATGATAACCTTGCAGATATTTTCACGAAGCCCTTGGATGAATCAAGATTTCGCGAGTTAAGGCATGAGCTAAATATCGTTGATTCAAGCAATGTTGCTTGAACCCTTGCACACCCCACCATACTCAACTTGTTATCTTGTTTAGGTGTAGGCATGGACATAGGGGGAGTGTTGTTCTCTGAATGAACTCTCCCTCCCCCCATTATGCATAAATTGATCAACTCTTTCACATTAGCCATTGTTGATGGTACTTGCGCTTCAAAGACGAGTTTTGGTCATGGGCCCAAGGATAATTCTTCACGGTGCCATACCAATTGACTCAAACATAGGTGGCTCCGGCCACCGCCCTCTCTCTGGAGAGGTTGTGTTGCATGTTTTAGTCCTTGTTGTTTCTTGTCTCCCTTTTGTCGTGTCGAGCTTGTGTGTGTTGTCTCGTGTGTCAGCGTCTTGGTGTGTCCGTTCGCTTGGAGGTTGCTTTGCAAAGGCCTTTTGTTTTCCCTTGTTCTTGAAACTTGCATCTTCTTGAGCACACGGTACTACCGCGGCCTGCCACGGTACTACCGCGTGAGCAGCGCACGGTACTTCCGCACCCAGCGCGGCAGTAATTTTTTACTGCCGCCTGGGGGAGCGGTACTTCCGCCCGGGCGGTACTACCGCGATGACGCGCGGTACTACCGCGCTATCGAGGGCGCGTGGGGGTTAAGAGCGGGCAGGGGGAGTTCCAACTCCCCCATACCCATTCGTCTGTTTCTCTCCACGCCATCTCTCTCTCGCTCAAGAATGGCGCCGGAGACCCTCGCCGGATCTCCGTCTCCGGCCGCTCTCCTCGGATTCCGTCCGGTGGGATCGCTCCCCACCACTTCCTCTTGCCATGGAACGAGGTTTCTCCCCAAATCCCTCTCTCCTTTGTTCGTTCTTTCGCTTCTAGGTTTTTGGGGAGATGCATGTTGTTCTTGAGATTTTAGGCCAAATCTTTGCAAGAGTAGGATGTAGGAGAGTAGTGATGTGTAGAGATTGTACTTGATATGTTGTCCCGTGGTAGATTTGATCAACCGTAGTACCGCCTTGTTGTCACGGTTGTTCTCATATTCAGTTGATTCGGATCTGACGCCGTGCGGTACTACCGCATCCCAGATGCGGTACTACCGCTCCTCAGGAGCGGTACTACCGCACGAGACGCGGTACTAAAGCTCTACTGCCGCTCCGAGCCCCGGTACTACCGTGCCTCCGCGCGGTACTACCGTGACTAGGAGCGGCACTAAAATTTTAGTACCGCGCAGACATGCAGTACTACCGTTGTTGTCAAATCTCCTTCATGGCAATTACCAAGTGCGCTTTCTACTTGTTTCACCCGTTTTGCTGTGGTCTTTGCATTGATCCTTCTCGCTTCTCTTGCGTGTTTTTGTGTTTTATGTCTTAGGTGGTGGCTCCGGTGCACCTGCTCACCGTTCCAATCCCAGCCGTGACACAGGTTCCAAGCGTCTGCGCAACCAAGATGAAGCTCCAGTGGGCTCCAATGCCCCCCAACGCAGGACCAAGACCACCGCCACCAAGCACAAGGAGCCCTCCATGGGCATGGATGAGATACCACTGGCTGAGTTTATCTCTCGAAGGAGGATCAACCCTTATGTGAATCCTCGTGCCAACTTCAGAGGGAATGATCTGTTCTAGACCAAGCAGCAGAATCTCATTTATTAGGATGTGATCAAGGGCAAGCAGAACACATATGTGGACGTGCACTGGATTGATATGAATCACATGAGGGAGGATAAACACCGTGCCTACTTTGGTGAGGCCTTGGATCTCGTGGAGCAGTTTGCCATTGAGGATGTGATCTCTTTTCACCTGGACTTTGATCCCGAGCTTGTGGCCCAATTCTTTGCTTCGGTTCACTTTCATACTGATGAGGAACGGAGGATGACCTGGATGACCAATGGACGTCAGCTGACTGCTACATGGAAGGAATTCATGGATTTGCTCCGCGTACCTGATGAGGGGCTCAACATGCCCGTTGGTGTTCGCCCTCATGCCAACTCCGAGTCTGCTAACAAGAACAAGCTCCAGCAGTATTATGTTGAGAAGCTCCTTCCAAGTGGCAAGAAGGCGTGGGTTATGAACCCTTTCGTTGACATTATGCACCGGATCTTCCGCAACTCTCTCTTCCCACGCATTGGGGACAAGGACAAGGTGCATGCCTATCTTGTGGACATGATGCTCATCTGTGAGGCGGCGCGTCTCACTCAGACCCAACCATTGGACGTCTCCCACATCATGTGGTGCGAGCTTCAGTTTGCGGTGTTCAACCGTAAGGTTCCTATCTATGGACCATACCTATTTCTATTGATCTGGAAGACGTGGGAGAAGCTCTTCTCGTAGGATGAGTTTTTGGCCCCTGACTGGATCCGTCATGACCCCATCAAACTTCGCATCAAGCCCCAGTGGGCTAACACTACTACTCGTGCTGAGGCAGCGGCTGCTAGGATGGATGTTGATGAGGAGGAGATTGAGGAGGAGGAGGCAGATGAGGACAGCTCTGTTGGGTATGCCCCTCCCTCCACTGAGCCCTCATGGGCTAAGAAGCTGAAGGCCTGTTCTGCATGCAAGCTCAGGGGCAATACAAGGCTCATGTTACTTCCAAGGAGAGTCGCCGCCGCGACAAGAAGATCTTCAAGATATTTGGGGAGGAGGTATCCAATGGGTCTGAGAAGCACATCACTTAAGAGGCTGAATGGATGGCGAAGCAAGGATATCAGTGGACTAAGTCTGAGGAGGAGCCCATCCCCGCTGCCGAGTCTGACGAGGAGTGTGCGAGTGATTACTCCGCTTGAGCCACCACGTGTGTTGTAGGTGTCCTCTCTGCCTTTTTGGCATCTCGATGCCGAAGGGGGAGAGAGTGTAGGATTTGCGAGTCGTTTATCGTGTTTGTTTCGTTTGCTTTTGTTCTGTTGAACCTCGTTTGCTTTGGTTTGGTTTGCATTTGTGAGACTTATCTATCATATGGTGTAAGACATATGCACTCTATCGTACCTTATTGAGCTTATGCTATCTTGTGCTATTTATATTATGCTCATATTTACTATCTTGCTTTATGTTAGCCTTGTTGTTGCAAGATATGCCTTGTCTATAAAATATAGGGGGAGTATTGATCCTAGTATGGGTGTCGTGCAGTCCAAAGCACTTATCTAGATAGCACACATCTAGGGGGAGCCCGTCGATATTTTATAGATGTTGGGTTTGCCCATGTTCATTTTATCTCCTTGTTGTGCAAATCCCGTATTGTCATCAATCCACCAAAAAGGGGGAGATTGTAAGGGCATATTTATCCCTTAGTTGTTTTGGTGATTGATGACAATGCTTTTTGCGGCATAATCGTGTGCATTGAGTATTTCAGACATCTCATCACTATGCACAAGACGATTTGGTGCCCCTCGAAGACTATTGAAGACGGCGTTTCTCTACGTTTCTTTTCGGTGGATTTGAGTCATAGGAAAGCCGTACTATTAAGAGGGGGTCCGCTTTGGAAAGGTTTGGGTGGAATCATCACGTACACGTCTACTCCATTTGCACCTCCTTTCCTTTGGCACTTTGGAGCATCCTCCGTCTTTTCTCGTCTATGCAGTTTGTCTTGTTTGCTGAGCTTGGGCATGCGGTAGTACTGCTCCTAGGAGCGGTAGTACCGCAGGCCCTTGCGGTAGTACCGCAAGCGCCCACAGTAGTACCGCTCCTTTGGAGCTGTAGTACCGTGATCCCCAGGCCAGGTGCTGCTGCGGCAGCAGTAGTAGGGGCGGATGTAATTTTTTACATTCGCGCCCTACGCGGTAGTACCGCGCCCTGTGCACGGTAGTACCGTGCGTTCTGGCCTGGCTCAGCAGCCGCGCGGTAGTACTGCTCCTAACGTACAGTACTACCGTGTCGGATGTTTGCATAGGTCCCAACTCAGCGGAAGTTGCCACGGATGTATTTTTATATGTCCGTGCCCTTCCAATATCCAGTCCATCCTTGCCTTGCGGTAGTACAACAAGGGGGAGCGGTAGTACCGCGTGGCCTTGCAGTAGTACCGCGGCCCTGGCACGGTAGTACCGTGCTACGCAGGCTGGGTTGGTGGATAACGGTTGGATTTGTTCTTCCACTATATAAGGGGTGTCTTCTTCCTCTAGTTGACCACCTCTTCCACCCCAAAGCTCCATTGTTGCTCCAAGCTCCATTTTCGCCCGATCTCTCTCCCTAGCCAATCAAACTTGTTGATTTTCTAGGGATTGGTTGAGAAGGCCCCGATCTACACTTCCACCAAGAGAAATTTGATTCCCCCACTAATCCTTTGCGGATCTTGTTACTCTTGGGTGTTTGAGCACCCTAGACGGTTGAGGTCACCGCGGAGCCATATTCCATTGTGGTGAAGCTTCGTGGTGTCGTTGGGAGCCTCCAATTAAGTTGTGGAGATTGCCCCAACCTTGTTTGTAAAGGTCCGGTCGCCGCCTCCAAGGGCACCAATAGTGGAATCACGGCATCTCGCATTGTGTGAGGGCGTGAGGAGAATACGGTGGCCCTAGTGGCTTCTTGGGGAGCATTGTGCCTCCACACCGCTCCAACGGAGATGTACTTCCCCTCAAAAGGAAGGAACTTCGGTAACACATCCTCGTCTTCACCGGCTCCACTCTTGGTTATCTCGTGCCTTTACTTGTGCAAGCTTATTTGTGTTATATCCCTTGCTTGATTGTGTGCTTGTTGTTGTTGCATCATATAGGTTGCCCACCTAGTTGCGTATCTAGACAACCTACTTTGATGCAAAGTTTAATTTGGTAAAGAAAAGCTAAAAATTGTTAGTTGCCTATTCACCCCCCCCCCCTCTAGTCAACTATATCGATCCTTTCAGACATGCATATCCCCATTGACGTAACTTAGTAATTTACGGAAGTTCTTCGGTTTCATGCTAATCGTAAGTGGTTGTTAATAAGACTTGATCAACCTTATTAATGAATCATTTTTGAGCGGTATGAAGTTGATGAATTTAGTAAGCACTACCTTCTGTCCCTACCCTTTTTTCTGTTTTTATTAGTTAAATAAAATAAAATGCCATGTTTTGTCTGTTTTCTGAATTTTTCGTGCAATAAAAAATGACCCAAAAATAAAAGTTCTCAGAATGCCCTGAAAATTTTATACATTTTTTTCTGAATTTCTGGTGCAAATAATACCAGAGGGGGGTGTACTAGGTGGGCACAACCCACCTGGGCGTGCCAGGACCCCCAGGCGCGCCCTGGTAGGTTGTGGTCCCCACGTGGGCCCCCTCACTTACCTCTTCATCGCACATCATCACTTACCTCCAGAAAAAAAATCTCTATTGCTCTCTCTCCCGTGTTCTTGCTCTCAAACCCGCGGATTTTGATATCTTTGCTCGAAGCTCCGTTTTCGAAACTATTTCGGAGGATTGTTGCTTGGTATGTGACTCCACCGTTTGTCCAATTAGTTTTTGTTTTAGTGGTTTATATTTTGAATAATTAGCTACTCTTGGTGCTATTGTAGATGAGCTTGCATGTTGAATTCTTAGAGTTCTAAGTAGTTTGAATGCTTGCTATGTCCTCTATGTATCCCTATGAGTAGTTGCTATCAATTTTGTGAAGTTTTGTTGAGAAAATTTTGTGGACTAAAAATTCAGATTTTTGTTCATAGGAAAATTGTACGCAGACATTATGAACTTGTTTGGAAGGATTTCCTCAAGGAGAAGATCCTCGGGGGCATCTTCTAGTGACAGTTCTGCCCGCCGGTCTTATGTTAAACCAAGTGAAAGTTCCACACGAGGTGCCGCTACCAAAACATGCTTATGGTCTTGCGGTGAGTATATGATGCGAGTGGGCATTAAGGAGGAATTTTGAGCAATATGTTCACAATGACGATCTCGATCCCTACATTTCAGATAAGTGTGAACAACGCCACATTCTCACTGAGACGTTTGTCAAAGGATTTAAATTTTTCCCTCGTGAGTCTAGGGTGTCTTTTAAGATTTATGATAATCCATTTACTATCTCACTGGAAAATTTTGCTCACCATTGCAAACTTCCATTTTGGGGTTCGCTTGACAAACCACCAAGGGCTAAGTTCGAAGCTTTCTTAACTAGTCTTTGCAACGGTGAGGGGAGGGGAGTGACACAAGGTAGAATAAAGAGTATACATTTTCTCGCAATTCAGTACTTTGCATTATTCAACGGGAAATGTATTGTAGGCAAACAAGACTGTAGTACATTTTGTGCTCCAGACTTGAGCCTCATTCGCACTGCCCTCACCGGTGAAAGGAGTTATAACCTTGGGGCGATTGTTGCACGCAGACTTCAGCACAATGCTAACAGTGGTTGATTCTATGGTGGAATTTATGCTACACGTCTAGCAAGAGGGTTGGGTGTTTCACCTTTGCCCTTTGATCCTATCCTACCCACGTAGTATTTAGATTTTGATGCTTTAAAAGAGCATAAAATCCTTAAAGGAAATATTCATGACTTCACTTACAATCTGTTGTTTAACCAAACATCTGTTGTGGACACATATTTGCTTGCGCCCGCTCTTTTTGATTATCACAGCAGAGGAAGATATTTTGTTCTTGAGAGCGAGGCTCGAGCTCACAACGCAGCAGTGAAGGCAGCACAGCAGGCTGAGGCCTCTGCATCGAGAGCCTCTGTGAGCTACCACGCCAACTACTATCCAGACTACTGATCGACTACCAAGCTAGGCCAAAAGCCTAAGCTTGGGGGAGTACGTGTTCTCACCGACATTACATTCATGTTCACACATATCATTCTAGTTGTCGGTGTTCACACTTTTTCATTGTATCATCCATGCTTAGATTTATTTTCTTGCTTTCTTCTTGTGTGTTTGAAAAACCTTAGAAAAACCAAAAAATTAGTTGTAGTAATTTACTTTCTTTGCATGCTTAGTAGCAGTATTAAAAAGAGAAAACCCAAAAAGATTTCCTTGTTCTTCTTTTGCTTGTTGGGAGCTTTCCCATGTAAATAATTTTTCTCATTTTTGCTTTTCCCTTTTATTTGCTTGTTCAAGAAAACCAAAAAATCCAAAAATATTTCAGTATGTTTCTCTGAATTTCTTTTCTTTTTGTTCGAGTCCTACCGAGGAGAAGACCATGATGAAAATGTTGAGTGGCTCTCATATGAATAACTGTTGAACTAATAAGAGCACATTTTACCTTGTCTTCTCCTGTTGAATAAAATGTTTGGAGATTCCAGCTTAGTCCACGGCACTCTTGCACTATTATTATTTTCACATCATTCGGTCGTGCAAGTGAAAGGCAATAATGACGATATTCGATGAACTGGCCGTGGCAAAGAGAAACTGGTATGAACTCGACTTGTTTTGTTTGTGTAAATATGTTTAACCTAGTATCCATGCTTCAGCCCGTTATGATTAAACATGTTTGCAATGACAATTAGAGATTATAGTTTCTCATGCCATGCATAAGTAGCTAGGAGTGGATAATGATTTATCTTGGATATCAACATAGCGTTAAAATGATTGTGATGTAGTATGATGATATGGTATCCTCCTCTGAATGTTCGAGTGGCTTGACTTGGCACATGTTCATGCATGTAGTTGAATCAAAACCAACATAGGCTCTATGATATTTATGTTCATGGTGTTCATATCCTACTCATGCTAGTGTCCAATGTTACTTATGCATAATGCCTGGTTATGATCGTTGTTGCTCTCTAGCTGGCCGCTTCTCAATCTAATTGCTAGCCTTCGCCTGTACTAAGTGGGAATTATGCTTGTACATCAAAAACCTTGAACCCAAAGTTATTCCAGATGAGTCCGCCATACCTACCTATATACGGTATTACCCTGCCGTCCTAAGTAAATTTTCATGTGCCACCTCTAAAAACTTCTAAAAAAATATCCTTTTTGTGTGCTTGGATCATTCATGGAACGACAGGAGGTGGTCGGTATCTTCCATGCTAAGCGGGTTATTCTCAGGTCGAGTGTTTATTCACTCGCCATCGCACGAGAAAATGGGCGGTAATAGGGATTCCAAGTCCTGAACTCAAAAATGCAAATAATTAAACAAAACTCCCCTGGGACTGATGTTGGTATGGACGGCACCCGTTGTTTCGGACAAGCCGTGGAGTGCGATTGATGGAGGGGGAGTAAACCTTTACTTTTATCGCTTGGGAACCGCCACTAGCGTGCTTAGCATGGAAGATGTTGATAACTGATGGTCGTGAAGTGAATAAGAAGGGTCCATGTCTCAAAATATCATTTATCTCTATTTTAAAAAAAATTGAGCTCTGGCACCTCTGCAAATCACTGCTTCCCTCTGTGAAGGGACTTTCTATTTACTTTTATGTTGCGTCATCACCTTCTGAAACAAGCGCTAGAAATTGAGAGAGCACAGCTGTCATGATTTATGCATTGTGTATAGCTAATGTTGGGTGCATCATGATTGGATCTTTTCTACCATGAATTACAATGTTTAGTCGCTGCTTGAACTTTGGAGGTGCTCTACATTTATGTTTTGCGGTCTCAGAAAGGGCTAGCGAGATACCATTATTGTCATATTATATCATGGTTGTTTTGACAACGTGTTGCTGTTTGAGATCTCTTATTATCGTTCGCTAGCTGATTATGTCATTGATATGAGCTAATATAATCTTTAAATGTTATTATCGACATGGTTAGTTATAATGCTGGCTGAAAACCTAGGTGTTGCTTAAGCTTATTTATGCAAACAAGAGCAAAAGAGTTCGTAAAAGTTTTTTCTTTCTCACTTTCAGTTTATCAACTGAATTGCTTGAGGACAAGCAAAGGTTTAAGCTTGGGGGAGTTGATATGTCTCCAGTGTACTCACGCTTTTCCTCTTGTTTTGGACTCTAATTTGCATGATTTGAATGAAACTAACCCCAGGCTGACGCTGTTTTCAGCAGAACTACCATGGTGTTGTTTTTGTGCAGAAATAAAAGTTCTCGGAATGAAACGAAACTTTGCGAGGATTTTTTATGGAATAAATGAGAATTACTGGAGCCAAGACCCACCAGAGAGGGGCCCCTGGGTGGGCACAACCCACTAGGGCGCGCCCCCCTCTCCTGGCGTGCCCAGGTGGGTTGTACCCACCTGGTGGCCCCGCAGACGATCCCCTAATACTATAAAATCACATATTTCCAAAAAAATCAGGGAGAAAGAATTATCGCGTTCCACGAGATGGAGCCGCCGCCAAGCCCTGTTCTTCCTCGAGAGGGCAGATCTGGAGTCCGTTTGGGGCTCCGGAGGGGGGATCTTCGTTCTTCGTCATCACCAACCCATCTCCATCGCCAATTCCATGATGCTCCCCACCGGGAGCGAGTAATTCCTTCGTAGGCTCGCTGGTCGGTGAGGAGTTGGATGAGATTCATCATGTAATCGAGTTAGTTTTGTTAGGGCCCGGTCCCTAGTATCCACTATGTTCTTATATTGATGTTGCTATGACTTTGCTATGCTTAATGCTTGTCACTTTGGGCCCGGGTGCCATGAACTCAGATCTGAACCATTTATGAATTCATCATTATATCCATGTTTTAGATCCGATCTTGCAAGTTATAGTCACCTACTACGTGTTATGATCCGACAACCCCGAAGTGACAACAGGCCCACTCTCGGTGATGACCGTAGTTTGAGGAGTTCATGTATTCACTATGTGTTAATGCTTTGTTCTGGTTCTCTATTAAAAGGAGGCATTAATATCCCTTAGTTTCCAATATGGACCCCGCTGCCACGGGAGGGTAGGACAAAAGATGCCATGCAAGTTCTTTTAATAAAGCACGTATGCTATTTACGGAATACATGCTTACATTATATCGATGAACTGGAGCTAGTGCCGTATCGCCCTTGGTTATAACTGTCACATGATGAATATCATCCAACAAGTCACTGATCCAATGCATACAAATTTATTTATATTGATCTTGCTGCGTTACTGTTGCTATCATCACTGTTACACTTGCTACAAAATACTGTTATAACTGTTACTGTTACCGTTGCTACTGTTACTACTATCAAAACTATCAAACTACTTTGCTACTAATCACTTTGCTGCAGATAATTAATCTCCAGGTGTGGTTGAATTGACCACTCAGCTGCTAATACCTTCAAATATTCTTTGGCTCCCCTTATCTCGAATCTATAAATTTGGGTTGAATACTCTACACTCGAAAAAATGTGCGATCCCCTATACTTGTGGGTTATCACCGGGCAAGCCATTCGAGGGCGCGGTATGCTTAGCTAAGCATGACACCCATCCTAGTGCTGCGAGATCTACTTCATTTTGGAGATTATCTTCAAGGTGTCATGCTTAGCTATTTGAGATTCACATTAATGGTTTCCAAATAACTTCTTGAAATATCCATTAATTTTGCAACATTACCATGATGGTATTTAATTTACTAATAATAAATTAATTATCTCTGGTAACTGATGGCTAGAGAATTTGAGGCATTCGCCCTCAATCGCCACCACTACCCTACCTGGGTATGGACATTATGATCACTCCTGTGTCTCATGGAATAGTGTGTGCAATCCAAGACCACATGATTAACCTCTGGTCGGAATCACACCGCTAACAGAAAAATATTGTCTTATACATCATAAGGCATTATATCAATTCAGATCTCTGCATCTGGTTATTCTGTATCAGCAATTCCTAGGACACAACAGACCTCAAGGGTAAAGGTTTGAAGCTCACTTCAACCTTCAACCTGACATCACCAACAGTGACGGGACCTTATGGGCACGGAGAATATGATGGTTAAATATGACTCAACTAACATGTTTGAAGACTTCGTCTAGTCTCTCAATCTCCTGAGTGGTTAACATAATTTATGTCCATTTACGATGTTCTAATAAGAACATAAGTATTGTTGTCATCATATATTGTATCAGCATTTTGGTACAAGTACATTTGTATGTATTCTATATATCTGAGTGATTTTCATATTGAGAATCTTCATGTCTATATATAGATTTCTACAGGGGTCAATCTGATGAAAGATGATTTGTACCTTGTGGATATATGCACCACGAACTCTATACCCAGGGAAGTAAAATGTTTCCACTCTCGTCGGGAGAAAATGAGATATTTTAAAATCGCTAGACGCGATGAGGTATTTGTTGCTTCCCGGTTTACTATCCCTGTGGGTACTCAAGTAACTTAAGGATGCTTTATTGCTTCCCGGTTTAACTCGTACCCTACTAAACTATAGAGGTATCCGTCAAAATAGTTTCTCTAACGAAACTTATGATGACAACAAAGAGAAATAACTTCTCTTTACCATATGCAACGGATATGGCAAGCACATTATCTATGTATCATTTGGATTGTACTACACATACGACACAATCGAGTACATGTTGCGTACGAGATAGTTTTCTAGAGTGTCTTGTACATGACAAACTTGGCATACTCGCCTTGGTCATCCAGACATTGGGTTGAAACCGGAACTATCAGAAATTCCATTGGTTTATGATTATTATGATGCTAAATTCTAACAATATTTGGATTTTGTGTGCACTACATGTGACACGGGGAAGCTAATTTTAAGGCTCACGCACCTTAAAGTCTACGCTGAACCACTCAGACTCCTTGAATGCATCAAGTTGAGGTAAGTGGATCTTCCCATCCATTGACTAGACTATTCAGGTGTTCCATGGTTCTAAAATACACATCTATATGATGGTCCCAAGTGTGGTTTTTCCACATGAAACAATTGGCTCATTATCCTGACATCAATTTCAAGCAAATCGAATGGATAACATTGCAGAATTCTCCTTGAGTGCCTTCTCTATGGCCCTTGGATTGAAGTTTAGCAATTTGTCCTAATTTCTAGACTCAAAATGGTTTGTTAGAATCCTATATCCCAAAGAGTTAACACTACAAAAAAAATACACTTCCGTGATGATACGTGTTTGTCACAGTAGGTCGTGTTTTTTGTCATGCATGTACATCCATGAAAAATTTATGACAGAATCAAGATAGTCATACCTGTGTTGTCGTAGAAGTGTTCCATGACATTACCAAAATTATCATCACGGAAGTGTCCACTTCCATGACGATAAATCGCGCGTCACAGAAGTGCTTTCGTCAAGGGTGACCGACACGTGGCATCCACCATAACAGAACGCCGTTAAGCTATCGGGTCGGGTTTTGGATCCGATAACCCGTTAACAGCCCCGACCAATGGGGATTTTCCACGTGTAAAATCATCATTGGCTGGAGGAAACACGTGTCGGCTCATCGTTGGGACAGATGTCATCCACTCATTGGACAGAAGGCACCTATGATACGTCGACACGCGGCACGGCCCAACAGAGGCCCATTCCTGTGAAAAGGCCTGCCCGTTTGACTTGGTCAAAAGGTGGCGGGCCGGCCCATGGAAAGCCTGTTAATGGCCTGTTCGCATATAGCCCATTTACAGCCCGCTAACCCAAGGCCCCTTATGCCCTATCCGAATTAGGCCTAGTAGCGTCATCTGGGCCATCCAATATGATTCCAGCCCGTTTTCACTTCTGGCCCATGTATGGCCCATGACGTCTTTCTGCCCATATGAGGCCCTATGTAACTCTTGGCCTATTAACGGCCCGTGGTGAAACTGGCCTATAATGAACAGTGTATCACTTTACACCCATTAACGGCCCGTGGTGAAACTGGCCCATAATGAACAGTGTATCACTTTATACCCATTAACGGCCCGTTATTCTGTTGGGCCGTTTCTAGCCCATGTTATCTTTCGACCTTCTCAGAGCCCACTTATTCTTGGGCTCATTTCCAGCATTCGTTTACTTACGGCCTGTTACTGTAATTTTCTGCTTGTGGGCCAAATTCAGCCCGTGGTTACAGTCGGCCCATTTGTGGTCCGTTAATACGTTGGGCCGTTTTCATAGCGTCATCAAATACGGCCTATTAACGATGGCCCGTTATGGTCGGCCCATGAACGGACGATTCCAACTCTAGCCCGTTTACGGCCATAATGCGGTCTGTTTGGCCCATGTTTGGCCAATCGATCATACGGCCCGTATAAGGCCCATTGATGATACGGCCCGCAGAAGGCCCATTGTTTCTACGGCCCATAGAAGGCCCATTGTTTCTACGGCCCATAGAAGGCCCACTGTTTCTACGGCCAGTAGGAGGCCCAGTGTTACTACAGTAAATATTAGCCCATGGTTATTGTGGCCTAGTTTTAAAAAATAGGTTATTGCAGCCACTAGCTAACCGTGGAAAAAGAACTGCAAT
Source organism: Aegilops tauschii subsp. strangulata (assembly GCF_002575655.3). NCBI lineage: Eukaryota > Viridiplantae > Streptophyta > Magnoliopsida > Poales > Poaceae > Aegilops > Aegilops tauschii. Next base: position 556,951,608 of record NC_053041.3, on the reverse strand, counting down.
GACTACAAGCAAACAAGTAAACAAGACAACAAGGAAATAAATAAGCAAGCAACTAACGCTAGGCTATCACGGCTATTACACATATTACATCCACTGGGCATCAAAGTTCGCCACCAGTGCAAATATAGGGAACAAAGCAGCATATCATATACACTGGTTGTCAAAGTTGGCGACCAGCGCAAATAAACGCCGCAGCAAAACAAATCCAGAACTGAAACCACTTCAGAAGATCTCAAGAAACAATATCCTGGGTACCCATAATGCTGGCAAGATGCTTAGCAAGCTTATTAACTTTCTCTTGTTTGGCGCTTAAATCCTCCAGCGCTTGCTATTGCACCGGAAAATATGCATTTGAATTCTGCAGGGACTTCCGCAGTCCTTCAGCTTCCTGTCGCAGCACATCTGATCGATGTCTTTCAACTTGAAGTTGAGACTCAAGAAGACGAACTAATTCAGGCAGCGAGTTCGAAGAGCTTGTGCCAGCAGTAGTGGCCAGTAACTCGAACACTACATCAAGACAGGACTTTTGGGTTCCCTCACTGTCATCAAGATAGTTTTTTTCAGCTTTCTTGGAGACCAACAGGGATGTCTCACTATCTCGAACCTTATCTGCATTACTTCCTTTACCATTGGATAACGCGGTACTGTTCTCCAATATTTTGTCCGCATTCTAAAAGAGAAACAAGCAGACACATCACATGTTTACCATGTTGTATATGAAACTCATTTTGGTAAATGAGTTCAGTAGTAAAGTGGACAGGATAACAGCATGAAACAAACATATATCTATGTACCATGGTCACTTTATGGTCTATATCATTCTAGTTTTTGTTGCCAAATCAAGATAGAGACACAGTTCAAATAATATTTGTTCAAGACAAAGCAGAATAGGCAGAATATAAGTGTGGGTAACTATAGAGCAATAACAACACTTGTAATGTGCATGACATGAGAACATAACTGTTTATTCAACTGAAACTGAAATCAACATAGAGCAGGTTACAACAGCAAACCAGTTAAAGAAACAGATTTAAAACATACCTGTTGCGCCATTGGAGTTTCAATTCCATCCTTCAAATTTGAAAATAGTTGGTATGAGTAAATACAGTAATGCAAGAGCAAAGGAGTATGAACCATAGCTACAGAACCTGACCTGAGAACAAATCTTCTTCTCCTTTAAGCGTTGAGTTGGGATTCGGAGTGGTGGTCCTCGTGCTTTGGGCACTGCAGTTCCCTTACTAACTGCACGTGTTTGGGTGCTCTGTGGTGGAGACGGTGCTGTGTCAACTGGAACTGGGTTACTATCTGCCGGGGTTGGGGTTAGAAGGGGTGTAGCTGGTTCTCTGTCCAACTGGGTAGGGGTACAATCTGCGAGAGTCTGGGTTATGTGTGGTGGATCTGGTCCTTGGGCAAGTACAACCGTGGTTCTATCTGCATCAACTGGTAGCACTATCTTTTCTGAAGACCGTGTTGTTACTCCCTTAGATACTGCCATCACGCTCTCCAATTCAAATGGCTGATAAACAAGAAAAGTAATTGAAAGTATAGACATTGTATGATAGACAGGTGCAATGGATAGTGGGGAATAAAAGAGGGCATGAAATAATTCATATTTATGTTGTCTAACCAAACAGGATAGCATGACACAATTTCACATATATGATGGCTAACTAAACAGGATAGCATGACACAATTTCACATTATGATGGCTAACTAAAAAAGATGGAAAGACATAGTTCAAAATATGAGACTATGTAAACAGGATGACATGACATAACTATATATTGTGTTTATTAAATAGGTTGGCATGCCATAATTCACATACATTCATGGATAGAATGCCATAATTCAAAATATGATGACTGTAAACACTAAACAGGATGAGATGATATAACTATATGATGTCTTTATTAAATGGGTTGCCATGCCATAATTCAGATAGATGATGTGTATGTACTATGTAAACATGATGGCATGATATAATTCAAATATATGATTTATATAGTAAGCAAGTAAGCAGATGGCAATCCATATATGATGTAAAAACTAAGCAATGCAAGACAACATGCATGACATGGGTAATATAACCCTGCCAAGTTTGAGCATAGACCTCAGGGGGGAAATAGGACTGGTCATCAGTCTCTGAATCGTCCTCTGAGGAGCTCTCTGTAACCAGCAAGATGTCTGCTTCAGCAGGTAGCATTCTCTGCTCTGAATACCTTGTTTTCACTCCAAATACTTCCATCACCGCTTCAAATGGCTGATGCACAGGAAGAGTAGTTGAATATACAAACGTTGTCGAAAAATGGAACACGTAATACAAAAAAATGATAGCATGATATAATTCACATACATGATGATTGGCTAAACAGCATGGCATTGCATAATTCACATATATAATGCCTTTGCAACAAGATAGCATTGTATAATTCACATATATAATGTCTTGCAACAAGATGGCAATGCATAATTCACATATATGGTAATTAGACACTGAACAGGTGGCATTCACACAAAGCATGTCTAAACTAATCAAATGGCATAGCAATGCGAGACACCATACGCACGATATGAGCAACATAACCCTGCCAAGTTAGAGCATACACCTCGGGGGGGAATAGGACTGGTCATCTGTCTCTGAATCCTCCTCTGAGGAGCTATCTGTAACCAGCGAGATATGCGCTTCGTCAGATAGCATAGTCTGCTCTGAAGACCTTGTTTTCACTCCAGAATTTTCCATCACTGTGTCAAATGGCTGATGCACGCGAAGAGCAGTTGAATGTACTAACATTGTTGACAAATGTAATATGTAACGAAAAAAAAGGATGGCCTGATATAATTTACATATAAGATGACTGGCTAAGCAGGATGGCATTGCAAAATTCACATATATGATGCCTGGCTAAACAAGATGGCGTTGCATAATTCACATAAACGATGAATAAACTAAACAGATGGCATTCGCACAAAGGATGTCTAAACTAAGCAGATGACATATTTGATGTATAAAGTAAACAATGCAAGACACCATATGCATGATATAACCAACATCAGTATGCCAAGTTAGAGCGAAGACCTCAGGGGGTAAATAGGAGTTGTCTTCTCCTTCTGAATCTTCCTCTCGATTACAATCCGAAATGCATGGAGGGGGGCTGCCTTTGCGCCTACCATGGAGCGACATCTGCATGAAATTTTATTGCCACGCAAGGCTCGTCTCTTTTGCTCTACATGTTCAGTTCCATTGTTTACAATAACTGTCATGCATAGGAATAAAACATAGTGAGATTATGTAAGGAGTGCATGCAGAAATCCAGAGTGATGGTAGCAACCTGTGGATAGACCCAAAACCAATAATAGCAGGCAGATAATGGCTTCAGTTAAAAAATACAGATAATGGCTTCTTTACTGTTTGTTTCCCACCCAACATGAAACTCATAGTAGACACCGGAGATTAACCAGATAGTATATAGATACTATTGATAGCGGCCCCGATATGTACCCCACAACCATTTAAAAACTCAAGTTTGACCATTAGTTTGGAGCTGACTCAGAGTCTAATCGGTGAACAGGACGATAAAGTAGCATGTAATATTAAGCGATGCATAACGTAAGCAGACACGAAAGAGTGCGACCTCTCTTGCGGACCCGTGTAGTCCTCGAGGTCATCTGCTCGGTTGATGATGGTAATGCAGTTTTCATGGCTGCCAGCGGCGGGGAAGAAGATCTGAGGCGGCGAAAGACGGTCTGGAGGCCGGATCCCTGCTGTGCTGGACCCTTCTGTCGTTGGAGCAGCTGAGCTGGGGTGGACGACGGCGCAGCAGGAGCGGGACAAACCACGCAAGGTTTTCTTTGACAACTATCTATAAGAGAAGTAATTCTGTAAGGGCTCGTTTGAATTGGAGGATTCCAACAATGCAGGGATAGGAAATAGACAGGAATAGGATAGGAATGCACATGCAAAACAGAGAATTTAAAAACACAGGATTTCTGCCAATCTGGGTGTTTGATTCACAACAATTGGAAGATCACAGGATGCAAAGAAGCATGGTGAGATTAAGTCAAACCACAAGAAAATGCACGGTTATAATGCTATTATGCTACTATCTCTTAGTCTTGTGCTTCATGAATAGGAATTTGAAAAGGAGGACAAGTGAAAATTAAAATTCCTATGTTTTTTCTTTCAAGGAGACACTAAAGGAACAAATCCGTGTGCTCAGTGGACAATATATATAACATGTAGAGTAAAAAAGAGATGCAACAAGTGTACAACCTCTTTGGCGAAGCCATGTCGATCTCAGCGTGATTGGGTTGGCCGGTGAGGATGCTCTGGCTGACTTTGCTGTCGGAGGAGGGGAAGAAGATCTTAGGCGTCTGGAGATGGAGCCTGAGGTACTGCTCCGCTGTGATGGAGGGTTTCGTCGTTGGAGCAGCTCCGGTGAGTTGTACGATGCCGAGGCTGAAGCAGGACAAGAGAGACAACGAACAACGTTAACCTGAGTGGAATTCTAATAGCATCTCCAATACATGACATAAAATACATAACCACAAAGTGCTAGATGTAAAATACATCAGCCGCTCATCTCTGAACTTAACTGTCGAAACTGAACTTAACTGTCGAAACTGAACTTAACTGTCGAAACTGAATTTTGCTGTCGAAACTGAATTTTGTTGTCGAAACTGAACGCACTAGCAAGGTGAGGCTACATGTCGGTCGACTGACTTTTTCATCTCTGGTCAGTCGATTTTGCAGCCGTTGGATACGAAATCAAGGGCCTGCGGTTCATCTTCAACCTCCACCCCCCTGAGCCGCCAGCCACCACCGGCCAAACAGCAGCCCCCCGCCGCCCGCGGCCGGTGGTGCGCCGCCCCGCCCGCCCCGAAAACACTCCCCACCGCCGGTCCGCCGCCGCCCCGGCCATCCCTCTAGGACCCCCCCCCCCCCGTGCCGAGCTTTTTCTCCGGCGATCCCCACGCCACCGCCCCGCCACCGCCGGCGACCACCGCCCCCATCCTGAACCCTAAGATAGATAGTGGGGTACCTCTCCGGCGAGCCCCCCTCCCCGCTGCGGCTGGTTCTTCCTTCACCCCGGCGAGCCCCCCACCCCCTGAAAATTGACTGACCCAAAAGTCGATTCAGTCGACTGAAGTGTAGCTAAATCGGAGCAGCATCGCAAGCAAGAGCAAGAGCGAGAGCAGCAGCGCGAGCAAGAGCAATAGCAAGAGCAGACCAGGCAGGGGACCGAGAGCAAGAGTAGAGCAGCAGCGCGAGCGAGAGCTAAAGCAGCAGCAGCTCCTACTGATGTGGACGTCGCCGCCGAGGGAGCGACGCCGTGGAGGAAGTGGCCGGCGACGCCACCGTGGATGGAGCCGCGCCGTGTCGGCTCGGGACCGAGCGCCGGCAGCACCGTGAGATCGAATCAAGAAGAAAATGCGGCGATTAGTGTACAACCTCTTTGGTGGCGCCGATTAGGCCGCAGCTTCATCCGAGGAAACGGTGATGATGATGCTCTTCCGGTGGTGCAGGTGAAGACGGCGGTGTGGGAATGGAGGTGGCGCGAAAGACAAGGGGAACGTCGGGGCAGCTCCTTGGAGGTGGAGGACGGGGTGGCTGAGCCGGCGAGACGATGAGATCGACGACGGATCCTCATCCGGTACGGTGGATGAGGGACGTCGAGGTGTTGCTGTGGACGACGTCGTCGGGGAAGAGGCTCCGGCTGGGTGGCGGACGGAGCAGGGTGTGGGGTTTCGTCGCGGGTTTTCGCGGCCTCGGTGTATGAATGGGTGGGCGGATGGGATGGCAATGGGGAACCATGGCTTAGAGACGCGCTTGTCCGAAATGTGGGGTAAGTTACGAAAGTACCCCCACCGATTTGAGGCGGTTCTTTCGGTTCAAGGGTACCACGGGCATTTCGCGTGTCAGGATTTCACAGGAGGTGGGAGTTTTCGCGCGCGTTGTAATTTCGGAATAGCAAGGCGCGGGTTGAGATGGAGGGAGTTGTCGGAGCACAACGAGACAAAGATATATCTTAAATATTTCGGGCTAACAAGGCGCGGGTTGAAATTTCCAGACAAGCCTAACATGTACTGTACCAAATCAATGCGCACTACAAATGTCATTCGAAACTTTGAATTCATGTTATGTTCAATTAAAATATTTCGCTACGTGTATAATGCATGCAACCTACTACTCAAATGAATGTTTTAGTGCATTCCAAACGTATATACTACCGCTTCAATATGAACTAAATTTGAACTCGTTTCTCTATTTGAATAAGATCTACAGTAATGATTGTTGTGAAGTCAAAGCATTTGAATTCGTTTCTCTGTTTTAATAAGATCTACAATCATCATTATTGTCAAGTTAAACCATCGTTTGTGTATTATCTTCACAACACACCACATGATTAGTCTCGAGTTACATATGAACTATGTGTACTATATGAACTCGAACTAGATTTTTTGAATCCACTTTATTTTGATTTCAAATCACATTACATTTCTAGCTCTAGCTAGATCTTCATAATCTAAACCATGTCTCATATGTATAATGTGTTTATCACATTATGTATGGTGCCCCGCCCCCTACGCCTACAAGTATTTAGATGTGAGTTGCAAACACCACACATTACCACAAATTCAAATAAAAGGTGAGAATGTTCGATATATAGTATTGTTTAGATTGTTCGATATTTAGTTGTAAGCTGCAAACGCCACACATTATCACAAATTCAAATAAAATGTGAGAATGTTTGATGTATAGTATGGTTTAGATTGTTCGGCATTTAGCTGTGAGTTTCAAACGCCATGCATTATCACATTATGGTATAACATGTGCACAGCACGTGTATCACCGCTATATTCATGCATGCAATGTTTAAAACACTATGATCTCCTATTCAAATATATGAATCCGCTTTCATATCAAATTATGATCTTTGTTAGTCTCTTACACCCACACAATCCTCTAACCTTTGTAGCTACCACTAACTTTCTCTCGTGCATGCACACGCCCTCCTCGCCCTCCCCCTCCCTCGGCATTCTATCCACCGGGCACATTGATTTTTCTCTTTAGGTCGTTCTCCCAGAGTCTCCACAACTCCTTTCCGACACACACCAATCGATAAACCTCTCCGGCGATGCCTGCCTACAACATACACACACACCTTCAATCTCCTCCTTTATGTGTCCTTGCCTCGTGTCTCTCATACGGTCAGACACACGTGTAAACTCTCGCCCCTCTTTTCATCGATCTCACAACCGCACACTCCTCCCCCTATCTAGCTAGTAGTTGGGCCTCTCGCACCACCTCCTAGCTCCATTCTCTCTATCTATCCGTCTCGCTGGGCCTTATTTGCCTCTAACAAATGGACGTACACCGACCGGTTTCTCGCTATACATATAGCTAGCTAGGTCCTTATAACTCGTTTTTACCCACACGTCAATCGATCTACCTCATTAGTTGTGTCTCTCCCTCCGACAAACAACAATTGATCTACCGATCTAGTTAGGTTTGCTTACCAAACACATGGTTCCCCTTCATCATCCATGGATGCGTCCCAACAGATCTATCACGCACAGGCACACACAGAAACACATCCCCACTCTTATTGATAACATTGCAGTTCCACCCTCAGTTTGTCTAGTAGGCCTCTCCCGCCATCTTCGAGAAGCAACTCCATCACCCATCCAGCACTCTACCCCTCTCCCTCCCTCTCCCTCCCTCTCTCTCTCTCCTCTCTCTCTGTCCCATCATATTTCCCGTCCTTCAGTTATGTATGGATGTCGACCGATCTCCCTCAAGACATAGCTGGGTCTCTCCTTCTCAACACATATACGAGTCGTTCTACCTCTATAGTTAGGCCTCTGCCTACCCCTCCCCCCACCCCCCTCCCCCCACACACACCGATACATCGAGCGCTCTAGTCATGTCTCCCTGCCACACACAAACTTGACATGTGCACTCTAACGTTCCGGTAGGCCAGTCGCCCTATATCTTTGACTTGCACACACACACAATTTCGATGGCTCTCTTCATCGATCTCGCACCCACCCACTTGATCCTCTCTTCGACTCTATCGATAGCTATGACCCCTCCCTCTCTTGTCGTGGATTGCCCGACCCTCTATGTATGATATGGATAGGCCTCCATTTCACACACATTGCATGCAAAATTTTGTTTGAGATGTCATCGACACATATTCCCACAAATAATTCATGAAATCAACCCCCCACCCCAAAACAAAAAACACTCACGGACGCGGTTTGTATCTCTCACACACACCCACGTAGGTGGGGGACGTGCACGAAGAGAAGAGGTGCATGCACGGCGCACGTACTCCCGTCTCTTTCCCAACCACACCCGCGCGGGTACACGGTGGAGCTCATTTCTGTACGAAAAAGGCAGCCCACGTGGTAATTTGGCACGTGTATTGGTTGTCCACTTGGTGGAGGGAGGATCGTCTACCACGGGTGAACAAAGAAATTGTGGCTTGACGTGTTATGTTAAAAAAAGAGGCAAACCATGTGGGGCCTACCTTAGAGGCAAGGCTCTATACACTGGAGTACTTTTGATGTGTCCCGTCAACTCGCAGAACGAGGAGAAGCTTGCTTAGTACGCCATCTCCCCCGCCCACGGGCGCGGTGGCTCGCAGGATGAGGTGAAGCTTGCTCCGCCTTACGCCCGCTCCCTCGCCCATGCGCGCGGTGGCTCGCAGGACGAGGAGAAAAATTTACTACTCTCTCCGTTTACTCCTCGTCCCTACTACCTCGGTTATAGAGATTATATCATATTGTTTGGAATATATATGTCCTTTAGTAGATTTCAATATGAACTACTAGTACATACTCCAAACACTGATGTATATAGACGTATTTTAGAGTGTAGATTCACTCATTTTGCTCCGTATGTAGCACTCTCCCTCGCCCCTCGACCCTCGCCCATGTGGTGGACGTGCAGCAATTCATTCGGTCTCATATAGCCAGAACGATATATACTGCACTACCATTATTGCTCGACTTCCCGAAGAGGCGAAGAGCCAATCGCAAGGTTAATATTTTGGAGATGCCAAGCGCAAGGTTATAGGAGAATGAGTAGTAGGTGCCGCGTCATTTATAAATAAAGTTTTTTTCTTCAGTGGCACGTACGCAATATGATAGGTTCATATGGAGAGAAAAGGAAACCGCTCCACTATATACATAGTCAGGACGGGCCAGCCTACACGGTTGCTTGTGGGGTTGCTCTCTTCACACTCTCTCGCACAAAACGACTGTGGCCACATCTCTAACATCCCGGCGGATCACGTCCGCTTGGGGAAGGGGTGGATGCTTAGTGTAGATGCGGTGGCCGTCACCGACGGCGAAAACCCACTGCCGGCACGTCTCGATCAGGGGTCCCCGCCGTTCTCTCTCACAAAGCCGGTGAGGTTGCCTTCGTCCCGCCCTCCTCAAGGTTGAGCTACATCCCTCAGGTACAACTCCCTTTACAGCCGGCTTGCACCACTGCTCCAGCTGCCCACATCACTCCCTGTGGATATTTCTCTACTTCTTTGCCCCGCACATACCTCTACTGGCTTCTATGTACTGTATTTGTGATGAGTTTATGTCTCATCAACTAGTCCCAGTAATCTTATTCTAATCACGCTTCTTCAATTTCTTTGCCACAGGGATGCTCATCTCGATTTCAGTGAAACTGCACAAAATGATCCGATGGTCAAAAGGTTGCAAACTTCATTTATTAGGAAGCTCGAACATTGCCAGCAAATTGAAGCCTGGTCAGGGTTCACGGTTCAAGGGCTAGGGACTGCATGGATCGTTTTTTTCTTTACCTGCCTCTGTTCCAAAATAAGTGTCAACTTTAGTAGTAGTACAACTTTGTACTAAAGTTTGCACAAAGTTGAGACACTTATTTTGGAACGGAGGGAGTACATATTTGCTATGATCTGTCAATCATTGAGATGCAATAGCATGCATGTTAGTCTCCTTTGTATTTGATGAAATGTTGCAACGGGCAACCTTGGACGCAAGATACATGTAACAGAAGCTGGAAGCTTCATAGCATTGTACAAATTTATCTCGCTGATAAATTACAGTACGTACTATACTAGTACTTCCTCCATTCCTAAATATAAGTCTTTGTAGAGATTTCACCATGAACCACATGCGGATGTATATAGATGTATTTTAAGTGTAGATTCATTCATTTTGTTCCGTATGTAGTGGAATCTGTACAAAGACTTATCTACTAGTAATAGCTAGCCCCCACTACTAGGAATTCTCTATCCTCTCCTTGAGCCACATCATCAAAATTGATGTAGCAGTTAGATGAAGTAAATCAGTCCATAATAGCCGTCTGATCTAGACGTTGAGAGGCTCCGCACTAAGCCACATGCAAGCATGCAGAAATACCGTGGCACATGCATGTGAGTGGGTTTTAAATCACATCAACATGTCTGCATGCAAGCATGCACCGGTAGCATGCATGTAAGTGAGCTTTTAAGTCCCATTAACATGTCAAAAAGAAAAATATAATCCCATTATGCAGTAGGAGTTGGCTAATCTTTTTTCCTTACGTGGGATGATATAAATGATGATGGGAGTTTATTTAGTTTGGCTACCACATTTGTCATGCGGTTATAGAGTTTTTTTTAGTTCTATGAAATCGATAATTTTGCGCAGAGAGATATACCGTTGTTCCGCGGCAACGCGCGGGGACTCATCTAGTAATATTTAGGAACGGAGGGAGTACTATGTAAAGAGTTAGGTGTCGCACGGTGATAGTGTGAGGTGGGCCATGTAATCACTGAGCCTGTGTGTTTTCACTGCTCTTACACGCCTCCGCTGTAAGAATGGAGAAAATTGTAATCTAGTAGTAGTACCTCCTTTCGCCGAAAGCGTGGGACATCCAGCAGTCCTACCACCTCAGTAATAAAGACCAATGATCCGTCAAATCACATAGACCCAGCAGTAAGTTGGACGGACGAAGCAACCATCACTCTTGTGCCAGTGAGAGGTCGCGTCCGCTCTGCCCGGGCATGAATGCGGCACCGATTCTTTGGAGCGGCGCTGACCGTTTCGGGCGGGAAGCGCGCGCGGGCGATGGAGGGGCTTTGGGTGGGCCGGGCTGGTCAGAAGCGGGCGTGGCAGCTGTCCACATGTCCCTACCGGACACGCCCGGAAACGAGAGGATGCACCGACTCTCGCGGCTAAAATCGTACTACACTACACAACATCTCTCTGTAGGAGTAGGTCGATCTGTCGCTCTCTCTAACACACACACACACACGCACGCACGCACCTTGGTCCCGTTGCACCTTCTAACGTGACTTAGTACACCTAGACGGAGGGAGTAGTAAGTATACGAGATACGGTGGCACACTGACTTAAGTCGAATACAAGTGCCCAAAATTTGTGTGCATGTTATAATAAGGATTCACTTAAAATAGTACGTGAGCGAACAGAGGGATCAATTGGACAGTGTTCCCGAGCAATAGCGAGATGTGTGAGGTAAGATACACCGCTGGCGCTTTTAATTTTTCTTATTAATTTGTTTGTTTCACCCTCTGACTGGTGGGACCCAACGTACTACGTGGAGAGAGGTAAGGTGACTAAGGCTGCATTATTTCTGCACCACTTTGGATAGTCTTACCACCAAAGCCACATGACACGATTATGATTGAAATCCCAATGACTCCCGCACACAACAAAAAAAAACACGGCATGCTTGTCACACGAATGCAGGAATGTATAAAAGGTTATTTCCCTCTCGTTGAACATAACGGGAGGGTTGTGTAGCTGGTTAGCCTGTTCGCTCATCAAACTTGAGGTCTCGGGTGGATTCTTTGACTGGTCAAAATGTTTTCTAGGGTTTGCACGCTCCACACTCTCTCTCCAGTATATATATACACGCTGGAGCCTCAGCGCTTGTAGTTGCTCTCTTCACACTCTCTCGCCCTCTCCCGCTGGAGCCTCAGCGCTTGTAGTTGCTCTCTTCACACTCTCTCGCCCTCTCCAGATCTAAACAAGACTTCGTTGGCCTCTCTCTCCCCTCACTGCTGCTCAAAGAGCCGGCAGGATTCGTCCGCCGGGAAGGGAAGGAGGCTTAACGCTGTCGCCGTCGGCGAGGGACTACCGGCGCAGCTGTTCACTTTCCACCCAACGGCGGCGCGGGAGGGCCTCCGACCCCTTCTTCTTCCCCGTCGTCCCGTCGCCCACCGAACCACGCCCCAAGAACCTTAAGGTATAATTTACTTACTCCACATGCATTGCTCTAGCTGCATGTATACCATGAATCTAGGACGTGGTTCAAAGAGGAAAGGAGTGGGGGAAAGTAGTGGGAAAAGTTGTATATAGCATGAATCTAGGACGTGGTTCAAAGAGGAAATGAAGGGGGAAAGTTGTATAGAATGAATCTAGGACGTGGTTCAAAGAGGAAAGGAATGGGGGAAAGTAGTGGGGAAAGTTGTATCGCATAAATCTAGGACGTGGTTCAAAGAGGAAAGGAAGGGACGAAAGTACTAGTTCAAAAAGGAAAGGAAGGGACAAGGCTGTAGAGTTTGAGCAGGACTAGATTTGCTGCGCTCACATAGGGAAAGGTGTCTAAACAAAACTGGGACCAACACAAATATGCTCCTTGGTTGTTTGTTCTTTGTTGCAACAGACTGCGCATGACCACAGTACATCGGTAGATGCACATGGTGCTGGTGCGTCCACTGTCCCGTGCAACTCATTAGTTGTTGTTAATCTAAGGCCCTATTTGGTTAAAAACTCTCTAGTCCCTACCTGCTTGGTTCCAGGGACTAAACATGGACTAGAGGTTATTAAATGCAATGCTAAAAGACCATGTTACCCCTAGTAATGAACTAATAGAGACAAGGTGCGATGCATGGCAGGGGCAACTGTTGGAAAAAGTCCCAAAAAGACTCCCTCGGGGTCTTCTTTCTTTAGTCCCAAATGCCCACTTTTAGTCCCTAAAAGTCCCTCCTGTTTGGTTTAGATGGGACTGACACGGAGTTTTTTTAGTCCTTACACCAAAATGTCCCTGTAAACAAACACCCTCTAATAATGCCGCTGGAAAATTGATGCAATGCCACAGTTAAAAGCAAATTACATGTTTAACGAATTTTATTGTTAATATAATCTCTATGTTAATATTAATCAATGCCACCGTTTGAGAAATGCTACTGTCTTGCTTTCTTTCCCATTTAGATAAGGTAGATGCTTCTTTTTGTTGGCTTCTGTGTCATCCACCGTTATTGACCACTAATTGTTTCCTTTGCACCTCTGTGTAAACAGGGTTATCTACTTCACCCTGTTGCCATTGTGACCTTTTGTTGCACTGCACAAAACACTTTTGTTTTAAGAGTGTTTTGTGCAGTTCAACCAAAATGTCACACCGACAACGTTGCTTGATTGCTTGATCTTAGTGGAACTGCACAAGAGGAGATCTTACTTCCTATCCGTTAAGGCGAATTTGGTTCAGATCTTCTTCTTGTGAGTTGTTTGAATTCCGCATCATGAGAGGTCAGTACTAGCCTTCTTTCACATGATTCTGCAGTGTGCTTTCATATGTTGTGCTACTTGTATGATAATGTTGCTTGATTTCAGTGAACTGCACAAATGGAGACAAGACTTCCAATCTGTATGTGCACCGTAATATCCCATTGAGGTAAGATAAGGATATTTCACAACTGCTGGCCTGTATTTTGCCACTTTCATCAGAAAATTAAGTTTAGTACTATACTTGTGCTCCCTAATTGACATGCCAAATCTTACATTGAAGGCGAAGCTTGTTTGTTATTGAACCAAGTGATGAAGGGGAAGAACAAGCGGAAGAAAAACAAAAATCAACTCCCCGTGCTGTAATGAAGCACTGGAACTGTGATGACACAAGTAATGATATAGTTTTGCATCTTAATTTATTGCTATGGCTGGAACGAGCAATTGTTTTGCCACTGATTTGATGCCACTCTTAATGTAATATGTAATTATCTCTACTTGTGCAAACAGGGATCTTCTTTGAAGATACCATATATTTTAGTGGAACTGCACAAGAAGATGTTGGAAACATTAAATTAATCGAGGAGTATATAGTAAGCATGTCCACCACCGTAGATAGCAATAGATGGTTCCGGAGAAGTGCTTCATCTGTATGCTCTACACAATAAGCCTCCTGACAAAGGTTGGTACTCGCCCACTGATTTCATCCATATGATTGAGCTTTGTCATCTCTATTGGTGTTGTGCTACTGTTTAGATACTGTCATGAAAAAGTGGTATTGTCCTTGAGAAGTGCTTCATCTATGTTGTTTTAAATATTTCCTTTCCTTTTTTCGAGCAAACAGGGATGCTAGCATTTAGTAGTCCTCTTGTCTTTGCACAACAGGATCATCTTCCTCTGAAGAAGAATATGGAGTACGTGAAGTGACTAGTTCCGATTATGCCAGGATGAAGAAGCCCTGTCTATCTTCTCATCAGAAGGAGCAGTTGAAGGGTGGTTACATTACTCCCCACAAGACCAAACTAACTTCAGCTCAGAAGGACTGACAAATCTCCATTTTTTTGCTGTGATGCGTGAGTACAATGTTGTTCTAGGATTCTTTCTGGTGAGTTCCATTTTTCTAAAAGTGTGCTCTACATGGACCATGTATGTGCCTGTTGAAACTGTCAATTCATAGTACAGTTTGCTTTATACTAATCACTTTTTTATATTTGTGCAAACAGGGGTGCTCAGCTTGATTTCAATGGGAACTACACAAAATGTTCATGAATACATCGAATCATTCATTTCCACCACAAGAAAGGAGGTGCCGATAAGTTCAAGGCGTTGCAACATATAAGGGCGAAATCATACAAGCTACGCGCGAATTTGGTTGATTTGGTGGAACTACACAAAAAGAACAGCTGGTTTATTTAGCACGAGGTGCCATGTCAATGTCCGAACTGATGGCAAACCCTGCCCATTCCACAATCGTAGGCATTTGATATTTTGGAATGGGACAACCTTGTCAAATTTTGCTCATTGATTTTAGCAAGACATGTGTTTGATATTTTCGAATGGGACGCCCTTTCCTGTCAGCAGCGTCGATCAATGTTTTCTTTATTCTTTAGTTGTGAAGTAAATATTGCCTCTGACATGTGACTCGCTGAGATGCATAATCATCGATTGTTTTGAATGTTCTCTATGAATTGCCAGGCCTGTGTGTTTGATTGCAATGTACAGAAACGCTAAAAAGCTGCTCAAACTCTTTGTACGCCTTCTGTTCCTTTTTACTTCGCACATTGTGAAAGTGCATACTTTTTTGTATAAGATTGGTCAAAGTAGAGATACTTTGACTGCAGACAAAACTTGTATGCAGACTAGAATGGACCGGAGGGAGTACATGTGAAACTGCTGCAAACGAGGTGATCACCCTGGGAATAATGCTAGTACGTATTGTTTTGCATGTTCATCCAATGCCAGTGATACAGGAATTCGAACTAATCGAAATAAATTCATTCATACACGGTCGGATTTCATATAAACATGCCAGATTTCATTACATTTCATACATTCTTCAACTAAAAAGGGGTGCGCTGGAGGTATAAATAATTAACCGAAGCCACCCACCTGTGTCCCACTGAGCCGAACAGAAGCTTCAGTGACTTAACTGCAGGTGCAATTGCGTAACTGACATGTGGCCTGTTGGGCACACGTGTCAGTCAGCCAACTGCACCAGCAGTTAAGTAGAAGCAGTGTTCTTCTCCAGCGCAGCTCTCCGACTCCACGTCGCCGCCAAGAAGCTAACCGGCCGTCAATGGTCAACCCGTCTAGCTTGGCTTCAACCGGAGGGTAGCAGCGGTGGCCTTACTTGGACCCGAGTGGCGGCGACCTACCGTGTTCTACTCTTCCTCGTTTTCTGTGTGGCGCGGCCTCGTTGGCAGCGGGGCGGGGCCTCGGCGGAGCCGGCGATGTCCTCTGTCTCGTTGTCGGTGGGCGGCGCCTCAGCGGAGCGGTGGAAATCCTCCCCACGTTGCCGGCAGGGTGGGGCCTCGGCTGAGCCGGCGATGTCCTCTGCCTCGTTGTTGGCGGGGCGGGGTCTCGGCGGAGCCGGCGGTGTCCTCTGCCTCGTTGTTGGCGTCGCGGGGCCTCGTCGACGCCAGCGGAGCGAGGACTCGTCGGAGCTCGCATTGTCCTCTGCCTCGTCCTCGGTCTCTCCAAACAGCGCCTCGCCCGCTTCATCGCCCTCTTTGCTAGCCTCTTTGTAGGCGGCCGCAGCCTCCGCCACCCGCATGCGGTACCGCCAGCGCTCGAGGCGGCCCTTGCGGGCGGAGCGGTACGAGTCGAGCAGCGCCTCCTGCTCCGCCCACTCCGCGACGATCTGCTCCTCCGCGTGCAGGTACTCCTGGAGGAGATGGTGGTTGTAGGCGGCGTCGGCCTGCGCCTCCCGGAACTGCTCCTCACGCATCTGCCTCACCCTGTCCATATATTGGGCACGGGCCTCGCCGATGGTCATGGTGCAATGCACTGGCGAGGATGGCGCGGAGGAGGGGGTTGGCGCCGGATCGTCGACTACCATGTTCCCCATTGGGACGTCGTCGTCCTCCGGCTGCCTGCCGGCCAGCCGGTCGGCAGCCATGGCTGCCATCTCCTTGTGGTCCGTCGTCCGCCCGTCCCGAAGAGCGCTGGAGCGTGAGGAAGCCATGGTGGGCAGTAGTGGTGTGGAAAGGAGAAAGGGAACGGATGCGGATGACTGCGGCTATGGCCGGCGCAGTAGTTTATATAGCAATGGTGGGCGGGCGGAGGGACGGAGTGTGGCGCCGGAGTAGCCGCCTCGGCAACAGCGTATCATTAATGTGGGCGGCAGACGGACGGACGGACGGCACTTGTGTCGTTTGAAGGCGGAGCAATCGCCTGCACCGGGAAGCGGGGCGAGCGGCGCTGACTGTTTCACGCGGAAAGCGCGCGCGGGCGAGGAGATGACTTTACTTGGAGAGGATGACATTGGGGACCCACCAGGTCCATAGCCTCACATACGCAAGTGCCTTCTTATTATATATATATATATATATATATATATATATATATATATATAACTATAATTTATTTTGCTTCCTCCTGGTTTCCTGACATCACGGTCCCACACCATTGTCAACCTATGTAGTAGTCAATAAACGAGAGAATTGCACAAGAAGCGGCCGACAGCTGGGACCAAGCGGCTCGAGCAGTATTTGTGTTTTTGAGGTGTGAGCACTGCTGAAAGATCGTGGATGTCGCCTAGAGGGGGGTGAATAGGCGTTTTAAAATAATTACGGTTTAGGCTTGAACAAATGCGGAATAAACCTAGCGGTTAATTTGACAAGCACAAAACCTACAACAACTAGGCTCACCTATGTGCACCAACGACTTATGCTAAGCAAGATAAACAACTAAGTGATAGCAAGATATATGACAAGAAACAATATGGCTATCACAAAGTAAAGTGCATAAGTAAAGGGTTCGGGTAAGAGATAACCGAGACACGCGGAGACGACGATGTATCCCGAAGTTCACACCCTTGCGGATGCTAATCTCCGTTTGGAGCGGTGTGGAGGCACAATGCTCCCCAAGAAGCCACTAGGGCCACCGTAATCTCCTCACGCCCTCGCACAATGCAAGATGCCGTGATTCCACTAAGGGACCCTTGAGGGCGGTCACCGAACCCGTACAAATGGCAACCCTTGGGGGCGGTCACCGAACCCGTACACTTTGGCAACCCTTGGGGGCAGTCACCGGTACCCATCAAATTGCTCGGGGCGATCTCCACAACCTAATTGGAGACCCCGACGCTTGTCCGGAGCTTTACACCACAATGATTGAGCTCCGAACACCACCAACCGTCTAGGGCGCCCAAGCACCCAAGAGGAACAAGCTCAAGGGCACCAAGCACCCAAGAGTAATAAGCTTCTCAACTTGTAACTTCCACGTATCACCGTGGAGAACTCAAACCGATGCACCAAATGCAATGGCAAGGGCACACGGAGTGCCCAAGTCCTTCTCTCTCAAATCCCACCGAAGCAACTAATGCTAGGGAGGAAAATGAGAGGAAGAACAAGAAGGAGAACACCAAGAACTCCAAGATCTAGATCCAAGGGGTTCCCCTCACATAGAGGAGAAAGTGATTGGTGGAAATGTGGATCTAGATCTCCTCTCTCTTTTCCCTCAAAAACTAGCAAGAATCCATGGAGGGATTGAGAGTTAGCAAGCTCGAAGAAGGTCAACAATGGGGGAAGAACACGAGCTCAAAAAAGGATAAGGTTCAATGGGGAAGAAGACCCCCTTTTATAGAAGGGGAAAAATCCAACCGTTATGTGCTCAGCCCACACACGAGCGGTACTACCGCTCCACGAGCGGTACTACCGCTCTGGCGGAAGAAGCAGGGAAAAGGAGCAACCAAACATGAACCTTGGGGCGGTAGTACCGCTTATAAGCGGTACTACCGCGCACCCCAGCGGTACTACCGCTGGAGGAGCAGAACACGGGACCAAAAATGCAGTAGCGGTACTACCGCCCGACCGGAGCGGTACTACCGCTTATAGGCGGTACTACCGCCCATCAGGGCGGTACTACCGCTTATAGGTGGAACTGCCGTGCCTTACTGCCGTGCAACTACTGCAAAACTCGACACGAAAAATGCAAGACCCAAAATCGAGGCGGTACCAGCGCGGAACCGTAGCCGTACTACCGCTTATGGCCATAGGCGGTACTACCGCTTTGGACAGCGGTACTACCGCTTGGGGTGATAAGCGGTACTGCCGCTCTGGCCGCGGTACTACCGCTAGGAAACCAAAACTGCCATAACTTCTGCATATGAGCTCCGAATTGAGCAAACTCAAGCTTGTTGGATTGAGAAAGACGAGTAGCATCAAAACAGCGACTGGTTATAGTAAGAAGAGGCAGGGGAGGTATGCCAAAAAATAGAGGAGTGAAACCTCCAACCGAGAAGAACCGGCATAACCTCCAACATCGAAAACATCATAGAAGATGTGAGTGAACTCCGTTTTCGATGAACTCGAGCTTGTCATCAAGATGACCATAAGCTCCAAAACTCACAAAGAGAAGAACCAAACAAGAACCAACAAAGATGATGCAAGGATGCAATGGTTTGAGCTCTCTATGAACGATACGATCAAGCTACTCATCGAGAGCCCCCCTTGATAGTACGGCAATCGATCCTATAACCCGGTCTCCCAACTACCATCATGAGACCGGTAAAATAGAAAACCTATCAAGAGCAAACCTTTGCCTTGCACATGGTCCACTTGAGCTAGATGATGACGATCTTGACTCCCTCAAGTTGGACCACCTTTCTTGGTTGTGTTGGCTCGATGAAGACTAGTTGATTGCTCCCCCATACTCCACTATGGGTGAGCCACTCTTCCGCACATCTTCACCAGTCCATTGTCACCACAATGGACGGCAAGCTTCAAGCATTTGATCTCGTCATGATGCTTCACTTGAACTTGCGCACCGCAACATCTTCACAAGTCCATTGTCGCCACAATGGACGGCAAGCTTCAAGCATTTGATCTCTTCATGATGCTTCACTTGAACTTGCACACCGCAACCTAACCCCACAAAGAACTCTCACGAAGATCATGGGTTAGTACACAAAGCGTAATCGACAATGCTTACCACACCATGGGATCGCTTGATCCCTCTCGGTACATCTTGTGCGCTTTGTGTGTTGATCAACTTGATTCACTCTTGACTTAGTCTTGATCAACCTTGACTCTTTCCAACTCTCTTCATTTGGATGATGTCTTGAAGGTAAACATGAATGATCACACAATCTTCTTCTTCAAGACATGCTTGCAATAAGTTCTACTCTCACATGACCAATCTTTGGATAATTCCTTAATAACACCTTGGTCACCACATAAACTCCTTGAAACCAACACATGGACTTCAAGAAATGCCTATGGACAAATCCTTCAAATATAACTCAAGGCAACCATTAGTCCATAGAGATTGTCATCAATTACCAAAACCAAACATGGGGGCACCGCATGTTCTTTCAACTGCAGAGTTTTTCGATGTTTAGCCCAGATATTAATTTTTCTCCTCTGAACAACAACAAAAACATCGCTGCAGGTATTAACTGGGCGGGCTGTGGCCCGTCTAGCCCAGGCCAGATATCCAGGCCAGATATTAATTTTTTTCAAGCTGAAAATGGCTAGCCCAGCTATACTTTTTTTAGGAATACCAAGGCAAGGTCAAGTTGTTATTCTCCGCCCCGCTGGGCTACAAATCTTTCCTAGGAGGGATGCATTAGGCTTAACAAAAAAATGGGCTTTAAGAAATAATAAATGGGATGTAATTATAAAAACTGGGCAGTAACTATAAAAAATGCACCAAACACGTGATTACTTTATAAAATATTATTTTTGGATATTGAAAATTTTAATTTCATTAATTATTGCGAGCGCAATGTTTCGTTGGATTTTTACGTAATATAAATTTATATTGAAATTATATTTAATCTGACTAGAAATTTCAGGATAAAAATATTTCGGATCCCATCAAAATGTGGGAAATTTTATTGAATTCTGTTTTGAACGGTTGGTTGAAATGGGCTGTACTTTTAACAAACTGTAAATGGGCTGTAGTAAATTCCATTATAATTCAAAAATGGGCTACACATTCTTACAAATCTCAAATGGGCTATAAGTTCTCTGCCACACACTTCTGGCCTTACTAAGTTGACGCGTCCCCTAAAAAAACAGAGTTGACGCGTATGCAAGGCTTTGTCAACTTATAGTCAACACACGGTTCTAGCAGCAGTGGCCGTTGGATGTCCATCCAATGGATGACGTGCTTCTTCTTCAATCTCAGATATTCTAGCTTCACCCGCCCAAAAAATGATTCCTCCCCCTGACATCTGGGGCGCACCGTTTCGGAAGCTGACCTGTGGGCCTACTAAGTTGACGTACCAAGGGCTTTGTCAACTAAGTCAATATAAATGATTCTAGCTGCAGTGACCGTACGATGTCCATCCAACGGTCGTCGTGCTTCTTCAACCTCTGGTCTTCTTGCTCCAGCCGCCCAAAGCTGCGTCGGTCGTGCCGCCTGCTCCTGCTTCCCGTGGCCGGCTGTGCTGCCGCGGAGGCCTCACCGCCCCCTACTACTCCCACCGCTGGCCAGGCCATCCCTCCACTCACCCACACCCCCTATTATTCTGCGGCGACAGCAGCGCAGCCGAACCAGTGAACCCTCGTACTCCTCTCCGCGTGTGCATCCACTGCCGCGTCTTCCCCGGCTCCGCGTCGTCCCCTTCCTGGGCCTCGCCGTCGTCCACCGCCCTGGTGCTCTCGGCGCGGCGTGGTCAACGTGGTCAAGGAACGACTTCCATCGGACATGGACTGTACGTGGAGAGGCTGACAGCTGGGTCCACGGCAGCCGCAAGGAAGTGCCTCCTTATTATGCGGAAAATAATTATTCCTCCACCTGACAGCAGGGACCCATCGTACGGGCCACCAGTATTTTGTGAAAAAATATCGTTTCCCCTTGACTGCTGGGGCCCACCGGACGGGCCACCGTATTTCGCAAAAAAACGTTCCCCCCGCTGTCAGCTCGAACCCACCGGAAGTGCCTCCTTATTACGCACAAAAAAAGAATATTCCCCCGGCTAGCTGGGACCCACCTTGGTGGGAGGCTGACTTGTGGGCCTACTAAGTTGACGGGGACGAAGGGCTTTGTCAACTTAGTCAATATGAACGATTCTAGCTCCAGTGGTCGTACGATGTCCATCCAACGGCCGTAGTGCTTCTTCAACCTCTGGTCTTCTTGCTCCAGCCGCCCAAAGCAGCACCGTTCGTGCCGCATGCTCCTGCCTCCCGTGGCCGGCTGTGCTGCCGCAGAGGCCTCACCGCCCCCTTCTATTCCCACCGCTGGCCAGGCCCTGCGGCGACGGCAGCCTCACACCGCAGCCGAACCAGTGAACCCTCGTACTCCACTCCGCGCGGGCTTTCACTACCGCGCCTTCCCCGGCTCCGCGTCGTCCCCTTCCTAGGCTTCGCCGTGGTGCTCTCCGCGCGGCGTGGTCAACGTGGTCAAGGAACGACTTCCATCGAAAGAGTACTGTACGTGGAGAGGCTGACAGCTGGGTCCACGGCCACAGCCCAGTTTTTTTGTGATTTGCCAAGTAAGTCGCTTTGTCAGGCCTGTTGGGCTGCAAATCTTTCAAGACGAGGAGAGTTTCATTCGGCTGGCCGAGAAAATGGCCCATCGGTAATGAGAAATGGGTTGTACATTTTTAAAACACATCAAACCGGCAATTAGTTTCAAATATTTTTTTTCATTTCAAGATTTTAAATTACATTAATTTTTATGCGTGGAGAATTTGTTGGATTTTATATTGATATACATTTATTTTTAAAATCAGTTTGAATGTGAGTCGAAATTTCGGGATTAAAAACAGTTCAAACCGCACCGAAATATGCAAAATTTCGTATAATTTTTTAACCGTGGCCACAATATGGGCTGTAGTGCTAACAAAATAATATGGGCTCCAAAAAAACCTCAAGAATTAGCAAATGGGTTGTAAATTATTAAAAATAATGGTAGATAGGCTAATTCCCTAGCGGAACCAATCAACTGGTGATTGTGTTCCCTCCACTTGTCACCCAATAAAAAAAACAACGAATAGTATTTGTGTACAAAACAAGCCATTTGCAATTGCACTTCACACACTTCTCAATTTGCTACAACAGATAATAAAAAACAGTCATTTATCTTCACACAGCAAATGATTCGACCTAAAACAATTCTGTTTATCTGGTCGGCGGGATTCCTGTGGGAGGGGAACACAAAATGCAAAGGCAAAAATACTTTTTTTTTCTGTCAGCAAGCCCTCTACTTAACATTTCCTCCACGGAATTGTGAAAAGGGGTTGGACGCTCCGATGCACAGTTCAGGAAGCCCATCGGTGCCACAGGCAGACACAGCATACTCAAAACTCCGAATAGTCACAGCCCAACTAATAATTGGTATATTCCTGTCTCTCATCCAACATCCATGCATAACATAAGAACTTGAATTCTTATCAATACTGGAACTCAACATAGAGGGAAAGTCGATTTATGGATGGCACCGAGACATGTTTACAAATGTCAAAATAAGATAAGAGTAACAGGATTACAATAAATGTTCTATTAATACAGCAAAAAAGTGTATATTCTCCACAAATCTACAGCCAACTGGTTCAACTTTTTGGGTTCAAAAGTATAAAGAAAAACAGAAGAGCGTAAGCTCTGCTACTAAGAAAGAAGCAATGCTATCTTGCAGCCTCTTGGGACAGTTACGGTCATGGCCGACCTGTACCTCGAAGTTGGAACCTCAGACATGGTTGTCAAACCTAGATCAATGGAAATTCATCAAGCACAGACCTTATATTCTAGTAACAGAATTGTAGTCTCTTATAACCACGTAAAACACAAGCATACCATATTCTGATAATGTTGAGATGCGGCAACTGGCACATTTTAGATACTATATGCAAAAAAAAATCAGAGCAAACAAAGATAATAGAGAATCCCTAGAGACCTGTTTAAAATCACTCACACAGCTGAAAAAAAACAAGTGCGACCGGGGATGCCATCCCAGACCAAACTACAAAGGTTCCGAAGGAGGACACTTGGCAGGGGAGGAGGAGTTGTTAAGAAAGTTAAAAATACAAAAAAAAGTAGAAGAGCTAAGCTGTATTAAGCCTCAGAAAGCCGCAAAAATATCGTCATTTGTTATCTGACGGTAATTCCAACATAAAGCTAATCATCATAGGCTCCAATTGCGTTCTAATAGAAAACAGGGCCCTAAACATCAAACCTTGGGCCAAAAAATCAAAGAAACAGGGTGTATCATCAGAATATAAATGACTTCTCATTCACAGGAAAATAAGCACTGTGTCAGAAGGTGTCCTAAGATTGTTTCAAGGTTTCATCCTCTGATACTGACCAGATTAACAAAAAACTGGACCAAATGAGAAAAAAATCAATGGTGGATTCAGATGCAAAGATGACATCACATGGGCGGCTCAAGCCGCCCTCGGATCAAGTGTTGGATTATGCATCAGTACCTCCTCATGATCCAAACAGATTTTGCAGACTTGAAGGCAAGAATAAGCGAATGCCAAATAGTCAACAACTGAAAAGGAGTTGCTCAGTGGTGGCAATATTTAATTGGTTCGATTCTGCCAGCGATGTCGTCAATGCTTTCAGAAGAGGGAGCTTGTTATCCTCATCGCAACTCTCCAAAAGAAACAAACAAAATCAAAACACAGAAATGAAAAGAGACAGATCAGGTGAAAATAACAATGAACCGCATATTAAAAATAAGAAAACAAATTAAGAATCCAATGAAACAAGCATGGTTTGTTGATGCTCAGATTCTATGGGTGTATAGGAGTCGTTCACAGGGATCTCCTGTCAGTACGAGGAATGTTTTATAATCACTGCACCCCCAAAAGTTCAAAACACCAAAATAGTGGTGCAACAAGAACTCGAATTATACAAGACAAAAGAAAGCATGAAGAAAGATTAAACAGGAATTTGGGGGCGAGCGTAACCCAAGATCCATCAGACGGATTTGTGCTCTAAGCGCCACCTGAATACCTTTCGGGAGCTTGGTAAACTCAGATCCACCAAGAGAACGGCGGCCGGACAATGGGACTGAGCTCCCCGAATCAAACCAACAGAACATCAACACATGAACAAACAGAAAAGCAGAAATCAATTTGTCTGTGTGGCAAGTTACTAATGAAGCACCTCCACTAGTAAAGAAGGCGCTATCAACGAAACTCCCAGACATCGGTCTTGGCCTCCCATGAATCAGAAGAACAGCTAAGCTAGTTAATCCGGGATTATGAAGGCCACTGACAAAAATGAGAAACAGCAGCCATACAACCATAGAAAAACAAAGATTAGATTCAAAATGTTTAAGAACCAATCCAACACCCAGCAACAGATGTGGAGGGTGAGACACGGTGGAGGCTCTAGATCAGTGTAACGCCCGCAACGGAACCAGCATGAAAGACAAAATCCACAAGGTTCTCTCAAAGGCGACCTACTGTTGACAAGTCTAATGAAACAAGATGAAGAGGAAAATACAAAAGCATACTAATGTAGAAGAGAATGAAGCGCCACTGGTGTCCACTAGTGAAAGGAAGAGGCACATGGACATCTAAGCCAAATATTCTAATCATCTGTAGAATGTTATTTCATGGAGAAGAAAACCTCCCTAGATAACAAAAGGGCGACATAAGGTGGGCATCACATTCTATTGGGCTACATCTTAAAATGGAATAGAAGTGTTGCAGAGCCAAATCAACTCCTGGGGACAAATCATGTCTCAAATAGACGCATCCCTCGGATCTCATAGCTATTGGCATACGATATTATATTACTCTTATCTTTCTTTATGATGATACCATCCTCATCTTAATTTCCTATTCCACTCTTATGAAATAGAGCATGAACAATAACTAGTTTTAACCACAAATCAGAAGAAATAAAGACTACAATGGATTGAAGCTAAAACTAATTCAAGCCATCTTAGGTACTATATGTTGTTCTTCATCTGGACAATGCTGCTCAAGCTAGATACCACAAACAAAGCTACTCAAACAGGACAATGGTACACCCAGCTTTTTTATATTTCATAGAGCAGTTTCTATTTATGTTTTCAGGTTTTTATTCCATCAGTTCTGTTTAAGGCAAATAAGACTGCAACGCTGAACTGACTATCACATTGAACATGAGTTTGTTTCCTAAGATAACTTTTACATTGGTTCTGCTGCACAGATGATTCAGGCCAGAATGTATATGAGTGAATCTGGTGTCGTTATTTAACTCCCATCTCGTAGGACAAAGAGACGAAGCTGATGACAACACACAATCTGCGAGTTTTTCAGCCTCTTCCGCAAATCAGAGGTACTTGTGAGAGGATAGTTAAACTCGGTAAAGATAAATACACAACCACTTAATTTACCAATTAAAAAGAGCAGAAGTCAACTTGAAAACAGGAAGAATAGTTCCGTGATCATAAGAACCTCAGACTTGCCCATGAATGTCATGTGGATACAGCGCCTCCAGGTAGGTTCATCCTGTAAACAGGATCCTAGAGCTATCTGCACCTCCAAATGTTGGGTGTGGCGTCATTGGCAATTCAGATGGTGTTTCAGAAGAATTTACATGCTGAGAAGAATTTACATGCTGATAGAACTTATGGAAGAGACCAAGGTAATTAATCATTAATCTTCAGGTATCTACCATTGGAGAACACAGCTTTCCTAAGTGCAAAATGGCTCAGATCTTGTATAACAAAATTTTCAGTCATGAATTCTCAGAAGCAGAACTGGCATGTTTGCTGAAAGTGTTAATCATCACAGCCAAGGTAAAACCAGAACACACAAATCTAAGAGAGAGAACAAGATTTGAATGGCTCATATTAAGAAATTCAACCATGTTTTCCCTTGTACTTCATGGAGTAATCAGAAGCGCGGGTAAGATTCAAATCACTGCCATCAATCAAATTTAATACACGAGTGATGAAGAAATAGTGCAGAAAAGAGAACTTGAAAAGGTGGTTCAAAGCAGGTGTGGCATCAGATAATAAGCGGAGTTTTGTAAACATATCCAAGATTCAGTGTTTAGCATACAATATTCACCTCATTTGCCACCCAAAGCCACACAAGAAGAATCAAAAGAATTCAAAGCTTAGCTGAAATGGAGAATCTCGGTTAGACCATTTGAATCAGAGCAATGGCAAATGCTGCAAAACGGTTGGTAAGTAAACCATCCCACTATCCTCACCCGATCTGTCCCACAAAGACTGGAGTCAAGTAATAAACTGAACACCATCTGTCTATGAGGAAGAATTTGAGCTAAGGCATGAATTTAAGAATAAGAGATCAGAAACCTATTTGTTCAAAAAGAAAGATCTTTGTTTTCTCTCTGATGCTATCCACAAGGGTAAGCACTGATGATGCAGACATATCAACATGGCATCAGTTCAGACCGCCCGTCTGCTTGTACTCTCTTCATCGAGAAAGATTTGAGACCAGATCAATAGAAAACAATAACACAATATGAAATGACAGTAAACACAAGATAATTTTTAAACAAAGCACAATCAAAAGAGATAAAGAATCCTCACTTCTATTCCATTTACAAATCAGGACAAAAAAACAATACCAACAGATCAACGGGGGTTGAGATTGTTGAGCGAGATGGATCAGATTTCTGGCTTGGAATCCTCTGATAAAGGATTACAGTTGCGCACAGTTTAATCAATGTCGATCATTTGGGGAAAGGATAATCACTTCCATTCAACTTCAAAAAATGAAACAAAGCCCAATCAGAAAGTTAAAATAGAACAAAACAAAGCAAGGTGCATCAGATCTCTGGTTTGGAATCCTGTTATAAAGGATTAAATTTGTGCACAGTATAGTTAGAAAGGACGCTAAGTCCATTGAGTTTTCTTAGTAAAATAAAAACAAAATTGAAAAACCAAGGTTGCAGAAGATAACAAAGATGGATCAGATTTCTGGCTTGGAATCCTCTGATAAAGGATTACAGTTGCGCACAGTATAATCATAGTCGATCATTTGGGGAAAGGATCCTCACTTCCATTCAATTTACCAATCAAATAAGAAAAATAGAGGTCAAGTATAAGAGAGAAAGGGGAGATATAGAGGCTGTCATGCGAGATGGATCAGATTTCTGGCTTGGAATCCTCTGATAAAGGATTACATGTGCGCACAGTATAATCATAGTCGATCAGCTGGGGAAAGGATCCTCACTTCCATCTACATCAAGAACCAAGTCTCAAAAACCAAGAGAGAAAGTAAGGACCATGTAATCATATTGATGATGACCATCAGATCTCCTAGCTAATATGGCCCTAAAACAACTTAAAAAAATTCTTGGCTAACAGGTCCAATTGATTATGCCCATCAGATCTCCGAGCTAATATGGCCCTAAAAAAATTAAAAAATTATTGGCTAACAGGACCCACTTGATTATGTCCGTCAGATCTCCTAGCTAATATGGAGCTAAGACCATTTAAAAAATTCTTTGGCTGACGAGAAGACAGTACAGTGCAAGATCTGCTAACAGAAAAAATACTTAGGGCAGTCAAACTGGAACAAATCAAACTCATCAGACACAGAATGTATACTATAAATAGCAGAGCAAATGACGTTGACCAAAGATGAAATGGGGTATGAGGCTCTAATGGTCGGCATCCCTCAGATCTCATAGCTATGGCCATCACGGATGAACATTAAAAGCAGACTAGTTTTAGCCACAAGCCACAGGTACAAAGAATACACTAAAATGGCTTGAAGCTAAAACTAATCGACCATTCATCTTTGGTACTGAAATTTTTTCTTCATTGGGACACTAACTGCTACTTGAGCTAGATACCACAGACAAAACTACTGAACAGGACAATAATAAAACACTCAATGCTACACCCTGGTGTATAGTAGAAACCAAATGAGAAGGAAGCATTATGTAACGATATTGAAGGTATCCCTCAGATCTCATAGCTAATATGGCCATCATCGACGACCCTCAACAATAGTTTTAGGCCCAAGCCACCAGCTCACCAAAAACGGCGAGACAAGATGGCTTGAGGCTAAAACCAGTCATCAGTCGTCTTCGGACCAGAATTTTATCTTCACTGGGACGTCAATCAACCACAACGAAACTGCATAAACTGAGAAATTCATTGCTAAGTCGAACCCGAGAACGCACAAGCAAAACAACAGCCAAAGACATGCGTTCAACGTAAAGATCTACCGGGACTGAGCCTACTGGGATCGATACAGATCTGTGGGAGCTCGCCTCCCGTTTCACCGATATTACTTGAAAACAGAAAGCGGAACCGCTGCGGCAGCTGTTTCAGGTTGGGCGGCCGTGCGGCTCTCAAGCGCTGCCAGGCTACGCAGGTCCGGGTATCCGGTGGACGACGACGGCGGAGACGTGGCCGCAGCTCGTCCCGCGCGGCGCCGATGACCAGAGCACGAGCGAAACTGGGCGAGAGGGGGCGGCGGCGTGGTTACAGGAGGCGAGGCGAGGAGGGCACAGGAGCGTGGCGGCGGTGGGAGGGGGTCGCAAGGAGCAGATGGGGCGTGAGGACGGGGAGATTAGGGTTCTGCTCCCTTCCTTTTGTAGCCGGCTTGACGTGAACCCTGGGCATAAGGCCTGCACGCCAATGTTGTGAGGCCCGGCCCGTTACAAGCGGCAAAATTATGGCGGCACCGCACGGGCCTAGTGTCGCCCTAATTCACGCTCGGCTGGGCCTAGGTGTCACGCCTGCTCGGCCGCTCGCTAGTTTGTCCAATTTTTTCTGCTGTTGGTCTGGTATAGGAAAAAAAGAGCTGGTTTTTTTAATACTGTTAAAAAAAGTGTGAAACCGAAAAATAGTTTCTAGATTTTAGAAAAAGGTCATGAATTTTAAAAAGGTATTTGAATTTGAAAAACAATATCATGAATTTGGAAAGTTTGCAAATTCAAAAAAAGGTCATGAATTGAAAATTTTCGTGAATTTGAAAAAACTCACCAACTCAGAAAAGGTTCACACATTTCAAAAAAGTTCATGGATTTTAAAATGTGTTTGTGTAGATGATTAATGTTCGCTATTTTGGAAAAAACATCATGAATAAAAGAAGATCAAGAATTTTAAAAATGTTCATGATTTCAAAGAAACAAGAATTTGAACAACTTTTGCAAATTTTAAAAAGGGACAAAACAAATAGAAAAAGGTGAAAACTGAAGTAAAAAGGTACAGAACCGGCCAAGAAACCCATAACATGAACAGAACATGCGTGCGGTGCGGATAAGATCCCAACAGTGTGTTTCCTAAACCCTAGCGTGAGAAGTGGAAAAAAACGAGTGTGCATGTGGGGCGGAGAAGAAAATGGACCAAGACCCAAGGTCTAATGGGTGTGCACTTTCTACCAAAACTGTTGAGAGGGTTTGGTCTTTTTCGAGGGAGGGTTTAGCGCTGGCGGCTGACCTCAATCTTTCTCATGTGAAGCCGCCACAGACTACAAATGACTCACATCATCATTATCAAGGAGATCAAGCAGCGAGCTTTGGTGTTCAGTTCCTGCTCCTTTGTCCATGAAGGGCGCCTGTCAAATGTCGAGGCGCATTGTTTAGCTATAAACATGTCCTGATTTTGTCATTAGGGTGTCATGTGTTATTAAACCAACTTGATCCCGATGTTATTCCTGAAAAACTTTCTTTTGAGTAACAAAGTCGAGTGTGTTTACCCAAAAAAAACATATGGTCGTCTTTCTCAACGGCGGAGCTATGTGGTGAGCTGGGGGGCTGTGCCCCCCCCCCCCCCAGTCTTGGAGATATCCCTAAAGAATTTTTTATTTGAAGGGCTTAGGTTAGGAAAAAAATTAGTGTTTGGCCCCCTCAACTCTTCATCTTTTACGTTCCCCGCCCCCCCAGCATTTTCAGTCTAGCTCCGCCACTGTTCTTTGTTATCCACCCATGATTTTTAGCAAGGTCAAAAAAAGGTTCATGAATTTAAAATAACATTCTCAAATTTGAGTAATGTTTGCGAATTTAAAAAAAAAATAGGACTTCAGTTTTTTTATTAATTTTAAACAATGTTCACAAATTCATGATTTTTTGCTTATTAAGAAAACATGACTGTAAAACATTAACAAATGTGAAAAACATGAATTAAAAAATGTTTGTTAATTTAAGAAATATCCCATATCTGAAAAATGTTCACAAGTTTAGAAAGTCTTTGTGAATTCAAATAGTATTCATGTAATTGAAATGTTCTCGGATTAAAAAGGAAGACACTTAAAAGGAAAAAAAGGAAATTAAAAAGAAGAATAACAGAAAAATGATAGAAAGAAAACCTAAAAACCTTGTTGAAAAAAGCAGGTTTTTTTTGGAGAACCTTCCCAAACCCAAAAGGAAGGATCTCAAAAGTTTCATAAAATCGGCTGAACAAAGCCATGTGTAGATATAGCTTGGTACCGTGAAAGAAAACCGGTTGTAGCTAGAGCTTCGCTACCACTAAAACAGGCCAATCTAGTTGGCTTCTCCGGTTAGCGAGCGACGTGAGCAATACCTAGTATTTGTTGTAGCACACTGCTGCATCTGGCTATACGAGGTATTATATTATAGCATCGGTGGCCATGGACCAATCATGGAAATGTTACACAAGTGTGTATTTCTGTTTGGGGTGTCAGCGGACGATGATCTGGAGGATGGCATATGACTCATATTTTCTCGTGGATACAGAAGAAAGATTTCGGTATCCCTAAGAAGTTGGCCATAATTTTGTTTTTTATGTAAGGGTTTGTTTGTATCGACGGCACGCCATGAGCATAGCTCGATGTCATCTCTGCGCATTCATCTCGATGAATCAAACTTCTTAGATAGGTAAACCTCGTGATGCATCTGCTCATGTTGTCTGCATTCTACTGATGCCGACTTTTCCATTTGATCATTGTTGTCTTTTCTACTGGTAGCACTCACTGCTAGAGAGTCATGGAGGCGTGATGGATCTCGGCTCTTGCCGGTGGGAGGGCTCCTGCTTCATTTTTGAAGGTTTTTCTGTGTGCGTTTAGGGTTTGTGTTTTGCTCAGGAAGACAAGACGGTGGCGGCTTCCTGAAGTTGGAATAAAGTTCTCCCCGTCTAGTCCCCGTTTTGATGGTGCGTCTAGCATCATCGGAGGGCGTGTGGAGATGTGTCTCCGGCGGATCTCGCGGGATTCGGTCGGCGTTTGTTTTCGGTGGATCCACATGGATCTGTCCTTCGTTAGTTTGTGTTCATGTGTCTGCATATTGGATCCTTCTGTTCTACGCTTCTCTTCATCGGCGGCGATTGTTGTTCTGGTGCGTTGGTCCTTTTGGACCTTAGCACGACGACTTCCCGACTGTATACTACAACAAGGTTTGCCCGGCTCAAGTGAGGGAGGGGCGATGATGGCAGCGCGCCTTCGGCTCGCTCAAGTAATTGTAGTCGCCGCTGGGTGGTCTATGGACCTTGATGTAATTTTTACTTCTAGTGTTCTTTGTACTGCTTTGAAAGATGATGAATAGATTGAAAGTTTATCCCGTAAAAAAAAAGTCATTTGCGGTAGGCCTAATGAACATTGCGGACCAAGTCAGGATGACATTATCCTCTTGGAAAAGCAATGGTTTATGCTATCTTGCAATTCCCTTTGCACAGATTATATTTTGTTAAAAATTCCCCTCTACCGTAAAAATATCTAGTACTTTGGACGTTTTTCCTTTAAACAACTTTAGATAATTTTTTTTTTGAGAAATACTTTAGACAAAATTTATAGACCTTGTTTTCAGAGGCCAAGGAAAAACTGAAAAGAGCCAGCCTACAAGGCCCGTGCCTACAAGGCCAACCCGTCCTCTCAAAGGCCTTCTCGTATAGGAGACGCGAGTTTCTCTTTGCCGCATCGACGAGCTGCGCCGCCTCCTTCTCCTCGCTGACGACGTCGCGGAGGGGCGTGGCTTGCGGATGGCCGGCACCCGCTCCCGCCGGCGCAGAAGAGCGCGCACTCTGCGGCAGGCCGCCGAACCCTCGCCGCCGGAACCCGCTGCTCTCAGCTCCAGGTCAGTACCCTCGCCGCCTCACTCTTCGATCGCCACCCCTCCTTGATCATGACCTGTTTAATTGAGGTAATAAGGGGGTGAACAACACCGGCCACGCATCAATCGATCACCACTGCCGCTTTAGTGAATCAATCAGTAGTGAAATTTCAAGAGTCTTTTGGTGAATTAGCAGGCATTCGTGGGGTGTTTCGGTGAATTACTAGTGATGTTGGTGACAGATGAACTGGCAGTGATATGTAGGGTATTTTGGTGAACTAGTAGTGGACTAGTGGTAATTTCTGAATCGGTGCAAGTCTGTAAGCCTTTTAGTTTAGGAATACAGTTTGCATTAGTATTGGTCTAACATGGAACAAGTCAATTCCAGACCACTTCTAAATCCTGCCTAGAACTATGTTTATTGACAAGGGATTTGATGGATATTTTTACGGTGACACCGTTTATCGACAAGGGATAAACTAAAAACAATCGAAAATTCGAAACTGTCCACATAAACATGCAACAGGCTTTATTGCCCTTTTTATATAATGTAAAATGTTATATTCATCTCCTGATGTGACTTGGTTTATTGGGCGGGTAGGTTGGATCCAAAGTAAAATCAAGGAAAAGCGCCTCTCGTGAGTATTACTGTTGTCAGTAGTGGTGGTACCACTGCCTGTTTGAGGATACTCTACAAAAAAAATAACCTCTGCCATGATTTGAAATAAACAATTTTACATATGGTTGGCTCACTGAAATATATTCTAGTTATTGCCATTGTGGAAAAAAAAATCAAGCTGTAGGTGGTTCCGGCGTATATTGTTCTGGTGGAAATTTAGCATGCTTAAATAGACACTCTCTGTTTGCCTTACTGTTCAGTTAAAGCCTACTGACAGTTTATTAGTTGTATGTCTCTACTCTCTAATATGTTTCGCTTATTTATTCTGATCCATTACTCTTGGATTTTCTCTTGGACAGAGAAGTTGCTGTTGTAGGCACCTCAGGCTCTACCTCCTTGCTGTCGTCAGGACCTCATGTTTGTGCAGATCTCCCGGACACCCTGCTTCATGAGATCATTGCTCTTTTTAATTCTTTCCACGACTTCCTTGCTTTTATAGGCACTTGCCGCTCTTGGCGCGTTGCATTTTCTTCCTTCCCCTCCATTTATACCTCCAACTTTCCGCCTTTGCACCTAAAACCAAATCTTTATGCTCGTCCGCATAGCCATGGTATTAAGCCCGTCCTTTTATCTGACTGCAAATGGAAGCTGAGTGATCCTACCCACAAAAACGTATCCCTTTGCTGTTCTGTGCCCCAAAACACTCCAAATCAGATGCACTATTTGGGCTGCTCATATGGGTATCTTATCTTCTCCTATGAGGAGCACTGCCTCCTTGTTGATGTGCACAGTGGTACGAAGGTGAAGCCCCCCAAACTTCGATCCAACAACCGCCTTGGGTACTTTGGTGGCATAGGCATTCTTACAGGTCCACTTAGTTCACCCAACTCATGCCTCCTCCTATGCTCGAGAACCTCCATGTTTGAGTGGCAGGTTGGAACAAACTCCTGGTCAGAACACCCTCTTACCCTTAAAGGTGAACGCATCCATCAGATAGTGTTCTTCAAAGGTGTCACCTTTGTCATGGATGTTCTTGTGAGGCTCCACACTATACACTTGTCACCTGAATTCAGCATGCAGAAAGTAAAAATCGCGCGGGACCCTGAATCCTTTTTTATTAGCCCATGGTTGGTGGTCTCTGGTGACATGCTTCTCATGCTTGACCTTCGCATAGGATCTGACGAGTTGAATGATGACTCGTGTTATCGCTTCTTTGAGGTCTTTCACCTTGACTTTTCTGTCGAGCCAGCCAAGTGGGTGAAGAAGGAGAAGCTGGAAAATCAAGCTCTGTTTGTTAGCCTTGATAGGAGGAATCCTGCATTTGCTTGCATGAGCCCTGAAAGATGGGGAGGGAAAAGTAACCGCGTTTATGTTGCCAAGCTATTTGATGATCCCGATGAAACTTGGACTGCTGTTGAGGTTGGCCAGCGAGTGCGAAAAGAAACTGTTCACAGCCTTTACTATGGTCTTTCATTCCCGTCGGACTACAGTCATCTGGCTAGCCTCTGGCTGTACCCCAGTCTAGTCTATGGTACTAGCCAGTGATGTTGCTGAAGGGTTTTGGCTAGTCTTGCACAAGCACTGGCTATTTCTGCTGTTTTAACTTTATTAGTTAGCGATCAGCTCCTGCAACTACAATGGTTTCCTCACCTGGCACCAGTGTTATGTGTTCAAGGCCATTTAATATGTATATTGACATGGCTGGTTGTAATGTGGTTTCATTTGTTGATGCCTGGTGCCAATCTACTTAGAATGACTTCGGAAGTTTGGACCGACTCTTTGCGCTTCCATGTATTTTCGCCTTGATGAGTTTTCTGCCGTATAGAAGTTTGTACTCACCCGTTTGGCTGGTTTTTTAGAAGATTCAGTACAAGTTTTAGCATTATATACAATGTTTGGTCATTGCAGTATTTTGCTCCACTTTTTGTCTAAAGCTGGAGCGACTCGACACTAAGCAGCATGCATGCCCCAGTGGATGAGGATTGGCAGCCTGCGTTTACAAGATATATAGTTGCATGTGTTTGTTCACTTCAGCAGCTCGGGTCAGAGTAGCCATTTGAACTGCAGCTCAATCCCAAGTCTGAGTGGCGGTCTCTTGGATCATCACTGTGCGGTTGTAATTTTACTTGGGAGCTTGTAAAGCAGAGCAATTGATCTCTCCACCTTGCGCAAAATCAAGATAAGTGGTCGAAAACAAGTAGCCCGGCGTGAGCATCTTTTGTTCTATTGTTTGACACCGTATTAAGATAGTTTTCAAAAGATCTATGAAGCATGTAGTGTTAAAGGATAGCCCTTATATGGCCGGAAAATGCCAATGGAGACCGAGCATTAGTGAGCTCGGTATTTAAAAAAAATACAAAAATCATATTTGAAAGTTTAAAAATAAATAAAAAATCTGTGGAAACTTAAACGTGGTCCGCAGGAACGTGTGAAAAATCTTTTGAAAATACTGTGATTTGTAGGTTGTACAAAAAAGACAAAATCCCGGCCCAGCAATAAAACACCCGCCCATTTTAGAAATACGTATTTGACTTCTTTTTTTGTATGCCACATGTGGAAGCGTGGGAGGGGAGGGTATTTTCCGAAGAAGAGGTGCCGCTCGAGTAAATATAAGGGGCGGACGCGATGATGAGTATTTTTTTACTCTTCTAAAAGATACTAAGGGATAGGCTAGGTGCAGTTTTACCCCTCAAAAGTTAAGGTTTTACTCCTCTAAAGCCTTTAATGGATCGGCTAGAGAGGCTCTTAGCAACCTTTCTCACGTTCTCACCCTCTTTTTTTTTAGGAACCACCCTCTTTTGAAGTGTACAAGACGTCGGTGGTACTTTCCTTCTCACTTCCGGTGGTGCAATGAACTATTTGTAAAAAGGGAAACGTTTCGGAACGGCGCGCCGGCCGGCCGCTCGCTCTCACGCACAAATCCCGCACATGCAGCACGATTGCACGCGCACCACGTAAACTGCTCCCTGCACATGGTGGGTCCTGCACAACTGGACCCTTTTTCAATCTTATCTCTTCCCTTTCTTCTACCTCCAGCCCACGTCTCCTAGTACTTCTTCACGTCCGCGTCTTAGCAACAGCATGCGCGCTGCTACGACCCAGCATGAGCACCGGCTGCATCCGGCTGCTCCATGGCAATAACGGCACGCCGCCGTTTTGCTGGAACCAGCACCGCAGGGAGCTGCAACCAGCAATGTGCGGTGTTACAACCAACAGAGCAGGCGACGAAGGCATATGTATTTTTGCTGAAACCATGTGTCTATTTTGCTGCAACCGGCATTTTTTTTTGCTGGAACCGGCGATGGACCAACATGACAGGGGGAGCTACATCGTCGGGTTTTTGCTGCATCCGACAACGTGCATAGCTACATCCGGCAATTTTTTTGTTGCAACTGTCTAGTCTAGAAATTTGTTACATCATTCACGCCTTAGCTGCGACGTGCGGCGGAGGCGACGATGTTTTTCTGCTGCAACCGTCATCGACTATTGCTACATCCGTTCATGGCAGTGCTTCCACATGCATCGATGGCGACGGGTATATTTGCTACAACTGTCTTCGGTTTTTGCTACGACCCGCAATGATTTTTGCTACATCCATGCACAGCTACTACAATGGTGAGCAGCACGAGATGCTGGCAGAGCGGGGGAGGGGCAAGCCGGCCGGCGGCTGGAGGAGATGCATCCGGGGGAAACCGGCATCGTGGGAGACACATCGCTCGTGGCCATGTGATGCTACGAGGCGTTTCATGGAAGGAGATGGGGAGCTAGACTGTGTGCTGCAACCGGGGGCGCGTGGTGATGCGGGGGAGCTGCGACGAGCGGTGTCGCGAGGAGGGAAGCGGAGGTGCTGCTGCCCTCGCCGGAGGGCGCGCTGCTGCCCTCGCTGGATGGCACGCTGGCCGGAGGCACAATCAGATCGAGCATTTTTTCTGCTTGCGTTGACCTACGGAAGGAAGAAGACGATTTTTAAGAGCAGATCGAACGGGTGTTATGTGCTGAATCGCACGGCTATATGGTGACCGGCCCAAATTTGGGCCGGTGCGCCGGCGCGTATCACTCGCCTTGTAAAAAAGTCTATTTCTAGGGAAAAGCTTTGCTTGATACGTTTTGGATGCCAATAGGCATCGAACCTCGACTGGGGGGAGGAATCCTCCAGCAAACTTTTCATGCTTCCCATGGTTGGCCTAGAGGCCCACTTAATTGTTTTTTTTTTGCAAAAAGGAATGCCATGAACAACAAAGTTTTTTATGAAAAAGGCATAGAAATATAAATTTACAATTTTCATGATCTAAGTTTTAAAAAATTGCCATGCTATAATATATAAAACCACCATCATGTAATTTGTAAAATTTACAATACAACAACAACAACAAAGCCTTTAGTCCCAAACAAGTTGGGGTAGGCTAGAGGTGAAACCCATAAAATTTACAATGGTATCTAAAAATAAATGTGCCGTGTTATCTAGAAAACAAAACATAGAAAAAATTACACACAGATTTGCCATGGGTGTACATAATAAAACTGCAAAACAAAAATGGTGATGCTCTAAAATAACAAAAAATGTGTTGCTCTAAAAACCACTCCAAAAATACTCCCTCTGTTTGTTTTTATAAGATGTTTCAGACAACTTGCTTTGTACTGTTTTGAACAGTGTCTGAATGTCTAGAACGTCTTATAAAAATGAACAGAGGTAGTAATAAAATATTGTCACGCTCTAACCAGCTCTAAAATAACAAAAACTGCCATGCTCTAAAAAAATCGTGCTACTTCCAATAAAATTGCCATGGTACAATTAATAAAAGTGGCATGGTCTTACCGAAAAAATTGCCATGATCTAAAATAATGAAATTGCCATGTCATCTACAATAATATTACCATAGTCTAATTAATAAAATTGCCATAGTCTACCAGAAAAAATTGTCATGATCTAAAATAATGAAATTGTCATGCAGTGTACAAGAAAATAACATGGTCTAATTAACAAAATTTACATGGTCTAACTAATTTTTTTCCATCCTATCTATAAAACCCACCATGGTCTAAATAATTAATTTTTCATGCTACCTACAATAGAACTATCATGGTCTACATAATTAAAATTGGCATAGACACATGGCAAAATTGGAAATGATGCATACAATTAAAATTGTCATGTAGTTTGGCATTTAAAAACATTGCAAGATAAATCAAAACAAATTGTAGTGATGACATTTGTACCTAGTGCGAAAAATTGCCATGTACCTATTTTTCGCTTTTTTCACACTTGGCAAAAAGAAAAGTGAAAAACAAAGGACCGGTATTCAAACAGAGGTCTCCCAAGTGGAGTCGTGAGGTGCTAGCCAGTGTGGTGGGTAGGTATATTTGGACAGAGGAGCGTTCACGTCGCTTTTGTTCCTAGTGAACGACTTTCCAAAGCTGATATGCCTCCTCTTTGTAAGGGCATATTTATCCCTAAGATGTTTTGGTGATTGATGACAATGCTTTTGCGGACTAATCGTGTGCATTGAGTGTTTTTCAGAGATTCATCCTTTTGGCACGAGACG
Source organism: Aegilops tauschii subsp. strangulata (assembly GCF_002575655.3). Lineage (NCBI taxonomy): Eukaryota > Viridiplantae > Streptophyta > Magnoliopsida > Poales > Poaceae > Aegilops > Aegilops tauschii. The sequence continues at coordinate 556,912,852 of NC_053041.3, read as the reverse complement.
ATTCCCTCCCCTCAGAGCTTGAAGTGAAGACGGTGTAGTCCTTTCGGATTAGTTTGGTGGACTAGTTTCATAGGGATCACCGTACTATCAAGAGGGGGTCCGTCTTGGAAAGGCTAGGGCGGAATCATCACATACACTTCCTTTGCCCCTCCCTCCGAGCCTTTCCGTTTCGATGATGGGCTCGTTTCTCTTCTCAGTGTGCTCTCTCTGGTCCCAGCGGTAGTACCGCGGGCCGGAGCGGTAGTACCGCTTGGGTGCTACAAGCGGTAGTACCGCCCAGAGCAGTAGTACCGCTGGTAGCCCCCAACCGTGTGCTCACTCTGGTCCCAGCGGTGGTACCGCGGGACGGAGCGGTAGTACCGCTTGGGTGCCACAAGCGCTAGTACCGCTCCAGAGCAGTAGTACCGCTAGTAGCCCCCAGCCGTAGTACCGCGGTGGTCTCGTGCTAGTACCGCCTCGATTCGAGGGCTCTTTTTTCGTGTCGGGTTTTAGGTACTGGCCGCGGCTGTGGGGGGGCGTAGTACCGCTCATATGCGGTAGTACCGCCCTCCCACCGCAGTAGTACCGCTGTGGGCCAAGCGGTAGTACCGCGAGGAGGAGCGGTAGTACCGCTTATAGTGGCAAGCGGTAGTACCGCTGGCACAGCGGTAGTACCGCTCTTTGCGGGGCAGAAGTGGGGTAACGGTTGGTTTGTTCCCCCCACTATATAAAGGGGTCTTCTTCCCCAAAGTTGACTTACCTCTTCCCCCAAAAGCTCCATTTTCGCCCGATCTCTCTCCCTAGCCAATCAAACTTGTTGATTTGCTCGGGATTGGTTGAGAAGGCCACGATCTACACTTCCACCAAGAGAAATTTGATTCCCCCCACTTATCCCTAGCGGATCTTGTTACTCTTGGGTGTTTGAGCACCCTAGACGGTTGAGGTCACCGCGGAGCCATAGTCCATTGTGGTGAAGCTTTGTGGTGTCGTTGGGAGCCTCCAATTAAGTTGTGGAGATTGCCCCAACCTTGTTTGTAAAGGTCCGGTCGCCGCCTTCAAGGGCACCAATAGTGGAATCACGACATCTCGCATTGTGTGAGGGCGTGAGGAGAATACGGTGGCCCTAGTGGCTTCTTGGGGAGCATTGTGCCTCCACACCGCTCCAACGGAGACGTACTTCCCTTCAAAAGGAAGGAACTTCGGTAACACATCCTCGTCTTCACCGGCTCCACTCTTGGTTATCTCGTTCCTTTACTTTCGCAAGTTTACTCGTGTTATATCTCTTACTTGCTTGCGTGATTGTTGTCATTGCATCATATAGGTTGTTCACTTAGTTGCATATCTAGACAACCTATTTTGATGCAAAGTTTAATTTGGTAAAGAAAAGCTAAAAATTGTTAGTTGCCTATTCACCCCCCTCTAGTCAACTATATCGATCCTTTCAATTGGTATCAGAGCCTCGTCTCTTTATTAAGGACTTTACCGTCCAAAGAGTATGGTTGACGTCGTAGACGGTGTGGAGGAGCACTCCGGTGAGAATCCAGTCTCGTCTACGGGAGATGGGGGAACCGCGGCCTCTCGTGAGGAATTCAATGTGGCGTTGGACACATTGAAAACCTCCATGACGACCAAGGTCGAAAGCATGTTGAATAAATTCTTAGAAGGGCTTAAACTTACCACCGCACCGTTGAAAGTGGGTGATCCCGCTAACAAGGTGACGGATGCTACCTCCGACAAGGGGGAAGCTACTAGCGAGAAAGCTCCTTGTTCTAGTGATAAAAATGGGACCGGTCCACTCATTTGAATCATGACGGCCCGGCCCCTAAGATTGAGAAGAATGTAGATTTTGATTCTTGGGTCTATCGTTTTAAGCGTCATTTAAATCATGTGAACACTAATCTTTGGAGAATCATTGAAGAGGGTTTTTATCCGCATGACCGAAGTAACTTCACTCCTAGAGAAGTTGTGGATCATCAATTCAATGAGAATGCTCTCTTCATCATCCAAGAAGCAATCCCACCCGAAGATCTTCCTCATCTCCGGCCTTACACCGTGGCCAAAGATGCTTGGCTCCAAGTTGTTTCCCTCTATCGGGGAAGCGCAAGCATTCAACGCTCCAACTATGAAGTGGTGCAAGATGAAGCCGACGAGTTTGCAATGAAATAAGATGAAGAACCTCGTGAGCTTTTTCGGAGAGTAACCAAACTCGCGGTCTCTCTCCGAGATCATGGAAGTAAGGACACGGATGACAATTGGATCAAGCGCAAATTCCTCAAGGCAATGATGCCCTACCACAAAGCCATGTCCTCTGTAATTCGTCAAAGGCCGGACTTCCACACCTTATCATCAAGTGAAGTGTTGGATGAATTTGTTGCTATGAGCATCTTGGACAAGACCGCCGACAATGCGGTTCTTCGTTCTCAAAGAGTAAAGAAGCCCAACCTTGCTCTAAAGGCCAAGGTTAGTATGGAGGAAGAGGATGAAGAGGAAGAAGAGGAGGGCGACCTCGAAGATACGAAGTATGCCTATCATGAACACATGGCTCTTGCTTCAAGGCAATTTTGGAGCAAGAAGAACACAAGGCCAAACTTCAACAAGAGCAATTCAAGTGGCGCAAAGGGCAAGCAACGGATGAGGACTTGCTTCAATTGTGGCAATGTGAGCCACTTTGTTGTGGAGTGCCCTTACGAGAAGAGGGAAGACAATGGTGGCAAGCTCATTAGAAAAGACAAGGCCAAGTCGTTCCCCAACAAGAGAAACTTCACCAAGAAGACTTCTCCCAAGGCGTTGGTGGTACAAGAAGAGTACAATGAGGATGATGACGATGATGAAGATGGTGAGTCGGTTGCCATGGCCTCCGTTGCCATTGCGAAGACTCCACGGGTGTCTCTCTTCGACTCACCCAATGAGAACATCACCGCCAAGTGCCTCATGGCTAAAGCCACCAATAAGGTAACCTCCAACATCAAAACTACCATCATTAATCATCCTTCTTCGATGGATAGCATTGATGAACATGAGGGGACTAATGTGGAGGAAAATGAGTTTGAGATCTTTATGGGTAAACTCAAGGGTAAATCCAAGAAGCACTTCGTTGCTCTCTTGGAACAACTTGGTGAAGCCAATGACATGATCGAGGCTCACGAAGATACCATCTCTAAGATGGAGGGGCATAGTCGTGACTATGCCGATGAGATTTCGGATCTTTCCAATGCTCTTGATGAAGAGCGTGGTCTTCGTTTGGCTCTTGAGGAGTCATACAACGATGATCATGCTAAGTTAAAGAAAGATCTTGATCATGCTCTTGTTGTGTCTCGTGTGCTAAACTCCGAGAAGGCAAAACTTGGGGTTGATCTTGCTAGACTTAAAGTGGAGTTTGACATTCTCGACAAGGCTCACAAAGTCTTGAAGGGTGCTCATGCTAGCCTCAAGGAGTCTCATGATCAACTCCAAGTAATGCTAACTAAGGAGAAAGCCACCTTTCCTCATATGGTGTTAATTGATAATGCAAATGCTACTAACCCTTGTTGTGAGCATGTGCATCTTGTTGAGGAGAATGCTAAGTTGAAGGAGCAACTTGAGAAAGGCCTTGTGTCATGCATACAAGGTGAGAAGAACCTCAACGACCTTTTGAGAAACCAAAAGGAAGTTGTAGCCAAGGAGGGGATTGGGTTCGCTCCCAAGCCCAAGAACAAGAAGAAGAATGACAAGACCAAACGACCTCCCCCTCTCAAGCAAACTTTTGTGAAAGAGGGAGAGGGTACTTCCAAGGAGAAGAAGAACAATGCGAAGGGTGACGGTGTCAAGAAGGGCAATTCCACCCCATCCAACAAAGCCGGCGACTTTAATCCTTCTTATGTGTTATGTCGTGCAAGTGATGGGCATGTTTATGCCAAATTTGTTGGTTCTCCTCATGAGTATATTGAATGGTCCATTTGGGTTCCTAAGACCCTTGTTACTAACATCAAAGGACCCATTACAAGATGGGTACCTAAAACCAAGCATTGATCTCTTGTAGGTGTTTGCTTCCGGTGGGGGATCATGGTTGCTCGATAGTGGAGCTACAAATCATATGACCGGAAGCAAGGACTTGGTGGTGGACGTGCACAATATTCCATCTATGCCCACCAATGTCGAGTGGGGTGATGCCTTGTCTTCTAAGGTATTGGGACTCGGCAAAGTTGTCATTTCTCATGATCTCACGATCGAGAAGGTCATGCTAGTTGAGTCCCTTGCATACAATTTACTTTCCATTCGTTAACTTGCTATCATGGGCTTTGCCACTTTCTTTGATATTGATACCGTGGCCCTCTTGTGGAGCAAGACTCTTAAAGTAGCCTTTGTTGGGCATGTCGAGAACGGTCTCTATGTGATTAACTTTTCGGAGCGACCCACTAAGACCGCGACATGCCTAATGGCTAAAGTTGACGTGGGATGGCTTTGGCATCGCTGTTTAGCCCATGTCAATATGAGATCTTTGCAAAGTCTTCTCAAGGGGGACCATGTCCGTGGACTAACGAACGTTAGTTTTGCTAAAGATCGTGCTTGCAGTGCTTGTATCGAAGGAAAGCTTCATGAGAAGGCTCACCCTCCCACGACTCTCATTTACTCGAAGAGGCCCTTGGAGCTCCTTCATTTGGATCTCTTTGGGCCTCCATCCTTTGATAGTCTTGGGGGTAGAAAATATTGCTTGGTAATTGTGGATGACTATTCTAGATACACTTGGGTGTACTTTTTCAAGAGGAAGAGTGAGACCCAACAAACAGTCATTGACTTTGCAAATGAAGCCCAACGTCAACACAATGCAAAGATCTTGACTATAAGAAGTGACAACGGCACCGAGTTCAAGAACTACACCCTGGATGAGTTTCTTAGTGATGAGGGGATCAAGCATCAATATTCCGCACCTTACACCCCTCAACAAAATGGTGTTGCGGAGAGGAAGAACCGGACGTTGATGGATGCGGCAAGGACCATGATGGCGGAGTTCAAGTCTCCATACAACTTTTGGGCCGAAGCCATCAACACCGCGTGTCATGCTTCAAATCGGCTCTATCTCCGCAAAGGCTTGAACAAGACTCCATATGAGATACTCACCGGTAACAAGCCCAACCTCAAGTACTTTCGGGTGTTCGGGTGTAAGTGTTTCATTCTCAAGAAAGGTGTTCGTTTGTCTAAATTTGAGACTAGAGCTCATGAGGGCATATTTGTTGGTTATGCTACAAACTCCCATGCTTACCGTGTTCTCAATAAGTCCATGGGACTTATTGAGGAGACGTGTAACGTGGAGTTTGATGAGAATAATGGCTCCCAAGTGGAGCAAAGTGGTACTTGTGATGTAGGTGATGAAATTCCTCCCCAAGCCATAAGAAGAATGGGTGTTGGATATATCCTACCCATTGAGGAACCCCTTGTGGCCGAAGGAGAAGGACAATGCTCCACTCAAGTGGAGCCATCACCAACCCAAGACCCACACGCTTCTGAAGAACAAAGTGAAGGCCCTCAACCTCATGAACAAGATCAAGGGCAAGATCAACCTCAAGATGGTGGTGATCCACCAAATGATGCCCAAGGTCAAGTTCCTCCCCTCGAGCAAGTTCAAGATCAAGAACAAGCTCGAGACGACACTCAAGATGATCAAGTAACCCCTCCTCACTTCACTTCCGAGGAGGAATTGGAGCGTCGTGCCACCAAGATCGATTCCAAGCTCACCACCAAAGGTCATCTCATGGAGAATGTGGTTGGAAGCCTAAGAAAGGGGGTAAGCACTCGTAGACAATTAGCAAACTATTGTGAACATCATGCGTTTGTTTCTTGTGTCGAACCCCAAAAGGTCTATGAAGCGCTCGAGGACCCGGATTGGCTCAATGCCATGCATGAAGAACTCAACAACTTCGAACATAACCAAGTGTGGAAGTTAGTGCCAAGGCCAACCGGAAATCATAATGTCATTGGAACCAAGTGGATATTCAAGAACAAGCAAGACGCTCATGGAATCATTGTTCGCAACAAGGCTCGTTTGGTGGTACAAGGCTACTCCCAAGTCGAGGGTATCGACTACGGTGAAACCTTTGCCCCCGTCGCTCGCCTTGAATCTATTTGTTTGTTGATTGCCTATGCTTCTCATCATAATTTCACATTGCAACAAATGGATGTGAAAAGTGCTTTTCTTAATGGTCCCATAAATGAGTTGGTATATGTCAAACAACCCCCCGGGTTCGAAGATCCCTATTTCCCCGATCATGTGTATCAACTCCACAAGGCGCTCTATGGCCTTAAACAAGCCCCACGTGCGTGGTATGAGCATCTTACGGAGTTGTTACAAGATCGTGGATTCGAAATCGGGAAAATCGACCCCACTCTTTTTACTAAGAAGGTCAAAGGGGAGTTGTTTGTGTGCCAACTATATGTTGATGATATTATTTTTGGTTCCCCTAACAAAGCCTTCAATGAAGAATTTGCCGCTCTCATGACCTCAAAGTTTAAGATGTCTATGATGGGAGAGTTGAAGTTCTTTCTCGGATTCGAAATCAAACAAAGAAGAGAAGGAACCTTCATCAACCAAGCCAAATACACTCAAGACATGCTAAAGAGATTCAAGCTAAGTGATGTCAAGCCGGCTTCCACTCCAATGCCCACCAAGTGCCAACTTGACATTGATCCCAATGGTAAAGCGGTGGATCAAAAGGTATATCGCTCCATGATTGGATCCTTGCTTTACCTTTGTGCATCTAGACCGGATATCATGTTGAGTGTGGGAATATGTGCACGGTTTCAAGCCGCACCTAAGGAAAGCCACTTTGTGGCGGTCAAGCGAATCTTTCGATATTTGGCTCATACCCCAAACTTTGGCCTATGGTACCCAAGAGGAGCAAACTTCAAGCTTGTAGGTTATTCGGACTCCGATTGGGCGGGAGACAAAGTGGATAGGAAGTCCACTTCCGGAGGGTGCCAAATTCTTGGTTGCTCTTTGGTAAGTTGGTCTTCTAAAAAGCAAAGTTATGTGCCTCTCTCGTCCACCGAAGCGGAGTATGTGGCGGCCGGAAGTTGTTGTGCACAACTCTTATGGATGAGGCAAACTTTAAAGGATTACGGTGTCATTTGTGATAAAGTGCCTCTTTGGTGTGACAATGAAAGTGCTATCAAGATTTCTCTCAACCCGGTGCAACACTTCAAGACAAAGCATATTGAGATTCGGTATCACTTCATCCGGGATCATATTAGGCGAGGGGAGATCGAGCTCAACTATGTCAACACTCATGATAACCTTGCAGATATTTTCACGAAGCCATTGGATGAAGCAAGATTTCGCGAGTTAAGGCATGAGCTAAATATCATTGATTCGAGCAATGTGGTTTGAACCTTTGCACACCCCTCACATTCATTGTGCATTCTTGTCTAGGTGTAGGCATGGACGTAGGGGGAGTGTTGTTCTCTCAATGAACTTTCCCTCCCCCCATAATGCATAAACTGATCTCACTCTTTCACATTAGCCATTTTTGATGGTACTTGTGCTTCAAAGACGAGCTTTGGTCATGGGCCCAAGGATAATTCTTCGCGGTGCCATACCAAGTGACTCAAACATAGGTGGCCTCGGCCACCGCCCTCTTGTATAGAGGCGTATGATTGTTGTTCTCTTGCTAGTGCTCTTGTTGGTCTTCTTGCCGTTGTTTCCCGTCTTTCGTTTTGCACCATAGGTGTTGAGTCTGGTTTGAGTTGCGCTGGGCGGTACTACCGTTGTGAAGGCGCGGTACTACCGCTTATGTGGCTAAGCGGTACTACCGCCCATCACCACGGTACTACCGCTGAGGGGCGGGGCCAGGGGGTTAAGTCGTGGGCAGGGGTGGTTTCCTCCACCCCATACCCATTTGCTGAAGGAAATATGCCCTAGAGGCAATAATAAAGTTATTATTTATTTCCTTGTATCATGATAAATGTTTATTATTCATGCTAGAATTGTATTAACCGGAAACATAATACATGTGTGAATACATAGACAAACAGAGTGTCACTAGTATGCCTCTACTTGACTAGCTCGTTAATCAAAGATGGTTATGTTTCCTAGCCATAGACATAAGTTGTCATTTGATTAACGAGATCACCTCATTAGGAGAATGACGTGATTGACTTGACCCATTCCGTTAGCTTAGCACCCGATCGTTTAGTATGTTGCTATTGCTTTCTTCATGACTTATACATGTTCCTCTGACTATGAGATTATGCAACTCCCGTTTACCGGAGGAACACTTTGTGTGCTACCAAACGTCACAACGTAAATGGGTGATTATAAAGGTGCTCTACAGGTGTCTCCAAAGGTACTTGTTGGGTTGGCGTATTTCGAGATTAGGATTTGTCACTCCGATTGTCGGAGAGGTATCTCTGGGCCCACTCGGTAATGCACATCACTATAAGCCTTGCAAGCATTGTGACTAATAAGTTAGTTGCGGGATGATGTGTTACGGAACGAGTAAAGAGACTTGCCGGTAACGAGATTGAACTAGGTATCGAGATACCGACGATCGAATCTCGGGCAAGTAACATACTGATGACAAAGGGAACAACGTATGTTGTTATGCGGTCTGACCGATAAAGATCTTCGTAGAATATGTGGGAGCCAATATGGGCATCCAGGTCCCGCTATTGGTTATTGACCGGAGACATGTCTCGGTCATGTCTACATAGTTCTCGAACCCGTAGGGTCCGCACGCTTAAAGTTACGATGACAGTTTTATTATGAGTTTATGTATGTTGATGTACCGAAGGAGTTCGGAGTCCCGGATGAGATCGGGGACATGACGAGGAGTCTCGAAATGGTCGAGACGTAAAGATCGATATATTGGATGACTATATTCGGACTTCGGAAAGGTTCCGAGTGATTCGGGTATTTTTCGGAGTACCGGAGAGTTACGGGAATACGTATTGGGCCTTATTGGGCCATACGGGAAAGAAGAAAAAGGGCCTCAAGGGTGGCCGCACCCCTCCCCTTGGTCTGGTCCGAATTGGACTAGGGAAGGGGGGCGCCCCCTTCCTTCCTTCTCTTTTTCCCTTCCTCTTTTCCTATTCCATATGGGAGGTGGAATCCTACTAGGACTAGTGAGTCCTAGTAGGACTCCACACTTGGTGCGCCCCCTCCTAGGGCCGGCCTCCTCCTCCCTTGCTCCTTTATATACGGGGGCAGGGGGCACCCCAGAGACACAACAATTGATCCTTGAGATCTTTTAGCCGTGTGCGGTGCCCCCCTCCACCAAATTACACCTCGATAATATCATTGCGGAGCTTAGGCGAAGCCCTGCGTCGGTAGAACATCATCATCGTCACCACGCCGTCGTGCTGACGAAACTCTCCCTCAACACTCGGCTGGATCGGAGTTCGAGGGACGTCATCGAGCTGAATGTGTGTAGAACTCGGAGGTGCCGTGCGTTCGGTACTTGATCGGTCGGATCGTGAAGACGTACGACTACATCAACCGCGTTGTGATAACGCTTCCGCTGTCGGTCTACGAGGGTACGTGGACAACACTCTCCCCTCTCGTTGCTATGCATCACCATGATCTTGCGTGTGCGTAGGAATTTTTTTGAAATTTCTACGTTCCCCAACATTTGCTTCGTCCCCTGGTTCCTCTTCCTCTCTCTCCAGCGCCATCTCGCCGCGGGAGGGCTCCGGCGGCCCTCCGTCTCCGGACCGTCCTTCTCCATTCCCTTCGGTGGAGTCGATCCCCACCTCGTCCTCTTGCCATGGATGCCGGTATTGCCCCCGTTCCTTTTCTCTTCTTGTCTAGTGTTCAGATCTCGCGTTTTAGGGGCAGTAGTAGTTGCATCTCTAGATTTTTGGCCAAATCTAGGCTTGAGTAGGTTGGAGAAGGCAACTAGACTCTTTGGATTGATGTTTGGTAGGTTTATTTTTGAATTTGGCATCCCCGGTAGTGCCGGATCTGACCACGGCAGTAGGGATCCTCCGTGCCCCGTCTCGGGCGGTACTACCGCCCATTTTGCGCGGTACTACCGCCGGGAGGGCACGGTACTACCGCTTGTGCTGTACTGCCGCAGTGCAGGCACGGTACTACCGCCGGATGCCCAGTTCCATCGTTTCCTACCACATGTTGATCCATTTGTGTTGTGTTTATTTGGTTTTGATCGTTCCTTCTGGTTGTTTCTTGTGTCTGTGTGTTTGGTTCCAGGTGATGAACATCCTGAGCAGCAAGTCCGTCGTGTCAACCCCGGGCGTTCAACGTCAAAGCGGTACCGCTCATCTGAGACTGCAGGTGGTTCTTCCAGCGCTCCACCGCCGGCAGGGGGTGCTTCCTCAAGTGCTAATCCTCCTCGCAAGAAGAAGATTGCCAGCCGACCGAAGCCAAGTGGCAAGAAGGTGACTGAGATGTCTAGCAAGGAATTCTGGGACAGGCGTCGGCGCAACCCCTATGAGGAAGACCAAGAACCCAACCTTGTCAATCGCCCGTTCTGGAACCGATTTCAGTATGCCACATACTTTGATGTGATCAAGGCTAAGAAGAACCTCTTTGTCAATGTTCATTCCATCAACACGGATGCTATGGAGAAGGACCCTGAGTACTTTGGTGATGCCCTTTAGATGTGCTCTCAGTTGAACATTCTCAGGATCATGCAGTTCAACAAGGACTTTGATGCAGATTTGCTGGCGCAGTTCTTTGCCACTGTTTACCTAGGAACTGATGCAGACAGGACTCTGACTTGGATGACTAATGGGAAGGTGCTAGCTGTCAAGTGGCAGGCCTTCATGGGGCTGCTTGAGGTGGAAGATCAAGGGCTCGAGACTCCTGTCGGTTTTCGTCCTCACCAAAATGTTACCTCCACTCACAAGCAAGCCCTCTGGCCCTACTGTACTCGGAAGGTCAACCCTGAGACCAGGAAGGAAACCTATGAGTTGTCTGCCTATCTGGACATCCTTCACCGTATCTTCCGCGAGACTCTCTTCCCTCGTATTGGGAATCTGGACATGGTACACTCTTATCTTATGGACATGCTTCTCTTCTGCCAGCGTGAGAAGGAAGCAAACACTGGCGAGTCCCTGGACATCTCTCATGTCATGTGGTCTGAACTTCTGGCGGCTGTTTCTGAGTGCAAGTGCCCAATTTATGGTCCGTTCATTATGTTGCTCATTGAGAGGGCCTGGAGACATACCTATCCTGAGGAGCAGCTGGAAACTGGAGAGTTGGTCTCTCATGAGATCAAGCGTCTGAGGAAGAAGGATAATTGGGGTAGATCTGGAGTTCCATCTTCTGCTGCTGCCATGGAGACCGAGGACGAGGCTGATGCCGGTGATGATGATGAGGATTATGTGCCTTCTGGGACAGAGCCTTCTGCGGCAGAGCCCTCTTGGGCAGAGAAGCTCAAACACAAGATGAAGAAGCTGTTCTGCATGGAGTCTCATGGTCAGTACATGACTCATGTGGTTGAGAAGAAGGCAAGGGGACGTCACAAGGAGCTTATGCGTCAGATGGGTGCGACCGTCACCAGCGGCTCTGAGGGTCAGATTACTGAGGAGGAGGAGTGGATCCAGCAGCACTGTCCGTGGACCGATTCAGATGCCGAGCAGTTTCCGGGCGAGGACGGCAGTGCAGATGATCACGCAGAGTCCTTATGTTCGAGATCCTCAGCATGCTCTCACCTGGAGCCGTAGGTTAGCTCTTTGCCCCTTTTGGTGTCTCGATGCCAAAGGGGGAGAGAGTTTAGGGATTTGCGTCGTTGTGTTGCGAGTGTGTCTTTGCCTTTGTGCTTTCGTTGTGTGCTACCTTGTGCTTTGCTTGGTTTTGTGTTCAGTGAGACCTTAGTTCAAGTCATATGGTGTGAGACATATGCTACCCTATCCTTATCATATCTTTATCTTTGTCTCTAGTCATTTGATATCTCATGAGTTACATGCTTCATTATGTTATATATCCTGCTATCTTGTATCTCGCTTAGGTTGTTGGTCTCTAAAATACAGGGGGAGTGTTGATCCTAGTATGTGTGTCGTGCAGTCCAAAGCACTTATCTTGATGGCACACATCTAGGGGGAGCCCGTCTATATTTTAGAGATTTGGGGTTTGCTTATGTCTTTTGTCTTTTCCCAGTTGTGCAAATCCCGTATTGTCATCAATCCACCAAAAAGGGGGAGATTGGAAGGGCATATTTATCCCTAAGATGTTTTGGTGATTGATGACAATGCTTTTGCGGACTAATCGTGTGCATTGAGTGTTTTTTTTAGAGATTCATCCTTTTGGCACGAGACGATTCCCTCCCCTCGGAGCTTGAAGCGAAGACGGTGTAGTCCTTTCGGATTAGTTTGGTGGACTAGTTTCATAGGGATCACCGTACTATCAAGAGGGGGTCCGTCTTGGAAAGGCTAGGGCGGAATCATCACGTACACTTCCTTTGCCCCTCCCTCCGAGCCTTTCCGTTTCGATGATGGGCTCGTTTCTCTTCTCAGTGTGCTCTCTCTGGTCCCAGCGGTAGTACCGCGGGCCGGAGCGGTAGTACCGCCCAGAGCAGTAGTACCGCTGGTAGCCCCCAACTGTGTGCTCACTCTGGTCCCAGCGGTGGTACCGCGGGACGGAGCGGTAGTACCGCTTGGGTGCCACAAGCGGTAGTACCGCTCTGGGAGCGGTAGTACCGCTCCAGAGCAGTAGTACCGCTAGTAGCCCCCAGCCGTAGTACCGCGGTGGTCTCGTGCTAGTACCGCCTCGATTCGAGGGCACTTTTTTCGTGTCGGGTTTTACGGTACTGGCCGCGGCTGTGGGGGGCCGTAGTACCGCTCGTATGCGGTAGTACCGCCCTCCCACCGCGGTAGTACCGCTGTGGGCCAAGCGGTAGTACCGCGAGGAGGAGCGGTAGTACCGCTTATTGTGGCAAGCGGTAGTACCGCTGGCACAGCGGTAGTACCGCTCTCTGCGGGGCAGAAGTGGGGTAACGGTTGGTTTGTTCCCCCCACTATATAAAGGGGTCTTCTTCCCCAAAGTTGACTTACCTCTTCCCCCAAAAGCTCCATTTTCGCCCGATCTCTCTCCCTAGCCAATCAAACTTGTTGATTTGCTCGGGATTGGTTGAGAAGGCCACGATCTACACTTCCACCAAGAGAAATTTGATTCCCCCCACTTATCCCTAGCGGATCTTGTTACTCTTGGGTGTTTGAGCACCCTAGACGGTTGAGGTCACCGCGGAGCCATAGTCCATTGTGGTGAAGCTTTGTGGTGTCGTTGGGAGCCTCCAATTAAGTTGTGGAGATTGCCCCAACCTTGTTTGTAAAGGTCCGGTCGCCGCCTTCAAGGGCACCAATAGTGGAATCACGGCATCTCGCATTGTGTGAGGGCGTGAGGAGAATACGGTGGCCCTAGTGGCTTCTTGGGGAGCATTGTGCCTCCACACCGCTCCAACGGAGACGTACTTCCCTTCAAAAGGAAGGAACTTCGGTAACACATCCTCGTCTTCACCGGCTCCACTCTTGGTTATCTCGTTCCTTTACTTTCGCAAGTTTACTCGTGTTATATCTCTTACTTGCTTGCGTGCTTGTTGTCATTGCATCATATAGGTTGTTCATTTAGTTGCATATCTAGACAACCTATTTTGGTGCAAAGTTTAATTTGGTAAAGAAAAGCTAAAAATTGTTAGTTGCCTATTCACCCCCCTCTAGTCAACTATATCGATCCTTTCACTCTCCCTGCTTCAAAATCCGTACAACGCATCTGATGACAACAAGCACGTTCTTTGGAAGGGAAAATATTTATGACATTCGCCAAATATCATTTCCCTTCTTTTTGTGGAGGAGGGGAGCTGCGTACATGGATGAGTTATGAGATTGGATGACTGGGTTTCATCGTATGACGCGGGAGTAGGCCGATCCGGTGCTGGATCCGCTGACCAATGCAGAGTAGTGTCTGACGACGCATTGGTCCCCGGTCTAATGACGCACGATCTCGTCGACGTGATAGGTATTTTTTTGGGGGCGGCGTTGGAGGTGCTGGATTCGTTGAATGCTAGATCGGTCGCCAATCTGAAACACTTCCTATAATGTCTAAAAATAGCCTTCACAACAAAAAAATTGTTGTTTAGGTGACCTAGAGTAAAAAAATCCTCCAACGGCTGCAGGATTCGAAAAACTTCCCATAATATCTAAAAGTAGCCATTGTGCCTAAAAGACAACCGTTTGAATCACTTAGAATTAAAAAAAAACTCCAATAGCTGCCCAATTTGAAACACTCCCCGCTAGGCATCTCCAACGCCGTTCCCTAAAACACATACATAGTATCCGTTCCCGAACATGGATACGAGAGCCGGCCATTTAATCCTATACCTCAAGTGTTCATTTATAGTGTTAACTTAAAAAACTACAAGATTTGGTATATGAGATTAGTGGCCTTCCTGCAAATTATGCACTTTACCTACCTTGATTAGTAGCTTTTCCGTCAAATTTACACTTTGTGTATAGTTGTTATGATTAGTAACCTTCCATCAAATTGTGTACTATGGCTAGTATCTCGTCGTTTGGGCGACACTGCGCCACTGGAATTGGCTGCACCCACGTCTCCCCTCTGTCCCCCGCCCCCTCCTCGCCTTTCCTCGGCCTCCAGAGGCCTTTGCCAGCCAAAATCAAGCTCGCAACCCGGTGATCGTCAAATCCGCCTCCCTGCCTGCCTCCCCACCGTTGAATCTCATGTTTAGTGAGGAGCTCTTCTGGGTGGAGTGATGGACAGCACAAAGGTTGCTGTCATCGACCCGGGTTCGAGTCTCCTCATTCTCCTATAAGAATAAGCCAGGGGACTTCTTTCCTTCTAGTCTCACTCTTTTTTTTCGAATCTCATGTTTAATTTGTTTTTAAAATTTTAAGGCACCAGTTTTAAATTAAAGCTGTCAAAAAAGCAGATACTTTTATGGCGCCTAAAAGTATTCTCTCTCCTCGCCTAACATTTTTTGGGCCATAAAAAATTTAAGCATCCGTTGAACATGCTCTAACGTTCGACTAGTAGTAGTAGAAAAAAAAGAAAGAAAAATCGCTTCGCTGCCTTCTGTCTCCCGTCTGCCGCCGTCGCCCTCCATCCCGCGGCGTCTGCTCCGTCGCGTACACGCCCCGGCTTCGCGTGACGCCTTGTCCGCGACCCGGCCCACTAGGAAACCAGGAGGCGGGTACGTGGATGCGAACCCGAACAAAAAAAACGGACCCGCCTCCGACGCCACGTGTCACCAGTTGGAATAAAGTCCCGCCTGTCTCCTCCACCGCTCCCTCTCTCTCGCTTCGCCCCCCGCAAAAACCCTAGAGACCTCCCGCCTCGCCTCGCCGCCGCCGCCCTGCCCCTCTCGGCGAGCCGGTGAGCCCCCCACCCCCACCCCTCCCCCTTCCCCCACCTTACTCTTCTCTCCCCGCGCTAACCGGGCCCCGGAATTTCTACCTTCTCGCCAGGGATTCCAAGCGCGACACATCTCACAGGGAGGCCGCCGGGCGCGGAGGCGATGGTGGCCGAGCTGCGGCGCGACGACATGGCGGAGGAGGCGGGGACCATCCGCGACTCCGTGGCGTTCCGGCTCGTCGAGCGCGTGCTCCAGTCCGTGCGGATGGTGAGTCGTGCCTCCAGCAGCCCCCCTTTGCTGCCCGTCTGCAGTTTTGATCTGGGTTACGCGAGCCTGGAGCAGGGGAGACGCTCGTTTTGTTGCTGGATCGTTAGCCTCGAACGCTTTTAGCTTGAATTGCACTCGCTAGTAAAATTAGCGTCTTAGCTGGTGGAACCTTGGACTGCAAATTCCCCCCATTTGAGTGCCGGTTGCAATCATGGAGCCGAACTAACTTAACTAGTACATTACTTTAGAAATCAGTCAAAAGTATACAGTCTCCTAGCTTATTGAAAAGCCCCTTAAATTGGTAATCCTATTGGGAAACCCCGCAGCCAACCAACGGTTTAGCACTTCAGGTATGGTACTATACTTGTTAGAGGTAGGACATGATCTGAGACAATAAATAATACAACTTTTACATGATAACCAAATGTGAGAATCTTTTGAATAGGATAAGCGCTCATTTCATTGGAATGCTTAATGTCCAATTTGATGGTGTTGTGATACTGAATTTTTAAATTTTTGGTTGAAATTGCTGTTGTTACTCTGTGGAAGTCAGGTACGAGTAAAAATCTAATTTGATATACAGCTTCCACCTTCTTCCCTGAGACTGCTCGGGCAAAGGCAGAGCATGTAATGATCGTAAAGGCATCCTTCCTATGTGGAGAAGACGTTGGGGTTCTGGGGCCTTCTGGAGTCTGGACCCCATGATATACCTTGTTCACTTCTGTTGTGTGTATTGAAGTCAATTTTGGGAGCCAGGTGCTTGCGTCCACCCCTTACACATTCAGGCCATCCGTTGTGTACTATTGAGATCAAAGATAATAAATGCATTCGTTTATCATTTTATAAATAATGCATTTCTTCAGAATAATATCGAGACATCTAGTAGTGGGTTCAAGTTCAAAATTCAAGGCTGTTATTGAAGATGTGAGACACTATGCCAGATGGATGTGCAGTGTGAGAGTTAGGATAATTGTAAGGTGATTATTTTCCTATGGACGCAATTTTTTGAATGCCAATTTGTGGGTTAGGCAGGAGGGTGCATGTTATTTCTTCTATTCATACCTGAAAATCACTAAGGAGCTTCCAAATGTTGCATGTTTCTGCCAGCGAACAAATAGATTTGTTCAGCCTCAGGCATTTTTAGAGAGTACTTATTATTGCTGTAGATATGTATTTTATGCAGGACAGCCATAAGTCCATAACCGACTCGCTAGATAGAATTATACTATCTCCATACCAAAATATAAGACGTTTTGGTAGGCTAGTTAAGCCTACCAAAACGTCTTATATTTTGATACGGAGGTAGCACTTATGTTGTTTATGGGCATTATTTGAAATTCTTTCCTGTTCTGACTGCTTATCGAGTAATTTCTTCAATCAGATCTTATTGCGGTATATATGCATTCTACCGAGAGTGACTGTCACATTCTATCGAGGGTGACTGTCATACCATACTCACTGGGGATACAACCTAAAGTACTGTTGTTTTATGGGTGATTTATGTTGTGTGAAAATCTGTTCCTGCTCTGACTCCACTTATCGAGTAATTCACTCGTCAGGTTGATCCATACTAGAGGAGTCCATTCCGTCCATGGTTTTTGTTGTGTGGTATCAATCAACTATATATATTTCAAGAACGCCTTTTGAACCGTTGACACCTTGTCTTTGATTTAGGAGCCGTTTCTAATTGCCCCGTATGATCTGGAGCAATATAGGATGATGGTAGGCACTCTAGACACCAGCAGGACAAAGAATCGTGACGACGAGGCTTTGTATGTGGTAAGACATTGATCCTGTTAATCTATCCTACCATTTTTTGTACTTGACTTCACTTCTGATAAAATGCACATATTGCCTATTTTTCCAGACGTATTTGAAGGCATTGTCAGAAGCAGTATCCAAAATAGACATCACGTACCATCATTCGCTTTTGAACAATGTAATCTCATATTGACTACTTGCTCTTACATCTCCATTTGGTTTGTCGAGTTACTTGAATCTCATCACTTAAAACACATGCATTTCAGATATTTGCTGTCCGCATCTGGTACTTGCAAAGAGATACAATGGTTGCTTTATTGGACCTAATAACCAGATTGGTATTCTTCTAATTGCACTTACATTATTTCCTGCATGATCTGCTTATGACTGTCTAACTAATTGATATTCGTCCATTCAGGCTGCAGTGGCAGATCAGTATCTCAGAGAATGTTTGCAGATGCTCGTGAACAACTTCACTCCGCCTATTGTTGAACGCAATGAGGTGCCTACATGGGCAGTCTCGAGGAAGAAGGATATTTTTTCTCATCTGTGCGGGAGTTTGAAAACGATCTCCGATACTGTACCCTTAGCACCAAGGATGTTAAGGGATATAATAGATCGGAGTATGCCGAAGTTATTTGATAACAAAGCTGTAAGTGTGAACTCTATAATACATATTCTGTTTCGTAGTCCGTTGAGTTCTATGAGTTGCTTTTCGTAATTAGCCTGAATTAATACTAGGCTATCTAACACACAAATGCTGAAAAGTGGTCTTGGTCTCCCCAGTTCACATTCTAGTTAACCATAAATCCTTAGACCCTACACGGCTACATCCTTTCAACAACACTGCAGATTTTATTGAACATAAATGCCAATTTGCCATCATTTTAGCTTCTGTATGTTTGTGCGATGACCTTATCTTGAAAGCTTCTTCTATATCAAGTGATAGTTGGCATTTGACTCCTTGGCCTATCAGCTTTTGTTGACAATTTATGCTTTCTGATTTTTTTCACTTATATGCTGACAATTTAGCCGACGACTTTGCTCGTTATTCATAGAGCATCATTTCTTACTTTCTGGTAATGCCTTTTGCAGAAGATGATCTCGTTTGTCGAGTGCATGTTGGGACTAGATACTGACAGAATGGGGGATCTTATCGGAGCTATTTTGCTGGCCAAAGTTGTTGATCTTCTTACAGAATTGGATGTATGCTTCTTTTTTCACCACTAGTCTACCTTGCAAGGTCTCAACTGATTCTTGACCTCGTTAGTTGATTGGTGAACTTTTCAGGTTAATATAACCTGGGAAGATATTCTTCAAGAGGAACATGACAAAGGTATATTTGAAATGGAGCTTGAAGATTTGGATGCCGATGATGATGGGGATGGCTTTGGACAAGCAGGAACAAAGGTTTGGGTGCTATATTTAAAATTTCTGCCTAACTAATCGAGTAGTTCTATACAAAAATTGCCAACTCGAACTCTGATTTTGTTGTTTAGGTCTGTCTGGGAGGAAATGCATGTGCTGAAAAGCTTGATGGTTTAATGGTTGTTGTATGCGAGCACCTTAAGTCATTAGATCGTCAGCGTCTATATAAGGTGAGTACGTGCTATACAGTTTATCCAGGTCTTTGCAGAAAAAAATCTGTTGTCATATTTTAGCATCCCTAACTTAATTCTTCCACTCGCTCCAGTTCACAAGCAAGTGGCGTTTTGGACATATCTTCAGTCAAACTTTTGAAGATTTGACTGCTAGTATTGTTTTAAATACTCCCTCCGTATCAAAATATAAGACATTTTTTAGGCTAGTTTAGCCTACAAATACGTCTTATATTTTGGTACACAGGTAGTACATTGGAAAAATGAAAATCATATGTATATATTTGTCTCAAAAAGTAGCTCGAAAATATTTGTACTTTTATAGGGTCTTATGCATATACGCTAGTAGAAATTAGTGGTCACCGCTAAAAGAGGAAATTAGTTGTCATAGTTAAATCTTGAAGACTGTGTCAATGTCCAAAACGCCATCCTTTTTGTGAACTTAAGGGAGTAATAAATAAGGAAATTAACTGTTAAAGCTGATTGCTAGTTTTCTTTTTATTTGTCACTTCTCATGTTCTTTCTTGAACTGGACAGGAATTTGTCATTCTGAAAACTATATTTCGAGCATCTCTGCTGAGGGTGCACAGATCAAAATTTGCCCAGGTCAGGATTCACTGTTATTGGGTTTATGTGTAAACTAGATTCACCGGGCTTTCATGATCGTATTGAGTTTTATTCACCTTCATGTTTTCTCAATTGCTTATCGCTTCACCTTCCTTTTAATTTGGCTTTGCCTGCCGTTGTTCGCAGTTTATCATGTTCTATACCTGCTCACTGGATCCTAAAACCCTTGGTGAGGGTTTTGCTGTTTTTCTTACCGACATTGTTACGGAGAAGAAAGAGGATCCAATTTCAAGGTATGTCTTAGCATGTGAGGCATACACCGTATGCACATCACTTCTATTTATATGTCATGTGTTATGGCTGTGATCACAACTTGCTTTACATGTTGTGATGATTGGTAGAATCTTTGGTTTGTCGCCACACTTTGCTTCACTCATGTTTGGCTTTTTGACAATCCTGTGGCTGGTGTTTGCATTGTGACAACAGTTGTGGCGATCCACACTTCTTGGATCTTTCAACCACCTGTCATAGACATGACTTTTTGCGTTGCCACAAATTTGGCAGAAAGTGTTTACATAGACAATTCATGAATACACCCCTCATATTTTCTGTCGCTACAGTGTAGTATACTCTGTTATGATTCCCATTTATAGCCTAAGCTTTTGTACGGGTTGAAGAAGCACTAATTACCACTTATGTTTTGAAGTGCAGAATGTCTGCAGTTTCATATGTTGGAAGCTATTTGTCTCGGGCAAGGTTCATTTCTGCTGATACGGTTGTTACTATACTCAAAAAGTGGGTGCCCTCTAGAAATTCATCTATTTATGACTTGCCTGATGTTTGTTCTGAGATCTGAAAGTAACTTTATTTGCTTTACACAGATTAGTAGATTGGTGCGTTGACTATTGTGACCATCAGAGCAAGAGAGAGGCCACACCGATTCCAAATCATCAATTATTTTACGCGACCTGCCAGGTTAGTTATGCCATTCTGTTTCTTTAATGACATTGATTGGGAGGGGGGGGGGGGGGGGTTCTCTGGTCGCCAAATTTGTGTGCTACATACATTTATTGTTAGTACCCCCTCTGTTCACTAAGGCCTTGAAGACATTTCAGACAGTGTGCAAAGCAGTCCATTTTCAGTTGTCTGAAATGACTTGCAAAAGTGAACGGAGGGAGTAAGTGTTTTTCCAGTATTTTCATCACACTCTCTCTAAGCATTTATTTTCATATATTTCTTAATCTGCAGGCTGTGATGTATGTCCTTTGCTTTCGCTTGAGATCTATTATGGATTATCCAAATCTTAAATCAGATCTGTTTCACATGCCTTTTGGATTTCTGTTTCGCCACCGACTAGAACCTCTAAAGGTTTGTATGACATGCACTCTCTGCCTCCTTTGATAATATACCCTCTTTAGGTATCTCCATTAGTGGCTACATTTTGATGCTTGGAGTTATTAACTGGCAATACTATGCTATTTTGGCAATTCACAGTGTCCTTTGATATCCTAGGTGTGCTTGCCTTCAATAGTAAACGAGTTTCTGAGACAGGCCAAGGATGCCGGATTGGTTGCTGCATTTGTGGATCCAGCAGCTGAAGATGCAATTGAATCTGATTTGTCCAGGACTTTTGGAGGAATCAATAGACTTGACATGTTCTTCCCATTTGATCCTTACCTGCTAAAAGAATCTGACAGGTTTGCACCACTGACGTTTTCTTTTAACTTTTGAAGCCTACTACAGCGGCAATAAACCACTGCTCTTTGCATTGTTTGTGCTCTGTTGATGGGAATGTCTAGCAAGCCATGTCATTGTTGGACTTCCCTTAGGTTTCAGAAGAATTATACTTTGACAAAACTGTTTGGGATTTTGTTTCTGTTATCTGTCTGGAGAACAGTCATTTGCAGTGTATTGTTGGACTTCTCTAGCTAGTTGTCCTCGTTATACTCACAGTTTTGCTCCACTTGTGCCTGCAGGTATATCCGTCCGAATTTCGAGTTCTGGTCCATGGTCAAGACAACGTATAGCGATGACACCGACGACGATGATGATGAGCTCGAGGACCTTGATGCCCCTGAGATGAATGTTGGCAGCCTGGATGATCATGTCGAGATAGATATCAACAGTGACGACGACGACTTGGAGTACTCGATGAACAAGATGTCTATAACCCCGCACCACTCTTTCTTACACCAGATGGCCATGGACAGCGACGGCGGCCTCAGCATGCCCGCGAGGATCAGACCTTCAACAAGCCCTCCGTCGCGGTGGGCCATGTCAGGAGAATCACCATAGATGGAAGAAGCAGCTGGATACTTGGGGCTGTACAAGGAGGGTATGACTGTCAAACTGATACGGGGCGCTTAGTTTGTAGTGGGGTCAAACAACCCATTCATTTGCAGTGTATTCAGCCCAAGTAGTTCGAAATTTTTGGGTTGAAAGTGTGAAGTACAGATGTTGTTAGAAAACGTAGTTGAGTGGTTGTAAGATTATATATATACTGCAGCTAGGCTTGTTTGAGTATGACGATCATGTTCTGATGTAGAACGGTTTGTCGACAGGTTCTCTCACTGGAACAGCATCGGCATCGGCATGAGTTGTTACGGAAACAGGCCACACAACAGGAGTATATCTTGTTGATAGAAGAATGTAGGTTGTGTGGGTTGTGTGGCCTGTTTCCGAAAAGCCATTGCCTTTATATTTTGGAATTTGGACTTTTATGCATGACCTGGACCGGCTTCATTTCATTAGAGATAGCAACCTGGCGTCGTACCTCTGTTGAGAGCCTGGACCGGCGATGGCGATGTCTTTGACGTCGGACCTCTATTGAGAGCATCATGGGTGAAGACTTGGCCTGGAGGTTCTATGTTGTGGTTCTTCGGCGCTCGCGGCTGGTCCGAATAGATCTTCTTCGGCGCTATGCATGCCTGTGCTGGTGTGTCCAAGACGATGGCTGTCTCAGGACCGACTGAGTCTCACCATCTCCTTGCATTCAAGGGTGGTTGGTGCATCGGTAAAGGAAGTCTAGTGGTAGTTGTTGCTCTTTGTGGTGACCAGTGTTGGTTGAGACGGCTTTGTTGTCCTATTTAGGGCAAGTTTCTTTGCGTTGTGTTTGTAATGTGTGCGGTGGCTTATTTTTAGATTAGCTTGAGTGTGGAGTTTGTACTACACTTGTTTTTCGTAGCGAGAGTTAGTCTCTTGTAATTGTCTTCTGTCTTCTATAAAATATGATGAAACAATTCTTTATTTAACATTATCTTAAATTTCGTTTCCTTATTCAACACTGAAAAACTCTTCCCTATCTAACAACGAGCTAATTTTTTACCTAAATGCTAGAAAGTGCGGCTGCACTTTTCGGTTGATCCGAGCGCACGCTCAAAGACTGAACGACGCGACAAATTGATCCCTGATTTGGAAAACTGCCCACCCACCCATTCTATATATGGAAAGATTCTTTCACTGTAGTACGTCGATTTTCTCCACCTCGTCTGACCGTCCGTGTGAACCCAGCGATGACGTAACGTGCATTAATTCTGGTACAAGAAAATTCAAAAAACTATAACTTTCAAACCGCGTGCCGGGATTATGATCCGTTTTCACAGTTGGGTTCCTCGTGACAACCTCTTCAAAACTAGATCCCATATAAACATGCTCTGATGATTTTTTTGAAAAGCAACTTTGATGCTAGGCAAGGCAAGTTTAGTTCTAAACATGAGCAACTTTGATACTAGAAGAATTCCACCAATGTATAAGTGAATTTCGCCGAGTAGCCTCCTACTTAGTTGTGTGTAATAATGTAATAGGTGGTTACCATGGTTGCTAAGTTGCATACATCAAAAACTAAGTTGTACATAGTTCAGTTGCCTACCATACTGTGAAAGTTGCTCACTGTAAGGTGGGAAGTTTTCTAACATGGTTTTCAAATTGTCTACCTCAGAAACCAAGTTGCATACATCGCTACGAAGTTGTCTATGGGTGATCCCTAATTGCCTAATATACTATGAAAGTTGTCCATCAAAGGACCTAAGATGCCAACACTACTGAGTGCGCGGTTGTTGGCTAGCCAGGTCACGGTTGTTAGATAAGAAGTTGCATAGGGGGTAACCAGAAGTTTCATAGGGGGCAGATCAGACAATTGCCCACAAACCTACGTAAATTCTTAATTTTTAGTTGAGTTGCCTGAAAAAATCATTGAAATCTTCAGATATAATGATGAAAACACACATGAGTTGGCTAGCCAGGTCGCGACAAGCTCTTCAAAACTAAACCACATGGATATGTTTCTTTAAAAAAATTCAAAGCAACTTTTACGCTAGATGATGCAACTTTAGTGCCAAATAGAAGCAACTTCACTCCATTAAAAATAACTAATTGCAAGAATAAACAACTAACTAATAATACATAAAAACTTTGAAATAAAGGTAGATAATATCACATCACCGTCGTAGCAACTTTCCTTCTACAAAAGGCAACTTTAATGCTAAAAGCAGGCAACTTCACTACATTTCGTGTCCTAGTTAATTTTGTCTATAATTTGGTGTGTGCATCAAGAGATGCAGAGGCCGGGGGTATTCCTCCTTTTCAAAAAAAGTCAATCCTAACTTCCTCACTGGTACTTCTAACTTGCCTATTGATCATGCTTGTATGTCGTTGTTTCTAAATTGCTATTATACTATGAAGTCATCTACCAGTGATGCTCCTGTATCTGCTATTGCTAGTTATGGTAGACCAACATGATGGTGAATCTAAACCACTTCAGAGTCTTCGTAGGCAACTTAGAAAAATAATGATAAATAACTTCATAATATTGTAAGCAACTATTTTTGTAAAGTTAGGCAACTGAGCAGCAATTGTAGACAACTAATTACCAATAGCAGCAACTAGGCATCAATAGTAGGCAATTTATAGCATTTATAGGCAATTGAATATCAACTGTAGGCAACTGACCATATTTGCGTGTCTAGCAGCTGGACAGAAGGACACATAGTGCGCTCTAAACAACGAAAGAGTGCAGCGGCGCTCCCTAGCCATGTCCAAAATTTTATGCCCTTTACGACACTTCCGTCCATTTTAAACGTAAATGACACCTAAAAAGACTCTTTGTCCCTCATGTGATATGTGTGTGCGGGGCAGTAACATACACACACCATCAGTGGGGCAGTAGTGCACACACACACGCATAGGCAGGAGCACACACACAACAGCACATACGCACACGCGCACACAACAGCACATATGCACGCAGCACACACACAACAGCACACACACGCAACAGCACAAACACGCACGTACACACACGAAAGCACGTACACTCACACACACATACATGGCTATGTGTATTCTGTACGTGAGCCGAGACATGTGGGTATTCAGAAGTGTATGCGTACATCTGCTAGAGCCATAAGCCTCGTACAGAGCTACTGCCGTGCATGGCCTTCGATGCATGCATGCAATTGTACGTGGGCAATTTTGCCATGCACCTGGTACAAAGCTAATGATAGACCATCTAGTGTATGCATCCACTATATAATGTATCTACACACATATATATTCTCCCTTGGAGATCCTGCACTAAAAAAAACTCAGACATTCAAAATAGATCATGCAAGCTCCATAAGAAAATCCAACAAATAATAGTATAATATTATTAATAAAGATGATAAAAAATATCATCGAACAGTACGCGTGCATAAACATACCACACGAGGGGCAAAAGGACATTGTCAAGTGTCATTTAGGCTCAAAGTGGACAGAAGTGTCATAAAAGACATAAAATTTAGACTCGTCTTTAGATAAGGAAGAAATTATTTTTCGATGTCAAATAGGGCATAAAATTTAAACATAGTGTTAAATAAGGAATTCTCTCAAATATGATACCCTTTGACGTACTCTCGAAAAAAAAGAATTTAGTTTATAGAGAGAGTACTAGGTAAATTGTGGGTGAAAATTGGACTCAAAATTCAAGGGGCCCTACGAACCCAGCCAGAGTAATGAGCTCTGAGTGACTGCAATGCAATGGCAGCTCCGATCACGTTCACGGTTTGTCTGTAATAATTTAGTTCCTGTGGCGACGATGCATGTAGGGCTTGTCTCCCTTGTCTGGATTTAGGCCTGGTTGTTAGAAGGGAGAGAGGGATTTGGTGGAATAGTTGTTATATTGCTTGAGCCTCATGGGCATATATATAGGAGTTCATGATCATCTTGAAGTACAAGTCAAGGTAGAATAATATCCTACACTATCCTAGCTTTCCTAATAATCACGATACCCAACATCCCCCCGCAGTCACAATGGTAGCGATGCAGACGGTGAGACTGGAGAATAATCCGAAGGGAAGCCGACGGACACCCCCCCACAGTCGTAACGGTCAATGCATCGCGGAGTCGTGGCTGGAGTGGAAACCGACGAGGTTGCTCAAGCAAGGCGGTAGCCCTTTGTGCCGTTTGTCGAGGTAGCCAAGAGCGCAGGTGGTGTAGCCATAGTAGAGGTAGCCGTGCGAAGAACGCCGTGGTCGGTGTCGAGTCGGGGGTCGCCGGTGTCGAGGTAGTCGCCGTGGAGCCCCGGAAGAAGAGCAGCGGTGGTGGCGGCCTAAGGAGGCGGCGGCGGCTAGAGAAGGAGCGCGACGGCGGTGCTCGAAGTAAGCGATAAGGAACCCGACAGTGTGATGATGACCCACAAGTATAGGGGATCAATTGTAGCTCTTTTCGATAAGTAAGAGTGTCGAACCCGACGAGGAGCAGAAGGAAATGACAAGTGGTTTTCAACAACGTAATGTTTGCAGGTGCTGAAATTGTAAGTAGCGGAGTAGTTTGATAGCAAGATAATTTATAACGAGCAAGTAACGATAGTAGTAGCAAAAGTGCAGCAAGGTAGCCAAATCCTTTTGAGGCAAAGGACAGGCCAAAATGGTCTCTTATGATAAGCAAAGCATTCTTGAGGGTACACGGGAATTTCATCTAGTCACTTTCATCATGTTGGTTTAATTCGTGTTCGCTACTTTGATAATTTGATATGTGGATGGACCGGTGCTTAGATGCTGTTATTACTTGAACAAACCTCCTACTTATGATTAACCCTCCCGCAAGCATCCGCAACTACGAGAAAAGTATGAAGAATAAATTCTAACAATAGCATTAAACTTTTGGATCCAATCGGTCCCTTACGGAATAGCGCATAAACTGGGGTTTAAGCTTCTGTCACTCTCACAACCCACCATCTAATTGCTACTCCACAATGCATTCCCTTAGGCCCAAATATGGGAAGTGTCATGTAGTCGACGTTCACATGACACCACTAAGGGAATCACAACATACATACTATCAAAATATCGAACACATATCAAGTTCACATGATTAATTGCAACATGATTTCTCCCGTGACCTCAAGAACAAAAGTAACTACTCACAAATGATAAACATGCTCATGATCAGAGGAGTATTGAATAGCATATTGGATCTGAACATATAATATTCCACCAAATAAACCATATAGTAATCAACTACAAGATGTAATCAACACTACTAGTCACCCACAAGCACCAATCTATAGTTCCGGTAACAAGATTGAACACAAGAGATGAACTAGGGTTTGAGATGAGATGGTGCTATTGAAGATGTTGATGGAGATTGCCCCCCCTCAAGATGGGAGAGTTGTTGGTGATGATGATGATGATGATGATTTCCCTTTCCGGGAGGGAAGTTCCCCCGGCGGAATCGCTCCACCGGAAGGCAAAAGTGCTCCTGCCCAAGTTTCGCCTCGAGATGGCGGCACTCCGTCCCGAAAGTCCTCTCCTTATTTTTTCTAGGTCAAATGACCTATAGACCAGAAGATGGGCACCGGAGGTGGGCCTGGGTGAGCACAACCCACCAGGGTGCGCCTGGGCTCCCTGGCGCGCCCAGGTGGGTTGTGCCCACCTGGTGGCCCCCCTCTAGTACTTATTTGCTCCAATATTCATCATATATTCCATAAAAATTCTCCGTGAAGTTTCAGCTCATTTGGAGTTGTGCAGAATAGGTAGCCTGACGTAGCTTTTTCAGGTCCAGATTTCCAGCTGCCGGAATTCTCCCTCTTTGTGTATTCCTTGCATATTATGAGAGAAAAGGCATTAGAATTACTCCAAAAAGCATTATTATGGATAAAAACATTATAAATAATAGTAAGAAAACATGATGCAAAATGGACGTATCAACTCCCCCAAGCTTAGACCTTGCTTGTCCTCAAACGAAAACCGAAATCGAAAAACATGTCCACATGCTTTGAGAGAGAGGTGTCGATAAAAACAAAATACGGACATAGAAGCATCATGTTGATTATTATAACAGCAACAAGATTAAACATAAGAATTTTATCATAGTACTTTTATCATATACTTCTCATGAATAAGTAGCAATTCATCACATAATCGAAGTATAAAGCAAAAACTCTATTAAAAACCAACAAACTATGTTCTCAGTCAACTTTGCAACTATAATTCATCATCTTTTCAAGAAGGGTCACGTATCGGAGCCTTTAGGCAAGTCCACATAATCAACCATCATATAGTCTTCTATGATTGCTAACACTCACCGCGTACACATGAGCAAAACGTTTCAACCGGACACATAGAAAGATATGGGCTTATAGTTTCGCCTCCCAACGTACTCACCTCAAGGGTGATGTCAACAATAATAACTCATGCTATCTATATTCAACTGGACACATGTGCCTCGATCTTTCCTCACCACATGATGCTTCCAAAGGAGAAAAATAAAAAGGAATAGAAGAAAAACTTCGACTCTTTGCATAAAAGTAAATACGTAAAAGTAAAAGATAGGCCATTCACAGAGGGAAGCAGAGGTTGCCATGCACATATTTGTTTGAATGCTCAACTCCTTAGTGCAAAAGAACGTCACGTTACATTGCCCCTTGTGATAGCGACCTTTATTATGCAGTCTGTTGCTTTTATTCTTCATCATCACAAGTTCGTGCAATGCTCAATTTTTTCTTACACTAAATGATCTCACACTTTTAGAAGCAATTTTTATTGCCTTTTTGCACCGATGACAACTTACTTGAGGGATCTTGCTCAATCCCTAGGTAGGTATGGTGGAGACTTGAAAATAAGATTTGGGTTTAAGGGTTTTTCGATGCACAAGTAGTATCTCTACTTAGTGCAAAATTTTTGGCTAGCAAAGATAGGGGGCAAGCACCACATGTTGAAGGATCTATGACAATATGACTTCTGTGTGAATATAAACAAACATAAACCATTAAGTTGTCTTCCTTGTCCAACGTCAACAATTTTGGCATATAATATTTTGATGAGGGCTCACAATCACAAAAGATTTCTAGGATAGTATATTTATATGTGAATCTTCTCTTTCCTTATTAATTCTTTCATGAGTTGCATCATTGACTAATGCTATGTTTGTCAATCTCTAATAAAATTTTCTACTTATACTTTTCTTTATGTGGTGTCATCACCTACCATAGGATTAGTATATGATCTTCTTGATTTATTTCCTTTATTTTATTTAATTCCTTTCTCTTTTTCTTTCTTATTTCTTTTCTTTTATTTGCAACATGAAAGTGAAGAAAGCAAAAACTCAAAGTAAACTTTATTATATAACTTGCACACGATTACAAGGATAGATCACTAAGAAAACTCTCAAAGAAGAAAGGATCGAACTAAACTTTTATTCACCTAAAGCAAAAGATCAAACTAAAATAAGTAAAAGCAAAAGACAGTGGGATGATATGATACCGGGGCACCTCCCCAAGCTTGGCGGAAGCCAAGGGGAGTGCCCATACTCGATACTCAATTCTCCTTTGGTGGTGAAGAAGAAGGTGTTGGTGATGAAGTAGTGTTCTCCAATATAACCATGAGTAGCTCCTTCAAACCTTGAATCTCCCAAAGGGCTTGATGAATTAATTCACTGTTTTTCTTCACCTCAGCCATTATGTGTTTATTCTCCGGACCCGACGGTTTTTTCCTGCACCATTTTCTCTTGGCCGAGATATCTCCCAATTGGACGGTATGTGCCTACGAGGAGTATTCTCGAACCCATAATTGTGAATCAAATTGCGAAAATTGTTACTATGTAACCCGCGTAAAGGCCTCCTCGGAGGGAGTTCTTCTTGCACTTCTAGGCTTGCTAGATTGTTTGAAGATTCCATGGCTTGATGAGGATTGGGGCGAGTAGAGATGCCCGCTAGTATGCCTCTTTCGGAGGCCGGAGAGTGAACCCCAAAAGGATTTCCCTCCTCTTCTTCCATAGAAGCCTCTCCAGCTTCATCTCTGCTTAAATTCTCCTGAAACACCCTTGTGTCTTCTTCTCCATTATTGAAAGGTGAGGAAGACATGATGTTGGTCTAGCTGAATATGTCAGAAAACAGCAAAGAAAAGAAAACAGAGAATTTCTCCGCGATACGGTGGTTAACAGGTTCGGGAAGTATATATAGATTTTTTATCTTGGAGGACAAGCATACGGTAGAAAAACGGAGTCCGGAAGGTGTCCCAGGTGGGCACAACCCACCTGGGCGTGCCAGCCTGGCGTGCCCTGGTGTCTTGTGCCCACCAGGGTATGCTTCCTGAAAGTTTCTTTATTTCCTAAATTTTTAAATATTCCAAAACTGATAAAAAATATTTTTGCGGATTTTTTGGAGTCCGTTTACTTACCGTATCACGCACCTCCTTATTTCCATGATTCTGGAGTGTTCCGGAAGGACTCTTTTATGTGTTCTTCCGATGTCAAAGTTTGGATAATATTACTTTGAACATTAATGGGCGTACCTGAGATATAATGCTTTATTCGTTGTCCATTGACAACCTTCAGGTTAGTACCTTCGGAATTATTTATTTTGATGGCTCCAGACCGATAAACCTCCTCGATGACATATGGGCCTTCCCATTTTGAGAGGAGTTTTCCTGCAAAGAATCTAAAATGAGAGTTGTACAAAAGGACATATTCTCCAACTTTAAACTCACGCTTTTGGATTCTTTTGTCATGCCATCTTTTAACTTTTTCTTTGAATAATTTTGCATTTTCATAAGCTTGGTTTCTCCATTCATCTAGTGAGCTAATATCAAATAACCTCTTTTCACCAGCAAGTTTGAAATCATAGTTGAGCTCTTTGACGGCCCAATATGCTTTATGTTCTAACTCAAGAGGCAAATGACAAGCTTTTCCATAAACTATTTTATAAGGAGACATACCCATAGGATTTTTATATGCTGTTCTATAAGCCCAAAGTGCATCATCTAATTTCTTAGACCAATTCTTCCTGGACCTATTAACAGTCTTTTGCAAAATTTATTTTATTTCTCTATTGCTAAGTTCAACTTGACCACTAGACTGAGGATGATAAGGTGATGCAATTCTATGGTTAACATCATACTTGGCAAGCATTTTACGGAAAGCACCATGAATAAAGTGTGAACCACCATCAGTCATTAAATATCTAGGGACTCCAAACCTTGGGAAAATAACTTCCTTAAGCATTTTAATAGAGGTGTTGTGATCAACACTACTGGTTGGAATAGCTTCTACCCATTTAGTAACATAATCAACAACAATCAAAATATGTGTATACCCATTAGAGGAAGGAAAAGGTCCCATGTAATCAAATCCCCAAACATCAAATGGTTCAACAACAAGTGAATAATTCATAGGCATTTCTTGACGCTTACCGATATTACCTATGCTTTGACATTCATCACAAGATAAGAAGAACTTACGGGCATCCTTGAAGAGAGTAGGCCAATAAAATCTAGACTGCAATACCTTGTGAGCAGTTCTATCTCCAGCATGATGCCCTCCATAAGCCTCGGAGTGACATTTCCGTAGGATTTGTCCCTGTTCATGCTTAGGTACACAATGTCTAATAATACCATCTACTCCTTCTTTATAAAGATGTGGGTCATCCCAAAAGTAATGTCTTAAATCATATAAGAATTTTTTATTTTGTTGGTATGTAAAGCTAGGTGGTAAATATTTAGCAACAATGTAATTAGCATAGTCAACATACCAAGGAGTGCTATTAGCAACATTTATTGCAGCTAACTACTCATGAGGAAAACTATCATCACACTACTAGAAAAAGGCCTACTAATGGCGCACCAGTTTTGCCTACTAATGGCGCACTACTGGTGCGCCACTAGTACCACGCCATTAGTATTTTTTACTAATGGCGCACCACAGGTGCGCCATTAGTATACCAGATACTAATGGCGCACCATGTGGCGCGCTATTAGTATACCAGATACTAATGGCGCACCATGTGGCGCGCTATTAGTATACCAGATACTAATGGCGCACCATGTGGTGCGCCATTAGTATACCATTCGGTGCTCCACTGGTATTCCCTTCAGGTGCGCCACTAATAACCTTATAGGTGCGCCACTAGTAATAAAGGAAGATGCGCCACTAATAAGGGCTTAAATGCGCCACTAGTAATGTATTTGGAAAACAAAAAAAATCTAAATTTACAGAAAACAACCTATAAGGAAAAATAATTTAAAAACAAAAAATGAAATAGAATCATAATTTTTATTATAGTAAGAATATTACAATGTCTTTACAAGTTTCCAATAAAAGGAAAATTGCAAGGAAATAAAAGAAAATCCTAAAACTAATCTTCTAGTAATCTTTTCTTCTTTTTCTTCACTTTATCCCTGAAAAATGTAACAAAATAAACAGAAAGACAAACAAACTATTTATAACATGTCAATACTGTCATTTTTTATGCAGAACTAGATATGAGCATATATTTCCAGAATTACATGGTGTGAATATTGTATGAGTAAGATTATAATGGAAATGAATTTTGAGTATATTATTGTCATACAGTATGTGATTTGCTTGTAAACATCCAAGTCCTCTACGTCAACTCGGACTGCGGTCAGGTATCGATCAGCACTTTATGTGATTCGCATGTCAGCATCTATTAGCTAGGCAATCTGACTACGGGTCAATCAACAAATAAACCAGGGTATCAACGGTACACTCTTCCTGTCCGATTTTTCTTTTGCTTGCATTTGGCCTTTTGTCTTACGCAGGCAAACACTAGAAATGATTTACTACTACTATATATAGTCGTATTACAGAATGCTAATAGATGGCTGGGTGGCTGCATGTACAGTATCCAACTTATGGTCGTGGCCATACTGAATTAACTAGTTAAATCAGGTTAGCCAGCAGATAATGTATGTGATTTGCACGTAAACATCTACAGTACTAGTTTTTATATTCAAACTCTAACTCGGTAGTAAGCATTGGATGCCATTACTAACACTACACTATTCCTGTCGAATATTTACTCGACTCACACAATTCATGAATTCAATTGGGGTCATAAGCAGAGATATTGTCTGTCATTTCCTTGTAAATATCTAGTTCTATGTGAACTCTTGACTCTTGTCAAGAATGAATCAGGGTACCAACAATACCATTCAGGTGATTGGCCAGCACCGCAATTTGGAGCATAAATGTATGAATGAATGTTTCTCTGCACAAATATAGCAAGAAAGAGAATTATGCCACTGTCTGCAAAGGCAGTAAAAATAAGCAGTTCGATCCAAACAATATCATTCTTAAATTAGTTCTGAATTCCTCACATTTTTGTAGTGGGCAAATTATATGTCAAACTGAAAGCTAGTGGGTTATTATAAGACTGAAATGAATTAGCTGCAGCGTCAGATATTCTTGCACTTTGACATAGTATCTAAGTTTATCAAAATCTAAGGAAAATTCAGCTACTAGCAAAACAACAATAGTAACATAGTAAACCATGAAATTTATGCAAGCAGTGGCCTGCACAGGCAGTGTGCTGAAAACTAGTGCCACCCAACATGTTGAAATGGAATTTAATTATTACGGGAGTTGTAAACATAGATGCATAGTATGCCATCAGATGGTAAGGTGAGCTACATTCTGAAGTTTCAATGCTAGAGGAAGGAAAACAAAGGCATCACAGGGTTTAAGTTACAAAATCCATACCGGGGATCAGTGCCAGATAATGATATATGAACCCATCCTACTGGCTTCAAAAGGTCCACCGTTTTAATTTCCTGGAAGCATGGTAAATATAGTGGCCCATTATTTCAGATCAAAGACAATATTATCACTGTAAATTTGAATTTTCAAGGATCGGTTCAGTGTTCACTGGACAAGCAGGCGCAATGCAGAGGAATTGCAGAAAGAGACCAAGTTTCCCAATCAATATTTCAATAAGGTAATCCTATGATACGTCACAATATGATGTTGACAATAAGGTAGTGTAATCCATAACTATAACAATGAGAACATGCAGCAGCCCCCTAGGTCTAGAAACCCGAATGCACAGACCAGGCCACCAGTTTGGTACAAGATGAAGACCAGGGGTAGAAATCAGAACTGAAAGGGCCAGACATCAAATGCCATCCTCAAGCAACAACATTTGCTAAGTCCTCTGACCATCGAGCACAGATCAGAAGCCCCTGAACATTGTTGAAACGACGATGTATCGCGGTGGAGGGAGTTACCACCTTGAGATTGTGGAAGCCGTCGCCGGCCCGGATGGAGATCTTGCTGGGCGTGTAGCTCTCGTCCAGCTTGAAATCCACATACAGCACAACAAGCTGAAGCCCCCAATCCAGCAACAGATTAATTCAGAAGAGAAAAAGGATCAAACGCCATTTAGACAAAAATGTAACGGAAGCAGCAGCTACTCATGGTGCTCACCTGCAGCTGCACCTTCTTCTGGAACTGGATGTTGACCAGGTGCGGCTGCGCGCCGTCCGACCTGACAAAAATAAAATCCACCACCGACAGCGGCTCGGCTCAGCCCGTGATTCCGCGAGACAGAAAGAGGAGAGATTTCGACGGGGGGAGACGACGAGGACGGGTAGGGCGCTGACTGCCAGTAGGTGTCGAGGCTGTCGTCGCGGAGGGAGGCGACGCCGTTGCGGGGCTTGCAGGAGCTGATGCTCCAGGCCTCTCGATGTGGTGTGAGTGGTTGGGAGTAGGAGGGCATCTTCTCGATGCGGATGTTGCCTTCGGAGTTGGCGAAGAGCACGACGAGTATCATCTTCCTTCTCCCTCCTCTCCGGCCGATCTACTTACCACCTCGGCGCGCGATCCCCTCCGATCTCTCTCTCTCTCTCTCTGCCGCGTGCGCGTGCGCGTGGGGTGTGGTGTGAGGGAGGGGGAAGGGGGCTCGCCGTGGTCTGGAGGGAGAGGAAGAGGCGGGCGGCCGGGGCTTCCCGATCTAGATCGAAGTGGAGGGAGGTGGGTGGGTGTGTCAGGAGGAAGGGGAGGGGAGAGAACGTGACTAGAGGGAGGGGATAAGGGGTGATAGCAATGGCACACTAGTAGGGGTGCGCCATACGTATAGATAGCAATGGCGCATCTTTTACCGGTGCGCCATTACTAACTAGTAATGGCGCACGGTGGAAAAGTGCGCCATTAGTAGTTTTGCAAAAAAGGGAATAAAAAATATAATAGAAAAAACAACATTAGTGGCGCACTTTCCAGCAGGTGCGCCATTACTAGTTACAACTAGTAATGGCGCACTGTGTCTGGATGCGCCATTAGTATGTTTGGACAGGCGCACTAGTTAAATTTTTTTTTGATACTAATGGCGCACCCTGGGCCAGGTGCGCCATTAGTAGTTTCAACTCTAATGGCGTATCAGAAGGTGGTGCTCCATTAGTATATACTAATGGCGCACCGCTTGTCTGGTGCGCCATTAGTGTTATTCCCATCTATAGCCCTTTTTCTAGTAGTGTCAATAGGTAGTGGGTCATCAAGCACAATTTCAAGCCTAGACAAGTTATCAGCTACTGGGTTCTCAGCTCCTTTTCTATCAATGGTATGTAAATCAAATTCTTGTAACAAGAGAACCCATCGAATAAGTCTAGGTTTAGCATCTTTCTTTTCCATAAGATATTTAATAGCAGCATGGTCTGTGTGAACAGTTACTTTGGAATCAACAATATAAGGTCTAAATTTATCACAAGCAAACACAATTGCTAAGAATTCTTTTTCAGTAGTAGCATAATTTCTTTGAGCACTGTCTAGAGTTTTACTAGCATAATGAATTACATCCAATTTCTTATCAACTCTTTGTCCTAGAATAGCACCAACAGCATAATCACTAGCATCACACATAATTTCAAGAGGCAAGTTCCAATCAGGTGGTTGAACAATAGGTGCAGATATTAAGGCTTTCTTGAGTGTTTCAAAGGCTTCAAGACAATCATCATAAAAAACAAAGGGATATCCTTTTGCAAGAGATTAGTAAGAGGCCTAGAAATTTTAGAGAAGTCTTTGATAAATCTCCTATAGAAACCAGCATGACCTAGGAAACTACGAATACCTTTGATGTCCTTAGGACATGGCATTTTATCAAATGCATCAACCTTAGCTTGGTCCACTTCAATACCTCTTTCAGAAATTTTATGACCCAAAACAACGCCTTCATTAACCATAAAGTGGCATTTCTCCCAATTCAAGACCAGATTTGTTTGTTCACATCTCTGCAAAACTCGATCAAGATTGCTTAAACAATCATCAAAATACTTCCCATAAACAGAGAAGTCATCCATGAAAACCTCAACAATCTTTTCACAAAAATCAGAGAATATAGCCATCATGCATCGTTGAAAGGTAGCAGGTGCATTACATAAACCAAAAGGCATACGTCTATAAGC
The DNA here is from genome assembly GCF_002575655.3 of Aegilops tauschii subsp. strangulata. Taxonomy (NCBI): domain Eukaryota; kingdom Viridiplantae; phylum Streptophyta; class Magnoliopsida; order Poales; family Poaceae; genus Aegilops; species Aegilops tauschii. The sequence goes on along the minus strand of NC_053041.3, from coordinate 556,876,717 downwards.
ACAGGTTCCAAAAGGACAAGTAAAAGTGGTCTTTTCTTGATCAGGTTGAGAAACAAGTATTTGTGAAAAGCCAGAATATACATCAAGGAAGCAAAAGTGTGTGTGCTTAGATAATCTTTCAAGCATTTGATCAATAAAAGGCAGAGGGTAATGATCTTTTCTAGTTGCTTTGTTTAATTTTCTAAAATCAATTACCATTCTATAGCCTGTAACAATTCTTTGTGGAATAAGTTCATTCTTATCATTAGGAACAACGGTAATACCTCCTTTCTTAGGTCATGCTTTTTCTTTGATTCCTTTTCCCACTGAGGACAATCTTGAATGTAGTGACCGGGTTTCTTGCATTTGTGGCAAAGTCTCTTCTTGTAGTCACAGGATGAGGAATATGATCTTATGTCATCACTTCTTGAGGATTTTCCAAAACGACCACGTCTTGAGAACTTTTGAAATTTCCTCACGAGCATTGCTAGCTCCTGGCTCAGTTCTTCAGGATCACCAAGGCTGCTACCAGAATCCTCACCTTCAGATTCAGATATTGCCTTGGCCTTCAGAGCGCGTGATCTACCATAGCTTGGTCCATAGAGATCTCTCTTCTCAGTAAGCTGGAACTCATGAGTGTTTAGCCTCTCGAGGATATCAGCGGGATCAAGTGACTTGTAGTCTCCACGTTCTTGTATCATTAGTGCAAGGGTGTCGAATGAGGAATCAAGTGATCTCAGCAATTTCTTCACCACCTCATGGTTGGTGATGTCAGTGGCACCAAGTGCTCGAAGCTCATTTGAAATGTTAGTGAGGCGATCGAAGGTTTGCTGAACATTTTCATTGTCGAGTCCGCTCATTTGAAATGTCAGTGAGGCGATCGAAGGTTTGCTGAACATTTTCATTGTCGAGTCTTTTCAAGCGGGTGAAGAGATTGCGAAGAACGTCAACTCGAGAGTCACGCTATGTTGAGACTCCTTCATTGACCTTGGACAGCCTATCCCAGATAAGCTTTGCTGTCTCCAAAGCGCTCACTCTGCCATACTGCCCTTTGCTCAGATGGCCACATATGATGTTCTTCGCTTGAGAGTCGAGTTGCTTGAATCTCTTCACATCAGCAACGTTGATGGTAGGAGTGACAGAGGGAAAGCCATTTTAAACAATGTACCAAAAATCGTTATCAATTGCCTCAAGATGCATTCGCATCTTATTCTTCCAGTAGGGGTAGTCTGTCCCATCAAAGGTAGGACACCCAACAGAGACCTTGATCATACCCGCGGTCGACATAACTAAAACTCCAGGCGGTTAAACCAAAATCACACAGAACAAGGGAGTAGCTCGCTCTGATACCAATTGAAAGTGCGTTAAGTCGACTAGGGGGGGGGGTGAATAGGCAATTTTTACAAATTCGTCACTGAGGAATTTCAGGGTGAGGAAATTCCTAATTCTCAAACGATCAGCAACGGAATAAGTACTCAGATGCAAGCATAACAGAACAGAAGCACAGTCATCATGATGAAATGAAAACAAGCACAGAGTACAGAAAGCGTAAGCACAGGATAAGCAGGCTGAAGACTAACTGACTGTAGAAATTGAACTGAGGAAATTGAGAAAGTCTTCAGTCAAAGTCTTCAAACAGTAACGATCAAGTACACAACACAGTAATGAGGAAATGAAAGGGTTGAAGAAATAGAACCAGTTAGCTCGGTGAAGACAGTGATTTGGTAGACCAGTTCCAACTGCTGTGACAGTTGTACGTCTGGTTGAAGCGGCTAGGTATTTAAACCTGAGGACACACAGTCCTCACCGCATTCTCCTTGAGCTAAGGTCACACAGACCTCGCCCAATCACTCGTGGTAAGTCTTCAGGTGACTTCCAAACCTTCACAAACTCGGTCACTCGGCGATCCATAATTTCCTCTTGGATGCTCTAGACCATGATGCCTAACCGTCTGGAAGATGCACAGTCTTCAAAGGTAACAAGCGTCGGATCCACACAGGATCAATCTCTTCAGTGATGCTCAATCACTTTGGGTTTGTAGTTGTTTGGGTTTGGGTTTTCCTCACTTGATGATTTTCGCTCAAATTTCTCAGAGGATGGGATGCTCTCAATGACAAGTGTCGGTTTCTCTCGGAGCAGCCAACCAGCTAGTGGTTGTAGGGGGCGGCTATTTATAGCCTAGGGAGCAGCTGATACGTCCATTTTGCATCATGCTTTTATATCGATATTTATTGCATTATGGGCTGTTATTACACGTTATGTCACAATACTTATGTCTATTCTCTCTTATTTTACAAGGTTTGCATAAGGAGGGAGAATGCCGGTAGCTGGAATTCTGGGCTGGAAAAGGAGCAAATATTAGAGACCTATTCTGCACAACTCCAAAAGTCCTGATACTCCACAAAAGTTATTTTTGGAAATAATAAAAAATATTGAGCAGAAGAAGTACGTCAGGGGGGTTCCACCTGGCCACGAGGGTGGGGGGTGCGCCCTACCCCCCAGGGCGCCCCCCTGCCTCGTGGGCCCCCTGTTGGCCCTCCGGTGGCCATCTTCTGCTATATGAAGTCTTTCGTCCGAAGAAAAATCATAAGCAAGCTTTCGGGACGAGACTCCGCCGCCACGAGGCGGAACCTTGGCGGAACCAATCTAGGGCTCTGGCAGAGCTGTTCTGCCGGGGACACTCCCCTCCGGGAGGGGGAAATCATCGCCATCGTCATCACCAACGCTCCTCTCATCGGGAGAGGGCAATCTCCATCAACATCTTCACCAGCACCATCTCCTCTCGAACCCTAGTTCATCTCTTGTATCCAATTCTTGTCTCCAAGTCCGGGATTGGTACCTGTAGGTTGCTAGTAGTGTTGATTACTCCTTGTAGTTGATGCTAGTTGGTTTATTTGGTGGAAGATCATATGTTCAGATCCTATATGCACATTAATACCCCTCTGATTATGAACATGAATATGCTTTGTGAGTAGTTACGTTTGTTCCTGAGGACATGGGAGAAGTCTTGCGATTAGTAGTCATGTGAATTTGGTATTCGTTCGATATTTTGATGAGATGTATGTTGTCTATCCTCTAGTGGTGTTATGTGAACGTCGACTACATAACACTTCACCATTATTTGGGCCTAGAGGAAGGCATTGGGAAGTAATAAGTAGATGATGGGTTGCTAGAGTGACAGAAGCTTAAACCCTAGTTTATGCGTTGCTTCGTAAGGGGCTGATTTGGATCCATATATTTCATGCTATGGTTAGGTTTACCTTAATACTTTTGTTGTAGTTGCAGATGCTTGCAATAGAGGTTAATCATAAGTGGGATGCTTGTCCAAGTAAGGGCAGCACCCAAGCACCGGTCCACCCACATATCAAATTATCAAAGTACCGAACGCGAATCATATGAACGTGATGAAAACTAGCTTGACGATAATTCCCATGTGTCCTCGGGAGCGCTTTTCTTCATATAAGAGTTTGTCCAGGCTTGTCCTTTGCTACAAAAAGGATTGGGCCACCTTGCTGCACTTTATTTACTTTTGTTACTTGTTGCTCGTTACAAATTATCCTATCACAAAACTATCTGTTACCTATTATTTCAGTGCTTGCAGAGAATACCTTGCTGAAAACCGCTTATCATTTCCTTCTGCTCCTCGTTGGGTTCGACACTCTTACTTATCGAAAGGACTACGATAGATACCTATACTTGTGGGTCATCAAGACTCTTTTCTGGCGCCGTTGCCGGGGAGTGAAGCGCCTTTGGTAGGTGGAATTTGGTAAGGAAAAATTTATATAGTGTGCTAAAATTAACTGTCACTTGTTACTGTGGAAAGTAATCCTCTGAGGGGCTTGTTCGGGGTATCTTCACCCCGACCAGTAGAGCAAAGATTTGCTCCTCAACCTACTGAACCTACTGAAAATGAAAATGAAGATGTCCACTTTGAGATTCCTTCGGGTATGTTAGAAAAACTGCTAGCTAATCCTTTTGCAGGAGATGGAACAAAGCATCCTGATGAGCACCTAATATATGTGGATGAAGTTTGTGGATTATTTAAGCTTGCAGGTATACCCGGTGATGTTATTAAGAGGAAGGTCTTCCCTTTATCTTTGAAGGGAGGTGCATCAACATGGTATAGGCTATGTGATGATATGGGATAATGGAACTACAAACGATTGAAATTGGAATTTCATCAGAAATTTTATCCTATGCATCTTGTTCATCATGATCGCAATTATATATATAATTTTTGGCCTCGCGAAGGAGAAAGCATCGCTCAAGCTTGGGGGAGGCTTAAATCAATGTTATATTCATGCCCCAATCATGAGCTCTCAAGAGAAATAATTATTCAAAGTTTTTATGCTCGGCTTTCTGATAGCAATCGCACCATGCTCGATACTTCTTGTGCTGGCTCTTTTATGATGAAGACTATTGAATTCAAATGGGGATTATTGAATAGAATTAAACGCAACTCTGAAGATTGGGATCTCGACGAGGGTAAGGAGTCAGGTATGACACCTAAGTTTGATTGTGTTAAATCTTTTATGGATACCGATGTTTTCCATAAATTTAGCACTAAATATGGACTTGACTCTGAGATAGTAGCTTCTTTCTGTGAATCTTTTGCTACTTATGTTGATCTCCCCAAGGAGAAGTGGTTTAAATATCATCCTCCCATAGAAGTAAAAGTAGCTGCACCTATTAAAGTTGAAGAAAAGACTGTCACTTATAATGATCCTATTGTTCCTACTTCTTATGTTGAGAAACCACCTTTCCCTGTTAGGATAAAGGATCATGCTAAAGCTTCAACTGTGGTCCGTAAAAGCAATATTAGAACTTATACACCTCCTGAGCAAATCAAAGTTGAACCTAATATTGCTATTGTTAAAGATCTCTTGTCTGATAATATTGATGGGCATGTTATTTATTTCTGCGGTGAAACTGCTAGAATTGCCAAACCTTGTGCTAAAGATAAACATAGACCTGTGGTAGGCATGCCTGTTATTTCTGTTAAAATAGGAGATCATTCTTATCATGGCTTGTGTGATATGGGTGCTAGTGTTATTGCAATACCTTATGACTTATACAAAGAAATTATGCATGATATTGCACCTGCTGAGATAGAAGATATTGATGTCACAATTAAACTTGCTAATAGAGATACTATTTCACCAATGGGAATTGTAAGAGATGTTGAAGTCTTGTGTGGGAAAACTAAATATCCTGCTGATTTTCTTGTTCTTGGTTCCCCACAAGATAGCTTTTGTCCCATTATTTTTGGTAGACCCTTCTTGAACACAGTTAATGCTAGGATAGACTGCGAAAAGGATGTTGTTACTATAGGCTTGGGTGATATGTCTCATGAGTTTAATTTCTCTAAATTTAGTAGACAACACCGTGAAGAGGAATTACCTAGTAAGGATGAAATTATTGGTCTTGCTTCTATTGCCGTACCTCCTAGTGATCCTGTGGAACAATATTTTGTAGACCATGAAAATGATATGTTTATGAATGAAAGAAGGGAAATAGATGAAGTATTCTTTAAACAGGAACCTATCCTGAAGCACAATTTGCCTGTTGAAATCCTAGGGGATCCTCCTCCACCCAAGGGTGATCCCGTGTTTGAACTTAAACCATTACCTAATACTCTTAAATATGCTTATCTTGATGAGAAAAAGATATATCCTGTTATTATTAGTGCTAACCTTTCAGAGCATGAAGAAGAGAGATTATTGAAAACTCTGAGGAAGCACCGTGCTGCTATTGGATATACTCTTGATGATCTTAAGGGCATTAGTCTCACTTTATGTCAACATAAAATAAATTTGGAAAAAGATGCCAAACCAGTTCGTGATCATCAACGACGGCTGAATCCTAAGATGAAGGAAGTGGTAAGAAAAGAAATACTAAAGCTCCTTGAGGCATGTATAATTTATCCCGTTGCTGATAGTCAGTGGGTAAGTCCTGTCCATTGTGTCCCTAAGAAGGGAGGTATTACCGTCGTTCCTAATGATAAAGATGAGTTGATCCCGCAAAGAATTATTACAGGTTATAGGATGGTAATTGATTTTCGCAAATTAAATAAGGCTACTAAAAAGGATCATTACCCCTTACCTTTTGTCGATCAAATGCTAGAAAGATTATCCAAACATACACATTTTTGCTTTCTAGATGGTTATTCTGGTTTCTCTCAAATACCTATGTCAGCCAATGATCAATCAAAGACTACTTTTACTTGCCCTTTTGGTACTTTTGCTTATAGACGTATGCCTTTTGGTTTATGTAATGCACCTGCTACCTTTCAAAGATGCATGATGGCTATATTCTCTGACTTTTGTGAAAAGATTTGTGAGGTTTTCATGGACGACTTCTCCGTTTATGGATCCTCTTTTGATGATTGCTTGAGCAACCTTTATCGAGTTTTGCAGAGACGTGAAGAAACTAATCTTGTCTTGAATTGGGAAAAGTGCCACTTTATGGTTAATGAAGGTATTGTCTTGGGGCATAAAATTTCTGAAAGAGGTATTGAAGTTGATAAAGCCAAGGTTGATGCTATTGAAAAGATTCCATGTCCCAAGGACATCAAAGGTATAAGAAGTTTCCTTGGTCACGCCGGTTTTTATAGGAGGTTCATTAAAGACTTCTCAAAAATTTCTCGGCCTCTGACTAATTTATTACAAAAAGATATACCATTTGTCTTCGATGATGACTGTGTAGAAGCATTTGAAATACTTAAGAAAGCATTGATCTCTGCACCTATTGTTCAGCCACCTGATTGGAATTTACCCTTTGAAATTATGTGTGATGCTAGTGATTATGCTGTAGGTGCTGTTCTAGGGCAAAGAGTTGATAAGAAATTAAATGTTATTCAATATGCTAGTAAAACTCTAGACAATGCTCAAAGAAATTATGCTACTACTGAAAAAGAATTCTTAGCAGTTGTATTTGCATGTGATAAGTTCAGACCTTATATTGTTGATTCTAAAGTAACTATCCATAGTGATCATGCTGCTATTAAATATCTTATGGAAAAGAAAGATGCTAAACCTAGACTTATTAGATGGGTTCTCTTGCTACAAGAATTTGATTTGCATATTGTTGATAGAAAGGGAGCTGAGAACCCCGTTGCAGACAACTTGTCTAGGTTAGAAAATGTTCTTGATGACCCACTACCTATTGATGATAGCTTTCCTGATGAACAATTAAATGTCATAAATGCTTCTCGTACTGCTCCATGGTATGCTGATTATGCTAATTACATTGTTGCTAAATTTATACCACCTAGTTTCACATACCAGCAAAAGAGAATTTTTTTCTATGATTTGAGACATTACTTTTGGGATGACCCACATATTTATAAAGAAGGAGTAGATGGTGTTATTAGACGTTGTGCACCAGAGCATGAACAGGAACAGATCCTACGCAAGTGTCATTCTGAGGCTTATGGAGGACACCATGCTGGAGATAGAACTGCACATAAGGTATTGCAATCCGGTTTTTATTGGTCTACTCTCTTCAAGGATGCCCGTAAGTTTGTCTTATCTTGTGATGAATGTCAAAGAATTGGTAATATTAGTAGACGTCAAGAAATGCCTATGAATTATTCACTTGTTATTGAACCATTTGATGTTTGGGGCTTTGATTATATGGGACCTTTTCCTGCCTCTAATGGATACACACATATTTTAGTTGCTGTTGATTATGTTACTAAGTGGGTAGAAGCTATTCCAACTAGTAGCGCTGATCATAACACCTCTATTAAGATGCTTAAGGAAGTTATTTTTCCGAGGTTTGGAGTCCCTAGATATTTAATGACTGATGGTGGTTCACATTTTATTCATGGTGCTTTCCGAAAAATGCTTGCTAAATATGATGTTAATCATAGAATTGCATCTCCTTATCACCCACAGTCTAGTGGTCAAGTAGAATTGAGTAATAGAGAGCTCAAATTAATTTTGCAAAAGCCTGTCAATAGATCTAGATAGAATTGGTCCAAGAAACTTGATGATGCATTATGGGCCTATAGAACTGCATATAAAAATCCTATGGGTATGTCTCCGTATAAAATGGTTTATGGAAAAGCATGTCACTTACCTCTTGAATTAGAACATAAGGCTTATTGGGCTATTAAAGAGCTCAATTATGATTTCAAACTTGCCGGTGAGAAGAGGTTATTTGACATTAGCTCACTTGATGAATGGAGAACCCAAGCCTATGAAAATGCCAAGTTGTTTAAAGAAAAAGTTAAAAGGTGGCATGACAAAAGGATACAAAAGCATGAGTTTAATGTAGGTGATTATGTATTGCTATACAAATCTCGTTTAAGATTTTTTGCAGGAAAACTTCTCTCTAAATGGGAAGGCCCTTACGTTATCGAGGAGGTCTATCGCTCCGGTGCCATAAAAATCAACAACTTCGAAGGCACAAATCCGAAGGTGGTGAACGGTCAAAGAATCAAACATTATATCTCAGGTAATCCCATAAATGTTGAAACCAATGTTATTGAAACCATAACCCTGGAGGAATACATAAGGGACACTTTCCGGAACGTTTCAGACTCCGAAAAGGAATAGGTATGTGGTACGGTAAGTAAACCGACTCCAAAACAGTTTTTATGGCAATATTTCTCCGTTTTGGAATATTTAGAAAAATAGAAAAATAAGAAGCAGTCCGGGAAGGACACGAGGCCTCCACGAGGGTGGAGGGCGCGCCCTACCCTACTGGGCATGCCCCCTACCTCGTGGGCACCTCGTGTGCTCTCCGGACTCCGTTTTCTTGCACGATACGTATTTTGGTCAGTAAAAATTCATTATATATTCTCCCGAAGGTTTTGACTCCTGTATCACGCAAATATCCTCTGTTTTCGTTTCGAGCTGTTTCTCTGACAGATCTAGATCATCATGACGTCTCCAAGCGCCCCCAAGGACAAGTTCTTTGAGAAGGTCATCAACCCCTACCTCGCGGAGGTGCTGCAACACCCCCAAACCATTGAGATGCGTGATGGGTTGCTGCACATCCGCGATGTTGAGGGACCACGGAGGACCGGAAGCGTGGAGACAAGGCTTGAAGCAATGGAGCAACAAGTTTTCAAGTGTCAGGAGATGGTGGAGCGTGGACTTGACTCCAATCACATAATGATCACGGAGTTCACCAACAACCACAAGTTGGATGCCAAGGACATTGGAGAGGCCATCTTCAAGCTCCACGAGAAAATCGAGCACCTCCAAGCTCAAATCTATGACCTGCAAAACCAAAACTGTGAGCATGAATATAGATTCAAAAGGATGAGTTTGGCTGCAGATTTAAGGATCTCGGAGACTCGATCATCCTTCTATGATGGTGAGCCTATGCCTTGGAAGATGGACGACAAGCCTACATCATCAACAATCCCTTCACCGAAAAAGGAGATATAATCACATGGGTATGGGCACTCCCCTTGGCAACTGCCAAGCTTGGGGGAGATGCCCCGGTATCGTATCACCATTACACTCCTATCTTTACCTTTTTTTTTTCTTAGTTCGATCCTATTAGTAGTATCTTGATCTAGTAGAATAAAAGTTTTGGTATGATCTAGTTTTGAGTTTTGCTTTACGATCCCTTCTATGTAATCGAGTCCGTGAGCTATATAATAAAGATTAGTGTTGAGTCAAGGGCTTGATTATTTTGCCATGATCTTGAGTGAATAAAGGGAAAAGAGAAAAGACTAAAAAGGAATAAAAATATCATATTGATCTGATTGAGAGTAATGACTTCACATAGAAAGAGTATGATGATTAAAAGTTGTTGAGGGTTGACAAACATAGCTTTGGTCATTGTTGCAATTAATAGGAAGTAATAAAGAAAGAGAGGTTTCACATATAAATATATTATCTTTGACATCTTTTATGATTGGGAGCACTCATTAAAATATGACATGCTAAAGAGTTGATGTTGGACAAGGAAGACAACGTAATGGGTTATGTTTTCTTATATCTGAGATAAAGTATATTGTCATGGATCTTCCAACATGTTGAGCTTGCCTTTCCCCCTCATGCTAGCCAAATTCTTTGCACCAAGTAGAGATACTACTTGTGCTTCCCAAAACCCTTAAACCAGTTTTGCCATGAGAGTCCACCATATCTACCTATGGATTGAGTAAGATCCTTCAAGTAAGTTGTCATCGGTGCAAGCAATAAAATTGCTCTCTAAATATGTATGATTTATTGGTGTGGAGGAAATAAGCTTTATACGATCTTGTGATATGGAAGAAATAAAAGCGACAGACTGCATAATAAAGGTTCATATCACAAGGGGCAATATAAAGTGACGTTCTTTTGGATTAAGATTTTGTGCATCCAACCCTGAAAGCGCATGGCAACCTCTGCTTCCCTCTGCGAAGGGCCTATCTTTTATTATTATCTTCTACCTTATGCAAGAGTCATGGTGATCTTCACCTTTCCTTTTTATATTTTATCCTTTGGCAAGCACAGGATGTTGGAAAGATCCTGATACATATATCTAATTGGATGTGGGTTAGCATGAGTTATTATTGTTGACATTACCCCTGAGGTAAAAGGTTGGGAGGCGAAACTATAAGCTCCTATCTTTCTCTGTGTCAGATTAAAACTCCGTAACCACAAGTATTGCGTGAGTGTTAGCAATTATGAAAGACTAAATGATAGTTGAGTATGTGGACTTGCTAGAAAGCTCTGACATAGACTCTTTATGATGTTATGATAAATTGCAATTGCTTCAATGACTGAGATTATAGTTTGTTGGTCCTCAATAAAGTTTCTGATTTATACTTTGCATTGTGAATAGATTATTACTTGAGCATAAGAAATCATATGACAATATCCATATTTTTTGCTGTTATGAGAATAATCATGATGCCCTCATGTCCGTATTTTATTTTTTTGAAACCTCTACCTCTAAACATGTAGACATATTTATCGTTATCGGCTTTCGCTTGAGGACAAGCGAGGTCTAAGCTTGGGGGAGTTGATACGTCCATTTTGCATCATGCTTTTATATCGATATTTATTGCATTATGGGCTGTTATTACACGTTATGTCACAATACTCATGTCTATTCTCTCTTATTTTACAAGGTTTGCATAAGGAGGGAGAATGCCGGCAGCTGGAATTCTGGGCTGGAAAAGGAGCAAATATTAGAGACCTATTCTGCACAACTCCAAAAGTCCTGAAACTCCACGAAAGTTATTTTTGGAAATAATAAAAAATATTGAGCAGAAGAAGTACGTCAGGGGGTCCCACCTGGCCACGAGGGTGGGGGGCACGCCCTACCCCCCCCAGGGCGCGCCCCCTGCCTCGTGGGCCCCCTGTTGGCCCTCCGGTGGCCATCTTCTGCTATATGAAGTCTTCCGTCCGAAGAAAAATCATAAGCAAGCTTTCGGGACGAGACTCCACCGCCACAAGGCGGAACCTTGGCGGAACCACGCAGAATTCTTTTCTTTTTATCTTGTCCAAGACGTACACAGCTGGTGCCATATCCCGTGGTTTACCTCCATCTTGCACTTGCAAATCCTTTCTGATACCCAGGTGTGTCAAATCAATCCTAGATTTTAAGGTATCTTTCGTCTTGCCTTCAATATTAAGAAGTGTGCCAATAATGCTGTCACATATATTTTTCTCGATGTGCATCACATCAAGATTATGCCGCAGATCCAAATCTTTCCAATACTCCAAGTCCCACAAAGTGGACCTGCGGGTAAACAATAATCTCTCTTCTACCCTGCCACGCTTCCTTTTCCCGCTACCATTACCAGGATGGTTTCCTGCTGTAATATGCCTGACCTTCTCTAATTCCACTTGCAACTCATCGGCGGTGAGCCTCTTTGGCGCATCACGGTTTTCATGCTTTGCATTGAACACATGTCTTTGGTATTTTCTAGGATGCGGCTTGTTCTTGGCAAGGAAACGGCGGTGTCCAATGTAACAGATCTTGCTAAGTATTGCGTATGACAGCGGATTCCTGTCACAGCGAACACATGCATTGTAACCATGTGTCGTTCACCCTGACATAGTGCCCAAAGCCGGATAATCATGGATGCACCAAATTATAACAGCACGCAGAAAGAAATCAGCTGGTGGGCTGCTATATAGGTCTCGAGTGAGAACACCCTTCCATAGCTGTTGAAGTTCCTCCACAAGAGGCTCCATGAACAAATCAAAATCCTTTCTAGGACTTTTTGGACCTGGGATGAGCAAGGCCATCATGTAGTTTGATTCTTTGGTGCAGACATTTGGAGACATGTTGTAAGGGATAACAAGCACTGGCCACATGCTATATGTGGCGCTCTGGTGGCCAAATGGGTTAAATCCATCTGAAGCTAAGCCAAGTCTAATGTTTCTCGGGTCAGCAGCAAACTCTTTGTGTTTATCATTGAAGCTTTTCCACTCACTACCATGAGATGGATGGATCATTACATTCCGATCTCTGTACTCCTGGTTCCTAGAATGCCACAGTACATCCTCTCTTGTTTCAAACAACCTCTGCAATCTTGGTGTAATTGGAAAATGTCTCAAAACATTATGAGGAATCCTCTTCACAACATCGCCATCTTTCCATCTTGATGATTTGCATTTCGGGCATTCACTTAAGTTGGCATAATCCTTCCGGAACAGAACGCAATTATTCTTACAAACATGGATCATATCATATCCAATTCCAACTGCACGAAGGAAATTCTTCATTTTACTGTAGGTGTGTGGCAGCTCAGACGCATCTGGGAAAGATTTGCAGAAAGCAGCCAACATCGCATCGAATGATTTGTTGGGCATCCGCTCAGATGTCTTCACCTGAAGAAAGGTGACCATAGCTGAGAATACTGACAGCTTATTTCCTGGGGTGACAGCAATGATGCATTGTTCCAACATGCGGGCCCACCGTTTTTCTTATGCAGGTGAAAGTTCACGGAATGCATGAGCATTTCGTAGCATTGTTTCAATGTTGGTCAAACTCACTGGCTCCGCCACCACCACCTCCTCCTCCTCTTCCACCTGAGCATCAGGCAGATCAAGATGGTGATCTGCTGCTTCCACGTAGTCAATAACATTGACGTTCACAGCTTCACCATGATGATCCCACCTAGTATATGTGACCGACATCCCATACAAGTGTAGACGATTTTCCACAGTTGACTGGGGTCTTGTAACTGAATTCATACAACTGCTACACGGGCAGAGCACATCTGATTTCAGACCACCGTACTCAGCTCTGATAAAGTTCATGAAGTTTTCAACCCCCTCGACATATGCAGCGGAGAATCTTCGAGCAGAAGTTATCCAAGTCTTGTCCATCTGTTAGACATACAAATTAGTTCTTCTACTAGATATTACAGGAAAAACATATATGCTTTTTTATGAAGTCCAGAAAAAAATACCTAGGTCGATGTCTAAAGCTATGGCAAGATATTTGGACGAGCAGATCTAAGTAACGAAATATATGTAAAGCTAATTCAGCAAACATATTTGAGTGCCAAATTATGGCAGGCTGTTTCAGCAGTCAATGAGGCCGAGCACACAGCCATCGAACTATCAAAGGCCATCGCAGCAACAAAGATCGAGTATAAAATGGTGTAGAGCTATTTCACCTAACAGATTGGCTACTAGACCATGGCAATCTACGTCACTATAAATATATGGCAGGATATTTTAGCAACTAATCGGCCTTGGCATGCCATCTCAGCTAAGCAGATTGAGTGCAGAACAGGGCAAGGAAGCTTCTTAAGCAGAGCATATTGACAGTAAACTACTTCGGCAAACAGTGAGATTAACAGCGTCTATCAGCTAACATTCAGCGCTACACCGACATGAACGGGGCCTCAGTCTAGAATGCGCGTACCGTGGGAGAAGCTGACCGCTGTGCGTCTCCACACAAACGTCGCCAGTGGTGGCGGGGCTGACCGCCGTGCGCCTCCACAAGAACGTAGCCAGAGGTGGCGGCGCGGCTAGAGGACGGCAGTCTACGAGAGCGTACTGTGGGAGCGAGAGGATCGCCGAACCGCGGCGCCGACGTATCGGCGCAGCGGGGAGGGCGGCTTTGGCGGAGCGAATGGAGTGGAGGGGGACAGGGGGAGGGGGGTTTGGGGAATATTATTGGCTAGTTGGCCGAAGGGCGGTTGAATCGGATTTGGGGGGAATTTTTGGGTGTGTGGGGGGGAGGATTTTCGTGCGGTGGGCGGGGGGAGTTTGGCGCATGGTCGGTTTCTCCAAGTGCAGTCCCACGTGTCAGTGAAGAGGCAAGCCGAAGCGCATTCCGTTTGCGTGAGCCGTGTGCAGGACCGAACGTGTGTGGGGTGCAATGCGACCGCGACAGGAGTGATGTGAGTGTACCGCCTTTTTTTCTTTTAAACTAGGTGCTTCGCCCCCTCAAAATTTTTTTTGTTGCTTCGCGCGATCCATCGATACTACTACTAGTAATCCGGTAATCCCGACTAAAACGGCGCGGCCGGGTCTTTTCCTGCGCGATATGCTGGGAGGTTGGCTTAGTTGGGTTTTTAGGACGAGTAATGCTACACCTACGTAATCCCAGCTACGTAATTAACGTAATGTGAAACGTGTGAGCTATTGATTGTAGATTGGGGGGAGGGAGGGGCCCACCACCATGAAAATCAGGGGAGGAGAGAGAGAGGCAATTTACGTTAACCCTTTCGTAGGTTCCCGTAGATGTAGAAAGATGTGAAATGCGTGAATGTGTAGTGGACGTACTATTGGAGTGCCTAAGATAATTTGTGTATGTATAGACCCTATGTGTTTATTTTACTTCGCATGTTAGATTTGTCTCGGTTCAATAAAAAGCAGAGTTGGTGATGATGGTGTGCCTGTCATCCTGCAATATAGGCCGTCCGATCTATATCTAACGGATAGGAAGGAAAATATGACAATTTACCCGCACTCCTCTCCACATTTGCAGATAAGGCTTTCCCTCATTCATCCTTTTCTCCCACAAGATCTTGATCTTCCGTGCAACGCACGGGCATCTTGCTAGTACTCCTACAATATGTATATTATTGTGAAAGTTCATATACACCGGCCGAGATTAATGCAAACACGGCAGATTTTCATTACATTTTGAACTTTTATAGGACAGAAAAATAAAAGAAACCCGACCCTAAACCTATTCTACGGTGGCGACTGACGTCCTCCATCTGCGATCTCTATGTACGGGGGCGGGGTTCAAGACCCGTGAAGTGAAGGTGCGGTCTCCGGCGAGGAAGAGTAGAACACGGGATACGGACCGGCCAGTTGGCACACCATGCCCTGCCGCCTCCCATGCCCTACTCATCCTCGGAGGAGTCCCCGACCTCGGCGGTGCCGGACGTTGGACGGCGGCAAGTAGGACGCGTGGCTGACGGTGCTCCCGTCGTCGGACGCCAGCGTGGCCACCGCTTGTGCGGTCGCGTCCGCGTCTGGCTATGCCGCTATTGCGTCGCGAGAGGCGACTTGAGCGAGGGCGGCGACCTCGAGCTTCATCACCGAAGACAATCTCTCACGCAGAGCGTTCGCACTTGCGGTCATGGCGGATGTGGTGTGGAGGACGATGCGCTATGGTGTGGAGGTTAGCTTGGCGTTGCCGCTTTAAGTAGCGCATTCCGGTGAGGCCAAGCGTCCGGGTGCGTCATTAAGTCGCCGGAGTTGGTTCCTCGGGCACCGAGCCTCTTAACGATGACATACGAACGGACGGCATGAATGCGGGCAGCTGGCGCCGGCTGGGAACGCACCGCGCGACGACGCGAGGGACGAGGGTTTTGGTGTGCCAGGGTAGTCAACTGCGGTCGTGGCAACGTTGGAGATGCCCTTTGCTCACATGCGATCCCCGCATGTCATTGAAAAAGCAAGACGACCCGGCATGGTCTCAGGTCCAGAGGATGCAGTTGGCCGCGCTACACCACTCCGGGGACGCGTCGCGGCGCCCCGTGCATCCTCGACGAGCCGGTGTTGGGGTGTGTTTGGATTGTGGCCAAAGTGCACCTTACCAAAATTTTGGTCATGACCCAAAGATTGGTCTTTGTTTGGATGGTTGCCATTTTTTTGGCATGCCAATGAATTCTAGCCAACTCTAGTTCATTTTTCTTGCCAATGTCGGCCAAATCATGGGCAACCAATACCTCAACCAAAATTTTGGTCATGACCCAAAGATTGGTCTTTGTTTGGATGGTTGCCATTTCTTTGGCATGCCAATGAACTCTAGCCAACTCTAGTTCATTTTTCTTGCCAATGTTGGCCAAATCATGGGCAACCAATACCTCAACCAAAATTTTGGCTACCCAATGCTTTGATGGGGCAACCTTGGGCACAAACCAAACATACCGTTGGTCGTGCCACAGCACTAACGCCACCCTCGGCACACTGAAACCGACCGTATCTAGCGACGATATGAGCGTGTCGCTCACCGCGGTCGCCGTGTCCAGAGGCGGTGCTGGAGCTGCGCCCCGTTGTTTGCCCCAACGACCCACATGAACGGTTGTCGGTGGCGAGGAGGTCGTGGGCCAGCTCCTCCATTGGACTAGTCTGCGCTACGTCGTCCCGACGGGTGTGCCCCACATGTCGGTTTCCCTGTTTTCCCGGCCATATTCGAGCGTCAGTGCTCCGCGTTGCGCATTAGGCCTTTCACTATGTAGGCCAAGCGAAACAACTTATTGTTTATTTGAGTCGTTCAAGTATAATCTTGTGGCGTTTGCTTATTTCTCATTCCTCTCCAACCCTCTTCTCCATCGATCATGTCGCCCTCCAGTCGAGTCCATCCTCCCGCATGCCTCATTTGAACATTCCGCCGAGTATCATTCGCATGTACCCACCCTAGTCCTCTTTCAATAGATCTCCGGACCCCGAGATGAAATCGAGAGGGAACGAGTGGGGGCACGTGATACCTAAGGCGGATTCAAAATTTTGAACCGGTGATCATAGCATCCACAAATCATATATAAAGGGTATTCAATGTTCGTTTCGTTTTTGAACGTACAATATACTCCCCCTATCCTTTCTAGTTTACATATAAGTTTTATGTGTAGTCAAAGTATCTCTACTTTGATAAAAAGGTATCAACATTCAACAACGCCCAATCAATATTGTTAGATTCGTACATACTCCTAGATTTGTACTCGAGATGGTTTCCAATTTGACTATTGACAAGATTAATAGTACATGAGATGTATAATGTGAAAATTATATCATTGGAAACTCCTTTCACATACGAATTTGACCGTATGCTTTGTGTAAGTTGCATGTCATATATTATTACTCTAACATTTGGTCAAAGTTAGCCTCAAAAAACGCATTAGACCCTGTATGCTTTGTGTAAGTTGCATGTCATATATTATTCCTCTAACATTTGTGTAAGTTGCATGTCATATATTATTACTCTAACATTTGGTCAAAGTAGTATAGTGGAAGTGGATCCTCTGACGTAGGTATCCCTGCCTTACCCTCCCTTTCGGTCACTTACTGGCGGACCCCATGCTTGCTAGGCCCCGCATGTCAGTTACTCAATGGGTTCGGCCATGTCAGGGGATCCTCATCCGTAGTATACTCCCTTTGTTTTTATTTACTCCGCATAAAATGGAGGGAGTGGTGGTATAATAAATGATGCGGGCGGGGGAGGGGAGGGACGTCGGTTTGCTCTCAACTGCGGTCCCACAAGCGAGCAAAAACGCAAGACGAAGCGCGTTCCATTTGGTGAGCGACGTGGAGGGTCCAGCATGCCGGGCTGCAACGCGAACGCGACAAGAGCGATGTACAGTCAAAACCGATTGACCGGTCGTCACCGGAACCACTATTCACACCAGAACCTTCGCTGCTCGGCCTACGCCAGCCACTGCCCTAAAACCACACCAAATCTCCAGCCCATTCCCCCACCTTTCGATCCCCTAGCCCGCATCAAGCGTCCCCTAGTTCGCCGGAAAGCCATGGTGCGCCGCACGATCACTTACTACAAGATGCTGACGCCGGAGCGCCGCGTAGAAATCACGGCAGCGGTCGGCGCCACAGACCTCCGTTCCCAAGCTCGCTTTGCGGCGGGCCAATCCCCGAGTTCTCTGGAGCCAAGCTACAAGGAGGAGGAAGCTGATCCAATGTTCATGGCGGAGGTCGTGGTGCAGAAGGCCCCCGATGGGTATGAGACGATGGACGTCGACTTCGTGCCGCGTCCGAGTCCCCCATGGTGCAGGCGGACCAGCGGTTCAACATGGCGATACTAAAGGAGGACCGGGAGGCAGAGGCTCAACTCGATGCGGAGCGCGCGCATGCCGCTGCCATCGAGGCTCTCCTGCAGGCGGAACCGGATGTCGTGGATGTGAACCAGGCGGCGGAGGCTCAACTTGAGGCGAAGCGCGCGGATGCCGCTGCCATCAAGGCCCTCCTGCAGGCGGAACCGGACGTCCTGGACTTGAACCGGGCGGCAGAGGCTCGACTCGACGCAGAGCGCGCGGATGCCTCTCTCATCGACGCCCTCCTGCTGGCGGAACCGGACGTCCTGGACTTGAACCGGGCGGCGGAGGCTCGACTCGACGTGGAGCGCGCGAATGCCGCTGCCATCGAGGCCCTCCTGCAGGCGGAACCGGACGTCCTCGACTTGAACCGGGCTGTGTTCTCGTCCGTGCAGAGCGCCCGCATGCTCCGCTTGAACAAGTAGCTGGAGGCCGAGGACAACCACGGTGCGGAGACACACGTCGGTAGCGACGGCTGGTTCGCGCCGGCAGCCAAAGACGACAAGGCCGTCTCTTTCCGCGAGCAGTGATAGTTTTTCTTTATGTTGTTGTTTTTATGGATCTTTTGCTGTGTAAAAACATATATTTGTTATGCAAGTCGCCTGACTTGGGTCAGTCTACCATTTCAGGCGGTTGGATGAATATCCTACGTCTCCTAACCCTTCTTTCCTTCTTCCTCACCTCTTCTTCTTCCCCAACAGACCACCGCACGGGCCGTACGGATACTCCCCAACATGCGGTTGGATAAACATACTCTATGAACGAAAATTATGTGTCAGCGATAGGATGGTTGAGTTTGGTTTGTTCACACGCGACAGCACGTGTCAGTGAGGGTGCGTTCCCTTGGTTGGGTTTGCGGCGTGCAGGAGCGACTGTGTGAGGGTGCGGTGCGACCGCGGCGTGTAGGAGCGACCGTGTGAGGGTGCGGTGCGACCGCGACAGCCGTGCGCAAGTGTACCTCCTTCGCGTCACCTTGTGTCCAGATCTGAGATGCCACGTGTACCAGATGAATGACTCCAATTTCGACCACCGTGATGCTAGGTGCGAGCCAAGGAACACTGTTGGAGAGACATCCCTCATAATTTTCCTACATTGGTCGTTTGATTCATAGGATAGAATGCTATAGGATTTTTTTTCCTATGTAATCATGTTTTAATTGGCAATCTAGCATCCACTCCAACTTTTGTTTCACTTCCTTTGTTCCTACGAAGAGAGTACTTGCTCTAAATGATGTGCCGCTGCAAGAGCCGCCTATATTAATTAACCATGCTCTAAAAAGGTGGACCAGCTTTGGCTATAGTAGTACTGTACTAGGTTAGTAGGTGACCTTGCGCTTGGCTCTTCTCCTCTTCCGGAAGTCGAACAATAATTATGGTACTACGGTAATACTTTTGGCAATCTGACACCAAATGAACTGCTGCATGTCCACCGCTTGTAAGCAAAAGTTTCTCCTCATGCTGCGAGCCACCGTGCACGCGTTGGCGAGGGAGAAGGCGTAGTAAGCAAGCTTCTCATCGTTCTGCGAGTTGACGGGACACATCAAAGTTATTTATTAGTACTCTCTTCAAAAAGGGCCGACCATGTCCATGGCTACCATCCCGTGCTCTGTCATTGAGTACGTGCACTATTCACATGCCATCGAGGAGAAAAAAATATTGCGTAGTACTAGGTGCCATCGAAGTGCACGACTCACTTATGCACCGCATATCTCCATTTTCTTGCATGACACGCCACCTTGATGCTAGATGTCCCGCGTGTCATGGAGGCATATAGTATGATTTTGTAAAATGGAGGCATATAGATGTCCCGCGTGTCGGCAACAGGATGAACAAAGCTCATGTCTTAAACGAAAGAGTGGAAGAACATAGATTCCCGACGGCCGAGAAGGAGCTACAAACCTCGGGGTGGAGCGTGTGCACTCATAATATTTTATATTATTCAGCGATATAAAATCAACCAAATCTCTCCACGTTCCTATACCATTCTATAGAATGAGAATAACTTTGAACGTAAGCCATTCATCCACTCTATCCAATGGTCATA
This sequence comes from Aegilops tauschii subsp. strangulata, assembly GCF_002575655.3. Classification (NCBI taxonomy): domain Eukaryota; kingdom Viridiplantae; phylum Streptophyta; class Magnoliopsida; order Poales; family Poaceae; genus Aegilops; species Aegilops tauschii. The sequence goes on along the minus strand of NC_053041.3, from coordinate 556,856,499 downwards.
GTTGGAAAATCCAAACAAAACCAAACATTGGATCAACTCTTTTTTCCAGATCAACTCTTTTAGCACTTAGATTGTTGCCGCCTGCCCACCTAGCCCACCTTATATCCGCTCACGTGTGATGACCACAGGAGCTATCCACTCAGATTGTATGTTAAAAAATAAAGGTCGATAACTAATGCGGCAGGAAGTCTTATTTGCATCCAGGAAGTCCTTTACTAGTACTACTAGGAGTACTAGTGCAGTGAGATGGTTTCTCGAAGAAGACGATGGAGAAGCGGAGTCAGCGAAGAGTGAAATGATGTTTGCTTCGTCCGTGCTTTTGTGATTTGACGCCTCACTGCTTTGTGATTTGTGATAGAAGGGACAAGGGAGTAGACTCTATGCTCTATACTATACTACATGCGTCCAAGCATGGGAGAAAGAGGAGAGATGTTGCATTTTTCTATTCCTTCAATCAATCAATTAGGGAGCTTCAGTTCCATTTTTTGGCTTTGGCAACACCGTCCACAATGGTTCCCACGATGCCAAAAGCTATTTTCACATTTGGCTACACATTGTGGATGCCCTTAACCGTACCACTTGGTTTTGCTCCTGTGTGCTATCTATACAAATCTCAATTATATTGATCTAAAAAATTATAGAATCAAGATTAGTAAAAAGGAGGTGATTTTGCCGCGCGGATGGCGGGGGAGGTTTCTTATTTGAGAAATGCTACATCCACGTAATGGTTTACGTAAAGTTACAAACTGATGTGATGTGGGACTATTTGATTGGATTAAAGGAGAGGATTAGGCCCACCCCACCTGAAAATCAGGGGGGCATATATAGATTAGATGGAAAGTATACGTAGCAGCTACGTAGCCCTTTGTAAGTCTAGGATTAGGCTTCTTATTTTCGGAGGACGTTGTCCTGGCGGTTTGCTAACATGCGGTCCCACATGTCAGTGCTTTACCAAGCCGATCCGCGTCCCACATGAGGCAGAACAACGGCAGAAGCAACACGTGGTTAAGTTGAAGAAGATGGGGGAGAAGCGAATTCAGCAACGAGTGAAATGATGGTTGCTTCGTCCCTCCAACTTAACTGCAGGAAAGGTGCAACTTTGTGATTTGACGCCTCATTGCTCATTACTACGCCGGCGCCATGACTGGGGTGCTTCACCTCGACTGCTCTGCACTGTATTCCGGTATGGTACGTGGACCCGGTAGCTTGATGTCCCACATGTCCGCGAAAGGGACTAGAAGATTTATGAAAGCGAGCGCTCCACTCTTACGACGGAGGAGTAGACGACACGACGGCCCAGTGAACTGTCACTTGTAGTATTGTATAGTACTATAGTTTTGCTGTTTCGCACGATCCATCGATACAAACCCGATTAAACAGGAAAGGGCGGGATTTTCCCGCGCGATAGATGATACTGGCCATACATTTCAAAGGCAATTTTAATGTATGCAAACTGAATAATTATAAGTAACAATATGATATCTAGTAAAACTAAAAACACATATGATTTATTGTGTTAGAGTGTAGTAGTAGTGCTGTATTGCATAGTTGTTAGATGTAACATGCGAGAACGTGTAGAGATGTAGTTTTGGAGGGCCTACAGAGAGAAAAGCGTAATACGGTCACCGAACTTCAGAATAAGCTGATTACGGTCACTATATACGTTTTGCGGTGATTATACGGTCACTTGCTCATAGTTCAGCATCGGATTGCACTCTGTTGACCGGCCAAATAGTCTGCGTGGCGCCATATTGACTAGTTAAATTGACCACGTTCCTTGTGGGTCCCACCTGTCAGTTCGCATAGGCAAAAGGTCAGATAAACACAAATTTACGCAGGCGCGACAAGGCTCCAACCCGTGCGCGGGAATCACCTGGTTGTGTATGTGTCTGTCAGGGCCTGATGTGTGCGCATGCACGTGTAGGTTGAGCACTTGAGCGTGATAGTGTGTGTTGGTCGTGTGGTGTACTGGTGTGTGCATGCATGCGTGCGTGTGAGTGTTGCGTGCGTGCGTGGCTGCGTGTGTACGTGTGAGTGTTGCGTGCGTGCGTGGGTGCATGTGTTTGTGTGAGTGTTGCGTGGATGCAGTTCATGTGCATGCGTGCGTGTGTGTATAATCACCACACCAGCTCCTGTGTGTTAAAACCGACGGCTCAGCATACCAATACAAGGCCACCTTGTCCGCTGTGCCCGCAGTCATGACTTCGAACCACCGTCCAAATATTTTTTTGTCGTTTGTTTTCATTCTTACTAGCAAGATGCCCGTGCGTTGCACGTAACATCAAGATGCATTTGTATGACTTGTTTATCTTGTGAGAGAAAAGGATGAACGAGGGAAGGCATTATTTGCAAATGTGGAGAGGTGTGTGGGTACCTTTTTGCAAAATTGTCATAGTTTCTTTCCTATCCGTCAGATATAAATCGGACGGCCTATATTGCAGGATGGCAGGCACACTATCATCACCAACTCTGTTTTTTATAAGAGTGTATTTTATGTATTTTATAAGAGTGTAGATGTAGAGTATATACAAGTCGACAGGTGGGCACGATGGTAGTGAGATAATGTGATGCAACACTAGAGGTGCCACGTGGAGCGTTTAACTGGTCAACTAGTCATGTCATGAGCAAATACAGAGTTGTACGGTGAGCCCGTGACTGTATAATAACCACTAAACGTAAATGGTGACCGTAATGAGTGGATTCTGAAGTCCAATGTACGTATCGTGCTTTCGCTTCAAATACAATGATCGTCATTGCATATATCGCGAGAGAAAGATGAAACATGCGTGAATTTTCTGGGGGCTTACTTTCAGAGGACCCGGAGATAGTTTTGTGTGCATACGTGAAAGGGGCGTACAGGGGGGGTATGCGATGGAGAGAGAGATGCTCTTCGTTTCTCTTTATTATGACTAACTTTGTATATAGTATAAAAATATACAAATTCACAGTGCGGAATAAATATCATTGTGGGCACCATGCAATGCAAATTAGCGTTCGTACTCCTCCATATAACTTTGTAATGTTGTATATATGTAGAAACTCTAAAATAATTTTTTGGCCACACTTTATTCAAAAGGAATGTTGTATGCAAAATAAACGTGAAGAGAGGGCTTTTTAGATCAATGGGGTACGTGATGTAACATGTGTGAATGTGTAGTTGATGCATTTGGCGGGGCCTAGAGAGGTATGCGTGTGTATTACGTATTCGAGAGAGGCATGGATAGAGGGGCCGACGAGGGGGGGGGGGCGTGGCAGAGATAGCACGAGAAATGAGAGTGGTCTAGAGAGAGAGAGACGAATATGATGTCACGACAAGAGATTCCATTCCCTTGAGTGTGTATATGCAAGGGGGGAGGGAATAGAGGCACCAGGAGAAATTTTCTGTGTGTGTGTGTGGTGTTTGTGTTGGTATGTGTGGGTGTGAGAAGATAATGAGACGTGGGGGCAGAGGGTGTGTCACCGCGTGAGGTCCGGTGGGTCGAGGTGAGGCCCTTCGTTCGGTTCCGTCCTGCGCCACATTGGTCGGCCCGTGACGCATTTAGGAAGACCCATGGATGACTAGTCGTACAAGACAAAGATAGCGGAATTGTGAAGGACTCTGTGTCCACTGACAAAGCCGGCTAGGATTTGTAACCCTAGGTTCTCGGACTAAGGTAACCCCTTTATCTCTGATATTACTATTCATCCAACCTAACTTTAAGGGGCATCCTACAGAATGCTCTGCTAGAATCATACTCGTCGATTAGGAAGAGAGGTGTGAGACAATGCATGAGAGACATGCGTAAAGATAATGTGCGTACATGAGACACGTAGGCAGGTCCATGTATATAGAAAGGGTCAATGAGGATTGTGCGTGTGTATGTTTGCGAGAGGAAGAGTGCTTGTGATAAAGGTTAGTGAAAATAGTTGTAAATGGTTACGAGAGGGAGGGAGGGTTATATCTAGAGCATGTGTGCGAGAAAGACACCTCGGGAGAGAGTGTGTGAGCATGTGTGAGAGACCACCGATGGAGAGTGAAACTACACGTAAAAGACTGCTCTACACATTGATTAAAGATATAAATTGTATCCAAATATTAGGATGGGATCATGATATTTGCAATTCACGTAAGGAGCGGTCATTGATCCATCAGACATCTAGATTCTATCGAATTTGAGCATGTCTATGTTATTATTCGACACAATTGATCCACATAGTTAGTATTTTGAACTCCATACAATGCATCACTTTAGCAATCGAATATAAACGTGAGTATAGTTCATGTTGTGTGTGTAAAGCACATTATACATACGAAAGTTACACAATGGACATTATAAATAGCTACCTATGAACTAGCATACATTTGAATTCAACTTAAGGTGGTTTAAAAAATTTGAATTCAACATGAAGTCCATTCAATTATTTGAATTTGATATCATGGCATTTGTAAACCATACCTAAATTATGGGGGCACCAATCTTTGCTCTGATTTTGTACATAATAGCATATGTAGTCGTGTACAAAATAGATTCAAATTTAGCTCCTCCATTCCAAAATAATCGTAGTTATAGGATTTTCAAGTGTCAAAATTTCAAAAAGAAGCGGATAATTTAATGAGGTTTTCAAACATACAAGGTCAAATATAACGTTGTCTATTTAGGTCAATCCTCATAGTTCAAGAGTACTCTAAACGTGAATGCTTGTGTTTCAAAATTTCGAACGAAGCGCCAAAAGAGCCTCTACTCGCCCGAAACCGCGTGAGACCAATGTTTGGTAGTACAAGGAAATTACTTTTCTAATAACTCCGACCCGTGAAACCTACCGACCCGACGTCCAAAGGTCTAAACCGGGGTAGGTTTGTAGCTTCATCTAGACGCCACGCAACCGCATCCGAAAAACATTCATACACAATGGCCACCTAAGCACACATGCGCGCAGCCGAAATCGCTCCCGCCCACTATTTGGGACACCTGGGATTACCATCCTACCCCCAACCCGCAGTAGGTCCGAAATTTAAGAGGGGGGCAAAGTTTTTACTTTCGCCAAATTTCAAACAAGCGCGTCCCATCTTCTGTTCAAAAAAGCCAAAAACAAGCGCGTCCCAGACCGAAACATGGTTCCCCCCACCCGTCTGATTCCCCATTCGTACTCTATGGGCGCCAAAACTACCTCTCCACCAGCCGCGCCCCGGCGTCCTCCGTCCGCCACCCCATCCCACCCATCAACCGCCGCCCTCCTCCATCACGCCGGAGCCGATACCCCGACGTCGTCGTCCACCGCAACCTCAACCGCAACGCCCTCCACGGCTAGTAGTTGAAGCCGAGGCCGAGCCGTCCGTACCCGAGCCAGTTCGACCACGCCGTCCTGCGCCTCACCGCTACCGCTCCAACTTCGCCACCCTCCACTGCACCGGAGCTGTTCCTGCTACGCCGTCCTTCGCCGCCTCGGATCTGCTTCCCCTCCGCCGACATACGGCCACGGCAACACAGTCAACAATTTGGCCATGGGTTCGTCCAAGCCTGCACCCTCCAGAACATCGGTTTCCCCGGTAAAAAGAAGAAGATCGGCGCGACATGTGGAGGTGACCACACCGGCAACCGAAAAAGGTACTCCTCTTCCCTTATTCGTGCAAATCTTACGTCTCTACTTGCACGGTATTCATCCCACAGAAGACACTAGTTGACCGCTTCTTCTTGATACTAGATGTTCCTAGTAACTCGCGATGCACAAGGTTTCTCCTCATATACTATTTCACCTTAGCTAGAGGTCCGTCGCCCCCCTGAATTTCAATTTCTGGCCAGTTGATTCCCAATTAACGGAAGCATTCCCCTGCGTAACAGGCGCTAGTACGCCTATTACGCCGGGGAAGCAGCGCCTTGGTGTTTATCTTAGGGGCGTGTGCGGTCTAGAGCTACTGGCGCCCGATCTGGAGGTCGGCCGGGATTAAAGGGATGGCCTGGGGGCACTGCCAAGCACGGCGGTGGTGTGAGGTCGATGGGAGGGCGGGGCGGCGGAGGCAGGGGTCTGGGCCGGTGGTCGCTGGCGGTTCGAGAAAGATCGTCAACAGTGACTGGCGGGAGGTAGACGAAGGCCATCTGCCCGTTCCTTATAGATCAGACGGTTCATTAAAAAAATCGACTGACCTATTTATTTTCAGTCGACTGTTATCTTAGATATGACCACATGTGGTGGTGTGCTGGAGGAGTACCTACATTTCCTGTGCTCATATATTACAAAATCATACGGAGTAGAATCTAATTTTGTTTACCATGCAATGTTGTAGAGCTATCATATGTCTCCTATCATTTATTTTTCAGCCACCTGCTATCTGCTACTTTTACAGTGCACTAGTTCTGCACACACTTCACCCTTACTCTCACTATTGTGTTTTTATGCAAGGGTATTTCAGACTCTGCTGCCATGAGAGAAGCCAAAAAGAAAAGAGAGAAGTCGCTCCAGCCTCATATGCGGGTAGGCAAGACACGTTACAGCGCTATAAAGGGTGCAGTGTCAGCAGATGGAGACGGTAAACGTAGCTCTGGAGTTGATGACCTCGCTCGCAATGAACCACCATCCCAGGTGCTTGCTTTAACTTCACGGTGTCATATGTGGTTGCATGTTCCATATGGTGTCTAGCTTGTATTCGAAAGGCCGAAGTTGGTAAGATAAGGAAAGATATTTTTTTACATGAACCACCATCCCGTGAGCAACAGAAAACAAATAGCTAGTCAGGGCACTGGCCGAGCCAGTGACAAGCCCAGCAAAGATAGGCATCACCTGGAAGCCAACTAAAAAGCTGCGATGGTGGCGAAGCAGCCCGCCTCCCACCAGGCTCTCAGGTCCTAGATGATCATGCTCACCACTCCAGCCGGATGTCTAGCTTGTATTGCTTCCAATTTGGTTAAATTGCATCTGCTTAGCTTACACATTATACCTTTGAATATGACATGCCTTTCTGTTTTTGGTACATACTAGTACATCTGTGTATTAACCATGTTCTTACATCAAACTAATGTTCTTGTGTATCCCTCATCAATCACTTATGACGAGGCAGGCAGGCAAGGGGACTACTCCTCATTTAAAGAATGCAGCGTCAGCCTCCCGACATGATTCTCAAGAAACAGAAATGCTAGATGAAGATAGTGAACATAGCTCTGTAGTTGATTACAGCATTTCCCCTACATTAGCATCGCAGGTGCTTGCTCTAACTTGGCAGCGTGATATGTGGTTGCATGTTGCATATGGTGTCTAGATTGTAATTCTTCCAATCTGGTTAAACTGCATGTGCTAGTCTGCTTAGCTTATACATTATACCTGTTAATGTGACATGCCTTCCTGTATTTAGTACATAATACATCTGTCTATTAAGCATGTCCTTACATAAAATTATTGTTTTTATTTTGTATCCCACATCAATCAACATGACAAGACACCTTTAGTATATGCAGTGCGATATTAGTTGCATCTTTCATATGATTTATAGCATGCGCTGCTTCTAATTTGTTAAAATTCCATTTATGATGGGATGCTTTTAACTTGGCAGAGTCATATTGGTTACATCTTTCATGCGGTGTCTAGCTTGCATTGCTTCTTATTTGCTGGAATGGTTTCTGCTTAGTTTACACAAACAGTTATGAACATGCCATGCCATCCTGTTTTTCGTACATATTCCATCCTGGTATCATGTGTTTGCCTTACATCAAAGTAGAGATTGTCAGTATCATGCATGAATGAGTTCTGAAGAGAGAATTTTATTGCTTTTTCTTGTTGGTTTTACTTGACAATTCAAAATCAATAAAGCGGAAGGAAGTTAGCAAGGCAGCGGATAAAGGTGCTCCTTCCGAACGGAGGGCCTCTACAGTTTCTACTCCTCCATACCCCCAAGATGATTTCCAAGACAACACATGCATAGACACTCAACAAAGCTGTGTTTATGATGAGCACGTCTCCCCTAGTGCAGCATCACCGGTGCTCCCTCTAACTTGGCACTGTTATATGTGGTTGCATGTTATGTGTGATGTCTAGCTTGTATTGCTTATAATTTTGTTGAATTCCATCTGCTTACTTTACACATTATACTTGAATAAGACACACGTTCCTATTTCTAGAACATACAATATCTGTCTATCACACCATGTTCTTACATCAAATTACTACTGTTGTGTAACCGGCAACAATCACTTATCATAAGACACGTTTGACTTCAGAGTGTGATATAGGTTACATCTCACATTCTTTTCTAGCTTGTACTACTAATTTATTGAAATGGCACTTATGACGAGACAATTTTAACTTGGTAGAGTGATATTCGTTGCATCTTTCATATGGTGTCTAGCTTTCATTGCTTCTAATTTGTTGAAATGCCTTCTCCTTAGTTTACACATCATAAGCTGTGAATATGCAATGCTGTGAATATGCAATGGCACTAATGAAGAGAGACCTCTAACATGGTAGTGTGATGTTGTTTGCATCTTGCATACGATTTATTTCTTGTACTGCTTCACATTTGTTTAAACGCCATTTATGATGAGACACTGTTAACTTGGCAGAGCGATATTTGTAGGATCTTTCATATGGTGTCTACCTTCCATTGCATTGCTTCTAATTTGGTGAAATGTCTTCTTCTTAGTTTACACATCATAGTTCTGGTTATCTCTTCCGTCATGTTTTCCATACATATTACATCCTCCTATCATGTGGTTGTCTAACATCAAAGCAGTTCGTCTGCATCACGCATCAATTTGTTCTGAAGAACTAAATTGTTATTCGTTTTTCTTGTCGGCTTGAGTTAACATGGCACAGAGAAAGAGGAAGAAACACAAAATGGCAGGGAATGAGAAGCGGATGAATCCTGCAGATTCTGATGGTACTGATGGTGCAATAGAAGGTCAAAGTCCAGTGGAAAATTCTACAAACACGGCATCCCATGCTACACGAGTTGCAAAAAAAGCCAAACAGAAACAAATAGCTGCCACCAAACAAGCAGAGACAACCCTAGTTCTTGCAACACCTACCACAGTACTACCAGCTGCACGACTTACTCGTGCGTCAACTGAGCTAGCAGCACGTTCCCAAGCTCCCTTGCCACCTGACACTACTTCCCAAGCACTCTTGACACAAGACGAGTTGGCAATATCAGATGAACCTTGTGAGCTTCAACAGCAAGAAGGTAGTTGCTGGAGTCAAGTTACAGTTGCATGCTTCTTTATATGTAGTCTCACAGTTTGATGTACACTAACACTTCCTATGTTCGTTGTTGGACTAGCACCTAGGCGCAAGAGGAAACAAACATCAGGGATAATGCTCGATAGGTTAACTAAATCTAGAGGAGGAAGAATGGAGATCCGTTTTGAGGCAGGTTTAAAAAGGCCACGTGATGCTACAGAATCAGCCAAGTTAGTATCAGAGGCAGCGGTTGCCGTTAGGTGTCATGTACGTATCCTCCCAACATGGATTCAGTACAGGAATGATAAAGACGAAACCCAGTTCAACACCTTCCTCGACCATTTATCTGTAAGTATGGTTATGTATGGAAACTAGTAATATCGTCTTGCTCTGTCCCATACTTTCTACGTTGCTGATAATGAGACTCCCATAATTTTCAACAGATGAGGTTCAAGTTGGATAGCCAAGATGATGCAACCAGACAAGCTTGCACCCATGTTTTCAAGGCTGCTCTGCGACAGTATCGGTATAACTTGAGGAAAACTCACTTTGAAGGCAAGGCTAAGAGTGAACTTTCCCAAACATCTCCAGTGGAAAATATATCGGATGAAGACTGGAGGGGCCTTGTTAAACACTGGTCTGATCCGAAGTATCGGGTACATTATATATATGTGATCAGATCACATGTTGAAGTCCTATTTACGCATGTGCCACACAAATCTATCTTCTTGTAGGTGAACTGTTCAAAGAACAAGGCCAACCTTACGAAAGTGAAATTCCAACAGACGACAGGATCTCGTAGCTATATTGCACACTGCGAGGCTCTTGTAATTAGCTGCTGTTTCACTCTTTTCGCTGTACCATATTATCAGATCTATATTGACTTGTTCGAAATGCAGAGGAAAGCCCGCAAGGACCAAAAAGTACCTGAACCAAATGTTGTGGAAATCTTCAAGGACTGTCACACCAGCAAGAAGAAGGGCATGACTACACTAGTCAAAGCCGCTGTTGTAAGTCCTTAATCCTCATGCCTTTTAACTACTACTTACTCTGACTTGTGCCTTGAACTGCATGGTTTGCAGCCAATGTCTATTACTCTTTTCAATTTTATACACAATTGTCTTAGCGTATCATTGCACCTTACAAGGTTTAAAAGATAGGAGTGATGTTCCTTTGATCTTGACCCGTAATCTAGTTCCGTGCTGGACTTGCCCACACAACGTTACAATTGCCCGTTTGTCTGTTCTCAGTTGTTTTGTGATATGAATGATGTCATACTATGCTTACCGTATTATAAACTTCATCTCTTTATCCTTAGCCCTCAATACAATGTGAAGAAATAGACAATACATTAGCGATGGTACATGGTCATATGTTTGGAACCTGGTTTTATTATGTACTTTGCAATAAAATACAACTAATATTTTACATGGGTTCACCGGAATAAGTTCTGTATATAGACCAAAGCTATTTTGTTTGGTTTTGGTGCCTCCTTAATATCTTCTGTTCTGGTACTACTAATGTAAAACCTCAACTTTTCAGCGAGCTATGGAAAAAATGGTGGAACCGCCACCTTCTGAAGGTGGCGAGGCAACTATAACCGCAATGTCAGCTCTTGCTGCAGTGGGTCAGTACCTGTCCACTAACAGTGCCAAAAGCACGTTCCTGCATAATACTGGGTTGGTTGTTAAGGCAATATCGTCCAAACTGCCTCATGATCAAGATATGCAAGCTCAAAGCAATGTTATATCTGCGCTCCAGACACAAGTCCATTCCCTAACAGAGACCCTTTGTGAAACAAGGAGAAACATTGCTCAATTTCGTCAAGATATGCATGGTTTTGAAACCAGACTATCAGACATTTGCTATGTTGTTTAGGAGCCTAGGGGAAATGAAGGCGAGGGTTATGGTGCTCCATCGGACAATACAACATGAAAGCGTAACAGTCAGGTCAAATGAACTGAGCTTCTGAACTTCTGGTGGTGCATTTATCTGCTAGACTGTTAAGTTTTATGCCAACCTTCCTTTTGTTATATAGTTGTAATTTGTTTTGGTGCGATACAAAATTTATTCTTAACGTGCAGCCACCGGCTGAAGAAAACAGCAAGCCATTTTTGTATAGTGTAGGGTGTTCCCTATATTTGCACTGGTGGCGATCTTTGATGCCGAGTGGATGTAATATGTGCAATCGCCTTAATAGCCTAGCGTTAGTTTTGGCCTTATTTATTTCCTAGTCTTCTTTTCCCCTGGTTTGCTAGTGGCCGCAACTACCATGGGCCATATACGGGCCGTAGGATCCATGGGTCTCCTACGGGCCGTCGATAAATGGGCCTGTAATCGGTGGGCCTCGGGCCGTCGGATAAATGGGTCTACATGGGCCGTAATCGGGCGTAATTGGTATCAGCCCAGCACGGTAACAAGCCGTTAACAGGCCGTAGGACAGCAAAGGCTTAATTCTGTCACAGGCATAACGGGTCGTTAATGGGCTAGAATATAGGACGGGCTGGAAACGGCGCAACGGGTTAACAGGCCAGAAACGGGCCGACTCTTGCCATGGGCCGAATTTGGCCCATTAGGGTAACAGGCCAGTAACGGGCCGACTCTTGCCATGGGCCGAATTTGGCCCATTAGGGGAACAGGCCAGTAACGGGCCGACTCTTGCCATGGGCCGAATTTGGCCCATTAGGGGAACAGGCCAGTAACGGGCCGGAAGTAATCAAGGGCCGAAAAGGAGCCCAAGAACGTATGGGTCGTCAATAGGCCGAAAGCTAACACGGGCTGGAAACGGCCCATGTAAATCACGGGCCGTTAACGGTATAAATAAAATTACTGTTCATTATGGGCTAGAGTCACCGTGGGCCTGTAAAGGGCCGAAAGATACGAAGGCCTCATATGGGCCGAAAGACGTCGTGGGCCATACATGGGCCGAAAGTGAAATGGGCTGGTGTTATATTCGACGGCCCACATGACGTTGTTGGGCCGATTTCCTTTAGGGCCTAACGGGCCGTGAGTCAATGGGCCGTAAAATGGGCTATTTGCAAAGAGACCGTTAACAGGCTTTTCATGGGCCAGCCCGTTAAATTTTGACCAAGTCAAACGGGCCGGCTTTGTAAGCTAAATGGGCCAGTGGTGGGCCGTGGCACGTGTCGACATACCATAGGCGCCTTACTGACCCACTGACGAGCTGACACGTGTTTCGTCCGACCAATAAGAATTTTACACGTGGAAATTTCCCATTGGTCGGGGCTGTTAACGGGTTATCGGATTCAAAACCCGACCCGATAGCTTAACGGCATTCCGTTACGGTGGATGCCACGTGTCGGTCACCCTTGACGAAAGCACTTCTGTGACGCGCGATTTATTGTCATGGAAGTGGACACTTCCGTGATGATAATTTTGGTAATGTCATGGAACACTTCTACGACAGCACAGGTATGACTATCTTGATTTTGTCATAAAATCGTCATGGATGTACATGCATGACAAAAAATGCGACCTACTGTGACAAACACGTATCATCACGGAAGTGCATTTTTTTTGTAGTGCTTCTGTACCCGTGAGATCCCATCTTGGGGCCTTTTCCGGCGCTCCGCCGGAGGGGGCATTGATCACGGAGGGCTTTTACATCAACACCATAGCCTCTCTGATGATGTGTGAGTAGTTTACCTCAGACCTTCGGGTCCATAGCTATTAGCTAGATGGCTTCTTCTCTCTCTTTGGATCTCAATACAAAGTTCTCCTCGATTCTCATGGAGATCTATTTGATGTAATCTTCTTTTGCGGTGTGTTTGTCGAGATCCGATGAATTGTGGGTTTATGATCCAGATTATCTATGAACAATATTTGAATCTCCTCTGAATTCTTTTATGTATGATTGGTTATCTTTGCAAGTCTCTTTGAATTATCAGTTTGGTTTGGCCTACTAGATTGATCTTTCTTGCAATGGGAGAAGTGCTTAGCTTTGGGTTCAATCTTGCGGTGCTCGATCCCAGTGACAGTAGGGGAAACGACACGTATTGTATTGTTGCCATCGAGGATAAAAAGATGGGGTTTATATCATATTGCATGAGTTTATCCCTCTACATCATGTCATCTTGCTTAAAGCGTTACTCTGTTCTTATGAACTTAATACTCTAGATGCATGCTGGATAGCGGTCGATGTGTGGAGTAATAGTAGTAGATGCAGGCAGGAGTCGGTCTACTATTCACGGACGTGATGCCTATATACATGATCATACCTAGATATTCTCATAACTATGCTCAATTCTATCAATTGCTCGACAGTAATTTGTTCACCCACCGTAATACTTATGCTATCTTGAGAGAAGCCACTAGTGAAACCTATGGCCCCCGGGTCTATTTTCCATCATATTAATTTCCCGTCAACAAGTTATTTCTGGCGCCGTTTATTTTGCAATTTTTACTTTTTATCTTTATCATAAAAATACCAAAAATATTATCTTATCATCTCTATCAGATCTCACTTCTGCAAGTGGCCGTGAAGGGATTGACAACCCCTTTATCGCGTTGGTTGCAAGGTTCTTATTTGTTTGTGTAGGTACGAGGGACTTGAGCGTGGTCTCCTACTGGATTGATACCTTGGTTCTCAAAAACAGAGGGAAATACTTACGCTACTTTACTGCATCACCCTTTCCTCTTCAAGGGAAAAACCAACGCAGTGCTCAAGAGGTAGCAATCTACTGGAGGTCCCTTTGCAGCAACCCATGAGGTTTTGGGATACTGCTCAGGCTTCCAGTATGTTCCATCAGCATTGAGTTTCCTCTCAAAGGCAATGCCCTCTTTCCTAGGGTTCATGTTGAGGATCTGCTTTTTAAGCACATCACAAAGTGCCCGATGCCCTTTGAGGCTTTTGTACATGCCTGTCACATACAATTCCTTCAGCCCTGCATTGTCAGTGATACTAGCAATCCTCAGACTAGGAGTTAGTGATAGCAGAGACAGATGAAGAAATTGCAGCAATAGAAGCATTTGAACTTTCATGTGAAGAATTAGCAGATTCACGTTCAATGCACTTCAAACATGGAGGAATGAATTCTTCCTAAGCAGCGCTGATTTGTTGAGCAAGTAATGAATCACGCTCCTTCTGAAGATCTTCATAACTCACCCTTAGCTTCTCAAGATCTTGCTTTCTTTGAAGAAATTCATAAGAAAGCTTCTCATGATCAGATAAGAGAGTGTTATGATGACTCTGAAGATTATCAAACTTGGACTGAAGTCTCTGAAGATTTTCAGTCAAAGTTTTGGTGCGATCCATTTCTTCACCCAACATATCGTCGCTCTTGTCTAGCATGTTTTGAACCTTTTCAAAAGCCTTTTGTTGTTTTATAGCAATCTTAGCAAGTTTAGTGTAGCTAGGCTTGAGGTTTTCATCAGATTCATCCTCACTTGATTCAGAGGAGGGATATTTGAGTACCTTGGAACCCTTTGCCATGAAGCAATAGGTGGGAGCATAGCCATCATCGTCATCGTCAGCCGTGTTGGAGAAGTCATTCTCCTCAGAGTTGAAGATGGACTTGCTGACGAATGCAGTAGCGAGGGCTAGGCTCGCCACACCAGATTCTGACTCCTCAGATGCCTCCTCTTCTTCGTTTTCTTCAGATTCAGCCTCAGAGTCCATTTCCTTGCCAATGAATGCCCGAGCCTTCTTGGAGCTGCTCTTCTTGTGAGATGAAGACTTCGAGGATTTTGATGGTGAGGACTTTGAAGATTTCTTTTTCTTCTTTGAATCATCAGAACTGTAATCCTTATACTTCTTTTTCTTTGATTCCTTTTCCCACTGAGGACAATATTGAATGTAGTGACCGGGTTCTTGCATTTGTGGCAAAGTATCTTCTTGTAGTCACGGGATGAGGAATCTGATCTTATGTCATCACTTCTTGAGGATTTTCCAAAACGACCACATTTTGAGAACTTTTGAAATTTCCTCATGAGCATAGCTAGTTCCTGGCTCAGTTCTTCAGGATTACCCAGGCTGCTACCAGAATCCTCACCTTCAGATTCAGGTACTGCCTTGGCCTTCAGAGCGCGTGATCTGCCATAGCTTGGTCCATAGAGATCTCTCTTCTCAGCAAGCTGGAACTCATGAGTGTTTAGCCTCTCGAGGATATCAGCGGGATCAAGTGACTTGTAGTCTCCACGTTCTTGTATCATCAGTGCAAGGGTGTCGAATGAGGAATCAAGCGATCTCAGCAATTTCTTCACCACCTCATGGTCGGTGATGTCAGTGGCACCAAGTGCTTGAAGCTCATTTGAAATGTCAGTGAGGCGATGGAAGGTTTGCTGAACATTTTCATTATCGAGTCTTTTGAAGCGGTTGAAGAGATTGCGAAGAACATGAACTCGAGAGTCACGCTGTGTTGAGACTCCTCCATTGACCTTGGACAGCCTATCCTAGATAAGCTTTGCTGTCTCCAAAGCACTAACTCTGCCATACTGCCCTTTGCTCAGATGGCCACATATGAGGTTCTTCGCTTGAGAGTCGAGTTGCTTGAATCTATTCACATCAGCAGCGTTGATAGTAGGAGTGACAGAGGGAACGCCATTTTCCACAACGTACAAGAGATCGTTATCAATTGCCTCAAGATGCATTCGCATCTTATTCTTCCAGTAGGGGTAGTCCGTCCCATCGAAGGTAGGACACCCAGCAGAGACCATGATCATACCTGCGGTCGACATAACTAAAACTCCAGGAGGTTAAACCAAAATCACGCAGAACAAGGGAGTACCTCACTCTGATACCAATTGAAAGTGCGTTAAGTTGACTAGAGGGGGGTGAATAGGCGGTTTTTACAAATTCGCCACTGAGGAATTTCAGGGTGAGGAAATTCCCAAGTCACGAACGATCAGCAGCGGAATAAGTACTCAGATGCAAGCATAACAGAATAGAAGCACATTCATCATGATGAAATGAAAACAAGCACAGAGTACAGAAAGCATAAGCACAGGATAAGCAGGCTGAAGACTAACTGACTGAAGAAATTGAACTGAGGAAATTGAGAAAGTCTTCAGTCAAAGTCTTCAAATAGTAACGATCAAGTACCCAACACAGTAATGAAGAAATGAAAGGGTTGAAGAAATAGAACCAGTTAGCTCGGTGAAGACAGTGATTTGGTAGACCAGTTCCAACTGTTGTGACAGTTGTACGTTTGGTTGGAGAGGCTAGGTATTTAAACCTGAGGACACACAGTCCCGGACACACAGTCCTCACAGTATTCTCCTTGAGCTAAGTTCACACAGATCTCGCCCAATCACTCGTGGTAAGTCTTCAGGTGACTTCCAAACCTTCACAAACTCGGTCACTCGGCGATCCACAATTTCCTCTTGGATGCTCTAGACCATGACGCTAACCATCTGGAAGATGCACAGTCTTCAAAGGTAACAAGCATCGGATCCACACAGGATCAATCTCTTCAGTGATGCTCAATCACTTTGGGTTTGTAGGTGTTTGGGTTTGGGTTTTCCTCACTTGATGATTTTCGCTCAAATTTCTCGGAGGATGGGATGCTCTCAATGACAAGTGTCGGTTTCTCTCGGAGCAGCCAACCAGCTAGTGGTTGTAGGGGGCAGCTATTTATAGCCTAGGGAGGAGCCCGACATGATAAGACATAAATGCCCTTCAATGATATGACCGTTAGGTGGGTAGATATTTTGGGACAGAAGGCGCATAGCACAACGACGGTCGGAAATTTGAGTTCTCAAATTCCTCAGGGCTATCATGTTCCTCACTTGTAGGAAATCCGCACTGGCAAATTCCTAACTCCTAAGTCAGAACAAATTCCTCAGAGACCAGAAGATCTTTGTCTCTCTCACTGAAGAATGTGACTGAACTGTATGAGATTTCCAATGGCTTCACTCGAAGGGATTGGTAGGTGTAGGATTTTGAGTTGAGCATCACTTGGAAACTTTTCCTTAGTTTTTCCTCGACCCCCTTTAACAGTACGATGTTTCCTATGACTCAAGAAAGAGAAAATGAAACTACGAAAACAAAAGTCTTCACGCTTCATGTTCCTCGGATGAATATCAAGTCTTTACGGTCACACCAATTTCTTCACTTTCAAAGTCTTCAGAAAGCCAAAGTCTTCAGTTGAAGACATTCATTTTTAGGGGTCGGCTTTCTCTGTAAATATCAAACTCCTCATAGACTTATAGACCTGTGTACACTCACAAACACATTAGTCCCTTAACCTAGAAGTCTTCAATTTACCAAAATCACTAAGGGGCACTAGATGCACTTACAAAGCTTAAACAATCCACAAATTTGTTCCACATATATCAAGTGCATATTAGGATGTTCTGTTCCATCTCCTGCATAAGGATTAGCTAGCAGTTGTTCTATCATACCCAAAGGAAATTTCATATTCAATATTTTCAGTAGGTGCAGTAGGTTGAGGGGTAGCTAATTGTGGTTCTGGAAGAGGTGAAGATACCCCGAACAAACCCCTCAAAGGATTTTTTCCATAGTAACAAGTGACAATAAATTTCAGCACAGTATATAAATGTTTCCTTACCAAATTCCACTTACCAAAGGCGCTTCACTCCCCGGAAACGGCGCCAGAAAATAGCCTTGATGACCCACAAGTATAGGGGACCAATTGTAGCTCTTTTCGATAAGTAAGAGTGTCGAACCCAACGAGGAGCAGAAGGAAATGACAAGTAGTTTTCAGTAAGGTATTGTCTGCAAGTGCTGAAATTGTAAGTAGCGAGTAGTTTGATAGCAAGGTAATTTGTAACGAGCAAGTAACGATACTAGTAACAAGTATGCAGCAAGGTAGCCCAATACTTTTGACGCAAAGGATAGGCCAAAACGGTCTCTTATGATAAACAAAGCGTTCTTGAGGGTACACGAGAATTTCATCTAGTCACTTTCATCATGTTGGTTTCATTTGTGTTCGCTACTTTGATAATTTGATATGTGGATGGACCGGTGCTTAGGTGCTGTTCTTACTTGAACAAACCTCCTACTTATGATTAACCCTCCCACAAGCATCCACAACTACAAGAAAAGTATTAAGAATAAATTCTAACCATAGCATTAAACTCTAGGATCCAATCGGTCCCTTACGGAATAGTGCATAAACTGGGGTTTAAGCTTCTGTCACTCTCGCAACCCACCATCTAATTGCTACTCCACAATGCATTACCTTAGGCCCAAATATGGTAAAGTGTCATGTAGTCGACATTCACACACTACAAAAAAAAGACACTTCCGTGATGATACGTGTTTGTCACAGTAGGTCGCATTTTTTGTCATGCATGCACATCCATGACAAATTTATGACAGAATCAAGATAGTCATACCTGTGCTGTCGTAGAAGTGTTCCATGACATTACCAAAATTTTCATCATGGAAGTGTCCACTTCCATGATGATAAATCGCGCGTCACAGAAGTGCTTTTGTCAAGGGTGACCGACACGTGGCATCCACCATAACGGAACGCCGTTAAGCTATCGGGTCCGGTTTTGGATCCGATAACCCGTTAACAGCCCCGACCAATGGGGATTTTCCACGTGTAAAATCATCATTGGCTGGAGGAAACACGTGTCGGCTCATCGTTGGGACAGATGTCATCCACTCATTGGACACAAAGCGCCTATGAAACGTCGACACGTGGCATGGCCCAACAGAGGCCCATTCCTGTGAAAAGGCCGGTCCGTTTGACTTGGTCAAAAGGTGGCGGGCTGGCCCACGGCAAGCCTGTTAACGGCCTGTTCGCATATAGCCCATTTACAGCCCACTAACCTAGGGCCCGTTTACGGCCTAACCAAATTAGGCCCAGTAGCGTCATCTGGGCCGTCCAATATAATTCCAACCCATTTTAACTTCTCGCCCATGTATGGCCCCTGACGTCTTTCGGCCCATATGAGGCCCTTATTACTCTTAGCCCATTAACGTCCCGTGGTAAAACTGGCCCGTAATGAACAGTGTACCACTTTATACCCATTAACGACCCGTGGTGAAACTGGCCCATAATGAACAGTGTATCACTTGATACCCATTAACGGCCCATTATTCCGTTGGGCCGTCCAGCCCATGTTATCTTTCGGCCTTCTCGGGGCCCATTTATTCTTGGGCTCATTTCCACATTCATTTACTTACGACCCGTTACTGTCATTTTTTGCTTATGGGCCAAATTCAGCCCGTGGTTACAGTCGGCCCGTTTGTGGCCCGTTAATACGTTGGGCCGTTTTCATGTCGAAAAATACCCGTTGGGCTGTTTTCATAGAGTTATCAAATACAGCCAATAAACGGCCCGTTATTGTCCATGAATAGTACGGCCCATGATTGGCGAAATGATGATACGCCCCGTAGAAGGCCCATGGATCCTACAGCCCATAACAGGCCCATGGATCGTACGGCCCGTAGAAGGCCCATGGATCCTATGGCCCGTATAGAAGGCCAATGGATCCTATGGCCCGTAGAAGGCCCATGGATCATACGGCCCGCAGGAGGCCCATGGTTACAATAGTTCATGTGTTGCCATGATTATTTTGGCCTAGTTTCCAAATATAGGTTATTGTGGCCACTAGAAAAACACAGAAAAAGAACTGCAGTGACTACAAGCAAACAACTAAACAAGACAATAAGGAAATAAATAAGCAAGCAATTAATGCTAGCCTATTACCGCTATTACACATATTACATCCACTGGGCATCAAAGTTTGCCACCAGTGCAAATATAGGGAACAAAGCAGCATATTACATACACTGGCGGTCAAAATTGGCCACCAGTGCAAATAAATGCGGCAGCAAAACAAGAGCATAACTGAAACAACTTCATAAGAGCTCAATAAACGTGGTATCCACCATGCTGGCAATAAGCTTAGCAAGCTTATTAGCTTTGTCCTGTTTGGCTCTAAAATCCTCCAACGCTTGCTGTTGCACCAGAAAGTATGCATTTGAATGCTCCAGGGACTTCCGCAGTCCTTCCGCTTCTTGTCGCAGCACAACTGATCGATGTCTTTCAGCTTGTAGTTGAGACTCGAGAAACTGAACTGATTCAGACAGTGAGTTTGAATAGCTTGTGCAAGCGGTAGTGGCCAGTAACTCCAACACTAAACCAAGACAGGACTTTGGGGTTGTCTCACTGTCTTCGAGATAGTCTTCCTTAGCTGTTTTATCAGCTTTGTTGGAGACCAACAAGGATGTGTCACTATCCCGAACCTTATCCGCATTACTTCCTTTATCATTGCTTAATAAGGCACTCTTCCCCAATATTCTGTCAGCATTCTAAAAGAAGAAACAAGCAGACACATAAGAGTTTAGCATGTACTAGTATATGAAACTCATTTCGGTGAACCAGTTCATTAGTAAGGTGGACAAGATTAAACTACCAAGTCTTCTATTGCCAAGTACTAGTACATAATAAAAGCATCAAACAAACATATATCTATGTCCTATGGTCACTGCACTGTCTTGCCAAATCAAAATAGAGACACGGTTCAAATCATATCAGTTCAAGACAAAGCAGCAGTGAAAGAATACAAAGCGTGGGAAACTACACGGCACAACAAGATTTCAGATGGGTACCACGGGTCTACATGTACAACAACACTATTGGCTCTGTTGTGATGCTAGTAATGTGCATGATATGAGAAGTCAACTGTATACACAATTGAAATTGAAATCAACAGAGCTATTGATAAGAGCAAGCCTGTTAAAGAAACATGCGTGAACATACCTGCTATGCCATTGAAGTTTCGATTGGATCCTTCAATTTAAAAATAAGTTTGTATGAGTAAATACAGTGATACAAGAGCAAAGCAGTATGCACGATAGCAATCATAGTTAAAAAAGGTGCGCCTAAGCGAGCGCTTAAGCGCGCCTAGGCTCTAGGCGTTGGTGAAACGCATTGCGCATAACTACGCTTAATCTGTGCATAACTGCGCATAAGCATGCGCTTTGGTCAGTAAAGCGCAAGGCGGTGGCAAAACGCACAATTAACGCCTAGCACTTTTTTGAACTATGATAGCAATGGAATCTTAAATTAGAACAGTTGTTCTTCAGGTTTAGGCACTTGTTCTACATGAACAGAGTACAGTAAGACGCAAGAATATAGTACTTAAAATAGAAAATGAGCTCATAGACCTTACCACATTCTTGGTTCGGGACTAGTATAGAACAAGGCGTTCCCAATCATCGTCTAGTAAATGTGTCTCAAGAGAACGTAAGGGAATTTGATGAGTTTCTTTGCCGGTGAAGTACGTTTTCTTCAGGTAATTCTGATACTGCCACCAAGCATTCTTGAAGATAGCAGAGGTATTAGTAGAGGTTACCTTATCCTGAGTTTCCAAATCGGTCCTTCTCTATAGAGAAAAATGGGAAAATTTGATGTATTATAACCATCATGGAGGTAGGATGTATGGGACAAAGCAAAGTAATTGCCATGAATAACATTACTTACACATAACTCCTGGACAAACACCTGCAACTGGCATTTTCCTTCATCTTCAGTATAATATTTCCAAGATGGGAAGATACGCACATACGATTTAACAACATCAAATGCGATAGATGCTAAACTACGACTAGCTGGTTGTGCTTCCTCCACAGGAATAGGCGTACTAACTGGTGGAGTTGGGGTTCGCCGTGGTAGTACTGGCCCTTTGGGCACTGGAGCTGCCTTACTAACTGCTCTTGTTTGGGAGCTCTGTGGTGGAGATGGTGCTGTGTCAACAGGAACTGGGTTACTATCTGCTGGGGTTGGGGTTAGATTGGGTGAAGCTGGTTCTCTGTCCATCGCAGTAGGGGTACAATTTGTGAGAGTTTGGGTTATGTGTGGTAGGGCTGCTTCTCGTTCATGTACAACCGGGGTGCTATATCCACCAAGAGGTAGCACTGTTTTATTTGAAGACCGTGTTTTTAGTCCACTAGATGCTGGCATCACCCGCTCCAATTCAAATGGTTGATAAACAGGAAACATAGTTGAATGTACAGACATTGTATGACAGACAGATGCAATAGATAGTGTGGAAAAAAGAGGGCATGAAATAGTTGACATGTATATTGTTTAACTAAAACGGATAGCTTGACATAATTTCACATATATGATGTCTATCTAAACTGGATAGCATAACATAACATAATTCAAAGATATGATGAATAACTAAACATGATCGCATGACATAATTCACCTACATGTTATCTAAGTAATCAGGATCGCATCATTTAATTCACATATGTGATTTATATGCTAAACAAAGGGCATTAGATATGATGTCTGAACTAAGAACATGGTGTTGAATATTGTGTATATGATGTCTAGTCTATGCAATGCAAGACACCATATGCATGATATGAGCAGTATAACCGTGCCAAGTTAGAGCATACACCTCGGTGGGGGAATAGGACTGGTCATCTGTCTCTGAATCCATCTCTGAGGAGCTATCGGGACCCAACAAGAGATCTGCTTTGACAGGTAGCACTGTCTGCGCTGAAGGCCTTGTTTTCACTCCAGATTTTTCAATCTCCCATCCAAATGGCTGATTCACAGGAAGAGTGGTTTAATGTACAAACATTGTCGACAAATGGAAATGTAATGAAGAAAAGGATGGGCAAGATATGATTCAATTATATGATGTCTGGTTAAACAGGATGGCATTGCACATTTCACGTATATTATGGCTGGCTAGAAGACATGAGACTGCACAATTCCCATATATGATATAGAAACTAAACAGGTGGCATTACAGAACATGTCTAAACTAAGCAGATGACATATATGATGTCAAAAGTAGGCACTGCAAGGCAAGATATGCATGATATGACTAACATCATCATGCCAAGGTAGAGCAAACACCTTGGGGGGTAAATAGGAGTGGTCAGCGGCGTCTGAATCCGCCTCAGAACAGATATCTTCCTCTGGATTACAATCTGGAGAGGGGTGGGGAGGGTTTGCCATTGAACCCACCATGGAGCGATGTCTGCATGACATTGTATTGCTGCGCAAATCTCTTCTCTTTTTCTCTACATGTTCAGCATGACTGTGTACAATATCTGACATGCATACGAAAAAAATATGGTGAGATTATGTAAGGAGAGCATGCAGAAATTTAGAGTGATGGTAACAACCAGTGGATGGATCCAAAAATAATGATAGCAGGCTGATGATTGCTTTAATTTAATAAAAAGACAGATGATGATTGCTTTACTATTTGGTTTACAGGAATTGGAAGAGTAGAGGAATGCAAAGAAACATGGCCAAAATAAAGTGAAACCATATGAAAGCGTGTACAGTTAGAATGTTATTCTGCCACTAATGCACTTGGTCTTGTTTTCATGCATAGGATTTTGAAAAGTAGGTCCAGGTGGATGTTTTGCTTCACTCCTTTCAACAAAATGCATGAATAATTGAATAATAGAGTGCCATTGGAAAATTCCCTATTGCTATGTTTTTCCATCGAACCAAAATAGCCCTAATGGATCGACATGAATGTATAGTAATAAGTGATGCAACAAGTGTACAACCTCTTTGCCGTAGTCGTGTCGACCTCAGCATCATTGGGTTGGTCACTGAAGCAGTTGAGACAGAGGTGGCTGTCGGAGGTGTGGAGGAAGATTTGAGGAATCTGTAGACGGCGTCCAGGGCACTGCTCTGTTGTGATGGATCGTTCTGTCGTTGGAGCAGCCCCGGTGAGCCGTAAGACGTCAAGGCTGAAGCAGCACAAGACAGACATCGTCAATCTCAAGTGGGATTCTAATAGCATCTCCAATAGATGATGTAAAATAGATGTAAAATTTAAATCACCAAAAACCACCTGACTACAACAGATGAGGTAAAAACCGTTGACTCTGAACTTAACTGTCGAAACTGAAATTTACTGTGGAATCTGAATGTTACTGTCGAAACTGAACGCAATGGTAGCAGAGAGGCACTTGACATGTAGTTTAGGGAGGGCCTGCAGTTCATCTTCAACCTGCACCCCCCTGAGCCGCCAGCCACCATCGGCCGAACCGCCGGCCCCAGCGCCGCCTTGCCGCCCCGAAACAACTCCCCACCGCCGGTCCGCCGCCGCCCCAGCCAGCCCTATAGGCCCCCTGCCACCACCCTGAACCCTAAGATAGATAGTGGGGTACCTCTCCGGCGAGCCCCCGTCCCCGTTGCGGGTGGTTCTTCCTTAACTCCGGCGAGCCCCCCCTGAAAATCGACTGACCCAAAAGTCCATTCAGTCAACTGAAGTGTAGCTAAATCGGAGCAGAGCAGCAGCACGAGCGAGGGGGAGAGCAGCAGTAGTGCGAGCGAGCGAGTGAGAGCCGGAGCAGCAGCAGCTGGGCGAGCGAGCGATCGAGCGAGAGCCGGAGCAGCAGCAGCAGCGCGAGCGAGCGAGCGAGAGCCGGAGCAGATCTGGCTGGTATGGACGCCACCACCAAAGGGGCCTCGCACTGGGGGAGAGCCGCCGTGGAGATGTCGCCTGCGGCGCCGACTTCAAGGTTGCCGCTCCATGGGGGTGCGGGATGGAGCACCGTCGGCGCCGTGAGGTTGAACTAAGGAGAAGGTGCGATGCGATGAGTGTACAACCTCTTTGGTGGCGCCGAGTAGGCCTCGGCTTCGTCCGAGGAGTCGGTGAGGATGCTGCGGTTCTGGTGGAGCAAGTTAAGGCGGCGCTGTGGGGATGGAGCAGCCGCGATAGATGAGGCGATCGTCGAAGCAGCTCCTTGGAGGTGGAGGACGGGGCGGCTGAACCGGCGGGACGACGAGATGGACGACGGATCCTCATCCGGGGAGGTGGACGAGGGACGTCAAGCTGTTGCGGTGGACGACGTTGTCGGGGAAGAGGCTCCGACTGGGCAGCGGTGAGGTGGCGGATGGAGGAGGGTGGGGTTTCGCGGCTGGAGCGGAGAGGTTATGGCGGCATGGGATTTTGAATGGCAAAAAGGATGCGATGGGAGGGGGTGAACCATGACTTAGGGACGCGCTTGTCCAAAATGTAGGGTGTGTTACAAAAGTACCCCGCACCGATTTGAACTAGCGGCCCTTTTGGCTCAGGGTTAGAAGGGGGATTTCGCGCGTCGGGATTTGGTAGCTGGAGGGAGTTTTCGCGCGCGTTGTAGTTTCGGGATAGCAAGGCGCGGGTTGTGAAGGCGCCAGTTTTGGGAGCACGATATCTGAATTTTCAGGATATAACAAGGCGCGGGTTGAATTTTAGGGACAAGCCTAACATGTAATATTGTACTTGTACGTACCAAATCAATTCGCACTTCCCTCACCAAAAAGAAAACGAAAAAAATAAAACTATTCGCACCACACAAAGAGAGAGTCTTGCCCCGTTTTACTATAAAAATGCTATTTAAAGCTACTCATACCAACAATTTAGTGCAATTAAATGCTATTCGGTAGTATGAATCCATGTTATGTCCAATTAATTTTTTTCGCTTGCTGTATAATGCATGTAACCTACTCATACCAACATTTTAGTGCATTCCAAATGTCTATACTACCGCTGCAATTCGTACTGAACTTGAATTCGTTTCTCTATTTCAATAACAAATCTACAATCATGATTGTTGCCAACTTCAACCATCATTCGTGTATTACCTTAATAACACACCACATGATTACTATAGAGATAGATATGAACTATGTGTACTACATGAACTCGAATTCTACTTTTTGAATACGCTTGATGTTGATTCCAAATAATACTACATTTGATGTACTAACTATATATTCATAATCTAAACCATGTTCCATACGTGTACACCGTGTTTATCACACATAGTATAGTGCCCCGCCCCCTACATTATGACAAGTATTTAGACCTAAGCTGCAACAGCCACACATTAGCCCAAATTATGATCAATGTTCTATATGTTATACGTAGTAATAGCAAGATGCCCATGCGTTCCACAGAACATCAACATGATCAAGGGGAGGCCTAATTTGCAAATATGGAGAGGGGTGTGGGTATCTTTTTTCAAAATTGCCATAGTTTCCTTCCTATCCGTCAGATATAAATCGGACGGCCTATATTGCAGGATGGCACCATCATCAACAACTCCATTTTTTTATAAGAGTAGAGATAAAATATATTATATGTAGTATAACATGTTCATAACTACACCATGTGTATCACCGTTATATATATTCACACATGCGTCGGTTTAAAACACTATGATAAATTCTTCAAATATCCGAATTCACTTTTTATAATGAAGTATGATCTCTATTCGTCTTTTACACCCACACAATCCGCTTATCTTTGTAGCTAGCTAGTGCTAACTTTCTCTCGTGCATGCAGACGCCCGCATCCCTCTAACTCTCCCTCAGCATTCTCTAGCTCCATCGCGCAAATTCGTCTTTTCACTTTAGGTCGTTCACCCACGGTGTGTGTAGGCCCCCAGCTCCTTCTTTACAGCACACATCGATCGATATGCCTCTCTAGCCAGGTGTGCCAAGCACAAAACACAAGCTTCCCCTCTTCTCTTATCACCGTCCATGCCTCACTCCCACCACTCTTTTCATCGATCTCATACTCGCACACTTCTCCCCCCTCGATATAGTATGACTCTCGCACCACCTCCTAGATGCATCCCTCTCTCTCTCTATCCTTCTCCCCATGCCTCATTTGCTTCTAACACACACATGCATGTATACCGATCGATCTCCCAACATATACCTAGGTCGACTTTAACTATCCCCCCCCATCGATCGACGTACCTCACAAGTAATGTCTCTCCTTTCTCCGACAAAGGACGATTGATCTTCCTATGTAGTTATGTCTGCTTACCACATCCATATCGCCCCCCATCATTCGTGCATGCCTCCTGACCCGTCTCTCACACGCACGTGCACAGACAGGCAGCCACCCCCTCTCTTATTGATATTGCAGGCGTGCCCTCCGGTTGTCTAGCAAGCCTATCCCACCATTTATCAGAAGCAACTCCACTACCACCCCCTCCAACACTCTAGCTCTGTCTCTCTCCCAACCTTATTCCTCTCCTACACATATGCATGGATGACGATCGATCTCCCTTAATACATGAGGTAGATCGATCTCCCTTAATACATGAGGTAGGCCTCTCTCCTCCTCCACACATATACCAACCATTGTACCTCTATAGTTAATTAGGCCTCCCTCCCCCACCACACACCGATAGTCGAGCGCTCTAGGTAGGTATCCATGCCACAGAGACAAACTGCACATGTCCCCTCTCACGTTCCAGTAGGCCAGCCACTCTATATCTTTGACGTGGGCACACACAAATTCAATGGCACTCTTTATCGATCGTGCGCGCGCGCACACACACATCATCCCTCTCTTCGATTCTATGGACACCTCAAGCCGATGATACCTCCACTCTCTTCTCGTGGATCCCCCCCTCTATATATATATGATATATCCAGGACTCTATTTCACACACATTGCATATGTTACATTTTTTGATTGACCCCACCCTCCCCTCCCCCCCAAAAAAACTCTCACGAACCCACACACTATATCTCTCTATGTTTGTACTATCTCTCTCACACAATCCCACGTAGGTGGTGTACGTATACAAGAAGAGAATAGGTGCACCATGCACGTACTCACGCTTCGTGCCCAGCCACACCCGCGCGGGTACAGGGTGGAGCTCATTTCTGTATGAAATGGCAGCCCACATGCTAATTTGAACGCGTGTAGCGGTTGTTTACCTACGGAGGTCGTGTACCACGCGTGCATGAAACAAAGTTCGAATTGATGCGTTGGCGCATTATTTTTAAATAAAGTTATATCGCTCAATGGCACGTACACAGAATATAAAACGATTTTCATGGAGAAAAAGGTAGTCCGCTCCACTATATACAATGGAGCCTCCCTGCCTGGTTTGTCTCTCTTTAGAGTATCTCACACAAGGCTGCGGTGGCCTCTCTCTCTCTCTCTCACCATTGGTCATTGATCCGGCCGCATCCCGTCCGCCGGCGGAAAGGGAGGACGTGCATCGTTTCTCCGTTCGACGGCGCCGAGGCAGCACGTCCCGATCTACGGCACACGCCGTTCTCTCTGACCAAGCTCCGACGTGGTAGGGCCTACGCCACCTGCTCGCTGCCGCAGTATGGGCAGATTCTGCCTGCTGCCGCTCACCTAGTTACATCCCGATGACCTTCAGGTATCCCCTCCGGCCTTGCTCCACTGCCCGTCTTCCCACGTCGCTTCATGTGGATCTTCCATAGTTCTTTGCCCAAAACGTAGCTCGTCCGGCGTACTTTCCATATTGCAATCTCGTCCTCACACCGTTTTAGACAAAAACAACCGTTGAAAGGATCGATACGGTCGACTAGGAGGGGGGGGGGTGAATAGGAGACTACAAATTTTACTCTTTCTTGTCAATTTTAAGGCTTAGCGGATAAAAAGGGTTCACTAGATATGCAACTAGGTGAACACAACCTATATGACAAGCAAGCTCTAAGCTAAGTATGCTAGGCAACAAACTAATTAGCAAGCCAACAAGCATACAAGGCTAAGTAAAGTGCGGGAAAGGATTAACCACAAGTGAGACGAGGACGCGGATTTTATCCCGAAGTTCACTCTTCCTTGGGGAAGAGCTACTCTCCGTTTGGAGCGGTGCCGGAGCCAAAGCTTGCGGAACGCCACCGAAGGCTCACCGTAATCTCCTTCGAGTCACCCCCAACGGATGAGCCTCGAATCACTCGGGGTTGGTCTTGAAGGCGACCACCACACCTTTACAAACTTCTCCGGAGCACACCACAAGCAAGGAAGCTTCCGGAGGAACCTCTAACCGCCTAGGAGCCCAAGCTCCAAGAGTAACAAGTCATGGTGGATGAATGTTGCGGGGAATGCGATTTGGTTTGGTCAAAGTGTAGATCGGGTCTTGCTCTCCCAATCCCCAAAGTTTCAACAAGATTGGGTGGAGGGATTGAGAGTAGTGAGCAAAATGGGGTGTAGCAATGGAGGAGCTCAACAAGACATTAGGGTTAGGGGATGGAGGAGGAAGAAGGGGGCTTTTATAGTGTTCTTGGCCGGGAGGGGATTTCTGCCCGTTGGACCCCGTGCGCACGGGCCAAGTCAGCCATATGCGCACGGGGTGTCCAGTGAGATGCGAGGTACCCCGTGCGCACGGGCCAAGTCAGCCCCGTGCGCACGGGGTGTCCAGAAATATTCTGACTACCCCATGCGCACGGGGGTCAGAGACCCCGTGCACACGGGGTGTCCAGAAGATTTCTGATGAAAACATCACAGGACACCACGGCAAAGCACACAACAAGTGGAATATCTGATGAGGTGTAGGAGGGCTGGTGTATCTGTCTTGGAGGCATTCCCACACGACACTAATTCCACGAAGACCCCTCTTGATAGTGCGGTTTTACCTACGACTCAAATCGAACCAAAACGAAAAACCTTCGAGTCGCCGGTAACCACGCCTTTGATCTTTTTGGACTGGGGGGTCGCACACCTCCATCAATGGACACCTTGGAACCAAAGTCCTGAGATAAACTTTAGCAACCAACATTAGTTCCACTAACCACATTGTCATCACACCAAAATATAATCTAAGTGATACTTGCACTTTCAATCTCCCCCTTTTTGGTGCATTGATGACAACATGGTTAGGACATGGCATATAGGATACAACTTAAGTAAGCAGCCATGCGACAATAGTTGATCAAAGGAGCTCCCCCTATATATGTGCAAGAAAAAAATGCTTGATTATGCATCAAGCACACACATATGAGGCTCCCCCTAGATCCCCATTGTCAAGGCATGTGATCAACATAATAAAACCCAACACGGTGCCTAGATCACATGCAAGTGTGGTGAGCAGAAAACGTGAGACTAACATATAGAAACTAGATCATACTCCACAAGATACATCAACATAAGCATAGATAAATTCCATAAAGTAGATAGTCTCTCACATAGACTAGGTAGCTCACAACCACACCGCGAAAGCAAGTAAATAAGAGTATCTCAAGCCAAATAAACACAACCAAAACAAACGAGAAATGAGGCCTTGAGATCTCAC
This sequence comes from Aegilops tauschii subsp. strangulata, assembly GCF_002575655.3. Lineage (NCBI taxonomy): Eukaryota > Viridiplantae > Streptophyta > Magnoliopsida > Poales > Poaceae > Aegilops > Aegilops tauschii. The sequence continues at coordinate 556,826,375 of NC_053041.3, read as the reverse complement.
CCAACTGAAACCAACTGCAAACGCCCCTAATAGAACACTTCTCCCCCTTTGCTAACGAGACTCTAGACAAGAGGAGGTGCGCTCGAAGCATCATCATCATCATCAAAGTGCCATCCCCCCAAGGGAAAAGAACGAGCTGTGGCCACACTGTCGATGTCCTCGGACCCTGGACCAACCTCCTCACCAGCTGCAGTACGCTCAGCCTTCTCCTGACGCCTCACCAGCTTGCCCTTGTTGATCTCCTTGACCTGACGGCGCTGAATGGACTGACACATTTTGAACATGTTGCTCACGGTCTTCAAAAGAGACTTCTTCTCCTCTCCGGTGAAACTGGCATCAGTAGCAACCTGCTTCCCTTTGCTACGCGGAATCCGCACATAGGATGAACATCCCTCAGTGTAGGTAGCACGATCCTCAGGCCTGGGGTTGCGCCCCTTCTTGGGAGGCACATATGGTGGAGGAGCAGCCGGAAGCCAGTTGGAATCACGCTTCGGAAAGGAGGTGCGGTACTTGGCAATGTACCTGGCGGGCTCAATCAAAGCTTGGATGAACGGAGCATAGATGCATGACTTGTTCTCCTGAACACACTGCCTGATCTCAAAGAACATGAAGTCCAGAACATCCACTTTCTTCTTGTTATGAAGGTAGACAAAGATATCCAACATGGAGCTCCTCAGATTGTGAGAGTCCCCGGTCTTAGGATTAAGCGTGTACCTAAGAATGTGACGCATAGTATCATAGGTTGGCTTCAAATGTTTGATAGAACCGGTGGTGAAGGCCTTGTCTGGCTTGTAAGCAAAAGCAATCTCATCCTTGTCTCTACCTGTCTCACGAACACGGCCATACTCAGGATGCTCCTCAGCAAAGAACCGATACGGAATGATGTCAGAGAACTTGGCCATGGAGGCCTCACACTCATATGTGCCAGACATCCAAGTCATAGTGCGAGCCTCATCACTGTGGAAGTATACGGTGGCAAAGAACTGCATCACAAGATCTTCACTGAACGGATGATGGAAGGCGACGAACGGGATCAAGCCAAGCCTCCCAAGAGCACTATACACACCGGGATAGGTATGATCATTGTCCCGAAGAGCCTCCACATTGATTTGCTTGTGGGGGGCAAACTTGTTTTTCTTGCTCATGATCAGCTCAGAGAACACCCGGTGTTGAAAATCATTCTTGAATCTTGGGTCAACCCCTGCATCAGTGTTTGGCACATAGGGGAAATCCTGCCTGCAAGCCCAAAGCTCTGGCTTGGTCCACTTAGAGAGAGGTAGATTCTTGACATTCCGACCTCCTGGGAGCACATGTTCCTCTCCTTCCTCCTCATCAACATCATCAGCAGAATCATCCTCATCTTCTATCTCTGCATCTGCGGGGTTCTCATAGTGAGCATCTTCCTGCGAATCATACTCCTCTTCTGAATCCTCGGAGGCTTCAATCACTGGCTGCTTGGAGGTGGTACGGCGAACACGGCCCATCTCAGAGCCCTGACCACTTCCTTCGGCCGGCTGACGAGGAGCCAAAGAGAATACCCTGGAACCTGCCTTGGTGCGCTTGCGACGGAGCTCGGAACTCTTGTCAGCAGAGTCTGAAACACAACAACAACAAAACACAACAAACACGAGAGACACAAATAAGTACAAGTGCTCGAGAAGCTGGCGAGGAATGGAAGACAGAGAAGAAGGAGGACTGGCACCACTGTGTACCCCGTGCACACGGGGGTCTGACCACCGTGGACACGGGGTCCCGTGCGCATGGTACAAGGCTCGTGGACACGGGGGCCCCGTGTGCACGGTACAAGGCCCGTGGACATGGGGTTCGCCCAGCGGCAACCACTTCCAGATCGAGATCCGGGAGTGAGTGCGGCAGGGAGAACTGCCACAGTAATGCCCATCCACCCCTAGTCTACCACAAGGGAACGACTGGCCTAGACTAGTAGAGGAGGAAACCCTAGACTAAAACGGATCCAAAGGAGGAAAAAGAAGAACAAGGGGAGGGAGATACCAGAGGAGGACCCCACCCGGAAGATCTCCACGGAGCAGCGAAGTCCCACGGCGCACGGAGGAGCACCGGCGACAAGGAGGCGACGGCGGCGGCCTGGAGGCGATCTGGGGCGTGGAGGGGGCGACTGGGTGGGAAAGAACCCAAACCCCCCACGTCCCACCTCTTTAGGGCCAGAAACCGCAGACTCCGTGTACACGGGCTAAAGGCCCCGTGCGCACGGGGGCCCGTGCGCACGGTACAAGGGCCGTGGGCACGGGGTCCCCGTGCGCACGGTACAAGGGCCGTGGGCACGGGGTATCCAAAGGATTTTGACAGGAAGAAGCTTGTTGGGTTATGGCTGAATGCAAATTCTTACCAAGACCCGAAAGAGCATTCCCTCCTCACTTCTGAACACGTCGCAGAAGAAATCCAACACTACTAGAAAGGAGTATGTGTAGCACTTGCACTGGAAGAGACTCGAGAAAACACACACTCACGGAAACACGAACACAAGGACAAGAAGAACCACACAAACAAAAGACAAAAACGATCCAACCTCCAACGGAGGGCGGTGGCCGAAGCCACCATGTTTGAGTTTGTTTGGTATGGCACCGCGAAGATATGAACCTTGGGTCCAAGGCCAATACTCATCTTTGAAGCACAAATGCCATCTTCAAATGGCTAATGTGAAAGATTTTGATCAATTTATGCACTAGTAGGATAAGATAGCTCATTAGTTGAGCTAGCTCCCCCTACTTAGGTGCCTACATCTAAAACAAGATACTAGTAGAGTATGTGTGTGTATGCAAGAACCTCAATCCAAGTTACTTATATCCACGATATTCAGCTCATGCCTTAACTCGCGGAATCTTGCTTCATCAAGTGGCTTGGTAAAAATGTCGGCAAGTTGTTTCTCGGTGTTGACATGGAATAAATCAATGTCTCCCTTGGCCACATGATCTCGAATGAAGTGATGACGAATCTCGATATGTTTGGTTCGGCTATGTTGCACTGGATTGTCGGCAATCTTGATTGCACTTTCATTGTCACAAAATAGAGGCACTTTGTCACATTTGACACCATAATCCATCAAACTTTGCCTCATCCATAATAATTGTGCACAACAACTTCCTGCAGCAATGTACTCGGCCTCGGCGGTTGAAAGGGACACACAATTCTGCTTCTTTGAAGACCAACTTACCAATGACCTCCCTAGGAATTGACAAGACCCGGAAGTGGACTTGCGGTCTACCTTGTCTCCGGCCCAATCCGAATCCGAATATCCTAATAGCTTGAAAGTTGCTCCTTTGGGGTACCAAAGGCCCAAGTTTGGGGTATGAACCAAATATCGAAGGATTCTTTTCACTGCCGAAAAATGGCTCTCCTTGGGAGCGGATTGAAATCTTGCACACATACACACACTCAACATAATATCCGGCCTAGATGCACAAAGGTAAAGCAAAGAACCGATCATAGAGCGATATACCTTTTGATCCACATCTTTACCATTGGGATCAAGATTAAGTTGGCCATTTGTGGGCATGGGCGTCTTCATGGGCTTGACATCTTGCATTTTGAACCTCTTGAGCATGTCTTGAATATAAAGTGCTTGGTTGATGAAGGTTCCTCCTCTCAATTGCTTCACTTGAAATCCGAGGAAAAACTTCAACTCTCCCATCATGCTCATAGCAAATTCCTTGGTCATAAGATTCTCAAACTCAACGTTAATAGCATGGTTAGTGGACCCAAAAATAATATCATCAACATATATTTGGCACACAAACAATTCTCCTTTTACCCTCTTCGTGAAGAGAGTGGAATCTATTAACCCGATCTGGAACCCCTTCTCGCTTAAGAACGCCGTAAGGTGATCATACCAAGCACGAGGTGCTTGTTTAAGTCCATAGAGCGCCTTATGGAGTTCATAAACGTGAGAGGGGTGATCGGGGTCTTCGAAACCGGGAGGTTGTTTGACATACACCAACTCCTTAAGAGGACCATTAAGAAATGCACTCTTCACATCCATTTGATACAATTTGAAATCATGATGTGAAGCATATGCAAGCAAGATACGAATGGACTCAAGGCGGGCAACGGGGGCAAAGGTTTCACCGAAGTCCAAACCTTCAACTTGGGTGAACCCTTGTGCCACTAACCTTGCCTTGTTTCTAGTGACTTGTCCATGCTCATCTTGTTTGTTCTTAAAGATCCACTTTGTTCCAATGACATTATGATGTTCTTTGGGTCTCTTCACAAGAGTCCATACTTTGTTGCTGGTGAAGTTGTTGAGTTCTTCATGCATGGCATTTACCCAATCCGGGTCGTCAAGTGCATCTTCAACCTTAAGGGGCTCAACACAAGAGACAAACGAGTGATGTTCACAAAAGTTTGCCAAACGTCTACGAGTAGTTACCCCTTTGTTGATGCTTCCATAAATGTTGTCGGTGAGATGTTGAAGATGCTTTAACTTGGCGGCCGCTTTTTGCACTTTGAGGGTAAGCTCTTCTTCACTTGGTTTTGAACTTGTGGAAGAAGCTTGGCCTTGAGAATGCTTTAGCCTTGGAGACACCCTTCTCTTCACAACCTCTAGTTCTTGATCACTTGGATGTGATGATGTGGAAGACACTTGAGGTTGGGATTGATCTTGATCTTGATCTTGATCAAGAGCTTGACCTTGGGCCTCACGTATTGGTTCTTCGCCATTTGGTTGGGCTTGCCCTTGATCTTGCTCGGGAACATGAGGGACTTGATCTTGTTCTTGGATAGGTTCATGATTTTCCATAGCATCTTGACCTTGTGGTGGCGGTGATGACTTCCCTTGTGGAGAATCCACAAGAGGGGCTCTTACTCCTTCTTCTTCCACTTGGACTTGGGGTGTTTCTTGTGGACGAATGTGGCCTATCCCCATAGTCCTTATAGCTTGTGAAGGAGCCTCATCACCTACAACACTAGGAACAATTTGCTCCGCACGAGAACCATTATCTTCATCAAACTCCACATTTACCGTTTCCTCAATACATCCGGTGGATTTGTTCAGAACACGGTAAGCATGCGAGTTTGATGCATATCCAACAAATATGCCCTCATAAGTTTTAGGCGCAAACTTAGCTAAACGGGATTTCTTATTTAGAATGAAACACTTACAACCGAATACTCGAAAGTATTTGACGTTAGGCTTTCTCCCGATTAGGAGTTCGTAGGGAGTCTTGTTCTTGAGCTTACGAAGATAAAGCCGGTTTGTAGCATGGCACGCGGTGTTGATGGCTTCGGCCCAAAGCTTGTATGGAGACTTGTACTCGTCAAGCATGGTCCTTGCCATCTCAATGAGAGTCCGGTTCTTCCTTTCCGCAACACCATTTTGTTCGGGAGTGTATGGCGCGGCATATTGATGCTTGATCCCCTCATCGCTCAAGAACTCGTTCATAGTGTAATTTTTGAACTCGGTGCCGTTGTCACTTCGAATTGCCTTGATCTCACAATTATGTTGACGTTGAGCTTCTTTGGCAAAGTTGATGAAGGTGTCTTGAGTTTCATCTTTAGTCTTGAGGAATAACACCCATGTATATCTTGTATAGTCATCGACAATGACAAGGCAATACCTCCTCCCTCCCAAACTATCATAAGATGGAGGCCCAAAGAGATCCAAGTGAATGAGCTCGAGAGGCCTCAAAGTGGTAATGATAGTTGACACCTTATGAGCTTTTTCATGAAGTTTTCCGGCAATGCACGCACTACAAGGACGATCTTTGGCAAAAGACACATTGGTTAGTCCAAGGATGTGCTCCCCCTTTAAGAGAGCTTGTAAATTTCTCATGCCAACGTGCGCTAGCCGGCGATGCCAAAGCCACCCCACGTCGGCCTTGGCCATTAGACATGTTGCAAGATAAGTTTTCTCATTTGAGAAATCAACCACGTAAAGGTTGTCTTCAACATGCCCAACAAAGACCACTTTGAGATTGCTTCTCTTAAAGACGGTCACATGAAATTCACCGAAATGAGAATCATAACCGGCACGAGCCAATTGAATCGTAGAAAGTAAATTGTAGTGAAGAGATTGAACAAGCATGACATTCTTAAGTGATGCATCACTAGAGATTACCACCTTGCCCAAACCCAATACCTTGCCCTTGCTATTGTCACCAAAAGAGATGTTTGAAGTGGCCTTGAGCGAATCAATGAACTCCACAAGCATCTCCCTCTCTCCAGTCATATAATTGGTGCAACCACTATCGATCACCCATTGTGTTCCACCGAAGGTATAGTCCTACAAGAATCAAGCTTTGATTTTAGGTCCCCATTTTGCAATGGGTCCTAGAGAGTTAGAAATAAGGGTCTTAGGAACCCAAATAGTCCAAGCATAATCATCATAGTTAGTGCCAACAAATTTAGCAAAGGTATGACCATCATTTCCTCTCATGAGGACATAAGATGGGTTGTTCTTGCCGGCAAACTCTTTGGGAATGGCCTTGTCCCTAGTGACCTTGCCATCCCCGACATTCCCTTTTTCCTTCTCCTTCTCCTTGTGTCCTTCATGAACAAATGCTATATTTTGTTGGGGAGGAGAAGTAGGACCGATCTTCTTCTTGTTGCTCTTCTTCTTGGTCTTCTTCTTCTTAGAAGAGGGGTCAAACCCAATTCCCTCCTTGGCAACACACTCCTTTTGGTTGCTCAAGAGGTCATTGAGGTTTTTCTCCCCTTGAATGCACGACACAAGCCCTTTCTCAATTTTGGCTTTTAACTTCTTATTCTCCTCTTGGAGAGAGGTGCAATCATGAGCAAAGTTAGCCGTACAAGATTCATCATTTAAATCAATATGAGGGACAGAAGTAAGAGCCTTAATGGTTGTAGCTTTAAGTTGAGCATACGAATCGGTGAGGGCAATGAGGTCACCTTTCACAACCTTGGAACTAGTCACAAGGAGCTCATGTTCATCAACAAGTCTCGGGTGATCAACTAGAAGCTTTTCAACCCTTACTTTAAGGGCATCGTTGTTCTCAAGAGCAAGTTGCAACGCATCATCGGTTTTAACGAAATCAATTTTATGAGAAGACAAGGCTTCCTCAAGTGATGCTCTCATGACACTCTCTTCATATAGCTCGTGCTCGAGGAGTTCGACTCTCTTTTTTTCCTCTATGAGGAGGTTTTCAACGTTCTCAATAAAATCATCGCGTTCGGCGAGTGATTTAAGGAGATCACTAAAACGAGCACGAGCTTCACCATGAAGAGTGTTCATGAAAGCCATCAAGGATTCCTCATCATTATCCACACCATCATCACACTCATCCTCCACTATCTCACATGAAACATTGGGAGTGTGGATGAAGGGTTTTTGAGAGTTGGAGTTTGTTTTTACCTCTTTGGCCATGAGGCAATGATGAGTGAACGGCTTGTCCTCGTTGGGAGAGTCGAAGAGGCCGGTGGTGGAGGAGGAGGTAGTGGCATGCATGGCAATGGCGGCCGTGCCCACATAATCATCATCACCGTCATCTTCATCTCCGGACATGTACTCCTCATGAACAAGAGCCTTGTCATCTTTCCTCTTGGAAAACTTGGTGAACTTCTTCTTCTTGAGCACAAGCTTCTCGGACTTGTCTTCACGTCTCTCATAAGGACAATCGTGCACAAAATGTCTTGGGCTATCACAATTGTAGCATTTTCTTCGTCCAAACGATCTTCCTTGCAGATTCTTCCCTTTGTTTGCCATGGTCCCGGAATATTTCTTGACCAAGAGAGCCAAGTCTTCCGCAAAGTCATTTGCCGGGCATGAGGTGTCAACATCTTCCTCACAAGTCTCTTCAACAACTTCTTCATCCCTTGAGGGTTGGGCAACTACTTTCTTGGCCTTCAATGCAAGATTTGAGTTCTTGGTGGCTTGAGCTATGGCAAAGGTCTTCTTGGACTTGGTCTCCAAAAGAACATGAGTTGAGAAGGTGGATACAACTTGTGCCGCGGTCAACTTTTGATAGTCCGGGCGTTGATGTATCATCATCACCATGGTATGTTCTGTGAGAACCATAGCATCAGTGAACTTGTCCTTAATGAAATCATCATTCGCCCAAGTGCACCCAAAGGTTCTCAAATTGAGCACAAGAGACTTCAACCTTCGATATACCTCTTCCGCAGACTCATCCTCATTTCTCACAAATAGGTTGACTTCTTGCTTGAGCAAAGCCAGCCGAGATCTTCGAATTGCTTCATCACCTTCGAGGGCCTCCTCAAGGCAATCCCAAATTTCCTTGGCGGTCTTGAGGAGAGCAATGGAGTCACTATAGTCATCGGTCACCGCGGTGCGCAACATGTGGTGGGCGGTAGCATTGAGTTGATCATCAACTGCTTCTCTTGGAGTGATATTCATGGGATCCTTGGGGTTGAAACCATTGACCACAATCCACCATAGTTGTGTAGATGCACTGCGAATATGAGACTCCATATCTAGCTTCGACTTAGCAAACGCGTTAGCTTTCAAAGGGGGCGGAGGCCCCACAGGATTAATGCGAGGGTGCTGCAAGGGTTGTGGTGAGTAAAATGGTTCCACGGCGTTGTACTTGGGAACTTGAGTGCGAGCCGGGGATGCAAGAGGTTATCTCGAATCATCCGCATCATGAACCGCATTTGGATCAAATGAGTTTGAGGCGGATGTCGAGGGCTTTAAGCGAGCATCAATTTCCTCCTTGACCGAGGAGCGAACTTCTTTCAACATAGAAATTTTGAGGTCCGCAAACATTGAAAGAATATCGGCCGCGGTCAACGGGGCACCCAGGTTAATGGGGGCGACGGGAGCAACGGCCGGAGCAACAAGTGCGTCGGCCGCGGCGGGGGGTAGGTTTTGACCATCCTCCGCAAGTGGTGCGACACCTCCCTCATTCCCTAGATCGGCCATATCCTCTAAGGTTGTAAAACCTTATATTAGAGCACGAGGCTCTGGTACCAATTGAAAGGATTGATACAGTCGACTAGGAGGGGGGGGGTGAATAGGAGACTACAAATTTTACTCTTTCTTGTCAATTTTAAGGCTTAGCGGATAAAAAGGGTTCACTAGATATGCAACTAGGTGAACACAACCTATATGACAAGCAAGCTCTAAGCTAAGTATGCTAGGCAACAAACTAATTAGCAAGCCAACAAGCATACAAGGCTAAGTAAAGTGCGGGAAAGGATTAACCACAAGTGAGACGAGGACGCGGATTTTATCCCGAAGTTCACTCTTCCTTGGGGAAGAGCTACTCTCCGTTTGGAGCGGTGCCGGAGCCAAAGCTTGCGGAACGCCACCGAAGGCTCACCGTAATCTCCTTCGAGTCACCCCCAACGGATGAGCCTCGAATCACTCGGGGTTGGTCTTAAAGGCGACCACCACACCTTTACAAACTTCTCCGGAGCATACCACAAGCAAGGAAGCTTTCGGAGGAACCTCTAACCGCCTAGGAGCCCAAGCTCCAAGAGTAACAAGTCATGGTGGATGAATGTTGCGGGGAATGCGATTTGGTTTGGTCAAAGTGTAGATCGGGTCTTGCTCTCCCAATCCCCAAAGTTTCAACAAGATTGGGTGGAGGGATTGAGAGTAGTGAGCAAAATGGGGTGTAGCAATGGAGGAGCTCAACAAGACATTAGGGTTAGGGGATGGAGGAGGAAGAAGGGGGCTTTTATAGTGTTCTTGGCCGGGAGGGGATTTCTACCCGTTGGACCCCGTGCGCACGGGCCAAGTCAGCCCCATGCGCACGGGGTGTCCAGTGAGATGCGAGGTACCCCGTGCGCACGGGCCAAGTCAGCCCCGTGCGCACGGGGTGTCCAGTGAGTTTCGAGGTACCCCGTGCGCACGGGCCAAGTCAGCCCCGTGCGCACGGGGTGTCCAGAAATATTCTGACTACCCCGTGCGCACGGGGGTCAGAGACCCCGTGCACACGGGGTGTCCAGAAGATTTCTGATGAAAACATCACAGGACACCACGGCAAAGCACACAACAAGTGGAATATCTGAGGAGGTGTAGGAGGGCTGGTGTATCTGTCTTGGAGGCATTCCCACACGACACTAATTCCACGAAGACCCCTCTTGATAGTGCGGTTTTACCTATGACTCAAATCGAACCAAAACGAAAAACCTTCAAGTCGCCGGTAACCACGCCTTTGATCTTTTTGGACTGGGGGGTCGCACACCTCCATCAATGGACACCTTGGAACCAACGTCCTGAGATAAACTTTAGCAACCAACATTAGTTCCACTAACCACATTGTCATCACACCAAAATATAATCTAAGTGATACTTGCACTTTCAACCGTGTTGTTATCTTCCCTTAGGACAAGGAATATGCTTCTTTTTTGTCGTCGCATGTGTCATCAACTGTTATTGGCCAGTAATTGTTTCCTTTCTACCTCTTTTGCAAACAGGGCTATCCATTTCACCTCGTTGCTATTGCGACCTTTTTGTGAACTGCACAAATCAGTTTTTTCTTAAGAGTGTTTCGTGCAGTTCTACCAAAATGTCACACGGGCAACGTCTCTACATTTCATTGCGACTGCACAAAGGGAGATTGGTTTTGCTCTATCCTCCTCATCCAACTCCGAGCCTAATCTTCTCCAACTAGTTAGTATTAAGAGAGACTGCAAAGGTGACCGGCTTCTATTTGTGTGTTTATTGTTTCATCAGCAGTCCTCTATTATCATAATCACACTTAATATCTTTGGAACAGGGACGCTCAGCTCTATTTTAGTGGAACTGCACAAAATGATCGGAATGTTGCATGCTCCAGACAGCTACATTTTTTCCAACATGCCTTGTTGATTTAGACAGAGCTGGGGGGACGTTGCTGCCAATGAAAGCATGGATCAATTTTAATTTAACACCTTCTCACAACTTTGTCTTCAGTTGTGATGTAAATATTAGCTCTGATTAGCAAGGAAGTTAGTTTTTTATTGTTTCCGAAAGAGCATCGATGGCAAGACACACGAAACAAAAGCTGAAAGCTCACACCATTGTACAATTTCATGTCGCTGGAAAATTTATTTGCATAGTACGTCAATTATGTAAACAAATGCTGGAAGCTTGATAGCATTGCCAGAAGCCTCTTCGGCATCCGGGTCCATGTGCCATGCACAAAATTATACTCCTTCGTTCCTAAATATTTGTCTTTTTACAAATTTCAAATGGGCATATTTTAGAGTGTAGATTCACTCATTTTGCTTCGTATGTGTACTCCCTCCGTTCCTAAATATTTGTCTTTCTAGAGATTTCAACAAGTGACTACATACAGAGCAAAATGAGTGAATCTACACTCTAAAATATGTCTATATACATCCGTATGTAGTAGTCCATTTGAATCTCTAAAAAGACAAATATTTGAGTAGTCACTCGTTGAAATCTCTAGAAAGACAAATACTCCAGAGTATATTTAAGAACTGAGGGGGTAGTGCACAGCCGCATGGGAGACTCAGACCGGTCGTTGCACCACATTAATAGTGAGTAATGAGCAGTCAAATCATAAGCCCCACCTTTCCCACTGTAAGTTGCTCGGAAGAAGCAACCATCAATACGCTCTTCTTTGAATCCGCTCATACTACTCCATCCGTCACTGTTTATAGAGCGTGCTTCAGAAAAAGAGAAAATCTCTGGGACCAAGGCGACTAGCGATCGGCCTGAAAAATAGCATTGGTAGTTATAGCACGGTGTCTATTACTAGAGGAAATAATGCGTACACACATGCATGCAGTGCTTCCACCCCGGGTAGACACATGCATGCACTTACTCCACTCCATAGTACTACATCGAGAGAAAATTGCGGTTACCACGCCCTAATTAATTGAGCATTAAACCAAACGCGTCTAAAGTCTCTCTGGTGGTGGAAATGCATTGAGAGAAATGCATCATAATGAAGCGCACCCTGTAAACTGTGACGGAGGGAGGAGTAGTATGAAGGTGCAAAACCAAGTACGCGTATGGCCAGTCGGTCAATGCACCTCGTCTTGGCATATCACTGACATGTGGGACCGGAGTGTGAGCAAACCAATCTCAATTGACGGCAAAATGGCCAACCCGCCGTTCCTTGAGAGAGACGAGGAGCGAGAACACACAGGCGGGCTCGCACGGAGGCCAAGATATATTCGAGCATGGTTGATCGATATCATCATTACATGTTGGGCTCTCGCCCTTCTCCGGAATAAATGTGTACTTTATCAAAGATTAAGAAAAATAAGAGTACAGAGGCTCCACCATGCGGTTCTAGTAGTAGTACTACTCGTACTACTAAACCTTGCGCTTGGCTCTTCGCCTCTTCGTGAAGTCGAACAATGATGGTACTCCGCATGTTCGGCACTATAGTGTATGTCTCTAGCAATCTGACACCGAATGAACTGATGCATGTCCACCGCCTGGGCGAGGTACGTTCCATTAGTCAAAAGGCGTAAGCGAGCTTCACCTTGTCGTGCAAGCTTCTCCTCGTTCTGCGAGTTGACGGGACACACCAACAAGTAGTGCTAGTCCATACTCCCTCCTTTCCGGTTAATATGGCTTAATCTTTTTTGCGAGTAAATGAGAGAGCTTTATTCATATATAAGCACACGATCAGCCAAGACACTGGTCACTAGGAAGCGAGGTACCCCGCAAAAAAAGAAGTAGGAAGCGAGGTGTTTCATCAAGCCAGCTCTCGGCCGCACTCAAAGTGCAGCAAGCACGGTTCGCACAAAGATGCGCCGCAAGGTTTGCTGACCTGTTTACATGCTGAATAACAAAAAAGAGAGGAAATATTACCGAGCGCTCCTATTTGTAACAGGATATGAGCCAGAATTAAGCGAGAATTGTGGCGAGTGTTCCATGCAATCAACTTCCATTATCACATGCGAGAACCCTCGAAGAGAACCAAATGTGTTGAAGATTGCTTTATCACATTTTAAAAATATAATAAGAGTGCAGACGCTCCTCCATCCGGTTCCTAGTACTAGTATAGTACCTCTATAGACTATAGTAGTAGTACTAGTAAACTTTGCGCTTGGCTGTTCGCCTCTTCGGGAAGTGCAACAATAATAGTACTAGTATAGTGTATGCTTCTGGCAATCTGACACCGAATTAACTGTTGCACGTCCACCGCCTGAGCGAAGGACAACTTGCATTAGTCAAAAGTTTCTCCTTGTCCTTCGAGCCACCGCGCGCAAGCTTCTCCCGTCCTTCAAGCTTCTCCTCGTTCGGCAAGTTGACGGGACACAGCAAAGTAATGCTAGTCCATACTGCCTCCTCTCCGGTTAATATGGCTTAATTTCAAACGAGATAAATACACTGTCTGTCACTGTATATTTGTAAAAATACGGTCAGTGGACTTCATAATACGCTCATTGCGCTCAATATATACATTTTCCGGTGTTTATACGGTCACTACCTCACCCTGGCTGAGTATGTGTGTGCATGCACGTGTAGGTTGAGCACTTGAGCGTGACCGTGTGCTCATACATGCATGCATTAGGGCGTCGCGCGCGTTTTTGCGTCCATGTGTACGTGTGACTATTGCATACACGTAGGGGGAGTACGTGTAGGGGCGACTAAAGGAGCAGTCAAATCACACAGTAAGTTAGTCGGAAGAAGCAACCATCATTTCACTCTTCAATGACACGTACGCAATATAAAATGGTTGATATGGAGAGAAAAAGAAAACCACTATATATACACTAGCAGGAGCCTAAGCTACAAGCCTGCTTGCTTGGGTTGCTCTCTTCACAAGCATCGAACGACGGTGGCCACACCGCTGGTCACATATCCGGCCTGATCCCGCAACTTGGGGAAGGGAACAATGTTCTGCGTAGACGCGGTCGACATCGGCGAGGGAGAAAATCCACAGTCGGTGCGTCCCTATCGGGGGTCATCGCGGTATGGGCCGATGCCGCGTCCCAACCGCCCTTCTAGCTACAGCCCGACGTCCCAGGTAGTCCATCTTCCTTTTGGAGCCGGCTTGCTCCACTGCCGCAGCTCCCCACGTAGCTCCATCTCCATGTCGATCTTTCTCTACTTCTACCGGCTTCTACTTGTGCTGAGTTTATGTCTCATGAACTAGTGCCAGTACTATTATTCTAATCACACTTCTTCAATATCTTTGCCATCAGGGATGCTCAGCTCGATTTTAGTGGAACTGCACAAAAGCATCGTATGATCCGAGGGTGCCAGCCGTCTTTCCTTCGACAGGTTCTACCTGGCCAGGAAATTAAATCCTGTTTAGGGTTTAGGGTTTGAGTCGTAGTGACCCCATCAGTAGTTTTTCTTTCGTACACGCTCGCACAACTTTTGTCTTTAGTTGTGAAGTAAATATTGGCTATGATCTGTGAATCATTGAGATGCATCAGCATGCGTGTTAGTTTTCCCTTGTATTTGATGGAATGTTGTAACGGCGCAACATTGGAGTAGGAATGAAAATGGAGTGGAAAGTTTCCGTTTTTCCAGAGAAAAAATGGAAACGGAGAGAAACCAACGTTTCGTTTCGTTGGATCGCGCCATCGAGAAAAACCAACGTTTAAATCACGTCTGTCGCGTTCGTGTCTCACCCTCCTCCACGGCTCGACCCCACACGGTCGCTCGGCATGCCACTCACCGCAAACCGAGTATACGATAACTTCCCCGCCTGCTTGTCGATGGATTGCGCCATGGAGTACTAGTACTACTGGAAGAGATTGGCGAGTTGGGGAGGACAGCTAGCTGTAGCAAGGACTCCGAAGAACTTTTTACATGCATGTTGTGGCCGGCTATTGCGACCTTTGAACGCGGAGCAGTCGCGTGCACCAGGAAGCGGCGCAGGCGACACTCTCTCGGCCGGCACGCCGCTTCAATGCCGGCGCCAGTGAGAGGTCGCGTCCGCTCTGGCGGGCATGAATGCGGCATTGACCGTTTCAGGCGGGAAGCACGCGCGGGTGATGAAGAGGGTTCGGGTTGGTCAGGAGCGGTCGTGGTAGCGGTCCGGACGCCCGTAAAGAAGAGATGTTGTACGTTAATATTGCCGCGTATATAAACGTAAATAATGTGCCAGTTGGACAAGTATGATTGGAGATGGAGATGGAAATGGAATTTTACGTAAACATGGATATGCATGTCTATGTCTATGTGTGTGTGCGCGACGACTCTCGCGACCTGGATGCGGGGGCGTGTTTTTGATCGAGTTTTCTTTCTTGGTACGTTAAAAAATTGTCCGCCAGTTTTTGTTTCTTTTTTCGGGAACACGCGTATTCTATTTAAAACCACTACTATGGAGAGATTGTTTTACTCCATTATAGCCTCTTGTTTGATAGAGTTTCTCGCGTCTCGCTCTCTCACCCTCTCCATATCAAAACAAGATGACAGTGTCCACACTATCTCTCTCCTCACCGGTGGTCACAGATCCGGCCGAATCCCGTCCGCTGCGGGAGGTGAGGAGGTGCAGCGTTGACGTTGTCGCCGTCGGCGATGGAGGAAGCCGATGCGCACCGTCCTCTCGGAGCCGGCGCTGGCGTGGACGAAGGTCCTCCGCGCCCTTGTTCGCTGCCGTCGTGTGGGCAGATCCCGCCCGCCCGCCTAAGCGACATCTCGCCCACCTGAGGTATAACTTCTTGTACTGGTCTAGCTCCCCAGGTCGTTGCATGTGGGTTTTCTTCTATGCGACTACTCCCCAGCTCACCATGTATAGTAGCTAGGGTTCGTCGGCTGGCCCAACATCACCTACTATTATAGAGGAAATGCCACTCGAAAAGTTGTCCTGATTTATGCCTCGGTGGAGGTATACATTTTGTTTCGACAAAAAGTACATGGTGGTTGTGCGGTCATTGTCCATATGCTCCTATTGCTGCTGCTAATCTAATACTATCATTTTGTTTCGTTTCGTACTTACACAATTTAAAACGATTGTTATGGAGAGAATAAGAAAACCACTCCACTATATATTAGTCGTATACACGAGTACTATATGGGCGCAGCTTCATTGACTTTAGTGCACCTGCCTTTGGGTTTATGACAGGTGGGCCCAAAATGTGGCTGGCCCACCTATCATACAGCCAAAAGTAGGTGCAGTTAAGGTACCGGAGCTCAGTCCGTACTACAGTATATATATATAAGCTGGAGCCTCAACGCTTGTTCGCTAGGGTTTGCACTCTCCACACTCTCGCCGCACTACATATATATATACACGCTGGAGGCTCAGCGTTCCTTTGCTAGGGTTTGCTATATTCACTGTCTCTCACCCTCTTCACCAGATCTAAACAAGAATGCGTTGTGGTCTCTGTCTATCTCACCCCCCTCATAGACAGCTGGCGAAGGAGGCGTCCGGTTCCCGTCGCACCGGGAAGGGGACGAGGTGCAGCGTTCACTCCATCGCCTTCGGCGAGGGAGGCAATCCATTGCCGGCTGCGCTTTTCTCTTTCTCCCAGCACCTGTGCGGGAGGGCCAGCGACCCCTTCTTCCTCGCTGCCGTACGTAGTGTGAGCAGATCCGACCTCCCGCTGCACGCCTTGCCACATCCCGACGACCCTAAGGTATAACCATATAAGTTTCTTTGAAACCGTCATTGGTCTAGCTGCATGCTGACCTTTATTGATTCTGTAGTTGAATCTAGGTCTTGGTTCAAAGAGGAAAGAAGGGTGCGGTGGGGTGGAGCATGAATCTAGGACGTGGTTCAATGAGGAAAGGAGGGAGGGAAAGTAGTATAGACTAGCTATCCAGCCGCTTTGTTGGTCGAAAAGGGAGAAAGGGGGTAACCCAGTACACACATCTGTAAGGAACCCAACTCTTTGTTGAAAAGGGAAAGAAACTGGGGGGTCGGGTAGTTTGTGCAGGACTAGATTTGCTGCCCTCACATCGGAAAAAGTTTCAAAGAGAACAAATATGGGACCAATGCAGATATGCTGCTTGGCTACATACTCTACATCACCCATTTATACGTGTGGACGCACATGGTGCTGGCATGTCCCATGTCCCATCCACATGATCGTGCAGTGTGTTTTGAGATGTTGTGCCACTTGTATTGGTACTGTTTTAAGTAAATGTTGAATTGAAGCTATTATATTTTAAGCAATGCCACTCTCAGAATTAACTACTGAACTATTTTAAGAGAATTTCTCTGTTAATATGAATCAATGCAACCGTTTTAGAAATGCTACTGTCCTATACTTTGTTTTCCATCAAGATAAGTAGATGCTTCTTTTTGTGGCCGCATGTTTCATCCTCCTTTATTGGCAGTAATTGTTTCCTTTTTTGCCTCTGTTAAATCAAGGATATCTATTCAACTTGTTGCTATAGCAAACTTAAATGTCTCACTGGCGACTTTACTTGATTTCAGAGTAACTGCACAAAACGAGATTGGATTTCCTATTCGTGTTGGCAGATTCATACGTGATCTTGTGTGCGTCATGACAGGTTGGTACTTGCTTCATCCACATGATCGTGCAGTGTGTTTTGAGATGCTGTGCTACTTGTATTGGTACTGTTTTAAATAAATGTTGAATTGAAGCTATTGTATTGCTGTCTTTTCCCATTAAGTAGTGAACAAAAATGGGACCAACCTAGACATTATGCTTGTTGCTTTGTTACAACAAACTCTGCATCACCCCCTTTATAAGTAGATGGAAGCCCATGTTGTTGCGCCCACTCTCCCTGGAACTGTTTATGCTTTTTGTTAATCTAATGCCGCTCGTAAAATTAAGCAATGCCACTCTCAGAATTAACTACTGAATCTTATTTCAAAATTGCAACACTTGTTAGGGATTGGTGGGATTACCATTTTTGTGGCCGCATGTTTCATCCTCCTTTATTGGACAGTAATTGATTCCTTTTTTGCCTCTGTTAAAACAGGGATATCTATTCAACTTGTTGCTATTGCGACATTTTGCTTCGCTTAATTTGGGTGGAACTACACAAAAGGAGACCGGATTTCCATATATGTGTTGAGATCTCTTTCAGGTCTTCCTCACGAGTTGTTTCAAATCTTGGTCCTGAAAGGTCAGTACCGACTTTCCTCAGAATTAACTACTGAATCTTAGTTCAAAACTGCAACACTTGTTAGGGATCGGCGGGAGTACCATTTCTGTTAGGGATCGGCTGGAGTACATGTTTAAGAAATGTATTGTTCAGATAATGTCTCTGTTATTATATATCAATTGCAGTGTTTTACAAATGGTACTATCCTGCTTTGTAGTTCTTTCTACATGTTTAACCAAGGTATGGTTAAGATAATGTCTCTGTTAAAATGAATCAGTCGCATTGTTTTAGAAATGATACTTTTCTGCTTTGTCGTTCTTTATACATGTTGAAACAAGGCATTGTTAAGATAATGTCTCAGTTACTATGAATGAATCACACTGATTGAAAATTGCTACTCTCCTGCTTTGTTTCCCATTAAGATAAGGTAGATCAGTAGATGTTTTTCTTCTGGGAGTACAAGTCATCAACCGTTATTTCTCAGTAATTGTTTCCCTTATGCCTTTTGTTGCTTACAGGGATATCAAAATTAAAGCTCGGTTTTATTCCGACTTTGATTTTAGTTGAACTGCACAAAAGGAGCCAATGTGTCTAAGGCAATCTGCTGCATTAGTGGGTCCAGTTGGTCTTACCACTTTGCAGAAAGAAGCAGTCACTGTTTGCGCTACATTACACAAGGAATGATCCAGAAGCTTTACAGAGTATTGGTAGACGCTAGTGACATGACTAGTCTGCACAGAGCATAGGAAAGTCTACAACGCGTGGAGTGCACTGGGCAAAAAGTGCCCAAACAAGTACAGGGAGCCAGGACAGGACTCCAAATCTGTCAATGTCATTCTAAGCAACAATGATGCGGCATCTGGGTATGGTAATCTGTTTACCGTACTTTCAGTTTGTTAGTCCACTGATTGGTGGGTTGACACTGGGGCCAATATTCATCTGTGTACTGCTGTGTCTTTGTTTTCTTGCAGCATATAAATACGATATCCACAGGGATGCTCAGCTTGATTTTAGTGGAACTGCACAAAATGTCCAAATGGTTTGTGTCCTCCATAATACTTCATCATGCACAATACATCGAATGGTTCTCTAATCATTCGTCGTCACCTTGAGCCACCAGACTATATGTTTGAATGGTGCTGCCAGCGTCAGCCATTAAGAAGGGTAAGAAGATAGACAAAAAGAGAGATGGCTGCTTTACTTGTGGTTCGGAGGAACACTGGGCAAACAAGTGCCCAAACAAGTACCAAGAAGCCAGGACAGGACTCCAAGTCTGTCAATGTCACTCTAAGCAACAATGATGGGGCATCTGGGTATGATAATCTGTTTACCGTACTTTCAGTTTGTTAGTCCGCCAATTGGTGGGTTGACACTGGGGCCAATATTCATGTGTGTGCTGATGTGTCTTTGTTACGAAATCCACAGGGATGCTCAGCTTAATTTTAGTGGAACTGCACAAAATGTTCAGATGGTTCGTGTCCTCCATAATACTTCACATCATGCACAATACATCGAATGGTTCTCTAATCATTCGTCGTCACCTTGAGCCACCGGACTATCAGATGACAAACTGATGACAAACCCTGCCCGTTCCACAATCATAGGCATTACATATTTTGAATGGGAAAAGCTTGTCAAAGTTGACATTAGTTTAATATATTGGAATTGGAAAACCTTGTAAATTTTTGCTCATTGATGTTAGCCAGAAGACATGCATTTGATATTTTTGAGTGGGACACACTTTGCTGTGAGCAACATCGATCGTTTTTTCCTATTCCTGTCTTCAGTTCAGAAGTAAATATTTACTCTGCTGAGATGCATAGTCACATGAATGTTGACTTATGTAAGATATTTTAAGAGTTTGTTCTGAATATTGTCTATGTAATGCCAGGCCTTGTGTTTGATTGCAAAGTTGAGCTTGAAATGTTGTGGCATGCGGCATCACGAGCTGTTCACCGTGCCTCTTGAGAATAATGCTTCGTATTGTTTTGCATGTCGATCTAATGCGAGTGATTTGCTTGTTAGGAAGATCATCCTCTTCTGTTGTTTCCGTGCTTAAGAAGTTCATCGTCTTATGTTTCATTCATAGCCTATACGACAAGTCGGGTAGGTTAGACGTGAAACCATATGATCTTCTGACCAACTCATCATCTTAGGCCGTGATTGGATCGTCGTTTCCCAACCAAAACCGCTTGTAAAACTGATGCTGGTAAATAAAAGCAGATGGTCTCGGGCGAAGCGCTTGGTTGGTCGATTTCGACTGGTAAAATATACACCGGTCTCTCAAATTACACGCGTAACCCGCCGGTTTTACTTACAGACCTCGGGCCCGCAGTTTCATTACGCCTGAATTTTACGCGTTGTTTCCGATGACGAGTAAATTACACTTGTATCTTAATACAGGTGTGAAATAAACTAGAGCTCCCAAGCGCGGCCTTACCGTTTCATGCCGTCTCAGTCTCTCGAAGGTGCTCATAGGTGTCCGATGATCCTGGCTTCTTGAATGAGCATCGGACGCTATATCAGACCATCCGTAGGACCCGCGAGGCCCTCTCCGTCGTCCTTCGAGTTGTTGCGCTCGCCGTGGCGCCGAGCATTGTTAACATGGTCAATGAACATGAGGATTCAGGAGATGACTTTATTTTTACTGGATGACAGTAGGGACCCACTAGGGCCATAGCCATACGTACGCAAGTGCCTCCTTATTATGTACAACTATATTTTTTTGCTTCCTCCTGGTTTCCTGACATCATGGTCCCACACCATTGTCAACCTATGTAGTCAATATAAACGAGAGAATTGCACAAGGTGCGGCCGACAGCTGGGACCAAGCAGCTCGAGCAGTATTTGTATTTTTGAGGCGTGAGCATTGCAGAGTTTTTCTTGGTGATGTTTTCGTTGTTGTTCAGAGGAGAGCAGGGTATTAACTGGGCGGGCTGTGGCCCGTCTAGCCCAGGACAAATATCCAGCCCAGATATTTTTTTTTTCAAGATGAAAATGGCTAGCCCAGCTATACGTTTTTTTGAGGAATACCCAGGCAAGGTCAACTTGTTATTCTCCGCCCCGCTGGGCTACAAATCTTTCCTAGGAGGGATGCATTAGGCTTAACAGGAAAATGGGCTTTAAAAAATAATAAATGGGATGTAATTACAAAAACTGGGCAGTAACTATAAAAAATGCACCAAGCACGGAATTAGTTTATAAAATATTATTTATGGATTTTGAAAATCTTATTTTTTAATTGTTGCGCGCGCAATGTTTCGTTAGATTTTTACGTAACACAAACTTATATTTAATCTGACTAGAAATTTCGGGATACAAATATTTCGGATCCCATCAAAATGTGGGAAATTTTTATTGAATTCTGTCTTGAACGGTTGTTTGAAATTATTAATTGTTGAAAATGGACTGTACTTTTAACAAACTGTAAATGGGCTGTAGTAAATTCCATTAGAATTCATAAATGGGTTGTACATTCTTACAAATCGCAAATGGGCTATAAGTTCTCTCCCACACACTTGTGGGCCTACTAAGTTGACGCGTCCCCTAAAAAAAGAAGTTGACGCGTATGCAAGGCTTTGTCAAATTATTATAGTCAACACACGGTTCTAGCAGCAGTGGCCATTGGATGTCCATCCAATGGATGCCGTGCTTCTTCTTCAATCTCGAATATTCTAGCTTCACCCGCCCAAAAAATGATTCCTCCCTCTGACATCTGGGGCGCATCGTTTCGGAAGCTGACCTGTGGGCCTACTAAGTTGACGCGTACCAAGGGCTTTGTCAACTTAGTCAATATGAACGATTCTAGCTGCAGTGACCGTACGATGTCCATCCAATGGCTGTAGTGCTTCTTCAACCTCTGGTCTTCTTGCTCCAGCCGCCCAAAGGAGCGTCGGTCGTGCCGCGTGCTCCTGCCTCCCGTGGCCGGCTGTGATGCCGCGGAGGCCTCACCGCCCCCTACTACTCCCACCGCTGGCCAGGCCATCCCTCTACTCTCCCACACCCCCTGTTATTCCGCGGCGACGACAGCCTCACACCGCAGCCGAACCAGTGAACCCTCGTACACCTCTCCGCGCGGGCTTCCACTGCCGCGTCTTCCCCGGCTCCGCGTCGTCCCCTTCCTAGGCCTCGCCATCGTCCACCGCCCTGGTGCTCTCAGCGCGGCGTGGTGAACGTGGTCAAGGAACGGCTTCCATCGGACGTGGAGAGGCTGACAGCTAGGTCCACGACGGCAGTAAGAAAGTGCCTCCTTATTACGCGGAAAATAATGATTCCTCCACCTGACAGCAGGGACCCACCGGACGGGCCACCGTATTTCACGAAAAAAAAACGTTTGCCCCCTGACTGCTGGGACCCACCGGACGGGCCACCGTATTGCACGAAAAAAACGTTCCCCCCACTGTCAGCTCGGACCCACCGGAAGTGCCTCCTTATTACGCAAAAAAATGAATACTCCCCCTGCTGGTTGGGACCCACCTTGGTGGGAGGCTGACTTGTGGGCCTACTAAGTTGACGGGGATGGAGTGCTTTGTCAACTTAGTCAATATGAACGATTCTAGCTCCAGTGACCGTACGATGTCCATCCAACGGCCGTAGTGCTTCTTCAACCTCTGGTCTTGTTGCTCTAGCCGCCCAAAGCAGGGCCAGTCGTGCCTCATGCTCCTGCCTCCCGTGGCCGGCTATGCTATCGCGGAGGCCTCACCGCCCCCTACTATTCCCACCGCTGGCCAGGCTCTGTGGCGACGGCAGCCTCACACCGCAGCCGAACCAGTGAACCCTCGTACTCCTCTCCGCGCGGGCTTCCACTGCCGCGTCTTCCCCGGCTCCGCGTCGTCCCCTTCCTAGGCCTCGCCATCGTCCACCGCCCTGGTGCTCTTGGCGCGGCGTGGTCAGCGTGGTCAAGGAACGACTTCCATTGGAAGAGTACTGTCGTGGACATGCTGATGGCTGGGTCCACGACCGCAGCAAGGAAGTGCCTCCTTATTACGCGCAAAATAATTATTCCTCCACCTGACAGCGGGGACCCACCGGATGGGCCACCATATTTTGCGAAAAAAAACATTTCCCCCTGACTGCTCGGACCCACCAGGTACATCTTCGCACGCAAGGAAGTGCGTCCGGGCAAAAAACAAAGAAAAACGATTCACCCCCCTGACTGCTGGGACCCACCAGCTACATCTTCGCAGGCAAGGAAGTGCCTGACAGTCGGGACCCACCTGGTCGAAGCGTACGTACCGTTGTCATTCTGGTCGCGAACGTGTACGTACATACTGGTCGATGTAGAGGCGCGCACGTGTCGTAGTAGAGGCGCGCACGTAGCATGTACATGTACGTACAACGGCCAGGGTGCAAGAAAATAATAACGGCCACATACGTACATACGGGCGGGGTATCAAACGCCTACTCGCGCGTACGCACGGCCAGGGCTCGTGTACATGGCTGGGTCAGAACGGAGAAACAGCGTCGTCGTCGTGTTCATGGGGAGCCAACCGGCTGGGTCGGAACGGAATGCGTCGTCGTGTTCATCAGGAGGGCTTGGACGGAACAACCGATGGAAACGAGGCCTGGCATACCGCAGAATGGAGGAAACAGCCTTGTGTTCGACCGGCCACATTTGAAACGGGATCCTGTTCATCGAGAGGGGTCTGGCGTACCGCAAAACGGAGGAAACGGACCTCCTACGGTCGAAACGGGGGTCCTGTTGATCGGGAGGGGTGTGGCATACCGCAAAACGGAGGAAACGAACTTGTGTTGGAGCGCTACGGTCGAAACGGGGGTCCTGTTCACTGGGAGGGGTGTGGCGTACCACAAAACGGAACTCCACGGGATACTGTTCATCTCCACCATCGACCCCCTCCAGCCTCCACGGACTACTGTTCATCCACCGTCGACCTCCTCCAGCCTCCACCTGGCTCCTGTTCATCCACGGGCTCCTGTTCATCCAGCCTCCACCGCGCGCTACTCCACCGGCTACTGTTCAACCAGCCCCTCCACGGGCTCCTGTTCAACCACCCCTCCATGGGCTACTGTTCATCCTTCCCTCCACCATCTACTGTTCATCCTGCCCTCCACGGGGTGGTCCTGTTCATCCTGCCCTCCACGGGGTCCTGTTCATCCAGCCCCAACCGGCTCGAACGATCGGGGTCTTGTTCATCCACCCCCACCGGGAACTGTTCATCCAAACCCCCCAACAACGCTCACTGTTCATCCAGAGGCAACACCACGGGGTCCTGTTCATCCACCCCCATCGGGAACTGTTCACCCAACCCCCCCCCCCGCAACACTCACTGTTCATCGAGAGGCAGCATCGATCGGCTTCAGTTAGCAGCAGTAGCGAAGGAATCGCTCGATCGGGTTCAGTTAACAGCCATCGATCGACCGCTCGGGTTCAGTAACACGTAGCCAGCAGTGCAATCGCTTGGGTTCAGTTAGAGCCCAACGCCTCGCTCGGGTTCAGTTAGAGCCCAACGCCTTGCACACGCGCGCGTACATACGAGAGAAACGCGCATCGCTCGGCCCCCGACCACCCACCGTAACCGGGGACTCCCCGATATTTTCCGCGCCCTCGCTTCTACCACAGTTTTTTCTGTCATGGACGGCCCAAAGAATGTCATGCAGCTGCGTCTCCGGCCCGCCCAGGAAGAAAAGCCCATTTTCTGTCATGATTTTTTGTCATAGAAGTAGGACCCCACCACATCTATGATGATACCGGGTTTTGTCACAATTATCGTCATAGAAGTGTCATAAGTATGACAGAAAAGATTTTTGTTCGGCCCAAAATGTCACGGATGTGTCCTTTTTTGTAGTGACATGACACCACTAAGGGAATCACAACATACATACTATCAAAATATCGAACACATATCAAGTTCACATAATTACCTGCAACATGATTTCTCCCGTCACCTCAAGAACAAAAGTAACTACTCACAAATGATAAACATGCTCATCATCAGAGGAGTGTTAAATAGCATAATGGATCTGAACATATAATCTTCCACCAAATAAACCATATAGTAATCAACTACAAGATGTAATCAACACTACTAGTCACCCACAGGCACCAATCTATAGTTCCGGTAACAAGATTGAATACAAGAGATGAACTAGGGTTTGAGATGAGATGGTGTTGTTGAAGATGTTGATGGAGATTGCCCTCCCCAAGATGGGAGAGTTGTTGGTGATGATGATGACGATGATTTCCCCCTCCAGGAGGGAAGTTCCCCCGGCAGAATCGCTCCACCCGAGGGCAAAAGTGCTCCTGCCCAAGTTCCGCCTCGAGACGGCGGCGCTCCGTCCTGAAAGCCTTCTCCCTATTTTTTCTAGGTCAAAATGACTTGTATACCAGAAGATGCGCACCGGAGGTGGGCCGAGGAGGCCACAACCCACCAGGGCGCGCCAGGGGGCCTGGCGCGCCCAGGTGGGTTGTGCCCACCTGGTGGCCCCCCTCAAGTGTTTATTGGCTCCAATATTTCTTAAATAATCCATAAAAAATCTCCGTGAAGTTTCAGCTTGTTTGGAGTTGTGCAGAATAGGTTGCCTGATGTAGCTTTACCAGGTCCAGATTTCCAGCTGCCGGAATTCTCTCTTGGTGTGTTCATTGCAAATTATGAGAGAAAAGGCATTAGAATTACTCCAAAAAGCATTATTATGGATAAAAACATTATAAATAATAGTAAGAAAACATGATGCAAAATGGACGCATCATTGAACAACAATGCAGCTGGCGGAGCTGCATAGGATGTCCGGCTTGGCCATGAAGGACGTCATAGTCCGGCTTTGGCCAACCGAACCCATTCAGCAGCTACTTCGGCCTGGTGAAGCGACTCGCCGACGCGCTACCCCGAGTTGAAGCTGTCAAGCACTCAGCGTGCATAGAAGGTGCGCGGATGGCCTTTGCCCGCGTGAAGATGCATTGGCCGAAAATGAAGGCCACCGTCGTGGCGACTGAGGGCCCACCCAAAGGACCACCGCAAGCCAGAGTGGTATTTTGACGATGTCCTGGAGGGTGCTCGATTAGTAGAGGGCCAATGCTCGAAGGATATCATGTTTGAGTGAATGTATCCGAGCTGTCATACGTGTTTTGTGAACCAAGGCTTTTGTAATATATTTACGCCTTTATCTAAAATTACTTTCCTCCTATGCGGCCGTTTTTAATTCTGAGAGTTTACCAGTCGTCGGCTTCAGCCCCCACGTAGATGCTACGGGGGTGTTCAGAATAGCGCACGATCACACTTGACCCAACGTCTTGGTCCGTAAAGGAGGTGTCTGCACAGCGAACACGGCAATCAGACTATGCGGCTTTATCACTTTCACTTAGCCATAGGAGTTTGACGATGGGACTAAGAACTAGCCCCTGGTGCGTATGCGGCTATCCGGACTGGGATGCCTTAGGCACGTGACTGGACGAGGGCCAGTCCTTCGTACAATGCGGAAGAAATCTCAAAAGATTTATAGCAAGTCACCGAATCGCCGACCAGCTCTCGCCGTACCATGACAGTCAGTTTTCAGCTTTCTCTACTGAGGTGTTTGACCGGACGAACCAGAAACACAATCGCACTAGTTCTCCCTTTACTACCCTAGACGAACAAGCGGAACGTAAGGTAGTAATCACAGGAGCCGGGCAACCCAACTATTGACCAACGACATGATTCGGAGCCAATGCATATAATGCCAAATTCGGGACGCTGAAGCATACTCTAAAAGTGTTCGGACTTTTGAGAATATATGGGGCCGAATAGAGCCCCTGGTACATAGATCGTACCAAAGTATAAATGGCAATCTGACGCAAAGAGGGAATATAGATTGAAATAAACCAATACCGAATAAGGGTTGGTAAAAACTATTCCCATTATAATCTGATTGATACGTAAAAACGTGCTATTACAGATAATGCCATAAACATCAAGGCTATTTTACATGCCGAGAATTTGTTAACAATGGGAAGCGGTATACAGGGTCGAAAGAAAAGGTAGTCTTGAAGATCCCAAGGACATCCTGCCGCACGTCTGCGCCGCTTTCGCCTTGGTGCAAGATCCTTTTAGAGGAGCAATCGTCGATGAAAGGGGCTTTGGGAAAGGGCCCTTGCACGACCGTGAAGTTATTGGGTTTTAACGAACCTGTAATATGAGAGGAAAAAAGGAAAGGAAAAAGGTTTAAGGTCCGAATAGGTTCAAGCCGCACTATGAACCTCGTCCGCAATATGCCTCCGTCGTTGCCCAAGGTATTTTAAGTATGTAGTTATGCACACGCGGTACATATGCCGCGGTTAGATGGGGCGATTGACGGAGGCGGAACTGCTAGTCCAGCTCTGGATTGACCAAGCTATCGTTCTGCAGGGTAGACCGGACTCATTTGATAGTGTCCGGAGGCTTCATGGCCGATGAAGTGTTCGGCTTGATGAGGCCGCTCTGTACCTCGGCTGCAAGGGCCGTGGTGTGCTCCTCAGTACGGAGGGAGCGCTGCATGTTTCCATTAATTGTGATAACGCAACGGGGTCCGGGCATTTTGAGCTTTAAGTAAGCATAATGCAGGACTGCATTGAAGCGGGCGAAGGCGGTGCGTCCGAGCAGTGCGTGATAACCACTGCGGAAGGGGACGATGTCGAAGATCAGGCCTTCGCTTCGGAAGTTGTCCGGTGAACCGAAGACTACTTCCAATGTTAATGAACCCGTGCAGCGGGCTTCGACGCCGGGTATCACTCCTTTAAAGGTGGTGTTACTAGGCTTGATTCTTGATGGGTCAATACCCATTTTACAAACAGTGTCTTGATAAATCAAGTTAAGACTGTTGCCCCCGTCCATAAGGACTCGAGTAAGATGGAATCCATCGATGATTGGATCAAGGACCAGAGCTGTCGAACCTCCATGACGGATACTGGTCGGGTGGTCCCTGCGATCGAAGGTGATCGGACAAGCCGACCACGGGTTGAATTTAGGGGCAACAGGTTCTACGGCGTAGACGTCCCTTAGCGCGCACTTGCGCTCCCTCTTAGGGATATGACTGACGTATATCATGTTCACTGTTTTCACCTCAGGGGGAAATTTCTTCTGTCCCCCTGTGTTCAGTGGGCGGGGGTCCTCATCGTCCTCGCATGGTGGCGCTTTCCCCTTATGTTCAGTATTTTAACTTACCGGCCTGTTTAAAGACCCAACAGTTTCTGTTGGAATGATTGGCAGGCTTGTCAGGGGTGCCATGAATCTGGCAAGGCCGATCGAGTATTTTGTCCAAATTGGACGAACCATCTTTATTTCCTTTGAATGGCTTCTTCCGCTGACCAGATTTAGAGCCACTAGAATCTGGCGTTAACTGATGTGCCTTCAGTTTCTTCATTGTTGTTTCGACGCTTGTGTTTGTTGTGTCGTGGCCTGCCGTTGCCATCTCTGGCTTCGGAGGTGCCAGGGTCGCTGGTACTGTTGCTTCTACGAGCCAACCAACTGTCTTCTCCCGCACAGAAGCGGGTCATGAGTACGGTAAGAGCTGCCTTGGACTTCGGCTTTTCCCGGCCGAGGTGTCTGGCGAGCCACTCGTTGCGGACGCTATGTTTAAAGGCCGCAAGGGCTTCGGCGTCCGGACAATCGACAATTTGGTTCTTTTTAATTAAGAACCTAGTCCAGAGTTTGCGGGCTGACTCTCCGGGTTGCTGGACTATATGACTAAGGTCATCGGCATCCGGAGGCCGGACATAGGTACCTTGGAAGTTGTCACGAAATGCATCCTCCAAATCCTCCCAGCTGCCGTTAGAGTTCTCTAGGAGGCTATTTAACCAGTGTCGTGCTGGTCCTTTTAGCTTTAGGGGGAGGTATTTAATGGCGTGGAGACCGTCACCGCGAGCCATGTGAATATGGAGAAAAAAGTCTTCAATCCATACCGCGGGATCTGTCGTTCTGTCGTATGATTCAATGTTCAAACCCTTCTGGGAACTGGTGCTGCATTACCTCATCGGTGAAGCATAAGGGGTTTGCGGCGCCTCTGTATCGGGCGACGTCATGATGGAGTTCAGACGACATCCGTGTTCGGTTTTCAGCCCGGGTGAGATTATGCTTATCGCGCCGGGCTTGGTGGCCATCATCTTGCATTGGAGCACGCCCCCTTGATCCATAGATTGATCTGGCCTGACCGGCTCAATTGTATAGGTCCCGGTGTAAGTCGTAGGTGTAGCCCGGAGCCGCTACCTCCTTGCCTCGACGGCTAGGTGGTGCGGGCTGGTGTGGCATAAGTAGCCGCTTTGCCTCGCCCACGTGGTGGTTGGTCTGGTTCATCAACACGATTATATCTTGACGGTATTGGCTCTAAGGCCTCATCATCGAATTGTGGCAGTAGCCGACGCTTCAGATAGCTCTTTGTTGGGCGCTCGAGGCCATACTCCTCGGCAGCTAGGACCTGGGTCTATCTGTCATTGAGCGTATCCTGTTCGGCTTGAAGCTGTTGTTGTTTCTTTTTTAGGCTCCTCGCAGTTGCGATGAGCTGTCTCTTAAAGCGCTCTTGTTCGAGGGGTTCCTCTGGCACAATGAAGTCTTCGTTGCCGAGGCTGACATCCTCCTCGGAGATCGGTAGATAGTTACCATCCTCCGAATCCTCATTCCCGACTGGCTCGTCGGGGTTAACTTGTCCCTCCTCCCATTCATCCTGCTCGGACGCAGGCTCGGTGGGGTCTTCCGGATCTTCGGCATCGTCCGGAGTACTGTTGTCTCCGGTGCCGGTGTTGCTTTCCTTTTCGTGGCTTCGCTGACGTCGACGTCTCGTTGGTGCCTCGACGGGCTTATCCTCGCTTGGATCCTTCCTGCCGTCGTCGTCATCCTTTTTAGGTGTATCCACCATATACACATCATATGTGGAGGTGGCCGTCCAACGCCCGGTAAATGGTAGGTCTTGGCCTGGTTTGTCTCCGGCATCATCGTCGATGCCGTCGATGTCTTTGGAGGCGTAGTCGAGCATGTCGGTTAAGTCTTCGACAGTGGCTACCAAGTGGGTGGTGGGTGGGACGCAAAATTCCCTGTGCTCAGCCCCTAGTTCGGGCTAGGCGTGGTTCAGAAGCGATACTTCCGTAATGGTGAGGGATCGCATTAAGTCCAAGGCCTCGCTTCAGAGTGAAGGCCGGACGGGGAACCGAGGTTCTCCGGGGCTGTGCATGGCAGATTCTACGAGGCAGTGCTTACTAGACGCAGACCTTGAGAGTTCGGAGTTGGCATCCAGAGGCGAGTTCGGCTCTCCGATGACGGGGAGAGTCCTGTCTGACTCCAGGCTCGCCGAAGACATAGTTGCCTCTGGGTCTCCGGAAAAGAGCTCCGTAGTAGGAGAGAGTCCGGTGGGTTTCAAACACCTATCTTCGGATGAAGTGATCTGCTCTGGATCTAAGGCCAGGGCAGGGATGGTAGTTTGTCTTTGAGCGGTGCCTAACGACGGATCCGATGGGTTTCCTTCTTGGAGATGAGGAATAGTGGTCGAGGCCGCGAACCCTTCGAAGATCAAGTCTCCTCGGATGCCGACGACGTAATTCAGGCTCCCGAATCTGATCTGGTGACCAGGGGCGTAGCTGTCGATCTGTTCAAGGTGACCAATTGAATTGGCACGCAGAGCGAAGCCGCCGAACACAAAAAGTTGACCGGGGAGGAAGGTTTCCCCGGGAACAGCATCATTGTTCATGATCGAACGAGCCATCGAACCTTTTGCTGACGACACATTGGAACTCTCAATGAAAGCACCAATGTCGGTATCAAAACCAGCTGATCTCGGGTAGGGGGTCCCGAACTGTGCGTCTGAGGATCGAAGGTAACAGGAGACAAAGGGAACACGATGTTTACCCAGGTTCAGGCCCTCTTAATGGAGGTAAAACCCTACTTCCTGCTTGATTGACTTTGATGAGTATAGGGGTTACAAGAGTTGATCTACCTCGAGATTGTAATGGCTAAACCCTATATGTCGAGCCTATATGAATTCTGATAGCGTCTACGAACTAACCCCTCCGGTTTATATAGACACCGGAAGGGCCTAGGGTTGTACAAAGTCGGTTTACAGAAGAAGGAAACTATACATCCAGACGCCAATCTTGCCGTCCACGCAAAGGAGAGTCCTATCCGGACACGAGGGGAAGGTCTTCTACCTTGTATCTTCACGACCCATCAGTCCGGCCCATATCACACAGCCTGGACACCCGAGGACCCCTTAATCCAGGACTCCCTCATCGGGGACAGGGCGGTGATGGCCGGCGTAGATCGACGAGCGGGCCGACGCGTGGACGACTGCCGTGAGGGGCCGCCTATCGCGCGAGGCTGCCGGGTCGGGGCGACGGGCGGGCAGACGCGCGGACGACGACCATTAGGGGCCGCCTGTCGCGCGAGGCCACCGGGTCGGTGAAGAGGCCGGCTGGTCGCGCTGGTGTCGGAGTAGAGGCGCACGGGGGTCGACGGCGGCGGCGGGCGACACAAACCGATCAAGTATAGATCGGAAAATCAAAAAGAAAAACACTGATCAAAACGACCGGCGAGAGAGTGAAAAAACCCGGAGCAAGGGCTCGGGAAAAAGACTCTCTAGGGCAGCCGGTTAACACGACCGGCGGATGAACCCTAGGTACGGACGACGCGGCCGCCGGTGGCGGTCATGGAGGCCGACCGCCCTGAGGGCAGCGCGCGGGTGCGGAAGCGGCGGCGGCTAGGATTTAGAACCCGGAAACTGATACCATGTTAGAAGGGAGAGAGGGATTTGGTGGAATAGTTGTTTTATTGCTTGAGACTCATGGGCATATATATAGGAGTACATGATCATTTTGCAGTACAAGTCAAGGTGGAATAATATCCTACGCTATTCTAACTTTTGTAATAATCACGATACTCAACACTGATGGTACAAGTACATCTAACAACTTGACTTAGTTAAGATTCGTTTTGTCTCCCGGACATTTTACTGATTGAAGGTTGTTTTTCACCATTTCCGTCCATTAGAGCTGAGCTAGCATCAGGGTGTGCGTAAGGATGCGAGCAGCACGAACCGATCGAGAACACCTTAGTACAAATGTAATGCTATGTTTGGACAAATGCTATGTTCGAACTAACTAATGCTCCGTCCGTCCCATAATATAACATTGTTATTACGATAAACTACGATAAAATAAGGAGTATGTGCTAACTGATTGATGAGTTTCTCGGGACGAAGCGCGATGCCACTTGCTCATTTTTTTTGGCTGTGTGGGAAGGAAGCACCATCAGCAGGTCGCACGCACGCACGCGGAGCACGCTTCCACGATTAAGTGTGCTGGATCGGAATCCGCATCGTCAAGTAGGTACCGTCCTTCTCGCAAAAAAAGTGGGATCGCGGATGACTCACTGCCACCACGCTGCCCGGCCGGCCCTCGCCACCTCACATACCTCACATGCGGTGAGCTAGAACGGCGCCACACGATGTTCACATCCTCATCGAGGAAGACGCCCGTCGGACCATTGGGTTTCCAGACGATTACGTGTGAACCCGGTCGTCAGTCTGACATGACAGACGTACCCGGGCCGCCCCATATCCGCCTCAGAAATGGGCTGGATATGAGGGGTGCTGATCACCGGAGCGTTTGAGACTGGGTTGAGACGCCTAGGTGAGTCGATTATTTTGACTGGTCAATGATCAGGTCTTCAATCCAGATGTTTGAGATCAATTTAAGGCGCCAGGTTGTAGATATTGTTACTGTCCATCTTTTTTTTAACAGGGCATAACCCTTTTTTATTAACTGAATAACGAAAATACAAAGTTCCTAAACCAAGAGTTAGAAAGAGACGAGAAAGGGGGAAGCGAGTACAAAGCACCGTCGGGAAACCCATCACAAGAACTCGCCTACGAGACACCTGCTATGGCGAACACCCGAGGACACCTAATACTCATAGAACAAAACCACGTAATAAGTCCACAAACCAGCTCCATAGTTGAGCAAACCAAATGCTCACTCAGGAGCAGAGGATCAAGACCAGTACAAAAGAACATCAACTATCAGGGAACTGAAGGCGGAAGAAGAAAGGGGGAGCGGTGCAATTTCTCCTTTAGATCGTCGCGGAGTCATCCGCGGCCGCAGCGTAGATCCTCATCATTGTTAGAGTAGTTATTATGGTATACGACTTCTAGTCCAAGTCAGTTTTGTACCCCTACCCCAAGTCGGTTTGTACCCTCTTATATACTCTTCTATGTCGCATTAAATCATCAATAAGCAACAGTTTTATTCAGCTTTCATGGTATCAGATACCGGTCCCAGGGTTTAGGGTATGGCTCCGCCAACGCCACCGCCGCCGCCGCCGCCCGGCTACTTCGAGCGCCGGGCCGCACTCATTGCCAAGGCTGCCAACGCCGCGGCCGCTTCTCTCTCGGCCCTCACCATAGCTCCACAAAACTACCCTGCACCCATCCTCGCCGCACCAATATCTCTTGCTGACACAATCTCCGACGTCAGCCCCTACATCCCCATAGTTCTTAATCTCGCCGCCCACAACTACTACCATTGGAGACATCTTTTCGATCTCCACCTCGGCCGCTGCAACCTGCGCTCGCATGTCGCCGCCAACTGTCTTCCCCGCCCCGACGATCCGCAATGGTTGAAAGACGATCTCGCGATCGTCCAGTGGTTCTACACCCGCATCACCACCGAGATCTTCAACATGCTCGATCACGACGGCGCCACCGCTGCCAACATCTGGCACTCCCTCCGTCAGCTCTTCCAAAGCAACACCGACGCTCGGAAAAACGCTCTCCACACCAAGCTTCGCAATATGGTGCAAGGAGACGCCCCGGTGAACCTGTTCTGCCAGCGCGTTAAGACCATTGGTGATGAGCTCCGCGAACTCGGCGATACAGTTAGCGACTCACAGCTAATCAATATCGTCGTCGTCGGCCTCAGCGAAGACTTTTACAAGCAAGCCTCGTTCATACCGATGATACGGCCCCCTCCTACCTTCGCTGAAGTTCGTTCCTTGCTACAACTCGCGGCGGAAACACAAGCTCGCAAGGACTCTCGCCCCAAGGTCTTTCATGCTGCGGCTCGTCCTCCTCTGTCGTCTACACCAGCGCCGCCTTCCAGGCCGGCTCCTGCCGCCGGGCCGTCCGCATCGTCATCTGTTGAACCGCCCCCAGGCTGGCGTCCTAGTCCGAACTACCGCGGCAAAAACCCTATCTACAGGCCGTCGTCGACTCGTTCGGTTCCGCCTACGACATCACCAGCACCGAGTCCTGCACCACCCACCAGTGCTCCATCTGCGGTTGCATGGCGGCCTCCTCATGATCCTTGGACGGGGCTTGTTCAAGCATGGCCCATGCCCTGGTCCACTCCGTCCACCCTCGGTGCTCCGCCGGCATACTCAGGTGCCTGGCAACCCGGCCTTCGGCCGCCTACTGGTGCTCCCGGGGTTCTCAACCCCCGACAGCCGGCCAATGCCTATCACGCCGCCCCGACGTATGCTCCTTATGGTCATTACAGCACCGACGGTGGCGCCTACTACACACCTCAGTCGGCCCTGCTCCCGACGCCACCCCCACCACAGCCGGCCAATGCCTACTACACTCCCCAGCCGGCCCTACTGCCTTCACCATCGTATCCGCCGGCACTGCTTCCGACGCCACCCTCACCTGCGACGCCGAGCTGGGATCAAGCTGCCTTTCTCCAGGCCATGAATAACTTTGCTGCACAAGGAAACTCAGGTACGGATTGGATCTTTGATTCAGGGGCCTCTAGTCATATGTCTGCATCTAGTAATTGGTTATCTTCTTGCACTAAATCTCCTTTCCCTTCCATTATCCTTGGAGATGGATCATCTATTCCTATATATTGTGTTGGTCAGGCTCAACTTCCCTCTTCCACCAAACCTCTTTTACTTCGCGATGTTCTAGTTGCACCCGCCCTCATTAAAAATCTTATCTCTGTTCGCCAATTTACTTGCGACAATCTAGTTTCGGCTGAATTTGACCCTTTTGGTTTATCTGTGAAGGATTACCTGACCAAGGCCGAGATCGCTCGCTTCAATAGCTCCGGTGATCTTTATTCTCTTAATGGAGTTCCTGCCGCCACCCCTCCAACATCCATGCTGGCCTCCGTCGATCTCTGGCATCGTCGCTTGGGCCATCCCAACCCCGCCGTCTTAGCTTCTATGCTTAGTGAATTTACCATACCATGTAATAGGGACTCTCATAATTCTGTGTTTTGCGAGTCTTGTCAATTAGGCAAACATGTGCGTCTTCCCTTTAGTTCCTCTAGTTCTTGTAGCACTTATCCCTTTGAATTAATACATTGTGATTTATGGACCTCTCCCATTGCAAGTGTTTCGGGTTTTAAATACAACCTTGTTATCCTAGATGATTTCACCCACTTTGTCTGGACTTTTCCTCTACGCAAAAAATCCGAGGTCCATTCTCTTTTCCTTAATTTTCAACGCTATGTGTCTGTTCACTTCTTCCTCCCAATTCGCTTTATCCAATGTGACAATGGTCGCGAGTTTGATAACATTAAAAATCGTACTTTCTTCTTACAACATGGCATCCTGCTTAGGTTCTCATGTCCCTACACCTCCCCTCAAAATGGTAAAGCAGAACGCTCTCTTCGCACCCTCAATGATATAGTTCGCACTCTCCTCATTCAATCATCTATGCCTCCCAAGTTTTGGGCTGAAGCCCTACACATGGCCACCTTCCTTCTAAATATTCGACCTTCTAAAACTAAACCCAACACTACTCCCTATTATTCCCTCTTTCTTTCCCACCCTGACTACTCCGCGGTTCGTGTTTTCGGCTGTCTCTATTTTCCCAATGCCTACGCCACTTCTGCAAATAAATTGTCACCACGCTCTATCCCATGTGCTTTTCTCGGCTTCTCTGACGAGCACAAAGGCTATCGCTGTCTCGACCTTCACACCGGACACGCTCATGTCTCTCGTCATGTCACGTTTGCTGAGCACATTTTTCCTTTCTCACAACGCACTACTACACCATCCAACACCCCTAGCTCCGCAAACACCCCCTCTCCCCGTCCTTTCCAACTATATACTCCCCTACCTGCCGAACACAACTTATCACCACCACCATTAACACCCACCATAGCCAATCCCAACCATACACTCACCCCACCCGAGACGTCCCCAACACCCCCGACCCCTGCTCCCTCCCCAACACCCCCGGCCCCTATTTCCACTCCACCACCCAGCCCTGCTCCCACTCCACCACCCAGCCCTACTCCTTCGTCCGACTCTTCCACTGCGCCGGACTCACCAGTACCCACCTTACCCCCTCGTGCTATTCCTACAGCAGCCCCGATTAATGATCATCGCATGCGTACTAGGGCCAAATCAGGATTTCATCAACCCCAAGACCGCCTAAACCTTCATACCTACGTATCTCTCACTTCTCTTCCAAAGAATTACAAAACTGCTCTACTTGATCCCAATTGGGCCGCTGCCATGCAAGAAGAATATAATGCTTTACTTCAAAACAACACCTGGCAACTTGTTCCTCGTCCTCCCAATACAAATATTGTTTCTGGCAAATGGATTTTTCGCCAAAAGTTCCACTCCGATGGGAGCCTCTCACGATATAAAGCCAGGTGGGTTTCTCGTGGCTTTTCTCAGCAACAAGGAATTGATTACGAAGAAACCTTCTCTCCTGTTGTTAAACCTAGCACCATTCGCACCGTTCTTAGTGTTGCTGTCTCCTCTTCATGGCCCATTCACCAATTTGATGTTAAAAATGCTTTCCTCCATGGTTCCCTTCAAGAAATTGTCTACTGCCAGCAACCTCTGGGTTTTGAAAATCCATCCTTTCCAACTCATGTATGTCTTCTTCAGAAATCTCTCTACGGTCTTAAACAGGCCCCACGAGCTTGGTTTCAACGCTTCTCCTCCTTCATTGAAACAATAGGCTTCACTCCATCTCTCTCCGACACCTCTCTTTTTGTGTATCATCAAACTTCTGACACTGCCTATTTACTTCTCTATGTAGATGATATCATTCTTACCGCCTCCTCTCAAAAGTTCTTAGATCATATTGTCTCTCTTCTTAGATCTGAATTTTCTATGACTGACCTAGGACTCCTTCATCATTTCTTAGGCATTGCTATTGTTCGAGATTCCTCCAGCCTTTTTCTTTCCCAACGCCAGTATATTCTTGATCTTCTTAATCGTGCTGGTATGCTTGACTGTCAATCATCTCGCACTCCTGTCGATACTAGTTTTAAACTTTCGGCTACCGGTGAACCCTTTTCCGATCCTACTCTCTATCGTAGCCTAACAGGTGCTCTCCAATATCTCACCATTACTCGTCCTGAAATCTCTTTTGCTGTTCAACAAGCATGTCTCTATATGCATGATCCCCGGGTTCCTCACTATAATCATGTTAAACGCATTCTTCGGTATTTAAAAGGAACTCTCAATCATGGTCTCCACCTCAATAATTCTTCTCCAAACTCGCTTACCGCATACTCTGATGCAGACTGGGCTGGTTGTCCTGACACTCGAAGGTCCACTTCCGGTGTTTGTGTTTTTCTTGGTAACAATTTGATTTCTTGGTATTCGAAAAGACAGGTTACAGTCTCACGTTCGTCGGCCGAGGCTGAGTATTGCGCTGTGGCACATGCCGTTGCAGATACAATCTGGATTCGGCAGTTACTCTCCAAGCTACACAGGCCTATTGAGTAGGCCACTATTGTCTACTGTGACAACATATCAGCAGTCTACATGACCAGCAATCCAGTTCAACACCGACGCACAAAGCATATTGAGATTGATATTCATTTTGTTCGTGAAAAGGTTGCTCTTGGTCAGGTTCGGGTGCTTCATGTTCCCTCTACGGCTTAGTTTGCTGACATTTTCACCAAGGCACTGCCTACTAAGCCGTTCCAAGATATCTGTTTCAGTCTCAATGTCGTCGAGCCTGCCGTTGATACTGCGGGGGGATGTTAGAGTAGTCATTATGGTATACGACTTCTAGTCCAAGTCAGTTTTGTACCCCTACCCCAAGTCGGTTTGTACCCTCTTATATACTCTTGTATGCCGCATCAAATCATCAATAAGCAACAGTTTTATTCAGCTTTCAATCATGTTGCTGGTGCTGCCCCTAAGCATATGTGCACCCCGCTCCATTGCCTCACGGTCTGTTCTCTTCTTAAGGCCTGCCCAATAGTTGATAAACACACAAGCAGAGAAAACAATTTCAAAGGTGTCTTAGGTAGCTTGAAGTCGATCAGAAGTGGCCCGATTCCTACGGTTTCAAATGGCCCAACAGATCGCTGCCAACCCAAAGGTGAAGAATCTGGCTCCATTAGGCAAAAACACAAAGCACCAAAAAAAATATTGCCACAGGTTATTTGGGCATAACTAAGTCCCAAAGACTGCTCCAACCGAACGCCATATCACCCTTGCCACAAGACACAGAAAAAACAAATGCTGAGACGTCTCACGCTCGTTGCAAAAAGAACACCTGGTGTAATGGTGTTACCATGCCACTTTCATTTCCCATGACATCTCTCGTCAAGACAGCGTCCTGAAATAGCTACCAAAGAAAGATTTTCATCTTGAAAGGCATTTTAGCATTCCAGATCCATCTTTAATCGCAGCCTGCGATATTACTCTCAAGCATTTTGTACATAGATTTCGTGGAGCACCTACGGTTAGGCCAGCCTATCCGATCAGATCCAACAGTAAGTGGGATGTTCTGGTCTCGCCACATATCATCAAGAAGGGGAGGGGTGCAATCTTCTACGAAAGACATCACACACATTCACACCCCTCCATTTATCCACAGTTAGAGCATCTCCAACAGCCGCGCCAAACTAGCGCCGCGCTGCAAAATTGCCCGTTTTAGCGCGCGCGCAACCGGTATAGTTGCTTCAGCGGGCGCGCAAAAACAGCGCGCGCGGCATATGTAGTTCAACGCGCGGGCCGAAACTCAATCACGCGCCGTTTATTTGTTGTGCCCGCTCCCGCGCGCTCGCTCACAACTCCCACCCCCCATCCAGCCGCCGCCGACCGCGCCACCCGGCGACCGTTCCGGCGCTTCCCCGGCCTATCCCCGCCCAGCGGCGGCTTCTCCGCCCCCCCTCTAGTCCCGCCGCCCCTCGCGCGCGTCCGTCCTCCGACGAACAGCGCCCGCGCGCTCGCTGCCGCTCGGCGCCCGCAAGGTGTTCGACAAAACGCCTAGAAGGTATGTATTGCTCAAAAGCCATGAATTTCGTGCATGTTGATTGTAGTTTTCATAGCATAGTTATTGAACATTGTAGATGAGTTCGTCATATGATTCTTCCAAAGAAGAATTTGATATGGAAGAGGAGGAGGATCTTGCAATGATCCTAGCTATGCATATCAATAAAAAACTGAAGCACGGTGGTTCGGTTATGGGTCGGCAGAAAATTTGGAGGGATAGGATCGATGCCCACAACAGATTGATCAGGCATTATTTTGCGGAGAATCCCACATACCCCGAGTCGTATTTTCGTCGCCGGTTTAGGATGAGCACCGAGTTGTTCAAGCGCATTGCAGAGAAACTAGCAAGCCATGACCGTTTTTTTCAGCAAAGGAGGAATGCCGCCGGAAAGCTCGGGCATAGCACTTTTCAGAAGGTGACAGCCGCTTTGCGTATGTTGGCATACGGTATACCGGCTGATCTAGTTGATGATCACTTGGCTATGGGTGAGAGCCAAGCCATCATGTGTGTCAAGCGCTTCGCAGTCGGAATTGTGCAAGTGTTTGGCGAGGAGTATTTGAGATCTCCCAATGCTGAAGACGCCACAAGGCTATTGGCGATGAACAAAGCTCGTGGCTTTCCTAGCATGCTTGGCTCAATAGATTGCATGCATTGGAGTTGGAAGAATTGTCCAAAGGCATGGCATGGGCAATTCCACGGCCAAAAAAAGGGTTCCACTATAATCCTTGAAGCGGTGGCCGATCAAGAGACTTGGATTTGGCATGCATTCTTTGGAATGCCTGGATCTTTGAATGACATCAATGTTGTCAACCGGTCACCACTGATGAATAAGATTGCAAATGGTGAGTTGCCACCGGTGCAGTTTGTAGCAAATGGTCGTACATACAACTATGGCTATTATCTAGCGGATGGCATCTATCCAAAGTGGCAAACCTTTGTCAAGCCGTTGAAAAAGTCAGAAGGTAAGAAAAATCTTGATTTCCACAATGCTCAGGCGGCGGCTAGAAAAGATGTGGAGAGAGCTTTTGGGATTTTGCAAGCCCAATTTGCTATTGTGAGAGGACCGGCTAGATTTTGGGATCAGAAAATGCTTTGGTACATCATGCACGCTTGTGTGATCGTGCATAACATGATCATCGAGATGAGCGTGGCCAAGATGTAGACTATTCTCAGTATGAGCTCTTGGGACATCCCGTGCGAGTGCGACGGAGGGCTGAAAGGGTGGCCCGTTTTGTTGCCTCCTATCATGCCATTCGACGTCCCGCAGCGCATAATGATCTTCAGAAGGATCTCATTGAGGAGTGGTGGGCATGGAATGGACGACAAAGAGCATCATGATTTGTGCGTTCGATATTGTATTGTTGAACTATTTTGTGTATTTATTGCACTATTTGTTGTATTGAACGATAAACTGTTTGTTTGAGTTGTAATAACGAAATTGAACTATTTATTTTGATTTATTTTTGTTTGTGTTTGATCCTTTTGCTTTTGTTTTGGAATGCATATGTTGTTTGTGCGAGAGTCGCGCGCGCTGCTGCAGCGACGCGCGTCCTGCTTTTTAGCGCGGCTGCTGGAGCCAGCGCTGCGCGCCGCCAAATCAGGCGATGGGCGCGCGGCAAAGCAGTTTTTTGCGCGCGGCGCGTTCGGCGCCTGTTGGAGATGCTCTTAAATCAGCGGGGTTGCAGATGCTAAATAACCGAGGGAATTGGGTACACATGTCCCCCGATCATTCAAGGAATCTTTCCGACTGGAGCCACGTCCCCCGATCTGATTTGAATTACCCAACCACGCATGCGCTAGAACAGGAGCTAAGCAGAGCAGGACGCACGCGGAGCCGCGTCGACCGTCAAGTGTGAAGTGGCGAACTGCAGCCGCGCCCCTACATTACACTCCACTACTGTACACAGCATGGCTGGCAGGTCAGGTCAGGTAGGTGCGCCGCATCGCATCGCAACGTATCGTATCGTATCGTATGAATGATTGGATCGCGGATGACTCACTGCCACCACCTCACATGCCATTGCCACTGCCTACTTAACACAAGAGTTTCAAGAGCCATTCCATTCCACTCTCTCCTCGCCGCCTGCCGCCGCCGGCCAGCACCACCGGCAGCGTCAGCATGGGTTCCGACTTCAAGGCCATCCCGCTCGTCGGTACGTACGCACGCACGCTACCAGTCAATCAACCAGCCCGTGAATCAACCGGTAATTGCTCATCTACACTCCGCATGCATTGTTCAGACATCAGCGCGCTCGTGGAGAAGGTCGACGATCCGGGCATGGCCGGCGACGGGGACCTGCTGGACGTCGTCCGCGAGCTCGACCGCGCCTGCAAGGACGCCGGCTTCTTCTACGTGGTAACCTGAGCCTTGACTAAAACCCACTGTCGTGAGGGCGTAACAATGTGCACTTGTCAACGCTAGCTAACCAAATTGGAATGCCGTGCCCTGTGTTTTGATTTTCGGTTTGAGCTTTTTTTCGCCCTAGACCGAGATGGCCGAATTTCGGTCATTTTCAAAAATTTCGGCTGAAATTTGACCAAATTTTGACTGCAATTTGACTTAAATTTGACCAAAATTTGCCAAATTTGAGCAATTTCGGTCTAAATATACTTTTCATCCCAGGCCGAAATGGCCGAAATTCGGCCGAAAATCAAAACACAGGCCGTACCTGCGTTTGTGTGTGTGCGTTGTTACTGACAGAAAGGCCACGGGATAGCGGAGCCGTTGATGGCAGAAGTGAGGGACGTCACGCGCAGCTTCTTCCAGCTCCCGCTCGAGGAGAAACGCAAGATCAGGCTCACACCTCGGACTGGATACAGGTGTGTGGGTGCTTAAGGATTTCCAACTTGTCTTGTTTCCTTTATGGTTTGGTGGGTGCTGAAGTGAACTTCTGTAAAACGGCTTGTGGTCAGAGGGTACCAGAGAGTGGGCGAGAACATCACCAACGGCAAGCTTGATAAGCATGAAGCGATCGATGTAAGTTCAGCTACCCCACACCATGTTGGAGTCTTCTTTTTTTTTTCCACGGAAATGTATAGGGATATTATTCCACAGTCGCAGAGTTACAATCTTTAGCGACTAGCAAGCGGTCAACCTCGGGTCAGGTTTCGTGAGGTCGACCTCTACCAGACCCATGCCCCAATACTAATCGGGTCGATTGTCCACCCATGACCCTATCAATGGGTTTTATTCCACAAAAATGTATAGGGATTTTATTCCACGGTCTCAGAGTTACAATCTTTAGCGACTAGCAAGCGCTGCTATCCTCACTACGTTCAAAATTCGCTAAGTAGTGTGCAATGTGCAAGAGGGTGCTTGGATCCAAAGGACTTATTTTAGTCCGACTAAAAATAGTCTCTTTAAGAGGCTAAAGTTCTAAGCACCCCTGATTAAAGAGGGGCTAAAACTAGTCTTGAGACCAAAATTTTTTAGTCAGGGGTACCCCTACTAAAATGTGGATTAGTCCTCTCTCTCCTCATTTAACTCCTCTCTTTTAACACAGGCAAGTTCTGGATTGAAGGGTTTGGAGGATAATAAATGCTCATTAACTTGATTTTAGTCTCTTTAGTATTTGAGAAAAAGG
Organism: Aegilops tauschii subsp. strangulata; assembly: GCF_002575655.3. Taxonomy (NCBI): domain Eukaryota; kingdom Viridiplantae; phylum Streptophyta; class Magnoliopsida; order Poales; family Poaceae; genus Aegilops; species Aegilops tauschii. The sequence goes on along the minus strand of NC_053041.3, from coordinate 556,783,745 downwards.
GTTTCCCCCCGTTTTGTATTACAAAGCAAACATCCGATACAACCAACGATAGGTGCTGGGGCGGAAGCAACACAACCACGCCCAAAAGAAAATAAACAAATGCCGATAACGGCGGATCGACAAAGACGACGGACCCTCGCGACCGCTGCTTCCACCGGAAATCGTCCCCCAAGCTCCGAGACTCTTTAGTATTTGGATCCAAGCATGGATGAGGCTAGCAAGTTTTAGTCCCACTACTTTTAGCCATGGGACTAAAACGTATCCAAGCATCCTCTTACTCCCCATGTTTGAGTCTTCGTTCTTGTCATGCTTGTTCAGTTAAGTTATTCAGACTTATCAACTGATAAACTATCACAACAAACAACACATGGCAGTGCTACGCGCATATCGAACCGGGCAAGTATGGAGATCTCGGCAAGCATTTGGAAGGAGATAATTTGTGGTATGTTTCCCAATCCCATCTCTATAAGATGTATTTTCATGTGAAACAACATGTTTTCACTGAAATTATATGGTAAAAGTATCATTTCGGAGATGGAAGCGTGTCCTAAACGCCTACATTTGTATGGATCGGAGGAAGTAGTAGTTTTGTCGCTCATCTCTACCTTCACTTCGTTCCTTCCTTCGCTCGAGGCGATCGCTCCTCTCCTTCCGGTGTCCGTCCCGATCGCTAGCCAAAGGTTTCGGGAGTATGACCAGGAGGGCTGCAGCCGCCCCAACTAGGCCGTCGACAGTCGCGAGCTGCCCAGATCCGATCATGGCAGGCCGGGGGATGTCAGCGTGGGCTGATTCCTTCCCAGATCCAATCATGGATGTGAGGCATGCCTTCCCCCTGACCCTGTCAAGGGTTGGCCGGGTCACCGTTGCGGGCCAGTCTACGCTCAGATCCGGCAAGGGGTCGTGCCAGAAGCGCCGTGACTGCCTCGCTGTGTGGGTCTTGCGGTGGCCATTCAGGCTTATGGCGGCGGCCTCGATGCGGATTGCGGATTGTGGCAGTCACCAAAAGATCTTTGTGAGAGTTTCTTCATACAGATCCGGTGGTTGACTTGGGAGATGAGATGCAAACTATTGATGATGGCTTGACGCAGAGGAATGGTTGTGCAACGGCAGCGGCACATGTCACCGCTGGGATTGCGGAAAAGTGGTGGCGACAACACAAGCAAGATTGATGGTGGTGCTACTTGAGCACCTGGTCTCGAGCTTCCGGGTGAAAGCCTAAGGTCTGACCCGAGTTGGTTATACCCGGCAATGATGATGTTTTTACATCGCTACCTTGTTGAAGGCATTGTTTGGATATGCTCGGACTGGTTTTTCGGGGTGAAAATTTAGATTCTGCCTTAGGTGGTTGGATCCGGTAACGGCGATGGTTGAGCGTCGCTTCCTTCTTGAAGGCGTTGCTGAAGGAAATATGCCCTAGAGGCAATAATAAAGTTATTATTTATTTCCTTATATCATGATAAATGTTTATTATTCATGCTAGAATTGTATTAACCGGAAACATAATACATGTGTGAATACATAGACAAACAGAGTGTCACTAGTATGCCTCTACTTGACTAGCTCGTTGATCAAAGATGGTTATGTTTCCTAGCCATTGACATGAGTTGTCATTTGATTAACGGGATCACATCATTAGGAGAATGATGTGATTGACTTGACCCATTCCGTTAGCTTAGCACACGATCGTTTAGTATGTTGCTAATGCTTTCTTCATGACTTATACATGTTCCTATGACTATGAGATTATGCAACTCCCGTTTACCGGAGGAACACTTTGTGTGCTACCAAACGTCACAACGTAACTGGGTGATTATAAAGGTGCTCTACAGGTGTCTCTGAAGGTACTTGTTGGGTTGGCGTATTTCGAGATTAGGATTTGTCACTCCGATTGTCGGAGAGGTATCTCTGGGCCCACTTGGTAATGCACGACACTTAAAGCCTTGCAAGCATAGCAACTAATGAGTTAGTTGTGGGATGATGTATTACGGAACGAGTAAAGAGACTTGCCGGTAACGAGATTGAACTATGTATTGAGATACCGATGTCGAATCTCGGGCAAGTAACATACCGATGACAAAGGGAACAACGTATGTTGTTATGCGGTTTGACCGATAAAGATCTTCGTAGAATATGTGGGAGCCAATGAGCATCCAGGTTCCGCTATTGGTTATTGACCGGAGACGTGTCTCGGTCATGTCTACATAGTTCTCGAACCCGTAGGGTCCGCACGCTTAAAGTTAGATGACGGTTATATTATGAGTTTATGTGTTTTGATGTACCGAAGGAGTTCAGAGTCCCGGATGAGATCAGGGACTTGACGAGGAGTCTCGAAATCGTCGAGACATAAAGATCAATATATTGGACGACTATATTCGGACATCAGAAAGGTTCCGGTTGATTCGGGTATTTTTCGGAGTACTGGAGAGTTACAGGAATTCGTATTGGGCCTTAATGGGCCATATGGGAAAGGAGAGAAAGGCCCCAAAGGGTGGCCGCACCCCTCCCCATGGACTAGTCCGAATTGGACTAGGGAGGGGGGGGCGCCCCCTTCCTTCTCCTACTCCAACAAGGAAAGGAGGAGTCCTACTCCCGGTGGGAGTAGGACTCCCCCCTTGGCGCGCCCTCCTCCTAGGCCGGCCGCCTCCCCCCTTGCTCCTTTATATACGGGGGCAGGGGGCACCCCAAAGACAACAATTTATCTCTTGATCTCTTAGCCGTGTGCGGTGCCCCCCTCCACCATAATCCACCTCGATAATATCGTAGCGGTGCTTAGGCGAAGCCCTGCGTCGGTAGAACATCATCATCGTCACCACGCCGGCGTGCTGACGGAACTCTCCCTCAAAGCTTGGCTGGATCGGAGTTCGAGGGACGTCATCGAGCTGAACGTGTGCTGAACTCGGAGGTGCCGTACGTTCGGTACTTGGATCGGTCGGATCGTGAAGACGTACGACTACATCAACCGCGTTGTGCTAACGCTTCCGCTTTCGGTCTACGAGGGTACGTGGACAACACTCTCCCCTCTTGTTGCTATGCATCACCATGATCTTGCGTGTGCGTAGAATGTTTTTGAAATTACTACGTTCCCCAACAGTGGCATCCGAGCCTGGTTTTATGCGTAGATGTCATATGCACGAGTAGAACACAAGTGAGTTGTGGGCGATATAAGTCATACTGTTTACCAACATGTCATATTTTGGTTCGGCGGTATTGTTGGATGAAGCGGCCTGGACCGACATTACGCGTACGCTTACGCGCGACTGGTTCTACCGACGTGCTTTGCACATAGGTGGCTGGCGGGTGTCAGTTTCTCCAACTTTAGTTGAACCGAGTGTGGCTACGCCCGGTCCTTACGAAGGTTAAAACAACACCAACTTGACAAACTATCGTTGTGGTTTTGATGCGTAGGTAAGAACGGTTCTTGCTAAGCCCGTAGCAGCTACGTAAAACTTGCAACAACAAAGTAGAGGACGTCTAACATGTTTTTGCAGGGCATGTTGTGATGTGATATGGTCAAAGCATGATGCTAAATTTATTGTATGAGATGATCATGTTTTGTAACCGAGTTATCGGCAACTGGCAGGAGCCATATGGTTGTCGCTTTATTGTATGCAATGCAATCGCCCTGTAATGCTTTACTTTATCACTAAGCGGTAGCGATAGTCGTAGAAGCATAAGATTGGCGAGACGACAACGATGCTACGATGGAGATCAGGTGTCGCGCCGGTGACGATGGTGATCATGACGGTGCTTCGGAGATGGAGATCACAAGCACAAGATGATGATGGCCATATCATATCACTTATATTGATTGCATGTGATGTTTATCTTTTATGCATCTTATCTTGCTTTGATTGACGGTAGCATTATAAAATGATCCCTCACTAAATTATCAAAGTATAAGTGTTCTCCCTGAGTATGCACCGTTGCGAAAGTTCTTCGTGCTGAGACACCACGTGATGATCGGGTGTGATAGGCTCTACGTTCAAATACAACGGGTGCAAAACAGTTGCACACGCGGAATACTCAGGTTAAGCTTGACGAGCCTAGCATATAATAGATATGGCCTCGGAACACGGAGACCGAAAGGTCGAGCGTAAATCATATAGTAGATATGATCAACATAATGATGTTCACCGTTGAAACTACTCCATCTCACGTGATGATCGGACATGGTTTAGTTGATATGGATCACGTGATCACTTAGAGGATTAGAGGGATGTCTATCTAAGTGGGAGTTCTTAAGTAATATGATTAATTGAACTTGAATTTATCATGAACTTAGTACCTGATAGTATCTTGCTTGTCTATGTTGATTGTAGATAGATGGCCCGTGTTGTTGTTCCGTTGAATTTTAATGCGTTCCTTGAGAAAGCAAAGTTGAAAGATGATGGTAGAAATTACACGGACTGGGTCCGTAACTTGAGGATTATCCTCATTGCTGCACAGAAGAATTACGTCCTAGAAGCACCGCTGGGTGCCAGGCCTGCTGCTGATGCAACTGACGACGTTAAGAACGTCTGGCAGAGCAAAGCCGATGACTACTCGATAGTTCAATGTGCCATGCTTTGCGGCTTAGAACCGGGACTTCAACGGCGTTTTGAACATCATGGAGCATATGAGATGTTCCAGGAGTTCAAGTTAATATTTCAAAAGAATGCCCGGATTGAGAGATATGAAGTCTCCAATAAGTTCTACAACTGCAAGATGGAGGAGAATAGTTCTGACAGTGAGCATATACTCAAAATGTCTGGGTTTAATAATCACATGATTCAACTGGGAGTTAATCTTCCGGATGATAGCGTCATTGACAGAATTCTCCAATCACTGCCACCAAGCTACAAGAGCTTCATGATGAACTATAACATGCAAGGGATGGATAAGACAATTCCCGAGCTCTTCGCAATGCTAAAGGCTGCGGAGGTAGAAATCAAAAAGGAGCATCAAGTGTTGATGGTCAATAAGACCACCAGTTTCAAGAAAAAGGGCAAAGGGAAGAAGGGGAACTTCAAGAAGAACAGCAAGCAAGTTGCTGCTCAGGAGAAGAAACCCAAGTCTGGACCTAAGCCTGAGACTGGGTGCTTCTACTGCAAGCAGACTGGTCACTGGAAGCGGAACTGCCCCAAGTATTTGGCGGATAAGAAGGATGGCAAGGTGAACAAAGGTATATGTGATATACATGTTATTGATGTGTACCTTACTAATGCTCGCAGTAGCACCTGGGTATTTGATACTGGTTCTGCTGCTAATATTTGCAACTCGAAACAGGGGCTACGGATTAAGCGAAGATTGGCTAAGGACGAGGTGACGATGCGCGTGGTAAATGGTTCCAAAGTCGATGTGATTGCGATCGGCACGCTACCTCTACATCTACCTTTGGGATTAGTTTTAGACCTAAATAATTGTTATTTGGTGCCAGCGTTAAGCATGAACATTATATTTGGATCTTGTTTGATGCGAGACGGTTATTCATTTAAATCAGAGAATAATTGTTGTTCTATTTATATGAGTAATATCTTTTATGGTCATGCACCCTTGAAGAGTGGTCTATTTTTGTTGAATCTCGATAGTAGTGATACACATATTCATAATATTGAAGCCAAAAGATGCAGAGTTGATAATGATAGTGCAACTTATTTGTGGCACTGCCGTTTAGGTCATATCGGTGTAAAGCGCATGAAGAAACTCCATACTGATGGAGTTTTGGAACCACTTGATTATGAATCACTTGGTACTTGCGAACCGTGCCTCATGGGCAAGATGACTAAAACGCCATTCTCCGGAACTATGGAGAGAGCAACAGATTTGTTGGAAATCATACATACAGATGTATGTGGTCCGATGAATATTGAGGCTCGTGGCGGATATCGTTATCTTCTCACCTTCACAGATGATTTGAGCAGATATGGGTATATCTACTTAATGAAACATAAGTCTGAAACATTTGAAAAGTTCAAAGAATTTCAGAGTGAAGTTGAAAATCATCGTAACTAGAAAATAAAGTTTCTACGATCTGATCGTGGAGGAGAATATTTGAGTTATGAGTTTGGTCTTCATTTGAAACAATGCGGAATAGTTTCGCAACTCACGCCACCCGGAACACCACAGCGTAATGGTGTGTCCGAACGTCGTAATCGTACTCTAATAGATATGGTGCGATCTATGATGTCTCTTACTGATTTACCGCTATCGTTTTGGGGTTATGCTTTAGAGACGGCCGCATTCACGTTAAATAGGGCACCATCAAAATCCGTTGACACGACGCCTTATGAACTGTGGTTTGGCAAGAAACCAAAGTTGTCGTTTCTTAAAGTTTGGGGCTGCGATGCTTATGTGAAAAAGCTTCAACATGATAAGCTCGAACCCAAATCAGAAAAATGTGTCTTCATAGGATACCCAAAGGAGACTGTTGGGTACATCTTCTATCACAGATCCGAAGGCAAAACTTTTGTTGCTAAATTTGGAATTTTTCTGGAGAAGGAGTTTCTCTCGAAAGAAGTGAGTGGGAGGAAAGTAGAACTTGATGAGGTAACTGTACCTGCTCCCTTATTGGAAAGTAGTTCATCGCAGAAACCAGTTTCTGCGACACCTACACCAATTAGTGAGGAAGTTAATGATGATGATCATGAAACTTCAGATCAAGTTATTACTGAACCTCGTAGGTAAACCAGAGTAAGACCCGCACCAGAGTGGTACGGCAATCCTGTTCTGGAAGTTATGTTACTGGACCATGACGAACCTACGAACTATGAAGAAGCGATGGTGAGCCCAGATTCCGCGAAATGGCTTGAGGCCATGAAATCTGAGATGGGATCCATGTATGAGAACAAAGTGTGGACTTTGGTTGACTTGCCCGATGATCGGCAAGCAATTGAGAATAAATGGATCTTCAAGAAGAAGACTGACGCTGACGGTAATGTTACTGTCTATAAAGCTCGACTTGTTGCAAAAGGTTTTCGACAAGTTCAAGGGATTGACTATGATGAGACCTTCTCACCCGTAGCGATGCTTAAGTCTGTCCGAATCATGTTAGCAATTGCTGCATTTTATGATTATGAAATTTGGCAAATGGATGTCAAAACTGCATTCCTGAATGGATTTCTGGAAGAACAGTTGTATATGATGCAACCGGAAGGTTTTGTTGATCCAAAGGGAGCTAACAAAGTGTGCAAGCTCCAGCGATCCATTTATGGACTGGTGCAAGCCTCTCGGAGTTGGAATAAACGCTTTGATAGTGTGATCAAAGCATTTGGTTTTGTACAGACTTTTGGAGAAGCCTGTATTTACAAGAAAGTGAGTGGGAGCTCTGTAGCATTTCTGATATTATATGTGGATGACATATTGTTGATTGGAAATGATATAGAATTTCTGGATAGCATAAAGGGATACTTGAATAAGAGTTTTTCAATGAAAGACCTCGGTGAAGCTGCATATATATTGGGCATCAAGATCTATAGAGATAGATCAAGACGCTTAATTGGACTTTCACAAAGCACATACCTTGACAAAGTTTTGAAGAAGTTCAAAAATGGATCAAGCAAAGAAAGGGTTCTTGCCTGTGTTACAAGGTGTGAAATTGAGTAAGACTCAATGCCCGACCACTGCAGAAGATAGAGAGAAGATGAAAGATGTTCCCTATGCTTCAGCCATAGGCTCTATCATGTATGCAATGCTGTGTACCAGACCTGATGTGTGCCTTGCTATAAGTCTAGCAGGGAGGTACCAAAGTAATCCAGGAGTGGATCACTGGACAGCGGTCAAGAACATCCTGAAATACCTGAAAAGGACTAAGGATATGTTTCTCGTTTATGGAGGTGACAAAGAGCTCATCGTAAATGGTTACGTTGATGCAAGCTTTGACACTGATCCGGACGATTCTAAATCGCAAACCGGATACGTGTTTACATTGAACGATGGAGCTGTCAGTTGGTGCAGTTCTAAACAAAGCGTCGTGGCGGGATCTACGTGTGAGGCAGAATACATAGCTGCTTCGGAAGCAGCAAATGAAGGAGTCTGGATGAAGGAGTTCATATCCGATCTAGGTGTCATACCTAGTGCATCGGGTCCAATGAAAATCTTTTGTGACAATACTGGTGCAATTGCCTTGGCGAAGGAATCCAGATTTCACAAGAGAACTAAGCACATCAAGAGACGCTTCAAATCCATCCGGGATTTAGTCCAGGTGGGAGACATAGAAATTTCAAAGATACATACGGATCTGAATGTTGCAGACCCATTGACTAAGCCTCTTCCACGAGCAAAACATGATCAGCACCAATGCTCCATGGGTGTTAGAATCATTACTGTGTAATCTAGATTATTGACTCTAGTGCAAGTGGGAGACTGAAGGAAATATGCCCTAGAGGCAATAATAAAGTTATTATTTATTTCCTTATATCATGATAAATGTTTATTATTCATGCTAGAATTGTATTAACCGGAATCATAATACATGTGTGAATACATAGACAAACAGAGTGTCACTAGTATGCCTCTACTTGACTAGCTCGTTGATCAAAGATGGTTATGTTTCCTAGCCATTGACATGAGTTGTCATTTGATTAACGGGATCACATCATTAGGAGAATGATGTGATTGACTTGACCCATTCCGTTAGCTTAGCACACGATCGTTTAGTATGTTGCTAATGCTTTCTTCATGACTTATACATGTTCCTATGACTATGAGATTATGCAACTCCCATTTACCGGAGGAACACTTTGTGTGCTACCAAACGTCACAACATAACTGGGTGATTATAAAGGTGCTCTACAGGTGTCTCCGAAGATACTTGTTGGGTTGGCGTATTTCGAGATTAGGATTTGTCACTCCGATTGTCGGAGAGGTATCTCTGGGCCCACTTGGTAATGCACATCACTTAAAGCCTTGCAAGCATAGCAACTAATGAGTTAGTTGTGGGATGATGTATTATGGAATGAGTAAAGAGACTTGCCGGTAACGAGATTGAACTAGGTATTGAGATACCGACGATCGAATCTCGGGCAAGTAACATACCGATGACAAAGGGAACAACGTATGTTGTTATGCGGTTTGACCGATAAAGATCTTCGTAGAATATGTGGGAGTTAATATGAGCATCCAGGTTCCGCTATTGGTTATCGACCGGAAACGTGTCTCGGTCATGTCTACATAGTTCTCGAACCCGTAGGGTCCGCACGCTTAAAGTTAGATGACGGTTATATTATGAGTTTATGTGTTTTGATGTACCGAAGGAGTTCGGAGTCCCGGATGAGATCAGGGACTTGACAAGGAGTCTCGAAATGGCCGAGACGTAAAGATCAATATATTGGACGACTATATTCGGACATGGGAAAGGTTCCGAGTGATTCGGGTATTTTTCGGAGTACCGGAGAATTACGGGAATTCGTATTGGGCCTTAATGGGCCATACGGGAAAGGAGAGAAAGGCCCCAAAGGGTGGCCGCACCCCTCCCCATGGACTAGTCTGAAATGGACTAGGGAGAGGTGGCGCCCCCTTCCTTCCTTCTCCTTCTCGCTTCCCTTCCCCTACTCCAACAAGGAAAGGAGGAGTCCTACTCCCGGTGGGAGTTGGACTCCCCCCTTGGCGCGCCCTCCTCCTAGGCCGGCCACCTCCCCCCTTGCTCCTTTATATACGGGGGCAGGGGGGCACCCCAAAGACAACAATTGATCTCTTGATCTCTTAGCCGTGTGCGGTACCCCCTCCACCATAATCCACCTCGATAATATCGTAGCGGTGCTTAGGCGAAGCCCTGCGTCGGTAGAACATCATCATCGTCATCACGCCGTCGTGCTGACGGAACTCTCCCTCAAAGCTCGGCTGGATCGGAGTTCGAGGGACGTCATCGAGCTGAACGTGTGCTGAACTCGGAGGTGCCGTACGTTCGGTACTTGGATCGGTCGGATCGTGAAGACGTACGACTACATCAACCGCGTTGTGCTAACGCTTCCGCTTTCGGTCTACGAGGGTACGTGGACAACACTTTCCCCTCTCGTTGCTATGCATCACCATGATCTCGCTTGTGCGTAGAATTTTTTTGAAATTACTACGTTCCCCAACAGTTGCCGTCGAAGAACCTCGTCGTCAGTGTGGTGTCATGATATGATTGGTGTGAATATGGTCATTACTGTAGTTTGCCCATTGTAGATCTGATCGCCTTTGGGCTTTTTTTCTCGCCTATGCATAGCTTTGGTCTTGTATGACTTTGCGTGCGTAGATGTTGGCTGTGTGCATCTTAGCTATGCAGAGGCCGGGTGTGTACTCATTATGTTTGTATCTTCTTGATGCTCTATTTTGAGTCAATAAAATCCACCCTTTATCGAAAAAATCTAGTACAATTATATGGATCCGAGTACTTGCATTTAATGAATTGATTGTTTTCCTATTCCATGCTGGCCCGATTGTCCATCAAATTTTAAAGTACTCTTAGATAACTATGCCAGGCTTCTTCGAGGTTACCACTCAGCTCATTCTTTTTTGGCAAATTTTAACATGCTCCCTCTTACCCTCTTATTTTACACGTGAGGTAAGAACGTAAAGAGTTAATCTGCCCACTGATTAATGCAATCAATGGCTCAGATTTATTATATACTCTTACCTCTCGTGTGAAAAGAGGGACTAAGAGGGAGCATGTTAAAACTGCTCTTCTTTTTTTGATTGGTCAAAGTGGGTGATGGGGAGCAATTCCCCACTCAGCTCCATGTTATCTACTCCATTTGCTCTTTTGTGACTGGTCATTACTAGTGATGCTCATCATGCCATTTTTTCCTTTGCAGATCTTTAAAGGAAGATCATGCGAGGTATAGCCTTGGCACTAGGTGCGCCGTCGAATGCTTTCGAAGGTGGAACGGCGGGAGATCCTTTCTGGTATCTCAGGCTGATTGGGTATCCAGCCCCAGCTAGTATTCCACAGGAGCAACACACTGATACTGGATGGTAAGCAAAAATAAATAAATAAACCATTGATGTTTTCTGGTATGTTCTGCACAAATTCTGCTCACTTGGGTTGATACATCTCACTCTGCTTTTCTTCTCTGTTCATGCATTATGTGGCTAATTCAGTGGAGCTCACACGGATTACGGTTAGTTGGACTAGTATACTTTGCTTACTTCTTTGGAAAATCATATACTTTCTGCATTTTTGTTGCCTCCCAACATCAGTGGAGGGTCTTGCAGTTTATATAAGAAATATTAGAAATCATTCACGCCATTTTGTTAAACTATAGGCCTTTTGACACTGGTTAACCAAGATGATGACATTTGTGCTCTTGAGGTACTTGTCTCTTCATTTACACACCACTGTCATATACATCTTGCATTATCTTTGGTTTGTTCCCTCTGCATGCTCTATCATCAAGAGAAAAAACAAGCTTAAAAAATTCTTTGCTATATATTATGGTCAGGTCAGAAACCTGTCTGGCGAGTGGATACAGGCGAAGCCAGTCCCTGGAACCTTTGTCTGCAACATTGGTGACATGCTAGAGGTTAGTCTGCTTCAAAACATGAAACATGCTTGATCCTACTCCAACTTCTGTGTAGGAAAAAATGCTCAATGCTGACTATCGTACTGATATGGTTTTAGGTTTGGTCTAATGGAATATATCAGCCCACACTCCATAGATTTTTCAACAACTCTCTTCATTACCGTGTATCTGTTGCCTTCTTCTATGAGGTATCTATGCATCAACAAAAGAAAAATAAAGTTTTGTGAGGTTAGCAAAACCAACCATTTCCATGCATGCTGCCCACGGTACTCAAATTCTTTCTTATGTCGCACATATACAGTCGAACTTCAATGTTGTGGTTGAGCCTGCGGAGCTATGCCGGGAGAAAACGGGCGGCGTTGCCAAGTACGACAAGGTGGTATACGGGGAGCATCTGGTCAAGAAAGTTGTGAACAACTTCGTGTTGTAAGGTCTGGCGTACGGCTTACAAACCATGATTTTGATGTGCCTTGTTGTTGTTACGCCACGCGCGTCCCGTCCGGCGTGCTTTGTTCTCGTTATGATTATTATCTTACCAGGATTTCGATGCGCTTATCATATAGAGAGACCGGGAGTTACAACTATTTGCGGTTGTATCACTTTGATGCGGTGCAATAAATCAATGAAATGTTTCTGTCTGTTTGTATGGAGTCAATTGCAAGAAACTATCACATTTGTGGCTAGGTTTGCAGAAAACCACCAAGTCGCTAATCCGTTGCAAAAAACACCGCAATTTCTCTAATCCTATTGCAAAAAGCACTGATCGGGTGATTTGGTCCGTTTGACCGCTTTCTGACAAGTGGGACCGAATTTACCGAAAAAGGGTTTCCCCCGCTTTGTATTCCAAAGCAACCAACACCGAGTACAGATAATACTGTGGCGAGCAGCACAACACACCAAGAGAAAAAGAAGAAGAAACAAATGCCAACCACGGCAGCTTGGCAAAGCGCGGATGACCCGCCACCGCGACGCTTGTCGTGGATCTAAGACTGACAGTAGAATGGGGGGTAGGTATGTAGAGGCAAGATCCTAGCTATGGCAAAGTTGTACACACGAGTTTTACGAGTCCAGGCCCTTCTCAGAAGAAGTAACAGCCCTACGTCTCGGAGCCCAGAGGCGGTCGACTAGATTATGCGTGTGTGTGTTACAGGGGGTCCGAACCCTTGTGCTAGTGAAGGGGGGTGGCTTATATAGAGTGCGCCAGGATCCCAGCCAGCCCACGTTACAAGGAGTTCAATGTATATAAAGAGAGAGCGTTACATGTAACGTCCGTAATAAAGTGCTATAAATGATCATTAAGTCTATGAGTAAACGCCCGACCGTTGCTGTGCAGAGTGAATTTAGATTTTCTGTATGTCGAGTGGTTTCTGGTACGGTCGAGTGACAGTGATTCTTCTGAGTGGAATGTTTTTGGTCGAGTGGATGATGGTACCCTTCGAATGCTTCTGACTTTAGGGTGATGTCCTTGGGGAGGGTGTCTAGGTCAGGCCTGTAACCCTACCCTAGGTACATAGCTTCATCATTAGCCCCCGAATGGTTCAGGGTTTGAGTGGAGAAGGAGTTGAAAATATTTCCGATTCAATTTTCGTGCTTCGGAAGTGTCTTGTTGGGATCGACGAATCAACATGGTGACATCAACTTCTTTTTCAGTCGCCTTGATCCATTCTTGATTTTGTCGAGTGAACTTTTACTGAAAGGGTTCGAGCGTTGATATGGAGAAAATCTTCCGTCTGACAGGTTGCTCTGTTGTCTGCGGATCTCGCGGGATTCGAATTTTGGGAAGCGCACGGGGCGGAGGAGGCCGCAGTAATCGGGTTGGATTAGGCAGGGCCGCCTCGATTTTCGTGCCACCTTTTTCGCCACGTATCGCGCGCGCGACTGCTGCGGGATTTGATAAGATCGCCCGGGTCCACAGGTCAGTCACTCGGAAGTAACCTCATATAAGGCGTCGGACTGGGGTTTTTGAACAGTGCGTTCCCATTCTTCCTCTTCCTTCTCCATTTTCTCCATCGCATCCGCTCCTGCCCTAGCGCCGCCGCTCTGTTCGAGCTCCATCCGTCGCGATGGGGAAGGAGAAGACGGTGGCTTTGGAGCGCATGAAGAAGGCGACAACGAAGGCGAAGGGGAAGAAGTCCAGCCGGGGCGGATCTTCGTCGAGGTCCGGTCTGTCGCGCGGCTGGATCCAGGGCCACTGGATCTGGTCGACGATTCGTCAGGACGACATCGACGATCTGGCCGAGGAAGGATTGATCCCCCACGGATCCGCGCGGCTCCCGGAGGATGAGACTGAGCCCCGACCGCAGGAGGGTGAGTGCGTCCTCCTCGCCACTCATGTCGACCGTGGGTTTTCTTTGCCTCCTCATCCTTTTTTCCAAGCTTTCTTGAACTTTTTTGGGGCACAACTCCACCACTTTTCCCCCAACACCATCGTCTATCTTGCCGCTTTCGTGTCTATGTGCGAGAATTTCTTGGGTTGTCGACCACATTGGGGCCTCTTCAAGCACATTTTCACGTGTTGCTCCCAGTCGGTCAAAAAAGCTAATCCGAGTGATGAGAGGACAAAAGTGATCTAGATGTGTGGGGGTCTTGGGATTCAGATGAGGGGTAAGAGCTCTTTCCCAGCCATAATCCTTCCCGAATCGGTCCGAGGGTGGCAGTCGACCTGGTTTTACTGCAAAGACCAGCCGACTCCAGGCCAGTCGACTGGACTTCCCCCCTTTTCCATGGCTCGAGTAGAGAAGCCCTCCGCCTTGAAAGTGACCCCGGGGAGAAAGCGGAGGTGAAGGTGCTGGTTGAACGAGTGGTCCAGCTCATCCGTGATGGCGTGACCGGCATGGATCTGTTGGAAGTCTTCCTCAGACGCCGCATTCAGCTGCTTCAAGCCCGTGACCATCCGATGTGGATGTATTCGGGCATTGACGATTCCACTCGGATCCATCCAGAAGACGTCGACGAGGATATGGTGGAGAAGTGGTTGAGGGGTATCACTGGCAACAAAGATAACCCCAGGGGGGCCAGGAGAGTCCCTCCACTCGACAACTCGTACGAAACAGACAAGGTCCAATTCTGAATTGCCGAGTGTTATCTTGATTCATCATGTAACTGCTTGTAATCAACTGACTTACTTTTGTCTTGCTTGTTGTCTTCTAGGCCCTTACTGAGATGTATTCGATGCCCAACGGAGAGCAGGAGCAGGACCCTGAGGGGGAGGCGAGCGGAGGCGAGAGCGGCGAGTGGCATTCTAATGGTGAAGAGGACGAGGATAGCGACGACCCGAGTGATGAAGAAGAGGTCGACTCTCCTCCTCGTAGGGAAAGGCGATCCAAGCTCACTCACGATCTAGCAAGCGTCCGCGGCAAAGCGACCGCGCAAACCGGGCAGTCATCAAAGCGTCCTCGGACGTCTTCTCCGGCGCCGACTGAAAAGGCACCGAAGCAACCGAGAGTTGCGCCATCAAAACCGCCGAAAGCCTTGCCCAAGATCAAAGTGGCCATTCCCATTGCTTCCGGGTATTAGTTGGACTTGATTTCCTGGTTTAGTATGAATTTGGACTTGGGTCGACTCATTTCAACAGACTTGACCGACTGAATTCTGGAATTTGCAGTGCTGCTACCTCTGGGACTTCTGCTTACAAGAATGAGGACGAGGAAATGGAGGATGCAGTCACCTCTAATCCGAGTACGATTCTCATAATCTTGTCTTTATTTTCTCGACCGTTTCGTTGGTCGACTGAATTCTGTTGATCGATCTTTTTCGAAGCTCTTCCCAATGTCATTGACCTTCCGGATGACGACGAGGATGTACCGCTGAGACCCAGGAAAAGAGGAAACAGGAAGACGTCAGCCGACAAGGCGCCTCTGTCGACACCAGTGACGGAACCGGTGATCCAGGAAGCCGGCGACACCAATCGGACTGCTGTAACTTTCGCCATACCGCTGACGAGTGCTCAGCCTTCAGCGTCGACTGCCCAGACTCCAGTCGATCCATCTTCACTCTTCGCTGCACATCACGTCCCAGAGGACCAAGCAGGTGCTGCCAAGGAGGCTATTCGCCAAGCGAGCATCATGATGGAGCGGATGAATGTGATCCGAGAGGCCAGCCAAGCTGCTTACGACGCCAGCTCAGCACTTCAGAGCAACGTCCAGGTTAGTTGATCACCGACTAACCCTTCATCTTGCCGCTTGTTCTGTTAGGATATGGTACCTGAAAACTTTTTAGAGGAATCCTTCCATCGGTCTGCATTTTGCATTTGTACACCCACTAGGTGTTTTGACTTGTCACTGAGCAAACTCGTATCTTGAGTCGACTAAGTTGTGTCGATTGGATCTTTGAACTAGTGGGGGCACGCTGAGTGCACCCACTGGGTGTAGTCCCCGAGACCATAGTTGACTGCGGGCAGTCGACTGTGGTCTGAGAAGCTGAATCTTCCACTCGGCCCGGACAGACCACATCGAGTGGAAACTGGACCTTAAGTGCACCCACTGGGTGTAGTCCCCGAGACAGTGGTCAACTACGGGCAGTCGACTACGGTCTGAGAACAACTTGCCTTTTTTTTACACTCAGCCTGGACAGACCATATCGAGTAGAAACTAGACCAGCGGGGGCACGCTAAGTGCACCCACTAGGTGTAGTCCCCGAGACTACTGTTGGATGTTTGATTCGGCAGTAGTCTTAGAATTTGTTGACTTTATCGCTCTATCTTTTCATCTGTCGACTGACTTGTTCTTTGATTGCAGAAATCCTGTGAACTTGGAGCTCGTTTTGCTGATCTGGAGCAGAAGCAGATTCAGCTCAATCTTGATCTGGAGCTAGCCAAGACAAACTTGCAGAAGGCCAAGGACAAAGCTGCTGGTATGAAAAAATCTTGTCGACTGATTCGTTTCTGGAGCCGGCTGTTATTTGCTTTTTTTGATTTGAACGTTATTTCTTTCAGAGACTCTGAACAAGGCTCTGGCTCAAAAGGATCTAGACCTTGCAGCCACGCAAAAAACGGTTGACGAGAAAACTGTACTCGCTGAACATAAGCTAGCTTCAGTCGGCAAACTGGAAGAAGAAAACGCCAAGCTGAAAACTGCCCTTGATGAAGCCAATAAGGAAGCGACTCGCCTGAAGAAGGACAAAAATAAAATGACCGAGAAGATGGAAGGCATTGCTCGCAAGAGGGACGACTTGGAGAACTATCTGGGAGGTCTTGCCAAGAAGCTGTTCATCATGCTTGAAGGTATTTTCATCGGTCCGACTGATTTGTTTCCGTCGACTCGTCATACAACTACTGACTCATCTTTGATTTGTGCGTGCAGAATTTTGCCAGAACTTCGAGGAAGAGACTGGGCGAGTTGAGACAAGCTTGGACCCCATCCTCTCTCCAGTGAAGGATGAAGCTACCATGAACATACTCTGACTGGAATCTCGCGTTGCTGGTGTTGTTGACTATCTTGTCGCGGATCGACACAGCACTCTGGCCAAGGGCGACGCTCCAGAATGACCTCGAGTCTCTGATGACTTGACTTAATGAGGTCTCCGGTCGAGTGCAAGAATGGAAGTCTTCTGCCCGGTGCGGCGCTGATGTGGCTCTGTCCCTAGTTCGTGTCCACTGCAAGGAAGCACGAGAAGAGAAGCTGGCAGCGATCAAGGTTGCCAATACCAAGAGGCATGACTTCCAATCTTTCATGGAGACCTTCATTGTTGCTGCCACTCGGATTGCCGACGGAATCGACTTGGATGAGTTCGTCGAGCCTGCTAGCCCTCCTCCTGCGGAGTGAACAAACTTTTACGCCTCACCTTAAATTTTCCTCGGAATGCCGAGTGATTTTGTAACCGTTAAACTCCTTCGGGCCGGATACCCGAGTACTTTAATCCGTGGTCTGGAACCTTAGGATTTATCTGAACTTGGTTTATCTCTGAAATATGGTAGTGTTTGCTGCTGAGTGGAACTTGTCCTTCACTCGGAATAACTTTTGTTCTTGAGATGCAGCTCTAAGGAAGGGATTCCAGTCGTCCTGCATCTCGTCGACCTTGCGGATAGGGATGGAGCATACGTTATACTTGTGGCGTAGCTCCGAGGAGAAGGTTGCAGTCGACCTGCACCTCGTCGTCCTTGCGGATAGGGATGGAGCGTGCGTTGTACTTGTGACGTAGCTGCAAGGAGAAGGTTACAGTCGACCTGCACCTCGTCGTCCTTGCGGATAGGGATGGAGCGTAAGTTGTACTTGTGACGTAGCTCCGAGGAGAAGGTTGCAGTCGACCTGCACCTCGTCGTCCTTGCGGATAGGGATGTGTTTCAAACTTAGGCGACTACTGGACTGCAGCTAAGCCCCCGAGTGGGAGGATTGCTCACCACTCGGTAGGATTTTTAAAACTTAGGAGAGTACTGGACTGCAGCTAAGCCCCCGAGTGGGAGGGTTGCTCATCACTCGGTAGGATTTTTAAAACTTAGGCGAGTACTGGACTGCAGCTAAGCCCCCGAGTGGGAGGATTGCTCACCACTCGGTAGGATTTTTAAAACTTAGGCGAGTACTGGACTGCAGCTAAGCCCCCGAGTGGGAGGATTGCTCACCACTCGGTAGGATTTTTCAAACTTAGGCGAGTACTGGACTGCAGCTAAGCCCCCGAGTGGGAGGATTGCTCACCACTCGATAGGATTTTTAAAACTTAGGCGAGTACTGGACTGCAGCTAAGCCCCTGAGTGGGAGGATTGCTCACCACTCGGTAGGATTTTTCAAACTTAGGCGAGTACTGGACTGCAGCTAAGCCCCCGAGTGAGAGGCTTGCTCACCACTCGGTAGGATTTTTAAAATTTAGGCGAGTACTGGACTACAGCTAAGCCCCCGAGTGGGAGGATTGCTCACCACTCGGTAGGATTTTTAAAACTTAGGCGAGTACGGGACTGCAGCTAAGCCCCCGAGTGGGAGGATTGCTCACCACTCGATAGGATTTTTAAAACTTAGGCGAGTACTGGACTGCAGCTAAGCCCCGAGTGGGAGGATTGCTCACCACTCGGTAGGATTTTTAAAACTTAGGCGAGTACTGGACTGCAGCTAAGCCCCCGAGTGGGAGGATTGCTCACCACTCGGTAGGATTTTTAAAACTTAGGCGAGTACTGGACTGCAGCTAAGCCCCCGAGTGGGAGGATTGCTCACCACTTGGTAGGATTTTTCAAACTTAGGGGAAATGGATTCGTAGCTAAGCCCCCGAGTGAGAGACTTTCTCACCACTCGGTAGGATTTTTCAAACTTAGGCGAAACGGATTCACAGCTAAGCCCCCGAGTGAGAGGCTTGCTCACCACTCGGTAGGATTTTATAAACTTAGGCGAAACGGATTCGCAGCTAAGCCACCCACTAGGGGATTTCAGACACAAATATAAGCAACGACAATCATTTTAGAAGACTGTAAAACTCTTGTCTTTGATAAACAAACTACAAAGGTATTTCTTATTACATCTCAACAGAATGAGTGCTTAAGTATAAAAGGGGCAGAGCAGCTCCGCATTCCAAGCGCGCGGCTCGTCTTTCTTGTGCTCGACATTGTAGAGGTGGTACGCTCCATTGTGGAGCACTCTGGTGACAATGAAGGGACCTTCCCAGGCAGGAGCAAGCTTGTGTGGTTTCTGTTGATCCACTCGGAGAACCAAGTCTCCCTCTTGAAATGCCCGACCCCTCACGTTTCTGGCATGGAATCGACCCAGGTCTTGCTGATAGATGGTCGACCGGATCAGGGCCATCTCTCTTTCCTCTTCCAGGAGATCAACTGCATCTTGCCGTGCCTGTTCTGCTTCATCTTCTGAGAAAAGCTCGACTCGGGGTGCATTGTGGAGCAAGCACTCGGAAGTACAGCTTCAACTCCATAAACCAAGAAGAATGGAGTTCGGCCAGTCGACCGATTGGGAGTTGTCCTTAGTCCCCACAGCACTGATGGAAGTTCATCGACCCAGGCTCCTGTTGCGTGTTTGAGATCGCGCATCAGTCGGGGTTTCAGCCTTTGAGAATCAATCCGTTTGCTCTTTTAGCTTGTCCATTCGACTGGGGGTGGGCGACTGAAGCATAGTCGACTCGAGTACCTTGGTAAGCACAGAAGGCTCTGAACTCATCAGAATCGAAGTTCGACCCATTGTCAGTGATGATGCTGTGTGGAACACCATATCTGAATGTTAACTCTCTGATTAAGCTGACAGCAGTACTGGCTTCAAGGTTTTTGATAGGCTTGGCTTCAATCCATTTGGTGAACTTGTCGACTTCCACGAGCACGTGAGTGAAGCCGCTCCTACCAGTCCTCAGAGGTCCAACCATATCCAAACCCCAAACAGCAAATGGCCAGACGAGTGGAATGGTCTTCAAGGCTGATGCAGGCTTGGGATACATGTTGGAGTAAAACTGGCAACCTTCACATTTGTCGACTATTTCTTTTACCATCTCATTTACTCGTGGCCAATAAAATCCCGCTCGGTATGCTTTGGCCACAATGGTCCGAGAGGACGCATGGTGACAACAGGTCCCCGAGTGGATGTCATTGAGGATCACTCGACCTTCTTCTGGTGTTATGCATTTCTGGCAGACTCCAGTCACACTTTCTCTGAACAACTGTCCTCTTATCACAGTAAAGGCTTTAGATCGACGGACGATCTGTCGAGCCTCTTCTTCATGCTCTGGGAGTTCCTTTCTGAGAATGTATGAAATGTACGGCACTGTCCAGTCGGGAGTGATGACCAAAACCTCCATGATCAAGTCGACCACGGCTGGGACTTCGACTTCAGTCGGATCAGTGGCACTCTTTGGTTGTGGGGGCTCTTCAGTGAAAGTATCTTCTTGAACTGAAGGCGAATGAATATGTTCCAAGAACACATTACTGGGAATGGCTTCCCTCTTGGAACCTATCTTTGCCAGATTATCGGCAGCTTGATTTTTCAGTCGGGGTATGTGATGGAGCTCCAACCCCTCAAACTTCTTCTCTAACTTCATTACGACATTACAATAGCCAGTCATAGCTGGGCTTCTGACGTCCCACTCCTTCATCACTTGATTGACCACTAAATCTGAGTCACCATAGACCATGAGGCGACGGACACCGAGTGAAATGGCCATACGCAACCCGTACAGAAGTGCTTCATATTCAGCTTCGTTGTTGGAGGAGTCAAAGTGAATCTGGAGAACATAGCTGAGTTTGTCACCTCGGGGGCATACCAATACCACCCCAGCACCAGAACCATTCAACATCTTGGCTCCATCAAAGAACATGGTCCAATGCTCCGAGTGAATCTGAGTCGGAAGTTGCTGTTCGATCCACTCGGCGAGGAAATCTGCTATTGCTTGGGACTTGATAGCTTTCTTTGCCTCAAACTTGATATCCAAGGGAAGGAGTTCAATCGCCCACTTTGCCACTCGACCAGTTGCGTCTCTGTTGTTCAGAATCTCTGATAATGGAGCGTCGCTGACGACTGTAATGGAGTGATCAGAGAAATAGTGTGCAACCTTCTTCGTGATCTTGTAAATCCCATAAACAAGCTTCTGATAATGTGGATATCTTTGCTTTGATGGAGTCAGAACTTCAGAAACATAATATACTGGGCACTGAACTTTATAGGCTTTTCCTTCTTCTTCCCGCTCGACCGTGAGTACTATACTAACAACTTGTCCAGTGGCTGCAATGTAAATCAGTAAAGGCTCTTTGCTGATTGGGGCAACGAGCACCGGCTGGGTGGAAAGCAGGGCTTTGAGCTCTGCAAATGTTGCATCAGCTTCAGGAGTCCACTCAAACTTATCAGACTTCTTCATCAGTCGGTAAAGAGGCAAGGCCTTTTCACCGAGGCGAGAAATGAATCGACTCAAGGCGGC
The DNA here is from genome assembly GCF_002575655.3 of Aegilops tauschii subsp. strangulata. Taxonomy (NCBI): domain Eukaryota; kingdom Viridiplantae; phylum Streptophyta; class Magnoliopsida; order Poales; family Poaceae; genus Aegilops; species Aegilops tauschii. The sequence goes on along the minus strand of NC_053041.3, from coordinate 556,762,437 downwards.
CAAACAACCAGTAAGCTTCTGGACATCGTGCACACGCACAGGGCGTTTCATCCGGAGTATAGCACCAAATTTCTCTGGGTTAGCGTCGATCCCTCGTTCGGAAATGAGGAAACCGAGTAACTTTCCGCCAGGAACTCCGAATGTGCACTTTGATGGATTAAGCTTGATATCATACCTTCTGAGGTTGGCAAAAGTTTCAACAAGGTCAGCCAGCAGGTCGGAACCCTTACGTGACTTGACCACAATGTCATCCATGCACGCTTCCACATTCCGTCTGATTTGAGTGAGCAAACACTTCTAAATCATCCTCATGAATGTGGCTCCGGCGTTCTTCGGGCCGAATGGCATGTTGACATAACAGAAGCATCCGAATGGAGTGATGAAAGCCATTTTTATCTCATCGGGTCCATACATTCGGATCTGATGATACCCGGAATAGGCGTCCAGAAAAGACAATCGCTCACACCCCGCAAGTCGAGTCGACAATTTGGTCGATGCGGGGGAGAGGAAAATGATCTTTCGGGCAGGCCCGATTGATATGCTTGAAGGCAATGCACATGTGAAGTGAATCATCCTTCTTGGGGACCATGACAACATTGGCGAGCCACTCGGAGTGGTAAATCTCTCGCATGAACTCAGCTGCAAGGAGCCGAGCCACTTCCTCACCAATTGCTTTTCTCTTATGTACGGCGGACCGTCGAAGATGTTCCTTGACTGGTTTTCCTTTCGGGTCGACTCACAAACGATGCTTAGCCAGTCCCCTGGGTACACCCGGCATGTCAGAAGGATTCCATGCGAAGATGTCTCAGTTCTCACGGAGGAACTGGATGAGCGCTTATTCCTATTTGCTGTCGAGTGAAGTTGAAATATGTGTAGGAGCAGCGCTAGGACCGGTCGGGTGAATATGAATCGGCTTGGTTTCACTGGACGACTGAAATGCAGAATCAGTGGCAGGCTTCTTGGAGCGCAACAAATCACTCGGATCTGCGTTCTTCCGGTATTCTTGCATTTTGACTGCTGCCATTTGTGCATCGGCGATTTTTGAGCCCTTCTGGAAGCACTCTTCTGCCTTCTGCCGATTGCCAGTGATAGTGATCACTCCTCTGGGACCAGGCATTTTCAACTTGAGGTACACGTAACATGGTCGGGCCATGAAACGTGCAGAGGCAGGCCTACCCAGAATAGCATGATAAGCACTCCGGAAATCCACTACTTCAAATGTCAACTTTTCTTTGCGGTAATTCTTGGAATCACCGAAAACCACATCAAGGGCAATCTGGCCAAGTGATTCAGCCTTCTTGCCAGGTATGACGCCATGGAAACTCATATTACTTTCACTAAGCTTGGACATCGGAATGCCCATTCCCTTCAAGGTCTCAGCATACAGGATATTCAGGCCACTACCACCATCCATCAGCACTTTAGTCAGTCGGGTGCCTTCAACAACTGGGTCGACCACCAACGCTTGCCTCCCAGGGGTGGCTATATGTGCTGGATGGTCAGACTGGTCGAATGTGATGGTAGTCTGGGACCACTTCAAATAACTTGGCGTTGCCGGAGCAACCATGTTCACCTCTCTATTAATAACTTTCAATCGATTTTTGCTTTCAACATCAGCAAAAATCATCAGAGTGGAATTTACATTGGGAAAACCATCATCATCTTCTTCCCTATCCTCACCCTTGTCCGGCTCCTTTTCCTTTTCCTTGGGTTGTTTCTCTCGAAACTGCTGGATCAGGAGCCGACACTGTTAAGTGGTGTGTTTAGGGTAAATGAGATTACCCTCTTCATCTTTTTTGGTGTGAATGTGACATGGTAAATCCAACACATCATTTCCATCTTGATCTTTCACTTTCTTGGGGTTCCACGGCCCTTTGGGCTTCCCCTTGAACTTCCCTTGAGCCACAACTAAAGCTTCACCAGGAGCTGCTGGTTCGGCCTTGCGTTTCTGTTTTCGACTGGAATTCCCTCCTCCGGTTTCTTGGGCGACTGTTTTGTGCTTGCCAGTCCGGAGTCGGTCTTCCTCATCACCATTAGCGTACTTGGTGGCGATCTCCATCATCTGACTCAGGGACATATCCCCTGTCCGACCAAACTTCAGGTTCAATTCTCGGTACTTAACACCCTCCTTGAAGGCACAAACTGCTTGATGATCTGACACATTCTCCACGGTGTGGTGCAATGTGAACCACCTCTGGATATAATCTCTCAAGGTCTCATTCGGTTTCTGCACACAGGACTGCAGCTCTGTTAACCCTGCTGGTCGTTTGCATGTACCTTCAAAGGTTCTAACAAACACTCGGGCAAGTTCCTCCCAACTATATATGCTGCCAGGTGCTAACTGATTCAACCATGCTCTGGTTGAGCCTTCCAACATCAGAGGAAGGTGCTTCATGGCCACTTCATCATTGCCGCCACCGATCTGTACAGCCACTCGGTAGTCCTCAAGCCAAGTGTCAGGCTTGGACTCACCAGTGAACTTGCTAACTCCAGTCGCCAACCTGAAGTTGGGAGGAATCACTGCTGCTCTGATGGCTCTGCTGAAACACTCGGGACCTGAAACATGCACCCTGCTGCCAGTCGGATAATCTCTGTCATGGCCTTCTCTGTGGGCTCTGTTCCTGTCAACTAGACCTTGAACGAGAATAGATCTTGCATCAAAGCCCGGCTCTCTGGGGTCGACTGGAATTCTTCGTCCGCCACTGTGAGGGCGTCTGTCATCGTGCTGCCGAGGCACATATGACCCACTCCTCGGGGGACGCGTGGGCACTCGACAACGGTCATCGTGGTCGAGTCGGTGATCATACTGCTCACGGTTTCTGTACTGATCTCGCCGGTCTCCATGTCCCTCACGCCGCGGGGGCGATCTTTGGCTGTGAGCCGACTGAACGGTGTCTGCCATCACAGATCTGCTATGAATCCTATTCCGCGACTGAGATACTGATGTGTTCTGCTCTCCCGCTACCCGAAGTAAAGCCCGGATCTGCATCAAACCTCTGCGAGCTTCCGACTGGGAAGGCTGAATTGACTCTGCTATTCGGGCTGCAGCTGTGAGATTCTGAATCGGAGTTTGGTATACCTGAGTTGGAGGCGGAAAAAGCTGTCGTCAACTGGACTCAGGAATCCGCTGCCGAGCACGCTCGTCGAGTGCATGCTGGAGGTTCTCCAGTCGAGTGCGATCAGCCAAGTTGGCCAGGCGCGCCTCCTCCAAGGCCCGGGCCCCGGGGGTTTCTCCAACGATAGGAGTGTGAAGCGCATCCATATTGCGGCGGCGGAGCTCTTCCCTCTGCTGCGAAGAAAGAGGCTCGGGGCGGTACTCTTCGTGAGCACGCGACGGATCTCCACCGCTATCACCACCGTCGTCGCGGGGGAAGCCAAGAGGACTGCATGGTCCATTGACCATCAATACTTCCGCCACGGGGTCACTGCTGTCGCACTCGGATGCGGTCTCGACGGAGCCAGTCGAACAGGCCGTAGAGAGTTTCGTCGGCTCGATTGCCGCGACTTGTGGGGTGGCCGACTGGCGGGCCACCGCATGCCTCACCCACTGCTGGAGCCGCGACCGACCAGAACGCTTGCACCGGCGAACAGCGGGGAGCGAGGATGCCACAGGAGCCGACCGATACCGAGTCGACGGCTACCGAAGGAGAACGCCGTGGACGCATGCGCGAAAGTGCGTCGCCCCGCGGACGAGGAGCGCATCGACGTCGAGTGGAGCCTCTTGGAGCCAGGCGGAGTCGTCGGCGATGAAGACGAGCGCGCCGAGACGGATCTCACGGCCCTCAGCCAATCCGCCGCGGGAAACCATGATGATAGGAATGGGAAAAATCGCAACTTTACCAACAAGTCGCTAAGACACCTGCCCCACGGTGGGCGCCAACTGTCGTGGATCTAAGACTGACAGTAGAATGGGGGTTAGGTATGTAGAGGCAAGATCCTAGCTATGGCAAAGTTTTACACACGAGTTTTACGAGTTCAGGCCCTTCTCAGAAGAAGTAACAGCCCTACGTCTCGGAGCCCAGAGGCGGTCGACTGGATTATGCGTGTGTGTGTGTTACAGGGGGTCCGAACCCATGTGCTAGTGGAGGGAGGTGGCTTATATAGAGTGCGCAGGGACCCAGCCAGCCCACGATACAAGAAGTTCAATGTACATAAAGAGAGAGCGTTACAGGTAACGTCCGTAATAAAGTGCTATAAATGATCATTAAGTCTATGAGTAAACGCCCAACCGTTGCTGTGCAGAGTGACTTTAGATCTTCTATATGTCGAGTGGCTTCTGGTACGGTCCAGTGACAATGATTCTTCCGAGTGAAATGTTTTTGGTCGAGTGGATGATGGTACCCTTCGAATGCTTCTGACTTTAGGGTGATGTCCTTGGGGAGGGTGTCTAGGTCAGGCCTGTAATCCTACCCTAGGTACATAGCTTCATCAGCGCCCACCGAAAACAAAACACCACAGACCGAGGCTCCGATCCGCCGGGTACCAAGCAGCACCTCCAAGAAGGGATGCGACGCCGACGACGCTGCTGCCCGGACGAGTCCTCGGGTTTCCCCGTGCACGCGGAGGGAGGTAGGGGTGGATACCACCGACACCCTCCAGGGAGGAATGGTGGCACCCGCAGGTGTCACCGCGTCGGGGCCGAAGCCGGCAGGGATTTCTCCTGCAGTCCAACCCCAACCGCCCAACCGAACGGAACCGACCGCCAAACCGTCGGCCATCACCATGCGCCAACGCAGTAGCGCCGCCACCCACGCCGCCTCACTACGAACACCACCACGAGGCCAAGAGGACCGGAGAGAAGCTCACCACGAGGGGAGCAGCAACATCGACGCCGAGCGGGAGGGAACCACCTCCACCGCCGTCGTGCGGGAGGCCCGTGCCTCCGGCACCGTCGCGATAGCCGTTCGGACGTTTCAGCGGGGCATGTCGGGCCACCCCCGGCCGAACCAAGCCCAAAGCGGGCCTGTTAAGCCCCACCGGCCGCGATGCAGCAGGCCGGCGTCGTCACCCCCGACACCCAGCCACGCATCGCATCTGCCCCGCCTCCCAGAAGCCACACCGGAGCCATCCCCGCTGCCGGCCCGCCCAGACCCAGATGGGGCCCGAAGGGCCCAGATCTGGGCCGAGCGGACGACGCCAGATCCCGCCGCCCTGCCGCCAACGGCGGCGCCGCCGCCCAGTTGCTCACCTGCATGCACCACGGAGCCCCGCCGCCACGCCAGACTTCCGCCGCCTAGATGCACCCCCCGGAGCCGCTCCGCCCGCGCCGGAGAGCGACCGGGAGGGGAAGGGCCAGGAGGCCGTCGCCACCAGCAGCCCCAGGGCTAAGCCGGCCACGGGCGCCGGCGGCGGCGGCAAGAAGGAAGAAGGAAGGGGGAGCCTGGAGGGAGGAGCCCGACGCGCGGCCGGTCGCCTGCGGGGGGGGGGGCGACGCGGTCGCGAGAGAGAAGGGGGACACTGGTCCTGGGACCGAATTTTAAGGAGCTGACTTGGCAAAGAATTGACACACACACCCCTAGAATCTAAAACAAAACACAATCAACAACAAAAACAAACCCCCTTACCCCGATCCAATCGGGATCAGCTGTTCCCGCCGGCCCTCGCACCGTCCCGCAGGCCCTTGCCACCGCCGGCCAACTGCATCGCCACCGCGGGCTGGGCCAACACTAGTAGAAAAAGGGTCATCTGTCCTGGTTGGTAAGGGCCTTTGTCCCGGTTGTTGAACCGGGACTAAAGGGTCGTTACTAATGCCCTAGCCCTTTAGTCCCGGTTCTTACACGAACCGGGACAGATGGGCCTCCACGTGGCCGCTGCGGCCAACCCAGGCAGGAGGGCCTTTGGTCCCGGTTGGTGACACCAACCGAGACCAAAAGGCATCCACGCGTCAGCATTTCAGTGGCTGGGGTTTTTGTTTTTTTAAAGGGGGGAGGGTTTAGGGGGTAATTTAGGGTGTGTAAGCTAGCTAACAGAGAGAACTGTCCTCTCTTATTTCCGTGCTTGATTTACCAACGCTACTGCTATGCCTAAACATGGCTTAGATTAAAGTGAAGGCAACATGTGGTGCATGTCGAAAGTAATATTAATCCTAACTTGATCAAGTTTGGATTAGTACTACTTTCGACATGCACCACATGCTTGTTGCCTTCACTTCATTCCAATCCATGTTCATTTCACCCACTGATATATAATAACTCTTCATGCCCGCATCATGCATCATCATAATAACAAGTCCTACTAATCATCATCATACAACTTCTACTCGTTATTAATAACAAGTCATAAGATCATCATCCTCATAGTCATCGAACCAACCCTACTTAATTGTTCTTAGCACATGATCATCAGTATTAGGTAGGACCTAAATACCCTCTTTAAGGTAAAATAGCATAAAACAATATAGACCCCGACTCTCCATTATGGAGAATGGAGATCATCCTGTCTCCAATTTTTGCGCTTCGCTTCCTTTTGCTTCCAAGAACCTCCTTGCGACTGTCCATACATTTTTTCCATTCTTTGATTTTCATGTCTCCACTTTTTTTAGAAATCCGGTATGGACAGTTGAGATTCGTAGGATGACCTGCTTGTATGTTCAAAACATCAAGCCTACCATTCTGATACATCAAATGAGGCACACAATCCTCTGGGATTATCTGTTGAAAAACATAGTAATAACTTCATACTTAGAAATGATGTACTAGTTTTAGAAGTATGCAAAAGATGCACGGATGTCGTAATAGTAAGAAATCTTACCAGGGTATCTCCATAGTAGTTACCGTAGTTCAACACGTGCACTAATGGCACGTATTGACCATAATGTGGAGGAGTTTTACAATAGATATTGTAATTCTCAAGATCAGTTAAAAATCCGACCAGATGAGTTTTCTCCTTATAAGTTAACTCAGAGCCATCGGTGTAGTAGGTTCTATCTACCATGTTCCGCACATTTTTTGAGCAATCAAAATAAGCTGTCAATGAAAATAAGCTGTCAACTATTTTGAAATGAACAATATAAATTAGCTAATAACTATGTTTGAGAAACTCACATAGCGGTAGAATTGGAGGCGTAACAACAAGGACCCAAATGTCCATATTGTCTTGCTCGATGTCAGGATCACCAAGATCCATGGTGACAAGCATACCCTCATCAAAACCATACATCTTGCAAAATGCTTCCCAATTTTTGCAACCAAAATGGGTTACGCTCTCATAATTATACAAATTTACTTCAAAATCTATATCATGATGGGTCCTTAGGTGAATTTTCTTTGTTTCCATACTTTCATGGTCTTCAAAACCCATCCTCTCCAAGACGTAGCGTCTTGCATGGCATGGGATAAGCTAGTCGAATTGTAAAAGAAGAAAATTACACGTTGAAATAGTTGAAGTCGTGCTTAGTTACGAAAAAATAACACTTGTCGTCGTTGCGTACCGTTTCAACATCGAAGGTCTCCTCCAGCTTAATACTGAAGCGCCGATCTTCGTCCAGGTGAGGCCTGTCGAACTGACCTCGGTCGTCGTGGCACCAGTCGCACTCCCCCGGGAGACTTTCGTCGTCCGAGTACGACATTTCCTATGTTCATAATTCAAATATTAAACGTCTACAATTAAATATATGTACTAAAAACCTAAGTTAGATCATTATTATTCATCACGGGTTGACTATCGGTTTTTTGAGTCTTTTCTTGAAAACTCTCAGCTCACGTGGTGTATACATTCGACCGTTGGTGATGGTCGCTCCCCCATTTGTCCCCGAGTGCATTATACCAAAATGTCTAGCACACGGGAACAAAGAAGAAGCGACCCCCATGACAACAGTCAGGATTCTTCGTCCTCTCATATATATATGGTGGAACTCTCCCTCACTGATTCCTCTCTGACATTTGCGACCGTCGGTGATGGTAGCTCCTCCTTTCGTTCTCGAGTGCATTACACCAAATTGTCTAGCACACGGGAACGAAGGAGAAGCTACCCCCACGACAACAGTCGGGATTCTTCGTCCTCTCATATATGGTGGAGACTCGACAGACTTAAAGTCAACCCGAAATATCGTTTAATTATCTCTCTAAAAGAGGATTTGGCTGGTCTCACCTCGATGTCGGAGGGGGCGGTGACGGGGACGACGGCGGGGATGATGGAGGGACCGGGGGCTCCTAGATTTCTATGAAAACAAAAACCCTATAAGCTATCAACTAATCATATGCATACGCCTTGCATAGTGCTCTCCAATTTTAGCATTCAAAGCAGGAGTAGTTTTCCACTTTGAGCATTCAATAAGCAAAATCAAATCAGAAAATAATGTAGTATTCAAAGTAGGAGTAATTTTAGGTTATTTTAAATATCTATTTTAATCAAAACCAGATTTTGTTAATTTTTTTGCTATTAAATTCTTTTTGCTATTAATGTTTTGAACAAAAAATACTGTGTTAATATAAGTTGCATAAATTTTATATAATTTTAGTTTCAAAAATACTAGAGGTTTATATAAGCTTTTTAGTTGATTCCTTTTGCTATTATAGTTTTATAAAAGCTTTTTAGTTGATTCTTTTTGCTATTGAAGAATATTATACTTTTATATTAGTTCATCGTAACAGAATATTTTAATTGATTTTAGTTTTTTAGTTGATCATAACAAATATTATAGTTTTATGCATTTTATTATTTTACATGCATTTACTGCTTTTTTGAGCTATAAGACCCGGAAATTGAAAAGCATTTCAAAGGAACTCCGAAAAGGTTGAAAATTGGCATGGTATCATCATTTCACCCACATAGCATGTGCAATAAAATTGAGAGGGTTACGGCAAAAACTAGATGCACTTCGTGTACAAAACGGACAATCTCTTTCGAAGTATCAGGATTTCATACGGAAACTCGTTTGTTACAAAGGGATTTCATTTTTTAAAACTTATTTGAACTCCTGACTTTTTGTGTGTTCAAAATGCACCATTCAAAGCCACATCATCAATTTTCAATCCTTTCTTACTTCATTTGTTATTTTTCATGCATTTACTAATTATTTTGAGCTATAAGACCCTAAAATTGAAAAGCATTTCAAAATGAACTCTGAAAAGGTTGAAAGTTGGCATGGTATCATCATTTCATCCACATAGCATGTGCAAGAAAGTTGAGAGGGCCCCGGCAAAAGGTGGATGCACTTCGTGTACAAAACGGACAATCTCTTTCAAAGTATCAGGATTTCATACGGAAACTCGTCTGTTACAAAGGGATTTCATTTTTTAAAACTTTTTTGAACTCCTGACTTTTTGTATGTTCAAAATGCACCATTCAAAGCCACATCATCATTTTTCAATCCTTTCTGACTTCATTTGTTATTTTTCATCCATTTACTAATTATTTTGAGCTATAAGATCCTAAAATTGAAAAGCATTTCAAATGAACTCTGAAAAGGTTGAAAGTTGGCATGGTATCATCATTTCATCCACATAGCATGTGCAAGAAAGTAGAGAGGGTCACGGCAAAAACAGGATGCACTTCGTGTACAAAACGGACAATCTGTTTCGAAGTATCAGGATTTCATACGGAAACTCGTCTATTACAAAGGGATTTCATTTTTTAAAACTTATTTGAACTCCTGACTTTTTGTGTGTTCAAAATGCACCATTCAAAGCCACATCATCATTTTTCAATCCTTTCTGACTTCATTTGTTATTTTTCATGCATTTACTAATTATTTTGAGCTATAAGACCCTAAAATTGAAAAAGAATTTCAAATGAACCTGAAAAGGTTGAAAGTTGGCATGGTATCATCATTTCATCCACATAGCATGTGCAAGAAAGTGGAGAGGGTTATGGCAAAACTGGATGCACTTCGTGTACAAAACGGACAATCTGTTTCGAAGTATCAGGATTTCATACGGAAACTCGTCTGTTACAAAGGGATTTCATTTTTTAAAACTTATTTGAACTCCTGACTTTTTGTGTGTTCAAAATGCACCATTCAAAGCCACATCATCAATTTTCAATCCTTTCTGACTTCATTTGTTATTTTTCATGCATTTACTAATTATTTTGAGCTATAAGAATCTAAAATTGAAAAGCATTTCAAATGAACTCTGAAAAGGTTGAAAGTTGGCATAGTATCATCATTTCATCCACATAGCATGTGCAAGAAAGTTGAGAGGGTCCCGGCAAAAGGTGGATGCACTTCGTGTACAAAACGGACAATCTCTTTCAAAGTATCAGGATTTCATACGGAAACTCGTCTATTACAAAGAGATTTCATTTTTTAAAACTTATTTGAACTCCTGACTTTTTGTGTGTTCAAAATGCACCATTCAAAGCCACATCATCATTTTTCAATCCTTTCTGACTTCATTTGTCATTTTTCATGCATTTACTAATTATTTTGAGCTATAAGACCCTAAAATTGAAAAGAATTTCAAATGAACCTGAAATTGAAAAACCCTACAAATGAACTCTGAAAAGGTTGAAAGTTGGCATGGTATCATCATTTCACCCACATAGCATGTGCTAAAAAGTTGAGAGGGTCCCGGCAAAAGCTGGATGCACTTCGTGAACAAAATGGACAATCTCTTTCGAAGTATCAGGGTTTCGGAGGAAAACTCATCTGTTACAAAGGGATTTCATTTTCTTGAACTTATTTGAACTCCTGACTTTTTGTGTGTTCAAAATGCACCATTCAAAGCCACATCATCAATTTTCAACCCTTTCTGACTTCATTTGTTATTTTTCATGCAGTGACGGATTTTTTTGAGCTAAATGACCCTGAAATTGAAAAGCCCTACAAATGAGCTCTGAAAAGGTTGAAAGTTGGCATGGTATCATCATTTCACCCACATAGCATGTGCTAAAAAGTTGAGAGGGTTACGGCAAAAGCTGGATGCACTTCGTGAACAAAATGGACAATCTTTTTCGAAGTATCAGGGTTTCGGACGAAAACTCATCTGTTACAAAGGGATTTCATTTTCTTGAACTTATTTGAACTCCAGACTTTTTGTGTGTTCAAAATGAACCATTCAAAGCAGAGACTGATTTTGAATGGTGCATATTCAACACACAAAAAGTCTGTAAAGATCGCCAATCCCAACATAAAAAAATGAGCATAGATACGCCTATAGAGAGAATTCAACCTAAATTCATAATAAATTTCTATGAATTTCAGAGAAATTCACTCTTAATTTCAAATTCCCTGTATAAGGGCATCTATTTTCATTTTGAGATGAGCTCAACAAGGCAGAGAGGGACGGGCTTATAAACCGGTGTGAGCGCCCTTCGGTTGGCGAGGTGGGACTAAACTCTGACCGCAACGAGGACCAACCCTTTAGTCCCGGTTTGTGGCACAAACCAGGACTAATGGTCATGGGCCAGGGGCGAGGCGCATTGGTCCCGGTTCGTGCGTGGAACCGGGACCAAAATGTCCAGAAGAACCGGGACCAGTGGCCCACGTGGCCCGGCCGGCCCCCTGGGCTCACGAACCGGGACATTTGCCTCCTTTGGTCCCGGTTCGTGAGCGAACCGGGATTAATGGTATTACGAGGGCCGAACCAATGCCATGTTTTCTACTAGTGCAAGGTGCTCGCCGCCTCCTTTCTTCTAGGTGTAGAAGCGGAGCAAGCAGCGGCCGCGGCGCTCAGCAAGGGCGCAAGCAGCGACACATCCATGCGTAGCTCGAGCGCTGGTGGGGGCGCACATCACTGCATCAAGAAACGGCACGGCAGCGCGCAGCGCAGCGGCGCAAGAAGCGGGGCAGTGGCGCTCAATGCGGTAGCGCAAGCAGCGGCGCGGCGGCGCGCATCGCTGGAGCGAGCAGAGGCGAGCCGCAGCGGCAGGACACGAACCGCAGGGACAGGTGCGGCCCACCCGCCCGGCCAGCTCCGTTGCCGACTGCCTCGGCAGCCGCGCGACTCTCACCATGCCCTCTGCTCCTCGGCGACGAGCCCCATGCCCGCGTGTTGCTGCTCTACTTCGGCAGCCCAAATCGGGAGGAGGGAGCTGATTGCGTTTTCTTATTTGTTTCAGGGGTGTGCATGCTAATTTTTTGCCTTGTTAGCTCCTTACAATGAGGCCCCACTTGTCAGAAAGCGATCAAACGGCCCAAATCACCTGATCAGTGCTTTTTGCAATGAGATCAAAGAAATTACGGTGTTTTTTGCAATGGATTAGCGACTTGGTGGTTTTCTGCAAACCTAGCCGCAAATGTGGTAGTTTCTTACAATTGACTCGTTTGTATGAGTGTGCTTGATATACATTTTGATAGCGAGGCATTGATTGTGAGCGATTCAACCATGAAGTTCCGCAAATCCAGTGGGTGTTTGCAAGAAAATAAAGAAACAAAATACTTGGTGTCATCGATCTTATGATGATTGGTTAATGTGACAAGAGGAATAATTTGAGTGGGGTTGCTGCGCTGAGGATGAGCTTGAATGTTGGAGAATCCACTTTGGTATATGCGTGACCCTTTTTCCTCGTTGATGGCAGTTCACTCACGCTTCACACCCAAACAACAAGAATCCACCTCCGGGCTCCGGCAGAGCTACTCGATCCATCTATCAGCTCTGCTTTGTAGAAAGAAAAGAAGAAGAGAAGGGTTGCTTCCATTCTTCCTTTCTATTACTAGCTTTAATGACGATTGCTAGATTTCGTAATTACCTTAGCCCAGGTGAAGAAGTGCTTGTCTGATCTATAACTGCTGGCTGATTCACCAAACCATCTTCCTTGGCAACTTTAGCATCTTGTGATGTGTAGCCAAGCCAGTGCCAGTGCCAGCCATCTTCCATCTCCATCCGGGCAGGTGCTTTTCTTCTCCTCACTTCTCTCCACAAGAAGAAAGGATCGGAGAGAAAAACATGATGTGGTTGATGTAGCAACAAGCAAGCAACAGAGTTGATATTATCACTTACCAAAGAAAACATTGTATAATGATTGATGACTGATATATACTAGAAATCCAACTCGGTGCCCAGGCTCATGTGCTCCCAGACAGAAAAAAATCAAAACAAATACTAGAATTTTTTTTAAAAAAAATCTAAATTTTTTGTGTGTGGTAGATAATTTGGTACGTGAGGTTCAATTCAAATTTCAACTCATTTGGACATCTGAGCAACTCTAGGTAAAAAAGACAAATCGGGTCGCGTGAACAGTAAACTTTTTTACAAACCCTGATTTTGTCTTTTTTGCAGAGAGCTACTCAACTGTCCAAATGAGTTGAAATTTAGAATGAACCTCACGCATCAAATTAAAAAAAGTATTTGTTTGGTTTTTTTCTTCGGCGCGGGTGCAGCTGAGCCGGGGAGCATAAACCCCGGGTCCGACATATATATACTCTGTATAGCATCATTCATCCACAGTCATAGCTCGTCTCTCAGGTACACCACACACACCGTTCCTCTCTTCTCTTGCGCTCTGCTCTCTTGCACTAGCTAGCTAGCTCAGCCAGCGGTGCGCTCCGGCCATCTCCATGTCCCTCATCACCGATGACCCTGACCGCGCCCCGAGGGACTGCACGGCGGCCAGGCGCCACCAATCCGGTAGGCGCCGGCGGCGGCTGCTGATCGTGGCGGCGTCAGCGGTGGCGTTGCTGCTGGCCCTGGCCATCATACTCTGGCTCACACTCCGCCCTTCCAGCCCGCGGTTCAGGCTGCTGACCGCCACCGCCTCCACGAACGCCACCGGGGGCATGGGCACCGTCCTGCTGGTCGCGTCCCTCGTCGCGCACAACCCCAACGCGCACGCCCTCGCGCTCTACGACGGCCTCCGGGCGCGCGCATCCTACGCGGGACTCCAGCTCGCCGCCGCCGCGCCGATCCCGCCGTTCCAGCAGGCCCAGGGCGACGTCAAGCTCTCCGCCACGCTCTTGTCGTCCTCGGCTGCGGAGGAAACGATGGCGGGCGAGCGGTCGCCAGCGCTGCTGACGCTGCGCCTGGAGGGGCGGCTCCGGTGGAAGGTGGCTGTCTGGGTGTCCGGCAGCCGCACCCTCGCTGCCGAGTGTGTCGCCGCTGCCGTATCGCCGTCTCAGCTCAGGGCCGTCGTCGTGCAGGACTGCCAGTGCGCCACCACCATCGAATGAAGAAATCTGGACACCGATTATATCTGCATGTATAGGTGGATTTTATTTTTTGCGGTTGATGTATAGGTGGATTATTAAACTACTTTGCCATTAGTCGTGTGCTCAATTATACTAGTACTACTTCCTCTACGTTCTTGTACTTAGTGTACTCAGTACGTAGTTAATTAGGAAAAGATGGACGATACGTGCATGCAATCAGGTGCAAATGGTTGCGTGCCTTCTCTCGCATATGTCTTTTAAAACAACTCCCCATATATTAATAATTAATTAAAACATTATTACAGTCCTTCGTTACAGCAAATGCAGAAGTAGACCGTCAAATCTATTATCAAAATTAAATTGAGCAATTTCATGTGTCATCATATTGGTCTGCCTAATGATTTTAGACAACATAAAAATATGGAGAAGCTTGATGATGCCAAGCTTTTCCTTTTTCAGATCAACGAGCATGGATTTATCAGGACTTCATTTGCAAGGAAAGAAACCATAAGATTGTGCAATCAATTTTCAAAAATAATAGCCGTGTGAAGAGAAATAGCGATATAAAATTTAGCCAGGCATGCCCGAAGCTCTGCTTCTTTTTCATCGAAACACAACCCAATAAAGTCCCAAGATGAGATGCATCTCGAGAAGACTTCCTAGCCACCACACCAATGCTTGTTACACTTATGTTCTCCACAAAGCTAACGTCAACATTGATATTGATATGGTTAGAAGGGGGCGGCCGCCACACCACTTGATTCCCCAAAGCGGTAGTAATTGGTGTAAACCTAGCCACCACCTGTTTTCCTTTGTTATTGGAAGCCACCTCGGCACTAGCTGACAGGATGTAAAGAAAGAGCAGTAACTATCCACAAAAATAGCAGAGTTATTGATAGATTATTTTCCTGTTCCAAAAATCAAATCATTCCTCACATGCCAAGATCAACAAAGAGGATATGCTCCCGCTGAGTTGAGTTCAACTGGTCTGATAAAATATGCAATCAGTCTAGGCCCGAAAACGTAAAAATCTCTTGCCGAAAATTTCATATGTCCCTCAACGCCAGAAGCAACACACGGGGCTTAGGACAAGTCACAAGAGCATGATAAGTACTCTCATCCTCCACCCCAGAAATAAAGCACGTACGAGTGGTAGCATGATGATGTAGAACTCTATCAACCTAAATCGCCAGGCTGTCAGTCGCTGCACGCCGTCCAAAAATTATAATCTTTTTGTGGGATGTTGGCCTTCAGTGGTATTCCACAGCCTCCTTTCTTCATTAATAAAGGTACTCGACTACCCTAAATTCTTCCCAACCCTTAAGCTTTAACCTAGGTTGTACACACTCTTCACATAGAAATAACCCGTGTTTTTCAAAACATGTTATGAAATCACCATCCCCTTGAGGATTGAAAATTCTCTTGTATATTAAATTGCACTTCACCCGCAAAAATATATATTAAATTGCACTTAGAATGGTTGTGGTTGAAAACAAAAGGCTGCTTTCCCCCTCTTGTGGAAAGGTTGATTGTATTCCATGAGCTTTCTCTTGTAGTTCCTTCGGGTCAAAGAAGAGAAACCGGTCTTCTCCCGCAGTCACGTAAACAAAATCATACATGGACAATGATGAAGTGAAGGTTGGCATTACGCCATTCAATGCGGGTCCTTCGGACTTCAGTCCTCTCTCATGATGCACTGTGACATTCCTTCCGCTCAAATCTTTTTCAATAAATAGACGTGGTTGGGTTAATTGTGGCTCTTGTGTGGCGTGTCTAATAGTTTCCTTTTTAATGTTGAGCTGTGATATCGTAAGTAAAATGTGCATGGTTTAGTCCAAATGTGTTTTCTGCCTAATTTCAGTCAGATGATTATGTAGTTTCATTGCAAATTGCAATTTAAAAAGTCTAAAGATGTGATTTACACTTCTTGATATGCGGCCCCGGTTAACTTGAAATAACAATCTCCGAAACGAATTCGCAAACCATGAGTTCTGCAAAATTTTCATATAACTTGACACATCAAAATTCCACAAAAGGCTTACTAGAATTACATGGATATAAAATATAAAAACATGTGAAAGTTTATAACAAAGAAACTTATGATTTATGTGAGTCCATCAAACACAATAATTTGGCATCTCATATCATGATGGTGCACAGAAAATAAAACACATGAATTTGTGAGGAATGAAGAGACATGGAGAGTGCATTGGACTTTGAAAGCTGAAATGGAACGATATAATATGAGATCATACTAAGATTCAGTTTATATGACATCGATGGCTGATCAATGTGTAATTTTACTCTAGTGGATTTGTATGTGAGATGAAAGGGGAACTTCATTTCGCACAAAGAAACTCAAGCAACTTGCACATACTTCATTTCACAATTTTCAGTTTATTCCACTTTACATTTATTTTCCTGGGGGTATCTTTTTTTCAGACAATCCTGACTTCCTGAGGGTATCTGACGAGCCAGATGGCGATGACAACCATGGCTCGTCTAGTGAAGCAGTAGTGAAAGCGAAGATGCGGAAGCGCGACCTGGGCATCCTCCTCCTCGCATCATTCGCCGTCTTCTTCTCGTTCCAAGTCAGCCCACTCACCTCCTCGATTCTCCTTCAGTTCCAACCGTGATCCTCCAAGCTGAGCCATTCCTCCGACTACGAGGGCCGGTTGAGTAGCACGAGGGCGACCTATCCTCCCGTGAGGCGTGGTACCACCTCTCGGACGACGGCTACAAGCACGACGCCTCCCGCTGCCGCTCGTCACCGACCTCAACGCCAACGGCGACGGCAGGGCCGAGGTCCTCCTCCCCATGCACGCCACCAAGATCCAGGTACTCCAGCCGCCCCGCCTTCTACAAATGTCATTTCACGATAAAATTTGGCAAGCATTGAAACTTTTGTCAATGTTTGTCACTAAAAAAATCAGATTTTTTTTGAAGTGTTTTTCTCTTTTTCTTTTAATTTTACTGTTCACCCGAGCTCATATGAGCTCGGGCTAAGAAACTCCATGTCCCGTATGTAGTCTGTATTGAAAGGGTGGGGCGTTTTGGAGGACGAGCTATCTAGCTCTCATAATCTCGTCCATCCGTCTTGAGGCTGTGATGTGTGTGGCATGATTTTCCGGTTATATATACGCGTGCTACTGCGCAGAAATACAAAAATGCATCACCCACTTCCTATGATCCGGCTTGATCCTTTGGGTAGGCTCCGCAGGATCAACAACTATAGGTTCCATTGTTTTTTTTCTATTTTGAGGCAATCATAGTTTTTCTTTTTCTTTTGAGAAATAGGCAAACATAGTTGTTTTCAATAACAGGCAAACATAGGTTCCGTTGGCGGCATTTCCTATTCGGCGCTGCAGGCGCCGGTTAAGGGCAATTTTCCTAACCGGCGCCTGCAGCCGCGTTAGGTTGGCTGGCCCATTTACCTGTTTTAGTCTGTAGTAGTTTTTCTTCTTCTTCTTCGTTTTCAAAAGAGCAAAGCAAAAGAAGTGCGATTGCGGGGTGAGTCGAACCACTTATCTGCTGTGCCGCGACGCAATGCACTAACCACCACGCCACTCAACCATGTTTGATATTTTCAACATTGTTATTCTTTTATTACTTCCATTGTTACTTTCCTTTTTTTTTCTGGTTTGGTGAACTTTTTTTGCGAAACTGATGAACTTTTCTCTAAAATTTGATGAATTGTTTTTAAAATTTCAATGAACTTTTTTAAATTTTATAAACCTTTTTTCATATTCGATGAACTTTTTTCAAATTCGATGAACTTTTTTCTAATTCGATGAACTTTTAGCAAAATCAATGAACTTTTTTTAAAATATGTGAACTTTTATGAAAATCGATGAATTTTTTTCAAAATTGATGAACTTTATTTTAATATCGATGAACTTTTTTCAATTTTCTTGAAATATTTTGTATTCCATGAACTTTTTCAAAATTTTCATGAACTTTTATTATCCGTGAACGTTTTTCAAACTGGTGGACTTTTTAAATTTGTTAACTTTTCTGAATTAGTAAACTGTTTCTAATTTATGAACCTTTTTAAATTCTCGTAAGCTTTTTCAACACGTGAACCTTTTTATTGTGAAACAATTTCATGAACTTTTTCTTTTAATCTGTGAACTTGTAATTTTTCGGACAGCGTGGCTGCGGATGTCCTTAAAGATTTTGCGGTATTGTGGATCAGTAGTGTGATCTTGGTCTGGACGTTGTGGCCGAATAGGCAATGGGTCTGCTCAGACTTTTAGCAAAATTACAAAACTATACACAGGATCAGACTATTTTACAGATCATTACAAGATTGCAACCTAGATTTAGCGGCAGAATCAGTCCGGCCCGTCCTACTTTGTATTGGTAGCTTCGCCACTACCCGAGCGCACGCGCTACGCGACAAAAATTTCACATAACATGGGGTGCATCTGAGCAGACCTACCATAAAAACTAGCTGGTCCTCGTCCCGTGTCATGATTACACTACAAAAATAGAAAACTATCTGGTCCTTGTCCCTTCAAAGGCTCCCTTTGCACAAGTCAAGAAAGGAAAAGTGCATGCATTTTTTTGGATTTTATAAAAATTAAAAAGCCATAACTTTTGATTCGAGCATCGGAATTTAGATTCGTTTTCATTGTTGGGTTACTCGTGACGAGTTCTTCAAAATGAGATCCGATATGAATATGTTTCGACAAACTATTTTTTAGAGCAACTTTGGGTGCTACAGAGGCAACTTTAGTGTTATAGCAAAGCAACTTCTTAGTTTGCCTACTATGATTGCCAATCAACAAGAAGTCCTTATACTGATAAAAAACAAGAAGTCCTTATAAGTTGCCTCCCATGACTATCATCTTCACTAAATTCACATATAAGTTGTCTACCCAACTATCGAGTATGCTAACACTATATTTCAGAGTATAGGTAACATGAACTACACCGACATACAACTTCTCCTAGTACCGTATCCAACTACTTAGCATTGGCATGCAACTGGGCATCATTGTTAGGCAATTAATTATCATTGTTAAGTTCTCCTGATTTGTTGGGGCAGTTGCTTAGATTCGTTTTGAACAGGTTTTTGCATTGTTTTTTTGTAATACAGATGCTTGGTTTTGCTAGACAGTTGCTTGGATTTTTTTGCTAGAACAATTTTTCATTTTGTGTGTTTCTTTGTAATTGAGTTGTTTTTGGATTTTTGCTAGAATAGATAAGTTGCATGGGGAGGGGATCAGATAGTTGTCCACAAAGGCTATTCAAGATGTTCATACGTCTTTTCTGCCTAAAGTAGACAATCTAAGTACTAATGCTAGGGACAGTTGCTTGGTTTTGCTACAATTTTTTCATAGTTACTTTTTTAGTAATGTCGTTGCTTAGATTGGATAGTACAGGTGCTTGGTTTTGTAGGATAGTTGCTCAATTTTGCTAGAGCAGTTTTGCATTGTGGTTTGGTAATACATTTGCTTGGTTTTGTGGGATAGTTGCTCGGTTTTTTGCTAGAACAGTTTTCGCATTGTGGTTTGGTAAAACATTTGCTTGGTATTGCTAGAACCAGTTTTGCATTGTGTTTTGGTAATACAATTTCTTGGATTTTGTTAGTACAATTGCTTGAATTTTTTTACACGCAAGATGAGTAGAAGTTGCACACAGTGTGACATCGAGTTGCTAGGGGGAGATCAAGGTGCCTCATGTTTTGTGTGATTTTCTCATTTTTACACAAACCAACTAATAGGCAGTCATACTAGGGAAAAAATAAAGTTGCTTCTCTATAGCACTAAAGTTGCCTCCATCGCACCCAAAGTTGCCTAAAAGAAGTTCGACAAAATCTACTAATATGGGATCTAATTTTGAAGAACTCGTCGCGAGAATCCCAACGATGAAAACGAAATAGGATTTTGACGCTTGAATCGAACGTTATGGGGGTTTAAACATTTTGAACCCCAAATAAATGAACATGAAGCCGATGAGGTCCAAGATCACATGTGCACGAAAAATATGATGATAGAGGACAAAAGTGCTCTCTTTTTGAAAGTGTATACAGATGAATCAATTGAACTTTTGGTACGAATTTCTATAAATAATACGGCACTCGATGGTATGAATTTCTATAAATAATACGGCATTCGATGATACAAACGGACGCTTAGACGCTCTCTAGCCAGGTCCTTGATTTCAGACTCATGTCCAAACCCATCGGGTAACCCGATGTGATTGGGCACCCATTGGGTCTGAGCTGCACCAATGTGCCGTCAAAGGGCCGACCACCGGCTGGAACTTTAGCCTCCCCCCAAGCCTCCTTTTATAGCGGTGGTCCTACTTGAGTCTCACTGAGTTGACGAGGTGGTACTAAAACTACCGAGTCTGTGCTATTTGCTTTTTTTTTCAGCAACATCTATGCTATTTGCTGTGGCTGCAGGTAATAGCAATTAACATGGGCTAGCTGGCCCATGGACCTGTTGCATGTCTCACGGTCTTTCACAAAATTGTAATCACAAATTCGGGACTAGCCGGCGAGCGTTTCTTCGGGAGCCTCCCAACAATCAATTGGGGCGGGCTAAGAGGGCGCCACTTGTCGCGCTCTGGGTGCTTCCTTCGGATTTTGTTCTTTTTTTATTTTTTTACACGACCTTTCGGCCTTTTAAATGATTTTTCTGGTTTTGAACTTTTTGGATTTTCACCTTTCTTCTTTTAACTTCTGGCAAAAGAAACTTTGTGTGAAAAACAAATTTTTTTCTTGTGCGAGAGGCACAGTTTTGCTCCCGCGAGAGGAACGCCCGTGTCTCTCGGAAAACGAAAAAAACATGTTTCATTTTTTTTGAACTTCCGCGAGAGGCACAGTTGTGCTTTTTCAAGAGGCACAGCCGTGCCTCTCGGAAATGAAAAAAACACGTATTTGTTTATTTTTGCTTCCGCGAGAGGCACAGTGGTGCTTTCCTGAGAAGCACGACCGTGCCTCTCGGAAACGAAAAAAAACGCGTTTTCTATTTTTTTTTCCCCTTCCATGAGAGGCACGGTTTTGCTTCCGTGAGAGGCACGGTTGTGCTTTCACAAAAGGCACGGCCGTGCCTCTTGGAAACAAAAAGAAACAAGTTTTTTTTTCTTTCGCGAAAGGAACAGTTTTGCTTTCACGAGAGGCACAACCATGCCCCTTTTGGAAAGGGAAAAAATGCTCCCGATTCGGTTTTTTTGTTCAGTTTTTTTGTCTAATTATTTTCTTGAAAAATAGTTCGTCAAAACCTATCAACATGGGATCTAGTTTTCAAGATCTCTCAACCCAAGGAATCCAATGATGAAAACGGTTTGAGATTTGGACGCACAGTTTAAGAGATAAAACATTTTTAATAAACGGATGTACAAAAAAAGAGAAAACTCTGTGGTTGCGACAGGTGGCGCGCATGCAATGCGCCACTTGTCACGACCTGCGGAGGTCGGAGTGTTCTTTGAAAAGAGTACTCCTTAATTAGTGATTTCATACAAATTCTGTAGTTGAGAAAGTTGTGAATGGGCATTATGGGGTGCTGCCAATTTGTCATGGCCACATGATGTGGGCTGCAAGATACTTAAAAGGCATGATGATATCACGGTATTCTACATATTTTGTTAGATATAGATAGCTTGCACATGTATTTAATTATTATAATATACTAATCAGGCAACCCATCGAGTAACCCACGGGCACGAACCTATGCCTATACCCTACTCACGACTAATCGGGTTACCCGTGGGTAAGACCCATGGGCAAAGATGGCGACCCATACCATAACCATTCGGGTAGGGTGCCCACGGGCGACCAAACCCATGGGTCAAACTGCCGGGTTGAGCAAGCGGTGCTATCCCCACTATGTCCAAAGTTCGCTAAGTAGTGTGCAACACTATTATCCCCCATGTTTGAGTCTTCATTCTTGTCATACTTGTTCAGTTAAGTTATTCAGACTTGTCAACTGATAAACTATCACAACAAACAACACATGGCAATCCTATGCACATATCGAACTGGGCAAGTATGGAGATCTCGGCAAGCATTTGGAAGGAGATAATTTGTGGTATGTTTCCCAATCCCATCTCTAATCTAGAGCACCACTCAAGTTTTTAGCACTTCTTGAGGAAAGGGTTTAGGGCCAGTTCTTTTGCTAGCTTTTCTGGGCTTCCAGAATAAACTGCTCCCTACCCAGCTTATTTTAGAAGCCCAACCAAAATTTTCTTTTTAGAAGCCTATTAATCAAGTCTTAATTACTCGGCTTCTAAAAAAATAAATTTGGTTGGCCTTCTAGAATAAGCTGGGTAGGGGCAGATTTTTGCAGCTTATTCTAGAAGTCACCAAAAGGTTCCTGCTTGTCTCATGCATCAGGAATTTGATTTGAGTCAAAACCTCAAGCTCTTATTACTAGATTTATCAAGAAATATACTACCTTTATAAGATGTATTTTCATGTGAAACAACATGTTTTCAACGAAATTATATGGTAAAAGTATAATTTCGGAGATGGAAGCATGTCCTAAAGGCCTACAGTTTGTATGGATTGGAGGAAGTACTCCATCTGACCCATATTTCTTGAGGAGTACAATTATATGAACCAGAGTACTTGTATTTAATGAATTGATTGTTTTCCTCTTACATGCAGGCCCGGTTGCCCATCAAATTTTAAAGTACTCCTAGATAACTATGCCAGGCTTCTTCGAGGTTACCACTCAGCTCCATTCTTTTTTTGATTTGTCGAAGTTGGTGAGGGGAAGAAATTCCCCACTCAGCTCCATGTTAACCACTCCAATTACTCTTTTACGATCGTGGTCATTACTAGTGATGCTTATCATGACATTTTTCCTTTGCAGATCTTTCAAGGAAGATCATGCGAGGTATAGCCTTGGCACTAGGTGCGCCGTCGTATGCTTTGGAAGGCGGAACGGCGGGAGATCCCTTCTGCTATCTCAGGCTGATTGGGTATCCAGCCCCAGCTAGTATTCCACAGGAGCAACGCACTGATACTGGATGGTAAGCAAAAATAAATAAATAAACCATTGATGTTTTCTGGTATGTTCTGCACAAATTCTGCTCACTTGCGTGGATACATCTCACTCTGCTTTTCTTCTTTGTTCATGCATTATGTGGCTAATTCAGTGGAGCTCACACGGATTACGGTCAGTTGGACTAGTATGCTTTGCTTACTTCCTTGGAAAATCATATACTTTCTGCATTTTTGTTGCCACCCAAGATCAGTGGAGGGTCTTGCAGTTTACATAAAAAAATCTTGGAAATCATTAACGTCATTTTGTTAAACTATAGGCCTTTTGACACTAGTTAACCAAGATGATGGCATTTGTGCTCTTGATGTACTTGTCTCTTTATTAGGATCTCACTGTCATATACATGTTACATTTTTGTTTGTATGTTCCCTTTGCATGCTCTATCATCAAGAAAAAAGCACTTCGAAAATTCTTTGCTATATATTATGGTTGTTAAACCACATATGTCACGAGATATGGCTGTCACGTTGGGATGTTCTCACGTCAGGAATAGAGTAGGTTGTTAGGAGATTAGCTAGGATTCTCTCTGTAACCGAACTAGCACTAGTAGAAAACAGGGCTTTCGTTCGGGCCTGGCCAGCCCATTAGTCCCGGTTCTGCACGAACCGGGACCCATGGGGTGCATTAGTCCCGGTTCGTGAGCCCAGGGGGCCGGCCGGGCCACGTGGGCCACTGGTCCCGGTTCGTCTGGACCTTTTGGTCCCGGTTCCACGCACGAACCGGGACCAATGCGACTCGCCCCTGGCCCATGACCATTA
Organism: Aegilops tauschii subsp. strangulata; assembly: GCF_002575655.3. NCBI lineage: Eukaryota > Viridiplantae > Streptophyta > Magnoliopsida > Poales > Poaceae > Aegilops > Aegilops tauschii. The sequence continues at coordinate 556,738,636 of NC_053041.3, read as the reverse complement.
GTCCCGGTTTGTGCCACAAACAGGGACTAAAGGGTTGGTCCTCGTTGCGGTCAGAGTTTAGTCCCACCTCGCCAACTGAAGGGCGCTCACACCGGTTTATAAGCCCGTCCCTCTCTGCCTTGTTGAGCTCCTCTCAAAATGAAAATAAATGCCCTTATACAGGGAATTTAACCTAAATTCAGAGTGAATTTCTCTGAAATTCATAGAAACTTATTATGAATTTAGGTTGAATTCTCTCTATAGGCGCATCTATGCTCATTTTTTATGTTGGGATTGGCGATCTTTACAGACTTTTTGTGTGTTGAATATGCACCATTCGAAATCAGTCTCTGCTTTGAATGGTTCATTTTGAACACACAAAAAGTCTGGAGTTCAAATAAGTTCAAGAAAATGAAATCCCTTTGTAACAGACGAGTTTCCGTATGAAATCCTGATACTTCGAAAGAGATTGTCCGTTTTGTACACGAAGTGCATCCACCTTTTGCCGGGACCCTCTCAACTTTTTAGCACATGCTATGTGGATGAAATGATGATACCATGCCAACTTTAAACCTTTTCAGAGTTCATTTGAAATGCTTTTCAATTTTAGGGTCTTCTAGCTCAAAATAATTAGTAAATGCATGAAAAATAACAAATGAAGACAGAAAGGATTGAAAAATGATGATGTGGCTTTGAATGGTGCATTTTGAACACACAAAAAGTCAGGAGTTCAAATAAGTTTTAAAAAATGAAATCCCTTTGTAACAGACGAGTTTCCGTATGAAATCCTGATACTTTGAAAGAGATTGTCCGTTTTATACACGAAGTGCATCCACCTTTTGCCGGGACCCTCTCAACTTTCTTGCACATGCAATGTGGATGAAATGATGATACCATGCCAACTTTCAACCTTTTCAGAGTTCATTTGAAATGCTTTTCAATTTTAGGGTCTTATAGCTCAAAGTAATTAGTAAATGCATGAAAAATAACAAATGAAGTCAGAAAGGATTGAAAAATGATGATGTGGCTTTGAATGGTGCATTTTGAACACACAAAAAGTTTTAAAAAATGAAATCCCTTTGTAACAGACGAGTTTCCGTATGAAATCCTGATATTTTGAAAGAGATTGTCGGTTTTGTACACGAAGTGCATCCACCTTTTGCCGGGACCCTCTCAACTTTCTTGCACATGCTATGTGGATGAAATGATGATACCATGCCAACTTTCAACATTTTCAGAGTTCATTTGAAATTCTTTTCAATTTTAGGGTCTTATAGCTCAAAATAATTAGTAAATGCATGAAAAATAACAAATGAAGTCATAAAGGATCGAAAAATGATGATGTGGCTTTGAATGGTGCATTTTGAACACACAAAAAGTCAGGAGTTCAAATAAGTTTTAAAAAATGAAATCCCTTTGTAACAGACGAGTTTCCGTATGAAATCCTGATACTTCGAAAGAGATTGTCCGTTTCGTACACGAAGTGCATCCACCTTTTGCCGGGACCCTCTCAACTTTCTTGCACATGCAATGTGGATGAAATGATGATACCATGCCAACTTTCAACCTTTTCAGAGTTCATTTGAAATGCTTTTCAATTTTAGGGTCTTATAGCTCAAAGTAATTAGTAAATGCATGAAAAATAACAAATGAAGTCAGAAATGATTGAAAAATGATGATGTGGCTTCGAATGGTGCATTTTGAACACACAAAAAGTCAGGAGGTCAAATAAGTTTTAAAAAATGAAATCCCTTTGTAACAGACGAGTTTCCGTATGAAATCCTAATACTTTGAAAGAGATTGTCCGTTTTGTACACGAAGTGCATCCACCTTTTGCCGGGACCCTCTCAACTTTCTTGCACATGCAATGTGGATGAAATGATGATACCATGCCAACTTTCAACCTTTTCAGAGTTCATTTGAAATTCTTTTCAATTTTAGGGTCTTATAGCTCAAAATAATTAGTAAATGCATGAAAAATAACAAATGAAGTCATAAAGGATTGAAAAATGATGATGTGGCTTTGAATGGTGCATTTTGAACACACAAAAAGTCAGGAGTTCAAATAAGTTTTAAAAAATGAAATCCCTTTGTAACAGACGAGTTTCCGTATGAAATCCTGATACTTCGAAAGAGATGGTCCGTTTTGTACACGAAGTGCATCCACCTTTTGCCGGGACCCTCTCAACTTTCTTGCACATGTTATGTGGATGAAATGATGATACCATGCCAACTTTCAACCTTTTCAGAGTTCATTTGAAATGCTTTTCGATTTTAGGGTCTTATAGCTCAAAATAATTAGTAAATGCATGAAAAATAAATAATGAAGTCAGAAAGGATTGAAAAATGATGATGCGGCTTTGAATGGTGCATTTTGAACACACAAAAAGTCAGGAGTTCAAATAAGTTTTAAAAAATGAAATCTCTTTGTAACAGACGAGTTTCCGTATGAAATCCTGATACTTCGAAAGAGATTGTCCGTTTTGTACATGAAGTGCATCTAATTTTTGCCGTAATCCTCTCAACTTTCTTGCACATGCTATGTGGGTGAAATGATGATACCATGCCAATTTTCAACCTTTTCGGAGTTCATTTGAAATGCTTTTCAATTTCCGGGTCTTATAGCTCAAAAAAGCAGTAAATGCATGAAAAATAATAAAATGCATAAAACTATAATATTTGTTATGATCAACTAAAAAACTAAAATCAATTAAAATATTCTGTTTTGATGAACTAAAATAAAACTATAATATTCTTCAATAGCAAAAAGAATCAACTAAAAAGCTTTTATAAAACTATAATAGCAAAAGGAATCAACTAAAAAGCTTATATAAACCTCTAGTATTTTTGAAACTAAAATTATATGAATTTTATGCAACTTATATTAACAAAGTATTTTTTGTTCAAAACATTAATAGCAAAAAGAATTTAATAGCAAAAAAATTAACAAAATCTGGTTTTGATTAAAATAGATATTTAAAATAACCTAAAATTACCAAATTGAGTATAATGATAAAACATATTAATATTAAATAGAAGAAATGGAATCACTCAAAAATCTGTTTTTATAGTAAATTTATTCATAAAACTAGTGATTCACATACATTTAAAAAAATAAATTTTAAAACTAATGCCACTAACAGAAAGTTTATAATTTTTGTGACCTAAAAGCAAAAAAGAAATCACTAAAAAACTATAAATATTCAGTTTTAAGTAGAAATAAAAAAGAAAAAGAAAAAATGCCACCTACTGGACCTCCACGGCCTGAATACGACTAGAAACCCTACAATGGGCCAGGATTCAGGCTCGCAGAAGGCCCAATAGGCCCAACAGGCATGGCAAAGTAGAGATTAGGCCCGTAAGCCTGCAATAGAGAGGAGCTCGAGAGGGTGGCGGCAGCAAAGCTTATAAACCACTCCAAGCCCCTCTCAACTAGCGAGGTGGGACTAAACTTCCCACCGCACCGTGCCAGCACAAGGCCTATGGTCCCGGTTCATGCCACCAACCGGGACCATAGGTGGGCATTCGTACTGGTTCGTGGCACCAACCGGTACCAATGCCCACCTATGGTCCCGGTTCGTGCCACCAACCGGGACCATAGGCCTCAGTTTCCCGCCCTTTGGGCTGCCGAAAAGAGACCTTTGGTCCCAGTTCGTGGCACTAACCGGGACCATAGGTGGGCATTGGTACCGGTTGGTGCCACGAACCGGTACCATTGGTTTTGTTATATAAGGTAGCACTTGTGAAAATTTCGCCAACTGCTACCATTCCCCCCGACGCCGCCAGGCCGTTCCTCGTCGTCGTCGCCGCCGCCCCGAGCCCCTGCCCCGACGCCGTCGCCCCGCCCCTGACCCGCCGTCGACGTCGTCCTCGCCGTCGCCGTCGCCGCCCCCGAGCCACTCCTCCCCGAGCCCTCGCCGCGCACGTAACCCCTCCCCCACGAGCCCGCCGTCCTCGTCGCCGTCATCGTTGCCGGCCTCGTCGTCGTCCTCGTCACCGGCCTCGTCGCCGTCCTGCCTCGAGCCCCCAGTGAGCCCCTTCCCATCCCGATTCGTGCGCTGCCGCGGCTGCCGTTGCCCCTGTGCGTTGCCGCCGCCCCCTGCGCCACGCCGCCGCCCCTGTTTTTGTATGTATGTATGTATGTATATGGATGTATGTATGTATGGATGGATGGATATGCATGTATATGGATGGATGTATGTGTATGTGTTCATAGTTTTTTTTGTTCATAGCATTTTTAGGCTGTATAGTTTTATTTTTGTTCAATGTTTATGGTTAGAAGAGGATCGGAGAGGAAAAAATTGTGTTGCAAAAGTTACATTTAAGGTTAGTTGATTTAGTGCATTTTAGGTTATTAGTTCTACTGTTAGTGCATTTAAAGTTAGTTTATTTTTAGTTGAACTAGTTGATTACTTAATAAAACTACTTTATTTTACTATATATAGAAGTAGTTTATTTTTAGTAAGTACTACTTTATTTTATTTATAGTTAGTGCTTAATTAGTAGTTGAAGTAGTTGATTTAACAAAACTAGTTTATTTTACTATAGAAGTAGTTCATTTTTAGCAAGGAAATTAATAGAACTAGTTTGTTTTTTTAGTTAAAGCAATTATTCCTGCATCGACGTCGACGATGCCTATCCCGCATCCTTGTCGTCGACTCGGCGGAGGAGGCCGGCTTGATCAGAGGGGCCCTGTCCGGGATTGGGCTCCGCCGGGCTGGTTTTGGGAGGTGCTACCTTCCGGTGGGCGTAGGTTGGTGAGGAGCCAACCCGTCGTTGACCCGATCCTTGTTTGGTGGCGGTCGCGTGGGCCAGTGACGGTGCCGAGGCTTCCGGACACCGCGGAGGTGGTACGTCACCGTGTCAGCGAGGAGGACCAGCACGTCCGTCGCTACATGGTTGCGTTGGAGGGCAGGTACGACAATACCTGGCAGGTTCTTCAGGGATCTCACTGGAGCTATGATCCTGTGATGGTTCCGTCCCTTTGGGTGTCCACCGCCTGCGCCGATACCCGTCGGGCACTACGGTTCTAGCTGTACTAGCGATGCTATATGTATGATAGTATTCGAGGTGTATTAGTGATAATATTCGACGATGTACGGACGCATGGAGATGATGTAGTTTTGCTTATAATTGAATGCATCCTAATTTGAATACTACTTTATTTTGTGATTTGATTTTGCTTATTGAATGCTCAAAATGGAAAACTACTCCTACTTTGAATGCTAAAATTGGAGAGCACTATGCAAGGCGTATGCATATGATTAGTTGATAGCTTATAGGGTTTTTGTTTTCGCAGAAATCTAGGAGCCCCCGGCCCCTCCATCATCCCCGCCGTCATCCCCGTCACCGCCCCCTCCGACATCGAGGTGAGACCAGCCAAATCCTCTTTTAGAAAGATAATTAAACGATATTTCGGGTTGACTTTAAGTCTGTCGAGTCTCCACCATATATGAGAGGACGAAGAATCCCGACTGTTGTCGTGGGGGTAGCTTCTCCTTCGTTCCCGTGTGCTAGAAAATTTGGTGTAATGCACTCGAGAACGAAAGGAGGAGCTACCATCACCGACGGTCGCCAATGTCAGAGAGGAATCAGTGAGGGAGAGTTCCACCATATATATATATGAGAGGACGAAGAATCCCGACTGTTGTCGTGGGGGTCGCTTCTCCTCTGTTCCCGTGTGCTACACATTTTGGTGTAATGCACTCGGGGACAAATGGAGGAGCGACCATCACCAACGGTCGAATGTATACACCACGTGAGCTGAGAGTTTTCAAGAAAAGACTCGACAAACCGATAGTCAACCCATGATGAATAATAATGATCTAACTTAGGTTTTTTAGTACATATATTTAATTGTAGACGTTTAATATTTGAATTATGAACATAGGAAATGTCGTACTCGGACGACGAAAGTCTCCTGGGGGAGTGCGACTGGTGCCACGACGACCGAGGTCAGTGCGACAGGCCTCACCTGGACGAAGATCGGCACTTCAGTATTAAGCTGGAGGAGACCTTCGATGTTGAAACGGTATGCAACGACGACAAGTGTTATTTTTTCGTAATTAAGCACGACTTCAACTATTTCAACGTGTACTTTTCATCTTTTACAATTCGACTAGCTTATCCCATGCCATGCAAGACGCTACGTCTTGGAGAGGATGGGTTTTGAAGACCATGAAAGTACGGAAACAAAGAAAATTCACCTAAGGACCCATCATGATATAGATTTTGAAGTAAATCTGTATAATTCTGAGAGCGTAACCCATTTTGGTTGCAAAAATTGGGAAGCATTTTGCAAGATGTATGGTTTTGATGAGGGTATGCTTCTCACCATGGATCTTGGTGATCCTGACATCGTGCAAGACAATATGGACATTTGGGTCCTTGTTGATACGCCTCCAATTCTACCGCTATGTGAGTTTCTCAAACATAGTTATTAGCTAATTTATATTGTTCATTTCAAAATAGTTGACAGCTTATTTTCATTGACAGCTTATTTTGATTGTTCAAACAATGTGCGGAACATGGTAGACAGAACCTACTACACCGATGGCTCTGAGTTAACTTATAAGGAGAAAACTCATTTGGTCGGATTTTGTACTGATCTTGAGAATTACAATATCTATTGTAAAACTCCTCCACATTATGGTCAATACGTGTCACTAGTGCACATGTTGAACTACGGTAACTACTATGGAGATACCCTGGTAAGATTTCTTACTATTACGACATCCGTGCATCTTTTGCATACTTCTAAAACTAGTACATCATTGCTAACTATGAAGTTATTACTATGTTTTTCAACAGATAATCCCAGAGGATTGTGTGCCTCATTTGATGTATCAGAATGGTAGGCTTGATGTTTTGAACATACAAGCAGGTCATCCTACGAATCTCAACTGTCCATACCGGATTTCTAAAAGAAGTGGAGACATGAAAATCAAAGAATGGAAAAAATGTATGGACAGTCGCAAGGAGGTTCTTGGAAGAAAAAGGAAGCGAAGCGCAAAAATTGGAGATGGGATGATCTCCATTCTCCATAATGGAGAGTCGGGGTCTATATTGTTTTATGCTATTTTACCTTAAAGAGGGTATTTAGGTCCTACCTAATACTGATGATCATGTGCTAAGAACAATTAAGTAGGGTTGGTTCGATGACTATGAGGATGATGATCGTATGACTTGTTATTAATAACGAGTAGAAGTTGTATGATGATGATTAGTAGGACTTGTTATTACGATGATAGCACGGAAATAAGAGAGGACAGTTCTCTCTGTTAGCTAGCTTACACACCCTAAATTACCCCCTAAACCCTCCCCCCTTTCAAAAGAAAAACAAAAACCCCAGCCACTAAAATGCTGACGCGTGGATGCCTTTTGGTCCCGGTTGGTGTCACCAACCGGGACCAAAGGCCCTCCTGCCTGGGCTGGCCGCAGCGGCCACGTGGAGGCCCATCTGTCCCGGTTCGTGTAAGAACCGGGACTAAAGGGCTAGGGCATTAGTAACGACCCTTTAGTCCCGGTTCAACAACCGGGACAAAAGGCCCTTACCAACCGGGACAGATGACCCTTTTCTACTACTGTAGCTTATCTCTATGTCTTTCTTGTACCTCAAGATGTAATCCTCTCAAACAACTTGTATGCGTATCAGGGATAAGCCCCTGGCTATAAACACGAAGGCGCGCCCCTCAACAGGGGTACGACGCTTACTGCAAGTTTCTCATGGTATGCAGAGCAGGTCTCTTCCATTACATCTAGGTCTTTCCATCTCCACAAAAAAGCTCCACCATGTCTTCCTCCAGCACTTCCCAGGGCAGCCTCACCGGCCAAATCACGGAGAAGCTCACCCGCGGCAACTATGTGCTCTGGCGTGCCCAGATCACGCCCTAGCTTAGGGGTGCAGGGTTCTTCGGCTATGCCGATGGAACCGTGCTGGAGCCCGTCCGGATGATCACCACCAAGGACAAGGACGAGAAGGAAGAAACGTCGCTGAACCCACTTCACTCGATCTGGGTTAGGGAGGATCAGCAGGTACTTGGATACTTGCTTAACAATCTGTCAAAAGAAGTGCTTGTGCAGGTCACTTCAATCTCCCATGACCACGAGCTATGGTCTGCGTTGGCGAACATGTTCTCCTCGTAGTCCGTGGCCTGCGTCAACAACGTGCGCATAGCACTGGCCAACGCGCAGAAGGGGCAGCAGACGGTCGTGGCGTACTTCACGCACATGCGCGCACTGGCGGACGAGCTTGCCGCCGCCAGCAAACCCCTGCAAGATGACGAGCTGGGCTCGTACATCCTCGCCGGGCTAGATATGGAGTACCAGCCACTGGTGTCTTCTGTTAACGCCAAAACCGTCCCCGCCTCCCTCGATGAGATCTTTGCCATGATGAGCAATTTCGATCAGAGGGCGACTCTCTACTCGGGCTCCGGCGGCGGCTTCAAAAGCTCCGCCAACGCTGCTGCTCGAGGCCGCGGCGGCGGCTCCTCGCGGTACCGTGGACCACCACGGACCAAGGGCAAGATCAGCGGCGGCAACCACAACACCAACTCCCGCAGCAATGGCACCGGCGGGCGGCCCCCCTCTTCCAACAACAGGGGTCGCCGCAACTCCTCCAATAACAAAAACTCCCGCCCTGATGCGATCCGCTGCCAGATCTGCGGCAAGCCGGGTCACTCCGCCAAAGACTGCTGGTACAGGTTTGAGGAGGATGATGACACCTCTTCTCAGGATGAAAAAGTTGCCGGGGCAGCACAGGGGTCCTATGGAGTCGATACCAACTGGTATGTCGACAGCAGCGCCACGAATCACATCACTGGTGAGCTAGAGAAGGTCACTATGAGGGAAAAGTACCATGGCCAGGAGAAAATACACACCGCAAACGGAGGAGGTATGAGGATTCAGCATGTTGGTCATTCAGTTATAAAAAACCCTCATCGAAAAATACATCTTAGAAAAATTCTACATGTCCCTAGTGCTTCTATGAATCTCCTATCTATTCACCGTATTGCCATTGATAATCATGGTTACCTTGAGTTTCACCCTTATTTCTTTTTGATCAAGGATCAGGCCACGAAGAAAATCCTCTATCGAGGTAGATGTGTTCGAGGGCTTTACCCGCTGATTCCCGAGCTTAGGAGATCCAATAAGTAAGCATGTGGTGTCACCAAATTACCTTCGTCCCGGTGGAATGATCGATTAGGGCATGCATCTTTTTCTTTAGTTGAACGAGTGCTTAGGAAAAATAAGCTCCCGTATGTTGGTGAGCGTAGCATTGAAACAATTTGTGATTCTTCTCAAAAGGCTAAAAGCCATCAATTGCCATATCCAATATCTACTAGCATTTTTACCAAACCGTTGCAACTCATTTTTTCCAATGTTTGGGGTCCTGCCCCTAGTTCTGTTGGTAGACACCCATATTATGTGAGTTTCATCGATGATTACAACAAGTATTCTTGGATTTATCTTCTTAAGAAAAGATCCGATGATTTCAAGTTTTTCACAATTGTCAAGCACTCGTTGAACATAAGTTTGATAGCAAAATCATTTCTCTCCAATCTGATTGGGGAGGGGAATATGAGAAACTTAACTCATTTTTCCAAAAGATCGGTATTTCCCATCATGTGTCATGCCCTCATGCGCACCAACAAAACGGTTCTGCCGAGCGCAAACATAGGCACATCGTAGAAGTTGGTCTTGCTCTTCTAGCAAGAGCTTCCATGCCTCTAAAGTTCTGGGATGAAGCGTTTCTTACTGTTGTCCATCTCATCAACATGCTACCTAGTCGTGTGATTCATAATGAAACTCCAGTAAAAAGATTTCTTCATACCAAACCCGACTACACAACACTTCGTTTTTTTGGTTGTGCTTGTTGGCCCAACATCAGGCCATACAACAAACGGAAACTTATGTTTCGATCCACGCAGTGTGTCTTTCTAGGATATAGTCCACAACACAAAGGTGTCAAATGCCTTGATGTGTCCATCGACCGTGTCTATATATCTCGAGATGTTATTTCTGATGAAAATAAATTCCCCTTCGCTGATCTACACCCCAATGTTGGTGCCTTGCTACGGCAAGAGATTCTTCTTCTGCCTCCTCATCTCACCAACTCAGATCACGGGGGAAATTATTCTGATGATCAACTGCTGACTAACCCTCATGATAATATTCTGCGTGAGTCTTGTGATGATGCAGAAGAACACCGCGAAGAAAATGGTGAAAATCGCGAGCAAAACAGTGAAGAAATCAGGTATACAGGGGCTCATTTTATGTGTCCACAACCGGGGGACATATCCTCCTCGGGGTCGCCGCGGCTGACACCCGTCAGCGGATCTGCACCCGGATCCGGAGCGCCAGCGGGGCCAGAGACAGTGCCAGGCACCGCGCGCGCCAGGAGCGAGTCCCCGCTTGGCACGCGGCATGATGCAACCCGCCCAGAAATGCCACCGAGCCGCGCCAATCGCCTTCTGCCATGTGTCCATCGGTCACTCGGCTTGGTGATCCGTTGTGCGTCTATACGCGTTGCCCGCGCCAGCAGACAGGCACGGATTTGGAGGCGCCAACCAGACCAAGATTCGGCGCTGGTCCTGTCGGGCCCGTGACCAGCTCGCGACACGGAGCTGATCCGGGCGGACCCACGCCATCATCCGGCAATGATGAGGCCCGGGGCTTGGGATCTTCTGCACCGCGCGCAACAGCCACGCCTTCTCCCGATGCCACAGAAGATCCAGCTGCCTCGTAGATGCAGCTGGAGGTCAGGGATCGGCTGCTGATCCTATGGGATCTTCTGCGGCAACTGCTCCGAGTTCATCTCCTGCGCCAGTGCCGCGTACACGTCTCCAACAAGGGGTAATTCAGAGAACTAATTATAAAACTAAATTTGGGTTAGCATGTTCTACAGGTGAACCTGGCACTCTAGCAGAGGCGCTCAATGACACACGATCGAAGAAAGCCATGGAAGAAGAATACATGACACTCCATAGAAATAAAACATGGCATCTAGTTCCACCACGGCGAGGTAAAAATCTTATTGACTGCAAGTGGGTATTCAGAATCAAGAAAAAATCTGATGGAACTATTGATCGCTACAAAGCAAGACTTGTTGCAAAAGGCTTTAAACAACGTTATGGTACAGACTATGAGGGTACCTATAGTCTTGTTGTAAAAGCTGCTACTATTCGTCTTGTTCTGTCCTTAGCTGTTTCCAGGGGATGGAGTCTCAGGCAACTAGATGTACAGAATGCGTTCCTCCATGGTGTTCTGGAAGAGGAAGTTTACATGAAACAACCTCCTGGGTTTGAAATAAGAATGCACCCTATCATGTATGCAAACTTGATAAAGCTTTGTATGGATTGAAGCAAGCTCCTAGGGCATGGTATTCAAGACTCAGCCAAAAATCGCTAGCACTCGGTTTTGTCTCTTTAAAGTCAGATACCTCATTGTTCATTTATAATAAGTCAAATACCTCTATATTTGTGCTTATCTATGTTGATGATATTATTGTCACAAGTTCATCAGATGAGGCTATATCAGGGTTGCTCAAGGATCTAAGTGCCGAGTTTGCTCTTAAGGATCTGGGAGATCTACACTTCTTCCTAGGCATTGAGGTTAAGAAACATGAAGATGGACTTCATCTGTCTCAGGAAAAGTATGCTGCTGATCTGGTAAGAAGAGTTGGGCTGCAAGGCTGTAAGTCATCACCAACACCTTTATCCAGTACAGAAAAGTTATCATTAATAGAAGGATAGCAACTAAATCAGGAAGATAGTACCAGATATAGAAGTCTAGTAGGAGCGCTTCAATACTTGACTCTAACAAGGCCTGATATTTCATTTGCTGTAAACAAAGTATGCCAGTTCCTTCATGCACCCACCACAACTCATTGGACTGCTGCAAAGCGAATAGTTAGATATGTGAAAGACACTATGAATGTTGGTCTTACTTTCAGCAAGTCATCATCTACTCTTGTGAGTGCCTTCTCTGATTCAGAATGGGCAGGGTGTCTTGATGATAGACGCTCCACTGGTGGGTTTGCTATTTTCTTTGGACCCAACCTTATATCATGATGTGCAAAGAAACGGGCTACAGTGTCACGGTCAAGTACAGAGGCAGAATACAAAGCTCTAGAAAATGCAACAGCAGAAATTATATGGGTGCAGTCAATGCTAAAAGAATTGGGTGTGAGACACACTCCGGTTCCATGTTTGTGGTGTGACAATCTTGGTGCCACTTACCTTTCTACTAATCCTGTCTTTCATGCAAGAACTAAACATATAGAGATTGATTTTCATTTTGTCAGAGAAAGAGTTGCTGACAGAAAATTGGAGATTCGTTTTATACATTCCAGAGACCAGGTAGCAGACGGTTTCACGAAGGCATTGCCCACGAGAAGCTTTGAAGAATTCAAGCATAATCTCAACAAGCAAGTTGTGATTAAGGGAGGATGTTAAACCACATATGTCACGAGATATGGTTGTCAAGTTGGGATGTTCTCACATCAGGAATAGAGTAGGTTGTTAGGAGATTAGCTAGGATTCTCTCTGTAACCGAACTAGCTTATCTCTATCTCTCTCTATGTCCTTATTGTACCTCAAGATGCAATCCTCTCAAACAACTTGTATGCGTATCAGGGATAAGCCCCTGCCTATAAACACGAAGGCGCGCCCCTCAACAGGGGTACGACGCTTACCGCAAGTTTCTCAATGGTTTCAGGTCAGAAACCTGTCTGGCGAGTGGATACAGGCAAAGCCAGTCCCTGGAACCTTTGTCTGCAACATTGGTGACATGCTAGAGGTTAGTCTCCTCCAAAACATGAAACATGCTTGATCCTACTCCAACTTCTGTGTAGGAAAAAATGCTCATTACTGACTATCGTACTTATTCGGTTTTCGGTTTGGTGTAATGGAATATATTAGCCCACACTCCATAGAGTTTCCAATAACTCCCCTCGTTACCGTGTATCTGTTGCCTTCTTCAATGAGGTATGTGCGCATCCAGAAAGACAAAAAAACATTTTGTTAGGTTAGAAAAACCAACCATTTCTATACATGCCGCCCTTTGTACTCAAATTCTTTCTTATGCCACACATATATACAGTCAAACTTCGATGCCGTGGTTGAGCCTGCGGAGCTATGCCGGGAGAAAATGGGCCGCGTTGCCAAGTACAACAAGGTGGTGTACGGGGAGCGTCTGGTCAAGAAAGTTCTGAACAACTTCGTGCTGTAACGTCCGATGCACAGCTTACAGGCTACAAATCATGTTTTTTTAGGCAATAGAAATCATGATTTTGATGTGCCTTGTTCTAGTTACTTCACGCCGCGCGCCATTGTAACTTTGTCCCATCCGGCATGCTTTATCCTCGTTATGATTATTATCTTATCAGGATTTTGATGCGCTTATGATATAGGGAGACCGGGAGTTGAAACCATTTGCGGTTGTATCACTTTGATACGGTGCAATAATCAATGAAATGTTTCTGTCTGTTTATGTGAGTGCGCTCGATATACATTTTGATAGCGAGCCGTTGATTGTGAGTGATTCAACCATGAAGTTTCGTGACTCCAGTGAGTTACACTCGGTGTTTGCAAGAAGATAAAGAAGAAGAAAAATACTCTGTCTTATCGATCTTATGATGATTGATTGCTTTTTGGAGCGGGCGGAGGTTGCTCTGGGTAGAATCTCCCTTGTGTCGGCTATGCTGCAGACTGCAATGACGTCACATCCTCCTATTGCAGTTGGTGTTTGCTCCGAGGAGGACACGAAGGCAAAGTTATATGGTTGTTTCTCCCCCCGTGTTGGGGACATTTCGTCGTTGATGTCTCACTAGTAGAAAACTGGGCTTTGGTCACGGGGCAATATTCACATTAGTCCCGGTTCAGTCACGAACCGGGACTAATGTGAGCATTGGTCCCGGTTCATGCGGCCAGGGGCCTGTCGGGCCTCGTGGGGGCATTGGTCCCGGCTCGTCCGGACCCGTTGGTCCCGGTTGGTGGGACAAACCGGGACCAATGGGCCACGCTCCTGGCCCACCACCCTTTAGTCTCGGTTCCTACCACAAACCAGGACTAAAGGGCTGGTCCTAGTTGCGGCCAGTGTTTAGTCCCACCTCGCCAACCGAAGGGCGCTCACACCAGTTTATAAGCCCGTCCCTCTATGCCTTGTTGAGCTTCTCTTAAAGTGAAAATAGATGCCCTTATACAGGGAATTTCACCTAAATTCACAGTAAATTTCATAGAAATTTACTATGAATTTAGGTTTAATTTTCTCTATAAGCGCATCTATGTTCATTTTTTATATTTATAAAATAAATAAACCTTAATAAAATAAATAAAACTAAATAAACCTTAATAAAATAAAATAAAATAAACTATAGTAACTACAATAAATAAACCTTAATAAATTAAGTAAAAATAGCAGCAGTAAAATAAATAAAAATAAAATAATTAAAGTAAAATACATAAGTAATTAGAAATAAAATAAATAAGTTTTTTGTTGTAAGTAGAAACAAAACAATACAAATAAAGCAAAAGAGAAAAAAACACGAGCCATCAACTCCATAACCGCCATATCTGGGATAGAGAAGGGCGATCCCTTGGAGTGGGATTCACATACAGTTGCCCGTAACATCTACCATTCGAGCCTAGCAGGTGGAACTCGGATCTGTCAACAGTGTCAAAGCGGCAAATAGCAGGCGGAGGAGAAGCCACCGATGTCATGTGTAGATCCCTTCTAGGTCTTGCGGATCGTGCTATTACAGCAATTTGGTTGGTTGATCCCAAAAAAAGGAATTTGGTTGGTTTTCTTGAAGCCCTAGCTTGTTGTGCCGTCCTATTCTCTCAATGCAATTTAGCAAATGCTACTACAGTACAGTAAAGGGCACAAAGAAAAAGCACGCAGTGAAGGAAAATACCTCCATATCAAAGCTGCTACTTATCTTGTTGGTTATCAGGATGTGGATATGTAGAATTTTCTCTAGCCACGGCAACAGACATGCATTCATCAAGGGGGTTCACTACAGAACAAAATAAATGCTGATGTTAGTTGTTGAGGGTACGTTTGACATCCCTGAGAGACTAGATAATGAAAAGATGAATCGTCAAACCTGGATGAACAAAGACGCTACCAAGTGGATGAATCTGATGGCATGTCCTCCCTTGAAGATCATGCGTCCTCCCTTGAAGGCGCCACCAGGGCCATGGACGCCTCATACACCGCTGCCGACGTGTTGTAGTGATGAGGTATCGTGCAGGATCTGACACAGGATCACCTTAAGGCAAGATGAATAGGTCTTAGGGGCACGACGGCACCGGCGGCGCCATGGCCGGGACTGGTGACGACGGCGGCGGCGAGCGAGCGGGAGGGTGGCGGCGGCTGCGTGCGAGTGGGAGGCCGGAGGATCACCACTCATTGTGCTCGACATATCACTACAAGAAACCTGTTAATCCATGACGGATTTCTAATGACATTTTTGGAAACTCTCATCGATGACCTGGTAAAACCCCACAAGCCTGGTGAAAGCCCGCTAAAGCCCGTCTAACCGTTCCCGTATAAAAACTTAACCCTAAATTCCCTCCTCGGCCCCTCCTCTATGTCCCTCCTTGGCCCCTGCATCGTGTCCCACAGCACGTCGCCACCCCTCGTCCCTCCCACAGCTCGTAAACCTTAATAAAATAAAATAAAATAAACTATAGTAACTACAATAAATAAACCTTAATAAATTAAGTAAAAATAGCAGCAGTAAAATAAATAAAAATAGCAGCAGTAAAATAAATAAAAATAAAATAATTAAAGTAAAATACATAAGTAATTAGAAATAAAATAAATAAGTTTTTTGTTGTAAGTAGAAACAAAACAAAACAAATAAAGCAAAAGAGAAAAAAAACAGAGGAAAAAAATTATGCCACCTACTGGGCCACCACGGCCTGAATACGACTAGAAACCCATCCATGGGCCAGGATTCAGGCCCGCGGAAGGCCCAGTAGGCCCCACAGGCAAAGAGAACAGTTAGGCCCGAAAGCCTGCAGTTGAGAGGAGTTCGAGAGGGTGGGCGCAGCAGCGCTTATAAACCACTCTCGAGCTCTCTCAACTAGCGAGGTGGGACTAAACTTTTGACGCGGGGCAGCACAAGGCCTTTGGTCCCGGTTGGTGCCACCAACCGGGACTAAAGGGGGCATTGGTCCCGGTTCGTGGCACCAACCGGGACCAAAGGCCTTTAGTCCCGGTTGGTGCCACCAACCGGGACCAATGAGTTCCCTATATATACCCCATCGCCACAGCAGAGCACTCCAGATTGCTCTGTTTTTTCTGGCCGGCGAGGGGAGGGCATTTGGGTGCTCTAGCTCACCTCCTATGCACATGAGGTGTTCGATGAAATGTCTGAGCCACACTAGTTAATCTTTGTCCTCTCGAAACTCGATCTCCGAGCTCCATTTTCCCCGAGATTTGTCTAGGTTTAGCGGTCTGTCACGTCCCGTCCCCGTCTTCACCGCCGTCGATCGCCCGCGCCGATCCCGTCGCCAGCACCACCGTGGTGAGCCTCTTGTTCTTATCTTCTTTCTGAAAGGAAAAATTCTTACTTTAGATAGTTACTTGTCTAATTTTGTTACTTTTATTATTCCTTCTTATTACATAGTGCAATGGTTTTGGTATCCGCCCCCGTCGGCCCTCGTCCTGTCTATGATTAGGATGTGGTATATATTATCTTT
The DNA here is from genome assembly GCF_002575655.3 of Aegilops tauschii subsp. strangulata. Taxonomy (NCBI): domain Eukaryota; kingdom Viridiplantae; phylum Streptophyta; class Magnoliopsida; order Poales; family Poaceae; genus Aegilops; species Aegilops tauschii. The sequence continues at coordinate 556,721,948 of NC_053041.3, read as the reverse complement.
TTATAACTATTTGGTTCATTTATTGTTTATGACAAATATACCGACCAACGTGACATAGATTTTATTTATCTAGGAGGTGGTTGAACCGGAAATTCTAACCGACCCTATTGTCGAGAGGATAAATTTAGTTGAAGAAGAAAACAATTACTTGAAGGAAAAAATAAAAAAATTGAGGAGGAGAAGATGATATTGGAGTTGCATGTTGCGGATGTCGTCGATGATCACAAGATCAAGATGGATGCAATGCGCTTGAAGATTAGAAAGATTAGAAAATATGCCATTCATACCGAGGCTTGGTATCATTATGCCGTTGGATCAATTGTTACCTTGGTTGCGATTATGATCGCATTTGTTTTCGCATTGAAATGTTTTACATAGTTTCAATGTATGGTTTAATTAATTAGATGCTCCGGAGAGCTATATATATGTTGTTAGATGAGAACTGTGTATGTACTTTGGTTCTAATGTGATGATGAACTTCTATTAATTTGGTCACTTAATTATCTATTCATGATGTTTTGTAATGGTTTTTGACACACTTAATTATATATAATGCACGCAGATGAACCGGCAATGGATGTACGGTGACAGACACACCTCCGACTACATTAAGGGCGTGCTTGATTTTCTCGAAGTGGCTGAGGCAAACAAGCAGAATGGTTTTATGTGTTGTCCATGCCCTATATGTGGGAATACGAAGTCTTACTCTGACCGGAAAATCCTTCACACCCACTTGCTTTACAAGGGTTTCATGCCACACTATAATGTTTGGACGAGGCACGGAGAAATAGGGGTTATGATGGAAGACGGCGAAGAAGAAGAGGACGATGACAACTATGTGCCCCCTGAATACGGTGATGCTGTAACGGGGGAAGCTGCTGAAGATCAAGAGGAACCAGACGATGTGCCCAATGATGCTGCAAGGGGGGAAGCTGCTGAAGATCAAGAGGAACCAGTGCCCGATGATGATGATCTCCGCCGGGTCATAGTCGATGCAAGGACGCAATGCGAAAGTCAAAAGGAGAAGCTGAAGTTCGATCGCATGTTAGAGGATCACAAAATAGGGTTGTACCCCAATTGCGAAGATGGCAACACAAAGCTCGGTACCGTACTGGAATTGCTGCAGTGGAAGGCAGAGAATGCTGTGCCTGACAAAGGATTTGAGAAGCTATTGAAAATATTGAAGAAGAAGCTTCCAAAGGATAACGAATTGCCCGACAGTACATACGCAGCAAAGAAGGTCGTATGCCCTCTAGGATTGGAGGTGCAGAAGATACATGCATGCCCTAATGACTGCATCCTCTACCGCGGTGCGTACAAGGATCTGAACGCATGCCCGGTATGCAGTGCATTGCGGTATAAGATCAGACGAGATGACCCTGGTGATGTTGACGGCGAGCCCCCCAGGAAGAGGGTTCCTGCGAAGGTGATGTGGTATGCTCCTATAATACAACGGTTGAAACGTCTGTTCAGAAACGAAGAGCATGCCAAGTTGATGCGATGGCACAGTGAGGACCGTAAGAAAGACGGGAAGTTGAGAGCACCCGCTGACGGGTCGCAGTGGAGAAAAATCGAGAGAAAGTACTGGGCTGAGTTTGCAGCTGACCCAAGGAACGTATGGTTTGGTTTAAGCGCGGATGGCATTAATCCTTTCGGGGAGCAGAGCAGCAATCACAGCACCTGGCCCGTGACTCTATGTATGTATAACCTTCCTCCTTGGATGTGCATGAAGCGGAAGTTCATTATGATGCCAGTTCTCATCCAAGGCCCTAAGCAACCCGGCAACGACATTGATGTGTACCTAAGGCCATTAGTTGAAGAACTTTTACAGCTGTGGAATGGAAACGGTGTACGTACATGGGATGAGCACAAACAGGAGGAATTTAACCTGCACGCGTTGCTGTTTGTAACCATCAACGATTGGCCCGCTCTCAGTAACCTTTCAGGACAGACAAACAAGGGATACCACGCATGCACGCACTGTTTAGATGACACTGAAAGTATATACCTGGACAAAAGCAGGAAGAATGTGTATCTGGGCCATCGTCGATTTCTTCCGACCAACCATCAATGTCGAAAGAAAGGCAAGCATTTCAAAGGCGAGGCAGATCACCGGAAGAAGCCCGCAATGCGTACCGGTGATCACGTACTTGCTATGGTCAATGATTTACACGTAATCTTTGGAAAGGGTCCCGGCGGACTAGCTGTTCCGAATGACGCTGAGGGACACGCACCCATGTGGAAGAAGAAATCTATATTTTGGGACCTACCCTACTGGAAAGAGCTAGAGGTCCGCTCTTCAATCAACGTGATGCACGTGACGAAGAACCTTTGAGTGAACCTGCTAGGCTTCGTGGGCGTGTATGGGAAGACAAAAGATACACCTGAGGCACGGGAGGACGTGCAACGTTTGCATGAAAAAGACGGCATGCCTCCGAAGCAGTATGAAGGTCCTGCCAGCTACGCTCTTACGAAAGAAGAGAAAGAAATCTTCTTTGAATGCCTGCTCAGTATGAAGGTCCCGACTGGCTTCTCGTCGAATATAAAGGGAATAATAAATATGCCAGAGAAAAAGTTCCAGAACCTAAAGTCTCATGACTGCCACGTGATTATGACGCAACTGCTTCCGGTTGCATTGAGGGGGCTTCTACCGGAAAACGTCCGATTAGCCATTGTGAAGCTATGTGCATTCCTCAATGCAATCTCTCAGAAGGTGATCGATCCAGAAATCATACCAAGGCTAAGGAGTGATGTGGCGCAATGTCTTGTCAGTTTCGAGCTGGTGTTCCCACCATCCTTCTTCAATATCATGACGCACGTCCTAGTTCATCTAGTCGACGAGATTGTCATTCTGGGGCCCGTATTTCTACACAATATGTTCCCCTTTGAGAGGTTCATGGGAGTCCTAAAGAAATATGTCTGTAACCGCGTTAGGCCAGAAGGAAGCATCTCCATGGGCCATCAAACAGAGGATGTCATTGGGTTTTGTGTTGACTTCATTCCTGGCCTTAAGAAGATAGGTCTCCCTAAATCGCGGTATGAGGGGAGACTGACTGGAAAAGGCACGCTAGGAGCGGACTCAATAATATGCAAGGACGGGCATTCTTGGTCTCAAGCACACTACACAGTTCTACAGAACTCTACCTTGGTGACCCCGTATGTCGATGAACACAAGAACAGTCTACGCTCCAAACACCCGGAGCAGTGTGACGACTGGATTACATGTGAACACATCAGGACTTTTAGCAGTTGGTTGGAAACACGTCTCAGAGGTGACACCACTGTTTGTGATGAGTTGTACTCGTTGTCCAGGGGACCATCTTCGACTGTATTGACTTACAAAGGATACGAGATAAATGGGAATACATTTTACACGATCGCCCAAGATCAAAAGAGCACCAACCAAAACAGCGGTGTCCGCTTTGATGCAGCAACCGAGAGGGGAAAGGACACATATTATGGTTACATAATGGACATATGGGAACTTGACTACGGACATGATTTTAAGGTCCCTTTGTTTAAGTGCAAATGGGTCAATCTGTCAGGAGGCGGGGTACAGGTAGACCCACAGTACGGAATGACAACAGTGGATCTGAACAATCTTGGGTACACTGACGAACCGTTCGTCCTAGCCAATGAAGTGGCACAGGTTATCTATGTGAAGGACATGTCTACCAGACCGAGGAAAAGAAAAGATAAGGAAGCGAATACATCATACGATGAGCTAAAGCGCCACATAGTTCTTTCAGGAAAAAGGGACATTGTGGGAGTGGGGGCAAGACAGACATGTCTGAAGATTATGAAAAGTTTCATGAAATTCCTCCCTTCAAAGTCAAGGCTGACCCAAGCATCCTGATAAACGATGAAGATTATCCATGGTTACGGCGCAATAAGCAAATGATACAAGCGAAGAAAAAGTGAAGACTTTCTCCCGCAACTATTATGATGATACCATGCCAACTTTGTAATAGACGAGTATGATACCATTGTCCGTTTTGTACAAGAAGTGCATCTAGTTTTTGCCGTAACCCTCTCAACTTTCTTGCACATGCTATGTGGATGAAATGATGATACCATGCCAACTTTCAACCTTTTCAGAGTTCATTTGAAATGCTTTTCAATTTTAGGGTCTTATAGCTCAAAATAATTAGTAAATGCATGAAAAATAACAGGCCACGAACCGGTACTAATGAGGCTGTGGCCCCACGAGCACCTTTAGTACCGGTTCGTGGCACGAACCGGTACTAGAGTTTCTTACTAAGCAGTTTTTTAGTCCCACCTCACTACGAGCGGTTTATAAGCCCTGAGTGCAGAGACGATGAAGAAGAGGCGCAATGCTCACGTTGCTTAGCTTCAAGCCTTGAGGAATAAGGTAGACTGCATGGAGCTATGTGCAGTGCAGTCTACACTATTCCGAAAGGCTTGAAGCAAATCAACGAGCATTGCGCCTCTTTTTTATTTTTAATAACTTATTACAACTTCGGACTTCTTGTGTTCCGACAAAATAAAATAAACTTTAATAAAATTTATAAAACTAAAATTAACAAAGTATTTTCTGTTCAAAACATTATAAGAAACCTCTATTATTATTGAAACTAAAATCATATAAAATTGATGCAACTAAAATTATCGAAGTATTTTCTGTTCAAAATCATTAAAAGCAAAAAGAATTTTCATAAAGAACTTTTTTTATAGAAACTTTAATAGCAAAAAGAATTATCATAAAGTAAAATAAATAAGTAATTAGAAACAAAATAAAATAAAATAAATAAGTTTTTTGTTGTAAGTAGAAACAAAACAAAATAAATAAAGCAAAAAAGAAAACAAAAAAACTAAATACAGCAAAAAAATCATAAAGAACTTTTTTTGATAGAAACTTTAATAGCAAAAAGAATTATCATAAAGTAAAATAAATAATTAATTAGAAACAAAATAAAATAAAATAAATAAGTTTTTTGTTGTAAGTAGAAACAAAACAAAATAAATAAAGCAAAAAAGAAAACAAAAAAACTAAATACAGCAAAAAAAATGTTGGGGCGCTGCCCGCTTAGCCTTCCAACCCTCAGGTTTGCAAATACAGGCCCAGAAGGGCTAGGAGACTAAACGGGTAGCACGCCAAAGTTAGGCCCAGAAGCCTGCTATAGAGAGGAGTTCGAAACAGCAGCCGCGCCGCGGCATTTAAACTGGTGCGGGTGCCCCTCGGCTAGCGAGGTGGGACTAAACTTTTGGCCGCGATGCGGACAGCAAAAAAAATTGTTGGGGCGCTGCCCGCTGGGCCCTCCAACCCTCGGGTTTGCAAATACAGGCCCAGAAGGGCTAGAGGGCTCAACGGGCAGCGCGCCAAATTTATGCCCAGAAGCCTGCTATAGAGAGGAGTTCGAGACAGCAGCCGCAGCGGGGCTTATAAACCACTCCGAGCCCCTCTCAACTAGCGAGGTGGGACTAAACTTTTGGCCGCGACGCGGGCAACAAGAGGCCTTTGGTCCTGGTTGGTGCCACCAACCGGGACTAAAGGGGTGCATTGGTACCGGTTCGTGCTACCAACCGGGACCAATGCCCCCCCCCTTTAGTCCCGGTTGGTGCCACCAACCGGGACCAAAGGTCCCTTTTCAGCAGCGCAAAGTTGTGAAAATTTCACATCTCCGTCGCCTCCCTCGCCAGTTGCCCCCGCCGCCAGGCTGCCCAAATCGCTCGCGCGCTCCTCGCCGCCGTCGCCGCCGCCGGCCGCCATCCCCGTCTCCCCGTGCCCCTGCCCCGCGCCCGAGCCCACGCCGGCCGCCGCCCCGTGCCCCTGCCCCGTCCTCGAGCACGCACGGCCGCGCCCCTGCGCCCCGGCCCGCCCCCACCATTGTCGTCGTCGCCGGCGCCCGCCCCCACTGCCGCCCCTGCCTCGACGCCGCCCCTCCTCCCCGTTCGGTCCGGCTCCCGCGACCCCCTTTCCTCCCTGTCCCCTCGATCCTCTTCATTTTTTTTCATATGCATATGTTGATTATATGGATGGATGGATGATGTATATGTTCATTATATGGATGGATGGATGATGTATGCTTTTTTCATATAATTTTTTAGGCAGATTTTTAGAATTTTTTGTGTATGTATGTTATGTTTATATGTATGTATGTATGTTCATATGTATGTATGTTTATATGCAAAGCATATGCAAAGAAAACATATGAATGGTCATATGCAAAGAAAAATGTATGTATGGTCATATGCAAAGAAAATGTATGTATGTATGTTCATATGAAAGAAAAATGTATGTATGTATGTTCATATGCATATGCAAAGAAAATGTATGTTCATATGCATATGCAAAGAAAATGTATGTTCATATATATGATGATATGTTCATATAAAAAGGAAAATAAGAAGAGGAAGAAAGGAGAAGAGGAGGAGAGGAAGAAGAGGAGAAATAAATAAGAAGAGGAAAAAAGAAGAAAAAGAAGAGGAGAAGAAGAAAGGAACAGAAGAGAAGAAGAAAAAATAGAAAAAATTCTATTTTTTCTTCTTCTCTCCTCTATTCCTTTCTTCTTCTCCTCTTTTTTTTCTTTTTTTTTCTTCGATCTTCTCCTCTATTCCTTTTCTTCTTCTCCTCTTTTTATTTCTTCTTCGTTTTCTTATGTTTTATCGGGTCTGTCGTCGTCGATATACCCCTCTCCCGATAACTTCAACACGAGGGGGGGTTGATATACCCCCTCCCCGCCGATAATATTATTTTCCCATGTACGTATGGTGTCGTTGTCGATATAACCCCCTCCCGATAACTTCAACACGTGGGGGGGTCGATATACCCCCTCCCCGATAACATTATTTTCCCATGTATGTATGTCGTTGTTGTCGATATATATAACTCCCTCCCAGATAACTTCGACATGATGGACGGTCGATATTTATACCCCCTCTCGACCGTGATAACTTATACCACGGGAGCACCCCCCCCCCCGGCCCTCTCGCTCGACCAAAACTCTCGAGGACACCCAAACCCTAGAAAAACGATGTCGGTCTCCTACCCCCTCCCGCCGCGCCCCTACCCTTGAAGCGTTGCCTAGGCCACCCCAAACCCGGAATAAGCTAGGTCTACGTTTGCACTAATATATCCACCTGCTGTCATGTTTGTGTAATAATTGCCATGTTGTAATATTTGCAGAAACAATGGAGCACGGACGAGACGAGCAAGCAGAAGAGGTGTTGGGGGACATAATCTTAGCCGGAGGTGATATCTTGTCGTATCTTAACGACAATGATGGTTTGGAAGAACAGGGTGAAGAAGCAGGCTACGGTGATCGAAGAGTGGAGGAGGAAAGACATGATTATGATGGCTCCGGTGACCCAATGCTGGTGCAAGAAGGAGCCCGTGGTGACGGCTCTGGTGACCGAACAGAGTCCGGCTAGGTAAATATATTAGTTAAGCCTGTGCTGACTAGCTAATTGATGCATTCATTGTTTTGGTATGTACACATATTAATTAACACTCGTCTTTCTTCTTTTTTTAGCCCTCCGGATCGAGCACAACTTCGGTAAAGAGACGAGGCCCGAAGAGAAAGTTGCGCTCGGATGAAAGGTTTGAGATCACAGCAATCGCGCGCGACGGCCAACCGATTGAACCCATCTGGACAAAGGATGCATTTGCTGCTCAGTGCGGGGTTCTAGTTAGGGACAAGATCCCGATCAGCATCCAGCAATGGTATAAGCCTAAGAAGGAAGACCCTGAGGTGTCTTATGTCAATGATATGCAGAAAGATGATCTTTGGACTGAGCTGAAGGCAAATTTCACCCTACCGCCAGAGGAGGATCCGGAGAAGCCAGTTATAGAGCAATTAATCAAGTCTCGTGCTCTTAAGAAGATGACAGACCTATTCAGGAGGTGGAAGAATGAGCTGAAAACGTTTGTCGACAAAGAAGAGACACCAGAATTCATCGGCCGGTATGAGAAGATCAGAGATCACTGGCCCGCATTTGTGGCCCACAAGACATCGGAAAAGAGTAAGAAGATGTCAGGAGAAACAAGAAGAATGCTGCAAAGAAGAAGCTTCACCATCGCACGGGGTCAGGTGGCTACCTCAAAGCCCGACCTAAGTGGGCCAAGGCTGAGAATGATCTGCTTGAAAAAGGGATCGAACCACAGACAATGAACTGGACAGACCGTTGCCGGACTTGGTTCTTCGGGGCTGGCGGAACCTTGGACCCTGTATCAGGGAGGTGCGTTTAAGAATACCAGTCAAGAAGATTCAGCAATATATCCATGCAGCGTAGCAAGGGACGTTCGTTCCAGACAGAGAGAACGACGAGCTCACAATGGCCCTCGGGAATCCTGAGCACCCTGGACGGACACGAGGCACGCTAGGCTCCGTTCCGTGGAAGGCTGGTTTTCCGGACGCGGGCGGTTACAAAAGCCAGGAGAGGAGGAAAAAAGTGGAGCAGATCCAAATTCAGAAGCTGCACGAAAGGGTTCAAGCGCTAGAGGAACGAGACGGCAATCGACATGCCGAAACTGCCCCCGAAGCTACACCGCCATCTCAGCGGAGAAGCAGCGTGGCTTCCACCGAGCTGCTTCAGCTGGAGCATGCGGCTCCTGCTAGCTACCCCGTGGATGCTATCACGGAGTCTCAACATTGCCACCTTATGGCGGAATGGCAGAACTTCAATGTCAAGGCAGCTGTTGGCTCTGTTTTACCTCCTGAACCCGGCGCAACCTACCACTGCCGGACGATTCCAGAAGGATATGCTAGGGTGATGGTGGATGAAATAACGGAGGGATTTGAGGAGCTCCAGCTTGACCACCCTACGGGTGAAGGGGAGACTCGGCTGGGTTCTGCTCTGAAGACTCCATGCCTATGGCGGAAGGAGCTCATCAAGCTTTCGAACTGGACGGCTCCGGCAAGTAAGGGCACTCCGCCTCCTCCTCCGGCGAGTGATCAGGGCACCCAGCCTCCTTCTCCGGCGCGTGGCGGCACTCTGCCTCCTTCTCCGCCAGCGCCGGCGCGCTAGAGCAGCCAGCCTCCTCCTTCTCCGCCTCGTCAGCAAGGGCGGAAGAGACCCGCCGCCGCTGTGGCTGCTCCGGCGCGTTGTAGTCCTTCTCCTCTGCCTCGTAAGCAAGGAAAGAAGACAGCCGCAGCCGCTCCGTCTGCTCTGCCGGCGTCTAGCAGTACAGCTGCCAGAGGCGGGAGGCAATACAGATTCGGTCCTTCTCTGAAGACTCCAGAGAAGTTACCATACGAGAGGACCGAGGAGGAAACCAGGAAGATCGTGCGAGCCGAAGTGACAAACTTCTTTGAAGGGGTGAAAGCAAAGAAACATCCACCTCCGGAGGAGAAGGTAGATCCGGTGAAAGCAAAGCGCACTCTGGCTGCCCTGACAAAACCACCAAAGTCTCCGCCGAGAGGCAACTATGAGCGCATTCTTGCAAAGACATATGCCGAAGCGGAGCGGTCGGGAAGTACTTTTAGTGATCAAAGGTTAAAAGAACGACGAGCTAGGAAAAAAATTGCCCAGCTCGGCGAACAAGCGAACCAATCGTGCCCCCCGCTCAAGGTGTCAAAAGACATCGTCGCTAATGATCCGAGTATGGTGCCCGGTTATAGCAATCTTGGAGATTACCTGCCCGACGATGTACATTATGAAATCATGGAGGTGGACGAACACAAATACCATTACGGGAAGCCTCTCGTCAAAGATGAAAGATCTCTAACAACGATGATGCGAAGACTACATGATTGGTACATGAAAACCTGCAGAGAGTCTGATGGGATGGATACTTTGACGCTGAGAGTTAAACCGGAGCATGACCTCGTTGGAATTGATCTGCTGAATGTTCCATTTGAGGATTTCTTCCAGTTTTACAATCAAAAGGCCCTCGATAAAACAACGATCACTTGCTACTGTCTGTAAGTAGTACTACTTCTGTCATTAAGTCTCTCTATATAGGTCAGCTCTTTCATTGCATGTATTTATAATTATCCTCACTATATTATGCAGATTGAAGATCGCCGAATTGAAGAAAAGACAAATCGGTGATATTGGGTTCAGTAACACAAATCTCATAGATGCATATACGGTTGAAAAACATCCCAAAGAAGCCGAGGCCAACTTGCTACAATCGTTGGTATTAAATCAAAACAAAGATATAATACTCTTTCCTTACAACTTCAAGTGAGTGTTACTGTCTTGTGCATATTCGGTTTCCCTTATTAGTCTAGGTTATGGTAATGTAATTGATGACTTATGCATGCATGCGCAGCTTCCACTATATTCTCCTAGAGATTAAGCTTGAGCAGGGAGTAGTAACCGTCTTAGACTCGACACGAAAAGATCCCCAGGACTATGCGAACATGACTCAAATGCTCGAGAAGTAAGTTAAATTGATCATTATCCACCATATCAGCAACTTTGTTCATTTCCTGATATCAAGTAATTGTTTTCTTTGTCTGGCGGGGTTTGGAGAAAATTCACCTCAAAAGCTCCGGGACTGCCGAAGAAGCTGCAATTTAATCACCCGAAAGTAAGTACTATAGTAGCATGTTCCGCGCATCTCCTAGTGATTCAAGCGCTAGTTTCATCAATACCATTTAGCATGGTTGCTTATCAGTTTGATTGACCTCTATTTCTTGTAAAGTGGTTGTGGCAGGAACCCGGGAATAATTACTATGGATACTACGTTTGCGAGTCCATCCGCTACACGACCTGTGAGCGGGGCTACACTGAAGAACAATATGAAGTGCGTAAGCAATAATATTCACAATTTTATTTTATTACCATCATTTGTGTTGAGTTTCATTTATTCATATATATATATATGTATTGACCCCCTTCTTCAAATTAGATGTTTCAGAAGCGGGATGAACTCCTAGCACCAGATCGTATGCGAGGAATTCAAGAGGAATTCGCGGCATTCTTCCTTGACCACGTGATCGCTGAAAACGGAGAATACTATGTGGACCCTGTGTTCCTACAATTTAATTAGGAGATTGTATTGTAAGAGATAATTATTGTATATATGTAGCCGGTAGTGTCGGATAGATATACGAGAACTTGTTGTTCGACCAATATCTCGGAGAAGGAGAGGTGGTCGATATCACTTCTCTCTGTATGCATATGTTCATGACGATCTTCTGTTTCCTTCATTTGATTACTAGCTAGCGTGTCTACTCCTCTCCATACGTATATAGTACGTAGCGTCGACCAAGCACGGAGATAAGAGAGGACACTTCTCTCTATTAATTAGCTAGCTAACACAATATATGAAACACCTAAATTAACCCCCCCAAAACCCCTAAACCACCCCCTTTCAAAAAAACAAAAACCTCAGCTCCTGCCAGCTGCTGACGCGTGGTGCCTATTGGTCCCGGTTGGTGCCACCAACCGGGACCAGAGCCTATTGGTCGCGGTTGGTGGCACCAACCGGGACCAAAGGACCCCTGCCTGGGCTGGCAGCAGCGGCCACGTGGAGGACCTTCTGTCCCGGTTCGTGTAAGAACCGGGACTAAAGGGTTAGGGCTTTAGTAACGACCCTTTAGTCCCGGTTCGAGAACCGAGACAAAATGCCCTTACAAACCGGGGTAAAAGCCCCTTTTCCTACTAGTGTCTGCCTTGCCCCATGTGTTATGTACCACTCAAGACGAGTCCATTGTTGGAAATATGCCCTAGAGGCAATAATAAATGGTTATTATTATATTTCTTTGTTCATGATAATTGTCTATTATTCATGCTATAATTGTATTGTCCGGAAATCGTAATACATGTGTGAATACATAGACCACAACATGTCCCTAGTAAGCCTCTAGTTGACTAGCTCGTTGATCAACAGATAGTCATGGTTTCCTGACTATGGACATTGGATGTCATTGATAACGGGATCACATCATTAGGAGAATGATGTGATGGACAAGACCCAATCCTAAGCATAGCATAAAAGATCGTGTAGTTTCGTTTGCTAGAGCTTTTCCAATGTCAAGTATCTTTTCCTTAGACCATGAGATCGTGCAACTCCCGGATATCGTAGGAGTGCTTTGGGTGTGCCAAACGTCACAACGTAACTGGGTGACTATAAAGGTGCATTACGGGTATCTCCGAAAGTGTCTGTTGGGTTGGCACGGATCGAGACTGGGATTTGTCACTCCGTGTGACGGAGAGGTATCTCTGGGCCCACTCGGTAATGCATCATCATAATGAGCTCAATGTGACTAAGGCGTTAGTCACGGGATCATGCATTGCGGTACGAGTAAAGAGACTTGCCGGCAACGAGATTGAACAAGGTATTGGGATACCGACGATCGAATCTCGGGCAAGTAACATACCGATTGACAAAGGGAATTGCATACGGATTGATTGAATCCTCGACACCGTGGTTCATCCGATGAGATCATCGTGGAACATGTGGGAGCCAACATGGGTATCCAGATCCCGCTGTTGGTTATTGACCGGAGAGGCGTCTCGGTCATGTCTGCATGTCTCCCGAACCCGTAGGGTCTACACACTTAAGGTCCGGTGACGCTAGGGTTGTAGAGATATATGTATGCGGAAACCCGAAAGTTGTTCGGAGTCCCGGATGAGATCCCGGATGTCACGAGAGGCTCCGGAATGGTCCGGAGGTGAAGAATTATATATAGGAAGTCAAGTTTCGGCCCCGGGAAAGTTTCGGGGGTTACCGGTATTGTACCGGGACCACCGGAAGGGTCCCGGGGGTCCACCGGGTGGGGCCACCTATCCCGGAGGGCCCCCCCTTGGGCCTCCCCCCATGCGCCTAGGGTTGGGAACCCTAGGGGGGAGCTTCCCCCTTGCCTTGGGGGGCAAGGCACCCCTTCCCCCCCTTTGGCCGCCCCCCCCCCCTTGGAGATCCCATCTCCCTGGGCCGGCGCCCCCCCAGGGGGCCTATATAAAGGGGGGAGGGAGGGCAGCAACCTACAGCCTTGGGCGCCTCCCTCCTCCCCTGCAACACCTCTCTCTCTCTCTCGCAGAAGCTCGGCGAAGGCCTGCCGGAGACCCGCTACATCCACCACCACGCCGTTGTGCTGCTGGATCTCCATCAACCTCTCCTTCCCCCTTGCTGGATCAAGAAGGAGGAGACGTCGCTGCACCGTACGTGTGTTGAACGCAGAGGTGCCGTCTGTTCGGCACTCGGTCATCAGTGATTTGGATCACGGCGAGTACGACTCCGTCATCCACGTTCATTGGAACGCTTCCGCTCGCGATCTACAAGGGTATGTAGATGCACTCCCTTCCCCTCATTGCTAGTAGACTCCATAGATGCATCTTGGTGAGCGTAGGAAAATTTTAAATTATGCTACGATTCCCAACAGTGGCATCATGAGCCAGGTCTATGCGTAGTTACTATGCACGAGTAGAACACAAAGCAGTTGTGGGCGTTGAGTTTGCCAATTCTTCTTGCCGCTACTAGTCTTTTCTTGTTTCGGCGGCATTGTAGGATGAAGCCGCCCGGACCGACCTTACACGTACTCTTACGTGAGACAGGTTCCACCGACTGACATGCACTAGTTGCATAAGGTGGCTAGCGGGTGTCTGTCTCTCCTACTTTAGTTGGAACGGATTCGATGAAAAGGGTCCTTATGAAGGGTAAATAGAAATTGGCAAATCACGTTGTGGTCATACGTAGGTAAGAAACGTTCTTGCTAGAAACCTACAAACCACGTAAAAACTTGCAACAACAATTAGAGGACGTCTAACTTGTTTTTGTAGCAAGTGCTATGTGATGTGATATGGCCAGAAGATGTGATGAATGATATATGTGATGTATGAGATTGATCATATTCTTGTAATAGGAATCACGACTTGCATGTCGATGAGTATGACAACCGGCAGGAGCCATAGGAGTTGTCTTTATTATTTTGCATGACCTGCGTGTCATTGAATAACGCCATGTAAATTACTTTACTTTGTTGCTAAACGGTTAGCCATAGAAGTAGAAGTAATCGTTGGCGTGACGACTTCATGAAGACACAATGATGGAGATCATGATGATGGAGATCATGGTGTCATGCCGGTGACGAAGATGATCATGGTGCCCCGAAGATGGAGATCAAAGGAGCATAATGATATTGGCCATATCATGTCACTATTTGATTGCATGTGATGTTTATCATGTTTTTGCATCTTATTTGCTTAGAACGACGGTAGTAAGTAAGATGATCCCTTATAATAATTTCAAGAAAGTGTTCGCCCTAACTGTGCACCGTTGCGAAGGTTCGTTGTTTCGAAGCACCACGTGATGATCGGGTGTGATAGATTCTAACGTTCGAATACAACGGGTGTTGACGAGCCTAGCATGTACAGACATGGCCTCGGAACACACGCAATACACTTAGGTTGACTTGACGAGCCTAGCATGTACAGACATGGCCTCGGAACACGGAGGACCGAAAGGTCAAGCATGAGTCGTATAGAAGATACGATCAACATGAAGATGTTCACCGATCTTGACTAGTCCGTCTCGCGTGATGATCGGACACGGCCTAGTTAAACTCGCATCATGTTTCACTTAGATGACTAGAGGGATGTCTATCTGAGTGGGAGTTCATTAAATAATTTGATTAGATGAACTCAATTATCATGAACTTAGTCTAAAATCTTTACACTATGTCTTGTAGATCAAATGGCCAACGTTGTCCTCAATTTCAACGCGTTCCTAGAGAAAACCAAGCTGAAAGACGATGGCAGCAACTATACGGACTGGGTCCGGAACCTGAGGCTCATCCTCATAGTAGCCAAGAAAGATTATGTCTTAGAAGCACCGCTAGGTGATGCACCAATCCCACAGAACCAAGACGTTATGGACGCTTGGCAATCACGTGCTGATGATTACTCCCTCGTTCAGTGCGGCATGCTTTACAGCCTAGAACCGGGTCTCCAAAAGCGTTTTGAGAAACATGGAGCATATGAGATGTTCGAGGAGCTGAAACTGGTTTTTCAAGCTCATGCCCGGGTCGAGAGATATGATGTCTCCGACAAGTTCTTCAGCTGTAAAATGGAGGAGAACAGTTCTGTTAGTGAGCACATACTCAGAATGTCTGGGTTGCACAACCGCTTGTCTCAGCTGGGAGTTAATCTCCCGGATGACGCGGTCATTGACAGAATCCTCCAGTCGCTTCCACCAAGCTACAAGAGCTTTGTGATGAACTACAATATGCAGGGGATGGAAAAGACCATTCCCGAGGTATATTCAATGCTGAAATCAGCGGAAGGGGAGATCAGAAAAGAACATCAAGTGTTGATGGTGAATAAAACCACTAAAGTTCAAGAAGGGCAAGGGTAAGAAGAACTTCAAGAAGGACGGCAAGGGAGTTGCCGCGCCCGGTAAACCAGTTACTGGGAAGAAGTCAAAGTATGGACCCAAGCCCGAGACTGAGTGCTTTTATTGCAAGGGAAGTGGTCACTGGAAGCGGAACTGCCCCAAATACTTAGCGGACAAGAAGAAGCCCGGCAACACCAAAGGTATATGTGATATACATGTAATTGATGTGTACCTTACCAGTACTCGTAGTAGCTCCTGGGTATTTGATACCGGTGCGGTTGCTCATATTTGTAACTCAAAACAGGAACTACGGAATAAACGGAGACTGGCGAAGGACGAGGTGACGATGCGCGTCGGGAATGGTTCCAAGGTCGATGTGATCGCCGTCGGCACGCTACCTCTGCATCTACCCACGGGATTAGTTTTAAACCTCAATAATTGTTATTTAGTGCCAGCTTTGAGCATGAACATTGTATCTGGATCTCGTTTAATTCGAGATGGCTACTCATTTAAATCCGAGAATAATGGTTGTTCTGTTTATTTGAGAAATATGTTTTATGGTCATGCCCCGCTGGTCAATGGTTTATTTTTGATGAATCTCGAACGTGATGTTACACATGTTCATAGTGTGAATACCAAAAGATGTAAAGTTGATAACGATAGTCCCACATACTTGTGGCACTGCCGCCTTGGTCACATTGGTGTCAAGCGCATGAAGAAGCTCCATGCAGATGGACTTTTGGAGTCTCTTGATTACGAATCATTTGACACGTGCGAACCATGCCTCATGGGTAAGATGACCAAGACTCCGTTCTCCGGAACAATGGAGCGAGCAACCAACTTATTGGAAATCATACATACCGATCTGTGCGGTCCAATGAGTGTTGAGGCTCGCGGAGGATATCGTTATGTTCTCACTCTCACTGATGACGTAAGTAGATATGGGTATGTCTACCTAATGAAACACAAGTCTGAAACCTTTGAAAAGTTCAAGGAATTTCAGAGTGAGGTTGAGAATCAACGTGACAGGAGAATAAAATTCTTACGATCAGATCGTGGTGGAGAATATTTAAGTCACGAGTTTGGTGCACACTTAAGGAAATGTGGAATAGTTTCACAACTCACGCCGCCTAGAACACCTCAGAGAAATGGTGTGTCCGAACGTCGTAATCGCACTCGATTGGATATGGTGCGATCTATGATGTCTCTTACCGATTTACCGCTCTCATTTTGGGGCTATGCTTTAGAGACTGCCGCATTCACTTTAAATAGGGCTCCGTCGAAATCCGTTGAGATGACACCGTATGAATTATTGGTTTGGGAAGAAACCTAAGCTGTCGTTTCTAAAAGTTTGGGGATGCGATGCTTATGTCAAGAAACTTCAACCTGAAAAGCTCGAACCCAAGTCGGAAAAATGCGTCTTCATAGGATACCCTAAGGAAACTATTGGGTATACCTTCTACCTCAGATCCGAAGGCAAGATCTTCGTTGCCAAGAACGGGTCCTTTCTGGAGAAGGAGTTTCTCTCGAAAGAATTGAGTGGGAGGAAAGTGGAACTTGATGAGGTGATAGTCACCCCTTCCGAACCGGAAAGTAGCGCAGCGCGGGAAGATGTTCCTGTGGTGCCTACACCGACTGGGGAGGAAGTTAATGATGATGATCATGAAGCTTCGGATCAAGTTACTGAACTTCGTAGGTCCACAAGGACACGTTCCGCACCAGAGTGGTACGGCAACCCTATCCTGGAAATCATGTTGTTAGACAACGGTGAACCTTCGAACTATGAAGAAGTGATGGCGGGCCCGGATTCCGACAAATGGCTAGAAGCCATGAAATCCGAGATAGAATCCATGTATGAAAACAAAGTATGGACTTTGACTGACTTGCCCGATGAGCGGCGAGCCATAGAAAACAAATGGATCTTTAAGAAGAAGACCGACGCAGATGGTAATGTGACCATCTACAAAGCTCGACTTGTCGCTAAGGGTTATCGACAAGTTCAAGGGGTTGACTACGATGAGACTTTCTCACCCGTAGCGAAGCTGAAGTCCGTCCGAATCATGTTAGCAATTGCCGCATACTATGATTATGAGATATGGCAGATGGACGTCAAAACGGCATTCCTTAACGGCTTCCTTAAGGAAGAGTTGTATATGATGCAGCCGGAAGGTTTTGTCGATCCTAAGAATGCTAACAAAGTATGCAAGCTCCAGCGCTCAATCTATGGGCTGGTGCAAGCATCTCGGAGTTGGAACATTCACTTTGATGAGATGATCAAAGCGTTTGGGTTTACACAGACTTATGGAGAAGCCTGTGTTTACAAGAAAGTGAGTGGGAGCTCTGTAGCATTTCTCATATTATATGTGGATGACATACTATTGATGGGAAATGATATAGAATTCTTGGAAAGTATTAAGGCCTATTTGAATAAGTGTTTTTCAATGAAGGACCTTGGAGAAGCTGCTTATATATTAGGCATCAAGATCTATAGAGATAGATCAAGACGCCTCATTGGTCTTTCACAGAGTACATACCTTGACAAGATATTGAAGAAGTTCAGTATGGATCAGTCCAAGAAGGGGTTCTTGCCTGTATTGCAAGGTGTGCAATTGAGCACGGCTCAATGCCCGACCACGGCAGAAGATATAGAAGAGATGAGTGTCATCCCCTATGCCTCGGCCATAGGGTCTATTATGTATGCCATGCTGTGTACCAGACCTGATGTAAACCTTGCCGTAAGTTTGGTAGGAAGGTACCAAAGTAATCCCGGCAAGGAACACTGGACAGCGGTCAAGAATATCCTGAAGTACCTAAAGAGGACTAAGGATATGTTTCTCGTTTATGGAGGTGACAAAGAGCTCGTCGTAAAGGGTTACGTCGACGCTAGCTTCGACACAGATCTGGATGACTCGAAGTCACAGACCGGATACGTGTATATTTTGAATGGAGGAGCAGTAAGCTGGTGCAGTTGCAAGCAAAGCGTCGTGGCGGGATCTACATGTGAAGCGGAGTACATGGCAGCCTCGGAGGCAGCACAGGAAGCAGTCTGGATGAAGGAGTTCATTACCGACCTAGGGGTGATTCCCAATGCGTCGGGCCCAATGACTCTCTTCTGTGACAACACTGGAGCTATTGCCCTTGCAAAGGAGCCCAGGTTTCACAGGAAGACCAGGCATATCAAGCGTCGCTTCAACTCCATTCGTGAAAGTGTTCAAAATGGAGACATAGATATTTGTAAAGTACACACGGACCTGAATGTAGCAAATCCATTGACTAAACCTCTCCCTAGGGCAAAACATGATCAACACCAGGACGCAATGGGTGTTCGATTCATCACAATGTAACTAAATTATTGACTCTAGTGCAAGTGGGAGACTGTTGGAAATATGCCCTAGAGGCAATAATAAATGGTTATTATTATATTTCTTTGTTCATGATAATTGTCTATTATTCATGCTATAATTGTATTGTCCGGAAATCGTAATACATGTGTGAATACATAGACCACAACATGTCCCTAGTAAGCCTCTAGTTGACTATCTCGTTGATCAACAGATAGTCATGGTTTCCTGACTATGGACATTGGATGTCATTGATAACGGGATCACATCATTAGGAGAATGATGTGATGGACAAGACCCAATCCTAAGCATAGCATAAAAGATCGTGTAGTTTCGTTTGCTAGAGCTTTTCCAATGTCAAGTATCTTTTCCTTAGACCATGAGATCGTGCAACTCCCGGATACCGTAGGAGTGCTTTGGGTGTGCCAAACGTCACAACATAACTGGGTGACTATAAAGGTGCATTACGGGTATCTCCGAAAGTGTCTGTTGGGTTGGCACGGATCGAGACTGGGATTTGTCACTCCGTGTGACGGAGAGGTATCTCTGGGCCCACTCGGTAATGCATCATCATAATGAGCTCAATGTGACTAAGGCGTTAGTCACGGGATCATGCATTGCGGTACGAGTAAAGAGACTTGCCGGCAACGAGATTGAACAAGGTATTGGGATACCGACGATCGAATCTCGGGCAAGTAACATACCGATTGACAAAGGGAATTGCATACAGATTGATTGAATCCTCGACACCGTGGTTCATCCGATGAGATCATCGTGGAACATGTGGGAGCCAACATGGGTATCCAGATCCCGCTGTTGGTTATTGACCGGAGAGGCGTCTCGGTCATGTCTGCATGTCTCCCGAACCCGTAGGGTCTACACACTTAAGGTCCAGTGACGCTAGGGTTGTAAAGATATATGTATGCGGAAACCCGAAAGTTGTTCGGAGTCCCGGATGAGATCACGGACGTCACGAGAGGCTCCGGAATGGTCCGGAGGTGAAGAATTATATATAGGAAGTCAAGTTTCGGCCACCGGGAAAGTTTCGGGGGTTACCGGTATTGTACCGGGACCACCGGAAGGGTCCCGGGGGTCCACCGGGTGGGGCCACCTATCTCGGAGGGCCCCGTGGGCTGAAAGTGGAAGGGAACCAGCCCTTAGTGGGCTGGGGCGCCCCCCTTGGGCCTCCCCCCATGCGCCTAGGGTTGGGAACCCTAGGGGGGAGCTTCCCCCTTGCCTTGGGGGGCAAGGCACCCCTTCCCCCCCTTTGGCCGCCGCCCCCCCCCTTGGAGATCCCATCTCCCTGGGCCGGCGCCCCCCCCCCCCAGGGGCCTATATAAAGGGGGGGAGGGAGGGCAGCAACCTACAGCCTTGGGCGCCTCCCTCCTCCCCTGCAACACCTCTCTCTCTCTCTCGCAGAAGCTCGGCGAAGCCCTGCCGGAGACCTGCTACATCCACCACCACGCCGTCGTGCTGCTGGATCTCCATCAACCTCTCCTTCCCCCTTGCTGGATCAAGAAGGAGGAGACGTCGCTGCACCGTACGTGTGTTGAACGCGGAGGTGCCGTCCGTTCGGCACTCGGTCATCGGTGATTTGGATCACGGCGAGTACGACTCCGTCATCCACGTTCATTGGAACGCTTCCGCTCGCGATCTACAAGGGTATGTAGATGCACTCCCTTTCCCTCGTTGCTAGTAGACTCCATAGATGCATCTTGGTGAGCGTAGGAAAATTTTAAATTATGCTACGATTCCCAACATCCATCGCCATGCTCGTGGCTCCGGTGCTGCAAGCCATGCCCGAGATTAGGGAGTTATGTCTGAGCTCTGCTTTGCTTTTGTCAGTGAAGCACATGAAGGTGGACTCACTAGTGCCCTCGTGTGAGGGAGATGATTCATGTCTGTCATGTGAGCATCCAGAGGCGTCTTCTGAGTCCTTCGGGTCGGAGGTGCATGTGGTTGAGGATATTGATATGGCCGGTGTGTGCGCTAATGGGAAGGCGTCTGCGGTTTCTTGATGGATGGTGCTGAGTTTCTTGTGTTGTCGATGTGGCTTTGATTGTCCGAGTCATCGTTGTTGGTGTTCTTATGAGGGTTCTGTTGAGTTGTGCAAGTGTGGTGAGATACGATTGCTGTGTGTTAGGAGCATGTGACGGGTTGTCTATGTGATCACGGTGTTTCGTGCTTCCTGAGTAGCCTGTTTCGGGTCATTTGTATCGGTTTTCGCCCAGTTTTCCGAAAATTAACTCGGCAATTCTCTTCTTCTTAATTAAGCGACGAGGCAAATATTTTGCCTCCGTTTTGAAAAAAAAAATTAATGTGATAAGAGGAATAATTTGAGTGGAGTTGCTGCGCTGAGGATGAACTTGAATGTTTGAGAATCCACTTTGGTATATGTGTGCCCCTTTTTCCTCATTGATGGCAGTTCATTCACGCTTCATACCCAAACAACAAGAATCCACCTCCGGCAGAGCTACTCGATCCATCTATCAGCTCTGCTTTGTAGAAAGAAAAGAAGAAGAGAAGGGTTGCTTCCATTCTTCCTTTCTATTACTAGCTTTAATGACGATTGCTAGATTTCGTAATTACCTTAGCCCAGGTGAAGAAGTGCTTGTCTGATCTATAACTGCTGGCTGATTCACCAAACCATCTTCCTTGGCAACTTTAGCATCTTGTGATGTGTAGCCAAGCCAGTGCCAGTGCCAGCCATCTTCCATCTCCATCCGGGCAGGTGCTTTTCTTCTCCTCACTTCTCTCCACAAGAAGAAAGGAGAGAAAAACATGATGTGGTTGATGTAGCAACAAGCAAGCAACAGAGTTAACATTATCACTTACCAAAGAAAACATTGTAAGTATGATGACTGATATATTACTCCATATATTACCTTAGCATCTTTCACCCACAGTCATAGCTCGTCTCTCACATACACCACACACACCGTTCCTCTCTCTTCTCTTGCGCTCTCCTCTCTTGCACTAGCTAGCTACGCAGCTCAGCCTGCGGTGCACTCAAGCCATCTCCATGTCCCTCATCACCGATGACCCCGACCGCGCCCCGAGGGACTGCACGGCGGCTAGGCGCCACCACTCCGGCAGGCGCCGGCGCCGGCTGCTGATCGCGACGGCGTCAGCGGTGGCGTTGCTGCTGGCCCTGGCCATCATGCTCTGGCTCACCCTCCGCCCTTCCAGCCCGCGGTTCAGGCTGTTGACCGCCACCACCACCACCAACGCCACGGGGGGCATGGGCACGGTGCTGCTCGACGCGTCCCTCGTCGTCCACAACCCCAACGCGCACGCCCTCGCGCTCTACGACGGCCTCCGGGCGCGAGCGTCCTACACGGGACTCCAGCTCGCCACCGCTGCGCCGATCCCGCCGTTCCAGCAGGCCCAGGGCGACGTTGTGCTCTCCGCCGCGCTCTCCTCGTCGTCCTCGGCGGCGGAGGAAACGACGGCGGGCGGGCGGTCGCCGGCGCTGCTGACGCTGCGCCTGGAGGGGCGGCTCCGGTGGAAGGTGGCCGTCTGGGTGTCCGGCAGCCGCATCCTCGCTGCCGAGTGTGTCGCCGCTGCGGTCTCGCCGTCTCAGCTCAGGGCCGTCGTCGTGCAGGACTGCCAGTGCGCCACCACCATCGAATGAACAAATCTGAACACCGAGTATATCTGCATGTATAGGTGGAGCTCAGGGCCGTCGTCATGCAGGACTGCCAGTGCGCCACCATCATCGAATTAACAAATCTGAACACCCAGTATATTTACATGTGTAGTCGTGTGCTTAATTATACTAGTAGTACTTCCTCCATGTTCTTGTACTTACTGTAGTCAGTAGTAATTAGGACAAGATCGACGGCACGTGCATGCAACCACTGCAATGGTTGCGTGCTGTCTCTTTTTCATGAAGACGAGCTTGCATATCATTCTGTTGATAGAAGGAGTCAAGAAAGAATACAAGGGATAATACAACACATAACACAAACGCAGGAGACGTGAGCATGGTGTCCGGAGCAGAGAAACATGAGATGCTTGGCCCAAAACAAAACAAAAAAGCACGGCCATTGGAGATGCTCTAAACTCGTTGCCCTGGCAAGCAGCCCAAACCAAACCAATAAGAGCATCTTCAATGACCGCACAAAACTCTCGCGCCCAATAAAAGTTATAGCGCGTCACTTTAGCACTTTTAATGCGCCTGGACCAACATTGTTTTAGTAGACGCTCAAAAACGCGCGCCCGAAAAGCACACAGTGCAAATTGTGAAGCGCGCGCAATCCGGAGCCCAAAATATGCTGCGCGCAATAGCGTTTTTCAGCGCGCGCCCAAAAACTTTTAGCGCTACAGCATCTGTTGGAGCTGTGCGGCGCCCAAAAAAACAAAATTTTAGTGCGCGGAGCTCTTTTTGGGCGCCTGTTGGAGATGCTCTAAGATGACCTACGACATCTTCTTGTACCTGCTGTGGTCAGTAGTTAATTCGGAAAAGATCGACGACACGTGCATGCATTCAGTGCAATGGTTGCGTGCCTTCTCTCGCTATGTATTTTAAAATAACTCCTTGTATGTTAATAATTAATTAAAACATTATTACAGACCTTCGTTACAGAAAATGCAGCGCATGGCGGAAAACCATTAAGAAGTAGACCATCAAATCTATCAAAATTAAATTGAGCAATTTCATGTGTCATCATATTGGTCTGCCTAATGATTTTAGACAACATAAAACTATCGAGAAGCTTGATGATGCCAAGCTTTTCCTTCTTCATCAATGAGCATGGATTTATTAGGACTTTCATTTGCAAAAACCACAAGCGTGTGCAATCAATTTTCAAAATAATAGCCGTGTGAAGACAAGTATCGATATAAAATTCAGCCAGGCATGCCCGAAGCTCCGCTTCTTTCTCATCGAAACACAACACAATAAAGTCCCAAGATGAGATACATCTCCAGAAGAGTTCCTAGCCACCACACCAATGCTTGTTGCACTTATATATGCCCTCCACAAAACTAACGTCAACATTGATATTGATATGGTTAGAAGGGGGCGGCCGCCACACCACTTTATTCCCCAAAGCGGTAGTAACAGGTGTAAACCTAGCCACAACCTCCTTTCCTTTGTTATTGGAGGCCACCTCGGCATTAGCCTGGTAGGATGTAAAGAAAGACCAGTAACTATCCACAAAAATAGCAGAGCTATTGATAGATTATTTTCCTGTTCCAAAAATCAAATCATTCCTCACATGCCAAGATCAACAAAGAGGATATGCTCCCACTGAGTTGAGCTCAATTGGTCTCATAAAATAGGCAATCAGTCTAGGCCCGAAGACGTAAAAATCTCTTCCCGAAAATTTCCTACGTCCCTCGACGCCAGACACAACACACGAGGCTTAGGACAAAGTCACAAGAGCATGATAAGTACTCTCATCCTCCACCCCAGAAATAAAGAACAGACGAGTGGTAGCATGATGATGTAAAACTCTATCAACCTAAAACGCCAGGCTGTTAGTCGCTTCACGCCATCCAAAAATTCTAATCTTGTGGGATGCATGTTGGCCTTCAATGGTATTCCACAACCTCCTTTCTCCATTAATAGAGGTACTCGACTACCCTAAATTCTTTCTGATCCTTAAGCTTTAACCCTAGGTTGTACGCACTCTCCACATAGAAATAGCCCATTTTTTTCAAAATCACATGCTATGAAATCACCATCCCCTTCAGGATTGAAAATTCTCTTGTATATTAAATTGCACTTAGAATGGTTGTGGTTGAAAACAAAAGGCTGATTTTCCCCTCTTGTGGAAAGGTCGATTGTAATCCATGAGCTTTCTCTTGTAGTTCCTTCGGGTCGAAGAAGAGAAAGCGATCTTCTCCCGCAGCCACGTAAACAAAATCATACATGGACAATGATGAAGTGAACGTTGACATTACACCATTCAATGCGGGTCCTTCAGACTTCAGTCCTCTCTCATGATGCACTGTGGCATTTCTTCCGCTCAAAGGTTTTTCAATAAACAGACGTGGTCGGATTAATTGTGGCTCTTGTGTGGCGTGTCTAATAGTTTCCTTTTTAATGTTGAGTTGTGATATTGTAAGTAAAATGTGCATGGTTTAGTTCAAATGTGTTTTCTGCCTAATTTCAGTCAGACGATTAAGTAGTTTCATTGCAAAGTGCAATTTAAAAAGTCTAAAGATGTGATTTACACTTCTTGATATGCTGCCCCGATTAACTTGAAACAATCTCAAAACAAATTCGCAAACCATGAGTTCCGCAAAATTATCATATAACTTGACACATCAGAATTCCACAAAAAGGCTTACTTGAATTGCACAGATATAAAAAATAAAGACATGTGAAAATTTATAACAAAGAAACTTATGATTTATGTGAGTCCGTCAAACACAATAATTTGGCATCTCATATCATGATGGTGCACAGAAAATAAAACACATAAATTTGTGAGGAATGAAGAGACATGGAAAGTTCATTGGACTTTGAAAGCCGAAATGGAACGAGATATGAGATCGTCATACTAAGATTCAATTTGTATGACACCGATGGGTGATCAATAATGTGTAATTTACTCTAGTAGTTTTGTATGTGAGATGAAAGGGGCAACTTCATTTCGCACACAGAAACTCAAGCAACTTGCACATACTCCCTCCGTTTCTAAACATAAGCCATTTTAGAGATTTCAATACGGACTACATATGGATGTATATAGACATATTTTAGAGTGTAGATTTCACTCATTTGCTCTTTATGTAGTCCATATTAAAATCTCTAAAAAGTCTTATATTTAGGAACGGAGGGAGTATATAATTGCTCCTTCAGTTTTACATTTTTGGATGGATTTTCATTTCACATTTTTCAGTTTATTTCATTTTACATTTATTTTCCTGAGGGTATCATTTTTTCAGACAATCTTGACTTCCTGAGGGTATCTAATGAGCCAGATGGCGATGACAACAGCCCGTCCGTCTAGTGAAGCAGTAGTGAAAGCGAAGATGCGGAAGCGCGACCTGGGCATATCCTCCTCCTCGCCACATTCGCCGTCTTCTTCTCGTTCCAAGTCAGCCCACTCATCTCCTCGATTGTCCTTCAGTTCCGGCCGCGATCCTCCTAGATGAGCCATTCCTCCGACTACGAGGGCCGGCCGAGCAGCACGAGGGCGACCTATCCTTCCGCGTGGCGTGGTACCACCTCTCGGACAACACTACAAGCACGACGCCGACTGCCTGCGGCTGCCGCTCGTCGCGGACCTCAACGGCGATGGCAGGCCCGAGGGCCGTGGTCCTCCTCCCCACGCACGACACCAAGATCCATGTCCTCCAGCTGCCCCGCCTTCTACAAATGTCATTTCACGATAAAAATTTGCAAGCGTTGAAACTTTTGTCAACATTTGTCACTAAAAAGTTCAGAATTTTTAGAAGTGTTTCTCTCTTTTTCTTTCAATTTTACTGTTCACCGAGCTCATATGAGCTCGGGCTAAGAAACTTCATGTCTCGTATGTAGTCCGTATTGACAGGGTGGGGCGTTTTGGAGGACGAGCTATCTGGCTCTCGTAATCTCGTCCAGCCGATTTGAGGGTGTGATGTGTACATAGGTTCTGTTGGCTTTTTTATTTATTTTGAGGCAATCATAGTTTATTTTTCTTTTGAGAAATAGGAAAACATAGTTTTTTTTAGTAACAGACAAACATAGATTTCGTTGGGTTTTTTTTTTGAGTGGTAGGTTTCGTTGGCTGCTGTGCCTTCTTTGTACGTGGGCCTCTGTTGTGTTTGATGATTGAGAAAACATGATGTGCCTCTTGGGCTACTTTGAAATTTGCACCATGTGTAACAATCGGTCAGCCCATCAGCAAAAAAATACCACTTTGTATTTATTGGCTTGGTTAGACCTCTATCATCACACTAAACCAATGTTGAGGATATCACTTATTGTTACCGTCTCAGTCAGCTATGGATTAGAGATTAGTCGGAAATCGGCCGATTAATCGATTTTATCAGTCGACTATTAATCGGCCATTTTTTGCAAATCCCAAGTTCCCAACACAAAAATATGATATATTCAACACCAAAACAGTATTCGACAAAAGTGTTACCTTGATTCCTAGCCTTTGAATCCTCCTATAATGACAAACAAAATAGGACAACAATACATATTGCGTAACAAGGTCACAAAACGGAAATAAGCATAGCTTTTGCAAACATAGTGCTATGAATAGGCCCGATTTATCGGTAGATTCCCGATAAATCGGTTGTCATAGTGATAAATCGGCCCTAACGATAAACGGTGAAGATAAGGCATAATCTTATCAGTCATCCCAAGAGTAGCGATAAATTGGATGATAAATCGCTGAATCGGAAATCGCAATTGATGGGATGGAGTTCTTCTTTTGAGGACTATATTCTCGATATATTCGTGAATACAAAAAAGGTTCGTGTATTCAAAAATTCTTCACGAACTTGAAAAAATGTTCGCAGTCTTAAAAATGTTCACCAATTTTAAAACTGTTCATGAATTTGAGAAATGTTTGTGAGTAGGAAAATATGTTTGCATATTTGAACACATGTTCATGAACTTGAAAATATGTTCGTGAATATGAAAACATGTTGTATTTTTAAAAAATTCATGAACTTGAAAAAATGTTTTTAAATAGAAAAAATATCCACGAATTTGGAAAATGTTCACAAAATTGAGAAATGTTCATGAGTAGGAAAAAAATGTTGTGTATTTGAAAAAACGATGATGCACTTCATAAAATATTCACGAGTTTAAAAATGTTCATGAAGTCATGTTCTTGATTGTGAATTGAAAAATTCTCTTGAAATAAAAATGCTTTCGAATATAAAAAAAATGTTTATTTCCATGAATTTTCACTAAATTCTTCAAAATGATAGGAGCACCCCCAGTGCAAGACGGTGGGTAAACATAACTGAATTCTGCATGTTTCTTGTTTGTCTGTTTCCCATGGGGTACCACATACATGATTACCAATTTAATTTTTTAGATGAACATTTTCTTAATACGCTATGAAAAATTTTGATGCGTGATATTTTTCAATACACAATGATTTTTTTTTTTTGAAAAACACAAACGGACATTTTTAAAACACATGATAAGTATTTTTAATACACCATGGGATTTTTTTTTTGAGAATCACCGGGGGGGAGTTTCCCCACCTGAATATATTACTCAAAGTGGCCAAAATGTCAGAATGGTGATCCAGTTTATAAGGAAAACCGGATCGAAAACCTTAACAAATTGACCCCGTTTATAAGGGAAACCGGGCCGAAAACCGTACAAGGCACGACCTAGCTGTCAGACGTAAGACCATTACCATGAGAGACACAAATAGATGTGGGGTGTCGTCGAAAGATCACAATACCAGGACTTTGCAAACAGCCGAACGCTTCGGCGGGCATATCAGCCCCATGGCACAACTCAGGAGCATCCACAACAACGAGTGTCATCTCAGACACGAACCTTGACTGGGGCTCCGCCACAGAAAAACGGAACGAATAGCAGTTTGAGAGGCATCTTGCGCCATCCTTGAGCAAAGATGAGTCGAGACAACACCAAGAGCACCAAGCTCGCCGCAACACAACGGTAACCATAAGAAGGTCTTGAGCAACTATTATCAACCTGAGCCACACGAGAACACCACCACCGTAGACGACGAGCTCCAATCAACCGAGACCATCCATGATGCCTCAAGGCTATTGGTGCAACCGAAAGACAACGAGCGACCGAGTCCACACCCGGATGAAGAGTCACACGCAGCCACATCATAACAGCGGCACCGCCGGCGAAGCCGAAGGGCATCAAGGAGCCGAGTCTACACCCGGATCGCTTCTCCGAGCACACCAGCGCTAGCCGGCCACGCCACCACCACCATCCAACCCGCAGTGAGCAGCCACCACACAATCCACCAAGCTGATGCCTTCAGGAAGGAATGTGACGCGAAAAGCGCTGCCATCGGCCGTTCCGGACGGACTAGAAACATGGGTTTCCCCAGGAGCCTCGAAGGGGAAGTCACCATGACAGCGATGCCTCCAAGGAGGTAAGCGGCACCCGCGGGCGTCACCATCGCCGGCTCCGGCAGGAGCAGTGGCTTTTGCCCAAGTGAGCAGACCACCTCCGAGGAGCACCGGTAGACTGCGAATCGCTGCTCCCTGCACCACCACAGAGCAAGGGTCACTGCAGCCCGGCGCCGTACATGACTAAATCCAGCCCACCGCAGCCAACCGCACCTCGCGGAGACCACCAGCGGCCAACCACCAAAACGAGGCGACAGATCCATCAATGGCCTTCCGGACGCACAGCCACCGAACGCAGCGCAAGCCACCATGCCCTGCCAAGCACCATGCCGACAGGAACGGAGGAGCGCTGCCCGAAGCCAAGAACCGCCGTGGTTCCAAGCCGCGGCCAAGCAACAGAAACACCAGCGCGCCCCATGCACGCCAGCACACCGCCGGAGACCGGATCTGCCTCACTCGTAGCTGGGGCGCTCTTCGTCGACAACCCGGGCCCCCGACCCGCGCAGCACCACGTCCTGCCGCGCCCCTCGACGCCCTTGGCCGCAAGCCACCACCACCAACAGCAGCACTGCTGCAACTCCACGCGCCGGAACCGGCCGCCAGCGCACCGGCCGAGCTCCACGCCGCCCTGCACGCACACGCTGTAGGCCCTGCACGGCCCAGATCGGGCCCGCAGCACCGCCCCGCGCCATGCCCTGCACTGCTGCCACCCCATGCTGCACCAGAGAACCACGAAGTAGGAGCCACCTCGCCACAGCCCGCCGGAGCGCCGCCCGAGACCAGCCGCCACCGCGCCACGCAGATCCAGAGCAAGTTAACCACCGAGAGGGGCGCTCCTCCCCGCCGCAAGTGCACGAGGGCCAGGTCCCACCGCCGTCGGCCGCCAGCGAGCTTTGCCCGGTGGCGTGCGCCGACGGCGGTGAGGGGATGAGGAGGGGGAAGGGGACCAGCAGCGGTGGATGGGGTTTCCGCCCGAGCCACCCCTAGGAGGCGACGCGGGGGCTTGTACCATGGGAAATTTTAAGACACGATGAGCACTTTAAATATATGATGAACATTTTTAAGTACACGCAGACATTTTAAGACATGATGAGCATTATTTAAGTATACGATGAACATTGTTAAAGTACGCGCGAACATTTTTAATACACGGAAACTTTTCTAAGACATAATGAACATTTTTAAAGTACACGCAAACTTTGAGTACAATGAATATTATTTAAATCCATGACAACCGTTTTTAAAGTACATGCGGACATTTTGGAAAAATGTTTGCAATCTTAAAAATCTTCACGAACTGTGAGTTAGGAAAATGTTGTTGTTTGCGTAATGTATTGTGGACATCGGTCTAGTCGGTAATGCAGAGTCCTGTTTTAAAAAATTGTTGTCCTTTTTCTAGTACGGAAACACTAACGCCCACATATGTGGGCGTTTGCATCTCGCCCACATGCGTGGATCCGCGTTCGTTTGTGGGTGCACTGGGCTAGTGTGTGGGCATTCATCCGGTCGCTCACACGTCCGTTTCAACACAGGGAGGGGCCGGTGTGTGGGCGTTTAGCAGTTCGTCCACATGTTTGTTTTCACTCACGCACAAGGGCTGGTGTGTGGGCATTTGCCATCTCGCCCACACCCTCGTCTCCTCTCCCACATCCAAAGCTTGTAAGCAGATGGCAACTCTCTTTTTTTTTACCCGAACATGTCAGTTACCATGTGTTTTGCAGGGTACACGGCAACTGCCTTAGTGTGCTTGTAAGCAGATGGCAATTCTCTCTTTACCCGAAACATGTTTTTTTTGCCATGTCTCTTTGTAGTGCTATACGGCAACTGCCTAGTGTTAGTAGGTGGCAACTCCTAAGGTTTTCAAATCGTGGCAACTGTAGTAAACCAGACCATACATGGCAACTGCCTAGTGTTATTAGGTGGCAACCCCTAAAGTTTTCAAATCATGTCAACTATAGTAAACCAGACCATACATGGCAAGAGCTGCAGTGTCCAAAATGGCATCCGGCACTTGACCTGAGATGGCAATTGTAGTTGTCCGACATGGCAACTGTAGTTCAGCGACATGGCAACTGCAGTTAAACGGACATTGAAGAGGGTCCGGACCATGGCAACTGCGGGAACGCGTGGTGACTGTCACGCGAGGCGTGCGGACCTTGAGGTAGGTGGCTGAGAGAGGTCGTGTGGGCGTTATCCATTTTGCCCACACGTAGGCGTGTGAGAGGGACCGCGAGGAAAAAAAGAGGTTTGTGGGCGCTAATTGTTTTGCCCACACGCTGTTCCTCTTAGACACCATACAAAACGTATGGGCAGACCTCTTAACACCCACACGTGTGACAGTTATCGTCGTCTCGTAACGCCTTGATACATGCGTGTGTTGGATTCAGATCACGAAAACAAAGCACGTGATGATACATGCATGTGTTGGATTCGGACTGAGTAGGAAGAAGAAGCCATGACAGCGGCTGTGTTTCAGATTTGGAGTGGCTCGGATGCAAGGAAATCTGCTAGAAAAAGACTGTTTGTCAACGGCAGGGGCACAGGATGATGGGAATCCCAACGATCGACCAACCGGCTAACTGGTTCAGATGGGAACATGACGATCGAGTCAAGCTCATGTTCTGCTTTATAGTCCGATCCATGGAACATAAAGGAATTGTGGCGGCACATGTTCCCACGCTGCTTGACGACGAATCCTATTTGGTACTTCAGGCGTCCGTTACAGTGCATTTCGCAAAGGAATCGAACCCCCGACCCCTTCGTTACGAGCGGTCAACTCCAACCACAAGGCCATCCCCCCATCGGTGTACACGTACTTCGTTTTTTTTCTTTTAGTTCGTTCTTCAGTTCGGTTTTATTCTCTATATGTTTTCTTTTTCTTTTTTTCTCATTTTTTGTTTTCTTAATGCATATATTTTTAAATTCGTGAAACTTTTTTAAATAGATGAATTTTTTTTCAAAATTGATGAACTTTTTTCAAATTTATTTACTTTTTTTCGAAATCAATGTATTTTTTAACCTTTTTTGTGATTTTTTTAAAAATCAATCAACCCTTTTAAAATCTGATGAACTTTTTTTAATTGGATGAACTTTTGTTCAAATTTGATGAACTATTTTTCAAAATTCATAAACTTATTTTTAAACCTGGTGAACTTTTTTCAAAATTAATGAACTTTTTTCAGATTTGTGACTTTTTTACCTCTTTTTCAATTTTTTAAATAAATCTATGAACTTTTTTATTTTCACGAACATATTCAAAATTGCAAAAAACTAGAGGCCGGTCTTTTTCTTGAATCAGCAGTGCAGCACAGCCAACAAAAAAAAGCTAGCGAGGCGAGCGAAAGCGAACCCGAAGATAGCGATGGAGCAATTTTTTTAATGGGCCGCGACCGCTGCTGGCACCACTTCTCGAACGGGCGCCTACATCGCCCAATAGGAGCTCCCCTGCTTGACCTCCTCATCTTCATGTGATACAACTGTTCAACAGTGAACGGATATGGGCGCGTTTAAATGGCTCCTCACTAAAATGCGTGCCTGCTGCTGATCCAGGTATAAACGGGCGAACATGATAACGGCCTCCAGGTAGCTTGGCCACCAAACAGCATTTTCGGTATTGAAATCTTAAAAAAAAATATTTAGAAATGAATGGAGTACGACGGAAACAACAAAAGATCAGCAGGATACATCACTGCTCAAGCCGATGTTGTTCCAGTGAGAGAAGCTGTTGATAGACCGTTCTACAACAAAACATGATCGTCTTACTCATACAAGCCTAGTGGCAGTATCCCTTCTCAGTTCATGCGTGGCAAATAAGGAGCACCCTGAGGAATAGCTTGTCTCTGACATTGAGGCCCATGCATAGTCTCCAGCCACCTTTTTTTTCTGAAACAATCGGCGCAACACCAACAAATTCCCGTCCGCTGTCGCCCTCCATCTCTGCTCCGCCGCCTGCAGCTGGCTTTGTGCTCCATGAGTCCGCTACCACGTTGTTCGTCGACCTACAAACACACAGAGGAGGAATGGGATTTTAAAACGAGACGGTAGGGTGAATTCGGCTAAGGGCTGAACACAACCAGGTCTCTTTGTTTAGCACATGTCCGTCACCACAAGACTAAATAACTAGCGTAGCGAAGAAGCTCAGTTCCCACCAATCAGGTTCAGACATTTTTTTTCTTTTTTTGAACATAGGTTCAGAGATTTTTTTCCCCTTGGAATCGAGAAGATTCACACCTACAGCAGCAGCCTAGAAGAGTAGGAAAAGAAGGCAAAAAAAGACACAGAACGATAGCAGCAGACTGAGTCAAGTCAACCAATTCTTCGCTGGCTTTCCACTCGCGTGCATGGCCCAGGAACCCAACCCAACCCACCCAACTCGGTCCGGCCCGGCTGCTCCACCACTCCCTCCCACTGACTTTTACCACCGCACACGCCGAGCAATACAAAAGCGGGAGGCGTCGGCAGCTTCCTCCTCCCCCCTTCCAAGCTGCCCACGTTCAAGTACGAAGAAATCTTTGGTGGGAAATGACAGAGCGCACAAGTCCACCTTAGTGCTATCTGGTCCGCCCTCTTCCACCCCGCCACACAGACCCCAGCCACCTCTGCTATGGCCTGATCCGCCCCTCTTCCCCTCGGCGCCTCCACTCCCCCATCCCGTCCAGCCCAGCTCCGCCGTCGTCTCCACTCCGACACCCCCTCCAGCCCCGCTCCGTCGCCGAGTTTCTTCATCTCCGCCGCCCCCTCCACCACCGCATATGCCCATCTCCGCCAACAGTGTTTGACGTGCAAGAACTAGACCAAGAAGAGAGAGAAGCGAAAGCCACCCTTCGGGCCATGGACCCCGCGACGGCGGCCATGGGCTCCCTCCTTCCCAAGCTGTTCGAGCTCCTCCACGGAGAATACAAGCTGCAGAAGAGCGTGAAGAAAGATGTAGAATTTCTCGAGAGGGAGATGAGGAGCATAGACGCCGCCCTCCGCAAAATGGCCATGGTGCCGCGTGACCAGCTCGATGACAACTCCAAGATCTGGGCCAATGATGTCAGGGAGCTGGCATACGAGATGGAGGATGTCGTTGAACACTTCATGGTGGACGTCCAGGGATTCGAGCCGGCCGCTAACCCCGACGGTTTCAAAGGGTTCATGAAGAAGGTGGCTAACTTGTTCACAAAAGGCAAGGCGCGCCACCAGATCGCCGATGCAATCAAAGGCATCAAGGATCAGGTCCAGCAGGTGGCGGATCGACGCGACCGGTACAAGATTGATGATGTTGAGGCAACTCTAGCTGCTTCAACCATCGTTGACCCTCTAGACCCTCGCTTGATGGTTCAGTTCAAAGATCACAGAGAGCTTGTTGGCATCGAGGGGCCAAGAGACGAGCTAATCAAGAGGCTGGCAGATGAAGATGATTGTGTGTCCAAGCAGCAGCTCAAGATCCTCTCGATCTTCGGATTTGGAGGACTTGGCAAGACAACTCTTGCCAGAGCAGTTTACGACAAGATACAAGCAGAATTCGTATGTAAGGCTTTTGTTTCGGTCGGTCAGAAGCCTAATCTGAAGAATGTTCTCATAGGTATTCTCCTCCGAATTGACAAAGCCTCTTGTCACAATGTTACACTGTTAGATGAGGTGCTGCTCATTGAGAAACTCCGAGAACTGCTTACGAACAAGAGGTACCACTATCATCCTAATTTGCATGCTGTGAGAGATTTTCCTCATTGCAAATGCATATTTACTACTTTCTCTGTAAAGAAATATAAAAGCGTTTAGATCACTATGCTCTTATATTCCTTTACAAAGGTAGTATATAGTTTAATTTTTAGCAGCCGTAATAAAAGGTGAGGCAGAAATGGGCGCTTCACTTTCTTGCAGATTTTCACATAGTTAAGATTCAGATAGTATCGGCATACACTTATGTGTTTTCAGAACATTTCATTTCATTTATTTACACGTAACTGAAAAATGCATGTTTACCACTGAAAAAAAAGCACGCTATAGCGTGTAGAGAATTGTCTCACTAAATTGATCAATATACAATGTCTCGCTAAAAGCATACTATAGCGCGCTGCAGCGCTAATAGCATATTTTCAGGGACGACGCTATTTTGTATAGCGTGCTATTTTTTTCTTGATGTCTACTATAGTATATCCTTTAAGCCGGCCGTGATAAAGAGTGAGGCGGAAATGGGGGCTTCATTTTTCTGCAGATGTTTTACATCAATTAGATTTAGATTGCATTTGCATGTTCTTTATTTGACAAAGCTAATATATTAACATCGCAGAGACACCAATTACACCCAGCCTCCGCAAAAACAAAGCGTCCTAAAGACATTACACATGCACACACTCCAAAACAAATAGAAGAAGACAAAACGAAAGATCCCGCTACAGTGATCGACTCCTTGTAACTGCAGCACGAACCACCACCAAGACAACACCCGAAGCCCAAATTCTCCAAAAGCGACGCCTCTTAGAAGGAAACAGTGCATAAGCGCTGTCGTCGTTCGATCATAGATTTTAGGTTTTCACCCTAAAAAAAATTCGCACTCTCAAAACAATGCCTTCAACAAGGCCACTGCTAGACACAACCAATTAAGGCCAGACCTTAAGTTTACGCCCTGAAAGCTAAGACTCTGTACTTCTCCTGTGGGCCGCCCCCACTTGTCGATGTCGCTGCTACGAGTCACGAATCACCAAGCAAAGTCCTCATCGCCTCGACTTGATCCGCCATTACCAGGCCTCAGACCTCAGCCGCCATGATGTTCTTCTCCACTGTCTTCACCATAGAAATCGAAATACCGGCATGTCCCATAATGTCAACAGACAACGAAGCTTCGGGTCACACCCTCCTGGAGCCACACGGCCTGAAATAGAGGCGCACACGACCGAATCCCATCCGATCCAGCAATCTACAGGCGTCAAGCACCCAATGGTGATCTCCGGTGGAGCCCTCCGGAACTCGTCAGCGGCCAGATCAATGTGGGCTGGCATCAAGCAGAGCATCGTCTTGGCAGGGAAAATTTTGTTTTTGCCACTCTAGATTTTGCCAATTTTCCTTATGCCACTCTAGATTTTGACATTTCACTTTTGCCACTCTTAGTTTTTGACAATTATCGCCATTATGTGGCAAAAGCAAAATAATTTTATTTCATTTTTGCCACTCTTAGCTTTTGACAATTATCACAATTGCCACTTTGAAAATTTTGCTTTTGCCACAGGAATGGCAATTGTGATAATTGTCAAAAACTAAGAGTGGCAAAAGTGAAATGTCAAAATCTAGAGTGGCATAAGGAAAATTGGCAAAATTTAGAGTGGCAAAAACAAAATTTTCCCTTAGGACCGCCGCCGGAGGGGAACAGATCTCGGCAGGGAGCCCCAGATCCGCCACCACTAGCCACCATGGCCGGCCCCCACGCTGCCTTCACAGCAGTGGTGGCACAGCCGCCGCCAGAGCCCCTGTGGCCGCCGCCCCAGCATTCCATCTCCGCCACCACGCCGGGCGCCCAGGGGCGCCGCCTCGCCTTGGCCAGAGGCCCCCACACGGGGGAGGAGGAGAGCCCGCCGAGCGAGCTTTGCTCGCCGGCCTCCTCCGGCGGCCGCGGGGAAGTAGGGGTACATGTTTTAAGCAAATTTTACCAGATTTACCTAGGGTCAAATGTTCTTGCCAATTATATGCACCTATAGTAGGAATAAATGTTTATTCATAATAAAAAATAAAAATAGATGTATTATATAAACTCTAATAGAATGGATTTAATCAAACCCTTGCGTGTATTTTGATAGTGTCTTCTATTCATCATTAATCATTTACTTATGTCTCAGTTGTCCTAAAGCACCTTGTCGTGAATTGAATAATGCCATTTTTAGTTCTTGGTTGAGACGCTTGCCATATTTTTTTATTTCCAGGATGATATTTTAGTTTTACTAATCCATGGATCTCATGCTGCCATGTCAATAGGTACCTCATCATCATTGATGATATATGGGATTTGAGTTCATGGGATATAATCAAATGTGCTTTTACTAATAGTAAGTGTGGAAGCAAAGTAATCACAACTACTCGTATCTTTGAAGTGGCAAAAGAGGCAGGTGACATTTACAAGCAAGAACCTCTTTCTCATGGTAGATCGAAGGAATTATTCTGTATGAGATTATCTATTGGCAAAAGCAAACGCCCTTATCATGAATCGGTTAAGATATCTGAGAAGATATTGCAGAAATGTGGTGGCATACCGCTAGCTATCATTACAATAGCTAGCTTGTTGGCTAGTAAACCAGTAACAGACTGGCCTGGGGTCTATGACTCTATTGGTTTTGGGAACGAAGATAACAAAGAAGTGGATACCACAAGAAAGATATTGTTATATAGCTACTATGATCTTCCATATTATCCACGGCTTTGCCTATTGCACCTAGGTATATACCCCGAAGATTATGAGATAAAAAAGGACACTTTAATTTGGAAGTGGGTGGCTGAAGGATATGTCCATGAGGAACCAGGAAAAGGACTATTTGAGGTTGGAGAGAGATACTTCAACATGCTCATAGATAGAAGCATGATCCAGGCAGTGGAGAGGCCATATTATAGCATCATATATGCTTGTCGTGTGCATGATTTGGTACTTGATATGATTCATTTTCTTTCAGAAGACGAAAGTTTTGTTACTGCATCGAACAGTAACAGGACATCTCCTCGTACCAATGCTCGTAGGTTAGCCATAAATAATGAAGTCGTAGAGCAGGATGGTTCTGTGGCTAACACGAGCATGCAACAGGTGAGGTTATATAGTGCCACCATGTGTCACTTTACTATGTTGCCATTGCTTTCAAACTTTAAAGCTCTCCGTGTGTTGGCTTTAGAAGAGTGCACTTTCATGGGAAGTGAGCGCTCTGTGAAGCTGGAAGATTCTCCTTATCATCTTAATTATCTTGGGAGGCTGATTCACCTGAGGTACCTTGGGTTCTCGGACCGGCTGGTTGGGTTCTCCCTGCCTGGGATCTCCATGCCGCTTATTTTAAAGGTCCCTGAAGAAATAGGGGATCTAAGGTTTTTGCAGGTACTGGACTTGGGCAGAACTGGCATTAAAAAACTGCCTCAAAGTGTTGGCCGGCTAACACAACTGAAGTGCCTGCGCTTTGGCGGTTCCAGTATGGAGGTGTTGGACTGCACGAATTTAACATCCCTGGAAGAGCTACAATTGCACCTTGTCTCTCCAGATTTTCTCAAAGGGCTTGTCAAGCTGAAGGAGTTGAGAAAGTTTAGCCTACACTTTGAAGAGGAGCACGAGAATATGTTGTTCAAAGATTTGATGGGACATGTTGCCAATCTGCAAAAACTTCAAGTCATAATGGTTAATTGTAGGTATTCAACTCAAAAAGAAAAAAATTGTAGGTATCAACCGCGTCCTAAGCCATGGTCCGATTACGCTGGCTCTGTGGCCCTTGGGCACCTCCGTCATCTGACAGTGAATGGCCTGCTTCCTGGGCTGCCAGTGTGGATTAACTCCTCATGCCTCCCGAACCTCTGCCACTTGCATATGGAACTGACGGCTATGAAATCGCAGGATATGGAGATCCTTGGGAGGTTCTCAGAGCTCATTACTCTGACCGTTCTTCTCTATGATTACATGGTTTTTCCTAACGCCATGGAGGAGGGTGCATTTCCCAAGTTGAGATACTTGGAACTGAAGAATTCTAACCAGCCCAGATTTGTACAGGGAGCAATGTCCAGCCTTGAGTGTTTTAGGATAATAATCGGCCTAGAAGGGACCAATGGCTGGGACTTCCATAGCCTGGTGAACCTCCCTCGTCTTGAGAAAGTTGATGCTGAAATCCTAGGCTACACTGGCAGGGGTATCGACGGAGACGAGTTGCAGGCACATGAGTCGTTGAAGCAGGCACATGCGTCGTTGAAGCATGCAGTTGAGATCCATCCCAACCATCCCACACTCAAGGTACGTGCTACTAACATCGCAAATGTAGTTTCTTTCTCATGTACCGTACGTACTTGTAAAAGGAGAAGAGTTTCTTTCTCATTTCACCTTTATTTCAGTTGCAGATTTATCATAGTTGACCCGATTTCCCAGCCGTCTTGCACTCAATGTACCTGTTACGTGTAAGGTCAGAAAAGTAGTTTCTTTTCTCATATTACTTGTAAAAAGAGAGTTTCACTTGTTTTTGTGATTTACATTTTCATTGTCACAGTCCATGCGTATTGATAAAATTTATGTTTCTGTACCACAATCTTATAGTACATAGTTAATAGTCTCACTTGTTTTTGTGATTTCCATTTTCAGCTTCATTTTACAGAAGTAGGCCTTCATGCAGATATTAATGGAGATGGAGTTTTAGATCATGTTCAGGTGTGTTGATGCGTCAAAATTACAGCTGCAAGTCACTTTTTTCATCCGCACCACATTTTTTGGATCCAGAGAATACTATTCAGGCCACTGCCGCTCGCATTTTATGTCTGTAATTTCCAGCAGAGCTGTGGATTTGTTTCCCGACTGCTTGTGTCACAAGGTGTTATGATGTACTGTAGCTTTTAGGCTGTTTCAGTCATTCGATAAATAGTTCAAATGATTTTACAGCACTTCTAGTTAGTTTCTTGTAGAGGGAGAAATTGAGCTTTCTGCTCAAACATGGACATAGATGATACTGAATATTGCTTGTTCTCTGTATTATTATTGCGTAATTTGTGTTGCTATCATCTTATCCTAGCAAGTAGCAAATTACCTTTTCATGAAATCATGTCTTGTCTTCATCATAAATGATTTGCCAAAAATTATGCAATGCTTGCACCAGTGCTATGTTATCATGATAAGTGCATTCCCTCATTACCTTTTCACCTTAAATAATCAGAGTTCATATTTACCATGGAATTCGAGGTCTCCTAATTTAATTTGGACATGAGAGAATTAGCATACACTGACCCAACTTAGAGCCAGTATCATATATTGCACCTCAATGTCTCAGTGGTTCTTGTATGCGTTAATCTCTATAGGCTGGGATGGGCAATTTCATTGCTCCATTCTCCTAATGAATCTGTGGGTGTCAGATATGACTGCTTTGCCAATGGTGCTTTTTTTTATTAATAATTGTTACCAAAGCTGTTGGTCCATTCTTCTGTAGGTTGTCGGTGCAAATGGTGCTGAGCAAACTGTTGTTACCGGGTCCATGGAAGTGCTCAACCCTGTTGGGCAGTTGCCACATCTGGTATACCGGTGCAGGAGCAACTTTTTAATGTTCCTATTTGCCACTACAATCATCTCAATCTGTTCCATCATGGTGACTTTTCAAGAAGTTCTGGGAGGACATTTGATCCATCTAGCTTAGAGGTGGCGGCACCAATTCTGCTGGAGAGAGACGATAGTCATGTACACAGAAGAGGAAGTCATGGCGATATCATCTTTCTAGCAAGTCGGTATATTTCTTTAGCGATTTTGGACGCATCAAGTCGATGGTGCTAGCTTGTCTCTTCTGAAATAATGAGCAGCGGTTTCTACAATACCCTGACTTGTTTGTCTATCATCATAGGTGAGCTCATACTCTCCAGGCTTAATTGGTCACGATATGACATGGAGGTGGCAAAACTATCGACAGGCGCGGCATGGACAAACCTTCCATCCCCATCAGGGATGACGGAGAACACCGTGATCCCCACTCTCAAGGCCTTCTCCTTGCGAGCCTATGACCCAAAGCAGGTGATCATTGCTGGCGGCGATCAGGAGGTTGTGGTGATCTCTCCTTCTGGTGGCCTACTGGCGTCGATCGACCTCCCCGCGCCGCCGACTTACGCACTAATCCTTGAGGATTTCTCCGGGGATGGGCTGACTGATTTCATGCTGGTGACATCCGGGGGAGTGTATGGATTTGTGCAGACGAGGCAGCCTGGGGCGCTCTTCTTCGGCACGCTCGTCGGCTGCTTGATCGTCGCGATCAGGGCGATTCTTGTTTCTCTACACCTCAACTCGTCGAACAACGGTAAACCAAGGTCTTCTTCGACCGACTACAGGTGACTGCGACAGCGGTATTCTGCTGAGAGGATCTTGTGAACATCCCCGGCACGCAGTGAGGAGATGTTATAGTGTTGAAGCAAGACTTCTATTAATTATAGCTGGCTGGAGGTGTTTAGCTTGTGTCTTGTAAGTATTTGGGTTGGTGAACTTTCGTTGTTCTTCAATATAATCCTTCGCTAGCATAAGTGTATATACCTGAAGACCCCGCAAGATAAAACACACCTGAAGCTCTCGAGTGTATATGCTCAGGCTGCAGCGTGTCTCCGAAGCCAAGGTTAAGGCAGAGAACAGTGCAGTATTTAATTAGAACTTGTATCCAATTAATTAATCCATGCAAAAATTTCTTCTAACTAAAAGCCACCAGTTCGTGGGCCACTTAGCCGAGGCGTGCCATGGATTTCAAATTTGTATACATGCACAAATTTGTGAGTAAAGCTAGCTATTGATAAAATCTTAGGGAATCTTTTCTGCCATGAAAGAAATGAGAATCTTCTGCTGATTAGAAAAGTTTCAGGATTCGTGCAAAGAATGTTTTGGAAAGCATAGAAGTGAAATAAATATAACACAGTACTTTACACAGGCCAGGAGATACTAAGAGCCTGTTTGGTCCACTGGTTGATGGCTAAACATTGCCACAAATAAAATAATACAACCGCGTTTGTCTCAAAAAAAAATACAACCGCGTAGCTACCACAAAAATGTGGTGGAAAAAATCAAGGCACGGAGGCTGATTACAACCAAATCGGATTCCAAGCCTGAGAAGAGAACCTCGCGATTTTATTTACTCCTGTAGCTTGCTGATGGCATTGCCTCAATAGGAAGAGCAAGACTCACCCACACAGCCCTGGCTGGCCTGTAGAATTTTAGCCACATAATGTAAGCGCAGTTATTATACATAAGTGAGCAGCAGATCAGTGCCCGTACATATGCGTACGTGCTGTACGCAGAAACATTTTCTCTCAAAATTTCAAATTCGCAAGGGATTCGTACCTGAAGATTGATTATAGAGCACAGTTAGCTCGCCTCCTGAAACAGATAATAGGAAGCCATTAGTAACTAATATACGTCTACAGAATGCAGTAACTAGTGAAAATTATATCCCTGCGAATAAAAAAACATAGTGGAAACATGTGCACAATCTAAGAAAAATAGTAATAATAAATTGCTGAATTGTTTCCTAATATCCAGTGGTCTGAAATTTCAAATTTCCAAAATGCAAACAAAAGTTTTAACGGTCTGTCAAAACTGATTTCAAAATGAACAAGGTGGGGGCATAATGTTTTCAGAAACTTAGTCCAGAACCCTGTTGTCCTCAGCAAAACAATAAAGAAAGTATATTACTACTACCTCCGTTCCGAATTATAAGATGTTTTAGAAATTTCTGGGCTGCATACGGATTGAAACACGTCTATATACATCCGATTCAGAAAAAAGTTAGAACATCTTATAATTCGGAACAGAGGGAGTAGTATGTAATACGTTTTTTTTTCTCAAATTGAAATCCAAACCCCCCTGGTAATAGCTGCATAAAGTAAATAAGAATACTCCTACTTTCTTTGCGAAAGAAATAAAGGTGACGTGAGAAAGAAACTCTCTTTTTACAAGTACATGAGAAAAAAAACTACATTGTGATATTACACGTAACACATACATTGAGTGCCAGACGGTTGGGATGAATCTCAACTGCATGCTTCAATCATCCATTTGACTGCCGTGAATCTGCAAAAGAAAATAAAGGCAACATGAGAAAGAAACTCTTTTTCTACAGGTACATGAGAAAGAGACTACATTTGCGATGTTAGTTGCACGTACCTTGAGTGCGGGATGGTTGGGATGGATCTCAACTGCATGCTTCAACGACGCATGTGCCGGCAACAGGTCGATGCCCATCCTAGTTTCGCCTCTGATTTGAGCATCAACTTTCTCAAGACGAGGGAGGTTCACCAGGCTAAGAAAGTCCAAGCCATTGGCCCGTACCAGGCCGGTGAACTCAAAACACTCAAGGTTGGACATTGCTCCCCGTACAAATCTCGGTTGGTTAGAATTTTTCAGTTCCAGGTATCTCAACTTGGGGAATGCACCCTCCTCCATGGTATCAGGAAAAGCAGCGCCATCCTTGCAACAAATGCACAGAGTAATGAGCTCGGAGAACCTCCCGAGGATCTCCATATCCTGCGAGTCCGTAGCCGTCAGTTTCACATACAAGTGGCAGAGGTTCGGGAGGCATGAGGAGTTAATCCACACTGGCAGCCCAGGAAGCAGGCCACCCAGTTTCAGATGACGGAGGTGCCCAAGGGCCACAGAGCCAGCGTAATCAGACCATGGCTCAGGATTCTCTCCATACCAACCAATAACCATTAGGACTTGAAGTTTTTGCAGATTGACAAGAAGTCCCATCAAATCTTTGAACAACATATTATCGTCCTCATAAAAGAGTATATTCAACTCCCTCAGCTTCTTCATCTTGCCCAGCCCTTTCAGAAAGTCTGGAGAGGCAGGTTGCAATTGTAGCTCTTCCAGAGATGTTAGATTATTCCACTCCAACACCTCCATGCTAGAACCGCAAAAGCGCAGGCACTTCAGTTGTGTTAGCCGACCAACACTTTGAGGCAGTTTTTTTATGTAAGCTCCGCTCAAGTTCAGTACCTGCAAAAACCTTAGATCCCCTATTTCTTTAGGGACCTCTAAGCTCCTAAGCTGGTCCGAGATCCCAAGGTACCTCAGGTGAATCAGCCTCCCAAGATGCTTAAGATGATAAGGAGAATCTTCCAGCTTCATAAAGAATTGCTCACTTCCCGTGAAAGTGCACTCTTCTAAAGCCAACATACGTAGAGCTTTAAAGTTTGAAAGCAATGGCAACATACTAAATTGACACATGGTGGCATTATATGACCTCACTTGCTGCACGCTTGAGTTAGCCACAGATCCATCCTGCTCTATGACTTCATGATTTATGGCTAACCTACGAGCAGTAATACGTGGAGATGTCCTGTTACTGTTCGATGCAGTAACAAAACTTCCGTCTTCTGATAGAAAATGAATCATATCAAGCACCAAATCATGCACACGACAAGCATATATGATGCTGTGATATAGCACCTCCACTGCCTGGATCATGCTTCTATCTATGAGCACGTTGAAGTATCTCTCTCCAATCTCAAATAACCCTTTTCCTGCTTCCTCCAGGACATAACCTTCAGCCACCCACTTCCATATCAAAGTGTGCTTTTCTATCTCAAAATCTTCAGGGTATA
This sequence comes from Aegilops tauschii subsp. strangulata, assembly GCF_002575655.3. Taxonomy (NCBI): domain Eukaryota; kingdom Viridiplantae; phylum Streptophyta; class Magnoliopsida; order Poales; family Poaceae; genus Aegilops; species Aegilops tauschii. Next base: position 556,678,076 of record NC_053041.3, on the reverse strand, counting down.
TGCTTAGGTGCAATAAACAAAGCCGTGGATAATACGGAAGATCATAGTAGCTATATAACAATATCTTCCTTGTGTTATCCACTTCTTTGTTATCTTCATTCCCAAAACCAATAGAATCATACACCCCAGACCAATCATTTACAGGTTTGCTGGCCAATAAGCTAGCTATTGTAGTGATAGCTAGCGGTATGCCACCACATCTCTGTAATATCTTTTCAGATTTCTTAACTGATTGGTCATAAGGGTTATTGCTTTTGCTAATAGATAATCTCATACAAAACAATTCATTCGATTTACCAGGAGAAAGGGGTTCTTGCTTGTAAATGTCACTTGCCAGTTTTGCCACTTCAAAAATACGAGTAGTTGTGATTACTCTACTGCCACATCCACTATCAATGAAAGCACATTTGATTATGTCCCATGAGCTTGTATCCCATATATCATCAATGATGATGAGGTAACTATTGACAAGGGAAAGCGGGAGCCATACATTAGTAAAACTAAAGTGTCGTCCTAGAAATAGAACAAATATGGGAAGCATCTCAACCAACAATCCAAAATGGTATTATTCCATTCACGACATGGTGCTTTAAGACAACTGAGACATAAGTAACTGATTAATGATGAATGGAAGACACTATCAAAATACATGCGAGGGTTTGATTAAATCCATTCTATTCGAGTTTTGTAAAGTTAACTCCACAATCAAATATAATTTTTTTATTCTGAAGTAATATTTTCCTATTAGGTACAGATAATTGCCACATTTGACCGTAGGTAAATCTGGTAAATTTTGCTTAAAACATGTAAGAAAATGCAGATGCAATCTAAATCTAATTCATGTAAAACATCTGCAGGAAAATGAAGTACCCATTTCTGCCTCACTCTTTATCACGGACGCTTAAAGGACACTATACTAAACATGCATTTTCAAATTAGGTGTAAATAATTGGAATGAACATTTGATAATATGGAAGAAAAAAAAATCTGCAAGAAAGTGAAGCGCCCATTTCTGCCTCACTTTTTATTATGACCGCAAAAAATTAAACTATATACTTCCTCCATTCCTAAATATAAGTCTTTGGAGAGATTTCATTATGGACCACATACGGAGTAAAATGAGTGAACCTATATTCTAAATGCATCTACATACATCCGTATGTGGTCCATAGTGAAATCTCTACAAAGACTTATATTTAGGAACAGAGGGAGTAGTAAACATGCATTTGAAATGAGGTAAGTTTCTCATAGCATGGAAATTAGGAGATAGTGGTACCTCTTGTTCGTAAGCAGTTCTCAGAGCTTCTCAATGAGCATCACCTCATCTAACAGTGTAGCATTGGCACAAGAGTCTTCATCAATTCGGAGGAGAATACCTATGAGAACATTCTTCAGATTAGGATTCTGACCAACCGAAACAAAGGCCTTGCATACGAATTCTGCTTGTATCTTGTCATAAACTGCTTTGGCAAGAGTTGTCTTGCCAAGTCCTCCAAATCCGAAGATCGAGAGGATCTTGAGCTGCTGCTTGGACACACAATCATCTCCATCTGCCAACCTCTTGATTAGGTCGTCTCTTGGCTCCTCGATGCCAACAAGCTCTCTCTGATCTTTGAACTGAGCCATCAACCGAGGGTCAACGATGGTTGCAGCAGCCAAACTTGCAGCAAGATCATCAATCTTATAGCGGTCACGTCGGTCCGCCACATCCTGGACCTGGTCCTTGATGCTCTTGATCGCATCGGCGATCTGGTGGCGCTTCTTGCCTTTCGTGAACAAGTTGGACACCTTCTTCACGAACCCTTTGAAGCTGTCTGGGTTAGCGGCAGGCTCAAAGCCCTGGACGCCCACCAGGAAGCTTTCAACAAGATCCTCCATCTCGTATGACAGCTCCCTGACTTGATTGGCCCAGATCTTGGAGTTGTCATCAAGCTTGTCACGCGGCACCATGGCCACTTTGCGGAGAGCAGCATCCATGCTCCTCATCTCCCTCTCGAGAAATTCCACGTCTTTCTTCACACCCTTTTGCAGCTTGTATTCTCCGTGGAGGAGAGCTCGACCAGCTTGGGGAGGAGGGAGCGCATGGCCGCCATCGCAAGGTCCATGGCTCGAAGTGTGGCTTTCGTTTTTCTCTCTTGTTGGTGTAGTTCCTATCGTTTGTGTATAACAGTACGAGTGTAGTTCCTAAGTACACTCAAAAGTACTTAGGCCACCTTTACTTACTGTACTACGGCTAGCTAGCCAATAGACTGTACAAAACTAATCACCAGGTTAACCGCGCCCAATGCGCATGGCCAAACGTTCATATCACATAGATCCAAGCTTGAACTAATCGCCAGGTTAACCGTGCCCAATGCATATGGCCTAACGTTCATATCACGCAGATCCAAGCCTGCGCTAGTAAAAAAGAGGGTTTATTTTTGGAGAATTGGTCAGTTCTCATATATTTGCTCGCTGTGACCCGTGGAGAATCATCTTTCCGCCCGGCCACCCCACGCCGGCAAAGCAGGCAGAAATGGCCAAATGGGTACCTGAATTGTTAGCTCGGATGTGCCTGGAGACATCTGCGCGATTAGCCATGCCAAATGCACATGGCACAACGTGCATACCACGCAGATCCAAGCTTGACTAATCACGCAGATCCAAAGCTTGGCTGTGTTAATTAGGTGCACACATGGTCACAAGAATACCTCCTACGAGACAAAGAAAGCGAATAGCTGACAATGCAAAGACCAGGCTCCGAGCAGGTGCACATACCACGAGCACCGTTGCGGAGATGGGCATGAGCGGTGGCGGAGTTGGTGGCTGGAGGGGGCGGCGGAGGTGAGGAAACTTGGCGGCGGAGCAGGGCTGGAGGCAGGGGCGACGGAGGGGCGGGGCTGGAGGGGGTTCCGGAGTGAAGGCCGCCGCGGGGGGGAAAGAGGGCCGGAGGAGGCCGCGGGGGAGGTGCCCATGGCCCTTGGGGTGGGGCGGCACGGCGGTCTGGTGGGCTGAACCGCTGAAGTCACGCCGCACGCCGCACGGGATCCATTTTTTGGCCTAGGGTGTGTCCGTGTGTGGTCTTTCTTCAGTGTTCCACATTTAGGAACGTGTAAATTCCATTATAAACTGATACTTTTTCCAACAAACATTGACAAATATTTTGATTGCTTACAAAATCATAAAAATCGATCCCGAAAAATGCTATTTGATTTTTTTTTCAGGATGAAATTTTGCAAGCAAGCAAAACATTACTGCAGAAAATATCAGATAATTACTGTTCATTAGAGCTCATATGAGCTTGAGCTCAGATTAACTGCTTTCATTCAGGAAATCATAAAATGTTTGCAGATACAAAAATGTTCGTGATTTTGATAATAAATATTCAAGGTTTAAAAAATGTTCATGATTTTGGAAAAAAGTGCTTGTGTATTCAAAATAAGTTCAAGAATTTGAAAAAATGTTTGCGAATTGAAAAAGTGTTCATGATTTTTTTAAACATTGTTTCAAAAATTGTTTCCGACATTTAAAAAATGTTCATTGATTAAAAAAACACGAGTCCCAAAAACTGTTTGTGCATTTGAAAAATGCTCATGATTTCAAACCTGCTCACAGCAGTTTCTAAAACTAGGAACTGACGTTTGCCAGCTGGAACCGCGGAGAATTTTCAGGAATTTGTAAAAAAATGTTCATGATTTCAAAAAATGTTCACAATGCTTTCTAAAACTAGGAGGAAAACTTACGTTTGCGAGCAGTAACCGGGACGATTTCTACCGCTTTGCTCGAGTGATTATGTCGCCGCCAGCCCAGACACCCACCTTCTTCTCCCTCGTGTCGCCATCGATGCGGCAGGTGCGTAGGATGATCGTGTCGCTCTCACTATAGTGGCCAACAGCGGAGCAGCACGCCGCCCCAGCCCTGAGTGTACTCGGCGGCGGCCGTCGGGAATCACGGAGGTGTGTCTCCCCCAGTCCACCGGAATTAGCTGGGGATGCAGAGCTGGGGCCCCTACTGTGGTGGCATCGGCCCAGCCTCGGTGGCTCATGCCGGGCTATGAGTGAAAGATGTGGACTTTCGCTCTTCCTACCGTGGTTGGTACTCTGTGGTGTGGGCGGTGGTGACGTCTTGGACTTGGATGCCGGAGCGGCGGCTCCGGATGGTGGGTCGCATGGTTGGCTCTCCGGCGGGCACCATGTCAGCAGTGGTGGATCACTTCTTGGTTGTGCGGGCGACGAGAGGGGTAGCGGTTGGTGGCTCGGGCACGTCCTCCGAGATCTGGATCTAGGGTCTGGGCACACCGCGTTTGCCCTAGGGCCTCGTGACTTAGGGTGGGGTGCCGAGCGAAAGCTCCGCGCTTTTGCGTTGGTGATGGCGAAGGTTGCGTGCATCGTTCTCTTCTTGAAGATGTCGGCATGGATCTCCTCGTCGTGTCAGAGTTCCGGGTGAAGACCCTTGCCCGATGGGGCTAGGCAGCGATAACGCTATGCGCCGTTCTCTCTCTCTTGGGGGCGTTGTCTAGGAGCTTAGGTGTCCTAGGGTGTTTCATGATTGTGCTCCATTCTCCCTGTGTTCTCCTTCGGTAGCGTAGTTGCTTGTCTGCTTTGCGATCCGGGTATCCTAGGATCTGCTTTGTAAGAGGGTCACCTCATCACCATGTATCGTTCGGCCGTGTACCTTGTTCGGTTTGTGCCTTTATTTATAAAGGGGGGCGATAGCCTGTTTCGAGAGGAAGGATCTCCATACTCTAATGTTGTTGGTTTGCTGGGAGGTTTTGAAACATTGCAACGTTATTGTCTTTGACAATGCTTTGTCGGTCATGAATGTGGTGATGAACTGGATCTACAAGGAGGGCAAGGCTTGGCAGAAAGTCGGGTCGTTTAGGAGTGACATGACCTTGTTCTTTCTTAGGTTGTTTTAGGCGGAGCCACCACAAGTAGTTATGTTGTACTCGGCCTGAGGCCAACTTTGTAACATGGTGGATGGGGTTTTTCCCCGTTTTCTTCTATGAATATAAGATAGACATGCTTGTGTGTATTCTAGAAGAAGAAGAAAAATATCATATATGAGCAGTTTATCAAATAGACAATATAAAAGCACCACCAAACAAAACTTGCAAAGGTGATATAGAGTATACTAAAGTATCATTCCCCCCCCCCCCCCCCCCCCCCCTCCAAAAGTATAAATGGGTACTCTTCAAGGAGCATTGTTTTCAGACGAAAAAAAGGCACACATATCTGTCAATGTTCGTGAATTCAAAAAATATTCAGGAAACTATAAAATGTTTGTGAATTCAAAAAATATTCAGGAAACCATAAAATGTTTGTGAATTCAAAAAATATTCAGGAAATCATAAAATGTTTGCAGATACAAAAATGTTCATGATTTTGATAACAAATATTCATGGTTTAAAAAATGTTTGGGAAATAAAAAAAGTTCATGATTTTGGAAAAAAGATGCTCGTGTATTCAAAATAAGTTCATGAATTTGAACAAATGTTTGCGAATTGAAAAAATGTTCACGATTTTTTTTAAAAATTCATTGTTTCAAAAATTGTTTCCGAAATTCAAAAAATATTTGTCGATTAAAAAAAATCATGAGTTCCAAAAAAAATGTTTGTGCATTTGTAAAATGATTTGAAAAAAATGTTCGAGAACGGTTTCTAAAACTAGGGTGGAACCACGGAGGATTTTCACGAATTTGTAAAAAATGGCCATGCATTTGAAAGTTGTTGGTGATTTTAAAAAAAATGTTGACGACAGTTTCTAAAGCTAGGGAGGAAAACTGGCGTTTGCGAGTACGAGCCGGGGACGATTTCCACCGCTGAGCTCGGGTGATTCCGTCGCCGCCATCACAACGCCCTAAAACACCTTCTCGTGCCTCGCGTCGCCATCGATGCGGCAGGCAGGTGCGTGGGACGATCGTGTCGCTCTCACTACAGCGGCCAACAGCACAATCGCCCCCCTACACGACACACCAAAACCGAATCAAACCCGAAAAAGGTGACCTGCACCGCATCGCAATAGCGCCATGATATGGATGCATGATTGCTGATCCTGCCGTCACGCCACTCACCTCATCTCACCTGCCATCGCCCTCCTTATCCCGAACCCCAAATCCCTCTCCGGTCTCGGGTCTACCTCTCGCCTCGCCGAACATCATGGGCTCCGACTTCAAGGCCATCCCTCTGATCGGTATGTCATCTGTTAAATAAATTCTTTTATTTGTGGAAAGTTGTTGCTCCATGCAAGATTCGGATTCTGAGAATCCGGGCTCCATTCCCCATCCCTTCGGAAATGGAAATTCTGGCATGGGCCGGAATTCAGAATGAATCCTGCCGGCACGCAGTCCCGGCCGTAGCAACAGCCGAGTGATCGTTGGTCATTCAGAACTCTGCATCCTGTCTGGAGCGGAGAAACAGAAATATCTCACTTCTAAATCAGATGATGAAAGGTTGCGTTCTCCTCTTTGCATGATCAGACATCAGCCCGCTCGTCGAAAAGATCGACGACCCTGCCATGGCCGGCGACGAGGGTCTGCTCGACGTCGTCCGGATGCTGGACGACGCTTGCAGGGAGGCCGGATTCTTCTATGTGGTAATAATCATTCGTTCAACTTTGTGATGGCAATTGATTTGGGCCTCTAAGGAGACTATATAAACTGGAAAGTGATTGCTTATACTCTGTTGTTGTGTTGTTGTGGTACCTCAACTGAATATGGAAATAAATAGTTTCATTAAGTGGTAGCTAAAATGGTGTGCTGTCATCAATAAAAATGTGTGTGTCATGTTCAGTTATTTTCTGTAGCTGGTCTTTCCCCTTCTGTTTTATGAACAATACTGGTTCTGGATGCTGCTCAACCCATTGGTTGAGTGCTAATTAGCCATGCTGAAAATGATGTCTGTGTATTATTAACAGAAAGGCCATGGGATTTCAGAGCCGCTAATGACGGAAGTCAGGGATGTCACACGCAAGTTCTTTCAGCTCCCTCGCGAGGAAAAACTGAAGATCAAAATGACACCTCAGAGTGGATATAGGTGTGACTGCATACAAAATTTCACCTTCTCTTGTTTCTTTTATTTATAGCTCATTGTTTGGTCCTTGTAAGTCTTCTGCATACAGAAATGAACTTCTTATGGCTTATTTTCAGAGGATATCAGAGAGTGGGAGAAAATGTTACCAAGGGTAAACCTGATATGCATGAAGCAATTGACGTGAGTTCACCTCTGTCCCTGAATTTCTTGTCATGCTTGTTTAAATTGTTCTGTTTTTTAAGCTAAACCATTAGAAACAAAAATTGCAGTGCTACACGCCTATCGAACCGGGGAGATATGGTGATCTAGCTAAACCAATGGAAGGATCTAATTTGTGGTGTGTTTTCAACTTTCCTTCTCTGTTTTTATTCTCAAGGTTTATCTGAGAATACCTGAGAAATGGGTTCAGTACGTCCTCTTTTTTTTGCATCAGAAATTGAGAAAGATATGATAGGAAGCACTAGCAGTATGCATGTATTATTGCTTAACTGCTCCGGTAACATCACCTTTAGTAATGTAAAGAATGCTCCTTTAGTACGTCCTATGCTTTTAAGAACTGAATTCTTTATCTTCCATGCAGGCCAGATTATCCATCGAATTTTAACGCGCTGCTGGAAAACTATATAAGCCTTCTACGAGGTCCACTTATCTGAATCACTTTGCTTTCTTTTATGCTCGTCAATCGTCCATAACAGTGTTTATCATGCCATTTTTCATTTCAGATCTTTCAAGGAAGATCATGAGAGGCATAGCCTTGGCACTGGGTGCGCCGTTGGATGCTTTCGAAGGCGGAGTGGCGGGAGATGCTTTTTGGGTTCTCAGGTTAATTGGCTATCCAGTCTCAGATGACATCCCACAAGAGGAACGCACTGATATTGGATGGTAAGCACACATACACCCTAAAAAGGAAGTTATCTTGTGGCATATGTGGATACATCTCACTCTGTTTTTCTTCGCTTTTCCAGTGGAGCTCATACAGATTATGGTGAGTACACCTCTCTTGGTTTTACATCATTGTCTTGTGTTTAAGAAAATTCAATACCAGTATAATCTGCTTGCTTCTTAGAAAAACCATCTATAGTATTCTTAGGAAAATTATAGAAAAATCCTGCAAATATTTTTTTTCCTCATTCTGTTAAACTGCAGGTCTTCTGACATTGGTGAATCAGGATGATGAAATCTGTGCTCTTGAGGTACATGTTCCTTCACTAGCACACATATCTTGTATTATCCATTTATGCCCTCTCCTTCCTCTATAATGAAGCAAAGGAATTGATCTGCTGAAACTCTTTGGCAATTGGGTATCAGGTCAGAAACCAGTCCGGTGAGTGGATATACGCCAAGCCGGTCCCGGGAACCTTCGTTTGCAACATCGGGGACATGCTGAAGGTTTCTATATTTGCAACTACACTAACATTTTATCTATTTTGGCATTGATTATTTTCTTTTCGCAACCTTATTAATTATAAATCATCTTATTTGCTTTCAGGTTTGGTCGAATGGGATATACCAGCCCACGCTCCACAGAGTCGTCAATAACTCCCCTCGCTACCGTGTATCTGTCGCCTTCTTCTACGAGGTATATGCAGCCGAACTTCGACTGAGTTGCTTATACTTATTTTCCCTTTTTCCTGAAACAATTTGCACGTATATACAGTCGAACTTCGACGCTGCGGTGGAACCTGTAGAGTTCTGCCGGGAGAAGACGGGCGGCGTTGCCAAGTATGAGAAGGTGGTGTATGGGGAGCACCTAGTGCAGAAAGTCCTCACCAACTTCGTCATGTAACAGTTTGGGGAACAAATTTCTGTAGCTGTACTGAAAATGATCCATCAATAAAACCCTTCGAAGCCCTCAAAAAATAAAACCCTTCGACAAATCAGCCTCCTTTTCTGGTCGGACAAAGTAACTGTCCTGGTGTATCGTGACCAGGCAAGGCAGCGCATGATGATTTCCTCTCATCTGGCTTTCTCCCTTTGCTCGCGTTCTGCGGATCGAACCCGCACAACTGGTTCACAAATCCATAAGCACACAATCCTTCGTGTAATTTTGTGACGACAATGAAAATGCAACCACCAATATGTCTTGTTATTACTCCACTCTGCTCATCCTGAAACGCTTTCAATCTCTGAATTATGTTTTGAGTTCAGAAACAAAGTTCAGAACCAAATCACATGACGACATGCACAAGAAAAAAAAAGTTGCACATTTGTGCTAGTGAGATACCGAGAATTCAGACAACATTCAATTCCATATTGTTTGTTGGGGACCGACAGATGTGCTTTGGCCGCGGTACAGTACCGGACTACGGTGGGTGGCCGTCATGCTGCATACCAACTACCACATTCAACATGAACAAGGTACATTTCTCCAGGGATTCAAGTAGATTAAGTTGATGCGCTTCGGTTAATGCATCTTCCTGTGTTTTATTTGGGTTGCTGATATGATGTTTCTTTCGATGGACTGCCTGTCTACCTTCCATCTTCGTCACTGGGGCATGTATGTGCTCTCTAAATAAATCAAATACAGTTGCGCTGCTCCTGACCTACAAACAGTTTGGTAGGAACAAATTGTGACATCTTCTTGGCAACAGGATGCTTCACCAGAGACACTGATAGAATTACAAGCATCTCATCTCAAGAAAAAAAAAATTCAAATTGTTTTGGTTGGGGTGCGCCTGCCCAGGCAGTAGTGCAACGCACTGGGCGACACCTGAGGGTCCCAATGGCAAGCCATTGTGGTGGCCCCTCCCCCATAAAAAATAAATTTAATATCGTTGTGGGCACATGGCCCACATATCAGATATTAAACTGATAAGAACAGATACTACACTTGATCTTAGCCAAAAGGCCGAGAAAGGTATGATTTGTGACATTGCCCTGCCCCTCTATTTGTACCCTCCTCACCCTCCCGTCCTCTCCTCGCTAAGCGAGGTGGTACTAAACTAACGACCTGCGGTGCGGAGCGTGGACGTTGCAATGCCACCAAACCAGCCTCTTGCGTGGGCCTAAACAAAGAAGGCCTTTCGGCCGAGGCCTGTATAACCGGCCTGATTTGTGCGCCTGGATTGCTGTTTTGCGATCAGAGTTGGCGAACACTGTCGGACTGCTGACAGTCACGGGAGGAATCCAGGCTGAATTCCCCATCCTTTCTGATAGAGAAATTCTGCAGTGCTTTCATGAGTTATTCAGAACATAGGTTGCTGCAGACTGGATGTTGGAGTGTGACGGAAGAAGTTGTTCTCCTTGAGCACATCCGGCTCTGATCGATACATGCTTATCCATGGAGATTTCTATTTTCCGTACCAATCGTGTCACAAAGATTTCTCGCTCTAGGCAGGTGATACAGCAGATGCATTGTTTGTTTATATGAAAAGTGAGCTCTCTTTTCCACTTTGCATGATCAGATATCAGCCCGCTCGTTGACAAGATCGACAACCCTGACATGGCCGACGATGAGAGTTTGCTCGACCTCGTCCGAATGCTGGACGACGCTTGCAGGGAGGCCGGATTCTTCTATGTGGTAACCGCTCGTTCAACTTTATGATTCCAAGTAATTTGGACCTCTAAGCAGACTATATAAACTGGAACAGGCCTGTTTATACTCATTTTTATGTTGTGGTATCTCAACTGAACATGGAAATAAACAGCATCAACAGTTTACAAGCAAAATGTTGTGCTGTCATCAATAGTAGTGTAAAATGCTGTGTGTTGTGTGTGTGTGTGTCAGTGTCATGTTCAGTTGTTCTGTGTAGCTGGTCTTTTCCCTTCCGCTTTATGAGCAAAACTAGTTCTGGATGCTGCTAAACTCATCTGTTGAGTCCTAATTAACCATGGCAAATGATGTCTGTGTATTATCTACAGAATGGCCATGGGATTTTGGACTTGCTAATGATGGAAGTAAGGAACGTCACACTGAAGTTCTTTCAGCTCCCTCACGAGGAAAAACTGAAGATCAGAACGACTCCTCAGAGTGGTTATAGCCTTATAGGTGTGATATCTAAATAAAAACTTAGCTTTTCTTGTAGCTTGTTGTTTGGTCCTTGGAAAACCTCTACATATGTAAATGAACTTTCTTATGGTCAATTGTCACTTCGTCAGAGGATATCAGAGAGTGGGAGAAAATGTTACCAAGGGTAAACCTGATACGCACGAAGCAATTGGTGTAAGTTTACATCTGTCTCTGAATTTCTTGTCATGATTGTTTAAATTATTCTGTTTTTTTTTAGCTAAACCATTAGAACAAAAAATTGCAGTGCTACACACCTATAGAACCGGGCAGATACGGTGATCTTGCTAAACTAATGGAAGGATCTAATTTTGTGTGTTTTCAACTTCCTTTCTCTGTTCTTCTTTAGGGGTCCCTTCTCGGTTCTGTGTTCTGAAGGAATATCTTTTTGTGCATTAGAAAATCGTTCACTACCAGTTATTTTTTGTGCATTAGAAAATCCTGTAATATTATTATACACCTATCAATATTTATTGATGTTAATGTTCACAATGCAAAGAAGTACTTAATTTTTTTCGACCAATAAGTACTTAATTGATGTGCTTTAAAGAACTGAAATGTTTATCTTCCATGCAGGCCAGATTATCAATCAAAATTTGACGCACTCCTTAAAAATTATATAAGTCTTCTACGAGGTCGACTTATCTGAATCACTTTGCTTTTTTTTAGAGGAATCTGAATCAGTTTGCTTATTCTTTTATGCTCATCAACCGTATCTAACAATGTTGATCATACCATTTTCATTTCAGATCTCTGAGTAATGTTTCAATTTCATTTTAGACCTCTGAGTTATGTTTCGATTTCTGAAACAAGTTCAGAACCAAATCACATGATGATATGCACACAAAAAACAGTCAGACATTTCTGCCAGTCAGATGCCGAGAATTCAGACAGTATCCAATTCCATTTTCTTTGCTGGGGAGCCACAGGTGGGCTTTGTTCGCACTACAGCTACGTACGGTGGGTCATGTGCTCTCTGAATCTAATAGCAGAAGATGAGGGGCTGACGATGTGTTGTGGTCATCGTCAGGTCCTACAAACTGGTTAAACCTCAAAGGCTGAAACACAGATTAAATTTCAAAGCATCTTCATCCCAAGATATTTAAAATTTCAAATTGTTTTGGTTGGGGTGCGCCTCTACAAACTGGTTAAACCTCAAAGGCTGAAACACAGATTAAATTTCAAGCATCTTCATCCCAAGATATTTAAATTTTAAATTGTTTTGGTTGAGGTGCGCCTGCCCAGGCAATAGTGCAACACACTGGGCGACACCTAAGGGACCCAATGGCAAGCCATTGTGGTGGGCCCTCCCCCACAAAAAATAAATTTAATATCATTATGGGCACATGACCCACATATCAGATATTAAACTGATAAGAACAGATACTACACTTGATCTTAGCCAAAAGGCCGAGAAAGGTATGATTTGCAACGCTGCCCTGCCCCTCTATTTGTATCCTCCTCGCCCTCCCGTCCTCTCCTCGCTAAGCGAGGTGGTACTAAACTAACGACCTGCGGTGCGAAGTGCGGACGGTGCAATGCCAGCCTCTTGTGTGGGCCTCAAACATGGAGAGGCCTTCTTGGCGAGGCCTGCATTACCGGCCTTATTCGCGCGCGCCTGGCAAAACGAGTTGCTCGCGTCTCTTGATCAGAGAGTTGGCGAACGCCACGGAACGGAGGGGCAGCCTGCGGACAGAGAAAGAGCCAGGTGCGCACGGGCGGAGTTATGTATCCATCCAAGTGGGTTGTGAAGCTTGACGATGCATGCATATGCATGGCCGAGGCCTCGATCGATGGGGAAACTCCCAGCCAGAGGCAGAGGTAGGCAGCTTCTGTAACTAATTCTTCTCCTCGTTGGCTTGCAGGATGTATGTTGCTCCACTCCGAACAACTTGACGTCGCAAACTCGCAATCTTGTGCGTGATGTCTATCAGCGTAGCCACGTAGATGTGAAGAATGAATATGGTAGTGCTAGTATATATATATACGCGAGATCAAGCACATCCAAAGCCTATGTTCCTTACCCTACGTTCTGATTATACGCGGTTGCTAACTTGTCTCTTCCTCTGGTGTTTAATGATGGCAAAGGATATTCCGAAAAACACGGGAACGAATCCTAATGATGGCAAAGGATATTCCGAAAAACACGGGAACGAATCCTAGCCGCCACCAGCGCTGCACCTCACCATCCTCTCCTTCCTTTGCCGCCGTCGGACGGCGTCGCCGGGCAAAGCTCGCGCGGCGTGGTGACGGGGGCCTTTCCTCCTAGTGCTCGGGGTTGAGCGGCGAGGGCCGATCTTTTCGGTGGGGGCGACGGTGTGTGCACTGGCTCGGGGCGGCGCGGCGAGGCGGTGCAAGGTGGCGGTGCATGGAGGCGCGCAGGAAACGAGAAGCGCGGATGCACATGAGGGCGTGGGTGCGCTGGGTGTGGCACGGGTGCATAAGGAGCAGGGCGACGTGGTTCTGCCGCGTCAGGGTCACACGTTAGCACGCGGCTACGTAGGAGGGCGTGCCGCCAGGAGGTCGCGTGGTGGCACTGTTGCTCAAACGGCACGACTCGATGGCCTGAGATGGCACAGAAGAGTGTCACGACGGTTCTTGGTCTCGCACAACGCTTCACTATTCCTTGTCGGCAAGGTATGTCGGCTCGTGCTGCGTCCAGTGGACCTGTTTGGTTAGCTGTGACGACTATCTGTGATTTGCAGTTGATAGGTTGGTGAAGTGGTGGTAGTCTGGTGGGCTTGTCAGCGCTGGTGCATATTGACCTATGGTTGATGGTGTAATGGGAGCTTGGGTGAAAACCCTGTTTCGGCTTCAGGCATGTGACCAGTGATGTGGTGACTGTGGGCATCATTAACCTTTTTGGAGGCATCGCTGCATTGTTGTTGCACCCCTCCCGCATGAATCTAATGCCACTTCAGCTCTGGGAAAACCCTAGATCTTCGTCAATTTGGCTGCAACTGATCCAAAAGAAACTGGGAAAATTCAATTGTGAATCGTTCACATTGTTTATGTGTACGACTGTTCATTCGACAATTCTATATTGTGCAGCAAAGTTTCGCTCTGGTTGATTATTTCGATAAGTTTGAACGTATCATAAACCATTTGAGCTCATATTCAGAAACAATTCATCCACACTACTTTCTTACTCATTTCGTGGAAGGATTGCAGGCGGACATAGGGGCAGCCAAACTCCTTCAACGTCCTTCTGATCTCGACACGACATGCGCACTGGCATTGCTTCCGAAGGAGGTGGACGATGGCGCCTACAGTGAGCTTCCCCGACAACACTTACCACGGCCGTGTGAGAACCCAGCCTGGGCGGGTGCATCTCTACCATTGCCTACACCGCCGACATGCCTTGCCGCACCATCGTTTACGGCAGATTGGCGTGGTACCGAGGGCGCGCGAGGCGAATCAACCAAACTCAAGATGTTGTGGCACTACCAGCGCGCCCGTGGCTATGCTTCAAGTATGGCGAATGATGGGGGCACGACCATGTTTGCCCTAAGTCAGTTGAGCTGCACGTCATGGAGGAGATTTTGAGTTGTTCACCGCGACATGGTCTTCGACACGCCGGCGACACTAGGCAACCATATACGGTTGACGCAGTCATGATGATATCCTGCTCGGCTATCTCTGAGGGAGTCTCGTCCAAGGATTTCCAGCCACGTGTCTGGATTCAAGGCCTGGAGGTATTGATGCTAGTTGATTCCGGCGGCTCAACTTCCTTCATCAACCAACAGTTGGCCAACTACATCAACGACATCCAACCTCTCCAGAGGGCATGCATGGTGAGTCTGGCGGACGGCGGTGAACTCATTTGCTCATCCGTCGTCCCGCAATACATTTGGTGCTTGCAAGGACACGAATGTGCCACCGACATGAAAGTGCTCGCACTCAACACCTAGGACGCAACACAGGAACGTGTTCTTGAAGATAGTTATTCCGGTTTTTGTGGCAATTCCATGGAGCCATAGAGGTAGGTGTAACCCCACGAGTTTATGTGTCATGTTACTTTTGTTAGTTTGATTATTTGTGGAGTTGGAATTGTTTCTATGTTATGGTTAAGATTTTATGGTTCGACGACCTGCACTTCTAGGAGTTCGTCCTCGACCCAAGTACATTCATTGCTGATGGCTTCCCGTCATTTTGGATGGACGACTCAAGGGGATTTCAAAAACCTTTATTGCTAATCAAGTTCGTGCAAATGAATGAATGACAATATCGGTGCTCGAGCCCAGCTGCAGTCTGAAGTCTTGACAATTTTTCGTCTTACAAAGATTAATGCTACAAAGAAGATATGTCTAAGATTTTTTTTGTAATTCTTAGTTGTGGGAGTTAGTAATTTTTTGTGATCATGGATCCCAAGCAATATACCTATAATGATTGTGAGTATTGATATGTGTTTCTACAAAAAACATCACAGCTCATATTTGGCGTTTTCTTTCTTGGTTTCTTCTTCTGGTTCTTCTTTTTGATTTTTTTTCTCTTTTTCCTTTCCCTTTTTATTTTAGTTTTTCTTTTTTCTTTTTTCTTGAATATTTTTTGAATTTGCGGACTTTATTTAGAAATCATGAACTCTTTTTAAATAACATTTTCACAACTTCGCAAACATTATTTTGATATCATGAACATTTTTTAATTTTGCAAACATTATTTTATGGATTCGTTTTTTTTTTGGCAAAATAGTGGTTTTTTTTGAATCGGCAAACTGGAAGGACATAAATTTCAAACTATCGCAGGTTGACTTGTACCCTCCATGGACGCAAGCATACGTACAGATGGAAGAAAACCCAAACACGATGGGAGCGGACTACTTAAACCGACGCTAAGCTAATCAAAAGTTGAGCAATCACAATTCACACATAGCCTGGCATGTACCCCGAGCCACTTCAAGAGTACATTGCAGCAGAGGCAGTGGATCACATGGGAGTGTTAGCTAAGGTAATGGTGTGGGTAGCACGTAGATTAGTAGACACACAGATAAATCCGGACCCAATCGAGCCAAGAAGACTCTAATAGCAAAGGACAGGAATAGCGGGAGGTCGTTGCTCGTGTCGCTCTGCTTCCTCTGCCTCGTCGTGCTGCTCCCCGGCACGCTGCTGGCATTGCCGGCGACGGGGAGGAAGCAACGGCAGGCCGTGTTCGACCACTACGTGCTGGAGCTGCAGTGGCCGGGCACCGTCGGCCGACAGACCAACCACTGTTGCCGGTCGGTGCCCACTCGCTTCGCTTCCTCTCTTTATGCACGCATTGTCCGAATTTCCTCTCATCTGGATTTCTCCCTTGGTGTGCGTTCTGCGGATCGAACCCTCTCAACTCGTTCACAGTCCCTAAGTGAACGATCCTTCGTGTAATTTTGTGATGATGAAAACGTAGCCACCACTCCTTACTCCACTCTGCTTATCCTGAAGCGCTGTCAGTCTCTGAGTTATGTTTCGAGCTCTGAAACAAGTTCAGAGTCAAATCACATGAAGATACGCACAAGATGAAGAAAAAAGTTGCAAGTTTGTGCCAATACAGAGAATTTAGATAGCATCCAATTCCTTTTCTGTTGTTGGCGACCGACAGATGGGCTTTGGCCGCAGCAACTACGCCCTACGGTGGCACAGTAGCAGTAGAAGAAATGCATAGGCTACCACAAAGCTTAGTAGTGCAGACCATGCCAATGCCAATGAATCCTATTTGCACAACATACATGAAGAGAGTTGCAGATAAAAACATTTCTTTCCAAACCCATAGGATCGCCTGACAACCAAACCTAGTTTTAAATCATCTGAAGACAATAAAAATTTAAACTTTGATTTGGTTGGGGTGCACAAGCCAGGGCAATAGTGCAACACCCAAGCGACGCGCATGGACCCAGTAGCAAGCTACTGTGGTAGGCCCACCCCCATAAAAAATAAATTTAATATCATTGTGGGCACATGGTCCATATATCAGAAAATACTTGTCGAAGAAATGGATAAAAATGTATGTATCTAAAACTAAAATATGTTTACATACATCCATTTCTCCAATAAATATAGACGGAGGGAGTATGATCATAAGCTGTTGCGGGCTTGTCTCTTTTGCTGGCGTTTAATGGCGGCAAAGGAGCGAATCCTAGCCGCCGCTAGCGTTGCACCTCACCATCCTCTCCTTCCCTTGCCGCCCGTTGACGGCTGCCCTGTCTCTTTTGCGGTGCTTAATGATGGCAAAGGAGTGAACCCTAGCCGTCGCCAGCACTGCAGCTCACCATCCTCTCCTTCCCTTGCCGCCGTTGGACGGCGTTGCCGGGCAAAGCTTGTATGGTGCGGCGACATCACGGCCCTTTCCTTCTCGTGGGCTTGAGCGATGTGGGCCATTATCTTCGGTAGGGGCTTGGAATCGGTGCTCGAGCGGGCGTGTGTGTTGGCTCAGGGCGGCGCTTGGAGGCGCACGGGCATGCAGGGGGGTGGGCGGCGCGGTTATGCCATGTAATAGTCACGCGTTGGCATGCAACTGCGCGGAAGGGCGCGGAAGGGGTCGGGCGGCGTGGTATGCTGCCTGGAGTTCGCACGGTGGCGCTGTTGCTTGGGCAATGCGGCTCGATGGCTCAAGATGGTGCGGAAGGGCGGCTTGATGGTGCGAGTGTTGCGAATGTGGTACCCAACGGGTGTGCGGTGGCGCACGTGGAGCGCGTCGGCGCGTCTGGTGCATGGCCGTGACCCAGAACCATGGCGGTTCTTGGTCTCGGGCAGCGGTCGCCTGCTCCTTGCTAGCATGATCCTCGACAAGGTACGACGGCCTGTCCATTGATGGATCAGGCGGCTCGTCATGAAGTTTGGCCGTCGGTGGTCCCTGCGAGGTGCGGTTGGCTGCGGTGACTATCCGTGCTTCTTCGGAAACAGACTGCTTAGATGGTGGTACTAGTTGGTGGGCTAGTTCCCACCTATGCATGTTGACATGCAGTTGAAGCTGTGTTGGGAGCTCGGGTGAAAAGCCTATCTCGGCTTCGGGCCTGTGACTAGTGATGGCGACGGTTGTGGGCATCGTTGACCTTCTTGGAGACATTGGTGCATTGTTGTCGCACCCCTCCTGCATGGATCCGTATGTCGCTGCAGCTCTAGGGGGAACTTGTTGGTGCAATAATTTGGCTCCTTGTGTTTTGGATATTATTTTCATAAACAGTGTGAGACTAATGTGTTTGTTAGTGCACACAGAGTGATAAAGTCCCTGGAGTCAGGTGGAGTTTTGAACAGACTCCGAAGATAATCTACTACAAGGCAGCGAAGATTATCACTGAAGATTATGTGTGACGGAAATAAGCCCCAAAAATTGTTGACGCAAAGCAATTGGTTCGGTGCACATCCGATAAATTTGACTGTTGCTGAGAAGTTTGAAGACGGAGAGAAGGCGTAGTATTTTTTCGTTCGTCTTCTTCTTCTCTTTTCTTAAGTCATAGGACCACCGCACTATTAAGAGGGGTATATTGTTCGAAACTGATGCTAAACTAAAACCTATGAGAAATGAGAGAAATTTCTTTGTGTTCCGAATAAATACTTGTCAGCAAGAGACATAGTTCTTCTTCGGACCGAGGAGTTAGCATTACTTGTTCCTCAAGTAATGTCACTGTTGTGCTCAAAATCCGACCGTTGGATATGCGTCAGTTGGGCATTGGCTAGCTGTTGTGTCCAAAAATGGTGTCCCCCCAGGAAGACCACGGCTATAAATAGCCACCCCCTTCCAATGTGATTCGTTGGCTGCTCCATGTGATTTCAAGAAGATTGTGTGAGCACCCCTCTCACGAGAGATTGTAGTTTAAAATCCAGCGAGAGAAAAGCTTCAGAGCCGAAAAAAATATATAGTGATTTAGCATCACTGGAATCTAAGTCAAGTACAGTCCGCCTATTACTCTTGAGAGCTACCAACTCTCTAGACACTTAGGTGTCAAGTCTTCAGTGACCAAGAGTAATTATGGTTCAGCTGCCAACATTTTTTTGTACATAGGAATTCTTTTATCTTTTTACCGAGGGTACCTCAAATGTCAATTTTTCACGGAACTTCGCACGGGAGTAGATTGGGCACCCAGTTTGATCTCCCAAAATCCAAGATTTTTTTTGTTTTTTCTAAATATTTTTTGAATTTAATGTTCATATAAAGGGGTGGAGCACCGAGGAGCCAAAAATCCACGTCCAGCTATATTGCGCTATTTAAAACCATGGTTGTTCCCCACACATCGTGAACAGGGAGGCGTTGGGCCGGAGATCGAAGGGGCATAGACCCAATTGACCACACGCTTCGGATTTTTCTTCCAGAGAAGCAACCCTTTACGATAGGTGGCCCAATTCGCGAGATGCAATCGATCAAACGGCCGAAAAAGTCCGAACATCAAGATCTAACGGCTGAGATAACTAATTACGTGAGAGGCCTCAAAGTGGTTCAGTTTACTGTCTTAAAAAATGAATGTCACAACCATCATAAGAAAAGACAATGGAACGGACGTTTGCCTAGATGGCAACATACAAGAACGGCTCAGGCGGTGCGGCAAAGGGCGCACCAACCCCCCCTAGTCTTTGTTATACTTGACTACGATGATGTATCCATCATGTTGGTTCATGCGGTCACACACGAGCAATGCAATTTTTTAAATCAGTCAAACCATTATATGCACAATAATTTATTCTGCCACCACATAATAATCTTTCTCCTTTTTAAATCTTGATGATACCCGACACTTTGTTGCATGAATTAGTTACAATATATATTCGACTAGATTTAGTTATATGAACTTTCTTTTTGCGGAAAGTGAAGATAGTATTAATCCATCATTCTTACAGAAAGACCCAGAAGTAAAAGAAAATTACACAGAAGCCCTTCTTCTAGATCCCGACTAGGCCGACGAACTGGAGCCGTCAGTGGCGCGCCGCTGCCGCTGCTCCGCCTCAGGCCTTGGATTGGAGCCAGCCCCGTGGCAGCCGGGAAGTCGCCGATCGCCAGATCCACAGATCCTACTCGCAGGAACGCCGTCTTCGTCGCGATGGATGCCAACGTCATCTTCACCTTCGTCTTCAACCTCCGGATCCTCCACCACCCAGGATCCGGCCGGGGCACGACAAGCGCGCCAGATCCGTAGATCAGCGGGCTCGGGGAAGTCAGCCGCCGCGCGATGGAACTCCAGGGAGCGTCGTCGCGAGAGGGGAAGCGAGCCGACGACAAACACCGCACTGACGCCATCTCCACCTCCATGGCGACGCCGGCCGTGGCCCTACCAAGCCCTACGCTATGTACAAGCCTAGAGCCACGGTTTCCCCAACCTACCGCCGCTGGAGCGACCGCCGGAGGCGGAGGAAACCGTAGATCGCCGGCGAGTGAGGTGGGTTGACCGGAGTTCTCAGAAAATCGCCTCTCGCTACAGTGACGGGAGAGAGGGGAGCGTCCAAGTCACTCCTCAATGCCAGTGAGGTGGGTTGACCGGGAGTTATATGAACTTGAATATGAGAATACTTAGTGAACATACATATGCTATATTATATAGTTATAAAATATAATTAGTATAATAGAATGGTAATGGATTTCACAGCAAAAAAAAGAGAGAGAATGAAAATGGACTTCACCGGAACAAGAAATGAAAATAGATTTTACCGCAAAAAGACAATGAAAATGGATTGTTAAGTACTCCTTAATGGGTTTTAAATAATCTTTTAGAAATAAACACAAAGTTTTTTTTTCATGAGTACTCCCTCCGTCCGGAAATACTTGTCATTGAACTGGGTGTATCTAGGTATTTTTTAGTTCTAGATACATCCATTTTAATGACAAGTAATTCCGGACGGAGGGAGTATATAATTTCTAAAGATTTTCATATCGAGCATACATATACTTCTGTTTTAGTGAATATATGTTACTTTCCTTTTTAGAATCAAAATGAATGTGATAATTTTGTTCGAGTCAAATCATAACGGTGTTCAAAAATCAAATCAAATCGTAACGCCTTGTATACGCGATCGAGCACGATCAAATTGATATTGCTCCAAATATTTCATGTTTATTGCAAAGCAACAGTTGCCATGCAAATTACCGTGCCCGCCCGCAGAAAATACAAAGAATGCAGATCGGGAAAAGCACGGCGTGGCCATGCATCAAGACCGCCGGAAGTTTGCCTTGATGGTCTGCACGGTGTGCTGGTCCGTGAGCAGCGTCTTGGCGACGAGATCGTCGGGGAGCGCCCCGGCGAAGAGCGAGTTGCCGAGGAGCACCAGTCCGGGGTTCTGGCTGCTGAGGGAGGCGTAGAGCGTGGCCGGCGTGGTGCCGTTGTTGTGGAGGAAGTGCACGAGCCCCTGCGGCACGGCGAACACGTCGCCCTTGCGGAGCACCTTGGCGTAGAGCTTGTTGTCCGGGTAGGAGGAGACGAAGCCGAAGTAGACGGAGCCCTCCAGCACCAGCGCCGTCTCCGCCGCCCTCGGGTGGTAGTGCACCGGGAAGACGCCCCCCGGCGCGACGTCGAGGCGGACGTGCGACTCGCCCAGCGTGTTCAGGCCCGGGATCTGCACCTGGTTCGCCGTGAACCCGAAGCGCTTGCTCGTCGTGCCGCCCGGCTTGTCCAGGCCGCCGAAGTGGAAGTCCTCCGCCACCACCGCCGCCGGGTCCTTGCAGGCCAACCCGTTCTCGTGCACTGCAGGTACGCGCATATCACCATGGATGATGATCACATGGAAACTGAGGAGCTGCCACAAGCACGGCGTTTATTTTTCCGTACCTTTGGACGTGGGGTCGGTGACGCAGAAGTCCTGGAGAGGGTTAGGGTCGAACGCGTCGACATGGCCGGAGCCGAGGGCAACGACCGCGAGCGCCAAGAGGAACGTCGCAGCAGCCATGGCGAACCTTCTCGACCAGCAAAATGTGCAAGGAGCGACGAGTGCAGGGTATTGACTAGAGAGGACTCCACTATATAGTGCAGGGACATTAATGGGCTTCCATGAATGCGCAGGCAATAGTTTGGTAGTATTTTATATCATACCAATGCGATATTCGCACACTTATGACCTTCAATTTATAGGAGGGAAAATTAAATGAAGAAAGATTTAAATCCTTAGGCCCCGTTTGATAGCTCTGCATTTTCTAAGTATTTTGTGAATATTACAGTTTTTTTAAATACTATGGTTTTAATTACTTTGAGCTGTTTGGTCTCCACAAAAAACTGTAGTATTAATACTACAATATTTCTCAAAATGCAGTATTTTCTCTGTCCAATAAAAAGAACCCTAGACCTCTTTTTTGAAAACAGAGCAGACGAAAAAACGAACACGTTTCTTCGTCCTCGCTCGTTCCCAGGCCACCGCCGCTCGCTCGTCGCTGGAGATCGTCTCTCCCTTAGGTTGCCGTGGATAGATAAAGAGACGACCATGGAAAAACGGCTAGTACGCTTAATCATCTGTTTCCTTCTCAAGGAGGCCCGTGGCATGAAGCTGGCAGGCCTTGCTTTCTGAGGAAGAATCCTCCCGCTGCCTCATGAAGATTGCATCACCGCGCCTCCTACTTCTCTTCGTGTGTCTGCTACGGTGCCGGCCAGCCGACGGCACGTCAGAGTCATGGCCGTAACTGAGAGGAAGGAGTTGATGACTAGCGCACTGCATGGTTTTTCTCATCTTTGTAAGCTGCAGGACGAGCTTTGGGCATGGTCGTTGACAGTTTGGCTGTGGACTTTGTGCATATGGGTGGCCTTTTGCATGGCCGTTGGGTTTGGGTAACAGGGTAAGCAAGTAGAAAACGGCTAGCTAGTTATTAGGCGCGTCAATATATACAACACTACCAAACAGCTCAAAGTATTCCCGATACTTCAAAATACTGTGGTATGTCAAAACTGTGGTATCTTACACCTACATGCTAAAATGTTGTAGTTTTCAATACTTTGGTTTTCTTAATACTTTACTATCAAACACAGCCTATTTTTTGAAGAATATTTAACTCATTATTTAGCTTCTACGATTGCTGTTCAAAGGATTTCCAACAAATCGGACCAAGTTGATCATCTGTTTCATTCTAACTCATTTTTTTTAGAAATGGAGGAGGACCCCTGGCCTCTGCATCTGGATGATGCATGCAACAACTTTATTAATTATTCACATAAGATCTTACAAAGTCATACAACAGTAAGACTAAAGCCACCATCTAGGCAACATCTGTCGCTACTCCTATCCAGTTGATGAAGGGATGCCGATGAAGGGATGCTGATAGTCTGGGCCTAATACCAAACAAACCTCACAGCCAAATCTAACATCTAAGACCTGAGGTCCCAACCAGGACGCCTGCCGGGTATGGGGCACCCACCAGTCCGGCGCACTCCTCAACCAGGACGCCTACCGGGTATGAGGCCGCCGTAGACACCTGCCACCAATCCATCTTCAGTGTTGTACTGCTACATCTACCTTGTCCGGTCTAGCTGCCGTCGATGCCACCACGACGCTAGACAACGTCACCCTCCTGCGCGAGTCCATCATCGCACATCAGACGCCTAATCTCCAGAGCGCCAAGCCATCGGGATCTGTCACCATCAATGTGCATGATGAAGCACCGCTCCACCAAACACGTCATCCACTGGTCCCTCGAGCCCGCGTACACCTCCAAGAAAGACGCCCCCAAGGGGGAAACGACACAAACGCGCCGCCGTCTTCTGATCTATCGATCTAGGGTTTCCCCCGGAGGTAGCAGATCGTAGTCTAGAACTTCTCCACGGCGATGCCTTCAAGAAAGGAACGACACCGTAGAGCGCCGCCATCGCCGGCTTTGGCATCTAGCCAAGAGCAGATTTTCACCCAGATCTGTTCGAAGAACTCCATCCGCTTCTTGTGCTCGGACCGCCGCCTTCTCTGTCGAAGACTAGACCAAGGGTCCAGCCGTCGCCTCCAGATCCATGTAGCCAGCACCGGGAGATGACGACTATCTCCCTGTACCGGATCTAGCACGAACCGAAGCAGATCGAGCTGGAGACGATGATGCCCCTGGATCTCCGGCAGACCAGCGAGCCGTCGGCCCAACCGCATCCAGATCGCCGGCCACGCCGGGCCGCCGACACCCCCCGCGCCGTCCGGGTCGGAGAGGGAGCCGCCGACCGTGCACAGGGTCCGCCGCCGCCTGCACACGCCGAAGCGCCGCCACGAGCCCAGCGCCCGCCACCACCTGCCGAGGCCCGCCGCCGCGCGCCCCACGCCCCGCCACTGCTCGCCGAGTGCCGAGCAGGAACACCGCCAAGCTCCAGGGCCGCCACCCCGGCATCCAGTCGCTGCGAGAACCGGCCGCCCCCCCCCCCCCCAAACCGCAGCTGCCAGCCTCCAGCAGCGTTGAAGGCGACCCCGGCACGCGAGGTAAGGCACAGGATCGCGCCCTGCTCCTAGGCCCGCACCGCCAACGTACACGCATCAGCTGCCGCCGCTCGAGATCCGTCGAGGCGCACGAGAGAAGACAGCTCCGCCGCCGCCAACGCCGTGCGGGCTTTGCCCGCAGCGCCCTATGGTGGCAGTGAGGTGGGGGAGGAGGAGGAGGCGGGAGGGAGCCGGCCGCGGCGGCGTGTAGGTCCGCCCGAGCCGCTCCTGGGAGAGCGACGTGGGAGCCTTCTAACTCATACTCTGCCGCATGGTACATGTGTTAGTCGTCCAAGATGCATGCCATATCTAGCTTCAACTATCTGAAAACATCCATGTTTCACAGATTTTGCAAGTACAGGTGATAAAGATTCACGATTTGGCTGCTCACATGCTTGCTGGCTAGAAGGTACTTGCAGTGATAAAGAATCATGATTTGGCACTTACTAAATTCTTGGGTCTAAACACTTTTGATGTTCGACTGTGCTCTATAATTATAGGACTATGATTCATTTCTTGATGGTCTCAAAATGGATACATGATCCATTGGAATCAGAAGGCGTTAAGGTGGCTCACTTGATCTACTTTAGCTCCATGCTTTATTAATGACCACTTTACGGTGATATATAACCCTTATGTGGATTGACATCAATTCCATGACTCACCTAGCATAGTGATGTTATATATTCATGCAGGCTGTCAAAATTGTACAAAAAGGTATCAAATAAATGGGTCTGTGTCGAAACTTGCAGCACTGCTACTTACTTTGTTAAGTCAAACGTTAATGTTGACGCACATGGACTGTCCATTGAAATGCACTTCCATAGCTGCAGCACTGTTATTTCCAAGATGTAATTCAAGAGCTCCTTTACTGTACCCCGAAATGATTAGGCACCGTTCATTTTACTTAATCCAACGGACTGTGCGATCTGGTACTCCAGCAGCAGTCCCATGGAGTACTAACCGGGAAACAGATGGAGTACCTCTGTGACAGGGGTAAAAGGGTAATCACCACCTATTATAATTATCTTTTTTTTATAGGACCGAACCTAAACTTTCGCCCTAATCCATTCGTACGCTCGCCCCTCGTCTCCACCCCGCTCGCCCCTCGTCTCCACCCCTTCTCCATCTCCCCTCGTCTCCACCCCTTCTCCATCTCCGGCGGCCCCTCGTCTCCACCCCTTCTCCATCTCCGGCGGAGGGCGGCGGACGCCTCCGTCTTCTCCAACTCCGGCGGAGGCGCCTTCTCCAAATCCGGCGAGAGCCACGGCGGACGTATTTGGCGAGGTTCTCCATCTCCCCTCGTCTCTACCCCTTCTCCATCTCCGGCGGCCCCTCGTCTCCACCCCTTCTCCATCTCCGGCGGAGGGCGGCGGACGCCTCCGTCTTCTCCAACTCCGGCGGAGGCGCCTTCTCCAAATCCGGCGAGAGCCACGGCGGACGTATTTGGCGAGGCGCCTCCGCCTTATCCATCTCCGGCGTACGGCTCCGGCGAGAGCCTCTCCGGCGGCGGATGGGCAGCCACCGCGGCCGTATTTGGCGAGGCGCACGCCTCCTCCTTCTCCACCTCAGGCGCTGTCCTCTCCCTCAACCACGTGGCTGCGCCGACCGGCTGCCCTCCACCCCTCAACCTCCGCTCGTCGTGCAGCTGCTCCATCGAGGTGCGCCGGAGTTGGCTCCACCCCTCAACCTCTGCTCATCCAGCAGCTGCTCCATCTAGGGGCGCCGGAGCGTGTAGAAAGGGGATTTTTCTGTCAAGATGATGGCTTTTTCGTAAGATCACCCAGCCCTTCTCATTATCTTTGGTAATTGCTTTAGCATGGATGAAATCAGATAATAGATTATGATGTTGAGTACATGATAGACACCATGTTTTGTCCATTTTTTTTGTAGCTCAATGTCTCTAACAAATAAGAACTTGCAATGTTAGAAAATATGTTTTCTCCATTATTTTGTAGCTCACTGCAAGGCCAGAAAACAATCCTTCATTTCTTGACGTATTGGATATGTTGGTAGCATATTTGGTCAGTGTCCAAACATGAGTAGTAATACAAGATACCGTGTTAACTTAAAGAGACTCATGAATACAAATAATGAAGTCGCACACCAAGTGCCGGATAAATAACATCAAATTGTTGCTTACAAACTGAATTATTGAGCAAATTGTCGCACACCAAGTGCCGGATAAATAACATCAAATTGTTGCTTACAAACCAAATTATTGAGCAAATGGGAGAACGTCTGATTTAAGACGAATGTCTATGCGAAAGCCATATCTACTGTGTAGATATATTCCTGGTGCTCGTCCTGGACCTCTTTCTTTTTTTTTGTAGAAACTCCATCTTCAGGAATTGCCTTTGTCTGGTCTGGCTGCTGTTTTTTCCGGAGTGAATTTCTGTCACTGTTGAGTATGTCATGTGCAAGTTGTCTCCTGTACATATCTATATCTTTCTGCATACAAATGGTGAACAGTTAAATAATCCTGGAATGTACGCCATCTGTATGTAAAGTACTTCCTTAACCAAGGAAGTAATGTACAGTGCACCCATGAAATAGTCTAAATATGCGCACCTTTGAAAATGTTTTCGATAGTTTGGATCCCGTCCAAAGCATTATGTACTTGAGAAGGTAGAGTCCACAAGAGCTCCTGCAAGTATGAATGAGGATTGAATTGCCTTGGTCGAGTTTACAAATTAAGAACATAGTGATGAACGTGTGTACCCGTCTTTCTGGGTTGGCAGCCCTTTGATTGTCGTCTTGTTCCATGAGGCCACGTTGAAGTCTGGCCAGTTTGTTGGGTTTGGAAGTTGTTTAATTCTTTCTTCAGCCTTCTGGAACCACGCCGTTATCGCTTCCAACTGAAGAGTGTTTGTTGGTATTCAGTAATGCATATAAACCTACAAGTTGCACTAGTACTAGGAGGACAAAAGGATATTCTCACCGCATGATCCAGTTCATCTGTTGGACCAACACCAGGGGCTGAATTGAGAATCTGAACTTCTCTTTCTGCCGCATCTAGGGCTGCCAGATACCAGTGTAGTCCAGAGTTCAAGGGTAAAAAATCTGCATAAACATATATGTTAGAGCAAGGACCAAACAATTAGTAAATAAAATTCAGCAGGTAGTTATTGTGTTGTACCATGTCATGATCAAGATACGCAATGATCCTTTCGATCGAATGAGCCTTGTCAATTCTTGAACTCCTTGCTATACAGTGATTTTCTATATCTGCAACGAGCTTTTGCACATTAATTGTGCTCTCAACAAAGATTTTTTTGCCATCTCTTATGTCAAACTCTCCCTCTGGTGGGCGATTGATATATATGCCAGCATCAATGGCCTAGTATTGCAAGTGAGCACTAATTAGTGCATATTTCAGTGCAGATGTAATAAGTGAAGCATGAAATACTTACCAAGGAATCCACATATCTGGCATCGTTGTCCGGCAACTTATTGGCTGTTAGGGAATGCAGGGATGATTTCTTTAGTGTTATTTCAGCAATTTGGGCCAAAGGCGTTTTATCATCTTGTCTGTTTACCCATTGTAGTGTTTCTTTCAGACCTGCAATTAGTAGGTGGATTTATCTATGTTATAAAGAAAGCACAATGGTATACAACTACATGACAGGCAACGATTTCTGCGACATACCACGAAGTTGCCTCTTTTTGTGGTCATAGTATGAATACTCGTCTTCTTTATTGGTCTTTGATTTCCTGTTTGACCGACGCACCGTCCCGTTGGCTTTACTGTTTGTATCATCCTCATCACCTAGATTAGTGCCTGAAAGCCCTTGCTGCCGCTTGGCAGGTGTCTCGCTGTCATGTTCACGAGATTCTCTTTGCTCTTCATCATGTTCAGATTCTCCTTCGTCTTCATCATGTTCAGATTCTCCTTCCTCATGTCTTTTGTGTTGTCCCTTGTGCCATGTGCACTTGTTGCCCTTCTTACAAAAAGGCTTGTACATAAAGGAGAATGAGAGTTTAACACGCAATAAGACACACAAATAGATACGTAAACTATCTTTTAAATTACCTCAATTTCTTCATCTGATATATCGGGGAGAACGAACTTATTAGCCTGCATGGGAAATAAGTGGTGCTTGCTATCACACATCATTTTTGCAACATAAATTTGTGCATTAGTAAATAAGACTTTACCTCCAAACACTTGACAACACGAAGCAGGGTTCTGTTGGTCAGGCTTGTATTGTGTTCAACGTCAGTTAGACCGTCAACAAGTGGCTTGAAGTACTTGTATTCGTCCGTGTATTCTTTCTCAATGACTTTATTCTCTATTACTTGCACAGTTCTATGAATTTGTTGCAACGTACGGCCCTGCATATACAAGGATGAATATAGTTAGAATACGTTTTGTAGTATGAAAATGCAGTAAATATGGTTCTGATTGCGCGTACTTCATTGCTAGCATAGACAGGTCTGTGTAGAACGTACTCCACGTCACTCATGAGGTGCTCAATAATCTATTTTGAATAATATAAGATGAATAGTTAGTACATGATAGTAAAGAAAGTAAAACTCAATTATGTGGCACGATCATGTACACAATCCTTTACTTACATCTCCCTCGGCGAAGCTGGCATGTTCCCTCTTTGCCACCTTCTCCTTGTCCCACGATTGTATCAAAGGCTTCTGTCGAGGAGAGTAATCTATATCTATATTGTGCTTAACTTTGTTCACATAAAATTTCTCCCAGTACCACACTTGCATTGCAACATAGTCAAAATAATGAGTCGCAAAACCGTAGCTCAAGTACATTGTTACGCGGAAATAAATAGTCATTACGTATTACCTGTAAGAGAGCGAGGTTGCCAGCAAGATTTGTTTGCTTATTGTTCTTGTACTGCTTCAAGCTCGCAATGAGGTGATCAAGTGTCAGGGTTGCCCAATTTATCTTATTTACATCACCATCATCCAACATAAGGTTCAAATATTCTGAACTGACTTGTGACTTTGTACTTGGACATAGCAGTCGACAAATTGCACACAAAGCAATTCTCCTCAAGAAGTGTTCGTCCGTAGATCCTTTGCTTTCTCTTATTTGTTGCACCAGACCCTTGTAGGTGATTGCTTGCTCTTTTGGGTCTACGTATAATCTGAACAGTTGGGCTTGTTTCTGTTTTCTTTCGGACTCAAGCTTCTTGTCTGCATACCTAAGTTTAATATCAGGGATCCCCCCTGCCGAAGGCAGAGGGGATGATATTAACTACATCTTCCAGATGTATCTTTAACTGTTTGTTGTTCACAATGAATGCCTCAACTTCCGGATCGAAAGTATCAGCTAGTTTTTTTACTGTTTGGCGACGAATTTGAATATCACGTAGATGTAGTAAGCCATGTAGACTAGATTCTGCAACCTTTTTCCTCTGATTATCATCGCAAACAATCCAAAGAAGGTCATAAATAGCACCTTGACAGCAGGACATTGTATCCTGTACGTAAATATCGTACTAATTAGATAAACTGATGAAAGATCAAGAGAGGCTTTGTACTGTCAAGTTATTATTATGTGTGTTGTTCCATTTAAAAAAAAAATACATACCTTCTTCTCTCTAGTCGTTGTCGCTTTGTTTACAGAAGCTTTATTTACAGAAGCCATGGCGGGTGATGCATCCTAACATTAGAAGATGACGAAATTAGAAATTCCATATCATACAACATTTTATTTTTCGGCATATATTAGTACATACCTGTGCTTTCTGCAGCTTGGGTGTGGTAGGAGTCTGTGAATCGGTAATCCCACTTTTCTTACTGGAAGAATTTGTGGCAGGTGATGCTTGCTGATAAAAGGCACAACAACATAGGTACATGTCATTCATATGGGAAAAATTTAAAAAAGAGTCAAATCTATGTTTGTATTCCACCCTACTAGGCCTAACAAAGTTTTGGTTGATGGCGATTATTGGAGGCAAAAAGAAGCCAGATTCTTCTCTATACATGATAGATCTACCAAACTTGGGGCCTAAGCCAAACTAACAAACAGTAGGAAATAATCTAACTTGAGAAATATATCTAAGAGATTGAAACTTGGTAACAGATAACTAGGGATACTCATCTCTTTAAGCTAGCATAAATTAAGTAGAGCTTTGTAAACAATTATCTGAAAAAAAAATGAATCTAGGTCCGTAATGTACCCTTGTGCACACGTCCTATGAAAAAGTTTGTGTGATGATGTTTGCCTAACCTGAACCTTGCTTCTTCCATCAGGATATGGCGAAGCTGGCGATGCTTTAGGTTGTGCCGATGCCATCGAAGCTTTTCTTGCCGCAGGGAAATAGCATGGTTCTTCTGCCATCAAAGCGAAGTAAAACGACGGCGGCGGCGGATGAATACGAGCGCAAGGGTTCGCTATGGGCGTGTGTATATATAGATGTTTTTTTTTTTGAAGAACTCAATCTGCAACCATATATATCTTACTTGTTACGAATGATGTTTTTTTTTTTTGCAAAATGCAATCTGCAACCATATATATCTTCTTGTTGTTACGAATGATGTTTTTTTTTAAGAACGCAATCTGCAACCATATATATCTTCTTGTTGTTATGAATGTTTTTTTTGAAGAACGCAATCTGCAACCATGGTAAAAAAAACTAATATTTCTAAAGGAAACTCGCTATAATTCTATTAAAATTGACACCGTTTATCGTGACGAACTTTGGATGGTTTCAGCATGGCATGACAATATGAAGAACACAGAATTAATAAAAATGGGATTTCTCCGGTGAAAACCCCAAAAATACTGACCGGTCGTGACACAACGTGCGTTTGGTGTCAGAATTCGTTCATATTTTGCAGCGGGGCCTACGACGTGCATGCCCACCCGCTGCCAAAATTACGTTTCGTTTCGTGCATGCCAACAAGTACACCATGTTCAACCGGGACCGTTTGGGTGGGCAGCTACGGCAATTCTAGAAGCACTTTTGCCCACATCCATCAACCTGACCCAAATTTTCCCAGACACTGGAGTCATCATGGCAAGCACGCATGCCAAGTTTCGGTGATATCTGACAATCTATGCATTTTCTAGGATTTCTCCGGTGAAAACCCCCAAAAATACTGACCGGTCGTGACGCAACGTGCGTTTGGAGTCAGAATTCGTTCATATCTTGCAGCGGGGCCTACGATGTGCATGCCCACCTGCTGCCAAAATTACGTTTCGTTTCGTGCATGCCAACAAGTACACCATGTTCAACCGGGACCGTTCGGGTGGGCAGCTACGGCAATTCTAGAAGCACTTTTTCCCACATCCATCAACCTGACCCAAATTTTTCCCAGACACTGGAGTCATCATGGCAAGCACGCATGCCAAGTTTCGGTGATATCTGACAATCTATGCATTTTCTAGGATTTCTCCGGTGAAAACCCCCAAAAATACTGACCGGTCATGACGCAACGTGCGTTTGGTGTCAGAATTCGTTCATATCTTGCAGCGGGGCCTACGACGTGCATGCCCACCCGCTGCCAAAATTACGTTTCGTTTCGTGCATGCCAACAAGTACACCATGTTCAACCGGGACCGTTCGGGTGGGCAGCTACGGCAATTCTAGAAGCACTTTTGCCCACATCCATCAACCTGACCCAAATTTTTCCCAGACACTGGAGTCATCATGGCAAGCACGCATGCCAAGTTTCGGTGATATCTGACAATCTATGCATTTTCTAGAATTTCTCCGGTGAAAACCCCCAAAAATACTGACCGGTCGTGACGCAACGTGCGTTTGGAGTCAGAATTCGTTCATATCTTGCAGCGGGGCCTACGACGTGCATGCCCACCCGCTGCCAAAATTACGTTTCGTTTCGTGCATGCCAACAAGTACACCATGTTCAACCGGGACCGTTCGGGTGGGCAACTACGGCAATTCTAGAAGCACTTTTTCCCACATCCATCAACCTGACCCAAATTTTTCCCACACTGGAGTCATCATGGCAAGCACGCATGCCAAGTTTCGGTGATATCTGACAATCTATGCATTTTCTAGGATTTCTCCGGTGAAAACCCCCAAAAATACTGACCGGTCGTGACGCAACGTGCGTTTGGTGTCAGAATTCGTTCATATCTTGCAGCGGGGCCTACGACGTGCATGCCCACTCGCTGCCAAAATTACGTTTCGTTTCGTGCATGCCAACAAGTACACCATGTTCAACCGGGACCGTTCGGGTGGGCAGCTACGACAATTCTAGAAGCACTTTTGCCCGCCTCCATCAACCTGACCCAAATTTTTCCCAGACACTGGAGTCATCATGGCAAGCACGCATGCCAAGTTTCGGTGATATCTGACATTCTATGCATTTTCTAGGATTTCTTCGGCGAAAACCCCCAAAAATACTGACCGGTCGTGACGCAACGTGCGTTTGGAGTCAAAATTCTTTCATATCTTGCAGCGGGGCCTACGACATGCATGCCCACCCGCTGCCAAAATAAAATTTGTTCTATATTCTCTCCCAAATAAATCTCAGGTATAAACATACGAGGACCACCAACATGGCCGCCTCCTCGTAAAAATCAGATCTACGAAACAGATCGTCGGATATCTCGTAATCGGATCTACAAAGCTGATTTTTAGACTGAACACAAATTTGTGCTTACAATTCATTAAATAAGCTGGAGCCAATACATAGCAAAACAAACCGAGCAAATATGAAAAAAAAAATCAATAGTCGTCAAGTATCACGACCAAAGTGATAAGAGTCTGCAAGCAAACAAAAACAACGTTCATAAACTCTGTCACGCCAACAGATTTAACAGGTCCATAAAAATGTCTACTGGCAACATAGTTCTCGATCTTCTTGGGGCTCAGTTGGTTGCTGTGACAACACTTGTGCCAGCTGAAATAACTTCGGTGCAGGCGTGTATACCATCTGCATATAAGTTAAAATATGATATTGTATGATATATAAAAAAGAAAAAAACATACTTCAAACCCAAATCCATAAATAGGCCATGAACATCAACTTACATTTGGTACTGTGCTTCTATCAATTTTATTTCCCTAAATCTGGACATCTGCGCCTGTCATGTTCGGAACTTTTACATTGGCCGCATCTTCTAGTTCTCTTCTTCCGCCCGTTCGTTTCCCTCAACGTCTCGTGAAATGGCTTTATTCTCTTCTTGCATGGAGCACCTTTTGTGTCGACTATTTTTGGATCAAGGACTCTATCCGCTGAAGCATGGCTTGCGGCAGAGTAGTGAGAGGGTATAGGACCAAATGTTGTCTCCTCGGTGTTATCATCATTCTCGATGGGCCCATCGATGATACTTTGGAGATAATCTTTCACCTCCTGCGAACGCTCCCCGCTTTTTGATACTTTGAATAGAGCAATACTAGCTATGTTTCTCAGTTCACGGTAACGACTCATCTCTTTTGACCACACATGTGTATTTGCATTTCTCACTGACACGAATGCAGCCTTGGCTTCCATTGTCCACCTTTTGCTAACACAACATGGAGGAATGGTCGCTGCCCGTACGAAAACCAGAACAGCGAAAATGTGCGCGCAAGGGATGGCTTCGCACTCCATCTTACGGCAAGGACAGAAGGCACCATTCATCAACGAGCCATCAAAAGAACACTCTACAGAGAACAAACGTCTGCTCCCTCCTTCCGCTCCATCTTTTAACACAACTTCATACCTGACCAAGTCATTTACTGTTGTTTGCTCTTGAATCACCCATGCACATGATCTCCGGATACAATCTCTTACCATCTTGAAAAATTTTGGTGTATAAATACGAGCAGCATTTATCTCCAACAGGCAAGCATCTATTCTAGTGAAAGGAACTGACTGCGAACATATTGCATCCAACTCGGCCTCGTTCCTCCGCATACGTGATATGCAGTGCTCAGTGTGCTCCACCACATCAACCAACGACATTTTCCGGTCCAGATGATTGTGGAGCCTAGAGTTCAGACTCTCACTACGCTGGTTGCTCTGCATACCCAAGAAATATCTTCCCTTGGTATAAGCTGCGGCCCACTTTTTCCTAAGTTTGTACATTCTGGACATCCATTCGTTCTCCTCTTCGATCTAATAGTTCGCCTTGAACTCAGCCCATGATTTCTCAAACTGGTAAACTCCCATTCGACAGTATATGAGTTTTCTGAAGTCATCAAGCATTCGATTACGCAGGTGGCGTATCATGTTCTGCTCAATGTGCCAACTGCATAGCCGATGGTCTGTCCTTGGCAAAATCTTCCTAATTGCTTTTCTCATTGCCGAGTCTCCATCTGTGATAACAGATATGGGCTCCTTATTACCCATCGCCTCTACAAAGGTCTGAAGTAGCCACTCGTATGACTTGTGGGTCTCATCTGAAACAACACCAATCCCGAAAACAACAGTACTACGATGATGGTTCAGTCCAACAAATGCAACAAAAGCGAGATTGTAGCGGTTGACCCGATAAGTGCTGTCAAACACAACTACATCTCTGAATGCTTCATAATCAATCTGAGACTGTGAATCTGCCCAGAATAAATTTCGAAGATGTCCTTCATCATCCGTGGTGTATTTGAAGAAAAACTCACCATCTCGTTCTTCCTGTACTCTCATATGGTTCAGCACAAAGTCAGCATCCCTGCCTAAGATTCTTTTTTTCTTGTACCTGGCGAAGAAATTGTACAGGTCTCGGGAAATATACCCAACATGAGGATAGCCACCATGCTGTTTCTCAGCCACATTCATGATTTGGAACGTACGGAGACCACCAAGTCCGTATTCCACTGCATCAGCCTTGTGAGCATCGTTCATCCGACGGTGAGACCGTAGAAAAGCAGATTGGTCCGGGTCAGCTAGCGGGTGGTTATGGACATCAACAAACTTCTTAACAAACCACTGACCCCTGCCTGCATCATGTTGGATCTCAAGCATAGCTTTGCAACCACAACGGGTCAGCGCCCGTGGCTCCCTTTTTTGGTCAGTCGCTTGAAAGTACTTCTCCAATCGGTGCCCTTCTTTAGAGCAGCAGAAACGTCTTGCTTTCACCTCTCTGGTGCCCTTCACGTACTCCTTGTCATCCAATCTGACACTAAAACCTTTTGCTCTTGCATATCTGTTGTAGTGCTCGTAACCTTGGTTCTCGCTTGCAAACATCTGACTAACCATCATGTGATATTCTTCTATCTCCTCCAAGCTAGCACTATGACCATCCATCCTCCAAACCTGCCATTATTAAAGCATCATACT
The DNA here is from genome assembly GCF_002575655.3 of Aegilops tauschii subsp. strangulata. Taxonomy (NCBI): domain Eukaryota; kingdom Viridiplantae; phylum Streptophyta; class Magnoliopsida; order Poales; family Poaceae; genus Aegilops; species Aegilops tauschii. The sequence goes on along the minus strand of NC_053041.3, from coordinate 556,642,534 downwards.
TAGCGCATTTATTCTATCAATGTCATACAAACTGTCTGAATTTAGGTGATTCTTCAGATAAACAGAAAACTAACACAAATTCTAGAGGAATTATAACCTGTCTTCTATATACATTGCAACATTCATTATATACAAAATCTGAAGGATAGGTTGTGCTGTACCAGTGTCACCCTTTATGACATTCTAGTTGATCTGACGCAAATCGAAGGTGATCCACGATTTCAACTAGTACGAGTGACTGTATAACTGTATACTCTGATAAAGATCAATTTATTGGTCATGTATCCATACAGATTGCAAGATATGGCTGGAGAAAAACGGGCGACGAACCTGTTCTCTAATTATCCGGCGGGCGATTGTCGGCGTGCGGGCGCGTCGGTAGGTGGCGGCAGCATGAACCGCTGGAGGGATGGTGAGGGCAGGACTCGGGAAGCGGGGTCGAAGAACGTCGAGGCAGGACTCGGATGGCGGGGTCGAAGAACGTCGATCTGGACGGCGAACGGCGGTGGCGCGCGGTGGTGTCGGACGGCGGCGCTCGGGGTCCGACGGCTGGACGGCGAACGGCGGTGGCGCGCGGTGGTGTCGGACGGCGGCGCTCGGGGATGTCGGACGGCCGCAATCTCCGGACGGCGAACGGCGGTGGCGCGCGGTGATGTCGGACGGCGGCGCTCGGGGTGTGGACCGGCGCACGTCGGCCCCGAGCGGGGGTGTCCGACGACGGCACCTCGGCGCTGCGCGGCCTTATCGCGACTGAAATGGATTTAGATCGAGTGTTTTTTTTCCTTCACATATCGACCGTGCTGGGCTTTCGACTGACTGTGCGTGCAAAAGTCAAAACTGCCAAGCGGACTGCACTTTGGGAAATGACTTCCTTGCCCCCCGTGCGGACGGCCAGATCTGCATGGTACTCCTGGGTGTCGTTTGGGAGTACCAGGGTACCGTAAAAGAGCTCTAATTCAAATGGTTGTTTGATTCCGTTTACATGATTGTTTGATTCCATAGCTGCATCACTGCTATGGTTCTTTCACGTGCCCAACTTTAGAATTAAGCCTTGGAATTGCGATGCCCTTCCAATTTTATTTTATTTTATTTTGCTTTCTAAGATCATGCTAGCTTTGCCCTGTCCTGGGCTCCTGGCATATATTAGTACCTCCGTTCGTAAATAGCAGACTCTGATTTAGTATAAAGTTGTACTAAATCAGCGTCAAGTATTTCCGAACAGAGGGAGTATTAGCATAGGTCCTAAATGCATGTCCTTGCCTATCTGTTAAATTAATTTTAGTTCTTACTAGTATTGTTTACTGATATCTTGCTAGTGTTTTTTGGAAGTTACTTATGAGAATGGGTGCACACTTTACATTTGTCTTTTGCGTATGGGTCATGGCTTCGCAGTTACCCCACCGACTGGGGACTTCCTCTGACCTTTTTAGTAGTCGAATGCCAATGTAGTTACTTAGATCTGTCTTCCTTTGCGACAATTGTCAGTTTGTATGTGTGTCATTTTCACTGACAGGAGGCCACTGACTTGAGTATTCAACTGGTCGTCCAGGTCATGGATGTTGTAGTACTCATTTGTATATGATATGATCATTTATCTGGCACTCGAAATCGGAATGATACATATTCAGGAAACATGGAGATCGTGTATTCTCCTGGAGTTTAGGGGCAGTTGGCAACACAAGGCCTCTGGAGATGGCAAAGTTGACTTGTATTGTCGACAGTTTTTGTGCCTATTTAGGCGTCGGTTTTGATGTGTAAAGAGCTAATGCTCTATGTGCCCACGATGACCGATGCACAAATTAGTTGAATATATCAAATTTGGTTGTCCGCGTGTTACCACTAGTAGAAAAAGAGGCTTCCATACGCCCCCATTAGTCCCCAAAATAATCGAACCGCGACCAAATGGGTCTTTAGTCGCGGTTCGGGAGGAGACCCGCGACCAACTATCTGAGCCCAGCGCGCTCGGTCGACAGCTGGCGGACGGGAGGGGCTTTAGTCCCGGTTGGCCTGGCCAACCGGGACTAAAGGTCCTCAGGCTGGCCCGAAGGCCTTTAGTCGCGGTTGGCCAGACCAACCGGGACTAAAGGTTAGTCCTTTAGTCGCGGTTGGCCAGACCAACCGGTACTAAAGGGCCCATCAAACTCCCCCCCTGGACCGCCTTTTCAGTTTTAGAAAAACCAAAAGAAAATGATGGAAATGTCAAAAAAATAAAAATAAAATAAGTTTCTCATGTTATATGTGGTCTAGTTGTTGGAAAAATTAACAAATATGAATTTCGACTTTATTTGCAAAATCTCTCTGGAATTTCTTAAAATGGGCATAACTTTTGCATACGAACTCGGATGAAAAAGTTTTTTATATGAAAAATCATCTACTCGAAAAGTTACAGCCGAATTTAATCGGGGGAACCCCGTCAAACATTTTCAAAATCCTCAAAAACCTAACAGAAAAAAAGATACGGGGCTTTTAAGATCTGGAGAGGCAAAAAAATTCAAAAAAAATTCAAATTATGGTCAAACTGTGGTCAAACAATGGTCAAACTAATTATTCTAGAATATTAGTGTTACTAAATAATTATTTCAGTTTTTTTTAAAATTTTGGTCAAATCTGGTCAAACTGTGGTCAAAGTAATTATTCCAGAAATATTAGTGTTACTAAATAATTATTGTTTTTTAAAACAATAGTTTCAAACTCAAACAGTGAAATGTGTCACTTCATGCTCAAGCTAAATTCCTGAGGGTTAATAGAATTGACATCCTACTATTGTCAGGAAAACAACAACTGCAGACTTGGAAACGAGGGAGAATAGAACCCGGAAGTTAAGCGTGCTCAGGCTGGAGTAGTGAGAGGATGGGTGACCGTCCGGAAAGTTAGATGATTTGGAATGATGAGGGGTGATTAGAGATTAGAGGATAAATTAAGCAGTGATGAGGGGTGGTGATTAGAGATTAGAGGTTAAAATAATTCAGAAATTTGAAAATAAAAAAAAATTAAAAAATTCGCAAAAAAACCAGGTTTAAACCTGCGGAGGAGGCCTTTAGTCCCGGTTAGCCACGAGAACCGGGACTAAAGCCTTTAGTCGCGGTTCGTAAGAGGGGGGGGGGGTCTTTAGTCGCGCATATTTAGTCCCGGTTGCACAGCCGGGACTAAAGGCCTTTTTTCTACCAGTGTACTTAGGTGATGTTCTGTTTCTGTCTTTAGGAGTGTAAGTCCTTCTTTAGATACTTTCACTTCAACCTCTTTCCTTTAAGGTATCATATCAACTTGTAAAGTTTGTAATATTTTTTTGTGTGCATTCATCAATCTTTTGTTGTAATACTTGAAGTCTAAAGTTAATTGTTTTTACATTTGCAGTTTAATTCTCAGGATTCCTCTATCTCTTCTCAAGGGGAGCCTTTGGCTAGGTGTTCAGGACCAGGTACCCCTTCTGCCTTCTCATCTCAGCTACAACCTCATGAATCCCAAATTCTCGAGCGTTGTAATGGCATGCATTTAGTTTGATTACATAGAAAGTTGGAGGCTCATAGCGTTTGACCACTAGTGTGTCATGTGCATTAAAAATGTATCATTATATGCAGACGATGGGCGCACAAAAAGTGACGAGCAATAAGGTTTGGCTGAAGATGCTAGTGTGGAGTGTGCTGCAAAAACTGGACTGAATAAGCACACCAATGAAGATCACAAGAAAGTATTATCAACTTCATATTTTGATTTGGTAGGCTGATTGAACACTATTTTTAGATGTTGTATCATTCTCAAGTACACAAACCTAAATCCTTGGAGGACTATACGAGCTCATTGAGAAAACGTATAATGTTTCTTTCAATTTCTAATATTTTGTCATATGTCATTATGTAATTTGGGCCATTTTGAAAATTGAGCTCCGTTTTTTCAAGTTTCACTATTTTTTTAACAGTCCAAACTGATGATCATTTTTTTAACTGCATGACTGATCTTGGCATAGCTTATAGGTTCTTTCCATTATTAGTATCATCCAATAAAGTACGTTGTTATCTACCCTATCAACTAGAATGAGAGTATGGAAGAGAAGTTTTCACAACGATCGTACTAATTTCTCAGCAATTTAGTTGCCCTCTTTCTTTAGTTGGAAACTTTCAACTAGTGTAATGCTGCTTGCTTTAAATCTTGTAAATACATGAAAGGAGGTTATTTTTAGGACAGGACCATGTTTGCCTATTGGCTTGCTTTAAGTTGTGTGTCGTGTTTCTGTGGCAAATATTGTTAGTCTGTGTCGCCCACCTGGGCCAGGACACCTCCTTGTTGTGTTCCTATATATACTCATCCAGCCACTTGACGCTATTGTGTTTTGCTGCAGAGATAACCAACTTGACGAAGCAGCAGGTTAGTCCCAGGATGGGGTGGGCCCATGATAGCGAATATGATGACGAAGGCGAATGGGTCCTGGTGAACATACCATGATCGACGCTGCTTCTGGGACCGCGGCGCTGTCTGGCACAAGTTTGGCGGCAGAGCAACTCTACCTGCTCTGGCGCGCACTCTGATGTCTCCTGTCCTGCCCCCCCCCCCCCCGGTGGTCGCTTCCTCTTCGGTTCTGGCATAGGTAAGCCACCGGTTCCTCTCCTTTGCTCTCCTCATGCTCTTTGTACCCACGACCATCAAGCCATGGTTAATGAAATGAATAAAGGTCACATACCATTTTTATAGTACCGGAAAGCTTGGCTCTCTTTAATGAATAAGTATTGAAACAATAAAAGTTATCAACTTTTGTTTTTATATGCCCTCAACAAGCCGTGGGCTGACATCTGTCTGTGATGCTGGCCATTGAGCCAATGATTTAGTGTCCAGATCTTTGGTGGTGGTTTTCCGGTCACCACAATCAAGTGATTATTACGATCTTGCTTGTGACAGTGGTATGATTTTCACTTGGAAACACACTATCCTTCCATTGAAATATCAGATTATTTATCCCTATGTTATTGCATGTCATGTGATTCCTCAAAACCATTCTTAGAATTAGGATTCATGTGGTACTTGGTAACATTAATCCAATCAAATATCAACTAGAATGAGAGTATGGAAGAGAAGGTTTCACAATGATTGTACTAATTCCTCAACAATTTCATTACCTTCTTTCTTCAGTTGGAAACTTTCAACTGGTCTAGTGTTGCTTGCTTTAAATCTTGTAAATACATGAAGGAGGTTATTATTAGGACATGACCATGTTGGCCTATTTGTTGTTTGCTTTTAAGCTGTGTGTAATGTTGATGTAGCAAACATTGTTGTTGTGCTCCTTTATATAGTCACATTGATCCTGTTGTGTTTTGCTGCAGATGAGCAACTTGGCCAAGCAGCGGGCCAACCCCAAGGTGTGGTGGGCCCCATTATAGCGAAGATGGTGGCGAAGGTGAATGGGTCCCGGTGAACATCCCATGATCGACGTTGCTTCCAGGACCATGGCTACATATGGCACAAGTTTGGTCGGCAAAGTAGCTCCGCCTCCTTTGGCGCGCGCACTGACGCCTCCCGGCCTACCCCTCTGGTGGTTGCTTCATCTTTGGTTCCGGATAGGTAAGTCTTTTCTAGATTAAAACCTTTCTCATGGGCCGTGTTTCCTGTCATATGCTATGCATCTTACGGATGGATCCGGTAAACTCTGAGAGATCATGTTTCCTACCTACAGTAAATGCCACTACTTTGTACCCTTCTTTGGTCTCCATGGCTTGTGGTTGGCATGTCGTTGGTGTCACACGGTCGGTTGAGCATATGTGCAAACTTGTAATATCCTGGAGATTTTCTTAGTGCCTGCTTTAGGTTTGGATTTTGGTACATGGGTGGTTCTGAATCGGCCATCTATCACCATGCAAATCTAGCTAGGTATGCACACTATGGTTTCTGCAACCTAAGTTGATCTTTTTTCTGGTACATTTGGCATGGTTGCAGTAAGACCAGCAGATGTTCTTCTTGATATCATGTAGTTACGCCATTCTAGATCTCTACTGTTGATCTATTGGTCTTTTGATTGGTAGAATTTTGTTTTCCAGTGATCCATTTACACGCGTACATGTGCACTGTCGTTTCGGTTGAACCTTCGAAGATTTATTTCTACTGTCCCGTGATGCTTGCAAGTGAGATTTGTCTTGGGTTAGTTTGTCATTTTTCTAGTGGGAAACAAATTAACCAGTGTGCGTCTTGTATTGCATCTAGGGGTAAAAAGGTATAGGAAGTTTCCATCCGATCTTGAATGGTATGTCATCTTTTCTTTGTGCATGGCTCAATATTAATTTAGACAGAGGTTGCATTTGTAATATGGGCTTTGGTAAATATCTGAGGCTTGTTATGTTGGCACAAGTGCTAGCATAGCGAAGCCAGCATGAGGTAAAACGTATAGGTGATCTTAAAAATATTGTAAATACATTAAGGAGGTTATTATTAGGACAAGACTATGTTTGCCTATTTACTGCTAGCTTTAAGTTGTGTGTAGAGTTGCTGTAGCAAACATTATTGTTGCGCTCCTATATTAACTCATTCCAGCCACTTGACCCTGTTGTGTTTTGCTGCAGAGATGAGCAACTTGGCGAAGCAGCAGGCCAACCCCAAGGTGGGGTGGGCCCTATGATAGCGAAGGTGATGGGGAATGTGAATGGGTCTCGGTGAACATCCCATGATCAACGCTGCTTCTGGTAACATGGTTTCATCTAGCACAAGTTTGCCCGGCGAAGCAGTTGTGCCTGCTCCGGCGCGCTCTGCCCTGCCCCTCCCATGGCAGCTTCCTCTTTGGTTTCGGCAGAGGTAAAGCCCCCGGTTCCTCTCCTTTCCTTGATCCAAGTTCAAATGCAGGCTCATGTCCTGTTGTTGTGGCTGCTTCGTATGGTTACCGGATGTTTCCTAAGTGTCTGTGTATTTCAGTTTCAACCATGTATGCATGTAGTCATGTACAGTTCAATTAGTGGTTTAAGTTGTTGCCATACAAAGTGATTTATTTTGGTTTCAACTATGGATGTATAGTAAGGTGGTACTCCTGCTCAAACCCCTATTTTATTCCCCCCTATTGCTGTTAGTATAAGGGGCAGCTGAACCCCTTTGTGTTTTTGTTGAACTGGAGTCCATAACCATGCATGATAATTTTTGGTCACTAGAGGCCACTACATGCGATATGTTTGAATGTTGATGTCCTTGCACTACATGAGTAGATAACCTAATAATTCAGGGTAGTATTGCATGACTAAAAATGTTGCCCTTTTATACATCCAAAGAAGTACATAAGGCTAGGAGAAAGTTGGTCTAGCCATTGTGAGCACTAAAAAAAATACACTTCCGTGATGATACGTTTTTTTTCACAATAGGTCACGTTTTCTGTCATGCATGTACATCCATGACAATTTTATGACATAATCAACATAGTCATACCTGTGCTGTCGTAGAAGTGTTCCATGAAATTACCAAAATTATCATCACGGAAGTGTCCACTTCCATGACGATAAATCGCGCGTCATAGAAGTGCTTTCATCAAGGGTGACCAACACGTGTCATCCACCGTAAGGGAACACCGTTAAGCTATCGGGTCCGGTTTTGGATCCGATAACCCGTTAACAGCCCGGACCAATGGGGATTTTCCATGTGTAAAATACTCATTGGCCGGAGGAAACACGTGTTTGCTCACCGTTGGGACAGATGTCATCCACTCATTGGACAGGAAGCGCCTATGATACGTCAACACGTGGCACGGCCCAACAGAGGTCCATTCCGGTGAAAAGGCTGGCCCAGCTAAAGGCCCACCATGTTTTTTTAGGCACTAGTGGGCTGGCTCGTTAATAGCCAGCCATGTTTTGGGCCAAATTGAGGCCCATACCAGATCAGGCCCGTTCACAGCCTGCCGTGTTTTGGGCCAAATTACGACCCATATCGGATCAGGCCCGTTAACAGGCCACTGTTCTTTTGGGCCCATTCTAAGATAGGTTTGTATTTCAGCCTGTTAAATGCCCGTTTACCAGTTCGTCCCGATAATAGTTTTGGCCTGTTAGCGGCCTGTGGTGCATCTGGGACGTTGTCGGCCCGGTTTAACTTTAGGCCATTTAACGGCCCATGCAAACACTGGGCTATTTCTTGGCCGAAGTAACTTTAGGCCTCTTAACGGCCCGTAGTCTTCGTGGATAAATTTCAGCCCAACTGGCCTACCGGCCTGTTAATGGCCCGTGTAACAGTTGGGCCTAATTATAGCCCGCGTTGAATACGGCCTGCTTACAACCCATCTGATAATGGCCCGTGACACTTTTAGGCCTATGGCCCGCGTAGATACCGACCTGCTCAAAGCCCATAATTTTATTGGGCCAAACGGGCCCGAGATATATTTTGGCCTGTTAACTGCTCGTCCTATTTGGGCCAAACATGGGCCTTAGGCAGTTTCGGCCTGTATTGGCCCGTGAATTTTTCGGCTCAACACTAGCCCAATCTAGGTTTTAGCCTGTTAAAAGCCCATTGTATTCTCTGGCCCAGCTGGCTAGAACTTTACTCGGCCTATTAAAGGCGGGAAACAACCATAAGGTTTAGACCTGCTAATGGCCCAAGATGATTATAGGCCCATCTTTTGGCCCATATGAGTAACGGGCCGCCCTGAAGACTGACAACACTGAGATCCACTGAACCTTCCGGCCTAAATTACAACATACTGACCAAGAATAAACCTAGACTATACAATAAAGAAATTACAGCATATTACATCCCCTCGGCATCAAAGTTCGTCGCCAGTGATAATAAAGGGCAACCAGACAGCAGATTACATAAACTGGGTAGGTCGCCACCAGTGGAAGTTAACAGGCGGACAAAATAATAGACAGAACCGACATCGCTTCAACACAGTTCAAGAAAGGTTAGCCCGGCCCAGCAGCTCCAGCGCAAGCATCTTAGCAACCTGATGAGACTGTGCTTCTTTGGCGCTCATATCCACCAACTTAAGCTGCATAGCATCAATAAACGTCCTGTACTTACGGTTAATCTTGCATAGAGATTGGAGTTCTAGTCGTATTTGAGTGGAAGCATGTATTTCTGCTTGAATTTCAGACTGAAGAAGTCGAACAGGTTCAGGCGGCGACTTTATCGAGCTTGTGTCACTGAGTAAGTTTGACACTACATCAAGATGTGACTTCGTGGTTGTATCCCTACCCTCAATATGTTTTGCCTTCTCCTCTGGAATATGCGTTAGAGGGACAAACAATGGGTTTGTCTCACTATCATTGTGGCAGTTCTTCCTAGCAGCAGTGTTGTCACCCTGAAAGAGAAACAAGTAGGTAGATAACAGGTTTTGCACGTATAAGCATCAGCGTTGTCAATTCATCTCATTTCTTTGTCAGAAATAAAGAGACACGGTTTAAAATAGCATTAACATAATAGGCATTGTTCATAGTTGGGCAACGTAGTAATTTCAAAAAAATTCCTACGCACACACAGGATCATGGTGATGCATAGCAACGAGAGGGGAGAGTGTTGTCCACGTACCCTCGTAGACCGAAAGCGGAAGCGTTATGAAAACGCGGTTGATGTAGTCGTACGTCTTCACGATCCGACCGATACAAGTACCGAACGCACGGCACCTCCGAGTTCAGCACACGTTCAGCTCGATGACGTCCCACGAACTCCGATCCAGCAGAGCTTTGCGGGAGAGTTTCGTCAGCACGACGGCGTGATGATAGTGTTGATGATGCTACCGACGCAGGGCTTTGCCTAAGCACCGCTATAATATTACCGAGGTGGAATATGGTGGAAGGGGCACCGCACACGGCTAAGAGATCAATGATCAATTGTTGTGTCTTCAAGGGGTGCCCCCCTCCCCGTATATAAAGGAGTGGAGGTGGGGGAGGGCCGACCCTCTCCATGGCGCGCCCTAGGGGAGTCCTACTCCCACCGGGAGTAGGATTCCCCCTTTCCTAGTAGAACTAGGAGCCCTTCCAAGTAGTAGGAGTAGGAGAGAAGGAAAGGGAAAAGAGAAGAGAAGGAAGGAGGGGCGCCGCCCCTCCCCCTAGTCCAATTCGGACTAAGCATTGGGGGGGCGCGCAGCCTCCCCTCTCTCTTTCCCCTAAAGCCCAATAAGGCCCATATACTCCCCGGCGAATTCCCGTAACTCTCCGGTACTCCAAAAAATACCCGAATCATTCGGAACCTTTCCGATGTCCGAATATAGTCGTCCAATATATCAATCTTTACGTCTCGACCATTTTGAGACTCCTTGTCATGTCGCCGATCTCATCCGGGACTCCGAACTACCTTCGGTACATCAAAACACATAAACTCATAATACAAATCGTCACCGAACGTTAAGCGTGCGGACCCTACGGGTTTGAGAACTATGTAGACATGACCGAGACACGTCCCCGGTCAATAACCAATAGCGGAACCTGGATACTCATATTGGCTCCTACATATTCTACGAAGATCTTTATCGGTCAAACCGCATAACAACATATGTTGTTTCATTTGTCATCGGTATGTTACTTGCCCGAGATTCGATCGTCGGTATCTCAATACCTAGTTCAATCTCGTTACCGGCAAGTCTCTTTACTCGTTCCATAATACATCATCCCGCAACTAACTCATTAGTTACAATGCTTGCAAGGCTTATAGTGATGTGTATTACCGAGTGGGCCCAGAGATACCTCTCCGACGACCGGAGTGACAAATCCTAATCTCGAAATACGCCAACTCAACAAGTACCTTCGGAGACACCTGTAGAGCACCTTTATAATCAGCCAGTTACGTTGTGACGTTTGGTAGCACACAAAGTGTTCCTCTGGTAAACGGGAGTTGCATAATCTCATAGTCATAGGAACATGTATAAGTCATGAAGAAAGCAATAGCAACATACTAAACGATCAAGTGCTAAGCTAACGGAATGGGTCAAGTCAATCACATCATTCTCCTAATGATGTGATCCCATTAATCAAATGAGAACTCATGTCTATGGTTAGGAAACTTAACCATCTTTGATTAACGAGCTAGTCAAGTAGAGGCATACCAGTGACACTATGTTTGTCTATGTATTCACACATGTATTATGTTTCCGGTTAGTACAATTCTAGCATGAATAATGAACATTTATCATGAAATAAGGAAATAAATAATAACTTTATTATTGCCTCTAGGGCATATTTCCTTCAGTCTCCCACTTGCACTAGAGTCAATAATCTAGTTCACATCGCCATGTGATTTAACACCAATAGTTCACATCACCATGTGATTAACACCCATAGTTCACATCGTCATGTGACCAACACCCAAAGGCTTTACTAGAGTCAATTATCTAGTTCACATCGCTATGTGATTAATACCCAAAGAGTACTAAGGTGTGATCATATTTTGCTTGTGAGAGAAGTTTAGTCTACGGGTTTGCCACATTCAGATTCGTATGTATTTTGCAAATTTCTATGTCAACAATGCTCTGCACGGAGCTACTCTAGCTAATTGCTCCCACTTTTAATATGTATCCAGATTGAGACTTAGAGTCATCTGGATCAGTGTCAAAATTTGCATCGACGTAACCCTTTACGACGAACCTTATGTCACCTCCATAATCGAGAAACATATCCTTATTCCACTAAGGATAATTTTGACCGCTGTCCAGTGATCTACTCCTAGACCACTATTGTACTCCCTTGCTAAATTCAGTGTAGAGTATACAATTGATCTGGTACACATCATGGCATACTTTATAGAAACTATGGCTGAGGCATAGGGAATGACTTTCATTCTCTTTCTATCTTCTGTCGTGGTCGGGCTTTGAGTCTTACCCAATTTCACACCTTGTAACACAGGTAAGAACTCTTTATTTGACTGTTCCATTTTGAACTACTTCAAAATCTTGTCAAGGTATGTACTCATTGAAAAAACTTATCAAACGTCTTGATCAATCTCTATAGATCTTGATGCTCAATATGTAAGAAGCTTCACCGAGGTCTTTATTTGAAAAACTCCTTTCAAATACTCCTTTATGCTTTCTAGAAATTCTACATTATTTCCGATCAACAATATGTCATTCATATATACTTATCAGAAATGCTATAGTGCTCCCACTCACTTTCTTGTAAATACAAGCTTCACCGCAAGTCTGTATAAAACTATATGCTTTGATCAACTCATCAAAGTGTACATTCCAACTCCGAGATGCTTGCACCAGTCCTTAGATGGATCGCTGGAGCTTGCACATTTTGTTAGCACTTCTAGGATCGACAAAACCTTCTGGTTGCATCATATACAACTATTCTTTAAGAAATCCATTAAGGAATGTAGTTTTGACATCCATTTGCCAGATTTCATAAAATGTGGCAATTTGCTAACATGATTCAGACAGACTTAAGCATCGCTATGAGTGAGAAAATCTCATCGTAGTCAACACCTTGAACTTTGTCAAAACCTTTTTCGACAAGTCTAGCTTTGTAGATAGTAACACTACTATCGGCGTCCGTCTTCCTCTTGAAGATCCATTTATTTTCTATGGCTTGCCGATCATCGGGCAAGTCAACCAAAGTCCACACTTTGTTCTCATACATGGATCCCATCTCAGATTTCATGGCCTCAAGCCATTTCGCGGAATCTGGGCTCATCATCGCTTCCTCATAGTTCGTAGGTTCGTCATGGTCAAGTAACATGACCTCCAGAACAGGATTACCGTACCACTCTGGTGCGGATCTCAGTCTGGTAGACCTACGAGGTTCGGTAGTAACTTGATCTGAAGTTACATGATCATCATCATTAGCTTCCTCACTAATTGGTGTAGGAGTCACAGGAACAGATTTCTGTGATGAACTACTTTCCAATAAGGGAGCAGGTACAGTTACCTCATCAAGTTCTACTTTCCTCCCACTCACTTCTTTCGAGAGAAACTCTTTCTCTAGAAAGGATCCATTCTTAGCAACGAATGTCTTGCCTTCAGATCTGTGATAGAAGGTGTACCCAACTGTCTCCTTTGGGTATCCTATGAAGACACATTTCTCCGATTTGGGTTTGAGCTTATCAGGATGAAACTTTTTCACATAAGCATCGCAACCCCAAATTTTAAGAAACGACAACTTTGGTTTCTTGCTAAACCACAGTTGATACGATGTCGTCTCAACGGATTTAGATGGTGCCCTTTTTAATGTCAATGTAGCTGTCTCTAATGCATAACCCCAAAACGATAGTGGTAAATCGGTAAGAGACATCATAGATTGCACTATATCCAATAAAGTACGGTTATGACGTTTGGACACACCACATTGTTTTAATTGAAGACCAAACTCGTAACTCAAATATTCGCCTCTGCGATCAGATCGTAGAAACTTTATTTTTCTTGTTACGATGATTTTCCACTTCACTCTGAAATTCTTTGAACTTTTCAAATGTTTCAGACTTATGTTTCTTCAAGTAGATATACCCATATCTGCTCAAATCATCTGTGAAGGTCAGAAAATAACGATACCCGCCGCGAGCCTCAACACTCATCGGACCTTTACATCAGTATGTATTATATCCAATAAGTCAGTTGCTCGCTCCATTGTTCTGGAGAACGGAGTCTTAGTCATCTTTGCCCATGAGGCATGGTTCGCAAGCATCAACTGATTCATAATAAAGTGATTCTAAAAGCCCATCAGCATGGATTTTCTTCATGCGCTTTACACCAATATGACCTAAACGGCAGTGCCACAAATAAGTTGCACTATCATTATTAACTTTGCATCTTTTGGCTTCAATATTATGAATATGTGTATCACTACGATCGAGATCCAACAAACCATTTTTCATTGGGTGTATAACCATAGAAGGTTTTATTCATGTAAACAGAATAACAATTATTCTCTAACTTAAATGAATAACCGTATTGCAATAAACATGATCAAATCATATTCATGCTCAACGCAAACACCAAATAACATTTATTTCGGTTCAACACTAATCCCGAAAGTATAGGGAGTGTGCGATGATGATCATATCAATCTTGGAACTACTTCCAACACACATCGTCACTTCACCCTTAACTAGTTTCTGTTCATTTTGCAACTCCCGTTTCGAGTTACTACTTTTGGAAACTGAACGAGTATCAAATACCGAGGGGTTGCTATAAACACTAGTACAGTACACATCAATAACATGTATATCATATATACCTATGTTCACTTTGCCATCCTTCTTATCCGCCAATTACTTGGGGTAGTTCCGCTTCCAGTGACCAGTCCCTTTGCAGTAGAAGCACTTAGTCTCAGGCTTAGGTCCAGACTTGGGCTTCTTCACTCAAGCAACAACTTGCTTGCCGTTCTTCTTGAAGTTCCCCTTCTTCCCTTTGCCCCTTTTCTTGAAACTAGTGGTCTTGTCAACCATCAGCACTTGATGCTCTTTCTTGATTTCTACCTTCGTTGATTTCAGCATCGCGAAGAGCTCGGGAATTATTTTCGTCATCCCTTGCATATTATAGTTCATCACGAAGTTCTAGCAACTTGGTGATAGTGACTAGAGAACTCTGTCAATCACTATCTTATCTGGAAGATTAACTCTCACTTTATTCAAGTGATTGTAGTACTCAGACATTCTGAGCACATGCTCACTAGCTGAGCTATTCTCCTCCATCTTGTAGGCAAAGTACTTGTCAAAGGTCTCATACCTTTCGACATGGGCATGAGTCTGAAATACTAATTTCAACTCTTGGAACATCTTATATGCTCCATGGCGTTCAAAACGTCTTTGAAGCCCCGACTCTTAGCCGTAAAGCATGGTGCACTAAACTATCAAGTAGTCATCATACCGAGCTTTGCCAAACGTTCATAACGTCTGAATATGCTCCTGCAATAGGTCCGTCACCTAGCGGTGCATCAAGGACATAATTCTTCTGTGCAGCCATGAGGACAATCCTCAGATCACGGACCAAGTCCGCATCATTGCTACTAACATCTTTCAACAAATTTTTCTCTAGGAACATTTCAAAATAAACGGGGAGCAACATCGCGAGCTATTGATCTACAACATAGATATGCTAATACTACCAGGACTAAGTTCATGATAAATTAAAGTTCAATTAATCATATTACTTAAGAACTCCCACTTAGATAGACATCCCTCTAATCATCTAAGTGATCACGTGATCCAAATCAACTAAACCATAACCGATCATCACGTGAAATGGAGTAGTTTTCAATGGTGAACATCACTATGTTGATCATATCTACTATATGATTCACGCTCGACCTTTCGCTCTTAGTGTTCCGAGGCCATATCTGCATATGCTAGGCTCGTCAAGTTTAACCTGACTATTCTGCGTGTGCAAAACTGGCTTACACCCGTTGTAGATGGACTTAGAGCTTATCACACCCGATCATCATGTGGTGTCTGGGAACGACGAACTTTGGCAACGGTCCATACTCAGGGAGAACACTTTTATCTTGAAATTTAGTGAGAGATCATCTTATAATGCTACCGTCAATCAAAGCAAAATAAGATGCATAAAAGATAAACATCACATGCAATCAATATAAGTGATATGATATGGCCATCATCATCTTGTGCTTGTGATCTCCATCTTCGAAGCACAGTCATGATCACCATCGTCACCGGCGCGACACCTTGATCTCCATCGTAGCATCGTTGTCGTCTCGGCAACTATTGCTTCTACGACTATCGCTACCACTTAGTGATAAAGTAAAGCAATTACAGGGCGATTGCATTGCATACAATTAAGCGACAACCATATGGCTCCTGCCAGTTGCTGATAACTCGGTTACAAAACATGATCATCTCATACAATAAAATATAGCATCATGACTTGACCATATCACATTACAACATGCCCTGCAAAAACAAGTTAGATGTCCTCTACTTTGTTGTTGCAAGTTTTACGTGGCTGCTACAGGCTGAGCAAGAACCGTTCTTACCTACGCATCAAAACCATAATGATAGTTCGTCAAGTTAGTGCTGTTTTAACCTTCTCAAGGACCGGGCATAGCCACACTCAGTTCAACTAAAGTTGGAGAAACTAACACCCGCCAGCCACCTGTGTGCAAAGCACGTAGGTAGAACCAGTCTCGCGTAAGCGTACGCGTAATGTCGGTCCGGGCCGCTTCATCCAACAATACCGCCGAACCAAAGTATGACATGCTGGTAAGCAGTATGACTTGTATCGCCCACAACTCACTTGTGTTCTACTCGTGCATACAACATCTACGCATAAAACCAGGCTCGGATGCCACTGTTGGGCAACGTAGTAATTTCAAAAAAATTCCTACGCACACACAGGATCATGGTGATGCATAGCAACGAGAGCGGAGAGTGTTGTCCACGTACCCTCGCAGACCAAAAGCGGAAGCGTTATGACAACGCGGTTGATGTAGTCGTACGTCTTCACGATCCGACCGATCCAAGTACCGAACGCACGGCACCTCCGAGTTCAGCACACGTTCAGCTCGATGACGTCCCACGAACTCCGATCCAGCAGAGCTTTGCGGGAGAGTTCCGTCAGCACGACGGCGTGATGACGGTGTTGATGATGCTCCAACGCAGGGCTTTGCCTAAGCACCGCTACGATATTACCGAGGTGGAATATGGTGGAAGGGGGCACCGCACACGGCTAAGAGATCAATGATCAATTGTTGTGTCTCCAAGGGGTGCCCCCTCCCCGTATATAAAGGAGTGGAGGAGGGGGAGGGCCAACACTCTCTATGGCGCGCCCTAGGGGAGTCCTACTCCCACCGGGAGTAGGATTCCCCCTCTCCTAGTAGAACTAGGAGCGCTTCCAAGTAGTAGGAGTAGGAGAGAAGGAATGGGAAAAGAGAAGAGAAGGAAGGAGGGGGCGCCGCCCCTCCCCCTAGTCCAATTCAGACTAAGCATTGGGGGGGGGAGGGGGGCGCAGCCTCCCCTCTCTCTTTCCCTAAAGCCCAATAAGGCCCATATACTCCCCGGCGAATTCCCGTAACTCTCCGGTACTCCGAAAAATACCCGAATCACTCGGAACCTTTCCGATGTCCGAATATAGTCGTCCAATACATCGATCTTTACGTCTCGACCATTTCGAGACTCCTCGTCATGTCCCTGATCTCATCCGGGACTCCGAACTACCTTAGGTACATCAAAACACATAAACTCATAATACAAATCGTCACCGGACGTTAAGCGTGCGGACCCTACGGGTTCGAGAACTATGTAGACATGACCGAGACACGTCTCCGGTCAATAACCAATAGCGGAACCTGGATGATCATATTGGCTCCTACATATTCTACGAAGATCTTTATCGGTCAAATTGCATAACAACATATGTTGTTCCCTTTGTCATCTGTATGTTACTTGCCCGAGATTCGATCGTCGGTATCTCAATACCTAGTTCAATCTCGTTACCGGCAAGTCTCTTTACTCGTCCCGTAATACATTATCCTGCAACTAACTCATTAGTTACAATGCTTGCAAGGCTTATAGTGATGTGTATTACCGAGTGGGCCCAGAGATACCTCTCCGACGATCGGAGTGACAAATCCTAATCTCGAAATACGCCAACTCAACAAGTACCTTCGGCGACAACTGTAGAGCACATTTATAATCACCCAGTTACGTTGTGACGTTTGGTAGCACACAAAGTGTTCCTCCGGTAAACGGGAGTTGCATAATCTCATAGTCATAGGAACATGTATAAGTCATGAAGAAAGCAATAGCAACATACTAAATGATCAAGTGCTAAGCTAACGGAATGGGTCAAGTCAATCACATCATTCTCCTAATGATGTGATCCCGTTAATCAAATGACAACTCATGTCTATGGTTAGGAAACTTAACCATCTTTGATTAACGAGCTAGTCAAGTAGAGGCATACTAGTGACACTATGTTTGTCTATGTATTCACACATGTATTATGTTTCCGGTTAATACAATTCTAGCATGAATAATAAACATTTATCATGAATAAGGAAATAAATAATAACTTTATTATTGCCTCTAGGGCATATTTCCTTCAATAGTTAAGACGGCAGGAAATGGCATTGTGCAGGAGCGGCCATCTTCACCAGACCACTGGATTACAGATCAAGAACACAAGCATAGATGTAGTTCTAAACAACGTATAAGTATTAATGGTGAGTGTACTGTCAATTTATACCATTTCAGATTGGTAAATAAAGAGACACAATTTAAATAACATTAATATAATATGGCGGTGTTCATAATTGAGACATAGCAGGATATGACATTGTGCTGTTGTTGGTAGTCTCACCACACCACTGGATTACAGATCAAGAACACAAGCATACACATCGTGCTAAAGAAGATAACTTGCTATGTTTAGTTTAATTTACATGGTACGAATAAGGAACTAGATTGTACAACTAAAGACTGAAATTGCGAACGACAAACTTATGTTTATGTACTTCTACTTTATAAACTTTGAACAAGCAATTTGATGCAGACAACAAAAATAAACAACATTTGCACTCATAGCTATCCAAATATAAACAACAAAGTTTGAAGGCTCGAGGAGAACAAATTTACATTAGTAGAGAAGACAGGTTCTATAAAGGCCTTGTCCATATTGATGGGGGGTGGGCAATTCAAGAAGTTTACCTCACACTCTTCTTCAAAAGTATTGCCTTTATTCTACATTTTGTTAAGAGTAAATATAGATGTGAAAATATAGGAACAAATGGTGATTATTTAACTTAAGATGCAGAGTACAAATGTAAATACAGCATACAGGCAGAAGGACTGACAAGAGCAATGCGGAGCTAAACTTCTTCAGTAACATTGGTTTTATTCAATATTTTGTCAAGAGTAAATGTAGATCTGATGTGTAGAAAAATGGAGGACAATGGAAAATAAGCTGCAAAGTGTACATGAAGAACTAGCTGACAAATATAAGGACAACAGATACTTACAAGAACAATGCAGAACTAAATTTCTTCGTAGGCATTGGGTTTATTCTACATTAATTTAAGCATTAATATAGATCTGGTAATTTGGAGCGAACAGTGGATAAGCAAGCTATAATGCACAATGATGTCACATAATCCACCAGGTATGAATGTAAGGACATCGATAGGACAATAGGTACTCACAAGAGCAAAGCAACGACCAGCATAGTTGCGATATCCTAGGTTTTGCGGCACTGGTTCTATCGCCAATATACGTCGGGTGCTATGTGATTTCTCCGGTAGCACCACCTTTTTCAAGGACTTTGCTTGTACTCCTTCAGGTTCTTCAATCACCCTCTTCCTTTTGGATGTCTGAAACACAAGAACAGCATTTGAATGGAAAAACATGGTAGACGACAAATGGAATAGGTGTTGATAATGGATGGGCATGGAATCTTCACATATATCATGAGTAAACTAAACAGATGGCGGTGCAACGAAGCAAAAGAAATGCAAGACACCTTATGCAAGATATGTGCAACCAATAAAACCTTGCCAAATTAGAACATGCACCTTATTGGGTGAACAGGATAGGCCATCTGCCTTTGGCTCCTTGAGCTATGAATAGTCATTAGGATCATATTCTGAATACGAATCTATAGGTCGGGAGCATGTGGGTTTCATTGTATCCACAATGGACCTCAATCCCTTGATGCCAAGTTTGTTACCCATTGAACTGTTCTGCAATATTCTTCTGATGTGCGCATTCTTATATTCATTGTGATTACGTACAATATCTGTAAAGCATGAAAACACAAATAGTAGTGAGATTATCTTTGTAATGCAGAGGATATTGTAATATAATAGAGGCTCCCTGTAAACCCTTGTGTGCTATCACTGGATTCTGATGAGAGAGCCCATGTGTGCTGTAATATGGTGAGTAGATTAATATAATCTGGCACAACTACACAAAAAATAGGCTCTCTGTTGGGGGCCCAGATGTAAGATAGTTGGCAGATGATAGGTTCATAATATACCGTATAGAAATTTTATTGCCAAACCATGATAACGAGAGCGCAGAGCCAGTAGGCAGATCGTAGTGTAGATAATAGGGGTACACCATAACCATCACGTGGTGTCTGGGCACGACGAACTTTGGCAACGGTGCATACTCAGGGAGAACACTTTTATCTTGAAATTTAGTGAGAGATCATCTTATAATGCTACCGTCAATCAAAGCAAAATAAGATGCATAAAAGATAAATATCACATGCAATCAATATAAGTGATATGATATGGCCATCATCATCTTGTGCTTGTGATCTCCATCTTCGAATCACCGTCATGATCACCATCGTCACCGGCGCGACACCTTGATCTCCATCGTAGCATCGTTGTCATCTCGCCAACTATTGCTTCTACGACTATCGCTACCGCTTAGTGATAAAGTAAAGCAATTACAGGGCGATTGCATTGCATACAATAAAGCGACAACCATATGGCTCCTGCCAGTTGCCGATAACTCGGTTACAAAACATGATCATCTCATACAATAAAATATAGCATCATGCCTTGACCATATCACATTACAACATGCCCTGCAAAAACAAGTTAGACGTCCTCTACTTTGTTGTTGCAAGTTTTACGTGGCTGCTACGGGCTGAACAAGAACCGTTCTTACCTACGCATCAAAACCATAACGATAGTTCATCAAGTTAGAGCTGTTTTAACCTTCTCAAGGACCGGGCGTAGCCACACTCAGTTCAACTAAAGTTGGAGAAACTAACACCCGCCAGCCACTTGTGTGCAAAGCACGTAGGTAGAACCAATCTCGCGTAAGCGTACGCGTAATGTCGGTCCGGGCCGCTTCATCCAACAATACCGCCGAACCAGAGTATGACATGCTGGTAAGCAGTATGACTTGTATCGCCCACAACTCACTTGTGTTCTACTCGTGCATATAACATCTACGCATAAAACCAGGCTCGGATGCCACTGTTGGGCAACGTAGTAATTTCAAAAAAATTCCTACACACACAGGATCATGGTGATGCATAGCAACGAGAGCGGAGAGTGTTGTCCACGTACCCTCGCAGACCAAAAGCGGAAGCGTTATGACAACGCGGTTGATGTAGTCGTACGTCTTCACGATCCGACCGATCCAAGTACCGAACGCACGGCACCTCCGAGTTCAGCACACGTTCAGCTCGATGACGTCCCACGAACTCCGATCCAGCAGAGCTTTGCGGGAGAGTTCCGTCAGCACGACGGCGTGATGACGGTGCTGATGATGCTACCGACGCAGGGCTTTGCCTAAGCGCCGCTACGATATTACCGAGGTGGAATATGGTGGAAGGGGGCACCACACATGGCTAAGAGATCAATGATCAATTGTTGTGTCTCCAAGGGGTGCCCCTTCCCCGTATATAAAGGAGTGGAGGAGGGGGAGGGCCAGCCCTCTCTATGGCGCGCCCTAGGGGAGTCCTACTCCCACCGGGAGTAGGATTCCCCCTTTCCTAGTAGAACTAGGAGCCCTTCCAAGTAGTAGGAGTAGGAGAGAAGGAAAGGGAAAAGAGAAGAGAAGGAAGGAGGGGGCACCGCCCCTCCCCCTAGTCCAATTCGGACTAAGCATTGGGGGGGGGGGGCGAAATCATTTAGCAGAACCAGCCCAATAGAGGTGTCGACTGTAGATGTCCCTGCTCCCCTTCCTGACAAGGAACATACTGTGCTTCCCATACAGAACAACGCATGGGCCGCCGGCCGAACCAGCGGCCCCCACCGCCTGTGTTCCTCCGCCACCCCACCCCCCACCCCTGCCCCCACCCGCATCGAGTTATCTTCGTTCGGCGAGGCCCCACCAACGCCCCCACAACCACCGTCCCCACCCGAGCCCCTTCCTTCGCACCGACGAACTCCGAAGAGCTCTTAAAAATCGACTTACCCAATTTTGAAATTTAGTCTACTATCATTTAACTAGTGTGGAATATAAAAGGGGAAAACCATAAGCATTGCGAGTATAGTGTTGAGCGTGCCATGGCGGATCTAAAGGTGCAAACCAGACAAAGGCAACTTCACAACCAATGTTTGCTTTCAACTAACAAGTAAGTGATGGACAAGAAATCAGAGTAAAGCAGTGGCGATCTATTTTCTTGCTGCGATAAATAAGTTGAGAAGATACGAAAGAGTACCGCCTCTGGTGCGACGCCGTGTATGCATCTACTGAGAATTTGACGGTGCTGCGGTAGCGATGGCTGTCGGCAGCGTGGAAGCAGATCTAGGAGGGTAGACGGTGGCGGCGGGGCGCGATGGACTAGACGGTCGTGGGAGAGGCGCCGGCAAGGTGGACGATGGCGGGGATGAAGCGAGAGGATGGGATGCAAGGATCCCGGTCAGAAGCCGTGGATGAGAGAGGTCGATCTCTTGTAATGGCCGACGGTGTCGGGGTATCAGCTCTGGCATGGTGGAGGAGGACGGCGGTGGATGGGGTGGCGGACGGAGGAGGCTGGGGTGGCGAGGGTGTTTTGGCACCCACGGAGTACGAATGGGGAAATGGAGGGAGAGAGGAAGGGAGGAACCATGTCTTCAGGGCACGCTTGTCTCAAATGCGAGGAAATTTACAAACTTAGCCCCCGTTTAAAATTTTCTACATCACAACAATATTAGTCGGTTGGGGATAGGACGGTAATCTCGCATACACCAAATATTTGCTGACGAGAGTTTGTTTTTGGCGCCCACCGTGTATGAATCGGGGAGGGAGTCGATTTCGGCCGAGGAGACACTATGTTTTCGTGCCCACCGTGTATGAATCCGGGTGAGAGGCGGTTATGTCATGTTTGAGTGAAATTACAAACCTACCCCTATCGAAACCTATAGAAATCGAGCCGATAGGCTTTGCGTGGCAGGGATAGGCAGTAATTTCCATCTCACAGATTTTGGTTTAGGGCGGTTACTGCGACTTTCCCCGCTTCATTCAAATTTTTGCAGAGCAAGAGTGCACGTTTACCGTGCCAACTCAATTCGAATCCAGTTTGTATTCTATTTTTGTTCGGGCAGGATCCATTTTCGATTGGAATAAAATTCAATATACATCATTTTTATATATAATTCCAAAAGCACAACACCCTTTATACATAAATATGGTTTACAAATGGCATGATCTCAGATTCATAAGGCTGTATCGATCTTAATTTGGATTTTGAAATATTTGAAACCACTTTATGTTGAAATCCAATGTATGCATTCCTCGCTAACTGTCTCCAATTAATGTGTGTTTCATGCGGTTTTTTATTTTTTTACTTATCAAACATGTATAATGTGTTTCACACACGCAACATATAGTGTAATCCCGTTTAGACATTAATTGCATATAAACCATGCATTGTCTTTAATTAAACAATCTATGGATCACTAATATTGATAAACTATATAACATTACACGCGTCCCCAAATTCAAATGAATATGCATGTTTGATACACCAATTTGCGTTATGATATTATCGATGTCGTGATCTCCAGTTTAAATATTTGAATCCCCTTTAATCCAGATATTTGTCTCATATAGCTATCACTCATGCTTATATAGGAGTATCTCTCTAGACCTATATGCGTTCATCGTCTCTCAGGTATCTCTCGTGCTACCTGTATGTTGACAATGATCTTTTATCTTCGTAACACACTGATGGTACTCTCTCCCTCGACCTCCATCACCCTATCTCTCTCTAAGTATATCTCGCTCCCTGCTATGTGTCTCTAACTATGATTCTCCATGTGAAATCTCTTTCTCTCACACAAACACAAACTTCGTCTCCCGGGGTCTCATTTCTCTCTACTATTTCCCTGTGTGCCACTTGCACACACCCTCTCACACAGAGATGTCTTTTGCTCCTTAGGTATGAGAAGCTACGACTCTTCCTCCTAAATATCTCTTTCTCACACACAAACACAAACACTGTCTCCCAGGGTCTCATATCTCTCCACCATTCTCTTGTATGTCGCTCACACACACTCTCTCTCCCTAGAGATATCTTGCGTTCCCTCATATGTCTCTCTAGCTATCACTCTCGTTGTGAAATTTCTTTCTCTCTCGCAGACACAAAACTCCATCTCTCGGGATCTCATTTCTCTCTGATATTTGTTTGTATGTGAGTCACATGCACCCTTTCTCCATCTCTCTCACACCCACACACATAACTCAGCCTTCTGATCCACTCAACTCCTATCTCTATCGCACACTAGCTAGCATCTTTATCTTTCTATTTATCTGTTTCTCCATCAACCTTCTTTCTTGCCCTCACTCTTGCTTCCTATCACGCACACTATGTATGTTTCTCTCTACATGCAATCAAGTGCCCTCCTTTAATCTTTCTCTCCCACACACATAACTTCACCCTCTGAACCACCCGGTGGTCATCTCCAACACTCAAACTAGCCGATGTCCCTCTAGCTAGCATTTCCATATCTGTATCTATCTGTAGTTTCTCCGTCAACATTTCTTTCTCGCACGCACTCTTGCTTCCTATCACCCACACTATATATGTCTCTCCATACATGCATTTATAGGTTGATCTCTTCTGCACAAGCGTTGTGTCTCACTCCCTCTGCTCGCCATAGATGCATGCTCCAGCCCACGCCACTATCTCTTAAAGACAAAAACACATGCTCAATTGTCGGGCCTTCTTCCCTGCACTCTCACATGCATGCATATTGTCATACCGATCTGTCTCTCCCATGTCGTTGATCTTATGACTTATGTCTTCTTTTTTTATCTCGATCATGCGCGCGCGCACACACACATCCACGTATACATGTATACCTCTCGCACATGCATGTTCAAGGTCTCTATGTCTCCATACGTAGTTAATTACCCTCAACCCTAACGCCACATCGAATCGTTCTCTTCTTGTGCGCACATAACTTCCGTCTGGATGGGTAAAACACACACTCACACTTAACAATCTCCTTCTAGCTACCCCCCTCTCACTCTTCTCCTATATCCCCGAAACTAATAAGACCATCCCTTCGTTTAATTCCCGCCTACATGTACCATCAATATATAGTAGTCTTCCTCGGTATCTCTCGAACAAACACGTTCTCTCGATGTCGACTCCTCTCACGTGCACACACCTTCTCTTCCCTCTCTACGGGCCTTTTCTCTCTCGCACCCATCGTTAGTGGCCTCTGCCATACACATCACCTCTCTATGATGAAGCCACACACACTTAAATTACATCCGCCACCGAGGACCCCGCGTCACACACACACACACGCACCCCCACCCCCACACACGCATGTACCCACCCACCCACCCCCCACACACTAAGACTTCATCACACACACACACACGCACGCACGCAGCCCCCCTAGACACACACGCACACACTAAGACTCCATCTCACACACACATGCTCTAGGCGGAGCATTTGTCCTACCACCCTTCGTCCAACCTTACCCGTATGATAAACAATCACCTTAATTTACTTGTATAACATGGAAAAATTCCACTTTACTTTAGTAGTTAGCAAACTTATCATCTCTACTCTTATAAAAAACCGAGTTGGTGATGATGGTGTGCCTGCCATCTTGTAATATAGACCGCCCGATCTATATCTGACGCATAGAAAGCAAACTATGATAATTTTACAAAAGATACCCGCACCTCTCTCCACATCCTTATCTCCCACAACCTCATTGCTGAGCAATTAAAAAAAGGAAGTCTCTGGAACAATCTAGCATGGTGGCCGCTGCCGCCTGCCAGCGCCGTCCATCCCCATGCCTCCGCCCAGTCCGACCACCAGTCGCCACCATGCTCCACTCCTCCTCACCTTATCTATCATCTTTCATTTTTTCGATGAAATTCTCGAGATACCAGTTTTCCGATAAAATTCTCGAGATATCATTAGTTTTTACACATGGGATTACTCCTGCATGGGTCAATCACAACAGGTGTTTTGTAAAAAAATGCATATTGATGTTCCGTGCAATGCATGAGCATGTTGCTTGTAATTATATAACGCAAATCACGAGCAGGAAGTGACATTTTTTACACAACCACGTTAACATGGCCACGTAAATCACTAGCTAAAGTGTAATACCATTATACTTATATCCCGATGCAAAAGGTTGAGTACATGTCCGAAGAGTAGAGTCGCACACACGCACTCTGTCTCTCAGAATCTCTCACACACAGCAGTTACGTGAAGCCCACTTAAGCAGACACGTATGTTACAATTTGTGCACCCGTGGGTACACATGATGGTGCACATTTATTTAAGCCGTACGGTGAACCCAAACAGTAGCTGCATTCATTCCCCTCCCACCGCCTCTTCTCTGGTCGCCATCGCCCGGTAGCCATGGCCCGGCCGAAGGTAACTACATACGCCATACTCCCACCGGAGCGGCGCTTTAATCTGGAAATTTTAGTGGTCATGCATGCATCTTTTTGTGCTAGCACTCCTATATAAGGGTTGACCGGTCGCTTCCCGCGGACGTGCGCGGGCGGTGGAAGAGGAAGGAGAAGGGAAGCGGGCTGTGGAGTAATGTTTTTTACCACAATTTCTTAGGAAACTGAGTGCAATAATTGAGTAGTTTTGCAAACTACCAGTACTACACCTGAAACGGTTCAAAACCAATACTCCCTTGCCAGCGCGCACTTCCCGCGTGAAATGGTTAGCGTCGCCCTGGAGCGTCAGTGCCGTATTAATGCCCAGCTAGAGCGGAGGCGACCTCTCATTGGCACCGGCTTTGAAGCAGCGCGACGGCCGAGAGAGCGCCGCTTCCTGGTGCACGCGACTACTCCACGTCGACGCTGGCCATAGTTTGGATGAGTCTCCATCGTGGGGAGCCACACTAACTGCGATGATATGGATTATTCCATCTATGAAGAACACGTGGGACTGGAACTACGAGACGAACATGTACCCAGGAGTGGACGTACGAACCTGAGTAATGTAGCACAGTAAGTGAAGTAGAAAGGCACAAATAGTATGAACATGCGTGTCATATAGGCATTTGTCTCTTACTACGTACCACTAAATGTTGTATGTGCAATGCACGGGGATGTTATGGAGTACATGCCTAAGTATTCTACTACTACTATATTAATTGGAGGCACATATTAGGTTTTATATTGTTTACGTGTATGCCCCGAGACCTTCCAACTAGATGTGTCTTTCTCTCCGGGCCGCACTTTGTATCGTTCATACCACTAGTACTACTACGTGTGGTCTCCGACCCAGAAGTGGAAGAAGTGGAGACGCTCTACCATGCTGTTCATGTCCCACTCCTTTCGCTGACGTGTGGGACATCCAGCACGTGCCGTGTTTGGCACTCCTTCGTCGTAAGAGTTGAAATGCTAGCATTCATCAAAAAAATATATAAATCAGCAGTGATACTATACCACGCGGTTTCCTTGCTCCTCGATATCGGAAAGAATACTTCCGTTTGCCAACATGTGGGACGTCGACTATCCTGGTCCACTTGCCATGCACGCAGAACTCCAAGGGAGAGTCACCCCGGTCGTCGCACCGCAGTAATAATGACTAATGAGCCATCAAATCACAGGCCCAACCTTTCCCACTGTGAAGTTGCTCGGACGAAGGAACCATCATTACTTTGTTGAATTCCGCTTCTTGAAGAAAACTACTGTACTAGCAGTACTGCTAGCTATAGTAGTTACTCCAGCAGAGGCCTCCTTTCGTTCATAGGATAGGAATTTTATAGGAATATGAAAATCATAGGAAGTGAGATGACATGCATCTCAATTCCTATAGAGAAAGAGATGCCATTTGATGCATAGGATAGGAATTTTTCCATTGAGTCTAGGCTAATGTACTGGTAATTTGCTCAAAAAACTACAGTAGTAAATAGTAGTACTGGTACATGCTCGTACTCAGAAACAGACACACACACTAACTACTAGTACTACTACTTCTCACATGCTTGCCAGACGCCATCGTTCTCCTTCCTGGCTTTGTCGGCGACACCCCACCGTGCTTGGATCTCCGCCGACCTCTCCGCAGCAGCGCGTGCGTCCTCTTCTTTCTTGCGGCGGCGGGCCTCTCTTTTCTTGAGTGCTTTCTGACTTCTCTGCTCCCTCTGTGAGGCTTTGGCCGCCTCTTGCTCTACCACCCATTCAGCCTTGGCAGCTTCAAATTCCGCCCACGTAGGTGTGAGGTCGCGAGCGGCGATGAACTCGACACAGCGGGATGCCATCGCTTCCCTACCATTTTGTGTGCGGTCGTCGGTGGCGAGGAACTCGGCGCGGCAGGATGCCATCACTTCCTTACCGGTTAGTGTGCGGCGCGGTGGCATGCACGACGCTTGGTGAGAGCTCTGGGGTGGAGTGGCCGGACAACCGTATAGTGCATTGGTTTGTCAAGAGCTCAAGGACAGAAGACGAAGGAAATTTGGATTCCCCTTCAATCCTGGTCATTTATTACCGAGTAAAATGCATTGGCGGTCATCGAACTTGTGTTGATAGCTCACTTTGATCATTATATTATATGTGATGCACACATTAGCGCACACCGTCCATAGAGGCAAGTAGCATGTACGCATGCAAACACTCACGCTCACGCTGTCAAACCATGCTAATGCATGCACGTCGCCCTCTCAATCAAAGTCCTGCTCATGGCGCAACGCAAACGGCGAGCCCGTCACCTGCGCGCCCCGGCGGTGCCTGACATTACTATGGTACGGAGTATGTACTATCGTGAGCGACCGATCATAGTGCCACTGCACACGAGTGTGTGCACTAGTAGAAAACAGGGCTTTCGTTCGGGCATGGCAAGCCCATTAGTCCCGGTTCAGTCACGAACCGGGACCCATGGGGGCATTCGTCCCGGTTCGTGAGCCCAGGGGGCCGGCCGGGGCCTCGTGGGCATTGGTCCCGGTTCGTATGGAACCATTTGTCCCGGTTCGAGGCACGAACCGGGACTAATGGGCCTCGCTCCTGGCCCACAACCATTGGTCCCGGTTCTTGGCATGAACCGGGACAGAAGGCCCGGATTTAGTACCGGTTCTAGCCACGAACCGGGACAAATGAGCTGCCTATATATACCCCATCGCCGCAGCAGAGCACTCCACAGTGCTCTATTTTTTCTGGCCATCGAGGGGAGGGCATTTGGGTGCTCTAGCTCACCTCCTATACACATGAGGTGTTCGATGAAATGTCTGAGCCACACTAGCTAATCTTTCTCCTCTCGAAACTCGACCTCCGAGCTCCATTTTCCCCGAGATTTGTCTAGGTTTAGCGGTCCGTCACGTCCCGTCCCCGTCTTCACCGCCGTCGATCGCCCGCGCCGATCTCGTCGCCAGCACCACCGTGGTGAGCCTCTTGTTCTTATCTTCTTTCTGAAAGAAAAAAAATTCTTACTTTAGATAGATACTTGTCTAATTTTGTTACTTTTATTATTCCTTCTTATTATATAGTGCGATGGTTTTGGTATCCGCCCCTGTCGGCCCTCGTCCTGTCTATGATTCGGATGTGGTATATATTATCTTTATAACTATTGGTTCATTAATTGTTTATGAAAATTATGCCGACCAACGTGACATAGATTTTATTTATCTAGGAGGTATGTGAACCGGAAATTCCAACCGACCATATTGTCGAGAGGTTAAATTTAGTTGAAGAAGAAAACAATTTCTTGAAGGAAAAAATAAAAAAATTGAGGAGGAGAAGATGATATTGGAGTTGCATGTTGCGGATGTCGTCGATGATCACAAGATCAAGATGGATGCAATGCGCTTGAAGATTAGAAAGATTAGAAAATATGCCATTCATACCGAGGCTTGGTATCATTATGCCGTTGGATCAATTGTTACCTTGGTTGCGATTATGATCGCATTTGTTTTCGCATTGAAATGTTTTACATAGTTTCAATGTATGGTTTAATTAATTAGATGCTCTGGAGAGCTATATGTTGTTAGATGAGAACTATGTATGTACTTTGGTTTTAATGTGATGATGAACTTCTATTAATTTGATCACTTAATTATCTATTCATGATGTTCTGTAATGGTGTTTGACACACTTAATTATATATAATGCACGTAGATGAACCGGCAATGGATGTACGGTGACAGACACACCTCCGAGTACATTAAGGGCGTGCATGATTTTCTCGAAGTGGCTGAGGCAAACAAGCAGAATGGTTTTATGTGTTGTCCATGCCCTACATGTGGGAATACGAAGTCTTACTCTGACCGGAAAATCCTTCACACCCACCTGCTTTACAAGGGTTTCATGCCACACTATAATGTTTGGACGAGGCACGGAGAAATAGGGGTTATGATGGAAGACGGCGAAGAAGAGGACGATGACAACTATGTGCCCCTGAATACGGTGATGCTGCAATGGGGAAGCTGCTGAAGATCAAGAGGAACCAGACGATGTGCCCAATGATGCTGCAACGGGGGAAGCAGCTGAAGATCAAGAGGAACCAGTGCTCGATGATGATGATCTCCGCCGGGTCATTGTCGATGCAAGGACGCAATGCGAAAGTCAAAAGGAGAAGCTAAAGTTCGATCGCATGTTAGAGGATCACAAAAAAGGGTTGTGCCCTAGTTGCGAAGATGGCAACACAAAGCTCGGTACCGTACTGGAATTGCTGCGGTGGAAGGCAAAGAATGTTGTGCCTGACAAAGGATTTGAGAAGCTATTGAAAATATTGAAGAAGAAGCTTCCAAAGGATAACGAATTGCCCGACAGTACATACGCAACAAAGAAGGTCGTATGCCCTCTAGGATTGGAGGTGCAGAAGATACATGCATGCCCTAATGACTGGATCCTCTACCGCGGTGCGTACAAGGATCTAAATGCATGCCCGGTATGCGGTGCATTGCGGTATAAGATCAGACGAGATGACCCTGGTGATGTTGACGACGAGCCCCCCAGGAAGAGGGTTCCTGCGAAGGTGATGTGGTATGCTCCTATAATACCACGGTTGAAACGTCTGTTCAGAAACGAAGAGCATGCCAAGTTGATGCGATGGCACAGTGAGGACCCTAAGAAAGACGGGAAGTTGAGAGCACCCGCTGACGGGTCGCAGTGGAGAAAAATCGAGAGAAAGTACTGGGCTGAGTTTGCAGCTGACCCAAGGAACGTATGGTTTGGTTTAAGCACGGATGGCATTAATCCTTTCCGGGAGCAGAGCAGCAATCACAGCACCTGGCCCGTGACTCTATGTATGTATAACCTTCCTCCTTGGATGTGCATGAAGCGGAAGTTCATTATGATGCCAGTTCTCATCCAAGGCCCTAAGCAACCCGGCAACGACATTGATGTGTACCTAAGGCCATTAGTTGAAGAACTTTTACAGCCGTGGAATGGAAACGGTGTACGTACGTGGGATGAGCACAAACAGGAGGAATTTAACCTGCACGCGTTGCTGTTTGTAACCATCAACGATTGGCCCGCTCTCAGTAACCTTTCAGGACAGACAAACAAGGGATACCACACATGCACGCACTGTTTAGATGACACTGAAAGTATATACCTGGACGAATGCAGGAAGAATGTGTACCTGGGCCATCGTCGATTTCTTCCGACCAACCATCAATGTCGAAAGAAAGGCAAGCATTTCAAAGGCAAGGCAGATCACCGGAAGAAGCCCGCCAGGCGTACCGGTGATCACGTACTTGCTATGGTCAATGATTTACACGTAATCTTTGGAAAGGGTCCCGGCGGACTAGCTGTTCCGAATGACGCTGAGGGACACACACCCATGTGGAAGAAGAAATCTATATTTTGGGACCTACCCTACTGGAAAGACCTAGAGGTCCGCTCTTCAATCGACGTGATGCACGTGACGAAGAACCTTTGCGAGAACCTGCTAGGCTTCTTGGGCGTGTATGGGAAGACAAAAGATACACCTGAGGCACGGGAGGACCTGCAACGTTTGCACGAAAAAGACGACATGCCTCCGAAGCAGTATGAAAGTCCTGCCAGCTACGCTCTTACGAAAGAAGAGAAAGAAATCTTCTTTGAATGCCTGCTCAGTATGAAGGTCCCGACTGGCTTCTCGTCGAATATAAAGGGAATAATAAATATGCCAGAGAAAAAGTTCCAGAACCTAAAGTCTCATGACTGCCACGTGATTATGACGCAACTGCTTCCGGTTGCATTGAGGGGGCTTCTACCAGAAAACGTCCGATTAGCCATTGTGAAGCTATGTGCATTCCTCAATGCAATCTCTCAAAAGGCGATCGATCCAGAAATCATACCAAGGCTAAGGAGTGATGTGGCGCAATGTCTTGTCAGTTTCGAGCTGGTGTTCCCACCATCCTTCTTAAATATCATGACGCACGTCCTAGTTCATCTAGTCGACGAGATTGTCATTCTGGGGCCCGTATTTCTACACAATATGTTCCCCTTTGAGAGGTTCATAGGAGTCCTAAAGAAATATGTCCGTAACCGCGCTAGGCCAGAAGGAAGCATCTCCATGGGCCATAAAACAGAGGATGTCATTGGGTTTTGTGTTGACTTTATTCCTGGCCTTAAGAAGATAGGTCTCCCTAAATTGCGGTATGAGGAGAGACTGACTGGAAAAGGCACGCTAGGAGCGGACTCAATAATATGCAGGGACGGGCATTCTTGGTCTCAAGCACACTACACAGTTCTACAGAACTCTACCTTGGTGACCCCGTATGTTGATGAACACAAGAACAGTCTGCGCTCCAAACACCCGGAGCAGTGTGACGACTGGATTACATGTGAACTCATCAGGACTTTCAGCAGTTGGTTGGAAACACGTCTCAGAGGTGACACCACTGTTTGTGATGAGTTGTACTCGTTGTCCAAGGGACCATCTTCGACTGTATTGACTTACAAAGGATACGAGATAAATGGGAATACATTTTACACGATTGCCCAAGATCAAAAGAGCACCAACCAAAACAGCGGTGTCCGCTTTGATGCAGCAACCGAGAGGGGAAATGACACATATTATGGTTACATAATGGACATATGGGAACTTGACTACGGACATGATTTTAAGGTCCCTTTGTTTAAGTGCAAATGGGTCAATTTGTCAGGAGGCGGGGTACAGGTAGACCCACAGTATGGAATGACAACAGTGGATTTGAACAATCTTGGGTACACTGACAAACCGTTTGTCCTAGCCAATGATGTGGCACAGGTTATCTATGTAAAGGACATGTCTACTAGACAGAGAAAAAGAAAAGATAAGGAAGCGAATACATCATACGATGAGCCAAAGTGCCACATAGTTCTTTCAGGAAAAAGGGACATTGTGGGAGTGGAGGGCAAGACAGACATGTCTGAAGATTATGAAAAGTTTCATGAAATTCCTCCCTTGAAAGTCAAGTCTGACCCAAGCATCCTGATAAACGGTGAAGATTATCCATGGTTACGGCGCAATAAGCAAATGACACAAGCGAAGAAAAAGTGAAGACTTTCTCCCGCAACTATTATGATGATACCATGCCAACTTTGTAATAGACGAGTATGATACCATTGTCCGTTTTGTACACGAAGTGCATCTAGTTTTTGCCGTAACCCTCTCAGCTTTCTTGCACATGCTATGTGGATGAAATGATGATACCATGCCAACTTTCAACCTTTTCAGAGTTCATTTGAAATGCTTTTCAATTTTAGGGTCTTATAGATCAAAATAATTAGTAAATGCATGAAAAATAATGAAAATTGATGATGTGGCTTTGAATGGTGCATTTTGAACACACAAAAAGTCAGGAGTTCAAATAAGTTTAAAAAAAATGAAATCCCTTTGTAACAGACGAGTTTCCGTATGAAATCCTGATACTTCGAAAGAGATTGTCCGTTTTGTACACGAAGTGCATCCAGTTTTTGCCGTAACCCTCTCAACTTTCTTGCACATGCTATGTGGATGAAATGATGATACCATGCCAACTTTCAACCTTTTCAGAGTTCATTTGAAATGCTTTTCAATTTTAGGGTCTTATAGCTCAAAATAATCAGTAAATGCATGAAAAATGGTGCATGAAAAATAACAAATAAAATAAATAAGTAATTAGAAACAAAATAATATAAACTTTAATAAAATATATAAGTAGAAACAAAATAAATAAACTTTAATAACATAAATAAAATTTATGAAACTAAAATTATCAAAGTATTTTCTGTTCAAAACATTATAAGCAACCTCTAGTATTATTGAAACTAAAATTATATAAAATTGATGCAACTAAAATTATCGAAGTATTTTCTGTTCAAAATCATTGAAAGCAAAAATAATTTTCATAAAGAACTTTTTTTGTTAGAAACTTTAATAGCAAAAAGAATTATCATAAAGTAAAATAAATAAGTAATTAGAAACGAAATAAAATAAATAAATAAGTTTTTTGTTGTAAGTAGAAACAAAACAAAATAAATAAAGCAAAAAAGAAAACAATAAAACAGGCAAAAAATAAAAATTATGCCACCTACTGGGCCACCACGGCCTGAATACGACTAGAAACCCATCCATGGGCCAGGATTCAGGCCCGCAGAAGGCCCAGTAGGCCCACAGGCATGTACAGAGAAGTTAGGCCCGTAAGCCTGCTTTAGAGAGGAGCTCGACAGCTCAGGCGCACCGCACCTTATAAACAGGTGCGGCTCTCTCTCAGCTAGCGAGGTGGGACTAAACTCCCACCACCACGCCGTTGTGCAAGGCCATTGGTCCCGGTTGGTGGCACGAACCGGGACCAATGCCACCCTTTGGTCCCGGTTCGTGGCACCAACCGGGACCAATGCCCCCCCTTTAGTCCCGGTTGGTGCCACCAACCGGGACCAAAGACCGCCGCTTCCCGCCCTTTGGGCTGCTGAAAAGAGGCCTTTGGTCCCGGTTGGTAGCACCAACCGGGACTAAAGGGGGCATTGGTCCCGGTTGGTGGCACCAACCGAGACTAATGCTTGGACTATATAACAAACACTTGTGAAAAGTTTCAGTTTTCATCGCCAGTTGCCTCCCCCCCACCGTCAGGCTGCTCCACCTCGCCGTCTACGCCGCCGCCAATGCCGTCGCCTCCCTGAGCCCGCGCCGTCCTCGTCGCCGGCATCCCTGAGCCCGCCGTCCTCGTCGTCCCCGTCACCGCGTGGCTCCCCGAGCCCACCCCTCCTCGTCCCTGTCGCCTCCTGCCGTCCCGAGACCACCGTCCCCGTCATCGCATGCGGCCCCGAGCCCGCCATCCTCGTCGCCGGACTCCTGCCGTCGCCGCCCCCCTCGAAGTGAGCCCCCCTTTCCCATGGTCCCGATCGAGCGCCGCTCTTGCGCCCGAGTGCCCCTTGCTCTCTGCCCCTGCTCCATGGTCGCCGCCGGCCCCGACGCATTGAAGAGCAGAAGGAGAGGAGAAGGAGAGGAGAGGAGAAGGAGTGGAGCAGCAGCAAGACGCCGTCCAATTTTCTGAAATTTCTGAATTTTTTACAGATATGAATAGTGCATATAGAGGGTGTTTGATCAAATGCTAGATGGCTTTGGGCATTTTTAGAATTTATGATATTTTTTGTGGTGAGGTACTGATGCAAGACAAAGGTGATGGCAAAATTTCAGAATTTTTGGATTGGTTTAGAATAGGTTTTCAGCAAGGAATTTGAATCTGGTTCAAATTTCATTTGAATGAAATTTGAAAATTTTGAACTATGGATCAGAAGGTTTTTGGTGAAATGGAGTGTGGGCACTGTCATGAAGTTGGAGTAATTTTTGTGGTTGTAAAAGAGTTAGGAAAATTTAGAATGTGCTAAATATGTCAAAAAATGTCTTTTTGTTCATATACAGAAAGTTTTTATATATGACTATGGATATATGAGCAATGATGATCCATGGATGTATGCATTGATATATATGAGAAACGATGTTCATAGAATATTTACCAAGTATATATGTATTTTTGTTCATAGCATTTTTTTTCCATTTATATATGTATGTGGCTATAGATGGATATATATGAGAAATGATGATCCATGGAAAAGTTTTATATATGCAAAAGTTACATTTTTAGAAAAGTTTTATATATCTAGCTAGGAAAGGAAGAAGAAGAAAAAGAAGGAGAGGAAAAATGAAAATAAGAAGAGGAAGAAAGGAGAAGAAGAGGAGAAATAAAAAAGAAGAGGAAAAAAGAAGAAAAAGAAGAGGAGAAGAAGAAAGGAATAGAGGAGAAGAAGAAAAAATAGAATATCTATTTTTTCTTCTTCTCCTCTATTCCTTTCTTCTTCTCCTCTTTTTCTTCTTCTTTTTTTCTTCGATCTTCTCCTCTATTCCTTTCTTCTTCTCCTCTTTTTATTTCTTATTTTTTTCTTCAATCTTCTCCTCTATTAATATCTTCTTCTCCTCTTTTTATTTCTTCTTCGTCTTCTTATTTTTTATCGGATATGTCGTTGTCGATATACCCCGTGTCCCGATAACTTCAACATGAGGGGGGGGGGGTTCGACCTACCCCCTCCCCGATAACGTTATTTTCCCATGTATGTATGTCATCGTTGTCGATATAACCCCCTCCCGGATAACTTCGACCGTGATAACTTATACCACGGGAGCACCCCCCGGCCCTCTCGCTCGACCAAAACTCTCGAGGACACCCAAACCCTAGAAAAAAACGATGTCGGTCTCCTACCCCCTCCCGCCGCGCCCCTACCCTTGAAGCGTTGCCGAGGCCACCCCAAACCCGGAATAAGCTAGGTCTACGTTTGCACTAATATATCCACCTGCTGTCATGTTTGTGTACTAATTGCCATGTTGTAATATTTGCAGAAACAATGGAGCACGGACGAGACGAGGAAGCAGAAGAGGTGTTGGGGGACATAATTCTTAGCTAGAGGTGATATCTTGTCGTATCTTAACGACAATGATGGTCCGGAAGAACAAGGTGAAGAAGCAGGCTACGGTGATCGAAGAGTGGAGGAGGAAAGACATGATTATGATGGCTCCGGTGACCCAATGGTGGTGCAAGAAGGAGCCCGTGGTGACGGCTCCGGTGACCGAACAGAGTCCGGCCAGGTAAATATATTAGTTAAGCATGTGCTGACTAGCTAATTGATGCATTCATTGTTTTGGTATGTACACATAATAATTAACTCTCGTCTTTCTTCTTTTTTCTAGACCTCCGGATGGAGCACAACTTCGGTAAAGAGACGAGGCCCAAAGAGAAAGTTGTGCTCGGATGAAAGGTTTGAGATCACAGCAATCGCGCGCGACGGCCAACCGATTGAACCCATCCGGACAAATTAAGCATTTGCTGCTCAGTGTGGGGTTCTTGTTAGGGACAAAATCCCGATCAGCATCCACCAATGGTATAAGCCTAAGAAGGAAGACCCTGAGGTGTCTTATGTCAATGATATGCAGAAAGATGATCTTTGGACTGAGCTGAAGGCAAATTTCACCCTACCGCCAGAGGAGGATCCAGAGAAGCCAGTTAAAGAGCAATTAATCAAGTCTCATGCTCTTAAGAAGATGGCAGACCTATTTAGGAGGTGGAAGAATGAGCTGAAAACGTTTGTCGACAAAGAAGAGACACCAAAATTCATCGGCCGGTATGAGAAGATCAGAGATCACTGGCCCGCATTTGTGGCCCACAAGACATCAGAAAAGAGTAAGAAGATGTCATCGACAAACAAGAAGAATGCTGCGAAGAAGAAGCTTCAACATCGCACGGGGTCAGGTGGCTACCTCAAAGCCCGGCCTAAGTGGGCCAAGGCTGAGAATGATCTGCTTGATAAAGGGATCGAACCAGAGAAAATGAACTGGCCAGACCGTTGCCGGACTTGGTTCTTCAGGGCTGGCGGAAAATTGGACCCTGTATCAGGGAGGTGCGTTTGGACGGACAAGTTTTTGAGAATACCAGTCAAGAGGCTTCATCACTATATCGATGCAGCGCAGCAAGGGACGTTCGTTTCAGACAGAGAGAACGACGAGCTCACAATGGCCCTCGGGAATCCTGAGCACCCTGGACGGACACGAGGCACGCCAGGCTCTGTTCCGTGGAAGGCTGGTTTTCCGGACGTAGGCGGTTACAAAAGCCAGGAGAGGAGGAAAAAAGTGGAGCAGACCCAAATTCAGAAGCTGCACGAAAGGGTTCAAGCGCTAGAGGAACGAGACGCCAATCGACATGCCGAAACTACCCCCAAAGCTACCCCGCCATCTCAGCGGAGAAGCAGCGTGGCTTCCATCGAGCTGCTTCAGCCGGAGCATGTCTTGACGGCTCCTGCTAGCTACCCCATGGATGCTATCACAGAGTCTCAACATTGCCACCTTATGACGCAATGGCAGAACTTCAAAGTCAAGGCGGCTGTTGGCTCTGTTTTACCTCCTGAACCCGGCGCAACCTACCACTGCCGGCCGATTCCAGAAGTATATGCTAGGGTGATGGTGGATGAAATAACGGAGGGATTTGAGGACCTCCGGCTTGACTAGCCTACCGGTGAAGGGGAGACTCGGCTGGGTTCTGCTTTGAAGACTCCATGCCTATGGCGGAAGGAGCTCATCAACCTTCCGAACTGGACGCCTCCGGCAAGTAAGGGCACTCCGCCTCCTCCTCCGCCTCTTCCTCCGGCGAGTGATCAGGGCACTCAGCCTCCTTCTCCGGCGCATGGCGGCACTCCGCCTCCTCCTCTGCCTCCTCCTCCGGCGAGTGATCAGGACACTCAGCCTCCTTCTCTGGCGCGTGGTGGCACTCCACCTCCTTCTCCGCCTGCGCCGGCGCGCCAGAGCAGCCAGCCTCCTCCTTCTCCGCCTCGTCAGTAAGGGCGGAAGAGACCCGCCGCCGCTCTGGCTGCTCCGGCGCGTCGTAGTCCTTCTCCTCCGCCTCGTAAGCAAGGAAAGAAGACAGCCGCAGCCGCTTCGTCTGCTCTGCCGGCGTCTAGCAGTACAGCCAGAG
Organism: Aegilops tauschii subsp. strangulata; assembly: GCF_002575655.3. Classification (NCBI taxonomy): domain Eukaryota; kingdom Viridiplantae; phylum Streptophyta; class Magnoliopsida; order Poales; family Poaceae; genus Aegilops; species Aegilops tauschii. The sequence continues at coordinate 556,603,862 of NC_053041.3, read as the reverse complement.
GCGGGAGGCAATACAGATTCGGTCCTTCTCTGAAGACTCCAGAGAAGTTACCATATGAGAGGACCGAGGAGGAAACCAGGAAGATCGTGCGAGCCGAGGTGAAAAACTTCTTTGAAGGGGTGAAAGCAAATAAACATCCACCTCCAGAGGACAAGGTAGATCCGGTGAAAGCGAAGTGCACTCTGGCTTCCCTGACAAAACCACCAAAGTCTCCACTGAAAGGCAACTATGAGCGCATTATTGCAAAGACATTTGCCGAAGTGGAGCGGTCGGGAAGTACTGTCAGGGATCAAAGGTTAAAAGAACGACGAGCTGGGAAAAAATTGCCCAGCTCGGCGAACAAGCGAACCAATCGTGCCCCCCGCTCAAGGTGTCTAGCGACATCGTCGCTAATGATCTGAGGATGGTGCCCGATTATAGCAATCTTGGAGATTACCTGCCCGACGATGTACATTATGATATCTTGGAGGTGGACGAACACAAATACCATTACGGGAAGCCTCTCGTCAAAGATGAAAGATCTCTAACAACGATGATGCGAAGATTACATTATTGGTACATGAAAACCTGCAGAGAGTCTGGGGGGAGGGATACTTTAACGCTGAGAGTTAAACCGGAGCATGACCTCGTTGGAATTGAACTGTTGAATGTTCCATTTGAGGAGTTCTTCCAGGTTTTCAATCAAAAGGCCCTCGATAAATCAACAGTCACTTGCTACTATCTGTAAGTAGTACTACTTCTGTCATTAAGTCTCTCTATATAGGTCAGCTCTTTCATTGCATGTATTTATAATTATCCTCACTATATTATGCAGATTGAAGATCGCCGAATTGAAGAAATAACAAATCGGTGATATTGGGTTCATTAACACAAATCTCATAGATGCAACTGAGGTTAAATATCATGCTGAAAATACCGAGGCCAACTTGCTACGATCGTTGGTAATAAATGAAAACAAAGATATAATACTCTTTCCTTACAACTTCAAGTGAGTGTTACTGTCTTGTGCATATTCGGTTTCCCTTATTAGTCCAGGTTATAGTAATGTAATTGATGACTTATGCATGCGTGCGCAGCTTCCACTATATTCTCCTAGAGATTAAGCTTGAGCAGGGAGTAGTAACCGTCTTAGACTCGAGACGAAAAGATCCCCAGGACTATGCGGACATGACTCAAATGCTCGAGAAGTAAGTTAAATCGATCATTATCCACTATATCAGCAACTTTGTTCATTTCCTGATATCAAGCAATTGTTTTCTTTGTCTGGTAGGGTTTGGAGAAAATTCACCAAAAAAGCTCCGGGACTGCCGAAGAAGCTGCAATTTAAACACCCAAAAGTAAGCACTATAGTAGCATGTTCCGTGCATCTCCTAGTGATTAAAGCGCTAGTTTCATCAATACCATTTAGCATGCTTGCTTATCAGTTTGATTGACCTCTATTTCTTGTAAAGTGGTTGTGGCAGGAACCCGGGAATAATTACTGTGGATACTACATTTGCGAGTCCATCCGCTACACGACCTGTGAGCGGGGCTACTCTGACGAACAATATGAAGTGCGTAAGCAATAATATTCACAATTTTTTATTACCATCATTTGTGTTGAGTTTCATTTATTCATATATATATGTATTGACCCCCTTCTTCAAATTAGATGTTTCGGAAGCGGGATGAACTCCTAGCACCAGATCGTATGCGAGCAATTCAAGAGGAATTGGCGGCATTCTTCCTTGACCACGTGATCGCTGAAAACGGAGAATACTATGTGGACCCTGTGTTCTTACAATTTAATTAGGAGATTATATTGTAAGAGATAATTATTGTATATATGTAGTCGGTAGTGTCGGATAGATATACGGGAACTTGTTGTTCGACCAATCTCTCGGAGAAGGAGAGGTGGTCGATATCACTTCTCTCTGTATGCATATGTTCATGACGATCTTCTGTTTCCTTCATTTGATTACTAGCTAGCGTGTCTAGTCCTCTCCATACGTATATAGTACGTAGCGTCGACCAAGCACGGAGATAAGAGAGGACACTTCTCTCTATTAATTAGCTAGCTAACACAATATATGAAACACCTAAATTAACCCCCCAAAACCCCCAACCCCCCCCCCTTTCAAAAAAAACAAAAACCCCAGCCACTGAAATGCTGACGCGTGGATGCCTATTGGTCCCGATTTGTGCCACCAACCGGGACCAAAGGCCCTCCTGCCTGGGCTCGCCGCACCGGCCACGTGGAGGCCCATCTGTTCCGGTTCGTGTAAGAACTGGGACTAAAGGGTTAGGGCATTAGTAAGGACCCTTTAGTCCCGGTTCAATAACCGGGACAAAAGGCCCTTACCAACCGGGACAATAGGCCCTTTTTCTACTAGTGGTGTTTGATCGATTCGTCCATTATTCGTAAGTTATGCATGGTTGTGTGGTGTCTAATGGTGGTCGTCGAAGGCTTGCTGGCGACAAGACCGGTTGCATGGACGCCTGGTTGTCAATACATGCCGCATACACTTCAAAGGCTCGTCATCCGTGAGTTCACATTTTACCACCACGCCAGCGTCTGACCGCCCTGGACTACCGAAACCCCTTCCATCGCTAGCGCGCGCTTCCCGCCTGAAACGGTCACCGTCTCTCCAGAACGTCAATGCCGCATTCACCGGACTTAACTGCAGGTGCTGTTGGTGTGTCACTGACATGCGGGCCAGACGCCCGTTGGGCCCACATGTCAGTGACCCAACGCACTTGCAGTTAAGTCACTGAAGCAGTGTCTGCATTCACGCCCGACGAACCTACTCCAGCGCCAGCCGTCCATTCGTTTGCCGCAGCTCATTGCCATCCGCCCGCCATATTAACTTGAGCCCCAGCTCCCAGCCATAGCCAAAGACCCACACTCATTCTCCTCCGGTCCCTTCCTTCTGTCGGCACCACTCCAACCATGGCGTCCTGGTGCTCCAAAGCTCTCTTGGACGTACTGTCGCAGGAGCAGATGAAGGACATCGGCGGTTCCGCTCCGGGCGCGCTCCAAAGTTCTCTTGGACGTACTGTCATAGGAGCAGACGAAGGAGATCGCCGGCTCCCCCCCGGCCGCCCTCCGCCGCTACTACCACGAAGCCGGCGCGCATGCGTGGGCGCAGCCGGCAGCGAGGAAGAGTAGTACACGGTAGGTCTTCGCCGCTCTGGTCCCAGGAAGGCCACCGCTCCTCCACTCAGTCGATGCCAAGCTTGGTGGGATAAACATCGGTGGCTGATTAGCCGCTTGTCGGCAACGTGGAGGCAGAAATCTTCAGAACCTTGTGCTCCGGAGGAGGAGGTTATCGAGGCAGATGAGGAGGAGGCAAAGGCAATGGCCGGCTTTCTCGGGTTCATGGCCGGACATGGTGGTCGGGCGCTGGCGATCGTTTAGATTAGGTTTACAATAGGTTTTAGTACGGTTTGTGCGAAATATGTAATGAATTTCGTCCAGTTTGTAGGAAAAGTTTTCAAAATGTAATGAATTTCATCCGGTTAATTTGAAATTTGCTTTGTTTGCATGAATTTCGTCCGGTTAGTTCATATAGTTGTTGAAAGGTATGCGAGCAGCATTGGATGGCATCCATCAGTGTCCTCGGACAGATGCCGGTGTAAATTTGTGGGCCAGCGCTGGAGATTAATAGTGCTCCATTATTTGGCAGGGAACAGTTATCCCTCGATCAAATCAGATCCGCCATATTTCGCACTCCTCCCACGTAAGGGTGTAAACTCTTGCTTACATAAAAATGGAGCAAGTGGACGGCACTGTAGCACGTCATATCACTCAAACTAGCCCGCCTAACACGCGGGAAAGCATCGCCCTCGTCATTTTGTTCTAGATTTCTATCGATCGATCGCACAAAAATATTTCGCTTTGCAAGTTCAAAAGAAAAGGCGGCACACTTACGACTCGTATGCGTCGCACCCCCGACAGTCTGGCTCGCACGCCGCTCACCAGAAGGGACACGCATTGTCTTGCAATTTCACTGACATGTGGGACTGCAATTGAATAAACCGTCGATAGTTGAAATCTAATCGCTCGGCGAGCGTCGGCTGAGAAGCGAGAGATGGGGGAGGGAGAAGAGATCGCCCGCCCGCCGCACACGGACTCCAAGAAATATATGGTGATAATGTGAGGTGGGCCATGCGGGAGTCCGGACCGCTTCCAAGCCCTCCCCCCTCAGACGCCAGCTGCCCGCATTCATAGCAAGTAGTACTAGTAAAATACTGGCCTATAAGCCCGCTTATGTGGAGGAGAGAGAGGCATTGACAAAGTCAAGGAGTGGGCTCTGCAAGAGCCCGTCTCTACACGTGCTCCTAGGTATAAAAAAACTAATTCTAAAAAAGAGGCATAAACAATAATTGTGTCTAAAAAAAGAAAGGTAAAAACATTTGAGAGGAAATAGATAGAGAGAAAGTGAGAAAAAGTTGTAACCTTTATAGCCAACCTTATAGTCAACACTATGGTAGTATTACATGAGGAAGGAGGGAGTGGTGCACACGCCAAGTTCACTGGGCTGCCGTGTTTCACACTCCTCCGTCTTACACTACAAAAAAAGACACATCCGTGACATTTTGGGCCAAACGAAATTTTTTTCTGTCATACTTATGACACTTCTATGACGATAATTGTGAAAAAACCCGGTATCATCATAGATGTGGCGGGGTCCTACTTCTATGACAAAAAATCATGACAAAAAATGGGCTTTTCGTCCTGGGCGGGCCGGAGACGCAGCTGCATGACATTCTTTGGTCCGTCCATGACGGAAAAAACCGTGGTAGAAGTGAGGGCGAGGAAAATATCAGGGTGTTCTCGGTTATGGTGGGTGGTCGGGGCCGAGCGATGCGCGTTTCTCTCGTACACGCATGCGCATGGGTGCAAGGCGTTGGGCTCTAACTGAACCCGAGCGAGGCGGTGGGCTCTAACTGAACCCGAGCGATTGCACTGCAGGCTATGCGTTACTGAACCCGAGCGATCGATCGATGGCTGTTAACTGAACCCGATCGAGCGATTCCTTCGCTACTGTTGCTAACTGAAGCCGATCGATGCTGCCTCTGGATGAACAGTGAGCGTTGCTGGGGGGCTTTGGATGAACAGTTCCCGGTGGGGGTGGATGAACAGGACCCCGTGGTGTTGCCTCTGGATGAACAGGACCCCGATCGATCGAGCCGGTTGGGCTGGATGAACAGGACCCCGTGGAGGGCTGGATGAACAGGACCACCCCGTGGAGGGCAGGATGAACAGTAGATGGTGGAGGGCTGGATGAATAGTAGCCCATGGAGGGGTGGTTGAATAGGAGCCCGTGGAGAGGGCTGGTTGAACAGTAGCCGATGGAGTAGCGCGTGGTGGAGGATGGATGAACAGGAGCCCATGGATGAACAGTCGCAGGTGGAGGCTGGAGGAGGTCGACGGTGGATGAACAATAGCCCGTGGAGGCTGGAGGGGGTCGACGGTGGAGATGAACAGGACCCCCGTTTCGACCATAGCGCTCCAACACAAGTCCGTTTCCTACGTTTTGCGGTACGTCACACCCCTCCCGATCAACAGGACCCCCGTTTCGACCGTAGGAGGTCCGTTTCCTCCGTTTTGCGGTACGCCAGACCCCTCCCGATGAACAGGATCCCGTTTCGAATGTGGCCGGTCGAACACAAGGCCGTTTCCTCTGTTCTGCGGTACGCCAGGCCTCGTTTCCATCGGCTGTTCCGTCCAAGCCCTCCCGATGAACATGACGACGCATTCCGTTCCGACCCAGCCGGTTGGCTCCCCATGAACACGATGACGGCGTTGTTTCTCCATTCCGACCCAGCCATGTACACGAGCCCTGGCCGTACGTACGCGCGAGTAGGCGTTCGAGACCCTGCCCGTATGTACGTACGTGGCCGTATTTACTTTCTTGCACCCTGGCCGCTGTACGTACGTGTACATGCTACGTGCGCGCCTCTACGACACGTGCGCGCCTCTACATCGACCAGTATGTACGTACACGTTCGCGACCAGAATGACAACGCTACGTACGCTTCGACCAGGTGGGTCCCGACTGTCAGGCACTTCCTTGCATGCGAAGATGTAGCTGGTGGGTCCCAGCAGTCAGGGGGTGAATCGTTTTTTTGCCCGGACACACTTCCTTGCGTGCGAAGTTGTAGCTGGTGGGTCCCAGCAATAAGGGGGAAACGTTTTTTTTGCGAAATACGGTGGCCCGTCCGGTGGGTCCCCGCTGTCAGGTGGAGGAATAATTATTTTGCACGTAATAAGGAGGCACTTCCTTGCTGCGGCCGTGGACCCAGCTGTGAGCCTCTCCACGTACAGTACTCTTCCGATGGAAGTCGTTCCTTGACCGCGTTGACCACGCCGCGCCGAGAGCACCAGGGCGGTGGACGATGGCGAGGCCTAGGAAGGGGACGACGAGGAGCCGGGGAAGACGCGGCAGTGGAAGCCCACGCGGAGAGGAGTACGAGGGTTCACTGGTTCGACTGCGGTGTGAGGCTGCCGTCGCCGCAGGGCCTGGCCAGCGGTGGGAATAGTAGGGGCGGTGAGGCCTCTACGGCAGCATAGCCGGCCACAGGAGGCAGGAGCATGCGGCACGACCGGCGCTGCTTTGGGCGGCTGGAGCAAGAAGACCAGAGGTTGTACAAGCACCACGGCCGTTGGATGGACATCGAACGGTCACTGGAGCTAGAATCGTTCATATTGACTAAGTTGACAAAGCACTCCGTCCCCGTCAACTTAGTAGGCCCACAAGTCAGCCTCCCACCAAGGTGGGTCCCAACTAGCAGGGGGAGTATTCATTTTTTTGTGCGTAATAAGGAGGCACCTCCGGTGGGTCCGACCTGACAGTGGGGGGAACGTTTTTTTTCGCGAAATACGTTGGCCCGTCCGGTGGGTCCCAGCAGTCAGGGGGAATGTTTTTTCGCCAAATACGGTGGCCCGTCCGGTGGGTCCCTGATGTCAAGTGGAGGAATAATTATTTTCCGCGTAATAAGGAGGCACTTCCTTGCGGCTGCCGTGGACCCAGCTGTCAGCCTCTCCACATACAGTACTCTTCCGATGAAAGTCGTTCCTTGACCACGTTGACCGCGTCGCGCCGAGAGCACAAGGGCGGTGGACGACGGCGAGGCCTAGGAAGGGGACGACGCGGAGCCAGGGAAGACGCGGCAGTGGATGCCCACGCGGAGAGGAGTATGAGGGTTCACTGGTTCGGCTGCGGTGTGAGGCTGCCGTCGCCGCAGATTAATAGGGGTGTGGGTGAGTGGAGGGATGCCCTGGCCAGCGGTGGGAGTAGTAGGGGGTGGTGAGGCCTACGCGACAGCACAGCCGACCACGGGAGGCAGGAGCAGGCGGCACGACCGGCGCTGCTTTGGGCGGCTGGAGCAAGAAGACCAGAGGTTGAAGAAGCACGACAGTCATTGGATGGATATCATACGGTCACTGCAGCTAGAATCGTTTATATTGACTAAGTTGACAAAGCCCTTGGTACGCGTCAACTTAGTAGGCCCACAGGTCAGCTTCCGAAATGGTGCACCCCAGATGTCAGGGGGAGGAATCATTTTTTTGGGCGGGTGAAGCTAGAATATCCGAGATTGAAGAAGAAGCACGGCATCCGTTGGATGGACATCCAACGGCCACTGCTGCTAGAACCATGTGTTGACTATAAGTTGACAAAGCCTTGCATACGCGTCAACTCTCTTTTTCTAGGGGACGCGTCAACTTAGTAAGGCCACAAGTGTGTGGCAGAGAACTTATAGCCCATTTGAGATTTGTAAGAATGTGCAGCCAATTTTTGAATTCTAATGGAATTTACTACAACCCATTTACAGTTTGTTAAAAGTACAGCCCATTTCAACCAACCGTTCAAAACAGAATTCAATAAAATTTCCCACATTTTGATGGGATCCGAAATATTTGTATCCCAAAATTTCTAGTCGGATTAAATACAATTTCAATATAAATTTATATTACGTAAAAATCCAACGAAACATTGTGCTCGCAACAATTAATGAAATTAAAATTTTCAATATCCAAAAATAATATTTTGTAAAGTAATTACGTGTTTGGTGCATTTTTTATAGTTACTGCCCAGTTTTTATAATTACATCCCATTTATTATTTCTTAAAGCCCATTTTCTTGTTAAGCCTACACTACTAGGGAAAACCTTATACACAGAATCTTAGTAGCAACGCGGCACAAAAAGAGGCGCTGCTGCTAATTAGCAGTAGCGAGGTTAAGAAAAGCGCGCTGCTGATGAAAATTTAGCAGTAGCACGTGATGGATAAACTGCACTGCTACAAGAATGTACGGACAGTACCCAACAACCTAAGTTTACCAGCAGCGCGATGTCATGACGCACGCTACTGCTAAAGCAATAGTAGTAGCGCGCTTTTTATCACGTCGCTGCTGCTAATTTTGAAATTGTCCTCACGGTTGGCCCGTTTAGCGGTAGCGCGTGTGAGAAAAGAGCGCTGCTGCTACTCCCTTAGCAGTAGCGCGCTTTTCCTCCAGCGCTACTGCTAAGGCACAGCACCCCACCACCTTTTCCCACCCGTACGTCCTCCCCTCCCCCATTTCCTTTCCTCCCTTTCCCCTACCTCCCACATCCTCCCTCTCCCACTCTTCTTCTTCCTCAAGACTTCTCCCCCCATTACTCTCCCTCTTCTACCTACCTTTCTCTCTCTTCATTACTCCTAGCTAACTACACCACCTCCATTAATGCATCTCCTTTTTCTTTTTCCTTCCCCTCCCCTAGTTGAAGTTGTCTCCTCCCAAATTAGCTAGCTAGGTAGATGTAGCATTTAGTCAAGTGACCTATTTGCCCCCTAACTAGATCTATCTTTGTCAAGAAGAGCTTTGTGCACTTTTGATCTCCCTACATCATCATCTCCACCGTGTGCTCGATCTCGAGATAGAGGTGATTAAAATTTCATGCTTTTGCAAAATGGAAATATGTGTATGTGTGTGTGATATGATAATTGGGAAATATGATGGAAATTGTGTGTGTGGCATGTGTTGACGCCAAATTGTACTTTTGAGTTGCCTATGTTTTGCCGAAATGTCAATTTATTTCCGTTTCGGCGAATTCTGGGCAAACTCTTCATCTATATATGTCCTATTTTTAGGGAAGGTCATGCCGCATTTTTGTATGACTTTGATGCATGCACGCATTTTTATAATCAATTTGTTTATTATTACCGTGCAGACATTCATGATGGTCAGTGGAACGATGGTGGACAGCTGGTTGCGGTCGGCGGTGCAGGACATGAAAGAAAATAACCGGACAGAGGTTTTATGTCCGTGTCGAAAATGCAAAGGAATAGTTTGGCTCGACCCCTATGACGATGGTCGTGTCGAAGCGCACCTACTCATGACTGGTTTCATGGATGGCTATACTCAGTGGATAATTGAAGATGAGGATGACGATGTTGAGGACGCTGACGAGGCAGGCAATGACGACAAGGGGCAAGAGGAAGAGATGATCGATAATGGCGGCGGGGAAGAGGCCGGACATGGCGGTGGAGAAGGGGCCGAACATGGCGGAGTAGAACGAGCTGGACATGGCGGCGGAGAGAACGTGGACTCCACGCAGCAGAGTTCGTCGGTACTAAGTTCAATCGTGCGGGACCCTCATGTTCAAGCACTGCTTCGCAAGGAGACGAGTACTGAGAGAGCTGCTTCTAGAGAGGAGGCTAAGCTGGAGCAACTGGTGGTAGACTCGAACACTCCATTGTATGATGGTTGCAATCCTGAGGTGACCCGCTTGAGTTTCACGCTCCAACTCATGAAGACGAAGGCTAAAAACAAATGGACCGACACTAGCCTCGATGAGCATCTCAAGTACCTACAGGATGTTCTTCCCGCGGGGAATCTATGTCCTACTAGTGTTGATGAGGCCAAGAAGATCGCGTGCCCTCTTGATCTGCCGCATGTTAGATACCATGCATGCATCAACGATTGCATAATTAATCGGAAGGAGCATGCGGAAAAAACAAGCTGTCCGGTGTGCAATGCTTCTCGATACAAGAAGGTCGGGAAGAAATGTCCCCAGAAAGTTGTATGGTACTTACCAATCACTCCCCATCTCCAGCGGTATTTCGTAGATCCCAAGGAAGCAAAGCTAATGCGCTGGCACGTGGAGAGGAAGAAGCCCGACTATGGAGATGATCCGAAGCTGAGACACGTCAAGGATGGAAGCCAGTGGAGAGCGTTGAACAGCTTCTATCGGTATTTCGAATGTGATGCAAGGAACATCGTGCTCGGCGCGTGTACCGATGGCATGAATCCATTTGGCAACCAGAGCACCAACCATAGCACATGGCCCGTGTTTGTATGGATGTACAACCTCCCCCCTGGTTGTGCATGAAGTCGAAGTACATTCACATGAGCATGCTTATTCAAGGGCCGAAACAACCAGGAAATAATATTAATTTGTATCTGGGGCTACTTCAAGAGGAGTTAGACACTTTATGGAAAACACTGGCCAAGACATGGGACGCCGGCAAAGGCGAGTATTTCTACATGAGAGCCGCGCTGATCACGACGGCGCACGACTATCTTGGTTACGGATATGTCGCAGGCCAGGTGTGCCATGGATATTGCGGATGCACGCGGTGCATGGATGATACAACGTCTCAGCAGCTAATGTCAAGGAAAGATGGCGGGTCTGGGAAAATCGTGTACATGGGGCACCAAAGATGGCTCGAACAGGACGACCCGTGGAGAAATCGTGGAGATCTATTCAATGGTCACGCTGAGCATCAAGGACCTCCACGTAAGCGGAGCGGTGCCGAAATCGATGAGCTGTTGAAAAACTGGAAGGAGTGCCCCGGAGAGGGAAAGACGATGAAAAAGGCGCCGGAGCCGCTGTTGAAGGTATGGAAGACGAGGTATGTGTTCTGGGACTTGGAGTACTGGCACAAACTCGATACACCTCATTTCCTTGATCAAATGCACATCTGTAAGAATGTCCTTGAGAGTTTGCTCACGACACTGATGAACATGCCGGATAAGACCAAGGATGGCCCGAAGGCAAGAAAAGACTTGCAGGATTTGAAAATCAGGGAAGATCTGCACATGCCGCCCCGTAAACAGTCAGACGAGACAGAGACGGAGACAGAGGCGCGGGAGAAGAAGGGCAAGAAAATGAAGAAAGAGGATTATTGCCCCCCTTCTTGCTTCACCTTAAGGCAGGCTGAGATCGATCAATTCTTTAAGTGACTTACCGGAGTCAAAGTTAGTTCCGGTTACTGTGGCAAGATAAGTAGATATCTAGACACGGACAAGAAAAGGTTCAGCGGGATGAAGTCCCATGACTGTCATGTGATGATGACGCAGATACTACCTGTTGCCCTTAGAGGGATAATGGACAAGCACGTCCGTGACACGCTTATTGGTGTCTGCAACTTTTTTGATGTCATCTCTCGAAAGTCGACTAGTCTGAAGCAGCTCCGAAGGCTACAGGAAGAGATCGTTGTGATACTAAATGAGCTTGAGATGTACTTCCCGCCCGTGTTCTTTGACGTGATGGTGCATCTGTGTGTCCATATTGTGGACGACATAATAGACTTGGGTCCGTCATTTCTGCACAACATTATGCCATTTGAGAGGATGGATGGGATCATCAAAGGATTCGTTCGTAACATGTCCCGTCCGGATGGAAGTATCGTCCAGGGCTATCTGACACAGGAGTGCATCTCTTTCTGCGAGAATTTTCTATATGGCGCAGACCAGCCGCCTAATGTTAGTGTTGGTTTGCCCGCTAACAAGAACGATGGGAGGCTCAAAGGAGAAGGTCACTCCAACGGTCGCAGGGAACTACAGGTGGCATACTCAGACCGACGCAGCGACTTTGACATAGCAAAATTGGTAGTGCTACAACACCTAGACGAGGTAGATCCTTTCGTGGCACTGCACAAATAAATTATCGCAAAGAACTATCGTGACCGGGGGGTATGCAGGACGGACGCCAAAGTTACTAGAGAGCACAACTCCACTTTCCTGCATTGGTTCAAAGAGCATATTATTGCTAATCCCCCGGAGGAGGCCTCTAAGGACGGATTGCTCATATACGTACGCCTTAGCACATGGCCCCTTGCCCAACCTCCTAATCCATCAGGCATACGATATCAACGGATACACGTTCTACACGGAGGCCAAAGATATGGACAGTGATGATCAGAACTCAGGGGTGATGATGGAATGCATGACCGGTACCGACAACGGCGCAACTGAAAGATTTTACGGAAGGGTCGAGGAGATCTGGGAGCTTGACTACTCTGGACTGCACAACACGATGATGTTCCGGTCAGATGGGCTAAGAATGTCGAAAGAGAAAACCGGAATTTCACTACCATGACTATACCCGACGCCAAGAGCGCTACCGTGAACTCTATCGCAAAAAATGAGCCATGGGTACACGCTAAGCACGTGACACAATGCTTCTTCATAACCGACCCGCGCAATCCCAGCCGTGTTGTCATGAGGAGAGGCAAAAGGAACATCATTGGAATGGATGGAGTCGCCAACGAGGAAGACTACGATCAGTACGGCAACCCAATGAGGGAAGATGACGACGATGATGAAGTATACGTCAAAAGAAGAATCAATACTACATTACCTAAGAAAAATCGTACTCCATGGAAAAGGCAAAGTCACAATGAGGGGCTGAATTATTCTTCAATGAACAAGAAGGGAAGAAGCCGACTCAAAAACGAAAACGTCAACGCTGAGGAACCGTATGTTATCGGTCAAATGATGTAATATATATATATATGTTCCTATTTTGTATACACACTTAGCCATTATTATGCATGTGCCCAATGATGTAATATATATGTTCCTATTTTGTATACATATTTAACCGTCAAATGATGCAATATATATCCCCTTCCCTTCATTCACTGCTCTCAGAAAAAAGAAAAGAAAAGTGAGAGAAAATAAAGGAAAAGAAAAAGGAAAACTGTTATAGCAGTAGCGCTTTACTGAAAAAGAGCTACAACTAGTCAAGGTAGCAGTAGCGCTTTCCGTACAGAACCGCTATAGCTACCTGTAATAGTAGCAGCGCTTTTTCTCTAAACGCGCTACTGCTACGTCCACTTAACCCAAAATCCTGACTCTCTCTGCTTCATCCCGCCTCTTTTCCCCCCCAAATCCCGTCGGGGCCCTGCCCTCGCCGCGCCCCTGCGCTCGCCCCCACCCTCGCCGCACCCCTGCGCTCGCCCCCACCCTCGCCGCACCCCTGCGCTCGCCCCCGACCCCGGCCCCGGCCCCGACCCCGGCCTCGGCTCCGACCCCAGCGCTCGCCCCCGACCCCGACGCGCCACGCCTCCCTCCTCTACTTCCTCCCCTCCCAACCTCGGCCGTCGTCGGGCCTGCCTCCTCGCCCCTGCACCCTCTGTAACCCGCCCAGCGCTCCTCCTCTCTCTGCTAGCCAGGGTTCTTCGGTTAACTTAGGTTTTAGTTAGGGCAGTAGGTTAATTAGGTTATCTATTTAATTATGAATTTAGCTAGGCTTTTATGAACCGTACGTTTTAAAATAGGACAGAAATTTAGGGTTAAGCAATTGTAGTTAAAAGAAAAGGCGGCATTTAAGCAATTGTCCAAATCAACATCCCTTGTTAAAGCAAATTTAGGTTGGCTGAATTTATATGCAAAATTTGAACTGGACATGTGATATGTGGACATGTGATGTTTTGGACATGTCATGTTTGGAATTTGGACATGTCATTTGGACATGTGATGTTTTGGACATGTCATATTTGGAAAATGATGATTATGTGCAGGGTAAATGATCCGAGTGGCCTATGTTACGCCGGAATGTTGATTCATTTCCGTTCCGGTGAATTTCTGGCGCTCGATATGTCCATTTTTAGCAAAGGTCATGCCAAAATTATCCGTGAATTTTGGCATGATTTGTGCTAGATAGTAGGCATATCGAGTGCTGGGAGTTGCTGGGAAACGACATTCCGGCAAACATAGATTTCTTTTTTATGTCATTTCTCATTTTTTCATACTTTTAGAATTAAACGAGGAGACTTCATCATAGGAAACATGTCGAACAACGAAGAAACTGGGCCTTCTGACCAAGATGCAGACGATATGGATTATGAGGGTGAACAAGAGTACCTCGAGTATTTGACTGTTAAGCAAGGTTTGCAGGTCGGCCTCGATGATGGTACTGACGCCGACATTGACACCGACGGCGCCGGCACCGATGGCGGCGCCGAGACCGGCGGGGAAGGTACCGGCGCCGATGCCGCTACTGAAAAGAAGAAGCAGAAGAAGCAGAGGATACAAAAACCTAACAAACTAGGGATTGGACGACTAGTGATCACAAAGATGGCACCTGGCAAGTTTGAGCCATTAGAGCCGGAAGAACCTTGCAAGTGCTATGGGAACCAAGTAGGATGCATCCTACGGGAATGCGTGAGCATCAACGATGATGACTTAAGGAGTAAAGAACATTTGACGCAGTTTCTCCTGACAAAGTTGCACAAGAGATTCAAGTTCCCCGACCGGGATGATAACATAGAACAACCATGGGATGATCCGAAGATGAAAAAGATTAACAATCACGCCATGGGCATGTTCAGCAATGATTTGGCCTCCTGGAAAGGGAGGGTGAAATGAGCTATTGAGGCTGAGGAACCCCTGTCCAAGATTCTGGAGGAAAATCCGACACTTACAGAAGAGGAGTTCGAAAAGTTCAAGGACACTTGCGCTACCGAGGAAGCCAAGGCTAAGGCTGTGAAATTCAAGAGCCTTCAGCAAAGGAACACGGGGAAGCATCGCCTCGGAAGCCGTGGCTACCTCGGTAAAAGGCCCATATGGGATAAGGAGGACGCGGAACGTGAAGCCGCGGGTATCCCAAACCCCTTCGCGAAGTTCACCAACCCCTTGGAGCGTGACTTCATCAGGGCCCGCTACAAGTGGGACAAGGAAAAGAAGGTTTTTTACACGGACCAGATCACAAGGAAATTGATTAGACTACTGGTAATTATTCTTTACCACCTTACATTTAGCTCCATATCTAGTCGACAACACATTCCTAAACGGTTCACGCTCCTTTTGCAGGAGAAGCAACACCAGCTGGCAGCCGAAAGACCTACTTCTCCAATGAGGCCCAAGTGGGACACCCCTCTCAACCGGGCCTTGAACGAACTTAAGGGACTCCCTTTGGGCCAGCGGCCGCAATATGGTCGTGTGCAAGGCGCTGGAGACGGCACCACGTGGAAGGTGTTTTACAAGGAGGGCCCGGAGGCCAAGAAGCAGAAAGAGAAGTTTAGTCAGGCGGACATCGATGCGAAGGTGAACCTTGCGGTCGAGAAAAAAACAGCTGAGGACGCGAAAAACAGCCGAGGAGAAAAATAAGTTGCTACAGTAGGCAGTCAATGCAGCTGTAACTGCCTGCAGAAATGATTTCGCTACTAACTTGGTTCCAGCTATCATCAACTGGACGAAGGAAAATCCAGACAAGACGGTACATGATTTCCCGTTGCCCAGTTTCATCGGGAGCAACTCCATGAACAACAACACAACCGCACCATCACTTGCTCAGGCAACCGGGCCTCCTCTCGCAGTCGCTCCCGCTCATAGCAGCCCGTCCTCAGTCTCTGGCACGCTAGGTGGGCCTTCGTCTTTGGCTGAGCTCGACGCCGTCACGGTAATTACATGTCGCACCAACATATATATATATATATATATAGAATATTCCATTTTCGTTGCCTTTCGGATGTTTTACGCCACGGACATATGTGTTTGCAGGCCGAAGAAACCCCATGCTCCATACTCTACTTGATCAAAGGCCAGAGGTGGACGTGGGAAAGGGGATGATAATGAACCCCTTGCAACCCACGTTCCACAACCAGCCGATCCCCGCTGGGCACTTCAGGGTTAGCTTGTCCGGTGTGAAATCGGGGCACGAGGATTTGCCTCCTCCAGTACAGCATGTGGGAGAGGACGACGAGACCCCGCCGCAGATTGGAATCTGCAAGGGTTGGGTGCTGCTATGGCCGAAGAATCTTATTCGCCTGGAGCCGGCCGAGAGCACACCAATAACCACACATCAACAAGCATGTGCGGAGACCACCCTGCCTACGCAATTACCAGCTCCTGTAGTGCCGGGTGAGAGCGGCAGACGACGTGATGAAGGGGGTGCAATAGTACTGGCTGATGTAATCGGTCCTGTAGAAGAGAGAATGGATGATGAGACGGAGGTCGACCCTATGGGTTTCCTCAATACAAACGCGTATGACTGTGACATAGATATGATGAGTCAACCATATGACGAATTGGGCTATCAGCATGCTAATGAGGATATGGATGATCTTCCCGGGCAGGAAGGTCGTAGCAGGGATTGCAAAAAGTCTCTCTTCATGAAATCCTCACAGGACACTGATACGTCCATTTTGCATCATGCTTTTATATCGATATTTATTGCATTATGGGCTGTTATTACACATTATGTCACAATACTTATGCCTATTCTCTCTTATTTTACAAGGTTTATATAAGGAGGGAGAATGCCGGCAGCTGGAATTCTGGGCTGGAAAAGGAGCAAATATTACAGACCTATTCTGCACAACTCCAAAAGTCCTGAAACTCCATGGAAGTTGTTTTTGGAAATAATAAAAATTACTGAGCGAAGAAAATACCAGAGGGGGCCCACACCCTGGCCACGAGGGTGGGGGGCGTGCCCTACCCCCTGGGCCCCCTGGTGGCCATCTTCTGCTATATGAAGTCTTTCGTCCGAAGAAAAATCATAAGCAAGCTTTCGGGACGAGACTCCGCCGCCACGAGGCGGAACCTTGACGGAACCAATCTAGGGCTCCGGCAGAGCTGTTCTGCCGGGGACACTTCCCTCCGGGAGGGGGAAATCATCGCCATCGTCATCACCAATGATCCTCTCATCGGGAGGGGGCCAATCTCCATCAACATCTTCACCAACACCATCTCCTCTCAAACCCTAGTTCATCTCTTGTATCCAATTCTTGTCTCTAAGTCTGGGATTGGTACCTGTAGGTTGCTAGTAGTGTTGATTACTCCTTGTAGTTGATGCTAGTTGGTTTATTGGGTGAAAGATCATATGTTCAGATCCTATATGCATATTAATACCCCTCTGATTATGAACATGAATATGCTTTGTGAGTAGTTACGTTTGTTCCTGAGGACATGGGAGAAGTCTTGCTATTAGTAGTCATGTGAATTTGGTATTCGTTCGATATTTTGATGAGATGTATGTTGTCTCTCCTCTAGTGGTGTTATGTGAACGTCGACTACATGACACTTCACCATTATTTAGGCCTAGAGGAAGGCATTGGGAAGTAATAAGTAGATGATAGGTTGCTAGAGTGACAGAAGCTTAAACCCTAGTTTATGCGTTGCTTCGTAAGGGGCTGATTTGGATCCATATGTTTCATCCTATGGTTACGTTTACCTTAATACTTCTTTTGTAGTTGCGGATGCTTGCAATAGGAGTTAATCATAAGTGGGATGCTTGTCAGAGTAAGGACAGCACCCAAGCACCGGTCCACCCACATATCCAATTATCAAAGTACCGAACGCGAATCATATGAACGTGATGAAAACTAGCTTGACGATAATTCCCATGTGTCCTCGGGAGCGTTTTCCTTCATATAAGAAATTGTCCAGGCTTGTCCTTTGCTACAAAAAGGATTGGGCCACCTTGCTGCACTTTATTTACTTTTGTTACTTGTTGCTCGTTACAAATTATCTTATCACAAAACTATCTGTTACCTGTAATTTCGGTGCTTGTAGAGAATACCTTGCTGAAAAGCGCTTATCATTTCCTTCTGCTCCTCGTTGGGTTCGACACTCTTACTTATCGAAAGGACTACGATAGATCCCCTATACTTGTGGGTCATCAAGACTCTTTTCTGGCGCCGTTGCCAGGGAGTGAAGCGCCTTTGGTAGGTGGAATTTGGTAAGGAAAAATTTATATAGTCTGCTGAAATTTACAGTCACTTGTTACTATGGAAAGTAATCCTCTGAGGGGCTTGTTCGGGGTATCTTCACCCCGACCAGTAGAGCAAAGAGTTGCTCCTCAACCTACTGAAAATGAAAATGTCTACTTTGAAATTCCTTCAGGTATGAAAGAAAAACTGCTAGCTAATCCTTTTGCAGGAGATGGAACATTACATCCTGATGAGCACCTAATATATGTGGATGAAGTTTGTGGATTATTTAAGCTTGCAGGTATGCCCGATGATGTTATCAAGAAGGTCTTCCCTTTATCTTTGAAGGGAGATGCATTGACATGGTATAGGCTATGTGATGATATGGGATCATGGAACTGCAAACGATTGAAATTGGAATTTCATCAGAAGTTTTACCCTATGCATCTTGTTCATCGTGATCGTAATTATATATATAATTTTTGGCCTCGCGAAGGAGAAAGAATCTCTCAAGCTTGGGGGAGGCTTAAGTTAATGTTATATTCATGCCCCAATCATGAGCTCTCAAGAGAAATGATTATTCAAAATTTTTATGCTCGGCTTTCTGACAACAATCGCACCATGCTCGATACTTCTTGTGCTGGCTCTTTTATGATAAGGACTATTGATATCAAATGGGATTTATTGGAAATAATTAAACGCAACTCTGAAGATTGGGACCTCGACGAAGGTAAGGAGTCAGGTATAACACCTAAGTTTGATTGTGTTAAATCTTTTATGGAGACCGATGTTTTCCGTAAATTTAGCACTAAATATGGACTTGACTCTGAGATAGTAGCTTATTTTTGTGAATCTTTTTCTGCTCACGTTGATCTCCCTAAGGAGAAGTGGTTTAAATATCATCCTCCCATAGAAGTAAAAGTAGTTGAACCTATTAAAGTTGAAGAAAAGACTATCACTTGTAATGATCCTATTGTTCCTACTGCTTATGTTGAGAAACCACCTTTCCCTGTTAGAATAAAGGATCATGCTAAAGCTTCAAATGTGGTTCGTAAGAGCAATATTAGAACTTATACACCTCCTGAGCAAGTTAAAGTTGAACCTAATATTGCTATTGTTAAAGATCTCTTGGCTGATAATATTGATGGGCATGTTATTTATTTCTGTGATGAAACTGCTAGAATTGCTAAACCTTGTGCTAAAGATAAACATAGACCTGTGGTAGGCATGCCTGTTATTTCTGTTAAAATAGGAGATCATTGTTATCACGGCTTGTGTGATATGGGTGCTAGTGCTAGTGCAATACCTATTGACTTATACAAAGAAATTATGCAAGATATTGCACCCGCTGAGATAGAAGAAATTGATGTTACCATTAAGCTTGCCAATAGAGATACTATATCACCAATTGGGATTGTTAGAGATGTTGATGTCTTGTGTGGGAAAACTAAATATCCTGTTGATTTTCTTGTTCTTGGTTCCCCACAAGATAGCTTTTGTCCCATTATATTTGGTAGACCCTTCTTAAACACTGTTAATGCTAAGATAGACTGCGAAAAGGATGTTGTTACTATTGGTCTAGGTGATATGTCTCATGAGTTTAATTTCTCTAAATTTCGTAGACAACACCGTGAAGAGGAATTGCCTAGTAAAGATGAAATTATTGGTCTTGCTTCTATTGCCGTACCTCCTAGTGATCCTTTAGAACAATATTTGCTAGACCATGAAAATGATATGTTTATGAATGAAAGAAGGGAAATAGATGAAGTGTTCTTTAAATAGGGACCTATTCTGAAACACAATTTGCCTGTTGAAATCCTAGGGGATCCTCCTCCACCCAAGGGTGATCCCGTGTTTGAGCTTAAACCATTGCCTGATACTCTTAAATATGCTTATCTTGATGAAAAGAAGATATATCCTGTTATTATTAGTGCTAACCTTTCAGAGAAGGAGGAAGAAAAATTATTGAAAACTCTGAAGAAGCATCGTGCTGCTATTGGATATACTCTTGATGACCTTGAGGGCATTAGTCCCACTCTATGTCAGCACAAAATAAATTTGGAGAAAGATGCCAAACAAGTTATTGATCATAAACGATGGTTGAATCCTAAGATGAAAGAAGTGGTAAGAAAGGAAGTACTAAAGCTCCTTGAGGCAGGTATAATTTATCCCGTTGCTGATAGTCAGTGGGTAAGTCATGTCCATTATGTCCCTAAGAAGGGAGGTATTACTGTCGTTCCTAATGATAAAGATGAATTGATTCCGCAAAGGATTATTACAGGCTATAGGATGGTAATTGATTTCCGCAAATTAAATAAAGCTATTAAAAAAGATCATTACCCTTTGACATTCATTGACGAAATGCTAGAAAGACTATCCAAACATACACATTTTTGCTTTCTGGATGGTTACTCTGGTTTCTCTCAAATACCTGTGTCAGCTGATGATCAAGCAAAGACCACTTTTACTTTCCCTTTCGGTACTTTTACTTATAGACATATGCCTTTTGGTTTATGTAATGCACCTGCTACCTTTGAAAGATGCATGATGGCTATATTCTCTGACTTTTGTGAAAAGATTTGTGAGGTTTTTATGGACGATTTCTCCGTTTATGGATCCTCTTTTGATGAGTGCTTGAGCAACCTTGATCGAGTTTTGCAGAGATGTGAAGAAACTAATCTTGTCTTGAATTGGGAAAAGTGCCACTTTATGGTTAATCAAGGCATTGTCTTGGGGCATAAAATTTCTGAAAGAGGCATTGAAATTGATAAAGCTAAGGTTGATGCTATTGAAAAGATGCCGTGTCCCAAGGACATCAAAGGTATAAGAAGTTTCCTTGGTCATGCCGGTTTTTATAGGAGGTTCATTAAGGAATTCTCAAAATTTTCTCGGCCTCTGACTAATCTATTACAAAAAGATATACCATTTGTCTTTGATGATGATTGTGTAGAAGCATTTGAAATACTTAAGAAAGCATTGATTTCTGCACCTATCGTTAAGCCACTGGATTGGAATTTACCTTTTGAAATTATGTGTGATGCTAGTGATTATGCTGTAGGTGTTGTTCTAGGGCAAAGAGTTGATAAGAAATTAAATGTTATTCAATATGCTAGTAAAACTCTAGACAATGCCTAGAGAAATTATGCTACTACTGAAAAGGAATTCTTAGCAGTTGTGTTTGCTTGTGATAAGTTCAGACCTTATATTGTTGATTCTAAAGTAACTATTCACACTGATCATGCTGCTATTAAATATCTTATGGACAAGAAAGATGCTAAACCTAGACTTATTAGATGGGTTCTCTTGCTACAAGAATTTGATTTGCATATTACTGATAGAAAGGGAGCTGAGAACCCCGTTGTAGACAACTTGTCTAGGTTAGAGAATGTTCTTGATGACCCACTACCTATTGATGATAGCTTTCCTGATGAACAACTAAATGTCATAAATGCTTCTCATACTACTCCATGGTATGCTGATTATGCTAATTACATTGTTGCTAAATTTATACCGCCTAGTTTCACATACCAGCAAAAGAAAAAGTTTTTCTATGATTTAAGACATTACTTCTGGGACGACCGACATCTTTATAAATAAGGAGTAGACGGTGTTATTAGACGTTGTGTACCTGAGCATGAACAGGAACAGATCCTACGCAAGTGTCACTCCGAGGCTTATGGAGGACACCACTCTGGAGACTGAACTGCACATAAGGTATTGCAATCCGGTTTTTCTTGGCCTACTCTCTTCAAGGATGCCCGTAAGTTTGTCTTATCTTGTGATGAATGTCAAAGAATTGGTAATATTAGTAGACGTTAAGAAATGCCTATGAATTATTCACTTGTTATTGAACCATTTGATGTTTGGGGCTTTGATTATATGGGACCGTTTCCTGCCTCTAATGGGTATACACATATTCTAGTTACTGTTGATTACATTACTAAGTGGGTAGAAGCTATTCCAACTAGTAGTGCTGATCATAACACCTCTATTAAGATGCTTAAAGAAGTTATTTTTCTGAGGTTTGGAGTCCCTAGATATTTAATGACTGATGGTGGTTCACATTTTAGTCATGGTGCTTTTTGTAAAATGCTTGCTAAGTATGATGTTAATCATAGAATTGCATCTCCTTATCACCCACAGTCTAGTGGTCAAGTAGAATTGAGCAATAGAGAGCTTAAATTAATTTTGCAAAAGACTGTTAATAGATCTAGAAAGAATTGGTCCAAGAAACTTGATGATGCATTATGGGCCTATAGAACTGCATATAAAAATCCTATGGGTATGTCTCCATATAAAATGGTTTATGGAAAAGCATATCACTTACCTCTCGAACTAGAACATAAGGCATTTGTCACGTCCCTAGTTCTGGTATGACCTAGACTAGCTAGTCATGTGTGCATCATGTCTAAATTTCATTTAAATTTGAAATGGGGATTTGTGAAACCCTCAGAATCATTTCTGGAAATGACCCAGATAAAAATTGCTCCAAAAGGGTCCAAGAAAATGTTCATGTTGCTCCCTGAAAATAATGGACAGAGATAAAAATCAAACCAATATTTAAAGGAGCTCATAAATATTTATCTTGGCCATTTGGAATTAATGCAGTAATTATTTGCATTGGATATATATATGTTATATATTTTATATATGTCCAAAAATTCTGAATTTTGGTGAGGGGCTTTGGATTAATCCCTTAGGTCCCTGCAAAAATTGACACAAGTAAATAAATGGTTTAGTATTTCTACTAAATCAAACAAATGTCAGAAAATTAGAAAACAGAAACAAACTAGGAAAAGGGAGAAACTTACCTGGCCTGGCCCAGCGGCCCAGCAGGCCGGCCCAGCTAGCTGGCCGTGCCAGTCGTCCCCTTCCTCCCGCCAGGAGGACAGGGGCACGCGCTCGCCGCCCGCGCGCATACGCGCCACCTCCTGCTTCTCCCCTCGCCGCCTGGATCGCCCGAACGACGCCACACACCCCCTCCAAGCCTCTCTCGCTCTCCCCCGTGCCCATTCTCTCCTCTCCCTCGCTCTCTCGCACGACGGCCGAACGCCACCGTCGGCGCCGCTCGCCATTGCCGCAACCACCGCCTCCCCCTCGCCTCTCCGACACGCCCAGGAGCTCTGCCTCCTCGCTCTGAAGCTCTCCGCCGAGCCACGCAAGCCGGAGCGCCCCGTGGAGCCATCGCCATCGCCATCTTCGTCTCCGGCCGCCGCGGATCTCCACCGGCCGCTCGTCGCCTGCAGGGCCTCCCCTGAGCTGCTGATCTGCTCGCCGGCCTCACCGTGAGCCACTGACTCGAACCCCTCTTCTCCCCCTTGCTTTTGCGTGCTCCAGCACCGCTCCTTGCTGCGGCCGTAGCGCCTCGCCGCCGTCCATGGTGCCATCGTGACCAGAAGCCAAACTAGTCGCTCCCGAGCGCGTCACCGTGCTCCTGGTGACGCCAGGAAGCCGTAGTGAACCTCCGCAGCCCCTGCCGTGCCTCGTAGCCGCATCCCGCTCGAACCCGTGCTCTGGTCGTCGCCCCGAGCTTGATTCCGGCGAGCTCCGGCATCCCCGCGTCCTTCCGTCGCCTCCCCTGGATGCGGACGAGCCCGGGCTACGCCCCGGTGCCCTCAGCTGCCGCCCCCGTGGCCTATATCGCGGACGCCGCCACGTCCAGAGGTCGCCGGCGACGACCTCTCCGGCCTGCCATGTGGGCCCGACTTGTCAGGTGATTAGCTTAAGTCTAATCACCCTCTAATCTACCCCCACTGACACTGACAATGGACCCCAGCGCCACTAACACTGTAATTAGGATAAACTAACCCCCTGTTTAACCCTGTGTCACTGACGTGTGGACCCCACACGTCAGGTTTGACTTGGTCAGCGCCGCTAACCCGCTGACGTCATGATGACGCAGTGCTGACGCAGCAAACCCCCCTTGTTCATTCCGATACAATCCTACTCTCTCGCTCCTGCTCTCTTTTACTGCATTAGGATAACAACGATTCAACTGCTACTTTATGCTGCGGTAGTTGAACCCATTCCTCTGCATGACCTGTCATTGCCACAGTAAATAGTTGAAACCCACTAGCATGTGTAGGAGTTGATTGAGCCATGTTGTGTTCCTACCATGCCTTGCCTGCTATTGCTTAGAGTTGTGTCAGGTCTGGTTCATTGGGAATGAATTGGAGTGTTACGATATGTTCTGGTGCCGAGAGTTAAGCGTGTGAACACGATTTGGTAAAGGTAGCGGTGAGAGGCCATGTAGGAGTACATGGTGGGTTGTCTCACTGGAACCGTCCTTAAGCACTGAGTTCTGTGTATGTTGTCCAATGACTAGCTACTACCACACATTGGAATGCTTAAGTGCCCCTCTCGGCTTATTAACCAACTTGATCTCTGTCCAGGAGTTGCAACTAGTTTCTGGTGTTTGTAGGTAGTGCTATTTTTCTACCGAGTGGCACCCGGCAGGGTGGGCTTGGGACAGACTAGGCACACGTGGCCCGGTGTACCGAGTGGCACCCGGATGGTGGGCTCGGGAACCCTGCACACATCGTTTGGGGCCGTGAGCGACACCCCGGCCGGATCTCCTTGCGGATGGAACCTGAATAGGCGATAAACCTGGACTAGAGTCTTGTGAGGTTAGTCAGGTCGTGGCCGGCACCCTCGCCAGGCTTCCGCTTGAAGGTTGCCGAGGTACATGACGTGTACATGGCGGTAAGTGGCGAGAGCGTGTGTGAGGCAGTACACCCCTACAGGGTTATCATGATCTATTCGAATAGCCGTGTCCTCGGTTATGGACTTCTTGGATGCTTACGTGGTACATAGACAACTTGAAGTGGATACTCTAAAATGCTCAAGATAAGTGTGAGTGCTATGGATGGCTTCTCGTAGTGAGACGGGAAGGAATCCATAGTGGTGTATTGAGGTGGTGATTAGTGGACTCGTGTGCGGCTTCTTACCTCAAAGAAGTTTCTCGTAGTCGTAGAACAGGATAGCCACTGAGTCAAAGCTGGCTTGCTGCAACTAAAACCCACACTACCTTCTTGATACAAATGCATGTATGATAGGATCTGATGTACGTCTTGCTGAGTACCTTTGTACTCATGTTGCTTTATTTATGTTTTGCAGCGGAGACTTCAGTCTTACTAGTAGTTCCGCTTGGACTTCGACGAGTAGCTTGTACCTCAGCTACGATCTTGTACCATTGGGAGGGGCTTGTAGATAGTCAGGCTTCTCAGCCTTTTCTTTTGTAGTTGTCTGTACTCAGACATGTAATGCTTCCGTTGCTTGTATGCTCTGAATGATGGGTCATGTGACCCCTGTTTGTACTTAATGCTATGTGGGTCTTCTGGGCCTTTTATCTATATGTGTTCGCGTTATGTTGTGATGCCATGTTGTACAACACATACTTGCATGTTATGCGTACGTGTAACGTGTATTGCTATGTGTGGGATCCGACAACCTAGTTGTCTATCCTTGGTAGCCTCTCTTATGGGGAAATGTAGTCTAGTGCTTCCACCGAGCCATGGTAGTCCGCTACAGCCCGGTTTA
This sequence comes from Aegilops tauschii subsp. strangulata, assembly GCF_002575655.3. Classification (NCBI taxonomy): domain Eukaryota; kingdom Viridiplantae; phylum Streptophyta; class Magnoliopsida; order Poales; family Poaceae; genus Aegilops; species Aegilops tauschii. The sequence continues at coordinate 556,578,418 of NC_053041.3, read as the reverse complement.
CCGGAGTCCTGCTAGCCCAGCACTACTGCTCCGGAACACTTAGACTGGCCGGCATGTGATTCACTTCATTCCTGTGTCTGTCCCTTCGGGGAAATGTCACGCGGTGACATCCGGAGTCCTGCCTAGCCTGCTACAGCCCGGGTTCCTGGAGTCCTGTTAGCCCAGTGCTACAGCCCGGATTCGCACGCTGCTGACCGACATGCTCGATGTTGATTCATGTATGCCTGTCCCCGTAAGTTAGTGCCACTTTGGGTTCACGACTAGTCATGTCGGCCCGGGTTCTCTGTCATATGGATGCTAGCGACACTATCATATACGTGAGCCAAAAGGCGCAAACGGTCCTGGGCCATGGTAAGGCGACACCCGTGGGAATACCGTGCGTGAGGCCGCAAAGTGATATGAGGTGTTACATGCTAGACCGGTGTGACTTAGAATCGGGGTCCCGACAGCTTTGGTACCAGAGCCTGACTGCCTGTAGGATTTCCAAGCCAACCTGGTCGAAGTTGAGTCTAGAAATTCTTTAGTTATGTAAGGGAATTGATTGTGGAAGGGAACGTAAGGCTCTTTTACTTCTTTTACCTCATGCCCTTCTGATCTGAGTCATCCTATCTTTCCTACGGGGTTAAGGAACTAGGCTTCCTCTTCTGTCTATCAGGATCACGTGTTACTACTCCGTAGTCTCTTAGGATTGGTTGATCAGAGTCATATCCCAGTTTGCGTACCTCCGGTGTAGCATGTTTAGTAATATCTCAGAACCTTGAGTGACGATGTTGAGTATGGTGCTACCCCGCCTTTTGTAGAATGTCTCATTTTGAGCATTTTACTGCCGTTATGCTGCCGGATTTATCCTAGGAGTTTGAGAGATACTAAATTTCCTTATGCTACATGTTGCATCCTATAGTTGTTGTTGACCTCGTCCTTGGTTCCGCTTCTCAGGATGTCATCAGTTAACCGAAGTTCTGTTGCTCGTTGCCTGAACCACGGAGGTGGTAGGGATGAGGAGGATCCTCCCGACCAGCCTTCGTTGGCAGAGTTTATGTTAGAGATGGAGAGGAACAAGCATGAGTCTAACCGCTTGTTAGCACGTATCGAGGAGAACACCGCACCCCAGTGCAAAGAGTCAGCGACCATCTATGATTTCATTGGTCTGAAACCACCTACCTTCCATCATTCCATTGAGCCACTCGATGCAGATGACTGGCTCCGTAGTATCACACACAAGCTGCATTCTGCGAACGTAGCTGAAGGCGACAAGGTCACCTATGCTGCATATCACCTGGAAGGTCCTGCTAGTCTTTGGTGGCAGAACTATGAGGCTATGCTTCCAGCTGGCCAGATACCGACCTGGAGAGTTTTCACTGAGGCTTTTCGCGAGCTTCACATTCCTCAGGTTCTCATTGACCGCAAGAGAGAAGAGTTCTGTAGTTTCACCCAGGGTAAGATGGCTGTTGATGCTTACAGTAGAGAGTTTGAGAACCTCGCCCGCTATGCTACAGAAGAAGTGTCCCCGGACGCTAAGAAGCAGGCTAGGTTCCGGAAGGGTCTCAACCCCAAGTTGCGTCGTGATCTCCACTTGCACCATTGCAGTACATTCCAGGCTCTTGTGAACAAGGCCATTAATGCGGAGGCAGCTCAGCTCACCTACGAGGAGTCTCGTAAGCACACCCGTGATTTGGTTTCTTCCTCTAGTTCTAGTTCTCATAAGCGCCGGATTTGGGTTCCGAACTCCGCTCTTCCACCTGGATATGCACCGAGGCCATCTTATGTGGCGCCTCACCCAGTCCAGCAGTATGCTCCACCCAGGCCTATTGGTAGACTGCTTGTCAATGCGGGTCCACATCCAACTTCAGGGACTTGCTTCACATGCGGGAAGCCAGGACACTATGCACGTGACTGCTCTCAAACCAACTATGCCCCACCCCTGCCTGAGAAGTCTATTGGCAGTGGTAAGCCATCACGCAAGATGATCAGTGTCAAGTTAGCTCCCACTGAGCGTGGACGTGTGCATCACGCCTCAGCTAAAGACGCTCATGATGATCCGGATGTCGTTCTTGGTACAGTCCTTGTCAATTGCCATCCAGCTTCGGTTCTATTCGATACTGGAGCATCTCACTCCTTCATCTCTGAAGGCTATGCTCGTTTGCACGACATGTCATTTTGTGATATGCCAACTCCACTTGAAATCCAAACTCCAGGGTCTAGATGGCAAACTACCAGAATAAGCCATGGTAATGAAATCCTTGTTGACAGACTTGTATTCCTTGCCTCACTTATAGCCCTCAAGTCTACAGATATTAACATCATCTTGGGTATGGACTGGATGACAGCTCATCATGCCAAGATTGATTGTTACACCAGGTCTTTTCAACTCACACACCCATCTGGCAAGTTAGTCACTGTCTCCACCAGAGTTGCAAAGCGTCAACTCTATTCTCTTAATGCCAGTCCTCTTCCAGACCTTGAAGATATCCTGGTAGTCCGTGACTTTCCGGATGTCTTTCCAGAGGAACTGCCAAGTATTCCACCTGACAGGGATGTAGAGTTCGTCATAGATCTTATCCCAGGAACCGCCCCAATCTCTAGGAGACCTTACAAGATGGCACCTTTAGAACTAGCTGAGCTTAAGAAACAACTTGATGAGTCCTTGCAAAAGGGTTTCATCCGTCCTAGTTCTTCTCCTTGGGCTTGCCCCGTCCTCTTCGTCAAGAAGAAGGATGGTACAGACTGGATGGTTGTAGATTATCGTCCCGTTAATTTGGTCACGATAAAGAACAAGTATCCGCTCCCCAGGATCAACGACCTGTATGATCAGCTCGCTGGATCCTCAGTCTTTTCCAAGATGGATTTGAGGTTAGGCTACCATCAAATCAAGATTAGAAACGGGGACATTCCTAAGACGGCTTTTGTCACTCGTTATGGCCAGTACGAGTACACCGTCATGTCTTTCGGTCTAACCAATGCTCCAGCCACATTCTCCCGCTTGATGAACTCGATCTTCATGGAGTACTTAGATAAGTTCGTCGTGGTTTACCTCGATGATATCCTTATTTACTCAAAGAACGAGGAAGAGCATGCCGAACATCTTAGACTTGTGTTTGAAAAACTCAGAGAGCACCGCCTTTATGCCAAGTTTTCCAAGTGCGAATTTTGGTTGCCAGAAGTGACCTACCTAGGCCACGTGATCTCTGGTAAGGGCATTGCTGTCAATCCTGAGAGAGTTCAGGCCGTTCTTGATTGGACTCCACCTGAAACAGTTAAACAAGTTAGGAGTTTCCTTGGTCTAGCCAGTTATTGTCGCCGCTTTGTTGAAAACTTCTCCAAAGTAGCCAAACCCCTCACGGAACTTCTCAAGAAGGATAAAAAGTTTGAGTGGTCCCCACAGTGTGAATACAGTTTTCAGGAACTGAAAAGACGCCTGACTTCTGCCCCCATACTTGTGCCACCGGATTTCACTAAAGACTTTGCTATCTACTGCGACGCCTCACGACAGGGACTAGGTTGCATTCTTATGCAGGATCGTCATGTGATTGCCTATGCATCTCGACAGTTGCATCCACATGAGGAGAATTATCCTACACATGATCTAGAGCTCGCAGCCGTAGTCTATGCTCTTAAGACATGGCGACATTACCTTCTTGGTAAACGTTGCGAGATTTACACCGATCACCAGAGTCTCAAGTATATTTTCACCCAACCAGATTTGAACCTTAGGCAAAGACGCTGGTTGGAGTTGATCTCAGATTATGACTTAGGGATTACCTACACCCCAGGCAAGGGCAATGTCATGGCTGATGTGCTAAGTCGTAAGTCCTATTGCAACAAACTTATGTTGCAGCAGGGCCAACCACTTCTCCATGAGGAATTCTGTAAGCTTAACCTTCACATTGCTCCTCAAGAATTCCTTTCTACCTTGGTGGCGAAACCTACCCTTGAGGATCAGATCCTTTCTGACCAGAAGTTTGATAGGGGTGTTACCCGCATCAGGAGAAACATTAAGAAGGGAGTTGGTGGATGTTTCTCTATGGATGATCGAGGTGCTGTTTTCTTTGAGAATCGCTTGGTGGTTCCCAAGAATCAACATCTGTGACAATTGATACTTAAGGAGGCAGATGAATCTCCTCTCACGATTCATCCCGGTAGTACTAAGATGTATCAGGACCTACGCTAGAGGTTCTGGTGGACTAGGATGAAGAGAGAAATCGCTCAGTTCATTGCTAACTGTGACGTTTGTCGTCGCGTTAAGGCAGAACATCAAAGACCTGCTGGCACCCTTCAACCTTTAGCCATTCCTGAGTGGAAATGGGATAAAGTTGGTATGGACTTCATCACCGGCTTTCCCAGGACCAAGAAAGGGAATAACGCTATCTTCGTAGTCATTGATCGTCTTTCCAAAGTGGCTCACTTCCTACCTGTTCGAGAGAGTATCACTGCTAGTCAGCTCGCTGACTTATATATTTCTCGAATAGTGTCACTTCATGGTGTTCCACTAGAGATCAATTCAGACCGTGGTAGTCTCCTCACTTCTCATTTCTGGGAGAGTTTCCAAACTGCCATGGGCACCCATCTTTCCTTCAGTACCGCTTTCCACCCTCGATCAAGTGGTCAGGTGGAAAGGGTCAACCAAATTCTCGAAGACATGCTTAGAGCTTGCGTTATCTCATTCGGTATGGATTGGGAGAAATGCCTACCTTTCGCCGAGTTTGCTTATAACAATAGCTATCAATCCAGTCTTAAGAAAGCTCCTTTCGAGATTCTGTATGGACGAAGATGTCGAACACCTTTGAACTGGTCAGAAACCGGTGAAAGACAATTCTTTGGACCGGACATGATCCAGGAAGCAGAAGAGCAAGTTCGCATCATTCATGAGAATTTGAAAACAGCCCAGTCTCGTCAAAAGAGCCAGTATGACCGTCGTCATAAGGAAGTGGCTTATGAAGTTGGCGACAAGGCTTACCTTCGGGTTACTCCTCTAAAGGGTACCATCGTTTCGGTATCAAGGGCAAGTTGGCTCCTCGTTACATTGGTCCTTTTCGCATTCTCGCTAAACGAGGAGAGGTTGCCTACCAGTTGGAACTACCCCCACATCCATCTCGAGTCCATGATGTCTTCCACGTCTCTCAACTCAGGCGTTGCTTCTCGGATCCCATCCGCGGAGTGGACCACGAAACACTTGATCTCCAAGATAACCTCACGTATCGAGAGTACCCTGTTCGCATCCTTGATCAAGCAGAGCGTGTTACCCGACGTCATAACATCAAGTTTCTCAAGGTTCAGTGGTCTCATCATTCCGAGAGAGAAGCTACTTGGGAGCGAGAAGATCGTCTTCGACTGGAGTACCCCACCTTCTTTCCATCGACCCCTGAATCTCGGGACGAGATTCTTTCAAGTGGGGGCGAGTTGTCACATCCCTAGTTCTGGTATGACCTAGACTAGCTAGTCATGTGTGCATCATGTCTAAATTTCATTTAAATTTGAAATGGGGATTTGTGAAACCCTCAGAATCATTTCTGGAAATGACCCAGATAAAAATTGCTCCAAAAGGGTCCAAGAAAATGTTCATGTTGCTCCCTGAAAATAATGGACAGAGATAAAAATCAAACCAATATTTAAAGGAGCTAAAAAATATTTATCTTGGCCATTTGGAATTAATGCAGTAATTATTTGCATTGGATATATATATGTTATATATTTTATATATGTCCAAAAATTCTGAATTTTGGTGCGGGGCTTTGGATTAATCCCTTAGGTCCCTGCAAAAATTGACAGAAGTAAATAAATGGTTTAGTATTTCTACTAAATCAAACAAATGTCAGAAAATTAGAAAACAGAAACAAACTAGGAAAAGGGAGAAACTTACCTGGCCTGGCCCAGCGGCCCAGCAGGCCGGCCCAGCCATCTGGCCGTGCCAGTCGTCCCCTTCCTCGCGCCAGGAGGACAGGGGCACGCGCTCGCCACCCGCGCGCATGCGCGCCACCTCCAGCTTCTCCCCTCGTCGCCTGGATCGCCCGAACGACGCCACGCACCCCCTCCAAGCCTCTCTCGCTCTCCCCCGTGCCCATTCTCTCCTCTCTCTCGCTCTCTCGCACGACGGCCGAACGCCACCGTCGCCGCCGCTCGCCATTGCCACAACCACCGCCTCCCCCTCGCCTCTCCGACACGCCCAGGAGCTCCGCCTCCTCGCTCTGAAGCTCTCTGCCGAGCCACGCAAGCCGGAGCGCCCCGTGGAGCCGTCGCCATCTCCATCTTCGTCTCCGGCCGCCGCGGATCTCCACCGGCCGCTCGTCGCCTGCAGGGCCTCCCCCGAGCTGCTGATCTGCTCGCCGGCCTCACCGTGAGCCACTGACTCGAACCCCTCTTCTCCCCCTTGCTTTTGCGTGCTCCAGCACCGCTCCTTGCTGCGGTCGTAGCGCCTCGCCGCCGTCCATGGTGCCACCGTGACCAGAAGCCAAACTAGCCGCTCCCGAGCGCGTCACCGTGCTCCTGGTGACGCTAGGAAGCCGTAGTGAACCTCCGCAGCCCCTGCCGTGCCTCGTAGCCGCATCCCGCTCGAACCCGTGCTCTGGTCGCCGCCCCGAGCTTGATTCCGGCGAGCTCCGGCATCCTCGTGTCCTTCCGTCGCCTCCCCTAGATGCGGACGAGCCCGGGCTACGCCCCGGTGCCCTCAGCTGCCGCCCCCGTGGCCTATATCGCGGACGCCGCCACGTCCAGAGGTCGCCGGCGACGACCTCTCCGGCCTGCCATGTGGGCCCGACTTGTCAGGTGATTAGCTTAAGTCTAATCACCCTCTAATCTACCCCCACTGACACTGACAATGGGCCCCAGCGCCACTAACACTGTAATTAGGATAAACTTACCCCCTGTTTAACCCTGTGTCACTGACGTGTGGACCCCACACGTCAGGTTTGACTTGGTCAGCGCCGCTAACCCGCTGACGTCATGATGACGCAGTGCTGACGCAGCAAACCCCCCTTGTTCATTCCGATACAATCCTACTCTCTCGCTCCTGCTCTCTTTTACTGCATTAGGATAACAACGATTCAACTGCTACTTTATGCTGCGGTAGTTGAACCCATTCCTCTGCATGACCTGTCATTGCCACAGTAAATAGTTGAAACCCACTAGCATGTGTAGGAGTTGATTGAGCCATGTTGTGTTCCTACCATGCCTTGCCTGCTATTGCTTAGAGTTGTGTCAGGTCTGGTTCATTGGGAATGAATTGGAGTGTTACGATATGTTCTGGTGCCGAGAGTTAAGCATGTGAACACGATTTGGTAAAGGTAGCGGTGAGAGGCCATGTAGGAGTACATGGTGGGTTGTCTCACTGGAACCGTCCTTAAGCACTGAGTTCTGTGTATGTTGTCCAATGACTAGCTACTACCACACATTGGAATGCTTAAGTGCCCCTCTCGGCTTATTAACCAACTTGATCTCCGTCCAGGAGTTGCAACTAGTTTCTGGTGTTTGTAGGTAGTGCTATTTTTCTACCGAGTGGCACCCGGCAGGGGTGGCCCGGTGTACCGAGTGGCACCCGGATGGTGGGCTCGGGAACCCTGCACACATCGTTTGGGGCCGTGAGCGACACCCCGGCCGGATCTCCTTGCGGATGGAACCTGAATAGGCGATAAACCTGGACTAGAGTCTTGTGAGGTTAGTCAGGTCGTGGCCGGCACCCTCGCCAGGCTTCCGCTTGAAGGTTGCCGAGGTACATGACGTGTACATGGCGGTAAGTGGCGAGAGCGTCTGTGAGGCAGTACACCCCTGCAGGGTTATCATGATCTATTCGAATAGCCGTGTCCTCGGTTATGGACTTCTTGGATGCTTACGTGGTACATAGACAACTTGAAGTGGATACTCTAAAATGCTCAAGATAAGTGCGAGTGCTATGGATGGCTTCTCGTAGTGAGACGGGAAGGAATCCATAGTGGTGTATTGAGGTGGTGATTAGTGGACTCGTGTGCGCCTTCTTACCTCAAAGAAGTTTCTCGTAGTCGTAGAAAAGGATAGCCACTGAGTCAAAGCTGGCTTGCTGCAACTAAAACCCACACTACCTTCTTGATACAAATGCATGTATGATAGGATCTGATGTAAGTCTTGCTGAGTACCTTTGTACTCATGTTGCTTTATTTATGTTTTGCAGCGGAGACTTTAGTCTTACTAGTAGTTCCACTTGGACTTCGACGAGTAGCTTGTACCTCAGCTACGATCTTGTACCCTTGGGAGGGGCTTGTAGATAGTCAGGCTTCTCAGCCTTTTCTTTTGTAGTTGTCTGTACTCAGACATGTAATGCTTCCGTTGCTTGTATGCTCTGAATGATGGGTCATGTGACCCCTGTTTGTACTTAATGCTATGTGGCTCTTCTGGGCCTTTTATCTACATGAGTTTGCGTTATGTTGTGATGCCATGTTGTACAGCACATACTTGCATGTTATGCGTACGTGTAACGTGTATTGCTATGTGTGGGATCCGACAACCTAGTTGTCTATCCTTGGTAGCCTCTCTTATGGGGAAATGTAGTCTAGTGCTTCCACCGAGCCATGGTAGTCCGCTACAGCCCGGTTTACCGGAGTCCTGCTAGCCCAGCACTACTGCTCCGGAACACTTAGACTGGCCGGCATGTGATTCGCTTCGTTCCTGTGTCTGTCCCTTCGGGGAAATGTCACGCGGTGACATCCGGAGTCCTGCCTAGCCTGCTACAGCCCGGGTTCCCGGAGTCCTGTTAGCCCAGTGCTACAGCCCGGATTCGCACGCTGCTGACCGACATGCTCGATGTTGATTCATGTATGCCTGTCCCCGTAAGTTAGTGCCACTTTGGGTTCACGACTAGTCATGTCGGCCCGGGTTCTCTGTCATATGGATGCTAGCGACACTATCATATACGTGAGGCAAAAGGCGCAAACGGTCCCGGGCCATGGTAAGGCGACACCCGTGGGAATACCGTGCGTGAGGCCGCAAAGTGATATGAGGTGTTACATGCTAGACCGGTGTGACTTAGAATCGGGGTCCCGACAGCATATTGGGCTATTAAAGAGCTCAACTATGATTTCAAACTTGCCGGTGAGAAGAGGTTGTTTGACATTAGCTCACTTGATGAATGGAGAACCCAAGCTTATGAGAATGCCAAATTGTTTAAAGAGAAAGTTAAAAGATGGCATGACAAAAGGATACAAAAGCGTGAGTTTAATGCAGGTGATTATGTATTGCTATACAACTCTCGTTTACGATTTTTTGCAGGGAAACTTCTCTCTAAATGGGAAGGTCCTTACGTTATCGAGGAGGTCTATCGTTCCGGTGCCATAAAAATCAACAACTTCGAAGGCACAAATCCGAAGGTGGTGAACGGTCAAAGAATCAAACGTTATATCTCAGGTAATCCTATAAATGTTGAAACTAATGTTATTGAAACCATAACCCCGGAATACATAAGGGACACTTTCCATAACGTTTCAGACTCCGAAAAGGAATAGGTACGTGGTACGGTAAGTAAACCGACTCCAAAATAGTTCTAATGGCAATTTTCCTTCGTTTTGGAATATTTAGAAAAATAGAAAAATAAGAAGCAGTCCGGGAAGGACACGACGGCTCCACGAGGGTGGAGGGCGCGCCCTACCCCCTGGGCGCGCCCCCTGCCTCGTGGGCACCTCGTGCGCTCTCCGGACTCCGTTTTCTTGCACGATACTTCTTTCGGTCGGTAAAATTCATTATATAATCTCCCGCAGGTTTTGACCACCGTATCACGCAATTGTCCTCTGTTCTTGTTTCGAGCTGTTTTCTGTCAGGGTTGTCAAGTCCAGGCATCATGTCGTCCCCCTCCTCCAACAATGGTGACAATGATGCTTGGCTGATGAAGATAGAGCTGAAGAGGGAAGAACCCATGGAGATCAACAAGGATGAAGGGATCAAGAAGGCCACGGAGGACCAAGTTCCGGCAACAGAAGACATCCTTCAACTTGATCACAATCTTCTTACCCCAACTGAGATCGAAGCTTTCAAGATGATTGAGTTAGCTCGCATACAAAACAAGTATCTCACACATGAAAATATTTTGTTGAAGGAGCATATCAACGCACTCAAGGGCATTATCCACAAGTTGGAGGACCTCTTACGCTTGATGTGCGACTATCCATCATCGCCTCCATCTTCTTCACCAACAAAGGAGACATAATCACATGGGTATGGGCACTCCCATTGGCAACTGCCAAGCTTGGGGGAGGTGCCCCGGTATCGTATCACCATCACACTCCTATCTTTACCGTTTTTCTTTGTTCGATCCTTTTAGTAATATCTTGATCTAGTAGAATAAAGTTTTTGGTATGATCTAGTTTTGAGTTTTGCTTTATGATCCCTCTATGTATACGAGTCCGTGAGCTATATAATAAATATTAGTTTTGAGTCAAGGGCTTGATTATCTTGCTATGATCTTGAGTGAATAAAAGAAAAAGAAAGAATAAAAAGAAATAAAAAGAGATCATATTGATCTTATGGAGAGTAATGACTTCACATAGAAAAAGTATGATGATTAAAATTTGTTGAGAGTTGACAAATTTAGTTTTGGTCATCGTTGCAATTAATAGGAAGTAATAAAGAAAGAGAGGTTTCACATATAAATATACTATGTTAGACATCTTTTATGATTGTGAGCACTCATTAAAATATGACATGCTAAAGAGTGTTGGACAAGGAAGACAATGTAATGGGTTATGTTTTCTTATATCTGAGATAAAGTATATTGTCATGGATCATCCAACATGTTGAGCTTGCCTTTCCCCCTCATGCTAGCCAAATTCTTTGCACCAAGTAGAGATACTACTTGTGCTTCCAAATACCCTTCAACCCAGTTTTGCCATAAGAGTCCACCATATCTACCTATGGATTGAGTAAGATCCTTCAAGTAAGTTGTCATCGGTGCAAGCAATAAAAATTGCTCTCTAAATATGTATGATTTATTAGTGTGGAGGAAATAAGCTTTATACGATCTTGTGATGTGGAAGAAATAAAAGCGACAGACTGTATAATAAAGGTCCATATCACAAGTGGCAATATAAAGTGACGTTCTTTCGCATTAAGATTTTATGCATCCAACCCCGAAAGCGCATGGCAACCTCTGCTTCCCTCTGCGAAGGGCCTATCTTTTATCATTATCTTCTACCTTATGCAAGAGTCATGGTGATCTTCACCTTTCCTTTTTACATTTTATCCTTTGGCAAGCACAGTGTGTTGGAAAGATCCTGATATATATATATATATATATATATATATATATATATATATATATCTAATTGGATGTAAGTTAGCATGAGTTCTTATTGTTGACATTACCCTTGAGGTAAAAGGCTGGGAGGCGAAACTATGAGCCCCTATCTTTCTATGTGTCCGATTAAAACTCCGTAACCACAAGTATTGCGTGAGTGTTAGCAATTGTGAAAGACTAAATGATAGTTGAGTATGTGGACTTGCTGAAAAGCTCTGACATAGACACTTTCTGATGTTATGATAAATTGCAATTGCTTCAATGACTGAGATTATAGTTTGCTAGTTCTCAATAAAGTTTCTGCTTCATACTTTGCATTGTGAATAGATTATTACTTGAGCATAAGAAATCATATGACAATATCCATATATGTTGCTGTTATAAGAATAGTCATGATGCCCTCATGTCCGTATTTTATTTTATCGACACCTCTACCTCTAAACATGTGGACATTTTTATCGTTATCGGCTTCCGCTTGAGGACAAGCGAGGTCTAAGCTTGGGGGAGTTGATACGTCCATTTTGCATCATGATTTTATATCGATATTTATTGTATTATGGGCTGTTATTACACATTATGTCACAATACTTATGCATATTCTCTCTTATTTTACAAGGTTTACATAAGGAGGGAGAATGCCGGCAGCTGGAATTCTGGGCTGGAAAAGGAGCAAATATTAGAGACCTATTCTGCACAACTCCAAAAGTCCTGAAACTCCACGGAAGTTGTTTTTGGAAATAATAAAAATTACTAAGCGAAGAAAATACCAGAGGGGGCCCACACCCTGGCCACGAGGGTGGGGAGCGCGCCCCCTGCCTCGTGGGCCCCATGTGTAGCGACCAGACCTCAAATGGCCTGTGCTGCTGTGCACCAGTGTCATCCCTGGATCAGTAATGCTGACACGCACAATACAAATGGAGGATTTATAACAGAGTAGCAATCACACACTTATTACATCGAATATCTCCAAAGAGATTAAGTATGATAACATGGCTTAAGGCCATCTAACAACGATAACAGCGGAAGACTTGGAAGATAAGTGAGTCCATCAACTCCAGCGGCATCACTGAGTATAAGACCACGACCTAAGGCACCTTACTCATCGTCTGAAAAGTCTGCAACATGAAACGTTGCAGCCCGAAACGGGTCAGCACATGGAATATGCTGGCAAAGCAACACATAGAGAGCAATGAACAATGATAAGGCTATACTACATGCATATATGGCTGGTGGAAAGCTCTATGGTTACAATTTTTCCAAAAAGCTAATTTTATCCTACTGCAAAGGAATAAATTTTATTTAACTATCATGGTGGTTGAAACATTGAGAAGGTACCTCCAACTCAATCCCAATTAAGTAACATCATTAACCCAACAAAATTAATTATAAGTATCACGGTGATGAGATTCAAATGATAATCCAGGTACTAGATACTCAAGTTGTCCATAACCGGGGACACGGCTAATCATGATCAGTTTGTACACTCTGCAGAGGTTTGTGCACTTTTCCCCACAAGACTCGATCGCCTCCGCTTGATTCTCGCACTGCATGATGTTTGAGAAACGGATGACCGAGACACAGTCTTTCAGAAACAGTCACTCTCTACTCTGGATGGACCGGTACACCTACTTTCCCCTACATCTGCTAGTCCACCTCTTCAAGAGATCCTGTAACCTACTCAGCTATGCTAGAGCCCATAATAGCTTGTGGCTACACACGGAAGTTTCTAGCATGAATAATCTTATGATCCCTTTGAGCCTGGGTGGCGGACCTTATACATACAGACAACACTGGGTTCTCCAGGTGCCTCAATCCACCCAGATGTGAGTTTTAGTTGCCACCTTAAGTTGAACCATTAATAAACATCTCACATCTGTCATGAATGTCTCTCAAACCCAATCCACGTCTACGAGCATAGCATGGCGATAAGAATAGCAACGTAGAAGTAACTCCCAAGGGTTTGATAGATAAAACAGGTAATAGGTACTACCTCAACTACTTCCCAATACCCACAGTTTAATTAGATCCTAATCATGCAATGTGTTTGAGGAAATAGATCTAATGCAATAAAACTGGGTATGAACGGGGTATGATCAAAGTGTTACTTGCCTTGCTGATGATCCGCAAAACCTAGCGAGTCGAAGTAACAAGCGGCACACTCCGGGTACTCTATCGCAAACAAACAAGCATACAATCAGTACTCAGCTAATGCACAGGTAAAACTCGAAATAAAGATCCAACCAGAAAGTTCAACTTAAGAACTCCGGTTTACAAAAAGAATCAACTCGAAAGAAGCAACGAAAGTCAAACGGCGAAAGAAAGAAACTTCGTTTGCTAATCTGGATCTAGGTCAAATTTTACTGTAGCAAAAACTTGTTTGAGTAGGTTAAACGGAAAGAAAATTTCGACACGAAACTCTAGGCGCTTGAATCACCTGATTCTGATAAACGAGCGAAAAGTTAAACAGATTCGAAAATTCGATCGGAAATCGAATCTGAGAAAATAACGAGAAAAATCCGACGAAAAAGAAAAACGGACGAACGGTTAAATAACGGACGTTCGTTAACAGAGAAAAACCGACGAACGCGTTCGGTAAAACGAACGGTTCGGTGAACGCTCGTGAAATAAGAAAACCGAAAAAAAACCGATCTAGGGTTTTTTTTAAAAACAAAAGGTCTTTTTTTTCAGAAAACCGGTCACAACGGACGGGCAGTACCTCGTCGGGCTTCTCCGGCGAGGGGCTCCGGCTGAGCTCCGGGCTCGGCACGAGGGGCGGCGGGGTGCGGGCTCGGGGGAGGGGGGGGGCGGCTCCGGCGGCGAGGCGGCGGGGCTCCGGCGGCGGCGGCGAGGCAAAAGGCGGGCGGCGGCGGCGGCGGGCGGCTCCTCCGGCGGCGATGGTGGCGAAAACGGAGGGGGGGTATATATGGGGGGGCTAGGGGGCACCGAGGCGGCGGCGGCGTCGTGGCGCTCCCGGACTCCGGCGGCGTCGTGGGGAGGAAGGAGAGGTCGCGGGCGGGCCGTCGGCTGGGCTCGGCCCAGTCGGCGCGGGCGCGTATTTTTTTTATTTTAAATAAGATCCGCGGAGAATATTGCGTAGAAAAATAAATAAAAGTCAGAAAAATATGAAATAAATTTTCCCCGTCTAGTTAGAAAATCTAGAATAGGGTGAACATTTTTAAAATCAAAAATAAATATTTTGAAAACATGCATATTTTTAAATGCAATAAAAATTGCAAATAAAAATCCAATAAATTCCAAATAATGATTTTAACATTTTCCCTCCAGTATTTCAATATTTTGGAGAAGTCATATTTTCTCCTCTCGTTTATAAAAAATGAAATATTTTTCCGGAGAGAAAAATAATTAAAAATCCCAATCCTCGTTTGAAAAATCAAATAAGAAAATTCGAGAAAATCTCCAACTCTCTCCGAGGGTCCTTGAGTTGCTTAGGATTTATCGAGGATTTGTCAAAATGCAACAAAACATGATATGAAAATGATGATCTATGTATAACATTCCAAATTGAAAATTTGGGATGTTACAAACCTACCCCCCTTAAGATGAATCTCGCCCTCGAGATTCGGGTTGGCTAGAAAACAGGTGGGAGTGGTTTTTCCGTAGATCTTCCTCTCGCTCCCAGGTGGCCTCATCTTCTGTGTGGTGACTCCACTGAACTTTGCAAAACTTGATAACCTTGCTGCGGGTAACTCGGCTGGCATACTCGAGAATCTTAACTGGCTTCTCCTCATAGGTCAAATCACTTTCCAACTGAATCGCTTCCAGTGGCACAGTATCTCTCAGTGGTATCTCAGCCATCTCTGCCTGGCACTTCTTCAACTACGAAACGTGAAATACATCATGTACTTCAGACAATCCTTCGGGCAATTCCAGCTTGTAGGCAACTTCTCCCATACGTTCCAACACTCTGTATGGTCCGATAAAACGAGGCGCTAACTTTCCCTTAACTCCAAAGCGCTTTACTCCTCGTAGTGGTGATACTCGAAGATACACTCTGTCTCCGATTTTGTGAACTGTCTCCTTGCGTTTAGAATCAGCATAACTCTTCTGCCTGGACTGGGCTACCTTGAGCCTATCGCGAATCAACTTCACTTTCTGTTCAGACTCCTTAATCAAATCTGGTCCAAACAACTGACGGTCTCCAACTTCGTCCCACAACAACGGTGTTCTACACCTCCTTCCGTACAAAGCTTCGAAAGGGGCCATCTTCAAACTGGTTTGATAACTGTTGTTATATGAAAACTCCGCATATGGCAAATTGTCGTCCCAACTTGATCCATAATCTAGCGCACATGCTCTCAACTGTCCTCCAAAATCTGGTTGACTCTCTCGGTCTGTCCATCTGTCTGCGGGTGAAATGCTGTACTAAATTCCAGTCTGGTTCCCAATGTTTCATGTAACTGCTTCCAAATCTTCGAGGTAAATTGGGTTCCTCTGTCTGATACAATGGTCCTCGGAACTCCATGCAAACATACTATCCTAGTCATGTATATCTTTGCCAACTTAGCACTGGTGTAAGTGGTCTTCACTGGAATGAAATGAGCCACTTTCGTCAAACGGTCGACTACAACCCATATCGAGTCATAGCCTGAACGAGTCCTGGGTAGTCCTGTGATAAAATCCATGCCTATTTTATCCCACTTCCATTCGGGTATCGGCAATGGCTGTAGCAATCCTGCTGGCTTCTGATGCTCTGCCTTCACTCTCTGACATACATCACAAACTGCTACAAACTCGGCAATATCCTTCTTCATTCCGGTCCACCAGAAAGTATTCTTCAAATCCAAATACATCTTGGTATTCCCTGGGTGAATCGAGTATGGTGAATCATGGGCTTCTTGCAAAATCAACTTCCTGATCTCCGGATCATTTGGCACATATACGCGGTCCTCGAACCATAAGGTATCGTGCTCATCCTCACGAAATCCCTTGGCTTTTCCTTTGCTCATCTTCTCCTTTATCTCTTCAATCTCCTTGTCTGTCTTCTGAGCTTCTCTGATCCTTTCCATCAAGGTAGACTGAATCTCCAATGTCGCTAAATAGCCTCTAGGGACTATCTCCAAACATAGCTCTCGTAGGTCCTCGGCTAACTCCTGAGGTAACTCTCCTGTCATGAGGGTGTTGACATGACTCTTGCGGCTCAACGCGTCTGCTACTACGTTAGCCTTTCCGGGGTGATAATGCAATCTCATATCATAGTCTTTGATGAGCTCCAACCATCTCCTCTGTCTGAGGTTTAACTCCTTCTGCGTGAAAATGTACTTCAAACTCTTGTGATCCGTGTACACCTCACAATGGTTTCCAATGAGAAAATGTCTCCATGTCTTCAATGCATGCACCACGGCTGCTAATTCCAAATCATGCGTAGCATAATTCTTCTCATGGGGTTTAAGTTGTCGTGAAGCATATGAAACAACTCTTCCTTCCTGCATAAGCACTACTCCAAGTCCTCGACGAGAAGCGTCGCAATAAACTTCATAGTCCTTGCGTTGATCTGGCAGAATCAACACTGGTGATGTAACCAATCGTTTCTTCAACTCCTGGAAACTAGCTTCACATTCCTCAGTCCAATTAAATTTGGTGTCCTTCTTCAATAGCTCAGTCATGGGCTTAGCAATCCTTGAGAAATTCTCGATAAATCTCCGGTAGTATCCTGCGAGTCCAAGAAAACTCCGGATTTCTCCAACTGTAGTGGGCGATTCCCAACTTGTCACTATGTCAACCTTGGCAGGGTCTACTGCTATTCCTTCTCCAGAAATAACATGTCCAAGGAATCCAACTTCCTTCAACCAAAACTCACATTTGCTGAACTTGGCATATAACTGATGTTCTCTGAGCTTCTCAAGTACCAATCGCAAATGCTCCTCATGCTCTTCTTCATCCTTGGAAAAGATTAAAATATCATCAATGAACACCACGACGAACTTATCCAAAAACTCCATAAACACTTTGTTCATCAGGTTCATGAAATAGGCCGGTGCGTTAGTCAGTCCAAATGACATAACGGTATACTCATACAATCCATATCTGGTGGTAAATGCTGTCTTGGGTATATCCTGCTCTCGAATCTTTAACTGATGGTATCCTGATCGTAGATCGATCTTGGAAAATACTTTAGCTCCTTGCAGGCGGTCAAACAAATCATTGATCATCGGCAGTGGGTACTTGTTTTTGATGGTCACTTCATTCAATCCTCGGTAATCAACAACCATCCTTAGTGATCCATCTTTCTTCTCTACTAGAAGTACTGGTGATCCCCAAGGTGACGAACTTGGGCGAATATAGCCTTTATCCAATAACTCCTTGATCTGCTTCTTAATTTCCTCCAAATCCTTTGCGGGCATCCTGTACGGTCTCTTAGATATTGGCCCTGTGCCTGGAAAAAGTTCAATCAAAAACTCAATGTCTCTATCTGGTGGCATGCCTGGCAACTCTTCTGGAAATACATCCGGATAATCCTTCACCACTGGTACTTCCTCCTGTACAACTCCTGATAAGGAATTCACTTGAGTCCTCTTCGGCATATGCCTGGATACATACTTGATCCTTTTTCCTTCCGGGGTGGTAAGCAAAATAGTCTTGCTGGCACAATCGATGTTTCCTCCATACAACGATAGCCAATCCATTCCCAAAATCACATCCAAACCTTGTGATTCCAAAACAATGAGGTCTGTGGGGAAAACATGCCTTCCAATGGCCAACGGTATCTTAAAACATCCTTGAGTGGCCATATACTCTGCTCCTGGCGAGGTTACTAACATGGGGCTTTTGAGAACTTGGGTGGACATCTTAAACTTGTTTACGAATCCCCTTGATATGTATGAATGCGATGCACCAGTATCGAAAAGAACAGTTGCAGTAAATGACTTAACCAAAAACTTACCTATTACTGCATCAGGCTGAGCTTCAATCTCCTCCACGCTCACGTGGTTCACATGTCCTTTGTTGAACGGGTTCGGCTTCTTCCCAGAGCTTCCATTGCCGTTTCCATTTTGGGCTTCGGGACAATCAGTTGCATAATGTCCCGTCTTCTGGCACTTGAAACAAGTAATGTGACTTAGATCTCTCTTGGTTGGGGTAGATGGGTTGGTGCGGTTCTGTCCGTTTCCTCCTCCATTCCCATTACCATTCTTGGAGCCATTATGGTTGTGCGAACTACCTCCTCCATGGGTATGCTGAAACTGTCCTCCCGGCTTCGGGGTAAATCGTGGCTTCTGCTGGGCTCCAGAATTATACTTCCCTTGTCCATACTTCCTCTTGCGGTTTTCAATCTGCTGTTGCTTCCCTTCTATCATGAGAGCTCTATCTACCAGCTCTTGGTAGTTGTTGAAGGTTGCTACCATCAACTGCATACTCAGCTCATCATTCAGTCCTTCCAGAAACTTCTCCTGCTTGGCTGCATCCGTAGCAACGTCATCTGGTGCATAACGTGCTAACTTACTGAAATCCTCCACATACTGGCCTACGGTGCGTCCTCCTTGGCATAGGTTGCGAAACTCACGCTTCTTCATAGCCATAGCTCCTGCTGAAACATGAGCTGTACGGAAAGCTTGCTGAAACTGGTCCCATGTGACAGTGTCAATAGGGTGCGTGGCTGTATAATTCTCCCACCATGATGTTGCGGGTCCATCAAGCTGATGTGCGGCAAAACGCACTCTTTCCGCATCTGTGCATCCTGCAGTGGTCAACTCCCTTCCAACTTTGTGGAGCCAATCATCTGCTACAATCGGCTCGGTGCTACTGGAAAACACCGGCGGGTTTAGCCTTAAGAAACGGGCTAAGTGGTCAACAGGTGGTGGTGGCGGTGGGTTGTTGTTGTTGTTGCCTTGGTTCTGAACTAACACTTGCATCAGGGCATTCTGTTGCTGAATCAACTGGGTGATCTCTGGCGGAAAAACAAATCCAGGGTCACGTCTCGGAGGCATCTGATAGGTTTAGAAAAGATGAGAATTAAGAATAGAATGAGGTCTAGAGAGAAAACACTACCCATATGCTCATGAGACAAATTCAATCAATATCACTCAATCAATCCAAACAAGGCAAAACAATCGATCTAACTAGCGTTACAAAGTGCTTGAGCTATACTACTAAATGGGGGAAAAACTACTACTGATATGGTAGTCTACTAGAAATTCTGATCCGTTGAAGACTCCATGATGTCTGCTCCAGCTTCATCAATCCATTCGTCTTCACTTGGTTCCGAGTCGGTGTCGTCGATGATGATGTAGTTATCCGGGCAAGTGCATTCGTCAACTTCTGCTTTTGGCACTGGATTTCCCGCGAATGTTCCAATCTTATTCTGCAGGTCGTCAATCTTCCCGACTAGTGCGTTGATTTCCTCCAGATAATCTTCGCGTGTAGTCTTGAGTTCTTCTTGGAGTTCCTTGATCTTCGTGAATGCCTTCTTCAGTTCTTCCTTGTCCGTGCACATCTGGTTCTCCTGGCGTCGAATATGTTGGTTCTGCTCCTGGATGAAAGCTGCAATTGATCCATCCTTCTTGGTCTTGATCATCTCCCATTGCGCGTCTCAACGTCCACAAATTTGATAAACTGTATCCTTAAGCTCCTGGTGATAGACTTCTCCAATACGTCCCATGGCGATGTGTGCGGCCATGCTCTTCCCTAAACTCCAAGTTGGTGCTTCGAAAACCAATCTCATGGGTTCCGTAATTGGCGCAAACGTTCTTCCTGGAATGATAACTTGAATCTTCCAGCTCTCCTCCTCAGGTAATGTAGCGTTGTAGGTTCCGGTGACGCTTGGTATTCCTATGTTCAAGTACTTGGTGACTTCCTTCAAGTGTCGTCCAAACGGCGTATCTTCATCTGGTTGCATGAACTTGCTCCTTGCATTCGCCATTCCTAAAAGAGTAGAAAGTGGAGAGGAGTCAGAATTGAGAAGAGAGAAGTTTTCTAGGGCTTAAGCTTAGTGGTCATGTCCTATAGTCAGCGTGTGCTCTGATACCAACTTTGTAGCGACCAGACCTCAAATGGCCTGTGCTGCTGTGCACCAGTGTCATCCCTGGATCAGTAATGCTGACACGCACAGTACAAATGGAGGATTTATAACAGAGTAGCAATCACACACTTATTACATCGAATATCTCCAAAGAGATTAAGTATGATAACATGGCTTAAGGCCATCTAACAACGATAACAGCGGAAGACTTGGAAGATAAGTGAGTCCATCAACTCCAGCGGCATCACTGAGTATAAGACCACGACCTAAGGCACCTTACTCGTCGTCTGAAAAGTCTGCAACATGAAACGTTGCAGCCCGAAACGGGTCAGCACATGGAATATGCTGGCAAAGCAACACATAGAGAGCAATGAACAATGATAAGGCTATACTACATGCATATATGGCTGGTGGAAAGCTCTATGGTTACAATTTTTGCGAAAAGCTAATTTTATCCTACTGCAAAGGAATAAATTTTATTTAACTATCATGGTGGTTGAAACATTGAGAAGGTACCTCCAACTCAATCCCAATTAAGTAACATCATTAACCCAACAAAATTAATTATAAGTATCACGGTGATGAGATTCAAATGATAATCCAGGTACTAGATACTCAAGTTGTCCATAACCGGGGACACGGCTAATCATGATCAGTTTGTACACTCTGCAGAGGTTTGTGCACTTTTCCCCACAAGACTCGATCGCCTCCGCTTGATTCTCGCACTGCATGATGTTTGAGAAACGGATGACCGAGACACAGTCTTTCAGAAACAGTCACTCTCTACTCTGGATGGACCGGTACACCTACTTTCCCCTACATCTGCTAGTCCACCTCTTCAAGAGATCCTGTAACCTACTCAGCTATGCTAGAGCCCATAATAGCTTGTGGCTGCACACGGAAGTTTCTAGCATGAATAATCTTATGATCCCTTTGAGCCTGGGTGGCGGACCTTATACATACAGACAACACTGGGTTCTCCAGGTGCCTCAATCCACCCAGATGTGAGTTTTAGTTGCCACCTTAAGTTGAACCATTAATAAACATCTCACATCTGTCATGAATGTCTCTCAAACCCAATCCACGTCTACGAGCATAGCATGGCGATAAGAATAGCAACGTAGAAGTAACTCCCAAGGGTTTGATAGATAAAACAGGTAATATGTACTACCTCAACTACTTCCCAATACCCACAGTTTAATTAGATCCTAATCATGCAATGTGTTTGAGGAAATAGATCTAATGCAATAAAACTGGGTATGAACGGGGTATGATCAAAGTGTTACTTGCCTTGCTGATGATCCGCAAAACCTAGCGAGTCGAAGTAACAAGCGGCACACTCCGGGTACTCTATCGCAAACAAACAAGCATACAATCAGTACTCAGCTAATGCACAGGTAAAACTCGAAAGAAAGATCCAACCAGAAAGTTCAACTTAAGAACTCCGGTTTGCAAAAAGAATCAACTCGAAAGAAGCAACGAAAGTCAAACGGCGAAAGAAAGAAACTTCGTTTGCTAATCTGGATCTAGGTCAAATTTTACTGCAGCAAAAACTTGTTTGAGTAGGTTAAACGGAAAGAAAATTTCGAGACGAAACTCTAGGCGCTTGAATCACCTGATTCCGATAAACGAGCGAAAGTTAAACAGATTCGAAAATTCGATCGGAAATCGAATCTGAGAAAATAACGAGAAAAATCCGACGAAAAAGAAAAACGGACGAACGGTTAAATAACGGACGTTCGTTAACAGGGAAAAACCGACGAACGCGTTCGGTAAAACGAACGGTTCGGTGAACGCTCGTGAAATAAGAAAACCGAAAAAAACCAATCTAGGGTTTTTTTAAACAAAAGGTTTTTTTTTCAGAAAACCGGTCACAACGGACGGGCAGTACCTCGTCGGGCTTCTCCGGCGAGGGGCTCCGGCGGGGCTCCTGGCTCGGCGCGAGGGTCGGCGGGGTGCGGGCTCGGGGGGGGGGGGGGGGGGGCTCCGGCTGCGAGGGGGCGGGGCTCCGGCGGCGGCGGCGAGGCAAAAGGCAGGCGGCGGCGGCGGCTAGATGCGGCGGCGGTGGGCGGCTCCTCCGGCGGCGATGGTGGCGAAAACGGAGGGGGGCTAGGGGGCTTGGGGAAGGGGGCACCGAGGCGGCGGCGGCGTCGTGGCGCTCCCGGACTCCGGCGGCGTCGTGGGGAGGAAGGAGAGGTCGCGGGCGGGCCGTCGGCTGGGCTCGGCCCAGTCGGCGCGGGCGCGTATTTTTTTTTAAATAAGTTCCGCGGAGAATATTGCATAGAAAAATAAATAAAAGTCAGAAAAATATGAAATAAATTTTCCCCGTCTAGTTAGAAAATCTAGAATAGGGTGAACATTTTTAAAATCAAAATTAAATATTTTGAAAACATGCATATTTTTAAATGCAATAAAAATTGCAAATAAAAATCCAATAAATTCCAAATAATGATTTTAACATTTTTCCTCCAGTATTTCAATATTTTGAAGTCATATTTTCTCCTCTCGTTTATAAAAAATGAAATATTTTTTCGGAGAGAAAAATAATTAAAAATCCCAATCCTCGTTTGAAAAATCAAATAAGAAAATTCGAGAAAATCCCCAACTCTCTCCGAGGGTCCCTGAGTTGCTTAGGATTTATCGAGGATTTGTCAAAATGCAACAAAACATGATATGCAAATGATGATCTATGTATAACATTCCAAATTGAAAATTTGCGATGTTACACCATGTTGGCCCTCCGGTGGCCATCTTCTGCTATATGAAGTCTTTCGTCCGAAGAAAAATCATAAGCAAGCTTTCGGGACAAGACTCCGCCGCCACGAGGCGGAACCTTGGCGGAACCAATCTAGGGCTCCGGCAGAGCTGTTCTGCCGGGGACACTTCCCTCTGGGAGGGGGAAATCATCGCCATCGTCATCACCAACGATCCTCTCATCGGGAGGGGGCCAATCTCCATCAACATCTTCACCAACACCATCTCCTCTCAAACCCTAGTTCATCTCTTGTATCCAATTCTTGTCTCTAAGCCTGGGATTGGTACCTGTAGGTTGCTAGTAGTGTTGATTACTCCTTGTAGTTGATGCTAGTTGGTTTATTTGGTGAAAGATCATATGTTCAGATCCTATATGCATATTAATACCCCTCTGATTATGAACATGAATATGCTTTGTGAGTAGTTACGTTTGTTCCTGAGGACATGGGAGAAGTCTTGCTATTAGTAGTCATGTGAATTTGGTATTCATTTGATATTTTGATGAGATGTATGTTGTCTCTCCTCTAGTGATGTTATGTGAACGTCGACTACATGACACTTTACCATTATTTGGGCCTAGAGGAAGGCATTGGGAAGTAATAAGTAGATGATGGGTTGCTAGAGTGACAGAAGCTTAAACCCTAGTTTATGCGTTGCTTCGTAAGGGGCTGATTTGGATCCATATGTTTCATGCTATGGTTAGGTTTACCTTAATACTTCTTTTATAGTTGCGGATGCTTGCAATAGGAGTTAATCATAAGTGGGATGCTTGTCCAAGTAAGGAGAGAACCCAAGCACCGGTCCACCCACATATCAAATTATCAAAGTATCGAACGCGAATCATATGAACGTGATGAAAACTAGCTTGACGATAATTCCCATGTGTCCTCGGGACCGTTTTCCTTCATATAAGAAATTGTCCAGGCTTGTCCTTTGCTACAAAAAGGATTGGGCCACCTTGCTGCACTTTATTTACTTTTGCTACTTGTTTCTCGTTACAAATTATCTTATCACAAAACTATCTGTTACCTGTAATTTCGGTGCTTGCAGAGAATACCTTGCTGAAAACCGCTTATCATTTCCTTCTGCTCCTCGTTGGGTTCGACACTCTTACTTATCGAAAGGACTATGATAGATCCCCTATACTTGTGGGTCATCAGACACGCCTAAAGATGCCGCCTCAACACAGGCTCAACTAGCCGAGGGTCGTACAGTGCTTAGCCCGGGAACACTGGGGCCGGGGTTATGGAAGGGTCTGGAAGGTGTGCCCAAGAAAAAGGAGAGGAAGAGATCGGGGAAGATAGCTACCTCCAAACAAGCCAGAGCACATAGCAGCCAGACGATGGATTCTGAAGAGCGTGTACCCGTGAAAGGTGCGGCCATGTTCCATCTCACGGGCGAGCCGATGCTACCGCCGAAACCGCTGGAGGCACTATCAGGGGATCTCAGGAGACTGCACGACCATGTGCTGTCGACTGAGAAAAGCCTACTAGCCTCGAAGGATCCATGATATCCGACATACGCGGATTGTGTGCCTGAGGGGAAGTGCTACGTCGACACACGACCCGTGGAGGTGTTCTTCCTGCGATTTGACCATATCTTTGAGATGTTTCTGACAAGGCAGCTCGATTTTACAATCGTCCGCCTTTTTGCGCTACATATGAGCTCCGTCATGAAGAGAGAAGAAGTCTTGCAAATCTGTGTGGTGGATCCGTACTACATGCACGAGTCTTTCTTGAGTCTCGGCGACTTTGAGCGTGAAACTGCTATGGACTACCTCCAAAACTTCATGGTACAGAATAAGGACCAGGAAATTGTCCTCCTGCCTTATCATCCAAAGTAAGTCAGTTTCGGACAACCCTTTAGTACATTTCAATCATTCCTTCTCACTCATATGGAGAATAATTTAAGGTGTCTTTTCCCCGCAGCAACGGGCGCGCCGTCCTTATCGTTCTTTACCCGCGAGTCTCCCACGCCGTGTATTTCGACCCTTCCAGAGACTACGAGAAAAAGGACTACACCCACATAATGAATATTCTAGATGATGCTCTCCAAGGCTTCAGCATTAGAGGTGGCCACATGCAGTCAGGAAACAAAGGAACAAGAAGATGGGTTTCGCGCATAAAACTAACTTCTTCTGCATCCATGTCCCAAAACCAAGCAAGAAGGATGGATTCTACATCGTCCATCTCATGATTGAGTTCAGCAGGGATCACCAAAAGTTTCGCATGACAAGCAGAAATGATGATCATATCCACAAGTGGCTAGTATCTCATGGAGAAGCGGATTATAAACTTAGAGATGACTTCTTTCGCATCCAAAGGGACATTGCGATGATCATCATGAAAGAAGTCGTCGATGAGAAGGGGATGTTCCACCACGGCCTTATATCGCGAGCTGACGTCTGAACTCGCATAGGCATGCAACGTCTAGACCTCACGCCGTTCAAGAAGCTAGGGTCCATCCTCGATGATATGGAAGGATGGAACTTCTAGTGATTTATGATGCCAATGATGATGATATGTGTCGGTTGAACTTGTATACTTTCTATAGCGATGAAACTTTGTGATGTCCATGGTCCCTGCCGAACTTGCGTAACGCTACTTTGTTAGTTTGCGTACGATGACCTGCGTACCTCTAGTTAATTAGTTTGCATACTGTATGTTGCATCTAGTTGCTAACCCTTTCTTTTTCGTGTTGCTCTAGTATATTTTGTTGCATATGATTGCACATCCTCTTGATGAAGATGCATCTCTAACAGGTACCTAGTTTCTTGATGGCCAAGTGTTATGTCGTGTACGAAGGGAAGGTTCCGGGAGTGTATGACGAGTGGCATGAGTGTCAGGCGCAAGTGCAGGGGGTCTCGGGCGCCAGCCATAAAGGCTTCAAAAGCAGACAAGAAGCACAAGCTAGTTACTTGAGGTTCCGGCAAGCGCGAGAGAGGACTCATGACCGCCGCCTCATGTACTGCATAGTTACACTATCACTCATAGTGATAGCACTTCTCGCGTATATCATTGTTCAGATGGATGGCGTTGTAGTTGCAAGTATTCGCGTGTATCGCTATTTTTGAGATGATGACGAGATACCACTTTGTGTTGGATGATGATTATGATGAGACTATTTGTATGTATATGCTATGATTACATTTTTGGTCTCACAGCCATTTGTATGTGTATGATGATGACATTTGTATGTGCTAAAGATTCTTGTATAAAGCCAGTTCAAATACAAAACAAATATGCAGAAAAAATAATCAAAAACTACTAAAATTAGCAGTAGCGAGTGGAGGAAAGTTAGTAGCAACGTGACTATAGCAGTAGCGCGTACGGCCAAAGCGCGCTAGAGCTATTAGCAGTAGCGAGCTTCCGCGCAGCACGCTGCCGCTACACTTGTATAGCAGTAGCGCGGGCGCGCACGCGCTGCTGCTATGGGTTAGCTGTAGCGCCTTATTAGTAGCACTGGTCCCCGCGCTACTGATATACCTAGAACCCGCGCTGCTACTAGGCTTTTCCCTAGTAGTGCTAATGCATCCCTCCAAGGAAAGATTTGTAGCCCAGCGGGTCTGAGAATAACAACTTGACCTTGCCTGGGTATTCCTAAAAAAAGTATAGCTGGGCTAGCCATTTTCAGCTTGAAAAAAATTAATATCTGGGCTGGATATCTAGCCTGGACTGGACGGGCCACAGCCCGCCCAGTTAATAGTTGTAGCGATGTTTTCGTTGTTGTTCAAAGGAGAAAAATTAATATTTGGGCTAAACATCGCTCAAGAAAAACTCTGCAGTGCTCACACCTCAAAAACACAAATACTGCTCAAGCTGCTTGGTCCCAGCTATCGACCGCTTCTTGTGCAATTCTCTCGTTTATTGACTACATAGGTTGACAATGGTGTGGGACCGTGATGTCAGGAAACCAGGAGGAAGCAAAAAAATTTATAGTTTTATATACTAATAAGGAGGCACTTGCGTACGTGCGGCTATGGCCCTGGTGGGTCCCCACTGTCATCCTCTCCAAGTAAAGTCATCTCCTCATCCTCATGTTCGTTGACCATGTTGACAACGCAAGACGGCGGCGCCACGGCGAGCGCAAAACTCGAAGGACGACGGAGAGGGCCTCGCGGGCCCTACGGATGGTCTGATACAGCGCCTGCTGCTCATTCGGGAAGCCAGGATCATAGGGCCACATGTCCGCGACAGCATTGCCATTCTCTTCTTCACCGGTGCTCGTTGAGGAGACGGAGGTTGCAGCACAGGTCCACCTGCGCTGGTAGCTCTTCCGCCATTAGGGCGTCGAAGTGCGGCCGCACCTGCTCTATGGTGAACACGGCATGCACCGGCTTGGACAGTGGCGCCGGCTCCTGGTCGGAAGCTACGTCCATCGTCTGATTGTCGTCGCTCAGCTCGGCGAGGTAGCTGGCGAGCCAGCATGTCCGGCTGCTGGACCGACCCGCTGCCAAGCACAAGTCTGACTGCCCTGGCCCACCCAGACCACCTCCCTCGCCCGCGTGCGCTTTCCGCCCGAAACGGTCAGCGCCGCCCGCCCCGCTTCCCGGTGCATGTGATTGCTCCATCTTCAAATGACACAAGTGTCGTCCGTCCGTCCTTCTGCCGCCCACATTAATGATACACGGTTGCCGAGGAGGCAACTCCGGCGCCACATGTCTGTCCCTCCGCCACCCACCATTGCTATATAAACTGCTGCGCCGGCCATAGCCGCAGTCATCCGCATCCGTTCCTATTCTCATGTCCACACCACTACTGCCCACCATGGCTTCCTCGCGCTCCAGCGCTCTTCGGGGCGGGCGGACAACGGACCACAAGGAGATGGCAGCCATTGCTGCCGACTGGCTGGCCGGCAGGCAGCCGGAGGACGACGACGTCCCAATGGAGAACATGGTAGTCGACGATCCGGCGCCAACCCCCTCCTCCACGCCATCCTCGTCGGTGCATTGCACCATGACCATCGGCGAGGCCCGTGCCCAATATATGGACACGGTGAGGTAGAAGCGTGAGGAGCAGTTCCGGGAGGCGCAGGCCGATGCCGCCTACAACCGCCATCTCCTCCAGGAGCACCTGCAGGCGGAGGAGCAGATCACCGCGGAGCGGGCAGAGCAGGAGGCGCTGCTCGACTCGTACCGCTCCTCCCGCGAGGGCCGCCTCGAGCGCTGGCGGTACCGCATGCGGGTGGCGGAGGCTGCGGCCGCCTACAAAGAAGGCGATGAAGCGGGCGAGGCGCTGTTTGGCGAGACCGGGGACGAGGCAGAGGACAATGCCGGCTCCGACGAGTCCCCGCTCCGCTGGCGTCGACGAGGCCCTGCGGCGCGAACAACGAGGCAGAGGACACCACCGGCTCCACCGAGGCCCCACCCTGCCGGCAACGAGGGGGAGTATTTCCCCCGCTCCACCGAGGTGCCGCCCGCCGTCAACGAGATAGAGGACATCGTCGGCTCCGCCGAGGCCCTGCCCCGCTGCCAACGAGGCCGCGCCACACAGAAAACGAGGAAGAGTAGAACACGGTAGGTCGCCGCCGCTCGGGTCCAGGTAAGGCCACAGCTGCTACCCTCCGGTTGCTGGCACTGAGCTGTACATCATGGAGCAATTCTATGATTACAGGATGATTGAAGAGCACTCTGTGCTTGAGCAAGCTCATGAGATACATCCATTTGATAGAGAACTTGAGCACTTCAGTTGTATGCTACCAGACAAGTTTGTTGCCGGAGGTATCATCACTAAGCTTCCTCCTTCGTGGATCTCATTGGCACTCTTGATGTGGAAGAAAAGGAGAGAGCAAAGGACACACGTGCTTGAGGAATTGAGGGAGGATCTAGTGCCAATCTGGTACAGAAGAAGAACTTCCAGCCCCACAAGTTCAAGAGCAAGGGCAAGTTTGATGGTAAAGCGAAGTTTGATGGGAAGAACAAGGCTGTGCAACACACGAACTTCAAGAAGAAGAATGACAAGAAGAAAGGTGTTTGTCATGTGGGGATCCTGATCATTGGGCTCCTAGTTGCCCTAATCGCTATGACAAGCTAGGCGGGTTGACCACTGATAGCCGGTTAGCTTCTTGGCGGCGACGTGGATTCGGAGAGCTATGTTGGAGAAGGACGCTGCTTCTACTTAACTGCTGGTGCAGTTGGCTGACTAACATGTGGGCCCAGCATGCATCTGGGCCACATGTCAGTTACGCAACTGCACCTGCAGTTAAGTCACTGAAGCTTCTGTTCGGCTCAGCCGGACACAGGTGGGTAGCTTCGGTTAATTAATTATACCTCCAGCGCACCCCTTTTTAGTTGAAGAATGTATGAAATGTAATGAAATCCGGCATGTTTATATGAAATCCGACCATGTATGAATGAATTTATTTCGATTAGTTCGAATTCTTGTATCACTGGCATTGGATGAACATGCAAAACAATACGTACTAGCATTATTCCTAGGGTGATCACCTCATTTGCAGCAGTTTCACATGTCCTCCCTCCGGTCCTTTCTAGTCTGCATACAATTTTTGTCTGCAGTCAAAGTATCTCTACTTTGACCAATCTTATAGAAAAAAGTATGCACTTTCACAATGTGCGAAGTAAAAAGGAACAGAAGGAGTACAAAGAGTTTGAGCAACTTTTTAGCGTTCATGTACATTGCAATCAAACACACAGGCCTGGCAATTCAAAGAGAACATTCAAAACAATTGACGATTATGCATCTCAGCGATTCACATGTCAGAGCCAATATTTACTTCAGAACTAAAGAATAAAGAAAAAATGGATTGACGTTGCTGACAGCAAAGGATGTCCCATTCGAAAATATCAAACGCATGTCTTGCTAAAATCAATGAGCAAAATTTGACAAGGTTTTCCCATTCCAAAATATCAAATGCCTAAGATTGTGGAATGGGCAGGGTTTGCCATCAGTTCAGACATTGACATGGCACCTCGTGCTAAAAAACCCAGCTGTTCTTTTTGTGCAGCTCCACCAAAATCAACCAAATTCGCGCGTAGCCTGTATGATTTCACCCTTATATGTTGCAATGCCTTGAACTTATCGGCACCTCCTTTCTTGTGGTGGAAATGAATGATTCGATGTATTCATGAACATTTTGTGCAGTTCCCATTGAAATCAAGCTGAGCACCCCTGTTTGCACAAATACAAAAAAAGTGATTAGTATAAAGCAAACTGTACTATGAATTGACAGTTTAAACAGGCACCTACATGGTCCATGTAGAGCACACTTTTAGAAAAATGGAACTCACCGGAAAGAATCCTAGAACAACATTGTACTCGCGCATCACAACAAGAAAATGGAGATTTGTCAGTCCTTCTGAGCCGAAGTTAGTTTGGTCTTGTGGTGGGTAATGTAACCATCCTTCAATTGCTCCTTCTGATGAGAAGATAGACAGGGCTTCTTCATCCTGGCATAATCGGAACTAGTCACTTCACGTACTCCATATTCTTCTTCAGAGGAGGATGATCCTGTTGTGCAAAGACAAGAGGATAACTAAATGCTAGCATCCCTGTTTGCTCGAAAAAAAGGAAAGGAAATATTTAAAACAACACAGATGAAGCACTTCTCAAGGACAATACCACTTTTTGATGACAGTATCTAAACAGTAGCACAACACCAATAGAGATGACAAAGCTCAATCATATGGATGAAATCAGTGGGCGAGTACCAACATTTGTCAGGAGGATTATTGTGTAGAGCATACAGATGAAGCACTTCTCTGGAACCATCTGTTGCTATCTACTGTGGTGGCCATGCTTACTATATACTCCTCGATTAGATTAATGTTTCCAACATCTTCTTGTGCAGTTCCACTAAAATATATGGTATCTTCAAAGAAGATCCCTGTTTGCACAAGTAGATATAATTACGTATTACATTAAGAGTGGCATCAAATTAGTGGCAAAACAATTGCTCATTCCAGCCATAGTAATAAATTAAGATGCAAAACTATATCATTACTTGTGTCATCACAGTTCCAGTGCTTCATTACAGCACCAGGAGTTGATTTTTGTTTTTCTTC
This sequence comes from Aegilops tauschii subsp. strangulata, assembly GCF_002575655.3. Taxonomy (NCBI): domain Eukaryota; kingdom Viridiplantae; phylum Streptophyta; class Magnoliopsida; order Poales; family Poaceae; genus Aegilops; species Aegilops tauschii. Next base: position 556,547,422 of record NC_053041.3, on the reverse strand, counting down.
CGCTTGTTCTTCCCCTTCATCACTTGGTTCAATAACAAACAAGCCTCGCCTTCAATGTAAGATTTGGCATGTCAATTAGGTTGCGCAAGTATAGCACTAAACAATGACATTAATTTTCTGATGAAAGTGGCAAAATACAGGCCAACAGTTGTGAAATATCCTTATCTTACCTCAATGGGATATTGCGGTGCACATACAGATTGGAAGTCTTGTCTCCATTTGTGCAGTTCACTAAAATCAAGCAACATTACCGTACAAGTAGCACAACATATGAAAGCACACTGCAGAATCATGTGAAAGAAGGCTAGTACTGGCCTCTCATGACACGGAATTCAAAGAACTCACAAGAAGAAGATCTGAACCAAATTTGCCAACACGGATAGGAAGTAAGATCTCCTCTTATGCAGTTCCACTAAGATCAAGCAATCAAGCAACATTGTCGGTGTGACATTTTGGTTGAACTGCACAAAACACTCTTAAAACAAAAGTGTTTTGTGCAGTGCAACAAAAGGTCACAATGGCAACGAGGTGAAGTAGATAACCCTGTTTACACAGAGGTGCAAAGGAAACAACTAGTGGTCAATAACGGTGGATGACACAGAAGCCAACAAAAGGAAGCATCTACCTTATCTAAATGGGAAAGAAAGCAAGACAGTAGCATTTCTCAAATGGTGGCATTGATTAATATTAACAGAGAGATTATATTAACAATAAAATTCGTTGAACATGTAATTTGCTTTTAACTGTGGCATTGCATCAATTTTCCAGCGGCATTTTTAGAGGGTGCTTATTTACAGGGACATTTTGGTGGAAGGACTAAAAAAATTCCGTGTCAGTCCCATCTAAACCAAATAGGAGGGACTTTTAGGGACTAAAAGTGGGCATTTGGGACTAAAGAAAGAAGACCCCGAGGGAGAGTCTTTTTGGGACTTTTTCCAACAGTTGCCCCTGCCACGCATCGCACCTTGTCTCTATTAGTTCATTACTAGGGGTAACATGGTCTTTTAGCATGTTATTTAATAACCTTTAGTCCAGGTTTAGTCCCTGGAACCAAGCAGGTAGGGACTAGGGAGTTTTTAACCAAACATGGCCTTAGATTAACAAAAGCTAAAGAGTTGCACGGGACAGTGGACGCACCAGCACCATGTGCATCTACCGATGTACTGGGGTGATGCACAGTCTGTTGCAACGAAGAACAAACAACCAAGGAGCATATTTGTGTTGGTCCCAGTTTTGTTATCTTTAGACACCTTTCCCTATGTGAGCGCAGCAAATCTAGTCCTGCTCAAACTTACAACCTTGTCCCCCAAAACAAAAGATCAGTTCGTTACAGATGTGCGTACTGCGTTTGTCATTGTTTTCCCTTTTCCACCAACGTAGGTGCTGGATAGCCAGTCTGTACTAGTACCTTCCCCACTTCCTTTCCTCTGTGAACCACGTCCTAGGTTTATGCTATACAACTTTCCCCACTACTTTCCCCCATTCTTGTCCTCTTTGAACCACGTCTTAGATTCATGCGATACAACTTTCCCCACTACTTTCCCCCTTCCTTTCCTTTTTGAACCACGTCCTCGATTCATGCTATACAACTTTTATCCCCCATTCCTTTCCTCTTTGAACCACGTCCTAGATTCATGGTATACAACTTTCCCCACTACTTTCCTGTTTGATCCAACACCTAGATTCGAGTGCAGAAGCGGAAAAAGCCCACATGCAGCTAGAGCAATGCATGTGGAATAAGTAAATTATACCTTAAGGTTCTTGGGGTGTGGTTCGGTGGGTGACCGGAGGCCGTTCGACCCACACTATGTACGGCGGCGAAGAAGAAGGGGTCGGAGGCCCTCCCGTGCCGCCACTGGGTGAAAGTGAAAAGCTGCACCGGTAGTGGATTCCCTCCCTCGCCGACGGAGACAGCGTTAAGCCTCCTTCCCTTCCCGGCGGACGGATCCTGCCGGCTCTTTGACCAGCAGTGAGGGGGGAGAGAGAGGCCAACGAAGTCTTGTTTAGATCTGGAGAGGGTGAGAGAGTGTGAAGAGAGCAACTACAAGTAGACCAGCAGTGAGGGGAGAGAGAGAGGCCAACGAAGTCTTGTTTAGATTTGGAGAGGGTGAGAGAGTGTGAAGAGAGCAACTACAAGCGCTGAGGCTCCAGCGTGTATATATATACTGGAGAGAGTGTGAAGAGTGCAAACCCTAGAAAACATGCGCCGAGGCTGCAGCTTATACGTGATGAGGTGATTATACGGTCACTACGAGATCGTATAGCTCTGTATCCATCCATTTTGACCAGTCAAAGAATCCTCCTGGCACGAATTATGCTCAAGTGTAGTTATCGAACCCGAGACCTCAAGTTTGATGAGCGAACAGGCTAACCAGCTACACAACCCCCCCCCCCCCCGTTATGTTCAACGAGAGGAAAATAACCTTTTATACATTCCTGCATTTGTGTGACAAGCATGCCGTGTTTTTTGTGTGTGTGGGAGTCATTGGGATTTAAATCATACTCGTGTCATGTGGCTTTGGTGGTAAGACTATCCACAGTGGTGCAGAAATAATGCAGCCTTAGTCACCTTACCTCTCTCCACGTAGTACGTTGGGTCCCACCAGTTAGAGGGTGAAACAAATAAATTAATAAGAAAAATTAAAAGCGCCAGCGGTGTATCTTACCTCACACATATCGCTACTGCTCGGGAACACTGTCCAATTGATCCCTCTATTCGCTCACGTACTATTTTAAGTGAATCCTTATTATAACATGCACACAATTTTGGGCACTTGTATTCGACCTAAGTCAGTGTGCCACTGTATCTCGTACGACTCCCTCCGTCTAGGAATAATAAGTCACATTAGAAGGTGCAGCGGGACCAAGGTGCAAGCAGATTGGAGGAGAAGGAGAAACTTGACCGGTCATTCCTCCAATCAAAGCCCTGATTTCTGTCTCTAAACGAAACAATTAATCCAAACAACTAAGAGATGCCGTTTTAGCTACCTTGGAGGGCCACGTATTAACTCGCATGCAAGCCGACTTTGATTTCTTGACTGATCAACGCGTAGTTGCGCTCCATGCATTGGGTTTCCGGGGGAGATAACAAGGTAGAGTAATTAAGGAGGGTTTGGTTACATTGCTTAGGCTGGTCATAGTGGTGAGTAACTTGGACTAGTACAACATGCATATGTTACTAGTCTATGTTACTACTACGCGAAGTTTGCCGTCGGAAGCGAGCCGATCTGGCTCTCCTGAGCTAGCAAGGTTTTTCTAGCCCACCCAAGCTAGCTGGCCCACAAAAGCTAACATATTTTAACAGTTCCAAACGCCTAACCTTGCCCGGCTATGCTATAAGCTGTTCTTGCTAAGGATCCAAACGCTCCCTAAGTAACAACGCTTGCTAGCAACGAGGCCAGGAGGGGATTGAGATGCGAAGTTAATGGACGACGCCTAAACATTTTGGGAATATCTGATTTCCGTAGGATGACTTAACACCTAGACGGAGGGAGTACTACTCCTCAGTCCAGGTTTGATGGAATATTCGTCACCTCTTCTCTTCTTGTACATACTCCATTTGTATCTCACTTCCTGTGGCTTCGCACTCGCACGATTTTCCTATTCTATGAACCTGTGTGTGCATGTGCGTGTGCGTGTGTGTGTTTAACAGCATGTGTCTGTTAGAGAGAGCGACAAATCGACCTACTCCTACAGAGAGATGGTGTGTAGTGTATGATTTTAGCCGCGAGAGTCGGTGCATCCTCTAGTTTCCGGGCGTCCGGTAGGGACAGGCGGACAGCTGCCACGCCCGCTCCTGACCAGCCTGGCCCACCCAAAGCCCCTCCATCGCCCGCGTGCGCTTCCCGCCCGAAACGGTCAGCGCCGCTCCAAAGAATCGGCGCCGCATTCATGCCCGGGCAGAGCGGACGCGACCTCTCACTGGCGCCTGCGTTGAAGGGAGAAGCGGATTCTGTTGGAAATATGCCCTAGAGGCAATAATAAAAAGGTTATTATTATATTTCCTTGTTCATGATAATTGTCTATTGTTCATGCTATAATTGTGTTATCCGGAAATCGTAATACATGTGTGAACACATAGACCATAACATGTCCCTAGTGAGCCTCTAGTTGACTGGCTCGTTGATCAATAGATGGTTACGGTTTCCTGACCATGGACATTGGATGTCATTGATAACGGGATCACATTATTAGGAGAATGATGTGATGGACAAGACCCAATCCTAAACATAGCACTAGATCGTGTAGTTCGTTTGCTAAAGCTTTTCTAATGTCAAGTATCATTTCCTTAGACCATGAGATCGTGCAACTCCCGGACACCGTAGGAATGCTTTGGGTGTACCAAACGTCACAACATAACTGGGCGGCTATGAAGGTGCACTACAGGTATCTCCGAAAGTGTCTGTTGGGTTGGCACGGATCGAGACTGGAATTTGTCACTCCGTATGACGGAGAGGTATCTCTAGGCCCACTCGGTATTGCATCATCATAATGAGCTCAATGTGACTAAGTAGTTAGTCACGGGATCATGCATTACGGAACGAGTAAAGTTACTTGCCGATAACAAGATTGAACGAGGTATTGGGATACCGACGATCGAATCTCGGGCAAGTATCGTACCGATAGACAAAGGGAATTGTATACGGGATTGATTGAATCCTCGACATCGTGGTTCATCCGATGAGATTATCGTGGAGCATGTGGGAGCCAACATGGGTATCCAGATCCCGCTATTGGTTATTGACCGGAGAGTTGTCTCGGTCATGTCTACGTGTCTCCCGAACCCGTAGGGTCTACACACTTAAGGTTCGGTGACGCTAGAGTTGTAGAGATATTAGTATGCGGTTAACCGAAAGTTGTTCGGAGTCCCGGATGAGATCCCGGACGTCACGAGGAGTTCCAGAATGGTCCGGAGGTTAAGATTTATATATAGGAAGTCTAGTTTCGGCCACCGGGAGAGTTTCGGGGGTCGCCGGTATTGTACCGGGACCACCAGAAGGGTCCCGGGGGTCCACCGGGTGGGGCCACCTATCCTGGAGGGCCCCATGGGCTGAAGTGGCGTGGGAACCAGCCCCTGGTGGGCTGGTGCGCCCCACCCAAGGGCCCAAGGCGCCTAGGGTTGGAAACCCTAGGGGGTCGTTGCCCCCCGAGGGGGCATGCGCCCCCTGGTTGGAAACCCTAAGGGGGCCGTTGCCCCCCGAGGGGCCGCCGCCCCCCCTCTAGATGGGATCTCCAAGGGGGGCATGCGCCCCCCTAGCCCCTATATATAGTGGAGGGGAGGGAGGGCAGCCGACCCCTAAGCCCTGGCGCCTCCCTCTCCCTCCCGTGACACCTCTTCCTCCTGCAGTAGCGCTTGGCGAAGCTGGAATCCCGCTGCTTCCACCACCACGCCGTCGTGCTGCTGGATCTGCATCAACTTCTCCTTCCCCCTTGCTGGATCAAGAAGGAGGAGACGTCTCCGCTCCGTACGTGTGTTGAACGAGGAGGTGCCGTCCGTTCGGTGCTAGGATCACCGGTGATTTGGATCATGATGAGTACGACTCCATCAACCCAGTTCTCTTGAACGCTTCCACTCGCGATCTTGAACGGTATGAAGATGCACTCTCCTCTCTCTCGTTGCTGGTTACTCCATAGATTGATCTTGGTGATGCGTAGAAAATTTTAATTTATGCTACGATCCCCAACAATGGTATCAGAGCTAGGTCTATGCGTAGTTTCTATGCACGAGTAGAACACAAGTTGTTGTGGGCGTCGATTTTGTCAATTTACTTGCCGTTAATAGTCTTATCTTGATTCGGCGGCATCGTGGGATGTAGCGGCCCGGACCGACCTTACACGTACGCTTACGTGAGACAGGTTCCACCGGCTGACATGCACTAGTTGCATAAGGTGGCTAGCGGGTGTCTGTCTCTCCCACTTTAGTCGGATCGGATTCGATGAAAAGGGTCCTTATGAAGGGTAAATAGAAATTGGCATATCACGTTGTGGTTTTGGCGTAGGTAAGAAACGTTCTTGCTAGAAACCTATAGCAGCCACGTAAAAAATTTGCAACAACAATTAGAGGACGTCTAACTTGTTTTTGCAGCATGTGTCATGTGATGTGATATGGCCAGAAGAATGTGATGAATGATATATGTGATGTATGAGATTGATCATGTTCTTGTAATAGGAATCACGACTTGCATGTCAATGAGTATGACAACCGGCAGGAGCCATAGGAGTTGTCTTAATTTATTTATGACCTGCGTGTCAACTGAAACGTCATGTAATTACTTTACTTTATTGCTAACCGTTAGCCATAGTAGTAGAAGTAATAGTTGGCAAGACAACTTCATGAAGACACGATGATGGAGATCATGGTGTCATGCCGGTGACGATGATGATCATGGCGCCCCGAAGATGGAGATCAAAAGGAGCAAAATGATATTGGCCATATCATGTCACTATTTGATTGCATGTGATGTTTATCATGTTTTACATCTTATTTGCTTAGAATGATGGTAGCATAAATAAGATGATCCCTCACTAAAATTTCAAGAAAGTGTTCCCCCTAACTGTGCACCGTTGCGAAGGTTCGTTGTTCCGAAGCACCACGTGATGATCGGGTGTGATAGGTTCTAACGTTCGCATACAACGGGTGTAAGCCAGATTTACACATGCAATACACTTAGGTTGACTTGACGAGCCTAGCATGTACAGACATGGCCTCGGAGCACAAGAGACCGAAAGGTCGAACATGAGTCGTATAGCAGATACGATCAACATGAAGATGTTCACCGATGATGACTAGTCCATCTCACGTGATGATCGGACACGGCCTAGTTGACTCGGATCATGTATCACTTAGATGACTAGAGGGATGTCTGTCTGAGTGGGAGTTCATTAATAATTTGATTAGATGAACTTAATTATCATGAACTTAGTCTAAAAATCTTTACAATATGTCTTATAGATCAAATGGCCCACGCTAATGTCAACCTAACTTCAACGCGTTCCTAGAGAAAACCAAGCTGAAAGATGATGGTAGAAACTATACGGACTGGGTCTGGAACTTGAGGATCATCCTCATAGCTGCCAAGAAAGCATATGTCCTTGAAGCACCGCTAGGTGAAGCACCCGTCCCAGCAAACCAAGACGTTATGAACACCTGGCAAACACGTGTTAATGATTACTCCCTGGTTCAGTGCGGCATGCTTTACAGCTTAGAACCGGGGCTCCAAAAGCGTTTCGAGCAGCATGGAGCATATGAGATGTTCCAAGAGCTGAAAATGGTTTTCCAAGCTCATGCCCGGGTCGAGAGATATGAAGTCTCCGACAAGTTCTACAGTTGTAAGATGGAGGAGAATAGTTCTGTCAGCGAGCACATACTCAAAATGTCTGGGTTGCACAACCGCTTATCTCAGCTGGGAGTTAATCTCCTGGATGATGCGGTCGTTGACAGAATCCTTCAGTCGCTCCCACCTAGCTACAAGAGCTTTGTGATGAACTTCAATATGCAGGGGATGGAAAAGACCATTCCTGAGGTATATTCAATGCTGAAATCAGCGGAGGTGGAGATCAAAAAGGAACATCAAGTGTTGATGGTGAATAAAACCAGTAAGTTCAAGAAAGGCAAGGGTAAGAAGAACTTCAAGAAAGACGGCAAGGGAGTTGCCGCACCGGGTAAGCAAGCTGCCGGGAAGAAGACAAAGAATGGACCCAAGCCTGAGACTGAGTGCCTTTATTGCAAGGGAAACGGTCACTAGAAGCGGAACTGCCCCAAGTACTTAGCGGATAAGAAGGCCGGCAATACCAAAGGTATATGTGATATACATGTTATTGATATGTACCTAACCAGCGCTCGTAGTAGCTCCTGGGTATTTGATACCGGTGCGGTTGCTCATATTTGTAACTCAAAGCAGGAGCTGCGGAATAAGCGGAGACTGGCGAAGGACGAGGTGACGATGCGCGTCGGGAATGGTTCCAAGGTCGATGTGATCGCCGTCGGCACGCTACCTCTACATTTACCTACGGGATTAGTTTTAAACCTCAATAATTGTTATTTAGTGCCAGCTTTGAGCATGAACATTGTATCTTGATCTTATTTGATGCGAGATGGCTACTCATTTAAATCCGAGAATAATGGTTGTTCTATTTATATGAGAGATGTGTTTTATGGTCATGCCCCGCTGGTCAATGGTTTATTCTTAATGAATCTCGAATGTGATGTTACACATATTCATAGTGTGAATGCCAAGAAATGTAAGGTTGATAATGATAGTCCCACATACTTGTGGCACTGCCGCCTTGGTCACATTGGTGTCAAACGCATGAAGAAACTCCATGCAGATGGACTTTTGGAGTCTCTTGATTATGAATCATTTGACACGTGCGAACCATGCCTCATGGGCAAAATGACCAAGACTCCGTTCTCCGGAACAATGGAGCGAGCAACCAACTTATTGGAAATCATACATACTAATGTGTGCGGTCCAATGAGCGTTGAGTCTCGCGGTGGCTATCGTTATGTTCTCACCCTCACTGATGACTTGAGTAGATATGGGTATGTCTACTTAATGAAACACAAGTCTGAGACCTTTGAAAAGTTCAAGGAATTTCAGAGTGAGGTTGAGAATCAACGTGACAGGAAAATAAAGTTCTTACGATCAGATCATGGAGGGGAATATTTGAGTCATGAATGTGGCACACACTTAAGGAAATGTGGAATTGTTTCACAACTCACGCCGCCTGGAACACCTCAGCGTAATGGTGTGTCCGAACGTCCTAATCGCACTCTATTGGATATGGTGCGATCTATGATGTCTCTTACCGATCTACCGCTATCATTTTGGGGTTATGCTTTAGAGACTGCCGCATTCACTTTAAATAGGGCTCCGTTGAAATCCGTTGAGACGACACCGTATGAATTATGGTTTGGAAAGAAACCTAAGCTGTCGTTTCTTAAAGTTTGGGGATGCGATGCTTATGTCAAGAAACTTCAACCTGAAAAGCTCGAACCCAAGTCGGAAAAATGCGTCTTCATAGGATACCCTAAGGAAACCTTTGGGTATACCTTCTACCTCAGATCCGAAGGCAAGATCTTCGTTGCCAAGAATGGGTCATTTCTAGAGAAAGAGTTTCTCTCGAAAGAAGTAAGTGGGAGGAAAGTGGAACTTGATGAGATGACCCCTCTCGAACCAGAAAGTAGCGCAGCACAAGAAAATGTTTCTGTGGTGCCTGCACCGACTAGAGAGGAAGTTAATGATGACGATCATGATCAAGTTACCACTGAACTTCGTAGGTCCACAAGGACACGTTCCACACCAGAGTGGTACGGCAACCCTGTCCTGGAAATCATGTTGTTGGACAACGGTGAACCTTCAAACTATGAAGAAGCAATGGCGGGCCCAGATCCCAACAAATGGCTTGAAGCCATGCAATCCGAGATAGGATCCATGTATGAAAACAAAGTATGGACTTTGACAGACTTGCCCGATGATCGGCAAGCGATAAAAAATAAATGGATCTTTAAGAAGAAGACGGGCGCGGATGGAAATGCTACCATCTATAAAGCCCGACTTGTCGCTAAGGGTTATCGACAAGTTCAAGGAGTTGACTACGATGAGACATTCTCACCCGTAGCGAAGCTGAAGTCCGTCCGAATCATGTTAGCAATTGCCGCATTCTACGATTATGAGATATGGCAAATGGACGTCAAAACGGCATTCCTTAACGGCTTCCTTAAGGAAGAATTGTATATGATGCAACCAGAAGGTTTTGTCGATCCTAAGAATGCTGACAAGGTATGCATGCTCCAGCGCTCAATCTATGGGCTGGTGCAGGCATCTCGGAGTTGGAACATTCGCTTTGATGAGATGATCAAAGCGTTTGGGTTTACACAGACTTATGGAGAAGCCTGTGTTTACAAGAAAGTGAGTGGGAGCTCCGTAGCATTTCTCATATTATATGTGGATGACATACTATTGATGGGAAATGATATAGAATTCTTGGAAAGCATTAAGGCCTACTTGAATAAGTGTTTTTCAATGAAGGGCCTTGGAGAAGCTGCTTACATATTAGGCATCAAGATCTATAGAGATAGATCGAGACACCTCATAGGTCTTTCACAAAGCACATGCCTTGACAAGATATTGAAGAAGTTCAATATGGATCAGTCCAAGAAGGGGTTCTTGCCTGTATTGCAAGGTGTGAGATTGAGCACAGCTCAATGCCCGACCACGGCAGAAGATAGAGAAAAGATGAGTGTCATCCCCTATGCCTCGGCCAAAGGGTCTATTATGTATGCCATGCTGTGTACCAGACCTGATGTAAACCTTGCCGTAAGTTTGGTAGGAAGGTACCAAAGTAATCACTGCATGGAACACTGGACAGCGGTCAAGAATATCCTGAAGCACCTTAAAAGGACTAAGGATATGTTTCTCGTTTATGGAGGTGACGAAGAGCTCGTCGTAAAGGGTTACGTTGATGCTAGCTTCGACACAGATCTGGATGACTCCAAGTCACAAACCGGATACGTGTATATTTTGAATGTGGGGTAGTCAGCTGGTGCAGTTGCAAGCAAAGCATCGTGGCGGGATCTACATGTGAAGCGGAGTACATGGCAGCCTCGGAGGCAGCACATGAAGCAATCTGGATGAAGGAGTTCATTACCGACCTAGGAGTTATTCCCAATGCGTCGGGCCCGATGACTCTCTTCTGTGACAACACTGGAGCTATTGCCCTTGCCAAGGAGCCCAGGTTTCACAAGAAGACCAGGCATATCAAGCGTCGCTTCAACTCCATTCGTGAAAATATTCAAGATGGAGACATAGAGATTTGTAAAGTGCATACAGACCTGAATGTCGCAGATCCGTTGACTAAACCTCTTCCACGTGCAAAGCATGATCAACACCAGAACTCTATGGGTGTTCGATTCATCACAATGTAACTAGGTTATTGACTCTAGTGCAAGTGGGAGACTGTTGGAAATATGCCCTAGAGGCAATAATAAAAAGGTTATTATTATATTTCCTTGTTCATGATAATTGTCTATTGTTTATGCTATAATTGTGTTATCCGGGAATCGTAATACATGTGTGAACACATAGACCATAACATGTCCCTAGTGAGCCTCTAGTTGACTGGCTCGTTGATAATAGATGGTTACGGTTTCCTGACCATGGACATTGGATGTCATTGATAACGAGATCACATCATTAGGAGAATGATGTGATGGACAAGACCCAATCCTAAGCATAGCACTAGATCGTGTAGTTCGTTTGCTAAAGCTTTTCTAATGTCAAGTATCATTTCCTTAGACCATGAGATCGTGCAACTCCCGGACACTGTAGGAATGCTTTGGGTGTACCAAACGTCACAACGTAACTGGGTGGCTATGAAGGTGCACTACAGGTATCTCCGAAAGTGTCTGTTGGGTTGGCACGGATCGAGACTGGGATTTGTCACTCCGTATAACGGAGAGGTATCTCTGGGCCCACCCAGTATTGCATCATCATAATGAGCTCAATGTGACTAAGTAGTTAGTCACAGGATCATGCATTACGGAATGAGTAAAGTGACTTGCCGGTAACAAGATTGAACGAGGTATTGGGATACCGACGATCGAATCTCTGGCAAGTATCGTACCGATAGACAAAGGGAGTTGTATACGGGATTGATTGAATCCTTGACATCGTGGTTCATCCGATGAGATTATCGTGGAGCATGTGGGAGCCAACATGGGTATCCAGATCCCGCTGTTGGTTATTGACCGGAGAGTTGTCTCGGTCATGTCTACGTGTCTCCCGAACCCGTAGGGTCTACACACTTAAGGTTCGGTGACGCTAGAGTTGTAGAGATATTAGTATGCGGTTAACCGAAAGTTGTTCGGAGTCCCGGATGAGATCCCGGACGTCACGAGGAGTTCCAGAATGGTCCGGAGGTTAAGATTTATATATAGGAAGTCTAGTTTCGGCCACCGGGAGAGTTTCGGGGGTCGCCGGTATTGTACCGGGACCACCAGAAGGGTCCCGGGGGTCCACCGGGTGGGGCCACCTATCCTGGAGGGCCCCATGGGCTGAAGTGGCGTGGGAACCAGCCCCTGGTGGGCTGGTGCGCCCCACCCAAGGGCCCAAGGCGCCTAGGGTTGGAAACCCTAGGGGGTCGTTGCCCCCCGAGGGGGCATGCGCCTCCTGGTTGGAAACCCTAAGGGGGCCGTTGCCCCCCGAGGGGCCGCCGCCCCCCCTCTAGATGGGATCTCCAAGGGGGGAATGCGCCCCCTAGCCCCTATATATAGTGGAGGGGAGGGAGGGCAGCCGACCCCTAAGCCCTGGCGCCTCCCTCTCCCTCCCGTGACACCTCTTCCTCCTCCAGTAGCGCTTGGGGAAGCTGGAATCCCGCTGCTTCCACCACCACGCCGTCGTGCTGCTGGATCTCCATCAACTTCTCCTTCCCCCTTGCTGGATCAATAAGGAGGAGACGTCTCCGCTCCGTACGTGTGTTGAACGCGGAGGTGCCGTCCGTTTGGCGCTAGGATCATCGGTGATTTGGATCACGACGAGTACGACTCCATCAACCCCGTTCTCTTGAACGCTTCTGCTCGCGATCTTCAACGGTATGAAGATGCACTCTCCTCTCTCTCGTTGCTGGTTACTCCATAGATTGATCTTGGTGATGCGTAGAAAATTTTAATTTATGCTACGATCCCCAACAGGTTCAAGAGTGATGGTTGCTTCGTCCGTCCAACTTACTGCTGGGTCTATGTGATTTGACGGCTCGTTGGTCCTTATTACTGAGGTGGTAGGACTGCTGGATGTCCCACGCTTTCGGCGAAAGGAGGTACTACTAGATTACAATTTTCTCCATTCTTACGGCGGAGGAGTGCAAGAGCAGTGAAAACACGCAGGCTCACTGATTACATGGCCCACCTCACACTATCACCATATTTTCTGGACACCGTGCGACACCTAACTCTTTACATAGTACTCCCTCCGTTCCTAAATATAAGTCTTTGTAGAGATTCCACTAGGTGGACTACATACAGAACAAAATGAATGAATCTACACTTAAAATGCATCTATATACATCCGTATGTGGTTCATGGTGAAATCTCTACAAAGACTTATATTTAGGAACGGAGGAAGTACTTGTATAGTACGCACTGTAATTTATCAGCGAGATAGTACAATGCTATGAAGCTTCCAGCTTCTGTTACATGTATCTTGCGTCCAAGGTTGCCCGTTGCAACATTTCATCAAATACAAAGGAGACTAACATGCATGCTATTGCATCTCAATGATTGACAGATCATAGCAAATATGTACTCCCTCCGTTCCAAAATAAGTGTCTCAACTTTATGCTACATACAGAGCAAAATGAGTGAATCTACACTCTAAAATACATCTATATACATCAGTGTTTGCAGTATGTACTAGTAGTTCATATTGAAATCTACTAAAGGACATATATATTCCAAACAATATGATAATCTCTCTAACCAAGGTAGTAGGGACGAGGAGTAAATGGAGGGAGTAGTAAAATTTTCTCCTCGTCCTGTGAGCCACCGCGCGCGTGGGCGAGGGAGCGGGCGTAAGGCGTACAGTACTACTACTACTCATGCAGTCCCTAGCCATTGAAACAGAGATAGCTAAAGAAAAAACGATCCATGCATGCCCTAGCCCTTGAACCGTAAACCCTAACCAGGCTTTAATTTGCTGGCAACGTTGGCGCTTCCTAAGAAATGAAGTTTGCAACCCTTTGACCATCGGATCATTTTGTGCAGTTTCACCAAAATCGAGATGAGCATCCCTGTGGCAAAGAAATTGAAGAAGCGTGATTAAGATTACTAGGACTAGTTGATGAGACACAAACTCATCACAAATACAGTACGTAGAAGCCAGTAGAGGTATGTGCGGGGCAAAGAAGTAGAGAAATATCCACATGGAGTGATGTGGGCAGCTGGAGCAGTGGTGCAAGCCGGCTGTAAAGGGAGTTGTACCTGAGGGATGTGGGGACGTAGCTCAACCTAGAGGAGGGCGGTGGGAGGAGGCAACTACCCACGTCGCGGCAGTGAGCAATGGACGAAGGCAACCTCACCGGCTTTGTGAGAGAGAATGGCGGGGACCCCTGATCGGGACATGCCGACAGTGGGTTTTCGCCGTTGGCGACGGCGACCGCATGTACACTAAGCATCCACCCCTTCCCCAGGCGGAAGTGATCCGCCGGAATGTTAGAGATGTGGCCACAGTGGTTTTGTGCGAGAGAGTGTGAAAACTGAAGAGAGCAACCCCAGCAAGCAACTGTGTAGGCTCGTCCTGCCTATGTATATAGTGGAGCGGTTTCCTTTTCTCTCCATATGAACCTATTTATATTGCGTACATGCCACTGAAGAAAAAAACTTTATTTATAAATTACGCGGCACCTACTACTCGTTCTCCTATAAGAGCAAGTACAATAGAGCTGAGTCAGCGGGCTATAAGGAATAAACTAGTATATTTCTGCCTAGTTGGACAAAAGAGAAGTGGAGAGAGAAGGTAAGCGGGCTCTTCGTGAAGAGCCAGCTCTAGCACGTGCTCCTAGGCACTTTGTGAGAATGAAAGGTGGGCCACATAATAATAAAATAGTACACTCTTTTGATCTACTATTGTACATGTTGGCTATAAGATGGGCTGTAGATGACATGGCACTGGCTTATAGCCAGCAGCTGGCTATACTATTAACCATGCTCTAAACCTTGCGCTTGGCATCTCCAAACTATTAACCTTGCGATTGGCTCTTTGCCTCTTCGGGAAGTCGAGCAATAATGGTACTACAGTATATATCGTTCTGGCTATATGAGACCGAATGAATTGATGCACGTCCACCACGTGGCGAGGGTCGAGGGGCGAGGGAGTGCGTACTATTACGTCCGTTTCAATATGGACTACATGCGGAGCAAAATGAGTGAATCTACACTCTAAAATACGTCTATATACATCAGTGTTTGGAGTATGTACTAGTAGTTCATATTTGAAATCTACTAAAGGACATATATTCCAAGCGATATGATAATCCTCTAACCAAGGTAGGGATGAGGAGTAAACGGAGGGAGTACTAGTAAAATTGTCTCCTCGTCCTACAAGCCACCGCGCGCGTGGGCTAGGGAGCGGGCATAAGGCGTAGTAAGCAAGCTTCACCTCTCCTGCGAGCCACCGCGCCCGTGGGCGGGGGAGACGGCATACTAAGCAAGCTTGTCCTCGTTCTGCGAGTTGACGGGACACATCAAAAGTACTTCAGTGTATAGAGCCTTGCCTCTAAGGTAGGCCCCACATGGTTTGCCTCTTTTGTAACATAACGCGTCAAGTCGCAATTTGTTTGTTCACCCGTGGTAGACGATCCTCCCTCCATCTAGTGGACAACTAGTACACGTGTCAAATTACCACGTGGGCTGCCTTTTCATACAGAAATGAGCTCCACCGTGTACCCGCGCGGGTGTGGTTGGGAAAGAGACGGGAGTACATGCGCCGTGCGTGCACCTCTTCTCTTCGTGCACGTCCCCCACCTACGTGGGTGTGTGTGAGAGATACAAACCTAGACAAATGGCTTGTGCGTTCGTGAGTGTTTTTTGTTTTGGGGGGAGGGGGAGGTTGATTTCGTGAATGTATTTGTGGAAATATGTGTTGATGACATCTCAAAAAAAATGCATGCAATGTGTGTGAAATGGAGGCCTATCCATATCATATATAGAGGGTCGGGCGATCCACGAGAAGAGAGGGAGGGGTCATAGATATCGATAGAGTCGAAGAGAGGATCAAGTGGGTGGGTGCGAGATCGATGAAGAGAGCCATCGAAAAAGTGTGTGTGTGCAAGTCAAAGATATAGGGCGACTGACCTAGCTACCGGAACGTTAGAGGGCACATGTCAAGTTTGTGTGTGGCAGGGAGACATGACTAGAGCGCTCGGTGTGTGTGTGTGTGCGAGGGGGTGGGGTAGGCAGAGGCCTAACTATAGAGGTAGAACGGCCCGTATATGTGTTGAGAAGCAGAGACCCAGCTATGTCTTGAGGGAGATCGGTCGACATCCATACATAACTGAAGGACGGGAAATAGGATGGGATAGAGAGAGAGAGGAGAGAGAGAGGGAGGGAGAGGGGTAGAGTGCTGGATGGGTGATGGAGTTGCTTCTCGAAGATGGTGGGAGAGGCCTACTAGACAAACTGAGGGTGGAACTGCAATATTATCAGTAAGAGTGGGGATGTGTTTCTGTGTGTGCCTGTGCATGATAGATCTGTCGGGACACATCCATGGATGATGAAGGGGAACCATGTGTTTGGTAGGCAAACCTAACTTGATCGGTAGATCAATTGTTGTTTGTCGGAGGAAGGGAGAGACATAACTAATGAGGTAGATCGATCGACGCGTGGGGAAAACGAGTTATAAGGACCTAGCTAGCTATATGTATAGCGGGAGATCGGTCGGTGTACGTCCATTTGTTAGAGGCAAATAAGGCCCGGCGAGACGGATAGACAGAGAGAATGGATCTAGGAGGTGGTGCGAGAGGCCCAGCTACTAGCTAGATAGGGGGAGGAGTGTGCGGTTGTGAGATCGATGAAAAGAGGGGCGAGAGTTTACACGTGTGTGGGACCGTATGAGAGACACGAGGCAAGGACACATAAACGAGGAGATTGAAGGTGCGTGTGTATGTTGTAGGCAGACATCGCTGGAGAGGTTTATCGATCGGTGTGTGTCGGAAAGTAGTTGTGGAGACTGTGGGAGAACGACCTAAAGAAAAAAATGAATGTGCGCGACGGATAGAATGCTGAGGGAGGGGGAGGGCGAGGAGGGCGTGTGCAAGCACGAGAGAAAGTTAGTGGTAGCTACAAAGGTTAGAGGATTGTGTGGGTGTAAGAGACTAACAAAGATCATAATTTGATAAGAAAGTGGATTCATATATTTGAATAGGAGATCATAGTGTTTTAAACATATGCATGCATGAATATAGCGGTGATACGCGTGTTGTGGTTTTGCACATGTTATACCATAATGTGATAATGCATGGCGTTTGCAACTCACAGCTAAATGTCGAACAATCTAAACCATACTATACATTGAACAATCTCACATTTTATTTGAATTTGTGATAATGTGTGGCGTTTGCAGCTTACAACTAAATATCGAACAATCTAAACAATACTATATATCGAACATTCTCACATTTTATTTGAATTTGTGGTAATGTCTGGTGTTTGCAACTCACATCTAAATACTTGTAGGCGTAGGGGGCGGGGCACCATACATAATGTGATAAATACATTATACATATGAGACATGGTTTAGTTTGTGAAGATCTAGCTAGAGCTTGAAATGTACTATGATTTGAAATCAACATAAAGTGGATTCAAAAAATCGAGTTCGAGTTCATATAGTACACATAGTTCATATGTAACTTCAGACTAATCATGTGGTGTGCTGTGAAGATAATACACAAACGATGGTTTAACTTGACAATAATGACGATTGTAGATCTGATTAAAACAGAGAAACGGATTCAAACGCTGTGACTTCACAACAATCATTATTGTAGATCTTATTCAAATAGAGAAACGAATTCAAATTTAGTTCATATTGAAGTGCTAGTATATACGTTTGGAATGCACTAAAACGTTCATTTGAGTACTAGGTTGCATGCATTATACACGTAGCAAAATATTTTAATTGAACATAACATGAATTCAAAGTTTTGAATGACATTTGTAGTGCGAATTGATTTGGTACAGTACACATTAGGCTTGTCCAGAAATTTCAACCCGCGCCTTGTTAGCCCGAAATATTTAAGATATATCTTTGTCTCGTTGTGCTCCGACAACTCCCTCCATCTCAACCCGTGCCTTGCTATTCCAAAATTACAACGCGCGCGAAAACTCCCACCTCCTGTGAAATCCCGACACGCGAAATGCCCGTGAAACCCCTGAACCGAAAGAACCGCCTCAAATCGGTGGGGGTACTTTCGTAACTTACCCCACATTTCGGACAAGCGCGTCCCTAAGCCATGGTTCCCCGCTCCCATCCCATCCGCCCACCCATTCGTACACCGAGGCCGGCAAAACCCGCGAAGCCCCACACCCTCCTCCGTACGCCCCCCAGCCGGAGCCTCTTCCCCGACGACGTCGTCCACAGCAACACCTTGACATCCCTCATCCACTGTACCGGATGAAGATCTGTCATCGATCTGGTCGTCCCGCCGGTTCAGCCACCCCGTCCTCCACCTCCAAGGAGCTGCCCCGACGTTCCCCTCGTCTTTCTCGCCACCTCCATTCCCACACCGCCGTCTTCACCTGCACCACCGGAAGAGCATCATCATCACCGTTTCCTCAGATGAAGCTGCGGCCTAATCGGCGCCACCAAAGAGGTTGTACACTAATCGCCGTATTTTCTTCTTGATTCGATCTCACGGTGCTGCCGGCGCTCGGTCCCTAGCCGACACGGCGCGGCTCCATCCACGGCGGCGTCACCGGCCACTTCCTCCATGGCGTTGCTCCCTCGGCGGCGACGTCCACATCAGTAGGAGCTGCTGCTGCTTTAGCTCTCGCTCGCGCTGCTGCTCTGCTCTTGCTCTCGGTCCCCTGCCTGGTCTGCTCTTGGTCTAGCTCTTGCTCGCGCTGCTGCTCTCGCTCTTGCTCTTGCTTGCGATGCTGCTCCGATTTAGCTACACTTCAGTCGACTGAATCGACTTTTGGGTCAGTCGATTTTCAGGGGGTGGGGGGGGGGGCTCGCCGGAGTTAAGGAAGAACCAACCACAGCGGGGAGGGGGCTCGCTGGAGAGGTACCCCACTATCTATCTTAGGGTTCAGGGTGGGGGCGATGGTCGCCGGCGGTGGTGGGGCGGTGGCGTGGGGATCGCCGGAGAAAAATCTCGGCACGGGGGGGCTAGAAGGATGGCCGGGGCGGCGGCGGACCGGCGGTGGGGAGTGTTTTCGGGGCGGGCAGGGCAGCGCACCGCCGGCCGCGGGCGGCGGGGGGCGGCTGTTTGGCCGGTGGTGGCTGGCGGCTCAGGGGGGTGGAGGTTGAAGATGAACTGCGGGCCCATGATTTCGTATCCAACGGCTGCAAAATCGACTGACCAGAGATGAAAAAGGCAGTCGACTAACGTGTAGCCTCACCTCTAGTGCGTTCAGTTTCGACAGTAAAATTCAGTCTCGACAGCAAAATTCAGTTTCGACAGTTAAGTTCAGTTTCGATAGTTAAATTCAGTTTCGACAGTTAAGTTCAGAGATGAGCGGTTGATGTATACATCTAGCACTTTGTGGTTATGTATTTTACGTCATCTATTGGAGATGCTATTAGAATTCCACTCAGGTTAACGTTGTCTCTCTTGTCCTGCTTCAGCCTCGGCGTCGTACAACTCACCGGAGCTGCTCCAACGACGAAACCCTCCATCACAGCGGAGCAGTACCTCGGGCTCCATCTCTAGATGCCTAAGATATTCTTCCCCTCCTCCGACAGCCAAGTCAGCCGGAGCATCCTCACCAGCCAACCCAATCACGCTGAGAGCGACATGGCTTCGCGAAAGAGGTTGTACACTTCTTGTGGTTTGACTTAATCTCACCATGCTTCTTTGCATCCTGTGATCTTCCAATTATTGTGAACCAAACACCCAGATTGGCAGAAATCCTGTGTTTTTAAATTCTCTGTTTTGCACGTGCATTCCTATCCTATTCCTGTCTATTTCCTATCCCTGCATTGTTAGAATCCTCAAATTCAAACAAGCCCTTACACAATTACTTATGTTACAGATATGTGTCAAAGAAAACCTTGTGTGGTTTGTCCTGCTCCTGCGGTGATGTGTTCCACCCCAGCTCAGCTGCTCCAACGACGGAAGGGTTCACCACAGCAGGGATCTGCTCTCCAGACTGTCTTTCGCCGCCTTAGATCTTCTTCCCCGCCGCCGGCAGCCACGACAACTGCATTACCATCATCAACTGAGCAGATGACCTTGAGGACTACACGGGTCCGCAAGAGAGGTTGCACTCTTCCGTGTCTGCTTACGTTATGCATCGCTTAATATGATGACATGCTACTTTATCGTCGTGTTCACCTATTAGACTCCGACTCAGGTCCAAACTTATGCTGAAACATGAGTTTTTAAATGGTTGTGGGGTACATATTGGGGCAGCAATCAGTACTATCTGTCTACTATCTGGTTAATCTCGGGTGTCTACTATGAGTTTCATGTTGGGTGCAAACAAACATTAAAGGAGCCATTATCTGTATTTTTTTAACTAAAGCTATTATCTGCCTGCTATCATTGGTTTTGGGTCTATGCACAGTTTACTACCTTCACTCTGGCTTTGTGCATGCACCCCTTACATAATCTCACTATGTTTTATTCCTATGCATGTCAGTTATTGTACACAATGGAACTGAACATGTAGAGCAAAAGTGACGAGCCTTGCGTGGCAATAAAATTTCATGCAGACGTCGCTCCATGGTGGGCGCAAAGGCAGCCCCCCTCCACCCATTTCGAATCGTAATCAAGAGGAAGATAACTGTTCTGAGGGGGATTCGGAAGTAGAAGACCACTCCTATTTACCCCATGAGGTCTTCGCTCTAACTTGGCATGCTGATGTTGGTAATATCATGCATATGGTGCCTTGCATTGCTTACTATATACATCAAAAATGTCATCTGCTTAGTTTAGACATGATTTGTGTCAATGCCATCTGTTTAGTTTCTTTATTGTATATGTGAATCATGCAATGCCATCTTGTTTAGCCAGGCATCATATATGTGAATTTTGCAATGCCACCCTGGTTAGCCAATCATCTTATATGTGAATTATATCATGACATCATTTTTTTATTACGTGTTAAATTTTTCAACAATTTTAGTACATTCAATTACTCTTCCTGTGCATCAGCCATTCGGCACGGTCATGGAAAAATCTGGAGTGGAAACAAGGTCTTCAGAGCACACAATGCTATCTGACAAAGCGCATGTCTTGCTGGTTACAAATAGCTCCTCAGAGGAGGATTGAGAGACAGATGACCAGTCGTATCCCCCCCGAGGTGCATGCTCTAACTTGGCAGGGTTATGTTGCTCATATCATGCGTATGGTATCTTGCATTGCTATGTCATTTGCTTAGTTTAGACATGATTTGTGTGAATGCCACCTGTTTAGTGTCTAATTACCATATATGTGAATTATGCAATGCCATCTTTTTGCAAGACATTGTATATGTGAATTATGCAATGCTATCTTGTTGCAAGGCATTATATATGTGAATTACGCAATGCCATATGCTGTTTAGCCAAGCGTCATATATGTGAATTATATCATGTCGTCCTTTTTTTTGTATTTCTCATTGCTTTTGTCGACAATGTTTGTATATTCAACTGCTCTTCCTGTGCATCAGCCATTTGAATTGGTGATGGAGAAATCTGGAGTGAAACCAAGGTCTTCAGAGCAGACAATGCTACCTGGTGAAGCAGATATGTTGCTGGTTATAGATACCTCTTCAGAGGAGGATTCAGAGGCAGATGACCAGTCCTATTATCCCCCTGAGGTGTATGCTCAAACTTGGCAGGGTTATATTACTCATATCATGCATATGTTGTATTGCAATGCTTAGTTTTTACATCATATACACGATATTGAATGCCATCTCCTTAGTTGACACATCATATATGTGATTGCCCTCTGCTCACTTCCTTAGTATATAAACCATATATTTGAATTATATCATGCCATGATGTTTACATAGACAACATGTATCTGAATTATGGCATGCCAACCCATTTTCTAAGACATAATATAGTTATATCATGTCATCCTATTCACATAGTCATCATATTTTGAATTATGTCATTCTATCCGTGAATTATATCATGCCATCATGTTTCCATCGATGACATGTTTGTGATTTATGGCATGCCAACCACTTTAATAGACACATCGTATAGTTATATCATGTTATCTTGTTTACATAGTCATCATATTTTGAAGTATGTCATTCTATCCTGTTTAGTTAGCCATCATACATGTGAAATTGTGTCATGCTATCCTATTTAATTAGCCATCATATATTTGAAATTATGTCCTGCTATTCTGTTTGGTTAGACAACATAAATGTGAATTATTTCATGCCCTGTTTTCTTCCCTACTATCCATTGCACCTGTCTATCTTACAATGTCTGTACATTCAATTACTTTTCTTGTTTATCAGCCATTTCAATTGGAGGGGGTGGTGGCAGTATCTGTGGGAGTAAAAACACGGTCTTCAGAAAAGATCGTGCTACCTGTCGATGGAGATAGAACCACGGTTGTACTTGCCCAAGAACCAGCCCCACCACACATAACCCAGACTCACGCAGATTGTACCCCTACCCAGTTGGACAGAGAACCAGCTACACCCCTTCTAACCCCAACCCCAACAATAGTAACCCAGTTCCTATTGACACAGCACTGTCTCCACCACAGAGCACCCAAACACGAGCAGTTAGTAAGCAGAAGAAGAATTGTTCTCAGGTCAGGTTCCGTAGCTATAGTTCATACTACTTTGCTCTTGCATCACTGTATTTACTCATACCAACTAATTTCAAATTTGAAGGATGCAATTGAAACTCCAATGGCGCACCAGGTATGTTTTAAACCTGTTTCTTTAACGTGTTTTCTGTTGTAACTTGCTCTATGTTGATTTCAGTTTCAATTGAATAAACAGTTATGTTCTCATGCCATGCACATTACAAGTGTTGTTATTGCTGTGTAGTTTCCCACACTTATATTCTGTCTATGCTGCTTTGTCTTAAATAGATATGATTCGAACTGTATCTATCTTGATTTGGCAACATAAACTAGAATGATATAGACCATACAATGACCATACTACATAGATATATGTTTGTTTCATGTTGTTACCATTTCCACCTTACTACTGAACTGGTTTACCAAAATGAGTTTCATATACTACATTGTAAACCTGTGATGTGTTTGTTTGTTTCTCCTTTAGAACGCGGATAAAATATTGGAGAAGAGTACCCCATTATGCAATGGTAAAGGAAGTAATGCAGATCAGGTTCAAGATAGTGAGACATCCCTGTTGTTCTCCAAGAAAGCTGATAAAAACTATATTGAAGACACTGAGACAACCCCAAAGTCCTGTCTTGATGTAGTGTTCGAGTTACTGGCTACTACTGCTGGCACCAGCTCTTCGTATTCGCTGCCTGAATCAGTTTGGCTTCTTGAGTCTCAACTTCAAGTTGAAAGACATCGATCAGATGTTATGCGACAGGAAGCCGAAGGACTGAGGAAGTCCCTGCAGAATTCAGATGCATACTTTCTGGTGCAACAGCAAGTGCTGAAGGATTTAAGCGCCAAACAAGAGAAAGTTAATAAGCTTGCTAAGCATCTTGCCAGCATTATGGGTACCCAGGATATTGTTTCTTGACCTCTTCTGAAGTGGTTTCAGTTCTGGACTTGTTTTGCTGCGGTGTTTATATGCTGCTTTGTTCCCTATATTTGCACTTGTGGCGAACTTTGATGCCCAGTGGATGTAATATGTGTAATAGCCGTGATAGCCTAGCGTAAGTTGCTTGCTTATTTATTTCCGTTGTCTTGTTTATTTGTTTTCTTGTAGTCAGCGCAGTTCCTTTTCCGCGGTTTGCTAGTGGCCGGAATAACCTATTTTTTAAAACTAGGCCACATTAACAACGGGCTACATATTTACTGTAGTTAACATGGGCCTCCTACGGGCCGTAGAAACAATGGGCCTTCTAAGGGCCATAGAAACAATGGGCCTTCTATGGGGCGTAGACACAATGGGCCTTCTACGGGCCGTATCATCAATGGGCCTTCTACGGACCGTATGATCGGTTGGCCAAACATGGGCCAATAACAGACCACATTATGGCCGTAAACGGGCTAGAGTTGAAATCGTCTGTTCATGGGCCGACCATAACGGGCCGTCGTTAATAGGTCGCATTTGATGACGCTATGAAAACGACCCAACGTATTAATGGGCCACAAAAGGGCCGACTGTAACCACGGGCTGTATTTGGCCCACAAGCAGAAAATGACAGTAACGGGCCGAAAGTAAACGAATGCTGGAAATAAGCCCAAGAATAAATGGGCCCTGAGAAGGCCGAAAGATAACATGGGCTAGAAACGGCCCAACGGAATAATGGGCCGTTAATGGGTATAAAGTGATACACTGTTCATTACGGGCCAGTTTTACCACGGGCCGTTAATGGGCCGAGGGTTACTAAAGGCCTCATATGGGCCAAAAGACGTTATGGGCCATACATGGGCCGGAAGTTAAAATGGGCTGGAATTATATTGGATGGCCCAGATGACGCTACTGGGCCTAATTCGGATAGGCCGTAAACGGGCCCTGGGTTAGCGGGCTGTAAATGGGCTATATGCGAACAAGCCGTTAACAGGCTTGCCGTGGGCCGGCCCGCCACCTTTTGACCAAGTCAAATGGGCCTCTGTTGGGCCGTGCCATGTGTCGACGTATCATAGGCGATTTGGGTCCAATGAGTGGATGACATATGTCCCAACGGTGAGCCGACACGTGTTTCCTCCAGCCAATGATGATTTTACACGTGGAAAATCCCCATTGGTCGGGGCTGTTAATGGGTTATCGGATCCAAAACCGGACCCGATAGCTTAACGGTGTTCCGTTACGGTGGATGCCACGTGTCGGTCACCCTTGACGAAAGCACTTCTGTGACGCGCGATTTATCGTCATGGAAGTGGACACTTCCGTGATGATAATTTTGGTAATGTCATGGAACACTTCTACGACAGCACACGTATGACTATCTTGATTCTTTCATAAATTTGTCATGGATGTACATGCATGACAGAAAACGTGACCTACTGTGACAAACACGTATCATCACGGAAGTGTATTTTTTTTAGTGGTAACAGTGGAGACAATAGCTTTCATCAAAAATAAACAATGAATGCTCGTTGCTCGTCCTCTATATCGGAAAAGAATACTTTCCATTCGCCAACATGTGGGACGTCGACCATCCTGGTCCACCTGCCATGCACAAAATTATCCTGGTCCACCCCGGTCGTAGCGCAGGCCCAACCTTTCCCGCTGTAAGTTGGTCGGACGAAGGAACCATCATGACTTCATTGAATTCCGCTTCTTCAAGAAAACTTACTGTACTCGCAATACTGCTACCACACGCGAAGACTGGACGGCGCTGTACCACGTCATATCACTGAAACCCACTAGGCCAAACTAGCCCGCCTAGGATTTGTACTCCCTCCGTTTCAAAGTTAGTAGTACAAAGTTGAGTCATCTATTTTGGAACGGAGGGAGTACGTCTCTGTACTGCTATGATTTTGTGTTGTACATCTCTGTACTTTTGCTACGATTTTCCTACCCTATGAACCAAATGAGGCCTGAATGTATCTGTGTCGACTATTGTCTGATCGATCGCTAAGTGTACAATTTTAGGAGCTTCGGCTATTGGCCGATCGACGACGGATAAGTATAAGCGTACCACGAGCTCATCAGCCCCAACGTTTCTCTTCGGTGAGTGTTTTGCAAGTACTATAACTGGCACAGTAGCTAGCCTACTAACACCAAGAATCATCAAACAAGCCCTGCTGATATGATAAACAGTTCGAACTTACATCTAAGCATGCGATATATTACATCAAAAGCTGGTGAGGATACATCTGTTTGTATAACTCGGAGAGGGTTCGCATGATTCACTATCAAACAAAAGTAGCAAGTACCGCTCACACAAGACAGTGCACTAGCCCTAAGATGGTTTGATAACACTCATCGTTCTGGTAATTAAACATAGGGCAATGCAAACTACCCTGAAGGATTAGCGCGACCAACTATTTCTTGTCATCGATCTCTCAGGCAATGACCATAGCACGGACAGCGGCATGGGAATCGATCTCTGGGGCGATGTCCACAGGACTGACCGCGACATCGGAATCGATCTCTGGGGCGATGTCCACATGATGGACAGCGGCATCGGAATCGATCTTCGGGGCGATGTCAACAGGACGGACCGCGACATCAAAAACGATCTCTGGGGCATTTTCCACGGGACAGGCCGCGACATCGGAATCATCAAGGACGTCCACCGGCACCTGCACAACCCTAACATATTAGCAAGCACATTGCAAATAGTCAAAAACCACAACTATGGTAAGCCATTATTTTTTACCTTGTGCAGCTCACCGGGCGATCCCATCCCTCCGGGGGTCATCTCCTCGTCCTCGATGGGGGCCATCACCTTGCCAGGGGAATACTGCTTCTCAACGGTGACTATCTCCTCAAACTTGGCCTAGAGCCTCGCATAGGTGGCCATTAGAGTTTCTGGGGTAGGAATTGTGGGGCCCTTGCTGTTCTTCCAACTTTCTTTGAGGAGTTCATCCGCCAACATCATCAATTCTTTGGCCAGTGCTTGTTTCTTGGAGTTCTTCGTCTCCATGGGTTGGCCTGCCAACATGGTCAACTCGTTGGTCGGTGCTCGCTTCCTAGAGATCGCTATCTCCAGTGGGTTGTCCGCCGGCAAATCTTTGGCTAGTGCTCCAGGATCCATCAATGAACTGACAAACAAAAAACAATCGAAAGGAAACCACAATCGCAATGAAAACGGGAAAAGAATAGGTTGTGAGAATCGGTCGGTGCTTCATGAAAAGAAGATTCTTGGAATGAAAATATAGCAGCATCACTGATTCGCCCACCTTTCCTTCATCGGTACAGAAGAAAAATGGTAGAAGTGAGTAGCCTGGAGTGAGGTTTTCTTCAAGAAAGGGGAGAAAGGGCTTCAACGAGCGTTCCAGTGAAATGATGGTTGCTTCGTCCAGTCCAACTTCGAGGCCACTTTACCACTGCTGGTAAAGGTGGGTTTTGTGATATGACGGGTCATGACGGCCACACCGGGGTGACCGGTGAGTCTCAACTGTAGCACCTCGCTGTGATTTGGTGGATGGCACGCGGGTCTGGATGCTTTGATGTCCCGCATGTAGATAGAGCGGCTAGTCATATAGGAGTGCTCAATATTGTGAACCACGACCAAGGCGGAGAGGAAAACGAGAGATCTACGTAATTAATGCATGAGTTTAATTAGGGTAGTTTTGTAAAGTACGAGATACATTCCTCCAATCACAAAATGCCTTGGTTGATGAGATTTGAGATTTGAGCCAGTACTGCACGCGGTGTAGTCTAGTCACTTGTTGAAATCTCTAGAAAGGCAAATACTCCTTTCCGGTTTACAGGGCTATACTAGCAAGCACGTACAAAATAGTGGGCTCAAATAGCAATTTTGTCTCATGCAAGAGCCTGGCTATATGCGTGCTCCAAGGCTCCGCACCATGCCCCACCCCTACACAAAGAAAGCCACGCGACCGTTCGCAACTGCCATGTTCGGGTTGCGCTTGGCTCTTCGCCTCTTCGAGAAGACGAACAATGATGTTACTACTACTTCTACAGTATCGAATCCACTGCTGCATGTTCGTCCACCGCGTGCGGTAGGGATAGCCACCGCGCGCATGGGCGGGGGAGAAGGCGTGTAGTAGTAAAATCAAGCTTCTCGTTGTACGAGTTAACGCGACACATCATAGCACTGGCCCGACATGGTTGCCTCTAAACTTGGCTGAAAGACCCGCAGTGTACAATAATCCATTTGCTGCAACCTCTAACATTTACCCCACCACAAATTAAAATATATATTCCTGTCTTGACCAGATGAGCGTGCAAACTAGAATCACCAGGATGACAGGTAGGGCCAGAAGATTATTTTAATAAAAAATAAAGCATGGAGCCGACCCCAACGATTTTAAGCTTGCAGGCACGGTACACGCTATCCTAGACTACTCTACACATGAAACTGCCACACGAGCGTCCAGGCTGCGCTTGGCTCTTCGCCTCTTCGGGAAGTCGAAAAATGATGGAGTACTACTGCAGTGGAGGAGTAGTATAGTATGCTTCTAGCCATCTGACACCGATTGAACTGCTGCATGTCCACCGTGTGCGGGAGGGAGAGCGTGTAGCGAACGAAAGCTTCTCCTAGTCCTACCAGCCACCACGCTCATGGGCGAGGGAGGGACGCAGCTTCATTGACTTACTGCTCCTGCCTTTGCATCTATGACAGGTAGGCCCAACAGGTGGGTGGCCCACCTGTCATGCAGCCAAAGGCAGGTGCGGTTAAGGCGAGAGGGCGTTGTAGTAATCAAACTTCTCGGTCTTGTACGAGTTGACGCGACACATCAAAGCACTGCACTCGATATATTTCAATAATTTGCGTTTACCGATGCATTAGTTACTCCCTCCGTTCCTAAATATAAGTATTTTTAGACATTTCAAATGGACTACAACATACGGATGTATGTAGACATATTTTAGAGTGTAGATTCACTCATTTTGCTTCGTATGTAGTCACTTGTTGCAATCTCTAAAAAGACTTATATTTGGAAACGGAGGGAGTACAACACATGCATGCCGTGACTTTCCTTTTGATACTTGCATGTGTTGATTTGATGCACCTTGCCAAATTTTGACTATAAATTTAACTAACCAAATGTTCATGCATGTCACAAAAAATTACGGGGCTGTTTGGATTGTGACTATGTTTGTCTTATGTTGCCACATTATTTTTGCCACACTTGCCTAACTTGAGTTGCTCAAATTGTTAGACCCACTTTGGCTTGCCTAAGGGAATCTTGCCATACTTTTTGTGTCTATGACATGTGGGGTTCACTGCTAATAAAAAAATTCTTGTCTTAGGTGTGGCTAGAACCAAACACCCACCTAACTTGGTCAAATTTGCCTAAGGTGAGGTGTGGCAAAGTGTGGCAATATGTGGTTGGAAACCAAACAGCCCCTACATCATTGAAAACTATGTTCAAATACGAATCAAATGATATAATTTTTGTTGACATGCACTAACATTTTGTCCGTTAAATCTTTGGTCAAAATTTAGCACCAGTTACAAAGGGGCCCAATAAATATTGTACTCTCACATTTTTTTGAGGATACTCCCACATACTCCATCCGTTCCCAAATATAAGTCTTTTTAGATATTCTAACAAGTGACTACATACGGAGCAAAATGAATGAATCCATACTTTAAAATATGTCTACATACATCCGTATGTTGTAGTCCATTTGAAATGTCTAAAAAGACTTATATTTAGGAATAGAGGGAGTAGAAAATATAAATAATAACGCATGTTGGGGCAGCCCACGTTTTCGATAATTTTAGCCGTGGGCTTGTTCACAATTTTACGAGGGGGTGGTTGTTCATTTAATGGAGGGTCTTGTACCAGACTTGAACGATACAAAGTGCGACCTGGCACACCGTAACACCACTTGGAATAAGCGGGTAGCTATCTCAAAAAACAATCAACAACTAAAAAAACGACGACCTGGCACGTACACAATTTTAAACGATTGTTTTGATGGAGTGAAAAAGGAAAACTACCCCACTACGTATATATAGGCCGGAGCCTCCGCGCTTGCTTGCTAGGGTAGTTCTATTCACACACTCTCATCCTCTCCAGATCTAAACAAGATAGCGGTGGTAACACTGTCTTTCTACCTTCAAAAATCACCGTCTTTCTATCCTCACCGCTGGTTACAGATCCGGATGTAGCCCCCTCCGCTGGTGAAGGGGAGGAGGGGCAGCGTTTAGGTCGTCATCGATAGCGAGGGAGGAGACCCACTGCCGGCCGCACCGTTATCTCTGGTCGAGCGCCGGCGCAGGAGGTCCTCTGATCCCTTCGTCGTTGCCCTAGTGTGGGCGGATCCGGCCTCCTGCCGCCCACCTATCCACATCCCGACGACCTTCAGGTATATCTTCCTTCAAAACCGCCTTAGCTCTACTTCCTCAGCTCGCTACGTCACTACATGTGCATCATTTTCTGCCTCTCAGCCCCTCTCGATCGGATGGTCCAACGTCACCTTTTTTTCTATTGTTGGAGGTAAAGCTACTTCATGGAGTCGAATCTTGTACTTGGTTCAAACAAGAAATAAAGTGGGGGTGGGGGAATTTTGTATGTACATCGGACTTGGTACAAACAGGAAGGAAAGGGGGTGAAAGTAGTACAAACTGGTCATCCAATCAGTCTCTTGGTCGAAAAGGGAAATATCGGGGTAACGCTATACATAGTGGTATGACCAGGACTAGATTTGCTATCCACACATAGGAGTAGGTGGCTAGAGTGAACAAAAATGGGACCAACCCAGATATGTTTCTTGGATGTTTGTTTCTCGGGGCAACAAACTCTGAATCACCACTTTATGCCCCTGTTTAGGTACATGGTGCTGGACTGCTAGTGCACCCACTGTCCCATGCCCTTATACCAAATATTTAGCTGTTCTTAATCTAATGCCCCTGGTAAAATGAAGCCATGCCACTGTTATAAGCCATGACAAGTTTAGCCAAATGTTTTTGCCTGTAATTGTTTGAGACTCTGACTGTTTCCATTGTAGCTTTTTGTGCAAACAGGGATATCCATTTCACCAGGTTGCTGTTGTGAACTTTTGGTGCACTACACAAAACACTTCTTAAAATAAGTGACTTTTGTGTTGTTTAACTGGAATGTCAGAATGGAGCAGTGGATTCATTTCGGTGGAACTGCACAAAGGGAGATATGTGTTCCAATCCTCATCATCCATATTGGCGCCATAACCTTCCTTTAGGTAAGAATGATACTTAATGCATGTGTTCATCTCTATTTTGCGACTCCCATGAGAAAATAATGTTATTGTTTACTAGTACACTTGTACTCCCTCACTGACAAAACCAATTCAGAAATAGAAGGTCAATCGTGTACTTGGTTTATATATATCGGGAATAATAATGTTGTCTCCAATTTATGTTTTCCCTTCTAACCACATTATATATATTTATATTATTACTATTATCGTATATTTTATAGAGACTTATATATACATTATAAAACCATCCCACGTGTTATTAACTTATAAAATTAAATGTTTAACAGAAGTTGGGAAGGAAAATCCTGGTTGTTTTTGACTCACGGGCAAGGAAAATCCTTGCATACAAAAGCTTGCGAAGATTTTAAGGACCAATGTAATAATAACGCGCTCATTTTTATTTTGAGCAATAACTCACTAATTTGTTAATTATATATATATAATGTGTCGCTCCGGTTTATTTTTTGATATTAGTTGCTCCTTCTAACCTAACATTATATATAGAACGAGCCCAGCTAATTCGTGTATTTCAAGAAAGTGCAAATGGGCTGGGATTTCTTAAAAAATATAAATGGGCCGCATTGACGCGAAATTATTTATTCACCCAGCCTAGCAAATGGACAAAACATGGGTTAAATATATGCCACATTTTTGCAGGCTGACATGTGGGCCAATAGGTCGAAGCCTACGCAGGGCGTTGTCAACTTGGTCAACAAATGGTTATCACATCCACCGCCATTGGATTTATATCCAACGGCCGGCATGAACCTTCAATATCTCGTCTTCTTCCTCCAGCGTCGCTGGGACCGCCTGGTCCGGCCTCCGGCGGCTAGCGGCTCTGCTTAGCATGCATCGCTGCGAAGCGCTACCCCACCGCCGGCTAGGCTATCCCTCCACCCTGCCACACCTCATGTTATTCTCCACCGACTGCAGCCCCACGCCGCACCAGAACCAGTTATAACCCTTCTCCTCATCTCAATCTGCGACTCCACTGCCGCGTGTTCCCATCTCCGGGTCGTTCCCGTCCGGGGCCTCGCCGTCGTCCACCGCCTCGCTGCGCTCGGTGCGGCGTGGTCAACAAACGAGAGTCATCGGAAGAGGACTGTACGTGGAGAGCCTGACGGCTGGAACCCACGAGGTCCATGGTCGCACGCAAGGAAAGTTCCTCCTTATTAAGCTGAAAAATGTTCCCCCCTGACAGCTGGGACCCACCGGCTATATCTTCGCACGGAAGGAAGTGCCTCCTTGTTATGCGAAAAAAATTATTCCTCCCGTTGACAGCCGGGGCCCGTCAGATTTGGTGGCTAACTTATGGGCCTACTAAGTGGACGTGTACGCAGGGCTTTGTCAACTTAATCAACAAATGATTCTAGCAGCTGGACCATTGGATGTTAATCCAACAGCCGTGCTCCTTCTTCAACCTCTGTTCTTGCTCCTGTCTCCCATGGGCGGCACCGCGACAGTGCTGCCGTGCACCCGAACCAGTCAAGTTTCCCACTCCTCTCCATCTGCGACTCCACTGCCGTGTCTTCCCCATCTCCGAGTCGTTCCAGTCTGGGGCCTCACCGTCGTCCACCGGCCTTGGTGCGCTCGGCACGGTGTGGTCAACGTGGTCAACAACCGAGAGTCATCGGAAGATGACTGTAGGTTAGAGGCTGACAGTGGGGACGCACCACGCCCATGGACGCATGCATGCAACTGCATCCTTTTTACCCCGAAAAATAATGTTTTCTCCCCCTGACTGCTGGGACCCACCAGCTACATCTTCGCTCGCAAGGAAGTGCGTCCATATTACGGGCAAAAAAATGATTCGCCCCTGACTGTTGGGACCCACCAGCTACATCTTCGCACGCAAGGAAGTGCCTGACAGTCGGGACCCACTGGGTCGAAGCGTATGTAGCGTTGTCATTCTGGTCGCGAATGTGTACGTACATACTGGTCGATCGGTCTGTCTGCAGGCTGCAGTGATGAACCGTGGCCGTGCAAGGAAGGGCACGTGTCGTAATAGAGGCGCGCACATGTCGTAGTAGAGGCGCGCACGTAGCATGTACACGTACGTACAGCAGCCAGGGTGCAAGAAAGAAAATACGTCCACGTACGTACATACGGGCGGGATCTCGAACGCCTACTCGTGCATACGTACGGCCAGGGCTCATGTACATGGCTGTGGCTGGGTCGGAACAGAGAAACTGCATAGTCGTCGTGTTCATGGGGAGGCAACGGAATGCGTCGTGTTCATCGGGAGGCAACAGAACGAGTGCTGTTCATCGGGAGCCAACCAGCTTGGACGGAACAAGCGATGGAAACGAGGCCTGGCGTACCGCAGAACAGAGAAAACGGCCTTGTGTTCGACCGGCCACGGTGGAAACGTGATCCTGTTCATCGGGAGGGGTCTGGCGTACCGCAAAACGGAGGAAACGGACCTCCTACGATCGAAACGGGGTCCTGTTGATCGGGAGGGGTGTGGCGTACCGCAAAACGGAGGAAACGGACTTGTGTTGGAGCGCTACGGTCGAAACGGGGGTCCTGTTCACCGGGAGGGGTGTGGCGTACCGCAAAACGGGACTCCGCGGGATACTGTTCATCTCCATCGTCGACCTCCTCCAGCCTCCACGGGCTACTGTTCATCCACCGTCGACCTCCTCCAGCCTCCATCTGCAACTGTTCATCCACGGGCTCATGTTCATCCAGCCTCCACCGCGCGCTCCTCCACCGGCTACTGTTCAACCAGCCCTCTCCACGGGGGTCCTGTTCAACCGCCCCTCCACCGGCTACTGTTCAACCAGCCCTCCACCGGCTACTGTTCAACCAGCCCTCCACGGGGTCCTGTTCATCCAGCCCTCCACGGGGTCCTGTTCATCCACCGGCTCGATCGATCAGGGTACTGTTCATCCAGCGGCAACGGCCTCTACTACCACGGGTTCCTGTTCATCCAACCCCCACCGGAAACTTTTCATCCAAACCCCCCAACAACGCTCACTGTTCATCCAGAGGCAGCATCGATCGGGTTCAGTTAGCAGTAGTAGCGAAGGAATCACTCGGCTTCATTTAACAGCAAGGGATCGATAGATCGCTCGGGTTTAGTGTAACGCGTAGCCTGCAGTGCAATCCGCTCGGGTTCAGTTAGAGCCCAACGCCTCGCACCCACGCGCGTACGTGTATGAGAGAAACGCGCATCGCTCGGCCCCCGACCACCCACCGTAACCGGGAACTCCCCGATATTTCCGCGCCCTCGCTTCTACCATGGCTTTTTCCGTCATGGACGACCCAAAGAATGTCATGCAGCTGCGTCTCCGGCCCGTCCAGGACGAAAAGCCCATTTTCTATCATGATTTTTTGTCACACAAGTAGGACCCCACCACATCTATGATGATACCGGGTTTTGTCACAATTATCGTCATAGAAGTGTCATAAGTATGACAGATTTTTTTTCGTTCGGCCCAAAATATCACGGATGTGTCTTTTTTTTTGTAGTGGAGGGTAGAAGCATTGTGTATTTGCTGCTTTAATTAGGGTAGTGTATAGAGCTGCCTGTAGTTAATGCTACATTGTTCTTGTACTATACTATACTTGTTTTCCAACCACTGTATTATGGCAATATGGGCTGTAGTAAATATCTAAAGCTTGTTAGGTTGGCAGAAGTGCTATCATAGCGAAGCTAGCAAGAGGTACAATGTGTAGATGATCTTTAAAAACTTGTAAACACAAGGAGGTTATTATTAGGACATGACCATGGTTTCCTATTTGCTGCTTGCTTTAAGTTGTGTCTAGGGTTGCTGTAGCCTACATTGTTGTTGTGCTCTTATATATACTCATTCCAGCCACCTGACCCTGTTGTGTTTTGCTGCAGTGATGAGCAACATGGCGAAGCAGCAGGCCAACTCCAAGGTGAGATGTGCCCCATGATAGTGAAGATGATGGCAAAGGTGAATGGATCCGGATGAACATCCCATGATTGACACTGCTTTTGGGAACACGGTGTCATCTGGCACAAGTTTGTTCGGCGAAGCAGCTCTGCCAGCTTCAGCGATGACTCTGACGCTTCCCGCCCCTCCGGTGGCTGCTTCCTCTTTGGTTCAGGCATAGGTAAGCCGATGGTTCCTTTCCTTTGCTCTTCCTCATGCTCTGGTCGAACAAATACCATGTCGCCATCGAGCATCACTGGTAACCTCTGTATCCTATTTACCTCCCGTTCTTCTAAATGCTATAGCGTGCTATAGAGTGTTATTTAAAATGTTTGCTCATATGCTTTGACCAAAGACCCTTAGTGCAGGACCTCTTCCAAACGCTATAGCAGAGCTATATTGCGCTATTTAAAATCATGGTTGTTCCCCGCATATCATGAACAGGGACAGGTTGGGCCGGAATATGGAAGGGGCATAGGCCCAATTAACCACAGGCTTCGGATTTTTCTTCCGGAGAAGCAACCCTTTACGATATGTGGCCCAGTTCGCGAGATGAAATCGATCAGACGGCCGAAAAAGTTCGAACATCAAGATCTAACGACTGAAATCGCTAATTACATGAGAGGCCTGAATGTGGTTCAGTTTTACTGTCTTAAAAAATGAATGTCACAATCATCATCAAGAAAGGCAGTGGAACGGACGTTTGCCTAGATGACAACACACAACAATAGCTCAGGCGGCATGACAAAGGGCGCACCCCTAGTATTTTTTATGCTTGACTTTTTTTACGAGAAAACTTTTGATCTATTCATCAACTGTTAAGGTAGTACAAAGAACACCAGAAATAAGAAATACATCTAGGTCCATAGACCACCTATCAGCGACAATAGACACAGGAGCGAGCCGAAGGCGTGCCGCTATCTTCGCCCCCCTCCTTATCGGAGCCTAGCAAACAAGTTGTAGTAGATAGTTAGGAAGTCGTCGTGCTAAGGCCCCATAGGACCAGTGACGCACACCATAACAGTAACCGCCGATGAAGATAAGCGTAGATCGAAAGGATCCAACAAGTAGACACACGGACACAAAAAAGATTCACATGTATCCGCCGAAGACAAACACCACTGAATCCCGCGAGATCCGCTGGAGACAAAACTCCACACGCCCTCCGACGATGCTAGAAACATCATCGGGACTGGGACTAGGTAGGGAGAACCTTATTCCATCTTTAAAGAGCCATCGCCGCCTCGTCTCTCTGAGCAGGACACAAACCCTAACCAAACTCAAAAAAATATGAAATAACGAAGCCCTCCCGACGGTAAGGGCAGACATCTATCACGTTTCCATGGCCCTAAAACCACATGAGACGAGGTCCCTAGTCAAAGGGTCCCCTTTCTTCCATGGGAAGAAAGAAAACGACTCGTGGAATCGACCAGCGTTTGTTTACTTGATTGACTACGATGATGTATCCATCATGTTGGCTCAGTCGACAGAGCAATGCAATCTTTTAAATCAGTCAAACCATTATATGACTATATGCATAATAATTAATTCTAGCACAACATAATAATCTTTCTCCGTTTAAAATCTTGATGATAACTTTGCTGCATGAATTAGTAACAGTATGTTCAACGAGATTAGTTATATGGAACTTGAACATGAGAATATTTAGTGAACATACATATGCTTTATTATGTAGTTATAAAATATAATTAGTATAATAGAATGATAATGGATTTCCCCGCAGAAAAAGAGAGAGTGAATATGGATTTCACCAGGAAAAAAGAATGAAAATAGATTTTACCGCGAAAAAGGAATGAAAATGGATTGTAACATGTTGAGATATATATATTTTCTATACATGGTTTGCATGTTTAAAGAAATACAAGATAAGTACTCCTTAATTGGTTTTAATAATCTTTTAGAAATATACACAAAGTTTTTCTTACATCAGTATGTAATTCTACAGATTTTCACATCAAGCATACGGATACTTCTTTTTCAGTGATAATATAATTACTTTCCTTTTTAGAATCAAAATGAACGTGAAATTTGTTCAAATCAAATCGTAACGGTGTTCCAAAAATAAATCAAATCATAACGCCTTGTCTACGCGATCGAGCACGATCGAATTGATATTGCTCCAAGTATTTCATGTTTATTGCAAAGAAACGGTTGCCGTGCAAATTACTGTGCCCGCCCCCATAAAATACAAAGAATACAGATCTGGAACAAGCATGGCGTGGCCATGCATCAAGACCGCCGGAAGTTTGCCTTGATGGTCTGCACAGTGTGCGCGTCCGTGAGGAGTGTCTTGGCGACGAGATCGTCGGGGAGCGCCCCGGCGAAGAGCGAGTTGCCGAGGAGCACCAGCCCCGGGTTCTGGCTGCTGAGGGAGGCGTAGAGCGTGGCCGGCGCGGTGCCGTTGTTGTAGAGGAAGTGCACGAGCCCCTGCGGCACGGCGAAGACGTCGCCCTTGCGGAGCACCTTGGCGTAGAGCTTGTTGTCCGGGTAGGAGGAGACGAAGCCGAAGTAGACGGAGCCCTCCAGCACCAGCGCCGTCTCCGCCGCCCTCGGGTGGTAGTGCACCGGGAAGACGCCCCCCGGCACGACGTCGAGGTGGACGTGGGACTCGCCCAGCGTGTTCAGGCCCGGGATCTGCACCTGGTTCGCCGTGAACCCGAAGCGCTTGCTCGTCTTGCCGCCAGGCTTGTCCAGGCCGCCGAAGAGGAAGTCCTCCGCCACCACCGCCGCCGGGTCCTTGCACGCCACCCCGTTCTCGTGCACTGCGGGTACGTACGCGCATATCACCATGGATGATCACATGGAAACTGAAGAGCTGCCACAAGCACGGCGTTTATTTTTCCGTACCTTTGGACGTGGGGTCGGCGACGCAGAAGTCCTGGAGAGGGTTAGGGTCGAAAGCCTCGACATGGCCGGAGCCGAGAGCGACGACGGCGAGCGCCAAGAGCAATGTCGCAGCAGCCATGGCGAGCCTTCTGGATCAGCGAAATGTGCAAGGAGCGACGAGTGCAGGGTCTAGACTGTAGACTAGAGAGGCCTCCACTTATATACTAGTAGTATGATGCAGGGACGTTAATGGGCTTCCATGCATGCGCAGGCAATATTTTGTTAGTATCTTATATCATACCAATGCGATATTCGCACACTTATGGCCTTCAATTTATAGGAGGGAAAATTATATGAAGAAGGATTTAAATCCCTAATTTTTTGGAGAATATTTAACTCCTTAATTAGCTTTTACGGTTGCAAGTCGAATTTTAGGTTCTCAGGGACGTTTTGCGCAATAGTCCGCTAGGACGACGTTTCACCAACTTTATGGGCCCAACGTGTGCTTACAAGAATAAACCAAGTGGGGCATGGGCTTGTGTGGTGTGATATCATTTGTTTTTCGGTTGCTGTTGAGGAAAGTGGAGGCGCAGTTCCTTGTAGCACGGTTGTTCTATTCCAAAGGGTATCAAATATGTTGTGTAATCTTAAAAAATGAAGTATGGCATTATACTCCACTCAGTGTGTTTATTTTTCGCTTCTACTCCAATGCTTACTTCACTTATGAATTAATCCAGGCAATGTGCCGTGTAGAGATAGGGATGGACAAGGTGACTTTTTGCATATGAACTTTTCATTTACGAAATGAGTCAGCAAAGTTTGCATCAGTCCTGTTAATTAAAGTGAAAGAGTAGATCATGATAGAAGTAATCGAGAAAACAAAATCAAGATCATAATACACAAACAACCATAGTAAAACAATCAATCGGAGGAATAAGAAGACTAGTGCAATTTTCATTGTAATCTTAATTTTTACTAGTCATTCCACGTTCAGTTATCTTTTCATTAAACTGGTCATTTTCCTAGACAATCGTCTGGTCCACGATGCCCTCCGGGTGTGTTCCTTAAGAAAAAAGGCCCATTGGTTATTATCCATCAGCGGTGAGTACGCCACTATTGGTGAAAAAGTATATACTGTAGAAAAGGGAAAAAGTCATGTATGCCAATATATATCTTCATATATGTCAAACAAAATACAATGTTCATCTTCTGTTTAAAAACATGATCATGTAAAAAAATCTTATATTCATATATAAAATGTTCATACATTTGTATAAAAAATGTTCACAAACTGAAAGAAAAAAAATCCTTCACACCTGATTTTATGTTCATATAACTAAATAATGTTTACGTGCAAAAAGAGAAGTGAAACACAAACACATAAATTGAAACAGTATAAAAGTAAAAAAAGAAAATTTTAAAAACAAAGGAAAAGTAAAAAGTAAAAAAAGACAGAAGAGAAAATTAAAATAAAACGAACACAAAACAAAAGGAAAGAAAGAAAGACATAGAAAAGAAAAACAAAAATGGGCTGGGCCAAGAGCAATTGAGGGTGCGCGTATGCCATAAAACCAAGCGTAGTAGGACAACAAAGTACGTACTCCCTCCGTTTCTTTTTAGTCTGCATATAAGGTTTGGTCAAAGTCATGCTTTGTAAAGTTTGACTTACTTTATATTAAAAAATATAAACATTGACGATATGAAATCAGCATTATCAGATGCACCACGAAATGTATTTTCATACCATAGTTTTAATATTGTAGATGTTCATATTTTTATATAAATTAGGTCAAACTTTGTGTAGCTTGACTTTGACCAAATCTTATATGCGGAGTAAAAACAAACGGAGGGAGTACATTGAGTAATCAAGTAGGGGGTGCTCCCACCCAACACCTATTTAGCGCTCTAGGCGACGTTTAAAGTCCATTTGTTA
This sequence comes from Aegilops tauschii subsp. strangulata, assembly GCF_002575655.3. NCBI lineage: Eukaryota > Viridiplantae > Streptophyta > Magnoliopsida > Poales > Poaceae > Aegilops > Aegilops tauschii. The sequence continues at coordinate 556,508,085 of NC_053041.3, read as the reverse complement.
CAACGCGCAGACACAGACATCCATAAGGAGCTTCTTTTTGCGAGAGTTATGTCCTGCACTAAGGGCATGAAGATCTCATCTGGCTTCTCAAAAGTCCACATATCCAGCTTCTCCTCCTCGCTTTTTTTTTTGAGACAGTCCTCCTCGCTTCTAACTTCACGTAGCGATCGCAGGAATGTGGGGGCAACTAGTTAACGAGCGCTCCTTCGGGAGCCTCGCAACGATCAGCGCCACTTGGCGTGCTCTCAGCCATTCGCCACCTATCGCGCTCTGGACGCTCCCTTCGGATTTTTTTATTTTTTTGCACGCGTTTTCGGCTTTTTAAACGGTTTTTTTGACGTTTTGGTTTTCCCCCGGTCTTTCTTAGATTTTCGATCAAAAAAAAATTTCACGAAAAAACGCATTTTCTTTTTTTTTGCTTTCGCGAAAGTCACGGTTTTTCTTCCGCAAGAGGCACGGTTGTGCTTTAGCGAGAGCCACGGCCGTGCCTTTCGGAAACGAAAAAAAAAGTGTTTTCTATTTTTTTTTCTTTCACGAGAGTCACGGTTCCGCTTCCGCGAGAGGCACGGTTGTGCTTTCGCGAGAGTCACGGCCGTGCCTCTCGGAAAGGGAAAAACAAAACGCGTTTTTTGTTTTTCTTTTCTTTCGTGAGAGTCACGGTTTTGCTTCCGCGAGAGGCACGGTTGTGCTTACGCGAAAGTCACGGCCGTGCCTTTCGGAAAAGAAAAAACGCGTTTTCTATTTTTTTTTTCTTTCGCGAGAGTCACGGTTATGCTTTTGCGGAAGTCACGGCCGTGCCTCTCGGAAACAGAAAAAATGCGTTTTCTGTTTTTTTTTTCTTCCACGAGAGTCACGGTTTTGCTTACACTAGAGGCACGGTTGTCATTTCGCGAGAGGCACGGGCGTGCCTCTTCCGGAAAGGGAAAAAAACCGTGCTCCCGGTTCGGTTTTTTCACCCGGTTTTTTTCATCCATTTTTTTCGTGAAAAAAAAAGTTCGTCAAAACCTATCAACATGGGATCTAGTTTTGAAGATCTCGACGTGAGGAATGTTTAAGAGATAAAACGTTTTGAATAAACGGATCTACGAAAAAAGGGAAAACTCCCAGGTTGCGACAAGTGGCGCGCTGCATGTGCGCCACTTGTCGCGACCTGGAAAAGTGGAGTGTTCTTTGCAACGAGTACTCCTTAATTAGTGATTTCGCAGGAAAGTTTGGCTGCATCGGGCAGCTTCTCGTAGAGCTGCAGCCCATCTGGGAGGGCTCTGGCCCGTTTGGCACTTTATTGGGCCGGCTGATGCAGCCTTGTTCGGGCCCTGTGCATCGATACTTGGGAGGGAGAGGGGTATCGATTGGTTGGGGATCGCTGGATTCTTTCTATCGAGCGGGAGGCAGTGAACCGTTATCTTTGGCGGTGGCAACTCCCTGTAAATTGGGCAAACTTCTGATTCTTCGAACGGTGGACCTGGGCCGATCGAGCTTCACGTTTTTGCACTGCGAGTTGGGTCAGCTTTCAGAAGTTAGCTTCTTGGAGCCCAAACGTTCGGGACAAAATTATTTGTGAATCTGGTGAATTTAGAAGCTGGAGGAGATCATAACAGGCCCTAAGCGAGAAGGAAGCTGCTCTCGCTGAAGGGAATCGCTCCTCGCGCAAGAAAATAGGCCGGCCCATCAGCTCACTTTTAAAGAAAAAGGAGGAGAAAACGGATCATGCGCAGGGGATCGATCCCAATACCTCCGAGGAGAAGCCCGGCGCTGCTAGTGACTCCGCCCGCTTGGCGTTCATGTCTAGTAGGGAGGGGGGGGGTGTTCTTCTTGAGGCAATTCAAGCCGGTCTTCTTAGTTTTTTTCTACCTTTTTTTGTTTCTTCTGTTTGTTTTCTTTTTCATTCTTTGGTTTTTTATTCCTTTTCCATTCTCTTTTGCGTTTGTCTCTTCGAATGTGTTTTTCCTTTCCTTTTATCTTTGGTTCATTTTGTTTCTTTTTGATTTCATTTTTGTGGTTTTCTTTGTTTCTTTTGGTTTTCATTCTACATTTTTTTTGTATCAGTCAAAAAATTGTTCTAATACATGTTTAAAATTTTTACAATACAAATTTAACAATTTTTTGGTATATAGACAACAATTTTTCTATAAACATTTTTATATTCTTGATTAACACTTTTCATATACAAGATTATCAATTTTTTAATACATGGTCAACATTTTATCTATACATGTTTTCTAAATGCTTAATTAACAGTTTTCAAATAAAAAGATTAACATTTTTTGAATACATGGTCAACATATTTCCATACATATTTAACATTTTTTAAATGCTTGATTAACATTATTCGAACACTTGTTCAACATTTTTTCAAATGCTTGATTAACATTTTGATAAATGTGATTAACTTTTTTCATCATTTCCAAAATACATGGTTAACATTTTTATACACATTTAACATTTCTCAAATGCTGTATTAATATTTTTCAAATACATGTTCAATATTTTTCAAATGCTTGATTATATAAATGATGAAAAAAATTCATCATTTTTTAATACATGATCAATATTTTTTTATACATGTTCAACATTTTTCCCAACGCTTGATTAATATTTTTAATAAACTTGTTTAACCTTTCTTAATACATGACCTATAATTTTTCTATACACGTTTAATGTTTTCTGAATGTTTGATTAAAAAATTACAAATAATTATTCAACATTTTTCAAATAATTGCTCTACATTTTTTCAAATATATTTTATAGAGTTGTTTTATAATTATATATATTTAGAATGTTTTAAATTATAAGAAAAGCACAATAATAAAGCAAAAAAGGAAACAAAAAAATTAAAAATCCTAGAAAAAGAGGTTGTGGCCTCCCGCGCGCGTGGGCTGGCTTATATTTGTCACACCTTCAGCGAGTCCGAAGCTGGACTCGCTGAAGGCAAGATATATGGACGCCCGCTTCCTATTTCCGGATTTGAGAAGCTTCCAGAACTTCCTGGCCTAGTTTTGGGAAACTTCTGGAAGCATCCATTCATTTTTTTGCCTTTTTGTTTTTGGAATTTCTTTGTTCGTTTTTATTCTGTTTAACTTTTTTGTATTTTCCCAAATGCATTTCAAATTCATGAACTTTCTAAAAAATTGTGAACATTTTCTAACTCATGACCTTTTAAAAAATTGGAAAACTTTTTTTAAATTCATGACCTTTTTTCATAATCGATGAACACTTTTTCAAATTCCCGAACTTTTTTGAACTCGTGAGATTTTTGAATCCATGAACTTTCTATGGCCAGTGTTTTTTTTTCAAATTCATGACCTTTTTCAAATTTTGCGAAGATTCTCTTCTAGTTCCATTTTTTGAATTTTCCACATTTCTCAAAAAGTCAACGGTGGAACGGTCAACCATGATTGGTCAACTGTCGAATGACTGACTAAGGAATTGGGAGAAGTGGCGCGTGTTGCGGTGCTGGGGATGAGGTGTCGTGCTCCTAACCGTCGCTTCAGGCGCCGACTCAAGTGCCAAGCGCTCACGCCCGGCTTAGCACTCTTCGTTCCTCGCAGGAGCTGCTAGGTCTCCCTCACTCAAGGCGCTTGGTTGAACTTTTGAAAAAACTAAAATGATTTGATTTTTTCATGAATTTGAACAAAACACGAATATCAAAGCGACACAAATTTGGCAAAAAACGATATATTTTTTAGATCATGGATTTGAAAAAAATTTGTGGAATTGAAAAGGAGTTCGGGAATTTGAAAATTTTCGCAATTTTACATTTGAGAAAATTTCTTAAATTTGAAAAAATATGTCATAAATTTTAAAAATATTCACGAAATTAAACATCTTTGTGAATTTGAAATTTTTCATGTTTTAAAAAACATCACAATTTAAGAAAAGTCCATGAAAATTAAAATGGAAAGGGAAAAAAATCAAACTAACCCAACTGGACAAAAATCTTTGAAACCAAAAAGCAGAAGAACCCAGCCAAAAAACCCCAAGGAGACCTTGTAGAAAGTTCGCAAAACCAGTGCTCTGAGTTACATGTTTTGGGGCAGCCCAGTTCGCTAGTGAAGGATCGAGTGCGCGCGCCAGTTACAGATAAGGATGGAAGTGATGGGTAAAGTAGAAGTCCTAATCTAAACTCGAGCTCAAATGCTCTCGGCATGAACAACAAAATTGAAAATAATAATTCAGAAAGCATTCAAAATATTCCGATTTTTTGTGTGGCAAACATTAAGAAATGTTTTGAGTGCTTGGAAATTTTCATCAGCATATCACATTTGTGGAAGTCGTGACAAAAAGATAAAATCAGCGCTCTTAAATACTTTCAAAATTAGCATCAATTTCTTTTGCCACGACTTCCACGAATGTGATTCCAAGATAAAAGTTTGCAAACTCAAAACATTTCTTAATGTTTTCCACACCAACAAAAACACAGATTTTGTTTTTCATATTTTCCTGATTTTACTGTTCATCCGTGCTGCCTGAGATAAGAAACTCCATGTGTTCTTAAGCTTAAAAATAGGAATGGGCATCGGTAGGATCGTCGGTCGTAATCTCATCTGTGGAAAAGCAAGAAGTTTGCTGCAATCGGAAATGCAATTCCCAGGATGTCTGATGGGGACTCCCGGTGTCGCATTGCAGTTACTTCGTCAATCAAAAAGATTACCCAGCTTTGCCATCGCAAACTCACCACACTCGTCTGTTTTTTCCGTATAAACAATCAAGGAATCATCACCTGACCTCGTTCACCTCGTAGGTATAGCCATATCGTCAAATATCTCTCCCCTACACAGAGTAGTCGACGCCCGCCGGTGGGACGCGGAGCCCCTCCTTGGCCGTCTGGTAATCGTGGTCCACGCCGCCTTCCTCGAGGCGGGCTTCATCGTGCGCCGCCGCGGGGACCCGTTGCCTTGCCGGCTTCCGACGGAGGCAGGCGCGATGGCCTCGACCCTGTCCTTGGAGTACACGGCGCCGCAACTGCTGCCCCGGCACGACATGGACGGTGCCGCGTTGAGGATATGCACTGACGGGCAGTGTTTCCTCTTCTACGTGCAAGTAAGCTCTGTCCGGAGGACCGGCGGCACGTACTGGGCGTGCCTAGACGCGCTCTCCACCGCGCCGCTCCTATCTGGCGGTCTGGACGACACGGGGCGCCAGCTGCTCGGGACGGCCTCCACGCTCTGGAGGACGGTCATCAACGGGCTCTGCCGGCGCCTCCTCTTAGACCTATGCCGCGAGCACGGCGTGGTGCCGGGGCGAGCCCCCACCCTCATGGCCCTCCCGAGCGACGCCATGCTGGCGATCCTGGCGAGGCTCCCCGACGGGAAGGACCTCCTCAGGGTGGAGAGCACCTGCACCGAGCTGAGGCGCCTCGTGGGCGGCCGAGAGCGAGACCGCGAGCTCTGGCTGCCCAGGTACAAGGCGCTGCCGGGGAACACGCTGTGGTGGTCGCTCCGCGGCGGCTCCGACGACGACTTGCTGGGGACGAGTTGGAAGGAGATGTATGTGTGGGTCACGCGACAGAGGGAACATAGGTTTCAGATCCCCCGGTGGCTCCCGTCGGTTCAACGTATCTTCCCATCCTCATGGCTTTCTATCCATCATCTTCCACGGGATCTTCCTTCGGAGCGGCCGGATGATGTCGTTACCTGCTTGACTCGCTTTGGAAAGATCACAAGGGAGGGCGACAGGGTGCTTGCCGTCCACCTCCACCATGTCTGTCGACTGTGCGTGGTGCACACACCTTGTCGGAGAGGAGGATGGGCGATCTGGTCGGCGGCCCGACGCCCGTCGACAGTGACGGGCAACACTACCCCTCCCTCACCACCGTTTGATGGGAGCTCGTGGCGTACGATGGTGGTCTTTTTCTGCAACATCCTCCCTGTTGCAAGAAAGATTTCTGCAACATTTGTGATGTTGCAAAACTTCTTCAGTAGATAGTACCATATAAGGAGATTTTTTGCAACGTTAGCTCTGTTCCAGGAAAATTCCTGCAGCAGTACCTCTGTTGCAAAAGTTCCGCAACATGAACTTTGTTACAAATGTTCGAGCGCAACATCATCCTTGCTGCACAAATCGTAGCTGAATTTAACGGCTCCCCGCGTAGCATTGCCCATACAATTTTGACATTTTTTAATACATGGTCAACATTTTTCTATATATAATTTTAAATTTTTTGAATAAAAGATTAACATTTTTTGATGCATGGTCAACATTTTTTGATACACATTCTAAACCATTTTCAAATTCTAGATAGACATTTTTTCAAATAAAAGATTAACATTGCTTTAATACATGCTCAAATGTTTTTCTATACTCATTTAACATTTTTCAAATTCTTGATTAACATTTCTTCAAATGCAAGATTAACATATTTTAATAGACGGCCTACATTTTTTCTACATACATTTAACTTTTTCAAATAGAAGATTACAATTTTTTAAATACATGGTAAAAAAATTCTATACACAATTAGTATTTTTTCTAAATGGTTGATTAACATTTTTTCATGCAAGATTAACATTTTTCGAATGCATGGTCAACATTTTCTCTGTATACACTGTCAACATTTTTTCTATGTACATTTAACATTTTTCAAATGCTTTATTAACATTTTTAAAATACAAGATTAACATTTTTAATACATGGTCAATATTTTTTATACACATTTATCATTTTTAAGTGCTTGATGAACAGTTTTTGAATGCATGGTCAATATTTTCTCTATATAAATTTAACATTTGTCAAATGCTTTATCAACTTTTTCAACCACAAGTTTAACATTTTTTGAATACAATACAAGATTAAATATAATTTAATACAAGGTCAACATTTATTCTATGGAATTTTAACATTTTTGAATGCTTGATTAACATTTTTCAAATGCTTGATTAATATTTATGAAATACATGTTAAACTTTTTTAATACATGATCAACATTTTTTATATACACATTTAACAATTTTCAAATACTTGCTTAACCATTTTTTCAAGTGCCTAATTAACATTTTTAAAATAAGTGATCAACTTTTTTCACACACATCAAATATTTTTATATATTTTTTGTATACATGAGAAAAATTTTCTCTACACACATTTAACATTTTCAAATGCTTGGTTAACATTTTTTAATATGCTTTATGTAAAGTGTTTTGTGTACTATATTTAGAATATTTGAAAGAATAAACAAAAGAAAGACATGAAAAAGAGGATGTGGCTCCCGCGCGCCTGGGCCGGCCCAACTCGCGACTCCCTTCTTCAGGAGAGGGTTCCCTCTGTCTCGCGTGAAGCGAGACATAGGGCCGCCCGTCTCATGCGGGCGAGACGAAGAGAGCATTGCCCCTCTGATGGTGGTGGGCCGAGGGTATGGTGGGCTGGAGGCACGGGTGGAACTTGAAACTCACTCATCACTCTTGGCCCTTGGAAAAAAACTTAAATTTGAAAAACTTCACGCATCCTAGAAAAGAAAAAAGAAAATCCGTACAGAAAAGCCAAACAAAGAAAAACCAGCTAAAACCTTCCAAAACTTAACAAAACTAGCCCAGGAAGCTTTTGGAAACTTCCCAAACCCAAGAGCGTCCCACTCGTACCTAAGATGGTGAAACGATCCATTCTAACCGTATCGAACAAAGGGGGAGGGGGGGGTGCGTCTTTTACCAAAAGCGTTGTAACCAGTGCAGCTAGCGCCAAATAAGAATTGGGGTTTTGTCTCTGGCTGAGGGCGAGACAAAGCCGACGCCGAAATCACTAGTTCAGGGGTACCCCTTGCAAAGGTTACTCCCACCTTCTCAACTTTGACAAGTGGCGTACTGCATGTTCGCCACTTGCCGTAATCTGAGAGTTTTCTCATTTTTCTTCATAGATTTGTTTTTTTCAAAACGTTTTATCGTTCGCACCATGTGTCCAAATTTTGAATCGTTTTCACCATTGGACTTCTCGCGTCGAGATCTACGAAAATAGATCCCATTTTAATGCCAGTTTCAACTTCTTTTCCTTTTCAAGAAACAAAGATTTGTGCCTCCGTGAGATGCAAGTATGTGCTTCTAGTGGAAGCACAAAAAAGTACGGAAAAAAATCACAATTTTTTCTTTCCGAAGAATCATAGTTGTGCAGAAAAAAGTTCACGCAAACAAATCATGATTTTTTTCCTTTTCTCGCAGAAGCAAATATGTGCTTTGAGAAAGCCAGAAAAAAATATGCAAAAAATATAATTTTTCCCTTCCCTAGAAGCACAACTATGTGCTTCTCACGGGAGCAAATCTATGTCTTCATAAAAACAAATATGTTCTTCTCGTGGAAGCAAAAACATCGCGCAAAAGAATAATTATGTGATTTTTTCTTTTGCTTTTCGAGAAACACAGCTATGCTTCTCGCATAAGTAAATTTGTGCCCCCACGAAAAGCAAATTTGTGCTTATCCCGGAAACACACAAAAAAAAAATCTTTGCACCAAAAAGAACATTCACAATTTTTTACTCCAAAACCTAGGAAAACCTAAATAAAAAAACTGAAAAAGAACATCTAAAACTCGGAAACATGTAAAAAGAATAAAAAACAAAATTCAGAGGGAGCGCCTAGCACACGACACGTGGCAACGGCCGAACGAACCACTTGACGTGCTCTTAGCCCATACAAAGTGACCCTTGCGGCCCTTCCTCTAGGGATACTCCTTTATCTTTTTTGATAAACTTCTTCTCCTTTATTCATTCATAAGTAAAGTAGCATCGTTTATAAGTAAAGGGATAACCTCATCAGGGGCGTTATCCATCCAAACACTCGGAGAAAAAAACCTAGCTAACCTTGCTAGTTCATGAGCTACTCGATTACGTTCCCTATTACAATGATCATAAGTGACATGGGAAAAACCCAATGACATGAAATAACAGTCATCTATAATGGATGAAGCGACTGAAGAAGAGTAGCCTTGGCTCAACGCATTCACCACCTCTATGCTATCCGAATTCACTTCAATCTTACTGCATCCAACGGTATTAGCAAGATTCAAACCAAACCTCACTGCAATTGCTTCTGCTGTGAACGAGTCGAAGCAAAGGTCCATCTTTTCATTAGCAGCCGCTATAAATTCCCCCCTATGGTCCCGGTTAACTGCTCCAAATGTTGCTGCGAGTGTGTCATTATCAAATCTCGCGCCAACGTTTAATTTCACGTAACCATACTTTGATTTCAGCCAATCATCTGATCGGACGTGAGCCTCAGTTGCTCTCAGACACCCCAAAACAAAGTTGCTCTCAAACAAAGCGCGCTTCCCTTCTCATAGTTGTGGGCCTAGAGTATGGTGGGCTGTGGGCTGGTGGCGCGGTGGAACTTGAGACTCACTCTTCGCTGCTGGCCTTGGAAACAAGAATCTATGTACAGCGACCCCTCGAAAAGAAAAGGCAAATGTACAGCATGTGTACTGCACAAGGGAAGGGTGTACTACTTCCGGCACTTGTACTACCCCTCCCAAGCCAACGCAGGCCGGCTGGCTGGCCGGCATGAACAATGCCCATCCCTACCGATCGATCGGTCGAGGGGGATGCTTTGCTAGCTTTATGCGTGTTTGGTGCACGTCCACCCACCGCTCACCGCCCCTTCCTTGTGCTTCCCTTCCGTGCTACGCATCTTCTTCTTCTTCTTCCTCCTCCTGGCAGGCGTCTATTTAAGTCGCCCCACAGCCCCAATCATTGAAGCCAGAACAGGTGCAGGCATCATCAAACTCTCCCTCCGACGACATCGATCCCCGTCTCCCGATCTTCTCCTCCTGACTCCTGCTGTAGCTGCCAGCCATGGCCTCCGAGGTACCATCTCCTTCCCTGCCTTCTTATTTACCCAACATCTCTTTTTATGATTTTCCATAGCATGGTTCCTCTCTTCTCAGTTATTGGTTGATGAACAGATCAAGAAAACCAATAGGAAGTAGCTTAGCCTAGCTAGGAGAGACTTCTAGTTTGTCGTCTATTATTATATACCCCGTGTTGGATTAGTTGATCATTCGTCAAAAAGTAAGATTGCTTCGTCGAAATAAGCTAAGATAATGTTTGATCTGTTAGAATCTAACAGAAACAAAATGTTCTCATCTTATTATGGTCGGCAGACTGTTGTCCTCAAGGTGGCAATGTCCTGCGGAGGTTGCTCGGGGGCGGTTAAAAGGGTGCTCACCAAAATGGAAGGTTATTTCCTCTCTGCGTCTACCTGCTTCCTTTCAAAGCTACCAACGCATTTATATCTACCTGCTTGTGAAAATCAGTTTCAACCGCAAAAGGAATGACTAAAACAAACTTCACAGCGAATACATTGGAACTGAACTAGAATTCTATGGTGGTCTCACCTGCTAATGCTTTGCTTCTTCTCCCGGAGGCAGGCGTCGAGAGCTTCGACATAGACATGGAGCAGCAGAAGGTGACCGTGAAGGGCAACGTCAAGCCAGAAGACGTTTTCCAGACGGTCTCCAAGACCGGGAAGAAGACCGCCTTCTGGGAGGCCGAAGCCACTCCTGTACCGGAGGCTACCCCGGCAGCCGACGCCGTGCCTGCACCTGAGGCAACCCCGGCAGCAGACGCCGCGCCTGCACCGGAGGTGACCCCGGCCAACACCGTCGCTTGATGACCACGCACAGATGATGCCGCCGTGACCTTTGAAAACTCCAAGATATTGTTGTTGAGAGAGTCATGGCGGTTTGCACGATGTTACTTACGAGTTGACTACAACGTAATGGAATAAACAAAGTGTGTATGATCTAGACAAATGAACACGTCGACCACATGATTTACAATAGATTTCAGTTCTATTAATGTTCTACAGCTCTTCCGTTGACGAAAGTGTTCAGTACAGCCGTCCATGTTAAATTTACACAAAAATGAAATTTGTAGCACAAAGATACAATGTTGTATTAAGGCCTGCTTACTGCAAAAAATTGTGGGACATGTTATGTTTGGCACTTGCTTGAGACTGCTCGGGTTTGGAGAAATCGCACAAAGTCGTCAACAACTATCCCTGCTACCGTGTATCTGCCGCCTTCTTCTATGGGGTATGTATACGCAGCTCTATCGCACATGACAATTTACAATTTGTACCGATTGAGTTATTTATACTCAATATTCTGTCTTTTTTGTGGAACAAATAGCTTGTATTTGCAGTCGAACTTCGACGCTAGCGTGGAGCCCGTGGAGTTGTGTCCGGAGAAACGGGGGGCACTACCAAGTACAAGGTGGTGGTGTGTGCTGTGCGGGGAGCACCACTACTCACAGTCATGGACTGTCAGCAGGATCAAGGCAAAATATCAACTCGGCAAAAAGGTATAGTGCAAATGTCTCCTTCCATAGTACTCCCTCCGTCTCATAATATAAGAGCGTTTTTGACACTACACTAATGTAATGTCAAAAACGCTCTTATATTATGAGAGGGAGGGAGTACTACATAATTTGCATCAGCATAATCAATAGCTTGATGCACACCACTATTAAAAATATATAAAATTAGCAGCTTAAGTTGTTGAATTTTGTTCATGTTCATGCACACCATGATGTTCACTATGGAGAATCTGGTTATCATGTTTTGTTGGCAAAAATCCGATTATCATGGTGAACTACAAATGTGTATAAAAAAATATCTATGAAAATAGCAATGCTGCATCTAGAAACTAAAAAATACAAATGTAAAAAAAGTAACTGAAAAATAATGGAGAATACAAGACAAGGTCTATACGGTTGTACTATGCAAGTCTTATTATGATAATATACTAAAAACAACCCAATTCCTTTCTTGAATCTCAAGGGTCATGCTCATACTAAAACATAATAAATGTTAAAAAATTCAAAATGGATAGAACCAAAAAAGCTTAGCATTTGTAGAAACTCCCCTAACTTTGCATAAGAATATTTTTTAATAACCGATATTAACTAGCACCCACTGTCACTCGGCAAAAAAAGTTCATGATCACTGAGAGCTATGAATTTCAAAGAGCATCCAAGTGTGTACATAGTTATTAGTAAGCTCAGAACATGTTTGAACCCCGAATAAATACATGTTTGTTATAGTCAATGTTTCACATTATTATCTAACTTAACATGTACTCACTCCGTCCGGAATTAAAGAGTGATGCTTGGCGTACGATAGAAAGTGTTTGATCTCTGTACGACACAAAATAAGGACCGTTAATTGCAACTTGACATAGAACTTCACAGTCCATTATACTAGTATTGTACAAGTATTAGATGGGTTTCCATCGTATGTATAATCAGGAATTAAAAAGCCGGTGGACACTTCTCTCGGACCAAGGAATGGTGGGACTTGTGCCAGAGTTGATGGCTAGCTACACTATAGTCCACTCATTATCCCACATGCAGCAGGAAGACATATATACTCAAGGCATATAGCTCATACCCAGAATGGGCGCTCTCTCCCTTTACATACAGCCAACGAAATAGCAGTATTAATGCTTGCATGCAAAGATAAGACTGACAGTCTTTTTTAAAAAAGGACGATTCATCGTGGCCAACCGCCCTTTAAACCCGAATGGAGGCAGAGACATTTCAATTAGTAATTCAGTCTCGAACATGCATAGACATACCACAAACTATTAAAGATTAGTAATAAAAGACATCCAAACAATATGAAATTAAAGGTTCAGGTTTGTACTCCATGTCCGTAAGGCCGGAAATATAGATGAACCTAATGATATATCATAGCTCCAAAAGTTGATGCACTTTATTAAGACATACCAGAAGATATTAATATAAACTTACTAGTAAGTTATTGGATGTATGCGATCGAGATGTGTATTGAAATGATATAAATATTTTTTTATTCCAAACATTTTTGTAATGTTAGTGCAAGATAAAATCAATCATTTTTTCCTATTTATACTGAACGATTTTACTTCACCATAGCCCATCTGTCCATTAATGTATATCGCTGGTGCGAAGAACCAAGCATGTGACCCAACATGGCTACATTGTTTCTGAATATATAAATAGACATTGTAATTACGGCACGTTATTATTTCTAAGTTTTGTAGTGGTAATCTCGTGTGGACCACGACATTTGTGATCAACGGTATGCATAGTAACTACTTGCAGTATATATATGCGATGAACGACCAACCATGACTAAATACAATTGATCCCGCATAGCTTCATCTCCGAAACCCTGCAACCAAAGCAAACCCTAAAACAACCACCACAAATTCCTGAAACCAACCACAGGAACGATCATGATGAGGAGTGCCATGCCACCTCTAATGTGCCTTGCGGCAGCCACACTGCCGAGGTCATATGTGCTGGCCGGCGGGGGTGGGCTCCTGCATGTCCCTTCTGCTACAGCACTGGCCCACTAACCCTCGAGCTGCGGCAGAGTAAGCATCATCTAACCCTTCGGGGTAGGACGTGGTTGTGTTCGGGAAGGCTTTGAGCTCACATGCAGTGTAGCATGCCAGTCTTATGCCAACCGTTAAAACTCCGACGTTAACGTGGACCGAGCCACGTTACCGTCCGTTCCCTTTTTGTGCTGCCACATGTTTTCTGAAAGGAATACAGCTTAGTAAGTTGCAAACCTCTTTCCTTGTACACACCAAACAGAGGGGCCGGGATGAGGGTTCCATGGCCCTGGATTAAAGCCAGTCATCCGGTCAGGGGGCATGGGTGTTTCCGGTTGGGACCGAGAGGGGGGCACCCCTTAGAGCGCGCGATATAAATTTGATCCCATGCTACGCGAGGTTGTAGCCTCCCCGTCTCAAGGTTTTTCTTGAACGTTGCCTAGGGTGATTCCTGGCAACGGAATGTGGAATGGGTGTGTACTGGTTAGATGTGTTTCTCCTAAAATACCGTAAACGAAACTAGTCCTTTTGTGGCTACCGAAATCCGTTGGCTGTGGTTAAAAGTACAAACTCTGCAGAGTCAAAACCTTCCGAGAAATTGTGTCCATGGTCAAGGACCTTGGTCAACATATCCATATCCATATCTACATCAGTCCCTGTGTCACTCTCAGTGAGAATGCCCGGTGAACAAGCTTGAGTGGTAACCCAGATTGAATGTTATTCCTGTGGATGGACTAACCATTTTATTATTTCGTACCTGAGTATTTCCTTGAGATGATTTAAATTCATGAGCTATTGGAATATCGAGGTATGAAATATAAGTCCTTTATGTGATGTCGCTCAGACGTCCGACTGTGGCACTCTTGTTATTTATTTTTGATATAAGTCCTTTATGTGATGTCGCTCAGACGTCCGACTGTGGCACTCTTGTTATTTATTTTTGATATAAGCCCTTTATGTGATGTCGCTCAGACGTCCGACTGTGGCACTCGTGTTATTTACTTTTGATATAAGCCCTTTATGTGATGTCGCTCAGACGTCCGACTGTGGCACTCTCGTTATTTGCTTTTGATATAAGCCCTTTATGTGATGTCGCTCAGACGTCCGACTGTGGCACTCTCGTTATTTACTTTTGATATAAGCCCTTTATGTGATGTCGCTCAGACGTCCGACTGTGGCACGCACTGTCATTTATATTCCATTATAAGCCCTTTATGTGGTGTCGCCCTGACGCCCGACTGCGGCATTGTTAATTATTTGCACCCTTTCGAGGCGTCATTTCAGACACTCGATTGGCCTTCAGTATTACATTGGGATTGCGGGAGGACTACCGCCCGACTTCCTTTTTATTTCCCATGCAGTGCAAAGTTTATTATCAGAGTGCGCATTATTAATCTGCTCATGTGCATCATGTTTGCATTTGTTATATCTTATGTCCAAACTGTCTTGCGAGTACTTTCATAGCACTCACCTGGCTTGTTGATTTGGCCAGATGTTGACGAAGGCGATCTTATGGATGAAGAGTTCGATAGCGAGTCCGACGCCTAGAGGAGTCCCAGTCAGTCCCGTGCGATCCTGGATTTGGTCTCTTGTATTATATACGCTTCCGCCACCCAAAATAAAAGTCCTCGAGCCTCACTCCGACGCTCGATGAGCTGTAAGATTTAGGAGTCCTGTCACCCACTTCACTGTGACATATCCACCACCACTTTTATTACGAGTCAATAGTTATGCCACCATACCCCTTGTGTCATATCCGCCTTTATGTATAATATCGGCGTGCTTGTAATAAATTGTTGAGCAGCCTCCGCTCAACCTTGTATTATATTTAGTACTCCTGGATATTTCTGTAATCAAGAATTTGTCTACCAGTAAGAAGGATTCTTTTCTACTGGTCCGTTAAAGGGATCGGTTTCTCAATAAATGTTTTATTGGAAAACCGGTCGTGACATGCAGCAACACCACTCACCATACTACTCACAACACCATCCATCTTACTCACAAGCTCTTCTTCAGAGACCTACTTATTCGAATATAACACCACGAATCTCGTTGGTTTGTACTCAAGTATGTGTGTGCATAATCAGAATGCAAAACAAAAAATCAACATGGAAGGGGGCATATGCCCCCCCCTCCTCGGCAGACTTCACCATGCTATACTTATTCAACAATTACTTATATTTGCATACATTATAATCATTATTAGCATCATATAATAACATATAGATGATTGTATTGAGACTTTATTTGCCAACTAAAATCATGTTTTTATGTTAATGCCTTTATATTTTTTTACGATATACGATATATATTGTTGAAAGTATATATGTTAATACGTTAATGTTCATTATGTCTCAATCGCACTAGGGCCTCCATAATGATAAGGCCGGCCCTGTCCCTTCCTCACTATGTACTCCTTGCTTTAATGTAATTCATCAAAGAAGCTGAATCTGTGTAAATTATGAGAATTTGTTACATGGCCATAACACCCATCCACGCCGTCACCTTTTCAAAAATAACTTAGAAAGAGATTATCTTAGGTAACTTGATTAAAAATAGTAATAGCATGACATACATCAATTAGGTTTCGTTTTCAATTATATGACTGTTAACATGGAACTGGGGGTTGGGAGGGGGGAGGGGGCTTTTGCCCTAATAGTCTAAAATAAATACATCAATTAGGTGCAACGGGGTATATCATATAGTATAAATATTTCTTTGTGGAATAACGCTATGTTTTCTTTCTTATGCAAGCAAAATACATTTAGAACATTTGATTACAGATTCGATTGCCGCAATATGTTTTCAGACTTTTCTCCCACTTCAAGAATATTAAATTCAACATAGCAACAACTTTAAGATCTCCCCTGCGAAAAACAACAACTTTAATATCTACACTTTCTGCAATAAAACACACGTGATAACTGATAGATAACTCTGACACATTGCTTGATCCATCACTTGATCATTTAGATAACGACAGAATGAAAGGCCTTGTCTGAGCTGAAAAAGAAAATAGGAAACTCATTCATCATTAATTCACTACATATGGTGTCATGTATGTATGCCCGCGTAATCATGATCACCACATCGGGATGATAAACACAAGTGACCCGTCAACTGAAGCACTGGACATCTGAAAATTATCTTCAGATGTAAGGCATGAAGAATCAAACAAATGTGAAATATAGTTCTTTCCTTATATTCATTAAAACAAGTAGGACTACCAGGAGCATTAAACGTTCATACCCACTATTCCCAATTTGACCAAATACACCCATTAGTATGAACCAGTCAGATAACAGTTGGAATCATCATCCCGCAGTTCCAACATTGTACTCCAAAAATGATCATTGAAGGTAATTGTGGCACACAGTTCTAGCAACACAATATATTATAGAAATTCTGAAATGACATAAAAATTTCTTATTTCCCACAAAAAATACATTTAGAATATTTTATTTTAGAATTAGCTAGCACTATTTATTTGGAGATTTCTCTCCTGTTGATTTACAAATTAATGTCACAAATGTTTTTTAGCTTGTCGTTCTGGACATTAACACTTTTCAACACAAATGTTTCTGGCCCTTTTTTATATGTTAGCACTGTTTACTATATAAAATCTAATGTTGTAAAGACTTGGAGAGTCTTCAGATACAACTTAATAAACTATAGTAAAAAACCTGAATCCTTAATAAACAAGACACTTGAAACAAGATGATTTTTGAAACAGATCTATGCTCTAGATTAAAACTTACATCTCACTTTTAATTATAATTAAAACAAATAAACACCAGTCACATGTCTATTTCGCCGCCCTCCCCGTCGGCACCATACCAGAAATCCGGCGGCTTTGTGTGCAGTAATAATTATAATTAGCTTTTCAAACTATCTTATCGATGCTTCCGGGCATCATGATGCATCTCTCTGTAAATTAATATCAAGGTAATAAGCTCAAGTAATTTATCCAAAAAAGATCAGTCAATATGAGGACAACTTTAAAGGTCACATGGATTTAGGAATACGTCCTTCTGATTTTAATTTTCCAAATAATTCAATTGAACATGTTCCTTCTAATTGTACATTTTTTCGGTCTCTTTTGGTGTGATTTGTCAAAAAAAATACTTGATTTAATTATGATTTGCTTATTTCTAGGAAGTTACTCAATGCGTCTCAACCTTTATGTCTTTTGGATTGTGAACTCTCTGAACAGAATGTACTGATTTTTCGCCCTTGTGTTTCTTCCCTTCATTGAATAACTGCATGCTGATGATGTTGGACGAGTGATGCAGCTGTGATGGGCACTTTTCCTTGAATTGCTGTGGCGAGAGTTGTCTTTGGACTTCGTCACATGGTCGTAACCATAAATCATTCATATTACGTTTAAAAGCTGATATGATTGAACATACTTTTTGCTGAGCAACTGAATTCATCTATGTTGCTTCATATTTTTGACTCTTCCTGGGCACCTTGGTCCCCGAAACTCCCTCGCGGGCTCGCTACCAAAATGGCTTCATGGTCATGTAAGTCGAGGGGCTCTGATTCTTCGGGTTTCTGATTGTGGTTTTCAACTGAAGGAAATATGCCCTAGAGGCAATAATAAAGTTGTTATTTATATTTCCTTATTCATGTAAATGTTTATTATTCATGTTAGAATTGTATTAACCGGAAACTTGGTACATGTGTGAATACATAGACAAAACAGAGTGTCCCTAGTATGCCTCTACTAGACTAGCTCGTTGATCAAAGATGGTTATGTTTCCTGACCATAGACATGTGTTGTCATTTGATGAACGAGATCACATCATTAGAGAATTATGTGATGGACAAGACCCATCCGTTAGCTTAGCATAATGATCGTTTAGTTTTATTTCTATTGCTTTCTTCATGACTTATACATTTCCTCTGAATATGAGATTATGCAACTCCCGAATACTGGAGGAACACCTTGTGTGCTATCAAACGTCACAACGTAACTGGGTGATTATAAAGATGCTCTACAGGTGTCTCCGAAGGTGTTTGTTGGGTTGGCATAGATCAAGATTAGGATTTGTCACTCCATGTATCGGAGAGGTATCTCTGGGCCCTCTCGGTAATGCACATTACTATAAGCCTTGCAAGCAATGTGACTAATGAGTTAGTTGCAGGATGATGCATTACGAAACGAGTAAAGAGACTTGCCGGTAACGAGATTGAACTAGGTATGATGATACCGACGATCGAATCTCGCGTAAGTAACATACCGATGACAAAGGTAATAACGTATGTTGTTATGTGATTTGACCGATAAAGATCTTCGTAGAGTATGTAGGAGCCAATATGAGCATCCAGGTTCCGCTATTGGTTATTGACCGGAGATGTGTCTTGGTCATGTCTACATAGTTCTCGAACCCGTAGGGTCCACACGCTTAACGTTCGATGACGATTTGTATTATGAGTTATGTGTTTTGGTGACCGAAGTTTGTTCGGAGTCCCGGATGAGATCACGAACATGACGAGGAGTCTCGAAATGGCCGAGAAGTAAAGATTGATATATTGGAAGATTATATACGGACACCGGAATGGTTCCTATATGGTTCGGGGATTTTTTGGAGTACCGGGAGGCTACCGGAACCCCCCGGGAAAGTTAATGGGCCTAATGGGCCATAGTGGAGGAGAGGAGGCAGGCCACGGGAGGTGGCGCGCGCCCCCCCTTGCCCAATCCGAATTGGACAAGGGGAAGGGGCGCGGCCCCCCTCTTTCCTTCTCCCTCTCCCTCCTTTCCCCTTTTCCCCTCTCCGTTGGAAGGAAAGGGGGACGAATCCTACTAGGAAGGGAGTCCTAGTAGGAATCCCCCCTCTTGGTGCGCCCCCCTTGGGCCGGCCTCCTCCTCCCCCTCCTTTATATACGTGGGCAGGGGGGCGCCCCAAAGACGCAACAGTTGTTTCTTAGCCGTGTGCGGTGCCCCCCCTCCATAGTTTACTCCTCCGATCATAGCATCGTAGTGCTTAGGAGAAGCCCTGCACGGATCACATCACCAACACCGTCGCCACACCATTATGCTGATGGAACTCTCCTTTGACCCTCTACTGGATCAAGAGTTCGAGGGACGTCATCGAGCTGAACGTGTGCTGAACACGGAGGTGTCATACGTTCGGTACTTGGATCGGTTGGATCGTGAAGACGTTCGACTACATCAACCGCGTTAACATAACGGTTCCGCTTTCGGTCTACGAGGGTACGTGGACACACTCTCCCCCTCTCGTTGCTATGCATCTCCTAGATAGATCTTGCGTGATCGTAGGAATTTTTTTGAAATTGCATGCTACGTTCCCCTACAGTGGCATCCGAGCCAGGTCTATGCATAGATGATATGCACGAGTAAAACACAAAGAGTTGTGGGCAACAATAGTCATACTGCTTACCACCAACCTCTTATTTTGATTCGACGGTATTGTTGGAAGAAGCCTCCTGGACCGACATTACATGACCATGTTCATGAGACTGGTTCTACCGACGTCCTTTGCACACAGGTGGCTGGCGGGTGTCTGTTTCTCCAACTTTAGTTGAATCGAGTTTGACTACGGCCGGTCCTCGTTGAAGGTTAAAACAACACATTTGACAAAAAATCGTTGTGGTTTTGATGCGTAGGTAAGAATGGTTCTTGCTAGAAGCCCGTAGCAGCCACTTAAAACTTGCAACAACAAAGTAGAGGACGTCTAACTTGTTTTTGCAGGGCATGTTGTGATGTGATATGGTCAAGACATGATGTGATATAAGTTTTTGTATGAGATAATCATGTTTTGTAAAAGTTATCGGCAACTGGCAGGAGCCTTATGATTGTCGCTTTATTGTATGAAATGCAATCGCCATGTAATTGCTTTACTTTATTACTAAGCGGTAGCGATAGTCGTAGAAGCAATAGTTGGCGAGACGACAACGATGCTACGATGGAGATCAAGGTGTCAAGCTGGTGACAATGGAGATCATGACGGTGCTTTCGAGATGGAGATCAAAGGCACAAGATGATGATGACCATATCATGTCACATATTTTGATTGCATGTGATGTTTATCTTTTATGCATCTTATTTTGCTTAGTACGGCGGTAGCATTATAAGATGACCCCTCACTAAATTTCACGGTATAAGTGTTCTCCCTGAGTATGCACCATTGCTACAGTTTGTCGTGCCGAGACACCACGTGATGATCGGGTGTGATAAGCTCTACGTTCACATACAACGGGTGCAAGCCAGTTTTGCACGCGCAAAATACTCGGGTTAAACTTGACGAGCCTAGCATATGCAGATATGGCCTCGGAACACTGAGACCGAAAGGTCGAATGTGAATCCTATAGTAGATATGATCAACATAGAGATGTTCACCATTGAAAACTACTCCATCTCACGTGATGATCGGACATGGTTTAGTTGATATGGATCACATGATCATTTAGATGACTAGAGGGATGTCTATCTAAGTGGGAGTTCTTTAGTAATATGATTAATTGAACTTTAATTTATCATGAACTTAGTACCTGATAGTTTTTTGCATATCTATGTTGTTGTAGATCAATGGCCCGTGCTACCGTTCCCTTGAATTTTAATGTGTTCCTACAGAAAGCTAAGTTGAAAGATGATGGTAGCAATTACATGGACTGGGTCCGTAACTTGAAGATTATCCTCATTGCTGCACAGAAGAATTATGTCATGGAAGCACCGTTAGGTGCAAGACCCGCTGCAGGAGCAACTCCGAACGTTATGAACGTCTGGCAGAGCAAACCTGATGACTACTCGATAGTTTAGTGTGCCATGATTTACGTATTAGAATTGGGACTTCAAAGACATTTTGAACGTCATGGAGCATATGAGATGTTCTAGGAGTTGAAGTTAATATTTCAAGAAAATGCCTGAGTTGAGAGATATGAAGTCTCCAACATGTTCTATAGCTGCAAGATGGAGGAGAATAGTTTTGTCAGTGAACACATACTCAGAATGTCTGGGTACCATAACCACTTAACTCAGCTGGGAGTTAATCTTCCTGATGATAGTGTCATTGACAGAGTTCTTCAATCACTGCCACCAAGCTATAAAGGCTTTGTGATGAACTATAATATGCAAGGGATGGAAAAGACAATTCCCGAGCTCTTCGCAATGCTAAAGGCTGCGGAGGTGGAAATCAAGAAGGAGCATCAAGTGTTCATGGTTAACAAGAACACTAGTTTCAAGAAAAAGGGAAAAGGGAAGAAGGGGAACTTCAAGAAGAATATCAAGCAAGTTGCCACTCTCGGAAAGAAGCCCAAGTCTGGACCTAAGCCTGAAACTGAGTGCTTCTACTTCAAAGGGACTGGTCACTGGAAGCGGAACTGCCCCAAGTATTTGGCGGATAAGAAGGATGGCAAAGTGAAAGGTATATTTGATATACATGTTATTGATGTGTACCATACTAATGCTCGTAGTAGCGCTGGGTATTTGATACTGGTTCTGTTGCTCATATTTGCAACTCGAAACAGGGGCTACAGATTAAACAAAGATTGGCTAAGGACGAGGTGACGATGCACGTGGGAAATGATTCCAAAGTCGATGTGATCGCCGTCGGCACGCTACCTCTACATCTACCTTCGGGATTAGTTTTAGACATGAATAATTGTTATTTGGTGCCAGCGTTGAGCATGAACATTATATCTGGATCTTGTTTGATGCGAGATGATTATTCATTTAAATCAGAGAATAATGGTTGTTCTATTTATATGAGTAATATCTTTTATGGTCATGCACCCTTGATGAGTGGTCTATTTTTGTTAAATCTCGATTGTAGTGATACACATATTCATAATATTGAAGCCAAAAGATGCAAAGTTAATAATGATAGTGCAACTTATTTGTGGCACTGCCGTTTAGGTCATATTGGTGTAAAGCGCATGAAGAAACTCCATGCTGATGGGCTTTTGGAATCACTTGATTATGAATCACTTGGTGCTTGCAAACCATGCCTCATGGGAAAGATGACTAAGACTCCATTCTCCGGAACAATGGAGCGAGCAACTGACTTATTGGAAATAATACATGCTGATGTATGCGGTCCGATGAGTGTTGAGGCTCGCGGTGGGTATCGTTATTTTCTGACCTTCACAGATGATTTGAGCAGATATGGGTATATCTACTTGATGACACATAAGTCTGAGACATTTGAAAAGTTCAAAGAGTTTCAGAGTGAAGTGGAAAATCATCGTAACAAGAAAAATAAAGTTTCTACGATGTGATCGTGGAGGTGAATATTTGAGTTATGAGTTTGGTCTTCATTTGAAACAATGTGGAATAGTTTCGCAACTCACGCCACCTGGAACACCACAACGTAATGATGTGTCCGAACGTCATAACCGTACTTTATTAGATATGGTGCGATCTGTGATGTCTCTTACCGATTTATCACTGTCGTTTTGGGGTTATGCTTTAGAGACGGCTGCATTCACGTTAAATAGGGCACCATCTAAATCCGTTGAGACGACACCATATGAACCGTGGTTTAGCAAGAAACCCAAGCTGTCATTTCTTAAAGTTTGGGGCTGCGATGCTTATGTCAAAAAGCTTCAACCTGATAAGCTCGAACCCAAATCGGAGAAATGTGTCTTCATAGGATACCCAAAGGAGACTGTTGGGTACACCTTCTATCACAGATCCGAAGGCAAGATTTTCGTTGCTAAGAATAGATCCTTTCTAGAGAAGGAGTTTCTCTCAAAAGAAGTGAGTGGGAGAAAAGTAGAACTTGATGAGGTAGTAGTACCTTCTCCCGAATTGGAAAATAGTCCATCACAGAAATCAGTTCCTGTGATGCCTACACCAATTAGTGAGGAAGTTAATGATGATGATCATGAAACTTCGGATCAAGTTGCTACTGAACCTCGTAGGTCAATCAGAGTACGTTCCGCACCAGAGTGGTACGGTAATCCTGTTCTGGAAGTCATGTTACTAAACCATGGCGAACCTATGAACTATGAGGAAGCGATGATGAGCCCAGATTCCGTGAAATGGCTTGAGGCCATGAAATCTGAGATGGGATCCATGTATGAGAACAAAGTATGGACTTTGGTTGACTTGCCCGATGATCGGCAAGCCATAGAGAATAAATGGATCTTCAAGAAGAAGACTGACGACGACGGTAATGTTACTGTCTACAAAGCTCGACTTGTTGCGAAAGGTTTTCAACAAGTTCAAGGAGTTGACGACGATCAGACCTTCTCACCCGTAGTGATGCTTAAGTCTGTCCGAATCATGTTAGCAATTACCGCATTTTATGATTATGAAATCTGGCAAATGGATGTCAAAACTGCGTTCCTTAATGGATATCTTAAAGAAGAGTTGTATATGATGCAACCAGAAGGTTTTGTCGATCCTAAAGGTGCTAACAAAGTGTGCAAGCTCCAGCGATCCATTTGTGGACTGGTGCAAGCCTCTCGGATTTGGAATATATGCTTTGATAGTGTGATCAAAGCATATGGTTTTATACAGACTTTTCGAGAAGCCTGTATTTACAAGAAAGTGAATGGGAGCTCTGTAGCATTTCTAATATTATATGTGGATGAGATATTGTAGATTGGAAATGATATAGAATTTCTGGATAGCATAAAAGGATACTTGAATAAGAATTTTTCAATGAAAGACCTCGGTGAAGCTGCTTATATATATTGGGCATCAAGATCTATAGAGATAGATCAAGACGCTTAATTGGACTTTCACAAAGCACATACCTTGATAAAGTTTTGAAGAAGTTCAAAATGGATCAGTCAAAGAAAGGTTCTTGCCTGTGTTACAAGGTGTGAAGTTGAGTCAGACTCAATGCCCGACCACTGCAGAAGATAGAGAGAAAATGAAAGTCATTCCCTATGCCACAGCTATAGGTTCTATCATGTATGCAATGCTGTGTACCAGACCTGATGTGTGCCTTGCTATAAGTATGGCAGGGAGGTACCAAAGTAATCCAGGAGTGGATCACTTGACAGTGGTCAAGAACATCCTGAAATATCTGAAAAGGACTAAGGATATGTTTCTCGTTTACGGAGGTGACAAAGAGCTCATCGTAAATGGTTACACTACTAGGAAAAGGGCTATAGATGGAATGGCCACTAATGGCGCACCAGACATGTGGTGCGCCATTGCTATATAGCAGTGGCGCACCATGTGCTGGTGCGCCATTAGTGTGAAACACTAATGGCGCACCAGACACAAGGTGCGCCATTAGTAACAATTTTTATTTTTATTTTTCCAAACATACTAATGGCGCACCAGGGCATAGTGCGCCATTACTAGTTCTAACTAGTAATGGCGCACTAGCCACATAGTGCGCCACTACTATATTTTTTTATTTTTTATTTTTTGTAAAACTACTAATGGTGCACCAGGGAACAGTGCGCCATTACTAGCGATCCCCCTCCATCTCGATCGCTATCCCACCTCGCCAGATCCGGTTCCCCTCGCCGCCGAGCACCCCCCGCACCCTCTACCCTGCTCCACCGGGCGCCGCCGCCGACCCCCCGCACCCTCCCCCGCTCCGCCGCCGCCGACGACCCACCACACCCTTCCCTGCTCCACCGCCGCCGACGACCCAACGCACCCTCCCCCGCTCCACCGCCGCCGACGACCCACCGCACCCTAGCTCCCCTGCTCCACCGCCGCCGATGACCCACCGCACCCTCCCCGGCCCGCTCCACCGCCGCCTCCGACCCCCTGCACCCTTCTCGGCCTACTCCACCGTCACAAATGAATGCTATAGCTAATTCCTCCCTCTCCCTCGCCAGTTCCCCCCTATAGCTAATTCCTCCCTCTCCCTCGCCAGTTCCCCTTCGTCCCTCTCCCTCGCGCCAGTTCCTCTCCGTCCGCTCCCAATCCGCGCCCCCACCGCCTCCCTCTCCCCATCCTCCCCTCCGACCCCACCCCACTCTCGCCGGAGCAGCGCCGCAGGACCGACACCAACCTCGCCCTCGCCCGCACGCGCCGCAACCTCTGCCTCTCCGAGTCCGGAGCTGCTCGTGGAGGAAACGTGGCTGGAGGCACTCTCCGGGGAGCTGCTCAAGCCCTACGCGTTCTGACAACTCATATTCGCCTTGTCACAGGGCGCCGAGCACAACCTGATGACGTATGAGGCGTACGATATCAACGGCTACACATTCTACACCGAGGACAAGGACATGAGGAGCGATGGTTATCAAAACTCCGGGGTAACGATGGAATCCTACACCGGTAACGACAAGGACAGAGCACCCCCTGCACCCCCGACGACCCACCGCACCCTCCCCCGCTCCACCGCCGCCGAGCACCCCCCGCACCCTCCCCGGCCCGCTCCACCGTCACAAATGAATGCAACTAAAATTGCAAAAAAAACAAACTTGATTATATTTTCAAATAACAAATTTGATGATATTTTCAAATAATAAATTTGATGATATTTTCAAATAATAAATTTGATGATATTTTTAAAAAAATTATTACTGTTTTTATAAAAAATATTACTGTTATGATTTAAACAAGTTTGAACATATTTAAACACAAATAAATATCAAACAGCTATCAACGGCTACACATTCTACACCGAGGACAAGGACATGAAGAGCGATGGTTATCAAAACTCCGGGGTAACGATGGAATCCTACACCGGTAACGACAAGGACAGAGCACCCCCCGCACCCCCGACGACCCACCGCACCCTCCCCCGCTCCACCGCCGCCGAGCACCCCCCGCACCCTCCCCGGCCCGCTCCACCGTCACAAATGAATGCAACTAAAATTGCAAAAAAAACAAACTTGATTATATTTTCAAATAACAAATTTGATGATATTTTCAAATAATAAATTTGATGATATTTTCAAATAATAAATTTGATGATATTTTTAAAAAAATTATTACTGTTTTTATAAAAAATATTACTGTTATGATTTAAACAAGTTTGAACATATTTAAACACAAATAAATATCAAACAGCATTTTAAATGCATAAAAACAAAAATTGGGGAGCCTGGGAATCGAACCCAGGACCTCCTAGTGTGTGTGCTGCATGCTGACCAGTCAGGCTAGTGGGCGTGTTCTGATGGAGATAGGGTTAGGTGGAATATAACCTGACCAGTCGGGCTAGTAATTTCTAATGGCGCACCAGGGTGAGGTGCGCCATTGCTATCGTCGTACTTATGGCGCACTTGGGGGAGGTGCGCCATTAGATAGACATCCCGCACTCACCTATTCCCTCGCACTGTGGCATCCATCCCTCCCTCGCCAGATCCCCCACTCGACCCCAACCGTACGTCGCCGCCCCCTTGCTCCGCCCCCTCCGTCCGCCGCGCCTGCACGCCGTCGGCGCCGCCGCCGCCGCTGTGGTCTTGCGCTGCCCCGACGCCGCCGCCCCGACCCCGCGGGACTCCACCCCCGCCGCCCCCGCGCCCCTCGAACGAGATCGGCCGAGCGCTCCTCTCCTCTCCTCCTCCCTCCGACGAGCGAGGGCCTCCTCCGGCCCCTGCAGCAGCCGGCGAGCGAGGGCCTCCTCCTCCTCCGATGTGCCCACACCCCGCCTGCCCCTGCCGTCCTCCGCCACCCGGCGACCAGCCGCGCCCGCCCAGGTACCCCTCCTCCTTCCTCCTTCCTCCCTCTCCACCCTTCCTCCGCATTCCCTCCCTCCCTCCCCTCGACCGTGGTACACAATCTGTGCGTGCAAGTGCAATCTCTGGAGCCCTTTTTTTAATTCAGTTTCGTCAGAGTATGGCCTAGGAGTACAAAATCCTGTACAGAGTAAACATCCTAGAAGTACAAAATATTCTACTCCTACGAGTACTGTAATTTTATTATTCCTGTTTGAACATGCATATTACTCTTCAACTGGTCATAGAATAGTTCCATTATAAGAGTGCCATTATAAGAGTGCTATTATAAGAGTACAATATGCTAATGATACCCTTTTATTGTTGGAAAATGATGCTGGAATTGCTCTGAATCTGAAATGGATTCTAACCTGTTTTGAACAAATTGCTGGGATGACAATTAACTATCATAAGTGTACTCTTATCCCTATTAACTTGACAGTTAATGATCTCACTCCATTTGTGGACATTTTCCAATGCATAGTTGGGGATTTCCCTATTAAGTATTTTAGGAATTCCTTTGCATTTTGACAAGATTGGCAGAGAAGATCTGCTAGCTTTTATTGATAAAATTTTAGCCAAAATAGCTAGATGGAGAGGCAGACTTCTTTCTTATTTGGAAAAAATTACCCCAATTAGGTCCTGCCTAGCTAGCATGAATCTAATGGGACCTGCTCTTATAAATCTCTATATGTTCTAGTGAATTTTAGGGGGGGTGCAACCTTTGTATCTTCCTGTAGTATGGAGTATTAAATTGCTCCCTAGGGTATAAGGTTTCATTTGGATGTTCTCCCAGAACAAAATCATGACTTGTGACAATCTAAGGAAAAGGGGGATGGCAAAACCCCTAGAGTGTGTTCATTGCAAAGAGATACAAACTGTATATCATTTATTTTTTGAATGTATTGTAGCTAGTAAAATCTGTGAAGATGTTGAAATGCTTTTCTAGGTGCCAATCGTGAACTTTGAATCTATTGCTAAGTTGTGGCTTTGCAATAAAAGATACATTCACTTGAATGTAGTTACACAACTAAACACAAGCAGGACAGTGCTGTGGCTTATAATAGTAAATATCCCAACTAAACACAAGCAGGACAGTGCTGTGGGAATACCAGTTCCATTGAGGATTTCTGACATCAGATTAGTTTAGCAGCCCCATTTTGATACCATTACTTTTCTTGGGGGGCAAATCTCCAGTGTGATTTTTTCTTTTCCAAAGGAAAAGAAAATGTGGTGTATAACAAATGTATTATTTGGTGGAAATTGAGATATCATATTAATCATTGACAAATTGGCTTTGAACAAATAATCTTAAATCCATGCATACCTACATAATTCATCTATTTGCAATGTGATGTTATAAGGGTACTAATTGGTCTCTTCTGCTGCTTATCAGAGATGGGGGGAAGCAGCCACCGCCGCTCTGCCTCACCGGAGTACGAGTTGGATGCTTTCGAGTTCTTCAGTGTCATACTTGGGACTTCAGTATCAGCCACGAGGCAGGTATATAAAACGAGAGATCTCCCCTTCACCCATCTCATTATGATAACTCTGTTGTTTGCTACATCACTCCTTGTCCCAAATTGTAGAGGCTGCCTGACACTTTTATGAACATGCTGGGTGAAGATCCGCTAGATAATGTGAAGCTCCGACAGGCCGGCAGCGGGGTTCGCAGGCTGTGGGACGTGGAGTTGGTGATCGAGGAGGGCAACATGTACCTGTGCCGTGGCTGGGAGAAGTTCTACAGTGCCTACGACCTGCGGACCGAGTACTTTCTTCTCTTCAGGTACGACGATGACGCCACAATGCTCATCGTGAAGGTTTTCAACACGACTATGTGTCGCATGCGCTACGCTGACGACGAAGATGCCAGTGCGTTCTGCCTCTTCTTATTCCTCTACATTTGGCTTTGTCTCACATCGATTGTTAACGGCCATTGTTGCATTTGGACAGGCAATGGGAGCAGCAGCAGCGACACTGGCTACAGCCAAAGCAGCAGCGATTATGGATGTAGCAAAAGCAACAGCGATTCTGGCTTTAGCAAAAGCAGCAGCGATTCTGGCAGCAGCAAAGATAGCTAGAAGGATGATCCGGACTGGAATGGGGGAGAAGAGGAGCAGAGTGGGGATGAGGAGCTGCAGGATGACGATGGGCATCAGGCTGAGGATGACCTAGCGCTGGTGGTGGCTGACCAAGGGCAAGAGATGGTGGTGGCTGACCATGGGCAAGAGATGGTGGTGGCTGACCATGGGCAAGAGATGGTGGTGGCTGAGGATGACCTAGCGATGGTCGTGCCCGTCCTGCCTGAAGGTGGCCTCGCGATGGTGGTGGTGCCTGACAATGACCACGCACCGGTGGTGGCGCCGGCGATCCCACAGCTGGGCGACATGACCACGCCAATTGTGGTAGAAGACTACATCCCATAGCTGCCTCCACCGCCTCGCCGCTCTTGGCGCATCAGGCTGAGGAAGGAGAAGGAGAAGAACAATGAGAACTGAACTATGTGAAACTTTTGTAATATGGTGTTGGATGGATAACGGTGTTGGATGAACAATGTGAAACTTTTGTAATATGTAACGATGGAACTATGTGTTGGCTATGTATGTATATATGATGAAACTTGTGTGTTGGATATGATTGTTATATGGATGCTTGTTGTATATATATGTGTTGGATATCTCATATGTGAAATAGTGACCTAAGATTAAGAAAAAAAGATTTTTTTATAAAAAATTGTTACTAATGGCGCACTTCCATCTGGTGCGCCATTAGTATACCAGTTACTAATGGCGCACCTGTGGGATACTAATGGCGCACCCATGGTGCGCCATTAGTATACCAGATACTAATGGCGCACCTGTGGTGCGCCATTACTAAAATATTCTAGTGGCGTGGTGCTAGTGGCGCACTAGTAGTGCGCCATTAGTAGGGAAAACTGGTGCGCCACTAGTAAGCCTTTTTCTAGTAGTGTTACGCCGATGCAAGCTTTGACACTAATCCGGATGACTGTAAGTCGCAAACCGGATACGTATTTATATTGAATGGTGGAGATGTTAGTTGGTGCGGTTCCAAGCAGAGCATCATGGCGGGATCTACGTGTGAAGCGGAGTACATAGCTGCTTCGGAAGCAGCAAATGAAGGAGTCTGGATGAAGGAGTTCATATCCGATCTAGGTGTAATACCTAGTGCATCGGGTCCAAGGAAAATCTTTTGTGACAATACTGGAGCAATAGCCTTGGCGAAGGAATCCAGATTTCACAAGAGAACCAAACACATCATGAGACGCTTCAATTCCATCCGCGATCTAGTCTAGGAGGGAGACATAGAGATTTAAAAAATACATACGGATCTGAATGTTGCAGACCCGTTGACTAAGCCTCTTCCACGAGCAAAACATGATCAGCACCAAAACTCCATGGGTGTTAGAATCATTACTATGTAATCTAGATTAGTGACTCTAGTGCAAGTGGGAGACTGAAGGAAATATGCCCTAGAGGCAATAATAAAGTTGTTATTTATATTTCCTTATTCATGATAAATGTTTATTATTCATGCTAGAATTGTATTAACCGGAAACTTGGTACATGTGTGAATACATAGACAAAACAGAGTGTCCCTAGTATGCCTCTACTAGACTAGCTCGTTGATCAAAGATGGTTATGTTTCCTGACCATAGACATGTGTTGTCATTTGATGAACGGTAATTTATGCAAAAAAGATCAGTCAACATGAGGACAACTTTAAAGGTTACATAGATTTAGGAATACGTCCTTCTGATTTTAATTTTCCAAATAATTCAATTGAACCTGTTCCTTCTAATTGTACGTTCT
This sequence comes from Aegilops tauschii subsp. strangulata, assembly GCF_002575655.3. NCBI lineage: Eukaryota > Viridiplantae > Streptophyta > Magnoliopsida > Poales > Poaceae > Aegilops > Aegilops tauschii. The sequence goes on along the minus strand of NC_053041.3, from coordinate 556,477,360 downwards.
TTTTAGTCTCTTTTTGTGTGATTTGTCAAAAAAATACTTGATTTAATTATGATTTGCTTATTTCTAGGAAGTTACTCAATGCGTCTCAACCTTTATGTGTTTTGGATTGTGAATTCTCTGAACAGAATGTACTGATTTTTCACCCTTGTGTTTCTTCCCTTCATTGAATAACTGCATGCTGATGATGTTGGACAGAGTGATGCAGCTGTGATGGTTACTTTTCCTTGAATTGCTGTGGCGAGAATTGTCTTTGGACTTCGTCACATGGTCGTAACCATAAATGATTCATATTACGTTTAAAAGCCGATATGATTGAACATACTTTTCGCTGAGCAACTGAATTCATCTATGTTGCTTCATATTTTTGACTCTTCCTGGGCACCTTGGTCCCCGAAACTCCCTCGCATGCTCGCTACCAAAATGGCTTCATGGTCATGTAAGTCGAGGGGCTCTGATTCTTCGGGTTTCTGATTGTGGTTTTCAACTGAAGGAAATATGCCCTATAGGCAATAATAAAGTTGTTATTTATATTTCCTTATTCATGATAAATGTTTAATATTAATGCTAGAATTGTATTAACCGGAAACTTGGTACATGTGTGAATACATAGACAAAACAGAGTGTCCCTAGTATGCCTCTACTAGACTAGCTCGTTGATAAAAGAGGGTTTTGTTTCCTGACCATAGACATGTGTTGTCATTTGATGAACGGGATCACATCATTAGAGAATGATGTGATGGACAAGACCCACCCGTTAGCTTAGCATAATGCTCGTTTAGTTTTATTGCTATTGCTTTCTTCATGACTTATACATGTTCCTCTGACTATGAGATTATGCAACTCCCGAATACCGGAGGAACACCTTGTGTGCTATCAAACGTCACAACGTAACTGGGTGACTATAAAGGTGCTCTACAGGTGTCTCCGAAGGTGTTTGTTGGGTTGGCATATATCAAGATTAGGATTTCTCACTCCGTGTATTGGAGAGGTATCTCTAGGCCCACTCGGTAATGCACATCACTATAAGCCTTGCAAGCAATGTGACTAATGAGTTAGTTGCGGGATGATGCATTACAAAACGAGTAAAGAGACTTGCCGGTAATGAGATTGAACTAGGTGAGGGTGATGCAGTAAACTAGAGTAAGTATTTCCCTCAGTTTTTGAGAACCAAGGTATCAATCCAGTAGGAGACTACGCTCGAGTCCCACGCACCTACACAAACAAATAAGAACCTCGCAACCAACGCGATAAAGGGGTTGTCAATCCCTTCACGGTCACTTACGAGAGTGAGATCTGATAGAGATGATAAGATAATATTTTTGGTATTTTTATGATACAGAGTAAAAGTAAATAAAGCAAGGTAAATAGTAATGGAAATAACGAGAGATTAATATGATGGAAAATAGACCCGGGGGCCATAGGTTTCACTAGTGGCTTCTCTCAAGATAGCATAAGTATTACGGTGGGTAAACGTATTACTGTCGAGCAATTGATAGAATTGAGCATAGATATGAGAATATCTAGGTATGATCATGTATATAGGCATCACGTCCGTGACAAGTAGACCGAAACGATTCTGCATCTACTACTATTACTCCACACATCGACCGCTATCCAGCATGCATCTAGAGTATTAAGTTCATAAGAACGGAGTAACTCTTTAAGCAAGATGACATGATGTAGAGGGATAAACTCATGCAATATGATATAAACCCCATCTTTTTATCCTCGATGGCAACAATACAATACGTGCCTTGCTGCCCCTGCTGTCACTGCGAAAGGACACCGCAAGATTGAACCCAAAGCTAAGCACTTCTCCCATTGCAAGAAAGATCAATCTAGTAGGTCAAACCAAACTAATAATTCAAAGAGACTTGCAAAGATAACCAATCATACATAAAAGAATTCAGAGAAGATTCAAATATTGTTCATAGATAATCTTGATCATAAACCCACAATTCATCGGATCTCGACAAACACACCGCAAAAGAAGAGTTACATCAAATAGATCTCCAAGAGAATCGAGGAGAACTTTGTATTGAGATCCAAAGAGAGAGAAGAAGCCATCTAGCTAATAACTATGGACCCGAAGGTCTGAGGTAAACTACTCACACATCTTCGGAGAGGCTATGGTGTTGATGTAGAAGCCCTCCGTGATCAATGCCCCCTCTGGCAGGACGCTGGAAAAGGCCCCAAGATGGGATCTCATGGGTACAGAAGGTTGCGGTGGTGGAATTAGGTTTTCATGGTCGCTTCTGATGGTTTGGGGGTACGTAGGTATATATAGGAGGAAGAAGTAGGCCGGTGGAGCCACGAGGGGCCCACGAGGGTGGAGGGCGCGCCCTGGGGGGTAGGCGCGCCCCCCTACCTCGTGGCTTCCTCGTCGGTTGCTTGACGTCCACTCCAAGTCCTCTGGATCACGTTTGTTCCAAAAATCACGTTCCCGAAGGTTTCATTCCGTTTGGACTCCGTTTGATATTCTTTTTCTGCGAAACACTGAAATAGGCAAAAAACAACAATTTGGGCTGGGCCTCCGGTAATAGGTTAGTCCAAAAAATAATATAAAAGTGTATAAATAAGCCCATTAAACATCCAAAATAGAATATATAATAGCATGGAACAATCAAAAATTATAGATACGTTGGAGACGTATCAAGCATCCCCAAGCTTAATTCCTGCTCGTCCTCAAGTAGGTAAATGATAAAAACAGAATTTTTGATGTGGAATGCTACCTAGCATATTCCTTAATGTAATTCTCTTATTTGTGGTATGAATATTCAGATCCGAAAGATTCAAGATAAAAGTTTAGTATTGACATAAAATAATAATACTTCAAGCATACTGACTAAGCAATCATGTCTTCTCAAAATAACATGGCCAAAGAAAGTTATCCCTACAAAATCATATAGTCTGGCTATGCTCTATCTTCATCACACAAAGTATTTAATCATGCACAACCCCGATGACAAGCCAAGCAATTGTTTCATACTTTTGATGTTCTCAAACTTTTTCAATGTTCACGCAATACATGAGCGTGAGCCATGGACATAGCACTATATGTGGAATAGAATGGTGGTTGTGGAGAAGACAAAAAGGAGAAGATAGTCTCACATCAACTAGGTGTATCAACGGGCTATGGAGATGCCCATTAATAGATATCAATGTGAGTGAGTAGGGATTGCCATGCAACGGATGCACTAGAGCTATAAGTGTATGAAAGCTCAACAAAAGAAACTAAGTGGGTGTGCATCCAACTTGCTTGCTCATGAAGACCTAGGGCAATTTGAGGAAGCCCATCATTGGAATATACAAGCCAAGTTCTATAATGAAAAATTCCCACTAGTATATGAAAGTGACAAATCAAGAGACTCTCTATCATAAAGATCATGGTGCTACTTTGAAGCACAAGTGTGGAAAAAGGATAGTAGCATTGTCCCTTCTCTCTTTTTCTCTCATAATTTTTTTGGGCCTTCCCTTTTTTTTCTTTTGGCCTTATCTTTTTTTATTTAGTCCGGAGTCTCATCCCGACTTGTGGGGGAATCATAGTCTCCATCATCCTTTCCTCACATGGGACAATGCTCTAATAATGATGATCATCACACCCTTTTTTTTACTTACAACTCAAGTATTACAACTCAATACTTAGAACAAAATATGACTCTATGTGAATGCCTCCGGCGGTGTACCGGGATATGCAATGAATCAAGAGTGACATGTATAAAAATTATGAACGGTGGCTTTGCCACAAATACGATGTCAACTACATGATCATGCAAAGCAATATGACAATGATGAAGCGTGTCATAGCAAACGGAACGGTGGTAAGTTGCATGGCAATATATCTCGGAATGGCTATGGAAATGCCATAATAGGTAGGTATGGTGGCTGTTTTGAGGAAGGTATATGGTGGGTGTATGATACCGGCAAAAAGTGTGTGGTATTAGAGAGGCTAGCAATGGTGGAAGGGTGAGAGTGCGTATGATCCATGGACTCAACATTAGTCATAAAGAACTCATATACTTGTTGCAAAAATCTATTAGTTATTGAAACAAAGTATTACGTGCATGCTCCTAGGAGGATAGATTGGTAGGAAAAGACCATCGCTCGTCCCCGACCACCACTCATAAGGAAGACAATCAATAAATAAATCATGCCCCGACTTCATCACATAACGGTTCACCATGCGTGCATGCTACGGGAATCACAAACTTTAACACAAGTATTTCTCAAATTCATAACCACTCAACTAGCATGACTCTAATATCACCATCTTCATATCTCAAAATAATTATCAAGCATCAAACTTTTCTTAGTATTCAACGCACTTATAAGAAAGTTTTTACTAATCTTGGATGCCTATCACTTTAGGACTAATTTCTCAAATTAAGCAAATTACCACACTGTTTTGTAGGAATCTCAAAATAATATAAGTGAAGCATGAGAGAACAATAGTTTCTATAAAACAAAACCACCGCCGTGCTCTAAAATATATAAGTGAAGCACTAGAGCAAAAACTATATAGCTCAAAAGATATAAGTGAAGCACATAGAGTATCTTAATAAATTCTGAATTATGTGTGTCTCTCTGAAAAGGTGTGTACAGAAAGGATGATTGTGGAAAACTAGAAGCAAATACTCAAATCATACAAGACGCTCCAAGCAAAACACTTATCATGTGGTGAATAAAAATATAGCTCCAAGTAAAGTTACCGATGGGTGAGGACGAAAGAGGGGATGCCTTCCAGGGCATCCCGAAGCTTTGGCTTTTTGGTGTCCTTGGATTTACCTTGGGGTGCCATGGTCATCCTCAAGCTTAGGCTCTTGCCACTCCTTGTTCCATAATCCATCAAATCTTTTACCCAAAACTTGAAAACTTCACAACACAAAACTTAACAGAAAATCTCACGAGCTCCGTTAGCGAAAGAAAACAAAACACCACTTCAAGGTACTGTAATGAACTCATTCTTTATTTATATTGGTGTTAAACCTACTGTATTCCAACTTCTCTATGGTTTATAAACTATTTTACTAGCCATAGATCCATCAAAATAAGCAAACAACACACGAAAAACAGAATCTGTCAAAAACAGAACAGTCTGTAGTAATCTGTAACTAACGCAAACTTATGGAACTCATAAAAATCCACCAAAATAGGAAGACCTAGATAATTTGTTTATTGATCTGCTGCAATTGGAATCAATATTTTATCACGTTCTGGTGATTTTTAACAATTGTTTTCGTGAACAGAAAGTTTCTGAAATTTTCAGGAAGATCAAATAACTATCATCCAAGAAGATCCTATAGGTTTAACTTGGCACAAACACTAATTAAAACAAAAAAATATATAAAAATAGGCTATATCAAAGATTTATTCCTAAACATAACCAAAAGGCAAAAAACTAAAAATAAAATTGGGTTGCCTCCCAACAAGCGCTATCGTTTAACGCCCTTAGCTAGGCATAAAAGCAAGGATAGATCTAGGTATTGCCATCTTTGGTAGGCAATCCATAAGTGGCTCTCATAATAGATTCATAAGGTAATTTAATCTTCTTTCTAAGGAAGTGTTCCATGCCTTTCCTTAACGGAAATTGGAATCTAATATTCCCTTCCTTCATATCAATAATTGCACCAATCGTTCTAAGGAAAGGTTTACCAAGAATAATAGGACATGAAGGATTGCAATCTATATCAAGAACAATAAAATCTACAGGCACATAGTTCCTATTTGCAACAATAATAACATCATTAATTCTTCCCATAGGTTTGTTAATGGTGGAATCCATAAGGTGTAAGTTTAAAGAGCAATCATCAAAATCACGGAAACCTAACAAATCACATAAAGTTTTTGGAATCGTGGAAACACTAGCACCCAAATCACACAAAGCATAGCATTCATGATCTTTAATTTTAATTTTAATAGTAGGTTCCCATTCATCATAAAGTTTTCTAGGGATAGAAACTTCCAACTCAAGTTTTTCTTCATAAGATTGCATTAAAGCATCAACGATATGTTTAGTAAAAGCTTTATTTTGACTATAAGCATGGGGAGAATTTAGCACGGATTACAACAAGGAAATAAAATCTATCAAAGAGCAATTATCATAATTAATTCCTTGAAATACAAGATAGTGGGTTCATTGATATCTAAAGTTTTGACCTCTTCAATCCCACTTTTACCAATTTTTGCATCAAGATCTAAAAACTCCGAATTTTTTGGGACGCCTTCTAACTAAAGTTGACTCCTCTCCAGTCCCATCATTATATAGATTCATATGGCAAAACAAAGATTTAATAGGGGACACATCAATAACTTTTAGATCTTCATCTTTATTCTCATAAAAATTAGAAGAACACGCTTTTACAAAGCAGTCTTTCTTAGCACGCATCCTAGCGGTTCTCTCTTTGCACTCATCAATGGAAATTATAATAGCTTTGAGAGACTCATTGATATCATGCTTAGGTGGAATAGATCTAAGTTTCAAAGAATCAACATCAAGAGAAATTCTATCCACGTTCCTAGCCAATTCGTCAACTTTAAGCAATTTTTCTTCAAGCAAAGCATTGAAATTCTTTTGAGAAATCATAAATTCTTTAATACTAGTCTCAAATTCAGAAGGCATCTTATTAAAATTTCCATAAGAGTTGTTCTAGGAATTACCATAATTATTAGAGGAATTACTAGGGAACGGCCTAGGATTAAAGTTTCCTCTATACGCGTTGTTACCAAAATTATTCCTACCAACAAAATTCACATCCATAGATTCATTATTATTCTCAATCAAGGTAGACAAGGGCATATCATTAGGATCAGAAGAAACACTCTTATTAGCAAATAATTTCATAAGTTCATCCATCTTTGCACTCAAAACATTAATTTCTTCTATCGCATGCACCTTTTTACTAGTAGATCTTTCAGTGTGCCATTGGGAATAATTATCCATAATATTATCTAGGAGTTTAGTAGCTTCTCCTAAAGTGATTTCCATAAAAGTGCCTCCAGCGGCCGAATCTAAAAGATTTCTAGAAGCAAAATTCAATCCGGCATAAAAGTTTTGTATAATCGTCCACAAATTCAAACCATGTGTAGGGCAGTTACGTATCATTAATTTCATCCTCTCCCAAGCTTGTATAACATGTTCATGATCAAGTTGCTTAAAGTTCATAATATCATTTCTAAGAGAGATGATCTTAGCGGGAGGAAAATACTTAGAGATAAAAGCATCTTTGCACTTATTCCAAGAATCAATAGTATTTTTAGGCAAAGACGAATACCAAGTTTTAGCACGATCTCTAAGCGAAAACGGAAATAGCTTCAACTTAAAAATATCATTGTCCACATCTTTCTTCTTTTGCATATCACACAAATCAACAAAGCTATTTAGATGGGTAGCAGCATCTTCACTAGGAAGGCCGGCGAATTGATCTTTCATGACAAGATTTAGCAAAGCAGCATAAATTTCACAAGATTCAGCATCGGTAAGAGGAGCAATCGGTGTGCTAAGAAAATCATTGTTGTTGGTATTGGCAAAGTCACACAATTTAGTATTATCTTGAGCCCTCGTGACAAGCAAGCAATCCAACACACGAGCAAACAAGAAGCGAGCGAGAAAGAGGCAAACCGAAAGAGAGGGTGAATAAAATGGCAAGGGTGAAGTGGGTGAGAGGAAAACGAGAGGCAAATGGCAAATAATGTAATGCGAGGGATAAGAGTTGTGATGGGTACTTGGTATGTCTTGACTTGTGTGTAGACTCCCCGGAAACGGCGCCAGAAATGGCTCGTTGACGGGAAATCAAATCTTGACTTGACTTGGCGCGAATCTCCCCGGCAACGGTGCCAGAAATCCATCTTGCTACCTCTTGAGCACCGCATTGGTTTTCCTTTGAAGAGGAAAGGCTGATGCAGTAAAGTAGCGTAAGTATTTCCCTTAGTTTTTGAGAACCAAGGTATCAATCCAGTAGGAGACTACGCTCGAGTCCCATGCACCTACACAAACAAATAAGAACCTCGCAACCAACGCGATAAAGGGGTTGCCAATCCCTTCACGGTCACTTACGAGACTGAGATCTGATAGAGATGATAAGATAATATTTTTGGTATTTTTATGATAAATAGTAAAAGTAAAGAAAGCAAGGTAAATAGTAATGGAAATAATGGGAGATTAATATGATGAAAAATAGACCCGGGGGCCATAGGTTTCACTAGTGGCTTCTCTCAAGATAGCATAAGTATTACGGTGGGTAAACGTATTACTGTCGAGCTATTGATAGAATTGAGCATCGTTATGAGAATATCTAGGTATGATCATGTATATAGGCATCACGTCCGTGACAAGTAGACCGAAATGATTCTGCATCTACTACTATTACTCCACACATCGACCGCTATCCAGCTTGCATCTAGAGTATTAAGTTCATAAGAACGGAGTAACACTTTAAGCAAGATGACATGATGTAGAGGGATAAACTCATGCAATATGATATAAACCCCATCTTTTTATCCTCGATGGCAACAATACAATACGTGCCTTGCTGTCGGTGTGGAGCGACACCTATGGGATCACAAGAATCCCTACTACGGTTGCCGGGGCGCAGGGTTGCAAGAACAGCAGGATCAGTAGTCAACACAAGGATCGTTTACCCAGGTTCGGGCCGCGAGGATGCGTAAAACCCTAGTCCTGCTTTGGTGGGTGTATTTCAGAGAGTTCTTGAGCTCTCGAACTAGCTGTGGTGAGTGTGTGGTTCAAAAGAGCCGAATCCTTCTCCAGTATGCCATGGGCCTCCTTTTATAGTCGAAAGGGGCTGCCACAGTGGCACACAGGAGGTGGAAAGGCGCACAGTAGTATGAGCTTATCGCTCGTATTACAGGACAAGACGCATTTAATGCGTAGCTTAGGTGTCCCCTTGCTTTATCGGGGACGGGGGCGAGGCCCGTCCCGTCCGTCGCCGCTCCTCCTTGCTTCGACACGCGCCCTGGCTAGCGACACATGTGGCGCCACGTAGGCAGGCAGGCAGCTGAGGTAGCGCAGTGGTAGGGTCTTCACGAAGATCTGCATGCCGCCACGCAAGCGCCTGCTGAGTTGGCCTGGAAGCTGCTGAAGGAAATATGCCCTAGAGGCAATAATAAAGTTATTATTTATTTCCTTATTTCATGATAAATGTTTATTATTCATGCTAGAATTGTATTAACCGGAAACTTGATACATGTGTGAATACATAGACAAACATAGTGTCACTAGTATGCCTCTACTTGACTAGCTCGTTAATCAAAGATGGTTGAGTTCCCTAGCCATAGACATGAGTTGTCATTTGATTAACGGGATCACATCATTAGGAGAATGATATGATTGACTTGACCCATTCCGTTAGCTTAGCACTTGATCGTTTAGTATGTTGCTATTGCATTCTTCATGATTTATACATGTTCCTATGACTATGAGATTATGCAACTCCCGTTTACCGGAGGAACACTTTGTGTGCTACCAAACGTCACAACGTAACTGGGTGATTATAAAGGTGCTCTACAGGTGTCTCCGAAGGTAATTGTTGGGTTGGCGTATTTCGAGATTAGGATTTGTCACTCCGATTGTCGGAGAGGTATCTCTGGGCCCTCTCGGTAATGCACATCACTTAAGCCTTGCAAGCATTGCAACTAATGAGTTAGTTGTGGGATGATGTATTACGGAACGAGTAAAGAGACTTGCCGGTAACGAGATTGAACCAGGTATTGAGATACCGACGATCGAATCTCGGGCAAGTAACATACCGATGACAAAGGGAACAACGTATGTTGTTATGCGGTCTGACCGATAAAGATCGAGCCAATATGAGCATCCATGTTCCGCTATTGGTTATTGACCGGAGACGTGTCTCGGTCATGTCTACATAGTTCTCGAACCCGTAGGGTCCGCACGCTTAAAGTTCGATGACGGTTATATATGAGTTTATGTGTTTTGATGTATCGAAGGTAGTTCGGAGTCCCGGATGAGATTGGGGACATGACGAGGAGTCTCGAAATGGCCGAGACGTAAAGATCAATATATTGGACGACTATATTCGGACTTCGGAAAGGTTCCGAGTGATTTGGGTATTTATCGGAGTACCGGAGAGTTACGGGAATTCGCTAGGGAGAAGTATTGGGCCTTATTGGGCCATACGGGAATAGAGGAGAGAGGCCAAAAGGAAGGAGGCGCGCACCCCCCTTCTGGTCCGAATTGGACAAGGGGTGCAGCCCCCTTTTCCTTCTCCCTCTCCCCCTCTTTCTTTCTCTCCTACTCCAACAAGGAAAGGAGGAGTCCTACTCCCGGTGGGAGTAGGACTCCCCCCTTGGCGCACCCTCCTCCTTGGCCGGCCGCCTCCCCCCTTGCTCCTTTCTATACGGGGGCAGGGGGCACCCCATAGATACAACAATTGATCCTTTGGATCTCTTAGCCGTGTGCGATGCCCCCCTCCACCATAGTCCACCTCGATAATACTGTAGCGGTGCTTAGGCGAAGCCCTGCGTCGGTAGAACATCATCATCGTCACCACGTCGTCGTGCTGACAAAACTCTCCCTCAACACTCGGCTGGATCGGAGTTCGAGGGACGTCATCGGGCTGAACGTGTGCTGAACTCGAAGGTGTCGTGCGTTCGGTACTTGATTGGTCGGATCGTGAAGACGTACGACTACATCAACCGCGTTGTGCTAATGCTTCCCCTTTCGTTCTACGAGGGTACGTGGACAACACTCTCCCCTCTCGTTGCTATGCATCACCATGATCTTGCGTGTGCGTAGAAATTTTTGAAATTACTACGTTCCCCAACAGCTGCATGTTACCATGCAGGTGCCTGCCCAGCTGGTTTGGGCTGGCAGCTGCATGCGAACGGCGGTGGAGACTTGGTTGGTGCGGGCCTGGTAGTGGCCCTGCTGGCGTCCTCGGTCAGGGCCTTGCCGGGTGGCCCGGCAAGGGTCTTATCATGGCGCGCTGTCGTCCTCGACAAGGACCTTGCCGGGGGTCTGGCGGCCTTCCTCGGCAAGGATCCTGCCGAGGATCGTCGTCTTCTAATCCTCATCTGATCTTGAGTGTTCCTTGTCTTCACAAAGATCTGCATGCCATCATGGAGTTGCCTCCCGAGCCCTGGCCCAACGTGATGTTGGAGACCGTGGGCTCAAGGGTGGCTCGCTCTGTTGGCGTTTGGGCGTGCTGCCCCGGCAAGGGTCTTGCCGGGGCTGCTGAGGCAGTCCCCGGCAAGGGTCTTGCCGGGGGAAACTGCTCCGCCCCTCTGCTTCTTTGCGTTCTTGGTCTTGGCGTTGCTCTGGCTGCCTTGGACTTCGGTTTTGCCTTGGTTCACCTCCCCTGCTCTGCTTGGTGTGGCCGTGGGCGCGGCTCCGACTGCCCTTACATAGGTAAAGGGGTACAAAGGTGCGCCCCATCTTTTGTACACCGACAGGAGCCCCCGGGCCTGGGCCACACATAAGTGCGACGCGTTGTTGGGCCAGGCCCAAAACGGTGCGCGGGGTAGGCGGGGCGGTTTTTACCGCGGTAAAACTTCTCGCGCGCCGCGCTTCCCACGACCTGTGTTGTATGCGCGATGTGGAGGGGAGCGCATGACGTGGGTGGCATGCGTGGGGCGGTCCCTGCACGCATGCGTCACATCGCAGTAAATGGGTAGCTCGCGCCTTCCCCATGAAAGGAGGGAGGCATGGAGGCGCGGCTTATTTACTGCGTGGGGCCGGGTTGCAGTCTTCAAGGCATCCACACCCCACGATCACGGGGTGAGGAGAGGTCGTTTCACCCGTCCCCTTGATTCTGCACATTTGCCACGCGTCCTTCATGCGCTTGGGGTGGCAAGCGGTGGAGGCGGGAAACCGGGTCGTCGCTGGTTGGGGCAGCGGGTCGGTCTCGATTCCCCGCACCTCTGGTGGCTGGATTGGCCGAGCGGGGCGGCCGAGCCCCGACCCCGCCCCTTTATAAGGTGGGGGAAGGGGGGATGGCATCCCGCACCATTCTGTCATCTATCTCCTCCTGCTTCCGCTTCTTCCTTTCACTCGCCATGGAGAAAGGGAATCCTGGTCCTTCGTCGGTGGCGGCGAGGGTCGCTGCTCGACAGCGCGTCCCTCCCCCTCCTGAGCCCGCGGTGATGGAGCTGGCTGCAAGGGGAAGGGGGAGGGGGCGAGGCCGGGGCAGAGGTCGTAGTGCTCGGGGAAGAGGAGGACGGGGCGGCGCGCCGGCTTCGCCCCCGCCAATGATGCCTTTTCCGATGGAAGGCCATGTTGGAGACCAGCCCCGCGAGTTCTTCATCAGGCTGCGCCGGCCTCCGCGTCGCCGTCTTCGTCTTCCCGCCCTGTTTGCTCGGGAGATGGAGCGTGACCCGCCCCAATCCCTCAGATTGCACATGAGGGGCTGTGGGAATGGGGGCACGCGGGTCGACGTCGACTTCCCGGCTCCTTGGGTCATGTACCTCCATCGCAGATGGAAGACGTTTGCTCGCATCCACAGCCTGACGGCGGAGCTATTCCTCTACTTCAAATTAATGGAGGACGGCCTACTCTTCGTCAAGGTCTTCGGAGACTTCGGGACTCGCCTGAAGTGCTGCGTGGAGAGCTCCTCCGACGGAGATTCCGACGATGGAAGCTCTTCTTCAAGCGAAAGTGATGAGGAGGACAGCGGGGCAGATGACGGGGACGAGTCCGACTAGGCGTCGGATGCCCCGCGCCTGGGCGGGTGCCGCAGCAGCAGCATCTGCACCTGGCCGCTCCTCCGGCAGAGTTTTGTCGGGGTGGGGCCAGCTCCTTGAACTCCTCGGGGCCATCTCCTTGGGCGGCTGGCGTCGGGAGGCTGCAGAAGAGGAAGAGGGCGGGCGGCAAGGCCGTCAACTCGGAGTACGCGGGCACCGACGCCTTCATCGCGTATTGCCGGTCCTGCCGCCTCGTCTTCCAGCTCCTTTCCCGGCACCGTCATCACCGGCCCACCCGTGGGCGGCCACCGAGGTGTTCTCTTGGTGCTTTCTGCTGCTCGTAGCTCGCCTAGGCGCCCCTTTTGCCCTTTCGCCTCCTTGACGTGCCTCCTGAGGAGAGGGACAAGAAAGGGATCACGGGCATCTCATCTCTTTTTTAATCTGCAAGCCTTCGGGCCTTGTTAAATTTAAAGCTTGTAATCCCCCTTGTTCATGTTTTTCATTCCGTATGGACTGTACCTGTGTGGGATGTTTTTTAATGAAAAAGGGATGTTTCCCGGGTTTTTCGTTCGTGGGTAGACCCCGCGACAAGGAGCGAATCCTTGTTACAATTTAAGATAAATGTTTTTCGCCCGGCAACAGGCCTTGCCGTCCCCCCACTTCGCTCGATCATTCTCGTGCCCTTGGCGGAGGTAGGGATGAAGCGGGCTTAGGCTCCTTGTTCTACTTCCTTGCCACCGCGACTACAACCAAATCCGGGCCCAGGAGATAATCCTTGGGTATAGAAAAGGGGAGCACGGTGGCCTAGAAATAAAACGAGGTTTCACAAATCCCAGCTCCGTTCCGAAACGCATGATAGAGGATGAAAGACTTATCTGGATCTGCAGCCCCCGGCAACCTTGTCTTGCCGCGGTTGGATCCTTGTGCTTGCAGCCCCCGGCAACTCTGGTTTACGGGGGTAGGGACGCCGGTCCGTTTCCTTTCTTCCAAGTAGCTCAGCAGAAGTGCTCATGTGCCCCGCAAACCAAAGGAGGACAGAAAAGAAACAGATAGACGCGCACTCGACCTCTAGGCTAGGGGTTAGTCGCCGCTAAGCACTATCAACCCTAACCAAGGAAGAGACTCGACCTAGCATGCATGCTATAACTTAGGGTGCCAGCGCTTCATTTATTTATGCTCAGGGTCTGCGCCTGGCTTTGTACAAAGGGTTACATGCCTTGCCAGCAAAGCTTGTACAAAAGGTGGCTTGCCGGGAGGCCCGACAAGCCGCGCCTTATGGGTAAAACTTGCGAAGATGCTCGATGTTCCAGGAGTTGCTCACTGGGACAGCATCTTCGGTCTCTAGGCGGACTGCACGGGGCCTGGTGACTCGTCTTACCCGATAAGGGCCTTCCCACTTTGGCGTCAACTTGTTGGAATTCTTGGCCGACTGAACGCGCCGAAGATCAAGGTCGCCTTCCTCAAAACTTCGGGCATGAACCTTGCGGCTATGGTAGTGGCACAAGGCTTGCTGGTAGCGTGCTGCTCTCACAGCTGCCCGAAGACGATCTTCCTCAAGGAGCATTGCGTCATCTTGCCGCAACTGCTCTTGCTCAAGCTCATCATAAGCGAGCACTCGAGGTGACCCGTATATGAGTTCTGTGGGGAGAACTGCCTCCGCCCCATATACTAGGGCAAAGGGTGTCTGACCGGTGGCTCGATTTGGCGTTGTCCTAATCGACCAAAGAACCGCTGGCAACTCATCAATCCAGCGCCTTCCACTCCGGTGCAGCTTGTCAAAGGTCTTCGTTCTCAGGCCTCGCAACACTTCAGCATTTGCCCTCTCCGCTTGGCCGTTGCTCCGTGGGTGTGCGACGGAAGCAAAATAGACCTTGCTACCGAGGTCTTGAATGTATTGCATGAAAGTGTGGCTTGTGAACTGCGTGTCGTTGTCGGTGATGACTCTGTTTGGCACACCAAAATGGCAGACCAGTCCCTTGAAGAACTTGACGGCTGACTGAGCAGTCACCTTTCTCACTGCTTCCACTTCCGGCCACTTTGTGAACTTGTCGATTGCAACGTACAAGTACTCAAAGCCCCCGACAGCACGGGGGAAAGGGCCCAGTATATCAAGCCCCCAGATCAAGAATGGCCAGGAGAGAGGGATTGTTTGAAGGGCTTGGGCTGGTTGATGAAGCTTCTTTGAATGGAACTGACACGCTTCACACTTGGTTACTAGTGTCATCACATCCTGGAGGGCGGTGGGCCAGAAGAAACCTTGCCAGAACGCCTTGCCGGCAAGGGCCCTCGACCCTATGTGGGAGCCACATATGCCTCCATGTATCTCCGCCAACAGCTCCAGTCCTTCCTCCCGGGGGATGCACTTCAATTTCACACCGTTCGGCCTCCTCCTGTACAGGACGTCATCGATGAACTGGTACAGGGCGGACCGACGGGCTACTTTCTCCGCTTCTTCCTGCTCCTCAGGAAGCTCCCCTGTTTGGAGGAATTGGACGGTATGCTGCACCCATGCCGGAGCCTGGGGCTCGACGGCAAGGACCAAAGGCATCTCTTTCGCCATGGAGCGGCTGTCTCTACGGCCAGGGCTTGACGCCCTACCGGAGCTAGTTGCTCTTGGGCAGGCTCAGTGTGCACGGCAACATCCTTGCCGGCCATCCCAGGGGGCTCAGCGGGAAGGTACTTGCTGGGACCTGATTTCCTCCACTTGTTCTGCTCTGTTGATGGTTCGACGGATGGCTGAGTTAAACGGAGCAAAAAGGTACCCGGCTCCACAGGTAGCTTGAATGCAGCACGCTTTGACAGGTAATCGGCGATGTCGTTCTCCACTCAGGGGACGTGCTCCGCTTGGATGCCGTCAAAGCGCTCCTCCAGCTTTCTCACCTCATCTACGTAGGCCTCCATCAATGGGCTCTGGTAATCCTTGTTGACCTGCTTAACAACAAGCTGCGAGTCGCCCCTGACGATGAGCTTCTTAACCCCGAGGTCTGCCGCGATCCTGAGACCGGCGAGCAACCCCTCGTACTCAGCAGTGTTGTTGGTGGACATCTCCCTGGGAAAGTGCATCTGGACCACGTACTTGAGGTGCTCTCCGGTGGGTGCGACGAGCAGCACACCGGCACCGGCGCCTTGCAGCGAGAAAGCCCCATCAAAGTACATGATCCAGCCGCGGTCTGCTTCCTTGCTGGGGAGAGTGGTCTCCTGGATTTCTTCGTCACGCGTCGAGGTCCATTCTGCAATGAACTCCGCCAAGACTCTGCTCTGGATTGTCGAGGTACTTTCAAACTTCAAACCAAAACTTGATAACTCCAAGGCCCATTCCACAATCCTTCCGGTTGCACCTGGGTTATGCAGTATCCGTTGCAACGGGAGGCGGGTGACGACAGTGATCTCGTGGGCTTGGAAGTTATGACGCAGCTTCCTCGAGGCCATAAGGAGGCCGAAGAGCAATTTCTGCACACCGGAGTACCTCGACCTAGCTCCCTGCAAGAGGGAGTTGACAAAGTAAACCGGGTGCTGCATCATCTTCTTCTTCTGCACCACCTTATTCGACTGCGCGGGCACTGCCTTGGTGGCATCAGACTCTGCCGGGGGCCTCGCCTTGCCGGCACCAGGCCCTGCCGAGGGAATCTTTGGCTTGCCATCCGCTGGTTCCACCGCCGTCACTGCCTCCTCGTCGACCTCCCTCTATGCCACCAGTGCGGCGCTGACCATTTGATTCGTCACCGCCAGATACAGCAGCAACGACTCTTGTGGTTTAGGCGCAACCAGTATTGGCGTGGAGGAAAGGTATTTCTTCAGATCCTGCAATGCTGCCTCGGCTTCTGGGGTCCACTCCATTGGGCCTGCCTTCTTCAAGATTTTGAAGAAAGGAAGGGCACGCTCGGTGGACTTGGAGATGAATCGGCTCATGGCGGCGACGCAGCCAGTGAGCCGATGCACATCCTTGATCCGCTTGGGCGCCTCAATCTGCTCAATAGCCTTGATTTTGTCTGGGTTTGCCTCAATACCGCGCCGCGACACTAAGAACCCGAGAAGCTTGCCGGACGGAACACCGAAGATACACTTCTCAGGGTTCAGCTTGAGGTTGATCTTGCGCAGGTTGGCAAATGTCTCTTCCAGATCTTGCACAAGAGCTGCCCCGTCTTTGGTTTTGACCACTATGTCATCCATGCATGCCTCCATATTTCTATGGAGTTGGGGTTCAAAACCAATTTGGACTGCTCTTGCAAACGTTGAGCCAGCACTCTTCAACCTGAAAGGCATCCATAAAAAGCAATACGTACCACATAGGGTGATGAATGCTGTCTTCTCTTCATCTTCTCTTGTCATGAAGATTTGGTGGTAGCCCGAGTAGGCATCGAGGAATGACAACAGATCACACCCGGCCGTGGAGTCGACAATCTGGTCGATGCGCGACAACGGGAAGGAGTCCTTAGGACAAGCCTTATTGATATCTGTGTAGTCAATACACAGCCTCCACTTCCCATTTGCCTTGCGCACCACTACCGGATTGGCCAACCACGTCGGGTGGAGCACTCCTCTCTCCAAACCTGCCGCTTCCAACTTCCTGATCTCCTCTGTGATGAACTCCTGCCTCTCCAGAGCCTGCTTTCTGACCTTCTGCTTGACGGGCCGCGCATGAGGACAGACAGCTAGGTGGTGCTCAATCTCCTCCCTGGGAACACCGGGGATGTCAGATGCTTGCCACGCAAACACGTCGACATTCGCCCGTAGGAAGGTGACGAGTGCGTCTTCCTATTTGCTGTCGAGGGTGGAGCCTATGATGAAGGCCCCTCTCGTGCCATCCTCCCTGACGGACACATTCTTGGTCTGCGGCGGCTCAGCTCTAGATTTCTTGCTCTTGCCGGTAGAACTCTCTGGCACGTCCTCGACAGTAGCACAACACTCCGAAGAGGTGCGCTTGCCATAGTGGGTGCGAGAGGTCTTGTCGGGCTTCTTCTTCCCTCCCGGGCCTTCAGCGGCAGGAGCAGGTGCCTTGACGGCAGCTGCTGCAATTGCTTCCCGGTAGAGTTGGTCGGCGCAAATCAGCGCGTCCTTCTTGTCGGAGGGGACGGAGATGATGGTCAACGGCCCGGGCATCTTTAGCATGTTGTAGGCGTAGCGTGATGCTGCCATGAACTTGGCTAGTGCCGGGCGGCCGAGGATCCCGTTGTAGAGCAAGGGGATCTCGGCCACGTCGAAGATGATCCTCTCCGTCCTGTAGTTCAACTCTCCTCCAAACGTCACGGGCAGTGTGACCTTCCCCTTCGGCTGGCTCCTCCCCGGATTGACCCCTTGAAACGTGCCCATTTCCTTGAGGTCTTCATCAGGAATTTGCAACCTTTTGATCACGACGGGCGAGATCAAGTTCAGGCCGGCCCCGCCGTCAACCAACATCTTAATCACCTTGAGGTTGCGTATCGTTGGTGAGACCAACAATGGCAAACACCTGACCGCGGTCGTGTGGTCAGGGTGGTCATCGGCGTCAAAGATGAGGGGCGTGCTGGACCACTTCAGCGGCTTCTGAGCGTCGAACGACGGCTCTGCTGCTGTAATCTCATGCGCCCACTGCTTGAGCTGGCGGTGAGAAGTATGCAGCGAGGCGCCACCATCAACGCACATGGCCTTCGTAGCCTATTGGAACTCTTGCTCACCGGACTCGTCGTCCTCGCCATGATCATCGTCTTCTTGTTTCTTGTCATGGCCCCGGGCGGGCCTCTCTTGCTGGTTGTCCTTGCCGGGGCGGCTTCCTTGGCCGCCACGCTTCTTGCGGGATCCCTCAACACCGTCCTGACCTTTCTCCTTGTCCTGCCTTTCATACTCGGCCTTTTGCTTTTCAGCAAGCAGCTCGACTTGTCGGCAGTTCTGGAGGTTGTGGCCCTTGGTGCGGTGGATGGAGTACTGCTTGCCGGAGCCCCCTGGCTTGTCAGCTGCTGCTAAGGCCCGACAGGCGGCGCACCCGGCAATCTCCTTGCCGGGGCTGTCTGCCTTGACCTTCTTGGCAGCGCCGGTGTCGTCAGACCCCTCGATGGCAAGTACGGCCTTGCCCTTGCGTTTGCTGTTGCGACGCCGGCCCTTCTTCGTCGGGGAGGCGGCGTCTTCGTCGATAGAGTCGGTTTCCGCGCCGGCGTCTTCACCGGGGTACTTCCTTCCCTCTTTAGCCCGGGCGCATTTATCGGCCAGAACGTAGAGCTCGGTCACATCCTTAACCTTGGTCATCGCCAGCTCTTCGCGCATTTTGCGATTGCGCACGTTCTGGTGGAACGTGCTGATCACAGCGGCGGGATGAACGTCAGGGATGTTGTACTACACCCGGCTGAACCTCTGGATGTACTTGCGCATGTTTTCCCCTTCTTTTTGGGGAATGATATGCAGATCACTGGCCTGGCCATGAGCTTGGTGGCCTCCTGTGAAGGCGCCAACGAACTCATGGCACAGATCCGACCAAGAAGAAATGGAATCCGCCGGCAAGTGCATCAACCAAGACATAACATTGGGCTTCAGCGCCAGCGGGAAATAATTGGCAAGCACCTTGTCGTCGTGAGCTCCGGCCGCCTGCATCGCGATGGTGTAGATGCTGAGGAACTCGGACGGATGGGTCTTGCCAGTGTACTTCTCGCCGATGTCGGGCTTGAACGTGTGGTGGGACGGCCACTGGAACTGCTGTAGCTCACGGGTAAAGGCCAGGCAACCCACCTTGTAAGGTAGGCCGCCGGAGCCCCCCGGTGCTGGGTGGTCCATAGCGGGTCCCACCCGCTTGTCCGACTGATGGCGTGTATCACGCCGGCGCTCAATAGTGGTCCGGGCATCTTCGTGAGCTCGTTCTTGAAGAACTTGGCGCTGGTCGCGGTGGGTCCGCGGGTCGGACGACGCTATAGAGATGTTATCACAAGCGTCGTCACGACGGGCAGACGCCCGTGGCGGCTGGCGAGGAGGAGGAGAGTGCACCGTGGCCGCAGCTCCCCCGGTCCTCCCAGCGCCAGCATGTGGTGGCTCGGTGGAGCGCCGACCCGAGGGCCCCGCCGGTCGCGGACTGTCTTTATTGGCGACGGCGACGAGGCTCCGGATGGTGGCCCTCCACTCGTCGAGCTTCTCTGCAGCAGGAGGGAAGTCGAGGAGCGGCTGCGCGCGCGCCATAGCTTCCGCTGGCGTGGGTGCCGGCGATAGCTGCGTGGACCGTGGCGTGCTTCGACTTCTAATCATGTTAGAAGGAGCCCCACCACGACCCAGCGGCTGCGCCATTTTCGCCAGCACTTCGGTGGGCATGCTGAACTCCTTCATCCCGCGAACGATGCACAGGGCTCTTCCCACGGCGGTGCCCAGCGTCGCCGGCATGGTGACGCTGTTCGTCACGCACGCCATGGGAAGAGCACGTAGTGGTCGCCGGCGTGGGTGTCTTGGAGGCCGTTGCGCCGCCCGAAGGTGGCACAACGACACCCCTGGAGGGCCCCGCGCCGCCTGCGGGGGGCCCAGCTCCGTCTTTGGATCTGGCGACGTGCGGCCGGTCGTCGGGCGTGCGAATGCCGCCGCTCGCCAGGCTCTGACTGCCAGGGTGATGCTGGTGCTCGCGGACCGCGGCCCGGGTCCTGTCCGCGACCGGGCCGCTGCTCGCCAGTAGTGGTACGGGCCGTTCGGCCCCCGACGAGCCGATCGCCGTGGCCGTCTTCTTCTTGGGAGCCATGGCGATGAAGAAACGCTAGGCTAGCTACTAGACCAGATTCTCACAATTGCGCCCCTACCTGGCGCGCCAAAGATGTCGGTGTGGAACGACACCTATGGGATCACAAGAATCCCTACTACGGTTGCCGGGGCGCAGGGTTGCAAGAACAGCAGGATCAGTAGTCAGCACAAGGATCGTTTACCCAGGTTCGGGCCGCGAGGATGCGTAAAACCCTAGTCCTGCTTTGGTGGGTGTATTTCAGAGAGTTTGAGCTCTCGAACTAGCTGTGGTGAGTGTGTGGTTCGAAAGAGCCGAATCCTTCTCCAGTATGCCATGGGCCGCCTTTTATGGTCGAAAGGGGCTGCCACAGTGGCACACAGGAGGTGGAAAGGCGCACAGTGCTATGAGCTTATCGCTCGTATTACAGGACAAGAAACATTTAATGCGTAGCTTAGGTGTCCCCTTGCTTTATCGGGGACGGGGCGCGAGGCCCGTCCCGTCCGTCGCCGCTCCTCCTTGCTTCGACACGCGCCCTGGCTAGCGATGCATGTGGCGCCACGTAGGCAGGCAGGCAGCTGAGGTGGCGCGGTGGTAGGGTCTTCACGAAGATCTGCATGCCGCCACGCAGGCGCCTGCTGAGTTGGCATGGAAGCTGCATGTTGCCACGCAGGTGCCTGCCCAGCTGGTTTGGGCTGGCAGCTGCATGCGAACAGCGGTGGAGACTTGGTTGGTGCGGGCCTGGTAGTGGCCCTGCTGGCATCCTCGGTGAGGGACTTACCGGGTGGCCCGGCAAGGGTCTTGTCGTGGCGCGCTATCGTCCTCGGCAAGGACCTTGCCGGGGGTTGATGACCCACAAGTATAGGGGATCTATCGTAGTCCTTTCGGTAAGTAAGAGTGTCGAACCCAACGAGGAGCAGAAGGAAATGATAAGCGGTTTTCAGCAAGGTATTCTCTGCAAGCACTGAAATAATAGGTAACAGATAGTTTTGTGATAGGATAATTTGTAACGAGCAACAAGTAACAAAAGTAAATAAAGTGCAGCAAGGTGGCCCAATCCTTTTTGTAGCAAAGGACAAGCCTGGACAAACTCTTATATAGAGAAAAGCGCTCCCGAGGACACATGGGAATTATCGTCAAGCTAGTTTTCATCACGTACATATGATTCGCATTCGGTACTTTGATAATTTGATATGTGGGTGGACCGGTGCTTGGGTGCTGCCCTTACTTGGACAAGCATCCCACTTATGATTAACCTCTATTGCAAGCATCCACAACTATAACACAAGTATTAAGGTAAACCTAACCATAGCATGAAACATATGGATCCAAATCAGCCCCTTACGAAGCAACGTAGAAACTAGGGTTTAAGCTTCTGTCACTCTAGCAACCCGTCATCTACTTATTACTTCCCAATGCCTTCCTCTAGGCCCAAATAATGGTGAAGTGTTATGTAGTGAACGTTCACATAACACCACTAGAGGAGAGACAACATACATCTCATCAAAATATCGAACGAATACCAAATTCACATGACTACTAATAGCAAGACTTCTCCCATGTCCTCAGGAACAAACGTAACTACTCACAAAGAATATTCATGTTCATAATCAGAGGAGTATTAATATGCATAATGGATCTGAACATATGATCTTCCACCAAATAAACCAACTAGCATCAACTACAAGGAGTAATCAACACTACTAGCAACCTACAGGTACCAATCCCAGACTTGGAGACAAGAATTGGATACAAGAGATGAACTAGGGTTTGAGAGGAGATGGTGCTGGTGAAGATGTTGATGGAGATTGCCCTCTCCCGATGAGAGGAGCGTTGGTGATCACGATGGCGATGATTTCCCCCTCCCGGAGGGAAGTGTCCCCGGCAGAACAGCTCTGCCGGAGCCCTAGATTGGTTCCGCAAAGGTTCCGCCTCGTGGTGGCAGAGTCTCGTCCCGAAAACTTTCTTATGATTTTTCTTCGGACGAAAGACTTCATATAGCAGAAGATGGCCACCGGAGGTCCAACAGGGGGCCCACGAGGCAGGGGCGCGCTCCTAGGGGGATAGGGCGCGCCCCCACCCTCGTGGCCAGGTGGAGGCCCCCCTGACATATTTCTTCCACTCATTATTTTTTATTATTTCCAAAAATAACTTTCGTGGAGTTTCAGGACTTTTGGAGTTGTGCAGAATAGGTCTCTAATATTTGCTCCTTTTCCAGCCCAGAATTCCAGCTGCCGGCATTCTCCCTCCTTATGTAAACCTTGTAAAATAAGAGAGAATAGGCATAAGTATTGTGACATAACGTGTAATAACAGCCCATAATGCAATAAATATCAATATAAAAGCATGATGCAAAATGGACGTATCAACTCCCCCAAGCTTAGACCTCGCTTGTCCTCAAGCGGAAGCCGATAACGATAAATATGTCCACATGTTTAGAGGTAGAGGTGTCGATAAAATAAAATACGGACATGAGGGCATCATGATTATTCTCATAATAGCAACATATATGGATATTGTCATATGATTTCTTATGCTCAAGTAATAATCTATTCACAATGCAAAGTATGAATCAGAAACTTTATTGAGAACTAACAAACTATAATCTCGGTCATTGAGGCAATTGCAATTTATCATAACATCAGAAAGAGTCTATGTCAGAGCTTTCTAGCAAGTCCACATACTCAACTATCATTTAGTCTTTCATATTTGCTAACACTCACGCAATACTTGTGGTTACGGAGTTTTAATCGAACACAGAGAAAGATAGGGGCTTATAGTTTCGCCTCCCAACCTTTTACCTCAAGGGTAATGTCAACAATAATAATTCATGCTAACCCACATCCAATTAGATATATATATATCAGGATCTTTCCAACATCCTGTGCTTGCCAAAGGATAAAATGTAAAAAGGAAAGGTGAAGATCACCATGACTCTTGCATAAGGTAGAAGATAATAGTAAAAGATAGGCCCTTCGCGGAGGGAAGCAGAGGTTGCCATGCGCTCTCAGGGTTGGATGCACAAAATCTTAATGCGAAAGAACGTCACTTTATATTGCCACTTGTGATATGAACCTTTATTATGCAGTCCGTCGCTTTTATTTCTTCCACATCACAAGATCGTATAAAGCTTAATTCCTCCACACCAATCAATCATACATATTTAGAGAGCAATTTTTATTGCTTGCACCGATGACAACTTACTTGAAGGATCTTACTCAATCCATAGGTAGATATGGTGGACTCTCATGGAAAAACTGGTTTAAGGGTTTTTGGAAGCACAAGTAGTATCTCTACTTGGTGCAAAGAATTTGGCTAGCATGAGGGGGAAAGGCAAGCTCAACATGTTGGATGATCCATGACAATATACTTTATCTCAGATATAACAAAACATAACCCAGTACGTTGTCTTCCTTGTCCAAAATCAACTCTTTAGCATGTCATATTTTAATGAGTGCTCCCAATCATAAAAGATGTCCAAGATAGTATATCTATATGTGACACCCCTCTTTCTTTATTACTTCCTATTAATTGCAACGATGACCAAAGCTATGTTTGTCAACTCCCAACAACTTTTAATCATCATACTCTTTCTATGTGAAGTCATTACTCTCAATAAGATCAATATGATCTCTTTGTTTCTTTTTATTCTTTTCTTTTTCTTTTATTCACTCAAGATCATAGCAAGATAATCAAGCCCTTGACTCAACACTAATCTTTATTATATAGCTTACAGACTCGATTACGTAGAGGGATCATAAAGCAAAACTCAAAACTAGATCATACCAAAACTTTATTCTACTAGATCAAGATATTACTAAAAGGATCGAACTAAGAAAAACGGTAAAGATAGGAGATGTGGTTGTGATACGATACCGGGGCACCTCCCCCAAGCTTGGCAGTTGCCAAGGGGAGTGCCCATACCCATGTGATTATGTCTCCTTTGCTGGTGAAGGGATTGTTGATGATGTAGGCTTGTCGTCCATCTTCCAAGGCATAGGCTCACCAACATAGAAGGATGATCGAGTCTCCGGGATCCTTAAATCTGCAGCCAAACTCATGCTCTTGAATCTATATTCATACTCACAGTTTTGGTTTTGCAGGTCATAGATTTGGGCTTGGAGGTGCTCGATTTTCTCGTGGAGCTTGAAGATGGCCTCCCCGATGTCCTTGGCATCCAGCTTGTGGTTGTTTGTGAACTCCATGATCATTATGTGACTGGAATCAAGTCCACACTCCACCATCTCCTGGCACTTGAAAACTTGTTGCTCCATTGCTTCAAGCCTTGTCTCCACGCTTCCGGTCCTCCGTGGTCCCTCAACATCGCGGATGTGCAGCACCCCCTCATGCATCTCAATGGTTTGAGGGTGTTGCAGGACCTTCGCAAGGTAGGGATTGATGACCTTCTCGAAGAACTTGTCCTTGGGGGCACTTGGAGACGTCATGATGATCTAGATCTGTCAGAAAAACAGCTCGAAACAAGAACAGAGGATATTTGCGTGATACAGGAGTCAAAACCTTCGGGAGAATATATAATGAATTTTTGCCGACCGAAATACGTATCGTGCAAGAAAATGGAGTCTGGAGAGCACACGAGGTGCCCATGAGGTAGGGGGGCGTGCCCAGTAGGGTAGGGCGCGCCCTCCACCCTCGTGGAGGCCTCGTGTCCTTCCCGGACTGCTTCTTATTTTTCTATTTTTCTAAATATTCCAAAACGGAGAAATATTGCCATAAAAACTGTTTTGGAGTCGGTTTACTTACCGTACCACATACCTATTCCTTTTCGGAGTCTGAAACGTTCCGGAAAGTGTCCCTTATGTATTCTTCCGGGGTTACGGTTTCAATAACAATGGTTTCAACATTTATGGGATTACCTGAGATATAATGTTTGATTATTTGACCGTTCACCACCTTCGGGTTTGTGCCTTCGAAGTAGTTGATTTTTATGGCACCGGAACGATAGACCTCCTCAATAACGTAAGGACCTTCCCATTTAGAGAGAAGTTTTCCTGCAAAAAATCTTAAACGAGAGTTGTATAGCAAACATAATCACCTACATTAAACTCACGCTTTTGTATTCTTTTGTCATGCCATCTTTTAACTTTTTCTTTGAACAGCTTGTCATTTTCATAGGCCTGGGTTCTCCATTCATCAAGTGAGCTAATGTCAAATAACCTCTTCTCACCGGAAAGTTTGAAATCATAATTGAGCTCTTTAATAGCCCAATAAGCCTTATGTTCTAGTTCGAGAGGTAAGTGACATGCTTTTCCATAAACCATTTTATACGGAGACATACCCATAGGATTTTTATATGCAGTTCTATATGCACATAATGCATCACAAGTTTCTTGGACCAATTCTTTCTAGATCTATTGACAGTCTTTTGCAAAATTAATTTGAGCTCTCTATTACTCAATTCTACTTGACCACTAGACTGCGGGTGATAAGGGGATGCAATTCTATGATTAACATCATACTTAGCAAGCATTTTACAGAAAGCACCACAAATAAAATGTGAACCACCATCAGTCATTAAATATCCAGGGACTCCAAACCTCAGAAAAATAACTTCTTTAAGCATCTTAATAGAAGTGTTATGATCAACACTACTAGTTGGAATATCTTCTACCCACTTAGTAACGTAATCAACAACAACTAAAATATGTGTATATCCATTACAGGCAGGAAAAGGTCCCATATAATCAAAGCCCCAAACATCAAATGGTTCAATAACAAGTGAATAATTCATAGGCATTTCTTGACGTCTACTAATATTGCCAATTCTTTCACATTCATCACAAGATAACACGAACTTACAGGCATCCTTGAAGAGAGTAGGCCAATAAAAACCGGATTGCAATACCTTATGTGCAGTTCTATCTCCAGCGTGGTGTCCTCCATAAGCCTCGGAGTGACACTAGTGTAGGATCTGTTCATGTTCATGCTCAGGTACACAACGTCTAATAACACCATCTACTCCTTCTTTATAGAGATGTGGGTCATCCCAAAAGTAATGTCTCAAATCATAAAAAAACTTTTTCTTTTGCTGGTATGTGAAACTAGGTGGTATGAATATAGCAATGATGTAATTAGCATAATCAGCATACCATGGAGCAGTACGAGAAGTATTTATGACATTTAATTGCTCATCAGGAAAGCTATCATCAATAGGTAGTGGGTCATCAAGAACATTTTCTAACCTAGACAAGTTGTCTGCAACGGGGTTCTCAGCTCCCTTTCTATCAATAATATGCAAATCAAATTCTTGTAGCAAGAGAACCCATCTAATAGGTCTAGGTTTAGCATCTTTCTTTTCCATAAGATATTTAATAGCAGCATGATCCATGTGAATAGTTACTTTAGAATCAACAATATAAGGTCTGAACTTATCACAAGCAAATACAACTGCTAAGAATTCTTTTTCAGTAGTAGCATAATTTCTTTGAGCATTGTCTAGAGTTTTGCTAGCATATTGGATAACATTTAATTTCTTATCAACTCTTTTCCCTAGAACAGCACCTACAGCATAATCACTAGCATCACACATAATTTCAAAGGGTAAATTCCAATTAGGTGGCTGGACAATAGGTGCAGAAATCAATGCTTTCTTAAGTATTTCAAATTCTTTTACGCAATCATCATCAAAGACAAATGGTATATCTTTTTGTAATAAATTAGTCAGAGGCCGAGAGATTTTTGAGAAGTCCTTAATGAACCTCCTATAAAAACCGGCGTGACCAAGGAAACTTTTTACACTTTGATGTCCTTGGGACATGGCATCTTTTCAATAGCATCAACCTTGGCCTTATCAACTTCAATACCTCTTTCAGAAACTTTATGCCCCAAGACAATACATTCATTAACCATAAAGTGGCACTTCTCCCAATTCAAGACAAGATTAGTTTCTTCACATCTCTGCAAAACTCGATCAAGGTTGCTCAAGCAATCATCAAAAGAGGATCCATAAACGGAGAAATCGTCCATGAAAACCTCACAAATCTTTTCACAAAAGTCAGAGAATATAGCCATCATGCATCTTTGAAAGGTAGCAGGTGCATTACATAAACCAAAAGGCATACGTCTATAAGCAAAAGTACCAAAAGGGCAAGTAAAAGTGGTCTTTGATTGATCATCGGCTGACACAGGTATTTGAGAGAAACCAGAATAACCATCTAGAAAGCAAAAATGTGTATGTTTGGATAATCTTTCTAGCATTGGATCGATAAAAGGTAAGGGGTAATGATCCTTTTTAGTAGCTTTATTTAATTTGCGGAAATCAATTACCATCCTATAACCTGTAATAATTCTTTGCGGAATCAATTCATCTTTATCATTAGGAATGACAGTAATACCTCCCTTCTTAGGGACACAATGGACAGGACTTACCCACTGGCTATCAGCAACGGGATAAATTATACCTGCCTCAAGGAGCTTTACTATTTCCTTTCTTACCACTTCTTTCATCTTAGGATTCAGCCGTCGTTGGTGATCACGAACTGGTTTGGCATCTTTTTCCAAATTTATTTTGTGTTGACATAGTGGGACTAATGCCCTTAAGATCATCAAGAGTATATCCAATAGCAGCACGGTGCCTCTTCAGAGTTTTCAATAATCTCTCTTCTTCATGCTCTGAAAGGTTAGCACTAATAATAAGAGGATATATCTTTTTCTCATCAAGATAAGCATATTTAAGAGTATCAGGCAACGGTTTAACCTCAAACACGGGATCACCCTTGGGTGGAGGAGGATCCCCTAGGATTTCAACAGGCAAATTGTGTTTCAGGATGGGTTCCTGTTTAAAGAATACTTCATCTATTTCCCTTCTTTCATTCATAAACATATCATTTTCATGGTCTAGCAAATATTGTTCTAAAGGATCACTAGGAGGTACGGCAATAGAAGCAAGACCAATTATTTCATCCTTATTAGGCAATTCCTCTTCACAGTGTTGTCTATGAAATTTAGAAAAGTTGAACTCATGAGACATATCACCCAAACCAATAGTAACAACATCCTTTTCGCAGTCTATCCTAGCATTAACGGTGTTCAAGAAGGGTCTTCTATCCCAGCAGGTGCAATATCATGCATAATTTCTTTGTATAAGTCAAAAGGTATTGCACTAGCACTAGCACCCATATCACATAAGCCATGATAACAATGATCTCCTATTTTAACAGAAATAACAGGCATGCCTACCACAGGTCTATGTTTATCTTTACCACAAGGTTTAGCAATTCTAGCAGTTTCATCACGGAAATGAATAACATGCCCATCAATATTATCAGACAAGAGATGTTTAACAATAGCAATATTAGGTTCAACTTTAATTTTCTCAGGAGGTGTATAAGTCCTAATATTGCTTTTACGAACCACAGTTGAAGCTTTAGCATGATCCTTTATTCTAACAGGGAAAAGTGGTTTCTCAACATAAGAAGTAGGAACAATAGGATCATTATAAGTGACAGTCTTTTCTTCAACTTTAATAGGTGCAACTGCTTTTACTTCTATGGGAGGATGATATTTAAACCACTTCTCCTTTGGGAGATCAATATGAGCAACAAAAGATTCACAGAAAGAGGCTACTATCTCAGAGTCAAGTCCATATTTAGTGCTAAATTTACGGAAAACATCGGTATCCATAAAAGATTTAACACAATCAAACTTGGGTGTCATACCTGACTCCTTACCTTCGTCGACATCCCAATCTTCAGAGTTGCGTTTAATTCTATCCAATAGATCCCATTTGAATTCAATAGTCTTCATCATAAAAGAGCCAGCACAAGAAGTATCGAGCATGGTGCGATTGTTATCAGAAAGCCGAGCATAAAATTTTTGAATAATCATTTCTCTTGAGGGCTCATGATTGGGGCATGAATATAACATTTATTTAAGCCTCCCCCAAGCTTGAGCGATGCTTTCTCCTTCGCGAGGCCAAAAATTATATATATAATTGCGATCACGATGAACAAGATGCATAGGATAAAATTTCTGATGTAATTCCAATTTCAATCGTTTCTAGTTCCATGATATCGTATCATCACATAGCCTATACCATGTCAATGCATCTCCCTTCAAAGATAAAGGGAAGACCTTCTTCTTAATAAAATCACCGGGTATACCTGCAAGCTTAAATAATCCACAAACTTCATCCACATATATTAGGTGCTCATCAGGATGCTTTGTTCCATCTCCTGCAAAAGGATTAGCTAGAAGTTTTTCTAACATACCCGAAGGAATCTCAAAGTGGACATTTTCATTTTCTGTAGGTTCAGTAGGTTCAGGAGCAACTCTTTGCTCTATTGGTTGGGGTGAAGATACCCCGAACAAGCCCCTCAGAGGATTACTTTCCATAGTGACAAGTGACAGTAAATTTCAGCACACTATATAAATTTTTTCTTCTTACCAAATTCCACCTACCAAAGGCGCTTCACTCCCCGGCAACGGCGCCAGAAAAGAGTCTTGATGACCCAAAAGTATAGAGGATCTATCGTAGTCCTTATGATAAGTAAGAGTGTCGAATCCAACGAGGAGTAGAAGGAAATGATAAGCGGTTTTCGGCAAGGTATTCTCTGCAAGCACTGAAATAATAGGTAACAGATAGTTTTATGATAGGATAATTTGTAACGAGGAACAAGTAACAAAAGTAAATAAAGTGCAGCAAGGTGGCCCAATCCTTTTTGTAGCAAAGGACAAGCCTGGACAAACTCTTATATAGAGAAAAGCGCTCCCGAGGACACATGGGAATTATTGTCAAGCTAGTTTTCATCACGTCCATATGATTCGCGTTCGGTACTTTGATAATTTGATATGTGGGTGGACCGGTGCTTGGGTGCTTCCCTTACTTCGACAAGCATCCCACTTATGATTAACCTCTGTTGCAAGAATCCGCAACTACAACAAAAGTATTAAGGTAAACCTAACCATAGCATGAAACATATGGATCCAAATCAGCCCCTTACGAAGCAACGCATAAACTAGGGTTTAAGATTCTATCACTCTAGCAACCCATAATCTACTTATTACTACCCAATGCCTTCCTCTAGGCCCAAATAATGGTGAAGCTTTATGTAGTCGACGTTCACATAACACCACTAGAGGAGAGACAACATACATCTCATCAAAATATCGAACGAATACCAAATTCACATGACTACTAATAGCAAGACTTCTCCCATGTCCTCAGGAACAAACGTAAATACTCACAAAGCATATTCATGTTCACAATCAGAGGAGTATTAATATGCATAATGGATCTGAACATATGATCTTCCACCAAATAAACCAACTAGCATCAACTACAAGGAGTAATCAACACTACTAGCAACCTACAGGTACCAATCCCAGACTTGGAGACAAGAATTGGATACAAGAGATGAACTAGGGTTTGAGAGGAGATGGTGCTGGTGAAGATGTTGATGGAGATTGCCCTCTCCCGATGAGAGGAGCGTTGGTGATGACGATGGCGATGATTTCCCCCTCCCGGAGGGAAGTGTCCCCGGTAGAACAGCTCTGCCGGAGCCCTAGATTGGTTCCGCCTCGTGGCGGCGGAGTCTCATCCCGAAAGCTTTCTTATGATTTTTCTTCGGACGAAAGACTTCATATAGCAGAAGATGGCCACCGGAGGGCCAACAGGGGGCCCACAAGTGTGGGGGGCACGCCCAGGGGGTAGGGCACGCCCCCCACCCTCGTGGCCAGGTGGAGGCCCCCCTGACATATTTCTTCCGCTCATTATTTTTTATTATTTCCAAAAATAACTTTCGTGGAGTTTCAGGACTTTTGAAGTTGTGCAGAATAGGTCTCTAATATTTGCTCCTTTTCCAGCCCAAAATTCCAGCTGCCGGCATTCTCCCTCCTTATGTAAACCTTGTAAAATAAGAGAGAATAGGCATAAGTATTGTGACATAACATGTAATAACAGCCCATAATGCATAAATATCAATATAAAAGCATGATGCAAAATGGACGTATCAGGGGTCTGGCGGCCTTCCTTGGCAAGGATCCTGCCGAGGATCGTCGTCTTCTAATCCTCATCTGATCTTGAGTGTTCCTTGTCTTCACAAAGATCTGCATGCCATCATGGAGGTGCCTCCCGAGCCCTGGCCCAACGTGATGTTGGAGACCGTGGGCTCAAGGGTGGCTCGCTCTGTTGGCGTTTGGGCGCGCTGCCCCGACAAGGGTCTTGCCGGGGCTGCTGAAGCAGTCCCCGGCAAGGGTCTTGCCGGGGGAAACTGCTCCGCCCCTCTGCTCCTTTGCGTTCTTGGTCTTGGCGTTGCTCTGGCTTCCTTGGGCTTCGGTTTTGCCTTGGTTCACCTCCCCTGCTCTGCTTGGTGTGGCCGTGGGCGCGACTCCGACTGCCGATGCACAGGTAAAGGGGTACAAAGGTGCGCCCCTTCTTTTGTACACCAACACTTGCTACCCCTGCTGTCACTGGGAAAGGACACCGCAAGATTGAACCCAAAGCTAAGCACTTCTCCCATTGCAAGAAAGATCGATCTAGTAGGCCAAACCAAACTGATAATTCGAAGAGACTTGCAAAGATAACCAATCATACATAAAAGAATTCAGAGAAGATTCAAATATTGTTCATAGATAATCTTGATCATAAACCCACAATTCATCGGATCTCGACAAACAAACCGCAAAAGAAGATTTACATCAAATAGATCTCCAAGAGAATCAAGGAGAACTTTGTATTGAGATCCAAAGAGAGAGAAGAAGCCATCTAGCTAATAACTATGGACCCGAAGGTCTGAGGTAAACTACTCACACATCTTCGGAGAGGCTATGGTGTTGATGTAGAAGCCCTCCGTGATCAATGCCCCCTCCGGCAGGACGCCGAAAAAGGCCCCAAGATGGGATCTCATGGGTACAGAAGGTTGCGGCGGTGGAATTAGATTTTCGTGGTCGCTTCTGATGGTTTGGGGGGTACGTAGGTATATATAGGAGGAAGAAGTAGGTCGGTGGAGCCACGAGGCGCCCACGAGGGTGGAGGGCGCGCCCTGGGGGGGGGGGGGGTAGGCGCGCCCCCCTACCTTGTGGCTTCCTCGTCGGTTGCTTGACGTCCACTCCAAGTCCTCTAGATCACGTTTGTTCCAAAAATCACGTTCCCGAAGGTTTCATTCCGTTTGGACTCCGTTTGATATTCTTTTTCTGCAAAACACTGAAATAGGCAAAAAACAGCAATTTGGGCTGGGCCTCCGGTTAATAGGTTAGTACCAAAAATAATATAAAAGTGTATAAATAAGCCCATTAAACATCCAAAACATAATATATAATAGCATGGAACAATCAAAAATTATAGATACGTTGGAGACGTATCAGACCCGCCCGGGTTCAGCCCGCCGTAAAGCATGCCTTTGTTGGTTGCATCCATGGGGCGGAATTTGAGGAAGGATCTGTGTCTGCACTACAAAAAAAAGACACATCCGTGACATTTTGGGCCGAACGAAAAAAATTTCTGTCATACTTATGACACTTCTATGACGATAATTGTGACAAAACCCGGTATCATCATAGATGTGGTGGGGTCCTACTTCTATGACAAAAAATCATGACAGAAAATGGGCTTTTCATCCTGGGCGGGCCGGAGACGCAGCTGCATGACATTCTTTGGGCCGTCCATGACGGAAAAAACCGTGGTAGAAGCGAGGGCGAGGAAAATATCGGGGTGTTCCCGGTTACGGTGGGTGGTCGGGGCCGAGCGATGCGCGTTTCTCTCGTACACGCACGCGCGTGGGTGCGAGGCGTTGGGCTCTAACTGAACCCGAGCGAGGCGTTGGGCTCCAACTGAACCCGAGCGATTGCACTACAGGCTACGCGTTACTGAACCCGAGTGATCGATCGATGGTTGTTAACTGAACCCGATCGAGCGATTCCTTCGCTACTGCTGCTAATTGAAGCCGATTGATGCTGCCTCTGTATGAACAGTAAGCGTTGCTGGGGGGTTTGGATGAACAGTTCCTGGTGGGGGTGGATGAACAGGACCCCGTGGTGTTGCCTCTGGATGAACAGGACCCCGATCGATCGAGCCGGTTGGGGCTGGATGAACAGGACCCCGTGGAGGGTAGGATGAACAGGATCACCCCATGGAGGGCTAGATGAACAGTAGACGGTGGAGGGCTGGATGAAAAGTAGCCTGTGGAGGGGTGGTTGAACAGGAGCCCATGGAGAGGGCTGGTTGAACAGTAGCCGGTGGAGTAGCGCGCGGTGGAGGCTGGATGAACAGGAGCCCGTGGATGAACAGTCGCACGTGGAGGCTGGAGGAGGTCGACGGTGGATGAACAGTAGCCCCGTGGAGGCTGGAGGGGGTCGACGGTGGAGATGAACAATATCCCGTGGAGTCCCTTTGCAGTACGCCACACCCCTCCCGATGAACATGACCCCTGTTTCGACCGACGCTCCAACACAAGTCTGTTTCCTCCGTTTTGCGGTACGCCACACCCCTCCCAATCAGCAGGACCCCCATTTTGACCGTAGGAGGTCCATTTCCTCCGTTTTGCGGTACGCCAGACCCCTCCTGATGAATAGGATCCCGTTTCGAATGTGGCCGGTCGAACACAAGGCCGTTTCCTCCGTTCTGCGGTACGCCAGGCCTTGTTTCCATCGGCTGTTCCGTCCAAGCCCTCTCGATGAACACGACGACGCATTCCATTCCGACCCAGCCAGTTGGCTCCCCATGAACACGACGACGACGCTGTTTCTCCGTTTCGACCTAGCCATGTACATGAGCCCTGGCCGTACGTACACACGAGTAGGCATTCGAGACCCCGCCCGTATGTACGTACATGGCCATATTTACTTTCTTGCACCCTAGCCGTTGTACGTACGTGTACATGCTACGTGCGTGCCTCTGCTACGACACGTGCGCGCCTCTGCTACGACACGTGTGCGCCTCTACATCGACCAGTATGTACGTACACGTTCGCGACCAGAATGACAACGCTATGTACGCTTCGACCAGGTGGGTCCCGACTGGCAGGCACTTCCTTGCGTGCGAAGATGTAGCTGGTGGGTCCCAGCAGTCAGGGGGGCGAATCGTTTTTTCGGAGGCACTTCCTTGCGTGCAAAGATGTAGCTGGTGGGTCCCAGAAGTTAGGGGGAAATGTTTTTTCGCGAAATACGGTGGCCCGTCCGGTGGGTCCCCGCTGTCAGGTGGAGGAATAATTATTTTGCGTGTAATAAGGAGGCACTTCCTTGTTACGGCCGTGGACCCAGCTGTCAGCCTCTCCACGTACAGTCCACGTCCGATGGAAGCCGTTGCTTGACCACGTTGACCATGCCACATCGAGAGCAACAGGGCGGTGGACGACGGCGAGGCCTAGGAAGGGGACGACACGGAGCCGGGGAAGACACGGCAGTGGATGCCCACGCGTAGAGGAGTACGAGGGTTCGCTGGTTCGCTGCGGTGTGAGGCTGCCATCGCCGCAGAATAACAGGGGGGGTGTCTGGGTAGAGGGATGTCTTGGCCAGCGGTGGGAATAGTAGGGGGCGGTGAGGCCTCCGCGGCTGCACAGCCGGCCACGGGAGGCAAGAGCATGCGGCACGACCGGCGCTGCTTTGGGCGGCTGGAGCAACAAGACCAGAGGTTGAAGAAGCACTACAGCCGTTGGATGGATATCATACGGTCACTGGAGCTAGAATCGTTCATATTGACTAAGTTGACAAAGCACTCCGTCCCCGTCAACTTAGTAGGCCCACAAGTCAGCCTCCCACCAAGGTGGGTCCCAACCAGCAGGGGGAGTATTCATTTTTTTATGCGTAATAAGGAGGCACTTCCGGTGGGTCCGAGCTAATAGCGAGGGGAACATTTTTTTCGTGCAATACGGTGGCCCGTCCAGTGGGTCCCAGCAGTCAGGGGGGAATCTTTTTTTCGTGAAATACGGTGGCCCGTCCGGTGGGTCCCTGCTGTCAGGTGGAGGAATCATTATTTTCCGCGTAATATGGAGGCACTTCCTTGCTGCCGTCGTGGACCCAGCTGTCAGCCTCTCCACGTACAGGCCACGTCCGATGGAAGCCATTCCTTGACCACGTTGACCACGCCGCGCCGAGAGCACCAAGGCGGTGGACGACGACGAGGCCTAGGAAGGGGATGACGCGGAGCCGGGGAAGACGCGGCAGTGGAAGCCCGCGCGGAGAGGAGTACGAGGGTTCACTGGTTTGGCTGCGGTGTGAGGCTACCGTCGCCGCGGAATAACAGGGGGTGTGGGTGAGTAGAGGGATGGCCTGGCCAGCGGTGGGAGTAGTAGGGGCGGTGAGGCCTCCGCGGCATCACAGCCGGCCACGGGCGGCAGGAGCACGCGGCACGACCGGCGCTGCTTTGGGCGGCTGGAGCAAGAAGACCAGAGGTTGAAGAAGCACTACGGCCGTTGGATCGACATCGTACGGTCACTGCGGCTAGAATCGTTTATATTGACTAAGTTGACAAAGCCCTTGGTACGCGTCAACTTAGTAGGCCCACAGGTCAGCCTCCGAAACGGTGCGCCCCAGATGTCAGGGGGAGGAATCATTTTTTGGGCGGCTGAAGCAAGAACATCCGAGATTGAAGAAGAAGCACGACATCCGTTGGATGGACATCCAACGGCCACAGCTGCCAGAACCGTGTGTTGTCGACAAAGGCTAGCATACGCGTCAACTTAGTTTTTTTTAGGGGACGCGTCAACTTAGAAGGCCCACAAGTGTGTGGCAGAGAACATATAACCCATTTGCGATTTGTAAGAATGTACAACCCATTTTTTAATTCTAGTGGAACTTATTACAACCCATTTACAGTTTGTTAAAAGTACAACCCATTTTCTAGCTAGAACAACGATTAATAATTTCAACCAACCGCTCAAAACAGAATTCAAAAAAAAATCCCACATTTTTATGGGATCCGAAATATTTTTATCCGAAATTTCTAGTCAGATTAAATATAATTTCAAAATAAAGTTGTATTACATTAAAATCCAACGAAATATTGCGCGCGCAACAAGTAATGAAATTAAAATTTTCAAATTCTGAAAATAATATATTTTTAAACTAATTATGCGTTTGGTGCATTTTTTTATAGTTACTGCCTAGTTATTATAATTACATCCCATTTATTATTTCTTAAAGTCCATTTTCTTGTTAAGCCTAATGCATACCTCCTTGGAAAGTTTGCAGCCCAGCGGGGCGAGAATAACAAGTTGACCCGGATATTGTGTACAACTGTCGGCCCAGTTGCATTGCTGATGTTGAAAAAAAGGCCTGTGTAGTACAGTACAACTTAACATGGCTACTCAGCCCACATTCAGCGACGCCGGAAAGGCCCAAACAAGGCTTCTGTACAACTTCTTGAAGTCACTGAGATCAATTAATAACTTAAGAAAAAGTTAGATTACAGTGGAACCTAATTAAAAGCTGTCATGAGCAAAGAAATAATTCAACGGGTCCCACTTGTGCGTGTGTGTGTGTGTGAGAGAGAGAGAGACCCATCGGTCGATGCTCGTAAGTACATCTTTCGGCCATATGCATTGCTGATGCTCAGTAAAAACTTATATAGTTGACACAATCATATAGAACATCATAGCACACTGAACTTGCATACAAAAATTTCACGCAGGCGGCACAATCAGGATGGAAGAAGTGGATCGGTACGGGTAGGGCTATGTTGAAACCAACGAACTCGTACATAACGGTTCATCGTCTTTATCAATGACAGGGAAATATCTTGAATGTTGTGCAAAGAAAACAGACAGACAACACAATAAGTTCTGCTAGCACATTAAGTTGATGTACAACCCTTTCTAAAAAAAGTTCAGGTACAAAATTAGAACAGGTCACAATCAAATGTACTGACACATCAGTGCTTCACACCCATAGCTCGGATTTAACTAGTATCTAACAAGATTCAGTTGTTACCTCAAATTAGAGCACATCCAGGCAGCCAGCCCTGCCTCTTCTCCCAAAGAAGCAGTGGCCTCCGCCGCACGATGGAGTAGGCCATGTGCCATCCATCGTTCCGAGCAACACGGGGAAAGTCTAACGTTGACTCCTGTAATGGACGTCGTCAACGGACCCTGGCACCAGCGGTGGTGGCAGGACGTCGATTGATGGATTGACCACTTCTTCGACATGCACGAACACTCGATACAGGTACATCCCTAACATGGTCCGCGGCGGCCTTGGTGGCGACGAATAGTACAACCCCGGTTCCTGCACCGGTATCTCAACACCAATCACCTTCGGTATGGTGGACGGCTTCTTCATCCATGCCATAACCGTCAGAGCCCAGCTGTCTGGAGGAACAAACATCTTACGAGCTCACCTCCAAGGTCGTTGATAAGCTCATTCATGGACTCACTGTTCCAAGCACGTCAAGGCATGCCGTGGAAGGTAAGCTTTGTTAAAAACTCAAGCTCAGAGGGCACCGAGCCCCATCCTGGGTGCCACCGATCAAAGCTCACCAGCGCGCATCGCAGAACAAACACCAGGAAGATTCGAACACACGACTGCAGTCGAAAGTTGTCCGGAACCTGACGAAGAAATCAGCCGGTGGCGGACAGACTTCGACGAGCAAGTCACTTATTTGGACACCGTGCGCAATGCCAAGAGCTTTGACAAGGTCGTCCGGCGAGACGGGAGGCCGGTCGCCATTGATGGTTACCTTCAGCACTTTGCTGGCAAACTGGTCGTCAAGCGCCGCCATGCCACTGTTGAGCGACAGCACGCAGCGATCGGAGGCAGGACGGACCTCAGGATCTCCGGCTCAGAGATCCGTGTTGACCGGCGACATGATAGTGAGCTTGAGTACAGGGAGTACAGGAGAGGGATTTGGGGGAACTGGAGTAGGAATCGAGATTCCAGAGGTGGGGGAGGGGCGGGAGATTGGGGATGAAAAGGTAGCTTGAATTTTGAACACGCGCCAATATGCTCTCGGCGCGCAAGCGCATGAAAACACCGGTGGTGCCCACATGTCGGCCTAAGAGTCCTTATTCTTTCTTTTTTGGAGAGCCCGGCCTTTTTTTGAGGATCTTTTGAGAGCCCGACCTGAGAGTCATAATTGACCTGTTTGGCATTGCGTTACTACTCGCCCCATATTCAACAACACCTCACTGGCCCAAACAAGTGTACATCATCGAAAAGACAGTGAGCTCAAATTCTATAACTTGAAAAAAGGAGATACACTCTGAACACTGGAGAATGGTGATGCCCTCATTTAGCCCACCAGTAGTTCGAGACAATAAACAGTTCAAAACAACGATATATACAACATTCAAACACTGACTAGTGACTACTACTGACATAAACAGCAAGGCATGATAGTTCATAAGAAGTCTTGCTACACCACCAAAACGCACCCATCTGCAGTGCACGGACTCTCATGATCCAGACGAGAATGACATTCTAAACAGAGCCAACTATTACATATTAAGAGTGACATAGACGAGGATGACCAAATCAAGAGGAATATGCATAACAAAAGAAAGAACTACCCATCCAAAACAAGCAGCAAAGACAACGAAGTCATTCGAAGAGATGATCCAACACCATCATAATTTGCAGCCCCGCTTCAGCGACCAATGATCCGGAGACACCAGTACTCCACCCTTTCGGCGCAACAACCCAATTACCTATCAACCTGAAGGCTTGAACCACATCACTGCCTGTCGTAATTGAGACATCCAAGGATCAAAGTTAAATCCGGATGCCTTTGTCATTCTCACCTTCTTTTGGCTGTAAGCTGTATCATTAACAATCAGGGGAGCTTGCTCCCGAACTCCTAGGGCTCACCGTGTAGACATAGTTTTCATAGAAAACAGAGCCTCTCTGCCATCAAGGTCCTTGCCAACGGTGATCTCCTGGTTAATCGGATAATTGAGTCCGAGAAATAGAGAGTGTGAACCAAGGTTGTTTACCCGCCTCCAACTAAAAAATCCCGAAGGCCCCAACAAGCTGGTATCCTGCTCATAGACGTAACAGCCACTTTCCGGATACTCACGTATTTCACGATGCTTGTATACAGTGGGTTTTTTGCAATATAACTTTTTCGGCTCATGTGTCCGAATGATCATCAGTCTTTTGCCGTCGTCTGATCGAGCAAGGAACCAGTTGTGCTTCCCTGTTTTTTGCAAAGGTGGTGTGATTACAAAGGGCAGTAACTGTAGGGACACTGCATCATATCAAAAAGGACAGGCATTGTTAATATAAGATCAACATTGTTCAGAGTATGAGTAGGATAATGCAAGAAACAGCATTGATATGTCCCTGTTGGAACTGGGAGGAAAATACAGGGAAATGTATACTGAGTTCAAAAATATAGAAGTGCCATGCATGGTTATACTCATGTTATCTCGCAATCGATTCTTCACAGGAAACTACCATGTCATGCATGTTATGGAATCATGTTCTGTCCTCACAAACAAATTCTTCAAGGTAACTAACAGACCATGCATTGTTATATACTCGTGTTCTGTGGGAAAAATTTTTGTGAGGATATTATTCTCGCCATTGATTGCTGA
The DNA here is from genome assembly GCF_002575655.3 of Aegilops tauschii subsp. strangulata. Taxonomy (NCBI): domain Eukaryota; kingdom Viridiplantae; phylum Streptophyta; class Magnoliopsida; order Poales; family Poaceae; genus Aegilops; species Aegilops tauschii. The sequence goes on along the minus strand of NC_053041.3, from coordinate 556,437,568 downwards.
AGGGCGAATATAGGTATGTACACATGGTAAGCATTACATGATTTCACTACTTCCAAATATAGAGTTCTCCATATGCACATTTACTTCCCTAATGTATGGTTAGATGAAACCAACAGTTTGGTGCATGTTTCTACATCATGAAAATGAGGAAACTAACATGGCCATTGATGCACACTCATATTTAGTAGTAGCATATAGATTACTGTAAAATAAGGAGAATATCCATATATTCCTAACCGTTTGATTATTCAGGGGTACAAATTGGCTGTAATGACATGATCACAATCGCATGAATTAACTCATTCCGAATATAGCTGATTTACGGCGTCTCTAATACATTGCCATAGTTCTACTCAAATTCTGCTCAAACAGGGATATGCCAATCATCACAAAAAGTTCAAACAGTGTCATGGCGTCATCATTAACATGAGACGAAAACAACTTACACGCGCCGTCCCAGCAATACGTTGTGCCATCTGCTTTGTCGATCGCGTAGATGATGCCATTGTCGGTGTCAAAACCGGCGGATCTCGGGTAGGGGGTCCCGAACTGTGCGTCTAAGGCGGATGGTAACAGGAGGTGGGGGACACAATGTTTACCCAGGTTCGGGCCCTCTCGATGGAGGTAATACCCTACTTCCTGCTTGATTGATTTTGATGATATGAGTATTACAAGAGTTGATCTACCACGAGATCGTAGAGGCTAAACCCTAGAAGCTAGCCTATGGTATGATTGTTGTTGTCCTACAGACTAAACCCTCCGGTTTATATAGACACCGGAGGGGGCTAGGGTTACACAGAGTCGGTTACAAGGGAGGAGATCTACATATCCGTATTGCTAGGATTGCCTTCCACGCCAAGGAGAGTCCCATCCGGACACGGGACAAAGTCTTCAATCTTGTATCTTCATAGTCCAACAGTCCGGCCAAAGGATATAGTCCGGCTGTCCGAGGACACCCTAATCCGGGACTCCCTCAGTAGCCCCTGAACCAGGCTTCAATGACGATGAGTCCGGCGTGCAGATTGTCTTCGGCATTGCAAGGCGGGTTCCTCCTCCGAATACTCCATAGAAGATTTTGAACACAAGGATAGTGTCCAGCTCTGCAAAACAAATTCCACATACCACCGTAGAGAGAATAATATTTCCACAAATCTAATCTGCTGACACATTCTGCAGCATGACATCACACCACGGCCCGGTCATTATTCGAACCGTTTTTCATAACCAGCCACTGCACATATCGCGAGGCGGTTTTCTTGGCACGTCTTGTCGAAGCAGAGATCGTGTCCCCTTATCACGGGATTCTCATCAATACGGGTGTGGGTAACCCAACCGCGCCATCAATTACGGCGCTTGGGGAATAAGCGAGTTCACCAGGTAGGTGGGGAGGCGTATAGTTTCTTCCGCCCTTATAAAGGGACAAGGATTCCCCCTTTTCACCCACGCCTTCTTCCTCCTTGCTTATCCATTCTTGCGCACTTGAGCTCCAGCACCCAAGTTCGCATTTTTCTCCTCAAACCACTCCAAGCATGTCCGGAGCGGGAGGAAAGTGGATGGTCTCCTCCGTTACGGAGGAGAACATCACAAAGCTGCGGGGAGCCGGATATCTGGCCGCGGATATCGCACACCGGCTGCCAGATGCGGGGCAGATCGTCCCTACTCCAGAACCCCACGAGAGGGTGGTTTTTCTTACCCACTTCGTCCGCAGACTGGGATTTCTCCTCCACCCGTTTGTCCGCGGGCTCGTGTTCTACTACGGGCTGGAATTTCACGATCTGGCCCCCAATTTCATCCTCAACATCTCGGCGTTTATCGTCGTGTGCGAGGCCTTCCTCTGCATCAAGCCCCACTTCGGCCTGTGGCTGAAGACCTTCAATGTTAAACCGAAGGTGGTGGTCGGCCAGCAAGCGGAGTGCGGAGGCGCCATGGTGGGCAAAATGCCCAACGTCACCTGGCTCGAAGGCTCCTATGTGGAGACCGTAAAGGGGTGGCAATCGGGGTAGTTCTACATCACCGAGCCGCGCGACACCAACTAGGTGGCGGCCCCGAATTTCGATCCGGAATCCCCATGCGCCTCACCTCCTGGAAAGAGAAGGGCCTGTCCTGGGGTTCCTCGGTAGAGCTGACCGGACTCCAGACATGCATCAAAAACATGATGAGCAAGAAAATCAAGCTCGTCAACATGGTCCAAGTCATGCTCTTCCGCCGGATCCTCCCGTGTCAAAGACGGGCATTCAATTTGTGGGAGTTCGACCCGGCCGAGCACTAGACGCTGCGAGAGCTCTTCGACACGACGCACAAGGACGTCTAGAAGGTGCCGTTCAAGGGCGCCGAGGTACCTCCTCCCCTCACCGAGGACCGCGGACTCAGCGCAAAGCGCCCTGCCAATCCGGTAAGTCTTTTACATCTTATAAGATGTTCTTTTCCCCAGTATAACCATGCGCAGGATCTAAGCCTCCATGCCATTTAACAGGACTGGGTAGCGACAGCGGAGCAGATCAATTGTCTGGCTCCCCTGCCCGAAGATCCAGTAGATGCTCTCCTAACGGAGATGCTGGTTCCGGCGCCTTATGAGGTGCCGGAGAAGAAGGCCAAGAAGAAGGCCACGGGGACCAGGAAGGGTCTCCGGCGCAAGGTTATATCGGACTCATCGTTCGAAAACACCGAGGCGCACTCCTCCCACAAAAACGAGGAGGAGGAAGAGGAAAGTTCTCCCCCCCAGCCGGGGGAGACAAGAAAAGGAAGGCCGCCCCGTCTGGGGTGGCCGAAGGGTCCAAGAAGGGAAGGACCCTCCTTCCGGACAACTCCACCACCGCCGCCTTCAGGGAAGAGGAGTGGTTGCCCAGGGCAAGCCTCTGGCGAAGTCGTAAGTATCTGGATACCATAATAGTTTTGGTATGTTTCATTTTATTGTTCCTTATCATGCCGAACATGATCATGCAGTTCCTCCAAGGCCCATATTGACGTATCCTCTTCGGATGGGTCATGGGCCCGTCGGCGATGAACAGAGATTCACTCCCGACCGCCACCTCCCCCCGCCCTACGGACGACGCCGAGGTGTTGTCTCGAAGGGTATTGACCCAAGGGGAGGTAGTCTTGGAGGCGCCCCAAGGCGACATCCCAGACACTGGGCGCATGTGGAACAAGACTCTCAAGGGCTCCAATGGCGGGGGCAGCAAGTTTGGCCCCCAGCCGAATACGGCGCCGGACCCTCCAGTGGTTCCGGACTCTGTCAGGGGACCCCTCACTAAGGGGGGCGAGCCATCTATGCCGATGGTCTCTGTCCATCCAGAGGCATCGGACAACTTGCTGGAAGCGCTTCACAGCGCTTCCATTGATGAAGAGCACCGCACTGTCATGAGTGCGGTGGTCAAGAAGGTTCAGTCTGCCAAAAGCGGATTGACTGAAGCCTATGCCAGCCTCCTAACAGGCTTTGAGGTAAGTAATCAAATTATAAGAAAATATTCTGGCATAGACAGTAGCCCCTGATGCTCTGTTTGGCGTTCGCGAAGGAAGGCCGAATAGAGGATCAAATAATAATCGCAGGAATCTAATCATAATATGTCTATGTGCATATGCAGGCTTCACTGCTGGCCGCTGCCGCACGTACTGCGGAGGTCGCCGCACTGAAGCGGGGCCTTGAGCGGTCCAAGGGAGAGCTCGGCCTTACCAAGAGGCAGCTCGAAGAGAACAAAGGTAAGTGATACCCTGTCTGTATATTATAAAGAAAAATTTGGTTTTGGAATAATAGGATTGTCATGAATTTTGCTAGGGGCCATGACCGAAGTGGCGGCCCTGCAGAAGGCGCTATCCGAGGACGAAGACAAAGCGTCCAAGGAGCGCATCGAGCGAGTGAAACAAGAGGCCCGAGTAGGCGAGGTGCAGGAAGAGCTCCAGGCTCTCGTCAAGAAGCACGAGTCCTTGGAGCTTGACTCTAAGACGCAAGGGTCCAAGCTTGCGAAGGCCCTCGAAAGTGCACAACATGCCAAGGCCGAAGCCCAAAAGGCTCTCCAGGAAATTGAGGCGGTGAAGAAGATAGCGGCGGGTAAGGCATTCATTATGCAAAGCAAGCATGTGAAGGAAACTTTCTTTTTACTTACCCGAGTTCGGAGCTCTCCAGGAGCGTTCGTAGATCTACCCCGCAGTGTGTCAGATGCCACGGAGTTCTACCGGGCCGAGGAGGGGAGCTCGACGGAGAAGTTGTTTTGGTCTCAGTATACTGGGACCGAACACCCAATGCCCTTGAGCGACCAGCTGAAGCAACTGGTTGAGCTCCACAAGGCGGCCGAACAGGCCATGAAGGGTCTTATAGTCCGGATGTGGCCTGGCGAGCCCCCGCCTGATAGCTACTTCGGTCTGGTGAGGCGGCTTGTAAATGCCTGCCCACGGCTTGAAGTCATAAAGTGGTCCATCTGCATCGATGGTGCGCGCAAGGCTTTTTCCCGGGCGAAGGTGCACTGGGCGAAGCTGGACACCGAAAAGCTGGTGAAGGAGGGACCGCCGGAAGGCAAGGAGCATCGCCACCCCGAAAAGTATTATGAAAGTGTCCTGAAGGGTGCCCGCCTTGTGGCGGAGGAATGTGCTAATGATGTAATATTCGAATGAATGTACTCATGTGATCCTGTAATATGAAAGGAGTTCATTTGCGCTATGCAATGCTTGTGAATTTAAAATATTACCTTCTGTGCGGCCGTTTATAAAATCTGAGAGTTGGCCAGTCATCGGCTTCTGCCCCCATGTAACTAGTACTGAGGTGTTCGGGATAAACCTGAGCACTCTTTATCCCAATTTTGGGTCCTTCGAAGGAGGTGTTCAGCACAACGAACCAGGCAATCGGACTATAAGGCTTTATCACTCTCACTTAGCCATAGAAGTCTACAATTTTAAATTTTGGCGAAGCCCCTAATATTCGGAAGGCCGAATTTGGGGCACTATATACGCCTAAGTCGGGCAAGGCCGACTCCTCGCCCGAAGCGGAAAAAGTCTTTAAGGACTTGAGACCTCTCGAACAGCGACCAGCTCTCGCCTTATCATGACAGTCAGTTTTCGGCTTTCTCTACTGAGGTGCTCGTCCGGAAGAACCGGGACACAATCGCAGTAGTTCTCCGAGTGCTAACTTAGCCGATATTGCGGAGCGTAAGGTACCAAAACATGGGAGCCGGGCAAACCCAACTATTGACCCAAGACATGATTCGGAGCTGATGCATATAGTGCTATAAGTTCGGGGTGCCGCACTGTCGAAAGTGTCCGGACTTCTCACGCCGTATTTATGGGGTATACTGAAGCCCCTGGTGTACTGGTCGTACCAGAATGTACGGGTGCAATTTGTCGTAAATAAACAGAAAAGAGAAAAAGGAAGAAAGGGTAATGCAATAATAGACTAATGCTATGCATTGTTATTTAAATAATACGTCGAAGCGTACTGATACAAGTAGTGCAACAACCAAAAAATAGGACTATTTGACATGTCCTATCCAAGGGCATGCTGTGTATGGGTATTTAAAACAGGAATTTCGATCGTTATCCGAGACCACCTGGGGATTCCCTTGTACGTCTTAGCTTCTTGCCTCCTTGGTATTTCCTTCCCGTAATGCGTCCAGCAATCAGACTGCCGAAAAGGGCTTCAAGAGTGTAAGGTCCTGAAAGAGAGAAAATGATAAAAGTATACAACCCCTGGGGCGGTTGAGCCGCATTGTGGGACATGTCCTGGCCGTGCGCCCGCCTATTCCCATGGTATTTTTAGTGCGTAACTATCTACGCGCGGCACAGATTTTGTCGCTTGACTGGGACTAGGACGGAGGCCTAATTGCTAGGCGAGCTCTGAACGTGCCAGGCGATCCTGTTGCAGGTTACTCCGGACTTGCTTGAAGGTGTCCGGGGGCTTTATCGCCGAATTGGCGGTTTGCCTTGAAAGGCTGCTTTGTGCTTCTGCTGCGAGGGCCGCAGTGTGCTCCTCCGTGCGGAGCGAGCGTTCTGTGTTTCCATTGACTGTTATAACCCCACGAGGTCCTGGCATTTTGAGCTTGAGGTATGCATAATGTGGCACCGCATTGCATCTGGCGAATGCGGTTCATCCGAGCAGTGCGTGATAGCCACTGCGGAACGGGACGATATCGAAGACTAACTCCTCGCTTCGGAAGTTGTCCGGAGATCCGAAGACCACTTCCAGTGTGATTGAGCCCGTGCAGCGGGCCTCTACACCTGGGATGACACCTTTAAAGGTGGTTTTAGTGGGTTTGATCCTCGATGGGTCTATACCCATTTTGCGCGCTGTATCCTGATAAAGCAGGTTCAGGCTGCTGCCACCGTCCATAAGGACTCGGGTGAGGTGAATTCCGTCAATGATGGGATCAAGGACCAATGCGGCAGAACCGCCATGACGGATACTAGTGGGGTGGTCCCTACGATCAAAAGTGATCGGACAAGAAGACCATGGGTTGAACTTTGGGGCGACTGGCTCCATCGCATAGACATCCCTTAGTGCACGCTTCCATTCCCTCTTGGGAATATGGGTTGCGTATATCATGTTCACCGTTTTTACTTGGGGAGGAAATTTCTTCTGTCCTCCTATGTTCGGCGGCCGGGGCTCCTCCTCATCGTCGCTATGCAGCCCCTTTTCCTTGTTTTCTGTATTCAACTTGCCGGCCTGCTTGAACACCCAACATTCTCTGTTGGTGTGATTGGCTGGCTTATCGGGGGTGCCGTGAAGACACGAGCGATCGAGTATGCGGTCCAAACTGGACGGGCCCGGGTTGCTTCTTTTGAATGGCTTCTTCCGCTGACCGTATTTAGAGCCACTGAACCCGGCATTGACTGCCGTGTCTTCGGCATTGTCACTGTTATTGCGGCGCTTGTGTTTGTTACGACGTGGTCTGCCATTACTATCTTTGGCATCTGAATTGCCATGACTTCTTGATGTGTTTTTGCTGCGAGCCAGCCAGCTATCCTCGCGAGCGCAAAAGCGGGTCATGAGTGTCGTGAGGGCTGCCATAGACTTCGGCTTCTCTTGGCCGAGGTGCCGGGCGAGCCACCCGTCACGGATGTTATGCTTAAATGCCGCTAAGGCCTCTGCATCCGGACAGTCGACAATTTGTTTTTTCTTAGTTAGGAACCGGGTCCAGAATTTCCTGCTGATTCCCCTGGTTGCTGAGTTATATGGCTCAAGTCATCAGCATCCAGTGGTCGCACATAAGTGCCCTGGAAGTTGTCAAGGAATGCATCTTCCAAATCCTCCCAACTGCCGACGGAGTCTGCTAGCAGGCTATTCAGCCAATGCCGAGCTGGTCCTTTGAGTTTTAGTGGGAGGTACTTGATGGCATGTAGATCGTCACCGCGAGCCATGTGGATGTGGAGGAGGAAATCCTCGATCCATACCACGGGGTCTGTTGTACCATCATATGATTCAATGTTTATGGGTTTAAAACCCTCTGGGAATTCGTGATCCATTACTTCATCCGTGAAGCATAGGGGGTGTGCGGCGCCTCTGTGCCGGGCTATATCACGACGTACTTCATACGAGTCTTGTCTGTTGTATTCGGCCCGGCCGGATTTGCTTTTAGTATATCCGGCGTGACGGTCATCGTCCCGCGTTGGGGCGCACCCCCGTGATCCGTAGATCAATCTTGCATGTTTTTCCTTTTTTTCCAATATGTCTCGCAGGTCCTGCGTGTTGCCCCGGGCCTTGGTATTTTTGTTTGAGTGGCGGCGGGGTGCGGGCTGGGCTTCAGGCTGATAAGCCTCTCTGTCTCGGCCACTAGGTGGCCGATCAGCCGCATCATATGCTGGTGATGTAGGTTTCAATGCTTCCTGCGCGAGTTGGGGTAGCAACCTGCGCTTTGGGTAACTCTTGGTTGGGCGCTCGAGTTCGTATTCCTCGGCCGCCAGGACTTCAGTCCATCTATCCGCTAGCCGATCTTGATCAGCTCGAAGCTGTTGTTGCTTTTTCTTCAGGCTGTTTGTTGTGGCTATAAGCCGGCGCTTGAAGCGCTCCTGCTCGACGGGATCCTCAGGCACGATAAATTCTTAGTCGCCGAGGCTCACCTCGTCCTTGGAGAGAGGCATGTAATTGTCATCCTCTGATTCTCCGTCTGCTGCCTGTTCCGGAGGGCTAGCTTGTTCATCCTCCCACTTGAGGTCTGGCTGGAGGGGATTATCGTCGTCCTCGGCACTAGCCGGAGCGTTATTTTCTCTTGTGCCGGTATCGCTGCTTTTGCTATGGCGAGACTTAGAGCGGCGCCACTGACGTCGGTGCTTGGATTGCTTCTTGGAGGGATTATCCTCCGTTGTCTTATCGCCATCCCCTTCTTTGGTGGTGTCCACCATGTATATGTCATACGATGAGGTGGCAGTCCAGCGCCCTGTGGGCGGTGGTTCTTGTTCGTCTCCTACATCGTCGTCCATACTGTCGATGTCTTCGGAGCCGAAGTCGAGCATGTCAGTTAAATCATGGACAGTGGCTACTAAGTGGGTGGTGGGTGGGGAGCGAATTTCTTCGTCATCCGCATCCCATTCTAGCCGGACATAGTTCGGCCAAGGGTCTCCTGACAGGGAGAGAGACCTCAACGAGTTTAGCACGTCGCCAAAGGGCGAGTGCTGATAGATATCCGCGGAGGAAAACTCCATGATCGGTGCCCAATCGGATTCGATAGGCATGGACGCGGGCGGCTTGGATCCCATGGCCGGGGACGAATCCAACGGTTCGGCAACACGGGTCTCGTAGGAGGTGAAGTCAGTATTCGGTTCTATCGCCACTGAGTGTGCGGCCTCCGTGGTGGGTTCCATCCACCCGTCCTCAGATGGCGCAATTTGTTTCGGATTGAGGGTCGGAGTAGTTGCAGGTGTGATCTCCCGAACACTATCCGACGGCAGAGCTAAGTCAAGCTCGTCGTGATTGTGCGGCGCACCTGACATGGGCTCGAGTCCGTCGAAGATCAAGTCTCCGCGGATGTCGGCAGTATAGTTCAAGTTTCCAAACCTGACCTGATGGCCAGGAGCGTAGCTCTCGATCTGCTCCAGATGGCCAAGCAAGTTGGCCCGCAGTACGAAGCCGCCGAATATGAAGATCTGTCCGGGGAGGAAAACCTCACCCTGGATCGCATCATTGCCGATGATCGAAGGAGCCATCAAACCTTATGGTGACGGCACAGTGGAGCTCTCAATGAAAGCACCAATGTCGGTGTCAAAACCGACGGATCTCGGGTAGGGGGTCCCGAACTGTGCGTCTAAGGCGGATGGTAACAGGAGGCGGGGGACACGATGTTTACCCAGGTTCGGGCCCTCTCGATGGAGGTAATACCCTACTTCCTGCTTGATTGATCTTGATGATATGAGTATTACAAGAGTTGATCTACCATGAGATCATAGAGGCTAAACCCTAGAAGCTAGCCTATGGTATGATTGTTGTTGTCCTACAGACTAAACCCTCTGGTTTATATAGACACCGGAGGGGGCTAGGGTTACACAGTGTCGGTTACAAGGGAGGAGATGTACATATCCGTATTGCCAAGCTTGCCTTCCACGCCAAGGAGAGTCCCGTCCGAACACGGGACGAAGTCTTCAATCTTGTATCTTCATAGTCCAACAGTCCGGCCAAAGGATATAGTCCGGCTGTCCGAGGACCCCCTAATCCGGGTCTCCCTCAGCCATTGTGTTCAATAGCATCACAGAAGTGTGTATCAGCTTTGACGATGATCCACTGTGAGCTGAGTTGTCTCCAGCTAAATAATGCACCGGCGTAAAGATAGGCGAGGCCGCGGTTGAACAAGGCAATTAGCTTGAAGTCTGTGTAATTCGCATGTCATGTGGGCACTTGGCAGATTACAATCTTCTGCAAAACAAGGTCCGTCCAACTGACGTGGTAATCTTTATGACTAGGACCTTGATGGTAAAACTCTATATAATCCAACGGAGGAAGGATAATCTCATGGGAGGTCTGGAAGTTCACGAGCACCAACTTTTTACCGTCTTCTCTGAAGGCAGCCATCCAGTGGGAGTTCATGCCGACCCAGTACATACCTGCCAAGAAGTTTCGGGCGATGGTGATTAGATCGAAGTCGAGGGAAATGATGTACGGCGACCCACTACATACCTGCAAAGAAGTTTCGGCTAATGGAGATCGGATTGAAGTTGAGCGGCATCATGTACGCCTTCGTATCATGGTGAGCCAATCTCGCAACACCAGATAGCAGCAAGCAGGGTGTCTTGAAAGCTTTGGCCTCGCTTCGATGATGGCCGTGTGCATGCCCCTGAAGCATGCAGCCAGCCGCAGGGCGGTCAACATATCCATACACGAACAACATAGGTCGAGGACGTCACTAGGGAGATTGCTCTAATCGCGGTTCATATGGATCTTGCGCGGTTCGTGTTCGGCCATGGTGGAGTTTGGAAGGTGGGGTTTTGGGGGGCTTGATTTACGGGGGAGAAGGCTATCGGTGCTGGAGCAGCTAGCGAGGGAATAGTGGTACTAGGGGAGGCGAGCGAGGCGAGGGTATGCGGGGGCACAGTGAGATAATGAAGAGTGACCTTAGGATCTCCGGCGAGACGGGGATGGAGAAGGAGTGGTGCTAGGGGAGAGGGAGACGAGGCAAGGCATGCTATACAGCGGCGGTGACAGTGACTGCACAAGGTGAGGCTGACTTTGGTAACCCGGACACGCCGCCTGGACTGGTGTCACCTCGGGCGCAGGGTCTTGTCACTTCACTGTGAGGATCGGATGAATAATAGTATTTTGACCATCAAGTGTACCACAGTTGTAATACTACTAGTAGTAGGAGTACTAGGAACATGAGTACACTCCCGTGCTAGCATGCCTCTGGGTTCACTTCATCCTCCAGCTATCATCCATATTGCGAGCAGTACCAAATTCTCGTGCATGCGGAAGCGCGAAGAAGGACTTTTCTTTTTTGAGGATAACCGCATATTCCTTAACCGTAGTAGGAACATGAGTAGTACTCCCTCCGGTCCTCTTTTGTCTGCGCATAACTTTTTTCAGTATTTCTCTAATTAGTCTGCGTATATACCCTTTTGCATGCACCCATTTCCCTCCATGCCCCACATTCACAGCATTAATTAGCGTACGCATGAGCAGCTGCAGCCAGACTCCAGGCAATAAACTGCAGCATGCAAGTGGGCCACTCTGTGCGCGTGGGAGAGAGAAAAGGCAACCGAAGAGCCCGTCCAATCCATTGCATGCAGCAGTCAAACCACCGCACCTCTCCTCATGCATGTGCATAACTTCTCCCATTTACTTCTCCATCGGGAACCGATTTTCCTCGGCTTTTTCACTACTCCTTGATCTTCATTTGCATCCAAACAACACTGCATTCACATTGCTTTAACCTCTTCACATCCTCCTGGAGTAATTCCGAAGCCCCTATAAATAATCATCTTCTTCAGTTAGACTAGCCATCTAATCCTAATTCTCCAAACCATAGCCATCCGGTCCAGTGGTTCCAAATGGCGAAAGAGATCGAGATGCAGGTTTTTAGCGTCCAACATGTCCTCGTCGAAGGCTCGTTGAGCATAGTTGCCACGGTCACCGACCACCCAAGGGTAGTTCGGAAGTGGATCAACAATGTATCCAACTCCCTCCAAAAGGAGGAGATGAATGTCATCGGTCTCGACGCAGAGTACACGGAGCGTGCCACTGGGAAGATCCAATGCGCCGCTGTCCTTCAGTTGTGCCTCGAAGATGATGTTTTGGTGTACCACATCATACACGCGTCCTCCATACCAGGTGAGCTTCATGATTTCTTGTCTCGGGAGGACATATACTTCTGTGGGGCAGCCATCGCAGGGGACAAACAGAAGTTGGAGTCGTACAACCTTGATTTGAAAAGCATCACTGACCTACAAACCAGAATAAAATCCCTGTAGAAGATTGTGATAAACCGACACCATCCCTATTCGACATAGCAAATTTTGTGCTAGGAACAAATCTTCAGAAGGGTGACGAGACGCTGGCATTAAGGTCGTCTGGATGGGAGAATTATCCCTTGACGTACGAGCGGATAGAATATGCTGCCATCGATGCCCGTGTGAGTTTCGAGATAGCTGCAAGGTCCAGAGAGCTTGTTGCGAAGCCGTCTCCCATAGAAAATGAGAACACGAAGAAGAAGAAGAAGAAGAAGAAGATGCTGCACCAGCAGCAGGGCATTATGGATGGATGAACTATTTCCTCTCTTGTAAAAAAAATATTCCCCCTCTATGTATATTGATATAGATGGACTATTTCGATGGTGTGCATGTCTTTGGAACAAGTAGTAGCGTGGGTCCGCTTGACTATAAGGAACTATTTATCCGCCTAGCTTTCTCTTCTACTCCTTCCAGAGATCGGTATGCAATGCATGTGTCCGTAGACATGACAACTTGTCCATGGAAGTTCAACTACGGCGACCATCACGTTTTATCCACTGCCACTCGCGATTCCCACGACGCCGCTCCAACCCACAACACCACGTCCCCCGACGTGCGCCTCACCCCTCTCGGCCACACCGCCCTCTGCCTTTGTGTGCATGACATGTGGGCCACCTTAAATGCGGCGAGCATCAAGTTTCTACCACAGCCACACCCGATTCCCACGATGCCGCACGAACCCATGACACCACACATCCCGCACCATCGAATTTTCATCCAGCGGCTGTGACACATTTCGTCCCGGGCATTAATCCTCAGCTGGAGTACTTCTGTACTACAGGTAGTACCCGCCGGTGTTGCCATCTATGCCTCGTAACGCCCCGACGCCCAGCTGTGGCACCCTCGCTGCGGCCACGCCACCACCGGCCGGTTCATCTCGAATGAGTGAGTCGCGAACCACACCACCACCATGAGAATGACATGTGGGCCGGCCGCATTTAAGGTCCACATGTCATTGACTCATAGGTCAGGCACTAAGCCACTGAAGTTCGGTCTTGTGGGCCCCGAGAGGGAAATGTAACTCCTGCGGCAGGCCTTGTGGTGCTCCCGCAGTACGAGCTCGTGCCAAACCCGGAATTTGTTTCTTACTACTACCAACTACTAGTAAGGTACACGTGCATTGCACGCATGAGATTCTGGTGGTTTGTGCATTATGCTTCTACATGTGGAGTCTTCTAGATTCTACATGTGGCAAAATCTGGTGGAATGTAGATGATATCCAACGTCCAGTAGTGGTCAGATTTGCCATCTTTGTACCGTCGGATTGGCTTCATCCAACGACCAACTTTCAAAGTTATGGTTTGGTTTGCAGCCCAAGGTTGCCACGCCTAAGCTTAGGCGTGCCGGCATGTGTTTGGTTCATTGCTACACTTGTGGCTTGCCACACTTTTCTAGCTACATGGTCCACATGTCATAGACTCAACTTCTTGCCAAATCTTGCCACACTTGTGGTGGCCATTTTGTTAGCCACATTTTTTGTGGCAGACACACTTTGCCTAAGCTTAGTTGTGGCAAAGTTAGTCATGAATGAAGTTCAACCATGGAGTCTCTAGATTCTACATGTGGCAGAATCTGGTGGAATGTAGATGATATCCAACGGCCAGTAGTGCTCGGATTTGCCATCTTTGTACCGTCGGATTGGCTTCACCAACGACCAACTTTCAATGTTATTCACACACTATATAGGGGGTATAGATATAGATGTGTCAGCCCATTGCAATGGATCCAAAGTATATCTGTTTAGTGGAGTGCACTCTAAACACATTATCTATTTATTTTTCTCTAACCTTTCGTAGCCATGCAACCAAGCCACATAAGCTTCATGGGTGCCCCCACATCATATTATTCATACTACATTGACAGAAAAAAAGATAAGTCAACCAAAACAAGATCTTCCCGTTTTTTGTTCCTACGATCCTGTGCCGTGCACGTACCTACTAGTTGTTTAGTGGCAGTACTAGTTGTATATTACAAACTTGGTACTAGTAGGAGTAGACTAGTATGGAATGCTCCTACTCTATCAACGAGCCCCATCTAACACCAAATTTCTTGGCTTCCGTGCTACAGCTAGATCTTCCCCTCGTTTATGTTTTCCAACCCGGCGGCGGGCGGGGTGCGGTTTTCCAATAGTCGGTTTGTTCAACGGCGGTCCCACATGAAAGTGAAAATGCTAGGCAACACACCTTCCCTAAGCTATGTGTCGTGCCGGACGGGCCGTGGAGTACTCCCGATTCCCGGGCGTGTGTGGGGGGAGTGCGACATGAACGCGGCAGGCCTTTTCCTTTTACTAGCAATGTGCCCGTGCGTTGCGATGGATCCAAAGTAGTAGAATAGTAGTACTTGTTCACAAACTTGAACGAAATCACTCTTGTTTTGATATACTCCTAATATATTACTCCCTCCGTTCCTAAATATTTGACTTTTTAGAGTTTTCAAATGGACTATCACATACGGATTATGTAGACATATTTTGAAGTGTAGATTCACTCATTTTGCTCTGTATGTAGTCACTTATTGAAATCTCTAGAAAGACAAATATTTAGGAACTGAGGGAGTACTTTTCACTCAAAATATATTTCTCAGGTTGTTTTGATGAGGTGAGGGAGGGATGTGGTTGCTTTCAAGATAATAAGGGCTTTTCTGCAAATTGGAGCAGAGAAGTGGGCTATTGTTGCAAAAATGCCACAACTTACCTCACAGCCGTTAGATGCAGATCTAATGGTCAGAAACGACGGATGGCAGACACACCACCATCACCAACTGAGTCTTTTATAGGAGTATATATATATTTCTCAGGCTGTTTTGATGAGGTGAGGGAGGGATGTGGTTGCTTTCAAGATAATAAGGGGTTTTCTGCAAATTGGAGAAGAGAAGTGGGCTATTGCTGCAAAAATGCCACAACTTACCTCACAACCGTTAGATGCAGATCTGATGGTCAGAAACGATGGATGGCAGACACACCACCATCACCAACTGAGTCTTTTATAGGAGTAGGAGTAGAGAAACATGTATAAATTGTAACATTTTGGTTCTGCTCCTTGGCACGATCGATAGATAGAAATAACGATTGGAAACGCTAGGGCGGGGCTATTTCCGCCAGATAAGCAGGGTACGTAGTAGCTAGGTTGGCGCATCGTCGGTTTGGTCACACGCCGTTCGACATGTTCTAGTGTTTTTAGCAAGATGCCCGTGCGTTGCACGAAGTTGATGGAAAAGGTAAGCACAACTTATAAATTGACGGATGGAGTACTAGTTACAGTGATGCATATAATTAAGCAAAGGGATCGCACATGTCGGTATTGACTGGAACGAGAATGCAACAACACAATAAGAATTAAGGCCATGATGATGATGCGATCGCAGTGGTGGTTACAGAAGGCAAGAAGAAAGATGCATCCATCAACGTACGACCTCCTCCTCCTCAACTTAGTGCGCCGGGCCACCGACCGGCGGCTAAGGAGCGGCAGATTTTGTGGCGAGGTTGAGGTGCTTCTCAGCAAAGGCATCCAAGGCTTCCAGCCGGTTGAGGAAGGCCAACGTCGTGGCATCCTCACTGGCCTTGTAGATACCTATGTACACGATTTGCTCGTACACGTGGATGTGTAGGTCGATGAATTCTTGCAGGGCGAGGCGCCTCGCGGCGAGCGCGACCTCCAGGTGGACATTCTTTGTGGCGTCGGCGGGCAGTCACAGGGCCACCAGTGCTTGAAAGAGGTTCCGGCCATGGAGGCCGATTAGGGTGGCAGGCAATGAGCAGCCCGGGCGCGGGGGCTGGAGGAGTACGGCGATGTCGTCCGTGAGCTTCTTGAGGATGGTGAACTTGTTGGTGGTGGCAACGATCATCTGGTCCAACTGAGAGTCGTAGTTGGCGTCGACGGCAGCCATCCACTAGCCGGTCTCCAACACCGCCTGGAGACGATCCTCGGCGCCATGCCGCAGGCCGACGTTGTGGACCATCTGGCACACCCGCTGGCCGCTCGCGTGCATTGCCGCCATGGGTCTAGAGTGAGCTCTTTTGCGCTTAGTGTAGGTGCTTAGGCAAATGCTTAGGTGCGTACGATGTGGTAGATGCATTGGAATGGAGGGGCGCCTTTATATGAGGGCAAACTGCGTTGCATTCACATCGTGCAGCCTCTTTTCCCGGTCCTCCTCCCATTACTTCCCTCATGCATTAATTGAAGGAGGATGCATTGGCCGTTCAACATTTCGGGAACCGCTGCTCCCTCCCTCGTCTGCATTAAAGCCGTATCGGGAACTGCGCCGCCCGCTGTCAAATCGAATAGAACTGCGCCGCCCGCTGCACGCCCGGCCGAACACGCCTCCTCGCCTCCATCAATCCCTCTCATTAAACCCGCATGCAAACCGAGAAACCTACTCCGGCCACACGTCCGTTCATGAGCGGGCCGGAATTAAACGCAACACCGGCCGAGCTCCTCCCGTCCGCCCTCAGTTTAAACGAGGCCAGATGCCGGCCAAGCTCCTATCGTCCGCCCTCTATTTACACGAGGCTAGACAGATAGCGGGCAAGAATCGCACCCCTCCGCCGCTCCCCCATCTCCTCCTTCACCATTTTCTCCACTCTTCTGATGGCTTCCGAGGACCCGTTCTCTGGCATATTACCCAGCTGGGTGGCCCGCCGAGCCCTCCGGATACGGGCGAGGCCGCTCGGTGCTTCACCATCCTCGCTTGGCCCGACGGAGCCAGTTGCCGCCCCAAGCAGGCGCGTGGTTCAGCAACCACTACAAAAAAAAGACACATCCGTGACATTTTGGGCCAAACAAAAAAAAATTGTAATACATATGACACTTCTATGACGATAATTCTGACAAAACCCGGTATCATCATAGATGTGGTGGGATCCTACTACTATGACAAAAAATCATGACAGAAAATGGGCTTTTCGTCCTAGGCGGGCCGGAGACGCAGCTGCATGACATTCTTTGGGCCGTCCATGACGGAAAAAACTGTGGTAGAAGCGAGGGCGAGGAAAATTTCGGGGAGTTCCCGGTTACGGTGGGAGGTCGGGGCCGAGCGATGCCCCTTTCTCTCGTACACGTGCGCGCGTGTGTGCGAGGCGTTGGCTCTAACTGAACCCGAGCGAGGCGTTGGGCTCTAACTGAACCCGAGTGATTGCACTGCAGGCTACGCGTTACTGAACCCGAGCGATCGATCGATTGCTGTTAACTGAACCCGATCGAGCGATTCCTTCGCTACTCCTGCTAACTGAAGTCGATCGATGCTGCCTCTGGATGAACAGTGAGCATTGCTGGGGGGGTTTGTATGAACAGTTCCCGGTGGGGGTGGATGAATAGGACCCCGCGGTGTTGCCTCTGGATGAACAGGACCCCGATCGATCGAGCCAGTTGGGGCTGGATGAACAGGACCCCGTGGAGGGCAGGATGACAGGACCACCCCGTGGAGGGTAGAATGAACAGTAGACGGTGGAGGGCTGGATGAACAGTAGCCCATGGAGGGGTGGTTGAACAGGAGCCCGTGGAGAGGGCTGGTTGAACAGTAGCCGGTGGAGTAGCGCGTGGTGGAGGCTGGATGAACAGGAGCCCGTGGATGAACAGTCACAGGTGTAGGCTGGAGGAGGTCGACGGTGGATGAACAGTAGCCCGTGGACGCTGGAGGGGGCGACGGTGGAGATGAACAGTGTCCCGTGGAGTCCCGTTTTGCGGTACGCCACACCCCTCCCGATGAACAGGACCCCCGTTTCGACTGTAGCGCTCCAACACAAGTCCGTTTCCTCCATTTTGCGGTACGCCACACCCCTCCCGATCAACAGGACCCCTGTTTCGACCGTAGGAGGTCCGTTTCCTCCGTTTTGTGCTACGCCAGACTCCTCCCGATGAACAGGATCCCGTTTCAAACGTGGCCGGTCGAACACAAGGCCGTTTCCTCCGTTCTGCGGTACGCCAGGCCTCGTTTCCATCAACTGTTCCGTCCAAGCCCTCCCGATGAACACGACGACGCATTTCGTTCCAACCCAGCCGGTTGGCTCCCCATGAACACGACGACGACACTGTTTCTCCGTTCCGACCTAGCCATGTCCACGAGCCCTGGCCGTACGTATGCGCGAGTAGGCGTTCAAGACCCTGCCCGTATGTACGTACGTGGCCGTATTTTCTTTCTTGCACACTGGCCGCTGTACGTACGTGCACATGCTACGTGCGCGCCTCTACATCGACCAGTATGTACGTACACATTCGCGACCAGAATGACAATGCTACGTATGCTTCGACCAGGTGGGTCCCGACTGTCAGGCACTTCCTTGCTTGCGAAGATGTAGCTGGTGGGTCCCAGCAGTCAGGGCGCGAATCGTTTTATTTTTGCTCGGACGCACTTCCTTGCGTGCGAAGATGTAGCTGGTGGGTCCCCGCAGTCAGGGGGAAACGTTTTTTCACGAAATATGGTGGCCCGTCCGGTGGGTCCCCACTGTCAGGTGGAGGAATAATTATTTTCCGCGTAATAAGGAGGCACTTCCTTGCTGCGGCTGTGGACCCAGCTGTCAGCCTCTCCATGTACAGTCCATGTCCGATGGAAGCCGTTCCTTGACCACGCCGCGCAGAGAGCACCAGGGCGGTGGACAACGGCGAGGCCTAGGAAGGGGATGACGCGGAGCTGGGGAAGACGCGGCAGTGGAAGCCCGCGCGGAGAGGAGTACGAGGGTTCACTGGATCGGCTGCGGTGTGAGGCCGCCGTCGCCGCAGGGCCTGGCCAGCGGTGGGAATAGTAGGGGGCAGTGAGTTCTCCGCAGCAGCACAGCCGACCACGGGAGGCAGGAGCATGCGGCACGACCGGCGCTGCTTTGGGCGGCTGGAGCAACAAGACCAGAGGTTGAAGAAGCACTACGGCCGTTGGATGGACATTATACGGTCACTGGAGCTAGAATCGTGCATATTGACTAAGTTGACAAAGCCCTCCGTCCCCGTCAACTTAGTAGGCCCACAAGTCAGCCTGCCACTATACTGGTCCCAGCTAGCAGGGGGAGTATTCATTTTTTTGTGCGTAATAAGGACGCACTTCCTTGCGTGCGAAGATATAGCTGGTGGGTCCGAGCTGTCAGCGGCGGTAACGTTTTTTTCGCGAAATACAGAGGCCCTTTTGGTGGGTCCCAGATGTCAGGTGGAGGAATCATTATTTTGCGCGTAATAAGGAGGCATTTCCTTGCGTGCGGCCGTGGACCCAGCTGTCAGCCTCTCCACGTACAGTCCACTTCAGATGCATGTCGGTCATTGACCACGTTGACCAGGCCACGCCGGGAGCACCAGGGCGGTGGACGGCGGCGAGGCCTAGGAAGGGAACAACACGGAGGCAGGGAAGACTATGCAGTTGTTTCCCACGCGGAGGGGAGTACAACTATACGAGGGATTACTGGTTCGTCTGCCGTCGCCGGAGAATAACAACAGGTGTGGGTGAGTAGAGGGATGGCTAGGCCAGCGATGGGAGTACGGTGGGGCGGTGAAGCCTGCGCGGCAGCACAGCCGGCCGCGGGGAGGAGGGAGTAGGCAGTCCCGTCGGCGCTTGTTTGAGCGGCTGGAGCAGGAAGGGCAGAGATTGAAGAAGCACGACGGCCGTTGGATGGACATCCAACAGTCACTGCTTGTGCGTCAACCTTTTTTTAGGAAAGCCTCAAATCTGTGGAAAACAACATACAACCCATCTGCCATTATTTCTAATAATTTACAGCCCATTTGCTAATTCTGAAGGTTTTTTGAGCCCGTATTCTTTTTGTTAGCATTACAGCCCATATTGTTGCCACGGTTAAAAAATTATACGAAATGTTGCATATTTCGGTGCGGTCCGAACTGTTTTTAATCCCGAAATTTCGAGTCACATTCAAACTGATTTGAAAAATAAATGTATATCAATATAAAATCCAACAAATTGTCCACGCATGAAAATTAATGCAATTTAAAATCCTGAAATGAAAAAAAAGAGATTTGGAAGTAATTGCAGGTTTGATGTGTTTTAAAAATGTACAGCCCATTTCTCATTACTGATAGGCCATTTTCTCGTCCAGCCGAATGAAGCTCTCCTCGTCTTGAAAGATTTGCAGCCCAATAGGCCTGACAAAGCGACTTACTTGGCAAATCACGAAAAAACTGGGCTAGCCATTTTTAGAAAGAAAAAAAACTACTGGGCTGGTCTGTGGTAAACATAAAAGAGAAGGCTGTCTAGACATGCCAGAGTGCCCCGCACAGCCCAGTTGACACCCTGCTTCCGTCTCAAAAACAAATTAGATAAATGCCACAACAAATATGGCGATTCATAAAAATGCCACTGCAATTTCCAAACTTTGAAAAATGCCACTGCAATTTTTGCAAACTTTGGAAAACGCCACTGCAATTTGCAAACTTTGAAAAACGCCACTCCAGACTTCGAAAAATGCCACTGAGGATGGCATGAAATGGCATTTTTCAAAGTTTGGAAATTACAATGGCATTTCTTAGAAACACCAGATTTGGAGTGGCATTTATCAAGTTAACCCAAAACAAAAATAACTGGGCGAGCTGCTGGGTCCCTGATGTCAGCCGCTCGTTGTTTAACTCTCTCATTTATTGACTACGTTGACAATGGCATGGGACCCAGATGTCAGAAATCCATTACGAGGAGCCATTTTTTTTATTGGATTGAAATAAGGAGGCACTTTGCTTGCATACTGCCATGACCTTGGCGGGTCCCTACTGTCATCCTCTCCACATACAATCATCTCCTGGTTGTGTACGCGTCAACTTGGTAGGCCCGCAAGTTAGCCTCTAAACCCGTGGAGGACAAATACAACCCATTTAAAAAAATAACAGCCCATTGCATATGTTCAAACGGAAAGTTCAAGATTCAGAGCAAAGTAACAGGTCTGATCCACATATAGAGTACTGAACTTCCACGTTGACAACCATCATAGCCAAGTTAACTATCTACTTGCACTATACTCCAGTAGCGTACAAGTACTAACTTACTCTTAGCTAACTAGACGATGACGGCCGCCATCTGCGGTACACGCTAAACGCCGGCACCGGCGTCCTCTGCCTCGCCTCGGACTTGCCAGAGGTGCGATAGGGCGCGTTGCTCGCGCGCGTTGGCCCTTTCCATGCCGGCGTGGTCCACCGAAGCTTCGGCTTCTAAGCGGGAAACCCACTTGACGAGCTGGTAGTAAAAATCGGCGTCGCGAAAGCGTGCTTACCCGACAGCCTCCAGGGCTATTTTCCGGGCGCCGGCCTCCATGTAGTCAGCCCACGTGCGGGTTCTCTGCTCGCGACTCAGAGCGTCGGTGCGCTGCTGCTCCATGTCCCGCTGGTGGTGCAAATCGGCGATACGCTGCTCATCTGCCAAGCGGTCGTGCTCCAACAACTCCTGCTCCTCCGCCAGGCGGTCGCGCTCCAACAAGTCCTCGATCTCCGCATTGCCATCTAAAGACCGATAGAATGCCTCCTCCCTCCGTGTGCCTTCCGGTGAAAAACCGAACACTAGTTCCGGCGGTGACCGCCTTCGGCCACGCCTATCGCGGACGGGCGGGGGCATGGCGGACGTGGCGAGAGCAAGGATAAGTGGCGAGCAACGTCGGGCCGGTGGGGGCTTATGAGGATAGGGCGAGTTGGGTCACGGTGCCACCATAGAAGGCCGAGAAACAGTACTTATAAGCGGAAGGTAGCGCGACGGTCATCGGAATTCAATGCATAATGAAGCAGGCATGGCTTAGCGCGCCAGCTTACCGTGGAGAACTAGAGAAACTAAAATTCTAACTGTGCCATCCCGTCCCGTCCGTGCTGGGTCGCACGCCGGCCTTACGGTCAAACGAGTGCACTCGAATCATCTCCCTCCTTGTCAATAATGATTCTACGGATTTAAAAGGCCCGCAACAATTAAAGCGCATCTTTTTTCGCATCAGTTAGCTGCCTTAATTACGGCCGGCTGCATGCGAGCACTCAAAATTGCTCGCAGCCAGTACGCGGAGCAGCATGCAACGAGTCGCAGCCGAGGGCATTAATTGATGAACTTTAGCTGGGAGATAAGACATTTGCGAACGTTTTTGCTAGCAGTTTCTTCAGATTCGCATGGCATTTTCTTCAGAGCAGCTTGTTAGTTTCTTCAGAGGTAGGCATTTCTATTCAAAAAACTGCCACTTCGGATCTTGCGTCGCAACTAAAACAGCCAGGAGCGCATTACTAGGCTAGCTAGTGATCGATTGGTAACTTGTAAGCACTGAGCGAACAAATATAAGGAACTGTTAATGCATCTCAATGATTCATAGATCATATACAAATATGTAGCTCCAAAAGCAAAGATCAGCCACAACTAAAACCAACTAGTACAATTCCCATACATAAGATCAACATGTTAATGCATCTCAATGATTCACAGATCATATACAAATATGTAGCTCCAAAAGCAAAGATCTAGAAAAACCATATGTTCTTCCTACTAACATGGGTGCTTCTCTTGGCCAACATTCAGTACAGACTGAATGACAAATTTTTTTGTGAAGTCTACAATTCCTCTTGCAAACGTAAGTGGTTTCACCAACAGCTGGAACCATGGGAATGAACCACACATGATGGAGGAACATCCACTGCAATATGATTTGGTCTTCTCTTGATCACACGGCGAGACTATTTTCGGAATACAAACTTTAACTTAGGCAAAATGATGCCCATTGTATAATCAGACCAAAGCAATGAAGCACCTAGTGTTGGCCAATAAATAGTACAATACTACTTTTCTGCAGTCCATGAAGTGACTATCCAATCTTTCTGTGTCTATTTTCAAATGGCACTGCATGCAGTGACTCTACTATTCTCTTCTGCAGTTCAACCAAAATTGAGGTCACTTTGTGTGTTTGCTAAATAGCAACGGGCAGACATCTCTGTCTGCACAAATATCAAGCAGCTAGTAAACATATACCCCACCTTGTATTTTTGGTTTAAACATGTCTCTTCCGCTTAGATCTGTCATGTTTTGCACTGGACAATTTGATACAGTCATGTTTTGCCCTGGAAATTTCATACTGAATTGATTTGCTTGTTCAGAGCAGAAATATAGCGCCTATTCTTCATCAGACCAAGGATATCCATGTTCGCAGTGATGGAAGAGGTGAAATCGATACAACCGAAATTGAGCATCCAGTCATTGAATCATGTCCCGCACCTCCAATGCAGGTCCACCCTGCCAATAAATTCACATGCAAACCACTAGTATTACTATCTAATGACAGTACAAAAAGAGTAGCAAGATAGTAGCAAACCATGTACCTTCTTAATGAACAGCTCATAGTGCCACCAATTGGATATAAAGGTTTGGGAGAAAACATGCTCCTAATGTTGAACCAGTTGGACTTTTTGTGCAGTTCCACTAAACTCGAGCATCCCTGTTTGCATGGATATTGAAAGTGTGATTACTATAAAAGTGGCACTAGTTGAAGCATAGACTCACAAATATAAGCATTCCAATTTCTTAATGGGAAAAGGTAGCAAGACTGTTTCTAACCACCTTTTTGAAGGAATAAATAAGGCAACAGAGGCTGATGTCAGAAAGGCATATATAGTTCTTTCTGAAAGAATGATCGATCCTGACCTTTCCTCTTATTTTAAGCATATTTTGTGCAGTTCAACTAGAATAAAATGCCATCACCGCCTTGACAATTCAGTGACACTGTACAAAAGGAAATGACTTAACATTACATCATGATGTCAGGTATATAGTTGATAGGCATTAGAGACAAACTTACAGACCTCCTCCGATAACATAATGAACATTAATTTTAACAAAGGTGTGACTAGCTTTACCGGGAAATTTGAGTGAACTCTACACCCTCTGTTCCTTAATATAAGAGGTTTTTGCGGTTCAGTTTAAAGTACCCAAACGTCTACTAGTATTTAGAAAAACAGGTAGTAGTTTTCTTGAGCACATATCTGGGAAAGCTTGCCACCCTTTATTTATGTCCATATGCTAATGCAACAGCATTCAAAATTTTGAATACTACAAATATACACTAATCCAGTGGCTAGTGCAACAGTAGAGTAGTTATTTTATTATAGGGTACAGTACAATGGTTTTACTTAATAGATTTCAATAAACTCTGGCACTGGAAGATTTCTATAAGAATTAACAATACCAAATGTAAATGTAACACGTTTCAGCATTGGTATACTAGCTGTGCATGAGCATTAAACCAAATACAAAAGTCTGAAGGTAACTAGCATTATTAACTAATGACAGTATAAAAGAATTGCAAACCATGTACCTCCAAGGTAAATATCATTTCGAACTCGGGGGGACCTTAAAAATTGCTATCCCAATCTTGATAATCGATCAAACATAAAAACTTGATCGAACGAATCAAGAGAACAGCCGGAGGAGGAGGTGCCCACTCTTAACCTTTCCTCTTGTCTTCATAATTTTTTGTGCAGTTTAACCAAAATAAAATGACATCAGCGCCTTGGCATTTTGGTGACACTGTACAAAAAAATTAACTTATCTCATGAAAGTGAGGTATGTAATCTATAAGCATTAACAGTGCAAAAATCTAAAGGTAGTAACAAGTTTCATCGTTGGTATACTGGCTGTGCAACATCATTAGAATGCCTTAGTTGAAAAATCTTTAATACATCCACAATCAACAGCTAACCCTAAAATAATCCAGTGACATTAAATGGCATTGCTTAAATTTATCGATGGCATTAGACTGAGGGCGGCATTAGTTAAATGTGGCATCACTTTAGCAGTAGCATTGCTTGATTTGACTGCTGGCGTTATACTAACAGCAAAAAAGTTAGACTAAGAGCATGCGAGGCCCATTCGGACAGTGGGCGCACTAGTACGATGTACCTCCACGGACACATAGAGTGGTGAGGGAGGTATGGTTGCCCAGAGCAACAAATATCCAGGCAGCATATGTGGATTACGTCCCATTTTTGTTATGTTTAGCCACCTTTTTCCTATGTGAGGACAACAAACCGATCGACCTGGTCATTCTCTATTGCGTTGTCATGCCTTTCTACCCTTCTTCAACCAAGAGACACGAGACTCGTTCCTTAGCTACTGATTTCCCCTTCTCAACCTAGATGCGGGTTCGCTGCCTACTCTCTTGGACAGTACAGTCTCCCTTCCTTTCCTTATTCAACCCAGACATGGATTAGTCTGCATGAAGTAGGGTTTCCTTTAATAGTGCAAATTAAGGTTTTCGTCTGCGTGACCAGCAGAGCAGAGGATATCAAATTGGGAAGATGGTGGAGTGGAAAAAGATCCACATGCAGCGACATGGCAGATGGGGCAATAGAACAAGGGTATGGTTCGAAAAGAGGTAGCATACCTGAGGGTCGGCGGGAAGTGGCTTCGCTCGTGGTCATCGTCCTCTACACGCACTACGACAGCGATCTTGGGGACGGAGGCCATCCCGCGCGGGCGCTAGGTCTGAGAGGACGGCCTTGTCGTCAGTGTGTGACCTCGCTCGCCGACGACGAGTGCGTCAACACTGCACGTCCTTTTCTTCCCCGGCGGATCTGTGACCACCGGTGAGGAGGGATAGAGAGGCCGTCTTTTTTAGATCTGGAGAGAGGGTGATAGTGTGAGAAGCAAGTGGGCAGCCCTTAGCAAGAAAGCTCTGAAGCTCCAGCCTATATATCTTTTTTATACTACTAGTACTAGAGGTGGAGTAGTGGTAGAGTAGTTTATATTTTCTCTGCAAACAGTACCAGTTAGTCGTGCTTCAAAACCGAACGGCACGCCATTAAAAAAATAAAGTCGAGAAATAATGCGGCACCTCGGGCCAACGCGGCCAGATTGCATTTTGCACGAGAAATTACACACGATGTTTCGTTGACATGTGGTCCCGTTCCAACATGTCAGTGAGACGACGGCGAGTCCTTTTGTACAATTTCCGAAAGGACGTGTAGGCCGGGGCGCCTCTTCGTGTACCGTGGCAAACTGGCAACCGTCCACCGACTCTTCGCCTTTCCCTCTCGATTTGGAACTGCTGTCGCACGCTCTTCCTCCCTCCTCCATTTGCCTTCACCCTTCCTTCTGCCATTGTTTGATCGTCTTCTCCATGGAGGGAACAAGCCAGAAACGACCCCGTTATTCTTGCCCCGATCTGAAACATGACGTGGTGGGGTAACTCATTGATCGGTGCGACGTCATCACCTCGGCTAGCATGGCAGGTTTGTTCAAGCCCATTCTCGACTCAACTAATAACATCATTACAAGGAACCCAAGGGTCCAGGAGCGGTTTGGTCTCCCTTATCTTCTTCGCTATAAGCATGTTCGCATGGGTGCGGACGACGGAGGCCTCGCCTTGTGCAAGTTGATGCCGCTTGATAATGATACGTGTGATGTCAAGATGCCATCGCTTAAGGGTAAGTCCTGGGCTGGCACAAATGGAGATTGGGTTGTTTATATTGGGTACAATTGCGAGTGGGAACTTGTGAATGTGTACACTCGTCAGGGGATTCCACTTCCAAAAATCTCCGAGCGCCCTCAGGTTGAGCACACAGATGATGTACGTACGTTCAAATACGATCATGGTGACTGTCGTCTACTGAAGATAGCAATTTGTCGAGTTCCCAACCACTCTTGGAATTACAAGAACTATCAAGTTGTTGCTATCTTCGACAAGCTTGTTGCAGTCCTTCGTGGTTCGACTGGATGGATATTGCTCAAAAATCAGTTTCTATACACGGATGTGTACTGTGATGCAATTGAATACGAGGATCTTGTGTTTGCTGCCACCACTCGTGGCACTGTTTTTGCATGGGATCCTCGTAGTTTCGGTACGTTTGTCTTCCACCGTAATTATAATTGTTTCATCCACATGCATGCGGGTTAGCAAGTTTCCCTTTACTAATTAACCTTCTTCTTGTGTTTCCAAGGTCCTGTGAACATTCCACCACCTATACTTGAAAAAATTTATAAGCAAGGGGGAGATGACGATGGTGATGATCACGAGCATGAGGAGGAGCAGAACTTATATACTCAGTGGCGCCTGGCAACTAATTCCGATGGATCACCTCTTCTTGCCTGTATACAGTGCACTCAGACAGTTACTACTGAGGAAGCAGGTGTTGTCTCCCATGGTCGCCCTCTCCTGACCTATTCCAACACCCGTTGCATGGTATTCAGGACGGATACTAGTGTGCTACCGCAAACACCTTCTCCCTGGTTCAGTATTGATAGTCTTGGAACAAACTCGCTCTTCCTTGGACCAAACTATCCAATGATGGTGAAAGGCGATCCAGCTGCTGTTAACACAACGTTACTACCATTTATGAGAAGAAACTGTATCTATACCTCGGACATTTCGGTGGTTCCCTACCCTGGTCCTGATATATGCCGCTTCAGCCTGGATGATCAGTCCTGCGTTGCTCTCGATATTAACAATAGCTGGCCCTTCCCAGAGCACCTATGGTTCAAAGCAAGCGTTTCCAACGCCGAGGATTCGTTGAGTTGAAGTTCATTTCATTGCTTGTTATTTGTTGTGTGATGAAAACTTTAGTATTTGCTAGAATGTTTTGTTGGAAATAATCTATAATCCAACATGTATCCTCGTTGTCGTTGTGTGTTGATGACTTGTTGTATTTAATGAATGGTACATTTCAGTTGCGAATGCATGTCATAGACTCAATTTATGAATGGTTTTCGAGTCACTTCTTGTAGTGTGAGTACCGTAGTAGTATAGCCAGCATCCGGTTAGTATATGAAGTTGCCACATCACATAGAGCCAACCTAATATTGGAGTATGCTAGCCCTCCACCGGCGCGCCGCTTCAAATGGCGGAGGAAGTGAGAGGTCGCGTCACCTTGTGTCCAGATCTGAGATGCCACGTGTACCAGATGAATGACTCCAAGTTCGACCACCGTGATGTTACGTGCGAGCCCAGGAACACTGTTGGAGAGACCCCCCCTCATAATTTTCCTACATTGGTCGTTTGATTCATAGGATAGAATGCTATAGGATTTTTTCCTATGTAATCATCTTTTAATTGGCAATCTAGCATCCACTCCAACTTTTGTTTCACTTCCTTTGTTCCTACGAAGAGAGTACTTGCTCTAAATGATGTGCCGCTGCAAGAGCCGCCTATATTTATTAACCATGCTCTAAAAAGGTGGACCAGCTTTGGCTATAGTAGTACTGTACTAGGTTAGTAGGTGACCTTGCGCTTGGCTCTTCTCCTCTTCCGGAAGTCGAACAATAATGATGGTACTACAGTAGTACTTCTGGCAATCTGACACCAAATGAACTGCTACACGTCCACCGCTTGTAAGAAAAAGTTTCTCCTCGTGCTGCGAGCCACCGCGCATGCGTTGGCGAGGGAGAAGGCGTAGTAAGCAAGCTTCTCGTCGTTCTGCGAGTTGACGGGACACATCAAAGTTATTTATTAGTACTCTTGGAGTAAACTCGCTCTTGGAGTAAACTCACTCTTCCTTGGACAAAACTATCCAATGATGGTGAAAGCCGATCCAGCTGCTGTTGACACAACGTTACTACCATTTATGAGAAGCAACTGTATCTATACGTCGGACATTTCGGTGGTTACCTACCCTGGTCGTGATATAGTAGGCCGCTTCAGCCTAGATGATCAGTCCTGCGTTGGCCTTGAGATTTACAATAGCTGGCCCTTCCCAGAGAATCACTTGTGGTTCAAAGCAAGCGTTTCCAACGCTGAGGATTGGTTGAGTTGAAGTTCATTTCATTGCTTGTTATTTGTTGTGTGATGAAAACTTTAGTATTTATAATCTATCCTCGTTGTTGTTCTGGGTTGATGACCTGTTCTATGTAATAAAATGATATGCCTGTGATAAACTTACTAAATTTATGAATGGCTATCGAGTCGCTTCTCTGAGTGGGTGCTGCGACGAGGCAAAAAATATTTTCCGAATACATAATTGTACATGCATTGCAACAGATTATCGGATGAGGCCAATCAACAATAGTACACTATTTGTACTAGCTTCACATGCTGCACTATCTCTACGTCTACGTACGTAATACAACAATTTTTAAACTTGAGACCAGCCACCCATCCTCACAAAGAACACTTTTTAACCTAGCACAGACTCCAAGAAATTTGGCCACAGTGTGAGGTGGGCCATATGTTAATGTGTTCGCTGTACGTAACCAGCACCTCGAATCCTCAATACTACTACTATAAGTAGTACTAGGAGTAGTAGGGTGGCATGGGCCAGAACAAGCATTCACGTCCAGGAGTACGGCACACACCACCAGCACGACTTCCATCTGACACCATATTTCTTGGAGTCCGTGCTACAGCAATCTCTTCAACCTAGTCGTTTCTCTAACTCAGCCATCGCGCGGCGGGCGAGGTGGGGGTTTGCCGATAGTCGGTTTCCTCAACTGTGGTCCCACTTGTAAGGCCAACTCCAACGCATGACCCCAAATGGACCTCTGTTTTGCCCGGATTCTGTCCGTATGTGTAGGGCAATGGGGTCGTGTCCGGGCCATTTCTCGGATGCGGTGGTCGTGCGCCGAACGCGCGACCGCATCCCGGCCGCGTACATTTTTCTTTGCAAACACATATCTTTTTTTCATCATTGAGTTTTTGGTACATGGAAATACATCACCAAAATTTTGACTAGAAAAGCAAGACCAAAGAAAACAAGAACCACAAGAATACATTTTAGAAGATATCCAACTTCTATAACTGCTCCTGTAAGTTGGATTAGTGCCTTCTCGATGCATTCATTGTTGATCTGCGGAGGCTCGATCTTGCGTGCTTCTTTCTTCTTCGAGTGTAAAGAAGTAGACGTGTCTAGCCTCTATTCTATCAACAAGTGCACTAGTCTCATCTCTAGCCTCTATGCTAGCTAAAAGTGCTAGAACATCTACTAAATTGTGCTCTATCAATATATCATTGTACTCTTCTTCCCAATACCAAAACTTGCATCCATTCTACACAATAAAATTTTAAGTTAGCACAACTAGTCTAATCCAAGAGCACAACCTAAGATTTGGTCGAGTTCTTCCTCCTTTTGCCGACATGTGGGACATCTAGCATCCAGGTCGTGTCATGCAAGAAAATAGAGTGGTAGGTGAAGCCACGTGATGTGCATCTTGGGTTAAACTGTAAATAGAATCTTACTACTCTTGAGTAACTCCAAAAGCGGCCACCGAAGATCTTTATTGGATTTGTTTTTCATCACCAGCACGTCGAGGTGAAAGATGTGCAGGTTCAGTGGATCCTCTTGCGTTTTCACTGACATGTGGGACCGCATATGAGCAAACAGACGATGGGCTCCGCGTGTCTGCTGGCTGGCTGAGAAGAGAGATAGAGGAGGGCCGAGCACGGACTCCAGTAAATTTGTTCTACGTACTCGATATAGTGGAGTAACCAGCACCTCGATATAGTGGGGTGGCATGGGCCATAACTAGCATTCATGTCTAGCAGTACGGCACACGCCACCCACACGAGTCCCATCCGACACCAATTTTCTTGGAGTCCGTGCTAGCTACAGCCATCTCTTCTCCCTCCTGTTTTCTCAGCCATCGCGCGGTGGGCGGGGTGGGGGTTTGCCGATAGTCAGTTTGCTCAACTGCGGTCCCACTTGTAAGTGAAAATGCAACACAACACGCATTCCCCCTTGAGCGGCGTGCCAGACAAACCGTGTGGGGGTGCGACGCGAACACGGCAGGCTTTTCCTTTTGAACTTGTAACTTGTAAAATTTTGGTTCTGCTCCATGGGGCGACCGATAGATAGAAATAACGATTTTCCCTAGAGTAATGAGAAGTTTGGTTCTGGCACGGTTCATGCATGGAGTCGTACGAAATTATGAAGTTGATGCGAAAGGTAAGATAATTACTAGCAGTACCATATACTACTACATGGATTTGACGGAAAGATAAAGATACATACGGATCCATCAACGACATCCTCACGCCCTAGTGCACCGGGTCACCAACCGACGTGTGAGGAGCAGCGACGTTGGCGGCAAGCTCAAGGTGCTTCTAAACAATGCCGTCCAAGGTTGCCCTGCGGTCCAAGAAGGCCAGCGTCCTATCGTCCGCCTCTTGCATGTAGTAGTCCTTGTGGACGATTTGCACGTAGACGTGGGTGATTATGTCGATGGTGTCTTGCTGCGCCAGGCGCTGCGCGGCGAGCACGACCTCGAGGTGGACATTCTCCGACGCGATGGCGGGCAGTCGCAGGGCCACCAGTGCGTCGAAGAGGTTGTCACCATAGAAGCTGTTGAGGGTGGCAGGCATCGCAGAGCCTGGGCGCGTGGGCTGGAGGCGTACGTCAAGGTCGTCCGCGAGCTTCTTGACGACGGTGAACTTGTCGAGGAAGCCGACGAGGACCTCGTCGAACAAGGAGACGAAGCTGTCGTCCAAGCGGCCCCTCGCCCTGGCGGCCTCAAGCACTACCTGGAGACATTCCTCGGTGCCAGGATGCAGGCCGGTGTCGTAGACCATCTGGCACAGCCGGCTGATGCTCGCGCTCATTGCCTCCATGGGTCTAGCTTCTAGTCAACTGATCTTGCGATTGGAGTGATCACTCTTGCCCTTAGGTGCGTAGGTGCGTAGGATTTCGTAGATTGGACTGGCGGGAGCCTTTATATGAGAAGTGCAGACTGCGTTGAATTCACGTGCGTGTTGGCCATCTACTCCTCGCCCCTCTACTGCACCTGCCTATGGCTGTATGACTGGTTGGCCAGCCACCCGTTGGACCCACGTGTCATACACCCAAAGGCAAGTGCAGTAAGTCAATGAAGCTGCATCCCCCTCTGTGCCCGTGCATGCTTTCAATGACTTGAGACTACCAAACATCACATGCGGTGGTTAGTTCATTGCATGTAATCCTATTAAGTAGCAAAACGACATTAAGTTACCTCGCCGATAGGAATAAAACAATACACCATGTATTTATTTACAGAGGGAGTATAGCCAGCATCCGATTAGTATATGAAGTTGCCACATCACATAGAGCCAACCTAATATTGGAGTATGCTAGCCCTCCATCGGCGCGCCGCTTCAAATGGCGGAGGAAGTGAGAGGTCGCGTCACCTTATGTCCAGATCTGAGATGCCACGTGTACCAGATGAATGACTCCAAGTTCGACCACCGTGATGCTAGGTGCGAGCCAAGGAACACTGTTGGAGACACCCCCCTCATAATTTTCCTACATTGTCGACGATGAGGTGCCTATGGTGACTTTGTAAATTTCAAGATGATAGTGTCGTACGTGTGTGCGTTCATAGGGGTGAGTGTATGCGCGTGTATATGAGCGCTTGCGTCTGTACTGTGTAAAAAAACGTAAATGCGTGTCAAAAAGATACTAGTCAGTATACTCAATATTGTGCACCTCGGAGAGGAAAACGATAGAACTAGTACGTATTTATTTACGGTGCAGATTCACTCATTTTGCTCCATATGTACTCCGTCTCGGTGTAGTCTAGTCACTTGTTGAAATCTCCAGAAGGGCAAATACTCCTTTCTGGTTTACAGGGCTATACTAGCAAGTAGTTGTACGTACTAGTACAATAGTGGGCTCACATAGCAATTTTGTCTCATGCAAGAGCCTGGCTATATGCGTGCTCCAATGTTCGCAACTGCAACGTTCAGTTTGCGCTTGGCTCTTCGCCTCTTCGAGAAGACGAACAATGATGGTACTACTACTGCTTCTACAGTGTCGAATCCACTGCTGCATGTCCGTCCACCGCGAGCGGGACGGATAGCTTGTTGTAGAAGTACTACTAAGCAAAATCTTGTCCTCGTTTGCGAGCAACCGCGCGCATGGGTGAGGGAGAAGGCGTGTAGTAAAATCAAGCTTCTCCTCATTGTACGAGTTGACGCGACACATCATAGCACTGGCCCCACATGCTCGCCTCTAAACTTGGCTGAAAGACCCGCAGTGTACAATATATTTGCTGCAACCTCTAACATTTACCCACCACAAATTAAAATATATGTGGCTGTATGCATCGTTCTGATGCAGAGGCCGGGGAGTCCCCCCTTTTCAAAAAAACAAATTAAAATATATATTCCTGTCTTGACCAAATGAGCGTGCAAACTACAATCACCAGGGTGTCAGGTAGGGCCAGAAGACTATTTTAATTTTTTTTTAAACTTCGAGACAGCCACATAGCATGGAGCCGACCCCAACGATTTTAAGCTTACAGGCATGGTACACGCTATCCTAGACTACTCTACACATGAAACTGCCACACGAGCGTCCGGGCTGCGCTTGGCTCTTCGCCTCTTCGGGAAGTCGAACAATGATGGAGTACTACTGCACTGGAGGAGTACTACAGTACGCTTCTGGCCATCTGACACCGATTGAACTGCTGCATGTCCATCGCGTGCGGGAGGGAGAGCGTGTAGCGAAAGCTTCTCCTAGTCTTGCCAGCCACCACGCTCATGGGCGAGGGAGGGACGCTCCTGCCTTTGCGTGTATGACAGGTGGGCTCGACAGGTGTGTGGCCAACCTGTCATACAGCCAAAGGCAGGTGCAGTTAAGTCCGTGAGGGAGAGGATAATCAAAGTTCTCGTTGATGTACGAGTTGACGCGACACATCAAAGCACTGCACTCGATATATTTCAATAATTTGCGTTTACCGATGCATTAATTACAACGCATGCATGCATGCCGTGAATCTCCTTTTGATACTTGCATGTGTTGATTTAATGCACCTTGAAGTAGTATAAAATATGTGATGGTAAAGCTTTGTAATACCCCGGCCCAAGTTGAGAGATGGTTGTGCACGAGGAGGGCGAGATCATGCAGACCGAACAGAACCCGACGATGGAGCTCTCTAAGGTCTCGATGGACCTCACCGTGCTCCACTGCCCCTTGTGCCTCCGCCCCTTGAATTGTGGTTTCTCAACGAGTTGTGCTGAACTTCTTGTGAATTGTGGTGGTTTTCAGTAATGAAAATCGGAAGGGGCAAGCCCTTCTTTGATAAAAAAAATTAATCGTCCTTATATATTCATCAGTATTGCTATAAGTCGCAGTAGATGCTATATAGGTCCGTCGGATCTTACATCAAGATCCGTGCTTTCAGATTTTCTTTTTTCTCTCTTAAATCTCAGTCGAGTGAGACATAGCCACGCCATTAAACAGAGGCTCGGGCGCCATTAATGGAGACCTTGGGAGAGAGGTGGACGGCAGATGGAGGTCAAAGGGCTCTCCTCCCGATAAGCACGCGCAGGGGTCTGATCGCACGCCTCTCGTACTCAAATAGCTACCCTGCATGGCACCTCCTAGCTAATAAAAATGGGGACGTGTGGCGGCACGTAAATGGTACTAGTAAGTAGAACGCCCACGGTTTCAATAATACTTGTGTTTCCGATTGTAACGCGACAGCACTTGTTCCAAAATGACTTTGTTGATTGTTAATGTGTGCGCCTTCACAACTCGGACTGCAAATTTACCACAGCATGTTGGTGCCATGTCATGGCACCAAGCCAAGTTTCATTATTTTCATGCGTGTTTTGGATTTACAGGAATTAAAAAACTAAGTTTCTCAATGTTTCCAACCCAGCCACGACACCCAGAAATTTGAATTTCATTCCCATTTCTTGCATGGAACCCTGAAATTTACCCGAGGACACACATGTGTTTTTTCAACCAACTTTGGTGCACTGGAACATGTGCTTGTATTTCAAATTTGAATTATGCACACAAAGGTGACACGTTCCCTCCCAGAACCACGAGCCTTCTTGAGAGAAGCTCCGATTTGCAAGAAGCTTATACCAAAATTTGTTCCTATTTGGCCATTTTTTTACCATGGCATGGTACTACCATGACATGACACCATGCCAAGTTTCATGATTTTAATACCAAGTTTCTCAATGTTCTCGACCGAGCCACGATGCCCAGATGTTTGAAATTTATTCTCATTTTTTGCATGGGACCTACTCCCTCCTTCCATCTATATAGGGCCTAATGTGTTTTTCAAGACAGCCTTTGACTATTGACAAGATTAATAGCACATGAGATGTATACTATGAAAATTATATTATTGGAAGCTCCTTTGACATACAAATTTGAAGGTATGCTTTGTGTAAGTTGCATGTCATATATTATTGCTCTAACGTTTGGTCAAAGTTAGCCTCGAAAAACGCATTAGGACCTATATAGATGGAAGGAGGGAGTAGAAATTCACCTGAGGACACAAATGTGATTTTTCAACCAACTTTGTTGCACGGGAGCATGTGCTTGTAGTTCAAATTTGAATTATGCACATTAAATGACCAAAAACTCAATTAATGTGTAAATAAGGCCAAACGAAGCCGGAATAATTCCAAAATTTAACAGGGCACTCATGTAGTTCTATGTTGCCTTTGTAAATAAACTCAAGGGGGACAACGTATATCGTTTCGCACTCAAAGGTGGTACGTTCCCTCTTAGAACCACGAGCCTTCTTGAGAGAAGCTTTGGTTTGCAAGAAGCTTATACCAAAATCTGTTCCTATTCGGCCAATTTTTTTTACCACAACATGGTACTACCATGACATGACATCCATGCCAAGTTTCATGATTTTCAGATGTGTTTTGGATTTACAAGAATTTTAAAACCAAGTTTCTCAATGTTCTCGGCGGAGCCACGATGCCCAGATGTTTTAATTTTATTCTCATTTCTTGCATGGGACCTAGAAATTCACCGGAGGACACAAATGTGATTTTTCAACCAACTTTGGTGCACGAGAGCATGTGCTTGTAGTTCAAATTTGACTTGTGCACATTAAATGACCAGAAACTCAATTAATGTATAAAAAACGACAAACGAATGTAGTTCTATGTTGCCTTTGTTAAGAAACTCAAGGGGGGGCAGCGTATATCATTTCACACTCAAAGGTGGCACGTTCCCTCTTAGAACCACAAGCTTCCAAATCGGCCCAATTTTTTACCACAACATGTTAGTGCCATGACATGACACCATGCCAAGTTTCATGATCTCCAGGCGAGTTTTGGATTTACATGAATTTAAAATCAAAGTTTCTCGATGTTCTGGGCCGAGTCATGACGCCCAGATGTTTGAATTTCATTCTCAATTCTTCCATGGGACCTAGAAATTCAACCAAGGACACACATGTGATTTTTCAACCCACTTTGGTGCACTGGAGCATGTGCATGCAATTCATATTTAGATTATGCACATTAAAAGTCCAGAAACTCAATTAATATTTTAGTCATTTTTTGTGTTCTAAAATGCCTGCCGGCTCGCGGAAGGACGTGTTGCCGGCACACGCGCGGATTCAATGAAGGCAGGCGGGGCAGTCTTAAGCCGGTTGCACACGGCGAGGAGGCGTGCTTAGCCGGGCCTGCAGCGAGTGCGGCCCTCTTGGTAGGCGCGCCGGTTCAATGCCTGCGCTATGAGAGGTCGCGTTCGTGTCAAAGCAATCACTCCCTCCAGTCCTTTTTTGTTTGGGTATAACAAAATCTCGTTTTCCATTCACATTTTACAACTAAAATTCATGGACAAACATTGACCCAAAGTACGATGGGGACTAGTAAACCAGAATGGAGGTAGTAGTTTTTTTAATCAAAGAAGGGTTTCCCCTTCCGATTTTCATTACTGAAAACCAGCATCTAAATCTAAACCATAGTATTTAACCTAGAACTACCAGGTTCAACATCTCGCAACATAAACCCATACAACCTCCATCGCAAAAAAAACCATACAACCATACGCCAAGGAGGTACGTAGTACTATGAATTCCATTTTCGCTCCATACCAATCGTTCTAAATACTACTTACTACTTATAACGCGCCATTGAAAATCGGAACTCTTAACCCCGCTAAAAAAATGATATTTTAAACATGGCTACTCGATCTGCGGCAACTGGCGAGCCACCGCGCTCCAAGTCGTTCACCTGTGGTCCCGACCATCAACTCATACGGATCAAATTATCACGCGAGCTGACTATTCCTACAAAGGTGCTCCACCACGTACCCGGTACCCGCGAATGCAGCAATCGTGTACCTAGGGTTTTAGGGTTTATTTGTTAACATCGCCTTTACGTAACACTCATGTGTGCGAGACAGCGAGAGGCCGACTGCGTGCGTGCGCCTCTTCTCTTCGTATATGTACTCCACCGTTTGTCTGGTGTCCAAAAAATTATAATAACTACTAGCAATGTGCCAATGCGTTGCCACACGATCAAAGTAGATTAATACATATTCACCGATTTGATAGAAAAAAAGTCTAGTTTTGAAATACGTATATCACTAAAAATATGTGATGTTTCACTCAAAATATATTCCTTTGGCGGTTTTGATGAGATAAGGGAGGAATGTTGTTGGTTTCAAGATTCGAGAAGTGGTATATGTCTAATTTCTACTCTTACTAGCAAGATGCCCGTGCGTTGCACGGAACATCAAGATCTTGTGGGAGAAAAGGATGAACGAGGGAAGGCCTTATCTGCAAATGTGGTGAAGAGTGCGGGTAAATTGCCATATTTTCCTTCCTATCCATCAGATATAAATCGGACGACCTACATTGCAGGATGGCAGGCCCACCATCATCACCAACTCTATTTTTATCCCTACTCTTATAAAAAGCATTGTCGGTGATGATCGTGTGCCTGCCATCCTGCAATATAGGCCGTCCGATCTATATCTGACGGATAGGAAGGAAACTATGGCAATTTTGCAAAAATATACCCACACCCCTCTCCACATTTGCTAATAAGGCCTTCCCTCGTTCATCCTTTTCCCCCACAAGATAAAATACTCATACAGATGCATCTTGATGTTCCATGCAACGCATGGGCATCTTCCTAGTTGTTGCAAAAAGCCCATGTGTGTGTGAGAGAGAGGGAGAGTGGAGGAGGACGGAGTGCATGTGTGACAAAGACACAAGGAGTGTGTGTGCGATAGGTATCAGCTTAAAATGAGGCGATAGTGTGTGTGTGCACGATCGAGAGGGCGTGTCTCAAGAAGGGAAGAAAAATCTACATAGATACAAGGAGCAGGAGAGAGACATGTATGCGATGGTGGAAGCACGAGTGTGCGGGTGTATAAACCTATCTAGAGGCTAGCTAGTCGATAAATGTTTGTGAGAGAAATACGAGTCGGGGTGCGAAAGGGAGAGTTTTGTGTGTGTGTGAGAGAGAGAGACGGTAGTCGGGAAGGGGAGTGGAAGCAGGAGTTGTGTGTGTGTCTATGAGAGAGAGAGGAGACGGTAGTCGGGGTTGTCTGATCGGTAAACAAATGAATAATGTCAGTCTGGGATGGAGACGAAAAGGAGACCGCAACAAATGTTGTGTTTACAGGAGAGAGAGAGAGAGAATAATTTTAGTGGTATGAGTCATATGTAGAGACATATAGGGTGTGTGAGAGAATCCCATAGAGAGAAAGACAAAGTGAAAGACGAGTGGAGACTGTGTGTGTGGCGGTGAAAAAGAAAGCTTAGGTACCGAGTGATACCAGAGAACAGTAGAGACGTGAGAGATAATAAACCGTGTAATGTATAATGATAGGGAGAGTGTGACACTTCTCAAGGGAGACGTCGAGAGACCATGTTTGCGAGGATAGGAGAAACATGAAGTGAGCGTGCGGGTGAGCTGGAGAAAAGAGAGTGATAGCTACCTGAAAGAGCATGCATGCGAGAGAGATGGGCGTGAAAGGAGTGAACAAAAAAGGGATTCAAATATTTGAATTCGAGATGATGATACATGTAATCCATACTCGAACCAAAATTGATCTATCAAACATGCATACTCATATGAATTCACGCACATCTATGTTATTTAATATGTAGATATTACTAATCCATACATTTTAGTAGAACATAACTTGGTTAAATTTTTTCGAATTCAACCTTAAGATTTCGAGATCGTTGTATTTGTAAATCATATTATACATATAAAGGAGCAGAATTCTTTGTTGTGCTTTTGAAAGTATATATAAAAAAATGATGTATATAGAATGCAATTCCAATTGAAAATGGATCCCGCCCGAAAAAAAATAGAATACAAACGGGATTCGAATTGAGTTGGCACGGTAAACGTGCACTCTGCAAATTTGAACGAAGCGGGGAAAGTCGCAGTAACCGCCCGAAACCAAAATCTGCGAGATGGAAATCACTACTGCCTATCCCTGCCACGCAAAGCCTATCAGCTGGATTTCTATAGGTTTTGATAGGGGTAGGTTTGTAATTTCACCCAAACATGACGTAACCGCCTCTCACCCGGATTCATACACGGTGGGCGCCAAAACACAATGTGTCCTCGGCCGAAATCGACTCCCTCCCCGATTCATATTCATACACGATGGGCGCCAAAACAAACTCTCGTCGGCAAATATTCGGCGTATGCGAGATTACCGTCCTATCCCCAACCGACTAATGTTGCTGTGATGTAGTAGAAATTTGAAACGGGGGCTAAGTTTGTAAATTTCCTCGCAACTGAGACAAGCGCGCCCTGAATACATGGTTCCCCCCTTCCTCTCTACCTCCCTTTTCCCCATTCGTACTCCGTGGGCGCCAAAACACCCTCTCCACCCCACCCTCCTCCGTCCGCCGCCGTCCGCCACCCCATCCACCACCGTCCTCCTCCACCATGCCGGAGCTGATACCCCGACGCCGCCGTCCATTACAAGAGATCGACCTCTCTCTTCCACGGCTTCGGACCAGGATCCTTGCATCCCGTCCTCTCGCTTCATCCCCGCCGTCGTCCACCTTGCCGACGCTGCTCCTACGACCGTCTCGTCCACCGTGCCTTCCCGCCACCGTCTACCCTCCTAGATCTGCTTCCACGCCGCCGACAGCCATCGCTACCACAGCACCGTCAAATTCTCAGCAGATGCGTACACGGCGCCGCACCAGAGGCGGTACTCTTTCGTATCTGCTCAACTTATTTATCGCAGGAAGAAAATAGATCGCCACTGCTTTACTCTGATTTCTTGTCTTGGTTGCGAAGTTGCCTTTGTCCGGTTTGCACCTTCAGATCCGCCATGGCACACTCAACACTATACTCCCAATGCTTATGGTTTTCCCCTTTTATATCCCACACTAGTTAAATCACAGTAGACTAAATTTCAAAATTGGGTCAGTCGATTTTTCAAAGCTCGCCGGAGTTCACCGGTGCGATCGAAGGGGCTCAGGTGGTTGTGGGGCCTTGCCGAACGAAGAAAACTCGACGTGGGTGGGGGTTGGGGCGGGGGTGGGGGTTGGGGTGGCGGAGGAACACAGGCGGTGGGGGCCGGTGGTCCGGCCGGCGGCCCGTGCGGTGTTCTGTATGGGAAGAATCAGAGACGAGGAAGAAGAAGGGTTAGGAGACGTACGATCTTCATCCAACCGCCTGAAATGGTCGAGAGACAGCTGGGAGTTGCATTCTTAATGTGCTCTGGTTCATCATGTGTGGGCACTGCGCAACCAACATTTTATTATCCAAAATCTGCTTGCTCTTCTTTACCATGTTCCTCTTCCGTTCTTCTTTAATATGTACTCTCTCCGTTCCTAAATACAAGTCTTTGTATAGATTCCACCATGGACTACATATGGAGCAAAATGAGTGAATCTACACTCTAAAATGTATCTGGATACATCTGTATGTGATCCAT
The DNA here is from genome assembly GCF_002575655.3 of Aegilops tauschii subsp. strangulata. Lineage (NCBI taxonomy): Eukaryota > Viridiplantae > Streptophyta > Magnoliopsida > Poales > Poaceae > Aegilops > Aegilops tauschii. Next base: position 556,397,138 of record NC_053041.3, on the reverse strand, counting down.
AGTGGAAATCTCTACCAAGACTTATATTTTGGAACGGAGGGAGTATGATAGTAGTACAGTATGTTCCTTGTACTGAAGATGAGCAGGGACATTTGCAGTGTAGAGGTCTATACGGTCGGTTGTGATGGACACTTTGAGCCACTTTGATTCGTAGGATCTTGTAAACATAGGAATAGGATTTGTAGTGGCCTGCCCACTTGAATGCTATAAGAATAGCAAGGAAATGCGGGGAGCTATGTCACCTTTGAGAGTTACACTGATATTAACAGTACCGCACCTTCACTTGAAGAGAGCTGGTATTCGAAGCCTTTCTAGCCGTACCGGCAATACTAGCACATATATTCCAGCAAGTTCCACTTTGCTGATTTTACTCTGATGCTTAAGGTTTTCCTGTTATATCTACACTATGATCTGTGTAGCTGCTTTGTGTCGCACTAGCGGCAGTCCACTCTTGAAGCTAAACACTGCAATGACTTACAAAATTGGCACCAAGGCATTGAGTGCCATTCTGGATGCAATGAAACTCATACGCTCCCTACCTGTTGATTCTTGTTCAGAATATGATCCTAATGACTATTCTAACCTCGAGGAGTCAAAGGCAGATGGCCAGTCCTGTTCACCCATCAAGGTGCCTGTTCTAATTTGGCAATGTTTTATTGATTGTGGGTATCTTGCATATGTTGTCTTGCATTTCTTCTACTTTGTTGCACCGCCATCTGCTTAGTTTACTCATCATATATGTCGAGATGCCATGCCCATCCATTATCAATACATATTCCATCTGTCATCATACCATGTTTTTCCACTCAAATGTTGTTCTTGTGCATCAGACATCAAAAAGGAAGAGGGTGATTGCCGAACCTGAAGGAGCACCAGCAAAGTCCTTGAAAAACGTGGTGGTGCCGGAGAAATCAGACAACACCCCACTTATATTGGCTGTACAACCAGTGACACAAAACGTAGGACCGACACCAGCAGACTGTACCCATACTTCACTGGCCACACCACTAGCCCCACCACACAGGACCTGCACTCCAGCAAAAGGTATACCGATTTCATTTGCCATTGCACCAGTTGTACCACAGAAAAATCCCACTCCAGCAAAAAGTACAGCAAGTCCACCGGCCGAAGACCTATCCCAACTGCAGAGACGGCCAATTCCTGCAGATTGGAACCCCATTCCATTTATTCCCAGTTTAAAAGACAATGCTTTCAATGTTGTTAGGGACTACGTGCATATATTCCCATCATGGGAAGATTATTGTGAAGACAAACACCATTTTCACATCTTCCTGTCCAACTTACGTGTAAGTGCTATTATTCATGGTTATTATTTTCCTGTTTTCTGCTGATTGAACACATCAATGATTTACATTACATTGTTGTAACTAGGCGAGGGTCAATCTGGATAGTCATGACGAGCAAAGCTTGCTTGTGCTTTTCAAGGAAGCATTGCAGCAGTATCGGTGTTACCTGAGGAAATCACACTTTGATGGCAAGTCTATAAACGAATTTCCGGTGAAGTCTCCTGTGCTAAATTTAGAAGACATTGAATGGAAAAACCTTGTTATGCACTGGTCTTGTTCCCAGGATGAGGTACTGTCTATGAAATCACATGACAATTTGAACTTCTACTTTTCCGCATGTGCCTTACGGATCTTTTTTGCAGGAAATCTGCTCGAAGAAGAATTCCGGTTTGACAAGAACGACAGGATATCGCAAATATGCTGCCCCGCTGCTTTGCTCTTGTTAGTACCTGTTGTCCTGTATCATTGTACTTGCATACATACCTGGTTCATTATGTGACAGCAGTATGCATGATAGCTTGCTTATCAATTGTTCGCTCCAAATTATGTGATCTGTATGAATGGTTACATTAGTGTAGAATATATCCAATGCCAATGTTTTTTTAGCTCTGCATTGTTCTTGTAAGTACATGCTGTCCTTTATTAGTGTACTTATAATGACAGGTAGTTGTTCATGTACCATCACTCTGCAGCTTATTTTCCTTTGCCCTCCATTTTCTACACATCAGATCTATATTTACTCTTACCATAAGGTTGGTACTGAAGAAGTTTAGCTGTGCATTGCTCTTGGCTATACCTTTTGCCTGTATCGTTGCACTTACATTTATAGCTACTTGGTTATGTAGCATCACTCTTCATCTTATCTTAAATATTCTCCATTTTTTCGTATATTATCACATCTATATTTACTCTTAACAAAATGTAGAATAAAGGCAATGCTTTTGAAGAAGATTCTGTGGTAAACTTCTTCAATTGCCCCCCCATCAGCATGGACAAGGCCTTTATAGAGCCTGTCTTCACCAATAATGTAAGTTTGTCCATCTCAAGCCTTCAAACTTTGTTGTATATATTTTGTTAGGCATGACTACAACAGCTGTTTATTTTTGGTGTTTGCATCAAATTGCTTGTTTAAAGTTTATTATGTAGTTCATAAACAAAAGTTTGTCCTTTCTCAATTTAAGTTTTCAGTTGTACAACCAAGTTCCTTCTTCATACCATGTAAATTAAACTATGCAGAGCAAGTGATCTTCTTTTGCACTGCATGTATGCTTCTGTTCTTCATCCGTAATCCAGTGGTGTGGTGAACCTACCCACTACAGCACAATGTCATATTCTCCAATGTCTTAACTATGAACAATGTCATATCATTCTACTATTATTTAAACCGTCTCTTTATTTGCCAATCTGAAATGGTATAAATTGACAGCACACTAACCATTGATACTTATGAGTTCTTGATCTGTAATCCAGTGGTGTCGTGAAGCTGCCAACTCCTTCACAATGTCATTTCCTGCCATGTCTTGACCTGAACAATACCATATTGTGTTAATGCAATTTTAAACTGTGTCACTTTATTCGTCAGTAAGAAATGTGATGAATTGTAAGCACTGATACTTTTATGTGCAAAACCTGTCATCTGTCTACTTGTTTATCTTTCAGAGTGAGGAAGATATAAGTGTTGAACAAGCGCAGTCTCATCATCTTGCTCAGCTGCTTGCGCTGCAGCTCCCCAGCAGGGCTAACCTTTCTTGAACTCTATTGAAGTGCTGTCGGTTTTGTATATTATTTTGTCGGCGTGTTTATTTTCACTGGTGGCGATCTTTGATGCCCAGTGTATGTAATCTGCTGTCTGCTTGTGCTTTATTATCATAGTGGCGAACTTTGATGCCCAGTGGATGTAATATGCCATAATTTCTTTATTGTATAGTCCAGGTTTTTTCTTATTCACGATGCTGCAGTTATTTTACTGTATATATATCCTGTCTTCGCAGTAAACCGGCCAAACCGTAAAATTACGGTACATAATCGGGCCATCATGCAATCACGATGTAGGCTGGGCCTGAAACATGCGAACAACTCACGGGCCGGTAGCAGCCCAAAATGAACCCCGGCCCATGATTGTGCGAATCAAATCACGGGCTTTTAACAGGCCAAAATTTTCTCGGTCCTTGTTTGGCCCAATCAGATATCGGCTGCGAGCAGGCCGGATGCAAACCGGGCCGTAGTTAGGCCCAACTATATGACGGGCTTTTAACAAGCCGAAATTAATATAGGGCCGAAATGTTAAACGGGCCCTTAATAGGCCAAAACTAATATCAGGCCTAATTACTAAGTGGACCTTTAGCAAGTGGGCCCAAAAGCATAGTGTCCAGTTGACGGGCCGAATCTGATATGGGCCATAATTGAGCCCAAAGCCTCTTAAAGGGCTGGACCTGATTTGGGCCGTAATTTGGCCCAGAACGTGGTAGGCTTTTAACGGGCCGGATCTCATATGGGCCACTATTAGGCCTGGAGCGTGGCAGGCCATTAATGGACCGGATTAAATATGGGCCGGCATTTGGACCAAAACATGGCAGCCAGTTAATGGGCCGGCCTACTAGGGTCCTCAAAATCTTGTGGGCCTACACCTGCGCCGGCCCATTAATGTCGGCGAAATCTCGTGGGCCTTTAGCTGCGCCGGCCCATTATGATCCGCAAGAATCTTGTGGGCCTTTACCTGGGCCGGCCCATTATGGCACACAAAAATCATGTGGGCCTTTACCTGGGCCGGCCCATTATAGCCCGCAAAATCTTGTGGGCTTTAGCTGGGCCTGCCCATTATGGTCCGCAAAATCTCGTGGGCCTTTAGCTGGGCCGGCCCATTATGGTCCGCAAAATCTTATGGGCCTTCAGTTGGGCCGGCCCATTTAAACTTGATGGGCCGGTCCACGTGTCAACATATCATAGGCGTGTCTCGCCCATTGGATGAGTGACACCTGTGCCAACGCGGACCTGACACGTGTCTCCCCCAGCCAATGATGATTTTACACGTGGAAAATCCCCATTGGTCGGGGCTGTTAACGGGTTATCGGATCCAAAACCCGACCCGATAGCTTAACGGTGTTCCGTTACGGTGGATGCCATGTGTCGGTCACCCTTGATGAAAGCACTTCTGTGACGCGTGATTTATCGTCATGGAAGTGGACACTTCCGTGATGATAATTTTGGTAATGTCATGGAACACTTCTACGACAGCACAGGTATGACTATCTTGATTCTGTCATAAATTTGTCATGGATGTACATGCATGACAAAAAACGCGACCTACTGTGACAAACACGTATCATCACAGAAGTGTATTTTTTTGTAGTGAACTCGCCGCTCCAGTTCAGCTCGATGAGGAGTGGCGAGTTGCTCCACGCCGGCACGGCGGCGAGCACACCGGTACGGGCGTCATCGCTGCAGCATCGTACCGCGCCACCAGTGTCTGCAGTGCCACGCCTCCCGTGTCTGTGGGCGCGCCTCCTGTGCCTGCGGCAGCGCCATGCAGGCAGAGACAGAAGCCGGGTGCGTGGAGAGCGACGAGTCGATGGCCAACTTCTCCGTGTCCGCCGCCATCATCGAGGAGAAGTAGAACACGGGAGGCCGCCGCCACTTAGGTCCCATGAAGGCCACCGCCGAGGCGACGACTGCGCATTCAGGTGGTTTCTTTGCTTCTTCGTCTCTTCCGAGGACCTTCGTCGACCCCGCAAAGTGTCTACCGGACATGAGGAAGACAAAGGGATCCGCGGGCAGCCATTTAGATTATGTACTCCCTCTCCAGCTGGCGGGAAAAAAAATTCTCAGAATGGATAAATTGTATGTATCTATAACTAAAATAAGTCTAGATACATCCATTTCTAGGACAAGTATTTCCGGACGGAGGGAGTATTAATTATACCAAGAGAGCCGGATTGGCACCGCTTAGTTCATGTAAATGTAATGAAATCCATCATCTTTATATGAAGATCTAGCTTTTTTATACGAAATCCTTCATGCTTATATGAAATCAGTCCGTGTTTGCACAAATTTCATCTGGTTGGTTAGAGTTGTGAAAATGTATGCCGCTGGCGTTTGATGTCGTCCTCCGCGGAAGGAAGCGGGAGGAAATTTGCCGGCTGCCGTTGGAGATGCTCTTATGCTGGAAATAATAGAGTGACATCCAATCCATTTGAGTTAATTGCGTGTATGATTGTCCCTCTATAAAAAGTTAATTGCATGTACAGTGTACACGTGACTTGTAGGGTAGCTACAGCTTCGTACAGAAAGTTAAAAAGAAACAAGCCCATCCTTAAGCTTGTATTCTAAGTACTCTGTGGGTTCCACTGTCAGTACAGTAGCGAAAGAAGTATATATTAAATAAGTAATATATAATATAAAAATCTAAAGTTAAAGACAGAATTCGAACTCATGTCATCGCGTTGCGAGCATCCGGCGCTAACCAGTCCAGCACATTTTTGTTGTAGACCATGCTGGAGATATATCTCCATGTCTACTCTTATACTCCATCCGTTCCTAAATATTTCTCTTTTTCATATTTCAAATGGACTACCACATACGGATGTGTATGTAGACATATTTTACAGTGTAGATTCACTCATTTTGCTCCATATGTAGTCACTTGTTGAAATCTCTAAAAAGACAAATATTTAGGAATGGAGGGATTAGAAAACAGAGTTGGTGATGATGGTGTGCGTGCCATCCTGCAATATAGGCCGCCGGATTTATATTTAACGGATAGGAAGAAAACTATGGGAATTTTGCAAAAATATACCCACACCCCTCTCCACGTTCGCAAATACGGCCTTCCCTCGTTCATCCTTTTCTCTCACAAGATAAACTACTCATACAAATGCATCTTGGTGTTCCGTGCAACGCACGGGCATCTAGCTAGTTTCTTTTAAAATAGATACTGCGATAATTGGGTCGAAGTGATATATTTTATGTCTGCCCCGAATGATTTCAGATGCACTAGTAGTAACAAAGAAAAGGTTGCCTTGTTAATAAACAAAAAACAGGGTGAAAACTATCACATGAGGCTGGTAAAAACGAGGCACACTGGGTTCAGCGTCACCGTCACTACAGCTGTGCGCGCGCAAGAAGTCTACATATCGAGGGGGCTACTGTGCGAGGCACAGAGACACAATGTTCGAGAGAGAAACCAATTGACAGATTATGATCAGATCGAGTTGTCACCCTTCTGCTGTCATTGTTGGGGTGGGGGAGGGGGAGGGAGAAAAAGACGACAGTGTGCGCGGTAAGCACAGAGGCACAACTAGCGAGTGTGTGTGTATGTGTGTGTGTGTTTGAAAGAGGAGTAGATAGATTACTATCAAGATCGAGGTGCCGCCCTACTCCTTCGGTGTCGGGTAGTGTGTGTGCGTGTGTGTGTGTGTTTGAGAGAGAAGCTAGTCGATAGATTAGTATCAAGATCGAGGTGTCACCCTAGTCCTTCGGTGTTGGGAAGTGTGTCTGTGTGGTTGTGTGGGTGTGGGTGTGTGTGTCGGGGGGGCAGTGACACTTACATATCCCTACTCTTATAAAAAATAGAGTTGGTGATGATGGTATTCCTGCCATCCTGCAATATAGGCCATCCGATTTATACCCGACGGATAGGAAGGAAACTGTGGCAATTTTGCAAAAAGATACCCACACCCCTCTCCGCATTTGCAAATAAGGCATTCCCTCGTTCATCCTTTTCTCCCACAAGATAAACTACTCATACAAATGCATCTTGATGTTCGGTGCGATGCATGGGCATCTTGCTAGTAGGGAGAAGGAGTTTGTGTGACACATATCTAGCTATATTAAGGGATAGGTAGATAGCATTTGTGCGAGGCATACATATCACGAAGATAAACAAAATTGTGTGCATGCAAGTGACGGAAAAATGAAGCGATAAACAATGTGTGTGTGTGTGTGCGCGCGCGCGCATGTGTGTGTGTGTGTGTGTGTCTGTGTGTGTGTGAGAGAGACAGAGAGAGAAAGAGCGAAATATCAAAACAAAAGGTGCTCTGTTGGAATCCCATTGTATGTATTCATATGGTTCCGGAACTCGAGTTAACCTTAGGCATATGTGTGAGAGACATTATTATACTTTGAGACATTAGTGGCTGTGGGTCGGCGGAATTAAAGGGGTGGGCGTGTTCGACAGAGAGAGCGTGTGTGTTTCTGTGTGAGAGACTTGTAGGACGGGGTAGAAAGACGAATTCTAACCTTGACGAAGGGAGAGAAATACATGAAGTGCGCGTGTGTGATTCTGATGCCCACAAGGAAATGAGATATGTATGCGTGTGAGAGAGATTGCACAATTCATTCACGTATCACTATCTAGCGATCGTGGACGTGCATCGCTTGAACATAAATCAATATCTACTTCGTATCGTGGCCAAATGTACAATATCGAATCAACGCTATAAAGATTGGACACTCACATACCACATTTTTTCTATTTAAATAAACCTTTTCAGTTGTGCATGCCAAAGTTACAGTGATGTTTCTTCAAACAACCAATGTAGCTATCATGTACATGCACCATTGTTACTCTTGCATTCAAAATCATTAGTCTTGGATGACTTAAGGTTCTATTATGAAGTAATATATGTAATATTCATATATGAATTCAACGGGTACGCAATTTATGAAATGGAGGCTATGTAATCATATGAGGTAACACTTTTAAGTAGCGGACTACAATATCCATTTCTTTTTGTGCGCCTCTACACTAACACGTCAATGCATTATGTTTAAAGTAAATAACCAAATGCACTAAATTATCTATTTACACGAGAAATACATAGGCTGAGTGTTTGATCCGGTTTTTTTTTGAACGCGCCACTACACCCGTATGATTGGTTGTGCCCGTGTGAACGTCCAAGTTATCGGCGCATCATCCCAAGTTATTGTCTTATATTCTGGGGTGGACTTCACACCAATTATTAACTGCTGATGCGTGCCCCGTGTACACAGTCTCGCATGGCCTTCCCGCTAGCACGGTCCAAAATTAGTTGAAACTGGATACGAACGATCCCGCGGGCGGCAAAATCTCCCGCCTCCTTCTAAAATTTCCGCCACCTTAGTCTTTAGCATGCGAAATTCCCCTTTTGTCCTTGGTGCACGGAGACCAACAGTTACAATACCGCCTCATCTACATAATAGGTCGGGGCTGCTTTGGTAACTTCCGGTTCCCCCCACTACACGGCACCCCCATTTCCTCTCCTCCTCCCACAAAAACGACTAACTCCACAGCACCAGAGCATCACACATCACGTCGTCCGTACTTCATCGGCCTTTCTCCCCTCCCCTCTCGAAACCCTAGACTGCTCATCCACCGGCGTACCAGAGCCCATTCACTGCCAGCGGCATCCACCTCGCCGGATCTGTTTCTGCGGCCGCATCTACCCCTCCCACCTCCCCTAGAAACAAGTAGACTGCTCATCCACCACTGTACCATAGCCCATTCAGTGCCGGCCTTGTCCACGGCGCCGGATCTGCTTCATCGGTACTATCTTCAACCGCAGCGCATCTGTAGCGGCTCAATCATACTCCCCACCGGAGACACTTCATCCACACCCCCCCGGAGCCGCCCCACCGACGCCCCGGTCGACGGCCTCTGATCCCCTTCGCCGACACCTTCCTCAACCCTACCGGAGCCGCTTCGCCGACACCATCGTCAACCCCACCGGAGTAGCTTCGCCTATACCATTTTCAACCCTACCGGGGCCGCTTTGCCAACTCACAAGTCCACGGCCTCAGATCCGCTTCCTCGCACCCTCATCCAACCTACCGGAGCAGCTTCTGACGCCCCGTCCACGGCCGCAGATCCGCATCGTCGACACCATCCTTAACCCAACCACCGGAGCAGCTTTACCTATGCCCTCGTCCACGGCCATAGATCCGCTTCGCCCACACCATAGTCCACCCTACCAGAGCCGCTCCACAAACACCCTACTCAACGGTTCTAGATCTCCTTACCGGACCCCGACAGCCAGCACAGTGTCACCACCCTTGACGTTTCTAACCTGATTCCCACCGTCTGGCAAGATGCCAAGCACCCGCCACAGCCTAGGTACTTGTCACCTTTAAACCCGTCCAGCATCACCTGCCGATGTACTTCAAATATACTAACAGGTCGCTGTTACCTGTTATGCAGCTGGCAAAAACTACAAGAACGATGTTTCTTCTGGATCTAACAGCTTGGCCAACCAAGATCCTGGACCGAGGCATTGCTATGATCTTGTAAGCGTGTCTCTCTCTCTTGTATTGTTCTGTGCCTGCCAGCATGCTTTGCTAGGATTTTCGACCAGTAATCCCTTTGTGCAGACAATGATTTCTACTACTGGCTGCTAAATTAGATATGTAGATGTCATACATGATACTACCTCGTACCTCCGTTCCTAAATATAAGTCTTTCTAGAGATTCCACTATAGGCTACATACGGAGCAAAATGAGTGAATCTACACTCGAAAATGCATCTATATACATCTGTATGTGGTCCATACTGGAATCTCTACATAGACATATATTTAGGAACAGAGGCAGTACATTACACAAAATCGTAGGTAGCATGTAGGAATTCCAGTACACTACATTAGGCTCCCTTAGAGTGCTAGTCCAGCACACAGAGTCATGGCTAGTTTATGCTACGCACACAATCATTAATTTGTGGTTTAAATATGCGCAAGGGATACACAATGTATTATCATGTAGAGATGTCTGAAATTAGCCGGATAGGGTTACACAATGAAAAAGTACAAGATGTATGTGGCAATTTCATGGAACATCACAAAAAAAAGGAGAGCCAGCGGTGAGCCTATACAGTGTGCTATGGTACGTCACTCCTCCATTGCAATCATCGTGACATGTTATTTGTATGTCAGTTCTATTGGCCAAGTTTCTTAGGGACAGTTATTATGAGTTATCCTAAGAAAATAAACACCTGTGAATATAAGCTCCATGTAATAAGCCAACCAGTTCTTTTCATTGCGTTTTCAGCTTATCTTTGGTATGATCAGTGAAAAGTCTAGATTGCATTATATTTTTTTCATTTTGCTGCCCATATGAAAATTAATTTGACTTGCAAACATCACAAATTGAACCCAGTGCAGTAATTAATATGATAGGAAAACAGACCATCACTATTTTCTCAAAATGCAAATACAAAGATACCATCTACTTGGCACAATCTACTTTGGTCAATGTTTTCCATAGAGATCCCATTGCCTAATTTAAACGAAAAATGCATGACCCGCATTTAAATGAAGAACAATTATTTATTGAAATTGGATGGTCCAAGTGGCTGGTTATTATCATATAGCAGCACCACCTGAAAGCGTCATATAGCAGCAGCAACAGCTCATAGCAACTCATCATACAATAGCAGCAGCAGCAGTGTGCAATTCATCATATACCACCAGCAGCTCATAGCAATTCATCATATAGCAGCAGCAGGAGCAGCTCATAGCAATTCATCATATAGCAGCAGCAGGAGCAGCTCATAGCAATTCATCATATAGCAGCAGCAGGAGCAGCTCATAGCAATGCATCATATAGAAGCTGCAGAAGCAGCTCATAGCAATTCATCGTATAGTGGATCAGAATGAAAATTTGGCAAAAAATTAGAGGAGATCCTCACCTTGTTGGATGAGCTCATCCTTCAACAGCACCTCAAGGCCACGGCCTGGGAGGTGGGGAGGGGGAATAAGGTGCCTTCTGTCGCAGTGTGGCATCAGCTGTAGTTGTGCAGCGCCTGCCGGAGTAGTGCGTTGGATGAACCACAGTGGAGCAGCTGATGGAGACCATGAGAATGAGGGGCGGCACCAGAGGGAGGAGCAGCCAGGGAGATTTTCCCCTACCCGCCGGCCATGTAGCCTAGTTGGACAGAACATCGTCGAGGACCAGGCCAGACAGGATCAGTGGCGACCGCTTGCTGGAGGAACCCTAGTGCTGCAAGCAGGGGATCGAGGTAGAGGGAAAGGGGAGAGGAGATGCAAGCGGGCAGGGCAATGACCGCTTGTGTGTTTGTTTTTACTTGAGGGTGAGGTGTGACGCGGGCGCCACCAGTTGCATTTTAAGTGTAATATAGGCAGACAACAGAGTCATTTCACTATTACCCTTCCCTTTAATTTTTAGTGAGGTTCTACCCGAAACACCCCCCTCCAAAGCGAAATTAGTTAAGCCCAAGCCCATGACTCAAAAATGACTTCTTTACATCTTTTATGGCTTATTTTGACAATAAGCCCTGAAAAGGCGGAATAGAACTGGCCCTTAACCTGCAATTAAATTGTGTGTGCAATGATGAATCACTCCTGCCTGCTATAGTGTACATTTAGGCATCATCATACATGGCAAAACCTAATACATGCGCATTCCATTGTAGAATCTGGAATATGCAATGTTTATGTTAGTTCGTACGTTGCACATGATGTTTAAATGCCCCTTAAATCTGGTCATTCAAGTGATGGTCTTTAAGCCTCCTTCTTTGCTTCTTTTCTTGATGCGTAAGATTTGCTCACACATCTGTTCAATTGCTTGTTTGCATCAGCCAGCCATACTAGGACTGTTTACTTTGATTACTTGCTGTTCTTGACCTAACACTCTAACAGAGCTTGTCAACGATTTAAACACTAAGGGCTGCTGTAGTGGGGCCTTTTCTAACTCATAGGTGACATAAAGGTTTGGCTGTACCCTAAAGTAGGCTCTCCAAGAGTACCTGGAGATCCAGTTCGAAGGTATGCCTAGTTTTTACATAGTGCAGACATAGTAAATGTTCCTTTCATTGTGTGCAAGTGCAAGAGATGCGGCATGTTTCATTATGTGGTGTTGTTTTGTTATAATCTCATCCTTTTGTGTTCACAGACTGGAAAGTATGCATATTTATCTTCCAAGGAGACGAGTAACTAGTTTGTGTCACCTTGCAGAGGGGGTGCAATGAAGATAAGATTGAGGATTTCCAAGTAGAAAATTTTAGGAAGGAGCCTTGCAAGAGAAGTAGGAGCTGCGCTGAGCCTCTTCAACCTGTTAAGGTAAGTCACTGTATCCAACTCAACAGTTCAATTCCTTGTTTGTTTCAGGCATAGTTAATTTGCTCTTTTCAATTGCTTTATTTGTCCTCAGTTAATGAGATGCCCAAAGAATGATGCCTGATGTTGGGTACTTGTATAACTATTAGTTGACATAATTAAAGGCCTTACCATTTAATTGCTCTTTTCAATTGCTTTAATTACTCTACTTTATTTGTCCTAACCAACTATTATTGAATGAGGCTCACAATCTAGTTAATACTAGGCTAATGATTGCATAGTTTTGCTTGTTGTAGTATGTTTGTATGAAATCCTCTGCTGTTCATTATGCTCCCTAAGACTTTAATTGAGCTACAGAATGGCCAACTGCTTGCTTACTTCTACGCAACGTGATGTCTAAATTGTAACTTGTCTACGTTTTGGATTGGGCCCCAACATCATGCTCCTCTGGTGAGCTAAGAGAGATTTCTGTATGCAGGCTGCACAGACTACCTTTTTTATAAATTTTAAAATATCACCTACTTATGCTTCATGACATGTAACGTTATTGTTAGTCCTGTTTTGCCATGTACAAAATAGTCTGTCTTGCTCGCTTCACTTTTGTAACTATATTTTTGCCCTAGTCATGTGTACTTACAGAAACATTTCAGGATGAAGTGACATCAACACAAAGATCTGCGAGCAGTGCAGCATGGTCGTTACCGAATGATTATGGATTGGAATTGGAATGTGTTGATGTTCTCGAGCATCAACTAGAGGTGGCAAGACAACGTGTACATGATTCTGAACGTACAATCAACAAGTTGAGACTGGACATGCAGGTATTAGATGCAGGAGTCAAAAAAATGAAACAAGACACTGAGTTAACAACGCAGGAATTGGAGATTTTGCAGACTGAAATTTGTGCTATCTAAATCCGGCCAATCCTATTTTCTGAAGAGATAATAGTTCAAATGGTAAGTTATGTTGATGCGCGTCCATGATGTATGAGCTGTATTTGCCCAATGTATGTAATTTGCTATTTGTGTATGCTTTATTATCACTGGTGCCCGAACCATAATGCCCAGTGGGTATAATCGGCTATAATTTCTTTATTGTATAGTGTAGGATTATTCTACGTTTCTATGCCTTAGTCTCTTTATTGTATAGTGTATGTTTTTTAGAGGTGATAGCATAGAGTAGGATAATTCTTTGAATATGCTATAATGTTCAAACAGGGGCCAACTCGCCCAAACATTGTAGTGACCATGGCCCTCCACAGGCCGTACGATCCATGGGCCATCTACAGGACGAATGATCCATGGCCTTCTATGGCCGTCAGATTCATGGGCCTTCTATGGGCTGTCGGATCCGTGGGCCTTCTATCGGCTGTCAGATCCATGGGCCTTCTATGGGCCAACGGATCCGTGGGCCTTCTATGGGCCATCGGATCAATGGGCCTTCTATGGGCCGTCGGGTCAATGGGCCTTCTACGTCCCGTAGGATCCATGGGCCTTCTACGGGCCGTCTCATCTATGGGCCTTGTACGGGCCGTATAAGGGGCCGTAAACGGGCTAGAGTGGAAATCATACGTTTATGGGCTGACCATAACAGGTCGTTAATAGGCCGTATTTGATGATGAAAATGGCCCAACAGATTAACGGGCCACAAACGGGCCGACTATATCCACGGGCTGAATTTGGCCCACAAGCAGAAAAGGCCAGTAACGGGCCATAAGTAACCGAATGCTGGAAATGAGCCGAAGAATAAATGGGCCCTCAGAAGGCCGAAAGATAACACGGGCTGGAAACGACCCAATGGAATAATGGGCCGCTAATGGGTATAAAGCGATACACTGTTCATTATGGGCCGGTTTCACCACGGGCCATTAATGGGCCAAGAGTTACAAAGGGACTCATATGGGCCGAAATACGTCATGGGCCATACATGGGCCGGAAGTTAAAACGGGCTGGAATTATATTGGACGGCCCAGATGACGCTACTGGGCCTAATTCGGATAGGCCGTAAACGGGCCGTGGGTTAGCGGGCTGTAAATGGGCTATATGCGAACAGGCCGTTAACAGGCTTGCCGTGGGCTGGCCCGCCACCTTTTGACCAAGTCAAATGGGCCGGCCTTCTCACAGGAATGGGCCTCTGTTTGGCCGTGCCACGTGTCGACGTATCATAGGCGCTTTGGGTCCAATGAGTGGATGACATCTGTCCCAACGGTGAGCTCACACGTGTTTCCTCCAGCCAATGATGATTTTACACGTGGAAAACCCCATTGGTCGGGGCTGTTAACGGGTTATCGGATCCAAAACCGGACCCGATAGCTTAACGGCGTTCCATTACGGTGGATGCCACGTGTCGGTCACCCTTGACGAAAGCACTTCTGTGACGCGCGATTTATCGTCATGGAAGTGGACACTTCCGTGATGATAATTTTGGTAATGTTATGGAACACTTCTACGACATCACAGGTATGACTATCTTGATTCTGTCATAAATTTGTCATGGATGTACATGCATGACAGAAAACGTGACCTACTGTGACAAACACGTATCATCACGGAAGTGTATTTTTTTGTAGTGCTGGCGGCGAGACGGCCATCTACTCTGATGGTGAGTCATCAACCGGTGAAACCAATTCAATGTATCAACTGCAGGACGGCCGTCTTGGGGGCTATTCCGATGGCGACAGTATTCCAGACCCCTATGAGCCGCCGAACAGGGTGGCGATCTTCATGGCCGGTACACAGCCGGTGCTCGGTTCAACAACCGCCGCGGCGATGACCTCTAGCTCAACGGCTGCGGCGGCGGCTGGTGCTAGCGGCTCTACGCGTCTGCCAGCTCAGGTTTTGACAGAGTTGTTGGAGGCTTTAGTGACGTTGATGGGGATGGAGATAACCCCGGATACTCAAGAACAGCATAAGGTGGATGTTGCAAAGTTATGGGATGAGATAGCTCAAGCTAAGGAGGAACTGGCGGCTGAGAACGATAGGATGGCCACGGAGCGCGCTGCTTTGGATGCTCAGGCACAACGGATTCAGGAAGACTCTTTTCGGCTCACCTTGGACCAAAACGCTTCAAATGAAATCACGAGAAGGAGGCACCAGACTCGTCTACCCCCGGTTTATGATGCGAGAAACCTATTCAACATGCTTGGAGCAAGGACCAGTGACTCGCCGGTGGTAAACTGGGCGGTTGAGGCACCCGTGATTGGAGCGCCGGTTCAGCCGCGTATGATGGATCCACCTCGTTTGAATATTACTCCTCCTCAGCACGCTCCAACACCGCTGGCTCATTATTCTAACCCTTTGGATAATATGATTGCTACGGTGACGCGACTGGCTGCTCGCCCAGTTGAAGGTGAGTCTCTGGCTGCGACAGAGACACGGAGGGCCAGAGAGCTTCTTCAGACATCACTGGATCAACAGGCGGCTTCTTCATATAGCCGTGAAAGGATTCACTCAACCCCTCGACCATGTCGGGGTTATAGCTGGCACATTGACTCGCCAGCAGTTTCAAGCAGTGAACAGCGCCGTAGCCAACCTCGTGGGCATGACCCGGCGTGCGGTGGTGTCGATGCTCAGACCTTGGTGGATCAGGGCAGAGCGCGTCGGGAGGCTGAGTTGGCGGCTCAGCTGGTGGCTCAACCACAATCTCTGGTTTATCCATCAGCGTCGGTAGAGCTAGGAGTGACCTCGAGAACCTTGGGTGTGGCATGTTTAGTGCCGGCTATACGTAATGAGCGCTTACCTAAGGATTTCAAGGGTCCTCGTAAGGTGCCTAATTACACGGCGGATCAGCCCCCTGAGGCTTGGATTGAGAGCTATGAGATGGTCATGGAGATGCTGGATGTTAGTGATGCTGCATGTGCTAAATACTTCATCATGATGTTGGATGAACCGGCGCGTACTTGGTTGAAGGGGCTGCCCGCTAACTCCATTAGATCATGGGCAGAGTTGAAAACTCGTTTCATCAAAAATTTAAAGACACGTGCAAGTAGCCTATATCGATCCTGGATTTGGATTCTTGTGTCCAAGGTGAGGGCGAGTCAACAACTAATTGGGTGCGCCGGATCTCAGCTGTTATACATTCATCAGATAGTATCAATGTCGGCTCAGCAGTCCTGATGTTGGAGAAAAATTGCCATTTCCTCCCACTTAAGCAGAAACTGGGGCGGCTTAAACGCCACTGCAATGACATGGGGGATCTCATGGCGGCTCTCGTCAAGTATGCCGACTCTGACAATACCAAAGACCCTGAGTCTGATGAAGAGAAGGCTGGTAAGGGGAAGAAGAGCAGCAATACGAAGGGACAGCAGCATAATACGGCAGGCCGAGGTGGCAATGGTAAGCACAATACTGATGGCAATTTAGACTTTGTGGCTAACACCAATACACAGAATAATAATCAGTGTCGCAAGGGAAAGCCGCCCCGGCTCGGAGGGCCAAAATTTAACCTTGAGGCGATGATGAATCAGCCTTGTCCAAAGCATGGTACGCATGAGAAGCCGGCCACTCATCTGTGGAAGGATTGCTTCATCATGAGGGAATATAGGAATTCCAATATTTTCCAAAACAATCATGGCCCGAATGGCGGTTTCAAGATCTGGCTCCCATGGACCTGGCTTTGGTGTTGGCGGTTCAAACTCTGGTTTCCAGGGCTAAGGAAATCAATGTGGTTTTAATCAGCAGTCTGGTCAACGGAATCAGCAGCAGCAGTTTGGTTATTAGAGTAATCCGAAGCAGTTGAATAGTGGACAGTATCATGTGTTCACCACGAGTCTATGTAAACGAGACCAGAAGATTCATAAAAGGGCGGTAAACACAGTTGAGCCGGCGATTCCCCGTTATTTGCGATGGTCTGAACATCCAATTCTTTGGAGCCGTGAGGATCACCAGCCCCGAGTTGACAATCCAGGTCATTAGGCTTTAGTGGTGGCACCTCAGGTTGGAGGTTACAGGTTCACTAAGGTGCTCATGGATGGAGGCAGCAGCATCAATATCCTTTACTATGAAACTTTTCGTCGTATGAGTTTGACTGATAAGGATCTTAAGCCGTCTAACACTATTTTCATGGTGTCGTGCCTGGTAAGTCGGCGTACCCAGTGGGAAAGATAGCTTTGGAAGTGGCCTTTGGTGATGATCATGATTCCAGAGTTGAGAGTTTGACCTTTGAGGTGGTTAAGATTAAGAACCCTTATCACGCTTTGTTTGGGCGGCCGGCTTATGCTAAGTTCATGGCAAGGCCTTGTTATGTTTATCTGCAGCTTAAGATGCCAGGTTATAAGGGTACTACCACTGTACATGGGAACAGAAAGATAGCCTTGGCATGTGAAGAGGGCGATGCTGCTTATGCTAAGTAAGTTTGTGCAACAGAAGAGTTGAAGTTTTATAAAGATAATGTTTACCCAGCAGATATGACACCTTTGAAGAAGCCAACCACAGAGCATGACCCTCTGTTGAAATTTAAGTCGGCAGATGACACTAAGTTGGTTGATTTTGTTCCAGGCGATTCATACAAGAAGTTCAGTATCAGTGCTAATCTGGATCCAAAATAGGAAAGCGTGCTCATCAAGTTCATCCGTGAGAACTGTCGGTGTCAAAACCGGCGGATCTCGGGTAGGGGGTCCCGAACTATGCGTCTAAGGTCGATGCTAACAGGAGACAGGGGACATGATGTTTACCCAGGTTCGGGCCCTCTCTATGGAGGTAATACCCTACTTCCTTCTTGATTGATCTTGATGAATATGAGTATTATAAGAGTTGATCTACCACGAGATCGTAATGGCTAAACCCTAGAAGTCTAGCCTGTATGACTATGGTAATGAGTCTCTCTCCTTCCGGACTAAGTCCTCCGGTTTATATAGACACCGGGAGGATCTAGGGTTACACAAGGTCGGTTACAAAGGAAAAGAATCTACATATTTGGTCGCCAAGCTTGCCTTCCACGCCAAGGAGAGTCCTATCCGAGCACGGGTGCAGTCTTCGGTCTTCGTATCTTCACAGCCCATCAGTCCGGCCCATGGCTAACAGACCGGACGCCCGAGGACCCCTTAGTCCAGGACTCCCTCAGTAGCCCCTGAACCTGGCTTCAATGACGAGGAGTCCGGCGCGCAGATTTGTCTTCGGCATTGCAAGGCGGGTTCCCTTCTTTCCGAACTCCAAGATAGTCTTCGGACGTGATGATTGTATCCGGACCTGTAATACACACCACACACAACTGCAGAGAGAATATAATATTCCACGGGTCCAATCAGCTGACAACTTTTTACGACATGACATCATGTTTGCCCGGTCATAATTTCAGACCGTTTTCATCTGCCGTTCCATGTTCCGAAACGCGGTTGCCATTGGCACGTCTTCATCTATGAACCTATCATTCCCCGCCCTTGCCCATTATTTCTTTTTGGTCTTGTCAAAGCAAAGATCGTGTCCCCTTATCGCGGGATCCTCATCAATACGAGCGTGGGTAACCCAACCGTGCCGTTTACACAGTCCTTGGGAATAGGCGAGTTTCAAAGCAAATGGGGAGGCGTTCAATATTCACTGCCTTTATAAGGGGATAAGGATTCCCTTCTTCTCCCACACCTTCTTTCTCCGCCCTTCCGATCTTGAGCTCCAGTGCCCAAGTTCTCATCTTCCTCCCACTCAAGCTAGCACTCAACCATGTACGGATCCGGAGGTCAGGGCAAGTGGATGGCCTCCTCCGTTAAGGAGAAGGATATTACTGAGCTTCGGGCGGCCAGGTACTTGGCGAAGGAAATCGCCCACCGCCTTCCAAACCAGGGGCAAATCTTCCCCACGCCGAAGCCCAATGAGAGGGTGGTATGTATCCCTCATTTCTTCCGCGGGCTAGGATTTCCTCTCCACCCTTTCGTCCGCGGGCTGATGTACTACTACGGGATAGACTTTCATGATCTATCTCTGAACTCTTTCCTCAACATCTCGGCATTCATCGTCGTGTGTGAGGCCTTCCTCTGCATTCAACCCCACTTCGGGTTGTGGCTCAAGGTCTTCAACGTGAAGCCGAAGGTGGTGGATGGCTAGCACGCGGAGTGCGGAGGGGCCATGGTGAGTAAGCTGTCCAATGTCTCCTGGCCGAAAGGCACTTTCGTGGAGACTGTCAAGGAATGGCAGAAACAATGGTTCTACATTACAGAACCCCGTGGCACCAACTGGGCCGCGGCTGCCGAATTCAACCCTGGTGTCCCAATGCGGCTCACCTCATGGGTCGAGAAGAGCCCGAACTGGTGTTCGTCAGACGAGCTGATAGCGCTGCAGACGCGCGTTCAAAGTATGGTGGACAAGGATGTCAAACTTGTCGATATAATCCAGGTGATGCTAGTTCGCCGGATTCTTCCGTGTCAAAGCCGAAGCACCCCTCTATGGAAGTTCAATCTGAAGAAGCACCATACTCTGAAGAGGCTCTTCGAGACCACTCACGAAGGTGCCTGGAAGTTGCTCTTTAAGGGCAAGGAGAAGCCTCCGGCCACAGATTCAGACCGCGGACACAACATTAACCATCTCACCGGCGAGGTATGTTATTTTTTAACGCATCCCCTACTTGCCTGTTTCGAGGATGATGTCTGAGCTTTCATCATTGCTTCTTCAGGACTGGATGGAGAGGGCGAAGCGGATCCAGTGTCCGGCTCCGCTGCCTGAAGAACCAGTCATCCCACGCTTACCAAAGATGCTGGTGCCGGCACCATATAAGGCGCCGGAGAAGAAGGCCAAGAAGAAGCCCAAGGGGGTCAAAAGCGGCCCCCGTCACAAGGGTGCTTCGGACATGACGTCCGAAGACGAAGAGAACCATTCCTTCGTCCCTGAGGACGACGACGAGGAAGGGGAGGAGGAGGAGGAGGAGGAGGAGGACGAGAACAACCCTCCCCCCGAGGAGGGAAAGAAGAAGAGGACAGCTTCCACGAATCTGGAGGCGGGAACACCCAAGAAGGGGAAGAGCGCCCTTGCGGTCAACACCGCGTGGGACGTTGGCAGCAGTCCGGAGCGACGCCCCCGCACTAAGCCCCGGGCCGCATCGTAAGTGCTAAGACTCGTACATGCCCATAGATCGAACCTTTCCTCCTTGTTGTATTCACGTGATCAGTTATGTTATTACAGTCCGGCCCACGACAGCTCCCAGCGATCCTCATCAAGAGGTTCGTTGGACCCGAGGGAGATGGTCAGCCGCTTACTCTCCCAAGGCCAAAGGGGACGACGAGGTGCTCTCCCAACGGACCTTCCCATGCCGGGGAGAGTCTCGAGAAGTGCCCGAAGGCGAAGACCCCGTCGCCGGACACAAGGGGGAACCAATCCCCCGGGAGACTGGGAAGGAGGGCCGTACTCAGTTCGGCCCTCAACCGGACTTGATTCCGGAGACTGATACGGCTCCGGAATCCGGCACGCCACCTCCTTCGAAAGAAGGGGGTATGCCAATTCCACCGGTGACCCCTGTCCAACCAGGGGCACCAGATGATCTGCTGGAAGCGCTACGAGGCGCTTCCATTGTGGATGAGCATCGTGTTCTTATCGGCACGGTGATTGAAAGGGTTCAGTCTGCCAAGAGTGGACTAATCGAAGCCTGCAGCAGCCTGTTGACAGGTTTTGAGGTAAGCGACGCAAAAAGAGAACATCCCCATATAGCCAGTAGCCCCTGAGACACTATCCGGTGTTCGGAAAGGAAAGCCGGACAGAGGATCATTCCTGTATTGCAGGGGACTAACTAAATTTGTCTGGAATGCGAATGCAGGTGTCACTGCTGGTCACGGGCTCACGTGCTGCCGAAGTCTCCGAACTTAAGCGGAGACTGGAGAAGGCCGAGGAGGAGCTCGGCCAGGTGAAGAGGCAGCTCCAGGAGAATCAAGGTATGTAATAACCTAGGAAATATTTAAAAAGAGTGCGATGATATGTATTTACCAAAGTCTCTTGATATAAATAGGGGCAACGACCGAGGTCGAGGCCCTGAAAAAGGCCCTGGGCGAAGCCGAGGAGAAGGCCGTCAAGGAGCAGGCTACCCGTAAGAAGCTCAAGGCCCGGGTCGGCGAGGTACAACAGGAGCTCCGCGACGCGGTGAAAAAGTGCGAGACCTTGGAACGTGACGCGTTGGCCAAAGAGGCCGAACTCTCCAAGGCTCGTCAGAGCGCGGAGACGGCCCGGAACGAGGCCCAGGGTGCCCTCCAAGAGGTCCAGGAGGCAAGGAAGATTGCGGCGGGTAAGGCATTCAGTATGCAAAGCAAATATGCGGAGAGGATGTATCTTTTACTAACCCGGATTCGGAGTTCTCCAGGGGCTTTTGCTGATTTGCCGCGAAGTGTGTCCGATGCCACGGAGTTCTTTCGAGCCGAAGAAGGGAGTTCTACGGAGAAGCTATTCTGGTTGCAATATCTTGTGCCAGAGCATCCCGTGTCCTTCACCGATCAGCTGAAACGGCTGGTGGAGCTGCATAGGGTGCCCGAACTAGCCATGAAGGATTTGATAACCCGGCTGTGGCCAGCCGAAGCTATGCCCGGCAGCTACTTCAGACTCGTGAGGCGGATGGTGGACGCCAGTCCTCCACTGGATATTGTCAAGCGATCGGCCTGTATTGAGGGTGCTCGTATGGCCTTCGCCCGTTGCAAGATGTGGTGGGCGAAGATGAATGCCGTCGATCTGGCCCAAGGGACGCCAGAGGGCAAGGAGCACCGCACACCCGAGCGTTATTTCGCGGATATCCTGGAGGGGTCTCGTATTGTAGCAGCGTAGTGTGGGCAGGCCATTATTTTCGAATGAATACATTCATGTTGTCGTTGCCTTGTATGATGAAACAAAGTCAGTTTGTAATATAATTTTTGTAATGTTTTAATTTTTTTCCCCTGTGCGGCCGTGTTGTATGGAATCTGAGAGTTGGCCAGTCGTCGGCTTCTGCCCCCATGTGGGTAGTATGGGGGTGTTCGGGATGGAATCTAAACAATCTTGATCCAATTGTATGGTCCTTGAAGGAGTTGTTTAGTGCAACGAACCAGGCAATCGGACTATGCGGCTTAAACGCCCTCACTTTGCCATAGGAGTTTTACAAGAAAACATAGGCGCAACCCCTAGTTTTTCGAACCAGAGTGCTATGAGCGTCTGATCGGGAAGTACCGATCCTTCGCATAATGCGGAAAAAATCTCTAACGATTTCCAACCTCTCGAACAACTGACCAGCTCTTGCTATATCATGACAGTCAATTTTCGGCTTTCTCTACTGAGGTGCTCCATTGGATAAACCAGGGGCACAATCGCAGTAGTTCTCCCTTTACTACCTTAGCCGATATAGCGGAACGTAAGGTAGCAAGCACAGGAGCCGGGCAACCCAACTATTGACCAAAGACATGATTCGGAGCCAATGCATATAATGCTAAATTTGGGGTGCCGAACTGAAAAGTGTTCGGACTTTTATCGCCATGTTGTGGGGTACTATAAAGCCCCTGGCAAATATGAAACGTACCTAAGCGTACGGGTGCTAAAAGATAAATTATTAAAGGAAAACAGAAAGAATGCAGAGGTGATATCTTGGGCCCTTAAACTTGAGCCACGAGTTGTTTCCATTATAATTGGGTTAATGCGTCAAAGCGCATTAATACAAATGGTGCGATAAGCGGCCGGCTATTTAACATGCCATGACCAGAGGCGAGCTGCGTGTGGGTCCTGACAATAGGTAGAGTGACCTCTAGAACTTCCCCTATACGTCTGTGATTCTTGCCATTCTGGTGTTTTTATCCTTTTACATGACTGATAATTAGGCCATCCAAGAAGGCCTATGTAAAAGAAACCTGAAAAAGGAAAAAGGAAATAGTAAAAGTATTTGTATGTCCGGGATCGGTTAAGCCAAACAGTGGATCATAAGATTTTTGTGCCTCCATCGATGCCCATGGGATTTTGAGTGCGTAATTATGTACGCGTGGTACGAATGCCACTACCCGATCGAGGCTGGGACGGAGGCCAAATTGCTAGTCGAGCTCTTGATGAGCCGCGCTATCCTGGTGCAGCGTAGTCCGGACCCTCTTTATGATGTCCCGGGGCTCGATAGCCGGATTACGGTTCTGCTTGGAAAGGCCGCTCTGGACTTCTGCTGCTAGGGCGGCGGTGTGCTCCTCTGTTCGGAGGGAGCGTTTCGTGTTTCCCTTGACCGTTATGATGCCACGGGGACCGAGCGTCCTGAGCTTAAGATAAGCATAGTGCGGCACCGCATTGCACCGAGCGAATGCCGTTCATCCGAGCAGTGTGTGATAACCACTGCGGAATGGGACGATGTCGAATATTAATTCCTCGCTTCGGAAGTTGTCGGGGGATCCAAAGACAACCTCTAGTGTGATTGAGCCCATACAGCGGGCCTCTACACCTGGTATGACTCCTTTCTAGTCTTTGTTGGCTTGATCCTTGATGGATTAATGCCCATTTTGCACATTGTGTCTTGATAGAGCAGATTGAGGCTAACGTTTTCCTTGATATTCTGCATAACCCTTCAGTCAAATTGCCGACGGAGGAAGATCTTGCTATTCCTGACCCAGAGGTGCAATTGGTGGCGGCTCTTCATGCTATTCCTGATTGGACAGTTCCATATTTGGCTTATATGACCCGGGGCGAGTTACTTGAGGATGAAACTTTGGCCAGGCAGATAACCCGGCGGTCTAAGTCAATGACTATTGTCAATGGAGAGTTGCACCGCAGCAGTGTCACAGGGGTGTTTCAACATTGTGTTTCTCCTGAGGAAGGCTGTGAGATTCTACGAGAGATTCTTGAAGGAGATTGTGGTCATCATGCCGGTTCTAAGTCCCTTGTAGCCAAGGCTTTACGTCATGGATTTTATTGGCTGACGGCTCATGCTGATGCAGAGGATTTGGTCAGTAAATGTGATGGTTGTCAGAAATTTTCAAGACGAGCTCATGTGTCAGCTCAAGAATTGAGGATGATTCCAATTACTTGGCCGTTTGCAGTCTGGGGACTTGATATGGTTGGACCTTTCAAAAGATCCAGGGATAAAAAGACCCGCCTTTTGGTGGCGGTTGACAAATTTACAAAGTGGTTTGAGGCAGAGCCGGTCAGTAAGTGTGACGCGACGATAGCGGCTCAATTCATCAAAATAGTGATTTTTCATTTTGGTTATCTCCACAGCATTATAACTGATAATGGCACTAATCTATCCACGGGTGCTATGAAAGAATTCTGTCAACGAGAGCATATTCGACTTGATGTATCATCAGTGGCTCAACCCCAGTCTAATGGCCAAGCTGAACGAGCCAATCAAGAAATTTTGAGAGGCATCAAGCCCCGGCTTATGGTTCCGTTGCAGAGGATGCTGGGTTGTTGGGTGGAGGAATTGTCCTTAGTAATATGGAGTATCAATACTACCCCCAACAGATCTACGGGTTACACGCCTTTCTTCATGGTTTATGGAGCAGAGGCGGTTCTCCCTAGTGACATCCATCACGACTCGCCCCGTGTGGCGGCTTATGTTGAAGCTAATAATGAAAAATCACGACAGGATTCCCTTGACCTGTTGGATGAGGAGCGTGACCGTGCGGCAGCTCGTTCGGCGATTCACCAGCAAGATCTGCGTCGTTATCATAGCCGCCGGGTTAAAAACAGAACCTTTCAAGAAGGAGATTAGGTGCTCCGGCTCATCCAGGATCAAACTGACATGCACAAGCTATCCCCACCTTGGGAAGGGCCCTATGTGGTCAGCAAAAATCTGAACAATGGATCGTACTACCTTATCGATGTTCGAGACCACAAGGACTCACGCACGTCGGAGGAGGAGACCTGCTAGCCGTGGAATATTACTCATCTTCGGCCTTATTACACCTGAGCCACCGGCTCTTGTGATGTACATACTTTGTCAATGTATATATTCTGATGAATATAATAAAGCCGACATCCTTGAATTTAGGGCCTCTGTCGTTTCATTTCTGAGAATATGAGACTTTATTGTCACTTCATATGGTCACTTGGGGGCTTCCTGCTTATTCAGCATAGCTATGATTAACCTCTTGATCCGGCTTGTACGCCATGATTACAAAATACTTGGGGGGTTCCTACTCATTGAGCATAGCTATGACTACCCTGCTGATCCGGCTTGTATGCCTGGAATGAAATATTACTTGGGGGCTCTTTGTTAATGAGAAGAGCTTTGTTGAACCTTGTAATAGGCTTGGACGCAAGGTGTATTCACCAAAAAATCTGGGTTATCCTGCCTTTGTTTTCTTGCCACTCCGACCAGGTAATCCTGGAATGACTCGTCGCACTCTTGACAATCAATCTTGTAAAGACCATGAATTTGTCAAAGTTAAAACAACGATTGGTCATGTGAGGTCCGGCTTACGGGTTTGAATTAAGGTTTAACTCAGCGACTGTGCGGCCCTTGAATAGCACTTGACATTGAGGCTTGGAAGCCTATGAAATCCTTGTTTTCTTATTTATATTTGATTTGAACATTTTTTGAGGTTCATCTTTCGTGACATGTTAATACATGGTTGAAAACCGATGAGGGCCATGTTGCCTTATGGTTCATGTATGAATTTATCCGGAGTTTTATTAACCCGGCCTGGTTGTGGACTTTAAGTCGCCAGGGTATGATGATTATATGCTTAGAGTGATGAGCTCTAAGTTTTGGGATGCTACCCCTTGCTGCATACGACGTTGTAAGCCGGCGGTATGAATAAATTGAACAGGGCGTTGTGCTTCTATCTTCGGGCTATTACCCTTACTGCACGACGTGTGATAAGTCGGCAGTGTGAACAAATATCACAGGTATGATATTTATTTTATTATGATTATATGAGGTTTTGATAAACCGGCCTTGATTATGGACTATTTAGTCATCAGTGGTTTTTATATGGGGTATTGTGACCCGCCCTGGGGTAAAACTGCCAGGGCACTTGTTATCTGCTTCTGTGTAGGGAACGATGATAAGCATGGTCTTCATAATTGATGATATTATAAGCATAAGTGGCAGATCTTCAAATGATGGATCAGCAGTGTTATGCAAATAAACACGCACGATGGCGTGACATATCGGAATTGTTTAACTAGCCTATTACAAGGCATCAGACAGCCCAAAAGGACAAGTGTATTTTTAGACATTGTATCAAAAAGCTATGACTGGTAAGCCGGCTCATGAGTTCAGACTTTTAGTCTTGGCGGGTTGAAGCCTCTGGATCATCCTGCGCTTCTTCTTCTTCAGCTCCTTGATTATCCATTGGCTGGAAGTCAGGCGTAGCCCAGTTGATACCAGTCAAAGCTCTAAACACAGCTTCATCATCAATAAGATTGGATGGATCAATGTCAGGAGCGAAGGTATGCTTATGCGTGGGTGGGATGAGATCCACCTCTTGATGAACCGGCGCTTTCATCTTCTTGTTCTCAGCATCATAAGCCACTTGGTATTGGGATAGATTGGTCTCTTCAGCTAGTTTGCTTGCTAATGGGCGCATTGCTCTTGCTATTTCTGCAAAATCATCAGCATTGAAGGGAGACACGTCTTCCTTTACACTCGGGCAACCATTGGCCAAGTCTTCTGGGTCGAGATCTTCTTGCCACGCCTTTGCCCGACTTAAGGCAGTCATGGCGCCGGCTCTGGCAGCTGCTCATTTTAAATCGTCGATCCTTTGGGGCGGCACCGATAACTTCTCCAATGTTTCCTTGATGAGGGTGGGCGGATGTTTCTTATAAATAGCAGAAGCAATGGTCCGTTGAGCACCAGTGTATAGCTGTTCTACAAGATTATAGACAGCCTTAAACTTGATGCACATGTCTGAGCCCAACTTGACGCTTCGGGAGCCTGCATCAGTAAAATTATTGATAAACCGGCAAGTGATTATGATATGCTTGCTGGTGTAAGGAAGTCATTTTTACTACTTACCGAAGATGCCTGATGTCATGCTGTTGATCTGATGCTTTAAACCGGACAACTTGTCAGTTACCGGTTTAAGGGCTGCCTCGGCGTCCTCTGCTCTCTTTAATAGATCCACCTTCTTGGTCTCCCAGCTAGTTCTATCAGTGCTGAAGTTTTGTTTCAATAGTTCAATGTTTTCTAAGGCAGTCTTCAGCTCTGATTTGGCTTTTGAAGTCTCGGATTGCTGAGTTTGAATATTGGCTCTCAGATCTTTGACTTGGGATTCCTTTTCATTTAGTTCAGCCTGCGACATGAACAACATGGAAGGTATTATGATCATGATTATTTTTAAAGTCCCAAGCACAATACAAGTATTCTCCTTGGCACATGGGGGCTAATGCCTATTGTTCTTTTTTACGACAAGTTTTATGATGGCCCGGGTGTAGCGACCAGACCTCAAATGGTCTGTGCCGCTGTGCACCAGTGTCATCCCTGGATCAGTAATGCTGACACGCACAGTACAAATGGAGGATTTATAACAGAGTAGCAATCACACACTTATTACATCGAATATCTCCAATGAGATTAAGTATGATAAACATGACTTAAGGCCATCTAACAACGATAACAGCGGAAGACTTGGAAGATAAGTGAGTCCATCAACTCCAGCGGCATCACTGAGTATAAGACCACGACCTAAGGCACCTTACTCGTCGTCTGAAAAGTCTGCAACATGAAACGTTGCAGCCCGAAAACGGGTCAGCACATAGAATATGCTGGCAAAATAACACATAGAGAGTAATGAACAGTAATGATACTATACTGCATGCATATATGGCTGGTGGAAAGCTCTATGGTTACAGTTTTGCGAAAAGCCAATTTTATCCTACTGCAAAGGAATAAATTTTATTTAACTATCATGGTGGTTGTTAAACATTGAGAAGGTACCTCCAACTCAATCCCAATTAAGTGTCATCATTAACCCAACAAAATTAATTAAAGGTAACATGGTGATGAGATTCAAATGATAATCCAGGTACTAGATACTCAAGTTGTCCATAACCGGGGACACGGCTAACCATGATTAGATTGTACACTCTGCAGAGGTTTGCGCACTTTTCCCCACAAGACTCGATCGCCTCCGCTTGATTCTCGCACTACATGATGTTTGAGAAACGGATGACCGAGACACAGTCTTTCAGAAACAATCACTCTTTACTCTGGATGGACCGGTACACCTACTTTCCCCTACATCTGCTAGCCCACCTCTTCAAGAGATCTTGTAACCTACTCAACTATGCTAGAGCCCATAATAGCTTGTGGCTGCACACGGAAGTTTCTAGCATGAATGATCTTATGATCCCTTTGAGCCTGGGTGGCGGTCCTTATACAAACAGACAACACTGGGTTCTCCAGGTGCCTCAATCCACCCAGATGTGAGTTTTAGTTGCCACCTTAAGTTGAACCATTAATAAACATCTCACATCTGTCATGAATATCTCTCAAACCCAATCCACGTCTACGGGCATAGCATGGCAATATAATAGCAACGTAGAAGTAACTCCCAAGGGTTTGAATAGAAAACAGGTAATAGGTACTACCTCAACTACTTCCCAGTTCCCACAATTTAATCAGATCCTAATCATGCAATTGTTTGAGGAATAGATCTAATGCAATAAAACTGGGTATGAAAGGTATGATCAAAGTGTTACTTGCCTTGCTGATGATCCGCAAAACCTAACGAGTCGAAGTAACAAGCGGCACACTCCGGGTACTCTATCGCAAACAAACAAGCATACAATCAGTACTCATCTAATGCACAGGTAAAGCTCGAATGAAAGATCCAACCAGAAAGTTCAACTTAAGAACTCCGGTTTGCAAAAAGAATCAACTCGAAAGAACAACGAAAGTCAAACTGCGAAAGAAAGAAGCTTCGTTTACTAATCTGGATCTAGGTCAAATTTTACTATAGCAAAAACTTGTTTGAGTAGATTAAACGGAAAGAGAATTTCGAGACGAAACTCTAGGCGCTTGAATCGCCTGATTCCGATAAACGAGCGAGAAGTTAAACAGAAACAAAGATTCGATCAGAAATCGAATCTGAGATAATCGCAGAAAAATCCGACGAAAAAGAAAAACGGACGAACGATTAAAGAACGGACGTTCGTTAACAGAGAAAAACCGACGAACGCGTTCGTTAAAACGAACGGTTCGTTGAACGCTCGCAAAATAATAAAACCGAAAAAAAACCGATCTAAGGTTTTTTTTTTAAAACAAGGGTTTTTTTAGAAGAAAACCGGCAAACCGAACGGCATCGAGGTCTACCTCGTCGGGGCGGCCCCGGCGGGGCTCCGGTGAGGACGGCGGGTGCGGCGGGGTGCGGGGCTCGGGGAAGGGCGAGGGGCGTCGAGGCGGCGGGGTTCGGTGGCGAACGGCGGCGGCTCGGCTCGGCTCCGGCGGCGGCGGGGCGGGCAAGTGCGGCGGCGGCGGCGGGCGAGGTGAGGGAGAGAGAGAGGGGGTATTTATAGGAGGGAGGGGGGCTCCGGTGGCTTGGGGAGGGGGCAAGCCGAGCGGGAGGCGGCTCCCGTGTCCATGGCGGACACGGCGACGGCGGCGGCCGTGCGCGGAGAGGAGAGGGGCGCGGGGTGGGCCGGCGGCCTGGGCTCGGCCCAGCGCGGGCGCGCGCGCAGTTTTTTTTTTAACATTCCGCGGAAAATAATTCGTAGAAAAATAAATAAAAATCAGAAAAATATAAAATAAATTTTCCCCGTCTAGTTAGAAAATCTAGAATAGGGTGAACATTTTTTTAAAACAAAATAAATA
Organism: Aegilops tauschii subsp. strangulata; assembly: GCF_002575655.3. Classification (NCBI taxonomy): domain Eukaryota; kingdom Viridiplantae; phylum Streptophyta; class Magnoliopsida; order Poales; family Poaceae; genus Aegilops; species Aegilops tauschii. The sequence goes on along the minus strand of NC_053041.3, from coordinate 556,367,133 downwards.
TTTTGAAAACATGCAATATTTTTAATGCAATAAAAATTGCAAATAAAATCCAAATAAATTCCAATAAAGGATTTTAACATTTTTCCTCCAGTATTTCAATTGTTTTGGAGAAGTCATATTTTCTCCTCTCATTTATTTTTAAAATTGAAATATTTTTCCGGAGAGAAAATAATTAAAATAAAATCCTCGTCTTATTATTTGATGAAAATCAAATATGAAAATTTTAGAAAATCCCCAACTCTCTCCGAGGGTCCTTGAGTTGCTTAGGATTTATCAAGGATTTGTCAAAATGCAATAAAATATGATATGCAATGATGATCTATGTATAACATACCAAATTGAAAATTTGGGATGTTACACCGGGTAAAATGATGTGATCCGGTTTACAAAGGCTACATAATTGGATTTTTCAGCCATGGTGATAAGTCCCGGTTTATTCATACTGATTAAACCGGACCTTGGGGGCTACATATGCAAAGTTGATCACTGCTAATTGAAGTCCCGGCTTAACTTGATAATTTAAGCCGGCCCTTGGGGGCTACTAGTGATGATGTTCATCTATTTGTGACTATTTGAAAGTCTACAGTATATTCAATTCTATCATATTCTATAGACTTGGCGGGTGGTAGAGATATATTTATGAGGAGGATTTAGTTGGATTACCTCAAAGCACTCCTTCATCAAGTTGACCAAGCCGGCTTCAAAATCACGGCTGGTATACAGACGGCTCAAATAACCGGAGTGGATCTCTTGGGCGCCGAACTGGGCGTAGCTTTCCAAGTCTACCTTCCACTTGCCTTTATCAGCGGCAGAAAATTCTTCCTTGGAGCTGTGCTTGGATAAGGCAGTAGGGTTACCCGGTGCTGTATAACCAAGCCTGGTGATGATGACATTGTCAGCTTTTTCTTCACTGGGCTTGATGGGACTTGGCGGCTTAGTGATGACTGGCTCAACGTCTATATGATATGTGGTGACGTCGTGCTCTTCTAGTGGCGGTCATCAATAGTAGCTTCAACGGTTGGATGAGAGACCTCTGGCAATTGCTTTTCCGGCTCAGAAGGGTTGGAATCTTCAGCCGACTTGTTCAGTTTCGCCTTCTTGCTAGGCTTGGCCATGCCACTGAAAATAAGAAATATAAAGATGTCAGCATATCAATCAGGCTTGAAGTTTTGAATGATGGAGTACACCCTTACCCAGGCACAGTCTTGAAGGCTGGGATTTGAGTCCCTGTTGAGTCGCCGGAGGAGGAATGAGATGTTCCCTGATAGTTTGAATCAGACGGTTTAAGAGGTTGTCGAAAAAGACCCGTCTTGGGATAAGATAAATCAGAAATATTTGAAACCTTCGGTCGACGTCTGTGAGGTGCTGGGGTGTTCGGTAAGCCGGAGGATAAAACTCCACCGCCACTGTTCCGGGTGTGCGGTGAGCTTCATGTTGCTGTTTCTTCAAAATAAATATGGGATCCAAGTGAGCTAAAGGGTGAGAAAATCTTACTTTCCGGCTTGCTTGTCGACTTTTCTGTGTTGGCAGAGGTTCCAAGCCGGAGGAAAGAGTAATTACCTCTCCATCATCTGCACGGCTGGCCTCTGCATCATCCTGATAATAGTCATTGTCAATAAGATGTACAAATAATGAGTCAAGGGAGTCAAGTTCTACCTCCGACTCGTCATCATCATCTTTATCATCCAAGTTGAATAACTTGGCAGGATTGGATTTCTTCTTAGCAGGATTTTTGATAGCTTTGCTCTTCATCCGGGTTTTCTTGGCCCGCTTATCTTGCAGCTTTCTAGTCCAAAAGGGTGAATCGGCCTACAAAGATTAAATGGTATGAAAAGGCAGTCTAAGTGAGGATATGTTTCAACCGTGAAATTGGTAAAAAGCTTACATCTGGTGGTTTGTTCAAAACGCAGAAAGGATTTAATCCAACTTTACTACAGTCTTCCAATCTCTCATTCAATAGAGTTTTGGTCATATTATTGATGTCTTCATCAGTCAATTCAATCTGACAGTGGCGTTGAGGATTTGATAACTCCCCGGTATATTCATGCGTTAAGCCGGGATGGCGGCTTAGAGGCAAGACTCTCCAGGCAACCCAGCATCAAACCAGATCAATTCCGGTCAAGCCGTTGGCCATTAAAGCCCGGATCTTTGAAAAAACTGGCATGTACTTTTTCCTCTCTGCTGTGCTGATGCGGTCCGGAAGAGGATGTCTATTGCTAAGCCGGCTGGCGCGATAACCCGGCAAGGGATTTTCCCTTCTGGAGAAGTATCTTTGCAATAAAACCAAGTTTTGTTCCAGTCTTTGGGATGACTGGGAAGAGTGGCAGCTGGGAAGGTGGCTTCTTTCTGGCGCTGTATAGAAATGCCGCCTAGCTCTAAGTTGGGTCCGTCTGTGAACTCGTTCTGGCGGTTCAAGTAATAAAACTCCCTGAATAGTTCTACGGTGGGCTCCTGTTGAAGGTACACCTCGCAGAATACTTGGAAGTTGCAGATGTTTGAAATGGAATTTGGTCTGATGTCTTGAAGATAGAGCTTGAAAAAGTGCAGCACATCATGAAAGAATTTTGAGCCGGGAGGGCTGAAGCCCCGGATCATATGATCCGTGAAGACAATTACTTCTCCGTCCTTGGGCTTAGGAGGAGTTTCAGTGCCTGGGACCCTCCAATGAATGACATCTTTTTTGACTAGGATGCTGGTCTGAGCATATTCGTTCAAGTCTTCCTCGGTGACCAGGGAAACGACCCAGTTGCAAGCAGTGACAGTTTTGCCCATTTTGGGGGAAAAGGCCTAAACAAAAAAACAAATATTGCCGGTTTAAGATTAAACTGATAAGCTGGGCCAATGATTTAGTAGTAAAGGGCTATAAACGGCTCACAGTTTAAGCCGGAGGGAGAACATTGAAGTATGCAGACATTCATATTGGCGGCTTAAAAGGGGACTAATGGTACCCACCGAGTTAAGGATTCTGCCGTTACGCCGGACAGAGTTTAGAAGACAAGTGTATTGTGCAGAACCAATTTATGAGGATGAATAAGTAAGTATGGTTAAACCGGAGAGTATTCCCCGGTTGTGCCATCTATGAAGCATGTGATGGCGGTTTGAACAGGGTCTAATGTTATATGGTGGATCACAGTTTATGGTATAAGCCGCCGTGGCAGTTATGGTACTTCAAATCTATCAGTGAAAATTTTGCTAAGTGATGGACAAACAGATTTCACAGACTGAAGACATGATTTTGGATCTACAGCAGTTCAAAAAAGACAGTAAATTCTAAACCTAAGGTGGCGGCAGCAGAAAAGTTTGTGTGCTCCGATGTGATTTTCTATGGAGAGGAAGTATTTTGATGTTAAAAACGAATGCTAAACTGCTACCGCATAAGTTTCATATCATGATCAGATTAAAGAAGTTACTCGAGGTAAGGAAGAAAATGAAGAACAGCGAAGAACACCGATGAACAGAGCAAACCCTAAGGCAGATCTAAGGATTGGGGAGATAAGACTTACGGATGTTGATGAGCAGCGGTCGCACGCCGGCGTTTCTCTGGTCCGATCAGGGTGATGCAGCGGCCTGAGTTGACGCAGTGGACGGAGGTCGACAGCGGCGGAGCTCGAGTTCGAGCGCGGCTTTGCGAAGGAGGAAGATGAAGACGAGAAAGCGAGGGGGGAAATGATAAAAAAACCCGTCCCTATTTATAAGAGGGTGGATACATGGCGTGCGCGGGAATCGAGGAGGCTGAAATCATCATGTGACTATATGGACGCCTCGATTTTCGGGATGGTCATTAAGATAAGGATTAGTTGAAGATATTCTGGGCCTCGTACGAAATTAATGTGAAATGACGTCATGGCGGTTTAAGAAGATTCTGTGAGCTGACGTCATGGCGGGTTACAGCAAGTTTATTAAACAAGCGATGCAAGATTTTAACAAGTCAGGTATTGAAGATTGATATGAACAAGTTCAAATCAACCTGGGGTCTAATGTTGGGGATACAACTACTAGGTATGAACCGCCCAGGAGGGGCCGGGTCATACCACTAGCGACTTATCAATGAAGATGGCGGGTCCTAGCAAGCCTATTGACGGCCCAAGACCCAGAGGCAACTTGAGGCCCAAGAGGATGAACCGCCATATGTATAACTTGTATTGTAAGGCAAGCTTAGTTAGTCACCGAGCCGGACACGTTGTGTATGAGCCGGCCGGGACTCTGTAAGCCGCCGGGCATCAACCTGTGTATATAAAGGGGTGACCCGGCGGCGAGTTAAGGGCAAGAAACAAGAGATCGAGAACTAGGTCAAGCGTATTTGCTCCCTGGCAATCGAACCCCAAGCAATACAATGCCAAACTGGAATAGGCCTTTACCTCCACCGCGAGGGGATGAACCAGTATAAACTCCCTATGTCCTTTGTCCCGTTTAACCCCTTTAAGCTAACCTAGTTGTGATGGCTCCATGACTAAGTCCTTACGCTAGGACATCTGCCGTGTTAAGTCCATGACAAGAATGCTAGCTCTGCTAAGGATTTTATGGGTTAACTAGAGACTATGAACAAACTGCTAAGGTCTTATTCTAAATTCAAGACTATAGTAACAGAGTCATAGTAGGAGCTGAGGAAAATGTGCTTTCTGTGGCCGAGCAACTGCCAAAAGAGATGAGGAGAACGGGTCGTACCGATAGGCTCGTTGCTACTCTTCTATGCAAATTTCGAACAAAAGATGGAAAGAGAAAGTCGTTTCATGTTTACTTTGATATAATTTTGTTTGTCTGTGAGTTATACGCACACGAAAAATGTATCGATCTACAATAGCAAACAGTATGTTCGTTGTAGGTCCACATATTTAACTTCTTTCATACTCCCCTCCAAAAATAAGTGTCTCAACCTTAGTGTAACTTTGTACTAAAGTTAGTACAAAGTTGAGGCACTTATTTTGGGAAGGAGGAAGTACCATATATTGTTAAATTTTACATGTATGTAGGGGGAATCTATATGTACTTGTGAAAATAAATCATAGTTTTTTTTAAATTATGGAGCCAAAGATGGAAAGAGAAAGTTATTTTCCACTCCCTCCATCCTAGTGTCAAAACGCTCTTATATTATGGGACGGGAGTATTTACTTCAATAAATATATTTTTTGTGCACTACAAAAAGGGAAATATGTTGATATATAACAGCAATACACCTATTGTAGGTGCACGTATTTCTCATTTTTCTAGTCCGCATTGTTCAATTTTACTGTTGTTATATATAAACATAGGGGCCATCTAAATGCACTTACGGGACCTTTCTTTAACTTCAAAAGTGTGTTTTTTTAATAAAAATGACAACCCCTAGGTAAATTTGTATATAAAAACTGCTCCTTGAGAATAGGGTGTGGAGGAAATCATTCGTAACAAGTGAGTGGGTTCCAAAAAGTAATCTCTTAACTCCATTGAAAACCTAGTGAAGGTGATTCATATTTTTGTCAGGCGTGATGAAGGTCAAGAAATTCTTTTTCAATCTAGCAATTTCTTGGTTAGTGACAGTTCTCAGGTTTGATCTTGGGATGGTGCTATGCCCAAGCCTGTTTTGCATTGTTAGACATAATTTCGCCACAATCGCGTAAGTCTTGGGTTAAGCTAACCCTGATATTTATTTCTACATGGATCTATTAGGGCCTTGCCTTGCATCGTGTAATGAATTGCTGACACTTTGAAGTACATTCGGTTGTCAAACTAGTTGGACAAATTCCAATGGAACTTGCATCAGAATGACAAGTTTTCAGTCAAGTCCTTATATGAGGCAATTGCCCCGAGCGATGTTCCTGTCGATAATAAAAGAAAGTTGGAAGCTAAAACTACTTCTTTGAGTGAAGATATTCCTCTGGTTTTTAAAAAGAGTTGTGATCTTGGGTAGATATAACCTGGCGTGTGATGAGTCTATTAAACACCTATTTTGTGTTGGTCAAGTAGCTTCAAACATTTACCTCTGGTAGTGTGCGACTATGCGTAATATGTTCGACAATTGGTTATGTTTTTTTAACACAGTACATACACCGAAGTGAAGGAAATATGCCCTAGAGGCAATAATAAAGTTGTTATTTATATTTCCTTATATCATGATCAATGTTTATTATTCATGCTAGAATTGTATTAACAGGAAACTTAGTACATGTGTGAATACATAGACAAAACAGAGTGTCCCTAGTATGCCTCTACTTGACTAGCTCGTTAATCAAAGATGGTTAAGTTTCCTAGCCATAGACATGTGTTGTCATTTGATGAACGGGATCACATCATTAGAGAATGATGTGATGAGCAAGATCCATCCGTTAGCTTAGCATAATGATCGTTTAGTTTTATTGTTAATGCTTTCTTCATGACTTATACATGTTCCTCTGACTATGAGATTATGCAACTCCCGAATACCAGAGGAACACCTTGTGTGCTATCAAACGTCACAACGTAACTGGGTGATTATAAAGATGCTCTACAGGTGTCTCCGAAGGTGTTTGTTGGGTTGGCATAGATCAAGATTAGGATTCACTACTGCAGGATGCTGCTAACGCGACACTACGATCAGAGACCCTTCGACGAAACTGTGTGCGATGCAATAATTGCAAACGATCGTGTAAAAGAACCGTCAAAAAGGTGCAAAACGTTTGCGATGCCAGAGCCATCAAATATGGTTCAGATTTTAGTTGCGTGTGCGATGCAGGCCATACAGTTCAGTTCAATGAACTATTTGCCATGAGGAGGAACAAAAGAAATGGGCAGCCAGATGAAGGTGTGTGTGATATACAGCATATGGTTCACTCGGATGAACTGTTTTTGATGAGGTGGAACAATAGAAATGGGCAGCTAGATAAAGGTGTGTGTGATTGAGGGCATACGCTTCAGAAGGATTAACTATTTGCGATTAGGCAACGGAACAAAAACGGGTCAGCCAGATCAAAGTGTCTGTGATTATTAGCAAAAGAAAGTGTCTGCGATTGATGGCATACACTTCAAATGGATGAACTGTTTTCGATTAGCCACAACAAACTAAAATAGTTAGATAGATCAACGTGTGCGCGCTAGACGGGCACACACATTCTAATTAAAAGAAGCGTGTGCGATGGTAATAATGAGCGCGCACGGTTGTTGGAACAAGACATGTGCTGACATTGCCTATTGCGGTGCACCCTATGGTGCAAACGCCACGTATGCGGCCGAGAAGGCGTACATGCCCACGTTACGCCTTCCGGGAATAGTGCCGCGCTTATAACCGTCAGTAAATTTTGAGCCTGCGTCCCGTCACATTCCAAATTGCAAACCTGTTCACACAGATCAAAACCTAAACGGTTTCCCACTTAGGAGCATATTAGTACTCGGTTATAAATACTACTACTCCAAGATGACTGCACATTCCTCCTCAACTCCTCATCCACAAAAACAAACAAGTCATTCTTCATCTTCCCTTGCATCTGCCATGGCCAGCGTGAGTTCTAGGTCGAGAGATTTCCACCAGGGAGATGCGAGCATGGAAGCAGAAGCACGTGAGATGTCTCGCCCCGCCGCAAACGCAGCCGGCATGTCCCGCCGCGTGGTCGTAGCAGCACAGAGATCCCGTCGCGCCGCCGAAGCAGCACGGAGGTCCCGCTGCGCCGTCGATGCAGCAGACTGGTCCGGCCGCGCCACGGAAGCAGAAGAGATGTCCCGCCGCGCCGCGAATGTAACAGAGACTTGTTCCCGCAGCCTACAGCAACGCATCAAGAAAGTAGAGATCAGCGTGCCAGATTGTTGTCTTCCTTTTTCTTTTGCCCTTGTGTATTTCGGGCGTTGCCGCATGTGGCTTTTTTAATTATGTTCCTAAATATGTAAGACAATTATTATCCACTGTCATCGTCCTTATATTCATCATGCTTGCTATAAGTCGCAATCGGTGCTATCTAGGTCCGTCGGATCTTACATCAAGATCTGTGCAAAACTTTCTTTTCAGATTTTCATTTTTCTCTCTTAAATCTCGGTTCAGTGAGACATATAGCCACGGCGTAGAACAGGGGCTCGGGCACCATTAATGGAGACGTTGGGAGGGAGGTACGCGGCGGGTAGCGGTCAAAGGGCTCTCCTCCCGATGAGCATGCGCAGGGGTCTGATCGCACGCCTCCTGTACTCAAATAGCTACCCCGCACGACACCTCCTAGACAATAAAAAAGGGTACGTGTGGTGGCTCGTAATTGGTACGTAGAACGCCCATGGTTTCAATAATACTTGTGTTTCCGATTTGTAACGTGAGAGCACTTGTTCCAAAATGACTTTGTTGATTGTTAATGTGTGCGCCTTCGCAATCGAACAGAAAAATTACCACAGCATGTTGGTGCCATGTCATGACACCATGCCAAGTTTCATGATTATCAGGCGTGTTTTGGATTTACAGTAATTAAAAACCAAGTTGCTCAATCTTTCCGGCCGAGCCACGACGCCCAGATGTTTGAATTTCATTCCCATCTCTTGCATGGGACCTAGAAATTCACCCAAGGACACACATGTGATTTTTCAACCAACTTTGGTGCACCGGAGCATGTGCTTGTAGCTCAAATTTGAATTATGCACATTAAATGCCCAGAAACTCAATTAATGTATAAAAAGGCCAAACGAACCCCGAAAAATTCCAAAATTAAACACAACACTCCTGTTGTTCTATGTTGACACTAGAAATTTTTTGAAAGCAATAAGAGGCAACGGATATCGTTCCGTCCCCAAAGGTGGCACGTTCCCTACCGAAACCATCACGCTTGTTGTGAGAAGCTCTGGTTTGTGAGAAGCTTATACCCAAACCTGCCCCAAATGGGACAAAAAATTTACCACGGCATGTTGATGCCGCTCCATGATAGCATGCCAATTTTCATGAATTTCAAACGAGTTTTGGATTTACTAGAATCTAAAAACCAGGTATCCCAACGTTTTGCCGGCAATCAACAGTGCCCTGGTGTTTGAATTTCATTCCCATCTCTTGCATGGGACCTAGAAATTCACCCAAGGACACAAATATGATTTGTCAACCAACTGTGGTGCACTGGAGCATGTGCTTGTAGTTCAAATTTGAATATGCACATTAAATGCCCAGAAACTCAATTAATGTATAAAAAGGCCAAACGAACCCCGAAAAATTCCAAAATTGAACACAACACTCCTGTTGTTCTATGTTAACACTAGAAAAATTTTGAAAGCAATAAGAGGCAATGGATATCGTTCCGTCCTCAAAGGTGGCACGTTCCGTACCGAAACCATCACGCTTGTTGTGAGAAGCTCTGGTTTGTGAGAAGCTTATACCCAAACCTGCCCCAAATGGGACAAGTTTTTACCACGGCATGTTGATGCCGCCCCATGATAGCATGCCAAGTTTCATGAATTTCAGACGAGTTTTGGATTTACTAGAATTTAAAAACCAGGTATCTCAATGTTTACTAGGTGCCAAATTTTCAATTGCCGCAGTATTTCCTCAAACACCACCTTGCCCCCCCCCCCGCCCCCCTCCACACACTCCCCAAAACCTCCGCTCACACAGACACACAACCCTCGAAACCATTGGTAGGTCGCTGCCATCACCAGCGCCTCCATCCTCAACCTCTGCCTGTGTGCCGGGGAGATCGAGGAGCCAATGGCCAAAAAGAGGTTTATCACGGCCTTTTCGCTCGATGCCGGCAAGGTGGCCGCCGAGGTGTCCCCGTCGTCCTCCGCGGGCTCGATCGGCCATCGCCGGTCCCCCGATCCGCTCACCGCCGCGCCCCTAGGCCGGTTCGAGGACTTCCCCGTCCTCCCTCGGACCCGGCAGCCGACGAGGTCCTACCTCGGGGCCCGGCAGTGGCGGTGGGGGACGTGGGTCACCGAGATTACAGATTGGGAGACTAACACCCGCCGGCGGCGCGGTAGCTTCCACACGGCCAAGCTCGCGGCCATGGCGTACGACCGCTGGCAGGTCCGCTACCACGGCGCGGCGGCTAGGCTCAATTTCCCCTTCGGCACACGTCCGGTCGACCTCCTTCCGCCGGAGCCAGGGGTGGTGAGCTCGGCTATGGCGCGGGAGGACCGCGAGGCGTGAGAGCGCCTCGAGGCCGAGGCCGCCGCCGAGGCCTACATGCAAGAGCTCCGCCGGCAACATCCGGAGCTCGTGGAGGCGGAGCGGGCGATCTTTGCCGGCGCAGAGGGCGGCGAGGTTATCACGCTCTCCGACGACGACGAGGTCGAAGGCGGCGAGGACGGAGGCGCGGAGGGCGGTGAGGTTATCGCGCTCTCCTCCGATGATGAGGTCGAAGGCGGCGGCGACGTCGGCGCGGAGGGTGTCGAGGTGGGCCCCGAGGACAAGGAGATCGATGTCGACGAGTGGAGGAGTGCCTTCCCCAACGACCCCAACGACGGCACCGGCCCGGACCCGGCTCGCGACACACCGTACATGATGGGGAAGGATTGGCTCAGCCTCTACTTCGACCGAAAGTAGTTTAGCTTAGTTTAAATTTATGTTTTATGTTCGGTTATGCAAAACTATCTATGTTTATGTTTGAATGCATGCTACTTTCGGTTGAACCTGCTTTGAACTTGATCAAATTGAAGCTTACAACGTTAAGTTTAGGGGATCGACTAGAAAAGGCCAAAAATTGTTGGAGTATATATATATCCACTAAGGCTTTTAGTCCTTTAACTTTTAAAGGATCGGCCAGAGATGGCCTTATGACTTGTTTATTTCAGTTCTTCACAATGTGATACTCTATATGTGCAACTATTTGCCGTGCAGTTCGGTTTCAACAATACCACTATGAATTACGATATTTGGTTGCTATTAAGGATATTGTAGTTAACATGCCTTTTCGTTTTTTTAACAATAACTAGTGTACTTTAGACCTGCACAATACCAGTTTGAACAACTATTTGCTTGTTTTTAGATGTTATGCTTGATGCAGTTAACACACCTTTCCACTTCTTGTTTTGCTTAACTAGCTTGCTTAAGCCTGCACACTTAAGCTATCATTTGTAGATTATGTTGTCTACCATGGATATATTTGGTTGATGTTTAGCATGTTGTGCTTAACATGCCTTTATATGTATTCATGCAGGACAATATTGAGAACAGTGTTGTTTTCCATCGAGGTTATTTTCATCGCATTGCTTATATGTACTCACTGTTCAGGATATCAGTAGCTGGTACCATATAGCCTGGGGCTGATAAGGGATTAATCGTCGAATCGGACCTTTCACTGAATATATCTGTAACCCATTTATCAGTAGGTTAACTAGGGCCATATTTAATATATCTAAGGCTACATAGCAACATACATTGTACTGAATGACTAAATATGCAATCCCAGGCTACATAGCAACAAGGAAGAGTGTTACCTTAATGTTTTGATGATGTCTAGATATACATGTAATAAAATCTTATATAATGGGATGGAGGGAGTGTTGTACTACATCATTTTTCAATTGTTGTTTAGCTTCTAATATTAACTTGGTGCTTTTAGGTACATATATCATTGCCACAGTTCCACACTTCAACCCTTTCTGGGGCAATGAGATATTCATGAACCAGCATCAAGTGAGCAAACTGATAAAGATTGTTATTAAAATGGGTCCAAAGACGTCAATCAAACTATTTGTTTACACTTTATGCAAGACAACATTGAACTGTAGGATGGTAAGTAAGAACCATGTAGCCTTCTTTTTACTGTCCGTAATTAGTTGTGTTAGATGACAATGTCTGAATCTTTTTTCCTTTGCAGTGGATCCTGAAGCAGTTTACTCAAGATTACCTCTCAAACTACGTGATTGGCGGCCGGCCATCTCAAGGGGTTGGACTAGAGTCCTGCATGCCTTCTGCTTCCAGGAGAGCACAATAGGGCCATTACGCTTCACCTTGTTCAGCAACCGGAATGTCTGCCGCCTCTTTCTTTACCATCTGTAATACTACAAGTATAGAACCCTGGTTCATCATTCTTTATTTGGTGCTTATGTAATTCTTAAACATATGTACCTGAATCGAATAATGCATTGGTTGTTTGAACCTGATGGATATGAATAAAGCTAAAGCCTACTTTCAAGTTTAAATTAGGTACAATTTTAAATAGCGGCAATTAAATTAGGGCGAAATTAGGGTGTGCGGGTCATTACGGCGCACATGGTTAATAAAGCACAACGTGTGCGATATACATCATAATATGACACGGTTCACGGAGAGGAAACGTGTGTAACAATGCACACAGTTGCCGTTTGCAAAGCGTGTGTGATGTCAGACACTATCGCATACGGTGCGGGAAAACTAAATGTGTGTGATTGTCTACCTATCGTACATAGTTTATAATCATGAACTGTTTGTGATGTGCCAGGCATCGTAAATCTCCCGTGCCCGGAATCTGCCTGGAAAACTCCCGTGCCTGGAATCTGCCTGGATTTAGGTAAAACCACAAAACTCCGACTGCGATGGCAATGCGACCACAAACGAGTAGCAAGGATGAAGCATTTGGGATATTCGAGATATCGGCAACGGTTATATATGGACAACTGTATGCATCAAGGCTCCCTATCCCCAACGGTTTCTGGGTCGTGTCGGAAGGACCCCCCTATCGCCCACACTCACTAGGCAACGGTTCCAAATGCCGTCGCGGAAAGGGGTTAAAAACCGTTTGTATAGCACCGACGCGTACTAGTGATTTGTCACTCCGTGTATTGGAGAGGTATCTCTGGGCCTTCTCGGTAATGCACATCACTATAAGCCTTGCAAGCAATGTGACTAATGAGTTATTTGCGGGATGATGCATTACAGAACGAGTAAAGAGACTTGCCGGTAACGAAATTGAACTAGGTATGAGGATACCGACGATCGAATCTCGGGCAAGTAACATACCGATGACAAAGGGAACAACGTATGTTGTTATGCGGTTTGACCGATAAAGATCTTCGTAGAATATGTAGGAGCCAATATGAGCATCCAGGTTCCGCTATTGGTTATTGACCGGAGATGTGTCTCGGTCATGTCTACATAGTTCTCAAACCCGTAGGGTCGGCATGCTTAACGTTCGATCACGATTTGTATTATGAGTTATGTGATTTGATGACCGAAGATTGTTTGGAGTCCCGGATGAGATCACGGACATGACTAGGAGTCTCTAAATGGTCGAGACATAAAGAATGATATATTGGACAATATTATTCGGACACCGGAACAGTTCCGAGAGGTGCCGGATAAAAACGGAGTGTCGGAGGGGTTACCGGAACCCACCGGGGAAGTAATGGGCCAACATGGGCCTTAGGGGAGAGAGAGGGCAGGCCACGAGGAGGTGCCCCCCCCATGGGGAGTCCGAATAGGACTAGGGTAGGGGGCGCGGCCCCCCTTTCCCGCTTCCTCTCCCTTCCTTCTTCCCGCTTCCACCAAGTGGAATCCTACTAGGACTTGGAGTCCTAGTAGGACTCCTCTCTCTTGGCGTGCCCTACAGGGGCCGGCCGGCCTCCCCCTCTCCTCCTTTATATACGGAGGTAGGGGGCACCCTAGAACACACAAGATCAATTGTCTTAGCCGTGTGCGGTGCCCCCCTCCACAGTTTAACACCTCGGTTATATTGTCGTAGTGCTTAGGCGAAGCCCTGCGCCGGTAACTTCATCATCACCGTCGCCACGCCGTACGTTCGACTACATCGACCGCGTCCTCAACTGGATCAAGAGCTCGAGGGACATCATCGTGCTGAACGTGTGCAGAACACGGAGGTGCCGTACGTTCAGTACTTGGATCGGGTTGATCGTGAAGACATTCGACTACATCAACCGCGTTACTGAACGCTTCCGCTTTCGGTCTACGAGGGTACGTGGACACACTCTCCCCACTCATTGCTATGCTTCTCCTAGATAGATCTTGCGTGATCGTAGGAATTTTTTTGAATTACTACATTCCCAAACACAAAGCTCATAACACACATACACTCACCTTATGAATGGGCGCGCACACACCCCTAGCACCTCCGAGAGACTGAGCCGGCACATCATCTTGAGATTGACGGATTCATCACAGACGTCTCCATAGTCGACGGGAACGTCTCCTCCCGCTGAACGCACGTCGCCAGAAGTCCTGAAATAAATCCCGGAAAATGCGAGCACCGGTGTCAAGTCTAGGACTTGAACCCTGGTGGGCCGGGGATAACACCGTCCTCCTGATCATCCAACCATAGATTGATTCACAATTTATTATGGGTATGATAAACAATTTTCTACACATATTTTGTAGGGATGACAACCTTATGTTAGGCTTTGCTTACCAAGAATGATGTACTTTTCGACCCAAAAATGTGTTTCATCTTCTATGCAGGTTATTCATGCATGTAGGTTATGAATCATACTTCATCTATCCGGCAAAGACCGGAAGAAAAATGTACTTATGGTGTTCTTGATAGTTTTATTTTCAGTTTTCTTGTAAATTCATCGAGCCATGTGCGACCATACTTTCTCCTGATGATTTCTTCGTGAAAGATCTTTGTGACTTGCTGCTAGCTCTGGATCAGGCAGGGTAATTGCTTGCCTCCGGATGAGGACAACAAACAAGGGACAAAAGTGAGAAGATGGGCAAATGCAAGAAGGGTGGTCACATAGGGAAGGCATGTGGTTGCTTGATGGATGCTCTTCGATCTCTCAGACCGTCCTTTTGGTATGGGTTGCCATTTGTGGTTTGGGTGATGCCTGATATGTAGTTTCGAGGTGTTCTCGTGGGGGGGGGGGTTCTTTTGTGCTTTTGTAGTGCTAAGATTAGGTTGTGCGTTGAGAGCGTTTGGTGGGCCGCCTGTGCGGTCGCGGGGTTCCATGTCGTGTGAGTGTCCATTTGTGGTTCGTCAGTTTTAGTTTTCGCCCGGTTTTACATAAATTAACTAGGCAATTTTATTCTTCTTACTTAATTGATGAGCCAAAACTATCGCCCCTGTTTCAAGAAAAATGATTTTTCGAAAATACCATTTTAGAGTCCTAGAGGTAGCTTTCCTTGTCAAGGAGGATGTACTAGATTTTTTCTGAAAGATCCAACAAATTGTTGGCTTTAATTGAATTGACCAGAAAGCAATGGAAAACGTCAGTGGGGTGGATGCAAGGATCAAAGCTGAGGGAGGAAAAACACTATAGGGCCTCAAGAGGCCGGAACGAGAGCTATCTCTCATGGAGGGTCCCTGAAGGGGCTCCGTAGACACTTTGCTCTAGCAAGACGCCAAAGCTCTAAAGATCGGATGACTGCCACATTGATATCATTGAACGCTGCAATTTCCCCTCTTGAAGATGCAGTTGTTACACTCTTGCCAGATCTCCTAGGAAACTAGGACTATAATCGATTTAATTCCCTCCACAGTCCGTGAGAGGTTCGGTCGATGATGTCCTGCAACACCTTAGATGTGTGTTGCTTCCGCTGCAAATTTTCATGTGGGTTTAAGGAGACACAACCTTTTTTTTGGGTAATACTAGACCAAACCACAAGGGCAACCGAGCAGCTCCAAAGAAGATGGCATGAGGACTCCAGATTTCGCAGGCATAGCTGGCAGAAGTAAGATTTTGGCCAGCCCATGCGCCGTAGGCGATCATTGCACCACAGTCGGTTTTGGTTGAGGAGCCATGTGAAGATCTTGATCTTGCTAGTTGACCACGGCTCCTAGAACATGTGCTTGAACCCTGATCTTGGCACAACATGGAACTACAGATGGTAGGCCGGTCGAGGGGAGTAAATCTCTGGAGCTCTCGAATTATCAACAAATCGTGTCATGAGCGCCGCTTGAGAGGTTGATGTTAGCTTCCTGAATTTTCCTTCATAGGCCGACGAGATCCCGCATAGCTTCAACTCCTAAACCCTGCAGCCAAAGCAAACCCTGAAACAGCCACAATAAAATCCTGAAACATACCACAAGAACAATCATGATGGCGACTGCCATGCCACTTCTTCTATGCATTGTGGCAGCCATGCTGCCCCAAGCATCATTGTTGGCCGGAGGGGGTGGGCTCCTGCGTGTCCCTCTCGGTGCAGCACAGGCCCACTGCCCCTCCAGCTGGGGTGGAGTAAGCATCATCTATCCCTTCGGGGTGGAACGTGCCTGTTTTCGGGAAGGTTTCGAACTCACCTGCGGCAACACCACTCATCAATCATCATACTACTCACAAAACCACCCATATTACTCACAAGCTCTTCTTTAAAGACCTACTTATTCGAATATAACACCACCAATCTCATTGGTTTCTGCTCAAGTATGTGTGTGCATAATCAGAAGGCAAGTGTGGAATGGGCCTGCTCTAATGAGTTGGGCTGCTGCTAGATCCATTTTGGTGGCATGCAAGGCTTTGGGCCCAGACTTGCTCGCCGCCCTAACATGTACCCAATCTGGGATGTCAAGCTTTTCTTGTCATCATATGGGTACACTTTCCTTACAGATGACATTTATTCAGCTCAGGTAGACCCACAAAATGTCCCAGCGATAACCTTTGACATGGCCATCATAGACCAACCAACCTGTGCAAGTGCCAAACTGAATACTGCAAGCTATGCATGTGAAGGTCGAAGCTACTGCACGAATCTATCATTTGGATGAGGATACAAGTGTTAGTGCCCAGATCAAGGTAATCCTTACATTATGGATGGCTGCAAAGGTATGTCCCTTCCTCATAATGTACTCCTTGCTTTAACGTAATTTGTCAAAGTTTATGTTACTCCAGTATAGAGAAGTTGAATCTATGTAAATTATGAGAATTTGTTACATGGCCATAACACCCATCCACGTTGTCACCTTTTCAAATAACTTAGAAAGAGATTACCTTAGGTAACTTGATTAAAAATAGTACTCCCAATTAGGTTTCGTTTTCCATTAACATGGAACTAGGGGGGACTTATGCCCTCCTGGTAGTCTAAAATAAATACATCAATTAGGACGTAGCTATTCCGGGAAGGTTTTGAACTCACCTGCGCTAACATCGCTCATCATACTACTAACAACACCACCCATCATGCTCATAAGCTCTTCTTTAAACACACTAAAACTCCAACCTAGATCTTTGGCCTGCGTAACAGCTTCAGTTTAATTGAAGCATTCATCTATTTCAGCACCATGGGAGTAGGTGCATGCACCTACAACCTGTCCTGGAATGCTCCTCCGGGTCTCACCATCGGTGCTGACAACACTCTCTACGTTGTTGGTTGTGGCATCAATGCCTACCTATTCGAATATAACACCACCAACCTGATTGGTTCCTGCTCAAGTATGTGTGTGCATAATCAGAAGGCAAGCATGGAACAGACCTGCTCTAATGGGTTGGGCTGCTACCAGATCCATCTCGGTGGCATGCAAGACTTTGGGCTCAGACTTGCCCGCCGCCCTAACATGTACCCAGTCTCGGATGTCAAGCTTTTCTTGTTAGCATATGGGTACGCTTTCCTTACAGGTGGCATTAATTAAGCTTGGATAGACCCCCAAATCAAGGAAATCCTTACATTATGGATGGCTGCAAAGGTATGTCCCTTCCTCATGATGTACTCTTTGCTTTAACGTAATATGTGTAAATTATGAGAATTTTCTACTTGACCATAACACCCATCCACGCCGTGACCTTTTCGAAATAACATAGAAATAGATTACATTAGGTAACTTGATCAAAAATAGTAATAGCATGCCATACATCAGTTAGGTTTCGTTTTCAATTAACATGGAACTTTGGGGGGGGGGGCATTTTCCCTCCTGATAGTCTAAAATAAACACATCAATTAGGTGCAGCGCGGTATATCATATAGTATAAACATTTCTTTGTGGAATAACGCTATGGTTTCTTTCTTATGCAAGCAAAATACATTTAGAACATTTGATTATAGATCCGATTGCTGCAATATATTTTCAGACTTTTCTCCCACTTCAAGAATATTAAAATTCAGCATAGCAACAACTTTAAGATCTCCTCCACAAAAAAACTTTAATATCTGCACTTTCTGTAATAAAACACTTGTGATAAGTGATACATAACTCTGACACATTGCTTGTTTCATCAATTCATCATTTAGATAAACGATAAAATGAAAGGCCTTGTCTGAGCTGAAAAAGAAAATAGGAAACTCATTCATCACTACATATGGTGTTATGTATGTATGCCCGCGAAATCATGATCACCACATCGGGATGATAAACATGAGTGACCCATCAACTGAAGCACTGGACGTCTGAAAATTATCTTGAGATGTAAGGCAGGAAGAATCAAACAAATGTGAAATATAATCATTTCCTTATGTTCATTTAAACAAGTAGGACTACCAGGAGCATGAAACGTTCATACCCACTATTCCCAATTTGACCAAATACAACCATTAGTATGAACCAATCAGATAACTGTTGGAATTATCATCCCGCAGTTCCAGCATGGTACTACCAAAAATGATCATTGAAGGTAATTGTGGCACACAGTATTTTAGATATTATGAAATGACATGAAAATTTCTTATTTCCCACTCAAAATACATTTAGAATATTTTATTTTAGAATAGCTGGCACTATTTATTTTGGATATTTCTCTCCCGTTGATATACAAATCAATATCACAACTATTTTTTTAGCTTGTTGTTCTGGACATCAACACTTTTTAACACAAATGTTTCTGGCCCTTTTTTATATGTTAGCACGGTTTACTATATAAAATCTAATGTTATAAAGACTTTGAGAGTCTTCAAATACAACTTAATAAACTATAGTAAGAAATCTGAATCCTTAATAAAAAAGACACTTGAAACAAGATGATTTTATTTATACAATAGAAAACAAAATTCACTTGTGCTTCAGTAAACCCCGTTGAAAAGTTTACAATTTTTGAAACAGATCTGTGCTCTAGATTAAAACTTGCATCTCACTTTTTTAGGGGGTTTTGAGAGCACTTAACTCTCACTTAAAAAGTCTAGTGCTCCCTTAAAAAAAGTCTAGTGTTGACAATTTTATGTCCTACAAATATCAGGAGCACTTCCTGGCTACCGCATTTACCCCCCCCCCCCCCCCCCCCGCCCCCGAAAATACTTGTAAAGGGTATTCCCATCCATCCACTTAATCCTCTGATTTATTTGGCTATTAATTAGAGCCAAATTGGTTTCTCCCAAGAAAAATCACACCGTCCTGCCTGATGTACTAGTTCACCCTAGGGTGTTACCCGCCGGTTCGCCAACCCTTCCATGTGCACTTCCTGGCCACCGCATCTTACCCTGCCTTTTCCACCATGAGGGCTCATTTGGGGCTCGTTTGGTTGACTGGCTTCCCCCCAGGATCCCTGCATTTTTCCAGGTCCCAGCTCCCGAAACCCACGTGGAGGCGCTCGCCAGGGAAAACGAGCGCGTCATTTGGACAAGCCGTTCGATGGGGTGTGACTACCCCAACTCCGGCCTTTCCCCGGGAAGAGGTCCCACGCCTGGACACTCGTGGAAAATACTCCCGTCCAGTCCCTCGTGCGGTCGGAACTTCTAAACTCCGCTGCCTCTCTCTGCCTCCCTCGCTCGATGCATTCCGTCCCTCGAGTCTTCCCCTCTACTAAATGAGCATCCCAAGGAGGAGATCTCTCCCGTGGAAGGAAGGGAACCACAAGTGCTCTTGAAATTCCCCTGACGGGATTTTGTAACCTAGGCGTTCTCCTCCTCGTCACCAAACAAAGCATGATGAGGTTCAGGAACATCCCAACTTAGAACAGCAAGACACCGAACAGGCACAAAACCACGCCGAGCTTTCACATCATCCACATTCTAGCTTATTACGCATGAATTCAGATGTCAAGTTACTACTTGCTTCGACGGATGGTCTCCGATTCTATTTTCAAATTCATTGATTCAAACTCTTAATTAAGAAAGAGAAGTCCAGACTTGAATTTGAATATGAGCGCGACCTTGAGCACGGTGCCTACGAATTATCCCGCTGAAAGATCGTGGATGTCGCCTAGAGGGGGGTGAATAGGCACTTTAAAATAATTATGGTTGAGGCTTGAACAAATGCGGAATAAACCTAGCGGTTAATTTGTCAAGCACAAAACCTACAACAACTAGGCTCACCTATTTGCACCAACAACTTATGCTAAGCAAGAAAAACTACTTAGGTGATAGCAAGATATATGACAAGAAACAATATGGCTATCACAAAGTAAAGTGCATAAGTAAAGGGCTCGGGTAAGATATAACCGAGGCACGCGGAGACGACGATGTATCCCGAAGTTCACACCCTTGCAGATGCTAATCTCCGTTTGGAGCGGTGTGGAGGCACAATGCTCCCCAAGAAGCCACTAGGGCCACTGTAATCTCCTCACGCCCTCGCACAATGCAAGATGTCGCGATTCCACTAAGGGACCCTTGAGGGCGGTCACCGAACCCGTACAAATGGCAACCCTTGGGGGCGGTCACCGAACCCGTACACTTTGGCAACCCTTGGGGGCAGTCACCGGTACCCGTCAAATTGCTCGGGGCGATCTCCACAACCTAATTGGAGACCCCGACGCTTGCCCGGAGCTTTACACCACAATGATTGAGCTCCGAACAA
This sequence comes from Aegilops tauschii subsp. strangulata, assembly GCF_002575655.3. NCBI lineage: Eukaryota > Viridiplantae > Streptophyta > Magnoliopsida > Poales > Poaceae > Aegilops > Aegilops tauschii. The sequence goes on along the minus strand of NC_053041.3, from coordinate 556,346,638 downwards.
CACCAACCGTCTAGGGCACCAAGGCACCCAAGAGGAACAAGCTCTAGGGTGCCCAAACACCCAAGAGTAATAAGCCTCTCGAACTTCACTTCCACGTATCATCGTGGAGAACTCAAACCTATGCACCAAATGCAATGGCAAGGGCACACGGAGTGCCCAAGTCCTTCTCTCTCAAATCCCACCGAAGCAACTAATGCTAGGGAGGAAAATGAGAGGAAGAACAAGAAGGAGAGCACCAATAACTCCAAGATCTAGATCCAAGGGGTCCCCCTCACATAGAGGAGAAAGTGATTAGTGGAAATGTGGATCTAGATCTCCTCTCTCTTTTCCCTCAAAAACTAGCAAGAATCCATGGAGGGATTGAGAGTTAGCAAGCTCGAAGAAGGTCAACAATGGGGGAAGAACATGAGCTCAAAGGATAAGGTTCATTGGGGAAGAAGACCCCCTTTTATAGGTGGGGAAAAATCCAACCGTTATGCTCCCTGCCCGCACCGAGCGGTACTACAGCTAGGGCGGTAGTAGCCCTTTGAAACACAACATCGAGGAGGAAAAAAAGCCAGAAGAACCGTCGGAGCGGTAGTACCGCTTGACCTCACGGTACTACCGCTAGGGGTAGCGGTACTACTGCTAAGGGTAGCGGTACTACTGCTTGCGAGCGGTACTAAAAAATTACATCCGTGCCTACCACCACTGGACTTGTGAAGAGTTTTTGGTCCCGAGCGGAAGTAGCCATGGAAGTAGTCGTGGTAGTACCGCTCCAAGCGGTAGTACCGCTCCCAAGAGCGGTACTAAAAAATTACATCCGCAGCAGCCCCTTTTAAGGACGGACTCCGAATTCGACGAAACCAAGTTTGTTGGAAAGCTAGCGACAAGGGACAGCACAATCTTGATAGAAATACCAATAGGAAGCAAATGAGAAAAGTCCCAAAAGAAAATGGTGAGAACCCTTACTCGGATAAGACCGGTAAAACCTCCAACACCGAAAACATCATAGAAGACGCATGCAAACTCCATTTTCGATGAACTCAAGCTTGTCGTCAAGATGACCATAAGCTCTAAGACTCACAAAGAGAACCAAACAAGAAGCAAGAAACAAGATGCAAGGATGCAATGGTTTGAGCTCTCGACGAACGATACGATCAAGCAACTCACTTGAGGGCCCCCCTTGATAGTACGGCTCTCGATCCTATAACCCGGTCTCCCAACTACCACCATGAGACCGGTAAAATAGAAAACCTATCAAGGGAAAACCTTTGCCTTGCACATGATCCACTTGAGCTAGATGATGACGATCTTGTCCTCCTCAAGATGGACCACCTTTCTTGATTACATTGGGTCAATGGAGACTAGATGATTGCTCCCCCATACTCCACTATGGGTGAGCCACTCTTCGGCACATCTTCACAAGTCCATTGACACCACAATGGATGGCAAGCTTCAAGCACTTGATCTCTTCGTGATGCTCCACTTGAACTTCCACACGGCAATCTTGATGACGATCACCACTTGATGTCATCCTTTCCATGGGTTGTATGATATCTTCCTCTTGACGCAAGCCCATGGACACGTACCTAACCCCACATAGACTCTCACATAGACCATGGGTTAGTACACAAAGTGCAATGGACGATGCTTACCATACCATGGGATCACTTGATCCCTCTCGGTACATCTTTTACGCTTTGTGAGTTGATCAACTTGATTCACTCTTGACTTAGTCTTGATCAACCTTGAATCTTTCCAACTCTCTTCGTTTGGATGATGTCTTGAAGGTAAACATGAATGATCACACAATCTTCTTCTTCAAGACATGCTTGCAATAAGCTCAACACTCACATGACCAATCTTTGGATAATTCCTTAATAGCACCTTAGTCAACCCATAAACTCCTTGAAACCAACACATGGACTTCAAGAAATGCCTATGGAAAAATCCTTCAAATATAACTCAATGCAACCATTAGTCCATAGAGAATGTCATCAATTACCAAAACCACACATGGGGGCACCGCATGTCCTTTCAATCTCCCCCATTTTGGTAATTGATGACAATCACTTTCAAGAGAGTTTATATAAGGAATTATGCATCACCATGCAATGCAACAACCAATAATGCATGCGTAGGAGATGCGTATGCTTAGGAACAAACCAAAGCCAGAAGAGACAACTCTCTAAACTTCTCCACAAAACTCTCTGAAACTTCTCCCCCATTGGCATCGATTGCCAAAATGGGCTAAAAGCTTAGAAGGCCAATATAAAATGTGTTCCTCCATAAATTGTGTATTTCTCAACAAGAGAATGGAATGCAATACACATATCCAAGGGTAAATACTTGGAGGAAGACAAACTATATTGAGGCCCAAAGATTGCAAAAGGAAGATATGCCACAAAGACATAACAAAGAGATAAACAAGCAATCAAGCAATGAAAAGATACCAATTGAATCAAGCTATCAGAAGATACCAATTGAACCAACTAGGCCAAAGATCCTACGAGCCACATGAATAAAGGATATTATGATAAGAGGAGAGTAGTGTTCTAAAGAAACTAGAGAAGCTCCCCATGATTTGTGCACATCAAGAATTTTTGTATTTGGATACAAAGTGCACAAAATAGGATCATAGCTCCCCCAAAATCAATAGAAACTTACAACAAGTGCAAGAGAGCATATAGGAAACTAAGCCTGGTACTTGCAACAAACACATGGTTGAGCAACAAGTAAGAGAGGCAACTTAAGAGTGGGCTCAACCAAAAAGATGTGTGTGAGTCAAGGCAATGCACTTGAGAAGACTAATGTACAGAAGAGCATTAAGCATCAATAAAGTCTTGAAAGAATGAGGCACACGGTGCAAGGCCTATCATTCCCACACACAACTAGCAAATGGGTTCACAAGCTTACTAATAAGCATATAGAGAACCTATGCTTGTGACAACCCGTGGTGAAGATAGAAGATGAAAGGCTCATCAAGACGAGGGATACCAATTAAGATGGCAAAAACCTCGTAAAGATAAGCATGAGGAAAATAATCTTCACCACACAAGAGCGCATCAAGATGCAACGATACAAGACACGCACTCAAGGCAAAAGCTTTCACGGAGCCGCCAAAGAAATAACATAAGAAAGACAAGGTGGACGTGAAAGAAAGGATATCATCTAGATATGCAACTTCTCTCAAGTGTATAAGATTCTAGGTAGACGAAATCATGATGATATATATACCTATAAAGAAGGATGTACACCCGAAATAGTTACAACACGAAGGAACAAGATATCCAAAAGGAAGTCATACATATACCAATAAGATATTTGCTTGGAAGCATAGCACATGGCTAGATATGGTCTTACAGTATATAAATGAATCCCTACCACACACCCATCAAAGACATCACAACTAGCAACATGAGATCATCGTTGAGATGCTTTGAGAAAGGAAACAAGTATCACAAGATGGAATGAAAATCATGCTAAGATGCAACCTACACAAGGTTGAATGCAAGAAAAGAATGCATCAAGAGATACTTGTTACCGAGATATCATTGGAAGGATGTAGTAGATACCAATTAAAGGTAGGTAGTAGTTCATTGATCATCCTAGCTTGACTCCAATTAGCACATGATGACACCACCTTCCTTGTGAGTGAGCCGAGCATCCAATGCATCTCCAATTGCTCCTAGAACAACAACACAAACAAAATGGTACCCAAACTCATTGGGACCAAAGAGTTAGAGAACCAACAATACATAGGACAACCTCCACATAAATATGTGCATATAGATATGAAAATGAATTTCATGCACATCTCATCCAATTTGAGACTTGGTGGAGTTTCCCCTATATATTGGGTCCAAGAAAGAAAGCATGCTAAAATACTACATCAAATTAATATGCATGCTCAAGACTTTCAAAAACCGATACCAAATGACAAGGAAAAACCAAGTGAAGAAAAGATACCGAATGAATAAATCATCACTTGGAGGATATCCATAATAGATACATCGAGGAATGAGATATCGGTTGATACACACTAAATAAAAGATATCAAACTCCCAAAAGAGAGGATGGTTCAAAACAAACCAAGCTCTCTATAAAGTTTCATGATGGCACAAAGTACCAAAAAGAAAACGACATGCCTTCCACCAACACACGCTTGATAAGGAGCGCAAGATGAGTGTTTTATAGAAAATAGGATAGCTTCTCCAAGACTAGTGCATTATAGAGAATTTGCATTTGAATACAAAATGCACAAGGTGGGATCGCCACTTTCACTATATCTAGAAAACACTAGACAAGATCAAGAAATTAACAAGATCCACAAGTGGTATGGAAGACAAAGGGAGTTGATACATTCCTAGGCAAGAGATAAGGAAAATAAAAGCAAAGGCCAAAGTAGAGATGATCAATAATTTCTACCACACATAAGTGAGTACCAATTGTCAAAAGACAAGAAGTATTTGGAAATGATTCCCGTTGGTAGATAGCAAGGATATCCAACATCATCTTCACACCGAACACAAGCAAATCGCAACTTGTAGAGCTAACATGCCACCTAAGAACAAGATAATTTACAATATCAATTCTAGGTGACAATATCTCAAATGTACACATTTTCTAGGCTTGTAATATGCACATAGCATATGACTCCCCCATAATGTGATACCAATAAGAACTTAACAAGAGGCAATAAGAGAATCCAACAAGAGATAACTAATGGACTATTTAGAATTTGAATTTCTCATGAGAAGACATACCACATAGCGACTAGATAATCTTGAAATATCAATACTAGATGGTATTACTCATGTACACACATTTATAGGATTGTGAGGTGCACAAAGCACATCACTCCCCCATAATGGGATATTCCATTAATCTCTCACGAGAGCCAACTAAGATACAAACAAGATGCACAAAGGCTCAACGTACGACACACATGTACATGAAGTGCAAACCAACATACACAAACTTGATTACTCAAGATAAGCAATTTGGAGACACAACATATACAAACACATGCAAGGAACAAAACCAAAACATGCAAAGGGGCAAGTAACTTTCAATGTAAACAATTTGAGTACAAGTTACCGCAAGGAGGCACATTGGATATAAGATAGAAACTTGATAACCCAATTGACTTGGCTTGAGACAATAAGAATGATGAAGTCCCCTTAATTCTTCATAATGTAGCCAAGTCTCCAATGACCTCCAACAACACCTATTGATCAAGTATGAGCTAGTTGGTCCCCAACCAAGTTGGGTCCTAAGAGGTTAGTCACAATAGGCTTGGCTACCCAAATGGTTCTTTTCTTGACACCACTTTGAGTACCAACAAATTTGGCAAACACGTTGCCAACCTTATCCTTCCCAAGAGAATAGATATCATCAATTAGAATAGGGTTGGATAAGGTACCATTCGTGCATGAAGAAGCGACGTGACCTTTTTCACGACATAGGTAGCAACATCTACTCTTCACTTTCTTCTCACTTGATTTCTCAACTTGAGAAGCATTAGCTTAAGTCTTATTGGGAAGAGGCCTTTCTTCAACTAGAGGTTGAGCACGAGAATGCACTTGTAGCCGCTTCCCTTGTTGCTTGTCACTAATGGCCTTCTTCTTCAATGGGCAAGATCTGACATGATGCCCCTCAATTTTGCACTTGAAGCAAATAATCTTGCCCGAACTCTTGACTTGTTTTTGGCCCTTCTTGTGTTGCTCTTGGACTTCTTCTTCTTATTGGAGTTGAATCCAAGTCCACCTTTGTCAATAGGGGATTTTTGTACACTCAAGATATTGTTGAGTGTGGCCTTCCCTTCATGACACTTTTCCAAATCTTTCTTCAAAGAAGTGACTTGGGCCTTGAGCTCTTTGATTTCCTCTACATGGTTAGTCTCAACACAAGCACTAGAGGAAGTATAAGCTTCATCGTTAGAGCAACAAGGCAAGGAAAGCAATTCATCACAAGATGTACCAACGTTATGCATGGATGAATCGCGAGGACTAGCACAAGGCAATATAGCATTTTGAGTAAAAGTAGTGCTAGTGTCCACATGAGGCTCACTAGATGTTACATTAGCAATCATGGCCTCATGAGCTATCTTTAGCACATTATGGGATACTAGAAGATCATCATGAGAGCTTGAGAGCTTTTCATGGCTTTCTTCCAATTTCCCATAATTGCTAGATAGCAACTCAAGTTGAGCCCGTAGCTCAACGTTCTCCTTTAAAATGGATGCTTCACAAGAAATAGAGTTAGTAGCACAAGCATCATCATTAACAACAAGAGGAGAAGGCAACTTGGCAAGCTCTTTTAAATAAGAAGCTTCAAGTTGAGCATGAGACTCGGTGAATTTGATGAGCTCACCCTTGATGACCCTTGAGCCATTTTCGAGGTGCTCAAAATCCTCATGGAGTCTAGCATGAGCAACTTCAAGCTTAGCATTTTTAGTTTCAAAAACATTGGCCACCTCAAGAGCTCTATCATGAGATTCCTTCACTCTAGATAACTCTAGAGCAAAAGTCTCCTCAAGAGATTCCTTGGTGGTTTGTTCAAGTTCAAGAGCTTGAGAGAGGTCCGCAATCTCATTAGCGTAATCACGCTCATGACCTTCCATTTTATCAATGGTGACCTCATGCTCCTCAAGACGAGATTCTAACTCATCAATATATTTCTTGCCCTCAATAGCAATAGACATGATTTCCATGAAGTTGGAACGAGCAATTTTATTCTTAAGAAGAGCTTTAAAAATTATTTCCCCCTTAACTTTTAAGGAGGCAACGTCATCATTCTCTTCATAATAATCGACATCATCATCACTCTTGCCATCATCAATATTATCACAAGATATATTGGGATTCAAAGTGGGAGATACCTTTGAAGCCTTGGCCATAAGGCAAAAAGCAATAGATGATGATGTGGGATCCCTTGAAGCACCATTCAAGACCACATATTGTTCCATGGAGTGTTGGTTTCCTCTACATTGTTAGCACAACAACTCGAGGAAATACATGCATTTTTATCATGGCAACAAGACATAGCAAGCATATCATCATGAGATTTAGTCAAGCAATTTGTACATGATATGCAAGGACTATCAACACAAGCATGTGAAACATTTGGAGTGCTCGAAGTGCTAGAGTCCAAAGATGAAGAATCGCAACAAGAAAGTGATGAAGGATTATCAAAACTAAGCCCACTATCATCATTGCAATGAACACCACTACTCACCATGTCATTACCTTGTGGAAAACCACATGTAGGTGAAGTAGAAGAAGTTGAGAACACAACACGACCGGAGGTGGAGGGAGAACAATCATCCCCACAAAACTTGGACACGCCATATTTATCTTGAAGCTTTGTCCACAACTCATGAACATCCCGGAAAGGCATGAGTTGAAATATAACTACATTGCTAAAAGCATCGAAAAGCACATTAGAAGCTTGAGCATTGATATAAGAGTTTTTCTCATCCTCTAAAGATAATCTTTGGGGATCTTTTGGAGGAGAAAACCCCATATCTACAATTCGCTCTAAATTTGGGTCCATGACCCTAAAGAGATTAAGCATGCGAATTACCCAAACATCAAAATTTGTGCCATCGAAACTAAGTGTGTCACAGAATCCTAATCCCCTAGTCGACATCTTTACTCTCTAGGCGGTTAAGCCTAACAAAGAGAGACGAGGCTCTGACACCAATTGAAAGATCGTGGATGTCGCCTGGAGGGGGGTGCATAGGCACTTTAAAATAATTACGGTTGAGGCTTGAACAAATACGGAATAAACCTAGCGGTTAATTTGTCAAGCACAAAACCTACAACAACTAGGCTCACCTATGTGCACCAACAACTTATGCTAAGCAAGAAAAACTACTTAGGTGATAGCAAGATATATGACAAGAAACAATATGGCTATCACAAAGTAAAGTGCATAAGTAAAGGGCTTGGGTAAGAGATAACCGAGGCACGCGGAGACGACGATGTATCCCGAAGTTCACACCCTTGTGGATGCTAATCTCCGTTTGGAGCGGTGTGAAGGCACAATGCTCCCCAAGAAGCCACTAGGGCCACCGTAATCTCCTCACGCCCTCGCACAATGCAAGATGCCGTGATTCCACTAAGGGACCCTTGAGGGCGGTCACCGAACCCGTACAAATAGCAACCCTTGGGGGCGGTCACCGAACCCGTACACTTTGGCAAACCTTGGGGGCAGTCACCGGTACCCGTCAAATTGCTCGAGGCGATCTCCACAACCTAATTGGAGACCCCGACGCTTGCCCGGAGCTTTACACCACAATGATTGAGCTCCGAACAACACCAACCATCTAGGGCGCCAAGACACCCAAGAGGAACAAGCTCTAGGGTGCCCAAACACCCAAGAGTAATAAGCTTCTCAAACTTCACTTCCACGTATCACCGTGGAGAACTCAAACCTATGCACCAAATGCAATGGCAAGGGCACACGGAGTGCCCAAGTCCTTCTCTCTCAAATCCCACCGAAGCAACTAATGCTAGGGAGGAAAATGAGAGGAAGAACAAGAAGGAGAACACCAAGAACTCCAAGATCTAGATCCAAGGGTTCCCCTCACATAGAGGAGAAAGTGATTGGTGGAAATGTGGATCTAGATCTCCTCTCTCTTTTCCCTCAAAAACTAGCAAGAATCCATGGAGGGATTGAGAGTTAGCAAGCTCGAAGAAGGTCAACAATGGGAGAAGAACACGAGCTCAAAGGATAAGGTTCATTGGGGAAGAAGACCCCCTTTTATAGGTGGGGAAAAATCCAACCGTTATGCACACAGCCCGCACCGAGCAGTACTACCGCTCCAAGGAGCGGTACTACCGCTAGGGCGGTAGTAGCCCTTTGAAACACAACAGCGAGGAGGCAAAAAATCCAGAAGAACCGTCGGAGCGGTAGTACCGCTTGACCTCACAGTACTACCGCTAGGGGTAGCAGTACTACTGCTAAGGGTAGCGGTACTACTGCTTGCGAGCGGTACTAAAAGATTACATCCGTGCCTACCACCGCTGGACTTGTGACGAGTTTTTGGTCCTGAGCGGAAGTAGTCGTTGTAGTACCGCTCCCAAGAGCGGTACTAAAAAATTACATCCGCAGCAGCCCCTTTTAAGGACACCAAAACTGACACAACTTCTGCAAACGGACTCCGAATTCGACGAAACCAAGTTTGTTGGAAAGCTAGCGACAAGGGCTAACACAATCTTGATAGAAATACCAATAGGAAGCAAATGAGAAAAGTCCCAAAAGAAAATGGTGAGAACCCTTCCTCGGATAAGACCGGTAAAACCTCCAACACCGAAAACATCATAGAAGACGCATGCAAACTCCGTTTTCGATGAACTCAAGCTTGACATCAAGATGACCATAAGCTCTAAGACTCACAAAGAGAACCAAACAAGAACCAAGAAACAAGATGCAAGGATGCAATGGTTTGAGCTCTCGACGAACGATACGATCAAGCTACTCACTTGAGAGCCCCCCTTGATAGTACGGCTATCGATCCTATAACGCGGTCTCCCAACTACCACCATGAGACCGGTAAAATAGAAAACCTATCAAGGGCAAACCTTTGCCTTGCACATGATCCACTTGAGCTAGATGATGACGATCTTGTCCTCCTCAAGATGGACCACCTTTCTTGATTGTGTTGGGTCGATGGAGACTAGATGATTGCTCCCCCATACTCCACTATGGGTGAGCCACTCTTCGGCACATCTTCACAAGTCCATTGACACCACAATGGATGGCAAGATTCAAGCACTTGATCTCTTCGTGATGCTCCACTTGAACTTGCACACGACAATCTTGATGACGATCACCACTTGATGTCATCCTTTCCATGGGTTGTATGATATCTTCCTCTTGACGCAAGCCCGTGGACACGTACCTAACCCCACATAGACTCTCACATAGACCATGGGTTAGTACACAAAGTGCAATGGACAATGCTTACCATACCATGGGATCACTTGATCCCTCTCGGTACATCTTCTACGCTTTGTGAGTTGATCAACTTGATTCACTCTTGACTTAGTCTTGATCAACCTTGAATATTTCCAACTCTCTTCGTTTGGATGATGTCTTGAAGGTAAACATGAATGATCACACAATCTTCTTCTTCAAGACAGCTTGCAATAAGCTCAACACTCACATGACCAATCTTTGGATAATTCCTTAATAGCACCTTGGTCAACCCATAAACTCCTTGAAACCAACACATGGACTTCAAGAAATGCCTATGGAAAAATCCTTCAAATATAACTCAATGCAACCATTAGTCCATAGAGAATGTCATCAATTACCAAAACCACACATGGGGGCACCGCATGTCCTTTCACCCGCGGACGGCTAAATGAGCCTGAACTGTCTGTCGAGCTCGACCATTGCAACGTTGTCGGGCGACGTGCGCTAGTAGGTTGTGAGGTTGGCTCCCAGTCCCAGCACGCCCAACAGCCAAGCAATGGTCACAACGCCGCCGGATTTCTGGGATGGCGCCGACGGGGAGGGCGGAGAAAAAGAGATGCGCCCCTATGTTGACGTTATGATGTACTCCGACGGTCGCACCGGTCTGTGGCCTGCTGGGCTAGGATACACGTTAAGGGCCTTGGCGGGGCTGCGCAGTTGGTTGGGCTCTAATTTTTCTCTTTTTATATCTGTGCTCGGCTGACTCGTTTCACATTGCAAATTTCATAGTTAAGATGTGTTACCATTACTACAAGAGAAACTCTCTGATCGACTTAGAAGTATTCTGCCAGATATTATATCACCCACCCAAAGTGCCTTTGCACCGGGTAGAATGATTACTGGCAATATTCTTGTAGCCTATGAGTGCATCCATAAAATCAAGAACACAAAGAATAGTCAGTCAGGATTATGTGCGGTGAAGTTGGACATGCATAAAGCGTACGATAGAGTTGAGTGGATTTTTTTAAAGAAATATGATGCATAAGTTGGGCATTGATGACCAGCAGATTGATCTTATAATGGCTTGTGTGAGTTTAGTAAGATACAAGTTCGGTTTAATTCCCAAGAAACGGATATGTTTACACCTTCCGGGGGACTCAACATGGTGACCCACTATCACCTTATCTATTCATGATCTGTGTAGAGGGTCTTTCTAGCATGTTGTAGTATGAAGAAGAAGTTGATGCCATTGATGAGATAAGAGTGTGCACGAATGCACCGCCAGTTTTTACACATTTTATTTGCTGACGATTCTCTGGTTCTCATGAGAGCAGATATGTTAAATGCAACTTCCTTACAACAAGTGTTGGAGACCTATTGTGACAATTCAGGACAGATGGCAAGTTTGGGGAAATCCAGTATTTATTTCAGTCCAAATAATAATTTGCAAATTAGGGATGAGATTTGTCAACACTTAAATATCACCAATTAAGCTCTTTCAGATAAGTATCTTGGGTTATCTGCATTGGTGGGAGTGTATAGAAGTGATTGCTTTAAACATTTCTGTGAGAAAATTAGGAAACTGTTGAAGGGTTAAATGGAGAGGCAATTGTCAACAGGTGGTAAGGAAATTTTGTCACTGGATCACTCGGCAGCACGTGAGTCTCAGTAGAATGCTAGCTCTGGTAATGGTTTTACGGGTTAACTGGACACTGCGAGCAAACTGCTATGGTCGTTTTCTGAATTCAGAACTGTAATAACAGAGTTATAGTCTTGTTTCATGAGAAATAACCGAGTTCTATATAGGAGCTAAGGAGAATGTACATTTCGTAGCCGAGGAACTGGAAAAAGAAATGAGGTATCATTTATAAGAATTCTGAACTGTATAATGGTGAAGCGAATGGGTAGTACAGCATATGCTTGTTGCTGCTTTCATGGAACCAAAGATGGAAAGAGAAAGTTGTTTTGTTTTTTACTTTGATAAATTTATTTGTCTGTGAGTTACTCACAAATTTGTAGATCTTTAATAGCGAACAATACGATCATTGTAGGTCCACATATTTGTCTTATTTCATACCCTGTATCGTTGGATTTTACATGTATTTAGGGGCATCCCTATGTATTTATGAAACAAAACACAAATTATGGAACCAAAGATGAAAGAGAAAGTTGTTTCCTGTACTTCAATGAATTTGTTTGTTTGTGTGCTAAAAAAGGGGAAATCTGTTATGTATAATAGCGAACAGTACATCTATTATAGGCACACGTATTTTTCATTCTTTTAGCGTGCTTTGTTTAATTTGACATGTACATAGGAGGCACATGTATGTACTTATGAGGAAATTATATACTTTTTTGAAACTTCAAAATGTGTTACCTATAAATTATCAAGCAGGCTCCACAAGAGCCCCTGGCCAGTTTGTTTCTAGACGCTTTCTGAGTTTTCTTAGAGTTTGTGTCCTGCTTAGAGAGATGAGGCGGCGCCAGTTCTCTGAAGATGGAATAAGGTTTTCCCCGCCTAACCCTCATCCCGGTGGTGCTTCTAGCGTCATCGGAGGGCGTGTGGAGATTTGTCTCCGGCGGATTTCGCGGGATTCGGTCGGCGTTTGTGTTAGGTGGATCTACATGTATGTGGGTTTTTTTCGTGTATGTTCGTGTGTCTACAGGTGCTCCTCTTCAACGACGGTGGTTCCTGTTTGGTGCGCTGGTCCCATAGGGCCTTAACATGAGGACTTCGTGACTGTCTACTACAACAAGTTTTGCCCGGCTCCAGGGAGGGAGGGGTGATGACGGCGGCGCGCCTTCGGCTCGCTTTAGTGCTTGTAGTCATCGCTAGCTGGTCTACGGATCTGGATGTAATTTTTATCATTTCTGATATTCGTTGTACTACCATGATTAATAATGAATAGATTGGAAGTTTTACCGCAAAAAAAATTAAAAACCGAGACATGAATAATGTCGGCCAGTTGATCTCCATACACTAGGGCATTCGAAATGATGGATGGGTTCCCTGTTAATTAGAGTTGAGGAAAGATAATTAAATGGGATTACTCACACTATCCCATGTTATTCAGGTGGTATGAAGCTTCCTCTCAAATTCCCACCACACATCAAACAATGGAGCAATTTTAACATGATCCCTTTGACCTCCTCTTTTCACATGAGAGGTAAGAAGGTAAGAGTTAATCAAACCCACTACTTAATGCAATCAACGGCTCAGATCGAAAGTCCTATTATGCTCCCGAGCTCAAATGCTTCCTCATGAACAGTAAAATTAAAAAAAATAAAAAATTCAACACGAAATGTTTTGACAAATGTTTTGCATGCATACCAAAATTCAACACGAAATGATAACAAAAATCATTGTAAAAAACAAAATCAGCAGTCCAAAATGTTTTCAAAACTAGCATTTTTGGAGCATCAATTTTTTTTGCTACGACTTCCAGGAATGTCATGAAAACATTAAGTTGCCACCAAAAAAATTCAGTTTTTTTACAATGTTTTTACTTTTTTTATTTTACTATTCATGAGGGAGCATTTGAGCTTGGGAGCCGATAATCCACGTGGTCCCCGTCTACTCCCGAGCTCATTTGAGCTCGGGATGAATAGTAAATTCAAAAAAACTTCGAAAAATTCTGATTTTTTTAGTGTAAACATTGACAAATATTCTTAGTGCTTGCAAAGTTTCATCCTGAAATAACATTTGTGGAAGTCATGGCAAAATAAAACAAAAACAACACTTCAAAATGCTTTCAAAAATAGCACTTTTGGAGTGTCGATTTTTTTTACCACGACTTCCAGCTGGAGATGGATGCGACCAAGACGAAGCAAGCTGTCACCGCCCAGGCTTATGATCTTTTGCCACTGGGAGCCTTGTTTAAAGAAATGAAAGTCCTATGATTTTTTTTTAAATGTTAGTAGTTTGGTTACCAAATTCATTGATCAGAGGGAAAAACCAAAGCACAAAGCACCCAAAGTGGGCAAGCACCATGAAAGAAAACTAGGTGCAAAAGTACGAAAGAAACAAAGGAGAGGCATATGTTGTGTGTTGCATATGACAATGTCCAGAACATGGTTTTCTCAACAAAGAGAAGTCGAGAGTAAGAATACTGTGGCATATGCCCGAAACAATTTAAAGGGGAAATTACTACCGTTTGGCTGGCTGACAGCCCGGGACCCACCACGCCACTGAAAGAAGAGGCTCTAGATATTTTAGCCCCCACCCGCTCCCGCGCGTCCGTTCAAACCAAAGTGTCGTCACGCACACGCAACACGAGCGCGCGCCAGAGAGTGAGAAAGAGAGGGGCGGCGACCGGCGGCCATGGCGGAGCGGGTCATCGACCACACCTGGTACGAGTTCCTCCCCATCCTCGGCTGGATCGTCGACGACGCCGCGGAGGCCGGCCGCACGCTGGAGCAGGCGGCGCGGGACCTCGAGGCGGCCGCCCAGGAAGCGCGCCGCATCGCCGCCACCATCGCCTACGGGGCCTCCGACGCCGCGGTCCGGCGCCTCCTCCGCGACGAGGTCCACGGCGTCCTCAACCTCGCCCGCGACCGCGTCGCCGCCCTCCGCAGCGAGGATCCCGTCGCGGCCCCTGCCCCGGTCGCCGCGGCCGCCGCCAAGCCCATGCGCCCCAACCGCGGCCTCCTGTTCAACGTCGACCGCGGGCTGGAGCTGCTGCTGGCCTCCGAGCCTTCCGAGCAGGCGATGCGTTCCTTCTCGCTGCGAGACCCGCGCTGGATGGACCACCACGTATGGTACCCGGGCTGGCTCGCCGACGTGAGGAAGGAGGTCAAGCACGCCCTCCGCGGGCTGTCCCGCGCGCAGTCCGAGCTGGAGCGTGTCTACTCGGACGTGGCGGCTTTCCTCGCCGTGCCCCCGACGTCGTCCGGGAGAGCTGCCACGGCCGCCCAGGCATGTGCCGAGGCCGCCGGCCACGCCCGTCGGGGCGCGGCGAACATGGGCGCCGTCGTCGACGTCCTGCAGGGGCTCCGCGACGACATCCTCGACGAACCACCTACCTGCCGCGTCAGGCACTTCTTCGGCTACGTCCCACCGCCGCCGGCGATGGACGACGCAGGTTTGCTTGCTTGTCCTCTCAACCAATTGGCTATGCATTTTTGTTTTGTACCCATAAATAAAAATGTTGTCTTGCTCACATGAGTCGACGTCCAGCAGGCCATGGAGCCGCAGCCGGAGACAGCTGGTCGATCGCCGGCACGCCTGAAGTTTTGTTTTCGCCGCTTGAGAACTAGAATTGCTGCTAGTAGACGACTAAGATCGATATGGTTGACTTGCGTGCTGATCTGATGTGACGCCGCTGTAGGAAAGGTTTTGTTTTTCGCCTACCATGTCGATCCGCCCCATCTAATTAAGACATGGACATGGTTGGACTGTTGATTGTCATCTCCGGTGAGATGACTTGCATTGCGTACCCTTAACGGACATGGTCGGATTGTTGATCGCCATCTTCAGTTCCGATGAGATGAATAGAATTCTTCAGTTAGGCTATGTTGATCGCCATCTTCTGACATGGTTGGATACTTGGATTGTTGATCGCCATCTTCAGTTCCAGTCAAAAGAATTATTCAGACATGGTTGCATTGCGTACTCTTAACAGACATTGTTTGATCTTTAAAAAAAACAGACATTGTTTTGAGATGAATAGAAATATTCAGTTAGGCACTTAGGCTATGTGTGAGAACTCTTGTACCAGCCAATAGTGCAAAGATGCTCAATTGCTTCTTGTGCGCGCCTACCGTTTTGGTTTTGGTGATTGTTGTCGTTGGGGACAGCTAGAATAGTCGAATTGATTACAATTACTAGACTGCGAGTATATGTGATTTTTCATTTTATGTATGTGCAACCTGTAGCGGTGTGAAATGGTTGGATATGTTGTCTTCTTAGTAGTTATGGTAATCGCTGTCTGTGGCAAAAATATGGTTTTGGGTTGTCAAATTCTCAGACGCGCATATCTGCAATTCAGTTTGGTCCTTCATTGCTCTTGTTTGTTCAGTACAAGCATGGTAGTTAATTTCCGCTAGCTAGCTGTTTGGTTTCAGTTTAATTATTTTGCAGCACCACATGAAACCACTACTCATTGTCAGCAAAAAGAAAGGAAAATTTGGCAAACATCTTAATTCGGAGGCATATGTAATCTATTACTCTAGGCATGTCCAACTAAGTGTGTTGCATTCTAATTATACTTATGGTCAGGTTTATGTGCCCATTTTCTTAACGCCGGTGTTTCTCTAGTATACATGGTTTCCTAATTTATTAGACGTTTGTAGTATGCCTTGTATAGATAGTCAAATTGCTCAATATGTTGTGCTCAATGTATTCTCATAATAGATATGTATATAGTGCCTAGTGGGCAGTGACCATAGGGTTATATCTGATGAACTTCTAGGACCTATCCATTTCAAAAAATGTCTAAAGTTTTTCCTTCAATCCTGGGTTGATGTATCTCTTCTTGTAGTGATGTGCTTTGTTTCTCCAGGAAAATGCAGTCCTCGAATGCTTCACTATTGTTGGGAATTATCTGATGTGCATTGCCTAGGGGGGACGAACTTGGGGATTGTGTGGTAAATGCTCGACCTTTCCCAAGGGAGTGTGTAAATGGTAAATAAAAGCATTGATCGCCGAGCTCGAAAGAGACAACCATTCTTGGTCCATAGTGCATGAAAGAGACAAGCAAGTGGAGGAGGAGAAGGATTCCTCCTAGGCCGGCGCCCCTTCCTCCTCCACCACCTATATGTGGGGAGGGCTCCTTCATGAGACACATCAAATCCAAGAGACTTCTCTCCTGCATAGCTCTACGCTCTCCCGGTCTAATTAGTGTAAGTGTTTAGGCTCCTAATTAGATGGGCTCTAATCTCGGTCTAACTAGTCTAAGTGAATTAGACGAGAAGCGCTACTAGGCTTTCTTGCTCTCTAGTTTTCTCGCACTTCTTCCTAGATGCCAAAGCTCTGCCAGACTACTACCCACGGAATGTGTGAATACCTCAGAGGGGTCGTCTACTTTGACTCTTGACTCAATGAACTCTTCTTGCGACTGGGAGGTGTAACCTAACTACAGGAATCGACAGGATTGTTGAGCTGCATCAACTTGTTACTGCTACTTGTGAGCTGTGTTGGGATTTCCTCGAAGAGGAGAGGATGATGCAGTACAGTAGAGATAAGTATTTCCATTGATTAAGAACTAATGTTGTCAATCCAGTAGGAGAACCACACAGAACCCCATTAGCAGTACCTGCACACATAAAAGCAAATACTTGCACCCAACGCGATCAAGGGGGTTGTCAATCCCATCGGTGGTTATTTGCAAGGATCAAATCTCATAGTGGTAGAGGGATAAAATAAAACAAAAAATAAAATATAAAAAGTCCAGCAAGGTATTTTTGGATTTTGTATATAAAAAAGTAGACCTGGGGGGCATAGTTTTCACTAAAGGCTTCTCTCTTGAACACATAGCATACAGTGGGTAAACAAATTATTGTTGGGCAATTGATAGAAAAGCGCATAGTTATGACAATATTCAAGGCAATGATCATGTATATAGGCATCACGTCCAAGACAAGTAGACCGACTCCTGCCTGCATCTACTACTATTGCTCCACCCATCGACCTTGATACTGAGCAGGCTTTTAAAAAAGATTTTCTTCTCTGCTTTGGTAAGCGTGTAGCTGGCAGGACCTTGATACTGCTTTGGATGCATGCCGTCTTTTTCATTCATATGTTGCTGGTCCTCCCATGTCTCCGGTGTATCTTTTGTTTTCCCATGCACGCCCAAGAAGCCTAGCAGGTTCACGCAAAGATTCTTTGTCTCGCGCATCATGTCGATTGTAGAGCGGACCTCTAGGACCTCACGTGTAACAAACATGAAAGTAGGGTCAAAATGTAGACACAAGACGCAAGTTGTAGGTGCAGGACTCTTCTATTTATTATTTAGTTCTCTGCAAAGAATAACCAGGTATAATTGTGAGGCCTTCCTCTCGATATAGGTGGCCTGCCAGGCAAGACGAGTATGAGTCCACTTCTCCAAACCTCGTAGGTGGAGGGGGGGGGACAAAAGTGAGAAGATGGGCAAATGCAAGAAGAGTGGTGAGATATGGAAGGTGTGTGTGGTTGCTTGATGGATGCTCTTCGATCTCTTAGACCGTCCTTTTGGTATGGGTTGTCATTGCACTAGTAGAAAACATGGCTTTGGTCCAGGCCTGGCCAGCCCATTAGTCCCGGTTCAGTCACGAACGGGACCCATGGGGGCATAGGTCCCGGTTCGTGAGCCTAGGGGGCCGGCCGGGCCTCGTGGGGCATTGGTCACGGTTCGTCTGGACCCTTTGGTCCCGGTTCCAGACAAGAACCGGGACCAATGGGCCTCGCTCCTGGCCCACAACCATTGGTCCCGGTTCGTGGATGGAACCGGGACCAATGAGGTGCCTATATATACCCCCTCGCCCGCGAGTAGAGCACTCCACACTACTCTGTTTTTTTGGCCAGCAAGGGGAGAGCTTTGTGGTGCTCTAGCTCACCTCCTATGCACATGAGGTGTTCGATGAAATGCCCGAGCCACACTACTTAAGCTTTCTCCTCTCCAAGCTCGACCTCCAAACTCCATTTTCCTCAAGATTTGTCTAGGTTTAGCGGTCCGTCACGTCCCGTCCCCGTCTTCACCACCGTCGATCGCCCGCGCCGATCTCGTCGCCGGCACCACCGTGGTGAGCCTCTTGTTCTTATCTTCTTTCTAAAAGAAAAAATTCTTACTTGTATGATTTAGATAGATACTTGTATAATTTTCTTACTTTTATTATTGTTTGTTATTATATAGTGCGATGGTTTTGGTATCCGCCCCCGTCGGCCCTCGTCCTGTCTATGATTCGGATGTGGTATATATTATATTTTATAACTATTTGATTCATTTATTGTTTATGACAATTATGCCGACCAACGTGACATATATATTTTTATCTAGGAGGTATGTGAACCGGAAATTCCAACCGACCCTATTGTCGAGAGGTTAAATTTTGTTGAAGAATAAAACAATTACTTTAAGGAAAAATTAAAAAATGAGGAGGAGAAGATGATATTGGAGTTGCATGTTGCGGATGTCGTCGATGATCACAAGATCAAGATGGATGCAATGTGCTTGAAGATTAGAAAGATTAGAAAATATGCCATTCATACCGAGGCTTGGTATCATTATGCCGTTGGATCAATTGTTACCTTGGTTGCGATTATGATCGTATTTGTTGTTGCATTGAAATGTTTTACATAGTTTCAGTGTATGGTTTAATTACATGCTCTGGAGAACTATGCATGTACTTTGGTTTTAATGTGATGATGAACTTCTATTAATTTGGTCACTTATCTATTCATGATGTTCTGTAATGGTTTTTGACACACTTAATTATATATAATGCACGCAGATGAACCGGCAATGGATGTATAGTGACAGACACACCTTCGAGTACATTAAGGGCGTGCATAATTTTCTCGAAGTGGCTGAGGCAAACAAGCAGAATGGTTTTATGTGTTGTCCATGCCCTATATGTGGGAATACGAAGTCTTACTCTGACCCGAAAATCCTTCACACCCACCTGCTTTATAAGGGTTTCATGCCACATTATAATGTTTGGACCAAGCACGGAGAAAGAGGGGTTATGATGGAAGACAATGAAGAAGAAGAGGATGATGACAACTATGTGCCCCCTGAATATGGAGATGTTGCAACGGGGAAAGCTGAAGATCAAGAGGAACCAGACGATGTGCCCGATGATGATCTTCGCTGGGTCATTGTTGACGCAAAGAGACAGTGCGAAAGTCAAAAGGAGAAGCTGAAGTTCGATCGCATGTTAGAGGATCACAAAAAACGGTTGTACCCCAATTGCGAAGATGGCAACACAAAGCTCGGTACCGTACTGGAATTGCTACAGTGGAAGGCAGAGAATGGTGTGCCTGACAAAGGATTTGAGAAGCTACTGAAAATATTGAAGAAGAAGCTTCCAAAGGATAATGAATTGCCCGACAGTACGTACGCAACAAAGAAGGTTGTATGCCCTCTAGGATTGGAGGTGCAGAAGATTCATGCATGCCCTAATGACTGCATCCTCTACCGCGAAGCGTACGAGGATTTGAATGCATGCCCGGTATACGGTGCATTGCGGTATAAGATCAGACGAGATGACCCTGGTGATGTTGACGGCGAGCGCCCCAGGAAGAGGGTTCCTACCAAGGTGATGTGGTATGCTCCTATAATACCACGGTTGAAACGTCTGTTCAGAAACAAAGAGCATGCCAAGTTGATGCGATGGCACAGAGAGGACCGTAAGAAAGACGGGAAGTTGAGAGCACCAGCTGACGGGTCGTAGTGAATAAAATCAAGAGAAAGTACTGGAAGGACTTTGCAGGTGACGCAAAGGAATGTATGGTTTGGTTTAAGCGCTGATGGCATTAATCCATTTGGGGAGCAGAGCAGCAATCACAGCACCTGGCCCGTGACTGTATGTATCTATAAACTTCCTCCTTGGCTGTGCATGAAGCGGAAGTTCATTATGATGCCAGTTCTCATCCAAGGCAAGCAACCCGGCAACGACATTGATGTGTACCTAAGGCCATTAGTTGAAGAACTTTTACAGCTGTGGAATGAAAAAGTTGTACGTGTGTGGGATGAGCTCAAACAACAGGAATTTGACTTGCATGCATTACTGTTTGTAACCATCAATGATTGGCCTGCTCTCAGTAACCTTTCAGGACAGACAAACAAGGGATACCACGCATGCACGCACTATTTAGATGACACCGAAAGTATATACCTGGACAAATGCAGGAAGAATGTGTACCTGGGGCATCGTCGATTTCTTCCAACCAACCATCAATATCGAAAGAAAGGCAAGCATTTCAAAGGCGAGGCAGATCACCGGAAGAAGCCTGCCATCTGTACCGGTGATCACATACTTGCTATGGTCAATGATTTACAAGTAATCTTTGGAAAGGGTCCCGGTGGACTATCTGTTCCGAATGACGCCGAGGGACGCGCGCCCATGTGGAAGAAGAAATCTATATTTTGGGACCTACCCTACTGGAAAGACCTAGAGGTCCACTCTTCAATCGACGTGACGCACGTGACGAAGAATCTTTGCGTGAACCTACTAGGCTTCTTGGGCGTGTATGGGAAGACAAAAGATACACCGGAGGCACGGGAGGACAGCAACGTGTGCACGAAAAAGACGGCATGCCTCCAAAGCAGTATGAAGGTCCTGCCAGCTACGCTCTTACCAAAGAAGAGAAGGAAAATCTTCTTTGAATGCCTGCTCAGTATGAAGGTCTCATCTGGCTTCTCATCGAATATAAAGGGAATAATAAATATGCCAGAGAAAAAGTTCCAGAACCTAAAGTCTCATGACTGCCACGTGATTATGACGCAACTGCTTCTGGTTGCATTGAGGGGGCTTCTACCGGAAAACGTCCGATGCCATTGTGAAGCTATGTTCATTCCTCAATGCAATCTCTCAGAAGGTGATCGATCCAGAATCCTAACAAGGTTAAGGAGTGATGTGGCGCAATGTCTTGTCAGTTTTGAGCTGGTGTTCCCACCATCCTTCTTCAATATCATGACGCACGTCCTAGTTCATCTAGTCGACGAGATTGTCGTTTTGGGCCCTGTATTTCTACCACAATATGTTCCCCTTTGAGAGGTTCATGGGAGTCCTAAAGAAATATGTCTGTAACCGCGCTAGGCCAGAAGGAAGCATCTCCATGGGCCATCAAACAGAGGATGTCATTGGGTTTTGTGTTGACTTCATTCCTGACCTTAAGAAGATTGGTCTCCCTCAATCGCGGTATATGGGGAGACTGGATGGAAAAGGCATGCTAGGAGGGGACTCAATAATATGTAGGGACGGGAATTCTTGGTCTCAAGCACAGTACACAGTTCTATAGAACTCTACCTTGGTGACCCCGTATGTCGATGAACACAAGAACATTCTGCGCTCCAAACACCCGGAGCAGTGTGACGACTGGATTACATGTGAACACATCAGGACTTTCGGCAGTTGGTTGCAAACACGTCTCAGGGGTGACAACGCTGTTTCTGGTGAGTTGTACTCGTTGGCCAGGGGACCATCTTCGACTGTACTGACTTACAAAGGGTACGAGATAAATGGGAATACATTTTACACGATCGCCCAAGATCAAAAGAGCACCAACCAAAACAGTGGTTTCCTCTTTGATGCAGCAACCAAGAGGGGAAAGGACACATATTATGGTTACATAGTGGACATATGGGAACTTGACTACGGACATGATTTTAATGTCCCTTTGTTTCAGTGCAAATGGGTCAATCTGTCGGGAGGCGGGGTATAGGTAGACCCATAGTATGGAATGACAACAGTGGATCTGACCAATCTTGGGTACACAGACGAACCATTCGTCCTAGCCAATGATGTGGTGCAGGTTTTCTATGTGAAGGACATGTCTACCAAACCGAGAAAAATAAAAGATAAGGAAGCAAATACATCATACGATGAGCCAAAGCGCCACATAGTTCTTTCAGGAAAAAGAGACATCGTGGGATTGGAGGGCAAGACAGACATGTCTGAAGATTATGAAAAGTTTCATGAAATTCCTCCCTTAGTCAAGGCTGACCCAAGCACACTGTTAAGCGATGAAGAATATCCATGGTTACGACGCAATAAGCAAAGAACACAAGCGAAGAAAAAGTGAAGACTTTCTCTCCACAACTATTATGATGATGCCTTTGATCTAGAATATCACTGCAGTTACATGTGAATAAATGAAATGCCTTTTGTAACAGACGAGTTTCCGTATGAAACCCTGATACTTCGAAACAGATTGTCCGTTTTGTACATGAAGTGCATCCAATTTTTGCCGTGACCCTCTCAACTTTTTAGCACATGCTATGTGGGTGAAATGATGATACCATGCCAATTTTCAACCTCTTCAGAGTTCATTGGTAGTTCTTTTCAATTTCAGGGTCATATAGCTAAAAAATTAGTAAATGCATGAAAAATAACAAATGAAGTCAGAAAGGGTTGAAAATTGATGATGTGGCTTTGAATGGTGCATTTTGAACACACAAAAAGTCTGGAGTTCAAATAAGTTCAAAAAAATGAAATCCCTTTGTAACAGATGAGTTTTCGTTCGAAACCCTGATACTTCGAAAGAGATTGCCCGTTTTGTACACGAAGTGCATCCAGTTTTTGTCGTAACCCTCTCTACTTTTTAGCACATGCTATGTGGGTGAAATGATGATACCATGCCAACTTTCAACCTTTTCATAGTTCATTTGTAGTGCTTTTCAATTCCAGGGTCATTTAGCGCAAAAAGAATGAACTAATAGCAAAACGAATGAACTGAAAATAATCAAATAAAATATTCTGTTATGATCAACTAAAACAAAACTATAATATTCTTCAATAGCAAAAATAATCAACTAAAAAGCTTTTATAAAACTCTAATAGCAAATGGAATCAACTAAAAAGCTTTTATAAACCTCTAGTCTTTTTTAAACTAAAATTATATAAAATTTATGCAACTAAAATTATCAAAGTATGTTGTAAAACATTAATGGCAAAAAGAATTTTCATAAAGGAATTTTTTGTTAGAAACTTTAATACCAAACTAAAATAACAAAATATGTTCTTAATTAAAATAGACATTTAAAAATACCTAAAAATTACCAAATTTAATATAATGATAAAACATAATAATATTAAATAGTAGGGAAAAGAATCACTCAAAAATCTATTTTTATAGTAAAGTTATTCACAAACTAGTGATTCACACAAATTTAAACTATTCAAATTTGAAAATTAATGGCACTAACAGAAAGTCTATAATTGTTGTGACCTAAAAGCAAAAAGAATCACTGCAAAACTGCAAAAAAATAATTAAAGCAAAAAAGAAAAGAGAAAAAAAAGCAACCTACTGGGCCACCACGGCCTGAATACGACTAGAAACCCAGCTAGTTGGGCCAGGATTCAGGCCCGCAGAAGGCCCAGCAGGCCCACAGGCATAGCAGTGTCAGATTAGGCCCATAGGCCTGCAGTTCAGAGGAGTTCAGTAGGGATGAGGTGAAGGAAATATGCCCTAGAGGCAATAATAAAGTATTATTTATTTCCTTATATCATGATAAATGTTTATTATTCATGCTAGAATTGTATTAACCGGAAACATAATACATGTGTGAATACATAGACAAAAAGTGTGTCACTAGTATGCCTCTACTTGACTAGCTCGTTAATCAAAGATGGTTATGTTTTCTAGCCATAGACATGAGTTGTCATTTGATTAACGGGATCACCTCATTAGGAGAATGACGTGATTGACTTGACCCATTCCGTTAGCTTAGCACCCGATCATTTAGTATGTTGCTATTGCTTTCTTCATGACTTATACATGTTCCTATGACTATGAGATTATGCAACTCCCGTTTACCGGAGGAACACTTTGTGTGCTACCAAACGTCACAACGTAAATGGTGATTATAAAGGTGCTCTACAGGTGTCTCCAAAGGTACTTGTTGGGTTGGCGTATTTCGAGATTAGGATTTGTCACTCCGATTGTCGGAGAGGTATCTCTGGGCCCACTCGGTAATGCACATCACTATAAGCCTTGCAAGCATTGTGACTAATGAGTTAGTTGCGGGATGATGTATTACGGAACGAGTAAAGAGACTTGCCGGTAACGAGATTGAACTAGGTATCGAGATACCGACGATCGAATCTCGGGCAAGTAACATACCGATGACAAAGGGAACAACGTATGTTGTTATGCGGTTTGACCGATAAAGATCTTCGTAGAATATGTGGGAACCAATATGAGCATCCAGGTTCCGCTATTGGTTATTGACCGGAGAGGTGTCTCGGTCATGTCTACATAGTTCTCGAACCCGTAGGGTCCGCACGCTTAACGTTACGATGACAGTTTTATTATGAGTTTATGTATGTTGATGTACCGAAGGAGTTCGGAGTCCCGGATGAGATCGGGGACATGACGAGGAGTCTCGAAATGGCCGAGACATAAATATCGATATATTGGACGACTATATTCGGACTTCGGAAAGGTTCCGAGTGATTCGGGTATTTTTCGGAGTACCGGAGAGTTACGGGAATTCGTATTGGGCCTTAATGGGCCATACGGGAAAGGAGAGAAAGACCCCAAAGGGTGGCCGCACCCCTCCCCATGGACTAGTCCGAATTGGACTAGGGAGGGGGGGCGCCCCCTTCCTTCTTTCTCCTTCTCCCTTCCCTTCTCCTACTCCCACAAGGAAAGGAGGAGTCCTACTCCCGGTGGGAGTAGGACTCCCCCCTTTTGGCGCGCCTCTCCCCTTGGCCGGCTGCCTCCCCCTTGCTCCTTTATATACGGGGGCAGGGGGACACCCCATAGACACAACAATTGATCCTTGAGATCTTTTAGCCGTGTGCGGTGCCCCCCTCCACCATATTACACCTCGATAATATCGTTGCGGAGCTTAGGCGAAGCCCTGCGTCGGTGGAACATCATCATCGTCACCACGCCGTCGTGCTGACGAAACTCTCCCTCAACACTCGGCTGGATCGGAGTTCGAGGGACGTCATCGAGCTGAACGTGTGCTGAACTCGGAGGTGCCGTGCGTTCGGTACTTGATCGGTCGGATCGTGAAGACGTACGACTACATCAACCGCGTTATTATAACGCTTCCGCTGTCGGTCTACGAGGGTACGTGGACAACACTCTCCCCTCTCGTTGCTATGCATCACCATGATCTTGCGTGTGCGTAGGAATTTTTTTGAAATTACTACGTTCCCCAACAGTGGCATCCGAGCCTGGTTTTATGCGTTGATGCTATGCACGAGTAGAACACAAGTGAGTTGTGGGAGATATAAGTCATAATGTTTACCAGCATGTCATACTTTGGTTCAGCGGTATTGTGAGATGAAGCGGCCCGGACCGACATTACGCGTACGCTTACGCGAGACTGGTTTCACCGTTGGGAGCACTCGTTGCTTAAAGGTGACTGGCGGGTGTCTGTCTCTCTCACTTTAGTTGAACCGAGTGTGGCTATGCCCGGTCCTTGCGAAGGTTAAAACAGCACCAACTTGACAAACTATCGTTGTGCTTTTGATGCGTAGGTAAGAACGGTTCTTGCTAAGCCCGTAGCAGCCACGTAAAACTTGCAACAACAAAGTAGAGGACGTCTAACTTGTTTTTGCAGGGCATGTTGTGATGTGATATGGTCAAGACATGATGCTATATTTTATTGTATGAGATGATCATGTTTTGTAACCGAGTTATCGGCAACTGGCAGGAGCCATATGGTTGTCGCTTTATTGTATGAAATGCAATCGCCATGTAATAGTTTTACTTTATCACTAAGCGGTAGCGATAGTCGTAAAAGCAATAAGTTGGCGAGACGACAACGATACTACGATGGAGATCAAGGTGTCGCGCCGGTGACAATGGTGATCATGACGGTGCTTTGGAGATGGAGATCACGAACACGGTGCTTCGGAGATGGAGATCACAAGCACAAGATGATGATGGCCATATCATATCACTTATATTGATTGCATGTGATGTTAATCCTTTATTCATCTTATCTTGCTTTGATTGACGGTAGCATTATAAGATGATCTCTCACTAAAATTTCAAGATAAAAGTGTTCTCCCTGAGTATGCACCATTGCGAAAGTTCTTCGTGCTGAGACACCACGTGATGATCGGGTGTGATAGGCTCTACGTTCAAATACAACGGGTGCAAAACAGTTGCACACGCGGAATACTCAGGTTAAACTTGACGAGCCTAGCATATGCAGATATGGCCTCGGAACACGGAGACCGAAAGGTCGAGCGTGAATCATATAGTAGATATGATCAACATGGTGATGTTCACCATTGAAACTACTCCATCTCACGTGATGATCGGACATGGTTTAGTTGATATGGATCACGTGATCACTTAGAGGATTAGAGGGATGTCTATCTAAGTGGGAGTTCTTAAGTAATATGATTAATTGAACTTAAATTTATCATGAACTTAGTCCTGATAGTATTTTGCAAATTATGTTATAGATCAATAGCTCGCGTTGTTGCTTCCCTGTGTTTATTTTTGATATGTTCCTAGAGAAAAATTATGTTGAAAGATGTTAGTAGCAAAGATGCGGATTGGATCTGTGATCTGAGGATTATCCTCATTGCTGCACAGAAAAATTGTGTCCTTGATGCACCGCTAAGTGACAGACCTATTGCAGGAGCAGATACAGATGTTATGAACGTTTGGCTAGCTCAATATGATGACTACTTGATAGTTTAGTGCACCATGCTTAACGGCTTAGAATCGGGACTTCAAAGACGTTTTGAACGCCGTGGACCATATGAGATGTTCCAGGAGTTGAAGTTAATATTTCAAGCAAATACCCGAGTTCAGAGATATGAAGTCTCCAACAAGTTCTATAGCTAAAAGATGGAGGAGAATCGCTCAACTAGTGAGCATGTGCTCAGATTGTCTGGGTATTACAATCGCTTGAATCAAGTGGGAGTTAATCTTCCAGATAAAATAGTGATTGACAGAATTCTCTAGTCACCATCACCAAAGTTAGTAGAACTTCGTGATGAACTATAGTATGCAAGGGATGACGAAAGTAATTCCCGAGCTCTTCGTGATGCTGAAATCGACGAAGGTAGAAATCAAGAAAAAACATCAAGTGTTGATGGTTGACGTGACCACTAGTTTCAAGAAAAGGGCAAAGGGAAGAAGGGGAACTTCAAAAAGAACGGCAAGCAAGTTGCTACTCAAGTGAAGAAGCCCAAAGTCTGTACCTAAGCCTGAGACTAAGTGATTCTATTGCAAAGGGACTGGTCACTGGAAGCGGAACTGCCCCAACTATTTGGTGGATAAGAAAGATGGCAAAGTGAACAAAGGTATATTGGATATACATGTTATTGATGTGTACTTTACTAGTGTTTATAGCAACCCCTCGGTATTTGATACTGGTTCAGTTGCTAAAGTAGTAACTCGAAACGGGAGTTGCAGAATAAACAGAGACTAGTAAAAGGAGAGGTGACGATGTGTGTTGGAAGTAGTTCCAAGATTGATATGATCATCATCGCACACTCCCTGTACTTTCGGGATTAGTGTTGAAACTAAATAAGTGTTATTTGGTGTTTGCGTTGAGCATGAATATGATTTGATCATGTTTATTGCAATACGGTTATTCATTTAAGTTAGAGAACAATTGTTGTTCTGTTTACATGAATAAAAACCTTCTATGGTCATACACACCAACGAAAATGGTTTGTTGGATCTCGATCGTAGTGATACACATAATCATAATATTGAACCCAAAAGATGCAAAGTTAATAATGATAGTGCAAATTATTTGTGGCACTGCCGTTTAGGTCATATTGGTGTAAAGCGCATGAAGAAACTCCATACTGATGGGATTTTGGAATCACTTGATTATGAATCACTTGATACTTGCGAACCGTGCCTCATGGGAAAGATGACTAAAACGCCGTTCTCCGGAACTATGGAGAGAGCAACAGATTTGTTGGAAATCATACATACAGATGTATGTGGTCCGATGAATATTGAGGCTCGTAGCAGGTATCATTATTTTCTGACCTTCACAGATGATTTGAGCAGATATGGGTATATCTACTTAATGAAACAGAAGTCTGAAACATTTGAAAAGTTCATATAATTTCAGAGTGCAGCGAAAATCATCGTAACAAGAAAATAAAGTTTCTACGATTTGATCGTGGAGAAGAGTATTTTAGTTACGAGTTTGGCCTTCAGTTAAAACAATGTGAAATAGTTTCACTACTCACGCCACCTGGAACACCACGGTGTAATGGTGTGTCCGAACGTCGTAATCGTACTTTATTAGATATGGTGCGATATATGATGTATCTTACTGATCTACCACTATCGTTTTGGGGTTATGCATTAGAGACAGCTGCATTCACGTTAAATAGGGCACCCTCAAAATCCGTTGAGACGACGCCTTATGAACTGAGGTTTAGCAAGAAACCAAAGTTGTCGCTTCTTAAAATTTTGGGGTTGCGATGCTTATGTGAAAAAGTTTCATCCTGATAAGCTCAAACCCAAATCGGAGAAATGTGTCTTCATAGGATACCCAAAGGGGACAGTTGGGTACACCTTCTATCACAGATCCGAAGGCAAGACATTCGTTGCTTAGTATGGATCCTTTCTAGAGAAGGAGTTTCTCTCGAAAGAAGTGAGTGGGAGGAAAGTAGAACTTGATGAGGTAACTGTACCTGGTCCCTTATTGGAAAGTAGTTCATCACAGAAATCTGTTCCTGTGACTCCTACACCAATTAGTGAGGAAGTTGATGATGATGATCATGTAACTTCAGATCAAGTTACTACCAAACCTCGTAGGTAAACCAGAGTAAGATCCGCACCAGAGTGGTACGGTAATCCTGTTCTGGAGGTTATGTTACTAGACCATGACGAACCTACGAACTATGAGGAAGCGATGATGAGCCCAGATTCCGGGAAATGGCTTGAGGCCATGAAATCTGAGATGAGATCCATGTATGAAGAACAAAGTATGGACTTTGGTTGACTTGCCCGATGATCGGCGAGCCATTGAGATTAAATGGATCTTCAAGAGGAAGACAGCCGCTGATAGTAGTGTTACTATCTACAAAGCTAGAATTGTCGCTAAAGGTTTTCGACAAGTTCAAGGTGTTGACTACGATGAGAGAGTTTCTCACTCGTATCTATGCTTAAAGTCTGTCTGAATCATGTTAGCAATTGCCGCATTTTATGAAATCTGGCAAATGGATAAACAAAACTACATTCCTTAATGGATTTATTAAAGAAGAGTTGTATATGATGCAACCAGGAGGTTTTGTCAATCCTAAAAGTGCTAACAAAATATGCAAGCTCCAGCGATCCATCTATGGACTGGTGCAAGCATCTCGGAGTTGGAATATACGCTTTGATAAGTTGATCAAAGGATATAGTTTTATACAGACTTGCGGTGAAGCCTGTATTTACAAGAAAGTGAGTGGGAGCACTACAGCATTTCTGATAAGTATATGTGAATGACATATTGTTGATCGGAAATAATGTAGAATTATTCTGCTAAGCATAAATGAGTGTTTGAAAGGAGTTTTTCAAAGATAGACCTCGGTGAAGCTGCTTACATATTGAGCATCAAGATCTATAGAGATAGATGAAGACGCTTGATAAGTTTTTTCAATGAGTACATACCTTAACAAGATTTTGAAGTAGTTCAAAATAGAACAGTCAAAGAAAAGGTTCTTGCCTGTGTTACATGCTGTGAAATTGAGTAAGACTCAAAGCCCGACCACGGCAGAAGATAGAAAAAGAATCAAAGTCATTCCCTATGCCTCGGCCATAGGTTCTATAAAGTATGCCATGCTGTGTACCAGATCTATTGTATACCCTACACTGATTTTGGCAAGGGAGTACAATAGTGATCTAGGAGTAGATCACTGGACAGCGGTCAAAATTATCCTTAGTGGAATAAGGATATGTTTCTCGATTATGGAAGTGACAAAAGGTTCGTCGTAAAGGGTTACGTCGATGCAAGTTTTGACACTAAATCTAGATGACTCTAAGTCTAGGTCTAGATACATATTGAAAGTGGGAGCAATTAGCTAGAGTAGCTCCATGCAGAGCATTGTAGACATAGAAATTTGCAAAAATACTTACGGATCTGAATGTGACAGACCCGTTGACTAAAATTATCTCACAATCAAAACATGATCACACCTTAGTACTCTTTGGGTGTTAATCACATAGCGATGTGAACTAGATTATTGACTCTAGTAAACCCTTTGAGTGTTGGTCACATGACAATGTGAACTTTGGGTGTTAATCACATGGTGATGTGAATTATTGATGTTAAATCACATGGCGATGTGAACTAGATTATTGACTCTAGTGCAAGTGGGAGACTGAAGGAAATATGCCCTAGAGGCAATAATAAAGTATTATTTATTTCCTTATATCATGATAAATTTTTATTATTCATGCTAGAATTGTATTAACCGGAAACATAATACATGTGTGAATACATAGACAAAAAGTGTGTCACTAGTATGCCTCTACTTGACTAGCTCGTTAATCAAAGATGGTTATGTTTCCTAGCCATAGACATGAGTTGTCATTTGATTAACGGGATCACCTCATTAGGAGAATGACGTGATTGACTTGACCCATTCCGTTAGCTTAGCACCCGATCGTTTAGTATGTTGCTATTGCTTTCTTCATGACTTATACATGTTCCTATGACTATGAGATTATGCAACTCCCGTTTACCGGAGGAACACTTTGTGTGCTACCAAACGTCACAACGTAAATGGTGATTATAAAGGTGCTCTACAGGTGTCTCCAAAGGTACTTGTTGGGTTGGCGTATTTCGAGATTAGGATTTGTCACTCCGATTGTCGGAGAGGTATCTCTGGGCCCACTCGGTAATGCACATCACTATAAGCCTTGCAAGCATTGTGACTAATGAGTTAGTTGCGGGATGATGTATTACGGAACGAGTAAAGAGACTTGCCGGTAACGAGATTGAACTAGGTATCGAGATACCGACGATCGAATCTCGGGCAAGTAACATACCGATGACAAAGGGAACAACGTATGTTGTTATGCGGTTTGACCGATAAAGATCTTCGTAGAATATGTGGGAACCAATATGAGCATCCAGGTTCCGCTATTGGTTATTGACCGGAGAGGTGTCTCGGTCATGTCTACATAGTTCTCGAACCCGTAGGGTCCGCACGCTTAACGTTACGATGACAGTTTTATTATGAGTTTATGTATGTTGATGTACCGAAGGAGTTCGGAGTCCCGGATGAGATCGGGGACATGACGAGGAGTCTCGAAATGGCCGAGACATAAATATCGATATATTGGACGACTATATTCGGACTTCGGAAAGGTTCCGAGTGATTCGGGTATTTTTCGGAGTACCGGAGAGTTACGGGAATTCGTATTGGGCCTTAATGGGCCATACGGGAAAGGAGAGAAAGACCCCAAAGGGTGGCCGCACCCCTCCCCATGGACTAGTCCGAATTGGACTAGGGAGGGGGGGCGCCCCCTTCCTTCTTTCTCCTTCTCCCTTCCCTTCTCCTACTCCCACAAGGAAAGGAGGAGTCCTACTCCCGGTGGGAGTAGGACTCCCCCCTTTTGGCGCGCCTCTCCCCTTGGCCGGCTGCCTCCCCCTTGCTCCTTTATATACGGGGGCAGGGGGGCACCCCATAGACACAACAATTGATCCTTGAGATCTTTTAGCCGTGTGCGGTGCCCCCCTCCACCATATTACACCTCGATAATATCGTTGCGGAGCTTAGGCGAAGCCCTGCGTCGGTGGAACATCATCATCGTCACCACGCCGTCGTGCTGACGAAACTCTCCCTCAACACTCGGCTGGATCGGAGTTCGAGGGACGTCATCGAGCTGAACGTGTGCTGAACTCGGAGGTGCCGTGCGTTCGGTACTTGATCGGTCGGATCGTGAAGACGTACGACTACATCAACCGTGTTATTATAACGCTTCCGCTGTCGGTCTACGAGGGTACGTGGACAACACTCTCCCCTCTCGTTGCTATGCATCACCATGATCTTGCGTGTGCGTAGGAAATTTTTTGAAATTACTACGTTCCCCAACATGAGGCAGTCGAGCTTATAAACCGGTGCGGGCGCTCTCAACTAGCGAGGTGGGACTAAACTCCCACCACCACGCCACTGTGCAAGCCCACACGGTTGGTGCCACGAACCGGGACCAAAGGTGAGCATTGGTCCCGGTTTGTGGCACCAACCGGGACCAATGCCTCCCTTTAGTCCCGGTTGGTGCCACCAACTGGGACCGCAGGAAACAGGGACCTTTGGTCCCAGTTGGTGGCACCAACCGGGACTAAAGGGAGGCATTGGTCCCGGTTGGTGCCACGAACCGGGACCAATGCTCTGGGTATATAAGTAGCACTTAGGAATTTTCAGAACCGCCCATCCCCACTTCGATCTCTCCTCCTCCTCTCCCCCGACGTCGGCGAATCCATCCACGACACCGGCAGGCTGCCCGAGCTAGCCGTCGCCAACGCCCTCGCCGCGCTCTGCCCCCGACGCCGTCGCTCCCCGCGCCCCTCTGCCCTGACCCGACGCGCCGCCGCGCCCCTGCCCCGTACGCCTCCTCATCGCCGTCGCCGCGCCCCTGCCCCGCCATCGCCGTCGCTGTGCCCTGCCTCCTCGTTGCCGCCCCCAGTGAGCTCATTCTCCTCGTCGCCGGCCGCCCTCTGTAGATGACGATGATGATTATGATATGTATATAGATGTTCTTTGATTGTGCGATAGATGATGATGATGATGATTTTTCTGTAGTAATTAACTTGGTCAATATTTTGTCTTTATAATTTATTTAGAGTTCATTTTGATGTTCATTGTGATGTGAAAACTTGGTCAATATGTATATAGATGAATTTTCCTAAGTTTAGATGCATTTTCCTAATTAAGTTTAGATGTGTAGTTATATTAATTTAGATGTGTAGTTTAGATGTGTAGTTAATTTAGATGTTGTAATTTTTTCTGTTCTATTTTTGTTCATAGAATTTTTATGATTTTTTTTGTGCATAGAATTTTCTTTGTCAATTTATGTATATGTTCATATTTAGAAGAAAAAGAAGGAGAGGAAAAAGGAAAATAAGAGAAGAGGAAGAAGGAGAAGGAGAAGAAGAAGGAGAAGAAGAGGAGAGGAAGAAGAGGAGAAATAAATAAGAAGATGAAAAAGAAGGAAAAAAAAGGAGAAGAAGAAAAAATATTCTATTTTTTCTTCTTCTCCTCTATTCCTTCTTCTTCTCCTCTTTTTTTTTCTTTTTTTCTTCGATCTTCTCCTCTATTCCTTTCTTCTTCTCCTCTTTTTTTCTTCTTCTTCCTCTTCTTATTTTTTATCGTGTATGTCCTTGTCGATATACCCCCTCCCCGATAACTTCGACATGAGGGGGGGTCAATATACCTCCTCCCCGATAACTTCGACGTGAGGGGGGTCGATATACCCCCTCCCCGATAACATTTTTTCCCATGTATATGTATGTCGTCGTTGTCGATATACCCCCTCCCCGATAACTTCGACACGAGGGGGGGATCGATATACCCCCTCCCCGATAACATTTTTTTCTAAGTTACTAAGTTAAAATGTTCCTATCGTGCATAGACCGATTTTAGACCACGGGAGCACCCCCCCCCCCCTCTCGCTCGACCAACTCTCGAGGACACGCAAACCCTAGAAAAAAACGTTGTCGATCTCCTACCCCCTCCCGCCCCTACCCGACAAACTCTCTCGAGATTTATAAGAGATTTATCAAGAATGCCCCCATTATGGATGTGCATAATTAGGTTGATCCATATTTTTCCTGATCTCATCTACCATTCTATATTTGCACGTTCTCTTGTGTCAAAGTATTGAAGAAATCCATGGTTTCATAATTGGCTGGAAGTAACAGGCGCATGATGGTATGAAGCTCTCCAAAATTGTTTTGAAACGGAGTCCTGATAGGATAATTCACCTTTTGGTACGAAGTTCAGCAAATGCCATCCAAATAGCGATATTAGAAAGGTTCTTGCTGAAATTCGTACCAAAAAGTGAATTATCCTATCAGGACTCCGTTCCAAAATAATTTTGGAGAGTTTCATACGGTCATGCGACTGTTACTTCCAGCTAATGATGAAGCCATGGTTTTCTTGAATCCTTTGACACTAGACAACGTCACATATAGAAGGGTAGATGAGATCAGGAAAAATAGGGACCATTTTCTGCACATCCAGAATGGCGTCATTTTATTAAATCCCTTGTCGGTCCGGACATCGGGCATTCATGAGAGAGGCGGTCTGGCCCAAACCCTATAAGTGTTGTCGAGGCCACCCCAAACCCTAGAAGCGTTGCTAAGGCCACCCAAACCCTAGAAGCGTTGTCGAGGCCACCCCAAACCATAGAAGCTTCAAGCTAGCCAGGTCTATGTTTGCCACTAATATATCCATCTGTCATGTTTGTATATTAATTGCCATGTTGTAATATTTGCAGAAACTATGGAGCACCGAGACTTCGAAGCAGAACAGTTGTTAGGGGACATAATCCTCGGCGGAGGTGTTGTCTTGTCATATCTCAACGACACCGATGGTCTGGAAGGAGAGGATGAAGCAGGCTCCGGTGATCGAACAATGGAGGTGGAAGGACATGATCATGATGGTTCCGGTGATCGAATGCCGGTGGAAGAAGGAAACCATGATGACGGCTCCGGTGAGCGAACGAAGGAAGGAGATGTTGCAAAGTCCGGCGAGGTATATATATTAATTAAGCCTGTGCTGACTCGCTAATTGATGCATTAATTGTTTTGGTATGTACACATATTAACTCTCTTCTTTCTTCTTTTCTAGCCCTCCGGATCGAGCCACACTTAGGTAACGAGACGAGGCCTGAAGAAAAGGTTGCGCCAGGATGAAAGGTCCATGATCACAGCAATCAAGGGCGATGGCCAACCGGTTGAACCCAGCCGGACCGAGGAAGCATTTTCTGCTCAGTGCGGGGTTCTTATTAGGGACATGATCCCGATCAGCATCCACCAATGGAATAAGCCTAAGAGCGAAGACCCTCAAGTGTATTATGTCAACGATAAACAGAAAGATGATCTTTGGACCGCGCTGAAGGCAAATTTCACCCTACCGCCAGAGGAGGATCCGGATAAGCCAGTTATAGAGCCATTGGTCAAGGCTCGTGCTCTTAAGAAGATGGCAGATCTATTCAGGAGGTAGAAGAATGAGTTGAAATCAACGTTTGTCAACAAAGGGAAGACTCCATAATTCACCGGCCGATTTGAGAAGATAAGAGATCACTGGCCCGCATTTGTGGCCCACAAGACATCTGAGAAGAGTAAGAAGATGTCAGCGACAAACAAGATAAATGCTGCAAAGAAGGAGCATCACCATCGCATAGGGTCAGGTGGCTACCTCAAAGCCCGGCCGTTGTGGGACAAGGCTGAGAATGACCTGCTTGATAAAGGGGTCGAACCAGAGACATTGCACTAGCCAGACCGTTCAAAGAATTGGTTCTTCGGGGTTGGGGGAACCTTGGACCCTGTAACAGGGAAGTGCCGTTGAATGGAGGAGCAACTTGAAATGCCCGTCAAGAAGCTTCAGAAGTATATCGCCGCAGCGCAGCAAGGGACGTTTGTTCCCGACAGAGAGAACGATGAGCTCACACAGGCCCTCGGGAATCCTGAGCACCCAGGATGAACCTGAGGCACGGCAGGCTCCGTTCGTGGAAGGTTGGGTTTCCCGGTGCAGGCGGTTACAAAATCCGGGAGAGCAAGACGAAAGTGGAGCAGACCGAACTGCAGAAGCTGAATGCAAGAGTACTAAAGCTAGAGGAACAAGTTGAGAGCCAGCAAGGTGCCGGAGCTACCCCAGAAGCTACCCCACCATCTCAGCGGAGAAGCAGTGTGGCTTCCACCGAGCTCCTTCAGCAGCCTGACTTCACGGTTCCTAGCTACCCCGTGGATGCTATCATGGAGGCTCAACATTGCCACCTTATGACGCAATGGAAGAACCTCAAAGTCAAGGCGGCTGTCGACCCTGTTGCACCTCCTGAACCCGACACAACTTGTCACTGCCTTCCGATTCCACAAGGCTATGCTGTTGTGATGGTGGATGAAATAACAGAGGGATTTGAGGACCTCGAGCTTGACCACCCTACCGGTGAAGGGGAGACTCAGCTGGGTCTTGCTCTGAAGACTCCATGTCTATGGCGGAAGGAGCACATCAAGCTTCCGAACTGGATGCCTCCGCCTCCTCGTCCTCCGGCGAGTCAGGGCACTCCTCCTCCTCCGGCGAGTGATCAGGGCACTCCGCCTCCTTCTCCGGCTGCTCCGGCGTGTGGCGGCACTCCGCCTCCTTCTCTGCCTGCTCCGGCGCATCCGATCAGCCTGCCTCCTCCTCCGCCTCGTCAGCGACGGCGGAAGATAGTCGCCGCCGCTCAGGCTGCTTCGGCGCGTCGTAGCACCCCACCTCCTTCTCCGCCTCGTAAGCAACAAAGGAAGACAGCCGCCGCCGTTCCGGCTGCTCCGACGTCTAGCAGTACAGCCAGAGGCGGGAGGCAATACAGATCCGGTCCATCTCTCAAGCCTCTAGAGAAGTTATCATACGAGATGACCGAGGAGGAAAACGTGAAGATCTGTAAAGCCCAAGTGAAGGACTTTTTGCAAAGAAAAATCCACCTCCGAAGGAGAAGATAGATCCGGTGAAAGCGAAGCGCACTTTGGATGCCCTGAAGCGACCACCACCGCCTCCGCCGCAAACCAACTATGAGCGCATTATTGAAAGGACATATAAGGAAGCGGAGCGGTCGGGAAGTACTTGCAGTGATCGAAGGTTAGCAGAACAAAGAAGTGGAAAAAAATCCCCAGCTCGGCGAACAAGCGAACCAATCGTGCCCCCCGCTGAAGGTGTCTAGCGATATCGTCGCTAATCATCCGGGGTTGGTGCCCGGTACCAATCCTGCAGATTACCTGCCTGACGATGCACATTTTGATACAATGGAGGTGGACAAATTCAAATGCCGGTACGGTAAGCCTCTCGTCAAACATGGTCATCCTCCTCTAACAACGATGATGCGAAGATTCCATGAGTGGTACATGGACACCTGCAGCGAGTCTAGGAAGGATACTTTGACGCTGAGAGTTAAAGAGGAGCACGACCTTGTTGGAATTGATCTGTTGTCTGTTCCATTTGAGGAGTTCTTCCAGTTTTTCAATCAAAAGGCCCTCGATAAAATAATTGTCACTTGCTACTGTCGGTAAGTACTACTTCTGTAATTAAGTCTCTATATATAGTTCAGCTCTTTCATTGCATGTATATATAATTATCCTCACTATATTATGCAGATTGAAGATTGTCGAATGCAAAAAAGCACAAATCAATGATATTGGGTTCATTAACACAAATCTCAGAGATGAATGGATGGTTAAATATAATGCCAAAGAAACCGAGGCCAACTTGCTACAATCGTTGCTTCAAAATCAAAACAAAGATAAAATACTCTTTCCTTACAACTTCAAGTGAGTATTACTGTCTTGTGCATATTCGGTTTCCCTTATTACTCGAGGTTATAGTAATGTAATTGATGAGTTAAGCATGCGTGCGTAGCTTCCACTTTATTCTCCTAGAGATTAAGCTTGAGCAGGGACTAGTAATTGTCTTAGACTCGAGACGAAAAGATCCCGAGGAGTATGCGGCCATGACTAAAATGCTCGAGAAGTAAGTTCAATCGATCATTATCGCACCATATCGGCAACTTTGTTCATTTCCTGATATCAAGTAATCGTGAATACATGTTATTGATGTGTACTTTACTAGTGTTTATAGCAACCCCTCCGTATTTGATACTAGTTCAGTTGCTAAGAGTAGTAACTCGAAACAGGAGTTGCAAAATAAACAGAGACTAGTTACGGGTGAGGTGATGATGTGTGTTGGAAGTGATTCCAAGGTTGATAAGATTACCATCGCACACTCCCTTTACCTTCGGGATTAGTGTTGAACCTAAAATAAATGTTATTTGGTTTTTGCGTTGAGCATGAATATGGTTGGATCATGTTTATTGCAATGCGGTTATTCATTTAAGTCAAAGAATAATTGTTGTTCTATTTACATGAATAAAACCTTCTATGGTCATCCACTCAATATAAATGGTTTATTGAATCTCGATCGTAGTGATACACATATTGAAGCCAAAAGATTCAAAGTTAATAATGATAGTGCAACTTATTTGTGGCACTGCCATTTAGGTCATATTGGTGTAAAGCGCATGAAGAAACTCCATGCTGATGGACTTTTCGAATCACTTGATTATGAATCACTTGATGCTTGCGAACCATGCCTCATGGGCAAGATGACTAAGACTCCGTTCTCTGGAACAATGAAGCGAGCAACTGAATTATTGGAAATAATACATACTGATGTATGCGGTCCGATGAGTATTGAGGCTCGCGGCGGGTATCGTTATTTTCTGACCTTCACACATGATTTGAGCAGATATGGTATATCTACTTGATGAAACACAAGTCTGAAACATTTGAAAAGTTCAAAGAATTTCAGAGTGAAGTAGAGAATCATCGTAATAAGAAAATAAAGTTTCTACGATCTGATTGCGGAGGCAAATATTTGAGTTACGAGTTTGGTCTTCATTTGAAACAATGCGGAATAGTTTCGCAACTCACGCCATCCAGAACACCACAACGTAATAGTGTGTCCGAACGTCATAACCGTACTTTATTGGATATAGTGCAATCTATGATGTCTCTTACCGATTTACCACTATCATTTTTGGGGTTATGCATTAGAGACAGCTACATTCACGTTAAATAGTGCGCCGTCTAAATCCGTTGATACGACACCGTATGAACTATGGTTTGGCAAGAAACCTAAGCTATCGTTTCTTAAAGTTTGGGGTTGCGATGCTTATGTGAAAAAGTTTCAACCTGATAAGCTCGAACCCAAATCGGAGAAATGCGTCTTCATAGGATACCCAAAGGAAACTGTTGGGTACACCTTCTATCACAGATCCGAAGGCAAGATATTCGTTGCTAAGAATGGATCCTTTCTAGAGAAGGAGTTTCTCTCGAAAGAAGTGAGTGGGAGAAAGTAGAACTTGATAAGTTAATTGTACCTTCTCCCGAATTGGAAAGTAGTTCATCAAATAAATCAGTTCCAGTGATTCCTACACTAATTAGTGAGGAAGCTAATGATAATGATCATGAAACTTCAGATCAAGTTACTACTGAACCTCGTAGGTCAACCAGAGTAAGATTCGCACCAGAGTGGTACGGTAATCCTGTTCTAGAGGTCCTGTTACTTGACCATGACGAACCTACGAACTAAGAGGAAGCGATGATGAGCCCAGATTCCGCGAAATAGCTTGAGGCCATGAAATCTGAGATGAGATCCATGTATGAGAACAAAGTGTGGACTTTGGTTGACTTGCCCGATGATCGGCAAGCCATAGAGAATAAAATGGATTTTCAAGAGGAAGACGGACGCTGATAGTAGTGTTACTATCTACAAAGCTCGAATTGTCGCAAAAATGTTTTCGACAAGTTCAAGGTGTTGACTACAATGAGATTTTCTCACTTATATCGATGCTTAAAAATCTGTCCGAATCATGTTAGCAATTGCCGCATTTTATGAAGTTTAGAAAATGGATGTCAAACCTGCATTCTTTAATGGATTTCTTAAAGAAGAGTTGTATATGATGAAACCAGAAGGTTTTGTCGATCCTAAAGGTGCTAACAAAGTGTGCAAAGCTCCAGCGATCCATCTATGGACTGGTGCAAGCATCTCGGAGTTGGAATATACGCTTTGATGAGTTGATCAAAGCATATAGTTTTATACAGACTTGCAGTGAAGACTGTATTTACAAGAAAGTGAGTGGGAGCACTACAGCCTTTCTGATAAGTATATGTGAGTGACATATTGTTGATCGGAAATGATGTAGAATTTTCTGGAAAGCATAAAGGAGTGTTTGAAGAAGTTTTTCAAAAAAAGACCTCGGTGAAGCTGCTTACATATTGAGCGTCAAGATCTATAGAGATAGATCAAGACGCTTGATAAGTTTTTTCAATGAGTACATACCTTGACAAGATTTTGAAGTAGTTCAAAATGGAACAGTCAAATAAGGAGTTCTTGCCTATGTTGCAAGGTGTGAAGTTGAGTAAAGACTCAAAACCCGACCACGGCAGAAAATAGAAAAATGATGAGAAGCTATTCCCTATGCCTTAGTCATAGGTTCTATAAAATATGCTATGCTGTGTACCAAACCTATTATATACTTTAGCATGTTTTTGGCAAGGGAGTACAATAGTGATCTAGGAGTAGATCACTGGACAGCGGTCAAAATTATCATTAGAGGACTAAGGAAATATTTCTCGGTTATGGAGGTGATAAAAAAGTTCGTCGTAAAGAGTTACGTCGATGCAAGCTTTGACACCGATCTGGATGACTCTGAGTCTCGATCTAGATACATATTGAAAGTGGGAGCAATTAGCTAGAGTAGCTCCGTGTAGAACATTGTAGACATAGAAAATTTGCAAAATACATACGGCTCTGAATGTGGCAGACCCGTTGGCTAAATTTCTCTCACAAGCAGAACATGATCACACCTTATTACTTTTTGGTGTTAATCACATAGCGATGTGAACTAGATTATTTACTCTAGTAAACCCTTTGAGTGTTGGTCACATGGCGATGTGAACTATGGGTATTAATCACATAGAGATGTGAACAATTGGTGTTAAATCACATGGCGATGTGAACTAGATTATTGACTCTAGTGCAAGTGGGAAACTGAAGGAAATATACCCTAGAGGCAATAATAAAGTTGTTATTTATATTTCCTTATACCATGATACATTTTTATTATTCATGCTAGAATTTTATATTAACCGGAAACTTAGTACATGTGTGAATACATGGACAAAACAGAGTGTCTCTAGTATGCCTCTACTTGACTAGCTCGTTAATCAAAGATGGTTATGTTTCCTGACCATAGACATGTGTTGTCATTTGATGAACGGGATCACATCATTAGAGAATGATGTGATGGACAAGACCCATCCATTATCTTAGCATAATGATCGTTAAGTTTTATTGCTATTGCTTTCTTCATGACTTATACATGTTCCTCTTACTATGAGATTATGCAACTCCCGAATACCGGAGGAACACCTTGTGTGCTATCAAACGTCACAACGTAACTGGGTGATTATAAAGATGCTCTATAGGTGTCTCCGAAGGTGTTTGTTGGGTTGGCATAGATCGAGATTATGATTTGTCACTCCGTGTATCGGAGAGGTTCTCTGGGCCCTCTCGGTAATGCACATCACTATAAGCCTTGCAAGCAATGTGACTAATGAGTTAGTTGCGGGATGATGTATTACGGAACGAGTAAAGAGACTTGCCGGTAACGAGATTGAACTAGGTATGAGGATACCGACGATCGAATCTCGGGCAAATAACATACCGATGACAAAGGGAACAACGTATGTTGTTATGCGGTTTGACCGATAAAGATCTTCGTAGAATATGTAGGAGCCAATATGAGCATCCAGGTTCCGCTATTGGCTATTGACCGGAGATGTGTCTCGGTCATGTCTACATAGTTCTCGAACCCGTAGGGTCCGCACGCTTAACGTTCGATGACGATTTGTATTATGAGTTATGTGATTTGATGACTGAAGTTTGTTCGAAGTCCCGGTGAGATCACGGACATGACGAGGAGTCTCGAAAATGGTCAAGAGGTAAAGATTCATATATTGGAAGGCTATATTCGGACACCGGAAGTGTTCCGGGTGATACCGGGTCACCGGAAGGGGTTCCGGGCAACCCCGGCAAAGATATGGGCTTTATGGGCCAAGTAAGGAAACACACCAGCCCACAAAGGGCTGGTGCGCCCCCTATAGGGCCAGCCACGTGGGGACAAAGGGAAAGGAGAGTAGGAAAAGGAAAGTATGAAGTAGGACTCCTACTTCATTCCCATCCCCCCTCCTTCCTTTCCCCCTTGTCCAAATATGGTAAAGGGGGGCCGAATTGGACTAGGGGCCCAAGTAGGATTCCTCCTACTTGGGCACGCCCTAGGCTGCCTCCCTCCCTCTCCCTCCTTTATATACGTGGGGAGGGCACCCCTAGAAGACACATCAATCGTTCCTAGCTGTGTGCGGCGCCCCCCTCCACAGTTAACACCTCGGTGATATCGTCGTAGTGATTAGGCGAATCCCTGCGCCGGTAAC
Organism: Aegilops tauschii subsp. strangulata; assembly: GCF_002575655.3. Classification (NCBI taxonomy): domain Eukaryota; kingdom Viridiplantae; phylum Streptophyta; class Magnoliopsida; order Poales; family Poaceae; genus Aegilops; species Aegilops tauschii. Next base: position 556,303,904 of record NC_053041.3, on the reverse strand, counting down.
TTCATCATCACCGTCACCACGCCGTCGTGCTGGCGGAACTCTCCCTCGACCTCAGCTGGATCTAGAGTTCGAGGGACATCACCGAGCTGAACGTGTGCAGATCGCGGAGGTGCCGTGCGTTCGGTACTTGATCGGTTGGATCGCGAAGACGTTCGACTACATCAATCGCGTTACTTAACGCTTCCGCTTTCGGTCTACGAGGGTACGTGGACACACTCTCCCGCTCGTTGCTATGCATCTCCTAGATAGATCTTGCGTGATCATAGGCAAAAAAAATTGAAATACTGCGTTCCCCAACACTGAACTGCTGACGCGTGGATGCTTTTTGGTCCCGGTTGGTGTTACCAACCGGGACAAAAGGCCCTCCTTCCTGGGCTCACCGCAGCGGCCACGTGGAGCACCATCTGTCCCGGTTCGTAGGCGAACCGGGACTAAAGGTATTGGGCTTTAGTCCCGGTACTAGAACCGGGACAAATGGGCCTCTGGAACCAGGACAAATGGGCTTTTTTCTACTAATGTTGTGGTTTGGGTGGTGCCTGATATGTAGTTTTGAGGTGTTCTCGTGGTGGGGTGGGGGGGGGGTGGGGGGGTCTTTTGTGCTTTTGTAGTACCGAGATTAGGTTGTGTGTTGAGAAACTCCTGGAAGCTACCTACAACCGGTGCAAATGGAAGCCTACATGGGCCGGCTCATCTAGCACAAAGATCCGTCCTACTTGGGCGCTCGCTAGCTAGCAAAAACAATAGTAACTGGAACTAAGTGCCGACTAGGGAATTTCAGACATTATACATTGCCATTCGGGTCTCTATCTTGCCGGAGTGGAGGATCGATTCGGGCCTGGCTTCGGTGTGAGCAGTGAGTAGGACGGGATGGAACATGCACTAGCAGACATCGTGATAGGAGGCGCAGGAGCAGCATGGGAGTTGCATGCTGGGTTGCTCCCCCTTGTCGATAATGAGCACCGCGACGGTGGGTGGAAGCGGGACTCGACGTCAAAGCAGTAGAAGACGTTGGCTGGCTACTACAGTTGAGACCACATGTATTGTACTGGGTTCTTGTTAGTCCTACACTACGACTTCTCTGACATTTCCACTGATTTATAGGTGTTTGTCGTAGAGATGATATCAGCAAGGAGCAGAGATGATAGGAGTATGCGGGTCAATTATAGGGGTATACGAATAAGTTCTAGGGTTACATGGGGTGAGAATGCGGTGGAGCTATGCTACAAGGGGCGGCTGGGCTACAGGACTGGGTGGGGGTGGGGGGGGTTGCTTGGTGAAGCGGATCGGTTGCGAGGGAATGGGAGAGGGAATGCTTAGCCGGGCCAAGGGGTTGTATATGGTGGAGCTATGCTCGATGGTATGGCTGGGCTGCTGGGTGAAGAAGGGTATGCTCGGCAGAGTGACCGGGCTGTGGGTGTTGGGAAAGGGTATGCTCGGCAGAGCGACCGGGCTGTGGGTGTTGGGAAAGGGTATGCTCGGCTGAGCGGTCGGGCTGTGGGGGTTGGGAAAGGGTATGATTAGCCTGGTTGTTGAGCGGTGGGGTAGGGGAATGGTATGACTAGCCAGACGGCCCGACCGCGGTGGTGTATATAGGAAATTATGCCTCTCGGGGAAAATGTCATAAATGGTGTGGTAAGGGGTCTTTAACATATTGAAGCAAACTTTGCCTTCATTTCATAATGAAAATTCATATCCAAAAAGTCAAAATTAACACCTTGTCCATCCCTGTCTCCACATGGCACACTGCCTGGATTATGTCGTAAGTGAGCTCAACGTTAGAGTACAAGCAAAAAAACGAAGACACCGTGTGGAGTATAATGGCATACTCCTTTTTAAAGATTATTATTGGGCTTGTTTGATACCCTTTGGAATAGAACAACCCTCCTACAATCAATCAACTGCTCCCACTGAACAAACAAATGACACTACACACAAGCCCATGTGCTCACAAAGTTGGTGAAACGTCATCTTAGCCCCGGCCCTGTTGAGCAAAACGTGCCTGCGAACCCTAAACTCGAGCTGCAATCGTGAGAACTAATCAATGGGTTGCATCGAATCCTTCTTCACGCGCACATTTAAATCTGTTCCCTTCCTACTATAAGTAGGAGATATCATCAAGCACAAGCAGAATATCGCACTGATCTGATACGATATCACACACCGCCTACTCAACTCGTTCATGCAAGCTCCCAATAATTTACCCGCATGATACTACCAGTATATACTACTACTACTCTTACCTAATTAACCTGCAGCCGTTGCTCCTTGCGCATTTGCTGATCGAGGAGAATCCATCGCCATGGCTGCTGCGACGTTGCTCCTGGTGCTAACGGTCGTCGCCCTCGTCTCCGGTCATGGCGAGGCCTTCGACCCTAACCCTCTCCAGGACTTCTGCGTCGCCGACACCACGTCCAAAGGTAAGCAAATTAAACGCCGTGCTAGTATCCATCCTTTGGTTTCTACGTACTCCGAAGTGTGATCATCCATGGTGATATGCGTACGCGTGCAGTGCGCGTGAACGGGGTGCCGTGCAAGGACCCGGCGGCGGCGGTGGCGGACGACTTCTTCTTCGCCGGCGTGGACAAGCCGGGCGGCAGCGCGGCGAGCAAGCGGTACGGGTTCTCGGCGCTGACGGTGCAGATCCCGGGCCTGAACACGCTGGGCGAGTCTCACGCCCGCGTCGACGTGGCGCCGGGGGGCGTCTTCCCGCCGCACTACCACCCGAGGGCGTCCGAGACGGCGCTGGTGCTGGAGGGCTCCGTCTACTTCGGCTTCGTCTCCTCCTACCCGGACAACCGGCTCTTCGCCAAGGTGCTCCGCAAGGGCGACGTCTTCGCCGTGCCGCAGGGGCTCGTGCACTTCCTCTACAATAATGGGAGCGTGCCCGCCGCGATCTACGCCTCCCTCAGCAGCCAGAACGCCGGGCTGGTGCTCCTCGGCGACGCGCTCTTCGCCGGGGCCATCCCCGACGACCTCCTCGCCAAGTCACTCCTCACGGACCGGCACACCGTCGGGAGCATCCGGGCCAACTTCCGGCGGCCTTGATGCATGCATGGCCACGCTGTTCCTGTCTCCCTGTATTGTCTGCGGGCACAAGAATTTGCAACCGTTTCTTTGCAATAAATAAACATCTGCGCTGGATTTCGAAATAAGATATCGGTAATCGTAACGGGCGAACGTTCGCTCTGTACCTCCCACACGTGTGTCTCCTTGTGAGCATGTCCCTTGACTGTCACTGGTCTAGAATTGTAGAGGAATAGGATGCAACTCTCATTGTATTGATGGGTGCATATGCACAAGTATATATAGTACATAGGGCAAGTCATATCCTCAACTATACACAAAGAGGAGACTTGGAGTACAAGAATACATGTGCTAAATACATATCTCAACAAGAATCAAGACTGAAGAGAGACGGACGGGCTATCCATTCCTCGAGCTCTACACCTTGTCGCCCTGGCCGTCAATGTGGCAGCTGCTTCCTCTCCTCTCTGGCGGTCGCGGCGTGGACACAAACGTTGCACGGTGGCCAAGGCGGGGGAGAAGGAAACGACCAGTCCCAGTCGGTCGACCGCGTGCGCGAGCCTCACCGCAAGCTGGTGATCACCACCTGCATGCATCAGCTAGGTATCGATTCTCTCCGTGATGATGATCACGAGGGGAGGAATCCAATGCTAGTCTGCTATAGATGTTAGAGCATCTCCAACAGGCGCACACAAAAAAACTCCGCGCATTAAAAATTTGTTTTTTTGGCGCTGAACAGCTCCAGCAGACGCTATAGCGCTAAAAGATTTAGGGCGTGCGCTGAAAAACGCTATCGCGTGCAGCATATTTTGGGCTTCAGATTGCGCATGCTTCACAATTTGCACCGTCTGCTTTTTGGGCGCGTGTTTTGGGGCACCTGCTAAAGCAATGTTGGTCCCGGCACATTAAAAATGCTACAGTGACATGCTAAAACTTTTATTGGGTGCGAAATTTTTGTGCGGCCGTTGGAGATGCTCTTAGCTTGTTGCATGGTTGGACTCTTGGGATGGAAGTGCCGCTCGCCGTGGTGCAGGTACAGTCGTACAGAGCTTGATGATCGAGGCGCAGCAGTAGTGCGGTGTAGTGAGGTATGTTGGTGGAGGATTAATATGTATCGCCCGCGCACAGTGTTCCCGATCGAGCGATCGCTCACGTCGGGACGCAGGCTAGCGTGGAGTGGGCCGGCAGAATATCTCGGATCGCTAGATACTACAGCAGCGTAGTTACGATTCGTGGTTTCTCTTTCTGTTTCAATTATTTAATTTTCCACTGAACCAAAAAAAAACAAAAACTTTTCATACAACAATTGAGAATTTATAAAGTTCATGAACTTTATAATAATCCAGTCATCCAAAAAATGTTTGCGAATTTGAGAAACAAAATCCTGAATTCAAAAAATGTTCATGAATTAAATGTTCAGGATTCAAAAACTATTTTTAAAAAATAATTATTTTATATATGATGAACACTTTTTAATATAAAATGGACTATTTTTAAATATACAACGAACAATTTTCAATTCGCTGCAACCAGCAATAAGCAAGTATTTGGCAGAACACTTGTTGGGCGAGGTGTCCGCCACGAACGACATCGAAAGAGGCGGGCGATACCTGGGCTGTGAAACAGATCAGGGAGTGCAACAACGGCGAGGTAAAAGATACTTGGGTGGAGCGGTGGTTGTCCGGTAAGAACTAGGCGACAACCGAAGTGGTTTAGAGGCGGCCGCGTTCTTGGTAGGTGCAGATACAAAGCTATGGGAGGGAGGGAGTGGGGGAAGGGCTCCGGGAGGGGGGCGATTTGTGTGGGCCGGGTGTGTCGGGGTCCAATGTGATGCAGTTCGGACACCCGCAAACCTCCTCCGGGCTTCTTTCCGGTTTTGGCGGAATCCGACATGCGGACCGGTCCGCGGACGTGAATGGCTTTGGAGGGCACAAAGTGCCCGAAGAGTATGGTCCAGACATTTACAGATGGTTTGATGCATGGCGTTGGAGATGCCCTTTGTACACAAACGTGTTAGAGAAAAAAGCATATTCAACATCGTTACATCTTTCATGAAAAAACTAATCGTCCATAGTTCTTGGTATGGACCGACCAAGCTGGTTCGTAGTTACCCTCAGACCTGACAATTAATTCACGAAATAAATAAAATGGAGGGCTGTAGCCTGGCTGATGCATGTATGTACAGTATTACTTGCAGGCTGCACAAACTTCACCTTCCATGCAAAAGTAAAAGAGTTTCACAGCGGAAATAAAAAGAACCTGAATTCTTAAGAACGCAGCTGCGCTTGTTCGTTGTCTCGAGCGCACGCTCTTGTCCACTGTCCCCCTCCCTCATGTGGTCCCCTAATGGATAGTAGAAATAAAACCAACCCAAGGGGCCCATAGAGAGGACTTAACGCGTAGGGAAAAGCACATGGTCACTGCGTTTCCGCGTGCCTTCCCGTCCTTGACTTATCAGCAAGTTCCCACGTGCATGCATTTAGTTTACGTTTTTCAATTTTCAAAAAGCTATAACTTTTAAACCGAACATCGAAATCAAGATCTGTTTTCACCACTAGGTTCCCCGCGGCGAGCTCTTCAAAACTAGATCCCATATGAGTATGTTTCGACTAACTTTTTTTCTCGAGCAACTTTGGGTGCTAAGGAAGCAACTTTAGTGTTATATGAAAGCAACTTCTTGTTAGTGTGTGCAGTATGACTGCCTATCATCAAAGACCCCTTCAAAGTTGGCTATCATGACTACCAAGTTAACTAGCTTCATCTCTAAGTTTTGTACCATAACTAGCAAGTATTCTACCATAACTAGCTTCACCTCCAAGTTTATAGTATAGCTGGCAACTTAGTTTTTCGAGCTAGGCTTACATTTACACTAAGCTTGTTGCTATGACTAGCGAGTAGCTTAATGGCATCCTTAGTTGCTTACAATACTTTTAGATATGGTAAGCAACTTAGTTTCATAGATAGGCAACTTAGCAACACTTATGTGCAACTTTGCTATGTATTGTAGGCAACTGAAATAGTAATTGCAAGCAACTAATATAAGTATCATTGGTAATCAACTTCAGAGTGTTGTAGGCAAGTTAGAAAAGCAATGATAAGCAATTTCACACTATATGTATGCGACTAATTTGTAAAGTTAGGCAACTAAGCAGCAATGGCAGGCAACTAAGCATCACTGGTAGGCAACTTTATAGTGTTGTAGGAAACTTAGAAAAGCAATGGTAAGCACTTCAAACTATATCTAGGCAACTATTTTGTAAAGTTAGGCAACTGAGCAGCAATGGTAGGCAACTAATTACCAATAGCAGGCAACTAAGCATCACCGGTAGGCAACTTTATAGTGTTGTAGGCAACTTAGAAAAGCAAGGATAAACAACTTCACAATATATGTAGGCAACTGGTCAACAATGGTAGGCAACTAGGCATCAATGATAGAAAATTTCATAGTATTTATAGACAACTGAGCAGCCACGATAGGCATTTTGTGATAATGTTAGCAAATTAACAGGTGCACATAGTGCAGTGAATTTGCTTGCATGTAGCACTACCTCATGTTTCGTGTGATTTTTCTCATTCTTTTTACACAAACCAACCTTATTGGTAGTCCTACTAGGCAAAAAAGAAGGAGCTACTTCCCTATAGTGCTACTTAGAGGTGAAACTAATCATTGTTGGTCATGGTAACTAATTTAGAAGGACTCCCGACTCATAGGTAGTCATATTAGGCAATAAAAATGAGTTGCTCTCCTATAGCGCTAAAGTTGCCTCTATAGCATCCAAAGTTGCTCTAAAATAAACTTTGTTGAAACCCACCCATATGAGATCTAATTTTGAAGAGCTCGTCAAGAGAAGCCCAGCGGTGAAAACGGATCTTCATTCGGATGCTTGAATCAAAAGTTATAGCTTTTTAAATTTTTTTAAACCCGAAAATTAATGCACGTGGGCTCTTGACTGAGGCAACGTGAGATTGAAGGCTCATGTACTTTCCTTTTTTGACAGAGTAGGATGATGTGGCACATAGGTTTCCTAATATAGAGGATATGCTCGGGCATTCCATCTAGCGCCCGCGCGCTGCCTATCCACGTCCTAAAAAGAAGCACTGTCGGCTGAGCTTTCCATTCTCGGCTTGGCATTAGATTGGACAAGGAAAGCATGCCTGGAACGGGCGAAGATGATGGAAACAAATTAAAGAGCGTTGGGGAATATATTGATCTTTTTTCTTTTCTTCTTTTTAGATGAGGGGAATTTTTTTTCGTTTTTACTTTTACAAAGTTACTGTGTTTGTTCTCTCTCTCTCTCTCTCAAGCAAAATTATGTTTATTCTCCCTTAAAAAAACTGATGTGCCAATTAGTGTTGATTCTGTTCTCCTCCACCGAACAGTTTACTCTAGGTCTCGACTTTTATTCCACACTGAATGTGTTGATTTTGTTGCGAGGTGTGGCTTCCTTCCCTTCCCTGTCTTGCTATTGGTTTGGGAGGTGGTTTTTGTACTGGGACAAAAACGGTTGAAATTGGCAAGCCTCTAGATATGATACATATTCCCGACTTATTTAAACCAGACAAAATTATTGATGAGCACAGAAACACAATGAAACATGATGATGCACTATGAAACACGACGAACCCCGATAAAAATGATATCACACTACTTTAGGCCTATTTATTTTGGCAGTGTCTCTCATAAGCTGCCCCACCCCTAGCTCATCCCATAAGCCGTCACCTTAATTGTTTTAAGCTTCTAAACTAGTAAGCGATAAACAAACTTAGAAACCCAAACAAATTGGAGGAGCAACTTATGGGAGAAGCCACCAAAAATATTGGCCCTTAACGTAACTTGTAGTCTTTTGAAATTCACTTGAAACAATCTGAACACACTTACACACAGTGAAACATTATGTGCCCTTTTGAACACGGTGAAACCAGATGAAACTATTTTGGAACTTGTGTAGCCTTCAACAAATACTTGTTGAAACCACACACACCCGAGCACACGCCAGTAAAAATATATGCTTTACGTGATATTTTTAGCGAAATAGAAACACCATGATGAACAAAGAACACAGTAAAACATCATGATGCACAATGAAACCTCAAGAGAGATCTGTCGTACACACAATTAAGCCTCATGAAACATATGCCTTGGTTCCAAAGAGTTTCATGTTAATTTTATCATGTTTCAAAAGTGAAAAGTTTAGTTATCGAAAATTAAATTGAGTATTAGTCTTATTCAAAAGATCATGCCAGGAGAAATGTAATTGTCGAAATGGATTGTAATTCGAACTTTAAAGTGTAGAAGATACTCACCATCTAAGCTTCTGCATGAAGATTGAATAGAAGACTTGGGTGTGAGAGGAGAGAGAATCTAGGTAGTCTAGATGGGAGTTGAGAAGAGCACCTGGTTGTATTTGTATGCATGGTACTGTCCGACACTAAAGCTTAAAGTAGATACATACTCCTATTGAGGCTATACAATATTGAATGATTTTATGAAATTTTGGCGGATTAAAAGGTGCACATCCTGAGAAAAAGGATGGATGGTGGATGCATAGATGGTACCATGCATGCAGTCCATCCTAGTACAAGATAACATTTTTCTTTTGCTAAGGCTAATGCAAGATACTTAGAAACTGGGCTTTTCTGAAAGGAAAAGAAGAAACAAACTAGAAACGATGGTGCACAATGCATGCATGCATGCATGTGAGTGCAGGCCCCACATGCAAGATGCCTTTCACCATTGACCACTGACCATGCATGACATGCAAACTCACTCTTGGTTTCCATCTTTTCCTCACGGCAGGCTCTTACCAAAGCAACAAAGGGCCGGATAATAACTAGGTTTCAGAAATTATTAATATATGGGGCTTACAGAAGGGGGGAATGGAGATATGGATTTATCTTTGATGACATTACCATGCATCCAAACGTACGTGCTGCTACTTTGCTTTAGTCCACTCCAGTCAAGTAAAAAGGAGAAGCAGAATGAGACTGGGAACGAAATAAAAGAGAGATTCGTGCGACCGCGCGCGCGTCCATCTGCATATAAACTGGCGCCCGAGATCGGTCGAGGCAGAGAGCCAAGACAGCTTGAACCTCCGGTCTGCGCACACACACAGACACAGGCCACAGCCAGCAAGCTAGCTACTTCCTTTTCCTAGTCCGGCGCCGGCGATGGATGCTCGTGGTGCTGCCGGTGGCGGTACGACGATGGTGGAGGGCCTAGAGGTGGTCATCCGTACGCTGGTGAAGGTACACGCCGTCCTCGGCTTGGGGGCCGTGGCCTTGGCGCTCTGCATCGGCATCGCCACCCTCCATCCCCTGCTGGGGAATGAGTGCGCAGCCACCGATGGGTACGCGGCCGTCATGAGGACGCATAGGTTGCTGTTAGCCCTCTCCTCCGGCGCCCAGGCGGCGGCGGCGGGCACGGCAGCCGCCTTCTTTCCGATGACCAGGGGGCTGCGCGCCGCCCTGCCCTTGGCTGTCAGCATGTAATCCGTCAGCGTCTTCGCCTACTTCCAGCTCTTCCGTGCCTTCGCCGCTGCGGCCGTCGGCGGCTGCCCTGGGCACGTGCACGCCTACAAGGCCGAGTTCATCCTCCACGACGTCCTGCTCTGGGCGCCGCTCTACCTCAACTTCGCCGTCGTCGCCGTCGCACTCGTCCGTGCCCTCTGATTCGTAGTACATGCCCATCCATGCCTAGCGAGCCTGTCCACTACCTACTTATGTTATGCTATGGTGTATAGTAGTCTCTAGTCTAGCTATGATCAGTACTCTGTCTATTAGTGACTGATTAGTACGTGTGGCAAGAATTATTTATGGTTAACTAGTATAGCTACTTGTGTTCTAGCTAGACAGATTGCTATAGCTGCTGCAAATGTGTTCGTGGCTCATTTTCTTCTTTGTTTTTTGAGATATGCAAAAAGAGTAGATAGGCAAATGTGTAATGCTGCTCAAATGTTGTGATTAAAGGTTTTTGTGCTATTTACTCAACATGAAAAGGCAATGTGGTGCATTTGTAGCTAGCTGATTGTCCCCCCTTTGTGCGCGATCAGCTCCGTTTACGTGTTGCTAATGTGGTGCATTTGTCTAAGTTGGCTGGTGTATGTGGACGAAAGCGGCGCTATGCCAAAACAGGCAAGGCACCCGCGCATGCTCCAGCCCGCACTTGAGATTCCTTCTACTTTCACGCTGAGCAGCTTTGGACAAGCTAGCTGCACGCCAGTATTACTGTTTCCAAAACTGATGTGATGATCGATCTTACAAGACATGCACGAGAATCCAACTTCACCGGCCTTTAATGTCCGAAACAAAATGCACGAAAAGAAAATGTAGCCAGCTCAAATGCAGGTGGCGAATCTCGTAAAATCTCAGCTAACATTGACCTGCAGTTCCAGAGCAATTTGTTGTTTTAGTTTCAAGTGGTGGCAGTTTGTATGGGGCGGGTGTGTCGCAGTCCAATATGGTGGCAGTTTGGACACCCGCAAACCTCCTTCGGGCTTCTTTTGGATTTGGCGGAATCGGACATGCGGACCGGTCCGCGGATGTGAACGGCTTTGGGAGCCCGCTTGAAAATTATAGGGAGCACATTTTGAAGTTTCAAAGAAATATAGAATTTCATCATAAGTACATACATATGCCTCCTATGTACATGTCAAATTTAACAAGTGCATTAGAAGAAAGACAAATATCTGGGAATATGCATTGGAGCACCCGGGTGCCACACACCCCTATATAAAAATTAGAAAGGAACACAATTCATTTTTGGCATTTATACACAATGAAACACCATCATGAACAAAAAACACAATAAAACATCATGATGCACAATGAAACCTCAAAAGACATCTGTCACATGCAATGAAGGCTCATGAGACAAGTGTCATGGCTCCCAAGATTTTTATGTTGATTTCATCATGTTTCAAAAGTGAAAAATTTAGTTATCAAAAACTATATTCAATATTGGTCTTATTCAGAAGATCTTGTGAGGAAAAATGTAATTGTCCAAACGGATTGTAAATCCAACTTTAATTGTAGAAGATACTCACCATTTAAGCTTATGCATGAACATCAAATAAAATACTTTTTTAAGGTACTACGGGAGAAAAAAATCATAATCTCCAACTGGCATGATCACATTTTGCTGCATCACCGAGATACACTATCACTCTCAATTTTGTGACATCATGAATATATTTTTTAACTCGTGAACATATTTGAAATCATGAACATTTTTCAAATTCATGAACACTTTTACAAAAAAATTAATATTTTCTAAAATGGAGAACTTTTTTGAATTCATGATCATTTTATACTATTTGCAAACATTTTTTAAAACTGTGAAAATAATTCTTGAATTGGCGAACATTTCTAGAATGGACGAACATTGTTTCGGAAATTGGTGGGACAATTTTTGAAATTCATGAACATTTTTTATATTTAGCGAACATTTTTTTATTTAACGAATATTTTTTGAAGTGCACGATCATTTTTTGAATCAGCGCACATTTTATGAATGAATAAACTATTTTGGAAGTCACGAACAATTTTTGAATTTTAAGGATATTTTTTCCATTCATGAACATTTTTTGAATTGACAAACTTTTTTCAATTTCATTAACATTTTTATAATACACAAACTTTTTTTAAATGATTACATTTTTTAATTTCAAAAATAAAATCATTTCAAAATTTCAAACATTGTTTGAATAAGCAAACTTTTTTCATAAAACCATGAACATTTTTTGAGTCCACAAACATTTTATGGTTTATTAAACATTTAATTTCAAAATTCTCATTTTTTAATTTTTGAAACTTTATAGAAGTCCCAAATTATTGAAAGTAGAGAAAAACAAAAAAAGAAAAGAAAAAAACAAAATTTAAAAAATAGGCCTCTCGGACATGGGCCGGCCCAAATGGGCGTGCTGGGTCTTCTCCCAGCATGCAGAGCGCAGTATAGGAGGTCCCTACTGCATGGGCCGGCCCAGGCGAGGGATTCCCGTGTGTGAAACGTTTTTCATCACTTATAGATGGCCTTGTTGTGTAATTTTTTACAACTTTGGGGGCAATTTTCATTACATATTGCAAGAAGCAATAACTCCTTTATTATCAGGTTTGGTTAAATAGAAGACTTGGGCGTGCGAGTAGAGGGAATTTAGTTAGTCTAGTTGGGAGTTGAGAAGAGCACCTGGTTGTATGCATGATACTGTCCGACACTAACACTAAATCATCAAGAAAATATACATAACACGTTGAGGTCATACAATATCGAATAATTTTAGAAGTTTTGGTGGATTAAAAGATGCACATCCCCAGAAAAGGACGGATAGTCGATGCATAGATGGTATCTAGCGTGCATGGTAAGCTAGCATTATTTTGAACAATTTTCTTTTTAACAAGACTAGCTAGCTTTCCTTTTCCTTTTTTCCTGCGGTCCAGACTAGCTAGCATTCTTGACTGCGTAACTGTTCTATTCCCTGGAGAACACTAGCTAGCATCTTTTCACTTTCGAAAAGAAAAATCAAACATCGTCATTCGTCAACTTTGACCAGATTTAGAGCAAATAATATGTACATCTATGAAACCAAATAAAAATCACTAGATTTATCACGAGGCCTACTTTATATTACATTTATCTGGTACCATGAACGCTGATATTTTTCATGATAAATTTGGACGAATTTACAAGATTTGACCTTTTCTTTGGGAGGGTTTTATCAGTTTTGCCATCGATTGTATAACACTACTCGGTTTTGCCACTAAAAATTTTCGCTACTCAAAAATGCCACTGTTCCGTTAGACACATGCTCAAAAAGACCATTTTTCACCGTTACCGTGAGGTCAATGCACTTTGACGGGATGTAGATGACGAAAATACCCCTACCCCATTTGTCAATTCCTCTTATCTTTGTTGAGATGTGGGCCCATCTGTAAGGGGAGCACGAAAAGAGAAAATGAAAAGTGGCACTGCCAGGTTTCGAATCCAAGACCACGACCGGCAGGCGGGCTAACCAACTGAGCTAAGGAAGTCTTCGGACTTTGAAGGAGATATATCCCTTATAATTTAGTCATGCAGGCTACCCACATGTCTTGTTTCCATCCTAACTGTCAGCATACAGGCACTATCTGTATCCATCCTAACCATAGGAACACAAGTAGTACCGAATTGCACACGATTATCAATAAGGCAACGTCAGCTACTACAAATTCTACACAAGAATTTCGACTTCTACAAGCTATATTGAACAACACACCCACATTGGGAATTAGTATACTCACAATGGAGGAATTTCAGAGTCTGTCATGTTGGGGCGTCTGGTGGCCGATGGAACCCTCCGATTCGGGCCTGATGTCCTTTGCCATTGCCGTGGAATAGCTGCACTTCAAGACTCGGGAGGAGCCGCGGTGTCAGGCGGGAGAAGTGCAGGAGCTTCTTGACTCGGGAGGAGCCACAGTGTTGGACGGGAGGTGGAGCCGAGCTGCGGCGGGTGGCGGCACTGGGCAAGTGTAATGACCGGCATATTAGGTGGGCGGTGGCCCAAGTTATCTTATCGTTATTAGGGGCTTAGCCCAATTATCTTATCGGTATTAGGGTCGTTTGCTTAGAAGTCAAGTAAACCTCTCTATATAAGGAGAGGAGATGTATCAATATAATCAAGCAAGAAGCAATCAGTATTTGCTCGGCTTCCCTTAGGGAGCCGGGAGACCTAACCCTAGCCGCCTCTTGCGCCACCGCCGCCTCTTCTCCACCACGCAAGGACGGCACCTAGCCGCCGACCGCCGCGCCCTCGACCTCGTCTTCCTGCTTCTTTCCCCTACAATCTCCGCCCTAGAACCGGCAGAACCCTAGCTCCTAACACCTTGGTATCAGGTAGCTCAGTTCCGATCATGTCTTCGCCCCCGCCCATCCCGTCGCTTCCGCTGCCGACCATCACCACCGCGCCGCTGGCCTTCTCCACCGCGCCGCTGGCCTCCCCGTCCGCGCCGCTGGTCGCATCCTCCGGCGCCGCCACCACCCAGATGAAGGCACCCTCCACTGCACCACCGGCCGCCGTCTACTCACCGGCGGAGATCACCGTGGTCCTCGACGATCTCGTCACCGCCGTCCAGGGGATACGGCTATACCTAGCCGGTGTTGGAAATATGCCCTAGAGGCAATAATAAATTGGTTATTATTATATTTCCTTGTTCATGATAATCGTTTATTATCCATGCTAGAATTGTATTGATAGGAAACTCAGATACATGTGTGGATACATAGACAACACCATGTCCCTAGTAAGCCTCTAGTTGACTAGCTCGTTGATCAATAGATGGTTATGGTTTCCTGACCATGGACATTGGATGTCGTTGATAACGGGATCACATCATTAGGAGAATGATGTGATGGACAAGACCCAATCCTAAGCCTAGCACAAGATCGTGTAGTTCGTTTGCTAAGAGCTTTTCTAATGTCAAGTATCATTTCCTTATACCATGAGATTGTGCAACTCCCGGATACCGTAGGAATGCTTTGGGTGTACCAAACGTCACAACGTAACTGGGTGGCTATAAAGGTGCACTACAGGTATCTTCGAAAGTGTCTGTTGGGTTGGCACGAATCGAGACTGGGATTTGTCACTCCGTGTAAACGGAGAGGTATCTCTGGGCCCACTCGGTAGGACATCATCATAATGTGCACAATGTGACCAACGAGTTGATCACGGGATGATGTGTTACGGAACGAGTAAAGAGACTTGCCGGTAACGAGATTGAACAAGGTATCGGGATACCGACGATCGAATCTCGGGCAAGTAACATACCGATAGACAAAGGGAATTGTATACGGGATTGATTGAATCCTCGACATCGTGGTTCATCCGATGAGATCATCGAGGAGCATGTGGGAGCCAACATGGGTATCCAGATCCCGCTGTTGGTTATTGACCGGAGAGTCGTCTCGGTCATGTCTGCGTGTCTCCCGAACCCGTAGGGTCTACACACTTAAGGTTCGGTGACGCTAGGGTTATAGAGATATTAGTATGCGGTAACCCGAAAGTTGTTTGGAGTCCCGGATGAGATCCCGGACGTCACGAGGAGTTCCGGAATGGTCCGGAGGTAAAGATTTATACATGGGAAGTCTTATTTTGGTCGCCGGAAAAGTTTCGCACTTTATCGGTATTGTACCGGGAGGGCCGAAAGGGGTCCGGGGGTCCACCAGCCCCGGGGGGGCCACATGGGCCTTAGGGGGTGCGCCTTGGCCTATATGGGCCAAGGGCACCAGCCCCAAGAGGCCCATGCGCCAAGAGATAAGGAAAAGGGAGAGTCCTAAAGGGGGAAGGCACCTCCGAGGTGCCTTGGGGAGGAAGGACTCCTCCCTGGCCGCACCCTTCCTTGGAGGAAGGGCCAAGGCTGCGCCCCCCCCCCCCTCTCCCTTGGCCCTATATATAGTGGGGGGGAGGGAGGGCAGCAAAACCTAGCCCTGGCGCCTCCCTCTCCCTCCCGTGACACATCTCCCTCCTCCCGCAGCGCTTGGCGAAGCCCTGTTGAAATCCCGCTACTTCCACCACCACGCCGTCGTGCTGTTGGATCTCCATAAACCTCTCCTCCCCCGTTGCTGGATCAAGATGGAGGAGACGTCGCTACTCCGTACGTGTGTTGAACGCGGAGGTGCCGTCCGTTCGGCGCTAGGATCATCGGTGATTTGGATCACGACGAGTACGACTCCATCAACCCCGTTCTCTTGAACGCTTCCGCTCGCGATCTACAAGGGTATGTAGATGCACTGCCCTTCCCCTCGTTGCTAGATTACTCCATAGATTGATCTTGGTGATGCGTAGAAAATTTTGAATTTCTGCTACGTTCCCCAACAGTGGCATCATGAGCTAGGTCTATGCGTAGTTTCTATGCACGAGTAGAACACAAAGCAGTTGTGGGCGTAGATGTTGCCAATTCTTCTTGCCGCTACTAGTCTTATCTTGTTTCGGCGGCATTGTGGGATGAAGCGGCCCGGACCGACCTTACACGTACGCTTACGTGAGACAGGTTCCACCGACTAACATGCACTAGTTGCATAAGGTGGCTAGCGGGTGTCTGTCTCTCCCACTTTAGTCGGAACGGATTCGATGAAAAGGGTCCTTATGAAGGGTAAATAGAAATTGGCATATCACGTTGTGGTTTTACGTAGGTAAGAAACGTTCTTGATAGAAACCTATACAAGCCACGTAAAAACTTGCAACAACAATTAGAGGACGTCTAACTTGTTTTTGCAGCATATGCTATGTGATGTGATATGGCCAAAAGGATGTGATGAATGATATATGTGATGTATGAGATTGATCATGTTCTTGTAATAGGAATCACGACTTGCATGTCGATGAGTATGACAACCGGCAGGAGCCATAGGAGTTGTCTTTATTTATTTTTTTGTATGACCTGCGTGTCATTGAATAACGCCATGTAAATTACTTTACTTTATTGCTAAGCGCGTTAGCCATAGAAGTAGAAGTAATCGTTGGCGTGACAACTTCATGAAGACACAATGATGGAGATCATGATGATGGAGATCATGGTGTCATGCCGGTGACAAAGATGATCATGGTGCCCCGAAGATGGAGATCAAAGGAGCAAAATGATATTGGCCATATCATGTCACTATTTGATTGCATGTGATGTTTATCATGTTATGCATCTTATTTGCTTAGAACGACGGTAGCTTAAATAAGATGATCCCTCACTAAAATTTCAAGAGACGTGTTCCCCCTAACTGTGCACCGTTGCGAAGGTTCGTTGTTTCGAAGCACCACGTGATGATCGGGTGTGATAGATTCTAACGTTCGAATACAACGGGTGTTGACGAGCCTAGCATGTACAGACATGGCCTCGGAACACATGCGAAACACTTAGGTTGACTTGACGAGCCTAGCATGTACAGACATGGCCTCGGAACACAAGAGACCGAAAGGTCGAACATGAGTCGTATAGTAGATACGATCAACATGGAGATGTTCACCGATGATGACTAGTCCGTCTCACGTGATGATCGGACACGGCCTAGTTTGACTCGGATCATGTATCACTTAGATGACTAGAGGGATGTCTATCTGAGTGGGAGTTCATTAATCAGATGAACTTCATTATCATGAACATAGTCAAAAGGTCTTTGCAAATTATGTCATACGCTTTAGTTCTACTGTTTAAGATATGTTCCTAGAGAAAATTTAGTTGAAAGTTGGTAGTAGCAATTGTGCGGACTGGGTCCGTAAACTGAGGATTGTCCTCATTGCTGCACGGAAGGCTTATGTCCTTAATGCACCGCTCGGTGTGCTGAACCTCAGCGTCGTCTGTAGATGTTGCGGAACATCTGACATACACATTTTGATGACTACGTGATAGTTCAGTGCGTAATGCTAACGGTTTAGAATTGTGGCACAAGAGACGTTTTTGAAACGTCGCAGAACATATGAGATGTTCCGAAGACTGAAATTGGGATTTCAGACTAGTGCCCACGTCAAGAGGTATGGGACCTCTGACAAGTTTTTTAAGCCTGCAAACTAAGGGAGAAAAGCTCAATCGTTGAGCATGTGCTCAGATTGTCTGAGTACCACAATCGCTTGAATCGAGTGGGAGTTAATCTCCCAGATGAGATAGTGATAGTTATCCATAGTCACTGCCACCAAGCTAGTAGAGCTTCGTGATGAACTATAACATATCAGGGATAGTTACGATGATCCTTGAGCTATTCGCGATGTTTGACACCGCGAGAGTAGAAATCAAGAAGGAGCATCAATTTTTGATGGTTGGTAAAACCACTAGTTTAAGAAGGGCAAGGGCAAAAGGGATACTTCATGAAACAGCAAGTCGTTTGCTGCTCTAGTGAAGAATCCCAAGGTTGAACCCAAACCCGAGACTAAGTGCTTCTGTAATGAGGGGAACGGCCACTGAAGCAGTACTACCCTAGATACTTGGTAGATGAGAAGGCAGGCAAGGTCGACAGAAGTATATTGGATATACGTTATATGAATGTGTACTTTACTAGTACTCCTAGCAGCACCAGGGTATTAGATACCGGTTCGGTTGCTAAGTGTTAGTAACTCGAAATAAAAGCTGCGGAATAAATGGAGACTGGATAAAGGTGAGATGACGATATGTGTTGGAAGTGTTTCCAAGGTTGATGTGATCAAGCATCGCATGCTCCCTCTACCATCGAGATTTTGTGTTTGCGTTGAGCATGATTGGATTATGTTTATCACAATATGGTTATTCATTTAAGGAGAATAATGGTTACTCTGTTTATTTGAATAATACCTTCAATGGTCTTGCACCTAAAATGAATCTCGATCGTAGTGATACACATGTTCATGCCAAAAGATATAAAATAGTAATGATAGTACCACATACTTGTGGCACTGCCATTTGAGTCATATTGGTATAGAACGCATGAAGAAGCTCCATGTAGATGGATCTTTGGACTCACTCGTTTTTGAAAGGATTGAGACATGCGAATCATGTCTATTGGTATATATGCATGAAGAAACTCCATGCAGATGGATCGTTTGGACTCACTTGATTTTGAATCACTTGAGACATGCAAATCATACCACATGGGTAAGATGACTGAAAGTCCTCGTTTTCAGTAAGATGGAACAAGAGAGCAACTTGTTGGAAGTAATACATTTTGATGTATGCAGTCCAATGAGTGCTGAGGCATGCAGTGGACATCGTTATGTTCTTACTTCACAGATGATTTGAGTAGATGCTGAGTGTATTTACTTGATGAAACACAAGTCTGAATTATTGAAAGGTTCAAGTAATTTCAGAGTGAAGTTGAAGATCGTCGTGACAAGAGGATAAAATGTCTGTGATATGATCATAGAGATGAGTATCTGAGTTACGAGTTTGGCACACAATTAAGACATTGTGGAAAGTGTTTCACAATTAATACCGCCTGGAACACCATAGTGTGATGGTGTGTCCGAACATCATAACTGCACCCTATTGGATATGGTGCATACCATGATGTCTCTTATCGAATTACCACTATCGTTTATGGGTTAGGCATTAGAGACAGCCGCATTCACTTTAAATAGGGCACCACGCAATTCCGTTGAGACGACACCGTTTAGAGAAACCTAAGTTGTCGTTTCTTAAAAGTTTGGGGCTGCGACGCTTATGTGAAAAAGTTTCAGGCTGATAAGCTCGAACCCAAAGCGGATAAATGCATCTTCATAGAATACCCAAAACAGTTGGGTATACCTCCCATTTCAGATCTGGAAGCAAAAGTAATTGCTTCTAGAAACAGGTCCTTTCTCAAGGAAAAGTTTCTCTCGAAAGAATTGAGTGGGAGGATGGTGGAGACTTGATAAGGTTATTGAACCATCACTTCAACTAGTGTGTAGCAGGGCACAGGAAGTTGTTCCTGTGGCACCTACACCAATTGAAGTGGAAGCTTATGATAGTGATCATGAAACTTCGGATCAAGTCACTACCAAACCTCGTAGGACGACGAGGATGTGTGCTACTTCAGAGTGGTACGTGATCCTGTCTGAGATATCATGCTGTTGGACAATACTGAACCTACGAGCTATGGAGAAGCGATGGTGGGCCCATATTCCGACAAATGGTTAGAAGCCATGAAATCCGAGATAAATGGATCTTTAAGAAGAAGACGGACGTGTACGGCAATGTTACCGTCCATGAAGCTCGACTTGTGGCAAAGAGTATTTCCACAAGTTCAAGGAGTTGACTACGATGAGATTTTCTCATCCGTAGCGATGCTTAAGTCCATCGGAATCATGTTAGCATTAGCTGCATTTATGAAATCTGGCAGATGGATGCCAAAACAAGTTTCCTTACCAGTTTTCGTAAGGAAAGGTTGTATGTGATACAATCAGAAAGGTTTTGTCGATCCTAAGGATGCTAAAAGGTATGCTAGCTCCAGCGATCCTTCCATGGATTAGAGCAAGCATCTCGGAGTCAGAATATACGCTTTGATGGAGTGATCAAAGTTTTTGGGTTTATACAAAGTTTGTTAGAAACTTGTATTTACAATAAAGTGAGTGGGAGCGCTACAACATTTCTGATAAGTATATGTGAATGACATATTGTTGATCCGAAATGATGTAAAATTTCTGGAAAGCATAAAGGGTTGTTTGAAAGGAGTTTTTTCAAAGGAAGACCTGGATAAAAGCTGCTTACATATTGGGCATCAAGATCTATAGAGATAGATCAAGACGCCCGATGATACTTTCAAAGAACGCACACCTTGACATGATTTTGAAAGAGTTCAAAATAGATCAGCAAAGAAGGAGTTCTTGGTTGTGTTACAAGGTGTGAGTATTGAGTAAGACTCAAGACCTGACCACAGCAGAAGATAGAGAAAGGACGAAGGTCGTCCCCTATGCTTTAGACGTAGGCTCTATAGTATGCTATGCTGTGTACCGCACATGTAGTGTGCCTTGCCATGAGTTGGTCAAGAGGGTACAATAGTGATTCGGGAAAGGATCTCATGACAGCGGTCGAACTTATCCTAGTACCCAGTGGACTAAGGAATTTTCTCGATTATGGAGGTGAAAAGGAGTTCGTCGTAAAGGGTTACGTCGATGCGAACTTTGACACTAATCCGGATGACTCTGAGTAGTAAACCGGATTCGTATAGTAGAGCAATCATTTGAAATGGCTCCAAATAGCGCGTGGTAGCATCCGCAAGATGACATAGATATTCGTAAAGCACACACGGATCTGAAAGGTTCAGACCCGTTGACTAATAACCTCTCTCACAAGCATAACATGATCAAATCAGAACTCATTGAGTGTTAAACACATAGAGATGTGAACTAGATTGTTGACTCTAGTAAACTCTTTGGATGTTGGTCACATGGTGATGTGACCGGTGAGTGTTAATCACATGGTGATGTGAACTAGATTATTGACTCTAGTGCAAGTGGGAGACTGTTGGAAATATGCCCTAGAGGCAATAATAAATTGGTTATTATTATATTTCCTTGTTCATGATAATCGTTTATTATCCATGCTAGAATTGTATTGATAGGAAACTCAGATACATGTGTGGATACATAGACAACACCATGTCCCTAGTAAGCCTCTAGTTGACTAGCTCGTTGATCAATAGATGGTTATGGTTTCCTGACCATGGACATTGGATGTCGTTGATAACGGGATCACATCATTAGGAGAATTATGTGATGGACAAGACCCAATCCTAAGCCTAGCACAAGATCGTGTAGTTCGTTTGCTAAGAGCTTTTCTAATGTCAAGTATCATTTCCTTAGACCATGAGATTGTGCAACTCCCGGATACCGTAGGAATGCTTTGGGTGTACCAAACGTCACAACGTAACTGGGTGGCTATAAAGGTGCACTACAGGTATCTCCGAAAGTGTCTGTTGGGTTGGCACGAATCGAGACTGGGATTTGTCACTCTGTGTAAACGGAGAGGTATCTCTGGGCCCACTCGGTAGGGCATCATCATAATGTGCACAATGTGACCAACGATTTGATCACGGGATGATGTGTTACGGAGCGAGTAAAGAGACTTGCCGGTAACGAGATTGAACAAGGTATCGGGATACCGACGATCGAATCTCGTGCAAGTAACATACCGATAGACAAAGGGAATTGTATACGGGATTGATTGAATCCTCGACATCGTGGTTCATCCGATGAGATCATCGAGGAGCATGTGGGAGCCAACATGGGTATCCAGATCCCGCTGTTGGTTATTGACCGGAGAGTCGTCTCGGTCATGTCTGCGTGTCTCCCGAACCCGTAGGGTCTACACACTTAAGGTTCGGTGACGCTAGGGTTATAGAGATATTAGTATGCGGTAACCCGAAAGTTGTTCGGAGTCTCGGATGAGATCCCGGACGTCACGAGGAGTTCCGGAATGGTCCGGAGGTAAAGATTTATATATGGGAAGTCTTATTTTGGTCGCCGGAAAAGTTTCGCACTTTATCGGTATTGTACCGGGAGTGCCGAAAGGGGTCCGGGGGTCCACCAGCCCCGGGGGGCCACATGGGCCTTAGGGGGTGCGCCTTGGCCTATATGGGCCAAGGGCACCAGCCCCAAGAGGCCCATGCGCCAAGAGATAAGGAAAAGGGAGAGTCCTAAAGGGGGAAGGCACCTCCGAGGTGCCTTGGGGAGGAAGGACTCCTCCCTGGCCGCACCCTTCCTTGGAGGAAGGGCCAAGGCTGCGCCCCCCCCCCTCTCCCTTGGCCCTATATATAGTGGGGGGAGGGAGGGCAGCAAAACCTAGCCCTGGCGCCTCCCTCTCCCTCCCGTGACACATCTCCCTCCTCCCGCAGCGCTTGGCGAAGCCCTGTTGGAATCCCGCTACTTCCACCACCACGCCGTCGTGCTGCTGGATCTCCATCAACCTCTCCTCCCCCCTTGCTGGATCAAGAAGGAGGAGACGTCGCTACTCCGTACGTGTGTTGAACGCGGAGGTGCCGTCCGTTCGGCGCTAGGATCATCGGTGATTTGGATCACGACGAGTACGACTCCATCAACCCCGTTCTCTTGAACGCTTCCGCTCGCGATCTACAAGGGTATGTAGATGCACTCCCCTTCCCCTCGTTGCTAGATTACTCCATAGATTGATCTTGGTGATGCGTAGAAAATTTTGAATTTCTACTACGTTCCCCAACAGCCGGCCCCTACGGGCCGCCGGCCGCCGCGACCGGGCCAGCCGCCCTGTCGTGGTATTCGGCACCCGCGGCGCTGATCGGGCCTCTACACCACCACTGGCCGCTTCAGCCGCCACCCGCCGCCACGCCCCAATGGCCGCAGTGGCCGGCGCCGGCCCTCGCCGCGTCACCCGGGTCCTCGCCGCCACCGCCCTGGCAGTCCTGGCAGCTGCCGCACCACGGGGCCACCGCGACGCTGGTCGGGCCGCTGCAGCTACAGCCCGCCCCCGCCACCGCCCCAATCTGGCCAAAATGGCCGGCCGCGGCCACCGCCGCACCCGCCGCCTCCGCCGTTT
Organism: Aegilops tauschii subsp. strangulata; assembly: GCF_002575655.3. NCBI lineage: Eukaryota > Viridiplantae > Streptophyta > Magnoliopsida > Poales > Poaceae > Aegilops > Aegilops tauschii. Next base: position 556,280,909 of record NC_053041.3, on the reverse strand, counting down.
CCAGGCAGCTGTTGCTGCCGCTGCCGGCGCCTCTGCCGCCCAGCACCGAGCTGACTACAACTGCGCCGGCGAGCGTGACGATTCAGCAAGTGCGGTTCCCGCCCTCGCCGTCCCAGCTTCCGGCCTGGTTGGTCGGGACGTCACCGCCTCCAGTCTACACCATGGCCGCGGACCAGCCGGCGCCCTCCCTGTCGTACGATGGGCCCTCCGACTCCGCGGGTTTCCACGCTGGCTTCGACGGGCCACCGCTTTCCTGCGGACCACCTGTGCACACCGGACCAACGCCATCCTCTTCGCTGCTCCGTACCGCCGAGCCGTACACTCACGGCGGTCATGCTCAGACACCGCCGCGCTTCGCCAAGCTCGCCTTCGCCAGCTACGATGGCGCCGAGGACCCCCTCAACTGGCTCAACTAGTGCGAGCAGTTCTTCTGGGGGCAACGGACGCTCGCGTCGGACCGCACCTGGCTCGCCTCTTATCACCTCCGCGGCGCCGCACAGACATGGTACTACGCCCTCGAGCAGGACGAGGGCGGCATGCCCCCATGGGAGCGTTTTCGCGAGTTCTGCCTCCTTCGGTTCGGACTACCGATACGTGGGAGCCGGCTGGCGGAGTTGGGCCGCCTTCCCTTCACATCTACGGTGCAGGACTACACCGACCGCTTTCAGGCCCTGGCGTGCCACGCGTCCGGCGTGACTGCTCACCAGCGGGCCGAACTCTTCGTCAGCGATCTGCCAGATCATATCCACGTGGACGTCGAGTTGCAGGGACCCCAGGACCTCCAAACGGCCATGTACTACGCCCGCGCGTTCGAGCGCCGCGCGGTGGCCATCCACCAGGCATCACCGTCCCGGGCCGCTGGGCCGCCACCCTGGCCGGATGTTCCCGCGTAGGGTCGGCCTGCTCAGGCTTCCGCGGCACTCCTTGCCGCGATCGCGGCGCGCCCGTTCCGCCGGCTCACCTCGGCCGAGCTACTCGAGCGTCGCCGCCAAGGGTTGTACCTCAACTGCGATGAGACCTACATGCCCGGCCACGTCTGCCCCCGACTCTTCTACCTGGAGGTTGCAGACTACATTTTAGGAGGACGACCTGGCCGCCCCAGCTGTCGCGGAGGTGTTTGACGATCACCTCGAGGAGTTCAGCAAGCGCTTCCCCGCCTTACAGCTCGAGGACGAGCTGTTTGTGCAGGCGGGGAGAAGTGTTATGACCGGCATATTAGGTGGGCTGTGGCCCAAGTTATCTTATCGTTATTAGGGGCTTAGCCCAATTATCTTATCGATATTAGGTTCGTTTGCTTAGGAGTCAACTAAACCTCTCTATATAAGGAGAGGAGATGTATCAATCTAATCAAGCAAGAAGCAATCAGTATTTGCTCGGCTTCCCTTAGGGAGCCGGGAGACCTAACCCTAGCCGCCTCTTGCGCCGCCGCTGCCTTTTCTCCACCACGCAAGGACGACACCCAGCCGCCGCGCCCTCGACCTCGTCTTCCTGCATCTTTCCCCTACAATCTCCGCCCTAGAACCGGCAGAACCCTAGCTCCTAACACCTTGGTATCAGGTAGCTCAGTTCCGATCATGTCTTCACCGCCGCCCATCCCATCGCTTCCGCTGCCGACCATCACCACCACGCCGCTGGCCTTCTCCACCGCGATGATATTAAAGGTGTGTTGCCGCTGGCCTTCTTCAATTTGGTGCTCAATGCCTCTTTCTGGTGGCAGTCCCGGTGGTATCTCCTCAGGGAACACATCTTCATACCCCTGCAAAATTTCAGCAACAACAGTAGGAGTGGTAGAGAATAATTCGTTAGTAGAAAGGAAATTGTCCTTGTACAAAAGTACGAATAACACTGAATTGGGTTCTCTCAACTCTCTCATATCCCTTTTCCTAGCCATCATAACTAATCCCTGTTTTTCCAACACTTGGTCAATTTAAGTTGTGGGGTTTTATTTGGCTTTGGATTCTCTCGCTCACTATGTTGGTGGATGTCACTCAAGTGTTTCTCGCTCACTCTCTCTTTCTTTTTCAGGTGTCAAAGGGAGCAAAGATATGCGCTCTCCCTCATATTGGAATGAGAGACGATTAGTACGGCCGCTGATTTGCACATCACGATCATACAACCAAGGTCTTCCCAACAACAATTGGCATGCTTGCATTGGCACCACGTCACATTCCACTTGATCTCGATACTTCCCAATGGAAAACTGAACGGTGACTATGTTGCTTACTCGAAGTGTACCACAATCATTGAGCCATGGCATCTTATATGGACTTGGGTGCCTTCTTTGTTTCAGTCCCAATTTCTCTATCAAATCTGAACTTGCAATGTTGTTGCAGCTGCCATTGTCAACAATAATTCTGCAAACCTTGTCCTTGATGGTGCCACGGGTGTGAAAAATATTATGTCGCTGCCCTTTCTCTTCTCTAGCTGCATTAACACTAAGAACACGACGGGAGACAAAGCAATATAATCTCCCATGTCGGCCTGAATATCACAACCACTCTTCTCGCCCTCTTCATCCTCATGATCATCCGATGCTCCATTATCTTCATGCTCACTCTCAGGTTCCCATTCACCTTGTTCATTCACAATGAGAACTCTCTTGTTTCGACATTCAGAAGAAATGTGACCATGCCCTTTGCACTTCCAACACTCAATATCTCGGCTTCGAGATGATGGTACAGCCGTGGGGTTAGAAGTACTTCCAGCAGCAGAATGAGCATGCTTTTCAACATTCCTAGGAGCCGGTGATGATGTCGATGAAGTCATTGTTCACCGGGTGGCAGTAGGGTCTGAAGTATGCTGCAACCTTTGCCATGGTGTGGTGGTGCGGTTATGAGATATCCATCCATGACCACTCCGCTGCACCTTCCTCTCCGTGCGCTTTGCTTGCTCCAGAATATCTTGTAGAGTGTTATAGGGAAACATCTCCACAAAATCAGAAATTTCAGTGTTGAGACCATGCAGAAATCTTGCCATCTTTGACTCCTCATCTTCATGAATACGAGCACGAACAAGCAGTAATTCCATCTCTTTATAGTACTCATCCACCGTGCGCGTACCTTGGCTGAGGCGTTGCAATCTATTTCGGAGATCTCTTTGATATTGTGAAGGAACAAACCTTCGCCTCATGGCTTGTTTCATCTCTTCCCAAGTGTCAATGTGGTCATGACCTAGCAGCAGCTGATTTTCTTGTAGTTGATTCCACCAAGTGAGTGCATAACCGGAAAACTCAACACATGCAAGGTTTACTCTCTTCGGATCAGCAAGGTTATGGATATGAAAAATCTGATCACACTGCTCTTCCCAATCAAAATATGCATCGGGGTCTTCCTTTCCTGTGAACTTGGGGACGTGCAACTTGATTCTTGCCATGTCATCTCGACCATCTCGATCATGACATTCTGCACAACGCCCATCTTCAGCAGCACGACGGTATGGGACACCATCATAATCATCAAAATCATCTCCATGACCATGAGCAACATGATCATGAGGGTCATAGTAGTGCCCACGAGGACCATGGCCTCGCCCTCAAAGTTGTCCTCCTCGATGCCCTCCATGAGCAGCAGCACCACGCCCACGAGCAGCAGCCACATGTCCATCATAGCTGTTGTTATCATCCTCCAAGGCACCGTCAACAGCAGCATGCACGGAATTCTCATCCCCAACTTCCTCAAGTGGGTCAATAGGGTGTTGTCGGTGTCGAACCCTATCGCCACCTGCTGGAGGTCGCTCGTGAAACATCCTTCCAAGTTCTCGAACCATGTTCCGTAATTCCGGAAAATCAGCACGTGTGACCGGGGCATCTTCTTCCCCATAGTTTTCTCCATGAACACTCGATCTAGATCCTGCCATGTTAGTAAGGCCAAAAGTGGAATAGGATAATTTTGTGGAATCACACAACCTCACCTCTTACTCACCAAAGTTCTTATGAGTTCGCATCAGATTGTGCTTCTCCCGGATGTGTTAAAGCGATTGAAAGACATGGATCAAAGAACTAGCTTCGGTTTTTGGTGGAGCTCGGTAGGGTAAACAAAAAGGGGCTTGTGCTGAAATCAAGTTGATGCAAACCAAGAAAAATATGTGGATGGATCTGCTGCACCTTTGCACCAAGATTGAAAAACACAACACACAAGCTTCTGAAATTTTTCTATCAAGCTGAAACTTTTGGATCTTACACAACACTTTCTTTTTCTCTCTTGACTTTTTTTTTCTGCCACTCTTTTCTTTCTCTCTTTGTTTTTTTTGCCACTTTTTTTCTCTCTTTTTGCAAAGCACAACAACCAAATCTGAAAGCAATTACGAAGATGAACTTGGTGCAGATATAAAAGATGAAGAACATGCAAGGTATGCAACAACAAGATCTCAGCACCAACAAGGCTTGGATTTATTTTTGGTGGGGCTTTGGACTTCTAGGACAGAAAATATAGCATGAAAAACACTCGATCTAAAGGGACGATAGCAAGATAAACTTGGATAACAGATTCTACTGTGTCAACGAAGGCTCTGATGCTAGATGATAGGTGAGAACCTGATAAATGAGTTCACGCCCGAGGGTGGCCCGATCTTCACGCTGTAGGATCGAATCGGGAGGGATAACTAGCTGCAAGCAGCCGGGATAACTAGTTTTATACCTGCCAATTGGATGCAACCCGTACGTTGGGGATGGCTGACCGGAGCTACAAGAACTCCAACCCACTGTCCGAACAATCGCAGAACCACAAATCAGGACTAATCCACACAAAACGGCCGAAACCGTTGAGCACGAACTAGGGGAAACCAGAGGCTCCTTCTCGCGAATCCGAATGAACTCACAAGAGCAAAGGTAGCAAGATCTCTCGGATCTCTCTAGCAGTCTTGCTGTATAAGCTTGTAACTAAATGGTTTGACCAAAGGTTCTTCTAGAGGATGGGGGAGATGGGGTTTTATAGAAGGGACAATCCCCTTCGCTAGGTGTGAAAATGGTTTCAAAAGTAAACATGTTTGCATGGATTTCTTGGGGGAATAAGCAGTCAACTTCGGGAGTTATTGAATAGCTCCTCGGAAATTCGCGAAGTTGACAGACTGGACACCTTCCACGAGAATGACTACAACTTTTGACTCACAACTCCAAATGATGTGAGATTTTTTGCATTGGAAAGATAATTTGATGTAGCTTCTATTGATGTACCCCTATAGCCCCGTCTCTCCACCACATGGGTGTGGCACACCAAAACATCAGAGGTAAAAACTGACAACATCAGCTTCAGTTGAAACTTGTTTCCTCCAAACCGGTTGCTTCAAGAGCTCATAGGTTGTTGGGTTTCTTCCATGTGATACCTAAGTTCAACCAACAACAATGGGGATGAAATCATAGTTGTGTCATCAAGGTTACAAGATAAACTTAAGTTAGCGTTCACCTGGTCACTTATTAGTTTGGCGTGACTTTTTGTGATTGGACCTATAATTGTTGGAGACTTGTCGATGGTTGTGGTGTCCTCATCACATTGCTTGCTTCATCACTTCATCATTTAGATAAACGGACAAAATGAAAGGCCGTGTCTGAGCTGAAAAATAAAATAGGAAACTCATTCATCACTACATATTGTGTTATGTATGTATGCCCGCGAAATCATGATCATCACATTGGGATGATAAACACAAGTGACCCGTCAACTAAAGCACTGGACATCTAAAAATTATCTTTCAGATGTAAGGCACGAAGAAACAAACAAATGTGAAAAATAATTCTTTTTTATATTCATTAAAAAATAGGACTACCACTATATTTATTAAAAAAGTAGGACTACCACGAGCATTAAACGTGCATACCCACTGTTCTCAATTTGACGAAGTACAACCATTAGTATGAACAGTGGCGGAGACAGGGGGACCAGGCCCCCCTCCCCCCCCCCCCCCCCCCCCACCAACAGCAGAGATGTAGTGCTAATTTGCTGATGAATAGTGCTAAAATTAGTGATTATTTCTTATCAAAATCATGTTTTCCATTGGCTTGGCCTTCCCCGAGCAGTTTTTACATCATTCGGCCCTGTTGATACTATTTTCCGCTCCGCCACTGAGTGTGAACCAATCAGATAACTGTTGGAATTATCATCCCGCAGTTCCAGCATTATACTACCAAAAATGATCATTGAAGGTAACTGTGTACAATTATCATCCCGCAGTTCCAGCATTATACTACCAAAAATGATCATTGAAGGTAACTGTGATACACGGTTTGATATCCCAAAATTTTAAAAAAAATTGAAATTTCATGGTACTTTTTTAAATGCTTTTTAAAATGCTATCTTCATGTAGGGGTGCGTGGCACACAGGAGTCCAATGCATTTTCCCACATATTTGTCTTTCTTCTAGCTCGCTTTGTTAAATTTGACTTGTACAGTCACTAGCCACGGTTGAGGCACGCGAAGTATGTACGTGCACACAAGTGTGAGTTCGTCTTCAGAGGCAACGTTACAGCCAGGCTGCTCCGCTTGGAAAGGCATGGGCGTGACGCATCTGCAGTCACGCATGGGCAGCACTTAGCCACGGTTGAGGCATGTAAGAGCATCTCCAGCCGTGTCCCCGACAAGATCCCTCAGGTGATTTTTTGGACCGCCGGCGTTAAAAAAAGGCCCAAGTCGCGACCGAAATTCGCGTCGGCGGACCCAACCCGAACCCGGCGCACTGGGGCGCTCGGGGGCGCCGGGCGAATCTTTTTTGCGCGAAGAGCCGCGGGCCCCCCTTGCCAGCGACTCGACTCTCTTCTCGCCGCTTCGTCGTCCTCATCGCCTCGTTCCCCGCGGCGAATCAATGCCAAAGCTGCGCGCTGCCGCGCCGGTCAGCCTCCATTGATGCCTCACGGGCGGCGCAGTGAAGGCCGCGCGACGCGCGTCCCTCGCCCGCCACGCGTAACGCGTCGGCCACGCGTACTACACGGCGCCTCCGTCTATATAAGCCGACCACCAGCGCGCCGGAGACACGCACAAATCCTCCACCGCCGACGCGCCCATTTCTCCCCCTTCCTCCCTCGCCTCCTCTCGCCGTCTCCAGTTCAGAAGAATAGCCGAGCGCTTCCCAGGCGACGGCGAATGGCTTCGGGCGCCGCCATCTTCACGAGGACGAGGCTCGCCTCCTTTTCGAGGCCGAGTACCCGGTCCCGCCGGACATGCGGGTGCCCGGGGCGTGGAGGATCAGCGCCGGCGGCGTGCCGGTGTCACCACCACCCACCGGGGCGGCGCGACGTGCGGAGATCGCACGTATCCGCGCGTCCCTGCCGCGGGCGGCGAGGGAAGGCCCGCGGTACAGCCCCGACAGCCCGCTCTGGGAGCCCTACTTCCGCCGCCGCCACGCCGAATAGCTCGAGGCGACGAACGGCGTCGTGCCCTCCGGCAGGCTCAACTCCGAGGGCCGGTGCCGGTGGTGGGGCGTGCCCGGCCGCACGTTGGAGGCCGTCCTCGAGTACATCGAGGGCGGCAACACGCCGCGCCTCGAGTACCCCTCTCCCACATCCTTCTCACGCCGTCGTGGGAGCTCCTGGACGCCGAGGCGCATGGAGCGGCCCGAGGCGTCCTCCTCCTCGTCCGGCCGCTCGTCCGGACCGTCAAGCCGGAGCCCCAGGACATGCCTGTGCGCTCGCACGGCGACTCCACCCCCCTCCGGCCGCTTCGTCCTCGTCGAGCCCAAGCCGGAGCCCGGCCTCCCCCCGAAGTACGAGGACATAGCCCGGCGCGGCTTCTCCGATGAAAAGGCCCTACAGTGGGCGCGAGATGACTACTACCGCGATGAGATGGTCCGGCAGCGCCGGGCCCTGGAGGAGATAGAAGCCCGCAAACGTGGGCGCGAGGACGAGCACGGCGTCGTGATCCTCGACAGCGACGACGACGAGGACGCCCCCGGACCGTCCAACCCGGGAAGGGATGCACGGCGGCGGAGGCGACGACGGCGGCGGCGACTACACGCGGTTCTACAGCCTCCTCGACATGTAAAACTGCAAGGGCAGACGGCGGGGGAAACGGCGATGGAGACAGCGAGGAGCAGGCCCTAGTAGTTTTTTTTCTTTTTTTTAAAATATGTTTAAATTTGAACGAACTCACCGATGTTTGCGTTAAATTTAAGCCTTGCGCCGTATTTAAGTTTTATAGAAAAACATGGGCGCCGAAGGCATCACGTCCCCAACGCGCGCTTTAGCGCCGGTGCGCTCCGAGAGGGCGATTTTTAGCCCCTCCTGGGGGCTACGGCTGGAGATCTAAGTTATGTGTGTGCACAGGTGTGAATTCTCTAGAGGCATGGGCGAGTGGTCTCCGAAGGCAGGGTAGGAATTCGCCTTGGGAGTAATGCTACAGCTATGGACGTGGTTCGTAGCTACCTGTAGATGTAGTAGCATGTTCAGGGAGAGAGGGTATGAGGTCGTGAAAAGCGGTCTGATCAACATAGTTTGTCACGGTCGGGAGATAATTATTGCTCTGCAGCTACACTGATACTGATACACCTGAACCGGATACACTGCTACACTGATACGCGCGCATACACGGCCGTAGTCCTAGGGAGGTCTCACTGGTACTGCCCGCCGGTGCCAGTCGCCGGCGCAGCGCCGCCGCCGACGCGCGGGTTATGTGCGGCGCTGGGCCTCCCGGTGCCCGTGGCGGTCCCGATCGGCCGGCTCTCGGCCACGCCGGCCTCGACGCGGCCGCCCGTGGGGGCGCCGCCGGGGACGATCCCGGGCGCGCCCTGCGACGGGTGGTACGCCCCGGCGGTGGCCCGCTCCTTGGCGGCGGCGTTGGCGAGCATGGCGTCCCGCTTGACCTCCTCGGCGCCGTGCACGCGCTCCCGCGTCCTCGTCTCGGCCGCCTCCCTGTCGGCGGAGCTGTGCGCCGTGGCCTTGTCCACTTGCCCCTGCAGCGTGGCCCGCGTCTTCTCCAGGCCGGAGCACGCCGAGGCGCCCACGTTCGCCGCCGCCTCCTTGGTGGCCTCCATGGCGCTCCGCCCGGCCTGCATGTCTAGTGGAGTGGCTGCTCGAGCTCCAGCTGTGTGTGCTTTGCAGATTTTGGCGAATGCTATCATTCAACTGGTTGGGATTTGGGAAGATGTGGTGAGGCTGCGGACGGATTTATAGCGGGCACCGCGTCGGCAGCGGCGATAGACGTGGTGGCGACACGTGCGTCGTGTACACGAAGAAGCGTTCCTCTTTCTTTCTCCTGTGGTCCACGCAGGCTGGTGTCGTGGCGGGCTGTGGTTTGGCTCTTGGTCGACGAAGATGCTTCAGGTCGGCGATGGGGAGCTGCTGCCGACACGTGCACTGCCAACATGGTGGCGTGGCACCCAGGAAAGAGGCTTCTTCACGCGTGGCTCCACCCCGAGCATTTTCGAGGTATAATTTGAGACTTTGCTTGCATCCATGTCACTGACGATCGATGAATTTGAATCATTTTTTTAATGAATTGCCAATTCAAAGTAACCTCACAGATAATTTATTGGTCCAGCTTGGGAGCTTGGAGTTCCAGGTTTCAAGCTCAACAATGGTGTTCGATAACTACAACACATCTGCAGTTGCAATTTTTGCCTTACAGGATGAAATGATCGTCACTTCGTCAGAGTACAGACGCAACCCCTTTTGTACTAGTTGCCTGAGCGTTCAGCACAGATTTGTCGTGTAACCACCTTCGGCTCCAGATTTGTCGAGTAACTCACTACACAGTACCTTCTCTTGGCAACAGATTCACCCTTCTACCCGATGCACTGGACCAAACAAGCCTCAGCGAACAGTTCGATTACAGGATGCTTGGCACTGCTATGAACACAGCATGAAACGAGGCATGTTTTCTTTACAAGGTGGTGCTACGAGTACATCCTATAAAAATCAGGTCAGAAACCTGTCACCCTAAACGCCCCACAGCTCATGCAATGAAATTACAAAGATAACAGCCGCTATACATGTCTACAAAGGAACGGTGCTAGCTGAGCAATCTGAGGAGCTATTCAACTTTGCCGAGACGTGGTTTTTTAGGCTATGCACGAGTTGTCGGATGTCATCTGCCCAAGACCATGTCGGAGGGTTGAGAGCCCGTATTGAGTTCAAGCAAACGAGAAGGGTTCCTCCTTCATGGAGAAGAACCTGAAATTTGGACAGAATGTGTGAATAGCAACAAATAACACAATAATAGTGAAGTATGCGCACATGCTAGGGGAGTTGGAGAGAAAGCACATGTGACTTGCAAGTAATCCCGAATTCTAAAGTGTATAAGCTCCACTTCTAATTTCTTATGGTACAAGATCATCTTCACTAGAATCAACTGGTGTTCCACTCACACTAAACACATCCCAACATGATAGACATATTGAAAACCACATAGACATTGCAGAAATAGATCACAAAAGAAGCTTGTGAATCAAGAGGTTTAACATATACATAACTCTGGAAAAACTGGTTTACAAATCTACTCCCTCTGTTCATAAATACAAGACATTTTGGCAATTTAAACTGAACTGCCAAAACGTCTTATATATTTATAAACAGAGGTAGTAAGACTTAGCATATTTGTGTTCAATATGACCAGGTACTCTAACCCATATTAAATATCCAGGTATTTTTGTTTCAATCAACCTGTCAATTTATCCGCCGGAATTAACTTAACTGATTTCCTTCAAAATTAACAACAATACGATGATGCTAGTCCAGCCACAACATGTAACACTTCACTATCAATATAAAATGACCATATTTTCACTCCTAGACTTTCAAATCATAGTATGCCACACAGATTGTTAGCCTTGGGTCATTGGCAAGTGGTCATCATCAGATCAATAAGTTTGAACTAAAACCACGACAAGAATTATGGAACGGTGGGAGTATTATGCAAGGAAGAACGAACTTACCGTCAACCAAAGAGGAAGAAATCCTAAGACAGAAGGAAGTGCAGCAAAAACAATACAGGTTAATGCAAGAGCTACGCTTTGCTTCACCTGTAAGGATGAACCTCAAAATTGTAAGAACCAGCAATATTGTATCGATAAGTTTTCCACATTGAGCTCACAAGAGGCATTACCAATGAAGTTGTTTGACGAGCTTTAGCGATACAAAATGGCACCACACATAAATTATCCTGCAACAACAGAACATCTGCAACAGCTACCGCTGTTGCACTGGCGCGTTGTGCTAGAACAATACCAACTGTTGCAGCTGCAAGAGCTGGTGCATCATTTATACCATCACCAACCATTATTAAACCTCCACCTGAAAATAAATGCAAAGGTACATAATGATTAGCCATCAGAAGTAACTTCCCTTGGGCCAAATAGTGAGCATATGGTGATATGACTGCAAGCGGAAATTTCTATGACAAAAAATTGGGCTGACAATAAGTAGAGTGCTTCAAATGCACAATAAACAGAGTTTAGTATGGGAAAGAAGTGCTGAGGACCTGAGGTGGTAGCTGCTAGGTTATAGATCACATACAATAGGAACTAGAAGTTGGAGGAAAACCATTTAGGCATTTGATCAAGCCATGCAACACGGAAGGAGGTGAAATTGAGTAGAAAGCAATCCATCTTGTTTAAGTGGTGGGTGTCTAAGCTAGATACGTCGATAATGGAATAACATATGAAAGGGGAAAAACTGTTGTAATCATAAAACTGCCATTTGATAGTCATAAGAAACTGAAGTACCTCCCTCCCTTGAAACTGCCTTTACTTTGTTCAACTTGTCCTCTGGCTTTAAAGAGAAGTGAACTTCTTCAATACATACAGCTTTAGCAACTCTCTGAGCACTTGATTCATGATCTCCAGTAAGCATCATGATTCGAAGTTTAGCCTTTTCTCTTAAGGTATATATAACTTCACAGACACCAGTACGGGGTTCATCCTCAAAGTGGAAAAGGGTTACCTGATAAGATTCAATGACCGGGTAAATAATACATGGAAGGTAAACCTTCAGATAATCAACAACTTCCATGGTGATTTGGTGGTGATAATACATTCAAATGGTTGTGGGCATGTAGCAAGAATATTTGGCAGATTTATTATGGGTAAAAGGCACTACAGCCTGCCAGAACTTATCGTATATAGACCGACTTATTTTTCATTTCTGCTTTGCTCTCCCAGTATATACCATAACCCAACCAGCCAAATGAAGAAAATAGTGTTCGACAAATCACACTTTATTATTGATGTGGGGCAACATATGAGCTTAGATTGCAACAAGTAATCCACATTAGATTCCAAAATAATTCTCAAGCCTGAATTAACTTATCAATTAACATAATTATTATATATGAATGCTTACATGAAACATCCCAATGAAATAACTGTACAGCAGCATAAAAGAACATCAAAAGGCATACTTATATGAGAAGATTTTTCCTAACTCACCTTTTTATCTACTGAGAGAGCAGCTTGGACAAATTCAGGACCAAATGCAGAACACTTTACTGCCTCTTTTATTTGTTCAGATTCACCATAAGATCTGTATAGTGAAGAAATATATTCCACAGAACCGATAGATGCCTTAGCAAACTCATTTTCATTGTCTCTTGCCTGTAATAGAAATAGATGAGTGTCAACCTAACATACCAAGATCCAAGTTCTCTTATGCTTCGTACTGACCAAACAACACACAATGTACATTCTAATTGTTCAATCTACGAGAGACATACCCAAAGCATAATAAGTAAATAGGGATGTAATGAGTATGTGTTGCTTATAGTAGATGAAAGATCAATGGCATTTTTCAATAGAACACTTTGACTTCTTCCACTCTTGCCTTTTCACCCAAATGAGATGATTAAACCAATTTGATCTACACCATCCAAACTTGATACATCATCTCATTATCATGTTTTAAGGGTGTTCCTCTCATGATATAGTTATGCAATTCAGCTAATACAAAACAAACCATCCAGCCAAATAATTCCATTTTTCCAAAACCACTCTCATTTATGAACCTTCACAACACCAAACAATGACTAGGACCAATTCTAGACAGCATGAGAAATCCAAAAAAAAATGTATATGCACTATCAATTTCAACATTAACCTTGGCATAGTTAAATTTAGAAAAATACTCTCAAAATAAAATTTCCCTGCAAATTAAGCATATTTACAATGGTTTCCATATTCCAAAATAATGAACATTACACATAGAGATACAGTGGCCAAGCCTGCCTGTCCACACTGTGGCAGTCAAGCCTACAATAATACCCCGCCAACAGAAAATTCTTCCTTGATATATCTACCAATTTCCATATGACTTTGCTGGTTGAAATCTATAGTATCTAACTTGCACATACCTTTATGCCACTCAAAGTAGCAACAACTCCTCTACCAGGTAAGCTCTCAAAACTCTCAACAGCAACCACTGGGAGGTCTCTCCCAACAGAGTGTTTTAAAACTGCCCTGTGAATCATACAATCAATATCAAATTACTGCTATAAATTACTCTACAAAAAATCATAACATACACGAAACGGTAAAGAACATAAACTAAACATTATGAGCTTGAACATCAAGCTTAAAATAGTGGCAGGAGACAAGAAAGTTTACACCAAGTTTAAGGGCATTTGATAGAATTCTTGTTGGCACCTCGTCTATAAGCTAATGAAAATCAAGCATGGTACACACTATTGGGATTGCAAGGATTCATCGCCACTGACTAGCAGTGGACTCGTACCACTTTTTTCAACGTGTGTCGTGTGGACTCGTAGCACTTAAGGGACAGACTAGTCAAACATATCTTTCTATGCAGCTATAATTAGAAAATACATTAAAAAAAGGTGTTGCATATTTGCATTCCTTTCTTTTTTGCAAGCACATATTTGAATTTCACATTGAAGAAAACCATAATATTGTTTTGTAACGCCTTCAGGTTCAGGTTCATCAGTTAACTGAACCCTGAAGTGCACAGCGAGTGCACTACGGTGCAGCGAGGGTTGTTGGGCCACGGCTCATGTAAGCGTGCGTGTGAGCGAGAGTGGCCCGAGGGCCGGAACTACTTAAGTGGGTGTTGCACTCTGTCGAGGCATGATGAATGTGAATTAGATCGATCCCCTCTCCCCTGAGCTCTCTCCCCTCACTCCTCTAATCTCTCTCCCAAATTCCCCTCTCGAACCCTAGTGCCGCCAGGACATTACATGTTTTTAAAGCACACTAGCAGAATGTGGCAAACTAACTTGTACATTGGATGATTCTAGTTGACGTCAAACCAGACACAATTGAATACTAAAGTAATTCTGACAAATAGTTTAAAATGAACTAGCAGATTTCTTTGATCAAAGCACTCTGATGAAAATCTGGCTATCAGCAGTATTGGCCTGGATGGCTGGATTGGCTATAAATTCAATGCAGGTATAGTAACAATACATTTGACCCAAGGGAACTAGTGTTCCAGGGGTTGCATAGTTCTAATTCATAATGATGCATGCAAATAAAACAAAACAAATAAATATGACCTTTAGGAAAATTATCCATTTTCCTCACCTTCCAATAGGATGGGTTGTTCCTTTCTCCATAGCTGCAGCAACAGCTAGAGCTTCACTTTCACAGTTCGGAGTACAACAAGAAGGGTCAACACCATTACTCGCATCCAAATGTCCATGAATGGGCTCAATTGCTTTGCACATAAGCTTCCCAGTTGTTAATGTGCCTGTCTTGTCAAAAGCAATAGACTGACAAGAAGAAAGGGCATCTAAGACATGCCCACCTTTCAATAAAATTCCCTACAGAGGAATAAAGAAGAGAATAATTCCACTATCACACTCCAGAAGAAGGTTCATTCAAGAAAAAGGAGCACGGGTCATAGTAAATGCTACAACCAAGATACCACAGTTTGATAAGATGGGCTCAAAGTAATAACTGATATCTTCCCATGCACACATTCATGTCAGGAGTAAGGAAGCAGTACACAGCAACAGCACTAATATAGTTGTAGAACAACAAACAATTCAGATTAATATGCTCTTATCTCTCACAGCCCTTGTGCACATAACCATAAAACAGAAAAATGAGTCAAAAATATCCCAGTAAAATACTGATAAAAATTAGAATAAACAACTAGATGATGTCACAAAATTTAGAGGTCGAAAAGGCACTGCTTATACCAACTGAAGAAAATAATCAATCAATAAAGCTAAGAACGTTGAAACTTTCAGACAGTACCTTACTTGCAAGAGAACTGATTGCAGTGGCATATGCTAATGGAGCTACTGCCAATGCACACGGAGATGCAGCCACCATAAGTCCTAATCCACGGTAAATTGAACCCCTACAAACTAAAGAAAATGTCAGAGCACAGAAAGCTCAATCCTAGAGTCCAGTGCATCAGTTCAGTACAAATTGCCAAATCATCAGTACTGAGCTTTCTGAAGCATGAAGTATTTGTAATAACACCAACACAGCATGTCATGTGACCTTAGGGGAATACCTGAGTTACCGAAAAAGGGCCAATTAAAGAGGAATGGTCCCAGTAGTGCAACAGCCAAAGACAGAGCCACGACAACTTTGCTATAATGCTCCCCAAACTCATCTAACCATCTTTGCAACTTTGGCTTGTTTAGCTGGCCCTCTTCAGTCAGCTGGACAATTCTGTTGAGTGTTGAATCCTCCCATGATTTGGTCACCTAGAACAAAGGTAACTGAATAAGAGCATGAAGAGGTAGCATTCTGGAAGGAGACACGCCAAACATAATGTACTGCACTAACTTAATGCTATGTTAGGAGAAAAAGGAATAGCAAATTTGTTGCCGGTAACTACCAACAAATACAATTAGGTTTGTCCATTATGTAAAAATTAATTAGGTTTGTTTCTCGTTTTCTACAATATCACAGAATGATGTTTCCTGTCAGTCTCGAATGGTTTCATCTCGTCAAGATGGCTATGCAGTACCAACCATGACTAGCAAGTTAAATATTACAGGCCTGCTATTAAATAACTGCAATCATGTTTGTGTGTGAGCAGTATAGCAGTACATACACATCCTAATATCCTATTTATGAGAATAAAGCAGGATAAGAAAATGAAGCATCTCAGGATTAGCGAACAAAACGAGCAAAGAAAAATGAACTTGGAAAAGGTCTCTTCGCTGAAAAAATAAAAGGCCTAACCTTTACAATCATCATTCCTTCCAAATTCCTGGCTCCACCTGGTATAGCATCCCCCACTGTTCTCTCAACAGGTTTAGTTTCCCCAGTGAGGTGTTCTATGGTGATTGTGGATGATCCTTGGTAAACTTCTCCATCAACAGGCACAGCCTAATGAATAGAAGAACTGCGCCACAATGAGATAAAATTCCTAACGAACTAGACTAGACAAATAGCATCTACATGAAAAAGGAATAGAAGAAGATAGGATATAGCATTATGCTCAGTTAGTAACATGAAGACAGTCCAATTGAAAGAAAGACAATAACAATGTGATGATTGTGAAGAGACTATGAAATGAACAAAAAAAATTTAGGAAGACAGGGAGTTTTAAATAAACAAACAACACACCTCACCAGCTCTGACCAAAATATGAGAACCCACTTCAAGGTCATGCACAGGAACTTTTGCATAATTTAGATTTGAAAAGTGTGCCGATTCGTCTCCACTTGTTTCTAGCAATAGTGCAAATTCTGGATGATTTTCCTTAAGTTCCCTCACATCATACATTGACTTGCTTGTAAAGTACTCTTCAGCTGTAAGAAATGACGACAAAAGAGAAAACCATCAGTGAGTGATACACAAAAAGGAGCTAAAATGGGGAAAGTTTCAAAGAGTGTCAAAAATATGTACCAATATGGGCTAAGTTAAACATTGCAAGAAGTAAACCACCCTCCAATGAGTTTCCCATAAATATAGAAGCAAATGCTGCAAGAGCCATGAGGACATGGATATTTATTTTTCCATCTGCAATATCTACAAGAGCATCAAGTGCTGCAGAAACCTACAATAAAAACAGGAAAAATGTCACATAAGCATTCCACAGACAAGCAATCTCAAAGCAACGAACATCTTTATTTTTGTTTGTGTCAAGGAGCAGAGCAAGCATAGCACTTCCCTGTTCAATGGAATGTAGCTAGAACGATTTTCTTCGCAAAAAGTGGCTCTAATTGTAACAAACCACTATAGAAGAGATTTCTGAAGTTTGGAAATGAAATTTTCCATGGTGTGCATTATTATCGAGTAATTGAATATACCTCCTCATTTTCAATTTTTATTTTGAGTATGTTTCTGTGTTGGTCTGCAGTCTGCTGGTAGACCTGATATGCAGCCTGCACTAGATATTACCCCCAAACCAGTACTACGGTATCAAAGTTATCAACTCAGCTGTTCAGAAGTTTAGTTGAATTCACACTGGTCAATCCTATCAGCTTGAACAAGAGCTTTAAGGTTCCATAATGGTATCACATTAGCAGTTCCTTCATAATCTCTTGAGAGCAAATTTCTCAACAAAATTCAATGTCATGAAATGAAAGCATTCACTAAAACTTCCTCTGATGAACAAAATCCTCAGAACATGCTTAGAAGTCAGTTCAAGTCACAACGGCATGGTTCTAACTAGATTGGCATTGGTACTTCAACTGCTCCTATGTACTCCTAACTTATAGAAACTAATAGCTGGGAAGCGTCAGCGGATCTTACCCCGACAAGAGGGAAGGCGACGGCGATGAGCGCGGCCGGCAGGCGCCCGACCGAGTTCAGCAGCGGGACGTGCGGGCAGACGGCGGCCATCAGGAGAAGGGCGAGGGAGATGCAGCAGAGCTGCAGGTGCTCCCGCAGCGCGTCGGCGACGTCGGCCCACCCGATCGCCCTCGCCATCCGCATGACCGCCGCGCCCCCGCCTCCCCCGCGCACGTCCGCCCCGCCGTGGCCGTGGCCGTGTCCATGGTGGCCGTGGCTGTGGCCGTGCCCGTGGTGAGTGTGCCCGTGGTGATGGTGGTGGTCGCCGTGGGCGCGGGGGGTGAAGAGCAGGGAGCGGCGCGAGGCGAGGAGGAGCGGGGGCCTGGGGGCTAGGGACAGCGCCGCGGAGGGTAGGTGGGGGGCGCGGCGGCGGCGGGGGTGGGGGAAGGGAGGGGGCCTCGAGACGCGGAGGAGGTGCGCGGGGCGCGGGGCGGAGGAGGAGCACGCGGCGGAGGCGGTGAGGAACTGCATCGCTGCTCGCGGCGGGGCGGGGGATCGCGGCGGCGGGGCCGAGGGGCGTGTGCCGTGTGGTGATGGTGGTGGACTAGTGGTGGTAGTGAGCAGCTCGGCGGAGGGGGAGAGGAGAAGGAGGTGGGCTCGGCCTTGGACTTTTGCGCCGGGGGGCGTGTGGACGACGGGGACGCTGCGAGCCGGACGATGGTGGCCCTGTCGTCACGGTGTCGATGGAAGTGGATCAGGACGGAAATCATCTAAGAGCATCTCCACCCGCGCCTTCAACAGGCCTTCCTTAGTCGTTTTTGCCGCGCCGGCGCCGAAAAAACGGCTCAGTCGCGTCCTCAGAAGCCCATTTTTCGTCGGTTCAGGTCGAAACTGGTGCCGGCGGACCCAGGCTGAACCCGGCGCCCTGGGACGCCTGGGGCGCCGGCACAAGCGAAAAGGGCGCGTGGGTCCACTCTGTCGGCGAGTCGAGCGCCTCTTCCCGCCGTTTCTTCCCGCTTTTAAGGAGGAGGAGGAGGAGGAATGCCTCGCCGAAGCATGGAAAATCGTCTGCCTCGACCCGACCACCGGCACGAACCAGAGCATCGAGATGTACTGGGAGCGCATCAAGGCCGAGTTCGACGAACGCAAGCTCGTCGACCCCTACTTTAAAGGCGTCTACATACAGCGCGGGGCGAAGGCGATGGCGAACCATTGGGGGCGTATCCAGGGGGCGTGCAACAAATGGCATGGGATCGTCGAGGAGGTCGCAGCTCGCCCGGAGAGCGGCGCCAGCATTGAGGATCAGGTATGGCACGCCGGTCTCCCGCCTCTCTTCGCCGTGTGCGCCCGCCAACTGTTTGTTCTTCCGCGCAGTTGTTGCGCATGTTCGCCTTGTATCGGCAGGGCAACAACGACGCCGAGTTCAAGTACCTCCACGTTTACAAGCGCATTGACATGTGCGAGAAGTGGGCGGAAGTCCGGCGCACCCTCGACAAAGCCAAGGAGACGTACAAGCCGGACGCGCCGACGCCGGGCGCGTCAGAGGGGCGGCCGGACGGCAACAAAGGGGCCAAGAAGGGGAAACACGCCCGACGTCGCTACCGCGCGAGTGCAGGAGTCCATCGAGCATTGCCTCGCCGACGCACAGGCCCGGGCCGTCCTGCGTGAAGAGAAAACCGCGGCGCGGTGGTCGTCGCTGATGACGAACAGCGCCATCAAGCTCGACCTGCTCCGGACCAACGTCGCCGCGAAAAAGAGGACACCGACCTGGCTTTTTTGATGGGCGGGGCGGACATGCTCCAGAGCACCGACGAGAAGCTCAAGGCGTGGTACATGGCGGAGCGCGGCCTCATCCTGAACCAGCTGTCGACGACGGCGACGCCAACTCCCGCGCCCACGCCCACGCCCACGCCAAGCCCGAGTGATGGCGCCTCCACGACGCCCAGCAGCACCGAAGCCGCGCCGACACCGCCCAACACCGAAGCAGCTCCGACACCGCCCAGCCCGCGCACGCCGACTCCACCGACGCCAGACTACATCCGATCGCCGAACTGTGACTTGCGATAACCGGACCTGTGGCGTCTTTTGTGAGCGGGAACGACCAAGTTTGAATTTTCCGCATCCTGGGGGCGTGACTGGGAGCTAGGTCGCCCCCAGGGGCCGAGCTAGCGCCGGTTCGCCCCCAGGCCGCTCTTTTTAACCGCCCTGGGGGGCCGAACGGCTGGAGATGCTCTAAGCTACAATTCTCTAACTTCCCTCCTTCACTTCCAATATGATTAAGGCTAAGATGACTTGAATTAATTTGTAAATTACAAATCTACTTTATACATGTAAAAATTTTACATACAAACAAAATTATGGTGCAATAAAATTAATTTTGAATTTATTCATATCAACAGTAACTGTGTATAGTACCTACTTAAGTAGATAATAGAGTGTTTGCTACAGTACCCGTGACTTCCCTTCTATGTTTTACACTAGTTTGCACTGTAGCTTAGGTGACTTTCCTCCTTCACGTTAGAGGATCCACTTTCGGTGTCGATGGGTGACCCCGACCGTCGATTCTCCGAGCTCTAGTGGCACCAACTTGGAAGGTGATCAAGGAGATTCAGTGCTGAAATTCGAAAATTAAGAGTTTTTTTTTTGTTTTGCAAAAATTAATAGTTCTTATTCTGTTCAAAACCCTCAACAAAAATGTTCAGCTCCAATTCATGTAAGCAACTACTCCCTGTTGAGCGATCGGAACGCGAAAACTCCGGTTGAGCCAAAACACACTCACCTCCCCACTTCCACGGGCGCAGATTCTCTGACTTGCCATGGCAAAGGCTGCCTCTACCTTTCCCCTCATGGATGCCCTCCCTTTCTGATCCAATGGCTGCTGAGCGAGCTACCTCTCTCTAACTACAGCTTGCGAACCATGTGATTCCTTGGCCCAACTAAGGCCCAGTTCGGGAGGAAACAAGCCCAGCTCGCCAGAGAGAGGAGAAGTGCAGCGATTCAGGTTCAGAAATGAACTCTGGTTCAGTACAGGAACAAATACAGAGAAGATTCAGTTAAGTACATGTACATGTATAGACAGAATTTAGTTTTGGCACTGCAGTACAGTACAATCATAATTAAACAAACATTTCACTTGAGTATTTTGGACAGTCTATATATCCAAAATAATACATTCCAAAAGCCATCAATCAGCACAGATTTTCTTTTGAGTTTCACTTGAGTTTTGCCACACATTCAGTTTTGGCACACCTAAGTTACAGAATTCAGTTTTGGCATACATTCACCCAAAAAGAACAAAACATTTCATTTGTGTTTCTACAGCACTGCAATTCTCTTGTTTCTAGAGCTCTAAAGAAGACCTTGAAAGGACATATCATCAATTTCACTAAAACCCTGCAAAGGGAAAGGCATGCTTAAAACATGGCAATATTGAAACTAGTTTAGAGAAGATGAAACAGAGAAATATGGAAATACCATCAGCAAATTTGTGTAGCTGGTGAAGGCATTGCCGTCCTTATGAGAAACACCCATTGGTACTTGAGAACCTACACCACCATCATTCTCATGTTGCTGCACAAAGCAATCAACGTAGTTATTTAGCGTACAGTAAGGAACAAATACTCACAATTACAAGGGTTTTCAGCAACAGACGCTAGATTTATGAGGGACATCCATTGGTACTTGAGTTTTCACACCACCACCACCATTCTTTTTTTTCTGCATAAAAAATCAACTTTGTTATTTAGCATGTAGTAATAATGAATACGAACTCTATATTGCAATGGTTTTCATCAACATACGCTAGATTTAGTTTGCTTTTTTCCTTTTGAACGTGTGCATCCTCTCGAGCCAACTGCCACACCTCTTTGAAGTTTTTTCTTTAACCTCCTTTTTCTTTAAGCGTGCAACACTAAGCAAACCTTCATCTTGTGGAACAACATGTTGGACATGATATGAATCACTCAAAATACTTGTAGATGCACTAAGTTTGTCTTGAAGTTGCCTTTGGAGGCAATATAGTGTGTTGTCCACCAATATGCAATATTCTGGAGAGTTTGTGGCTTGATATGCCAAATTTAGGAATGTGTGAGACCAAGACTTATAGCGGAGCATAGCATCCATTTTTGGATTTTCAACGATGCTATTTCCTTTGTTGTCTTGTATAGTTCCATATCTTGCTTCCCTTGTCCATCTCTTTAGAACGTAATGGTTTGGCAACAGCTTGATATTCATCAAGTCAAGAATTTTTAATGCATGGCCACACAATACTCCAGTCCTTTTAAACTGCCCACAACTACATGAAGATAACCTAGATCGTGGACGACTCGGGCACCTTCTTGACGTGAGACCTACGCCAAAAATTCCTATAAATACAGAAACCTCCAGAAAATAACCTAGATCGGGAGTTCCGGCGCCGCAAGCCTCTGTAGCCACCAAAAACCAATCGGGACCCTGTTCCGGCACCTTGCCGGAGGGGGGATCCCTCACCGGTGGCCATCTTCATCATCCCGGCGATCTCCATGACGAGGAGGGAGTAGTTCACCCTCGGGGCTGAGGGTATGTACCAGTAGCTATGTGTTTGATCTCTCTCTCTCTCTCTCTCTCTCTCTCTCTCTCTCGTGTTCTTGATTCGACACGATCTTGATGTATCGCGAGCTTTGCTATTATAGTTGGATCTTATGACGTTTCTCCCCCTCTACTCTCTTGTAATGGATTGAGTTTTCCCTTTGAAGTTATCTTATCGGATTGAGTCTTTAAGGATTTGAGAACACTTGATGTAGGTCTTGCGTGGGATACCCGTGGTGACAATGGGGTATTCTATTGATTCACTTGATGTATGTTTTGGTGATCAATTTGCGGGTTCCGTGACCTTGGGAATCTATGCATAGGGGTTGGCACACGTTTTCGTCTTGACTCTCCGGTAGAAACTTTGGGGCACTCTTTGAAGTACTTTGTGTTGGTTGAATAGATGAATCTGAGATTGTGTGATGCATATCGTATAATCATACCCACAGATACTTGAGGTGACATTGGAGTATCTAGGTGACACTAGGGTTTTGGTTGATTTGTGTCTTAAGGTGTTATTCTAGTACGAACTCTATGATAGATCGAGCAAAAAGAACAGCTTCATGTTATTTTACTACGGACTCTTGAATAGATCGATCAGAAAGGATAACTTTGAGGTGGCTTCGTACCCTACAATAATCTCTTCGTTTGTTCTCTGCTATTAGTGACTTTGGAGTGACTCTTTGTTGCATGTTGAGGGATAGTTATATGATCCAATTATGTTATTATTGTTGAGAGAACTTGCACTAGTGAAAGTATGAACCCTAGGCCTTGTTTCAACACATTGCAATACCGTTTGCGCTCACTTTTACCACTTGTTACCTTGCTGTTTTTATATTTTTAGATTACAAAAACCTATATGTATCATCCATATTGCACTTGTATCACCATCTCTTCGCCGAACTAGTGCACCTATACAATTTACCATTGTATTGGGTGTGTTGGGGACACAAGAGACTCTTTATTATTTGGTTGCAGGGTTGTTTGAGAGAGACCATCTTCATCCTACGCCTCCCATGGATTGATAAACCTTAGGTCATCCACTTGAGAGAAATTTGCTACTGTCCTACAAACCTCTGCACTTGGAGGCCCAACAACGTCTACAAGAAGAAGGTTGCGTAGTTGACATCAAGCAATTTCTGGCGCCGTTGCCGGGGAGGTGAGTGCTTGAAGGTATATCTTTAGATCTTGCAATCGAATCTTTTAGTTTCTTGTTTTATCATTAGTTTAGTTTATAAAATAAAACTACAAAAAAATGGAATTGAGGGTGCCTCATATGCTTCATCTTTTTAATGTCTTCCGTGAAAATAAGGATTCCGATAATTGTGCTCAATTGCTAGAGGAAGAATGCATTAAAATGTTTGGCACTAAATCTTTGAATGATGAGCATGATTGCAATGTTGTTAGTATGAATTCTTTGAATACCCATGATGCTAATGATATGCAAAGCCACAAGCTTGGGGATGCTATGTTTGATGAAGATTATATGTTTAGTCCCCCAAGTTTTGATGAGCAAATTTATTATGATGAAAGCATGCCTCCTATTTATGATGATTATTGTGATGACACGTATGCTCTAAAGAAAAAAGATAACCATGAAACTTGTCATCATGA
Source organism: Aegilops tauschii subsp. strangulata (assembly GCF_002575655.3). Lineage (NCBI taxonomy): Eukaryota > Viridiplantae > Streptophyta > Magnoliopsida > Poales > Poaceae > Aegilops > Aegilops tauschii. The sequence goes on along the minus strand of NC_053041.3, from coordinate 556,257,161 downwards.
TTTTAATTTTCAATTGGATTATGCTTCACATAATAGTTATTTTGTTGAGTTTGCTCCCACTACTATTCATGAGAACAAATTTGCTTTTGTGGAGAGTAATAAAATTTCTATGCTTGTAGATCATGAAAAGAATGCTTTATGTGCTGGTTATATGGTTGAATTCATTCATGATGCTACTAAAAATTATTATGAGAGAGGATCATATGCTTCTACATATTGCAATAATATCAAGTTTCCTCTCTATGTGTTAAAAAACTTGAAGATATGCTTGTTTGGCCTTCCTATGCTAGTTGATTATTGTTCCCATAAGTTGTTTGCTCACAAAATCCCTATGCATAGGAAGTGGGTTAGACTTAAATGTGCTAGTCATATTCTTCATGATGCTCTCTTTATGTTTCAATTCTTATCTTTTATGTGAGCATCATTAAAATCATCATGCCTAGCTAAAAGGCATTAAAGAAAAGCGATTGTTGGGAGACAACCCAATATTTACCCTTACTGTTTTTGTGTTTTCACGTGATTATACCACTGTAGTAATCATGTTTTATAGCTTTTGTTTCAATAAAGTGCCAAGTAGAACCTTTGGGAAGACTTGGGTGAAAGTTAATGTGATCTTGCTGTAAAAAAACAGAAACTTAGCGCTCACGAGATTAGCTGTAATTTTTTACAGAAGAGTGCTTTTAAGTTGATTCGTTTTGCAGAAGATTAATAGACAAATTTCTCAGGTCCACCAATTTATTTCAGAATTTTTGGAGTTACAGAAGTATTCGAATGATACAGATTGCTACAGACTGTTCTCTTTTTGACAAATTCTGTTTTCTATGTGTTGTTTGCTTATTTTGATGAATCTATGAGTAGTATCGGAGGGTATGAACCATAGAGAAGTTGGAATACAGTAGATATTACACCAATATGAATTTAGAATGAGTTCACAACAGTACCTAAGTGGTGGTTTTATTTTCTTATACTAACGGAGCTCATAAGATTTTCTGTTGAGTTTTGTATTGTGAAGTTTTCAAGTTTTGGGTAAAGATTCGATGGACTATGGAATAAGGAGTGGCAAGAGCCTAAGCTTGGGAATGCCCAAGGCACCCCAAGATAATATTCAAGGACAACCAAGAGCCTAAGCTTGGGGATGCCCCGGAAGGCATCCCCTCTTTCGTCTTCGTCTATCGATAACTTTACTTGGAGCTATATTTTTATTCACCACATGATATGTGTTTTGCTTGGAGCGTCATTTTATTTTCTTTTGTTTTGCTTGCTGTTTGAATAAAATACCAAGATCTGAAATTATTAAATGTTAGAGATTCTTCACATAGTTACATAATTATTCAACTACTCATTGATCTTCACTTATATCTTTCAGAGTAGTTTGTTGTTTGCTCTAGTGCTTCACTTATATCTTTTTAGAGCACGGCGGTGGTTTTATTTTGAAGAAATAGATGAACTCTAATGCTTCACTTATATTATTTTGAGAGTCCTAAACAGCATGGTAATTTTCTTAGGTTATGAAACTAGTCCCAATAAGATGGGCATCCAAGATGGGTATAATAAAAACTTTCATATACAGTGCATTGAATACTATGAGAAGTTGATTCTTTATGATTGTTTTGAGATATGAAGATGGTGATATTAGAGTCATGCTAGTGGATTAATTGTGAATTTGAGAGATACTTGCGTTAAAGTTTGTGATTCCCGTAGCATGCACGTATGATGAACCGTTATGTGATGAAGTCGGAGCATGATTTATTTATTGATTGTCTTCCTTATGAGTGGAGGTCGGGATCGCGCGATGGTTAACTCCTACCAACCCTTCCCCTAGGAGCATGCGTATAGTACTTTGTTTTGATGACTTGTAGATTTTTGCAATAAGTATGTGAGTTCTTTATGACTAATGTTGAGTCCATGGATTATACGCACTCTCACCCTTCCACCATTGCTAGCCTCTCTTGTGCCGCACAACTTTCGCCGGTACCATACACCCACCATACCTTCCTCAAAACAGCCACCATACCTACATATTATGACATTTCCATAGCCATTTCGAGATATATTGTCATGCAACTTTCCACCGTTCCGTTTATTATGACACGCTTCATCATTGTCATATTGCTTTGCATGATCATGTAGTTGATATCGTATTTATGGCAAAGGCACTGTTCATAATTCTTTCATACATGTCACTCTTGATCCATTGCACATCCCAGTACACCGCTGGAGGCATTCATATAGAGTCATATTTTGTTCTAAGTATCGAGTTGTAATTTTTGGGTTGTAAGTAAATAAAAGTGTGATGATCATCATTATTAGAGCATTGTCCCAAGTGAGGAAAGGATGATGGAGACTATGATTCCCCCACAAGTCGGGATGAGACTCCGGACGAAAAATAAAAAATAATAAAAGAGGCCAAAAAAAAGAGAAAAGGCCCAAAAAATAAATAAAAAAAATAAAATAAAAAATGAGAGAAAAAGATAGAAGGGGCAATGCTACTATCCTTTTACCACACTTGTGCTTCAAAGTAGCACCATGATCTTCATGATAGAGAGTCTCCTATGTTGTCACTTTCATATACTAGTGGGAATTTTACATTATAGAACTTGGCTTGCATATTCCAATGATGGGCTTCCTCAAAATGCCCTAGGTCTTCCTGAGCAAGCGAGTTGGATGCACACCCACTTAGTTTCTTTTGTTGAGCTTTCATACACTTATAGCTCTAGTGCATCCGTTGCATGGCAATCCCTACTCACTCACATTGATATCTATTGATGGGCATCTCCATAGCCCGTTGATACGTCTAGTTGATGTGAGACTGTCTTCTTCTTTTTGTCTTCTCCACAACCACCATTCTATTCCACCTATAGTGCTATGTCCACGGCTCACGCTCATGTATTGCGTGAAGATTGAAAAAGTTTGAGAATACTAAAGTATGAAACAATTGCTTGGCTGAAACCGGGGTTGTGCATGATTTAAATATTTTGTGTGATGAAGATAGAGCATAGACAGACTATATGATTTTGTAGGGATAACTTTCTTTGGCCATGTTATTTTGAGAAGACATGATTGCTTTGTTAGTATGCTTGAAGTATTATTGTTTTCATGTCAATATTAAACTTTTGTTTTGAATCTTATGGATCTGAATATTCATGCCACAATAGAGAAAATTACATTGATAATTATGTTAGGTAGCATTCCACATCAAAAATTCTGTTTTTTATCATTTACCTACTCGAGGACGAGCAGAAATTAAGCTTGGGGATGCTGATACGTCTCCGACGTATCTATAATTTTTGATTGTTCCATGCTATTATATTATCCATCTAGGATGTTTCATATGCATTTATATGCTATTTTATATGATTTTTGGGACTAACCTATTAACCTAGAACCCAGTGCCAGTTTCTGTTTTTTCCTTGTTTTTGAGTTTTACAGAAAAGAAATACCAAACGGAGTCCAATTGACGTGCTAATTTTTGACGATTTTTTATGGACCAAAAGAAGACCCCGGAGTAAAAGAGTTGGGCCAGAAGAGTCCCGGGCCGTCCACGAGGGTGGGGGGCGCCCCCCCGGCCGCGTGGGCCTACCTCGTGGACGACTCGGGCACCTTCTTGACGTGAGACCTACGCCAAAAATTCCTATAAATACATAAACCTCCAGAAAATAACCTAGATCGGGAGTTCCGGCGCCGCAAGCCTCTGTAGCCACCAAAAACCAATCGGGACCCTGTTCCGGCACCCTGCCGGAGGGGGGATCCCTCACCGGCGGCCATCTTCATCATCCCGGCGATCTCCATGACGAGGAAGGAGTAGTTCACCCTCAGGGCTGAGGGTATGTACCAGTAGCTATGTGTTTGATCTCTCTCTCTCTCTCGTGTTCTTGATTCGACACGATCTTGATGTATCGCGAGCTTTGCTATTATAGTTGGATCTTATGATGTTTCTCCCCCTCTACTCTCCTGTAATGGATTGAGTTTTCCCTTTGAAGTTATCTTATCGGATTGAGTCTTTAAGGATTTGAGAACACTTGATGTAGGTCTTGTGTGGGATACCCGTGGTGACAATGGGGTATTCTATTGATTCACTTGATGTATGTTTTGGTGATCAACTTGCGGGTTCCGTGACCTTGGGAATCTATGCATAGGGGTTGGCACACGTTTTCGTCTTGACTCTCCGGTAGAAACTTTGGGGCACTCTTTGAAGTACTTTGTGTTGGTTGAATAGATGAATCTGAGATTGTGTGATGCATATCGTATAATCATACCCACAGATACTTGAGGTGACATTGGAGTATCTAGGTGACATTAGGGTTTTGGTTGATTTGTGTCTTAAGGTGTTATTCTAGTACGAACTCTATGATAGATCGAGCGAAAAGAACAGCTTCATGTTATTTTACTATGGACTCTTGAATAGATCGATCAGAAAGGATAACTTTGAGGTGGCTTCGTACCCTACAATAATCTCTTCGTTTGTTCTCCCATATTAGTGACTTTGGAGTGACTCTTTGTTGCATGTTGAGGGATAGATATATGATCCAATTATGTTATTATTGTTGAGAGAACTTGCACTAGTGAAAGTATGAACCCTAGGCCTTGTTTCAACACATTGCAATACCGTTTGCGCTCACTTTTACCACTTGTTACCTTGCTGTTTTTATATTTTCAGATTACAAAAACCTATATGTATCATCCATATTGCACTTGTATCACCATCTCTTCGCCGAACTAGTGCACCTATACAATTTACCATTGTATAGGGTGTGTTGGGGACACAAGAGACTCTTTGTTATTTGGTTGCAGGGTTGTTTGAGAGAGACCATCTTCATCCTACGCCTCCCACGGATTGATAAACCCTAGGTCATCCACTTGAAGAAAATTTGCTACTGTCCTACAAACCTCTGCACTTGGAGGCCCAACAACGTCTACAAGAAGAAGGTTGCGTAGTAGACATCATGCTCTAGTACATGCAGCCATGGATCTGCCATATTCAGCTTGAAATGCTTCAAATATTGTGGGTGTCTTCATGCTTATTCTAGGTAACTTTTTCCTAGTTTCAAATTCTGCATCTAGTTCCTTGTTTCTTTTTCCTTGCACCGCCCTTTCGAAATGCTTCAAGAACCGAATGATGTCAAAATCTGATTTTAAATGTTTCTTCAAGTCACTATTGAAACTATCACTTAATTGTGTGCTTCTCATACCCAATGTGAAGACATATCTCATGTAACATTCAACCCATTTTTCCTTGAACTTGTAGGTGCTATCCAGCCATGACATCTTCTTTTCGTCCACCTTATTCCTCATGATGTCAAATGCTTCTTCAAAGGTCGTCGTGTCCTCAATGTTATACATGCAAGCACTAAAATCTGAGAGAATGTGTGGTTCATCTGCCTCATTTTTATCTTTTGGAGAATGTGAGTCATCAGCTTTGCTATTGCATAAGTGCTTCACAACATTTTGCATTATGTGAAAGGTACATAATCCATGCCATGCTTCTGTGAATACCTCCCCGACGGCATTTCCCATTGCAGTGTCTTGGTCAGTAAGTATAGCTCTAGGTTGTTTTCCATTGTGTGCAGCTAGAAAAGCCTTAAATAGCCATTGGAAAGAGGCAAATGTTTCATCAAACATAAGAGCAGCACCAAAAATAACGGTCTTCCTGAACTGATTTTAGTCCAACAAAAACCCCAAAAGGCCTATATTCTTTGTTTGTGCCAAATGTAGTATCAAATGTGACAACATCGCCAAAGTGTGCATAATCAATAACCATCTTAGCATCAGCCCCGAATATATTGCTTATATTCTCCTCACAATCCAATTGCAAAGCATATTGGTAAGAAGGATTCTCGGCGATCTTGTCTTGAAAATACTTCAACATGCTTCCTGCCTGTCCATATGCCAACTCTCTCTGGCGCCTGCCCTGCAAGTGATTTTTTAGATCACGAGGAGTGTAGCTGAGATTCATTGGTCCTCCAACTCGGCGACTAGCTAGCTCATGTGAAGCTTTTGGCCTAATTCCAGAATCATCGGCTATCGCAATTTCAAAAGCTTGAACTTCTGAAATCTTTCTTTGTGATAACATCAAATGGAATGTTTGTGGCAAGTAAAGACCATGATTGTGTACAAGCATTACATCAACCACTTCATAATTCCCTGCCACTCGATCCAATGAAAGTGTCATCCGAACTTCACAATTTGTTCTTGTTTGAGCTCGAGGATTCTTTGTGATATGATCCCTCTTGTCGTGTGCTCGAAAACCCTCCTTGGCACACACATATCTACATGATGTTGCTTTCCCGTCAAATTTACTCATATATTTATACCTTTTTCTGACCTCAAAACCTGCACGACCTCCATAGTTTACCCAGAACAACCAAGCACCATCTAAGTTTCTGAATTTCAGACCAACTTGAGGTAACCAGATAGGATTCTCATTCTCCCTACACAAAAATTAATTAATCTTTGTTGCTACAGATCTGGTTGCAAGCAAATAATTTTTTTTCCAAATGGGAAGTCTAACTTACTTGTTAGATTGTGTCATTGAATCTTAACTGGAAGGCAAGAACTCAGATGTATACTCCACATATTATGAACAAATAGACTGAATATTTCAGACAATTACAAGTGAAATTGTGAAGATTTCTTTAGCATAACTGAACGAATAAATCAAAATCATACCAGGCAGCCTGCGTTCCTTCTCTCGGCGACTCGGACACAAACCTAAAATACTAGGCAGTCTCTGTTTCTTGAGATCGAAGAAGGACACGAACCTGAAGCAGAGTGAAGTCGAGAAGCTTCGATCTGCTCCGACACTCAACTGGGACGGCCCAGCCGGCGAGGCATCCAGGCACCCTGACGAACGCCTAACTGAGATGAGAACCCGCGCTAGACGCCCGCGCCCCCGCCAAAAATCGCATCTGGCGGCTGCTCACCCGCCAAAATCCTCTCGCTTTCCCTCCTCCACGCTCTCTAGCTAGGCCTTCTTTGGGTAAATACGGGCTGGCTTTGTTTCAGTTTGGGCTGGTGGAAGTGCACATAGAGAGGCAGCTCGCTCAGCAGCCGTGCGATCAGAAAGGGAGGGCATCCGTGAGGGGTAAGGTAGAGGCAGCCTTTGCCATGCCAAGGCAAAGAATCTGCGCCCCACTTCCACCCCTCAACGCGCCTCTACTTCCGCTTATGTACTAGATTATTCATTCTATTGCACATGTAATCGTATTGCAACTTTTTTTGGATCTTTGACATCCATTATCTATGTCTTAAATATTAGTTTGTGTCTACCGTCTCACGTGGTACTAGTAAGCCGCCCTAATAAAATACTAGATATACTCTTGATAGCTGGCGTAAAGAGTATGTCATGTTGGGATTGTCAAAGAGATCGAAAATGGACACGTCATAGTCATGTTCAAGACTCAACTACCTCTTATATATTGAATTCATCCCACGAGTAGTTAAACGTCTTGGAAGATTGCAAGACCAACTTATCCTATATAGTTCAGCTTTGTGGAATGCTTCTCGGTTCACGACAGGGGCGCAAAGAGTACAAAATGTCTTCTCAGATTGGGCGTCCCTAAGAACCATATACCAGCACATGCCTTGTCGTCCGCTGACAAAAGGCCATCAATATTCAACTTAGTCCATCCGATTTGTGTGAGCACCAATTGAGATGAGTCCCAACACCCATTATTGCATGTGCGGTTGTGGTCATTTGATCATAGGAGGCAACCCTTTCCCTTTAGCAGGATCAGCCGGATGATTCAACTTGATGCCAATGAGAGAAACAAGGTAGCTGCATAAGAAACTCCAAGAGGAATGCAACGGTGGGGCTGGTTTGTTATGCACCACTTCATTACGATTGTACCAGCAGCGCCATAGGGTCATTAGGAGCATACAATGATCAGTACCAAATAATGGATTCATAACTTGCAATAACCTTTTAGTTCATGTCTTTTGAAGATCAGCGAGTATTGGAATACTCCACACTTTTGACATTTTCGCCCATAATTGCACCGCCAGGGGACATCTGCAAAGACAATGAAGGTATATTCTGATTATCTGGTACATACCCAACAGATGTCTGGATTTTAAGCCATCTTTTGTGCTTATTCTGCCAAGTTGGGAGTTAATTCGCTACAACCCTCGAAGCAACATTTTGAATGGTTGGTGGCACATTGCATGCCAAAGATCAACTTCCAACAAGAGTGTCGCCCATCATGAACCAATCTTGATGCAACCTCATGGTCCCGATTAGCCTCCTTAATCGCAAAGTGCACCCATTGTCGCATGTGAAGTTGTGGTCATTTGATCATAGTCGTGGGGGTCACTTGATGTAGAGAGTACGAACAATTGAAGAACACATCTGCAATTCCACAACTAGAGCGTAAATTCATTTGAAGAAATACGTATTACTGTATCACATGTACAAATTTATCCTCAAGGTGCCACCAATTAAAGAAAAGCCTATTGGGCACATATATTCTAGTGGCATGATTAAAGGGTGGGAGTGGACAAATGGAGAGCAGCGACAGGCCATAATGGAATTGAAGGATGGAGGCCACCAATACGGTGGCCGATGTGAGGAGGGTGTCATCCACCATGGGAAGCTGCACCGCGTTGCTAGATGCCGGGGGCCAAGCCTGCCTCTTAGAGCGCCTTCATCTGCTTTTGAGGGATATCGTCTCGGGGAGCTGCCGCAAGGATGAGGACTGCTCTGGTAGGCCAAGTCATGGAGGAATCGCACCGGTGTAGACCCCTGAAAGTGCGTTAAGTCGACTAGAGGGGGGTGAATAGGCGATTTTTATGAATTCTTCACTGAGGAACTTCAGGGTGAGGAAATTCCTAAGCGAAGAACTACTAGCAGTGGAATAAGTACTCAGATGCATACATAACAGAACATAAGCGCAGTCATCATGATGAAATGAAAACAAGCACAGAGTACAGAAAGCGTAACACGGGATAAGCAGGCTGAAGACAAACAGACTGAAGAAATTGAACTAAGGAAACTGAGAAAGTCTTCAGTCAAAGTCTTCAAACAGTAGCGATCAAGTACACAACAGAGTAATGAGGAAATAGAACCAGTAGGCTTGGTGAAGATAATGATTTGGTAGACCAGTTCCAACTGCTGTGACAGTTGTACATCTGGTTGGAGCGGCTAGGTATTTAAACCTGAGAAAACACAGTCCCGGACACACAGTCCTCACCGTATTCTCCTTGAGCTAAGGTCACACAGACCTCTCCCAATCACTCGTGGTAAGTCTTCAGGTGTCTTCCAAACCTTCACAGACTCGGTCACTCGGCGATCCACAATTTTCTCTTGGATGCTCTAGACCATGACGCCTAACCGTCTGGAAGATGCACAGTCTTCAAAGGTAACAAGCATCGGATCCACACAGGAACAATCTCTTCAGTGATGCTCAATCACTTTGGGTTTGGGTTTTCCTCACTTGATGATTTTCGCTCAAAGTCCTGGGAGGATGGGATGCTCTCAACGACAAGTGTCAGTTGAAGGAAATATGCCCTAGAGGCAATAATAAAGTTGTTATTTATATTTCCTTATATCATGGTAAATGTTTGTTATTCATGCTAGAATTGTATTAACCGGAAACTTAGTACATGTGTGAATACATAGACAAACAGAGTGTCCCTAGTATGCCTCTACTTGACTAGCTCGTTAATAAAAGATGGTTAAGTTTCCTAACCATAGACATGTGTTGTCATTTGATGAACGGGATCACATCATTAGAGAAGGATGTGATGGACAAGACCCATCCGTTAGCTTGGCATAATGATCGTTAGGTTTTATTGCTATTGCCTTCTTCATGACTTATACATATTCCTTTGACTACGAGATTATGCAACTCCCGAATACCAGAGGAACACCTTGTGTGCTATCAAACGTCACAACGTAACTGGGTGATTATAAAGATGCTCTACAGGTGTCTCCGAAGGTGTTTGTTGGGTTGGCATAGATCAAGATTAGGATTTGTCACTCCAAGTATCGGAGAGGTATCTCTGGGCCCTCTCGGTAATGCACATCATAATAAGCCTTGCAAGCAATGTGACTAATGAGTTAGTTACGGGATGATGTATTACAGAACGAGTAAAGAGACTTGCTGGTAACGATATTGAACTAGGTATGAAGATACCGACGATCGAATCTCGGGCAAGTAACATACCGATGACAAAGGGAATAACGTATGTTGTCATAAGGTTCGGCCGATAAAGATCTTCGTAGAATATGTAGAAACCAATATGGGCATCCAGTTCCGCTATTGGTTATTGACCAGAGAGATGTCTTGGTCATGTCTACATAGTTCTCGAACCCATAGGGTCCGCACGCTTAACGTTCGATGACGATATAGTATTATATGAGTTATGTATGTTGGTGACCGAATGTTGCTCGGAGTCCCGGATGAGATCACGGACATGATGAGGAGCTCCGGAATGGTCCGGAGGTAAATATTGATATATAGGATGATATGGTTCGGCCAAGGGGTGAAGCCCACGAGGCTTTAGGTCGGTGCAAAAGGAGTTTTGCGGAGGCTAGGGGGCCAAACACCGGAGACCCTGGCGTCTGGCCCTGGGCCAGACGCCGAGGATTGTGGCGTTTGGTCCTGGAGTCCGAGTGGGACTCTTGCCTTTCGGGCAAAACCGACTTTGAGGAGGCTTTTGCTCCAAGTTTTGACCCCAAGGCTCAACATATAAATAGAGGGGCAAAGCTAGCACCAAAGACACATCAAGAAACACCAAGCCGTGTGCCGGCAACCCCGTCCCCTCTAGTTTATCCTCCGTCATAGTTTACGTAGTGCTTAGGCGAAGCCCTGCGGAGATTGTTCTTCACCAACACCATCACCACGCCGTCGTGCTGCCGGAACTCATCAACTAATTCGCCCGTCTTGCTGGATCAAGAAGGCGAGGACGTTATCGAGCTGAACATGTGCTGAACGCGGAGGTACCATACATTCGGTACTTGATCGGGGCGGATCGTGAAGGTGTACGACTACATCAACCGCGTTGATAAATGCTTTCGCTTTGCGATCTTCAAGGGTATGATGATACACTCCCCCTCTCGTTGCGATGCATCTCCTAGTTAGATCTTGCGTGATCGTAGGAATTTTTTTGAATTACTACGTTCCCCAACAGTGGCATCCGAGCCAGGTCTATGCATAGATGTTATATGCATGAGTAGAACACAAAGAGTTGTGGGCGATAATAGTCATACTGCTTACCAGCAATGTCTTACTTTGATTCAGCGGTATTGTTGGATTGAAGTGCAACTATCCCTGGGTGGTTTTCGTAATTCCTAACAACATATAGCTCATTGAGCTAATGCTATTTCAAGATAAATATTTCAGGAAAGCTCAATGATTGGCATGGCATGGATTAGAAAGTGGACCCTTCAAAATGCTAAGGACAAAAGATTGGCTCAAGCTCAAAGCACAAGACTCTACATTTTCTATTTTAGCATAGATGGCGGAAGTACTTTGACAAGCTATTCAATGGGGAGAATGAGAGTTCTACCATTGAACTGGATGACTCCTTTGATGAGACCAGCACGCGTTTTGTGTGGCGAATCTAGGAGTCTGAGGTCAAGGAGGCTTTAAAAAGGATGAAAGGAGGCAAGGCGATGGGCCCTGATTGTATCCCCATTGAGGTGTGGAAAGGTCTCGGGGACATAGCGATAGTATGGCTAACCAAGCTTTTCAACCTCATTTTTTGGGCAAACAAGATGCCAGAAGAATGGAGACGGAGTATATTAGTACCAATATTCAAGAACAAGGGGGATGTTCAGAGTTGTACTAATTACCGTGGAATTAAGCTGATGAGCCATACAATGAAGCTATGGGAGAGAGTCATTGAGCACCGCTTAAGAAGAATGACAAGCGTGGCCAAAAATCAGTTTGGTTTCATGCCTGGGAGGTCGACCATGGAAGCCATTTTCTTGGTACGACAACTTATGGAGAGGTATAGGGAGCAAAAGAAGGACTTGCATATGGTATTCATTGACTTGGAGAAGGCCTATGATAAGATATCGCGGAATGTCATGTGGTGGGCCTTGGAGAAACACAAAGTCCCAGCAAAGTACATTACCCTCATCAAGGACATGTACAATAATGTTGTGACAAGTGTTCGAACAAGTGATGTCGACACTGATGACTTCCCGATTAAGATAGGACTGCATCAGGGGTCAGCTTTGAGCTCTTATCTTTTTGCATTGGTGATGGATGAGGTCACAAGGGATATACAAGGAGATATCCCATGGTGTATGCTCTTTGCGGATGATGTGGTGCTAGTTGACGATAGTTGGACGGGGATAAATAGGAAGTTAGAGTTATGGAGACAAACCTTGGAATCGAAAGGGTTTAGGCTTAGTCGAACTAAAACCGAGTACATGATGTGCGGTTTCAGTACTACTAGGTGTGAGGAGGAGGTTAGCCTTGATAGCCAGGTGGTACCCCAGAAGGACACCTTTCGGTATTTGGGGTCAATGCTGCAGGAGGATGGGGGTATTGATGAAGATGTGAACCATTGAATCAAAGCCGGATGGATGAAGTGGCGCCAAGCTTCTGGCATTCTCTGTGACAAGAGAGTGCCACAAAAGCTAAAAGGCAAGTTCTACAGGACGGCGGTTCGACCCGCAATGTTGTATGGCGCTGAGTGTTGGCCGACTAAAAGGTGACATGTTCAACAGTTAGGTGTGGCGGAGATGCGTATGTTGAGATGGATGTGTGGCCGCACGAGGAAGGATCGAGTCCGGAATGATGATATACGAGATAGAGTTGGGGTAGCACCAATTGAAGAGAAGCTTGTCCAACATTGTCTGAGATGGTTTGGGCATATTCAGCGCAGGCCTTCAGAAGCTCCAGTGCATAGCGGACGGCTAAAGCGTGCGGAGAATGTCAAGAGAGGGCGGGGTAGACCGAATTTGACATGGGAGGAGTCCGTTAAGAGAGACCTGAAGGATTGGAGTATCACCAAAGAGCTAGCTATGGACAGGGGTGCGTGGAAGCTTGCTATCCATGTGCCAGAGCCATGAGTTGGTTGCGAGATCTTATGGGTTTCACCTCTAGCCTACCCCAACTTGTTTGGGAGTACAGGCTTTGTTGTTGTTGTTGTTGTTGTTGATCCAAGATCACATTGAGTCTATAGGAAAAGCCAATACTATTAAGAAGGGATGAGGTGTTGCTTAATGAGGTGCTTGCTCAAAATGCTTAGTGATATGCTCCAAAATCCTCCACTACTTTCTCATATCCACATATGTCCCAAACCAAAAGTCCAACTCGGCCCCACCAATTCTTTCTATCCGGAGCCACCGAGTTCACTTGACATAGCCACTGCCAGAAACCCTAGTCTTTTCGGTCTCACCGATAGGGATCTCAGTCTCGCCGAGATGGGATTGTAATCTTTCTATTTCCCTTCGTAACGTTTCGGTCCAATCGAGATGAGCGATCGGTCCCACCGAGATTGCAATGCAAACTCTCTGTTTCCTCTTCGTAACGTTTCGGTCCCACCGAGATGAGCGAATCGGTCCCACCGAGTTTGCCTGACCAACTCTCTGTTAGTCTATTACCAAAATCGGTCCCACCGAGTTTGTGTAATCGGTCTCACCGAGATTACGTTATGCCCTAACCCTAATGATATCGGTCCCACCGAGTTGACATGTCGGTCCCACTGAAACACCTAACGGTCACATTATGAACCAAATCGGTCTGACCGAGTTCTCTGAATCGGTCCCACCGAGTTTGGTGATTTGTGTGTAACGGTTAGATTTTGTGTGGAGGCTATATATACCCCTCCACCCACTCTTCATTCATGGAGAGAGCCATCATAACATGCCTACACTTCCAATACATATTTTCTGAGAGAGAACCACCTACACTTGTGTTGAGGTCAAGATATTCCATTCCAACCACATAAATCTTGATCTCTAGCCTTCCCCAAGTTGCTTTCCACTCAAATCTTCTTACCACCAAATCCAATCCTATGAGAGAGAGTTGAGTGTTGGGGAGACTATCATTTGAAGCACAAGAGCAAGGAGTTCATCATCAACACACCATTTGTTACTTCTTGGAGAGTGGTGTCTCCTAGATTGGCTAGGTGTCACTTGGGAGCCTCCGACAAGATTGTGGAGTTGAACCAAGGAGTTTGTAAGGGCAAGGAAGATCACCTACTTCGTGAAGATCTACCCTAGTGAGGCAAGTCCTTCGTGGGCGATAGCCATGGTGGGATAGACAAGGTTGCTTCTTCGTGGACCCTTCGGGGGTGGAGCCCTCCGTGGACTCGCGCAGCCGTTACCCTTCGTGGGTTGAAGTCTCCATCAATGTGGATGTACGATAGCACCACCTATCGGAACCACGGATAAAAAATCTCCGTGTCAACATTGCGTTTGCTCCCTCAAACTCCTCCCTTTACCTTCATATGCAATTGTTTTACATTCCGCTGCTATACTCTTAGAATTGCATGTGTAGGTTGATTGCTTGACTCGTGCTAAGTTGTTAAAATCTGCCAAGAACTAAAATTGGGAAAAGGCTAGATTTTTATTTGGTCAAGTAGTCTAATCACCCCCCCTCTAGACATACTTTTGATCCTACAAGAAGTGGCCCAGACCGACATTACATGACCACGTTCATGAGACTGGTTCTACCGACGTGCTTCGCACACAGGTGGCTAGTGGGTGACTGTTTCTCCAAATTTAGTTGAATCGAGTTTGACTACGCCCGGTCCTTGTTGAAGGTTAAAACAGCACACTTGACGAAAAATCGTTGTGGTTTTTGATGCGTAGGTAAGAGCGGTTCTTGCTAGAAGCCCGTAGCAGCCATGTAAAACTTGCAACAACAAAGTAGAGGACGTCTAACTTGTTTTTTGCAGGGCATGTTGTGATGTGATATGGTCTAGACGTGATGAGATATAAATTGTTGTATGAGATGAACATGTTTTATAACTGTTATCGGCAACTGGCAGGAGCCTTATGGTTGTCGTTTTATTGTATGAAATGCAATCACCATGTAATTGCTTTACTTTATCAGTAAGCGGTAGCGATAGTCTTGGAAGCAATAGTTGGCGAGATGACAATGGTGCTACGATGGAGATCTAGGTGTCAAGCCGATGATGATGGAGATCATGACGGTGCTTTGGAGATGGAGATCAAAGGCACAAGATGATGATGGCCATATCATGTCACATATTTTGACTGCATGTGATGTTTATCTTTTATGCATCTTATTTTTCTTAGTACGACGGTAGCTTTATAAGATGATCCCTTACAAAAATTTCAAGGTATAAGTGTTCTCCCTGACTATGCACCGTTGCGACAGTTCTTCATGCTGAGACACCACGTGATGATCGGGTGTGATAAGCTCTACGTTCACATACAACGGGTGTAAGCCAGTTTTGCACATGCAGAATACTCGAGTTAAACTTGACAAGCCTAGCATATGCAGATATGGCCGACCGAAAGGTCGAACGTGAATCATATAGTAGATATGATCAACATAGAGATGTTCACCATTGAAAACTACTCCATCTCACGTGATGATCAGACATGGTTTAGTTTATATGGATCACGCGATCATTTAGATGACTAGAGGGATGTCTATCTAAGTGGGAGTTCTTAAGTAATATGATTAATTGAACATCAGTTTATCATGAACTTAGTCCTAATAGTTTTTGCATATCTATGTTGTAGATCAATAGCTTGCGATGTAGCTCCCCGTTTATTTTTGATATGTTCCTAGAGAAAACTAAGTTGAAAGATGATAGTAGCAATTATGCGGACTAGGTCCGTGATCTGAGGATTATCCTCATTGCTGCACAAAATAATTATGTCCTTGATGCACCGCTAGGTGACAGACCTATTGCAGGAGCAGATACAGACGTTATGAACGCTTGACAAGCTCGGTATAATCACAACTTGATAGTTTAGTGCACCATGCTTTACGGCTTAGAAGCGGGACTTCAAAAATGTTTTGAACGACATGGAGCATATGAGATGTTCCAAGAGTTGAAGTTGGTATTTCAGACTCATGCCCGTGTTAAGAGGTATGAGACCTCTGACAAGTACTTTGCCTACAAGATGGAGAAGAATAGCTCAGCTAGTGAGCCTGTGCTCAGAATGTCTGGGTACTACAATCGCTTGAATCAAGTGGGAGTTAATCTTCCAGATAAGATAGTGATTGACAGAATTCTCTAGTCACTATCACCAAGTTACTAGAACTTCGTGATGAACTATAATATGCAAGGGATAACAAAAACAATTCCCAAGCTCTTCGCGATGCTAAAATCAGCAAAGGTAGAAATCAAGAAAAGCATCAAGTGTTGATGGTTGACAAGACCACCAGTTTCAAGTAAAAGGGCAAGGGAAAGAAAGGGAACTTCAAGAAGAATGGCAAGCAAGTTTCCACTCCCATGAAGAAGCCCAAACCTAGACCCAAGCCTGAAATTGAGTGCTTCTACTGCAAAGGAAATGGTCACTGGAAGTGGAACTGCCCTAGATACTTGGCGGATAAGAAGGATGGCAAAGTGAACAAAGGTATATTTGATATACATGTTATTGATGTGTACTTTACTAGTGTTTATAGCAACCCCTCGGTATTTGATACTGGTTCAGTTGCTAAGAGTAGTAATTCGAAACAGAAGTTGGAAAATAAACAGAGACTAGTTAAGGGCGAGGTGACGATGTGTGTTGGAAGTGATTCTTGAGTGGGTCACTGGACAGGGGTCAAAATTGTCCTTAGTGGAATAAGGATATGTGATGACCCACAAGTATAGGGGATCCATCGTAGTCCTTTCGATAAGTAAGAGTGTCGAACCCAACAAGGAGCAGAAGGAAATGATAAGCGGTTTTCAGCAAGGTATTCTCTGCAAGCACTGAAATTATAGGTAACAGATAGTTTTGTGATAGGATAATTTGTAACGAGCAACAAGTAACAAAAGTAAATAAAGTGCAGCAAGGTGGCCCAATCCTTTTTGTAGCAAAGGACAAGCCTAGACAAACTCTTATATAGAGAAAAGCGCTCCCGAGGACACATGGGAATTATCATCAAGCTAGTTTTCATCACGTTCATATGATTCGCGTTCGGTACTTTGATAATTTGTATGTGGGTGGACCGGTGCTTGGGTGCTGTTCTTACTTGAACAAGCATCCCACTTATGATTAACCTCTATTGCAAGCATCCGCAACTACAACAAAAGTATTAAGGTAAACCTAACCATAGCGTGAAACATATGGATCCAAATCAGCCCCTTACGAAGCAACGCATAAACTAGGGTTTAAGCTTCTGTCACTCTAGCAACCCATCATCTACTTATTACTTCCCAGTGCCTTCCTCTAGGCCCAAATAATGGTGAAGTGTCATGTAGTCGACATTCACATAACACCACTAGAGGATAGACAACATACATCTCATCAAAATATCGAACGAATACCAAATTCACATGACTACTAATAGCAAGACTTCTCCCATGTCCTCAGGAACAAACGTAACTACTCACAAAGCATATTCATGTTCATAATCAGAGGAGTATTAATATGCATATAGGATCTGAACATATGATCTTCCACCAAATAAACCAACTAGCACCAACTACAAGGAGTAATCAACACTACTAGCAACCTACAGGTACCAATCCCAAACTATGAGACAAGAATTGGATACAAGAGATGAACTAGGGTTTGAGAGGAGATGGTTCTGGTGAAGATGTTGATGGAGATTGCCCTCTCCCGATGAGAGGAGCGTTGGTGATGACGATGGCGATGATTTCCCCCTCCCGGAGGGAAGTGTCCCCAGCAGAACAGCTCTGCCGGAGCCCTAGATTGGTTCCGCCAAGGTTCCGCCTCGTGGTGGCGGAGTCTCGTCCCGAAACCTTGGTTATTATTTTTCTTCGGACGAAAGACTTCATATAGCAGAAGATGGGCACCGGAGGGCCAACAGGGGGCCCACGAGGCAGGAGGCGCGCCCAGGGGGGTAGGGCGCGCCCCCCCACCCTCGTGGACAGGTGGAGGCCCCCCTGACGTATTTCTCCCGCTCAGTATTTTTTATTATTTCCAAAAATAACTTTCGTGGAGTTTCAGGACTTTTGGAGTTGTGCAGAATAGGTCTCTAATATTTGCTCCTTTTCCAGCCCAGAATTCCAGCTGCCGGCATTCTCCCTCCTTATGTAAACCTTGTAAAATAAGAGAGAATAGGCATAAGTATTGTGACATAATGTGTAATAACAACCCATAATGCAATAAATATTGACATAAAAGCATGATGCAAAATGGACGTATCAACTCCCCCAAGCTTAGACCTCGCTTGTCCTCAAGCGGAAGCCGATAACGATAAATATGTCCACATGTTTAGAGGTAGAGGTGTCGATAAAATAAAATACAGACATGAGGGCATCATGATTATTCTCGTAACAGCAACATATATGGATATTGTCATATGATTTCTTATGCTCAAGTAATAATCTATTCACAGTGCAAAGTATGAATCATAAACTTTATTGA
Organism: Aegilops tauschii subsp. strangulata; assembly: GCF_002575655.3. Taxonomy (NCBI): domain Eukaryota; kingdom Viridiplantae; phylum Streptophyta; class Magnoliopsida; order Poales; family Poaceae; genus Aegilops; species Aegilops tauschii. The sequence continues at coordinate 556,238,686 of NC_053041.3, read as the reverse complement.
GAACCAACAAACTATAATCTCAGTCATTGAAGCAATTGCAATTTATCATAACATCAGAAAGAGTCTATGTCAGAGCTTTCTAGCAAGTTCACATACTCAACTATCATTTAGTCTTTCATAATTGCTAACACTCATGCAATACTTGTGGTTATGGAGTTTTAATTGGACACAGAGAAAGATAGGGGCTTATAGTTTCGCCTCCCAACCTTTTACCTCAAGGGTAATGTCAACAATAATAATTCATGCTAACCCACATCCAATTAGATATATCTCTCAGGATCTTTCCAACATCCTGTGCTTGCCAAAGGATAAAATATAAAAAGGAAAGGTGAAGATCACCATGACTCATGCATAAGGTAGAAGATAATAATAAAAGATAGGCCCTTCGCAGAGGGAAGCAGAGGTTGCAATGCGCTTTCAGGGTTGGATGCACAAAATCTTAATGCGAAAGAACGTCACTTTATATTGCCACTTGTGATATGAACCTTTATTATGCAGTCCGTCGCTTTTATTTCTTCCACATCACAAGATCGTATAAAGCTTATTTCCTCCACACCAATCAATCATACATATTTAGAGAGCAATTTTTATTGCTTGCACCGATGACAACTTACTTGAAGGAACTTACTCAATCCATAGGTAGATATGGTGGACTCTCATGGCAAAACTGGTTTTAAGCGTTTTTGGAAGCACAAGTAGTATCTCTACTTGGTGCAAAGAATTTGGCTAGCATGAGGGGGAAAGGCAAGATCAACATGTTGGATGATCCATGACAATATACTTTATCTCAGATATAAGAAAACATAACCCATTACGTTCTCTTCCTTGTCCAACATCAACTCTTTAGCATGTCATATTTTAATGAGTGCTCCCAATCATAAAAAGATGTCCAAGATAGTATATTTATATGTGAAACCTCTCTTTCTTTATTACTTCCTATTAATTGCAATGATGACCAAAGCTATGTTTGTCAACTCTCAACAATTTTTAATCATCATACTCTTTCTATGCGAAGTCATTACTCTCAATAAGATCAATATGATCTCTTTATTCTCTTTATTCTTTTCTCTTTTCTTTTATTCACTCAAGATCATGGCAAAATAATCAAGCCCTTGACTCAACACTAATCTTTATTATATAGCTCACGGACTCGATTACAAAGAGGGATCATAAAGCAAAACTCAAAACTAGATCATACCAAAACTTTATTCTACTAGATCAAGATACTACTAAAAGGATCGAACTAAGAAAAACGGTAAAGATAGGAGTGTGATGGTGATACGATACCGGGGCATCTCCCCCAAGCTTGGCAGTTGCCAAGGGGAGTGCCCATAACCATGTGATTGTGTCTCCTTTGTTGGTGAAGAAGGTGGAGGTGATGATGGATAGTCACACATCGAGCATAAGAGGTCCTCCAGCTTGCGGATTATGCCCTTGAGTGCAACGATATGCTCCTTCAACAAAATATTTTCACGTGTGAGATACTTGTTTTGTATACAAGCTAACTCAATCATCTTGAAAGCTTCGATCTCAGTTGGGGTAAGAAGATTGTGATCAAGTTGAAGGATGTCTTCTGTTGTCGGAACTTGGTCCTCCGTGGCCTTCTTGATCCCTTCATCCTTGTTGATCTCCACGGGTTCTTCCCTCTTCAACCCTATCTTCATTAGCCAAGCATCATTGTCACCATTGTTGGAGGAGGGGGACGACATGATGCCTGGCCTTGACAACCCTGACAGAAAACAGCTCGAAACAAGAACAGAGGATATTTGCGTGATACAGGAGTCAAAACCTTCGGGAGATTATATAATGAATTTTTACCGACCGAAATACGTATCGTGCAAGAAAACAGAGTCCGGAGAGCGCACGAGGTGCCCACGAGGTAGGGGGGCGCGCCCAGGGGAGTAGGGCGCGCCCTCCACCCTCGTGGAGGCCTCGTGTCCTTCCCGGACTGCTTCTTATTTTTCTATTTTTCTAAATATTCCAAAACGGAGAAATATTACCATTATAATTGTTTTGGAGTCGGTTTACTGACCATACCACATACCTATTCCTTTTCGGAGTCTGAAACATTCCGGAAAGTGTCCCTTATGTATTCCTCCGGGGTTACGGTTTCAATATCATTGGTTTCAACATTTATGGGATTACCTGAGATATAATGTTTGATTCTTTGACCGTTCACCACCTTCGGATTTGTGCCTTCGAAGTTGTTGATTTTTATGGCACCGGAACGATAGACCTCCTCGATAACGTAAGGGCCTTCCCATTTAGAGAGAAGTTTTCCTGCAAAAATGTTGGAAATATGCCCTAGAGGCAATAATAAATGGTCATTATTATATTTCCTTGTTCATGATAATTGTCTGTTGTTCATGCTATAATTGTGTTATCCGGAAATCGTAATACATGTGTGAATACATAGACCACAACGTGTCCCTATTAAGCCTTTAGTTGACTAGCTCGTTGATCAACAGATAGTCATGGTTTCCTGACTATGGACATTGGATGTCATTGATAACGGGATCACATCATTAGGAGAATGATGTGATGGTCAAGACCCAATCCTAAGCATAGCACAAAAGATCGTGTAGTTCGTTTGCTAGAGCTTTTCCATGTCAAGTATCATTTCCTTAGACCATGAGATCGTGCAACTCCCGGATGCCGTAGGAGTGCTTTGGGTGTGCCAAACGTCACAACGTAACTGGGTGACTATAAAGGTGCACTACGGGTATCTCCGAAAGTGTCTGGGCCCACTCGGTAATGCATCATCATAATGAGCTCAATGTGACTAAGGAGTTAGCCACGGGATCATGCATTACGGTACGAGTAAAGTGACTTGCCGGTAACGAGATTGAACAAGGTATTGGGATACCGACGATCGAATCTCGGGCAAGTAACGTACCGATTGACAAAGGGAATTGTATACGGGATTGATTGAATCCTCGACATCGTGGTTCATCCGATGAGATCATCGTGGAACATGTAGGAGCCAACATGGGTATCCAGATCCCGCTGTTGGTTATTGACCGGAGAGGCGTCTCGGTCATGTCTGCATGTCTCCCGAACCCGTAGGGTCTACACACTTAAGGTTCGGTGACGCTAGGGTTGTAGAGATATTAGTATGCGGAAACCTGAAAGTTGTTCGGAGTCCCGGATGAGATCCCGGACGTCACGAGGAGTTCCGGAATGGTCCAGAGGTGAAGAATTATATATAGGAAGTCCAGTTTCGGCCATCGGGAAAGTTTCGGGGGTTATCGATATTGTACCGGGACCACTGGAAGGGTCCCGGGGGTCCACCGGGTAGGGCCACCTATCCCGGAGGGCCCCATGGGCTGAAGTGGGAAGGGAACCAGCCCTTAGTGTGCTGGGGCGCCCCCCCTTGGGCCTCCCCCTGCGCGTATGGTTGGAAACCCTGGGGGTGGGGGGCGCCCCACTTGGCTTGGGGGGGAAGCCACCCCCCCTTCCCCCTTGGCCGCCGCCCCCCTTGGAGATCTGATCTCCCAGGGCCGGCGCCCCCCAGGGGTCCTATAAATAGTGGGGGGGAGGGAGGGCAGCAGCACCACAGCCCCTGGCGCCTCCCTCTCCCCCTTGCAACACCTCTCCCTCTCGCAGAAGCTTGGCGAAGCCCTGCCGAGACCCCGCTACTTCCACCACCACGCCGTCGTGCTGCTGGATCTCCATCAACCTCTCCTTCCCCCTTGCTGGATCAAGAAGGAGGAGACATCGCTGCTCCGTACGTGTGTTGAACGCGGAGGTGCCGTCCGTTCGGCACTCGGTCATCGGTGATTTGGATCACGGCGAGTACGACTCCATCAACCCCGTTCATTAGAACGCTTCCGCTCGCGATCTACAAGGGTATGTAGATGCACTCTTTTCCCCTCGTTGCTAGTATACTCCATAGATGGATCTTGGTGATGCGTAGGAAATTTTTTAAAAATTCTGCTACGATCCCCAACAGTGGTATCAGAGCCAGGCCTATGCGTAGTTACTATGCATGAGTAGAACACAAAGCAGTTGTGGGCGTAGATGTTGTCAATTTTCTTGCCACTACTAGTCTTATCTTGTTTCGGCGGTATTGTGGGATGAAGCGGCCCGGACCGACCTTACACGTACGCTTACGTGAGACAGGTTCCACCGACTGACATGCACTAGTTGCATAAGGTGTGTAGCGGGTGTCTGTCTCTCCCACTTTAGTCGGAACGGGTTCTATGAAAAGGGTCCTTATGAAGGATAAATAGAAATTGGCATATCACGTTGTGGTTTTACGTAGGTAAGAAACGTTCTTGCTAGAAACCTATCCAAGCCACGTAAAAACTTGCAACAACAATTAGAGGACGTCTAACTTATTTTTGCAGCATGTGCCTCGTGATGTGATATGGCCAGAAGATGTGATGAATGATATATGTGATGTATGAGATTGATCATATTCTTGTAATAGGAATCACGACTTGCATGTCGATGAGTATGACAACCGGCAGGAGCCATGGGAGTTGTCTTTATTTTTTGTATGACCTGCGTGTCATTGAATAACGCCATGTAAATTACTTTACTTTATTACTAAACGCGTTAGCCATAGAAGTAGAAGTAATCGTTGGCGTGACAACTTCATGAAGACACGATGATGGAGATCATGGTGTCATGCCGGTGACGAAGATGATCATGGCGCCCCGAAGATGGAGATCAAAGGAGCAAAATGATATTGGCCATATCATGTCACTATTTGATTGCATGTGATGTTTATCATGTTTTGCATTTTATTTGCTTAGAACGACGGTAGTAAGTAAGATGATCCCTTAAAATAATTTCAAGAAAGTGTTCCCCCTAACTGTGCACCGTTGCGAAGGTTCGTTGTTTCGAAGCACCACGTGATGATCGGGTGTGATAGATTCTAACGTTCGCATACAACGGGTGTTGACGAGCCTAGCATGTACAGACATGGCCTCGGAACAAACGCAATACACTTAGGTTGACTTGACGAGCCTAGCATGTACAGACATGGCCTCGGAACACGGAAGACCGAAAGGTCGAGCATGAGTCGCATAGAAGATACGATCAACATGAAGATGTTCACTGATCTTGACTAGTCCGTCTCACGTGATGATCGGACACGGCCTAGTTAACTCGGATCATGTTTCACTTAGATGACTAGAGGGATGTCTATCTGAGTGGGAGTTCATTATATAATTTGATTAGATGAACTTAATTATCATGAACTTAGTCTAAAATCTTTACAATATGTCTTGTAGATCAAATGGCCCACGTTGCCCTCAACTTCAACGCGTTCCTAGAGAAAACCAAGCTGAAAGATGATGGCAGCAACTATACGGACTGGGTCCGGAACCTGAGGATCATCCTCATAGCTGCCAAGAAAGATTATGTCCTAGATGCACCCATCCCAGAGAACCAAGACGTTATGAATGCTTGGCAATCACGTGCTGATGATTACTCCCTCGTTCAGTGCGGCATGCTTTACAGCTTAGAACCGGGGCTCCAAAAGCGTTTTGAGAAACATGGAGCATACGAAATGTTCGAAGAGCGGAAAATGGTTTTCCAAGCTCATGCTCGGGTCGAGAGATATGAAGTCTCTGACAAGTTCTTCAGCTGTAAAATGGAGGAAAATAGTTCTGTTAGTGAGCACATACTCAGAATGTCTGGGTTACACAACCGCTTGTCTCAGCTTGGAGTTAATCTCTCGGATGACGCGGTCATTGACAGAATCCTTTAGTCGCTTCCACCAAGCTACACGAGCTTTGTGATGAACTTCAATATGCAAGGGATGGAAAAGACCATTCCCGAGGTATATTCAATGCTGAAATCAGCGGAGGTGGAGATCAGAAAAGAACATCAAGTGTTGATGGTGAATAAAACCACTAAGTTCAAGAAAGGCAAGGGTAAGAAGAACTTCAAGAAAGACGGCAAGGAAGTTGCCGCGCCCGGTAAGCCAGTTGCCGGGAAGAAGCCAAGGAATGGACCCAAGCCTGAGACTGAGTGCTTTTATTGCAAGGGAAGTGGTCACTGGAAGCGGAACTGCCCCAAATACTTAGCGGACAAGAAGGCCGGCAACACCAAAGGTATATGTGATATACATGTAATTGATGTGTACCTTACCAGTACTCGTTGTAGCTCCTGGGTATTTGATACCGGTGCGGTTGCTCATATTTGTAACTCAAAACAGGAGCTGCGGAATAAGCGGAGACTGGCGAAGGACGAGGTGACGATGCGCGTCGGGAATGGTTCCAAGGTCGATGTGATCGCCGTCGGCACGCTACCTTTGCATTTACCTACGGGATTAGTTTTAAACCTCAATAATTGTTATTTAGTGCCAGCTTTGAGCATGAACATTGTATCTGGATCTCGTTTAATTCGAGATGGCTACTCATTTAAATCCGAGAATAATGGTTGTTCTATTTATATGAGAGATATGTTTTATGGTCATGCTCCGCTGGTCAATGGTTTATTCTTGATGAATCTCGAACGTGATGTTACACATATTCATAGTGTGAATACCAAAAGATGTAAAGTTGATAACGATAGTCCCACATACTTGTGGCACTGCCGCCTTGGTCACATTGGTGTCAAACGCATGAAGAAGCTCCATGTAGATGGACTTTTGGAGTCACTTGATTACAAATCATTTGACACGTGCGAACCATGCCTCATGGGTAAGATGACCAAGACTCCGTTCTCTGGAACAATGGAGCGAGCAACCAACTTATTGGAAATCATACATACTGATGTGTGCGGTCCAATGAGTGTTGAGGCTCGCGGTGGCTATCGTTATGTTCTCACTCTCACTGATGATATAAGTAGATATGGGTATGTCTACCTAATGAAACACAAGTCTGAAACCTTTGAAAAGTTCAAGGAATTTCAGAATGAGGTTGAGAATCAAAGTGACAGAAAAATAAAATTCTTACGATCAGATCGTGGTGGAGAATATTTAAGTCACGAATTTGGCACACACTTAAGGAAATGTGGAATCGTTTCACAACTCACGCCGCCTGGAACACCTGAACGAAATGGTGTATCCGAACGTCGTAATCGCACTCTATTGGATATGGTGCGATCTATGATGTCTCTTACCGATCTACCGCTCTCATTTTGGGGCTATGCTTTAGATACTGCCGCATTCACTTTAAATAGGGCTCCGTCGAAATCCGTTGAGACGACACCGTATGAATTATGGTTTGGGAAGAAACCTAAGCTGTCGTTTCTAAAAGTTTGGGGATGCGATGCTTATGTCAAGAAACTTCAACCTGAAAAGCTCGAACCCAAGTCGGAAAAATGCGTCTTCATAGGATACCCTAAGGAAACCATTGGGTATACCTTCTACCTCATATCCGAAGGCAAGATCTTTGTTGCCAAGAACGGGTCCTTTCTGGAGAAAGAGTTTCTCTCGAAAGAATTGAGTGGGAGGAAAGTGGAACTTGATGAGGTGATAGTCACCCCTTCCGAACTGGAAAGTAGCGCAGCGCGGGAAGATGTTCCTGTGGTGCCTGCACCGGCTAGGGAGGAAGTTAATGATGATGATCATGAAGCTTCGGATCAAGTTACTACTGAACTTCGTAGGTCCACAAGGACACGTTCCGCACCAGAGTGGTACGGCAACCCTGTCCTGGAAATCATGTTGTTAGACAACGGTGAACCTTCGAACTATGAAGAAGCGATGGCGGGCCCGGATTCCGACAAATGGCTAGAAGCCATGAAATCCGAGATAGGATCCATGTATGAAAACGAAGTATGGACTTTGACTGACTTGCCCGATGATCGGCGAGCCATAGAAAATAAATGGATCTTTAAGAAGAAGACAGACGCGGATGGTAATGTGACCATCTATAAGGCTCGACTTGTCGCTAAGGGTTATCGACAAGTTCAAGGGGTTGACTACGATGAGACTTTCTCACCCATAGCGAAGCTGAAGTCCGTCCGAATCATGTTAGCAATTGCCGCATTCTATGATTATGAGATATGGAAAATGGACGTCAAAACGGCATTCCTTAATGGCTTTCTTAAGGAAGAATTGTATATGATGCAGCCGGAAGGTTTTGTCGATCCTAAGAATGCTGACAAAGTATGCAAGCTCCAGCGCTCAATCTATGGGCTGGTGCAAGCATCTCGGAGTTGGAACATTCGTTTTGATGAGATGATTAAAGCATTTGGGTTTACACAGACTTATGGAGAAGCCTGTGTTTACAAGAAAGTGAGTGGGAGCTCTGTAGCATTTCTCATATTATATGTGGATGACATACTATTGATGGGAAATGATATAGAATTCTTGGAAAGTATAAAGGCCTATTTGAATAAGTGTTTTTCAATGAAGGACCTTGGAGAAGCTGATTATATATTAGGCATCAAGATCTATAGAGATAGATCAAGGCGCCTCATTGGTCTTTCACAGAGTACGTACCTTGACAAGATATTGAAGAAGTTCAATATGGATCAGTCCAAGAAGGGGTTCTTGCCTGTATTGCAAGGTGTGCAATTGAGCACGGCTCAATGCCCGACCACGGCAGAAGATAGAGAAAAGATGAGTGTCATCCCCTATGCCTCGGCCATAGGGTCTATTGTGTATGCCATGCTGTGTACCAGACCTGATGTAAACCTTGCCGTAAGTTTGGTAGGAAGGTACCAAAGTAATCCCGGTATGGAACACTGGACAGCGGTCAAGAATATCCTAAGTACCTGAAGAGGACTAAGGATATGTTTCTCGTTTATGGAGGTGACAAAGAGCTCGTCGTAAAGGGTTACGTCGACGCTAGCTTCGACACAGATCTGGATGACTCGAAGTCACAAACCGGATACGTGTATATTTTGAATGGAGGAGCAGTAAGCTGGTGCAGTTGCAAGCAAAGCGTCGTGGCGGGATCTACATGTGAAGCGGAGTACATGGCGGCCTCAGAGGAAGCACAGGAAGCAGTCTGGATAAAGGAGTTCATCACCGACCTAGGGGTGATTCCCAATGCGTCGGGCCCGATGAGTCTCTTCTGTGACAACACTGGAGCCATTGCTCTTGCCAAGGAGCCCAGGTTTCACAGGAAGACCAGGAATATCAAGCGTCGCTTCAACTCCATTCGTGAAAGTGTTCAAAATGGAGACAAAGATATTTGTAAAGTACATACGGACCTGAATGTAGCAGATCCGTTGACTAAACCTCTCCCTAGAGCAAAACATGATCAACACCAGAACTCTATGGGTGTTCGATTCATCACAATGTAACTAGATTATTGACTCTAGTGCAAGTGGGAGACTGTTGGAAATATGCCCTAGAGGCAATAATAAATGGTCATTATTATATTTCCTTGTTCATGATAATTGTCTGTTGTTCATGCTATAATTGTGTTATCCGAAAATCGTAATACATGTGTGAATACATAGACCACAACGTGTCCCTAGTAAGCCTCTAGTTGACTAGCTCGTTGATCAACAGATAGTCATGGTTTCCTGACTATGGACATTGGATGTCATTGATAACGGGATCACATCAATAGGAGAATGATGTGATGGACAAGACCCAATCCTAAGCATAGCACAAAAGATCGTGTAGTTTGTTTGCTAGAGCTTTTCCATGTCAAGTATCATTTCCTTAGACCATGAGATCGTGCAACTCCCGGATGCCGTAGGAGTGCTTTGGGTGTGCCAAACTTCACAACGTAACTGGGTGACTATAAAGGTGCACTACGGGTATCTCCGAAAGTGTCTGTTGGGTTGGCACGGATCGAGACTGGGATTTGTCACTCCGTATGACGGAGAGGTATCTCTGGGCCCACTCGGTAATGCATCATCATAATGAGCTCAATGTGACTAAGGAGTTAGCCACGAGATCATGCATTACGGTACGAGTAAAGTGACTTGCCGGTAACGAGATTGAACAAGGTATTGGGATACCGACGATCGAATCTCGGGCAAGTAACGTACCGATTGACAAAGGGAATTGTATACGGGATTGATTGAATCCTCGACATCGTGGTTCATCCGATGAGATCATCGTGGAACATGTAGGAGCCAACATGGGTATCCAGATCCCGCTGTTGGTTATTGACCGGAGAGGCGTCTCGGTCATGTCTGCATGTCTCCCGAACCCGTAGGGTCTACACACTTAAGGTTCGGTGACGCTAGGGTTGTAGAGATATTAGTATGCGGAAACCCGAAAGTTGTTCGGAGTCCCGGATGAGATCCCGGACGTCACGAGGAGTTCCGGAATGGTCCGGAGGTGAAGAATTATATATAGGAAGTCCAGTTTCGGCCACCGGGAAAGTTTCGGGGGTTATCGGTATTGTATCGGGACCACTGGAAGGGTCCCGGGGGTCCACCGGGTAGGGCCACCTATCCCGGAGGGCCCCATGGGCTGAAGTGGGAAGGGAACCAGCCCTTAGTGTGCTGGGGCGCCCCCCCTTGGGCCTCCCCCTGCGCCTATGGTTGGAAACCCTGGGGGTGGGGGGCGCCCCACTTGGCTTGGGGGGGAAGCCACCCCCCTTCCCCCTTGGCCGCCGCCCCCCTTGGAGATCTGATCTCCCAGGGCCGGCGCCCCCCAGGGGTCCTATAAATAGTGGGGGGAGGGAGGGCAGCAGCACCACAGCCCGTGGAGCCTCCCTCTCCCCCTTGCAACACCTCTCCCTCTCGCAGAAGCTTGGCGAAGCCCTGCCGAGACCCCGCTACTTCCACCACCACGCCGTCGTGCTGCTGGATCTCCATCAACCTCTCCTTCCCCCTTGCTGGATCAAGAAGGAGGAGACATCGCTGCTCCGTACGTGTGTTGAACGCGGAGGTGCCGTCCGTTCGGCACTCGGTCATCGGTGATTTGGATCACGGCGAGTACGACTCCATCAACCCCGTTCATTAGAACGCTTCCGCTCGCGATCTACAAGGGTATGTAGATGCACTCTTTTCCCCTCGTTGCTAGTATACTCCATAGATGGATCTTGGTGATGCGTAGGAAATTTTTAAAAAATTCTGCTACGATCCCCAACAAAAAAAATCTTAAACGAGAGTTGTATAGCAATACATAATCACCTACATTAAACTCACGCTTTTGTATTCTTTTGTCATGCCATCTTTTAACCTTTTCTTTAAACAACTTGGCATTTTCATAAGCTTGGGTTCTCCATTCATCAAGTGAGCTAATATCAAATAACCTCTTCTCATCGGCAAGTTTGAAATCATAGTTGAGCTCTTTAATAGCCCAATAAGCCTTATGTTCTAGTTCGAGAGGTAAGTGACATGCTTTTCCATAAACCATTTTATACGGAGACATACCCATAGGATTTTTATATGCAGTTCTATAGGCCCATAATGCATCATCAAGTTTCTTGGACCAATTCTTTCTAGATCTATTAACAGTCTTTTGCAAAATCAATTTGAGCTCTCTATTACTCAATTCTACTTAACCACTAGACTGCGGGTGATAGGGGGATGTAATTCTATGATTAACATCATACTTAGCAAGCATTTTACGAAAAGCACCATGAATAAAATGTGAACCACCATCAGTCATTAAATATCTAGGGACTTCAAACCTCGGAAAAATAACTTCTTTAAGCATTTTAATAGAAGTGTTATGATCAGCACTACTAGTTGGAATAGCTTCTACCCACTTAGTAACGTAATCAACAACAACTAAAATATGTGTGTAACCATTAGAGGCAGGAAAAGGTCCCATATAATCAAAGCCCCAAACATCAAATGGTTCAATAACAAGTGAATAGTTCATAGGCATTTCTTGACGTCTACTAATATTACCAATTCTTTGACATTCATCACAAGATAAGACAAACTTACGGGCATCCTTGAAGAGAGTAGGCCAATAAAAACCGGATTGCAATACCTTATGTGCAGTTCTATCTCCAGCGTGGTGTCCTCCGTAAGCTTCGGAGTGACACTTGCGTAGGATCTGTTCCTGTTCATGCTCAGGTACACAACGTCTAATAACACCATCTACTCCTTCTTTATAAAGATGTGGGTCATCCCAAAAGTAATGTCTCAAATCATAGAAAAACTTTTTCTTTTGCTGGTATGTGAAACTAGGTGGTATAAATTTAGCAACAATATAATTAGCATACCATGGAGCAATACGAGAAGCATTTATGACATTTAATTGTTCATCCGGAAAGCTATCATCAATAGGTAGTGGGTCATCAAGAACATTTTCTAACCTAGACAAGTTGCCTGCAACGGGGTTCTCAGCTCCCTTTCTATCAACAATATGCAAATCAAATTCCTGTAGCAAGAGAACCCATCTAATAAGTCTAGGTTTAGCATCCTTCTTTTCCATAAGATATTTAATAGCAGCATGATCCGTGTGAATGGTTACTTTAGAATCAACAATATAAGGTCTGAACTTATCACAAGCATACGACTGCTAAGAATTCCTTTTCAGTAGTAGCATAATTTCTCTGAGCATTATCTAGAGTCTTACTAGCATATTGAATAACATTTAATTTCTTATCAACTCCTTTCCCTAGAACATCACCTACAGCATAATCACTGGCATCACACATGATTTCAAAGGGTAAATTCCAATCAGGTGGCTGAACAATAGGTGCAGAGATCAATGCTTTCTTAAGTATTTCAAATGCTTCTACACAATCATCATCAAAGACAAATGGTATATCTTTTTGTAATAAATTAGTCAGAGGCCGAGAAATTTTTGAGAAGTCCTTAATGAACCTCCTATAAAATCCGGTATGACCAAGGAAACTTCTTATACCTTTGATGTCCTTGGGACATGGCATCTTTTCAATAGCATCAACTTTAGCTTTATCCACTTCAATACCTCTTTCAGAAATTTTATGCCCCAAGACAATACCTTCATTAACCATAAAGTGGCACTTCTCCCAATTCAAGACAAGGTTAGTTTCTTCACAACTCTACAAAACTCGATCAAGGTTGCTCAAGCAATCATCAAAAGAGGATCCATAAACAGAGAAATCGTCCATGAAAACCTCACAAATCTTTTCACAAAAGTCAGAGAATATAGCCATCATGCATCTTTGAAAGGTAGCAGGTGCATTACATAAACCAAAAGGCATACGTCTATAAGCAAAAGTACCGAAAGGGCAAGTAAAAGTGGTCTTTGATTGATCATCGGCTGACACAGGTATTTGAGAGAAACCAGAATAACCATCTAGAAAGCAAAAATGTGTATGTTTAGATAACCTTTCTAGCATTTGATCGATAAAAGGTAAGGGGTAATGATCCTTTTTAGTAGCTTTATTTAATTTGAGGAAATCAATTACCATCCTATAACCTGTAATAATTCTTTGCGGAATCAATTCATCTTTATCATTAGGAACGACAGTAATACCTCCCTTCTTAGGGACACAATGGACAGGACTTACCCATTGACTATCAGCAATGGGATAAATTATAGCTGCCTCAAGGAGCTTTAGTATTTCTTTTCTTACCACTTCTTTCATCTTAGGATTCAGCCGTCGTTGGTGATCACGAACTGGTTTGGCATCTTTCTCCAAATTTATTTTGTGTTGACATAGAGTGGGACTAATGCCCTTAAGATCATCAAGAGTATATCCAATAGCAGCGCGGTGCTTCTTCAGAGTTTTCAATAATCTCTCTTCTTCATGCTCTGAAAGGTTAGCACTAATAATAACAGGATATATCTTTTTCTCATCAAGATAAGCAAATTTAAGAGTATCAGGTAATGGTTTAAGCTCAAACACGGGATCACCCTTGGGTGGAGGAGGATCCCCTAGGATTTCAACGGGCAAATTGTGTTTCAGGATGTGTTCTTGTTTAAAGAATACTTCATCTATTTCCCTTCTTTCATTCATAAACATATCATTTTCATCTATTGTTCTAAAGGATCACTAGGAGGTACGGCAATAGAAGCAAGACCAATAATTTCATCCTTACTAGGTAATTCCTCTTCACGGTGTTGTCTACGAAATTTAGAGAAATTAAACTCATGAGACATATCACCTAAACCAATAGTAACAACATCCTTTTCGCAGTCTATCCTAGCATTAACGGTGTTCAAGAAGGGTCTACCAAATATAATGGGACAAAAGCTATCTTGTGGGGAACCAAGAACAAGAAAATCATCAGGATATTTAGTTTTCCCACACAAGACTTCAACATCTCCAAATTCCAATAGGTGATATGGTATCTCTATTGGCAAGCTTAATTGTCACATCAATATCTTCTAACTCAGTAGGTGCAATATCATGCATAATTTCTTTGTATAAGTCGTGAGGTATAGCACTAGCACTGGCACCCATATCACACAAGTCATGATAACAATGATCTCCTATTTTAACAGAAATAACAGGCATGCCTACCACACGTCTATGTTTATCTTTAGCACAAGGTTTGGCAATTCTAGCAGTTTCATCACGGAAATGAATAACATGCCCATCAATATTATCAGACAAGAGATCTTTAACAATAGCAATATTAGGTTCAACTTTAATTTGCTCAGGAGGTGTATAAGTTCTAATATTGCTTTTACGGACCACAGTTGAAGCTTTAGCATGATCCTTTATTCTAACAGGGAAAGGTGGTTTCTCAACATAAGAAGTAGGAACAATAGGATCATTATAAGTGACAGTCTTTTCTTCAACTTTAACCGGTGCAGCTACTTTTACTTCTATGGGAGGATGATATTTAAACCACTTCTCCTTGGGGAGATCAACATAAGTAGCAAAAGATTCACAGAAAGAAGCTACTATCTCAGAGTCAAGTCCATATTTAGTGCTAAATTTACGGAAAACATCGGTATCCATAAAAGATTTAACACAATCAAACTTAGGTGTCATACCTGACTCCTTACCTTCGTCGAGATCCCAATCTTTAGAGTTGTGTTTAATTATTTCCAATAAATCCCATTTGAATTCAACAGTCTTCATCATAAAAGAGCCAGCACAAGAAGTATTGAGCATGGTGCGATTGTTATCAGAAAGCCGAGCATAAAAACTTTGAATAATTATTTCTCTTGGGAGCTCATGATTGGGGCATGAATATAACATTGATTTAAGCCTCCCCCAAGCTTGAGCGATGCTTTCTCCTTCATGAGGCCAAAAATTATATATATAATTGCGATCACGATGAACAAGATGCATAGGATAAAACTTCTGATGAAATTCCAATTTCAATCGTTTGTAGTTCCATGACCCCGTATCATCACATAGCCTATACCATGTCAATGCATCTCCCTTCAAATATAAAGGGAAGACCTTCTTCTTAATAACATCACCGGGCACACCTGCAAGCTTAAATAATCCACAAACTTCATCCACATATATTAGGTGCTCATCAGGATGCTTTGTTCTGTCTCCTGCAAAAGGATTAGCTAGCAGTTTTTCTAACATACCCGAAGGAATTTCAAAGTAAACATTTTCATCTTCAGTAGGTTCAGTAGGTTGAGGAGCAACTCTTTGCTCTACTGGTCGGGGTGAAGATACCCCGAACAAGCCCCTCAGAGGATTACTTTCCATAGTAACAAGTGACACTAAATTTCAGCACACTATATAAATTTTTCCTTACCAAATTCCACCTACCAAAGGCGCTTCACTCCCCGGCAACGGCGCCAGAAAAGAGTCTTGATGACCCACAAGTATAGGGGATCTATCGTAGTCCTTTCGATAAGTAAGAGTGTCGAACCCAACGAGGAGCAGAAGGAAATGATAAGCGGTTTTCAACAAGGTATTCTCTGCAAGCACTGAAATTATAGGTAACAGATAGTTTTGTGATAAGATAATTTGTAACGAGCAACAAGTGACAAAAGTAAATAAAGTGCAGCAAGGTGGCCCAATCCTTTTTGTAGCAAAGGACAAGCCTGGACAAACTCTTATATAGAGAAAAGCGCTCCCGAGGACACATGGGAATTATCATCAAGCTAGTTTTCATCACGTTCATATGATTCGCGTTCGGTACTTTGATAATTTGATATGTGGGTGGACCGGTGCTTGGGTGCTGTTCTTACTTGAACAAGCATCCCACTCATGATTAACCTCTATTGCAAGCATCCGCAACTACAACAAAAGTATTAAGGTAAACCTAACCATAGCATGAAACATATGGATCCAAATCAGCCCCTTACGAAGCAACGCATAAACTAGGGTTTAAGCTTCTGTCACTCTAACAACCCATCATCTACTTATTACTTCCCAATGCCTTCCTCTAGGCCCAAATAATGGTGAAGTGTCATGTAGTCGACGTTCACATAACGCCACTAGAGGATAGACAACATACATCTCATCAAAATATCGAACGAATACCAAATTCACATGACTACTAATAGCAAGACTTCTCCCATGTCCCCAGGAACAAACATAACTACTCACAAAGCATATTCATGTTCATAATCAGAGGAGTATTAATATGCATATAGGATCTGAACATATGATCTTCCACCAAATAAACCAACTAGCACCAACTACAAGGAGTAATCAACACTACTAGCAACCTACAGGTACCAATCCAAAACTATGAGACAAGAATTGGATACAAGAGATGAACTAGGGTTTGAGAGGAGATGGTGTTGGTGAAGATGTTGATGGAGATTGCCCTCTCCCGATGAGAAGAGCGTTGGTGATGACGATGGCGATGATTTCCCCCTCCCGGAGGGAAGTGTCCCCGGCAGAACATCTCTGCCGGAGCCCTAGATTGGTTCCGCCAAGGTTCCGCCTCGTGGCGGCGGAGTCTCGTCCCGAAAGCTTGCTTATTATTTTTCTTCAGACGAAAGACTTCATATAGCAGAAAATGGGCACCAGAGGGCCAACAGGGGGCCCACGAGGCAGGGGGGCGCGCCCCACCCTCGTGGACAGGTGGAGGCCCCCCTGACGTATTTTTTCCGCTTAGTATTTTTTATTATTTCCAAAAATAACTTTCGTGGAGTTTCAGGACTTTTGGAGTTGTGCAGAATAGGTCTCTAATATTTGCTCCTTTTCCAGCCCAGAATTCCAGCTGCCAGCATTCTCCCTCCTTATGTAAACCTTGTAAAATAAGAGAGAATAGGCATAAGTATTGTGACATAATGTGTAATAACAGCCCATAATGCAATAAATATCGACATAAAAGCATGATGCAAAATGGACGTATCAATATGTTTCTCGGTTATGGAGGTGACAAAAAGTTTGTCGTAAAGGGTTACGTCGGTGCAAGCTTTGACACTTATCCGGATGACTCCAAGTCTCAATTTGGATACATATTGAAAGTGGGAGCGATTAGCTAGAGTAGCTCCGTGCAAAGCATTGTAGACATAGAAAATTTGCAAAATACATACGGCTCTGAATGTGGCAGACCCGTTGACTAAACTTCTCTCACAAGCAAAACATGATCACTCTTTGGATGTTAATCACATAGCAATGTGAACTAGAATATTGACTCTAGTAAACCCTTTGGATATTAGTCACATGGAGATGTGAACTAATCACATAAAGATGTGAACTATTGATGTTAAATCACATGACGATGTGAACTAGATTAGTGACTCTAGTGCAAGTGGGAGACTGAAGGAAATATGACCTAGAGGCAATAATAAAGTTGTTATTTATATTTCCTTATATCATGATAAATGTTTATTATTCATGCTAGAATTGTATTAACCGGAAACTTAGCACATGTGTGAATACATAGACAAACAGAGTGTCCCTAGTATGCCTCTACTTGACTAGCTCGTTAATCAAAGATGGTTAAGTTTCCTAACCATAGACATGTGTTTTCATTTGATGAACGGGATCACATCATTAGAGAAGGATGTGATGGACAAGACCCATCCATTAGCTTAGCATAATGATCATTAAGTTTTATTGCTATTGCTTTCTTCATGACTTATACATATTCCTTTGACTATGAGATTATGCAACTCCCGAATACCAGAGGAACACCTTGTGTGCTATCAAACGTCACAACGTAACTGGGTGATTATAAAGATGCTCTACAAGTGTCTCCGAAGGTGTTTGTTGGGTTGGCATAGATCAATATTAGGATTTGTCACTCCAAGTATCGGAAAGGTATCTCTGGGCCCTCTCGGTAATGCACATCATAATAAGCCTTGCAAGCAATGTGACTAATGAGTTAGTTACGGGATGATGTATTACAGAACGAGTAAAGAGACTTGCCGGTAACGAGATTGAACTAGGTATGAAGATACCGACGATCGAATCTCGGGCAAGTAACATACCGATGACAAAGGGAATAACGTATCTTGTCGTAAGGTTCGACTGATAAAGATCTTCGTAGAATATGTAGGAAACAATATGGGCATCCATGTTCCTCTATTGGTTATTGACTAGAGAGATGTCTCGGTCATGTCTACATAGTTCTCGAACCCATAGGGTCCGCACGCTTAACGTTCGTTGACGATATAGTATTATATGAGTTATGTATGTTGGTGACTGAATGTTGCTCGGAGTTCCGGATGAGATCACGGACATGATGAGGAGCTCCGGAATGGTCCGGAGGTAAATATTGATATATAGGATGATATGGTTCGGCCAAGGGGTGAAGCCCACGAGGCTTTAGGTCGGTGCAAAAGGAGTTTTGCGGAGGCCAGGGGGCCAAACGCCGGAGACCCTGGCGTCTGGCGGGCCCTGGGCCAGACGCCGAGGCCCATGGCATCTGGGCCAGACGCCAAGGATTGTGGCGTTTGGTCCTGGAGTCCGAGTGGGACTCTTGCCTTTCGGGCAAAACCGACTTTGAGGAGGCTTTTGCTCCAAGTTTTGACCCCAGGGCTCAACATATAAATAGAGGGGCAGGGCTAGCACCAAAGACACATCAAGAAACACCAAGCCGTGTGCCGGCAACCCCGTCCCCTCTAGTTTATCCTCCGTCATAGTTTTCGTAGTGCTTAGGCGAAGCCCTGCGGAGATTGTTCTTCACCAACACCGTCACCACGCCATCGTGCTGCCGAAACTCATCAACTAATTCGCCCGTCTTGCTGGATCAAGAAGGCGAGGACGTCATCAAGCTGAACGTGTGCTGAACGCGGAGGTACCGTACGTTCAGTACTTGATTGGGACGGATCGTGAAGGTGTACGACTACATCAACCGCGTTGATAAACGCTTCCGCTTGCAAGGTGAATTCTTTGACAGGAGAGAACCAAACCGTGAAGCTACCGCGGAAGAGTTGAAGATGCTACAATACAATGCTCAAGCTTGTGATATTCTCTTCAATGGATTGTGCCCCGAAGAATTCAACAAAATCAGCCGTCTTGAGAATGCAAAGGAAATTTGGGATACTTTGATTGATATGCACGAAGGTACCGACTCTGTCAAGGAATCCAAATTGGATGTGCTTCAAATTCAACTTGACAAGTTCAAAATGAAGGATGGTGAGGGTGTCGCTGAAATGTACTCTAGGCTTGCTCTCATCACAAATGAGATTGCCGGTTTAGGAAGTGAAGAGATGACCGGCAAATTCATCATCAAGAAGATCCTAAGTGCCTTGGATGGAAAATATGATACCATGTGCACATTGATCCAAATGATGCCAAATTACAAAGATCTCAAGCCAACGGAAGTCATTGGAATAATTGTTGCTCATGAGATGTCACTCAAGGATAAGGAAGAGCTTCACAACAAGTCTAGTGGTGCTTACAAAGCCTCATGTGATGCTCCCACGTCATCAAGTGAGAAACAAACCTTCAATGAAGAATTGAGCCTAATGGTCAAGAACTTCAACAAGTTCTACAAGAGTAGAAGCAAAGAAAGAAGTTCCAAGTCAAGGTCCTACAATGACAAAAGATCTTCTAGCCGTGAGCGTAATTGCTACAATTGTGGAAGGCCCGGACACTACTCAAATGAGTGTACGGCACCCTACAAAAGAAGAGAAGATTCTCCCAAAAGAAGAAGTAGAAGAGAAGAATCACCACCAAGAGAAAGGAGGAGTAGAGATGATCGTTATGAACGAAGACCCTCTCGGAGAAGCAAGGATTCAGAAAGGAAGGAAAAGTCATCAAGGAGCTACACAAAAAGAAGACATCAAGCTCATGTTGGTGAATGGGTATCCGGCTCCGACTCTGACAATCACTCCGAAAGAAGTTATCACTCCGACTCCGAATATACTCAAGATGAAGGTGTTGCCGGTCTAGCACTTGTGTCAACCAACTCCTATGACATATTTGACTCACCAAATGAATGAATTGGAAGATGCTTCATGGCCAAAGGTCCAAAGGTAACACATTCCGAGTATGTTGATTTCAATAGTGATGAAGATGATTTGCTAGGTGATGATGATTTACTTGTTGACAACTCTAGTAATGAAGACTACGATGAAACGTCAATTAATCATGCTAATCAAGATAAAATGAATGACGATGATAAGAAGGAGATTGAGCGTCTAACTAAAGAACTAAACACTCTTAAGTTAGCTCATGAAACTACCTTGGAAAATCATCGAGAACTTTTAAAGACTCATGATAAGCTACGCTTTGAAAAGCTCAACCTTGAGCAAGAGCATGAGTTTTTAAAGGCAATCAATGATGATCTTCGCAAGAAAAGTTCTTCTTACATTGCCAAGCGTTTACTCTTGTCTACTTACATGCCACAAGTTAAATCTAGTAACAAGAACAAGAAAGATGCTTTATCTAGTGGTAACAATAATCATGCTAAATCAAATGTTGTTGCTTCTAGTAATTCTCTTGATTCCACTAATGATTCTCATAGCCAAGTTACACTTGAGCAAGAAAATAGCTTATTGAAGGGAATTATAGAGAAAGGTGTTTACAAGACCCTTGCTGGAAGTAAGCAATTTGAGGAAATTGTGCGCAAGCAAGGAAGACACCGGAAGAATCAAGGTGTTGGTTTTGAACAAAAGTTCAATGCCAATGGAGTTGAGTGGGAAGAAGATCAATACCCCAAGACGAAGTTTGTTCCTCAACAAGAGAAGTATGATCCTACTTCTTTCAAAGGGACACAAGCTCAAGATGATCTTCCACCACAAGACCATAAGCAAAAAGGCAAGGACAAGCTTCAAGAGGAAATTGATGCATTTGAAGAAGCACCTAAGGCCTTGGTCAAGTGGGTTCCCAAGACTACATCAAGTTCTACTTCATCAAGTACAACTACAACTCCAAGTATTCCCATCAAAATGGTGTGGATCCAGAAGAAGAAGAACTAGAGAGTTCTTGAGGGTGACTCCGCCAACACACTTCACTCTTATCATTTTGGCAAGAACAAGTACAAACAACTTCCATATCTTGCACTAGTTCAAGGAGTCACAAACCCTCCTATTGGTAAGACAAGGGACAAGGTAACCTAATGCTTTCATGGACATCATCTTGTGTATGCATCACTCTATGTCTATGGATATCCTTGTTTGTTCCTTGTGGGACTAACCCGTGTAGGTATTGAAAGTGCAACTCACTCCAAAGGATTGCTCCAAATGATCTACATCAACATTGAGCATCTACATCTTCGACACCTACATGAAGTCATCATCGACAAAACCCAAGGTTAGTTCATCCCTCTAAGGGGGGGATATCACATCTAGGGGGAGCTTTACTCTAATCAATTGAGTTAAAGCAACTCTAATGGTGTGAACACATCAATGCTTTATGTAAAAGTGGTAACGCCACTTGTGCTTAAACGATGAGTATGACCTATGATCAAATGTTCTCATTTGACTCCTATGTCAATATACTCATATATAGATGACCTAGTCATCGCCAAATTGCTTGATAGATGCTAGAGTGTTTGTGCATGCTTTGTCACATATTTCATTTGCCATTTTATTGTGTGAGCATGTTGGTTGCATATTTCACTCATTCGAGGACATCCATTTGTTGTTTTGATTGTTTGGCTCTTTCTATTTTGCCAAATGGATGGACAAGAATGCCTAAGAACTCCCACTAGCTATCTATGCTTTTCTCGTCTCAAACGCTATTCATGCTACATCACAAAGTTTGATCAAGTCAGGTTCGAACCACTCTGTGTGAGGAGCACTCGGAGGTCCCGATTCGTCATAGACTTAAACCTCCAAAACCTCTTTGTGCATCTCGGTCTGACCGATTCATTATTTTCAGTCCTACCGAGTCACTAAGTTGATCTAGGGCTTTCAATCTCGGTGCAACCGATTAGAACTTTTCGATCACACCGAGTTGCAGTAACTGCTTGCAGTTTTGCATCTCGGTGCCACCGAGTCGTTCCACTCGGTCACACTGACAGGGTCAGGTTATATATACCGACGGGCCAAATTTTGGAAAAATTTCCGAACCCTCTCGCCCGCGCATAACCTGCTCTGCCTCTTCGGGTCTCTGGATCGTCCTCTCGTCGCCAGCGACCTCCCGCCGCTGGTCTCCGCCGCCGTCAATGGAAATCCTCACCGCCGTTGCCACCATAGCAAGTTCGTCGCCGAACTAGGGTACAAACTTGATCTTTGTGCTAATCCCTAACTCCGATTCTTAGCACATTGCTTTGCCATGATCTTTGCCATGATTGAAATAATCCTGTCCAGCGAAAACATCCCGCAGATCAGTTTTGATTTGAAAATTTAGGGTTAGGTCTCCGCCGAATCCATCTCGGACCGACCGAGTTGTAGAAATCGGTCTCACCGATTTTGGCCTAGGCCAAAGCACACACGTTTTCGGTCTGACCGAAAATTTCAAATCGGTGTGACCAAGTTCGATTCTTTGTGAAACCCTAGCAGTCTCGGTACCACCAAACTGTGACTCGGTCTGACCGAGTTCACTAGTTTAGGTTCCAAAAGCTGCTTCGGTATCACCGAGTTTACAAATAGGTAGATCCGAAATGCTTTCTGTGAAGAACTAAAACTAAGTTTTTAAGTCATCTATTTTGCAAAACTCCTGTACTTTGTGATGCTCATCTACTCTACCTCATCTATAACCTATTCACAGGGTCTGCTGTCAGAGTATTTGCAGAGATGTCTGATCAAAGTGATAGTCAGAACAGTTCTGAACAACATGTGCAGTTAAGTGAGGGTTCAGATCCCTCCAGCAGTTCTGATGATGGCAGCAGGAGCACTCCCAGCAATTTGCCAAAGGCTGCCACCAGGACAAGGAAGAAGAGAAATTCTGACTCTGAAGTTGAAGATTATGTGGCTGTTGAAGATGAAGCCACTTCAAAGAAGAAGGTGCTAAAGAAAGAGTATGGCACAGCTGCAACAAAGCCTGGTATGAAAACTAAGATGCCAGCAAGAAGACAGCCAATGTCAAAAGCCAGAGCCTCCATAGGAGAAACAATGGAGTTCACTCTCGAGCCCAAGGAAACTGGAGATGGCAAGAAGAGAAAATAAAGGGTCAAGAAGACCATTGCCAGAGTTATTGGGAAGCCATCAATGATGAGAGATTCTGAAGAAGAGGAAGAGGATGCCGCACCAGCACCCAAAGCACAAAAGCTTATGGGAGATGCAATTAAATCAGGGGTTACTCCATCAAAGCCCAAAGCTGCTGCTCCAGCTCCAAAGCCAAAACCCAAGAGAAGCACTAGGAACATACCTGCTGAAGAGAAGAACAAGGCCCTAGTGCCTCAAGCTGCTGAGGAAGAAGAAGATGATTCTGTTGTGTTGAGGAAGCTAAAGCCCAAGATCCCTGACCACACTGATGCACATCCAGTTGCAGAGAATATGAAAATCAGGAAGGATGCAGGATTGAGACTATGGAGAGAGTCTGATCCCTATGCTATCAGGAGAAAGACTGCTGTGGACTACAGATTCCACACTAAGGAACATCAGGACTTCTATGAGACTATTCTACTTGACAAAAAGCCCATTGTGTGTGACATGAGATGGGTTGACTGGGAGTTCATCAAGGAGAATGAGGATCACTTCCCTGGAGTGGTTGATAGCTTCAAGGCATGTGGAGTGGACACTTTTGTTGCCCAGAAGCTCACCAAGTGGAATGATGAGCTCATCATGCAGTTTTACTCCACTGCCCACTTCTATCCAGATGGAAGGATTGTGTGGATGTCTGAGGGTACTAGGTACCAATCTACAGTTGATGAGTGGGCCAAGCTCATAAATGCTCCTGAGGAACATGAGGTTGACTTGGACATTTATGCAGAGAAGAAGAAAGGCCACAACAGTATGGCCAACATGTACAAGGAGATCCCAGATGCTGCTTTGGATACACACAAGTTTGGATCTGTACACTATCTGTTGTCTGGTCTGCCAACTATCAACTGGATCTTAAGGCACACACTGCTACCCAAGTCAGGTGATCACAAGATGATCACAGGACATGCCATCAACTTGCTTCACATATGTGATGTCCCACAGAAGTTCAAAGTCATGAGCCTGATTGTTGAAACAATCAAGAGGACTGCAGCTGACTAGAAGAGAAGTTGTGGGTATGCCCCACACATTCAGGAGCTCATCAACTCAAAGATGGGCAAAGGGAAGTACATCTTGGATAAGGAGCACCTGCCCATCTATCCTGAATTTGAAGATAACACTGTTGTGATGAATGAGAATGAACCATCTTCAGCTCAAGCACATGAAAAGAGAGAGAAGGCTAAGGCAGAGAAGGCTGCAAAGATGCCAACTGTGGAAGAGGCATCTCAGGTATTCTTGAAGAGCAAGCAAGACCAGCTTGGATATCTGATCCAATCCACCCTGAGGATTGAGAAGGGCTTGGCCACCTTGACCAAGAACCAGGAGAGCTTGGAAAGGATTATTGAGACAAAATTCTATGACCTTGATGTCAAGCTAACAGAGATCCAAACTGCAGTTGAGCAACTTCAGGAGGAAGCAGAGGAGAAGAAGGGCAAGTCTACCACAGATGCTTTTGCCAGAGTGCCCAGAGGACAGAGATCTGCTGCAGTGCCAGTGACAGACACTAGAGCCACAACATCAGCACCAGCAGCTACAGCTCTAGTTCCACCTCCAGCAGCTACTCCACCAGCTCCAGCTACTTCATCAGAAGCCTTCGTCCTTGGAGTTCTCTCAACACCTCCTACCGAAGATCAAGCCTGAGAGTCGTTTAGCACTATGCATTTTTGAACTTTTTGGTAACTTGTTGCCAAAGGGGGAGAAAAATGTATAGATCATAGGCTTCGAGAGAGAGAGTGTGTTGGTTTTTATCTCTCTTTGCACTTATTTGGTTTGGTTTGAAACTTTATTGTGTGCTTGTGATGCTACTTTATGTTCTTGTGAGATACTTGTTGATCATGTGTTTGATCATATGCTACCCTTAATGCTTGTTGGATGACATTATCTTTATATCCTCTTATGATCATTCACTTTGCTTGGTGATGAGTGCATGTGTTTTAACTTCTATCATTTTGAGCGCTCCACCAAGATGTATGTGACATGGAAGAGTAACCCATGATCCTAATCGATTGTGCATTTGCATTCAAAAGCAAATTTTAAATAATGCATAAATTTAGGGGGAGCTCTTGCTTATCACATACTTCTCAAAGCGACGATGTTTTTCAATACTATTTATCATTTGTCGAAGCTTTGATCTATATGTTGTCATCAATTACCAAAAAGGGGGAGATTGAAAGTGCAACTATCCCTGGGTGGTTTTGGTAATTCCTAACAACATATAGCTCATTGAGCTAATGCTATTTCAAGATAAATGTTTCAGGAAAGCTCAGTGATTGGCATGGCATGGATTAGAAAGTGGACCCTTCAAAATGCTAAGGACAAAATATTGGCTCAAGCTCAAAGCACAAGACTCTACATTTTCTATTTTAGTGATCCAAGATCACATTGAGTCTATAGGAAAAGCCAATACTATTAAGAAGGGATGAGGTGTTGCTTAATGAGGTGCTTGCTCAAAATGCTTAGTGATATGCTCCAAAACCCTCCACTACTTTCTCATATCCACATATGTCCCAAACCAAAAGTCCAACTCGGCCCCACCGATTCTTTCTATCCGGAGCCACCGAGTTCACTTGACATAGCCACTGCCAGAAACCCTAGTCTTTTCAGTCTCACCGATAGGGATCTCGGTCTCGCCGAGATGGGATTGTAATCTTTCTGTTTCCCTTCGTAACTTTTCGGTCCAACCGAGATGAGCGATCGGTCCCACCGAGATTGCAATGCAAACTCTCTGTTTCCTCTTCATAACGTTTCGGTCCCACCGAGTTTGCCTGACCAACTCTCTGTTAGTCTATTACCAAAATCGGTCCCACCGAGTTTGTGTAATCGGTCTCACCGAGATTACGTTATGCCCTAACCCTAATGATATCGGTCCCACCGAGTTGACATGTTGGTCCCACCGAAACACCTAACGGTCACATTATGAACCAAATCGGTCTGACCGAGTTCTCTGAATCGGTCCCACCGAGTTTGGTGATTTGTGTGTAACGGTTAGATTTTGTGTGGAGGCTATATATACCCCTCCACCCACTCTTCATTCGTGGAGAGAGCCATCAGAATATGCCTACACTTCCAATAAATATTTTCTGAGAGAGAACCACCTACACTTGTGTTGAGGTCAAGATATTCCATTCCAACCACATAAATCTTGATCTCTAGCCTTCCCCAAGTTGCTTTCCACTCAAATCTTCTTACCACCAAATCCAATCCTATGAGAGAGAGTTGAGTGTTGGGGAGACTATCATTTGAAGCACAAGAGCAAGGAGTTCATCATCAACACACCATTTGTTACTTCTTGGAGAGTGGTGTCTCCTAGATTGGCTAGGTGTCACTTGGGAGCCTCCGACAAGATTGTGGAGTTGAACCAAGGAGTTTGTAAGGGCAAGGAGATCGCCTACTTCGTGAAGATCTACCCTAGTGAGGCAAGTCCTTCGTGGGCGACGGCCATGGTGGGATAGACAAGGTTGCTTCTTCGTGGACCCTTCGTGGGTGGAGCCCTCCGTGGACTCGCGCAATCGTTACCCTTCGTGGGTTGAAGTCTCCATCAACGTGGATGTACGATAGCACCACCTATCTGAACCACTGATAAAAAATCTCCGTGTCAACATTGTGTTTGCTCCCTCAAACTCCTCCCTTTACCTTCATATGCAATTGTTTTACATTCCGCTGCTATACTCTTAGAATTGCATGTGTAGGTTGATTGCTTGACTCGTGCTAAGTTGTTAAAATCTGCCAAGAACTAAAATTGGGAAAAGGCTAGATTTTTATTTGGTCAAGTAGTCTAATCACCCCCCCTCTAGACATACTTTCGATCCTACAAGAAGCGGCCCAGACCGACATTACATGACCACGTTCATGAGACTGGTTCTACCGACGTGCTTCGCACACAGGTGGCTAGTGGGTGACTGTTTCTCCAAATTTAGTTGAATCAAGTTTGACTACGCCCGGTCCTTGTTGAAGGTTAAAACAGCACACTTGACGAAAAATCGTTGTGGTTTTTGATGCGTAGGTAAGAACGGTTCTTGCTAGAAGCCCGTAGCAGCCATGTAAAACTTGCAGCAACAAAGTAGAGGACGTCTAACTTGTTTTTGCAGGGCATGTTGTGATGTGATATGGTCAAGACGTGATGAGATATAAATTGTTGTATGAGATGAACATGTTATATAACTGTTATCGGCAACTGGCAGGAGCCTTATGGTTGTCGCTTTATTGTATGAAATGCAATCGCCATGTAATTGCTTTACTTTATCACTAAGCGGTAGCGATAGTCGTGGAATCAATAGTTGGCGAGACGACAATGGTGCTACGATGGAGATCTAGGTGTCAAGCCGATGACGATGGAGATCATGACGGTGCTTTGGAGATGGAGATCAAAGGCACAAGATGATGATGGCCATATCATGTCACATATTTTGATTGCATGTGATGTTTATCTTTTATGCAACTTATTTTTCTTAGTATGACGGTAGCTTTATAAGATGATCCCTTACAAAAATTTCAAGGTATAAGTGTTCTCCCTGAGTATGCACCGTTGTGACAGTTCTTCGTGCTGAGACACCACGTGATGACCGGGTGTGATAAGCTCTACGTTCACATACAACGGGTGTAAGCCAGTTTTGCACATGCAGAATACTCGAGTTAAACTTGACGAGCCTAGCGTATGCAGATATGGCCGACCGAAAGGTCGAACGTGAATCATATAGTAGATATGATCAACATAGAGATGTTCACCATTGAAAACTACTCCATCTCACGTGATGATCAGACATGGTTTAGTTGATATGGATCACGCGATCATTTAGATGACTAGAGGGATGTCTATCTAAGTGGGAGTTCTTAAGTAATATGATTAATTGAACATCAATTTATCATGAACTTAGTCCTGATAGTTTTTGCATATCTATGTTGTAGATCAATAGCTTGCGATGTAGCTCCCCGTTTATTTTTGATATGTTCCTAGAGAAAACTAAGTTGAAAGATGATAGTAGCAATGATGTGGACTAGGTCCGTGATCTGAGGATTATCCTCATTGCTGCACAAAATAATTATGTCCTTGATGCACCGCTAGGTGACAGACCTATTGCAGGAGCAGATACAGACGTTATGAACGTTTGACAAGCTCGGTATAATCACAACTTGATAGTTTAGTGCACCATGCTTTATGGCTTAGAAGCAGGACTTCAAAAATGTTTTGAACGACATGGAGCATATGAGATGTTCCAAGAGTTGAAGTTGGTATTTCAGACTCATGCCCGTGTTAAGAGGTATGAGACCTCTGACAAGTACTTTGCCTACAAGATGGAGAAGAATAGCTCAGCTAGTGAGCCTGTGCTCAGAATGTCTGGGTACTACAATCGCTTGAATCAAGTGGGAGTTAATCTTCCAGATAAGATAGTGATTGACATAATTCTCTAGTCACTATCACCAAGTTACTAGAACTTCGTGATGAACTATAATATGCAAGGGATAACGAAAACAATTCCCAAGCTCTTCGCGATGCTAAAATCAGCAAAGGTAGAAATCAAGAAAAGCATCAAGTGTTGATGGTTGACAAGACCACCAGTTTCAAGTAAAAGGGCAAGGGAAAGAAAGGGAACTTCAAGAAGAATGGCAAGCAAGTTTCCACTCCCATGAAGAAGCCCAAACCTAGACCCAAGCCTGAAACTGAGTGCTTCTACTGCAAAGGAAATGGTCACTGGATGTGGAACTGCCCTAGATACTTGGCGGATAAGAAGGATGGCAAAGTGAACAAAGGTATATTTGATATACATGTTATTGATGTGTACTTTACTAGTGTTTATAGCAACCCCTCGGTATTTGATACTGGTTCAGTTGCTAAGAGTAGTAACTCGAAACAGAAGTTGCAAAATAAACAGAGACTAGTCAAGGGCAAGGTGACGATGTGTGTTGGAAGTGATTCCAAGGTTCATAAGATCACCATCGCACACTCCCTCTACCTTCGGGATTAGTGTTGAACCTAAATAAATGTTATTTGGTGTTTGCGTTGAGCATGAATATGATTGGATCATGTTTATTGCAATACGGTTATTCATTTAAGTCAGAGAATAATTGTTGTTCTGTTTACATGAATAAAACCTTCTATGGTCATACACCTAATGTAAATGGTTTATTGAATCTCGATCGTAGTGATACACATATTCATAATATTGATACCAAAAGTGCAAAGTTGATAGTGATAGTGCAACATATTTGTGGCACTGCCGTTTAGGTCATATTGGTGTAAAGCGCATGAAGAAACTCCATACGAATGGACTTTTGGAATCACTTGATTATGAATCACTTGATACTTGTGAACCATGCCTCATGGGCAAGATGACTAAGATTCCGTTCTCTGGAACAATGGAGCAAGCAACTAACTTATTGGAAATAATACATACTGATGTATGCGGTCTGATGAGTGTTGAGGCTCACGGCGGGTATCGTTATGTTCTGACCTTCACAAATGATTTGAGTAGATATGGGTATATCTACTTGATGAAACATAAGTCTGAAGCATTTGAAAAGTTCAAAGAATTTCAGAGTGAAGTGAAATCATCATAACAAGAAAAAAAGTTTCTACGATCTGATCACGGAGACGGATATTTGAGTTACGAGTTTGATCTTCATTTGAAACAATGTGGAATGGTTTCGCAACTCACGCCACCTGGAACACCACAGCGTAATGGTGTGTCCGGACGTCGTAACCGTACTTTATTAGATATGGTGCGATCTATGATGTCTCTTACCGATTTACCACTATCGTTTTGGGATTATGCATTAGAGACAGCTGCATTCACGTTAAATAGGGCACCATCTAAATCCGTTGAGACAACACCATATGAACTGTGGTTTAGCAAGAAACCTAAGCTGTCGTTTATTAAAGTTTGGGGCTGCGATGCTTATGTTTAAAAGCTTCAACCTGATAAGCTCGAACCCTAATCGGAGAAATGTGTCTTCATAGGATACCCAAAGGAGACTGTTGGGTACACCTTCTATCACAGATCCGAAGGCAAGATATTCGTTGCTAAGAATGGATCCTTTCTAGAGAAGGAGTTTCTCTCGAAAGTGAGTGGGAGGAAAGTAGAACTTGATGAGGTAATTGTACCTGCTCCCGAATTGGAAAGTAGTTTATCACAGAAATTTGTTCCAGTGATTCCTACACCAATTAGTGAGGAAGCTAATGATGATGATCATGAAACTTCAGATCAAGTTACTACTGAACCTCGTAGGTCAACTAGAGTAAGGTCCGCACCAGAGTGGTACGATAATCCTGTTCTGGAGGTCATGTTACTTGACCATGACGAACCTACGAACTATGAGGAAGCAATGATGAGCCCAGATTCCACGAAATGGCTTGAGGCCATGAAATCTGAGATTGGATCCATGTATGAGAACAAAGTATGGACTTTGATTGATTTGCCCGATGATCGGCGAGCCATTGAGAACAAATGGATCTTCAAAGAGGAAGACGGACGCTGATAGTAGTGTTACTATCTACAAAGCTCGACTTGTTGCGAAAGGTTTTCGACAAGTTCAAGGAGTTGACTACGATGAGACCTTCTCACCTGTAGCGATGCTTAAGTCTGTCTGAATCATGTTAGTAATTGCCACATTTTATGATTACGAAATTTGGCAAATGGATGTCAAAACTGCATTACATAACGGATATCTTAAAGAAGAGTTGTATATGATGCAACAAGAAGGTTTTGTCAATCCTAAAGGTGCTAACAAAATGTGCAAGCTCCAGCGATCCATATATGGACTGGTGCAAGCATCTTGGAGTTGGAATATACGCTTTGATAAGTTAATCAAAGCATATAGTTCTATACAGACTTGTGGTGAAGCCTGTATTTACAAGAACGTGAGTGGGAGCACTACAGCCTTTCTGATAAGTATATGTGAATGACATATTGTTGATCAGAAATGATGTATAATTTTTCTAGAAAGCATAAAGGAGTGTTTGAAAAGAGTTTTTCAAAGAAAGACCTCGGTAAAGCTACTTACATATTGGGCATCAAGATCTATAAAGATAGATCAAGACACTTGATAAGACTTTCGATGAGTACATACCTTGATAAGATTTTGAAGGAGTTGAGAATGGATCAGTCAAATAAGGAGTTCTTGCCTGGGTTGTAAGGTATGAAGTTGAGTAAAGACTCAATACCCGACCACGGCAGAAAATAGAAAGAGAATGAAAAGGCATTCCCTATGCCTCAGCCATAGGTTCTATAAAGTATGCTATGCTGTGTACCACACCTATTGTGTACCTCACCATGAGTTTGGCAAGAGGGTAGAATAGTGATCCAGTAGTGGATCACTGGACAGGGGTCAAAATTGTCCTTAGTGGCATAAGGATATGTTTCTCGGTTATGGAGGTGACAAAAAGTTCGTCGTAAAGGGTTACATCGATGCAAGCTTTGACACTTATCCATATGACTCTAAGTATCAATTTGGATACATATTGAAAGTGGGAGCAATTAGCTAGAGTAGCTCCATGCAAAGCATTGTAGACATAGAAAATTTGCAAAATACATACGGCTCTGAATGTGGCAGACCCGTTGACTAAACTTCTCTCACAAGCAAAACATGATCACTCTTTGGATGTTAATCACATAGCAATGTGAACTAGAATATTGACTCTAGTAAACCCTTTGGATATTAGTCACATGGAGATGTGAACTAATCACATAAAGATGTGAACTATTGATGTTAAATCACATGACGATGTGAACTAGATTAGTGACTCTAGTGCAAGTGGGAGACTGAAGGAAATATGACCTAGAGGCAATAATAAAGTTGTTATTTATATTTCCTTATATCATGATAAATGTTTATTATTCATGCTAGAATTGTATTAACCGGAAACTTAGCACATGTGTGAATACATAGACAAACAGAGTGTCCCTAGTATGCCTCTACTTGACTAGCTCGTTAATCAAAGATGGTTAAGTTTCCTAACCATAGACATGTGTTTTCATTTGATGAACGGGATCACATCATTAGAGAAGGATGTGATGGACAAGACCCATCCATTAGCTTAGCATAATGATCATTAAGTTTTATTGCTATTGCTTTCTTCATGACTTATACATATTCCTTTGACTATGAGATTATGCAACTCCCGAATACCAGAGGAACACCTTGTGTGTTATCAAACGTCACAACGTAACTGGGTGATTATAAAGATGCTCTACAAGTGTCTCCGAAGGTGTTTGTTGGGTTGGCATAGATCAAGATTAGGATTTGTCACTCCAAGTATCGGAAAGGTATCTCTGGGCCCTCTCAGTAATGCACATCATAATAAGCCTTGCAAGCAATGTGACTAATGAGTTAGTTACGGGATGATGTATTACAGAACGAGTAAAGAGACTTACCGGTAACGAGATTGAACTAGGTATGAAGATACCGACGATCGAATCTCGGGCAAGTAACATACCGATGACAAAGGGAATAACGTATCTTGTCATAAGGTTCGACTGATAAAGATCTTCGTAGAATATGTAGGAAACAATATGGGCATCCATGTTCCTCTATTGGTTATTGACTAGAGAGATGTCTCGGTCATGTCTACATAGTTCTCGAACCCATAGGGTCCGCACGCTTAACGTTCGTTGACGATATAGTATTATATGAGTTATGTATGTTGGTGACCGAATGTTGCTCGGAGTCCCGGATGAGATCACGGACATGACGAGGAGCTCCGGAATGGTCCGGAGGTAAATATTGATATATAGGATGATATGGTTCGGCCAAGGGGTGAAGCCCACGAGGCTTTAGGTCGGTGCAAAAGGAGTTTTGCAGAGGCCAGGGGGCCAAACGCCGGAGACCCTGGCGTCTGGCCCTGGGCCAGACGCCGAGTCCCATGGCGTCTGGGCCAGACGCCAAGGATTGTGGCGTTTGGTCCTGGAGTCCGAGTGGGACTCTTGCCTTTCGGGCAAAACCGACTTTGAGGAGGCTTTTGCTCCAAGTTTTGACCCCAGGGCTCAACATATAAATAGAGGGGCAGGGCTAGCACCAAAGACACATCAAGAAACACAAAGCCATGTGCCGGCAACCCCGTCCCCTCTAGTTTATCCTCCGTCATAGTTTCTGTAGTGCTTAGGCGAAGCCCTGCGGAGATTGTTCTTCACCAACACCGTCACCACGCCGTCGTGCTGCCGAAACTCATCAACTAATTCGCCCGTCTTGCTGGATCAAGAAGGCGAGGACGTCATCGAGCTGAACGTGTGCTGAACGCGGAGGTACCATACGTTCAGTACTTGATCGGGACGGATCGTGAAGGTGTACGACTACATCAACCGCGTTGATAAACGCTTCCGCTTTGCGATCTTCAAGGGTATGAAGATACACTCCCCCTCTCGTTGCTATGCATCTCCTAGTTAGATCTTGCGTGATCGAAGGAATTTTTTTGAATTACTACGTTCCCCAACATCAGTTTCTCTCGGAGCAGCCAACCAGCTAGTGGTTGTAGGGGGCGGCTATTTATAGCCTAGGGAGCAGCCCGACAT
Organism: Aegilops tauschii subsp. strangulata; assembly: GCF_002575655.3. Classification (NCBI taxonomy): domain Eukaryota; kingdom Viridiplantae; phylum Streptophyta; class Magnoliopsida; order Poales; family Poaceae; genus Aegilops; species Aegilops tauschii. The sequence goes on along the minus strand of NC_053041.3, from coordinate 556,204,948 downwards.
GATAAGACATAAATGCCCTTCAATGATATGACCGTTAGGTGGGTAGATATTTTGGGACAGCTGGCGCATGATAGGTCTCCAACATATCTATAATTTATGAAGTATTCATGCTATTATATTATCCATCTTAGATGTTTTATATGCTATTTTATATGATTTTTGGGACTAACCTATTAACCTAGAGCCCAGTGCCAGTTTCTGTTTTTTCCTTGTTTTTGAGTTTTACAGAAAAGGAATACCAAACGGAGTCCAATTGACGTGCCAATTTTTGATGTTTTTTAAGGACCAAAAGAAGCCTCTGGAGTAAAAGAGTTGGGCCAGAAGAGTCTCGGGTTGTCCACGAGGGTGGGGGGCGCGCCCACCCCCCTGGGCATGGGCCCCTACCTCGTAGACGACTCAGAGACCCCCCCTGATGTGAAACCAACACCAAAAATTCCTATAAATACAGAAACCCCCAGAAAATAACCTAGATCGGAAGTTCCACCGCCGCAAGCCTCTGTAGCCACGAGAAATCAATCTAGGCCCTCTCTGGCACCCTGCCGGAAGGGGCCATCATCACCGGAGGCCATGGAGGAGGATCCCATAGGGGCCATCATCGCCATGAAGGCCAAGGAACAGAGGGAGCACCTCTCCACATCTAGGGGGAGGCCAAGGAGGAGGAAGCACAAGGGGAGAACCTCTCCTCCTCTCTCTCGGTGGCGCCGGAGTGCCATCGGGAGGGAAATCATCGCCGTGGTGATCGTCTTCATCAACATCACCATCATCATCACCATCCTCATCTATTTTACGCGGTCCACTCTCCGGCACCCCGCTGTAATCCCTACTTGAACATGGTGCTTTATGCCACATATTATGATCCAATGATGTGTTGCCATCCTATGATGTTTTGAGTAGATATCCTTTGTCTTTGGGTTGATTGATGATCTAGATTGGTATGAGTTGTATGTTTTTTTGGGTGCTGTCCTATGGTGCCCTCCGTGTCGCGCAAGCATGAGGGATTCCCGCTGTAGGGTGTTGCAATACGTTAATGATTCGCTTATAGTGGGTTGCTAGAGTGATAGAAGCTTAAACCCGAGTAAGGGGGTTGTTGCGTATGGGATAAAGGGGACTTGATGCTTTAATGCTATGGTTGGGTTTTACCTTAATGATCTTTAGTAGTTGTGGATGCTTGCTAGAGTTCCAATCATAAGTGCATATGATCCAAGAAGGGAAAGTATGTTAGCTTATGCCTCTCCCTCATATGAAATTGCAATGACGAATACCGGTCTTGTTAACAATTGCCTAGGACAATTCCGCACACCGATCCATCATTATTCCACACTCGCTATTTATAATATTTAGTAATATATTCTAACTTTATGATAACATCACCTACTTTTATATTTTAGCTCTCCAGTATCATGCAAAGTTATCCTCTTCATACCCACAACGTAGTTTTATTTCTCGTTTCTAGTTGGAAGCAAACGTTCGGTATACGTAGAGTCGTATCAGTGGCAGATAGGACTTGAGAGAATATTGATCTTAACTTTAGCTCCTTGTGGGTTTGACACTCCATACTTATCAATTCCACCTTTCGGAATTGCTACGATGATTCCCTGCACTTGGGGATTATCAAGCTCTTTTCTGGCGCCGTTGCCGGGGAGCAATAGCGTGGGGTTGATTTCTCATGTGTGCTTGTTTGCTTTCTTCACTAAGTAAATTTTATTTTACCTTTTTTGTTTCTGTTTAGTTGTGGGTAAAACATACAATTTTTTTTTAAGAATGAAAATACAAAAAAAATTACTTGCCTTTCATGCCTAAAAAAGGGTTTTTCAAAAAGAGAACTGATTGGAAAGTTATGCATTGAAGAAGTGAGGGTCGACCTTGAGCACTTGTGTTCATGCTCACAGAAACAATGTAGAATTTTTCATGGAAGTTTCTCTGTAAATAATTATCCCCTTGTATATATCCATTGTATTATAAAAATAATGTGCCAAGCTTCGGTTTTAGATGATTAGATTGCTTGTTTACTATGTGCAGTACAAAAACCGAAACTTTGGTTGTAGTGCGTGAATTTACATTTTTTACTGGAAAGTCAAATGGGTCTGAAACTTTTTGCACGTTACTTATGTACAAATTTTTCAAATTGTCAAATTTATTTCATAATTTGTGAAGTTACAGAAGTTTACTAAACTTCCAGATTACTACAGACTGTCCTGTTTTTGACAGATTCTGTTTTTCGCGTGTTGTTTGCTTATTTTGATGAATCTATGGCTAGTATCGGGGGGGGGGGGGGGGGTATGAACCATAGAGAAGTTGGAATATAGTAGGTTTAACACCAATATAAATAAAGAATGAGTTCATTACAGTACCTTAAAGTGGTAGTTTGCTTTATTACACTAACGGATCTCACAAAGTTTTTGTTGAAGTTTTGTGTGGATGAAGTGTTCGAAGATCGAGGAGCTATCAATATGAGAAGAATAAAGAGAGGCAAGAGTTCAAGATTGTGGATGCCCAAGGCACCCCAAGTAAATATTTCAAAGGATACTCAAGCATCTAAGCTTGGGGATGCCCCGGTTGGCATCCCATCTTTCTTCTTCAACAAATATCGGTATACCTCGGGTTTTTTTGTTCACATGATTTGTGTCCTGTGTGTTCTTGTTTTTCCTTTAAGAACCATGCTAGCATTATATAGCCCTTTATTTATTTATAGAATACTTCATGTGCTTCACTTATATCTTTTAAGTATGATCTTATAGAATTGCTCTTTGTGCTTCACTTAAATCTTTTGACTATGGTTTTATAGAATGCTTCGTGTGCTTCACTTATATATTTTGAGCTTGGATATTGGTTAGTCTATATTAATTGTAGAATGCTCCATGAATTTCACTTATATCTTTTGGAATGAATAATACTATCATCTAAAGCGGGTTTGGAAGAGTGTCAACTTTAGGAATTAGTGATCCCACTATTCCGAATGAGAAGAATTTTGCTTATGTGGAGAGTAGAAAAATTTATATGCTTGTAGATCATGAAAAGAATGCTTTATGTGATTGTTATATTGTTGAACTCATTCATGATGCTACTGAAAATTATTATAAGGGAGGAATACATGCTTGTAGGAGTTGCAATAATACCGAGTTTCCTCTCTATGTGCTTAAAGTTTTGAAGTTATACTTGTTTTGCCTTCCTATGCTAGTTGATTCTTGTTCCTATAAATTATGTGCTCACAAAATCCCTAGGCATAGGAAGTGGGTTAGATTTAAATGTGCTAGTCATATTCTTCATGATGCTCTGTTTATGTTTCAATTCTTTTCTTTTATGTGAGCATCATTGAAATCATCATTCCTAGCTAAAAGGCATTAAAGAAAAGCGCTTGTTGGGAGACAACCCAATATTTACCCTTACTGTTTTTGTGTGTTTAAATGATTAAGCTACTGTAGTAATCATGTTTTATAGCTTTTTGTTTCAATAAAGTGCCAAGTAAGACCTTTGGGAAGACTTGGGTGAGAGTTAATGTGATCTTGCTGTAAAAACAGAAACTTTGCGCTCACGGGATTAGCTACCATTTTTTACAGAAGAGTGATTTTGAGTTGATTCTTTTTGCAGAAGATTAATAGACAAATTCCTCATGTCCACCAATTTATTTCATAATTTTTGGAGTAGCAGAAGTATGGTTGCTCTTCAAATCATTACAGACTGTTCTGTTTCTGACAGATTCTGTTTCCATTGCATAGTTCGCTTGTTTTCTAGTTTCTACGGCTTATATTTCTCAATATAAATTGTAGAAATGATATGGTACAGTAGGAATTGTGTGAGAAAAATTATGAAATTTGTCTTTGACAGTACCAAAGTGAATGGTTTACTCTTTATCATACTAACCTATCTCACGAAGTTCCGTTAAGTTTTGTGTGATTGAAGTTTTCAAGCTTTGGGTGAGATATCGATATGAGGAGAATAAGAAGTGGAAAGACCCTAAGCTTGGGGATGCCCAAGGCACCCCAAGGTAATATTCAAGGAAGACTCAAGCGCCTAAGCTTGGGGATGCCCCGGAAGGCATCCCCTCTTTCGTCTTCAAAACTATCGGTATACCTTACTCGGAGCTATATTTTTATTCGTCACATGATATGTGTTTTGCTTGGAGCGTATTTTCAATTTTACTTGCTGTTTGAATAAAATCATTGGATCTGAAATCTTGAACGAAAAAGAATCCTCCCATGGCTAGTTAACTACTCAGTGTTCTCCACTTATATCTTTTGGAGTAGTTTGTCATTTATTCATGTGCTTCACATTTATCCTATGAGTAAATGGTTGAATGAATTGAATATAATAAATCTGAAATTATATATGTTTCATATGCTTATCCCATGGGGAGTAATGACTTCACATATAAGAAGTAGAGGTGGTAAATTTATTAAAGGTTAGCAAACATTGTATTGGTCACTTGAACAATTCATGAAAGAATATTGAAGGGAGAGAGATTTCACATATAAATACACTATCATGGACATCTTTTGTAATTGTGAGAACTCATTAAAATATGACATGCTAAAAGGTTGATGTTGGACAAGGAAGACAACTTAATGGGTTATGTTTTCCTATATCCGAAACATTATATTGTCTTGGATCATCCAACATGTTGGGCTTGCCTTTCCCTCTCATGCTAGCCAAATTCTTTGCACCAAGTAGAAATACTACTTGTGCTTCCAAACATTCCTTAAACTAGTTATGCCATGAGAGTCCACCATACCTACCTATGGATTGAGTACGATCCTTCAAGTAAGTTGTCATCGGTGCATGCAATAAAAATTGCTCTCTAAATATGTATGATCTATTAGTGCAAAGAAAATAAGCTTTATACAAACTTGTGATAGGGAAGTAATAAAAAGCGATGGACTGCATAATAAAGGTCTTTATCACAAGGGGCAATATAAAGTGATGTTCTTTTGCATTAAGATTTTGTGCATCCAATCATAAAAGTGCATGGCAACCTCTGCTTCCCTCTGCGAGGGGCCTATCTTTTACTTTTATCTTCTACCGTTATACAAGAGTCACGGTGATCATCACCTTTCCTTTTTACACTTTTTCCTTTGGCAAGCACTTTGTGTTGGAGCGATCCGGACATATATATCCACTTGGATGTAGGTTTTCATGAGTTATTATTGTTGACATTACCCTTGAGGTAAAAGGTTGGGAGGTGAAACTATAAGCCCCTATCTTTCTTTGTGTCTGAATAAAACTTTGAACCCATATATATCACATGAGTGTTAGAAATTGTGAAAGATTAAATGATAGTTGAGTATGTGGAGTTTGCTGAATCAAGGCTCTTACATAGACCCTTCCCGAAAATAAGATGAATTGCAATTGTTTGATGACTAAGAGCACGGTTTGTTAGTTTTCAAGAAAGTTTATGATCTATAATTTAACATGTGAATAGCTTGTTACTTGATCATGAGAAGTTTTATGAGTTGAGCTACTGTTATGATATATAATCATGCTAGAAAAGGTGATTGGAATTATCATTGATCAAACTTATGCACTTGCTAGCATTCACACTTCATAAATTATTTCTTTTATCATTTACCTACTCGAGGACGAGCAGGAATTAAGCTTGGGGATGCTGATACGTCTCCAACGTATCTATAATTTATGAAGTATTCATGCTATTATATTATCCATCTTAGATGTTTTATATGCTATTTTATATGATTTTTGGGACTAACCTATTAACCTAGAGCCCAGTGCCAGTTTCTGTTTTTTCCTTGTTTTTGAGTTTAATAGAAAAGGAATACCAAACGGAATCCAATTGACATGCCAATTTTTGATGATTTTTTATGGACCAAAAGAAGCCTCTGGAGTAAAAGAGTTGGGCCAGAAGAGTCCCGGGCTGTCCACGAGGGTGGGGGGCGCCCACCCCCCTGGGCATGGGCCCCTGCCTCGTGGACGACTCGGAGACCCCCCTGACGTGAAACCAACGCCAAAAAATCCTATAAATACAGAAACCTCCAGAAAATAACCTAGATCGGAAGTTCCATCGCCGCAAGCCTCTGTAGCCACGAGAAATCAATCTAGGCCCTCTCTGGCACCCTGCCGGAGGGGGCCATCATCACCGGAGGCCATGGAGGAGGATCCCGAAGGGGCCATCATCGCCATGAAGGCCAAGGACCAGAGGAAGAACCTCTCCCCATCTAGGGGGGAGGCCAAGGAGGAGGAAGCACAAGGGGGAGAACCTTTCCTCCTCTCTCTCGGTGGCGCCGGAGTGCCATCGGGAGGGGAATCATCGCCGTGGTGATCGTCTTCATCAACATCACCATCCTCATCTATTTTACGCGGTCCACTCTCCCACACCCCGCTGTAATCCCTACTTAAACATGGTGCTTTATGCCACATATTATGATCCAATGATGTGTTGCCATCCTATGATGTTTTGAGTAGATATCCTTTGTCTTTGGGTTGATTGATGATCTAGATTGGTATGAGTTGTATGTTTTATTTTGGTGCTGTTCTATGGTGCCCTCCGTGTCGCGCAAGCGTGAGGGATTCCCGCTGTAGGGTGTTGCAATACGTTAATGATTCGCTTATAGTGGGTTGCTAGAGTGACAAAAGCTTAAACCCGAGTAAGGGGTTTGTTGCGTATGGGATAAAGGGGACTTGATGCTTTAATGCTATGGTTGGGTTTTACCTTAATGATCTTTAGTAGTTGCAGATGCTTGCTAGAGTTCCAACCATAAGTGCATATGATCCAAGAAGGGAAAGTATGTTAACTTATGCCTCTCCCTCATATGAAATTTCAATGACGACTACCGGTCTTGTTAACAATTGCCTAGGACAATTCCGCACACCGATCTATCATTATTCCACACTCGCTATTTATATTATTTAGTAATATATTCTAACTTTATGATAACAGCACCTACTTTTATATTTTAGCTCTCCGGTATCATGCACAGTTATCCTCTTCATACCCACAACGTAGTTTTATTTCTCGTTTCTAGTTGGAAGCAAACGTTTGGTGTACGTAGAGTCGTATGAGTGGCAAATAGGACTTGAGAGAATATTGATCTTACCTTTAGCTCCTTGTGGGTTCGACACTCCATACTTATCAATTCCACCTTTGGGAATTGCTACGATGATTCCCTGCACTTGGGGATTATCAGCGCATAGCACAACAACGGTCGGAAATTTGATTATCAAATTCCTCAGGGCTATCATGTTCCTCACTTGTAGGCAATCCACACTAGCGAATTCCTAACTCCTTAGTCAGAGCAAATTCCTCAGAGACCAGAAGAACTTCGTCTTTGTCACTGAAGAAATTGACTGAACTGCATGAGATTTCCAATGGCTTCACTCGAAAGGATTGGTAGGTGTAGGATTTTGAGATGAGCATCACTTGAAAACTTTTCCTTAGTTTTTTCTCGACCCCCTTTAACAGTACGGTGTTTCCTATGACTCAAGAAAGATAAAATAAAACTATGAAAACAAAAGTCTTCACGCTTCATATTCCTCGCATGAATATCAAGTCTTCACGGTCACACCAATTTCTTCACTTTCAAAGTCTTCAGAAATCCAAAGTCTTTAGTTGAAGACATTCATTTTTAGGGGTCGACTTTCTCTGTAAATATCAAACTCCTCGTAGACTTATAGACCTGTGTACACTCACAAACGCATCAGTCCCTTAACCTATAAGTCTTCAATACACCAAAATCATTAAGGGGCACTAGATGCACTTACAACCCCGTCGCCACCAAGTAGTAGTGTCGTGCTCATGGAGGAGGCATCCCACAATGGACCATCATCTCCACCAAGGAGTTAGGCCACGCGCATGTCAAAGGGTTTCGGGGTTTGAGGGGAGATAGCAGTGACTTGAAATTATGGATGAAGAGGAAGGATGGCCGAAAAGAGAGCTTGGATCCTATTTGGCGCCTTCAATGCCAAATAGAGTGTATTCGGGTACGTGGCGCAAACACACACCCCCCCCCCTCGACTGAAACGAGGCAGCCCATTTATGTTGTTTTTTGGTCAAATTGTTTTCATTAGTTTTCATGTTTTTTTTTGCTTTTCCAAATTCGTGGACTTTTCTAAAATTCATGATTTTTTTTCTTAAATTCATGGACTTTTTCAAATTGATAAAAATGTCTCAAATTCATGTTTTTTTTCAAATATGTGAAATTTTTTAAAAATCTTTTAACTTTTTTGAAATCTGTGAACTTTTGTTTCAAAATCGATGAACTTTTTTCAAATCCATGAACATTTTTAAAATTTCATGATTTTTTTCAAAAAAATCATATTCATGAACATGTTTTGCAAATCAACTTTTTTAAGATCCACGATATTTTTGCTGTTGAACTTTTTCAAATGAAAATCAAATTCAAGATTTTTAAACCTTTTTTTATTTTACAAATTTTTCTAAATTCTTTTCTCGCAGAAGTCAATCGGTCGACAAGTTGACCTGTCACCCGAACGAACGAAGGACGGGGAGCAGTCGAGTGAGGAACAACTGGCACAGTTGGGTCCGTCGACATGGACGGCATGCGTGAGTGCTGGTTCGGCCACCCGACGTTCGAAGCGCTAAATAGGAGCTCCCGAGAGAGAGACGGGGAGAGCTGGATAACTATCGACTAATGCTAAGAGCCCACATAGCAGCCATACAGACCAATGGGCTAGCAACTTATCAGTGGGGTCTTGAGCGATACCCACAGCCCCAACGCACCGGGATCCTTCATTTCATTCTCAAGAAAAAACACATGGGTTTTTCCCTTCGAGACCGAGACGCGTGGACAAATTTTTTTTTGAGAAATATCGCGCTTTATTGATCAAGGATAATTAAGAGAGAGTCCCTCCCGGCTACAATTCGGGGTTACTTTTTTTTTGAATTGAATTGTTTAAATTGCTTACCATATGTTACATGAAAAATAGCGTGGATGATTAGGCGTGCTGGATGGATTTCCTAGGCCCAAAAGCCCGGAAACCCACCTGGGGCCGAAAGGTGAGCAAGGCGACGGCTGCTCAGGCATCTTGAAATACTTCGCCTTGGCGCTTCTCATCTTCTCCCCGTCGCCGGAGCTCCAAGAAACCAAGAACCCACCATCACCATCCCCGCCCCTCCTTCCCCGCTCGATTTCCCTCTCCGCCGCGCGCCTCCGCTCCCCAGCGGCACCGGCCTGCGACAGATGGATCAGTTCCATCACGGCCACCACGTGCGGCTGCGCAACCCCCTGCGCGGCGCGTACCTGCACGCCGACGAGGACGGCCAAGGCGTCTCCCTCCACCACCGCCGGGATTCGATGAACGTAGCCTGGGCGGTTCATTTGGTCGAGGGTAACCTGCACCTCCACAGCGCCGCCTACGGCCTACCTCGCCTCCTCCACGACCGCGCCGGCGCCGCTCGGCCACCGCGGGCTCCGCGTCGAGCAGCGCAACTTCGACTACACGGAGGTGACCGAGCTCGTTTTGCTGGCCGTCCTGTCGGACTCCGGGAACGAGGTCCTGCTCCAGCACTTCAACGGCGGCTTCCTCCGCGCCAACGGGAGGTACCTCCCCTGGATCAACGGCGCCAGCGTCGAGTACATCAGCGACATCCACCACGCCAGCACGATGATGCACTGGGTCGTGGAGCACGTCCCCGCCAGGGACACCATGCCTCCCCTTCCGCCACCTCCGACCGGGGTGAGTGAGCCCGCCATGCATGCCCGCTTCTTGATTCTTCCCGAATCTGCGCGAATTGGGAGCAATTCTTGGCTCTGTTCTTGCCAAATTTGCGCCTTCTTTGGCTTCCTCATCTCAAATTCGCATTTGATTGATCTCCTGATGACAATGAGATGGTTCTTTGCGGCTCAACTGCGTGCAGTTTACCTTCCCCGCCGCCATGGTGCGGTCGCGGGTGATCACATACTCGTGGAGGAGCTACCACAGGGACCTCCTCGTCAACGGCTCCATCGTGTTCAGGGGGAGGTCCATGTTCCGCCTGAGGGAGGAGCTGGCCGGGCGGCTGGCCGTGGGCGCCCTTGCCCTTGCAAACTTGGGCGTCGACGACATCGTCATGTGCCTCCCCACACGTGACGGCCGGCTTTTCCCGCTCCTCGTCGACCTGCCCAACAGCCGCCGGTGCCTCCACATCGCCATCACCATCACCGACACGCTTGGTGAGAGCCCCTCCACCATATCCTCAACTTCCTGTTCTTCTCCTTTAATTTGGCAAGAAACTCTTATTTCCCATAGCAGTCTTGATCTTGTCCGGATTTTAATTTCAGCTGAGTGCTTGGAAAACAGAGTCTGAAAAAACTTTTGCTGCTAATCTGTTTCAGTTAGGAATCTGAACTGATGTAGGATTATAGACATCAGTAAAAGTTGCTGAATCAAACCAGTAGGTGCCCAACAGGCACGACATTATACTAGAAAGAAGGTTGTTTGTTGGGGTGAAAATCATTTCATAATTTAAAAATCCACACTGAACCTTGATATGGAAAACTATTGTGCTTTAATTCAGATGATTCAGTTCTTCAATTTAATACCATATATGCCGTTAGTGGAAAACTTCTGAACTTGAAAACCCAAATCAGTTCGGTCTGCCTAGTTCAGCTTCACAGAGAAGATAATGATTTCTGTTTTTAGCCCACTGTATCTGTTTCGAGTACCTGTGACATCAGCTTGTTTTGAGGTTTTGTACATCAGCTTTCCTTTTTTATCTTCTTATTTAAACTTGTCGCAGTACCTGTGACACTTCATGCCTAACTGCTTAACTATTTTTCTGCTAATTCAGCCCACGCGGCGCTGCGGTTCGCGGATGTCGATGCAGAGTAGAGAGATACCAGAGCCAGGACCCCTAGCTAGAAGTCGCCTTCAAAAGCGTCGCCGCCTCGGATACGATGACATTAGAACCCAGTTCCTTCCGTTGAGATATGGGTTCAGGAAAACCCAGCATTTGTTGTGTTTCTGCTAGCTAAACTTTGGTTTGTTCTCCAGACAGTATATAAGAAACATATTTGCGTTGGCATCACGGTTCTAATATTCAGAAACTGTTTGAACAATGATGCGGCGACATTAGTCTGTAATGTGTTGACAATGGCCACTAGTTTAACGTTGCTACCTGCATTTCTCTTAGATGAAGCATGTGGTGTTGACAGAGACACAAATGTGGTGGTTCTTGCAGTTACTTGAGCACTTGAGTTCCGTTATGCTGCTGAAAGTTTCAGTCCATCAGCAGAAAATGAATTTTGTGTTTTGTCAAAGATCGAATTCTGAAGATGGCGATGCTGATGCGCCCGGACACTCTGCCTCAAGTTTCAGTCATAAGCTAATGCACCTGTATTTACTCAACTGAAAGCAAAAATTGAAAATGCCGGCGCTTGCTGCCTTTTGCTGCGCACCTGGTGTTCCTTGCATTGTATATTTGGTTTAGCATGTTGTAAATCTTCTGAATAACATGTGAACGAAATTTAGGTTTTATCCCATAGCACTATAAGAATGCTAGTTTCTGCAGATTACATTGTTCGCGTGCTTTGTACATCAGCTGACTTTTGTTTAATAAAATTAAGAAATTCTTTATCTGCTGCAATAGTTGTATAACAACTTCCGGTAAGCAATTGCGGAGCATCTTTTGCTTGCTTCTTGTTTTTCTCACATGTTTGAGTTTGGATGGAACACAGAAAGGTCGCAGGGGTTGTAAAAATCGCGTGGATTTCGTCGTCAAATTTTGTGTTCCATTTTCAACAGATTGGCTACAGTTTGATTGAATTTGGACAGTTGAAAGATAGTGTACTTACTAGAAGCGGTTGAGCGCCTTGCCACGCCGTTTTTGGAACAAGTGTTTGTTCAGTATTGGACTGCTTACATTCAAGACTGTAACTTTTATGGACCGGCTTCTTGAGTCGACGTCAGCTCCCTTTGTGATGACATTTTAACCAGGGAAAAGAATATTCGCCTCGTAAACTTATCTCTAATCACTCGACAAATAACTTACCAACTGTAGCTAGTTTATACTTCCTCCATCCCAAAATAAGTGTCTAAACTTTATACTAACTTTAGTACAAAGTTATAATTAAGTTGAGACACTTATTTTAAGACGGAGGGAGTATTCAGTAATAGAAGCGAGTCACGCTCTATTATACTTATTCTGGAGCAAGCTAGTTTAGAGAATCGACCATAATTTTGTCAACGTCATTCTAGTTCTACAGTACATTCAATAGGATAAAATGCACCATCAGAAAACATTAATTTTGCCCCTTAGGCATGTCGGCCAAACATATTGTGCCGCATGGTGTATAGGGGATGGCACCCGCAGGGTATGGGTACGGGTGGAGCCACCCCATAACCTTACCCGTCCACCCTAAACTTACCTATCACCCATACCCATACCTGTCAAGGATAAAACTTTTTCCCATACACATCACCCGACAGGGTATATGGGTACCCGTGGGTAAAAATACCCACATTTACAACACATCAAATTTAACAGAAAATAGTTGTAGAAATCAACATATAATCATAAATTATTAATAGCAATACATTTTAAACAACAATGTACAACAACACATTCTCATAAACAAAAAAATACTTGCCTATAAAGAACCACATAAAAATGTTAAACAACACATAATCATAAATAACAACACATGGTCATACACTTTAATTTCACAAAATCATGAAAAGATAGAGATAATTTGACTGCACATTAGAGGTTTTTACCTAGCATGTTTAGGGGGGAAAGTTAATATGTTAGGATATTAAAGAAAACCCACTTGTCAACATTTTAAATGGGTACATGGGTACACGGGCATTGATTATATGATCCCATACCCGTACCCTCTCTACCCCATGGGTATCATATTTTCCCATTTAAGTACCCATGGGTAAATTTATGTCCCATACCCTTACCCTAATAGGGTTTTTACCCGCATGGTACTCGGGTAATGGGTACCCATTGCCATCCCTGGTGCGGTGTGGAAAACCAAACCAAACGAAAATCAACATTTCCTTAAGGTGACATGTGCTCGTTGATAATGATCACATCATTAAAAAAATACCACAAGGATGGCATCAACATAAACACCACACTAAACTAAATATTCCAAATAATATTTTTTTGGAAAATTTAGTAAGTGAGTAATAATGGTGAATATATATCATTTTACAAGATGAATTTTGACATTAAAATGATGCTAAAAGGTGATCATCATTAAAAAATTGCCATGAAATGACATTTAACATTAATGCCACTTGAATTTTTAATACATTTTCCAATTGGTTCGACCGTACTCAAAAAAATCAAACATGATTTTAGCATAATACCATCAGACAACTAGATTTATTTTCAATGCATAAACACAGAAAAAACTGAAACAATTTAGAAAGCACTAAAGATAAATATTTTTTTTTTGAACCGGGCGTACCCCTTTCCATTAAGATAAACGGAAATACAACAGTCTCCAATACAGCCAAGCAAGGAAAGAGGAGCAGCGAGTTCAACGCACTGCCAGGAAACCCACTGTGCTCGCCCGCCATCGAAACGAGCACCATGGGGCGAAAACCTGACAGCACCTACTTAGTTTGAATCTAGCTATTACAAACCAGGGGAAAAGGCACAAACACGAGGTGCCAGAAGAACAAAAGCATGTAGACTTCAAAAGTTTCCTAACAGTGGAGCCTGAGACTTAGACCCTAGCACAACGCCCCCTATCACAACCAAGGCAGAATGTAGAGCACAGCAGCAGCATCATCCAGAGAACACCTCACCCTCGTCTCCCGTTGCGCGCTGGCCCCTTCACACATTGCCATCAACTTGGTTGTGCTCGCTCTAATCATGTCAGCTCCGAGTCGCAATCTTGCCACTTCTTCCACCGGCTGAAGACCTGCCCAATACAAGAGAAACGAACAAGCCTAATACACAATCTCAAAAGGAGAATTGATCAATTGTTTTTCAAAAGTAGCCTTATTACGCGCAAGCCAAATAGCCCAAGTTACTGCCGCCAAACCAACCGTATAAAATCTAGTTTCATTGGGTAGGAACATATTACACCACACATAGAATTGCCAGGTGTTATTTGGGCATAAGTCAGTCCCCAACACAACTCCAACTGCCCTCCAGGCAACACGCGCCACAGGACACGTAAAGAATGGGTGGGACACAGTTTCAATATTGTTACAGAAGGAACACACAGGGTTCCCCGGCCATTTTTTCCTCCTCATCACCGCTCTAGTGAGCACCGCGTCTTGGGCCATCTGCAAATGACTGATACCATAATTAGGCCCATTATAACCCACGGAAAAATATTACAAAAATTCTCTCATCATTAAAGTAACTTTCAACATAAATTTGGGCTCATATTTCTCATTTGAATAGTGCATAAATAATTTACATTTTCATAATATAACATAAAATACACTAAAAAACATTTTCATAACTCAGCCCAAAACCTATCAGTGTTATATATTAACTTAACTGGCCCAACAAATAAATTCACCCAAAAGGAAAACCATTTTCTACTACCATAGATATAGAGTCAAACCAGGCCGTAGCCTGGAGGCGAAATTGGTGAGCTTTCTAAAATTCATGAACTTTTTTTCTTAAAATTCATGATCTTTTTCAACTTCATGAATTTTTTCAATAAGAATCTAAAAATATTCATCTGTAGAAAAAACACAGGGTTTTTTCTGTTCGAGACAGAGCCTTTTTTGTTTTATTAGGGGTGTTCGAGACAGAGCCGCGTGGCCATCGATTCATGATGGGCGACACTCTTGTTGGAAGTTGATCTTGGCATGCGGGCCGCTGGATGGAATTCCTAGGCCCAAAAGCCCGCAAACCCACCTGCTGACGGCTTCTTGAAATACTCGGCCTTGGCGCCCGAACATAACCGTCTTGACCAACAGCTTTCGCTTCTCATCCTCTCCCCGTCGCCGACTCGCCGGAGCGCCAAGAAACCAAGAACCCGCCGTCACCATCCCCACCTATCCTTCCCTGCTCTCCAGAGGCGCCGGCGACCGATGGATCAGTTCCATCACGGCCACCACGTGCGGCTGCGCAGCCCCGTGCGCGGCGCGTACCTGCACGCCGACGAGGACGGCCACGGCGTCTCCCTCCACGGCCGCCGGGATTCGATGAACGTGGCCTGGGCGGTCCATCTGGTCGAGGGTGACGACGTGCACTACCTTCACCTCCACAGCGCCGCCTACGGCCGCTACCTCGCCGCCTCCGCGACCGCGCCGGCGCCGCTCGGCCACCGCGGGCTCCGCGTCGAGCAGCGCAACTACAACCATACGGATGAGACCGCACTCGTTTGGCTGGCCATCCTGTCGGACTCCGGGGACGAGGTCCTGCTCCAGCACTTCAACGGCCGCTTCCTCCGCGCCAACGGGAGGTACCTCCCCTGGAACGACGGCGCCAGCGTCGATTACATCAGCGACATCCATCGAGTCAGCACGATGATGCACTGGGCCGTGGAGCACGTCCCCGCGAGGGAGGCCATGCCTCCCCTTCCACCTCCGACTGGGGTGAGTCCGTGTCCGCCATGCCCGCTTCTTGATTCTTCCCGAGTTAATTTCAGTCGCAGACGCAGATATCGCAAATTCTTGGCTCTGTTCTTGCCGAATTTGCGCCTTCTTTGGCTTCCCCATCTCAAGTTCGTATTGCAGCTTCCCTTCCCCGCCGCCATGGTGCCGTCGCGGGTGATCACGTACGCGTGGAGGAGCTTCCACGGGGACCTCCTCGCCAGCGGCACCATCGTGTTCAGGGGGAGATCCGTGTTCTGCCTCAGGGAGGAGCTGGCCAGGCGGCTGGGCCTGGGCGTGGGCCTCCTTGCAAACTTGGGCGCCGACGACATCGTCATGTGCCTCCCCACACGTGATGCCCGGCTTTTCCCGCTCGTCGTCGACCTGCCCAACAGCCGCCAGAGCCTCCACATCGCCATCGCCATCACCGAGACGCCCAGTGAGAGCCCCTCCATGCATACCCTCAACTTCCTGCTCTTCTCCTTTGACAAGAAACTCTTATTTGCAGCAGTCTTGATCTTGTCCGGATGTTTTTTGGGGTTTCAGTCATTTAAGTTGAGTGCTCATCTGCCCGTGCTTGGAAAACAGTGTTCGAAATTACGTAGTAGTCTGAAAAACTTTTGCTACTAATCTGTTTCAGGGATGAATCTGAACTGCTGTAGGATTATACTCCTAGACATCAGTAAAAGTTGCTGAATCAAGTCAGTAGGTGTTCAACAGGCACGGCATTATGCTAGAAGGCTGTCTGAAGCTAGTTGTTTGTTGGGGTGAAATCATTTCATAAGTCAAAAATCCACACTGAACCTTGGTATTGCAACTATTGTGCTTTGATTCAGATGATTCAGTTCTTCAATTTAATACCATACGCCGCTAGTGGAAAACTTCTGAAGTTGAAAACCCAAGTTCGGTCTGCCTAGTTCAGCTTCATAGAGAAGATTATTTCTGTTTTTTAGCCTACTGTAACCGTAACGCTTGGGCAAAATTCAGGTTCTGTTCCACAACACATTACATTGTTTTGAGGTTTTGTACTTCAGCTTTCCTTTTGATCTTCTTATTTAAACTTGTCGCGGTATCTGTGAAACCTCATGCCTAACTTCTTAACTATTTTTCTGCTAATTCAGCCCACGCGGCGATGCGGTATGCGGATGTCGATGCAGAGTAGAGAGATACCAGAGCCAGGACCCCTAGCTAGAAGTCGCCTTCAAAAGCGTCGCCGCCTCGGATACGATGACATTAGAACCCAGTTCCTTCCGTTGAGATATGGGTTCAGGAAAACCCAGCATTTGTTGTGTTTCTGCTAGCTAAACTTTGGTTTGTTCTTCAGACAGTATATAAGAAACATATTTGCGTTGGCATCACGGTTCTAATATTCAGAAACTGTTTGATCAGTGGTATGGCGACATTAGTCTGTAGTGTGTTGACAATGGGCACTATTTAACCGTTGCTACCTGCATTTCTCTTAGATGAAGCATCTGGTGTTGACACAAATGTGGTGGTTCTTGCAGTGACTTGAGCACTTGAGTTTCGTTATTCTGCTGAAAGTTTCAGTCCAACAGCAGAAAATGATATGTGTTTTGACAAAGATTGAATTATGAACATGGCGATGCTGATGCGTCCGGACGCTCTGCCTATAAATTTCAATCATTTTCACTAGCACCTATAATTCTGAACATGGTGATGCTAATGCACCTATATTTACTCAACTGAAAGCAAAAATTGAAAATGCAGGCGACTTGTTGCATTTTGCTGCGCGCCTGGTGTTCCTTGCATTGTTATTTGGTTTAGCATGTTCTAAATCTTCTGAATAACATGTGAACAAAATTAAGGTTTTATCCATAACACTATAAGAATGCAAGTTTCTGCAGATTACATTGTCCACATGCTTTGTACTACATCAGCTGACTTTTTGTCCAAAAAAAAAAGAATTTTTTATCTGCAGCAATAGTTGTATAATAACTTTTGCTAAGAACTCGCGGATCATTTTTTGCTTGCTTCTTGTTTTTCTCACATGTTTGAATTTGGATTGAACACGGAAAGGCCACAGGGGCTGCAAAAACCACGTGGATTTCGTCGTCATATTTTGTGTTCCATTTTCAACAGATTGACTACAATTTGGTTGAAATTTTGGACAGTTGAAGGATAGTGTACTTACTAGAAGCGGTGGCATGTTCTCGTTGGTAATGATCGCATCATTAAAAAATTACCACAAGGATGGCATCAACATAAACACCACACTAAACTAAATGTTCCAAATAATATTTTTTGGAAATTTTAGTGAGTCATAGTGGTGAAAATTTTACCATTTTACAAGATGAATTTAGAAATTAAAATGATTCTAAAAGGTGATCATCATTAAAAAAATGCCATGAAATGACATTCAACATTAACACCACATGAATTTTTTAAATACAATTTGGTTCAATTATATTCAAAAAATTCAAACATGATTTTAGCATAATATCACACAACTAAATTTATTTTCAGTACATAAACATAATAAAAAAATCAAACAACTTAGAAAGCACTGAGGATAAAGAAAATGACTGATAACATAATTAGGCCAATTACGCACAGGAAAACATTATAAAACACTCTCATCCTTAAAGTAATTTTCAACATAATTTTGGGCTCATATTTCTTATTTAAACAGTCCATAATAATATTCATTTTCTTAATATAGTACAAAATACACTGAAAAACTTTTTCATAACTTGGCCCAAAACCTATTGGTGGCATATTAACTTTCTGGCCCAGCAGATAAATCATCCAAAGGACAAAATCATTTTTCTGCGGCCTAATTCAACTTTTTTTTAGGTCAGCAACCTAAGTCAACCTGGGCCGTAGCCCGAACTCGAAATTGGTCTATTTTGCGACCAAAGGCCTGCCAGCATTCCCGCGTAGTTCTCGTCCATCCGATCTGATCAGATGGTCTCCGCCATGCCTTAGTGGTAAAAATTTCATATCTTTTATAGGTTAGTGCAAGTAAGGTTATGCAAACAGCGAGGCTATGTTTGGCTCAAATCAAAATATCATATCTTTGCTTTAGTGGATCGCTGGTAGTAACATACTCCCTTTGTCCAAAATAAGTGTCATTTATTTAATACCATTTGGTACTAAATCAGAACACTTATTTTGAGATGGAGTGAGTATGAACGGATGGGAAAAGAGTACATGTAATCTCATAAATTATGGCTTTAAAAAGCTAAAACGTTATTGTTCATAAAGTTCCATACAAAATCATAGCCCCCCCCCCCCCCCCCCCACAAAAAAAAACGTACGTAACAAATTAAACCAAAGCTACACCCTCGTGGAAAAGCTTACACAGACTCTAGCAGGCACCGCTCCTGAGCGCGAGCGCGAGGTGGAGCACGTCGCTGCCCTTGACCTTGTAGTCCTATGTCGTCTTATTGTCGACCATCGGCTTGCCGGCGAAGATGAGCCTCTGCTAGACGGGCGGGATGCCCTCCTTCTCCTCGACGTGCTCCTTGACCCCGTTGACTGTGTCCGCGGGCTCGACGTCCATCTCGATCTCCTTGCAGGTGAGCGTCTTGACCTTGATGGTGGTGCCGCCGTGGAGGCGGAGCACAAGGTGCATCGTCGACTCCTTCTGCACGTTGTAGTCGGCCAGCGTGTGACCGTCGTCCAGCTGGTGGGATTCCTTCCTTGTCCTGGATCTTGGCCTTGACATTGTCCGCGGTGTCGCTGCTCTCCACCTCCAGCGTGATGGTCTTGCCCGTCAGGGTCTTCATGAAGATCTGCATCATCCCGAGTGAGTTGTGACTTGGGTCGTCGAAGCTTCACCGGGCGGCCAAAAGGCTTGTGCTTCGTTCTCTTCTGGGTTGCTTCCGTTCGACGGGATCGTGTCAGGAGTGTGCGAGTCGATGGGTTCGTGTAGATAGACTATACATAGACTAGCAGGCGGAGGTGCGACGTCACGGACATTTGGCTGAAAATTTCGGCAGCATAACGCGTTGGGAAGAATCCAAATCAATAACAATGACAATGCCATGTTATTCATTCCAAAATTTATCCATGCACGCCAAGTCGGTCAATACACCACACTCGAATGGGTGCCGTCCTGTTGGGCCGCATGGGCCGCTTGTGTTCGTGTGGACACGAGCAGGAGAGAAAGAAAGAGCGCACATCAATTTCTCAACAACAAAAAAGAGCGCACATCACAGCGAGTCGTCAGATCGCCGGACGACGCAAGGCGTACGGACTACGTCCCTCGGCAGTAGATCGATCTATAAGTCAGAGGATCTCGTTCCGACTTTTGCAATCGATCACACCACAAGTACGGAGGACATTTAGCGGCCCCTCGCGCTTCTCCCGGACGCCATCGTTGTCGTCGAGGTCGAGGTAACGACGATGACCTTGTGCAGGCCGAGACCTGCGTGTGGGCTGCAGCCTTGAAGACGGGGTGGAAGCCGCCCTCACCGATGAAGTTGGGGAACTGGGAGTGGACAAGTTCTTCATGACGAACTTTGGGCTCATCTAGGCTGAAGGCGTGCGTGCGTGCAGGCTTATCGCCGCCAGCGTCCGCGATAGGTTCATCATGGTGCGCCGCCTCTCCAAAAGCGAAAACCTGATAAGACTCCCCATTCTCCACACCGGCACACCCCCACCTCTCCCGCCGCCGCGCGCTCAGATGCCAGTCCCCCGTCAGATTTTCCGTCTCCTCCGGCGGCCTGGCGTCGCCGTCTCTCATGACCCACCGTGCCGCCTCTCCTCTACCTCGCGACCTCTCCTCTCTTTCATGGCCTCCGCCCCGCCTTGCTGGTCGCCACCACCGCTTGCACGCCGACCTTTCCCTCTCATGATGGTTCCAGATCTACCCGTCCGTCGTGTTTCCCGGTATGTACGTTCTCATCATCTGATGCCGAATTTTGCGCCTTTAGCTTCTTTTCTTGCTATAGTTTTGGATCTGGATTCTGACCAACTGTGGGTTTTTATCCCTTTTCATTTAATTATCTGCGTGTATATTCGAGAAAAATCCCTTTTAATTATCCTTCGTGTGTTGATTTCTGTAAATAATAAGGCAGGGGGTGTGGGGTCTTATAGTTAATCCCATTCCCACGAAATAAAAGGGGAACCGAAAAAGAATTGATTTTTTTTGTCTGGTGCTCAGATTATTTGCTCTTTATTCTCTTTGGTGATAGATTTCCACCTGGATCTCGGAGCATGACTAGTGGGACAACCTTGCAAGATATGAATACTATAGCCGGCAAACATGATGCATCTTCGAATATTGTGGACATCTCTGGTTGTGATGAAAACGGAAGGAGTGCAACCAATAGAAGGAGCGCATTGGTAGCAAGCGATGGCGAAGAAGATGATGTACTTGACCTGGGAGTTCTTCCAAAAAGCAGACACCGTGATGGTTCTTTATACAGGAACACTCATTCGTGGAAAAGGTTTTATAATGTTGATGACCGTAGTGAGAGTAAGTAAATAATCTCTCTTTACCTATTTCAATTTGTTACAAGCACCTTTTTAAGCTATAGTGTCAACTGATGTGTTCTCAGTTGAAATCATCTGGCTATTTTTCTTTACTTTCCTTACTTTTACAAGTTAAATGTAGATGCATTGGCATTCAGGAGTTGCATTTGTTAGGTTTTGCCCTTTTTGTTGTCACCATGTACCGTACAGAAATATGTTCATAAACTTGCATTTTTAGCACATATTTTTGTACCATGAGCGTTGAAGTAGGTTTAGTTGCTCCCAAGTATGCAAGATGGAAAATTATGATTTTTTTTATTATATAGACTGTGATGTTATCTACCATCAAAATAAAAAATAAACAACTTACAATAAGACTTCTAGAAAGTGAAACAATAGAATATTTTCATCAAGGGCTGAATTGACTTGTTTTAGTAATTCTTGGGGTAGACATAACCAATAATAAGTTTAGGGGGTTATGAAATAACCTGGGAGGGTGAAATGGACCTTTACTTGCTAACATGATGAAATGTTACCCGCTTTTTCTTTGGGTTTCCTAAAACAAAAACCTTTGATGGAGTGATATTCATAGTAAAAAGAACATCGATAATTTTCATTTGGATGAAAAGGAAACTTCCAATAGGGCCATGGAATCCTCTAGTGACACGCTTACTTTTTGTATGACGACTATTTTTTTTTCCTGTATTGTTTTCCATTACAATTTAACTTATTTCTTTACTTTTTTTATGAAGCTCGGCTACCAGATCCCACAGATTGCGACATCAGCAATGGAGAATGCATTCGGCATCAACCTAATCGCGTGTTACAAATTTTCTCATTAAAGTTGGCTGAACTTGTGGATCTTGGCCCAGTAGAGTTGTATGGATACATAGCAGTGCGGGATGGTCTGGATACATTGCGTAATTATGTTGTCAATATAAGCAGGGATGATCCCATCATTGTGAAGCAGGTGCGAATCCATACTTACCTACGATTATTTCAAGCAATAAGTCTACTTAATAACCCCCTCAAGTATAAAACAATGTATTTGTCCCCTTGAAGCATTCCATATGGTATAAAGTACCCACTGGGGAAGTTCTCACAATCCAAAATACCTGACTTATGTCAAATCTATTCATTTCACATTGTAAGGCCAAACCTACTGTATGGTGTATGCATGGAACAGCAAGCACTCTCAAGTCTTGTGATTTATCTGTACAGACGTATCAGAATGGTAGTTTGGATTGTTTAGGCCACCATTACACCAAGTTTATATTGTGGAAAGGTGATTTACTATGAGAAACTTATAAATTATGGAACTGAGTGAGTATATCATGTATTCCAAACAAAATCAAACAGAATAGTTCGGGCTCTTAGTTGCTACTTAACACACCAGCATGAATCATTGCATCACCATTAAGTCATTTTGTTTTCTCTTCTCATTTCGACATGCTTATGTAAAAATTGGGATCTGAACAATGTCAAATAAATACCGAGGGCCAATTTCCCCTCCCAAACACTGGTGTACACTATGTAACCAGTCAGTTTGATATGTGGCAAAGATGTTGGTCAGCAATTGTAAAGTATTACAAAATTAATGTTGCAAGTAAAACAGCTTAGAGAAGTACACCCTCTGTTCCTAAATGTAAGATGTGTTTTGGTAGTTCAATTTGAATTGCCAAAACGTCTTACATTTAGAAACAGAGGTAGTATAAAGCTTTAGTTGTTTCTTACTTCCATATGAAGAGCTACTAAACAGTAACAAATTTGTAGGGTTCTCTCATCGGCATGGCTGGCCCTAAGCGAGAGATAGATTTGATTTCCACTATTCTAGTGGAATATGACATGCGGATCAAGGTAGGTGAGGAAGAAAGGGATGATTACCAGCTGATTGATGGTGTAACAGACATAGACGACCAGGACCTAAGGAATTGTGCATTGAAATGTCGCATCCAAGGCGACTGTGGTGCGGTTGACTTAACCATAGCACGTGTTGATAACGCAGTCATGGCGAATATTGAAGTTGCTGTGTCAGAAGTGCAGAGCAGTTTTGATCTGCGCTTGCGTTGTTTTATCGGTGGTTATAACGAAGGAATTCGGCTCTTCAAGGGTACAATTGGTGAGTCACGTCATTTAAAGAGGTCTGTGGTTGCTGTAAAGAATGGTTCCACTCTGGTTTTGAAGTTCAAGGTGGCCTCGAAGTCATCCGATTCAGTGGAGGACTGTTGTCCCTTCATGGCAGGCACGCATGGACTTGATACTCGACAGATAAAGACTGGTTTTGGGTTGATCTCAGTGAAGGTGACTTGGTCGACTCTCCCGTAGGCTTATTGCAGGGCTTGAATAAAGTTTGTCGAAAAGTGGTGTCTAAGGAATGGGCCAAGACCCGGTCAACAGTCTAGAGTGAATCGATCGTGGACACTGTTGAACTATTTAGAGTATCTTTACATGTTTCTGGTTAACATGTTTCAGTACTATTACCTGACAATCCTATCCATTTGGAGTACACTGGTTTTGGTATCTGTACATAGTGTTGTTCGTTCTCAGTAAGAGCATCTCAGTCGTTTTTTGACTATTTGGAGGGCAAAAAACGGCTCCAGCAACTTCTTTTTTAAGAACCACCAAACTTTGTTATTCATAGTTCACAAAACTGGGAAAATAACTGTGATCATGAGACATGTCTACCACAATCTAAAGAATCAGAAAGCTTGGCTAGTAAATGGGCTTCTGTATTCAAGGCCTGACACTCAAAAACAAAAACTACAATTAAATTTGGTTGTCCTTAACTTAATCTCAGCTACAATCAGACCATGAATACCAGTGCAGCATATGTTGATATCATTAGCCACCTGCTTAGAATCAGTAGCCACTAGAAAATTGTTTAGTAGAAGATCATCCGCCAAAGATAGAGTTTCCCTGCAAGCGATACCTCTAGAGTTGAAACTTCTCTCATGCCATGAATTACTGGCGTACATGATCCCAAGTAATTTCCAGAAGAGTCCATGCATACAGCCACCGCAGTGCCTCCTATACCAGATCTAACAAAATCTGTGTCAGTATGAATTTGATGAAGTCCCTCTTCGGCCAAAACAGTTGCCCCAAAACCAAAAGTTGCTGAATTTTATTTTGGGTTGCCCTAATGCAGGGCACAAGTATTTTATATTTTGGGTATGACTGCGGCACATTAGAACCCAGTTCCTTCCACTGAGAAATGGGTTTAGGAAAACCAAGCAGTTGTTGTGTTTCTACTAGCTAAACTTGGTTTGTTCTCCAGACAGTATAATAAGAAACCTATTTGCGTTGGCATCACGGTTCTAATATTCCGAAACTGTTTGATCAGTGGTGCAGTGACATTAGTCTGTAATGTGTTCGACAATGGACACTACTTCAACGTTGCCACCTGCATTTCTCTTAGTCTTAGATGAAGCATCTGGTGTTGGCACAGATGTGGTGTCTTAGATGAAACTCTGCTGAAAGTTTGAGTCCATCAGCAGAAAATGAATTTGTGTTTTCACAAAGGTTGAATTCTGAACATGGTGATGCTGATGCGGCCGGACACTCAGCCTATAAGTTTCAGTCATTTTCATTAGCACCTATCATTCTGAATATGGCGATGCTAATACACCCATGTTTACTCAGAAAATGAAAATGCAGGCGACTTGCTGCATTTTGCTGCGCACCTGGAGTATATTTGGTTTAGCACATGTCGTAAATCTTCTGAATAACATGCGAACAAAATTCAGGTTTGATCCCATATAACACTACAAGAATGCTAGTTTCTGCAGATTACGTTGTTCGCATGCTTTGTACATCAGCTGACTTTTGTTTAATAAAATTAAGAGATTTTTTATCTACTGCAATAGTTGTATAACAACTTTCGGTAAGCAATTGCGGAGCGTCTTTTGCTTGCTTCTTGTTTTTCTCTCACATGTTTGAGTTTGGATGGAACACAGAAAGGTTGCAGGGGTTGTAAAAGTCACGTGGATTTCGTCGTCAAATTTTGTGTTCCATTTTCAACAGATTGGCTACAGTGTACTTACTAGAATAGTGTACTTACTAGAAGCTGTTGCGCGACTTGCCGCGCCGTTTTTGGAACAAGTGTTTGTTCAGTGTTGGACTGCTTACATTCGAGACTGTAACTTTTATGGACCGGCTTCTTGTGTAGAGGTCAGCTCCCTTTTTGATGAAATTTTAACCAGGGAAAAGAATATTCGCCTCGTAAACTTATCTCTAATCACTTGACAAAGAACTTACCAACTGTAGCTAGTTTATACTCCCTCCGTCGTAAAATAAGTGTCTAAACTTTGTACTAACTTTAGTACAAAGTTATAATAAAGTTGAGACACTTATTTTGAGACGGAGGGAGTATCAGTAGTAGAGCGAGTCACACTCTATTATACTTATTCTGGAGCGAGCTAGTTTAGAGAATCGACCATAATTTCATCAACGCCATTCTAGTTCTACAGTGCATTCAATAAGACAAAATGCAACATCAGAAAACATTAATTTTGCCCGTTAGGCATGTCGGCCAAACATATTGTGCCGCATGGTGCGGTGTGGAAAACCAAACCACACGAAAATTAACATTTCCTTAAGGTGGCATGTGCTTGTTGATAATGATCGCATCATTAAAAAGATACCACAAGGATGCCATCAACATAAACACCACACTAAACTAAATTTTTCAAATAATATTTTTTTGAAAATTTAGTGAATGAGTAATAATGGTGAATATATCATTTTACAAGATGAATTTTCACATTAAAATGATGCTAAAAGGCGATCATCATTAAAAAATTGCCATGAAATGACATTTTTAACATTAATGCCACATGAATTTTTAATATAATTTCCAATTGGTTCAACCGTATTCAAAAATTAAAACATGATTTTTAGCATAATACTAGATTTATTTTCAATGCATAAACATAAAGAGAACTGAAACAACTTAGAAAGCACTAAAGATAAATAAAATGATTGATACCATAATTAGGTCCATTATAACCCATGGAAAAACGTTATAAAATTATCTCATCATTAAAGTAACTTTCAACATAAATTTAGGCTAATATTTCTCATTTGAATAGTGCATAAATAATTTACATTTTCATAATATAGCAGAAAATACACTGAAAAACATTTTCATAACTCAGCACAAAATCTGTTGGTGTTATATATTAACTTAACTGGCCCAACAAATAAATTCACCCAAAAGAAAAACCATTTTCTGCGACCATAGATATAGAGTCAACCAGGCTGTAGCCTGGAGGCGAAATTGGTCCATTCTATTTTTTGGGATCAAAATTGGTCCATTCTACGACTGAATGCCGGACAGCATTCCCGCGTGGTTCTCGTCCGTCCGATCCAGTCGGACGGTCAGCGCCGTGCCTTATAGCGGTAAAAATTGCATATATTCAAACGGCGAGGCAACGTTTGGCTCAATACAAATTTTCATATCTTTGATTTAGTGGATTGGTGGTAAAAATATATGAACGGTGGGAAAAGATTATTGTGCAGACAACTGTTGTGATTGTACGTACATGTAACCTCAAACATTATTGCTTTAAAAGAGACTCAAACATTGTTCAAAAAGTTCCAACCAAAATCTTATAGACACACAAAATTGTACGCAAGAAATCAAACCAAAGTGTTGAATATATGGTTTGTTCATGTATAATGTATAGCCTGGCCCACCTCCTACTCTTTGTATAGTTGAGGTTGTGGCCCACCTTATACTCCATATATACGTGCGCTATGCACCGATCAATACATCATGAAGCATTGCCAAAACTCTCGTTTCCAACATGGTATCATATCTAAGATCCTAACCCTAACTCGTGCGCCGCCGCCGCCGCCACCACCCACCGCCGTCGCCGCCACGATCCCACGCCGCCACGACCGCCGCCCCTGTGTGCGCCGCCGCCCCCGCTTCCGCCTCCACTCTGCCGCGCCGCCCTTCGGGCCGCGCCTCCACCCCTCGGCCGCGCCGCTCCCCCGCGAGACGTCGCCACCCCCATCCCCTCATGGCCTCCCCCGGCTCCTCTGGCACCACCCGCGGCCGTCGCACCAACCCCTTCGAAGGTCCCGATCCCGTCGTCATCCGCGACCTCAACATCCTCGCCCGGGTTCCCGTCGTCCTCGACCACCTCACCTCCACGTACTATGCATGGAAGACGTACTTCTCCCTTGTGTTTCGGGAGTACAACATCCGGGATCACATCGATGGTTCCATGGACTCCCGCTTCATGAAGGACGATTAGGAGTGGATGTCCATCGACGCCACTCTCATCCGTTGGTTCTACACCACCATCTCGAAGGACCTCTTCCACACGGTGGTCTCCGCCGACGATGATGCTCACGCCGTTTGGACCAAGCTCAACGGCCTCTTCACCGACAACGCGCTCCAACGCAAGGTTTTCTTGCACGGCGAGTTTTTTGGGTGCCAGCAGCTCGACACGTCTGTTGACGATTACTGCATGCGCCTCAAGAAGCTTGTTGACGAGCTCCGTGACCTTGGTGAGACGGTCTCCGACGAGCTCCTCCTCAGCACCCTCATCGCCGGCCTGAACGACGATTTCGGGAACGCCGCCTCCAACATCCCCCTCATCACCAACCCAACGTTCCCGAAGATCGTTGCGTACCTGAAGTTGGAGGAGCGGAGGATGCGGATGTCACGCACCCAGGCCAACCACACCGCCCTTACCGCCGGTACCCGCGGTGGTGCGCCGCCCACCGCCCCGCTGAGGCCCGCTCCGGGCCCCTTCCAGGCGTCGCCGCCGCCCGGGTTCCCGTACCCGCAGTAGCTGTCGGCCCCGCCGCAGCCCCCCGCCAAGCAGCAGCAGCAGCGCCGCGGGGGCCGCCGTGGACGAGGCGGCCGCAAGCAGCAGCAGCAGTTCCCACCGGCGCCCTGGCAGGCCGGCCAGAACCCCTGAACCAGGGTTGTGCATGCGTACTCCATGCCTGTACCGCGTGCCCCCGTTCCGGGCCTCTTTGGCGCCCGCCCAGCCGCTCATCGGGCGCTTCATGCGGCCCCTCAGCCGTATCCGCCCGTGCCGCTCTACGGCCCCTCCGCGGCCTATGGGCTGCCTTCGGCCGGTGGGTTCGTGGCGCCACCGCCTCAGTCGGCGTCGTCCGCCCCGGCTCTTCCGCCGGCGCCTTGGGACCCCGCGCTCCTAGCGGCCCTCCACACCGCCCCCACGCCGCAGCAGTACACTGGCGGTGGCGACTGGTATATGGACACCGGAGCCACGGCTCACATGGCCGCCAACCCCGGTAACCTTCTTGCCGCTCACCCCGTTCACACCGCTGCTCGCATTACCGTGGGTGACGGTTCTTCCATGCCTATTACTCATGTCGGCCATGCTGCTTTTCCTTCTAACTCCATGTCGTTATATCTTTCTAACGTACTTGTCTCTCCTGACATCATTAAAAAGCTTGTTTCCGTTCGTTCTCTTACACGTGAAAATCCTGTTACCGTTGAATTTGACATGTTTGGCTTTTCTGTTAAGGATGCCCGTACCCGGATGGTGCTCCACCAATGTGACAGCCACGACGAGCTCTACCCGGTCCACTCATCCACCTCCTCTGTCGCTGCACCCATGGCGCTTTCCGTCGGAGTGGACCTTTGGCACGCCCGTCTCGGTCATCCCAACACCACTTGTGACGCCCCCGATTTGACCGTACACTAATCATGCACGCAAATGTGTACGATCAAGATCAGGGACTCACGGGAAGATATCACAACACAACTCTAAAACATAAATAAGTCATACAAGCATTATAATACAAGCCAGGGGCCTCGAGGGCTCGAATACAAGTGCTCGATCATAGACGAGTCAGCGGAAGCAACAATATCTGAGTACATACATAAGTTAAACAGGTTTGCCTTAAGAAGGCTAGCACAAAAGTAGCAACGATCGAAAAGGCAAGGCCTCCTGCCTGGGACCTCCTAACTACTCCTCGAAGCCGAACTCCATGTAGCATCATCCTCGGGATCTCTAGCTCCTGGACTCCAGCATCTGGTTGCGACAATCAGGTATAGAAAGGGGAAAAGAGGGAGAAAAGCAACCGTGAGTACTCATCCAAAGTACTCGCAAGCAAGGATCTACACTACATATGCATGGGTATATGTGTAAAGGGCCATATCAGTGGACTGAACTGCAGAATGCCAGAATATGAGGGGGATAGCTAGTCCTGTCGAAGACTACGCTTCTGGCCATCTCCATCTTGCAGCATGTAGAAGAGAGTAGATTGAAGTCCTCCAAGTAGCATCGCATAGCATAATCCTACCCGGCGATCCCCTCCTCGTCGCCCTGTTAGAGAGCGATCACCGGGTTATATCTGGCACTTGGAAGGGTGTGTTTTATCAAGTATCCAGTTCTAGTTGTCATAAGGTCAAGGTACAACTCCGGGTCGTCCTTTTACCGAGGGACACGGCTATTCGAATAGATAAACTTCCCTGCAGGGGTGCACCACATAACCCAACACGCTCGATCCCATTTGGCCAGACACACTTTTCTGGGTCATGCCCGGCCTCGGAAGATCAACACGTCGCCGCCCCACCTAAGCACAACAGAGAGGTCAGCACGCCGGTCTAACCCTATGCGCGCAGGGGTCTGGGCCCATCGCCCTATGCACACCTGCACGTTGCGTACGCGGCCGGAAGCAGACCTAGCCTAGTGGCGTTCCAGTCCAATCCGGGGCGCGCCACTCAGTCGCTGACGTCACGAAGGCTTCGGCTGATACCACGACGCCGGGATACCCATAACTACTCCCGCGTAGATGGCTAGTGCGTATAGACCAAATGGCCAGACTCAGATCAAATACCAAGATCTCGTTAAGCGTGTTAAGTATCCGTGAACGCCGACCAGGGCCAGGCCCACCTCTCACCTAGGCGGTCTCAACCTGCCCTGTCGCTCCGCCACAAAGATCCACTTGCGGGTACTCCTACGAGCCGACCCGACTTTAGTCATCACATGTGTCATGTATATAGTATATAAGTATATACCCGTGATCACCGCCCAGGTGATCACGGCCCGATAGTATAGCACAGCAGACGGACAAGAATGTAGGGCCACTGATGGAAAACTAGCATCCTATACTAAGCATGTAGGATTGCAGGTACAGGTATCAACAGTAGTAGCAAGGATAGGCTATGCATCAGGATAGGATATCGAAAAGCAGTAACATGCTACACTACTCTAATGCAAGCAGTATAGAGAAGCATAGGCGATATCTGGTGATCAAGGGGGGGGCTTTCCTGGTTGCTCTGGCAAGTAGGAGGGGTCGTCGACTCCGTAGTCGAACTGGGCAGCAGCAGTGTCGGTCTCGTAGTCTACCGGAGAGAAGAGGGGGAAGAAACAGTAAATACAATGCAAACATAAGCATGACGATGCGTGACATGACAATGAACAGTGCGAGGTGTGTCCTAACGCGACAGTAGGTGGTACCGGCGAAGGGGGGGGACATGCGGGAAGTATTCCCGATGTTTCGCGTTTTCGGACAGACGGACCGGAGGGGGAAAGTTGCAAGTTTGATAGGTTAGGGAGGTGTGGTGGACGAACGGACTGCGTATCCGGATTCGTCTCGTCGTTCCGAGCAACTTTCATGTTGAAAATATTTTAATCCGAGTTACGGATTAAAAGATATGATTTTCTAAAGATTTTATTAATTTCTGGAATTTAATTAATCATTTAAATTAATTCGAAATTTGGATTTATGACATCAGCATGATGTCATGCTGACATCAGCAGTCAACAGGGGTTGACTAAGTCAAACTGACATGGGGGTCCAGTGGGACCCACCTATCATTCACTGTTTAGGTTAATTAGGGTTTAGCTAATTAATTACTGTTTAATTAAATTAAACAGGATTAATTAACTTAATTAATTAATTAAAATTATTTTTATTTTTATTTTCTTTATTTATTTATTTATTAATTTTATTAATTAATTTATTCTTATTATTATTATTAATTTATTTTATTTATTATTTTTATTAATTTATTTATTCTTATTATTATTATATTTATTATTTTTATTTTTATTATTATTTATTATTATTATTTTTATTTATTTTTATTTTTATTATTTATTATTTATTTTTATTTTTATTTTTTTGTATATTCGTTCTGTGGGCTGGGCCCCGTTTGTCATAGGCCCACGGGGTCGGGCCCAGTGGGCAGTGGCTCAGGTGGGGCGAGGCCCACCTG
Source organism: Aegilops tauschii subsp. strangulata (assembly GCF_002575655.3). NCBI lineage: Eukaryota > Viridiplantae > Streptophyta > Magnoliopsida > Poales > Poaceae > Aegilops > Aegilops tauschii. The sequence goes on along the minus strand of NC_053041.3, from coordinate 556,173,837 downwards.
GCAGTGGCCCAGAGGGGGCGATGCGGGTGCGGGTGCGGGTTACGGGCGCGGGCGCGGGCGAACCCGCGAGCACACGCCCGAGGCGTGGCCGCGGCCAAGGCGCGCCGCCGGTGAGCAAGGTGCGGCGGGGCGGGGCCTGCGGCGGCCGAAGGCGGTGGCGCGGCGAGCGAGCGGCGCAGGCGAGGCGCGTCGGCGCGGGGCGACGGGCGCAGCCAGCGGCTGGAGCGGGCGAGCGCGGTGCGTGGCCAGGCGCGGCGGGGGCGCGTCTGGGCGCGCCGGAGCGCGAGCGGGGCGGCGGTGACCGAGAGGAGAGGGGGCGGGCGACGGAGGCCGGTCGACGGGCGTGCGGTTCGGGGCGCGGGCGCGCACCGCGAGCAGGGGCGCAGCACGGGCGGGCGGCACGCACAGGGTGCGGCGAGGCGGGAGCAGACGGGCGCTGGGGGGGCGATGCGCGTACGCGCGTGCGGCGGTGATGCACGGGGCTGGCGGCTGCGGCGGGGTGCGCGCGGGGGCAGAGGAGAAAGGGGGAGGAAGGTGCGGCTCACTGGGGCCGTAGGGAGGTGGCAGCGGTGCGCGGGGGAGGAGATGGAGACGACGGCGATGCGGTGTCGGGGTGCAGGCCGGCGAGGCAGCGCTCCGGCGAGGCGAGGGCGAGGCCGGCGGGGGCGGTCGGCGGCGGTGGCCTCGTCTCGATCCCGTTCTGGATCGGGGGAGGGAGGAGGAGCAGATATTTCGGGGGTGGGGGTGGCTGTCGGTGGGGGGGAGGCTGGGGAGTGGATAAGGGGATAGGGGTGGGCCGGCCGGCTGGGCCTGGGGGGGTTGGCCCAGTTGGGCCAGGTCCAGTGGGGGGCTTTTGTTGTTTTTTTTTGTTCTCTGTTTTGTTTTGCATTTTCTTTTATTTATTTTCTTTCACCTTTTAATCCATTTTAAAATACTTAGGCATTTTCTAAAAAGGAGTTTTCTCCACAATAATTACCAGTGTATTATTTGGCACCCACCGAACATTTTTGTTTTGATGTTTGAAAATTTTTATTGTTTGATTTAATTTTAAATTTGAATTTGACTCCGTTTCGAAATGCTGCGAGGTTAGCAACAGTAACGGAGGTGACGTGGCAAGCTTAGCGTGAGATTACTGTAGCATGATTATCCGGGCGTTACAAATCTCCTCCACTACAAGAAATCTCGTCCCGAGATTTAGGAGGTAGAAGGAAACAGTGTGGGGTATTCTTCGCGCAGACGATCCTCTCGTTCCCAAGTGGCCTCATCTTCAGAATGGTGCGACCACTGGACTTTGAGAAACTTGATCGCCTTCTGACGTGTGCGGCGTTCAGCTTGGTCGAGAATGCGGACCGGATGCTCCTTATAGGAGAGGTCTTGCTGCAATTCGAGCACTTCATGATCCACAGCTCGGATTGGGTCCTTGAAGCAACGGCGGAGCTGTGACACATGGAACACATCGTGAACCTGAGAAAGGTTCGGCGGTAGCTCCAGTTGGTATGCCACTTTTCCACGCCTTTCGAGAATAGTGAATGGGCCAATATAGCGAGGAGCTAGTTTGCCCTTGATCCCGAAGCGGTGAGCACCCTTCATAGGTGTGACTCGAAGATAAGCCTTTTCGCCAGGTTGATAGACCATGTCTTTATGATGACGGTCATACTGACTCTTTTGACGTGACTGAGCAGTCTTGAGATTCTCGCGAATAATGCGGACTTGTTCTTCGGCATCTTGGATAATATCCGGAACGAAGAGTGGACGTTCCCCAGTTTCTGACCAGTTCAGAGGGGTTCGGCACTTTCGTCCATATAACACTTCGAAGGGGGCCATCTTCAGACTAGCTTGATAGCTATTATTATAAGAGAACTCAGCATACGGGAGAGATTCCTCCCATTTCTTGCCGAAGGAAATAACGCAAGCTCGAAGCATGTCTTCAAGAACTTGGTTGACGCGTTCAACTTGTCCTTGCGATTGAGGATGAAACGCAGTACTGAATGACAGATGAGTTCCCATAGCTTCTTGGAAACTTGCCCAGAATCTTGAAGTGAACAAGCTGCCACGGTCTGAACTGATAACCAATGGAATACCGTGGAGTGAAACAATCCTGGACATATAGAGCGTTGCCAGTTGACTAGCAGTGATCGTTTCCTTGACCGCCAGGAAATGTGCAACTTTGGAAAGCCGGTCAATGACGACAAGAATAGCATCATTACCTTTCTGTGACTTGGGAAATCCAGTGACGAAGTCCATCTCAACATGGTCCCATTTCCATTCAGGAATAGAGATAGGTTGCAGAGTTCCAGCAGGCCTTTGATGTTCTGCTTTGATACGACGGCTAACGTCACACTCAGCAACATATCGAGCAATGTCTTGCTTCATATTAGACCACCAGAATCTCTGACGGATGTCTTGGTACATCTTTGTACTACCAGGATGGATACATAGAGGCGTATCATGAGCTTCTTTCATAACTTCCTGTGTCATATCCAGGTTTTTCTCTGCACATGGCACCACTAGGCGGCCCTTGAAGTATAAGGTGCCATCTGCAACAATGGTGAAGAATGAGGGCTTTCCTTCTGCGAGGTAGCGCTTAATCTTGTGGGCTTCAGAGTCATACTTCTGTAGCCTTTTGATGCTGTCCTCGAGATCTGGTTTAGCAACTAGGGTATTGAGGGAACCCTGGGTAACAACGTGGAGGTTCACCTTGCCAAACTCCTTAGGAGGGGGAGCGAGTGCACCCGGAGGAACAATATGGAGGTTCAGCTTCCTGAATTCTTCAACAAGCGAGGGCTGAACTTTATGAATCTGGAGGTGGTTGCAGTAAGACTTGCGGCTCAAGGCATCAGCCATTACATTAGCCTTGCCTGGCGTATAGGAAATACCCAAGTCAAAGTCTGCAACAAGCTCCATCCATCTCTGTTGACGGAGGTTCAGATCTGGCTGAGTAAACAGATACTTCAGACTTTGGTGGTCAGTGAAGATCTCGCAACGATTACCGAGAAGGTAATGTCGCCACTGCTTCAGCGCATGAATGACAGCAGCAAGTTCGAGGTCGTGAACTGGGTAGTTCTCTTCGTGAGGGCGCAATTGCCGAGAGGCATAAGCAATCACTTTGCGGTCTTGCATTAGGACACAGCCTAATCCTTGACGGGAAGCGTCGCAGTAAATGACAAAGTCCTTCTTAGTATCAGGTGGAGCTAGAACTGGAGCAGAAGTCAACTTGTCTTTGAGTGCCTGGAAACTCTCCTGACATTTGTCTGTCCATTGGAACTTGACGCCCTTATGTAACAGGTTAGTCAGAGGCCTGGCGATCTTGGAGAAGTTCTCGACGAATCGACGGCAATAGCTGGCGAGACCGAGAAAACTTCTGACTTGCTTAACGTTCTTGGGAGGAGTCCAATCAAGAATAGCCTGAACTCGCTCGGGGTTGACGGCAATACCATCCTTAGAGATGACATGCCCAAGATAGGTTACTTCCGGTAGCCAGAATTCACATTTGGAGAACTTGGCATATAGTTGATACTCTCGTAGCTTTTCCAGCACAAGTCGAAGATGTTCAGCATGTTCTTCTTCGTTCTTGGAAAATACCAGGATATCATCCAGATAAACCACGACGAACTTGTCGAGGTAATCCATGAATATATAGTTCATCAGACGAGAGAAGGTGGCTGGAGCATTGGTTAAACCGAAAGACATGACGGTGTACTCGTATGAACCATAGCGAGTCACGAAGGCGGTCTTTGGGATATCCTCTTCGCGAACACGGATCTGGTGGTAGCCCAACCTCAAGTCGAGCTTAGAGAACACTGACGAACCCGCCAGTTGATCATACAGATCATTGATCCGAGGAAGGGGGTATTTATTCTGAATGGTAGCTTGGTTTATAGGACGGTAGTCTTGAACTAACCGGTTTGTCCCATCCTTCTTCTTGACAAAGAGAGAAGGTGCTCCCCAAGGAGAGCAACTTGGGCGAATGAATCCTTTGCGAAGAGATTTGTCGATTTCCTCCTTAAGCTCAAGGAGTTCATGCGGCGACATTTTGTAGGGTCGCTTGGCTATAGGAGTGGTGCCTGGTTTCAAGTCGATGATGAATTCGACAGCTCTAGCAGGGGGAATCCCCGGAAGTTCTTCAGGGAAGACGTCGAGGAATTCACGCGCGACGGGAATGTTTTCAATGCCCTCGAGTGGTGCAGCGTTCAATGCATTCAATGCATAGAGCCTTGCCTCGGCATTTTGCACCAGATGGGCTTGGTAAGTAACTATCTCATCTGAAGGGTGTAGCAGATGGACGGTCTTAGTGGCGCAAACTATAGAAGCAGTATGCGCTTTCAACCAATCCATACCCAAAATGAGGTCGATGTTAGACGACTTCAAGATAATGGGAGAGGCATAGAATTCCAGCCCTTCGATTTCCACGGGGACATCGATGCCAACCAGGGAGGTTTGACACTGTCCCACGGGGGTTTTGACCAATACAGAGGTGTTCATCTCCTCACATTTAACGTCGTGCTTGTATGCAAAATCTTCTGACATGAATGAATGCGATGCACCTGTATCAAATAAAACGGATGCTGGTACTGAATTTACGAGGAGTGTACCCATCACAGTAGCAGGCTGGTCTTGAGCTTCGTTGAGATCAACGTGGTTGGCATGAGCACGACCATAAGACTTAGCATTGTTGTTGCGGGGCTGATTGTTACCACGGCCAGTTGCTGGAAGGGCCAGTTGATTCTGGTTCTGGTTGCATTCTCTAGCACGGTGTCCTGGTTGACAACACCTGAAGCACAAGCCATTATTCGGAGTGGGAACAGGAGCTTGGGATGGTGGAGCTGGAAGTCTTGACTGCCTAGATGGTGGTGGAGGCAGACGAGGTGCAGCATAGGTCTGCCTTGGGGCAGATGCATTTGGATGGTACATGCTGTTCAGGATCCATATCTTACGCTTCTGTGCGGGCGAGCCCGAAGATGAGCCCGTGTCACGGTTGCGCCTGTGAGAGCTCTGGTATTCCTGCAGACCAGTTTCGACATTGATGGCCTTGTTCACCAAGGTGGCGAAATCAGCAAAGTCATGCACTAGAAGTGCGAGCTTGATGTCAGCATGAAGGCCATCACGGAACTTCTCCTGCATGCGTGCATCAGTGGCAATGTCTTCTTCAGCATAGCGGGACAAGTCCAGAAACTCCCGCTGATAAGCTTCGACAGTTTTGTTGCCTTGGGTGAGGTTGCGGAACTCACGCTTCTTCCGGTCCATGACTCCTTGAGGAATGAAGCGGGCACGAAAAGCAGCTTGGAAGTCTGGCCATGTGATGATTGTTCCAGCTGGCAGAGTACGCCTGTGGCTGTCCCACCATTGAGCTGCGGGTCCCTTCAAGAAGAAGGAAGCAAAGGTGACATAGCTGGCAGGGGCTACATCAGCAGACTCCATCTCATAGGTGATGTCACGGAGCCAGTCATCAGCATCCAGAGGCTGAGTTGAGCTGCGGTAGATGGTTGGGTTGAGGCGTATGAAATCTTGAAGAGTCACTTGGGCTGGCTGCTGGTTCATATTGGGGCGAGGAAACTGAGCCATCATATTTTCCATGAACTGGCGGTTCAGTTCAAATTGTTGGATCATACCAGCCATGTACTCAGGTGGTGGTGGGGCATTGCCACCACGACCACGACCACCTGGTCTAACCATCCTGCTAATATATAACAGGGGTAGTTCAGCATTTGAGAAACATTTGCAAAGACAAGAATCATTCATGATGAAACATGCATAACGAGAGGAGCAAGATAGCTACTACATAGTAGTTGGCATAACTTACAAAAGGGGTCATGCATAGAGTTCAGTACACAGAGTTCAGTACATAGACTAAAACATCATAGGCGGCACACAGGCTCGCGGCGAATGCATCTAACACTACAAGCAAGCCTACATCAGTCCCAAGAGGTACTGTGGAGGTAATCGTAGCCCGACAGCTGGTAGTGAGGCAACGGATAGCCCTCCACGTCAGCAGACTGGGGGCCACGGATACTCAGGTGTAGAGCCCGACGCTCAGGTGGCAGAAGAGGACCAAGTGCGGGAGAGTAGCCTCCCACCTCTGGCCAACCGACACCGTGGGGCATCACGGTCCTGGCTGGGTAGATCGCAGTACGCGGTACCTGTCCAGATCGGACAAAGGGGTGCAGCAGCGTCAGGGCACGGTAAAGGTGCTGTCGGGTGGTGTACATCTCGTGACGAAGAGCTCGGTTAGCTCGATCCAGCCCATCAGCATGCAGAACCAGGTTCTGATGGTAGAAGGGCTCTCGGGTGACAATGGAGTAGGCAGCAGTATAGTATCCCTCCGCACCAACATCAGATGCGATAGCAATGTGCCTGAAAGGGGAGGTGTCCAACTCCCGATACTCTCCACGAAGACGTGTCAGAGCAGCATAGGCAGCATCGTGGACAGCCATATCGATGGTCACACCAACACCATGTGCGGTGTGCAGCACAGTAGTGGAGTCATACTCCCGAGAGTAGAGGTGGACGATGGCACGGTACTGCTCCTGGTTAAAATCCTGGTACTCCTCGTAGACGGTGTACTCAGGGTGCCAGCGATAACCCAGATAGGGCATCATCTCAGCTAGCACCGCAGGTGATCCCGAGGCACCAATGGCCGTCGTGTGGCGAACGACCTGCCTCGTGGGTTCCATCTGAAAGCAAAGACGTTTCAAAGGAGTCAAATGACAGTGTGTGAATTGTTCAAAATACTATTCTAAGAAACAACTATGGCTTATCCAACTTTGGGGTGAATGCGGTCACGGGATCCTAGTGTTAGAGTTAGTAAATTCGTTTAACCCGAGTAGAAGAGAGCTCAGAGTCCCAGAGTAAAGGTCGAGGAGTAAAAGATCCTAGTACCACCCAATGGCGACGTGGGCCCGTAAGACACACAGCCATGTTAGTAAAAGTTTTGGAATGTCTAGACTCGACTTCGGCCAAGGAGTGTGGAAAGGGGGATTCCTACAGGCAGTCGGCTCTGATACCAACTTGTGACGCCCCCGATTTGACCGCACACTAATCATGCACGCAAATGTGTACGATCAAGATCAGGGACTCACGGGAAGATATCACAACACAACTCTAAAACATAAATAAGTCATACAAGCATTATAATACAAGCCAGGGGCCTCGAGGGCTCGAATACAAGTGCTCGATCATAGACGAGTCAACGGAAGCAACAATATCTGAGTACATACATAAGTTAAACAGGTTTGCCTTAAGAAGGCTAGCACAAAAGTAGCAACGATCGAAAAGGCAAGGCCTCCTGCCTGGGACCTCCTAACTACTCCTCGAAGCCGAACTCCATGTAGCATCATCCTCGGGATCTCTAGCTCCTGGACTCCAGCATCTGGTTGCGACAATCAGGTATAGAAAGGGGAAAAGAGGGAGAAAAGCAACCGTGAGTACTCATCCAAAGTACTCGCAAGCAAGGAGCTACACTACATATGCATGGGTATATGTGTAAAGGGCCATATCAGTGGACTGAACTGCAGAATGCCAGAATATGAGGGGGATAGCTAGTCCTGTCGAAGACTACGCTTCTGGCCATCTCCATCTTGCAGCATGTAGAAGAGAGTAGATTGAAGTCCTCCAAGTAGCATCGCATAGCATAATCCTACCCGGCGATCCCCTCCTCGTCGCCCTGTTAGAGAGCGATCACCGGGTTATATCTGGCACTTGGAAGGGTGTGTTTTATCAAGTATCCAGTTCTAGTTGTCATAAGGTCAAGGTACAACTCCGGGTCGTCCTTTTACCGAGGGACACGGCTATTCGAATAGATAAACTTCCCTGCAGGGGTGCACCACATAACCCAACACGCTCGATCCCATTTGGCCAGACACACTTTTCTGGGTCATGCCCGGCCTCGGAAGATCAACACGTCGCCGCCCCACCTAAGCACAACAGAGAGGTCAGCACGCCGGTCTAACCCTATGCGCGCAGGGGTCTGGGCCCATCCCCTATGCACACCTGCACGTTGCGTACGCGACCGGAAGCAGACCTAGCCTAGTGGCGTTCCAGTCCAATCCGGCGCGCGCCACTCAGTCGCTGACGTCACGAAGGCTTCGGCTGATACCACGACGCCGGGATACCCATAACTACTCCCGCGTAGATGGCTAGTGCGTATAGACCAAATGGCCAGACTCAGATCAAATACCAAGATCTCGTTAAGCGTGTTAAGTATCCGCGAACGCCGACCAGGGCCAGGCCCACCTCTCACCTAGGCGGTCTCAACCTGCCCTGTCGCTCCGCCACAAAGATCCACTTGCGGGTACTCCTACGAGCCGACCCGACTTTAGTCATCACATGTGTCATGTATATAGTATATAAGTATATACCCGTGATCACCGCCCAGGTGATCACGGCCCGATAGTATAGCACAGCAGACGGACAAGAATGTAGGGCCACTGATGGAAAACTAGCATCCTATACTAAGCATGTAGGATTGCAGGTACAGGTATCAACAGTAGTAGCAAGGATAGGCTATGCATCAGGATAGGATATCGAAAAGCAGTAACATGCTACATTACTCTAATGCAAGCAGTATAGAGAAGCATAGGCGATATCTGGTGATCAAGGGGGGGGCTTGCCTGGTTGCTCTGGCAAGTAGGAGGGGTCGTCGACTCCGTAGTCGAACTGGGCACCAGCAGTGTCGGTCTCGTAGTCTACCGGAGAGAAGAGGGGGAAGAAACAGTAAATACAATGCAAACATAAGCATGACGATGCGTGACATGACAATGAACAGTGCGAGGTGTGTCCTAACGCGACAGTAGGTGGTACCGGCGAAGGGGGGGGACATCCGGGAAGTATTCCCGATGTTTCGCGTTTTCGGACAGACGGACCGGAGGGGGAAAGTTGCGAGTTCGATAGGTTAGGGAGGTGTGGTGGACGAACGGACTGCGTATCCGGATTCGTCTCGTCGTTCCGAGCAACTTTCATGTTGAAAATATTTTAATCCGAGTTACGGATTAAAAGATATGATTTTCTAAAGATTTTATTAATTTCTGGAATTTAATTAATCATTTAAATTAATTCGAAATTTGGATTTATGACATCAGCATGATGTCATGCTGACATCAGCAGTCAACAGGGGTTGACTAAGTCAAACTGACATGTGGGTCCAGTGGGACCCACCTGTCATTCACTGTTTAGGTTAATTAGGGTTTAGCTAATTAATTACTGTTTAATTAAATTAAACAGGATTAATTAACTTAATTAATTAATTAAAATTATTTTATTTTTATTTTCTTTATTTATTTATTTATTAATTTTTATTAATTAATTTATTATTATTATTATTATTAATTTATTTTATTTATTATTTTTATTAATTTATTTATTCTTATTATTATTATATTTATTATTATTATTATTATTATTATTTTTATTTATTTTTATTTTTATTATTTATTATTTATTATTTATTTTTATTTTTATTTTTATTTTTTTGTATATTCGTTCTGTGGGCTGGGCCCCGTTTGTCATAGGCCCACGGGGTCGGGCCCAGTGGGCAGTGGCTCAGGTGGGGCGAGGCCCACCTGGCAGTGGCCCAGAGGGGGCGATGCGGGTGCGGGTGCGGGTTACGGGCGCGGGCGCGGGCGAACCCGCGAGGGCTCGCGAGCACACGCCCGAGGCGTGGCCGCGGCCAAGGCGCGCCGCCGGTGAGCAAGGTGCGGCGGGGCGGGGCGACGGGCGCAGCCAGCGGCTGGAGCGGCCGGAGCGCGAGCGGGGCGGCGGTGACCGAGAGGAGAGGGGGCGGGCGACGGAGGCCGGTCGACGGGCGTGCGGTTCGGGGCGAGGGCGCGCACCGCGAGCAGGGGCGCAGCACGGGCGGGCGGCACGCACAGGGTGCGGCGAGGCGGGAGCAGACGGGCGCTGGGGGGCGATGCGCGTACGCGCGTGCGGCGGTGATGCACGGGGCTGGCGGCAGCGGCGGGGTGCGCGCGGGGGCAGAGGAGAAAGGGGGGAGGAAGGTGCGGCTCACTGGGGCCGTAGGGAGGTGGCAGCGGTGCGCGGGGAGGAGACGGAGACGACGGCGATGCGGTGTCGGGGTGCAGGCCGGCGAGGTAGCGCTCCGGCGAGGCGAGGGCGAGGCCGGCGGGGGCGGTCGGCAGCGGTGGCCTCCTCTCGATCCCGTTCTGGATCGGGGGAGGGAGGAGGAGCAGATATTTCGGGGGTGCTTTTGTTGTTTTTTTTTTGTTCTCTGTTTTGTTTTGCATTTTCTTTTATTTATTTTCTTTCACCTTTTAATCCATTTTAAAATACTTAGGCATTTTCTAAAAAGGAGTTTTCTCCACAATAATTAACAGTGTATTATTTGGCACCCACCGAACATTTTTGTTTTGATGTTTGAAAACTTTTATCGTTTGATTTAATTTTAAATTTGAATTTGACTCCGTTTCGAAATGCTGCGAGGTTAGCAACAGTAACGGAGGTAACGTGGCAAGCTTAGCGTGAGATTACTGTAGCATGATTATCCGGGCGTTACAACCACCCTTCGTCATATTCTTCGGAGTTTTTCATTCACGTGTAATAAGATCGACGATCACACTTGTCATGGTGGTCGTCTCGGCAAACATGTTCGTCTTCCTTTTAGCAATTCCTCGCATGTCGCATCATACCCGTTTGAGTTAATTCATAGTGATGTTTGGACCTCTCCTGTTGCAAGTAACACAGGCTATCTTTATTATCTTGTCATACTTGATGATTTTTCGCACTATGTGTGGACCTTCCCGTTGCGGCGAAAGTCGGACTCTTTTGCCACTCTCACCGCTTTCTACTCCTATGTCTCCACGCAGTTTGGACGTCCCATTCATGCGTTGCAAACAGACAACGGGGAGGAGTTTGATAACCTTGCGATCCACAACCTTCTCGCCACACACAGCACGATCTTTCGTCTCACTTGCCCGTACACTTCGCAACAAAATGGCCGCGCTGAGTGTGTGCTTCGCACTCTTAACGACTGCGTTCGCACCCTCCTCTTTCACGCCAACGTGCCACCGCGTTTTTGGCTCGACGCGCTCGCCACCGCATCACTACTCATCAACATTCGTCCTTGTCGCACTCGCGGGAATTTTGCACCTCATCACCTCTTGTCTGGCACGCCACCTTCCTATGCTGAGCTCCGCATTTTCGGTTGCCGGTGCTACCCCAGCATCGCTTCCACTACTCCTCACAAGCTCGCACCTCGGTCTGTGGCCTGCATCTTTCTCGGCTATCCCCCCAACACCAAAGGCTACCACTACTATGATCCTATCTCACACCGGGTGATCACTTCACGACACGTTTACTTTGATGAGATGGTTTTTCCGTTTTAGCAGGTACCTTCGGATGTTGCGGCTTTGCCCGCTCCCGGTGACGGCTGCTCACGTGCCTCTCTTGGGCCGCCCCCCGGCTTTGAGGGTGCCCCCCGCGCCACGGGTCGAGTTTCTCCCCGGTTGGCTGCCCTGGGGGCTGCACCTCCCTCGGCGCCCGCGACGCCCTTGACATCCCCGGCCCCGACCACGCTGTCGGCCTCCCCGGCGGCCTCGGAGGAGGCGGGCTCTTACTTGTCGTCGCCCGTCTTCGCTCCGGACCCGCTGCCCTGCCCGATGACTCGCTCTCGGGCTGGCACCTCCGCCCGAGCACACGGTACCCCAGCGATGAGTACCTTCTCGCTGGTTCCGTCTCTGAGCCGTCCCCTCTCCCATCGTCAGCTCGAGCAGCCCTTCGGGATCCTCATTGGCTCGCTGCGATGCAGGAAGAGTTCGACGCGCTCCAGCGGAACCGTACATGGCAGCTCGTCCCTCGGCCGCCCCGTGCCAACATCATCACGGGCAAGTGGGTCTTTCGGCACAAGACTCGTCCGGATGGCACTCTCGAGCGCTATAAAGCTCGCTGGGTGGTTCGGGGCTTTCGGCAACGCGCGGGCGTGGACTTCACCGACACATTTGCCCCGGTTGTTAAACCGGGCACGATCCGCGCTGTGCTCTAGCTAGCCGTGTCCCGAGCTTGGCATGTGCATCAGTTGGACGTGTCCAACACCTTCTTGCACGATCACCTAGCTGAGCAGGTGTTCTGTGAGCAGCCTACTGGCTTCGTCGACGCCACGCATCCAGATCAGGTGTGCTTGCTCTCCCGTTCACTTTACGGGTTGAAGCAGGCACCTCGGGCCTGGTACCAGCGCATCGCCGCCTTCCTGCAGACGCTCGGATTTACATCGACTCGCTCCGATGCGTCCCTCTTCGTGTATCATCACAGAGTTGACACGGCCTACTTGCTGCTATACATCGATGACATCATTCTGACGGCATCCACTGTCGCGCTCCTCCAGCGGCTCACTGCTCGTCTCCGCGATGAGTTTTCCCTGAAGGACTTGGGTCCCCTGCATTACTTCCTTGGCATTGAGGTGGTTCGACGACCCGATGGGTTCTTCCTGCACCAGCAGCGCTACGCCCATGAGCTTCTCGATCGAGCTGGCATGCTTAACTGCAAGCCCGCTCCTACGCCCGTCGACACCAAGGCCAAGGTTTCCGCTTTGGAGGGTTCGCCTGCATCTGATGCGACCTTCTACCACTCCATTGTGGGTGCCTTGCAGTACCTGACCCTGACGCGCCCCGACTTGCAGTATGCTGTTCAGCAGGTCTGCCTTCACATGCATGCTCCGCGCGACTCTCACTGGACTCTGGTGAAGCGTATCCTCCGATACATACGCGACACCCAGTCCTTGGGACTTACGCTGACGGCCTCCGCCTCCACCGACCTCGTTACCTACTTTGATGCGGACTGGGCCGGCTGCTTGGACACACGGCGCTCCACCTCGGGATACTGTGTCTACCTTGGGCTGTCCCTGATCTCTTGGTCCTCCAAGCGACAGCCCACCGTGTCCCGCTCGAGTGCCGAGGCTGAGTATTGAGCAGTGGCTAATGCCGTTGCTGAATGCTCTTGGCTTCGTTAGCTGCTTCAGGAGTTGCTTTGTGACGTTCACAAGGCCACACTCGTCTACTGCGACAACGTCTCCACCGTCTACCTCTCCGCCAACCCGGCCCATCATCGTCGAACGAAGCATATTGAGCTCGATATACACTTCGTTCATGAGCAGGTGGCTCTTGGGCGCATTCGGGTCCTCCACGTCCCGACGACGCAGCAGTTCGCCGACGTCATGACGAAAGGACTGCCTACTTCTGTCTTTGAGGAGTTCAGGTCCAGTCTTTGCGTCTCCGGCGACGCTTCGACTGCGGGGGGTGTTGAATATATGGTTTGTGCATGTATATTGTATAGCTTGGCCCACCTCCTAGTCTTTGTATAGTTGAGGTTGTGGCCCACCTTGTACTCCATATATACGTGCGCTATGCATTGATCAATACATCGTGAAGCATTGCCAAAACTCTCGTTTCCAACACAAAGCTACACCCTCATGGAAAAGCGAGCGACCGTAAGACCCAAATTCTAGCAGCCACCGGCCCTGAGGGCGAGCACGAGGTGGAGCACGTAGCCGCCCTTGACCTTGTACTCTTGCGTCGTCTTGTCGCTGGCCATCTGCTTGCCATCGAAGATGAGCCTCTGCTGGACGGGCGGGATGCCCTCATTCTCCTCGACGCGCTCCTTGATCCAGTCGGCCGTGTCAGTGGGTTTGATGTCGATGTCGATCTCCTTGGCGGTGGGCCTCTTCACCTTGATGGTGGTGCCACTGCGGAGGCAGAGCACCAGGTGTTGCGTTGACTCCTTGTGCATGTTGTAGTCGCCAACAAGCGACCATCCCCCAGTTGCTTCTCGGCAAAGATGAGCCGTTGCTGGTCCGGCGGGATCCCTTCCTTGTCCTAGACCTTGCCCTTGATGCTGTCCACGGTGTCGCTACCCTCCACCTCCAGAGTGATGGTTTTACCTGTCAGGGTCTTCACGAAGATCTGCATCGTCTTAGGCGAGTCGCGACTTGAGTCGTCGAGGCTTCACCGGCGGCGAAAAGAACTGTGTTTCGATCTTTTCTGGGTTGCTTCCGGGGACGGGGACCTCGGACTACGTGGATACACAACAAGGACGAAGGGACAGAGTGAGAAAAGCGAGGATTCATGTGTGTGTGTGGGGGGGGGTCTATGGGCCTGGGGTATCGGAATCCGACATGGCTGCTGTCCGGATGTCCGCAAACCTCCGCCAGGTTTGCTTTTGGTTTTCATGAATTCGGATGCGCGGACAAGTCCACGGACGTTCGATGGACGACGCCAGAGGGCACAAAGTATTCGGACAGTGCAATCCATACGGTTATAGACGTTTACAGGTGGTTTGATGCATGACATTAGAGATACCATGACAATGCAAGAACACAACAAAAAAGAGTTTCACCATTCAGCGTGAAATATTTTTATTTATGCAGAGTACATCCTAGTAAGGGCATCTCCCGCAAACCAGACACCGCATATGTCCGCGGATAGGAGGGCCAATTCGCGGACACGGATGTGGGAGCCGGCCATCCAATGCTATATGCATACATTTTCAAACTGGTGTTAAACAAATCAGACGAATTACATGCAAACCGAATGTTTTTTATTCAAACAAGACGAAAACAGTTACATTTCAAGCATATTTTAACAAAACTATACCGCGTTGCGGTAGAACTAGTCTATGGTCGGCCGCGATGGATCGCCGCTCTCACGGCATCTCTTCCCTATATTCGGCAGTTCGCTCATCGGACTGCCGGATGCCCTAGAGGGATATGCTTCAGCAAGAGGGGAAGAATAGCCTCCCTTCTCTTATGTGAAGCACGTATCGAGGTGTTTTTGGGCGGGGGGAGACGGACGCCGTGGCCTATGACCCCGCTCATCGGGCAAGACACCAGCTGTGTAACCAGGCGCCGCGGTGGTGTTGGCCTTCGTGGGACCCAAACGGCAAAGGTCTCCCATCATCTACTTTTCATCGCCGTCTGCGGTGGTCGCGGACGTGCCGGCCTCCATCAACATGGCTTCTTTCCCCATCTGCTTGACGCGTTGCCGCCATTGCACGCGACGGATTTGCTGGGAGACGGAGTTGTCCAACCTGAATGGGCGAGGAGGGAATGGCGATGGCAGTGGTGGTGACGCCAGATCTGGAGGTTTTGCATGCAAGCCAACCTGTACCGGGCTGGCTCGCCGAGCAACCCAGGCGGCTGCAATGACGGAGAACTCCTTATGTTCGCCGGAGGCCATGGCGGGTGTTGTACAAGGAGGATGTGGAGAGAGTGGAGGCTAGGTGTGGTTCTTGCCCGGCACATGGACACATTTACATAGCAGGCAGATGCGCGGAGCCAGCCGAAAAAGGCGTTTAATGCTTGCCGGCACAGGAATAGACGTGTGGCGCTTTGGGCATCATAGTAGTTCCTCAACACACGCGCCTGTTTAATGGAGGTAGGCGGGCATACGAATGCCGTTTCAGTGCGGAGAGAAGGCGTGTGGCCGGCGAGCCGCTTCAATGCCGACTCCAGTGAGTGGTCGCATCCGCTCGGGTCGACATGAATGCGGGCATGTGGCTTCAGGGGGAAACACGTGCGGGCGCGAGAAAGGGATTTTTTGTTGGGCCTGGGCAGTTAGAAGCGGGCATGATAGAGGTCCAGGCGCCAAAAAAAAACCAGCGTGTCTTCAGTTCATGAGAAAAAACACGTCTGAACCAGACTGTAAACTGATAAAGGCGTGTCTCGGATGACAAAAATAGGACCAAACTGTCTGAATGGTTGGGGATGGTTTGAGTATTGCTTTGGAGATGCCCATAGAAAAACAAGCACCGTATCATTAAACCATCAACAAACACATAGTACTACTACAACAAATCCATATCTTGACCCAGAGGACATCGCAGCCGTTCGTTTCCCTCGCGGCCCAACCGTCGAATGCCCGAGCACGCGGATCGACGGGCCCACCACCGTTCCTTTAAATACCCAGCCATCCGCATCTCTTCTCGTCATCAGAACACAAATCCCAAATCACCAACCAAATCCCCCCTCCCGCGTCCCGACGAGCACCAGCCGCCAGACATGGACGCCTCAGCCACCGGAGCGGGAGCGAAGGCGAAGAAGGGCGCGGCCGGGCGCAAGGCCGGCGGCCCCAGGAAGAAGTCGGTGACGCGGTCCGTCAAGGCCGGGCTCCAGTTCCCCGTCGGCCGCATCGGGCGGTACCTCAAGAATGGCCGCTACGCGAAGCGCGTCGGCACGGGCGCCCCCGTCTACCTCGCGGCCGTCCTCGAGTACCTGGCCGCGGAGCTGCTGGAGCTCGCCGGGAACGCCGCCAAGGACAACAAGAAGTCGCGCATCGTGCCCAGGCACCTGCTGCTGGCCGTGAGGAACGACCAGGAGCTCGGGAGGCTGCTGGCCGGCGTGACCATCGCGCACGGCGGCGTGCTGCCCAACATCAACCCCGTGCTGCTCCCCAAGAAGACGGCGGAGAAGGAGCCCAAGGAGGGCAAGTCGCCCAAGAAGACTGCCAAATCCCCCAAGAAGGCTGACAAGAAGGCTTAGAGACGCGTGCTTTGTAGAACTAATGGTTTCGATGTAGATCTGTGCTGCCAAGAAAGAAAACAATTCGAAAATCTCTCTTCGATTGGCTTAGCCGCTGTAGTGCTATGTAGTAACGGTGATTGCTGTGCCGATGTAGATCTGTGCTGCGAAGAGGAAAAAGTCAGAAATCTCTCTGATTTGAGCAAATTGTTTGTTCTTCTGTTTTTGTTGTTGCAATGTGAGCATAGGTGCGGTGGAAAAACTCAGATCTGTTTGAATTTGTCGACATTTCTTGCTTCTTCTGTTCTTTGAAGTTTCAACAGAGACGAGACTCTGCCCCTAGCCTCCCGGGTCGCTAGGGGCAGAGTAATTTTGAGATCCAAGCAGAGTTCCCCGCGCACAGTAATTTTGCAGGAGCAGCGTATGTAATCGGTTCACCCGCTACAAAAAAGCGCATGTAATCGGTTGGAGCCAACCATGAGTCTCTGTAACGGTGGACGATGACACTTCCATCAGCGAAATCGTATGCACAAATGCTAAACTTGATCTCAAGCTGAAAAGAAGATGTAGCCACCTCCATAAACTCTTCTTCCATGCTTTCTTCTAGCTTTATGGGCATCTTCAATCGTCATACATCAAATCGGACATTCCAAATGTCCGTGGATGTGTCCGGACACCACCCAGTGGCGGAGCTTCATGAGGCCCAACCTGGGCATGGCCCCCCAGCTCAAACAAATTATGTGCAAACCAGGCGATATTTGTTAAATTACGAAATATTTTACCTACTACTTCCTCCGTTTTCAGTACAGTGTGTACTTCCTCCGTTCTCAGTATTAGAGTTGAGACAGTTATTTGGGGACGGAGAGTACTAGATTTCTCAGTACAGTGTGTGTGTGTTGAGCTAGCTATGGATGTAGTATTACCTTAAATTCCAACAAGCCATCCAACAATTAAGTTGCTCCTTTGCAATTCCAGATTTCCAGCTGCTTCGTGACCTCCATAGTACTAGGGCGCGTTCGGCAGTCCACCAACTCCTTCAAATTCTAGAATCTGCAGAGCAGCTGTTTGATCGCTCCAAGTATTTTAACTACCGCTCCGGGAGCGGAGCCATGGAGCAGAGGGAAACCGAACGCGGCCCTAGTTTGATGCGCTTTCACCCTTTCAGGGTGATGCTTTTGTTATCTGTTTTGGCAGGGTGATGCTGATGGCTCTCTGGGCAGGCTGTGGCTGGAGAGGACGGCAGAGATCAAGCAGCTCTAGATCTTTGCTACTACTAGTTTACCTGGAACTTGTTTCTTTCTCATGTCTACCTAGCTCTTGGGTGTCTGGTTTCAATTTTGTACTATGGAAGCTAAGACTTGATGTCACTTGGCGTGATACTCCCTCTCTAACTTTTACAAGACGTTTTTAGAGTCCATGACAGCGTCAAAAAATGTCTTATAATAAGTTAGAAAGGAAGTATTATACCGATGATGGAGCCCTAATTTTACTACTCCGTTTTTCAAGCTAAAACAGCTTGAAAAACATTCTTATATTATGGGACGAGGCGAGTAGTACAATATGAGTAGAACATGCAAGCTCTTCATGAGTATCAACTGTCGATCAAACTGTCCAGACTTCCTGATCTTGCTATTCTTAGTTTGCAAAAAAGCATGTAGTCGAGTAAAACCCATAGCAAATAAATGTACGTTCTGCCGCAAATTCATGGACGTTTAAGCCAATTTCTTACACTGCAACTTCTGTTTTGCCATTCAATTTCGTACAAACATTGTGCAGCCTGCGCAACGGTTCAATTTCGACAACCTCAGAAGCCGCACAAACACTGTCCATCTTATTCCATCGAGCATGCCATCCACACACTATTTACATTATTATTCATCCAGGCCGATGATTGACGCTGCAATCACTCATACGGGCCTACTTAATTTGCTGGCGTCTTGTTACCCTCAGCTGCAAACGGCTTGCGAAGAAACTCCCGTGCTATCTTCCCGTTTGCGCCCTCCGGGAAGAAGCCGCCGGGCACGTGCTCGTCGCCGGTGAGGTACAGGATTCTGAGCAGCTCCGCCGGCATGCGTGCGTAGGAGAGCGAGTCCCTGTCGGCGGAGAGCACGTTGGTGCAGATCCTCCCCTCCGCGCCAAGCTCGGGCGGCACGGTGAGCCCCTCGTCCTTCACCCCGCACTTCCCCAGCTGGTTCCTCGCTGTGGAGATGCGGTCGGTGAACTCCGCCACCGTGATCCCCTTGTAGGGCGGCACCGTCTCGCTCTTGCACTCGAAGAGCAGCGCGCGGAAGACGGCGTCCTGCCCCGCCTCCACGCCTAGCAACCCTGCAAGAAGCTGCAGCAGATACAGTGGCCTCAACTCAACTTGTGTGTAACTTGCAGGTTTCAATGTGCATGTGCATGGACACGATGTTGGATGGTGGACTTTGGTTACGTGTTTAGTCTCGTAGCCGTCGATGATGGGGTTGGTGCCGGTGTAGCCGTTGATGCCCAGGTAGGGGATCACGTAGCACGCCAGCAGGAAGTTGCGGCTGTCGATGTAGGGGTCGAAAGGAGGGTCCAGATGGTAACCAAATGCTTGGTCCATCACCCTTGCAAAGTTGTTGGCGCTCAGGTCTATCTTTGGCCTAGGAATCCCACCAACTGTGTTCTGGATAGCCCTACAATGAAAACAAACCGCAAGACATGGATTTTCAGTACCAACTTGCTTCTATCCAAGTGTATGAAGCGCAATTCAAAATGGTGAAGGCGAGTTGAGTGCCATCTTTTACACACCTCACGTGGCCGACTTCTTGAAGGCCAAACTCCGCGGCGATGCGCCATGTCACCTCGTCGAGGTTGGCCTTCATGGCGCCCACCGGAGGCGGCCCTCCCAACGTCAGGTTCGGGGCGATCTGGTCAAGCCCTACACCGAACGCTGCGTGGAGGAAGAACTCGGCCTCGGTGTACTCCAGGTTCAGCGCGAACTGCATCGGGTCGACGTCGTACGGGAACACCGGGACCGGGACGTGCGGAGCCGGTGCCTGGCACCGAGGTCCGCCGCAGTCCGAGGTTTCCACTGCCAGCGCCGACGCCTTGGCCGGAGGGCAGGCAGGGTCGACCGCATGGCCGGATGATGCCCTGCATGAACAGGCCAGGAGGAACAAGAGCAGGAGAGGGGAGTAGGTGTGAGATGATGCCGTTGCCATCTTCACAAAAGGTTTAAGCATCCGAGGATGCTGGACTGAAGGTGCATGGTGTCATCTCTGCTGAACTTATAGCGGATCAGCGTAGCATGTCCAACAATCTGGAAGCTGCCCTTCTGAAGCAATCAGCTAACTAACGTTCTTTGGCTGTGATTGTTGCCTGAATTTACCTCCTTCAGCGAGGTGACGTTGTGTGCGAGAAATCTAGATCGCTGACGCTTGGAGGTATCTGGAAATAGATTACTTGTTGAAGCCAAGAAGTGAGACTCGCAGACAGATCACTTTCTTCAGAGTCAGTTCAGGTGCTTCACTTCAATTTGGATTGCAATGGTGCATCGTCTCAATTTTCTTCAGCCTATATCTGTACCACCCATGGAAATCTGCCAAGTGTAACTTCCAAATCCAGAGAAACCCTGGAAAATTCCAGGCCACAGATGCTATTTCTAGGTGAGAGGTGAGTACCTGCGGGTCACTCCGTCAAAATTTCTTCACTGATGTGACATGTTTATACACGGCAGTTATTGTGGTTGTTGTCAGGGTGTCCAGAGAATTCAAGCCTTTCCTTGTTCGTAGTTTCCCATGGAGAACGCCTTTCCTTTGTTGGAAATCTTCAGGTAACCATGTCAGTAACTGCAACCACATGCACCAGCTACCCTTCCTGACTGGAATAAATCACGCATGACATAACACTGACCAGCTGATTTTATATTGTGGTTAAGCTTCGAGCTGAGGAGGTGCCTAAACTGCCACCTTTCCTTTTTTTCCATTGAGGAAAAGCAAATGCTTGTACGGTTCATCTTGCTTTCGAATGGTCTTGCGAGGTGGTAGAAGGGAGCGGTTAGCAAAGCCGAGCTTAATTATCTCACACCTCCAAGTTTAAATTAATCACCGTCAGTCAAACTGCACGCGTGCTGAAAATAGGCTCAAAGCCCCTAGAATCATGATAGCCGACTTGGATGACGGGGGTGAAGAAGTGAAAGAGATGGGGTGCTCCAGGTGATCATCTCTTGCCATGCAACATCCCCTCCATTGTCAGCTCTAATGAGTTTCTACCCGTTGCCATGAAGATCTTGTGCAAACAACTCCTGTGCTGTAACCACGCCTTCTAGTGAAATCCTACAAAAAAAATGTTATAGGCAAGTTACAAGAAGTGTTGATGATTCGGTTCACTCCATGAAACCAAGTAAATTCAAAATTCAAGCTGGAAAGCGCAGAGAAGCAGCAGAGACCAGCGGAGGAAACATTTTCTCAGCTGCACGGCGGGGAACAGAGAATCCACCACGCGTGCCTGTGTCACTTGCAGTTAATGTTTTGCAAAAATAATTCGTTGGCTGTTTGTTTGCAGTACCTAATTCAGCAGGTAGATACGGATCCTTGAGCTCTTGCTGAAAAGAGAAGCAAGCTAAAGTTACTCTCTTGGATGCTGAGTTAAAAACAACTTTCACATGGCACATGGTGAATATGAATTACCGGGTTAAGTGGTTGCAGGGCCATCTGCGCATAAACACACATGATTGTTTCCTGGAACCGAGAAAATTTGTAAAAGCTTTTCCTGTTTTTCACACACATATAAGGATATACTTTCACTTTATGACTCTTTCTTTCCTACTAGATTATAAACTAATTATGTACACTGAATATATGTTACTGCAGATGGTGAAGCACGTCTACCCATCTAGTCATGAAGGAATAGCTGGGTGAGATGGGTCGGTCAAGGGAGAGCTCGCCTGTTTCAGCGGTTTTCTACCTGATTGTTTTACCATTGGTGAGCCAACGCTGAGAGCTCAGATCTTTCACCCCACTTAAAATTGCAGGGAGAGGAAATGCAACAACAACAAAGCCTTTTTGTCCCAAGCAAATTGGGGTAGGTTGTGTCCTCTGTTATGCATTCATCTGTACTTGATTGGTTTGAATGGTAGCAGGTGATCAGTACCAGCCCCTGTTTGATTTAAGATGATCAGTTTAGAACTATTTGAACATTGCACCAACCACAAAAAGGAAATGTTAAAAGTTACAGGACGTCGTCCAAAATTTTCACGATAACTCATATTTACAATTCTCAAATTTTGACAGAGAATCAGCCAAAATAATTGTTACAAACAAGAAAATAGAGGACTGAACAGAAGACTGAGATAGAAAATTCAAGCAACACATGGGGAAAGGCCTCCCTAACAACAACTGTAGATTACTTGGTACAAACTACAAAGTGTGTGTTTTGAGCTAGCTATGGATGTATTACCTTAAATTTCAACAAGCTATGCAACAACTAAGTTGCTCCTTTGCACTTCCAGACTTCCAGCTGCTCCGTGACCTCCATAGTGCTCCAATGATGCGCTTTCACCCTTTCACGGTTCAGCTCTAATGGATTTTCTCCCTTTACATCAGCAGTCCTCACTAACATAAAGAGTCGGCTTATACATCCTAGGTTCCAAATTCAGCAATCTTTTCATGAGACTCTTTCGATTTAGTTTCACCATCCCTTGGTTCTTGTAACCACGTAGAGATCAACCAGTTTTATTTTCTTTTAACATGCCATGGAAAAGTAATCACATGTTCGGTGTCTAATAACTTTGTGTCAAAGCAAATATCAGGAGATCCATTTATACACCTTCAATCTGTGAAAACATGAAGCTGGGTGAGTACAGCTAAGGAAACCCCAAGTATAGAACATCACCCAACAAACAATCTTCTAACCATGAAAGCCACAAAATAAATGGTCACATAAGCTATCTTCAGGGGAATGCTTGTCACGGTACTGACGATGCCATTGCATCTCCATTCTTTCTCTTCGGTAACGGTCAGAGTCCTGTTTCCGCCCAGCCTTTTGTAAGCCATATATCAGAACTTCATATGTACCCGCAGAAGCAGATATCTCATTAGTTATCATTTGAGAGAATAGTTCAAGAGCCTTATCAACTTCGCCAGCTTGAAAATAGGCATTCATAAGGGCAGTGTAGGTAATCACATTCTGGTCCGCAGGTGATAACCCAAAGATATGCGCCGCGTATGAAGAATGCCCGGCAGAACCCAATCTGAGTATTAAGACAGATAACAGATATGCTCCAAGATTGCAGCCATGTTTAATCAATCTTTCAACAATCTTAGATACCAAATCAAACGAATCATTTCTGATGTATTGACCAAGAAGGCAACTATATGCAGATCTGTCAAGTTCACTGCCTACTCTTAGGCTATAGTACAGAACTGTGAGTCCACATGATGGTCTGCAGTTTGCACAGCTGGCCTGAATAATATCAGATAGTATATGCGATTCAAACTTCACATTCCTCGTGGTCAATTCATTTACCATCTGTTCGATAGCAGACCAGTTTCTAGAAGCCAAAAGGTATATAATCGTACTTCTGTCAGTAATGCAGCTTAGATGAGAAAATGTTGGGTCATATTCCATTCCTTCGGATGCAAGATGAGGATTCACTTCCCAAAGAAGATTAGGGCTCTCACCACTAGCTTTTAGAGCTTCTAGTGCTTCCAAAAAGACAGGCCTACGGAGAACAATGCCTTTCTCCTTCATGTGCTGAAGAATGAAGGTCATCACTGACGTCTCACCAGCGCTGGCACACTTCTTGACTAGAATATTGCAGAGTGGCTTGTCTGGTTCTACGCCTGCATCTTGCATGTCACTCATAATTTGTAGAGTAGCTTGGAATTTTCCTGATGACAACCAGAATCATGTCAGTATATGATATGATGGTCCAAGGATTACGTCTTGCAGTGCAAATGAACATGAACAAAGATGTCTAGGGGCCAACTATCATTTATGCAGTGTAAATGAACATGAAAAATCATGGGGCAGTGCAAATGTCTAGGAGCCATCCGTTCAAGCATTCCATCGAACAGAAAGCCGCGTTGGGAGTGCACAGGTAAGCAAGAAAACGCGTAATGGGCATTTCGTCGAGCACCTCACCTGCGTCAGCGAGATGCTCGATGAGCACGGTGTAGGTGGTGCAGCTGGGCCGCAGCCCCTCGGCCACCATCTCCTCGAACACCCTCCTGCCCTCGGCGGCCCTCCCGGCGTCGAACAGGATCTTGACGCACGCCGTGTAGCTGACGAGCGTGGGGCGGCACTTCCCCCTGCGGGAGCGCATCTCCTCCCACACCCGCATCGCGGCGTCCACGTCCCCGGCGCGCGCCAGCCAGTGCATGACGGTGGTGAACGTGGCGGCGTCGGGGTCCACCCCGGCGCGGAGCATCTCGGCGAGGAGGTGGAGCATGGCGGGGACCCGGCCGGCCTCGCCGAGGAGGTGGAGCATGGAGGTGTAGGTGTAGCGGTCGTGGCGGAAGGCGGCCCCGGGTGTGGGGGAGGAGGCGGCGAGGCGGAAGAAGAGGAAGGCCTTCTGGAGCGGCGGGTGGGTCTTGAGGACGCGCGCCACGACGTGCGAGTCCCAGACGAGGCCCGGGAGGGAGAGGAGGAGCGGGCGCGCCGCCGACCAGGGGTGGTCGCGGAGTATGTTGGTCACGCGGCGGACGACGTCGCGGGTGTACGTCGGGGCGGAGGGCTCGGCGGAGGGTTTGGGGCGGGGCGGAGGGCGGCGGCGGGGCTTGGCGGGGAGGAAGTGGCGCTGGCGGCGGAGCATTTTCGGCGGCGACGAGGCTGCGGAGAATGCGACGGGGAACTGTTCTTTTTTTTTTTAGGGGTACGGGGAACTGATATGCCCCGTGTGTAACGGGGAACTACTTTGGACGGCGGACAGGCACCTGCGGAAGAACCAGTGAAACTAGACAAATCACAGACATGATCCTAGTTTAATAGAGGTTGCTAAAGTTAAAAAAAAAGACAAATCATTTTTCCTACAAAGAAATTAATCTTTTTTTGAACTCAATATAACATGAATAATGCTCCCTCAGTTTGGAAATACTTGTCGAGGAAATGGTTAAAAATGAATCTATCTATAACTAAAATACGTCTATATACATTTATCTATCCGACAAGTATTTCTGAACGAAAGGAGTAATATATAAGAGTATGCACAAACAAAAAACACAGAGATAATATTTGATACTCCCTCCGTCCCAAAATAAGTGTCTCAAGCTTGAGATGCTTATTTTGTAATGGAGGGAGTAGTTTATAGCATGTGCTATTATCAGTACATAATTTTGACATTATACACACACCGCTAGTAAAACTGTAGTCATGCATGAATAATGAATTAGTTTCATAGCGGGCATCTAGCATGCAAGTCAAATTGAGTATAATATAAACAACCTTCCTTTTTCTTTTCTATTTGTTTCCGAGACGAGCCCCCTGACGCTCCCGAACGTCCCCACCACCTGCTGCGCGTCATCCTCGTCGGATCCGGCGAGATCTGACTAGAATCCTCAGCGCCGTCGCCCTCCTAACCACACGAGTCTCCGCCCCTGTCGCTCACAGACGTCCCCGCCTCCTGCCCGCGCGCCATCCTCGTCGTCATCGCCCTCCCAGCCGCACGATTCTCCGCCTTTTTCAAAACATAGGCTCAGTTGCAGAAAACGTCGGCAGGAAGGGGTTTCTCTTGACCTTCTAATCATGAGTCAATCCAACGGACGCGGAGGCGGCGGACGCTTGCATGCGATCGGCCGGCTGAAGGTAACCTTTTCCCATCAGCTATTTAAATTTGTGAATATTCTATGAAATACATAAATATTTTAAAAGCACCGTTTTCTTTTTAAAACCATGGTTTTCAATTCACAACATTTTTAAAACCCAAGCTTTAAAAAAAGATCCTTGAACATCTTTTAATTTAGCTAACTTTTTCAAATGAAAAACGATAGAAGGTTTTATGAGTTAGCATTGGCCAGCAAACAAATACTAAGCAAACGGGCGAAGCAAGGAGCCAAGCTAAGCGAGTGACAGTTTTATGGGCAGCTCATGTGAGCATTATATTAACAATTTCGCAATTTCAACGCTCAATAGGAGCTCACAAGGGGCTCACATAATCATAACCTAGTATACCAAGGTCGAAACGTGTAAAGACACCACAACCATCATCAAACAAGTCCACTCAACTCTCAAAACAAATAATGTCTTCAACAAGACAGCCAAACATGATATAGGAATGAAAAGATGACACCGTCAGAACATAATTAAAACTCAAACCAATGCAGGTAAAACCAAGTCGAAAGAAACGGCATAATAACCCGTTATAGAAAAAGAGTTATTCCCACTAGTAAAGAACGACGCGGCGGCGAAGCGCGCGTTAACCTCCAGTGCATCACAGTATATATCAGTACAAGCTTTGAGAAATCAAGAACTACAAGGCGACGACACGTCACTCAAACATCACAGATCACACCACCACACTTTAACCAAGTTGATCACGCAAACACTGCGAAGAAATTGACAAGAATGAATCAATTCAGTTCAGGCCACGCCATGGATTAGCCAGGAGTAGCAAGCTAGTGCTTGTGCTCGAAGTCCTCGGTTGCGCGCGTGGGCTGGTAGCCGATGCCGTGGCGGTTGTTGGGGAACATCATGAAGGCGTAGCTGGCGACGCCGCCGACGACCGGCGGCAGCACGGCCATCATGGTCCTCTCGCCGGCCTCCAACGCCGGGTAGAGGCAGGACACGGTGTCCCTGTCCAGCAGCGCGAGGGTGGCGAACACGATGAGCGAGAGCGCGGCGTGCACGAAGTCGCCGGCGCGGAGGCGGTACCCGGACAGGTCCCTGGCGGCGCCGGCGTCCGGGTCGGTGGAGAAGGTGCGCATCCCGCGGCGCGTGACGACGCCGTAGTAGACCCTGCCGTCGGAGCCGACGTAGCTGTCGGTGAAGGAGGAGAAGGCGCAGAAGGCGCCGCAGAGCGCGAGGAGCGCGCCGGAGAGCACCTTGTTGTAGGCGGCGCAGTGGCCGTTGTTGGTGACGAGCGGGCTGAGGAACTGGAACATGAACACCGTGCCGCTCGGCAGCAGCTTGATCAGATCCGCCACCCCGCGCAGCGCCCGCTCCGCCACCCCCACGCTCCTCGCCGCCGGTGCCGCCATCAGTGGCCGCCGCGTCGCGTCGTGGCTCCCTATCTTCGGTCGCACTGTTGACTCCTGCGCTCTAGACTGCACTGCTCGTCTTTGCTGCTGCTCGATCTTGGTGTGGGTGGAATGAGATGCGATCAGTGACGATTTATAGGCGGGCGTTTGTTGATTGCTTGCCGCATGGCAATCTTGTGTCCTGTATCATGTTGGATGACGGGTGGACGGAGTAATGGAAGGGGTTGCTTGGAAGGATTTGTTTCGGGGCATTGGTTTGCTTGCACTCCTGAATGTTATACTGCTGATATGGATGGATCGATGGATGGACAGCGTTCTTGCGTTGCCCGCCGGACATGTTTGGCATGCGTGCGAAGATCAAGGGACGGACGGCCGGATCGGCAGGGTGGTGAAGATTTAATTTTTCCTTAGCTTTGCTTTTATCCTTCTTCTTTCTTATTACAGGAATTTCTTGCTTTGCTTCGAAGACATGCATGAGACTGAGACAGACATGCACGGGCTGGACTTAATTTGATCCACTGGTCGGCGGTATCTGGAAAAGTCAGTGTGGCAAGATAGCATCCAGATTCACGGTAGACGCACATCAAGCTCTAAAAGACATATCAGTCAACCATTAATCACGCAATAATCCTTAACACCGGTGATAAGGATCAATTAGTTTTGCTTATAATCCTAACATCTACACTTAGTTAGCTTTACACCTCCACACATCCAACCTGTAGCAACACTGATTGACCTCGCGACGACACGCGTTCGGCAATGGCGGTCGTCCTTGTTGTGTCCATGTGGTTGTCTTTGCTACGTTTTCCGTGTGACTGGTTGTCCTGGCAGCGTTTATGTAATCGGTTTTGCAGCATGGAGGTCCAACTTCTCAATAGAAAAATAATAGCGGCGACTGGTGTTACATTGGCGTGCTTCCGAACATAGCAAGCGATTGGCCTTCCAACATTGTCTTGTGCTTTGTACAACAGCAGCGGGCCTAAAACTGTTGTTTGTGCTGTTTGCAGCAACAATGTCGATGGAAAGTTGCATGTAGATTAACCCAGTATTTTTTTCCAAAAAAGTAAAACTTGATAGCGACAAAAACATTAAGAAATAAAAACATTCCTTTGCACATTGAAAAGGTTAACAGGCCGTCCAAAAAAATCAAAGCTGAAGGCAGGTTGTTTGCTTCTTTTTTTGTTTTTCAGTAGTTTGCTAGCGAGACCCGATTGATCCCATGGAAAGAACGCAGCAACATCTCCTGTGTTGCACACATCTCGGGGGTTGTTTTATTAGCGTGCATTAAGATTCAGCCGTCACTCCCCAGTTATATATACCAATGCAACCAGGTATCTTATATCTTTTGTTAGTTAGATTCAGCCATATCATACACAACATGAGACGTGCAAGCACATCACGAGACAACAATCCAGCCATACTTCCCACATTTCTGTTTAGAGCCAACATTAATTCTTTCGCCAGGCTCCGTTCCCACAATTTCATTTCATTAGAGCCAACCTTAATTCCTTCACTCCCGCACCTTACCCTTTGTTGGGCTTGATGATTACTCGACAACTTTTCGGCGTATATAAACTGGTAGATTTTTGTGGATCGAAGCGAGGTGGGATAAATATTGAAACAAACCCTCTCTATATAAAAAAATGACCGTACTTTTAAAATTTTCAAAAATGGGCGTGTTTTCATATTTGTACATAAATTAAAAAATGTTTGGAATTTTCAGAAAATGTTCGTGTTTTTGAAAGTTTGTTCGGAATGGTTTTGTTCTGATTTTTCACAACTTTTAAAAAATGTTTAGAATTTCAGAAAATGTTCCTGATTTCAGAAATTGTTCACAAATTGAAAAAATGATCATGCTTTCATTTTTTCAGGAATTTCAAATAATGTTCTCGTTTCCAAAATTGTTCAAAAATGTTTTAAAAAACGTGTTTTCAAATTTTCTTGAAGTTTTTTTTAAAAAAGGAATTTTTTGTTCAAAATTTTCAGAATTTTTGTGGAATTTTAAAAACAATCCCGTTTCCACAGATTGTTCAATTTTTTTAAAAAAATCATGTTTTCCTTTTTGCAGGAGTTACATTTATTTTGTGTTTACCAGTTTTTTTCGGGAGTTTAAAAACTATTCCTGTTTGAAAAACTTGTTCATGATTTTCAGAAAATGTTTCAGTTTTTTTCAAAATAGTTTTACAAATTTGTAAAGTGTTTGCGTTTCACAAAACGTTATGGTATTCTTTTAAAAAACAATTGCATTCAAAATTTTAAAAATATTCATATCTGCACTGGAGATTGGTTCTTAATGTTTTGCACTATCGTATAACCAGTAAAGCTTGGTAGGTCAACTGGTTGTGGTGTGACGTTGTAGTATGACATCCTGTGTTCGACCCCCCACAGGGCATACCCAGCGTCCCATGACAGACGAGAAAAATAACCAGCGTTCAATGACAGACGGAAATTAGTTGGGTCCGACACTAAACCAAAAAAAGTGGAGAAACAATCCTCCCTTTATAATATTAGGTAAAGATAAAGATGGACCAAGCTACTTATGTACTTTTAGCAACTCCAATAGCTCCCATATCGTTAAGAAAACCACCAGAAAGTCGAGGCAAAAAAAGGCCTCCAACGGGTCTCGTAAACCCTAAAAAGCTTTATGGGATCTTGTATAATTACCCCTAAATCCCCTCACGTTCACAGGAAAATGACATTCCCGTAAACGGTGATTCATTAACTGAAAAACACTAACCGAATAGCTGAAGATGTCACAAGCAAAGGTCATATAGCTTAATTGACTGTAAGTTGAATAAGCTATGACCCTCTTTAGATCATTCTGTAATATTTCATTGGTTGCAGCAAGGAATGACGTCATTGTTGGAGAACGCAGTAATTTCAAAATTTTGCCTCCGATCACGCAAGATCTATCTAGGAGAAGCATAGCAACGAGCGGGGAGAGTGTGTCTACGTACCCTCGTAGACTGAAAGTGGAAGCGTTTAGTAACGCGGTTGATGTAGTCGAACGTCTTCGCGGTCCAACCGATCAAGTACCGAACGCACGACACCCCTGTGATCTACACACGTGATAACCCACAAGTATAGGAGATCGCAACAGTTTTCGAGGGTAGGGTATTCAACCCAAATTTATAGATTTGACACAACGAGAGCCTAAGAATATTTGAAGGTATTAGCAGCTGAGTTGTCAATTCAACCACACCTGGAGATTAATTATCTGCAGCAAAGTGATCAGTAGCACAGTAGTTTGGTAGTTTTGATAGTAGTGACAGCAGCAACGGTAACAGTAATAGTGATATCAGTAATTTTGTAGCAAGTGTAACAGTAATGATAACAGTAGTAACTTAGCAGAAACAATATAAGATAAATTCGTAGGCATTGGATCGGTGACTTGTTGGATGATATTCATCATGTGGCAGTTATAACCTAGGGCGATACGACACTAGCTCCAGTTCATCAATATAATGTAGGCATGTATTCCGTAAATAGTCATACATGCTTTATTAAAAGAACTTGCATGACATATTTTGTCCTACCCTCCCGTGGCAGCGGGGTCCATATTGGAAACTAAGGGTTATTAAGGCCTCCTTTTAATAGAGAACCGGAACAAAGCATTAACACATAGTGAATACATGAACTCCTCAAACTACGGTCATCGCCGGGAGTGGGCCCGGTTGTTGTCACTCCGGGGTTGCCGGATCATAACACGTGGTAGGTGACTATAACTTGCAAGATCGGATCTAAAACATGGATATAATGATTAATTCATAAACGGTTCAGATCTGAGTTCATGGCACCCGGGCCCAAAGTGACAAGCATTAAGCATAGCAAAGTCATAGCAACATCAATCTAAGAACATAGTGGATATAAGGGATCAGGCCCTAACAAAACTAACTCGATTACATGATGAATCTCATCCAACTCCTCACCGACCAGCGAGCCTACGAAGGAATTACTCACTCCCGGTGGGGAGCATCATGGAATTGGCGATGGAGATGGGTTGGTGATGACGAAGAACGAAGATCCCCCACTCCGGAGCCCCAAACGGACTCCAGATCTGCCCTCCCAAGGAAGAATAGGGCTTGGCGGCAGCTCCGTCTTGTGAAACGTGATAATTCTTTCTTCCTGATTTTTTCTGGAAATATGTGAATTTATAGTATCAAGGGGGTCGTCAGCGGGGCCACCAGGTGGGTACAACCCACCTGGACGCGCCAGGAGAGGGGGGCGCGCCCTGGTGGGTTGTGCCCACCCAGGGGCCCCTCTCTAGTGGTTGTTGGCTCCAAAAATCTTCTTTTATTCCATAAAAAATCCTCGCAAAGTTTCACTTTATTCTGAGAACTTTTATTTCTGCACAAAAACAACACCATGGTAGTTCTGCTGAAAACATCGTCAGTCTGGGGTTATTTTCATTCAAATCATGCAAAATAGAGTCCAAAACAAGAGGAAAAGCGTGAGAAAAAGTAGATACGTTGGAGAAGTATCAACACGTTCAGCTCGGTGACGTCCCTCAAACTCTTGATCCAGCTGAGGCCGAGGGAGAGTTCCGTCAGCACGACGGCGTGGTGACGGTGAAGATGAAGTTACCGGCGCAGGGCTTCGCCTAAGCACTACGACGATATGACCGAGGTGTAAAACTGTGGAGGGGGGCACCGCAAACGGCTAAAGATCAACTTGTGTGTCTATGGGGTGCCCCCTCCCCTGTATATAAAGGAGGGAGGAGAGAAGGTCGGCCCTAGGAGGGGGCGCTCCATGGGGGGACTCCTACTTGGACTCCTAGTCCAAGTAGGAATCAATCCCCCCCCTTTCCTAGTCCAAGTAGGAGAAGAAGGGAAAGAGGAGAGAAGAGAAGGAAGGAGGGGGGCGCCGCCCCACCCCTTGTCCAATTCGGACTGGGCAAGGGGGGGGGGTGCCACCTCTGGCCGGCCCTCTATCTTCTCCACTAAGGCCCATTATGGCCCATTAATCCCTTGGGGGGTTCCGCTAACCTTCCGATACCCCGGAAAATACCCGATACACTTCGGAACCATTCCGGTGTCCGAATATAACCTTCCAATATATCAATCTTTATGTATCGACCATTTCGAGACTCCTCGTCATGTCCGTGATCTCATCCGGGACTCCGAACGACCTTCGGTACATCAAATCACATAAACTCATAATACGAATCGTCATCAAACGTTAAGCGTGCGGACCCTACGGGTTCGAGAACTATGTAGACATGACCGAGACTCATCTCCGGTCAATAACCAATAGCGGAACCTGGATGCTCATATTGGCTCCTACATATTCTACGAAGATCTTTATCGGTCAAACCGCATAACAACATACGTTGTTCCCTTTGTCATCGGTATGTTACTTGCCCGAGATTCAATCGTCGGTATCACCATACCTAGTTCAATCTCGTTACCGGAAAGTCTCTTTACCGGCAAGTCTCTTTACTCGTTCCGTAATGCATCATCTTGCAACTAACTCATTAGTCACATTGCTTGCAAGGCTTATAGTGATGTGCATTACCGAGAGGGCCCAGAGATACCTCTCCGACAATCGGAGTGACAAATCCTAATCTCGATCTATGCCAACTCAACAAACACCATCGGAGACACCTATAGAGCATCTTTATAATCACCCAGTTAAGTTGTGACGTTTGATAGCACACTAAGTGTTCCTCCGGTATTCGGGAGTTGCATAATCTCATAGTCATAGGAACATGTATAAGTCATGAAGAAACAATAGCAATAAACTAAACGATCATAGTGCTAAGCTAATGGATGGGTCTTGTCCATCACATCATTCTCTAATGATGTGATCCCGTTCATCAAATGACAACTCATGCCTATGGCTAGGAAACTTAACCATCTTTGATTAACGAGCTAGTCAAGTAGAGGCATACTAGGGACACTATGTTTTTCTATATATTCACACATGTACTAAGTTTCCGGTTAATACAATTCTAGCAAGAATAATAAACATTTATCATGATATAAGGAAACATAAATAACAACTTTATTATTGCCTCTAGGGCATATTTCCTCCAGTCTCCCACTTGCACTAGAGTCAATAATCTAGATTACATAGTAATGATTCTAACACCCATGGAGTCTTGGTGCTGATCATGTTTTGCTCGTGAGAGAGGCTTAATCAACGGGTCTGCAACATTCAGATCCGTATGTATTTGCGAATCTCTATGTCTCCCTCCTTGACTTGATCGCGGATGGAATTGAAGCGTCTCTTGATGTATTTGGTTCTCTTGTGAAATCTGGATTCCTTCGCCAAGGCTATTGCTCCAGTATTGTCACAAAAGATTTTCATTGGACCCGATGCACTAGGTATGACACCTAGATCGTATATGAACTCATTCATCCAGACTCCTTCATTTGCTGCTTCTGAAGCAGCTATGTACTCCGCTTCACACGTAGATCCCGCCACGATGCTTTGCTTAGAGCTGCACCAACTGACAGCTCCACCGTTCAATATAAATACGTATCCGGTTTGTGACTTAGAGTCATCCGGATCAGTGTCAAAGCTTGCATCGACGTAACCATTTACGACGAGCTCTTTGTCACCTCCATAAACGAGAAACATATCCTTAGTCCTTTTCAGGTATTTCAGGATGTTCTTGACCGCTGTCCAGTGATCCACTCCTGGATTACTTTGGTACCTCCCTGCTAAACTAATAGCAAGGCACACATCAGGTCTGGTACACAACATTGCATACATGATAGAGCCTATGGCTGAAGCATAGGGAATGACTTTCATTTTCTCTCTATCTTCTGCAGTGGTCGGGCATTGAGTCTGACTCAACTTCACACCTTGTAACACAGGCAAGAACCCTTTATTTGTCTGATCCATTTTGAACTTCTTCAAAACTTCATCAAGGTATGTGCTTTGTGAAAGTCCAATTAAGTGTCTTGATCTATCTCTATAGATCTTGATGCCCAATATATAAGCAGCTTCACCGAGGTCTTCATAGAAAAACTCTTATTCAAGTATCCTTTTATGCTATCCAGAAATTTTATATCATTTCCAATCAACAATATGTCATCCACATATAATATTAGAAATGTTACAGAGCTCCCACTCACTTTCTTGTAAATACATGCTTCTCCAAAAGTCTGTATAAAACCATATGCTTTGATCACACTATCAAAACATTTATTCCAACTCCCAGATGCTTGCACCAGTCCATAAATGGATCACTGGAGCTTGCACACTTTGTTAGCATCCTTTGGATCGATAAAACCTTCTGGTTGCATCATATACAACTCTTCTTCCAGAAATCCATTCAGGAATGCAGTTTTGACATCCATTTGCCAAATTTTATATTCATAAAATGCGGCAATTGTAACATGATTCGAACGGACATAAGCATCGCTACGGGTGAGAAGCTCTCATCGTAGTCAACTCCTTGAACTTGTCGAAAACCTTTTGCAACAAGTTGAGCTTTGTAGACAGTAACATTACCGTCAGCATCAGTCTTCTTCTTGAAGATCCACTTGTTCTCTATGGCTTGCCGATCATCGGGCAAGTCAACCAAAGTCCACACTTTGTTCTCATACATGGATCCCATCTCAGATTTCATGGCCTCAAGCCATTTCGCGGAATCTGGGCTCATCGTCGCTTCCTCATAGTTCGTAGGTTCGTCATGGTCAAGTAACATGACTTCCAGAACAGGATTACCGTACCACTCTGGTGCGGATCTTACTCTGGTTGACCTACGAGGTTCGGTAGTAACTTGATCAGAAGTTTCATGATCATTATCATTAGCTTCCTCACTAATTGGTGTAGGAATCACTGGAACTGATTTCTGTGATGAACTACTTTCCAATAAGGGAGCAGGTACAATTACCTCATCAAGTTCTACTTTCCTCCCACTCACTTCTTTCGAGAGAAACTCCTTCTCTAGAAAGGACCCATTCTTAGCAACGAATATCTTGCCTTCGGATCTGTGATAGAAGGTGTACCCAACAGTTTCCTTTGGGTATCCTATAAAGACACATTTCTCCGATTTGGGTTCGAGCTTATCAGGTTAAAGCTTTTTCACATAAGCATCGCAACCCCAAACTTTAAGAAATGACAACTTGGGTTCCTTGCCAAACCACAGTTCATATGGTGTCGTCTCAACAGATTTAGATGGTGCCCTATTTAACGTGAATGCAACCGTCTCTAAAGCATAACCCCAAAACGATAGTGGTAAATCAGTAAGAGACATCATAGACCGCACCAAATCTAATAAAGTGCGGTTACGACGTTCGGACACACCATTACGTTGTGGTGTTTCGGGTGGCGTGAGTTGCGAAACTATTCTGCATTGTTTCAAATGAAGACCAAACTCGTAACTCAAATATTCTCCTCCACGGTCAGTATCGTAGAAACTTTATTTTTTTGTTACGATGATTTTCCACTTCACTCTGAAATTCTTTGAACTTTTCAAATGTTTCAGACTTATGTTTCATTAAGTAGATATACCCATATCTACTCAAATCATGTGTGAAGGTAAGAAAATAATGATACCCACCGCGAGCCTCAACACTCATCGGACCGCATACATCAGTATGTATTATTTCCAACAAGTCTGTTGCTCGCTCCATTGTTCCGGAGAACGGAGTCTTAGTCATCTTGCCCACGAGGCATGGTTCGCAAGCATCAAGTGATTCATAATCAAGTGATTCCAAAAGCCCATCAGCATGGAGTTTCTTCATGCGCTTTACACCAATATGACTTAAATGGCAGTGCCACAAATAAGTTGCACTATCATTATTTAACTTATATCTTTTGGCTTCAATACTATGAATATGTGTGTCACTACTATCGAGATTTAGTAAAAATAGACCACTCATCAAGGGTGCATGACCATAAAAGATATTACTCATATAAATAGAACAACCATTATTCTCCGATTTAAATGAATAACCATCTCGCATCAAACCAGATCAAGATATAATGTTCATGCTTAACGCTGACACCAAATAACAATTATTCAAGTCTAAAACTAATCCCGAAGGTAGATGTAGAGGTAGCGTGCCGACGGCGATCACATCGACTTTGGAACCATTTCCCACGCGCATCGTCACCTTGTCCTTAGCCAATCTTCGCTTAATCCATAGTCCCTGTTTCGAGTTGCAAATATGAGCAACAGAACCAGTATCAAATACCCAGGCACTACTGCGAGCATTAGTAAGGTACACATCAATAACATGTATATCAAATATACCTTTCACTTTGCCATCCTTCTTATCCGCCAAATACTTGGGGCAGTTCCGCTTCCAGTGACCAGTCCCTTTGCAGTAGAAGCACTCAGTCTCAGGCTTAGGTCCAGACTTGGGCTTCTTCACTTGAGCAGCAACTTGCTTGCCGTTCTTCTTGAAGTTCCCCTTCTTACCTCTACCCTTTTTCTTGAAACTAGTGGTCTTGTTGATCATTAACACTTGATGCTCCTTCTTGATTTCTACCTCCGCAGCCTTTAGCATTGCGAAGAGCTCGGGAATTGTCTTATCCATCCCTTGCATATTATAGTTCATCACGAAGCTCTTGTAGCTTGGTGGCAGTGATTGAAGAACTCTGTCAATGACACTATCAACCGGAAGATTAACTCCCAGTTGAGTCAAGTGATTATGATATCGAGACATTTTGAGTATGTGTTCACTGACAGAACTATTCTCCTCCATTTTGCAGCTGTAGAACTTATTGGAGACTTCATATCTCTCAATCCGGGCATTTGCTTGAAATATTAACTTCAACTCCTGGAACATCTCATATGCTCCATGACGTTCAAAACATCGTTGAAGTCCCGGTTCTAAGCCGTAAAGCATGGCACACTGAACTATCGAGTAGTCATCAGCTTTGCTCTGCCAGGCGTTCACAACGTCCGGTGTTGCTCCTGCAGCGGGTCTTGCACCTAGCGGTGCTTCCAGGACGTAATTCTTCTGTGCAGCAATGAGGATAATCCTCAAGTTATGGACCCAGTCTGTGTAGTTGCTACCATCATCTTTCAACTTAGCTTTCTCTAGGAACGCATTAAAATTCAAAGGAACAGTGGCACGGGCCATTGATCTACAACAACATAGACATGCAAAATACTATCAGGTACTAAGTTTATGATAAATTAAAGTTCCATTAATCATATTACTTAAGAACTCCCACTTAGATAGACATCCCTCTAATCATCTAAGTGATCACGTGATCCAAATCAACTAAACCATGTCCGATCATCACGTGAGATGGAGTAGTTTTCAATGGTGAACATCACTATGTTGATCATATCTACTATATGATTCACGCGCGACCTTTCAGTCTCAGTGTTCCGAGGCCATATCTGCATATGCTAGGCTCGTCAAGTCTAACCCGGGTATTCTGCGTGTGCAAAACTGGCTTGCACCCGTTGTATGTGAACGTAGAGCTTATCACACCCGATCATCACGTGGTGTCTCGGCACGACGAACTGTAGCAATAGTGCATACTCAGGGAGAACACTTGTACCTTGAAATTTAGTGAGAGATCATCTTATAATGCTACCGCTGTACTAAGAAAAATAAGATGCATAAAGGATAAACATCACATGCAATCAATATAAGTGATATGTATGGCCATCATCATCTTGTGCCTTTGATCTCCATCTCCAAAGCACTGTCATGATCACCATCGTCACCGGCTTGACACCTTGATCTCCATCGAAGCATCGTTGTCGTCTCGCCAACTATTGCTTCTACGACTATCGCTACCGCTTTGTGATAAAGTAAAGCAATTACATGGCGATTGCATTTCATACAATAAAGCGACAACCATAAGGCTCCTGCCAGTTTCGATAACTTTTACAAAACATGATCATCTCATACAACAATTTATATATCATCACATATTGACCATATCACATCACAACATGCCCTGCAAAAACAAGTTAGACGTCCTCTACTTTGTTGTTGCAAGTTTTACGTGGCTGCTACGGGCTTAGCAAGAACCATTCTTACCTACACATCAAAACCACAACGATTTTTCGTCAAGTGTGTTGTTTTAACCTTCAACAAGGACCGGGCGTAGTCAAACTCGATTCAACTAAAGTTGGAGAAACAGACACCCACTAGCCACCTGTGTGCGAAGCACAGCGGTAGAACCAGTCTCATGAACGCGGTCATGTAATGTCGGTTTTGGCCGCTTCATCCAACAATACCGCTGAGTCAAAGTATGACATGCTGGTAAGCAGTATGACTATTATCGCCCACAACTCTTTGTGTTCTACTCGTGCATATAACATCTAGGCATAGACCTGGCTCGGATGCCACTGTTGGAGAATGCAGTAATTTCAAAAATTTGCCTACGATCACGCGAGATCTATCTAGGAGAAGCATAGCAACAAGCGGGGAGAGTGTGTCTACGTACCCTCGGAGATCGAAAGCGGAAGCATTTGGTAAAGCGGTTGATGTGGTGAACGTCTTCGCGATCCAACCGATCAAGTACCGAACGCATGGCACCTCCGCGATCTGCACACGTTCAGCTCGGTGAAGTCCCTCGAACTCTTGATCCAGCTGAGGCCGAGGGAGAGTTCCGTCAGCATGACGGCGTGGTGACAGTGATGATGAAGTTACCGGCGCAGGGCTTTGCCTAAGCACTACGACGATATGACCGAGGTGTAAAACTATGGAGGGGGGCACCACACACGGCTAAAGATCAACTTGTGTGTCTATGGGGTGCCCCCTCCCCCGTATATAAAGGGGGGAGGAGAGGAGGCCGGCCCTAGGAGGGGGCGCGCCATGGGGGAAGTCCTACTTGGACTCCTAGTCCAAGTAGGAATCAATCCCCCTTTCCTAGTCCAAGTAGGAGAAGAAGGGAAAGAGGAGAGAAGAGAAGGAAGGAGGGGGGCGCCACCCCCTCCCCTTGTCCAATTTGGACTGGGCAGGGGGGGCGCCACCTCTGGCCGGCCCTCTCTCTTCTCCACTAAGGCCCATTATGGCCCATTAATCCCACGGGGGGTTCCGGTAACCTCCCGGTACTCCGGAAAATACCCGATACACTTCGGAACAATTCTGATGTCCGAATATAACCTTCCAATATATCAATCTTTATGTCTCGACCATTTCGAGACTCCTCGTAATGTCCGTGATCTCATCTGGGACTCCGAACAACCTTTGGTACATCAAATCACATAAACTCACAATATGAATCATCATCGAACGTTAAGCGTGCGGACCCTACGGGTTCGAGAACTATGTAGACATGACCGAGACTCATCTCCGGTCAATAACCAATAGTGGAACCTGGATGCTCATATTGGCTCCTACATATTCTACGAAGATCTGTATCGGTCAAACCGCATGACAACATACGTTGTTCCCTTTGTCACCGGTATGTTACTTGCCCGAGATTCGATCGTCGGTATCACCATACCGAGTTCAATCTCGTTACCGGCAAGTCTCTTTACTCGTTCCGTAATGCATCATCCTGCAACTAACTCATTAGTCACATTGCTTGCAAGGCTTATAGTGATGTGCATTACTGAGAGGGCCAAGAGATACCTCTCTGACAATCTAATCTCGATCTATGCCAACTCAACAAACACCATCGGAGACACCTGTAGAGCATCTTTATAATCACCTAGTTACGTTGTGACGTTTGATAGCACACTAAGTGTTCCTCCGGTATTCAGGAGTTGCATAATCTCATAGTCATAGGAACATGTATAAGTCATGAAGAAAGCAATAGCAATAAACTAAACGATCATAGTGCTAAGCTAACGGATGGGTCTTGTCCATCACATCATTCTCTAAGGATGTGATCCCGTTCATCAAATGACAACTCATGTATATGGCTAGGAAACTTAACCATCTTTGATTAACGAGCTAGTCAAGTAGAGGCATACTAGGGACACTCTGTTTGTCTATGTATTCACACATGTACTAAGTTTCCAGTTAATACAATTCTAGCATGAATAATAAACATTTATCATGATATAAGGAACTATAAATAACAACTTTATTATTGCCTCTAGTGCATATTTCCTTCAGGCATTGCTCCCGCAAAAGTAATAACAACAAAACTCATAGGTGAGTATTCAAATAGGGGGGGCTTGATATCATGGAAATGCCAGAAGTCACCATAGTAGTTGCATGAATCAAAGCAGATACTGGAGTCGGACCCTCCATTGCATAGGGTAACCAAGTATGCACTCCTATACGTGCAGATTTCCCAAGAACACCAGTAAAAAGTAAAATACAAATCGGAGTTATGGCATTCAATCTCATACTGCAAAAAATCATTTATTTCTCGGAACACAAGCAAAAGTGGTTGAAAAATCTATTGTTCGAAGGAGAGTAAAACAACAACAAAATTGCAAGAACTACTCCAAAATCACTTACTCGAGTGACTGATGCCACACAAGTATAGGGAATCTATCGTAGTCCTTTTGATAAGTAAGAGTGTCGAACCCAACGAGGAGCAGAAGGAAATGACAAGCGGTTTTCAGTAAGGTATTCTTTGCAAGCACTGAAATTATCGGTGACAGATAGTTTTGTGATAAGGTAATTCGTAACGGGTAACAAGTAATAAAAGTAAACAAGGTGTAGCAAGGTGGCCCAATCCTTTTTGTTGCAAAGGACAAGCCTGGACAAACTCTTATATAAAGGAAACGCTCCCTAGGACACATGGGAATTATCGTCAAGATAGTTTTCATCACGCTCATATGATTCGCGTTCGTTACTTTGATAATTTGATATGTGGGTGGACCGGTGCTTGGGTGATGCCCTTCCTTGGACAAGCATCCCACTTATGATTAACCCCTCTTGCAAGCATCCGCAACTACAAAAGAAGTATTAAGGTAAACCTAACCATAGCATGAAACATATGGATCCAAATCAGCCCCTTACGAAGCAACGCATAAACTAGGGTTTAAGCTTCTGTCACTCTAGCAACCCATCATCTACTTATTACTTCCCAATGCCTTCCTCTAGGCCCAAATAATGGTGAAGTGTCATGTAGTCGACGTTCACATAACACCACTAGAGGAAAGACAGCATACATCTCATCAAAATATCGAACGAATACCAAATTCACATGACTACTTATAGCAAGACTTCTCCCATGTCCGCAGGAACAAACGTAACTACTCACAAATCATATTCATGTTCATAATTAGAGGGGTATTAATATGCATAAAGGATCTGAACATATGATCTTCCACCGAATAAACCAACTAGCATCAACTACAAGGAGTAATCAACACTACTAGCAACCCTCAGATACCAATCTGAGGTTTTGAGACAAAGATTGGATACAAGAGATGAACTAGGGTTTGAGAGGAGGTGGTGCTGGTGAAGATGTTGATGGAGATTGACCCCCTCCCGATGAGAGGATCGATGGCGATGACGATGGTGACGATAACAGCTCCGCTGGAGCCCTAGATTGGTTCTACCCAGGTTCCGCCTCGAGACGGCGGCGCTTCGTCCCGAAAGCTTCCTTATGATTTTTTCCAGGGTGAAAGACACCATATAGCCAAAGATGGGCACCAGAGGCCTGCCAGGGGTCCCCCGAGGCAGGGGGCGTGCCCAGGGGGGTAGGGCGCGCCCCCACCCTCGTGGATGGTGGGTGGCCCCCCTCTGGTGCTTTCTTCGCTCAGTATTTTTTATATATTCCAAAATTAACTTCCGTGGAGTTTCTGGACTTTTGGAGTTGTGCAGAATAGGTCTCTAATATTTGCTCCTTTTCCAGTCCAGAATTCCAGCTGCGGCATTCTCCCTCTTCATGTAAACCTTGTAAAATAAGAGAGAAAAGGCATAAGTATTGTGACATAATGTGTAAAAACATCCCATAATGCAATAAATATCGATATAAAAGCATGATGCAAAATGGACGTATCAACTCCTCCAAGCTTAGACCTCGCTTGTCCTCAAGCGGAAGCCGATAACGAAAAATATGTCCACATGTTTAGAGATAGAGGTGTCGATAAAATAAAATACGGACATGGGGGCATCATGATCATTCTTATAGCAGCAACATATATATATATATTGTCATATGATTTCTTATGCTAAAGTAACAATCCATTCACAATGTCAAGTATGAATCAGAAACTTCACTGAAAACTAACAAACTATAATCTCGGTCATTGAAGCAATTGCAATTTATCATAACATTGGAAAGAGTCAATATAAGAGAGCAAGTCTACATACTCAACCATCATTTAGTCTTTCACAATTGCTAACACTCACGCAATACTTATGGGTATTAAGTCTTAATCGGACACAGAGAAAGATAGAGGCTTATAGTGTTGCCTCCCAACCTTTTACCTCAAGGGTAATGTCAACAATAATAGTTCATGATAACTTACATCCAATTGGATATGTATATCAGGATCTTTCCAACACAATGTGCTTGCCAAAGGATAAAATGTAAAAAGGAAAGGTGAAGATCACCATGACTCTTGTATAAGGTATAAGACAAGAATAAAAGATAGTCCCTTCGCAGAGGGAAGCAGAGGTTGTCATGTGCTTTTATGGTTGGATGCACAAAATCTTAATGCGAAAGAACGTCACTTTATATTGCCACTTGTGATATGGACCTTTATTATGCTGTCCGTCGCTTTTATTTATTCCATATCACAAGATCGTATAAAGCTTATTTTCTCCACACTAATAAATCATACATATTTAGAGAGCAATTTTTATTGCATGCAACAATGACAACTTACTTGAAGGATCTTACTCAATCCATAGGTAGATATGGTGGACTCTCATGGCAAAACTGGGTTTAAGGATATTTGGAGGCACAAGTAGTATCTCTACTTGGTGTAAAGAATTTTGCTAGCATGAGGGGGAAAGGCAAGCTCAACATGTTGGATGATCCATGACAATATACTTTATTTCGGATATAAGAAAACATAACCCATTACGTTGTCTTCCTTGCCCAACATCAACTTTTTAGCATGTCATATTTTAATGAGTGCTCACAATCATAAAATATGTCCAAGATAGTATATTTATATGTGAAAACCTATCTTTCTTTATTACTTCCTATTAATTGCAACGATGACCAAAACTATGTTTGTCAACTCTCAACAACTTTTATTCATCATACTCTTTATATGTGAAGTCATTACTCTCCATAAAATCAATATGATCTCTTTAATTCTTTTTATTCTTTCTTTTATTCCCTCAAGATCATAGCAAGATAATCAAGCCCTTGACTCAAAACTAATCTTTATTATATATAATTCACGGACTCGATTACATAGAAGGATCATAAAGCAAAACTCAAGACTAGATTATACTAAAACTTTATTCTACTAGATCAAGATATAACCAAAAGGATCGAACTAAGAAAAATGGTAAAGATAGGAGTGTGATGGTGATACGATACCGCGGCACCTCCCCCAAGCTTGGCAGTT
Organism: Aegilops tauschii subsp. strangulata; assembly: GCF_002575655.3. Lineage (NCBI taxonomy): Eukaryota > Viridiplantae > Streptophyta > Magnoliopsida > Poales > Poaceae > Aegilops > Aegilops tauschii. The sequence goes on along the minus strand of NC_053041.3, from coordinate 556,130,855 downwards.
GCCAAGGGGAGTGCCCATACCCAATGCTCAGTTCTCCTTTGCTGGTGAAGAAGATGGTGGTGATGATGGAGTGTCGCACATCGAGCGTAGGAGATCCTCCAATTTGCGGATAATGCTCTTGAGTGCGGTAATATGCTCCTTCAACAAAATATTTTCACGTGTGAGATACTTGTTTTGTATGCGAGCTAACTCAATCATCTTGAAAGCTTCGATCTCAGCTGGGGTAAGAAGATTGTAATAAGGTTGAAGGATGTCTTCTTCTTCTGCTGCCGGAGCTTGATCCTCCATGGCCTTCTTGATCCCATCATCCTTGTTGATCTCCCCGGGTTCTTATCTCTTCAGCTCTATCTTCATTAGCCAAGCATTGTTGCCCTCATTGTTGGAGGAGAGGGACGACATGATGCCTGGCCTTGACAACTCTGGCAGAAAACAGCTCGAAACAAAAACAGAGGATATTTGCGTGATACGAGGGTCAAAACCTTCGGGATATTATATAATGAGTTTTTACCGACCAAAAGAAGTGTCGCGCAAGAAAACGGAGTCCGGAGAGCACACGAGGTGCCCACGAGGCAGGGGGAGCGCCCAGGGGGGTAGGGCGCGCCCTCCACCCTCGTGGATGCCTCGTGTCCTTGCCGGACTACTTCTTATTTTCGTATTTTCTTAAATATTCCAAAACGGAGAAAAATTGCTATTAGAACTGTTTTGGAGTCGGTTTACTTACCGTACCACATACCCATTCCTTTTCGGAGTCTGAAACGTTCTGGAAAGTGTCCCTTATGTATTCCTCCGGGGTTACGGTTTCAATAACATTAGTTTCAACATTTATGGGATTAAGATATAATATTTGATTCTTTGACCGTTCACCACCTTCGGATTTGTGCCTTCGAAGTTGTTGACTTTTATGGCACCGGAACGATAGACCTCCTCGATAACGTAAGGGCCTTCCCATTTAGAGGGAAGTTTTCCTGCAAAAAATCTTAAACGAGAGTTGTATAGCAAAACATAATCACCTACATTAAACTCACGCTTTTGTATCCTTTTGTCATGCCATCTTTTAACTTTTTCTTTAAACAGTTTGGCATTCTCATAGGCTTGGGTTCTCCACTCATCAAGTGATCTAATGTCAAATAGTCTCTTCTCAGCGGCAAGTTTGAAATCATAGTTGAGCTCTTCAATGGCCCAATACGCCTTATGTTCTAGTTCGAGAGGTAAGTGACATGCTTTTCCATAAACCATTTTACACGGAGACATACCCATAGGATCTTTATATGCAGTTCTATAGGCCCATAATGCATCATCAAGTTTCTTGGACCAATTCTTTCTAGATCTATTAACAGTCTTTTGCAAAATTAATTTAATTTCTCTATTACTCACTTCTACTTGACCACTAGACTGTGGGTGGTATGGGGATGCAATTATATGATTAACATCATACTTAGCAAGCATTTTATGAAAAGCACCATGAATAAAATGTGCACCACCATCAGTCATTAAGTATCTAGGGACTCCAAACCTCGGAAAAATAAATTCTTTAAGCATCTTAATAGAGGTGTTATGATCAGCACTACTAGTTGGAATAGCTTATACCCACTTAGTAACGTAATCAACAACAACTAAAATATGTGTATACCCGTTAGAGGAAGGAAATGGTCCCATATAATCAAAGCCCCAAACATCAAATGGCTCAATAACAAGTGAATAGTTCATAAGCATTTCTTAACGTCTACTAATATTACCAATTCTTTGACATTCATCACAAGACAAGACAAACTTACGGGCATCTTTGAAGAGAGTAGGCCAATAGAAACTGGATTGCAATACCTTATGTGCAGTTCTGTCTCCAGCGTGGTGTCCTCCATATGCCTCGGAGTGACACTTGCGTAGGATCTGTTCCTGTTCATGCTCAGGTACACAACGTCTAATAACACCATCTACTCCTTCTTTATAAATGTGTGGGTCATCCCAAAAGTAATGTCTTAAATCATATAATTTTTTTTCTTTTGCTGGTATGTGAAACTAGGTGGTATAAATTTAGCAACTATGTAATTAGCAAAATCAGCATACCATGGAGCAGTACAAGAAGCATTTATGACAGCTAATTGTTCATCAGGAAAGCTATCATCAATAGGTAGTGTGTAATCAAGAACATTCTCTAACCTAGACAAGTTGTCTGCAACGGGGTTCTCTGCTCCCTTTCTATCTATAATATGCAAATCAAATTCTTGTAGCAAGAGAACCCATCTAATAAGTCTAGGTTTAGCATCCTTCTTTTCCATAAGATATTTAATAGCAGCATGATCAGTGTGAACAGTTACTTTGGAATCAACAATATACGGTCTGAACTTATCACAAGCAAATACAACTGCTAAAAATTCTTTTTCAGTGGTAACATAATTTCTCTAGGAATTGTCTAGAGTTTTACTAGCATATTGGATAACATTTAATTTCTTATCAACTCTTTGTCCTAGAACAGCACCTACAGCATAATCACTAGCATCACACATAATTTCAAAGGGTAAATTCTAATCAGGTGGCTGAACAATAGGTGCAGAAATCAAGGCTTTCTTAAGTATTTCAAATGCTTCTACACAATCATCATCAAAGACAAAAGGAACATCTTTTGTAAGAGATTAGTCAGAGGCCTAGAAATTTTTGAGAAGTCTTTAATGAACCTCCTATAAAAACCGGCATGACCAAATAAACTTCTTATACCTTTAATGTCCTTGGGACATGACATCTTTCCAATAGCATCAACTTTAGCTTTATGAACTTCAATACCTCTTTTAGAAATTTTATGCCCCAAGACAATACCTTCATTAACCATAGAGTGGCACTTCTCCCAATTCAAGACAAGATTAGTTTCTTCACATCTCTGCAAAACTCGATCAAGGTTGCTCAAGCAATCATCAAAAGAAGTTCCATATACGGAAAAATCATCCATGAAAACACAATCTTTTCACAAAAATCAGAGAATATAGCCATTATGCATCTGTGAAAGGTAGCAGGTGCATTACATAGACCAAAAGGCATACGTCTATAAGCAAAGGTACCGAAAGGGCAAGTAAAATTAGTCTGATCCTGATCCTCTTTTGACACAGGTATTTGAGAGAAACTAGAATAACCATCTAGAAAGCAAAAATGTGTATGTTTAGATAATCTTTCTAGCATTTGATCAATAAAAGGTAAAGGGTAATGATCCTTTTTAGTAGCTTTATTTAATTTGCGGAAATCAATTACCATTCTATAACCTGTGACAATTCTTTGTGGGATCAATTCATCTTTATCATTAGGGACAACAGTAATACCTCCCTTCTTAGGGACACAATGGACATGACTTACCCACTGACTATCAGCAACAGGATAAATTATACCTGCCTCTAGAAGCTTTAGTATTTCTTTTCTTACCACTTCTTTCATCTTAGTATTTAACCGTCGTTGGCGATCAACAACTGGTTTAGCGTCTTTCTCCAATTTTATTTTGTGTTGGCATAGAGTGGGACTAATGCCTTTAATATCATCAAGAGTATATCCAATAGCAGCATGGTGCTTCTTCAGAGTTTTCAATAATTTCTCTTCTTCCTTCTCTGAAAGGTTAACACTAATAATGACAAGATATATCTTCTTTTCATCAAGATAGGCATATTTAAGAGTATCAGGTAATGGTTTAAGCTCAAACACGGGATCACCCTTGGGTGGAGAGGAGGATCCCCTAGAATTTCAACAGGCAAGTTGTGTTTCAAAGTAGGTCCCTATTTAAAGAATACTTCATCTATTTCCCTTCTTTCATTCATGAACATATCATTTTCATGGTCTAACAAATATTGTTCTAAAGGATCATTAGGAGGCACGGGAATAGAAGCAAGACCAATAATTTCATCTTTACTAGGCAACTCTTTATCACGGGGTTGTCTACGAAATTTAGCAAAATTAAACTTATGAGACAAATCCCCTAGACCAACAGTAACAATATCCTTTTCGCAATCTATCCTAGCATTAACAGTATTCAAGATGGGTATACCAAATATAATGGGGCAAAAGTTATCTTGTGGGGAACCAAGAAGAAGAAAATCAGCAGGATATTTAACTTTCCCACACAAGACTTCAACATCTCTAACAATCCCAACTGGTGAAATAGTATCTCTATTGGCAAGCTTAATTGTAACATCAATACCTTCTAACTCAGCAGGTGCAGTATCATGCATAATTTCTTTGTATAAGGAATGAGGTATTGCACTAACACTAGCACCCATATCACATAAGCCATGATAGCAATGATCCCCTATTTTAACAGAAATAACAGGCATGCCTACAACAGGTCTATGTTTATTTTTACTATCGGGTCTAGCAATTCTAGCAGCTTCATCACAGAAGTAAATAACATGCCCATCAATATTATCGGCCAAGAGATATTTAACCATAGCAATACTAGGTTCAACTTTAATTTGCTCAGCAGTTTGGGTGTTCTAATATTACTTTTGTTGACCACAGTTGAAGCTTTAGCATGATCCTTTACTCTAGCAGGGAAAGGTGGTTTCTCAATAAGCGGTAGGAACAATAGGATCAACATTATAAGTGATAGTCTTTTCTTCAACTTTAATAGGTTCAACTACTTTTACTTCAATGGGAGGATTATATTTAAACCACTTCTCCTTAGGGAGATCAACATGAGTAGCAAATGATTCACAGAAAGAAGCTACTATCTCAGAGTCAAGTCCATATTTAGTGCTAAGTTCATGGAAAACATCGGTATCCATAAAAGATTTAACACAATCAAACTTAGGTGTTATACCTGACTCCTTACCTTCGTCGAGATCCCAATCTTCAGAGTTGTGTTTAATTCTTTCCAATAAATCCCATTTGAATTCAATAGTCTTCGTCATAAAAGAACCAGAGAAGTATCGAGCATGGAGCGATTATTGAGAGAAAGCCGAGCATAAATTTTTTGAATAATAATTTCCCTTGAGAGCTCATGATTGGGGCATGAATATAACATTGACTTAAGCCTCCCCCAAGCTTGAGCGATGCTTTCTCCTTCGCGAGGCCAAAAATTAAATATATAGTTACGCTCACGATGAACCAGATGCATAGGATAAAACTTCTGATGAAATTCCAATTTCAATCGGTTGTAGTTCCATGATCCCATATCATCACATAGCCTATACCATGTCAATGCCTTTCCCTTCAAAGATAAAGGGAATTCCTTCTTCTTGATAACATCCTCGGGCATACCTGCAAGCTTAAATAATCCACAAACTTCATCCACAGAGATTAGGTGCAAATCGGGATGCAATGTTCCATCTCCTGTAAAAGGATTAGCTAGCAGTTTCTCTATCATACCCAAAGGAATTTCAAAGTAAACATTTTCAGTAGGTTCAGTAGGTTGAGGAGCAACTCTTTGCTCTACTGTTCGGGGTGAAGATACCCCGAACAAGCCCCTCAAAGGATTACTTTCCATAGTAACAAGTGACAGTAAATTTCAGCACACTATATAAATTTTTCCTTACCAAAGGCGCTTCACTCCCCGTCAACGGCGCCAGAAAAGAGTCTTGATGATCCACAAGTATAGGGGATCTATCGTAATCCTTTCGATAAGTAAGAGTTTCGAACCCAACGAGGAGCAGAAGGAAACGACAAGCGGTTTTCAGTAAGGTATTCTCTGCAAGCACTGAAATTATCGGTGACAGATAGTTTTGTGATAAGGTAATTCGTAACGGGTAACAATTAATAAAAGTAAACAAGGTGTAGCAAGGTGGCCCAATCCTTTTTGTAGCAAAGTACAAGCCTGGACAAACTCTTATATAAAGGAAAATGCTCCCGAGGACACATCGGAATTATCGTGAAGCTAGTTTTCATCACGCTCATATGATTCGCGTTCGTTACTTTGATAATTTGATATGTGGGTGGACCGGTGCTTGGGTGCTGCCCTTCCTTGGACAAGCATCCCACTTATGATTAACCCCTCTTGCAAGCATCCACAACTACAAAAGAAGTATTAAGGTAAACCTAACCAAAGCATGAAACATATGGATCCAAATTAGCCCCTTACGAAGCAACACATAAACTAGGGTTTAAGCTTCTGTCACTCTAGCAACCCATCATCTACTTATTACTTCCCAATGCCTTCCTCTAGGCCCAAATAATGGTGAAGTGTCATGTAGTCGACGTTCACATAACACCACTAGAGGAAAGACAACATACATCTCATCAAAATATCGAACGAATACAAAATTCACATGACTACTTATTGAAGGAAATATGCCCTAGAGACAATAATAAAATTATTATTTATTTCCTCATATCATTATAAATGTTTATTATTCATGCTAGAATTGTATTGACCGGAAACATAATACATGTGTGAATACATAGACAAACATAGTGTCACCAGTATGCCTCTACTTGACTAGCTCGTTAATCAAAGATGGTTAAGTTTCCTAGCCATGGACATGAGTTGTCATTTGATTAACGGGATCACATCATTAGGATAATGATGTGATTGACTTGACCCGTTCCGTTAGCTTAGCACTTGATCGTTTCGTTTACTGCTATATATTGCTTTCTCCATGACTTATACATATTCCTGTGACTATGAGATTATGCAACTCCCGAATACCGGAGGAACACTTTGTGTGCTACCAAACATCACAACGTAACTGGTTGATTATAAAGGTGCTCTACAGGTGTCTCTGATGGAGTTTGTTGAGTTGGCATAGATCGAGATTAGGATTTGTCACTCCGATTGTCGGAGAGGTATCTCTGGGCCCTCTCGGTAATGCACATCACAATAAGCCTTGCAAGCAATGTGACTAATGAGTTAGTTGTGGGATGATGCATTACGGAACGAGTAAAGAGACTTTCCGGTAACGAGATTGAGCTAGGTATTAAGATACCGACGATCGAATCTCAGGCAAGTAACATACTGATGACAAAGGGAACAACGTATGTTGTTATGCGGTTTGAACGATAAAAATCTTCGTAGAATATGTTGGAACCAATATGAGGATCCAGGTTCCACTATTGGTTATTGACCGGAGACGTGTCTCGGTCATGTCTACATAGTTCTCGAACCCGTAGGGTCCGCACGCTTAAAGTTCTATGACGATCAGTATTATGAGTTTTTGTGTTTTGATGTACCGAAGGTAGTTCGGAGTCCCGGATTTGATCACAGACATGACGAGGAGTCTGGAAATGGTCGAGACGTAAAGATTGATATATTGGACGACTATGTTCGGACACCGGAAGTGTTTCGGGAGGTTCGGACATATACCAGAGTACCAGGGGATTACCGGAACCCCCCGGGGAGTATAATGAGCCTATTGGGCCTTGGTGGAGAAGAGGAGGGGCGGCCAGGGCAAGCCGCGCCCCCCTCCCCCTCTAGCCCGAATTGGACAAGGAGGGGGGGGGGGCGGCGCCCCCTTTCCTTCCCCTCTCTCTCCTCCTTCCCCCTTCTCCTACTCCTACTAGGAAAGGAGGAGTCCTACTCCCGGTGGGAGTAGGACTCCCCCCTTGGCGCAACCTCCTCCTGGCCGGCCGCCTCCCCTAGCTCCTTTATATACGGGGGCAGGGGGCACCCCATAGACACAACAATTGATCTGTTGATCTCTTAGCCGTGTGCGGTGCCCCCCTCCACCATAATCCACCTTGGTCATATCGTAGCGATGCTTAGGCGAAGCCTTGCGTCAGTAGCATCATCATCACCGTCACCACGCCATCGTGGTGACGAAGCTCTTCCCGGAAGCTCTACTGGATCGTGAGTACGCGGAACGTCACCGAGCTGAACGTGTGCTGAACGCGGAGGTGCCGTACGTTCGGTGCTGAGGATCGGTCGATCGTGAAGACGTACGACTACATCAACCGCGTTGCTATAACGCTTCCGCTTACGGTCTACGAGGGTACGTAGACGACACTCTCCCCTCTCATTGCTATGCATCACCATGATCTTGCGTGTGCGTAGGATTTTTTTTGAAATTACTGTGTTCCCCAACAGTGGCATCCGAGCCAGGTTTATGCGTAGATGTTATATGCACGAGTAGAACACAAGTGAGTTGTGGGCGATACAAGTCATACTGCTTACCAGCATGTCATACTTTGGTTCGGCGGTATTGTTGGATGATGCGGCCCGGACCGACATTACGCGTACGCTTACGCGAGACTGGTTCTACTAACCTGCTTTGCACACAGGTGGCTGACGGGTGTCAGTTTCTCCAACTTTAGTTGAACCGAGTGTGGCTACGCCCGGTCCTTGAGAAGGTTAAAACTGCACTAACTTGACGAACTATCGTTGTGGTTTTGATGCGTAGGTAAGAACGGTTCTTGCTCAGCCCGTAGCAGCCACGTAAAACTTGCAACAACAAAGTAGAGGACGTCTAACTTGTTTTTGCAGGGCATGTTGTGATGTGATATGGTCAAGGGATGATGCTATATTTATTGTATGAGATGATCATGTTTTGTAACGGAGTTATCAGCAACTGGCAGGAGCCATATGGTTGTCGCTTTATTGTATGAAATGCAATCGCCCTATAATTGCTTTACTTTGTCACTAAGCGGTAGCGATAGTCGTAGAAGCAATAGTTGGCGAGACGACAACGATGCTACGATGGAGATCAAGGTGTCACGCCGGTGACGATGGTGATCATGACGGTGCTTTGGAGATTGAGATCAAAGGCACAAGATGATGATGGCCATATCATATCACTTATATTGATTGCACGTGATGTTTATCCTTTATGCATCTTATTCTGCTTTGTTTGACGGTAGCATTATAAGATGATCTCTCACTAAATTTCAAGGTAAAAGTGTTCTCCCTGAGTATGCACCGTTGCCAAAGTTCGTCGTGCCGAGACACCACGTGATGATCGGGTGTGATAAGCTCAACGTTCATCTACAACGGGTGTAAGACAGTTTTACACATGCAGAATACTCGTGTTAAACTTGACGAGCCTAGCATGTGCAGATATGGCCTCGGAACACAGAGACCGAAAGGTCGAGCGTGAATCATATAGTAGATATGATCAACATAGTGATGTTCACCATTGAAAACTACTCCATCTCACGTGATGATCGGTTATGGTTTAGTTGATATGGATCACGTGATCACTTAGATGATTAGAGGGATGTCTATCTAAGTGGGAGTTCTTAAGTAATATGATTAATGGAACTTTAATTTATCATAAACTTAGTACCTGATAGTATTTTGCTTGTCTATGTTGTTGTAGATAGATGCCCGTGCTGTTGTTCCGTTGAATTTTAATGCGTTCCTTGAGAAAGCAAAGTTGAAAGATGATGGTAGCAATTACACGGACTGGGTCCGTAACTTGAGGATTATCCTCATTGCTGCACAGAAGAATTACGTCCTGGAAGCACCGCTAGGTGCCAAACCTGCTGCAGGAGCTAAACCAGCGTCTGGCATAGCAAAACTGATGACTACTCAATAGTTCAGTGTGCCATGCTTTACGGCCTAGAACCGGGACTTCAATGACATTTTGAACGTCATGGAGCATATGAGATGTTCCAGGAGTTGAAGTTAATATTTCAAGCAAAATGCCCGGATTGAGAGATATGAAGTCTCCAATAAGTTCTACAGCTGTAAAATGGAGGAGAATAGTTTTGTCAGTGAACATATACTCAGAATGTCTGGGTATAACAATCACTTGAGTCAACTGGGAGTTAATCTTCCGGATGATAGCGTCATTGACAGAATTCTTCAATCACTGCCACCAAGCTACAAGAGCTTTGTGATGAACTATAATATGCAAGGGATGGATAAGACAATTCCCGAGCTCTTCGCAATGCTAAAGGCTGCGGAGGTAGAAATCAAGAAGGAGCATCAAGTGTTGATGGTCAACAAGACCACCAGTTTCAAGAAAAAGGGTAAAGGGAAGAAGAAGGGGAACTTCAAGAAGAACGACAAACAAGTTGCTGCTCAGGAGAAGAAACCCAAGTCTGGACCTAAGCCTGAGACTGAGTGCTTCTACTGCAAACAGACTGGTCACTGGAAGCGGAACTGCCCCAAGTATTTGGCGGATAAGAAGGATGGCAAGGTGAACAAAGGTATATGTGATATACATGTTATTGATGTGTACCTTACTAGAGCTCGCAGTAGCACCTGGGTATTTGATACTGGTTCTGTTGCTAATATCTGCAACTCGAAACAGGGACTACGGATTAAGCGAAGACTGGCTAAGGACGAGGTGACGATGCGCGTGGGAAATGGTTCCAAAGTCGATGTGATCGCCGTCGGCACGCTACCTCTACATCTACCTTCGGGATTAGTTTTAGACCTAAATAATTGTTATTGGGTGCCAGCGTTGAGCATGAACATTATATCTGGATTTTGTTTGATGCGAGATGGTTATTCATTTAAATCTGAAAATAATGGTTGTTCTATTTATATGAGTAATATATTTTATGGTCATGCACCCTTGAAGAGTGGTCTATTTGTGTTGAATCTCGATAGTAGTGGTACACATATTCATAATATTGAAGCCAAAAGATGCAGAGTTGATAATGATAATGCAACTTATTTGTGGCACTGCCGTTTGGGTCATATTGGTGTAAAGCGCATGACCTCAAACAGTCCGATCTCTGTGCATCAGTGTCATCCCTGCATCGGTAATGCTGACACGCAAAGTACTTGAAGGATTTATAACAGAGTAGCAAGCACACACTTATTACATCGAATAGTCTCAAAAGAGAACTTATTACAATAAATATGGCTTAAGGCCATCTAAATACGATAACAGCGAAAGGCTTGGAAGATAAAGTGAGTCCATCAACTCCAACGACATCACTGAGTATAAGACCACGACCTATGGCACCTTACTCGTCGTCTGAAAAGTCTGCAACATGAATGTTGCAGCCCGAAAACGGGTCAGCACATGGAATATGCTGGCAATGTAACACATAGAGAGTAATGAACAGAATAATGCTATCACTACATGCATATTTGGCTGGTGGAAAGCTCTATGGTTATAGTTTTGCGTAAAGCGAATTTTTCCCTACAACAAAGGAATAAATTTTATTTAACTATCATGATGGTTGTTAAACATTGAGAAGGTTCCTCCAACTCAATGCCAATTAAGAAACGTGATTAAACCCAATCAAATTAAATTAAGTAACATGATGAGATCCACATGATAATCCAGGAACTAGATACTCAAGATGTCCATAACCGGGGACATGGCTAACCATGATTAGTTTGTACACTCTGCAGAGGTTTGCGCACTTTTCCCCACAAGACTCGATCTCCTCCGTTGGATTTCTCGCACTACAGGTTGTTTGAGAAACGGATGACCGAGACACAGTCTTTCAAAAGCGTTAACTCTCTACTCCGGGTAGACAGTACCACCTACATCCCCTACATCTGCTAGTCTACCTCTTCAAGAGCTCACACAACCTACTCAACTATGCTAGAGCCCATAATAGCTTGTGGCTGCACACGAAAGTTTCTAGCATGAATAATCTTATGATCCCTTTGAGCCTGGGTGGCGGTCCATAGGAAAATCACACGGAACCCCGGGATTTCCAAAAATACAGGCAACACTGGGTTCTCCAGGTGCCTCAATCCACCCAGATGTGAATTAAAGTAGCCACCTTAAGTTTAACCATTAATTAACAATCTCACATCTGTCATGGAATACACTCAAACCCAATCCACGTCTACGAGCATAGCATAGCAATATAAGCAATGTAGAAGTAACTCCCAAAGGTTTGATAATAAACAGGGTAATAGGTACTACCTCATCTACTTCCCAAAACCCACATATTAATCAGATCCTAATCATGCAATTGTTTGAGGATTGATCTAATGCAATAAAACTGGGTAGTAAAGAGGTATGATCGAAGTGTTACTTGCCTTGCTGATGATCCGTGAAACCTAGAGACTCGTAGTAGCACGCTTCGCACTCCGGGTACTCTATCACAAGCAAACAATAGCATACATAAGCAATCAAGCAAAGATGCACGGGTCAAACTAAAATAAGAGATCTAACCAGAGAGTTCAACTTAAGAACTCCGGTTTGCAAAAAGAATCAAATCGAATGAAGCAACGAAACTCAAACTGCGAAAGAAACAAGCTTCGTTTACTAATCTGGACCTAAGTCAAATTTTACAGTAGCAAAATCTTGTTCAAGTTGGTTAAAGAGAAAGAGGGTTTCGAAAGAAACAAGATCCGTTTACTAATCTGGACTTAAGTCAACTTTTACAGTAGCAAAAACTTGTTTAAGTTGGTTAAACAGAAAGAGGGTTTCGAGACGAAACCCTAGGTGCTTGAATCGCCTCATTCCGATAAACGAGCGAAAAGTTATACTAAAACGAAAATCGGATCAGAAATCGCGATCGAAAATAATCACGAAAAATCCGAGAAAAAGAAAAACTGATGAATAGACTAACGAACGAGCATTCGCTGCCTGCGGCTAAATGGTGAAAACCGTTCGTTAAAACGAACATACGGACGAACGTCCGCTAACTAAGTAAACCGACGGAAAAACCGAACCGGATCGAAAAAAACGAATCTAGGGTTTAAAAAAACCAAATGGTTTTAAACGAAAAATCGGCGGCGGCTACCTCAGGTCCGGCGGGGTTCTGGCGGGTGACGGGGCGGGCGGGCGGGCGGCGGCGGCGTCTTTGGCGGCGAGGCGACGGGGCGGCGGCGTCGGGCGTCTGGGCGACGGGCTCCAGCGGCGGCGGCGCGGATTCGGCGGCGGGGTTAGGGTTTCGGGCGGGGTGGATGGGTTGACGGGGCGCCGGGGCGGGGCTTTTAAAGGGCCGGCCCGAAGTCGGTTTCCTTTTTTTTTTAAATAATACCGACGTGCAGAAAAAGAAAGAAAATAAATACTAAACGGACTCCAAAAATTCCAAAATAAAATTTCCCCGTCCTCTAAAAATAAGGTGGACAAGATAAACATTTATTTGGGCCTATAATGCAATTTTTAAAAACGCATATTTTTCCTAGGCAAATAAAATAGCAATAAAATCCAAATAAAATCACATATTTGTTTTTAATATTTTTCCTCCAGTATTTAATTTATTTTGGAGAAGTTATATTATCTCCTCTCATATATTTTAATATGAAATATTTTCGGAGAGAAAAATAATTAAAACAAATAATTCCTCGTTTCGATATTTGATAAAATTCAAATATGAAAAATCGTGAAATCCCCAACTCTCTCCGTGGGTCCTTGAGTTGCTTAGAATTTCGAGGATCGCAAATCAAAATGCAATAAAATATGATATGCATGTATGATCTATGTATAACATTCCAAATTGAAAATTTGGGATGTTACAAACCTACCCCCCCTTAAGATGAATCTCGCCCTCGAGATTCGGGTTGGCTAGAAAAAAGGTGAGGGTGGTCCTTCCGTAGGTCTTCCTCTCGTTCCCAAGTGGCTTCATCTTCGTTATGGTGGCCCACTGAACCTTGCAGAACTTGATAACTTTGCTGCGGGTGACTCGGCTGGCAAACTGGAGAATCTTAACTGGTTTCTCCTCGTAGATCAAATCACTATCCAACTGAATTGCTTCCAGTGGCACTGTATCTCTCAGAGGAATATCAGCCATCTCTGCGTGGCACTTCTTTAACTGGGAAATGTGGAACACATCGTGAACTCCTGACAATCCTTCAGGCAACTCCAGCTTGTAAGCAACTTCTCCCATACGTTCCAAAACTTTTTATGGTCCCACAAAACATGGTGCTAACTTTCCCTTAACTCCAAAATGCTTAACTCCTCGAAGTGGGGACACATGAAGATAAACTCTGTCTCCGACTTCGTAAACTGTCTCCTTGCATTTAGAATCCGCATAGCTCTTTTGCCTGGACTGGGCTACCTTGAGTCTATCGCGGATCAGCTTAACCTTCTCTTCAGACTCTTTAATCAAATCTGGTCCAAACAACTGACGGTCTCCAACTTCGTCCCACAAGAACGGTGTCCTGCACCTCCTTCCGTACAAAGCTTCGAAAGGGGCCATCTTCAAACTGGATTGGTAGCTATTGTTGTAAGAAAACTCTGCATATGGCAAATTGTCGTCCCAACTAGATCCATAATCTAGCGCACAAGCTCTCAGCATGTCTTCCAGAATCTGGTTGACTCTCTCGGTCTGTCCATCTATCTGTGGATGAAAGGCTGTACTGACCTCTAGCCTGGTACCCAAAGTTTCGTGCAACTAATTCCAGAACTTTGAGGTAAACTGGGTTCCTCTATCTGATACAATGGTCCTCGGAACTCCATGCAGACTTACGATTCTGGTCATGTATACCTTTGCCAACTTAGCACTGGTATAAGTGGTCTTCACTGGGATGAAATGAGCTACCTTCGTCAAACGATCGACTACAACCCATATCGAGTCATAGCCTGAACGAGTCCTGGGCAATCCCGTGATAAAATCCATGCCTAGCTTATCCCACTTCCATTCAGGTATCGGCAATGGCTGTAGCAATCCTGCAGGCTTCTGATGCTCTGCTTTTACTCTTTGACATACATCACAAACTGCTACATACTCCGCAATATCCTTCTTCATTCCGGTCCACCAGAAACTGTCCTTCAAATCCAGATACATCTTGGTATTTCCTGGGTGAATCGAATACGGCGAATCATGGGCCTCTTGCAGAATCAACTTTCTGATCTCCTGGTCATTGGGCACATATACGCGATCCTCAAACCATGAGGTATCGTGCTCATCCTCACGAAATCCCTTGGCTTTTCCTTTACTCATCCTTTCCTTTATCTCAGCAATCTCCTTGTCCGTTTTTTGAGCTTCTATGATCTTATCCATCAAAGTAGACTGAATCTCCAATGCTGCTACATAGCCTCTCGGAACTATCTCCAAACATAGCTCGCGAAGATCCTCTGCTATCTTCTTGGGTAATTCTCCGGTCATGAGTGTGTTGACATGGCTCTTGCGGCTCAACGCATCGGCTACTACGTTAGCCTTCCCTGGGTGATAATGCAATCTCATATCATAATCCTTGATGAGATCCAACCATCCCTTTGCCTGAGATTCAACTCTTTCTGCGTGAAGATATACTTCAAACTCTTGTGATCCGTGTACACCTCACAATGGTTTCCGATGAGCAAATGTCTCCATGTCTTCAACGCATGCACTACGGCTGCTAACTCCAAATCATGTGTACTCTATCGCAAGCAAACAATAGCATACATAAGCAATCAAGCAAAGATGCACGGGTAAAACTCAAATAAGAGATCTAACCAGAAAGTTCAACTTAAGAACTCCGATATGCAAAAAGAATCAAATCAAACGGAGCAACGAAACTCAAACTGCGAAAGAAACAAGATCCGTTTACTAATCTGGACTTAAGTCAACTTTTACAGTAGCAAAAACTTGTTTAAGTTGGTTAAACAGAAAGAGGCTTTCGAGACGAAACTCTAGGCGCCTGAATCGCCTGATTCTGATAAACGAGCGAAACGTTATACTAAAACGAAAATCGGATCAGAAATCACGATCGAAAATAATCACGAAAAATCAGAGAAAAAAAACTGACGAACAGACTAACGAACGAACGTTCGCTGCCTGCAGCTAAACGGTGAAAACCGTTCGTTAAAACAAACGTACGAACGAACGTCCGCTAACTAAGTAAACCGACGGAAAAACCGAACCGGATCTAAAAAAACGAATCTAGGTTTTTTTAAAAAAACCGAACGGTTTTAAACGAAAAACCGACGGCGACTACCTCGGGTCCGGCGGGGTTCCGGCGGGCGGCTACGGGCGGCGGGGCGGCGGATCGGGCGTCGTGGCGGGCGGCGGCGTCTCCGACGGCGAGGCGATGGGGCGGCGGCGTCGGGCGTCGGGGCGGCGGGCTCCGGCGGTGCGAGTCCGGCGGCGAGTCCGGCGGCGGCGGCGCGGATTTGGCGGCGGGGTTAGGGTTCCGGGCGGGGTGGCTGGGCTGACGGGGCGCCGGGGCGGGGCTTTTAAAGGGCCGGCCCGAGGAGTCCAGGCCGGGTACGGCCCGAAGTCGGTTTCCATTTTTTAAATAATTCTGACGTGCAGAAAAAGAAAGAAAAGAAATACTAAACGGACTCCAAAAATTCCAAAATAAAATTTTCCCGACCTCTAAATATAAGCCGGACAAGATGAACATTTATTTGGGCCTATAATGCAATTTTGAAAAACGCATATTTTTCCTAGGCAAATAAAATAGCAATAAAATCCAAATAAAATCACATATTTGTTTTTAATATTTTTCCTCCAATATTTCATTTATTTTGGAGAAGTCATATTATCTCCTCTCATATATTTTAATATGAATATTTTTGGAGAGAAAAAAATTAAAACAAATAATTCCTCGTTTCAATATTTGATAAAATTCAAATATGAAAATCGTGAAATCCCCAACTCTCTCCGTGGGTCCTTGAGTTGCTTAGAATTTCGAGGATCGCAAATCGAAATGCAATAAAATATGATATGCATGTATGATCTATGTATAACATTCCAAATTGAAAATTTGGGATGTTACATCTGGATCTTGTTTGATGCGAGATGGTTATTCATTTAAATCTGAGAATAATGGTTGTTCTATTTATATGAGTAATATCTTTTATGTTCATGCACCCTTGAAGAGTGGTCTATTTGTGTTGAATCTCGATAGTAGTGGTACACATATTCATAATATTGAAGCCAAAAGATGCAGAGTTGATAATGATAGTGCAACTTATTTGTGGCACTGCCATTTGGGTCATATTGGTGTAAAGCGCATGAAGAAACTCCATACTGATAGACGTCTGGAATCACCTGATTATGAATCACTTGGTACTTGCGAACCATGCCTTATGGGCAAGATGACTAAAACGCCGTTCTCCGGAACAATGGAGCGAGCAACAGATTTATTGGAGATCATACATACTGATGTATGTGGTCCGATGAATATTGAGGCTCGCGGTGGGTATCGTTATTTTCTCACTCTCACAGATGATTTGAGCAGATATGGGTATATCTACTTAATGAAACATAAGTCTGAAACATTTGAAAAGTTCAAAGAATTTCAGAGTGAAGTGGAAAATCATCGTAACAAGAAAATAAAGTTTCTACGATCTGATCGTGGAGGAGAATATTTGAGTTACGAGTTTGGTTTACATTTGAAACAATGCGGAATAGTTTCACAACTCACGCCACCCGGAACACCACAACGTAATGGTGTGTCCGAACACCGTAATCGTACTTTACTAGATATGGTGCGATCTATGATGTCTCTTACTGATTTACCGCTATCATTTTGGGGTTATGCTTTAGAGACGGCTACATTCACATTAAATAGGGCACCATCAAAATCTGTTGAGACGACGCCTTATGAACTGTGGTTTGGCAAGAAACTAAAGTTGTCGTTTCTTAAAGTTTGGGGTTGCGATGCTTATGTGAAAAAGCTTCAACCTGATAAGCTCGAACCCAAATCGGAGAAATGTGTCTTCATAGGATACCCAAAGGAAACTGTTGGGTACACCTTCTATCACAGATCCGAAGGCAAGACATTTGTTGCTAAAAATGGATCCTTTCTAGAGAAGGAGTTTCTCTCGAAAGAAGTGAGTGGGAGGAAAGTAGAACTTGATGAGGTAACTGTACCTGCTCCCTTATTGGAAAGTAGTTCATCATAGAAACCGGTTCCTGTGACACCTACACCAATTAGTGAGGAAGCTAATGATGATGATCATGAAACTTTAGATCAAGTTACTACCGAACCTCGTAGGTCAACTAGAGTGAGATCCGCACCAGAGTGGTACGGTAATCCTGTTCTGGAGGTCATGTTACTAGACCATGACGAACCTACGAACTATGAGGAAGCGATGATGAGCCCAGATTCCGCAAAATGGCTTGAGGCCATGAAATCTGAGATGGGATCCATGTATGAGAACAAAGTATGGACTTTGGTTGACTTGCCCGATGATCGGCAAGCCATCGAGAATAAATGGATCTTCAAGAAGAAGACAAACGTTGATGGTAATGTTATTGTCTACAAAGCTCGACTTGTTGTGAAAGGTTTTCGACAAGTTCAAGGAGTTGACTACGATGAGACATTCTCACCCGTAGCGATGCTTAAGTCCGTACTAATCATGTTAGCAATTGCCGCATCTTATGATTATGAAATTTGGCAAATGGATGTAAAGACTGCATTCCTGAATGGATTTCTGGAAGAAGAGTTGTATATGATGCAACCTGAAGGTTTTATCGATCCAAAGGGTGGTAACAAAGTGTGCAAGCTCCAGCGATCCATTTATGGACTGGTGCAAGCCTCTCGGAGTTGGAATAAATGTTTTGATAGTGTGATCAAAGCATATGGTTTTATACAGACTTTTGGAGAAGCCTCTATTTACAAGAAAGTGAGTGGGAGCTCTGTAGCATTTCTAGTACTATATGTGGATGACATATTGTTGATTGGAAATGATATAGAATTTTTGGATAGCATAAAAGGATACTTGAATAAGAGTTTTTCAATGAAAGACCTCGGTGAAGCTGCTTACATATTAGGCATCAAGATCTATAGAGATAGATCAAGACGCTTAATTGGACTTCCACAAAGCACATACCTTGACAAAGTTTTGAAGAAGTTCAAAATGGATCAGGCTAAGAAAGGATTCTTGCCTGTATTACAAGGTGTGAAGTTGAGTAAGACTCAATGCCCGACCACTGCATAAGATAGAGAGAAAATGAAAAGTGTTCCCTATGCTTCAACCATAGGCTCTATCATGTATGCAATGCTGTGTACCAGACCTGATGTGCGCCTTGCTATTAGTTTAGCAGGGAGGTACCAAAGTAATCCAGGAGTGGATCACTGGACAACGGTCAAGAACATCCTGAAATACCTGAAAAGGACTAAGGATATGTTTCTCGTTTATGGAGGTGACAAAGAGCTCATCATAAATGGTTACGTCGATGCAAGCTTTGACACTGATCCAGACGATTCTAAATCGCAAACCGGATACGTGTCTATATTGAACGGTGGAGCTGTCAGTTGGTGCAGTTCTAAACAAAGCATCGTGGCGGGATCTACGTGTCAAGCGGTGTACATAGCTGCTTTGGAAGCAGCAAATGAAGGAGTCTGGATGAAGGAGTTCATATCCGATCTAGGTGTCATACCTAGTGCATCGGGTCCAATGAAAATCTTTTGTGAAAATACTGGTGCAATTGCCTTGACAAAGGAATCCAGATTTCACAAGAGAACCAAGCACATCAAGAGACGCTTCAATTCCATCCAGGATCAAGTCCAGGTGGGAGACATAGAGATTTGCAAGATACATACGGACCTGAATGTTGCAGACCCGTTGACTAAGCCTCTTCCACGAGCAAAACATGATCAACACCAAGACTCCATGGGTGTTAGAATCATTACTGTATAATCTAGATTATTGACTCTAATGAAAGTGGGAGACTGAAGGAAATATGCCCTAGAGGCAATAATAAAGTTATTATTTATTTCCTCATATCATGATAAATGTTTATTATTCATGCTAGAATTGTATTAACCGGAAACATAATACATGTTTGAATACATAGACAAACATAGTGTCACTAGTATGCCTCTACTTGACTAGCTCGTTAATCAAAGATGGTTAAGTTTCCTAGCCATGGACATGAGTTGTCATTTGATTAAGTTTCCTAGCCATAGACAAACATAGTGTCACATCATTAGGAGAATGATGTGATTGACTTGACCCATTCCGTTAGCTTAGCACTTGATCATTTAGTTTACTGCTATTGCTGTCTCCATGACTTATACATGTTCCTGTGACTATGAGATTATGCAACTCCCGAATACCGGAGGAACACTTTGTGTGCTACCAAACATCACAACATAACTGGGTGATTATAAAGGTGCTCTACAGGTGTCTCCGATGGTGTTTGTTGAGTTGGCATAGATCGAGATTAGGATTTGTCACTCTGATTGTCGAAGAGGTATCTCTGGGCCCTCTCGGTAATGCACATCACAATAAGCCTTGCAAGCAATGTGAATAATGAGTTAGTTGCGAGATGATGCATTACGGAACGAGTAAAGAGACTTGCCGGTAACGAGATTGAGCTAGGTATTAAGATACCGACGATCGAATCTCGGGTAAGTAACATACCGATGACAAAGGGAACAACGTATGTTGTTATGCGGTTTGACCGATAAAGATCTTCATAGAATATGTAGGAACCAATATGAGCATCCAGGTTCCGCTATTGGTTATTGACCGGAGACGTGTCTCGGTCATGTGTACATAGTTCTCGAACCCGTAGGGTCCGAACGCTTAAAGTTCTGTGACGATCGGTATTGTGAGTTTTTGTGTTTTGATGTACCGAAGGTAGTTCGGAGTCCCGGATTTGATCACGGACATGACGAGGAGTCTCGAAATGGTCGATACGTAAAGATTGATATATTGGACGACTATGTTCGGACACCGGAAGTGTTTCGGGAGGTTTCAGACATATACCGGAGTACCAGGGGATTACCGGAACCCCCCGGGGAGTATAATGGGCCTATTGGGCCTTGGTGGAGAAGAGGAGGGGCGGCCAGGGCAGGCCGCGCGCCCCCTCCCCCTCTAGTCCGAATTGGACAAGGAGGGGGGCGGCGCCCCCTTTCCTTCCCCTCTCTCTCCTCCCTCCCCCTTCTCCTACTCCTACTAGGAAAGGAGGAGTCCTACTCCCGGTGGGAGTAGGACTCCCCCCTTGGAGCACCCTCCTCCTAGCCGGCCGCCTCTCCCCTAGCTCCTTTATATACGGGGGCAGGGGCACCCCATAGACACAACAATTGATCTGCTTATCTCTTAGCCGTGTGCGGTGCCCCCCTCCACCATAATCCACCTCGGTCATATCGTAGCGGTGCTTAGGCAAAGCCCTGCGTCGGTAGCATCATCATCACCATCACCACGCCGTCGTGCTGACGAAGCTCTTCCCGAAAGCTCTACTGGATCGTGAGTTCGTGGGACGTCACCGAGCTGAACGTGTGCTGAACGCGGAGGTGTCGTACGTTCGGTGCTGAGGATCGGTCGATCGTGAAGACGTATGACTACATCAACCGCGTTGTTATAACGCTTCCGCTTACGGTCTAAGAGGGTACGTACACGACACTCTCCCCTCTCGTTGCTATGCATCACCATGATCTTGCGTGTGCGTAGGATTTTTTTTGAAATTACTGCGTTCCCCAACACTTATAGCAAGACTTCTCCCATGTCCTCAGGAACAAACGTAACTACTCACAAATCATATTCATGTTCATAATCAGAGGGGTATTAATATGCATAAAGGATCTGAACATATGATCTTCCACCGAATAAACCAACTAGCATCAACTACAAGGAGTAATCAACACTACTAGCAACCCTCACATACCAATCTGAGGTTTTGAGACAAATATTGGATACAAGAGATGAACTAGGGTTTGAGAGGTGATGGTGCTGGTGAAGATGTTGATGGAGATTGACCCCCTCCCGATGAGAGGATCGATGGTGATGACGATGGTGACGATTTCCCCCTCCCGGAGGGATGTTTCCCCGGCAGAACAGCTCCGCCAGAGCCCTAGATTGGTTCTGCCCAGGTTCCGCCTCGAGACGGTGGCGCTTCGTCCCAAAAGCTTCCTTATGATTTTTTCCAGGGTGAAAGACACCATATAGCCAAATATGGGCACCGGAGGCCTGCCAGGGGGCCCACAAGGTAGGGGGCGCGCCCAGGGGGTAGGGCGCACCCCCCACCCTCGTGGATGGTGGGTGGCCCCCCTCTGGTGCTTTCTTCGCAGTATTTTTTATATATTCCAAAATTAACTTCCGTGGAGTTTCAGGACTTTTGGAGTTGTGCATAATAGGTCTCTAATATTTTCTCCTTTTCTAGTCCAGAATTCCAGCTGCCGGCATTCTCCCTCTTCATGTAAACCTTGTAAATAAGAGAGAAAAGGCATAAGTATTGTAACATAATGTGTAATAACAGCCCATAATGCAATAAATATCGATATAAAAGCATGATGTAAAATGGACGTATCAGTGACAAGCATAGCTTTTATAGCATCTTTATCCGCCTGAAGTCGTGTAAACGAGAAATGAATTAACAAATATGAAGCAAGACCTACTTTGAAGAAAGCTATCTCCAGTCACCAACATTAGCGTAATAAAATAAAGTAAAATGTATAAATAACACATAAATCAAGGACTATGTGGATCCTCATAGTCATACATATATAAAATGGTATAAAGATGGTATAAAGATGGACCAAGCTACTTACACTACAAAAAAACACATCTGTGACATTTTGGGCCGAATGAAATTTTTTCCTGTCATACTTATGACACTTCTATGACGATAATTGTGACAAAACCAGGTATCATCATAGATGTGGTGGGCTCCTACTTCTATGACAAAAAATCATGAGAGAAAATGGGCTTTTCGTCCTGGGCGGGCCGGAGATGCAGCTGCATGACATTCTTTGGGCCATCCATGACGAAAAACCGTGGTAGAAGCGAGGGCGGGGAAAATTTCGGGGAGTTCCCGGTTATGGTGGGTGGTCGGGGGCCGAGTGATGCACGTTTCTCTCGTACACGTACGCGCATGTGTGTGAGGCGTTGGCTCTAACTGAACCCGAGCGAGGTGTTGGGCTCTAACTGAACCCGAGCGATTGCACTGCAGGCTACGCGTTACTGAACCCGAGCGATCGATCGATGGCTGTTAACTGAACCCGGTCGAGTGATTCCTTCACTACTGCTGCTAACTGAAGCCGATCGATGCTGCCTCTGGATGAACAGTGAGCGTTGCGGGGGGGGGGGGGGGTTGGATGAACAGTGAGCAGTGGGGGTGGATGAACAGGACCCCGTGGCGTTGCCTCTGGATGAATAGGACCCCGATCGATCGAGCCGGTTGGGGCTGGATGAACAGGACCCCGTGGAGGGCTGGATGAACAGGACAACCCCGTGGAGGGGTGGATGAACAGTAGCCCGTGGAGGGGTGGATGAACAGTAGCCCGTGGAGGGGTGGTTGAACAAGAGCCCGTGGAGAGGGGTGGTTGAACAGTAGCTGGTGGAGTAGCGCGCAGTGGAGGCTGGATGAACAGGAGCCCGTGGAGGCTGGATGAACAGGAGCCCGTGGAGGCTGGAGGAGGTCGACGGTGGATGAAGAGTAGCCCGTGGAGGCTCGAGGAGGTCGACGGTGGAGATGAACAGTATCCCATGGAGTCCCGTTTTGCGGTACGCCACACCCCTCCCGATGAACAGGACCCCCGTTTCGACCGTAGCGCACCAACACAAGTCCGTTTCGTCTGTTTTGCGGTACGCCACACCCCTCCCGATCAACAGGACCCCGTTTCGACCGTAGGAGGTCCGTTTCCTCCGTTTTGCGGTACGCCAGACCCCTCCCAATGAACAGGATCCCGTTTCGAACATGTCCGGTCGAACACAAGGCCGTTTCCTCCATTGTGCGGTACGCCAGGCCTCGTTTCCATCGCCTGTTCCGTCCAAGCCGGTTGGCTCCCACGCGTTCCGTTGCCTCCCGATGAACACGACACATTCTGTTGCCTCCCGATGAACACGACGCATTCCGTTGCCTCCCCATGAACACGACAACGACGCAGTTTCTCCGTTCCGACCCAGCCATGTACACGAGCCCTGGCCGTACGTATGCGCGAGTAGGCGTTCGAGACCCCGCCCGTATGTACGCATGTGGCCGTATTTTCTTTCTTGCACACTGGCCGTTGTACGTATGTGTACATGCTACGTGCGTGCCTCTACTACGACACGTGCGCGCCTCTACTACGACACGTGCGCGCCCCTACATCGACCAGTATATACGTACGCGTTCGCGACCAGAATGACAACGCTACGTACGCTTCGACCAGGTGGGTCCCGACTGTCAGGCACTTCCTTGCATGCGAAGATGTAGCTGGTGGGTCCCAGCAGTCAGGGGGGCGAATTGTTTTTTTTGCTCGGACGCACTTCCTTGCGTGCGAAGGTGTAGCTGGTGGGTCCCAGCAGTCAGGGGGGAACGTTTTGTTCGCGAAATAGGCCCATCCGGTGGGTCCCTGCTGTCAGGTGGAGGAATAATTATTTTGCGTGTAATAAGGAGGCACTTCCTTGCGGCTGCCGTGGACCCAGCTGTCAGCCTCTCCACGTACAGTACTCTTCCGATGGAAGTCGGTCGTTGACCACATTGACCACACCGCGCCGAGAGCACCACGGCGGTGGACGGCGGCGAGGCCTAGGAAGGGGACGACGCGGAGCCGGGGAAGACGCAGCAGTGGATGCCCACGCGAAGAGGAGTACGAGGGTTCACTGATTCGACTGCGGTGTCAGGCTGCCGTCGCCGCAGAATAACAGGGGGTGTGGGTGAGTAAAGGGATGGCCTGGCCAGCGGTGGGAGTAGTAGGGGGCGGTGAGGCCTCCGCGGCATCACAGCCGGCCACGGGAGGCAGGAGCACGCGGCACGACCGACGCTGGTTTGGGCGGCTGGAGCAAGAAGACCTGAGGATGAAGAAACACTACGGCCGTTGGATGAACATCGTACGGTAACAGGAGCTAGAATCGTTCATATTGACTAAGTTGACAAAGCCCTCCGTCCCCGTCAACTTGGTAGGCCCATAAGTCAGCCTCCCACTATGCTGGGTTCTAGCTGGCAGGGGGAGTATTCATTTTTTTTGTGCGTAATAAGGAGGCACTTCCTTGCGTGCGAAGATAGCTGGTGGGTCCGACCTGTCAGCGGGGGGCACGTTTTTTTCGTGAAATACAGAGGCCTTTCCGGTGGGTCCCAGATGTCAGGTGGAGGAATCATTATTTTGCGCGTAATAAGGAGGCATTTCCTTGTGTGCGGCCGTGGACCCAGCTGTCAGCCTCTCCACGCACAGTCTACTTCCAATGGTGTCGTTCGTTGACCATGTTGACCACGCCGCACCGAGCGCATCCAAGGTGGTGGACGACGGCGAGGCCCCGGACAACAACGAGCCGGAGATGGGAAGACGCGGGAGTAGAGTCACAGACGGAGAGGTGTACGAGGGTTAACTGGTTCTAGTGCGGTGTGGTTCGGCAGTTGGTGGAGAAGAACAGGAGGTGGAGGGGTGGAGGAATGGCCTGGCCAACGGTGGAGTAGCGCTTCATAGCGAAGCGTGCTAAGCAAAGCTGCTAGCAGCAGGAGGCGGGAGGTGGTCCCGGCGGTGCTGGAGGAAGAAGACGAGAGATTGAAGATGGATGTCGGTCGTTGGATGTAAATCCAACGGCTAACATGTCAGAATCATTTGTTGACTAAATTGACAACGACTTGCGTTGGCTTCGACCTATTGGCCCACATTTCAGCCTCCAAAAATGTGGCACGTATTCAACCCATTTTTTCAGAATTTACAGTCTTTTTTTACGCGGTAGAATTTACAGTCAATTTGATATATATTTTTTAATTACAGCCATTAGCTGGGCTGGGTGAACAAATAATGTAGCGTCCATGCGGCCCATTTATTTTATTTCCTAAAAAATTACAGGCCATTTGCACTTTCTCGAAATACACGATTTTGCTGGGCTGATTCTAATTATAATGTTGGGTTGGGCCAGCAATGTTATCAAAAAATAAAAAGGGACTGAGCATTTTGTTATAAATATGTTTAAATAATAAGTGATATTATTACATTCGTCCTTAAATCTTACCAAGCTTTTGTACACAATCACTAGGATTTTCATGCCAAAACAATCCAGGATTTTATTGTTAAGAAATTATTTTTATAAGTTAATAAGATGTGGGATATTGTTTTCTTACATATGTAAGTATCTGTTAAATATATGATGACAACAAAAATAATATATAATAACATATAAAATAATTTAAATATATATAATATAGTTAGAAGGGAAACATAAGTTGGACCTGGGGTTCCTATTCTTATATAGAAAAATAGAACAGACCTCTGCGTTTTCTTCAAAAAAAACATAAATTGGGCTGCCGATATTCAGGAAAAATAAAACCTCGGATAGGAGGTCCATAGGCCGGTCATTACATGACGGCCCTCAAGAAAATACAAACAGGCCTATGGACCTCCCATCCGAGGTCGTGGGCTGCGCATGTTAAAAATGAAGGCCTAGACGGGGCAGCCCAAAGCCCAGCTGATACTTGCTGCCCCAGTGATAATAAATGATACTTGCCAGCTCCCCGGCTTCGTTGTGAATTTATCTCCTATAGTAACTACGTTGAAGCACCTAAAAAATGTAACTATGTTGACAAACCCGTGGGCCCCAATGTCAGTATAGCATTAGGAGGAAGTATTTTTTTCGATGAGGCACTTGCTTGCGTACGGCCATAGACCTGGTGGGTCCCGACTGTCCGCCTCTCCACGTACAGTCCTCTCCAGATTCCTCTCGTTTGTTTAGCATGTTCACAATGGCAGACAGCGGCGTCGCGACGAGCGCACAAAGGCGCAGGAGGGGATCCGACCACCTGAGGAAGTGCCTTAATATTAACGAAACTATTGAACTAGCCTAGTGGCCAAGTGACACTACCCAACAGCTGTTCCGCCCGGGTTCGATTCCACCTGTGCAGGGAAAATATGTCCAAATTTTTTGCCTCTGCCTTTATTGACATGTGGGTCCCCATTGTCATCTACGCACACCACGTCCAACACTTGCCAAAACTTCGTCCCTCGTTTTTTCTGTGTTTCGCACACTCGACATTGTGTGGGCATTTTGACTGTGCATCATACGAAGATGTGCTATGCATGAATGTTGATCAGCATGATGTTAATTGGCTGGTAGTTCCATTTTCGACCATGAATAAAACTTCCGCCATGATGTTAACCCTGTTTGAAAAGGCCGTGTTAATATAAATGCTCTGCCTCTGAAAGTTGCAGTTTCTTATCTGAAACTGAACTTGCAGTTTCTTATCTGAAACTGAAACTTGCAGTTTCTTCTCTGAGAATCACATTGTCTGCACTTTTATACTCCTATGAAACTACATTTTTTTAAGTGCTAAAAATAGATCTCTAGAATTCATAAAATACTTCATATGCTCAATACTGCAAATCTGAAATTCAAAAGACATTCATATCTGAAAGTACTCTCAAAATACACAACACAAAACACAATTCACAACCTGCAAATACTGACAACCCTAAGCTCCTCCTGACAATTCACAACCTGCCCGACTATTGGGCTGGGGGGGTAGTCCCCTCCTATTCCTCGGCGGCAGACAGCCGCCCCGTGAGACGATGTGAACAGCGAGGGAGAGGATGGCGGGGAAGCATTGTCGGGCCAACTGCTTTTCTCCTCTTGCAGTTGGGTTTGGTTGACGAAGACTCCACCGGCTCGCTCTGGCAGGACACCCTCACAAACGGCACCCTGTAGATGCTCGATCCTTCAATCTCTGATGGATGCCCCATCTGGGATCGATACTCCCACCACCGCTCCCTCACGATCGGATTCGGTGAATCTGTTTGCTCCATGGCCCAGAGGAGCAGCTCTATGTACTCCCGCGCGACTCCCTCCGGGAGTATCACCGCCTTTTCGCTCTGTTGCAGATATTTGGCCATGGATGTCGCCGTCGCGGCTAGTTGGTCCTTGTTTTCAAACCAAGACTGTATCTCCAACATCCTAGCTAGCTTCACAGGGTCGCCGTCTGCGATCCTCACGATCGGTTGTACTCCTCCATCGATCTACTTCTCCACAGCACCTTCACTCGCCGGCGGTGGTTTTTGAATGGAAGAGGAGAGGAGTAGCGCTGGTTTTGGATTAGAACGGGAGAGGAGCGACGCTGGTTTTGGACTGGAACAGGAGAGGAGGGGCGATGGTTTTGAAATGGAAGAGGAGAGGAGTGGCGCTGGATTTAGATTGGAACAGGAGAGGAGCGGCAGTGGTTTAAGAGGAGAAGAGCGGAAGAGCGGCGCTGGTCTTGGAAGTATTTTTTTGTTGTTTTGCGTATTTTGGGTCAAAATTTGACCACGTACTGTATTTGACAAGCAAAATGTGAATGCATGTCACCAAAAATTGTATCGTTTGGTTCGTATCTGAATGTACTTTCAAATTATATTATTTTTGCAACGTATAACATATCTTTTATGTGCGAAAATCATGGTCAATTATGACCCAGAATAAAAGGGAGACTAGTTAATGTGGGGTCACTTTCTTAATTGAAGGGTAAATTGATTTTGATTTTGATCCAGTCACAGCGCGCCGGCCCTCTCGTCCAATCCTAAATCGCTGTCGCACGCTCCTCTCCCTCTTCTCCATTGCAAAACCACCTCCTCTCCTCTCCATCATCTCCATTCCAAAACCACCGTCTTGCCTCTCTCTCTTCTCTATTGCAAGACCACCATCTCTCCTCCCATCTTCCAAAGCTAGCACCGGACCACTCAGAAGGACATCTATGGAGAGGATGCAGCAGCAAATCAGGCAGATCGCCGGAGGCGACCAGGCAAAGTTAGCCAGGTTGAAGGAGATCCTTACTTGGTTTGACAATGAGTGGGAGATTTCGAGGACGATGCGGGCCATGCAGCAATGTATGCGAAAGAGCGAGACAGCGGCAATGAGGGCGGCGATGTACATGTACTCCTCGGCGGCAGTCACGCCCCAGTCCTCCGAGTTCATCGAGTATCTCCTCTGGGCGATGGAGCAGACAGATTCGCCCGAGGCGACAGTCAGGCGGAGGTGGTGGGAGTACAGGTCGAAGGTTGAGCACCCAGAGGATAACGAATCTATCGAGTATGGTGTGCCGTTCGTGAGGGTGCAGAGCCAGCCGGAGCCACATGAGTATTCGTTCTCCCACCGCAAGAGGAGACCGGATGGCGCGACGTCGCTTCCCCGCCGTTCTCCACGGTTCCCTCAACGCTCGCCTCCTTTCAACGGCGGCGGTAGGTTTTAAGGTAAGCTTCGCACTAACCTAATCTTCCACCTGCTCATGCTTACAATCAGTGTGACAGCTAATGAAAATCATGCTTACAATCAGTCTCTGAGTACTATGCCAATCACCCTAAAATAGCTCTGGACCTTTGGGTCAAAGTTGTGACACAGTGTACAAATAAAGAAAAATAGATTGGTGCTTCTTTCAGAAAAGAGTACTCCCTAGAAAACTGCCAATATAAGCTACTAGTATTTGGTTAGAGGATTTGCTGCTGAGAAAGATCCGTCCATAGAGAGCGCCACACATCCCACTGGTGGTGGTGGATGCCAATGCGTGCATGCAGCATGGTTGGTGTCGGTAATTTTTACTTGGCACACCTCGCACTCTGCATATATGTCGGTTCCATACGTACATTTGTGCAGTTCCACCAAAATGCAGCTGAATAACCATGTTTGCACAGATAATGAAAAAGCGTGATTACATTATAGTGGCACTAGTTGATGAAACACAGAAAATAAATAGAAGAAAATATCGCGATAGTATCATAGTATATCTGGGAAATTTAGCAGGACATGTAAAAAAGTGTCATTGATTCATATTACTGGAGGCATTACATTGAAAACAACATTGGTTTAACGTGTCCTTACTTTTAACAGTGCGACTGCTACATTTTACCAGTGGCATTACATAAGAGTGGCTCGGGGCCACAAACATCAGAACAGGATATCTGGGTTGGTCCCATTTTTGTTTGGTATAGCCACCTTATACTGTGTGAGGCTAGCAAATCTAGTGCTTGACTTACTCTGTTGACTTGTCCCCCAGTCCCCACTTTCTTTCCTTTTTCAACCAATAGATCGGGTTTATATTGAGTTTGTACTGTGTTTCCCTTTATTTCCCTATTAGACCTAGAGACCAGTTGGATAGCCAGTCTCTGCTACTTTTTGCCCCCATTATTTCCTCTTTCGACCAAGTCCTAGATTCAGGTAACAAATCCTCCCCCACCCCCTTTCTTCCTTGTTTGAACCAAGTAGTACTAGATTCGAGTGCATGAACTAGTTTTACCTCTTAAACGTAAAAAAGATTAGGTGGTTTTCGAAGAGCCGATCGATCCTATCTACGAGGGGGCCTGAGAAATAGTAAAAGATACAAATGCAGCGACGTCAGGAGCTCGGGAAGTAGAGCAAGGCCGGTTTCGAAGGAAGTTATACCTGATGGTCGCCGGGATGTCGCTAGGTGGGCGGCGGCCGGAGGCCGGATCTGCCCACACTACGGCAGCGAGGAAGAAGGGGTTGTAGGCCCTCCCTCGCCAGCGGTGCTTGGGAGAGAACGGCAAGGCAGGCTGATCGGGACGCACCAGCAGTGGGTAAGAGCCGTCGCCGAGGATGACCGGGTGAACGTTGCACCTTCTCACCTTCCCCGGCGGAGAGGATCCGGCTGGATCTGTGACCAGCGGTGAGCAGAGAGAGACAGAGTGTGTGTGTGTGGCCACCGCTGTCGTGTTTAGATCTGGAGAGGACGAGACAGTGTGAAGAGAGCAACACTAGCAAGCAAGCGCGGAGGCTCCTGCCTATATAGTGGAGTAGTACTAGTTTTATTTTGTCTACCAGAGCCGGCTTGACCTCATCAATGACTGTCGAGAAGTCTTCATGCACGTGGCCCGGAGGCGCAGTTGTCGTCATTTTGATCTGAAGCGTTGGATTATAACATATAACACGAAAAAAATGCCACATGACAAGAAATCATAACCTCACTGCCCAAAGGAGACAACATGAATCCCGACGGACAAACTAGACGAGGAACAAAGCTCAAATTAAAGATAAACTCATAGAAAAGGGGTCCGTCGATAGATGTCCTAATTAACATAGCCGGCTTGACCTAGATGGCAGCCGAGTAGTCTTCGTGCATGTGCCCCCAATGACTAGCCCAACTCAGTTGTCGTTGTTTAACCCTCGCAGTGATCTGAAGCACATGACACCTAATTTTGCGTGATGACAAGAAACCTTTTTTAGATTTCTCACCACAACTACAGCCATGTACAACACAGCCTGCACGATATGTAGACGATAGACAATCCAGGCGTGTCTGCTGAAGTCTGGTCACATGCATGGACGAACTGATCTTCCGTGTCTTGCAGGGATCGTCCAGGCACCAACGTAGTACATCACTTCTCTAGTACTATCGCTCGTCTCCCTCTTCTATTAAGTCACCCAACTTGCGGGGCCGGGAAGTGTGCCTATGGCCGGTTCTCAATTGCGGTCCCACATGTGTGTGCAAACGCAATATGACGCGCGTTCCATTCGGAGAGCAGCATGCCAGACCGACCGACCGTCTGGGGTGCGACGCGAACGCGACGGGCGTGCTGTATACTCCGTACATGTGTACCGCCGTTTTCTAGAGGCTTTGCTCCATGACGCAATCCATGGATACAAAATTAGTATACTGTACTATTTAAAAGTCGAGGGCGGGGCTTTTCCTGCGCGGTAGGCGGGGCAGTTCCGCCTAGTCGGTTCGACAGAGACGCGAGAAGATGAGGGAGTAGGTTGCTGCAAACGTAGGGCTGTGTGATTTGACAGCGAGTTACTGCTGGACAGGTGGGGCCACGTGATTTGACTTGCCATTATCATATTAACTGCGGCGCTACGAGGGAGTCTCACGATTCCTGACCACCTCCATACAGGTGCCTCTCCCAATGCTCCACCATGTAGTAGAGGCTGGCTCTTGCATGAGAGCCCACTTCTCCACTTTTTCCTTGCCTCTCTTTCCTCCACATATGCAAAAATGCCATGTAAAGCACACTATTGTACTTAGGTTGGTCGTAATGGAGAGTATCATATATTAGTATCATGCATATGATACTTTTGTATGATACTACATCTGTAATGCATAGTATCATGTGTTGGTATCATAGGATAGTTTATTTATTGTCATGCATGACACATAGTAGCACATCATTTAATATGATACAGTATCATATTATGATACTCAAGTCTCTCTTTTCTTCATTTAATTCGACGTCACCTCATCAAGATTGCATAGTTGGCATGCATGATACTACCTATGATACTCCCATTACAAGCACCCTTAGGTTGGTCATAGTGGGAGTAACTTAGCAAGTAACATAACACACTCCAAGAAAAGTTTGCTTACATGGCATGTATTTAATGAAGAGAGAGATGGTTGGAGTAACATAATATGTTACTGTAACATAACACATCACGAGGCAAAATGAGTCTACATCTTAATAAATGATGGCTTGCATGATACCACGTACATGTTACTCCCCACTATGAAGGTAGTAACATAGGCTAGTAACATATGCATGTTACTAGTCTAAGTTACTCCCCACTATGACTAGCCTTACTTGCTCCTACAGGTGCTAAGCTTGCCACATAGGCATAAAGTCTAATGTGGCAAGTTAATCAAGAAGAGAGAGACTAGTTTGGTGACCCAAGGAAGAAATGGTGCTAACCGCTTGTACCTAGGTGAAAAGACAATTTTGAGTCTATAGCTAATTAAATGAAGCAAACGTAGCAACAAAAAACTAATAAGCACACCATTTCATTGGAAGAGGTCACTCCTTGGCAAATGCAATAAATACTACTCCCTGTGTCCCATAATATAAGAACGCTTTTGGCACTACACTAGTGTCAAAAACGTTCTTATATTATGGGACGGAGGGAGTACGAAGAAAGAGATAGAGAGAAGTAAAAAAATACACTTATAGCCAACCTTATAGCTAACCTTGTTGTAGTATGAGTGACTAAGTGATGACTATGTATGACATGCCAACATTAGATAGCCTAACGCACCGTGTTAAATCTCCAAGGGCGCGACCGCGCGAGCAACGCGACGGTCATGGTAGGTGCGACCATGATACGGGCTGCTGGCAGCCCTTGGATCTGAGATCAAACGGTCGCATGCTAAGTTGCTAAAATTTTGCAAAATAACCCTCCAGGATAGGATATTCACCCATAGGTCTAGAATCACGCCATGCAACCGTTCGATCTCAGATCCAAGGGCTCTCGGAAGCCCGTATCATGGGAGAATGGAAAGCCACTACCCTGCCGTTCGCACGCTGGCAGTTCGCTCCTACTCGTCCCCGCACGTCCTTTAATACTACGGCGGTTCGCTCCTAGTCGTCCCGTCCTTTCACATTACGACAGTTCCACTAATCCTAACCCTCCTCCCAAATCCATGGCGTCCCAAATCTCCATGATCGGCAGTGAGTACAAGGTTAGAACCATCACCGGCGATGAGTTCGACGTCATCTACACCCGTTCTTCCGCGACCGTGAAAGGATGCCTTTCTCGCTTCAGACGCATGTTCGAAAACTCAGATGATGAGTGGGTTGCTGGGCTAGATATTGAGTACACCACAGTCCTGGGACGAGAGAAGGATCTAAAGGACGAAGAGAGGAAGAAGCCCGCCATGATCCAGGTTTGCGTGCATGACTTATGCTTGGTCTACCACATATGCCATGCCGACGTTGAATGCCTGGATTTTAAGAACTTCCTCGAGAGCAACCTAGTCAAATTCGTTACTGTAGACTTTAGGAACGACAAAGAAGTTCTGGGTCGGATAGGCCTCGTTGTAGGCAACCCCTTCGACCTCCATAAGAATCGGTTGGTGTCCTCTCGCCAGCCTTCAATGCTGACCCTGGCAGGAGCCATGGTTCATCCTTCGTACGGTAAACTGGAGAAACCTCCATACACGTTTCATCATTATGCATGGCAGCGGAATGTACTAGATATAGACCACATCCACTATGCTGCAATGGATGGCTACCTTTGTTTCAATATCTACAAGGGTTGGATGAAGAGCAAGAGCCAAGTGTGCGGTTCAAGCAAAGAAGTATCGGCCAAGAGGAAGAGGGACAAGGACGAAGTCGAGGACGTGGACGAGGACTCCGAGTAAGGTGGCAGTGTCGTTGCTCATGGTGGTTCTAATGCAGTGTCTACCGGAATAGTTGCAAAGTTTAATTTCAGGTGTGCTTAATTTAATTTGAGGGGTGTGTTGTGCTGAGCCCCCAGCAGAACTATGTTATGTTTCTTCTCGTTACTTTAACTCTTCAGTACGTACATACTAGTATTTCTTACATTTCATCTTTTAGTTGGTATAGTACTACCACTCATTTCTTCACATTATATACGTACAATATATATGGCCAACATCATATAGCCAGCAGTTTAGTTGTCAAAGAATTTCAGGGTGCTTAGTTTTGTCAAAGAATTCCAGGATGCTTAGTTTTATTTGAGGGGTGGGTTGTGCTGGACACCATTATTGTGACTAGCCTTTTTAATAGTACTATATGCATAATTTGGTGACGAGCGCTCTGTATATGTACCACCTTTTTTTAATTTCAAGTTTTGCTCCATGGCGCAATCCATCGATACTACTACTATACAAAAGTATACATTTTTTAAAAGGCTAGAGGGCAGGGTAGTCTAGCTTGGTCGGTTTCACGAGAGGCGAGGGCCTTTGTGATTTGACGGCTCATTACTGCTGGAAGGCGGGGCCTTGTGATTTGACTGCTCGTATAAATGCGCCGACGGCCTGAGGAGGAGCAAAGAACCATGCGGTATACTCAAGTTTTCCACTGGAGTAGTACTACGACGGAGGAGCACGAAACACGGCAGCCCAGTGCCATATGGCGATAAAAAATGATCTAATTTGCTAGTCATCTCATTGTTAGCATTGTTCTATTCATTCCCTAAAAAAAGCATTGTTCTATTCATGCCTCGCAGAGAACGTGACACGTGCGGCGAAACACTCGAAGCAAAAGATGAAACACAGGAGCAAAAGAAGAAGGAAGATTATCACCCCAAATGATCTAATTCGCCGCGGAGTCGTAACTGCTTCTTCATCGCCTCCACGACCTCCATCTCCTTGCGCGTCTCCTCCGCCATCTTCTTCATTCTGTCCATGACGCGGGATTTCTCGATGTGAGCCTTCATCATCTGTTCCACGGCCGCATTACGTACCTTGACAGCAGTCGGGTGCTCGATGCGGAGCTTTGCCAACTCCTCCTTCTATTCCATGACGAGGGCCTGCAGCATCTTCATCGAGGAACTACTATTCTCATGCAGCTTCTTCCAGCCGGCGTTCTTCTCCTTCAACAGGTCGATCTCGTGGCAGAGCTTCGCCTTGTCCTCCCGAAGTCGCAGGATTTCGCCGGTCGCCTTCTTCTTCGAGGCAATGCTCTTCTTCAGCAGCATCACCAAGCCGGCGGTCAACTCCCCCTGCTTATTGAGCTCAGCGGCATGTCGTCGAGGCTCTCCTTCAGTAGCTCCACCAAGCCTTGGATGAACTCATTCTGCTTATTGAGGTGCTTATTGAGCTGATCGGGCATGCCGTCGAGGGATAACGACTCCAGCGCCGCCGGCTCGGCATGTTCGCCTCTGCGGCTAGGGCGCTCCTGGGAGCCATCGCCTGCCCGTGAGAGATCTTTTGAGGTCTATGCGTGGCGGCGAGCCCTCTCTTTTTTTCCGCAGCCTTGGTTGCTGCTCCCTTGTTACGAGTAGTTCTCGACCTAGAGCTCTGCTCACCGGCCATGGCAAGGACGGACGAAGAAGAAGCACTTATGAGGAGGAAAGGTAGAGTAATTTTCGGTTAGGTAGTTCCCCTTTTTATAACCTAAGTACTAGCACTAGTACTAATACCTGGATAGTGGGAACACGTTCAGGTTTGATACGTACTAGTAGGTGTGAGCAGGCTTTCGAATGGGATGGGAATGAGGTAAAGATTAATTGATGGTTTTGGTTTCGAGGCCCGAAACGGCCCGATGAGTTTAGTGGAACATAAATTTCAAGTAGACTACACTGCTCAAATGCGTAAATATTATGTTACTGTCAAAAATTGGCACAAAATACGAAGGAGACCAATGGAAGTACTACTAGCAACCCATGATTTAACTACTCGCATGCGCGCAGTGGAGTAGTAATGTCTTTCTTCCGCCCTCACGTCCACTCAATTTGCATGCACTGTATTAAATGACCACCAATGAAGTGAACGACTTTACACGCGTCAAATTATCACATGGGGTGGATCTTGGTACAAAATTGCGTC
Organism: Aegilops tauschii subsp. strangulata; assembly: GCF_002575655.3. Lineage (NCBI taxonomy): Eukaryota > Viridiplantae > Streptophyta > Magnoliopsida > Poales > Poaceae > Aegilops > Aegilops tauschii. Next base: position 556,095,026 of record NC_053041.3, on the reverse strand, counting down.
CTCCCATGTACCCGCGTGTGCGTGCGAGGGAATGAGTGCGTGCGTGGCATGCGTGCACATCTTTGCTTCGTGCATGTACCGACAGTCTGGCTCAGGGAGGACGAGTACATTCTTCTGGAACCAGCAGCACGTCACTGTGATCAATCCACACAAGGAGGTCGCAACAACGCCTCCACATGTGCCACGTGGCTTCATGAATGTAGCGTGCCATTGGAATTCTAATTTACGTGTTTTGCACATACTCGAAGTACTAGTAAGGTACACGTGCATTGCACGCATCAGATTTTGCAACCAAATTATGAATAAATACCACAGTATAGCATGTAAGCTCTGAGTCATATATGCCTGATGCAGACCTTCGTTTAATTCTTATAGTTCATCTCATTCAAAATCAATTAGTTTTTATAAAAAAGCTAGGGCCTCTTGGATTCGTAGGATTTCCAAAAGGCGGGAATAGGAAAAACATGGGATTATAGTGGAATGTCGTCTTGAATCCTATAGGATTGTACGAGTGTTTGATTGTGCATAGAAAAAACGCATAATTCTTTCAAAGAGATTTGACTGGATGGGATGTTTCCTATGAAATCTAGTGCAAATGAATCATATGAAAAAATTCCTATGGTTTACAATCCTACGAATCAAACAACCAAGGCAGGAAAAATTCCTAAGGATTAGAATCCTCCAAAATTCCTTTGAGAATCCTTTGAATCAAAGAAGCCCTTAATCTATTTTATGATTCATGGAATTGTGCGTTGTAAAGCATGAAGTAAAAACAAATAATGGCAATTCAACTAGAAAAAAAGTTTGGGCAGTTATGATACGGAAGATTCTAGAACAAAAGAGAACCACTGTTGTTTTGAGGTTTGTGCATTATGCTTAAGTTCAACCATGGAGTCTGCTAGATTGTACATGTGGCAAAATCCAGTGGAGGGCTAGAAGATGGTGCGAGGGGCCGAGTGGAGGGAGACTATGAAGGAATGCACAAGTGCGAGATCGATATTTAGAGAGAGGGGGCGAGAACGTGTGCTGTTGCGCGCAGTGGCAGAGCCATGAAAAATAAATGAGCTAGGGGGCCAAGCATTGCTAATCCTTTATGAGGAGGACATTTTAGCAGCAATTGTCTAATGATCACATTCATATTAGCCTGGCAGGGCCCTTACCGCCCCTGTCTTCGCCATTGTGCGCGCGTCTGTGAGATGAAGCGGAAGGCATGGATGATGAGAGGGGGACGTTGGATATATAATTAATGTGGGTGTATTAGCTATATATGTTAATCCTATATAGAGAGGTATAGATTGATCGATGTGGATGTGGGAAAGAGAGTGAGACCTCACTGGATATATCGATTGATCGGTTTGTGTGGAAAACTATGAAAGACCTAGCTATATACACACATACATAGAGGAACATCGATCGTTGCGCATGCACGCGTGAGAGATAAAGAATGCCCGATATGATGGAGAGGGGGATGTGTGTGGGTGTGTGCCTTCATGGGAGACCGACCTGAAGAAAAAGATTGCATGTGTGCGATGGATAATGCCGATTGGTAGTGTGTGTGCATGCATGCACGAGAGAAAGTTAGTGGTACAATTATAAAGAGAAGACGACTGTGTGGGTGTAAAAGACTAGGTGAGGTCATAATCAATGTAAAGTTGAATTCAAATATTTGAATAAGAGATCCTGATGTTTGAAACCCATGCATGCATGAATATAACGGAGATCTGCGCGGTGTGGTTTGGAAACGAGCATGTTGTAATGTATACACATTGAACAAGGTCAGACTGATTTGAATTTGAGATACTGATGGCAGACATCATTTGGCCACGTCGCATCCGTGCATGGACACACTATTCTAATTGGAGATGATGGGTGGCTTTCGCATCACATATCTATATCTATACCCCTATATATATTATATATTATATTTTTCATATTGTGTGCGGGTAACTTTAACTTTGAAAGATGGTCGTTGGATGAGGCGAATCCGATGGTCCAAAGATGGAAAATTTGAGCACTACTGGCCATTGGATATCATCTAGATTCCACCAGATTTCGCCACATGTATAATCTAGAAGACTCCATGGTTGAACTTAAGCATAATGCACAAACATCAAAACACAAGTACTTCTTCTTTGTTCTAGAATCTTCCGTATCATAATTGCCCAAATGTTTTTCTACATGATTTGCCATTATTTGTTTTTTATGTCTTACAACGCATTATTCCATGAATCTTAAAATAGATTAGCTTTCTTATAAAAACTAGATGATTTTGAATGAAATGAACTATAAGAATTAAACGAACATCTACATCATGCATATATGACTCAAAGCTTACATGCTATAATGTGGTATTTATTCATAATTTGGTTGCCAAATCTCATGCGTGCAATGCACGTGTACCTTACTCTAGTCTAAATGGTGTTTGTGTGTGTGTGTTGTGTGTGTTGAGGTGCAAATTGTCTTTTTTTGGTACACGTTAAGCTTGTTCTCCCGAAATTTCAAGCCGCGCCTTGTTATGCCGAAAATTCAAGCTAGCGTCTTTGTCTATCGTGCTCCGAAACTCCCGCCTCTTCAACCCGCGCCTTGTTAGCCCAAAATATTTAAGATATATCTTTGTCTCGTTGTGCTCCGACAACTCCCTCCATCTCAACCCGCGCCTTGCTATTCCAAAATTACAACGCGCGCGAAAACTCCCACCTCCTGTGAAATCCCGACACGCGAAATGCCCGTGGTACCCCTGAACTGAAAGAATTGCCTCAAATCGGTGGGGGTACTTTCGTAACTTACCCCACATTTTGGACAAGCGCGTCCCTAATCCATGGTTCCCCACTGCCATCCCATCCGCCCACCCATTCGTACACCGAGGCCGCGAAAACCCGCGACGAAACCCCACACCCTGCTCCGTCCGCTACCCAGCCGGAGCCTCTTCCCCGACGACGTCGTCCACAGCAACACCTCGACGTCCCTCATCCACCGTACCGGATGAGGATCCATCGTCGATGTCGTCGTCCCGCCGGTTCAGTCACCCCGTCCTCCACCTCCAAGGAGCTGCCCCGACGTTCCCCTCGTCTTTCGCGCCACCTCCATTCCCACACCGTCGTCTTCACGTGCACCACCGGAAGAGCATCATCATCACCGTTTCCTCGGATGAAGCTGCAGCCTAATCGGCGCCACCAAAGAGGTTGTACACTAATCGCCGCATTTTCTTCTTGATTCGATCTCACGGTGCTGCCGGCGCTCGGTCCCGAGCCTACACGGCGTGGCTCCATCCACGGCGGCGTCGCCGGCCACTTCCTCCACGGCGTTGCTCCCTCGGCGGCGACGTCCACATCAGTAGGAGCTGCTGCTGCTTTAGCTCTCGCTCGCGCTGCTGCTCTGCTCTTGCTCTCGGTCCCCTGCCTGGTCTACTCTTGCTATTGCTCTTGCTCGCGCTGCTGCTCTCGCTCTTGCTCTTGCTTGCGATGCTGCTCTGATTTAGCTACACTTCAGTCGACTGAATCGACTTTTGGGTCAATCGATTTTCAGGGGGTGGGGGGCTCGCCGGGGTGAAGGAAGAACCAGCCGCAGCAGGGAGGGGGCTCGCCGGAGAGGTACCCCACTATCTATCTTAGGGTTCAGGGTGGGGGCGGTGGTCGCCGACGGTGGCGGGGCGTTGGCGAGGCGGTGGCGTGGGGATCGCCGGAGAAAAAGCTCGGCACAGGGGGGCCTACAGGGATGGTCGGGGCGGCGGTGGGGAGTGTTTTCGGGGCGGGTGGGGCGGCGCACCGCCGGCCGCGGGCGGCGGGGGGCTGCTGTTTGGCCGGTGGTGGCTGGCGGCTCACGGGGGTGGAGGTTGAAGATGAACCGCAGGCCCTTGATTTTGTATCCAACGGCTACAAAATTGACTGACCAGAGATGAAAAAGTCAGTCGACCGACGTGTAGCCTCACCTTGCTAGTGCGTTCAGTTTCGACAGCAAAATTCAGTTTCTACAGCAAAATTCAGTTTCGACAGTTAAGTTCGGTTTCGACAGTTAAATTCAGTTTCGACAGTTAAGTTCAGAGATGAGCGGCTGATGTATTTTACATCTAGCACTTTGTGGTTATGTATTTTACGTCATGTATTGGAGATGCTATTAGAATTCCACTCAGGTTAACGTTGTCTCTCTTGTCCTGCTTCAGCCTCGGCGTCGTACAACTCACCGGAGCTGCTCCAACGACGAAACCCTCCATCACAGCGGAGCAGTACCTCGGGCTCCATCTCCAGACGCCTAAGATCTTCTTCCCCTCCTCCGACAGCCAAGTCAGCCGGAGCATCCTCACCGGCCAACCCAATCACACTGAGATCGACATGGCTTCGCCAAAGAGGTTGTACACTTGTTGCATCTCTTTTTTACTCTACATGTTATATATATTGTCCACTGAGCACTCGTAGTAACGGGAAATATGATTATTTTATCCTACTATATGATAAGCAGTGAGGTACCAGGCAACTTAGCTATCCGTGATGGACTCTCTTGAACGCCATCATTATTTATCTCTGCGCGTTTGAGCTGTGCATTTGTCGATGGGCCTGGGAGTTGAGCTAGTATGGCAGTGGCCTGGGTCCAAAGTAATAGAAGTAGCACAAAAACATTTTTTTAGTGTAGGATTTTCCTTGCTCAAGCCTGCCTACTAGAATCGCGAGTGCTTGAAAGGAAAAGTGAATGAAAAACATAGGAATTGGAAAGTTTCCTATGGTACTACTTTTCATGAATTTGGTGCAAAGGAATGGAGCAAAGGAAAACTGTAGGATTTGTTCCTTTAGTGTCTCCTTGAAAGAAAAACCGTAGGAATTCTAATTTCCACTTGTCCTCCTTTTCATATTCCTATTCATCGAGCACAAGACTAAGAGATAGTAGCATAATAGCATTATAACCGTACATTTTCTTGTGGTTTGACTTAATATCACCATGCTTTTTTGCATCCTGTGATCTTCCAATTGTTGTGAATTAAACACCCAGATTGGCAGAAATCCTGTGTTTTTAAATTCTCTGTTTTGCACGTGCATTCCTATCCTATTCCTGTCTATTTCCTATCCCTGCATTGTTAGAATCCTCAAATTCAAACAAGCCCTTACTCAATTACTTCTGTTACAGATATGTGTCAAAGAAAACCTTGTGTGGTTTTTCCTGCTCCTGCGGCGCTGTGTTCCACCCCAGCTCAGCTGCTCCAATGACGGAAGGGTTCACCACAGCAGGGATCCGCTCTCCAGACTGTCTTTCACCGCCTCAGATCTTCTTCCCCGCCGCCGGCAGCCACGACAACTGCATTACCATCATCAACTGAGCAGATGACCTTGAGGACAACACGGGTCCGCAAGAGAGGTCGCACCCTTCCGTGTCTGCTTACATTATGTGTCGCTTAATATGATGACATGCTACATTATCGTCGTGTTCACCTATTAGACTTCGAGTCAGGTCCAAACTAATGCTGAAACTTGAGTTTTTAAATGGTTGTGGGTACATATTGGGGCAGCAATCAGTACTATCTGTCTACTATCTGGTTAATCTCGGGTGTCTACTATGAGTTTCATGTTGGGTGCAAACAAACATTAAAGGAGCCATTATCTGTATTTTTTAACTAAAGCTATTATCTGCCTACTATCATTGGTTTTGGGTCTATCCACAGTTTGCTACCATCACTCTGGATTTGTGCATGCACTCCTTACATAATCTCACTATGTTTTATTCCTATGCATGCCAGTCATGTAGAGCAAAAGAGACGAGCCTTGCGTGGCAATAAAATTTCATGCAGACGTCGTTCCATGGTGGGCGCAAAGGCAGCCCCCCTCCACCCATTTTGGATCATAATCAAGAGGAAGATAACTGTTTTGAGGGGGATTCAGAAGGAGAAGACCACTCCTATTTACCCCATGAGGTCTTCGCTCTAACTTGGCATGCTGATGTTGCTAATATCATGCAGATGGTGCCTTGCATTGCTTACTGTATACATTAAAGATGTCATCTGCTTAGTTTAGACATGCTTTGTGTCAATGCCATCTGTTTAGTTTCTTTATCGTATATGTGAATCATAGAATGCCATCTTGTTTAGCCAGGCATCATATATGTGAATTTTGCAATGCCACCCTGGTTAGCCAGTCATCTTATATGTGAATTATATCATGCCATCATTTTTTTATTACGTGTTAAATTTGTCAACAATTTTAGTACATTCAATTACTCTTCCTGTGCATCAGCCATTCGGCACGGTCATGGAAAAATCTGGAGTGGAAACAAGGTCTTTAGAGCAGACAATGCTATCTGACGAAGCGCATGTCTTGCTGGTTACCGATAGCTCCTCAGAGGAGGATTCAGAGACAGATGACCAGTCATATTTCCCCCTGAGGTGCATGCTCTAACTTGGCAGGGTTATGTTGCTCATATCGTGCGTATGGTATCTTGCATTGCTATGTCATTTGCTTAGTTTAGACATGCTTTGTGTGAATGCCACCTGTTTAGTGTCTAATTACCATATATGTGAATTATTCAATGCCATCTTGTTGCAAGACATTATATATGTGAATTATGCATTGTTATCTTGTTGCAAGGCATTATATATGTGAATTATGCAATGCCATGCTGTTTAGGCAAGCGTCATATATGTGAATTATATCATGTCGTCCTTTTTTTGTATTTCTCATTGCTTTTGTCGACAATGTTTGTATATTCAACTGCTCTTCCTGTGCATCAGCCATTTGAATTGGTGATGGAGAAATCTGGAGTGAAAACAAGGTCTCCAGAGCAGACAATGCTACCTGCTGAAGCAGATATCTTGCTGGTTACAGATAGCTCTTCAGAGGAGGATTCAGAGGCAGATGACCAGTCCTATTATCCCCCTGAGGTGTATGCTCAAACTTGGCAGGGTTATATTACTCATATCATGCATATGTTGTATTGCAATGCTTAGTTTTTACATCATATACACAATATTGAATGCCATCTCCTTAGTTGACACATCATATATGCGATTGCCCTCTGCTCACTTCCTTAGTATATAAATCATATATTTGAATTATGTCATGCCATGATGTTTACATAGACAGCATGTATCTGAATTATGACATGCCAACCCATTTTCTAAAGACATAATGTAGTTATATCATCTCATCCTGTTTACATAGTCATCATATTTTAAATTATGTCATTCTATCCGTGAATTATATCATGCCATCATGTTTCCATCGACGGCATGTTTGTGATTTATGGCATGACAACCACTTTAATAGACACATCGTATAGTTATATCATGTCATCCTGTTTACATAGTCATCATATTTTGAAGTATGTCATCCTATCCTGTTTAGTTAGCCATCATACATGTGAAATTGTGTCATGATATCCTGTTTAATTAGCCATCATATATGTGAAATTATGTCCTGCTATTCTGTTTGGTTAGACAACATAAATGTGAATTATTTCATGCCCTGTTTTCTTCCCTACTATCCATTACACCTGTCTATCTTACAATGTCTGTACATTCAATTACTTTTCTTGTTTATCAGCCATTTCAATTGGAGGGAGTGATGGCAGTATCTGTGGGAGTAAAAACACGGTCTTCAGAAAAGATCGTGCTACCTGTCGATGCAGATAGAACCACGGTTGTACTTGCCCAAGAACCAGCCCCACCACACATAACCCACACTCATGCAGATTGTACCCCTACCCAGTTGGACAGAGAACCAGCTACACCCCTTCTAACCCCAACCCCAGCAGATAGACACCCAGTTCCTGTTGACACAGCACCGTCTCCACCACAGAGCATCCAAACACGAGCAGTTAGTAAGGCAAGTGCAGTGCCCAAAGCACGAGGACCACCACTCGGAACCCCAAGTCAACGCTTAAAGCAGAAGAAGAATTGTTCTCAGGTCAGGTTCCGTAGCTATGGTTCATACTACTTTGCTCTTGCATCACTGTATTTACTCATACCAACTAATTTCAAATTTGAAGGATGCAATTGAAACTCCAATGGCGCAACAGGTATGTTTTAAACCTGTTTCTTCAACGTGTTTGGCTGTTTGCTGTTGTAACTTGCTCTATGTTGATTTCAGTTTCAATTGAATAAACAGTTATGTTCTCATGCCATGCACATTACAAGTGTTGTTATTGCTGTGTAGTTTCCCACACTTATATTCTGTCTATGCTGCTTTGTCTTAAATAGATATGATTCGAACTGTATCTATCTTGATTTGGCAACATAAACTAGAATAATATAGACCATACAGTGACCATACTACATAGATATATGTTTGTTTCATGCTGTTATCCTGTCCACCTTACTACTGAACTGGTTTACCAAAATGAGTTTCATATACTACATTGTAAACCTGTGATGTGTTTGTTTGTTTCTCTTTTAGAACGCGAATAAAATATTGGAGAAGTGTACCCCGTTATGCAATGGTAAAGGAAGTAATGCAGATAAGGTTCAAGATAGTGAGACATCCCTGTTGGTCTCCAAGAAAGCTGATGAAAACTATATTGAAGACACTGAGACAACCCCAAAGTCCTGTCTTGATGTAGTGTTCGAGTTACTGGCTACTACTGCTGGCACCAGCTCTTCGAACTTGTTGCCTGGATCAGTTCGGCTTCTTGAGTCTCTACTTAAGTTGAAAGACATCGATCAGATGTTATGCGACAGGAAGCCGAAGGACTGAGGAAGTCCCTGCAGAATTCAGATGCATACTTTCTGGTACAACAGCAAGTGCTGGAGGACTTAAGCGCCAAACAAGAGAAAGTTAATAAGCTTGCTAAGCATCTTTCCAGCATTATGGGTACCCAGGATATTGTTTCTTGAGCTCTTCTGAAGTGGTTTCAGTTCTGGACTTGTTTTGCTGCGGCGTTTATATGCTGTTGTGTTCCCTATATTTGCACTCGTGGCGAACTTTGATGCCCAGTGGATGTAATATGTGTAATAGCCGTGATAGCCTAGCGTAAGTTGCTTGCTTATTTATTTCCTTATTGTCTTGTTTATTTCTTTGCTTGTAGTCAGTGCAGTTCTTTTTCCGCGGTTTGCTAGTGGCCGCAATAACCTATTTTTTAAAACTAGGCCAAAATAACCATGGGCTACATATTTACGGTAGTTCCATTTCCCTCCTACGGGCCGTAGAAACCATGGGCCTTCTACGTGTCGTAGACACAATGGGCCTTCTACAGGCCGTATCATCAATGGGCCTTGTACGGGCCGTATGATCGGTTGGCCAAACATGGGCCAATAACAGACCGCATTATGGCCGTAAACGGGCTAGAGTTGGAATCGTCTGTTCATGGGCCGACCATAATGGGTCGTCGTTAATTGGCCGTATTTGATGACGCTATGAAAACGGCCCAACGTATTAACGGGCCACAAAACGGGCCGACTGTAACCTCGGGCTGAATTTAGCCCACAAGCAGAAAATTGCAGTAACGGGCCGTAAGTAAACGAATGCTGGAAATGAGCCCAAGAGTAAATGGGCTCTGAGAAGGCCGAAAGATAACATGGGCTGGAAACGGCCCAACAGAATAACAGGTCGTTAATGGGTATAAAGTGATACATTGTTCATTATGGGCCAGTTTCACCACGGGCCGTTAATGGGTATAAAGTGATACATTGTTCACTGCGGGCCAGTTTCACCACGGGCCGTTAATGGGCCAAGAGTTACAAAGGGCCTCATATGGGCCGAAAGACGTCATGGGCCAGAAGTGAAAACAAGCTGGAATCATATTGGATGGCCCAGATGACGCTACTGAGCCTAATTCGGATAGGGCGTAACGGGCCTTGGGTTAGCGGGCTGTAAATGGGCTATATGCGAACAGGCCGTTAACAGGCTTTCCATGGGCCGGCCCGCCACCTTTTGACCAAGTCAAACAGGCCGGCCTTTTCACAGGAATGGGCCTCTATTGGGCTGTGCCACGTGTCGACGTATCATAGGCGCCTTCTGTCCAATGAGTGGATGACATCTGTCCCAACGATGAGCCGACACGTGTTTCCTCCAGCCAATGATGATTTTACACGTGGAAAATCCCCATTGGTCGGGGCTGTTAACGGGTTATCGGATCCAAAACCCAACCCGATAGCTTAACGGCATCCCGTTACGGTGGATGCCACGTGTCAGTCACCCTTGACGAAAGCACTTCTGTGACGCGCGATTTATCGTCATGGAAGTGGACACTTTCGTGATGATAATTTTGGTAATGTCATGGAACACTTCTACGACAGCACAGGTATGACTATCTTGATTCTGTCATAAAATCGTCATGGATGTACATGCATGACAAAAAACGCGACCTACTATGACAAACACGTATCATCACGGAAGTGTATTTTTTTTGTAGTGTTATGAATGTAACCACAATTAACATCACTACCGTTAGACATATATGAAATGGAATAAATCGAGGGTAGGGTAGTGGAAAGAGGAGCAACGAGACTTGTCGTCGGCGGTGCCTTTGTCACCTTGGGAGAGGTAAAGGCACCATTAGGACTTCCACTTGCCAGTCTAACCGTAGTAGTTGCACGAATCAAAGCAGATATTGGAGTCGGACCCTCCACTGCATCGGGTAACCAACTATGCACTCTTATATGTGCAGATTTCCCAACAACACCAGTAAAAAGTAAAATACAAATCGGATTTATGGCATTCAATCTCATACTGCAAAAAAATCATTTATTTCTGGAAGAACAAGCAAAAGTGGTTGAAAAATCTATTGTTCGAAAGAGAGTAAAACAACAATAAAATCCCAAGAACTACTCCAAAATCACTTACTCAAGTGACAAGCATAGCATTTATAGCATCTTTATCTGCCTGAAGTCGTTTAAACGAGAAATGAATTAACAAATATGAACCAAGACCTACTCCCTCCCATCCCTAGAATTAATAATTGAAGAAAGCTATCTCCAGTCGCCAACATTAGCATAATAAAATAAAGTAAAATGTATAAGTAACACATAAATCGAGGGCTATGCGGATCCTCATACATATATAAAATGGTATAAAGATGGACCAAGCTACTTATGAATGTAACCACAATTAACATCACTACGGTTAGACACATATGAAATGGAATAAATCGAGGGTAGGGTAGTGGAAAGAGGGGCAACGAGACTTGTCGTCGGCGGTGCCTTTGTCACCTTGGGAGAGGTAAAGGCACCATTAGGACTTCCATTTGCCAGTCTAACCGTAGTAGTTGCATGAATCAAAGCAGATACTTGAGTCAGACCCTCCATTGCATCGGGTAACCAAGTATGCACTCCTATATGTGCAGATTTCCCGACAACACCAGTAAAAAGTAAAATACAAATCGGAGTTATGGCATTCAATCTCATACTGCAAAAAATCATTTATTTCTGGGAGCACAAGCAAAAGTGGTTGAAAAATCTACTATTCGAAAGAGAGTAAAACAACAACAAAATCCCAATAACTACTCCAAAATCACTTACTCTAGTGACAAGCATAGCATTTATAGCATCTTTATCCGTCTGAAGTTGTGTAAACAAGAAATGAATTAACAAATATGAAGCAAGACATACTCCCTCCCATCCCAAGAATTAATAATTGAAGAAAGCTATCTCAAGTCGCCAACATTAGCGTAATAAAATAAAGTAAAATGTACAAAAACACATAAATCAAAGGCTATGTGGATCCTCATACATATATAAAATGGTATAAAGATGGACCAAGCTACTTATGAATGTAACCAGAATTAACATCACTATGATTAGACATATATGAAATGGAATAAATCGAGGGTAGGGTAGTGGAAAGAGGGGCAACGAGACTTGTCGTCGGCGGTGCCTTTGTCAGCTTGGGAGAGGTAAAGGCACCATTAGGACTTCCATTTGTTAGTCTTTCCTTCACTACTAAATCAATCATAGCCCTTGTATTGGCGGGTCGTTTAGCCAACATCTTTGTCACTTTCGCGGTTGAGTAAAACTTATCATCTTATGATGATGCACCCATTTTAGGGTTGGTGGGCTCCACGTGGTTCATGAGAAATTCATCCTCCAACTTAGGGCATCTTGCTCTAGGGCAGTTGGGGTTGTTTGAATTTAGCCTGCGCTAGCCCTGCCAACCCATGGGCACGCCAAAAAATTGGCGTGGCTTTCGTCCGCCCCAATCTTGCCATCCGTTGGCGTGAAAATGAACTAGGAAAGCTGGGGTAGCCAGGGCTCACCAACCAAATTCCTATCAACCAAAGGCCTTCCCGTGCACTCAGTCAACGCCAAAAAATTTGTTGGGCGGATTGGGGCATTAATCCAAACAGGCCCTTAAGCCATAAGATAGAGCACGAAGCTCTGATACCACATGAAAGGATCAAGATGAACCTAGAGCAGTGTGAATGGGGACAACTACACATTTTACTTTTATTATTAGAAAGCAAAGACTATGCAGAATATAAAGATGTGCCTAAACAATTGCTATGGTGGGATAGATAACCTATACTAGATGACTCGTTCTGCCCTTGGCGCAAAGACCAATTGTAGCCAATAACCGAAGCAACTTATGAACATCATATTATGAATGATCCACAAAGGAGCAAAAAGCAAATGCAACATAGAACTTAGGTGAACTATTTGAATGATGTTTCCGTGAATTATCTGCAAGCGATTATGTGTATATTGCATTTTTATTTTTCGTGTGTTTACCAATGACAGATAGTGATGATGGTTGCCCATGTCTTTATATGGAAATACACAAGATGATCGTTGCCTAAGATGGGCACTCCCACCCGGAACCACATGAGGAGAAGGAAACCAGATGAACCAACCAGATGATTCACGGGCCAGGGAAGTGCTCAACCAATGAGCACGTGCAACGCAGAAACCAACCGGCCAGGCCGCAACGTGCAAAGGTCGGGTAGACATGTCACAGGACGCCATCCAACTAGCTATAACATGCAAAGGCCAATAAGACATCCCAAACACGTCATCCAGCCACACTGCACCGTTCAAAGGCCGGGTAGACATACCAAAACACGCCTTCCGGCCAAGGAGGCACAATGGCAAGAGGTCGTGCCACACCCCGACACCCACCTGACAGAACAGAAGCAAAAGAAAGCTGAGAGAAATGATCAGCTAATCCAAAGAAATAGCATGATCACAAGGCATGGGCAACACACTCGAAGTTGACCACTTGAAGCCAACAAGTTCATAAATAATTGTCTCGGGGTTGATGGCAGATATCTCATAAGCTATAAATAATACCCTATAAACGCTCATAGGACCTTGTGTAGATAGCAGTTATAAAAAAACTTCTTAAACCTTCCCAAAACTAGCAATAAGGCTTCAAAAGTTTCCTAAAACCGTTCGCTATGTCTTCTAGAGCTAACGGTTCGGCCCAGTAAAAACCTCACGCTAGCGAGCAATACGTATTGCTCACGATGAGCGATACATAACATTTGATCGCTCAAAAAAAACAATGGTCGCACCGACACGTAACACTGTCCATGTGGCGTCGTTTAGACCCCTATTGCTCTTGTCGAGCAATTCGAGTGCACAAAAGTGAGGAATAGCTCATGCAATCAGTGCTTGCTGCACTTGGCCGATGGACAACTTCTACGGTTATGCGAGGCCTCGTATTTAGCGCATAGAGCGTTGTGTGACGTGCAAAATCGCAGTACACGATCCACCATGCGCTCTTCTAGGCCGGTGCATGTGTCGGGCCGGCGTGCCCCTACTTTTTTTTTTACTTTTTCATGTTTTTTGCTTTTCAAAAAACTGTTTGGGATTTCAAAAAAAACATATCCGGAGTTCAAAAATGGTGACTACTTTGTTGTTTCTTCAAAATTTAAAAATAGTTTGCAAAATTAGAAATTGTTCCCACATTTGGAAAATGCTCCGAGTTAAAAAAATGCAAATCTGAAAAATGGTCCTGGATTTCAAAAACTGTTCAATAATTTTTTTTTAAATCCACAAATTTTTGAAAGTTCCGAATTTTAAAAATTGTTCATGAATTTAAAATTATCAAAAATCATTCTTTGATTTAGAATGATTTTGAGTTCAAAAAATACTCATGAATTAAAAATTTTGTTTCCAAATTGCAAATCATTCATCAATTCCAATATTGTTCTTGAATTCAAAAAACTTCAATAATTTCGAAAAATGTTCTTCATTTCAGGAAAGTTCAGGAATTTTAATTTCGTACCCAAAATTCAAAGCATGTTCATGCATTTAGAAAAGGTTATGAGTTCAAAAAATGTTCACATATTTGACAGGATGCTCGCCAATTTGAAATAAGTACATGAGTTCAAAAAAACTAAATTGTAAAATGTCACGAGTTTAAGAATTGTTCAGGTATTTGAAAAGATTAGCGAATTTGAAAATTATTCTTAGTTTTTGAAAATATAAATTTAAATATTGTTCATGAATTTGAATGGTGAAAGAGCTATTTCTCACTGATACTGTTTCATATTAGGAATCGCCTATAGGAGGAAAATAGCAGGCTGGCGCAATGCTGTAGCGTTGGTTTTTTGTTCCTGTTTTTTATCCTTTTTTCAACTGTTTTTTAGCTTAGTTTTTCTAGGGGATTTTCGGTTTTGACTTTCTTTTCCTTTTTCCTTTTTGATTCTTTGGTTTTTTGTTTTCTTTGTTCTTTTTTTATTGTCTCTGTTTTTTTTCTGGTTTTCATTGGCTATTTTTAATGTTTTCCTTTGGTTATTTTAACACATGCCTATAGTTTCTGACGCATATTGTACATTTTTGGTATACATCAGTGACATTTTATGTGTACATATTTAACACTTTCAAAATACATGATTAACATTTCTTTAATATATACAGTTTATTTTAATGTCAAAACATTTCATTCACGTTGTACTTTTTTAAATACATCACCACATTTGTATACATGTTGAGCATTTTGAGAATATATGATTAACATATTTATAAATATACTTTTACGTCTCAATTTATTATCAACACATGTCTATAATGTTACATACACGTTTGTACATTTTTTATACATCAGAAACATCTTTTATACATGTTTAACATATTTTTTTTTCAAATACAGGATTAACATTTTAAAATTTATATTTTGATTTATAATTTTTTATACAAATTGTAGATTTTTTGTATACATATGAAATAACTTTATACAGGTTTAACATTTTTCATATACATATTTTGGTTTGACATATGTTCTTATGTCTACTTTCTCATACACAATGTACATTTTTCATATACGCCTTAAACATTTGTTTATACACACGTCTAACATTTTCTTAAATATATGATTAACATCTTTCAAATATATGTTTTGATGACTCTTTTTTCGTACACATTGTATCATTTCGGTGTATATCAGAAACATTTAGTTATACATATTTAACATTTTCTCAAATACTTGACTAATATATTTTAAAATTCGATAAATACTTTTAAAAATGAAAAGTGAAAGAGGAAAATTAAATATAAAAGAAAAAAAGAAAAAAAAATAGAAACGAGGAGTACTCGTGGGTGGAGTGGTGGACGGCATTGTGGTTGCTGTCACCGGTCCAGGTCCGGATCCTTATTCTACTATAAAGCAAAGACGAGGGTGGCTTCTAATTACCCTCCTGTTCTCATTTGTTAAAATAATAGAAATTAAAACAGCAAACATTAAAAAAAAAGGGGGCGTGTCGTCAACACTACTAGGCCAACCTACGAACCTCTCGCCTTCAAGCGAAGTAAGTTACTACCTGGCAGTAGGCGGGACATAGCTAAGCCTCTTTGCCGCGCCGGGGTGGGAGGGGGGGGAGTGAGATCCTACATGGCGCGCAGGTTACGCGGGAGCGACCTGGCACGCACCACCCACGCACGCTGGGTGCCCGTGTGGGCAAGCCCAATTTCAGGTTCTCTTCTCTTTTCTTTTCTTTTTTTCCTTTTCGGTTTCCCTTTTCCTTTACATTTTTATTTTTTGTTTTCTTTTCTCTTTTTTGTTCTTTACTTTCCACTTTTTTGCAAGTTTTCTTTTCAAATCCGCGAACATTTTTTTGTTCACTGAATTCAAAAAATGCTCATCAATGTAAAAAAATGTTCAAAAATTCGAAAAATGTTCATTGTATTAAAAAAAATTGTTAATCAGATTTAGAAAATGTTCATCAAAATTCAAAATTTATTCATCAAATTAAAATTCATCAATTCCAAAAATATTCGTCAAATTCAAAATACATCCATTTTTCAACAACAAAAATCTTGAATACAAATTTAGTTCATCAAGTTCAAAAAATGTTCATTATTTTGAAATCATGGGCATTTTTAATTCAAGAACTGTTTTTTGCGATTCACAATATTTTTAATTTTAGAACATTTTTGTAATCCCAAATTATTTTATAGTAGAATAAAACAAATATACAAAGTAAAAACGAAAAAAAGGGCATCCAGCCGCAAATGGGCCCGCCCAAACTGGCGCGCTAGGGAAGTGAGGGTGCGCGCTCGCACAACCAACCACTGGCCCCTTGCCTGGCGCGTGGCTAAACGGGTTGTGCCCGGCACACGGGACGCCTAGGGCCGTCCCTAGGCTGCGAAACGACACGGCCCATTTATTTTTATTTTCAGAATTCTTTTTGATAGATAGGCCCGAAAAATAGCCCATTTGGCCAGGTCCGGCATTGAGTCATGCCCTTCTTCCGTGGAAACCCTGACAGTCCCACAGTGTGAGAGCGGCCGGACGAGCGGGTCGGCCGAGACGGCTGTGCGGTACCCGTACACCGGAGCTGGAGGAGACGCGCGAGGATCCGTAGAGGGCGTGCTGCTGTTGAGGCGAACTTCCCTTCCATCCCATCCCCGTTGCAGCTTCCGGCGGTCGAACACACGGTGTGCACTGCTGAAAATTCTGAGGAAAACTTCGCTCAAACGAATACGCGAATTTTTACCAGTCTTTTCAGTGCCCCGAGCAAGAAATGTTGACAAATTCGAGCAGATCTGAGTCTTTCCACAGCATTGGGTTGCGATATCAAGAACAGACGACAGAGCAAACAATTTGGATAAATCAGAGAGATTTCTGAATTAATTTTTCATGACAGCACAGATCTACATCGACACAATTAGTAAAACAGCGATCACTGTTACAGCAAAGCTTAAGCTAATCGACGCGCGTCTCTCTCTACGCCTTCTTGTCGGCCTTCTTGGGGGACTTGGCGACCTTCTTGGGCGACTTGCCCTCCTTGGGCTCCTTCTCCGCCGTCCTCTTGGGCAGCAGCACCGGGTTGATGTTGGGCAGCACGCCGCCGTGCGCGATGGTCACGCCAGCCAGCAGCCTCCCGAGCTCCTGGTCGTTCCGGACGGCGAGCAGCAGGTGCCTGGGCACGATGCGGGACTTCTTGTTGTCCTTGGCGGCGTTCCCGGCGAGCTCCAGCAGCTCGGCGGCGAGGTACTCCAGGACGGCGGCGAGGTAGACGGGGGCGCCCGTGCCGACGCGCTTCGCGTAGCGGCCATTCTTGAGGTAGCGCCCGATGCGGCCGACGGGGAACTGGAGCCCGGCCTTGACGGACCTCGTCACCGACTTCTTCCTGGGGCCGCCGGCCTTGCGCCCGGCCGCGCCCTTCTTCGCCTTCGCTCCCGCTCCGGTGGCTGAGGCGTCCATGTCTGGTGGCTGGTGCTCGTCGGGACGCGGGAGAGGAGGGGAGGGGATTTGGTTGGTGATTTGGGATTTCGCGGCGGGTGTTCGTGGCTGGACTGCTTGGGAAGAGAGGAGGAGAGGCTGAGTATTTAAAGCGACGGTGGTGGGGCCGTCAATCCGCGTGCACGGGCATTCCACGGTTGGATCGCGAGGAAAACGACCAGCTGGGATGTCCTCTGGGTCAAGATTGTTGGGAAACCGGGGCCACCGAGGGGTGGCGGCGGCCTCGGGCGTATCGCACGGGCTAGCCCCTCCCGTTTCCCCCACTTTACGTTAAGTGGATATTTATCCCTTGACCCCTATCCCTATATAAAGCAACGAGGAGCCATCATTGTAATCCCTGATCATTGATTAATAAAGCTGGTCTCCTCCATCTCTCTGTGTCATTTTACTTTCGCATAGTTCGACTACTTCGTCTACGACGCTCGCCCTCGCTCCGCAACCTCGGACCGGACTCGCCGGCGGAGTTGCGGAACACGTTATCAGCACGCTTCGCTCCATCAACTCTCCGTCAAGCCTGCATCACGCAGGCTTTCGTCGATCCCGCGGAGGTAAAAGATCCGATCCCCACTCTTTGCGAAAATGGATTCCTCTCGTTACTACGATTCCGTTTTTGCGATTAGATTATTTTTCGGATACATCTACCTATGGTGTTGATTTCTCTCCCAAAAACCGAGCGGACGAACACGTCGCCGACCAATGTCGATGTTTTTGGATCACGAGAGACTTGTTGACTACACTATACGGGAGTCGGTACAGATCGTGATCCAGATGATCACGGTACCGCCGCGTTGTACCCGACGTACACGCGTCGTGACGTCCCGAAGGCGCACGATCTTGCCATCCCGAGGCAGATGACGACGTCCCCGTCGCCGCGCTCGCGTGCCTGCTGCACGCGCCGCCCTGCTGGCCGCGACCCCGCTGGTCGCCGGCGCCGCCGTGCTGGTCGTCGCCGTGGCAGCACACCGCCCGCCGTGCTGGTCGTCGCCGTGGCCGTGCTGCTCCGGCCGCGCCGCGCCGGGGCCGAGCCGCGCCGCCGCGTCCGGCCTCCGCGTGCTGTGGCCGCAGCCGCGTGCCGTGCCGGCCGCCGTCGCCGCGTGCTGTGGCCGCAGCCGTCGCAGCCGCGTGCCGTGGCCTGCCGCCGCCTCGCGCGCGCTGGCCTGGTCGCGGTCGCCGCGCGCCGTACCCTCGCGTCGCGGCCCGCCGCCGTGCCGTTGACCGCTGGCCCCTTTCCCCCGGTCGTCGCGCCCCGCTGGCCGGCTCGGCTGTCGCCGCCACGGCGTTGCTCGGGCGCTAGGGCAACCCTAGCGTCGCCCCCCTGGTGGGCAGTGCAACGCCCTGGCCGGCCTGCTGGGCCTGGCTGGACCGGCCCCTTGGTGGGTTTTTCCTAAAAAAAAGGGGAAGGCGCTGGCTGTTGGGCCCAGATGGGCCGCGCGCCGTGGGGATCCAAACAAAAAAAGAAGGTGGCGTCGGCTGCAGCGCGGCGAATCGCGTAGAAACCCCTGGAACTGTCTGTTTTCGCTGAAAATGCATATTTAGGCTTATAAATGCCCCGGGAATTCAATTTTTGGGCTAGTTTTCACATACTAGATGCGCTTAACATGCTATCTTTTGTAACATGATATTATTGTATGATTTTACTGCTGTAGATTAATTGTTTAGCACTCTTAATCATTTAGTAAGTCATATAATAGCATGTTTTAAATATTGGAACGCCATTTTATTGAATAAGTTTATCAACATCGCTTTGTGCAAAAGATTACCTGCTGTAATCTCATGATTTTTGCATAAATCGCAGATGGCCGGAATTGTCCACAAGGAGTTTCCTGAGTTGGCCCAGACAGGGCTGAACTACCTGTCATGATCCTCGGACTGCGAGATCTTTCTCCAGGGCAAAACCCTCCTGAGGGCGATCGGTAAGGGGGCCCAGCTGGCCGTCACTGATCCCAAGTTCGAGACTGAGAATGCGCAGGCTCTGCACTTTCTCCGTCATCACCTGTCACCTACTCTGAAAGATGAGTATATGGCTGAGCGCAGTGCTTCTGGCCTTTGGACCGCTCTTAAGCAGCGGTTTGAGCGGCTGAAGTACACTGTGAAGCCACGTGCAGAGGCAGAGTGGATCCGTCTGAGGTTTGCGGACTTCAAGACGGTTGGGGAGTACAATTCGGCTCTGCACCGGATTTGTACGACTCTTCGGTTGTGTGGTATTGAGATTACCGACTCCCAGAAGATTGAGAAAACCCTATCCACTTTCCACCCCGATGCGGTCCAGTCCTCACGGAACTACCGCCAGGGGAACTACACGAGGTATTCAGAGTTGATTGACGTCCTCCAGGTGGCGGAGGCGCAAGACGAGGTTCTCAAAAAGAACTTTGTCGCGCAACCACTTGGGGGGAGTTCTCGCCAGGAGGTGAACGCTCTCAAAGTCCGCAAGCCTCAACAGAAGAAGAGGGGCCGGAAGGGCAAGAAGAAGGCCCCTCACCCCCCCCCCCCCGCCCCGGCTAAGCAGAACAAGCCGGGCAAGGGAGGGCAAAGGCCTCAGGACTGCTTCCGTTGTGGCTCGGTGGAGCATTTCTCCCACCAGTGCCGCGCACCACAGGAGGTCGTTGATGCATATAAGGCTCGGAAGGCACGTGAGACGCACCTCGCCTTGGTTCAGGAGGGAGCTCCACCGGCGCCCATGGCGGCACCTGTGATGATTGCTACTCCCCCTGCTGCGCCTATAGAGGCGACCCCCGTGGTGCCCATCGCGGCAGCTTTGGCGGTCTCTACCGACGCCCACATCACCATGGAGGTTGACCACATGGCCGCCTCGGCGGCGCCGTCACTAGACATTGATGCTGCCTCCAAGATAATTTCTGAGGAGGATCAGCTCACTAGTATGGAGATTGCGGCGGAAGTGAATGGCTTCTTCACCGAGTCCACTTAGCATACCTCTTTGGTTATCATGATTTCGTGCTTTGATACAATAAAATTGAACAAATTCGATTTGGTTGTAAGCTCTATGAGAGCATAAACTTATTCTTTACTTTGGCGATTGGATGACATTTATTCATTTATTCCATTATTTATACATGATAGCATGTTATGTTCTGAGATGTGTACATTTATTTTTAATGTATTTTCTTCCTCATTACATTAATTAGATGTCATATTTTAGAACGCGTGTGGCGCCCGAATGGAGGAAACGTGCCTTGCTGATAGCGCCACCACTCATACCATTTTACGAGAAACTAAGTATTTTGAGTCCATTAAAAAATATCCGGGAAGTATTATGACAATCGCCGGCTGCGGTTCTCACATAGTTGGCTCCGGACGAGCCACTATTATACTCCCCATGGGAACAACTTTGATCATTAATGATGCGTTGTTGTACCCGGAGTCGACTCGTACTCTATTGAGCTTTAGAGACATCCGCGCTAATGGTTTTCATGTTGAGACCGATGATGAAAACGGCAAGGAGTGCCTACTCATCACAAAGCGGGATGCAGGTGGTAAACATGTTATCGAAAGGCTTCCTTCGTTTGACACAGGGCTATACTACACTAAGATAGTAGCACCGCCCGTGTACACTACCCTCAAGACCGTCTTTAGAAGCTCTGAACTCTTCTGCCTCTGGCACGATAGGTTAGGCCACCCCGGACTTAGGATGATGAGAAATATAATTAACAACTCGCATGGCCATAATGTTAACGTGAAGAACTTCCCGAATCCTGATGATTTCGTGCGCTCCGCATGCGCTAAGGGGAAGTTAGTCATTAGGCCATCACCCCTCAAGGTGAGGGATGAAATCCCCGCGTTCTTGGAACGTATCCAAGGGGACATATGCGGTCCAATTCAGCCCCTCACGGGGCCGTTTCGGTACTTCATGGTGCTCATTGATGCTTCCTCTAAATGGTCCAATGTTTGCCTGCTGTCAACAAGGAACCATGCCTTTGCAAAATTGATCTCACAGATCATACAAATGCGGAATAATTTCCCGGATTATCGTATAAAGTCTATTCGAATGGACAACGCCGAAGAATTTACTTCAAAGGCGTTCGATGATTATTGCATGGCAATGGGAATCAAAGTTGAGCACTCGGTACCACATGTTCATACACAAAATGGACTTGCCGAGGCATTGATTAAAAGAATTAAATTCATTGCCCGACCGCTCCTTCAGGGTTGTAATTTACCAACTACATGTTGGGGCCACGCGGTGTTACACGCGGCTAATCTCATCAACTTTCGACCGTCGGCCTACAACATCCACTCTCCTGTTCAACTTGCGCAAGGGTCGGCACCGAAAATTTCCCACCTTCGTAGGTTCGGTTGCCAGGTATATGTACCAATACCACCCCCTCAGCGATCGGCGATGGGCCCGCTCCATAAGTCGGGGATATACGTTGGTTATGAGACTATGTCCATAATCAGGTATCTGGACCCCATGACAGGAGACTGTCACACGGCTCGTTTTGCTGATTGCATTTTTGACGAGGATCTTTTCCCGACTTTAGGGGGAGAGAATCAACCCCTTGATGCTAAAAGTTGAGAAATCACGTGGCAAGCCACGGGGATCCGCGCTCATGACCCGCGCACTGCTGAGACTGAGAGAGAAGTCCAAAAGATAATAGATTTGCAGTCTTTAGCAAATCAACTGCCCGACCACTTTAGTGACTTAAAGACTGTGACAAAATCGCATGTGCACGCGCGCAATGCACCGGAAAGGGTTGAAATACCGAAGAAAAATGATGGTATGCCCGCTCCCGTCCAAAGGCCTAAAAGGACGAGAAATCCGGCTTCTCAAATCCCAAGTACTCGAGGACGCTCGACGAAAAAGGATAAGAGAGATTTATCACAGCCTGTCGCCAAAGTACCCCAAATTGAAACGGGGAGCCAGTCGAGACCTGGCACAAGTACGGAAAATTCAGTGCACGAAATTCCGGACTTAAACTTTCCCATAGGGGAAACACCCAGCGAAGATGTGAGCGCACACATCGGCGCGGGAAATCTAAAGGACCTTGCTCCCATAATGGGAAATTTGGTAGAGCAAGTGTTTGCGCCTGATGCGCTCCATGACGAAATGGCCATAAATTATATTTATACGGGGGAGTCCCTGAACCGAGCAACGGTGATTGTCGACATCAACTTTGCTACGAAAATTGCCTCAATCATAGATCTTGACCCTGAGCCTAACACGCTCGCTGATTGCAAGAAAAGGTCGGATTGGAAAGATTGGCAGCAGGCAATTACTGCCGAATTATTATCTCTCAACAAAAGGAAGGTGTTCGGACCAGTTTGTCGAACTCCTCCCCACATTCGCCCTGTTGGCCATAGGTGGGTTTTTGTTCGAAAGAGAGATGAAAATAATAAGGTAGTACGGTACAAAGCAAGGCTCGTTGCTCAAGGGTTCACTCAACGACCAGGTGTCGATTTTGAGGAGACTTATTCCCCAGTCATGGATGGAGTTACCGTTAGATACTTGATCTCGATGGCAGTAAACATGGGCTTGAAAATGAAACTAATGGATGTTGTCACTGCTTACCTATATGGTAACTTGGATTCGAACATATACATGAAGGTTCCAGAAGGTATCCCTGTTCCGAACCATGATAGAGCAAATAGGGGTCTATACAGTGTTCAACTTCAAAAGGCACTGTACGAACTCAGACAGTCCGGTAGAATGTGGTACAATCGCTTAAGTGATTTCCTTCATGAGAAGGGCTACACGAGCAATAAAGATTGCCCATGTGTTTTTATACGGCGATCCCAAGATGGATTCTGTATAATCTCGGTGTACGTGGACGATTTAAACATAATCGGTACACCTGAGGATATTGAGGAAGCGAGTTCCTACCTGATGTCGGAATTCGAGATGAAGGATTTGGGTAAAACCAAGTTCTGTCTAGGTCTGCAACTTGAACATTCCCCTGATGGGATTCTAGTGCACCAGTCGGCCTACACCCAGAAGGTGTTGGAAAGATTTGGATTTGATAAGGCATATCCTTCTAAGACCCCGATGGTCGGAAGATCTTTACAGCCAGACAAGGACCCGTTCAGGCCAAAGGAAGAGGGGGAGGAAACTCTGGGACCAGAGGTTCCTTACCTGAGTGCAGTTGGAGCACTCATGTACCTCGCAAATTGTACACGGCCAGACATTGCTTTCGCCGTCAGTTTGCTTGCTCGGTACAGTTCTGAACCTACCAAAAGACATTGGAAAGGTGTCAAGGACGTCTTCCGTTACCTGCAAGGGACGAAAGATCTTGGTCTATTTTATAAGAGGAATCAAGACCTATCTATTATAGGCTATGCCGATGCTGGGTACCTGTCGGACCCGCATGATTGCAAATCGCAGACTGGATATGTTTTCCTTTGTGGTGGAACTGCGTTTTCCTGGAAATCGTCCAAGCAAACACTTGTGTCGACTTCCACGAACCACTCGGAAATCATGGCACTATTCGAAGCGTCAAAAGAGTGTGTATCGCTTCGGCGGATGATCGGCCACATTCAGCAGACATGTGGGCTGAACACCGTACAAACCCCTACCATTATCTATGAAGATAATGCTGCTTGTGTTGCACAAGTCCAGATGGGTTATGTGAAGAGTAACCTCACAAAGCATATTAGTCCCAAGTTCTTCTATGCACATGAGCTGCAACAGTTGAACGAGGTGAGAGTTTTGCATACTAAGTCCTGTGACAATCTTGCTGATATGTTCACTAAATCATTACCGGCATCAACCTTAGAGAGGTGTGTGCGTGGAATCGGTATGATGAGACTTAGAGAGATGCAAGGTTCAGAGGGAGAAACTTCACAAACTCGTCGCTAAAATCTCAATCCTGATGATCGAGTACTCAACTTGATGGTTGAGTGGATTGTACTCTTTTTCCCTTGAGTGAGTTTTCCTGATGTTTCTCACACGAGGTTTTGGACGAGGCAATTCGTGCAATACAACAACGTATACTGTGTGCTCTTTCTCCACATTTTTTCCCACTGGGTTTTTCGGAGTTTTGAGGCATGGATATACGGATAATTACCCAAGGGGGAGTGTTGGGAAACCGGGGCCACCGAGGGGTGGCGGCGGCCTCGTGCGTATCGCACGGGCTAGCCCCTCCCGTTTCCCCCACTTTACGTTAAGTGGGTACTTATCCCTTGACCCCTACCCCCTATATAAAGCAACGAGGAGCCATCATTGTAATCCCTGATCATTGATTAATAAAGCTGGTCTCCTCCATCTCTCTGTGTCATTTTACTTTCGCATACTTCGACTACTTCGTCTACGACGCTCGCCCTCGCTCCGCAACCTCGGACCGGACTCGCCGGCGGAGTTGCGGAACAAAGATATGTGTTTGTGTTTGTAGTAGTATGTTTTTTTTTGAATCATTTGTAGTAGTATGTGTTTGTGTTTGTTGCTGGTTTAATAATACGGTGCTTGTTTTTCTCATCTCCAAAGCGACCCTCAGACCACTTCCAACCATTTGGACCTGATGATTTGTGCTGAAATTTTGTCTATTTTGGGCCAGCCCAATAGTAGTTTCAGAATTTCTAATAAATCCTAAATGCCCACGTAGCTCATTCGTGAAAGAGGTGTAACCAAAGTTTAGTCTCACGTTGCAAGTTTGGTGGGAGTTGGACCTCCTTATAAGGAAGGTTGTTTCCCCACATGTATGGGCATGAGAATAAGAGGGACATTCATGCGCGCTCCTCATCTGCCGGCCGCCTCGCCGCGGAAATGAGCCGAGCCGATGTCTAAATTTTTTCCACGCACGACGGGTATAAGAATGGTCATGCGGGAGCTGAAACGTTTTTCTGTAGTGGAGACTGAATCCAAGCCGTGCACCTCTTCGGTTGTAGACTGTTTGCTTAATCTCAGCTTGCGACGTGCACCGCAGGTCGGGACAGTTGGCCTCCGAAACCCCACCTCTTTGAGTCCTGTACGGGAGAAGGGTGATAAGGTTTTTGGGGAGCGCTCTGCGCAACTACTGACTGATTCATCACAGACGATCCGGACGTCGACGACCACTTACCCAACAACGACTTCTTCCCTAATGTCGACAACCTCTTCGACGACATGACCGGCGAGGACGTCGACCCTAAGACCAGTGCTTCTGTCGTTGTTCCCTGCGTTCTCATACTCTTTCTGTTCGAGGTTCTGTCACATTTTCTTGCTCTAGTGTGTGCTCTAAATATGTTCCGTTCTAGTTCATATATGCAGATGTCATTTACCTTCTCTCTGTCAGATTGCATGATTTCTTTTATCTCTGCTATAATAGTCATGTTTTATCTAGTATTTCTGTTAATAAAACCATTCGGTAAATTTCTCATATTTGCAACAATCCAAAAACCTTATTATAGGCAATTTACCCCGAGTGGTTTTGCTGCTTCCATGAGACCTCCTATGAGGGTATCCACTATAAGAGGTGGCGCGTGAGAGCCGTTCTATGGTTTCAAACCATGAGCTGCTATGACACCACTCTTGGCAAACCTGAAGGAGATTATGATGCTCAACAGGAACAAGCTTTTCAGATGATGGATACCCTGTTTAAGGCTGCTCTCTTGAGTGTTCTTGGTGAGAACATAGTTAATGCTTATGCGTCAGTTGACAATGGAATAGATATGTGGGACGCACTCGAGGCCAAGTTTGGGGTCTCGGATGCCGGCACTCAGTTGTACATCATGGAGCAATTCTATGACTACTGGATGAATGATGAGCGCTCTGTGGTTGAGCAAGCTCATGAGATACAGTCATTTGCTAGAAAACTCGAGCACTTCAATTGTATGTTACCGGACAAGTTTGTTGCCGGAGGCATCATCACTAAGCTTCCTCCCTCGTGGAGAAACTTTACTACCTTACTGAAGCATAAGATGCAAGAGTTTTCTGTTCCGGATCTAATCGGTACTCTTGATGTGGAAGAAAAGGCGAGAGCAAAAGACACATGTGCTCGACGTATTGAGGGAGGATCTAGTGCCAATCTGGTACAGAAGAAAAACTTCCAACCCCACAAGTTCAAGAACAAGGGCAAGTTTGATTGTAAAGCAGAGTTTGATGGGAAGAACAAGGTTGTACAACACACCAACTTCAAGAAGAAAAATGACAAGAAGAAAGGTGTTTGTCATGTCTGCAGAGATCCTGACCATTGGGCTCCTAGTTGCCCTAATCGTTATGACAAGCGTCATCTTGGGAAAGGCGGCAAGACCGCTAATGTTGTCATTGGTGACACTAACATGAAGGATGTTGGGTATGGTATGTTTCCCACTATTCTTTCAGTATGTCATTTTCCTGATTGGTTGATTGACACGGGTGCTAATGTGCATGTATGTGGTGATATTTCCATGTTTTCGTCTTATCAGACCGCAGGGAGTTCCATCGTGCTGATGGGTAACGGTTCAAGTGCTTCTGTTCGTGGTGTTGGCACGGTCGATCTGAAGTTTACTTCGGGAAGATCGTGCGGCTGAAGAACATGCATTATGTCCCCTCCGTTAATAAAAATCTTGTTAGCAGATCTCCACAGTGTAGAGGGGGCTACAAGCTTGTCTTTGAGTCGAATAAATTTGTAATATCCAAGTATGGAACTTTTGTTGGTAAAGGCTATGAGTCAGGAGGCCTATTTCGTTTATCCTTGTCAGATGTTTGCAATAAAGTTGTTAATCATGTTTGCAACAATAGTGAATCAAATGTGTGGCATTCACGTCTTTGTCATGTTAAATTTGGTTGCATGTTGATACATCTCCGTCGTATCTACATTTCCTAACCCTTTTGCTCTTGTTTTGGACTCTAATTTGCATGATTTGAATGAAACTAACCCAGACTGATGTTGTTTTCAGCAGAACTACCATGGTGTTGTTTTTTGTGCAGAAATAAAAGTTCTCAGAACAGAATGAAGCTTTTTGGAGAATTGTTTTACAATAAAAGAAAAATACTGGAGCCAAGAGCCATCGGAGGGGGCCCCTGGCTGAGCACAACCCACCAGGGCGCCCGCCCCCCTCCTGGCGCGCCCAGGTGGGTTGTGCCCACCTAGTGGCCCTGCAGACCCTAACTCCGACGCTATAAAATCCAATTTTTGGCGAAAAAATCAGGGAGGAAGAATTATCGCGTTTTACGAGACGGGGCCGCCGCCGCCTCCTGTTGTTCATCAGGAGGCCAGATCTGGAGTCCGTTTGGGGCTCCGGGGAGGGGAATCTTCGATCTTCGTCATCACCAACCCTTCTTCATCACTGATTCCATGATGCTCCCCACCTAGAGTGAGTAATTCCTTCGTAGGCTCATTGGTCGGTGAGGAGTTGGATGAGATTCATCATGTAATTGAGTTAGTTTTGTTTGGGCTTGATCCCTAGTATCCACTATGTTATGAGATTGATGTTACTATGACTTTGCTATGCTTAATGCTTGTCACTAGGGCCCGAGTGCCATGAATTCAGATCTGAACTATTTATGTTTTCACATTATATCTATGTTCTAGATCCGATCTTGCAACTTATATGCACCTGCTATGTGTGATGATCCGTAAACCCCGGAGTGACAATAGTCGGGATACTTTCCGGTGATGACTGTAGTTTGAGGAGTCTATGTATTCACTTCGTGTTAATGCTTTGTTCCGGTTCTCTATTAAAA
The DNA here is from genome assembly GCF_002575655.3 of Aegilops tauschii subsp. strangulata. Taxonomy (NCBI): domain Eukaryota; kingdom Viridiplantae; phylum Streptophyta; class Magnoliopsida; order Poales; family Poaceae; genus Aegilops; species Aegilops tauschii. The sequence continues at coordinate 556,066,841 of NC_053041.3, read as the reverse complement.
GGAGGCCTTAATATCCCATAGTTTCCTTATGGACCCTGCTGCCATGGGAGGGTAGGACAAAAGATGTCATGCAAGTTCTTTTCATGAGCACGTATGACTATTTACGGAATACATGCCTACATTATATTTATGAACTGGAGCTAGTTTCATATCACCCTAGGTTGTGACTGTTATATGATGAATATCATCCAATGAATCCACCGATCCAATGCCCATGAGTTTTTCACATATTGTTCTTGCTAAGTTACTACTGTTGTTGCTACTAAACCATTGCTATCACTGTTACTGTTACTGTTACTATTATCACTACTATCAAAATTATCATATTACTGTGCTACCGATCATCTTGCTGCAGATATTTAATCTCCACGTGTGGCTGAATTGACAACTCAGCTGCTAATACTTACAAATATTCTTTGGCTCTCCTTGTGTCGAATCAATAAATTTGGGTTGAATACTCTACCCTCGAAAATTGTTGCGATCCCTGTACTTGTGGGTTATCAAGACCTTTTTATGGCGTCGTTGCGGGGGAGCATAGCTATATTTGTTCAGTCACTTGGGATTTTTATCTATCTATCACTATGAAGAATCTGAAGAATACCAAGACTAAGATTTTTCCCTCTAAGACGAGGGGAGGTAAGGAACTGCCATCTAGCCACTTAATTCACCTTCTATTTTGAGTATACTTGCAACACCACCACATGCTATTAATCTTGATATGTCGCAAGTTATTGATGATACTACTTCTGCTATGAATGCTACTCATGATGATGCTAGTACCTTGCTTGATGATGTTGTGCCACTAAGTGAATTTCTTGATGAACAAATTGCTAGAGCTAAAGAGAATGAAATTATTGAAACTGATGAGATCACTGAAACTTATGAAGTACTTGAAACTGAAAATCTTGAAATACCTGTTAGACCTAGCGCTCCTAGATATGAATTGCCTAAGGTACCCGAAGGATATGTTATGGATGAGGAGACAGCTAGAGACTTTCTTGCTTGTAATGATAGAGATGATCTAAAGAAATTATTACGCAAGCTGAAAGAAAACTCTTCGAATGCTAGAATGCAATATGACCTTAGGTTTACTACTTCACCTATCTTTGTTACTGATAAGGATTATGAATTCTCTATCGACTCAGAATTAATTACTTTGGTTGAATCTGATCCTTTCCATGGCTATGAAACTAAAACTATAGTGGCACATCTTACTAAGTTAAATGATATAGCCACCCTTTTTGCTCATGATGAGAAAAATTGCTAGTATTATATTCTCAAGTTATTTCCGTTCTCATTAAAGGGTGATGCTAAGATATGGTACAATACTCTTGCTCCTGGTTGTGTGCGTAGTCCCCAGGATATGATTTATTACTTCTCTGAAAAATATTTTCCTACTCATAAAAAACAAGCTGCCTTATAGGAAATATTTAACTTTGTGCAAATTGAAGAAGTGAGTATCCCACAAGCTTGAGGGAGGCTTCTCCAATTTCTTAATGCTTTGCCTGATCATCCACTTAAGAAAAATGAAATACTTGATATCTTCTATAATGGACTAACCGATGCTTCTAGGGACTTCCTAGAGAGTTGTGCTGGTTGTGTTTTCAGGGAACGAACTGTTGAACAAGCTGAGGAATTATTGAATAATATATTGAAAAATTATGATGATTGGACTCTTCCTAAACCACCACCTAAACCCACTCCGAAGAAGAGGGGTATCTTATATCTCAGTCCCGAAGATATGCAAGAGGCAAACAAAAGTATGATGGAAAAAGGTATTGAAGCAGAGGATGTTAAGAATTTACCACCTGTTGAAGAAATACATGGACTGAATACACCACCTCCACGGGTGGTAGAGGTAAATTCTTTATTAAAGTTAGATGAATGTGACATCCCTTATAATAAACATCCTAGCCAATGCTTGTATGAGTTTGACAACTACATTAGAAAACAAGATCACTTATATGCTAACGTTACGAAACAATTGAAATATAATTCTGATATGATTGCCCGCTTCAGTGACTTGTTATTTAGAATCTCCAATGATGTTAGAGGTGTAGGAAAATATGCCTCTATGGTTCAAACTCAACTAGAACAAGTTGCTAAATCTCAAAGAGAATTGCTTGATGAAATGAATTATAATATGAATGATCATTGCTACTAGAGTAGTGACTAGAGGAGGTAGAATGACTCAGGAACCAATTTATCCTAAAGGACACCCTAAAAGAATTGAACAAGATTCACAAAGAATTAATAAAGATGCACCTAGTCCTTCTAAAAAGAAAAAGAAGAAGAAAAATGATAGGACTTTGCATACCTCCAGTGAACCTGAGATAGAAAAACCTTCTGAAGATAACAATGATGTCTCTATTTCTGATGCTGAAACTCAATCTGGTAATGAACATTCACCTAGTGATAATGAAAATGATAATGATGTTCATGAAGATACCCACCCAGACAATGGTAAAGAACCAGATAATGATGTTGAAATAGAACGATTTGTTGATCTTGATAACCCACAACCTAAAAATAAAAGATATGATAAAAGAGACTTTGTTGCTAGAAAACATGGAAGAGAAAGAGAACCATGGGTTCAAAAACCCATGCCCTTTCCACCTAAACCAACTAAGAAAAAAGATGATGAAGAATTTGAACGCTTTGCTGAAATGCTTAGGCCAGTCTTTTTGCGCACTCGCTTGACTGATATTTTAAAGATGGCCCCTTATGCAAAATACATGAACGACATCATCACTAATAAGAGGAAAATACCTGAAGCTGGAATCTCCACCATGCTTGCTAACTACTCATTTAAGGATGGAGTACCTAAAAAACTTGGAGATTCGGGAATACCAACTATACCTTGCTCCATCAAATGAAATTATGTCAAAACTGCTTTATGTGACTTAGGAACTGGTGTTAGTTCTATGCCTTTCTCCTTATATAAAAGACTTGATTTGAATAAACTCACACCTACTGAAATATCTTTGCAAATGGCTGATAAATCAACTGCCATACCTATCGGTATTTGTGAGGATGTGCCCGTTGTTGTTGCAAATGTTACTATCTTAACTGACTTTGTTATACTTGAGATGCCCGAGGATGACAACATGCCGATTATCCTTGGTAGACCCTTCTTGAATACTGCAGGGGATATTATTGATTGCAATAAAAGCAAGGTCACTTTTCATATCAATGGTAATGAGCACACGGTGCACTTTCCGAAGAAACAATTCCAAGTGAATGGTATTAATGTTATTGAAAAATCTCCCACACTCAATATTGGAAGTTTTCAACTACCTCTACCTACTGCCAAAAAGAAATATGAAATGCTTATTGTTGGGGATATGCATATTCCCATTGAGGTAACTTAGTGTTTTATGAAAGTTCTTCGTTTTCATGCTAATTGGAAGTGGTTGTTAATAAGACTTGATCTACCTTATTAATGGATCATTTTTGAGAGGTATGAAGCTGATGAATGTGTTGGGGAATGTTGCATGAAAACAAAAAAAATCCTACGCCCATGCAAGATCTATCAGCAACGAGAGGGTAGAGTGTGTCTATGTACCCTCGTAGACCATAAGTGGAAGAGTTTCACAACGCGGTTGATGTAGTTGAACTTTCTTCGCGATCCAACCGATCGAGTACTGAATGTACGGCACCTCTGCGTTCAGCACACGTTCAGCTCGGTGACGTCCAAGCCTTCCTGATCCAGCAAGACGGCGAGGTAGTGGATGAGTTTCGACAGCACGACGGCGTAGTGACGGTGATGGTAAGCTATCTCCACAGGGCTTCGCCTAAGCACTACGAAACTATGACCGGGGGTGTAAACGGTGGACGGGGTGCCGCACACGGCTAGGCAATTGTCTGTTGTGTGCTAGGCGCCCCCCTCCCACATATATATAGGTGAGTGATATGTCCATTTTGCATCATCTTTACCTACTATTATTTATGTTGTTTTATTGCATAATAATGCTTTTTGGAGTAATTCTAGTGCCTTTTCTCTCATAATATGCAAGGTTCACACAAAGAGGGAGAATTCCGGCAGCTGGAAATCTGGACCTGAAAAAGCTATGTCAGGCTACCTATTCTGCACAACTCCAAATGAGCTGAAAGTTCACGAGGAATTTTTGTGGAATAAATGAGAATTATTGTAGCAAATAAGTACCAAAGGGGGCCCACCAGGTGGGCACAACCCACCTGGGCGCGCCAGAGAGCCCATGCGCGCCCTGGTGGGTTGTGCTCCCCTCGGCCCACCTCCGATGCCCCGCTTCTGGTACATAAGTCATTTTGACCTAGAAAAATAAGGTGAGGACTTTCGGGATGAAGCGCCGCCATCTCGAGGCAGAACTTGGGCAGGAGCACTTTTGCCCTCCGGCGGAGCGATTCCGTCGGGGGAACTTCCCTCCCGTCGGGGGAAATCATCGTCATCATCATCACCAACAACTCTCCCATCTTGGGGAGGGCAATCTCCATCAACATCTTCAACAACACCATCTCCTCTCAAAACCTAGTTCATCTCTTGTGTTCAATCTTTGTACCGGAACTATAGATTGGTGCTTGTGGGTGACTAGTAGTGTTGATTACATCTTTTAGTTTATTACTATATGGTTTATTTGGTGGAAGATTATATGTTCAGATGCATTATGCTATTTAATACCCCTCTGATCTTGAGCATGATTATCATTCGTGAGTAGTTACTTTTGTTCTTGAGGTCATGGGAGAAATCATGTTGCAAGTAATCATGTGAACTTGCTCTGTGTTTGATATTTTGATGATATGTATGTTGTGATTCCCTTAGTGGTGTCATGTGAACGTTGACTACATGACACTTCACCATATGTGGGACTAAGGGAATGCATTGTGGATATTAGAAGATGGGTTGCGAGAGTGACAGAAGCTTAAACCCTGGTTTATGTGCTATTCCGTAAGGGACCGATTGGATCCAAAAGTTTAATGCTATGGTTAGAATTTATTCTTAATACTTTTCTCGTAGTTGCGGATGCTTGCGAGGGGGTTAATCATAAGTGGGAGGTTTTTTCAAGTAAGAATAGCACCTAAGCACCGGTCCACCCACATACCAAATTATCAAAGTAGCGAACACGAATCGAACCAAAATGATGGAAGTGACTAGATGAAATTCCCGTGTACCCTCACAACACTTTGCTTATCATAAGAGACCATTTTGGCATGTCCTTTGCCTCAAAAGGATTGGGCTACCTTGTGATACATCTCCAACGTATCTATAATTTTTGATTGTTCCATGCTATTATATTATCTGTTTTGGATGTTTAATGGGCTTTAATATGCTCTTTTATATTATTTTTGGGACTAACCTATTAACCGAGGGCCCAGTGCCAGTTTCTGTTTTTTTTGCCTATTTTAGGGTTTTGCAGAAAAAGAATACCAAACGGAGTCCAAACGGAATGAAACCTTCGCGGTGATCTTTCTTGCACCAAAAGCAAATCAGAAGACTTGGAGATGAAGTCAGAGACGTAACGAGGAGGCCACGAGGCAGGAGGGTGCGCCCAGGGGGTAGGTGCGCCCCCACCATCGTGGGCCCCTCGTAGCTCCCCTGACCCAGTTCCTTCGCCTATATATACTCTTGTACCCTAAAAACATCAGGGGGGCCACGAAACCACTTCTCCACCGCCGCAACCTTCTGTACCCGTGAGATCCCATCTTGGGGCCTTTTCCGGCGATCTACCAGAGGGGGATTCAATCATGGAGGGCTTCTACATCAACACCATTGCCTCTCCGATGAAGCGTGAGTATTTTACCACAGACCTTTGGGTGCATAGTTATTAGCTAGATGGCTTCTTCTCTCTCTTGATTCTCAATACAAAGTTCTCCTCGATGTTCTTGGAGATCTATTCGATGTAATACTCTTTTGCGGTGTGTTTGCCGAGATCCGATGAATTGTGGATTTATGATCAAGATTATCTATGAATATTATTTGGTTCTTCTCTGAATTCTTATATGCATGATTTGATGTCTTTGCAAGTCTCTTCGAATTATCGGTTTAGTTTGGCCTACTAGATTGATCTTTCTAGCAATAGGAGAAGAGCTAAGCTTTGGGTTCAATCTTGCAGTGTCCTTTCCCAGTGACAGTAGGGGCAGCAAGGCACGTATTGTATTGTTGCCATCGAGGATAACAAGATGGGGTTTTCATCATATTGCTTGAGTTAATTCCTCTACATCATGTCATCTTGCTTAATGCTTTACTCCGTTCTTTATGGACTTAATACTCTAGATGCATGCTGGATAGCGGTCGATGTGTGGAGTAATAGTAGTAGATGCAGGCAGGAGTCGGTCTACTTGAGATGGACGTGATGCCTATGTTCATGATCATTGCCTTAGATGTCATCATAATTATGCGCTTTTCTATCAATTGCCCAGCAGTAATTCGTTCACCCATCGTAATATATGCTATCTTGAGAGAAGCCACTAGTGAAACCTATGGCCCCCGGGTCTCTTTTCCATATTATTGAATCTCGTTTACATCTTGCTATTTTCTGATCTACTATTTTGCAATCTTTACTTTCCAATCTATAAACCCAAATACTAAAAATATTTACTTTACTATCTCTATCAGATCTCACTTTTGCGAGTGACCGTGAAGGGATTGACAACCCCTTTATCGCGTAGGTTGCAAGTTCTTGATTGTTTGTGCAGGTATTTGGTGACTTGTGCGTCATCTCCTACTGGATTGATACCTTGGTTCTCAAAACCGAGGGAAATACTTACGCTACTTTGCTGCATCACCCTTTTCTCTTCAAGGGAAAACCAACGCAAGCTCAAGAGGTAGCAAGAAGGATTTCTGGCGCCGTTGCCGGGGAGATCTTCGTCAAGTCAAGCCATACCAAGTACCCATCATAAACTCTTCTCCCTTGCATTACATTATTCACCATTCGCCTCTCGTTTTCCTCTCCCCCACTTCTAAAATGATTTTCGAAAACCTTTTCCTTTTCTTCGCCTTCTTCCGTTCGATCTTTTGTTTGGTTGTGTTACCATGTGCCCTCTATTTGCTTGCATCTTCGCTTGCTAAATATCTAAGTTTACGGATCCTCATCCACTTGCTAATATTTTTAAGAGAGCCAATTATGATGAACCAACTGCTAGTGAGTTTTGTGCACTAGATTATCTTTATGAAGTTTTGCTTGAAAGTCGTGAATCTGAAAATTGTGATGAAGAAATTTATGAAGAGATTCATGATAGCTCCTCGAATAAAAAGCATGATTGCAATGATTTTACTATACATTTTATTGATGTAAATTGTGCTAATAATATGCAAAACCCTAAGCTTGGGGATGCTAGTTTTGCTATGTCCTGTACTTGTTGCAATGATCATGATTGGGGTGATTCTTCTTCTTATGATCTTGAAAATTTATGTAAGCCCCATGATGAATATGAGATTGATAATAGTGTTTGCAGTAATATTGAAAGTGGCTTTGGAAGAGTGTCAACTTTAGATCCCACATATTTGGATAATTTTCAATCTTATTAAATTTTTGATAAAAGTGGGTTTGGAGAGGTCATGACTTTAGTTAATGTTGATCCCACTATTTTGGAAGAGTGTCAACCTTGCATGCATGTGGATCGTGTTGAGAATATGTTATGTGATAGATATATTGTTGAATTTCGTTATGATCCTACATGTAATTATTATGAGAGATGAAAATATGGTTGTAGAAATTTTCATGTTACTAAATTACCTCTCTTCATGTTGAAATTGCTATCGTCTCTTTCTTCTTCCTTGCATATGCTAGTTTTTGCTTGCCTTGAAAATTTATTTGCTTATAAAATGCCTATGAATAGGAATTATGTTAGACTTAGATGTGTTTGTCACGTGTTTTATGATGCTCTCTTTGTGCTTCAATTCTTCTCTTTTATGTGAGCATCATTGAAATTATCAATGCCTAGCTAGGGGCGTTAAACGATAGTGCTTGTTGGGAGGCAACCCAATTATATTTTTGTTCTTTGCTTTTTGCTCCTGTTTAGTAATAAATAATTCATCTAGACTCTGGTTATATGTGGTTTTAAGTTTTAATTAGTGTTTGTGCCAAGTAGAACCTTTGGGAAGACTTGGGTGAAGTCAATGCGATCTTGCTGTAAAAAACAGAAACTTTTGCGCTCACGAGATTAGCTGTCATTTTTTACAGAAGGGTGGTTTTAGGTTGATTCTTTTTGCATAAGATTAATAGACAAATTCCTCACGTCCACCAATTTATTTCATAATTTTTGGATTTACATAAGTATTCGAAAGTTACAGATTACCACAGACTGTTCTGTTTTTGATAGATTCTGTTTTTTGCGTGTTGTTTGCTTGTTTTGATGAATCTATGAGTAGTATCGGGGGTATGAACCATAGAGAAGTTGGAATACAGTAGGTTTTACACCAATATAAATAAAGAATGAGTTCACAACAGTACCTTAAAGTGGTGATTTATTTTCTTATACGAACGGAGCTCATGAGATTTTCTGTTGAAGTTTTGTGTTGTGAAGTTTTCAAGTTTTGGGTAAGGATTTGATGGACTTTGTAATAAGGAGTGGCAAGAGCCTAAGCTTGGGGATGCCCCGGAAGGCATCCCCTCTTTCGTCTTCATCTATCGGTAACTTTACTTGAGGCTATATTTTTATTCACCACATGATATGTGTTTTGCTTGGAGCATCTTGTATGATTTGAGTCTTTGCTTTTTAGTTTACCACAATCATCCATGCTGTACAAACCTTTTGGGAGAGACACGTATGATTCATGATTTATTAGAATACTCTATGTGCTTCACTTATATATTTTGAGCTAGACAATATTGCTCTAGTGCTTCACTTATATTTTTTTAGAGCACGGCGGTGGTTGTATTTTATAGAAATTGTTGAACTCTCATGCTTCACTTACATTATTTTGAGAGTCTTTTAGAACAGCATGGTAATTTGCTTTGGTTATAAAACTAGCCCTAATATGATAGGCATCCAAGATGGATATAATAAAATCTTTCATAAAAAGTGCGTTGAATACTATGAGAAGTTTGATTCTTGATGATTGTTTTGAGATGTAAAGATGGTGATATTAGAGTCATGCTAGTAGAGTAATTGTGAATTTGATAAATACTTGTGTTGAGGTTTGTGAGTCCCGTAGCATGCACGTATGGTAACCGTTGTGTAACAAATTTGGAGCATGAGGTATTCATTGATCGTATTCCTTATGAGTGGCGGTCGGGGACGAGCGATGGTCTTTTCTTACCAATCTATCTCCCAAGGAGCATGCGCGTAGTATTTTGTTCAATGACTAATAGATTTTTGCAATAAGTATGTGAGTTCTTTATGACTAAGTTGAGTCCATGGATTATACGCACTCTCACCCTTCCACCATTGCTAGCCTCTCTAGTACCGCGCAACTTTCGCCGGTACCATAAACCCACCATTTACTTTCCTCAAAACAGCCACCATACCTACCTTTTATGGCATTTCCATAGCCATTCCGAGATATATTACCATGCAACTTTCCACCGTTTCATTTACTATGACACGCTTCATTATTGTCATATTGCTTTGCATGATCATGTAGTTGACATCGTATTTTGTGGGAAAGCCACCGTTCATAATTCTTTCATACATGTCACTCTTGATTCAATACACATCCCGGTACACCGCCAGAGGCATTCACATAGAGTCATATTTTGTTCTAAGTATCGAGTTGTAATTCTTGAGTTGTAAGTAAATAGAAGTGTGATGGTCATCATTATTAGAGCATTGTCCCATGTGAGGAAATAAAAAAAGAGAGGCTAAATAAGCCAATGAAAAAAAGAGGCCAAAGAAGCCAAACAAAAAAATGAGAGAAAAAGAGAGAAGGGGCAATGCTACTATCCTTTTTCCACACTTGTGCTTCAAAGTAGCACCATGATCTTTATGAAAGAGAGTCTCTTATTTTGTCACTTTCATATACTAGTGGGAATTTTTAGTATAGAACTTGGCTTGTATATTCCAATGATGGGCTTCCTCAAAATGCCCTAGGTATTCGTGAGCAAGCAAGTTGGATGCACACCCACTTAATTTCTTTTTGAGCTTTCACACACTTATAGCTCTAGTGCATCCGTTGCATGGCAATCCCTACTCACTCACATTGATATCTGTTGATGGGCATCTCCAACGCCTAGTTGATGTGAGACAATCTCCTTCTTTTTGTATTCTCCACAACCACCATTCTATTCCACCCATAGTGCTATATCCATGGCTCACGCTCATGTATTGCGTGAAAGTTGAAAAGGTCTGAGAACATCAAAGTATGAAAAAATTGCTTGGCTTGTCATCGGGGTTGTGCATGATTTGAGTTTTTTTGTGTGACGGAGATGGAGCATAGCCAAACTATATGATTTTGTAGGGATAAGCTTTCTTTCGCCATGTTATTTTGAGAAGACATGATTGCTTTGTTAGTATGCTTGTTATTTTTATGTCAATATTAAACTTTTGTCTTGAATCTTTCAGATCTGAATATTCATGCCAAAATAAAGAAAATTACATTGATAAATATGTTAGGTAGCATTCCACATCAAAAATTCTGTTTTATCATTTACCTACTCGAGGACGAGCAGGAATTAAGCTTGGGGATGCTTGATACGTCTCCAACGTATCTATAATTTTTGATTGTTCTATGCTATTATATTATCTGTTATGGATGTTTAATGGGCTTTAATATGCTCTTTTATATTATTTTTGGGACTAACTGTCGGGGAAACCGATCACATATGGGGTCACAAGGATCCCATCTATGTTCGGCGGGGGGTTAGTTGCACGAAGAGCAGGTCAAGCCGTTAGGACACGGAGGATTTTTATCCAGGTTCGGGCCGCGAGGATGCATAATACCCTAGTCCTGCTTTATCAGGTTTATGAGTGTTCTTAAGCTTTTGAACTAGCTATGATGCGTGCTTTGTCCAAAAGTCCGAATCCTCTCTCTGTGTGCTTTGGGCCTCCTTTCATACACAAAGGGGTTGCCACAGTGGCACACAGGAGGTGGCAAGCTAAAACGATACAAGCTTATCGCCCGATCACGTAGGACAAGCACATTTAATGTGATGCCTACGTGTCCTCTCGCTTTATTGGGGACGACAACAAAATCCATCCCGTCCTTCGCTGCTTCCCCTCGCCTTGCCACGCGTCTGGGCCGACGAGGCATGCAGCGCCATGCTGGCCAACCAGCTGCTGTATTGGCAAAGTGGTAGGCTTCCACGAAGATCTGCATGCCGCCACGCAAGCGTCTGCTTAGCTGGCATGCTTATTGTTGCGTTGGAGTGGTGGTGAGGTGGCGAAACCTCGCCGGGCGCGGGCCTGGCCGCGGCCCAGCGATCGTCCCCGGCAAGGCTTGCCGGGGGCCTTGGAGTCATCCCCGGCAAGGGTCTTGCCAGGGGTCTTCGTCATTTGGCCCCACGTGGACTCGTGGGTTATCAACCTTTGTGAGGAGCCGCATGCTACCAGGCATGTGCTCTTCAAGTCTTGATCTTGAACATTGTCGATGGTGTCAGAGCTCTCAACCCCAAGGGTAGTGGCCTTGCTGGCCTCTTCGTAAGCTGCCCCGGCAAGGGGCTTGCCGGGAGGGGGCGTGCAGGTCGCCTCGGCAAGGCTTGTTGTCGGGCGTGGCCTTGCTTGCCTCTTGCCGCTTGCTACTCCAGGCAGCTGTCTTGATGCCCTTCGTGTCTGTCTTGCCTTCTGCTGTCTTCCTCTGCCTTGTCATGCCCTGCTGTGGGGGTGGCTGCAACCGTCCGTGCACGAGTAAGGGGTACAGAAGTACCCATACTTTTGTACACCGACAGGAGCCCCCGGGCCTGGGCCACATAGAAGCACAAGGCGTAGTTGGGCCAGGCCCAAAGCAGTGCGTGGGCGGGCGTGGCAGAGGCGAACTGCCATGACTTTTCTGGCCGTTGCGCTTCCCCATGCCCCGCGTCGAGTGCGTGACGTGGGAGTCGTGCGTGGGATGGTCTCAGCATGCTCGCATCATCTCGCGGTCAGTAGCAAAGAGGTGGCCCATGCTTCCTTTATCAAAAAAAGAAGGAATCTGCAGGGGCGCTACTCATGTGCTAAGTGGACTCGGGTCGCAGCATGCATGGCGCCGCTCCCCACGGTCACGGGGTGGCAGTTGGTTGTCCCACCCGTCCTCACGCCCCCTTCTGCTTTGCCACATACCCCCATGCGTTGGGAAGGGCAGGCGGCGGGCGTGGAGAACATGGGCATTAATGCCGAGGCGGAAAATTAGGCGCTCGTGGATTGGGGGAGCGGGTCGGTTCCGATTCCCCAAGCTTCAAGAGGTTGTATTGGTCGTGCGGGGCGGCGCCCCTTGGGCTGGGTGGCCAGGCCCCGGCCTCGCTCCTCTATAAATGGGGGAGAGGGACGGTGCTTCTCTTCACTCGCCCTTCTCCCCGCTCCTTTGCTTGTCATCTTCTTCCGAGTCTCCATGGCGAAAGGGCGCGATAGTGCCCCGTCGGCGGCGATGAGGGCTTTTGCTCGACAAAACGTCCCTCCTTCCTTGGAGCCTCCAGCGGCGGAACCCGCTACGAGGGGGAGAAGAAGGGGACGGGGCCGAGGTCGTCGCGGTGCTCGGGGAGGAGGTGGACGGGGTGGCGTACCCGCTGCGCTCCCGCCGGCGGCTCCTCCTCTGATGGGCGGCCACATCGGGGATCAACCCTATGAGTTCTTCATCAGGCTGCATAAGCCCGTGTGCAGTCGCCTCCAGCTGCCGACTCCGTTCGCTCGGGTGATGGAGGGGGAGGCCCCGCGGGCCCTGAGGCTTCATATGAGAGACTGCGGGAACGACAACATGTGGGATGACGTCGACTTTCCCCGCCCTCACGTCATGTATCTTCGTCAAGGGTGGAAGACCTTCGCACGCGCCCATAGCTTGGCGGAGGGGCACATTCTCTACTTCAAGTTAATGGAGAGCGGCCTGCTCTCTGTCAAGGTCTTCAGGAACAACGGAACTCGCCTAGTGTGCTGCATGGAGAGATCTCCTGACGACGAAAGCTCTTCCTCGAGCGACAGTGGCGAGGAGGACAGCGCCAGCGACGACGACGACGACAGCGGGCGGGAGGACGACGACTCCGACTCTGGCTGACCGCCAGCGGCCGCACCATCGTCTGGCTTGCTCCCTCCCCGGCAACGCGCCTTCCCGGGGGCCTCGTCCTGCTGTCCCTGGCGACGGTGGTTGGCGGGCTTCCTCGTCAAGCTCTCCATCGCCCAGTTCCCCATGCCCGTCACCTTGCGCGGCATGCCGTGCCTGGAGAGGAATGGGGCAAGAACGGGGATTACAAGACACTTATCTTTTTCTCAATTTGTAGGCACTTGCCAAATCTTAACTTTATAGAAAATGTACTCTACCGAGCCCATGCTTATGTTCTGTAATATCTGTACTTGCATCAGCATATCAATGAAAAAGATGGGCTTTCTCCGGGAACTCATGCAGGAGTACGCTCGTGCCGAGGCAAAATGCCCCTTTAATGAAAAATAAATGAGTCTTCCCGGCAAGCTATCTTGCCGGTGCTCCTGTGCCTGCCGGAGAATCACATCTGCCGGGTTACAGGTGCAGGGTCCAGCCCCCTGCGAAACTCCTCTTTTGCCCCTGGTTACTGCAATTATCCCGACCGAAGCAGTGTACGAGTCGGGGATGGGAGTACCCAGGTCTAGATGGAGTGGCGAGGTTTTCTAATGCGCAAGTCACAAATTACGAACATGAATGGGCAGGGCAGGAACTTTATCTGATTAAGTTGCTGACGGAGATGTCGCGCCAAGTAGTCTTCGCAATCCCTTGCCGGGGTGTTGTCTCTGTGGCCGGAGGGAGGAGAGGACAGGGGCATGGAATCTTGGCGGTTTCCTAACATCTGTTAGAATCTAAAATAGCGCAATATCCTGGACAAGTACGCATGCATACATATATATAAACATGGAAACTAGCAGGAAACTGTAAAAGCTAAGAACTATCTCGCTGCATGCAGGGTCTGCGCCTGGCTCTGTACATAGGGTTACATGCCTTGCCGGCAAGGCTAGTACAAAAGGGGGTTGCCGGATCTCCCGGCAACCGCGCCCTATGGGTAAAACTTGCGAAGATGTTCGATGTTCTAGGAGTTTCTCACTGGAACACCATCTTCGGTCTCCAGGAGGACTGCGTCGGGCCTGGTGACTCGCATTACCCGATAGGGGCCTTCCCACTTTGGCGTCAACTTGTTGGAATTCTTGGCGGACTGAACGCGCCGAAGAACAAGGTCGCCTTCCTCAAGGCTTCGGGCATGAACCTTGCGGCTATGGTAGCGGCACAAGGCTTGCTGGTAGCAAGCGGCTCGCACAGCAGCTCGAAGACGATCTTCCTCAAGGAGCGTCGCATCATCTTGACGTAATTGCTCTTGCTCAAGATCGTCATAAGCGACCCGTATATGAGTTCAGTGGGGAGAACTGCTTCTGCCCCGTAGACCAGGGCAAAGGGTGTCTATCCACTGGCTCGATTTGGTGTCGTTCTGATTGACCAAAGAACCGTTGGCAACTCATCAATCCAGCGCCTTCCACACTTGCACAGCTTGTCGAAAGTCCTTGTTTTGAGGCCTCGCAACACTTCAGCATTTGCCCTTTCTGCTTGGACATTGCTTCTCGGATGAGCAACAGAAGCAAAACATACCTTGCTGCCAAGGTCCTAGATATACTGCATGAAGGTGCGGCTTGTGAACTGTGTGCCGTTGTCGGTGATGACTCTGTTTGGCACACCAAAACGGCAGATGAGTCCCTTAAATAACTTGACGGCTGATTGTTCTATCACCTTCCTCACTGGCTCCACTTCCGGCCACTTTGTGAACTTGTCAATTGCGACATACAAGTACTCAAAGCCCCCGACAGCGCAGGGAAAGGGGCCCAGTATGTCGAGCCCCCAGACTAAAAAAGGCTAGGAGAGAGGGATTGTTTGAAGGGCTTGAGCTGGTTGATGAAGCTTCTTCGAATGAAACTGTCACGCTCACTTGGTTACTAGTGCCGTTGCATCCTGGAGGGCAGTGGGCCAACAGAAACCTTGCCGGAATGCTTTGCCGGCAAGGGCCCTTGACCCTATGTGGGAGCCACATATGCCTCCGTGTATCTCTGCCAACAACTCCAGTCCGTCCTCCCGAGGAATACACTTCAATTTCACATCGTTTGGCCTTCTTCTATAAAGGGCATCATCCATGAACTGGTACATGCTGGACCGACGGGCTACTTTTTCTGCTTCTTCCTGCTCCTCCGGGAGCTCTCCCATTTGGAGGAAATGGACTGTATGTTGTGCCCACGCCGGAGCCTTGGGCTCGATGGCAAGGACTAAAGGCATGTCTTCAGCTGCGGGGGCAGCCGCCTCGACGGCAAGGGCCTGGGGCCCCGTCGGAGGCTGCTGCTCCTCGGCAAGCTTGGGGTACCCGGAAACTTCCTTGCCGTCGGCTCCTGGGAGCTCTGCGGGAAAGTACTTGCCAGGCCCCGCCTTCCTTCGTTTGCTCTGTTCCGCTGATGGCTCGACGGATGGCTGAGTTAATTGAAGCACAAAAGTACCTGGTTCCATAGGCAGCTTGAGGGCAGCGCGCTTCGACAGGTCATCGGCAATGCTATTCCCTGCTCGAGGAACATGCTCTTCTTGTAGACCGTCGAAGCGCTCTTCCAACTTCCCCACTTCATCCACGTAGCCCTCCACCAGCGGGCTCTAGTAATCCTTGTTGACTTGCCTGACGACAAGTTGTGAATCTCCTCTGATAATAAGCTTCCTAATTCCAAGGTCAGCTGAGGGAGTCCTGGACTAAGGGGTCCTCGGGCGTCCGTCCTGTTAGCCATGGGCCGGACTGATGGGCCATGAAGATGTGAAGACCGAAGACCGCACTCGTGTCCGGACGGGACTCTCCTTGGCGATCAATCGTGTAGATTCCTTTGTATGTAACCGACTCCATGTAACCCTAGATCTCTTCGGTGTCTATATAAACCGGAGAGCGTAGTCCGGATAGGGGGAGACTCATTATCATAGTCATACAGGTTAGGCCTCTAGGGTTTAGACCTTACGATCTCGTGGTAGATCAACTCTTGTAACACTCATATTCATCAAGATCAATCAAGCAGGAACTAGGGTATTACCTCCATAGAGAGGGCCCGAACCTGGGTAAACATCATGTCCCCTGTCTCCTGTTACCATCGACCTTAGACGCACAGTTCGGGACCCCCTACCCGAGATCTGCCGGTTTTGACACCGACATTGGTGCTTTCACTGAGAGTTCCACTGTGCCGTCGGCAAAGGGCTCGATGGCCCCTTCGATCGTCTATAATGACGTTGTCCAGGGAGAAACCTTCCTCCCCGGATAGATCTTCGTATTCGGCGGCTTCGTACTGTGGGCCAACTCGCTTGGCCATCTGGAGCAGATCGACAGCCACGCCCCTGGCCATCAGGTTAGATTCGGAAGCTTGAACTATGTCGCGGACATCCGTGGAGACTCGATCTCTGACGGATTGGAGACCGCGGCAACCGCCCCCCTTCGCCCCGATAAGCATGGCTTAAACCTGTCATCGGGCTGCATCCAGGAGATAGCTCCTATAACAGCTCTAACCTTAGATCTAGAGCAGATCGAGTCATCCGAAGATGAGAGGCTCAACCCCATCACGGAGGCTGCCAATTCCGCGGCGTTGGAGCCGTGCACAGATTCTACTTCATATGATATCTGCATCAACGGAACACCGGACTCGGCTCCGGCAATAAGCTCCGAACCCTGCGAGTCCGCGGATCCGAACTTGATCAGTTATCGATCTTCAAGTTCAGCGCCGCAGATGTCTTTCAGCACTCACCTTTGGGCGATGTGCTAAACTCTTTTAAGAACATGTCCTTGGCAGGGAACTCACTGCCGAACTATGTCCGGTTCGGGCAAGGGGCTGAGGAGGGAGAATTTTGTTTCCCACCCACCACCCACTTTGTAGCGACCGTCGATGACTTAACCTACGTGCTTGACTACGGCTCCAAAGACATCGACGGTATGGACGACGATGCCGATCAGGAGCAGGGCTAGAACCCGCCATTTACTGTACGTTGGACGGTCACTTCCTCATACGATGTCTACATGGTAGACACGCTGAAAAATAACAGCGGCGATGACAGGGAAAATCCAGCAAAGGAGGACCCCCCCTAAAACACAACCAATGCGCCGGCGTCAGCGGCGCCGCTCTAAATCCCGCCGCAGCAGGGACATCAATACCGGCGCAGAAGACGACAACACTCCGGATGGCGCCGAAGAAACAGAAGAACTCGATGAGCAAACTGCCAACAAGACAATCGGGAGCTAGGGCAGGTAAACCCTGACGAACAGGCCACAGAAGAAAACTCAGAGGATGATAGTTACCATCCGCCCTCCGAAGAAGAGACGAGCCTCGGCAACGAAGACTTCATTGTGCTGGAGGACCCTCTGGAGCAGGAGCACTTTAAGCTTCAACTCATAGCCACTGCAAGGAGCCTGAAGAAGAAACAGCAGCAGCTTCAAGCTGAACAAGATCTGCTCGTCGACAGATGGACTGATGTTCTGACAGCTGAAGAATACGGCCTTAAGCTCCCAGCCAAGAGCTACCCAAAAAGCAAATTGCTACCTCAGTTCGATGAGGAGGCGCCGGAGCCCATATCTCCCTTGCGCAATACGGAACGACCACCAGGAGTTCGAAACAGTGCGGCGGACCGACCACCCCGCGGTCGGGATGAAGCGGTAACTCAAGGAGCAGCAGCCTGCCCCACCGCCCCATAAAAATAGAGGCAGAACAACTCGAGATTACATGTACGACCTCCGGCAAACCCTGGACAGTAGAGCAGGACATACAAGATCGATCTACGGATCGTGAGGACGTGCCCCGAGACACGACGACGGCTACCTATTCGGACGTGACAAACCTAACCACGCCCGAGCCGAATGCCGCAGACGGACTCCATCAGAGCTACGTTGCGATGCAGCCCGATATAGAGGCGCCGCACACCCTCTCTGCTTCATAGACGAAGTACTGGATCATGAGTTCCCCGAGGGGTTTAAGCCCGTCAATATTGAATCATATGACGGCACAACTGATCCCGCACTATGGATCGAGGATTTTATTCTCCATATCCACATGGCTCGCGGAGATGATCTGCACACCATCAAATACCTCCCACTAAAGCTCAAAGGGCCAGCTCGGCACTGGCTTAACAGCCTGCCTGAAAGTTCTATCGGCAGCTGGGAGGACTTGGAAGAAGCCTTCCTGGACAACTTCCAAGGTACATATGTCCGGCCACCAGACGCCGATGACTTAAGCCATATAGTTCAACAACCTGGAGAATCAGCTAGGAAGTTTTGGACTAGGTTCCTAACTAAAAAGAACCAAATTGTCGACTGTCCGGATGCCGAAGCCCTAGCGGCCTTTAAACATAGCATCCGTGACGAATGGCTCGCCCGCCACCTCGGGCAAGAAAAGCCAAAATCTATGGCAGCCCTCACGGCACTCATGACCCGGTTTTGCGCGGGTGAGGATAGTTGGCTGGCTCGCAGCAAAAATATAGCCAGCGAGGCAGACCCCTCTGAGGTAAAAAGCAGCAGCGGCAGGCTCCGACGTATCAGGCATAAACGCCGAAACAATAGCGACAACACCGATGACACTGCAGTCAATGCCGGATTCAGCGGCTCCAAGTCCGGCCAGCGGAAGAAGGCGTATAAAAGGAACAATCAGGGACCATCAAGCCTAGACCGCATACTTGATCGTCCGTGCGAGATACATGGCATCCCAGATAAATCAGCCAATCATACCAACAGGGATTGTTGGGTTTTTAAACAGGCCAGCAAGCTAAACGCCGAAAGCAAGGAAAAGGGATCGCAAAGCGAGGACGATGGCGAAGAGCCCCGGCAACCGAATACAGGGGGACAGAAGAAGTTTCCCCCCAGGTCAAAATGGTGAACATGATATATGCTACACACAACCCCAAAAGGGAGCGCAAGCGCGCACTCAGGGACGTCTATGCGGTAGAGCCAGTCGCCCCAAAATTTAATCCGTGGTTGTCATGGCCGATCACCTTTGATCGTCGAGATCATCCGACTAGTATTCGTCATGGCGGTCTGGTCGCGCTGGTCCTCGATCCGATCATCGACGGATTCCACCTGATACGTGTCCTCATGGACGGCGGTAGCAGCCTCAACCTGTTCTACCAGGATACAGTGCGGAAAATTGGCATTAACCCCTCACGGATCAAGCCCACAAAGACTACCTTTAAAGGAGTCATCCCTGGCGTAGAGGCCCATTGTACGGGCTCAATCACGCTGGAGGTCGTCTTCGGCTCTCCGGACAACTTCCAAAGTGAAGAACTCATCTTCGATATCGTCCCCTTTCACAGCGGCTATCATGCACTGCTCAGACGAACTATGTTTGCTCGATTCAACGCGGTGCCACATTATGCTTATCTTAAGCTCAAGATGCCCGGTCCACGCGGTGTTATAACAGTTAATGGAAATATAGAACGTTCTCTCTGTACAGAAGAACACACCGCCGCCCTAGCAGCAGAGGTACAGAGCGGCCTTCTCAAGCAGAACCAGAATCCGGTTGCCGAGCCCCTGGACACCATCAAAAGAGTTCGAACTACGCTGCAGGAGGACAACCCGGCTTGTCATGAGCTCGACTAGCAATCAGGCCTCCGTCCCGGTCCCGATCACATAGTGGCGCTGGTACCACGCGTACATAATTACGCACTCAAAATCCCATGGGCATCGACGGAGGCATAGCTTGTGGTCCACAGTACGGCTCGACCAACCTGGGACTCACACATACTTTCACTTTTCTTCTTATTTTTATTTGTTTCAGGTTCCTTTTCCCGCGGGCCTGATCACCAGTCCTTTCGAAGGATCGACGTACAAAGGCGGCAAGCAGCATAGGTGTGTAGGGTAACCTCTATATGTTCTTCTTGACGGTATTTTTACTTATTTCTCAGGACCCGCACGCTGCGCCCCCTAGATTCCGGCATGTTAAATAGCCCAGATGCTTATCGCATTATCTGTACAAGATACGCCTTGATGTATCCATTCAGTTATAATGAAAATAGTTTGTGGCCCAGTTTTTGTGGTTTTCGCTCCTTACTGCATCTTATTTCGATTTGCTTATCGACCACATCCGTACACTTTGGCACGTTTCATATTCGCCAGGGGCTCCCCATTGCCCCATATTACGGCAACAAAGTCCGAACACTTCTTACAGATAAGTTCGGCACCCCGAATTTAGCATTATATGCATTGGCTCTGAATCATGCCTTTGGTCAATAGTTGGGTTGCCCGGCTCCTGTGCTTGCTACCCTACGTTCCGCTAAATCGGCTAGGGTAGTAAAGGGAGAACTACTGCGATTGTGCCCTGGTTTAAACCGGATGAGCACCTCAGTAGAGAAAGCCGAAAACTGACTGTCATGATGCTGCGAGAGCCGGCCAGCTGTTCGGAGGTCACAAATCGTTAGAGATT
The DNA here is from genome assembly GCF_002575655.3 of Aegilops tauschii subsp. strangulata. NCBI lineage: Eukaryota > Viridiplantae > Streptophyta > Magnoliopsida > Poales > Poaceae > Aegilops > Aegilops tauschii. The sequence goes on along the minus strand of NC_053041.3, from coordinate 556,046,375 downwards.
TTTTCCGCGTTACGCGAAGGATCGGTACTTCCCGATCAGACGCTGACAACACTCTGGTTCGTATACCAGGGGCCGCGCCCATGTTTTATTATAAAACTCCTATGGCTAAGTGAGGGCGTTTAAGCCGCATAGTCTGATTGCCTGGTTCGTTGCGCTAAACAACTCCTTCAAGGACCATATAATTGGATAAAGATTGTTTAGATCCCATCCCGAACACCTCCGTACTACCTACGTGAGGGCAGAAGCCGACGACTGGCCAACCCTCAGATTAAATACAACACGGCCGCACAGGAGGAAACAATTAAAACATAATAAGCATTATATTACAAACCGGCTTTGTTTTTATCATACAAGGCAAGGACAAAACACGAGTGCATTCATTCGAAAACAATGTCCTGCCCGCACTGCGCTGCTGCAAGCCGAGACCCTTCGAGGACATCCACAAAATATCGCTCAGGTATGCGGTGCTCCTTGCCCTCTGGCGGCCCCTTGGCCACCTCGACGGCGTCCATCTTTGCCCACCACATCTTGCAGCGGGCGAAGGCCATGCGGGCACCTTCGATGCAGACTGATCGCTTGACGATGTCTAGCCGAGGACATGCCTCTACCAGCCACTTCACGAGGCCAAGGTAACTGCTGGGTATCGCCTCGGCCGGCCACAACCGGATTATCAAGTCCTTCATGGCCAGTTCGGCCACCCTGTGCAGCTCGACCAGCTACTTCAACTGATCGGTAAAGGGCACCGGATGTTCTGGCACGGCGTACTGCGTCCAGAACAGCTTCTCCGTCGAGCTCCCTTCTTTGTCCCGGAAGAACTCCGCCGCATCGGACACGCTGGGTGGTAGATCCGCAAAAGCCCCTGGGCAACTCCAAATTCGGGTTAGTAAAAGGTACTTCCTCTTCGCACACTTGCTTTGCATGTTAAATGCCTTACCTGCCGCGATATTCCTGGCCTCCCGGATCTCCTTGAGGGCCTCCCGGGCCTCGGTCCGTGCGGTCTCCGCGCTCTGACGAGCCTTGGATAGTTCGGTCTCTCGGACCGACGCATCATGCTCCAAGGCCTCGCACTTCTTCACCGCGTCCTGGAGCTCCTTCTGGACCTCGCCGACCTGGGCCTTGAGCTTCTTACGGGCAGCTTGCTGCTGGACAGCCTTCCCCTCGGCTTCGGCCAGGGCCTTTTTTAGGGCCTCGACCTCGGTCATCGCTCCTACACATATTATGACACTCTGGTCAATACACACCACTTATTATTTCCGAATACACAAGCAAGTCGTTACATACCTTGCTTCTCCCGGAGCTGAGTCTTCACCTCTTCGAGCTTGTTCTCGGCTTGCTCCAGCCTCCGCTTCAGTTCAGAGACTTCGGCAGTATGCGAAGTCGTGACTAACAGCGACGCCTGCTTATTCATACATATCAAGTTAGTCTCCTACAAAGGGTTGATCCTCTGTCCGGCTTTTCTTTTCGAACATCGGACAGTGTCTCAGGGGCTAATGTCTGCATGGGACTGTTCTCTTTCTGTGCGACTTACCTCAAAACATGTCAACAGGTTGCTGCAGGCCTTTTTTAGTCCGCTCTTGGTGGACAGACCCTTCTCGATCACCGCACCCATAAGGACACGGTGCTCGTCCATAACGGAGGCGCCTCACAGCGCCTCCATCAGGTTATCTGGTGCCCCTGGTCGGACAGGGGCCACCAGTGGAATCGGCACACTCCCCTCTTTCGAAGGAGGGTGCTTGCAGGATTCCGGAGTCGTTTGGGTCTCCGGAATCGTATTTGGCTGAGGGCCAAACTGAACACGTCCCTCCTTGCCAGTCTCCATAGGGGTCTGTTCCCCCATGTGTCCAGCAGCGGGGGTCTCTATCGGTGTCAAAACCGGCGGATCTCGGGTAGGGGGTCCCGAACTGTGCGTCTAAGACTAATGGTAACAGGAGGCGGGGTACACGATGTTTACCCATGTTTGGACCCTCTCGATGGAGGTAATACCCTACTTCCTGCTTGATTGATCTTGATGATATGAGTATTACAAGAGTTGATCTACCACGAGATCGTAGAGGCTAAACCCTAGAAGCTAGCCTATGATTATGATTGTTGTTCTTCTTGTCCTACGGACTAAACCCTCCGGTTTATATAGACACCGGAGGGGGCTAGGGTTACACAGAGTCGGTTACAGAGAAGGAAATCTACATATCCGAATATCCAAGCTTGCCTTCCACGCAAAGGAGAGTCCCATCCGGACACGGGACGAAGTCTTCAATCTTGTATCTTCATAGTCCAACAGTCCGGCCAAAGTATATAGTCCGACTGTCCGGATACCCCCTTATCCAGGACTCCCTCAGTAGCCCCTGAACCAGGCTTCAATGACGATGAGTCCAGCGCGCAGATTGTCTTCGGCATTGCAAGGCGGGTTCCTTCCCCGAATACTCCATTGAAGATTGTGAACACGAGGATCGTGTCCGGCTCTGCAAAACAAATTCCACATAACACCGTAGAGAGAATATATTTCACAAATCTAATCTGCTGACAACTTTTGATAGCGTGACATCACGCCGCGGCCTGGTCTTTATACGAACCATTTTCTCCCAGCCTGCTACTACACGTATTGCGAGGCGGTTTTATTGGCACGTCTTGTCAAAGCAGAGTTCGTGTCCCCCTTATCACGGGATTCTCATCAATACGGGTGCGGGTAACCCAACCATGTTTGTTTAATATGACTCCTCGATTTTAGGCAAGTCCCAAACGGTCACGCGGGGGACGCTTGATGTTCATCCTCTTTATAAAGGGGCCAAGGCCTATCCTTTTCTTCCCACGCTCGATCGTTCCCCTCCCGTACCTCGAGTTCCCACACTCAAGGCTCAAGCTCAAGCACTTTGGACTTTTCGACTATGTCCGGATCCAACCTTCAAGGCCGGTGGATGGCCTCCTCTTTTACAGAGGTGGACATCAAGAAGCTTAGGGAGGCCAGGTATCTCACCGCCGAAATCCCGCACAGGCTGCCTGCTCAAGGGCAGGTCATTCCCACTCCCGAACCCAACGAGAGTGTTGTATTTATTTCCCACTTCCTCCGAGGGCTAGGTTTCAGTCTTGATCCCTTCGTGAGGGGGCTTATGTTCTATTACGGGCTAGATTTCCATGATCTAGCTCCGGATTCTATCCTTCAAATCTCGTCGTTTATCGTCGTGTGTGAAGCTTTTCTCCGCATTACCCCCCACTTCGGCCTGTGGCTCAAGACCTTCAATGTGAGGCCGAGGGTGATTGACGGGCATCACGCGGAGTGCGGAGGTGCTATAATAAGCAAAGGCGCTGACGCCCCATGGCCAAAGGGTTCTTTCGTGGAGACTTCTGATTTATGGCAGCAGGAGTGGTTTTACATCACCGCTCCCCGAGGTACGAAGTGGGTGGCTGCTCCAGCGTTCCGCCCGGACCCTCCACCGCAACTGGTGTCATGGGTCAACAAGGGGCTGGACTGGGGGTCGGCTAATGACGTGCTGACATTGCAAAGCCGCGACCGAGACCTTCTCAAGAGGGAGGTCAGCCTTGTCAAGATAACGCAAGTGATGCTGGCTCGTTGAGTCCTGCCCTGCCAACATCATCCTCTCCATATGGGGGAGTTCAACCCGGATGGACCGCGAACCGTTCAACAATTCTTTGGATGACGCTCAAAGAGATGTACGAGTCATTCTTCGGATCACAAATAAAGTGTCCGGACACCACCGAGGACGCGGGTCTCAATTGCAACCGCCCGGATACCCAGGTAAATACTTCTACTACCGAACACACCATCCTTTATGTCCATTATGACATCCGTCTAAAAAATTGCTCTCTGCCAGGACTGGCTGAGGAAGGTGGAGAGGATTAGGTGTCCGGCCCCTCTTCCCGAAGGCTCGCCAAATCCTTTGTTGACTAGGATGCTTGAGCGCGCGCCATATCAGGTGCCATCAGGAGAAGACGAGGGGAGGAATAGAGAAGCCACAGGTGGGCTTCATACTTTACACATCCAGATCGGGGGAGTAAGTGCCTCTACAAAGGAGGATAGTCGGGGAGGTGAATCCGAAATCCCCTCTCCCCATGGTAAGAAAAAGGGCCGCCTCTGAAGACTTGGAAACGAAGGTTTCCAAGCGGGGGAAGAAACCTTCGCCAGGGGGCCCTGCCCCAGAGGGCGTTCTTACCGTACAGCGCCCGCAAGGGGGCCAGCCCTCAACCGAGATGTAAGTGAAAAGAAGGTACTTTGGTAAGTATATCCTGTTTTATCTCAGAGAATAATAACCGAAACATATTTGTTGTAGTCCGGCTCGTAGCCCTTCTCCACAGAGTTCGTCCTCGGGGGATCTTCCTCCGGAGATGATGGAGAGCAAAGCGCCTCCCCCTGCCTCCCCGTCACATGGGGCGGACGACCCCGAGGTGTTGTCATGGAGGATTTCTCCTGATCCGCCAAGGCCAGTAGTTGATACTTCGGCCGCCCAGAGTCTGGAATATACGGCTCCCAAAGAGAGCTTCAGGAGGAGTCCGGGATTGTCCGGCACACAGCCGGACACACTAATGAGCCTTCTAGAGCGAGCGGCCATCTCAGAGACACATCGTGCCTTAATGGGTACGGTGATTGAGAGGATTTCATCCGCGAAAAGTGGTTTGAATGAAGCTTTTATGAGTCTGCTGACAGGCTTTGAGGTACGCAAAAAATAATATATGTATTTTTGACGGTACCGTACATGCTAGATGTGCTCTATATAGATAGTAGCCCCTGAGACTCTGGTTGCTATCCAAAGATGGCGAACAGAGGATCATAATCTCTGGTAATAATCGCGCCGCTTTATGTGCAGGCGGCTGAGGGTCCGGCAGCTGACCGGACTGCTGATTTTGCCATACTAAAGTGGCAGCTTGACGTGGCCGATGCCGACATCGCGCTGGTTAACAAGCGGCTTGACGAGGCCCCGGGTATGTATATTCGGCTTGTCAGCAAATGTTAAGAGGAGCATGATGCTAGTATCTATAATATGCTGTGACTGTAGATGGAGTTGCTGCCGTGGAGACCCTTCGGGCGGAGCTTGCCCGAGCCAAGGAGCAAGCCCGAATAAGTGATGCGACCGCTCTGAAGGCAGTTGAAGAGTTAAGAGCCGAACAGGCTGCTCATCGCCAGAGCGAAGAAAAGATAGCCAAGATGGCTACCGAGCTGAAAGATGCCGCCGACCGTCGTGAGCTCCTTGAAAAGGAAAATCAAGCAAAAGCGGCTGACCTGAAGAAGGCCCTGGAGGCAGCCAAGGAGACCTGCTCTGAAATGAGAGGGATAAGGGGGGAGCTTCGTGAAGCTGGAGATATCACAACTGGGAAGCCCTATTTGTTGCGGATGAAGTTCGGAGATCCAAAGTATGCCCCTCTGGATCAGTTGTGGAGCGCTGCGGACGCGTATGCGGACCTGGCAAAGAGTGCTGCTGATGCGACCGAATTTTACAAAGATCGGAAGGACCATCGGGTGGAAAGGTTATTCTGGTCGCAGTTCAGTGCTCCGACGCGTCCGCTACCGTTGAATGAAAGGATGGCCACCTGGGCCGAGCTCCATAGGTTGTCCGGGCTTGCTATGAGGTCTGTCGTGGATCATCTTTGGCCACGAGGACCAAGGTCGGACAGTTATTTTACATTAGTGCAACAATTCCTTGGCGTTGCGTCGCATATCAACGCTTTGAAGAGGTAGGCGTGCATTGAGGGTGCGCGGATGGCTCTTGCCCGTGTTAAAACATACTGGGCAGGGATGGAAGCCACCGCTATTGCAACCCGGGGCCCGGCGGGAGGCCAGGACCCAGCCGAGTGCTATTTTGAAGAAGTCCTAGAAGGCGCCCGTTTAATAGAGGCTCAGTGCTCGAAGAGTGCCATGTTCGAGTGACATGTATCTCCATTGTAAAAACAATGCTATTTTGATTATAAAGGCTGTGTTTATACTTTTGCCTCAAAGTATTATGGTGCCTCCTGTGCGGCCGTTTATGTATGTATATAACCTGAAAGTTTGCAGTCGTCGGCTTCAGCCCCCACGCACATAATGCGGGGGTGTTCGAGAAAAATGCGTAGTCACTCTTAATCCAACGTCTTGGTCCGTTAAGGAGGTGATAGCACAGTGAACCAAGCAATTGGACTATATAGCTTAACACTTTCACTTAGCCATAGGAGTTTGATGGTGGGGCTACTATATAGCCCCTGGTACTTCCGCGTTCATCCGAAGATGGTGCGCGTATGTACGTGACCGGGAAACCGGTCCTTCGTTAATGCGGAGGAATCGCGAAGATTCCGCTGAGTCATCGAGTGGTTGACCAGTCTCGCGCTGTATCATGACAGTGAGTTTTCGGCTTTCTCTACTGAGGTGCTCATCCAGATGAACCAGGGCACAATCGCAGTAGTTCTCCCGGTGCCGCCTTAGCCGATAGAGCAGAACGTAAGGTAGCAAAACACGGGAGCCGGGCAAACCCAACATTTGACCAAAGACATGATTCGGAGCTGATGCATATAAGGCCAAACTCGCGACGCCGAACACTCCCTAAGGTATTCGGACTTTATAATGTGTACTGGGCTGAATAACGCCCTTGACAATAAGCCCTGAGTTTCCAGGTATGAGCAATAGTCTAGTGTGACAAAAATGCCGAAAAAGCCAGTATCCCTCCCGGTTGTATAAAGTATCCGGAGGGGAAGAAGCAACAAGAGACATTAAAAAGGTTTACGCAGGGTCTTAATCTAAAAAGAAACCTTTGAGTGGGGCCCTGCTGCACGTCTGCGCCTTTATCTGCGTTGTGCCGTATCATGGAAGGGTGTAGCACGATGATCATCTGGAAAAAAAAACCCAGGTGAAAGACTTCGTGCGAGGTGTTCGTTAATCTGAGTGAACCATGAAAATGCGACATGTTATTGTATTGATAGGGTCGATCCAAACTGTGGGCTCTTTTTGCGGACAGCCCCTAGCATCTTTTATGGGGAAATCCCAACTGGGCTGTTACATTGAGTGGGGCGCCGGACTCATCTAACCGTGTCCGTAGTCTTAACGACCGACCATTTATCCTGGTTGGAGGGGCCGCTCAGTGTTCGGCTGCTGGAGCCGCCACGTATTCTTCCACGCGTAAGGAACGCTCTGTATTTCTGCTAAGTGTGATGACGCCGCGTGGACCGGGCAGCTTAAGTTTAAGGTAGGTGTAATGCGGTACTGCATTAAAACGAGCAAAGGCCGTTCTTCCGAGTAGTGCGTGACAGCCGCTTCGGAATGGAGCGATGTCGAAGGTTAATTCCTCGCTTCTGAAGTTGTCGGGAGAACCGAATACAAGCTCTAGTACTAGAGAGCCCGTACAGTGGGCCTCGACGCCTGGAATCACTCCTTTGAAGGTAGTGTTGCTTAGGCTGATTCTTGACGGGGCTATCCCCATTTTGCGGACAGTGTCCTAGTATATAAGGTTTAGACTACTGCCGTCATCCATAAGGCGGGTGAGATGGTATCCATCGATTATTGGGTCGAGCACCAAGGCAGCCGATCCTCCGTGCCGGATACTGGTCAGATGATCCCTGCGATCAAAGGTGATCGGGCAGGCCGACCAGGGCTTGAATTTGGGGGCAACGGGCTCCACAGCATATACGTCTCGGAGTGCGTGTTTGCGCCTACTCTTTGGAATGTGAGTTGCGTAAATCATATTCACTGTTTTGACTTCTGGTGGGAATTTTTTCTGTCCTCCAGTGTTCGGCTGACGAGGCTCATCCTTGTCTTCGCTTGGCGTCTCCCTCCCCTTGTGTTCGGCATTTAGCTTGCCGGCCTGCTTGAAAACCCAACATTCTCTGTGGGTGTGATTTGCAGGTTTTTCGGGGGTGCCGTGAATCTGACATAATTTGTCTAGAATCTTGTTTAGGCTGGACGGTCCATCTCTGCTACCTTTAAATGGCTTCTTCCGTTGACCAGGTCGAGAGCCCCTGAATCCGGCGTTGACCGTCGTGTTCTCTGGGCTACTATCATTGTTTCGACGCTTGTTTTTGTTGCGTCGCGGTTTCCCGTTGCCATCCCTGACTTCGGATGTGCTTGGGTCGCTGGTGCCGCTATGGGCCAGCCAGCTATCCTCGCCCGCGCAAAAGCGGGTCATAAGGCTTGTTAAGGCTGCCATTTTTTTTGACTGGGAACTGTAGGGGAAACCCCCACAACATATTAAAACTTTATTGATAAAAAGAGAGCAAGTACAAGCATAATGGGGGATTACAAGAGGTAATCAAAGTAAACTAGGGGAAGAAGGAGAAGAAACAAGATAAAAGCTGCCATTGTCCTCGGCTTTTCTTGGTCGAGGTGTCTGGCAAGCCATTCGTCCCGGATACTGTGTTTGAAGGCCGCTAAGGCTTCGGCGTCCGGGCAATCTACTATTTGATTCTTCTTAGTAAGAAATCTGTTCCAGAGTTTTCGGGCTGACTCTCTGGGCTGTTGAATTATGTGACTTAGGTCGTCTGCGTCCGGAGGTCGGACATAGGTCCCTTGAAAATTGGCCCTAAAAGCATCCTCAAGTTCTTCCCAACTTCCAATTGAGTTTTCAGGAAGGCTTTTCAACCAGTGCCGAGCTGGTCCTTTCAATTTGAGGGGTAGGTATTTAATGGCGTGGAGATCATCTCCGCGAGCCATGTGGATATGAAGGATAAAGTCCTCAATCCAGACCCCAGGGTCTGTCATTCCGTCGTATGCCTCTATATTCATGGGTTTAAATCCTTCCGGAAATTCATGGTCCAGCACCTCATCGGTGAAGCACAGGGGGTGTGCGACACCCCTGTATTTCGACGTGTCGTGGCATGCTGTCGATGGTTGTTGTGTTTGGTGCTGATTCATAGCTGGTATTCGATCAATGCGATTGTTTTGGTAGCTTTGATCCTGTGCCGGAGCGTGCTTCCTAGATCCGTAGATGGATCTGGTCATACCGGACTTTTTGTCCAGGAGCTCATGTAAATCGTGTGCTGACTTGTTTGCGGCATCATTAGCCGTCTTGTCACGGCCACGGGGCGGTCGGTCCGGATGATCGGTCGTTTTGGCTGGATGGGCTCTATGGCCTCGTCGTTGAATTCGGGCAGCAGCTTGCGCTTTGGATAGCTCTTTGTGTGACGATCGTCGCCGTATTTTTCTTCTGTGTCGAGCACTTCGTTCCGCCTGCGGTTGAGCGTGTCCTGCACGGCCTTAAGCCTTTGCTTCTGCTTCTTTAGGCTCCTCGCGGTGGCAATAAGCACTTCGCGAAGGTCTTCTTGTTCCAATTGCTTTTCCAGGATGATGAATGCATCGTCGCCCGGACTGTCCTCCTCTCCGGAGGCAGGTTTATGAGTTTTATCTCCGCCGTCACTATGATCTGACAGCGGTCCCGGATTATGTTCGCCGTCCCCTGGCTCATTCTGCTCCATCGCTGGGTCCCTGGGGTCGTCCGAGGTGTTATTTCTTGCGCTGTTGTTGCTGTTTTTACTGTGGCGGGATTTGGAGCGGCGCCGACGCCGTCGCTTTGGTTGCTTATCAAGGGGATTATTCTCCGTTGCATCCTTCCGTTCCTCGCCGTCACTTTCTCTGGGTGTATCCACCATGTATATATCATATGATGAGGTGGCTGTCCAGCGCCCTGTAGGCGGTTGTTCCTGTTCTTCTCCGACATCGTCGTCCATACCGTCCATGTCTTCGGAGTCGAAATCAAGCGTGTCGGTTAAGTCGTCGACAGTGGCTATTAAGTGGGTGGTGGGTGGGGAACAAATTTCTTTGTCGTCCGCTTCCCACTCGAGCCGGACATAGTTCGGCCAGGAATCTCTCGACAAGGAAAGAGACTTTAATGAGTTTAGCACGTCACCCAAGGGCGAGTGCTGAAAAATATCCGCGGCGGTGAATTCCATGACCGGTGCCCAATCAGATTCGATAGGCATGGCTGCACGCGGTTCGGATCCTGTGGCTAGAGACGAGTCCGAGGGTCCGATGACACCACTCTCACAGGAGGTGGAATCAGTGTTCGGCTCCGACACCGATGAGTGTGCGACTTCTGTGGCGGGGTCCATTCTCCCGTCCTTAGAAGGCACGATCTGCTCCGGATTGATTCCCGACGCCACCGCGGGTGCGATCTTCCGAATACCGTCCGACGGCAGATCAAGGTCATGCCCGCCGTGACCGTTCGGCGCACCTAGCATGGGCTCGAATCCGTCAAAGATCAAGTCTCCGCGGATGTCGGAAGTATAGTTTAAGCTTCCAAACCTGACCTGTGGCCAGGGGCGTAGCTATCGATCTGCTCCAGATGGCCAAGCGAATTGGCCCGCAGTACGAAGCCGCCGAATACGAAGATTTGTCTGGGAAGGAAAACCTCCCCCAGGACTACGTCGTTGAAGATAATTGAAGGAGCCATCAAGCCTTATCATGACGACACAGTGGAACTCTCAATGAAAGCACCAATGTCGGTGTCAAAACCGGCGGATCTCGGGTAGGGGGTCCCGAACTGTGCGTCTAAGACTAATGGTAACAGGAGGCGGGGGACACGATGTTTACCCAGGTTCGGGCCCTCTCGATGGAGGTAATACCCTACTTCCTGCTTGATTGATCTTGATGATATGAGTATTACAAGAGTTGATCTACCACGAGGTCGTAGAGGCTAAACCCTAGAAGCTAGCCTATGATTATGATTGTTGTTCTTCTTGTCCTATGGACTAAACCCTCCGGTTTATATAGACACTGAAGGGGGCTAGGGTTACACAGAGTCGGTTACAGAGAAGGAAATCTACATATCCGAATATCCAAGCTTGCCTTCCACACAAAGGAGAGTCCCATCTGGACATGGGACGAAGTCTTCAATCTTGTATCTTCATAGTCCAACAGTTCGGCCAAAGTATATAGTCCGGCTGTCCGGATACCCCCTTATCCAGGACTCCCTCAGTCTCGCCTTGCGGCGCCCCCTGGACAGCGTCCTGGGCATCTCCCCGTCTCGGAGCGGTCCTTCGGGACAACACTTCGGCGTCATCCTGGACCTCGGGGGAGTGAGCGGTCGGCGGTGACACGCTGGCCATTTTCGCCGGATCCAACGAACCTCGAGAAGAGGATCGCTGGACGTTGTCGCGGGCCGGACTGCATTAGCATAATTAACCGCATCAAAACAATAAAGAGGAGAGGCCGGACATACTAGTACGTGTGAGTCATAGTACTTAGGATGCGGCCCGGGGCTTAGTGCAGGGGTGTCGCTCCGGACTACTGTCGACATCCCACGCGGTGTTGACCGCAAGGGCGCCCTTCCCCCTCTTGGGCGTCCCCGCTTCCAGATTCGCGGAAGCCGCCCTCTTCTTCCTCCTCTCCTCAGGGGGAGAATTGTCCTCCTCCTCCTCCTCCTCCTTCTCCTCGTCGTCGTCCTCAGGGACAGAGGAGTTGGCTTCTTCGTCTTCGGACATCACGTCCGAAGCACCCTTACAACTGGGGGCACTTTTGGCCCCCTTGGCCTTCTTCTTGGCCTTCTTCTCCGGCGCCTTATATGGTGCCGGCACCAGCATCTTCGCTAAATGCGGGATGACCGGTTCTTCAGGCAGCGGGGCCAGACACTGGATCCGCTCCGCCCTCTCCATCCAGTCCTGAACAAGCGACGATGAAAGATCAGACATCATCCTCGAAACAAACAAGTAGGGGATGCTTTAAAAATAACATACCTCGCTGGCAGGGTGGTTAATGTCATGCCCGCGGTCTGAATCTACGGCCGGTGGTTTCCCGTTGCCCTTGAAGAGCAACTTCCAGGCGCCCTCGTGAGTGCTCTCAAAGATCCTCTTCAGGGTATGGTGCTTCATTGGATTGAATTTCCATAGAGGACGGCTTCGGCTTTGGCACGGGAGAATCCGGCGAACTAGAATCACCTGGATTACATTGACGAGTCTGACGTCCTTGTCCACCATGCTTTGAACGCGCGTCTGCAGCGCTATCAGCTCGTCTGGCGAATACCAATCTGGGCTTTTCTCGACCCAGGAGGTGAGCCGCATTGGGGCACCTGGGTTGAATTTGGCAGCTGCGGCCCAGTCGGCACCGCGGGGTTTTGTAATGTAGAACCACTATTTCTGCCACTCCTTTATTGTCTCCACAAAAGTGCCTTTCGGCCAGGAGACGTGGGACAGTTTACTCACCATGGCTCCTCCGCACTCCGCGTGCTGGCCATCCACCACCTTCGGCTTCACGTTGAAGACTTTGAGCCACAACCCGAAGTGGGGTTGGATGCGGAGGAAGGCCTCGCACACGACGATAAACGCCGAGATGTTGAGGAATGAATTCGGGGACAGATCGTGGAAATCTATCCCATAATAATACATCAGCCCGCGGACGAAGGGGTGGAGTGGAAACCCTAGTCCGCAGAAGAAATGAGGGAGGAATACCACCCTCTCGTTGGGCTTCGGCATGGGGACAACTTGCCCCTATGCTGGAAGACGGTGGGCGATTTCCTTTGCCAAGTACCCGGCCGCGTGAAGCTTAGTAATGTCCTTCTCCCTAACGGAGGAGACCATCCACTTACCCGGGCCTCCGGATCCGGACATGGTTGCAGTGCTAGCTCAAGCGGAAAGGAGATAAGAACTTGGGCGCTGGAGCTCGAGATTGGAAGGGCGGAGAAAGAGAGAAGGCGTGGGGGAAGAATGGAATTCTTATCCCCTTATAAAGGTAGTGAATGTCTCACGCCTCCCCATTCGCCTCGAAACTCGCCTATTCCCAAGGCCTGTGTAAACGACACGGTTGGGTTACCCACGCCCGCATTAATGAGAATCCCGCGATAAGGGGACGCGATCTCTGCTTCGACAAGACGTGCCAACGGAAGCCGTGTCTCAAAACACGAGGCGACAGACAAAAATGGTTCGAAATAATGAGCCAGGCAGGCGTGATGTCACATTACAAAAAGTTGTCAGCGGATTGGACTCGGGGAATATTGTACTCCCTACGACTATGTGTTTGGTATCCATGTTACACAGGTCCGGATATACCTACTACATCCGAAGACCATTCTGTAGCTCGGAAGAAGGGAACCCGCCTTGCAATGTTGAAGACGAATCTGCGCGCCGGACTCCTCGTCATTGAAGCCAGGTTCAGGGGCTACTGAGGGAGTCCTGGACTAAGGGGTCCTCGGGCGTCCGGCTTGTTAGCCATGGGCCGGACTGATGGGCCGTGAGGATGTGAAGACCGAAGACCGCACTCGTGTCCGGACGGGACTCTCCTTGGCATGGAAGGCAAGCTTGGCGATCAATCGTGTAGATTCTTTTGTATGTATCCGACTCCATGTAACCCTAGATCTCTCCGGTGTCTATATAAACCAGAGAGCGTAGTCCGGATAGGGGGAGACTCATTATCATAGTCATACAAGCTAGGCCTCTAGGGTTTAGCCCTTATGATCTTGTGGTAGATCAACTCTTGTAACACTCATATTCATCAAGATCAATCAAGTAGGAAGTAGGGTATTACCTCCATAGAGAGGGCCCGAACCTGGGTAAACATCGTGTCCCCTGTCTCCTGTTACCATCGACCTTAGACGCACAGTTCGGGACCCCCTACCTGAGATCAACCGGTTTTGACACCGACATCATCCGCGATCCTGAGACCAGCGAGTAGCCCCTCGTATTCAGCGGTGTTGTTTGTTGACCTCTCCCGGGGGAAGTGCATCTGGATCACGTACTTGAGGTGTTCTCCGATGGGCGCGACGAGCAACACGCCGGCACATGCACCTTGTAACGAGAAGGCTCCATCGAAGTACATAATCCAATGACTACTTGCCTCTTTGCCGGGAAGGGTGGTTTCTTGAACTTCTTCGTCGGGCGTGGATGTCCATTCTGCTATGAATTCTGCCAATGCTCTGCTCTTGATCGTCGAGGTGCTTTCAAATCTGAGCCCAAAGCTTGACAGCTCCACCGCCCACTCCACAATCCTCCCCATTGCATCTGGATTGTGCAAAATCCGTTGTAAAGGGAGGCGAGTGACGACGGTGATCTCGTGCGCTTGAAAATAATGACGCAGATTTCTCGAGGCCATAAGGAGGCCGAAAAGCAACTTCTGCATCCCAGAGTACCTTGACCTAGCCCCTTGCAAAAGGGAGCCGACAAAGTAGACCGGGTGCTTGTAACGCCCACGATGCGGCTATATCTCCCACGTGTCGAGGCACGACTTAGAGGCATAACCGCATTGTGGTTTTGTCGCAAGAAGGGTCATCTTCACACAATCCCATGTAATGAACAAGAAAGGGATAAAGAGTTGGCTTACAATCGCCACTTCACACAAGTACTTGAATAAATCATACATCATTCAGAGTACACACATAGTCCGACTACGGACAAATCCAAATGAAAAGAAGATAACCCCAAATGCTAGATCCCCGATCGTCCCAACTGGGCACCACTACCGATCATCCGGAAAAGAAACATAGTAACGACCAAGATCCTCATCGAACTCCCAACTGAGCTCGGTTGCATCACCTGCACTGGTATCTTCGGCACCTGCAACTGTTTGGTAGTAATATGTGAGCCACGAGGACTCAGCAATCCCATAACCATGGGTATCAAGACTAGCAAAGCTTAATGGGAATGGAATGGATAAGTGGTGAGGTTGCAGCAGCGGCTAAGCATGATATGGTGGCTAACTTACGAATACAAGAATAAGATGAGAAGGTACGCAAACGGTCGCAAACTAGTAATGATCAAGAAGTGATCCTGAAACTACTTACGTTCATACATAACTCAAACCATGTTCACTTCCCGGACTCCGCCGAGAAGAGACCATCATGGCTACACACGCGGTTGGTGCATTTTAATTAAGTCAAGTGTCAAGTTCTCTACAACCGGATATTAACAAATTCCCATCTGCCACATAACCGCGGGCACGACTCTCGAAAGTTTATACCTTGCAGGGGTGTCCCAACTTAGCCCATTATAAGCTCTCACGACCAACGAAGGATATTCCTTCTCCCGGGAAGACCCGATCAGCCTCGGAATCCCGGTTACAAGACATTTCGGCAATGGTAAAACAAGACCAGCAAGACCGCCCGAATGTGCCGACAAATCCCGATAGGAGCTGCACATATCTCGTTCTCAGGGCACACTGGATGAGTCAAGTTACGAGTAAAACCAACCCTCAAGTTTCCCCGAGGTGACCCCGCAGATTGCTCGGTTCAGACCAACACTTAGAGAAGCACTGGCCCCGGGGGATTAAAATAAAGATGACCCTTGGGTTGGCCTGCCCAAGGGAAGGTTATAGGATGTTAGGCAAATGTAAAACCAAAGTTGGGCCTTGTTGGAGAAATTTTATTCAAAGCGAACGGTCAAGGGGTTCCCATAAACCCAACCGCGTAAGGAACGCAAAATCAAGGAACATAACACCGGTATGACGGAAACTAGGGCGGCAAGAGTGGAACAAAACACCAGGCATAAGGCCGAGCCTTCCACCCTTTACCAAGTATATAAATGTATTAATTAAATAAGAGATATTGTGATATCCCATCATAATCTTGTTCCAACATGGAGCAATCTTCAACTTCACCTGCAACTAACAACGCTATAAGAGGGGCTGAGCAAAAGCGGTAACATAGCCAAACAACGGTTTGCTAGGAAGGGCGAAAAGGTTAGAGGCTGACATGGCAATTTGGGAGGCATGGTAAACAAGTGATAGGTAGCACAGCATAGCGATAGAACGAAGCAACTAGCATAGCAATGATAGTAGTGAGATCGAGGGTAACGATCATCTTGCCTGAAATCCCGCTAGGAAGAAGAACGAGTCCATGAAGTAGACGAACCAACGAAGTCGAACGAACTCCTCACAAACGCAACGTTACCGGAACTATCAAGGAGAAGCGCAACCGGAAAGAAGCAAACAACATGGTAAACAACCATCACATAAGCATGGCATGATGCAAAATCAAGTATGATGCATGCCCGGTTTAAAGAGGCATGGCATGGCAAAGTGCAACAAACAATACTACAAATTAAGTGGAGCTCAATATGCAACGAGTTGCATATTGCTGAAACACCACATCAATTATTTAGTTCGCTCTCGTTTAGGTACACAACAATATTAAATGTTGTTAAACATGGCAAGAGGTGAAACAAAATTAAACTAACTATTTAGGCAAGTTTAAATGAGGCCGGAAACAACAAACAACAATTCCAAAAAATCCCCATATGCATATTTAGAATTTGGTAATGTTCTGCCCTAAACCATATTTTAATGTTGTTAAGCAGTAAAACAAAGTGCACCAAGTTAATCTATGCATTTTTCTAGACAATTTACATATATAGTTTATTTAAATCGGAGCTATGGTTATTTAGTTATGAAATAAATCATTTTAGCATGGCATTCAAGCAAATTTAATCAAACAACATTTTAAACATTTTAAATATGGATGAAAGCAGCATATTATGAAACTAGATGAAATTCTAAGAATTTTACATATATAAATTATTTACATATGATGCATGATTGATTAGTTATTAAATGCATGAATAGCAAGGGTTTTTCTGCAAATCTGTAAATTCACTAGATAATTAGACAAATCGCTCCATGGAAAAAAACATGAGTCAGGCCGAATCTGGCTGGCCCACCTGAGGAGAAAAAAAATAGAGGGGTGCCTCACCCATGGGCTTCGGCCCATTTGTTGAGAGGCTTGGCAGGCCGGCGGATCTGGCGAAGAGGAGCTGGGCCTTGGCGCGATCGAACCAGGAGGTGGAGTTGGCGCGGTCAACGCTCGAGGCAGAGGAGGGGTCAATGCGCGGCAGCGCATTTCCTCGTTCAATGCAGGGGAAGCAGGGCAATGCAAGGAACTTGGCGCGGCAGGGCTTGAATGGAGACGACGGCGCGGATCCGGCGGGCACGAGCCGGAGCTAGCCGGATTCGGCAGCGGGGCAATGAACGGGCGGCGGTCATGGTGGTTCCCTATATGCGAGAGAGAGAGAGTGAGAGATGTGAGAGAGAGGGAAGCACGGGGAGGACGGGAGTGACAGGGGAGGAGACGAGCGGGACGAGGCCGGTCCTTGCCGTGGTCGCCTGCGGCGAGGTCGCCGGAGGGCGCGGGGGAAGGTGACTGCTTGGCGGCCAACAGGGTGCTCGAGCGGGACGAGCAGGCGAGCTCCTGCTCGTTGCAGAGGAAGCAGGCGGCGACGCTGGTTGGGGACGAGGAGGCCCTCGAGGCAGAGGCGCATGGGACTCGGGCAGCCGGCGGCTTGACTCTGGTGACGCGAGGCCGCCATGTGAGGGAGCTCGGGGGTGCGGGGACGAGGTGGCTCTGGATGGCGACGAGGCGGGGCTAGAGCTGCTGCGGGAGGAGTCCGGCAAGGAGCGGCTCTGGAGGCCTCAAGCACGAGGAGCGGGGCTGGCTGCTCTGGTTGGTGGGTGGCTGAAGGCAAGACGGCCGCGGGCGCCGGTTAGCTCGATGGGGAATTCAAGGGAGAGGAGGTGGTGGTTGGCTGGATCGATTGGATGGATCAGGCAAGACCCGAGGAAGGGGGAGACCAGGTGGGTGGATCGTGAGGGATACCGAGGGAGATGGTCAGTGGGTGGCGGCGGCGCGGAGGATTCGATGGATAGGACAGCTAGGGCTAGGGTTAGACTGCTTATATAGCAGGTAGGTAAAAGGAGGGAGGATTTGGATAATCGGATCGGGATCGGGCGGACGAAAAATACAGCTAGGGAACTCCAACTAAGAAAATGGAGATGTTTTATAGATGTTTAGGGATGATCCGGACCCATTGGTAACGACAGAGCGGGTCAGGTTCGGGACAACTTTCAGATGCGCGCGAGGGGTCTGAATAAAGAGGTCAGGTGGTTTGGCAAGAGGGAATTGAAAATCCGGTTGGTCTTGGAACGATCAACGAACGCAACGGAGAGAAGCGAGGAGCGGCAACTACGAGCGGATGCAAGTTTTAAGAAAACAATGACGATGTAATGCGAATGATGACATGAGATGAAATGCATGACATGAACAAAATGCAAAACGAAAGACAAAAACCCAACCACGAAGGAAATAACATATCACATAGCCGGAACTGGCAAGAGTTGGAGTTACAATTATGGAAAGTTACATCCGGGGTGTTCAAGTGCTGCACCATCTTCTTCTGCTCTACCTCGCTTGCCTGCGCAGGTGCCGTCTAGCCGGGATCGGGTCCCGTCGGGGACTCTCCCTCGCCGGGATAGGAGCCCGCCGGGTCCAGCCTTTCTCCTAAGGGCCTTGCCGTCGCTGTCGCCTCTTCCTCGACTTCTCTCTCTGCCACTAGTGCAGCACTGACCACTTGATTCGTCGCTGCCAGGTACAGCAGCAACGACTCTTGTGGCTTGGGCGCGACCAGTATTGGCGTAGAAGAGAGGTATCTCATTAAATCTTGCAATGCTGCCTCTGCCTCCGGGGTCCACTTCATTGGACCCGCCTTTTTCAAGATCTTGAAAAAGGGGAGGGCACGTTCATCAGACTTAGAGATGAACCTGCTCAGGGCGGCGAGACAGCCGGCAAGCTTCCGGACATCTTTGACCCGTCTCGGTGCCTCGATTTGCTCGATTGCTTTGATCTTGTCAGGATTAGCTTCGATCCCACGTTGAGACACAAAGAAACCAAGAAGCTTGCCGGACAAAAGCCGAACACGCATTTCTCTGGGTTGAGCTTGAGGTTGATCATGCGCAAGTTTGCAAAAGTTTCTTCCAAGTCTTGCACGAGCGTAACCTTGTCTTTTGTTTTGACCACTATGTCGTCCATGGAAGCTTCCATATTTCTATGGAGCCGAGGCTCAAAACCAATTTGTACTGCCCGAGTGAATGTTGAACCAGCGCTCTTCAACCCGAAAGGCATCCGTATAAAATAGTGTGTGCCACATGGGGTGATGAACACGGTTTTCTCTTCATCTTCCTTTGCCATAAAGATCTGATGATACCCTGAATAAGCATCAAGGAACGATAGCAGGTCGCACCCAGCAGTGGAGTCCACTATCTGATCGATACGTGGCAATGGAAAAGGATCTTTAGGACAGGCTTTATTGATATCGGTATAGTCGATACATAGCCTCCACTTCCCATTTGCCTTACGTACTACGACCGGATTGGCCAACCACGTCGGGTGGAGAACTCCCTTGAGCAAACATGTTGCTTCCAACTTCCTGATCTCCTCGACGATAAACTCTTGTTGTTCCAAAGATTGCTTTCTGACCTTCTGCTTCACGGGCCGTGCATGAGGGCAGACAGCAAGAGGGTGCACAATCACCTCCCTGGGAACGCCGGGGATGTCGGATGCTTGCCATGCAAACACATCAACATTCGCCCGCAGGAAGGCGACGAGCGCGCGTTCCTATTTACTGTCAAGGGTGGAGCTTATGACGAAAGCTCCGCCTGTGCCATCCTCCTTGACGGACACCTTCTTGGTTTTCAGCGGGGCCGCCTTGGACTTTTTGCTCTTACGGGTAGAGCTCTCTGGTATGTCTCCGGTGGAAACACAGCACTCCAAGGAGGTGTGTTTGCCGGAGAGGGTACAAGAGCCCTTGCCGGAGCCAGGAGTGTTGTCGACGGCCGAAGCCTTACTGGTCCTCTTCCCCGTGGCAGGAGCAGGTGCCTTGGCGGCAGAAGCTGCAACCGCCTCTCGGTAGAGCTGATCGGCGCAGATGAGTGCATCCTTCCTATCGCAGCCGACGGTGATGATGCTCATCGGGCCAGGAATCTTTGATTTGTTGTAGGCGTAGTGCGACGGCGCCATGAACTTGGCCAGCGCAAGGCGGCCAAGGATCCTGTTGCCATACATCAAAAACGATCCTCTCCATCCTGTAGTTGAGGTCGCCACCAAATGTGACTGGTAGCGTGACCTTTCCCTTGGGCTGACTCCTCCCCGGATTGATCCCTTGGAACGTGCCCATCTCCTCGAGGTCCTCATCGGGGATCTGCAGCCTCTTGACCACGTTGGGTGTGATCAAGTTAAGGCTGGCCCCACCGTCAACTAACATCTTTGTCACCTTGAGATTGCATATGGTTGGGGATACCAACAACGGCAAACACCCGACCGCAGTGGTGCGATCAGGGTGATCCTCGGCGTCGAAAATGATAGGCGTGTGGGACAACCTCAACGGCTTCCGGGCATCAACCATTGGCTCCGTTGCATTAATCTCATGCGCCCACTATTTCAGTTGGCGGTGGGAAGAATGCAGCAAAGCACATCCGTCGCCTTCTGGAACTCATGCTCGGTGGATTCATCGTCACCATCACGATCATCATCCTCCTCTTTCTTGTCGCGGCCTCGGGCAGGCCTCTCTTGCTGCTTTTCCTTGTTGCTGCGTCCTCCTTAGCCGCCACGTTTCTTGCCGGACCCTTCAACGCCTCCTTGGCCCTTCTCCTTGTCCCGTCTCTCGTACTCAGCCCTTTGCTTCTCCATCAGCAGCTCCACTTGGCGGCAGTTCTGGAGATCATGGCCCTTGGTGCGGTGAATCTTGCAGTACTTCTTGTTGGAGCCTTCTGACTTGCCGGCAGCTACCAAGACCCGGCAGGCGTCGCACCCGGCAACCTCCTTTCCGGGGTCATCGACCTTGGCCTTCTTGGCAGTGTCGGGGTCGCCAGATTCCTCAACGGCAAGCACGGTCTTGCCCTTATGCTTCCTGTTACGCCGCTGACCTTTCTTTGCTGCGGCGACAATGTCTTCATCTTCTAAATCACTTCCCACGTCGGCATCCTCGCCAGGGTACTTCCTTCCTTCCTCCGCTCGGGCACATCTGTCGGCCAGAACGTACAGCTCGGCAACATCCGCGACCTTGTTCATGGCCAACTCTTCACGCATCTTTCGATTACACACGTTTTGGTGAAACGCGCTGATGACGGCGGCAGGATGAACATCGGGGATGCTTGTCACACCCTAGCTAGTTCATGCATTAGAGTGTTTGCATCATGATTATTTTTCATTAGAAACTTGAAATGGGGATGACAGAACCCCCAGCACCCCTGAAACCAACTAGGGTTTACTAAAAATATTTACAATGAACCTGAAATGCCCTTCTAAAATGTTCATCATCTCTGCCTTGGTCTTAAACCACTGCCAAAAATGATGCACAAATTTCTAGGTCATCATAAGGTCACTGGATTAAATCATTAGTTATTTGAGTTTGGGCATTTAAATAATATAAAATATTTCAAATGCTCAAATAATCCCAAACCAAAATGTTCCATGTTGGATATATTCCAAACAGTGGCCATGTGTAGTTTGGTGATTTTTGAAGTTGCCTAAGTATTTTTAGAACAGCAACAAACTTACAGAAATAAAATAAAACAGAAAAAATGGGAAGGGGACTTACCTGGCCAAACCCACGCCCCAGCCCACCTGGCGGCCCAGCACTGTGCTGGCCCGTGCCAGCCAGCTGCTTCGTCCCCGCCAGGCAGGCATGGAGGTGACACCGACGATTTTTATGAAAGTCTTCAAAACATGGGAGTTTCAAAGACAAACAATAGAAATGAGCCTATTAAGATGCAGTGGAAGGTAGACTACACTAGACAAGCCATAGTCAAGCAAGTATGAAGCTGAAGTACGAAGACTAATAGCAGCTAGGTAGTAAGGATCAGGATGGAAGAGAGTATGAAGCCAATCAGAACAAGTAGTCACACAGTGAAGTCAAATAGATAATGTAAACATGCAATGACTTCTCGAAGACAAACTGTGAGTAAAGAAGAGTGAGAGATAGAACCAGTGGCTTGGAGATGACAATGATTTGTTCGACCAGTTCCAGTTGCCGTGACAACTGTACGTCTGGTTGGGGAGGCTGAGATTTAACTTAGAAGACTGTGTCTTCACCTTATTCCCCTTGAGCTAAGGACACCTAGTCCCCGCCCAATCACTCTGGTAAGTCTTCAAGGTAGACTTCCAAACCTTCACAGACTTCGTTCACCGGCAATCCACAATGACTCTTGGATGCTCAGAACGCGACGCCTAACCGGCTGGAGGATTCACAGTCCTCAAGTGTAACAAGTCTTCAGATCACGCAGACAGAAAGACTTCAGTGATGCCAAACACTCTTTGGGCTCTGGGTGTTTTGGGCTTTGTCCTCGCAAGGATTTCTCTCTCTCAAAAGCTTCGGAGGTGGGTTGCTCTCAAACGACAAAAGCCGTGCACTAACTCTAAGCAGCCACCAATTTATGGTGTAGGGGGTGGGCTATTTATAGCCACTAGGCAACCCGACCTGATTTGTCCGAAATGACCCTGGGTCACTAAGGAACTGACACGTGTTCCAACGGTCAGATTTCAAACACACACGGCAGCTTGACTTGGGCTACAAGTAAAGCTGACTCATCCGACTCTGGATAAGATTTGCTCTCATTGTCTTTGCTCGAAGACATAGGATTTCGTTGAGCATCACATCAGTCACTCTGACTTTGTTCACTTGGACCCCACTTAACAGTACGGTGGTTCCTATGACTCAACAAAGAAGAAAAGGAAACTACGAAACAACTATGTCTTCGCATTCCATAGTCTTCATACGATGTCTTCTCACGTCATAGTCTTCGTTGTGAATGTCTTTACATACCACCATTGTCTTCAATGTCTTCACACATTTTTAGGGGTCATCTCCGGTAGGTAAACCGAATCAATGAGGGACTACTACTTGTGTTATCCTGCAATTCTCACAAACACATTAGTCCCTCAACCAGGTTTGTCGTCAATACTCCAAAACCAACTAGGGGTGGTACTAGATGCACTTAAAATCTCCCCCTTTTTGGTGATTGATGACAAACTGGTTGAAGTTTTCAACGGGGATAAAAGTATGTGAAATTGTAAGGAATTAGGTATTGTCTTCATAAGTAGCAAAAGGCACCCCCTGAAGATGTGCATAGAAGTATTTTGCTTTTGGAATGCAAATGCACATGGCAGGTTGTACTTGTGGAGATCCTCTTCAACTTATGAAGACAATTCATCATGCATCAAAATGTATAACAAAGATAATGATATGCATAATGAAAAATGGACGTCTACAGAATGACTAAGTGCGGGATTTATCGTCGCACATGCGGAATTTATCATCGCATCACATAATTGACAGAAAAGGTAGTAGACGACCATCAAGTTTAAGTGTTACAACTCAAGGAACCAAATGTATCAAAAAGCGAGAGTTGTAAGCACTAGGCAAAAGTATAGCAACCACCCATATGGACCCGCTTGAAGACTATCAACTCATATGCTTCTCCCCCTTTTGTCAGTAAGGACCAAAAAGGTTTGAAGACATAGAGCTTCTACTCGTTCCCACTGGTAGAAGGAGAAGCAGCAGGGTCGTCGTTGAGGTTTGGTGGTGCAGAATAACTTGGTGCAGGGTCGACAAGCGGCGATGGAGGGGTTGGAGAAGTGACATCATCTTCATCCTCGATGACTCTGGCATTCACAGTAACTGCGGAACAGGAGTATTCAGAGTCTTCAAGAGATGGAGTCCGTCGCAGAACTGGATTCTTGGGAGGTGTTGAATCAAACTTGAATCTCTCTATGAAGCCATCATGTTGAAGATCATCTTCAGAGCTCATCAGAGTCAGACCCTTCCAAGTCCGCCGACAGTTTTCATGAGTGACAAAGGCATTCTTGGTGGCAAGGTTGCGAATGCGGTTAACACCCACCAAGAGGCTTTGCATCTGACGCTTCAACCAGTCATGATGCTTATCATGTTTTTGATGCAGGGCAACGAGAATCTCTCGGTCATTGAGAACACGAGATCGCTTCCGAGGCCGTTGAGCAATAGTGCTTTCAGTGGCTTCAGTTTGGGCACGGTGAGGTGCACGTGTAGTGCTAGCCAAAGGATAAACACGAGTGGCAGCCAGAACTCCTTCAATAGGTTGAGTGAAACTCTGACGATCGACGTTATGAAGATAAATTGGCTCCTTGGCAGGATCTGGATATATGGCTTCAACAGACATATCAACCTCTGGCAGGAAGACAATATGGTTGCATGCAGAGGGTTGATAGTTGAAGGCAGAGTGAAGCTTGATCAGACGCATAACCCAGGGAGCATAGAACTTCGGTCCAAAGATGTCGGAGCCTGATGCAGCAAGTTGACGGATGAAGAAATCCTGAGCATTGAAGCATTTGCCATGGAGAATATAGAAGACCAACGTCTTCATTGAACCTTCAAGCTTTGCATTTGGAGAATGTCCTTTGATAGGCCAAAGAGTTCGCTGTATGATGTGATAGGTGGTGCGCGGCAGATACTCAAGGTCTTCAACAAGGAACTCCTTAGGATATTCAACATCTGGAGGCAAAGGCTTCATCATACTGAGCATCTGGCTCATGTCGGGCTTGGGCTTCTGGAAAATGCTCTCCAAAGCATCATGGTGAAGCTGACAACCAGGTTCAAACAGATCACCTGGAGTGGGCAGGCCAGTGAGCTCAATGATATCAAGAGCTTTGGCTTCATGATGTACATTGCCTGTCATCCACTCAAGGATCCATGTCTTTGGATCCCTATTGTAGCCGCGAATGTGGAGGGTGGCATAGAATTGGAGTAGCAGCTCTTCGTTCCATTGCTCCTTGTCGGTGACAAACTGTAAAAGGCCAGCTTCTCTGAAGCAATCCAACGCTTCTTCCAAACAGGGCAGGCCAGCTATAGCTTCAGTGTCAAGACGCATATGGGGGAATATGCGCCCTTGATTGTAAAGAATGCACGAGTAGTAGCTGCGCTGCTGATAGCTCCAGAACCGGTCAGACGAAATTCTTGGCTTGGTGTAGGGGTTCTTGTCGCTATCAAAGAAGGTGTTGTGTGCAATGAAGCCATTTACATTGAATGATCCTGGCACAGATGCAGTACCTGGAAACCGTGGCAGTCGTGGTTTTGGCTTCTGAACCGTAGGCCTGTGCTCCACATGATAATCAAACTGAGGTCCGGGAGCAGGCGGAGGAACCAGAATGGGCCATCAGACAGTAACCAGCTGACCACGATCATATGCTTGCTCGATGGTGTGTGGCCTTGGAGGTGGTACATGAGCAGTAGCATTGGCAGTGGCATTGACTTCTGGCTGCAGATTTGCATCAGGTGCAGCAGTGGCTTCAGGTGCATTAACTTCTGGCACCACATTAGCTTCAGGCGCCACATTAGCTTTGGCCATGAAAATGTCATTGGCTTCAGTTGAGTTGTTTGTGGCCGCCACAGTATTGTTAACCTCCACTTGAGTAGCTAGAGGGTCAGACATGTTCTCCTCGAGAACAACATCAGGGTTGGACGGGGGTATAGCAACACGTTCTTCTTCATCTCTGGTCTCTTCTTGTTCATCGGCTGATGCGGCCGGAATATCTTCAGCCACTTTGGCTTCAGACTCGGAGATGTTCGCAGTTGGAGAGGCTTCAGGAAATACTTGGCGAGATACTGATTGGTGCACTTCTCCTTCTGGAACACTCGAAAGTGCGACTTGTGGCCTTGGTCCTTTGCGAAGCCTGCGAAACGCTAGCGACGCTTGTGGAGATGGAGTAGTCTGGGCCACAAAGTCTTCATCTTCAAGTACCGGAGTGGTGACTTGAGTTGGGGGAGTAGTTGGTGTTTCTTCTTCACGGGGGGAGTCTTGAGGGTGATCAGCCCATGAATCATCCTGAGCGATTGGCGTCAAAGGACGACCAATGCTGATGAGTTCGCTGTTCGTGAGAACAGGCGATGATACCACATTGTGCTCGATCTGAGGAAGGACTTCATCATCATCTACATTGTCCTGGGGACCAATGTCTTCAGCCGTGGTGGGGTCAACAGCTGGAATCTCTTCAGTTTTAGGGGCCTCTGTGGTAGCAAGCTCATGAACTATCAACTGACGCTCTTGGTGTTCGGATGCAGGGCGAGCAACAGAAATTGGCTCGACGACGAGGGCTCTGTGGGAGCAGCCCGATTCTTCTTAGTCTTTCTCTTCTTCTTTGGGGGTGCATCATCAGTGGTGTTCTTAGACTTGCGCTTTCTGGCTTCAGCTTCGGCTGCCTTGGTTTTCTTCTGTTCTGAAGCCACTATGGGGACCTTAGGCTTCGAGCCTGTCATGCTGGCGGGGAAGACAACACGAGGTTCTTCCCGCCTGGGTTCTTCAGCTGGGGCTACAGTAGACTTCTTCTTCTTGGCAGCCATCTTGGGGTCGATGCCAGGACGCCCAAGTGCCTTGGGCTTCTCAGCTTCATTGTAGGCTCGAACACATTTGGCAGCCAGTTGTTTCATGCGCTCACGAGAGCCTTTAGCTTCTTCGCGTTTCTTGTGGAACGCCTCCTTGAGCTCATGCATCATTTGCTTGAAGTTTTGGACGTCTGTCACACTGAGCTTGGCCATGTGCTTCTTGAACTTCCTTTTTGAAGTCAATCTTGTTTTTCAGCTCAACAATTTTCTGAGCTAGAGCTAGCTCAGGAGCAATGGCTCCGTGAAAAGAGACGCTGAGGCCAATTGGGAGCTGAAGGTCATCAAAGATGAGATTGGGGCTGTCAAACCATTCATCAATGAAGTTGTTCAATATATTCACGTCAAAGAGAGGCAAATCGTTAAAGATTTCCGCCTCCTGCTTGCTCTTTATCAGCAGTTCGAGAGCAGCGTCGCCAAGATCTTCATCACTTGACAGATCAATGGCGTGAGTTTCATTCCTCAGAACGGCAGCAGGTGTCAGGGCTTGACCAGAACTCTTCTGGGGCTTCTCTTTCTTCTTGGAGATGCGAGAGAGATCTTCAGAAGCAACACTTGGCGTAGCAGGAGTAGTTGCCAGAGGCTTCACACGCGAAGCTCTTGGTGCGGTAGTGGGATTTGAAGCCTTAGACTTCTTCTGCTTCTGCGGCTGAGGAGGAGCAGGGGCTTCATCAGAATCAGCTTCATCTCCAGGCTGATCCATTGTAGCTCTCTGTGCGGCAATGTAGGAGAGAAGACCATCAAAGTTGTTAAAGGGGCCAATTCTGTTTTCATTGGCTTCACGGGTGCCATCTTCCCGAGGAGTAGATGAACCTGGGTTGAAGTCAACACCAAAAGCCTTCTTGTTCTTCACCGCAGAATCTTTGGCAAACTTGAAGTTGCGCTTGAACAGATTGTCTTCGCGACACCATAGCAGAGAAGATGGGTCAGCATTCTCTGGCTGTGGTCCGCGAACCATGCCTGGGTAGAAGCCTTGATCAATGGCTTCGAACTTGGACCTGGATGGAAGATTTTTGTATAGGATATCTCCCCAAGGACGCTTGATGGCTTTTTTCTCAGCATATTCAGCAGTGACAAATATGTATTTGAACCATTCTTCTGCCCAGTATCTTCGAATCCATTGGATTTGATTCTTGCATTCACCATAGGTTTCTTCTGGGTCTGTCTTGTACAGTTCGTGCAGATCTGGCGGCAAATCTTTGGATGTATTTCCACGGTGCTGTCTGCCTCCCTTCCGAGCTGATTTTTCAGTGGCCATGAAGTTCAGACCGAATGGCTTCAAAGCTATCAAAGGCTTCTGTCTGCTGATCAGACAAGAACTGGTTTCAGTAGAATTTATGTGACTCTGTAAGAATTCCGCAAATGAATGCAGACTATGAGAACCTAGGGATTCTCCCACGTACATGTACCTGTGACAACATTAGAGATGCGAGGGAAGGGGAAGAGGTCATATGCATTCTCAGAAGATTTTGAAGTTAAATCAGTTTTGAAGACATTGACCTCATACCGCGAAGACATTCACTTATTTGTTGTGAGTTGGTTCCAGATTTTTACGAATCCAAGAATAGGTACAAGTGAGGAATCTAACTATGTGTGAAGCATAAGTGAACATACTAGGCATGCTATGAGATGCAGAACAGAATAGATCCAAACTTGTGGCCTCAAAAACCACTTTTGGTGAAAAGAGATGAATCTATTGGATCAAAAATATTGTAAAAAGTAAGTTTTAATTACCACACGATGAACTGCTAGATGGAGTAGAGATGAGGCCAAGCAGTTCGATCTCCCGTGCCCTAACTTGGCGACGGAAGACACCTACGGCGACGGCGGAGGAGACGAGGTCCACGGCCGGCGTGAGGACGGCGTCGACGAGGTCGCGGCAGCTAAGCGCTTCGTCGCCGGCGTAGTCGCGAGCTAGCGGTGGCGCTAGGGTTTGTAGAGGTGGAGAGGTGGAAGAAGGATTTTGACCGCGGTTGGATGTGTATTTATAAGGAAAGGGATAGCACAGCGCAATTACGCAGGTGCCCCTGGCGGTTCACATCTGAGGGACACGTGGCAAGCATGCAACACATTGGAAGTTGTTCCATGTTCCCACGCGCGCCTGGATTGTCGGGGTGGTCGTTCCGGCTTCTCCGGGTTTCAGGCAATAAGGGTTGAGTATTTAAAACAAATTTAATGCTTATCTCTGTATCTTCTGCTGACAAGGACGCAGAGAAGACATTCGACTGATTCAATAGAATGCATATGATTTGGATAGACAGAATTTGAGGTAGAAGCATAGAAGAGGTTAGGGTCCGATCACATTCACTTAGATCAAAAGATTCAAGCAAGAAGACATAGCTATAAGTGAATGTTGTAGAGGACAGAACACAATATATGTATATAACAGAGTTAAGACCAAATCAACATAGTGAACATAATCATGAACACAAATCATTGTTGAAGACAAATCAAATGTGAAGACTTTGCAATCATAACGCCAAGGGAAACACTTCAAAAAAGAGTTTGGTGGTGGCGTTACCCACCGTATAGGAAGTATGAGACCTAGACACGACGCACAATTATCATGGCGCTCAGAAGTCAAATTCCGCATTAATGTATTCACACTTAGAGTATATGTCTTCATTGATTGAAGATATACATTACTTCGTGTGTTGTGCACCTAAGTCATCAACATGCATAAGTGTTAGGATGTGTGCCTAATCACAGGACATTTGAGGATTCCAAGATATTTAGCTCTCACCGCAACTTGCAAAACCTTTTCTCATCCAAGGGCTTTGTGAAGATATCTGCCAATTGCTCTTCAGTCTTGACATGAATGATGTCAATATCTTCCTTCATGACATGATCTCTGAGAAAATGATGACGAATCTCAATGTGCTTTGTCTTCGAGTGCTGAACAGGGTTGTTGGCAATCGTGATGGCGCTTTCATTGTCGCAGTAGAGTGGTACTTGTTTCAGATGGATGCCATAGTCCTTGAGTGTTTGCTTCATCCATAGAAGCTGAGCGCAGCAAAATCCAGCAGCAATGTATTCAGATTCAGCAGTGGAGAGCAATACACAGTTCTGCTTCTTTGAAGACCAACAGACAAGTGATCGACCCAGAAAGTGACATGTGCCTGATGTAGACTTGCGATCCACCTTGTCACCAGCATAATCAGCATCCGAGAATCCAACTAGATCAAACTCTCAGCCCTTTGGATACCATAATCCTAGTGTTGGGATGTATACCAAATATCGAAGAATTCGCTTCACAGCTAAGTGATGCGGTTCCTTTGGTGCTGCTTGGAATCGGGCACACATGCAAACACTAAGCATAATATCTGGCCTAGATGCACATAAATAAAGTAAAGAACCAATCATGGAGCGGTATACCTTTTGATCGAACTCTTTATCATTGGCATTAGGACCCAGATGACTTTTGGTTGGCATTGGCGTCGTGTAACCTTTGTAGTCTTGCATTCCAAACTTCTTTAGGCAGTCTTTGAGATATTTCTCTTGAGATATAAAGATGCCGTTGCTTTGCTGACGAATTTGAAGACCAAGAAAGAACTTCAGCTCACCCATCATGGACATCTGATATTGCTCTTGCATCATGTGTCCAAACTCATCACTGTATTTCTGGTTAGTGCAGCCGAAGATAATATCATCCACATAGATTTGGCATACAAACAGTTCTCCATCATATGTCTTTGTGAAGAGTGTTGGATCTAGAGAGCCAGGTTTGAAGCCTTTGCTCTTCAGGACGTCTTTGAGTGTGTCATACCAAGCGCGAGGGGCTTGTTTGAGGCCATACAGTGCCTTGTTGAGCTTGTATACCATATCAGGATGTTTTGGATCTTCAAAGCCAGGTGGTTGTGCAACATACACTTCTTCTTCTTCAATCTTGCCATTGAGAAAGGCACTCTTCACATCCATTTGATACAGAAGGATGTTGTGATGATTTGTGTAGGCTAGCAGTATGCGAATGGCTTCAAGCCTGGCCACCGGAGCAAATGTTTCATCGAAGTCAATCCCTTCAATTTGAGTATATCCTTGAGCAACGAGACGAGCCTTGTTTCTGACGACTTGACCATGTTCATCTTGCTTGTTGCGATATATCCATTTTGTGCCAATGATATTATGCTTACGAGGATCAAGATGCTTGACCAATTCCCATACATTGTTCAGCTTGAACTATTGGAGCTCTTCTTGCATAGCTTGAATCCATTCAGGTTCCATGAAGGCTTCAGCTACTTTCTTAGGTTTAGAGATTGAGACAAATGCAAAGTGTCCATAGAAATTTGCTAGCTGTGTTGCTCTTAAACGAGTGAGTGGACCTGGGGCATTGATGCTATCAATTATCTTCTCAATCTGTACTTCATTTGCAACACGAGGATGAACTGGACGAAGATTTTGCTCTTGCTGATCATTGTCTTCATTCTGAGGATTGGCTTCAGGCTGAGCATTGTCTTCAGGTCGATTAGGCGCAGAAATGATAAGTTCCTCTTCAGCCTGTGCTTCAGAAGGTATGATCTCTCCGGTTCCCATTTGCTTGATTGATTCACTAGGAGGTACTTCATCTAGCACATTTTGCAGGTGCTCTCTTTGCGTGCCGTTAGTCTCATCGAACCGCACATCTACAGTTTCAACCACTTTATAGTGAAAGAGGTTGAAGACTCTGTAGGAGTGTGAATCCTTTCCGTAACCAAGCATAAAACCTTCGTGTGCTTTCAGTGCAAATTTTGAAGTGTGATGTGGATCCTTGATCCAGCACCTAGCACTGAATACTCTGAAGTAACTGACATTTGGCTTCTTACCAGTTAGGAGTTTGTAGGATGTCTTCTTCAGAAGCTTGTGAAGATAAACACGGTTGATGACATGGCATGCAGTATCAATGGCTTCAGGCCAGAACTTCCTTGGAGTCTTGTACTCATCAAGCATCGTTCGAGCCATCTCGATAAGAGTTCTGTTCTTGCGCTCCACGATGCAATTCTGCTGAGGTGTGTATGGAGCAGAGAACTCATGAGTGATGCCCAAAGTATCAAGATAAAGGTCGAGGCCGGTGTTCTTGAACTCTATGCCGTTGTCACTTCTGATATGCTTGATCTTGACGCCATAGTTGTTCATGGCACGATTGGCGAATCGTCTGAAGACATCCTGCACTTCAGTCTGGTAGAGAATTATGTGCACCCAAGTATATCTTGAATAATTATCAAGAATGACGAAACCATAGAGACAAGCAGTTGCAGTGAGAGTAGAATAGTGAGTAGGACCGAATAAGTCCATGTGTAGTAGCTCGAAGGGTTGGGATGTAGTCATGATTGTCTTCGAGGGATGCTTGGCCCTTGTCATCTTTCCAGCTTCACAGGCACCACATAGATGATCTTTCTTGAACTTGACGCCCTCGATGCCTACGATGTGTTTCTTCTTTGCGAGAGTGTACAGGTTCCTCATGCCAGCATGCCCTAGCCTCCGATGCCAGAGCCAACACTCTGAAGCTTTTGCTAGAAGACATACGGTCATCTGTGGTCCTGTTGAGAAATCTACCATATACAGATCATCTTTCCGATACCCTTCAAAGACTAGAGACTTGTCAGATTCCATTAGAACAAGGCAACGATATTTTCCAAATAGCACAATCATGTTTAAATCACAAAGCATTGAGACAGACATTAAGTTGAACCCAAGGGATTCAACAAGCATCACTTTATCCATGTGCTGATCCCTTGATATTGCAACTCTACCTAGGCCCAATACCTTGCTTTTACCAGTGTCAGCAAATGTGATGTGACTCTTGTCAGATGGACGTAAAGTTGAGTCCATGAGAAGACTTCGATCACTAGTCATGTGATTAGTGCATCCGCTGTCCATAATCCATTCTGAAGCATGAGGTGTCATACCCTACAGTACAGTTAGGAGGATAGGCTTCACCAAGAGTATTATGAAGCATAAACATTTGACGCACAAGAGGATTTTCAAAGCTCAGATCAAGGTTAGGTCTGATAGGATGACTGGCAAGCGATTCAGGAACAAAATACATAGTGAGACCATTTGGGCATTTTATCTTGCACCCCACAAGATGTTTTAGGTCCCCAGCAATAGCATCATACGCCTTTGATTTCCGGCTGGAGACCTTTCCCTACAAAAGAGAGTTAAGTTTTCTTAACCACCCACATTTTCAGGGGTGGCTTCGAAGCAATGAGTCTAAGTGCAGCATCTGAGAACTTCGGCTTTGAAGCCCTAGAAAATAGCCTTGCAGGAGGTGAATAAAACTCATATGAATAAGTAGAAAAGTGCTTAGTTTTATGAACATAGCGGTTTGAAGAAACACGCTCATATTCATACATCTGAGTATGATTTCCCTGCAAAACATTGGCGTTAGGGTGACTCAGATGAGTCCTGTGTCTGTATGAAGCCTTTGGGCCATATGAAGCCTTAGGTTTGGGGTTTGTCTTCTTCCCTGGTGGTGTCATGACGACATTCACAGGAAGATTCTCAAGAGACTGTTTAGGCACCCAGATCTTCTTCATAGGTGGTCCATTCCTGCAGTTAGTACCAATATACCTGGCAAACACTTCACCATTCTGATTCTTAAATAGTTTATAGTTTGCATCAAAGGATTCATCAATGATAATTGGGTTAGCGCAAGTGAAGCCAGATAAGGTGGATGGATCTACTGAAGGTCCCTTAGCAGCAACCCATGTGGTTTTGGGGTACTGCTCAGGCTTCCAGTAAGAACCATCAACATTCATTTTCCTCTCGAACCCAACACCCTCTTTCCTAGGGTTTCGGTTCAGAATATGCTTTTTGAGGACATCACACAGTGTCTGATGCCCTTTGAGACTTTTGTACATCCCTGTCTCAAGCAATGTCTTCAACCTAGCATTCTCATCAGCAATAGCAGTGGTATCCTCCGCAGAGGGGTTAGTTACCACATCAATAGTTGAAGATATTGCAACAGTAGCAGCAGTAGAACATTCAGCAACAGAAGTAGCGTTATCACGCTCAAGGAATTTTAGACATGGTGGTTCAAATCCTTCCTGAGCGGGACTGATCTGTTGAGCGCGAAGTGACTCATTTTCTTTTTGAAGATCTTCATGAACTGCTCTCAATTTCTCAAGTTCTTGCTTCCTTTGAAGATAATCTTAGGAAAGCTTTTCATGAGTTGTTGAGAGCGTTTCATGACGACTTTCAAGTTCCTCATACTTAACATGAAGATTTTTTATGTCTTCAATTAAGGACTGAAATCGAGTCATTTTAGTGTCCAACAGGTCATCGCTTTTGTCTAACAGTTTTTGAATATGTTCCATAGCTTTCTGTTGTTCAGTAGCAACTTTAGCAAGTGTTTTGTAGCTAGGTTTGGATTCACAATTAGAGTCATCTTCACTTGATGTTTGAAAGTAAGCATCACGTGAGTTTACCTTGGCACCGCGTGCCATGAAGCAGTAGGTGGGAGCAGAGTCGTCCTTGTCATTGTTACCAGCGTTGGTGATGGAGCCATTGTCCTCAGTGTTGAAGATGGACTTGGCAACATATGCTGTAGCTAGAGCCACACTTGCAACGCCAGAGTCGGACTCCTCTTCAGACTCCACCTCTGCCTCCTCAGAAGCAGACTCCTCCTCTGAATCCATATCCTTGCCAACAAAAGCATGAGCCTTGCCAGATGAACTCTTCTTGTATGATGAAGACTTGGACGAGGACTTGGAAGAAGACTTTGAGGATTTCTTCTTCTTCTTGTCATCAGAATCATATTCTTTGATCTTCTTCTTCTTCTTCTTCTCATTGTCCCAGTGTGGACACTCAGAGATGTAGTGACCAGGTTTCTTGCACTTGTGGCATGTTCTCTTCTTGTGGTCATGGGTGGAAGCTTCATCATTTCTTGAGCTGGATCGTGAAGACTTTCTGAAGCCTTTCTTCTTAGTGAACTTCTGGAACTTCTTCACAAGCATAGCAAGCTCCTTTCCAATGTCTTCAGGATCACCAGAACTGCGGTCAGATTCATCTTCAGACGAGGAAACAGCCTTTGCCTTCAAAGCGCGAGTTCGGCCATAGTTGGGACCATAGATATCTCTTTTCTCAGATAGCTGGAACTCATGTGTGTTGAGCCTCTCAAGTATGTCAGACGGATCGAGTGTCTTGAAGTCAGGGTGTTCTTGAATCATCAGGGCTAGGGTGTCAAATGAGCTGTCAAGTGATCTCAGAAGCGTCTTGACGATTTCATGCTTGGTGATCTCAGTGGCGCCGAGAGCCTGAAGCTCATTTGTGATATCAGTGAGGCGATCAAACGTGAGGTGGACATTCTCATTGTCATTTCTCTTGAAACGGTTTAAGAGGTTGCTGAGGACACTGATTCTTTGATCTCTTTGTGTTGAGACGCCTTCATTGACCTTGGAGAGCCAGTCCCAGACTAGCTTCGACGTTTCTAGAGCACTCACACGGCCATACTGTCCTTTGAATGAACTTCTTGACATCAGCAGGGGTGACACCTTCACCAGTCTTGGGAACGCCGTTCTCGACGACATACCACAGATCGACATCAATGGCTTCAAGATGCATGCGCATCTTATTCTTCCAGTAGGGATATTCAGTGCCATCGAAGACAGGGCACGCAGTAGAGACTTTGATTATCCCTACAGTCGACATAGCTAAAACTCCAGGTGGTTAAACCGAATCACACAGAACAAGGGAGCACCTTGCTCTGATACCAATTGAAAGTGCTAGTTATCGACAAGAGGGGGGGTGAATAGGCGATTTTTATGAAAGTCTTCAAAACATGGGAGTTTCGTAGACAAACAATAGAAATGAGCCTATTAACATGCAGCAAAAGGTAGACTACACTAGACAAGCCATAGTCAAGCAAGTATG
Source organism: Aegilops tauschii subsp. strangulata (assembly GCF_002575655.3). Taxonomy (NCBI): domain Eukaryota; kingdom Viridiplantae; phylum Streptophyta; class Magnoliopsida; order Poales; family Poaceae; genus Aegilops; species Aegilops tauschii. The sequence continues at coordinate 556,011,467 of NC_053041.3, read as the reverse complement.
AAGCTGAAGCACGAAGACTAATAGCAGCTAGGGAGTAAGGATCAGGATGGAAGAGAGTATGAAGCCAATCAGAACAAGTAGTCACACAGTGAAGTCAAACAGATAATGTAAACATGCAATGACTTCTTGAAGACAAACTGTGAGTAAAGAAGAGTGAGAGATAGAACCAGTGGCTTGGAGAAGACAATGATTTGTTCGACCAGTTCCAGTTGCCGTGACAACTGTACGTCTGGTTGGGGAGGCTGAGATTTAACTCAGAAGACCGTGTCTTCACCTTATTCCCCTTGAGCTAAGGACACCTAGTCCCCGCCCAATCACTCTGGTAAGTCTTCAAGGTAGACTTCCAAACCTTCACAGACTTTGTTCACCGACAATACACAATGACTCTTGGATGCTTAGAACACGACGCCTAACCGGCTGGAGGATTCACAGTCCTCAAGTGTAAAAAGTCTTCAGATCACGCAAACAGAAAGACTTCAGTGATGCCAAACACTCTTTGGGCTCTGGGTGTTTTGGGCTTTGTCCTCGCAAGGATTTCTCTCTCTCAAAAGCTTCGGAGGTGGGTTGCTCTCAAACGACAAAAGCCGTGCACTAACTCCAAGCAGCCACCAATTTATGGTGTAGGGGTGGGCTATTTATAGCCACTAGGCAACCCGACCTGATTTGTCCGAAATGACCCTGGGTCACTAAGGAACTGACACGTGTTCCAACGGTCAGATTTCAAACACACGCGGCAGCTTGACTTGGGCTACGAGTAAAGCTGACTCATCCGACTCTGGATAAGATTTGCTCTCATTGTCTTCGCTCAAAGACATAGGATTTGGTTGACCATCACATCAGTCACTCTGACTTTGTTCACTTGGACCCCACTTAACAGTACGGTGGTTCCTATGACTCAACAAACAAGAAAAGGAAACTACGAAACAACTATGTCTTCGCATTCCATAGTCTTCATACGATGTCTTCTCACGTCATAGTCTTCATTGTGAATCACATACCACCATTGTCTTCAATGTCTTCACACATTTTTAGGGGTCATCTCCGGTAGGTAAACCGAATCAATGAGGGACTACTACCTATGTTATCCTGCAATTCTCACAAACACATTAGTCCCTCAACTAGGTTTGTCGTCAATACTCCAAAACCAACTAGGGGTGGCACTAGATGCACTTACACCCGCCAGGCAGGCAGGGAGGTGACGCCGACGAGCGCGAGCTCGCCACGGCGCCACATGCTTGCCGCTTCGCCCGTGGACGAGCTGGACGACCACCACGTCGTCCCCTCGACCCCCTGGACACATCCATTCACCCCCGTCGCCTCTCCCTCGCCTCCCTCCGCCATGGCCGACGCAGCCGCTGCCACCTCGCCGTCGTAGTCGTAGCCACCGCCGTCTCTGCGCCGCCTGACCATGTCCAGCAGCTCCGTCATCGTCTTCTCCATCGAGCAGGGCGAGCCCCGAGCGCTCGCGTGCCCCGAAGCCACCGCATCAACCTCGCCCGACTCCGCCACCACCGGAGATCCCCTTCACCGTCACCGTCGCAGCAGTTCGTCCCCGACCGCGCCGCCAAGCTCATCGTCTTTGCTGTGAGCTTCTGCCCCTTCCCCTCCCTCTCGATCTTGCTGCCGCCCCTTGCTTCGACTGCAATGAGCAGCACCGCACGCGCCGCCGCCTGAGCTCGTCACCGATGACGCTCCGGCCAACTAACAGCCACGCCACCATGTCCAACGAGTTCACCTCGTCACGTAGATCATGTAGGAGCTGGCCTTGAGCCTCCATGAGCTCCACAACGACGAGCTCGACCTCACCCGAACTCCAGCCACCGCACAGCTCGTCGCCGGCATCGTTTCTGGCAACCTGGAGCTCCACCACCACCACCACTCGACGCGGCTCACTCCCAGCTACGCGTAGATGGTCTGCGCCGTCCATTTGGTCGCCGGAGGGCAAATCCCGCAGCCTCTGCCGCGTCTGGACTTCGCCGGTGGCTAAACGCCGGCGAGTCAGCGTGGTTTGACCACGTGTTTGACTCCCCTGAGTCACTGACATGTGGGCCCTACCGTCTGGTCAAACCTGGGTTAGTTAATCTAATCCTAATTAACTTAATTAACTAACAAAGGCACTGACCAGTGGGTCCCACTGGTCAGGTTTGACCTGGGCGCCCTTGTTGACCTGCTGATGCAGTGCTGACGCAGTAACTCCTTTTTCTGGATTTATTCTTATTCAGGAAATTCTAGAAATTAGTGCAAACTTCAAAAATTCATAGAAATTAATCTGTAACTCCAAATGGAAAGTGTTATATATGAAAAATGATCAGAAAAATCCAATCTATCCATCTGTATTGGTTTCATGCATGTTTGAGCAAGCTAACCTGTTGTTTAGTGCAAAACATGATAAAGCACTATTAAAGGCCATATATGAGCTTGGAACTTGAATCTTTGATTCAAAATGGTTCAAACCCATCTGGTCATAGTTGCATTAGCCCAACACACTCATTTTGCCATGTCTCATGCATGCATCATATTGTTGCACATTGTTTGTTGTTGATTGTATATCGGTGCTCTCTGCGGCAGGTTCTGCCCCGGAAGAGTATCGCGAGTATCCAAACGAGGAGCAATACCAGTCTACGGACCCACAAGGCAAGCAACCAACCATTTGATCATATTGATACAATCCCATGTTCTCGCTCCTGCTCTCTTTTACTGCATTTAAGACAACGCGATTCAAACTGCTGTGTGCTATGGTAGTTGAACCCATTTCCACTGCATGACCTGTCATTGCCACAGTAACTAGATGAAACCCACTAGCATGTGTAGGAGTTGATTGAGCCATGTGTATGTGTTACCTACCTTGCTATGCCTGCTATGCTTAGAGTTGTGTCAGGTCTGGTTCATCTGGGTGATGGGCTAGAGTGAAATGATCATGTCGGTAACGAGAGTGATGGTGTTGAACATGATTTGGTAAAGGTATCGATGAGAGGCCATGTAGGAGTACATGGTGGGTTGTTTCATTGGAACCGTCCTTAAGCACTGAGATCTGTATGTGTGATTTAAGATTCAGCTACTACCATGCATTGGGGTCCTGACAGCGTTGGCATCAGAGCCGGACTGCCTGTAGGTTCTTCAAGCCAAACTGGTCGATGTCGAGTCTAGAAATGCTTTAGTTATATGTAGGGGAATTGATTGTGGGATGGAACGTAAGGTTCTTTTTACTCCTTTACCTCATGTCATTCTGATCTGAGTCAGTCCATTCTTTCCACCGGGGGTTAAGGACTAGGATCTCTCCTCTCTATCAGGTTCACGTGTTACTAATCCGTAGTACCTTATAGGATTGATGGATACAAGCCTAGTTCAGTTCTACTACCCCAATATGTTGATAAGTTGGACCCAGAACCTTGATATGATGTTGTTGAGTGTCTATGCAATCTTTTGCAAAGTGTCCCAAAATCCTTTTTGAGCATTTACAGCCGTTATGCTGTCCAATTTATGCTAGAAATTCTAATGTCTTTGAATTATTGGTGTTTCAGATGTCGTCTCGCACTGTTCACCAGGTGGTTCGACTGACCCGTGACATTGACGTGCCCGGGCATACAACTATCACTACAAAAAAATACACTTCCGTGATGATACGTGTTTGTCACAGTAGGTCGCGTTTTTTGTCATGCATGTACATCCATGACAATTTTATGACAGAATCAAGATAGTCATACCTGTGCTGTCGTAGAAGTGTTCCATGGAATTACCAAAATTATCATCACGGAAGTGTCCACTTCCATGACGATAAATCGCGCGTCATAGAAGTGCTTTCGTCAAGGGTGACCGACACGTGGCATCCATCGTAACGGAATGACGTTAAGCTATCGGGTCGGGTTTTGGATCCGATAACCCGTTAACAACCCGGACCAATGGGAAATTTCCACGTGTAAAATTCTGATTGGCCGGAGGGAACACCTGTCAGCTTGTCAGTGGGCCAGATGTCGCCCGTCCATTGGAGGAGACATGCCTATGATACATCGACACGTGGCTGGGCCCAACAGAGGCCCATATAGGTTAAAAAGGCCGGCCCAGTCAAAGGCCCGTAGTACTTAATCAGGTACTAGTGGGCCAGCCCAATAACGACCTGCTTAATAAAGGCCCATTTACGGCCTGAAGCTAGATCTGGCCCGGTAATTGTTCGCCCAATATTTGGGCCCATTTACGGCCCGAAGCCAGATCTGGCCTCTTAATTGTTCGCCCAATATTTGGGCCCATTTACGGCCCGAAGCCAGATCTGGCCCGTTAATTGTTCGCCAAATATTTGGGCCCAACTACGGCCCAGTGACTTTCGGCCTGTTAGAGGCCCGATGTAGACATGGGCCCATTTCAGCCCGGTGTGACTTTCGGCCTGGGAATGGCCCGTGCTGCCCATGGGCCATATATGGTCCGACAGGACATCGGGCCCACTAACGGCCCATGCTAAAGGTGGCAACAGTTAAGCCCAATGTGACTTTGGGCCTGTTAAAGGCCTGTCGCGTAATTCGGCCCGTTGATGCCTGTACTAAGCTTTCGACCTCTTAAAGGCCCATGATATCAGTGGGCAAACTAAGGCCCGAGATATGTTTCGGCCTGGTAACGGCCCGTGAGCTAACTGGGCCCAAAAAGTCCCGGTCTACATTTCAGCCTGCTGAAGGCCCATCGACGACTAGTGAAAATTGAGGCCCAACATGCATTTCGGCCTGCTAAGGGCCTGTGGTTTCATCTGGGCCGTAACAGGCCAGTACAATATTCAGCCTGTTAATGGCCCAATGCTACCTGGGCCAAACTAAGCGCTGGGTCGACAAAAGGCCCAACTAAAATATAGGCCGGCATAAGTTGTGGGCCTGGCGCAATGTGTGAAGGCCCCAATCATTCGGGCCCAAGAAAGACGCAGGCCGGCCCAATTGTGGCCCGCTAAAAACCAGGCCCATTAGAGTTGAATGTTTCGGCCCGGTCGACTACATCTGATTTTTTTTTCAGATAGCGAATGATGGCAGTAACTAGTAGGAATTAAGAACAAACCTACTCTATACAATAAAGAAATTACGACATAGTAACTAAGAATAAACCTACACTATACAATAAAGGATTTAAGGTATATTACATCCACTGGGATCGAAGTTCGCCACCAGTGATCATAAAGCGCAACGAAGAAGCAGATTACAAAAACTGGGCACCATTGCAGCGTAACAAAATAATACTGAACCAAGACCACTTCCAAGATAGTTCAAGAAAGGTTAGCCTTGCGGGAGAACTGCTGCGCAAGCTGCTGAGCAAGGCTGTGAGACCGGCCTAGCATGTCGGTCATAGCTTCCAGGTGTAGTTGTTTAGCGATGAGGTTCTCATTGGTGTTCTCCGCAATCTTTCTTAGAGATAGGACTTCAAGTCGAAGTTGAGTTGCAGAATGCCTTTCTGCTAGAACTTGGGACTGAAGAAGTCGAACTGATTCAGACAACGAATTCTATGAGCTTGTCTGACTGCTAGTCTCAAGTAACTTGAACACTGCATCAAGACAAGACTTTGGGGTTGTCTCGCTATCTTCAAGATGTTTTGCCTTCTTTGCTGCAATATATGTTGGGTTTGTCTCACAGCCTTCAGCAGACTTGTGCATGCCATCAGGCATATCACCCTGAAACAAAGCAGAGAGATGACAGGTTTTGCACGTGTATAAACAAAGATGATAACTGTGCTGTCAATTCCATCCAATTTCAAATTAGAAAATAAAGAGTAAGTTCAAAATATCAATAGCATAATTTGGCATTGTTCATAATGCGGGGAGCTTCACCACACTACTGGATTACCATGTCAACATAACAAGCATAGATGAAGGGCAAAGAAAATCATTGTATCTATCTTGGTTAATGTGCATGGCATGTTGTTCATATCATCAGCCACATCAGTAAGATAAAACAGGAGATGACAAGGTGCAAACGTGGGCTGCTTCACCACACACTGGATTATAGATCCACAAAAACAAGCATACATATAGGGAGTATTAAGTAATGTGCATGGTATGAATAAGGAATTTGGTATTACAAGTAAAACATAGAACTTACGGTTCTTGCGAACATGCATTTTGGTAGAAACAACAAACTAAACAGCAGTAAACGATAGGGAGTATGAGCAAATTAAATAGCAGTTGAGGATAAAGGCTTTAGGATTGACTTACATTAACAGTTAACACCGGCTTTATAATGCCCTTCTCCATGTGAAGGGAAGGATAACTCAAGAATTTCAGCACATAATCTTCTTCATAAGCATTGCCTGTACTCTACATTTTGTAGAGAGTAATTATAGATATGATAATACTGGAAGGGATAGAGGATAATGAAGATAAGATGCAGATTGATGCTACATAATCAACTACCAATCCCTGGAAGTACAAGCATTACAGGACAAAATGTACTGACAAGAGCAATGGGCTACATTTCTGCACTGGCATTGTCTGTGTATTCTACTATTGGTAAGATTAAACACAGATCTGATCTTTTTTAGTAAATGGTGGGCGAGGGAGATAAGATGCAGAATGCTACACAATGAACCAATCCCTCTTCCCATAATACAAGAGTGTTTTGAACACTGGTGTACTGTACAAAACGTTCTTATATTATGGGAGGGAGGGAGTAGCTGTTAATGTAAGTACAATGATAGACCACGTTCAGTCCTTAAAAGAGGACTGCAGAGCTAAACCTCTTCAAAAGCATTGGGTTGATTCTAAATTTATGTAAGAGTCCATACGGATCTTATAATGTCCACCAAATGGACGATTACGAGGCTAACATGTGCAGTGATGCTACATAATCAAACAGCTATGAAAGTAAGTATGGTCATACAGGGCAAGAGGTACTCACAAGAGCAATGCAGTGTGCAGTATACTTGCGAGATTCTGTGGTCCCTTGAGAATGAATGTTCTTCTGCTAACAGTTTTCGTACAAGTGAGACATTAAGGAAAATGCAGAAATGTAGTTCAAATTGTGATGTGATATCATAGATAGTACCTTACGCTGTAGCCGAGACCAATGTGTAACAAGATTATTCCAGTCACCGTCGGATAAATGTAGCACCGGAGACTTTACAGAAATTTCGTTCAGAGGCTTGTCATCGAAGTGCGCTTGCCTCAGGTAGGAACGATACTTCATCAACGAGTGCTTCAAAAGCGCAACCAACCCTTGCTCGTCTTCACAATCCAGTTTGCTCCTCGCCTATTTAAAAGAATGAAATCTTGTGTCTTGTGTCAGCAGAAACATATGCAGTAATGACCATGAATAACATTAGTACATTACTTACGCGTAAGTTGCGGAGGAAGACTGGAAATTGTTCTGTGTCTGCGGTATAATCTTTCCATGAAGGAAAGATGTGCACAAAGTTCCTGACAACAACATAAGCTTCGTCTTCTAAACTGGGAAGAAATGGAACAGGGGTCCTATTTGCTGCAATTGGGGCTCTCTCTGGTTCGAAAAGGGATTTGGCAACTGGATTTGGTGTACTCTTTGCTGGAATGGGGGTTTTGTGTCGGTGGGAAACGACACCTATGGGACCACGAGGATCCCTTCTATGGTTGCGGGGCGCTGGGTGGTGAGGAGAGCAGGATCAACAATCATTACAAGCACGCGGAACGTTTACCCAGGTTCGGGCCGCAGAGATGCGTAATACCCTAGTCCTGCTTGGATGTGTATATCTGTGTTCTTGAGGAGCTCGAACTAGCTATAGGGGGCGTAACTTGTCCAAGAGTCCGAATCCTTCTCCTGGATGCCCTGGGTCTCCTTTTATAGGCGAAGGGATCACCACAGTGGCACCAGGAGGTGGCATTGGGGTACTGTAGCTAAGCTTATCACTAGCCATTACGGGACAAGACGCATTAAAGGCGCCCCTGACGTGTCCCCTCCACTTTACTGCCGCTTCGCCTCGTCTTGACACGCGCCTGGGCCAGCGAGGCGGTGGCACCATGTAGGCAGGCAAGCCACTGAGGTGGCGTGGTGGTGGAGCCTTGCGTCGACACGCAGGTGCCTGCCCGACTGGTGGGCTGGCAGGTGCATGGGATTGGTGGCGAAAATCTTGGCGGGTGCGGGCCTGGCTGCGGCCTCGCGGATGCCCTCGACAAGGGCCTTGCCGGGGCCCCGGCAAGGGTCTTGCCGTGGCGTTGCGGTCATCCCCGGCAAGGATCTCGCCGGGGGTCTTGTGGGCTTCCTCGGCAAGGATCTCGCTGAGGCTCGCCGTCTTCCACTCTTCTGATCTTGAATATTGTTCTTTGTCTTCCCAAAGATCTGCATGTCCCCACGGAGGCGCCTCCCGAGCCCAGGCCCAACGCGGTTGATGGTGTTGGAGACCGTGGGCTCAAGGGCGGCTCACTCCGCTGGTGTGGGCGAGCTGCCCCGGCAAGGGTCTTGCCGGGGCTATCGAGGCTGCCCCGGTGAGGGTCTTGCCGGGGAAACCCGCTTCGTCCTTCTGCTCTCTGTGGTCTCGATCTTGGCGTCGTCTCGCTTGTATTGTGCTTTGGTTCCACCTTGGTTCACCTCCCCTGCCTTGCCAAGTGCGGCCGCGGCGCGTGGCTCCGACTGCCCGTGCACAAGTAAAGGGGTCAAAAGGAGAGCCCCTACTTTTGTACACCGACAGGAGCCCCCGGGCCTGGGCCACACATAAGCGCAACACGTTGTTGGGCCAGGCCCAAAACGATGCGTGGGCAGGCAGGGCGGTTTTTACCGCGGTAACTTTCCATCCGCTTCGCTTCCCCACGACCCGCGTTGAACGTGTGACGTGGGGGCATGCGTGGGGCAGTTTTCGCACGCATGCGTCACGTCGCAGTTAATGGGAAAGAAGGCGGCCCGTGCCTTCCCTGAAAAAAGGAATAACCACGGGCGCGCTGCTCACTTTACCCCTTCTGCGTCCTCTTCCGATCTCAGAGCCGCCGCCCCCTTCTCCTTCCTCCCTAAGCTTCGTTTTTGCTCGCCGTCGTTGCGTTTCCGCCGCCCTCTGTCTCTCGCGCCCCTCCCCCCTAGCCGCTATGGCGCCCAAATCCGTCAAGGGCAAGGGAGTGGCCAAGGACGCGGTGCGACAGAGCCACCGGAGAGTGCGTTGGTGGTGCTGCGGACGTAGCTGGCCTACTTCCCCTCGACCGTCGACGTGCTCGAGCTCCGGGAGGCCTTCAAGCCCCTGTGGGGGGTGAAGACGGGGGGAGAGAAGACAGGGCATCCAGCCACGCGCGTCATCCCTGCGAACTGCATCAAGGCTGCCTCAAATCGGTACCCCTTGTTTGTTGATTACTTCTCCTGCGGGCTCTGTCCCCCCTTCTCTGATTTCTTCTGTGACATCATGCACACCTATGGCTTCCGTCTTCTGGATTTTACTCCGAATGCGGTGGCATGCATGGCCCTTTTCGCGCACCTCTGCGAGGGCTTTGCCGGGGTGCACCCTAACACGGCGCTCTTTCGCCATTACTTCTCCCCTCGAATCCAAAAGGGCGGCGTCATCTCTGGTTGCGTCGCCTGGATCCCGAGGTCCAAGGGGGCGTACCCGGAGGGCGCCATGAAGGAGAGGTGGGAAGAATGGTGGGGCCGGTGGTGCTGGATTGAAGAGAAGGACCCGCCGGCCTTTTGCCGGGTCCGCGACGCGCCGCCGGTTCGCGGGGGCGACTGGAGTGACCTTGACACCGACGACGCGAAGCTCACGGTCGCCACCACCAGGATCCTTCGCCTCGCCGAGGCCGGGCTCACCCTTGAAATGATGGGAGGGGGACTTTATCCGCCGTCGGATTGCTCCGCTGCATAACAAGGGGAGGCCGGCCTGGCTCTTCACGAACCCCGCCGACATCATGCGGCTTCGCCCCGGTCTCGACCACAACTTCACGGTGCTGGGGCACGCTCATTTCTGTCAGCGGTTCTTCCAGCTCGACGTGAACAGCGACGGCGAGGTCGAGCGGACCGGCAAGGCTGCGAGGGCCGCTGCGAAGGCCGGCAAGGACACCAAGGGGCCCTTGTTCAGGGGTCCCGCTGTGCAATAATTCGCGCCGGACTGAGATCATCGCCATGATGCCGGACTGTAATGCGCATGGCCCTGACCCGAACTGGTTGAGCCGGAGGACATCAAGGTGCAGCAATTCTTCGACACCCTGCATGAGGGATACGTAAATGCCGACGCCGAGCGGCTGCTCATCCAAGACACCACCCAAGCGGAGCTTGACTACATCGCCAACAGGGTGAGGGAGGCGTAGCTTGCCGAGGAGGCCAGCAGCGCCGGCGGCGTGGAGTACAAGGACGTGACGATCGCGGAGGAGGAGGAGCTCACTAGGTGGGCGGAGGCCGCCGGGGAGGCCAGCAGCGCCGGCACCGGGGCTCCTCTTGTTGAGGATGCGGATGACGAGTCGTCGTCGGAGGAGGCCGGGGCTGTCGACCCTCCGGCCTCAGGGAGAAGGCGAGTTCTGCGCCGGGCCGCTTCCGGTGATCCGGTCCGCCCCGGCAAGGCCGCGTGGCAGCCCAAATCTCCGGTGGAGTCCGCGCGTCAGGCGAGAGCCGCGGCGGCGAAGAAGGTGGTGAAGGCCGCGGTGGCGAAGAAGAAGGCATCTGCTTCCTCTTCGTCCAAGCGCGTAGACCCCGCCTTCCTCTCCTCCCCCGGTAGACGCCGACGCGAGGGCCAACTTCGACTTCGGATCTCTCAGCCCGAAGAGGAAGAGGAAGGCAACAGAGGAGGAGGTGGACGACAAGTAAGCATCCCGCTCTCCCCGTCATCCCCGTCCCCTCAACCTGTACCGCTTGTCTTGACTTGTCTTCGTATTTGCAGGGATGTGGAGACGCTGGCCCAGAGAGTGAAGAGGGCCAAGGCCTCGGCGGGCGGCCAGCCCCCGGCTGGTACATCAAAGGCGCCATTGGTGGTGTTAAGCAGCCCGGACAGCAGCCCCCAGCACAGCCCCCAGCGTAAGTTCATTACCCTCTCCTCGTCGACATGTGTTAGGGGTATGACACTCTGGTGTTGACCTTGCCGGGTGCGCAGGAAGAGAGCAGCAACAGGAGGAGCCACAGAGGGCTACTCCCAACACGCCGCCCCCGTCGACCACGCCGCCCCAAGGGGCGTCTCCGGTAAGGGCGCCAAGCGCCGAGCCCACGCACATGGAGGAGGAGGAGAACTTGGGCGCTGGCGGCTTCGTCTCGATGCCAAATGTTGGCGGGGAGGGGACTTCTGCTTCTCAGCCAGGCACTGGTAAGTCGCTCGCCCTTCGTCCCTGCTTTTTCTCTTCTTTTGGAATCTTTGATCTCGGCTTTACCCCCACCCTCTTTGTGATATCCGGATCCTCTCTCGACGGACCGGGAGGACCTGGACACCGTCATCGAGGACGTGGCCAAGAACGCCGCGGCGGAGGCCGAGAAGATTGCCGCCGAGGAGGCCGCCATGGGCGCTGCTGAGGACGCCGCAAAGGGGCCTGGCGGGGAGGCCGGCAAGGCCACTGCTGAGGAGGCTGGCAAGGGGCCTGCCAGGGAGGCCGGCAAGGCCGCCGCCGAGGAGGAGGAGGAGGTGGCTGATGACCAGCCTTCTTCCTCTACCGCTTCCGGCTCCGGCAGGTACCTGAGGGTGAGTGATGACTTATTCGTTCACCTCCCAGGCGCGTCGAGCACCAAGACACCCGTGGAGGGTGAGGTGTTTGAAGACGAAGTGCTTGCCGCCGCCGGGCTCGAGGTCGTTAACGAGCCGAGCGTTGGTGGCGACGGCTCCCAGGAAGAGCAGCTGCTCCAGGCCATGGGTGCCAGCTTTCGGAAGCTCCAGGCGCTTCAGTGCGCCCGTTTGGACAAGGTTAAGTCCAGGGCGGTGGTGGTGGAGAAGGCAGAGGCAGACCTCTAGAAGCGCGTCGCCGAGATGCAGGACTGGTTTCGCCAGGCTCGCAACAAGCTAAAGGCCGCCCAGGGCGAGCTGGCCAAGCGTGATGTGGAGCTCACCATGCAGCTGGCCGATGTCGAGAAGGCCCAAGAGACGGCGAAGAACTTGGCCGCCGCCGCCGAAGCCGCCCAGACTCAGCACGAGGCTGCACTGAACTCCCAGGAGGAGGACCTTGCCGCGCGCGAGGAGAGGCTCGCCGCCACGCTCCGTGGCAAGGATGAAGAGGTGGAGAAGCTTGTCCTGCAGCAAACCCAAGAGCTGGAGCAGAGGCATAGAGAGGCGCTCGATGCCCAGGCTCTGGTTCATGCCGGCAAGGTGAAGGAGCTGGAGACGGAGCGGGATGGGCTGAAGGAGCAGGCCCTAAAGCTGTCCCAGGAGAAGGATACGCTCAACGGCGCCCTGACGGAGGCGCAGGGCGCGGCCATCAGCAAGGCCGGGGAGCTCTCCGAGGCTAACAAGTCCATCAAAGACCTCACGCTGAAGCTGGAAGGCCTCGAGGAGATGCTCACGGAGGCCAAAGCCCGGGAGGGGACCCTGGCCAAGGAGCTGGAGACCGAGAAGCAGCTGCGGAAGGATGAGGCCGCCACCCACAAGGATTTCGTGGATGGTCAGAACCGCTGGATCAGCCGCCTCGAGGACGTCGGCGGCAGGATCACCGCGCAGCTGGCTACCATGGGGATGCCAAATGCGAGGTACGCCCCAGAGCGTAGCGGGACCACCAACGCCAAACTGGCCCTGTTCTTCGAGGTTGTTCTCGGGGCCTTGGAGCTGCTCAAGTCCAACTGGGCAAGCTCCTTGGCCGATGAGTCCCGGCTAATTTGCCAGGGCGCCATGACCAAGGTCCTCACCAAGCTGGCCTTCTGGAACCCCGACCTCGATTTCGACGCCGGGCTGGACAGCTTGCCGGGCGATGCGGACCTCTCAGGGATCAAGGAGCGCATCGAGCCCGTCATCAGCCGCATCGGCGGAATCCGGAGGGTGGAGGGCCAGCGCCGGGACTAGGTGCCCCGTTCCTCATTGCCGCTGTGGGTTCATGACCAAGACAATTCATATCTTTAGTTAGGACCGCAGCAACAATTGGTGTAATATAACTCTGCAGTACTTTTGATATCATGCATGTTATTTTCCCGTTCGATTTCCCTTTGTATGTCCACCCTACGTTAATTGGGTAGGCTTGCCGGCGCGTAAACCCAGGGCGGCGTCTTGGGGATGGATCCCCATTGGCCTGCCGGGTGCGCTTGCTACCGGGCGAACCACCTTACCGCCCTTGACGCGGCCGCTCGATCTGTCGAGCTTAACTCGAGTTAGAATCGAGAGCGTTGCCAATTACGGAATACTACCCTGCCACTCTCGACGCGGCCGCTTGAGCTGTTGAGCGGACTCGAAATAGAACAAGGGCTTTGCCAATCGCGGAAGGGCCCCTTTGCGTGCAGGCTTCCATACATAGGGCAGGATCCTCGAGGACAATAACCTCACATATAAAAAAAGGAATTGCTTAAGGTTTCGCATGACTTAGCTCTTTTGTTGCCGCGCTGGCGTCCTACGCATTCGCAGGTGGCGTCTTTTTCTTCTGGCCCTCTCCTTCTTGGGAGCCATGGCGATGCGGAACTGTGCCACCGGCTGCAAAACCAGATGCTCACTACTGCGCCCCCTACCTGGCGCGCCAAAGATGGCGGTGGGAAACGACACCTATGGGACCACGAGGATCCCTTCTATGGTTGCCGGGCGCTGGGTGGTGAGGAGAGCAGGATCAGCAATCAGTACAAGCACGCGGATCGTTTACCCAGGTTCGGGCCGCAGAGATGCGTAATACCCTAGTCCTGCTTGGATGTGTATATCTGTGTTCTTGAGGAGCTCGAACTAGCTACAGGGGGCGTAACTTGTCCAAGAGTCCGAATCCTTCTCCTGGATGCCCTGGGTCTCCTTTTATAGGCGAAGGGATCGCCACAGTGGCACCAGGAGGTGGCATCGGGGTACTGTGGCTAAGCTTATTGCTAGCCATTTGTAACACCCCGGATGTAACTTTCCATATTTGTAACTCCAACTCTTGCCATTTTCGGCTATGTGTTATGATATTCCCTCCGTGGTTGGGTTTTTGTTTTTTTGTTTTGCATTTTGTTCATGTCATGCATCTCATATCATGTCATCATGTGCATCTCAATTGCATACGTGTTCGCCTCATGCATCCGAGCATTTTCCCCGTTGTCCGTTTTGCAATCCGACACTCCCACATGCACCGGCGCACCCCCTCTTGTCTCTTTTCGTGAGCGGGTGTTAAACGTTCTCGGAATGGACCGTGGTTTGCCAAGTGGCCTTGGTATACCACCGGTAGACCACCTGTCAAGTTTCGTTCCATTTGGAGGTCGTTTGATGCTCCAACGGTTAACCGGGTAACCGTAAAGGCCTTTTGTGTGTTGCAGCCAAACCCCCTCCAAACAGCCTAGTAACCCATCTAAGTCCCCTCCATGCTCTCGGTCGTTCGATCGCGATCGTGTGGGCGAAAACCGCACTCCATTTGGAGTCTCCTAGCTCCCTCTACCTATAAATAAGTGATTCCTCGGATTTTTTCGCACAGATCAAACCCTAACCCGCTCCCTCTTCGCCGCCGGACGCGTCGGTCCCGCGCCGGACGTTCCCGCCGCCGCGCCCGCACCAATCCTGCGCCGCCACCTGTCACCGCCGCCACCCACCGCTCGCGTCCCGCGAGCCCGAGGAGGGCCCACCCGAGCCCATACGCCGCCCGACCGCGCCCGAGCGCGCCGCCCGCGCCCCGGGTCGGCCGCGCCCCGCCGCCTCTTCGTCTCCGCCGCCGACCGCCGCCGCCTCCTCCACTCCCGCCGGTGCCGCCGCCCGCACCCATGACCGCCCCGCCGCCCGTCGCGCGCTCCTCCGCCGCCGCGCCCGTGGACTCCTCCCGCCGTCCTCGCCTGTCCCCGCCGTCCTCGCCCGTCCCCGCCGACCTTCGCCGCCGGTGCCGCCTCCCCCGACCTCGCCGGCAACGGGATCCGGCCGCCGTCTTCCTCTCCTCCGGCGATCCTTGATTTCCGCACCAACCCTAGATCTGAACAAGGTTGTTTTCCCCCTCGTTTTTCTGCTAAGTCCCGATTATATCCCGTTATGTTGCTCTGTTCATCATGGCACATCTCCTCGCATACTGCTCCGTTTTGCGTGCATGATATATCAAAATGTTCGCAAAGAGATGCTCTTCATTTTGTTCCATTGTGCCATGCTCGTTTGAGTCCATATTGATGCCCAAATCTCTGGTGCAAGAGTGCTATATGATGTTTACTGCTATTACTTGTCAGAACTTGATGTTTTGTTATTTTTGTTGCATTTGATGTGTGCATCTTATGGGCATGAGCTCTACAGGTGTTTTGATCTATGCCATGCCATCTTTACAGAGGTGTATGCCATGTATTTTTGTGATCTATGTGGTGACTAGCACAAGCATGCAAACTAGGCTTCGTGATGTTTCTGTTTTCAGGGACTTAGAATTTTGCAGTCTTTTACCTGCTGTTATTTTGTTGCCATGTATCCATGTGTCTACAGTGAGATCCATGCTTCTTTTGGGTATATTCAGTAAGGATGCTTTGTAGATATGATTATGCTCTATCCATGCTTCTTTTGGGTATGTTCAGTAAGGATGCTTTGTAATTATGGAGTACCCTACCATGTCTCAATCTTGCTCTACTTTTGCTATAAAATGTTCCTGGCAGAATGTAAACATGAGATTCAATTTTGTCAAGGTTGTTGTTGTTGATCCATACATGCTATGAACTTTCTCTTGCCATGGCTAGCTTCATGAACTTGCCATCTTGCTGTAGGTATGCTTGTTTTGTCATGCATTGCTTTGTGATGAGTGAATCGAGCTCACAAAGATGCCTTCATAATGCTGTTACTGTCATGCTCTGTTTTCTGCTAAGTCTGAAACCTGTTAACGAAACTTGCTATGTTTACATGGGTGCCATCATATCTTCTGTTCTTTTTTGGCTCATGGTCAGTAAGGGACTTTTGTTCTATGCATTGAGTAGATTCATTCCATGCCTTGTTTTGCTATGTTAAGTTCCTGTAGCATGTTGATTGCTTGCTCTGGACATTGCTACCTGATGCTGTTTCAGCCATGTTCAGTATTTTCACTCTGTCTGTGAAGCTGATATCTTTTGCACTTTTGCCATGCTTGTTTGAGCCTGTTATTGTGTGATCTAGCCATAGCTCAGTGTTCATATTTTGTCAAGCATCTCTTGTAGATTACTGCCATATGCTCTGTTGCTATGTTGGGGTGCTGTAGCATAGTTACTTGACGTATTCTAAGTGGCATCGTGCTGTTAATCGCAGAATCGTGTCATTCTTGTTTTGCGTGCCATTTGCAAACCGTGCATCCGTTTCCGGTGATCTTTATATCGATTTCGACAGAAATCATCTCATCTTTCCAGTGGCATACTTGGTTTGCCGAGTTGCTGCCTTGTTCATCCTTTTTCTTCCGGAGCACGCATACGCATCGCATATCATATCTCGCATATCATGCATGTAGTGCATCATGTGGCTTGTGCATTTCCCGTGATTGATTGTGGTTCTTTTGGTTGTGTTCTTGCTGTGGGTAGAGCCGGGAGACGAGTTCATGAACGAGGAACCTGTTGAGTACGCTTACGAGGATCAAGCTTTCGACAACTCTGAGAACCTTGCAGGCAAGATGACCAAGCTTTCGACAACCCTGAGAACCTTGCAGGCAAGATGACCATACCCTCGAAATCACTTCTATCTTTGCTTTGCTAGTTGTTCGTTCTATTGCTATGTTGCACAACCTACCACTTGCTATATCATGCCTCCCATATTGCCATGTCAAGCCTCTAACCATCCTCTCCTAGCAAACCGTTGTTTGGCTAAGTTACCGCTTTTGCTCAGCCCTTCTTATAGCGTTGCTAGTTGCAGGTGAAGTTGCAGTTGGTTCCATGTTGGAACATGGATATTTTGGAATATCACAATATCTCTTATTTAATTAATGCATCTATATATTTGGTAAAGGGTGGAAGGCTCGGCCTTATGCCTGGTGTTTTGTTCCACTCTTGCCGCCCTAGTTTCCGTCATACTGGTGTTATGTTCCTTGAGTTTGCGTTCCTTACACGGTTGGGTGATTTATGGGAACCCCTTGACAGTTCGCCTTGAATAAAACTCCTCCAGCAAGGACCAACCTTGGTTTTACATTTGCCTACCTAAGCCTTTTTCCCTTGGGTTTTCGCGAGCCCGAGGGTCATCTTTATTTAAACCCCCGGGCCAGTGTTCCTCTGAGTGCTGGTCCAAACTAGAGCCCTTTGTAGCACCACCTCGGGGAAACTTGAGGCCTGGTTTTAGTTGTACGGACTACTCATCCGGTGTGCCCTGAGAACGAGATATGTGCAGCTCATACCGGGATTTGTCGGCACATTCGGGCGGCTTTGCTGGTCTTGTTTTACCATTGTCGAAATGTCTTGTAAACCGGGATTCCGAGACTGATCGGGTCTTCCCGGGAGAAGGTTTATCCTTCGTTGACCGTGAGAGCTTATAATGGGCTAAGTTGGGACACCCCTGCAGGGTATTAT
This sequence comes from Aegilops tauschii subsp. strangulata, assembly GCF_002575655.3. NCBI lineage: Eukaryota > Viridiplantae > Streptophyta > Magnoliopsida > Poales > Poaceae > Aegilops > Aegilops tauschii. The sequence goes on along the minus strand of NC_053041.3, from coordinate 555,994,020 downwards.
CTTTCGAAAGCCGTGCCCGCGGTTATGAGGCAGATGTGAATTTGTTAATGTCCGGTTGTAGAGAACTTGACACTTGACTTAATTAAACATGCATCAACCGTGTGTGTAGCCGTGATGGTCTCTTCTCGGCGGAGTCCGGGAAGTGAACACGGTTTGAGTTATGCATGAACGTAAGTAGTTTCAGGATCACTTCTTGATCATTTCTAGCTTCGCGACCGTTGCGTTGCTTCTCTTCTCACTCTCTTTTGCGTATGTTAGCCACCATATATGCTTAGTGCTTGCTGCAGCTCTACCTCATTACCCCATCCTTTCCTATAAGCTTAAATAGTCTTGATCTCGCGGGTGTGAGATTGTTGAGTCCTCATGACTCACATATTCTACCAAAACAGTTGCAGGTGCCGACGATACTAGTGCAGATGACGCAACCGAGCTCAAGTGGGAGTTCGACGAGGAACGTGGTCGTTACTATGTTTCGTTTCCGGATGATCAGTAGTGGAGCCCAGTTGGGACGATCGGGGATCTAGCATTTGGGGTTATCTTATTTTCATTTGGATTTGACCGTAGTCGGTCAATGTGTGGATTTTGGATGATGCATGAATTAATTTATGTATTGTGTGAAGTGGCGATTGTAAGCCAACTCTCGTTATCCCATTCTTGTTCATTACATGGGATTGTGTGAAGATGACCCTTCTTGCGACAATACCTCCAATGCGATTATGCCTCTAAGTCGTGTCTCGACACGTGGGAGATATAGCCGCATCGTGGGCGTTACACCATTACGGGACAAGACGCATTAAATGCGCCCCTGACGTGTCCCCTCCACTTTACCGCCGCTTCGCCTCGTCTTGACACGCGCCTGGGCCAGCGAGGCGGTGGCGCCATGTAGGCAGGCAAGCAGCTGAGGTGGCGCGGTGGTGGAGCCTTGCGTCGAAACGCAGGTGCCTGCCCGGCTGGTGGGCTGGCAGCTGCATGGGATTGGTGGCGAAAAGCTTGGCGGGTGCGGGCCTGGCTGCGGCCTCGTGGATGCCCTCGGCAAGGGCCTTGCCGGGGCCCCGGCAAGGGTCTTGCCGTGGCGTTGCGGTCGTCCCCGGCAAGGATCTCGCCGGGGGTCTTGTGGGATTCCTCGGCAAGGATCTCGCCGAGGCTCGCCGTCTTCCACTCTTCTGATCTTGAATATTGTTCTTTGTCTTCACAAAGATCTACATGTCCCCACGGAGGCGCCTCCCGAGCCCTGGCCCAACACGGTTGATGGTGTTGGAGACAGTGGGCTCAAGGGTGGCTCACTCCGCTGGTGGGGGTGAGCTGCCCCAGCAAGGGTTTTGTCAGGGCTGCCGAGGCTGCCCCGGTGAGGGTCTTTCCGGGGAAACCCGCTTCGTCCTTGTGCTCTCTGTGGTCTCGATCTTGGCATCGTCTCGCTTGTCTTGTGCTTTGGTTCCACCTCAGTTCACCTCCCCTGCCTTGCCAAGTGCGGCCGCGGCGCGTGGCTCCGAGTGCCCGTGCACAAGTAAAGGGGTCAAAAGGAGAGCCCCTACTTTTGTACACCGACATTTTGCGTCGTAGAGCTGGTGCTATGTCAACTGGCATAATCATACTGTTTGCTGCAGTTAGGGTCTGCTGAGTTGGGGCATCAGAAATGACCAGTGTAGTAGGGCTAGAGTCTGCTAGAGTTGGGGTTTTTTTGGGTCAGGTGATATTGCAACTACACCTAATGGGCTATTTGATTTATCAGGTGCCACTACCTTTTCCAAATACTTTGCTTGTGTTCCTCCATGATCAGCAATCGCCCTCTTCCTTTTGAATGTTTGATACACAAGAACAGCATTTGAATGGATAAATATGGTATGATGACAGATGGAATATGTACTGAAAATGGATAGGAAGGGCGTATTCACATACACGATGTGTAAACTAAGCTAATGGCAGTTCAACAAAGTAGAAGCAATGCAAAGCATCAGTTGCAAGATATGTGCGACCAATGTAACCTTGGAAAGTTAGAGCAAGCACCTTGATGGGTAAATAAGATAGGGCATCTTCCTCTGACTCCTCCACTAGGGAGCTACATTGACTAAGGTCTCCCTCTAGCTCAGAATCACTGTTAGGATCATATTCTGAGCATGAATCTGTAGGTGGAGAGCGTTTGCATTGCATTGCATCCAGACTTGATTTCAGTCCCTTAATGCCAAGTTTGACAACCATGGCATTGTTCTGCTTTATTCTTTTCATGCGCGCAAGCTCATAATCATTATGATGCTGTTCAGAATCTGAGATTCATGAAAACATAAAAAGTAGTCAGATTATCTATGGAATGCATTGCAGATTCAACTAGAAGAGTGTCTCCCTATAAACCCCTGCATATGCAAAGTTCACCCCCAACCGTGCTGACCAGACCACACACAGAAATACAAACCCCTTATGTCTCTATAACAGGCAGACACACATTTCAAAACTGAAGTAGGCACATTAGAATCATATGAAATTCATATTTGAACAAATAAACTAAGGAATCATGAGTGTCATAATGTTTAGCTTCAAGGGAACCACCACGGAACCAACATGATCAATTAAACCCTAAGCATGATCAACTAAACCATATTATGACTGTGCCATGGCAGATTTGAAGCTGCAAACCGGAGAAATGATATTTAGCATCCATTGTTTGCTTTGAACTAAGAACTAAATTCTAAGAGCTGAAAAGAAAGTAGAGTAACCAAGTTAAGATCTATTTTCTGGTTGAGATCAAAAATTGAGGAGATATGAAGTACCACCTCTCTTGCGGCGCCGTGTAGGGTTCTGGGGTGCGATGGCTGTCGGTGGCGTTGAAGCAGATCTGCGACGGTAGACGGGTGCATCGGGGGATAAGTCCCGTTGCGGTGGAAGAGAAGGTCGTGTGAGCGGCCCCGGCAAAGAGGACGACGACGCCGATGAAGCGAGAGGACGCGATGCAAGGCTATTGGTCCGTCGCCGTGGATGAGAAACGTCCATCTCTAGCAGTGGACGACGCGGTCTTGGTAGGCGCTCCGGCATGGTGGAGGACGGTGGTGATGGATGTGGTGGAGGACGGCGGCGATGGATGGGGTGGTGGACGGAGGCCGGTGTGGGGATGGTGTTCTAGCGCGGACGGTGTATTAATGGGAAAATGGAGGGAGAGGTACGGGGAACCATGCTTTTGGGACGCGCCTGTCTGAAATATGGGAAAGTTACGAACTTTTCCCCCGTTTAAAATTTGGATGTCTCGTCGGTTGGGGATAGGACGGTAATCTCGCATCTCGCCAATATTTGCCCAGAGCGATTTCGAGCGAGGAGAGGGTGGTTGGCGCCCATGGTTGGCGCCCACGGTGTATGAACAGGGCTGACAGGTAGGGCGGTTGTGTCACGTCTGAGTGAAGTTACAAACCTGCCCCTATTGAAAATATTTGCCTACATCGATTTCGGCCGAGTCGAGTTTGTTTTGCCGCCCACCATGTATGAATGGGGAATGGAGGGAGAAACAGAGGTCTTTCGGATGAGCTTGAATCAAATGTGTTTTGCCGCCCATGTTTGACGCCCACCGTGTCGGAATGGGCTCAGAGGCGGCCGTGTCACATCTAATTGAAGTTACTAACCTACCCCTATTTAGAGCAGTGGAAATCGGGCCGATGGATTGCCCGTGTAATGGGTAGACAGTAATTTCCATCTCCCAAACACTTGGCTTCGGGCAGCCGACGTGGGAGTGGACATTTTGCCGCTTCTTTCGAATTTTGGGACAATAAGCATCCACGTTTACCCTGGCAACTAAATTCGAATCCATTTTGTATTCCTATATGAATCTTTATAAATCATTCTATGTGTTTTTATATATCTTCAAAAGGACGACAAAGATGTATTCCACTGTCATATATGAATATGGTTTACAAATGCCGATACTCAAATTCAGAAGCTAGAATCCAGTTTAAGGTGAATTCGAATATTTGGAACACTTCATGTCCAACTCAAATGTCACACGCAACATAATGTATACTCCCATTTAGATATGTACACAAGCGATGTATCAAGATTCAAATACCGAGTCAATCAACCAAGAATGTACAGAACTAACAGACATATAAACACTTATAGAGTATATGGATCAATAATATCAACTAACATACATAAGCCAGGCCACTGCACTTTTTTTGGCTACAACAGCATCCTTTTTTAGCCAGCATCTTGGCCCTTTCCGATGCGTGCCACTTATGGTCCATCTATACTACTATTATTGCTGAATGCACATTCAGCCCGATTGGCATATTTGTAGGTCTGGCACAGCAATCCAAATGAAATGTCTCTGATTCTTATCAATTAATACAGACTTGTGCTCAAATAAAATTACAAACCAAAAAACAAAAAACAAAAAAATATATTACATGATCTCTAAAACAAATGGTTTGATTGATTACATGAACAAACAACACAAAGGTTATTCAACGATGGAAAGAACATTTCACCTATGATTTACCAAGTAGGAATTTAATTTCCTTTTTTCCTTCAGGACCATAACAATCTGGTCAGTCTCAGCTTGCTTCGTTTTGAAATCCACCAAATATTTTATGGTTGTCTTGAGTACTGCTTGTGATTGTGCTGTTTGCTTCCTCAACATGTCAACTTCATCTCTAAGTGTAGAAGCAAAATCTCTTTCTACCACTAATTTAGCCTCTAGAGCATCAGCAGTTGGCAATTCATAATGCACGATTGGGCCGGTGCCACTGCTGTGGGATGATGCAACGTTCATGGGGACCTCGCTCTTTGATCTTGGGCTAACCTGTTTTGCCATTAAAGTTCCGATTGGATTCAGAAAAGTTGAAGTTAGCAAAACATCTCAACTGGGAGTTATAACATCAAACCAGTTAAACAAACAAGGAATTAAAGAGTTTCAATTGGATGCTGAAAAGTAGTTATTAACATCATTGTAACCCGCTGTTGTAGCAGCGAAGTAGTTAAACAAACAAGTAGCTATTTAAGTTAAGGCAAACAGGTAATTCTTAACAGTAAGTATCAAACACATAGATAGGCGCATTCTACCATAGGATTAACAGGCTGTGGCATTATGTAATCAGTAGCAAAATAAATTAAGCCAAGCAACGTAATTGAACAATTTTGCAATAAGTGGCTAACTAAAATTCCGAGAAGCAGGTAACTGAACTTACGCTAGTTCTTTGTACAGGCACACTGCAACTTCTTTTTCGCTTACAAGGTTGTACGAAGGAGTCCATGGCATCAATTGCTTGGATACGCAGTCCCAATACTTATTTCTTCCCACACTGCATTGGTAAGTCGAATGGTTAATCTGGTAAGATGGTGCGTCCTTGATATGTTATATGAGGACGTGTAGTCAGACTAGTTGTAGCCACACACATCACACTGGCTTTTACTGTATATTTCATGGGATTACTTTTGGCATATCGAGATCTAAGCAATCTATAATAGGATGAAAAGACTGGCATCCTTCACATTATTGGCGAACTCAGTTCATAGAAACAAGCAATTCAACCATTCTGTGGGTAAATCAAAAGCGCCAGTGGAATATTTTTCACTACCCAATCATACACGCAAAAAGGGGCGATGCCACCATAGGGGCTGGTATGGGCGGCAGCCTCAGGTGGCTGGAAAGTGTGCACCTAGTTTGAGTCGTCCAGGTTGGCCCACGCTAGTTTTGTTCGTCCCAACGCACGAGCAGGCAATGTAAAAAATGAAGAAAAATGTTTCAATTTGGATGGGCCAATAACATAAGTGCAAGGCAGGCCCTATAGCAGGTGAGGGAGTCCTGGATTAGGGGGTATCCGGACATCCAGACTATATACTTTGGCCGGACTGTTGGACTATGAAGATACAAGATTGAAGACTTCGTCCCGTGTCCGGATGGGACTCTCCTTTGCGTGGAAGGCAAGCTTGGCGATTCCGATATGTAGATCTCCTTCTCTGTAACCGACTCTGTGTAACCCTAGCCCCCTCCGGTGTCTATATAAACCGGAGGGTTTAGTCCGTAGGACCAAGATCATCATCAACAATCATACTCATAGGCTAGCTTCTAGGGTTTAGCCTCTACGATCTCGTGGTAGATCAACTCTTGTAATACTCATATCATCAAGATCAATCAAGCAGGAAGTAGGGTATTACCTCCATCGAGAGGGCCCGAACCTGGGTAAACATTGTGTCCCCCGCCTCCTGTTACCATTAGCCTTAGACGCACAGTTCGGGACCCCTACCCGAGATCCGCCAGTTTTGACACCGACATTGGTGCTTTCATTGAGAGTTCCACTGTGTCATTGCGATAAGGCTTGACGGCTCCTTCAATCATCTACAATGATGCAATCCAGGGTGAGGTTTTCCTCCCCAGACAGATCTTTGTATTCGGCGGCTTCGCATTGCGGGCCAACTCGCTTGGCCATCTGAAGCAGATCGATAGCTACGCCCCTGGCTATCAGGTCAGGTTTGGAAGCTTGAACTATACGGCCGACATCCGCGGAGACTTGATCTTCGACGGATTCGAGCCCACGACAGGTGCGTCGGACGGTCACGAGGAGCATGACCTAGATCTGCCATCGGACGGTGTTCGGGAGATCGTTCCTGCGGCTGCCCCGGCTCTCAATCTGGAGCAGATCGTGCCATCCGAGGACGGGTGGATGGACCCCGCCACGGAGGCCGCACACTCATCGGCGATGGAGCCGGACACAGACTTCGCCTTCAATGAGGTCCGTGTCATCGGATACTTGGACTCGTTTCCGGCCATAGGCTCCGAACCGCATGCATCCGTGCCTATAGAATCTGATTGGGCACCGATCATGGAGTTCACCTCCGCGGATATCTTTCAGCACTCGCCCTTGGGCGACGTGCTAAATTCATTAAAGTCTCTCTCCCTGTCAGGAGACTCGTGGCCGAACTATGTCCGGCTCGAGTGGGAAGCGGACGACGAAGAAATTCGTTACCCACCCACCACCCACTTAATAGCCACTGTCGACGACTTAACCGACACGCTTGATTTCGACTCCGAAGACATCGACGATATGGACGATGATGCTGGAGAAGAACAGGAACCACCGCCCACAGGGCACTGGGCAGCCACCTCATCATATGATATATACATGGTGGATACACCCAGAGAAAGTGACGGCGAGGAACGGAAGGATGCAATGGAGGATAATCCCCTTGATAAGCAACCAAAGCGACGGCGCCGGCGCCGCTCCAAATCCCGCCACAGTAAAAACATCGATAACAGCGCAAGAGGAAATAATACCGCGGACGACCCCATGGAGCAGGATGAGCCAGGGGACGCCGAACATAGAATGGGGCCGCTGTCTGATCATAATGACGGCGGAGATAAAACCCATAAACCTACCTCCAGAGAGGAGGACAGTCCGGGCGACGATGCATTCAACCCGGAAAAGCAATTGGAACAAGAAGACCTTCACGAAGTGCTTATTGCCACCGCGAGGAGCTTAAAGAAGCAGAAGCAAAGGCTTAAGGCCGCGCAGGATACGCTCAACCGGAGATGGAATAAAGTGCTTGACACTGAAGGAGAATACGGCGGCGATCGCCACACCAAGAGCTACCCAAGACGCAAGCTTCTGCCCGAATTCGACGACAAGGTTATAAAACCCATACCGCCGAAAAATAATACGGCCGACTGGCCGGTCCGACCACTCCGTGGCCGAGACAAAGCGGCTAATCATGCCGCACACAAGTCAGTGCATGATTTACGTGAGCACCTGGACAAAAAAGCCGGTATGGCCAGGTCCATCTATGGATCCAGGAAGCAGGCTCTGACACAGAATTAGGGCCGCCCAAACGATTATACTGATCGAATAACAGCTCGGAATCAAAACCGAACACCACAACCGTCGGAAGCATCCAAATACAGGGGTGCCGCACACCCCCTGTGCTTCACCGATGAGGTGCTTGATCATGAATTTCCAGAGGGATTTAAACCCGTAAACATAGAAGCATACGACAGAACGACAGACCCTGGGGTCTGGATTGAGGACTTTATCCTTCATATCCACATGGCTTGCGGAGATGATCTCCACGCCATTAAATACCTGCCTCTCAAGTTGAAAGGACCAGCTCGGCATTGGTTGAAAAGCCTTCCTAAAACTCAATTGGAAGTTGGGAGGAACTTGAGGATGCTTTCAGGGCTAATTTCCAAGGGACCTATGTCCGACCTCCGGATGCAGACGATCTAATTCACATAATTCAACAACCCGGAGAGTCAGCCCGAAAGCTTTGGAACAGATTTCTCACTAAGAAGAATCAAATTGTCGACTGCCCGGACGCCGAAGCCTTAGCGGCTTTCAAGCATAGCGTCCGGGACGAATGGCTCGCCAGACACCTCGGCCAGGAGAAGCCGAGGACAATGGCAGCCCTCACAAGCCTTATGACCCGCTTTTGCGCGGGCGAGGACAGTTGGTTGGCCCGCAGTGGTACCAATGACCCAGGCACATCCGAAGTTAGGGATGGCAACGGAAAGCCACGACGCAATAGAAATAAGCGTCAAAATAATGAAGACAGCCCAGACAATATGGCGGTCAACGCCGGATTCAGGGGCTCTCAATCCGGTCAATGGAAGAAGCCATTCAAAGGTAGTAGAGATGGACCGTCCAGCCTAAACAGGATTCTAGATAAATTATGTCAGATTCATGGCACCCCTGAAAGACCTGCAAATCATACCAACAGAGAATGCTGGGTCTTCAAGCAGGCCGACAAACTAAACGCCGAACACAAGGGGAAGGAGACGCCAAGTGAAGACGAGGATGAGCCTCGCCAGCCGAACACTGGGGGGCAGAAGAAATTTCAACCAGAGGTCAAAACAGTGAACATGATTTACGCTGTAGAGCCTGTCGCCCCGAAATTCAACCCATGGTCGGCCTGCCCGATCTCTTTCGACCGCAGGGGTCATCCGACTACTATCCGGCATGAAGGTTCGGCTGCCTTGGTGCTCGACCCAATAATCAATGGATACTATCTCACCCAAGTCCTCATGGACGGCGGCGGTAGTCTTAATCTGATACATCAGGACACTGTCCGCAAAATGGGGATAGACCCATCAAGAATTAACCAAAGCAGTACTACCTTTAAAGGAGTAATACCAGGCGCAGAGGCCCGCTCTACGGGCTCTCTAACATTAGAGGTTGTATTCGGTTCTCCCGACAACTTCCGAAGCGAAGAACTAATCTTCGACATCGCTCCATTCCGAAGCGGCTACCATGCACTACTCGGAAGAACGGCTTTTGCCCGTTTTAATGCAGTTCCGCATTACGCTTATCTTAAACCCAAGATGCCCGGTCCACATGGCGTCATCTCAATTAGCAGAAATATAGAGCGTTCTCGGCGTGCAGAAGAATATGCGGTGGCTCTAACAGCCAGATCAACTCCCCAACCCGAATAAATGATCCGTCGTCAAGACCACGGACGCGGCTAGACGTGTCCGGTGCACTACTAGTTGTAGCAGCCCAGATAAACCTGAGCTTGGTTGGCACGCCCCCACATGTGGTGCTAGGGGCTGCCCGCATGTATAAAGGCTCATAATCCGGCTAGATCCTACTAATAAATTAATAGATTGCATTTTTATGGTTCATTGAGAATAACCAACTTTTCGCACGATTACTAGATTCTCTCACTTGGGTTTTCTCTTTTTTGCAGATGATCATCGTGCTACACCCTTCTAGGATACGACACAACGGAGACAAAGGCGCAGACGTGCAGCAGGGCCCCGGTCAAAGGTTTCTTTTTAGATTAAGACCCTGCGTAAACCTTTTTTAAATGTCTCTTGTTGATTCACACCCTCCGGATACTTTACACAACCGAGTGGGGTAACGGCGCTATTGCCATTTTGTCACGCCAAGATTAATGCATGTACCTGGAAATTTAGGGCTCATTATCGAGGGCGTTACTCAGCCCAGAATATGTTGTAAAGTCTGAACACCTTAGGGAGTGTTCGGCGTCGTGAGTTTGGCCTTATATGCATCAGCTCTGAATCATGTCTTTGGTCAAATGTTGGGTTTGCCCAGCTCCCGTGTTTTGATACCTTACGTTCCGCTCTATCGGCTAAGGTGCCACCGGGAGAACTACTGCGATTGTGCCCCGGTTCATCTGGGCGAGCACCTCAGTAGAGAAAGCCGAAAACTGACTATCATGATAAATCGAGAGACTGGTCAACCACTCGATGACTCATCGGAATCTTCGGGATTCCTCCATAGTAACGAAGGACCGTTTCCCGGTCATGTACGCGCACCTTATTCGGATGGGCGTGGACATACCAGGGCTATATAGTAGCCCCACCGTCAAACTCCTATGGCTAAGTGAAAGTGTTAAAGCAATATAGTCCGATTGCCTTGTTCGCCGCGCTATCACCTCCTCAAACGGACCAAGACGTTGGATCAAGTGTGATTATGTGCTTTACCGAACATCCCCGCATTATATGCGTGGGGGCTGAAGCCGACGACTGCAATCTTTCAGGTTATATACATATATACATAAACGGCCGCACAAGAGGCACTCAATACTTTACAGGCAAAAGTATAAAAATAGCCTTTATAATCAAAATAGCATTGTTTTTACAATCAAGATACATGTCATTAGAACATGGTACTTTTTGAGCACTGAGCCTCTATTAAACGGGCACCTTCTAGGACTTCTTCAAAATAGTGCTCGGGCGAGTCCTGGCCTCCGGTCGGACCCCTGGTTGCAATGGCAGTGGCCTCCATGTCTGCCCAGTATGTCTTAACATGGGCAAGAGCCATCCGCGCACCCTCTATGCACGCCGACCTCTTTATAGCGTCGATATGTGGCACAACGCGAAGAAATCGTTGCACTAAACCAAAATAACTTCCCGGACTTGGTTCCTTCGGCCAAAGATGATCCACGACAGACCTCATGGCAAGCCCGGATAACCTATGGAGCTCGGCCCACTCGGCCATTTGTTCATTTAACAGCAGCGGACGCTTTGGAGCAATGAACTGCGACCAAAACAACTTTTCCACCTCATGATCCTCTTGATCTTTGAAATACTCAGTCGCATCAGCAGCACTCTTTGCTAAGTCCAGGTATGCGTCTGCAGCACTCCATAATTTATCCATAGGGGCATACTTCGGATCGCCGAACTTCGTCCGTAAGAGGAAGGGCTTCCCAGCCGTGATATCTCTGGCTTGGTGAAGCTACTCCCGCGCCGCTCTGATTCCAGAGCGCGCTTCCTTGGCTGCTCCTAAGGCCTTCTTCAAGTCAGCCGCTTTCGTCTGGTTCTCCCTTTCGAGGAGCTCATAGCAGCTGGTGGCAGTTTGCAGCTCAAGAGCCATGTTGGCTATTTTCTCTTCGCTCTGGCGACGAGCAGCCTGCTTGGCTTTGAACTCTTCGGTTGCCTTCAGGGCAGCCGCATCACTTCTTTTGGCTTGCTCCTTGGCTCGGGCAAGTTCCACCCGCGGGGTCTGCACGACAGCAGCTCCATCTGCAATCAAAGCATATTATAGATACTAGCATAATGCTCCTCTTAATATTCGCTGACCATCCGAAAATACATACCCTGTGCCTCGTCAAGCCGCTTGTTCACAAGCACGATGTCAGCGTCGGCCACGTCAAGTTGTCGCCTCAGTTCGGCAAAATCAGCAGTCCGGTCAGCCGCCGGACCCTCAGCCGCCTGCACATGAAAGCAGCGCGGTCATTACCTGGGACTATGATCCTACTGTTCACCGCTGGTCGGCTACCAGAGTCTCAGGGGCTACTATCTATACGGAGCACACCTATCGTGTGCGGTACAGTCAAAAATATGTATATTACTTTGCGTGCCTCAAAGCCTCTTAGCAGGCTCGTAAAAGCTTCATTTAAACCGCTCTTAGCGGATGAAATCCTCTCAATCACCGTACCCATTAAGGTACGATGCGCCTCTGAGATAGCCGCTTGCTCCAAAAGACCCATCAATGTGTCCGGTTGGGCACCGGACAAACCCGGGTTCTTTCTGTTGCTCTCCTTGGGAGCCGGATACTCCGGACTTCGGGCGGCCGAAGAGTTACCTTTTGGCCTTTGCGGATCAGGTGAAATCCTCCGTGACGACACCTCAGGGTTGTCCGTCTTGCGATGCGGGGAAGCAGGAGAAGGCGTCTCGCTCTCCATCATCTCCGGAAGAAGATCCCCCGAAGACGAACTTTGTTGAGAAGGGCTAGGAGCCGGACTGCAAAACATGTGTCCTGGTCGTTATTCTCAGAGAGGAAAAAAGATGTATTTGTCAAAGTGCCTTTGTTCACTTCCGGCTCGGTTGATGGCTGGCCCCCTTGCGGGCGCTGTGCGGCAAGGATGCCCTCCGGGCCGGGGCCCCATGGCAAAGGTTTCTTCTCTCATTTGGAAGCCTCCGTTTCCAAATATTCAGGGGCGCCCCTTTTCTTCCCATGGGGAGAGGGGATTTTTGATTCACCTCTCCGATCACCCTCCTTTGCGGAGGTACCAATTCCCCCGGTTTGGATGTGTAATGCATGAAGCCCGCTCTCGGCTTCTCTGCGCCTCGCTTCATCTTCTCCTGATGGCACTTGGTAGGGTGCGTGCTCCAGCATCCTGGCTAGAACAGGATTCGGCGAGCCTTCAGGAAGAGGGGCCGAACACCTGATCCTCTCCGCCTTCCTTATCTAATCCTGGCCGAGGGTGATTTGTCAGATGTTATAACAAATATCATAACGGTGTGTTCGGTTGCAGAGTTACTTACTTGGGTATCTGGACGGTTGCAGTTCAGACCCGCATCCTCGGTGGTGTCCGGACACTTTATTCGTGGTCCGAAGAATAATTGATACAACCCTTCGAGTGTCACGCCGAAGAAGTGTTGAATAGTTCGCGGTCCTTCCGGGTTGAACTCCCACATACAGAGAGGGCGACGTTTGCACGGCGGGACCCGTCGAACCAGCACTACTTGCATTACCTGGACAAGACTGACGTCCCTCCTAAGGAGATCTCGGATGCGGCTTTGCAATGTCAGCACGTCATTAATTGGCCCCCAGTCCAGCCCTTTGTTGACCCATGATGCCAGTTGAGGCGGAGGGCCCGGGCGAAAGGCTGATGCGGCCACCCACTTTGTACCTTGGGGAGCAGTGATGTAAAACCACTCCCGCTGCCATAATTCGGACACCTCCGGGAAGGAACCCTTTGGCCATGGGGCGTCGGCACCTTTGCTTATTATAGCGCCTCCGCACTCTGCGTGTCGCCCCTCGATCATCTTCGGCTTCACATTGAAGGTCTTGAGCCATAAGCCTAAGTGTGGGGTAATGCGGAGGAAGGCCTCACACACGACGATAAATGACGAGATGTGAAGGATGGAATTGGAGCTAGATCATGGAAATCTAGCCCATAATAAAACATGAGCCCTCTTACGTGAACGAAATATGCCCTAGAGGCAATAATAAAGTTATTATTTATTTCCTTATTTCATGATAAATGTTTATTATTCATGCTAGATTTGTATTAACCGGAAACATAATACATGTGTGAATACATACACAAACATAGTGTCACTAGTATGCCTCTACTTGACTAGGTCGTTAATCATAGATGGTTAAGTTTCCTAACCATAGACATGAGTTGTCATTTGATTAATGGGATCACATCATTAGGAGAATGATGTGATTGACTTGACCCATTCCGTTAGCTTAGCACTTGATCGTTTAGTATGTTGCTATTGCTTTCTTCATGACTTATACATGTTCCTATGACTATGAGATTATGCAACTCCCGTTTACCGGAGGAACACTTTGTGTGCTACCAAACGTCACAACGTAACTGGGTGATTATAAAGGAGCTCTACAGGTGTCTCCGAAGGTACATGTTGGGTTGGCGTATTTCGAGATTAGGATCACTCCGATTGTCGGAGAGGTATCTCTGGGCCCACTCGGAATGCACATAACTATAAGCCTTGCAAACATTGTAACTAATGAGTTAGTTGCGGGATGATGTATTACGGAACGAGTAAAGAGACTTGCCGGTAACGAGATTGAACTAGGTATTGAGATACCGACGATCGAATCTCGGGCAAGTAACATATCGATGACAAAGGGAACAACGTATGTTGTTATGCGGTTTGACCGACAAAGATCTTCGTAGAATATGTGGGAGCCAATATGAGCATCCAGGTTCTGCTATTGGTTATTGACCGGAGACGTGTCTCGGTCATGTCTACATAATTCTCGAACCCGTAGGGTCCGCACGCTTAAAGTTAGATGACGGTTATATTATGAGTTTATGTGTATTGATATACCGAAGGTAGTCCGGAGTCCCGGATGAGATCGGGGACATGACGAGGAGTCTCGAAATGGCCGAGACGTAAAGATCGATATATTGGACGACTATATTCGGACTTCAGAAAGGTTCCGAGTGATTCGGGTATTTATCGGAGTACCGGAGAGTTACGGGAATTCGCCGGGGAGAAGTATTGGGCCTTATTGGGCCATACGGGAATAGAGGAGAGAGGCCAAAATGAAGGAGGCGCGCACCCCCCCTCTGGTCCGAATTGGACAAGGGGTGCAGCCCCCTTTTCCTTCTCCCTCTCCCCTTCTTTCCTTCTCTCCTACTCCAACAAGGAAAGGAGGAGTCCTACTCCCGGTGGGAGTAGGACTCCCCCCTTTGGCGCGCCGTCCTCCTTGGCCGGCCGCCTCCCCCCTTGCTCCTTTATATACAGGGGCAGGGGGCACACTAAAGACACAACAATTGATCATTGATCTCTTAGCCGTGTGCGGTGCCCCCCTCCACCATATTCCACCTCGATAATATCATAGGGGTGCTTAGGCGAAGCCCTGCGTTGGTAGAACATCATCATCGTCACCACGCCGTCGTGCTGACGGAACTCTCCCTCAAAGCTCTGCTGGATCGGAGTTTGAGGGACGTCATCGAGCTAAACGTGTGCTGAACTCGGAGGTGCCGTACGTTCGGTACTTGGATCGGTCGGATCGTGAAGACGTATGACTACACCAACCGCATTGTGATAACGCTTACGCTTTCGGTCTATGTGGGTACGTGGACACACTCTCCCCTCTCGTTGATATGCATCACCATGATCTTGCATGTGCGTGGGATTTTTTTTTTGAAATTACTACGTTCCCCAACATTAGGAAGGGATCAAGGCTGAAGCCAAGCCCTCGAAGGAAGTGGAAAACAAATACGACACTCTCGCTAGGTTCGGGAGTAGGGATAACCTGCCCTTGAGCAGGTAGCCGGTGGGAGATTTCGGCGGTCAGATACCTAGCCTCCCTAAGCTTCTTGATATCCTCCTTTGTCATAGAAGAGGCCATCCACCGGTCTTGAAGGTTGGATCCGGACATGATTGAAGGTCCGAAGCGCTTAGCCTGAGCCTTGGGTGTTGGAACTCAAGGTAAGGGAAGGGAAGGATTGGGCGTGGAAAGAAAAGGACAGGTCTGGACCTCTTTATAGAGGGGGTGAATATCAAGCGTCCTCCGCGTGACCGTTTGGAACTTGCCAAAAACCATGGAGTTATATCAGTAACACGATTGGGTTACCCACGCCCGTATTGATGAGAATCCCGCGATAAGGGGGACACGATCTCTGCTTCGACAAGACGTGCCAATAAAACCGCCTCGTAATACGTGCTATGGCAGGCAGGGAGAAAATGGTTCGAATTATGACCGGGCCGCGGCGTGACGTCACGCTATGAAAAGTTGTCAGCATATTAGATTTGTGAAATATATTCTCTCTACAGTGTTTTGTGGAATTTGTTTTGCAGAGCCGGACACGATCCTCATGTTCACAATCTTCTATGGAGTATTCGGAGAAGGATCCCGCCTTGCAATGCCGAAGACAATCTGCGCGCCGGACTCATCGTCATTGAAGCCTGGTTCAGGGGCTACTGAGGGAGTCCTGGATTAGGCGGTATCCGGACAGCCGGGCTATATACTTTGGCGGGACTGTTGGACTATGAAGATACAAGATTGAAGACTTCGTCCCGTGTCCGGATGGGACTCTCCTTTGCGTGGAAGGCAAGCTTGGTGATTCGGATATGTAGATCTCCTTCTCTGTAACCGACTCTGTGTAACCCTAGCCCCCTCCGATGTCTATATAAACCGGAGGGTTTAGTCCGTAGGACCAAGATCATCATCAACAATCATACTCATACGCTAGCTTCTAGGGTTTAGCCTCTACGATCTCGTGGTAGATCAACTCTTGTAATACTCATATCATCAAGATCAATCAAGCAGGAAGTAGGGTATTACCTCCATCTAGAGGGCCCGAACCTGGGTAAACATTGTGTCCCCCGCCTCCTATTACCATTAGCCTTAGACACACAGTTCGGGACCCCCTACCCGAGATCCACCGGTTTTGACACCGACAGCAGGCTCGCGGCCCAAACGAGCGCCTCCCATATCGATCAACAACAGGAAAAATCCCAATTCATTCGCTCCAGCCTCTAGTCTGGTTCGCTCCTAACTTAGCCGCCGCTGGACAGACCGACACAGCACTTCCTCGCGCCCTCGTTGGAGGGCGGTCGCCGGGCTTCAAGCGAATGGAAGGACAAGAAGATGAAGATCCAACCCTGGGTGTAGCCTGCGTGGGAGGCAGCGGCGGCAGCACGGGCATTTCATCGAGCTTGCGCAAACGGACAGTCACAGCTTGCAAGAGTAGCATGCGCAACGAGCAGGTACATCACATCCCTGATTATATCTAATTCAACTCTTTAATTTCTGGCCAATAGTTAAACCTGACGGTGTTGTAAAACTGCTTGTATGTAGGGAATCTATGAGAAAATGAAACCAATTTGTACTTATTTTATAACTCCCCAATCAATACTGAACTGACTGAATCTAATGTATCTAATCAAGTTTCCGGTGCAAACATACAAGCTCATGTTGTTCGTGAGCCTGAAGTGTCTAATGAACAGACTGCTAATGAAGGATTTGATGCAAACATTTTACATGCTCCTGGTGATGAACATATAGTGTCTAATGAGGGATCTAATGCAAGCATTTTGCAAGCTCATTGAAGGATTTAGTGTCTAATGATGATCTGCTATGTTGAGAGAGACAGAGATTTGCAGGCATTGATGACAAGCAAATTATAGTGCATTTTCATAGCTTGAGGAAACGTCGAGGCCATCTACCAGAAAGTCCCCGTATCATGACAACATAGCATAAATACTTTTCTAATATGTTGTTTGAAACTATTGGCATACTTGTGCAGGATAGATATATTAATATGCAGTTTGCACACTGGTTATAGGTGCAATTACACTTCGATATTTTCAGCCAGAGAACGAATAATTCAAGCAGGTACAGACCATATTTGTAGTCCACCATGTTGCATTTTGTGTTTTTTGGTGCTTGCATCATTTAGTGTTTATAATCTGAACTACTTTGGATCATTAGCTGGTTTTCAAAGTGCATGTAGCTTCACATTTCTCAAGTTATGTTGGTTTCCGGAGTGCAAGTGCCTTCGTATTTTTTAAGTTAAATGTTCGCCCCTGGTAACTTGAATTAGTGGATCCGCCACTGCACACAAATCATACACGAATGCCAGTACGAATTAAATGAAATGCAGGGACTTACGCTAGCTCGTTGTATAGGCTCACTGCAGCTCTGCTTGTGCTTGGGATGTTCCATGTACAAGTCCATGTTACCACTTGCTTGTATGTATAGGCCTTGTGCTCCTTGCATCCCCCTCTACATTTTTGACACGACGAATGGTTGATCAAATAAGAGGAATCGACCTTGATGTTGTACCGGAGGACAGATACTTACAAGGTTATACGGGTGTGCAGGATGTGTACCAGATCCCGTAGCGCCGTCATGCTTCGCTAAAAAATGGATTTGCTTGTTTCAGATGATATCTCCAGAAGAAATAAGAGTTAAAGTCAGAGTTGCATAGGCGTGTAAGCTAAGAGAGCAGTGAAAGGATATCCAAACATCGTCGGAACAGTGCACAAGGGAGTGATGTGTGGATACCTAGTTCGGGCCGGCGTTTGGGCATGCTCGCCTAGCTAGAGTGCAGGTCACTTCAGAGCCGTTGAGGGTGATGCGCTGGCTGGCCGCGCACAGATGCAGATCTTGAGTGGCAGCGGAGCGCTACGATGCGGTGGACGAGACCGTTGGTGAAGCCCCAACGGCCTTGGGGGCGGAGGTGCGACGATGTATTCGGTGAAGTAGACCCGGTGAGCTGGGAGACGGCGTCGGTGAAGCGCACCTGATGTGGTGGAAGTCGGTGTCTGTGAGGCACGTCGGTTGCAGCGGCCGACGTTGTCGGTGGACCACCCGGTGCGGTGGACGAGGGCGTAGAGGAGGTAGCTCCGGTGCGGTGGTGAAGCGCGATCGTCGTCTTCGTCATCGTCGTCCGGCACAGAGGTGGGGAAGGAGACGAGACAAGGGGCGATTCCAACTTTGCTTGGGTTGGCGGCGAATTAGGGATTTGAGCAATCTGGGTGCGGAAGGGGACGGTGGAGAAGAGAGATTTTGCAGGGCTGGAATTGGGGCCGCCAGATATTTCAATCTGAAACATGGAAGCGCGAACTTATTTTGTCGTCGTCCTTTTTTGGGGTGGGGGCTGGGGGGTGGGGGGAGTGGGGGGAGGGAGGGAGGGGGTGGGTGGCTGGGTGCTACGCGTCCGTCCGACACACGCGACCACCCCGACAGGACTATGCTTCGGTGCCTTAAGGCACCTGCCTTTGTGTCCATGACATGTGGGCCCAACAGGTGGCTGGCCCACATGTCAGTGACCCAAAGGCAGGTGCCTTTAAGGCACCGAAGCAGCGTCCACCCCGACACGACCCTGGTCTGCCTGGTGCACCTACATTTGAGAATGCAAACGAATCTGTATGTATTAGCATGCCCGTGTTTCCCTTGCAATAATTAGTCATTCGAAATGAGATACTCCCTCCGTTCACTTTTGTAAGTCGTTTCAGACAACTTAAAATGAACTGTTTTGCACATTGTCTAAAATGTCTTCAAGGTCTTATAAAAGTGAACAGAGGGAGTACTATAAATTAATTAATGAGGAGTTATTTGAAAAAAAAATCGAAACGGTATCCACAGTATCCACACTAACGTGGATTAGAGTGTGTGTCACATTATTAGTTATTTGAATTAGAGTGTGTGTCACGTAGCGATCTCCAATTCTAACGTGGATTTCGCATTTCACTGTATCCATACAAATTCATATGTATATGATGAACACCATGTCAGTGAGAAAACTTTTGGATGGATTCAAACACATGACCTACAAAAAAGCACAACAATTTGAGTCAATGTCAACTTTTCAAAACTTAGTATGGCACGAATTCGAAATAATTACCCGTATGCATGGTCCTCAGTTCAAATCTTACAATGTACACCAAATTGAAACATTGATATTAAGTCTCGTACTACGTACATTCAAATATTGTTTTTAGCCCCCCCCCCTCCCGCACACACGCTACATACTTCCTGTATCGGTCAATCTGCCTCTCCTAACCACCTTAGGAAGCTATCGGTTTCCAACACACGTTCATTCTTTCTCTCCCTGTTTCGATCTCTAAGTTTGTCAACTACACAACCCCTGTACCTCACACACCCGCCATTGCACCCCATGTCGAGCTCTCTCTCTCTCTCTCCCTCTCCCTCTCACCCTCTCGCACTAAATACATGCATTGCCTATCTAGCCCCCCAACCTCTCGTGCGCACGCACGCACGTTGTCTATCTAGGTCACTCCCTCGAGATTGTCTCACTCTTTCTTCCGCACGGCGGGCCACACTCGCTCAATCTCGCTCTCTTTATCTAAGTCTCGTTTAACCTCGTTTTCTTTCACACACAAATGATATATCTCCCTGTTCGGGCCTCGATCGACACACTCTATACTCTCTCACGCAGATTGTCTATCTAGGTCAGTCCATCCAAGCCGCCCCCACTCTTTCGACCTCATGGCGGGCCACGCTCACTCAATCTCTCTCCCTCTCTCTCTCTCTCTCTCTCTCTCTCTCTTTGTATGTCTCGATTGACCTCGCTCTTTCTCGGACAAAAACGATATATCACCATGTTTGAGCCCAATTCGACCTATTCACATTGTATACTCTCTCACGCACATTGTCTATCTAGGTCACTCTCTCCAACCCATCTCACTCTTTCGATCGCACGGCAACCCTATGTGATCGATTGACCTTGGTTCCTCCCACGCACAAAATATATCTACACGTCTGTGACTGGATCATCTCTCAAGCTCTATCTTACAGCCCTCACCCTTGCCAAAAGCTCAATCGGACAATATCTCTCCAGAGCATATATATCTGTTTAATGAATGTCGGACCACACTCACTTTGTCTCTCTATCTATATGTCTCTCGATTGACCTCGCTTTCTCACACCGTATCTTCCACGCATTGAAGGTACCTCTCCATCCCTCGCAAAGCCGAAGCCATTTACACTGCGAGGGGCACTCCAACCTTGGATTAATTTGTGTAGGCATTTATTCCGGTTGGTTTAGATTATATTTTCGTAGCATTCGGCCCACAACTACTCCAAACACCGTTGCAACCCCCGCAACTCCCCTAGTTGATTTCCCTCTGGCTCGGTCATCGCTCTCTCGCACGTCCTTCCTCGCCTTCGACGTTGCACCATGGTATTATTGCAAAAAACTCTGTTGTTCTCTTTAATTATTATAAATAAGCTACAAAACTACACACCGATAGTCCACTTGGAATGGAACAAATTTTGACCCACAAATTAAAGTGCTACAAACTACACACCGAGGGGCCCACATGTCATGAAACAAATTTGGACCCATATACAAATTAAAAAAATAAAGGACGAGGATCGAACATGCGACCGGGCCTTCAAGCCGCACGTCAATAGGCAACATACGTAGAACAGCAATGTTTGGTGTACCCCCCTTTGTTCACATAATGTTTTATATTACCACAGCCTATTTAATGGATAACATGTAATACTATTTTTAGTACTATTCGTCTTCACTTACTAGTGGGTTCCATGTGTGCTCTCTCTCTCCTCCCCTTCTGTGTTTAGACGCACGGGCAAACACGATGAACTCGCGGGCGATGTTACCGTTGACCATATCTGGACGCGTTCACAAGTTACGGCACCAGTTTCACGTACTAGCAGCACTAGTCAGTGTGTACATGGAATGCACGTTAATTTGGAAGTATATTAAGTGCATGCGGATATTAAGTAGGATATTATTTGCGTGTTATTATGTGATTAGCACTATTTTTGGCATGAAATTAACTGCACGCTAAACGTGTTGAGCACTCGACATTGAAGCAGTCTAGGTCGTTGGATGACAAGGAATACATGTGGCTTGATGACGTTTTATATTTAATTTGATACGGCTCTAGAAGAACATTCAATCGATCAAACAATAGATTTCGTTCAGTCTGACTCTGACTTTAAATTATACGACAATCGATATAAAATAAACAGAAATGATAAACATTCGGATTTGAAGCATGGCAATCCGAAAGTTTTTCATGGCAAATTTAGATTACGCGGCGGCGGCGGGGGCGTCTTGCGGTGGGAAGCGGCTCCTCTGCCGTGCTCTGTGTGTCGTCGGGCCACTGACCGACGGCGATGGCGGCGTCTTGCACCGTTGTTGGCGTACTCCTGGACGTTGGCCTAGCTTCAAGGAAGGCCAAAATGTTCTGGACTTCGGAGCGAGTCAACTGGCGGGAGGAGGCGACTGGCGTTGGTGCAAGGAAGCGGTCGACGGCGGCCATCCATGCCGCTGAGGGGGGCACTGGCACCCGCGCGGGGACAGGCGCTGTCAACGGCGCGGCGGAGACATTCGTGTGCACGGGCACCGGCACGGGCGCAGACGTCAGTGCACGCGCAGGCGCATCCGCTGGCAGGAGCACGGGCACCGGCACGGGCATGCGCGTCCGTGCACGCGCAGGCGCATGTGCTGGCAGGTGCACGGGCGCGTGAAAGTCGCGGGGACCTCGTGGAACCCCGTGGGGTCAAGCTCAGCGACAATGTGCGGCTCCCAGCCCATCAATGCCACGGGGATGGGCGCTGGCGCAGTCCGGGCGACAGGAGCCGAAACGGGAGCGGCGACAGGTGCGGCGTCTTCCCGCAAGGCCAGTTCAAGCTCATCCCAAAGCGCCTTATGTTCTTGAGACTCCGGCTGGGTGTCTTCCTCAGGAAACTGGAAGACTAAGGCAGACCATCGTGATGCGACATGGCGTACGTTTAGGTTAGGCTAGTTGGAGGTAGACGACAGGAGAATCGGAGAGGAAGAGAGAAGATTGTAGCGATACCGGGTAGTGCGCGGTTGATTTTAAACTGCGGCGCCGGCGACATTAAAAGTGGGAGAAGTTGGGACGAAGGTGGGAGGCGGAGCCTGGTCAAAGGGCTCGCCTCCCAGTGAGCCTGCACAGCGGTCTGCTCGCACGCCTCCCTGTCAATCGGCGCAGCAGCCTGCTCGCACGCCTCCCGTCGACTCACACGCTTGCTCGGACGGCACCTGCCGATGAGAAGCGAGGACTCGTGGCGGCACATAAACACCCACGGTTTCAATAGTGAAAGCGTTCGCCTTAACGTGACAGGTCTTTGTTCCAAAATACCTTGGCTCTTCATTTGTGCAACTTGTCATAAGCAGCTTGTCTCAAATTGAAGAAAAAACTTACGAAGTAATATTTGTGCCATATCACGTGACCATGCTCAGTTTCAAGAATTTATGCTCACTTTTGGATTTTCTGAAATTTAAGATCCAGGATTCGAAACAATATCATAACCTGCATCATGCAATAAATTTTCAAGCCGTACATCTGTCCTATTGTATTTCTTCAGAAAGGATTTGGTCAAACATTTTGCTTAGTTAGACTTCAGACAAGTTATATATGCAGAGTAAAAGGATAATCCCTCCGTACCATTGCATTGCCTGATATATTAACTCAAATACTAGGCACGAACAAACGGGCTCAATTCTGTGCTCATCCTGGTGTAGTAGTAGTACTACGCAATGCAGTTGACGGGTGACCTTGACGAGCGGCGACCGAGGGAATTGAACCGTGCTCGGCACGGTAGGTAACGTTGTCTAGTTACTAAAGCATCCCTTCGTTGTTCATCGGTAGTCATTGTGGACTGGGGACATGAGGGGAATTTCCTAGGGCTGGAATTCTGGCCGTCAGATATTTCGACTTGAAACAGTGAGGCTCGACTGGTTGGGGTTGCCTAATGTGCGTACCACGCACGCCACCGAAGGACGCGAGCCTGGTTTTTTTAGGATCAACACGAGCCAAGGTCTAGCTGGTACGCCGTTGGGTCCTACCATTCAAGAATACGAAAGGAACCTTTTAAATTGCCGAACGAATCTATGTGTATTACAATGCCCATATTTTCCTTGCAAATACTAATCTCAACTTGGTAATTGATTTATGACGAGTTGTTGAATTAGAGTGAGTTTGTGATATAGTGATCTCAACGTGGATTTCACATTTCATGGTATCCCTAGTAAGTTTTCCAATGCAAATTCAAATTTAAAAGATGAACAATATGGAGGTGAGAAAACTTTGTATGTATCAAGCATATGACCACACACACACAGAGACACACGCACGAACACAACAACAATCCAATAAGTATAGTGCATCTATTTTTCCAAACCATGCATGTATGACACGAATTCAAAAATACTCCTTCTACTCCTAAATATTAGTCTTTTAGAGAGTTCAACAAGTGACTACATACGGAGCAAAATGAGTGAATCTAGACTCTAAAATATGTCTATATACATCCGTATGTGCCAATCCATTTGAAATCTCTAAAAAGACCAATATTTAGGAACGAAGGGAGTAAAATGTAAGACATGCATGGTCCTCAGTTCAATATTTAAAATGAACATGAAACTGAAACATGAATATTAAGTCTAGTACTACAGTACATGCAAATGTTGTGTTTAGGCGGAGCTATGATTGTCGGGGTTCAACCCCTCGACCTTAGATAAAATTGTGGAGCTCTATTTAGGGTTGTTTAGATTATATTTGTCCCCACCCTCCCAACCACCGATTGGTTGTGCACCCCCACCCCTCCTCCCCGGGAGAATATCATGTGCCCCCATACCTTAGATGCTATATGCCGATACGAGTTGCTTGGAGCTTGTAGATCTGAGATATAGCAGCTCACATGATGTGTCTTAATATTTTTACAGGAAACCTTGATGAGTTTTTGAATTGCACACAATTTGTACAAAAACTACACAGATGCCCTTGGATCCCTTATCCAACGACCTCGAAGCTCGTATCACCGTAGCATCTAAGATGAAGGAGGACATCATATTCTCCTGTATGTAAGAATATCATGTGGTACCACACCTTAGATGCTTTGGTGATACAAGCTCTTCGGAGCCGTTGGATTTGTGACCCAACACCTCCTCGGTGGTTCGAATGGTTTTTTGCAGAAAAGCCCCAAAAGAGTTCGGCCACTGCTTACAAGCACAAAGACTGCTCAGATGCCATTGGATGTCAGATCAGACGACCTCGAAGCTCATATCACCGTAGCATCCAAGCTGCGATAGCACCTTATGTTTTCTCGCACGGGAGAATATGAGGTGCTCCCGCACCGTAGATTCTATGGTGATACGTGTTCACTGAGATCTAACGGCCCATAGTAGGAGGTTTGAATGTTTTTGCAATATACGGCTGAGAGAGTTTGGGAAATGCGCAGAAAGTACAAGTACTACGCATGTGCCATCTGATCACTGATCATACGACCTAGATGCTCATATCACCGTAGCGGGTAATTAAGCTACGGGGAGCACCTAATATGAGCAACGGGGAGCCGTTGGATCGAAGATGCAGCGGCACACACGAGGCCTGAATGTTTTATTTGCAAAAAAACCTTTGGGGAGTTTGGAAATTGCGCATAATTACAAAGACTACTCCCAAGACATTGGATCTCACTTCCAACGGTGTAAAAACTCGTATCACCATAGCATCTAAGCTGCGGGGTGGATGTGATATTCTATGCCACTGTCATTTTTGTTCGTAAACTTGCAAATTACGTGTAAGTCATGTCGTTACTTGTCTAACCGCGCAAAGTGTTTGTTCAAAAAAACCATCCTACACTGAAATATCGGAACAACACACGGGGGTCCCACTTGTCATTAATCAAATTTGGACCTAAAACGAACAAATCTGAAAGACGAGATTCGAACTGGCAACCTGGACTACAAAGCGTGAGTCGATAGCATGAAACAACAACAGTTGTTGGCTTTGTCCCATAACTTGATTTTATACAGTATTACGTTGAGTAGAGTAGAGGGAGTGCCTCGTCAACACGTGCATGACCGTTGACTCACTTACTGGTGGGTCCTAGGTCTGCGATCTCAATCTCTCTTCTCTCCATCGTCTAACCTTTGCACGGGCACACACGAAGAGCGACGCTAGCTTGCCATGGTGTTATTACAACTAAAAAAAGCTTGGAAAATAGAAGAATCGCCTATAACAAGAGACATTGTGGCTGGTCGAGACGGAGCTAACCACATCTATCCTCCGTGCCATGTTTGCATGATGAAGTTGTGTAGCTAGTGGGGTGTTTTCGACCGACTGGCTGGGTCCCGAGGTCAAACCATAGGTACTACATCTGATACAGTATATTTTCACACGCACATTTTTCCTCCGTTCCGAGACGTGGCACACCCTACCGCGCGGTTTCGGGGTCCTCCCGGGTGGTGCACGCATATATTCTTCCTGACGTGGGACGCCCTACCGTGCGTTTTCTGGGTCCTCCTTGGTCGTAGCACCGAAGCAAGTAAATGAGTCGTCAAATCACGAAAGACCACCTTTCCCGTCGAGTACATCAGTGAAGCACGGTGGCTAGCTAGTTGGGCTAGTTCGACCGATTAGCTAGGCCGCCGCCACATTTCTTTTTTCACCCCCTTTTTTATCTACTTGCCGGCAGATAAATTTGAATATCCACCGCGGCGTTGCTCTGGTGTTTGGGTGCGGCAGGATTTTTAATTTTGATTAACGGGAGCAGGCGTTGCAGAATTTTTAATTTTTTGATTGACGGGAGCAGGCGCGGCAGCAATTAGTCACGATGACTCCGCCTGTAAAACCCACTGCTCCCTGATGTGAGAAGTCGTCGACTAGTGTTTTACCGTGGTGAAAACCAAAAGATTCCCCGCTCCTCGGCTGGCTCCCTCCGCCTTCCCGTAGATTGCATTGCCTTTCAGCCGTTTCGCCCCCTTTGCTTCGTCTCCCCATTGCTTCTACCTGGTGCCATGGCGGCGCAGCAGATCACGGAGTCTGAGGTGAGACGCCTAACACAGGAGCTCCATGCCAAGGATGCGGAGCCCAGGGCCAAGGACATGGAGCTCCGTGAGCTCAAGGAGGAGAGGAGTGCCATGCTCCTCCGTTATGTGCGGGAGTTCACGGAGCTTCAAAAGCGGCAGGCGTCCACCACAAAGATGCTCGAGGCATCGGCGGTGTTGCTGCAGAAAGAAGGAGATACGATAGGCCGTCAGGGGAGCCGGCTGGAGCGCGAGCGGGCCGATCGTGACGAGGTCCAGGATCGCCTCAGCCACTTGGTGAACCAAGTTGCCATGCACGTGTTGCGACTGTGCGATGCCTACCGTCGTGCCAGCGCGATGATGCCGGCAGTCGGGCTAAACCCGTTCGACCACCCGGTTGACTTCAACGAGCTGCGACTTCCTGACCTGGTCTCCTTCTTCACCTATATCTCTGGGGAGCCGAGCCGTCTCCGCGCGATGGTGGGGGCTGAGCTGGACAAGGAGGGGTTGCGGTCTGCCGTCGCCGTTGTCGGGCGAATCCTTTCAGGGCTCCGTCACCGGAATCCATTCGTGCCATTGGACGCCGTCTTTGACGAGCTGGCTCCCGTCGACCGGGAGCGGGCTCTGCGGGCGGTTGCACCCTGCATCACCAACGTCGTGTGCCTCGAGAAGCAGAGGGACTTCGGTGGTGTTTAGGCGCCCTCTGCATGGGCATGTCCATGTCTTGGCGCAACATGACCGTTGGATCAAACTCAGACGGTGCAGATCAGTCACTTTAGCACAAAGCGTGTGGGTTTGTTTGGTTGCATTCTCATCTCAATATAGTTGTTTCCTCTTCGTGTATTTTTGTTAACCTACTAGTGTGGACTCATGCACCCTTCATGCACTCTGCCAAACACCCAAAAGTGGGTCGAGAAGGGAACTTTTGCTCCCATCCCGTGCACCCTTCATACACCCTGCCTAACACTATTCGTGCTTCATATGGTTCATGTTTTGTGGAGTACTGTAGCACCGTACTCTCCGTGCGCTGTAGACCTAGTTCTGTTAACATTGATCTCACCGTTCATTCTCGACCGGACAGTCGAAAAAGCAGTACATATAGGAGTAGTTGACATGCGCACAACATCATTTGTTATCGTCATATCTTACTACACTAGCAACAAGATTGTGTAGTACTGACGTATGAACCACTGCACATGCCTAGTAGTAGGAGCACTGTGTATGTTCAAGTGGCTGCCGTGTTTCGCACTCGTCCGTCGTAAGAGTGGAAACGCTTGCTGTTATCATTTTTTTCTTCAGAAAAAACAGTGACACGCTCTACCGTGCGGATCCTCCTCCAGCCATGCACTAAATTACTCACTTTCGCCAACGTGTGGGACAACCAGCACCTGGGTCCACCAGCCATGCACTAAATTACTCCGTAGTAGAGTGACGGTAGACTACCCCGATCGAAGCGCCGCAGTAATGCCCAATGAGCCATCAAATCACAAAACCCCCTCCTTTCCAGCAGTAAGTTGGACGGACGAAGCAACCATCATTTCACTCTTCTCTCTCAGCTTCCTCTCTTGAAGAAAACCCCCACTCGCTTCGCTTCTCCCTCATCTCGTTCCTCCTTTCACTCTTCTCTCTCAGCTTCCTCTCTTGGATGGACGCTGGAGCACCGGCCGACGTGATGTCTATGGCTCTGGCCAAAACCGTCAAGGTTCATGGTACGAAGAAGCGCAAGCACCCCGCGGAGACTACCGCAGACAAGCTCAAAGCCATCGCCCTGTCCAAGCCCCCCTCTCCGGGATCCCTCATTAAGCAAGTCCAGGTAATGTCTCTTGTTGACGATCTTTTTCTCGATCTTGATCGTGTTTTTTCATCTAACACGTAGTACTAGTACTGGTAGTACAACTTTCTGGGTGATCTTGCATGTGATTTTAGTGTGCCAAATGACGGTTCTAAATTCCTCTGTTGACCAAAACATGCGAGAGGTTGATACTGATTTCTTATAGATTACTTTCAACTACTCCCTCTGTCCCAAATTTCTTGTCTTAGATTTGTCTAGATACGGATGTATCTAATACTAAAATGTGACTTGATACATCCGTATCTAGAGAAATCTAAGACAAGAATTTTGGGACGGAGGGAGTACTTTATGAACATCAATGCTACCTTTGAAGAGGGTATATTTGCCTCAGTAACTTGTGTTATGGATATTGCAAGTAATCCCTCTGCTCTCATGCCTTTGAAGACATGTTCTAGTGTCTTTGTTCACTCATTTCTGTGCGTATATGTAGTCATATATGGAGTATAATATCGAAAATCATCTTATATTTCTGAACGGAGGTAGTAATAAAATATGGTTTCTGTTTGAATTAGAACCAGGTCCGCGGTGGAGATGAAGTTCTCAAAGTCATGCCGTGTGAACTGGAAGACCTGGGGATGAGTTCTACTGCTAAACTATCCAGCTGTTGTGTCCTTGTCGCCACGTGTCCTGAACTAGTGTTTTCTTGTAGCATTGTTGTCAGGCGTGTTCTCGAGGCTGTACTTGACCACAACAATTTCCTGGCTGTGCCTTCGATTACGAAGGGTGTGGTTCTTGTAAAGCTTCCCAACATATCTGATGCGGCCTGTCTTCATCATCATGTTTATGAGTGGAAAGACCACTCTGTTAGGTTCTCCAAGGTTGACGAGATGGTGATGGTGCATGTAGACATCTCTCACGAAGTCCATGGCCTAGTCAGTTATGCGGGGTTCATCCCGTAGGTCGGTGGCAAGAAATAGTCTGCAGAGTTTAATTAGTGCAACTTTGCTTGTCTGTAGTAAGTACTATTGTTCAGTACTTGATTTGTGTTTGTGAACCCTGTATTGTTTATTAGTACTGCCGCTTTTGGTGTGTGGTTAGTCCTGAGAACGGTCTATGTTAATGTATGTCCACTCAATTCAGTCTGTATATTTTGAAGTATCCAGATCATCTTTTTTGTGAGGACGGTTTATCAATTATGGTTACACTCCAATATCTGTATGCATTTGCAGGGTTTATCGCACCCACGAGGATTTCCAGTCCCATGGATGTTCGGTCCATACGATTTGTCACGACCTTTGGACTGTCCTGCTTGTGGGAGTAGGCGGGGCACCTGCATGCCACGCGAAGTTGGACGATCAATCTTCTGTTTAGTACTTCAACATAGTGATTTCCTGGTAAGGATTCACTCGTGTCACATCAAGTAAATCTTATTGATTTACTGTCTAAATCTTATTGATTTAATGTCATGTTTTCTTTCTTTTCCTGCAATTTTACGATGCAGGTTTTGCCATGTGACATTCATCACAGAATAAACCGTTTGGTTTGCTCTACGATGGCTATTTTTGCAGGTTTCACTTCTTATGTCGTGTCAGTAACGAAGGCACTGTCCATCACTTATATTACTGGAAAAAATTGGATCAGTCTGTTGTCTGAGTACAAGCTGAATCCCTATGATGAACTGTAGTTTGGTTTAACAAAAACGGCACAATTAGTCCTTCTCGCGTTTAAAAGAAATGAAGAAAAAAACTGGATCACGGTCACGGATCCTAGTCAAGTTAGAAAGCTGATCATAGCAGACCAGACACGATCGCCGCTGTCTCGCACATTGGTACCATCTTCAGCAATGGATCGAGCACCGGCAGTTGCTCTAGCACTGACAGCAGCAGCAGCTCAGTCTGATCCAGCTGAGGATTGGGCACCGACCGCATCAGCGGATCAGTCTGATCTACCGAAGGAGCGGGCATCGACACCGGCACCTTCTCCGACACCGGCACCAGCTCTACAAGGAGCACCATCTCCGGCAGCAGCAGCGGCTTTGGCACCTGCACCAACACTTGCACTTGCATCTGCTCCGGCCCGTGCAGCGGCAACCGAACGAGCAGTTGCACCGGCAACAGACTGGGATGTAGTTCGCACTTCATATACCAAAGTCGTTACAAAAACCGACATGTCCACCTTCTTGGTAAGCATTGGCCGCCCAAGTGCTTCGTTCTTTTTTCTTTCCATGTTGTTTCACATGATTCACTGTGTTGATCTAACTGTTTGGGTATGTCTTCTTGTTTGCAAACAGAGAATTCCTAGAGCAACGACGGAGTCGTTCAACAATCCGGGCGACCGCGGCCAAGTTTCTCTTACCATGCGCAACCTTGGTGTGAATGAACCTGCTCAATATACCGTAAGTACAAAGGGTGGTCGCATGATGATTGATGCTAAAGGATGGTCAAGGTTCAAATCTAAATCATATCTTGCGGTAGGGGATGATGTCAAAATCGAACTTTCTCGGCAAGGAGAGCTAGTCCAAATCATCTTTGAAATTCTTCAGTAGCAGCACGCAACTGCCGAACTGATCTATCCTCCGAGAGATTTTGATGTAATAATCTGGCATGGTGAAACAAGTGTCCTGTGTGTATAAGTAGTACGACAGTATTATTTATCACATGGTATATCGTTGATAGAATTGCAACTCTCATTGCTGGTTCGGAACTATCGTTCGATTTCATTCCAACAGCTGCCGTGCTTTATTCAATTTTGTGTATTCGCCTTGCGGCGGCATCTAAAACCAGCGCCGTACCGATCGCTTGCAATATGAAAAGCGCTGAGGTAGAACACATGGGCCCCCAAACATGCAGGGTGGGCCTGCGGCCCAAAGTCCAGAACCGTGAGCTTGTCTGAGTATTATATTCTCAGCTGAACCCCCATAAAAAAGCTGAACCCCCATAATGCCCGTGCGTTGCATGTAACATCAAGATGCATTTGTATGAGTATTTTATCTTGTGAGAGAAAAGGATGAACGAGGGAAGGCCTTATTTGCAAATGTGGAGAGGTGTGTGGGTACCTTTTGCAAAATTGCCATAGTTTCCTTCCTATCCGTCAGATATAAATCGGACGGCCTATATTGCAGGATGGCAGGCACACCATCATCACCAACTCGTCTATACTGTGTTAAAAACAACTCTATTTTTTATAATTATATATGTTATATATATATTCCCCTTGATTTTTCTTATGTATAAAGTTGTGATATAAAAGTTTTGTATATTTCATTACAGAGGGAGTATCTCTCTGTCAAAAATATATTTATGTGTAACTAGTTACTCCTGTCTTTCTACTTCCTTTCACTGATATGTGGGGCAACCGGCAACGGGGTCCACATGCCATATATAAAAATTAGAGTGCACAACTGCACGGTAGACACACCCCGGTCGTAGCGCCGCAGTAATGCCCAATGAGCCGTCAAATCACAACCCCTCCTTTCCAGCTTTAGCAGTAAGCTAGACGGACGAAGCGGCAATATTTCACTGGGCCTGAATCCCCTTCTCCCTCGTCTGCTTGTGCAGAGAAAACCCCCTCTCGGCGATTGCATAGGATTTTCTCATGGAGAACTAGGTACGAATTCTTCATCCATCCCCGATAAATCCAAGTCCCTTGGTCGCAGGTAATCCTAGGATAGCAGCCGCCGCCGTTGATGCATTTTTCTTCCTGCTGAATCTAGTGTGTTTCATTTGCAGTTCCCAAAGTGCGAGGACCCTACAGGTTTCTGCGCCCTCGGCGAGATGCCACACTTGTTCCTTCTCATCCAAACACAGGATTTTAAAACATGCATAGTATGTTCCTAGAATCCTCTTTTCTATCCGGGAGGGTGGGGGTTTTTTGAACATGCTGTCGACTAATTTGGAAATTTGGATTGCTATATTTGGATAAAAGGTACTACTAGTACGATGGTCAACACTGACGTGAAGGAGGAAGTTATTTCTAGATTTGGATAGGGAATACATTGTGTTCTCATATTATTTTTCCTGCAGTGCATTATTTGCTCTGCCAGAACACATGTACTCAAGATGCTCGGCCTTGCCATAACTGAATACACTAGTTTAATGGTCACAGTGAAGACAAGCCATGGATATAAGTTCCGAGTTGGGTTCATGAACCAAGAAGATCGCTGATTTTTTATGGCCGAACTTGGATAAACTTTCTCAAGTGTTATGGACTGAAAGTTGGCGCACGAATGTTGATGGAAATAGCAGAACCTGGTCTCATCTTCACTGCGATCTTCCACCCCGACGTCGTTCCAATTGTTCATCATGTTAGTTTTGTATCGGGTTCTTGCTTGTTGCCTCGATTACTTCTTAATCCACCTATTCTGTCTAACTAATCACAATTTAACTTTAGAAGTAGCAACGAATCTCTCACGAAGATGCTACTTCTAACTAATATTTTCTTATAATTGGTGGCACGTGTAGGTTTTTTCAGAGTTAAGCAGGCTGCTCGTTTGTTATTCTGTAGTAACTCGGCTGTTACTGATGGCACTGAAGTTGACTGGGACGACATCCACAAGTTCCTACACTTTATTGATCGTCTTGAGGTCCTTGTGGGGCGTTTCAATGGTGGAAGGCCACGTGGGATATGTGTGCCACTGCTGCACTCGTTGAACAGGTCCAACTGTGTCGAGAAACTTATGGTACGAGCTGTTTTCTGTTATATATGTTGTTCATATCTTATACACAGTTTTACAGCTGTGATCTTCTTGAAACAGAAACTGCCCAGTTCTATTGTTCCTATACAGATGCCTGACCATGGTCGGGTCAGACTTGCGCTTGGTCACAACATGATGTTTATGTCGACCTACTCCATTCCCCTTGGAGGTGAAAAGATACTTATTCATGGGTGGTCTCAAATAATGAAGGCCCGTCCATCTTGGAGAATAGGACAGAAGATTATGTTCATGCTTTTCCATGGCTCTAAAGCGAATATCTTGTTTATTGACCACATTGCGAGATGAAGCCGCTTTCAGAAGGTTGTGGATGCGCGGGGTGGCGCCTGGGCCTTGTCCTGGGGCTTGGCGGCCTCACCCTTGGTTAACTGTAGGCAAACTAGCACTGTTCGAGGCGTGCTTTGTACGGTTGAACCTGTATAAGTACTCATACTACTTTCAGCTTTGGTTGTTAAGTGCCCCTGCTGGTTTCAGTTAAGGTTGTTAAGTACTGCTGCTGCTTTTACAGCCTGTCGTGTTTCTTCAGTCCTGTCTTCCTCCAGCCGCCAAAACCAAACCAGCGCCAGCGGGGCCGCCTGCTTCTGCCTCCCACGGCTGGATGGGCCTCAGCGCATGCATCACCGCCCCACCGTCTCCTAAATCATTAACACCGACGTCCTCCGCGCGCTTTGGTGCGCTCGCCGCGGCGCCGCCCTCTTGTGTTGTCAACATGGTCAACAAACAACAGGATTTCGCAGAAGTACGTGGAGAGGATGACAGTAGAGGCCCACCATGTCAGCGTATGGAAAAATAAAATGCTTCCTCCTAGTGTTTTCCTGACATCTGGGACCCACGACATTGTGAGCGTACATAGTCAATAGACAAGAGAACAGCACAAGATTGGCCGACACCTGGGACGTAGCTGCTCGAGCAGTATTTTTTTTGTTATTGTTGAGACGGAGCAGGGTTAGGGTTTGAACTAGGCTGTGGCCCGTCTAGCCCAGGCTTATATTTTATGTTCACCATGTGACCAGCCCAGCTATCTTTTCTTTGTGAAAATGAGCCCAGTTTATTTTTTTCGAAGAATACCCAATCCAGGCCTACTTATTTTTCTACACCCTGATGGCCTGCAACTCTTTCAAGACGCCTGCAAATCTTGAAAGTAATATGAAATGGGTTGTAAATATAAAAACAGATGACAAATTGGCAATTACTTTATAATTTCTGATTTTTTCACATTTTCAGATTCCTATTTCACTGGGCATTAACCTAATTTAAATATATCTTCAAAGTACTTTAAATCTGGCTCGACATTTTGGTATTAAAAATAGTTTGGAACCCACAGAAATATGCAAAATTGGCCCTGGCCAACCAAAAAAAACGACTGCAATAAATTGCATAAGAAGTTGCAATGAGCTATATATAAATTATTAAAAAAAGAGGGAGTGGTCTGACTTGTGGGCCTGTTAAGTTTACGCGTATGCAAGATTTTTTTAGTTATTATATATGTCAACAAACGATTCTAGCAGACGTAACCGTTGGATGTCAATCCAACGACCGTCGTGTTTCTTCAATCTCTGATCTTCTTGCTCCAGCCACCAAAGCAGCGCCGGCAGGACCGGCTGCTCCCGCCTCCCGTGGCCGGCTGTGCTGCCGCGCAGGCCTCAGCGCCCCTACTACTCCCACCGCTGGCCAGGGCATCCCTCTACTCAGCCACACCCCCTGTTATTCTGCGGCGACGGCAGCCTCACACCGTGGCCGAACCAGTGAACCCTCGTACTCCTCTCCGCGCGGGCTTCCACTGCCGCGTCTTCCCCGGCTCCACGTCGTCCCCTTCATAGGAATCGCCGTCGTCCACCGCCGTCGTGCTCTCGGCGCGGCGTGGTCAATGTGGTCGACGACCGACTTCCATCGGAAGAGTACTGTACGTGGAGAGGCTGACAGCTGGGTCCACGGCAGCCGCAAGGAAGTGCCTTCTTATTACGCGCAAAATAATTATTCCTCCACCTGACAGCAGGGACCCACCGGACTGGCCACCAGTATTTTGCGAAAAAAACGTTTCCCCCTGACTGCTGGGACCCACCGGACGGGCCACCGTATTTCATGAAAAAAACGTCCCCCCCGCTGTCAGCTCGGACCCACCGAAAGTGCCTCCTTATTACACACAAAAAATGAATACCCCCTGCTAGCTGGGACCCACCTTGGTGGGAGGCTGACTTGTGGGCCTACTAAGTTGACTGGGATGGAGGCCTTTGTCAACTTTAGTCAATATGAACGATTCTAGCTCCAGTGACCGTACGATGTCCATCCAATCGTCGTCGTGCTTCTTCAACCTCTGGTCTTCTTGCTCCAGCCGCCCAAAGCAGCGCCGGTCATGCCGCATGCTCCTGGCTCCCGTGGCCGGCTGTGATGCCGCGGAGGCCTCACCGCCCCCTACTACTCCCACCGCTGGCCAGGCCATCCCTCTACTCACCCACACCCCCTGTTATTCTGCAGCGACGGCAGCCTCACACCGCAGCCGAACCAGTGAAACCTCATACTCCTCTACGCGTGGGCATCCACTGCCGCGTCTTCCCCGGCTCCGCGTCTTCCCTTCCTAGGCCTCGCCGTCGTCCACCGCCCTGGTGCTCTCGGTGCGGCGTGGTCAACATGGTCAAGGAACGACTTCCATCGGACGTGGACTGTACGTGGAGAGGCTAACAACTGGGTCCACGGCCGCAGCAAGGAAGTGCCTCCTTATTACGGGGAAAATAATGATTCCTCCACCTGACAACAGGGACCCACCAGACGGGCCACCATATTTCGTGAAAAAAACGTTTCCCCTGACTGCTGGGACCCACCAGCTACATCTTCGCATGCAAGGAAGTGCGTTCGGGCAAAAAAAATCGATTCGCCCCCCTGACTGCTGGGACCTACAAGCTACATCTTCGCACGCAAGGAAGTGCCTGACAGTCGGGACCCACCTGGTCGAAGCGTACGTAGTGTTGTTATTCTGGTCGCGAACATGTACGTACATACTGGTGGATGTAGAGACGCGCACGTGTCGTAGTAGAGGCGCGCACGTAGCATGTACACGTACGTACAGTGGCCAGTGTGCAAGAAAGAAAATACGGCCACGTATGTGTACATACGGGCCGGGTCTCGAACGCCTACTCGCGCATACGTACGGCCAGGGCTCGTGTACATGGCTGGGTCGGAATGGAGAAACATCACCGTCGTTGTATTCATGGGGAGCCAACCGGCTGGGTCGGAACGGAATGCGTCGTCGTGTTCATCGGGAGGGCTTGGACGGAACAGGCGATGGAAACGAGGCCTGGCGTACCGCAGAACGGAGGAAACGGCCTTGTGTTCGACCGGCCACGTCCGAAACGGGATCCTGTTCATCGGGAGGGGTCTGGCGTACCGCAAAACAGAGGAAACAGACCCCCTACAGCCGAAACGGGGGTCCTGTTGATCGGGAGGGGTGTGGCGTACCGCAAAACAGACTTGTGTTGGAGCGCTACGGTCGAAACGGGGGTCCTGTTCATCGGGAGGGGTGTGGCGTACCGTAAAACGGGACTCCACGGGATACTGTTCATCTCCACCGTCGACCTCCTCCAGCCTCCACGGGCTACTGTTCATCCACCATCGACCTCCTCCGGCCTCCACGGGCTCCTGTTCATCCAGCCTCCACCGCGCGCTACTCCACCGGCTACTGTTCAACCACCCCTCCACGGGCTCCTGTTTAACCACCCCTCCACGGGCTACTGTTCATCCACCCCTCCACCGTCTACTGTTCATCCAGCCCTCCACGGGGTCGTCCTGTTCATCCAGCCCTCCACGGGGTCCTGTTCATCCAGCCCCAACCGGCTCGATCGATCGGGGTCATGTTCATCCAGAGGCAACGCCACAGGGTCCTGTTCATCCACCCCCACCGCTGACTGTTCATCCAAACCCCCTGCAATGCTCACTATTCATCCAGAGGCAGCATCGATCGGCTTCAGTTAGCAGCAGTAGCAAAGGAATCGCTCGATTGGGTTCAGTTAACAGCCATCGATCGATCGCTTGGGTTCAGTAACGCGTAGCCTGCAGTGCAATCGCTCGGGTTCAGTTAGAGCCCAATGCCTCGCTCGGGTTCAGTTAGAGCCAACGCCTCGCACACACGCGCGTACGGTACGAGAGAATTGCGCATCGCTCGGCCCCCGACCACCCACCGTAACCGGGAACTCCCCGAAGTTTTCCTCGCCCTCGCTTCTACCATGGTTTTTTCCGTCATGGACGGCCCAAAGAATGTCATGCAGCTACGTCTCCGGCCCGCCCAGGACGAAAAGCCCATTTTCTGTCATGATGTTTTGTCATAGAAGTAGGAGCCCACCACATCTATGATGATATCGGGTTTTGTCACAATTATCGTCATAGAAGTGTCATAAGTATGACAGAAAAAAAATTCGTTCGGCCCAAAATGTCACAGA
The DNA here is from genome assembly GCF_002575655.3 of Aegilops tauschii subsp. strangulata. Classification (NCBI taxonomy): domain Eukaryota; kingdom Viridiplantae; phylum Streptophyta; class Magnoliopsida; order Poales; family Poaceae; genus Aegilops; species Aegilops tauschii. The sequence goes on along the minus strand of NC_053041.3, from coordinate 555,956,894 downwards.
TGTGTCTTTTTTTTGTAGTCTATGTTGGTATGGGTGATGACTGAGCTCGGTTACCGATGGTATCCTGAATATACCATCGAGGAGCAGTTCTGCGACTTCAACTAGAGTCAGTTCATCTGTATTGTGAGGATTTTTCCATCCTATCCCGGTTCCACTGAGCCTCTGCACTGGTCCCATGGACTCGGTATCACCATAGAGATGTCCGTGCAGGACGCTGCCTACTCGATGATTTCTATCGTCTGAGCTGGGTATACTTCGCTGAATGATACTGAGTTCCGCTATCTGCCGGCGGCACGCACTGGTTCAGAGGGCTACTATACTGGGTTCTACGCCGATGCTGCACACGAGGAGCCACTTATGCGCACTACTACCGAGATGCTAGAGGAGAGAGATCGTAAGAACTGTGCTTTACGCATGGCGTTGTACAACACCCACCAGGACCGCTGGGCTACACTGACGCGGCTTGCAGCAGCCCGTTCAGACGGGCTACCTGGATATGCGTGACTTGTACCCTGTTCGCACACGTCTTCCGGCTCGCATGGATTATGCTGACGTTGGAGATATCACGCCTCCGCGCGGGCGCTGTCTTCCACCCTTCGTGGGGCCAAGGCCTCATCCGAGCTGGTACGTTCCACAGTCTCGACGTGATCGTGAGTTCCCGGATCCACACGTGCCACTTCCAGGCTATGCGGGGGACCTCTACGAGGACTACTACGGAGCTGGAGATGACTGAGCCGGATCGCGACACTAGTAGTTTGTAGTAGTCGTATTTCCACGTTCCTGCGTGTCCTGTGGAATATGAGGTAGTTTGTACTAGGTTCCGGAGGTGTAGAAAAATAATGTATAGGAGCTTGGGATGCCTCCGATGAGATGTAATCTTCCTTTCACCGCAGTTGTACTTAGTTTGGTCTTGTACTAAACCATGTATGGTGTGTATGACGATGGAATAAATGTAGCAGTTTCTGTATTTACCATGTCATACGGATGAACATCTTGCATTTTGAGTTATCCCTTACATCCTGCACTTCTATGTCAGAATTTTATCACTCTGGTCTAAACCATTGTCTTGTTTTGCTAGGATGGTCGACACACGCAACAACCTTGCTCCCCCAGAGCAGGCTGAAGGCAGTGGGGCTAGAGATGCGAACCTACCTCATCCTCCTTTGGCTGAGGTCATGCTGGAGGCCGAGAGGAACAAACGGGAGACCAACCGTTTGCTGGAACGCATCGAACAGAACACAGCACTACGCCAGAGGAACGACTTGGTGTCTCTCAGTGACTTCATCAAGTTACACCCACCCACCTTCCATCACTCCGTCGAGCCCCTCGACGCCGATGATTGGCTTCACAGCATCACCCACAAGCTACGTTCTGCACACGTAGCCGAAGCTAACAAGGTCACATATGCTGCCTATCATTTTGAAGGCCCCGCCAGTCTCTGGTGGGAGAACTATGAGGCCATGCACCCAGCTGGCCAGGTCACTACTTGGGCAGAGTTCAGTGAGGCTTTCCGTGAACATCACATCCCGGAAGGTCTTATGGATCGCAAGCGAGAGGAGTTCTGCAGTTTCACCCAAGGTAGACTCACTGTGGATGCATACAGAAGGGAGTTCGGTAACCTAGCACGTTATGCAACTGACAAAGTTTCCACCGATGCCAAGAAGCAGGCAAGGTTCCGTAAGGGACTTAGCCCCGAGCTTCGCCGTGATCTCCGTCTGCACGAGTGCACTTCCTTCCAGAAGCTTGTGAACAAGGCCATCAGTGCTGAGACAGGTCAGACTGATTTCGATGCTTCACGCAAGCACGGCCGTGACACTGGTTCCTCATCCAGTTCTGGCTCTGAGCAGCGCCGAGTGTGGGTGCCTAACACCGCCCTGCCAGGTTCACACCGAGGCCATCCTATCAGGCGCCTCGCCCAACTCAGCGGTATGCACCAGCTAAGTCCTATGGTGGATCAACCAACAATTCTCCTCCACGCACCAGCACTGTGACGTGTTTCAAGTGTGGAGAACCGGGTCACTACATGCGAGAGTGTCCCCAGACCAACCCCAACCCCAACCAGTCCGGAAAGGCTATTGGCCATGGCAAGCCAACAGGGAAGGTGTACTACGCCAAGCCGGCCACCGCTGCACGTGGCCATGTGAACTGTGTCTCAGCTGAAGAGGCTCAGGAGGATCCTAACGTCGTTCTTGGTATGCTCCTTGTTAATTGCCACCCGGCATATGTTCTTTTTGATACTGGAGCATCTCATTCATTCATATCCGAGAGCTATGCTCGTTTACATAACACCGCATTCTGTGACATGCCCTCTACCATGGAAATTTCTACTCCTGGTTCTAGATGGCAGACTTCTAAAGTAAGCCATGGGAATGAAATTTAGGCTGGTAGACTTGTTTTCCTTGCGTCAGGTCCTCGGACATTAATATCATCTTGGGTATGGACTGGATGTCAGCCCATCATGCCAAGATTGATTGCTTCTCTAGGACTGTTCAACTTACCCATCCATCGGGCAAGGTAGACAATGTCTTGACCCGAGTAGCGAAGCGACAACTATATTCTCTTAATGCCAGTCCTTTGCCAGACCTCGAGGACGTTCCGGTAGTCCATGACTTTCCGGATGTTTTTCCAGAAGAATTGCGAGGTGTTCCACCTGACAGAGATGTCGAGTTCGTGATAGATCTTATTCCAGGAACTGTCCCAATCTCTAGGAGACCCTATAAGATGGCACCATTAGAACTAGCCGAGCTTAAGAAACAACTCGATGAGTCCTTGAAAAAGGGTTTCATCCGTCCTAGTTCGTCTCCATGGGCTTGTCCCCTCCTCTTCGTCAAGAAGAAGGATGGTACGGATCAGATGGTTGTAGATTATCGACCCGCCAACTTGGTCACCATAAAGAACAAGTATCCACTCCCCAGGATCAACGATCTGTATGATCAGCTCACTGGATCCTCAGTCTTCTCTAAGATGGATTTGAGGTTGGGCTACCATCAAATCAAAATCAAGAACTGGGACATTCCCAAAATGGCCTTTGTTACTCGTTATGGCCAATAAGAGTACACCGGCATGTCCTTCGGTTTAACCAACACCCCAACCACTTTCTCTCGGTTAATGAACTCAATCTTCATGGAGTATTTGGATAAATTTGTCGTGGTTTACCTCGATGATATACTCATCTACTCCAAGAATGAGGAAGAACATGCCGAGCATCTAAGGCTAGTGTTGATGAAACTTCGAGAGCATCGCCTTTATGCCAAATTCTCTATATGTGAATTTTGGTTGCCAGAACTGACCTATCTAGGCCATGTAATCTCTGGTAAGGGTATTGTGGTCAATCCCGAGCGAGTTCAAGCCGTTCTTAATTGGACTCCACCTGAATCGGTCAAGCAAGTTTGGAGCTTCCTTGGCTTAGCGAGCTATTGTCGCCACTTTGTCGAGAACTTCTCCAAAGTTGCTAAACCTCTAACTGAACTCCTCAAGAAAGATAAAAAGTTCGAGTGGACCCCATAGAGCGAGCACAGTTTTCAGGAACTGAAAAGACGACTGACATCTGCTCCCGTACTGGTACCACCAGATTTCTCCAAGGACTTTGTTACCTATTGCGACGCCTCGCGACAAGGACTAGGTTGCATTCTCATGCAAGATCGTCACGTAATTGCCTACGCCTCACGGCAATTGCACCCACATGAGGAAAATTATCCTACACATGATCTAGAGCTTGCAGCTGTAGTCCATGCACTCAAAACCTGGCGACATTACCTCCTCAGTAATCGTTGCAAAATCTTCACCGATCACCAAAGTCTGAAGTATATATTCACCCAACCGGATTTGAATCTCAGGCAAAGACGTTGGGTCGAGTTGATCACAGAATTCGACTTAGGAATAACTTACACCCCAGGAAAAGCCAATGTCATGACTGACGCACTAAGTCACATGTCTTATTCAAACAACCTGATGTTACAACAAAGTCAATCGCTTCTCCATGAGGAATTCCGAAAGCTTAACCTTCACATCGTTCCTCAAGGATTCCTTTCCACCTTGGTGGCGAAACCTACTCTTACGGATCAAATCATCGCTGCCCAAAAGCGAGATGAAGGGATATCCCAGATCAAGGAGAACATTGTAGCGGAGATGCTAAATGTTTCTCGGCAAATGATCATGGTGTTGTGTACTTTGAGAACCGTCTAGTGGTTCCTAAGAACCAGCATCTACGGCAGTTGATCCTTAAGGAGGCTCATGAATCTCCTCTCACCATTCATCCCGGAAGTACCAAGATGTATCAGGACCTACGCCAGAGGTTCTGGTGGACTAGGATGAAGAGAGACATTGCTCAATTTGTTGCTAGTTGCGACGTCTGTCGTCGTGTTAAGGCAGAGCATCAACGGCCTGCTGGCACCTTTCAACCTTTAGCTATTCCTGAGTGGAAATGGGATAAAATTGGTATGGATTTCATTACCGGTTTTCCCAGGACCAAAAGAGGGAATAACGCTATCTTCGTCGTTATTGACCGTCTTTCCAAAGTGGCCCATTTCTTGCCTGTTCGTGAGAGTATAACCGCTAGTCAGCTAGCAGACTTGTATATCTCCCGAATAGTGTCTCTCCATGGTGTTCCACTGGAAATTAACTCGGATCGAGGAAGTCTCTTCACCTCTCGATTTTGGGAAAATTTCCAAAATGCTATGCGAACCCGCCTTACCTTTAGCACCGCCTTTCACCCTCAATCAAGTGGTCAAGTAGAACGCGTCAATCAAATTCTAGAAGACATGCTTCGAGCTTCTGTTATCTCATTCGGAATGGACTGGGAGAAATGCCTTCCATTTGCCGAATTTGCTTATAACAACAGCTATCAGTCTAGCTTGGGTAAAGCTCCTTTTGAAGTTCTCTATGGACGAAGGTGTCGAATGCCTCTTAACTGGTCAGAAACGGGGGGAAGACAAATCTTTGGCCCGGATATGATCCAGCAAGCAGAAGAGCAAGTTCGCATCGTTCGTGAAAAGTTGAAAACAACCCAATCCCGTCAAAAGAGCCAATATGATCGTAAACATAAGGCTATGACTTTTGAGGTTGACGAGAAGGCTTACCTTCGGGTTACCCGTCTGAAGGGAACCCATCGATTCGGTATCAAAGGCAAATTGGCTCCTCGCTACATTGGACCCTTTTGCATTCTTGCCAAACGAGGGGAAGTTGCCTACCAATTGGAACTACCTCCGCACCTCTCCAGAGTCCACGAGGTCTTCCACATTTCTCAACTCAGGCATTTCTTCTTGGATCCTATCCGTGGAGTGGACCACGAAACGCTTGATCTCCAAGGCAATCTCACATATCGAGAATACCCCGTTCGTATCCTCAACCAAGCCGAGCGTACCACTCGCCGCCATAACATCAAGTTTCTCAAGGTTCAATGGTCGCACCATTCTGAGAAAGAAGCAACTTGGGAAAGGGAGGATCGTCTTCGACTCGAGTATCCCGCCTTCTTTCCGGAGGATCCTAAATCTCGGGAAGAGATTTTTCTGAGTGGGGGTGAGTTGTCACACCCTAGCTAGTTCATGCATTAGAGTGTTTGCATCATGATTATTTTTCATTAGAAACTTGAAATGGGGATGACAGAACCCCCAGCACCCCCTAAAACCAACTAGGGTTTACTAAAAATATTTTCAATGAACCTAAAATGCCCTTCTAAAATGTTCATCATCCCTGCCTTGGTCTTAAACCACTACCAAAAATGATGCACAAATTTCTAGGTCATCCTAAGGTCACTGGATTAAATCATTAGTTATTTGAGTTTGGGCATTTAAATAATATAAAATATTTCAAATGCTCAAATAATCCCAAACTAAAATGTTCCAAGTTGGATATATTCCAAACAGCGGCCATGTGCAGTTTGGTGAGTTTTGAAGTTGCCTAAGTATTTTTAGAAAAGCAACAAACTTACAGAAATAAAATAAAACAGAAATAAATGGGAAAGGGACTTACCTGGCCAAACCCATGCCCCAGCCCACCTGGCGGCCCAGCACTGTGCTGGCCCGCGCCAGCCAGCTGCTTCGTCCCCGCCAGGCAGGCAGGGAGGTGAGGCCGACGAGCGCAAGATCGCCACGGCGCCACCTGCTTGCCGCTTCGCCCGTGGACGAGCTGGACGACCACCACGTCGCCCCCTCGAACCCTGGAAACATCCATTTGCCCCCGTCGCCTCTCCCTCACCTCCCTCCGCCACGGCCGACGTAGCCGCTGCCCCCTCGCCATCGTAGTCGTAGCCACCGCCGTCTCTGTGCCGCCTGACCGTGTCTAGCAGCTCCGCCGTTGTCTTCTCCATCGAGCAGGCCGAGCCCCAAGCGCTCGCGTGCCCCAAAGCCACCGCATCAACCTCGCCCGACTCCGCCACCGCTGGAGATCCCCTTCGTCGTCACCGTCGCAGCAGTTCGTCCCCAACCGCGCCGCCAAGCTCATCGTCTTTGTCGTGAGCTTCTGCCCCTTCCCCTCCCTCTCGTTCTTGCTGCCGCCCCCTGCTTCGACTGCAACGAGCAGCACCACACGCGCCGCCGCCTGTGCTCGTCACCGCCGATGCTCCGACCAACTAACAGCCACGCCACCATGTCCAATGAGTTCACCTCGTTAGGTAGATCACATAGGAGCTAGCCTTGAGCCTCCAAGAGCTCCACAATGATGGGCTCGACCTCACCCAAACTACGGCCACCGCACAGCTCGTCGCCGACGTCATTTCCGGCGACCTGGAGCTCCACCACCACCACTCGACGCGGCTCACTCCCCGTCCATTTGGTCGTCGGAGGGCAAATCCCGCAGCCTCCGCCGCGTCTGGACGTCACCGGCGGCTAAACGCCGGTGAGTCAGCGTGGTTTGACCATGTGTTTGACTCCCCTGAGTCACTGACATGTGGGCCCTACCATCTGGTCAAACCTGGATTAGTTTTAATCTAATCCTAATTAACTTAATTAACTAACAGAGACACTGACTAGTGGGTCCCACTGGTCAGGTTTGACCTGGGCGCCCCTGTTAACCTGCTGATGCAGTGCTGACGTAATGCTAACGTAGTAACTCCTTTTTATGGATTTATTCTTATTCAGGAAATTCCAGAAATTAGTGCAAACTTCAAAAATTCATAGAAATTAATCTGTAACTCCAAATGCAAAGTGTTATATGTGAAAAATGATCAGAAAAATCCAATCTATCCATATGTATTGGTTTCATGCATGTTTGAGCAAGCTAACCTGCTGTTTAGTGCAAAACATGATAAAGCACTATTAAAGGCCATATATGAGCTTGGAACTTGAATCTTTGATTCAAAATTGTTCAACCCATCTGGTCATAGTTGCATTAGCCCAACACACTCATTTTGCCATCTCTCATGCATGCATCATATTGTTGCACATTGTTTGTTGTTGATTGGATATCGGTCCTCTCTGCGGCAGGTTCTGCCCCGGAAGAGTATCGTGAGTATCCAAACGAGGAGCAATACCAGTCTACGGACCCACAAGGCAAGCAACCAACCATTTGATCATATCGATACAATCCCATGTTCTCGCTCCTCCTCTCTTTTACTGCATTTAAGACAACACGATTCAAACTGCTATGTGCTACGGTAGTTGAACCCATTTCCTCTGCATGACTTGTCATTGCCACAGTAACTAGATGAAACCCACTAGCATGTGTAGGAGTTGATTGAGCCATGTGTATGTGTTACCTACCTTGCTATGCCTGCTATGCTTGGAGTTGTGTCAGGTCTGGTTCATCTGGGTGATGGGCTAGAGTGAAATGATCATGTCGGTAATGAGAGTGATGGTGTTGAACACGATTTGGTAAAGGTATCGATGAGAGGCCATGTAGGAGTACATGGTGGGTTGTTTCATTGGAACCGTCCTTAAGCACTGAGATCTGTATGTGTGATTTAAGATTCAGCTACTACCATGCATTGGGGTCCTGACAATGTTGTACTGCACGTGGCTAAACCTCTGTATGTACTTGCGCAAGGATTCACCATCTCTCTGAGGGATAACGTGCAAGTCACTTGCCTGCCCAGGAGCCACGTGGCCGCCTGTGAAGGCACCAACAAACTCGTGGCACAGGTCAGACCAAGAGGCAACGGAATCTATCGGCAAATGCATCAACCATGACTTGACGTTGGGCTTTAGTGCCAACGGGAACTAGTTGGCAAGTATCTTGTCGTCCCGTACCCCGGCAGCTTGCATACCAATGGTGTAAACACTCAAGCACTCAGACGGGTGAGTCTTGCCATCGTATTTCTCTGGGACTTCTAGTTTAAACGTGCGGGTGTTGGGCCACTGGAACTGCCGCAGCTCGCTGGTGAATGCTGAACAAGTGATTGCATATGGCAAATCACTAGCGTCCCCCGACGCAGGCCTATACTCAGTGGGCCCAGCACGCCTATTGGACTGGTGACGTGCTTCCCGTCGCCGCTCGATGGTAGTCCGGGCGTCCTCCTTGCGATGTTCCTGAAGAACTTGGCGCTGGTCACGGCGCGTCCGTGGGTCTGACGATGCCGTGGACACGTTGTCCTGGGCATCGCCCCGACGGGTCGACCGTGGCGGAGGGGAGTGCACCATGGTCGCGGCGCCCTCAACCCTTCCAGTGCCTACACGCGTCGGTTCGTCATTTCGGGACCGTGAGGGGCTCGCTCCCCGGTGGCCATATCTATTGGCATGGCAAATAAGGCGTTGGATAGCAGCCCTCCACTCCTCTTACTTCTCCAAGGCAGGAGGAAAGTCGAGGAGCATCTGTGCTCGCGACAGCGCTTCCGCTCATGTGGGTTGCAGCGAAAGGCGCGAGGAATGGGAGGAGCTCGGACTTCTAACAATGTTAGAAGGAGTCCCATCTCGATTCCGCGGCCGCACGCTCTTTTCGCCTGCACCATGATGCACATGTCGGCCATGTGTGTCTTGAGAGTGACGCTGAGGGCTCTTGCCGTGGCGACGCCCGGGGTCCTCAACATTGCGACGCGGTTCGTCGCGCACGAGTTGAGGAGACCGCGGCACGCACGTTGGCGAGGTCGATCTTCTGCCCTTGGAGGTCCCCGCACCATTCGCAGGTGGCACAGCTCCACCCTTGAGCGCAGCGGCACGCCGACCCCCATCGCCAATGCGGAGGACGCCGGCGGCCTGACTTCTTGTATTCGGTTGGTGTGGATGATCTCGATCTCCTCCACCACTGGTGCCCGCCCCGTCGCCCGTCCGCGCGGGTGTGGGCAAGCGGTCCTGGACAGGCCGATCGCCGCTGCCGTCTTATTCTTTGGAGCCATGGTGATGAAAGAGCTACTGTACTAACTACGGACCAGATTCTCACAATTAAACCCCCTGCCTGGCATGCCAAAGATGTCGGGGAAACCGATCACCTATGGGGTCACAATGATCCCTTGTACGTTCGGCGGGGGGTTAGTTGCACGAAGAGCAGGTCGAGCCGTTAGGACACAGAGGATTTTTATCCAGGTTCGGGCTGTGAGGGTGCGTCATACCCTAGTCCTGGTTTATCTGGTTTATGAGTGTTCTTGAGCTTTTGAACTAGCTATGATGCGTGCTTTGTCCAAAAGTCTAAATCCTCTCTTTGTGTGCTTTGGGCCTCCTTTTATACACAAAGGGGTTGCCACAGTGGCACACAGGAGGTGGCAAGCTACAGCGATACAAGCTTATCGCCCGATCGCGTAGGACAAGCGCATTTAATGCAATGCCTACGTGTCCTCCCGCTTTATTGGGGATGGCAACAGAATCCATCCCGTCCTTCGCCGCTTCCCCTCGCCTTGCCACACGTCTGGGCCGACGAGGCATGCAGCGCCATGCTGGCCAACCAGCTGTTGTGTTGGCAAAGTGGTAGGCTTCCACGAAGATCTGCATGCCGCCACGCAAGCGTCTGCTTAACTGTCATGCTTATCGTTGCGTTGGAGTGGTGGTGAGGTGGTGAAACCTCGCCGGGCGTGGGCCTGGCCGCGGCCCAGCGATCGTCCCCGGCAAGGGTCTTGCCGGGGTCTTCGTCATTTGGCCTTACATGGACTCGTCGGTTGTCAACCTTTGTGAGGAGCCGCATGCTACCAGGCATGTGCTCTTCAAGTCTTGATCTTGAACATTGTCAATGGTGTCAGAGCTCTCAACCCCAAGGGTAGTGGCCTTGCTGGCCTCTTCACAAGCTGCCCCGGCAAGGGGCTTGCCGGGAGGGGGCGCGCAAGTCGCCTCGGCAAGGCTTGTTGCCGGGCATGGCCTTGCTTGCCTCTTGCCGCTTGCTACTCCAGGCAGCTGTCTTGATGCCCTTCGTGTCTGTCTTGCCTTCTGCTTTCTTCCTCTGCCTCGTCGTGCCCTGCTGTGGGGGTGGCTGCAACCGTCCGTGCACAAGTAAGGGGTATGTCGGTGTACAAAAGTAGGGGCTCTCCTTTTGACCCCTTTACTTGTGCACAGGCAGTCGAAGCCACGCGCCACAACCACAAGACAAGCGAGACAACCCCAAGACCAAGGCCATAGAGAGCAGATGGACGAAGCAGGTTTCCCCGGCAAGACCATTGCCGAGGCAGCCTCGGCAGCCCCGGCAAGACCCTTGCCGGGGCGGCTCGCCCACACCAGCGGAGTGAGCCACCCTTGAGCCCACGGTTTCCAACACCATCAACTACGTTGGGCCGGGGCTCGGGAGGCACCTCCATGGTGGCATGCAGATCTTTGTGAAGACAAGAACAACACTCTAAATCAAAAGAGTGGAAGACGACGAGCCTCGGCAAGATCCTTGCCGAGGAAGCCCACAGGACCCCCGGCAAGATCCTTGCCGGGGACGACCGCAACGCCACGGCAAGACCCTTGCTGGGGCCCCGGCAAGGCCCTTGCCGAGGGCGTCCGTGAGGCCACAGCCAGGCCCGCACCCGCCAAGCTTTTCGCCACCAATTCCATGCAGCTGCCAGCCCACCAGCCGGGCAGGCACCTGTGTGTCAATGCAGGGCTCCTCCGCCAACTCAGCACGTGCCTACGTGGTGGCATGCAGATCTTCCTGAAGGCTCCACCACTGTGCCGCCTCAGCTGCTTGCCTGCCTACATGGCGCCACCGCCTCGCTGGCCCAGGCGCGTGTCAAGACAAGGCGAAGCGGCGGTAAAGTGGAGGGGACACGTCAGGGACGCATTAAATGCGTTTTGTCCCGTAATAGCTAGTGATATGCATAGCCACAGTACCCCGATGCCACCTCCTGGTGCCACTGTGGCGATCCCTTTGCCTATAAAAGGATACCCAAGGCATCAAGGAGAAGGATTCGGACTCTTGGACAAGTTACGCCCCCTGTAGCTAGTTCGAGCTCCTCAAGAACACAGATATACACATCCAAGCAGGACTAGGGTATTACGCATCTCTGCGGCCCGAACCTAGGTAAACGACCCGCATGCTTGTACTGACTGCTGATCCTGCTCTCCTCACCACCCAGCGCCCCGCAACCATAGTAGGGATTCTTGTGATCCCATAGGTGTCGTTTCTCACCGACATCTTTGGCGCGCCAGGTAGGGGGCGCAGTAGTGAGCATCTGGTTTTGTAGCCAGTGGCACAGTTCCGCATCGCTATGGCCCCCAAGAAGGAGAGGGCCAGAAGAAAAAGACCCTGCCTGCGAACGAGTAGGACACCAGCGCGGCAACAAAAGAGCTAAGTCATGCCAAACTTTAAACTTTTCTTCTTAATATAAGGTTATCGCCCTCGGAGATTCTGCCCTATGTATGGAAACCTGCACGCAAAGGGGCCCTTCTGCGATTGGCAACGCCCTTGTTCTGTTTCGAGTCCACTGAACAGCTCAAACGGCCGCGTCGAGAGTGGCAGGGTAGCCTTCCGCAATTGGCAACGCTCTTGATTCTGACTCGAGTCAATCTCGACAGACCGAGTGGCCGCGTCAAGGGTGGTAAGGTGGTTCGCCCGGCAGCAAGTGCACCCGGTAGGCCAATGGGGATCCGTCCCCTAGACGCTGCCCTGGGTTTACGCGCCGGCAAGCCTACCCAGTTAATGTAGGGTGGACATACAAAGGGAAATCGAACGGGAAAATAACATGCATGATATCAAAAGTACTGCAGAGTTATATTACATCAAATTGTTGCTGCGGTTCTAACTAAAGATATAAATTGTCTTGGTCATGAACACGCAGCGGCAACAAGGAACGGGGCACCTAGTCCCGGCGCTAGCCCTCCACCCTCCGGATTCCGCCGATGCGGCTGATGACGGGCTCGATGCGCTCCTCGATCCCAGAGAGGTCCGTGTCGTCCGGCAAGCTATCCAGCGTGGAGTCGAAGTCGAGGTCGGGGTACCAGAAAGCCAGCTTGGTGAGGACCTTGGTCATGGCGCCCCGGCAGATTCGCCGGGACTCGTCGGCCAAGGTGCTTGCCTGGTTGGACTTGAGCTGCTCCAAGGCCCCGAGAACAACCTCGAAGAACAGGGCCAGTTTGGCGTTGGTGGTCCCGCTACGCTCTGGGGCGTACCTCGCATTTGGCATCCCCATGGTAGCCAGGTGCGCGGTGATCCTGCCGGCGACATCCTCGAGGCGGCCGATCCAGCGGTTCTAACCATCCACGAAATCCTTGTGGGTGGCGGCCTCATCCTTCCGCAGCTGCTTCTCGGTCTCCAGCTCCTTGGCGAGAGCCCCCTCCCGGGCTTTGGCCTCCGTGAGCATCTCCTCGAGGCCTTCCAGCTTCAGCGTGAGGTCTTTGTTGGACTTGTTGGCCTCGGAGAGCTCCCCGGCCTTGCTGATGGCCACGCCCTGCGCCTCCGTCAAGGCGCCGTTGAGCGTGTCCTTCTCCTGGGACAGCTTTAGGGCCTGCTCCTTCAGCCCGTCCCGCTCCGCCTCCAGCTCCTTCACCTTGCCGGCATGAACTAGAGCCTGGGCATCGAGCGCCTCTCTGTGCCTCTGCTCCAGCTCTTGGGTCCGCTGCAGGACAAGCTTCTCCACCTCTTCATCCTTGCCGCGGAGCATGGCGGCGAGCCTCTCCTCACGCGTGGCAAGGTCCTCCTCCTGGGAGTTCAGTGTGGCCTCGTGCTGAGTCCGGGTGGCTTCGGCGGCGACGGCCAAGTTCTTCGCCGTCTCTTGGGCCTTCTCGACGTTGGCCATCTTCATGGTGAGCTCCACATCACGCTTGGCTAGATCGCCCTAGGCGGCCTTCTGCTTGTCACGAGCCTGGCGAAACCAGTCCTGCGTCTCGACGACGCGCTTCTGGAGGTCTGCCTCCGCCTTCTCCACCACCCCCGCCCTGGACTTAACCTTGTCCAAACGGGCGCGCTGAAGCGCCTGGAGCTTCCAGAAGCTGGCACCCATGGCCTAGATCAGCCGCTCCTCCTGGGAGCCGTCGCCACCAACGCTCGGCTCGTCGACGACCTTGAGCCCGGCGGTGTCAAGCACTTCGTCGTCAAACACCTCTCCCTCGACGGGTGTCCTGGTGCTCGACGCGCCTGGGAGGTGGATGAACAAGTCGTCACTCACCCTCAGGTACTTGCCGGAGCTTGAAGCAGCAGAGGAAGAAGGCTGGTCATCAGCCACCTCCTCCTCCTCCTCAGCAGTGGCCGTGCCGGCCTCCCCGGAAGGCCCTTGCCGGCCTCCTCAGCGGTGGCCTTGCCGGCCTCCCCGGCAGGCCCCTCTGCGGCGTCCTCAGCAGTGCCCCTGGCGGCCTCCTCGGCGGCGATCTTCTCGGCCTCCGCCGCGGCGTTCTTGGCCACATCCTCGATGACGGTGTCCAGGTCCTCCCGGTCCGTCGAGAGAGGATCTGGATATGACGAAGAGGGTGGGGGTAAAGCCGAGATCAAAGATTCCAAAAGAAGAGAAAAAGCAGGGACGAAGGGAGAGCGACTTACCAGTGCCAGGCTGAGAAGCAGAAGTCCCCTCCCCGCCCACATTTGGCGTCGAGGCGAAGCCGCCAGTGCCCAAGTTCTCCTCCTCCTCGTCCATGTGCGTGGGCTCGGCGCTTGGCGCCCTTATTGGAGACACCCCTCGGGGCGGCGTGGTCGACGGGGGCGGCGTGTTGGGAGTAGCCCTCTGCGGCTCCTCCTGCTGCTGCTCTCCTCCTACACACCCGCCAAGGTCAGCACCAGAGTGTCATACCCCTAACACATGTCGATGAGGGCAGAGTAATGAGCTTACGCCGGGGGCTGTGCTGGTGGCTGCTTAACACCACCAGTGGCGCCTTTGAAGTACCAGCCGGGGGCTGGCCGCCCGCCGAGGCCTTGGCCCTCTTCACTCTCTGGGCCAGCGTCTCCACATCCCTGCAAATACGAAGACAAGTCAAGACAAGCGTTACAAATTGAGAGGACGGGGATGACAGGAAGAGCGGGATGCTTACTCGTCGTCCGCATCCTCCTCTGTTGCCTTCCTCTTCGGGCTGAGGGATTCGAAGTCGAAGTCGGCCCTCGCGTCGGTGTCTACCGGGGGAGGAGAAGAAGGCGGGGTCTGCGCACGCTTGGACGAAGAGAAAGCAGATGCCTTCTTCTTCGCCACCGCGGCCTTCACCACCTCCTTCGCCGCCGCGGCTCTCGCCTGACGCGCGGACTCCACCGAAGACTTAGGCCGCCGCGCGGCCTCGCCGGGGCGGACCGGATCACCAGAAGTGGCCCGGCGCAGGACTCGCCTCCTCCCTGAGGCCGGAGGGTCAACAGCCCCGGCCTCCTCCGACGACGACTCGTCGTCCTCATCCTCAACAAGAGGAGCCCCGGTGCTGGCGCTGCTGGCCTCCCTGGCGGCCTCCGCCCACCTGGCGAGCTCCTCCTCCTCCGCGGCCGTCGCATCCTTGTCCTCCACGCCGCCGGCGCTGTCGGCCTCCTCGGCAAGCTTCGCCTCCTCCGCGGCAAGTTTCGCCTCCGCCACCCTGGCGGCGATGTAGTCCAGCTCCGCCTGGGAGGTGTCTTGGATGAGCCGCGGCTCGGCTGTGACGTACCCCTCGTGCAAGGCATCGAAGAGTTCCCCCACTTGGAGGTCGTCCGGCTCGACCCAGTTCGGGTCAAGGCCGTGCGCGTTGAAGTCCGGCATCATGGCGATGATCTCGGACCGGCAAGAATATTTGCACAGCGGGACCACTCCTGCCGGCAACTTGAAAACGGGCTCTTTGGCAACCTTGCCGGCCCTCGCGGCGTCCCTCGCGGCCTTACTGGACCGCTCGACCTCGCCGTCATCATTGACCTCGAGCTGGAAGATCCGTTGGCAGAGATGGGCGTGCCTCAGCACCGTCAGGTTGTGGTCGAGGCCGAGGCAAAGCCTCATGATGTCAGCGGCATTCGTGAAAAGCAGGCCGGCCTCCCCTTGTTGTGCAGAGGAGCGATTCGGCGGCGGATGAAGTCTGCTCCGATCATTTCGAGGGTGAGCCCGGCCTGGGTGATTCGAAGTATCCTGGTGATGGCAATTGTGAGCTTCGCGTCGTCGGCGTCAACGTCGCCCAGTCGTTTCCTCGGACTGGCGGCTCCCGGCGAACCTCGCAGAATGCTGGCGGGTTCTCCTCCTCAATCCAGCACCACCGGCCCCGCCACTCTTCCCACCTCTCCTTCGTGGCGCCATCCGGGTACGCCCCCTTGGGCCTCGAAATCTAGGCGACGCAACCAGAGATGGCGCCCCCCTTTTGAATCCGAGGGGAGAAGTAATGGCGAAAGAGCGCCGTGTTGGGGTGCACCCCGGTGAAGCCCTCGCAGAGGTGTGCGAAGAGAGCCATGCACGCCATGACATTCGGAGTGAAATCCAGAAGGCGGAAGCCGTAGGTGTGCATGATGTCTTTGAAGAAATCAGAGAAGGGGGGGCAAAGCCCGCAGGAGAAGTAGTCGACGAAGAAGGGGTACTGATTTGGGGAGGCCCCGGCGCTAGCAGGGAAGACGCGCGTGGCTGGATGCCCCGTCATTTCTCCCCCCGTCTTCACCCCCACAGGGCTTTGAAGAACTCCCGAAGCTCGGGCACGCCGCCGTCGAAGGGAAGTAGGCGAGCTGCGCCCGTCGCGCCACCAGCTCGCTCTCCGGCTGCTCCGCCGCCCCGGCATCTTTGGCCACTCCCTTGCCTCTGGTGGATTTGGGCGCCATGGTGGCTGCGAGAAGCAAGAGGGCAGAAGATGGCGGGAGCGCAGTGGCGGTGGACGAAGCTTAGGGAGGAAGGAGAAGGGGGCGGCGGCTCTGATATCGGAAGAGGACGCAGAAGGGGTAAAGTGAGCAGCGCGCCCGCGGTTATTCCTTTTTACGGGGAAGGCGCGGGCCGCCTCCTTTCCCATTAACTGTGACGTGACGCATGCGTGCGGGAACCGTCCCACGCATGCCCCCCACGTCACGCGCGCTCCTCCATGACGCGCGTTCAACACGGGTCGTGGGAAGCGCGGCGGACGGAAAGTTACCGCAGTAAAAACCGCCCCGCCTGCCCGCGCACCATTTTGGGCCTGGCCCAACATCGTGTTGCACTTATGTGTGGCCCAGGCCCGGGGGCTCCTGTCGGTGTACGAAAATAGGGGCTCTCCTTTTGACCCCTTTACTTGAGCACAGGCAGTCGAAGCCACGGCCGCACTTGGCAAGGCAGGGGAGGTGAACCGAGGTGAATCCAAGGCACAAGACAAGCGAGACAACGCCAAGACCAAGGCCACAGAGAGCAGATGGACGAAGCAGGTTACCCCAGCAAGACACTTGCCGGGGCAGCCCCGGCAAGACCCTTGCCGGGGCGGCTCGCCCACACCAGCGGAGTGAGCCACCCTTGAGCCCACGGTTTCCAACACCATCAACTACGTTGGAACGGGGCTCAGTAGGCACCTCCATGATGGCATGCAGATCTTTGTAAGACAAGAACAACACTCTAAATCAAAAGAGTGGAAGATGACGAGCCTCGGCAAGATCCTTGCCGAGGAAGCCCACAAGACCCCCGGCAAGATCCTTGCCGGGGACGACCGCAACGCCACGGCAAGACCCTTGCCGGGGCCCCGGAAAGGCCCTTGCCGAGGGCGTCCGCAAGGCCACAGCAAGGCCCGCACCCGCCAAGCTTTTTGCCACCCATTCAATGCAGCTGCCAGCCCACCAGCCGGGCAGGCACCTGCGTGTCAACGCAGGGCTCCTCCGCCAACTCAGCACGCGCCTACGTGGTGGCATGCAGATCTTCCTGAAGGCTCCACCACCGCGCCGCCTCAACTGCTTGCCTGCCTACATGGCGCCACCGCCTCGCTGGCCCAGGCGCGTGTCAAGACAAGGCGAAGCGGCGGTAAAGTGGAGGGGACACATCAGGGACGCATTAAATGTGTTTTGTCCCGTAATAGCTAGCGATAAGCATAGCCACAGTACCCCGATGCCACCTCCTGGTGCCACTGTGGCGATCCCTTTGCCTATAAAAGGAGACCCAGGGCATCCAGGAGAAGGATTTGGACTCTTGGAAAAGTTACACCCCCTGTAGCTAGTTCGAGCTCCTCAAGAACACAGATATACACATCCAAGCAGGACTAGGGTATTACGCATCTCTGCGGCCCGAACCTGGGTAAACGACCCGCGTGCTTGTACTGACTGCTGATCCTGCTCTCCTCACCACCCAGCGCCCCACAACCGTAGTAGGGATTCTTGTGATCCCATAGGTGTCATTTCTCACCGACAGGGTACAGAAGTACCCATACTTTCGTACACCTACACTAACCTATTAACCGAGGGCCTAGGGCAAGTTTCTGTTTTTTGCCTATTTTAGAGTTTTGCAGAAAAGGAATACCAAACGGAGTCCAAACGGAATGAAACCTTCGCAATGATCTTTCTTGGACCGAAAGAAAACTAGAATACTTGGAGATGAAGTCAGAGACGTAACGAGGAGGCCACGAGGCAGGAGGGCGCGCTCAGGGGGTAGGCGTGCCCCCCACCCTCGTGGGCCCCTCGTAGCTCCCCTGACCTAGTTCCTTCGCCTATATATATACTCTTACACCCTAAAAACATCAGGGGGAGCCACGAAACCACTTTTCCACCGCCGCAACCTTCTGTACCCATGAGATCCCATCTTGGGGCCTTTTCTGGTGATCTGCCGAAGGGGGATTCGATCATGGAGGGCTTCTACACCAACACCATTGCACCAACACCATTGCCTCTCCGATGAAGCTTGGGTATTTTACCACAGACCTTTGGGTCCATAGTTATTAGCTAGATGGCTTCTTCTCTCTCTTTGATTCTCAATACAAAGTTCTCCTCGATGTTCTTGGAGATCTATTCGATGTAATACTCTTTTGCGGTGTGTTTGCCGAGATCCGATGAATTGTGGATTTACGATCAAGATTATCTATGAATATCATTTGGTTTTTCTCTGAATTCTTACATGCATGATTTGATGTCTTTGCAAGTCTCTTCGAATTATCGTTTTAGTTTGGCCTACTAGATTGATCTTTCTTGCAAGAGGAGAAGTGCTTAGCTAGCTTTGGGTTAAATCTTGTGGTGTCCTATCCCAGTGACAGTAGGGGTAGCAAGGCACGTATTGTATTGTTGCCATCGAGGATAACAAGATGGGGTTTTCATCATATTGCTTGAGTTAATTCCTCTACATCATGTCATCTTGCTTAATGTGGTACTTCATTCTTTATGGACTTAATACTCTAGATGCATGCTGGATAGCGGTCGATGTGTGGAGTAATAGTAGTAGATGCAAACAGGAGTCGGTCTACTTGACACGGACGTGAGGCCTATGTTCATGATCATTGCCTTAGATGTCATCATAATTATGCGCTTTTCTATCAATTGCTCGGCAGTAATTCGTTGACCCACCGTAATATATGCTATCTTGAGAGGAGCCACTAGTGAAACCTATGGCCCCCGGGTCTCTTTTCCATATTATTGAATCTCGTTTACATCTTGCTAGTTTCCGATCTACTATTTTGCAATCTTTACTTTCCAATCTATAAACCCAAAATACCAAAAATATTAACTTTACTATCTCTATCAGATCTCACTTTTACGAGTGACCGTGAAGGGATTGACAACCCCTTTATCGCGTTGGTTGCAAGTTCTTGATTGTTTGTGCAGGTATTCGGTGACTTGTGCATCGTCTCCTACTAGATTGATACCTTGGTTCTCAAAACTGAGGGAAATACTTACGCTAGTTTGCTGCATCACCCTTTCCTCTTCAAGGGAAAACCAACGCAAGCTCCAGAGGTAGCACCTACTGCACTTTTGTTACTACTACCGTTAGTTGCTCGTTACAAATTATCTTGCTATCAAACTACTCTGTTACTTAGAATTTCAGCACTTGCAGACATTACCTTGCTGAAAACCACTTGTCATTTCCTTCTGCTCCTCATTGGGTTTGACACTCTTACTTATCGAAAAGGCTACAATTGATCCCATATACTTGTGGTTCATCAGTGGGAGGGAGGGAGGAGCAGCCAAATGAGGCGCCCAAGTAGGAGGTATCCTACTTGGGGTCCCTCCCAAGCCACCCCCTTTCCTTATTTGGAGAGGGGGGAAAGGCAGGGGAGGGTGGCTCCCCCCCTTTCATTTCTCCCGTCAGAGGGAAAGGCAGGAGGGGCTAGCCCTCCCCCTTTTCCTTCCCTAGGGCTGGCCAAACAAGGGAGGAGGTGCACCAACCCCCTTGTGGACTGGTTTGTCCCCTCCTTTGGCCCATAAGGCCCATAACTTGTCGGGGGGGGTGCCCGGAACCCCTTCCGGTGACCCGACTCCTTCCCGGTACGTCTCAAAACACTTTCGGTGTCCAAATACCATCATCCTATATATCAATCTTTACCTCTTGACAATTTCGAGACTCCTCGTCATGTCCGTGATCTCATCTGGGACTCCGAACAACATTCGGTCACCAAAACATATAACCCATATAACACTATATCGTCAATGAACGTTAAGCGTGCGGACCCTATGGGTTCGAGAACTATGTAGACATGACCGAGACACCTCTCCAGTCAATAACCAATAGCGTGAAATGGATGCCCATATTGGATCCTACATATTCTATGAAGATGTTTATCGGTCGAGCCATTATGACAACATACATAATTCCCTTTGTCCAATGGTATGTTACTTGCCCGAGATTCGATCTTCAGTATCTTCATACCTAGTTTAATCTCGTTACCA
This sequence comes from Aegilops tauschii subsp. strangulata, assembly GCF_002575655.3. Taxonomy (NCBI): domain Eukaryota; kingdom Viridiplantae; phylum Streptophyta; class Magnoliopsida; order Poales; family Poaceae; genus Aegilops; species Aegilops tauschii. Next base: position 555,936,890 of record NC_053041.3, on the reverse strand, counting down.
GCAAGTCTCTTTACTTGTTCCATAATACATCACCTTGTGACTAACTTCTTAGTCATTTGTTTGCAAGCTTATGATGTGTATTACCAAGGGGCCCAGTGATACCTCTCCGATACTCGGAGTGGCAAATCCTAAGCTCGATCTACGCCAACTCAACAAACAACTTCAAAGATACCTGTAGAGCATGTTTATGATCACTTAGTTACGTTGTGATGTTTGATAGCACACAAGGTATTCCTCCGGTATCCGGGAGTTGCATAATATCATAGTCGAAGGAATATGTATTTGACATGAAGAAAGCAATAACAATAAACTAAACGATTATTATGCTAAGCTAACGGATGGGTCTGGTCCACCACATCATTCTCCTAATGATGTGATCCTGTTATCAAATGACAACACATGTCTATGGTTAGGAAACCTTAATCATCTTTGATCAATGAGCTAGTCTAGTAGAGGCTTACTAGGACACTGTATTTGTTTATGTATTCACACATGTATTTAAGTTTCCGATCAATAAAATTCTAGCATGAATAATAAACCTTTATCATGAATAAGAAAATATAATATAAAATAACAACTTTATTATTGCCCCTAGGGCATATTTCCTTCAGTCTCCCACTTGCACTAGAGTCAATAATCTAGTTCACATCACCATGTGATTTAACACCCATAGTTCACATCGCCATGTGCTTAACACCCAAAGAGTATTAAGGAGTGATCATGTTTTTCTTGTGAGAGAAGTTTAGTCAATGGGTCTGTCACGTTCAGATCCATATGTATTTTTGCAAATTTCTATGTCTACAATACTCTGCATTGAGCTACTCTAGCTAATTGCTCCACTTTCAATACGTATCCAGATTGAGACTCAAAGTCATCTGAATCGGTGTCAAAGCTTGCATCAATGTAAATCTTTACGATGAACTCTTTATCACCTCCATAACCGGGAAATATTTCCTTAGTCCTCTTAGGTAATTAAGGATAATTTTGACTGCTGTCTAGTGATCTACTCCTGGATCACTATTGTACCTCTTTGCCAAACTTATGGCAAGGTACATAATAGGTCTGGTAAACAGCATGGCATACTTTATAGAACCTATGGTTGAGGCATAGGGAATGACTTTCATTATCTCTCTATCTTCTGTCGTGGTTAGGATTTGAGTCTTACTCAACTTCACACCTTGCAACACAGGCAAGAACCCTTTCTTTGACTGATCTATTTTGAACTTCTTCAAAATTTTGCCAAGGTATATACTTTGTGAAAGTCCTATTAGGCGTCCCGATCTATCCCTATAGATCTTGATGCCCAATATGTAAGTAGATTCACTGAGATCTTTTATTGAAAAATTCTTATTCAAGTATCCTTTCATGCTATCCAAAAATTCTATATCATTTCCAATCAACAATATGTCATCCACATATAACATCAGAAATGCTATAGAGCTCCCATTCACTTTCTTATAAATAGAGGCTTCACTGTAAGTCTGTATAAAACCATATGCTTTGATTCACCTCATCAAAGCGTATATTCCAACTCTGAGATGTTTGCACCAGTCCATAGATGGATCGCTGGAGCTTGCACACTTTGTTAGCACCTTTAGGATCGACAAAACCTTCTAGTTGCATCTTATACAACTCTTCTTTAAGAAATCCTATGAGGAATGCAGTTTTGACGTCCATTTGCCATATTTCATAATCATAAAATGCGGCAATTGCTAACATGATTCGGACGGACTTAAGCATCGCTACGGGTGAGAAGGTCTCATCGTAGTCTACCCCTTGAACTTGCCGAAAACCTTTTGCGACAAGTCAAGCTTTGTAGACAGTAACATTACCATCAGCATCAGTCTTCTTCTTGAAGATCCATTTATTCTCTATGGCTTGCCGATCATCGGGCGGGTCCACCAAAGTCCACACTTTGTTCTCATACATGGATCCTATCTCTGATTTCATGGCCTCAAGCCATTTTTCGGAATTTGGGCTCATCATAGCTTCTTCATAATTCATAGGTTCGCCATGGTCTAGTAACATGACCTCTAGGGCAGGATTACCATACCACTCTGGTGCGGATCATGCTCTGGTCGACCTACGAGGTTCAGTAGCAACTTGAGCTGAAGTTTCATGATAATTATCATTTGCTTCCTCTCTAGTTGGTGTAGGCATCACGGGAACGGATTTCACTGATGTGCTACTTTCCAGTTCAAGAGAAGGTACGATTACCTCATCAAGTTATACTTTCCTCCCACTCACTTCTTTCGAGAGAAACTCCTTCTCTAGAAAGGTTCCATTCTTGGCAACAAAAATCTTGCCTTCGGATCTGTGGTAGAAGGTGTACCCAATTGTTTCCTTAGGGTATCCTACGAAGACGCACTTCTCCGATTTTGGTTCGAGCTTATCAGGATGAAGCCTTTTGACATAAGTGTCACAACCTCAAACTTTAAGAAACGACAGCTTACATTTCTTGCCAGAGCACATTTTACACAGTGTTGTCTCAACGGATTTAGACGGTGCCCTATTTAACGTGAATGCAGCTGTCTCTAATGCATAAACCCAAAACGATAGTGGTAAATCAGTAAGAGACATCATAGATCGCACCATATCTAATAAAGTACGGTTACGATGTTCGGACACACCATTAAACTGTGGTGTTCCAGGTGGCGTGAGTTATGAAACTATTCCAGATCATTTTTAAATGAAGGCCAAACTCGTAACTCAAATATTCGCCTCCATGATCAGATCATAGAAACTTTATTTTCTTGTTACGATGATTCTCCACTTCACTCTAAAGTTCTTTGAACTTTTCAATTGTTCCAGGGTTGGTTACAATAATGGAAAGATCATGCTAAATCTTGACTTGGAGGGCACACCAAGCCTCCGAAGATCTTCTCTCCAGTCACGAGTCCACTCCCGAGCTTTGCTCCATAGTAGCCCACCAGTCCGGCCCATAAGAGATGGGCCAGTGGCCGTGGACCCCTTAATCCAGGACTCCCTCACCGGCCTTGCCTCTGAGCCGTAGTCGTTGCCCCGTGGCCTCACCTCGCCTTCAAGTTGCCGTGTTGTGCCCCCGCTTCCAAGCTGCCGGCAGCGCCTAACCGACCTTGCCTTCGCCCGGAGCCGGCCTGGCCCCCTCGCTGTCGTAGTGGCCTTACCGGCCTCGTTGCCCCGAGAAAGGCCGGTTTTGCCTCGTCTACTCGGCGCTAAGCCGGCCTCGCCGGCCTGCCTCCTTTTCTCAAACTGCTACCGCAGGGTCGTCCTGGCCTACAGGTCACCGATCCACCGGAGGGTCCGTTCCGAGCTCAGCCTCAATTCGCCGCTCCACCGTGGCCAGCCACTTCTGCCGCCTCCATCTTCAAGTCGACGCCGCCACTTCGCTCCATCTCCACGGAGCCTCCGGCCACCGTCATCACCTCTGTGGCCGGCCCTACCCACCGCCTTTGCCGTTGCGTGGCCGCGGCCTCAAGCCACCACCACCGAGGCTGGCCCTGCCCTCCAACTCTGCCGCGCGTGGCCGCAGCCTTGATACTGTTGGGGAACGTAGTAATTCAAGAAAATTTCCTATGATCACACAAGATCTATCTAGGAGATGCATAGCAATGAGACGAGAGAGTGTGTCCACGTACCCTCGTAGACCAAAAGCGGAAGCGTTTAGTAACGCGGTTGATATAGTCGAACGTCTTCATGATCCAACCGATCCAAGTACCGAACGTACGACACCTCCGTTTCAGCACACGTTCAGCACGATGACGTCCCTCGAGCTCTTGATCCAGTAGAGGGTCGAGGGAGAGTTCCGTTAGCACGACGGCGTTGCCAAGGTGTTGATGATGTTACCAGCACAGGACTTCGCCTAAGCACTACGATGATATGACCAAGGTGTTAAACTGTGGAGGGGGCCACCGCACACGGCTAAGAGAATAATTGTTATGCCTTGGGGTGCCCCCTGCCCCCGTATATAAAGGAGGGAGGGAGGAGGCCGGCGGCCAGGAGGGGCGCGCGCCATGGGGAGTCCAACTAGGATTCCCAATCCTAGTTGGAGTCCCCTTCCTTTGCAAGAGGGGGAGAGAGGGAAGGATTAGGAGAGGGAGAAGGAAAGAGGGGGGCGCTGATACGTCTCCAATGTATCTATAATTTATGAAGCATTCATGCTATTATATTATCCGTTTTTGGATGTTTATGGGCTTTATTATACACTTTTATATTATTTTTGGGACTAACCTATTAACCGGAGGCCCAACCCAAATTGTTGTTTTCTTGCCTATTTCAGTGTTTCGAAGAAAAGGAATATCAAACGGAGTCCAAACAGAATGAAACCTTTGTGAGAGTTATTTTTGGAACGGAAGAAATCCAGGAGACTTGGAGTGGACACGTCAGGGAAGCTTCGAGGTGGCCACGAGGGTCAGGGATACGCCCCCACCCTCGTGGGCCCCTCGTGACTCCCCTAGTGAAAGTATGAACCCTAGGCCTTGTTTCCTAGCATTGCAATACCATTTGTGCTCACTTTTACCACTTGTTACCTTGCTGTTTTTATAATTTTAGATTACAAAAACCTATATCTACCATCCATATTGCACTTGTATCACCATCTCTTCGCCAAACTAGTGCACCTATACAATTTACCATTGTATTGGGTGTGTTGGGGACACAGGAGACTCTTTGTTATTTGGTTGCAGGGTTGTTTGAGAGAGACCATCTTCATCCTACGCCTCCCATGGATTGATAAACCTTAGATCATCCACTTGAGGGAAATTTGCTACTGTCCTACAAACCTATGCACTTGGAGGCCCAACAACGTCTACAAGAAGAAGGTTGCGTAGTAGACATCAAGCTCTTTTCTGGCGCCGTTGCCGGGGAGGTGAGTGCTTGAAGGTATATCTTTAGATCTTGCAATTGAATCTTTTTGTTTCTTGTTTTATCACTAGTTTAGTCTATAAAAGATAATTACAAAAAAATGGAATTGAGTTTGCTTCATACGCTTCATCTTTTTAATATCTTTCGTGAGAATGATGGAAAGGAAAAATGTGCTCAAGTGCTAGAAGAAGAAGTCTATAAAATGTTTGGCACTAAATCTTTGAATGATGAGCATGATTGCAATTTTGTTAGTATGAACTCTTTGAATATGCATAGTACTAATGATGATTGCACTAGTCATGATGAAAATGTCTCTTATAAGCATGTCAATTTTTGTGGAGTGCATAGAGTTTGCAAGTACACACCAAATAGGGAAGATAGATTTTGCAGGAGGCATAAGCATTTAGAAACTAAATGGTTGCAAGAAAGGCTAGATGTGAGTGCTGAAAATTTAAAATTTCTTTACCGTACTTGTGAACTTTGCAATGATCGTGGTCATTTAAATCTCTGATGCAAATTGTTTCATGATCGAATCGTGTCCAAAAATTGTGATGACTTGATTTCCCTTGCACATCATAATGAACTTAGTTTGCTTTTGGGTTATGAAGAATTGAAACGTTTAACTAAGCATATTCCAGAATATAACCTTGAGAAATTCCTTGATATTGATCTAGAGGAAATTTATATGTATTGTGCGGTGAATTGCATTGAAAATCCTTATATTGCCAATTACATAAAGAAAAGAAAGCAAATAGAAGACGAAGAGAATACTAATGAAAGGGAAGAGACTTCCCAATATCCTCCTATTATTTCTTATGATGAATCAGGTAACGAGGAGGAGCTTTCTATTCAACCAGTCTCATTAATAAGGAGCTCAAAAAAGAGGGTTAAACCCATACATGATGTGAAGATGAAAAAGAAAAGACGGAGAAGCAAAGGTAGAAAGGTATCCCTCTCAAATGATGTTGCTCCTATTACTCATTGTGATGATGATAATTGCTATACTATTGGTGCTATCCATACTATTAATGATGAGAGTGACTATGCTTATGATATGAAAAGGCCCAAGCTTGGGGATGGTATGTTTGATGAGAATGACATGTTTGAGAATATATTTGCTGCAATTAATGTTTGTCCTAAGCTTGGGGATGCTACGTTTAATGAAGAGGATATTTTTAGCCTCTCAAGTTTAGATGAGCAAATTTATTATGATGATAGCATGCCTCCTATTTATGATGGTTATATTGATGAAAGTGGGTTTGGAAGAGTGTCAACTTTAGGAAGTAACGATCCCACTATTTTCGAGGGTGTTGCATCTTATAATATTTATGAAAGTGGATTTGTAGAGGTCATGACTTTATTTAGTGTTGAATCCACTATTTTGGAAGAGGTTTCAATCGATTATGATGAGAACAAAGTTGCTACTTATGATGATTATTGTGATGAAACTTATGCTATAAAAAGTAGTGATGATTATATTTATAAAACTTGTCATAATTATGATTACTCCTTTTCTGAACATTACTCTTTTAATATAGAAACAATTTATAGTATTCGAGTCTCTTATGATACTCCCACTATTCCGAATAGGAAGAATTTTGCTTATGTGGAGAGTAGTAAATTTTCTATGCAAGTACATCACGAAAAGAATGATTTAGGTGCTGATTATATTGTTGAATTCATTCATGATGCTACTGAAAATTATTATGAGGGAGGAACATATGCTTGTAGGAACTGCAATAATATCGAGTCTCCTCTCTATGTGCTTAAAATCTTGAAGTTATGCTTGTTTTGCCTTCCTATGCTAGTTGATTATTGTTCCCGTAAGTTTGCTCACAAAATCCCTATGCATAGGAAATGGGTTAGGCCTAAATGTGCTAGTCATATGCTTCATGATGCTCCCGTTATGTTTCAATTCTTATCTTTTATGTGAGCATCATTGTCATCATCATGCCTAGCTAGAAAGGCATTAAAGAAAAGCGCTTGTTGGGAGACAACCCAATATTACCCTTACTGTTTTTGTGTGTCCACATGATTATGCTACTGTATTAATCATGTTTTATAGCTTTTGTTTCAATTAAGTGCCAAGTAAGACCTTTAGGATAGCTTACGGTGATAGTTGTGTTGATCCTGCTGAAAATCAGAAACTTTTGCACCCAGTAAATTAGTTTTGATAGTTCACAGAAATGTGCTTTTGATCTGATTCTTTTTACTATGGATTGGTACAAAAATTTCTCAGGTTCTCCTAATTTGGTAGAATTTTTGGAGTTACAGAAGTATTTGAGAGTTACAGATTACTACAGACTGTTCTGTTTTTGACAGATTCTGTTTTCTATGTGTTGTTTGCTTATTTTGATGAATCTATGAGTAGTATCGGAGGGTATGAACCATAGAGAAGTGGGAATACAGTAGATATTACACCAATATGAATTTAGAATCAGTTCATAACAGTACCTAAGTGGTGGTTTATTTTTCTTATACTAACGGAGCTTACGAGTTTTCTGTTGAGTTTTGTGTTGTGAAGTTTTCAAGTTTTGGGTAAAGATTCGATGGACTATGGAATAAGGAGTGGCAAGAGCCTAAGCTTGGGGATTCCCCGGATGGTATCCCCTCTTTCGTCTTCGTCCATCGGTAACTTTACTTGGAGCTATATTTTTATTCACCACATGATATGTGTTTTGCTTGGAGCGTCATTTTATTTTGTTTTGTTTTGCTTGCTGTTTGAATAAAATACCAAGATCTGAAATTCTTAAATGAGAGAGAGTCTTCACATAGCTACATAATTATTTAACTACTCATTGATCTTCACTTATATCTTTTTGGAGTAGTTTGTTATTTACTCGTGTGCTTCACTTATATCCTATGAGTAAATGGTCGAATGATTTGAATATCATAAATCTGAATTTATATATGTTTCATATGCTTATCCCATGGGGAGTAATGACTTCACATCTAAGAAGTAGAGGTGGTAAATTTATTGAAGGTTAGAAAACATTGTATTGGTCACTTGAACAATTCATGAAAGAATATTGAAGGAAGAGAGATTTCACATATAGATATACTATCTTAGACATCTTCTATGATTGTGAGCCCCATTAATTATTTTCAAACCTGAGCAAATTAGTTCAAATTGGACAAGGAAAACAACATAATGAGTTATGCTTGGGTATATTTGTATAGAAGTTATATTGTTATAGATCCTCCAACATGTGGTGCTTGCTATTTAGAATCCTTTGCTAGCCAAAATATCTGTACTAAGCGGGAATACTGCTTGTGCATCCAAATTCCTTGAACCAAGTTTCTTCCATGAGTGTCCACCATACCTACCTATATGCGGTATTTACCTGCCGTTCCAAGTAAATTTGCATGTGCCAAACTCTAAACCTTCAAATAATAATCTGTTTTGTATGCCCGAATCGCTCATGTAGCGACTAGGGGCTGTCAGTATCTTCCATGCTAGGTGGGTTATTCTCACGATCAGTGGACTCCGCTCATCATTCACGAGAAAAATGGCTGGTCTCTGGGATGCCCAGTCCCATGATCAAAAGATCAAAATTAAATCAAAATAATTGCAAACAAAACTCCCCAAGGATTGTTGTTAGTTGGAGGCACCCGTTGTTTCGGGCATGCCATGGATTGATGATTGTTGGTGGAGGGGGAGTAAAAACTTTACCATTCTGTTTGGGAACTGCCTATAATGTATCTAGTATGGAAGATATCGGGAACTCTTGGTTGTTATGTTGACAATGAAAGCATACCTCTCAAAATTATTTTCATCTCTGTTTTAAAAGCTTCGAGCTATGGCACCTCTGCAAATCCCTGCTTCCCTCTGCGAAGGGCCTATCTTTTACTTTTATGCAAGAGTTAGTAGTATTCCTTCTCATTCCAGCCTACTCTTTAGTTGGCAAGCATCATGTGATGGGGAAAGATCTAAGCATATATGGCCATTCAAATATATTTGATCATGAATTATTATTGTTGACAATTATCTATATGATAAGTAAGTTGGGAGGCGAAACATTAAGCCCCTATCTTTCTCTGTGTTCGATGGATGCTATTTGTTCTAAAAATATGCTTTGAGTGGTAGCAATCATGGAAGACTATATGATAGTTCAGTATGTGGGATTTGCTAAATTAAAGCTCTTACATAGACCCTTCCTGAAAATAAGATGAATTGCAATTGTTTGATGACTGAGAACATAGTTTGCTAGTTTTCAAGAAAGTTTATGGTCTATGCTTTAACATTTGAATAGCTTGTTACTTGATTGTGAGAAGTATGAGATGAGCTGCTGTTATGACATATAATGATGCTAGAAAAGGTGATTGAAATTATCATTGATCAAACTTGTGCACCTACTAGAATTCACACTTCATAAATTATTTCTTTTATCATTTACCTACACGAGGACGAGCAGGAATTAAGCTTGGGAATGCTGATACGTCTCCAATGTATCTATAATTTATGAAGCATTCATGCTATTATATTATCTGTTTTGGATGTTTATGGGCTTTATTTTACACTTTTATATTATTTTTGGGATTAACCTATTAACCGGAGGCCCAACGCAAATTGTTGTTTTCTTGCCTATTTCAGTGTTTCGAAGAATCGGAATCTCAAACGGAGTGCAAACGGAATGAAACCTTCGGGAGAGTTATTTTTGGAACGGAAGCAATCCAGGAGACTTGGAGTGGACATCAGGGAAGCTTCGAAGTGGCCACGAGGGTCAGGGGCGCGCCCTACCCCCCTGGGCGCGCCCCCACCCTCGTGGGCCCCTCATGGCTCCCCTGACCGACTTCTTTCTCCTATATATGTCCATATACCCTAAAAACATCGAGGAGCACCATAGATCGGGAGTTCCGCCGCCGCAAGCCTCTGTAGCCACCAAAAACCAATCGGGGCCCTATTTCGGCACCCTGCCGGAGGGGGGATCCCTCACCGGTGGCCATCTTCATCATCTCGGCGCTCTCCATGACGAGGAGGGAGTAGTTCATCCTCGGGGCTGAGGGTATGTACCAGTAGCTATGTGTTTGATCTCTCTCTCTCTCTCTCGTGTTCTTGATTTGGCACGATCTTGATGTATCGCGAGCTTTGCTATTATAGTTGGATCTTATGATGTTTCTCCCCCTCTACTCTCTTGTAATGGATTGAGTTTTCCCTTTGAAGTTATCTTACCGGATTGAGTCTTTAAGGATTTGAGAACACTTGATGTATGTCTTGCATGTGCTTATCTGTGGTGACAATGGGATATTCAGGTGATCTACTTGATGTATGTATTGGTGATCAACTTGCGGGTTCAGTGACCTTGTGAACTTATGCATAGGGGTTGGCACACGTTATCGTCTTGACTCTCCGGTAGAAACTTTGGGGCACTCTTTGAAGTTCTATGTGTTGGTTGAATAGATGAATCTGAGATTGTGTGATGCATATCATATAATCATACCCACGGATACTTGAGGTGACATTGGAGTATCTAGGTGACATTAGGGTTTTGGTTGATTTGTGTCTTAAGATGTTATTCTAGTATGAACTCTAGGATAGATCAAACAGACAGAATAGCTTCTTGTTATTTTACTATGGACTCTTGAATAGATCGATCAGAATGGATAACTTTGAGGTGGTTTCGTACCCTACAATAATCTCTTCATTTGTTCTTCGCTATTAGTGACTTTGGAGTGACTCTTTGTTGCATGTTGAGGGATAGTTATATGATCCAGTTATGTTATTATTGTTCAGAGAACTTGCACTAGTGAAAGTATGAACCCTAGGCCTTGTTTCCTAGCATTGCAATACCGTTTGTGCTCACTTTTACCACTTATTACCTTGCTGTTTTTATAATTTCAGATAACAAAAACCTATATCTACCATCCATATTGCACTTGTATCACCATCTCTTCGCCGAACTAGTGCACCTATACAATTTACCATTGTATTGGGTGTGTTGGGGACACAAGAGACTCTTTGTTATTTGGTTGCAGGGTTGTTTGAGAGAGACCATCTTCATCCTACGCCTTCCACGGATTGATAAACCTTAGGTCATCCACTTGAGGGAAATTTGCTACTGTCCTACAAACCTCTGCACTTAGAGGCCCAACAATGTCTACAAGAAGAAGGTTGCATAGTAGACATCAGGCGCCGCCCCCTCCCTAGTCCAATTCGGACCTGCCATGGTGGGGGGCGTGCGGCCACCCTGCGGCCCTCTTCTCCTTTCCACTAAAGCCCATTAAGGCCTACTACTTCTCCCGGGGGGTCCGGTAACCTCCCGGTACTCCGAAAAATGCCCGAAACCTTTCCGGTGTTCGAATATAACCTTCCAATATATCAATCTTTATGTCTCGACCATTTCGAGACTCCTCGTCATGTCCGTGATCTCATCTGGGACTCCGAACAAACTTCGGTCATCAAAAACACATAATTCATAATACAAATCGTCATCGAGCGTTAAGCGTGCGGACCCTACGGGTTCGAGAACTATGTAGACATGATCGAGACACATCTCCAATCAATAACCAATAGCGGAACCTGGATGCTCATATTGGCTCCTACATATTCTATGAAGATCTTTATCGGTCAAACCGCATAACAACATACGTTGTTCCCTTTGTCATCGGTATGTTACTTGCCCGAGATTCGATCATCGTTATCATCATACCTAGTTCAATCTCGTTACCGGCAAGTCTCTTTACTCGTTCCTTAATGCTTCATCCCGTAACTAACTCATTAGTCACATTGCTTGCAAGGCTTATAGTGATGACCATTACCGAGAGGGCCCAGAGATACCTCTCCAATACAAGAAGTGACAAATCCTAATCTTGATCTATGCCAACCCAACAAACACCTTTGGAGACACCTGTAGAGCATCTTTATGATCACCCAGTTACGTTGTGATGTTTGATAGCACATAAGGTGTTCCTCCGGTATTCGGGAGTTGCATAATCTCAAAGTCTGAGGAACATGTATAAGTCATGAAGAAAGCAGTAACAATGAAACTGTATCAATCATAATGCAAAGCTAACGGATGGGTCTTGTCCATCACATCATTCTCCCAATGATGTGATCCCGTTCATCAAATGACAACACATGTCTATGGTTAGGAAACATAACCATCTTTGATTAACGAGCTAGTCAGGTAGAGGCATACTAGGGACACTATGTTTTGTATATGTATTCACACATGTACTAAGTTTCCGGTTAATACAATTCTAGCATGAATAATAAACATTTATCATGATATAAGGAAATATAAATAACAACTTTATTATTGCCTCTAGGGCATATTTCCTTCAGTCTCCCACTTGCATTAGAGTCAATAATCTAGATTACACAGTAATGATTCTAACACCCATGGAGTCTTGGTGCTGATCATGTTTTGCTCGTGGAAGAGGCTTAGTCAACGGGTCTGCAACATTCAGATCTGTATGTATTTTGCAAATCTCTATGTCTCCCTCCGCGACTTGATGCCGGATGGAATTGAAGCGTCTCTTGATGTGTTTGGTTCTCATGTGAAATCTGGATTCCTTTGCCAAGGCAATTGCACCAGTATTATCACAAAAGATTTTCATTGGCCCGATGCACTAGGTATAACACCTAGATCGGATATGAACTCCTTCATCCAGACTCCTTCATTTGCTGCTTCCGAAGCAGCTATGTACTCCGCTTCACACGTAGATCCCGCCACGACGCTTTTCTTGGAACTGCACCAACTGATAGCTCCACCATTCAATATAAATACGTATCCGGATTGCAACTTAGAGTCATCAGGATCAGTGTCAAATCTTGCATCGACGTAACCATTTACGATGAGCTCTTTGTCATCTCCATAAACGAGAAACATATCCTTAGTCCTTTTCAGGTATTTCAGGATGTTCTTGACCGTTGTCCAGTGCTCCACTCCTGGATTACTTTGGTACCTCCCTGCTATACTTATAGCAAGGCACACATCAGGTCTGGTACACAGCATTGCATACAAGATAGAACCTATGGCTGAAGCATAGGGAATGACTTTCATTTTCTCTCTATCTTCTGCAGTGGTCGGGCATTGAGTCTGATTCAACTTCACACCTTGTAACATAGGCAAGAACCCTTTCTTTGACTGATCCATTTTGAACTTTTTCAAAACTTTATCCAGGTATGTGCTTTGTGAAAGTCCAATTAAGCGTCTTGATCTATCTCTATAGATCTTGATGCCCAATATGTAAGCAGCTTCACCGAGGTCTTTCATTGAAAAACTCTTATTTAAGTATCCTTTTATGCTATCCAGAAATTCTGTATCATTTCCAATCACATATATGTCATCCACATATAATATTAGAATTGCTACAAAGCTCCCACTCACTTTCTTGTAAATACAGGCTTCTCCAAAATTCTGTATAAAACCATATGCTTTGATCACACTATCAAAGCGTTTATTCCAACTCCGAGAGGCTTGCACCAGTCCATAAATGGACCGCTGGAGCTTGCACACTTTGTTAGCACCCTTTGGATCGACAAAACCTTATGGTTGCATCATATACAACTCGATCTTCCTCAACAAATCCATTAAGGAATGCAGTTTGGACATCCATCTGCCAAATTTCATAATCATAAAATGCGGCAATTGCTCACATGATTCGGACAGACTTAAGCATCGCTACGGGTGAGAAAGTCTCATCGTAGTCAACTCCTTGAACTTGTCAAAAACCTTTCACAACAAGTCGAGCTTTGTAGACAGTGACATTACCGTCAGCGTCAGTCTTCTTCTGGAAGATCAATTTATTTTCTATGCCTTGCCGATCATCGGGAAAATCCATCAAAGTCCATACTTTGTTCTCATACATGGATCCTATCTCAGATTTCATGGCCTCAAGCCATTTCGCGAAATCTGGGCTCATCATCGCTTCCTCATAGTTCCTAGGTTCATCATGGTCTAGTAACATGACTTCCAGAACAGGATTACCGTACCACTCTGGTGCGGACCGTACTCTGGAAGACCTACGAGGTTCGGTAGTAACTTGATCTAAAGTTTCATGATCATCATCATTAGCTTCCTCACTAATTTGTGTAGGAATCACTGGAACTGATTTCTGTGATGAACTACTTTCCAATTCGGGAGAAGGTACAATTACCTCATCAAGTTCTACTTTCCTCCCACTCACTTCTTTCGAGAGAAACTCCTTCTCTAGAAAGGATCCATTCTTAGCAACGAATATCTTGCCTTCGAAGCTGTGATACAAGGTGCACCCAACAGTTTCCTTTGGGTATCCTATGAAGACGCATTTCTCTAATTTGGATTCGAGCTTATCAGGTTGAACTTTTTCACATAAGTGTCGCAACCCAAAACTTTAAGAAACGACAACTTTGGTTTCTTGCCAAACCACAGTTCATAAGGCATTGTCTCAACGGATTTTGATGGTGCCCTGTTTAAAGTGAATGTAGCCGTCTCTAAAGCATAACCCCAAAACAATAGCGGTAAATTAGTAACAAACATCATAGGTCGCATCATATATATCCAATAAAGTACGGTTACGACGTTCGGACACACCATTACGCTGTGGTGTTCCAGGTGGCGTGAGTTGCTAAACTATTCCACATTATTTCAAATGAAGACCAAACTCATAACTCAGATATTCGCCTCCACAATCAGATCGTAGAAACTTTATTTTCTTGTTATTATGATTTTCCACTTCACTCTGAAATTCTTTGAACTTTTCAAACGTTTCAGACTTATGCTTCATTAAGTAGATATACCCATATCTTCTCAAATCATCTGTGAAGGTAAGAAAATAACGATACCCGCCACGAGCCTCAATACTCACTGGACCGCATACATCAGTATGTATTATTTCCAATAAGTCAGTAGCTCATTCCATTGTTCCGGAGAACAGAGTTTTTGTCATCTTTCCCATGAGGCATGGTTCGCAAGCACCAAGTGATTCATAATCAAGTGATTCCAAAAGCCCATCAGCATGGAGTTTCTTCATGCGCTTTACACCAATATGACCTAAACGGTAGTGCCACAAATAAGTTGCACTATCATTATCAACTTTGCATCTTTTGGCTTCAATATTATGAACATGTGTATCTCCACAATCGAGATCCAATAAAAATAGACCACTCAACCAGGGTGCATGACCATACAAGATATTACTCATATAAATAGAACAACCATTATTCTCTGATTTAAATGAATAACTGTCTCGCATCAAACAAGATCCAGATATAATGTTCATGCTCAATGCTAGCACCAAATAACAATTATCCAGGTCTAAAACTAATCCCGAAGGTAGATGTAGAGGTAGCGTGCCAACGGCGATCACATCGACCTTGGAACCATTTCCGACGCGCATCGTCACCTCGTCCTTAGCCAATCTTCGTTTAATCCGTAGCCCCTGTTTCGAGTTGCAAATATGAGCAACAGAACCAGTATCAAATACCCAGGCGCTACTACGAGCATTAGTAAGGTACACATCAATAACATGTATATCAAATATACCTTTCACTTTGCCATCCTTCTTATCCGCCAAATACTTGGGGCAGTTCCTCTTCTAGTGACCAGTCCCTTTGCAGTAGAAGCACTCAATTTCAGGCTTAGGTCCAGACTTGGGCTTCTTCTCGGGAGTAGCAACTTGCTTGCTATTCTTCTTGAAGTTCCACTTCTTCCCTTTGCCCTTTTTCTTGAAACTAGTGGTCTTGTTTACCATCAACACTTGATGCTCCTTCTTGATTTCTACCTCTGCAGCCATTAACATTGCGAAGAGCTCGGGAATCATTTTCGTCATTCCTTGCATATTATAGTTCATCACAAAGCCTTTAGAGCTTGGTGGCAGTGATTGAAGAACTCTGTCAATGACACTATCATCAGGAAGATTAACTCCCAGCTGAGTCAAGTGGTTATGGTACCCAGACATTCTGAGTATGTGTTCACTGACAAAACTATTCTCCTCCATTTTGCAGCTATAGAACTTTTTGGGGACTTCACATCTCTCAACTCGGGGATTTGCTTGAAATATTCACTTCAACTCTTGGAACATCTCATATGCTCCATGACGTTCAAAACGTCTTTGAAGTCCTGATTCTAAGCCGTAAAGCATGGCACACTGAACTATCGGGTAGTCATCAGCTTTGCTCTGCCAGACGTTCATAACATCCGCAGTTGCATCTGCAGCAGGCCTTGCACCTAGCGGTGCTTCTAGGACGTAATTCTTCTGTGCAGCAATGAGGATAATCCTCAAGTTACAGACCCAGTCCGTGTAATTGCTACCATCATCTTTCAACTTAGCTTTCTCTAGGAACGCATTAAAATTCAAGGGAACGGTAGCACGGGCCATTGATCTACAATAACATAGACATGCAAAAACTATCAGGACTAAGTTCATGTAAATTAAAGTTCAATTAATCATATTACTTAAGAACTCCCACTTAGATAAAAATCCATCTAGTCATCTAAATGATCATGTGATCCAAATCAACTAAACCATGTCCGATCATCACGTGAGATGGAGTAGTTTTCAATGGTGAACATCACTATATTGATCATATCTACTATATGATTCTGTTTGACCATTCGGTCTCAGTGTTCCGAGGCCATATCTGCATATGCTAGGGTCGTCAAGTTTAACCCGAGTATTCTGCACGTGCAAAACTGGCTTGCACCCGTTGTATGTGAACGTAGAGCTTATCACACCTCATCATCACGTGGTGTCTCGGCACGACGAACTGTAGCAATGGTGCATACTCAGGGAGAACACTTATACCTTGAAATTTTAGTAAGGGATCATCTTATAATGCTACCGCCGTACTGAGCAAAATAAGATGCATAAAAGATAAACATCACATGCAATCAAAATATGTGACATGATATGGCCATCATCATCTTGTGCTCATGATCTCCATCACTGAAGCATCGTCATGATCTCCATCATCACCGGCTTGACACCTTGATCTTCATCGGTGCATTGTTGTCGTCTCGCCAACTATTGCTACTACGACTATTGCTACCGCTTAGTGATAAAGTAAAGCAATTACATGGCGATTGCATTTCATACAATAAAGTGACAACCATATGGCTCCTGCCAATTGCTGATAACTTTCTTACAAAACATGATCATCTCATACAACAATTTATATCACATCATGCCTTGACCATATCACATCACAGCAAGCCCTGAAAAAACAAGTTAGACGTCCTCTACTTTGTTGTTGCAAGTTTTACGTGGCTGGTACGGGCTTCTAGCAAGAACCGTTCTTACCTACGCATCAAAACCACCACGACTTTTCGTCAAGTGTGCTGTTTTAACCTTCAACAAGGACCGGTCGTAGTCAAACTTGATTCAACTAAAGTTGGAGAAACAGACACCCGCCAGCCACCCACATGCAAAACACGTCGGTAGAACCAGTCTCATGAACGCGGTCATGTAATGTCGGTCCGGGCCGCTTCATCCAACAATACCGCCGAATCAAAGCAAGACGTTGGTGGTAAGCAGTATGACTATTATCGCCCACAACTCATTGTGTTCTACTCGTGCATATAACATCTACGCATAGACCTGGCTCTGATACCACTGTTGGGGAACTTAGTAATTCAAAAAAAAATCCTACAATCACGCAAGATCTATCTAGGAGATGCATAGCAACAAGACGGGAGAGTGTGTCCACGTACCCTCGTAGACCGAAAGTGGCGGCGTTTAGTAACGCGGTTGATGTAGTCGAACGTCTTCACAATCCAACCGATCCAAGTACCAAACGTACGGCACCTCCGTGTTCAGCACACTCCTAAGCAGGAAAGTCCTGTTAGTGAGTGGTAAAACAATAGATCCGACTAAACTAGTCCTCGTAGATTCAAGTAGTGGATCGGTACAATGGTTGTCTGTTCTTTTCGCTGGAGAAAGAGAACACTTCTTTTCTTTTTTTTTGATTCAAAAAATGCAAGTTCGTCTTCGCTTATCCTTTTGGAGTTGATGTAACAAACTACGCGAGCCTCCCGATGAAGCCAACAGAAATCCTTCAAGTTGTCCCTACTAACTAATGGGTCTAATTATCGCTGGCTCACAGGCTCCTTCGAAGCAAACATTCGCTGCGCCCCTCGCATTCAAGCTCTTGCTTTGTCCCGCGGCTTTCATTTTCTTTTTACTTTTGCGCTAAGGATAATGGAACTGAGAAAAAAAGAGCTGGCTTGGCTGGGCCGTTTGCTATTGCAATAAGGGCTGCTCGCCTTTCCTTTTGACGGCTTGGCTTCCTATCGCTCCTATGTAGTGGTCGGCCTTAAAAGGAGTCTTCCTACCATACCATCATGCATGCCTATGTTATAGTGCGTTCAGTTTCTTGTAAGCCTGCTTCCTCCGATGATCGGTTGCGGCTAACTTCTCTCTCTTCATCTCTCTGAGTTCGCTTCTTGGTAGTAGTTACCCCTATCAGAACCTTTGTCTACTCTTTCGTATAAATACGCTGATCTGCCAGCCAGCCGAAAGTACGCTCACCATCTATGCAGAGCTTAAGTACATAGGTTATGGCAATACAACATTCTATCTTTTGCTTAGACCCTTTTTATTGAACTTCGAGGGATTACTTTCGTTCCAGCATTCGCTTAAGGATGAAAGGATAGGAATAGTCATATCGGTCGGGACTTCTGTTGGATAGCGTACGATGCATCTGACACTGAGTAGAAGTTACTAGCAGGATAGACAGGAAGCTCTGAAGGATGTACAATGCTTGGAGGGACAGAAGTTTCAAGAGAAATGGTCTCTTTTGATGGGCATTTGTAGATGATGGTTGATACTGCGCACGAAAGGAGGTAGACCTTCGGTGTCACCTTGGGGAAAGCTCACCAAAGCAGGATTTCGGGCAGTAGTAGGGGTGGTGAAACTTTAGATGTCAAATGCCACCAATTTTTCTTCTCTTAAAAGAGTCAAGTCCGCAGGGTTCCCTAAATTCCCCAGGAATCAAGTGGGACCGGGAGATCGTTGTTCATTCGGTGGTTGGCCCTCCCCCTAATAAGTACCTAAGCCGTCTATCTATTAGAACTATCTAGAAGTAGAAGTTCGTTGCATTCCCGGAGATGTAGAATCGAGTGTTTAGCTTACCGGGCATTGTGCTAAGGCGCACGCGCGAGCGTTTGTGGTGGTGCTTCAGGATTCCAATGTACTGCGTCCAGGATCACCCTTTTCAAGTCCTTGCTATCCCTCTCGCTCTACCCGTCCAGAGGGAGCCCTAGTTTCAGCATAAGCTTGAACCGGGACCTATTCCCATAATAGGCAGCAAGCAAAGCTAAATAGGAAAGGGGGCGACTGATGACTGCCTTTTTCGTCAAGCGTGAAGACCTTCCCACGGTCTTCGAGTCGTTCTTGACTGGCTAGCAAGCACTAGTGGAATTTAACCGCCTTGTGGTCGGGACACCGAAGGCCGAGCTGTAGGTCACGTGACCTGCACCGAAAAGGTGGCTGACTGGGCTTTCTCCTGGATCAAAGCGGATCAGCTCACATTCGTAGGCCGACAATTTTTCTGGATAGGTCGAACTATTGGAAGCAAATGGAAAAGGAACACCGAGTTGAACCGAAAAAAAAGAAAGGCACTTTTCCTTTCCTATCTTTTCGCGTTAAGGCAGAGCAGTCATGTAACAAACTGGAAACCGGCTAACGTTACTTTTCCTTTTCAGCTTCCTAGGGAATTTGTTCGGTGTCTCGGAGTTGTCATATTCCTATTAATGATTGTGCCCCTTTTTCTGACTAGCTTCTTGTGAAAAGCATTTCAGGCCCTCACTTCCCAGATCGTCTCGCACTTCTTTTGTCACTGGCACACACGCTCTCGTGGGTCTATCACTGAGAAATCCCTTTTTGCCGGGGCAGTTTTATAGTGACTTCTTTCTTAGGCTAGGGCGTAGATTCAGCAGCAACATGCTGGTTCCTTTTGTCATAATACCTAACGGCTGTGGGCAGAATGAATGAAAAAGCCGCTCGATCACTTCCTTTTCCACTAAGTGCTAACTTGAGTCCAGAAGGGAAGCGACTGATTTCCAATTCTTCTTTGCTAGCGCTTGACTCCAACTACGAAGATACCTGGTCTTCCACTCTGTTCACTGGAGGAAAGACAGGAAAGTAAACAATTCTTCAAAGGAATTGGCTCTACCGGAACAGAGGAATTGGCTCGCTCCTTCGCTTTTTGATAATGCGCAGGACTCGTGCAGCGGCGGCTGCTTCCCTCCGTTCCTCTGCTTTGGCGCAGCCAAACTCCTGACTCTTCCTCGTCAATTTCATTGCCTTAATGGCAGCAGTCTTTGATACGCACTCCGTTTACTAACATTGAGAACTATGCCATGGAATGGAATATTCCCATTTCTGATTGTTGAAAACAAATGCGACTTTCAAAAGGCACATCAAACTAGCTGACTGGCACTTGAGCCTTCTTCTTCTATTAGCTTCTTTTTATCGAAAGAAGCCTCTAATGGCGCCTTAGCCTATGTTGAGACTGGCCTGCCTGCGTGGAATCTAAAAAAACAATGAAATCCATTCACACAAGCTGGTCGACATATTGGCTCGATCGGGGCCCGGGCTCTGCCCTCCGAGCACTTAAGCATGCATCCGGATTCGGGCAAAAGCTTGAGTCGGTTCTATCTAGCTAAGTTATTCAATAAAGTAGATCGAAGTGTGTGATGCTTGTGAGTTTGGCAACTACAGCCCTTTCGTAGTCTATGCCCCTTTATTCTTAAGTGGGGGAATCCCCTGAAAGCCGGTGATCGAGTGAGTTTTTTCCAGGAAGCTAGTTCTTTAGGGCTTAAATGCGCCGCCCAACAAATCGGGGTACAACAAAGGTTCCCGTAGAGTGCTTCGAAAGGTGCCACCATCAATACGGTACGCTTTTCTTCCTCGCTGCTTCCCCAGGTTGGTTGGTGAGCCTAGTGATATGAGACTATCTAGCTTGGTTCGGAGAGCACTTGTTGGGTTTCAGATTCGTTTTTTGCTAAATGTTACGGCCTGGCTTCAGTGAATTGTTTGCTGAGCCTACAGAGTGACCTCCTAGGAGGACAATAGACCAGAAAATACCCTTACTACCAGGTTCGGGACGAAGCCAAGCAAGACATACGATAGAAGAAGGAAGCGCCCACCCAGCAGGAGGGCTAAAACCTGTAGTTTTGAAGTTGCAAACTCCAGCTTCGAAGCTGGAGTGCTTTAGCCCTTTTTTAAGCAAGAATCACCGTCTTGGGCGTCGAACACGCATAAGATACCGGTTTTAGGCATAACCCCGGGTTAAATAAAGTAGTAAAGGAGCCCAATCTAGCTAAAGAGGCGCTCAACCTTCCACTCAAATCCTTTTTACCAGAAGGGAGCTCGCCTGCCACGACATATAAGGTTGATCACTCTAATGACAACGGATTCGATTCGCAAATTTCTCGTGATTGACCGAAGGACCGATATCTTCTTCTCACGCCTAGCAAAGATCGAGTTCTGTTCTGCCTGGTAGTAAGGGTATTTTGTGGTCTATTGTCCTCCTAGGAGGTCACTCTATAGGCTCAGCAAACAATTCACTGAAGCCATTCAAGACCAGCAAAAGCAGGTTTCTAGTTTGCTTTGTTTGCGGACAAGAAGGGAGAAGTGAACTACTGACCGCACTGTCAGATGGGAGAGCACCAACGGCCTTTGGACGATGTCAGGAACGGGGGACCTTGAAGGATCAGGAAGAGAAACATCTGAGCCAGTCATAGCAATTTAAGTAGAAAGCTTGCTTCGGGATCAGATCATTCAACTAAAGCTGTCAGGCCGTCTAGTCCAGGGGACAAGTCAATAGGAAATGCTATTTGCTTCTTAAGAAGAAGCAAAGAAATCTTCGAAATTCTCATTCCAGTCTGAGGGGATATCTGAAGCTACCTGCCTATTTGGCCTATTTAGGAGATGAGACGTATGATCCTTCACAATCAGGCTCAAAGTCCTAGGCCTGTTGCCTGGATGTCCCATTAAAAAGGCAGGTCCCATATTTGAAATACAAAAATAAGATCAGATAGCGCTCAAGAGGTTTTGAGGAGCCTCTGTCGAGTAGTGAAATGATAGGATTCTTCTTTTCGGTTAAACCGAAACACAAGTCGGCGATTCAAGCCAAGAGTGCGGGCACCTTAAGAGCGGTCAAAGCTAGAAGCTATATCCATTTTTACTTTTTTTATGCTAATGTTGGTGACTGGAGATAAAGCTCTCGCTCTTATCCAATTTCCTTATCCTTTCAGGGCAAGGTCGGAGAAAATCCTATGGTTCCATTCTTGTTATTGCTGGAGGTACACATACCTCTTCTCGGTGTGGTGCCCGATTTTTGGACAATTGCTGCATCCCTTTTCTTGCTGCATTAGCTTAACCGTTCGCTTCTTTCCATTGCTTCAACGCTTAACAAAGAGAACTTATGAACATGAAAGCCAGCCTGTTCCCTAAATATTTTAGGAAGTCTAGTTTTCCCGCCCTATCTAGAGAAGGAATACCATTTTCTGATGAGAATTCTAAGTCGTATGTGTACGGTTATTTTGCCACCTCACTCGAATAATCATATAAAAAGAGAAAACATAGTCCATCTATAAGAAGAGGCGTCTACTCCTCCATTCTCTCGCTAAGGCTGAAAGCCAAGCCATTCAACAGGGATTCTCTGAACTGATACATCAATCAGAATAGCCTCTCCACCGGTTCCGAAGATTCTTTTGGTCACCACTCTTAGGCTTTTTGTTCTCTGCTTGTGGTGGGTCTCCAATCTTGATCCGGTGCTGACTTAATAGGGAAACCTACCCAGAAAATGCCAAAGCAAGAGCTTGAATGCGAGGGGCGCAGCGAATGTTTGCTTCGAAGGAGCCTGTGAGCCAGCGATAATTAGACCCGTTAGTTAGTAGTTCTGAACCAGATTCACGTCTGGTCGCAGATTCATAAGATCTCGGAACTGTTCCGCCTGGAAAACCTGCTGCTCTGCTGACTAGCCGTTTCCTCTTCTAAGTAAATAACCAGCTTCAGGTTCGAACTGACTTAGGTTGGACCAGGACCCACCTATCTCCACCAAGTGTCCCGACCACAAGGCGGTTAAATTCCACTGGTGCTTGCTAGCCAGTCAAGAACGACTCAAAGACCGTGGGAAGGTCTTCACGCTACGGCATTTCAATTTGGATTTCAAATAAGAAAAAAAAAGGATTTTATGAAATTTAGGAGTCGTTCGAAAGCATCAAGACTCGCCGCCAATGCGGAAGGATGCCGCCGAAAAGAATGGAATGCTGCTTCTCTCTGCTGGACTTTGTGATCAGATTGATCAAGGTTGTAGTCATTCGAATTTACTACTTTGTTAAATGATGGCTGTTTAAAGGTGTCTACCATAGTTTGTTTGGACAATGTCCTTAGTAATCAGGTATGTGACCTTGCGCACACGTAGTAATCTGATTGAGAAAATGGATAGTTGCTGCCATCGATGTTAAAGAGTCTGTCTAGTGCCCTCCGTTCATCCACGAGAATCGATATTCGTTCTTTCCACTTTGAATACGTCAGTTCTCATCCGTTACTTGAGATTCGATACGTTGTGCCGGGAAGAAGAATGAGATCCAACTCAAAGTCAAGGAAAGCGGCCTAGACCACTTACTTTTGATGGAAGGCTTCTGAACATGGATTGGTCTGATAAAGCCAATTTTTCGGCGAATCAAATATTTTCTGAGAGCACTAGACCTTCTCTCTTTCAGGATTGAAATAGTCAATAGTGGTGATATGATCCCGGTATCTACACTCGGATCTACTTCTGCTACCGAGACTGCTGCTACTGTAAAAGAGGCGAATAATAGGCTTGTCACTCTGGGAATTGAGCTAGTTCCTATTTGGATTTGCCAGCTACTTGTTTCATTGCTTTAATTTGAGCCGCTGATCCTAAGAATAGGTCCTAAATGGTCAATCGATTGTTTTCTCAACGGGAATCGACGAAACGGCAAGGGTTTGAGTATAGCGAGCAGAGGAAAATGGAAGTTTCTAGAATTGCTGCTCTGTTCTGTTCAAGAAGTCTTTCTCCAGGGTTCGGTTCAGAAGGCGGCCCTTCTCCTGAGTCCTATCCAGCTCAAGTTTAAGAATGCGCACAGCCCCAAGGATAGGTAGAGGAGGGCACTATGGTAGGATGTGGATCGATCATGACGAGAATGGACTTCTCCGTCATGTAAGTCATCAAATTTGGTGCTTTTCGATCCCCAGTTGCTATGGGGAACAAAGGCAGAAATACAATAGAATCCTCCATTTAAGTGGTTCTCGCTTCTCCTTGTTCCTGCTCCTAATGCCATCCAGCCAAGTATCTTTATTGAATTGTGACCCTATCTAGCGCTTAAAAATCTTTCTTCTTTCTCCGTCACTAGTCCATTCATTTTGATTTAGGTCTGGAATTCCAATAAGAAAATGGGATAAGGTCAAGAAGTATCAGGTTTTATCTTTCTTTCAAACCTTTTCTGCTTTGGGTCTTAAGTGAATGAAAGGGTGGGTTAAAAACCTTTTTGTATTTCTAGGGGGAATGTTGAGGCAAACTTACAATGCTGACAAGCTGGTTAGGTGCCGAGTTGGATCCCGAAAGCCAAACAAAGAAGAAAATGCACGCACGAGTTGGTGGATTGGGTTAAGCATCTAACTAACTAGATTCCTACTTAACCGCTAGGCAAAGAGGGAGGAGCCAGGAAGCGGGCGTTTAGTGAGGAAGAGACAAAAAAGCATTTCGTCGATAAAGATGAGTGCTTTCGATCGGCTTGTTGCACTAAAGCTGTGAGAATGAGAAAGCCTTTGGCAAACTCCTTGCAAATCTGTTTTTGCCGGGCTAGACGGACATTGGTCCTCGAGTGCAAAGGCAGAAGGGAGCTTGACTGCAAGACTCACCCGTCGAGCAGAGACTTTGATATCATTGGCAAGTTATAGAAGTCTTTCTCTCTTCTGAGATATCATTGGTCAGTGCAGCGAGGGGCAACCATCATTTCTAGAGGCAGCTTTTGGTACTAATCTTATTTCAAACAATCCAGGAACTTCCATAACATTGGCGTGATTCAGTTTGAGGAAAACGCATGGGTGAGTAGAGTCTGTGCTTTGCTTTTGGGGGCACTGGCAAGAAGGAGCCTCGCGTATATTATATGATGTCGTCCTGGAATTGAACTAGCGTTTAAGGTCGATCAAGTTCAAACAATTCGGCTCTACAAGATCAATCAGATATCAAGTAAGAGATAGGCGGAAGCAGCCTATTAGTTTCAGTCCAGTCCAGGAAAGGAGCGGAGCCTAGTTGTGTTAATCGAGCTATGCTCTTCTTCAACGCTCCGCGCCTTCCAAAAAGTAGTTTTGGTTAGATCATTTAGTGAGAAATAAAATGAGAATAAAGAGAGTCCTCACCTCAATATCGACAACAATGACCTGGCAAGTGAAGTAAAGTAAAAGCAAAGTAGAGCCCCACCTACTGCTACTAACTCGCCGCCTCCCCACGTTAAGCTAGTACTTGTTGTTGCACCAGGAGCTGTTACGCCAGGCGCAGTAGCACTCATTCTTTATGAGCGGAAGCCATGCACCTATCGCCTATAACCGGAGAAGTACTATACGGCACAACACCTTCGGCGAGGACTCAAAGAACTCCACAGCAGAGCAAAAAAGAGAAAGGCAAGGCTCGCGAAGAACAAAGGCTCAACCATCAGATCCAACACAAAGCCCTCAAGATATTTAGAGGCTTGGACTACTCTCTCTAGTAAAAGAAAGGAAGCACCGAAGAACACTTCCCCCCCCCCGTCTTACCGCGGCTGCTGGCACGGAGTTAGCCGGGGCGGACTCGCTGATGACCCTCCTTGGGAAACAAATGAAGTGGGTGGATTGGAGTTCGTCTCCGCCAATTAGAGATACGGTGCTAACCTAAGAAAGGAAGAGAAAGACTGATTGCGACAGCTCAACCGGCGCCCACGATACCCAATAGTGCCAGCCAAACCAAGCTAGTACACCATCCAGCCAGAATAAAACAAAGGAAAAGAAATTCGAAGTGAATTGGCCAGTTCCTTTTAAAAGGAGACTGGTTTATTTTTATAAGCGATTGGCTTCACTTTAGATTTGTAAGAAAAGGGAATATCACGAAGGTAAGCACATTCTATTTTTCTTATGTACGAGGCGAAGATATAGGAGGTATGAAACAAACATAATGTCAGTACATGTCAATCACACTCAAGGATAGATAATTCATTTCTAGTACCAACTAATTCATTCGGGCGAGACAGATTACGATGTTGCCGCAAGTAGATCTAGCTGATTGACTCATTCATAGTCGAAAACTAATGCATCGAACCCTTTGCCGATCAAAAGATTAGGAACCGTCCTCCTTTTACCACCAGGGGTACTATGACCAAAAATCTTATATTTTTGTTTCTCCTGGCATTTATGTATTTATTATCGATGTCTAAATGCGAGATTCGGAAGCTACAATTTCGCCTCTCCCATCAATAGGTTTAGCCAGAGCATTTATAACACGACCATGGTATCATCGTACGTACCTTCTACTATCAACCAGATGAGATAGGGCTTTGAAAGGTCAGAGTCAGTCTCCTACGCACGAGTGAAAAGCTAGGCTAGTTTTGAAAGAATTGGCACTAAGTAAGAGGTGATCTGCTTTTGGCCTTGTATCGGGCAGCGGGACGTTATGAAGGGCAGCTAAAACATGACTCTTGCGATGCTGAATCATCGATTGATAGAGGTGCTCAACTGCTTATTCTGCTTTTCCTGGTACCAGTATAGATAGATAGAAAGCGCATTCAATCGAGAAATATAGATAGCCGCCTAAAAAGCACACCGGAAAATCAAAGAAATGGATATTTAGAGCCACTTTAGAGCTCTGGCACCACTCCGTTCGACCTATCAGCTTCCCAATGCTTAACCCAGCGAAGGTGGGATTTCTATGGTGATGAGGTTAGTGACTTCAGTTACCTTCTTGGTACATTTTTCATCACGATATCTTTTTCTTCCTCATTCTTATTTTGGTTTTCTTTCAGCTGAAACTCTACCTAATGGTTCAGGCGCCCGCCCACTGAGCAGCAGGTTCGGCATCTACTACAAAAGAGAGAATCCACTTCAGATAACCACGTCTCTGCTAGGCAGCGTGTGGAATGGCCACCCTAGCCCATTGAGTGCTCTACCTCGGGCCATCGACATCATACGCTCTACTGAAATAGATTTCGCGGAAAACCAGCTATATCCGATCTTGGTTGGCCTTTCACCTCCAAGGTAAACAAAGAGGTATTTCCTTTTCTCGTTCAGTCCTTCTCTCCTTCCATCCATCCAATTCGCTCCGACGATCCAGGCATGGTTCACTAGTCAAAGCAACTTCGTCACTTTCGTGTACCCATCGGACGCAGGAATTCCCCCGTTAGCCGGCTTTTGTAGCAAATTCTATTTGTTCTTCACCGCTTTGGCTTGTGGTGCGATCCTTAATAGTTCACTGTTGGCGGAAGCCAATGTCTCGGGGACTCATTCTGACTTAAACAAGGGGTGGGTCTTTACCAACTTCCAAATCCAAGATTTCGGGATGCCAAAACTCATCTACGTATGATTGTAACACCCGCTGATGTACCTCATAGTTGTAGCATCTCGCTACAGCTCCCTTGGCAACCCTAGCACCAACAGGAACAACTCAGTTCAAGCTAGCAACAACTAACAATTTCTACTTCCTCGAACAAGAGCTTCGGGGATTTTAATGTAAAAACACCTGCGCAGAGCTTGGAGAGCAGAGCACTCGGGTGCGATGGGTTGATTGATTCCATAGTAGGTTTCTGAGTTCACAAATGTGAAATTCCGGAACTCTGTGTGTAATTGTTGCAACAACGATAGGGACTTTGCCGAGGTCTCCCCGGTCATTTGAACTGAAACTAACCACGAAGGGAAAAGAAAATAAGGATTCTAGTTTGCCACTACTTGGACTCAACCGCCACTGCAGGCAGGTTAGTTCCTCTGTCGTTGCCGGAGAGTGATTTCTTATTCATTCAGGGCGCCCGTTCATGTGATTTTAAAGAAAGGATACCTTGTGATTCCAGATTTCAATTAAGTGCGTAAAGTAGGCTCAGCTTCTTAGGTTTCTAAATATCTTGTAGTAGCCGAAGGTAGTCCAGTCCGCTTGTTAGGAGGGTGCTTGGTAATATTCCATTCCTTGAAAGCCAGTGGATACTAGAGCCAGTGAAACAGTTGCTACTAAAGCGTAAAGTGCTCACTCCACTGGGCCCTTGGCCTTTCTCCCTATGTGGATGGATGATAAGAAAAATGCCAATCGAACCAAGTAAGGGCTCCGCGATCCTTCTTTCTGGTTTGGAATCCAAGAAGCTCAATGGGCTAGTTTCAAGTTCGATCAGACACGAAATCTGGTATAGCCGTAAGCTGCCCGAAACCAAATTGGAAGAAATTTACAAGGATCTTAACCTGAAAATGCGAGCTAGGAAAAATGGGTAAAAAAACCAGGTCCTCGAGGGCATTTCAAGGCGAGAGGGTTTTCGGTTTGAATCAAGATAGGGTCAGGGGCGCGTCGGAACGGTAGCTGCTTAGTCTCATCCGAGAGTCCAATCTCTTTGTACTGTGCTTGCTTTTGTGTCTTTGACTGAGAACTCTCGGATAGAGTATTAGAATGAAAAGACCATTAATTATATAAGGAAGAACCCAGGGAGGCATGAACTAGGTTGTAGAGTACCATTCTAGAGTAACTCCTGGATTATGGCTTCAATTTCGATCTAGCTTATAGCTGGGATTTCTAGAAAGATAAGCTGACAGTGACAAGAAAAACAAGTGAATAATTGGAATAGAACGCAATCGTCAACCAAAATTGGGTAGGATGTATTATAAAAGAAAGCCTTGCCTCACTCGCAAGTGAGGACCTCACCCCTCCTTCCTTTTTTCATATTATGTTATTTGCACTTTGGATTTTCCTCTCTAACTCCTGGACTATTGTTTAGCTTGTTAGAGGGAATGATCCGCAGGCAGCGCCTCGGATAAAAGCACGGATGAGCCAAATGCAGGGAAACTTGCACGTGTGGTTCTGGCCGGAACCGTTGGCCAGATGAAAGGAAGCAGGCAAGTCGATTGATCAAGGAGAAAACCTTGATCTTTCCTTTACCCCTAGATTTCGGATTATCCGAAAGGAGCACGAGGAGTAGTTGAAATCGAACCCAGCCCCGGGTTTCCGTCCATCAATCCAGAGCTCAAGACAATCGCGATACTTAAATCGCTCAAAAGCAGAAGCACGACCTCTATCTGACGTTTTCTCTATTTCTGCGTTCAGTCAATCTACGCAGAGTGAATCGGTCCCTAAGGAACCCCCGAAAGGGCTGAGCTTGATTGCACATAGGGTGAGAGAAATCTACCTTCTACTAAGGTGTGGGGAATTCACACAAAAGGGAAGGACTTATTCTCAACGAAAAAAGTGCTCTCTGAACCGAACGTGAAAGTTGAAGCAAGCCAGTGCCAGTGCAAGGAGCAAGCTTACCTCCCTGGATCTGGAGATTCCCCGGGTCCCCCCGAATCGTCATCTTCGGACCCTGAATCATCATCCCACCTTTTTCAGTCTATCTCCCGTCTTCCTATAACCTTTTGCAATTAGCCTTGCCTTCTATCTATCCACCTTACCCTCTGGAGTCTGTTTATCCAACCTTTCTTCTTTCTTTCCATAAAAGCGTAGGTAGAATGCGGGGAGGTTAGTACCGTGAATAAAGTAGTACTCGCTATCCAGCCAGTCATCTACTTGACAAGTTTGGAAAGAATCTCTCGGAAAAGAGAGCGCAATCTCCACAACAACTAGAAAAGTGGAGAAAGTCCCTAAAGTATTATGGGATATCTATTATTATTGGCAACTTGTTTAGTTCCCGCAGAAAGAGATGCGCCATAGTATCCCTCGGGCATGGGCCAACCACCAAGGGTTTCTTCGTATTTCTTCCGCCGACATCGCTTTCTTATTCCTAACACAATTGTTTAGCTAAGTCGCTGGGAAGTTTTGTCCCGGTTCGAGAGGTTGAGCGAGCCAACCAATTCGATGACCGTTTTTTCACTAAACTACTCGAACTTTTTGTTCGAAAAAGCGGAAATAGCTCAGTTCGAGAGAGGGTTGAGCTTCATCGGTTAGTGTGCACCAAAGGTAGGCAGGAGTTATTTCGCCAAGCAAAGCTTTGTGTTCTGAAGGTAAAGAAAGACGGTAAAGCCCATTAAAAAGCAGTCGTCAAGTACAGATTTCCTTTACCCAGAGTTGGGAACTCTGAATAGTTTCTTTTGTCGTCAAAGTGCCTATGGTACCAGTTCATATTTGGTTACCCGAAGGCCCATTTGAGAACCAATTGCTTCTTTTGCTTTTCACCAACCTTCCGTTTTCCACGATAACGTATTTGGTTTGCTGTTGGAACTCGGGCAGAAATGTGTGTCCCGGCTCCAGCGCTATTCTAGAAATGTAGATCTACTAAACCGACCCCATTCATTATTGTAGGAACTTTTGTGGATCCAATACCAGACCCTCTTGTTTGTTCAACATTACCGAATCTACTCTGAGACTCTCTTCTCTTCAGCAGGCAAGTCGATTGATCAAGGAGAAAACCTTGATCTTTCCTTTACCCCTAGATTTCGGATTATCCGGAAGGATCCAATGAAGAACCGGGGAATAGCTTATATCCAGTCCTTCTAGCCGATAATTTGTAGCCTCCCTGGTTGTTTTCTGGAAATTTCAGTAGAAGTCAAGTGAACATGCGACCATTAGGTTAAAAGCCCAATGCTCTACCAACTAAGCTATACACCCGATTTTACAAGAAGGCTTGGTGAGCGCTAGATAGGGTCACAATTCAATAAAGATACTTGGCTGGATGGCGAAGCTGTGTTTGACTAACCTAAGCCTAAACCTTCAAAGCTAACTAGTAGGCTTTGGATCCATGGCTCTGACCTGGTGGAAGGTACTCTCCAGTAGCAAAAGTGAGTTCCACACTTCCATGACTTCTAGAGGAAAGCTAACTGCTTGCTGGCTGGGAGCTGTATGAGGCTCAATCTATAGATGGAAAGCCTTATGATGGGAAACTACCACGTTAGGTTTGGAGAGAGATGGGACCCATTTTCCTTAATTCTCAGAGAAAAGACTCGTTGCTGGAACCGAGAGCACTGGCGATTGCTTTCTTTCTGACCTTCAGCCGAGAAATTCCTCCGAGGGATAGTTGAACGAGCGACTCATGAATGCTGCCGGGTCGGACGAGCCAATAACTCGAACGTGTTCGGTCAGTTTTTTGAGCAAACTAGATTCATTCTTTCTGCTCAAAAAGAACAAAGCCTCTATTGTGGGAAAAGTCTTTGAAACTCGAAGTTCTAAAATAGAAAATCTTGAGCTTGTGCAGCAAATCTACTTTATGCTTAGGCCAGGTCCTGCAAGTAAATGAAAAGATCGGAACATGGGAATAGATCTTATACCAATACTGACTACCCATTTCCATTGTTGTGCTTTCTAAAATGGCATACCTAACGAGAATAGCCTACTGCCTCCACTCGGAAAAGGCAAAGGTATCCAGTATAGGATATCGATGAACGGAGGACAAGGAAAGCAGGCAAGATGAACCTCCTTTGCCATGGAAGTTGAGTAACTGTCTTGGAAATAGGTAAGTCGGGCACATATTCTAGTTCCGATTCTAGGCTATCTATAGAAGGGAATTAGAAAAAAAAGAGCGGGGTAGCTCAGTAATTCTGATTCTTTTCTCTTCCAGCCCCCTGATATCGCTTGTTGGGCCCTTGATTCCGAAGTACCAGTACCGAAGGCAGACTTGAATGCATTAGGTTGGGAAGCGGCCTAGAAGGTGCTTAAAGATAGGTGACAGTTGTGAAAGTTTAGTCGAGTCCAGTCTCCAGGGGCGCAAATACCAGGTACCGATTTCCAGAGGTACCGATCAGCAAGAGAACTCATCTACACGGAAGGTCTTTTAAGTGCCAGTTGTACCCGCACAGAAGTTCTGCGCCCTCAACTATAAGCTCTTGTTCCTGATACGGTTTGAAAGTAGTGCAAACAAACGTGGTACTTCGGTCGGAAAGAAAGCTGCAGGAGGGAACCGTGGAAACTAGTTAGTTCAAATCGAACTCAAAAGCAATGTGCATTATCTACGCCTTTTTAGTGGTATTCCTTCTCGAGCTTCTATTTCTTCCGTTAAGGGAGATTCGGGAAAAGCAAAAAACGAATCTGAAACCCAACAAGTGCTCTCCGAACCAAGCTAGATAGTCTCCTATCACTAGGCTCACCAACCAACCTGGACTTTGACTCTTTCTTATTATTCTAACCGGATATAAAACTTCTGTTTACTTGCAGGACCTGGCCTAAGCATTAAGTAGATTTGCTGCACAAGCTCAAGTGGAGGAGGAAGCAGGGGTGGCGAACAAAATGTTGGTATGGAAGATCTCTCGACAACCTACACCTTTAGTTGTTCCAGCTCGTGAGGAAGACGACTATGGAATTCAGATTTCCTTTCTCTCGAAGCAAGCCAGTCCTTAATTAATGATGGACTGAACGAAGAAAGATCTTTCCACACAAGAGTGGAAGGGATCCTTTAGAAATAGTTCTTAGCTCCAATGAAGTTAAGTAAGAGGGAGTTCTAGTTAAGTATGCCCATAGCTCTTGCTTCTAATTGGTTAGTGCAGGATACTACTCTCCCCGTCCAGTTCTGGAGAAGAGAAAGGTTGCGTTCCTTCTTTTCTTTCAGATAGGTCCAAACAAAGTAGTGAAAGATTGACATTGAAAAGCTTCTCTATGTCTATATCTGTCCGATGGACCAAGTTACCGCCAGTCACAAATGATCGTCACGCCAGAAGTCGCGGGTTCGAACCCCGTTTTCCCCGCCCGATCTTTCTTTCTTCCCGAGGTCATACCTCTGCCACTTTACCCTTTAGTTCAGACGCTATCGTACCTCAGGAAAATCCAAATTTATATCAACGATTCCCACCCAACTCTGGGAGGGAACTACTCGCTAATGGTAGTAAAACCGCCCTGCTCTTCTTGGTTAGTATGGAGAGAAGTTATCCGAAAGGTTGAAAGATGCCAGGGAAGAAATGCTGTTTCAAACCACAAATGAGTTGGAATGGTCAATTTGGTTTTCTTTCTCATTTGCCTCTTTCCCTCTCTCCTGCTCCCCCCCGACGTCCCGGACATCTGCAACGTCCTCTCACGCCTTTTTTGGGGGGACAAACAAAGATCAGGAAAAGACGGACCGAACTCAAGAGTTGTACACCTTACATGTGCTTCATGCCACAATCTCTCACTTTCTGCTCCTCCATCTGTCTCCATCATATAATGATTCTTCCCTGGGTATTTCCCCGGTACCATTATTTAAATTGGAGCTTTTCAATTCCATTTTTGAGATTGAACCTTAGCGAAGTATTTTGGGTTCATTACAACCTTCTCCTATTCAGAATCGGAGAATAGGAACGAAGTAGCTCGCCTAAAGACCACACTGGCTAGGAACTGGGCTGCACTAAGCCCAGCACTTTTTGGGCTTCTTCATGAATATTTCTGAAGAAAAACAAGTTCTAACCGCATTCTAGGAGTTGCCAGGAGTGATTCCCTTCAACAGGTGTGGAAAGGTCATTAGAAAAAACTTTGGCGACCGTGAAGTCACCGGATGAATTGCCGAGTAGATAGATCAGATCCGGACACTGCAGTTGTTCCGCGGTGATACGGACTCGACCCGCTCCAACCCACCCTGGGGTATCATAGCATGTCGGGAATCGAGGGGGGACATACTGGACGTAACGACGGGATTTCAAAAAAAAGGCCGCAGAGGGCTAAAGGCAGTATCTTTAGTCTACCCAACTCCCTCACGCTATCGCCCTGGATTGTTCACCTAGTTCGGAGAACACTCAGGTTGCTTGCTATCCGCTCTCAATTGAATCCCTTCTCTATTCGAGATGATGTGTGTGACCGGGCAGGAGATTCTTTTACTCCAAAGCCTTTTTTTTTCTCCCATCGATCGAATCGAGGAGGTCAAGTTTCGAGAGCAGAGCCACTGGGTGGACAGTCTATCCGCCCTTAAGTGGTATTACCAGCCATTCTGGAGGAGCAGTTGATTTAGCAATTTTTAGTCTTCACCGATCTCGCCTGTTTTGATTCAATCATTCCTGCATCAACTCGACTTGCAATTCGATGCTAATAACTCATCTTTTCAGGTAACAATTTGAAGATCTTCTTAGTCAGCCTATCTGTAGAACCGAGAAGGTAACTGAAGTCACTAACCTCATCACCATAGAAATCCCACCTTCGCCCCAGATAAACTACCCACCTCGCAGTGTCCCCCCCCCCCCTGAATGATCGGTGCGGCGGTTAGGCATAAGCCATCTTCCTATCAAGGTTAAGGAGTCAACTGAGCATCTCAGCGGCGGGATTGAATACCCGGATCGAATCAGAGTTCACGCCGCCCGCCCAGAACAAATAGAATAGGAGGCGTGGGCTTTACACCGAATCCTTAAAAGCCATTTAATGCCTTCTTGCCTGCCTTCAGTTCATGCCTTCAGGCCGGCCTGCTCTTGGTAAAGCTCTTTCATTGAGTGCGCGATCATGACAGGACTCGAGGAAGAAGCCCCGGCTAACTCCGTGCCAACAGCCGCGGTAAGACCGGGGGGGGCAAGTGTTCTTCGGAATGACTGGGAATGTGGGAATCTTTTACAGATGTGAATTCTCGCTTTAATGCTTCGATAACATACTTATCATCAGGTATCTTCGGGAGCGGGGCTCCTACAGTTTTCTTATTACTCTTGACTTGACTTATTAATAAGAAAACTACTCACTAACAAAATGAAAGACGATCTGGAATCTACCCAAGAAGATAGAGAGTCCCACATACGAGAAATCGAAGCTAGGGTGCCAGGCCTATAAGAATCAGAAGAACAATCCACACTAATGTAACCGTAAAGATGGGAATTTGGCTCAATAGTCCCTCCAATTTGAAGTGATCAAGCCACCACTGGTACCAGTAGGGAACAGGTACTACCACCTCCTCCAGCCTACCGGCCCGCAGATGTAGAGAGGTTGCCCCCACCATCCTCTTGAACTGCGAAATCAAAGCGATTCCTGTTGATGGAAGAAAGGCTAATTTCGTTTGATCCGATCCAGAACTACATTAGCTTAGGGGATCGGGTAGCGAGCGCTCTCCTCGGCAAAGCAGACAAGAAGCAATTCCACCTGAGAGCTGGTTACCATCAGATAAGATTACATGAAGCAGACGAATACAAAACGGCATTCAAGACAAAACGAAGAGTAGTTAGAATCACGAGAGACTGACTAACTACCCGGATCAATGCTGATTGACGACTGAATAAATAGCCGGAAGCAACAACTGCACTAGGACGCGTAAACCCCGAAGGGAGATTGACCCTACCTAAGTATTTTCTTAGATACAAGTGGTTGGTCAAGTGCGAGTCACGCCGGGGCGGGTAGACCCACTTTTAATAGCAACGCCCAGATCAATGGAAAATGGAAGTTTCTAGAATTGCTTCAGGATCGGAGAAGCATTCGGAAGGGGCGAGGCCTTCATTTCGTTGGCAGAAGCAGAAACGATCCAATCCATTTGAGGCATACCATTATGGCTAGCTAAAACGAAAGAATGAGAGTACAAGGTATGGGTCTACGCTTCCAGCTTGCTCTAGAAAAACGGAAATTGGATCTCTCTCTGGTGGGAGCCTGGCAGCGGGGAAAACGGCACCTGCAGCGTTGACAAAGAAGAAGAGCCAGTGAAAAAAAACAAAGCTAGAATTTCCAATAGTGAGACCAGCTTGACAAGCTACCTTTCCTCTTGATATGAGGTGCGAAGAGAAACATCTCTTTTTTATGACTTCCACTTCTCGATCCCGGCCCGGAAAAGTGACCGACCCCTTGATGAATGAAAGAAAGGGTTTATGAGTCTGGCTGGCAGCGGGCATAGGACTGAAAATCCTCTTTCGCCGGGCCTTTTGGACTCGAAATCCAAATGGGAGATGACCGGTAAGCCAGATGCTTCGCGAACCACCGGTACATTTCGTTGCACTTAAATCACCCTCATTAAGAGGCGCACTCCGTCTGAATTTCCCCTTCTTCTATTTGATCAAGATGGATAGCAAAAAAGCATGAATAGGCCTACTGGGATGGAAGGAGAGAAGGACTGAACGAGAAAAGGAAATACCTCTTTGTTTACAAAAATGGCTAATCCAATAGCAGATTCCGCAGCTGCCACTGTTGGAACTAATGAAGCAAATGATTGACCCATCATATCATCCAAAGAAACGGAAAATACCAAAAAGTGTCACATGACACAGTACCAAGAACGGGAGAACCAGTAAAAATTGATACGGATTTCCAACCAACGGATCTTCTTACCTTTGGACCGGAACCTTTAGCTGTTTCCTACTCGGTCTACAGCTTGGTTCCAATGCTGCAGAGAAAGGTTATGGGTAAAAAGAAGGTCTTTATCCTGGTGTTGCGGAGACCGGTGTTGCTGATCGAACTCATTTTCTTTTGAGGAGATCGAAAATCTCTTTTTGGCTCGGGCCAAACACTTTTTCTCGCTGGTAGAGCTTTCTAAAAAAAGCGATGCGAGAGCGTATTCTCTTATCTAAGCTTCCTCCCTCCACTCGACCGATCTCATCCACTTGAAAATTCGTGTAAAAGTTGGTCATTCTACTTTCTAATAGAGTCGTGAGTTCCGCAGCTCTCGGTTCCAGCAACGAGTCTTTTCTCTGAGAATTAAGGAAAAAGTTCATAACCCTAGCGCCCATTCCCATTTTGGGCGGAACAGATCTACTAATTCTTTTATTCCAGTTAGTAAGAGTTCGGCAAGACGACTTCGGTTCACACGTGAAAGTGCTTCGAAAGGTGTCAGCAGGTGCGCGGAGCCGGAGCCGGCATGTTCGCCCGCTTACTGATCGGGAGTGGTCAAGGGAGGATCACCTTGCGAAGAAGAAGCACGAGGCTCACCTACCAAGCGATAAACAGAAGGAGGATGGGCATGCACAACGGATTTCAATTAGAAGAGAAGGTGGGGCCGCCCCTTCCGCTCTGAACACCACCTGGTTTTAGACCGGGTGTAACTCTTTCTCGTTTGCCCTTTATGCCAGCCTCCTCTTTCTCGACTTTACTTGAATGCCATTTACTGAGCTATCTTCTTTTTTCTTCTTCTGGCGAAAGCACATTTTATTATTTTATGGAAGCTAGATGAAGTATGAGTTCTGGTATAGTCAGTAGTTCACTTCTCCCTTCTTGTCCGCAAACAAAGCAAACTAGAAACCTACTTTTGCTGAAGACAGTGCTCAATGAGAGGAGGTGGGCAAGTATTAGTTAAGGGATATCAGGAGCTCATCGCACGATCAAGTCGGTCAGGAACTAGTCTGCCAAGCTTAAGAAGAAGTGAAAAGTAAGAAAGTGAGCCTGATGAGTCAACCAAAGGGAGTGGGCCCTTTAAACCCCTAGGGCGTAAGCATTTCTGCCTATCCAAAATAAGAGGTCAAGTCTGGAAATCCAGCAGGGATAGTAGCTGCCTTTTCCAGGGCAAAAAGGAACCTCTCGAACCTGGAATCCACTTTCCACTTGTCCTCCATATGCTCGGGTCTGCTGTTTGACCAGTATCTAATGCTATTTCTTACTTCGACCAGACGGGGTACATGTTCGGACTGCTCTGGATTGTAGAGGAACGAATTTCAGGCTACTTTAGATGGGGTGGGCTGCAATTACCTTTTTTATCCTGGGACCCTTGAAAGCTCGCTTCCCTTCCTGAACTGAGGGAAACCGGTGCCTGAGAGATCCAGAGGGAGATGTGTTCTAGGGTGCCAAAGTACTCTTCAGCTGAAGAACTCTCTTTGGGACAAGGGCATCTGCCACCTTATTTTCCATTTTACCCCTAATATTCCGCCTTTGAAAGTCAAAACTCACACTTGCTCATCTTAGCATGTAGCTGATTCCGCAGAAAAAGTGTTTCCTGTTGTTTGAAGGAGTAGATACATTCATTTCCTTTTGCCAGAGTGAGAGTGAGAGTTGTGTGAGCAGTAGTTGTATACATTCCTCACTCAGTCTAATTAATTATCTTTCTCCCTACCCAAATACCAAGGGAGGTTTATGATTTCTTTCATTTATACCTACGATATCCACGCTAAAGATGAAAACTTTTGCAGTCAACCAAAGGGAGTGGGCCCTTTAAACCCCTAGAGCGTAAGCATTTCTGCCTATCCAAAATAAGAGGTCAGCGGGGGATTCGGTATAGCAGCTCACGTTCGTTTGCGCTTCGCGTTCCCGCTGGACTGGGCACGTGTTAGCTGTAGGAAGTATGGTTACGAAAGTGACTGGATTCCTGTTGCTTTTGGGTGGGTCCAATCAAGGTACGAAAAAACCCATTTCGTTGGAACTGAGGCCTCTGTCTACCGGCCCGAAAGGAGGGTCTCATGCTTGTAAACTAGCATATATCTTGACGGCACCAACCAAGAGGAGGCGGGGCTCTCTCCAATCATTTCGAAGAGCCGAGATCTCGTAAAGGAAAAATTAGCTAGCTCAGCAGGTTTGGACCCGGGTGAATCAGTTCAACTCAATCCACTCATCCTACGATTACTCGCATTTGAACAGGTAAAGAAATAGTTCAATCACCCCAGAATCGTCGAAATCGGAGCCACTTTACAACCGGTTTAGCAACTTCTTCATGCCCCTACGAACGAAATATTTGATCGAAACAGGGATAAAATGTAGGATAACCCAGATCACTCGGACTAGCTGAACTCTCCAGAACAGGGGCAGCTGTCCTTGTCCTCGGTTCAGTAACGGCAGTAGTGGAAATACCTGTTTCGGTTTCGGGAATCAGATCGGTTCCTTCCTCTGCTAAGGCTTTGTCTCTCCTTCGGTTTTGCTTTTTTTTGGCTTCCTTAATTTGAGGAAATCAAGCTGTTCGACCATAGCAATCAGAGTACGAACAGAAATTGAAACAACGCAACCGTACTATCTATTTACGATAATTTATTGCTGACAACACGACAACATCACGCTTCTTTCTCTTAGAATGACATTAGTTATGCTTTCTTCAAGATCGAGATCATCTAAGACCTATGTCTGATCTTTCGCGCTAGTTGCTCAAAAAATCGTATAAAAATCAAGCAAGAAAAAGGTTCTGGCAGGCTGCGTGGGACTGTAAATCCTCTTTCGAGTGATTTCGAAAGGAGTGAACGAACTACAGAATGTAGCGAGCCGCCCGCGCCTTGGTGACCTAACCACTTGAACCGCCGCATCTCGGATAATTGCTCCAGTTGCGCCAATTCCAGTATCCGAGACAGAAAGCAGCATCCACGTGAACTTTGTTCAAAGATAGGAGCATTAAGCTCTAAATCCAGTCAGTCCAGCTGGAAGTTTCACTAACTACTTAGGAGAATGAAAAGGAATGCACTCCCTTTGGTCGGGGTTCGCCATTCGATGCCTCAAACCACTGGGAATGAATGGGAAGACTGGGGTAGTATCTTCATTAGCCGGAAGGAATTTGTCTCCACTAGCGTAATTCGAAGAACGATTTAAGGCTCCGTATTGAAAACTCGAATTGGATTTTGTGTCGGCTGGCCGGCCGGCCGGCCTGCCCGCGGATGTAGGGAGGTCTCCTCTTGAACTGAGCTCTTCGCCCTATTGATTAGGAATCTCGATCAGAAACCACCAGGCCATGTCTCCCGATAAAAGATGATCCCCACAATGGATGTCAGGCCTTGGCTTTATAAAATCGCTATCACACATACAGTCATACTCAATTCGATGGAATTGTTTGATCTTAAAGGGGATCTTCTATAATTTCGCACATAAGGGTTTATGCGTTCTTTGAGCAAATGGGGAAACAAACTGCTGATACAGAAATCTTTCACTTTTACTGCCGAAGGTGAGCCTAGTGATAGGAGACTACCTAGCTTGGTTCGGAGAGCACTTGTTGGGTTTCAGATTCGTTTTTTGCTAAATATTACGGCCTAAATGCTGAACTATTGACCCTACTTGTTCGGATGGGTGGATCAAGAAATATCTCCGTTGTGCTCAGGATAGGCCGTGAGCATCTTATCTGCTTGGATCCATTTTGAATAAGTGTTATGGGTAAGGGCTTGACCTACCAGTTGAATGGAATCTACCGTTCTTTATGCTCTCACTAGCTTTGAACTTGTTTGTACCAGTTATCAAACCCAGATGGAGGGCTAAAACCTGTAGTTTTGAAGCAAGGGATGAGCGCGAAAGCCGTTGCGCTTCCGTACACGTGCATACGTTTTCTTGCTGGGGCGGACACGGATTTCTCTCTAAAGGCGAAGAGAAAGAATAGCTCCCTTACCAAACCAACTGAGCTATTTGCCATGTTTTTGACAAATGACCTAACTTTGATGTGATGTGCCCGGCTAGCCCAGATCATTCTTAGAGCAGTCGAGGCTTTTTAGTTCGTGCTTCGTCGGCTCCTCCTTTCTGATCACTCTCCCGCCAGAGATTCAAGACCCCCAGGCTCTAGCTCATTTAGCAGGGCTAAACTTCATCTGAGCCAGAATGAATCCCATTCAAATCTCTAAATGCTTTTGGCATTCTTTTCCCTCGCATTTCCCTAATTCTTTTATTAATATGGGAATGGGAGCAAATGAGGAGGCGTCGAGTCGAAGACCTTTTCTAGCTACTGCAGGGGCTGTCATCGATGTGAAAGATGCTAAGCTCACGCTTCAATTTGGTGAGGAGAAAGTCTCATTTGACATTAAGCTGCTGGCACAACAGGGTGGTGCCTTACCGCACTGCAGGCGCACGCGCGGTAGCGTTCGTGGTGGTGCTTCTTTGACCGGAATCAACAGGTGTGAACCCATCGAGGATGAGTCAGCTGGCAACAAAGAAACGCCTAGCAGAAGAAAGTAGTTATTCTTGCATCTCTGAGAACTGCTGTGAGCCAGCTTTGTAGCGACCTTTCTTATGCGGAAGCAAAACCTGTATTTCTATACGAGTTTTTTTGCATCTGCTGAGCAGAACCAATTACCAGATCCTACTTCTAAGCTCTATGCTCTACTTCGGCCTTGCTCTCACTTATGTTAGTTAGCGGTGGATGAGCTGATTTCTTTTCACTCCTGCTCTTTCAAGAATGTGCCTTCTAAACTCGTTGTTCCGTAGATGATTCAGAGCAAGATCAGATTATTGATGATTTTTCCCTTTGTTGCGCGATTTTGCTTTTAGCAGAGCTTCCTTTTCCAAGTATTATCTCTATGGAACGAACCAATTTGGAGTTAACTATAAATTGAATATAAAAAGAAAACAGAATGATATGTCTAGACTTACCTATACCCATGCTTCCTTCTTCTTTGACTAGCTTGCTTCCCCTATCAAATAGAACGGGAATGACTGCATGCTTGGCCATCGTTAGTAAGCCCGCGTAGGGTAGGGGCCTCTCGGGGAGGGCCGAGTCAGTTGTTGGTTTGTCAGCTAGATCCGGCACAGGACAGGGCTTTTGGAGCAACGGGTCTCTGTCCTTTTCACTTCTTATTACTCCTTTCGTTTACTATTTCTAACATTTCTAGTACCAACTAATTCATTCGGGCGAGACAGATTACTAGGGCAGCAGCTAGACCCATATCTTTTGATGGCGAGCATCGATCGAGATCCTTCGGTGAAAGCTAGAACCAACTCTGCGAGGAAAGCGGAAGCAAACTAAAATTGCTAAATCAACTGCTCCTCCAGAATGGCTGGTAATACCACTTAAGGGCGGATAGACTGTCCACCCAGTGCCGCTGCCCACTTCTACTAAGGCTGAGCTTAATAGGAGCAAGAGAGTTGAACTCGGCAAAATGACCCCGTAACTTCGGGAGAAGGGGTGCTCTCCTATCTTTTGATTAGGAAAGCGGCACATACCAGGGGGCGAACCGCTTGCAGAATCAAATCCAGTTCCACAAGATCCTATATCAGCTATACATCCTCCTTGCATTTATGCCGGAGATGTCGCCAATGCCACAGGCAAATCTCCATTTTCCAACTTATACAACTCTTTGGGGTCCAAAGATACTCGCCATTGCAACTTAATAAATAGGATCGGTGGGATCGCCTTCAACAGATATATCGGTAATTTCCCCAAGAGGTTGCTAAGCCTGTTTTAACTAAAGAATTTACAGGTGGCCCAGTCGGTAAACTATTCCCGTCGAGTCAATCCTTGTAAGCTAAATACTACACAACCCTTACGTATCCGTATTTTGGGAAGCTGAGTCCTTTCTTTTTAAGCAAGTTCAAATCCAGCAAAAAAGAGTATCTTCGCCCTATTGATTAGGAATCTCGATCAGAAACCACCAGGCTATGTCTCCCGATAAAAGATGTCCTTCCATGTTTCCAGAATAGCATTTATCTGTCTGGAGTCCTGCGACTCCAAACGAAGTTTTAGTTCTATCAAATCCTCCGTATAGCCACCTCGAAGCCCAATTAGCGCACGGGCTGCCCCCTCGATCGAAAGGCAGGGCGGCAGAGCCCCCAACCGACTTTAGTTTTAGGAATCAGAGTAACCACCCCATAATTAAGTCTTCTAAGTTGCAACTCCTCAGCATGCGGGTTCCAGCATATTACACAAAAGAGTGGGTAGACACATGCGTTGAGGCATTCCCTACAACAGGTGAATTCCTTTCTTATTAGTTTCCAAGTGCAAAATGTTCATTGCCTTGATCAGAGCCTTTAAGCCTTTTAGAAGCGAGCATTTCCGCAGCTTGTATTTTTCCTAAAAAATGTAACTCACCGGCCTAAACGACGAGCAAACACTCGAACGTGAACCTCGAGATGCTAATCCATGAAAAACGATACGAGAAATGCTTGGAGAACATATTTCTCGGACCCTAACATAAACCACCTTATCCTCACTCAGATTGTTCTTTTGGACTGAGCAGAAGCACTTGTCTTAGGTTAGTCTAATGTGCCAAAACGTTAGTCAAACCATCAAGGTTGTGTTTGTTCTGGAGAGTTCAGCTAGTCCGAGTGATCTGGGTTATCCTACGTTTTATCCCTGTTTCGATCTTTTTTTCGACTACAGCCAGGTTGCCATAACACGCATTGCTATGTTGAGACAACATGATCTTGAATCAGGATTGGATTGCCTTATCTTATTAGTAGGAAGAGTAGGGGCTTCACAACCCGCTTCTCTTCCTTAATTTAGTGAATGGTGGGTGCGCAAAGTCTTGAGTTTTGGACCTGTTACGGACAAAAGGAGTTGGATGAAGAACCACGAGAGCAACCTGAGATAGTCGAGGAGGAGCCACAAGAGCAAGATGGAGGTTAAAATGAGGTTGGGAGACCGAAGGCAGTTTTCCGTGCACCGGACACGTAGCTTTTTCGTAGTAAGTAACTCTATTGAGAATCTAGTTTCTTGATCGAAGTAAAGAAGAAAAGGTAAGGTTACGTAAGATATGGGAACTCGTAACCGACTATCGAACACAACTGAGAGTTCACTACTGGTCAAGTACACCAATTCCGCTCATGTTAAACTTACTGGAAAAAAACTCTAAAGCTGCTGTTCCGGTGATTAGATCAAAATAGAGTTCTTTCTACAAGAGCATCTCAAGTTGGTCAGGCGTCCCCAGGAGTGTTTCGATCCATTTGTTTTTTCTAGAAATAACCCTCCCTCCTAGAGATCCCCCACTATCAATGATAACGTTTTTAGGAAACCTCCAAACGATCAAGAAAGGATCCCAGACTGCTCAAGATTATCTGCGTAGGATCAAATTCCAATCTGATCAACTTGCAGCAGCAAGATGCTGCTGCTGGATGGAATGCTTCCGGGGCGCCATGATCCTTCTTTCAGGAATAGAATAATCGGGGGCACTGACTGTGCTTCGGATCGGGAGTAACCACTTTTGAAAGGGCAGAGGGGGGAAAAAGTAAAGTCTAAGCGACGCAGTAGGCTGGACCAAAATCCAGCCGAGAGAGGGCAGCCTTTAGAAGGTCAGAGATAGATTTTGACTTGGGCTTGAACAAAGCCATTCTTCGCCTTTCTTCGCTAGAGCAGATATGTCTATTGTGCCCGGCAAAAACAGATTTGCAAGGAGTTTGCCAAAGGAGCTAACCATCGTAATGTCAAAATGGGATAGGTTCGATCTATGGTCATGGAACCGATTTTAAAGGGGATGGGATTGGATTCATTCACTTGCATTCCTGCTCAACGGATCAAAGGTACGCCGGGGATAACAGGCTGATGACTCCCAAGAGCTCTTATCGACGGAAGGTGACTCGCGCAGACAGCTGACTCCTTTTCAATAGAAAGGAATAGCCAAACCTACTCAGCTGGCTGGTCAAGATGCTGCTAATCTGTTAAAGGGATCTAGATCGCATTTATTTGATATGCGTCCCTTCTTCAACCCCGGATGTGGGCATGTGGGCTTCTATCAAAAGATACCGCCACGCTCATATCTCCCTTCTAACGAGAACTGTCGTACAGTCCTATCTTTTTTTAAGAAAGATCGTAGATGAACGTTTCGTTTCGAAGAGTTCCTCCAATCTCTTTAAACACACTCTAATTGGGGGTCCAGATTCCAGGTCGGAACCCACGTTATCCCGATAACAATAGGGAACATCTGGTCTTGTTTGGTTTTTCTTTCAAGGATTTTTTTCTTTCTTGATCTTTAAGACAACCTATCCGTTTCGGTTTTGAAGAAGACAGGAATGAGTCAGTGCCAGGTGTCCCCGGTCATTGAATAGCCTGCAGCGGTACTCCACGATAATTCCACTAGCGGAGGAACAGCTTCATTAGATTCATTCCCTTGCTAATCCGCCTTCACGAGATGAACCTGGGTTTGGTGAATGGAAGTTGGCCTTAGGTGTAATAGGACTCCCAGTTACTGCGCGCGATCGTATACTGAGGTGCTCCCCATCGGTTGTTGGAATGACGCGAGCCGCTCATAGACTTGCCGGGAAATAGAAAATTTGGAATCGGCTTTTCTTTTGCGCTAAAAAAACTTGAGGAATAGCAACAGTGAGGAAGCATACCACCCAAAGCAAGACGTGAAAACATTCTTCGTATCCAAAAGCCCCTTTTAGTCTGTCTGGCCGTCCTTTTAACGGGCCAGCCCTTTTTAATGCGCTGCTTGACCCTGTTTTGAAAACGAGCTTTGCTCTTCTGGGCG
The DNA here is from genome assembly GCF_002575655.3 of Aegilops tauschii subsp. strangulata. Classification (NCBI taxonomy): domain Eukaryota; kingdom Viridiplantae; phylum Streptophyta; class Magnoliopsida; order Poales; family Poaceae; genus Aegilops; species Aegilops tauschii. The sequence continues at coordinate 555,892,025 of NC_053041.3, read as the reverse complement.
TTGGGCGCTCCCGTGGTTTGCGAGAAGGAAAAAGGACTAATCTTTTGTTACATCTGGCACGAGATGAAAAAGAGACCAAGATCCAAACAGATCAATCTTGTTAGGAGGTACTGCACAAGGAAAAGAAAAGCTTTTTCCCTTCTCGACTAGACGAAGGAGATATTCATTCCATTCAGGCAAGTGAGGAAGGGCGGCGTCGGCCACCCGGGCGGAAGATATATCTGAGTCGAGCTCGTCGAAGAAGAAACAGCTACTGACATTCAGGGATGAGGGCTCAGATCAGAGTGAACAAACAGAGCAAGTTTCTTAGAAAATTGTTGTTAAACAGGTTGACGTTCCACTGGGAATGGAATAACAAAGGCTCAAACAATACCTAATGGTAGCCAACTTTGCTACCCGAGCATCTCTTTCTTATTAAGAACGACATAAATGTTGATTTTCTACTCTCGGGAGTAGGTAAGGGGGACTATGCCCAATAAAATAGGGACTACGGTCAACTGACCTGTCTGCTATTGTTATTGCCGGGCCTCCAGACCATCGTATTTCTTCCGCCGACATCGCTTTCTTATTCCTAACACAATTGTTTAGCTATAGAAGTCGCTTACTCTCCGTCTAGCGAAGGTGCCAGATCCTTAAAGTAAAGTATCTATCAGGGGGATCTTGTTCTGTTCAGTGCCGCCTCTTCCTCGGCCATTCAAGAAAGGGATTTGCTTCTTCTTACAGGTCCTTGAGAAAAAGAAGAAAGACTCCGACCCGACCAAGAGAGAAGATAGGGTCAAGCCCGAACTTATTCACTCTTCGAAGCCCCCACCACCTTCTTTCTTTGAGGTCTGATAGAAACTGGATATTCACAAGTAACATGTGGCAGGCCTTCTTCAAAGCACTGCAAGTGAAATTGAGGTTTAGCTCTGCCTATCACCCACAATGATTTCGTGTTGAACCTGGTAAACAAACAAATAGGTGGTCTTTCCGGAAATGTGAAACAAAAGTTTTTCCCTCGCATCTCGGTCACTAGGGCTGGCTCCTCGCAGTTCTCCCTTTAACACCAACGGTAGCCCACTTGGCAGGCGGCAGGAGCAGCGGGCAAGTGCTTGGTTGGTAGGCCAACAGCCCTGTGAACCGGGCGGGGCACTCGACGAAAGGGGGGCACGCTGAGCAAGTACGCAAAATTGGCCCTGCGGAGCTTTCAAAAAGCAATGCTGCTGATAGTCCGCCTGCTTTCAATGTTCTTATGCTCAGTGAGTACGAACTGACATAAAGCACGAACATGAAGGAAAGGCTGAATTCGAAACATCTTGAATCGGATTCTCTCTTCTTAGAGAGCTTGAGAGTGAAATGAGTGGCATGACACATCAGCTACGCCATCTGAGCCTGTCCACTTGCTAGTCAGGAAAAATAACCGCTCCGCTCCGTGGGCTTCTTTCGCAGCTCTACCCTTCCTTCATGAAGCTTGAGGAAGCACTCACTTTTCTATCCACGGCATTTTTGGTTCTGCACTTAGTCTTGAACCTGTGTTGGTTTGGGACGTCAATCTCATTCGTCACATGAACAGAGAAAGCTGTGAGTGTAGTCTTAGGAACGAACCCGGGGTTGCTCTCGCAAAAAGATTGTACTAAAGAAAGCTAGAAAGGCACAAGCTTATCGCCAAATGTCCCTTCTATTAAGAAGACCTCCCGGCCGTGAGGCTTATCCAGGGGATGTGTCCCGTGATGAAGAAGGATAGAAGAATGGTAAGATAGGATCGTATTGAGAACAAAGTGGCGAACGGGTGCGTAACGCGTGGGAATCTGCCAAACAGTTCGGGCCATAGCGGAGTAATAAACAAGGAATAAAATAGACCATGAACATGAGTTTAAAATGTAAAAAAAAGGGAAGAGTGCATTCTCCACTTTCTTATCTCGAATTGAAAACGTTTGACATCAACCGGGCTCTACTTTGCTTTTACTTTACTTCACTTGCCAGGTCATTGTTGTCGATATTGAGGTGAGAACTCTCTCTTTATTCTCCTTTTATTAATCCTATAAACGAAATTCTTTTGAGAAGAGCTTGCGCCTATGCTTCTATAAAAATCACCTATGTGGAACGGATGATTCTACTTGGTCATCATAGACCAGCAAATCCATTTGAGAGCTTCCTCCGGCTCTCGCCGACTATTATTTGTCATTCCCTAACGACAGTGTCAATGTGGTTCCTCTCGACTAAACACTTAAACAATTGGATCTAGTAGGGTTCAATAGAGGTATGGTATCGGCAACCTTTTAGGGAGCGAGAATCTTTACTGGCGAGAGTCTTTCCTCTTATAAAGCCTGAGCGCGTTGCATGACTTAATGCCAGCTCTTTATCATACATCTTCTTCATTTTGAATCCCATTTACACCCGGATTCAGCTTCTTTCGAACTAGCAAATGCACTTTCAGAGCCAACAACGGATCGGCTTGGCCCATTCCCCATCTGGGGATCCCACAAATGGAATGAGAAGTGGGTCGATGTAAATGATCGAGACCTCGCAAACAACAACGTTCCTTCCCCTTTGATGCAACATTTCTTGTTTCCAGAAGATCTCGGATGGTTTCTGAAGCCCTCATTGCAATAGCAAACGGCCTACTTATAGCCCTATTTATACCCTTTCTCGGGGACTTCAACGGGCCTTACAAGCTCAATAAATTGCAATTCTTCACCTTTTCCTCAGACAGTGGGAATGCAGCATTTACTATTTGGAAGTGTGCGAACGTAGCTGGTGGATCGGGGAAACACTGATGATTGTGAGGTTCTGGAAGAGAGAAGACGTAGGCTGAAAAAAGCCAATTGAGTGAACAGACGAAGTAGCTTGCTTTGTACTACCAACATCTTAATACGATATTCTTTGCTACCTTTTCCAATGACAAGCCAGACTTCAGCCACCGCTTCGGATCCTGCTCCTCTGCAATTTCTGGCCCCATATTCAGGGTAGCGAACATTCCCATCAGTCATGTTGCCCAGCCGAAAAGAATGGAAGAGGAAGATCTACTAAATTCATCAAGTTGTTCCAAAAGCGGTGCGCAAAGTGTACAAAGGCGAGTCTCACGTGCAGCGGCACGTGAGGGGTCTCCCGAACTTCATGGAAGACGCAACGCAATATTTCTGATCATGACTCAACCACTAGGAAAGGGGATTGCTTCCGAAACATGCCATTGCGTAGGCTCGTAGGCGTAATTCGTATTCGTATTTTAACCAACTCTGCGAGGAAAGCGGAAGCAAACCGCAATACAGGACTAGTGGGACCCCCGTCTATCTATTAGCCGTCTATCTATTAGACCTATCTAGAAGTAGAAGTTCGGAATCAAGCAGCAAGAGTCCGACCTCAGGGTCCACCATAGAAAGGCATTCCTCAGTCCCAGAATAGCATGCCCAAAATGCCTCTAGAAAGATCAGACAGAAGTAAGACAAGCTGTAATTGTACGTACTTGGAAAAGATCACTGACGAGCTCAATTTCAAAGTGTGAATGAAATTATAAGAGACGGATATTCGATGTGTTTAGCATAGTGACACTTTTTTTGGTGCCGAAACAGCCCCATAACGCACGCCCTGTAGTTTTGAAGCTAAAAAGACAGCAGCGAGCCCCGCGTCGAAAAGCGAAGCAAGCCGCGCTAGCGCTTTCAGCTCTCCCCCTAAGGTGCATAGCCGAAAGTTCTACCTTGTACCAATCCGTAACTTGGTACACCGAAAAGTAATGTTCACACTTTTGGCAAGGGTGTGACCGTTGTTTTTGGGACAATGTTCAACCAGGAGGCCATGAATCTGTCTAGTCTCGACGACTAGGGAGGCGTCACCCGAGGCCGATTCCAGTGGATCACTATAGAATCTTCTAGAAGCAGGTTCTTGGCAACAGGTTGAGCTCTATCCACTGAAATTGAATCCATCGATGCGGTAAAGGGCAGGTAGGATAAAATAAGTCATAACAGAGGTTTCGAGAGTGCCCAACTTCACCACCCGCTCTTAGATTCCAGAATTCGTGGCCTGAGCTTCGTTCCGTCGCACCCTCACTATTCCTAAATTTCTTTTCTGTTTCTATTTTGGGGCGGAGATTGTATTTCTCTTTCCAGCGTTCAAAGCTTTTCATGGAATGAGTTGAGGCAAAACCTCCAGCTCTTTTTGAGAGTCAGGGGCTTTAAAAGCGCTTTCAAAAGGGCTTTTGTTCATTCCATCGGTATGCTCCCAGGTACCTGTAATTGTGATCTGTTTGCCAGTCCAAAGATAGAGACAAAAGAAAGGTAATTATTGAATCGGACTTGGCTTCTTTCTTCATGTGGGTACAGCCCACTTTTCCTTTGATGAAATGCGAACACAAACTTCAGGCATCCAAGAAAGAACGTGCCGCTTCACTAGACTTTCCTGAACCATCCATTTGATCCCCACGGTCGTGACACCACTTTCTAAACAAAAGTTTCCAAAATCCTAAGCTTGAGTTGGGTTAAACGGAAGGCACTAAAAAGAAAGAAACAGCCTTGACTTATTCCTATCTTCGGTAGACTGAACAAACTCACTTTTGACAGTTATACGATTCCAGAAGATGATCCAGAATTGGGTCACCTCCTCTTATGTGTCTACTTCTCCATTCTAATTTCTGACTGGTTATTACTATGATTCAATTCAGGTGGTGCACGAGACAAGCCAAACAAACAGAAACCGTTCCGATCCCACACTCAACTAAACATTCACGATTCTTTTCCAGAAATCTCAAGAGCCTTTTGGCCGAAACCCCCGCTTTTGCCAGCATGACAGCAAGCACAGACTGGCATCAAGGAGTAGAATGACCAAAGCATCGGTTGCTTCCACTTGTTTGTTGCCTTCTTCGATCGACAGACAAGGTACCCCCCCTCTTTTTCTCTTGCGAACCTATATGGATGGCAGGACAGGAGTGAAGATCCCTCAGCTAAGGGCTAGACCGGACGTTTCACTGTCTGATGATGAGTGGCACACAAATCAACCTGAGAAGGTCCAATGAGAATGGAGATCAAGAGGGACATGAAATCCATTAGCAGCTCTATCAGTTATTTCATTATTAGCATTCCTTAACCAATAGAAAAAGAAAGAGATCCAATCCTGAAAAGAGAGCGCACATCCTGAGGAAGGCGCGTCATGCAAAGGTTCCCATTTTTTTCCTTAGTTGACCCCGTGTTTCTATCGGATCCTAAGCTTCATCGGGGCTCGTGGTACCTGTTGCCCGCCCTTCCTCCGCTTTGATAACCATGTGAACGGAGAGTGGGCAGAGCAAAAGGGAAAGAGGTCCTCATACGGATGTTTTTTCGGATTTCTAGTCTAGTTTAAGTGCAGGGCTAGAGAGTTCTCTTCCAGTATTCTTAGCTGACTGTCTGCTTGCTTGACTCGAACAAATAGCTTTTGTTTCCACAAGGCAGATCCCATTCCTCGAATGCAAAGGACAAGAAATCTACCAACGTAGAGTCCGCCCCTCCCAGGAAGAAGAAATTTGCTACTTTGGCTCATCAAAAGTGGAGTGTTGGTCAAAGCAAGCCGCCCTATTCTATTACCACCACTTGTTGTAGACTTAAGAGAAGAGAAAGTAGGCAGAAGCCTAGGAGGGCCAACCGAGCGAAGCTCTTTTTTTTGCTGGTCTAACAAAGTGCATGTGTTGTTGGTTAATAAAAACACGAGTTTCGATAGGTTCGTTACAAATTTAGTGGTTGCACCCTTGTGAGCAAGTTGTTGCCGGATTGGATAGGAGAAGTGAAACAAAGCTTCGCCAGAAGCGACTAGTCGCCTCCTTACCTCCGCCGAAAGATGCTTAGCCAGAAGCGGCAACGGCTTTCGCGCTAGTTGCTCAAAAAATCATATAAAAATCAAGCAAGAAAACTAAAGAAAGCATTAGCGCATTGGACTCGAAATCCAAATGAAAGTGAAAGAGAATTGTCAAAATTTCCTAAAAGCAGAGTTGGCTTTGAGAGAAGAGAAGGAAGCTCTCAGGTTTAGGTTGCTAAGTACCATAAGGTCGGATGTTTCCGTGAGCAGTAAGCAGCGGATCTCCCCTTTTTGCTCTCACTTATGGGTAGGAAGGACAATAAGCAGGAATTCATGTTGGCTAACTATTCTATCCAGCTGAAACTGCTAACCGAAACAAGACATATTCACTTTGACCACAGCCACCCGCACTTGCCTACCCGACTGACTATTTTAGCTATTCTCTCTTCAACCTTCCTCTAACCTAAAATAGTCGTACCGCTCCCCCTGCCGGATCCCGGAGAGGGCCTGTGGTGGCCTCTTGCCCGACTTGGCCGCTATTTTGTGATTTGGTGAGAAAAATGTATGCCGCCTTGGAGGTTCCCTCCTCCGAGTGGGCAGGACTTTCCAGTCACCTGTCAACCCGAAGCTGCCATTTCCAAAACAATTTCTCCTTAGGCGCATGTCTCAGCAACACAAAACGAGGGTGTGCAAACTCATCTGATCCCTGTTTGGGACTTCTTCTTCATGTCACGAGCCGGAATCGAACCGGCGCTTTCCAGATGCGTGGTCCGGATAGATACCTATCTGATCGCGACTTTGATTTCTCAGTTCAAGAGGAGACCTTCAAAGGAATGTTCTAGAGTTTTTTCCACTATATTCGCGATATTTAATCCATCACCCTGTCTGAACGGTCTAAGCATCATATCTTTTTCTTTTCACTTCCGCCTTTTTCCTTCATTCATTTTGCGGTAGCTTACGCGTCAGAAAAATAGAACCTTTCCGGCCCGGAAGATCGCTGCTTCGCTTTTGGCGACTAGCTTCTACCCACAATGGCTAAATCTCTTTCTTTTTCCACTCTTTCCCCGTCACGAAAGACGCTTTTCTGGCACAAACCTAGTAGTTATTTGTCCTGCACAGCTATAGCGTCTGAGAATTTTACAAAAAAGCAAGGTTCAAAGCCCACGGAGCGGTAGGTCGACATTCCTTCTTCTTTCCAAGATTTTGGTGGTATCTATACCTTTCGAGACCAAGCCCTGCTACAATTCATTGCCCGGTGTCAACCAGTTGTCAAACTCCAAATATTCGTTCGTAGGGGCATGAAGAAGTTGCTAAACCGGTTGTAAAGTGACTTTGATAAAAACCATCATTGCTTTATTTTTTACTTTTCATCTAGTAACGTGCATGAATTGCTAAACTGAAGGAACGATCTCTGTCGAAGATTCTCATTCTGAAGCAAAAAGGTCAAGTTAAAGAAATATTTGGAAAATTGTTTCGGCTGTCTGTGCTATCATTTTTCTGGAAGCTTTTAAGCCTGTTGTCCAGATGCTGCTGCCTAAAAGTAGTTCTTCTAAATTGTTTTCTTGTGGTGTCGTGTTTGAAAGCACAGTCTTTGTCATAAACCGATTACCCTCCGCTCCAAATGGCTCTACCAAGGATCCCACAAAGTTCCCGAAACTCAGGAAGAGTACTAATTTTATATGCCTTAAAGAGGGGATTCAAAGAGTAGCCTTTTACTAGGGCTTAAGTGACTCGTTTCATGAATACAGTTGGGTGATCCATTAAGCTAAGCAAGAGCTATGAACAACCTAGTGACGACAAATTCCAAACTTAGAAATTCGAAAGGACTAAGATTCTACTTCTTCCTCAAATACTGGGAATGTGGAGCTGAGGGAAACCAGCCAATTGAGTCACTGAAACGACCGCAGGAGGCGCACCCTAAGCCCAGCTTCTCGGAGCTGCTATTGCGAAATACGGCTTCTTTAATATCCAAATTTCAACAAGGGGGTTGGGCTGCTCGCCTTCATAGAAAGGCGACCGGGGGATCTTCTTCCACTCCCAGCAGGAAAAAGAGCAGTTGGATGCAAATGGGTGTTCACCGTAAAACAGACTCCAGAGGGTAAGAATGGAATATTCAAATCGATCAGAAGTACTATGCTTTATGTAATCAGGCTGAAGGCTAACATCTCGCGAGTAGGCCGAGGTCACGAAAATAGGGTAAACGCAAAGAGACGATGAAAAGCAATCAGAGAGGAGAGGGAAGAATGACAATGGAAATCATAAAGCTCCGTCCAGTCCCTGGCCGGCTCTCGGTTCTTGAGCAAGCTCCTCCACTGCAGGTAGGATGCTCATAGATGAAGAAAAGAGACTTTAGGCAAGTGGAAGGAGAAGCAATAAATACAAAAGTTCTAGGTTTGGATTTGAGTGAGATCCCGGATCGGTAGCTTCAGGAAAGCGCTCTTAGTTCAGTTCGGTAGAACGTGTGTCTCCAAAACCCAATGTCGTAGGTTCAAATCCTACAGAGCGTGATTCTTTTCTTTACGCCGATCCAACTCGTGCTTTTTAGGATGGATTTCACACGGAATCAAGGGAGAACCAGATAAGAGCCGTGTGTTCCCTTCTTTCCAAGCGTCCCTTTGGTTTCGTTGTCGATTTGTAGCAATAGAAAGATAATGGAAGTGATTGAATAAGAAAAATTGCTTTCATTGACAACAAGACTCTCTTCCTGATTGTTCTGTTGTGGATTCGAACCACTAGCACAAATTTGATTTCGAGTCAAAGGGCGCTTTTTTAGGATTTCCAGTCCTTTTACCTTTCAGAACCAATCAATATTCCAGTTTGGGGTTGGCGGAGTTGGTAGAAAGCACGGTTGGCGATCAGCTTCCAGTATGACCGAAGACTTTCTATCTGGACATCTCCTTGCTTGCTTTTTCATTGACTGATTCTAGTGGCTGGAATAAGCATTTCCTTTATTTACTTCTAGAAGGACTCGAAGTGAGACCAGAGAGAGAAGAGTTTTCCCGCAAACCATAGCGGCTAGCAAGTCTCAAAACAAAAGAGTTCTTTTTATAGTAGCGGGTAGACTAAGAAACTGCACAATCTATTGATTGACTGAAAAACTCAAGCTGAGTAACTTGCTTGAATGATCGCTCCGGCTCTGGGCCGTCTGATCTTCGTCAAAGAAATCGAGTACTAACACGTATTGCTATGGATGCTGCAAACAGGCTTTCGGCAGCAATTCCAGAAAAGAAGTAATAGGTGTTTTAGCCAGGTCATCAAATCAGGGGGGATATGCCAAGAAGAGTTGAAATCGAACCCAGCCCCGGGTTTCCGTCCATCAATCCAGAGCTCAAGACAACCGCGATACTTAAATCGCTCAAATAGCCACCTTAGACAAGGTTCCTCTCGGAGACTGCCAGTCTACAAGAAGCTGGCAGAGCTTTAATAAATCAAAACAAGAGAAAAGCAGAAGCGAAAGCTCGAGTCGAAGAGTGGAGGTCGCTCGGTAACTCGAGTCGGTCAGTCCCATTCATTCTTGCCCGAAACAAGTGGGCTATTCATTCTGAACGGAGAGTGGGCAGAGCAAAAGGGAAGGAGGTCCTCATACGGAGTCGCACACTTGAGCAGTGCGGGAGAGGAGCCTAATTCCAATCCAAACAATTGACGAGGGAGTCTAATTATTTTTCCGTTCTTGATTGTTTCAATTGCACTTTCTTCATTGGAGGGAGAGCAAAACAGAAACACAGGAACCAAGAAACTATGTCCAAACCAACGAGTCCTTTGGTCGACTCTAAAGAATGTATCGGGGGTAGTCAATTTCTGGCGAAAGCACAAACCTTTTCTCTTCCTTAAGGCGATAAAATCCATTCATTTCGATAATAATCTGTTTGAAAGCTGACCCCCGAACAGCTGCCGGACTGCTCTACTGATCTTCTCTCTCTTCAGAAAAAGGACCAATCCTCGGAGCGAAGGGATGAACGAATTCTCGAGGTCTGGTTCATTGAGGTCAGCATCACTTCTCCTCGCCGACCACTGGCACTATACTTAGGTTAGGCGCAATAGGTGACTTAGGTTGGGTTGTCTGGATTCCCTTACTATGAATAAAACGGAGAGTAGAACCGAACACTTGAAGCTCTAATTACCAGTATCTTTGGATACGGGATCTTGAAGCCCTTGCTAGGAGCTAGTCGGTACGGCTCACTACCATTTTACTAGAGTTTTTTTCCAGTAAGTTTAACATGAGCGGAATTGGTGTACTTGACCAGTAGTGAACTCTCAGTTGTGTTCGAAGCATGCCAGAACCGTCTTTAGTCAGAGTGGATTCGGACCGCCACTTCATTCACATCAATTGAAGCAGGCAGGAAGGGCACGGAAGCTACCGTTTAACGAATGCAATGCAAGCAAGGTAGCTTGCTTACTCTCCATCTAGCGGTCGGTTAGCTCTTATCTTTTAGAATAACTTAGTAAAAAAGTAAAAGTAATAAATAAAATGAATCTCCTAACTCGGTAGCCCATGAGGTTCCAATGGTTAGTTTTGGATCGCTGTTGATTTTCTAGTTTTTTAGCTGACTCGGGACCTTCCATAGAAAACCGAGTACGAGCAACGGTCGGGTCTGCTGCCCCTTCCTTCTCAGCGTACAGCTGCAGATTGTGAAAGTTTACCAATTTCTTGATCAATTCTTTTTGCTCACCATCAAAGTCCCCCATATAGCTGAGAATTTCCGAGCAATTGGAAGCCCAAAGAAAAGGCCGGGAGCATTTAGGTAGGCCTATCACTCAACCGGCGGCAGCCGATCGACTTATACTAACCGCGTTGGCCGAAAAATTGGATAGGGGTAAAGACGCAGCCGGGTGCCGGCGGCTTATTCAAGTGCCCCCCGAACCGCGCGAAATGGTCACCTATTACACGGCTCACAAACTCTGCCTGGGGTGGAGCAACTCCGTTCCTTTGGGCTTTTGAGGAGCGGGAGAAATTGTTGGAATTCTATGAAAGAGTCCCGGGAGCCAGGATGCGCTTCTCACATCGCATCCTTGGTCCTTAAACGATGGTATATTCTTTTTTCCGGGTTCTATGAGTGTAAATGGAGACACTTCCCCCTTCCTCTTGTACTCGACTCTTCCCCGATCCCTTCCTTCACTGAACTGATTCACCCGGGTCCAAACCTGCTGAGCTAGCTAATTTTTCCTTTACGAGATCTCTGCTCTTCGAAATGATTGGAGAGAGCCCCCTTTCTGCCCTTTCCTCTATTTGTTTGATAGACTCTTCATTTTATTCTAATTCTAAACCCATTGTCATCCACAGTTTCCTTGTCGACGCGAAGGGGCCAGCAGCCCCCACGAAAACAAATCAGTGGGGCCATGCCGGTACGACAGAATATGCGTTAGAAAGGTCAATCCCTCCCCCCCCTTTTTGATTTTTTAATGAAAAACCGGGCCGAACTTCTAAAAAGTAGAAATAAAGTCTTTGGGTAGATGAGGTCACTGATTAGCCCGCTGAGCTGCTCTGTCCCCTCTACCGAGATGGGATGGTACGGAGCATTCAAAGTTCCTCACGCTGTCAAGCAAGACTTTGATCTCGATTTGGGAGAGCAAACACAGCTTCGCCCGGTACTCGGGATCTCCTGCTTGAAGAAGCAGGGAATTTGAATTACTCAGCCGTGCCCGGAGAACCTGCTTCTAGAAGATTCTATAGTGATCCACGAAATGTACCGGTGGTTCACGAAGCATCTGGCTTACCGGTCATCTCCCATTCCCGTCGCCGAGAGACTAAAAGAACTACAGCATGCCAGAAACGGGGAGTTGAGGTGGTTAGACCTATACCCCGAATGTCGCACGGAACGAGCCTTGTCTTCCCTCCAACGACTAGCTTCCTTTTCTTGTTCCGGTCACCCTTCTCTTGCCGTGGAAGGACTTTTGCCTGTGGTGGCTGGCAGGTTCTAGTTTGTTCGCACAAGAAAGAGAAAGAAGTGCCGGAGGCAGCACTGGACCAAGTAAAGGTGCCGGATACGTCTCAGCTCAACTTGAAAGGGAATGTGTTTCTGGGGAACTCAATTAAAGGTTAGGGCTCGGTTTCCGGTTGACTTTTCGAATCCTATCCTCTGTTTCTGGTTAAACCAATTGATGTGGGTCTGTAACGAGATGAATTAGAACACTTGGAATCCTCGCGGATATAGCTGCCACGAGGGCACACTAAATTGAAGCATAGAAAGAGGTGGACCGCGCCTTGGATAATTGGTCGGATATAGCCGTACAGGTCGAGTCCCGAGAAGGTGATAGTTGATTTTGATCATGAAGTTGGCACTGGACTTTGGAATTGATTCTGGACCCCCACCTGCTCAGGACGCCCCGCCTGCTCAGGACGATCCCATCCGATCCGAGAGTTGGGATGACTCCGTTAGTTTCGGTCGGGAGCCGGACGGTAATGGACCTGCCTTCTTCAATTCCATTCTTCGTCTCCCTAGTCGAAATCTTCTTGCTGGCCCAACCCAACATGCATTTTAGAGTGCCGTGCCAGGGCGATAGGCGCTCCGCCAGTCACGCATGATCGCCAGTAGAAAGTCTAAAATGCAGGATCTTTCGCTGCACGGATTTCCTGGGAAACGAAGTCATAGGCACGTAGGTTCAGAGCCAGGCCAACTACGCCAATAGCACTCATCCAGAAGCCTATTTCGGCACTCTTTAGAGGCTATCGCTCGTTTACCGCAGATCTCTATCCCACAGCTGGCTAATAAAATCGGGACTGCCAGTGAGATACTGGAGGAAGGTGGGGATGACGTCAAGTCCCCTTTCGTCCAGAGGTTAGGACATCGTCTTTTCATGTCGAAGACACGGGCTTCAAGTTCAACCGTAGACGTAGAAGCAAACCGGTACTTAAGCATCGAGCGAATGAGAGACGAGTGAGACGCCTTTAGCTTTTTGGATTTTCGGTCTGCGGTTGGTTGGGCCAAAGAACGAGAGTCAGCTTCCTTAAGTCCGTTCTTCCTCAGTAGCTCAGGGACGTCAGGACGCCGATGGAAAAGATGGGTTTCGGTCGGAGCCATCCGCAAGCCGCACCCCGCCAGACAAAAGGGATAAGAAGAAAGCTTCGGGTCTAATGGAGCAGCTTGAGCGCTAGTGGTCTCTTTTCTTTAAGGTTGCATATATTGTCGGAGAAGGGAGGGATCCAGGCCAGGTCTAAAAGTGCCGAGTTGGGTTTGGGACCCAGAGTAGGCGTCGAGGAAGCTCAACATCTCGCACCCTGCGGTGGAGTCGACCAGTTTAGTCCTTGTACTTCGGTAGAGCCATCCCCAAACACTGAACCGGATCTTGAAAACGGGACTGAACTGAATCCAACTTCTTGGTAGCCCAGTGGCTTTGCACACACTGGCTAACAGCACCCCGTTTCAGCAATCCTTGCAGCTTACGGAGTCCGCGGAGAAGAAAAACTCTATTTCGCTATGGGCCAAAACTAGTGTTTTTTCGGATTTCTAGTCTAGTTTAAGTGCAGGGCTAGAGAGTTCTCTTCCAGTATTCTTAGCTGACTGTCCGCTCTGTCAATAATGACAACGCTGGGTGAAAAGGCTAAAGAAGAAAAACCTGTAGATTTGAATGCCACTTCTTAGCTAAGATAGCTAGATTTGGATGTCCGCGAGCAAGGAGCGCCGCGAGGAGAGCGGGAGAACGAAGTGGGCTTTGGTGATGTCGGAATTTGCACCTATTTGTATCTATTTAGTGATCAGTCCGCTAGTTTCTTTGATTCCACTCGGTGTTCCTTTTGAATAAGCAGGTGATACATAGGAGTGAAGAAAGAAATTCCCCGTGCCGCTTGCCCACCAAGTCTCTTGCTCCTATTAAGCTCAGCCTTAGTAGAAGTGGGCAGCGCTTGAGTACCCGGAACCATGTTCAGTGCTGCAAAAGCGCAGCTGTAGCCCCCTAGAATCTTCGGCTCCTCGTTTTTATTCAATTATGAAATGACTCATTTTGATGGAGATTTGTTGCGAATGGGTGGAATTGGTATCCCCAAAAGGTTGTTCTCTTAAAACCTCTGACATCGAAATAGTAAAAAAGGTGTCACCTCACTCAGTTCGAGGGATGGATGGCGCTTTCTTGTGTGTATCGACATGTCACATTACTTGGTATCTCCTTTTCTCTCTCCTTTGCAGATATGCCCTTATTCAGCTCTGACTTGGTGGAAGGTACTCTCCAGTAGCAAAAGTGAGTTCTACGAAAAACAGTGATTCTGCTTTCCTCCGCAATTTGGCCCATAGTAAGAAAAAGGAAGAAGGCCGAGGGGATAGCAGCCTTCCTTCGGGCTTTGCCTGCCGATGTTCTAATAAAGAATTCCGGCTCTAGTGAGAAATCGAGTACTGTTTTTACACAGCTATAGCGTCTGAGAATTTTACAGAAAAGCAACCGAAGCAAGTCAAGGACAACTAGGTCAGTCTGGGGGGGCAATCCTCTAGATCGATACTTCTCTTCCACAGACCGCGATAGCTTAGTAAACTCTTTCCTGATCTGTTCTACTGGGCTCACTTCTGCTTATTCGCGTAGAAAGATCTCCTTATTTCAAAACCGCGGGTTCTCGCGTCATTTTCTTTAAAAGATATTAGATCACCGTGGGAAACTTTCAAATGAGTAATGGTTACCAGTCCATTATTCAAACAAACCCTTCGATGACTTATCGGCTGGCCTCCTGATCTGGAGAAACTTGATAGATTCGAAAACTACGAATCGAAGCAGTCGACTGAGTTCTGAACTAATGGGATCCTTGGTGGGTGTGCAGGTATAAGAAAGGCTGAGAGGCGAGAAAACGGCTGTCCCGTGGCTATCGAATTAAGAACGATAACAGGACTTGTAGGCGACTTTCCTCCAAAGAATTTTTCCTTCTTATCTTGACTCGATCTCACGAAATTGGATTGATTGGCACACCGCGCATCTGGCATTCGCTTCTCCTATCTATCTCTTCCAGTGAACAAAATCGAAATAGTTGTTACTTGAGTCGATAATGACTTTGTGTCTCACTCAAGTGAATTGGTTTCTAGAGCATTCCGCCACTTTTTGGTAGCACAATTTGGATTTCGAGTCCAATGCGCTAACGCTTTCTTTAGTTTTCTTGCTTGATTTTTATACGATTTTTTCTTCTTGGATACCAGATTCCATCCTTATCCACCTGGCTAGAAGTTGGCTAGAAGATCGAATTTCTTGCGGATACACCTGCGCGGATTACAGGTGACGGTTACAAGAATGGCGGGGAAGTGAAGAGTACCCGACGACATTCAGGGATGAATGTAGACCCATCGGGCGGGGATAATCATTCCGGTCCTGGGAAGGAAGAGTTTTGGGCTTAAGGCATAATTGCTCTATTGCGGCTATGAATTTGAAACGCAATCCGGCAGAGAAAATAAACTTAAGTAACCACCAGTTGAAACTGAGCGAGGATGTTGCCTTGAATGTCTGTTCCGCCTCTGACCCGGCCCTTACCTCTTTCTTGACTCGGTTTTTCGCAGTGGCATCGAATTCTTTTACAAAAGAAACGCGGCAGCTCCGGATGAAGGGAGAATAGGGGTATTAAGAAGAGGGATTTCCCAAGGATCTAAAACCCCAATCCCTTTTGGGGGCCAAATACCTCCGATCTCTACCGTAGGTGCAAAAGTGGTATTTGCTGCAGAGTTTACGATAACATCCACTTCTTCCCTCCGGCTATAGGCTGAAACCACGCTCAAGTGCTTCTATAAGTTATTTTTTACTCGAAAGCCGCCTCTACTATGCTCGCCATCAACTGATACTGGTTTAGCTTCAGCCGGATCGCACCATTCATAAGATAAACCCTTGGGTGCCCGATGAGGCACAAAACAGATAACCAGACTATGCCCTGGGCAAAACTTCTTCGTTTCGTTGGAAAAACCAACGCCACCTTAGCAGCTGGGACTGGAATTGCTTACAATGCATCTGGCCACTGACTGAATTCGAAGTAGGGCCAGTGTATAAAGACCGGCTTATCTCTCTTAAGACTTAGTCCACTTTTTGTCGCTTGCTCTTGTTTGCTGCAGACCTCTATTTTCTTTCCATCGATTAAGAGGCTAAATGAACAGGGTGCTCGAAATTTAGCTCGAGCAGCATCCGCTCCCGAAATGTGAGTTAAGCTTTAAAAAAAGAAGAAGAGCTACGAGTGGAACAGCTTCTTCTATTCCTTGTTTACGCGAGAAAGGGGGACCACCCTCTAAGCCTAAGTATTCCTCAATGACCGACGTCAAAGTGAAAGATCTGATCCAACGGAAATCCTGCATATTGAGCGCAGCTGATATGTGGCTACTAGGCGCGATCCAATTGGTTACAGATTCTAGACTGGTCGATCAGATCACATCATCTCGAGCAAAGAGATGAGAGCGTTAGTCAACTAGCTACTTGTCCTTGCTTTTCTCTAGTGTGACTAGGATGGGAAACAAAACGGAATGTACCGGATTTTTAGCACGTACAACCATCAAACCAGAGACCAATCTACAGATAGAGAAGAGGGCATGCCTCTTTTTCTAGAAGCCGGTCTATGTTCTTATTCTTAATTGAATTCTAAAGAAACGTCAGTTTCAAATCACTTCCATGCGGAGAAAAACCAACCAAGAGGCGATGGAACCCTCAGAAACCTGCTAATATTGCCCCGGGCAGTACTGGCCATAGACTTGAGCGCAAAGGACAAGAAGGCAGGATCTGGAAACAGCAAACACAGGGATAATCCAGGAAGCCGTGCAGGAAAATCACTTGAGCAGTGACAGGTCAGCATCAATGGTTTTGAGATGAAAAAAAATCAGTCAAACAACACTGGCAGATCGGCAATCCGATCGATAGAAGTGTCTTTTCTTGGCTATCCGGATTTATTGCTGTTCGTTCTGTAAATGACCTTGAGTTGTTTTTCACATTCTTTCTACAGGTAATTGCAGATATTGACAAAGATGGTGTACATGATCACAAATTGAAGCAGAGGTTGTTAGTTGAAAATCCATTTGCAGATCCTGTTGTTGAGGTAGAACCTCTCGCATCGCTTTTTTTAGAAAGCTCTACCAGCGAGAAAAAGTGTTTGGCCCGAGCCAAAAAGAGGTTGATCCACTTCATTCGCCAAGCGAATGATCTTCGCTTCGCGGGAACAACAAAAACCACAAACCCCTTTTTTCACTTTAAATTGGTCCAAATAAGCAGAATTTCTGACTTTTCGCGAAGGACTAGATCCAGTAACCGGTGGTCTCTGGCTGACCGATATTGCGCACCATCAGCCCGCGCACTGAGCAGCAGGTTTGGCATCTACTACAAAAGAGAGAATCCACTTCAGATAACCATGTCTCTGCTAGGCAGCGTGTGGAATGGCCGAGACCTGCCTCTCCCGCAGTCAAAAGTCTCCTCTACAGCCCCTCTGGCTAGGCCAGAAGCCTCGTCTCCTTTAACTGATTCAAGTGATTCACAGCCCCAATTGCTTTGGGTGAGAGATCGAACCTCCACTCGTTTCTGGTTTCTGCTTTCTCCCTGGATGTAGCGGCTGGCGAACCGCTTCTTCTTCCACAAAGATTCAGACAAAACCGAGCTTGGATAGAACTGAAGAAAGAGAGAAAGACTTCTATAACTTGCCAATGATATCTAGTGGGCACTACACCGATGTCGTGGGTTATAAGAAGGTCACATACCTGATTACTAAGGACATTGTCCAAACAAACTATGGTAGACACCTTTAAACAGCCATCATTTAACTCTTCGACACGTTTTATATCTACTTCAATCATGCTTTATTGGAGTTATCTGACGCCAAGGAGGAAGGAATAGAGATTAGGAGCATGAGACTTTCATCTCGCACGACTCCTAAGTGATAAAAGAAAGAAGAACTCGTCTTCTCTCTTTTTTGATTCGATCAAGACACCCCTGCCTACTTACCTTAAAAACGACTAATGATCAACCGATCACAGAGGTCCTTTTCCAGCAACTTCAAATCAGAAAGCCCCGGGGGAGAAAGAAGAGTTGGTATGTATATTTCTGGTGCCAGTTGACTAGCTTGATAGAAAGAGGAATATGTTGATCTATCAAATCTAGATTCTATCATTTGTGCCATAGCTTTTCTTCTTATTTGACTTCTTGGAATGGAATTCTTCTCATGATAGTCACACAAGCAAAGGAGAAGAGGATGGGTCCCGAGGGAACTCTTTTCGATCCAATCTACGTCGACTAAAATCCATGTCTCATGGCACGAGGGCCATTGCGAGTTGATGTTGTTGCTTTACCGTCACAGTCTGTCCTCAAGAGAGGAAGCACTATTCGATAAGACGCAGTAGAACTGTGCACCCATTTTTGTTTGAGTTTGAGGCGACCTATACTAAACTATAATAGCAAGGAGAGATAGCAGTTGATACCAGATCATACTACAGTACAGCTAGTGCGTGCTAAAACCCTCAGGTCCTGCAAGTAAAGAGAAGTAAATATTGGAAACATGGGTATCTAGTTTATTTTATTCAATGGCTGAGTAATTGAAATTCCTTGCTTCTTCAAGCAGGAGATCCGCAGGTAGTCGCATAGTTTCATTCCCTGGATGGCTAATGCTTCACACTGGTCAGATAAAGAAGCAAACTACCGTTGTTTTAGGAGGTATGGGAGGGCGGAGACCGATCGATAGAAGTGTCTTTTCTTGGCTATCCGGATTTATTGGATCATTCCTTCCTGTGACGCCTTTTCCCCATCTTATTTCCTTATTTCTCTATTTTGGTAGCAGGAGAAGTAGTTTGTTCAGCCTGGACTTCAAAGTAGTCTCCCCCGTATACCACCACTTGGTCAGTAAGGCCTGATTCAAAAAAAGATCAATCACCCCCTTCCCTACTTCAATGGAAAAGGGCTCGGCTGGCCCGGTCGCCCTACGCTACTGGCGCTTCCAAAGGCGAAGCTCTCATCTTTGGCGACCAGCAAACGGAGGGCTAAAACCTGTAGTTTTGAAGCCGAGAACCCACCTGTCCGCCTTAAGCTCAGAATAATGCAGAAGCAAAGGACGAGCCTATCGATGAGGATGAACACCATACTTGTTTCCTCTGGCTGACTGGCACTTGAGCCTTCTTCTTCTATTAGCTTCTTTTTTCTTCCTGAATTCAAGTAGAGAATACCAGGGCTTTCTTCTTCTTTGATTTTCCTTGGGGCAGAGGATAAAAAAATGGGATATAGCTCAGTTGGTTAGAGTGCTGGTCTGTCACGCCAGAAGTCGCGGGTTCGAACCCCGTTTTCCCCGCCCGATCTTTCTTTCTTCCCGAGGTAAGGGACGGATTTCGAATTCCTTTTTCCTTCCTTTTTACGCCACCTCCTCCCAATCCTTGAAGATATGAAGCAATATTTTATTAAGACTAAGTGACGGTTGGTATGGCCCAATCCCATCATTTAAATGAGAGTGGATCGAGGTCGCTACTGTTGATAGGTCGATCGGAAAAGAATAAGTTCCAGGATTGAACAGAAAGAAATTTGACCTCCCACCGTTCACGACATCCCTTGCTTCTCGCAAGAACGGCTCCTCTCCAAGTGGGCCCTCTTGGCCACCTAAGACCTTGGCTTTTTAGAGAATCCCGCTCCTGTGTCGTAGGACTTGTAGATCGGCAGACCCCTACTTCAATTGTCATCTGACGACTCTTCCCCAGCTGTGGACTCAGACCTCTCACAACCAAAAAAAGGAATAAGTGGAAACCCATTGATCTCGGGATCAGGACTCGAACTTAGAAGCTCTTCCTCTTTTAGCAACCGGATTGCTCCTCGCAATAAATATGGCTCAGGTTCAGGTTTCGGAATCCGAGGCCTTCAAGTTCAACCGTAGACGTAGAAGCAAACCGGTACTTAAGCATCAAGCGAATGAGAGACGAGTGAGACGCCTTTAGCTCGGGGACAGACAGACTGGCAAAACAGCAGTAGCCATAGATACAATTCTCAATCAAAAAGGGCAAGCAAATGGCACAGACAGGCTGCTGGTACTTTTTTTAGCTAACTAAAGTCCAACTTCCTTTGCGAAAGAGGATGAAACGGATCAGCCGATTCAACTTAGCATTACCTGGCTCGTAACTTCAAGCACAACCATCCATCTCAATCCAAAATCTCTGATCGTCATATCCAGTGTCTTTTTCGGACCCCAAGAATGGATTGGATCGAAACGACTTTCCTGCTTGAAAATAGGGGCCCCTTTGTGTCTGCGCAACGGCTTTCGCGCTAGTTGCTCAAAAAATCATATAAAAATCAAGCAACAAAACGGATGCCCTAACGCGCAACAGCTTTCCATTAATGGGGAGAGAGAAAAAGAGTCCTCGCTTTCATAATCGGTAATCAGAGTCCAGGCTTCCTACACCAAGTAGTTTACCGGAAAAATTGATAAGTCTGGCATTCCCAGCCCACCAAGTACAGCCGGTGGTTACTTGGTCACGACCAGCTAATACGATCTTAAACTTAGACGAGTTGCTAAGCGAAGGCAAAAACCAGTAGCAATATCATGACTAGAATCTTGAGAGGATGCTTACGTCCTTGTTTTTGGTAGCATACCGATCCTTCCATGTTTCCAGAATAGCATTTATCTGTCTGGAGTCCTGCGACCCCGTTGACCTTCTTTTTTAGATAGAATCCTCAATGAGTGGAAAGGACTCCCAGACTTGCTCCTATTGATTAGGAATCTTGATCAGAAACCACCAGGCCATGTCTCCCGATAAAAGATGATCCCCACAATGGATGTCAGGCCTTGGATCAACCCAGCTGCATAGCTTTAAGATCCTAAGCTACACCACAGCTAAATCAACCAACGTCAGGGATTCTAGCTCAAGATCAGGAGCTTCAAGCCCGCTTTCTGGTGGCACACCCCCCAAACAAGCACCACTCGACGAGGGGGGCGGGGAAAGCTACAGGCCCAAAACCTTCGACCCTTCTTTCTATATGGGGGTGCCCGGGGCACCTCATCTTGTCATTTTGTTGCTCATTCCCCTTAGGCCGAAGTGTTTGGTGAGCCCGCGTCCCGGCCTTTTTGTGCAATAAACCCCTCCGGCCGAAGACTAGTGATAGGTGGTCCCCACCGACCCTTCCACTATCGGTTTTGAGTATTGGCTACTACTATACTAGCTACTCACCTATCAGTCTAATGGAAAGCTATACGATCCCTTTTATTCAATTATGACAGCTGAGAGGAACCGAACTGTCTCACGACGTTCTAAACCCAACTCACGTACCGAAAAGCCTATCATATCAACTTACTTACGGAATGGAATGAATTTCACTCCCATTCCTTGGAGTTGAGCCGCTTGCCGTTTCAGGTTCAAGGAATGGGGAAGTGTTCTGTTGAGAAATGTTTTTTTCACTCATGGGACGGAGTTTAACGTAAAGCTCCAAGGGAGTGTCAACAGTCTTCTCATCATTGAGTTGAGCTCGAGTGATCAAGTCATGACGTTAAAAAAAGAATGAAAGAGTCAATCTATCTTAGTCAAGGCGCTCGCTCTGCCACAAAGGGAGGCACTGGCAAAATCTAAATAGAAAAGAGTGAACTGAATTTCTAGGAACATCAATAGAAAAATGACATTACGCCTTGCTCCAGTCGCAGTATAAAGAGAGACTAGAACCTACCGAGGAGCCCTTTTCTTTAGACATAAAAAAAAGACTGCTATTTGAGGGAATGCAGCATGTGCCCTATAACTTGCTTTTCTATTTCCAACCAAAGCTAGAAGAGCAGCGCGTCTATCCTGAGTTTTCGTGTCTAGCGAAGCGAGTGTAATACTTGTAGCGAATATAAGTAGTGTCAAAGCCTACACTGGCTTAGGAGGTTCACCTTGCCTGCTTTCCTTGTCCTCCGTTCATCGATATCCTATACTGGATACCTTTGCCATTTCCGAGTGGAGGCAGTAGGCTATTCTCGTTCTTAGCTTTACCCATGGGTTAATGGTGAAAGCGCTCAAGGAAATAGGGAATGGAATATTCAAATCGCGGCAGAAACCTTTACTCATTTGATTTCCTCCCAAAAGAAGGAGGGGTTTTCCTGTGGTAGGCGCCAAGAAAGATACCATGAAATTAGGCACCAGGTACTATCCATCACACTTAGAGTTGGTATTTATTGTTTGATTCGAGGGGAAGTGCCAGAGTCTAGAACCGAAGGTGGTTGCCACCTGATAAGATCCAAAGCGCAGCAAAGCCCCACGAAAGCAAACAGTACGGGTGCGAGCCGCCCGCGCCTTGGTGACCTAACCACTTGAAAAGCAACAATCTTTTATTTTACTTAGTCACAAGACGAGTAAGTACCATTCGAAACAAGGTACCATTCGAAACCTAACTCTTTCCAGGCCTCAGCTTGATTGGACTTTGTCAGCTCTTGTCGTTCAGCTTCCTCTCTCCTCTATCATCTTGTATCTCCGTAGACGGCGTTAAAAAGTAACCGAGAAAGAGAAGAGTTGTGTCTTAAAGTAAAGACGAGGATGTGGAAATCCACACACACTTGTCTTTCAGGCCCAGCCCACCAGGGATTTCCAAATCGTTAGCGGCGGGTCTTTCTTCTTCTGGGCGAGCTGCGGAGCTACTTTTTCTTTTTACTTTTTGGCTCAACACCCTGCTCTCGACGTTTGCTTGGGACGGGAGGCTATGAAATAGTTGAAAAGTCCAATATGGGTGGATTACCTTTTTCTGAAGGATAAGTCTCTGGGACTGACTGAACTGAATGTATAGCGTCAAGCTAGGTTTGGATTTGAGTGAGATCCCGGATCGGTAGCTTCAGATATCCCCTCAGACTGGAATGAGACTCCAGTCCGACGTTAATCCCCGGGCGTTGAAGGAGCTCCTGAACAGACTCCAAAACGGTCGGGCACGATCTCAAACTTCTAGGCTAAGGTGAGTCTGTTCCAGCTAATTCCTCAGATTCCACTTTCCTGTCTGTCCATGTAAAAAGGAGTCCAGCCCACAAGGAGAGGGAATCCACAATTTCTTCCTCATTCTTATTTTGATTTTCTTTCAGCTGAAACTCTACCTAATGGTTCAGATTCCCCGGGTCCATGGCCGCTTAGCTTAGGCAGCCTTGTTAGAGACATGAATGCGGGGTTCGGTTTCCAATTGACCCAGACGGGAATATTGATTGCGATTTAGCCGCACCTGAGCCCGCAACTGCTGAGAAGTGGCACACTTTCTCGAGCTATCTAAGCATCCAGGGAAGTGATTCCACAAGCTAGAGAGATTCTCCCGTGGAAGTTTTAGAAGGCGGTTAGGTTAAAGATAAAGTGGTTGAGCAGAGCATGCTCTCGACTTGTTTAAGTCGAAGGATCTTAGAAGGGAATTAGAAAAAAAAAGAGCGAAAGGCTCTTGAGCTAAGCGATGGGAAATCCTATAGGGGTAGAAATGCTACATGAAAAAAATCCGCTCTTGCTGTATTAGGAATTGAAAGTAAGTCAACTCCTTCCTCTTAGAGCAACTTGTCGCAGTTGTGGGTAAACTCCTACTTGATTAGTTAGAACTTCTCTATCTCAACTCGTGGACCTATCTATCTTCTTCTTTTTAAGAGATAGGTATAATCTCCTTTCCGGGGAAGGGGTAACATAGACGGAGACTTGGGATCTCAGCAGGAAATGTGAAGGTTGTTTAAAGCCGGCCGATAGGCGAAAGAGAATCCGCTTATTTACTTATCTGAAAAAGCAAAAGGTAGGTAGGCTGTTTCAGAGAAGAGTGCGTGGGTTTTCACATAGTACTGTGGAGCAAGTCTGGGAGTCCTTTCCACTCATTGAGGATTCTATCTAAAAAAGAAGGTCAACGGGGCCACAACCGCGGTATGAGTTCTGATCTCAGACTTTGGTTTGGGGGCTGCTGGCCCGCCCAACGACCTATAATGCTAGTCACTACTCCCACTGGGGCTAGGAAGTAAGCCCCACAACCCAAAGCGGCGAAGAACAAATAGAATTTGCTACAAAATAGCATTCCTTCCATTCTGCCAACCAACCATATCTCTTATCCCTAGCTCGGCTCTTTTAGAACCAATTTCCATCTTTCCACTGACAGCTGCGAAGTGATCCCTATAGGGCGCGGTCAGCGAGAGTTCATTATTGGGGACAGACAGACTGGCAAAACTCATTTACTAGATAGTCAGGAACCTTCTTTTGACTTGACCAGCTTACTTTACTAGTAGAGTAGTAGGCCTTTGCTTCTGAACAACCTTACAAAATGGATCAACTAGAAATGAATCGGTGTCATAAACGAATTTAAGGTGGTACGAAAATACTCATCGGGTCTTTCGTTCCAGCAGTCATGATATAGCTTCTAGCTTTGACCGCTCTTAAGGTGCCCGCACTCTTGGCTTGAATCGCCGACTTGTGTTTCGGTTTGAAGATCCGACACGACACCCTCTCTTCCATCTCCGGCTTCCTAACCAGATCCGTTTACCCCTGCTTGAAAAAGTGTTTCCATTCGTAGTTCGGGGTTTCCTAGTCCTAGGTTTATTCGTAACCGGCACGAGGACGAGACGAGGTGACATACTACGATCACGCACTGAAGTTCTGCCCTTCGGCTCGGCATATGGAACCTCTCTGTCAACTGGTTGTGTAGCACTGTACGGTGCCCTTCAATCTCATTTTTCAGTTGCTCCGTTTCGGTAGCAATTGCAGAAAGCCTTCGGGGGAGCACCTTCCCTTTGCCTTATGGGACCCTCGATCATACTCTTTTCTGATAGCCAGAAAGGAATGACCTAACTTACCACTGAGTAGGCGCCCTTTTTCTTTTCCTTCTAAACTAGCTGCGAGTCAAACTAGAAACTGTGTTTATAGCTGGAACGATGAATGTAATCCAGCTTCGGGTAGGTAGATGTAGACAGGTACCTTTGATGTTTGAACTTATTTGCGATTTTGAGAAATTCTCTTATTTGTAGAAAAGTCTTCTTTTGGTTAAATCTGGAGAAACTGGACTGCAGCCCCGAGAAAACAAGCAGTTCGGAAAAGCAAGTCAGGAATACGGTGGCGATGCAGCAACGATACGCATTCCCGCAAGGGGTAGTGAAAAGCCATTAGGGAGCTTTTTTAGGACTCTGTTTTGCAAGGACTGAGGCATCAAAATCTTTAGCAGATCTTCCTTTCCTTTCTTGCCGCTACTTGCGTTGCGAGCCAATCTTCAAACTGTTACGGAGAAGTCGTTTACTGATTAGCTGCTTGAACGTGGAAATATTTCAGCGCGAGCCGGGCCGGGCCTCGATTCCTTTCAAAAAGATGAAGGGACAGAGGTGACTAATTCCCCATCTCATTTGGGGCGGAAAAACTCTGAGTGCACTGATCTGTTAAGTTGTAACTGTACCTTCTAGTTTTTTAATCTGAGCAATCGTTGATCATCTCATCTAGCTCACTGGTCTAGCTCCATGGCACCGAAAATGTCTCAGGGCTCAAGTGATTCACCGAAGCGATGAGACCATGAAAGTAGCTTTTTCAAGTGTCAGTAGCGGGACGTTCTGTCAATCGGGGAAGGAATGGGTGTAAGCCTCGCTGCTCGGAAACACCCAGTGCTGACCACACTGAGAGACACGAAAGCGCAGGTAATGCCAGTTGGCGAAGTGGCGTTAAGCATCCCTAGCGGCTCAAAAAGAACAAAGCCTCTATTGTGGGAAAAGTCTAGATTTTGGATTGAGATGGATGGTTGTGCTTGAAGTTACGAGTCGGGTAATGCTAAGTTGAATCGGCTAATCCGTTTCATCCTCTTTCGGCAAAGGAAGTTGGACTTTAGTTAGCTAAAAAAAAGTACCAGCAGCCTGTCTGTGCCCTTTCCGCATCGTTTCTAGATCTTCGATACCTCTATATTCTGAAGAATAGGTCCTAAAATGGTCAATCGATTGTTTTCTCAACGGGATAGCGGGTCGAATTCCGGCATTGAATAGATCCGCAGAAATGCACAGTAGGCGGCCAAGCAGAAGGAAAGTCTCATCTGTCTTTTTTGTTTTGTCAATATCCAACATCTTAGCCCAGCGGGCGAACATGCCGGCTCCGGCTCCGCGCACCTGCTGACACCTTTCGAAGCACTTTCACGTGTGAACTGAAAAAATCGAAACACATCGAAATGGTACCAGCCGTACTTAATAATAGAAGGATTTGGCAGAAATATGTAAAATTGTCCCTCCCCCCCCTTTTTCCTTTGACCAACGGTTCCTTGAACCCATGGGGGTTACGAATCATTTTTCTAAGAAAGGAATAAAGCAGAAAACTAAAGAAAGAGATCTTAAGTGGGTCCCGCCCAGAGAGCTGCCTTCGCTTTTGGCGTTCCTTCGTAGATCTACGGATTTCACCCCTACACACGAAATTCCACTCTCCTATTTTCTTGATATTAACTTGCAGAAGTTTTTGATTGGTCTTTTTCCGGGTAGTTGGATATGAGCACATTCAAATTGGAATTCTTCTGATCCCAGATCCAATAGAAGTTTTGAGGTAAGAGGTACCGTGAGCACTCACATACTTTGGAAGATGAAGAAATTCTCTTGAATTTACTTATGGGCTGGCTCTACATGTGGTCAGATGGGTTCCCCTCTTCAGTCATTTGGTACCTCTCCAACGCTTCCTCCTAAATTCGAACTTTAGGAACGTAGTCCCTTTGGCCACACAAGAAAAGGTTCATTGTTTTATTTGAAGTAGTGACTCACTTTAAAGTCCCTGCCAGCAATACCAATCCCATGCTCTTCGATGCTAGTGCCCCCACCCTTTTCGAGATCTGTCAGGATTAGCAAGATGTTCTGGAAATTAGGATTTCATGAGGGAGGAAAAGGGGTGGAGAGTCGTACTTTTGCACCTTTCTGTCTAGCTTGAGTTATCTTTTAGTTCTCTCCCCTCGGCAAAGTGGATAGGAAAGAGTCTTGCTTCCAGAGTTGCCTTTTGTAGATGAGAAAGCCAACAATTTTGCAAGGAGTTGATAACTTCAGCCGATGGGGAAACGGCAAGGGATGCACCGGTATCTGGACACGTGATGATCACTCGGACTAGCTGAACTCTCCAGAACAAACACATGACACCTTAGGCGCACACTTTATTCGGACAGTGGGGCACGATGCTCTAAAAGAACTTATTGAAAAAAAACATAGCGGTAACGGCTGGAAGACACATAAAATGTAATATTGCTTCTTTGGAACATGAAGGAAATGTTATACAAGATGAGAAAGAGTTGCAAGAACACAGGCCGATTTGATGACAGGAATTTCCTTGTTTGTTGCAGCCTAAGATTGGGATTGGCCTACTCTTCTTCTATAACCGGGATCTTACGACTCTCGTGCTTAATAAGTTGGAGAAGTAAATTCCTATCGGCCAGAATCTGGAGAAGAACAAAAAAAGAATGGTTCCGTGACATCATCTGACTCTATCAATTCATTTCTATCTTCTTTTTCTTTCATTTATCTCTTTCCTATCTATACAGTGTATTACCCCAAAAGATAGTGAGTCCTCTAATTCGAGCGAGTAAAGGCGCAGCTTCCTCATCTTTGCTTTATAGTTTGATATAATATAGAATTGGATTTTGCTTTCTTGGGTTTTGTTTACCAGTTGGTTAGGTCAACTTGTGGCATAGCTGTATTGGACGCGATACGGTGAACGAGTCCCTATTTGTGAAATCCTTTGTATGTTTCTGAGACCCGGAAACCTGTCAAGTAAGTAGGGATTTCTTTCTCCCCACTCAGTAAAACACATCTCAAACAGATTATTATCGAAATGAATGGATTTTATCGCCTTAAGTAAGAGAAAAGGTTTGTGCTTTCGCCAGAAATTGACTACCAAGCAAGCATGTGGGAAGTAAGCGAGCAGGGTGAGGCGGCGGCCCCGGGATGGAAAGGTATCGATCGACCAAGAACTTGTCAAATTTCTTTGACCTCGGAGCCCGTACAAGCTCTTCTTCCACAACCATATGTGACCTCCCCGAGTTTCGAACCCCTCGCCCTCTAAATGTGGATCTCCTCCTCCTCGAAGGGAAGGGGCCACTCAATTCAATTCAATGTCGTAATCCGATCTGGCTTCTCCTGTCCGCAATTGGGATCGTTTTTTGCTCTTCCTGTGGTCTTCTAGCATTAGAAGAAGTCGTGTCCGTCCCGGACATCTGCAACGTCCTCTCACGCCTTTTTTGGGGGGACAAACAAAGATCAGGAAAAGACGGACCGAACCCATTCGGTGACTTTCGCGGTCGCCCTCACTGAACCGACTTGGATCACGTTTGAGTTCTTTACATGTACGTACAATTACAGCTCGTCTTACTTCTGTCTGATCTTTCTAGAGGCATTTTGGGCACTGCAAAAGCAGATATGGTCCGGTATTCCCTTGTTCCCCGTATTGGTTATGTTCCTTATTCCTCGTCTAGTAGAAACTAATCGAGCTCCGTCTGATCTCCCAGAAGCGGAAGCTGAATTAATGTAAGGTGTAGAACTCTTGAGACGGATGCATCGAGGTGCCGGCCTGTGAGAACGCTCGTCTGGCAACTCCTAGCATGCGGTTAGAACTTGTTTTTCTTCAAAAATATGGGGAATCAGCCATTCTCCGAAGATTGAGGAACAAGAGGAGATCCATTAAAAGAAATCTTTCTCAGAGAGAAAATCTAAACACAAAAATCTGAGATAGAGTGGAATTCTTTTCGCTATTGCATTCCCTGTAGATCGGTTCAGCCCGAAAGTGATTCTAGATATCCCCCGTGGGTTTGCATAAGTCAATCATTCCTGCATCAACTCGACTTTGCAATTCGATGCTATGGCCCAAGAGGAGAATGGGGATTCTACCAAGAACATGTCGTGAGCATGGGGATTTGGCCGACTACTAAACTATTGGCTAGGGCTTTTCTAGTTTCGATCATGAAAACAGTGATTCTTGAACAGAATGCGATTAGTAGAGAAGCGCAATCTCTCAGAGTCACTTTGAGTACGGGGACGTCCGAGTGAGAGTTGTGTGGGATGTTGACAATCACTATCTCGTCTAGTGACGAGTGCTAACCTTTTGCTTTTTCAGATAAGTAAATAAGCGGACCTCCTTTCCGGAGATCAAGTGATGACCGCGTAGGAACGGGTTCCGAATGCTCACAATAATGTAGTTGGAAATGACAAAAGAATGGGTGGAAGTCTTCGAAACTTACTTGTCAGTTCGGTTGTGCCTTGATACCTATCTATAGCTTTCCTAGCGACTTTGTTTTTGGTTTGATAGAAACTTTAAGTGGGTATCAAATAAACTGGAATGAATGGTATCAATTTCTTCTTTTCTATACTGAATCTGCTTGGTATACACTCACTGTTGGCAATGGAAGAGACTAGACTCTTTCCGCACTTAAGATCCCAAGGGACAAGACAGATCAGATCTTTCTCTTTAGCCCTCGGTTTCTCTATTTGCTATGAGAAACCGGAAGTCACCTTTTCTTTTCCTTGGGCAGTACCTCCTAACAAGATTGATCTGTTTGGATCTTGGTCCAAGAAAGGGATTTGCTTCTTCTTACAGGTCCTTGAGAAAAAGAAGAAAGATAGGAAAGGAATTAGGGCGTTGCCGAAGGCAATGGTCCAGCTTGAAGGTATTTTTGAATTTCCTCAAATTGATTCATCAATGAAGTAGTAAAGCCTCCTGATCCGGAGAAACTTGATAGATTCGCTCGCGCGCAACCCCGCCCCGTTATGTTATGTTATGGAAGAATTTAGCTTCTTGCTGGGCTGGTTATTCAGAGCCAGCAACTGGCTGCCGGATTTCGTCCCGTCCATAGCGCTTCGGAAGTTGCTCGGTAGTTCTGTAGCCGGTTTTTTCGGACGTTTTCTAGGATCTGAAGGAACCGCTTTTCTTCGATCTTATCTTTTCTTGCTTTTTATGAAGTCGCACTGGGTTAAGCATCTAACTAACTAGATTCCTTACTCCCAGTGATGACCTATAATAGAATATGAAAAGCAATGTTTCCCTTAATCTCTCCCTACACCGCTTAACTCCAATAATAGAACCTGGTCCCACATCCCTTGCATTTGTGGTATTCGCCAATATCTTGGTCATCTGACCAAGAAGCATCACGTTGGCTTTGAAGCAGTTGCATGGTACTGGCATTTTGTAGCTCAACTACGAGATGCTTGAAAGTCGATGTATCAATAATGTTCCCAAGAGTAGCATCGAGCTTTGCTGCCCGACAGTATGGAGTACTGACCACACCGAGGGACTGGCCCTAAAAGAAATACCCACATTAATAGCGGGTCGAATTCCGGCATTGAATAGATCCTTCCCTTTTCAAGTCCTTGCTATCCCTCTCGCTCTACCCGTCCAGAGGGCAGCTTCCTATTCCTTAGTACTTTCCTGTAGTGTAGTTTCTCAAACCAGTGCTTTTCCTGGAATGGATAGAATTCCTCAACTCTAGGAAGATGCCTCTGGAACTTTTTGGTTATTTTTTGGGGGCGATATGGAAGCTGCTAGCTCCCTCACAAATCAAGGCTTTTAAGGACCTTCGATAGCTTATAAATAAGCTAATAACAGATCTTTTGCGTCTTTCGAGATGTGAAGAGAAGTAAGAAGGTTTAATAAGTTCAAACATCAAAGGTACCTGTCTACGTCTACCTACCCGAAGCTACTAAAACATCATCAAGACTTGAAAGCGAGCCCTGGCACGGCACTCTAAAATGCATGTTGGGTTGGGCCAGCAAGAAGACTTCGACTAGGGAGACGGATGAGACTCATCGCACCGGATCCTTAGACGGATGAGACTGATCACACCTGATCAGTGATCAATTCTGGCACAATGAATTTACGAGTTATATGGAATTCAAACCCCACCTTCATGGTTGTATTCTAATTAGTTGGAAATGTTGTTAAGAAGGGATCAATGGCAAGTCAAACGCTCAAAGTGCTCTTTCGCTCAATGCCAGTTATCCTATTTGGGAGGAATCAACTAACTTCTCCCTTCTTCATTGATCCGGGGGAAAGGGAACCGTCTACTAGTAAAGTCAATATCTCGTTCTCTTGTTCTTAAATCATGAATTGGATTATGTGCGTTTCATCACAGCTGGATTGAGCTCAGTTGAGAGTGTCATGCTCTGTCAATATCTGTTGCAAGAGTTGTCATTCTCTGTTACTAGAGTTGTCAATCTCAGTCACCGCTGAGTTCTGCTTTCCTCGCAGAGTTGGTTTTAGCCGGAACCACGCTCTTGCCTTCTTCTTCAACTACTTCATTGATGAATCAATTTGAGGAAATTCAAAAATACCTTGCTCGCCTCTTGGTTGATGATGGCCTTTTTATTGATTTTGACGATTGGATCTCTCTATGAATGGAAAAGGGGTGCTTCGGATCTGGAGTAACCACTTTTGATTCCTGTGTGAAATTCGATAAATTCCATTCCATTTATATGAGAAGTGCCGATCCCTTTTTTGAGAATAAAAGGGGGTTTGAGGGCATGAGTGTCCTGAAGAAGAAATTGTATACTCCCTTTGGTCGGAAGGTGGCGGGGGAAGGAAGGGGAGTTCCCATTAACAAAACATCCCCTTTTTCTTCGCTCTTCCGGAACCGGTACAGAAATTGGTGCTTTTTCTACTTTGTTTACGTTAGTGACTGGGGGGTTTTGGGGAAGGCCTATGTGGGGTAGAAAAACGGAAATTGGATCTCTCTCTAGTGGGAGCCTGGCAGCGGGGAAAACGGCTTTTTCTACAAAAGGGTGGGAGCATAAAATGTAGGTGAGTCAATTGTGTGTGCACCTTAGATTGAAATCGACAAATTGTGTTTTGCTCTTTTCTTTTGTTTTAAAATGCAACCTATGCTGAAACAGCCGAATAAAAACCAAAAAGTAAAGAGGTGGATCTCTCTTAAGTATATGAAAAATAGCTTTTTGGTCCCTTTCGTCCAGTTGGTAGAGCAGAGGATTGAAAATCCTCGTGTCACCAGTTCAAATCTGGTTCCTGGCACAGAACGAACAATGAATGAATGCCTTCTCGGTTTGGGGTACGGTCAGTTCACCGGGAGGATCGCCCTGGAAGGGGAGAAGGCAAGCCGCGTATGGATTGATCCCTAATTCAGTTCTTTTTTCGTGGTTTTCTTTCCATCTCACAACTTCCATTTCTTGAGCCGACCTTGCCCGCTGGAGGTATGATTCCGATCTTTGAATCGAATTTGATTTTTTGTCTTAAAGTGAGGGCGATGAGTGGATCTTTAGTCCATTCATTCTAAGTACTTTATTATTTATTCTGTAGAATAAGAAGGTTTCGCAGGCATGTGCTTCATGGCGTTTAGGTGATTAACTACCGAAGCGAAGAAAAGGCTGGATCAAGAAAAGGGGGGGCTTTCCGAAGGGTCATTCTGAGAGTGGTCTCTTTTCTTTAAGGTTGCATATATTGTCGGAGAAGGGAGGGATCTAGACCAGGTCTAAAAGTGCCGAGTTGGGTTGGTTTGATGATAGCCAAGATCGCCATCTCATTTGTCACTCTCGTATTCTTAATAGGAATCGGCAGATTCCTTTTAGTTAGAAAGCTCGCGTAGAAGTTTGCTATCAAAGTTCTCTTCCAGCATTCTTGAAACCTGACAATCAAACTATTGCATATGGAGGACAACGAAATTCGTTGCACGTAGATCTTCCATTTATTGGGAATTCGTTCGACGACCGTCTGACGGGAAAAGAAACTGCTCCGAAGAATGAAATTGGGGGAATACCCTAGGTTTCGGCTTTTTCCACGGTTCCGTAATGGTAGGTCGTCCCAATCCAATCTCCCTTCTGCTTATTCCAATTTTTCCTATTCCTAGCGTTCGTCATTTGAACTAAAACTAACCACGAAGGGAAAAGAAAAGAAGGACCGGTTTTGCTTTTAAGAAGAGTGTCATCCCAGTGTTGAAGTAAACCACGAATCAAAGCCTAGGCTAGCCTATCAGTAAAGAGCTTCCTTCTAGGAAAGGTTACTTTTGACGTTATTCAGCGATTCTCACATAGCGGTCTTGGTTTGAAATCCCTTTTGAAACATGATGTTCCGCCAAAATGTGCCAGAGCGAGTGAAAGGCAAGCCTACCCACGGTGTTAACTTGCCATCCCCAACAAATCTGCTAGCAGCCCATTCGAGTCAAACCACCTAGGTTGTGTTTGTTCTGGAGAGTTCAGCTAGTCCGAGTGATTTGGGGGTGGAGAGAGACCGAAGAAGGAACAATTGTCTTGAATGCTACGCTGGGATCAGCAGCTTCCAGTGTTTTCAAAATGAGTCCACTTTTAATAGCAACGCCCAGATCAATGGAAAATGGAAGTTTCTAGAATTGCTGCTCTGTTCTGTTCAAGAAGTCTTTCTCCAGGGTTCGGTTCAGAAGGCGGGTAGAAGAACAGCCTGATGAGTACAATTATGTCTCCCAAAGCCAACTCTGGATTTTCCTCCTTCCGGCAAAGTCAGAGTGATGCTATCTCTCCTCTCCCCGGCCACGTCCGCTTTTATCCGCCCGCAACCCGGCCAACACAACATTAGGGCCGGAGGAAAGGAGGCGACTAGTCGCTTCTGGGGAAGCAGCGAGTTCATGAGCAAGACCGGAAAAAGTTCCTTCGCTAACCTGTTGGCTTAGTGAATAGTTCTGCCTTCATTGAAGAAGAGACCTATTTTCCAGTAGTGCATGTTCCCTTGCCGCTCCAGTTGGTTTACTCCCAGAGAGCCTCACCCAGTACTTTTCTTACTAAACTAAAAAACTCTACTCTCCTTTCACAGCCAACCCACCCATTGCTTTTTTGGACTTACAGGTCGGGCCGGGGCTCCACGCTCTTTCTTTCTGTGTGGGACGATGCCGGGGAATGTGTCGAGGCGGCGAACTCATCCCTTGGAGGTTAGGGTATTGAAAACACATTGAATAGAGATCCGAATCGAATACAAAAGATCGGAAATGTCCGTTCAATGCACACTAACGGGATGAAATCTATGCCCAGCGGGGCAGCTGTCCTTGTCCTCGGTTCAGTAACGGCGGTAGTGGAAATACCTGTTTCGGTTCCGGGAATCAGATCGGTTCCTTCCTCTGCTAAGGCTGGTGAAGGTTTCGGAGAAGCAGCAAGCTGTTCGGATTCAAGTTAGCTTTGAGCAGGCCTTGGGTAGCTGGAATCTTTCCATTCGTATACGTTATGAGCTCCTGCTTAAGGTTCTGGGCTACGAATTCCTTCCTTGGTCCCTTCCTTCGCTAGAGAAATTCCTAAACCTACCATCGAGAAAGCTGGAAATCCGGCTTTTTATTCCACCTCTCCCTCCTCTCCAATCCTCGATCAAACTAGCCTTCCCCAGCAAGAAAATCGGTATAGGAAGAGAAAGGGATTGTGCTTTCGACCATGGCGAGATATGTGTCCGATCGAGTTCTGCGGTCTACGGCTGTATCCGACCAATTATCCAAGGCACGGTCCACCTCTTTCTATGCTTCAATTTAGTGACGCAAGTAATGGTGGTGTTTGTTGTACTATAGGTACTGGGTTCGAAATAGAAAGAGAATGAACAAGTGTATCAATTCATGAGTTAAGGAATACTATTGGGAAGATTGGGTGACTAATATCCTGAGAAAACGATCTCTTGCTTCCCTTGAAACATGCTCAGAGGACCATTTCGATTAGTGAGAAGCTCAGTTCATGGGTCATGACGACAGATCATATCGTGTACCAGTGCACTGTTCATTATAGATCTATGTTCAGTGATTCTACTAATAGCTCATTTTCCTGTATCGATAAGAGAAATGGCATCATGTCTTCTTCCGTAGCCTGAACTATCCAACTGGACTCCGGCTATGCGGATTGCTTTCTTCATTTCAGTTGGGTAATTCGACCGTCCACCTTCCATGCAGCTGTCCTTGTCCTCGGTTCAGTAACGGCAGTAGTGGAAATACCTGTTTCGGTTCCAGGAATTAGATCGGGTTGAAAGTGAAAGTCGCCAAAAAGTGGCGGAATGCTCTCGAAACCAATTCACTTGAGTGAGACAGAGGAGAGTGGGATAATCCGAAATCTAGGGGTAAAGGAAAGATCAAGGTTTTCTCCTTGATCAATCGACTTGCCTGCTTCCTTTCATCTGGCCAACGGCTCGCGCGCAACCCCGCCCCGTTATGTTATGTTATGGAAGAATTTAGCTTCTTGTTGGGCTGGTTATTCAGAGCCAGCAACTGGCTGCCGGATTTTCCGGCATCTTTGGATCAAAAGATCATTCCATCCTAGAACCAACACGACGACTTCTCCTTGCCCTTCAGCGTGATGACGTCGCTCGAGCTCTTGATCCAGTAGAGGGTCGAGGGAGAGTTCCATCAGCACAACGGCGTGGTGACGGTGTTGATGATGTTACCGGCATAGGGCTTTGCCTAAGCACTACGATGATATGACCGAGGTGTTAAACTGTGGAGGGGGCACCGCACACGGCTAAGAGAATAATTGTTGTGCCTTGGGAGGCCACCTGCCCCCGTATATAAAGGAGGGAGGGAGGAGGTCGGCGGCCAGGAGGGGCGCGCGCCATGGGGACTCCAACTAGGATTCCCAATCCTAGTTGGACTCCCCTTCCTTTCCAAGAGGGGGAGAGAGGGAAGGAGTAGGAGAGGGAGAAGGAAAGAGGGGGGCGGCGCCCCCTCCCTAGTCCAATTCGGACTTGCCATGGGGGAGGCGCAGCCACCCTGCGGCCCTCCTCTCCTTTCCACTAAAGCCCATTAAGGCCCACTACTTCTCCCGGGGGGTTCCGGTAACCTCCCGGTACTCCGAAAAATGCCCGAACCTTTTCGAAACCTTTCCGGTGTTCGAACATAAACTTCCAATATATCAATCTTTATGTCTCGACCATTTCAAGACTCCTCGTCACGTCTGTGATCTCATCCGGGACTCCCAACAAATTTCGGTCATCAAAAACACATAACTCATAATACAAAATGTCATCAAACGTTAAGCGTGCGGACCCTACGGGTTCGAGAACATGTAGACATGATCGAGACACATCTCTGATCAATAACCTATAACGGAACATGGATGCTCATATTGGCTCCTACATGTGCTACAAAGATCTTTATCGGTCAAACCGCATAACAACATACGTTGTTCCCTTTGTCATCGGTATGTTACTTGCCCGAGATTCGATCGTCGGTATCATCATACCTAGTTCAATCTCGTTACCAGCAAGTCTCTTTACTTGTTCCGTAATGCTTCATCCCGTAACTAACTCATTAGTCACATTCCTTGCAAGGCTTATAGTGATGAGCATTACCGAGAGGGCCCAGAGATACCTCTCCGATACACAAAGTGAAAAATCCTAATCTCGATCTATGCCAACCCAACAAACACCTTCGAAGACACCTGTAGAGCATCTTTATGATCCCCAAGTTACGTGATGTCTACTACACAACCTTCTTCTTGTAGACGTTGTTGGGACTCCAAGTGTAGAGGTTTGTAGGACAGTAGCAAATTTCCCTCAAGTGGATGACCTAAGGTTTATCAATCCGTGGGAGGCGTAGGATGAAGATGGTCTCTCTCAAACAAACCTGCAACCAAATAACAAAGAGTCTCTTGTGTCCCCAACACACCCAATACAATAGTAAAGTGTATAGGTGCACTAGTTCGGCGAAGAGATGGTGATACAAGTGCAATATGGATGGTAGATATAGGTTTTTGTAATCTAAAAATATAAAAACAGCAAGGTAGCAAGTAACAAAAGTGAGCGTAAACGGTATTGCAATGCTTGGAAACAAGGCCTAGGGTTCATACTTTCACTACTGCAAGTTCTCTCAACAATAATAACATAATTGGATCATATAGCTATCCCTCAACATGCAACAAAGAGTCATTCCAAAGTCACTAATAGCGGAGAACAAACGAAGAGATTATTGTAGGGTACGAAACCGCCTGAAAGTTATTCTTTCTGATCAATCCATTGGGCTATTCCTATAAGTGTCACAAACAGCCCTAGAGTTCGTAGT
The DNA here is from genome assembly GCF_002575655.3 of Aegilops tauschii subsp. strangulata. Classification (NCBI taxonomy): domain Eukaryota; kingdom Viridiplantae; phylum Streptophyta; class Magnoliopsida; order Poales; family Poaceae; genus Aegilops; species Aegilops tauschii. The sequence goes on along the minus strand of NC_053041.3, from coordinate 555,855,506 downwards.
AAAATAACACCTTAAGACACACATCAACCAAAACCCTAATGTCACCTAGATACTCTAATGTCACCACAAGTATCCACGGGTATGATTATACGATATGCATCACACAATCTCAGATTCATCTATTCAAACCAACACAAAGTACTTCAAAGAGTACCCCAAAGTTTCTACCGGAGAGTCAAGACAAAAACGTGTGCCAACCCCTATGCATAAGTTCACAAGGTCACTGAACCTGCAAGTTGATCACCAAAACATACATCAAGTAGATCACATGAATATCTCATTGTCACCACAGATAAGCACATGCAAGACATACATCAAGTGTTCTCGAATCCTTAAAGACTTGATCCGATAAGGTAACTTCAAAGGGAAAACTCAATCCATTACAAGAAGGTAGAGGGGGAGAAACATCGTAAGATCCAACTATAGTAGCAAAGCTCACGGTACATCAAGATCATGCCAAATCAAGAACACGAGAGAGAGAGAGAGATCAAACACATAGCTACTGGTACATACCCTCAGCCTCGAGGGTGAACTACTCCCTCCTCGTCATGGAGAGCGTCGGGATGATGAAGATGGCCACCGGTGATGGATTCCCCCTCCGGCAGGGTGCCGGAATCCTGAGAGGTTTTTGGTGGCTACAGAGGCTTGCTGTGGCGAAACTCCCGATCTAGGTTATTTTCTGGAGGTTTGGGGATTTATAGGAGAGGTTGGCGTCGAGAACAAGTTAGGGGGCCCCACGGAGAGTCCACGAGGCACAGGGGCGCGCCCCAGGGGGTGGAGGCGCCCTCCATCCTCGTGGGCCACATGGGACACCCCTCCGATAACTTTTTGTTCCAGTATTTTTTATATTTTTCAAAAAAAAACCTCAGTTGATTTTCAGCGCATTCCGAGAACTTTTATTTCTGCACAAAAAACAACACCACGGTAGTTCTACTGAAAACAGCGTCAGTCCGGGTTAGTTCTAAACAAATCATACCAAAATCATGTAGAAATATTATAAACATGCATGAATACATCAAAAATTATAGATACGTTGGACACGTATCATTACGTTGTGATGTTTGATAGCACACAAGGTGTTCCTCCGGTATTCGGGAGTTGCATAATCTCATTGTGTGAGGAACATGTATAAGTCATGAAGAAAGCAGTAGCAATGAAACTATAACGATCATAATGCAAAGCTAACGGATGGGTCTTTTCCATCACATCATTCTCCCAATGATGTTATCCCGTTCATCAAATGACAACACATGTCTATGGTTAGGAAACATAACCATCTTTGATTAACGAGCTACTCAAGTAGAGGCATACTAGGGACACTATGTTTTGTCTATGTATTCACACATGTACTAAGTTTCCGGCTAATACAATTCTAGCATGAATAATAAACATTTATCATGATGTAAGGAAATATAAATAACAACTTTATTATTGCCTCTAGGGCATATTTCCTTCAGATACGTCTCCAACTTATCTATAATTTTTTATTGTTCCATGCTGTTATATTATCATTCTTGGATGTTTTACAATCATTTTATATCATTTTTTGGTACTAACCTATTGACATAGTGCCAAGTGCCAGTTGCCGCTTTCTGCTTGTTTTTTACATCGCAGGAAATCAATACCAAACGGAGTCCAAACGCAGCGAAACTTTTTGTGGATTTTTTCTGGACCAGAAGACACCTGTTGGGCCAAAGAAGTACCAAACGGTACCCATGCGCACCCAGGCGGGTCGTGCCCACCTCGGTGGCCTCCCGCACCGCCTCTTTGCTCTATAAATACCCCAATATTCCAGAAACCCTAGGGGAGTCGACAAAAAACAATTCCAGCCGCCACAAGTTCCAGAACCACCAGATCGAATCTAAACACCATCACGGAGGGGTTCATCATCCTCATTGGTGCCTCTCCGATGATGCGTGCGTAGTTCATTGTAGACCTACGAGTCCGTAGTTAGTAGCTAGATGGCTTCCTCTCTCTCTTTTGATTCTCAATACAATGGTCTCTTGGAGATCCATATGATGTAACTCTTTTTGCGGTGTGTTTGTTGGGATCCGGTGAACTTTTAGTTTATGATCAAATCTATGTTTTTATCCACGAAAGTTATTTGATTCTACTTTGATCTCTTATATGCATGATTGCTTATAGCCACGTACTTGTTCTCCGATATTTGGGTTTTGTTTGGCCAACTTGATCTATTTATCTTGCAATGGGAAGAGGTGCTTTGTGATGGTTTTGATCTTACGGTTCTTGATCCCAGTGACAGAAGGGGAACCGACACGTATGTATCGTTGCTATTAAGGATAACAAGGCGGGGTCTATTTCAACATAAACAGATCTTGTCTACATCATGTCATCGTTCTTATTGCATTACTCCGTTTTTCCATGAACTTCATACACTAGATGCATGCTGGATAGCGGTTGATGTGTGGAGTAATAATAGTAGATGCAGGCAGGAGTCGGTCTACTAATCTTGGACGTGATGCCTATATAATGATCATTGCCTAGATATCGTCATGAGTATTTTAAGTTCTATCAATTGCCCAACAGTAATTTGTTTTCCCACTGTTTGCTATTTTTCTCGAGAGAAGCCACTAGTGAAACATACGGCCCCCGGTCTCTTCTTTAATATATTTGCCTTCGTGATCTATTTTTATTACTTTTATTTTCAGATCTATTAAACCAAAAATACTTTGCTGTACTTTATTTTATTTGCGGTCTATTTATCCAATCTATTACAACTTTCTCCCGTCCACTTGCCAATTTCTGGCGCCGTTACCCGAAAGGGATTGACAACCCCTTTAACACGCCGTGTTGCGAGTATTTGTTATTTGTGTGCAGGAGTTGTTTACATTGTGTCGCGTGGTTCTCCTACTAGTTTGATAACCTTGGTCTCACCACTGCGGCACATACCTACCGTCGCTGTGCTGCATCATCCCTTCCTCTTTGGGGAAATACCGACGTAGTTCTAGCAGACATCAAAAGGAATTTCTGGCGCCGTTGCCGGGGATACATCATCAACATCAACCAGGTTCCTAATCACAAATCTCATCTCCTTCCAATTTACATTATTTGCCATTTGCCTCTCGTTTTCCTCTCCCCCACTTCACAAAAAATTGCTTTATTCGCCCTCTTTTTCGTTCGTGGTTTTTCGTTGGATCTCTTATTTGCTTGAATTTGTCACCATGAGTGACTTTGGTATGGCAGAAACATATGATGGCCTAACTCCTAAAATGGAATGATCGGGCAATCTGAATGCTCCAACTTTTGTTTTGGGGCAAGGCAATGTTATGGGGAAAGAACATATCCAAGAATTTTTCAATTGACTCAGAAATTAAACTCTTGATGATGCCCCTATACTTAAGAGAACAAAATCTTATGCAGAAGCTATTTCGGCACTAGTTCTGAAACTTGAAAATAAATTTATTCATACTCATCCTACCTTGCAAAGATTGTTCTATGAGTTACTTGTCGGTGTACAAAAGTAGGGGCTCTCCTTTTGACCCCTTTACTTGTGCACGGGCAGTCAGAGCCACGCGCCGCGGCCACACTTGGCAAGGCAAGGGAGGTGAACCGAGGTAAGCCCAGAAACAAGACAAAGCAAGGCAACGCCAAGACCAGGACCACAGAGAGTAGAGGGACAAAGCAGGTTCCCCCGGCAAGGTCCTTGCCGGGGCGGCCTCTGCGGCCCCGGCGAGACTCTTGCCGGGGCAGCTCGCCCCAACACCAACGGAGTGAGCCACCCTCGAGCCTACGGCTTCCAACACCACCAACTACGTGGGGCCAGGGCTTGGGAGGCTCCTCCATGGTGGCATGCAGATCTTTGTGAAGACAAGAGACAAACACTCTTGATCAAAAGAGTAAGAATGACGAGCCTTGGCAAGATCCTTGCTGAGGGAATCGACAAGGCCCCCGGCAAGATCCTTGCCGGGGATGACATCACGCCGCGGCAAGACCCTTGCCGGGAGCATCCGCGAGGCCGCAGCCAGGCCCGCGCCCACCAAGCTTTCCACCGCCAATCCCATGCAGCTGCCAGCCCACCAGCTGGGCAGGCACCTGCGTGTCGACGAAGGGCTCCTTCGCCAACTCATCACGTGCTTACATGGTGGCATGCAGATCTTCTTGAAGGCTCCACCATCTTTGGCCCGAACCTGGGTAAACGACACCTATGGGATCAAGGGGATCCCTTCTACGGTTGCGGGGCGCTGGAGTGGTGAGGAGAGCAGGATCAACAGCCAGTGCAAACACTCGGGTCATTTACCCAGGTTCAGGCCGCAGAGATGCGTAATACCCTTGTCCTGCTTTGGTGGTTGTATATCTGTGTTCTTCAGGAGCTCGAACTAGCTACAGGGAGCGTAACTTGTTCAAGAGTCCGAATCCTTCTCCTGGATGCCTTGGGTCTCCTTTTATAGGCACAGGGATCGCCATAGTAGCACCAGGAGGTGGCACCAAGGTACTGTGGCTAAGCTTATCGCTAGCCATTACGAGATAAAGCGCATTTAATGCGTAGCTTAGGTGTCCCCTCGCTTTATTGGGGACGGGAGCGAGGCCCGTCCCGTCCATCGCCGCTCCTCCTCGCTTCGACACACGCCTTGGCTAGCGGTGCATGCGGCGCCATGTAGGCAGGCAAGCAGCTGAGGTGGCGCGGTGGTGGAGCCTTCAAGAAGATCTGCATGCCACCACGTAAGCACGTGATGAGTTGGCGAAGGAGCCTTTCGTCGACACGTAGGTGCCTGCCCAGCTGGTGGGCTGGCAGCTGCATGGGATTGGCGGTGGAAAGCTTGGTGGGCGCGGGCCTGGCTGCGGCCTCGCGGATGCTCCCGGCAAGGGCCTTGCCGGGGCCTCGGCAAGGGTCTTGCCGCGGCGTGATGTCATCCCCGGCAAGGATCTTGCCGGGGGCCTTGTCGATTCCCTCGGCAAGGATCTTGCCGAGGCTCGTCATTCTTACTCTTTTGATCAAGAGTGTTTGTCTCTTGTCTTCACAAAGATCTGCATGCCACCATGGAGGAGCCTCCCGAGCCCTGGCCCCATGTAGTTGGTGGTGTTGGAAGCCGTAGGCTCGAGGGTGGCTCACTCCGTTGGTGTTGGGGCAAGCTGCCCCGGCATGAGTCTTGCCTGGGCCACAGAGGTCGCCCCGGCAAGGACCTTGTCGGGGGAACCTGCTTCATCCCTCTACTCTCTGTGGTCTTGGTCTTGGCGTTGCCTTGCTTTGTCTTGTTTCTGGGCTTACCTCGGTTCACCTCCCTTGCCTTGCCAAGTGTGGCCGCTGCGCGTGGCTCCGACTGCCCGTGCACAAGTAAAGGGGTCAAAAGGAGAGCCCCTACTTTTGTACACCGACAGGAGCCCCCGGGCCTAGGCCACACGTAAGCGCGACATGTTGTTTGGCCAGGCCGGGCAGGCGGGGCGGTTTTTACCGCGGTAAATTTCCGTCCGCTGCGCTTCCCCATGATCCGCGCGTGACATGGGGGTCGTGCGTGACGTGGGGGTCATGCGTGGGGTGGTTCCCGCACGCATGCGTCACGTCGCAGTAAATGGGAAAGGAGGCGGCCCGCGCCTCCCCCGCGAAGAGGGAGGGACGCAAAGGTGCGGCCCAATTACTGAGCGGGGCCTGGTCGCGGTCTTCAAGGCGTCCATACCCCACGATCACGGGGTCGGGAAGAGTCGCTTCACCCGTCCCCTCGATTCTGCACATTCGCCACGCATCCTCCATGCGCTTGAGGTGTCAGGCGGTGGAGGTGGGAAACCGGGCCGTTGCTGGTTCGAGCAGCGGGTCGGTCCCGATTCCCTGCGCTCTTGGTGGCTTGGATTGGTTGAGCGGGGCGGCTGAGCCCCGATCCCACCCCTTTATAAGGAGAGGAGGGGGAATAGCATCCCGCACTTCTTCCATCTTCGCCTTTTCCTGCTTCTGCTTCTTCCCCTCACCCGCCATGGAGAAAGGGAACCCCGGTCCTTCGACGGTGGCGGCGAGGGTCGCCGCTCGACAGCGCGTCCCTCCTTCCCAAGAGCCCGTGGTGGCTGAGCCAAACACAAGGGGAACGGGAAGGGGGCGAGGCCGTGGTCGTCGTGGCGCTCGGGGGAGAGGAGGACGGGGCGGCGCACCGGCCTCGCCTTCGTCAGCGGCCCCTCCTCCGGTGGAGGGCCATGTCGGGGACAATCTCCGTGAGTTCTTTGTTAGGCTACGCCATTCGCCCCGCCGTCGTCTGCGCCTCCCGACCCCGTTCGCGCGGGAAATGGAGGTGAACCCACCGTAGGTGCTGAGGCTACGTATGAGGGGCTGCGGGAACAGCGGTACGTGGGCCGACGTCGAGTTCCCCGCCCCTCACGTCATGTACCTTCGCCGAGGGTGGAAGACCTTTGCTCGCATCCACTGCCTGACAGAGGGGCTCACCCTCCATTTCAAGTTAATGGAGGGTGCCCTCCTCCTTGTCAAGGTCTTCGGGCACTTCGGGAGCGCAAGGTGCTGCGTGGAGAGTTCTTCCGATGGCAAAGACTCTTCCTCGAGCGAGAGCGACGAGGAGGACAGCGGCAGCGACGACGAGGGTAGCGGGCGGCAGGATGACGGGTCCGACTAGGTGTCGGGCGCGTCGCGCCGGGGCGGGTGCGGCAGCAGCAGCATCTGCACCTGGCCGTTCCCCTGGCAGAGTTTGTCGGGGGAGGGGCCAGCTCCTTGAACTTCTCGGGGCCGTCTCCTTGGGAGGCTGCGGAAGAGGAAGAGGGCGGGCGGCAAGGCCGTCAAGTCGGAGTACGCGGGCACCGACGCCTTCGTAGCATATTGTCGGTCCTGCCGCCTCATCTCCGAGCTCTTCCTCCGGCGCCGTCATCACCGGCCAGCCTTCGGACGGCCACCGAGAGGTTCTCTTGGTGCTTTCTGGCGCCCGTAGCTCGCATAGGCGCTCCTTTTGCCCCTTTTTGCCTCCTTGACCTGCCTCCTGAGGAGAGGGACAAGAAAGGGATTACGGGCATCTTATCTTTTTTCAACTTGTAAGCCTGCGGGCATTAGTAGAATTTAAGACTTGTAATCCCCCTTGCTCATGTTTTCCATTCCGTATGAACTTTACCTGTATGGGATGTTTTTAATGAAAAAGGGATGTTTGCCGGGGTTTTTCGTCCGCGGGTAAAACCCATGACAAGGAGCGAATCCTTGTTACTATTTAAGATAAACGTTTTTCGCCCAGCAACAGGCCTTGCCGTCCCTCCACTTCACTCGACCATTCTCGCGCTCTTGGCGGAGGCAGGGATGAAGCGGGCTTAGGCTCCTCGTTCCATTTTCTGGCTGCCGCAGCTACAACCGAATCCGAACCCGGGGGATAAACCTTGGGTATAGGAAAAGGGGAGCACGGTAGTCTAGAAATAAAACGAGGTTTCATATATCCCAGTTCTATACCGAAATGCATGATAGAGGATAAAAGACTTATCTAGATCTGCAGCCCCCGGCAACCTTTGGCTTGCCGAGGTTGGATCCTTGCATTGGCAGCCCCCCAGCAACTTCGGTTTGTGGGGGCTAGGGCGTTGGTCCGTCCTCCTCCTTCCAAGTAGCTCGGCAGAAGTGCTCATGTGCCCTGCGAACCAAAGAGGACAGGAAAGAACAGAGAGACGCGCACTCAACCTCTAAGCTAGGGGTTAGCCGCTACTAAGCACTATCAACCCTAACCGAGGAAGAGACTCGACCTAGCATGCATGCTATAACTTAGGGCGCCAGCGCTTCATTTATTTATGCTCAGGGTATGCGCCTGGCTTTGTACAAAGGGTTACATGCCTTGCCGGCAAGTCTTGTACAAAAGGGTGGCTTGCCGGGAGGCCCGGCAAGCCGCGCCTTACGGGTAAAACTTGTGAAGATGCTCAATGTTCCAGGAGTTGCTCACTGGAATGGCATCTTCGGTCTCCAGGCGGACTGCGCCAGGCCTGGTGACTCGTGTTACCCGATAAGGGCCCTCCCACTTCGGTGTCAACTTGTTGGAATTCTTGGCCGACTGAATGTGCCGAAGAACAAGGTCGCCTTCCTCAAAGCTCCGGGCATGAACCTTGCGGCTATGGTAGCGGCGCAAGGCTTCCTGGTAGCGTGCTGCTCTCACAGCCGCCCGGAGACGATCTTCCTCAAGGAACGTTGCGTCATCTTGGCGCAATCGCTCTTGCTCAAGCTCATCATAAGCGAGCACTCGAGGTGACCCGTATATGAGTTCCGTGGGGAGAAGTGCTTCTGCCCCGTAGACCAGGGCAAATGGTGTCTGACCAGTGGCTTGATTTGGCGTCGTCCTGATCGACCAAAGAACCGCCGGCAACTCATCAATCCAGCGCCTCCCACTCTTGCGCAGCCTGTCAAAAGTCTTCGTTCTTAAGCCTCACAGAACTTCAGCATTTGCTCTCTCCGCTTGGCCGTTGCTCCATGGATGTGCCACGGAAGCAAAACAGACCTTGCTGCCGAGATCCTCAATGTACTGCGTGAAGGCGTGGCTCGTGAACTGTGTGTCGTTGTCGGTGATGATCCTGTTGGGTACACCAAAACGGCAAACTAGTCCTTTGAAGAACTTGATGGCTGACTGCGCTATCACCTTCCTCACCGCTTCCACTTCTGGCCACTTTGTGAACTTGTCGATTGCAACGTACAAGTACTCAAAGCCCCCAATGGCACGAGGGAAGGGGCCCAATATGTCGAGCCCCCAGACCGAGAAGGGCCAGGAGAGAGGAATGGTTTGAAGGGCTTGCGCTGGTTGATGAAGCTTCTTTGAATGGAACTGGCATGCTTCACACTTGGTTACTAGTGCTGTCACATCCTGGAGGGCAGTGGGCCAGAAGAAATCTTGCCGGCAAGGGCCCTTGACCCTATGTGGGAGCCACATATGCCTCCATGTATCTCTGCCAGCAGCTCTAGTCCTTCCTCCCGGGAGATGCACTTCAACTTCACCCCATTCGGCCTTCTTCTGTACAAGACGTCATCAACAAATTGGTATAGAGCAGACTGGCGAGCTACTCTTTCTGCCTCTTCCTGCTCCTCAAGAAGCTCTCCTGTCTGGAGGAATCGGACGGTGTGCTGCGCCCATGCCGGAGCCTGTGGCTCGACGGTGAGGACTAAAGGCATCTCTTCTGCCACGGGAGCGACTGTCTCTACGGCCATGGCCTGGGGCCCTGCCGGAGTCAGTCGCCCCGTGGCGGGATCGGCATCCACGGTAACATCTTCGCCAGCGGCTCCGGGGAGCTCGGTGGGGAAGTACTTGCCGGGGCCTAGCTTCCTTCGCTTGTTTAGCCCAGTTGATGGTTCGACGGATGGTTGAGTCAACTGAAGCACAAAAGTACCTGGTTCCACAGGTAGCTTGAGGGCAGCACGCTTTGACAGGTAGTCGGCAATGTCGTTCTCCGCCCTGGGGACATGCTCTACTTGAATACCGTCAAAGCGCTCCTCCAGTTTCCTTACTTCATCCACGTAAGCCTCCATCAATGGACTTTGATAATCTTTGTTGATCTGTCTGACGACGAGCTGCGAATTGCCCCTGACGATGAGCTTTCTGACCCCGAGGTCTGCCGCGATCCTGAGACCGGCAAGCAAACCCTCGTACTCGGCGGTGTTGTTAGTTGACATCTCTCGGGGAAAGTGCATTTGGATGACATACTTGAGGTGCTCTTCGGTGGGTGCAACAAGCAGTACGCCAGCACCGGCGCCTTGTAGCGAAAAGGCCCCATCAAAGTACATGACCCAGCTGCGGCTCGTTTCCTTGCCGGGGAGAGTGGTCTCATGTACCTCTTCGTCGGGCGTCGAGGTCCATTCTGCAACAAACTCTGCCAAGACCCTGCTCTGAATCGTCGAGGTGCTTTCGAACTTCAAATCGAAACTTGACAGCTCCAGGGCCCATTCCACGATCCTCCCCGTTGCATCTGGGTTATGCAGTATCCGTTGCAACGGGAGGCGGGTGACCACGGTGATTTCGTGCGCTTGGAAGTAATGGCGAAGCTTCCTCGAGGCCATAAGGAGGCCGAAGAGCAGCTTTTGCACACCCAAGTACCTTGACCTAGCCCCCTGCAAGAGGGAGCTGACGAAGTAGACTGGGTGTTGCACCAGTTTCTTCTTCTGCGCCACTTCACCTAGTCGCGCGGGCCCTGTCGCTCTGGCGTCAGCCTCTGCCAGGGACTCAGCCTTGCCGGGACCGAGCCCTGCCGGGGAGGGTTCTGGTTTTCCATCCGTTGGCTCCGCCGCCGCCGCTGTCTCTTCGTCGATCTCTCTCTGTGCCACTAGTGCGGCGCTAACCACTTGATTCGTTGCCGCTAGATACAGCAGCAGCGGTTCTTGTGGTTTGGGCGCAACCAACACTGGGGTAGAGGAGATGTATTTCTTCAAGTCTTGCAGCGCTGCTTCGGCCTCTGGGGTCCACTCCATTGGGTCTGTCTTCTTCAAGATCTTGAAAAAGGGAAGGGCACGTTCTGCGGACTTGGAGATGAATCTGCTCATGGCGGCAACGCAGCCCGTGAGCCGACGCACGTCCTTGATCCGCTTGGGCGCCTCAATTTGCTTGATGGCCTTGATCTTATCCGGGTTTGCCTCAATCCCTCGCTGCGACACAAAGAACCCGAGAAGCTTGCCGGACGGGACGCCAAAGACACACTTCTCAGGGTTCAGCTTGAGGTTAATCTTGTGTAGGTTTGCAAATGTCTCCTCCAGATCTTGCACAAGTGTTGCTTTGTCCTTGGTTTTGACCACTATGTCATCCATATAAGCTTCCATATTTCTATGTAGCTGAGGCTCAAAACCAATTTGGACTGCTCTTGCAAAGGTTGAGCCAGCACTCTTCAACCCGAAAGGCATTCGTAAAAAGCCATACGTACCACATGGGGTGATGAATGTTGTCTTCTCCTCGTCTTCTTTTGTCATGAAGATCTGGTCGTACCCTGAGTGGCATCGAGGAAAGATAGCAGATCACATCCGGCCGTGGAGTCGACAATCTGGTCGATGCGGGGCAACGGGAAGGGGTCCTTGGGACAAGCCTTATTAATATCTGTGTAATCAATACACAGTCTCCACTTCCCATTTTCCTTGCGCACCACTACCGAATTGGCCAACCACGTCGGATGGAGCACTTCTCTCACCGGTCCTGCTGCTTCTAACTTTCTGATTTCCTCCGTGATGAACTCCTGCCTCTCCAGAGCTTGCTTCCTGACCTTTTGCTTGACGGGCCACGCATGAGGACAGACAGCAAGATGGTGCTCAATCACTTCCCTGGGAACGCCGGGGATGTCGGAGGCTTGCCATGCAAACACATCGACATTCGCCCGCAGGAAAGTGACGAGCTCGCTTTCCTATTTGCTGTTGAGGGTGGAGCTTATGGTGAAAGCCCCTCCCGTGCCATCCTCCTTGACGGGCACCTTCTTGGTCTTCGGTGGCGCAGCTCTGGATTTCTTGCTCTTGCCGGTGGAGCTCTCTGGCACTTCCTCGACGGTAGCACAACACTCCGAAGAGGTGTGCTTGCCGGAGTGGGCGCGAGAGGTCTCACCGGTCTTCTTACCCGTTATAAAGAATCTGAAAGCTAAAAAGTTAGCCACTCTTGTTCCCATGAATGAATTTGACTACGTAATACGGGAAGCTAGGGAAATCTTTGATTTTTATGGTATGAATCGTGAAAAAACCCGTGATTGATGAAATTATTTATAATAGTGATTATGCATTGAGACATTTGCTTGGGAATAATCAAATCTCTGATGAGAATCTTAAAAAGCAAGTCCCTATTTTAGACATAATCCAACAAGTTTTCAATGATGTTAATCAACACCATTCTTGGATTGCTGCCGGAAATCAAAGGGGTAATGATGATAAGCAATTTGATAGTGCTATGGTTTCCATGGATAATGTGTTTTATGTTTTATTTGCAAAAAACCCTGACAAAAATACCTCCAAGGAAAACAAGGACAAAAGTGACAACACTTAGATCCTTTGCATTATGCCTAACTAGGGGCGTAAAATGATAGCGCTCGTTGGGAGGCAACCCAACTTGTATCTTCTTGCTTTTTGGTTTTCTTGTTGTTTTCAATAAAATACCCAATTATGCCTCTGATTAGATGTGTTTTTGTGGTTTAAATTAGTGTTTGTGCCCAGCAAAGCCTTTGGGTTGATTTGGGTGAGAGTTAATTTGATCTTGCTGAAAAACAGAAACTTTTACGCTCAGGAAAAAAATTCCCATTTTTAACAGAAGAGTGCTTTTGAGTTGATTCTTTTTGAAGAAGATTAATATACAAATTTCCCACGTTTTCCTAATTTTTCAGAATTTTTTGGAGTTACAGAAGTATTCAAAATATCCAGATTGCTACAGACTATTCTGGTTTTGACAGATTCTGTTTTCTTTGCGTTGTGTGCTTGTTTTGATGATTCTATGGTTTTCTTTGAAGAGTTTTTGCCATGGAAAAGTTGGAACACAGTAGATATAATGCAAAAATAAAATATGAATGGGTTTGCAAAAGTACTTATAGTAGTGGTGAGCTTTTTTATACTAACGGATCTCACGAAGGTTTTGTTGAGTTTTGTGTGATTGAAGTTTTCAAGTTTTGGGTGATATTACGATGGATGAAGGAATAAGGATTAGCAAAAGGCTAAGCTTGGGGATGCCCGAGGCACCCCAAGATAATATTCAAGAAGTATCAAGCAACTAAGCTTGGGGATGCCCCCGAGTGGCATCCCCTCTTTCTTCTAACAACCATCGGTATTTTACTTGGACCTATATTTTTATTCGTCACATATTATGAGTTTTGCTTGGAGTGTCTTGTATGATATGAGTCTTTGCTTGTTTTGCTTTTTATTTTAAGTCTTGAATCGTTGCTAGACACACCTTTTTGAGAGAGCCAAAAAATATGTTATGCTTGCTCCTATGCTTCACTTAAAACTTTTAGAGCCTTGGAATTGCTCTAGTGCTTCACTTATATCTTTTTGAGCACGGTGTGCTTTGCTATATTTTGAAGAAATGCTCTCATGCTTCACTTAGATTTATTTGGGAGTTAGTAATTTTTTTAAGAAATTCTCTCTTGCTTCACTTAAATTATTTTGAGAGAAAGAAATACTATGCTCATGTTCTTCACTTATATTTGTTTGAGCTTATTAAAAGCAACATATGAAATTAGTCCCAAAGTGATAGATATCCAAGGAGGATATAATAAAAACTTTCATGAAGATCATTGGACAAAATAAACTTGGTTCTTTGTAATGGTTTTGAGATATGACGATATGATATGTTAGTCATGTTGATGAGTAATTATGCTTTGGTAAGAATATTAGTGTTAAGGTTTGTGATTCCCTATGCAAGCACGAAAGTCAATAGTTATGCAATGAAATTACATCCTACTTGTGGTGCATTATTCGGTGTTACTTATGCTTAATGCTCGCTTATGAGATTTTTCATTTCTTGGTTGGACGCTTCCCAATATTTTTGCTAGCCTTCATTTGCACTAAGTATGATCATTACTTGTGCATCCAAAACCCTTTAAACCAGTTTTGCCATATGAGTCCACTATACCTACCTATATGCGGTATTTCTAAGCAAATTTGTATGTGCCATCTCTAATTTTCAAAATAAATTTCTCTTTTGTGTGCTCCTACCGCTCGCGATATGCAGTGAGGGGTGGCCGATATTTTCCATGCTAGATGTGTTATTCTCGCGATGAGTGTTTATCACTTGTCATTGCATGAGAGTACGACAAAGGTATTAGGGGTGCCCAGTCTCGAAATGAAAAATGGATTTACTTTATGTTGTCAAATAATAAATTCCTTGTAAAGTTTTGGTATGGAGGGCACCCGTGGATACAGTTAGCCATGGAAAGTGAAAGTATGGTGGAGAAAGGAATAAACTTTATTTTCTGTTTGGGAACTGCCTATGATATATCTGGCATGGAAAGTGTTGGGAACTCTAAGTCATTTTTCGTTGGTGGGAAAAGTATGCCTCCCAAAATGTTTTTATCTCTCAATTTTCGCTTTGAGCTCTAGCACCTCTACAAATCCCTACTTTCCTCCGCAAAGGGCCTTTCTTTTACTTTATGCAATTTTTATTTTTTTACTTGAGTCTCCATCTTCTCTTATAAAGCACCAACTAAGGGGCACTATGATCGTACTTGAGCATTGGGTATAGCTAGTATTCGAGTATGTTTCATGAGTGGATCAATGATTGAGCATAATGGGCTAGGGATAATTTGCTTTAGTGTTGATATTTTGAAAGACATGGTTGCTTGTTGATATGCTTGAGTATTAAAGTCTTCATGTCAAAACTAGACTATTGCTTTGAACCATATAAAAGTCCAAATGTCCATGCTACAAAGAAAAGAATATGTGACGAACATGTTAGGCAGCATTCCACATCAAAAATTCTTTTTTTATCATTTACCTACTCGAGGACGAGCAGGAATTAAGCTTGGAGATGTTGATACGTCTCCAACGTATCTATAATTTTTGATTGTTCCATGCTGTTATATTATCATTCTTGGATGTTTTACTATCATTTTATATCATTTTTTGTTACTAACCTATTGACATAGTGCCAAGTGCGAGTTGTTGTTTTCTACTTGTTTTTTACATCGCAGGAAATCAATACCAAACGAAGTCCAAACGTAGCGAAACTTTTTGTGGAGTTTTCCTTTACCAGAAGACACCTGTTGGGCCAAAGAAATACCAGAGGGGTGCTCCGAGGAGAGCACAACCCACCAGGGCGCGGGCGCGCCCAGGTGGGTTGTGCCCACCTCGGTGGCCTCCCGCACCACCTCTTTGCTCTATAAATGCCCCAATATTCCAGAAACCCTAGGGGATTCGACAAAAAACAATTCCAGTCGCCGCAAGTTCCAAAACCCCAGATTCAATCTAAACACCATCACGGAGCGGTTCATCATCCTCATTGGTGCCTCTCCGATGATCCAAGAGTAGTTCATTGTAGACCTACGGGTCCGTAGTTAGTAGCTAGATGGCTTCCTCTCTCTCTTTTGATTCTCAATACAATGGTCTCTTGGACATCCATATGATGTAACTCTTTTTGAGGTGTGTTTGTTGGGATCCGATGAACTTTGACTTTATGATCAGATCTATGTTTTTATCCATGAAAGTTATTTGAGTCTTCTTTCATATCTTATAAGCATGATTGCTTATAGCCTCGTATTTCTTCTCTGGTATTTGGGTTTTTTTTTGCCAACTTGATCTATTTATCTTGTAATGGGAAGAGGTGATTTGTGATGGGTTCGATCTTACGGTGCTTGATCCCAGTGACAGAAGGAGAACCGACGCGTATGTATCGTTGCTATTAAGGATAACAAGATGGGTTCTATTTCTATATAAATAGATCTTGTCTACATCATGTCATTGTTCTTATTGCATTACTCCGTTTTTCAATGAACTTAATACACTAGATGCATGCTGGATAGCGGTCGATGTGTGGAGTAATAGTAGTAGATGCAGGCAGGAGTCGGTCTACTAATCTTGAACGTGATGCCTATATAATGATCATTGCCTGGATATCGTCATGAGTATTTTAAGTTCTATCAATTGACCAACAGTAATTTGCTTTCCCATCGTTTGCTATTTTTCTTGAGAGAAGCCACTAGTGAAACCTACGGCCCCGGGGTCTCTTCTTTAATATATTTGC
Organism: Aegilops tauschii subsp. strangulata; assembly: GCF_002575655.3. Classification (NCBI taxonomy): domain Eukaryota; kingdom Viridiplantae; phylum Streptophyta; class Magnoliopsida; order Poales; family Poaceae; genus Aegilops; species Aegilops tauschii. The sequence goes on along the minus strand of NC_053041.3, from coordinate 555,839,919 downwards.
CTTCGTGATCTATTTTCATTTGCTTTTATTTTTAGATCTATTAAACCAAAAATACAAAAATACTTTGTTGCACTTTATTTTATTTGCGATCTATTTATCCAATCTATTACAACTTTCACCCGTCCACTTGCCAATTTCTGGCGCCGTTACCCAAAAGGGATTGACAACCCCTTTAACACGTCGGGTTGCGAGTATTTGTTATTTGTGTGCAGGAGCTATTTACATTGTGTTGTGTGGTTCTCCTACTGGTTCGATAACCTTGGTCTCATCACTGAGGGAAATACCTACCGTTGTTGTGCTGCATCATCCCTTCCTCTTTGGGGAAATATTGACATAGTTCTAGCAGACATCAGGCCTCGACCCGCCCGCTGCTGCCGCCGGATACTGCTAGGTCTGTGCAGGCCGGCCCCGCCTCGCTGCTGCGTAGGCCAGCTTCCGAGTCCCGCCATGCCGCCTCTGTCTCCGCCGGCCCCCGCCGTGGTTGCCTCGCTCCATCTCCGTGGAGCCGCAGCGCCATTCTGACCTGCTACATCCACACAAAAGCCACCTCTACAGCCTTAGCCTCCACCTCGAGCCATCACTCCGAGTCGTCGCCGCGCCAAGTCTCCGTGGTCATGCCTCAGTCTAGTGGTCAAGTTTAACTTAGCAATAGAGAAATAAAATTAATTTTACAAAAGATTGTCAATAGGTCCCGGAAGAATTGGTCTAAGAAATTAGATGATGCGCTTTGGGCTTATAGAATAGCATATAAAAATCCTATGGGTATGTCTCCCTATAAAATGGTTTATGGAAAAGCTTGTCATTTGCCTCTTGAGTTAGAACATAAAGCCTATTGGGCAATTAAAGAACTCAACTATGATTTCAAACTTGCTGGTGAGAAGAGGTTATTTGATATTAGCTCATTAGATGAATGAGAACCCAAGCTTATGAAAATGCCAAGTTATTTAAAGAAAAAGTTAAAAGATGGCATGATAATAGAATCCAAAAGCGTGAGTTCAAGGTTGGAGAATATGTTCTTTTGTACAACTCTCGTTTCAGATTCTTTGCAGGAAAACTCCTCTCCAAATGGGAAGGACCCTATGTTATCGAGGAGGTTTATCGATCTGGAGCTATCAAAATAAATAGTGCCGAAGGTACTAACCTAAAGATTGTTAATGGGCAACGAATAAAACATTATATCTCAGGTACGCCCATTAATGTTGAAAGCAATATTATCCAAACTATGACACCGGAGGAACACATAAAAGAAACCTTCTGGAACACTCCAGAATCATGAGAAAAAAAAGGAGGTGCGTGATGCGGTAAGTACACGGACTTCGAAAAATCTGCAAAACTATTTTTTGTCCGTTTCGGAATATAACAAAAATTAGGAAAAAAAGAATCAACCAGGAAGGCACCTATCGTGGAATTGTCACGGTAGATGTCCTAGTGAAAGGACTTAGTCGTGGAGCCATCGCAACTAGGAAGCTTAAAGGGGTTAAAACAGGACAAAGGACATGGGAGTTTATACTGGTTTGGCCCCTTGCGGTGAAGGTAATGGCTTAATCCAGTTTGAGGTGGGATTGCTTATGTCTCGATTACCAGGGAGCGAAATCGCTTGACCTAGCTTTCGATCTGATGTTACTTGTCCTAAACCGCCGCCTGGTCGTCCCCTTATATACAGAGGCAGACGCCCAGCGGCTCTCAGAGTCCCGGCCGGCTCATAAATAGTGTCCGGCTCGGTCTCTGTCTATTCCTGTTTTACAACACAAGTCATACACACATATGGCGGTTTATCTCTACGGGCTTTAGGTCGCCTTTGGGCCTTGGGCCCTTTAACTAAACCGCCATATTCCAGTACCGTCTTGGGCTTTATGAATCGCCATAGGTATAACCCGGCCCCTCCTGGACGGGTCATACCTAATAGTTATATCCCCAACATTAGGCCCCAGATTGATTTGAACCGGTTCATGTCAATCTTCAACACTTTATAAAAAAATCTTCTGCTCTTCATTGTGCGAGAATTTATAACCCACCATGACGTCATCTTCTGAATTTGCGATAACCCGCCGTGACGTCATCTGCCATTAATTCACACTTTATCCAACATATCTCAACGGATCCTTATCTTTAATGACCATCCGGAGAATCGAGGCGTCCTGGCAGTTGTATAACAATATTTTTGGCCTCCTCGTTTTTCGTGCCCACTTATCAGTCTTTCCTTATAAATAGGCATGACTGGTCTTTCCTCATTCTCCCCCTTTCCAGCGTCTTCTTCCTCTCGCGACCTCTGCCGCTCGAGCTCCGCCGCTGCCGCCGAGCACACCGTCGTCTTCGTCCCAGGCCGCTGCATCACCCTAAACCGATCTAGAGAATGGCGGCGACCCTTCGCAGTAGATCTGCACCTGTAAGTTTTTGCCTTCCCGCACCTCAGATCCGCATTAGGGTTTGGAACTTCTCTGTGTTCTTCGTATTTCATCATAGCTCATCTTCAGTGCTTGCTCCATGAACCTTTTTGATCTGAAAACGACATATAACCGATGCGGTTGCTGTTTTGCCTTTTTCTTTCAATACTAGCAGATCCCTTTCCTAGAAGAAAGATCCCTCTAGGGCCCATGAACTCATCTGTACTGGTTTTTTAGGTCCAGATTTATTTCCTTCTCCTGAACAGCCGTTGATCCAAAATAATAGATGCAGCTTGTGAAACTTGTTTGTATAACACTTAGCCAAAAAACTGCATTTTGTTAGATCCACCTAGCCATGGCGGCTCAAACCTCCGGCTTAAAAGCAATGCTCAATAGATAACATCAACCACTCATGGCTGCTTAAATAACTTGACATAATTAGCCATATACCATTAGGCCCCTTCATAAGCCGCCATTTTGAATATGTACTGTAATACTTTTCCTCTGGCTTAAATTTGAACCGGCAATTTTACTCTTTGTTAGGCTTCCTTCTCTCACAATGCCGCCCAAACCACCCACTTCATGCAATTGGGTCAAATCCATCGTCACGGATAGTACAGTTGATGACTTTGTGAAGACCGGCTATCTGCCAAAGATGGAAGTCATGTCATACCGTGCTCCTGACCCAACACAGGAAAAGCCTCAGCCCAAAGAGGGGGAAGTTATCATCTTCACTGATCACATGAACCGGGGCTTTTCACCACCCAGCTCAAAGTTCTTCAGAGACGTCCTGCACTTCTTTGACCTCCGTCCTCAAGACATCGGACCCAACTCCGTGTCCAACATATGCAAGTTCCAAGTATTTTGCGAGGTGTATCTTGAAGAAGAGCCCAGCTTGCTACTTTTCAGAGAGTTGTTCTATTTGAACCGCCAGAATGAATGTGCCAATGGACCTAGTTTGGAGCTTGGCGGGGTCTCAATCCAACGATGGAGAGACGCCATTTTCCCTTATGCAAATCCACCAAGTCACCCCAAAGACTGGAACCATACATGGTTCTACTGCCAAGACACTTCTCCGGCTGATGAGAACCCTCTGCCCGGCTTTCGCACCCTGCGCCTCGAGTCTAATCATCCTCTTCCAGACAAGTTGTCAGCTACTGATCGCCACAAACTCGCCCCTACCATGGCTAAAGTCAAGGCTCTTTTGGGGAACGGTTTAAATGGTATTGACTTGGTCCGGATTTGGGTTGCCTGGCGGATCATTCCACTGAGCCGCCGCTCCGGTTTTATGTGCACCTACACGGGTGAGAAGAATGATCCTCTGCGGCACAACCCTGACGATTTACCTGACGACGTCATCGATGATATGACAAAGTCACTCTTGAATGAAAGCCTAGCAGATTGTGGCAAGGTGGGCTTAAGCCCTTTCTGCAAAGCTAACCCGGCTCCAGCGGTAAGCCACCAGACTGAATAAATTTACCTTCATCCTTGATGTTTTGTCTTTACTCAAACCTTTGTTGATTTTCACAGGCTGACGACCAATTTTGGAAGAAAAAGTATGATCACGAGGCTGCAAAGAGAGCCAGGAAGGCCAAGAGAGCTGCCAGGAAAGCCGCCGCCAAGAAGAAAGGAAAAAAGACCAGCGCCTCTGACTTGCTTCGACTAGAAGATACCTCTGAGTCGGAGGTAGCTCTTGACTCTCTTGGCTCCTTTTTTAACCACCTTATTGACACTGATTATCATCAGGATGACACGGGAACGAGTCGCGGAGTGGACGAAGAGGTAACTATTATTTCCTCCGGCTCCGAGCCTTTGCCAAGACAGAAAATCCGAAGAGTAACCCAGAAAGTAAGATTTTCACATCCCTTAGCTTATCAGGATCCTCAATTTCTTTTGAAGCGACAGATTCATGAGAGCCGGAGGCAGACCCAGACCAGCAAGGATGCAGAACTCTCCTCCGGCTTACCAAATACACCAAGGAAGCACCGGAACAAGGTCACCTCCGACTTAAATCCTTTTTATCCTTTGGCAGGTCTCACTCGTCAACCACTCAACTCTTCTGATTCAAATTATCAGGAAACTTCACCTTCTTCCGGTGACTCAATCCAGTCCAACATGCCAGCTTTTAAGACCGCTCCAGGGTAATGATGATTTACTTATCCTATATTCATTACAATTCTTTATGTTTGTACTGACCTTTTTGAGCTTATGCAGCGGAAAAACCAAGCCCAGCAAGAGGGTGAAGAAGAACAAGCCGGCCAAAGAACCAACTGTAAATGAGCCGGAACTCCAAACGGTCGCGCCTGAGACCTCTGTTCCTAAACCGCCGCTTGAACCGGCTCATGATACACCAACATCAACTGCTGACCCGCCTGCCGATCAAGTCGCCGACAGCTCTATCAACCCTGAAGTCTCTAGCCCGGCCAAGACAACCGACCCACAGGATGCTGATGTGGAAATTACCAAGACCGGCTATACTGAGTCGGGGAGACCTACTATGCTAGCCAAGTGTTCTGCCAAGGAAGAGCACATGGAATGCCGGAAGGTCAGATTTGATGTTGCTGACTATACTCACATGAGCATTGGGGAAGTTTTTTCTGGCTATCTTAGCCAAGTGCACAGCAGCCGTGACCTTGAAGTTGATATGGTGAAACAAATGCACCAGAAATTTGAGGTATAAACTCTTCCCTTCACTGAATTATCCTTACTATGCCAAGTCTATTGCTTATGATGAATATGCTGTAGACTTAGAACAATCTTATGAGCATCAGTAATATCCTTTGGTAAAAACTGTAAAAAAATCCGGCTTAACCTGTAGTCCCCAAGGGCCGGTTTAATCAACATGAATGAGCCGGTCCTTCACATGCTTGTATAGAATATAATACTGGTGTAGCTTTGAACAGCAATATGCATTAGCCCCCAAGTGCCAAATACTCTTGCTTGCAAAGTGCTTGGGACTTACTCTCATGAACCGCCACTTAGATAGAACTTTCGGTAGACATTAGCCCCCAAGTGCCAAGTGTTGTTGCTTGCAAAAGGCTTGGGACTTAATATTGTATGCTAATATTCATGACTTTGCCCCGGTATTTGTACAGGCCACCACTACTCAACTTCAACCAGAGCTGTCTGAATTGAAGAACCGCCTGGAGTCACAGGAGACTGAAACCCAAAGGGCAAATTCCAAATTTGAATTCAGTGTATCTAAACAAGAGAAACTGAAGTCCGAGTTTGAGGTTGAGAAAAAGGCCTGGGCTGAAGAAAAAATTGCCTTAACCCAACAAGCTGAAAAAGCAGAGGCGGCTCTTGAAGAGGTGACCACTGAATTGTCCGGCTTAAAACGCCATATATCTCAGATGGTCTCAGCAATCTTTGGTAAGCCGCCCTACAAGTGTCAAGTATTGAATCTTTCTAGTGATTATATGAATTGTCATGAACTCACCTGATATTGCTATGCAGGCCCCAGGAGCACAAACCTCAATCAGGACATGCTGGTGAAGCTGAAGGCCATTTACACGCTCGTGGAACAACTTTACACTGGATCTTAGCGTGCCTTAGCCACAGTTGCCTTGTCAAACGAAGTCCCCACACTCCTGGTGGATGTGCTAAAGAAGCTTTCTGTGCTGCCCCAGCGATTCAATGAATTAAGGCGATCGTCTGCGAGAGCCAGAGCCGTGGCTGCCTTAAGCCAGGCCAAAGCTTGGCTACCGGAATTAGACTCGGCCGACATCACCATTGGGTATCCAAGCCTTAAGGAGGATGGCACTTCATTTGAACAGGAGGACTTCGCTACTTGTGTGAAGGAAATACGCCCTGTGGCCACCCTGATTGCCGATGAGGTGGACCTCACCAAGTACCATCTGGGTTATGACGCGGGGAATCAGAGGATGCCGACGCCGCGTTATAAAGTGACAAGCCTGATCCTCCCAATCCGTAAGCATACCTTCGCCCCTGAAGTTGACCCGGCCGGGCTAATTGATAATGAAGCTGAATTTGAAGCTCTGAATGGCATTGACTGGTTATCATCAACCTTCCAGGACAGGGAACAGGATGAAGGAGCGGAGAGGGTTGATCCGGAAGCTTCCGGCCAACAAGAGAATTGATCCGCCGGGCGGCTCATATTTGTAGCCTTTTGAAAAACAATTTAATTATTTGAACTCGGGGCGTCATGTAATAGGGTAGAAATGACTTTGCTGTGTCGTGCCATCATGCACGTTTTGGTGCTCAACACTGTTAACCGCCATCTTATATTTGCCCTTATTATACTTATCATCTGCTTTCTGTATGCATGAGAAAGTCCTTAAACTGTCCTGCACACAGAAATAGATCACAAGAACCCTTGGCGGCTTACCGCAGGGCGGGTCGTAATATCTTACATACAACCACTAATATGGAAAAAAGGAGTCACAGATAAGCCTGTTATGAATCATAACTTTGAAACACAACTATAATATCATACCTGTGATTTTGAATTTGCACTGTCGGTTTATGTGACCTGAACAGTAAGGGTGATAACCCAATTTTTAGAAGCCAACACTTCCAAATGTTTGATGATTGTCATATGTTTGCGACTTATCATCCAAAGCCAAGCCAGGTTAAATAGAAACCACATATATACTTAGATCTGAACAAAAAAGTCTCAAGATAAAACCAAAAAATTGTTGTCAAAAATCTTAAGCCAAACAGAGAAAAAATCGAGGCTTCTGATTCGGATACGATCAGTAAACCGGACCAAAAGGGGTTAAGCTAAGATTCGAATACGATCATGAAGCCCCCTAGTGGTTTTGGCGTTGCGCCGATCAAGAGGGTACCGACAGCTATGTTCTCTTTGGTTCGAATACGACCTATGTTTGAACAGGAAGCCCCCAAATAACCTTGAGAGTTTTTTTTTAACGACTCTGATTCAAATACGATCAAAGTCGGACCCTAATAGGGGTTAAGCTATGATTCGAATACGATCAAGAAGGCCCCTAGTGGGTTTGGCATTGTGCCGATCAAGAGGGTACCGACAGCTATGTTCTCTTTGGTTCGAATACAACCTATGTTTGAATAGGAAGCCCCCAAGTGATCATGATTTTTAACGGCTATGATTCGAATACGATCATGAGCCGGACCAAGAGGGGTTACAGCTGTGATTCAAATACGATCAGCTCCCAATTGGTCTTTGGAATTTATGATGATGAAGACATATGATCATTGAGGATGAAAAGGACAGAGGTCCTGCTTTATTACTTATCATAATATATACATCGTCAAAAATATGTACATCATGAGAGCCGGTGGCTCAAGTGTAGTAAGGCCGAAGATGAGCGATATTCCACGGCCGGCTGGTCTCCTCCTCCGACTTACGTGAGTCTTTGTGCTCTCGAACATCGATAAGGTAGTATGACCCGTTGTTCAAGTTCTTGTTGACCACAAAGGGCCCTTCCCAAGGTGGGGATAACTTGTGTGCGTCAGTTTGATCCTGGATGAGCCGGAGCACCAAGTCATCTTCTTGAAAGATTCTGGACTTAACCCGGCGACTGATAGCAGCGCAGGTCCTGTTGGTAAATCGTCGAGTGAGCTGCTGCCAAGTCACGCTTTTCATCTAACAGGTCAAGTGCATCCTGACGCGCTTGTTCATTATCAGCTTCAACATAAGCCGCCACGCGGGGCGAGTCATGACGGATGTCACTAGGGAGAACCACCTCAGCTCCGTAAACCATGAAGAAAGGCGTGTAACCCGTAGACCTGTTGGGGGTAGTATTGATGCTCCATATCACAGAGGGTAACTCTTCCACCCAACAACCCGGCGTCCGTTGTAAAGGAACCATAAGCCGGGGCTTGATGTCTTTCAAGATTTCCTGATTGGCCCTTTCAGCTTGACCATTGGATTGGGGGTGAGCTACTGATGAAACGTCAAGCCGAATATGCTCACGTTGACAAAACTCCTCCATGGCACCCTTGGATAGATTAGTACCATTGTCAGTTATAATGATGTGTGGAAAGCCAAAACGAAAGATCACCTTTTTCATGAATTGAACTGTCATGGCTGCGTCACACTTACTAACTGGCTCTGCCTCAACCCACTTTGTGAATTTGTCAACCGCCACCAAGAGGTGGGTCTTTTATCTTTGGACCTTTTGAAAGGCCCAACCATGTCGAGTCCCCAGACTGCAAACGGCCAAGTAATTGGAATCATCCTCAATTCTTGAGCCGGCACGTGAGCTCATCGTGAGAATTTCTGACAACCATCACATTTACTGACCAGATCCTCCGCATCAGCGTGAGCCGTCGGCCAATAAAATCCATGACGAAAAGCTTTGGCCACAAGGGACTTTGAACCGGCATGATGGCCACAATCTCCTTCATGAATCTCACGAAGAATTTCTTGACCTTCCTCAGGAGAGACACAACGTTGAAACGCCCCAGTGACACTGCGATGATGCAACTCACCATCGGCAATTGTCATTGACTTAGACCGCCGGGTTATCTGCATGGCCAAGGTTTCATCCTCAGGCAACTCGCCCCGGGTCATGTAAGCCAAATATGGCACTGTCCAATCTGGGATGACGTGAAGAGCCGCCACCAATTGCGCTTCCGGGTCAGGAACAGCCAAGTCTTCCTCTGTAGGTAACTTGACAAAAGGGTTATGCGGAATATCCAAGAAAGTGTTAGGTGGCACTGGCTTACGCTGAGATCCCAGCCGGCTTAAAGCATCAGCAGCCTCATTCTTTCTGCGATCAATGTGTTCCACTTGATAACCCTTGAAGTGTCCAGCAATAGCATCAACTTCGCGGCGATAAGCCGCCATGAGGGGATCCTTGGAATCCCACTTGCCTGAGACTTGTTGAGCCACCAGCTCTGAGTCGCCAAAGCACCTCGCTCAGCTTAAGCTCATCTCCTTAGCCATCCGAAGACCATGGAGCAAGGCCTCATACTCAGTTGCATTGTTAGTACAAGGAAACATCAACCTGAGCACATAACAAAATTTGTCACCTCGAGGGGAAGCTAAAACAACTCCAGCCCCCGAGCCCTCCAATTGCCTGGACCCATCAAAGTGAATAGTCCAATACGTGTTGTCCGGCTTCTCTTCAGGCATCTGCAGCTCTGTCCAATCATTGATGAAATCCACCAGTGCTTGAGACTTGATAGCAGTGTGTGGCACATACTTTAAACCATGAGGCCCAAGCTCAATAGCCCACTTGGCGACTCGTCCTGTGGCTTCTTTGTTTTGAATAATATCTCCTAAAGGAGCAGAACTGACCACAGTGATGGGGTGACCCAGAAAATACGAGGGAGAGCAGAAGGATCAGTCGGACAAGCCTTGTTTAAGTCCGTGTAATCCACACACATACGCCAGGTGTCGTTCTTCTTAAGCACTAGCACCGGGTTAGCCAACCACTCTGGATGAAAGACTTCCACAATGAACCCGGCTGCTAAGAGTCGGGCCACTTCCTCACCAATGGCCTTACGCCTCTCCTCATTGAACCGCCGAAGAAACTGCTTGACCGGCTTAAATTTTGGATCAATATTGAGAGTGTGCTCAGTGAGTTCTCTCGGTACACCTGGCATGTCAGAAGGTTTTCATGCAAAGATGTTCCGGTTCTCACGGATGAACTCGATGAGCGCGCTTTCCTATTTGGGATCCACGTTAGCACTGATACTGAACTGCTTAGATGAGTCGCCGGGAACAAAATCAACCAGCTTGGTATCGTCGGCCGATTTAAACTTCATCACCGTCTCATGCTCTGTGGTTGGCTTCTTCAAAGACGTCATGTCCGCCGGGTCAACATTGTCCTTGTAAAACTTCAACTCCTATGTTGCACAGACAGACTCAGCGTAAGCAGCATCGCCTTCCTCACATTCCAGGGCTATCTTCCGACTCCCATGCACTGTGATGGTACCCTTATGACCCGGCATCTTGAGCTACAGATAAACATAACACGGTTGTGCCATGAACTTTGCATAAGCCGGCCGTCCAAACAGAGCGTGATACGGGCTTTTGATTTTGACCACCACAAAAGTTAACTTCTCAGCCCTGGAATCATGCTCATCTCCAAAGGCCATTTCCAGCTCAATCTTACCCACTGGGTACGCCAACTTACCAGGCACCACTCCATGGAAAACAGTGTTGGACGTCTTAAGATTTTTGTTAGTCAAACCCATGCGACGGAAAGTCTCATAATAAAGGATGTTGATTCTACTGCCTCCATCCATGAGCACTTTAGTGAATTTATATCCACCAACCTGAGGTGCCACCACCAAGGCCAAGTGACCCGGATTGTCAACCCGGGGAGGGTGATCCTCCCTACTCCACAGAATAGGATGCTCGGACCATCTCAAGTAACGAGGAACTGCCGGCTCAACAGCGTTCACAGCCCTCTTATGAAGTTTCTGGTCCCGTTTGCACAAGCTGGTGGTGAACACATGATATTGTCCACTATTCAGCTGCTTTGGATTACTCTGATATCCAGACTACTGCTGCTGACCTCCTTGGCCAGATTGCTGATTATAACTGCCATGATTACCTTGAGGGCCTTGAAAGTTGGAATTAGAACTGCCACCCGGGCCATGAAAACCGCCGCGCCTGAGCCGCCGCCCGGTCCATGATTGCCGTCAAACATGTTAGAATTCTTGAAAGCCTTCGTGATCGTACAATCCTTCCACAGGTGAGTGGCCGGTTTTTGCTGAGTACCATGCCTTGGACAGGGCTCATTTAGCAACTGCTCAAGAGTGGGACCTGACCCGCCAGACCGAGGAGGTGGTCTCCCCTTACGTCGTTGATTGTTGCCCTGTGCATTGGCGTTAGCCACAAACTTCGAGCTACCGTCAGCCTTACGTTTATTATTGCCTCCTTGATTTGCCGGGTTATGCTGAGGACCCTTGGTGTTGCCGCTCTTCTTTCCCTTCCCTTCCTTCTCTTCGTCAGACTCGGGATCCTTGGTACTATCAGAGTCGGCATATTTGACTAGAGCCGCCATCAGCTGGCCCATGTCATTATAGTCGCACTTGAGCCGCCCCAGCTTCTGTTTCAGAGGCTCAAAACGGCAATTTTTCTCCAACATTAAGACTGCAGAGCCGGCATGCATCTTATCAGATGAATGTATTATGGCCTTGACCCGGCGCACCCAATGGGTCATGGATTCACCCTCCTCTTGCTTGCAATTAGTCAAGTCCACTATTGACATGGGTTGCTTGCATGTATCCTTAAAGTTCTGAATAAACCGAGCCTTTAACTCTGCCAATGAGCTAATGGAATTAGGTGGCATCCCCTTCAACCAAGTGCGGGCCATTCCATCCAGCATCATGGTGAAATACTTGGTCATTGCAGCGTCACTGACTTCCAACAGTTCCATGGCCATCTCATAACTTCCGATCCATGCCCCAGGTTTTAAGTCGGCCGTGTAATTAGGCACCTTTCGAGGTCCCTTGAAATCCTTGGGCAAACGCTCATTACGTAGAGCCGGTACCAAACAAGGTACACCCCCCAGTCCTAGTGGCCACGCCTGCCTCAATTGAAGTCGTCGGATAAACCGGAAAAGACTGGTAAGCCGCCCGCTGAGCCGCCTGCTCAGCCGCCTGCTGAGCCGACCGCTCAGCCTCTTGACGTATCCTGTCCTGATCAACCAAGTTAGGAACTCCATCACGCGCCGGGTCATGCCCGCACGGCTAGTCACGGCACCGGGCGTTGCTTGAAACAGCTGCTGAATCCATGTGCCTGCTATAGCTCGAGCTCCGGCTTGGGCGAGGGGTCGAGTGAATCCTATCTCGACTACAAGAGTATGCCTCCTGCTGCACCAAAGCCGTCTGAAGAAGTTCTCTGACCCTTCATGTTTCAACCGCCTTCGGAGAGTCGCCATCCATCAGGAGAGCCGCCAATCGTGTCTCCGCAGTAATCATGTTCTCCAAAGGGTTAGAATAGTGACCCGGTGGCGTCGGCACATAGTGAGGTGGAGCAGTATTCAGATGAGGGGGTTCCTTCACACGTGGCTGAACCGGCGTCCCAGCTCCGGGCGTTGCAACCCGGTTTACCTCCGGCGGGTTACTGGGGCCTGCGCTGGGTGTGCGGAAGAGGTTTCTAGGATCATAAACCGGAGGCAGACGGGATTGAGCCTTCTGGTGCCTTCTCCTCATGATCTCATTTGATGCGTTCAGATCCATCGTAAGCTGGAGAGTCTCTGATTGAATCTGCTGAGCTCGAGCATCCAAAGCCGCCCGTGCTGCGGCCATCCTGACATCTTCCGCTGCCAGGTTTTCCTTGGCTTGCGCTACCTCCTCACGTAATTGTGCCACTTCCGCATCGTGTTGAGCTTGATCCGCCGGGTTGACCATGGCGGTTAACAAAACTGTCATCTTATCCATTAAGGCCATCAGAACTTGAGCCGGCGGGCGCGCAGGGCCTCCTGCCCTGACTGTCGTCACCGCTGCTGACCCGGAAGTCATTGCTGCCGCAGCCATAGAGTTTTGCCCGGGTTGCGTGCCATCCATGAAGATCCCAACTCTGCTTGGCGGCTCAAAGGGGTCCAGAATATTGCTGCCATCGGAACAGCCCCCAAGCCCGCCATCTTGCAATTGATACAACGAATTCGTCTCACCCGTGGACGATCCACCATCAGAGTAGATGGCCGTCTCACCGTCGGAGACAGATCCTTCAGATAATTCCCCTCCATGGATGCATCCCATGAAGGCACGCTTCACGGCGGGCTGAGCTCGGGCGGGTCTCGCATGCTGAGCCATCTCGATGTTGTCGGCGCAGATGTCCAGCTTAGGGCCCGGCTCGCCGATCTTGCCGATGAAGAAGTGGATTCCGCCGAAGGGGACTCGGTACCCATACTCAATTGAGCCGGCGTCGGGGCCCCAGCTTGCGTCGTCGATGTAGAGCTTGCCGCGACGACTCTTGGTCATCTGGCCCACTATGTATCCCTTGAGCCCTTCAAAGCTGCCCTTCAAGAACTCAAATCCACCGTGCGCTGGCCCCACGGTGGGCGCCAACTGTCATGGAATTGTCACGGCAGATGTCCTAGTGAAAGGACTTAGTCATGGAGCCATCGCAACTAGGAAGCTTAAAGGGGTTAAAACGGGACAAACGACACCGGAGTTTATACTGGTTTGGCCCCTTGCGGTGAAGGTAATGGCTTAATCCAGTTTGAGGTGGGATTGCTTATGTCTCGATTACCAGGGAGCGAAATCGCTTGACCTAGCTTTCGATCTGATGTTACTTGTCCTAAACCGCCGCCGGGTCTTCCCCTTATATATAGAGGCAGACGCCCAGCGGCTCTCAGAGTCCTGGCTGGCTCATAAACAATATCCAGCTCGGTCTCTGTCTATTCCTATCTTACAACACAAGTCATACACACATAAGGCGGTTTATCTCTACGGGCTTTAAGTCGCCTTTGGGCCTTGGGCCCTTTAACTGAACTGCCATCTTCCAGTACCGTCTTGGGCTTTATGAATCGCCATAGGTATAACCCGGCCCCTCCTGGGCGGGTCCTACCTAATAGTTATATCCCCAACAGCACCCCTGGTGGGCACAAGACACCAGGGCGCGCCTGGTGGGTTGTGCCCACCTCGGGTACCTTCCGGACTCCGTTTTTCTTCCGTTTGCTTGTTTCCCAAGATTAAAAAAATCTTTATATACCCCCCGAACCCGTTGACCGCCTATCACGGAGAAATCTTATGTTTTCTTTTCTTTGTTGTTTTCTGTCAAATCTAATCCACCATTGCCGCTTCAAGCTCCTCCAAGGACAAGTTCTTCGAGAACGTCATCAACCCATATTTGTGGGAGGTGATGCAGCACCCTCAAGCTATCCAGATGCGTGAAGGGGTGCTCCACATCCGCGATGTGAAAGGCCCTGAGGGGACTGGATCCGTGGAGGCTAGGCTTGAAGCTATGGAGCAAGAAGTCTTCCGGTGCAAGGGGATGGTGGGATGTGGACTCAATGCCAATCACCTCATGATGGCGAACTACACCCGTGATCTCAAGGTGGATGGAAAGTCCATGAAGGACATCATCTTCTCCTTCAACGAGCAAATCAACTTCCTCTAGAGCCAAATCTACGACCTTCAAAACCAAGTCTTTGAATATGAGGCAATGTTTAAAGGTATGGTTTGGTTGCCAGTTGCAAGACCCGAGAGGCTCACTCCTCCTTTTATGATGGTGAGCCTCTGCCATGGAAACCCGAGGACAAGATCGCTACCACTTCATCACCACCACCTCCTTCTGCACCACCAAAGGAAAATTGAGTATCTAGTATGGGCACTCCCCTTGGCTTGTGCCAAGCTTGGGGGAGGTGCCCCGATATCATACCACCTCCACTATCTTTTGCCTTTATTTACCTTAGTTTGATCCATAGTTGTCTTTTGCTTTAGATGAATAAAATTTTAGTTCGATCCTCTCTTTTGAAAGTTTGCTTAGTAATCTATCCTTGTAATCGTATGCGAGTTATATAATAAAGTTCAGTTTGAGTTTTGCTTTCTTTACTTTCATGTTTCAATAAAAAGAAATGAAATAAATGAAAAAGATCATATGTTAATCTTATGGTAAGTAATGACACCACACAAGGAAAAGTATAAGTAGAAAATTTTATTGTAGATTGACAAACATAGCATTGGTCAATGATGCAATTCATGAAAGAATTAATAAGGGAAGAGAAGATTCACATGCAAATACACTATCTTGGAAATCTTTTGTGATTGTGAGCCCCCATCAAAATATTATATGCCAAAATTGTTGACGTTGGACAAGGAAGACAACATAATGAATTGTGTTTGTTCATATTCACTTAGAAGTTATGTTGTCATAGATCCTTCAACATGTGGTGCTTCCCCCATCTTTGCTATCCAAAAATTCTGCACCAAGTAGAGATACTACTTGTGCATCCAACAACCCTTGAACCCAAATCTTATTTTCAAGAGTCCACCATACCTACCTAAGGATTGAGTAATATCCTTCAAGTAAGTGGTCATCGGTGCAATAAGGCAATAAAAATTGCTTCTAAAAGTGTTAGATCATTTAGTGTAAGAGAAAATTGAGTGTTGTATGAACTTGTCATGGCAAAGAATAAAAGAGACAGACTGCATAATAAAGGTTGCTATCATAAGGGGCAATATAACGTGACATTCTTTTGCACTAAGGGATTGAGCATACAAACAAAAAGCGCATGGCAACCTATGCTTCCCTCTGTGAAGGGCCTATCTTTTACTTTTATGTATTTACTTTCATGCAAGAGTCTAAGTTTTCCTCTGTATTCCTTTTTATTTTTCTCTTTTGGCAAGCATCATGTGGTAAGGAAAGATCTAGGCACATATATCCAGTTGGATATGGGTAGCATGAATTATTATTGTTGACATCCTCTAGGTGAGTATGTTGGGAGGCAAAACTATAAGCCCCTATCTTTCTATGTGTCCGATAGAAATGTTTTGCTTATGTGTATGCAGTGAGTGTTAGCAATCATAGAAGAATATATGATGGTTGAGTATGCGAACTTTCCAAAAAGGCTCCGATACGTGACCCTTCCTGAAAAGATGATGAATTGTAGTTGCAAAATTGACTGAGAACATAGTTTGTTGGCTTTCAATAGAGTTTATGTTGTATACTTTGATGTTGTGATGAATTGTTACTTGTTCATGAGAAGTCTATGGTAAAAGTTCTATGATAAAAGTTTTATGTTAAAGTTTGTTGTTGTTATAATAATTTACATGATGCTTCTATGTCTGTATTTTGTTTTTATCGACACCTCTCTCTCTAAGCATGTGGACATGTTTTTCGATTTCGGTTTTCACTTGAGGACAAGCAAGGTCTAATCTTGGGGGAGTTGATACGTCCATTTTGCATCATGTTTTACTATTATTTATAATATTTTTATGCATAATAATGCTTTTTGGAGTAATTCTAATGCCTTTTCTCTCATAATATGCAAGGTTCACACAAAGAGGGAGAATTCCGGTAGCTGGAAATCTGAACCTGAAAAAGTTACGTCAGGCCACCTATTCTGCACAAATCCAAATGAGTTGAAACTTCACGGGATTTTTATGGAATAAATAAGAAATAATGGATCAAATAACTACCGGAGGGGGGCCACCTAGTGAGCACAAGACACCAGGGCGCACCAGGCCCCCCAGGCACGCCCTGGTGGGTTGTGGTCAGCCCAGCCCACCTCCGGCGCCCATCTACTGGTATATAAGTCATTTTTACCTAGAAAAATAAGGAGAGTACTTTCGGGACGGAGCGCCGCCGTCTCGAGGCGGAACTTGGGCAGGAGCACTTTTGCCCTCCGATGGAGCGATTCCGCCGGGGGAACTTCCCTCCCAGAGGGGGGAATCATCATCATCATCACCAACAACTCTCCCATCTTGGGGAGGGCAATCTCCATCAACATCTTCAACAGAACCATCTCCTCTCAAACCCTAGTTCATCTCTTGTGTTCAATCTTTGTACCGGAACTATAGATTGGTGCTTGTGGATGACTAGTAGTGTTGATTACATCTTGTAGTTGATTACTATATGGTTTATTTGGTGGAAGATTATATGTTCAGATCCATTATGCTATTTAATACCCCTCTGATCTTGAGCATGATTATCATTTGTGAGTAGTTACTTTTTTTCTTGAGGTCACGGGAGAAATCTTGTTGCAAGTAATCATGTGAATTTTATATGTGTTCGATATTTTGATGGTATGTATGTTGTGATTCCCTTAGTGGTGTCATGTGAACGTCGACTACATGACACTTCACCATATTTGGGCCTAAGGGAATGCATTGTGGAGTATTTATTAGATGATGGGTTGTGAGAGTGACAGAAGCTTAAACCCTAGTTTATGCGCTATTCCGTAAGGGACTGGTTTGGATCCAAAAGTTTAATGCTATGGTTAGAATTTATTCTTAATACTTTTCTCGTAGTTGCAGATGCTTGCGAGGGGGGTTAATCATAAGTATGAGGTTTGTTCAGGTAAGAACAACACCTAAGCACCGGTCCACCCACATATCAAATTATCAAAGTAGCGAACACAAATCAAACCAACATGATGAAAGTGACTAGATGAAATTCCCTTGTGCCCTCAAGAACACTTTGCTTATCGTAAGAGACGGTTTTGGCCTGTCCTTTGCCTCAAAAGGATTGGGCTACCTTGCTGCACTTTTGTTACCATTATTGTTACTTGCTTGTAACAAATTATCTTGCTATCAAACTACTCGTTACTTATAGTTTCAATGCTTGCAGACATTACCTTGCTGAAAACCGCTTGTCATTTCCTTCTGCTCCTCATTGGGTTCGACACTCTTACTTATCGAAAGGACTATGATTGATCCCCTATACTTGTGGGTCATCATGCTTGTTGGGAGCTTTCCCGTCTAAATAGTTTTTCTCGTTCTTGTTTCACTTCCTTCAGAAAAACAAAAACTCCAAAAACATTTCAGTGTGTTTCTTTGAAATTATTTTCTTTTCTTTGGGGGTCAAGAGGAGAAGACCACGATGAAAATGATGAGTGGCTCTCATATGCATTATTGTTGATCTAACAAAGAGCCCATATTACCTTGTCTTCTCCTTTGAATAAATGTTTGCATTTCAGCTTGGTCCAATGCACGTGCACTATTATTATTATCCACACCGTTTGGTCATGCACGTGAAAGGCAATAATGACGATATATGATGAAATGATTGAGATGAGGAAAAGCTGGTATGAACTTGACCTATCTTGTTTTTGTAAATATGATTAGTTCATCGTTCCTGATTCAGCCTATTATGAATGAAACATGTTTGCAATGACAATTAGAGATTATAGTTACTCGTGCCATGCTTAATTAGCTAGGAGTTTGGTTTACCTTGCGTGCCAACATGCTATTGAAATGGTTGTGATGTAGTATGATAGGATGGTATCCTCCTTTGAATGATTCGAGTGGCTTGACTTGGCACATGCTCACGCATGTAGTTAAAACAAAATCAACATAGCCTCCACGATATTTATGTTCATGGTGATTTATATCCTACTCATGCTTGCACTTAGTGTTGGTTAATCTTAATGCATGTTTATGACTGTTGTCGCTCTCTAGTTGGTCGCTTCCCACTCTTTTTCTAGCCTTCACTTATACTAAGCGGGAATACTGCT
Organism: Aegilops tauschii subsp. strangulata; assembly: GCF_002575655.3. Classification (NCBI taxonomy): domain Eukaryota; kingdom Viridiplantae; phylum Streptophyta; class Magnoliopsida; order Poales; family Poaceae; genus Aegilops; species Aegilops tauschii. The sequence continues at coordinate 555,821,453 of NC_053041.3, read as the reverse complement.
TGTGCATCCACTTCCATAAACCCAAAGTTGTTCCATATGAGTCCACCATACCTACCTATATGCGGTATTTACCTGCCGTTCCAAGTAAATTTGCATGTGCCAAACTCTAAACCTTCAAATGATCATCTGTTTTGTATGCCCGAATCGCTCATGTAGCGACTGGGGGCTGTCAGTATCTTCCATGCTAGGTGGGTTATTCTCATGATGAGTGGACTCCGCTCATCATTCACGAGAAAATGGCTAGTAACCGGGATGCCTAGTCCCATGCTCAAATCAAATCAAAATAAATTCAAACAAAACTCCCCCAGGATTGTTGTTAGTTGGATGGTACCCGTTGTTTCGGACCAGCCGTAGAATGTGCTTGTTGGTGGTGGGGGAGTATAAACTTTACCATTCTGTTTGGGAACCGCCTATAATGTATGTAGCATATGGAAGATACTGAGATCTCTTGGTTGTTATGTTGACAATGAAAGCATACCGCTCAAAATATTATTTTTCTCTGTTTCAAAAACCCGAGCTCTGGCACCTCTACAAATTCCTGCTTCCCTCCGCGAAGGGCCTATCTATTTACTTTTATGTTGAGTCATTATCCTCTTATAAAAAGCACCAATTAGAGAGCACCACTATCATTTGTATGCATTGTTATTAATTGATATTGAGTATGACTGTGACTGGATCTCTTTTGCCATGAATTACAATGTCTAGTCAGTCCTTGTTCTTCAGGGGTGCTCTGCATTTATGTTTTACAGCCTCCGAAAGGTCTAGCGAGATACCATCTTGTTATATCATATCATGATTGTTTTGAGAAAGTGTTGTCATCCGAGTGTTGCCATTGATATGAGTAAACGTGAGACCTAAATGTTATTGTGAATATGGTTAGTTCATAATCTTTGCTGAAAACTTGAATGTTGGCTTTACATATTTGCAACAACAAGATCGAACAGAGTTTATAAAAGTTTTTCTTTATCACTTTCAGTTTATCAACTGAATTGCTTGAGGACAAGCAATGGGTTAAGCTTGGGGGAGTTGATACGTCTCCATCGTATCTACTTTTCCAAACTCTTTTACCCTTGTTTTGGACTCTAATTTGCATGATCGGAATGGAACTAACCCGGACTGACGTTGTTTTCAGCAGAATTGCCATGGTGTTATTTTTGTGCGGAAATAAAAGTTCTCGGAATGACCTGAAACTTCATGGAGATTATTTTTGGAATAAATAAAAAATATTGGCGAAAGAATCAACCAGAGGGGACCCACACCTTGTCCATAAGGGTGGAGGGCGCGCCCACCCCCTGGGCGCGCGCTCTGGTCTTGTGGGTCCCACGAAGCTCCACCGACCTCAACTCCAACTCCATATATTCACGTTCGGGGAGAAAAATCGGAGAGAAGGATTCATCGCGTTTTACGATACGGAGCCGCCGCCACCTCCTGTTCTTCCTCGGGAGGGCAGATCTGGAGTCTGTTTTGGGCTCCGGAGAGGGGAAATCATCGTTGTCGTCATCATCAACCATCCTCCATCACCAATTTCATGATGATCACCGCCCTGCGTGAGTAATCCCATTGTAGGCTTGCTGGACGGTGATGGATTGGATGAGATTTCCCATGTAATTGAGTTAGTTTTGTTAGGGTTTGATCCCTAGTATCCACTATGTTCTAAGATTGATGTTGCTATGACTTTGCTATGCTTAATGCTTGTCACTAGGGCCCGAGTGCCATGATTTCAGATATGAACCTATTATGTTTTCATGAATATATTTGTGTTCTTGATCCTATCTTGCAAGTTATAGTCACGTACTACGTGTTATGATCCGGCAACCCCGGAGTGACAATAGTCGGGACACTTCCTGGTGATGGCCGTAGTTTGAGGAGTTCATGTATTCACTAAGTGCTAATGCTTTTGTCCTGTTTTCTATTAAAATGAGACCTTAATATCCCTTAGTTTCCAATAGGACCCCCTGCCACGGGAGGGTAGGACAAAAGATGTCATGCAAATTATTTTCCATAAGCACGTATGACTATATTCGGAATACATGCCTACATTATATTGATGAATTGGAGCTAGTTCTGTGTCACCCTATGTTATAACTGTTGCATCATTAATGCCATCCGACATAATTATCCATCATTGGTCCATTGCCTATGAGCTCGTTTCATATTGATCTTTGCTAAGTTACTTTTTCGTTGCCATAGTTACGATTGCTACAAAACTGCTACTATTACTTTTGCCACTGTTACTTCCATACTACTTTGCTACTAAATACTTTGCTGGAGATATTAAGTCTTTCAGGTGTGGTTGAATTGACAACTCAGCTGCTAATACTTGAGAATATTCTTTGGCTCCCCTTGTGTCGAATCAATAAATTTGGGTTGAATACTCTACCCTCAAAAACTGTTGTGATCCCCTATACTTGTGGGTTATCAAGGACATACGACGAGTATCACAAAAATCATCAACTTGCCACATTGCTTAAATCTTCAAATATATTCCATCTATCAGCTGACAATTATACACCGGTTATGCCACGACCAAGTATGAAGAATTTCAAGTTGACGCCTCAATTTGACTCGGGAGCTATACACACAAGACTCGACAAATTTGGCTGCTTTCGCAAATTCAAGAACCCCGGGTCATTACAGGGATGACAACCCGGACCTGGGTATCCTGCCATATCGACAAAAAATTAAAGGTTGCTAAAGAGAACTTGCTGCCATAATGCATAGTTCAAACATGTGTATCCTGCCATATCAGCGAAAAATTGAAGGTTGCCAAAGAGAACTTGTTGCCATGATGCGCAGTTCAAACATGGGTATCCTGCCAGATTGGTGAAAAAATTAAAAGTTGCCAAAGAGGACTAGCTGACAAGATGCACGGTTCAAACATGGATATCCTGCCTTACTGGATTATCATATTATGATCAACGTAATAAAGCTGGCATCCCCGAAACTCGGGGCCTTTGTCGTTTCATCTCATATATTGTGCATGAGTCTTTTATTAATTGATCATAAGGTCACTTGGGGGCTTCCAATTCACTGAGTTTAGCTATCTCACCCTCTTGACCTGGCAAATAACGCCACAATAATTGGTTAAACCTGCCTGTATGCAAGATGCTACTCCGAAAAGGTGACCCCCCGTACTCTTGACAGTCAATCTTTATGACTGTGAACTTGTCAAAGTTAAAACGGTAGGTTGAGTCACGTGAGATTCGGCTTACAAAAAGCAAGGATAAACCAATGCTATCATGCCAGCTTCACTGAAGCACGACTCAAGCCTCGAAAGTCAGTCTTTTTATACTCTATTATCATACACATACATCATCATACATTGCATCATCATCAATGCATTATCATTACATCATCATACAATGCATCATACATGCATGTATATTGTTTTATGTTGCGGGAGCCGGTTTTCAAACTGGGTTACATTATTCTAATCTTTAATAGCCAACATGGCTGGATTTTCATTATGGTATCATAACCAATATTGAATGATTAAGGTTTCCAAAGCTATTATTTCCTCATACAAAAATACCATCTTACAGCAAGGAGCATGGTTCAATATTGATATGCAAAGCACTCAGTAACATCATCCAGACAGTGGATATGATTTTATTCTACAATGGAAGGAATAGTCCCGAGTCGCTGCAGGCACACGACCCGACACTTGGGGGCTACATTATTCAAGTCAAGATTACATCAAGTATGCAAGTCCCATGTCACTGCAAGCATGCACCACGACACTTGGGGGCTAATGCAAGTTGCTTTTCAAATCATCACATGGTCAACAGACCCGGTTATCTCAAGGAGATGAGCCGGCCTTTCATCATTTTCTATAGTCCCGGCCCATCACATACTCATGACCCAGCCCTTGGGGGCTACACATTGCTCCTCAAGTCTATATAATCAGATCTGCAAAAGTCCCTTCTCATTATTGCACAATGACCCGTCCCTTGGGGGCTACCAATTACTCTTGTCAAAATTTCAAAGTACACAAGCCTTATCCACTATATAATAGTGACCCAAAGCTTGGGGGATACATCATATGATGTTATTTTTAAAGGAGTACATGTAAGTCCCAAGTCGTTGCAAGAAAACGACCCGACACTTGAGGGCTACAGCATTCAGTTGTTTACCCAGATTATACGGTCCAAATTGATGACCTGGCCCATCATATACGGATGAGCCGGCCCTTGGGGGCTACACATGTGAAGTGCAAAACATTCAGTTTATGACTGAAGACTCATCTGGACAAACTGGTGTTCTTCAAAAGATGCAACATTTATATTGAAGCAAGTCTTAAGCTATCACTTTGTTCTACTCAGTGAGGGAGGCACACCTTCAAATTCTCAGTGTTGATCGAACCAGGTCTCATATTTTTCAGTGAAAAATTTGCAAAGATTATCTCCTCCAAGCTATTCAGACAAGTCAACTCTACATCGTATGGATTTTTGTTCATCAAAATCTGAAGCAATGAAAGTTGGTACAATATCACACGAATTTTCTTTTTATCAAGCCAAGGCATTTTGAAGACAACTCAAGATATCATATGGGTTATTTTTCTGCATGGAATTACCATCAGCATGTTGATATGACAGAGACCTAGATGTTCAGGAGCCGGCTCATAAATTATTCTTATTTCAGGAAGCTTAGCATGAATGCACGCCAAGCCTGTATTCAAGCTAATCTGGGGCCTAATGTCGGCGGAATTACCCGCGGCTAAACCCGGCTCCTGACATTAAGTCATCTCTGAGGTTAAGTCCTCTCTAGGCTTAAGCCGCCATGATGAGTCCTGGAGATGAGCCCTGAAGATGAGCCCTGAAGATAAGCCCTGAAGGTAAGCCGCCCGGCGTAAGCCACCTGGAAGATGAGCCCTGAAGATAAGCCCTGAAGGTAAGCCGCCCGGCTGTAAGCCGCTCGGAAGATGAGCCGCCTGGAGATAAGAAGCCCAGGGTTAAGAAGCCCACAGTGAGAAGCCCGTGATAAGAAGCCCGCGGTGAGTCGGCCGCGGTGAGAAGCCTGCGATGGGAAGCCAGAGTAGGTTAAGTCCTAATCCGACTAGGACTCTACATGTAAGCCGCCCCTTCTGCTTATATAAGGAGGGGCAGGGCACCCCAAGAGGGACAGGAAAAAACAGACATGTCTTAGACAGATGATTCTCGAGACAGATGTTTTGATAGCTCTCGAGACAGGCAATGAAATAACACCATTGTAACCGTGAGCCTCATCATCATCAATATAGTCAAGGAAGATGTAGGATTTTACCTCCACCGTGAGGGGTCGAACCTGGGTAAAATCTCACGTCTCTCGATTCCGATCAACCCCGTTCAAGCTACTACCTAGTTGTGATGGCCTCATGACTAAGTCCTCACACTAGGACATCTGTCGTGACAAAACCATGATAGGGGAGGTGTCGCTCATGAGTAGCTAGAGTGGAGGCTAGAGTTGGGCCTCTTAATTCCAATGTAGAGGGGGGAAGAGAAGAAGACAATACAGAGAAGTAAGGTGGCGGTAGTTGGGGCGAGGATGTTGCACGGGAAGGAGAGATGCTTTTTTGGAAAAGGAGGGATGCCCACGGGCTCTGCATCGCATTGATGCATGCATCCATAATGAAACGAAGCCTCCAACAAGTACGAGGCACGTCACAAAATCTCGAAAAAAGATAAACACAGCCACAACCGGCATAAATAAGACTGTCGGGAAGGAGAGATGTGAACCTGATGAGGTGATTATTATGACGATGGTGTAGTCAGATCGTCCGATGCGGCATGAGTAAGCGAGCAGCCATAGACCACCCCCATCAACTACTAAAATCAAACATCGGTACAAACCCAAAAAAACATCAAGATCCAACGAATCCTACCAAAAATATCAAGAGCACAGAGACGACCAAAAGCGGCACCGGAACCGGGACAGAAGCACACAACCATGGCCATGGTGACAACCCTCCAAAGGCACTGATGCGAGGACGGCAAATCAAGCTTCCACTACAGCGACACCCAAAGAGACGAAGAACCTCCATTGTGCACCGCTCGACCACTTCCAACAACATCGACGGTGGAAGTGTGAACCCAACACAACATCTGGAACGTGAATGCCAATCACCATATGACCACGCCGACTCCCTCTCTCCCTCTGTGAAGCATCGACGGTGGCATTGTGTCCAGACATACAAAGCAAGGAACCCGCAGCCGCCACGCCCCCCCTAACTTTGACCAGACAAAACTAGTCCCTCACATAGCCACTTATGAAACGAGCCCATCCAGCAGTAATTCCCTCTGCACGACCTAAGGAAATGACCGAGTCAAAGTTCGAAACATAGAATCCCAAATTTGCATCCTTAATTGGCCGTGGGGGCTTTAAAACTAGGAAGCACTTAAACTGTTATTATGCTGACTTCAAAAAAGAAATTGGGGTACAAAACATAATAAATAATAGTATTTGTTGTTAGTCCGAGTATTTACTTAATGGACTCAACCAATTACATCATCCACCACTGATCTTATTTGTCCCAACTGCCAAAACTTATCTAAAATGGCATTCAAGGGTCTTGAGCAGCATTCATATGCTAGGTGGGGGAGGGGGAGACTCATCGGGAGTGCAATTGAGCCTCTCAAGATAAAATTGCTTAATTGGCCAACTACTCTGTGAATCCTTTCTCACAGGTGTATCAAACTGAAAAACTTTAGAGAGGCCACACACACACGCACACACACACACACCATGTTCGGTAAAATCATCATGGTGTAACGGAAGATCATGAATGAGTTGTTCAACGACATAGCCTTCAACCTGAGCAGCCTTAGCACAAACATGGTGCCTGCCCATGCACATGACTTTGTGATGCTGACATGTGGGCCCCCTAGGTGGTTGGCCCATATGTCAGCAACCCAAAGTTCGGGTGCAGAGCATCTGGAGCCATGCTCGCGGCGGTGATCTGTATTGCTCGCTATGAGCGATACAACCGCGTCGCACATGAAGCTCCTTGGTGGACCAGACCAGAAGCTCTTGCACGCTCCATGTTCTGCTCGCACTGGATTGAACCATTACACTATAGCGACTCAAACATTGTAGCACCGGTTTAAAGTCGGTTTCCTAAAGTTTGAACTTTTTAAAGATGCAAATATTTTTTATAAATGTGAATATTTGAAACCACAAGCAATTTTTTGAACATTTTTTGGAAAAACTCAAACGGATCTTGTAATACCAAACTTTTTTAAAAAAATCTGATTTTTTAATGGGAACATTTTTGAATTTGTGAACATTTTGAATACGGTGACATTTTTAAATTCTCAACATTTTTTTAGAATGTGAACATTTTAAAATCCCCTGACATTTTTTGAGTTCCTGAACAAATTTTGAAAACATGAGGATTTTAATATACTGAATAAGTATTTGAAAAATAAACATTTTTTAAAATCCCAAAGAATTTTAAAATTTCCGACCATTTTTTAAAAAGGGAAGCAGGAAAGAAAAACAGGAAAAAACCGAATAAGAACAAAACAGAAAATAAAACCTTTTGAAACCTTTCCAAAACTTGACGAAAGGTTCCTTTTTTTGAGTCTAAACACACTTTATTATTCAAATAAGTTCATAGGGATACAATGAATGTCTGGTGGGTTTATAAGCCACAAGGGGCGCCCAAAATCCAGACCGAAAGCGTGCTTAGCGAGACTATGCGCCTCAATATTGGTGGATCTACCTTCGAAGATGAAGGTACACTGATGAAAATCTCTTGACGTTTCGATAATCTCTTTGACGGTGCTTGCATACGTCCCTCCCGTACCATGCTTGATATCGTTTGCTACTCCCTGACAGTCAGTAGCCACAATGAAATCGGACAGGGCCAAGTCTGAAGCTAATGCTAGCGCCTCCCGGCAACCTAGCGCTTCAAGAGTTGCAGGCTCCGCGATCCCATGTATTTTGATTGCTGATGCGCCCAAGAACTGGCCAGAGGAGTCTCCGCAAATTGCGTTGAACGAGCCATGCAGGTTGTCTCTCGAGACCGCTCCATCAACTCTTATCTTCGCGAACCCCGGCGGTGGAGAGATCCACCTCTGTCTTGGTTGTTCAGCATTTGGAGCTGAATGCGGAGCGCTCTTCTTGGGTTTGCAATCCTCCAACTCTCTGATGTATCTCATGATAAAGTTATGTGTGGTCAGAGGACTTTGGAAAATATTTTCATGGAGTGCCTGTCGACGAGCATACCAGAGAGCCCACATGGTAACTGCAACTTGGGTGAATTCAACAGAGGAAAGTGTGTCCAAAAGGAAGAAAAGCCAACGTCTTGCATCCGGCTCGCGGGTGCAGTTTAGAGCTTCAACCAAGTCCTGATCTTGCAACGCCCATACACATCGAGCTACTGTGCAATGGAGCAAAGAGTGTTGCCATGAGTCTTCGGCGCCGCACAAACCACACCTCGTGGTGGTTGACATGGCCCGATGGTGAAGGACATCAGCTGTGGGGACCGACTGTTGTGCTAGCCGCCATAGGAAGATTTTAACTTTTGAAGGTACATCCACTTTCCAAAGTCTCTCACAGGACTTAGATTCTCTGGCAGTATCTGACGATTGGCCTATCCCCTCGAGCCAGGCCTCTCTCCTCATCTTTGTTTCAACAAGCATACGGTAAGCCGATCGAACTGTGAAAACACCGTTCTTCTCATGTACCCATGACCAAAAATCCTCTATATGTCTCGTACACAAAGGTATCGACATGATTGCTTGTGCATCCGTGGGCAAGAAGATTTGTGAAACTGCAGCTCGGTCCCATTCTGCGCTAGGCAGGATAAGATCACTAACCCATTGAGGTGGATTAGCTATCATACTAGCAATAGGTCGCATATTTGCTGGTCCCGGGAGCCAGTTCTGATCCCATATGTGTGTCGTGAGTCCATCACCAATGCGTTTAATGATGCCCTGCTTGAGAACATCGCGACCCTTGATTATAGCCCGCCAAATTTGAGAAGGAGCCGATCCAATCTCTGCATTCAAGATGTCAACTCCTGGGTGGTATTTGGCCCTCAGAACTCGTGCGCTGAGTGAGTCTGGGTCCGTTAAGATTCTCCATGCTTGCCTTGCCAGGAGAGCTAGGTTAAAGAGCTCGATATCCCGGAATCCAAGACCTCCACAATATTTTGGTTTGGTCATTGTGCTCCACGGGACCCAACTTGGCTTCATTTTCCCTTCTTTGCTCCCCCACCAAAACTTTCTGATCAAAGAGTTGATGTGCTCACAGAGACCATGCGGCAGTTTGAAACATGACATGGAGTAAACTGGGACGGCCTGAGCCACTGATTTTATCAAAACCTCTTTGCCACCTGCAGATAAAAGTTTTTCCATCCATCCCTTAACCTTATTCCAGACTCTGTCCTTTAAGAACTTGAAAGCTCCATTCTTGCAACTACCCACATCTGTTTGCATGCCCATGTATCTATCTGATAGTGACTCATTTGTAATATTTAGTGCGTTCTTTACCTCGGTCTTGAGAGAGGAGGGGCAGCCCTTACTGAAGAACACAGAGGATTTAGATAGATTAATCCTTTGACCAGAGGCATTACAATAATTTTCCATCAAGGAAGACAACTGGTTTGCTCCATAAGAACTAGCTTTGACAAACAGCAGGCTATCATCTGCAAAAAGCAAGTGGCTCACCGGCGGTGCCGACGGAGCAACTCGGATTCCACTGAGGCTCGATGATTCATCTTGGATTTTTAAAAGGCACGAAAGGCCCTCCGCTGCCAGCAAAAACAGGTATGGAGAAATTGGGTCTCCCTGTCGGATTCCCCTTGAAGGGAGAAATTCCTCTAGTTTACTCCCATTGAAAAGAACTGAAAATTTTACCGAGGTTACCATGCGCATGATTGTAGCCACCCAAGAAGGGACAAATCCCAACTTGGTCATAATAGCTTCAAGATAGTTCCACTCGACGCGGTCATATGCTTTCATCATATCCAACTTAACAGCACAATATCTGTTCTTTTGGGCTTTGTTTCGCTTCATGAAATGTAAGCACTCATAAGCTGTTATAATATTATCTGTAATCAACTGTCCAGGAACGAAGGCTGACTGCTCCTCAGAGATTATATCAGGTAAGATCTGTTTCAATCTTTTAGACAACACTTTTGAAGCAATCTTGTATAATACGTTGCAAAGACTAATCGGCCTGAACTGGGATAAATTAGTGGGTTCCTTCACCTTTGGAATTAAAACAAGAATTGTTTCGTTGATTACCTCCGGACTTTCTTCTCCTTGCAGAATGCGCAATACCACATTAGTTACCTCCGCGCCACATAGTTCCCAGTGCCTCTGAAAAAAATGAGCCGGGTATCCATCCGGCCCCGGGGCCTTGGTAGGGTACATCTGGAAAAGGGCCTTTTTCACCTCATCACCGGTGTAGGGCGCGGTCAGGAGCATGTTCATCGCATTAGTAACCTTGACTGGGACTGCATTCAGTACCGTATCCATCCCTGTCGTGCCTTCAGAAGCAAACAGGTTTTTGTAGAACTCATTTGTAAGTGATGCCATCTCTGCGGGATCGTTCGTAGTCGTTCCATCCGACCTCTCTAGACTTTTTATGGTATTCTTCCGTCGACGAAGGCTAGCTCGCCGTTGAAAGAACTTGGTATTTTTATCCCCCGCCGTAAGCCAATCCACACGCGATCTCTGTCTCTGTTTAATCTCCTCCATGTGGTAGAGCTCCACAAGCTTGTCCGCGATTTTCGTCTCTGCATGTGAGGGTGATATCCTCTGGGGGTCGTTCTGCAAAATGGCCAGCTCCCTTTTCAGCTTTTTGATTTCCTTACCCACTTGTCCAATCATATCTGCACTCCATTGCCTCAACGAGGCCGACAAGTCCCCCAGTTTTTTGCTCATCTACGTAACTGTCTGTCCATCTGGTGACCCGGTCCACATCGCTTTGAGAGACGAGCCAAAATTCTCATTTCTTTCCCAATACACCTCATATCTGAATAATTTCGTCTGAAGTTGGACAGGGTTGGCAGGTTCCAGTTGCACTCTGATCGGACAATGGTCCGAAGAGGCTGCTGTTTCGTGAGTAAGATTAGCATGCGGGAACCTAGATGACCAGTCCATATTTGACAAAGCTCGGTCAAGGCGTACCCTGCAATACCCGCCTCCTGCATTTTTCTTCTCAAAGGTCCATGGTTTGCCTTGATAACCTATATCAGCCAGAGCACACACGTCCATAGCTCCTGAAAGCTTGTATTTGTGCATGTCTTCGCTGCCCCGTACCTACATGCTCGTGTGGGTGGAGGACTTCATTAAAATCTCCGATGCATAACCACAGTAGATCATTTACTGACACGAGCGATTTGAGCAAATCCCACGTTCTGTACCTCTCCCCAACTTGTGCTTCACCATACACACACGTGAGCCTCCACTCGCCCTGATCTGAGCCAGAAACTGTTGCATCAACATGGTACTCAGAGTAACCAAAAACATCAAGATTTATTCCATCGTTCCAGAACAATCCAATTCCGCCGCTGCGGCCTGAACTACCAACAGCATACGAATGATTAAAGCCTAAAGTACCAGCAAGATTTTCGACACGTGCCTTAGATATTTGTGTTTCTACAATACATAGCACTGTCGGGGCAAATTGCTTCGCTAGATCGCGAAGCTCTTGAATTGTCGCAGCTTTGCCCGCACCGCGACAATTCCAACATATGATACTCATTGTGCCCGGCGATCCTCCACACAGGAGGTCGCCGATTTTGCATCTTGTGGTTTCTCTTGAGCAGCGTTCTTCTTCAGGCCATTCTTGTCTGAGTTAACCCGGGTTCTCTTTGGGTCCTGCTTCGAGGATGGACTTGCAGGCACTTCAGGAGGTGGTAAGGCAAGTGCACTTGATGTTGCAAGGGGGGGAACAGACTTGGCTCCTCCATCTGATCCAGCCGAACGCTTCATGTTGTCTTCCACCTCCACCATGACAGCATCAGAATCATTTTCTCCTGGCAGATCTGAGTCTACAGCCCCCGTGTTGGCATGCTCAGTTCCCCGTCCAGATGAGCGCCCACCACGACGACCACCACGGCGTCCTCGTCCACGACCAGCCCCCGGACCTGCACCCACACGCATATTCCAGTCCGCTCTGAGATCTTTGAAGTGCAACGCAGAGGGGGGATGGATTCCATCGCCATGCTCCTTGTAGACATGTCCAAGATGCCCACAGACCGCACACCAGTCCGGCAGGCGTTCATACTTCACACGATAAATCTGTCGCTTTCCATCACGGACCATGGTGACCGCGTTTTTTAGAGGCTTGTGCACGTTGATCTTGACCCAGACCCGATAAAAATTCCCAGCAAAGTCTTGTGTCATGGTTTCCGTGAACAGGACTTCGCCAACTCTTGCCGCTAGGGGCTGAACAAGGTGTGCGTAGAGATCAGGCACATCATGGATCTGAATCCAGATATTGAGAGTGTCTAGGTTAACCTCGGTTGGCTTCGTGGTTCCATCATATGGGGTAATGATGACTGCATGACCTCTGAAGTTCCATGGCCCATCCTGCATCACCCGTTCCCAATCACCAAGGCATTGGAAACGCAGGGTATAGAGGTTATCCTCGAGGGGACGAAATTTGACGTCATGAGCCAGATCCCAGACCGCCCTCATGTTCTTGAAGAACCAGAATTGGCTATAAGGCTTGTCGATATGAACCCTAGCCACCGCTGTCCACCTAGTTGCCTCTGGTGGCGCTTCCTTCTCATCGAAGACGACATCGTCGAGGTCCTCCTCGCGGAGACCCAACTCAGGCATCATCTTCTCTACCTCAGCCGCGGAGGACGAGCCAGACGTTCCCGTCGATCCCATCTCCGCAAAAACCAGAACCCTAGCCCGAGGTAAACACGATCGGACTTTTGAAGCTAGCCCTAATTCTCCTATCGCCTCCAGGGGATCAATCAAGGCCGGGTAGTGATGCCAGGATCACCCCGTAGTCGGCCCGAATCGAAAGCTTGGGGCGATTGGAGGAGGGAAGGTGAAGGCCTCGACGGTGGCGAAAAAATAGCCACCGGGAGAAAAGAAACCCTAGCTTTTGCACAGAAAAACTAAGAGAATTTTTACCTGACGAAAGGTTCCTAAAACCGTTAGCGGTGGCCGCTAGAGCTAATGGGTCGGCCCAGTAAACTTCTCATGTTTTTTTTAACATGCATGATAAATGAGAGTGAGTATTGCTCACAACGAGCGATAGATAGCATTTGGTCACGCCTCTTTAACAACAATGGTCACGCGACGTGGCTCGCCTAAAAAAATGATCACGGCGACACGTAACACCAGCGGCATCGTTTCGACCCGATTGCTCTTGTCGAGCATTCCGTCGAGCAAGTCGGGTGCACAAAAGTCAGGCATAACTCATGCGGGGAGCTGCACTCGGCCGCTAGCAGCATTGAGGCCCCCTTTGTTTGGGCTACGGATTCTTGAAAATCAGCTTCGGCTGGGTTTTTGAGAATCAACTGCAGCTGCAGATTCTGAAAATCTGAAGTAGCATGTTTGTTTGCCCTGCTTTAGGAAAATCAGAAGTGTTGTGAAATGTCTGCAACACCCCCGAATACACTGACCTTGTGGGTGTCGCCGTCGGAGCTTGGGGCATGGTGCGATGCAGGTCAGGCATGGCGCAGCTGGTCCTTGGGGAAGAGCGGACGGAGCTGGGGATGGCGCAAACAGAGGATAGTGACTCGAAGAGCGACGCAACCGATGGGGCTTGCCATTAGATTGGGCGTGGCCGGAGGTCAGGGAGGAGCAGAGGCGCTCAGATCCATTCGCTTGGCAGTGGCCGGAGGTTGGGGATGGGTAGAGAGGTTGGACGGACTTCGGGCAGGTACGGATGCGGCGGACCCATCCGCTTAGGAGCCGCCAGGACCGACGCTCATGGAGCCGCCGGAACTTGACCACCACGAGTGTCGTTGAGGGAGAGGCCAAGGCAGAGGATGGGGGCGGGCCGCGCGCGCGGAGCCTGCGGTACCCCTCGCGCCGCCGCCGCCGTGCTCCGCCTGATCCTCCAGCTGCAACAGGCGCGCCTGCCCCGTCGATGTTGTCGCTGTCGCGGTCGCCATGGGGACGAGGGGATTTGGGTGTCGTTGACTGGGCTGCGGGTGGATACTGGATGAGGTTGCGGTGGCAGTTTTGTTGTAGTTTCGAGCGAAAATAGGGGCAAGGGCACAAAACGAATCGTTTTGTTTTGTGGGAAGCCGGAGAATATGCCGAATCGTCAAAATCGCTGCTTCCGGATTCCTTGCGCTGGTAGTTCATTTTTAGAATCAGATTCTAGGAAGCTATACGGAAATCCAGCATGTTTGTTTGAGCTTCTGATTTTAGAAGCCTAGAATCAGAGAATCAGAAGCTGTAGCCCAAACAAAGGCCACCTGAGTCATGCTCTGCTTCCGTGGAAACCTTGGCACTCTCACGGTGGCTAAAGGCCCAATTGAGAGACGAATGTGCCGTACACCATGGAGTTGGAGGAGACTAAGAGCATAGCTCAAGCCCAACGCCGTCCATCTTTCTCTCTCACCCGCACAGCTCAAGTCGAAGCACTCCCCATGGCGAAGAGGTTCCCCGGCGACGGCGCAGCGGCCAACGGCTTCGGCCGCCGTTGGTTGCACGAGTGGGAGGTGCGCCTGCTGCAGGAGGCCAACTACCAGACGCCACCCGACATGCGCGTGCCCGATGCATGGCGCCTGAGCGCAGACGGCGTCCCCGTACCTCCGCTGACGTCCGGCGCGGAACGCGGCGTCAAAATCGCGGCGATCCGCGCGAACATGCCGGAGCAGGCGCGCGAGCAGCTGAAATATGCGGCGGACAACCACGCGCTCTGGTCCGTGTACTACGAGCGGAGCCGTGCCAAGTAGTTGGCATCCACCAACGGCGCGCCGGCGTCGGGGGGTGGGGGCGCCACAACGCGGAGGGCCGCCGTCAATGGTGGGGCGCGTGGGGGCGGACTCTCTCCGCCGTGCTCGCCCACATCGAGGGCGGCAATGAGCCGCCGCTCGAGTACCCGGCGCCCTCCTTCTCCCGCCGTCGGGGAAGCTCTTGGACGCTGAGGCGCATGGACACGCCGTCCTCGTCGTCCTCGGGCTCCCGCTCCTCCGGGTCGGCGCCGGCGGGACTCCTCCCCGTCAAGCCCGAGTCGCAGGAGACGCCGCTCAGCGCACCCACGACGACATCGTCATCAACGAGGGCGGCCGCGTCCCTTCCCCTCCCCGAGGCCACTCCCGCCTGGTCAATCAAAGCAGGAGGCTCCTCCCCGTGAAGGAGCATGAAGGCCATGAAGAGCCTCTTATGGTAGCGGCAGGACTTCGTCGCGCAGGAGATGAAGAGCCAGCGCCGCGCTTTGGAAGAGAGCCGTGCGGCCGCGACGAGGGCGGCGCCGTCATGCTCTCCAACAGCAACGACAAGGTCGTTGGGCCGTACCAGCCGGTCCGCAACGGCAACCCAAGGCAGGGCTGCAGTAAGGACGCCTCAAAGGACGGGCCACCAAGCGATTGCGATGAGGACGGTGGCCACGACTACACCACCTTCTATAAACTCCTCGGCATAAACTAGGAGTAGTTTTTTTAGTTCTTTATCTATGTACAAAATTTGCCAAATATTAATGAAATCGCCTATATTTCGTCTAAATTTACTGAATTTCATCTAATTGGGCTTTTAAAAAAAATTGCTGCAAATCCTAATTAAACTTCGCGCATACGAATCACGAATTTACAACAAATGTTGCCTTTCCAGTGCCCCGAGCAAGAAATGTTGACAAATTCAAACAGATCTGAGTCTTCCCAGAGCACTTATGTCACATTGCGATATCAAGAACAGACGACAGGGCAGACAATTTGGATAATAAATCAGAGAGATTTCTGAATTTGTTTTTCCCTGGCAGTACAGATCTACATCGACACCATTAGTAAAACAGCGATCACTGTTACAGCAAAGCTTAAGCTAATCGACGCGCGCCTCTCTCTAAGCCTTCTTGTCGGCCTTCTTGGGGGACTTGGCGGTCTTCTTGGGCGACTTGCCCTCCTTGGGCTCCTTCTCCGCCGTCCTCTTGGGCAGCAGCACCGGGTTGATGTTGGGCAGCACGCCGCCGTGCGCGATGGTCACGCCAGCCAGCAGCCTCCCGAGCTCCTGGTCGTTCCGGACGGCGAGCAGCAGGTGCCTGGGCACGATGCGGGACTTCTTGTTGTCCTTGGCGGCGTTCCCGGCGAGCTCCAGCAGCTCGGCGGCGAGGTACTCCAGGACGGCGGCGAGGTAGACGGGGCCGCCCGTGCCGACGCGCTTCGCGTAGCGGCCATTCTTGAGGTAGCGCCCGATGCGGCCGACGGGGAACTGGAGCCCGGCCTTGACGGACCTCGTCACCGACTTCTTCCTGGGGCCGCCGGCCTTGCGCCCGGCCGCGCCCTTCTTCGCCTTCGCTCCCGCTCCGGTGGCTGAGGCGTCCATGTCTGATGGCTGGTGCTCGTCGGGACGCGGGAGAGGAGGGGAGGGGATTTGGTTGGTGATTTGGGATTTCGCGGCGGGTGTTCGTGGCTGGACTGCTTGGGAAGAGAGGAGGAGAGGCTGAGTATTTAAACCGACGGTGGTGGGGCCGTCAATCCGCGTGCACGGGCATTCGACGGTTGGATCGCGAGGAAAACGACCGGCTGCGATGTCCTCGCGGAGTATGTGTTTGTTGCTGGTTTAATCATACGGTGCTTGTTTTTTCTCATCTTCAAAGCGACCCTGAAACCACTTCCAACCATTCGGACCTCACGTTTTGAACATATTTTGTCCTCCAGCGAAGACCTTTATCGGTCTACAGTCTGGTCCGGACGTGTTTTTCCAACACCTGTCTATAAAATTCATCCACATTACTATAATATTTCATACACATTTGTACATGTTCTATAAAATAGAAACATCTTTTATACATGTTTAACATTTTCATTTGTACATGTTCTATAAAATAGAAACATCTTTTATACATGTTTAACATTTTCTAAATACATGATTGACATTTTTTAAATTTATATTTTGATGTCTAATTTTTTATACAAATTGTATATTTTTTGTGTACATATGAAATAACTTTATACATGTGTAACATTTTTAATATACATTGTTTACATTTCATAAAACATATGTTCTTATGTCTACTTTTATCATACACAATGTACATTTTTCATATACGCCTTAAAATTTTGTTTTACCCACGTTTAACATTTTTCTTAAATATATGGTTACATTGTTCAAATACATGTTTTGATGTCTATTTTTTCATACACATTGTATATTTTCAGCGTATATCAGAAACATTTATTTATAGACATTTAAGACTTTCTCAAATACTTGACTAATATATTTTTAAATGCGAAGAACACTTTTAAAAATGAAAATCGGAATAGGAAGATTAAATAAAAAAGAAAGGGGGAAAATAGAAACGAGGAGTACTCGTGCGTGGAGTGGTGGACAGCACTTGTGGTTGTTGCCACTGGTCCGGCTTCAAGTCCTTATTCTACTATAAAGCAAAGAGGGGGTGGTTTCTAATTACCCTCCCATTCTCATTTTTTAAAACAATAGAGACACAAATAAAAACAGCAAACATAAACAAATAAACGGGGCGTGTCATCAACACTATTGGGCCGGCCGTGTAGGATTTCACGGTGACTATTTATTGGCTTCACACGAAGTAAGTTACTACCTGGCAGTAGCCAAGACATAGCTGAGCCCCCTTGCGCGGGGTGGGGGGGGGGTCCTATGGGCACCCCTATTTTCTCATCTTAAGCGGGCACATGGGGACGCCTCACGTCAAGGGGGGGGGGGATGGGCGGGGGAGGGGGCTGGAAATGGGCTGGCCCAACCACGCGGGAGGCAAAGACTTTTTTTACTTTTGGTTTTGTTCCCTTTTTTGCTTTTTCTAATACTTTTATTTTTGTTTTAAAGTATTATACATATATACAAAACCACTCTTCAAAAACACAATTAAAAATATTAAAAAGTATCTGAAAAATGATGATTAAGTATTATAAATTAGTGAACAAGTATTTGGAAATTTTGAATAACTAGTACAAATGTTGAACAAGTATTTGGAAAATGTTCAATAAGTACTAAAATTTGTTGAATGAGTATTTGAAAAAATGTTGAACAAGTATTTGAAAAAATGTTGAACAAGTATTTGAAAATGTTAAACAATTATTTAAAAAATGTTGAACAAGTTTAAAAAATGTTGGATGAGTATTTCAAAAACGTTGAACAGGTATTTAAAAAATGTTGAGTAAGTATTAAAATGTTGAACAAGTATTGAAAAATGTTGAAATCATGAGAAAAATGTTGAACGTGTATCAAAAAATGTTGATCACTTATTCAAAATATATTTTTGACATATACGAAATGTAGAGTGAAAACGAAAACAAACATAAGAAAAAAAATGGAGAAAAATAAGAAAACCGAACAAAAATGGAGAAGAAAAGGAAAATCAAATAAAAAAGGGAGAAGAAAAAAAGAAAACCAAAAAAACGAAGGGAAAACGAAGAAGCCCCCGTCAGAAAACAGAAAGAAAAAAAAGAAGAAACGGTTGTAGTAGCCTCAAGTAGAACGCACCCCTAGTTCTTAGAGCATCTCCAGTCGCGCCCCCAACAAGCCCCCCAGGCAACTTTTTACGCGCCGGCGCCGAAAAAATGCCCCAGTCGCGCCCCCAAGACGCCGAATTCCGCCGGCTCGGCCCGTTTTTGGGCCCGGCGATCGCAGGCCAAACCCGGCGCACTTGGGGGCGCTTGGGGGCTCCGGCGCAAGGGAAAAGCGCACCTCGGGCCACACTATCAGGCGAAAAGTCGAGCCGACCATCCAGATTCGCCTCCGACCCCCCACCCCCACCCCCGCACTCGGTCGCCAACCTGCCAATCCCGACGCCGACCACCACCCACCACAGCTAGATAGGCCATTCCCCGCCGGAAAAGAGAAGAGGTTTCACCGAGGCAGCCTCTCCACCGTCGTCCGGGTGATTTTTCCGGCGTTCCGGCCGCGCAGGGGCTGTACACCGGCGGGTGTGCGCCCACCTCGCCCGCAAGGTGTTCGGTGATTTGTCTGCACGGCCCGACGATGGACTCGGACGATGAGGAGGAGCTCGCGGCGTTGCTGGAGGAGGAAGCCGAATCCGACGTCCAGGAGCAGGAGCATCTCATGGTGCTTGCCGCCCTCGCCGGCCTGCTCGCGAGCAATGAAAAGCCATGGCAAGGTGGCTCAACGTCGGGGCTGGTGAAAGCAAAGAACCAGCATCGTCGGCAAGGCTATTGCATGCTCTACTCCGACTACTTCGCCGACGCTCCATTGCACGGCGATAAAACATTTTGGCAGCGTTATCGGATGAGCCGAAAGCTTTTCCTCGGAATTGTGAATTCCATTCCGGAGTTCGACAACTACTTCAAGTGCAAGAAGGATTGCACCGGCACACTTGGATTCACCTCAATCCAGAAGTGCACGACAGCTATGAGGATGCTTGCATACGGAGCTCCCGGTGATTCACTTGACGACTATGGGCGCATGACCGAGTCCACGACCATTGAGTGTTTCTATAAGTTCTGCGGGGCAGTGAGGGCAATGTTTGGACCGCAATACTTGCGATCACCCAATGCTGAAGACACAACTCGGATCCTAGCACAGAATGCAGCAAGAGGATTTCCTGGGATGCTTGGAAACATCGACTGCATGCACTGGAAATGGAAGAACTGACCATTTGCTTGGCAGGGGTTGTACAAAGGCGCCAAAGGCGGTTGCAGTGTGGTACCTGAGGTAGTGGCCACACAGGACCTCTAGATTTGGCACTCTTTCTTTGGGATGCCAGGAACTCACAATGACATCAACGTCCTGCAGTGCTCCCCTGTCTTTGCCAAGCTTGTTGAAGGTCATTCTCCTCCGGTGAACTTCGAGGTCAATGGGCGGCAGTACAACAAGGGGTACTACCTAGCTGATGGCATCTATCCGAGATGGTCGACATTTGTGAAGACTATCTCAAACGCTGTACCAGGAGGCAAGAAGTCCTTCTTTGTGAAGGTTCAGGAGGCTTGCAGGAAGGATGTCGAGCAGGCATTTGGTGTGCTCCAATCTCGATTTGCTGTTATCCGGTACCCTGCTCAGACCTAGTCGGAAGATCAAATGTGGGAGATCATGACTTGCTATGTCATCTTGCACAACATGATCATTGAGAGCGAGCAGGAAGACCAAGTGGTGGACACTGAACCATACTATAGGCAGGGTCCTCTTGCCCAAGTTGATCACCAGCTACCGGCAACCTGGACTGCCTACCTCAATATGCGTCAGGAGATCTAAGACCCACAGGTGCATCAACAACTGCAACACGATCTGGTGGAGCACCTATGGAGGCTCAAGGGCGACGCCGGGAACGACGTGTGAAATATGAGTTTTTATTTGTTGAACTATATAATTTGTATTGAACTATTTCTTGTTGAACTATTTGATTTCTATTGATTTTCTGTGATGAACTATGGAGGCAAAAAATTATTTATGGAGAATTCACGGCGAACCACGCCGCACCGCGCCGAATATGGGCCGATTCGCGACCGATATCGGGCCATTTTTCGATGAAAGTGGGCCGAATAATGGGCCGACATCGGCGCCTGTGGGCGATGGTTGGGTGCCCAACCGCCCCCAGAGCCGATTTTGCCGCCGGCTCGCTCCCAGGCGGCGATTTTTATGCCTCCTGGGGGGCCAGCGGCTGGAGATGCTCTTATTATGAAGCGAACTTGGGTGGAGTGGTTAGCGCGGCGCGAGTTCCCCCTGGGGACCCCGGTTCGATCCCTCCTTCTCGTGCATTTCTTTATGCTTTTTCCACTGCACGCGCACAACCCTCGCATGCTTGCCGCTCGTGTGGGCCGGCCCATTTTCAGGGTTTTTTCTTTCCTTTTACTTTTGTCGTTTCCCATTTTTCATTTTTTTTATTTTTTGTTCTTTACCTTTGACTTTTTTGCGATTTTCTTTTCAAATCATGAAAAAAATTCATCAAATTCAAAAGATATTCATCAATGTAAAAAAATGTTCATTGAATTCAAGTTTTTGTTCATAGGATTAACAAGATGTTCATCAAAATTCAAAATTTATTCATCAAATTAAAAATCATCAAATCCAAAACCTGTTCAAAGATTTCAAAAAATGTTTATCAATTAAAAAAAGTCATTGAAGTTAAAAAAATCATCCATTGTTCAACAACAAAATATTGAAAACAAATTTTTTGCATCAAGTTAAAAAAATGTTCATTCTTTTGAAATCATGAACATTTATGAATTCAAGAACTGTTTTGACAATTGACAATTTTTTGAAATTTTAGCCCCTTTCTTGTAATCCCAAATTATATTAACGTAGAATAAAACAAAAATAAAAAAGTAAAGACTAAAAAAATAGGGCATCCATCCCGACAAATGGACCGACCCAAACTAACGCGCCAAGGAAGGGAAGGTGCATGTCTACTACGTGCGTACTTGGTCCACTCCCCTGACGCCTAGCCGCGCAGCCGCCGGCCGCTCCAGGGTCCACCGAATCCTCCGGCGATCTGCGCCGGAGTCCACGTATATCCTGTTTTCGCCGCCGGTTTTCCTTGCGGCAGGGGAGCAGTCCACCTTAAGACATGGCAGAGATTAGGGGCCCAAGTGATGGGGGAGTAGAGAAGATAGATCGGGAAGAAGAGGGGAAGGACTTAGCGCGGAAGGAGCAGATGGATGCGGGCAGGGGGAGTAAGGGGGGATTAGGAGGAAAGACGGTGGCTGGCGCCGGAAAGGGAGGAGGATACAGTGGTGGTGGTTCGGGAAGAGATGGGGAAGAAGATGATTGGGGGCAACTCTGGTCCCTTTCCGATTCTGGAAGATGTTTTTGAAGGTCTGCAC
Source organism: Aegilops tauschii subsp. strangulata (assembly GCF_002575655.3). Taxonomy (NCBI): domain Eukaryota; kingdom Viridiplantae; phylum Streptophyta; class Magnoliopsida; order Poales; family Poaceae; genus Aegilops; species Aegilops tauschii. Next base: position 555,799,579 of record NC_053041.3, on the reverse strand, counting down.
TTGCACGGGGAGGAAGAAACAGAACTAGACTTCTCAGAGGAACTAGATGATTTGGTAAAGGATGTGCGTTGGCTTGGGCTATTTCGGGTGCATACGACCTGGCCCTTCAGTCATGCATCTCTGTTGAACTCTATGCGCAATGCCTAGTCTCCGTCCCAGGGTCTGACGTTCAGCGTAAAGAAGCCGAATCTGTTTCTCTTCCAGTGCCATTGTGAGTGATTTGAGAAGGGTGATGGAGGGAGGTCCTTGGGTGTTCAAAGATGCTCATGTAGTCATCGTGGAGTATGATGGCTTCACAAATGTTCCTGATTACGCGCTGAATATGATTCCGGTTTGGGCAAGAATCAAAGGTATACCTGATGGCCTAACAAGGAAAAAAGAGTTAGCAGAGAAGGTGGCTAAAATAGTTGGTGAGCCTCCTATTACTGTAATTGTCAATGAGGGTACGATTAGCACTACCAGCTGTCTACGTGCTCGTGTGTTTGTGGTCGGATGGGCCGTGTTCTTGAGGAATGTGGCGATGGCATTCATGATCTTAACAAATGTGAGTGGGGAAACTGGCTCTTATGGGATGGAGCGCTAGCAAGGGATCGGACAGGTGGATGCAGGGGTTCTGGGGCTTTTGCAAGTTCCAGGAGGGCGGGAGTCAGAAGTAACTTTGGTGCAGGGGGTAGAGGAGGCAAGTCAGGGATAGGAATGGGAGGTGGAAGGGGTTTTGGGCATGACATACAACCCGAGGAGATGGACTACACCCAATCGCATGCTGGTGATGATTCTGAAAAGGATAGAAGTGCACGTAAAAGACTAATTTCTGCGGATGGATCTAGAAATATAAATGGTCAGCCGGTTCCCAATCTTAACGGGAAGGTTGCACGCACAGTTCTCTTGCTCGAGAGTGGTTCGGTAGACAATAGTATTGATGCAGACCCTGTAATCATTACCCCTGGAAAGGTACCGATAGTAAAAAGGCGGAGGCGGGGTAATGGGGAAGTAGGAGATGAAGTGGACATGACAATTGAAGTGGCCTCCCTGGGTGAGGGCCGTGAGCCCGATGAGAGTGTTGTGCTGGAACTGTCGTGGGATTGGCAACCCCGTGACGGTGAGGGAGCTCAGGGAGCTCATGAGGGAAAGTGCATCGTCGGTGGTTTGCATTGTGGAAATGCAATTGGCAAAAAAGCGAGTGGAAGGCCTAACTTCTATGCTAGGTTTTGATGGGGGGTTTGCAGTGGCAAGTTCAGGAAGAAGTGGGGGCCTATGTGTGTTTTGGCGGAATGGCGTTAGTCTCAGTATAAAGAATTACTCGAAGTACCACATTGATGCTTGGGTGTTTGAACAGGGGAGAGATGACTGGCGACTCACATGTTTCTATGGAGAAGCCAACAGAAGTATGAGACAGCAAACTTGGGATACTATGGCTCCGTTGAGAGGGGAATCGACCCTCCCGTGGTTGTGCATTGGAGACTTCAACGAGGTTCTTCGTAGGGAGGAACAAATGGGGCCGAATCTGCAGGATGTATCCCAGATGGGTGGTTTCCGAGAGGCTACTAATCTGTGCGGCCTTGATGACTTGGGCTACATTGGAGTTGATTGGACTTTTGAAAAACGAGTGGCTGGTGGTCAGTTTTGCAGGGTGAGGCTGGACAGGGCATTAGCTACAGCAGACTGGAGTGTTGCGCATCCTTTTGCCTAAGTCTGGCACCTTGTTGCTCCAAAGTCGGATCATAGCCTGATAGTTTTATGCACGGACAGGGACCCGGCAAACCGAAGACTTGAAGTTGACCGGCCATTCAGATTTGAGGCGATGTGGGAGACTCACACGGATTTCTTCCCAATGGTAGAAAGGGTGTGGAAGGATGGCACTCACTGTGGCTCGGTCAAAGATATGCAAGATAAGCTGACTAGGCTGGCGGGTTCGCTAGCAATATGGGGAGCGTGCACCTTTGGGCAGGTTAGAAAAGAATTACGGGAGCTCAAAAGGCGTCTGGAACAGCTACGTTCAATATTGGGTAGGCAAGGCCCATCAGACGAAGAAAGAAGGATTGAAGCTCGAATGATAGAATTTAACTACAGGGAAGAAATCATGTGGAGGCAGAGGTCGCGTGTGCAATGGCTAGCTGAAGGGGATGGGAACACAAGGTTTTTTCATCAAAAAGCAAGCATGCGAAGAATAAAGAACAGAATTGAACAATTAACACATGAGGATGGGTCTCTCTACAGCAGCGAGAGTGAAGTGGGGAATATGACCATAGATTTTTATGAAAAACTATACAAGTCTGAAAGCACAGTTGGGATGGAGGAAATGCTCTCACACATACCTTGCAAGGTTAACGCTGATATGAATGCGATGCTTGTTGCACCTTACACATCTGCAGACATAAAAGAAGCACTTTTTCAGATGTTCCCACCGGAGGCACCGGGGCCGGACGGTTTTCCGGCCCAATTTTCCCAGAAAAATTGGGGTGTTTGTGGTGATGAGGTGACCAAGGTGGCGTTACGTGTTCTCAATGGCGAAGAGTCTTCGGACGTTATTAATAGGACGTTCATTGTTTTGATCCCCAAGGTATCCAACCCAACCTCTCTCTGTCTCTCAATTCCGACCTATAAGCTTGTGTAATGTAATCTATAAGATTATTTCAAAAGCTTATGCCAATCGGTTGAAGAGGATTTTACCGGAGATAATATCACCAAAGCGGTCTGTGTTTGTTCCTGGGAGACTTATTATTGATAATATTATAGCAGCTTATGAGTGCTTACATTTCTTGAAGAGGAGAAGGAGTAAAAATAATGCTTTTTGTGCTATGAAAGTTGATATGATGAAAGCATATGACCGCGTCGAATGGAGTTATTTGAAGGCAGTTATACTGAAACTTGGCTTTTGCTCTAGCTGGGTGGCAAAAATCATTCAGTGTGTCTCCACGGTTACTTTTAGTGTCCTCTTAAACGGCTCAAAATTGGAAGAGTTCCGTCCGTCCAGAGGGATCCGTCAGGGTGATCCCATATCACCTTATCTCTTTTTACTGGCGGCTGAGGGCCTCTCTTGTTTATTACGGGCTAAGAGCTCTAATGAGGATATTCGAGGAGTGGTGGTAGCACAAGGTGCCCCCCGGTTAATCATTTGCTTTTTGCGGATGACTGTTTGTTGATGTTTAAGGCCAATGATACAGGAGTAGGCTTGATCAAAGATATCATCCAACAATACTGTGATGCATCGGGGCAGCGGGTCAAGCTCGCAAAATCAAGTATTTTTTCAGCAAGGGATGCCCAAATGATCGGAGAGATCTCATCAAAGGGATCCTGGATGTCCCTAATGAATCATTATCAGAGAGGTATTTGGGGCTACCTTCAGATGTTGGCAAATCAAAAAATGGCACATTCAAGTATATAAAAGATAGACTTTGTCCAAAGGTGAAGGATGGATTGAAAAGTCCATGGCGGGGAGTGGGAAGGAGGCTTTAATTAAGTCGGTCGCTCAAGCAATGCCAAATTTTTCAATGTCATGTTTTCTATTACCTAGGGGTTTGTGCCAGCAAATTGACACGATGTTAAGGAAGTTTTCCTGGGGGAGTAAGAATGGAGAAAGGAAAGTCGCGTGGGTCTCATGGGACAAGCTTACCATGCCAAAGTACCAAGGGGGTTTAGGCTTTCGAGATATGGAGCTCTTCAACCTTGCAATGTTCGCCAAGCAAGGTTGGAGGCTACTTCAGGACCCTAGTGCACTAAGCGCTAGAATTTTAAAGGTTGTTTATTATCCACAAGGAGATGTGCTTGCATCTGATTTGGGTTCTCATCCATCTCAGGTGTGGCATGCGATTCATGCTGGGCTACATGTTTTGAAACAAGGCCTAATTAAGCGTGTTGGAGATGGTCAGTCCATTAAGATCTGGGAGGATAATTGGATTCCAAGGGACAACATGTTGAGAACTCTACATCCTAAAACAACTGACCCTCCAATCATGGTCAGTGAGTTGATAGAAAATGCGACCAAGTATTGGAACAAACAACTAGTCCAGGAACATTTGCAGCCCATTGATGCTTCGGTTGTGCTAAATATTCCTTTGAGTTACCGAAATTCAGAAGATAGCTGGGCATGGCATTATGAGCGGACTTGTATCTTCACTGTCCGCTCGGCATATCGTCTACTAGTGGACACAAAGAGGAGGCGGGAAAACTGGCTGGAAGGGCGAGCGGAATCGTCCAACACTATGGCAGCTCATGGTCAGTGGAAGAAGTTAAGGAAGTTCGAGTTCAAGGTCAAATTAAGCTCTTTGCATGTCGTTTGGCTCGCAACTCGGTCCCAACCGAATCTTTACGTCACCATAGGAACATGGCAGATGCTGATGTGTGTCCAATCTGTAACAGTGCGGTTGATGACTGGAGACATGCACTGATAAATTGCAACATGGCGAAATGTGTCTGGTCACTCTTGGAGGAGGATCTGGTCGAGCACGTCATCGCTTGTAACATCCCTGATGCAAAACTTTGGCTATTGGAGATGATGGACTCAACTAAGGAGGAAGAGTTTCTAAAAATTCTGGTGACTTTATGGGCCATTTGGTGGGTTCGACGGAAAGCCATTCACGAACAAGAATACCAATCTCCGCTTTCTACATACTGTTTTATTGAGAAATATTTGAATGATCTGGCTTTGATCCCGGCCAAGGCAGGCAGGCCACCTGTTGTTGTTCAAGTTAGAACAGACTTGGGTACCCCGGGTGTGCTAAATTGATGGTGGACGCAGCAGTTTCAAAAAACATGAAAAGGGAGCCTATGCAGTTGTTTGCAGGGACGAGAAAGGTACTTACCAAGGCGCATCGGCGGTCGTTGTAGAGGAGCAAGTAACACCGGAGATCCTTGAAGCAATGGCTTTCCTTGAAGCTTTAGCTCTCGCTTCAGATCTTAATCTGACGAAGGTTCAGGTGGTAACCGATTGTGTGGCCACGGTGCACCATATGAAGAGACTTTATTTGGGTGAAAGCTCCAGAATTATTGATGATATCAAGGAAAAGATGAAAGATTTTGAAATCTGTCTCTTCGATCATGAGAGAAGAGAGAAGAACTGGGAGTCTCATAGTTTGGCTAGAGCATCTGTTACTTTTAATCTTGAGCGCCACTTGTGGCTTATGAGCCCTCCAGAGTTCGTTTGTATTGAACCTTTGATAGAGCTTGAATAAAGCTGAGTAACACCCCCCTCAGAAAAAGGAAGGGAAGGTGTGCGTTGGCACGACCACTGACGCGCACCGCGCCTTAATGGAGGTCCCCTAGCCCGGTGCATGGCTAAATGGGTTGTGCCCGGCACACGAGACGCCTAGGGTCGTGAAGCCAGACCTGTTTGTCGGCACGACACGACCCATTTATTTTTATTTTCAGAATTCTTTTTGATAAATAGGCCCAAAAAACAGCCCATTTTGCCAGGCATTGAGTCATGCCTCCAGCGGTCCAACACACGGTGTGCACTGCTGAAAATGCTAAGGAAAACTTCGCTCTAACGAATCACGAATTTGTACCAGCCTTTTCAGTGGCCCAAGCTAGAAATGTTGACAAATTCAAACTGATCTGCATCTTCCCACAGCACTTATGCCACATTGCGATATCAAGAACAGACGATAGAGCAAACAATTTGGAAAAATCAGAGAGATTTCTGAGTTGTTTTTCCTTGGCAGCAGAGATGTACATCGACGCCATTAGTAAAGAAAACATCGATCACTGTTACAGCAAAGCTTAAGCTAATCGACGCGCGCCTCTCTCTAAGCCTTCTTGTCGGCCTTCTTGGGGGACTTGGCGGTCTTCTTGGGCGACTTGCCCTCCTTGGGCTCCTTCTCCGCCGTCCTCTTGGGCAGCAGCACGGGGTTGATGTTGGGCAGCACGCCGCCGTGCGCGATGGTGACGCCGGCCAGCAGCCTCCCGAGCTCCTGGTCGTTCCTCACGGCCAGCAGCAGGTGCCTGGGCACGATGCGGGACTTCTTGTTGTCCTTGGCGGCGTTCCCGGCGAGCTCCAGCAGTTCGGCGGCGAGGTACTCAAGGACGGCGGCGAGGTAGACGGGGGCGCCCGTGCCGACGCGCTTCGCGTAACGGCCGTTCTTGAGGTAGCGCCCGATGCGGCCGACGGGGAACTGGAGCCCGCCCTTGACGGACCGCGTCACCGACTTCTTCCTGGGGCCGCCGGCCTTGCGCCCGGCCGCGCCCTTCTTCGCCTTCGCTCCGGCTCCGGTGGCTGAGGCGTCCATGTCTGGTGGCTGGTGCTCGTCGGGACGCGGGAGAGGAGGGGAGGGGATTTGCTTGGTGATTTGGGATTTGTGTTCTGACGGAAAGAGATGAGGATGGCTGGGTATTTAAAGAGCGAGGTGAGGGACGGTGGTGGGCCCGTCGATCCGCGTGCGAAGGCGCTCAACGGTTCGATCGGGAGGGAAATGGACGGCTGCGATGTCCAAGATATCGTGCGCGCCGGATTTGTTCTCTCTAATATCTGTTTGTGGTTTAATTACACGGATGCTCTTTTTTTCAGGAAACTTGAGAGCTTTATTCAACTAGAGCATTCCTACCGTAAAAAAAAACTAGAGCATTCCTGTTGCAGTCCGCCAAAAGGGTACTGACCAGGAAGCTCGGAGTCTTGTCGATCCAACTTTCGTAAACCCTTAGCGTGCAAGCTAGCTTAGCACACAAGTGTGCCGGTACATTGGCCGATCTACAAATATGTTGAATTACAAAAGAATTAAAATGAAGAGACAGCTCTCTAATTTCATCTAAAAGCGGTACCATGACAGAACGCGATGACATTCGGGTATTCCATAGCTCGACTTGATGAAGGCAGCCGGTCTCTATAAGCACCTGCGTGAAGCCATGAATGTTAGCGACTTTTATAGCATCTCGCAGTGCCAGCGCCTCCATAACCAGCGGATTCAACACGCCGGGACACAGCTTGCTCCACGCTCCAAGGAAAGAAGTCGCCGATCTTGCCACACCACCGGCACCCCCTACTCCGAGCTCAGCGCTTAACGCACCGTCAAACATGATGGTAATGTAACCATCTTCAGGGGGTCGCTGTCGGTGTCAAAACCGGCGGATCTCGGGTAGGGGGTCCCGAACTGTGCGTCTAAGGTCGATGGTAACAGGAGACAGGGGACACGATGTTTACCCAGGTTCGGGCCCTTTCTATGGAGGTAATACCCTACTTCCTGCTTGATTGATCTTGATGAATATGAGTGTTACAAGAGTTGATCTACCACGAGATCATAGAGGCTGAACCCTAGAAGCTAGCCTATGGTTATGATAATGAGTCTCTCCGCCTATCCGGACTCTCTCCGGTTTATATAGACACCGGAGAGATCTAGGGTTACATGGAGTCGGTTACATAAAAAGGAATCTACATGATTAATCGCCAAGCTTGCCTTCCATACCAAGGAGAGTCCTATCCGGACACGGGTGCGGTCTTCGGTCTTCGCATCTTCACAGCCCATCAGTCCGGCACATGGTTAACAGGCCGGACGCCCGAGGACCCCTTAGTCCAGGACTCCCTCAGTAGCCCCTGAACCTGGCTTCAATGACGAGGAGTCCGGCGCGCAGATTGGTCTTCGGCATTGCAAGGCGGGTTCCCTTCTTCCAAACTCCAGAGTAGTCTTCGGATGTAGTAAGCATATCCGGACCTGTGTATGCAATTGCATAGAATACAATATTTCACGATCCCAATCCGCTGACAATCGTTTGTGACATTATGTTTCGCCCGCCCGGTTATTACTCCGAACCATTGGCTAGCCCACCGCCCCACATCTCGGGACGCGGTTTTACTGGCACGTCTTGTCAAAGCAGAGATCGTGTCCCCTTATTTACGGGATTTTCATCAATGCGAGCGTGGGTAACCCAACCGCCCCCCGGGTACAACTCGAGACCCAGGAGGAGACGCTCGGTATTCGGGGCCTTTATATAGGGACCCAGACTTGTCTTTTTTCCTTTGCACTTGCTCCTTCCTCAACCCCAGCCGCCTCGAGTTCTAACCCTCAGGTTCCAATCACCACCAGCCCCAATCATGTTTGGATCCAGCCGTCCAGGTCAGTGGGTGGCTTCTTCTGTCACGGAGGAGGATATTGCGAAGTTCCGCGTTGTGAGGTATCTGACCCCAGAGATTCTTAATCGGCTCCCAGCAGCAGGGCAGGTTGTACCTACCCCCAGATCCGGCGAGAGGGTAGTATTTGTGGCCCACTTCCTTCACGGGTTAGGGTTTGCGCTTAACCCCTTCGCCCGGGGGCTCATGTTTTACTATGGACTTGATTTTCACGATCTGGCCCCGGACTCTATTCTTCTCATCTCAACATTCATCGTTACGTGTGAGGCCTTCCTCCGGACTCCTCCGCACTTTGGTTTGTGGCTCAAGACCTTTGACGTGAGGCCGCGGGTGACAGAGGGGGAGCAGGCAGAATGCGGCAGCGCCATAATAGGCAAGCTTGCCAGCGCGGTTTGGTTTGAAGGATCTTTCGCCGAGTCTTCCGACCTGTGGCAACAGGAGTGGTTTTATATCAGCAAGCCGCGTGGCTCCAGGTGGGCGGCTACGCCCGCGTTCTGACCCGGCCCTTCCATCCAGCTTGCTTCATGGATTAATAAGGGATTGGACTGGGGATCAGCCAATGAAGTGCAGACTCTGCAGAGTCGCATGCGAAGCCTCATCGAGAAGGGCATCGATCTTGTGAACGTCGTTCAAGTAATGCTAGTCCGCCGGACCTTGCCATGTCAGTGGCGGCCTCTCCGTATGTGGGAGTTTAATCCGGAAGGGCGGCGGACTCTTCAGCACTTCTTCGGCACCACGCACGAAGGAATGTGGAAATTATATTTCGGGGAACGAGGGCAATGGCCGGACATCACCGAAGATGTTGGCCTTGACTGCAATCATTCGGACACTGCGGTAAGTATTCACTCTCCGCACACGTTCCATCTAAGCATCTCTTGACAAGATACTGAACAATCCGTCTCTGTTCAGGACTGGATAAAGAAAGCGGTATTTAATCTGGTGTCCGGCGCCCCTTCCCGAAGACTCCGCGACCGCACTACTGACGTGAATGTTGGCACCGACACCGTACCAGGTGTCCGCAGAGGAGGGCGAGAGCAAGGACACCAGAGGTGATCTCTGCCCTGAGGATAAATTGGACGCTGTGTTCGGGGAAACCAAAATCCTTTGGCCCGAGGGCAAAGGTGCAGAGGAAGCCCTCCATGGTAAGAAGAGGGCCGCTTCCGAAGATCAGGAGGGGAAACCTTCCAAGAGAGGAAAAACGCCATCGTCGGGCGGCTCGGGCCAGGCAAGCGATGTTGCCGTAGAACTTTATGATGAGGACAAACCTCTGGCCGAATCGTAAGTGAAGCAGGGCACTTTAAACATACCTCATCCTTTTCCTATTAGTAAAGTAATCATCTGCTATATGTACATCCTCGCAGGTCAACGCCCGGTGTTTCTCAATCATCCTCCTCCTCGGGAGACCTTCTTCCGGAGATGATGGAGAGTGATACGCCTTCTCCGGCTTCCTCGCCCAACAGGGCGGATGATTTTGAGGTATCATCCCGGTGGGCTCCTCCCGGTCAACAAGTAGTGCAGGGAACGAAGAAGGCATTACCCGAAGGTGGTGCCTCTGTTACTCAGGGTTCGGAAGTCAAGAATGACGACCCCGCACTATCCGGTTTACAGCTGGAGACAATTCAAGAGGTGAGTAAGCGGATTCCTTCAAAGGAATGCCGCACTCCGGCGGCGGTTTCCGAAGACCCCGGAGCGCCAGAAATGCTGACGGACATGCTGCGACAAGCGTCCATTTCAGAAGAGCACCGTGCCTTGATGGTTACGGTGGTCGAAAAGGTTCTATCCACGAAGAGAGGATTGAACGAGGCCTTCACGAGCCTTCTAAGAGGCTTCGAGGTTTGTGATGTAATTTTGCCAATTGAAGCTTATTGACAGAATGCACCTGTTGTATATGCAGTAGCCCCTGAGACTCGGATTGCCTGCCGAAGGAGGCGATCGGAGGATCAAAAAGATATGCTCAGGTACTAACCTTGATTTAATTTTGAATATAGGCTGTCTCCTCCCCGACAGCTACCCGGAATACGGAAGTGGCCGAACTGCAGCGAAAGCTAGACATTGCATTGATCAACAGGCGTCTTGATGACTCGCAAGGTATATATTTCGAGCATTCCTTACACCAATGTGCTTGTGGTTGAGGACTGACAAGGGAGAGAGTTTTATATGAAATGTGCATGAATGCAGATGGTGCTGCCGCCGTTGAAGCTCTTCGGGCGGAGCTAGCCCGGGCCAAGGAGCAGGCCCGGTGTAGTAATGCGGCTGCCGAAAAGGCATCGACTGATCTTAGAGCCAAACAAGCAGCTCGGCACCAAAATGAGGAGAAAATATCCGCACTGGCGCTTGAATTGGAGAATGCTGCCAGCCGCTGTGAACATCTTGAGAAGGAGAGTAAAGCCAAAACGGCTGAGCTTGATAAGGCCTTACAAGAGGCGAGTGAAGCTCGGTCTGAATCCAGGGCAGCTCGGGAAGAGATTCGACAGGCTAAGGATATAGCGGCCGGTAAGCCCTTTTTGCTTTAGACTAAGTTCGGCGATCCAGACAATGCTCAGCTAAACCAGGTCTAGAGTTCTCCGGCTGAATTTTTGGACTTGCCGAAGAGTTCTTCCGATGCGGCGCAGTTTTACCAAGCGCAAGAGGGGTGTGCAACGGAGAAGCCTTTCTAGTCACAATTTGGCACATCAAAGCGCACTCTGTTGCTGAATGAACAGATGTCCCAATGGGCCGAACTTCATAGGATATCCGACGATGCCATGAAGAACGTCATAGTCCGGTTGTGGCCAAATGAGCCTATTCCAAAGAGTTACTTTGGCTTGGTGCAGCGTCTTGTTGACGCGATGCCGCGTATCGATGCTGTGAAGCGGTCGGCATGCATTGAAGGTGCACGGATGGCTCTTGCCCGAGTCAAGACATTCTGGGGTAAGATGAAGGCCACCGATGTTGCGGTGAAGAGTCCGCCCAAGGGCAAGGACCATAATGAGCCGGAGCATTATTTTGAAGACGTCCTGGAAGCCACCTACCTGATAGAGGGTCAATGCTCGAAGAACATAATGTTCAAGTGAGGTGTATTAGAGTTGTAAAAAGACAATTTTATAATTAATATATTTTTTATATTTTGCTCAAAAGCTTGTGCTCCTCCTGTGCGGCCGTTTTAATATAATCTGAAAGTTTTCCAGTCATCAGCTTCAGCCCCCTCGTAGGAAGTAGGGGGGTGTTCGGAAAAAGCATGTAATCACTCTTGATCCAACGTTTTGGTCCATAAAGGAGGTGACAATGCGGCGAACCATGCAATCGGACTATAGGGCGTTAACACTTTCACTTAGCCATAGGAGTTTTATAGTTGGGGCTACGACATAGCCCCTGGTATGCATACGACTTATTCCGATGTGGTGCGTTACATATATGACCTGGAAAGGAGGTCCTTCGTGTTACATGGAGGAATCGCGATAGATTCTGATAAGTCATCGAGTGGTTGACCAGCTCACACAGCATCATGACAGTCGGTTTTCGGCTTTCTGTACTGAGGTGCTCATCCGGTTTAGGCCAGGGCACAATCGCAGTAGTTCTCCCTTTACTACCCTAGCCGACAGAGCGGAACGTAGGGTAGCAAGCACAGGAGCCGGGCAACCCAACCATCAACCCAAGACATGATTCGGAGCTGATGCATATAAGGCCAAAACTCGTGACACCGAAGTATGCTACAAAGCTATTCGGACTTTGCTGGCAGCTCATTTGTTCCCGTACCGAGCCCCTGGCAGGTGATGCCGAGGCGCATCTGTAAAGCGGCCGTTAAGGCCGTACTCATTGTTGAAAGAGTATGGCAGATTAGTTCGGATAAAGTTTTACTGGGAGCGGAGCGATATGCCAATGATAAATTCATATATAAAAAACCATAAACCCGACTATTTGACATGCTCGGGGTCGGGAATGGAGGAAAAAGGGCATAATACAGGCTCAAAAAATAAAGAGTTTGGTCTACAAAAAGTTATTTTGGACCTCCTGTCACACGTCTGCGTCGCCCGTCCTCGGGGGGGGGGGGGGTGAATCCTTAACGGAGGTAGCCCCTTAGGTGAGTGTACGGATCTGAACTCCGATAGAGTCCGTTGTAGATGTTGTCCTTTTCGTCACCTCTTTCTTAAGAGATAATAAAGAAAGAAAAAACAGAAAACGGATAAAAAAACGATACGGGAATGGTTGCAGGGTTGTCCGTATTGTGCTTCCGTCGATGCCCATGGTATCTTGAGTGCGTAGTGATGTACGCGCGGTGTAAACCTTGCTGGTATAAAAGGTGGGTGACGGAAGCCGAACTGCTATTTCCGTTCCGGGAGTGGTCGTACTTCGGAGGGAAATTGTTTCTGGCCCCTGGTATTCGTCTGGTGAGCCGCTCTGTCGTCTTTATCGCCTGGAGGCCTCCTCCCTTTGTGTTCGGCGTTGAGCTTGCCTGCCTGCTTGAAGACCCAACAATTTTGTTGGTATGATTAGCTGGTTTATCAGGATGGCCGTGAATCTGGCATGGTCGGTCCAATATCCTGTCAAAGTGCCCGGGTTGCTGGCGTTATTGCTTTAATGAGCGAGCCAGTTGTCTTCTCCCGCACAAAAGCGAGTCATTAGAGCGGTAAGGGCTATCATGGAGCAACATTTTATTAGCCTTTCCAAGATGGAGTCGTCACTATCACCACAATGGCACTTTATTTTAGTGGAACTGCACAAAAGGATAAGAAAATTTATAGTTGCACCTTACATGAGCCGGACAGCCAACCTTAATGTTCCTCAATTTTAGTGCAACTACTAAAGAAGAACCTGCCAGCTCACGAGAGCAAGTACTTCTTGCTAGCTGAATGATGCAATCTTTGCTTCATTTCAGGTGAACTGCAGAAAAAGGCGCATGAATTGAATCATGGAACTCCAGGCAGACCTCATCCTAGTGGAGCTGCAGGTTGAGTTCAAGGAGGCCGCTATTAAAGTGAAATCATGCTCTCCTGTCTCCTTGTTTGTGCTGTGCAAACAGGAATACTCAACTACAGATGTTGTGACGGTCAAGAGCATTCGCCAGGTTCTTCGATTGTATGACATGGCTAGCCAAGATGGATTTAATCCCGATATTCACTTTATCAAAAGGCTCTAATGGGTTGGTTCTGAATCTTGCAAGCTGGGAATCAATGAGATGTGTAGGCATCTTTGTTGTACTTATTATTTGAATCTTATTTGTTGGTTCTGAATCTTGCAAGCTGGGAATCAATGAGATGTGTAGGCATCTTTGTTGTACTTATTATTTGGATCTTATTTGTTGGTTCTGAATCTTGCAAGCTGGGAAACACGGCATGATGATGCAGAGGACAACAACCATAACAAACAGTTCAAACTTGGTAGTATTATCTTTGTGAAAGTGCGACAAATGTGCTGATCCTGTGCGTCCTGAGAATAATAATTCTAATTGTTGTGCATGTTGATCCTGTGGCACTGATAGAACGAGCCAATGCATTGCTTGTTTTAAGTATAAATTTCTATTAAAGCTAATTAAATTTAAGTAAAGTGACCACTAACTCCTGTTATTACAGTACCAATACAGATCCGCTCGTGAACCGACGTGTGGCCGGAGTAGGTTTCTTAATGGAGGCGTTTGAATGCGCCGAGGGTGCATCTTCTGCCGGGCGTGCAGCGGATGAGGGAGGGGTAGTAAATGTTGTCGCCTGTACACACTCAGCTTACTGTTGAATCCAGTTCCCCAAGAGCTGAAAAACGAACTGCTGCCACCGCCTACGCACTCATTCACTCGAAGAGACTCCAATGGCGATCCGAGGGGTGAGCCTGCTAGATATGGACTTCAGCAAGGAGTTCCCCTTTGAGTTCGCCGTTCAGTCCTATGGCTGCACCAAGTTGAATGTGATGTACACCAACGATACGGACTCGGTGAAGCCCTGCCTCGCCTCAGTCCTATGGCTGCACCAGGTTCTGGAGCATTCGCCCGTTTCATTGGCAGCGCCGACTGCACCTTCGCTACGGTGGAGAGAAGGAAGAACGCGACGATTCGGCCATCTGGTGCAACAAGCTTGTCGACATCCAGAAGCAATACAAGATCATCAGCAACGGGCGGGAGAAGGACTCCGTGGTTGACCTCACTGAGACCATCATCGACCCCTGATACGCCAACATGAAAGAAGACGACCTGAACACGTGGGAGGTACCTCTGAATCTAGCCTACATAACCTACGCGGCCAAGGACGCATACACATGCTATGACATGTACAGGCAGATCTTGGACATGAGGGCGTGTCTGCTTCCCATAACCGACGAGTACACGGACAGCCGCAGCGTCATGATCAAGCGTGCCAGGAAGGTCTAGATGTTGTACTTTATCTGTTTATAAGCACCTTTATCATCTGAGTGTTTCATGCATTAGCCTATGTGTCGTAATTATCTGTTTTGTCCGAAATATTTCTTTTAAGAACCCATTAACCTGATTGCTTTTTTAGTGGCTATTTGCTCATGTATGTAACTAGTTCACTTGTCCGTTAAAAAAAACTAGTTCACTCGGCTGCCGTGCTCTGAATCTCCTTCCTCCCAACATATTCCCCTCCTCAGGTGGACCCAGCAGGTCTCTGAATTTTCTCCCACTTTCTTTTTCGATGTAAACTGTTTTTTCTCCCAGTACTTTTCCCTAGAACCAACTCAACTGTCCCACGTCTAGCCTAAAAAATAATAATACCCCACGTACTATTAACTCGTCAAATTTAAATGATATTTTATTTCATAAGTTGAAAGTTCTTACAAAATAATAATAATAATTGTTTATATATAACTTGGCAAGTTAACTCCTAGTGATTGCGTACCTAAGCTTGTAAAGATTTTACTGACCAATGCAGTAATAGACGTGCAATCATGTGTTTATGTTTTTATAACATTTATCCGTCTAGCCCAACATGATATTTTCACCCAGCCCAGCAAGTCCGCGGATTTCGAGAAAAATGCAAATGGGATTTTAAACGGGCTGCATAGATGCTACATCATTGTTTCACCCAGCCCACCAAATGGACTAAAAAAACAAATGGACTGGCTGACATGTGGGCCAGTAGGTCGAAGCCTAAGAAGGCGCTGGATTTACATCCAACGGCCGACATTCTTCTTTAATCTCTCGTCTTCTTCCCCCAGCGCTGCCGGAACCGCCTGCCCCAGCCTTCGGCGTCCAGCGGCGTTGTTTTGCACTCCTCAGCGAAACGCTACCCCGCCGACGGCCAGGCCATCCCTCCACTCTGCACCTCATGTTATTCTCTGCCGAGTGTAGGCCCACCCCGCACCCGAACCAGTCAAGTTTCCCACTCCTCTCCGTCTGCGACTCCACTGCCGCGTCTTCCCCATCTCCGGGTCGTTCCAGTCTGGGGCCTCGCCGTCGTCCACCGCCTCGGTGCGCTCGACGCGGCATGGTCAACATACGAGAGTCATCGGGAGAGGACTGTACGTGGAGAGCCTGACGGCTGGGACCCATGAGGTCCATGGTTGCACGTAAGGAAAGTTCCTCCTTATTACGCACTGTACGTGGACTGTATGTGGGAAGGGCTTCTGTATTTCACGAAAAAAACGTTCCCCTCGCTGACAGGTCGGACCCACCAGCTATATCTTCGCACGCAAGGAAGTGCCTCCTTATTATGCACAAAAAATGAATACCCCCTGCTAGCTGGGACCCACCATAGTGGGTGGCTGACTTGTGGGCCTACTAAGTTGACGAGGACGGAGGGCTTTGTCAACTTAGTCAATATGAACGATTCTAGCTCCAGTGACCGTACGATGTCCATCCAACGGCCATAGTGCTTCTTCAACCTCTGGTCTTCTTGCTCCAGCCGCCCAAAGATGCGCCGGTCGTGCCGCGTGCTCCTGCCTCTCGTGGCCGGCTGTGATGCCATGGAGGCCTCATCACCCCTACTACTCCCACCGCTGGCCCAGGGCATCCCTCTACTCACCCACACCCCCTGTTATTCTGCGGCGATGGCAGCCTCACGCCGCAGCCGAACCAGTGAACCCTTGTACTCCTCTCCGCGTGGGCATCCACTGCCGCGTCTTCCCCGGCTCCGCGTCGTCCCCTTCCTAGGCCTCGCCGTCGTCCAACGCCTTGGTGCTCTCGGCGCGGCGTGGTCAATGTGCTCAACGACCAACTTCCATCGGAAGAGTATTGTACGTGGAGAGGCTGACAGCTGGGTCCACGGCCGCAGCAGGGTCCACGGCCACAGCCCAGTTTTTTTGTGATTTGCCAAGTAAGTCGCTTTGTCAGGCCTGTTGGGCTGCAAATCTTTCAAGACGAGGAGAGCTTCATTCGGCTGGCCGAGAAAATGGCCTATCAGTAATGAGAAATGGGATGTACATTTTTAAAACACATCAAACCGACAATTAGTTTCAAATATCTTTTTTTCATTTCGAGATTTTAAATTGCATTTATTTTTATGCGTGGACAATTTGTTGGATTTTATATTGATATACATTTATTTTTAAAATCATTTTGAATGTGACTCAAAATTTCGGGATTAAAAACAGTTCGGACCGCACCGAAATATGCAAAATTTCGTATAATTTTTTAACCGTGGCCACAATATGGGCTGTAATGCTAACAAAAAGAATATGGGCTCCAAAAAAACCTTAAGAATTAGAAAATGGGCTGTAAATTATTAGAAATAATGGCAGATGGGCTGTATGCTGTTTTCCACAGATTTGAGGTTTTCCTAAAAAAAGGTTGACGCACAAGCAGTGACTGTTGGATTTCCATCCAACGGCCATCGTGCTTCTTCAATCTCTGCTCTTCCTGCTCCAGCCGCTCAAACAAGCGCCGGCGGGACTGCCTGCTCCCTCCTCCCCGCGGCCGGCTGTGCTGCCGCGTAGGCCTCACCGCCCACCGTACTCCCATCGCTGGCCTAGCCATCCCTCTACTCACCCGCACCTGCTGTTATTCTCCGGCGACGGCAGACGAACCAGTAAACCCTCATACAGTCGTACTCCCCTCCACGTGGGAAACAACTGCCGAGTCTTCCCTGCCTCCGTGTCGTTCCCTTCCTAGGCCTCGCCGTCGTCCACCGCCCTGGTGCTCTCGGCGTGGCCTGGTCAACGTGGTCAACGACCGACATGCATGTGAAGTGGACTGTACGTGGAGAGGCTGACAGCTGGGTCCACGGCCACACGCAAGGAAATGCCTCCTTATTACGTGCAAAATAATGATTCCTCCACCTGACATCTGGGACCCACCGAAAGGGCCTCTGTATTTCGCGAAAAAAACGTTACCGCCGCTGACAGCTTGGACCCACCAGCTATATCTTCGCACGCAAGGAAGTGCCTCCTTATTACGCAAAGAAATGAATACTCCCCCTGCTAGCTGGGACCCAGTATAGTGGCAGGCTGACTTGTGGGCCTACTAAGTTGACGGGGACGGAGGGCTTTGTCAACTTAGTCAATACTCCAGTGACCGTACGATGTCCATCCAACGGCCGTAGTGCTTCTTCAACCTCTGGTCTTCATTCTCCAGCCGCCCAAAGCAGCGCCGGTCGTGCCGCATGCTCCTGCCTCCCGTGGCCGGCTGTGATACCGCAGAGGCCTCACTGCCCCCTACTACTCCCACCGCTAGCCAGGCCATCCCTCTACTCACCCACACCCCCTGTTATTCTGCGGTGACGACAGCCTCACACCGTAGCCGAACCAGTGAACCCTCGTACTCCTCTTCGCATGGGCATCCACTGCTGCGTCTTCCCCGGCTCCGCGTCGTCCCCTTCCTAGGCCTCGCCGTCGTCCACCGCCGTGGTGCTCTCGGCGTGGCGTGGTCAATGTGGTCAACGACCGACTTCCATCGGAAGAGTACTGTGGGTGGAGAGGCTAACGGCTGGGTCCACGACGGCCGCAAGGAAGTGCCTTCTTATTACGCGCAAAATAATTATTCCTCCACCTGACAGTGGGGACCCACCGGACGGGCCACCGTATTTTGCAAAAAAACGTTTCCCCCCTGACTGCTGGGACCCACCAGCTACACCTTTGCACACAAGGAAGTGCGTCCGGGCAAAAAAAACACAAAACGATTCGCCCCCCTGACTGCTGGGACCCACCAACTACATCTTCGCACGCAAGGAACTGCGTCCGGGCAAAAAAAACGATTCGCCCCCTTGACTGCTGGGACCCACCAGCTACATCTTCGCACACAAGGAAGTGCGTCCGGGAAAAAAACGATTCGCCCACCTGACTGCTGGGACCCACCAGCTACATCTTCGCACGCAAGGAATTGCCTGATAGTCGGGACCCACCTGGTCGAAGCGTACGTAACGTTGTCATTTTGGTCGCGAACGTGTACGTACATACTGGTCGATGTAGAGGCGCTCACGTGTCGTAGTAGAGGCGTGCACGTGTCGTAGTAGAGGCGCGCACGTAGCATGTACATGTACGTACAGCGGCCAGTGTGTAAGAAAGAAAATACGGCCACGTTTGTACATACGGACGGGGTCTCGAACGCCTACTCGCGCATACGTACGGCCAGGGCTCGTGTACATGGCTGGGTCAGAACGGAGAAACAGCGTCGTCGTCGTGTTCATAGGGAGGCAACGGAATGCGTCGTGTTCATCGGGAGGCAACGGAACGCGTGGGAGCCAACCGGCTGGGTCGGAACGGAGTGCGTCGTCGTGTTCATCAGGAGGGCTTGGACGGAACAGGCGATGGAAATGAGGTCTGGCTTACCGCAGAACGGAGGAAACGGCCTTGTGTTCGACCGGCCACATTCGAAACGGGATCCTGTTCATCGGGAGGGGTCTGGCGTACCGCAAAACGGAGGAAATGGACCTCCTACGGTCGAAACGGGGGTCCTGTTGATCGGGAGGGGTGTGGCGTACCGCAAAACGGACGAAACGGACTTGTGTTGGAGCGCTACGGTCGAAACGGGGGTCCTGTTCATCGGGAGGGGTGTGGCGTACCGCAAAACGGGACTCCACGGGATACTGTTCATCTCCATAGTCGACCTCCTCCAGCCTCCACGGGCTACCGTCGACCTCCTCCAGCCTCCACGGGCTCCTGTTCATCCAGCCTCCACCGCGCGCTACTCCACCGGCTACTGTTCAACCACCCCTCCACGGGCACCCCTCCACCATCTACTGTTCATCCAGCCCTCCACACCATGGGGTCCTGTTCATCCAGAGGCAACGCCACTGCTCATTGTTCATCCACCCCCCCCGCAACGCTCACTGTTCATCCAGAGAGGCAGCATCGATCGGCTTCAGTTAGCAGCAGTAGCAAAGGAATCGCTCGATCGGGTTCAGTTAACAGCCATCGATCGATCGCTCGGGTTCAGTAACGCCTAGCCTGCAGTGCAATCGCTCGGGTTCAGTTAGAGCCCAACGCCTCGCTCAGGTTCAGTTAGAGCCAACGCCTCGCACACACGCGCGTACGTGTACGAGAGAAACGCGCATCGCTCGGCCCCCGACCGCCCACCGTAACCGGGAACTCCCCGAAATTTTCCTCGCCCTCGCTTCTACCACGGTTTTTCCGTCATGGACGGCCCAAAGAATGTCATGCAGCTGCGTCTCCGGCCTGCCCAGGACGAAAAGCCCATTTTCTGTCATGATTTTTGTCATATAAATAGGAGCCCATCACATCTATGATGATACCGGGTTTTGTCACAATTATCGTCATAGAAGTGTCATATGTATGACAGAAAAAGTGTTTCATTCGGCCCAAAATGTCATGGATGTGCCTTTTTTTGTAGTAGGAGCAGCGCCACCGATATTTATCCATGCTAGACGTAAAGCTCTTACAAACTTTTCTCGTCAGTAGGAAGCACCTCATGCTGTATGTAGGTATGGCATGCGCCACCGCTTTTAGCAGTGTTTCCCTCCCCGCACACGCAAGATTTTTCTCAAACCACCCTTGGAACTTGCTCTGAATGCCCTCACTGAGGTAGTCGAAGGTACCACTAGGGATACGTCCCATTGCAGTCGGTAGTCCAAGATAGCGTTCAGTAAAAGCTTCGACTCCAATACCCAGAGTTTATTTCACCATCATGCGATTATTTTGAGCTGTATTGGAACTGAAGAAAACTGCACATTTACCCTTGTTAACACACTGCCCGGATGCCTGTGCATATATCAACAAAATTTCATTAAGTCTAGCACCACACTAAGCATTTGCCTTGATGAACACGAGACTATCATCAGCAAATAATAGACGAGTGATCCACGGTTCCCGGAAATTCACTCGAATCCCTCTATCCACCACGCCACCATTGGAGTGATTCAGCAAAGAAGAAAAGCCTTCCACACATAGCAGGAATAAGTATGGTGATATGGGGTCGCCCTGCTACAATCCTTTTGTGGGTGTAAAGAAAGGTAGGAGCTCACCATTCACCCTTACTGAGAATCGGACAGACGAAACACACTTCATGATTAACCGAACAAAGTTGATGCAAAAACCTAGCTTGACCAAGATA
Organism: Aegilops tauschii subsp. strangulata; assembly: GCF_002575655.3. Classification (NCBI taxonomy): domain Eukaryota; kingdom Viridiplantae; phylum Streptophyta; class Magnoliopsida; order Poales; family Poaceae; genus Aegilops; species Aegilops tauschii. The sequence goes on along the minus strand of NC_053041.3, from coordinate 555,779,096 downwards.
GCCTCTAGGTAGTGCCACTCGACGCAATCATAGGCTTTCATCATGTCGAGCTTCACCGCACACGAGAAATTCTATCCTTTTTTCCTCCTTTTCATTACGTGAACACTCGCATACGCCACCAATATGTTATATGTGATCAAACGTCCAGGGATGAATGCGCTCTACTCATCGCTAATAATACCATCCATGATGCCTCTCATTCAGTTGGTCACCACTTTAACATCAATCTTGTATAGCACTGGGCACAACGAGATAGGACGGTGTTGTGAAATCTGTTGGGGATTACGTACCTTTGGGATCAATGTAATGGATGTGTCATTCAGTCCCAGCGGGATGTCTCCCCCATTTAGAAAACCAAGGGTAGCTGGCACTACATAATCCTTGATTGTTGCCCAAAGATGTATAGGAATAATCGGAGAACTAAATATTATTTCATGAGATAGTACATAAGTAAAAAAACAATAGCACGCACCTCATAACAAAAAATCAAATTTGCAATGTGCACAAATTTTTTTGGGGAATACGCAAATTTTGCGTAGCATTTATTGATAGGTAGGAGAAAAACAACGACGACATACATTAGGGAAGTGAGAAGCACCACACTAGAGGTGAAAAAAGTAGAGAGGTGAGGTACCGCATTTAGAATGTAAAGGTAAAATGGTCCTTGTGGACCCGGCACAAAGTACGATGTCGTGCAGCAGCAGCCGTGGTTCGTTGGGAGCCTACAACAACAACACAGCGTTGGTTAAGTGCAGGAACAATGGCGCCAGGAGCCTGCATGGTGTTGAGTCCGGGCGGCGCACGCCCAAGCCTGGGTGGCTCATGTTGAATGTTGATGGCTCGTTTATGGCGCATGCAGGCAATGGGGGAAACTGAATGGTGCTCCCTCACATGGACAGTAGCATCATCTTCAAATCATGTATCATCTCTTCACATGTGACTAGTTGCAAAACTCAAGGCTTGCAAGGAGGGAATTGCTTTGGCACCAGGGTGGAGCTCACTTACATTCACCATTGAAACAGATAGTGTTGAAGTTGTTGCGATGATTTCCAACCCCTCAGTTGATAGGTCACAGTACGTTAACGTCGTCCAGGAGATCTCATCGATGATGAGAGGGGACAAAGAGATTAATGTCCATGTGATAAAAATAGAGTGTAATCTTGTTAGTCATGAACTAGCTAAGATTGGGATAAGTTATGGTTGGGACCTGAGAGGGTTGTAATACTACGTGCACTAGATTATCTTGATGCATGTTAACTACTTCCACGGGCGATGGCCTGCGATGGCTTGCAAGTGCACATGATTGTTGTAGCCGTCGTCCGACCTGGTGAACCAGACCTAGGGTTTTCCCCGACGATGGCCTGCAAGTACACATGGCTGTTGTAGCACTATCATGATAAGTAGAGTGTCAAACCCACAGGGAGCGGAAAGGAAGGCACCACAAACCCCACAACTACGATGTCACTTAACGCAGTGATATGTCTCCAACGTATCTATAATTTTTTATTGTTCCATGCTATTATATTATCCATCTAGGATGTTTTATATGCATTTATATGCTGTTTTATATGATTTTTGGGACTAACCTATTAACCTAGAGCCCAGTGCCAGTTTCTATTTTTTCCTTGTTTTTGAGTTTTACAGAAAAGGAATACCAAACGGAGTCCAATTGACGTGCCAATTTTTGACAATTTTTTATGGACCAAAAGAAGCCCCCAGAGTAAAAGAGTTGGGCCAGAAGAGTCCCGAGCCATCCATGAGAGTGGAGGGCGCGCCCCCTGCCTCGTGAACGACTCGGAGACCCCCCTGACGTGAGACCGACGCCAAAAATACAGAAACCCCCAGAAAGAAACCTAGATCGGGAGTTCCACCGCCGCAAGCCTCTGTAACCACCAAAAACCAATCAGGACCCTGTTCCGGCACCCTGCCGGAGGGGGAAATCATCACCGGTGGCCATCTTCATCATCCCGGCGCTCTCGATGACGAGGAGGGAGTAGTTCACCCTCGGGGCTGAGGGTATGTACCAGTAGCTATGTGTTTGATCTTTCTCTCTCGTGTTCTTGATTCGGGACGATCTTGATGTATCACGAGCTTTGCTATTATAGTTGGATCTTATGATGTTTCTCCCCCTCTACTCTCTTGTAATGGATTGAGTTTTCCCTTTGAAGTTATCTTATCGAATTGAGTCTTTAAGGATTTGAGAACACTTGATGTATGTCTTGCATGTGCTTATCTGTGGTGACAATGGGATATTCACGTGATCCACTTGATGTATGTTTTGGTGCTCAACTTGCAAGTTTCGTGACCTCGTGAATTTATGCATAGGGGTTGGCACACGTTTTCGTCTTGACTCTCCGATAGAAACTTTGGGGCACTCTTTGAAGTTATTTGTGTTGGTTGAATAGATGAATCTGAGATTGTGTGATGCATATCGTATAATCATACCCACAGATACTTGAGGTGACATTGGAGTATCTAGGTGACATTAGGGTTTTGGTTGATTTGTATCTTAAGGTGTTATTCTAGTACAAACTCTAGGATAGATTGAACGGAAAGAATAGCTTCGTGTTATTTTACTATGGACTCTTGAATAGATCGATCAGAAAGGATAACTTTGAGGTGGTTTTGTACCCTACAATAATCTCTTCATTTGTTCTCCGCTCTTAGTGACTTTGGAGTGACTCTTTGTTGCGTGTTGAGGGATAGTTATATGATCCAATTATGTTATTATTGTTGAGAGAACTTGCACTAGTGAAAGTATGAGCCCTAGGCCTTGTTTCCACGCATCGCAGTACCGTTTGTGCTCACTTTTATCATTAGTTACCTTGCTGTTTTTATAATTTCAGATTACAAAAACCTATATCTACCATCCATATTGCACTTGTATCACCATCTCTTCGCCGAACTAGTGCACCTATACAATTTACCATTGTATTGGGTGTGTTGGGGACACAAGAGACTCTTTGTTATTTGGTTGCAGGGTTGTTTGAGAGAGACCATCTTCATCCTACACCTCCCACGGATTGATAAACCTTAGGTCATACACTTGAGGGAAATTTGCTACTGTCCTACAAACCTCTGCACTTGGAGGCCCAACAACGTCTACAAGGAGAAGGTTGCGTAGTAGACATCAAGCTCTTTTCTGGTGCCGTTGCCGGGGAGGTGAGTGCTTGAAGGTATATCTTTAGATCTTGCAATCGAATCTTTTAGTTTCTTGTTTTATCACTAGTATAGTCTATAAAAGAAAACTACAAAAAATGGAATTGAGGGTGCCTCATATGCTTCATCTTTTTAATGTCTTTCGTGAAAATGATGGAAAGGAAAATTGTGCCCAAGTGCTAGAAGAAGAATGCATTAAAATGTTTGGCACTAAATCTTTGAATGATGAGCATGATTGCAATGTTGTTAGTCAGTACTAATGATGATTGCACTAGTCATGATGAAAATGTCTCTTATAAGCATGTCAACTTTTGTGGAGTGCATAGGGTTTGCAAGTACACACCAAATAGGGAAGATAGATTTTGCAAGAGGCATAAGTATTTAGAAACTAAATGGTTGCAAGAGAGGCTAGATGTTTGTGCTGAAAATTTAAAATTTCTTTGTCATCCTTGTGAACTTTGCAATGAACGTGATCATTTAAATACCCAATGCAAATTGTTTCATGATCGAATCGTGTCCAAAATTTTTGATGACTTGATTTCCCTTGCGCATCGTAATGAACTTAGTTTGCTTGTGGGTTATTAAGAAATGGAACGTATAGCTAAGGATCTTCCAGAATTTGTCCTTGATAAAGTTCTTGATTTTGATCTAGAGGAAATTTATTTGTATTGTGCGGTGAATTGCATTGAAAATCCTTATATTGCCAATTACATAAAGACAAGAAAACAAATAGAAGAAGAGAATACTAATGAAAGGGAAGAGATTTCCCAATATCCTCCTATTCTTTCTTATGATGAATCAGGTAACGAGGAGGAGCTTTCTATTCAACCAATCTCATTAATAGGGAGCTCCAAAAAGAGGATTAAACCCACACATGATGTGAAGAAGAAAAAGAAAAGACAGAGAAGCAAAGGTAAAAAGGTATCCCTCCCAAATGATGTTGCTCCTATTACTCATTGTGATGATGATAATTGCTATACTATTGGTGCTATCCATACTATTAATGATGAGAGTGATTATGCTTATGATATGAAAAGGCCCAAGCTTGGGGATGCTATGTTTGATGAGAATGACATGTTTGGGAATTTATTTGCTGCAATTAATGTTTGTCCCAAGCTTGGGGATGTTATGTTTAATGAAGATGATATTTTTAGCCTCCCAAGTTTTGGTGAGCAAATTTATGATGATAGCATGCCTCCTATTTATGATGATTATTGTGATGACACTTATGCTATCAAAAGTAGTGATGATTATATTTATTAAACTTGTCATGATTATGATTACCCTTTTTCTGAAAATTACTCTTTTAATGTGGAAACAATTTATAGTATTCGAGTCTCTTATGATACTCCCACTATTCCGAATAAGAAGAATTTTGCTTATGTGGAGAGTAATAAAATTTCTATGCTGGTAGATCATGAAAAGAATGCTTTATGTGATAGTTATATTGTTGAATTCATTCATGATGCTACTGAAAATTATTATGAGGGAGGAACATATGCTTGTAGGAATTGCAATAATATCAAGTTCCCTCTCTATGTGCTTAAAGTTTTGAAGTTATGCTTGTTTTGCCTTTCTATGCTAGTTGATTATTGTTCCCATAAGTTGTTTGCTCAAAAAATCCCTATGCATAGGAAGTGGGTTGGACTTAAATGTGCTAGTAATATTCTTCATGATGCTCTCTTTATGTTTCAATTCTTATCTTTTATGTGAGCATCATTGAAATCATCATGCCTAGCTAGGGGCGTTAAACAATAGCGCTTGTTGGGAGGCAACCCAATTTCATTTTAGTTATTTGCTTTTTTCTCCTGTTTAGTAATTAATAATTCATCTAGCCTCTGTTTAGATGTGGTTTTATGTTTTAATTAGTGTTTGTGCCAAGTAGAACCTTTGGGAAGACTTGGGTGAAGTCTTTGCGATCTTGCTGTAAAAAACAGGAACTTTAGCGCTCACGAGATTAGCTGCCATTTTTTACTTGAGAGTGATCTTAGGTTGATTCTTTTTGCAGAAGATTAATAGACAAATTCCTCACGTCCACCAATTTATTTCAGAATTTTTGGAGTTACAGAAGTATTCGAATGACACAGATTGCTACAGACTGTTCTGTTTTTGACAGATTCTGGTTTCTATGTGTTGTTTGCTTATTTTGATGAATCTATGAGTAGTATCGGAGGGTATGAACCATAGAGAAGTTGTAATACAGTAGATATTACACCAATATGAATTTATAATGAGTTCACAACAGTACCAAAAGTGGTGATTTATTTTCTTATACTAACGGAGCTTACGAGTTTTCTGTTGAGTTTTGTGTTGTGAAGTTTTCAAGTTTTGGGTAAAGATTGGATGGACTATGGAATAAGGAGTGGAAAGAGCCTAAGCTTGGGGATGCCCAAGGCACCCCAAGGTAAAATGTAAGGACAACCAAAAGCCTAAGCTTGGGGATGCCCCGGAAGGCATCTCCTCTTTCGTCTTCGTCTATCGGTAACTTTACTTGGAGCTATATTTTTATTCACCACATGATATGTGTTTTGCTTGGAGCGTCATTTTGTTTTGCTTGCTATTTGAATAATATCCCAAGATCTGAAATTCTTAAATGTTAGAGAGTCTTCACATAGTTGCATAATTATTCGACTACTCATTGATCTTCACTTATATCTTTCGGAGTAGTTTGTCATTTGCTCTAGTGCTTCACTTATATCCTTTTAGAGCACGGCGGTGGTTTTATTTTGAAGAAATAGATGAACTCTCATGATTCACTTATATTATTTTGAGAGTCTTAAACATCATGGTAATTTGCTTTGGTTATGAATTTAGTCCCAATATGATGGGCATCCAAGAGGGATATAATAAAAACTTTCATATAAAGTGCATTGAATACTAAGAGAAGTTGGATTCTTTATGATTGTTTTGAGATATGAAGATGGTGATACTAGAGTCATGCTAGTAGGGTAATTGTGAATTTGAGAAATACTTGTGTTGAGGTTTGCAAGCCCCGTAGCATGCACGTATGGTAACCGTTGTGTAACAAATTTGAAGCACGACGTATTTCTTTGATTGTCATCCTTTGTGTGGAGGTCGGGATCACGCGATGGTTAACTCCTACCAACCCTTCCCCTAGGAGCATGCATGTAGTGCTTGGTTTTGATGACTTGTAGATTTTTGCAATAAGTATGTGAGTTCATTATGACTAATGTTGAGTCCATGGATTATATGCACTCTCACCTTTCCATCATTGCTAGCCTCTTCAGTACCGTGCATTGCCCTTTCTCACCTTGAGAGTTGGTGCAAACTTCGCCGGTGCATCCAAACCCCGTGATATGATACGCTCTATCACACATAAACCTCCTTATATCTTCCTTAAAACAGCCACCAGACCTACCTATTATGGCATTTCCATAGCCATTCCGAGATATATTGCCATGCAACTTTCCACCGTTTCATTTATTATGACACGCTTCATCGTTGTCATATTGCTTTGCATGATCATGTAGTTGACATCGTATTTGTGGCAAAGCCACCATGCATAATTTTTCATACATGCCACTCTTGATTCATTGCTTATTCCGGTACACCGCCGGAGGCACTCATATAGAGTCATATTTTGTTCTAGTATCGAGTTGTAATCATTGAGTTGTAAATAAATAGAAGTGTGATGATCATCATTATTAGAGCATTGTCCCAAAAAAAGGCCAAAAAAAGGCCCAAAGAAAAAAAGAAATAAAAGGGACAATGTTACTATCCGTTTTCCACACTTGTGCTTCAAAGTAGCACCATGATCTTTATGATAGAGAGTCTCTCATTTTGTCACTTTCATATACTAGTGGGAATTTTTCATTATAGAACTTGGCTTGTATATTCCAACAATGGGCTTCCTAAAATGCCCTAGGTCTTCATGATCAAGCAAGTTGGATGCACACCCACTTAGTTTCTTTTGTTGAGCTTTCATACATTTATAGCTCTAGTGCATCCGTTGCATGGCAATCCCTACTCCTTGCATTGACATCAATTGATGGGCATCTCCCTAGCCCGTTGATTAGCCGCGTCATTGTGAGACTTTCTCCTTTTTTTGTCTTCTCCACACAACCCCCATCATCATACTCTATTCCACCTATAGTGCTATGTCCATGGCTCACGCTCATGTATTGCGTGAAAGTTGAAAAAGTCTGAGAATACTAAAGTATGAAACAATTGCTTGGCTGAAACCAGGGTTGTGCATGATTTGAGTATTTTGTGCGACGAAGATGGAGCATAGCCAAACTATATGATTTTGTAGGGATGAACCTTCTTTGGCCATGTTATTTTGAGAAGACATAATTGCTTTGTTAGTATGCTTGAAGTATTATTATTCTTATGTCAATATTAAACTTTTGTCTTGAATCTTTCGAATCTGAACATTCATGCCACAATAAAGGAAATTACATTGATAATTATGTTAGGTAGCATTCCACATCAAAAAAAATCTGTTTTTATCATTTACCTACTCGAGGACGAGCAGGAATTAAGCTTGGGGATGCTTGATACGTCTCCAATGTATCTATAATTTTTGATTGTTCCATGCTATTATATTATCCATCTAGGATGTTTTATATGCATTTATATGCTGTTTTATATGATTTTTGGGACTAACCTATTAACCTAGAGCCCAGTGCCAGTGCCAGTTTCTGTTTTTTTTCCTTGTTTTTGAGTTTTACAGAAAAGGAATACCAAACGGAGTCCAATTGACGTGCCAATTTTTGATGATTTTTTATGGACCAAAAGAAGCCCCCGGAGTAAAAGAGTTGGGCCAGAAGAGTTCCCAGCCATCCACGAGGGTGGAGGGCGCGCCCTACCCCCCTGGGCGCGCCCCCTGCCTCGTGGACGACTCAGAGACCCCCCTGGCGTGAGACCGACGCCAAAAATTCCAATAAATACAGAAACCCCCAGAAAGAAACCTAGATCGGGAGTTCCGCCGCCGCAAGCCTCTGTAGCCACCAAAAACCAATCGAGACCCTGTTCCGGCACCCTGCTGGAGGGGGGATCATCACTGGTGGCCATCTCCATCATCTCGGCGCTCTCCATGACGAGGAGGGAGTAGTTCACCCTCGGGGCTGAGGGTATGTACCAGTAGCTATGTGTAGCGACCAGACCTCAAACGGTCCAATCTCTGTGCATTAGTGTCATCCCTGGATCGGTAATGCTGACACACACAGTACTCGAAGGATTTATAACAGAGTAGCAATCACACACTTATTACATCGAATGTCTCAAAAGAGAACTTATTACAATAAATATGGCTTAAGGCCATCTAATACGATAACAGCGGAAGGCTTGGAAGATAAAGTGAGTCCATAAACTCCAACGGCATCACTGAGTATAAGACCACGACCTATGGCACCTTACTCGTCGTCTGAAAAGTCTGCAACATGAACGTTGCAGCCCGAAAACGGGTCAGCACATGGAATATGCTGGCAATGTAACACATAGAGAGTAATCAACAGAATAATGCTATCACTACATGCATATTTGGTTGGTGGAAAGCTCTATGGTTACAGTTTTGCGAAAAGCCAATTTTTTTCCTACAACAAAGGAATAAATTTTATTTAACTATCATGGTGATTGTTAAACATTGAGAAGGTACCTCCAACTCAATCCCAATTAAGAACGTGATTAACCCAATCAAAATTTAATTAAGTAACATGATGATGAGATTCACATGATAATCCAAGAACTAGATACTCAAGAGATCCATAACCGGGGACACGGCTAACCATGATTAGTTTGTACACTCTGCAGAGGTTTGTGCACTTTTCCCCACAAGACTCGATCTCCTCCATTGAATTTCTCGTACTACATGATGTTTGAGAAACGGATGACCGAGACACAGTATTTCAGAAGCATTAACTCTAACCCCGGGTAGACAGTACCAACCTACATCCCCTACATCTGCTAGCCTACCACTGGAAGAGGTCATGCATCGTACTCAACTATGCTAGAGCCCATAATAGCTTGTGGCTGCACACGGAAGTTTCTAGCATGAATAATCTTATGATCCCTTTGAGCCTGGGTGGCGGTCCATAGGATGATCACACGGGTACTCCGGGATATCCAAAATACAGGCAACACCGGGTTCCCCAGGTGCCTCAATCCACCCAGATGTAAATTAAAGTAGCCACCTTAAGTTAACCATTAATTAACAATCTCACATCTGTCATGGAAACTATCAAACCCAATCCACGTCTACGAGCATAGCATAGCAATATAAGCAACGTAGAAGTAACTCCCAAAGGTTTGATAGTAAACAGGGCAATAGGTACTACCTCATCTACTTCCCAAAACCCACAATTTAATCAGATCCTAACCATGCAATTGTTTGAAGATTGATCTAATGCAATAAAACTGGGTAGTAAAGGGATATGATCAAAGTGTTACTTGCCTTGCTGATGATCCGTGAAACCTAGAGACTCGTAGTAGCACGCTTCGCACTCCGGGTACTCTATCGCAAGCAAACAATAGCATACATAAGCAATCAAGCAAAGATGCACGGGTAAAACTCAAATAAGAGATCTAACCAGAGAGTTCAACTGAAGAACTCCGGTTTGCAAAAAGAATCAAATCGAATGAAGCAACGAAACTCAAACTGCGAAAGAAACAAGCTTCATTTACTAATCTGGACCTAAGTCAAATTTTACAGTAGCAAAATCTTGTTCAAGTTGGTTAAAGAGAAAGAGGGTTTCGAGACGAAACTCTAGGCGCTTGAATCGTCTGATTCCGATAAACGAGCGAAAAGTTATACTAAAACAAAGATCGGATCAGAAATCGCGATCGAAAATAATCGTGAAAATTCCGAGAAAAAGAAAAAACTGAAGAACAGGCTAACGAACGAATGTTCGCTGTCTGCGGCTAAACGATGAAAACCGTTCGTTAAAATGAACGAACGAACAGGCGTTCATTAAATAACTAAACCGGAAAAACCGAACGGATCTAATAAAAAAACGAACTAGGTTTTTTTTAAAACCGAACGGTTTCCCGGGAAAAACCGGCGGCGGCTGCTACCTCGGGTCCGGCGGGATTCCGGCGAGGCGCGGGTCGGCGGCGGCTCCGGCAGCGGTGAGGGCGGGCGGCGGCGGCTCCCTCCGGCGGCGGCTCGGGTGGTGGTGGTAGTGGGGGTCGGCGACAGCGGTATTTAAGAGGGGGCGTGCTGGCTTGGGGAAGGGGGGCGCCGGGTCGGGGTCGGCCTCGGGAGGCGTGCCCCGGCCGGACTCGGCGGTGGGCGGCGGGGAGGACTCCCTCCCACGGGGGAAGGCGGCGGCGGCTCGGACTTGGCCCGGCTCGGCTGGGCCTTCGGCCCAGTTGAGCGCGCGAGGAGTTAAAAAAATGTTCCGCCGAAAATAAATCCTAGAAAAATAAATAAAAATCTAAAAATGCCAAAACAAATTTTCTCCGTCTAAATAAAATATTTATAACAAGATGAACATTTTCTTGGCCCTAAAATGCAATTTTTGAAAACGTGCAATTTTTTCTAATTCAAATAAAATTGCAATAAAACTCCGAATAAAATGCAAAATTTTATTTTAATATTTTCCCTCTAATATTTCATTTATTTTGGAGAAGTCATTTTATCTCCTCTCATATATTTTAATATGAAATATTTTCAGAGAGAAAATAATTAAAAACAAATGATCCTTGTTTCGGTATTTGATAAAATTCAAATACGAAAATCGTGAAATCCCCAACTCTCTCCGTGGGTCCTTGAGTTGCTTAGAATTTCGAGGATCGCAAATCGAAATGCTGTAAAATATGATATGCATGATGATCTAATGTATAACATTCCAAATTGAAAATTTGGGATGTTACAAACCTACCCCCCTTAAGATGAATCTCGCCCTCGAGATTCGGGTTGGCTAGAAAATAGGTGAGGGTGGTCCTTCCGTAGGTCTTCCTCTCGCTCCCAAGTGGCTTCATCTTCGGTATGGTGGCTCCACTGAACTTTGCAAAACTTGATAACCTTGCTGCGGGTGACTCTGCTGGCAAACTCGAGAATCTTAACTGGTTTCTCCTCGTAGGCCAGATCACTATCCAAGTGAATCGCCTCCAGTGGCACTGTATCTCTTAGAGGTATATCAGCCATCTCTGCGTGGCACTTCTTCAACTGAGAAACATGGAACACATCGTGAACTCCTGACAATCCTTCGGGCAATTCCAACTTGTAAGCAACTTCTCCCATACGCTCCAAAACTTTGTATGGTCCCACAAAACGTGGTGCTAACTTTCCCTTAACTCCAAAACGCTTAACTCCATGAAGTGGGGACACACGAAGATAAACTATGTCTCCTACTTCGTAAACTGTCTCCTTACGCTTGGAATCTGCATAACTCTTCTGCTTGGACTGGGCTACCTTGAGTCTATCGCGAATCAGCTTAACCTTCTCTTCAGACTCTTTAATCAAATCTGGTCCAAACAACTGACGGTCTCCAACTTCGTCCCACAACAACGGTGTCCTGCACCTCCTTTCGTACAAACCTTCAAAAGGGGCCATCTTCAAACTGGATTGGTAGCTATTGTTGTAAGAAAACTCTGCATACGGTAAATTGTCATCCCAACTGGATCCATAATCTAGCGCACAAGCTCTCAGCATGTCTTCCAAAATCTGATTGACTCTCTCGGTCTGTTCATCTGTCTGTGGATGAAAGGCTGTACTGAATTCTAGCCTGGTACCCAAAGTTTCGTGCAACTGGTTCCAGAACTTTGAGGTAAACTGGGTTCCTCTATCTGATACAATGGTCCTCGGAACTCCATGCAGACATACAATCCTGGTCATGTATATCTTTGCCAACTTAGCACTAGTATAAGTGGTCTTCACTGGGATGAAATGAACTACCTTCGTCAAACGACCTACTACAACCCATATCGAGTCATAGCATGAACGAGTCCTGGGCAATCCTGTGATGAAATCCATTCCTAGCTTATCCCACTTCCATTCGGGTATCGGCAATGGTTGTAGCAATCCTGCTGCCTTCTGGTGCTCTGCCTTCACTCTCTGACAAACATCACAAACTGCTACATACTCCGCAATATCCTTCTTCATTCCGGTCCACCAGAAACTATCCTTCAAATCCAGATACATCTTGGTATTTCCTGGGTGAATCGAATATGGCGAATCATGGGCCTCTTGCAGAATCAACTTCCTGATCTCCGGATCATTGGGCACATAAACGCGGTCCTCAAACCATAAGGTATCGTGCTCATCCTCACAAAATCCCTTGGCTTTTCCTTTGCTCATCCTTTCCTTTATCTCGGCAATCTCCTTGTCTATCTTCTGAGCTTCTCTGATCTTATCCATCGAAGTAGACTGAATCTCCAATGCTGCTACATAGCCTCTCGGAACTATCTCCAAACATAGCTCACGAAGATCCTCGGCTAACTCCTCGGGTAACTCTCCGGTCATGAGTGTGTTAACATGGCTCTTGCGGCTCAACGCATCAGCTACTACGTTAGCCTTCCCAGGGTGATAATGCAATCTCATATCATAATCCTTGATGAGCTCCAACCATCTCCTTTGCCTGAGATTTAACTCCTTCTGCGTGAAAATGTACTTCAAACTCTTGTGATCCGTGTACACCTCACAATGGTTTTCAACGAGAAAATGTCTCCATGTCTTCAACGCATGCACTACGGCTGCTAAGTCCACATCATGTGTAGCATAGTTCAACTCATGAGGTTTAAGCTGTCGTGAGGCATATGAGACAACTCTTCCCTCCTGCATAAGCACTGCTCCAAGTCCTCGACGAGAAGCATCACAATACACTTCATAATCCTTGCGTTGATCTGGCAGAATCAACACTGGCGCTGTAACCAAGCATTTCTTCAACTCCTGGAAACTAGCCTCACATTCCTCAGCCCAATTGAACTTGGTGTCCTTCAACAACTCTGTCATAGGCTTTGCAATCTTCGAGAAATTCTCAATGAACCTCCGGTAGTATCCTGCGAGTCCAAAAAAACTCCGGATTTCTCCAACTGACGTGGGTGCTTCCCAATTTGTCACAGTATTAACCTTGGTGGGGTCTACTTCTATTCCTTCTCCGGATATAACATGTCCGAGGAATCCCACTTCCTTCAACCAAAACTCGCACTTGCTGAACTTGGCATATAACTGATGTTCTCTGAGCTTTCCAAGTACCAAGCGCAAATGCTCTTTATGCTCCTCTTCATTCTTTGAATAGACTAGAATATCATCAATGGACACTACGACGAACTTATCCAAAAAATCCATAAACACCTTGTTCATCATGTTCATGAAATAGGCAGGTGCGTTAGTCAGGCCAAATGACATAACGGTATACTCATATAGCCCATACCTTGTGGTAAAAGCTGTCTTAGGTATATCCTGCTCTCGAATCTTCAGCTGGTGGTATCCTGACCGCAAATCAATCTTGGAAAATACTTTAGCTCCTTGAAGTCGGTCAAATAGATCATTGATCATTGGCAGTGGGTACTTGTTCTTGATGGTCACTTCATTCAATCCACGATAATCAACAACCATCCTCAACGATCCATTCTTCTTCTCCACTAGAAGTACTGGTGATCCCCAAGGTGACGAACTTGGGCGAATATAACCCTTATCTAGTACTCCCTCTGTAAACTAATATAAGAGTGTTTAGATTACTAAAGTAGTGTTCTAAACGCTCTTATATTAGTTTACGGAGGGAGTAACTCCTTAATTTGCTTCTTAATTTCCTCCAAATCCTTTGCGGGCATTCTGTACGGTCTCTTAGATATTGGCCCTGTGCCTGGCAGAAGCTCAATTAAAAACTCAATGTCTCTATCCGGTGGCATGCCTGGCAACTCTTCTGGAAATACATCAGGGAAATCCTTCACCACTGGTACTTCCTCCTGTACAACTCCTGATAAGGAATTCACTTGAGTCCTCTTCGGCACATGCCGGGATACATACTTAATCCTTCTTCCTTCTGGGGTGGTAAGCAAAATCGACCTACTGGCGCAATCAATGTTCCCTCCATACTTAGATAACCAATCCATGCCTAATATCACATCCAGTCCTTGTGACTCCAATACTATTAGGTCTGAGGGAAACACGTAGTTACCAATCCTTAATGGTAACCGATCACACCATAGACTAGCCATATACTCTGCTCCTGGCGAGGTTACTAACATGGGTGACCTAAGGGCTTGGGTTGGCAGTTTATACTTATCCACAAATCCCCTTGATATGTATGAATGCGATGCACCAGTATCAAAAAGAATGATTGCAGTAAATGTCTTAACCAAAAACTTACCTATTACTGCATCGGGCTGTGCTTCAACCTCCTCCACGTTAACGTGGTTCACCTGTCCAATGTTGAAAGGGTTCGGCTTCTTCCCAGAGCTTCCATTGCCATTCCCATTCTTTGGTTTCGGACAATCAGTGGCATAACGTCCAGTCTTCTGGCACTTGAAACAAGTAATGTGGCTCAGATCCCTCCTGGCTGGTGTTGATGGGTTGGAACGGTTCTGCCCGTTACTTCCTCCGTTACCATTCCCATTCTTAGGGCCACTATGGTTGTGCGAGCTCCCTCCATTGTGATTGTGACCTCCATGGTTATGCTGAAGGTGTCCTCCCGAGTTCGGGGTAAAACGAGGCTTCTGATGAGTTCCTGTACTATACTTTCCTTGTCCATACCTCCTCTTGCGGCTTTCAATCTGTTGCTGCTTCCCTTCAATCATGAGAGCTCTATCTACCAACTCCTGGTAGTTGTTGAAAGTTTCCACCATCAGCTGCATGCTCAACTCATCATTCAGTCCTTCCAAAAACTTCTCCTGCTTAGCTGCATCTGTAGCAACATCATCTGGGGCATAACGTGCTAACTTACTAAAATCCTCCACATACTGGCCAACGGTGCGTCCTCCTTGGCATAAGTTGCGAAACTCTCGCTTCTTCATGGCCATAGCCCCTGATGAAACATGGGCAGTACAGAAAGCTTGCTGAAACTGGTCCCATGTGACAGTGTCAATGGGGTGAGTGGCTGTATAATTCTCCCACCATGATGTTGCGGGTCCATCAAGCTGATGTGCGGCAAAACGCACTCTTTCCACATATGTGCATCCTGCAGTGGTCAACTCCCTTCCAATCTTGCGGAGCCAATCATCTGCAACAATCGGCTCGGTGCTGCTGGAAAACACCGACGGATTCAGCCTTAAGAAACGGGCTAAGTGATCAACAGGTGGTGGTGGTGGTGGGTTGTTGTTGTTGCCTTGGTTCTGAACTAGCACTTGCATCAAGGCATTCTACTGCTGAATCAACTGAGTGATCTCCGGTGGAAAGACAAATCCGGTGTCGCGTCTCAGAGGCATCTAAAGGGTTTAGAAAAGATGAGAAAATAGAATAGAATGAGATCTAGGGGGAAAACACTACCCATATGCACATGAGACAAACACA
This sequence comes from Aegilops tauschii subsp. strangulata, assembly GCF_002575655.3. Taxonomy (NCBI): domain Eukaryota; kingdom Viridiplantae; phylum Streptophyta; class Magnoliopsida; order Poales; family Poaceae; genus Aegilops; species Aegilops tauschii. Next base: position 555,763,525 of record NC_053041.3, on the reverse strand, counting down.
TTCATATCACTTCAATCAATTCAAACAAGGGCATACAATCAATCTAACTATCGTTACAAAGTGCTTGGACTATACTATATACAGGGGGAAAATACTACTACTGATATGGTGGTCTACTAGAAATTTTGATCGGTCGAAGACTCCATGATATCTGCTCCAGCTTCATCCTCCAAATCATCATCACTGGGATCCGAGTCGGTGTCGTCGATGATGATGTAGTTCTCCGGGCAAGTAGAATCGTCGTCATCTCCTCCTGGCGCTGGGTCTCCCATGAATACTCCGATCTTCTTTATCAGGTCGTCATTCTTCTCCAATAATGTTGCGATCTCCTCCTCATATCCATCGCGTGTAGACTTGAGTTCTTCCTCCAGCTCCGTGATCCTGGTCTTTGCTTTCTTCAGATCTATCATGCGTGCGCACATCTGGTTCTCCTGGCGACGAATGTGCTGGTTTAACTCCTGGATGAAAGCTGCAATTGATCTATCCTTTCTGGTGCTGATCATCTCCCATTGCTCGTCTCGGCGCCCACAAATCTGGTAGATAGTATCCTTGATATCCTTGTGGTACACTTCTCCAATGCGTCCCATGGTGATGTGGGCTGCCATGCTCTTTCCTAGACTCCAGGTTGGTGCATCAAAGGAAAACTCTATGGGCTCAGTGACTGGCATGAACGTCCTTCCTGGAACTTGAACTTGAATCATCCAACGCTCCTCTTCTGGTAGTGTGGCGTTGTAGGTCCCGGTGAAGCTTGGTATTCTGATGTTCAGGTATCTAGTAACTTCCTTCAAGTGGCGTCCAAAAGGTGTGTCTTCATCCGGCTGCGCGAACTTGTTCCTTGCATCCGCCATCCTAAAAGAGTAGAGAATGAGAGGAGTCAGAAATGAGAAGAGAGTAGTGATCTAGGTCTTTTAGCTTAGTGGTCGTGTCCCACAGTCAGCGTGTGCTCTGATACCATCTTGTAGCGACCGGACCTCAAACGGTCCAATCTCTGTGCATCAGTGTCATCCCTGGATCGGTAATGCTGACACACACAGTACTCGAAGGATTTATAACAGAGTAGCAATCACACACTTATTACATCGAATGTCTCAAAAGAGAACTTATTACAATAAATATGGCTTAAGGCCATCTAATACGATAACAACGGAAGGCTTGGAAGATAAAGTGAGTCCATCAACTCCAACGGCATCACTGAGTATAAGACCACGACCTATGGCACCTTACTCGTCGTCTGAAAAGTCTGCAACATGAACGTTGCATCCCGAAAATGGGTCAGCACATGGAATATGCTGGCAATGTAACACATAGAGAGTAATGAACATAATAATGCTATCACTACATGCATATTTGGCTGGTGGAAAGCTCTCTATGGTTACAGTTTTGCGAAAAGCCAATTTTTTTCCTACAACAAAGGAATAAATTTTATTTAACTATCATGGTGGTTGTTAAACATTGAGAAGGTACCTCCAACTCAATCCCAATTAAGAACGTGATTAACCCAATCAAAATTTAATTAAGTAACATGATGATGAGATTCACATGATAATCCAAGAACTAGATACTCAAGACGTCCATAACCGGGGACACGGCTAACCATGATTAGTTTGTACACTCTGCAGAGGTTTGTGCACTTTTCCCCACAAGACTCGATCTCCTCCGTTGGATTTCTCGCACTACATGATGTTTGAGAAACGGATGACTGAGACACAGTATTTCAGAAGCATTAACTCTAACCCCGGGTAGACAGTACCAACCTACATCCCCTACATCTGCTAGCCTACCACTTGAAGAGGTCATGCATCGTACTCAACTATGCTAGAGCCCATAATAGCTTGTGGCCGCACACGGAATTTTCTAGCATGAATAATCTTATGATCCCTTTGAGCCTGGGTGGCGGTCCATAGGATGATCACACGGGTACTCCGGGATATCCAAAAATACAGGCAACACTGGGTTCCCCAGGTGCCTCAATCCACCCAGATGTAGATTAAAGTAGCCACCTTAAGTTAACCATTAATTAACAATATCACATCTGTCATGGAAACACTCAAACCCAATCCACGTCTACGAGCATAGCATAGCAATATAAGCAACGTAGAAGTAACTCCCAAAGGTTTGATAGTAAACAGGGCAATAGGTACTACCTCATCTACTTCCCAAAACCCACAATTCAATCGGATCCTAACCATGCAATTGTTTGGGGATTGATCTAATGCAATAAAACTGGGTAGTAAAGGGATATGATCAAAGTGTGACTTGCCTTGTTGATGATCCGTGAAACCTAGAGACTCGTAGTAGCACGCTTCGCACTCCGGGTACTCTATCGCAAGCAAACAATAGCATACATAAGCAATCAAGCAAAGATGCATGGGTAAAACTCAAATAAGATATCTAACCAAAGAGTTTAACCTAAGAACTCTGGTTTGCAAAAAGAATCAAATCGAATGAAGCAACGAAACTCAAACTGTGAAAGAAACAAGCTTCATTTACTAATCTGGACCTAAGTCAAATTTTACAGTAGCAAAATCTTGTTCAAGTTGGTTAAACAGAAAGAGGGTTTTGAGACGAAACTCTAGGCACTTGAATCGCCTGATTCCGATAAACGAGCGAAAAGTTATACTAAAACAAAGATCGGATCAGAAATCGCGATCGAAAATAATCACGAAAATTCCGACAAAAGAAAAAACTGACGAACAGGCTAACGAACGAACGTTCGCTGTCTGCGGCTAAACGATGAAAACCGTTCGTTAAAACAAACGAACGAACGGGCGTTCGTTAAATAACTAAACCAGAAAAACCGAACCGATCTAATAAAAAAAAGGACTAGGTTATTTTTTTTAAAAACTGAACGGTTTCCCGGGAAAAACCGGCGGCAGCTACCTCGGGTCCGGCGGGATTCCGGCGAGGCGCGGGTCGGCGGCGGCTCCGACGGCGGTGAGGGCGGGCGGGCGGCGGCTCCCTCCGACGGCGGCGGAACGGCGACGGCTCGGGTGGTGGTGGTGGGGGGGGGTCGACGACGGCGCTATTTAAGAGGGGGGGCGCTGGCTTGAAGGGGGCGCCGGGTCGGGGTCGGCCTCGGGAGGCGTGCCCCGGCCGGGCTCGGCGGCGGCGGCGGGGAGGACTCCCTCCCGCGGGGGAAGGCGGCGGCGGCTCGGATTTGGCCCGGCTCGGCTGGGCCTTCGGCCGAGTTGAGCGCGCGAGGAGTTTTTTTTATAAAAAATGTTCTGCCAAAAAGAAATCCTAGAAAAATAAATAAAAATCTAAAAATGCCAAAACAAATTTTCTCCGTCTAAATAAAATATTTAGAACAAGATGAACATTTTCTTGGCCCTAAAATGCAATTTTTGAAAACGTGCAATTTTTTTCAAATCAAATAAAATTGCAATAAAACTCCGAATAAAATGCAAAAATTTATTTTAATATTTTCCCTCTAATATTTCATTTATTTTGGAGAAGTCATTTTATCTCCTCTCATATATTTTAATATGAAATATTTTCGGAGAGAAAATAATTAAAACAAATGATCCATGTTTCGGTATTTGATAAAATTCAAATACGAAAATCGTGAAATCCCCAATTCTCTCCGTGGGTCCTTGAGTTAGTTAGAATTTCGAGGATCGCAAATCGAAATGCTGTAAAATATGATATGCATGATGATCTAATGTATAACATTCCAAATTGAAAATTTGGGATGTTACACAATGTGTTTGATCTTTCTCTCTCGTGTTCTTGATTTGGCACGATCTTGATGTATCGCGAGCTTTGCTATTATAGTTGGATCTTATGATGTTTCTCCCCCTCTACTCTCTTGTAATGGATTGAGTTTTCCCTTTGAAATTATCTTATCGAATTGAGTCTTTAAGGATTTGATAACACTTGATGTATGTCTTGCATGTGCTTATCTGTGGTGACAATGGGATATTCACGTGATCCACATGATGTATGTTTTGCTGATCAACTTGCGAGTTCCGTGAACTCGTGAACTTATGCATAGGGGTTGGCACACGTTTTCGTCTTGACTCTCCGGTAGAAACTTTGGGGCACTCTTTGAAGTTCTTTGTGTTGGTTGAATAGATGAATCTGAGATTGTGTGATGCATATCGTATAATCATACCCACAGATACTCGAGGTGACATTGGAGTATCTAGGTGACATTAGGGTTTTGGTTGATTTGTATCTTAAGGTGTTATTCTAGTACGAACTCTAGGATAGATTGAACGGAAAGAATAGCTTCATGTTATTTTACTACGGACTCTTGAATAGATCGATCAGAAAGGATAACTTTGAGGTGGTTTATACCCTACAATAATCTCTTCGTTTGTTCTCCGCTATTAGTGACTTTGGAGTGACTCTTTGTTGCATGTTGAGGGATAGTTATATGATCCAATTATGTTATTATTGTTGAGAGAACTTGCACTAGTGAAAGTATGAAACCTAGGCCTTGTTTCAACGCATTGCAATACCATTTGTGCTCACTTTTATCATTAGTTACCTTGCTGTTTTTATAATTTTATAATACAAAGACCTATATCTACCATCCATATTGCACTTGTATCACCATCTCTTCGCCGAACTAGTGCACCTATACAATTTACCATTGTATTGGGTGTGTTGGGGACACAAGAGACTCTTTGTTATTTGGTTGCAGGGTTGTTTGAGAGAGACCATGTTCATCCTACACCTCCCACGGATTGATAAACCTTAGGTCATCCACTTGAGGGAAATTTGCTACTGTCCTACAAACCTCTGCACTTGGAGGCTGATACGTCTCCAACGTATCTATAATTTATGAAGCATTCATGCTATTATATTATCTGTTTTGGATGTTTACGGGCTTTATTATACACTTTTATATTATTTTTGGGACTAACCTATTAACCGGAGGCCCAGCCCATATTGCTGTTTTCTTGCCTATTTCAGTGTTTCAAAGAAAAGGAATATCAAACGGAGTCCAAACGAAATGAAACCTTCAGGAGCGTGATTTTTGGAACGAACGTGATCCAGGGGACTTGCAGTTGATGTCAAGGAAGCTTCGAGGTGGCCATGAGGGTGGAGAGCGCCCCCCCCCCCTACAGGGCGCGCCCCCTGTCTCGTGGGCCCCTCGTGGCTCCCCTGACCGACTTCTTTCGCCTATATAAGTCCATATACCCTAGAAACATCGAAAAACAACAATAGATCTGGAGTTCCACCGCCGCAAGCCTCTGTAGCCACCAAAAACCTCTCGGGACCCTGTTCCGGCAGCCTGTCGGAGGGGGGATCCCTCACCGCTGGCCATCTTCATCATCCCGGCGCTCTCCATGACGAGGAGGGAGTAGTTCACCCTCGGGGCTGAGGGTATGTACCAGTAGCTATGTGTTTGATCTCTCTCTCTCTCGTGTTCTTGACTTCGCACGATCTTGATGTATCGCGAGCTTTTCTACTATAGTTGGATCTTATGATGCTTCTCCCCCTCTACTCTCTTGTAATGGATTGAGTTTTCCCTTCGAAGTTATCTTATCGGATTGAGTCTTTAAGGATTTGAGAACACTTGATGTATGTCTTGCCATGCTTATCTGTGGTGACAATGGGATATCATGTGATCCACTTGATGTATATTTTGGTGATCAACTTGCGGGTTCCGCCCATGAACCTATGCATTGGGGTTGGCACACGTTTTCGTCTTGACTCTCCGGTAGAAACTTTGGGGTACTCTTTGAATTACTTTGTGTTGGTTTGAATAGACGAATATGAGATTGTGTGATGCATATCGTATAATCATACCCGCGGATACTTGAGGTGATAATGGAGTATCTAGGTGACATTAGGGTTTTGGTTGATTTGTGTCTTAAGGTGTTATTCTAGTACGAACTCTACGATAGATTGAACGGAAAGAATAGCTTCGTGTTATTTTACTATGGACTCTTGAATAGATCGAGCAGAAATAATAACTTTGAGGTGGTTTCGTACCCTACAATAATCTCTTCGTTTGTTCTCCGCTATTAGTGACTTTGGAGTGACTCTTTGTTGCATGTTGAGGGATAGTTATATGATCCAGTTATGTTATTATTGTTGAGAGAACTTGCACTAGTGAAAGTATGAACCCTAGGCCTTGTTTCCTACCATTGCAATACCGTTTACGCTCACTTTTATCATTAGTTACCTTGTTGTTTTTATAATTTCAGATTACAAATACCTATATCTACCATCCATATTGCACTTGTATCACCATCTCTTCGCCGAACTAGTGCACCTATACAATTTACCATTGTATTGGGTGCGTTGGGGACACAAGAGACTCTTTTTTATTTGGTTGCAGGGTTGTTTGAGAGAGACCATCTTCATCCTACGCCTCCCACGGATTGATAAACCTTAGGCCATCCACTTGAGAGAAATTTGCTACTGTCCTACAAACCTCTGCACTTGGAGGCCCAACAACGTCTACAAGAAGAAGGTTGTGTAGTAGACATCAAGCTCTTTTCTGGCGCCGTTGCTGGGGAGGTGAGTGCTTGAAGGTATATCTTTAGATCTTGCAATCGAATCTTTTAGTTTCTTGTTTTATCACTAGTTTAGTATATAAAAGAAAACTACAAAAAATAGAATTGAGGGTGCCTCATATGCTTCATCTTTTTAATGTCTTCCGTGAAAATAAGGATTCTGATAATTGTGCTAAATTGCTAGAGGAAGAATGCATTAGAATGTTTGGCACTAAATATTTGAATGATGAGCATGATTGCATTGTTTTTAATATGAATTCTTTGAATACCCATGATGCTAATGATATGCAAATCCACAAGCTTGGGGATGCTATGTTTGATGAAGATGATATGTTTAGTCCCCCAAGTTTTGATGAGCAAATTTATTATGATGAAAGCATGCCTCCTATTTATGATGATTATTGTGATGACACGTATGCTATAAAGAATAAAGATAACTATGAAACTTGTCATCATGATTTTAATTTTCAATTGGATTATGCTTCACATGATAGTTATTTTGTTGAGTTTGCTCCCACTACTATTCATGAGAACAAATTTGCTTTTGTGGAGAGTAGTAACATTTCTATGCAAGTAGATCATGAAAAGAATGCTTTATGTGCTGGTTATATGGTTGAATTCATTCATGATGCTACTGAAAATTATTATGAGAGAGGATCATATGCTTCCACATATTGCAATAATACCAAGTTTCCTCTCTATGTGTTGAAAATTTTGAAGTTGCACTTCTTTTGCCTTCCTATGCAAGTTGATTCTTGTTCACATAAGTGTTTTGCTCACAAAATCCCTATGCATAGGAAGTGGGTTAGGCTTAAATGTGCTATTCATATTCTTCATGATGCTCTCTTTATGTTTCAATTCTTATCTTTTATGTGAGCATCATTGAAATCATCATGCCTAGCTAGGGGCATTAAACGTTAGCGCTTGTTGGGAGGCAACCCAATTTTATTTTTGTTCTTGTTTAGTAATAAATAAATCATCTAGCCTCTGGTTAGATGTGGTTTTATGTTTTAATTAGTGTTTGTGCCAAGTAAGACCTATAGGATCTTCTTGGATGATAATTATTTGATCTTGCTGAAAAAGACAGAAACTTTCTGCTCAGTAAAAAAATTGTTAAAAATCACCAGAAAGTGATAAAATACTTATTCCAATTGCAGTAGATCAATAAACAAATTATCTAGGTCTTCCTATTTTGGTAGAATTTTTGGAGTTCCAGAAGTTTGCGTTAGTTACACATTACTACAGACTGTTCTGTTTTTGACAGATTCTGTTTTTCGTGTGTTGTTTGCTTATTTTGATGACTCTATGGCTAGTAAAATGGTTTATAAACCATAGAGAAGTTGGAATACAGTAGTTTTAACACCAATATAAATAAAGAATGAGTTCATTACAGTACGTAAGTGGTGCTTTGTTTTCTTTCGCTAACGGAGCTCACGAGATTTTCTGTTAAGTTTTGTGTTGTGAAGTTTTCAAGTTTTGGGTAAAGATTCGATGGACTATCGAATAAGGAGTGGCAAGATCCTAAGCTTGGGGATGCCCAAGGCACCCCAAGGTAATATTCAAGGACAACCAAGAGCCTAAACTTGGGGATGCCCCGGATGGTATCCCCTCTTTCGTCTTCGTTCATCGGTAACTTTACTTGGAGCTATATTTTTATTCACCACATGATATGTGTTTTGCTTGGAGCGTCATTTTATTTTGTTAATATTTTCTTGCTGTTATTTATAATAGTGTTTTGCATCTTTAGTTTCAATAAAAATGTCAAGGATAGCCTTTACCATGCTTATTTTTCAAGTATACATGTTGCTGTTTCAAAACAGAAAGTTTACTTCTGTTGCAAAAATTCCCTAGAAAAGTCAGAATGTGATAAAATGTTGAAACCTTTTGCATAATAAGCTCTGATAAATTTACTACAGTGTTAATTTTCTTTCATAATTTTTGGAGTTAGGGAAGTATGATGAATCTTGCATTCTTTACAGACTGTACTGTTTTGGCAGATTGCTGTTATGTTTGCATTGTTTGCATATGTTTGCTTGTTTAATGATTCTATTTGAGGATAGGAGTATTAAATATGCAGAGACATTTAGTATGAAATGTTGAATAATAATTTTAGTGATTTGTTACAGCAGAAAATGATAAGGTTTTTGCATTGGTTTATACTAACTTATCTCACGAGTTCTTGTTGAGTTTGGTGTGGATGAAGCTTTCGAGATTTAGGAAACCGAGATATAAAAGGAATTAAGGAGACACAAAAGCTCAATATTGGGGATGCCCAAGGCACCCCAATATAATATTTCAAGAAGTCTCAAGCATCTAAGCTTGAGGATGCCCCGGTAGGCATCTCACCTTTCTTCTTCAACAATTATCGGTTAGTATCGGTTGAGCCTAAGTTTTTGCTTCTTCACATGAGTTGTGCTATCCTTGCAATGTCATTTTATTTTGCTTTGCTTGCTGTTTGAATACAATACCAAGATCTGAAATTCTTAAATGAGAGAGAGTCTTCACATAGTTACATAATTATTTAACTACTCATTGATCTTCACTTATATCTTTTTGGAGTAGTTTGTCATTTACTCGTGTGCTTCACTTATATCCTATGAGTAAATGGTTGAATGAGTTGAATGTCATAAATCTGAAATTATATATGTTTCATATGCTTACCTCGTTGGGAGTAATGACTTCACATCTAAGAAGTAGAGGTAGTAAATTTATTGAAGGTTAGCAAGCATTGTATTGGTCACTTGAACAATTCATGAAAGAATATTGAAGGAAGAGAAATTTCACATATAAATATACTATCTTAGACATCTTCTATGATTGTGAGCCCCATTAATTATTTTCAAACCTGAGCAAATTAGTTGAAGTTGGACAAGGAAGACAACGTAATGAGTTATGCTTGGGTGTATTTGTATAGAAGTTATATTGTTATAGATCCTCCAACATGTGGTGCTTGCTTTTTAGAATCCTTTGCTAGCCAAAATATCTGTACTAAGCGGGAATACTGCTTGTGCATCCAAATTCCTTGAACCAAGTTTCTTCATGAGTGTCCACCATACCTACCTATATGCGGTATTTACCTGCCGTTCCAAGTAAATTTGCATGTGCCAAACTCTAAACCTTCAAATAATAATATGTTTTGTATGCCCGAATCGCTCATGTAGCGACTAGGGGCTGTCAGAATCTTCCATGCTAGGTGGGTTATTCTCAAGATGAGTGGACTCCGCTCATCATTCACGAGAAAAATGGCTGGTAACCGGGATGCCCAGTCCCATGATCAAAAGATTGATGTTAGTTGAAGGCACCCGTTGTTTCGGGCAAGCCATGGATTGATGATTGTTGGTGGAGGGGAGTAAAAACTTTACCATTCTGTTTGGGAACCGCCTATAATGTATGTAGTATGGAAGATATTGGAAACTCTTGGTTGTTACGTTGACAATGAAAGCATACCTCTCAAAATTATTTTCATCTCTATTTAAAAATCGAGCTCTGGCACCTCTGCAAATCCCTGCTTCCCTCTACGGAGGGCCTATCTTTTACTTTTATGCAAGAGTCAGTAGTATTCCTTCTCATTCCTACCTACCCTTTAGTTGGCAAGCGTGTGTTGGGGAAAGATCTAAGCATATATGGCCATGCAAATATATTTGATCATGAATTATTATTGTTGACAATTATCTATATGATAAGTGAGTTGGGAGGCGAAACACTAAGCCCCTATCTTTCTCTGTGTTCGATGGATGCTATTTGTTCTAAGAATATGCTTTGAGTGGTAGCAATCATCGAAGACTATATGATAGTTGAGTATGTGGAGTTTGCTAAATCAAAGCTCTGACATAAACCCTTCCTAAAAATAAGATGGATTGTAATTGTTTGATGACTAAGAATGAAGTTTGCTAGTTTTCAAGAAAGTTTATGATCTATAATTTAACATGTGAATAGCTTGATCTTGAGAAGTTTTATGAGATGAACTACTGTTATGACATATAATCATGCTAGAAAAGGTGATTGAAATTATCATTGATCAAACTTATACACCTGCTAGCATTCACACTTCATAAATTCTTTCTTTTATCATTTACCTACTCAAGGACGAGCAGGAATTAAGCTTGGGGATGTTGATACGTCTACAACGTATCTATAATTTATGAAGCATTCATGCTATTATATTATCTGTTTTGGATGTTTACGGGCTTTATTATACACTTTTATATTATTTTTGGGACTAACCTATTAACCGGAGGCCCAGCCCATATTGCTGTTTTCTTGCCTATTTCAGTGTTTAGAAGAAAAGGAATATCAAATGGAGTCCAAACGGAATGAAACCTTCGGGAGCGTGATTTTTGGAACAAACGTGATCCAGGAGACTTGGAGTTGAAGTCAAGGAAGCTTCGAGGTGGCCACGAGGGTGGAGGGTGCGCCCCCCTACTGGGCGCGCCCCCTGTCTCGTGGGCCCCTCGTGGCTCCCCTGACCGACTTCTTTCGCCTATGTAAGTCCATATACCCTAAAAACATCGAAAAACAACAATAGATCTGGAGTTCCGTCGCCGGAAGCCTCTGTAGCCACCAAAAACCTCTCGGGACCCTGTTCCGGCAGCCTGCCGGAGGGGGGATCCCTCACCGGTGGCCATCTTCATCATCCCGGCGCTCTCCATGACGAGGAGGGAGTAGTTCACCCTCGGGGCTGAGGGTATGTATCAGTAGCTATGTGTTTGATCTCTCTCTCTCTCTCGTGTTCTTGACTTCGCACGATCTTGATGTATCGCGAGTTTGCTACTATAGTTGGATCTTATGATGCTTCTCCCCCTCTACTCTCTTGTAATGGATTGAGTTTTCCCTTCGAAGTTATCTTATCGGATTGAGTCTTTAAGGATTTGAGAACACTTGATGTATGTCTTGCCGTGCTTATCTGTGGTGACAATGGGATATCACGTGATCCACTTGATGTATGTTTTGGTGATCAACTTGTGGGTTCCGCCCATGAACCTATGCATAGGGGTTGGCACATGTTTTCGTCTTGACTCTCCGGTAGAAACTTTGGGGCACTCTTTGAAGTACTTTGTGTTGGTTTGAATAGATGAATCTGAGATTGTGTGATGCATATCGTATAATCATACCCGCGGATACTTGAGGTGATAATGGAGTATCTAGGTGACATTAGGGTTTTGGTTGATTTGTGTCTTAAGGTGTTATTCTAGTACGAACTCTACGATAGATTGAACGGAAAGAATAGCTTCGTGTTATTTTACTACGGACTCTTGAATAGATCGAGCAGAAAGAATAACTTTGAGGTAGTTTCGTACCCTACAATAATCTCTTTGTTTGTTCTCCGCTATTAGTGACTTTGGAGTGACTCTTTGTTGCATGTTGAGGGATAGTTATATGATCCAGTTATGTTATTATTGTTGAGAGAACTTGCACTAGTGAAAGTATGAACCCTAGGCCTTGTTTCCTACCATTGCAATACCGTTTACGCTCACTTTTATCATTAGTTACCTTGCTGTTTTTATAATTTCAGATTACAAATACCTATATCTACCATCCATATTGCACTTGTATCACCATCTCTTCGCCGAACTAGTGCACCTATACAATTTACCATTGTATTGGGTGTGTTGGGGACACAAGAGACTCTTTGTTATTTGGTTGCAGGGTTGTTTGAGAGAGACCATGTTCATCCTACGCCTCCCACGGATTGATAAACCTTAGGCCATCCACTTGAGGGAAATTTGCTACTGTCCTACAAACCTCTGCACTTGGAGGCCCAACAACGTCTACAAGAAGAAGGTTGTGTAGTAGACATCAGAGGCCCAACAACGTCTACAAGGAGAAGGTTGCGTAGTAGACATCACGCAGCTACGTACCGAAGTTTGAAAATAGATACTCTATCAGTTGCTAGGGATACTAGATAAAAGGGGTTTAACTAAACTACTAACAAGAACGTAAAACAGGAAATAAAGGACACTAAGTTAGTAAGGACGGTGCTTGAGTAGTAAGGTGTTCTCTAGGGTTCCAGAATCACTACCACTTATATGAACTATCGTATCTCTAATTCACTCTTCATGCGCATAAGTGGGTGGAGCCGGATACAGAACATGTTCTACTCTAACGTAGACTTCATGCCACGTACACCACTACCGCATCTTCCTCAAGCAGGTTACCACTACGATAATTAAGGGTTTCCCCGTGGACACAGCTTCTCGAAGGGTTCTTCGTTAACCCCCTATGAATTGCAACAACGAGCAATTGAGGCTTTTACTGTCACCTCAAATTACCCCAAGACCCCAACATCCCTGCCCTTATAACGACAGTAATATACGCCATGAAAACAAGGCAATAATGTGAGTGAGCGCTCCTCTCAACATTCGCGAAGGCTACTAACTCGAATCATGAACATAAGATATTGAATCGCATCAAGTATCATATAGAGTTCATCCATATCCTCGAGAACTCGTACAATTAGTTAAACATAATCATAAAGGTTGGGGACAAGTTACAAGCCGGCATCAAGCCCGTGAAGGGAGAGGGGTGGTGGTGTTGGTGGAGATGGCGGTGCGGCGGTGATGGTGATGATGGTGGTGGCGCTGGTGGTGATGATGATGGGGGCAGCACCGGCGCAATGGCACCTGCCCGAAGGCCGGTGCTCATGGTGGCGGAGCCTCCTCCTCTTCCTTGATGGTGTCCCTCCTTCTTTGGTGGTGGCGTAGAAATGGAGTTGATGTTGTGGATGAATGAGATGATGGAGATTGTGTCGCGGCGGCAGGCGGCTAGGGTATGGAGGTGCATCTATAGGACGCCTCCTCGGTCTCCTCCGTTGATGGGATGCATACAAGGGCTCTATATGAGCCTTATCCTCGCCCAAACCCTTCCTTATTGTCCAAGGATCTCGTGGGAACAAATAGAGACGAAATCAGTGAAGAATCCCGTCTGAAAGGGCAACTTACGGAGTGGTCGTATGGTACGTCGTCTTTTGTTTTGTCCTCCTCCGGTGTTTTGGCCGCCATTTCTTCATACGGACTCCGATTTTGACGTTCTTGGGCTCGTTGGATTCGCAAGAGCGACGCCAATCCATCTATGGTCCTGGATCTTGATCTGGAGCACTTTAGAAAAAAAAAAAATCACTTTTCCGCGTTCCAAAACGCCTAACTCTGGTATTGTAAGTCCTCCATACTGCTCCCGACCTTGGTCCTTTCATTGTTCTTGGTCCTACGTTCTCCAATACACCTGTAGACACAAGAAAACAAAGAAAACTAAATGAAATACTAAATGCGCAATGCTCACAAGAACTAGTGCAAAAACTAGTAATCATGCATAGTGGACAACTATTTGGTTCAATGGGACATAATATATGAAGAGAACATGCAACAAATGAGCTCTAAAAATGCTTAAAATATAGAGCCATCAACCTCCCCATGCTTATACCTTGGTCGTCCTCGAGTAAGAAGGTTGACTACCAAAAGCTCACTGTTACCAACTCTAAAGCTTACATTGAATCAAAACCCAAAAGTGATATCCATGTTCATCATGCAAGTATGCAAAAGTTAACCAGTAAGGGAGTGATACACACTATCCCCTTAGCTCCATTCCCACGGAGGTCGAGAAAGAGGAAACTATTTTAGTGGAGCACAAATTCCCGTTGCCAAAGGTTTAGAAAGAAGGTCAATATTATGTTAGGAACACATCAATGACTATCATAGACAAAACAAATCATGCATTAGCGATTGCTTCAAAAACACCAGCCCGAGGCATACCAGGTACAATATCAAGATCGTATGTCTGCGTTATTCAACTTCTCAACTACCTATGCAATACTGAGCACAAGTCTATGACTCACACTTAATGGAAAAATAGAATAATGGTCGAGGTTTTGAGAAGTCAAAAACAAAGGAAGTGTTGCATCAACGCAGCTGACCCAGATCCCATCCTCGTGTGGCACCATGTTCCAAAAGTCCGCTTCCAGGGCATGCCCATCCGAAACTCATTAGTTCACTAGGGGCTTGTGATGACCCACAAGTATAGGGGAACTATCGTAGTTCTTTCGATAAGTAAGAGTGTCGAACCCAACGAGGAGCAGAAGGAAATGACAAGCGGTTTTCAGTAAGGTATTCTCTGCAAGCACTGAAATTATCGGTAACAGATAGTTTTGTGATAAGGTAATTCGTAACGAGTAACAAGTAACAAAAGTAAATAAAGTGCAGCAAGGTGGCCCAATCCTTTTTGTATCAAAGGACAAGCCTGGACAAACTCTTATATAAAGGAAAACGCTCCCGAGGACACATGGGAATTATCGTCAAGCTAGTTTTTATCACGTTCGTATGATTCACGTTCGTTACTTTGATAATTTGATATGTGGGTGGACCGGTGCTTGGGTGCTGCCCTTCCTTGGACAAGAATCCCACTTATGATTAACCACTCTCGCAAGCATCCGCAACTACGAAAGAAGTATTAAGGTAACACTACTGGAATCAGGGATTTTGCCGTCTGCTAGTTCTTTGCCGTCCGCTAGGAGACGACAAAGAAGGTCTTTGCCATCAGCTACCAAAAAGCAGACGGCAAACAACTGGCAGACGGCAAAGAAGGTCTTTGCCATCTGTCACTTCTTTGCCGTCTGCTAGCTGACGGCAAAGAATCTTTGCCATCAGCTGGCTGATGGCAAAGAGAGAGGTGGCCCCCAGTAACGAGCCGATTAGAAAAAAATTAACGGGCCCCCTCTTTGCCGTCTGCTAGCAGACGGCAAAGATATAAATAGCGGACGGCAAAGGCTAACTAACCTAACCTAACTAACGGCCGATCGAGCCCCCCCCCCCCCGCCCGTTACTCCTCTCTGTTTCTCTCCCTCTCTCCTCCCCGACGCCACGCCACCAGATCCACCCACCGCCGCCCCCGCCGCCTGGCGCCGCCACCGCCCTCACTTGCCCCGTCGCCCCACCACCCCGCCGTCCCCACCCCACCCGCCGACGCCCCGTCGCCCCACCATCCCGCCGCCCGGCGCCGCCCCCGCCCCCGCTTGCCCCGTCGCCCCACCACCCCGCCGCCCCCACCCCACCCGCCGACGCCCCGTCGCTCCACCATCCTGGCGCCCCGGCGCGCCACCACGTCGCCGGCCCACCCGCCCCACTGCCCCGACCGTCCCATTGCCCCGGCGCGCCACCACGTCGCCGGCCCACCCGCCCCACTGCCCCGACCGTCCCATTGCCCCGGCGCGCCACCACGTCGCCGGCCCACCCGCCCCACTGCCCCGACCGTCCCATTGCCCCGGCGCGCCACCACGTCGCCGGCCCACCCGCCCCACTGCCCCGACCGTCCCATTGCTCCGGTGAGTTATTTTTTTCTTCTTCTTTTTTTTTCAGTTTTTTCATTTTTTTGCCGTTTAATTGTTAGTGATAGATTTAGTGCTAGATATGTGTTATATAGTGTTAGTGTTAGAAGAAAAGAAGAAAAGAAGTAGAAGAAAAAAGAATATGTAGAAGAAAAGAAGAAGAAGAAGAAAAGAAGTAGAAGAAGTAGAAGAAGAAGAAAAGAAGAAAAGAAAAGAAGTAGAAAAAAGATGAAAAAAGAAGAAGAAGAAAAGAAGTAGAAGAAGAAGAAAGGAAGAAAAGAAATGAAGTAGAAAAAAGATGAAAAAAGAAGAAGAAGAAAAGAAGTAGAAGAAGTAGAAGAAGAAGAAAAGAAGAAACGAAAAGAAGTAGAAAAAAGATGAAAGAAGAAGAAGAAGAAAGGAAAGAAGAAGAAGAGAAAGAAAGAAGAAGGATAGAAGGAAACACCCCGACCCCCTGACCCCCTGACCCCGACACCCCGACCCCGACACCACACCCCGACCCCCTGACCCCCTAACCCCGACACCCCGACCCCGACACGACACCCCGACACCCCGACCCCCTGACCCCGACACACCGACACCGACACCACACCCCGACACCCCGACCCCGACACGACACCCCGACCCCCTGACCCCGACACCCCGACCCCGACACCAGACCCCGACATGACACCCCGACCCCGAAACAGCACCCCAACCCCGGCACGGCACCCCGACACCGACACGACACCCCGACCCCCGACACCTCCCGAAAAGGTGCTCTTTGGCCGTCCAGAGGCCGACGGGGTCATATATTTGTGAATTATGAATTAGGTCATATATTTTTCGATTTTGTTATGAAAAACATCATATATAATTGTGTTGATCGGGTAGATTTAAATGTGCAGCTGTTTCATCGCTGCGAGGTTTGGTGTTCGACGACCTCACCGTGCGTTTGACGAGCTCTGCCCCTTCGTTCGTGGGTGAGCACAAATGACATGTCCTCCTTCCCCATTAATTATTTGCTCTGTTCCGGTGTTCGTGCCGATGAAACTTGATAGCTAGCTATATATGTGTCTTGAATCATCAATATGCGTAACCAATATGTGTCTCCCGTTCGAAAGCGTTATAGTTATAAATATGCATGCATTTGCCTATTTATAACCTTGATTCTTTCGAATTGTCCAACGCTATCCATGGACAGCCCGAGTATGTGTAGATTGGGTTCGTTTTCCCATATGCTTTGCTCCGGATCCGACGCATAAATTTCATCAGTGCCTCCCCTATTGTTCTCCGGGTACACATCCTCTCTGTTTATTGCAAAGACGTGTATCAGGAGAACAACGGGGAGGTGCTGCCGAAATTTTGCGTCGGATCCGGAGCATAGCATGGGAAAATGAACCCAATCTACACATACTCGGGTGGGATTAGGACCTATCATTACCTATTAGAGTGTAGGTTGCATGGACGTAATAAAATTGACAAAGTAGATCAACTGATGAATATATACATGGTGAATTATATATATATTTGTTGTGTGTCCAGTAGCTCTGAAAGTCAAGATGAGTGATCGTGCGTGGATGTATACCGGTCACACTGGTCAGAAGAAATGGAGCGCTGAATGGTTCACAAAAACCAAGGGGTTTGTGCAAGCCGCATTTGCAAATGGCCAGAGGAAAACCTGGTGCCCCTGTTTCCGGTGCGGCAATTGGGAAAAGAGGACAGAGGATGAAATGGCCAAACACCTGCAGAAGAGTGGTTTTACGCCCGATTATACGGTGTGGACATATCATGGTGAGTCTGCCCAACGTGACAGAGCTGAGGTGGATCGTCGTCGCACCGACGAGCATGGTACCAGGATGGAAAACATGGTGCAAGACTATGATGATGCTCGGGATTCGGACGAGGAGATGGAGGAATCTGCAAAGGCCTTCAATGAAATGTTGGAGTCTTCAAAACGTCCGCTCCACGAGCACACTGAGCTTTGTCAATTGGATGCCATCTCACAAGTAATGGCTCTGAAGGCTCAGTTCAATTTGGGCAGAGAATGCTACGATGCAATAATGACAGTATTTGGACGCTTTCTACCCAAAGGCCATGTAATGCCTGCAAACCTGTACCAGTCGGACAAAATCCTCCGTGCACTGAAGATGCCCTATGAGAAGATACATGCCTGTGAGAAAGGATGTGCCTTATTTAGGCTTGACTATGCGGACTTGAACTATTGTCCCATTTGCAAGTCTTCCAGGTATGTTGTGGTAGACAACGGTATGGGTGAGAAGACACAGACCAAAATCCCCGTTAGTGTTCTTCGGTATATGCCAATCGTACCAAGACTTCAACGTCTTTTCATGGTCGAAGAGACGGCCAGACAGATGACATGGCACAAAACAGGCAAAAGAACCGAACTAGATGCAGATGGGAATCTGATGATGGTACACACATCGGATGGTGTTGCATGGAAAAAGTTTGATGAATTACATGCTGCCAAAGCAGCTGATCCGAGGCATCCTCGAGTCGGCATCAACACAGATGGGTTCAGTGTGTTTGCTATGACGGCAACCCAATACAGTTGTTGGCCCATATTTGTCTTGCCACTCAATCTCCCCCCCGGACAGATTATGCAAAGAAAGAACATTTTCCTGACGTTGATAATTCCAGGGCCCAACTATCCGGGGAAAAATATGAATGTGTACATGCATCCGCTTAAGGATGAATTGCAAGAAGCCTGGGATAATGGGTTCAAGACATACAACGCCTATAGCAAACGGAACTTCATAATGTGTGTCTGGTACATGTACTCGATGCATGACTTGCCGGCGTATGCGCTATTCGTTGGCTGGTGTGTGCATGGAAGGTTCCCATGCCCCACATGCAAGGGAGTTCTTGAGTTTCGTTGGCTTCAGGCCGGTCGCAAGTTTTCTTGCTTCGACATGCATAGACAGTTCCTGGATCCTCGCCATAAGTTCAGGAAAGACAAGAAGAACTTCATCAGAGGTAGAGTTGTCAAAAACTCTGCGCCACCTGCGTTGACAGGCCAACAGACCCTGGATCAGTTAAACGCTCTCGAGCCAGATCCAGAGCGTCCAGGGTACTTCAAGGGGTATAATTCTAAGCACGCCTGGACTCACAAGACATGCTTATGGGATCTGCCTTACTTCAAAGACCTCCTTTGCCCACACAACATCGACGTGATGCACACTGAGAAGAATATCGCCGAGGCACTTTTTGGTACATTGTTCGGCATAGATGGGAAGTCAAAGGATAATACTAAGGCTAGAGTCGATCTGGAGGCGCTATGTGATAGGCCATTACAAAACATGAAAGAACCGAAAGGAAAGCAGAACTGGACGAAGCCAAAGGCATGGTTCAATCTTGGAAGGCCAGCTATGAGGGAAATTATCTTGTGGGTGAAAATGCAGTTGATGTTCCCCGATGGGTATGCAGCGAATCTAAAGAGGGGAGCGAGTCTTGATAAATTGAAGATATTTGGTCTCAAGAGTCATGATTGGCACATATGGATTGAGCGGGTAATGCCGGTGATGTTGCGTGGCTTCATCCCTGAGGATGAATGGCTAGTACTGGCAGAACTCAGCTATTTCTTCCGTGTTCTTTGTGCGAAAGAATTATCGCCTGGCGTGCTAGAAGAAATGGAAGAGTTGGTGCCGGAGTTGATCTGCAAGTTAGAGAAGATCTTTCCACCGGGCTTCTTTAATCCAATGCAGCATTTGATTTTGCATCTCCCGACCGAGGCAAGATTGGGGGGCCCGTGCAAAATCATTGGTGCTACCCAACTGAGAGGATGCAGAAGATGCTTCGACAAAAATGTAAAAATAAACGTAGAATTGAAGCATCGATGGCTGAGGCATTCATCACTGAGGAGGCGGCAAACTTCGTGACAGCACACTACGAAGCCAAAAATCGTCATTTGCATAATCCAAAGCCTCGGTACAATGCTGACGAACCTCAAAAGGGTGGATCCAACCTCAGCCTACTCAAAGGGAATCTTGCACCAGCCAGTGGTTCGAAACCAGTATCTCTGGATAACGAAGAATGGCGGACCATTACGTTGTATTTCAACAACCTGACAGAAGTGCGGCCGTACATCGAGTAAGTTCTCGGTACATTGTTTCGCAACTTCTATTTCCTTTGAACTGCTCTTATTCCTGGATATTTCATACAGTCGATACGTCGCCATATTCTCGTATGGAGCTGTAATCCAAAACGATTCCGTTGAAGAGTATGAGCTTCTCGCAAAGCAAGGAGGCGGCTATCCCGGTTTCATCTCTTGGTTCAAACAAACGGTAATTTCTATTAGACCATTTCATTACATTCGCTAATTTCTGCCTAATGCAACAATCCTTTCGTATTAAACTTGTAGGCTAATTCAGAGTCTATGGACGCCGAATTGAGACAAGTCGCTAATGGTTTTGACTATAAGGTACGTTCATTTGACAAATACGACATCAACGGGTATCGCTTTCGTACCTATGGCAAAGAGCTATCTATGGCCGACCAAAAGTCTACAAATTGTTGTGTATCTGCTATCGGCGAAGGAGGTACCGAGTATTATGGGAGAGTTGAAGCAATTTATGAACTTATATTCTATGGTGACAACCCACCCAATGTCGTACTCTTCAAATGTTATTGGTTTCAGCCGAAGGAGACTAGAAGGACTCATGAACATATATGGCTAGTTGAAATCAAACAAAGCACCCATTTAGATGTTCCCGATGTCTATATTACGGCTCAACAGGCGACCCAAGTATTCTATCTACCGTGGGCCTGCCAAACTAATCCAAATCTGAAAGGTTGGGATGTCGTTTATGAAGTGCCGCCACGTGCTAGACTATCTCCCCCAAAGGAAGAGGATTATGAACCTCACATTAACCCAGACACATATGAAGGAGAATTCTTCCAAGAGACACGTCTTTCCAAAAAGAGTTTCAAGAACTGCTATACTTCACCCCAAAATATTGAAGTAGACAGCGATAGTGAATCCGACATCAACCCAGAGGAGGAACAAGAAGAGCCGGAACAAGAAGAGGTTACTGTTGTGGATGACCTGTCAATGCTTGACCGATTACGTCAAGGTGGCCTTCCACATGTTGATGCCACTGAACCCTATGAGCCCGTCATTGATTATAGTGATGATGATGATTATGCATTTATTGATGATAGTGATCGAGATTATTAGTAGTGTCAGGTATATAATTTTTTATGTTGTACTTGATGATGATACACTTAAGTGATATACATATTATTATTCATGTCGGTATTTTTTTATGTTGTACTAATTTCATTTACTCTTTGTCATGGCAGGTGTTGAAAGATGGTGGGCGCTGGTAAGTTTCTTCTAGTGTTTTGCTTAACAAATGCATAAAGACCTAGACTTAGCCTTATTTCCTCCAATATGCTTACCACAATGACCTAGAGTTAGCTTCTTTTCCTCCAAAATGACTTAATAAGCTTACTGACCTCCAAAACCATCCATTTTACCTAAGTTAGCTCTAAAACAATATATACTTAGCTTTGTTTCCTCCAAAATGACCTAAGTTAGCTCTAGTATGCTTAGTTAACTAGGTTTGCTCAATAATGACATGTACTTAGCTTACTTATGTCAAAAATGGCATAATTAGCTTAGTTAGCTCATAAACAATCCATTTTACCTAAGTTAGCTCTAAAATGACCCATTATACCTTAGTTAGCTCATAAATGATCCATTTTACCCAAGTTAGCTCTAAAATGACCCATTTTACCTAGACTAACTCCAAAATGATCCATTTTACCTATGTTAGCTCTAAAATGACCCATTTTTACCTAGGTTAGCTCCAAAATGACCCATATTACCTAGGTTAGCTCCAAAATGATGCATTTTACCCAAGTTAGCTCTAAAATGACCCATTTTTACCTAGATTAGCTCATAAACGATCCATTTCACCTAGGTTAGCTCACAAACGATCCATTTTACCTAGTTTAGCTCCAAAATGACCCATCACACCTAGGTTAGCTCTAAAATGATGCATTTTACCAAAGTTAGCTCATAAACGATCTATTTCACCTAGGTTAGCTCATAAACGATCCATTTCACCTAACTTAGCTAAAAAACGATCCATTTCACCTAGGTTAGCTCCAAAATGACCCATCTTACCTAGGTTAGCTCTAAAATGATGCATTATACCTAAGTTAGCTCATAAACGATCTATTTCACCTAGGTTAGCTCATAAACGACCCATTTCAACTAAGTTAGCTCATAAATGATCCATTTCACCTAAGTTAGCTCATAAATGGCATATACTTCTTCTTCTAGTCACCTTTTTCTAACTTTCTTATTTGCCTTTTTGCAGATTTCATTCACTTCACGGAAGCTAGCTTGCTATGATGGAGTGCTTGTTTTTTCTTTCATTCTCCTCTAGTATTGTTCTAACTTGCTATCTTGATGAAACTTTGCATTGTAATATGTATGGATGGAACAATGTGTATGTGCAACTTGCTATGTATGAATGGATGGAACTATATATGTATGCACGATGAAACTTATGTGCTGGATATGTCATATGTTTGCTGTTAAATAGCCCTGTGAAATATATATATATGTCATATATTTGCTGTGAAAATTGCTGGATTTAAAAAACAGAAAAAAGAGGCACCTTTGCCGTCAGCCGCTGATGGCAAAGGCGCCTTTGCCGTCCGCCGCGGACGGCAAAGAAGCCACGCGGCAGCCACCTGTGCTCCCTGGGAGCTGACCCATTTGGTCAGTTTGCCTACAGCGGCGGACGGCAAAGGCTTTGCCTACAGTGGCAGACGGCAAAGACTTGTCCCGCAGTGACGTCCAGCTGATGTCATTCGGCGGACGGCAAAGGCCGGATGCTCTTTGCCGTCAGCGGCGGACGGCAAAGGCTGCCGTTAGCCGCCTAACGGACTAACAGCACATTTATTGCCGTTGGCTTTCTTTGCCGTCCGCCACTGATGGCAAAGGCCTCTTTGTCGTCCGCTTCAGAAAGCAGACGGCAAAGAAGCTCTTTACCGTAGCCTACTTTGCCGGAGCCTTTTGCCGTCCGCGGCAGACGGCAAAGGCCTTTGCCGTCCGCCATCCTTGCCTTTGCCGTCTGTCGTGGCAGACGACAAAGTAGCTGATTCCTGTAGTGTAAACCTAACCATAGCATGAAACATATGGATCCAAATTAGCTCCTTACGAAGCAACGCATAAACTAGGGTTTAAGCTTCTGTCACTCTAGCAACCCATCATCTACTTATTACTTCCCAATGCCTTCCCCTAGGCCCAAATAATGGTGAAGTGTCATGTAGTCGACGTCCACATAACACCACTAGAGGAAAGACAACATACATCTCATCAAAATATCGAACGAATACCAAATTCACACAACTACTTATAGCAAGACTTCTCCCATGTCCTCAGGAACAAACGTAACTACCCACAAATCATATTCATGTTCATAATCAGAGGGGTATTAATATGCATAAAGGATTTGAACATATAATCTTCCACCGAATAAACCAACTAGCATCAACTACAAGGAGTAATCAACACTACTAGCAACCCATAGGTACCAATATGAGGTTTTGAGACAAAGATCGGATACAAGAGATGAACTAGGGTTTGAGAGGAGATGGTGCTGGTGAAGATGTTGATGGAGATTGACCCCCTCCCGATGAGAGGATCGATGGTGATGGCGATGGTGACGATTTCCCCCTCCCGAAGGGATGTTTCCCCGGCAGAACAGCTCCGCCGGAGCCCTAGATTGGTTCTGCCAAGGTTCCGCCTCGAGACGGCGGCGCTTCATCCCGAAAGCTTCCTTCTTTTTTTTCCAGGGCAAAAGACTTCATATATCAAAAGATGGGCACCGGGGGCCTGCCAGGTGGCCCACGAGGCAGGGGGCGCTCCTAGGGGGTAGGGCGCACCCTCCACCCTCGTGGCCAGGGTGTGGCCCCCTTCGGTTGATTCTTTCGCCAGTATTTTTTATTAATTCCAAAACGTGCCTCCGTGAAGTTTCAGGACTTTTGGAGTTGTGTAGAATAGGTCTCTAATATTTGCTCCTTTTCCAGCCCAGAACTCCAGCTTCCGGCATTCTCCCTCTTCATGTAAACCTTGTAAAATAAGAGAGAAAAGGCATAAGTATTGTAACATAACGTGTAATAACAGCCCATAATGCAATAAATATCGATATAAAAGCATGATGCAAAATGGACGTATCAACTCCCCCAAGCTTAGACCTCGCTTGTCCTCAAGCGGAAGCCGATAACGAAAAATATGTCCACATGTTTAGAGATAGAGGTGTCGATAAAATAAAATACGGACATGAGGGCATCATGATCATTCTTATAACAGCAACACACACACACACACACATATATATATATATATATATCGTCATATGATTTCTGATGCTAAAGTAACAATCTATTCACAATGTCAAGTATGAATCAGAAACTTCATTAAAAACTAACAAACTATGATCTCGGTCATTGAAGCAATTGCAATTTATCATAACATCGGAAAGAGTCAATATAAGAGCTTTTCAGCAAGTCCACATACTCAACTATCATTTAGTCTTTCACAATTGCTAACACTCACACAATACTTGGGTATGGAGTTTTAATTGGACACAAAGAAAGATAGGGGCTTATAGTGTTGCCTCCCAACCTTTTACCTCAAGGGTAATGTCAACAATAATAGTTCATGATGACTTACATCCAATTGGATATATGTATCAGGATCTTTCCAACACAATGAGCTTGCCAAAGGATAAAATGTAAAAAGGAAAGGTGAAGCTCACCATGACTCTTGCATAAGGCATAAGACAAAAATAAAAGATAGGCCCTTCGCAGAGAGAAGCAGAGGTTGTCATGTGCTTTTATGGTTGGATGCACAAAATCTTAATGCGAAAGAACGTCACTTTATATTGCCACTTGTGATAGGGACCTTTATTATGCAGTCTGTCGCTTTTATTTCTTCCATATCACAAGCTTGTATAAAGCTTATTTTCTCCACACTAATAAATCATACATATTTAGAGAGCATTTTTTATTGCTTGCAACAATGACAACTTACTTGAAGGATCTTATTCAATCCATAGGTGGATATGGTGGACTCTCATGGCAAAACTGGGTTTAAGGATATTCGGAAGCACAAGTAGTATCTCTACTTGGTGAAAAGAATTTGGCTAGCATGAGGGGGAAACGCAAGCTCGACATGTTGGATGATCCATGACAATATACTTTATTTTGGATATAAGAAAACATAACCCATTACATTGTCTTCCTTGTCCAACATCAACTCTTTAGCATGTCATACTTTAATGAGTGCTCACAATCATAAAAGATGTCCAAGATAGTATATTTATATGTGAAAACCTCTCTTTCTTTATTACTTCCTATTAATTTCAACTATGACCAAAACTATGTTTGTCAACTCTCAACAACTTTTATTCATCATACTGTTTATATGTGAAGTCATTACTCTCCATAAGATCCATATGATCTCTTTATTTCTTTTTATCTTTCTTTTATTCCCTCAGATCATGGCGAGACAGCAAGCCCTCGACTCAACACTAATATTTATTATATATAGCTCACGGACTCGATTACATAGAGGGATCATAAAGCAAAAATCAAAACTAGATCATACTAAAACTTTATTCTACTAGATCAAGATATTACCAAAAGGATCAAACTAAGAAAAACGGTAAAGATAGGAGTGTGATGGTGATACGATACCGGGGCACCTCCCCCAAGCTTGGAAGTTGCCAAGGGGAGTGCCCATACCAGATACTTAATTCTCCTTTGGTGGCGATGATGACAATTGTGCCTTAAACTTTTTCATATTGTAGTTGAGAAGAGCAATTTCCTTCTTTAAATCATCGACCTCCGATTCCAGCTTCAAGATCTTGTCACATAAATCTCCTTTGCTTTTCTGCCGAAAACGAGAAGGAATAGATTGGTTGTTAGTCAGTTTAGCCCTCTTAGGGATACTAGACATGTTGAACTTCACGTGCATATCCCCAGGTTGAGGTAGAGGAACATCCTCCTCCTCCGAACTTGAATCATTGATCCTCATCAAATGAGCATCCTCCTCATCATCCGTAGTTCGACCACAAGGAGATAGGTCCCCATAGGTCTTTGGATCAGCAATGAGATGTGAGACATAGCTCTCTCCGTTGGAGTCTTGAGATGACATGTTGCTCTAAATCTGCTACAGAAACGGCTCGAAACAAAAACAGAGGATATTTGCGTGGTACGGTGGTCAAAACCTTTGGGAGATTATATAATGAATTTTTACCGACTAAAAGAAGTCTCGTGCAGGAAAACGGAGTCCGGAGAGCACACGAGGTGCCCACGAGGCAGGGGGCGCACCCTCCACCCTCGTGGATGCCTCGTGTCCTTCCCGGACTACTTCTAATTTTCCTATTTTCTTAAATATTCCAAAACGGAGAAAAATTGCTATTAGAACTGTTTTGGAGTCGGTTTACTTACCGTACCACATACCTATTCCTTTTCGGAGTCTGAAACGTTCTGGAAAGTGTCCCTTATGTATTCCTCCGGGGTTACGGTTTCAATCACATTAGTTTCAACATTTATGGGATTACCTGAGATATAATGTTTGATTATTTGACCGTTCACCACCTTCGGATTTGTGCCTTCGAAGTTGTTGATTTTTATGGCACCGGAACGATAGACCTCCTCGATAACGTAAGGACCTTCCCATTTAGAGAGGAGTTTTCCTGCAAAAAATCTTAAACGAGAGTTGTATAGCAAAACATAATCACCTACATTAAACTCACGCTTTAGTATCTTTTTGTCATGCCATCTTTTAACTTCTTCTTTAAACAATTTGGCATTCTCATAGGCCTGGGTTCTCCACTCATCAAGTGAGCTAATGTCAAATAGCCTCTCTCACCGGCAAGTTTGAAATCACAATTGAGCTCTTTAATGGCCCAGTGTGCCTTATGTTCTAGTTTGAGAGGTAAGTGACATGCTTTTCCATAAACCATTTTATATGGAGACATACCCATAGGATTTTTATATGCTCTTCTATAGGCCCATAATGCATCATCAAGTTTCTTGGACCAATTCTTTCTAGATCTATTAACAGTCTTTTGCAAAATTAATTTGAGCTCTCTATTACTAAGTTCTACTTGACCACTAGACTGTAGGTGGTATGGAGATGCAATTCTATGATTCGCACAACACTTGGACCCATGGCCCAAAAATGACAAAGCAGGCGAATTTTCCACAAGTGATAGTTTGTGCCACTAAAACAGAAAGTGTCATCGTGCACTATACCACTAGTCGACATCTTTACTCTCTAGGCGGTGAAGCCTAGCAAGGAGAGACCAAAGCTCTGAGACCAATTGAAAGGAACTAGATGACGACTAGAGGGGGGGTGAATAGGCGTTTTAAAACTATTACGGATTTGGCTTTATCCTAATGCGGAATTAAACTAAACGGATACATTTGAAGCACAAATCCTAAATATGCTAGGCTCAACTAAGTTCACCAACAACCTATGCTAAACAAGATAGGCACTTAAGGAAACTAGGAAGCACAAACTATATCACAAGACATGGAAGTGGGAACAACTAAGCAATTTAACTAGCACAAGATATATTAATAAGAGCAAGTATGAATTGCGGAAAGTAAAGGGTGTGGGTATGAGATAACCACAAGTGAGTCGGGGACGCGAATTTATCCCGAAGTTCACACTCGTGAGAGTGCTAATCTCCGTTAGAGCGGTGCCGAATCCAAAGATTCGGGGCGCCACCAAGTGGCTCACCGTATTCTCCCTTTCGAGTCACCCCCAACGGATGAGCCTCGATTCACTCGGGGTTGGTCTTGAAGGCGACCACCACACCTTTACAAACTTCTCCGGAGCACACCACAAACAAGGAAGCTTCTGGAGGAACCTTGACCACTTAGGCCACTTCACACCCTTCCCTGGAGCACACCACAAAAGGAAGCTTCCGGTGGAACCTTGGCCACATAGGCCTCTTCACAATCTTCCCAATGAATATCACCAAACCGTCTAGGAGGCCGAAACCTCCAAGAGTAATAAACTCACGGACTCTCACTCGAACTAATTGATGTGGGGAGCTCAAACCAATGCAACAAATGCAATGCAATGTCAAGCAACAAATGCTCAACACACTCTCTCAATCTCACAAGATGCACTCTTGAAAGTAGGAGATTGAGGAGAGGGGATGCAATGGATATGATCAACAAATGGCTCCCAAATCCATCCACAAATCCCCCTTCACATAGAGGGGAGAAAGGGCTTTGGGAGAGGTGTAGAGAGGCTCAAAATGGTGTTTAGAAAGTGTAAGAACCAACCCCCAACCGGTGGGAGGAAAGGGCCCTTAAATAGCCAAACTCCGAAACTAGCCGTTGGGGCTCCAACGGGCATTTCCTAGACACCCCGTGCGCACGGGGGTTTAGACCCCGTGCCCACGGGGTCCCGTGCGCACGGTACAAGCCCCGTGCACATGGGGCCCCGTTCCCACAGGGGTCAAATACCCCGTGCACACGGAGTCCCCAGGACAGCCAGCAGCAGCCCACTAAAACGATGATAACTTTGGCATACGGACTCCGAATTCGATGATCTTGGGCTCGTTTTGAAGCTATGGAAAAGCCCAAGGTCCTCAGATAGAGAACCAGCCAAGATCAACAAGAAAGAATGATGCAAGTAATGCAAAGGTTTGAGCTCTCTACATGCGACGAGATCAAGCTACTTGCCCGAGAGTCCCTCTTGATAGTACGGCTATCAAACCTATAATCCGGTCTCCCACCAAGCACTATGAGATCGGCAAAACTAGAAAAACCTAGCTAAGTTATACCTTGGCCTTGCATATTCAACTTGAGCTTGATGATGACTTTAATGCTTGCCTCAAGTTGGAATCCCTTTCTTGTCCACAACCACTTGGTGAAGATACTTGAATTGCTTCCTCATAGTGCAATGAGGGAAGCCTTAACTTAAGCCCATCTTCACATGTGCATTATCATGATGTGGACCGCAAGCTTCAAAGCATATAACCTCCGGCTTCTCATCTTGCACTTGGACACCTCGAACCCGATGACCATCACCACTTGATGTCATCCTCGCATAGGCTACTTGAAATATTTCCTTTTGATGAAAGCCCATGAGAAACACCTAACCCACATAGACATACCAAACACATAGCATGGGTTAGGTAACAAAGCACAATTCACAATTACTTACCATACCACTAGATCACTTGATCTCACGTGGTACAATGTTTGTGCTTTGAGAGTTGACCACTTAGATATAATCTTCGAGCTTCATCTTGGTCAACCAACATCTTTACTCCAAGCTCCATCTTGGTTTCTTGAAAGCCACAATGAACTCTTCATTTCCCTTCATTGCTTCAAGACTATATCACCAAAGACTCTTCCATGACCATATCAAGTTCCACTATGAATATCATCTTGGTCACCACTTGCCCTTCTAAAAACTCCATCACAATCTCTTGAGAGGAATAATGAATTCGTCACTCTAGTTGCTTGCTTCAAGACTTGATCAACCGAAACCCAACACATGAGCTCACCATGATCTTGTCTTGAGACCATAACTTGAATTCTTCTCTTTGATTATTCTCTCAAGCCCTTGATCCTTAAAAGCCCTCCATCATAATATCTTGAGAGGCACAATGAATTCTTCACTCTAGTTGTTTGCTTCAAGGCTTGATCAACCTAAACCCAACACATGAGCTCACCATGATCTTGTCTTGAAACCATAACTTGAATTCTTCTCTTTGATTACTCTCTCAAGACTTGATCCTCAGAAGCCCAAATATATCAATCTTTGAGATCCTCCAATGAACTCCATCATGAGCATAATTAGATTAGGCATTGAAACCAATCTTGATGGCTTCAATAGAAGTACCCGAAGACCAACTTGAAACCTCACTGGATATGGGATCTCGAGAGCCAACACCTAGGCCCCGTGAGCACGGGGTATCCAGAGAGTTGACACTCGACCCCGTGCGCACGGTACAAGCCCGTGTGCACGGGGTATCCAGAGAAGGATACCATGAGGACTTCTTCGGATGCTTTGATGGCAGACTTCACAAAACAACCCAATGCACTTCAAGCATCACTATGAAACATATAAGATTCAATGCACTTGCACTTGATGCTCCATAGGAATTGTCATTTAATACCAAATCATAGGGCAAATATATCTTCATATATATGGACTTCATCCTTGATTTCGTCCAATATCCTTGAGGCACTATCTTCATATATATATGGACTTCATCCTTGATTCCGTCCAATATCCTTGAGGCACTATCTTCATATATATGGACTTCATCCTTGATTCCGTCCAATATCCTTGAGGCACTATCTTCATATATATGGACTTCATCCTTGATTCCATCCAATATCCTTGTGGCACCATCTATGGACAAAACCTTCAAATATATCTCACTGAAAACATTAGTCCATAGAGATTGTCATTTAATTACCAAAACCACACTTAGGGGCTACATGCCCTTTCAATCTCCCCCATTTTGGTAATTGATGACAATCTCAACAAGAGGGTTTATATAATGAATTTAACACAAGTATGCAATCTATCCAAGAATGAATTGTATACTTGAGGTGGTTTTGATAGCCTCAAACATCACAAAGATAGTTGTTGTTATCAAAACCGGTTGTGCTAGCATCGAAATACTACACAAGAATTTGATGCTAGTAGAACCACAATATATAGAGCAAACTCCCCCACAATATATGCACATGAAATAACTTGGTGGAGTTTCCTCTATATACACATCCATGCAATGAGCAAGCACAACAAAAGTAGATAAGCATGAATGACAGGAACCAACCCACTTCACCTAAACCCTCTATACTTCTCCCCCATTGGCAACAAGTGCCAAAATGGAAGAAAAATCTAGACGGCCAATATAGTATGAGTTCCTCCTTAATTTGTGCATTTCTCATATTGTGAGTGGAATCAAATGCACATATCCAGTTACGAACAAACAAAGAAATTCACACTATATTGAGGATCCATAGAATGCACCAAAATGATATGACAAGAGAATCAAACATTCAAAGGATCCAAGGAACATATTTTGGACAAGGGATAATGGAGATATCCAATATGATAATCATGCTAAGCATGGGTCCAAAATATATCCAACAACTCATGAGTGCAAACATATATGCAAAACATACAAGCACTCACTCAACAAGTACTAATCATGCTATGATGCAACATACACAATGTTGACTCTAATTTAAATAAATGCATGAAGTAAGTACTTGTTACCGAGAGAGAGAGCATTGGTTCAAGGGGCCCTTGATCTAGTAAGTGAACATGAGGGACTTGATCTTGTTCTTGGATAGGTACATGATCTCCCATAGCATCTTGTTCTTATGTTGGGGGTGATGACTTCCCTTGTGGTGGATCCACAAGAGGGGCTCTTACTCCTTCTTATTCTACATGGACAAGGGGTGTTTCTTGTGGAAGAATATGACCAACCCCCATTGTACTTGTATCTCGGGAAGGAGCCTCATCACCTACAACACTTGAAACAAATTGCTCTGCATGGAAGCTGTAATTCTCATCACACTCCACATTCGCTGTTTCTCAATACATCCCGTTGATTTATTGAGAATACAGTAAGTGTGGGAGTTTGATGCATATCCAACAAATAGATCCAAATTTTGGTTAACCGGGTTTTCATGATGATAATGAAATACTTACG
Organism: Aegilops tauschii subsp. strangulata; assembly: GCF_002575655.3. Classification (NCBI taxonomy): domain Eukaryota; kingdom Viridiplantae; phylum Streptophyta; class Magnoliopsida; order Poales; family Poaceae; genus Aegilops; species Aegilops tauschii. The sequence continues at coordinate 555,732,008 of NC_053041.3, read as the reverse complement.
ACCGAACCGGGTTTTCATTTATCTTCTCCCTCAAATCAAAGAATCAATCAAGCTTGGCCCTAACAATTTCCCACGGTGTCTCCACCTTCCTCGTGAATAAGCCAAGCATCCAATGCTTCTCCAAGGTACCTAAAACACATTAAGGTACAAATTGGTCCCCAAACATATTGGGTCCGAAGTAGTAAGCACAACCACAATACATAGGGCAAACTCCATGATAAATATGTGCAAAAGGATATGAAATTGAATTTCATGCACACCTTTAACAATTAATGATATTATGGAGTTTACCCTATATAGAGGATCAAGAGAGCAAGCAAGGCATGAAGAACTATATAAATAAATATGCACGCACAAGCCTACCAAGATCCAAAGAGATATAATTTGGACAAAAGAACACTTAAATGATGAATACTCCAATAATGACATAAAGCATTCAAGTTGTCCAAATTATATCAAAGTGACGAATCCACATAGTACCGCACACAAAGTACAACATATGAACTAAGCAAAAACCAAAGAGCATAAAGGATATACACTACACACATGCTCAAAGGCTTATCTCACTCAAGTAGATAATAGATAGTACAAGCAGTGAGATATGACAAGTTGAAGCACGAGCCAAGAACAAGATGATCATAAGGTTCACCACATGAGGAAATACCAATTGAAGAGAATACAAATGGTATTGGAATTAACACTCGGGGGTAGATTCCGAAGATGCACAAGATCATCAACATACTCCAAAGCATAAGAGAAATAGCGTACTTGGCCAGGTGGGAATTTGTGCCCAATGGACCCCGTGCGCACGGGCCAAGTTAGCCCCGTGCGCACGGGGTGTCCAGTGGAATTCCAACCACCCCGTGCGCATGGGAGTCCAGGACCCCGTGCGCACGGGGTGTCCAGTAAGTTTCGTGGTACCCCGTGCGCATGGGGGTCAGAGACCCCGTGCACATGGGGTGTCCAGAAACTTACTGAAGAACATCACTGGACACCGCGGCAAAGCATGCAACAAAGGCAAATAACAACAAACAAGAGATAATTAGTGGATGCTCTGAGAATTTGAATTTCAAATGAGCTAGGCATACCACATAGTGACTAGATAAGATTGAATATCAAGACTATGTGGCATTTCTCATATTCACATTTTGGGTTTGTGATGCGCACAAAACATAGCACTCCCCCATAATGTGATGATCCACTAATATCTCACAAGAGCCAAACAAGATACAATGAAGGCTCAAAACAACAAGCACCACTATATGATGTGCAATGCAACCTACACATGCTAGATAACACAAATCAAGCATACTAGAAAATACAACATATAAATGCACATGCTAGATACAAAACCTAAGCATGCAAGGGGCGAGAACTTTCAATGTAAGCAATAAAAATACAAGTTACCGCAAGGAGGAACATTGGATAGATAATATTCTTTTCTTCATGAACTAGCCAAATCTCCAATGTCCTCCACACACCTATTGATCAAGGTTGAGCTTGATGGTCCCCAACCAAGTTGGGTCCTAAGAAGTTAGTCACAATAGGTTTGGCAACCCAAATGGCCTTTTCCATTTCCAAACCACTTTGGGCGCCAACAAACTTGGCAAACAAATTGCCAACAACATCCTTCCTAAGCGAATAATGATCATTGACTAGAGGAGGCTTAGGGATGTACCCATTGGGACAAGATGAGGATATGTGTCCCTTCTCACGACAATTATAGCAACATGTGCTCCCCCTTCTCTTCTTCTTTATTTTCTCAACTTGGGAAGCAATATCTTGGTTCATCATTGGTAGTGGCCTTTCTTCAACATGAGGTTGACCTTGAGATTGAACTTGAGGTTGACCTTGAGATTGAAATTGAGGCCGCTTCCCTTGTTGCTTCACATTTGAAGCCTTCTTCTTCAATGGACAAGATCTCACATGGTGTCCAACATTCTTGCACTTAAAGCATGTAATGTTGGCCAGATTCTTGACTTGGTCTTGTCCCTTACCCTTTTTCTTGGACTTCTTGTTGTTGGAAGTGAAACCAAGACCACCCTTGTCATGAGGGGATTTTTGAACACTCAAAATAGTGTTGAGAGTGGAATTTCCTTCATGACACATTTCCAAGTCTTTCTTCAAATTAGTGACTTGGGCCTTGAGCTCTTTGTTTTCCTTTTCAAGGTTAGTATCAAAAAAAGTACTAGAGGAAGTAGAAGCTTCATTATTAGAGCAACAAGGCAAGGAGAGCAATTCATCACAAGAATTAGCAATAATATGTCTAGATGAATCACTAGGACTAGCACATGTCAATAAAGCATTTTGAGTAGAAATAGTGCTAATGTCCACATGAGGCTCACAAGATGTTACCTTAGTCATAATAGCCTCATGAGCTAACTTTAGCCTTTCATGGGAGATAAGAAGATCATCATGAGAGTTTGAGAGCTTTTCATGACTTTCTTCTAATTCCTCATAATTGCTAGTTAGAAAATCAAGTTGAGCCCTTAGCTCAACATTCTCCTTCAAGATAGATGCTTCACAAGAAGTAGAGTTAGTAGCACAAGCATCATTGATAATATGAGAGGAGCTAGTAGAAAGTTCCTCATAAGACTTAGAGAGTTTGATGAGCTCTCCTTTGACATTCTTGTAGCCAAGGTCAAGGTGCTCAAAATCCTCTTTAAGTTGATCATGAGCAACTTCAATCTCTTCTTTAGAAGATTCTAAGTCTCTAAGAGTTTCTAGAGCATCAAGAAGGTTACAATCAAGTTGTTCATTTTGTTCTTGCTCTTCGTGAAGTAAATCATTACACTTTCCAAAATGAGTAATAAGATCTTTAAATATCTCATAAGTGTTCTTATTTACCCCACGAAGAGAATTACCAATTTCATATATTTCTTGACTCATATCCCTATCACATTCATCATCACACTCATCATTATCATTACTATGAGTAGATGATACCTCGATAGTACCTCTTGCCATGAGGCACATGTGAACATCGGAGGTTGATGATGATTCTTTTGAAGAGGGAGATTCTTCATCATCAAGAGTAGGATATCCATGTCCATCCTCTTGACACTCATAGTATTTCTTCTCCAACGTGGTGATGTTCTTCTTTGCTCTTCTAGAAATTTCTCCATTAATGATGTGTGCACTATTTTTGTTTATTTTCTCTACATTGTTAGTCAAACAACAACTAGAGGAAATAGAAGCATATAGATCATGGCAACAAGGAATATCAAGCAAATCATCACAAGATGTATTCAAGGAATCTCTACATGATATGCTTGGACTATCAACACAAGAATGTATGTCATTTTTGGTGCTAGATATGCTCAAGTCCATAGAACCAACAACACTAGCATTTCGACATGAAAGATCATCAATGTTGAGCACAACATCATCATCATCATAAGGGATATTTCCACTCACCATGTCATTACCTTGGGACATGCCATATGATTGTGAGGTGGAAGAAGTTGAAATGTCCAAGCACATGGAGGAACAAGCAATATGGAGTTCTTCATGATATGAAGATGTGGAGAACTCCTCAATTGACTCCTCCGAAAGATGATGAACCTCATCAAGATTGGACCCACCATATATTACTTCAAGCTTGGTCCACATCTCATGAGCCGACACACAAGTCATGATTGACTCAAACACTTCGAGGGATATAGACCGGATTATGATATTCTTAGCACCATATCCACAAAGCATATCATCATTTTCCTCACTAGTTGGAAAAAGTTCATCCTTCCACGGAGAAGCCCCTACAAGAACAATTCGCACAAAATTTGGACCCATGGCCCAAAAATGACAAAGCAGGCGAATTTTCCACAAGTGATAGTTTGTGCCACTAAAACAGAAAGTGTCATCGTGCACTATACCACTAGTCGACATCTTTACTCTCTAGGCGGTGAAGCCTAGCAAGGAGAGACCAAAGCTCTGATACCAATTGAAAGGAACTAGATGACGACTAGAGGGGGGGGGGGTGAATAGGCGTTTTAAAACTATTACGGATTTGGCTTTATCCTAATGCGGAATTAAACTAAACGGATACTTTTCAAGCACAAATCCTAAATGCTAGGCTCAACTAAGTTCACCAACAACCTATGCTAAACAAGATAGGCACTTAAGGAAACTAGGAAGCACAAACTATATCACAAGACATGGAAGTGGGAACAACTAAGCAATTCAACTAGCACAAGATATATTAATAAGAGCAAGTATGAATTGCGGAAAGTAAAGGGTGTGGGTATGAGATAACCACAAGTGAGTCGGGGACGCGAATTTATCCCGAAGTTCACACTCGTGAGAGTGCTAATCTCCGTTAGAGCGGTGCCGAATCCAAAGATTCGGGGCGCCACCAAGTGGCTCACCATATTCTCCCTTTCGAGTCACCCCCAACGGATGAGCCTCGATTCACTCGGGGTTGGTCTTGAAGGCGACCACCACACCTTTACAAACTTCTCTGGAGCACACCACAAACAAGGAAGCTTCCGGAGGAACCTTGACCACTTAGGCCACTTCACACCCTTCCCTGGAGCACACCACAAAAGGAAGCTTCCGGGGGAACCTTGGCCACATAGGCCTCTTCACAATCTTCCCAATGAATATCACCAAACCGTCTAGGAGGCCGAAACCTCCAAGAGTAATAAACTCACGGACTCTCACTCGAACTAATCGATGTGGGGAGCTCAAACCAATGCAACAAATGCAATGCAATGTCAAGCAACAAATGCTCAACACACTCTCTCAATCTCACAAGATGCACTCTTGAAAGTAGGAGATTGAGGAGAGGGGATGCAATGGATATGATCAACAAATGGCTCCCAAATCCATCCACAAATCCCCCTTCACATAGAGGGGAGAAAGGGCTTTGGGAGAGGTGTAGAGAGGCTCAAAATGGTGTTTAGAAAGTGTAAGAACCAACCCCCAACCGGTGGGAGGAAAGGGCCCTTAAATAGCCAAACTCCGAAACTAGCCGTTGGGGCTCCAACGGGCATTTCCTGGACACCCCGTGCGCACGGGGGTTTAGACCCCGTGCCCACGGGGTCCCGTGCGCACGGTACAAGCCCCGTGCACATGGGGCCCCGTTCCCACAGGGGTCAAATACCCCGTGCACACGGAGTCCCCAGGACAGCCAGCAGCAGCCCACTAAAACGATGATAACTTTGGCATACGGACTCCGAATTCGATGATCTTGGGCTCGTTTTGAAGCTATGGAAAAGCCCAAGGTCCTCAGATAGAGAACCAGCCAAGATCAACAAGAAAGAATGATGCAAGTAATGCAAAGGTTTGAGCTCTCTACATGCGACGAGATCAAGCTACTTGCCCGAGAGTCCCTCTTGATAGTACGGCTATCAAACCTATAATCCGGTCTCCCACCAAGCACTATGAGATCGGCAAAACTAGAAAAACCTAGCTAAGTTATACCTTGGCCTTGCATATTCAACTTGAGCTTGATGATGACTTTAATGCTTGCCTCAAGTTGGAATCCCTTTCTTGTCCACAACCACTTGGTGAAGATACTTGAATTGCTTCCTCATAGTGCAATGAGGGAAGCCTTAACTTAAGCCCATCTTCACATGTGCATTATCATGATGTGGACCGCAAGCTTCAAAGCATATAACCTCCGGCTTCTCATCTTGCACTTGGACACCTCGAACCCGATGACCATCACCACTTGATGTCATCCTCGCATAGGCTACTTGAAATATTTCCTTTTGATGAAAGCCCATGAGAAACACCTAACCCACATAGACATAACAAACACATAGCATGGGTTAGGTAACAAAGCACAATTCACAATTACTTACCATACCACTAGATCACTTGATCTCACGTGGTACAATGTTTGTGCTTTGAGAGTTGACCACTTAGATATAATCTTCGAGCTTCATCTTGGTCAACCAACATCTTTACTCCAAGCTCCATCTTGGTTTCTTGAAAGCCACAATGAACTCTTCATTTCCCTTCATTGCTTCAAGACTATATCACCAAAGACTCTTCCATGACCATATCAAGTTCCACTATGAATATCATCTTGGTCACCACTTGCCCTTCTAAAAACTCCATCACAATCTCTTGAGAGGAATAATGAATTCGTCACTCTAGTTGCTTGCTTCAAGACTTGATCAACCGAAACCCAACACATGAGCTCACCATGATCTTGTCTTGAGACCATAACTTGAATTCTTCTCTTTGATTATTCTCTCAAGCCCTTGATCCTTAAAAGCCCTCCATCATAATATCTTGAGAGGCACAATGAATTCTTCACTCTAGTTGTTTGCTTCAAGGCTTGATCAACCTAAACCCAACACATGAGCTCACCATGATCTTGTCTTGAAACCATAACTTGAATTCTTCTCTTTGATTACTCTCTCAAGACTTGATCCTCAGAAGCCCAAATATATCAATCTTTGAGATCCTCCAATGAACTCCATCATGAGCATAATTAGATTAGGCATTGAAACCAATCTTGATGGCTTCAATAGAAGTACCCGAAGACCAACTTGAAACCTCACTGGATATGGGATCTCGAGAGCCAACACCTAGGCCCCGTGAGCACGGGGTATCCAGAGAGTTGACACTCGACCCCGTGCGCACGGTACAAGCCCGTGTGCACGGGGTATCCAGAGAAGGATACCATGAGGACTTCTTCGGATGCTTTGATGGCAGACTTCACAAAACAACCCAATGCACTTCAAGCATCACTATGAAACATATAAGATTCAATGCACTTGCACTTGATGCTCCATAGGAATTGTCATTTAATACCAAATCATAGGGCAAATATATCTTCATATATATGGACTTCATCCTTGATTTCGTCCAATATCCTTGAGGCACTATCTTCATATATATATGGACTTCATCCTTGATTCCGTCCAATATCCTTGAGGCACTATCTTCATATATATGGACTTCATCCTTGATTCCGTCCAATATCCTTGAGGCACTATCTTCATATATATGGACTTCATCCTTGATTCCATCCAATATCCTTGTGGCACCATCTATGGACAAAACCTTCAAATATATCTCACTGAAAACATTAGTCCATAGAGATTGTCATTTAATTACCAAAACCACACTTAGGGGCTACATGCCCTTTCAATCTCCCCCATTTTGGTAATTGATGACAATCTCAACAAGAGGGTTTATATAATGAATTTAACACAAGTATGCAATCTATCCAAGAATGAATTGTATACTTGAGGTGGTTTTGATAGCCTCAAACATCACAAAGATAGTTGTTGTTATCAAAACCGGTTGTGCTAGCATCGAAATACTACACAAGAATTTGATGCTAGTAGAACCACAATATATAGAGCAAACTCCCCCACAATATATGCACATGAAATAACTTGGTGGAGTTTCCTCTATATACACATCCATGCAATGAGCAAGCATAACAAAAGTAGATAAGCATGAATGACAGGAACCAACCCACTTCACCTAAACCCTCTATACTTCTCCCCCATTGGCAACAAGTGCCAAAATGGAAGAAAAATCTAGACGGCCAATATAGTATGAGTTCCTCCTTAATTTGTGCATTTCTCATATTGTGAGTGGAATCAAATGCACATATCCAGTTACGAACAAACAAAGAAATTCACACTATATTGAGGATCCATAGAATGCACCAAAATGATATGACAAGAGAATCAAACATTCAAAGGATCCAAGGAACATATTTTGGACAAGGGATAATGGAGATATCCAATATGATAATCATGCTAAGCATGGGTCCAAAATATATCCAACAACTCATGAGTGCAAACATATATGCAAAACATACAAGCACTCACTCAACAAGTACTAATCATGCTATGATGCAACATACACAATGTTGACTCTAATTTAAATAAATGCATGAAGTAAGTACTTGTTACCGAGAGAGAGAGCATTGGTTCAAGGGGCCCTTGATCTAGTAAGTGAACATGAGGGACTTGATCTTGTTCTTGGATAGGTACATGATCTCCCATAGCATCTTGTTCTTATGTTGGGGGTGATGACTTCCCTTGTGGTGGATCCACAAGAGGGGCTCTTACTCCTTCTTATTCTACATGGACAAGGGGTGTTTCTTGTGGAAGAATATGACCAACCCCCATTGTACTTGTATCTCGGGAAGGAGCCTCATCACCTACAACACTTGAAACAAATTGCTCTGCATGGAAGCTGTAATTCTCATCACACTCCACATTCGCTGTTTCTCAATACATCCCGTTGATTTATTGAGAATACAGTAAGTGTGGGAGTTTGATGCATATCCAACAAATAGATCCAAATTTTGGTTAACCGGGTTTTCATGATGATAATGAAATACTTACGACCGAACCGGGTTTTCATTTATCTTCTCCCTCAAATCAAAGAATCAATCAAGCTTGGCCCTAACAATTTCCCACGGTGTCTCCACCTTCCTCGTGAATAAGCCAAGCATCCAATGCTTCTCCAAGGTACCTAAAACACATTAAGGTACAAATTGGTCCCCAAACATATTGGGTCCGAAGTAGTAAGCACAACCACAATACATAGGGCAAACTCCATGATAAATATGTGCAAAAGGATATGAAATTGAATTTCATGCACACCTTTAACAATTAATGATATTATGGAGTTTACCCTATATAGAGGATCAAGAGAGCAAGCAAGGCATGAAGAACTATATAAATAAATATGCACGCACAAGCCTACCAAGATCCAAAGAGATATAATTTGGACAAAAGAACACTTAAATGATGAATACTCCAATAATGACATAAAGCATTCAAGTTGTCCAAATTATATCAAAGTGACGAATCCACATAGTACCGCACACAAAGTACAACATATGAACTAAGCAAAAACCAAAGAGCATAAAGGATATACACTACACACATGCTCAAAGGCTTATCTCACTCAAGTAGATAATAGATAGTACAAGCAGTGAGATATGACAAGTTGAAGCACGAGCCAAGAACAAGATGATCATAAGGTTCACCACATGAGGAAATACCAATTGAAGAGAATACAAATGGTATTGGAATTAACACTCGGGGGTAGATTCCGAAGATGCACAAGATCATCAACATACTCCAAAGCATAAGAGAAATAGCGTACTTGGCCAGGTGGGAATTTGTGCCCAATGGACCCCGTGCGCACGGGCCAAGTTAGCCCCGTGCGCACGGGGTGTCCAGTGGAATTCCAACCACCCCGTGCGCATGGGAGTCCAGGACCCCGTGCGCACGGGGTGTCCAGTAAGTTTCGTGGTACCCCGTGCGCATGGGGGTCAGAGACCCCGTGCACATGGGGTGTCCAGAAACTTACTGAAGAACATCACTGGACACCGCGGCAAAGCATGCAACAAAGGCAAATAACAACAAACAAGAGATAATTAGTGGATGCTCTGAGAATTTGAATTTCAAATGAGCTAGGCATACCACATAGTGACTAGATAAGATTGAATATCAAGACTATGTGGCATTTCTCATATTCACATTTTGGGTTTGTGATGCGCACAAAACATAGCACTCCCCCATAATGTGATGATCCACTAATATCTCACAAGAGCCAAACAAGATACAATGAAGGCTCAAAACAACAAGCACCACTATATGATGTGCAATGCAACCTACACATGCTAGATAACACAAATCAAGCATACTAGAAAATACAACATATAAATGCACATGCTAGATACAAAACCTAAGCATGCAAGGGGCGAGAACTTTCAATGTAAGCAATAAAAATACAAGTTACCGCAAGGAGGAACATTGGATAGATAATATTCTTTTCTTCATGAACTAGCCAAATCTCCAATGTCCTCCACACACCTATTGATCAAGGTTGAGCTTGATGGTCCCCAACCAAGTTGGGTCCTAAGAAGTTAGTCACAATAGGTTTGGCAACCCAAATGGCCTTTTCCATTTCCAAACCACTTTGGGCGCCAACAAACTTGGCAAACAAATTGCCAACAACATCCTTCCTAAGCGAATAATGATCATTGACTAGAGGAGGCTTAGGGATGTACCCATTGGGACAAGATGAGGATATGTGTCCCTTCTCACGACAATTATAGCAACATGTGCTCCCCCTTCTCTTCTTCTTTATTTTCTCAACTTGGGAAGCAATATCTTGGTTCATCATTGGTAGTGGCCTTTCTTCAACATGAGGTTGACCTTGAGATTGAACTTGAGGTTGACCTTGAGATTGAAATTGAGGCCGCTTCCCTTGTTGCTTCACATTTGAAGCCTTCTTCTTCAATGGACAAGATCTCACATGGTGTCCAACATTCTTGCACTTAAAGCATGTAATGTTGGCCAGATTCTTGACTTGGTCTTGTCCCTTACCCTTTTTCTTGGACTTCTTGTTGTTGGAAGTGAAACCAAGACCACCCTTGTCATGAGGGGATTTTTGAACACTCAAAATAGTGTTGAGAGTGGAATTTCCTTCATGACACATTTCCAAGTCTTTCTTCAAATTAGTGACTTGGGCCTTGAGCTCTTTGTTTTCCTTTTCAAGGTTAGTATCAAAAAAAGTACTAGAGGAAGTAGAAGCTTCATTATTAGAGCAACAAGGCAAGGAGAGCAATTCATCACAAGAATTAGCAATAATATGTCTAGATGAATCACTAGGACTAGCACATGTCAATAAAGCATTTTGAGTAGAAATAGTGCTAATGTCCACATGAGGCTCACAAGATGTTACCTTAGTCATAATAGCCTCATGAGCTAACTTTAGCCTTTCATGGGAGATAAGAAGATCATCATGAGAGTTTGAGAGCTTTTCATGACTTTCTTCTAATTCCTCATAATTGCTAGTTAGAAAATCAAGTTGAGCCCTTAGCTCAACATTCTCCTTCAAGATAGATGCTTCACAAGAAGTAGAGTTAGTAGCACAAGCATCATTGATAATATGAGAGGAGCTAGTAGAAAGTTCCTCATAAGACTTAGAGAGTTTGATGAGCTCTCCTTTGACATTCTTGTAGCCAAGGTCAAGGTGCTCAAAATCCTCTTTAAGTTGATCATGAGCAACTTCAATCTCTTCTTTAGAAGATTCTAAGTCTCTAAGAGTTTCTAGAGCATCAAGAAGGTTACAATCAAGTTGTTCATTTTGTTCTTGCTCTTCGTGAAGTAAATCATTACACTTTCCAAAATGAGTAATAAGATCTTTAAATATCTCATAAGTGTTCTTATTTACCCCACGAAGAGAATTACCAATTTCATATATTTCTTGACTCATATCCCTATCACATTCATCATCACACTCATCATTATCATTACTATGAGTAGATGATACCTCGATAGTACCTCTTGCCATGAGGCACATGTGAACATCGGAGGTTGATGATGATTCTTTTGAAGAGGGAGATTCTTCATCATCAAGAGTAGGATATCCATGTCCATCCTCTTGACACTCATAGTATTTCTTCTCCAACGTGGTGATGTTCTTCTTTGCTCTTCTAGAAATTTCTCCATTAATGATGTGTGCACTATTTTTGTTTATTTTCTCTACATTGTTAGTCAAACAACAACTAGAGGAAATAGAAGCATATAGATCATGGCAACAAGGAATATCAAGCAAATCATCACAAGATGTATTCAAGGAATCTCTACATGATATGCTTGGACTATCAACACAAGAATGTATGTCATTTTTGGTGCTAGATATGCTCAAGTCCATAGAACCAACAACACTAGCATTTCGACATGAAAGATCATCAATGTTGAGCACAACATCATCATCATCATAAGGGATATTTCCACTCACCATGTCATTACCTTGGGACATGCCATATGATTGTGAGGTGGAAGAAGTTGAAATGTCCAAGCACATGGAGGAACAAGCAATATGGAGTTCTTCATGATATGAAGATGTGGAGAACTCCTCAATTGACTCCTCCGAAAGATGATGAACCTCATCAAGATTGGACCCACCATATATTACTTCAAGCTTGGTCCACATCTCATGAGCCGACACACAAGTCATGATTGACTCAAACACTTCGAGGGATATAGACCGGATTATGATATTCTTAGCACCATATCCACAAAGCATATCATCATTTTCCTCACTAGTTGGAAAAAGTTCATCCTTCCACGGAGAAGCCCCTACAAGAACAATTCGCACAAAATTTGGACCCATGGCCCAAAAATGACAAAGCAGGCGAATTTTCCACAAGTGATAGTTTGTGCCACTAAAACAGAAAGTGTCATCGTGCACTATACCACTAGTCGACATCTTTACTCTCTAGGCGGTGAAGCCTAGCAAGGAGAGACCAAAGCTCCGATACCAATTGAAAGGAACTAGATGACGACTAGAGGGGGGGGGGTGAATAGGCGTTTTAAAACTATTACGGATTTGGCTTTATCCTAATGCGGAATTAAACTAAACGGATACTTTTCAAGCACAAATCCTAAATGCTAGGCTCAACTAAGTTCACCAACAACCTATGCTAAACAAGATAGGCACTTAAGGAAACTAGGAAGCACAAACTATATCACAAGACATGGAAGTGGGAACAACTAAGCAATTCAACTAGCACAAGATATATTAATAAGAGCAAGTATGAATTGCGGAAAGTAAAGGGTGTGGGTATGAGATAACCACAAGTGAGTCGGGGACGCGAATTTATCCCGAAGTTCACACTCGTGAGAGTGCTAATCTCCGTTAGAGCGGTGCCGAATCCAAAGATTCGGGGCGCCACCAAGTGGCTCACCATATTCTCCCTTTCGAGTCACCCCCAACGGATGAGCCTCGATTCACTCGGGGTTGGTCTTGAAGGCGACCACCACACCTTTACAAACTTCTCTGGAGCACACCACAAACAAGGAAGCTTCCGGAGGAACCTTGACCACTTAGGCCACTTCACACCCTTCCCTGGAGCACACCACAAAAGGAAGCTTCCGGGGGAACCTTGGCCACATAGGCCTCTTCACAATCTTCCCAATGAATATCACCAAACCGTCTAGGAGGCCGAAACCTCCAAGAGTAATAAACTCACGGACTCTCACTCGAACTAATCGATGTGGGGAGCTCAAACCAATGCAACAAATGCAATGCAATGTCAAGCAACAAATGCTCAACACACTCTCTCAATCTCACAAGATGCACTCTTGAAAGTAGGAGATTGAGGAGAGGGGATGCAATGGATATGATCAACAAATGGCTCCCAAATCCATCCACAAATCCCCCTTCACATAGAGGGGAGAAAGGGCTTTGGGAGAGGTGTAGAGAGGCTCAAAATGGTGTTTAGAAAGTGTAAGAACCAACCCCCAACCGGTGGGAGGAAAGGGCCCTTAAATAGCCAAACTCCGAAACTAGCCGTTGGGGCTCCAACGGGCATTTCCTGGACACCCCGTGCGCACGGGGGTTTAGACCCCGTGCCCACGGGGTCCCGTGCGCACGGTACAAGCCCCGTGCACATGGGGCCCCGTTCCCACAGGGGTCAAATACCCCGTGCACACGGAGTCCCCAGGACAGCCAGCAGCAGCCCACTAAAACGATGATAACTTTGGCATACGGACTCCGAATTCGATGATCTTGGGCTCGTTTTGAAGCTATGGAAAAGCCCAAGGTCCTCAGATAGAGAACCAGCCAAGATCAACAAGAAAGAATGATGCAAGTAATGCAAAGGTTTGAGCTCTCTACATGCGACGAGATCAAGCTACTTGCCCGAGAGTCCCTCTTGATAGTACGGCTATCAAACCTATAATCCGGTCTCCCACCAAGCACTATGAGATCGGCAAAACTAGAAAAACCTAGCTAAGTTATACCTTGGCCTTGCATATTCAACTTGAGCTTGATGATGACTTTAATGCTTGCCTCAAGTTGGAATCCCTTTCTTGTCCACAACCACTTGGTGAAGATACTTGAATTGCTTCCTCATAGTGCAATGAGGGAAGCCTTAACTTAAGCCCATCTTCACATGTGCATTATCATGATGTGGACCGCAAGCTTCAAAGCATATAACCTCCGGCTTCTCATCTTGCACTTGGACACCTCGAACCCGATGACCATCACCACTTGATGTCATCCTCGCATAGGCTACTTGAAATATTTCCTTTTGATGAAAGCCCATGAGAAACACCTAACCCACATAGACATACCAAACACATAGCATGGGTTAGGTAACAAAGCACAATTCACAATTACTTACCATACCACTAGATCACTTGATCTCACGTGGTACAATGTTTGTGCTTTGAGAGTTGACCACTTAGATATAATCTTCGAGCTTCATCTTGGTCAACCAACATCTTTACTCCAAGCTCCATCTTGGTTTCTTGAAAGCCACAATGAACTCTTCATTTCCCTTCATTGCTTCAAGACTATATCACCAAAGACTCTTCCATGACCATATCAAGTTCCACTATGAATATCATCTTGGTCACCACTTGCCCTTCTAAAAACTCCATCACAATCTCTTGAGAGGAATAATGAATTCGTCACTCTAGTTGCTTGCTTCAAGACTTGATCAACCGAAACCCAACACATGAGCTCACCATGATCTTGTCTTGAGACCATAACTTGAATTCTTCTCTTTGATTATTCTCTCAAGCCCTTGATCCTTAAAAGCCCTCCATCATAATATCTTGAGAGGCACAATGAATTCTTCACTCTAGTTGTTTGCTTCAAGGCTTGATCAACCTAAACCCAACACATGAGCTCACCATGATCTTGTCTTGAAACCATAACTTGAATTCTTCTCTTTGATTACTCTCTCAAGACTTGATCCTCAGAAGCCCAAATATATCAATCTTTGAGATCCTCCAATGAACTCCATCATGAGCATAATTAGATTAGGCATTGAAACCAATCTTGATGGCTTCAATAGAAGTACCCGAAGACCAACTTGAAACCTCACTGGATATGGGATCTCGAGAGCCAACACCTAGGCCCCGTGAGCACGGGGTATCCAGAGAGTTGACACTCGACCCCGTGCGCACGGTACAAGCCCGTGTGCACGGGGTATCCAGAGAAGGATACCATGAGGACTTCTTCGGATGCTTTGATGGCAGACTTCACAAAACAACCCAATGCACTTCAAGCATCACTATGAAACATATAAGATTCAATGCACTTGCACTTGATGCTCCATAGGAATTGTCATTTAATACCAAATCATAGGGCAAATATATCTTCATATATATGGACTTCATCCTTGATTTCGTCCAATATCCTTGAGGCACTATCTTCATATATATATGGACTTCATCCTTGATTCCGTCCAATATCCTTGAGGCACTATCTTCATATATATGGACTTCATCCTTGATTCCGTCCAATATCCTTGAGGCACTATCTTCATATATATGGACTTCATCCTTGATTCCATCCAATATCCTTGTGGCACCATCTATGGACAAAACCTTCAAATATATCTCACTGAAAACATTAGTCCATAGAGATTGTCATTTAATTACCAAAACCACACTTAGGGGCTACATGCCCTTTCAAATGTGAACCACCATCAGTCATTAAGTATCTAGGGACTCCAAACCTCGGAAAAATAACTTCTTTAAGTATCTTAATAGAGGTGTTATGATCAGCACTACTAGTTGGAATAGCTTCTACCCACTTAGTAACGTAATCAACAGCAACTAAAATATGTGTATACCCATTAGAGGAAAGAAACAGTCCCATATAATCAAAGCCCCAAACATCAAATGGTTCAATAACAAGTGAATAGTTCATAGGCATTTCTTGGCGTCTACTAATATTACCAATTCTTTGACATTCATCACAAGACAAGACAAACTTACAGGCATCCTTGAAAAGAGTAGGCCAATAAAAACCGGATTGCAATACCTTATGTGCAGTTCTATCTCCAGTGTGGTGTCCTCCATATGCCTCGGAGTGACACTTGCATAGGATCTGCTCCTGTTCATGCTCAGGTCACAACGTCTAATAACACCATCTACTCCTTCTTTATAAAGGTGTGGGTCATCCCAAAAGTAATGCCTTAAATCATAGAAAACTTTTTCTTTTGCTGGTATGTGAAACTAGGTGGTATAAATTTAGCAACAATGTAATTAGCATAATCAGCATACCATGGAGCAGTACGAGAAGCATTTATGACAGCTAATTATTCATCAGGAAAGCTATCATCAATAGGTAGTGGGTCATCAAGAACATTCTCTAACCTAGACAAGTTGTCTGCAACGGGGTTCTCAGCTCCCTTTCTATTAATAATATGCAAATCAAATTCTTGTAGTAGGAGAACCCATCTAATAAGTCTAGGTTTAGCATCTTTTTTTCATAAGATATTTAATAGCAGCATGATCAGTGTGAACAGTTGCTTTAGAATCAACAATATAAGGTCTGAACTTATCACAAGCAAATACAACTGCTAAAAATTCTTTTTCAGTAGTAGCATAATTTCTCTGGGCACTGTCTAGAGTTTTACTAGCATATTGGATAAAATTTAATTTCTTATCAACTCTTTGTCCTAGAACAGCACCTACAGCATAATCACTAGCATCACACATAATTTCAAAGGGTAAATTCCAATCTGGTGGCTGAATAATAGGTGCAGAAATCAAGGATTTCTTAAG
This sequence comes from Aegilops tauschii subsp. strangulata, assembly GCF_002575655.3. Taxonomy (NCBI): domain Eukaryota; kingdom Viridiplantae; phylum Streptophyta; class Magnoliopsida; order Poales; family Poaceae; genus Aegilops; species Aegilops tauschii. The sequence continues at coordinate 555,715,479 of NC_053041.3, read as the reverse complement.
TATTTAAAATGCTTCTACACAATCATCATCAAAGACAAAAGGAACATCTTTTTGTAAGAGGTTAGTCAGAGGCCTAGAAATTTTTGAGAAGCGTTTAATGAACCTCCTATAAAAACCGGCATGACCAAGGAAACTTCTTATACCTTTAATGTCTTTAGGACACGACATATTTTCAATAGCATCAACTTTAGCTTTATCAACTTCAATACCTCTTTAAGAAATATTATGCCTAAAGACAATACCTTCATTAACCATAAAGTGGCACTTCTCCCAATTCAAGACAAGATTAGTTTCTTCACATCTCTGCAAAACTCGATCAAGGTTGCTCAAGCAATCATCAAAAGAAGTTCCATAAACGGAAAAATCATCCATGAAAACCCCAACAATCTTTTCACAAAAATCAGAGAATATAGCCATCATGCATCTTTGAAAGGTAGCAGGTGCATTGCATAAACCAAAAGGCATACGCCTATAAGCAAAGGTACCGAAAGGGCAAGTAAAAGTGGTCTTTTCTTGATCCTCTTTTGACACAGGTATTTGAGAGAAACCAGAATAACCATCTAGAAAGCAAAAATGTGTATGTTTGGATAATCTTTCTAGCATTTGATCAATAAAAGGTAAAGGGTAATGATCCTTTTTAGTAGCCTTATTCATGAAATCAATTACCATTCTATAACCTGTAACTATTCTTTGTGGGATCAACTCATCTTTATCATCAGGAACAACAGTAATACCTCCCTTCTTAGGGCACAATGGACAAGACTTACCCACTGACTATTAGCAACAGGATAAATTATACCTGCCTCCAGAAGCTTTAGTATTTCTTTTCTTACCACTTCTTTCATCTTAGGATTTAATCGTCGTTGGTGATCAACAACCGGTTTAGCGTCTTTCTCCAATTTTATCTTGTGTTGGCATAGAGTGGGGCTAATGCCCTTAAGATCATCAAGAGTATATCCAATAGCAGCACAGTGCTTCTTCAGAGTTTTCAATAATTTCTCTTCTTCCTGCCCTGAAAGGTTAGCACTAATAATAACAGGATATATCTTCTTTTCATCAAGATAAGCATATTTAAGAGTATCGGATAATGGTTTAAGCTCAAACATGGGATCACCCTTGGGTGGAGGAGGATCCCCTAGGATTTCAACAGGCAAGTTGTGTTTCAAAATAGGTCCCTGTTTAAACAATACTTCATCTATTTCCCTTCTTTTATTCATAAACATATCATTTTCATGGTCTAGCAAATATTGTTCTAAAGGATCATTAGGAGGCACGGCAATAGAAGCAAGACCAATAATTTCATCTTTACTAGGCAATTCTTTATCATGGGGTTGTCTACGAAATTTAGCAAAATTAAACTCATGAGACATATCCCCTAAACCAATAGTAACAACATCCTTTTTGCAATCTATCTTAGCATTAACAGTATTCAAGAAGGGTCTACCAAATATAATGGGGCAAAAGTCATCTTGTGGGGAACCAAGAATAAGAAAATCAGCAGGATATTTAACTTTCCCACACAAGACTTCAACATATCTAACAATCCCAACTGGTGAAATAGTATCTCTATTGGCAAGCTTAATTGTAACATCAATACCTTCTAACTCAGCAGGTGCAATATCATGCATAATTTCTTCGTATAAAGAATGAGGTATTGCACTCGCACTAGCACCCATATCACATAAGCCATGATAGCAATGATCTCCTATTTTAACAGAAATAACAGGCATGCCTACAACAGGTCTATGTTTGTTTTTAGTATCGGGTCTAGCAATTCTAGCAGCTTCATCACAGAAGTAAATAACATGCCCATCAATATTATCAACCAAGAGATCTTTAACCATAGCAATACTAGGTTCAAATTTAATTTACTCAGAGCGTGTAGGTGTTCTAGCATTACTCTTACGAACCACAGTTGAAGCTTTAGCATGATCCTTTATTCTAGCAGGAAAAGGTGGTTTCTCAATATAAGTGGTAGGAACAATAGGATCAACATTATAAGTGATAGTCTTTTCTTCAACTTTAATAGGTTCAACTACTTTTACTTCAATGGAAGGATGATATTTAAACCACTTCTCCTTAGGGAGATCAACATGAGTAGCAAATGATTCACAGAAAGAAGCTACTATCTCAGAGTCAAGTCCATATTTGGTGCTAAATTCACGAAAAACATCAGTATCCATAAAAGATTTAACACAATCAAACTTAGGTGTTATACTAGACTCCTTACCTTCGTCGAGATCCCAATCTTCAGAGTTGCGTTTAATTCTTTCCAATAAATCCCATTTGAATTCAATAGTCTTTATCATAAAAGAACCAGTACAAGAAGTATTGAGCATGGAGCGATTATTAAGAGAAAGCCGGGCATAAATTTTTTGAATAATAATTTCCCTCGAGAGATCATGATTGGGGCATGAATATAACATTGACTTAAGCCTCCCCCAAGCTTGAGCGATGCTTTCTCCTTCGCAAGGCCAAAAATTATATATATAATTACGATCACGATGAACCTGATGCATAGGATAAAACTTCTGATGAAATTCCAATTTCAATCCGTTGTAGTTCCATGATCCAATATCATCGCATAGCCTAAACCATGTCAATGCCTTTCCCTTCAAAGATAAAGGGAAGACCTTCTTATTGATAACATCCTCGGGCATACCTGCAAGCTTAAATAATCCACAAACTTCATCCACATATATTAGGTGCAAATCAGGATGTAATGTTCCATCTCCTGTAAAAGGATTAGCTAGCAGTTTCTCTATCATACCCGAAGGAATTTCAAAGTAAACATTTTCAGTAGGTTCAGTAGGTTGAGGAGCAACTCTTTGCTCTACTGGTCGGGGTGAAGATACCCCGAACAAGCCCCTCAAAGGATTACTTTCCATAGTAACAAGTGACAGTAAATTTCAGCACACTATATAAATTTTTCCTTACCAAATTCCACTTACCAAAGGCGCTTCAGTCCCCGGCAACGGCGCCAGAAAAGAGTCTTGATGACCCACAAGTATAGGGGATCTATCGTAGTCCTTTCGATAAGTAAGTGTGTCGAACCCAACGAGGAGCAGAAGGAAATGACAAGCGGTTTTCAGTAAGGTATTCTCTGCAAGCACTGAAATTATCGGCAACAGATAGTTTTGTGATAAGGTAATTCGTAACGAGTAACAAGTAACAAAAGTAAATAAAGTGTAGCAAGGTGGACCAATCCTTTTTGTAGCAAAGGACAAGCCTGGACAAACTCTTATATAAAGGAAAACGCTCCCGAGGACACATGGGAATTATCGTCAAGCTAGTTTTCATCACGTTCATATGATTCGCGTTCATTACTTTGATAATTTGATATGTGGGTGGACCAGTGCTTGGGTGCTGCCCTTCCTTGGACAAGCATCCCACTTATGATTAACCACTCTTGCAAGCATCCGCAACTACGAAAGAAGTATTAAGGTAAACCTAACCATAGCATGAAACATATGGATCCAAATCAGCCCCTTACGAAGCAACGCATAAACTAGGGTTTAAGCTTCTGTCACTCTAGCAACCCATCATCTACTTATTACTTCCCAATGCCTTCCCCTAGGCCCAAGTAATGGTGAAGTGTCATGTAGTCGACGTTCACATAACACCACTAGAGGAAAGACAACATACATCTCATCAAAATATCGAACGAATACCAAATTCACATGACTACTTATAGCAAGACTTCTCCCATGTCCTCAGGAACAAACGTAACTACTCACAAATCATATTCATGTTCATAACCAGAGGGGTATTAATATGCATAAAGGATCTGAACATATAATCTTCCACCGAATAAACCAACTAGCATCAACTATAAGGAGTAATCAACACTACTAGCAACCCACAGGTACCAATCAGAGGTTTTGAGACAAAGATCGGATACAAGAGATGAACTAGGGTTTGAGAGGAGATGGTGCTGGTGAAGATGTTGATGGAGATTGACCCCCTCCCGATGAGAGGATCGATAGTGATGAGATGGTGACGATTTCCCCCTCCCGGAGGGATGTTTCCCCGGCAGAACAGCTCCGCCGGAGCCCTAGATTGGTTCCGCCAAGGTTCCGCCTCGAGACGGCAACGCTTCATCCCGAAAGCTTCCTTGTTATTTTTTTAGGGCAAAAGACTTCATATATCAAAAGATGGGCACCAGGGGCCTGCTAGGTGGCCCACGAGGCCGGGGGGCGCGCCCTCCACCCTCATGGCCAGGGTGTGCCCCCCCTTCGGTTGATTCTTTCGCCGGTAATTTTTTATTAATTCCAAAACGTGCCTCCGTGAAGTTTCAGGACTTTTGGAGTTGTGCAAAATAGGTCTCTAATATTTGCTCATTTTCCAGCCCAGAATTTCAGCTGCCGGCATTCTCCCTCTTCATGTAAACCTTGTAAAATAAGAGAGAAAAGGTATAAGTATTGTAACATAATGTGTAATAACAGCCCATAATGCAATAAATATCGATATAAAAGCATGATGCAAAATGGACGTATCAGCTTGTTTGGTTGTCTGCACGCTTTTCGCGTTTCCCAGGAGCCTGTCCCCGTTGAGCCTGTTTGAGGGTATGCAGGCTTTTGACCATGTTTTGTGTGTCGTTTGGTCGCCTGCATTTACCCCGTCCCGTATCCTCCCCGGTAGTGTAAATTGCACTACAACAAGCCAACATTTGAGGAAATGGTTGATTTGAGCATTCCTCTGGAGCCTGGCTGATGCTTTGAGCTTTGTGTCGATGCAAGCATTCATGCGGGTAAGCAAATAGCCAAATCTTGGCCCACTAGAGGTTGCATGAGTCCGTGCAACGTACCAAACACGTCGTAGTCTGTCCAGAAGCTGCAAGCTCATGGGCATGACTATTATGTTAGTATAAACCTTGTTTTGGTCTCGTGAGAGCATCTACAACCGGACTTGGCAAATCCGACCCCTCAAACGTCCGTGGATGCGCCCGAGCGCGCCCGCGGACAGTAACCGGTCAAGCCTCAAATTCCCTTCTCACAACCGGACACCTCAATTAGCATATCTCAAATTCATACAAACTCATGCAACTACGTAAACGATGCATTACACGCATCGTCCGGCTACTACATAAACGATGCATTACACGCAACCGCGATGATCCAGCCCCGGAGGATCCGAGCGCCCGATGTGTCGACGCTATGAAGTCGCGCCAGACAGATCCTGCCATCGGTCGGGCGCTGTCCCTCGGGAGCGGCGGAGTGCAATGTGGACGGCTATTGCCTCCTCCAACCCGCACGGAATACACCCTAATCGATGGATCCAGACTGGTCGGAGTCAGATCCGCTGCCCCCCATGCTGGAGAAGGCCGGAGATAGCCCGACGGGAGCTTGGATGGCGGAGGGGAGTGGAGAGGAGTGGAGTGAAGTGGACTGGATTTGGTCCGGCGGGCGGATAGCGAGGAATATATGTCGAGTCGAGTGGGCCAGCGCGGGCTGAGGACGATGTGGCGGACCCCCCCCCCCCCCCCTCAATATCCGCCTCATGCAGGCTGGATATGAGGGGTGCCGGTCAGTCCGGACGTCTAAGGCCCGTTTAGGTCGCATTTTTATGATCGGTAAGTGACTGGGCCGTCCGCCCAGATGTTTGAGGCGTCCGGTTGTAGATGCTCTGATGTACCATGTGTTGCACAAGTGAACAAGTTAGCTTGTGACAGGTTTCATTTGTACATTCGCGTTGTTCTGGACTTGGTCCAGAAGGTTGTATGCCAGTTTAACAAGTTTGAGAGGGTTCTGTCAAGAGTCGGTTGTGTCCACGTATAAATAAACCAGCATTTTTTGCTGGAGAAAATGATCGAATGACAATCTGGGATTCGTTGCCTGAAACCTACTCTGTTTTATCTCCTCTGTTCTCTCTCGTTTCAGTCACAAGGAGAAGAAGCAGGCTGGCGGCTTAACTTATCACACCTTCCACAAACAGTCAGATTTAAAACTGATATAAGCATCTTACACTGGTCGATAGCGAATTGCAGGCACAGGCTTCAGCATTTTCAGAATCAAAGCAATCATTCATAACTTGACTCGCTGCAAACAGAACCTCCCCAACTGCATCCCTGGCAATCACTCCGGCAGCAGCAAGGCCACCTTTTAGTGAAAATGCTGCGTCACCGTTTATTTTGATACAACTACAATATTTCTATAACATGTACTAGTAGTACCCATGTTCCAAAAGCATGATTAAAACATTTTTTTCCTTAAAATGTAATTAACAAAAAAATGTTTAGATTCATCCAATAGAAATTGTACCTTCAGATTTGTCATGGAAAATAGTTTCAGTCTACACCTTTTCATTGCATTATACACTAACATACACATATAAAAAGTACTCCCTCCATCCCAAAATAAGTGACTCAACTTTGTACTAATTTTAGTACAAAGTTAGTATAAAGTCGATTCACTTATTTTGGGACGAAGGGAGTAGCACTGTAGCAGCCAAAATTGTATCTCGAAAATATGAAGGGAGTAGTAACAAAGAGGTTCTATCTAGGAACATCTGCGCGAATTCAAGACCTAGGGCGATAAAACAGAAATAAGACAAAATCCATCGAGAACTCATGGTGTTCCCCACACAGAATTATTTAGCAGGCGCATCTGAGCTTGTGTAATGATCGATGATGGTGTAACTGCCTTGATGCGAAATCGTATGCATAAATAATAGAGCTTGATCTCAAGCTGAAAACAAGATGGAGCCACCTCCACAAACCATCAAATAAGCGAGTTATTTCCTATTCTCCCTTACTTTCTAGCATAAGAAAGTGCTACCCATCTTTCTAGGCTCCTGCATTTTTCCACACATAATTGTTTCTTGCAAACGAGAAAATTATTTATATTTTTTCTTGTTTTTTACTCCCTCCGTTCCATAATCCTTGTCATGGTTGAAAAACCACGACAAGAATTATGGAATGGAGGGAGTACAATTGATGACTCTGGTGTTTCTTTCCTAGATTATAAATGATCAGAAATATGGTTACCTCGATTCTGAAATACTCATAATGCATGCAGAGCCGTGACAGCCACAGCCACATTGTTGCTTCCATGTCATAGGACATCAAAACTCAAAATTGAGAAACGATGCTGCAGAGCTGCACTGGACTGGAACGTGTGGGCAACACTACAGGTATCTTGGTGGAACTAGAAGTGAGATTACCATGAAAAGTGAACGGCATCGCTTATTTATTTAACACAACACTCTTTTAAGCTGCCTACCAGAACAAAAAGCACAAACTAAGATGGCATATTGCATTCTTCTGGAGCACCGTCCGTTAAAAAAAAAAAACTACTAACAAAATATGAACATTATGATCCACGCACAGCTTGCTAATGTTCTGATAACAACATTATCTACTTGAAACGTGCCACAGGGAAAGAGTTTTTCTTTTTCAAACTATGAGCAGTATAGAAAAATGATTTCAAGCATTATACCATTAGCACAATTTGACATATTATAACGTTAGCAGATGGTCATGTTTCTACATCATCACCATCCCTCAAACACTACGCCAAGTTAACCGAATACATGGAGGTAGGAGTTCTCCAAAATCATTGGTATGCAGAAACCAATACAGACAACGGAAAGCTTGGTACAATTTTGGGTAACGAATCACCCAAGTTAGCTTAAAAGTGAACCACCATCGCTCAAACTATAAAAGCATGCATACATCAGCCAGAAAAAAGGCGACTGATCGGCGCCGGTGCGCCGGCCCAAAATTTCGGCCGGTCGCACCCTAGCCGCCCGATTAGCCCACCACGAGCCGTAGGATCCTCGTCCATCCAGTTCGCTTTCTTCTTTCTCACCCCGTTCATAATTCAGATCTGAAGAAACACTGCAGGACATGGCGGCCACCCATCATTGCTGCGTCGCGCAGCGCGCGGCTGCCCTTCCCCGTTTGTCGCCGTCGACAGCCGCCGCCGCTGATGCTTGCCGTGGACGCTCACAATGAAAAAGTTGTCAAAAAGCAGCTCTGTGTCGCGGCCCCTGTTGAATCTTTTGAAAACCTGGATCCAGCAAATTGAAGCTATTGTTGTAGCAAATGTTGCTGGTCCATCAAAGAATTAAACTCTGGAGGAAACATTTTTCGATGTTGGTTCCAGCAAAACAAAATTGTGGTTGTAGCAAATAATCGCTGGTACAAGAAGAACAAATTCTGATGGAAGCATTTTTGGATGTTGGTTCCAGCAAAACAAAACTGTGGTGGTAGCAAAAAATCGCTGGTACAAAAAGAACGAATTCCAGTGGAAGCACTTTTGGGCGCTGGTTCCAGCAAATCGCCCAGTCGGTTCCAGCAAACCTGGTCGTGGTTGCAGCACTCCCCGCCATGGTCACCCTGCAGCTCGCCGCTGTCACTGGTTCCAGCAAAATCCGGGGGCGGTTGCAGCTCCTGCCTCAACGGTTGTAGCATCTCGTGTGCTCCGCCGTCGCGCCTGCCGGTCGAGGTAGTAACAACTCCTTGCAGGTTGCAGCTCGCCCAACAAGGGTTGTAGCATCCACACCAGCCGGTGGTAGCTCGTCAGCTTGCGGTTGTAGCTCGGCTGTTACCAGCGTCGTCGCCGACCATCACCAACCTCGCCGACCGGCCTGTTGAAGCTCGCTGGCCGCCGCCCCCACAATCTCCTGCTCGCCCCAACTCCCGTACCAGCACCCCCCGTGCCCCTTCCTTCACACCGATGTGACTTGCAGCTAGTGGAGAGGGGGATTTAGTTGCCTTGGAGATCAGCAGAGGAGAGGGATTATGCAAGGAGAGGAGCAGAGGTCGTGTAGATGGGGATGGGGAATGAGTGCTGGAGCTCAGGGGCGAAGGGATAAGGCAGTCACGGGCGTGGGCGGTGCGTGGGGCCAGTGATGCGTGGAGAGGAGAAAAGAAAGCGGTATCTGCGCGAGTGAGCGGCGTGACCGGCCGAAGCTTGGGCCGGTCCGCCGATTTCAAACGTTTCCCCAGAAAAAACAACAGCCCACTTCAAACAAACATACCATAGCACAAAGAACTAATGCCTGTCGAATATCCACTTCTTATAAAGCGTGCAATGACTGTAACTCTGCATACAACGGCACATATGTCAGATATGCCGGCCAGCCATCTTCAAGATTGGAGATCACTTTGACTTGCTGAAGATCCATATTATAGCACATGAATGTGGTACCCCACCCAGCAGTGAAGAATATCGTGTTGCATTCCGGATGAATCGTAATCCAATCAAAATCCATCGCAATCCAATCAAAACCTCCTTCAAGGTAGGCATCCATCCCTCGAAATATGTGTGAAGCTTCGATGCTGTGCTTCAATATCCATTTTCTGCTTTGATAGTCGTTCAGAACATAAACTACCAATCTAATGACACTATCTCCACCTCTCTGAAAATTGGCATAATGCAGCCGGCCCTGCGACCGCTGAATAAAACCGTCAACCAAACCACCAGGGACACTGAAGCTCATCCATGTTTCCCCCTCTGTGTCTACCACAGCTAGATGACTGGATAACCGACGAGCATTGGCTTGAAAATGCAGATAGCCATCAAGAAAGACAAATGTCGACAGACGATCAATGGGCCTAATTTGTTTGTTCCATCTCTGTTCCTTATAAACCCATCCTCCAGTTTGAGACGAATACACTGCCACTCCGGCGATGTGAGGGTGCCAGTTTGGCTCCTGCTCCTCTACCAACTCAAACACATGGAAATGCGGCGACAGGGCTGGGTCGAAGCCCAAACGAGCGGTGGCCACCTCGCTGGTGGCCTTGCCGGAGCTCGGCAACACCACCCACTTCTCCGTGGCGGGATTGCACACGACGTAACGGGACTCTTCACCCTCGGCGGAGGCGTCGCACCAGCGGCAGAGGAGGAGGCCGTTGCAGCAGTCCAACAGATGGATGCGCTCATGGTTGGGCAGGAAGGAGCAAGAGGTGTCGATCGGAGGGCACCGTTTCCCCGGGAAACTGGTGAAGTGGAGAGGTGGTTGCAGAAACCACTCGACGGTGTACTTGTTGTCGTAGAAGAAGCCGGCCGGGGTTTGGGGGAGCCTTTTGCGGTGGTCGGGGTGGTCGATGAGGGCCAGCCAGTGGCTGGAGACGCACCTGAAGCGGAGGAGCGACTTGGCGGGGACGCGCGAGAGGATCTCGACGAGGAGATCGTCGGCGAGTATGTCGATCGCCGTCCCGCTCTGCTTCGTGTACCGGGCATGAGGAGAAGCGCGGCCTTCCTCCCCCGGGTGAGAGATATCTGCGGGGTCGGACATGGCGGCGGCGAGCCGGCGACGCCGTCTTTTTTTTTTTTTTTTTTTTTTTTTTTTGAGAATTACGACGCCGTCTAGCTAGAGGGACGGAGAGTGAAACCTAATGTCAGAGCATCCCCATCAGGCTTAACAGATTGGGCTGTCCAGCGACAGTACACATGGGCTCAGCCGTGTCACAACTAAACTCTGAATTGGAAGAATAGGACTTGCATATACAAACAAAAAGACATGTTACTAAAAAAACAAAAAACAAACACAGGACATTTTGTTTCTAAAAAAAATAAGACATTAACATTTTGATTTCTGAAGGAAATGGTGAAGGAGAATTGTTTGGGAAATTCTACTGCACGACGATTTTGACTTAATTAAGCAGATCAAAGATCAACTATCAGAAAAGATCGGATCGAGCTTCCACATAAGAATGGCACTGCCGAACATACCTGGCCAAACAGGCCGGCCCTGCACGGCACGGATCGGCCTGGCGTAATCGTGCCTGGCCCGACCTGACCCGCCATGGCACGTTTATTATACGGGTCGTGTCGTGCCGGCCCACGTACTACGCCTCCAGGCCCATGCACGGCCTAATTAGTAAACGGGCCCGCACGTTGGCCCGTCTAGCACGCTGGGCTATATATTTTCAGCTTGTTGGGCTGATTTTTAGGCCTATTGGGCTATATTTTAGGTATACATATATAAAAAAATTCTGAAAATTATATAAAAAAATAAATGGGTCGTGTCGTGCCGGCCCGCGTGCCCAGGCTCCAGGCCCAGGCACGGCCCAAGGCGTGTCGCGTGCCGGGCACGGCCTGTTTAGCCCGTGTCGTGCCTGGCCCATGGCGGGCCATGCCGGCGTGCTCGCGGGCTGGCCTGTTTGGCCTGGCCCGTTTGGCCACCTATACTGGCGAAGGAAAGAGGGTATGTCACAACCCTAGAAATTGTTTGTAAATAGTTGCATCTGCATCCATGCATCATGTTTAAATTTTTGTTAAACTTGAAATGAGGATTGATCAAACCCTAGCACCCCTCTGAAATACTAGGATCAACTAAAATATTTTTCAATGAACCCAAAATTCCCTTCAGAAAAGTTCATCATTTTTTAATTGGTCGAAAACCTCTGCCAAAAATGGTGCACATTTTTCTAGGGCATCTTTGGATTTTGGAATTAAATCATAGTGTATCTGAATTTGAGCATTTAATTGCTATAATTATTTTAAGTGCTCAAATAATTCTGAAACCAATTGAGGGTTGTTGGAAAATATTTTAAAGGTGCCCACAATTTATTTCAGAATTTTCTAAAATGGTTTAGTACTTTTACTAAATCAAAACAAACAAAAGAATATAGAAAACATAAATGGAATAGAGAGAGATAGGAAAAACTTACCTGGCGGCTAGCAACCAGCCCAACCCACTTCCTCCTTCTGTCTTCTTCCACCTCGTGCCAAAAGGCACGAGGGCGCGTGGTCGCCGCACGCCCGACCACCTCCTTTCTCCCTGCCTGCCCCTCCCCGACGCGTCTGGACGACGTCACGCACCTCCCTGCCTCTCTCCCCCTCCGTGCTCACTTTCCCCTCCTCTGCTCCCTCTCCGCGGCGCGCCCGAACACACCACAGCATGCCGCCGTGCACCACCGCGTCTACCGGCCACCCGACGCCATGCCGCTGTGTTTGTAGTCTCCGCCTCGACTCCCTGGAGCTCCAAGCCGAAGCAAGCGACCGCGGGAGCCCTGCCCCACCGCCATCGCCATCATCCTCTTCCTGTTGGGTAACGTAGCATGCAATTTCAAAAAAATTCCTACGCTCACGCAAGATCTATCTAGGAGATGCATAGGAATGAGAGGGGGAGAGTGTGTCTGCGTACCCTCGTGGACCGAAAGCGGAAGCGTTTGACAACGCGGTTGATGTAGTCAAACTTCTTCTAGCTCCGACCGATCAAGCACCGAACGTACGTCACCTCCGAGTTCTGCACACGTTCAGCTCGGTGACGTCCCTCGCCTTCTTGATCCAGCAAGGTGTCGAGGTAGTAGATGAGTTCCGTCAGCACGACGGTGTGGTAACGGTGATGGTGAAGTTATTCTCGCAGGGCTTCGCATAAGCACCGCGAGAATATGACCGGGGGTGTAAACTGTGGAGGGGGGCGCCGCACACGGCTAACAATTGATGTTGTATCTTCTGGGCGCCCCCTTCCCACATATATATAGGTGGGAGGGGAGGAGAGGCAGCCATGAGGCACCCCAAGTAGGAGGAATCCTACTTGGGGTCCTCCCCAACTCGGCCTTCCCCCTTTCCTTATTTTCGGAGGGGGGAAAGGAAGAGGAAGGAGAGAAGGAAAGGGGGGGGGGGCGAACCCCCTCTTTCCCTTCTCCAATTCGGCCTCCTTCCTTGGGGGCACCCCTTGTGGGCTGGTGTGCTCCCCTCCTATGGCCCATATGGCCCATATCTTTCCCCCGGGGGTTCCGGTAACCCCCCCGGTACTCCGATAAATACCCGATACTATCCGGAACACTTTCCGGTGTCCGAATACTATCATTTTACCTCTCGACCACTTTGAGACTCCTCGTCATGTCCATGATCTCATTCGGGACTCCGAACAACATTCGGTCACCAAATCACATAACTCATATAATACTAAATCGTCATCGAACGTTAAGCGTGCAGACCCTACGGGTTCGAGAACCATGTAGACATGACCGAGACACCACTCCGGTCAATAACCAATAGCGGAACCTAGATGCTCATATTGGCTCCCACATATTATACGAAGAACTTTATCGGTCGAACCGTTATGAAAACATACGTTATTCCTTTGTCATCGGTATGTTACTTGCCCGAGATTCCTTCGTCGGTATCCTCATACCTAGTTTAATCTCGTTACCGACAAGTCTCTTTACTCGTTCCGTAATACATCATCTTGTAACTAACTCATTAGTCACTTTGCTTGCAAGGCTTCTTATGATGTGCATTACCGAGAGGGCCCAGAGATACCTCTCCGATACTCGGAGTGACAAATCCTAATCTCGATCTATGCCAACCCAACAAACACCTTCGGAGATACCTGTAGAGCATCTTTATAATCACCCAGTTACATTGTGACGTTTGATAGCACACAAGGCATTCTTCCGGTATCCGAGAGTTGCATAATCTCATAGTCGAAGGAATATGTATTTGACATGAAGAAAGCAATAGCAATAAAACTGAACAATAATTATGCTAAGCTAACAGATGGGTCTTGTCCATCACATCATTCTCCTAATGATGTGATCCCGTTATCAAATGACAACTCATGTCCATGGTTAGGAAACCTTAACCATCTTTGATCAACGAGCTAGTCTAGTAGAGGCTCACTAGGGACACAATATTTGTCTATGTATTCACACATGTATTTAGGTTTATGATCAATACAATTCTAGCATGAATAATAAACATTTATCATAAAATAAGGAAATATAAAATAACAACTTTATTATTACCTGTAGGGCATATTTCCTTCACTTCCTCGACCACCGGAGATCGTTGTCGCCATTCCATCGCGTTCGGGTCCTCCCCGAGCCCAACGAGACACCCTGCGGCCTCCCTGTGAGCATCTGCTTCGATTCCCCCTCCCCCTGCCTTTCCGCGTTCCCTAGCTGCCATCCCCGCCATGGTCGAAGCTCCCTGAGGGTTCTGTCAAGAGTCGGTGTCCATGTATAAATAAACCAGCATTTGTTGCTGGAGAAAATGATCAAATGAGAATCTGGCATCAGTTGTCTGAAACCTACTCTGTTTTATCTCCTCTGTTCTTTCTCGTTTCAGTCACATGGAGAGGAAGCAGGCTGACGACTAACATATTACACCTTCCACGAGGGCCGTCCCATGCGTCGGCGGCAGATCTTTTAAAAGATCCGCCGCCTCAGCAGTCGTAGATCTGGCACGATCCATTGCAACAAATGCAGTGTTTCAAAACCTTTTGCAGCAGAGTTCATGTTGCAGAAACATTTGCAACAAAGAGTGTTGTAGATTTTTTTCATCTTCACCTTTTTGCAACATAGATGATGTTGCGAAAAGGACTTCTGCAACATGGATGTTGCAGAACTTTTTTCCAATGAAAGATGATGTCACAACAACACCGTCGTCGTGCAGCTCCGTCGTTGTTGCATAAACTCGTTAGCGTGCGGCGGCACGGTTGGACACAGACAATTTTGTTGTTGATGTGGCAGATTTTTTCCGTCCTTACTTTTTTGCAACATGGGAGTCGCTGCGGAAGAAATTTTGCAACACATATGATGTTGTAGAAAACTTTCTCCGCCACACGCACATGCATCGCACAAAAACGCTAGAAATCATACTAGATGAACCCATGCAAGACACGTGTCGAAAGGAGGAGACGGCAGACACCTCGCCCAAGCATTTCCCCTTCCACAAACACTCAGTTTAAAAAAATGATAAGCATTACACTTACCGATAGCGAGTTGCGGACATATGATTCAGCATTTTCATAATCAAAGCAATTGTTTAGAACTCGACTCACTGCAAACAGAACCTCCCCAACCGCGTTCCTGGCAATCACTCCGGCAGCAGCAAGGCCACTGTTCAGTGGAAACACCGCGTGACCGCTTATTTTGATACAACTACAACATTCCTTTTTAGTATCAACTACAACATTTCTATAACATGTAGTACCCATATTCCAAAAGCATGATTACTTTTTTTCTTCCTTAAAATATACTCCCTCCGTTCCAAACAGCACTTAATATGGAACGGAGGGAGTAATTAACAAAAAATGTTTAGATTCATCCAGTAGAAACCTTTAGATTTGTCATCGAAAATAGTTTCATTGTACACCTTTTTATTGTATTTTATACTAACATATACATATAAAAAGTAGAAGCCAAAATTGTATCTTGAAAACTAGTGAGGGAGTAGTAACAAAGAGGTTCTATCTAGAAACATCTGTGCGAATTCAAGACCTAGAGCGATAAAAACAGAAATAAAACAAACATCCATTGAGAACTGTGTTCCCCAGACAGAATTATTTAGCAGGAGCATCTGAGCATGTACAATGCTTGATGATGGTGTAACCGCCTCGATGCGAAATCATATGCATAAATGATACAGCTTGTTCTCAAGCTGAAAACAAGATGCAGCCACCTCCACAAACTATCAAATAAGCAAGTTATGTCCTGTTCTCCCTTACTTCCTAGCTACCCGTCTTTTCTTGGCTCATGCATTTTGTCGACACATGACTGCTTCTTCGAAACGAAAAAATAATTATAAATTTTCTTATTTTTTACAATTGATGACTCTGGTGTTTCCTTCCTAGATTATAAACGATCAGAAATATGGTTACCTCGATTCTGAAATACTCAGAATGCACGCAGTCACCTTCTGGAATTTTAACCACTAAATTGTTGGAAATATTTTGATCACTCTATGGAGAAAGTATATCATTAGATCCATATTGAGAAGACTTCCACACCATGAACTTCTTTTCAGTTTTTATAACATATGGTGGTACGAAGTTGTGATCAGAGTCATGAATCGGAGCCCGCAGAAGTTAGTATTTCAGCGAAGGACGTACTGAATTTACTAATCATTGTTCAGAAGGGTTTGGATGATCCAAATTCACAAACCTTGATCATTACTTACACGTCACAATGCTAGATCATTGCAATAAGATATTAAGATGCTTATACTTCCCAAGTTCCCATGGTTGCAACTACAAAATAAACCACAGTGGTGGGTTGGAAACAGACCATCTGGGGGAGAGGAACGAGACGAAAAATCAAGGGAGTGGGTTCCCGGGAAGTTACAAGGGGTTTTTGGTGCGAGGTCCTGGACCGTGAGATGAAACAGAAATCTGTGTGGAGGCTTGGAGCTGAAACTAGAGAGATACTGTTGCAGAGCCATGACAGGCACAGCCACGCTGTTGCTTCGGTGTCATAGGACGTCGAAACTCAAAATTCAGAAATGCTGCTGCAAAGTTGTACTGGACTGGAGCTTATGCGCAACATTACAGGCATCTTGGTAGAGCAAGAAGCAAGACTACCATGGAAGGCGAACAGTGTCGCTTATTTATGTAAAACTATTTTAAGCTGCCTACCAAACAAAAAGCACAAACTAAGATGGCATATTGCTAGCCTTCTGGAGCACCGTCTGTTCAAGGAAAATAAATCCCTAACAAAACATGAATATCACGATCCAAGCAAAGCTTGCTAATGTTTGATATCAGCATTTTTCTACTTGAAACATGCCACAGGCAAAGAGTTTTTTCTTTTCAAACCATTAGCAGTAGAGAAAATTGACTTCAAAAGTTATACCATTAGCACAGTTTGACATACTATATCGTTAGCAGACAACTGATCATTTACTAAGTCACTGTCCATAAGATGCAAATATAAGTTTAGAATTTAAGTTGCATGATGATCATTGGTCATGTCTTCTACTACATCATCACCATCGCTCAAACACTACGCCAATTTAACCGAATACATGGAGGTAGGAGTTCTCCAAAACCATTGGTATGCAGAAACCAATACAGGCAACAGAAAGTTCAGTACAGACTTTGATAACTAATCACCCAAGTTCACTCCATAGTGAACCACCACACTCGAAATATAAAAGCATGCCTGCTTCAGTCAGATAAAACAATAGCCCAGTTCAAGCAAACATACCAAGTAGACTGTTCCATATATAGCACAAAGAACTAGTGCTTGTCGAAGATCCACTTGTTATAAAGCCACCAACTCAGACAGATGTCAAATTTGCAATGACTGTAACTCTGCATACAATGGCACATATGGCAGATATGGCGGCTGGCCATCTTCCAGATTGGAGATCACTTTGACTTGTCGAAGATCCATATTATAGCACATGAATGTGGTATAACACCCAGCAGTGAAGAATATCGTGTTGCATTCCGGATGAATCGCAATCCAACCAAAATCCATCGCAGCCCATCCAAAACGACCAAGAAGGTAGGCATCCATCCCTCGAAATATGTGTGAAGCTTCGATGCTGTGCTTCAATATCCATTTTCTGCTTTGATAGTCGTTCAGAACATAAACTACCAATCTAATGACACTATCTCCACCTCTCTGAAAATTGGCATAATGCAGCCGGCCCTGCGACCGCTGAATAAAACCGTCAACCAAACCACCAGGGACACTGAAGCTCATCCATGTTTCCCCCTCTGTGTCTACCACAGCTAGATGACTGGATAACCGACGAGCATTGGCTTGAAAATGCAGATAGCCATCAAGAAAGACAAATGTCGACAGACGATCAATGGGCCTAATTTGTTTGTTCCATCTCTGTTCCTTATAAACCCATCCTCCAGTTTGAGACGAATACACTGCCACTCCGGCGATGTGAGGGTGCCAGTTTGGCTCCTGCTCCTCTACCAACTCAAACACATGGAAATGCGGCGACAGGGCTGGGTCGAAGCCCAAACGAGCGGTGGCCACCTCGCTGGTGGCCTTGCCGGAGCTCGGCAACACCACCCACTTCTCCGTGGCGGGATTGCACACGACGTAACGGGACTCTTCACCCTCGGCGGAGGCGTCGCACCAGCGGCAGAGGAGGAGGCCGTTGCAGCAGTCCAACAGATGGATGCGCTCATGGTTGGGCAGGAAGGAGCAAGAGGTGTCGATCGGAGGGCACCGTTTCCCCGGGAAACTGGTGAAGTGGAGAGGTGGTTGCAGAAACCACTCGACGGTGTACTTGTTGTCGTAGAAGAAGCCGGCCGGGGTTTGGGGGAGCCTTTTGCGGTGGTAGGGGTGGTCGATGAGGGCCAGCCAGTGGCTGGAGACGCACCTGAAGCGGAAGAGCGACTTGGCGGGGACGCGCGAGAGGATCTCGACGAGGAGATCGTCGGTGAGCCTGTCGGTCGCCGTCCCGCTCTGCTTCGTGTACCGGGCATGAGGAGAAGCGCGACCTTCCTCCCCCGGGTGAGAGCTCTCTGCGGGGACCGACATGGAGGCGGGAGGCGGGAGGCGGCAGGATACGGCGGCGACGCCGTCGAGCTAGAGGGACGGAGAATGAAACCTACGTCTGAGGATCCCCATCCCCTAGTCGACGGGAGTGAGGCCGAGGCTTAACAGATTGGGGCCGTCCAGCGCCAGTACATGGGCTCAGCCGTGTCACAACTAAACTGAATTGGAAGAATAGGACCTGCATATACAAACATAAGACATTTCGTTTCTCTCTCTCAAAAAAATAAAATAAGACATTGACGTTTTGATTCTGAAGGAAATGGTGAAGGCGAATTGTTTGGGAAATTCTACCGCACGACGGTTTTGGCTCAATTAAGTAGATCAAAGATGAATTACCAGAAAATATCAGATCAATCTTCCACATAAGAATGGCACTGCCAAAGGAAAGAGGGCATTTTAATTCTAATCCGTTTCCATAAGATAATTAGGGGGGAAAACCATAAGTGGACTTCGTTCTAACGCCGGTTATGAAAATAACTTCACTTTCTATACGAAATGGGTTTGAACTAGAGGCATGTGATATATGTGTCCAAATATAAAATTTTGAAAATTTTGGTGGAGCTTGGAAATGTGATGAAATAAATATGTGCCAAGTTTGGAAGTCTACCTTGGTGTCGAAATTGAAATGGGGATTTGGAAAGATTTGAACTGAAATTGGAAGATCAATTAAATAAAATACTAGGAAGTCTCAAATTGAAATTTTGAAAAAAAAAATACTAATATTAATCATTTGAGGTGAAATAACTATGGCACGATGACATGAAATGCAAAATAGAAATATTACAATAGAATTGTGCAAAATATCTTGTTTTAAAACTGGGTTGTTATAGTAGTATGACAGATTATGTCATTTTGGTAGCATGCTTGATGATTACACCATGTGTAGTATGTCAGTATGGTAGATGTGGTAGTGTGTTGAATTTCATGATCTGTCAATGCTAGTTCGATAAATGTGCTAGTGTGTTGAGTTTGAAGATGGTTCATCTGTATTATGCATTGTGTTTGTTCAGTAGTCCCGATGTATATCCGTTGTAGGACATGACCATCGACACCAAAGACCTTAGTCAGGCCATTGTTCTGTCCGAGAACCAGTTTTTTTTTTTTTGAGAATCACCAGGGGGAGTTTCCCCACCTGAATATATTACTCAAAGTGACCAGAATGCCAGAGTGGTGATCCAGTTTATAAGGGAAACCGGATCAAAAACCTTAACAAATTGTCCGAGAACCAGTTATGTACCTCCTATGTTGAGTACTCCTAGCCCTATCCGAGCAGAGGCCTCCTGATACAAATGTGTTTGAGGGGCCTATTGAGCAACCATCTTTTGCGGTGGCGATGCCTGCGACAGCTACTAAGGTGGCCATTAGGGCTGCAAAGGCACCAATTCAGGTATTTGGGAAAGAGAACACAATGAAATGGCAGCCTTTACTGTCCACGTCCATGCTTAACAAGATGTGTGAGATAATAGCCGGTGGGGTGAGGAGTGACAAGGGCTTCAAGGAGGTGCACCTCAACGTTGTTGCCAAGCAGGTCTTTGAGTCATGTGGCGCAAAAGTGACCGCAAACTAGGTCTACATCCACCTCAGGAAGTGGAGAGTCAGATAGATCAAAGTGTCCAAGCTCAAAGAACTTAGCGACGCACAATGGGACTAGGACAGCTTCACAATCCCGTTGGAGGCAGAGCACTACCAAGGCCACGTCGCGATTAGGTAACATACCACTTGTTTTGCTTCTCTAACATGCCAATTACAACTAACAACATTGTGTTCCTTTCTTAGGACCAGTCCAAGGATGCTGAGTTCTCAACACTTTCATCCAGAACTACTCTCAGATGCAAACCATCTTCTCTTGGGGTCTGGCTAGAGGCAAGGATGCCATAGGCTCCAATGAGCCTCTCGGTTCGCCTACACCTGAGTATCCAGAGACCCAGGAGTCGTAGGCCATCATATTTGATGGCCCTGAGAAGGATGGTGTTGATGAACACTGTCCTGGTCATGAGATAAAGAGGAAGACGGGTGACTTGATGGAGGAGTAGCTCAACGTCTTTACCAGCATGAACGATAACATGGAGAGGAGGCATCCGCCATCAAGGAGAGCAAACCTGTTGACGTCCACCCTTCCCTCTACAGCGATGTCATGGACATGAGTGGCTTCATTGATGAGGCTTTGATGGTGGCTCTTGGCCAGCTGCTGGACAACATGGCACAGGGACCTTTTTTTTTAAACAGAAGGCACAGGGTCTTGGGTTCGTTGGAATGTGAGTGCAACATAGTACCCTTTGGCTGGGAAAGCAGTAGAGCATTGATTTGTTTTTCTGAGGCCATTGGTAATTTTTACCTAACTATCTCTGCATAAATGATTTACCATCCTACTGGGGAAAAATAATGAGTGACCAGGTGAGCATTTCCACAATAACGGATCTAAAACAATATGTTGCCTCCCCTGATTGAATTTTCCTATTTGTCAGTAAGGCACACACTTTGTTCTTAATGTGATGCAGATTTCACTCTTAACAACTAGGTCTCGAGTCGTATGACACCACTGACAATCTTTGTTCCAGTTCAGCAATGTCAATAGAAGAGTTTCACAGGCTTGTTTAAGATGTGTTCAGCATCAGGCATCAGCTCTGACCTCTGATGCATGGAGAGAGAACTGCTGTATGATCAATAACCAAAGGATACATATTGTGATTTATGGACGGTAGATGAAGTATGTACCCTGGAGCCTGATCCTATCCTAGATATGGCTGATATAAGCAACACTCAGAACATTGTTCACTCAGAAGCAAATATCTGGTTTGTTTTGATAGTAGTTCACATATATAATATGTTTTGTATATTTTAATATGGACTACATACAAAGTGAAATGAGTGAACAAACACAATAAAATGTGTCCACATACATCCGATTCAGGAAAAAAGTTGGAACATTTTATATTTGTGAATGGAGGAAGTACAAGCGAGCAGCGCTGGCATAATACTAGATCGTGTCACATGTTTTCCTAGAGTTATAGATTGCCCACTGGATCCATGTGTTCTCTTTATGTGCCAAGTGAACAAGTACTAGATCATTTGGAACAACCATCACGCAACTAAGATAAATTCTTGAACAATTGATTGTAAGCGAAAGTAAAGGCAAATGCCCCATTCATACATTTCAGTGTTACTGTCATGGTTTGTGTTACAGGTAGGCCAGCAAATTTTCAGTATGTTGGGTGAAATATGCCTAGTACTTTCAACCTTCATCAAGAAACCTCCATCAAGAGCAAATGATTCTATGACCAAGTTTACGCTCCTTAAATGTATCGCTGCAGCAACACTAGTGACGTAAAAATGTGCAATGATATGAATCTTCTCCGAATTTACTAGCTCTCGGCCACGAAGGTTAGGTAGTACCAAGCTACAAAGGCCAGGACAAGCATGCATAAAGGGAGCACGAAGTCCAGAAATGTGTTTGGAGCAGGAGAGCCTTTGTTCCTCTTCATTGTTCTGGAATCTGGAAGCACATCACTGCCACCAACTGTGGCGTCCTTCGTTGCACTGGGAGGCACAAAGTCCTCGATGCTTCCAATCAGGTAGCTGCTCATCATGCTGATGGCTGATGTGCTGTGGCCCACATCTTCAAAAGCCTCCGTGGCATCCCCAGAGGCTTCAAGAATTGATCAAACATGGATGAAATAAAATTGAACAACTCATCAGTAATTTGGTATGCCCATTTCAGATGGATCACTTTGAAAGCCATGCCAGGTGTGTAAGTATCACAGTTATTGTCCATTGGTTAAACTATTATAACATGTGTTTAAAGAGGCAATAAGTTATCATGGAACTAATGCAGCTGTTGAAAGAATAAAAGGCTAGTGTGATTAATGAGGCTTGACGATATTTTTAGCGATAGGCTTGACGATTTTACAGTGGAACGCAAACATTTGCAAGAAAAGAAAACATGCTAATTTCCGTAAGTTGGTGGACGCGGCTTTTTGGAACATGGGGGGTGGGGGGGGGGGGGGGGGGGGGGGGCATTCCCCAACTGTTTTTTTCTCTGTCCTGTGATCCACTAAACTTTATTCATGATGTTGGCCCATTTACTTCGCTGAGGGAAAACAAATGATATAATAGTGTAGGCTGTAGGCATAGTAAGAAAATAGAGCCAGCGAAACAACATTGGGTATGCTAGCAGCGTTCAGGGCTCTGGGCGCACTTTGAAAAACATATCAGCGTTCTTAATTTTACCTTTGATGCATCTACAACAAGTTCAGAAACACAATGACTGCCCGAATGGCGATTTAGTTGCAACAAGTTGTGCCAAACAGGCGAATTTGACTGTCCAGCAAAAAAATATGACAATTCTTTCAGGGAAATTTGAAATTAGTTTTGACTAGGGTGCGCCTGCCAGGGCTGTAGTGGCAGGCTGTAGTGCAACGCCTAGGCAACACCTAAGGGCCCCAGTGGCAAGCCACTGTGGCGGACCCTCCCCACAAAAAAATAAATTTAATATCATTGTGAGGATATACCTCACATATCAGATATTAAACTGATAAGAACAGATACTACACTTGATCTTAGCCAAAAGGCCGAGAAAGGTATGATTTCTACGTTGCCCTGCCCCTCCTTTTATATCTCCATCGTTCACCTCCCTGCTCTCCACCAGCGAGGTGGTACTAAACGAAAGAACGGAGAGAGTCCGTGCTTCACTCGGGCGAACCAGCCGCCTATGCGCCTCTCGTTCGTTTGGGCATCATCAGGCCCGGTAAGAACACCACGGTAGCAATGCTTCCACGGCCCAGTAGCCTGCCCCCAATGGATTTTCCCTGTAATACTGGGCCGTGGAAGGGTGTGGTATTTCTCAAAAACAAAAAAAAAAAAAAAATGCGGGGTGTGGTTGGGATTCCATCCTCTCCTAGCACCATGTCAGAATGAGCATTTTCGATATGTTGGTCTCCTATATTTCCAACTATTCTGGTTGACCTTTTCCAAGTCTCAACTACTGAAGTTAACCTATATTGATGCTTTTTAACAAATCAGTAGTACCTTTTTTTTTCAGGAAACAAGAAAGCAGTAGTAACATGACAATGAGCAGGCAATGGATGATTCAGAATTAAAGCAGAAGAAGCAGACAATTGATGGGTTTTGTACCAGATGCATGGAGGAGGACATCCTCTCCGCCGGGGTGGTCCTCGAGGAATTTGGTCACATCGTACACCTGAAAGGCAACAGAATCAGAGGAAAATGGGAGAGGATCAGAGAAACAGCCAGATCAAGAAAGCCAGTCCAGATCTCCTGACCAACGGAACCTAAAGACGAAGAATGAGGATTCCTCTCCTGCCCCTGACAACCTTGCCATGGATGACGACCCAGCAGTCCTTCGTGGATGCGTGGAGCGAGACATCCGACGGAGAGAAGAGCTGCTTCTCGGTCTCGGTCTCCTCCGCCATTGATAGACCAGGCGCTCGCTTCGACCAGCTGTTCGTGATGGGGAGCGGAGCGGGGGAGAGATATCGACGGGATGGAAGAAGACGGCGCTGGGCCGAGATAGGAGGAGGGGATCTCGGACGAAGCAGAGCTGAGCACACCAAGAGAGCTCGCTGCTCGTCTTGGTCCGCGGTTGGTCGCCAGTTGGTGGCCGGCCGCGAGGAGAGACAACGCTGTGGGAACATGTTTTTTTTTCAAAGCTATTTGTAGCGAAAATGCAAGACCGACGCAGAGTAAAATAGTGTCAGTGGGAAGCGTTCCTACTATCCGTAGAAAGCCGCATGTGTTTATATTGATCGATGGCAAGAAGAGCCCTTGCCGTGGCTTACAAGTTTCACCTGATCGCTAGGATCCAGGTTCGGTACAGGAGGATAGAGATAGAAGTTGTTACGGGAGGGAGAGAAGATAAATAGTTGAGATTACAATATATCTCTAATTCTAACACCCTCCCTTAATCTCAACTATCGTACATTAAGATTCTTCTTGAATTCTTCGAACGACTTGACTGGTAAAGCTTTAGTGAATCCATCTGCAACTTGATCTCTGGAAGGAATGAATCGTATGTTCAACTTCTTTTCTGCAACTCTCTCTCTTACAAAATGAAAGTCAATTTCTATATGCTTGGTTCTACCATGAAATACTGGGTTTGCAGAAAGATATGTGGCTCCTAGATTGTCACACCACAAACATGACACACGATGCTGCTTAATTCCCAATTCATTGAGCAACGATTCAACCCAAATGATTTTAGCAGTAGCATTAGCTAGTGACTTGTATTCAGCTTCAGTACTTGACCTGGATACTGTGGCTTGTTTCCTAGCACTCCAAGAAAGGAGATTAGAACCAAAAAATACTGCAAACCCTCCAGTTGATCTCCTGTCATCACTGCATCCTGCCCAGTCAGCGTCAGAGAAGGCACTAACAAGAGTGGAGTTGGAGCGTTTAACTTGAAGGCCTAAACTCACAGTATGTTTTATATACCGTACAATTCTCTTAACAGCTGTCCAATATACAGTAGTGGGTGCATGAAGATACTGACAAACCTTGTTAACAGCAAAGAAAATATCTGGTCTTGTCAGTGTCAAGTACTGTAGGGCTCCTACTGCACTTCTGTATCTTGTGATTTCTTCCTCCTTAAGCGGATCGCCTTAAAATCTGAGAGTTTTTCTGAAGAGGATAATGGTGTAGGTGAAGGCTTACAATCTTTCATCCCCATACGAGCTAGAAGTTCAGTGACATATTTTTCTTGGTTCAGTGTTATGCCATCTTGAATCTTCTTTACTTCAATGCCCGAGAAGAAGTGTGGATCACCAAGATCTTTCAAAGCAAACTCTGAGCTTAAATCATGAAGAAGGGCATTAGTAGCACTTTGTGAGGAGTTTGCAACTATGATATCATCAACATATACTAATACAAATATAGTTATGTTTGCCTTGTTGTAGATGAACAATGAAGTGTCGGCCTTAGATGCAACAAAGCCTACACGCCTTAATTGAGAGCTTAACCTTGAGTACCATGCCCTTGGTGCTTGTTTCAGGCCATAAAGTGCCTTATCAAGCTTGCACACATGATGAGGTGCCTTCTTATCTACATACCCAGGTGGTTGCCTTATGTAAACCTCCTCTTCCAGAACACCATGCAAAAACGCGTTCTGAACGTCTAGCTGTCTCAAGCTCCATCCCCTGGACACAGAAATAGCTAACACAAGTCTAATAGTTGTAGCTTTGACAATAGGACTGAAAGTATCTTCATAGTCCAAACCATAGCGTTGTTTGAAACCTTTTGCAACCAAACGAGCCTTATACCTGTCAATGGAGCCATCTGCTTTTCTTTTGATTCTGTAAACCCACTTACAGTCAATGATATTTTTACCTCTTTTCTCTGGTACAAGATGCCAAGTCTTGTTCCTCATAAGCGCTGAATATTCATCATCCATTGCATTTTTCCATTTGGGATCTCCAAGTGCATCTTCCAATTTTGTTGGTTCTCCTGCGATACACAACATACCATATGGAACAGTACCATCAGTTCAGACTTTTGGATTTCTTATACCTTTTTGCGACCGAGTCATGACACGTGAAGTTGTAACTTGTTGGGGCTGACTTCGACGTGCATGTGCTGGTCATGCTACAGGAGATGGCGCAGAAGACTCCGGCACAGAAGATCCGGAAGAGTGCCCATACTCGTTTTCCATAGCAGATCCCGTGGCCTGAGGTGTGTCTGATCCACTAGAGTATATGGCTGCAGAAGATCCGCCGCTGATCGCTGGCGCACACACATGGGACGGGGATCCCGATGCGGACCCCACCAAATCTCCTGTGGCTCCACTGATCGCTGGCGCATGCGCATGGGATGGGGATCCCGACGCGGACCCCACCAAGTCTGTCGCTATCGCATGCTCGCGCGTGGGACGCGGTGTGGAGCGCGGCTCGTCCGCATGTGATGACGTGGCGCCTGCTGATTGGTGCGGCAGGAGGAATCCAGGCGCGCGGCTCGGCGCGTATCTGCGCTTCGGATCCGAGGCAGTCAGACGAACAGGAGTTCCAGGTGACTCCGGATCCGCCTCGTGCTCCGCGCCAGCTTCGTCCTCTTCTGGTGCATGCAATATAGGCTCATTTTCTGCAAAAATTTGATCATTTTCTCCACCAATTTCTGCTCCGGTTTCTGCTGCATGATCCTGCACACATGGAGGCACACTCCTACTAGTAGGATCATCAGTTGGATTAATACAATTGTCGCCCCCATGATCAGAGTTTTGGAGATGTGGTGGAAGGAGAAGGATTGCTTATTTGAGAAGTGCTCCGGCATTGGGATGAAGGGACTCAAAAGGAAATACCGACTCATCAAATACTACATCACGAGAGATATAGACCCTGCCAGTAGAAACATCTAGGCATTTGAATCCTTTGTGAATGGGACTATACCCAAGAAACACGCATTTCTTTGAACGGAAAGCAAGCTTGCGTGTATTATACGGTCGAAGGTTGGGCCAGCAAGCACAACCAAATACACGGTCGAAGGTAGCGACTTGTAGTCAGGAGAGATGCCAAAGAGGCGTGTGATGGGAGTTTCAAAATTTATGACCTTGTTGGGTAGTAAGTTGATGAGATATGTGGCAGTTAAGAAGGCTTCATCCCAGAATTTTAGTGGCATAGATGAATTTGCTAGTAGAGTTAGCCCTACTTCAACAACATGGCGATGCTTCCTTTCAGCGGAGCCATTATGTTGATGTGCATGAGGACATGCAACATGATGTGAGACGCCAAGTTCTTGAAAGAAGGAATTTAGTTTCCTGTATTCACCTCCCCAGTCGGTTTGCATGGCGATGACTTTAGTATTTAGTTTGCGCTCAACAAGATTTTGGAAGTTCTTGAAAACTTGAAATACTTCGGATCGTTTCTTGAGGAGGTAGATCCATGTAAACTTGCTATAGTCGTCAATAAAACTAACATAATATGAGTGTCTACCAACGAAGGTGGGGGCTGGCCCCCACACATCTGAAAACACAAGTTGCAATGGTGCAGTGGAAATACTGGTAGATATGGGATATGGCAACTGATGACTTTTAGCTTGTTGACATGGATCACAAACAGACTCAATATTGGACTCATGAGAGTACGAAAGATTATTCTTGCTAAGAACAAATTTAACAATAACTGACGAAGGATGACCTAGTCTACTATGCCACTTTGATGATGAAGGCTTGACAGCTACGAAAGCCTGTTTATTTGATGGTGTCGATGAAGATATGAGCGGGTAGAGACCTCCCACGCATCTGCCCCTAAGAAGTATTCTCCTCGTGTCCAAGTCCTTTACCAAAAAGAAATATGGATGGAGTTCAATGAGAACACGATTATCAAGGGTAAATCTATGAACAGAAAGGAGATTCTTTGATGTTGTGGGCACATATAGAACTTTTTTAAGATGCAAGTTTTTCATGGGGGTTTTAACAATTGAACTACCAACGTGAGTGATTTTCATATCAGATCCACTTGCTGTGTGCACTTGGTCATGTCCACGGTAATTGTCTCTGACTGTCAGCTTGTCGAGTTCCCCTGTAATATGATTAGTGGCACCGGAGTCCGCATACCAGTTTGTGTCGATGCCGTAGGAGTCGGTGACGATGTTTGCCTCCTTTTCTTCATACTCATCGTCCTCATAGCAATCCCAACACTCACGGGTGCCCCCGCAGTGATGCTTGAGGCATATTTGGCACTCGGGATAGTCCCAGTGTTGTGGACGTTGCTGCTGCTGTTGTTGGGGACGACCACCTCTCCTGTTGCCGCCGCTTGAAGAAGAGGAGGAGGGCGAGCGTCTCCCTCGACCGCGGCCTCTGTTGCCGCGCCCACGCCCTCTGCCACGAGGCTGACCACGCCCCCTGTACACCAGGTTCACGGAGGTGTTGAAGCCAGCTTCTGGACCGTCGCCTAGCATCTCTACCCGTTGATCGAAGGCAGCGATCTGGGCAAAGAGTTCTGTAAGTGCATCTAGTGCCCCTTAGTGATTTTGGTGTATTGAAGACTTATAGGTTAAGGGACTGATGTGTTTATGAGTGTACACAGGTCTATAAGTCTATGAGGAGTTTGATATTTACAGAGAAAGTCGACCCCTAAAAATGAATGTCTTCGACTGAAGACTTTGGATCTCTGAAGAATTTCTGAAGACTTTGAAAGTGAAGAAGTTGGTGTGACCTTGAAGACTTGGTATTCATTCGAGGAACATGAAGCGTGAAGACTTTTGTTTTCGTAGTTTCATTTTCTCTTTCTTGAGTCATAGGAAACAATGTACTGTTAAAGGGGGTCGAGGAAATACTAAGGAAAAATTTCCATGTGATGCTTAACTCAAAATCCTACACCTACCAATTCCTTCGGGTGAAGCCATTGGAAATCTCATACAGTTCAGTCAATTTCTTCAGTGACAGAGATGAAGTTCTTCTGGTCTCTGAGGAATTTGTTCTAACTGAGGAGTTAGGAATTCGCCAGTGCGGATTGCCTACACAGTGAGGAACATGATAGCCCTGAGGTATTTGATACTCAAAATTCCGACCGTTGCTGTGCTACGCGCCAGCTGTCCCAAAATATCTACCCACCTAACGGTCATATCATTGAAGAGCATTTATGTCTTATCATGTCGGGTTTCTCCCTAGGCTATAAATAGCCCCCCCTACAACCACTAGCTAGTTGGCTGCTCCGGAGAAACTGACACTTGTCATTTGAGAGCATCCCATCCTCCGAGGACTTTGAGCGAAAATCATCAAGTGAGGTAAATCCAAACCCAAACACCTACAAACCCAAAGTGATTGAGCATCACTGAAGAGATTGATCTTGCGTAGATCCGATGCTTGTTACCTTTGAAGACTGTGCTTCTTCCAGACGGTTAGGCGTCATGGTCTAGAGCATCCAAGAGGAAATTGTGGATCGCCGAGTGACCGAGTTTGTGAAGGTTTGGAAATCACCTGAAGACTTACCACGAGTGATTGGGCGAGGTCTGTGTGACCTTAGCTCAAGGAGAATACGGTGAGGACTATGTGTCCTCAGGTTTAAATACCTAGCCGCTCCAACCAGACGTACAACTGACACAGCAGTTGGAACTGGTCTACCAAATCATTGTCTTCACCAAGCTTACTGGTTCTATTTCCTCAACTCTTTCATTTCCTCATCTCCGTGTTGTGTGTCTGTTCATATCTATTCAAAGACTTTGACTGAAGACTTTCTCAATTTCCTCAGTTCAATTTCTTCAGTCTGTTTGTCTTCATCCTGTGTTATCCTGTGTTTACACTTTCTGTACTCTGTGCCTGTCTTCATTTCATCATGATGACCATGCTTGTGTTCTGTTATGTTTACATCTGAGTACTTATTCCACTGCAAGTAGTTCTTCGCTTAGGAATTTCCTCACCCGCAAATTCCTCAGTGAAAAATTCAGAAAAATTGCCTATTCACCCCCTGATACATCTCCAACGTATCTATAATTTTTGATTGTTCCATGCCATATTATATTCTGTTTTGGACATTATTGGGCTTTATTATACACTTTTTTATTATTTTTGGGACTAAACTATTAACCGGAGGCCCAGCCCAGAATTGCTATTTTTTTTGCCTATTTCAGAGTTTCGCAGAAAAAGAATATCAAACGGAGTCCAAACGGAATGAAACCTTCGGGAACGTGATTTTCGGAACGAACGTGATCCACAGGACTTGGACCCTACGTCAAGACATCGACCAGGAGGGCACGAGGTAGGGGGGCGCGCCTACCCCCCAGGGCGCACCCTCCACCCTCGTGGGCCCCCTGTTGCTCCACCGACGTAATCCTTCCTCCTATATATACCTACGTACCCCCAAACTACCAGATACGGAGCCAAAAACCTAATTCCACCGCCGCAACCTTCTGTACCCGTGAGATCCCATCTTGGGGCCTGTTCCGGAGCTCCGCCAGAGGGGGCATCGATCACGGAGGGCTTCTACATCAACACCATAGCCTCTCCGATGATGTGTGAGTAGTTTACCTCAGACCTTCGGGTCCATAGTTATTAGCTAGATGGCTTCTTCTCTCTTTTTGGATCTCAATACAATGTTCTCCCCCTCTCTCGTGGAGATCTATTCGATGTAATCTTCTTTTGCGGTGTGTTTGTTGAGACCGATGAATTGTGGGTTTATGATCAAGTTTACCTATGAAAAATATGCCCTAGAGGCAATAATAAATTGGTTATTGTTATATTTCCTTGTTCATGATAATCGTTTATTATCCATGCTAGAATTGTATTGATAGGAAACTCAGATACATGTGTGGATACATAGACAACACCATGTCCCTAGTAAGCCTCTAGTTGACTAGCTCGTTGATCAATAGATGGTTACGGTTTCCTGACCATGGACATTGGATGTCGTTGATAACGGGATCACATCATTAGGAGAATGATGTGATGGACAAGACCCAATCTTAAGCCTAGCACAAGATCGTGTAGTTCGTTTGCTAAGAGCTTTTCTAATGTCAAGTATCATTACCTTAGACCATGAGATTGTGCAACTCCCGGATACCGTAGGAATGCTTTGGGTGTACCAAACGTCACAACGTAACTGGGTGGCTATAAAGGTGCACTACAGGTATCTTCGAAAGTGTCTGTTGGGTTGGCACGAATCGAGACTGGGATTTGTCACTCCGTGTAAACGGAGAGGTATCTCTGGGCCCACTCGGTAGGACATCATCATAATGCGCACAATGTGACCAAGGAGTTGATCACGGGATGATGTGTTACGGAACGAGTAAAGAGACTTGCCGGTAACGAGATTGAACAAGGTATCGGGATACCGACGATCGAATCTCGGGCAAGTAACATACCGGTAGACAAAGGGAATTGTATACGGGATTGATTGAATCCTCGACATCGTGGTTCATCCGATGAGATCATCGAGGAGCATGTGGGAGCCAACATGGGTATCCAGATCCCGCTGTTGGTTATTGACCGAAGAGTCGTCTCGGTCATGTCTGCGTGTCTCCCGAACCCGTAGGGTCTACACACTTAAGGTTCGGTGACGCTGGGGTTGTAGAGATATTAGTATGCGGTAACCCGAAAGTTGTTCGGAGTCCCGGATGAGATCCCGGACGTCATGAGGAGTTCCGGAATGGTCTGGAGGTAAAGATTTATATATGGGAAGTCTTGTTTTGGTCGCCGGAAAGGTTTCAAGCATTATCGGTATTGTACCGGGAGTGCCGAAAGGGGTCCGGGGGTCCACCAAGGGGTCCACATGCCCCGGGGGGGCACATGGGCTGTGGGGTGTGCGCCTTGGCCTATATGGGCCAAGGGAACCAGCCCCAAGAGGCCCATGCGCCAAGAGATAAGGGAAAGGGAGAGTCCTAAAGGGGGAAGGCACCTCCGAGGTGCCTTGGGGAGGATGGACTCCTCTCTGGCCGCACCCTTCCTTGGAGTAAGGGCCAAGGCTACGCCCCCCTCTCCCTTGGCCCTATATATAGTGGGGGGAAGGGAGGGCAGCAAACCCAAGCCCTGGCGCCTCCCTCTCCCTCCCGTGACACATCTCCCTCCTCCCGCAGCGCTTGGCGAAGCCCTGTTGGAATCCCGCTACTTCCACCACCACGCCGCCGTGCTGCTGGATCTCCATCAACCTCTCCTCCCCCCTTTCTGGATCAAGAAGGAGGAGATGTCGCTGCTCCGTACGTGTGTTGAACGCGGAGGTGCCGTCCGTTCGGCGCTAGGATCATCGGTGATTTGGATCACGACGAGTACGACTCCATCAACCCCGTTCTCTTGAACGCTTTCGCTCACGATCTACAAGGGTATGTAGATGCACTCCTTCCCTCTTGTTGCTAGTAAACTCCATAGATTGATCTTGGTGATGCGTAGAAAATGTTGAATTTCTGCTACGTTCCCCAACAGTGGCATCATGAGCCAGGTCTATGCGTAGATTCTATGCACGAGTAGAACACAAAGTAGTTGTGGGCGTCGATTTTGTCAATTTACTTGCCGTTACTAGTCTTATCTTGATTCGGCGGCATCGTGGGATGAAGCGGCCCGGACCGACCTTACACGTACTCTTACGTGAGACAGGTTCCACCGATTGACATGCACTAGTTGCATAAGGTGGCTAGCGGGTGTCTGTCTCTCCCACTTTAGTCGGATCAGATTCGATGAAAAGGGTCCTTATGAAGGGTAAATAGAAATTGGCATATCACGTTGTGGCTTTTGCGTAGGTAAGAAACATTCTTGCTAGAAACCCATAGCAGCCACGTAAAACATGCAACAACAATTAGAGGACGTCTAACTTGTTTTTGCAGGGTATGCTATGTGATGTGATATGGCCAAAAGGATGTGATGAATGATATATGTGATGTATGAGATTGATCATGTTCTTGTAATAGGAATCACGACTTGCATGTCGATGAGTATGACAACCGGCAGGAGCCATAGGAGTTGTCTTAATTTATTGTATGACCTGCGTGTCAATGAATAACGCCATGTAATTACTTTACTTTATTGCTAACCGTTAGCCATAGTAGTAGAAGTAATAGTTGGCGAGACAACTTCATGAAGACACGATGATGGAGATCATGATGATGGAGATCATGGTGTCATGTCGGTGACGAAGGTGATCATGCCGCGCCTCGAAGATGGAGATCTAAGGCGCAAGATGATATTGGCCATATCACGTCACTTTATGATTTGCATGTGATGTTTATCATGTTTACATCTTATTTGCTTAGAACGACGGTAGCATAAATAAGATGATCCCTCACTAAAATTTCAAGAGACGTGTTCCCCCTAACTGTGCACCGTTGTGAAGGTTCGTTGTTTCGAAGCACCACGTGATGATCGGGTGTGATAGATTCTAACGTTCGAATACAACGGGTGTTGACGAGCCTAGCATGTACAGACATGGCCTCGGAACACATGCGAAACACTTAGGTTGACTTGACGAGCCTAGCATGTATAGACATGGCCTCGGAACACAAGAGACCGAAAGGTCGAACATGAGTCGTATAGTAGATACGATCAACATGGAGATGTTCACCGATGATGACTAGTCCGTCTCACGTGATGATCGGACACGGCCTAGTTTGACTCGGATCATGTATCACTTAGATGACTAGAGGGATGTCTATCTGAGTGGGAGTTCATTAAATAATCAGATGAACTTCATTATCATGAACATAGTCAAGAGGTCTTTGCAAATTATGTCATAGCTTACGCTTTAGCTCTACTATTTAAGATATGTTCCTAGAGAAAATTTAGTTGAAAGTTGATAGTAGCAATTATGCGGACTGGGTCCGTAAACTGAGGATTGTCCTCACTGCTGCACAGAAGGCTTATGTCCTTAATGCACCGCTCGGTGTGCTGAACCTCAGCGTCGTCTGTAGATGTTGCGAAACATCTGACATACACGTTTTGATGACTACGTGATAGTTCAGTGCGTAATGCTAACGGTTTAGAATTGTGGCACCAAAGACGTTTTTGAAACGTCGCAGAACATATGAGATGTTCCGAAGACTGAAATTGGGATTTCAGACTAGTGCCCACGTCAAGAGGTATGAGACCCCTGACAAGTTTCTTAAGCCTGCAAACTAAGGGAGAAAAGCTCAATAGTTGAGCATGTGCTCAGATTGTCTGAGTACTACAATCACTTGAATCGAGTGGGAGTTGATCTTCCAGATGAGATAGTGATGGTTCTCCATAGTCACTGCCACCAAGCTATTAGAGCTTCGTGGTGAACTATAACATATCAGGGATAGACATGATGATCCTTGAGCAACTCACGATGTTTGACACCGCGAAAGTAGAAATCAAGAAGGAGCATCAATTGTTGATGGTTAGTAAAACCACTAGTTTCTAGAAGGGCAAGGGCAAAAGGGATACTTCATGAAATAGCAAATCATTTGCTGCTCTAGTGGAGAATCCCAAGGTTGAACCCAAACCCGAGACTAAGTGCTTCTGTAATGAGGGGAACGGTCACTGAAGCAGAACTACCCTAGATACTTGGTAGATGAGAAGGCAGGCAAGGTCGACAGAAGTATATTGGATATACATTATACGAATGTGTACTTTACTAGTACTCCTAGCAGCACCAGGGTATTAGATACCGGTTGGGTTGCTAAGTGTTAGTAACTCGAAATAAAAGCTGCGGAATAAATGGAGACTAGCTAAAGGTGAGATGACGATATGTGTTGGAAGTGTTTCCAAGGTTGATGTGATCAAGCATCGCATGCTCCCTCTACCATCGAGATTTGGTGTTTGCGTTGAGCATGATTGGATTATGTTTATTGCAATACGGTTATTCATTTAAGGAGAATAATGGTTACTCTGTTTATTTGAATAATACCTTCAATGGTCTTGCACCTAAAATGAATCTCGATCGCAGTGATACACATGTTCGTGCCAAAAGATATAAAATAGTAATGATAGTACCACATACTTGTGGCACTGCCATTTGAGTCATATTGGTATAGAACGCATGAAGAAGCTCCATGTAGATGGATCTTTGGACTCACTCGTTTTTGAAAAGATTGAGACATGCGAACCATGTCTATTGGTATATATGCATGAAGAAACTCCATGCAGATGGATCGTTTGGACTCACTTGATTTTGAATCACTTGAGATATGCAAATCATACCACATGAGCAAGATGACTGAAAGGCCTCGTTTTATGTAAGATGGAACAAGAGAGCAACTTGTTGGAAGTAATACATTTTGATGTGTGCAGTCCAATGAGTGCTGAGGCACGCAGTGGATATCGTTATGTTCTTACTTCACAGACGATTTGAGTAGATGCTGAGTGTATTTACTTAATGAAACACAAGTCTGAATTATTGAAAGGTTCAAGTAATTTCAGAGTGAAGTTGAAGATCGTCGTGACAAGAGGATAAAATGTCTATGATATGATCATAGAGATATCTGAGTTACGAGTTTGGCACACAATTAAGACATTGTGGAAAGTGTTTCACAATTAATACCACCTGGAACACCACAGTGTGATGGTGTGTCCGAACATCATAACTGCACCCTATTGGATATGGTGCATACTATGATGTCTCTTATCGAATTACAACTATCGTTTATGGGTTAGGCATTAGAGACAACCGCATTCACTTTAAATAGGGCACCATGCAATTCCGTTGAGATGACACCGTATGAACTATGGTTTAGAGAAACCTAAGCTGTCGTTTCTTAAAAGTTTGGGGCTGCGACGCTTATGTGAAAAAGTTTCAGGCTGATAAGCTCGAACCCAAAGCGGATAAATGCATCTTCATAGAATACCCAAAACAGTTGGGTATACCTCCTATTTCAGATCTGGAAGCAAAAGTAATTGCTTCTAGAAACGAGTCCTTTCTCGAGGAAAAGTTTCTCTCGAAAGAATTGAGTGGGAGGATGGTGGAGACTTGATAAGGTTATTGAACCGTCACTTCAACTAGTGTGTAGCAGGGCACAGGAAGTTGTTCCTGTGGCACCTACACCAATTGAAGTGGAAGCTTATGATAGTGATCATGAAACTTCGGATCAAGTCACTACCAAACCTCGTAGGTCGACAAGGATGCGTACTACTTCAGAGTGGTACGTAATCCTGTCTTGGAAGTCATGTTGCTAGACAACAATGAACCTACGAGCTATGGAGAAGCGATGGTGGGCCCATATTCCGACAAATGGTTAGAAGCCATGAAATCCGAGATAGGATCCATGTATCAGAACAAAGCATGGACTTTGGTGAACTTGCCCGATGATCGGCAAGCCATTGAGATAAATGGATCTTTAAGAAGAAGACGGACGTGGACGGTAATGTTACCGTCTATGAAGCTCGACTTGTGGCAAAGAGTATTTTCACAAGTTCAAGGAGTTGACTGCGATGAGATTTTCTCATCCGTAGCGATGCTTAAGTCCGTCGGAATCATGTTAGCATTAGCTGCATTTATGAAATCTGGCAGATGGATGTCAAAAACAAGTTTCCTTACCAGTTTTCGTAAGGAAAGGTTGTATGTGATACGATCAGAAAGGTTTTGTCGATCCTAAGGATGCTAAAAGGTATGCTAGCTCCAGCGATCCTTCCATGGATTAGAGCAAGCATCTCGGAGTCAGAATATACGCTTTGATGGAGTGATCAAAGTTTTTGGGTTTATGCAAAGTTTGTTAGAAACTTGTATTTACAATAAAGTGAGTGGGAGCGCTACAACATTTCTGATAAGTATATGTGAATGACATATTGTTGTTCCGAAATGATGTAAAATTTCTGGAAAGCATAAAGGGTTGTTTGAAAGGAGTTTTTCAAAGGAAGACCTGGATAAAGCTGCTTACATACTGGCATCAAGATCTATAGAGATAGATCAAGACGCCCGATGATACTTTCAAAGAACGCACACCTTGACATGATTTTGAAAGAGTTCAAAAAGGATCAGCAAAGAAGGAGTTCTTGGCTGTGTTACAAGGTGTGAGTATTGAGTAAGACTCAAGACCTGACCACAGCAGAAGAGAGAGAAAGGACGAAGGTTGTCCCCTATGCTTTAGACGTAGGCTCTACAGTATGCTATGCTGTGTACCGCACATGTAGTGTGCCTTGCCATGAGTTGGTCAAGGGGTACAATAGTGATCCGGGAATGGATCACATGACAGCGGTCGAACTTATCCTTAGTATCTAGTGGACTAAGGAATTTTCTCGATTATGGAGGTGAAAAGGAGTTCGTCGTAAAGGGTTACGTCGATGCGAACTTTGACACTAATCCGGATGACTATGAGTAGTAAACCGGATTCGTATAGTAGAGCAGTAATTTGAAATGGCTCCAAGTAGCGCGTGGTAGCATCCACAAGATGACATAGATATTCGTAAAGCACACACGGATCTGAAAGGTTCAGACCCGTTGACTAATAACCTCTCTCACAAGCATAACATGATCAAACCAGAACTCATTGAGTGTTAATCACATAGTGATGACTCTAGTAAACTCTTTGGATGTTGGTCACATGGTGATGTGACCTGTGAGTGTTAATCACATGGTGATGTGAACTAGATTATTGACTCTAGTGCAAGTGGGAGACTGTTGGAAATATGCCCTAGAGGCAATAATAAATTGGTTATTGTTATATTTCCTTGTTCATGATAATCGTTTATTATCCATGCTAGAATTGTATTGATAGGAAACTCAGATACATGTGTGGATACATAGACAACACCATGTCCCTAGTAAGCCTCTAGTTGACTAGCTCGTTGATCAATAGATGGTTACGGTTTCCTGACCATGGACATTGGATGTCGTTGATAACGGGATCACATCATTAGGAGAATGATGTGATGGACAAGACCCAATCTTAAGCCTAGCACAAGATCGTGTAGTTCGTTTGCTAAGAGCTTTTCTAATGTAAAGTATCATTTCCTTAGACCATGAGATTGTGCAACTCCCAGATACCGTAGGAATGCTTTGGGTGTACCAAATGTCACAACGTAACTGGGTGGCTATAAAGGTGCACTACAGGTATCTCTGAAAGTGTCTGTTGGGTTGGCACGAATCGAGACTGGGATTTGTCACTCCGTGTAAACGGAGAGGTATCTCTGGGCCCACTCGGTAGGACATCATCATAATGTGCACAATGTGACCAAGGAGTTGATCACGGGATGATGTGTTACGGAAGGAGTAAAGAGACTTGCCGGTAACGATATTGAACAAGGTATCGGGATACCGACGATCGAATCTCGGGCAAGTAACATACCGGTAGACAAAGGGAATTGTATACGGGATTGATTGAATCCTCGACATCATGGTTCATCCGATGAGATCATCGAGGAGCATGTGGGAGCCAACATGGGTATCCAGATCCCGCTGCTGGTTATTGACCGGAGAGTCGTCTCGGTCATGTCTGCGTGTCTCCCGAACCCGTAGGGTCTACACACTTAAGGTTCGGTGACGCTGGGGTTGTAGAGATATTAGTATGCGGTAACCCGAAAGTTGTTCGGAGTCCCGGATGAGATCCCGGACATCATGAGGAGTTCCGGAATGGTCCGGAGGTAAAGATTTATATATGGGAAGTCTTGTTTTGGTGGCCGGAAAGGTTTCGCGCATTATTGGTATTGTACCGGGAGTGCCGAAAGGGGTCCGGGGGTCCACCAAGGGGTCCACATGCCCCGGGGGGGGCACATGGGCTGTGGGGTGTGCGCCTTGGCCTATATGGGCCAAGGGAACCAGCCCCAAGAGGCCCATGCGCCAAGAGATAAGGGAAAGGGAGAGTCCTAAAGGGGGAAGGCACCTCCGAGGTGCCTTGGGGAGGATGGACTCCTCCTTGGCCGCACCCTTCCTTGGAGGAAGGGCCAAGGCTGCGCCCCCTCTCCCTTGGCCCTATATATAGTGGGGGGAAGGGAGGGCAGCAAACCCAAGCCCTGGCGCCTCCCTCTCCCTCCCGTGACACATCTCCCTCCTCCCGCAGCGCTTGGCGAAGCCCTGTTGGAATCCCGCTACTTCCACCACCACGCCGTCGTGCTGCTGGATCTCCATCAACCTCTCCCCCCTTGCTGGATCAAGAAGGAGGAGACGTCGCTGCTCCGTACGTGTGTTGAACACGGAGGTGCCGTCCGTTCGGCGCTAGGATCATCGGTGATTTGGATCACGACGAGTACGACTCCATCAACCCCGTTCTCTTGAACGCTTCCGCTCACGATCTACAAGGGTATGTAGATGCACTCCTTCCCTCTCGTTGCTAGTAAACTCCATAGATTGATCTTGGTGATCCGTAGAAAATTTTGAATTTCTGCTACATTCCCCAACACAATATTTGAATCTTCTCTGAATTCTTTTATGTATGATTGGTTATCTTTGCAAGTCTCTTCGAATTATCAGTTTGGTTTGGCCTACTAGATTGATCTTTCTTGCAATGGGAGAAGTGCTTAGCTTTGGGTTCAATCTTGCGGTGTCCTTTCCTAGTGACAGTAGGGGCAGCAAGGCACGTATTGTATTGTTGCCATCGAGGATAAAAAGATGGGGTTTATATCATATTGCATGAGTTTATCCCTCTACATCATGTCATCTTGCTTAAGGCGTTACTCTGTTCTTATGAACTTAATACTCTAGATGCATGCTGGATAGCGGTCGATGTGTGGAGTAATAGTAGTAGATGCAGGCAGGAGTCGGTCTACTTGTCTCGGCCGTGATGCCTATATACATGATCATACCTAGATATTCTCATAACTATGCTTGATTCTGTCACCCACCGTAATATTTATGCTCATGAGAGAAGCCACTAGTGAAACCTATGGCCCCCGGGTCTATTTTCCATCATATTAATTTCCCGACAACAAGCTATTTCTGACGCCGTTTTTATTTTACTTTCTTTACTTTGCATCTTTATCATAAAAATACCAAAAATATTATCTTATCATATCTATCAGATGTCACTCTCGTAAGTGACCGTGTAGGGATTGACAATCCCTTATCGCGTTGGCTGCGAGGATTTATTTGTTTGTGTAGGTGCGAGGGACTCGTGCGTGGCCTCCTACTGGATTGATACCTTGGTTCTCAAAAACTAAGGGAAATACTTATGCTACTTTGCTGCATCACCCTTTCCTCTTCAAGGGAAAACCAACGCAGTGCTCAAGAGGTAGCAAGAAGGATTTCTGGCGCCGTTGCCGGGGAGTCTACGCAAAAGTCAACATACCAAGTACCCATCACAAACCCTTATCTCCCGCATTACATTATTTGCCATTTGCCTCTCATTTTCCTCTCCCCCACTTCACCCTTGCCATTTTATTCGCCCTCTCTCTTTTCCGTTCGCCTTTTTTTCGCTTGCTTCTTGTTTGCTCGTGTGTTGGATTTCTTGCTTGTCACGATGGCTCAAGATAATACCAAATTGTGTGACTTTACCAATACCAACAATAATGATTTCCTTAGCACTCCAATTGCTCCACTTACCGATACTGAATCTTGTGAAATCAATGCTGCTTTGTTGAATCTTGTCATGAAAGATCAATTCGCTGGCCTTCCTAGTGAAGATGCCGCTACCCATCTAAATAGCTTCGTTGATTTGTGTGATATGCAAAAGAAGGAAGATGTGGACAATGATATTGTTAAATTGAAGCTATTTCCCTTTTCGCTTAGAGATCGTGCTAAAGCTTGATTTTCATCTTTGCCTAAAATAGTATTGATTCTTGGAATAAGTGCAAAGATGCTTTTATCTCTAAGTATTTTCCTCCCGCTAAGATCATCTCTCTTAGAAACGATATTATGAATTTTAAGCAACTTGATCATGAACATGTTGCACAAGCCTGGGAGAGGATGAAATTAATGATACGTAATTGCCCTACGCATGGTTTGAATTTATGGATGATTATACAAATTTTTTATGCCAGATTGAATTTTGCTTCTAGAAATCTTTTAGATTCGGCCACGGGAGGCACTTTAATGGAAATCACTTTAGGAGAAGCTACTAAACTCCTAGATAATATTATGGTTAATTATTCTCAATGGCACACTGAAAGATCTACTAATAAAAAAGTGCATGCGATAGAAGAAATTAATGTTTTGAGTGGAAGGATGGATGAACTTATGAAATTATTTGCTACTAAGAGTGTTTCTTCTGATCCTAATGATATGCCTTTGTCTACTTTGATTGAGAATAATAATGAATCTATGGATGTGAATTTTGTTGGTAGGAATAATTTTGGTAACAACGTGTATAGAGGAAACTTTAATCCTAGGCCTTATCCTAGTAATTTCTCTAATAATTATGGTAATTCCTACAACAATTCTTATGGAAACTTTAATAAGATGCCTTCTGAATTTGAGACTAGTGTTAAGGAATTTATGAATTCGCAAAAGAATTTCAATGCTTTGCTTGAAGAAAAATTGCTAAAGTTGATGAATTGACTAGGAACGTTGATAGAATTTCCCTTGATGTTGATTCTTTAAAACTTAGATCTATTCCACCTAAGCATGATATCAATGAGTCTCTCAAAGCCATGATAATTTCCATTGATGAGTGCAAAGAAAGAACCGCTAGGATGCGTGCTAAGAAAGATTGCTTAGTGAAAGCGTGTTCTTCTAGTTTCTATGAAAATAAAGATGAAGATCTAAAAGTTATTGATGTATCCCCTATTAAATCTTTGTTTTGTAATATGAATCTTGATAATGATGGGACTGAATATGATCCACCTTTACCTAGAAGGCGTTCCAAAAATTCGGAGTTTTTAGATCTTGATGCTAAAATTGATAAAAGTGGGATTGAAGAGATCAAAACATTAGATATTAATGAACCCACTATTTTGGATTTCAAGGAATTTAATTATGATAATTTCTCTTTGATAGATTGTATTTCCTTGTTGCAATCCGTGCTAAATTCTCCTCATGCTTATAGTCAAAATAAAGCCTTTACCAAACATATCGTTGATGCTTTGATGCAATCTTATGAAGAAAAACTTGAGTTGGAAGTTTTTATCCCCAGAAAACTTTATGATGAATGGGAACCTACTATTAAAATTAAAATTAAAGATCATGAATGATATGCTTTGTGTGATTTGGGTGCTCTCTAAACTTGCACCTTACGGATTCCACTATTAAGAAACCTATAGGAAGAATTAATGATGTTCTTATTGTTGCAAATAGGAACTATGTGCCCGTAGATTTTATTGTTCTTGATATAGATTGCAATCCTTCATGTCCTATTATTCTTGGTAGACCTTTCCTTAGAACGATTGGTGCAATTATTGATATGAAGGAAGGGAATATTAGATTCCAATTTTCGTTAAGGAAAGGCATGGAACACTTCCCTAGAAAGAAAATAAAATTACCATATGAATCTATCATGAGAGCCACTTATGGATTGCCTACCAAAGATGGCAATACCTAGATCTATCCTTGCTTTTATGCCTAGTTAGGGGCGAAACGATAGCGCTTGTTGGGAGGCAACCCAATTTTATTTTTAGTTTTTTGCTTTTTGCTTCTGTTTAGGAATAAATCTTTGATCTAGCCTCTGGTTAGATATCTTTTTATGTTTTAATTAGTGTTTGTGCCAAGTTAAACCTATAGGATCTTCTTGGATGATAGTTATTTGATCTTGCTGAAAATTCCAGAAACTTTCTGTTCACGAAAATAATTGTTAAAAATCACCAGAACGTGATAAAATATTTATTCCAATTTCTGCTGATCAATAAACAAATTTTCTAGGTCTTCCTATTTTGGATGAATTTTTTGAGTTCCAGAAGTTTGCGTTAGTTACAGATTACTACAGACTGTTCTGTTTTTGACAGATTCTGTTTTTCGTGTGTTGTTTGCTTATTTTGATGAATCTATGGCTAGTAAAAGAGTTTATAAACCATAGAGAAGTTGGAATACAGTAGGTTTAACACCAATATAAATAAAGAATTAGTTCATTACAGTACCTTAAAGTGGTCTTTTGTTTTCTTTCGCTAACAGAGCTCACGAGATTTTCTGTTAAGTTTTGTGTTGTGAAGTTTTCAAGTTTTGGGTAAAAGATTTGATGGATTATGGAACAAGGAGTGGCAAGAGCCTAAGCTTGGGGATGCCCATGGCACCCCAAGATAATCTAAGGACACCTAAAATCCAAAGCTTGGGGATGCCCCGGAAGGCATCCCCTCTTTCGTCTACTTCCATCGGTAACTTTACTTGGAGCTATATTTTTATTCACCACATGATATGTGTTTTGCTTGGAGCGTCTTGTATGATTTGAGTCTTTGCCTTTTAGTTTACCACAATCATCCTTTCTGTACACACCTTTTGAGAGAGACACACATGATTCGGAAATTATTAGAATACTTTATGTGCTTCACTTATATCTTTTGAGTTATATAGTTTTTGCTCTAGTTCTTCACTTATATCTTTTGGAGCACGGTGGTGGACTTGTTTTATAGAAACTATTGTTCTCTCATGCTTCACTTAGATTATTTTGAGAGTGCTACAAAACAGCATGGTAGTTTGCTTTAACAATAATAGGCATTCAAGACTAGTAAAGAAAAAAGAAAAATTCTTATGAGTGTGTTGAATACTATGAGAAGTTTGATGCTTGATAATTGTTTTGAGATTCGAACATGGTGATATTAGAGTCATGCTAGTTGAGTATTTTTGAATTTGAGAAATACTTGTGTTAAAGTTTGTGATTCCCGTAGCATGCACGTATGGTGAACCATTATGTGATGAAGTCGGAGCATGATTTATTTATTGATTGTCTTCCTTATGAGTGGCGGTCGGGGACGAGCGATGGTCTTTTCCTACCAATCTATCCCCCCAGGAGCATGCGCGTAATACTTTGCTTTGATAACTTGTAGATTTTTGCAATAAGTATATGAGTTCTTTATGACTAATGTTGAGTCCATGGATTATACGCACTTTTCTTCCTTCCACCATTGCTAGCCTCTCTAATACCGCGCACTTTTCGCCGGTATCATACACCCACCATATACCTTCCTCAAAACAGCCACCATACCTACCTATCATGGCATTTCCATAGCCATTCCGAGATATATTGCCATGCAACTTACCACCGTTTCGTTTACTATGACACGCTCCATCATTGCCATATTGCTTCGCATGATCATGTAGTTGACATTGTATTTGTGGCAAAGCCACCGTTCATAATTCTTTCAGACATGTCACTCTTGATTCATTGCATATCCCGGTACACCGCCGGAGGCATTCACATAGAGTCATATTTTGTTCTAAGTATCAAGTTGTAATTGTTGAGTTGTAAGTAAATAAAAGTGTGATGATCATCATTTTTAGAGCATTGTCCCAAGTGAGGAAAGGATGATGGAGACTATGATTCCCCCACAAGTCGGGATGAGACTCCGGACGAAAAAAAGAGGCCATAAAAAAAGGCCCAAATAAAAAAAATGAATGAGAGAAAAAGAGAGAAGGGACAATGTTACTATCCTTTTACCACACTTGTGCTTCAAAGTAGCACCATGATCTTCACGATAGAGAGTCTCCTATGATA
Organism: Aegilops tauschii subsp. strangulata; assembly: GCF_002575655.3. Classification (NCBI taxonomy): domain Eukaryota; kingdom Viridiplantae; phylum Streptophyta; class Magnoliopsida; order Poales; family Poaceae; genus Aegilops; species Aegilops tauschii. The sequence goes on along the minus strand of NC_053041.3, from coordinate 555,671,384 downwards.
TCACTTTCATACACTAGTGGGAATTTTTCATTATAGAACTTGGCTTGTATATTTCAATGATGGGCTTCCTCAAAATGCCCTAGGTCTTCGTGAGCAAGCGAGTTGGATGCACACCCACTTAGTTTCTTTTGTTGAGCTTTCATATACTTATAGCTCTAGTGCATCCGTTGCATGGCAATCCCCACTCACTCACATAGATATCTATTGATGGGCATCTCCATAGCCCGTTGATAAGCCTAGTTGATGTGAGACTATATTCTCCTTTTTGTCTTCTCCACAACCACCATTCTATTCCACATATAGTGCTATGTCCATGGCTCACGCTCATGTATTGCGTGAAGATTGAAAAAGTTTGAGAACGTCAAAAGTATGAAACAATTGCTTGGCTTGTCATCGGGGTTGTGCATGATTTAAATATTTTGCGTGGTGAAGATAGAGCATAGCCAGACTATATGATTTTGTAGGGATAACTTTCTTTGGCCATGTTATTTTGAGAAGACATAATTGCTTAGTTAGTATGCTTGAAGTATTATTATTTTTATGTCAATATTAAACTTTTGTCTTGAATCTTTCGGATCTGAATATTCATACCATAATTAAGAAGAATTACATTGAAATTATGCCAAGTAGCATTCCACATCAAAAATTCTGTTTTTATCATTTACCTACTCGAGGACGAGCAGGAATTAAGCTTGGGATGCTTGATACGTCTCCAACGTATCTATAATTTTTGATTGTTCCATGCTATATTATATTCTATTTTGGACATTATTGGGCTTTATTATACACTTTTATTATTATTTTTGGGACTAACCTATTAACCGGAGGCCCAACCCGTAATTGTTGTTTTTTTGCCTATTTCAGAGTTTCGCAGAAAAAGAATATCAAACGGAGTCCAAACGGAATGAAACCTTCGGGAACGTGATTTTCGGAACGAACGTGATCTAGAGGACTTGGACCCTACGTCAAGACATCAACCAGGAGGGCACGAGGTAGGGGGGCGCGCCAACCCCCCAGGGCGCACCCTCCACTCTCGTGGCCCCCTGTTGCTCCACCGACGTACTCCTTCCTCCTATATATACCTACGTACCCCCAAACTACCAAATACGGAGCCAAAAACCTAATTCCACCGCCGCAACCTTCTGTACCCGTGAGATCCCATCTTGGGGCCTGTTCCGGAGCTCCGCCGGAGGGGGCATCAATCACGGAGGGCTTCTACATCAACACCATAGCCTCTCCGATGATGTGTGAATTGTTTACCTCAGACCTTCGGGTCCATAGTTATTAGCTAGATGGCTTCTTCTCTCTTTTTGGATCTCAATACAATGTTCTCCCCCTCTCTCGTGGAGATCTATTCGATGTAATCTTCTTTTGCGGTGTGTTTGTTGAGATAGATGAATTGTGGGTTTATGATCAAGTTTATCTATGAACAATATTTGAATCTTCTCTGAATTCTTTTATGTATGATTGGTTATCTTTGTAAGTCTCTTCGAATTATCAGTTTGGTTTGGCCTACTAGATTGATCTTTCTTGCAATGGGAGAAGTGCTTAGCTTTGGGTTCAATCTTGCGGTGTCCTTTCCTAGTGACAGTAGGGGCAGCAAGGCACGTATTGTATTGTTGCCATCGAGGATAAAAAGATGGGGTTTATATCATATTGCATGAGTTTATCCCTCTACATCATGTCATCTTGCTTAAGGCGTTACTCTATTCTTATGAACTTAATACTCTAGATGCATGCTGGATAGCGGTCGATGTGTGGAGTAATAGTAGTAGATGCAGGCAGGAGTCTCTCTACTTGTCTCGAACGTGATGCCTATATACATGATCATACCTAGATATTCTCATAACTATGCTCAATTCTGTCAATTGATCAACAGTAATTTGTTCACCCACCGTAATATTTATGCTCATGAGAGAAGCCAGTAGTGAAACCTATGGCCCCTGGGTCTATTTTCCATCATATTAATTTCCCGACAACAAGCTATTTCTGACGCCGTTTTTATTTTACTTTCTTTACTTTGCATCTTTATCATAAAAATACCAAAAATATTATCTTATCATATCTATCAGATCTCACTCTCGTAAGTGACCGTGTAGGGATTGACAACCCCTTATCGCGTTGGTTGCGAGGATTTATTTGTTTGTGTAGGTGCGAGGGACTCGTGCGTGGCCTCCTACTGGATTGATACCTTGGTTCTCAAAAACTGAGGGAAATACTTACGCTACTTTGCTGCATCACCCTTTCCTCTTCAAGGGAAAACCAACGCAGTGCTCAAGAGGTAGCACCCCCCTCTAGTCGATATAACGCACTTTCAATTGGTATCAGAGCAAGGTACTCCCTTGTTCTGTGTGATTTTGGTTTAACCACCTAGAGTTTTAGTTATGTCCACCGCAGGTATGATCAAGGTCTCTACTGGTTGTCCTACCTTTGATGGGACAGACTACCCCTACTGAAAGAATAAGATGCGAATGCATCTTGAGGCAATTGATAACGATCTCTGGTATGTTGTGGAAAATGGTGTTCCCTCAGTCACACCTTCTCTGAATGCTGCTGATGTGAAGAGATTCAAGCAACTCGATTCTCAAGCGAAGAACATCATATGTGGCCATCTGAGCAAAGGGCAGTATGGAAGAGTGAGTGCTTTGGAAACTGCTAAGCTTATCTGGGATAGGCTGTCCAAAGTCAATGAAGGAGTTTCAACTCAGCGTGACTCTCGAGTTGACGTTCTTTGCAATCTCTTCAACCGCTTCAAAAGATTCGACAATAAAAATGTTCAACAAACCTTCGATCGCCTCACTGATATCTCAAATGAGCTTCAAGCACTTGGTGCCACTGACATCACCGACCATGAGGTGGTGAAGAAATTGCTGAGATCGCTTGATTCCTCATTTGACACTCTGGCACTGATGATACAAGAACATGGAGATTACAAGTCACTTGATCCCGCTGATATCCTCGAGAGGCTAAATACTCATGAGTTCCAGCTTGCTGAGAAGAGAGATCTCTATGGTTCGAGCTATGGCAGATCACGTGCCCTGAAGGCCAAGGCAGTCTCTGAATCTGAAGATGAAGATTCTGGTAGCAGCCTTGGCGATCCTGAAGAACTGAGCCAGGAGCTAGCACTGCTTGTGAAGAAATTTCAGAAGTTCTCAAGACGTGGTCGCTTTGGAAAATCCTCAAGGAGTAATGTTTCCTCATCCAGTGACTATAAGAAGAGGCTATGCCACAAATGCAAGAAACCTGGTCACTACATTCAAGATTGTCCTCAGTGGGAAAAGGAATCAAAGAAGAAGAAATACAAGGATTATAGTTCTAATGATGCGAAGAAGAAGAAATCTTCAAAGTCTTCATCATCAAAATCCTCAAAGTCTTCATCTCATAAGAAGAGCAGCTCCAAGAAGGCTCGGACATTCATTGGCAAGGAAATGGACTCTGAGGCTGAATCTGAGGAACATGAGGAAGAGGAGGCGTCTGAGGAGTCCGAATCTGGGGTGGCGAGCCTAGCTCTCGCTACTGCATTCGTCAGCAAGTCCATCTTCAACTATGAAGAAAATGGCTTCACCAACAAGGCTGATGAAGGCAATGATGACTACGCTCCCACCTATTGCTTCATGGCAAAGGGTGCCAAGGATGATCAACCCAAAGCCAATGAGTGGGTCCTCGATAGTGGATGTACAAATCACATGACTGGTGACAAGAATCTATTGATGGATGTTCCCTTATCTCCATCGCATGTGAAGCATATCATCTTCGCTGACAAAGGCAAAAGTAAGGTATTGGGTCTAGGTAAGGTTGCGATCTCAAAGGATCGACACATGGACAAAGTCATGCTTGTCGAGTCCTTGGGATACAACCTCATGTCTGTCTCAATGCTTTGTGATCTTGACATGGTTGTTGTCTTTGGCAAGTATCGTTGTGTTGTGATCATGGAAGCTGACAATTTCAAAGTCTTCGAAGGCTTTAGGAGAGGAGACTTGTATATTGTTGATTTCTCTACAGGACCTCAACCAACTGTATGTCTACTTGCAAAAGCTTCAGAAGGCTGGCTGTGGCATCGACGACTTGGTCATGCAGGTATGAGAAATCTGCACAAGCTCGCAAAGAAGAAGCATGTCATTGGCATTGAGAATGTCAAATTCCTCAAGGATCACTTGTGTGGAGCCTACGAAGCTGGAAAGATGACCAAGGCCAAACATCCAGCGAAGACAATCATGACTACCACTCGACCTTTTGAATTGCTTCACATGGATCTCTTTGGTCCTAATCATTATTCCGCAGTTACAAATGATGCATCTCTATATGGCTTTGTTATTGTTGATGATTACTCTCGTTACACATGGGTGCATATTGTCACTTACAAACATGAGGTGCAGGAAGTCTTCAAACGATTTTCCTCGAGGGCTTCAACCAACTTTGGTGTGAAGATCAAGCACATCAGAAGTGACAATGGAACTGAGTTCAAGAATTCTGGTCTTGATGACTATCTTGATGAACTTGGTATTACTCATGAGTTATCTGCTCCTTATACTCCTCAGCAGAATGGCGTCGTGGAGCGCAAGAACAGGACTCTTGTTGAGATGGCTTGCACTATGCTTGATGAATACAAGACGCCTCGTCGTTTCTGGATAGAGGCAATTGATACTGCGTGCCACATCATCAACAGGGTATATCTTCACAAATTCTTCAAGAAGATTGCTTATGAACTCCTCACTGACAAGAAACCCAATGTGAGTTATTTCAAAATCTTCGGTGCTAAATGTTGGATTAGAGATCCCCATCACAACTCAAAATTTGCACCGAAAGCACATGAAGGTTTTATGCTTGGTTACGGAAAGGACTCGCACACCTACAGAGTCTTCAACAACGTTCTTCACAAAGTTGTTGAAACTGTAGATTTGTGGTTCGATGAAACTAATGGCTCGCAAAGAGAGCACCTACCTTCTGTGTTAGATGAACAGTCACCTGAGGAAACTATCAAGTTCAAGGCCACTGAGGATGTCATTCCTACCAAAGAATCTGTTGAAGAAATCATTCCAGAGCGTGAAGAACGTCATGCTGATGCACCTGAAGAAAATGGTGCTGAAGAAAATGCTGATCAAATTCCTCGACGACAACCCGCTCATCCTCACGTTGCAAACGATGTGCAGATTGAGAAAATCATCAGCGACATCAACATTCCAGGTCCTCTCACACACTCAAAAGCTTCACATTTGTCCAACTTTTGTGGGCACTTTGCTTTCGTCTCTATCACAGAGCCCACTAAGGTAGATGAAGCATTTTCTGGAGCCTGAGTGGATTCAAGCTATGCAAGAAGAATTACATCAGTTCGAGCTCAACAACGTCTGGGAACTGGTCAAACGTCCAGATCCTCGCAAGCACAATATCATTGGCACAAAGTGGATCTACCTCAACAAGCAAGATGAAAATGGCCTTGTGGTGAGGAATAAGGCACGGCTTGTAGCTCAAGGCTACACACAGGTTGAAGGAATTGATTTCTATGAAACTTTTGCACCTGTTGCTAGACTTGAGGCTATTCGCATATTACTTGCTTATGCTAACCATCATGATATCACTTTATATCAAATGGATGTGAAAAGTGCATTCCTCAATGGTAAGCTTGAGGAAGAAGTATATGTTGCTCAACCCCCGGGTTTTGAAAATCCAAAGCATCCTGACAAAGTCTTCAGACTCAATAAGGCCCTCTATGGCCTCAAGCAGGCCCCTCGGGCGTGGTATGATACTTTGAAGGAATTCCTCATGAAGAAAGGCTTCAAACCCAGTTCACTTGACCCTACTCCTTTTCACTAAATCTTATGATGGTGAATTGTTTGTATGCCAAATATATGTTGATGATATTATCTTTGGTTGTACTGACCAATGTTACACTGACGAATTTGGTTATATGATGAGGGAGGAATATGAGATGTCTATGATGGGAGAATTGAAATTCTTCTTAGGTCTTCAAATTCGTCAACAACGCAACGATATATTCATATCTCAGGAGAGATACCAACAGGACGTACTGAGGAAATTCGGCATGCAAGATTGCAAAGGGGTCAAAATTCCTATGCCCACAAATGGCCATCTATGCACTGATGAAAATGGTATTGACTTCGATCAAAAGGTATACCGCTCCTTGATTGGTTCTTTATTGTACTTATGTGCATCTAGGCCAGATATTATGCTTAGTGTTTGCATGTGTGCCCGATTTCAAGCTACACCGAAGGAATCACACCATAAGGCTGTGCAGCATATTCTTCGATATCTAGCTCACACACCAACACTTGGATTATGGTACCCCAAGGGCTCGGCTTTTGATCTCATTGGATATTCAGACTCTGACTATGCTGGTGATCGTGTGGACCGCAAATCAACATCTGGCACATGCCATTTCCTTGGACGATCTTTGGTCTGTTGGTCCTCGAAGAAACAGAACCGCGTATCACTGTCTACTGCTGAAGCTGAGTACATTGCTGCTGGTTCTTGTTGTGCTCAACTGTTATGGATGAAGCAAACTCTCAAGGACTACGGTGTCAACATGAAGAATGTGCCTCTCTACTGTGACAATGAGAGCGCAATCAAGATTGCTCATAACCCAGTTCAGCACTCGAAGACAAAGCACATTCAGATTCGTCATCATTTTCTTCGTGATCATGTGTTGAAGGGCGACATTTCTATTGAGCATGTGAAGACTGAAGAACAGCTAGCCGATATCTTCACTAAGCCCTTGGATGAGAAGAGATTTAGCAAGTTGAGGTGTGAGCTAAATATCCTAGAATCTTCGAACGTTATTTGAAAAGGACACTCATCCTAACACTTATGCAAAATTGATGACTTAGATGTGCAACACATGAAGAAACGTTTTTCTTCAATCAATGAAGACTAACACTCTAAGGGTGAAGAAATTAATGAAGAATTTGATTCTCAGAACCCTACGACAATTGTACGCGGTGTCTGAAATCATCATTCTTATACGGTGGGTCACGCCACCACCAAAAGTTGAAATCTTCAATTTGAGTTTTTCCTCTGTTTTGAAATTCCTCAGTTGTTCAAATTCTTAAACTTTGCAATGTCTTCACCATTTCCGCCGTTTTTCTTCATTGGCTATATATATATATATGAGTTTATGTCCTCTACAACATTCACTTATTGCTAATTCTTCATGTCGCCTTTTCTACTAAGTGAATGTGATCGGACCCTTCCCCCTCTATGCTAAACTCAACCCATTCTATTCACAATTTCTTCATGTGCGTTCTATTTGGAACACGCTCAAAATCTTCACTGTGTCCTTGTCAGCTGAAGAATTAGCGAGCCTAACGTTAAAACTTATCTTATCTAAATTTTCGGCTGTTGCCGCCTAAACCGTTCCACATCCACGATAAATACTTATCTATTCACCCACGATCTCACATGATCGCCACCTCTCAGTACGCGGGTGACACATGTCAAGCAAATGAGAAGGGTCAGGGGCACGTTCGTCCAATTTCTTCGGGCGAACAGTTTTTCATTTCGGCTATGAATACCCCTTCCCTTGCTCACTTCGTTTTTTACTCCGCTCGACCTCACTCCCGCTCGAGCTTCTCAAGCCCTAGCGCCGCCGCTATTTCCATCGTCGCCGGTGAGGCAGAGCTTCACTGCCTCGACCTCGTCGCCGTCGTACTCGCGCCGGCTGCGGATTTCTTCACTCCGCAGCCGCCGTAGATGTCTTCCTCTGCCAAGTTAGGGCGTGGAAGATCTGAACTGACGAACTTCACATCTACACTTCCCAGTTCATCGTGTTCTTCATCAAGGGTAATTAAAAGTTACTTTTACTGCCCTCTTTGATTCAAATGTATTCTACAAAATCTTCAAAGATGTTTATTCTTCAAATCTTCACACACGGAACACCTCACATGTCATTTGTTCTTGATCCGTTTCTCTAAGCTACATTTTTCTTCAAGATTCCTCAATTGTGCGGATTTCTGATCTGTACAACTCTGGAACCTAAGTCAAAGAACGCTTAGTGAAATTCTTCAAGACTCATCTGGTCAAATTCCTCAAACTTGTTCTTTTTGAAAAACTTCTGAGAACGCATATGACCTCTCCAAATTCCTCACAACTATACTCTGTTCACAGGTACTCATGTCCGCTGCTGAATCACTAGGTTCTCATCAACTTAACTCATTTGTAGCGTTCCTCGAAGGAAAGTTGCACACCTCTTCAGAATTTTTTTTGTTCATATTCCTCAGGTGAAGAAAATGGCTGACGGTAAAAAGCCACAGAAGGGACGAAAGAGGCCTGAGATCAATACTGCTTTCGAGATCCCTGATGACATATACAAGGATTATTGAACTCCTGATGATGCCAAGTTTGTCAAGGAGGACAAAAATCAGCGCAAGGTGCGCATACAAAGGATAGAGAGGAGATGCACGGGAATGGAGGGAGTACATATATGTTACTCCCAAGTATATGAAGAAATTCGCTCTAAATCCTCCATGCCCAAGACCTCCATTGGCACCTGGCCAAGAAGCTGATCCCACTAGCCTCAAGCGTGGTGAGGACTATCCTGATGAATGGGCCAAGCGCCAGGCCAAGCTAGCCAAAATAGCTAAGGAAGCAGTGAGGAAATTTAATGAAGACTCTACTGCTGCTGCTACCACTGCTGAGGCCTCTGCAAGCAAGCCAAAGAAGTCCATGGCAAAGAAGCCCGCTCATAAGCCAATTGCTTCACCCCAAATGCCCGCACGGCCAAGTTCCTCAGCAATGCCCTCACGACCAGATTCTTCAAAGTCCTCACGACCAACTCCTCAAGCTGCTCTAGCTCCTCCAAAGTCCTCAGCTCCTCCGCCAAAGTCCTCAGCTCCTCCGACAAAATCCTCAGCACCTGTGCATCTCGCCACGTGCCAAAGGACAACAGGCATCTCTATTGCCTCAGGAGCTTCTGCTAGTTCTTCAGCTCCACCAAATTCATCAACTGACCCCTCTCTGCTGAAGAAAAAGGCCACTGCTGGACGAGGCTCTCGACCAAGTCCTCACAAGAAGCAGGTCGCCTTTCAAGTGCCGTCTGATGAAGACGAAGCTGATGATGAAGAACTTGCGGAAATCATCAGAGACAGGCAGCTCAGGGCCGCTAGAGCCAAAGGCACAAATGTGCCTCTACTTTTGGATCCAAAATTGATCCTTGATTACATTGATCTCTGGCACAAGGACCCAACACTCCTATGCCTGACTTCAAGTTGACTCCTGGCCAAGCATATTATTCAGGAAGAAAAATGGAAATTTGAAAAGGCCAGGCAGTTGAAGAAAGCGCAGTACAGGAAAGAGCGTTTCCTGAAGAAAAACGTTGTCTCTATGACAACTGAAGAACTTATCACGATTCAATCTGAGATTAAGAAACTCAGTGATGAATTTGACGTATACTGCGCTGACTGGCTTGGAGCCAAAGTCCGCTTTGTGAATTTAACTGAGAAGTTCACTACAAATGTTGCAGCTCCATCGCAACAAGAAATTCCTCAGGCTGAGGCATCTGCTCAGCCGACTGAAGAACATGCCAGCACCGCTGATGACAATCAGGCTGCTGAAGAAACTACTAGTGTCAGGGCTGATGACTGCATTCCAGCCGCTGAAGAAATTGCCAGGGCAACCACTAGTGTTGCGCCTGAAGAAACTGTCAGGCCAGCTGAAGCTTCTGTCGCTGAGCCTGAAGTAAATGAACCAAATTCCTCTGCTCCTCCTGCACCTACCCCAACTCCAATTCTTCCTTCTGCATCAGATGTGAAGAAGACCAAGGCTGCAGAACGAGCAGCTGTGAAGAAAAGGAAAGCATCAACTTCATTAGATTCTTCAGCTCCGAAGAAGATGAAGCCACTGACTAGCTCTTTTGAAAATCCGATTGATGCTATTCATGTCTCATCCATGCCATCAAAGGACCTTGTTCCTTTTGATGAAGAATATGTGATCCCAAGTGGATCAGATGAAGATATTCCTTCTGCTGCTTCTTCAGAGCAGTTGGATGAAGAAATTGAAGTGGATGCAATCCCTTCAACCCCAATAGTCTCATCGCCCATGCCTCAGTTCACTGCCGAAGAGGTCGGCATTGAAGAAAAGAGTGAAGAAGTTGATGTGGACATTGGATGTACAACACCAGTGCTGAATGATGACTTTTGGGAAAGTCGGCACCCCAACTCTCCTCTGTTCACACCTCTGCAACAAATTTCTCAGTCCCAAGTGACTATAGTTCAAATGGGATCTGAAGAACCTCATGCTACACCGTCTGTTCATGAAGAGATTCCAGCCACTAGTGCTGAAGAAAATGTTAATGAAGAATTGAAGACCCAGGCTGTCACTGAAGAAGAAGCTAAAATTCCTCAGGCTGTGGATCCCGAGATTGCGATTCCTGAGGTGGTGATGCAATTGACCGATACTCCTCAGCCCAAGCCAAAGGATCCCTTCTCGAAGAAGCAGAAATTAAAGGCCGATGACTTCTTCGGCGAGCATGTTTTCTTCACTGACTGTAATCCTTATGACTCTGCTCGTCTTAGAAGGAAGCGCTTCTGGACTGCCAGCCAAGCAAACTTTTATTCTTCTCTGCTCTTCAACAAGGACAAAGTCTTCGACCACGAGCATATTCCTCACGTGGACATGGAATCACTGTCTTACTTTACCCCAGTCCTCAGTGTGCTTCATGATGCAGGGCCGCTCAACTTTTGCACGAATATTTGCGTTTGGAATGAACAGCTCATTCTTCAATTCTATGCAACTCTGCACGTTACAAGTGATGCTGACGACATCAATACTTGGGTGTTGGACTGGATGACCGACAATACTCATTACAAAGCACTGGCCTCTGAATTACTTCATGCCCTGCCAATCAGTCCTCCCCTTGAAGGTGCTCGTTGTCTGTACCAAGAGCATGAGCTCACCGCTCATTACATGCAAGTGCTAATGAAGCCTCTGAAGCCCGGTTAAGCCCCAAGGACAAAATTCCTCGTGAAGGAATTGCTGTATGTACCAAGAATAGTCTATCACATTCTAACGAAGACTTTGAGTCCTATCAAAGGCCACGACTCATCTGATGAGGAAATCGTTGGCATCATGAAGAATCTGCTATTCAACATCATGCATGGCATTCCTGTCAATTATCATGATTTCTTCATGAGGACTCTGGCAAATGTTGGACTCTCTCCGTTTGAGTTGAAGCCTTACGCACCTTGGATTATGAGATTCCTCAGGACAAGGTCTTCACTCAACTACAAAGCTGATACACTCAAGCATTGCAGTTACTTGCCCCCAATTGAAGTCCTCAAGCGGACTTATCCCTCAGCTGATGACAAGGGCAATGCTCCAGCTATTATTGATGAAGGCATTCGTCCATTGGATGGTCAGTTTCGCAAAGCTGCATCTTATTCCACCAATGATGACTCTGCCACTCATGACTCTGCCGCCAATGCATCCAAGCCAAATCCTCAAGCCACAGCTCCCAGGGTGATGACTGACCGTGAGCTTCTTCTTAGTCTTCACCAGAAGGTGGATCGAAATCACAAATGGGTTAAGCGTCAGTTTGGTTCTATTCTTCACAACATGACTGCTACATATAATGAAGTGAAGAAAAACCACTACTACCTCCATGAAATCTTCGGTCGCACCTTGACTGTTTTATCACATCTGTATGGTGAAGAAGATCTGAAGCAAATGGGTCTCAAGGAGGATTTTGACTGGTCTGCACCTCCACCGAAGAAATTCAAGAAGGTCAAGGTTCCTTCTTTGGTGGCCAGCTCATATTCTTCATCACGCGACACCGATGAGTATGAAGACTTGGACGACACTGCGACAGGCCCTACAACAACAAACGACCCCAACAACGCTGGCGCTCCTTCTTCATCTTGATATTCTTCAGGGGCGTTAGTCCTCATTTTTCGATCCTTTTGTTCATTCGATGACAAAGGGGGAGAAATTTGAGTTAGTCTTCAAGCGGGTCTACCTATATGGGCGTTTTTTTTGCTAAGTTACAACTCTCGTTCTTCTGAGACTTTATTCGATCGAGTTGTAAACTTAAACTCTATGGTGGTCTGATACTTTTGCTGAGTTTTTCTGCATGCTTATTCCTCGTTAATGTTAATGCACGCATGTTGAATTACATCAGTCACCATATTTCATCATGCATTTTAAATTCTTCATATTATATGTCAAATGCGTGTATGACTTACAAGATATAGGGGGGATCTCCATGATTCTACTCTTCAAGTGTGCATTGCTTCAAAAGCAAATTCCTCACTATGCACATCTTCTGGGGGAGTTCTTCTATATCTTGCAATCAAATTCCTCAATATCAGTATTTACACTTCATATATTTATCCCCGTTGAAAACTTAACCTATATTGTCATCAATCACCAAAAAGGGGGAGATTGTAAGTGCATCTAGTGCCCCTTAGTGATTTTGGTGTATTGAAGACTTATAGGTTAAGGGACTGATGTGTTTATGAGTGTACACAGGTCTATAAGTCTATGAGGAGTTTGATATTTACAGAGAAAGTCGACCTCTAAAAATGAATGTCTTCGACTGAAGACTTTGGATCTCTGAAGACTTTCTGAAGACTTTGAAAGTGAAGAAGTTGGTGTGACCTTGAAGACTTGTATTCATTCGAGGAACATGAAGCGTGAAGACTTTTGTTTTCATAGTTTCATTTTCTCTTTCTTGAGTCATAGAAAACACCGTACTGTTAAAGGGGGTTGAGGAAATACTAAGGAAAAATTTCCATGTGATGCTCAACTCAAAATCCTACACCTACCAATTCCTTCGAGTGAAGCCATTGGAAATCTCATACAGTTCAGTCAATTTCTTCAGTGACAGAGACGAAGTTCTTTTGGTCTCTGAGGAATTTGTTCTGACTGAGGAGTTAGGAATTCGCTAGTGCGGATTGCCTACACAATGAGTAACATGATAGCCCTGAGGTTTTGATACTCAAAATTCCGACCGTTGCTGTGCTACGCGCCAGCTGTCCCAAAATATCTACCCACCTAACGGTCATATCATTGAAGAGCATTTATGTCTTATCATGTCGGGCTGCTCCCTAGGCTATAAATAGCCGCCCCCTACAACCACTAGCTGGTTGGCTGCTCCGAGAGAAACTGACAATTGTCATTTGAGAGCATCCCATCCTCCGAAGACTTTGAGCGAGAATCATCAAGTGAGGAAAATCCAAACCCAAACACCTACAAACCCAAAGTGATTGAGCATCACTGAAGAGATTGATCTTGCGTAGATCCGATGCTTGTTACCTTTGAAGACTGTGCTTCTTCCAGACGGTTAGGCGCCATGGTCTAGAGCATCCAAGAGAAAATTGTGGATCGCCGAGTGACCGAGTTTGTGAAGGTTTGGAAGTCAGCTGAAGACTTACCATGAGTGATTGGGCGAGGTCTGTGTGACCTTAGCTCAAGGAGAATACGGTGAGGACTATGTGTCCTCAGGTTTAAATACCTAGCCGCTCCAACCAGACGTACAACTGACACAACAGTTGGAACTGGTCTACCAAATCATTGTCTTCACCAAGCTTACTGGTTCTATTTCCTCAACTCTTTCATTTCCTCATCTTTGTGTTGTGTGTCTGTTCATATCTGTTCGAAGACTTTGACTGAAGACTTTCTCAATTTCCCTAGTTCAATTTCTTCAGTCTGTTTGTCTTCATCTTGTGTTATCCTGTGTTTACGCTTTCTGTACTCTGTGCCTGTCTTCATTTCATCATGATGACCATGCTTGTGTTCTGTTATGTTTACATCTGAGTACTTATTCCGCTGCAAGTAGTTCTTCGCTTAGTAATTTCCTCACCCGCAAATTCCTCAGTGAAGAATTCAGAAAAATCGCCTATTCACCCCCCCTCTAGTCGATATAACGCACTTTCAAGGTCGTCGAGGGTGATGGAGGATTTGACGGTGCCAATCGCCGCCACGACCGGGTCATAGTCCCGATCGAGACCAGCAAGGACGTAGTCCACCATCTCCGGATCAGAGACAGGCCGGCCTGCTGCAGCAAGTTCATCCCCCAGATTTCTCATCCGGGCGATGTAGGAGGTGCTTGACATGGAGCCCTTCTTGGTGGTGGTGATAGCAATTCTCAAATTCGTGATTCGAGATTGAGATTGCAAAGCAAACATAGTGGTGATGGCAGTCCATAAATCAAAGGTATTTTCTTTACTCACAACTTGGGCGAGGATTTCCTTTGACAGAGAGTTCAGGAGGTAGCTGAGAACTTGCTGATCTTTGGACAGCCATGGCGCATAGAGGGGATTGGGCACCGTGACCGTCGTCTTGTCCGACTGCTGCTGCTCCTCCGTATTCGGGGGCGCTGCATCGGTTCCATCCAGGAGGCCTGTGACCTGCGCTCCTCGCAAGGCCGGCATCACTTGAGCCTTCCATAGGAGAAAATTCCCCTTGGTAAGCTTCTCGGCAGGTGGCGCACCAAGGTTGAGGGCGACGGGAGCCGAGGAGGACATGGCGATCTGATTTTTGGTGATCGATGGAGCTTTGGCTAGATAGATGAGAAGAGGATGGCTCTGTATACCATGTCAGAGGGAAGCGTTCCTACTCTCCGTAGAGAGCCGCGTGTGTTTGTATTGATCGATGGCAAGAAGAGCCCTTGCCGTGGCTTACAAGTTTCACCTGATCGCTAGGATCCAGGTTCGGTACAGGAGGATAGAGATAGAAGTTGTTACGGGAGGGAGAGAAGATAAGCAGTTGAGATTACAATATATCTCTAAGTCTAACAAATAGGACAATTTTCTTTTAAAAAACTGATTTTTTTGGCATACGTTCTGGATGCTTGCAAAGTGTCATCGTGTAATGACATTTGTGGAAGCCCTGGCCAAAAAAAAATCAATACTCCAAAAATGTTATTTTCAAAAGCATTTTTGAGTGCTGAATTTATTTGGCCACGACTTTCACAAATGCCATTTTTACCAGTTTGTTTTAAATCTATTTCCATATTTTTTGGATTTAACTATTCACCCGAGCTCATTTGAGCTCGGGAACGGAAGAGGACTTTTAGACTTATACACAGTTCTACATCCAAATCCTCACTCTTAATCTCAACTTAACCTCTCCCCACTCCCTCAGAATTTAGCCGGGCCCTACATGATTTCAACTGCCCTCTCGATTTCCTCCACATCATCCCGTAGAAAAACGCCCGTAAGAGCATCTATAGCCAGACCCCTCAAATTGCCCCTGCACGTCCAGACGGATGTCCCGGTTAGTGACCCATCGTGAAAATGCGACCCAACCGCCCCCCTCAAACCGGCCTTATACGTGTGGGCTATCCGGCACCCCTTAAACCCAGTCTATATCTGGGGCAGATACAGAGAGGCCCGCGCGTGCCCGTACATGTCCGTCATGTCGGACCCAAACAAAGGGACAACAAGTACTCAAGAAATATAAGAGCGTTTAGATCACTACTTTAGTAATGTAAATGCTCTTATATTTCTTTACAAAGGAGTATTAGCAAAAGATCCACAAGCATTACCATGTACACAAGGAATATGTGAGACACGCGACTCCTCGCAGTGTCCCCGCGGGCGTCCGAGGAGAGCCCCAGGCCGCCGGCACCGAACCCACCCCTCCTTCCTTCTCCCCTGCCCCCACCAGCACGAGCTGACGAGCAAAGCCCGGTCGACCAGGGCGGCGGCGGGGATTCTTCTCCCTCCTGGTCAGAAGCTCGCGGCACGGGACGTCAGATCTGGGCGGCGGCTCGGCGCGTGTGCGTGGCACGACGTGTTGGCGGCGATGACTGTTGGGCACAGCGTCCGTGGGGAGGCTGCGCGGTGGGGTGGTCGGCGTGCCCGCACTGGTGACAGCTGCCTTCTGAGGCCGGCGAGCTGTGGGCTTGGCGGGCGCGTTGCGGCTGCTGGCCGGCGGGCTGGCCTCATCTCGCTAGTGTGCAGGGGCTAGGTGGTTTTTGCCGCGATTCATGCCAACCCCCCCGATCTGGATCTGGGTGGGTTGGTGGAGGTTGGCCCATGGCTACGATCGGGCGGCGACGAGCGGGATCAGGGCGGCGTGGGGGCCTGCTGCCGTGATAATATAGGTGGCGGTCCCCGTGCTCCTCCCGCATCACGACAACATCCTGCATGATCGATCCTCCTTGATCTGGTCATTGACGTGTTCTGAAACTGCCGTCGGAGATCTTGCCCAAGATATCTGGATCAGATAGAATTCGGTCATGCACGTCCATTTCAACCTACGAGGTTTCATGTGGGCGTGACGCGAAGCTCTGTTGTTTGTTGACACCATGGGGCTTGTCGGCTTCTTCATTTCTATGGTGTAGACAACTGTGGAGAAGGTCATGGTAGCCGAGATCAGAGGATCAGTTAGACGGACGGGGCCTTCGAGGCGATGGAGTCAGCTAGTTGTCTGATAACTCTCACGAGCAGCAGTGTCAAGTGGGGGCGGCAACACTGGAGGAATTCATTTTTGGTGGTGCTCCTCGGGTACCGAGCCGGGAATTTCAGGGTGAAAACCTAAGGTCTAGTCTTCATTGGCCGTGCCTGACAATTGCCTTGATGAAGGAATTGTTTTGAGAGTTCGGACTTCTCCAGGGTGAAAACCTAAGATCTTGCGTCGGGCAACAACGGCGCTTGTGCACTATTTCCTTCTTGAAGGCGTTGCTTTCGGAGATCTTTGATGTTTTCCGGGTGTTGTATCTCTTGGAGACACTTTTTTTCTCACGGATTGATCCCCTCCCTTGGTGAACATTCTCATGTTAGGCCCGGAAGATCAACGGATCCTATGTTTCCGCGGGAGCTAGCGGTAGCCAAGGTAGGCCTAGAGCTGAACCAAAACACCTTATCTGATGCCGAGGAAGATGCATGTTGTCTAGACACACATGGAGTATATTGTACTAATTAAATAAAATGTCAAAAAATTCTGAAAACATTTTTGAAATTAAATTGAAATTCTATTGTACTTGTAAGAAAAATTCCGCAAAAGGAAAAACCCCGTTGACTTCTTTTTAAAAAAATCGGTCAAAATAGTGTGAGCACTGAGCAATGACCTATAATAGCAAATTTTTTATTTTTTTCTTGCCCTGAAGTCAACGCTGGATTTTTGTTCATGAAAATTTATATACTAACGCAAATGAAAGTCAAATTTATTAAAAAAAAACTTCTAAACTTTTTTGACTTTTTTAAATTATAAAAAAATTCTCATATAAGGTGTATATACGTCCAGAAACCAAAGGGTATTTTCTCAGTAAAGCCTTCTTTAGAAGAGACTAGGGAACCTCATTAGGTTCAGATCCCACGATCTATGCTTGAGTGCAATAGTGTTCCACTGTTCTGATTATAAAAGACAAATATACAAGTTATTAGCAACAATAGTGTTCCACTGTTCTGATTATAAAAGACATATATACGGAGTACATAAACACATGACGTTGTCGTGGCTCACGGCGCGCGACGCTCATTAGAGCGTGAAGAACCTGAAAGCACTCCCTCTGCCGTCGTCACAGGAGCACTCCGCGTCATTTCTTGATGTAAGATAAGGATCAGCACAAGGAATTCGGCGCAGGTAACCCATGTCCTGATCGGTGCCACGCCCACGGTCAAACTGCTGTGGATGAATTTGCGCATTCTTTCTGACGGCTGCAAGCTGGATTTTACACTCAGATTAATTAAACTAGGAATACGCTAGCCAAGATTTTAGTTGCTACTGCTTTGTATGCAATCTGTGCTGAGTACAATCCAGCTTGCAAACTTCAGAAAAGATTTACTCCCTCACGTCTAAAACGACTTACAAAAGTGAACGGAGGGAGTATCAGTACATACGTAGTTTCATATACAGAAAACAGCAAGACGAGAATTCTGTCAATTTTGATTAAATTCAAGTTTCAACCTGGACTGATAGTCTGAACGTGGACATGAGAACTCAAATTTGTAAAAGCAGTTTGCTTAGGTTTGTGCAGAATTATAATTCGACACAAACAACATCTTTCCCAACATGACGAGCAATTTCTTTCCAAATCTCTGCAGATTTGTAACACTATAATTCTTGCTTTCAATTCATCAACTTCTTCCGATCACATACATAACATGCATACGAGCTACGAGCAACTGTGTTGGAGTAGTGCTAGTTACAGCTGCAGTATGGCATGTTCGAGATTCGAGAAGAAGGATTACATATAGCTAACAAGTGACCAGGGCACTACTAGCTGTGAAGCTGCGTCCTGATGGAGAAGGTTTTCTTGACCATGGAGCTGCTGCACCTCCTGATTGGCTGCATCATCTTGGGCGCCTGCACCAACTGCGTCTTGCGCCGCCGTTTGGCGTCTTCTGCTTCCTGGTAACCCTGGCGGAGCTTGCGCTTCGCGGCTTCCATCTTGTCCTCCAAGCAGAACCCGGCACGGTCACCGTCGACGAAGCCGGCGGCAGGATCGGACGCCTTTTTGATTATTTCTGCCGTCTTCTTGGACAACGGCTCGCCGACGATCTTGGTAGGTCGCTTCGTCTTCGCGTCAGGATCGGCGGAGGCACGCTGCTGCTGCTGCTCGCCGACGGTCGCCTTGGGCTGCGGCACGTTCTCCACCTTCTTCTTCACGGGCATGGCTGGTGTGACCTCGGCGACCTCATCCTGGACGGAGGTCTCCCACCCGCTCACGATGCCGCGCGCGAGGAGGCGGACGCGCTCCGAGTCGTGCTCCCGCAGCGCGCGCACAGACTCGGCGAGTTTCGTGGAGATGGGCACCTCTGGCGTTGATGGAACCACCCTGAGCGTCTCGAGAGACTCTGCCATGAGGTCGTCGAGAATCCCGCAGATACGCTCCGCCTGGCCGTCGTCGTCGGCGTTGCAGAGCCCTACCAGCAGGTCCCCCCTCGCGCGCTGGAACACGTGGCGGGAAAATTGGTCTGGGTCGGCGGCCTCGATGGCGGCGTCCACGGAGTCGAAGGCGCCGTAGAAGCTACTCCACCGACGGAGCATCTGCGCGGCCATGGCGGCGGCTTTTCCTCGAGCTCCGGTGATCGATCTTGGATTGGATGGGGGGGTGGGGAGGATTGGATGGGGAAATTGGGAAGGAAGAAGGCGATCGCCTACCACGAGGCCCCCAATGCAGCTTATATCTCCCGGCGAGGCGGTGACCGTACTCCAGTCGGTGCTCCCGATCGAATTCGGAAGCGCGTTTCACTCCAGGTGACCGGAATCCGATCGAGCAGCGGCAAACGCGCTCCACGCGTTGCTCGCGCGCCACGAAAACTTGCCCTGTACATTCACGGCCACCCCATGGCCACCGGCACGCACCAGCAGCGGGGGCGCGAACCCCATGGCCACCGTCTCGCGAGTCGCCGCTGCCGAAGCCGCCATTTGTCAGCGTTCCTGACAAGGCGGGGCCACCTGCCAGGGCTCAGGTGCCCAGCGACGCACGGCCCAAGCGGCCACGCAAGGCCAACCCAAGAGTCAGCGGGCCGGACTGGGTCACTGCGGCTCAACTGCTGGCATCTACCCCCTCCGCCCGGGAAAAGTTGTCTCCGGCGACATTTTGCGAAAACCACCTCCCCTTTCCTCCGACAAACAACACACTCCCCGCGCCAGAGCCAGAGCTCCCTTGCTCGTCTCCCCCTCGCCGGAGCTCCCCCGCACCAGAGCTCACCTCCTCTGCTCCCCCGCACAGCTCTCCCGCGCGTCGCTGGAGCTCCCTCTCCCCACGCCACCGCCGCGTTGCTTTCCCCTCCTCGTTCCTCTCATCGTCCCCCATGGCGAATCACAGCGAGGAAGGCTTGATTTTTTTTCGATCTGCCATCCGACGGCGTCCTTCCCCGAGGGCGGCGAGCCGGAGCTTCCCCTGCGCGTCGTCGACCACCTCCTCACTGGCTGGACGCCGTCGACCACGAACCCAGTATTCTCCAAGCGCACGCCGCTGTGTGGGTCGCCGAGACGCCGAGGCCGAGGCGGAGCTCCAGGCCATCGAGGTCGCGTACGCCGCCGAGTCCGGCAAGCGCCGCCAACTCCCCGACTGGTCCAAGGCACTCGCCCCCGCCTCCGTCTGCCCATGGCCCAACCCAGTCCCCTCGCCCCCCTCTTGCCAAGGTGCGGCTCCCCCCTCTTCTTGCCTCCCGCTTTCCCCTTCTTGTACTCCAAAATGCTTCTTTTGAGTACATTAGCTGCCAAATTTAGTCTATCTTGAAGCTTGGGAGCTTCTTTAGCAAGTTCACTGTAAAATTGAGTACAAGATCACTGAAAATTTTCTGGAGTGTATGTTCTGCAGTCACTGAATTTTCTGGCTGAATTTTCTGGAGTGTATGTTCACTGAATTTTGTTTTCAGTAGTGTTAAGAGTTCAAATCAGTAGTCCAGGTTCGTGTACATGGCCAACCCCCATGGCCATGCATTGGGGCGCTCCTGGGAGAGAGGATTCATGGCCATCCTAGCTAGCTGCTAGGTGGAGAACGTGTTAGGTTCTTGCTGTCCGTGGCAAAAGCTGGGACGATCGAGTAGGAGTAGCTAGCAGTGTTGATGGTGTGTGGTGTAGAGAACCATGCAGATGTCATGGGCAGGCATTCATAGTCTAAATTTCATTGATGTCAAATTTTATTTATGTGTCAAGTTTGCAATCAACTTGTTCTGGTTTACTGTAGAATCACTTAAGTAGATGGAGTAGTTATTTTTTATACTCTCACTAAAGACTGTGTTGCTAAATCAACATCAAGTTTAGGAACAAGTGTGTTCCTAAATAATCTTCAGTTTCCACTATATTTACTGTCAAGTCTGAAATTTTGATCTTTACTGTCAAGTCTGATTTGTCTCTGAACATTGGTTACAGTAAATTAGTGGTTAACTGGACATAAGGATTAGATCTTAGCTAGTGCTCTTTTCAGATGGCTTGTTCTCAAAATTTGGTACTCCATTTAGAGTAACTTAATTCTCAATATTAACCGTTTCAGTTTCTAACAAGTTTCTTCCATGTGTTCTGAATTAAGTACAGTCAATGATCAAACGATCTCTTCTCCAAGTTGCCTGAAATTGAATCAGTCATTTAGTTAACTTGGATTTTTTTTCCAAAATCTGGACATTTAGTCAAGTTTCTTCCATGTGTTCTGAATTAAGTACACTATGGGATCATTTTATTTTACTGTACATTTGCTTGCAACTGGTTTTAGAAGTATTGCTTGTTTTCCAATTTATGTTTTTTTTTATCTTTTATGCATAGTTTTAGAAGTATTGCTTGTCAGAAGAGTGTTTAGAGATTTTAGGGCTATGTCTAGAAAATCATACCAAGAGTACAAAAGATGAAAGGAGATCTTTCTTGTTGTGGCCAAAAGAAAATGGATGGATATACATAATGTAGGAGGAGGATCATGTTTTCAGTTCCTTAGTACACAAAAGTAGGCAAAGTTTCTGTAAGAATATACTTAAATCAAGTTTATTCAGTTAACTAAATCAAGTTTATTCAGTTAAGGACATAATTATTTTGATCAAGTAATTACTGTGACAACATTGTAACATTTCTTTTTTCTTTTTTCTTCAGCAAGGCATGATTTCTTTTTTCTTCTTCTTTTTTCTCTAGTGTGCCATGTCTTTTTTTAGACTAAAAGTGAATCAGAGCAAAAATCTTCTGTGTCAGTGTGCTAGAAATAAGAAGACAAAATTGGACTAAAATGAATGACTGAAATTGGACAATTGGAAACTTTAGGCATGTTTGCAATTGGACAAATGGTGTATAAATCCAAATAAATCAAATAAATTCAAATGATTCAAATAATCCTAGTTTGCAATTGGAAACTTTAGGCATGTTTGCAATTGGACAAATGGTGCACACTTGTTTATTTCCTCTCTAGTAGCCTAATTCTAGTGGAACTTTGGTTGGTTAGTGCTCTTCTGTTGCTTTCGACTAATCTTAGTTTGACGGACCTGACTTGTGCTCATTTCCAGTGGACTTCACATTCCAAAGGAGGGACAGAAGAGCAGTCTACCTGACAAGGACATGGCATAGGTTGCAGACAAATACTGTGAGCTATCTCAGTTTAACTACGTATTGCTTCAAGTAATTGACACAACTGCAATTTTATAACTTGCCTATACCCATGTCCTACCTACTCGAGTAATTATTCATTGACATGATTAATTGACACAAGTAATTGACAGAATCTGGAGTAATTGATTAGTTCCAAAATCTGGAGTAATCTTCTCAAGTTACATGATCAGTTGTGCTTGACTGAAAATTTTGACAGGAAAATTTTGACTGGAGTAACAAAGGCATAACAGTAGAAATTACAGGTATAGATTTCTCTGTTCAACAAACTTCCTATCAGTCCAACAATGTTTCTGAATCTAAACTTTTTCAGTTAACAGAACCTGAACCTGAACATGTTCAGTTAACAGAACCTGAACTTTTTAACCTTCCCTCTCCCTTTCAGGCGAATGTGGATGTTGCACACTATTGTGAAGGTGTAGCACTGCCCAATTAAATTTCCACTTCACATATCTACTTCCATTTCTACTACAAATTCACCTTTTCAACAGCAGACGCGGGGCAGAGAGGTCAGACGGCGAGGAGGAGCAGCAGCATCAGACGGCGAGTAGGAGCAGAAGCATTAGACGGCGAGGACTCGATCGGGGGGCGTTGGCGTCGCCCAACAGCAGCAGCGTCAGAGGCTGGAGGGAATCGCGGCGGCATCAGAAGGAAGCGGCGGCCGGCGACTTGCCCAAATCCCGCACTGGCGGTCGTGGGCACGAGGAAGTGGGCAGAGGATGAGGGTGCGGGCCGCACCGGCTAGGGACGCGAGCAGGGCGACGAGGGAGGTGCCTTCAGCCGTGGAGGAGGCGCACGTCCAGTTGGTCGCCGCGGAGGAGCAGTCGCCTCCGTGTGGGCGGCGGCGCAGCTCGCCTTCGTGCGGGCGGCGCAGGTGGGCAGGGGCGCCGCAGATTGGCAGCAGCGGCGCAGGTGGGCGGTGGCGCAGCGGCGACGCAGGTTGGCGGCAGCGCGCTGGGCTCTACGGTGGCTGTCGACGGCGCGCTGGGCTTGTTCCTGCCGCGGGCGTCCGGAGGAGGAAGAAGCAAAGGGGTAATTAGCGGGAGATTTAAAATCCTAAGGGCTTTTTTGCAAAAATCACAATAAAACTACACCGTGGACAACTTTTCCCGGACGGAGGGAGTACTACTTAACCGCATCGCTGGGGAGGGGAAGGCATCCAGAGGATCAGGCACCGGCGGCGCAACTACTTTCCCCTTTCCCCATCTCGCATGAACCCTAGCTGTACCTTGCAATAGAGTTGTAATCGCCACCTAAATTCACACTCATTCGAGATTGTTGCTAAGTAATTGAGAGGCTAGATCGTCCCTATCATTTGGTATCAGAGACCACCCACCTCCCTCTCCGCTCGCTCTGGCGAAACTCGTCGAGACCAGAAGCCCGCGCCAAGCTCGCACGCACTTGGAAGCGATGGATCCCGACGTTTCCGCCTTCCTCACCAAGCTGGAGGCCAACCTGGAGGCCAAGATCGACGCCCAGACCAAGGCCCAGCAGGTCATGTCGACCAAGATCGACGAACTCCTCACGTGGCGTCCTGATCTGGAGCGCCGTGTCGCGACTCTCAGCGACGCGATGACCGCGCTGCAGCTGGCGCAAAGGCCGCCGCCCAAGGACGGTGGCGCGGATCTGGCCGCGCGCGAGCCGCCACAACCTCTGCCTGCGACGCACGACGTCCACATCGGACCCGTGAATGGCGCGGCGACACCACATCCAGGGCTTCATGGCCACGGCGTCTTCAACCTACCATGGGGGCCGCCGACGGTGTCGTTCTAGACACCGCCGCCGCCGCCGGCCAGCGGTCAGTCCGATTCCCTCCTGTCTCCTTCAGCTCTGTCTCCTTTCGCTCATGCAAGTCAGATGCTGGCTGGACTTGGCCAAGCCCATCCCTCCATTGCGTTTCCACAATTCACAGGGGACAACCCGAATTTGTGGAAGACCTTGTGTGGGCAGTATTTCTCCATGTTTGGAATCCATGCCACTTTCTGGGTACCCATGGCCGCCCTCAATTTCACGGGCACCGCTTCCGTTTGTGATGTAGGGTGGAACCCTATACAGCCGATCTTTCACGAAAGGAGCGGATCCCAACTAAGAACACGAGGGGAAAACGAGGGAAAACACAAGAGGAACTCTCAAAACCAACAAGATATAGTCACACATATGCTAGATCCTCGGAACACAAGAGGAGATACAAGATCCAAATCCAACAAAGGACGATACAAAGGGTAACCGGTTCTTCTTCGTGAGGAGCTCTTGATGGGGCCACCCAAGAGGGGGTCTTGAATCCAACGTGGATCGTGTCCGTAGAGGGGCCACGGTCTCTCTCGTGGAGCAGATCCGTATGGATGAGCAATGCTCTACCTCACATATGAGCTAAACCAATGCTAACCCTAACTAGGAGGAGGTGGGGGAGTATATATAGTCTAAGGGACGAAGGGGTACATGGGCCTCGGCCCAGATGCGCTGCACGCAGGCAGGGGGGCCGGATGTCCGGGCCTTCCCGAGACGCCGGATGTCGGGCGCTGGGGCCGGATGTCCGGGCCGGCAGGGTCCACCTTCTGTGATGGGGCGCCGGATTTCCGGGAGCTGGGCCGGATGTCCGGCGGCTCGCGACGGGCCTGGGGGCTGGATGTCCGGGCTGACTTGGCCGACTCTGGTGCTCTTTGGATAGCCGATGCTGGATTTCCGGGGCAGGGGCCGGATGTCCGGGACATGTCCGGATGTCCGACTGCTGTGGCAGCTGGCTCTTCTTCCTTCTCCTTCCTTCGCTCCCGCGCACACTTGGCCTTGGTCCTTGGGCTCTCCATGGTCTCCTCGGGTGTACCTGAGTATGCACAAGGTCCGCGCTTGAAGTAGCATCCACGTCTTACATGCGGAAATGGAAGATTCGAAAAGGAGCGAGTTCACCTTAGGTCCAATGGCGTAGGCTCGAGTGTACATGGGGATGATCGTAGGATGCTCTGCATCATCTCCCCTCCCTTGGGAAAGATCCGACCTCGGATCGAAAACCTCATCACCATGGAAACGGTTGTCGTGGACGGACTTGTAGTTGGACGAAGTGGAAGACATGGCACAATCCAAGTACTCCAAGGTGTCTCCGGAGTGGTACACATGCAAAAAGAGCAAACACAAACGACACTTGGAAATACAATGGTTAGCGCACACAAGGTGTCCATCATGTAAGAATGAGTCCGTGCGGCAAGATTGTTCATGGCAAAGCGCATGAAGCTTATCAAGATGATATAGAATGACATGCAAAGCGTTCATGGGAGCAAAAGCATTCATTGTGCACACAAATGTATTGTGAATGTGATCAATGCAACCACGGTGCAAAATGATGTCATAGTGAGACGGTTTATCAATAGCATGAATATGGCAATGGATGCTCAATATGATTATGTTATCATGCAATTGATGGTAGGCAGTATGATCATGATGTATGAATATGCCATCAAGAAAGATCACAACAAATTTGCTAAGGAAGTTCACAAGCTCATATATCATGGAAGACAAGGTAATGCAAGATGCAACAAGGCAATCATAATGTGAGTCAATCCATGCATAAGATGCAAATTTGTCATGGGTGGTGTTATACCATAGCTCGATGTCGTGGTAGAAGTGTTTGTCCGGTGGTGCATCCACTAAGTCCGAGAACTTCTCAACTTGAAGGTCCATAGGGTCCATCTCCAATGTCGCTCCTCCGTTCACGAGATGTATCATGTAGACAACAAGAAAGAAACAACAATGAAAGAATGACCCATCCAATATGCGTATTTGAGGATGGCTCAAAAGGAATGGGGTCACCTTTAGGAGTTTCTCAAAGATGTTGGAGTTGTGCATCTTGTATGCCTTCACATAACCAATATGTCTCATGACGGTACCGCCTTGTGAATCCTTCAAAATGAAAGAACATGACAAACACTCGGAAAAACAAATGAGGTTAGTGCAAATGTAGCACCTATCATTCGAGTGTTGAGATACCCAACAAGTGTTCTCATCATGCTTATCATAAGAAAGAACAAGATGGGGCATGGTATGAAAGCATATGATGCAACTACAACCAAAGACAATAGGCTCAAGTAAGCAAGCATGCTTCACAAGTAATATGTCCAAGTCTTCACAATCAATACGCATAGCAAGGTGGCACTCAATACAAGGTGATATGAGATATGCAACTAATGGAGACAAGAGACAATGATCAAGATATATCATGTGAGAGGCATGAACATATATGTCATCAACCCAAGAAAGCGAGTAATAATGGAACATGGGTGATGCGACAAAGCAATCAATCATATGAATCAAGTCATGCAAGCTAGTAGTGCGAAGATGCAACGTACTAGAGGTAATCATGACAATCATGTCATGTGAGCAAATGGTGGTCATGAATAATGCACAAGATATATCACAAGAGTGAAAGCAAGATATGAGGAAAGTATCATCATTGTATTGGCAAGAAGTCCTAGGTAAATAGCAACGGAACATCATGACTCTCCCAACACAAGAATCAACAATAGCATGAGGCACAAGGAAAGCATGGTAATAGCAACAAGTATCTCCACCAAGTATGCAAATCATCTGGACGTCGATCACAGAAACAACATTCTAGACCCTGAAGCAACACCTGATCACAGCTCCAGTTTTGGCACTTCCGGACTTCTCCAAACAGTTCATGGTCGAGACAGACGCCAGTGACAAGGGGGTCGGCGCAGTCCTCCAACAAGGGGGTCACCCAATTGCCTTCATGAGCAAGGCGCTCTGCCCGCGATATCAAGGG
Organism: Aegilops tauschii subsp. strangulata; assembly: GCF_002575655.3. Classification (NCBI taxonomy): domain Eukaryota; kingdom Viridiplantae; phylum Streptophyta; class Magnoliopsida; order Poales; family Poaceae; genus Aegilops; species Aegilops tauschii. The sequence goes on along the minus strand of NC_053041.3, from coordinate 555,644,623 downwards.
TTGTCAACTTACAAAAAAGAATACATAGCTATCATTGTTGCTGTTGATCAATGGCGCCCATACCTGCAACATGCCGAGTTTGTTATCTTCACAGATCAGCGCAGCCTAGTCCACCTAGAGGAACAACGTTTGACTATGCCTTGGCAGCAGAAGGCCTTCACAAAACTCTTGGGCTTACGTTAGTGCATCAAGTACAAAAAAGGGGTGGAAAACTCCACGGCCGACGCACTGTCACGAACAGAACCAAAGGAGATGCTGGCCGCTGTCACTTCTTGTCAGCCCGCATGGCTCGACGACGTCATCACCAACTACCATTCGAATCCTCAAGCTCAGTCTCTGTTGGAACAGTTGGCTGTTCGGGATGATCCCAAGAAGAGGTTCTCACTCCAGCAAGGGATCTTGCGCTTTCGTGACCGGATTTGGCTCGGGGGATCCATAGCACTACAACAACGAATCATGGCAGCTTTCCATGACAGTGCTTTGGGCGGTCACTCGGGATTCCCCGTGACATACAAGCGCATCCGCCGCCTGTTTGCATGGCCTAAGATGAAGGCCCATATAAAGCACTATGTCGCATGCTGCCAAGTTTGCCAACAAGCCAAACCAGACCGTGTTGCATTTCCAGGTCTTTTGTTACCACTCCCAATTCCTCAACACCCGTGGGACCTTATCACCATGGACTTTATCGATGGCCTACCACAATCCGGGAAGTTCAACTGCATTCTTGTGCTGGTGGATAAGAGAACACGTTTTTCTCACTTTGTTCCTATCGCCCACCCCTACACAGCAGCTAAAGTGGCACAAGTCTATATGTCTCAGATCTACAAGCTACATGGGTTTCCAGGGGCCATCGTCTCGGACAGGGATCCAGTGTTCACCAGCCACTTATGGCGTGAGCTGTTCCGATATGCATGCACAGAGCTGCGGATGAGCACAGCCAATCACCCCCAGACAGACGGCCAAACAGAACGGGTAAACCAATGCTTAGAAACATTCCTCCGCTGTTTCACTCAAGCTTGCCCTCACCGCTGGAGTCTCTGGATCGCCCTGGCACAATTTTGGTACAATGCCGCACCACACTCGGCAATTGGGATGTCACCTTTCAAGGCGTTGTATGGCCATGAACCTCGGCATTGGGGCATCACCACTCCACCCAGTACGTCGGTACCTTCTCTCCAAGCATGGCTAGAAGAACGCCGAGTGGTGCAAGACCTGGTACAGCAACACCTCAACAGGGCACGCCAATGCATGAAGTCTCAGGCAGACAAAAAGAGATCGTTCCGAGAATTCCAAGTGGGCGATCAGGTGTTCCTTAAGCTGCAACCATACATTCAAACTTCCGTTGCTCCACGGGCAAATCACAAGCTCTCTTTCAAGTTCTTTGGACCGTTTCCTATCATCAAGAAGATCAACGAGGTGACGTATGAACTCAAGTTGCCAGCAACCGCATCGGTGCACCCGGTGTTTCATGTCTCGCAACTCCGGCGAGCCCTGCACTCAGGTACACTAGTCGGGACTACTCTGCCTATGAATGTTGATGATCTTGTTGTTCCTATGGAAGTGCTGCAATCCCGCTGGCGCGCTCATCGCGGCTCCGTCATCGAGCAAGTTCAAGTGCGCTGGTCAGGAGCCACCGGCATCACCTAGGAGGACAAGGAGGCGATTCACGCTCGTTTTCCTCACGCGGCGGCTTGGGGGCAAGCCGCACGTCAAGAAGAGGGGGATGTCAGCGTCCCTGACAAGGCGGGGCCACCTGCCGGGGCTCAGGTGCCCAGCGACACACGGCCCAAGCGGCCACTCAAGGCCAACCCAAGAGTCAGCGGGCCGGACTGGGTCACTGCGGCCCAACTGCTGGCATCCACTACTTAACCACATCGCTGGGGAGGGGAAGGCATCCAGAGGATCAGGCATCGGCGGCGCAACTACTTTCCCCTTTCCCCATCTCGCATGAACCCTAGTTGTACCTTGCAATAGAGTTGTAATCGTCACCTAAATTCACACTCATTCGAGATTGTTGCTAAGTAATTGAGATGCTAGATCGTCCCTATCACCATTGACGCCATGTTCGACGACCACGCTGCCGGCTCCCGCAAGAGACGGCGCATCAGGAGCATTGAGGACTACGAGCTGACGCGCGTGCTCGGCAAGGGCAGCTTCGGCGTCATTGTCAAGGCGCGCCACCGCGTCACCGGCGCGTACGTCGTCCTGAAATGCTTCATCCGCTCGCCCGACGACGGAAGCGGCAAGAGGAGGCGCTGTGCCCACGCACTCCACCGCGACATACTGCGTGAGGCGTGCTACCTCGCGGCGTGCCGCGGCCACCCCGCCGTCGTCGGCTTGCAAGGCATCGCACGGGACCCCCGCATCGGGCAGTGCACTCTCGTCCTGGAGCACGTCGTCCCGAGCCTCAGCCGCGTTCTGCGTGATCGGCGGGCCGTTCTCGGACGAGGAGAACCGCCACGTCCTGCGGCAGATACTGGGCGGCGCCGGGAGAATGTACGAGCGAGGCATCGTCCACAGGGACATCAAGCCCGGGAACATCCTCGTCGGCGGCGAGGGCGTGGTGAAGATATGTGATCTCGGGCTGGCTATTTCCATGGTGACCGCCACGACGCCGCGCGGCCAGGCCGGCACGCTCTGGTACATGGCCCCCGAGATGCTCCTGGGGAAGCCGGACTACGATGAGCTCGTAGATGCCTGATCGCTCGGCTACGTCATGGCGGAGCTGCTCGCCGGCGAGCCGCTGTTCCCTGGTGATAGCGCGACCGACCAGCTCCAGAGAATCTTCCCCGTGCTCGACAGCACGTGCATGATATCCACGCCGCTCGCCGCCGTGGGACAGAGGCTGCTAACCCGCCGAAGCGGCAGCCGGCTGCGCAAGCTGTTCCCGGAAAGGTTCTGATTTTCGGTTTGTGAAATTGTTCGCCCTAGGCTGAGATGGCCGAATTTTGGCCTTTTTTTCTCGAATACGCACGAGTGTGCGTATCATTCATTAAAGAAGAAGAGGGGGTGGGGAGCCCCAATCCACCAATACAACATTCAGTTTATTGATTTTATCCGACATACCCGCTACTCCCTTTAGGCTAACTACTCGTGCCTATCCGCTCCACCCTAGCTGGTTCCTGCCCTAAGACCTCGCCGTTAATCAGGCCTGCCTTGTAGGGGAACGTAGCAGAAATTCAAAATTTTCTACGCATCACCAGGATCAATCTATGGAGTAATCTAGCAACGAGGGAAGGGGAGTGCATCTACATACCATTGTAGATCGCTAAGCGGAAGCGTTGCAAGAACGCGGATGAAGGAGTCGTACTCGTAGCGATTCAGATCACGATTGGTTCCGATCTAAGCGCCGAACCACGACGCCTCCGCGTTCAACACACGTGCAGCCCGGTGACGTCTCCCACGCCTTGATCCAGCAAGGAGAGAGGGAGAGGTTGGGGAAGACTCCGTCCAGCAGCAGCACAACGGCATGGTGGTGATGGAGGAGCGTGGCACTCCAGCAGGGCTTCGCCAAGCACTGCGAGAGACGAGGATGGAGAGGGGTAGGGCTGCGCCAAAGAGAGAGGAAGTCTCGTGTCTTTGGCAGCCCCAAAACCCCCACTATATATAGGGGAGGGGGAGGGGCTGCGCCCCCATCTAGGGTTTCCCCCCCAAGGGGTGCGGCCAGCCCTAGATCCATCTAGGGGGGCGGCCAAGGGGGGAGAGAGGGGGGGCGCACCACTAGGTCCATCTGAGCCTAGGGTTTCCCCCTTCCCCCCCTTCTTGCGCCCTGGGCCCCTTGTGGGAGGCGCACCAGCCCACCTAGGGGCTGGTCCCTTCCCAAACTTGGCCCACGCAGCCCTCTGGGGCCGGTGGCCCCACCTGGTGGACCCCCGGGACCCTCCCGGTGGTCCCGGTACGTTACCGATAGCACCCGAAACTTTTCCGGTGACCAAAACAGGACTTCCCATATATAAATCTTTACCTCCGGACCATTCCGGAACTCCTCGTGACGTCTGGGATCTCATCCGGGACTCCGAACAACATTCGGTAACCACGTATATCTATTCCCTATAACCCTAGCGTCATCGAACCTTAAGTGTGTAGACCCTACGGGTTTGGGAACCATGCAGACATGACCGAGACGTTCTCCGGCCAATAACCAACAGCGGGATCTGGATACCCATGTTGGCTCCCACATGTTCCACGATGATCTCATCGGATGAACCACGATGTCAAGGATTCAATCAATCCCGTATACAATTCCCTTTGTCTACCGGTATAGTACTTGCCCGAGATTCGATCGTCAGTATCCCGATACCTTGTTCAATCCCGTTACCGGCAAGTCTCTTTACCCGTTCCGTAACACATCATCCCGTGATCAACTCCTTGGTCACATTGTGCACATTATGATGATGTCCTACCGAGTGGGCCCAGAGATACCTCTCCGTTTACACGGAGTGACAAATCCCAGTCTCGATTCGTGCCAACCCAACAGACACTTTCGGAGATACCTGTAGTGCACCTTTATAGCCACTCAGTTACGTTGTGACGTTTGGTACACCCAAAGCATTCCTACGGTATCCGGGAGTTGCACAATCTCATGGTCTAAGGAAATGATACTTGACATTAGAAAAGCTCTTAGCAAACGAACTACACGATCTTGTGCTAGGCTTAGGATTGGGTCTTGTCCATCACATCATTCTCCTAATTATGTGATCCCGTTATCAACGACATCCAATGTCCATGGTCAGGAAACCGTAACCATCTATTGATCAACGAGCTAGTCAACTAGAGGCTTACTAGGGACATGGTGTTGTCTATGTATCCACACATGTATCTGAGTTTCCTATCAATACAATTCTAGCATGGATAATAAACGATTATCATGAACAAGGAAATATAATAATAACCAATTTATTATTGCCTCTAGGGAATATTTCTAACAGTCTCCCACTTGCACTAGAGTCAATAATCTAGTTCACATCACCATGTGATTAACACTCATAGGTCACATCACCATGTGACCAACATCCAAAGAGTTTACTAGAGTCAACAATCTAGTTCACATCACTATGTGATTAACACTCAATGAGTTCTGGTTTGATCATGTTATGCTTGTGAGAGAGGTTATTAGTCAATGGGTCTGAACCTTTCAGATCCGTGTGTGCTTTACGAATATCTATGTCATCTTGTGGATGCTAATACGCGCTACTTGGAGCCATTTCAAATAACTGCTCTACTATACGAATCCGGTTTAGTACTCAGAGTCATCCGGATTAGTGTCAAAGTTCGCATTGACGTAACCCTTTACGACGAACTCCTTTTCACCTCCATAATCGAGAAAATTCCTTAGTCCACTAGATACTAAGGATAAGGTCGACCGCTATCATGTGATCCATTCCTGGATCACTATTGTACCCCTTGACCAACTCATGGCAAGGCACACTTCATGTGCGGTACACAACATAGCATACTGTAGAGCCTACGTCTAAATCATAGGGGACGACCTTCGTCCTTTCTCTCTCTTCTGCTGTGGTCAGGTCTTGAGTCTTACTCAATATTCACACCTTGTAACACAACCAAGAACTCCTTCTTTGCTGATCTATTTTGAACTCTTTCAAAAACATGTCAAGGTGTGCGTTCTTTGAAAGTATCATCAGGCGTCTTGATCTATCTCTATAGATCTTGATGCCCAATATGTAAGCAGCTTTATCCAGGTCTTCCTTTGAAAAACTCCTTTCAAACAACCCTTTATGAACATTTCGATGGAGACAAGTCACGAGAGCCCGGCTCTCCCGGCTCCTCCTCCGCCTAGCTCCATCCTCCTTGCCACACCGACGGCGGACCACTCCGGCCGCTGTCGTACACCTCCTCCTCCCCATCGTGATCTCAGCCCGCGCGGGCTGGATCTATCCTGCAGCCCTTTGTCCTCGCCCTCCGCCTCGCCGCCCGTCAGGGCATCCTTCAGGGAGGCTCTGCTCTCTGCGCCGCCCCCTGCTTCGGTCGTGAGGGGAAAGGGCATTTACTCCTCACCTGCCGTCGCTGTCCACCCCACCACGACACTCTCTTCGGGCAGGATTCAAGAGGGACGGCCGCGTCCTGGCGGAGACCCAGGCCCCTCCGGCGTGATGGGCTCGGATCGGCGTGCGACGCGGCAGGACACGCCCTGCCCCAACGACTGGTCCGTTCAGCGGAAGAAAGGCTGGTGGCGTAGGGAGCGGCGCGCACGCCTCCTGGAGGAGCAGCGCGCATCAAATGGCCGCCATAATCGTCTGCGTCAGGGCATTCATGGTGTGCCAGGAGCCCCCCTTCCTTGCAGTTCCTTGTTCTCCTTAAGGAGGCGGCCGAAGGAAAATGCTACAACTGCCTCTCCCCTCTCCACCGTGTCAAGAGCTGCACCAAGCCTCCCACCTGCCTCCTCTGCGGGCATCCTGGCCATAAGGCTCGCCGGTGCACCAATCAGCACGTCCGCCCCCGACTGGCCTCCGCTTGTCTCCCGACCACCCCAACTTCACCCGCCTCCCGGCCTCCTCGCGCCTCACTTTCCCTCCCGACCACCCCAACTCCACCCGCCTCCCGGCCTCCTCGCGCCTCACTCTCCCTCCCGACCACCAGCTCCGGCAGCCGGTGGCCTCCCGTATCTGTTTCCCCCCTGACCAGCCGGCTTCTGCTCCCCCGCCACGCCCGCTGCTCTCACATCACGCTGTTGCGTCCACGCAGCCGTCCATCTTGGGACCTGCGCCGTCACCATTTGTCGACATGGAGCTAGACCTGGTGCCTGGCGACGTGTGCAACCGGCCCGAGTTCGTCACTGGGATCGCGTCGTTCACCTCGGCCATGGTGTCGGCCGAGCGCTTCCATGAGGCGCATGGCGCCATGTTGATCACCATCGGGAACAGGCCGCGCCTCCGTGCTAGCCAGGTCGCGGCGGAGGTGGGTCGGCGATTCTCCCTCGCTCCAGGCACCTACTCCGTCACCATGCTTGCACACGGCGGCGACTTCTTCGTTCTGTTCAACGATCCCGTCATCCGCAACCTCGCCATAAGCCTTCCTGACACTCTGCACGTCGGCTATGCCTCCCTCGCCTTCAGCCCTTGGACTCGCTTGGTCGGGGCTGAGCTGGTGCCACTCCCCTTCCCGGCTCGCGTCTGCCTCGAAGGGGTGCCCAAGCATGGCTGCCAGCTCGAGACGGTCGCCGTCCTCTTTGGCAAGTCTTGCCTTATGGACTGCGTCGACGACATCCACCCCACCGAGCAGGACGCGGCGTGCTTTTGCGTCTGGGTGTGGTCTGCGGACCCGGAGATGATCGCTCGTCGCGGCTCCCTTGCGCTGGAGGAACGTCCCCTCGCTGCCACGCCGTCATTTGATTTCCCGGAGCTCGGCATCCACGAGCAATCTGTGCCGGTTGAGGGGCCGGCCAACCTCCTCTCCTACCCAATCCTGCTGCATCTCGACAAGGTATGGGACTACACGCCGCGCCACGACGGCTACTCCGGGCGCAGCAGCGACTCCGGCCAGAGCGGCATCCCATCCGGCGACTCCGACGATGACTACCCTCGGAAGAGGGACCTCTCTTGGTCCTTCTCCTTCGAGGACGGTTGGCGCCCTGTCAACCGACGCCCTGCGCACCAACGGCTAGGGCCTCGCCGTCGCGATCGCTCCCCGGACGGCCCCGGGGGCCAGGGTGGTGCTGGCGGCTCGCATGGCAATGCCATATCTGGTCAGGGCCGCGGTGACGCCACCAGCCGCCCACCGCTGTCCGACAGCGCCGGCGCTGGCTTCCACCCCGACCATCGTCGACGCCGTCACGGTGCAGATGACACGCCGCCTCCTTCCGACGGAACCCTCACGTCCGCTGATGCTCACGACTTGACGGCCTCCACCCCGCTTACGGTGGTTCACGGCGAGGCGTCTCCCTCCGTCACCAATGTCGCTGTCCTGCCTCCTCTGGCCATGCAGCCTGTTGGATGCAGCACGCGTGCTCTGTGCCAAGTAAACCCGGTGGACGCCCAAGGCACTTTCAGTGGCATCGATTGCTTGCAGGTTGCTCCTGTTGGCAATCTGGAGGTGGCCACTGCCGAGCAGGCTCAGCGCAGCCAGCGGCATGACCAAGTCAACCATCTGACGGGCACAGGAGTGCTGCCGCCCGTGTCCGGTGACATGATTTTGAACCCTGCTGTCACGCAGGAGTGCAGCACACCCTTGGGCCGCGATGAGGGAGGGCCTGTGGCGGTCGCGGTTGTCGGCCTCTCGCAGCCCAACAACATCATCGACCACGCCAACAACTCAGGGCCCATCTCCGATGACTTTGGGCCCATCACCGCCCTCGCCACATCTCCTGCTGCTGCAGCGGACACGGAAACGTGCGAACCTGTTGCAGCTTCTATCCTCGTCGAGATCCCACCGCCACTCATCGCCACGGCTCCGACCACCGCCACCCCGGCCACCCCTGCGACCCCTCCTCGCTGCGCCAGTCGACGCTTGGCCGGCAAGCCCGCGTCCGCTCTTGGCACCATCGAAAGGGCTCGCTGCGTCCTTCGCAGGAAATGGGGAATCGCCGATGACGAAGACGGCGCCGCCTCGGAGGAGGCGCTACTCCAGCGCTTTACGGAGCTTTTCAAGGAGCCGCTCTCTCCTGATGAGATCGACGCCGTCAAGGCCCTCTTTGGTTCCTGCCAGCTCTCCAAGGCCAAGCCTGCTCTGCTGAGCAGACCCTCCTCCGGCCGCAAGGTGCGCGCCAAACGTGCTGCTGCCAAGTGAGCTCGCTCACCACGCGCGCCCACCGCGAGATGCCCCCCTCCCCATGATCGCCCCTCGCAGACATCCGCGGAGCGTCCCCATCGCTGCCGCTGCAGTCTATGTATCTGTATCTTCTTTTTCTGAACCCGTCCTACTGGTGGCTCCTTCTCTACTGCCATTTTCCATTTTCGTCAGTTTCGTCAGGCTTCTAGCTGCTCCTCTTCAATTCAACAGAGCTCCTTTGTTTCCTGATGAGTGATCATAATTGTGTTGTGTTCAATTGGAATGTGAGGGGACTGAGTAACCCCGCACGTCGCCAAGTTGTTCGTGATTTGGTTGTTCGCAACCGCGCCTCCATTGTCTGTCTCCAAGAGACCAAACTGGACTCCGTGGATAAAAGGCTAATTTTGGAGCTCCTTGGCCCCTTGTTCACTGATGCCTTCTGCTTCCTCCCCGCGGACGGAACCAGGGGAGGAATTATCTTGGCTTTCAGTTCTGACCTCTTCAACATCCAGAGCTCCTCCACCACCGCCAACACGGTCTCTGCTACTATTGTCATGCGCGCCTCTATCGCTTCTTGGAGTGTCACTGCCGTCTATGGGCCGCAAGGGGACACAGAGAAGATGGCATTCATCAATGAGATCAAGGCTATCCGCCCCACCATGCTGCCGGCCTTGCTTCTCCTAGGAGACTTCAACCTCCTTTGCAAGGCTGCGGACAAGAGCAACGCCACCATCAGCCGCAGACTGATCAATGCTTTCACTTCTGCTCTGAACTCCATGGAACTCTCTGACCTGCGACTTCACGGTCGACGCTTCACCTGGGTGAGCTCTTGCCAGCTGCAGACAAAGACCAAAATTGATCATGTTTTCTGCACCTTGGACTGGGGACTGCTTTTCCCCCAATGCTACCTGAGGGCCTTATCCTCCTCGGTCTCTGACCACTGTGCCATGGTTCTCACTGGACAGATCAACCACCGGCGCTTCCGCGGCTTCCGTTTTGAAAATTATTGGTTAAAGATGAGAGGTTTTGATGATGCGGTGAGCAACTCCTGGAGTGAACCTTGCACTCACACGGACACCATGATGATCCTACACGACAAATTGTCGCGTCTTGGGCGCTCCTTGCGTTGCTGGAGTAGGAAAACAGTTGGTAATATTACGCTACTCTCAGCCGCTGCGGAACAGATTATCCTTGGCTTGGACCATGCTCAAGACCACACAGACCTTACTATTGCTGAAATCGGTCTAAGGCACTATCTAAAGCGCAAATTGCTTGGCCTTGCTGCAATCCAACGCATCAGGATCAGGCAAAGATCAAGGGTCTTATGGCTTCGTGCGGGTGATGCTAATTCTCGGCTGTTTCACATCAAGGCCAACGGGAGACGCCGCCGCAATTATATTCCCCTTTTGCAGACCGATCATGGCCAATTCACCACCCAAGCTGACAAGCATGCTGAGCTTCACAAGCACTTCTCTGTCACCATTGGCTCAGTTAGAGCAAGGAACCAATCGCTTAATTGGGATGCCTTGGACCTTCCCAGACTTGACCTTTCCTCCCTGGATGCCCCGTTCACAGAGGAGGAAATTAAAGCGGCAGTTTTTGGTCTACCTTCCGGTAAGGCGCCTGGGCCGGACGGTTTCACCGCTGATTTTTTCAAGCACTGCTGGGAGGTGATTAAGCATGATCTTACTGTGGCCATATGTCAGTTCTTCAACCTTCGCGGTAATCATTGGCACATGTTGAATTCTGCTCACATTACTCTTCTGCCCAAATCCAATGAGGCTTCTCGCATCAAGGAGTTCCGCCCCATCAGTCTCATGCACTCTGTCGGAAAGATTGTTTGCAAGATGTTGTCCATCCGCCTGGCTCCGTTCCTATCAGTGTTGATCCCTCCCTCCCAGAGCGCTTTCCTCAAGACTCGCAGCATCCATGACAACTTCTTGTTTGTCAAGAATGCCGTCCGGAAATTACACTCCGTCAACGATCCTGCTCTACTTCTGAAGCTTGACATCGCTGGTGCCTTCGACAACGTTTCCTGGTCCTACATGCTCGAGCTTATGCCACGACTAGGCTTTGGGAGTAGGTGGTGCGACATGGTCTTGCTGCTTTGGAGCTCCTCGCCTTCCCGTGTTATGGCGAATGGCGAGCTTGGCCAGCCCTTCTCCCACCGGTGTGGTCTACGCCAAGGTGACCCTCTCTCACCCATGCTCTTTACTCTCGCCATTGCTCCACTACATTGGGTTTTTGCGCGTGCTGCCTCTTCTGGAGCCTTGTCCCCGATCAAGTTACCCCCCTCCCAACTTCGGGTTAGTCTTTATGCCGATGACGCGGCTCTGTTCATCGCCCCCAACGAGGCAGACATCCTCCTCACAAAACACATCCTCTCCAGCTTTGGCATTGCTTCAGGCCTTGTCTGTAACATTAGTAAGAGTGGCATCTACCCCATCTCCTGTGAACACATAAACCTAGAATCACTTCTACAACACTTCCCCGTGCCTGTGCTTCAATTCCCCTGTCGATACCTTGGTCTCCCTCTCCACTATAAGAACATCACCAGGGCTGACATCCAACCTATTCTGGACAAGTTGGCTTCCAAACTTCAACGTTGGCGCGGCAAGCTCATGTCTGGGGACGCTCGTCTGCGGCTTATTAACTCCGTGCTCTCCGCCATTCCGGTGTACTTAATCACCATCTTTAAGCTTGGTGCTTGGGCCATCAAGCAAATCGACAAGCTACGGCGGAACTTCCTATGGCACTCCCGGCCGGAGGCAGACAAGGGCATTGCTCTAGTCAACTGGTCCACGGTATGCCGCCCGAAATACCTTGGGGGTCTTGGTGTGATTGATCTGAAGCAGTTTGGAAGGGCGCTGCGGCTTAGGTGGAAGTGGCTCGAGTGGCGGGACCAGAACAGGCCTTGGGTTGGCTCTCCCACTCCCTGTGACCGAGATGACGAGGCTCTGTTTGCTGCTGCTACAAATATCACCATGGGCAATGGTTCGCGGGCTCGCTTCTGGCAAGACCGATGGCTTCATGGTGAGGCGCCTTGTCAACTAGCACCTGACGTCTTCCGTCTCTGCTACAGGAAGAATTTCTCAGTGGCACAGGGACTCGCAGACCAACGCTGGTTGTCGGGTTTGCATCGCATATCCACTGAGCCTGAGCTTCGTCAATTCACCTTTCTTTGGACAAAGCTGCGGCACTTTGTTCTGGACCCGAACAGGGAAGATAGTATCTCTTGGAACCGCACTGTCTCGACGACATACACTGCCAGATCGGCATATCACGCTCAATTTCTTGGTTCTGCACCGGTTGCTAATTACGACAAGTTGTGGAAGGCCAAGGTCGAGGGCAGATGCAGGTTCTTCTTCTGGCTTTTCCTCAAGGGCAAAATTCTGACCAACGACAACTTGGCAAGGCGTGCACTCCCGCACAATCCGAGGTGCAATCTCTGCGATCAGGAAGAAGAATCTGCCTTCCATCTTATCCTGCAATGCCCCTTTGCACGCTCTGTGTGGCACCTGGTGGAGAACTTCCATTCTGCTCCTGGACTGGCCACGGCTGCCATGCATGCCACCTCTATCATCTCCTGGTGGAATGATGTAATCTGCCCCCTTGGCAAGAAGACCACTACCACGGCCATTTACACCTGCTGGAATATCTGGAAGGAACGAAACAGACGCGTATTCGAGCATAAGACTCTTGCTGAGCAGGGTGTGCTTCTCCTCATCAACCAGGAAATTCTTCAACCTATGCTTTCATCTCACTGTCTTAGTGATGTTGAGAACTAGCCAGAACCTGAGCCAGACTAGACTTTCTACCTTTTTGTAACGTTGTGTTGTAAGAACTATTTGTTTTACTTTTCTCCGGCTTAATATATAGGCAGTGACCTGCCAGTTCCTCCAAAAAACAACCCTTTATGCTTTACATCATTTCGGATCAACAATATGTCATTCACATATACTTATCAGAAATGTTGTAGCGCTCCCACTCACTTTATTGTAAATACAAGTTTCTAACAAACTTTGTATAAACCCAAAAACTTTGATCACTCCATCAAAGCGTATATTCTGACTCCGAGATGCTTGCTCTAGTCCATGGAAGGATCGCTGGAGCTAGCATACCTTTTAGCATCCTTAGGACAAAACCTTTCTGATTGTATCACATACAACCTTTCCTTATGAAAACTGGTAAGGAAACTTGTTTTGACATCCATCTGCCAGATTTCATAAATGCAGCTAATGCTAACATGATTCCGACGGACTTAAGCATCGCTACGGATGAGAAAATCTCATCGTAGTCAACTCCTTGAACTTGTGAAAATTCTCTTTGCCACAAGTCGAGATTCATAGACGGTAACATTACCGTCCATGTCTGTCTTCTTCTTAAAGATCCATTTATCTCAATGGCTTGCCGATCATCAGGCAAGTTCACCAAAGCCCATGCTTTGTTCTGATACATGGATCCTATCTCGGATTTCATGGCTTCTAACCATTTGTCGGAATATGGGCCCACCATCGCTTCTCCATAGCTTGTAGGTTCAGTATTGTCTAACAACATGATATCTAAGACAGGATTACCGTACCACTTAGGAGTAGTACATATCCTTGTCGACCTACGAGGTTTGGTAGTGACTTGATCCGAAGTTTCAAGCTTCCACTTCAATTGGTGTAGGTGCCACAGGAACAACTTCCTGTGCCCTGCTACACACTAGTTGAAGTGACGGTTCAATAACCTTATCAAGTCTCCACCATCCTCCCACTCAATTCTTTCGAGAGAAACTTTTCCTCGAGAAAGGACTCATTTCTAGAAGCAATTACTTTTGCTTCCAGATCTGAAATAGGAGGTATACCCAACTGTTTTGTGTATTCTATGAAGATGCATTTATCCGCTTTGGGTTTGAGCTTATCAGCCTGAAACTTTTTCACATAAGCATCGCAGCCCCAAACTTTTAAGAAACGACAACTTAGGTTTCTCTAAACGGTGTCGTCTCAACGGAATTGCGTGGTGCCCCTTTTAAAGTGAATGCGGTTATCTCTAATGCCTAACCCATAAACGATAGTGGTAATTCGAGAAGAGACATCATGGTATGCACCATATCCAATAGGGTGCAGTTATGATGTTCAGACACACCATCACACTGTGGTGTTCCAGGTGGTATTAATTGTGAAACACTTTCCACAATGTCTTAATTGTGTGCCAAACTCGAAACTCAGATACTCATCTCTATGATCATATCACAGACATTTTATCCTCTTGTCACGACGATCTTCAACTTCACTCTGAAATTACTTGAACCTTTCAATAATTCAGACTTGTGTTTCATCAAGTAAATACTCAGCATATACTCAAATCATCTGTGAAGTAAGAACATAACGATATCCACTGCATGCCTCAGCACTCATTGGACTACATACATCAAAATGTATTACTTCCAACAAGTTGCTCTCTTGTTCCATCTTACTGAAAACGAGGCCTTTCAGTCATCTTGCCCATGTGGTATGATTTGCATGTCTCAAGTGATTCAAAATCAAGTGAGTCCAAACGACCCATCTACATGGAGCTTCTTCATGCGTTCTACCAATAGACATGGTTCGCATGTCTCAATCTTTTCAAAAACGAGTGAGTCCAAAGATCCATCTACATGGAGCTTCTTCATGCGTTCTATACCAATATGACTCAAATGGCAGTGCCACAAGTATGTGGTACTATCATTACTATTTTATATCTTTTGGCATGAACATGTGTATCACTGCGATCGAGATTCATTTTAGGTGCAAGACCATTGAAGGTATTATTCAAATAAACAGAGTAACCATTATTCTCCTTAAATGAATAACCGTATTGCAATAAACATAATCCAATCATGTTTATGCTCAACGCAAACACCAAATAACAATTATTTAGGTTTAACACCAATCTCGATGGTAGAGGGAGCATGCGATGCTTGATCACATCAACCTTGGAAACACTTCCAACACATATCATCATCTCACCTTTAGCTAGTCTCCGTTTATTCCGCAACTTTTATTTCGAGTTAGTAACACTTAGCAACCGAACCGGTATCAAATACCCTGGTGTTGCTAGGAGTACTAGTAAAGTACACATTCATATATTGTATATCCAATATACTTCTGTCGACCTTGCCTGCCTTCTCATCTACCAAGTATCTAGGGTAGTTTTCCTTCAGTGACCGTTCCCCTCATTACAGAAGCACTTAGTCTCGGGTTTGGGTTCAACCTTGGGATTCTTCACTAGAGCAGCAAATGATTTGCTGTTTCATGAAGTATCCCTTCTTCCCTTGCCCTTCTTAAAACTAGTGGTTTTACTAACCATCAACAATTGATGCTCCTGCTTGATTTCTACTTTCGCGGTGTCAAACATCGCGAGTTGCTCAAGGATCATCATATCTATCCCTGATATGTTATAGTTCATCACGAAGCTCTAATAGCTTGGTCGCAGTAACTATGGAGAACCATCACTATCTCATCTGGAAGATTAACTCCCACTCGATTCAAGCGATTGTGGCACTCAGACAATCTGAGCACATGCTCAACGATTGAGCTTTTCTCCCTTAGTCTGCAGGCTTAAGAAACTTGTCAGAGGTCTCATACCTCTTGACGTGGACACTATTCTGAAATCCCAATTTCAGTCTTCGGAACATCTCATATGTTCTGCGACGTTTCAAAACGTCTTTGGTGCCACAATTCTAAACCGTTAGCATTACGCACTGAACTATCACGTAGTCATCAAAGCGTGTATGTCAGATGTTTCGCAACATCTAAAGAGGACGCTGAGGTTCAGCACACCGAGCGGTGCATTAAGGACATAAGCCTTCTGTGCAGCAATGAGGACAATCCTCAGTTTACGGACCCAGTCCGCATAATTGCTACTACCAACTTTCAACTAAATTTTCTCTAGGAACGTATCTTAAACAGTAGAACTAAAGCGTAAGCTATGACATAATTTGCAAAGACCTTTTGACTATGTTCATGATAATTAAGTTCATCTGATTATTTAATGAACTCCCACTCAGATAGACATCCCTCTAGTCATCTAAGTGATACATGATCCGAGTCAAACTAGGCCGTGTCCGATCATCACGTGAGACGGACTAGTCATCATCGGTGAACATCTCCATGTTGATCGCATCTACTATACGACTCATGTTCGACCTTTCGATCTCTTGTGTTCCGAGGCCATGTCTGTACATGCTAGGCTCAATAAGTCAACCTAAGTGTTTCGCATGTGTTCCGAGGCCATGTCTGTACATGCTAGGCTCGTCAACACCCGTTGTATGCGAACGTTAGAATCTATCACACCCGATCATCACGTGGTGCTTCGAAACAACGAACCTTCGCAACGGTGCACAGTTAGGGGGAACACGTCTCTTGAAATTTTAGTGAGGGATCATCTTATTTATGCTACCGTCGTTCTAAGCAAATAAGATGTAAACATGATAAACATCACATGCAAATCATAAAGTGACGTGATATGGCCAATATCATCTTGCGCCTTTTGATCTCCATCTTCGAGGCGCGGCATGATCACCTTCGTCACCGGCATGACACCATGATCTCCATCATCGTGTCTTCATGAAGTTGTCTCGCCAACTATTACTTCTACTACTATGGCTAACGGTTAGCAATAAAGTAAAGTAATTACATGGCGTTTTCATTGACACGGAGATCATACAATAAATTAAGACAACTCCTATGGCTCCTGCCGGTTGTCATACTCATCGACATGCAAGTCGTGATTCCTGTTACAAGAACATAATCATCCCATACATCACATATATCATTCATCACATCCTTTTGGCCATATCACATCACATAGCATACCCTGCAAAAACAAGTTAGACGTCCTCTAATTGTTGTTGCATGTTTTACGTGGCTGCTATGGGTTTCTAGCAAGAACGTTTGTTACCTACGCAAAAGCCACAACGTGATATGCCAATTTCTATTTACCCTTCATAAGGACCCTTTTCATCGAATCCGATCCGACTAAAGTGGGAGAGACAGACACCCGCTAGCCACCTTATGCAACTAGTGCATGTCAGTCGGTGGAACCTGTCTCACGTAAGTGTACGTGTAAGGTCGGTCCGGGCCGCTTCATCCCACGATGCCGCCGAATCGAGATAAGACTAGTAACGGCAAGTAAATTGACAACATCGACACCCACAACTACTTTGTGTTCTACTCGTGCATAGAAACTACGCATAGACCTAGCTCATGATGCCACTGTAGGGGAACGTAGCAGAAATTCAAAATTTTCTACGCATCACCAAGATCAATCTATGGAGTAATCTAGCAACGAGGGAAGGGGAGTGCATCTACATACCATTGTAGATCGCTAAGCGGAAGCGTTGCAAGAACGCAGATGAAGGAGTCGTACTCGTAGCGATTCAGATCGCGGTTGGTTCCGATCTAAGCGCCGAACCACGGCGCCTCCGCGTTCAACACACGTGCAGCCCGGTGACGTCTCCCACGCCTTGATCCAGCAAGGAGAGAGGGAGAGGTTGGGGAAGACTCCGTCCAGCAGCAGCACAACGGCATGGTGGTGATGGAGGAGCGTGGCACTCCAGCAGGGCTTCGCCAAGCACTGCGAGAGACGAGGAGGGAGAGGGGTAGGGCTGCGCCAAAGAGAGAGGAAGTCTCGTGTCTTTGGCAGCCCCAAAACCCCCACTATATATAGGGGAGGGGGAGGGGCTGCGCCCCCATCTAGGGTTTCCCCCCAAGGGGTGCGGCCAGCCCTAGATCCATCTAGGGGGGCGGCCAAGGGGGGAGAGAGGGGGGGCGCACCACTAGGTCCATCTGAGCCTAGGGTTTCCCCCTTCCCCCCCTTCCTGCGCCCTGGGCCCCTTGTGGGAGGCGCACCAGCCCACCTAGGGGCTGGTCCCTTCCCAAACTTGGCCCACGCAGCCCTCTGGGGCCGGTGGCCCCACCTGGTGGACCCCCGGGACCCTCCCGGTGGTCCCGGTACGTTACCGATAGCACCCGAAACTTTTCCGGTGACCAAAACAGGACTTCCCATATATAAATCTTTACCTCCGGACCATTCCGGAACTCCTCGTGACGTCCGGGATCTCATCCGGGACTCCGAACAACATTCGGTAACCACGTATATCTATTCCCTATAACCCTAGCGTCATCGAACCTTAAGTGTGTAGACCCTACGGGTTCGGGAACCATGCAGACATGACCGAGACGTTCTCCGGCCAATACCAACAGCGGGATCTGGATACCCATGTTGGCTCCCACATGTTCCACGATGATCTCATCGGATGAACCACGATGTCAAGGATTCAATCAACCCCGTATACAATTCCCTTTGTCTACCTGTATAGTACTTGCCCGAGATTCGATCGTCGGTATCCCGATACCTTGTTCAATCCCGTTACCGGCAAGTCTGTTTACTCGTTCCGTAACACATCATCCCGTGATCAACTCCTTGGTCACATTGTGCACATTATGATGATGTCCTACCGAGTGGGCCCAGAGATACCTCTTCGTTTACACGGAGTGACAAATCCCAGTCTCGATTCGTGCCAACCCAACAGACACTTTCGGAGATACCTGTAGTGCACCTTTATAGCCACCCAGTTACGTTGTGACGTTTGGTACACCCAAAGCATTCCTACGGTATCCGGGAGTTGCACAATCTCATGGTCTAAGGAAATGATACTTGACATTAGAAAAGCTCTTAGCAAACGAACTACACGATCTTGTGCTAGGCTTAGGATTGGGTCTTGTCCATCACATCATTCTCCTAATGATGTGATCCCGTTATCAACGACATCCAATGTCCATGGTCAGGAAACCGTAACCATCTATTGATCAACGAGCTAGTCAACTAGAGGCTTACTAAGGACATGGTGTTGTCTATGTATCCACACATGTATCTGAGTTTCCGATCAATACAATTCTAGCATGGATAATAAACGATTATCATGAACAAGGAAATATAATAATAACCAATTTATTATTGCCTCTAGGGCATATTTCCAACATGCCTTAGCCCAGATAGCTCCCTCCGCTTGGATCTTCTGCAACACACCTGACATAGATGGTGTGTCTTTCTCGAACACAATACCATTCCTATGTTTCCGCAACGTCCACATTGCCAATAAGCACAATGCCCGTATGGACTTCCGATGCTCCATGCTCTCCTCCTGTCTCTTGCACCAATCGCCCAAAGTCTCACCTGGCAGGGGGAAGTACTCCATCCTTCCAGCCAACGAGGTGCACTAATGCCATACCTGCCTTGCAAAGACGCAGCCGATGAGTAGGTGTTGCATGGTCTTGTCGTGTTGGTTACAGAAAGGGCAAGCTTCCTGGTGTGGTAGCCCTTGACGTGTGATACGTCTCCAACGTATCTATAATTTTTGATTGTTCCGTGCTATTATATTATCTGTTTTGGATGTTTGATGGGCTTTACTATGCACTTTTATATTATTTTTGGGACTAACCTATTAACCGAAGGCCCAGTGCAAATTGTTGTTTTTTTGCCTATTTCAGTGTTTCGCAGAAAAGGAATATCAAACGGAGTCCAAACAGAATGAAACCTTCGGGAGAGTTATTTTTGGAACAAATGCAATCCAGGAGACTTGGAGTGGACGTCAAGGAAGCAACAAGGCAGGGAGGCGCGCCCCCACCCTCGTGGGCCCCTCGTGGCTCCACCGACCTACTCTTTTGCCTATATATACTCATATACCCTGAAAACATCCGAGAGCACCACGAAACCCTATTTCCACTGCCGCAACCTTCTGTACCCGTGAGATCCCATCTTGGGGCCTTTTCTGGCGCTCCGCCGGAGGGGGAATCAATCACGGAGGGCTTCTACATAAACACCATAGCCTCTCCGATGATGTGTGAGTAGTTTACCACAGACCTTTGGGTCCATAGTTATTAGCTAGATGGCTTCTTCTCTCTCTTTGGATCTCAATACAAAGTTCTCCTCGATCTTCTTGGAGATCTATTCGATGTAATTCTTCTTGCGGTGTGTTTGTCGAGATCCGATGAATTGTGGGTTTATGATCAAGATTATCTATGAACAATATTTGATTCTCCTCTGAATTCTTATATGTATGATTTGGTATCTTTGCAAGGCTCTTTGAATTATCAGTTTGGTTTGGCCTACTAGATTGATCTTTCTTGCAATGGGAGAAGTGCTTAGCTTTGGGTTCAATCTTGCGGTGTCCTTTCCCAGTGACACCAGGGGCAGCAAGGCACGTATTGTATTGTTGCCATCGAGGATAAAAAGATGGGGTTTAGATCATATTGCTTGAGTTTATCCCTCTACATCATGTCATCTTGCCTAATGCATTACTCTGTTCTTATGAACTTAATACTCTAGATGCATGCTGGATAGCGGTCGATGTGTGGAGTAATAGTAGTAGATGCAGAATCGTTTCGGTCTACTTGTCGCGGACGTGATGTGTAACGCCCACGATGCGGCTATATCTCCCACGTGTCGAGGCACGACTTAGAGGCATAACCGCATAGTGGTTTTGTCGCAAGAAGGGTCATCTTCACACAATCCCATGTAATGAACAAGAATGGGATAAATAGTTGGCTTACAATCGCCACTTCACACAATACATAAATATTATTCATACATCATCCAAAATACAATCATATAGACCGACTACGGTCAAAATCCAGATGAAAATAAGACAACCCCAAATGCTAGATCCCCGGTCGTCCCAACTGGGCTCCACTACTGATCATCAGGAAAAGACACATAGTAACGACCACGTTCCTCGTCGAACTCCCACTTGAGATCGACGCCATCATTTGCACTGGCATCGTCGGCACCTGCAACTGTTTTGGTAGAATCTGTGAGTCACGGGGACTCAGCAATCTCACACCCGCGAGATCAAGACTATTTAAGCTGGTAGGAAAGGATGGTGTAGTGAGGTGGAACTGCAGCGGCAAAAGCATATATGGTGGCTAACCTGCGCAAATGAGAGCGAGAAGAGAAGCAACGGAACGGACGTCATCTAGCAATGACCAAGAAGTGATCCTGAACCCCTACTTACGTCATTCATAACACAGGCCGTGTTCACTTCCCGGACTCCGCCGAGAAGAGACCATCACGGCTACACACGCAGTTGATGTATTTTACTTGGGTCAAGTGGCAAGTTATCTACAACCGGACATTAACAAATTCCCATCTGCCTCATAACCGCGGGCACGGCTTTCGAAAGATAATACCCTGCAGGGGTGTCCCAACTTAGCCCATCATAAGCTCTCACGGTCAACGAAGGATAAACCTTCTCCCGGAAAGACCCGATCAGTCTCGGAATCCCGGTTCACAAGACATCTCGACAATGGTAAAACAAGACCAGCAAAGCTGCCCGAATGTGCCGACAAATCCCGATAGGAGCTGCACATATCTCGTTCTCAGGGCACACCGGATGAACACTACGTACAGCTAAAACCAATCCTCGAGTTTCCCCAAGGTGGCGCTGCAAGTGGCTCTAGTTTGGACCAGCACTCAGAGGAACACTGGCCCGGGGGGTTAATATAAGATGACCCTCGGGCTCGCGAAAATCCGGGGGAAAAGGCTTAGGTGGCAAATGGTAAAACCAAAGTTGGGCCTTGCTGGAGGAGTTTTATTCAAGGCGAACTGTCAAGGGGGTCCCATAAATCACCCGACCGCGTAAGGGACGCAAACTCAAGGAACATAATCCCGGTATAACAGTAACTAGGGCGGCAAGAGTGGAACAAAACACCTGGCATAAGGCCGAGCCTTCCACCCTTTACCAAAATATATAGATGCATTAATTAAATAAGAGATATTGTGATATCCCAACATAACCATGTTCCGACATGGAACAAACTTCAACTTCACCTGCAACTAGCAACGCTATAAGAGGGGCTGAGCAAAAGCGGTAACTTAGCCAAACAACGGTTTGCTAGGAGAGGATGGTTAGGGGCTGACATGGCTAAAATGGGAGACATGATATAGCAAGTGATAGGTAGCGAGCATGGCAATAGAGCGAACAACTAGCATAACAAAGATAGAAGTGATTTCGAGGGGTGGTCATCTTGCCTGCAAGGTTCTCAGAGTTGTCGAGAGCTTGATCCTCGTAAGCGTACTCAACAGGTTCCTCGTTCACGAACTCATCTCCCGGCTCTACCCAAGACAAGAACACAAACAAACGGAACCACAATCAACAACGAGAAATGCGCAAGCAACATGATGCAAAGCATGTATGATGTGCAAGATATGATATGCGATGCATATGCGTGCTCCGGAAGGAAAATGATGAACATGGCAGTAACTTGGCAAACCAAGCATGCCACTGGAAAGGTGAGATTATTTCGGTCAAAATCGATATAAAGATCACCGGAATCGGATGCACGGTTTGCAAATGGCAAGCAAAACAAGAATGACACGAATCTGCGATTAGCAGCATGATAGCACTTAAAATGCAACAAGTAACAATGCTACAGCAACCCAACATAGCAACAAAATACATGGAAGTAATCTACAGGAGATGCTTGACAAAAGATGAACACTGAGATATGGCTAGTTCCCAACATATCAAGCTTAAACAAGCATGGCAAAAGTGCAAAAGATAACAGGTTCACAGACTTAGTGAAAAACTGGACATGGCAGTAAACAGCATCAGGTAGCAATGTTCAGAGCACGAAATCAACATGCTACAGGAACTTAACATAGCAAAACAAGGCATGGCAGTGTTCTACTAAATGCACATGACAAAAATCCCTTACTGACCATAAGCCAAAAAGGACCAGAAGATATGATGGCAAGCATGTAAACATAGCAAATTTCGTTATCAGGTTTCAGACTTAGCAGAAAACAGAGCATGGCAGAAATAATAATATGTAGGCCTCTTTGTGAGCTTGATGCACTCACTACAGAGCAATTCATGACAAACCAAGCATACCTAAAGCAAGATGGCATGTTTATGAATCTATCCATGGCAATAACAATTGCATAGCATGTATGGATCAACTACAATAAGCTTGGCAAAAATGAATATCATGTTAAGAATCTGTCAGAAATATTTTATAGCAAAAGTAGAGCAAGATTGAGTCATGCTATGGCACTCCATAATTGCAAAATATTGCAGGAATGGATCCATTAAAACTATGGCTACAAAACATCCTTACTGAACATCTCCAAAATATGCATGGATCTCTCTGTAGCATCAAGTTTACATGGCAACAAAATTAAAGCAGACAAGGACTTGGAGAAATCACGAAGTCCCTGAAATCAGAAATATTACGGGGCCTACTTTGCATGCTTGTGCTAGTCACCACAGAGATCACAAAAATACATGGACTACACCACTGGAAAGATGGCATGGCATACTTCAAAACACATGTAGAGCTCATGCTCAAAAGATGCACAGATTAGATGATACAAAAATGACAAATCTCCAAGTTCTGATAAGAACCAGAGAATAACAGCAACTAGCCCTCTAGATGACCTCTAATGAACATGGTGCAATTGAAAAAAATGAAGAGCATCACGGGACGAACAATTTGACATATTACACACGCGAATCGGAGCTACATGCACGGAGTTACGGAGCTATGAACAGAGGCACTTGCTGATGAAATTCCATGACTTAGAAAAAATAGAGGGGCGAGGAAAGTCAACGCGTACGTTATCTCGATCGGATCTGGCCGACTCGCTCGAGCTCGGGCTCGGGCTGCCGGCGAGGAGGAAGGAGGGCGGCGGCGAGGCCCGGCGCCGGCGGGACGCGGCCGGAGGAGGGCACCGGCGGCGGAGGCGGAGTAGGGCGGCGCCTCGGGCGGCGGCGAGGGACGCGGTCGCCGGCGCGGCGGCGCGGGGCCACGGCGGCGGCGCGGCGAGGAGCAGGCGCGGAGGCGGGCGCGGTGCGGGCCGGCGGGCCCGCGGCGGGCCGGGCGGGCCGCGGCGTTGGGAGGCCGGAGGCAGGCCACGTGGCGGCGGCCCAGGCGGGCGGACGTTGTCCGGCGCGGCCGTTTTCGTCCGGCGGGGCGCGGTGGAGAAACTAGGGTTTCGTCTGCGATTCCGTTTTTCGGGATGCCCACATATAAATAGATAGAGGGAGCTAGGAGGCTCCAAATGAGGTGCGGTTTTCGCCCACACGATCGTGATCGAACGACCTAGAGCATGGAAGAGAGTTTGGTGGGTTTTGGGCTGGTCTTAGATGGGGTTTTTGCTGGACACTCAAATGGACTTTGCGGATGCCCGGTTAACCGATGGAGTACCAAACGACCTCCGAATGGAACGAAACTTGACCGGTAGTCTCCGGGTGGTATATTAAGACCACTTGACAAGCCTCGGTCCATTCCGAGAAAGTTTGACACACGCACACGAAAGAAAACAAGAGGGGTGCACCGGAGGAGATAGGAGCGCCGGATTGGAAAACAGACAACAGGGAAAATGCTCGGATGCATGAGACGAACACGTATGCAAATGCAATGCACATGATGACATGATATGAAAATGCATGACATGACAAAATACAAAACGAAAGACAAAACCCGACAACGGAGGGAAAATCATATCACATAGCCGAAAATGGCAAGAGTCGGAGTTACAAATATGGGAAGTTACATGCGGGGTGTTACAACACTCCACCACTACGAGAGGATCGCGTCCCGAGATCTAGGACTGAAAGAACTCCGGATATTCGGAACGGAGATGGTCCTCGCGTTCCCAGGTGGCTTCCCGGTCGGAATGGTGCGACCACTTCACTTTCAGGAATTTGATAGACTTGTTGCGAGTCTTGCGCTCAGTTTCTTCAAGAATAGCAACTGGGTGCTCATGATAAGACAAATCTTTCTTGGAGGTCAAACTCTTCGAAGTTGATAGTGCGCTCAGGCGTCTTGAAGCACTTGCGGAGCTGTGACACGTGGAACACATCGTGCACGTTCGCGAAGTTGGAAGGAAGCTCAAGTTGATAGGCGAGGTCGCCTCTTTTACCAATGATCTTGAAAGGACCCACGTATCTAGGGGCAAACTTCCCTTTGATACCGAAGCGACGAGTGCCTTTCATTGGAGAGACGCGGAGGTAGACATGGTCTCCGATCTCGAAAGCCAAATCACGATGCTTACTATCATAGTAACTCTTCTGGCGCGATTGCGCGGCTTTGAGATTATCACGTATGACTTTACACATTTCTTCAGCTTCAGTGATTAAGTCATTGCCAAGAAGTTGGCGTTCACCGGTCTCTGACCAATTGAGAGGAGTACGGCACTTTCTGCCATAGAGAATCTCGAATGGGGCCTTGCCCGAACTCGCTTGGAAGCTGTTGTTGTAGGAGAATTCAGCATATGGAAGACAATCTTCCCATTTCATGCCAAAGGAAATGACACAAGCCCTGAGCATATCTTCAAGAATTTGATTGACTCGCTCGACTTGGCCACTAGTTTGAGGATAGAAAGCTGTGCTGAAGCGAATGTTTGTGCCCATGGTCTTCTGGAAGGAGTCCCAGAACTTGGAGGTGAAGATGCTTCACGATCAGAAGAAATCAATTGTGGAATGCCGTGCAAAGAAACAATTCTGGAGGTGTAGAGCTCTGCCAGCTGAGCTGCTGTGATGGATTCTTTGATAGGAAGGAAATGAGCCACTTTAGAAAGCTTGTCAATGACAACGAAGATAGCATCATTTCCGCGCTTGGACTTTGGAAAACCAGTCACGAAGTCAAACTTCCATTCTGGGATAGCAAGAGGTTGGAGGAGACCAGCTGGTCGTTGGTGTTCTGCTTTCACCCTTCGACAGACATCACATTCATTCACGAATTGAGCAATCTCTCGCTTCATTCGAGTCCACCAATACGACTGCTTGAGGTCATGATACATCTTCGTACTTCCAGGATGAATGGATAGGAGAGAATTGTGCGCCTCGTTCATTATGACTTTCCTTAGATCACCTTTCGGAACCACAATCCGGTCCTCGAAGAACAAAGTGTCTCTGTCATCAATGCGATAGCACTTGTATTTGGAAAGACCCTTGTCGATACCACGTTTCACCTTCTTCACCATGGCATCAAGGAGTCGTGCCTCACGAATTTGATCTTCCAAAGTAGGAGAGACTATGAGGTTGGCAAGAAAGCCTTGAGGAACAACTTGGAGATTCAGCTTGCGGAAAGCTTCACAAAGATCCAGTTGGAAAGGCTTGAGAATTAAGCTGTTGCAATAAGCCTTCCTGCTTAAAGCATCTGCAATGACATTTGCTTTGCCTGGAGTATATTCGATACTCGGATTGTACTCTTGAATCATTTCGACCCATCGAGTCTGCCTGAGGTTTAGGTTGGGCTGAGTGAAGATATACTTGAGACTCTTGTGATCAGTGAAAATGTCCACTTGTCTTCCCAACAAGAGATGTCTCCACGTTATCAATGCATGGACAACTGCCGCCAAGTCAAGATCGTGAGTGGGGTAGTTCTTTTCGTTGGGCTTCAACTGACGAGAGGTATAGGCCACAACTTTCTTCTCTTGCATTAACACAGCACCGAGACCTTGGAGAGAAGCATCACAGAAAACTTCATACGGCTTGGATTCATCAGGAGGAGTCAAGACAGGAGCTGTGACTAGTTTCTCTTTGAGGGTGTTGAAAGCAACGTCACACTCAGGAGACCAGAAATACTTCACATGCTTCTGTAGGAGGTTGGAAAGAGGCTTTGCAATCTTGGAAAAATTCTCAACGAATCTTCGGCAATAGCTTGCAAGACCCAGAAAACTGCGGAGCTGCTTGACATTTTGAGGAGGTTCCCAATCCAGAACTGCGGACACCTTCTCGGGGTTAACAGCGATGCCCTTGGCAGAGATGATGTGACCAAGAAAAAGGACTTCATCGAGCCAAAACTCACATTTGGAGAACTTCGCATAGAATTGATACTCTCTGAGCTTGTCGAGCACCAATCGCAAATGTTTGGCATGATCCTGCTTGTTCTTGGAGAAGACCAAGATATCATCGAGATACACCAGAACGAATTCATTGGTATAGGGGTTGAAGATGAAATTCATCATCCGAGAGAACACTGGAGGAGCATTGACAAGGCCGAAAGACACGACAGTATATTCATAAGAACCAAAGCTTGTTCTGAAAGCTGTCTTGGGAATATCTTCTTCACGAATGCGAATCTGATGATAACCCATACGAAGGTCAAGCTTCGAGAATACTTTAGCACCTTTGAGTTGCTCAAAGAGCTCATTGATGTTGGGAAGTGGATACTTGTTCTTGATTGTCTTCTTGTTCAATGGACGGTAGTCGACACAAAGTCGGTCCGTGCCATCCTTCTTCTTGACAAAAAGAACGCCACAACCCCATGGAGAAGAACTCGGTCTGATCAAACCCAGACGTTCTTGTTCATCGAGCTGCTTCTTCAATTCCTTCAGCTCGTTAGGTCCAAGCTTGTATGGACGCTTGCAAACGGGTTCAGTGCCAGGCTCCAGTTTGATAACGAACTCAACTGGCCGATGCGGAGGCATACCCGGAAGCTCTTCTGGAAAGACATCTTGGTACTCGCAAACGACTGGAATTTGAGAGATGGCATTCAATTCGCCCTTCTCATTGAGAGAGAAAAACCGAATGGTTTCATCACGAGCAGAAAAAATAATCACATCCTCAGACGAGTGTGTCAATTGAATTTCCCTGGCAGCACAATCAAGTTGAGCCTTGTGCTTAGAAAGCCAGTCCATCCCGAGAATAAGATCAATATCCGAGTCACCAAGAACAACTGGTTTAGACAGAAATTTATAATCGCCCATCTTGATGGAAACGTCCGGGACACAATTATTAGAAGTCATTTGCTTGCCCGGAGACACAATCTTCAACGGGATAGGGATCTTTTCCGTCACAAATTCATGCTTGGCAACAAAAGGTCTTGAAATGAAAGAAAGAGATGCACCAGTATCAAAAAGAACTTTTGCAGGAATATCGTTAATAGGAAGATTACCCATTATCACATCAGTAGATTCCTCCGCTTGAGCTGCATTCATCATGTTCACCTTTGCAGACTTTGGATTATGCTTGACCACTGCATTGCTGGAAGATCTGACACGAGGAGGAGGAGGAAGACGCCTCTGGTTGAAGCACTTGTTAGCATAGTGACCTTTCTGCTGACATTTGTTGCAAGTCACCTCTGAGAGTGGACGGTGATAAGGAGCATTGGACTTAGGAACTTGATTCTGAGACTTGTTCTGATAGCCAGAGTTGGAAGAGTTGGAAGAACCATGGACACCTTTGTTCTTCTGCTGGTAAGGCTGACGAAACGGAGGAGGAGGAGGAGGCAACCAGAACTTCTGTTGCTTAGCTGTCACAAGTGAGGAAGAAGAAGACTGAACTGCGTCCCTGACTCTCTTCTTAGAAGCCTCACACTTGAGCTGAGCAGCCTCTTGCTTCATTGCCATATTGTAGAATTGATCAAAGTGAGTAGGCTCAACAAGAACGAGAGCTAACTGCAGATCCTCTTTAAGGCCACCTCTGAAGTGATAGATCATGCTCTTCTCATCAGGAACGTCTTTTTTAGCGAAGCGAGCAAGTTTCTGAAACTGAATGTTGTATTGATACACAGACATGTTGCCTTGCTTGAGATTGCGGAACTCCTCACACTTGCTCTCAACAACACTTTGTGGAATGTGGTGCGCTTTGAAGTCCCGACAGAAGTCAGTCCAAGTGATCACACGACCTCCTCTGGAATCTTTGTATTGCTGAAACCAATCAGCAGCTTGGTCCTTGAGCTAGAAAGAAGCGAACTTGACATAGTCCTCAGGCCTGACATTGCTACATTCAAAATGCTTGTTGATGTCCACGAGCCAATCATCGGCATCCGTGGCCTCGACACAGTAGCTGAAAGACTTGGGCTGATTTGCGAGAAACTGGTTGAGAGTGGCAAAGTGAAACTGATTGTTGCCTTGACCTTGATTGCCTTGATTGCCTTGCCCTTGAGTACGTTCTTGCAAGAGTTGCAGAATCATCTGAGCATTGGCGTTGGTGGCTGCCATGATTGCTTGCCATGCCTCCGGAGGTGGAGGTGGTGGCGGTGGCGGAGGGTTCGCTTGACTCCCTTCATTGCGATCCGGATTCTGACGCGTTGGCGGAGCCATCCTGAAGAGGGTGACATCCGTTAGCATCTTGATAGACAAATAGATAAGTAGAATCAACGGACAGAAATTGCAACATATAGTCTTCACAATAAACATTCGAACGAAGATGAACGAATGAATTCCGTAGTAAATCATCACACTTCCATAAGTTGAGAAGCCACTTGAAAAAGATATGGAATGAACATATGAATTCGAAGTAACTCGAATACCACAATACAAAATAAAACAAAGTATTGGCTTGCAGAATAAGCCGGAACAAACATATGATAGATATTTCGTCCGAAGTTTTCGTGGTGGGGCCCACACGGGCTCAATCGTACAGCACCATCATGTACAAGGCTGTGCACATGACATACGAAGCGTCCCCGAGTCGGCAAAGCCATGGACTCTTTAAGACACAACGAGACCACTGTAAAATCAACCGTATACAGGCGGACCACTAGACGTCGAACCCCAATCTCATATCATGCGTCTGTCGGAAAGATATCCTAAGGCTACTTGAATTCCCACTTATAAACTCCCGAAACTTTCTGGTTATGCAATCTGGTGTAGGGGATACAGGGGACACAAAATATATCACCCAAACTAACAATCCCTAGATCCAGCTGTATCCATCCGTCAACACATAACCAAGAAACCTTCGGAAATTGTTTACCTCAACCTTCGAAAAACATCCGTTATACAAGTTATGGCAATACTCCCGAACTCCCGCCCCAGTACTGGGTGGCGTCGAGGTGATCTCACCAACAACTGCATAAAAGAGATTTCGATGTCGGCGAAACTCAGGTATTCCAGAACTGCAACGATAAAATTGTGACGACACCACCTCAGAGCTCAACTCCCCGGGACACTGCCACAACCCCTAAATGTCAGGAGGCACCAAGAACAATGTTCTCGTCACAAAGCCATCGGAACGATTCCAAGATACCCGCGTGATCCTAAATTTTTTTTAGTGAAATTTGAGGAGAGGATAGTCAAAACTTCTACGTCAGGAGACCTCACCAGAGCGACGAAGGGACTGAGGAGTAAAAAGAATCCTACTCTCCGATATATATAATCCTAAGACTCAAAACATTTTTGTTCTAGACTCAACAACGCCAGCGATTCGATCAAGCAGGGGGCTCCTAAGTCGGGGATGGCTCTGATTACCAACTGGTAACGCCCACGATGCGGCTATATCTCCCATGTGTCGAGGCACGACTTAGAGGCATAACCGCATAGTGGTTTTGTCGCAAGAAGGGTCATCTTCACACAATCCCATGTAATGAACAAGAATGGGATAAAGAGTTGGCTTACAATCGCCACTTCACACAACACATAAATATTATTCATACATCATCCAAAATACAATCATATAGACCGACTACGGTCAAAATCCAGATGAAAATAAGACAACCCCAAATGCTAGATCCCCGATCGTCCCAACTGGGCTCCACTACTGATCTTCAGGAAAAGACACATAGTAACGACCACGTTCCTCGTCGAACTCCCACTTGAGATCGACGCCATCATCTGCACTGGCATCGTCGGCACCTGCAACTGTTTTGGTAGAATCTGTGAGTCACGGGGACTCAGCAATCTCACACCCGCGAGATCAAGACTATTTAAGCTGGTAGGAAAGGATGGTGTAGTGAGGTGGAACTGCAGCGGCAAAAGCATATATGGTGGCTAACCTGCGCAAATGAGAGCGAGAAGGGAAGCAACGGAACGGACGTCATCTAGCAATGACCAAGAAGTGATCCTGAACCCCTACTTACGTCATTCATAACACATGCCGTGTTCACTTCCCGGACTCCGCCGAGAAGAGACCATCACGGCTACACACGCAGTTGATGTATTTTACTTGGGTCAAGTGGCAAGTTATCTACAACTGGACATTAACAAATTCCCATCTGCCTCATAACCGCGGGCACGGCTTTCGAAAGATAATACCCTGCAGGGGTGTCCCAACTTAGCCCATCATAAGCTCTCACGGTCAACGAAGGATAAACCTTCTCCCGGAAAGACCCGATCAGTCTCGGAATCCCGGTTCACAAGACATCTCGACAATGGTAAAACAAGACCAGCAAAGCCGCCCGAATGTGCCGACAAATCCCGATAGGAGCTGCACATATCTCGTTCTCAGGGCACACCGGATGAACACTACGTACAACTAAAACCAATCCTCGAGTTTCCCCAAGGTGGCGCTGCAAGTGGCTCTAGTTTGGACCAGCACTCAGAGGAACACTGGCCCGGGGGGTTAATATAAGATGACCCTCGGGCTCGCGAAAACCCGGGGGAAAAGGCTTAGGTGGCAAATGGTAAAACCAAAGTTGGGCCTTGCTGGAGGAGTTTTATTCAAGGCGAACTGTCAAGGGGGTCCCATAAATCACCCGACCGCGTAAGGGACGCAAACTCAAGGAACATAATCCCGGTATAACAGTAACTAGGGCGGCAAGAGTGGAACAAAACACCTGGCATAAGGCCGAGCCTTCCACCCTTTACCAAAATATATAGATGCATTAATTAAATAAGAGATATTGTGATATCCCAACATAACCATGTTCCGACATGGAACAAACTTCAACTTCACCTGCAACTAGCAACGCTATAAGAGGGGCTGAGCAAAAGCGGTAACTTAGCCAAACAACGGTTTGCTAGGAGAGGATGGTTAGGGGCTGACATGGCTAAAATGGGAGACATGATATAGCAAGTGATAGGTAGCGAGCATGGCAATAGAGCGAACAACTAGCATAGCAAAGATAGAAGTGCTTTCGAGGGGTGGTCATCTTGCCTGCAAGGTTCTCAGAGTTGTCGAGAGCTTGATCCTCGTAAGCGTACTCAACAGGTTCCTCGTTCACGAACTCATCTCCCGGCTCTACCCAAGACAAGAACACAAACAAACGAAACCACAATCAACAACGAGAAATGCGCAAGCAACATGATGCAAAGCATGTATGATGTGCAAGATATGATATGCGATGCATATGCGTGCTCCGGAAGGAAAATGATGAACATGGCAGTAACTTGGAAAACCAAGCATGCCACTGGAAAGGTGAGATGATTTCGGTCGAAATCGATATAAAGATCACCGGAATCGGATGCACGGTTTGCAAATGGCAAGCAAAACAAGAATGACACGAATCTGCGATTAACAGCATGATAGCACTTAAAATGCAACAAGTAACAATGCTACAACACCCCAACATAGCAAAAAAATACATGGCAGTAATCTACAGGAGATGCTTGACAAAATATGAACACTGAGCTACGGCTAGTTCCCAACATATCAAGCTTAAACAAGCATGGCAAAAGTGCAAAAGATAACAGGTTCACAGACTTGGTGAAAAACTGGACATGGCAGTAAACAGCATCAGGTAGCAATGTTCAGAGCACGAAATCAACATGCTACAGGAACTTAACATAGCAAAACAAGGCATGGAAGTGTTTTACTAAATGCACATGACAAAAATCCCTTACTGACCATAAGCCAAAAAGGACCAGAAGATATGATGGCAAGCATGTAAACATAGCAAGTTTCGTTATCAGGTTTCAGACTTTGCAGAAAACAGAGCATGGCAGAAATAATAATATGTAGGCCTCTTTGTGAGCTTGATGCACTCACTACAGAGCAATTCATGACAAACCAAGCATACCTAAAGCAAGATGGCATGTTTATGAATCTATCCATGGCAATAACAATTGCATAGCATGTATGGATCAACTACAATAAGCTGGCAAAAATGAATATCATGTTAAGAATCTGCCAGAAATATTTTATAGCAAAAGTAGAGCAAGATTGAGTCATGCTATGGCACTCCATAATTGCAAACAATTGCAGGAACGGTTCTATTACAACTATATCTACAAAACATCCTTACTGAACATCTCCAAAATATGCATGGATCTCTCTGTAGCATCAAGTTTACATGGCAACAAAATTAAAGCAGACAAGGACTTGGAGAAATCACCGAGTCCCTGAAATCAGAAATATTACGGGGCCTACTTTGCATGCTTGTGCTAGTCACCACAGAGATCACAAAAATACATGGACTACACCAATGGAAAGATGGCATGGCATACTTCAAAACACATATGGAGCTCATGCTCAAAATATGCACAGATTAAATGATACAAAAATGACAAATCTCCAAGTTCTGATAAGAACCAGAGAATAACAGCAACTAGCCCTCTTCCAACAGAGATTTGGGCATCAAGATGACCTCTAATGAACATGGTGCAATTGAAAAAAATGAAGAGCATCACGGGACGAACAATTTGACATATTACATGCGCGAATCAGAGCTACATGCACGGAGTTACGGAGCTATGAACAGAGGCACTTGCTGATGAAATTCCATGACTTAGAAAAAATAGAGGGGCGAGGAAAGTCAACGCCTACGTTATCTTGATCGGATCTGGCCGACTCGCTCGAGCTCGGGCTTGGGCTGCCGGCGAGGAGGAAGGAGGGCGGCGGCGAGGCCCGGCGCCGGCGGGACGCGGCCGGAGGAGGGCACCGGCGGCGGAGGCGGAGTAGGGCGGCGCCTCGGGCGGCGGCGAGGCACACGGCCGGCGGCGAGGGACGCGGTCGCCGGCGCGGGGCCACGGCGGCGGCGCGGCGAGGAGCAGGCGCGGAGGCGGGCGCGGTGCGGGCCGGCGGGCCCGCGGCGGGCCGTGCGGGCCGCGGCGGTGGGAGGCCGGAGGCGGGCCATGTGGCGGCGGCGCAGGCGGGCGGACGTTGTCCGGCGCGGCCGTTTTCGTCCGGCGGGGCGCGGTGGAGAAACTAGGGTTTCGTCTGCGATTCCGTTTTTCGGGATGCCCACATATAAATAGGTAGAGGGAGCTAGGAGGCTCCAAATGAGATGCGGTTTTCGCCCACACGATCGTGATCGAACGACCTAGAGCATGGAAGAGAGTTTGGTGGGCTTTGGGCTGGTCTTAGAGGGGGTTTTTGCTGGACACTCAAATGGACTTTGCGGATGCCCGGTTAACCGATGGAGTACCAAACGACCTCCGAATGGAACGAAACTTGACCGGTAGTCTCCGGGTGGTATATTAAGACCACTTGACAAGCCTCGGTCCATTCCGAGAAAGTTTGACACACGCACACGAAAGAAAACAAGAGGGGTGCACCGGAGGAGATAGGAGCGCCGGATTGGAAAACGGACAACAGGGAAAATGCTCGGATGCATGAGACGAACACGTATGCAAATGCAATGCACATGATGACATGATATGAAAATGCATGACATGACAAAATACAAAACGAAAGACAAAACCCGACAACGGAGGGAAAATCATATCACATAGCCGAAAATGGCAAGAGTCGGAGTTACAAATATGGGAAGTTACATGCGGGGTGTTACAACACTCCACCACTACGAGAGGATCTCGTCCCGAGATCTAGGACTGAAAGAACTCCGGATATTCGGAACGGAGATGGTCCTCGCGTTCCCAGGTGGCTTCCCGGTCGGAATGGTGCGACCCCTTCACTTTCAGGAATTTGATAGACTTGTTGCGAGTCTTGCGCTCAGTTTCTTCAAGAATAGCAACTGGGTGCTCATGATAAGACAAATCTTCTTGGAGGTCAAACTCTTCGAAGTTGATAGTGCGCTCAGGCGTCTTGAAGCACTTGCGGAGCTGTGACACGTGGAACACATCGTGCACGTTCGCGAAGTTGGAAGGAAGCTCAAGTTGATAGGCGAGGTCGCCTCTTTTACCAATGATCTTGAAAGGACGCACGTATCTAGGGGCAAGCTTCCCTTTGATACCGAAGCGACGAGTGCCTTTCATTGGAGAGACGCGGAGGTAGACATGGTCTCCGATCTCGAAAGCCAAATCACGATGCTTACTATCATAGTAACTCTTCTGGCGCGATTGCGCGGCTTTGAGATTATCACGTATGACTTTACACATTTCTTCAGCTTCAGTGATTAAGTCATTGCCAAAAAGTTGGCGTTCACCGGTCTCTGACCAATTGAGAGGAGTACGGCACTTTCTGCCATAGAGAATCTCGAATGGGGCCTTGCCCGAACTCGCTTGGAAGCTGTTGTTGTAGGAGAATTCAGCATATGGAAGACAATCTTCCCATTTCATGCCAAAGGAAATGACACAAGCCCTGAGCATATCTTCAAGAATTTGATTGACTCGCTCGACTTGGCCACTAGTTTGAGGATAGAAAGCTGTGCTGAAGCGAATGTTTGTGCCCATGGTCTTCTGGAAGGAGTCCCAGAACTTGGAGGTGAAGATGCTTCACGATCAGAAGAAATCAATTGTGGAATGCCGTGCAAAGAAACAATTCTGGAGGTGTAGAGCTCTGCCAGCTGAGCTGCTGTGATGGATTCTTTGATAGGAAGGAAATGAGCCACTTTAGAAAGCTTGTCAATGACAACGAAGATAGCATCATTTCCGCGCTTGGACTTTGGAAAACCAGTCACGAAGTCAAACTTCCATTCTGGGATAGCAAGAGGTTGGAGGAGACCAGCTGGTCGTTGGTGTTCTGCTTTCACCCTTCGACAGACATCACATTCATTCACGAATTGAGCAATCTCTCGCTTCATTCGAGTCCACCAATACGACTGCTTGAGGTCATGATACATCTTCGTACTTCCAGGATGAATGGATAGGAGAGAATTGTGCGCCTCGTTCATTATGACTTTCCTTAGATCACCTTTCGGAACCACAATCCGGTCCTCGAAGAACAAAGTGTCTCTGTCATCAATGCGATAGCACTTGTATTTGGAAAGACCCTTGTCGATACCACGTTTCACCTTCTTCACCATGGCATCAAGGAGTCGTGCCTCACGAATTTGATCTTCCAAAGTAGGAGAGACTATGAGGTTGGCAAGAAAGCCTTGAGGAACAACTTGGAGATTCAGCTTGCGGAAAGCTTCACAAAGATCCAGTTGGAAAGGCTTGAGAATTAAGCTGTTGCAATAAGCCTTCCTGCTTAAAGCATCTGCAATGACATTTGCTTTGCCTGGAGTATATTCGATACTCGGATTGTACTCTTGAATCATTTCGACCCATCGAGTCTGCCTGAGGTTTAGGTTGGGCTGAGTGAAGATATACTTGAGACTCTTGTGATCAGTGAAAATGTCCACTTGTCTTCCCAACAAGAGATGTCTCCACGTTATCAATGCATGGACAACTGCCGCCAAGTCAAGATCGTGAGTGGGGTAGTTCTTTTCGTTGGGCTTCAACTGACGAGAGGTATAGGCCACAACTTTCTTCTCTTGCATTAACACAGCACCGAGACCTTGGAGAGAAGCATCACAGAAAACTTCATACGGCTTGGATTCATCAGGAGGAGTCAAGACAGGAGCTGTGACTAGTTTCTCTTTGAGGGTGTTGAAAGCAACGTCACACTCAGGAGACCAGAAATACTTCACATGCTTCTGTAGGAGGTTGGAAAGAGGCTTTGCAATCTTGGAAAAATTCTCAACGAATCTTCGGCAATAGCTTGCAAGACCCAGAAAACTGCGGAGCTGCTTGACATTTTGAGGAGGTTCCCAATCCAGAACTGCGGACACCTTCTCGGGGTTAACAGCGATGCCCTTGGCAGAGATGATGTGACCAAGAAAAAGGACTTCATCGAGCCAAAACTCACATTTGGAGAACTTCGCATAGAATTGATACTCTCTGAGCTTGTCGAGCACCAATCGCAAATGTTTGGCATGATCCTGCTTGTTCTTGGAGAAGACCAAGATATCATCGAGATACACCAGAACGAATTCATTGGTATAGGGGTTGAAGATGAAATTCATCATCCGAGAGAACACTGGAGGAGCATTGACAAGGCCGAAAGACACGACAGTATATTCATAAGAACCAAAGCTTGTTCTGAAAGCTGTCTTGGGAATATCTTCTTCACGAATGCGAATCTGATGATAACCCATACGAAGGTCAAGCTTCGAGAATACTTTAGCACCTTTGAGTTGCTCAAAGAGCTCATTGATGTTGGGAAGTGGATACTTGTTCTTGATTGTCTTCTTGTTCAATGGACGGTAGTCGACACAAAGTCGGTCCGTGCCATCCTTCTTCTTGACAAAAAGAACGCCACAACCCCATGGAGAAGAACTCGGTCTGATCAAACCCAGACGTTCTTGTTCATCGAGCTGCTTCTTCAATTCCTTCAGCTCGTTAGGTCCAAGCTTGTATGGACGCTTGCAAACGGGTTCAGTGCCAGGCTCCAGTTTGATAACGAACTCAACTGGCCGATGCGGAGGCATACCCGGAAGCTCTTCTGGAAAGACATCTTGGTACTCGCAAACGACTGGAATTTGAGAGATGGCATTCAATTCGCCCTTCTCATTGAGAGAGAAAAACCGAATGGTTTCATCACGAGCAGAAAAAATAATCACATCCTCAGACGAGTGTGTCAATTGAATTTCCTTGGCAGCACAATCAAGTTGAGCCTTGTGCTTAGAAAGCCAGTCCATCCCGAGAATAAGATCAATATCCGAGTCACCAAGAACAACTGGTTTAGACAGAAATTTATAATCGCCCATCTTGATGGAAACGTCCGGGACACAATTATTAGAAGTCATTTGCTTGCCCGGAGACACAATCTTCAACGGGATAGGGATCTTTTCCGTCACAAATTCATGCTTGGCAACAAAAGGCCTTGAAATGAAAGAAAGAGATGCACCAGTATCAAAAAGAACTTTTGCAGGAATATCGTTAACAGGAAGATTACCCATTATCGCATCAGTAGATTCCTCCGCTTGAGCTGCATTCATCATGTTCACCTTTGCAGACTTTGGATTATGCTTGACCACTGCATTGCTGGAAGATCTGACAGGAGGAGGAGGAGGAAGACGCCTCTGGTTGAAGCACTTGTTAGCATAGTGACCTTTCTGCTGACATTTGTTGCAAGTCACCTCTGAGAGTGGACGGTGATAAGGAGCATTGGACTTAGGAACTTGATTCTGAGACTTGTTCTGATAGCCAGAGTTGGAAGAGTTGGAAGAACCATGGACACCTTTGTTCTTCTGCTGGTAAGGCTGACGAAACGGAGGAGGAGGAGGAGGCAACCAGAACTTCTGTTGCTTAGCTGTCACAAGTGAGGAAGAAGAAGACTGAACTGCGTCCCTGACTCTCTTCTTAGAAGCCTCACACTTGAGCTGAGCAGCCTCTTGCTTCAGTGCCATATTGTAGAATTGATCAAAGTGAGTAGGCTCAACAAGAACGAGAGCTAACTGCAGATCCTCTTTAAGGCCACCTCTGAAGTGATAGATCATGCTCTTCTCATCAGGAACGTCTTTTTTAGCGAAGCGAGCAAGTTTCTGAAACTGAATGTTGTATTGATACACAGACATGTTGCCTTGCTTGAGATTGCGGAACTCCTCACACTTGCTCTCAACAACACTTTGTGGAATGTGGTGCGCTTTGAAGTCCCGACAGAAGTCAGTCCAAGTGATCACACGACCTCCTCTGGAATCTTTGTATTGCTGAAACCAATCAGCAGCTTGGTCCTTGAGCTAGAAAGAAGCGAACTTGACATAGTCCTCAGGCCTGACATTGCTACATTCAAAATGCTTGTTGATGTCGGAGTTACAAATATGGGAAGTTACATGCGGGGTGTTACATGATGCCTATATACATGATCATGCCTAGATATTCTCATAACTATGCGCTTTTCTATCAATTGCTCGACAGTAATTCGTTCACCCACCGTAAATTATGTTATCTTGAGAGAAGCCACTAGTGAAACCTATGGCCCCCGGGTCTATCTTCCATCATATTATTTTCCTATCAGTTTACTATTCCTTCCGTCTTTTATTTTGCAATCTTTACTTTCCAATCTATATCATAAAAATACCAAAAATATTTATCTTATTATCTCTATCAGATCTCACTTTTGCAAGTGGCCGTGAAGGGATTGACAACCCCTTTATTGCGTTGGTCGCAAGGTTCTTATTTGTTTGTGTAGGTACAAGGCGACTTGAGTGTAGTCTCCTACTGGATTGATACCTTGGTTCTCAAAAACTGAGCGAAATACCTACGCTACTTTGCTGCATCACCCTTTCCTCTTCAAGGGAAAACCAACGCATGCTCAAGAGGTAGCAAGAAGGATTTCTGGCGCCGTTGCTGGGGATGCTTACGCCAAGTCAAGACATACCAAGTACCCATCACAAACTCTTATCCCTCGCATTACATTATTTGCCATTTTCCTCTCGTTTTCCTCTCCCCCACTTCACCTTTGCCTTTTCTTCGCCCTTCTTCCGTTCAATCTTGTGTTACCATGTGCCTTCTTTTTTCTTGTATCTTCGCTTGCTAAGAGTATATGGATCCCCATCCACTTGCTAATCTATTTAAAGGGTCCAATTATGATGAACCAATTGCTAGTGAGTTGAGTGCACTAGATT
The DNA here is from genome assembly GCF_002575655.3 of Aegilops tauschii subsp. strangulata. Taxonomy (NCBI): domain Eukaryota; kingdom Viridiplantae; phylum Streptophyta; class Magnoliopsida; order Poales; family Poaceae; genus Aegilops; species Aegilops tauschii. The sequence goes on along the minus strand of NC_053041.3, from coordinate 555,605,471 downwards.
ATCTTTATGGAGTTTTGCTTGAAATCCGTGAATCTGAAAATTGTGATGAAGTACTTTATGAAGTGATTCACGATAGATCTTTGAATGAAAAGCATGATTGCAATGATGTTATTATAAATTCTATTAATGTCAATTGTGTTAATGATATGCAAAACCCTAAGCTTGGGGATGCTAGTTTTGCTATGTCTACTATTTGTTGCAATGATCATGATTGGGGTGATTCTTCTTATGATCTTGAAAATTTATTTAAGCCCCACGATGAATTTGAGATTGATAATAGTGTTTGCAATAATATTGAAAGTGGGTTTGGAAGAGTGTCAACTTTAGATCCCACATATTTGGAGAATATTCAATATTATGAATTTTTTGATAAAAGTGGGTTTGAAGAGGTCATGACTTTAGTTAATGTTAATCCCACTATTTTGGAAGAGTGTCAACTTCGCATGCATGTGGATCGTGTTGAGAATATGTTATGTGATAGCTATTTTGTTGAATTTTCTTATGATCCTACATGTAATTATTATGAGAGAGGAAAATATGGTTGTAGAAATTTTCATGTTACTAAATTACCTCTCTTCATGATGAGATTGCTATCGTCTCTTTCTTCTTCCTTGCATATTCTAGTTTTTGCTTTCCTTGATAATTTGTTTGCCTATAAGATGCCTATGCATAGGAAGTATGTTAGACTTAGATGTGTTTTTCATATGCTTTATGATGCTCTCTTTGTGCTTCAATTCTTGTCTTTCATGTGAGCATCATCGAAATTATCAATGCCTAACTAGGGGCGTTAAACAATAGCGCTTGTTGGGAGGCAACCCAATTTTATTTTTGTTTCTTACTTTTTGGTTCTGTTTAGTAATAAATAATTCATCTAGCTTCTGTTAAGATGTGTTTTCATGTTTTAATTAGTGATTGTGCCAAGTAGAACCAATATGACCTTCTTGGGTGATAGTTGTTTGATCTTGCTAAAAAGACAAAAACTTTACGCTCACGAAAATAATTGTTAAAATTCACCAGAACATGATAAAATATCAATTCTTTTTGCAGTAGATCAATAGGTCCTAGTCCTGTAGAATTTTTGAAGTTCCAGAAGTATTCGAACAGATTTGATTGCTACAGACTGTTCTGTTTTTGACAGATTCTGTTTTTCGTGTGTTGTTTGCTTATTTTGATGAATCTATGGCTAGTATCGGGGGGTATGAACCATAGAGAAGTTGGAATACAATAGGTTTAACACCAATATAAATAAAGAATGAGTTCATTACAGTACCTTAAAGTGGTGATTTGTTCTCTTATACTAACGAAGCTCATGAGATTTTCTGTTGAGTTTTGTGTTATGAAGTTTTCAAATTTTGGGTAAAGATTTGATGGATTATGGAATAAGGAGTGGCAAGAGCCTAAGCTTGGGGATGCCCAAGGCACCCCAAGGTAAAATTCAAGAACAACCAAAATCCTAAGCTTGGGGATGCCCCGGAAGGCATCCCCTCTTTCGTCTTCGTCTATTGGTAACTTTACTTGAGGCTATATTTTTATTCACCACATGATATGTGTTTTGCTTGGAGCGTCTTGTATGATTTGAGTCTTTGCTTTTTAGTTTACCACAATCATCCTTGCTATACACACCTTTTGGAGAGACACACATGAATTGGAATTTATTAGAATACTCTATGTGCTTCACTTATATCTTTTGAGCTAGATAATTTTGCTCTAGTGCTTCACTTATATCTTTTTGAGCACGGTGGTGGTTTTATTTTATAGAAATAATTGATCTCTCATGCTTCACTTATATTATTTTGAGAGTCTTTTAGAACAGCATGTTAGTTTGCTTTGGCTATAAAATTAGTCCTAATATGATGAACATCCAAGATAGGTATAATAAAAACTATCATATAAAGTGCATCGAATACTATGAGAAGTTTGATACTTGATAATTGTTTTGAGATATGAAGATGGTGATATTAGAGTCATGCTAGTTGAGTAGTTGTGAATTTGAGAAATACTTGTTCTAAAGTTTGTGATTCCCATAGCATGCATGTATGGTGAACCGTTATGCGATGAAGTCGGAGCATGATTTATTTATTGATTGTCCTCCCTATGAGTGGCGGTCGGGGACGAGCGATGGTCTTTTCCTACCAATCTATCCCCCTAGGAGCATGCGCGTAGTACTTCGTTTCGATAACTAATAGATTTTTGCAATAAGTATGTGAGTTCTTTATGACTAATGTTGAGTCCATGGATTACACGCACTCTCATCCTTCCACCATTGCTAGCCTCTCTAATACCACGCACCTTTCGCCGGTATCATACACCCACCATCACTACAAAAAAATACACTTCTGTGATGATACGTGTTTGTCATAGTAGGTCGCGTTTTCTGTCATGCATGTACATCCATGACAAATTTATGACAGAATCAAGATAGTCATACCTGTGCTGTCGTAGAAGTGTTCCATGACATTACCAAAATTATCATCACGGAAGTGTCCACTTCCATGACGATAAATCGCGCATCACAGAAGTGCTTTCATCAAGGGTGACCGACACATGGCATCCACCGTAACGGAACGCCGTTAAGCTATTGGGTCCGGTTTTGGATCCGATAACCCGTTAACAGCTGGGACCAATGGGAAATTTCCACGTGTAAAATTCTTATTGGCCGGAGGTAACACCTGTCAGCTTGTCAGTGGGCCAGATGTCGCCCGTCCATTGGAGGAGACATGCCTACGATACGTCGACACGTGGCTGGGCCCAATAGAGGCCCATATAGGTTAAAAAGGCCGGCCCAGTCAAAGGCTCGTAGTACTTACTCAGGTACTAGTGGGCCAGCCCAATAACAGCCTGCTTAATAAAGGCCCATTTACGGCCTGAAGCCAGATCTGGCCCGTTAATTGTTCGTCGAATATTTGGGCCCATTTACGGCCCGAAGCCAGATCTGGCCCGTTAATTGTTCGCTGAATATTTGGGCCCAATTACAGCCCAGTGACTTTCGGCCTGTTAGAGGCCCGATGTAGACATGGGCTCATTTCAGCCCGGTGTGACTTTCGGCCTGGGGATGGCCCGTGCTACCCATGGGCCATATATGGTCCCACGGGACATCGTGCCCACTAACGGCCCGTGATAAAGGTGGCAACAGTTAAGCCCAACATGACATTGGGCCTGTTAAAGGCCTGTCGCATAATTCGGCCCGCTGATGTCTGTACTAAGCTTTCGGCCTCTTAAAGGCCCATGATATCAGTGGGCCAACTAAGGCCCGAGATATGTTTCGGCCTGGTAACTGCCCGTGATATAACTGGGCCCAAAAAGGCCCGGTCTACATTTCAGCCTGCTGAAGGCCCGTCGACGACTAGTGAAAATTGAGGCCCAACATGCATTTCCGCCTGCTAAAGGCCCATGGTTTCATCTGGGCCGTAACAGGCCAGTACAATATTCAGTCTGTTAATGGCCCAACGCTACCTGGGCCAAACTAAGCGCTGGGTCCACAAAAGGCCCAACTAAAATATAGGCCGGTGTAAGTTGTGGGCCTTGCGCAAAGTGTGAAGGCCCCAATCATTCAGGCCCAAGAAAGATGCAGGCCGGCCCAATTGTGGCCCGCTAAAAACCAGGGCCGTTAGAGGCGAATGTTTCGGCCCAGTCGACTACATCTGATTTTTTTTCAGATAGCGAATGATGGCAGTAACTAGTAGGAATTAAGAACAAACCTACTCTATACAATAAAGAAATTATGTCATAATAACTAAGAATAAACCTACACTATACAATAAAGGATTTATGGTATATTACATCCACTTGGCATCGAAGTTCGCCACCAGTGATCATAAAGCGCAACGAAGAAGCAGATTACAAAAACTGGGCACCATTGCAGCGTAACAAAATAATACTGAACCGAGACCACTTCCAAGACAGTTCAAGAAAGGTTAACCTTGCACGAGAACTGTTGCGCAAGCTGCTGAGCAACGCTGTGAAACCGGCCTAGCATGTCAGTCATAGCTTCCAGGTGCAGCTGTTTAGCGATGAGGTTCTCATTGGTGTTCTCCGCAATCTTTCTTAGAGATAGGACTACAAGTCGAAGTTGAGTTGCAGAATGCCTTTCTGCTAGAACTTGGGACTGAAGAAGTCAAACTGATTCAGACAACGAATTCTGTGAGCTTGTCTGACTGCTAGTCTCAAGTAACTTGAACACTGCATCAAGAAAAGCTTTGGGGTTGTCTCGCTATCTTCAAGATGTTTTGCCTTCTTTGCTGCAATATATGTTGGGTTTGTCTCACAGCCTTCAGCAGACTTGTGCATGCCATCAGGCATATCACCCTGAAACAAAGCAGAGAGATGACATGTTTTGCACGTGTATAAACAAAGATGGTAATTGTGCTGTCAATTACATCCAATTTCAAATTAGAAAATAAAGAGTAAGTTCAAAATATCAATAGCATAATTTGGCATTGTTCATAATGCGGGGAGCTTCACCACACTACTGGATTACCATGTCAACATAACAAGCATAGATGAAGGGCAAAGAAAATCATTGTATCTTTTTTGGTTAATGTGCATGGCATGTTGTTCATATCATCAGCCACATCAGTAAGATAAAACAGGAGATGACAAGGTGCAAACGTGGGCTGCTTCACCACACACTGGATTATAGATCCACAAAAACAAGCATACATATAGGGAGTATTGAGTAATGTGCATGGTATGAATAAGGAATTTGGTTTTACAAGTAAAACTTAGAACTTACGGTTCTTGCGAACATGCATTTTGGTAGAAACAGCAAACTAAACAGGAGTAAACGATAGGGAGTATGAGCAAATTAAACATCAGTTGAGGATAAAGGCTTTATAAGGACTGACTTACATTGACAGTTAACACCGGCTTTATAATGCCCTTCTCCATGTCAAGGGAAGGATAACTCAAGAATTTCAGCACAGAATCTTCTTCATAAGCATTGCCTGTACTCTACATTTTGTAGAGAGTAATTATAGATATGATAATACTGGAAGGGATAGAAGATAATGAAGATAAGATGCAGATTGATGCTACATAATCAACTACCAATCCCTAGAAGTACAAGTGTTACAGGGCAAAATGTACTGACAAGAGTAATGGGCTACACTTCTGCACTGGCATTGTCTGTGTATTCTACTTTTTGGTAAGATTAAATATAGATCTGATCTTTTTTAGTAAATGGTGGCCGAGGGAGATAAGATGCAGAATGCTACACAATGAACCAATCCCTCTTCCCATAATACAAGAGTGTTTTGAACACTGGTGTACTGTACAAAACGTTCTTATATTATGGGACGGAGGGAGTAGTTGTTAATGTAAGTACAGTGATAGACGACGTTCAGTCCTTACAAGAGGACTGCAGAGCTAAACCTCTTCAAAAGCATTGGGTTGATTCTAAATTTATGTAAGAGTCCATACGGATCTTATAATGTCCACCAAATGGACGATAACGAGGCAAACATGTGCAGTGATGCTACATAATCAAACAGGTATGAAAGTAAGTATGGTCATACAGGGCAAGAGGTACTCACAAGAGCAATGCAGTGTGCAGTATAGTTGCGAGATTCTATGGTCCCCTGAGAATGAATGTTCTTCTGCTAACAGTTTTCGTACAAGTGAGACGTTAAGGCAAATGCAGAAATGTAGTTCAAATTGTGATGTGATATCATAGACAGTACCTTACGCTGCAGCCGAGACCAATGTGTAACAAGATTATTCCAGTCATCGTCGGATAAATGTAGCACCGGAGACTTTACAGAAATTTCATTTAGAGGCTTGCCATCGAAGTGCGCTTGCCTCAGGTAGGAACGATACTTCATCAACGAGTGCTTGAAAAGCGCAACCAACCCTTGCTCGTCTGCACAATCCAGTTTGGTCCTTGCCTATTTAAAAGAATGAAATCTTGTGTCTTCTGTCAGCAGAAACATATGCAGTAATGACCATGAATAACATTAGTACATTACTTACGCGTAAGTTGCGGAGGAAGACTGGAAATTGTTCTGTGTCTGCGGTATAATCTTTCCATGAAGGAAAGATGCGCACAAAGTTCCTGACAACAATATAAGCTTCGTCTTCTAAACTGGGAAGAAATGGAACAGGGGTCCTATTTGCTGCAATTGGGGCTCTCTCTGGTTCGAAAAGGGATTTGGCAACTGGATTTGGTGTACTCTTTGCTGGAATGGGGGGTTTTGCGTCGTAGAGCTGGTGCTATGTCAACTGGCATAATCATAATGTTTGCTGCAATTGGGGTCTTGTTGAGGATATAGACCTTAGAGTCACCCGCCAGGAGGGGCCGGGTTACTCGTAGGGTCGTTGCCAGAAGCCCGGAGCCAAGTTTCAAGATAATGGGCCAGAGATGGGCTGAGACCCGGATATGGCTTAAAGCCTGTAGTTACAATCATTGTTATAGTAGACTTGTAGTGTAAGGCAAGTATTGATTAGAGTCCGAGCCGGACGCTCTTATGAGCCGGCCGGGACTCTAAGGGCTGCTGGGCGTCAGCCTCCCTATATAAAGGGAGGACCCGGCAGCGGTTCAAGGGCGACAACAATCTCATCGAGAGCCGGGCATAGCTGTTTAGCTCCCTGGCGATCGTAACCCTAATCAATAACACCTCGAACTGGACGTAGGCTTTTACCTTCACCGTAAGGGGCCGAACCAGTATAAACCCTCGTGTTTCTTGTCCCGCATAACCCCTTCAAGCTTCCTAGTTGCGATGGCTCCACGACTAAGTCCTAGCTCAAGGACATCTGCCATGACAATTCCATGACAGTTGGCGCCCACCGTGGGGCCAGCGCACGGTGGATTTGAGTTCTTGAAGGGCAGCTTCGAAGGGCTCAAGGGGTACGCCGTAGGCCGGATGACCAAGAGTCGTCGCGGCAAGCTCTACATCGACGGCGAGGACTGGGGCCCCGACGCCGGCTCAATTGAGTACGGGTACCGGGTCCCCTTTGGCGGAATTCATGTCTTCATTGGCAAGATTGGTGAGCCGGGCCCCGAGCCGGATCTCTACGCCGATCTCGTCGAAACGGCTCAGCGCGCACGACCCGCCCGGGCCCGGCCTGCCTTAAGGCGCGCTTTTGTGGGATGCATCCATGGAGGGCCCTCTGATCCATCCGGGTCTGGCGATGAGGCGGCCGCCGGCTCTGACGGCGAGTCGGCCACTGATGAGTCAAACTCGTTGTACCAACTTCAAGATGGCAGGTTCATGGGCTGTTCCGACGGCGACAGTATTCCGGACCTTTTTGAGCCGCCAAGTCAGGTTGGAGTTTTTATGGCCGGCGCGCAGCCTGTTCAGAACCCCGCTGCCGGATCAGGAAACCCGGTGCCTTCCCCGGCTCAGGTGCTGATGGATCTCACGGACAAGATGACGGCCCTGTTAACTGCCACGGTTGACCCGGCAGATCAAGCTCAGCATGATGCGGAGGTGGCACAGTTAAAATTGGATCTGATGAAAGCTAAAGAGGATCTTGCAGCAGAAGGGATCTGGCTGGCGGCGGAGCGGGCGGCTCTCGATGCCCGGACTCAGTTGATTCAGGCGCAGTCCTTCCAACTCACGATGGATCAGAACGCGGCCAACGAGGTCATGAGAAGGAGGCATCAGAAGGCCCAGTCTCGACTCCCGCCGGTTTACGATCCGCGCAATCTCTTCAACACCCCAGGTGCGGGATCCAGTAACCCACCAGGGGTCATTGCGCCCGGGTCAGGACCCCTTATTCAGCCACGAGTGATGGGGCCTCCCCAGGTGCCCCCTGTCCCACCTCAGTATGTGCCAATACCCCCGGGTCATTATGATAACCCGCTGGAGAACATGGTAGCTGCGGCAGCACGACTGGCGGCTCTTCCCGTTGACGGCGATTCTCCGGCGGCCGTCGAAGCCCGCCGGGTCAGGGAACTCCTGCAGACGGCTCTGGCACAGCAAGAGGCGTACTCCTACAGCCGGGACAGGATCCACTCGACTCCTCGCCCAGGCCAGAGCCCGAGTTACAGCCGGCACATGGTCTCAGCAACCGGCTCAAGTAATGTCCGACGCCATGACCCACCCCCTGGCCATGGCCCGGCTCATGTTGGAGCCTTCTACGCAGCAGACCAAGCACGGCAAGAGGCGGAGCAAGTGCCGCAATTGACGGCTTACCAGACCCCCCGGCTTATCCGACGGCGTCCGTTGATGTGGGTATTTCTACCAGGACCGGGGGTGTCCCTTGTTTGGTGCCGGCCATCCGTAATGAACGTCTACCTAAGGACTTCAAGGGCCCTAGGAAGGTGCCTAACTATACAGCTGACTTACAGCCTGCGGCCTGGATTGAGAGTTATGAGATGGCTATGGAATTGCTAGAGGTCAGCGAGGCGGCCATGGCCAAATATTTCACCATGATGTTAGATGGAACTGCCCGCACGTGGTTAAAAGGGCTACCACCGAACTCCATTGGGTCTTGGGCTGAGCTGAAATCCCGGTTCATTCAAAACTTCAAGGATACCTGTAGGCAGTCTATGTCAATTGTGGATTTGACTAACTGTAAGCAGCAGGAGGGTGAATCCACGACCCATTGGGTTCGCCGGGTCAAGGAGATCATACATTCATCAGATAAGATGGATGCCGGCTCTGCAGTCTTGATGTTGGAACAGAACTGTCGCTTTGTGCCCCTAAAGATGAAACTTGGGCGGCTTAAACGCGACTGCACGGATATGGGTACACTAATGGCGGCTCTTGTCAAGTACGCCGATTCTTATGGTACCAAGGATCCCCCTTCAGATGATGAAAGGACAGGGAAGGGAAAGAAGAACGGCAATGGCAAGGGTCCTCAGTTTAACCCGGGGAATCAAGGAGGAGGCAAGCGCAAGGCCGATGGCAGCCTGGAGTTCGTAGCCAACACCCAAGGTAACAACCAGCGACGCAAGGGGAGGCCCCCTCCCCGAGGCGGCGGGTCAGGACCTTCTCTGGAGCAGCTGTTGAATGAACCTTGTCCGAGACACGGCTCTAGAGAGAAGCCAGCGACTCATCTGTGGAAGGATTGTGCTATCATGAAGGCCTTTAAAAACTACAATGGCCCGGGCGGCGGCTCAGGCGCCGGCGGCTCCGGCGCTGGCGGCTTTCATGGCCCGGGAGGCGGCTCAAACTCCGGTCCTCAGAACGGTCAAGGGGGCTTTAATCAACAGACTAGTCAGGGTCATCAACAGCAGCAGGGGGGTTATCAAACCAACCCAAAGCAACTTAGCGGTGGACAGTATCATGTGTTTACCACTAGTTTGTGCAAACGAGATCAGAAGCTTCACAAGAGGACTGTGAATGCTGTTGAGCCGGCAGTTCCACGCTACTTGCGGTGGTCTGAGCAGCCTATAGTATGGAGCAGGGAGGATCACCCTCCCCGGGTGGATAACCCGGGCCACTTGGCCTTGGTGGTGGCTCCTCAGGTGGGAGGCTATAAATTCACAAAGGTACTCATGGATGGAGGCAGCAGCATCAACATCCTCTATTATGAGACTTTTCGCCGTATGGGGTTGGTTGATAAGAACCTCAGCCAGTCAAACACTATCTTCCACGGGGTGGTACCCGGTAAGTCGGCTTATCCAGTCGGCAAGATCGAATTGGAAGTGGCTTTTGGTGATGAAAACAACTACAGGGTGGAGAAGTTGACCTTTGAGGTGGTCAAGATAAGAAGTCCATACCATGCTATATTCGGACGGCCGGCTTACGCCAAGTTCATGGCACGGTCGTGTTATGTGTACTTATAGCTCAAGATGCCGGGTCACAATGGGACCATTACGGTTCATGGTAGCCGGAAAGTGGCTCTGGAGTGTGAGGAAGGTGATGCGGCTTATGCAGAGTCTGTTTGCGCCACAGAGGAGTTGAAGTTTTATAAAGACAATGTTGACGCAACAGATATGACCTCTCTGAAAAAGCCAACCACGGAGAACGAACCAGCAATGAAATTTAAGTCAGCTGACGAGACTAAGCTTGTTGATTTTGTTCCGGGTGACTCGTCTCAGCAGTTTAGCATCAGTGCAAATCTGGACCCGAAATAGGAAAGCGCGCTCATCGAGTTCATCCGTGAGAATAGAGACATCTTTGCATGGAAACCTTCTGACATGCCAGGTGTACCTAGAGAACTCGCTGAGCACACTCTCAATGTTGATCCAAAATTTAAGCCGGTCAGACAGTTCCTTCGGCGGTTTAATGAAGAGAGGCGGAAAGCCATTGGTGAAGAAGTGGCCCGGCTCTTGGCGGCCGGGTTTATTGTCGAAGTTTTTCACCCAGAATGGTTGGCTAACCCAGTGCTCGTACTCAAGAAGAACGGCACCTGGCGGATGTGTGTGGACTACACGGATTTGAACAAGGCGTGTCCGGCTGATCCTTTTGCTCTCCCCCGTATCGATCAAATCATTGATGCTACGGCAGGTTGTGCACGCTTAAGTTTCTTGGATGCTTATTCCGGGTATCATCAGATTAAGATGGCAGTTAAGGACCAGGAGAAGACGACGTTCATCACTCCCTTTGGAGCCTTCTGCTATGTGTCTATGCCCTTTGGACTCAAGTGTGCACAGGCGACTTACCAGCGTTGTGTGCAGAATTGTCTTCATAAACAGATCGGGCGCAATGTTCACGCTTACGTGGACGACATTGTGGTTAAATCCATCAAGGAGGAAACCCTGATAGATGACTTAAGGGAAACCTTCGACAATCTCCGGGTCTATAAGATGATGCTTAACCCGGCCAAGTGTGTTTTTGGTGTTCCTGCAGGCAAACTACTGGGCTTCTTGGTTTCTGACAGAGGCATTGAGGCTAACCCGGAGAAGATCAAGGCCATCACTTCCTTGGCTAAACCGGCGTGTGTAAATGACGTTCAGCGTTTGGCGGGTCGCATCGCTGCTTTAAGCCGGTTTATAAGTCGTTTGGGTGAGAAGGCTATGCCCTTATATCAGTTGATGAAGAAAACTGACAACTTTGTCTGGAATGATGCAGCTAATACCGCTTTTGAGGATTTGAAAAAGCAACTGGCAGAGCCCCCCGTCCTTGCTGCTCCGGTTGATAAGGAGCCCTTGCTACTGTATGTGGCGGCAAACGCACGAGCCGTCAGCGTGGCTATTGTGGTGGAGCGCAAGGAGGCGGATAAGGAGCATCCGGTTCAGCGGCCGGTTTATTATGTCAGTGAGGTGCTCATTGAGTCCAAGCAGCGGTATCCGCATTGGCAGAAGCTCGTATATGGGGTGTTTATGGCGAGCCGGAAGCTTAAGCGTTATTTTCAGGGTCATCCCATCACTGTGGTCAGTTCCGCCCCTCTCGGTGATATTATCCAAAACAGAGAGGCTACAGGGAGAATTGCTAAGTGGGCTATAGAACTTGGACCTCATGACCTTAAATATGTGCCACGCACTGCTGTTAAGTCTCAGGCCTTGGTGGATTTCATCAATGATTGGACAGAGTCGCAAGTACCCGAGCAAAAGCCGGATAACACTTATTGGACTATTCACTTTGATGGGTCCAGGCAGCTGGAGGGCTCGGGGGCTGGTGTTGTCTTGGCTTCCCCTAAAGGTGACAAATTCCATTATGTGCTACGGTTGATGTTTCCTTGCACTAACAATGCGGCTGAATACGAGGCTTTGCTCCACGGTCTTCGGGTGGCTAAGGAGATGAGCTTAAGCCGGGTGAGGTGCTTTGGTGACTCGGACTTGGTGGCTCAACAAGTATCAGGCACATGGGATTCTAAGGATCCTCTAATGGCGGCTTATCGCCGCGAGGTTGATGCCATGGCTGGGCACTTCCAGGGATACCAAGTGGAGCATATTGATCGCCGGAGGAACGAGGCGGCGGATGCGTTAAGCCGGCTAGGCTCTCAGCGAAAGCCGGTGCCGCCTAACACTTTCCTGGATGTCCTGTATAATCCTTCGGTCAAGTTGCCTACAGAGGAAGATTTGGCCGTCCCTGACCCGGAGGCGCAACTAGTGGCGGCTCTTCATGTCATACCAGACTGGACAATGCCATATCTGGCTTATATAACCCGGGGAGAATTGCCTGAAGATGAAACTCTGGCCAGGCAAATAACCCGGCGGGCTAAGTCAATGATTGTTATCGACGGCGAGTTGCATCATCGCAGTGTTTCAGGGGCATTCCAATGTTGCATCTCCCCTGAGGAAGGTCAAGAGATCTTGCGCGAAATCCATGAAGGGGATTGTGGCCATCATGCTGGTTCAAAATCTCTGGTGGCCAAGGCTTTCTGTCATGGTTTTTATTGGCTGACGGCTCACACTGATGCAGAGGACTTGGTCAGTAAATGTGATGGCTCCCAAAGGTTCTCACGACGGGCTCATATGCCGGCTCAGGAGTTAAGGATGATCCCAATCACTTGGCCCTTTGCGGTCTGGGGGCTTGATATGGTTGGACCTTTTAAACGGTCCAAGGATAAGAAGACCCACCTCTTGGTGGCAGTTGACAAATTCACGAAGTGGGTGGAGGCGGAGCCAGTTAGCAAGTGCGATGCAGCCACAGCGGTTCAATTTATGAAAAAGGTGATTTTCCGCTTCGGTTTTCCGCACAGCATCATAACCACCAATCTATCCAAGGGTGCTATGGAAGAGTTTTGTCAACGAGAGCATATCCGGCTTGATGTTTCCTCAGTGGCTCATCCCCAATCCAATGGTCAAGCTGAGAGAGCTAACCAGGAGATTCTGAAGGGCATCAAGCCCCGGCTTTTGGTCCCTTTGCAACGGACGCCGGGTTGTTGGGTGGAGCAGTTGCCCTCCGTCTTATGGAGCATCAACACTACTCCTAACAGGTCTACTGGCTTCACGCCTTTCTTCATGGTTTATGGAGCAGAAGCAGTCCTCCCCAGTGACATCCGTCACGATTCACCTCGTGTGGCGGCTTATGTTGAGACGGATAATGAACAGGCGCGCCAAGATGCCCTGGACTTGTTGGACGAACAGCGTGATGTGGCAGCAGCCCGTTCGGCGATTTACCAACAAGACCTGCGCCGTTATCATAGCCGCCGGGTCAAGTCCCGGGTCTTCCAGGAAGGCGACCTGGTGCTCCGGCTCATCCAGGATCAAACAGATGCACACAAGTTATCCCCACCTTGGGAAGGGCCTTTTGTGGTCAGTAAGAACTTGCATAACGGGTCATATTACCTCATGGATATCCGGGAGCATAAAGACTCGCGTAAATCTGAGGAGGAGACCCGTCGGCCGTGGAACATAGCTCAGCTTCGGCCTTACTACACTTGAGCTACCGGCTCTTGTGATGTACATATTTATCTCAGCCATGTATATATTATGATAAAGCAATAAAGCAGGACCTCTGTCCTTTACTCTCTTCCAAATATGTGTGTTGTTTTTTACATGCTGACTTACAGAAGATTCGGCTTATGATCATCTTCGAATCTAGCTATAAGCAGTAAAGTCACTTGGGGGCTTCCTGTTCACACATGGGTCGTATTCGAACCAAAGAGAACATAGCTGTCGATACCCATTTGATTGGCAAAGTGTCGAGCTCATTGGGAAGTTGCCTCTGGTCATATTTGAATCATAGTGTAACCCCTCTGAGAACCGACGTGGATCGTATTCGAATCAACGTCGTTAAACAATTTTCAGAATCACTTGGGGGCTTCCTGTTCAAACATGGGTCGTATTCGAACCAAAGAGAACATAGCTGTCGATACCCTCTTGATTGGCATCGCCAAACCCACTGGGGGCTATATGATCGTATCCGAATCTTAGCTTAACCCCTTTGGACCGAGTTTCTGGTCGTATTCGAACCGGAAGCCCTTAAATTTTTATATTTTACCACAAGTTTACTCTGATCATGTCAAAGTATGTACTGCCGGGTTTCACTTGCCGGCTTAATTTTGGTTTATCTTGTTAGTTGAGCATCATGGATGTCATCAAGACAAGTAAATTCGAGTTAAGGTACCAACCCTGCTACCCGGGTTATTTAACCCGGAAGTATGCTTACAGGCTGTTGAGTGTGTTATCACGACTGTGTTCAGAATATAGTTAAGGACCAGTCTTTTTGGTTTGTATTCCGGGTTATCCATCTCAAACACCTGATTCTCAGGGCGGTAAGCCGCCTTGCGACTTGTGATTTGCCTTTCTATGCAGATACTTAAAGGCACTTTTTAAGGTTGAGAAGGACAAAGGGATAATTACGACCCGGAGGAACACATGATAATTTCAAGAGTTTCCAGCATTCATTACGTGCACGATGGCACGGCAGAGATAAAATGTTGCACCTAGTCTATTACAAAATTCCTCAAGTCTCAAGGTTGGAGCGTTGTTCGGTGAACCGCCAGCCGCTTTACGATGCCTGCTGGGTTGAAGTCCCCGGCTCGTCTTCTGCTCCGGTTGATCCCAAGACCTCGAAGGTTGACGACTTCCAGTCGATGCCACTGAGAGCTTCGAACTGGGCTTCTTCGTCAATTAACCCGGCCGGGTCAATCTCGGGGGCGAAGGTGTGCTGACGAGCCGGAGGAATCAGACTAAGAGCTTCATAGCGAGGGGTTGGAATCCTCTGATTTTCCGTGTTGTACCCCGGCTGATACTTGGTTAAGTCGGTGTCGTTCCCAATGATGGTGGCCACCGGGCGTACAGCCTTAACACATGCCGCGAAGTCCTTCTGGTCGAAGGCGGAGCCGTCTTCCTTCAAGCTCGGGTAACCCAGTGCGATGTCTGCCGGGTCTAGCTCCGGCAGGAATGCTTTGGCCCGGCTCAGCGCGGCAATTGCTCCGGATCTTGCGGAGGCTCGGCGTAGCTCCTGGATCCGCTGTGGCAGAACAGCGAGCCGGCGCAGGACTTCGGCCAGATGGGTTGGCACCTCGTTGGATAGGGCCACCACAGCTAAAGCGCGCTGTGACCCGGTGTAGAGTTGTTCCACCAGGGTGTACACGGCCTTTAGCTTGGTGACCACGCTCTGGTTCAAGTTGGCGCTTCTGGAACCTGTTTAACAACATCAGATGACCCGGTGACAAGGATGAATCAGGAGATGTAAACATTCTAACATGAATGAAAGCCGGTGAGGCGACTTACCGAAGATGGCAGCTACCATTTGGGACACTTGGCGCTTTAGGCTGGAGAGTTCGGCGGTTTTTTCAGAGAGTGCCTTCTCCGCCTGTTCCGCCCGGGTTACCAGTGCGGCTTTCTCTTCAGCCCAGGCCTTCCGCTCAGCATCAAATTCGGTCTTCAGCTTTTCTTGAGCAGCGATGCTGGAGACAAACTTGGCGTTTGCCTTCCGGGTCTCCATCTCTTGTGCCTTCAGCCGGCTCTTGAGATCCGCCAGGTCCGACTCTAATTTCTTGCCAACAGCCTGCATATATTTCCGGGTTATTAACAGTCATTCTATAAAGTCCCAAGCGCTTTCCAAGCAAAGACACTTGGCACTTGGGGGCTAATGCATATTGAACGTATCTATCTATGTACGGCCGGCTCAGTTCAGTAAGCCGGAATCTAAGTCTACAACATATTCAAGTATAAGTCCTAGACTTGGGGGCTAGAATGACAAGGATCACTATGCAGAAAGTAAGAAAACAGCAGAAGGTTACCTCAGATTTTTGTTGGATCTGGTTGACCATGGCGATCTCGGCGTCCCGGCTCTTGTGAACTTGGCTGATGTAGCCTGAGACAAGCTCTCCAATGCTTAAATCGGTGTAGCTGGAGAGATCCAGATTCACCCGATGGGGTTGCAGCAACTCCCCCTTCGCAGAGCATTTGGCCAGTGCGGTCGGCCTCCCCGGCTCAACATACTCCATCCGGGTAATTACCACGTCCGGGTCGTTAGCTGGTGGGGCTGAGCCAGAGGCCTCCGGGTTAGCTGACGCTTTGGTTGTTCTCTTGGTGGTCGGGGCAGGGGCTTCAGGCGCCGTGTCCATGGGAATGGTGGCTTCGGGGGCGGAGGCGGCTGGCGGCTCTTGAGCCGTCGTCTCCGGCTCAGGCAAGTCTGGCACTCCGGCTGACCTGGTCTTCTTTGCTCTTTTGGTGAGCTTTGCCTGGGCACTGAAAAGACAGAAGTGTTAGGTATACAAAAAATAAGTACAGACAGATAATGTAAGGAGATTGTTATTACCCGGGTGCAGTCTTGAAGGCCGGCAGACTTGACTGCATGGAGTCACCCGAAGAGGGGGAGGTCTCCTGGTAATTGGAGTCAGAAGAGTTGAGTGGCTGACGGATGACACCCGCCAACGGATGAAAAGGGTACAGGTGAGAAAAAACCTCAGTGCGGCGCTTCCTCGTTGCGTCGGGTAACCCGGTGGAGAGGTCGGTGTCCTTGCGGGCCCGGGTGTGACGCCGGCTCTCATGAACCTGCTGCTTTAAAAGAAATTGAGGGTCTTGATGAGCTAATGGATGGGAAAAGCTTACTTTCCGGGTTACCCTTCGGACTTTCAGCTGTGGTAAGGGCTCCGAGCCGGAGGAAAGTGATGTTACCTCTTCAACCACCGGGTTACTGGCGCCGGTGTCATCCTGTCAATAAGCAAGTGTTGATAAGGCGGACAGCATCAGACAACATATACAGCAAGAATTTAAAAGGTTTAAGGGTTACCTCTGACTCGGAGCTATCGCTTAACTGCATTAGCTCCGAAGCAGTGGGTCTGCTGCCCTTCTTGCGAGGGGCGGCTTTCTTGGCGGCCTTTTTCGCCTTCCTGGCCTTCTTGGCCGCCTCATGGTCATACTTGACCCGCCATAATTTATCATCAGCCTGAGAAATACAGTAATGAATTCCTAAAATGGTTCAGAGCAAGGTGACATACCAAAGAAGTTGAAAGGTTAAAGTTGCTTACCGCTGGGGCTGGATTGGTCTTGCAGAACGGGGCTAGCCCGGTTCTTCCACAGTCTGCCAGGCTCTCGTTTAACAGAGCCTTGGTCTCTTCTTCAGCAACGTCTTCTGGAAGATCATTGCGACTGTGCCTCTGCGGGTCATCCTTTCGCCCGGTGTACTCACAGATTAAGCCGGGGCGGCGGCTCAATGGGATCACCCGCCATGAGATCCAGACCCGGACCAGATCAATTCCGTTCAGACCATTGCCTAGCAGGGCCTTGATCTTGTTGATCGTTGGCGTTCCGCGGCAGTAAGTTTGTCGGATAACGGGTGAGTCGGCTCCAGGCGTGTTGGGCGAAATCCGGGCAGTGGATTCTCGTCAGCCGGGGATGTATCTTGGCAGTAGAACCAAGTCATATTCCAGTCCTTAGGGTGGCTCGGCGGCTCTGCGTAAGGGAACAGACAGTCCCTACGTCCCTGGATGGAGATGCCGCCTAACTCTAGACTTGGCCCGTTGGCACACTCATTTTGGCGGTTCAAATAAAACAGCTCTCTGAAGAGCGGCAGACTCGGCTCTTCTCCAAGATATACTTCACAAAAGACTTGGAAGTTGCAGATGTTGGATATGGAATTGGGTCCTATATCCTGAGGTCGAAGGTCAAAGAAGTTGAGCACATCCCGGAAGAATTTTGAGCCGGGCGGTGCGAAGCCCCGGCTCATATGGTCCGCAAAGATCACTACCTCCCCGTCCCTCGGCTGTGGTATTTCTTCTGACGGATCAGGGGCACGGTAGGACATCACTTCCTTCCTGGGCAGATATCCGGACTTAACAAAGTTGGCCAGGGTCTCATCAGTGACGTTGGATCTCATCCAGTTGCAAGTGATGGGAGCTTTGGGAGGCATGGTGACGGTTGGTGGTCTATGATAAAGAGGAAAGTGTCCGGGTTAATTATAAGCCGGAGTTTATCATTCAAACTACAATGACGGCTTATGAAGGGGACTAATGGTATGTATTGATACGGTGGGTTATCTAAGCCGTCAGGGCTTTCAGGATAAGTTGGTCATCTACGGCTTACTGCGGTTAAGTCGGAAGATACTACAGAGCATGGTTCTCTTTAAACCGGAAAGTTCTATGGCGCGTGTTTTCTTTAAGTCGGAAATATAAGCCGCCAAGATTCAAGGGCTGCAGTTTTTACTAAGTGTGGTAAAACAGATTTCACATATTACAGTAACTTTTTCGGATCAAAATGGTCGGGCAAGATGAAAATTTTCTAGACCTAAAGAAACAGAAGCAGGAGAAGTTCTTAAGGTGGAACATGGTTTTTAAGCAGTAAAAAGAGGATTTTTCGTAGGTGGAATGGATCTCGAACATTTACCGCAAAGGTTCTACGAAGAGTTAAGATCAATGGGGGCAGTGACTACAGGGGTTACTGAAACTTGCGGCAATGGTGAAGAACGCGAAGAACACAAGATGGACCCTACAAGTAGATCTGTCTGGCAGAGCGAAGAAGACTTACCGGAGTTGGAAAGAGCGGAGGTCGCTGCCGTGAGTCTGGTCCGAATCAGGGTGATGCAGCGGCCGGGTTGATGAAGACCAGGGGCGCGACGGCGGCGGCAGTGGCGGAGCTCGGGCAGAGAAGCGACAGCGCGAGGAAGAAGAAGGAGAGTGTGAGAGGAGAGTGTTGGGCCGGCCTATTTATAAGGCAGGGTCATGAATGGGCGCGAGATTCAAGGAGACCACGGCGTGGTTATCTCCCCCTCACGACGCCTCGATTTTCGGAAAGACAGTAAAAGCAAAGATCCGTTGCGGATCTGGCGGAGTAAAAAACGGACTTAATGGAGGATGACGTCACGGCGGATTATCCGGAGTCCAGAGGATGACGTCACTCCGGGTTATGACCTCCACATGAATGGTGAGCCGGAGATTTTCTCTGTCGGCAGAGTTGAAGATTGACATGAGCCGGCTCAAGTCAATCTGGGGCCTAATGTTGAGGATATAGACCTTAGAGTCACCCGCCAGGAGGGGCCGGGTTACTCGTAGGGTCGTTGCCAGAAGCCCGGAGCCAAGTTTCAAGATAATGGGCCAGAGATGGGCTGAGACCCGGATATGGCTTAAAGCCCGTAGTTACAATCATTGTTATAGTAGACTTGTAGTGTAAGGCAAGTATTGATTAGAGTCCGAGCCGGACGCTCTTATGAGCCGGCCGGGACTCTAAGGGCTGCTGGGCGCCAGCCTCCCTATATAAAGGGAGGACCCGGCAGCGGTTCAAGGGCGACAACAATCTCATCGAGAGCCGGGCATAGCTGTTTAGCTCCCTGGCGATCGTAACCCTAATCAATAACACCTCGAACTGGACGTAGGCTTTTACCTTCACCGTAAGGGGCCGAACCAGTATAAACCCTCGTGTTTCTTGTCCCGCATAACCCCTTCAAGCTTCCTAGTTGCGATGGCTCCACGACTAAGTCCTAGCTCAAGGACATCTGCCGTGACAATTCCACGACAGGTCTGCTGAGTTGGGGCATTAGAAATGACCAGTGTAGTAGGGCTAGAGTCTGCTAGAGTTGGGGTGTTTTGTGGGTCAGGTGATATTGCAACTACACCTAATGGGCTATTTGATTTATCAGGTGCCACTACCTTTTCCAAATACTTTGCTTGTGCTCCTCCACGATCAGCAATCGCCCTCTTCCTTTTGAACATCTGATACACAAGAACATCATTTGAATGGATAAATATGGTATGATGACAGATGGAATATGTACTGAAAATGGATAGGCAGGGCGTATTCACATACACGATGTGTAAACTAAGCTAATGGCAGTTCGACAAAGTAGAAGCAGTGCAAAGCATCAGTTGCAAGATATGTGCGACCAATATAACCTTGGAAAGTTAGAGCAAGCACCTTGATGGGTGAATAACATAGGGCATCTTCCTCTGACTCCTCCACTAGGGAGCTACATTGACTTAGGTCTCCCTCTAGCTCAGAATCACTGTTAGGATCATATTCTGAGCATGAATCTGTAGGTGGAGAGCGTTTGCATTGCATTGCATCCAGACTTGATTTCAGTCCCTTAATGCCAAGTTTGACAGCCATGGCATTGTTCTGCTTTATTCTTTTCATGCGCGCAAGCTCATAATCATTATGATGTTGTTCAGAATCTAAGATTCATGAAAACATAAAAAGTAGTCAGATTATCTATGGAATGCATTGCGGATTCAACTCAAAGAGTGTCTCCCTATAAACCCCTACATATGCAAAGTTGACCCCCAACCATGCTGACCAGACCACACACAGAAATACAAACCCCTTATGTCTCTATAACAGACAGACACACATTTCAAAACTGAAGTAGGAACATTAGAATCATATGAAATTCGTATTTGAACAAATAAACTAAGGAATTATGAGTGGCATAATGTTTAGCTTCAAGGGTGGAGTGTTGGTAGTGCGGCACAAAGCAAGGAGGCAGATTGTATTCCATGTAAAAGATCGAAGCCTATGTAAAAGCCGGAAATGACACTTTCTTTCTATACAATGCAGTGTTCGTTGCCCACACATGATGGAAGAGATCACATAGAGAAATACTATTCACTCATGTCTACGGTTCCAGTATTTAGAAACAGGGTGGTCCATCCTAAAAGAATATTGACAACAAATATGACAAGGCAAGCATAGATGTAGTGAATCAATCATTTACTTGTGAGCTTACTAGGACAAGTATGCAGAATTGTAACTGCAGTAAGAGACTGTCCAAAATCTGGATCAAGAAGTTTGTCTAGCACTTATTGTTTGCAACTAATCAACGTGAATAATTGCATATTATATCAAATGAGTAAGAAAGACAAGTAAAATTGTCAGCAAACCTGGCTTGCAGTAGTAATCTGGGTCAATGTCACTACAACCAACAATCCAAAATGACTAGTGTCTGTTCCTAGGGCCGGAATTTTGAAAACCCTGTGAACTTTACAGGTACTCCCTCCGTTCAGAAATACTTGTCATCAAAATGAATAAAAGGAGATGTATCTAGATGTATTTTAGTTCTAAATACATCCTCTTTTATCCATTTTGATGACAAGCTTTTCTGGAGGGAGGGAATACTAAAGATTACCGAAATACATCTGAACCATTAAGTGTAGGTAGCACTAAGCACACAACAAACCCTAATGACAGTCCTGTCTAATGAGTAATGAATCAATTAGAAAATGGGTCATGAGGAGTGGCTGCTGAGTGTTGAGGACGTATCTCAGGATAAATCGGGTTGGCTTAGTGGGTGCTGCACGCCTGAACCCTGAACGGACTGGGAAGGTAGGCACGGCGGCACGCCCGGGCAGCGGTGACGCTGTTGGGCAAGCGGCTCTTGACCTCCTGTTAGTCCGGCGTCTCCTCCTAGAGTCATGCCGTCCGGGGACGGAAAGTCGCCGGCGAGGCAGGCGGCTGGGGGCGAGTAGAGATCGGAAGCACACAGCAGAACAGAGGGGAATTGAGGCCTGTGACGACCCGAAATCCAAGGGTGGGCTGGCCCACCATGGGCACCCTGTAGAAATACACAGCCGAGCGGCGAACATGCATTTTCGAAACTAATTTAGGAACATTTAGATGACCAATTAAACGAATCTATTTTAATAATATCAGATTCGTATTTGAACAACTAAGCTTGTTTAGCTTGATGGGTGGAGCAGTGCTATTATGACATGAAGCACGTATTCTCATCGTATAGTGCTACCTCTTGAGCACTGCGTTGGTTTTCCCTTGAAGAGGAAAGGGTGATGCAGCAAAGTAGCGTAAGTATTTCCCTCAGTTTTTGAGAACCAAGGTATCAATCCAGTAGGAGGCTACACACGAGTCCCTCACGCCTACACAAACAAATAAATCCTCACAACCAACGCGATAAGGGGTTGTCAATCCCTACACGGTCACTTACGAGAGTGAGATCTGATAGATATGATAAGATAATATTTTTGGTATTTTTATGATAAAGATGCAAAGTAAAGAAAGTGAAACAAAAACGGCGCCAGAAATAGCTTGTTGTCGGGAGATTAATATGATGGAAAATAGACCCGGGGGCCATAGGTTTCACTAGTGGCTTCTCTCAAGAGCATAAGTATTTACGGTGGGTGAACAAATTACTGTTGAGCAATTGATAGAATTGAGCATAGTTATGAGAATATCTAGGTATGATCATGTATATAGGCATCACGTCCGAAACAAGTAGACCGACTCCTGCCTGCATCTACTACTATTACTCCACACATCGACCGCCATCCAGCATGCATCTAGAGTATTAAGTTCATAAGAACAGAGTAACGCTTTAAGCAAGATGACATGATGTAGAGGGATAAACTCATGCAATATGATATAAACCCCATCTTGTTATGCTCGATGGCAACAAGACAATACGTGCCTTGCTGCCCCTACTGTCACTGGGAAAGGATGCAGCAAGATTGAACCCAAAGCTAAGCACTTCTCCCATTGCAATAAAGATCAATCTAGTAGGCCAAACCAAACTGATAATTCGAAGAGAGTTGCAAAGATAACCAATCATACATAAAAGAATTCAGAGAAGATTCAAATATTGTTCATAGATAAACTTGATCATAAACCCACAATTCATCGATCTCAACAAACACACTGCAAAAGAAGAATACATCGAATAGATCTCCACAAGAGAGGGGAGAACATTGTATTGAGATCCAAAAAGAGAGAAGAAGCCATCTAGCTAATAACTATGGACCCGAAGGTCTGAGATAAACTACTCACACTTCATCGGAGAGGCTATGGTGTTGATGTAGAAGCCCTCCGTGATCGATGCCCCCTCCGGCGAAGCTCCGGAACAGGCCCCAAGATGGGATATCACGGGTACAGAAGGTTGCGGCGGTGGAATTAGGTTTTTGGCTCCGTATTTGATCGTTTGGGGGTACGTAGTTATATATAGGAGGAAGGAGTACGTCGGTGGAGCAACGTGGGGCCCACGAGGGTGGAGGGCGCGCCCAGGGGGGTAGGCGCGCCCCCCTACCACGTGGCTTCCTGGTAGCTTTCTTGACGTAGGGTCCAAGTCCTCTGGATCATGTTCGTTCCGAAAATCACATTCCCGAAGGTTTCATTCCGTTTGTACTCCGTTTGATATTCTTTTTCTGCGAAACTCTAAAATAGGCAAAAACAACAATTCTGGGTTGGGCCTCCGGTTAATAGGTTAGTCCCAAAAATAATATAAAAGTGTATAACAAAGCCCCAATAATGTCCAAAACAGAAGATAATATAGCATGGAGCAATAAAAATTATAGATACGTTGGAGATGTATCAAGCATCCCCAAGCTTAATACCTGCTCGTCCTTGAGTAGGTAAATGATAAAAACAGAATTTTTGATGTGGAATGCTACTTGGCATAATTTCAATGTAATTCTTCTTAATTGTGGTATGAATATTCAGATCCGAAAGATTCAAGATAAAAGTTTAATATTGACATAAAAATAATAATACTTCAAGCATACTAACTAAGCAATTATGTCCTCTCAAAATAACATGGCCAAAGAAAGTTCATCCCTACAAAATCATATAGTTTAGTCATGCTCCATTTTCGTCACACAAGAATGCTCTCATCATGCACAACCCCGATGACACCAAGCAATTGTTTCATACTTTAGTAATCTCAAACTTTTTCAGCCTTCATGCAATACATGAGCGTGAGCCATGGATATAGCACTATGGGTGGAATAGAATATAATGATGGGGGTTATGTGGAGAAGACAAAAAAAGAAAGTCTCACATCAACGAGGCTAATCAATGAGCTATGGAGATGCCCATCGATTGATGTTAATGCAAGGAGTAGGGATTGCCATGCAACGGATGCACTAGAGCTAAAAATATATGAAATCTCAACAAAAGAAACTAAGTGGGTGTGCATCCAACTTGCTTGCTCACGAAGACCTAGGGCACTTGAGGAGGCCCATTGTTGGAATATACAAGCCAAGTTCTATAATGAGAAATTCCCACTAGTGTAAGAAAGTGACAAAACAAGAGACTCTCTATCATGAAGATTATGGTGCTACTTTGAAGCACAAGTGTGGTAAAAGGATAGTAACATTGTCCCTTCTCTCTTTTTCTCTCATTTTTTTGGGCCTTCTCTTTTTTATGGCCTTTCTCTCTTTTTTTATTCCTCACTTGGGACAATGCTCTAGAAAATGATGGTCATCACACTTCTATTTATTTACAACTCAATGATTACAACTTGATACTAGAACAAAGTATGACTCTATATGAATGCGTCCGGCGGTGTACCGGGATATGCAATGAACCAAGAGTGACAT
This sequence comes from Aegilops tauschii subsp. strangulata, assembly GCF_002575655.3. Taxonomy (NCBI): domain Eukaryota; kingdom Viridiplantae; phylum Streptophyta; class Magnoliopsida; order Poales; family Poaceae; genus Aegilops; species Aegilops tauschii. The sequence goes on along the minus strand of NC_053041.3, from coordinate 555,581,432 downwards.
GTATGAAAGAATTATGAACGGTGGCTTTGCCAAAAATACTATGTCAACTACATGATCATGCAAAGCAATATGACAATGATGAACGTGTCATGATAAACGGAACGGTGGAAAGTTGCATGGCAATATATCTCGGAATGGCTATGGAAATGCCATAATAGGTAGGTATGGTGGCTGTTTTGAGGAAGATATAAGGAGATTTATGTGTGAAAGAGCGTATCATATCACGGGGTTTGGATGCACCGGCGAAGTTTGCACCAACTCTCAATGTGAGAAAGGGCAATGCACGGTACCGAAGAGGCTAGCAATGATGGAAAGGTGAGAGTGCGTATAATCCATGGACTCAACATTAGTCATAAAGAACTCACATACTTATTGCAAAAATCTACAAGTCATCAAAAACCAAGCACTACGCGCATGCTCCTAGGGGGATAGATTGGTAGGAAAAGACCATCGCTCGTCCCCGACCGCCACTCATAAGGAGGACAATCAAAGAACACCTCATGTTTCAAATTTGTTACATAACGTTTACCATACGTGCATGCTACGGGACTTGCAAACTTCAACACAAGTATTTCTCAAATTCACAACTACTCAACTAGCACAACTTTAATATCACTACCTCCATGTCTCAAAACAATCATCAAGCATCAAACTTCTCTTAGTATTCAAAACACTCATAAGAAAGTTTTTACTATTCTTGAATACCTAGCATATTAGGATTATTTAAGAAAATTACCATGATATTTAAGACTCTCAAAATAATCTAAGTGAAGCATGAGAGATCAATAGTTTCTATAAACCAAATCCACCACCGTGCTCTAAAAGATATAAGTGAAGTACTAGAGCAAAAACTATATAACTCAAAAGATATAAGTGAAGCACATAGAGTATTCTAATAATTTCCAAATCATGTGTGTCTCTCTCAAAAGGTGTGTACAGAAAATATGATTGTGGTAAACTAAAAAGCAAGGACTCAAATCATACAAGACGCTCCAAGCAAAACGCATATCATGTGGTGAATAAAAATATAGCTCCAAGTAAAGTTACCGATGGAAGTAGACGAAAGAGGGGATGCCTTCCGGGGCATCCCCAAGCTTTGGCTTTTAGGTGTCCTTAAATTATCTTGGGGGTGCCATGGGCATCCCCAAGCTTAGGCTCTTTCCACTCCTTGTTCCATAATCCATCAAATTTTTCACCCAAAACTTGAAAACTTCACAACACAAAACTCAGCAGAAAATCTCGTGAGCTCCGTTAGCGAAAGAAAACAAAAGACCACTTCAAGGTACTGTAATGAACTCATTATTTATTTATATTGGTGTTAAACCTACTGTATTCCAACTTCTCTATGGTTTATAAACTATTTTACTAGCCATAGATTCATCAAAATAGGCAAACAACACACGAAAAACAGAATCTGTCAAAAACAGAACAGTCTGTAGTAATCTGTAACTAACGCAAACTTCTGGAACTCCAAAAAATCAGCCAAAATAGGAAGACATGGAATTTTTTTTTATTGATCAGCAGCCATTGGAATCAATATTTTATCACGTTCTGGTGATTTTTAACAATTATTTTCGTGAACAGAAAGTTTCTGGAATTTTCTGCAAGATCAAATAACTATCATCCAAGAAGGTCCTATAGGTTTAACTTGGCACAAACACTAATTAAAACATAAAAAACACATCTAATCAGAGGCTAGAACAAATATTTATTCCTAAACAGAAGCAAAAAGCAAAAAACTAAAAATAAAATTGGGTTGCCTCCCAACAAGCGCTATCGTTTAATGCCCCTAGCTAGGCATAATAGCAAGGATAGATCTAGGTATTGCCATCTTTGGTGAGTAATTCTTCAATGAGACATCTATCATCCTTAGGAGTTTCTTTATTTTTATTGATCATCAAACTTCTAGGCACATAACCGAAAAATTCATTTGTAGTAAATGGTTCCTTAATGATAGCGAAAAGATTGGGATGAATACTTATAGATTTGAGATCCGCAGTTTCCTTACTAGAGGATTCACCCTTATGTTTAGGAACATACATAAGCTTGGAAATTTTAGTTGGAGGACTTGGAGTATTCTTTACGGAAGAAAAAGCGGTTCCCAAGTTGGTAATGATACCCTCAAGTTTATCGATTCTAGTGGAATCCTGATTTATCCTTTCATTAACTATGGGTTCCATCTCCTTAATATTTTTTCAAAGTGACTCCTACTTTAGATCCATATTGGGTAATTTGGTTGTGGATCTTTTTATCCAAACTTTTGATTAACTCTACGGTAGCAACTTTATTTTCAATAATTTCAAGTCTTTGCATTACATGCTCCAAAGTTAACATAGTTTCATTAACCAAAAGAGGTGGTGAGCCAAACAAATATATCATAGCATTATAAGAGTCAAAAGTATGGCTACCCAAGAAATTCTCTCTGGTAATGGTGTCAAGAATATATCTATACCAAGGATTAGCGCCTACATAAAAATTGCGGAGAAGAACGGAAGTAGATTGCTTCCTAGTAGATCTATTTTGAGCATTGCAAATTCTATACCAAGCGTCTTTTAGATTTTCTCCATCCCTTTGTTTAAAATTGAGAACTTCATTCTCGGGAGACAACGGAGAAGATAAAGGACTAGCCATGAAGACAAGGCAAGCAAATGAAAAAGAGGCGAACGGAAAAGAGAGGGCGAATAAAACGGCAAGGGTGAAGTGGGGGAGAGGAAAACGAGAGGCAAATGGCGAATAATGTAATGCGGGAGATAAGGGTTTGTGATGGGTACTTGGTATGTTGACTTTTGCGTAGACCTCCCCGGCAACGGTGCCAGAAATCCTTCTTGCTACCTCTTGAGCACTGCGTTGGTTTTCCCTTCAAGAGGAAAGGGTGATGCAGCAAAGTAGCGTAAGTATTTCCCTCAGTTTTTGAGAACCAAGGTATTAATCCAGTAGGAGGCTACACACGAGTCCCTCGCACCTACACAAACAAATAAATCCTCGCTACCAACGCGATAAGGGGTTGTTAATCCCTACACGGTCACTTACGAGAGTGAGATCTGATAGATATGATAAGATAATATTTTTAGTATTTTTATGATAAAGATGCAAAGTAAAGAAAGTGAAACAAAAACGGCGCCAGAAATAGCTTGTTGTCGGGAGATTAATATGATGGAAAATAGACCCCGGGGCCGTAGGTTTCACTAGTGGCTTCTCTCAAGAGCATAAGTATTTACGGTGGGTGAACAAATTACTGTTGAGCAATTGACAGAATTGAGCATAGTTATGAGAATATCTAGGTATGATCATGTATATAGGCATCACGTCCGAAACAAGTAGACCGACTCCTGCCTGCATCTACTACTATTACTCCACACATCGACCGCTATCCAGCATGCATCTAGATTATTAAGTTCATAAGAATAGAGTAACACTTTAAGCAAGATGACATGATGTAGAGGGATAAACTCATGCAATATGATATAAACCCCATCTTGTTATCCTCGATGGCAACAATACAATACGTGCCTTGCTGCCCCTACTGTCACTGGGAAAGGACACCGCAAGATTGAACCCAAAGCTAAGCACTTCTCCCATTGCAAGAAAGATCAATCTAGTAGGCCAAACCAAACTGATAATTTGAAGAGACTTGCAAAGATAACCAATCATACATAAAAGAATTCAGAGAAGATTCAAATATTGTTCATAGATAAACTTGATCATAAACCCACAATTCATCGATCTCAACAAACACACCGCAAAAGAAGATTACATCGAATAGATCTCCACAAGAGAGGGGGAGAACATTGTATTGAGATCCAAAAGAGAGAAGAAGCCATCTAGCTAATAACTATGGACCCGAAGGTCTGAGGTAAACTACTCACAATTCATCGGAGAGGCTATGGTGTTGATGTAGAGGCCCTCCGTGATTGATGCCCCCTCCGGCGGAGCTCCGGAACAGGCCCCAAGATGGGATCTCACGGGTACAGAAGGTTGCGGCGGTGGAATTAGATTTTTGGCTCCGTATCTGATCGTTTGGGGGTACGTAGGTATATATAGGAGGAAGGAGTACGTCGGTGGAGCAACGTGGGGCCCACGAGGGTGGAGGGCGCGCCCATGGGGTAGGCGCGCCCCCTACCTCGTGGCTTCCTGGTAGCTTTCTTGACGTAGGGTCCAAGTCCTCTGGATCATGTTCGTTCCGAAAATCACGTTCCCGAAGGTTTCATTCCGTTTGGACTCCGTTTGATATTCTTTTTCTGCGAAACTCTGAAATAGGCAAAAAACAGCAATTCTGGGCTGGGCCTCCGGTTAATAGGTTAGTCCAAAAAATAATATAAAAGTGTATAACAAAGCCCAATAATGTCCAAAACAGAAGATAATATAGCATGGAGCAATCAAAAATTATAGATACGTTGGAGACGTATCATATAGTGATCAAAAAAGGGGGGAAACTCTAAGCATAATTTTTTTAGCAAAAGAGGGTTTCCCCTCCGATTTCTATTAAAGAAACCACCACGGAAACAACATGATCAATTAAACCTTATTATGACTGTGCCATGGCAGATTTGAAGTTGCAAACCGGAGAAATGATATTTAGCAGCCATTGTTTGCTTCGAACTAAGAACTAAATTCTAATAGCTGAAAAGAAAGTTGAGTAACCAAGTTAAGATCTACTCCCTCCGTCCAAAAAAACTTGTCATCAAAATGGACAAAAAAGGGTGTATCTAGAACTAAAATACATCTAGATACATCCCCTTTTATTCATTTTGATGACAAGTATTTCCGGACGGAGGGAGTATTTTCTTGTTGAGATCAAAAAGTTGAGAGATATGAAGTACCACCTCTCTTGCGGCGCCGTGTAGGCATCAGGGGTGCGATGGCTGTCAGTGGCGTTGAAGCAGATCTGCGACGGTAGATGGGTGCATCGGGGGATAAGTCACATTGCGATGGAAGAGAAGGTCGTGTGAGCGGCCCCTGCAAAGAGGACGAGAAGACGTGATGCAAGGCTCTTGGTCCATCGCCGTGGATGAGAAACGTCCATCTCTAGCAGTGGACGACGCGGTCTTGGTAGGCGCTCCGGCATGGTGGAGGACGGTGGCGATGGATGTGGTGGAGGACGGCGGCGATGGATGGGGTGGAGGACGGCGGCGATGGATGGGGTGGTGGACGGATGCTGGTGTGGGGATGGTGTTCTAGCGCGGATGGTGTATGAATGAGAAAATGGAGGGAGAGGTACGAGGAACCATGTTTTTGGGACGCGCCTGTGTGAAATATGGGAAAGTTACGAACTTAGCCCCCGTTTAAAATTTGGATGTCTCGTCGGTTGGGGTACGACGGTAATCTCGCATCTCGCCAATATTTGCCCAGAGCGATTTCGGGCGAGGAGAGGGTGGTTGGCGCCCACAGTGTATGAACGGGGCTGACAGGTAGGGCGGTTGTGTCACGTCTGAGTGAAGTTACAAACCTGCCCCAATTGAAAATATTTGCCTACAACGATTTCGGCCGAGTCGAGTTTGTTTTGCCGCCCACCATGTATGAATGGGGAAATGGAGGGAGAAACAGAGGTCTTTCGGACAAGCTTGAATCAAATGTGTTTTGTCGCCCATGTTTGGCGCCCACCGTGTCGGAATGGGCTCAGAGGCGGTCGTGTCATGTCTAATTGAAGTTACTAACCTACCCCTATTTAGAGCAGTGGAAATCGGGCCGATGGATTGTCCGTGTAATGGGTAGACAGTAATTTCCATCTCCCAAACACTTGGCTTTGGGCAGCCGACGTGGGAGTGAGACATTTTGCCACTTCTTTCGAATTTTGGGACAATAAGCATCCACGTTTACCCTGGCAACTAAATTCGAATCCATTTTGTATTCCTATACGAATCTTTATAAATCATTCTATGTGTTTTTATATATCTTCAAAAGGACGACAAAGATGTATTCCACTGTCATATATGAATATGGTTTACAAATGCTGATACTCAAATTTAGAAGCTAGAATCCAGTTTAAGGTGAATTCAAATATTTGGAACACTTCATGTCCAACTAGAATGTCACACGCAACATAATGTATACTCCCATTTAGATATGTACACAAGCGATGTATCAAGATTCAAATACCGAGTCAATCAACCAAGAATGTACAGAACTAACAGACATATAAACACTTATAGAGTATATGGATCAATAATATCAACTAACATACATAAGCCAGGCCGCTGTACTTTTTTTGCTACAACAGCATCCTTTTTTAGCCAAGCTACTACAACATCTTGGCCCTTTCCGATGCGTGCCACTTATGGTCCATCTATACTACTATTATTGTTGAATGCACATTCAGCCCGATTGGCATATTTGTAGGTCTGGCACAGGAATCAAAATGAAATGTCTCCGAGTCTTATCAATTAATACAGACTTGTGCTCAAATAAAATTACAAACCAAAAAAACAATTATTACATGATCTCTAAAACAAATGGTTTGATTGATTACATGAACAAACAACACAAAGGTTATTCAACGATGGAAAGAACATTTCACCTATGATTTAACAAGTGGGAATTTAATTTACTTTTTTCCTTCACGACCTTAACAATGTGGTTAGTCTCAGCTTGCTTCGTTTTGAAATCCACCAAATATTTAATGGTTGTCTTGAGTACTGCTACTGATTGTGCTGTTTGCTTCCTCAACATGTCAACTTCATCTCTAAGTGCAGAAGCAGAATCTCTTTCTACCACTAGTTTAGCCTCTAGAGCATCAGCAGTTGGCAATTCATAATGCACGATTGGGCCGGTGCCACTGCTGTGGGATGATACAACGTCCATGGGGACCTCGCTCTTTGATCTTGGGCTAACCTGTTTTGCCATTAAAGTTCTGATTGGATTCAGAAAAGTTGAAGTTAGCAAAACATCTCAACTGGGAGTTATAACAGCAAACCAGTTAAACAAACAAGGAATTAAAGAGTTTCAATTGGATGCTGAAAAGTAGTTATTAACATCATTGTAACCCGTTGTTGCAGCAGCAAAGCAGTTAAACAAACAAGTAGCTATTTAAGTTCAGGCAAACAGGTAATTCTTAACAGTAAGTATCGAACACATAGATAGGCGCGATCTATAATAGGATTAACAGGCCGTGGCATTATGTAATCAGTAGCAAACTAAATTAAGCCAAGCAACGTAATTGAACAATTTTGCAAAAGTGGCTAACTAAAATTCCGAGAAGCAGGTAACTGAACTTACGCTAGTTCTTTGTACAGGCACACTGCAACTTCTTTTTCGCTTACAAGGTTGTACGAAGGAGTCCATAGCATCAATTGCTTGGATACGCAGTCCCAATACTTCTTTCTTCCCACACTGCATTGGTAAGTCGAATGGTTAATCTGGTAAGATGGTGCGTCCTTGATATGTTATATGAGGACGTGTAGTCATACTAGTTGTAGCCACACACATCACACTGGCTTTTACTGTATATTTCATGCGATTACTTTTGGCATATCAAGATCTAAGCAATCTACAATAGGATGAAAAGACTGGCATCCTTCACATTATTGGCGAACTTAGTTCATAGAAACAAGAAATTCAACCATTCTGTGGGTAAATCAAAAGCGCCACTGGAATATTTTTCACTACCCCAATCATACATGCAAAAAGGGGCGACGCCACCATAGGGGCTGGTATGGGCGGCCGCCTCGGGTGGCTGGAAAGTGTGCACCTAGTTTGAGTCGTCCAGGTTGGCCCAGGCTAGTTTTGTTTGTCCCAACGCATGATCAGGCAATGTAAAAAATGAAGAAAAATGTTTCAATTTGGATGGGCCAATAACATAAGTGCAAGGCAGGCCCTATAGAAGGCTCGCGGCCCAAACGAGCGCCTCCCATATCGATCGACAGCAGGAAAAATCCCAATTCATCCGCTCCAGCCTCCAGTCTGGTTCGCTCCTAACCTAGCTGCCGTTGGACAGACCGACACAGCACTTCCTCGCGCCCTCGTTGGAGGGCGGTCGCCGGGCTTCAAGCGAATGGAAGGACGAGAAGATGAAGATCCAACCCTGGGTGTAGCCTGCGTGGGAGGCAGCGGCGGCAGCACGGGCATGGCAGCTTGCAAGAGTAGCATGCGCAACGAGCAGGTACATCACATCCCTGATTATATCTAATTCAACTCTTCAATTTCTGGCCAATAGTTAAACCTGACGGTGTTGTAAAACTGCTTGTATGTAGGGAATCTATGAGAAAATGAAACCAATTTCTACTTATTTTATAACTCCCCCAATCAATACTGAACTGACTGAATTTGATGTATGTAATCAAGTTTCCGGTGCAAACATCCAAGCTCATGTTGTTCTTGAGCCTGAAGTGTCTAATGAACAGACTGCTAATGAAGGATTTGATGCAAACATTTTACATGCTCCTAGTGATGAACATATAGTGTCTAATGAGGGATCTAATGCAAGCATTTTGCAAGCTCCCATTGAAGGATTTAGTGTCTAATGATGATCTGCTATGTTGAGAGAGACATAGAGATTTGCAGGCATTGATGACAAGCAAATTATAGTGCATTTTCATGGCTTGAGGAAACGTCGAGGCCATCTACCAGAAAGTCCCCGTATCATGACAACGTAGCATAAATACTTTTCTAATCTGTTGTTTGAAACTATTGGCATACTTGTGTAGGATAGATATATTGATATGCAGTTTGCGCACTGGTTATAGGTGCAATTACACTTTGATATTTTCAGCCAGAGAATGAATAATTCAAGCAGGTACAGACCATGTTTGTAGTCCTTGTACACCATGTTTCATTTTGTGTTTTTTGCTGCTTGCATCATTTAGTGTTTATAATCTGAACTACTTTGGATCATTAGCTGGTTTTCAAAGTGCATGTAGCTTCACATTTCTCAAGTTATGTTGATTTCTGGAGTGCAAGTGCCTTCGTATTTTTTAAGTTAAATGTTCGCCCCTGGTAACTTGAATTCGTGGATCTGCCACTGCACACAAATCATACACGAATGCCAGTACGATTTAAATGAAATGCAGGGACTTACGCTAGCTCGTTGTACAGGCTCACTGCAGCTCTGCTTGCGCTTGGGATGTTCCATGTACCAGTCCATGTTACCACTTGCTTGGATGTGTAGGCCTTGTGCTCCTTGCATCCCCCTCTGCATTTTTGACACAGCGATGGTTGATCAAATAAGAGGAATCGACCTTGCCGTTGTACCGGAGGACAGATACTTACAAGGTTATACGGGTGCGCAGGATGTGTACCAGATCCCGTAGCACCATCATGCTTTGCTAAAAAATGGATTTGCTTGTTTCAGATGATATCTCCAGAAGAAATAAGAGTTAAAGTCAGAGTTGGATAGGCGTGTAAGCTAAGAGAGCAACGAAAGGATATCCAAACATCGTCGAAACAGTGCACAAGGGAGTGATGTGTGGATACCTAGTTCGGGCCGGCGTTTGGGCATGCTCGCCTAGCTAGAGTGCGGGTCACTTTAGAGCCGTTAGAGGGTGATGCACTGGCGTTGGCTGGCCGCGCACGGATGCAGATCTTGAGTGGCAGCGGAGCACTACGATGCGGTGGACGAGACCGTTGGTGACGCCCCAGCGGCCTCGGGGGGCGGAGGTGCGACGATGTGCTCGGTGAAGTAGCCCCGGTGAGCTGGGAGACGGCGTCGGTGAAGCGCACCTGATGTGGTGGAAGTCGGTGTCTGTGAGGCACGTCGGTTGCGGCGGCTGACGTTGTCGGTGGACCACCCAGTGCGGTGGACGAGGGCATAGATGAGGTAGCTCCGGTGCGGTGGTGAAGCGCGACCGTCGTCTTCGTCATCGTCGTCCGGCACAGAGGTGGGGAAAGAGACGAGATGAGGGGCGATTCGAACTTTGCTTGGGTTGGCGGTGAATTAGGGATTTGAGCAATCTGGGCGCGGGAGGGGACGGTGGAGAAGGGAGATTTTGCAGGGCTAGAATTAGGGCCGCCAGATATTTCAATCCGAAACATGGAAGCGCGAACTTATATTGTCATCGTCCTTTTTTTGGGGTGGGAGGGGGAGGGAGGGAGGGGGTGGGTGGCTGGGTGCTAAGCGTCCGTCCGACACACGCGACCACCGCGACACGACCTTGGTCTGCCTGGTGCACCTACATTTGAGAATGCAAACGAATCTTCTTTCATTTGCAAATGAATCTGTATGTATTACCATGCCCGTGTTTTCCTTGCAATAATTAGTAATTCGAAACGAGATACTATAAATTAATTAATGAGGAGTTATTTGTAAAAAAGTCGAAACGGTATCCTTGGTATCCACGCTAACGTGGATTAGAGTGTGTGTCACATAATTAGTTATTTGAATTAGAGTGGGTGTCACATAGAGATCTCCAATTCTAACGTGGATTTTGCATTTCACTGTATCCATGCTACTTTTTTAATACAAATTCATATGTATATGATGAACACCATGGTAGTGAGAAAACTTTTGGATGGATTCAAACATATGACCCACAAAATAGCACAACAAATCGAGTCAATGTCAACTTTTCGAAACCTAGTATGCCACGAATTCGAAATAATTACCCATATGCATGGTCCTCAGTTCAAATCTTACAATGTACACCGAATTGAAACATCGATATTAAGTCTCGTACTATCTACATTCAAATTTTTTTAGCACCCCCCCCAGCACACACGCTACATACTTCGTGTATCGGTCAATCTTCCTCTCCTAACCACCTTAGGAAGCTATCGGTTTCCAACACACATTCATTCTTTCTCTCCATGTTTCGATCTCTAACTGTCTCAACTACACAACCCCCCTTTTCCACTCTGTTACCAAATGTATTTACCTCACACACCCGCCATTGCACCCCATGCCGAGCTCTCTCTCTCCCTCTCCCTCTCACCCTCTCGCGCTAAATACATGCATTGCCTATCTAGCCCCCCAACCTCTCGTGTGCACGCACGCACGTTGTCTATCTAGGTCACTCCCTCCAGACTGTCTCACTCTTTCTTTCGCATGACGGGCCACACTCGCTCAATCTCGCTCTCTTTATCTGAGTCTCGTTTAACCTCATTTTCTTTCACACACAAATGATATATCTCCCTGTTCAGGCCTCGATCGACACACTCTATACTCTCTCACGCAGATTGTCTATCTAGGTCAGTCCATCCAAGCCGCCCCCACTCTTTCGACCTCATGGCGGGCCACGCTCGCTCAATCTCTCCCTCCCTCTCTCTCTCTCTCTCTCTTTGTATGTCTCGATTGACCTCACTCTTTCTCAGACAAAAATGACATATCACCATGTTTGAGCCCAATTCGACCTATTCACATTGTATACTCTCTCACGCACATTGTCTATCTAGGTCACTCTCTCCAACCCGTCTCACTCTTTCGATCGCACGACGACCCTATGTGATCGATTGACCTTGCTTCCTCCCATGCACAAAATATATCTACACGTCTGTGACTGGATCATCTCTCAATCTCTATCTTACAGCCCTCACCCTTGCCAAAAGCTCAATCGGACAATATCTCTCCAGAGCATATATATCTGTTCAATGAATGTCGGACCACACTCACTTTGTCTCTCTATCTATATGTCTCTCGATTGACCTCGCTTTCTCACGCCGTATCTTCCACACATTGAAGCTACCTCTCCATCCCTCGCAAATCCGAAGCTATTTACATTGCGAGGGGCACTCCAACCTTGGATTAATTTGTGTAGGCATTTATTCCGGTCGGTTTAGATTATATTTTTGTAGCATTCGGCCCACAACTACTCCAAACACCGTTGCAACCCCCGCAACTCCCCTAGTTGATTTCCCTCTCTCTCGGTCATCGCTCGCTCACACGTCCTTTCTCGCCTTCAACGTCGCACCATGGTATTATTGCAAAAAACTCTGTTGTTCTCTTTAATCTATATCTATACCAATATAAAAAGACCCAAATGGGCAGATCCAAACCATCTCGACCGTCAAATCATGTTATCTAGCGGTTCAAATCGCTCCAATGTTGAGCACCAAACATGTTTAACGCTCTAATTACCCACCACTGCCATTGGTTATAAACACGTTTTGACTCAACGCTATCCCTTGAAATCTGCCATGTAATTAATATCCTACCATTCCCGCGAAAAAGTAATTGATATCTTACCAAATACCAACATGCAATAGATATATCTTACCTAATATAACGTGCAACTAATATCCTACCTAATATAAACGTGCATTGCACGTACATTGTTACTAGTTATTATAAATAAGCTACAAAACTACACGCCGATACTCCACTTGGAATGGAACAAATTTCGACCCACAAATTAAAGTGCTACAAACTACACACCGAGGGGCCCACATGTCATGAAACAAATTTGGACCCATATACAAATTAAAAAATAAAGGACGAGGATCGAACATGTGACCACGGCCTTCAAGCCGCACGTCAATAGGCAACATACGTAGAACATCAATGTTTGTTGTACCTCCCTTTGTTCACATAATCTTTTTATATTACCACAGCCTATTTAACGGATAACATGTAATATTATTTTTAGTACTATTCGCCTTCACTTACTGGTGGGTTCCATGTGTGCTCTCTCTCTCCTCCCCTTATGCGTTTAGACGCACGGGCAAACACGAAGAACTCGCGGACGATGTTACACGTTCACAATGCACGTTAATTTGGAAGTATATTAAGTGCATGCGGATTTTAAGTAGGATATTATTTGCGTGTTATTATGTGATTACCACTATTTTTGGCATGAAATTAACTGCACGCTAAACGTGTTGAGCGCTCGACATTGAAGCAGTTTAGGTCGTTGGATGACAAGGAATACATGTGGCTTGATGACGTTTTATATTTAATTTGATACGGCTCTAGCGGAACATTCAGTCGATCAAACCATATATTTCGTTCAATCTGACTCCGACTTTAAATTATACGACGATCGATCTAAAATAAACGGAAATGATAAACGTTCGGATTTTAAGCATGGCAATCCGAACGTTTTTCATGGCAAATTTAGATTACGCGGCGGCGGCGGGGGCGTCTTGCGGTGGGAAGCGGCTCCTCTGCCATGCTCTGTGTGTCGTCGGGCCACTGACCGACAGCGACGGCAGCGCCTTGCGCCGTTGTCGGCGTACTCCTGGACGTTGGCCTAGCTTCAAGGAAGGCCAAAATGTTCTGGACTTCGGAGCGAGTCAACTGGCGGGAGGAGGCGACTTGCGTTGGTGCAAGGAAGCGGTCGACGGCGGCCATCCATGCCGCTGAGGGGGGCACTGGCACCCGCCCGAGGACAGGCGCTGCCAACGGCGCAGCGGAGACATTCATGTGCACGGGCACCGGCACGGGCGTGCATGTCAGTGCACGCGCAGGCGCAGGCGCTGGCGGGTGCACGGGCAACGGCTCGGGCGTGCGCGTCAATGCACACGCAGGCGCATGCGCTGGCAGGTGCACGGGCGCGTGAAAGTCGGCGGGACCTCGTGGAACCCCGTGGCATCAACTCGGCGATAATGTGCGGCTCCCAGCCCATCAATGCCACGGGGATGGGCGCTGGCGCAGTCGGGGCGACGGGAGCCGGAACGAGAGCGGGGACAGGCACAGCGTCTTCCCGCAAGGCTAGTTCAAGCTCGTCCCAAAGCGCCTGATGTTCTTGAGACTCCGGCTGGGTATCTTCCTCAGGAAACTAGAAAGGGCAGAACATCGTGATGCGGCATGGCGTACGTGTAGGTCAGGCTGGTTGGAGGTAGACAACAGGAGAATCGGAGAGGAAGAGAGAAGATTGTAGCGATACCAGGTAGTGCGGGGTTGAATTTAAACTGCGGCGCCGATGACATTAAGTGGGAGCTGTTGGGACGAAGGTGGGCAGCGGAGCCTGGTCAAAGGGCTCGCCTCCTGGTGAGCCTGCACAGCGGTCTACTCGCACGCCTCCCTGTCAGCCGGCGCAGCGGTCTGCTCGCACGCCTCCCATTGACTCACACGCTTGCTCGGACGGCACCTGCCGATGAGAAGCGGGACTCGTGGCGGCACGTAAACGACCACGGTTTCAATAGTGAAAGCGTTCGCCTTAACGTGACAGGCCTTTGTTCCAAAATACCTTGGCTCTTCATTTGTGCAACTTGTCATAAGCAGCTTGTCTCAAATTGAAGAAAAAAATTATGAAGTAATATTTGTGCCATATCATGTGACCAAGAATTTATGGCCACTTTTGGGTTTTCTGAAATTTAAGATCCAGGATTCGAAACAATATCATAACCTGCATCATGCAATGAATTTTTAAGCCATACATCTGTCCTGTTGTATTTCTTAAGAAAGGATTTGGTCAAACATTTTCCTTAGTTAGACTTCAGACAAGTTATATATGCAGAGTAAAAGGATAATCCCTCCGTACCAGTGCATTGCATGATATATTAACTCGAGTACTAGGCATGAACAAACGGGCTCAATTTTGTGCTCATCTTGGTGTAGTAGTAGTAGTACTAGGCAATGCAGTTGACGGGTGGCCTTGGCGAGCGGCGACCGAGGGAATTGAACCGTGCTCGACACGGTAGGTAACGTTGTATAGTTACTAAAGCATCCCTCCGTTGTTCATCGGTAGTCATTATGGACCGGGGACATGAGGGGAATTTCCTAGGGCTGGAATCTGGCCACCAGATATTTCGACTCGAAACGCGGAGGCTCGACTGGTTGGGGTTGCCTAATGTGTGTACCACACACGCCACCAGAAGGACACGAGCCCGTTTTTTTATTTTTATTTTATTTTTTAGGATCAACACGAGCCAAGGTCTGGCTGGTACGCCATTGGGTCCTACCATTCGAGAATACGAAATGAACCTTTTAAATTGCCGAATGAATCTATGTGTATTACAATGCCCGTATTTTCCTTGCAAATACCAATCTCAACGTGGTAATTGATTTATGATGAGTTGTTGAATTAGAGTGAGTTTGTTAGTGATCTCAACGTGGATTTCACATTTCATGGTATCCCTAGTAAGTTTTCCAATGCAAATTCAAATTTAAAAGATGAACAATATGGAGGTGAGAAAACTTTGTACATATCAAGCATATGACCACACACACACACACACACAGACACCCACACACGAACACAACAACAATCCAATAAGTATAGTGCATCTATTTTTCCAAACCATGCATGTATGACACGAATTCAAAAATACTCCTTCTGTTCCTAAATATTAGTCTTTTAGATATTTCAACAAGTGACTACATACGAAGCAAAATGAGTGAATCTACACTCTAAAATATGTCTATATACATCCGTATGTGCCAGTCCATTTGAAATCTCTAAAAAGACTAATATTTAGGAACGAAGGGAGTAAAATGTAAGACATGCATGATACTCAATTCAATATTTAAAATGAACATGAAACTGAAACATGAATATTAAGTCTAGTACTACAGTACATGCAAATGTTGTGTTTAATTAGGCAGAGCTATGATTGTCGGGGGTCAACCCCATGACCTTAGATAAAATTGTGAAGTTCTGTTTAGGGTTGTTTAGATTATATTTGTCCCCACCCTCCCAACCACCGATTGGTTGTGCACCCCCCACCCCTCCTCCCCGGGAGAATATCATGTGCCCCCATACCTTAGATGTTATATGCCGATACGGGTTGCTTGGAGCTTGTAGATCTGAGATATAGCAGCTCACATGATGTCTTAATATTTTTACAGGAACCTTGATGAGTTTGAGAATTGCACACAATTTGTACAAAAACTACTCAGATGCCCTTGGATCCCATATCCAACGACCTCGAAGCTCGTATCACCGTAGCATCTAAGATGAAGGAGGACATCATATTCTCCTGTATGTAAGAATATCGTGTGCTACCACACCTTAGATGCTTTGGTGATACAAGCTCTTCGGAGCCGTTGGATTTTTGACCCAACACCTCCTCGGTGGTTCGAATGGTTTTTTGCAGAAAAGCCCCAAAAGAGTTCGGCCACTGCTTACAAGCACAAAGACTGCTCAGATGCCATTGGATCTCAGATCAAACGACCTCGAAGCTCGTATCACCGTAGCATCCAAGCTGCGAGAACACCTTATGTTTTCTCGCACGGGAGAAGATGAGGTGCTCCCGCACCGTAGATTCTATGGTGATACGAGTTCACGGAGATCTAACGGCCCATAGTAGGAGGTTTGAATGTTTTTGCAATATACGGCTGAGAGAGTTTGGGAATTGCGCAGAAAGTACAAGTGCTACGCATGTGCCATCTGATCACTGATCATACGACCTAGATGCTCATATCACCGTAGCGGGTAATTAAGCTACTGGGAGCATGTAATATCAGCAACGCGGAGCCGTTGGATCCAAGATGCAGCGGCACACACGAGGCCTGAATGTTTTATTTGCAAAAAAACCTTTGGAGAGTTTGGAAATTGCGCATAATTACAAAGGCTACTGCCAAGCCATTGGATCTCACTTCCAACGGTGTAAAAACTCGTATCACCATAGCATCTAAGCTGCGGGGTGGATGTGATATTCTATGCCATTGTCATTTTTGTTCGTAAACTTGCAAAATACGTGTAACTCGTGTCGTTACTTGTCTAACCGCGCAAAGTGTTTGTTCAAAAAAACCATCCTACACTGAAATATCGGAACAACACACGGGGGTCCCACTTGTCATTAATCAAATTTGGACCTAAAACTAACAAATCTGAAAGACGAGATTCGAACTGGCAACCTGGACTACAAAGCGTAAGTCGATAGCCTGAAACAACAACGGTTGTTGGCTTTGTCCCATAACTTGATTTTATACAGTATTACGTTGAGTAGAGTAGAGGGAGTGCCTCGTCAACACGTGCATGACCGTTGACTCACTTACTGGTGGGTCCCAGGTCTGCGATCTCTCTCTTCTCTCCTCATCTAACCTTTGCACGGGCACACACGAAGAGCGACGCTAGCTTGCCGTGGTGTTATTACAACTAAGGAAAAAGCTTGGAAAATAGAAGAATCGCCTGGAACAAGAGACGTTGTGGCTCGTCGAGACGGAGCTAACCACACCTATCCTCCGTGCCACGTTAGCATGATGAAGTTGTGTGGCTAGTGGGGTGTTTTCGACCGACTGGCTGGGTCCCGTGGTCGAACCATAGGTACTACGTCTGATACAGTATATTTTTACACGCACATTTTCCTCCGTGCCGAGACATGGCACACCCTACCGCGCGGTTTCAGGGTCCTCCCGGGTGGTGCACGCATATATTCTTCCTGATGTGGGACGCCCTACCGCGCGTTTTTGCTGAAGCAAGTAAATGAGTCATCAAATCACGAAAGACCACCTTTCTCGCAAACTACATCAGTGAAGCACGGTGGCTAGCTAGTTGGGATAGTTCGATCGATTAGCTAGGCCGCCGCCACATTTGTTTTTTCACCCCTTTTCTTATCTACTTGCCGGCAGGTAAATTTAAATATCCACCGCGGCGTTGCTTTGGTGTTTGGGTGCGGCAGGATTTTTAATTTTTTTGATTGACGGGAGTAGGCGCGACAGGATTTTTAATTTTTTTGATTGACGGGAGCAGGCGCGACAGCAATTAGTCATGATGAGTCCGCCTATAAAACCCACTGCTCCCTGATGTGAGAAGTCGTCGACTGGTGTTTTACCATGGTGAAAACCAAAAGATTCCCCGCTCCTCGGCTGGCTCCCTCCGCCTTCCCGTAGATTGCATTGCCTTTCAGCTGTTTCACCCCTGCATCACCAACATCGTGCGCCTCGAGAAGCGAGGGAGTTCGGTGGTGTTTAGGCGCCCTCTGCATGGGCATGTCCATGTCTCGGCGCAACATGACTGTTGGATCAAACTCAGACGGTGCAGATCAGTCACTGTAGCACAAAGCGTGTGGGTGTGTTTGGTTGCATTCTCATCTCAATATAGTTGTTTCATCTTCGTGTATTTGTGTTAACCTACTAGTGTGGACTCATGCACCCTTCATCCACTCTGCCAAACACCAAAAAGTGGGTCGAGAAGGGAACTTTTGCTCCCATCCCGTGCACCCTTCTTACACCCTGCCTAACACTATTCGTGCTTCATATGGTTCATGTTTCATGGAGTACTGTCGCACCGTACTCTCCGTGCGCTGTAGACCTAGTTCTGTTAACATTGATCTCACCGTTCATTCTCGACCGGACAATCCAAAAAGCGGTACTATGTTACTACATTACTGTTCATATAGTTGACATGCGCACAACATCATTTGTTGTCGTCATATCTTACTACACTAGCAACAAGATTATGTAGTACTGACGTATGAACCACTGCACATGCCTAGTAGTAGGAGCATTGTGTATGTTCAAGTGGCTGCCGTGTTTCGCACTCCTCCGTCGTAAGAGTGGAAACGCTTGTTGTAATCATTTTTTCTTCAGAAAAACAGTGGACACGCTCTACCGTGCGGATCCCTCCTCCAGCCATGCACTAAATTACTAACTTTCACCGACGTGTGGGATAGCCAGCATCGGGGTCCACCAGCCATGCACTAAATTACTCCGTAGTAGAGTGACGATAGACTACCCCGATCAAAGCACCACAGTAATGCCCAATGCACCATCAAATCACAAAACCCCCTCCTTTCCAGCAGTAAGTTGGACGGACGAAGCAACCATCATTTCACTCTTCTCTCTCAGCTTCCTCTCTACCCAACTCGCTTCTCCCTCATCTTGTTCCTCATTTCTTCAAGAAAACCCCGACCTGCTTCTGCCATTGTTCTTCTCTCCCAAAGAAGGAAAGGTGAGCGCATCAATGGTGTTGATTTTGGCCAAGGCCCGGTCTTGCAACCCCGAGACTGATCCTATAACTCCCTCTTTGTTCTTATTTTGGGTTTGTGATTATGGTTTCTTTTCTTTTATTTCTATTTGACAGTTTCTTGATGGACGCTGGAGCACCGGCCGAAGTGATGCCTATGGCTCTGGCCAAAACCGTCGAGGCTCATGGTACGAAGAAGCGCAAGCACCCTGCCGAGACTACCGCAGACAAGCTCAAAGCCATTGCCCTGTCCAAGCCCCCCTCTCCGGGATCCCTCATTATGCAAGTCCAGGTAATATCTCTTCTTGACGATCTTTTTCTCGATCTTGATCGTGTTTTTTCATCTAACACGCAGTACTGGTACTAGTAGTACAACTTTCTGGGTGATCTTGCATGTGATTTTTGTGTGCCAAATGACGGTTCTAAATTCCTCTTTTGACCAAAACATGCAAGAGGTTGACACTGATTTCTTATAGATTACTTTCAACTACTCCCTCTGTCCCAAATTTCTTGTCCTAGATTTTTCTAGATACGGATGTATCTAATACTAAAATGTGACTTGATACATCCGTATCTAGAAAAATCTAAGACAAGAATTTTGGGACGGAGGGAGTACTTTATGAACATCAATGCTACCTTTGAAGAGGATATATTTGCCTCAGTAACTTGTGTTATGGATATTGCAAGTAATCCCTCTGCTCTCATGCCTTTTCAGACATGTTCTAGTGTCTTTGTTCACTCATTTCTGTGTGTATATGTAGTCATATATGGAGTATAATATCGAAAATCATCTTATATTTCTGAACGGTGGTAGTAATAAAATATGGTTTCTGTTTGAATTAGAACCAGGTCCGCGGTGGAGATGAAGTTCTCAAAGTCATGTCGTGTGAACTGGAAGACCTGAGGATGAGTTCTACTGCTAAACTATCCAGCTGTTGTGTCCTTGTCGCCATGTGTCCTGAACTAGTGTTTTCCTGTAGCATTGTTGTCAGGCGTGTTCTCGAGGCTGTACTTGACCACAACAATTTCCTGGTTGCATTGTGCCTTCGATTACGAAGGGTGTGGTTCTTGTAAAGCTTCCCAACAAATCTGATGCGGCTTGTCTTCATCATCATGTTTATGAGTGGAAAGACCACTCTGTTAGGTTCTCCAAGGTTGACGAGATGGTGATGGTGCATGTAGACATCTCTCACGAAGTCCATGGCCTAGTCAGTTATGCGGGGTTCATCCCGTAGGTCGGTGGCAAGAAATAGTCTGCAGAGTTTAATTAGTGCAACTTTGCTTGTTTGTAGTAAGCACTATTGTTCAGTACTTGATTTGTGTTTGTGAACCCTATATTGTTTATTAGTACTGCCGCTTTTGGTGTGTGGTCAGTCCTGAGAACGGTCTATGTTAACATCTGTCCACTCAATTCAGTGTGTATATTTTGAAGTATCCAGATCATCTTTTTTGTGCGGACGGTTTATCAATTATGGTTACACTCCAATATCTATATGCATTGCAGGGTTTATCGCACCCACCAGGATTTCCAGTCCCATGGATGTTCGGTCCATACGATTTGTCACGACCTTTGGACTATCCTGCTTGTGGGAGTAGGCGGGGCCCCTGCATGCCACCCGTAGTTGGACGATCAATCTTCTGTTTAGTACTTCAACATAGTGATTTCCTGGTAAGGATTCACTCATGTCACATCAAGTAAATCTTATTGATTACTGTCTAAATCTTATTGATTTAATGTCATGTTTTCTTTCTTTTCCTGCAATTTTACGATGCAGGTTTTGCCATGTGACATTCATCACAGAATAAGCCGTTTGGTTTGCTCTACGATGGCTATTTTTGCAGGTTTCACTTCTTATGTCGTGTCAGTAACGAAGGCACTGTCCATCACTTATATTACTGGAAAAAATTGGATCAGTCTGTTGTCTGAGTACAAGCTGAATCCCTATGATGAAATGCAGTTTGGTTTAACAAAAAGGCCACAATTAGTCCTTCTCGCGTTTAAAAGAAATGAAGAAAAAACTGGATCACGGTGACGAAACCTAGTCAAGTTAGAAAGTTGATCATAGCAGACCAGACACGATCACCGCTGTCTCGCACATCGGTACCACCTTCAGCAATGGATCGAGCACCGGCAATTGCTCTAGCATTGACAGCGGCAGCAACTCAGTCTGATCCAGCTGAGGATTGGGCACCGACCGTGTCAGCGGATCAGGCTGATCTACCAGAGGATCGGGCATCGACACTGGCACCTGCTCCGACACCGGCACCAGCTCTACAAGGAGCACCATCTCCGGCAGCAGCGGCGGCTTCGGCACCTGCACCAACACTTGCACTTGCATCTGCTCCGGCCCATGCAGCGGCAGCCGAACGAGCAGTTGCACCGACAACAGACTGGGCTGTAGTTCGCACTTCATATACCAAAGTCCTTACAAAAACCAACATGTCCACCTTCTTGGTAAGCATTGGCCGCCCAAGTGTTTCATTCTTTTTTCTTTCCATGTTGTTTCGCATGATTCACTGTGTTGATGTAACTGTTTGGGTATGTCTTCTTGTTTGCAAACAGAGAATTCCTAGAGCAACGAGGGAGTCGTTCAACAATCCGGGCGACAGCGGCCAAGTTTCTCTTACCATGCGCAGCCTTGGTGTGAATGAACCTGCTCAATACACCGTAAGTACAAAGGATGGTCGCATGATGATTGATGCTAAAGGATGGTCAAGTTTCAAATCTAAATCATATCTTGCGGTAGGGGATGATCTCAAAATCAAACTTTCTCAGCAAGGAGAGCAGGTCCAAATCAACTTTGAAATTCTTCAGTAACAGCACGCAACTGCCGAACTGATCTATCCTCTGAGAGATTTTGATGTAATAATCTGGCATGGTGAAACAAGTGTCATGTGTGTATAAGTAATACGACAGTATTATTTATCACATGGTATATCATTGATAGAATTGCAACTCTCATTGCTGGTTAGGAACTGTCGTTCGATTTCATTCCAACAGCTGTCGTGCTTTATTCAATTTTGTGTATTCGCCTTGCGACAGCATCTAAAACCAGCGCCATACCGATCGCTTGCAATATGAAAAGCGCTGAGGTAGAACACATGGGCCCCCAAACATGCAGGGTGGGCCTACGGCCCAAAGTCCAGAACCGTGAGCCTGTCTGAGTATTATATTCTCAGCTGAACCCCCATAATGCATGTGCGTTGCACGTAACATCAAGATGCATTTGTATTTTATCTTGTGAGAGAAAAGGATGAACGAGGGAAGGCCTTATTTGCAAATGTGGAGAGGTGTGTGGGTACCTTTTTGCAAAATTGCCATAGTTACCATCGGACGGCCTATATTGCAGGATGGCAGGCACACCATCATCACCAACTCGTCTATACTGTGTTAAAAACAACTCTATTTTTTATAATTATATATGTTATATATATTCCCCTTGATTTTTCTTATGTATAAGGTTGTGATATAAAATATTTGTATATTTCTTTACAGAGGGAGTATCTCTCTGTCAAAAATATATTTATGTGTAACTAGTTACTCCTGTCTTTCTACTTCCTTTCGCTGATATGTGGGGCATCCGGCAACGGGGTCCACGTGCCATATGCACAAATTAGAGTGCACAACTGCACGGTAGACACACCCCGGTCGTAGCGCTGCAGTAATGTCCAATGAGCCGTCAAATCACACCCCCCCTTCCAGCTTTAGCAGTAAGCTGGACGGACGAAGCGGCAATATTTCACTAGGCCTGAATCCCCTTCTCCCTCGTCTGCTTGTTCAGAGAAAATCCCCTCTCAGCGATTGCATAGGGTTTCCTCATGGAGAACCAGGTAAGAATTCTTCATCCATCCCCGATAAATCCAAGTCCCTTGGTTGCCGGTAATCCTAGGATGGCAGCCGCTGTCGTTGATGCATTTTTCTTCCTACTGAATCTAGTGTGTTTCATTTGCAGTGCCCAAAGTGCGAGGACCCTATAGGTTTCTGCGCCCTCGGCGACGCCACACTTGTTCCTTCTCATCCTAACACAGGATTTTAAAACGCGCACAGTATGTTCCTAGAATCCTCTTTTCTATCCGGGAGGGTGGGGTTTTTTTTAACATGTTGTCGACTAATTTGGAAATTGGGATTGCTATATTTGGATAAAAGGTACTACCAGTATGATGGTCAACACTGACGTGAAGGAGGAAGTTATTTCTAGATTTGGATAGGGAATACATTGTGTTCTCATATTATTTTTCCTGCAGTGCATTATTTGCTCTGCCAGAACACATGTACTCAAGATGCTCGGCCTTGCCATAAATGAATACACTAGTTTAATGGTCACGCTGAAGACAAGCCATGGATATAAGTTCTGAGTTGGGTTCATGAACCAAGAAGATCGCTGCTTTTTTATGGCCGAACTTGGATAAACTTTCTCAAGTGTTACGGACTGAAAGTTGGCGCATGGATGTTGATGGAAATAGCAGAACCTGGTCTCATCTTCACTACGATCTTCCACCCCGACGTCGTTCCAATTGTTCATCCATGTTAGTTTTGTATCTGGTTCTTGCTTGTTGCCACGATTACTTCTTAATCCACCTATTCTGTCTAACTAATCACAATTTAACTTTAGAAGTAGCAACAAATCTCTCACGAAGATGCTACTTCTAACTAATATTTTCTTATAATTGGTGGCACGTGTGGGTTTTTTCAAAGTTAAGCAGGCTGCTCGTTTGTTATTCTGTAACAACTCGGTTGTTACTGATGGCACTGAAGTTGACTGGGACGACATCCACAAGTTCCTGCACTTTATTGATCGTCTTGAGGTCCTTGTGGGGCGTTTCAATGGTGGAAGGCCACGTGGGATATGTGTGCCACTGCTGCACTCGTTGAACAGGTCCAACTATGTCGAGAAACTTATGGTATGAGCTATTTTCTATTATATATGTTGTTCATAAACTATTGCTTATACACGGTTTTACAGATGTGATCTTCTTCAAACAGAAACTGCCCAGTTCTATTGTTCCTATACAGATGCCTGACCATGATCGGGTCAGACTTGCACTTGGTCACAACATGATGTTTATGTCGACCTACTCCATTCCCCTTGGAGGTGAAAAGATACTTATTCATGGGTGGTTGATACGTCCATTTTGCATCTTGCTTTTATATCAATATTTATTGCATTATGGGCTGTTATTACACATTATGCCATAGTACTTATGACAATTCTCTCTTATTTTACAAGGTTTACATAAGGAGGGGGAATGCCGACAGCTGGAATTCTGGGCTGGAAAAGGAGCAAATATTAGAGACCTATTCTGCACAACTCCAAAGGTCCTAAAACTCCACGAAAGTTATTTTTGGAAATAATAAAAAATAGTGAGCAGAAGAAATACCAGAGGGGGCCCACACCCAGGCCACGAGGGTGGGGGCGCGCCCCCTGCCTCGTGGGCCCCCTGTTGACCCTCCGGTGCCCATCTTCTGCTATATGAAGTCTTTCGTCCGAAGAAAATCATAAGCAAGCTTTCGGGACGAGACTCCGCCGCCACGAGGCGGAACCTTGGCGGAACCAATCTAGGGCTTCGACGGAGCTGTTCTGCCGGGGACACTTCCCTCCGGGAGGGGGAAATCATCGCCATCGTCACACCAACGCTCCTCTCATCGGGAGAGGGCAATCTCCATCAACATCTTCACCAGCACCATCTCCTCTCCAACCCTAGTTCATCTCTTGTATCCAATTCTTGTCTCCAAGCTGGGATTGGTACCTGTAGGTTGCTAGTAGTGTTGATTACTCCTTGTAGTTGATGCTAGTTGGTTTATTTGGTGGAAGATCATATGTTCAGATCCTTTATGCATATTAATACTCCTCTGATTATGAACATGAATATGCTTTGTGAGTAGTTACGTTTGTTCCTGAGGACATGGGAGAAGTCTTGCTATTAGTAGTCATGTGAATTTGGTATTCGTTCGATATTTTGATGAGATGTATGTTGTCTCTCCTCTAGTGGTGTTATGTGAACCTCGACTACATGACACTTCACCATTATTTGGGCCTAGAGGAAGGCATTGGGAAGTAATAAGTAGATGATGGGTTGCTAGAGTGACAGAAGCTTAAACCCTAGTTTATGCGTTGCTTCGTAAGGGGCTAATTTGGATCCATATGTTTCATGCTATGGTTAGGTTTACCTTAATACTTCTTTTGTAGTTGCGGATGCTTGCAATAGGGGTTAATCATAAGTGGGATGCTTGTCCAAGTAAGGACAGCACCCAAGCACCGGTCCACCCACATATCAAATTATCAAAGTACCGAACGCGAATCATATGAACGTGATGAAAACTAGCTTG
The DNA here is from genome assembly GCF_002575655.3 of Aegilops tauschii subsp. strangulata. Taxonomy (NCBI): domain Eukaryota; kingdom Viridiplantae; phylum Streptophyta; class Magnoliopsida; order Poales; family Poaceae; genus Aegilops; species Aegilops tauschii. The sequence continues at coordinate 555,556,391 of NC_053041.3, read as the reverse complement.
ACGATAATTCCCATGTGTCCTCCGGAGTGCTTTTCTCCATATAAGAAATTGTCCAGGCTTGTCCTTTGCTACAAAAAGGATTGGGCCAACTTGCTGCACTTTATTTACTTTTGTTACTTGTTGCTCGTTACAAATTATCTTATCATAAAATTATCTGTTACCTATAATTTGAGTGCTTGCAGAGAATACCTTGCTGAAAACCGCTTATCATTTCCTTCTACCCCTCGTTGGGTTCGACACTCTTACTTATCGAAAGGACTACAATAGATCCCCTATACTTGTGGGTCATCAAGACTCTTTTCTGGCGCCGTTGCCGAGGAGTGAAGCGCTTTTGGTAGGTGGAATTTGGTACGGAAAAAATTTATATAGTGTGCTGAAATTTATTGTCACTTGTTACTATGGAAAGTAATCCTCTGAGGGGCTTGTTTGGGGTATCTTCACCCCGACCAGTAGAGCAAAGAGTTGCTCCTCAACCTACTGAACCTACTGAAAATGAAAATGTCTACTTTTAGATTCCTTCGGGTATGATAGAATAACTGCTAGCTAATCCTTTTGCAGGAGACGGAACAATGCATCTTGATGAGCACCTAATCTATGTAGATGAAGTTTGTGGATTATTTAAGCTTGCTGGTATGCCCGATGATGTTATCAAGAAGAAGGTCTTCCCTTTATCTTTGAAGGGAGACGCATTGACGTGGTACAGGCTATGTGATGATATGGGATCTTGGGACTATAAACGATTGAAATTGGAATTTCACCATAAGTTTTATCCTATGCATCTTGTTCATCGTGATCGCAATTATATATATAATTTTTGGCCTCGCGAAGGAGAAAGCATCGCTCAAGCTTGGGGGAGGCTTAAATCAATGTTATATTCATGCCCCAATCATGAGCTCCCAAGAGAAATAATTATTCAAAAATTTTATGCTCGGTTTTTTGATAACAATCGCACAATGCTCGATACTTCTTGTGCTGGCTCTTTTATGATGAAGACTATTGAATTCAAATGGGATCTATTGGAAAGAATTAAACGCAACTCTGAAGATTGGGACCTCGACGAAGGTAAAGAATCAGGTATGACACCTAAGTTTGATTGTGTTAAATCTTTTATGGATACCGATGTTTTCCGCAAATTTAGCACTAAATATGGACTTAACTCTGAGATAGTAGCTTCTTTCTATGAATCTTTTGCTGCTCATGTTGATCTCCCTAAGGAGAAGTGGTTTAAATATCATCCTCCCATAGAAGTAAAAGTAGCTGGACCTATTAAAGTTGAAGAAAAGACTATCACTTATAATGATCCTATTGTTCCTACTGCCTATGTTGAGAAACCACCTTTCCCTGTTAGAATAAAGGATCATGCTAAAGCTTCAACTGTGGTTCGTAAAAGCAATGTTAGAACTTATATACCTCCCGAGCAAGTTAAAGTTGAACCTAATATTGTTATTGTTAAAGATCTCTTGTCTGATAATATTGATGGGCATGTTATTCATTTCTGTAATGAAACTGCTAGAATTGCCAAACCTTGTGCTAAATATAAACATAGACCTATGGTAGGAATGCCTGTTATTTCTGTTAAAATAGGAGATCATTGTTATCATGGCTTATGTGATATGGGTGCTAGTGCTAGTGCAATACCTATTGACTTATACAAAGAAATTATGCATGATATTGCACCTACTGAGTTAGAAGATATTGATGTCACAATTAAACTTGCCAATAGAGATACTATTTCACCCATGGGAATTGTTAGAGATGTTGAAGTCTTGTGTGGGAAAAGTAAATATCCTGCTGATTTTCTTGTTCTTGGTTCCCCACAAGATAGCTTTTGTCCCATTATATTTGGTAGACCCTTCTTGAACACTGTTAATGCTAGGATAGACTGCGAAAAGGATATTGTTACTATTGGTTTGGATGATATGTCTCATGAGTTTAATTTCTCTAAATTTCGTAGACAACACCGTGAAGAGGAATTGCCTAGTAAGGATGAAATTATTGGTCTTGCTTCTATTGCCGTACCTCCTAGTGATCCTTTAGAACAATATTTGCTAGACCATGAAAATGATATGTTTATGAATAAAAGAAGGGAAATAGATGAAATATTCTTTAAACAGGAACCCATCCTGAAACACAATTTGCCTGTTGAAATCCTAGGGGATCCTCCTCCACCCAAGGGTGATCCCGTGTTTGAGCTCAAACCGTTACCTGATACTCTTAAATATGCTTATCTTGATGAGAAAAAGATATATCCTGTTATTATTAGTGCTAACCTTCCAGAGCATGAAGAAGATAGATTATTGAAAACTCTGAAGAAGCACCGTGCTGCTATTGGAATACTCTTGATGATCTTAAGGGCATTAGCCCCACTCTATGCCAACACAAAATAAATTTGGAGAAAGATGCCAAACCAGTTCGTGATCACCAACGACGGCTGAATCCTAAGATGAAAGAAGTGGTAAGAAAGGAAATACTAAAGCTTCTTGAGGCAGGTATTATTTATCCCATTGCTGATAGTCAGTGGGTAAGTCCTGTCCATTGTGTCCCTAAAAAGGGAGGTATTACCGTCGTTCCTAATGATAACGATGAATTGATTCCGCAAAGAATTATTACAGGTTATAGGATGGTAATTGATTTCCGCAAATTAAATAAAGCTACTAAAAAAGATCATTACCCCTTACCTTTTGTCGATCAAATGCTAGAAAGATTATCCAAACATACATTTGCTTTCTAGATGGTTACTCTGGTTTCTCTCGTAATACCTGTGTCAGCTGATGATCAATCAAAGACCACGTTTACTTGCCCTTTCGGTACTTTTGCTTATAGACGTATGCCTTTTGGTTTATGTAATGCACCTGCTACCTTTCAAAGATGCATGATGGCTATATTCTCCGACTTTTGTGAAAAGATATGTGACGTTTTCATGGATGATTTCTCCATTTATGGATCCTCTTTTGATGATTGCTTGAGCAACCTTGATCGAGTTTTGTAGAGATGTGAAGAAACTAATCTTGTCTTGAACTGGGAAAAGTGCCACTTTATGGTTAATGAAGGCATTGTCTTGTGGCATAAAATTTCTGAAAGAGGCATTGAAGTTGATAAACCCAAGGTTGATGCTATTGAAAAGATGCCATTTCCCAAGGACATCAAAGGTATAAGAAGTTTCCTTGGTCATGCCGGTTTTTATACGAGGTTCATTAGGGACTTCTCAAAAATTTCTCGGCCTCTGACTAATCTATTACAAAAAGATATACCATTTGTCTTCGATGATGACTGTGTAGAAGCATTTGAAATACTTAAGAAAGCATTGATTTCCGCACCTATTGTTCAGGCACCTGATTGGAATTTACCTTTTGAAATCATGTGTGATGCTAGTGATTATGCTGTAGGTGCTGTTCTAGGGCAAAGAGTTGATACGAAATTAAATGTTATTCAATATGCTAGCAAAACTCTAGACAATGCCCTGAGAAATTATGCTACTACTGAAAAAGAATTCTTAGCAGTTGTATTTGCTCGTGATAAGTTCAAACCCTATATTGTTGATTCTAAAGTAACTATTCACATCGATCATGCTGCTATTAAATATCTTATGGAAAAGAAAGATGCTAAACCTAGACTTATTAGATGGGTTCTCTTGCGACAAGAATTTGATTTACATATTATTGATAGAAAGGGAGCTGAGAACCCCGTTGCAGACAACTTGTCTAGGTTAGAGAATGTTCTTGATGACCCAAGACCTATTGATGATAACTTTCCTGATGAATAATTAAATGTCATAAATGCTTCTCGTACTACTCCATGGTATGCTGATTATGCTAATTACATTGTTGCTAAATTTATACCACCTAGTTTCACATACCAACAAAAGAAAAAGTTTTTCTATGATTTAAGACATTACTTCTGGGATGACCCACATCTTTATAAAGAAGGAGTAGATGGTGTTATTACACATTGTGTACCTGAGCATGAACAAGAACAGATCCTACGCAAGTGTCACTCCGAAGCTTATGGAGGACACCACGCTAGAGATAGAACTGCACATAAGGTATTGCAATCAGGTTTTTATTGGCCTACTCTCTTCAAGGATGCCCGTAAGTTTGTCCTATCTTATGATGAATGTCAAAGAATTGGTAATATTAGTAGACTACAAGAAATGCCTATGAATTATTCACTTGTTATTGAACCATTTGATGTTTGGGGCTTTGATTATATGGGACCTTTTCCTGCCTCTAATGGATACACACATATTTTAGTTGCTGTTGATTATGTTACTAAGTGGGTAGAAGCTATTCCAACTAGTTGTGCTGATCATAATACTTCTATTAAGATGCTTAAAGAAGTTATTTTTTCGAGGTTTGGAGTCCCTGGATATTTAATGACTGATGGTGGTTCACATTTTATTCATGGTGCCTTTCGTAAAATGCTTGCTAAGTATGATATTAATCATAGAATGGCATCTCCTTATCACCCGCAGTCTAGTGGTCAAGTAGAATTGAGCAATAGAGAACTCAAATTAATTTTGCAAAAGACTGTTAATAGATCTAGAAAGAATTGGTCAAAGAAACTCGATGATGCATTATGGGCCTATAGAACTGCATATAAAAATCCTATGGGTATGTCTCCGTATAAAATTGTTTATGGAAAAGAATGTCACTTACCCCTTGAACTAGAACATAAGGCTTATTGGGCCATTAAAGAGCTCAACTATGATTTTAAACTTGCCGGTGAGAAGAGGTTATTTGACATTAGCTCACGTGATGAATGGAGAACCCAAGCCTATGAGAATGCCAAATTGTTTAAAGAAAAAGTTAAAAGATGGCATGACAAAAGAATACAAAAGCGTGAGTTTAATGTAGGTGATTATGTATTGGTATACAACTCTCATGTAAGATTTTTTGCAGGGAAACTTCTCTCTAAATGGGAAGGTCCTTATTTTATCAAGGAGGTCTATCGTTCCGGTGCCATAAAAATCAACAACTTCGAAGGCACAAATCTGAATGTGGTGAACGGTCAAAGAATCAAACATTATATCTCAGGTAACCCTATAAATGTTGAAACCAATGTTATTGAAACCGTAACCCCGGAGGAATACATAAGGGACACTTTCCAGAACATTTCAGACTCTGAAAAGAAATAGGTATGTGGTACGGTAAGTAAACCGACTCCAAAACAGTTCTAATGGAAATTTTTCTCCGTTTTGGAATATTTAGAAAAATAGAAAAATAAGAAGCAGTCCGGGAAGGACACAAGGCCTCCACGAGGGTGGAGGGCGCGCCCTATACCCCTGGGCATGCCCCCTACCTCGTGGGCACCTCGTGCGCTCTCCGGACTCCGTTTTCTTGCACGATACGTATTTTGGTCGGTAAAAATTCATTATATAATCTCCTGAAGGTTTTGACTCCTGTATCACGCAATTGTCCTCTGTTCTTGTTTCGAGCTGTCTTCTGTCAGGGTTGTCAAGGCCAGGCATCATGTCGTCTCCCTCCTCCAACAATGGTGACAACGATGCTTGGCTAATGAAGATAGAGCTGAAGAGAGAAGAACCCGTGGAGATCAACAAGGATGAAAGGATCAAGGAGGCCAAGGAGGACCAAGTTTCGGCAGCAGAGGACACCCTTCAACTTGATCACAATCTTCTTACCCCAACTGAGATCGAAGCTTTCAAGATGGTTGAGTTAGCTCGTATACAAAACAAGTATCTCACACATGAAAATATTTTGTTGAAGGAGCATATCGTTGCACTCAAGGGCATTATCCGCAAGTTGGAGGATCTCCTACGCTCGATGTGTGACTACCCCTCATCACCACCATCTTCTTCACCAGCAAAGGAGACATAATCACATGGGTATGGGCACTCCCCTTGGCAACTGCCAAGCTTGGGGGAGGTGCCCCGGTATCGTATCACCATCACACTCTTGTCTTTACTGTTTTTCTTAGTTCGATTCTTTTAGTAATATCTTGGTCTAGTAGAATAAAGTTTTTGGTATGATCTAGTTTTGAGTTTTGCTTGATGATCCCTCTATGTAATCGAGTCCATGAGCTATATAATAAAGATTAGTGTTGAGTCAAGGGCTTGATTATCTTGCTATGATCTTGAGGGAATAAAAGAAAAAGAAAAAGAATAAAAAGAAACAAAGAGATCATATTGATCTTATGGAGAGTAATGACTTCACATAGAAAGAGTATGATGATTAAAAATTGTTGAGAGTTGACAAATATAGTTTTGGTCATCGTTGCAATTAATAGGAAGTAATAAAGAAAGAGAGGTTTCACATATAAATATACTATCTTGGACATCTTTTATGATTGGGAGCACTCATTAAAATATGACATGCTAAAGAGTTGATGTTGGACAAGCAAGACAACATAATGGGTTATGTTTTCTTATATCTGAGATAAAGTATATTGTCATGGATCATCCAACATGTTGAGTTTGCCTTTCTCCCTCATGCTAGCCAAATTCTTTGCACCAAGTAGAGATACTACTTGTGCTTCCAAATACCCTTAAACCCAGTTTTGCCATGAGAGTCCACCATATCTACCTATGGATTGAGTAAGATCCTTCAAGTAAGTTGTCATCGGTGCAAGCAATAAAAATTGCTCTCTAAATATGTATTATTGATTGGTGTGGAGGAAATAAGCTTTATACGATCTTGTGATGTGGAAGAAACAAAAGCGACGGACTGCATAATAAAGGTCTATATCACAAGTGGCAATATAAAGTGACGTTCTTTCGCATTAAGATTTTATGCATCTAACCCTGAAAGCGCATGGCAACCTCTGCTGCCCTCTGCGAAGGTCCTATCTTTTATTATTACCTTCTACCTTATGCAAGAGTCATGGTGATCTTCACCTTTCCTTTTTACTTTTTATCCTTTGGCAAGCACAGTGTGTTGGAAAAGATCCTGATACATATATCTAATTGGATGTAAGTTAGCATGAACTATTATTGTTGACATTACCCTTGAGGTAAGAGGTTGGGAGGCGAAACTATAAGCCCCTATCTTTCTCTGTGTCCGATTAAACTCCGTAACCACAAGTATTGCGTGAGTGTTAGCAATTGTGAAAGACTAAATGATAGTTGAGTATGTGGACTTGCTGAAAAGCTCTGACATAGACTCTTTCTGATGTTATGATAAATTGCAATTGCTTTAATGACTGATTATAGTTTGTTAGTTCTCAATAAAGTTTTTGATTCATACTTTGCATTGTGAATAGATTATTACTTGGGCATAAGAAATCATATGAAAATATCCATATATGTTGTTGTTATAAGATTAACCATGATGCCCTCATGTACATATTTTATTTTATCGACACCTCCACCTCTAAACATGTGGACATATTTATCGTTATCGGCTTCCGCTTGAGGACAAGCGAGGTCTAAGCTTGGGGAGTTGATACGTCCATTTTGCATCATGCTTTTATATCAATATTTATTGCATTATGGGCTGTTAGTACACATTATGCCATAATACTTATGCATATTCTCTCTTATTTTACAAGGTTTACATAAGGAGGGAGAATGCCGGCAGCTGGAATTCTGGGCTGGAAAAGGAGCAAATATTAGAGACCTATTCTGCACAACTCCAAAAGTCCTGAAACTCCACGAAAGTTATTTTTGGAAATAATAAAAAATACTGAGCAAAAGAAATACCAGAGGGGACCCACACCCTGGCCACGAGGGTGGGGGCACGCCCTACCCCCCTGGGCGCGCCCCCTACCTCATGGGCCCCCTGTTGGCCCTCCGGTGCCCATCTTCTGCTATATGAAGTCTTTCGTCTGAAGAAAAATCATAAGCAAGCTTTCGGGACGAGACTCCTTTGCCACGAGGCGGAACCTTGGCGGAACCAATCTAGGGCTCCGGCGGAGCTGTTCTGCCGGGGACACTTCCCTCCGGGAGGGGGAAATCATAGCCATCGTCATCACCAACGCTCCTCTCATCGGGAGAGGGCAATCTCCATCAACATCTTCACCAGCACCATCTCCTCTCAAACCCTAGTTCATCTCTTGTATCCAATTCTTGACTCCAAGTCTGGGATTGGTACCTGTAGGTTGCTAGTAGTGTTGATTACTCCTTGTAGTTGATGCTAGTTGGTTTATTTGGTGGAAGATCATATGTTCAGATCCTTTATGCATATTAATACTCCTCTGATTATGAACATGAATATGCTTTGTGAGTAGTTACATTTGTTCCTGAGGACATGGGAGAAGTCTTGCTATTAGTAGTCATGTGAATTTGGTATTCGTTCGATATTTTGATGAGATGTATGTTGTCTCTCCTCTAGTGGTGTTATGTGAACGTCGACTACATGACACTTCACCATTATTTGGGCCTAGAGGAAGGCATTGGGAAGTAATAAGTAGATGATGGGTTGCTAGAGTGACAGAAGCTTAAACCCTAGTTTATGTGTTGCTTCGTAAGTGGCTGATTTGGATCCATATATTTCATGCTATGGTTAGGTTTACCTTAATACTTCTTTTGTAGTTGCGGATGCTTGCAATAGGGGTTAATCATAAGTGGGATGCTTGTCCAAGTAAGGATAGCACCCAAGCACCAGTCCACCCACATATCAAATTATCAAAGTACCGAACGTGAATCATATGAACGTGATGAAAACTAGCTTGACGATAATTCCCATGTGTCCTCGGGAGCGCTTTTCTCCATATAAGAAATTGTCCAGGCTTGACCTTTGCTACAAAAAGGATTGGGCCAACTTGCTGCACTTTATTTACTTTTGTTACTTGTTGCTCGTTACAAATTATCTTATCACAAAATTATCTGTTACCTATAATTTCAGTGCTTGAAGAGAATACCTTGCTGAAAACCGCTTATCATTTCCTTCTGCTCCTCGTTGGGTTCGACACTCTTACTTATAAAAAGGACTACGATAGATCCCCTATACTTGTGGGTCATCAGTGGTCTCAAATAATGAAGGCCCGTCCATCTTGGAGAATAGGACAGAAGATTATGTTCCTGCTTTCCTATGGCTGTAAAGATAATATCCTGTTTATTGACCACATTGCAAGATGAAGCCGCTTTCAGAAGGTTGTGGATGCACGGGGTGGCGCCTGGGCCTTGTCCTGGGGCTTGGCGGCCTCACCCTTGGTTAACTGTAGGCAAAGTAGCACTGTTCAAGGCGTGCTTATTACGGTTGAACCTGTATAAGTACTCATACTGCTTTCAGCTATGGTTGTTAAGTGCCCCTACTGGTTTCAGTTAGGTTGTTAAGTACTCCTGCTGCTTTTACAGTCTGTTGTGTTTCTTCAGTCCTGTCTTCCTCCAGCCACCAAAACCAAACCAGCGCCGGCGGGGCCGCCTGCTTCCGCCTCCCACGGCTGGCTGCGCCTCAGTGCACGCATCGCCGCCCCACCGTCTCCTAAATCGTTAACGCCGATGTCCGAGGCCTCGCCATCGTCCTCCGCGCACTTTGGTGCGCTCGCCGCGGCGCCGCCCTCTCGCGTTGTCAACATTATCAACAAACAACAGGAATCGGCAGAAGTATGTGGAGAGGATGACAGTAGGGGCCCACCATGTCAGCGTATGGAAAAATCAAATGCTTCCTCCTAGTGTTTTCCTGACATCTGGGACCCACGACATTGTGAGCGTATATAGTCAATAGACAAGAGAACAGCACAAGATCGGCTGACACCTGGGACGTAGCTGCTCGAGCAGTATTTTTCTGTTATTGTTGAGACGGAGCAGGGTTTGAACTGGATTGTGGCCCGTCTAGCCCAGGTTTATATTTTATGTTCACCATGTGACCAGCCTAGCTATTTTTTTCTTTGTGAAAATGATCCCAGTTTATTTTTTCTGAAGAATACCCAATCCAGGCCTACTTATTTTTCTACGCCCCGATGGGCTGCTACTCTTTCAAGACGCCTGCAAATCTTGAAAGTAATATGAAATGGGTTGTAAATATAAAAACAGATGACAAATTGGCAATTACTTTATAATTTCTTAATTTTTTCACATTTTCAGATTCCTATTTCACTGGCCATTAACCTAATTTAAATATATCTTCAAAGTACTTTAAATCTGGCTCGACATTTCGGTATTAAAAATAGTTTGGAACCCACAGAAATATGCGAAATTGGCCCTGGCCAACCAAAAAACGGACTGCAATAAATTGCATAAGAAGTCGCAATGAGCTATATATAAATTATTAAAAAAAGAGGGAATGGTCTGACTTGTGGGCCTATTAAGTTGACGCGTATGCAAGATTTTTTAGTTATTTTATACGTCAACAAACGATTCTAGCAGACGTAACCGTTGGATGTCAATCCAACGACCGTCGTGTTTCTTCAATCTCTGATCTTCTTGCTCCAGCCGCCAAATCCAGCACCGGCGGGACCGCCTGCTCCCACCTCTCGTGGCCGGCTGTGCTGCCGCGCAGGCCTCACCGCCCCCTACTACTCCCACCGTTGGCCAGGGCATCCCTCTACTCACCCACACCCCCTGTTATTCTGCGGCGACGGCAACCTCACACCGCAGCCGAACCAGTGAACCCTCGTACTCCTCTCCACGTGGGCATCCACTGCCGCGTCTTCCCCGGCTCCGTGTCGTCCCCTTCCTAGGCCTCGCCGTCGTCCACCGCCCTGGTGCTCTCGGCGCGGCGTGGTCAACGTGGTCAAGGAACGACTTCTATCGGAAGAGTACTGTACGTGGAGAGGCTGACAGCTGGGTTCACGGCATCCGCAAGGAAGTGCCTCCTTATTACGCGGAAAATAATTATTCCTCCACCTAACAGCAGGGACCCACCGGACGGGCCACCGTATTTGGTGAAAAAAAACGTTTCCCCCTGACTGCTGGGACCACCGAACGGGCCACCATATTTTGCGAAAAAACGTTCCCCCCGCTGTCAGCTCGGACCCACCGGAAGTGCCTCCTTATTACGCACAAAAAAATGAATACTCCCCCTGCTAGTTGGGACCCACCTTGGTGGGAGGCTGACTTGTGGGCCTACTAAGTTGACGGGGACGGAGTGCTTTGTCAACTTAGTCAATATGAACGATTCTAGCTCCAGTGACCGTACGATGTCCATCCAACGGTCGTAGTGCTTCTTCAACCTCTGGTCTTCTTGCTCCAGCCGCCCAAAGCAGCGCCGGTTGTGCCGCATGCTCCTGCCTCCCGTGGTCGGCTGTGCTGCCACGGAGGCCTCACTGCCCCCTACTATTCCCACCGCTAGCCAGGCCCTGCGGCGACGGCAGCCTCACACCGCAGCCGAACCAGTGACCCTCGTACTCCTCTCCGCGCGGGCTTCCACTGCCGCGTCTTCCCCGACTCCGCGTCGTCCCCTTCCTAGGCCTCGCCGTCGTCCACCGCACTGGTGCTCTCGGCATGGCCTGGTCAATGTGGTCAAGGAACGACTTCCATCGGAAGACTACTGTACGTGGAGAGGCTGACAGTTGGGTCCACGGCGGCCCCAAGGAAGTGCCTCCTTATTACGCGTAAAATAATTATTCCTGCACCTGACAGCAGGGACCCACCGGACGGGCCACCGTATTTCGTGAAAAAACGTTTCCCCTGACTGCTGGGACCCACCAGTTAGATCTTCGCATGCAAGGAAGTGCGTCTGGGCAAAAAACAATTCTCCCCCCTGACTGCTGGGACCAACCAGCTATATCTTCGCACGCAAGGAAGTGCCTGACAGTCGGGACCCATCCGGTTGAAGCGTGCGTAGCATTGTCATTCTGGTCGCAAACGTGTACGTACATACTGGTCGATGTAGAGTGCGCACGTGTCATAGTAGAGGCGCGCATGTAGTATGTACACGTACGTACATCGGCCAGTGTGCAAGAAAGAAAATATGGCCACGTACGTACATACGGGCGGGGTCTCGAACGCCTACTCATGCATACGTATGGCCAGGGCTCGTGTACATGGCTGGGTCGGAACGGAGAAACTGCGTCGTCGTCGTGTTCATGGGGAGGCAACGAAATGTGTCATGTTCATCGGGAGGCAACGGAACGCGTGGGAGCCAACCGGCTTGGACGGAACAGCCGATGGAAACAAGGCATGGCGTACCGCACAACGGAGGAAACGGCCTTGTGTTCGACCGGCCACGGTCGAAACAGGATCTTGTTCATCGGGAGGGGTCTGGCGTAACGCAAAACGGAGGAAACGGACCTCCTACGGTCAAAACGGGGGTCCTGTTGATTGGGAGGGGTGTGGCGTACCGCAAAACGGAGGAAACGGACTTGTGTTGGAGCGCTATGGTCGAAACGGGGGTCCAATTCATCGGGAGGCGTGTGGTGTACCGCAAAATGGGACTCCACGGGATACTGTTCATCTCCATCGTCGACCCCCTCCAGCCTCCACGGGCTACTGTTCACCCACCGTCGACCTCCTCCAGCCTCCACCTGCGACTGTTCATCCACGGGCTCCTATTCATCCAGCCTTCACCGTGCGCTACTCCACTGGCTATTGTTCAACCAGCCCTCTCCACGGGCTCCTGTTCAACCACCCCTCCACGAGCTACTGCTCATCCAGCCCTCCACCTTCTACTGTTCATCCAGCCCTCCACGGGGTGGTCAGTTCATCCAGTCCTCCACAGGGTCCAATTCATCCAGCCCCAACCGGCTCGATCGATCGGGGTCATGTTCATCCAGAGGCAACACCACGGGGTCCTGTTCATCCACCCCCACCGGGAACTGTTCATCCAAACCCCCCAGCAACACTCACTGTTCATCCAGAGGCATCATCGATCGGCTTCAGTTAGCAGCAGTAGCGAAGGAATCACTCGGTTCAGTTAACAGCCATCGATCGATCGCTCGGGTTCAGTAACGCGTAGCCTGCAGTGCAATCGCTCGGGTTCAGTTAGAGTCCAACGCCTCGCTCGGGTTCAGTTAGAGCCCAACGCTTCGCACCCATGCGCGTGCGTGTACGAGAGAAACGCGCATCGCTCGGCCCCGACCACCCACCGTAACCGGGAACACCCCGATATTTTTCCTCGCCCTCGCTTCTACCACGGTTTTTTCCGTCATGGACAGCCCAAAGAATGTCATGCAGCTGCGTCTTCGGCCCGCCCAGGACGAAAAGCCCATTTTCTGTCATGATTTTTTGTCATAGAAGTAGGAGCCCACCACATCTATGATGATACCGGGTTTTGTCACAATTATCGTCGTAGAAGTGTCATAAGTATGACATAAATTTTTTCGCTCGGCCCAAAATGTCACGGATGTGTCTTTTTTTGTAGTGCATATACCTTCCTCAAAACAGCCACCATACCTACCTATTATGGCATTTCCATAGCCATTCTGAGATATATTGCCATGCAACTTACCACCGTTCCATTTATTATGACACGCTCCATCATTGTCATATTGCTTTGCATGATCATGTAGTTGACATCGTATTTGTGGCGAAGCCACCTTTATAATTCTTTCATACATGTCACTCTTGATTCATTGCATATCCCGGTACACCGCTGGAGGCATTCACATAGAGTCATATTTTGTTCTAGTATTGAGTTGTAATTTTTGAGTTGTAAGTAAATAAAAGTGTGATGATCATCATTATTAGAGCATTGTCCCAAGTGAGGAAAGGATGATGGAGACTATGATTCCCCCACAAGTCGGGACGAGACTCCAGACAAAAAGAAAAAAAAAATAGGCCATAAAAAAGGGAAGATAAAAAGGCCCAAATAAAAAATGAGAGAAAAAGAGAGAAGGGACAATGTTACTATCCTTTTACCACACTTGTGCTTCAAAGTAGCACCTTGATCTTCATGATAGAGAGTCTCCTATGTTGTCACTTTCATATACTAGTGGGAATTTTACATTATAGAACTTGGCTTGTATATTCCAATGATGGGCTTCCTCAAAATGCCCTAGGTCTTCGTGAGCAAGCGAGTTGGATGCACACCCACTTAGTTTCTTTTGAGCTTTCATACACTTATAGCTCTAGTGCATCCATTGCATGGCAATCCCTACTCACTCACATTGATATCTATTGATGGGCATCTCCATAGCCCGTTGATACGCCTAGTTGATGTGAGACTATCTTCTCCTTTTTGTCTTCTCCACAACCATCATTCTATTCCACATATAGTGCTATGTCCATGGCTCACGCTCATATATTGCGTGAAGATTGAAAAAGTTTGAGAACATCAAAAGTATGAAACAATTGCTTGGCTTGTCATCGGGGTTGTGCATGATTAAATACTTTGTGTGATGAAGATAGAGCATATCCAGACTATATGATTTTGTAGGGATAACTTTCTTTGGCCATGTTATTTTGAGAAGACATGATTGCTTTGTTAGTATGCTTGAAGTATTATTATTTTTATGTCAATATTAAACTTTTGTCTTGAATCTTTCGGATCTGAACATTCATGTCACAATAAAGAAAATTACATTGAAAAATATGCTAGGTAGCATTCCACATCAAAAATTCTGTTTTTATCATTTACCTACTCGAGGGCGAGCAGGAATTAAGCTTGTGATACGTCTCCAACGTATCTATAATTTTTTATTGTTCCATGCTATTATATTATCTGTTTTGGATGTTTAATGGGCCTTACTATGCACTTTTATATTATTTTTGGGACTAACCTATTAACCGAAGTCCCAGTGCAAATTGCTGTTTTTTTGCCTATTTCAGTGTTTCGCAGAAAAGGAATATCAAACGGAGTCCAAACGGAATGAAACCTTCGGGAGAGTTATTTTTGGAACAAACGCAATCTAGGAGACTTGGAGTGGACGTGTAGGAAGCAACGAGGAAGCCACGAGGCAGGGAGGCGCGCCCCCACCCTCGTGGGCCCCTCGTGGCTCCACCGACCTACTTCTTTCGCCTATACATACTCATATACCCTGAAAACATCCGAGAGCACCACGAAACCCTATTTCCACCGCCGCAACCTTCTGTACCCGTGAGATCCCATCTTGGGGCCTTTTCCGGTGCTCCACCGGAGGGGGAATCGATCACGGAGGGCTTCTACATCAACACCATAGCCTCTCTGATGATGTGTGAGTAGTTTACCACAGACCTTCGGGTCCATAGTTATTAGCTAAATGGCTTCTTCTCTCTCTTTAGATCTCAATACAAAGTTCTCGTCGATCTTCTTGGAGATCTATTCGATGTAATTATTTTTGCGGTGTGTTTGTCGAGATCCGATGAATTGTGGGTTTATGATTAAGATTATCTATGAACAATATTTGATTCTTCTCTGAATTCTTATATGTATGATTTGTTATCTTTGCAGATCTCGTCGAATTATCAGTTTGGTTTGGCCTACTAGATTGATCTTTCTTGCAATGGGAGAAGTGCTTAGCTTTGGGTTCAATCTTGCGGTGTCCTTTCCCAGTGATAGCAGGGGCAGCAAGGCACGTATTGTATTGTTCCCATCGAGGATAAAAAGATGGGGTTTATATCAAATTTCTTGAGTTTATCCCTCTACATCATGTCATCTTGCCTAATGTGTTACTCTGTTCTTATGAACTTAATACTCTAGATGCATGCTGGATAGCGGTCGATGTGTGGAGTAATAGTAGTAGATGCAGAATCGTTTCGGTCTACTTGTCGCCGACGTGATGCCTATATACATGATCATGCCTAGATATTCTCATAACTATGTGCTTTTCTATCAATTGCTCGACAATAATTCGTTCACCCACCGTAAATTATGCTATCTTGAGAGAAGCCACTAGTGAAACCTATGGCCCCCGGGTCTATCTTCCATCATATTATTTTCCTATCAGTTTTCTATTTCTTCCGTCTTTTATTTTGCAATCTTTACTTTCCAATATATATCATCAAAATACCAAAAATATTGATCTTATTATCTCTATCAGATCTCAATTTTGCAAGTGGCCGTGAAGGGATTGACAACCCCTTTATTGTGTTGGTTGCAAAGTTCTTATTTGTTTGTGTAGGTACGAGGCGACTTGCGTGTAGTATCCTACTGGATTGATACCTTGGTTCTCATAAACTGAGGGAAATACTTACGCTACTTTGCTGCATCACCCTTTCCTCTTCAAGGGAAAACCAACGCATGCTCAAGAGGTAGCAACGTGCTAGCCGGTCCGAGGTCCAACAATGGTTCCTGAGGGCAAGCCCGGAGAACAAACGGCATCTTAACGGAGCCTTCGACTTCCAAGTAAACGGCGCTATCGGGGATAATTGCCGGCCCATGAATTTTGTCGTGTATGCCGACCTCGCAGAGTACAAGCCATTTGCTTCCCAGGACCACTGAACCTTGTCATCCACACCCTCTGTCAGCTCAAAATCTGCAAGCCTCGTCCAGAGCCGCAAGTACTCCTCTGGCTCCGGTCCCGTGAGGTTGGGGCCAACATCCCCAGCCCAAGCACCATTGCTGAGTGCATCTGAGACCAATCTCGTCGTCCTGATTTGACTTGGTACTTTGTCATACACCACCGGTGCTAGCTCACTTATCCTTGCTCCGTCCACCCAGCGGTCCTCCTAGAACTGAGCTGCACTTCCATCCCCCACCGTCATACGTATCGCCGCCTGAGCCAAGGCCATCAACTCCGGGGGCACAGCGATGGGGAACTCAGCCCAAGATCTCTTCTTGTTAGTCCTCTGGAGCCAAGGCCAGCGGGCTTGCAGTGCTTTGTTCAGCCATCTCAAGTCTGGAATCCCTAGGCCACCAGCCCATTTAGGCGTACATGCCTCATCCCAAGCCACCGAGCAATTGCCACCTCTTGCCTTGCTCTTGCCGCACCACAGAAATCCCCGACAAATCTTCACCAACGCCGAGAGGGTTTTAGCTGGGAGACTCAGTGCAAGCATTGAGTGGACTAGTATAGCACATAGCACCGACTGAATTAAGATCAGCCGCCCACTCTTCGGCAGGAGGTCTGCTTTCCAATGAGGCAAACAATCTCGAGCCTTGTCCACCAGGCCTTGCATCTGCGCCGCCGATTGTTTTCTGAGTGCTAAGGGTAGACCCAAGTAGGTGCACGGGAAGGCCGACGTCGAACATCCCAGAATCGTCTTCACCAAATCCACTTCCTCCTGCGAACATCTAATCGGCCAGATAGCGCTTTTGTTCATATTGACCACCAAGCCCGAGGCCTGCGCAAATACCTGCAAGAGCGCAGCACATGTCGTAGCTTCCAACGTCGCCGGCTTGAAGAAGACGACCACATCGTTGGCAAACATCAAAGTTCTTTGCCGCATCCCATTCCTCACCAGCTACACTAGCAGACCTCTACTCGTCGCATGCTCAAAAAGGGCTCGTAAGGGTTCCATACAGAGTATAAATAACATAGGTGACATCGGGCCGCCCTGACAGAAACCCTGGCAAGGGAGGTTTGGCTTGCCAGGCATGCCATTTACCAAAATCCGCGTAGAAGATGTTGCCAACAAACCACATATCCAAGTGATCCATCTGTAACCGAATCCCATTCTCCTCCAGACCTCCAAAATGGAAGCCCATTGTATCATGTCAAATGCCTTAGTTATGTCTAGCTTTAGCATAACCGTTGGGCTCCTCAGCGCATGTAGCCTTCGAGGTGTGCATTGGACAAGCATGAAATTGTCATGCAACGAACGCCCTCTCACAAACGCACTTTGATGTAGCCCCACCAACTTCGGTAGCTCCTCTGCCAGCCTTGTAGCTAAAATCTTGTCAAAGATCTTGATCGGCCCACATACAAGACTGGTTGGCTTGAAGTATCTGACATCCACTGCTCCTGCTTTCTTCGGAAGCAAGGTCACCATTGCCTTGTCTATCGCAGCCATACCCCTCACATCTCCTGAATAGAATTGATCAAGTGCCCTCATAAAATCCCCCTTGATGACGTGCCAGCAAGTGGCATAAAATCTACCCATAAATCCGTCCGGTCCAGGCACCTTGTCCAATGGCATTTCCTTGATTACTCTAAATACAACCTCCTCATCAAACGGCACCTCGAACCGAGCCAGGTCAAGGCAAGGAAGGTTCAGCATATCCAGGTCAATCATGGCCTCCCGGGCCCTAGCCGAACCAAACAGCTGCCCATAGTACTCGTCGACGACCTTTGCAACTTCCTCCTGGCCCATGTGCATTGCTCCGTTGTGCTGCATCTTCATGATTACGTTCTTGCGATGTCTATGAGTCGCCTGCCTCTGGAAGAATCTCGTGCTTGCAACCCCTTCCCGCAGCTGCAGAAGTCGCGATCTCTGTCGCGCAATAGTCCGTTCCAACGAACATAGACCCAGAAGCTTCCGCTTGAGCAGCTTGCGCAGATCATGCTCCGGGGTTTCCAACGGTCGTGTTTCCGCGGCCACATCCAACCGAGCAATGACCTCCATGGCAATGGCGATTTGCAGGCGTGTGTTGCCGATCTACCGGTCGCTCCATGATTGTAAAGCCTTGCCGTGGCGTGTAGTTTGTTGTTGAGCACTAAGAATGGGTTTCCAATTGCGGCCACCGAACCCCAAGCTTCCATCACCGTCTCCAAAAAGCCCTCCACCTTGGGCCAGAAGCTCTCAAACTTAAACCGCTTGCCAAGGTGCAGCTCCGCGTCCGGATCCACCAGGTGTGGGCAATGGTCAGATAACGCAGAGCCCATGGCTGTGAGCAAGCTCCTCGGGTAAATATCCTCCCATGTGTTTGTAACAAAGACATAGTCTATCTTCTCAAGGGTGGGGTCCCTTTGCTCATTGCTCCACGTGTATCGCCGACAGTTTAGATACATCTCCTTCAGTTCAAGCCTATTGAGCATGGCCCGGAAACGCGCCATCATCCTCCGGTTGGCATTCGGCCTGTTCTTGTCTTCCGCAGAAACCAAAAGGTTGAAATCTCCCAACAAGGCCCACGGCCCTGCATGTAAGTCTCGGATGTCTGAGATCTCCGCGAGAAACTCCACTTTGTCCGCATCACTTTGAGGACCATATACCCCGGTCAGCCACCAGTGCGGCACACCTTCTTGCGACACTAGTGTTGTTAGCGTGTTTGCCGTCGTGTACCGATTGGAGCGAGACAACCGAGCTGTCCCAAGCAATTAGGATTCCACCACGCGTGCCGGTCGCAGGGGCATAATAAAAATTCCCAAATTTATTACCAAGGCATTGCCTAACAACGTCATTCGAGATATCCTCCATCTTGGTTTCTTGGAGGCATACAATGCTTACATTGGCTGCTACTACTACTTGGTATACCGCACTTCTCCGAGCAGGCGAGTTCAACCCTCTAACATTCCACACAAGGATTTTGGGTGGATGAGATGTCATTTGGAAGACCCACATGAACCACCACCGGCCCCCATGGCCTTACCTGGCCTCAGCCCGCACCTCTTCTTCGCACTGCAAGGGAAGGACAGAGGCGTCCCAACCAAACAAGGCTAAGATTGCTTGCACATGACAGTCCATGAGCGGTTTGTCGAAGAGCTTGACATAAGCTTGAAGTGCCTCATCGTCGATCTAATTTCCCTCGTTTGCCAAACACACACTACAAAAAAAAGACACATCTGTGACATTTTGGGCCGAACGAATTTTTTTTCTGTCATACATATGAAACTTCTATGACGATAATTGTGACAAAACCTGGTATCATCATAGATGTGGTTGGCTCCTACTTCTATGACAAAAAATCATGACAGAAAATGGGCTTTTCGTCCTGCGCGGGCCGGAGACGCAGCTGCATGACATTCTTTGGGCCGTCCATGACAGAAAAAACCGTGGTAGAAGCGAGGGGGAGGAAAATTTTAGGGAGTTCCCGGTTAGGGTGGGAGGTCGGGGGCCGAGCGATGCGCGTTTCTCTCGTACACGTACGCGCGTGTGTGCAAGGCGTTGCCTCTAACTGAACCCGAGCGAGGCGTTGGGCTCTAACTGAACCCGAGCAATTGCACTGCAGGCTACGCGTTACTGAACCCGAGGGATCGATCGATGGCTGTTAACTGAACCCGATCGAGCGATTCCTTCGCTACTGCTGCTAACTGAAGCCGATCGATTGGATGAACAGTGAGCGTTGCGGGGGGAGGGGGTTGGATGAACAGTGAGCGGTGGCGTTGCCTCTGGATGAATAGGACCCCGTGGTGTGGAGGGCTTGATGAACAGTAGACGGTGGAGGGGTGCCCGTGGAGGGGTGGTTGAACAGGACCCCGTGGTGTGGAGGGCTGGATGAACAGTAGACGGTGGAGGGGTGCCCGTGGAGGGGTGGTTGAACAGGACCCCGTGGTGTGGAGGGCTGGATGAACAGTAGACGGTGGAGGGGTGCCCGTGGAGGGGTGGTTGAACAGGACCCCGTGGTGTGGAGGGCTGGATGAACAGTAGACGGTGGAGGGGTGCCCGTGGAGGGGTGGTTGAACAGTAGCCGGTGGAGTAGCGCGCGGTGGAGGCTGGATGAACAGGAGCCCGTGGAGGCTGGAGGAGGTCGACAGTAGCCCATGGAGGCTGGAGGAGGTCGACGGTGGAGATGAACAGTATCCCGTGGAGTCCCGTTTTGCGGTACGCCACACCCCTCCCGATGAACAGGACCCCCGTTTCGACCGTAGGAGGTCCGTTTCATCCGTTTTGCGGTACGCCACACCCCTCCCGATCAACAGGACCCCCGTTTCGACCGTAGGAGGTCCGTTTCGCCCGTTTTGCGGTACACCACACCCCTCCCGATCAACAGGACCCCTGTTTCGACCGTAGGAGGTCCGTTTCGTCCGTTTTGCGGTACGCCACACCCCTCCCGATCAACAGGAACCCCGTTTCGACCGTAGGAGGTCCGTTTTGTCCGTTTTGTGGTACGCCACACCCCTCCCGATCAACAGGACCCCGTTCCGAACGTAGGAGGTCTGTTTCCTCCGTTTTGCGGTACGCCAGGCCTCGTTTCCATCGCCGGTTCCGTCCAAGCCCTCCCGATGAACACGACCACGCATTCCGTTCCGACCCAGCCGGTTGGCTCCCACGCGTTTCGTTGCCTCCCGATGAACACGACGCATTCCGTTGCCTCCCCATGAACACGACGCATTCCGTTGCCTCCCCATGAACACGACGCATTCCGTTGCCTCCCCATGAACACAACGCATTCCGTTGCCTCCCCATGAACACGACGCATTCCGTTGCCTCCCCATGAACACGACGACGACGCCGTTTCTCCGTTCCGACCCAGCCATGTACACGAGCCCTGGTCGTACGTATGCGCGAGTAGGCGTTCGAGACCCCGCCCGTATGTACACATACGTGGCCGTATTTTCTTTCTTGCACCCTGGCCGCTGTACGTACGTGTACATGCTACGTGCGCGCCTCTACTACGACACGTGCGTGCCTCTACATCGACCAGTATGTACGTACACGTTCGCGACCAGAATGACAACGCTACGTACGCTTCGACCAGGTGGGTCCCGACTGTCAGGCACTTCCTTGCTTGCGAAGATGTAGCTGGTGGGTCCCAGGAGTCAGGGGGTGAATCGTTTTTTTTGCCCGGATGCACTTCCTTGCGTGCGAAGATGTAGCCGGTGGGTCCCAGCAGTCATGGGGGCGAATCATTTTTTTGCCCGAACGCACTTCCTTGCGTGCGAAGGTGTAGCTGGTGGGTCCTAGCAGTCAATGGGGTGAATCGTTTTTTTTGCCCGGACGCACTTCCTTGCGTGCGAAGATGAAGCTGGTGGGTCCCAGTAGTCAGGGGGAAACGTTTTTTTCCCTGAAATACAGTGGCCCATCCGGTGGGTCCCGGCTGTCAGGTGGAGGAATCATTATTTTCCGCGTAATAAGGAGGCACTTCCTTGTTGCGGCCGTGGACCCAGCTGTCAGCCTCTCCACGTACAGTCCACGTCCGATGGAAGTCGTTCCTTGACCATGTTGACCAGGCCGCGCCGAGAGCACCACGGCGGTGGACGACGGCGAGGCCTAGGAAGGGGACGACGCGGAGCCAGGGAAGACGCGGCAGTGGAAGCCCGCGCGCAGAGGAGTACGAGGGTTCACTGGTTTGGCTGCGGTGTGAGGCTGCCGTCGCCGCAGGGCCTGGCCAGCGGTGGGAATAGTAGGGGGCGGTGAGGCCTCCGCGGCAGCACAGCCGGCCACAGGAGGCAGGAGCATGCGGCACGACCGGCGCTGCTTTGGGCGGCTGGAGCAAGAACACCAGAGGTTGAAGAAGCACTACGGCCGTTGGATGGACATCGTACGGTCACTGGAGCTAGAATCGTTCATATTGACTAAGTTGACAAAGCCCTCCATCCCCGTCAACTTAGTTGGCCCACAAGTCATCCTCCCACTATGGTGGGTCCCAGCTAGCAGGGGGGTATTCATTTTTTTTGTGCGTAATAAGGAGGCACTTCCTTGCGTACGAAGATATAGCTGGTGGGTCCGACATGTCAGCGGGGGGGGACATTTTTTTCACGAAATACAGAGGCCCTTCCGGTGGGTCCCAGCTGTCAGGTGGAGGAATCATTATTTTGCGCGTACAGTCCACGGCCAATGGATGTCGTTCGTTGACCACGTTGACCAGGCCGCGCCGAGAGCACCATGGCGGTGGACGACGGCGAGGCCTATGAAGGGAACGACACGGAGCCGGGGAAGACTCGGCAATGGTTGCCCACGCGGTGGGGAGTACGAGGGTTTACTGGTCCGGCTGCCGTCGCCAGAAAATAACAAGAGGTGTGGGTGAGTAGAGCAATGGCCTGGCCAGCAATGAAGTAGGGTGGGGCAGTGCTGCCTGTGCGGCAGCACAACCGGCCATGGGAGGCGGGAGCAGGCAGTCCCACCGGAGCTGGTTTGGTCGGCTGGAGCAAGAAGATCAGATATTGAAGAAGCAGCACGGCCGTTGGATTAACATCCAACGGTCACTGCTGCTAGAATCGTTTGTGGACTAAGTTGACAAAGCCAAAGTACACGTCAACCTAGTAGACCCAAAAGTCAGCCTCCAAATCTGTCCCAAACAGCATACCGCCCGAAATTTCTAGCCAGATTCAAATGAATTTTAAATCTAAATGTACCTTAATTTAAATTCAATGAAATTTTACCCGCACAAAAAAATGAAATTTAAAATATCAAAATCCGAAAGAAAATAGTATTTTGGAACTAATTGCCTGTTTGCTGTATTTTTTCATTTTACAGCCCATTTATTATTACTTATAGCCCATTTCTTATTACTTATAGCCCATTTTCTGGGAAAAATGCATCCCTCCTCGTCTTGAAAGATTTCCGGCCCAGCAGGGCGTAGAAAAGCAAGTAGGCCTACGTTGGTTATTCTGCAAAAAAACAAAATAGCTGGCTAGCCATTTTCAGAAAGGAAAAAAACAAACTGGGCTGGTCATGTGCTAAACATATGAAATAAAAGCCTGGGCTAGACGGGCCACGGGTCCCACACAACCCAGTTGATACCCTTCTCCGTCCCGAAAAAACAAAATTACTGCGCACGCTGCTGGGTCCCTACTGTCATCCTCACCATGTACAGTCATCTCCTTGTTCCTCTCGGTTGTTGACCATGTTGACAACACCGGAGGGCGGCGCCGCGGTGAGCGAACCAAGGCGGAGGACGATGGTGAGGCCTCGGACGGGAACGAACAGGAGCCGGGGAAGATCACAGCCAGCCGTGGGAGGCGGGAGCAGGCGGTCCCGCTGGCGCTGGTTTGACTTTGGCGGCTCGAGGAAGAAGAGACTGAAGAAACGCGACAGACGTTGAATGTCAATCCAACGGTCAAGGTTGGCACAATCGTTTGTTGACTAAGCGGACACCAAGTAGCATACTTTTTTATATATAGGAAGAAAACTGCGAGGAAAATGCGTTCGTCTGCCGTCCTCCTCACAGGGAACGTTCGCCACATAAGTGACTAGCACCCTTGGTTTTCAACTGAGAGGTCTTGGGTTCGAGTCCCAGGAACTCTCAATTTTGGCCTCCTTCCTTCCTCGCAAAAAAGGGAAAGAAAATCAAAGACTTGGGAAGGCGTACAGAACAAGCTACTGTACCAGTAAAGAGACGTTGCCGAGTTTTAGAAAAAAGAAAGACATGCTCCTGTAGCTGGTTCGAATCCAAACCTAGACTATGACGATATATGGTGCTATGCTACTCTGCAAGTAATGAAACTGATATATCCAACGTTCGCTTCTCCTCTTCTCTACTTACTCTGCCTAGCATTAGAAGCTCTGGCCCAGCAACCATGTCCGCTGGCTGCTCGTCCACCTGCTCTTCAGCAGGCAACAACCAGATATGCGCCAAGTCGCCACCCGTACCATCGCCTGTGGGTCTCATCACACCCCCGCCGGCACGCGCACCGCAGCCGATTGCTCATCGCAACCCGCTGCCGTTGGTGTGGTGCCACTGCTGCAAATCACGCAGAGTCATCCATCGCGTCTCAACCACAATCCGCAACCCTGGCCGAGTCTTCTACAAATGCCCGAATCATGGGCTAATAATATGTTTAAGTGTTGTTCTGCTGCTTTCAGTTGCTGATTTTTTTAATAGTTTGGTTGATGATCTTCCAATTTGATTCGTGCAGAAAAGGAAAGATTCGTGTGATTTGTATTTCTGGGAAGTTGTTGATGTGGGGGAATGCAACTACGCTGATTATCTGGTTAGCCGAGGAATCCCAATACCAGCAGGTTGGGGTGTTGGACAAGTAACTGAAGGAACGGCAGAAGAGGAAGATGCAGAGCATAAGGTTAAAGATGCAGTTCCTCTGATCATGGCCAAGCAACAGCTGCTGAACGGCCTTGACAGCAATGAGGAGATGAAAGAGCTTGTGAAGATAATGGGCAAAATCGATGTGCTCTGTAGGATGATTGTCTTGTTATTTGCAGTGTATGTAGCACTCGTGATGTATTCAGGGGCTACGACATGAGCACTTTGCTGAAACGAGTAATGAATGAAACCTGTGTAGCAGGCTGGGCGTAGTGTTGTGAACATCTAATGATTTCTATTAACGGAAATCATGGGGTATCCCCTTTTGCTCATATAAATAAACAAATAGCACAGGCCCTGTCGGGTCAGCTTTGTTCTCATTCGAAGACGTCGAGCAAATTGCAGTCCAATAGCAAACTATGTCATCAAATTCAAGTTTCACAGCCAAATATGAGTACAACTAAACAACAATGTCATCATGTTTTAGTTGTCATACAATCACCAAACACAAATCAGCATACATAACAAGTGATGTTCTCACAGCAAAATACTAAACAACATGTTCATCAGGTTTCAGTTGTCATAGCAAACACAATTTCACATAGTAGATAAAAAACGTCTTCTGACATGCAAATACGACAAAAGCAATGTAATCATCATCTGCAGCAGCAGCGTCAACATCTTCGCCATGTGTATCAGTCTGAATCGTAATTCCCCACGGTGTCATCTTCTTCTTTGTCCTCAACGTCCTCGAACGTTGGCTTCTTCCTTATCAACTCTTGTAAGTCCACAACACGACAGGCAATCTTTTCGCCGGCGTCATTGACGTGATGGTTCTCAAAGATATTAGGAACATCTGTGTTATCTTGTACATCAGGAGCAGTGTAAGCATCATCTTGTTATGCAACTTCATTAAACGAATTCCTCTGCTCAAACCTTTGCAATACTCTCCAGTCATCGCTACGTGCAAATGTGTCTTCCAAGAAAAATATTTGTGTTGCTTGATTTGCCAAAATAAAAGGCTCGTTGGTCTGGTACGCCGCCATGACATTGATGGATTTGAAACAATCATCAGCTCTGGGTTTTGCGATCCTAGAAAATAGGTTATACCAACGACAGCACAACAGAACCACACACCGATGATCCTCGAAACTGGAGATATACTGCAACTGAACAATGTCTATTATGTTAGCATACATTTCAGTTGTCTCTTTGTCATACGTATCCGTGCTCATGATGGCACTGTTTTGTGTCTTCCTGCCTTTGTCTCGTGCAAGGGTGTTGTAGCGCACATCTCCAACAACTTAAGATTCATAATGTCTTACCCGAGTATCAGGACCCATTGCTAGTGAGTAAAGGGCATCATCAACTGCCTGCCCATCCTCCCGCATCTTCTTAACCTATGGTTAGAAAATAGACAAGCTGATCATCTTATGTACTCAATATATTAAAAAAACTGACAGTGCACTTCAAAAGCTTACATGGTTCTTGAACCATTTCGCAAATCCTGCCATAACCAGTTTGTCAATGTTTCTTGGATTTTGCGGCAGTTACTCCTCTTTGTAGATGCTGCACAACATAGTGATCGCGTCAAACATCTAAATATATAAGAATGTGCTGCAAGTTTAGTAGATTACGATGTATAAGCTGCAGTACTGCACTTACTTGATATAAGGTAGTATCTCAGGACAGTTATTCAACACATACCAAACCATTTTGTCCAAATCTTTAGGTTTGTCCTCTTGTGGACTCTTCCCTATAACTCGAACAGAATAATCGAAAACATTGAGCCCGGGATTGTCTTCACCCACCTCTTTGCTAAGCTGATCAACTGTTTCAATGTATTTTGAGCAGAATGTCAACGCTTCTGTAGCAATGTAGGCCTCTGCAATGGAACCCTCGGGTCTAGCTCTGTTCCTAACATAGCCCTTGAAAGTGCCTAGTCGCCTTTCAATAGGGTACATCCAGCCATACTGTACTGGACCTCTAAGTAGTGCCTCATCAGGTAGATGAACAGCCAAATGCACCATCACATCAAAGAAGGCTGGAGGATATATCTTCTCAAGGTTGCATAGGATAGTTGGTATCTTGTCTCTAAGACGCTCCAAAGCATCTATCCTGATATTCCTACTGCAGAGTTCCCTGAAGAATTGTCCCAACTCTGTAACTGCTCTGTATAAGTCAGGGCGGCCCAATCCTCTAAGGATAACAGGTAACACCCTTTGAAGTAGGACATGGCAGTCATGAGTTTTCAACCCTTGTACCTTGTTTCCATCTGCACTGACTCTCCTTTCAGGGTTGGAAGCAAATCCATGTGGGAATCTCACACGTGACAGGACCTCGCAGAATTCTTTTCTTTTTACCTTGTCCAAGACGTACACAGCTGGTGCCATATCCCGTGGTTTACCTTCATCTTGCACCTGCAAATCCTTTCTGATACCCAGGTGTGTCAAATCAATCCTAGATTTTAAGGTATCTTTCGTCTTGCCTTCAATATTAAGAAGTGTGCCGATAATGCTGTCACATATATTTTTCTCGATGTGCATCACATCAAGATTATGCTACAGATCCAAATCTTTCCAATACTCCAAGTCCCACAAAGTGGACCTGCGGGTAAACAATAATCTCTCTTCTACCCTGCCACGCTTCCTTTTCCCGCTACCATTACCAGGATGGTTTCCTGGTGTAATATGTCTGACCTTCTCTAATTCCACTTGCAACTCATCGGCGGTGAGCCTCTTTGGTGCATCACTGTTTTCATGCTTTGCATTGAACACATGTCTTCGGTATTTTCTAGGATGCGGCTTGTCCTTGGCAAGGAAACGGCGGTGTCCAATGTAACAGATCTTGCTAAGTATTGCGTATGACAGCGGATTCCTGTCACAGCGAACACATGCATTGTAACCATGTGTCGTTCGCCCTGACATAGTGCCCAAAGCCGGATAATCATGGATGCACCAAATTATAACAGCACGCAGAAAGAAATCAGCTGGTGGGCTGCTATATAGGTCTCAAGTGAGAACACCCTTCCATAGCAGTTGAAGTTCCTCCACAAGAGGCTCCATGAACAAATCAAAATCCTTTCCAGGAATTTTTGGACTTGGGATGAGCAAGGCCATCATGTAGTTTGATTCTTTGGTGCAGACATTTGGAGGCATGTTGTAAGGGATAACAAGCACTGGCCACATGCTATATGTGGGGCTCTGGTGGCCAAATGGGTTAAATCTATCTGAAGCTAAGCCAAGTCTAATGTTTCTCGGGTCAGCAGCAAATTCTTTGTGTTTATCATTGAAGCTTTTCCACTCACTACCATGAGATGGATGGCTCATTACATTCTGATCTCTGTACTCCTGGTTCCTAGAATGCCACAGTACATCCTCTCTTGTTTCAGCATCATGAAACAACCTCTGCAATCTTGGTGTAATTGGTAAATGTCTCAGAACATTATGAGGAATCCTCTTCACAACATCGCCATCTTTCCATCTTGATGATTTGCATTTCGGGCATTCACTTAAGTTGGCATAATCCTTCCGGAATAGAACACAATTATTCTTACAAACATGGATCATATCATATCCAACTCCAACTGCACGAAGGAAATTCTTCATTTTACTGTAGGTGTGTGGCAGCTCAGACGCATCTGGGAAAGATTTGCGGAAAGCAGCCAACATCGCATCGAATGATTTGTTGGTCATCCGCTCAGATGTCTTCACCTGAAGAAAGGTGACCATAGCTGAGAATACTGACAGCTTATTTCCTGGGGTGACAGCAACGTTGCATTGTTCCAACATGCGGGCCCACCATTTTTCTTCTGTAGGTGAAAGTTCACGGAATGCACGAGCATTTCGTAGCATTGTTTCAATGTTGGTCAAACTCACTGGCTCCGCCACCACCTCCTCCTCCTCCTCCTCTTCCACCTGAGCATCAGGCAGATCAAGATGGTGATCTGCTGCTTCCACGTAGTCAATAACATTGACGTTCACAGCTTCACCATGATGAACCCACCTAGTATATGTGACTGACATCCCATACAAGTGTAGATGATTTTGCACAGTTGACTGGGGTCTTATAACTGAATTCATACAACTGCTACATGGGCAGAGCACATCTGATTTCGGACCACCGTACTCAGCTCTGATAAAGTTCATGAAGTTTTCAACCCCCTCGACATATGCAGCGGAGAATCTTCGAGCAGAAGTTATCCAAGTCCTGTCCATATGTTAGACATACAAATTAGTTCTTCTACTAGATATTACAGGAAAAACATATATGGTTTTTTATGAAGTCCAGAAAAAAATACCTAGGTCGATGTCTAAAGCTATGGCAAGATATTTGGACGAGCAGATCTAAGTAACGAAATATATGTAAAGCTAATTCAGCAAACAGATTTGAGTGCCAAATTATGGCAGGCTGTTTCAGCAGTCAATGAGGCTGAGCACACAGCCATCGAACTATCGAAGGCCATCACCGCAACAAAGATTGAGTATAAAACGGTGTAGAGCTATTTCACCTAACAGATTGGCTACTAGACCATGGCAATCTACGTCACAATAAATATATGGCAGGATATTTTAGCAACTAATCGGCCTTGGCATGCCATCTCAGCTAAGTAGATTGAGTGCAGAACAGGGCAAGGAAGCTTCTTAAGCAGAGCATATTGACAGTAAACTACTTCGGCAAACAGTGAGATTAACAGCGTCTATCAGCTAACATTCAGCGCTACACCGACATGAACGGGGCCTCAGTCTAGAATGCGCGTACCGTGGGAGAAGCTGACCGCCGTGGGTCTCCACACGAATGTCGCCAGCGGTGGCGGCGCTGACCACCGTGCGCCTCCACAAGAACGTAGCCAGAGGTGGCAGCGCGGCTAGAGGACGGCAGTCTACGAGAGCGTACTGTGGGAGCGAGAGGATCTCCGAACCGCGGCGCCGATGTATCGGCGCGGCGGGGAGGGCGGCTTTGGCGGAGCGAATGGAGTGGAGGGGGACAGGGGGGAGGGGGGTTTGGGGAATATTATTGGCTAGTTGGCCGAATGGCGGTTGAATCGGATTTGGGGGGAATTTTTGGGTGTTGGGGGGGGGGGGTTTCGCGCGGTTGGCGGGGGGAGTTTGGCGCATGGTCGGTTTCTCCAAGTGCAGTCCCACGTGTCAGTGAAGAGGCAAGCCGAAGCGCGTTCTGTTTGCGTGAGCCGTGTGCAGGACCGAACGTGTGTGGGGTGCAATGCGACCGCGACAGGAGTGCTGTGAGTGTACTGCCTTTTTTCCTTTTAAACTAGGTGCTTCGCCCCCTCAAAAAAAATTGTTGCTTCGCGCGATCCATCGATACTATTACTAGTAATCCGGTAATCCCGACTAAAACGGCGCGGCCGGGTCTTTTCCCGCGCGATATGCTGGAAGGTTGGCTTAGTTGGGTTTTTCAGGACGAGTAATGCTACACCTACGTAATCCCAGTTACGTAATTAACGTAATGTGAAACGTGTGAGCTGTTGATTGTAGATTGGGGAGGGAGGGGCCCACCACCATGAAAATCAGGGGAGGAGAGAGAGAGAGGCAATTTACGTTAACCCTTTCGTAGGTTCCCGTAGATGTAGAAAGATGTGAAATGTGTGAATGTGTAGTGGACGTACTATTGGAGTGCCTAAGATAATTTGTGTATGTATAGACCCTATGTGTTTATTTTACTTCGCATGTTAGATTTGTCTCGGTTCAATAAAAAGCAGAGTTGGTGATGATGGTGTGCCTGTCATCTTGCAATATAGGCCGTCCGATCTATATCTAACGGATAGGAAGGAAACTATGACAATTTACCCGCACTCCTCTCCTCATTTGCAGATAAGGCTTTCCCTCGTTCATCCTTTTCTCCCACAAGATCTTGATCTTCCGTGCAACGCACGGGCATCTTGCTAGTACTCCTACAATATGTATATTATTGTGAAAGTTCATATACACCGGCCGAGATTAATGCAAACATGGCAGATTTTCATTACATTTTGAACTTTTATAGGACAGAAAAATAAAAGAAACCCGACCCTAAACCTATTCTACGACGGCGACCGACGTCCTCCATCTGCGATCTCTATGTACGGGGGCGGGGTTCAAGACCCGTGAAGTAAAGGTGCGGTCTCCGGCGAGGAAGAGTAGAACACGGGGTACGGACCGACCAATTGGCACACCATGCCCTACCGCCTCCCATGCCCTACTCATCCTCAGAGGAGTCCCCGACCTGGGCGGTGCCGGACGTTGAACGGCGGCAAGTAGGACGCATGGCTGACGGTGCTCCCGTCGTCGGCCACCAGCGTGGCCACCGCTTGTGCGGTCACGTCCGCGTCCGGCTACGCCGCTATTGCGTCGCGAGAGGCGACTTGAGAGAGGGCGGCGACCTCGAGCTTCATCCCCGAAGACAAGCTCTCCCATAGAGCGTTCGCACTTGCGGCCATGTGTCACGGCCGGATTTTGGGATATAAATTCCCAGAAAAACGGCCTGTGTGCTCACCAGCCCCAGGATTACTGTTAGCTGATGAGGCACCAACTTGATACAAGAATTCCAAGCAAGTACAAAAAATATGTAGTACAAGACCATTTATGCCTAGGAGTACAACATTTGGTTTCTAATGGTTGAGGGCGGAAGCGGTTGGACACATCTGCGTTTATGGGACTCCATTTCCCACAAGAACAGCTGACCAGGATAACTCCTATCTTCGCAAGGCTGCTATCGTCAACACGTAGGCTCCGAGGTTGTCACCGCGATGCTCATCTCCAGGCATGGAATCTGGCCAAGACAATAGCCAGGGACAAGCCAGTGAGTACGTTTGAATGTACTCGCAAACATTTAGAACCCGGGTATAATATCAAACATGCTCCGGATCATGTTGTGATCACACGTCTGTCACGAAAGATACAAGAATCAAGATGCACACATGCGGTTAACATGAACGAATTTAAAGTACTAGGTGCCAAACGAGTGTCTGAATGACTCCTCGAGCGGAAAATGCAGAATAGTAATACTGGTGCCAAACGAGTGTCTGAATGACTCCTCGAGAGGAAACTGCAAGAATAATAATGCCGCAGTCGTCCTCGAGATTTGTTAAAAGTTGCTTTGAGCAAGAATTGTTTTGAAATAAAATTTTGTTTTTATCAAAGAAAACCTTCAATTGCACAAAAACAAGACGGCTACAGTGAGAGGGCAATAAGTGGTGCAAAACCACAGTGTGGTACACTGGCGTAGTGTGGAAAAATCCACGGTTAGGGAAAATGAGATATTTCTACGCAGATACAGTAATTTAGAATAAATTCTAAATTACTGAAATACGTTGGCCGCACCCGAGAGCACAGTGCTCTCTCTGGCTGACAGGTGGGTCCAGGGCCCACTGTCGGCCTCTTCTCCTACCTCTGGCTCTCTCTTCTCTCTCGCGCGCTCTCCCGTGCTTCCTCCACCGGCGATGCCTAGCTCGTAGGGCATCGAGGCCGTACCGTGGTAGTGCGCGGCGTGCTAGCTGCCGGTGCAGCGTGCACTCACCTAGGGGGCAGGGCGCTATCGGCACTGCTCACGGACTCGCCTCCGAACACCGGTGGTCGAGCGACGAGTGGCGCTGGTGGACCTCGCCCACCGTACACCGATCTCGGGCTATAAAACGATCGTGGTGGTCCTCTCTTCTTCCTCACACCTGGCCTTGCTTCCACTTCTCCTCCTTCTCCTCCATAGCTGCTGGCAGGAGCTCGAGCCGAGGCTCTAATGGCGGAGGCAATGCCGGACTGGTATGTGGTCCTGGTGGGTGGAGGCTTGGCGGTGCTGCTGGGGTTCTCCGTGCTCCTGTGCGCGATGATCCTGGATGATCGTCGTGATGCTGCCGCTCGAGTGTTAGCTCTTCGCGGTGGCGGCGATCACGTGGATTAGGCGCGGCATCGGGGCTGACTGCCGTCGGAGTGCTGGGGCAGCTCGCGCTCGAATGAACACTCACAAATCTTTCTTACCGAGACTGTGGTGTCCTCGAGTGTGGTTAGATAGGCGCAAAAATGTGCTCAAGGGTTAGTAATAGTGCTCGAGGTCGAGTGGTGGCGGCTGAGAGCTTGCTGTTACGATATTGCGCGAATAAAAATCCGTGCCGTGAAGAAATATATGCAACGGTGACTCGGGGAAAGAAATCTCCTCAAAAACATGTTGCGAGAGAAAAATAATTAGAACCGAACTAACAGCAGTAAAACTGCTCACAAAACAGAGACTAAAGAAAATCGGATCCGTCACACAAAAATTTTACGAACATGTTGTAGCACACAAATACAAGTACTGGGACAATAAATACACCGGAGGCGTTTACATGGAAAACGGTAAAAAGACAGGATCCTGAGAAAATGCCTCTGGCACTGGGGCACACTCCTCTTCTATCGAGGGAAGCGGGTTGACCAGCCGATGAATGCGCCCTTCTTGGTCAGGCCTCAGTGGTCTGCCAATAGCGATCCGAGGATTTAAATCAGCGAGGCTCTGGAGATAGCCCATTACTCGCTGAGTTAAACGCTCCTGGGCAATAACGTACTGGGCAAGGTTGGCCAGTACTGGATCTCTCTCAATGCGCCCACCGGGAAAAGATGCAACTTCTCCGGGTGCTGCACGACTTGGAAAATAATAGTATCCTCGCTCCCTGGCATAGGGTACTGCGAATCGAAGACGCGTGAGCGCCTCGTACGCAGCAGCTTCTATGGCCATATGCGGAGTCGGCATGGATTTCCCCACGAAGGAGACTTCCGTTGGGTCTTGGTTTGGGTAGGCGGGAGGGATGTGCACCACTGCCCAATACTTCGAGGTGGAAGGGGTGATTCTCGATTTGAGCAATTCGTACTGGGGTGGACGGGTGGCACTCATAGTACTGCAGGTAAAGTCCCACAATAATTTGACAAAACTGCCGGGGGTTGCGTTTGGGGTTCTCAGATAAATGCTGGGGTCGACATGGCAAGGAATGGCTGTGGGTGCTGCGCACAAAGGTGAGGGGTGCTTGGTAAGGTCACGAAGTGGCCTTTATATAGCACCGGGGCTGGGGTATCTACCGGGGTGAAGGGTAACTGGGTGACGATCCTGTATTCGGGTCAAAGCCACAGATATACATATCACATAAATGTGACGTTTTACTGTGGGTGCCGACGGGGTTGGTCTAGGTAGCTGCGCCCTGAAATAAAATGCAACTGTACGCCAACGTACACATGCATAGCCACTACTCCAAAATAAGAGCGCTCAAACAGACAGCATGTAACAAAAGCGATACAAGGCCACACATTACAAAGCGTAGGAAAACTAAGGCTCGATACAACTTTGAGCGACTTAGTCTACTTCGTTAATGTCTAAGTGGGCTGGCCTTGCGGACGCCGATGCTTCTCCACGGTTCTCACCGTCGGGATTTGCTGGCTGAGGCTGAGGTGCTGCAAGGTCGGGGAAATGGTGATGACCATCCCGGGGGTTGTTGGCCCAAATCCCGTTGGAATGGGTCTCCAAAAGGCGACGAAGCGCTTCTGGGGTCACCAAAGTGCTCTGGTTGAGGGCTGGCGCAGACCTTGAGGGATCGATCGGGTGTCCGAACAGCATGACTGGGTTGTCGGCGTCGGGCTCCGCTTCTCTTCTCGCCGGGGCTCGACGAACCAGCTCTCCACGAGCTGCGATCAGATTGAGAGTGACCTGGTCGAACAGTTGCTCTAGTGCGCTTACATAGCGCACCAGATGCAATAGTGCTGGATCCGTCTCGTGATCTCCGTTGGCAACCTGGGGCGGCCTACCATACCCGTCACGACTGGGGTAGTAGTAGAACGAGCGACAGTTAACTCTGGGCGACAAGTGCCGGAGTTGAACTATAGCTTCGCGGGCTGCCAGTTGGATGGCTTGTGGCTCAAAGGAGGTCGTCCTTCCAGTGAACCTGTAGGGGCGTTCTGGCGACAGACCCCTACCGTAGATGTGCATAGTGGCCCAGTACTGACTGCTCTCACCGTACATGGGTCCCTGGTACACAACATACTCAGGAGGCTCTTCTAACGCATAGGCACGGCAGGTGAGGTTTGCGAGCACGGTTACAAATCCTCCAAGGTTGGTCGCTGTGGTCTCATTGTGAACAATGGGGCCGGGCATCGTGGCTCGGTTTGGGGGAAAGAGGCTGTGTTGTGATTGAGGCTAGCGTGCCCTTTTTATAGGAAAAGGGGACGGAGTCTTCCTCCGCACGCTTGCGATAGAGACGGGTTGGGTGTCGGTCACTGGCGCGTGATCGACGGGCTAGGCTGATAGGTTGGGCACCGTCCGCCGAAAAGGGCGTCGGGTCACTATGGGGCTACCTTACGCGGGAAGCTTGACCGGGGTTAAGCTAAGGTCTGATGGTTTGGGTTAACCTGGGTTTATTAACCTGGCTAAGATAGGATTAGCCAATGGTCAGCCTGGCTCTGATACCAAGTCTGTCACGACCGGATTTTGGGATATAAATTCCCAGAAAAACGGCCTGTGTGCTCACCAGCCCCAGGATTACTGTTAGCTGATGAGGCACCAACTTGATACAAGAATTCCAAGCAAGTACAAAAAATATGTAGTACAAGACCATTTAGGCCTAGGAGTACAACATTTGGTTTCTAATGGTTGAGGGCGGAAGCGGTTGGACACATCTGCGTTTATGGGACTCCATTTCCCACAAGAACAGCTGACCAGGATAACTCCTATCTTCGCGAGGCTGCTATCGTCAACACGTAGGCTCCGAGGTTGTCACCGCGATGCTCATCTCCAGGCATGGAATCTGGCCAAGACAATAGCCAGGGACAAGCCAGTGAGTACGTTTGAATGTACTCGCAAACATTTAGAACCCGGGTATAATATCAAACATGCTCCGGATCATGTTGTGATCACACGTCTGTACGAAAGATACAAGAATCAAGATGCACACATGCGGTTAACATAAACGAATTTAAAGTACTGGGTGCCAAACGAGTGTCTGAATGACTCCTCGAGCGGAAAATGCAGAATAGTAATACTGGTGCCAAACGAGTGTCTGAATGACTCCTCGAGAGGAAACTGCAAGAATAATAATGCCGCAGTCGGGCGTCGGGGCGACACCACATAAAGGGCTTATAAGAGAGTAATCACAGTGAGTATCCAGGAGGTAGGACCATCCCAGGGATACCCAATAATATACGTAATATAAATGGTTAGTCCATAAATAAAGATCATAATCCACATGTGCCACAATCATAAACAATATATAGTACAGTCGTTTCTCCATCCGAAAACCGATAATCTAGTCAAGCCGTATCTCCATCCGAATACCGTTACTGAGGTCTAGTTAAATCGTTCTCCATCCGAATACCGTTACTGAGATCTAGTTAAATCGTTCTCCATCCGAATACCGTTACTGAGACTCAACTCAGACTGTGGTCTTTACTTAAGAACATGACTATCCAACAGGATATATCCTCTGCAAAGGGAGTACCATTTTCCACGAGTAACGGGATTACTTAGTCCCTTGGGACTAATTCCGTCTACGGTCTTTTGATTTGAAAACACGCCTGACCTGCACACACCAGTTTAACTCACCAGTGTCTGGAATCACCCCCGACACCTGCCAAGAAAAACTCTAAGTGGGGAGGCTACAACCTCGACGTAGCATGGGATCACAAAATTTATACCGCGCACAAACTGGGGGAGCTACCCCCTTCGGCTACAACCGAAACACCCATGCCCCCGGACCGGATGACTGGCTTTAATCCATGGCCATGGGACCCTCATCACGGCCTCTCTGTACGGTGTGTGCTTTGGAAAGGGGTTGACAACCTACTGAACCATACCCTGTCCCCTGCAGGGACAAGTGGTGGTACCAACAAAAGGAAGCTATTGATCAAGACTCGGTCTACAACCGACTCAGGTGTTCCAAGAATCCACCAACAACATTACCACTAGTGAAATAAATCACCACTCCTCGAGCCTCACCATGCTATGCCGGGCATACTCGTCTCGACGAGGGATTAGGGACAAGCTCGTGTCTATCCAAGACCACGACTTTCCCGGCTTCCTACCGGTGTGCAAGAGAAGCTCACGAGGATGACCCAAATCACTAGTGTATCCATTGCTGACCACAAAACAACTCCAAAGTGCACTCATGCACGAGACTATACCGATACATAAAGCTATCACATACTCCAAGTCAAAAGGTGTTGTGATCGTGTCGAAACACCACAACAAAATATTATGCCAGAGTTCAGAAATGCTTGCCTTCAAGAGTATGCAAAGGATGCACTTTTTTGGAAGCTCTCCTTTTCCTCCAAAAATCCTATTTTGCAAAATACACAAATAACAAATATTTCAAACACAGTACCAAAAGTTGTCTCAAA
The DNA here is from genome assembly GCF_002575655.3 of Aegilops tauschii subsp. strangulata. NCBI lineage: Eukaryota > Viridiplantae > Streptophyta > Magnoliopsida > Poales > Poaceae > Aegilops > Aegilops tauschii. The sequence continues at coordinate 555,519,559 of NC_053041.3, read as the reverse complement.
TATTTTTGAAATAAATCTTAAAATAAACTAGCTGAAATTTGAGAGAGGTAGGAAAAAGAATCAACTCATTTGGAGTTTTATTTTAAAAGTTATAGCCGGTCAAAGTTTGGTCAAATCTCTGTTTTTAAATAAAACCAGAAAAGAAAACGATTCAGAAGAAAATACGCTTTCGCAGTCGAGGAGACGCACTCGGTAGTTTGCGCCTTCACTTAAAACAGAGGGAGCGGCCGCGCGGGTCACTGACAGTGGGTCCAGAGGGCCCACTGGTCAGGTTTGACCGTTTCTTCCCTCCTTCTCCTCTCTTCTGCCCGACGGGAGCGGGGCTCCGGCGATCGCCGTCGACGAACGGCGGCGCCTCACGGGCATCCAAGGGCGGGGATGGAACGGCTAGACCAAGGCGGTCCTTTGGGTGGTTGATGGGTCGTCGGAGGTGGAAGGAACCGCTGGCGGCGAGCTCCGCGGCGGAGAAAAGCTACGGTGGTGAAGTGACTTTGGTGCTCCGGTGGTCTCCGACCGAAGTTGGGTAGCTGGGCAGCTCCGCAAGACCACGGGGAAGTTCTTGGTGGCGCTGGATTGGCGAAAGGGTAGCCGGCTGCGACGAATCGCACCGGAGCTTAGCGGCGGCCGAACCAGCCGGAGTTGAGGAAGATGGCCACTACGGGTCGATCTACTGCGTGGGAAGCTCTACGGGGAGTGTCTGATGTCGCGTGAGTGCTCGGAGAGGCTCGGGGTCCCCCTTTTATAGCGTGACGAGGCTGGCTCCGCGGCGGCAGAAGATAAGATCGCTGGCGACCGCTTTCCTGTAGTTGCAGGGCATCGTGGCGGCGACGAAAGCGTGCCGACGAGCGGGAGGATAAGCACGGCCTGTGCTCTGGGGCAGCTGGCGCGCGCTGGTGGTTTGGGCGGCGCCGTCCGCGGCGGAATCCGCTGCCGACGCCGGCGTGCTGCCAAGGCGGCGCTGCAGGGTGCCAGGGCAAGCTTGGAGGGTACTGGAGAGAGGGCGAGTGCGTGGCGTGGTTCGGCAGGCGAGCAGGGGTCAGAGATGGGACGCGACGAGGGCGGCAGTGCGGCGTGTAGGCGTAGTGCGCGCGCGTGCAAAACGTGCGCTCTGGGCGCGCCCAGAGCACGCACGGCACCTGCTCGACGAAATGCCAGCGCGCTCTAGAACGCGAGGGTGAGGCTGGCACTGCACAGGATGGAGGTAGGGGTAGCAAGGCACTCAGTGGACAAGGTGGATGGGTCAGGGGTTCAAGTCCACAATGCAAACCAAAGAGCTTGCCAAAAATGACTGTGCACACCAGGTGTTCGACAGAATGCCATATGCACTTAGGCAACTCTTGGAGTGGCCAAAATCTCCAGATCAGTGTCTCTTTAGATGCAGTAGATGGTGCTAAGATCACTTGGGTAAAACCAGAAACTTGTTAGTGTAAGTTTTGCAAAACTCCAGTTTTGGACAGGAAGAAAAAGGGTTTAAAGCATGCACTTCAAAACCTCCAATGAGCCCAATATCCTGGACTTAAGAGTTTGGTAGGGAGGGCTACAAGTAGGAAAGAGCTCAGGGTTACTAGAGCAAAGAAAAATAAGGTTGCAGTACAAATCATCAAATTGGACCAGAATGCAAAAGAGGCTGATCCACTCAAATTTTCCAAAGAACATCACTGGGTTTTTGCTTGAAGATGAATTGTATGCATCCACTGACATCTCCAAATACTTGGAAGAATTTTTAAAGAAATATTTAGATGGGTTGTAGTGCAAAAGTGCCTACTGGACCAGATTGGAAAAGTTGGTGTAGGGCTCAAAATCTCCAATGGCCAGAAGGTATTTTTGCATAAAAGTGATGTGGAAACATCACATGACATCCCCAAATTTTGGTGGAAATTTTAAAAGCATTTGTCAAAAGGTTGTAGTGCAAAACAGGCTCCAAATGCAAGAGAAACATTTTAAAGGAATAAGGTTTTGAGGAAAAATAAATCTTGCAAAAATTTAAATCCACTGAAATAATTGTTTTATTTTAGAGAGTAATCAAGTCCAACAATACCTTTGAAGGTTTCTCCCACTAGGGGCAAAAATCCAAAATCACAAAAGGTAAAACTTGACAATTTGGAAAAGTTTTATTGCCTGGCAATATTTTAATAAAAAAACAAGGCCAAAATTTTGGGGTGTCACATCATGGCGGATGTGGTGCCAGGTAGGAGGACGATGCGCTATGGTGTGGAGGTTAGCCGGGCGTTGCCGCTTTAAGTAGCGCATTCCGGTGAGGCCAAGCGTCTGGGTGCGTCATTAAGTCGCCGGAGTTGGTTCCTCGGGCACCGAGCCTCTTAACGATGACATACGAACGGACGGCATGAATGCGGGCAGCTGACACCGGCTGGGAACGCACCGCGCGACGGCGTGAGGGACGAGGGTTTTGGTGTGCCAGGGTAGTCAGCTGCGGTAGTGGCAACGTTGGAGATGCCCTTTGCTCACATGTGATCCCCGCATGTCATTGAAAAAGCAAGACGACCCGGCATGGTCTCAGGTCCAGAGGATGCAGTTGGCCGCGCTACACCACTCCGCGGACACGTCACGGCGCCCCGTGCATCCTCGACGAGCCGGGTGTTGGGGTGTGTTTGGATTGTGGCCAAAGTGCACCTTACCAAAATTTGGTCATGACCCAAAGATTGGTCTTTGTTTGGATGGTTGCCATTTTTTTGGCATGCCAATGAACTCTAGCCAACTCTAGTTCATTTTTCTTGCCAATGTCGACCAAATCATGGGCAACCAATACCTCAACCAAAATTTTGGTCATGACCCAAAGATTGGTCTTTTTTTGGATGGTTGCCATTTCTTTGGCATGCCAATGAACTCTAGCCAACTCTAGTTCATTTTTCTTGCCAATGTCGGCCAAATCATGGGCAACCAATACCTCAACCGAAATTTTGGCTACCCAATGCTTTGATGGGGCAACCTTGGGCACAAACCAAACATACCGTTGGTCGTGCCACAACACTAACGTCACCCTCGGCACACTGAAACCGACTGTGTCTAGTGACGATATGAGCGTGTCGCTCACCGCGGTCGCCATGTCCAGAGGCGGTGCTGGAGCTGCGCCCCGTTGTTGGCCCCAACGACCCACATGAACGGTTGTCGGTGGCGAGGAGGTCGTGGGCCAGCTCCTCCATTGGACTAGTCTGCGCTACGTCGTCCCGACGGGTGTGCCCCACATGTCGGTTTCCCTGTTTTCCCGGCCATATTCGAGCGTCAGTGCTCCGAGTTACGCATTAGGCCTTTCACTATGTAGGCCAAGCGATACAACTTATTGTTTATTTGAGCCGTTCAAGTATAATCATGTGGCGTTTGCTTATTTCTCATTCCTCTCCAACCCTCTTCTCCATCGATCATGTCACCCTCCAGTCGAGTCCATCCTCCCGCATGCCTCATTTGAACATTCCGCCGAGTATCATTCGCATGTACCCACCCTAGTCCTCTTTCAATAGATCTCCGGACCCCGAGATGAAATCGAGAGGGAACGAGTGGGGGCACGTGATACCTAAGGCGGATTCAAAATTTTGAACCGGTGATCATAGCATCCGCAAATCATATATAAAGGGTATTCAATGTTCGTTTCGTTTTTGAACGTACAATATACTCCCCCTGTCCTTTCTAGTTTACATATAAGTTTTATGTGTAGTCAAAGTATCTCTACTTTGATCAAAAAGGTATCAACATTCAACAACGCCCAATCAATATTGTTAGATTCGTACGTACTCCTAGATTTGTCCTCAAGATGGTTTCCAATTTGACTATTGACAAGATTAATAGTACATGAGATGTATAATGTGAAAATTATATCATTGGAAACTCCTTTCACATACGAATTTGACCGTATGCTTTGGTGTAAGTTGCATGTCATATATTATTACTCTAACATTTGGTCAAAGTTAGCCTCAAAAAACGCATTAGACCCTGTATGCTTTGTGTAAGTTGCATGTCATATATTATTACTCTAACATTTGTGTAAGTTGCATGTCATATATTATTACTCTAACATTTGGTCAAAGTAGTATAGTGGAAGTGGATCCTCTGACATAGGTATCCCTGCCTTACCCTCCCTTTCGGTCACTTACTGGCGGACCCCATGCTTGCTAGGCCCCGCATGTCAGTTACTCAATGGGTTCGGCCACGTCAGGGGATCCTCATCCGTAGTATACTCCCTCTGTTTTTATTTACTCCGCATAAAACGGAGGGAGTGGTGATATAATAAATGACGCGGGCGGGGGAGGGGGAGGGACGTCGGTTTGCTCTCAACTGCGGTCCCACAAACGAGCAAAAACGCAAGACGAAGCGCGTTCCATTCGACAAGAGCGATGTACAGTCAAAACCGATTGACCGGTCTTCACCGGAACCACTATTCACACCAGAACCTTCGCTGCTCGGCCTACGCCAGCCACTGCCCTAAACCCACACCAAATCTCCAGCCCATTCCCCCACCTTTCGATCCCCTAGCCCGCATCAAGTGTCCCCTAGTTCGCCGGAAAGCCATGGTGCGCCGCAAGATCACTTACTACAAGATGCTGACGCCAGAGTGCCGCGCAGAAATCGCAGCAGCGGTCGGCGCCACAGACCTCCGTTCCCAAGCTCGCTTTGCGGCGGGCCAATCCCCGAGTTCTCTGGAGCCAAGCTACGAGGAGGAGGAAGCCGATCCAATGTTCATGGCGGAGGTTGCGGCGCAGAAGGCCCCCGATGGGTATGAGACGATGGACGTCGACTTCGTGCCGGCGTCTGAGTCCCCCATGGTGCAGGCGGACCAGCGGTTCAACATGGCGATACTAAAGGAGGACCGGGAGGCAGAGGCTCAACTCGACGTGGAGCGCGTGCATGCCGCTGCCATCGAGGCTCTCCTGCAGGCGGAACCGGATGTCGTGGATGTGAACCGGGCGACGGAGGCTTAACTTGAGGCGGAGGGCACGGATGTCGCTGCCATCGAGGCCCTCCTGCAGGCGGAACCGGACGTCCTGGACTTGAACCGGGCGGCAGAGGCTTGACTCGACGCAGAGCGCGCGGATGCCGCTCTCATCGACGCCCTCCTGCAGACGGAATCGGACATCCTGGACTTGAACCGGGAGGCGGAGGCTCGACTCGACGCGGAGCGCGTGGATGCCGCTGCCATCGAGGCCCTCCTGCAGGCGGAACCGGACGTCCTCGACTTGAACCGGGTTGTGCTCTCGTCCGTGCAGAGCGCCCGCACGCTCCGCTTGAACGAGTAGCTGGAGGCCGAGGACAACGACGGTGCGGAGACACACGTCGGCAGCGACGGCTGGTTCACGCCGGCAGCCAAAGACGACGAGGTCGTCTCTTTCCACGAGCAGTGATGGTTTTTCTTTATGTTGTTGTTTTTATGGATCTTTTGCTGTGTAAAAACATATATTTGTTATGCAAGTCGCCTAACTTGGGTCAGTCTATCATTTCAGGCGGTTGGATGAATATCCTACGTCTCCTAACCCTTCTTTCCTTCTTCCTCACCTCTTCTTCTTCCCCAACAGACCACCGCACGGGCCGTACGGATACTCCCCAACATGCGGTTGGATAAACATACTCTATGAACGAAAATTATGTGTCAGCGATAGGATGGCTGAGTTTGGTTTGTTCACATGCGACAGCATGTGTCAGTGAGGGTGCGTTCCCTTGGTTGGGTTTGCGGCGTGGAGGAGCGACTGTGTGAGGGTGCGGTGCGACCGCGGCGTGCAAGAGCGACCGTGTGAGGGTGCGGTGCGACCGCGACAGTCGTGCGCAAGTGTACCTCCTTCTCATTTTGAAAACTTTAGGCAAGCTTGGCAAAAATGTGTGGCGAAGTTTGGCAATGCAAGGCCTAGACCCAAACAGGATAAGTACGTACGTACTAGGAGTACTAGTGTTAAAAAAGAAAGGCGGGGTTTTCCTTCGCGGGATTTAATTGATACAAATCCTCGTCTCATGTGTCAATTAATGCGTGTTTTTTCTCCAAAGACCAAAGAGCTAACCATCTCACTCCTCATCTCTTGATTAATGCAGCGCCATGCAAACCAACCTTCTCACTTCCGCATGCATGCAGGGGATATTAATGTCCTTGGTTGCTAACCCCATCAATTTTGCCTCGATATATTAGTGTTAGTGGCCCTTTGCAAATTGTAATTTTGATATACTGGCCTTGTGTACAAAAAAAATGGAGGTAGTAACTATATTTGACTTCCTTCCCCATTGCGGTGACGTCGACGGTATCTTTTTTTTGGTGGTTTGCGAAGTGCGTTCGACGGAGAACACCATTGAGGGAGACCACGGTAAGTCGTTCGCAAGTGCTGCCTGCAAGCCGAGACAACTGCCTTATTTGCATCCAGGAAGTCCTTTACTAGTACTACTAGGAGTACTAGTGCGGTGAGATGGTTTCTCGAAGAAGACGATGGAGAAGCGGAGTCAGCGAAGAGTAAAATGATGGTTGCTTCGTCCGTGCTTTTGTGATTTGGCGCCTCACTGCTTTGTGATTTGTGATAGAAGGGACAGGGGAGTAGACTCTGTGCTCTATACTGTACTACATGCGTCCAAGCATGGGAGAAAGAGGAGAGACGTTGCATTTTTCTATTCCTTCAATCAATCAATCAGGGAGCTTCGGTTCCATCTTTTTGGCTTTGGCAACACCGTCCACAATGGTTCCCACGATGCCAAAAGCTATTTTCACATTTGGCTACACATTGTGGATGCCCTTAACCGTACCACTTGGTTTTGCTCCTGTGTGCTATCTATACAAATCTCAATTATATTGATCTAAAAAATTATAGAATCAAGATTAGTAAAAAGGAGGTGATTTTGCCGCGCGGATGGCGGGGGAGGTTTCTTATTTGAGCAATGCTACATCCACGTAAGGGTTTACGTAAAGTTACAAACTGATGTGATGTGGGACTATTTGATTGGATTACAGGAGAGGATTAGGCCCACCCCACCTGAAAATCAGGGGGGGCATATATAGATTAGATGGAAAGTATACGTAGCAGCTACGTAGCCCTTTGTAAGTCTAGGATTAGGCTTCTTATTTTCGGAGGACGTTGTCCTGGCGGTTTGCTAACATGCGGTCCCACGTGTCAGTGCTTTACCAAGCCCATCCGCGTCCCACATGAGGCAGAACAACGGCAGAAGCAACACGTGGTTAAGTTGAAGAAGATGAGGGAGAAGCGGATTCAGCAACGAGTGAAATGATGTGGTGGTTGCTTCGTCCCTCCAACTTAACTGCGGGAAAGGTGCAGCTTTGTGATTTGATGCCTCATTGCTCATTACTACGCCAGCGCCATGACTGGGGTGCTTCACCCCGGCTGCTCTGCACTGTATTCCAGTATGGCACGTGGACCCGGTAGCTTGATGTCCCACATGTCGGCGAAAGGGACTAGAAGATTTATGAAAGCGAGCGCTCCACTCTTACGATGGAGGACTAGACGACACGACGGCCCAGTGAACTGTCACTTGTAGTACTGTATAGTACTATAGTTTTGTTGTTTCGCACGATCCATCGATACAAACCCGATTAAACAGGAAAGGGCGGGATTTTTCCCGCGCGGTAGATGATACTAGCCATACATTTCAAAGGCAATTTTAATGTATGCAAACTGAATAATTATAAGGAACAATATGATATCTAGTAAAACTAAAAACACATATGATTTATTGTGTTAGAGTGTAGTAGTAGTGTTGTATCGCATAGTTGTTAGATGTAACATGCGAGAACGTGTAGAGATGTAGAGGGCCTACAGAGAGAAAAGCGTAATACGGTCACCGAACTTCAGAATAAGCTAATTACGGTCACTATATACATTTTGCGGTGATTATACGGTCACTTGCTCACAGTTCAGCATTGGATTGCACTCTGTTGACCGGCCAAATAGTCTGTGTGGCGCCATGTTGACTAGTTAAATTGACCATGTTCCTTGTGGGTTCCACCTGTTAGTTCGCATAGGCAAAAGGTCAGATAAACACAAATTTACGCAGGCGCGACAAGGCTCCAACCCGTGCGCGGGAATCACCTGGTTGTGTATGTGTCTGTCAGGGCCTGATGTGTGCGCATGCACGTGTAGGTTGAGCACTTGAGCGTGAGAGTGTGTGTTGGTCGTGTGGTGTACTGGTGTGTGCATGCATGCGTGCGTGTGTGCATGTGAGTGTTGTGTGCGTGCGTGTGAGTGTTGCGTGCATGCGTGGCTGCGTGTGTACGTGTGAGTGTTGCGTGCGTGCGTGGGTGCATGTGTTTGTGTGAGTGTTGCGTGGATGCAGTTCGTGTGCATGCGTGCGTGTGTGTATAATCACCACACCAACTCATGTGTGTTAAAACAGACGGCTCAGCATACCAATACAAGGCCACCTTGTCTGCTGTGCCCGCGGTCATGACTTCGAACCACCGTCCAAATATTTTTTTGTCGTTTGTTTTCATTCTTACTAGCAAGATGCCCGTGCGTTGCACGTAAATCAAGATGGATTTGTATGACTTGTTTATCTTGTGAGAGAAAAGGATGAACGAGGGAAGGCCTTATTTGCAAATGTGGAGAGGTGTGTGGGTACCTTTTTGCAAAATTGACATAATTTCTTTCCTATCCGTCAGATATAAATCGGACGGCCTATATTGCAGGATGGCAGGCACACCATCATCACCAACTCTGTTTTTTATAAGAGTGTATTTTATGTATTTTATAAGAGTGTAGATGTAGAGTAGATACAAGTCGACAGGTGGGCACGATGGTAGTGAGATAATGTGATGCAACACTAGAGGTGCCACGTGGAGCGTTTAACTGGTCAACTAGTCATGTCATGAGCAAATACAGAGTTGTACGGTGAGCCCGTGACTGTATAATAACCACTAAACGTAAATGGTGACCGTAATGAGTGGATTCTGAAGTCCAATGTACGTATCGTGCTTTCGCTTCAAATACAATGATCGTCATTGCATATATCACGAGAGAAAGATGAAACATGCGTGAATTTTCTGGGGGCTTACTTTTAGAGGACCTGGAGATAGTTTTGTGTGCATACGTGAAAGGGGCGTACAGGGGGGTATGCGATGGAGAGAGAGATGCTTTTCGTTTCTCTTTATTATGACTAACTTTGTATATAGTATAAAAATATACAAATTCACAGTGCGGAATAAATATCATTGTGGGCACCATGCAATGCAAATTAGCGTTCGTACTCCTCCATATAACTTTGTAATGTTGTATATATGTAGAAACTCTAAAATAATTTTTTGGCCACACTTTATTCAAAAGGAATGTTGTATGCGAAATAAACGTGAAGAGAAGATCAATGGGGAACGTGATGTAACATGTGTGAATGTGTAGTTGATGCATTTGGCGGGGCCTAGAGAGGTATGTGTGTGTATTACGTATTAGAGAGAGGCATGGATAGAGGGGCCGACGGGGGGCGTGGGAGAGATAGCACGAGAAATGAGAGTGGTCTAGAGAGAGAGAGACGAATATGACGTCACGACAAGAGATTCCATTCCCTTGAGTGTGTATATGCAAGGGGGAGGGAATAGAGGCACCAGGAGAAATTTTCTGTGTGTGTGGTGTTTGTGTTGGTATGTGTGGGTGTGAGAAGATAATGAGACGTGGGGGCAGAGGGTGTGTCACCGCGTGAGGTCCGGTGGGTCGAGGTGAGGCCCTTCGTTCGGTTCCGTCCTACGCCACATTAGTCGGCCCGTGACGCATTTAGGAAGACCCATGGATGACTAGTCGTACAAGACAAAGATAGCAGAATTTTGAAGGACTTTGTGTCCACTGACAAAGCCGGCTAGGATTTGTAACCCTAGGTTCTCGGACTAAGGTAACCCCTTTATCTCTGATATTACTATTCATCCAACCTAACTTTAAGGGGCATCCTACAGAATGCTCTGCTAGAATCGTACTCGTCGATTAGGAAGAGAGGTGTGAGACAATGCCTGAGAGACAGATGTAAAGATAATGTGCGTACATGAGACACGTAGGCAGGTCCATGTATATAGAAAGGGTCGATGAGGATTATGCGTGTGTATGTTTGCGAGAGGAAGTGTGCTTGTGATAAAGGTTAGTGAAAACAGTTGTAAAATGGTTACGAGAGGGAGGGAGGGTTATATCTAGAGCATGTGTGCGAGAAAGACACCTTGGGAGAGAGTGTGTGAGCATGTGTGAGAGACCACCGATGGAGAGTGAAACTACACGTAAAAGACTGCTCTACACATTGATTAAAGATATAAATTGTATCCAAATATTAGGATGGGATCATGATATTTGCAATTCGCGTAAGGAGCGGTCATTGATCCATCAGACATCTAGATTCTATCGAATTTGAGCATGTCTATGTTATTATTCGACACAATTGATCCACATAGTTAGTATTTTGAACTCCAGACAATGCATCGCTTTAGCAATCGAATATAAACGTGAGTATAGTTCATGCTATGTGTGTAAATCACATTATACATACGAAAGTTACACAATGGACATTATAAATAGCTACCTATGAACTAGCATACATTTGAATTCAACTTAAGGTGGTTTAAAAAAATCGAATTCAACATGAAGTCCATTCAATTATTTGAATTTGATATCATGGCATTTGTAAACCATACCTAAATTATGGGGGCACCAATCTTTGCTCTGATTTTGTACATAATAGCATATGTAGTCGTGTACAAAATAGATTCAAATTTAGCTCCTCCATTCCAAAATAATCGTAGTTATAGGATTTTCAAGTGTCAAAATTTCAAAAAGAAGCGGATAATTTAATGAGGTTTTCAAACATACAAGGTCAAATATAACGTTGTCTATTTAGGTCAATCCTCATAGTTCAAGAGTACTCTAAAAGTGAATGCTTGTGTTTCAAAATTTCGAACGAAGCGCCAAAAGAGCCTCTACTTGCCCGAAACCGCGTGAGACCAATGTTTGGTAGTACAAGGAAATTACTTTTCTAATAACTCCGACCCGTGAAACCTACCGGCCCGACGTCCAAAGGTCTAAACTGGGGTAGGTTTGTAGCTTCATCTAGACGCCACACAACCGCATCCGAAAAACATTCATACACAATGGCCGCCTAAGCACACATGCGAGCGGCCGAAATCGCTCCCGCCCACTATTTGGGACACCTGGGATTACCATCCTACCCCCGACCCGCAGTAGGTCCAAAATTTAAGAGGGGGGCAAAGCTTGTACTTTCCCCAAATTTCAAACAAGCGCGTCCCATCTTCTGTTCAAAAAAGCCAAAAACAAGCGCGTCCCAGACCGAAACATGGTTCCCCCCCCCCCCCCACCCGTAATTCCCCATTCGTACTCCGTGGGCGCCAAAACTACCTCTCCACTAGCCGTGAAACCCCGGCGTCCTCCGTCCGCCACCCCATCCCACCCATCAACCGCCGCCCTCCTCCATCACGCCGGAGCCGATACCCCGACGTCGTCGTCCACCGCAACCTCAACCGCAACGCCCTCCACGGCTAGTAGTTGAAGCCGAGGCCGAGCCGTCCGTACCCGAGCCAGTTCAACCACGCCATCCTGCGCCTCACCATTGCCGCTCCAACTTCGACACCCTCCATCGCACCGGAGCTGTTCCTGCTACGCCGTCCTTCGCCACCTCGGATCTGCTTCCCCTCCGCCGACATACGGACACGGCAACACAGTCAACAATTTGGCCATGGATTCGTCCAAGCCTGCACCCTCCAGAAGATCGGTTTCCCCGGTAAAAAGCAGAAGATCGGCGCGACATGTGGAGGTGACCACACCGGCAACCGAAAAAGGTACTCCTCTTCCCTTATTCGTGCAAATCTTACGTCTCTGCTTGCATGGTATTCATCCCACAGAAGACACTAGTTGACCGCTTCTTCTTGATACTAGATGTTCCTAGTAACTCGCGATGCACAAGGTTTCTCCTCATATACTATTTCACCTTAGCTAGAGGTCCGTCGCCCCCCTGAATTTCAATTCCTGGCCAGTTGATTCCCAATTAACGGAAGCATTCCCCGGCATAACAGGCGCTAGTACGCCTATTACGCCGGGGAAGCAGCGCCTTGGTGTTTATCTTAGGGGCGTGTGCGGCTTAGAGCTACTGGCTCCCGATCTGGAGGTCGGCCGGGATTAAAGGGATGGCCTGGGGGCGCTGCCAAGCACGGCAGTGGTGTGAGGTCGATGGGAGGGCGGGGCGGCAGAGGCAGGGGTCTGGGCCGGTGGTCGCTGGCGGTTCGAGAAAGATCGTCAACAGTGACTGGCGGGAGGTAGACGAAGGCCATCTGCCCGTTCCTTATAGATCGGACGGTTCATTAAAAAATCGACTGACCTATTTATTTTCAGTCGACTGTTATCTTAGATATGACCACATGTGGTGGTGTGCTGGAGGAGTACCTGCATTTCCTGTGCTCATATATTACAAAATCATACAGAGTAGAATCTAGTTTTGTTTGCCATGCAATGTTGTAGAGCTATCATATGTCTCCTGTCATTTATTTTTCAGCCACCTGCTATCTGCTACTTTTACAGTGCACTAGTTCTGCACACACTTCACCCTTACTCTCACTATTGTGTTTTTATGCAAGGGTATTTCAGACTCTGCTGCCATGAGAGAAGCCAAAAAGAAAAGAGAGAAGTCGCTCCAGCTTCGTATGCGGGTAGGTAAGACACGTTACAGCGCTATAAAGGGTCCAGTGTCAGCAGATGGAAACGGTAAACGTAGCTCTGGAGTTGATGACCTCGCTCGCAATGAACCACCATCCCAGGTGCTTGCTTTAACTTCGCGGTGTCATATGTGGTTGCATGTTCCATATGGTGTCTAGCTTGTATTCGAAAGGCCGAAGTCGGTAAGATAAGGAAAGATATTTTTTTACATGAACCACCATCCCGTGAGCACTAGAAGACAAATAGCTAGTCAGGGCACTGGCCGAGCCAGTGACAAGCGCAGCAAAGATAGGCATCACCTGGAAGCCAACTAAAAAGCTGGGATGGTGGCGAAGCAGCCCGCCTCCCACCAGGCTCTCAGGTCCTAGATGATCATGCTCACCAATCCAGCCGGATGTCTAGCTTGTATTGCTTCCAATTTGGTTAAATTGCATCTGCTTAGCTTACACATTATACCTTTGAATATGACATACCTTTCTGTTTTTGGTACATACTAGTACATCTGTGTATTAACCATGTTCTTACATCAAACTAATGTTCTTGTGTATCCCTCATCAATCACTTATGACGAGGCAGGCAGGCAAGGGGACTACTCCTCATTTAAAGAATGCAGCGTCAGCCTCCCGACATGATTCTCAAGAAACAGAAATGCTAGATGAAGATAGTGAACGTAGCTCTGTAGTTGATTACAGCATTCCCCCTACACTAGCATCGCAGGTGCTTGCTCTAACTTGGCAGCGTGATATGTGGTTGCATGTTGCATATGGTGTCTAGATTGTAATTCTTCCAATCTGGTTAAACTGCATGTGCTAGTCTGCTTAGCTTATACATTATACCTGTTAATGTGACATGCCTTCCTGTGTTTAGTACATAGTACATCTGTCTATTAAGCATGTCCTTACATAAAACTATTGTTTTTTTTGTATCCCGCATCAATCAACATGACGAGACACCTTTAGTATATGCAGTGCGATATTAGTTGCATCTTTCATATGATTTATAGCATGCGCTGCTTCTAATTTGTTGAAATTCCATTTATGATGGGACGCTTTTAACTTGGCAGAGTCATACTGGTTGCATCTTTCATGTGGTGTCTAGCTTGCATTGCTTCTTATTTGCTGGAATGGTTTCTGCTTAGTTTACACAAACAGTTGTGAACATGCCATGCCGTCCTGTTTTTCGTACATATTCCATCCTGGTATCATGTGTTTGCCTTACATCAAAGTAGTGATTGTCAGTATCATGCATGAATGAGTTCTGAAGAGAGAATTTTATTGCTTTTTCTTGTCGGTTTTACTTGACAATTCAAAATCAATAAAGCAGAAGGAAGTTAGCAAGGCAGCGGATAAAGGTGCTCCTTCCGAACGGAGGGCCTCTACAGTTTCTACTCCTCCACACCCCCAAGATGATTTCCAAGACAACACATGCATAGACACTCAACAAAGTTGTGTTTATGATGAGCACGTCTCCCCTAGTGCAGCATCACCGGTGCTCCCTCTAACTTGGCACTGTTATATGTGGTTGCATGTTATGTGTGATGTCTAGCTTGTATTGCTTCTAATTTTGTTGAATTCCATCTGCTTACTTTACACATTATACTTGAATAAGACACATGTTCCTGTTTCTAGAACATACAATATCTGTCTATCACACCATGTTCTTACATCAAATTACTACTGTTGTGTAACCTACAACAATCACTTATCATAAGACACGTTTGACTTCGGAGTGTGATATAGGTTACATCTCACATTATTTTCTAGCTTGTACTACTAATTTGTTGAAATGGCACTTATGACGAGACAGTTTTAACTTGGTAGAGTGATATTCATTGCATCTTTCATATGGTGTCTAGCTTTCATTGCTTCTAATTTGTTGAAATGCCTTCTCCTTAGTTTACACATCATAAGCTGTGAATATGCAATGCTGTGAATATGCAATGGCACTAATGACGAGAGACCTCTAACATGGTAGTGTGATGTTGTTTGCATCTTGCATATGATTTATTTCTTGTACTGCTTCACATTTGTTTAAACGCCATTTATGATGAGACACTGTTAACTTGGCAGAGCGATATTTGTAGCATCTTTCATATGGTGTCTACCTTCCATTGCATTGCTTCTAATTTGGTGAAATGTCTTCTTCTTAGTTTACACATCATAGTTCTGGTTATCTCTTCCGTCCTGTTTTTCATACATATTACATCCTCCTATCATGTGGTTGTCTAACATCAAAGTTCAGTTCGTCTGCATCATGCATCAATTTGTTCTGAAGAACTAAATTGTTATTCATTTTTCTTGTCGGCTTGACTTAACATGGCACAGAGAAAGAGGAAGAAACACAGAATGGCAGGGAATGAGAAGCGGATGAATCCTGCAGATTCTGCTGGTACTGATGGTGCAATAGAAGGTCAAATTCCAGTGGAAAATTCTACAAACACGGCATCCCATGCTACACGAGTTGCAAAAAAAGCCAAACAGAAACAAATAGCTGCCACCAAACAAGCAGAGACAGCCCTAGTTCTTGCAACACCTACCATAGTACTACCAGCTGCACGACTTACTCGTGCGTCAACTGAGCTAGCAGCACGTTCCCAAGCTCCCTTGCCACCTGACACTACTACCCAAGCACTCTTGACACAAGACGAGTTGGCAATATCAGATGAACCTTGTGAGCTTCAACAGCAAGAAGGTAGTTGCTGGAGTCAAGTTACAGTTGCATGCTTCTTTATATGTAGTCTCACAGTTTGATGTACACTAACACTTCCTATGTTCGTTGTTGGACTAGCACCTAGGCGCAAGAGGAAACAAACATCAGGGATAATGCTCGATAGGTTAACTAAATCTAGGGGAGGAAGAATGGAGATCCGTTTTGAGGCAGGTTTAAAAAGGCCACGTGATGCTACAGAGTCAGCCAAGTTAGTATCAG
The DNA here is from genome assembly GCF_002575655.3 of Aegilops tauschii subsp. strangulata. NCBI lineage: Eukaryota > Viridiplantae > Streptophyta > Magnoliopsida > Poales > Poaceae > Aegilops > Aegilops tauschii. Next base: position 555,504,008 of record NC_053041.3, on the reverse strand, counting down.
AGGCAACGGTTGCCGTTAGGTATCATGTATGTATCCTCCCAACATGGATTCAGTACAGGAATGAAAAAGACGAAACCCAGTTCAACACCTTCCTCGACCATTTATCTGTAAGTATGGTTATGTATGGAAACTAGTAATATCGTCTTGCTCTGTCACATACTTTCTAGGTTGCTGATAATGAGACTCCCATAATTTTCAACAGATGAGGTTCAAGTTGGATAGCCAAGATGATGCAACCAGACAAGCTTGCACCCATGTTTTCAAGTCTGCTCTGCGACGGTATCGGTATAACTTGAGGAAAACTCACTTTGAAGGCAAGGCTAACAGTGAACTTTCCCAAACATCTCCAGTGGAAAATATATCGGATGAAGACTGGAGGGGCCTTGTTAAACACTGGTCTGATCCGAAGTATCAGGTACATTATATATGTGATCAGATCACATGTCGAAGTCCTATTTACGCATGTGCCACACAAATCTACCTTCTTGTAGGTGAACTGTTCAAAGAACAAGGCCAGTACGAAAGTGAAATTCCAACAGACGACAGGATCTCGTAGCTATATTGCACACTGCGAGGCTCTTGTAATTAGCTGCTGTTTCACTCTTTTTTCTGTACCATATTATCAAATCTATATTGACTTGTTCGAAATGCAGAGGAAAGCCCGCAAGGACCAAAAAGTACCTGAACCAAATGCTGTGGAAATCTTCAAGGACTGTCACGCCAGCAAGAAGAAGGGCATGACAACACCAGTCAAAGCCGCTGTTGTAAGTCCTTAATCCTCATGCCTTTTAACTACTACTTACTCTGACTTGTGCCTTGAACTACATGGTTTGCAGCCAATGTCTATTACTCTTTTCAATTTTATACACAATTGTCTTAGCATATCATTGCACCTTACAAGGTTTAAAAGAGAGGAGTGATGTTCCTTTGATCTTGACCCGTAATCTAGTTCCGTGCTGGACTTGCCCACACAACGTTACAATTGCCTGTTTGTCTGTTCTCAGTTGTTTTGTGATATGAATGATGTCATACTATGCTTACCGTATTACAAACTTCATCTCTTTATCCTTAGCCCTCAATACAATGTGAAGAAATAGACAATACATTAGCGATGGTACATGGTCATATGTTTGGAACCTGGTTTTATTATGTACTTTGCAATAAGATACAACTAATATTTTACATGGGTTCACCAGAATAAGTTCTGTATATAGACCAAAGCTATTTTGTTTGGTTTTGCTGCCTCCTTAATATCTTCTGTTCTGGTACTACTAATGTAAAACCTCAACTTTTCAGCGAGCTATGGAAAAAATGGTGGAACCGCCACCTTCTGAAGGTGGCGAGGCAACTATAACCGCAATGTCAGCTCTTGCTGCAGTGGGTCAGTACCTGTCCACTAATAGTGCCAAAAGCATGTTCCTGCATAATACTGGGTTGGTTGTTAAGGCAATATCGTCCAAACTGCCTCAGAATCAAGATATGCAAGCTCAAAGCAATGGTGTATCTGCGCTCCAGACACAAGTCCATTCCCTAACAGAGACCCTTTGTGAAACAAGGAGAAACATTGCTCAATGTTGTCAAGATATGCATGGTTTTGAAACCAGACTATCAGACATTTGCTATGTTGTTCAGGAGCCTAGGGGAAATGAAGGCGAGGGTTATGGTGCTCCATCGGACAATACAGCATGAAAACGTAACAGTCAGGTCAAATGAACTGAGCTTCTGAACTTCTGGTGGTGCATTTATCTGCTAGACTGTTAAGTTTTATGCCAACCTTCCTTTTGTTATATAGTTGTAATTTGTTTTGGTGCGATACAAAATTTATTCTTAACGTGCAGCCACCGGCTGAAGAAAACAGCAAGCCATTTTTGTATAGTGTAGAGTGTTCCCTATATTTGCACTGGTGGCGATCTTTGATGCCGAGTGGATGTAATCTGTGCAATCGCCTTAATAGCCTAGCGTTAGTTTCGGCCTTATTTATTTCCTAGTCTTCTTTTTCCCTGGTTTGCTAGTGGCCGCAACTACCATGGGCCATATACGGGCCGTAGGATCCATGGGTCTCCTACGGGCCGTCGATAAATGGGCCTGTAATCGGTGGGCCTCGGGCCGTCGGATAAATGGGTCTACATGGGCCATAATCGGGCGTAATTGGTATCGGCCCAGCACGGTAACAGGCCGTAAGACAGCAAAGGCTTAATTCTGTCACAGACATAACGGGTCGTTAATGGGCCAGAATATAGGACGGGCTGGAAACGGCGCAACGGGTTAACAGGCCAGAAACGGGCCGACTCTTGCCATGGGCCGAATTTGGCCCATTAGGGGAACAGGCCAGTAACGGGCCGACTCTTGCCATGGGCCGAATTTGGCCCATTAGGGGAACAGGCCAGTAACGGGCCGACTCTTGCCATGGGCCAAATTTGGCCCATTAGGGGAACAAGCCAGTAACGGGCCGGAAGTAATCGAGGGCCGAAAAGGAGCCCAAGAACGTATGGGCCGTCAATAGGCCGAAAGCTAACACGGGCTGGAAATGGCCCATGTAAATCACGGGTCGTTAACTGGTATAAAGAAAATTACTGTTCATTATGGGCTAGAGTCACCGTGGGCCTGTAAAGGGCCGAAAGATACGAAGGCCTCATATGGGTCGAAAGACGTCGTGGGCCATACATGGGCTGAAAGTGAAATGGGCTGGTGTTATATTCGACGGCCCACATGACGTTGTTGGGCCGATTTCCTTTAGGGCCTAACGGGCCGTGAGTTAATGGGCCGTAAAATGGGCTATTTGTGAAGAGACCGTTAACAGGCTTTTCATGGGCCAGCCCGTTAACTTTTGACCAAGTCAAACGGGCCGGCTTTGTAAGCTAAATGGGCCAGTGGTGGGTCGTGGCACGTGTCGACATATCATAGGCGCCTATCTGACCCACTGACGAGCTGACACGTGTTTCGTCCGGCTAATAAGAATTTTACACATGGAAATTTCCCATTGGTCGGGGCTGTTAACGGGTTATCGGATCCAAAACCCGACCCGATAGCTTAACGGCGTTCCGTTACGGTGGATGCCACGTGTCGGTCACCCTTGACGAAAGCACTTCTGTGACGCGCGATTTATCGTCATGGAAGTGGACACTTCCGTGATGATAATTTTGGTAATGTCATGGAACACTTCTACGACAGCACAGGTATGACTATCTTGATTCTGTCATAAAATCGTCATGGATGTACATGCATGACAAAAAATGCGACCTACTGTGACAAACACGTATCATCACGGAAGTGTATTTTTTTGTAGTGACAGCTTCCTGATAAGGACCGCCTGCTGCTTCGTGGCTTTGGAGCCGCGCCCACCTTTAGCCAGCCTCACACTCCTACGTGGAGAAGATACCATCGGCCTCTTCTGCCTCGGCCTACGTTGCTGCTTCGGTACGTCTCGTGCCTTGGGCTGAGCCGACAATGGTGAAAGGGCCCGGCACAGCTCGGTGCATAGCTGCGAGACCTGCTCCTGGGGTGAGGGCCGAACGGGTGACCCCACATGTAGCTGCCGCTGGGGTGTCTCCACGAGATCTTGGGCCAGAGTGCCGCTTTCCTTATCCTGAGAAAGACTCACCACAAACCACTGACCGGGCGACGTGCATGGCTGCGTCACATCTCCATGCAGGGTGGGTCCCGGAAGATCTCCACGCGAGTTCTGATTGGACCGCGCACCCCCTTCCATAATGGCACCATCCGCCTCAGGCTACGCAAGAATCTTGTCCTGCATCGAGCCTGGGGAGCCGAGCGGACCGTCCGATCCTGTCGGATCCTCTCCTCCACCAATCCCGAGCAACTGGGACGGCAGATGGTCCCCCGCCGCAGGTACAAACTGTGGAGCCCTGACCAACCAACCAGACTGTCGCGGACGTGACCCAAATGGAATCTGATTCACCAAACGCGGCGAAACCGCCACACACGGTTGTAGGGCCTCCACCTGTCTCGAGCCGAACCCCACATGGTGTTGGGGAACGTAGTATTTCAAAAAAAAATCCTACGATCACGCAAGATCTATCTAGGAGAAGCATAGCAACGAGCGGGGAGAGTGTGTCCACGTACCCTCGTAGACCGAAAGCGGAAGCGTTAAGTAACGCGGTTGATGTAGTCGAACGTCTTCGCGATCCAACCGATCAAGTACCGAACACACGGCACCTCCGTGATCTGCACACGTTCAGCTCGGTGACGTCCCTCAAACTTCTAGATCCAGCTAAAGTCGAGGGAGAGTTTCATCAACACGACAGCGTGTTGACGATGATGATGAAGTTACCGACGTAGGGCTTCGCATAAGCACTGCGACAATATGACCGAGGTGGAAATATGTGGAGGGGGGCACCGCACACGGCTAAGAATCAACTTCTGTGTCTATGGGGTGCCCCCTCCCCCGTACATAAAGGAGGGGAGGAGGGGGCAGGCCGGCCTCAAGGTGCGCCCCCAAGGGGGGATTCCTACTCCTACTAGGAGTAGGTTTCCCCCCTTTCCTAGTCCAACTAGGACAGGGAACGAAGGGGAAGAGGGGAAGAAGGAAAGGGGGGCCGGCCCCCTTCCCCAATTCGGATTGGGCTTGGGGGGCGCCCCACCTCTTGGCCGCCTCCTCTCTCTTCCACTAAAGCCCATGTAGGCCCATTAAGCCCCCGGGGGGTTCCGGTAACCCCCCGGCACTCCGGTAAATGCCCGAACTCATCCGAAACCATTCCGGTGTCCAAACATAACCTTCCAATATATCAAACTTCATGTCTTGACCATTTTGAGACTCCTCGTCATGTCCGTGATCACATCCGGGACTCTGAAATACCTTAGGTACATCAAAACACATAAACTCATAATATCGATCGTCATCGAACGTTAAGCGTGCGGACCCTACGGGTTCGAGAACTATGTAGACATGACCGAGACTCATCTCCGGTCAATAACCAATAGCAGAACCTAGATGCTCATATTGGTTCTTACATATTCTACGAAGATCTTTATCGGTTAAAGCGCATAACAACATATGTTGTTCCCTTAGTCATTGGTATGTTACTTGCCCGAGATTCGATCATCGGTATCATCATACCTAGTTCAATCTCATTACCGGCAAGTCTCTTTACTCGTTCCGTAATGCATCTTCCTGCAACTAACTCATTAGTCACATTGCTTGCAAGGCTTATAGTGATGTGCATTACCGAGAGGGCCCAGAGATACCTCTCCGACAATCGGAGTGACAAATCCTAATCTCGATCTGTGCCAACTCAACAAACACCATCAAAAACACCTGTAGAGCATCTTTATAATCACCCAGTTACGTTGTGACGTTTGATAGCACACTAAGTGTTCCTCCGGTATTCGGGAGTTGCATAATCTCATAGTCATAGGAACATGCATAAGTCATGAAGAAAGCAATAGCAATAAACTAAACGATCATAGTGCTAAGCTAACGGATGGGTCAAGTCAATCACATCATTCTCTAATGATGTGATCCCGTTCATCAAATGACAACTCATGTCTATGGTTGGGAAACTTAACCATCTTTGATTAACGAGCTAGTCAACTAGAGGCATACTAGTGACACTCTGTTTGTCTATGTATTCACACATGTACTAAGTTTCCGGTTAATATAATTCTAGCATGAATAATAAACATTTATCATGATATAAGGAAATATAAAGAACAACTTTATTATTGCCTCTAGGGCATACTTTCTTGTGAGAGAAGCTTAGTCAATGGTTCTGTCACATTCAGAGTCGTATGTATTTTGCAAATTTTCTATGTCTACAGTGCTCTGCATGTAGCTACTCTAGCTAATTTCTCCCACTTTCAATATGTATCCAAATTGAGACTAAGAGTCATCTGGATTGATGTAAAAGCTTGCATCGACGTAACTCTTTACGACGAACTGTTTATCACCTCCATAACCGAGAAATATCTCCTTAGTCTTCTAAGAACAATTTTGACCGCTGTCAAGTGATCCACTCCTGGATCAATATCGTACCCCCTTGCCAAACTCATGGCAAGGTACACAATAGGTTTGGTACACAGCATAGCATACTTTATAGAACCTATGGCTGAGGCATAGGGAATGACTTTCATTCTCTTTCTATTTTCTGCCGTGGTCGTGTTCTGAGTCTTACTCAACTTTACACCTTGCAATACAGGCAAGAACTACTTCTTTGACTGTTCCATTTTGAACTACTTCAAAATCTTGTCAAGGTATGTACTCATTGAAAAATCTTATCAAGCGTCTTGATCTATCTCTATAGATCTTGATGCCAAATATGTAAGCAGCTTCACCGAGGTCTTTCTTTGAAAAAACCCTTTCAAATACTCCTTTATGCTTTCTAGAAAATTCTACATCATTTCCGATCAATAATATGTCATTCACATATACTTATTAGAAAGGCTGTAGTGCTCCCACTCACTTTCTTGTAAATACAGGCTTCATCGCAAGTCTGTATAAAACTGTATGCTTTGATCAACTTATCAAAACGTATATTCCAACTCCGAGATACTTGCACCAGTCCATAAATGGATCACTGGAGCTTACACACTTTGTTAGCACCTTTCGGATTGACAAAACCTTCTTGTTGCATCATATACAACTCTTCTTTAAGGAATGTAGTTTTGACATCCATTTGCCAGATTTCATAAAATGTGGCAATTGCTAACATGATTCGGACAGACTTAAGCATCGCTACGAGTGAGAAAATCTTATCGTAGTCAACACCTTGAACTTGTCGAAAACCTTTTTTGCGACAATTCGAGCTTTGTAGATAGTAACACTACTATGCGTCCGTCTTCCTCTTGAAGATCCATTTATTTGGCTTGTCGATCATCGGGCAAGTCAATCAAAGTCCATACTTTGTTCTCATACATGGATCCCATCTCAGATTTCATGGATTCAAGCCATTTCGCGAAATCTGTGCTCATCATCGCTTCCCCATAGTTCATAGGTTCGTCATGGTCAAGTAACATGACTTCCAGAACAGGATTACTGTACCACTCTGGTGCGGATCTTACTCTGGTTGACCTACGAGGTTCAGTAGTAACTTGATTTGAAGTTTCATGATCATCATCATTAACTTACTCACTAATTGGTGTAGGAATCACTGGAACTAATTTCTGTGATGTGTTACTTTCCAACTCGGGAGAAGGTACAATTACCTCATCAAGTTCTACTTTCCTCCCACTCACTTCTTTCAAGAGAAACTCCTTCTCTAGAAAGGATCCATTCTTAGCAACAAATATCTTGCCTTCGGATATGTGATAGAAGGTGTACCCAATAGTCTCCTTTGGGTATCCTATGAAGACGCATTTCTCCGGTTTGGGTTCGAGCTTATTAGGTTGAAGCTTTTTGACATAAGCATCGCAGCCCCAAACTTTAAGAAACGACAGGTTTCTTGCCAAACCATAGTTCATACGGTGTCGTCTCATCGGATTTAGATGGTGCCCTATTTAACGTGAATGCAGCTGTCTCTAATGCATAACCCCAAAACGATAGTGGTAAATCGGTAAGAGACATCATAGATCGCATCATATCTAATAAAGTACGGTTACGACGTTCGGACACACCATTACGCTGTGGTGTTCCAGGTGGCGTGAGTTGCAAAACTATTCCACATTGTTTCAAATGAAGGCCAAACTCATAACTCAAATATTCGCCTAGCACGATCAGATCGTAGAAACTTTATTTTCTTGTTACGATGATTCTCAACTTCACTCTAAAATTCTTTGAACTTTTCAAATATTTCAGACTTGTGTTTCTTTAAGTAGATATACCCATATCTGCTCAAATCATCTGTCAAGGTCAGAAAATAACGATACCCGCCGCGAGCCTCAACACTCATCGGATCGCATACATCAGTATGTATTATTTCCAATAAGTCAGTTGCTCGCTCCATTGTTCTGGAAAATGGAGTCTTAGTCATCTTGCCCATGAGGCATGGTTCGCAAGCATCAAGTGATTCCAAAAGCCCATCAGCATGGAGTTTCTTCATGCGCTTTATACCAATATGACCTATCGTGGATTTGTCATGTCAGATGTCCTAGTGTGAGGACTTCGTCGTGAGGCCAACGCATCTATGCGGTAGCTTGAAGGGGTTGGTCAGAATCGAGAGACGCGCGGTGGATCAACACACAAGACAAGGATTTAGATAGCTTCGGGCCCCGGGAAACATCATCCGGTAACAACCCTACATGTTGTTTGTGGCTAGGTCTCATTATCATCACGAGGGAGTCACCGTAAACCGGCTCTCCTAGTTATGTCTAGCCCTAAGATTATTCCTCCCCCTTGGGGTGCCCTGCCCCTCCTTATATAAGTTGAAGGGGCGAGTTACATGTAGAGTCCATCTCGGACTAAGACTTAAACTATTCCGACTCCTCTTCATGGGCTTCTTAACATCTTGGGCTTCTTAACGTCTCGGGCTTATTAACCCCAGGCGACTCTGTCTGCTGGGTTATGACTGTCTGTCGGTTTACCATCTGACTTAACATCCACCGGGTTATGATCTGACTCAACATCTGTCGGGTTATGATCTGACTTAACATCTGCCGAGTTATGATCTGACTTAACATCTGCCGGGTTATCATCTGCCAGGTTACCAATGAAACACCAAGTCCCGGCCGGGTCATATCTCCGGCCTGGTCATACCGCGGGGTATATCCCCGACATTAGCCCCCAGTTTAATTTGGATTTATCCATGTTAAACTGATCCCGTAAAAACAAACACAAGAACAATTTTGACAGATTATGCTCCGGTTTAAGAACTTTTGTAAGCCGGCACCTGAACATCCTTAAGTCCTTGTCATTTCCTTCTAGAAAATCCGGGTCAATAGGCCAGCTTCATACTCAGTTTGCTGACATTGATTTCTCACAGAGAAATACTATGAAGGATAATTCATTTGATTCAGCTCCCAATGCTTAACAATAATATTAGTCTTGAAATACTCATCTGATTTTCAGCCGGTTTTAACGATGTAGAACTTGCCGGTTTATCATTGCCAAAATTGCCGGTTTATAAATATTGATGGCACCGGGTCATGATTGTAGTTAACATCAAGCTTGAAAATATACCTCTTATATGCCTATCACTTGTAGCCCCCAAGTCTTAAGAAAGCAGCGTAGCAACAGCTTAAGACTTGCTTCAATATAAATGTCACAACCTTGAAGAAATCCGATTTGTTCATCTCAGTCACTAGTCGAACTGAATATTCCACATATGTAGCCCCCAAGTGACAGGTTTTCATGCTTGCAGCAACCTGGGACTTGTAATTGCCTTGTGCTCATAAAAACTTCAACCAGTGTAGCCCCCAAGGGTCGGCTCAGTGAGATAATATTGAGCTGGGACTTTATATATACTTCTTTCAGAACATCATATGATGTAATCCCCATCATGGGGCTTGAACCCACGTCCACAAGGTTAAGAGCTTTGTGCTTTACCAACTGAGCAGTGGACCCGTCAATATAATGGATTAAGACTTGTGTACCTTGAATTGTTGACAGGAGCAATTGGTAGCCCCCAAGGGCCGGCTCATTATGATGTGATGAGTCAGATCTTAAATAAGGCCAGTAAAAATGACTTTGCATTAGCCCCCAAGTGTCATGGTGCATGCTTGTTGCGACATGAGACTTGCATATTTGATGTAATCTCAACTTGAATAATGTAGCCCCCAAGTGTCGGGTCGTAAGCCTACAGCGACTCGGGACTATTCCTTCCATTGTAGAATAAATCATATCCATTGCTAAAATTATAACCATTGCACTAAAGCGACTTTGAAAACCTCAATCATAATACTGGTTATTGATAACCATAATAAAAATCCAGCCATGTTGGCTATTAAAGATTTGAATAATATAACCCGGTTTGAAAAACGGTTCCTGTGATATTTGATCACACTGTTGGTTTACCAAACCAGTGTAATAAGGGTGAGAACCGAAATTTTAAGCACTGGTGATTATCATATATCGCGGGCTTATAAATAAAGCCAGGACGGGTTAATAAACACCGGATTTATTTTATCTCATACTGGCGACTTATAGTCAAAAGCCAGGTCGGGTCAATAAACACCGGACATTAACTTATCATGTACTGATGACGTATAGTTGACAGCCAAGCCGGGTTAATAAACACCGACGAATTGTGATAATAAAAAACTTTATAAGTGTCATTCCATAAACCTCAAAAAAATTGTCAAATAAAAACAAACAAAAAACAAGGCTTTTCATGGGCTGCCAGGCCGAAAAATCGAGGCTTTTCACGGGCTGCCAGGCCACTAAGTTAAACCGTTTTACAAACCTTATAAGATGGACCTTACATAACCAATCATCGTTTTAACTTTGACAAGTTCAGGGTCTGCATAAGATTGACTTGTCAAACGTTCGGCGGGTCATTCCAGGAATACCTGGGCAGAGTGGCTTACTTAAAAAGGCAGGATAACCCGGGGTTTTAGGTGAATACACCTGGCTTCCAAGCCTGGCTTTTAAGCCTATCACAAGGGTTATAGAAACTCTTGTTCTTTAGAACAAAAGAGCCCCCAAGCAATATTTCTGAGCTGTGCTCAATGGGCACCTATGTTTGAGTTGTGCTTTTGCAACAGACTCTCTTTGGTCCCTTTAATCTGGGTAGCAAGCCCCCAAGTTCTTTTTAATGTGGCCTATAAGCCGGATCAAAGGGTAATCATAACTTTGCTCTATAAAGCAGAAGCCCCCAAGTGACCATAATAAGATAAGCCTGTAAGGCAGGATACCCATGTTTGAACCGAGCATCATGGCAGCAAGTTCTCTTTGGCAACCTTTAACTTTTCTGAGAACTCGAACTTGCGAGAGATGAAGAATTTTAAACCGGATATTGAGAGCTTCAAAGCCTTATGGGAGAAAGATGTCTCTTGAGCCGGATTTTGAACCGGAATCTTTATTTTGAGCCGAAAATTTTCCGACAGCCTTTAAATTTTCATCAATATGACAGCAGCCTCCGGGACCAGGTTATCTTCCCTTCCATCGTCCTCGGGTTCTTGAATTAGCTGAATCTGGCAAGATTTGCTGAGTCATGTCATCGTAGCCCCCGAATCTTAAGACTACTCGGGGCGTTGGCTTGAGACTCTCCATGCTTAACCATGATATGACCAGTGGATTGCTGGAATATGTTGAATCTCGGTGGGTCATAATTGGCTGTGTCCATTGACCCGTCCGGTGTAGGCAAGGGCCATAGCTTGATGGCCTCTTTTGCAATGTTGAATTGTTCTGATTTGTCTGGATGAAAAATGAATCGTATATAGCATCCATAGATCACCTCCAATAACTTCAACTGTGATTTAGCCATTCTCTCATGGCTGCGGTGGAGGTGGCAGTTTAAAGCGCGGAACCGGGTGTCTCAGAAAGATCCTCCTTTTTTTAGCCCACCGGATCAACTTGTCTCGGAGGGCTCGGGCAAACAAGGGTAGGTGAGGCCGATTTCTCTGAGCGGCGGCTCACGGCGCGACCCGGGCGGTTTAACGGTGCATAGCAGAGGTTGCAAGTTGATGACCTTCGCAATACTCATTATGTATCCCAATATGAGTCATTCAATAAACTTGGTGACATGGTGGTCACTTCTGCAGCAGATAATTTGTCCTGCACATGAAAACATATAGACCAAAATAACTGTTCTTTGATAAAAACAATATGTGCCAATAAAATAAATTTGGATGGACATCACCTGATTTGTTCAGATAATCGTTGATCCACAAATGCCATCCGTAGATAACTTTTTCAATACAATTGATCCTTGTATGCTCTCGGGACATGGTCCACGGTCTCGGTCCTTACGCAAGAGTGATATCCACACACTCCAACTGATATGACACTTTATCAAGTGGACCAGAAAAACTCCCATGTCGGTCGTTTCTTTGACTGATCTGCTTCTGCCTTTCCTTTTCTGAAAAACAACTTGACCCGACAGCAGGTCACTTGGCGACTACGATTCGGACAGCTGCAGTGGCGGCGGTGAGGCCGGGTCAACTTGACCCGGTGGCGGTTTAACACCGGGACAACAGCTCAATGACATGGCCGCGACGAGCCACAGTGTAGAGGCGGACTGGCCCAGAAGCGAGGGGAGGCCGTAGCGGCTCCGGTCGAGGATGCCTCTGGCGGGTCGCGGTCCGGCTCGAGGAGGTGAGTTTGCGGCAGATGTGCGGTGGCCGATGATATAGCGAGCCACAACAGCGGCGGGTTGGCGTCGCGGGACCAGTGATGCGGTGAGTCACAGCAGTGCGGCAGCTCTCCTGGTGTAGTTTGAAACGGGCGGCAGCTCGGCGACGGCAGGAGCGAATCAGCGTGCACCCGCGGATGCCGTAGGGGCGGTTTAACACCTGGCGGCGGCTCAGTGGAAATGACAGGGCTGACGAAGTTGAGTGGCCTTGCTGCAGGGGCGGGCAGGTGCCCAGTGCGGCTCGTCTTGCGGCTGAGGTAGCACCCGGCGGGTCAAGGCAAAGGCCATCATCAGCAGCGATGTGATGCGGAGCTGTCCAGAGGCGCAGGGTGGCTCTCCAGCGGTTTGGCCGGAGTGGCTCGGCGGCGTGAGCTGCAGCGGTTTGAGGAGGCGGAACAGCCACGCGTGATGGAGGCGAATCCATCGGTCAGCAACTTGCAGAGGCAAAATGAGGCCGGGCGGGTCAAGTGGAGGCCCAAGGCCGGCCGGCTTAACACGCAGCCGACGACTCTTAGCAGCAGCCGAGACCGCGTCGGTCAGCTGTTGGTGAAGACCCGTAGCAAGGCGGTTCAATGGCGATGAGGCTCGAGGAGCGAGGCCAGTGTGACCCGAGGCGGAGGGCCAGCAGATGCGCCGGTGACGTAGATGGTAGGGATGACTCGAGGAGTTGGCTTGGTGCTCTTATGTTTGACTGTTTGTACAAGTCCGTCCGCGGCAAATGGTGACCCAAAGCAACGATGGCTCGAGGCCAGCGGCGATTTGGCTGAGTCAACTCGGAGCAGCAGTCGGTTTAATGGCAGAAACGACGGTTTATTGGCCATGTTGAAAGCGAGGCAGGGCCGGCTCTGGGTGGCGGTTGTTGAAGCGGCGTGGAACAGATGGCAGCCCGCGGCCTCCCAGTGAAGCATGGCCTCAGATTTGACGAGGCAGAGACAACAATTACACACAGCGGCTCAACTCGAGGCATTTGGCCACGGGGGGCTGCCGGTGAACAGGCGGCGAAGAAAGGCCTCGAGCGAACGGAGGCAGGACCGGACTGAGGCCGGGGCGATTTAGCGCAGAACAACAGCGGTGTGTAGGCGCGGTGAAGACAAGCCGGAGGCGGAGCAAGGCGACTCGGTCTCGGCAGATTGGTACAAACTCAGAACCCACGACAGCAGAGACGAGCAGCGGAAGCCAGGTCGCAACCACGGGAGCGGGCGGCTCGGCCACAACGGCATGGCGGATCACCAGAGGGGTGAGACGGCGGCAGAGACATGAGGCACCGGGTGGCCCAACGAGGCGGTTTAGGTAGATGGCAGCTCGGCTCCGCTGCTGAGGGGGAGCTACGGCGCGGTAGGAGAAGCGCCAGCGAGTCGACGGCAACGACCGGCCCGGCGGCGATGGAAGGCTGTAGCGGCTCGGAACAGGCGGGTGCCTCGAGGGCGCAGGCGCAGTCGATGGACGATTCCGGGTCGTGGACGGCTCTGTTTCCTTTCCTTGACCCATTCTTTGACTTTGATATTTATTCCAATTTGCTGCAGCACGCCCGGCCCTCCGATCCGGCTTAGTTCCGATGTCTATCTTGTTTTCAATTCGGCTTCGCCGGATCATCTAGACGTAGAGGCGCGTACTGCTGTATAACTCCAACTTTAATCCAAAAGCAATGATTTGTCGGTTCTGCCGGTTTATCTCGTGCAATTCCTCTGTGTCGGCTCAACTGATTAATCACGAGCTTCTCGATCCCTCGGAGAGATCCCTCCAAGAACTCATCACCACCGTGCGCAGGCCCCATGGTGGGCGCCAACTGTCGTGGATTTGTCACGTCAGATGTCCTAGTGTGAGGACTTAGTCGTGAGGCCAACGCATCTATGCGGTAGCTTGAAGGGGTTGGTCGGAACCGAGAGACGCGTGGCGGATCAACACACAAGACAAGGATTTAGACAGCTTCGGGCCCCGAGAAACATCAACCGGTAACAACCCTACATGCTGTTTGTGGCTAGGTCTCATTATCATCACGAGGGAGTCGCCATAAACTGGCTCTCCTAGTTATGTCTAGCCCTAAGATTATTCCTCCCCCTAGGGGTGCCCTGCCCCTCCTTATATAAGTTGAAGGGGCGGGTTACATGTAGAGTCCATCTCGGACTAAGACTTAAACTATTCCGACTCCTCTTCATGGGCTTCTTAACATCTTGGGCTTCTTAACGTCTCGGGCTTATTAACCCCAGACGACTCTGTCTGCTGGGTTATGACTGTCTGCCGGTTTACCATCTGACTTAACATCTGTCGGGTTATGATCTGACTCAACATATGTCGGGTTATGATCTGACTTGACATCTGCCGAGTTATGATCTGACTTAACATCTACCGGGTTATCATCTGCCGGGTTACCAATGAAACACCAAGTCCCGGCCGGGTCATATCTCCGGTCGGGTCATACCGCGGGGTATATCCCTGACATGACCCAAACGGCAGTGCCACAAATATGTTGCACTATCATTATCAACTTTGCATCTTTTGGCATCAATATTATGAATATGTGTATCACTACGATCGAGATTCAATAAACCATTCACCTTGAGTGTATGACCTCAGAAGGTTTTATTCATGTAAACAGAATAACAATTATTCTTTGACTTAAATGAATAATCGTATTGCAATAAACATGATGCAATCATATTATGCTCAACGCAAACACCAAATAACATTTATTTTAGGTTCAACACTAATCCCGAAGGTAAAGGGAGTGTGTGATGGTGATCTTATCAACCTTGGAATCACTTCCAACACACATCGTCACATTGCCCTCAACTAGTCTTTGTTCATTTTGTAACTCCTGTTTCGAGTTACTAATCATTGCAACTGAACCAGTATCAAATACCCAGGGGCTACTATGAACACTAGTAAATTACACATCAATAACATGTATATCATATATACTTTTGTTCACTTTGCCATCCTTCTTGTCCGCCAAGTATTTGGGGTAGTTCCGCTTCCAGTGACCATTTCCTTCGCAGTAGAAGCACTCAGTTTCAGGCTTGGGTCTAGCTTTGGGCTTCTTCATGGGAATGGCAACTTGCTTGTCATTCTTCTTGAAGTTCCCTTTCTTTCCCTTGCCATTTTACTTGGAACTAGTGGTCTTGTCAACCATCAACATTTGATGCTTTTCTTGATTTCTACCTTCGTCGATTTCAGCATCACGAAGAACTCGGGAATCGTTTTCGTCATCCCTTGCATATTATAGTTCATCACGAAGTTCCAATAACTTGGTGATAGTGACTAGAGAATTCTGTCAATCACTATTTTATCTGAAAGATTAACTCCCACTTGATTCAAGCGATTGTAGTACCCAGACAATCTGAGCACATGCTCACTGGTTGAGCTATTATCCTCCATCTTGTAGGCAAAGTACTGGTCAGAGGTCTCATACCTCTCGACTCGGGCATGAGTCTGAAATACCAATTTCAGCTCTTGGAACATCTTATATGATCCGTGGCGTTCAAAACTTTTTGAAGTCCCGGTTCTAAGCTGTAAAGTATGGCGCACTAAACTATCAAGTAGTAATCATACCGAGCTTGCCAAACGTTCATAACATCTGCATCTGCTCCTGCAATAGGTCCATCACCTAGCGGTGCATCAAGGACATAATTCTTCTGTGCTGCAATGAGGATAATCCTCATATCACGGACCCAGTCCGTATCATTGCTACTATCATCATAGGGATGGCAGTTTTGCCCATGGGTATGGGTACCCGCGGGTACCCTACCCTAAAATAGTGGGCATGGGTAAGACTTGGCAAGATTTGATACCCATGGGTATGGGTATCCATACCCGCAAAATATATGGGTAGGGCATGGGTAAGAAATTGTGCCCATGGGTAACCCAGTGGATACCCAGAAAAAAAATAACTTCTATGGCCAAACCCTCAATCCCTTATTACATACACCGGCCATAGTCATAGGACCACAACTTATAGATCACCACTCCTCCTCCAACCTATGTGACTCATCGAAATAATGAAATCTTGACTAATCAGCAACGGACTCTTGCCCAACACTCAGAGCAATATACCCTAGTTCCCATGGCTGCCTCTCTTTGTGTCGGCCTTCTACCAACCACTTATTGTACTCCCTTTCCACCTCTAATAGGCCCATCGCAGGAGGCAACGTCGATGCTAAACTGATCGCCAATCATCACTTGAATTTTAGACTCATTTCTATAATTTCTCAACATGTAAATGCTATATACTGTACCCATCGGATACCCATTGGGTATGGGATACCCGATGGGTATGGGTATGGGTGTCAATTTGTGCCCATGGGTCTTGAAATGGGTGTGTATAGGAAGTTTTTGTGGGTATGGGTTTGGGCAGAAAAGGGTTGTACCCGCCCATACCCTACCCATTGCCATCCCTACATCTTTCAACTTATATTTCTCTAGGAACATATAAAAATAGCGGGGAGCTACATCACGAGCTATTGATCTACAACATAGATATGCTAATACTACCAGGACTAAGTTCATGATAAATTAAAGTTCAATTAATCATATTACTTAAGAACTCCCACTTAGATAGACATCCCTCTAATCATCTAAGTGATCACGTGATCCAAATCAACTAAACCATGTCCGATCATCACGTGAGATGGAGTAGTTTTCAATGGTGAACATCACTATGTTGATCATATCTACTATATGATTCATGCTCGACCTTTCGGTCTCGGTGTTCCGAGGCCATATCTGCATATGTTAGGCTCGTCAACTTTAACCCGAGTATTCTGCATGTGCAAAACTGGCTTGCACCCATTGTATGTGAACGTAGAGCTTAGCACACCCGATCATCACGTGGTGTCTCAGCACGACGAACTGTCGCAATGGTGCATACTTGCTACCTCTTGAGCATGCGTTGGTTTTCCCTTGAAGAGGAAAGCGTGATGCAACAAAGTAGCATAAGTATTTCCCTCAGTTTTTGAGAACCAAGGTATCAATCCAGTAGGAGGTTACACGCAAGTCGCCTCATACCTACACAAACAAATAAGAAGCTTGCAACCAACGCGATAAAGGGGTTGTCAATCCCTTCACGACCACTTGCAAAAGTGAGATCTGATAGAGATAATAAGATAAATATTTTTGGTGTTTTTATGATATAGATTGGAAAGTAAAGATTGCAAAATAAAAGACAGAAGAAATAGTAAATTGATAGGAAAATAATATGATGGAAGATATACCCGGGGGCCATAGGTTTCACTAGTGGCTTCTCTCAAGATAGCATAATTTACGGTGGGTGAACGAATTACTATCGAGCAATTGATAGAAAAGTGCATAGTTATGAGAATATCTAGGCATGATCATGTATATAGGCATCACGTCCGCGACAAGTAGACCGAAACGATTCTGCATCTACTACTATTACTCCACACATCGACCGCTATCCAGCATGCATCTAGAGTATTAAGTTCATAAGAACAGAGTAACGCATTAGGCAAGATGACATGATGTAGAGGGATAAACTCAAGCAATATGATATAAACCCCATCTTTTTATCCTCGATGGCAACAATACAATATGTACCTTGCTGCCCCTGCTGTCACTGGCAAAGGACACCGCAAGATTGAACCCAAAGCTAAGCACTTCTCCCATTGCAAGAAAGATCAATCTAGTAGGCCGAACCAAACTGATAATTCGAAGAGACTTGCAAAGATATTTCAATCATACATATAAGAATTCAGAGAAGAACCAAATATTGTTCATAGATAATCTTGATCATAAACCCACAATTCATCGGATCTCGACAAACACACCGCAAAAAGAATTACATCAAATAGATCTCCAAGAAGATCGAGGAGAACTTTGTATTGAGATCCAAAGAGAGAGAAGAAGCCATCTAGCTAATAACTATGGACCCGAAGGTCTGTGGTAAACTACTCACACATCATCGAAGAGGCTATGGTGTTGATGTAGAAGCCCTCCGTGATCGATTCCCCCCTCCGGCGGATCACCGGAAAAGGCCCCATGATGGGATCTCACGGGTACAGAAGGTTGCGGCGGTGGAAATAGGGTTTCGCGGTGCTCTCGTATGTTTTCGGGGTATATGAGTAAATATAGGTGAAAGAAATAGGTCGGTGGAGCCACGATGGGCCCACGAGGGAGGGGGCGCGCCTACCCCCCTGGGCGCGCCTCCCTGCCTCGTGGCTTCCTTGTTGCTTCCTTGACGTCCACTCCAAGTCTCCTGGATTGTGTTTGTTCCAAAAATAACTCTCCCGAAGGTTTCATTCCGCTTGGATTCCGTTTGATATTCCTTTTCTACGAAACACTGAAATAGGCAAAAAATAGAAATTTGCACTGGGCCTTCGGTTAATAGGTTAGTCCCAAAAATAATATAAAAGTGCATAGTAAATCCCATTAAACATCCAAAATAGATAATATAATAGCATGGAACAATCAAAAATTATAGATACGTTGGAGACGTATCAAGCATCCCCAAGCTTAATTCCTGCTCGTCCTCGAGTAGGTAAATGATAAAAACAGAATTTTTGATGTGGAATGCTACCTATCATAATTCTCAATGTAATTTTCTTTATTGTGGCATGAATGTTCAGATCTGAAACATTCAAGATAAAAGTTTAATATTGACATAAAAATAATAATACTTCAAGCATACTAACAAAGCAATCATGTCTTCTCAAAATAACATGGCCAAAGAAAGTTATCCCTACAAAATCATATAGTCTGGCTATGCTCTATCTTCATCACACAAAATATTTAAATCATGCACAACCGCGATGACAAGCCAAGCAATTGTTTCATACTTTTGATGTTCTCAAAAAATTTCAATCTTCACGCAATACATGAGCGTGAGCCATGGACATAGCACTATATGTGGAATAGAAGGGTGGTTGTGGAGAAGACAAAAAAGGAGAAGATAGTCTCACATCAACTAGGCGTATCAACGGGCTATGGAGATGCCCATCGATAGATATCAATGTGAGTGTGTAGGGATTGCCGTGCAACGGATGCACTAGAGCTATAAGTGTATGAAAGCTCGACAAAAGAAACTAAGTGGGTGTGCATCAAACTTGCTTGCTCACGAAGACCTAGGGCAATTTGAGGAAGCCCATCATTGGAATATACAAGCCAAGTTCTATAATCTAAAATTCCCACTAGTATATGAAAGTGACAACATAGGAGACTCTCTATCATGAAGATCATGGTGCTACTTTGAAGCACAAGTGTGGTAAAAGGATAGTAACATTGTCCCTTCTCTCTTTTTCTCTCATTTTTTATTTGGGCCTTTTCTCTTTTTTTATGGCCTCTTTTTTCTCTTTTTTTATGGCCTCTTTTTTTCTCTTTTTTTCGTCCGGAGTCTCATCCCGACTTATGGGGGAATCACAGTCTCCCTCATCCTTTCCTCACTTGGGACAATGCTCTAATAATGATGATCATCACACTTTTATCTACTTATAACTCAAAAATTACAACTCAATACTTAGAACAAAATATGACTCTATGTGAATGCCTCTATGCAATGAATCAAGAGTGACATGTATGAAAGAATTATAAAGGTGGCTTTGCCACAAATACGATGTCAACTACATGATCATGCAAAGCAATATGACAATGATGAAACGTGTCATAACAACGGAACGGTGGTAAGTTGCATGGCAAAATATCTCGGAATGGCTATGGAAATGCCATAATAGGTAGGTATGGTGGCTGTTTTGAGGAAGGTATATGGTGGGTGTATGATACCGGTGAAAGGTGCGCGGTATTAGAGAGGCTAGCAATGGTGAAAGGGTAAGAGTGCGTATAATCCATGGACTCAACATTAGTCATAAAGAACTCACATACTTATTGCAAAAATCTATTAGTTATCAAAACGAAGTACTACGCGCATGCTCCTAGGGGGATAGATTGGTAGGAAAAGACCGTCGCTCGTCCCCGACCGCCACTCATAAGGAAGACAATCAATAAATAAATAATGCTCTGACTTCATCACATAACGGTTCACCATACGTGCATGCTACGGGAATCACAAACTTTAGAACAAGTATTTCTGAAATTCACAACTACTCAACTAGCATGACTCTAATATCACCATCTTCATATCTCAAAACAATTATAAAGAATCAAACTTCTCATAGTATTCAATGCACTTTATATGATAGTTTTTATTATACCCATCTTGGATGCTCGTCATATTAGGACTAATTTTATAGCCAAAGCAAACTACCATGCTGTTCTATAAGACTCTCAAAATAATATAAGTGAAGCATGAGAGATCAATAATTTCTATAAAATAAAACCACCACCGTGCTAAAAAATATATAAGTGAAGCACTAGAGCAAAATTGTCTAGCTCAAAAGATATAAGTGAAGCACATAGAGTGTTCTAATAAATTCCGATTCATGTGTGTCTCTCCAAAAGGTGTGTACAGCAAGGATGATTGTGGTAAACTAAAAAGCAAAGACTCAAATCATACAAGACGCTCCATGCAAAACACATATCATGTGGTGAATAAAAATATAGCCTCAAGTAAAGTTACCGATGAACGAAGAAGAAAGAGGGGATGCCTTCCGGGGCATCCCCAAGCTTAGGCTTCTGGTTGTCCTTGAATTTTACCTTGGGGTTCCATGGGAATCCCCAAGCTTAGGCTCTTGCCACTCCTTATTCCAAAATCCATCAAATCTTTACCCAAAACTTGAAAACTTCACAACACAAAACTCAACAGAAAATCTCATGAGCTCCGTTAGTATAAGAAAACAAACCACCACCTTAAGGTACTATAATGAACTAATTATTTATTTAGATTGGTGTTAAACCTACTGTATTCCAACTTCTCTATGGTTCATACCCCCCGATACTAGCCATAGATTCATCAAAATAAGCAATCAACACACGAAAAACAGAATCTGTCAAAAACAGAACAGTATGTAGCAATCAGATTTGTTCGAATACTTCTGGAACTCCAAAAATTCTGAAAAACTAGGACAACCTGGAAAATTTGTATATTGATCTACTGCAAAAAGAATTGGCAATTTATCACGTTCTGGTGAATTTTAACAATTATTTTCGTGAGCGAAAAGTTTCTGTCTTTTTCAGCAAGATCAAACAACTATCACCCAAGAAGATCCTATTGGTTCTACTTGGCACAAACACTAATTAAAACATAAAAACACATCTAAACAGAAGCTATATGAATTATTTATTACTAAACAGAAGCAAAAAGCAAGGAAAAAAATAAAATCGGGTTGCCTCCCAACAAGCGCTATCGTTTAACGCCCCTAGCTAGGCATTGATAATTTTAATGATGCTCACATCAAAGACAAGAATTAAAGCACAAAGAGAGCATCATAAAACATGTGATAAACACATCTAAGTCTAACATACTTCCTATGCATAGGAATTTTATAAGCAAACAAATTATCATAGCAAGCAAAAATTAGCATATGCAAGGAAGAAGAAAGAGACGATAGCAATCTCAACATGACGAGAGGTAATTTAGTAAGATAAAAATTTCTACAACCATATTTTCCTCTCTCATAATAATTACATGTAATATCACATGCAAATTCAAAAAAATATCTATCACATAACATATTCTCAACACGATCCACATGCATGCGAAGTTGACACTCTTCCAAAATAGTGGGATTATCATTAACTAAAGTCATGACCTCTCCAAACCCACTTTTATCAAAAATACCATAATATTGAACATTCTCCAAATATGTGGGATCTAAAGTTGACACTCTTCCAAACCCACTATCAATATTATTGCAAACACTATTATCAATCTCATATTCATCATGGGGCTTAAATAAATTTTCAAGATCATAAGGAGAATCACCCCAATCATGATCATTGCAACAAGTAGTAGACATAGCAAAACTAGCATCCCCAAGCTTAGGGTTTTGCATATTATTAGCACAATTGACATCAATAGAATTTA
Source organism: Aegilops tauschii subsp. strangulata (assembly GCF_002575655.3). Lineage (NCBI taxonomy): Eukaryota > Viridiplantae > Streptophyta > Magnoliopsida > Poales > Poaceae > Aegilops > Aegilops tauschii. The sequence continues at coordinate 555,481,898 of NC_053041.3, read as the reverse complement.
TAGTAAAATCATTGCAATCATGCTTTTGATTCAAGGAACTATCAAGTATGGGTGCAATAGCAATAATCTCATGTTTAACATAAGGAACTATAGAAAATTCATCTCCATAAATATTGGCATCATGGCCATAAGAATAGCAAGCATCATGTTCATCAAGGGATATTTCAATCAAATCATCGAAATCATAATTATCTGTAGATTCGTGCATATCATTATTATCTTCCAAAGTAATAGTCATTCTCTCAATAAATTCCTTAACATAGGCATTACGAGCATAGTTTTCATAGCAATATTTAAGTATGTCGGAATTTTCAGATTTGTAGAGAGTAATATCATACTTTTCAATCAAAGAAGCAACTTCATGAGCACCCTTAAAAACGACAAATTCTTCAATTTGTTCGATATCATAGTAACTATAAACACCCTTTCCATAAGAAGATAAGATTTCATTATCATTAAACTCACATAGGTAGGGAATGTGTTTTTTAGGGTTCTTGGAGCAACAAGTAAAATCATAAATTTCACAAAGATTCCAAGCATAGCATAGCAAACTATTTATTTGATACCATAAGAGCTTCCCCTTTTCAGACAAACGATGACGCACAAAATGAGCATGCTCATCTAAAGATTTCCCATCAACTAGGCTAGTTGGGGTTTCAGCACGAGCGCATAAGGATCGAAGATGACCCAAGTACAACACTTTAAGTGGATCCATATCAATAGATTTTTAGCAAGCAAATAGAAGGCACATGGAAACACAAACAAAGATACATACGGGAAGAAGGCGAAGAAAAGGCAAAGGTGAAGTGAGGGAGAGGAAAACGAGAGGCAAATGGCAAATAATGTAATGCGAGGGATAAGACTTTGTGATGGGTACTTGGTATGTCTTGACTTGTGCGTAGATCTCCCCGGCAACGGCGCCAGAAATCCTTCTTGCTACCTCTTGAGCATGCGTTGGTTTTCCCTTGAAGAGGAAAGGGTGATGCAGCAAAGTAGCGTAAGTATTTCCCTCAGTTTTTTAGAACCAAGGTATCAATCCAGTAGGAGGTTACACGCAAGTCGCCTCGTACCTACATAAACAAATAAGAACCTTGCAACCAACACGATAAAGGGGTTGTCGATCCCTTCACGACCACTTGCAAAAGTGAGATCTGATAGAGATAATAAGATAAATATTTTTGGTGTTTTTATGATATAGATTGGAAAGTAAAGATTGCAAAATAAAAGACAGAAGAAACAGTAAATTGATAGGAAAATAATATGATGGAAGATAGACCCGGGGGCCATAGGTGTAACACCCAAAATTTTATTTGGCCTTTTCAAAGATTTTATTTGACATGAGGGAGGTGATTTAAATTTTTCTTCAAAAGAACTCTCCCTTTCAAAATATTTTTTTATGGCAAGAGTTTTATTTGGATTCACCCAAGACTTGTTTTGATCTTGGAGGTTCTTGCTTTTTATTTGGACTCAAACCAAAATGTTTTTCTTTTGGAAAAATGGCTTTTGAAAATTTCTTTGAAAAAAAGGCCCTATAGCTTTTGGAATAATCCTTTACCACTTTCAACAATTCTCTCTTGCCATGGCCTTAGTGCAAATCCACTCTCCTAACCCTTCCCTCACCTTTGGATCATGATTTACTTCAAATCCAGCAAGTTGGACCTCTCCATATAATTTTTTTTCCATTTAAATCTTATCAAAACAATTTCTGTCTTCTATTCTAGCCCTTGGAGTTTTACAAAGGAACTACCCTTTCTGTTTTGATTTTTGCCCCCAAACCTTTTCCCCTTCCTAGTCCTTTGAACCCTCAACCAAGATCCAGGAAGATCCACTGGTCTTCAGTTCAAAATTTTCAAACTATACTTGCTGCAAGTTTGGACCAGATTTGTCAAATTTGGTGAAATTCATTCAAATCTTTCTCCAAAAATTCTGAGTAAAATCAGGCAGCCCCTGGGTGCATTGAGTGGTCACCTCACCAAGTCCCAGCTCCAGAAAAAAATTTCTCCTTGCCAAATCATTCTGTCGAACACCTACTGGACACTGTTACTGTCATTGTTCAGTTAAGTTCAGAAAACAGTTTCAGTGCACTGTCGTTTTCTTCAGTGTTTGTTGTCCATCTCGCCAGTGCCGCGTTGTCGCCGTGTTCCCCGTCCCCTCCCCCTTGTCCTCTGCACCACACGAGCGCCTGGACACTTGCGGACGTCGGCGACGAGCTGGAGGAGGTGCGCCGCCCCGTGACCGATGCCAGCGGCGGCTTTGCGGCCGCCAGAGAGAGGCGCGGCGCAGACGGCGCCACCCAGCGCCGCCCAAGCCACGGGAGATCGCCACGTGGCCTTCCACTCCCCAGAACGCACTGCCACTCTCGTCGTGAACCGCTGGGCGCGGAGCGCGCTCTCTGCCGCCGTCGTGCCCGTGCGGCCACCCCACCATGGACCAGTGCCATTACGCCAAGACTAACCGAGATTAGCGGGGGAACGGCACCAGTACACCTCACTGATGCTGCCTGGCCACTCAAACCCCCTGCTCAACCACTGCCTCGCCATAATCGCTCGCCGAGATTTCCCGTTCACGGCCATCCCCTCGAATCGCCTATAAATAGAGGCCCCGAGCTCGAACTCGAACCCACACCATCTCTGCACTCCACCTAGACCGCGCCAAGCCACTGGAAGAGCCCCGGGGGAGCCTTCTTCGCCAGCTCCGGCCGCCGCGACCCGCCACGGGATCCAGCTCGATTCGCTCCCGTGCGTGCACCTCTGCCTCCCATCTCTTGCCAGTAGCTCTCTAGTGCATCCCTCTTTCTGACCCGCGCTTCAATTCGAGGTTTGCAGCACACCACCGGAGTTCTCCACCACCACCCGAGCCGCCGTCCGCCGGAGAAAGTGTCTCCGTCGACGTGGTGCTCTCCGTCGGTCGAGTCCACCACCCACCGACGCGGAAGGACACGCTGAAGCTCTTGGTACACTCCGATCTCCCTATCTCGCCGTGGTTCGACGCCGGCGACCACCGCAGTCTTCGGGCGCCGGCGAGCCTTTTTAAACCTGACATGTGGACCCCCCTGTCAGCCTCTATTCTCTTCTCCCTCGAAACGTTTTTTGTTGGCGCCTTCTTTCCGAACCGTTTTCTGTTTTCTCAGTTTAGCCCCTGGAACTTCTCTGTTTCATTACAGATGAGCCCCTGGACAGAAACCTTTATAACTTTTTAATAAAAAGTGATTTTTGAGTGATTTTTTTTTGTCAGTCTTGTATTTTTGTCTAGTTTTTTATAGTATTTATTTGGAAAAAATTTGGAGAAGTTTTTATGCACGCGTTGGTTTTCACGTTAGTGCCCGTTTTCGTACGCCGTAGGTTCCGGAAGAGGTGACGGAGCCGCGAACTTCGCCGAGCTAGACTCCGACTTCTCCGAACCAGGCAAGCATGTTTGAACCTTTGATATGATAGGTGTTTTGCATGTTTGCGTGAGAGGTTGTGCATGGCGTATGAGTATCGGTGAGTACCTCGTTGCTTGTGAGGCAACTACCCGCGTGTTCCAAAGTTGCGATGATCTCTGGTGAGAGATGGCCTAATCATGTGGTGACATGAAGGGCAGCAAGGTGGTACTGTTGTAGCATACCAGCCTTGCGTCATCCGTCAAATTCCGACGTTAACGTGGACGGAGTCACGTTATCGTTCTTCCCCCTTCCGTGCTATCACATGTTTTCTGCCAGAATGCGGTTTAGTAAGTTGGTAACCTCTTTCCGTGTACACACCAAACAGGGGGGCCGGGATGATGGTTCCATGGCCCTGGATTAAAGCCAGTCATCCGATCAGGGGGCATGGGTGTTTCCGGTTGGGACCGAGAGGGGGGCACCCCTTAGAGCGCGCGTATAGAAATTTGATCCCATGCTACGCGAGGTTGTAGCCTCCCCGTCTCAAGGTTTTTCTTGAACGTTGCCGAGGGTGATTCTTGGCTTCGCAAATGATGAATGGGTGTGTACTGGTTAGATGTGTTTCTTCCAAAACACCGTAAACGGAACTAGTCCCCGTGACTACTGAAATCCGTTGGCTGTGGTTAAAGTACAAACTCTGCAGAGTCAAATCCTTCCGAGTCATCGTATCCATAGTCAAGTATCATGATCAGCGTACCCATATCTATGTCGTAACCTCGTGGTATACTCTTCGTTCCGGTAAGCAAGCTGAGTGGTGGACTTGGCTGAACGTTATTCCTGTGGATGGACTAACCCTGTTGTTTACCTCATGTCTGCTTATTCTCTTGATATGATTTATAATTCATGAGCTACTAAGTTATGAATATAAGCCCTTTATGTGATGTCGCTCAGACGTCCGACTGTGGCATGTTTTGCCTCTTACTTTCAATATAATCCCTTTATGTGATGTCGCTCAGACATCCGACTGTGGCACGCACTGCCTTTATTTTCTGTTATAAGCCCTTTATGTGGTGTCGCCCTGACGCCCGACTGCGGCATTATTATTCTCGCAGTTTCCTCTCGAGGAGTCATTCAGACCCTCGTTTGGCACCAGTATTCACTATTCTTGCAGTTTCCTCTCGAGGAGTCATTCAGACCCTCGTTTGGCACCAGTATTACTATTCTTGCAGTTTCCTCTCGAGGAGTCATTCAGACCCTCGTTTGGCACCCAGTATTTAATTTGGGATTTCGGGAGGACTACCGCCCGACTTCTCTGTTATTTTCTCATGCAATTATTGTCTCTATGTCTGAACGCACTTGTTACCCTGTTCTTATGCTTCATGTTTACATTTGTTATATCTTATGTCCGAACTGTCTTGCGAGTACTTTCATAGTACTCACCTGGCTTGTTGATTTGGCCAGATGTTGACGAAGGCGATCTCTTGGATGAAGAGTTTGATAGCGCGTCCGACGCCTAGAGGAGTCCCAGTCAGTCCTGTGCGATCCCGGATTTGGTCACTTATATTATATACGCTTCCGCCACCCGCAATAAGTCTCCTCGAGCCTCACTCCGACGCTCGAAGAGCTGTAGTTTTCAGGAGTCATATCACCCACTTCGCGGTGATATTTCCACCATCGTTGTTATCGTGAGTTAGTAGTTATGCCACCCTATCCGCCGTTATGTTTTATCGGCGTGCATGTAATAAATTGTTGAGCAGTCCCCGCTCAACCTTGTATTATATTCAGTACTCCTGGTATTTTTCTTCTGTGACCAAGATATTGTCTACCAGTGAGAAGGAATTCTTCTTTACTGGTCCGTAAAAGGGATTGGTCTGTCAATAAATATTTTATTGAAAAACCGGTCGTGACAAGCTTGGTATCAGAGCCAGGCTGACTGTAGGAAGCCACTAGGTGTGATCGCTAATCGGTTATTAGCGTCTTTTGTGCTTTTTCAGCATTTTGCAATTGTAGCTATTTTCTGTTGGTCATCATAAATTTATGACATGACTACTCAGAATTTTTGCCTACTTTTGTAGATGGCTGGCAGCAGCTGTGAGACTCGAGTGTTCACGAACATGCCCGAGGGGTTTGTCAAGCTCCTCGTCTCCATCACCAAGCTCGCGATCGGGCCAGCGACTCGCCCGGAGTTCACGCTTTACCAGCACAAGCTCAGTGACGACGTGTCTATGCACCAAGTTGTGGTGCAATTCAAGGGAGGACGTTCGGCAGCTCGCCACTTCCGTTTTGTGGGAAGGGCCATGCCTATGGAGAGGCATGCCATGCAGATGGCTGCCCGTGAGGCGATAGCTCGTCTTCGGGACATCCTTCCTACGATGAAGACTCGTCGCTACCGCTACCTCCCATGCCATGTGCCATATGCCAGTCACTATGCATTCGCCTGCCATCGGGGAGAACGAGATGAAGCCATCGAGATGGTTGTGGAGTATCTCAAGGCTCTGGAGGAGTCTTTCGACAACCTCGTGGACGATCTTGTGGCTGCCCGCATGGACTTAGTCCGGGGCGGTCCTGCCTGCAGGAAGGAGCTTCTTCACACAGCACCGCCTCTGACATTCGTCTCGTCCTCAGCATCTTATGCACCGGCCGTTTTAGCCACTGCTCGCCGTCTGCCTACCACTGAGGAGTTCGACAGAGTCATCGCTCCTACTCCAGTCAGAGCTGCACCGCCTGCCACACCCGCACTACCGTCTGTCGCTCCCGCGCCATCACTGCAGCGCAGTGTTGCACGCCAGGAGCCAGCTAGGGAGGAGGTGGAGGTTGAGTCTCCTGGACCGCTGAGTCTTGCCCTCGGCAAGGGAAAGGAAATCTTCACCATCTCCGACTGAGAGCGCCGAGTAGCCGTGCGTTATGTCTGCTTGTATGATGTGTTTTTCTCTGTACGCTAGTTCGTATTTGTGTGTTTGCTGCTTTCCGGAGGAGTACGCTAGTCTAAATAACATGTCAGGAATGTGTACGCGCATCCTGAGTGTTGTATCGTGTGTTTGCTTTTTGCGTGTAAGATATATGCTAAGCAGTTCTTCTCCGTGCAAAATCGTTTATGTTTTCTTAAAAAACCTTGAGGTCTTTTAAATTGTTGTCTTTGCAAGATTTTCCTTGTGCTACACAGTTCTTCTCATGGGTTTTGCAAAATAATACCCCAGACTAGAAAAATGTCTCGCCCATGGACTCGCTCCATGCCCAATCAGCCAGAAGAAGTTTATGGGACACAGACTAGCAACAACTTCACTCAGGGACAGTCCAGTCAACAAGACAGCGAAGCAGCCTTGTCCCAAGTATGCCGTCTCTTCGAACAAATCCAGCAACAGCACCAAGAGATGATGAATCACGTCATCAATATGGGAAACCACCGTGAACCCTATCAACCTCATTCCAAGTTATCTGAGTTACAGAAGACTCGCCCTTCAACTTTTGCTCACACTGATAGGCCGCTGGAAGCCGATGACTGGCTTCGTGATATCGAAAGGAAGCTGATTATTGCTCAGTGTTCAGATCATGAGAAGGTGCTTTATGCACCACACTACCTTACTGGAGCAGCTGCAGCATGGTGGGAAAACTTCCTACACATGCATCCCAGTGAACACAACATCACCTGGGAAGAGTTCAAGGAAGGCTTTCGTGGGGCACACATCCCCAGGAGCATAAAAATCAAGAAAAGAGAATTTGACGACCTCAAGCAAAGAGGCATGTCAGTGACAGAATACAACGGTCAGTTTACCCAGCTATCTCGTTATGCCTACGACGAACACATGACAGAGAGCAAGAAGATGGAAAAATTCCTGGACGGTCTGGCACCAGCCCTGAGATGCCAGCTGGTGGTACACACTTTCCCGGATTTTAAAACTCTGGTTGACAAGGCCATCACCTTGGAGAATGAGCGCCGCAGCCTGGAAGATATCCGTAAGCGAAAGAGGGACAAGACGGTTCTTGCTCGCAACAACCGAAGCCAGACTGAGGTTCCAAGGACAGGAGCAAGGAAATCCACGACTACTCATCTAAGGCCCGTCAGGCAATTTCATGCCAGGGACAAGGAGTTCACGTACCATCCAGGGGTCACCTGCTATGCTTGTGGTGAAGAAGGGCACTATGCTAAACAATGCCCAAAGCCGAGGAACTCGGCCCCCAAGCCGAACAATGGTGGAAACAATCCCGCCCCCAAGCGCAACAATTTCAATCCCAACAACAACCACAAGAAGGGTCACCTGAACCATGTGACCAGGGAAGAAGCGCAGAATGCCCCAGACATCGTGCTTGGTACGTTCCCTGTCAACACAGTACCTGCCACGGTTTTGTTTGATTCTGGAGCTTCCAATTCGTTCGTTTCGAAGATTTTTGTTTTGCAACATGGTTTTCCGATACTTCCCTTGGAAAAATCTATGATCATCAAGTCCCCCGGAAATAAGCAAATCGCTCAGAGCTACTGCCAAGGAGTAATCATTGAGTTCGAAGGACTACAGTTCCAAGCAAATCTCGTCGTGTTGGAAAATAAAGGACTGGATGTCATTTTAGGGATGGACTGGTTGACCACCAACAAAGGATTCATTGACTGTTTCAATCGGACCGTGATTCTCACTCACCATCATGGCAAGACAATAAAGGTTACAGCTCAGGAAAGACCACGATCGCAGCAACCAAAACTGAACAAAGTGGACATTTCATAACTGAGGAAAGTTCCAGTGGTATGTGAGTTTCCTGACGTATTTCCTGAAGAACTGCCAGGCATGCCACCAGACCGAGAGATAGAATTCAGCATCAAACTAGCACCTGGCACCGCTCCCATCTATAAGAAACCTTATAGAATGGCACCCTCAGAATTGGTGGAGTTGAAGAAGCAGATAAAGGAATTATTGGACAAAGGATTTATTCGAGCCAGCTCCTCACCATGGGGTTCGCCAGTGTTGTTCGCCAAGAAAAAGGATGGGACACTGAGACTGCGTATAGACTATCGAGCCCTCAATATGGTCACCATCAAAAACAAATATCCGATGCCACGGATAAATGATTTGTTCGACCAGCTCGCACAAGCCAAGGTGTTCTCAAAAATTGATTTGAGATCGGGATATCATCAATTGAAAGTACGGACAGAAGATATCCCTAAAACAGCATTCACCTCCAGATACGGATTATATGAATTCACAGTGATGCCTTTTGGTCTAACAAACGCCCCCGCATATTTCGTCCACCTCATGAACGAAGTGTTCATGAAATTCATGCACAAATTTGTTGTGGTGTTCATTGACGATATTCTGGTTTACTCAAGGACACCGGAAGAGCATGCTGAACATCTCAGAATTGCTTTGGGAGAATTGAGGAAACATCAGTTGTATGCCAAATTTAGCAAGTGTGAATTTTGGCTAAGACAAGTTGGTTTCACAGGCCATATATTGAACCAAGAAGGCGTGGCCGTAGACCCAGAAAAAGTCAAAGCCATACTTGACTGGAAGCCACCCGCCAACGTTACAGATGTGCGGAGTTTCCTGGGAATGGCCGGATATTACAGAAGATTTATTGAAGGATTCTCCACTGTGGCAAAACCAATAACACAGTTGCTCAAGAAAGACAAGAAATTTGTATGGACGGAAGCATGCGAGAGAAGCTTCCAAGAACTTAAGAAGAAGCTGACAACCGCACCGGTCTTAACTGTGCCAGACATACACAAGAGTTTTGAAGTGTATTGTGACGCGTCCCGAAAAGGTCTCGGATGTGTGCTAATGCAGGATGGCAAAGTTGTCGCGTATGCCTCCAGGCAGCTGCGAAAACATGAGGAAAATTACCCAACACATGACTTGGAGCTAGCAGCAGTCATACATGCACTCAAGGAGTGGAGGCACTTTCTATTGGGAAATCGCTGTGAAATATATACGGACCATAAGAGTCTCAAATATATTTTCACACAACCAGAGCTAAATTTACGCCAACGACGCTGGTTGGAATTGGTCAAGGACTATGATGTCGGCATTCACTACCATCCGGGGAAAGCAAATGTAGTGGCTGATGCCCTTAGTCGAAACCCCAGCCCGGACAACGACGGTCCGCAAAACTTGAGGCCTGAGTTTCAGCAAGAGTTCGCTAGGCTCAACATGATGTTAGCCTCTGAGGGCACGGTATCAAATCTGGAGATACAACCCACCCTAGTGGAACAAATCAAGAAAGCTCAACAGGGACATCCCAGCATCGAGGGTATTAAGAAGAAAATGGACCTTGGTAAGGCTTCAGAGTTCGTCACAGACAGTGAAGGAATATTATGGTACGGAGACAGACTTTGCGTGCCTAACATTGAGGAACTCAAGCAACAAATCCTAACCGAAAGCCACACCGCTCCATACTCAATCCATCCTGGAGGAACTAAAATGTACAAAGACATTCAGGAAAGATTTTGGTGGCACGGTATGAAAAGGGATATAGCCGCATTCATTGCTTGTTGCGATTCATGTTAGCGCATCAAGGCCGAGCATCAAAAGCCAGCAGGGCTACTCCAGCCAAACAGGATACCGGAGTGGAAATGGGATGAAATAGGAATGGACTTCATCGTCAGACTACCCCGATCACAACGCGGAAATGACGCCATATGGGTCATCACAGACCGACTAACCAAGGTTGCTCATTTCATTCCCGTGAAGACTACCTACTCCACACAAAGACTGGCCAAACTTTATCTCTCCCGTATAGTTTGTTTGCATGGAGTCCCAAAGACTATAATATCCGACCGAGGCACCCAATTTGTCTCCAAATTTTGGGATCACCTACAACAAGCTCTGGGCACGCAACTAGCATTCAGTACAGCGTACCACCCTCAGACAGATGGACAAATGGAACGTGTAAACCAAATCCTAGAGGATATGCTGAGAGCCTGTGTGCTCACCTATGGATCCAGTTGGGAAGAGAGTTTGCCGTATGCCGAGTTTGCTTACAACAACAGTTACCAAGCCAGCTTGCAAATGGCACCCTTTGAAGCATTGTACGGACGGAGGTGTCGTACCCCACTGAATTGGTCAGAAACAGGTGACAGCCGTATCTTCAGCCCAGACCTGCTCAAGGAGGCCGAGGAGAAAGTTAAGCAGATCAGGGATAGACTCAAGACAGCGCAGAGCCGACAAAAGAGCTACTACGATCAAAAACATCGTGAGGTCAGCTTTGAACCCGGTGATTCCGTATACCTACGAGTGTCTCCTATGAGGGGTCTGCAACGGTTCAAAATTAAGGGGAAGCTAGCCCCGAGATTTATTGGTCCATTTTGTGTAATTGCACGAAGAGGCACGGTAGCCTACGAGCTAGACCTACCCAAGGAGCTGTCAGACGTCCATGACGTGTTCCACGTCTCTCAATTGAGAAAATGTGTAAGTAACCTGGAGAAGCATGTGCCTCATGAAAACATTGATGTGCCACCAGACCTCACCTACAGAGAGAGGCCAGTAAAGATATTGGAAGAGTCTGAAAGGAGGACCCGTCAGAAAACGACAAAAATTTTCAGAGTACAGTGGAGCAACCACACTGAGGATGAAGCTACATGGGAAAGGGAAGATTTTCTCCAGGCAGAGTATCCATACCTATTTGAGGATCAGCTGAAATCTCGAGGACGAGATTTTTCCTAAGGGGGTAGGTGTTGTGACACCCAAAATTTTATTTGGCCTTTTCAAAGATTTTATTTGACATGAGGGAGGTGATTTAAATTTTTCTTCAAAAGAACTCTCCCTTTCAAAATATATTTTTTATGGCAAGAGTTTTATTTGGATTCACCCAAGACTTGTTTTGATCTTGGAGGTTCTTGCTTTTTATTTGGACTCAAACCAAAATGTTTTTCTTTTGGAAAAATGCCTTTTGAAAATTTCTTTGAAAAAACGCCCTATAGCTTTTGGAATAATCCTTTACCACTTTCAACAATTCTCTCTTGCCATGGCCTTAGTGCAAATCCACTCTCCTAACCCTTCCCTCACCTTTGGATCATGATTTACTTCAAATCCAGCAAGTTGGACCTCTCCATATAATTTTTTTTCCATTTAAATCTTATCAAAACAATTTCTGTCTTCTATTCTAGCCCTTGGAGTTTTACAAAGGAACTACCCTTTCTGTTTTGATTTTTGCCCCCAAACCTTTTCCCCTTCCTAGTCCTTTGAACCCTCAACCAAGATCCAGGAAGATCCACTGGTCTTCAGTTCAGATTTTTCAAACTATACTTGCTGCAAGTTTGGACCAGATTTGTCAAATTTGGTGAAATTCATTCAAATCTTTCTCCAAAAATTCTGAGTAAAATCAGGCAGCGCCTAGGTGCATTGAGTGGTCACCTCACCAAGTCCCAGCTCCAGAAAAAAATTTCTCCTTGCCAAATCATTCTGTCGAACACCTACTGGACACTGTTACTGTCATTGTTCAGTTAAGTTCAGAAAACAGTTTCAGTGCACTGTCGTTTTCTTCAGTGTTTGTTGTCCATCTCGCCAGTGCCGCGTTGTCGCCATGTTCCCCGTCCCCTCCCCCTTGTCCTCTGCACCGCACGAGCGCCTGGACACTTGCGGACGTCGGCGACGAGCTGGAGGAGGTGCGCCGCCCCGTGACCGACGCCAGCGGCGGCTTTGCGGCCGCCAGAGAAAGGCGCGGCGCAGACGGCGCCACCCAGCGCCGCCCAAGCCACGGGAGATCGCCGCGTGGCCTTCCACTCCCCAGAACGCGCTGTCACTCTCGTCGTGAACCGCTGGGCGCGGAGCGCGCTCTCTGCCACCGTTGTGCCCGTGCGGCCACCCCACCGTGGACCAGCGCCATTACGCCAAGACTAACCGAAATTAGCGGGGGAACGGCACCAGTACACCTCACTGATGCTGCCTGGCCACTCAAACCCCCTGCTCAACCACTGCCTCGCCGTAATCGCTCGCCGGAGATTTCCCGTTCATGGCCATCCCCTCGAATCGCCTATAAATAGAGGCCCCGAGCTCGAACTCGAACCCACACCATCTCTGCACTCCACCTAGACCGCGCCAAGCCACTGGAAGAGCCCCGGGGGAGCCTTCTTCCCCAGCTGCGGCCGCCGCGACCCGCCACGGGATCCAGCTCGATTCGTTCCCGTGCGTGCACCTCTGCCTCCCATCTCTTGCCAGTAGCTCTCTAGTGCATCCCTCTTTCTGACCCGCGCTTCAATTCGAGGTTTGCAGCACACCACCGGAGTTCTCCACCACCACCCGAGCCGCCGTCCGCCGGAGAAAGTGTCTCCGTCGACGTGGTGCTCTCCGTCGGTCGAGTCCACCACCCACCGACGCGGAAGGACACGTTGAAGCTCTTGGTACACTCCGATCTCCCTATCTCGCCGTGGTTCGACGCCGGCGACCACCGCAGTCTTCGGGCGCCGGCAAGCCTTTTTAAACCTGACATGTGGACCCCCTGTCAGCCTCTATTCTCTTCTCCCTCGAAACGTTTTCTGTTGGCGCCTTCGGGCAAATACGTCTTCCCTTTGAGCTTGCGCGTTTCTTTCCGAACCGTTTTCTGTTTTCTCAGTTTAGCCCCTGGATCTTCTCTGTTTCATTACATATGAGCCCCTGGACAGAAACCTTTATAACTTTTTAATAAAAGTGATTTTTGAGTGATTTTTTTGTCAGTCTTGCCTTTTTGTCTAGTTTTTTATAGTATTTATTTGGAGAAGTTTTTATGCACGCGTTGGTTTTCACGTTAGTGCCCGTTTTCGTATGCCGTAGGTTCCGGAAGAGGTGACGGAGCCGCGAACTTCGCCGAGCTAGACTCCGACTTCTCCGAACCAGGCAAGCATGTTTGAACCTTTGATATGATAGGTGTTTTGCATGTTTGCGTGAGAGGTTGTGCATGGCGTATGAGTATCGGTGAGTACCTCGTTGCTTGTGAGGCAACTACCCGCGTGTTCCAAAGTTGCGATGATCTCTGGTGGGAGATGGCCTAATCATGTGGTGACATGAAGGGCAGCAAGGTGGTACTGTTGTAGCATACCAGCCTTGCGTCATCCGTCAAATTCCGACGTTAACGTGGACGGAGTCACGTTATCGTTCTTCCCCCTTCCGTGCTATCACATGTTTTCTGCCAGAATGCGGTTTAGTAAGTTGGTAACCTCTTTCCGTGTACACACCAAACAGAGGGGCCGGGATGATGGTTCCATGGCCCTGGATTAAAGCCAGTCATCCGGTCAGGGGGCATGGGTGTTTCCGGTTGGGACCGAGAGGGGGGCACCCCTTAGAGCGCGCGTATAGAAATTTGATCCCATGCTACGCGAGGTTGTAGCCTCCCCGTCTCAAGGTTTTTCTTGAACGTTGCCGAGGGTGATTCCTGGCTTCGGAAATGTTGAATGGGTGTGTACTGGTTAGATGTGTTTCTTCCAAAACACCGTAAACGGAACTAGTCCCCGTGACTACTGAAATCCGTTGGCTGTGGTTAAAGTACAAACTCTGCAGAGTCAAATCCTTCCGAGTCATCGTATCCATAGTCAAGTATCATGATCAGCGTACCCATATCTATGTCGTAACCTCGTGGTATACTCTTCGTTCCGGTAAGCAAGCTGAGTGGTGGACTTGGCTGAACGTTATTCCTGTGGATGGACTAACCCTGTTGTTTACCTCATGTCTGCTTATTCTCTTGATATGATTTATAATTCATGAGCTACTAAGTTATGAATATAAGCCCTTTATGTGATGTCGCTCAGACGTCCGACTGTGGCATGTTTTGCCTCTTACTTTCAATATAAGCCCTTTATGTGATGTCGCTCAGACATCCGACTGTGGCACGCACTGCCTTTATTTTCTGTTATAAGCCCTTTATGTGGTGTCGCCCTGACGCCCGACTGCGGCATTATTATTCTCGTAGTTTCCTCTCGAGGAGTCATTCAGACCCTCGTTTGGCACCAGTATTCACTATTCTTGCAGTTTCCTCTCGAGGAGTCATTCAGACCCTCGTTTGGCACCAATATTACTATTCTTGCAGTTTCCTCTCGAGGAGTCATTCAGACCCTCGTTTGGCACCCAGTATTTAATTTGGGATTTCGGGAGGACTACCGCCCGACTTCTCTGTTATTTTCTCATGCAATTATTGTCTCTATGTCTGAACACACTTGTTACCCTGTTCTTATGCTTCATGTTTACATTTGTTATATGTTATGTCTAAACTGTCTTGCGAGTACTTTCATAGTACTCACCTGGCTTGTTGATTTGGCCAGATGTTGACGAAGGCGATGTCTTGGATGAAGAGTTTGATAGCGCGTCCGACGCCTAGAGGAGTCCAGTCAGTCCTGTGCGATCCCGGATTTGGTCACTTATATTATATACGCTTCCGCCACCCGCAATAAGTCTCCTCGAGCCTCACTCCGACGCTCGAAGAGCTGTAGTTTTCAGGAGTCATATCACCCACTTCGCGGTGATATTTCCACCATCGTTGTTATCGTGAGTTAGTAGTTATGCCACCCTATCCGCCGTTATGTTTTATTGGCATGCATGTAATAAATTGTTGAGCAGTCCCCGCTCAACCTTGTATTATATTCAGTACTCCTGGTATTTTTCTTCTGTGACCAAGATATTGTCTACCAGTGAGAAGGAATTCTTCTTTACTGGTCCGTAAAAGGGATTGGTCTCTCAATAAATATTTTATTGAAAAACCGGTCGTGACAATAGGTTTCACTAGTGGCTTCTCTCAAGATATCATAATTTACGGTGGGTGAACGAATTACTGTCGAGCAATTGATAGAAAAGTGCATAGTTATGAGAATATCTAGGCATGATCATGTATATAGGCATCACGTCCGCGACAAGTAGACCGAAACGATTCTGCATCTACTACTATTACTCCACACATCGACCGCTATCCAGCATGCATCTAGAGTATTAAGTTCATAAGAACAGAGTAACGCATTAGGAAAGATGACATGATGTAGAGGGATAAACTCAAGCAATATGATATAAACCCCATCTTTCTATCCTCGATGGCAACAATACAATACGTGCCTTGCTGCCCCTGCTGTCACTTGGAAAGGACACCGCAAGATTGAACCAGAAGCTAAGCACTTCTCCCATTGCAAGAAAGATCAATCTAGTAGGTCAAACCAAACTGATAATTCGAAGAGACTTGCAAAGATATTTAAATCATACATATAAGAATTCAGAGAGGAACCAAATATTGTTCATAGATAATCTTGATCAAAAACCCACAATTCATCAGATCTCGACAAACACACGGCAAAAAGAATTACATCAAATAGATCTCCAAGAAGATCGAGGAGAACTTTGTATTGAGATCCAAAGAGAGAGAAGAAGCCATCTAGCTAATAACTATGGACCTGAACGTCTGTGGTAAACTACTCACACATCATCGGAGAGGCTATGGTGTTGATGTAGAAGCCCTCCGTGATCGATTCCCCCTCTGGCGGAGCACCGGAAAAGGCCCCACGATGGGATCTCACGGGTACAGAAGGTTGCAGCGGTGGAAATAGGGTTTCGTGGTGCTCTCGGATGTTTTCAGGGTATATGAGTATATATAGGCGAAAAAAGTAGGTCGGTGGAGCCACAAGGGGCCCACGAGGGTGGGGGTACGCCTACCCCCTGGGCGTGCCTCCCTGCCTCGTGGCTTCCTCGTTGCTTCCTTGACGTTCACTCCAAGTCTCCTGGATTGCGTTTGTTCCAAAAATAACTCTCCCGAAGGTTTCATTCCGTTTGGATTCCGTTTGATATTCCTTTTCTGCGAAACACTGAAATAGGCAAAAAAATAGCAATTTGCACTGGGCCTTCGGTTAATAGGTTAGTCCCAAAATTAATATAAAAGTGCATAGTAAAGCCCATTAAACATCCAAAACAGATAATATAATAGCATGGAACAATAAAAAATTATAGATACGTTGGAGACGTATCAATACTCAGGGAGAACACTTGTACCTTGAAATTTAGTGAGAGATCATCTTATAATGCTACCGCCGTACTAAGCAAACTAAGATGCATAAAAGGATAAACATCACATGCAATCAAATAAGTGATATGATATGGCCATCATCATCTTGTGCCTTTGATCTCCATCTCCAAAGCACCATCATGATCACCATTATCACCGGCTTGACACCTTGATCTCCATCGAAGCATCGTTGTTGTCTCGCCAACTATTGCTTCTACGACTATCGCTGCTGCTTAGTGATGAAGTAAAGCAATTACATGGCGATTGCATTTCATACAATAAAGCGACAATCATATGGCTCCTGCCAGTTGCCAATAACCGTTACAAAACATGATCATCTCATACAACAATTTATATATCATCACGTCTTTACCATATCACATCACAGCAAGCCCTGCAAAAACAAGTTAGATGTCCTCTACTTTGTTGTTGCAAGTTTTACGTGGCCGCTACGGGCTTCTAGCAAGAACCGTTCTTACCTACGCATCAAAACCACAACGGTTTTTTGTCAAGTGTGTTGTTTTAACCTTCAACAAGGACCGGGTGTAGTCAAACTCGATTCAACTAAAGCTGGAGAAACAGACACCCACTAGCCACCTGTGTGCGAAGCACGGCGGTAGAACCAGTCTCATGAACGCGGTCATGTAATGTCGGTCTGGGCCGCTTCATCCAACAATACCGCTGAATCAAAGTATGACATGCTGGTAAGCAGTATGACTGCCCACAACTCTTTGTGTTCTACTCATGCATATAACATCTGCGCATAGACCTGGCTCGGATGCCACTGTTGGGGAACGTAGTATTTTGAAAAATTTCCTACGATCATGCAAGATCTATCTAGGAGAAGCATAGCAACGAGCGGGGAGAGTGTGTCCACGTACCCTTGTAGACCGAAAGCGGAAGCGTTAAGTAACGCGGTTGATGTAGTCGAACGTCTTCGCGATCCAACCGATCAAGTACCAAACGCATGGCACCTCCGTGATCTGCACACGTTCAGCTCGGTGACGTCCCTCAAAATTCTAGATCCAGCTGAGGTCGAGGGAGAGTTTCGTTAGCACGACGGCGTGTTGACGGTGATGATGAAGTTACCGACGCAGGGCTTCGCCTAAGCACTGCGGCAATATGACCGAGGTGGAAATATGTGGAGGGGGGCACCGCACACGGCTAAGAATCAACTTCTGTGTCTATGGGGTGCCCCCCTCCCCCGTATATAAAGGAGGGGAGGAGGGGGCCGGCCGGCCTCATGGTGCGCCCCCAAGGGGGGATTCCTACTCCTACTAGGAGTAGGTTTCCCCCCTTTCCTAGTCCAACTAGGACGGGGAACGAAGGGGAAGAGGGGAAGAAGGAAAGGGGGGTCGGCCCCCTTCCCCAATTAGGATTGGGCTGGGGGGGCGCCCCACCTCTTGGCCGCCTCCTCTCTCTTCCACTAAAGCCCATGTAGGCCCATTAAGCCCATCGGGGGGTTCCGGTAACCCCCCGGTACTCCGGTAAATGCCCGAACTCATCCGAAACCATTCCGGTGTCCAAACATAACCTTCCAATATATCAATCTTCATGTCTCGACCATTTCGAGACTCCTCGTCATGTCCCTGATCACATCCGGGACTCCGAACTACCTTAGGTACATCAAAACACATAAACTCATAATACCGATCGTCATCGAACGTTAAGCGTCCGGACCCTATGGGTTCGAGAACTGTGTAGACATGACCGAGACTCATCTCCGATCAATAACCAATATCAGAACCTGGATGCTCATATTGGTTCCTACATATTCTAGGAAGATCTTTATCGGTCAATCCGCATAACAACATACAATGTTCCCTTTGTCATTGGTATATTACTTGCCCGAGATTCGATCGTCGGTATCATCATACCTAGTTCAATCTCGTTACTGGAAAGTCTCTTTACTCATTCCGTAATGCATCATCCCGCAACTAACGCATAAGTCACATTGCTTGCAAGGCTTATAGTGATGTGCATTACCGAGAGGGCCCAGAGATACCTCTCCGACAATCGGAGTGACAAATCCTAATCTCGATCTGTGCCAACTCAACAAACACCATCGGAAACACCTGTAGAGCATCTTTATAATCACCCAGTTAAGTTGTGACGTTTGATAGCACACTAAGTGTTCCTTCGGTATTCGGGAGTTGCATAATCTCATAGTCATATGAACATGTATAAGTCATGAAGAAAGCAATAGCAATAAACTAAACGATCATAGTGCTAAGCTAACGGATGGGTCAAGTCAATCACATCATTCTCTAATGATGTGATCCCGTTCATCAAATAAAAACACATGTCTATGGCTAGGAAACTTAACCATCTTTGATTAACGAGCTAGTCTAATACATGCATACTAGGGACACTCTGTTTGTCTATGTATTCACACATGTACTAAGTTTCCGGTTAATACAATTCTAGCATGAATAATAAACATTTATCATGATATGAGGAAATATAAATAACAACTTTATTATTGCCTCTAGGGCATATTTCCTTCACATGGCCCGCAAGCTGCATGCCCTGTGCCCTGACCTCTCTACTGTCCACCATACCAGGACAAGAAGCTACCAACTGGCCCTCCACACTTTCTGTACCAGGCAGCCCGACCGGATTAGGCCCAATCCTGACAGCCGAGGCCATAGACGCGTCACCTGCCAGCACACATTGACCGACCCCAGTTTGAATGGACCGTTGGCCCGCACCGGGGTTGGGGGACGTCGCCGACGCTGACGAGGCTCCCGCCGAGCACGCCGGCGAGTGCGGCGGCGGCGGACCATTCCTGCCTCCGAAGCGCGAGTCACCATCTGAATGGCCTCCGGACGACGGGGAAGGCGGCGGCGGCAACCCCGCCTGCGGCCCTTGCTGCACCGGCGCCGTAGCCAGCCGGATGTCGATCGGGTATCAGAGAGCATCAACTCCACCATCAGCCTGCACCGCTTGCCGGCTACACCTGTTCGGCTCCTCCACCGCAAGAATCCGCTGCGAGGGAATGCGTGTCGGGTCATCCGTACGTAGCCACACCATGAAACCAGCCATGTCGATGCGCGCCTCCGTGGTCGTCCTGATCTTGATGACGATCCCCAGACCCAGCAGTAGGGCCTCCGCAGTACGCCTCATCCACGCATTCGCCGGAACCCCACGTAGCACCAGCGGCACTAGGAATGGCATGGAGATGGCCGTAGCATGCGAGTGACGGGACCAGGGCGTGAAAACAAGGTCGAAGTGCCTGTTGCCCGCCCGCCCATGCCGGAGAAGCCTGCTCCTAATCTCCGGCGACCGACAGAGAACAAGGAAATCCTCCGGGAAGTACTCTCTGATGGACATGTCGAGCGGCTCCAACTCAATCTCCTGCGCAATGACACCGGCGACCGAGGCCAGATCAGCCGCGCCGCGCTCACCCACAACGGTCACCACCACCGCCCTAGCGAGCTCCTCCTCGAGCGCACGCAGGTCAGGGCCCGAGTCCAAGAAAATGGCATCCACCTGATCATCCACCAACGCGGGTGAAGCCCGCGACGACTCCACCGGCGCAAAGGGGGCCGAGAAGCCTGGACCGGCCATGCTAGCCACAGACCTGATGCTCACCACATGGCTCCATGGAACGCCAACTTGGACCGCGCCAGCCGTTGGCGGCCCTGGGGGGGTGGTGGCAGGGCCGGCTGTGGCACCATGGGGGAAGGAGGCGGTGACGAGGGAGCCCGGGGCAGAGTCCCCTGCATGACTGGCATCGGCGGCGCACGACTCGGGCGAAGGGCAGGCGGCGGCCGCGGGGGGTCCACCGGCGACGAGCTGTTGGGCGGGGGCGTGGGCGGGTGCATTCTCTGGAGATGTGCCCCTTCCCGTCACAGCGCACGCACACCGGCGGATTGGTGCACATGGCCGATATGTGCTTCTCGTTGCCGCAGTTGTAGCAGCAGCCGACGAGCTTCGCTGGAATCCGGCCCCGCGGCGGCCGCGAGGACGGCAGGATGTTGGGCCACCTGCCCGGAGGGGAAAGGCATGTCAGCCTCGGCGGGGAGCGCAGCCGCGTCACCGCAGGCGGGCGGCTTGCCTGCGTCTTCCAGGGCAACTCGCCCCCCGCGCGAGGAAGGGGGAGCCGTGGCCTCAGCGCGCACGATCGGACCGCGCGCCGTGCCCACCACGTCGGGAACCACCAGTAGGGAGTGAGGGAGTCCTGGACTAATGGGTCCTCGGGCGTCCGGCCTGTTAGCCATGGGCCGGACTGATGGGCTGTGAAGGTACGAAGACCGAAGACTGCACCCGTGTCCGGATGGGACTCTCCTTGGCGTGGAAGGCAAGCTTGGCGACTAAATATGTAGATTCCTTTTCTTTGTAACCGACCTGGTGTAACCCTAGATCCTCCCGGTGTCTATATAAAGCGAAGGACTTAGTTCGGAAAGGGGGATAGACTCATTACCATAGTCATACAGGCTAGACTTCTAGGGTTTAGCCATTACGATCTCATGGTAGATCAACTCTTGTAATACTCATATCCATCAAGATCAATCAAGCAGGAAGTAGAGTATCACCTCCATAGAGAGGGCCCGAACCTGGGTAAACATCGTGTCCCATGTCTCCTGTTACCATCGCCTTAGACGCACAGTTCGGGACCCCCTACCCGAGATCCGCCGGTTTTGACACCGACATTGGTGCTTTCACTGAGAGTTCCACTGTGCCGTCGACGAAAAGTTCGATGGCCCCTTCAATCATCGATAGTGACGCTGTCCAAGGAGAAACCTTCCTCCCCGGACAGATCTTCATGTTTGACGGCTTCGCACTGCGGGCCAACTCGTTTGGCCACCTGGAGCAGATCGATAGCTATGCCCCTGGCCATCAGGTCAGATTTGGGAGTTTGAACTACGTTGCGGACATCCGTGGAGATTTGATCTTTGCCGGATTCGAGACCGCGGCGACCGCTCCCGGTCACCTTGAGGAACATGAACTAAATCTGTCGTTAGACCGCATCCAGGAGATAGCTCTTGTGACCACTTCGGCCTTAGATCCAGAGCACACTGCGGCATCCAAGGATTGGAGGTTCAACCCCACTACGGAGGCCAAAGATTCCCCGGCGTTGGAGCCACATATGGACTTAATCTCACGCAATACTCGTGTCACCGGAACTCCGGACTCTTCACTGGGTATAAGTTCCAAACCATGCGAGTCCGCGGATACCGAGCTTGATCGTTTATCGATCTTCGAGTTCAGCGCCGCAGACATCTTCCAGCACTCGCCCTTGGGCGATGTGCTGAACTCATTAAAGAACTTGTCCTTGGTGGGGGACTCACAGCCGAACTATGTACGGTTCGAACTAGAGGCTGATGATGGGGAATTTTGCTTCCCACCCACCACCCACTTCATAGCCACTGTCGAGGATTTAACCGACATGCTTGACTATGGCTCCGAAGACATTCCCAGTATGGACGATGATGCCGACAAGGAGCAAGTCCAAAACCCGCCATTCACTGGACGACGGATGGCCACCTCCTCCTATGACGTATACATGGTGGACACGCCTGAAAAAACTAACAACGATGACAAAGAGGATCCAGTTGAGGATAAAACTCCTGAGAGACAGCCCAAGCACCAGCTCCCTCGACGCCGCTCTAAGTCACGTTGTTCCAAAGACTGCAGTACGGGCACCGGAAAAAATAATACTTCGGACGATCTCGAAAATAATGAAGACCCCGTAAAGGTAACCTCCGAACAAGGGGAACGGGAAAATGGGCAAGTTAGCCCTGACGAACAGGCCATACACGGAGACTTGGAGGACAGTAATTATCTTCCGCTCTCCGAGGAAGAGGAGAGCCTCGGCAACAAGGATTTCATCATGCCTGAGGAACCTCTCGAGCAGGAGCGCTTTAAATGCCGGCTAATAGCCACTGCAAGGAGCCTGAAAAAGAAGCAGCTGCAGCTTCAAGCGGACCAAGATCTGCTCAATGATAGATGGACCAAAGTCCTGGCCGCCGAAGAATATGGCCTTAGTGGCCCAGCCAAAGCTACCTGAAGTGTAGATTGCTACCTCAGTTCGATGAAGAGGCGCTGGAGCCCGTACCATCATCGCACAATGCGGCAGGTCGACCACAACTTGGTCCGGATAAAGCGGCAACTCAAGTCGAACACCAGACCACCCACCTCACTGTAAAGGCTAGAATAAAATAGCTCAGGATTGTACATACGACCTTCGACAGGACTTGGATAGTAGAGCAGGACACGCAAGATCGATCTACGGATCGCGAGGACGTGCCTCGACACGCGACGACGGCTACCAATTCGGGCATGACAAGCCTAGGCACGCCCGGGCCGAAAACCGCAAATGGACTCCATCGGAGGTACGTCGCAGTGTGGCCCAACATAGTGGCGCCGCACACCCTCTTTGCTTCACAGACGAAGTAATGGAGCATGAATTCCCAGACGGGTTCAAACCCATGAATATCGAATCATACGACGGAACAACGGATCCCGCGGTATGGATCGAGGACTTCCTCCTCCATATCCACATGGCTCATGGAGATGACCTTCATGCCATCAAATACCTACCACTAAAACTCAAAGGACCAGCTTGGTACTGTTTAAACAGTCTGCCGGAAAATTCTATTGGCAGCTGGGAAGATTTGGAAGACGCCTTTCGCGACAACTTCCAAGGAACATATGTTAGGCCACCGGACGCCGATGACTTAATTCACATTGTCCAGCAGCCCGGAGAGTCAGCCAGGAAGCTCTGGACTAGGTTCTTAGTTAAAAAGAACCAAATCATCGACTGTCCGGACGCGGAAGCCCTTTCGGCCTTCAAACACAGCGTCCGGGATGAATGGCTTGCACACAACCTCGGTCAAGAAGGACCTAAATCCATGACAGCCCTTACCGCTCTAATGACTCGTTTTAGCGCAAGAGAAGGTAGCTGGCTCGCTCGTAGAAGCAACAGCGCCAGCGACTCTGGCACTTCCGAAATCCAAGACGGCAACGACAAGCCACGACGAAGCAAGCACAACAGTCGCAATGATAATGAAAGATCACGCGACACAGCGGTCAACGCCGGATTCAGCAATCCCAAACCCGATCAACGGAAAAAGCCATTCAAGGCGAACTGAGACGGACCATCCAACCTAGGCAGGATATTGGACCGACCGTGCCAGATTCACGGCCACCCCGATAAACCAGCTAATCATACCAACAGAAGCTGCTGGGTCTTCAAGCAGGCCGGCAAGCTCAACGCCGAACACAAAGGGATGAGGCCGCCAGGCAATAGGGACGACGGAGAGGTCCACCAACCAAATATCGGGGGTCAGAAGCAATTTCTCCCCGAGTATCGATCAATCCTGGAGCGGAAATAGCAGTTCGGCTTCCGCCGCCCACCTCATATACCCGCAAAATTTGTACCCCGCATACATCACTACGCACTTAAGATACCATGGGCATTGGCAGAAGCACAATATAGACAAGCCTGCAAGCATTCCAGTAACATTTTTATCTACTTTCCTTTTTCTTTCTTTATTATCTCTTAAAAATAGGTGACACAAAGGACAAACATCTAAACGGACTCCATCGGAGTTCGGATCCGTACACTCACCTACGGGGCTACTTCCGTCAAGGATTCCCCTCGCCGAGGACAGGCGGCGCAGACGTGCGACAGGAGGTCCAAAATAACTTTTTGTAGACAGCACTTTATTTTGAGCCTGTAATACGCCTTTTTCCTCCGCCTTCGACCCCGGGCATGTCAAATAGCCAGGGTTGTGGTCTTTTTATATATAGAGTAATCATCGGCATATCACTCAGGTCCTAGTAAATATAATCCGCATTAATTATTCGTTTCTTTTTCACAAATGAATTTGGCCCCTATAGATGTTTCATAGCCATACCTCGGCACAACCTGCCAGGGGCTCGGTACGGGAACAAATGAGTTGCCAACAAAGTCCGAACAGCTTTATAAGCGTACTTCGTCGTCGCGAGTTTGGCCTTATATGCATCAGCTCCGAATCATGTCTTGGGTCAATGGTTGGGTTGCCCGGCTCCTGTGCTTGCTACCTTACGTTCCACCCTATCGGCTAGGGTAGTAAAGGGAGAACTACTGCGATTGTGCTTCCGGTTCATCTGGTCAAGCACCTCAGTAGAGAAAGCCGAAAACTGACTGTCATGATGCTACGAGAGCTGGTCAACCACTCAAAGACTTATCGGACTCTGTCGTGATTCCCTCCGTGTCACACGAAGGACTTCTTCTCTTCAGGTCATATATGTAACGCATCATATTGGAATAAGCCATACACATACCAGGGGCTATATCGTAGTCCCCCCTATAAAACTCCTATGGCTAAGTGAAAGTGTTAACGCCCTATAGTCTGATTGCCTGGTTCGCCGCATTGTCACCTCCTTCATGGACCAAGACGTTGGGTCAAGAGTGATCAAATGCTTTTCCAAACACCCCCGTACTTCCTACGAGGGGGCTGAAGCCAACGACTGGAAAACTTCCAGATTATATAAAAACGGCCGCACAGGAGGAACACAAGCTTTTGAGCAAAACATAAAAATAGATTAACTATAAAATTGTCTTTTACAATCCCCATACACCTCACTCGAACATTATGTCTTTTGAGCATTGACCCTCTATCAAGCGGGCGGCCTCTAGGACGTCTTCAAAATAATGCTCCGGTTCGTAACGGTCCTTGCCCTTGGGTGGACTCTTCGCCGCAACATCGATGGCCTTCATCTTCCCCCAGAATGTCTTGACTTGGGCAAAGGCCTTCCGTGCATCCTCAATGCACACCGACCGCTTCACAGCGTCGATACGTGGCACCGCATCAACAAGTCGCTGCACCAAGCTAAAGTAGCTATTCGGAATAGGCTCAGTTGGCCACAACCGGATTATGACGTTCTTCATGGCAGCGCCGGATATCCTATGAAGCTCGTCCCATTGGGACATCTGTTCATTCAGCAACAGAGGGCGCTTCGACGCGCCAAATTGTGACAAGAAAAGCTTCTCCGTTGCATACCCCTCTCGCGCCTAGTAAAACTGCGGGGCATCGGAAGAACTCTTTGGCAAGTCTAAAAACTCGTCCGGAGAACTCCACACTTGGCTAAGCTGAGCATAGTTCAGATCGCCAAACTTAGTCTGTAGCAAAAAGGGCTTACCAGCCGCAATCTCCCCAGCTTGCCGGATCTCCTCACGGGCTGCTCTGGATTCAGACCGCGCTTCTCGCGCCTCTTGTAAGGCCTTGTCAAGTTCAGCCGTTTTGGCTTCATTCTCCTTCTCAAGAAGTTCACAGCGGCTAGCAGCATTTTTTAGTTCAAGTGTCATCGTGGATATCTTCTCCTCGTCTTGGCGCCGAGCAGCTTGTTCGGCTTTTAACTCAGCTGATGCCTTTTCGGCAGCCGCATTACTAAACCGGGCCTGCTCTTTGGCCCGGGCCAGCTCCGCCCGAAGAATTTCAACGGCGGCAGCACCATCTGCAGCCATGCATATTCCGGTATATAACTTTTAGCGTCATGCTAAAATGTATGTGAATGGACTGCCCCGAATACATACCTTGCGACTCGTCAAGACGCATATTGATTAACGCAATGTCATCCCCGGCCACATCAAGCTTCCGCTGCAGCTCGGCAATATCCGTAGTCTGAGAAGTAGCCAGTGGGAAGCAGCATGTGTTCAAGTTAATCAGGTTAGTCCTTGAATATTTCTTCTTGACCCTCCGCTTGCCTCCCATCGGAAGCCAACCCGAGTCTCAGGGGCTACTACCTATACACAGGTGCATCTTTGCAAACAAAATATAGTTGAAAACATTACATCACAAACCTCGAAGCCTCTTAGCAGGCTCATGAAGGCTTCATTCAATCCGCTCTTTGCGGACAGAATCTTCTCAACCACCGTACCCATCAAGGTACGCTGTTCCCCCGAGACAGATGCTTTTCGCAACATATCCCTCAATATATCCGGCGCCGCCGGGTCTCCGGAAGCCGCTATAGGAGCACGACCATCCTTTGAAGGAACTCGTGCACCCGTCTCCAGAATCATCGTTGGCTGAAAACCGGACAGTCCGGGGCCTTCATTATTGGCCCCCGAATCCCGAACGATCGGAGGTCCACCTTCGGGTACTGCCTCTTTCATCCCCTGCACGGCTTGTTGATCAAGAAAAACCCTCCGAGATGACACTTCAGAGTTGTCTGCCTTATTGAGCGAGGAGGTCAGGGGAGGCGTCTCGCTTTCCATCATCTCTGGGAGGAGATCTCCCGAAGAAGAGGATTGCCCAGAAAAACCCTGTGCCGAACTATAAAAATACACAAGCACGTTACGTATCTCTTCGTAACAGGAAATGAGTGGGACGCTATCAAAGCACCCCGGATTCACTTACGGTTTGGTGGAGGGCTTGTCTTCATGACGGAGCTGTTCAACGGCGTCGCCTTCCAGTCCCGAGCCGCTCGACGGTGGCATCTTGCCCCTCTTAGGAGACCGCCCTTCCCAACCTTCGGAGGCGGCCCTTTTCCTCCTGAATGGAGAAGGGATACTGGCTTCTCTTTCACCTTTGTCTTCGGGCGAGGAAATGTCGATTTCTCCGGACTCAGTATCTAATTCACCTCCGAAACGAAGGTCCTCCCCGGTCTTCTCACTCTCCATCTTGCCCTCCCCTGCCGGCGCCTGGTGCGGTGCCGGTGCCAGCATCCTTGTTAACACGGGGTCTGCTGAGTCTTCGGGAAGAGGGGCTGGACACCTAATCTGTTCCACTTTCTTTATCCAACCCTAGAAAAGGATGGTTTGCTCAATGTCTTACCACAGGATATCTGATTATGAGGTGTTTGGCGGACGAGTACTTACCGGGGTGTCCGGATGGTTACAGTCTAGGCCGGTATCTTCGGTGGTGTCCGGCCATTGTTTTCGTCTCCCGAAGAATAGTTTCCACATTCCTTCGTGCGTAGTGCTGAAGAAGTGATGAAGAGTCCGTGGCCCTTCTGGGTTAAACTCCCATAGGCAGAGAGGCCGTCGCTGGCACGCAGGGTCCGACGGACTAGCATTACCTGAATAACGTTGAAAATATTGATATCCTTCTCAATGAGGCTTCGAATGCGACTTTACAGAGTCCGCACCTCGTCAACTGATCCCCAGTCCAACCCCTTATTAATCCATGATGCAAGCTGAATTGGCGGGCTGGATCGAAACGCATGCGCAGCTGCCCACTTGGAACCGCGGGGCTCGGTGATATAGAACCACTCTGTTGGGAATCGTAGCATAATTTAAAATTTTCCTACGCTAGTCAACTAGAGGCTTACTAGGGACATGTTGTGGTCTATGTATTCACACATGTATTACGATTTCCGGACAATACAATTATAGCATGAATAATAGACAATTACCATGAACAAAGAAATATAATAATAACCATTTATTATTGCCTCTAGGGCATATTTCCAACAGTCTCCCACTTGCACTAGAGTCAATAATCTAGTTACATTGTGATGAATCGAACACCCATTGCGTCCTGGTGTTGATCATGTTTTGCCCTAGGGAGAGGTTTAGTCAACGGATCTGCTACATTCAGGTCCATATGTACTTTACAAATATCTATGTCTCCATTTTGAACACTTTCACGAATGGAGTTGAAGCGACGCTTGATATGCCTGGTCTTCCTGTGAAACCTGGGCTCCTTCGCAAGGGCAATAGCTCCAGTGTTATCACAGAAGAGAGTCATCGGGCCCGACGCATTGGGAATCACCCCTAGGTCGGTAATGAACTCCTTCATCCAGACTGCTTCCTGTGCTGCCTCCAAGGCTGCCATGTACTCCGCTTCACATGTAGATCCCGCCACGACGCTTTGCTTGCAACTGCACCAGCTTACTTCTCCTCCATTCAAAATATACACGTATCCGGTCTGTGACTTCGAGTCATCCAGATCTGTGTCGAAGCTAGCGTCGACGTAACCCTTTACGACGAGCTCTTCGTCACCTCCATAAACGAGAAACATATCCTTAGTCCTTTTCAGGTACTTCAGGATATTCTTGACCGCTGTCCAGTGTTCCATGCCGGGATTACTTTGGTACCTTCCTACCAAACTTACGGCAAGGTTTACATCAGGTCTGGTACACAGCATGGCATACATAATAGACCCTATGGTCGAGGCATAGGGGATGACACTCATCTTTTCTATATCTACTGCCGTGGTCGGACATTGAGCCGTGCTCAATTGCACACCTTGCAATACAGGCAAGAACCCCTTCTTGGACTGATCCATACTGAACTTCTTCAATATCTTGTCAAGGTATGTACTCTGTGAAAGACCAATGAGGCGTCTTGATCTATCTCTATAGATCTTGATGCCTAATATATAAGCAGCTTCTCCAAGGTCCTTCATTGAAAAACACTTATTCAAATAGGCCTTTATACTTTCCAAGAATTCTATATCATTTCCCATCAATAGTATGTCATCCACATATAATATGAGAAATGCTATAGAGCTCCCACTCACTTTCTTGTAAACACAGGCTTCTCCATAAGTCTGTGTAAACCCAAACGCTTTGATCATCTCATCAAACCGAATGTTCCAACTCCGAGATGCTTGCACCAGCCCATAGATTGAGCGCTGGAGCTTGCATACTTTGTTAGCATTCTTAGGATCGACAAAACCTTCCGACTGCATCATATACAACTCTTCCTTAAGGAAGCCGTTAAGGAATGCCGTTTTGACGTCCATCTGCCATATCTCATAATCATAGTATGCGGCAATTGCTAACATGATTCGGACGGACTTCAGCTTCGCTACGGGTGAGAAAGTCTCATCGTAGTCAACCCCTTGAACTTGTCGATAACCCTTAGCGACAAGTCGAGCTTTGTAGATGGTCACATTACCATCCGCGTCCGTCTTCTTCTTAAAGATCCATTTGTTTTCTATGGCTCGCCGCTCATCGGGCAAGTCAGTCAAAGTCCATACTTTGTTTTCATACATGGATTCTATCTCGGATTTCATGGCTTCTAGCCATTTGTCGGAATCCGGGCCCGCCATCGCTTCTTCATAGTTCGAAGGTTCACCGTTGTCTAACAACATGATTTCCAGGACAGGGTTGTCGTACCACTCTAGTGCGGAACGTGTCCTTGTGGACCTACGAAGTTCAGTAACTTGATCTGAAGCTTCATGATCATCATCATTAACTTCCTCCCCAATCGGTGTAGGCACCACAGGAACATTTTCCCGCGCTGCGCTACTTTCCGGTTCGGAAGGGGTGACTATCACCTCATCAAGTTCTACTTTCCTCCCACTCAATTCTTTCGAGAGAAACTCCTTCTCCAGAAAGGACCAGTTCTTGGCAACGAAGATCTTGCCTTCGGATCTGAGGTAGAAGGTATACCCAATAGTTTCCTTAGGGTATCCTATGAAGACGCATTTTTCCGACTTGGGTTCGAGCTTTTCAGGTTGAAGTTTCTTGACATAAGCATCGCATCCCCAAACTTTTAGAAATGACAGCTTAGGTTTCTTCCCAAACCATAATTCATACGGTGTCGTCTCAACGGATTTCGACGGAGCCCTATTTAAAGTGAATGCGGCAGTCTCTAAAGCATAGCCCCAAAATGAGAGCGGTAAATCGGTAAGAGACATCATAGATCACACCATATCCAATAGAGTGCGATTACGACGTTCGGACACACCGTTTCTCTGAGGTGTTCCAGGCGGCGTGAGTTGTGAAACTATTCCACATTTCCTTAAGTGTGCACCAAATTCGTGACTTAAATATTCTCCACCACGATCTGATCGTAAGAATTTTATTCTCCTGTCACGTTGATTCTCAACCTCACTCTGAAATTCCTTGAACTTTTCAAAGGTTTCAGACTTGTGTTTCATTAGGTAGACATACCCATATCTACTTAAATCATCAGTGAGAGTGAGAACATAACGATATCCTCCGCGAGCCTTAACACTCATTGGACCGCACACATCGGTATGTATGATTTCCAATAAGTTGGTTGCTCGCTCCATTGTTCCGGAGAACGGAGTCTTGGTCATCTTACCCATGAGGCATGGTTCGCACGTGTCGAATGATTCGTAATCAAGAGACTCCAAAAGTCCATCTGCATGGAGCTTCTTCATGCGCTTGACACCAATGTGACCAAGGCGGCAGTGCCACAGATATGTGGGACTATCGTTATCAACTTTACATCTTTTGGTATTCATACTATGAACATGTGTAACATCACGTTTGAGATTCATCAAAAATAAACCATTGACCAGCGGGGCATGACCATAAAACATCTCTCAAATAAATAGAACAACCATTATTCTCATATTTAAATGAGTAGCCATCTCGAATTAAACGAGATCCAGATACAATGTTCATGCTCAAAGCTGGCACTAAATAACAATTATTGAGGTTTAAAACTAATCCCGTGGGTAGATGCAGAGGTAGCGTGCCGACGGTGATCACATCGACCTTGGAACCATTCCCGACGCGCATCGTCACCTCGTCCTTCGCCAGTCTCCGTTTATTCCGTAGTTCCTGTTTTGAGTTACAAATATGAGCAACCACACCGGTATCAAATACCCAGGAGCTACTACGAGTACTGGTAAGGTACACATCAATTACATGTATATCACATATACCTTTGGTGTTGCCGGCCTTCTTCTTGTCCGCTAAGTATTTGGGGCAGTTCCGCTTCCAGTGACCACTTCCCTTGCAATAAAAGCACTCAGTCTCGGGCTTGGGTCCATTCTTTGACTTCTTCCCAGTAACTGGTTTACCGGGCGCGGCAACTCCCTTGCCGTCCTTCTTGAAGTTCTTCTTACCCTTGCCCTTCTTGAACTTAGTGGTTTTATTCACCATCAACACTTGATGTTCTTTTCTGATCTCCCCTTCCGCTGATTTCAGCATTGAATATACCTCGGGAATGGTCTTTTCCATCCCCTGCATATTGTAGTTCATCACAAAGCGCTTGTAGCTTGGTGGAAGCGACTGGAGGATTCTGTCAATGACCGCGTCATCCGGGAGATTAACTCCCAGCTGAGACAAGCGGTTGTGCAACCTAGACATTCTGAGTATGTGCTCACTAACAGAACTATTCTCCTCCATTTTACAGCTGAAGAACTTGTCGGAGACATCATATCTCTCGACTCGGGCATGAGCTTGAAAAACCAGTTTCAGCTCCTCGAACATCTCATATGCTCCATGTTTCTCAAAACGCTTTTGGAGACCCGGTTCTAAGCTGTAAAGCATGCCGCACTGAACGAGGGAGTAATCATCAGCACGCTGCTGCCAAGCGTTCATAACGTCTTGGTTCTGTGGGATTGGTGCATCACCTAGCGGTGCTTCTAAGACATAATCTTTCTTGGCTACTATGAGGATGAGCCTCAGGTTCCGAACCCAGTCCGTATAGTTGCTGCCATCATCTTTCAGCTTGGTTTTCTCTAGGAACGCGTTGAAATTGAGGACAACGTTGGCCATTTGATCTACAATACATAGTGTAAAGATTTTAGACTAAGTTCATGATAATTAAGTTCATCTAATCAAATTATTTAATGAACTCCCACTCAGATAGACATCCCTCTAGTCATCTAAGTGAAACATGATCCGAGTTTAACTAGGCCGTGTCCGATCATCACGTGAGACGGACTAGTCAAGATCAGTGAACATCTCCATGTTGATCGTATCTTCTATACGACTCATGCTCGACCTTTCGGTCCTCCGTGTTCCGAGGCCATGTCTGTACATGCTAGGCTCGTCAAGTCAACCTAAGTGTATTGCGTGTGTTCCGAGGCCATGTCTGTACATGCTAGGCTCGTCAACACCCGTTGTATTCGAACGTTAGAATCTATCACACCCGATCATCATGTGGTGCTTCGAAACAACGAACCTTCGCAACGGTGCACAGTTAGGGTGAACACTTTCTTGAAATTATCATAAGGGATCATCTTACTTACTACCGTCGTGCTAAGCAAATAAGATGCAAAAACATGATAAACATCACATGCAATCAAATAGTGACATGATATGGCCAATATCATTATGCTCCTTTGATCTCCATCTTCGGGGCACCATGATCATCTTCGTCACCGGCATGACACCATGATCTCCATCATCATGATCTCCATCATTGTGTCTTCATGAAGTCGTCATGCCAACGATTACTTCTACTTCTATGGCTAACGCGTTTAGCAACAAAGTAAAGTAATTTACATGGCGTTATTCAATGACACGCAGGTCATGCAAAATAATAAAGACATCTCCTATGGCTCCTGCCGGTTGTCATACTCATCGACATGCAAGTCGTGATTCCTATTACAAGAATATGATCAATCTCATACATCACATATATCATTCATCACATCTTCTGGCCATATCACATCACATAGCACTTGCTGCAAAAACAAGTTAGACGTCCTCTAATTGTTGTTGCAAGTTTTTACGTGGTTTGTAGGTTTCTAGCAAGAACGTTTTCTTACCTACGTATGACCACAACGTGATTTGCCAATTTCTATTTACCCTTCATAAGGACCCTTTTCATCGAATCTGTTCCGACTAAGGTAGGAGAGACAGACACCCGCTAGCCACCTTATGCATCTAGTGCATGTCAGTCGGTGGAACCTGTCTCACGTAAGTGTACGTGTAAGGTTGGTCCGGGCCGCTTCATCCTACAATGCCGCCGAAACAAGAAAAGACTAGTAGCGGCAAGAAGAATTGGCAAACTCAATGCCCACAACTGCTTTGTGTTCTACTCGTGCATAGTAACTACGCATAGGCCTGGCTCTGATACCACTGTTGGGAATCGTAGCATAATTTAAAATTTTCCTAGCTCACCAAGATGCATCTATGGAGTGTACTAGCAACGAGGGGAAGGGGGTGCATCTACATACCCTTGTAGATCGCGAGCGGAAGCGTTCCAATGAACGTGGATGACGGAGTCGTACTCGCCGTGATCCAAATCACCGATGACCGAGTGCCGAACGGACGGCACCTCCGCGTTCAACACACGTACGGTGCAGCGACGTCTCCTCCTTCTTGATCCAGCAAGGGGGAAGGAGAGGTTTATGGAGATCCAGCAGCACGACGGCGTGGTGGTGGATGTAGCGGTCTCCGGCAGGGCTTCGCCGAGCTTCTGCGAGAGAGAGAGAGGTGTTGCAGGGGAGGAGGGAGGCG
Source organism: Aegilops tauschii subsp. strangulata (assembly GCF_002575655.3). Classification (NCBI taxonomy): domain Eukaryota; kingdom Viridiplantae; phylum Streptophyta; class Magnoliopsida; order Poales; family Poaceae; genus Aegilops; species Aegilops tauschii. Next base: position 555,448,498 of record NC_053041.3, on the reverse strand, counting down.
CCCAAGGCTGTAGGTTGCTGCCCTCCCTCCCCCTCCCTTTATATAGGCCCCTGGGGGGCGCCGGCCCAGGGAGATGGGGTCTCCAAGGGGGGGCGGCGGCCAAGGGAGGGAAGGGGTTCCCTTGCCCCCCAAGGCAAGGGGGAAGCTCCCCCCTAGGGTTCCCAACCCTAGGCGCATGGGGGGAGGCCCAAGGGGGGCGCCCCAGCCCACTAAGGGCTGGTTCCCTTCCACTTTCAGCCCACGGGGCCCTCCGGGATAGGTGGCCCCACCCGGTGGACCCCCGGGACCCTTCCGGTGGTCCCGGTACAATACCGATAACCCCCGAAACTTTCCCAATGGCCGAAACTTGACTTCCTATATATAATTCTTCACCTCCGGACCATTCCGGAACCTCTCGTGACGTCCCGGATCTCATCCGGGACTCCGAACAACTTTTGGGTTTCCGCATACACATATCTCTACAACCCTAGCGTCACCGAACCTTAAGTGTGTAGACCCTACGGGTTCGGGAGACATGCAGACATGACCGAGACGCCTCTCCGGTCAATAACCAACAGCGGGATCTGGATACCCATGTTGGCTCCCACATGTTCCACGATGATCTCATCGGATGAACCACGGTGTCGAGGATTCAATCAATCCCGTATGCAATTCCCTTTGTCAATCGGTATGTTACTTGCCCGAGATTCGATCGTCGGTATCCCAATACCTTGTTCAATCTCGTTACCGGCAAGTCTCTTTACTCGTACCGCAATGCATGATCCCGTGACTAACGCCTTAGTCACATTGAGCTCATTATGATGATGCATTACCGAGTGGGCCCAGAGATACCTCTCCGTCACACGGAGTGACAAATCCCAGTCTCGATCCGTGCCAACCCAACAGACACTTTCGGAGATACCCGTAGTGCACCTTTATAGTCACCCAGTTACGTTGTGACGTTTGGCACACCCAAAGCACTCCTACGGTATCCGGGAGTTGCACGATCTCATGGTCTAAGGAAAAGATACTTGACATTGGAAAAGCTCTAGCAAACGAAACTACACGATCTTTTATGCTATGCTTAGGATTGGGTCTTGTCCATCACATCATTCTCCTAATGATGTGATCCCGTTATCAATGACATCCAATGTCCATAGTCAGGAAACCATGACTATCTGTTGATCAACGAGCTAGTCAACTAGAGGCTTACTAGGGACACGTTGTGGTCTATGTATTCACACATGTATTACGATTTCCGGACAATACAATTATAGCATGAATAATAGACAATTACCATGAACAAAGAAATATAATAATAACCATTTATTATTGCCTCTAGGGCATATTTCCAACACACTCCTGCTGCCATAAGTTGGAAGATTCTTTGAAAGATCCTTTTAGCCAGATAGCGCTGGTAAGCTTGCTCACTGAGGCACCACCGCACTCCGCCTGCTCCCCCTCTATCATTTGTGGTTTCACATCGAAGGTCTTGAGCCACAAGCCGGAGTGTGGAGGAGTTCGGAGGAAGGCTTCGCACGTGATGATAAACGCGGAGATGAGAAGAACAGCGTTCGGGGCGAGATCGTGAAAATCTAACCCGTAATAGAACATGAGCCCCCGGACGGAGGGATTGAGGGCGAACCCCAATCCTTGGAGGAAGTGGGAAACGAACACGACCCTCTCGCCGGATCTGGGGGTAGGGATAACCTGCCCCACCGTGGGAAGCCGGTGGAGGATTTCTGCGGTCAGGTATCTGGCCGCCCGAAGCTTCGTGATATCCTCCTCTGTGACAGAAGAAGCCACCCACCGGCCTTGACGGCTGGATCCAGACATGACTGGGGCTTACGGAGGATGAAACCTGGGTGTGGGAACTCGAGGTAGTAAGAGCCGAGGAAGAAGCAAGCGTGGAGAGGAAAGGCGGGTCTGTGCCCCTTTATAAAGGCCGAGAATATCGAACGCCTCCTCCCGGGCTTTAAAAATCTGCCTATTCCCAAGGAGTTGTACCCTAAGGACGGTTGGGTTACCCACGTCCGTGTCGATAAAAAATCCCTTAATAAGGGGACACGATCTTTGCTTGGATGAGACGTGTCAATGACAACCGCGTTTCAGAACGTGAGGCCGCAGGCGAAACAACGGTTCGAAATAATGACAGGGCTGACATGATGTCATGTTGTAAAAAGTTGCCAGAGGGTGGGACTTATAAATTATTACGCCCTCTATGGAAATATATGCTGCTCGTGCTGCCAAGCCAAACTCGATCATTTGAAGACCATTGTGAAGTATCCGGAAAGAAGGGAACCCGCCTTGCAATGCCGAAGACAAATCTGCGCGCCGGACTCCTCGTCATTGAAGTCAGGTTCAGGGGATACTCAGGGAGTCCTGGACTAAGGGGTCCTCGGGCGTCCGGCCTGTTAGCCATGGGCCGGACTGATGGGCTGTGAAGGTACGAAGACCGAAGATTGCACCCGTGTCCGGATGGGACTCTCCTTGGCGTGGAAGGCAAGCTTGGCGACTAAATATGTAGATTCATTTTCTTTGTAACCGACCTGGTGTAACCCTAGATCCTCCCGGTGTCTATATAAACCGGAGGACTTAGTTCGGAAAGGGGGATAGACTCATTACCATAGTCATACAGGCTAGACTTCTAGGGTTTAGCCATTACGATCTCGTGGTAGATCAACTCTTGTAATACTCATATCCATCAAGATCAATCAAGCAGGAAGTAGGGTATTACCTCCATAGAGAGGGTCCGAACCTGGGTAAACATCGTGTCCCCTGTCTCCTGTTACCATCGACCTTAGACGCACAGTTCGGGACCCCCTACCCGAGATCCGCCGGTTTTGACACCGATAGGAAGCGCAACACCGGATGAGGGGGCGGCGGCGGCGGGGGGGGGAGGCGGGGAGCCGGAGGAGGACGCCGAGAGAGACATCCGAGACGCCATGGCGAACGGCACCAGATTCGAATCGGCACGGGACGGAGGTCGCAGGGCCCGGTCGGCCGCAGGCGAGAGGGAGGGTGGGTGGACGCCGGCTCCGAAGTGGACACTGGCGTGGGCTTGGTGGTCGCCGGGGCCGGAGTGGCCGCCGGCAAGGGAGAAGGAGGGGAGGGGCGCGCTAGGCTTTGAAGTTCCTCTTCCCCGTAGAACACACTAATTGCTAATTTTTACCGAAATTTCGCCGAAATTTGAACAAAATTTGACCTAAAAATCTCTTAAATTTGACCAAAATCCATTTTTTTGCCGGAAGGTATTTTTCGCCCCAGGCCGAGATGGTCGAATTTCGGCCGAAATCTATTTTTCTCGGCCGAAATTCAAAACATGAGGAGCGCCTGTCGCGCCACGGGTTCGAGGTTTTAGAGGGGCTCCTCGCCCGCAACCCCGGCGAGCGTTTGCCAGCGGCCATGGCGCTCCAATGCCCATCGTTTGCTGGCACCGCCGACGTTCCAGCTTCAGCCGCGTAGGATGCATGCTCGACCACCATTCTATCTCATCACTTGGGAGTGCATTTCCATTACTCCAATGTACAAAGATGATTTATTTTGTAATGTATATTGACGAATTTACTGCCAGGGACGAACGCACCTTGTGAAAAGTGTACAAAGCTTGAGCTGTAATGGAATTGTAAATGAGTTGGTTTGACATAGTGCCATATCACTATGCTATCAATACTTATAACAAGACTTCTTTCATGTCCTTAGAAACAAATGTAACTATTCACAAAGCATGTTCATGTTCAAGATCATAGGGGTATTGAATATTATTAAGGATCTGAACATACGATTTTCCACCAAATAAACCAACTAGCATCAACTACAAAGAGTAATCAACACTACTAGCAACACATAGGTACCAATATGAGGTTTTGAAGCAAATATTGAATACAAAAGATGAACTAGGTTTTGAGAGGAGATGGTGCTGGTGAAGATGTTGATGAAGCTTCACCTTCCCTCGATGAGAGGATCGTTGGTGATGACGATGGCTTCGATTTCCCCCTCCCGGAGGGAAGTTTCCCCGACAAAATAGCTCCCCCGGAGCCCTAGATTGCTTCTGCCCAGGTTCCGCCTCGAGATGGCGGCGCTTCGTCCCGAAAGCTTTCTTATGATTTTTCTAGGTCAAAACTCTTCATATAGCAGAAGATGGATACCGGGGGCTGGCCAGGGGGCCCACAAGCTCGGGAGGCACGCCCTGGGGGGTAGGGCGCGCCCCCAGGCTTGTGGCCACCTGGTGGGTCCCCTTATGTTGTTTCTTCCCCAATATTTTTTATATATTTCAAAACAATTCTCCGTAAAGTTTCAGGACATTTGGAGTTGTGCAGAATAGGTATCTTGGATTTGCTCCTTTCCGGTCCAGAATTCCAGCTGCCGGCATTCTCCCTCTTCATGCAAACCTTGTAAAATAAGAGAGAAAAGACGTAAAAATTGCATCTTAAAGTGTAATAACAACCTATAATGCAATAAATATCAACATAACAACATGATGCAAAATGGACGTATCAAGTCGTTGCCCCGTCATACACCTCCCGCGACGGTGACAGAACCCCGCACAACAGACAAAAGCTAGCCCTCCAAGGCGATGCCTCCAAGGAGGTTACAACGTAGACGTCGTTGTCGCCCACTCCACGAGTCTGGAGTTTGAATTTTCATTCGGAGAGTCCAACCACTACAAGAAGAGAGAGGATGAGGATCTCAGAGAAAACGCCTCCAAGGAGGAAACAAATGCCCACATGCAACGCCATTGACAAAAGGCTTTCGCCTGTGTTCCTCCTCTTTCATTGATGGGCTTGTAGATCTGAAGCACCTAGGGTACCTTACCATGGAGACAAGCCTGTTGTGTAGCACAACCCAACACAGCCGCCATGCCACTCTTTCCGTCATCCATCACCACTCCTCATCATTTTCTAAAAAAATCACCACTCCTCATGTCACGTCTGTCCATGGTCAAACCCGAGCACACATGTTGTTGCAGCCGTCGATCCGGGGCCGCCACCCCGGCTTCAACTCCCCACTCTCAGCAGGTGCGACCATCCCTGCCAAAGCAAGCCGTCGTGTAGCCCTCGCCATGGATCCGGGTGAAATCCCGCATAATAAGATAAAAGACTATTCTACCTGTTGTACACGTTGTCATCTCTTATTTACATATTTTCTAGTATAATCCCCACAAATTTAGGAGATAATCCATTTTGTATGCTATTTTTTTCCTTCTCTAAATTATGTGCATGAAATAAGATAAAAGACCGCCTTATCAATGAATAATGACTGATTCCCTGCAAAAAAAAAAGTCAAACGATCACTCCAAATTCAAGATATAAATAGTGATCTAAAGACCCTTATATTTCTTTACAGAGGGAGTACTCCCAATGTACTCGAAATTCAAGATTTAAAAACTGACCATTTCATAACATTTGAGTAAAAAAATTTGTGACCATTTCATATGTACGTATCGCTGAGGAAACTACATTATGATCGTTTTATTTGCACACAAGTGTCTGTCTCACCCCCTATCGGCGGGGCAGAGTGGACTAGCACCCACACCGGCTCCAGCAAAGCACGACCGCTTCCTTCCCTTTCGACCGCGCCGCTATTCTGACTCGCGCGCTCCCGAAAATTCCCCGCCCCGCTCGCCCCTTCCTCCCGCCATGAGCACCTCCTCCGGCCGCCGCTCCTCGCCGCCGCCGAGGCCGGCGCCCTCCTCGTCCGGCCAGAAGCGGGCGAGGGGCGACGACGATCCCGGCACGTCGCTCGTTTCCAACCCCGCCTCCACCTCCGCCTCCGCCCCCGCCCCGGCCCAGAACCCTCGCCGCGCCTTCGCCTCCTCCCCGTTCGCCGACTTCGGGAGCTACATGTCCGCGAAGAACAGCAAGCTCTCCGCGCAGTTCGACGCCGACGCCTCCACCTCCGCCGCCGCGGCGCCCGGGGCCCTGTTCGCGGGCGTCTCCATCTTCGTCGACGGCTTCACCGTCCCCTCTAGCCAGGTGCCCCCGCCGCTCGCCGCCGGCTCATACTGCAGTCGCGTGATTCCGTCGGATTTTGTTGTAGCTTCATGGCTATGTCGATTTCCAATCTTATTAGTGTTTGGGGATTGGCAGGAGCTGAAGGAGATTATGCTGAACAACGGAGGCCGGTTCGTCAACTACTTCTCGAGGCACACGGTAACGCACATCATCTGCACGCACCTCCCGGAGAGCAAAATGCGGAACATGAGGTAATACAAATGGAGGTTCACTTTCTGTGCCAGTCTACGGACGCGTGTAATGATTATGTTTTTCTGTGTGTGTTGTCCATGATATTGTTGCTGCTTCATCCAGAGCATTCAGCAAGGGTCTTCCTGTTGTCAAGCCGGGGTGGGTGGTGGATTCCCTTGCAGAGAACCGGCTCCTCAGCTGTACTTTCTTTCCCCCTTCCATTTTTGTAACAAGCCTGTTAGTGCTGAATGATCTGCTTCATTGTTGCAGCTTTTCCTTGATTGTTTAGTTAAACCATGTTGCTAGTTTTTTTTGTACAATAATATGTTTGGTTGAGTTGTGAGTTGCGATGCAATTAGTAAGATCATTTTCTTCAAATTTCAAATTTCAATTAGCAATACATGTGCTCTACTGAATTAAATACAAGTAGCAGGTGCTAGCAGAATGAGCAAACTTTTTTAATTGAACACAATGTTAATTATTATGGAAAGATTCAATTCTTTGCTTATTTCCACCTACGATAATTTTATTTATTCTCACTGAAGGTGCTTATATTTAATTCAGTAGAGCACATGTATTGCCTATGAAGTTTTTTTATGACACCTAAAGTTTGTATGCACTTATATTACTTCATTTGTTCTTGTACGTAATTATGATTCTGTTTTCTTACTTTCACTTAGGGATTCCATACCAAATAAGTCAGCATAATTCTTCAAGCCGAAAGCAGATGAAGCTTTCTGCTTTCTTTTCTGGGAAACAAAATGGAATACAGTATCAGGGCAATCAAAATGATGAAAACAAAGACCTTGAGTTCCAAACTTCTTCTGCTCAGGAGGGATCACGTGACCAAACTGAGTCTTGTGAACAGGAAGGGCCATTACTGAATGTGGAGGTAGCAGAAGACTCACTATCCTCAGATGAACATAGAGTTCCATTAATGAATGTGGAAGTAGCAGAGGACTCACTATCCTCAGATGAACATGGTGTTCCATTGATGAATGTGGAGGTAGCAGATGACTCACTATCCTCAGATGAACATGGAGTTTTAACATTTGAAGAATGAGATGATGAAGATTTTGCAGTGGATGAGGATGATAATGCCTGTAAAATAGCATTTTCAGAAAGTATGGATAATGGCATGGATCCTGAACTTCATGTGGCTCAGTCTCCTGATGCTACTTCAAGGTGTTCAGATGTATGCGGTACAGGCTCTGTGGGCAGCCATTTGTCAATTGGTTCATTGGAGAAAGATACAGCTAAATCTTCTAGCCGGTCACATTCAACCCTGACAGATCCTAATTTTGTATAGAATTATTTCAAGGCATGTTACTCAAACAATTTAGCGTCATCGATGTTACACTATTCTTGGCATGGTGTGGTTTAAAATTGTAACATTGCCACTGAAGTCTTGAAAATATTCTCTTTTAAAGTAATCACATTTATGTCGAAGCCCTGTTCTTGTGTTGGTAAGGATTGGACAGAATGCAATCTTGTGTGCAGTAAGTGTATATGGAGGGGTGGTTTGAGGTTTCATTAATAATTTTTGAAGCTCGTAATTACTGAAATGCTTTGCTGCTTCTATTTCATTATAATATCAGATATCTTTTCATAACTGTGATGTTGCATTTTTTTGTCACACCTATTATTTTTACAATAACCTTATTTGGTACTGTAGCATTCTCGACTGCATTTCATTGGGACTTGGCGAAATCGCTACCGCAAGCGCTTCTCAAATTTGCCTGGAGCTAAAAGCAGTAAGGGCAACAATGATCATTCAGGGAAGAAGAAAACAATCATTCATATTGATATGGTAATCTTGTTAACATGTCATCCTATTTGCTAGCTGTACAACCACAAACAAATTGTACTTCTATACTTGTAAATTTGGCCGTGAAGTTCCTTTTTTTTTTGCTTTGCACTATATTTAGCTGTATAATTAGGCATATCACTTTGTGACCTTTAGAATCCAGGTTTAGTTATGCCATGCTTATGAATTAGGAATCCCTGATCAGTGATCAGTCACAGTTTTGTAACTTGGTTTATAAATGTAATAATGAATCTAACAAGCGTGGTAAATTGAAATTCTACTTGTAAAGGACACACCATCTTTTTTGAGGAATGTGCTGAAAAAGAGCTAAATACCGCTAACCATGACTTAGTTCTCTATGCCATTGGATTCTGTGAAAAAAAATCATCCACAGAGACTAGCAGGTAAGCAGCAAATCAGATCTTTAAAACTTCAGTCCAAGATACATATTTCAGTCAGTTGTTGAATTAAATACTCACAGAAGACTGAAGATCAATATTTTCTCAGTTGCTTATCTTGATCCTGGGCATAACCTTTTTGCAGATTCATTACTGTATTTTGGTATATGCTGCGTATGCCAGAGCTATTTGCATCACATTTTACACATTTTCTCCGCAATTCCAGGACTGCTTTTTTGTATCCGTCATCATCAGAAATAGGCCAGAGCTGCACGATAAGCCGGTAGCAGTTTGTCATTCCGACAATCCTAAAGGAACTGCAGAAATCTCATCTGCAAACTACCCTGCACGAAACTATGGTGCTTTTATTTTTATTGGATATCACAGCTGGAGCTTAAAATCTTGGTACTTTTGACACATCTGACTATTTATGTGTCCTCTTTCGTGGGTTCCAGGGATAAAGGCTGGCATGTTCGTTAGAGATGCCAAAGCTCGGTGCCCTCACCTAACGGTTGTTCCTTATAACTTCGATGCATACGGGGAGGTATATAGTTTACTACGATGGTCAGTTTGCCTTCAAATTTTGTCTGGACACTCCCGTTGTTATAATTGAGATGTTGGTATGGAACTATTGTAGGTTGCGGATCAGTTCTATGGTATTTTGCATAAATATTGCACTAAGGTTCAGGTTTGTACCGTATTATCCCATGATTACTCAGCATGTATTCATGTCAATACAATCCTGGCACTGTGATTGCCGCACTTGCATTCAGAAGTCTAACAAAGTTATTTAGGCTTTGAGTTGTGATGAAGCTTTTTTGGACATGACGGAATGCTTACACGATAATCCAGAGGAAGTTACAGAAAGAATGAGAAATGAGATTTTTGGTACAACAAAGTGCACTGCCAGTGCAGGTATTGCTGAAAACAGGCTCCTAGCCCGATTAGCCACCAGATCCGCAAAGCCGAACGGACAGTTATTTATTTCATCTGAGAAGGTATGCGTCGATGTTAATCGCGTCCATCCTTAGATTTGTAAAACCGTCCCATTCCATGTACCAGGTTAGTTTAAATGAGTTCCTGTTTGGAACAACAATTTTGTAGGAATAAATATGAAGGAATTGCCCTGTTGATTACAACTGTGAGGTTGAGTCAACTACACAAGCTTATTGACTAAGAAAGTGCATGTTCTGTTGTTTAGAAAACTGTAATCTGTTTCTGGGTATATTAGATCTAACTACAACGTAAGGTGCTAATGGCTATTCACCTGGAGAGTATGAGCTAAATGAAAAATAACCTTGAGAGTCTGTGACTGTGTGTCATGTAAATCTTTTGTGGAAAATATTTTCGATCTGCTTACTGATTTTACTTTAGTCTTTTCATACAGTTGAATATAATTCAAAACAGTTAATTAGTGCAAGTATTTGCTTTATTCATCATGGCACAGTTTCTTTTGACTTGCTAAATCGACTTCTGTTTTGTCCAAGAGCAACGCTGTTACAGGTTGATGATTATTTGAGTACCCTCCCTATCAAAGCACTTCCAGGCATTGGTTATACTGTTTCTGATAAACTGAAAAGCAAAGAAGTTGAACACTGTGGTCAGCTTCGCAACATTTCAAAGGTTTGTCCCTTCTCTTCAAGGAAATTGACAAGGGCACAGTCAAGTGATCCTTTATTTTTACAAGTTTGATACCATGCTTGACTAAATTTACTAATATGGATTCGAATGAATATCAGTTGTTCCATCTTTTTCAATGAGAAACTGTTTGTCAGTTTATCTGGGGTATCTGCTACCTAAAGATTATATCACGCATTGCCATATCTGTGATTTGGAGGTCTGTACATATGGTTTCTTTACTGATTTCATTCAGTTAACTTACTAGCGTGCAGACAATTCTTATATAGGATGCTCTCCATAAGGACTTCGGAAAAAAGATCAGTAACATGCTATGGAACTATTGCAGAGGAATTGATCATTCAGTTGTTGAAGCTGTTCAGGTAGAAGCATCCTAGTTTTTTTTTTCTGTTGTGAGAACCTGCGCCTGTATTGTCAAGGCCATAATTTTCTTGCAGGGAAACATGCAAATTTGATGCCAGTTTTGTGTTAAGATTGCATAGCAAAGAATGGTACCTTGAGACTGCACACGGTTAACACATTGTTGCAAACGCCTCGAAGTAACTACATTCATGTAATTGTTTTCTCCTGAATTGATCTCGTAGCCAATTTCATAGACAGGAAGTATCCAGATATATGTTACTTGGGAGAACATGGGCTCTCTCAGAGCTGAGCGACTCTCGGCCGTCGGATCGGTTTTTTGATGCGTTGTGAACCATTCGATCTCGCGTCTGGAAGATCTGGGCCTTTGGATAAAAAACGGACACTGCTACAATGAATAGTATGGAAGCATTCGTGCCACCGCCTGTAAATAGCTTGCCCCGCCAAGGGCATTTTCGTCATTTCACGCTTACGCATATAAATTGCGTCCGCTCCGTGTAGATGACCTAGCCGCCTCTCCCTCGCATCTGCGCCCTCAACCCCTGTCCTCCCGCATCCCAGCCCCGCTCGCCCTTGCCCTCTCCCTGACCTCTCCCTCCACCAGACCTCGCAGTCCCACCCACTTCGCCGCCACCAACGCCCCGCAGACCTCGCCGCTGCCGACGCCCCTCAGACCGCGCCGCCGTGGACCTCTCTCCTCGTCTCCCTCGCACCATGCCGCGATATCCGTCGTCCACTGCACGCCGTCAGTTCGACCGAAGAGCAGCGGGGGTAGAGACGCAGGGTGAGGAGCACCCGTCGGAGGCGCTTGATGCGGCTCCCCCGTCACTCCTTCTATGCCCACAGCTGGTGCTCCCCCGTCGCTCCTCCTCCTCCATAGTGAGGCGCTGCACTTGGCCGCAGTTCTACTCCAGGTTCTACCCCCCCCCCCCCTCTCTCTCTCTCTGATCGATTTGTTATCTCTAGGTGCTCATCTAGGTCTTCTGTTGCCCCGTTGATGTTCTAGGGTTAGGATTTTCTATTGGATTGGTGACTGCTGTGAGCTGGTAATATGTCATGCTCGGCCATCCCGTTGCAGGTGCTCATCTTCTCCCATCTTTCTCTGATCGTGTTTTAGTTGAGTGGCTGTATTTTAAGCAAGGATTGTGCCTTAATAGATCTATCTACTATTATTGTCAGGCTTTCTTTTTTGTGTGGGGTTTGCTTATGTTCGGTTTTCATCGTTTGTGGCAGGATGTTTGCTGTCAAAATCTTGTGCTGCTGTGTACCAGTCATTCACCTATTTTGTTGATAATGGAGTATCTGTTGAGTATCTTTTTTGGAGCTAATCTTATATTTTTCTTCAGGTTGCCACCAATGGGAATACAGCCAGTGGACTGGTTTTGCTTGTCAGCGACCAAAACAAGAACAAGTCAATTCTTATCTGTACATATTCAATTTGTGGATGATTGGAGGCTCTGTGTTCATAGTTTATATGGGTCATCTTTATATCTGGGCCATGGTGGTTGTGATTCAAATATTTTATGGAAACAGAGCTTTTTAACCTACTTAGAAGATTGAGCGAAGAGAGACAGCTGCAAGGGTTCAGGTTGCCGAATTGGTAGCTTATAGGGCATTCTGATTATACTATTATTTTGAACCAGTAAATCGTCAATGAATTAGCTATCACCAATTTAATATATTTCAAATGTACATATATTCTTGGGGGAACAAGTTTTATCACACTTCTTCACGGCATTCTTAATCAGGAGCTTGATAACAGAATAACTTCAGATTACTTGATGTATAAGGTCGTCAGCAGCATAATAAAGTATCCGAAGTTTAATCGCTATTTTCCTTTATAAATTGCAGGTACGGCTCAATATATATGCCAGTATGCAAATAATTTCCATTGATGATGATCAGTTTAGAAACTTCACGTCATTTTAAGAATCTTTTTAGCTTATTACATTGTTCTAACATACTAATATGTGTAAAGAACTTATCGAAAACAGAGTAATAGACTGTATTCTGCACATGACATTTATCACCTGCTTGGTACTGAATTTTGGAGGGAGCTGGACAGTACATATAAAACTATGTAGGAAAAACTGTTTCTTGCACATTTATATAGATTGTGATATAATTGCATTGTTTGTTACTTTGTTTGCATCAGGTTAGTTAATAGGTCTGTGCAAATCAATTCTTGCAACCACCTATCTACTCTCTGACCTGGTTCTATAAATATCGATGTTTGTGCTCAGTATAAGCACACCATCTCCTTTGGTAGTTCCAGTTGAGCAGATCATTTTCAGCTTGCAGGGTTGTCATCAGTTTCCTCATTGGTGCCCTCAATGGATAGAGCGTCTCAGTGGAGCTGCTGAAGCTAGATGCTCAACCTGCACATGAGTGAGTGCTCGTGGAAGCGCGCTGCAAACATGTCGATGGTGGCTGCTGAAGCTTGACTTTGGCAACGAGTCCAGGTGGCCATTGGCACAGACATGTCATCCGTGAGCTTTAGTTCCAGGCGAGATTCCAAGAGGTTTGCTCTATTATGCTTGCAAATTTGATTGTGAGAATTACAAGATTGGACTAATTTGTGAAGCAATGGAGTTTATTGTTTGCCTTGGGTGAATTAGGTTAATTTGTACTACAGAAAAAGGAATGTCCTGGTTCAGTTTACACATTTCAACTCACACCTTTTAAAGAATATAACATGTGGTTGAAAATTGATTAATTGAGAAGTTGAGAATCTGAAAATGTTTGTCTATAATGGATCTATTTGTGTGTCAGGCACTTCTCTTTTCTCACAGAACACAACCTTATAGTATGTTTTTGGGACATATTTTGAATCCTCACACTAGATCCGACAATATGTTTTCGGCACAGATTTTGAATCCTCACACTAGAGCAGAGGCAAAAAATTAATAGTTGCATTAATTATAGGAATTATAGGGCCACAGTTCAGGTACATAAACTCCTAAAGCCAATAGAGAAAGGTAGAAACACAAATGTGAAATGTTAATGTTTGGTTCTGAGGTGTTGGCTCTTGTCCCCATATGGTGTAGTTTCATCAGACAACAATTCTTATTAACTGACTTTGGTCTAGCATTAGTTGGTACCACAAAAGTAATTTAGCTAAGGCTTCAAAATTGGATGTTGTGTTTTCCTCTTCCAGTGCAGAGCCAATAAGATGAAAAGGTTGATTTTAATCTCAGTTATGCATCTCCCGTGTCTCTTTTATGCTCATTGTTGCTACATGCTTGCTTCAGAGAGGACTGTGTTAGTTTACTTCGCACTGATGTTGTATATAGTTTCATGTTTTCTTAGACTATTTTATTTGACTTACAGAAATGTTCCCTTGCTTTGGTTGGATGGGTGTAGGAGCAGCAAGCATCGCCGCCACACGGAAAACTCCAGTAACTTCTTGCCCCTTCCAGCCTCGGTGAGATGGCATCGTATTTTTTGTATGTGTACATTTCTGCTTGTGGTGGCATTTTTGCAATCCTTTACTTTGGGTTTTGATTTTTTTTTCGTTTCATGGTTGTTGTCGCAGGATCACGAACGACTTCAAGCTGAAGATGTTGAACCATGCGATGCAAGAATTATTATTTTGGGCTCCTATGGAAGGTATTATTCTCGTGCAAAACCCTATTCTCCCCTCTTTCTTGATCTATTAGGGTCATAAATCTGGAATCGTGGTTTACTACTTGAAAGTCCATGGTCAGTCTTAGCCTCATTCTCTTGATTAACAACAGATTTATGCTCTTCCTGTTGTATTCAGTCAAGGAACGTACATAGATATTGGAAGCTATACACTATAATGGAATTTCTTCTGCTCTCGTATGGAAACCTGCAACACACTGAATGTTTTATTTGTCGATGACAATGAATTACTCATGTTTTGTCTAAAAAATGTGAAACAATTCTTATTTGCACTTTCTGCAGACTCATGTAATTGCTGTCAAGAACACTGTCAGTTCAGCGGTTGTCATCATGCAAGCAATTGGCCGCTGATCTGCTTGCTCTTTGTACTACTAAAGGTAAATTTTGAACAATTTTTACTGCCATTGTTGCAAGGAAAGTTGGTGACGCTGGCGTGTCTCAGTAGATGCAAAATAACATATGGTGGCGTAGAATGAACCTATACTTTCCATAGTGTATTTGACTTCTATTCATACCTGTGTACAGCCATATGAACCTATATATGCTATCTGAATTTAGTGGCGGTTTATTTCAATTTGTCTCTTGGTCAGTAAGTTCGCACCAACGAGATTGCATATGTGGTCTACTGAAGTTGCAGATATAAGTTCATTGCATCAAAAAGTTTCATTTCTTCACTTTTATGTAGTGATGCCAATAATGTTTCAATTTTAAAAAAATCGACTACATATGTGAGTGTGAATATATAGGTAGTGCAATCAAGTACTCTCAAGATATTAATGTCTATCTTTTCTGCACTAATTGTTTATTCCTTGTTTTGTTTGTACTGTTGCTTTGCCACTGACCCATAAAATTGGATGTTCTTTCAAGAAGAGTCTCTCTTTTCTACACTAATTGACTTTTTCCCTCCCACCCGGGTATGAAAGGCAGTGTTTTTTCCCTCTCAGTAAATTACACTATTTTCAGGTGGCATCATACGGCGAAGCAGGGGATATGGATCAGAAGCCGCAATGGTGCGCGTGACGACATGTCTAACACTTGCCTGACCCTGGACTCTGGCTTCTTCTTTCAAGTAAGCTCATTTTGCTCTTCTACACCCCCCAACTCATGTGAGGATCTCTGGTTGGATTTGGGTAACCAGACCCCAAGAGATGTAATCCTATTTGGATATAAATTGTCTATGCTAGCTTGATTTAGTTAATAGGAGTAGATTTTATAGATGAACTGTGTATGCTAGCTAGATGGGGTATCCATTAACGTCTAAGGTTTCACAAGGAAATGAGTTTCTTGCATTCTCATGTTGAAAAGGATTAAAGAAACCTAGCAGAATATGGTTTCAAAGTTTTAGTTTCTTATTGGGTTCATCCACAAGGTTTGCCGAAAGTTATCAACTTGCTTTGTAAAAAGGCTTTGTATCATGTATCTTTGTTTGTGCAAGAAATCCAATTGGAATTGGTCTCTTGTCATGTGCATGTACTTTCTTTATTGCTTATATATTTCAACCACTTATCTAAGTTGTCTCTAAACCATTTTCGATGACTCAGGTTGACCATACTATTGTGAGAATCTCGGCCAGGATCATTCTTTATATCATGTTGGATCATCTTGGAATTTGTAGAGTAATTTATCGTCTAAGGATGTACTCACAGAACACAATCAGTGTGGTTGTGCTTTTCTACACTTCTGTCCAGAGCAATGGGATATGTATTCTGTACTGTACGGCTACCCTCTAATGCATTTCTCAGACTTCAGTCTCTCTCTTTCTGCACAAATGACTTGGTCTAATTATTATGAAAGACCTGTGGAGTGTGTTGCTTTCTATATAAACAACTCGCTCTAATTCTGATTTATCATATTGCATAGCTTTTGATATATTGCATTTTGCCAAACTTGATGCGTCAAGATTTGAGCTACTATATTGAAAGCAAAGGTAAAATTCCAATGCACTCTCCAGCAGCATGCTCATATCGCCTACTAATCCATTATGTTCCTACTTTTATTTACTTTTATCAAACTTAATGACAAGTGGTTATCTTTTGTGGTCTTATGAATACGCTGAACTCGATGTTGCCTTATAATCTCATAACGGTATTGAACTCAATTATGTGTTTCTTCTGTCACAAACGAATGTTTCTTCTTCACTTTATTTTGTTATCATGTTTGAATTCATACGCTAAACCAAGATTTCTACTAACTTAGCACTACTTGCTTCACCAAAACGTTGGGACCGGCACCCTCGCGCCAAGGCGCGCTGCCGATCTAGTGCCTTGTGAATACAAGGAACAACAGGCCCCCTGAAATTCGAAGAACTGTTTTTGTTTCGTAAAGATGTCCTGTCTTTTGGAAGGAATTAATTATGTGAAGGATGCATGCCTTCAACATGAATTCAGATTAATATTGCTTATTTCGTGCACATTTTACTAAAATGCTGAAGATAAGTTTCTTCTTACAGATGTACAAAATGTCCTAATGTTCCTTTGGTATAATTCTTATGGATTGTCGCTATTGGATACAAAAGTCAATGGGAAAATGAAATATAATTATTTTGTTTTAAAGTATTGTGTGCCTCCTGCATGTATAGATTGCACTATTTTTGCTTTATTTTGGTTTATGATGGTTCCCCCCTAGCTGCTGCATAGCATGGTAATTTGCTGAAATACAACTGTGTCATAGTGGACACGTCATACACGATTGGACTAACTTGGTCTCCAAGAATAATAGTTGTGTTCTTTTTAATTGCGTTAGCTGCTGACATGGGCGCTTTTTTCTTTTCTCATAGGGATCAAAGGTTTAAGTTTACTTATCACTGATACCTAGCAGGCACTGTTGATTTTGGTATTCCTTTTCTTTTGGAACTGAATAATCTGATACATTTGAACATTTTTTTGGGACCCAAATAATACAGGAAACAAAATCTGTGGGTGCCGAAGTCAATTGGGGAGTCAGATTTAATGAGAACAAAGATGTATGCTCTTATTTATTTCTCTTTCCTGTTTATTATTTTAGTACTGCCCCTTTTCTTGTTTAATATTTTTTTTGTTTATTTGCAGGCTGATAATTTTCTAGTCAACCTCAGCAAGGAGGTTTCTTTACGCTTACAAGGATGTGAACTACAGGGCCGTACTATTACCCTTAAGGTTCTTTGGGCTGACTGAACACACTTTTTGTCTCCCATTTCTTGCCAGTTGGTTAAAGGTTCGTAGCCATATGTTCTGCCTTGAAGGGGAAACAAGAAGGAAAGGTGCTGGAGAGCCACTAAAATTTATAGGGTGTGGTGACTGCGAAACCATGAGTCGTTCTACCACGGTAAGGGTTAAATAATGGCATTTGAATATGTCATTGTGTTGTAATCTTAGTTTCCTTCGGCTTTTCTGTATGAACTTGGCTATTCTGTCTCATTGTTTTGTAATCTTGACCATTTTCGGCAAGGGTTTGGCAATTATTTATCGTGTGGAAGCCGCCTATAGGAGCTAAAGAGGACCAGAAATTGTAATGTGGATGGACTCGGCGACGCGCCCCCTGCCGCGGCGTGCGCCTCCCCCGCCGCCCCTGCCCTCTGCAGTTCCTCGCCGGACCCGCTGCCTCCTCCTCCGCCGCTGGCGCCGCCCTCGCCGGAGCCATCTCTGCCCACCCCAGCCGCTCCGGCTCGGGTCCGGTGGGCCGACCTAGCCGACGACGATGCGCCCCCTCCCCCCCCCCCGCGTCGCGCGCCCGTCCCCCCTCCCCGGCTCCTCGTCGTGCTGGACCACCCGGCGTGGCCGGTGGCTCAGCCCCCCTCGTGCGGGGTTCTGCCGCCGGCTCGCGGCGGCTGCGGCTAACGACGCCGGTGCGGAGCCTTGCCCGCCGTGGCGCAAGGTGCCTCCTTGCGGGGTGGGGACGCGCGCCGCCGCCGCAGGCGCTCCTAGGGGGTGGTCGGCCGCTCTGACCTCGGCAGGTCTCGTGCGTCGTGGCACCGCCTGGTTGCTGGCCATTGCCCCGTGCCGGCCCCGGCCCTGCCGGCGACACGCCGCGCCGCTGACGTCTCGGCCCCCATCGCTCACGCCTCCCCTTCCGCCCATTCATTGGAGCTTTCGGTTCATCCTCCCTGCGATTCAACGCGCTCCAGCCCCTTTGGCTCCTTGGGCTCGCCCTTTCCGGCTGCTCCCCGCCGGTGGCGGCGATGGCGGCAGCACCCGCCCGTCGAGGGGAAACCCTACGGGTTGCTGTCCCGCCCCGCCCCCTGGACCATGGCTTCCTGGGCCAGCCAGTCAACCCATGGAGCCAATCAGCTAGTGGCTGGGCCTCCCCCGTGCCCTAGGCCCGCGCCGCCCTTGCCATGCATTTGGCTGACCCGAGGCCTCCCTCGCGTTCCATCCTCCCTCCCGCCGCCACCACTGCTTCGGTCGTCTCCTCCCCCGAACTCCCGCTCGACCCGACGCACCCTCCTCCCGTTCGGCCACCCGGCGCTGCCGCCCCTCCCCCTCACCCCTCGCCACCTCGGGCCATGACCCGCGAGTGGGATGACGGCGAGGCGCGGCGCAAACGGCGCCTCGACGACCGCCGTGACCCTCCCCGCCCCTCTCCGGATGCCCTCCGCCGCGAGCTCCGCGAACTCCGGCACGGTGGCAGGGATGACCGGCGCTCCCCGGGCCGCTCTGACCGTAGGGGTCGGTCCCGCTCCCCTCCGGCGGCCTCGGGTGACTAGCGTTCTCGTCGCCGCTCGCCCTCCCCCGGACCTCGCCGCGGCCTGAGCCCCTCTCCATCCCGTGCTGCCCGTCCGCCTTCTCCCCGCACCCAAGCTCCGCCGGCCGCCGCCTCGACCCGGAAATATGTGCCCCCACGCGGCTGCTTCGGCGGCCCCGGCCTCCTCTGCCGCCCCCGGTGGTGGCCCGTCCCGCGGCCGCCAAGGCCCTTGCAAGAAAAAGAAGCGGCGCGGGCAAGGCAGGGGCAACCAGGCCGCACCCGCCTCGCTTGCTCTGGGCTCCTCCGCCGCTCCGGGGCCCATGTCCGGTCTTCCCCGTCCCCCGTGCTTCAACTGCTAGGTGGCGGGTCACTCTCCAGTCAACTACATCAACCCTCAGTGCTGCTACATCTGCAAGGACCCGGGCCACCCTGCCCTTCTATGCCCGGAGCGACCGGTGACCTTTGAGCTCATGATGTACGGCCACGACATCGAGGGGCTCGGATTCTTCCACCTCGAGGTCCCCGACGTCCCTCCACCCACCCCCTCTCTTCAGGCGATTGTTACTGTGGTGGATGGGGTGGCCTCCCCTGAGATGATCGAGGCCGAGCTCAACCACCACTACCATCGCCAATGGGACTGGGTGGTCACACCTTCCGCTGGCAACATCTTCACCGTGATCTTCCCCGACGCCATCAGCTACGGAGACTCCACCCGTAGTGGTCAGATCACCCTCGTCCTCAACCAGCTAGTCGTCGACATCATCGAGCCGATCCTCGACTCGAAGGCGGTGGCTGTCCTGGACACTGCCTGGATCCTCGTGGCCGGACTCCCAGACATCGCTCGGTCTGAGTTTTGTCATCCGCCAGATGTCCCGGATCCTTGGCAAGGTGGTTGTGGTCGACGAGCTCTCCCTCCGCAAAGAGGAGGAGGTCCGGGTCAAGGTTAAGTGTCTGGACTCCTCCAAGCTCTGCGCCACCATTCGGGTGTTCTTCACCGACCAGGGTTTTGACCTCCAGATTGCCCCTGAGCCCCCAACCACATGGGCCGCCCTCGCTTCTCGGACGATGGCCCTCCCGGTGGCAACCCGGGGACTGACGGGGACTACCACGACCGCCACCACCCCCGCTCCCACCGCTCTGAGGAGGAGGGCTCGGACGACTCGCGCTCCTGCTCTCTGTCGCCGTCGCCCCCACCTCCTACCGCTGGGATCCGTGGGCGCCAGGCCATGCTCGCCCCCCTGTCCGCCACGTCGCTTCCCCCGGGCGTCCCCGCGGACCCGGCGGCCGAGCCCTTGGAGGGGAGTGATGCCTCTAGTGTCGGCCTGGTGGTGTTCCCGGCGACCTCTCCGCGCTCTCCCGCCGACCTCTCCACCGGTGGGCCGGGACTGGATGATGATCCGGCCCCCTCCTCGGTCTCGCCGGGCCTTGTCGTGGACGTCCCCCCTCCGGCCCTCCTCCCCGCCGAGCCACCTGCTGAGGCTTCGCCCCCCCCTCCGGACTCGTGCGCCCCTACGGGGCCCCCGCGGATGACATCCCACCTCCGGCAGCGGACCCACCTCCTGCTCCGCTGCCGGTGGTGGCTCTGATGCCCCCCATCTCCGTCCCGTCGCCGCCCGCTCCACCCTCAGCGCCCCTGCCCCTTGGCTGCTCCGGGTTGGCGCTCCAGCTCGCCCTGGCTCCGGACCCCGACGCGGATGGGGGGACCCGGGTGACCACCCCGGTGGCCTCCTAGCCTTCCCCTTAACGCTCCGCCGCCTACTCCCGCCGCGGCCAGTCTTCCTCCTCCCCGGTGACAGCTTCCCGCCGTAGCGCTCGGCTCGACGTTGCCCGGCCGGACGGTAGCTCGGCTCTGCCCATCCCCGAGCGGGCGGAGCTCTGGGCCGCTGCCCGAAATCTGGAGCCAGGTACCCCAGCCACCCCCCTCTGCTGCTACTTGTTCACTTTCTGCGCTCGAGTCGGTTCTGCTAGGTCACCTTGCGAAGCTCGCATCAGACTCCGCGATCATCTTCAGGGGGGAGGCTGCTCCCCCCTTAGTCCAGATCGAGGCCATCCGGGCACGCGAGATTCTTGACGGTAGATTGGCGAAAGCCCGTGCGGCCTTGCTCACCCCGCCTCTGCTGTGGTCGCGACTCCGGCTCAGCCTCGCAGAGCTGGTAGCCGCCTCCCGTTGGAGGCGGGTGAGCTTCGTGGCCGCACACGCTCCCGGATGGCCGCCCTCCGCACTCAAAGCGCGTCTCGTGTTCTGGGGTCAAGCAGCCCCCCGATGGCGCCTTAATGCGTGCCCTTTTTTGGAACATCCGAGGCTTCGGCCATGATGGCCGACGCCGACAACTGCTGAGTACATGCGAGATGAACACATTGACATAGTCGCCATCCAGGAAACCATGCGCACTGATTTCTCTTTATCGGAGCTCGACCAGCTGAGCTCCCACCTCTTTGCTTGGCATTGGCTCCCTTCTAGTGGGATTGCTGGCCACTCTGGTGGCATCCTTTTAGGCGTGAAGGATGCCACCTTCAAGGTGGGCAGTATGGACCGGGGCCAGTTCTTTGTGAGCATGGAGCTTTTTGAACGGGTCCTTAACTTCAAGTGGGAGGTTATCATCGTCTATGGTCCGGCAGATCATAGTCGTTCTGCCGCCTTCCTCGAGGAGCTCCACCGGAAGGTTTCGGCCGCCACCCTCCCTGTGGTAGTCGGGGGCGATTTTAACCTCCTCCGCTTCGCGGAGGACAAGAGCAATTCACATGTCAACTTTGCACGGATGCAAATGTTTAATGACTACATTGCTGATCTTGGCCTTTGCGAGATAGATAGGGTTGGTGCCAGGTTCACCTGGACCAACCGCCAGGCGTCCCCGACCCAGTCCGTCCTGGACCTGGTCCTAGTTTCCCCGGAATGGGACATCCGATGCCCCTTGGCGTCCCTCTGGGCCATCACCCGGATTGGCCCCGACCACGTCCCCCTCCTCCTATCCCCCGCTGACGAGCGCCCTCCGATCCCTCCTCGCTTCCGGTTCGAGACATACTGGCTGTCACAAACCGGCTTCGTGGAGGCCGTCGGCGCGCGCTGGGTGGAGGCGCGTTCCCACTCCTACCCCCGCCCCCTTCGGCAATTGACTCGTGGCAGTGTTGTGCCAAAAGTGGCCGGCAGTTCATGAAGGGGTGGGGTGCCAACCTTGGTCGCGATCTCCGCGAGCGCAAGAAGGCCCTGCTGACCGCGATCCAGGCCCTTGACCTCTGGGCGGACGCGGTCGGCCTCTCCCCTGATGAGTGGCTTGCCCGGTACGACCTGGAGGATCAGCTCTCCGTCATATACACCGACGAGGAGGCTTATTGGTGTCTTCGCGGCTCCCAGAAATGGATCTTGAAAGGCGACGCGAACACGGCATACTTTCATGCCATTGCTAATGGTCGCCGCAGATGCAACATCATCCCTCTTCTCTGGGATGGTGCGGCTCTCTTGCAGTCCCCTTGTGACATTCGGGCTCACGTCGACGGGTTCTATAAAAACCTCTTCTCTTCCCCCCTAGGAGCGGTCTGTCGCTGGCCCCTGACTGCTGGGCTGGCCCCCAGCAGGTTTCCGCTGTCGAGAATGCGGCCCTTACGGCCCCATTCTTCGAGGGCGAGGTGTGGGCGGTCATTAAAGGCATGAACCCCTCCTCAGCCCCGGGCCTCGACGGTCTTCCGGTGAAGTTCTTCCAGACCTTCTGGAATGTGATTAAACCTGAGATCATGGCCATCTTCGACGAGTTCTACTAGGATCCATTGACCTCGGCCGCCTTAACTATGGGATCATTTCGCTCATCCCTAAAGTGCCCGGGGCTGCCGACATCTGCCAGTTTTGCCCGATCACGGTGATCAATGTGATCTTCCGGATCTTGGCGAAAGGGTACACCAATAGGGTGACCCTGCTGGCGGACCGTATTACCCACCCCAACTAGTCCGCCTTCATTCAAGGGCGATTTATCCTGGATGGGGTGCTAGTCTTTCACGAAGTCCTCCACGAGGTCCGCGCTAAGCACCTCAAGGCGGTCTTCCTGAAGATTGATTTCCATAAGGCCTACGATACTGTCAGCTGGCCCTTCCTTCGGGAAGTTTTGCTCCGAAAGGGCTTCGACGATCGCTGGATCACCCGCGTGATGCAGATGGTCTCCTGCGGTCGCACTGTAGTGAACATCAATGGGGAGATTGGCCCTTACTTCCCCACCCTATGTGGGGTTAGACAAGGCGACCCCTTTTCCCCGTTCTTGTTCAACATGGTGGTGGACGCGCTTGCTACTATCCTGGACAAGGCTAAGGCGGCCGGCCATATTCGTGGGATCACACCCCACCTGGCCGGCGGCATTGGGATCTCCCTCCTCCAGTACGCCGACGACACCATCATTATGGTGGAAGGCTCGGAGGCGGACATCTCTAATCTGAAGTTCCTCCTCCTCTGCTTCCAACACATGTCTGGCCTCAAGATCAACTTCGACAAGAGCGATGTGATGGTGATGGGCTATTCTCCGGATGAATGCCGAAGCATTGCCAACCGGCTTAACTGCCGCTTGGGTTCTTTCCCCACGACCTACTTGGGGACGCCCATTAGTGACTCTCGACTCACCGTCGCCGACTTGCGCCCGACCGTGGCCAAGCTTCAGACGCGCATTGAGCCTTGGCATGGTAGATGGCTGTCGAAGGCGGCCCGGACAATTCTCATTAATTCCTCCCTTTCCAGCCTCCTCCTGTTCCTCATGAGCTTTTATAGCTTGCACGAGACCCTTCATCATGAGATTGCCAGAGTTTAGTCTCGTTTCTACTGGGCGGGTGACAACAATAAGCAGAAATACCACATGGTTAGCTGGCCTGACATCTGCAAGCCTCGGGAGCAAGGGGGCCTCGGGATCATGTGCTCTAAGCGCATGAACATCGCCCTCTTATCCCGATGGCTTTGGCGTATTTCGCAAGGACAGGGTGGCCTCTGGTTAGACATCATCTGGACCAAATACCTTCGTGGGCAACCCCTCGCCTTCTATCAGAGATCGGGCGGCTCCCAGTTCTGGCAGTCAGTCATCCAACTACTCCCGGTGCTTCGCATTGGGACATCCATCTCAGTTGGATCTGGGGCTGCGACTCTGTTCTGGTTCGACCGGTGGGCAGGAGACATCCCCTTTGCCATGCGCTTCCCTGACCTATTCTCCATCGCGGTTGATCCTTCGATCTCCGTTGAGAGGGCCCTTATTGACTTAGGGCACCTCGCCTTCCGGAGGCCATTTGGGCCTCCGGATTCTGCCACTTGCATGAGCTACTTGACTGCGTCGCCCTCCACGAGCTAGTGGTTGACGCTGGCCCGGACCTAGTTCGGTGGCGCCTTGAGCCGTCCGGCCAATTCTCCACCAAGTCCCTTTACCAGGCCATTGCCCCCTCCTCCGCCCCCTCCCCTTACGGCGGTTTGGTCCATCCGCTTGCCTCTGAAGATTCGAATCTTCGTGTGGCAATGGATTCGTGGGCGGACCCCGTCAAGGGTGGAGGTTCGCAAGCGCAATGGCCATGGTAACGGCTTGTGCCCGCTCTGTGGTGTCCCCGAAGACTCGAATCACATCTTCTCATGTGTGTCCGCTCAATTTATTTGGAGCTGCTTTAGAGAGGTGGTTGGGGGCAATTGGTGCCACACCAATTTCTGCGACCTGTTTGCCGAACTCCAGAACCCCCCCCCGCGTTCTCGCCACATTAGGTGGTTGGAGATTGGGGCGCTCGCTTGGACCCTGGACGGTCCGCAATAGACTTGTGATTCAGCGCATTCCGCTTCGACGTGCTACTGACGCTCTCTTCAAACTGTCTGGTTACTTGCAGCTTTGGCGGCCGCTTAGCCGCCCCCAGGACCGGGACGCCATCTCCGCCTTCATCGCCGACCTCCGCTCGATGGCTGTCCGTCTATCGCCGCCGCCTCCGCCTCCTCCCCCCAAGCCGGATAGGAGTCCTCGGCCTCTCTTCTGTCTTTTTATTTTTCTTTGGGCTTGTTGAGCTGTGCCCTCAGCAAAACCTTGTGTACTTGTCCTGAGACTTGGGTGTGTGCGCTGTGAACTTCTCATTGTATGGGTGCTTTGTGGCGGTTTGCTTTATCTATAAAGTGGGGCGAAAGCCTTCTTCGGTATTATTTATCCTGTAAAATGAGTTTCAGTTCTTAGTGCATATGTGCCTGTTATTTTATTTTGTATTTTTAATGCATCATGTGATTTTTTTATCACTGCTATTTGACCTTTCTTTCTTCTTTGTTGTTTCAAAGATGACAGGTGCAACTGACAATTTAGTCACACTTCAGAGAATTGCAAGACAATTGTTTGCAGCCTTGCATGTTGGTAAGTTCGATAAATTGTTCTCATATCTTATATACACCGCTGTAGACTGCCATATAAGTCTGTTCAAGTAGCCTCTTTTCTGCGGTTACTTTGTTGAATACTAAGTTCTATAAGGCCATATTCTAGATGTGAAGGAAGTGCGGGGAGTTGGACTAAAAATGTCAAAGCTTGAGCATGCAGATTTAGGTCGCGGAGGTATCTTCTAACTATTCAATTTCTTAACACCCTTTTGGGCATGGTATACATACATATTGCTGCATTGTTTATGTAACAACCTTTTTCTCTAACAATGCTTCTAAGTGCGTGTTGTTGTGCATTAGAAGAACACCAAAAAGGTGTGTTTATGTCACATTGTTTTCTGAAGGTACTCTCGTGTAGTATTGGTTTTAAGATAAGTAATATTAAATGGTTTCTTTCCAGCACATTGATACAGTAAGTCAATAACATTTGCTTCTTCCACCACCCTTATGATAGCTTGCCCGAGTACGTCTCAGTTCATATACTATCTCCAGGTTGCAATGCTCATACATTTTCTGCTAAAATGATAATTGCACTTCATGTTCTTCTTTCCCTGCTGCTTACCTGATTTTATGAATGCTTATGTCCTTACGGTTTTTATTTTTTAGTGAAGCACAACAAGGGAATATGCTTAAATCATGGCTTGGTTCATCATCTGAGAAGCTCAAGAAACAATGCAGTGAGAGAACCTGCTTTCTTGGGAAGACTGATGGTGCAGGTATTGGTCTTTTTTTCTTTGAATTTTTATTATATCAAGGTGTCATTTTCCATCGTGTAGCAAATGCATTATTTTGATGTTGCTTTACATGTTTAGCGTTGAATTTGCAAATTTTCCGTCCCGTGGATTTGTTTAAAAGATTTTGACTTGTCAGAGATCTTGTAGGAGCCTCTACCAGTGAGATGCGAAATTTGGGAAGCTCCAGACCATCACTTACAGGTGTTGCATCCCACTCGTCAAAGGTGAAGCTTACAAGTGGTAGGTTTACCAGAGTTCATGCCGCTGAGTTGCCACCATTATCTGAACTTGATTTGGAGGTCCTCAAGAACCTTCCTCCAGAGATAATATCTGAAATGAATGACATGTATAAGGGAGAATTGCATGGTTTTCTGGGCACGATAAAGGGCGATGAAGGCAAGGAAAGCAATTCAAAATCTCGTGTTTTACCTGCCGTTAACCAGAACTCCATACCTGTTTGTAATGCAAGGTTGCACCAATAAGGAGAGCGCACTGACTCCATGCATTTGGAGAAACGGAATAATATTAAGGTGATGATCAGTAAACATAAAATTGGAAACAGAGTGGAAGCACTAGTCAAATCTGCTACTTTGTCATTCCTATTTTGAACCATTCCTCAAGTATCCTAATTGTTGCCATTACTCCCATAGGGGGCATCAGACCAGGAGGTTCAAACTGCCCATGCTTCGTGCTCAAGAGCCAATGAATTGATTGATACAGAGAGTGTCACACGGCTTGATTTCATGCCTAATTCTCTAAGCCAGGCAGACTTCACAGTTTTGCAGGAATTACCGGAGGATGTCAAGGCTGATTTGTTCAATGTGCTTCCATCACATAGGCCAATAGACCCTACATGCCGCACTTCAAACGTTACTGAAAATAAATCTCTGAAGAATGGAGGAACTGATGATCCAAAGAATCCAGTGATTTGTGTTCTGCCAGGAAGTTCTCAGAAATGGGCCAAACAGTTCAGAGTTAGCAGTTCCCTACTATTGAATGCCATTGCAGAGCAACACGCAAATTCTATCTCCAGTCAACCTCTATCTTCAATTTTAGAGCATGTTGCTTCCCTCCTCCCTCTGTGTCCTACCTCAGGTAGCGAAGAATGGAACGACACACTCTCCCGACTCTCTGTTCTTCTTACAGAGTATATACACCTGAAAGTTGATTCTGATATTGAAGAGCTGTACAAATGTTTCCTTCTTTTGAAAAGGTAAAGTGTACTGTTCGAGAAAAAACGGGTAAATCATGCAGTCATTTAACCATTATTAGATGTGAATTTGTTGGGAAATTGTTGCAAACCAAGATGTGCATACTTAGTGAACATGGATCGGTATAAATGTAGTAGTTAGTCTCCCTCACGATGAGGAAGGTTATTCATGAAACCAGGTTCTTATTCTTAACCACTGAACTTTTCCATTGTAGGTTCTTGTCAGCATCTGAGCTTTTTCTGGAATTGCACAATAGCATTATTCCTTACTGCAGGTAAAATTTACATGTTCAATTATCATCATTTTGGTTGTGGACGACATTGTTAGGATTTACCACTGTATTTGTTATGGCTGGCTTCTGGTCCTTTGCTTTATCACTTTTGACTTTCACAAACATGAGGAATAAACTACCTTAGTTTTTAGATGGAACCAGACAGTTGTCCACCTTCCATCTTCGTTCTGATTATAAAGTTTTTAGTTGTTTCTATTTAAGCTTTAAAGGTCCACTACATTTTGAAATATGAGTAATTTGTGCTGCATGCACACAAATTTGCAAGTTGGATGCAAGTAGACGCATCAACTCGGCAATTCAGATTCTGCACATTTTTGTCCACAAACTTGTCAAACTGATCGAGTGAAAGCCCATCCCAGTAACTGTTTGGTCCTTTTATAGGACTCCATCACTCAACATTATGGTGGGACACCGCGTCTCTAGTTTGAAGTTCAGGTATTGCGGGCCGTTTGGTGATAGAAAGGATGGACAGAGGTGCGTGGGGGTCTGTGCCCTTGTTTATCAGTGGCGACCATGGAGTGTGATGACTGCTCTCTTGTTCTGCGGATATGAACCGAAATACTGAATCAGGGGTTGGAATGCGAACTTTCTCGCCACGCCATGTATAAATGGGGAATCATGTACACCTGTAAATATTACCTTTTTTGTGAGAACTGTAAATATTACTTCTACATGAAAGATGGCACGAGCTGATATACGCATGTCCTGCTTTGTATGCAATCGGTGTTGAGCACAATCCAACTTGCAAACCTCAGAAAAGATTCATCTTTTTCTGAATGTATACCACGGTTATGTCGTACATATGTAGTTTTATATCAAGAAACAGCAAGAAGAGAAT
This sequence comes from Aegilops tauschii subsp. strangulata, assembly GCF_002575655.3. Lineage (NCBI taxonomy): Eukaryota > Viridiplantae > Streptophyta > Magnoliopsida > Poales > Poaceae > Aegilops > Aegilops tauschii. Next base: position 555,420,397 of record NC_053041.3, on the reverse strand, counting down.
TTTGTCAATTTTGGTTGAATTCCAATTGCAACTTGGACTGCAAGTCTGAACATTTTTTTCGAAAAAGAGGAAGAACCCAGACCCCGGCCTCTGCAAGTCTGAACTCAAAATTATAAAATTCAGAACATGAGAAACTCAAAATTGCAAAAGGGGAGATTTGTTGATTGCTTAGGTGCGTTCAGAATTATAAAATTCGACCCAAACACACCTTTCCCAATACGAGGATCAATTTCTTTCAGTTCTTTGCAGATTTCAGCAGATTTTTAACACTAAATCTCGCTTTGAATTCATCAACTTCTTTCGATCACGTACAGAACATGCTTTCGAGCTACGAGCAACTGCATTGCAGTAGTGCTACTTACAACTACAGTATGCCATTTCGAGTCTTCGAGAAAGAAAGATATACATAAAAGTGACCTAAAAAGTGACCAGAACTGGTTCTGGATCAACTGTCTTCTTGACCAGAGCTACACACGTGAAGCTGCGTCCTGACCGCGAAGGTCTTCTTGACCATGGAGCTGGTGCACCTCCTGATTGGCTGCATCATCTTGGGCGCCTGCACCAACTGCGTCTTGCGCCTCCGTTTGGCGCCCGCTGCTTCCTGGTAACCTTGGCGGAGCTTGCGCTTCGCGGCTTCCATCTTCTCCTCCGAGCAGAGCCGGGCACGGTCACCGTCGACGAAGCCGGCGGCAGGATCGGATGCCTTTTTGATGATTTCAGCCATCTTCTTGGGCAACGGCTCGCTGACGATCTTGGGAGGTCGCTTCGTCTCCGCGTCAGGGTCGGCGGAGCCACGCTGCTGCTGCTGCTGCTGCTGGCCGACGGTCGCCTTGGGCTGCGGCACGTTCTCCACCTTCTTCTTCATGGGCATGGCTGCTGTGACCTCGGCGACGTCCTCCTGGACGGAGGCCTCCCACCCGCTCACGATGCCGCGCGCGAGGAGGCGGACGCGCTCCGAGTCGTGCTCCCGCAGCGCGCGCACAGACTCGGCGAGTTTCGTGGGGATGGGCACCCCCGGAGTTGATGGGACCACCCTGAGCGTCTCGAGAGACTCTGCCATGAGGTCGTCGAGAATCCCGCAGATACGCTCCGCCTGGTCCTCGTCGGCGGCGTTGCAGAGCCCTACCAGCAGGTCCCCCCTCGCGCGCTGGAACACGTGGCGGGAAAATTGGTCTGGGTCGGCGGCCTCGATGGCGGCGTCCAAGGGGTCGAAGGCGCCGTAGAAGCTGTTCCACCGGCGGAGCATCTGCGCGGCCATGGCGGCGGCGGCTTTTCCGCGAGCTCCGGTGATCGATTTTGGATTGGATGGGGGAGTGGGGAGGATTGGATGGGGAAATTGGGAATACCTACCACGAGGCCCCCAATGGAGCTTATATCTCCCGGCGAGGCGGTGACCGTACTCCACTCGGTGCTCCCGATCGAATTCGGAAGCGCGTTTCACTCCAGTCGGCCGGAATCCGATTGAACAGCGGCAAACGCGCTCCACGAAAACTTGCCCTGTACATTCACGGCCACCCCATGGCCACCGTCTCGCGAGTCGCCGCTGCCGAAGCCGCCATTGGCGCCATGATCGACGACCACGCCGCCGGCTCCCGCAAGAGACGAAGCTGACTCGCGTGCTCGGGAAGGGCGGCTTTGGCGTCGTCGTCAAGGCGCGCCACCGCGTCACCGGCGTGGACGTCGTCCTGAAATGCCTCATCCGCTCACCCGACGACGGCAGCGGCAAGAGGACGCCGTGCCCACGCGCTCCACCGCGACCTGCTGCGTGAGGCGTGCTACATCGCGGCCACCCCTCCGTCGTCGGCATCGCACGGGACCCCCGCACCGGGCAGTGCAGCCTCGTCCTGGAGCACGTCGGCCCGAGCCTCAGCCGCGTTCTGCGTGATCGCTGCGGCAGATACTGGGCGGCGCCGGGAGAATGTACGAGCGCGGCATCGTCCACAGGGACATCAAGCCCGGGAACATCCTCGTCGGCGGCGAGGGCGTGGTGAAGATATGTGATCTCGGGCTGTCTATTTCCATAGTGAGCGCCACGACACCGCGCGGTCAGGCCGGCACGCTCTGGTACATGGCCCCCGAGATGCTCCTGGGAAGCCGGACTACGACGAGCTCGTGGACGCCTGGTCGCTCGGCTGCGTCATGGCGGAGCTGCTCGCCGGCGAGCCATTGTTCCCTGGTGACAGCGCGACCGACCAGCTCCGGAGAATCTTCCGCGTGCTCGACAGCACGTGCATGGCATCCACGCCGCTCGCCGCCGCGGGGCAGAAGCTGCTAACCCGCCGAAGCGGCAGCCGGCTGCGCGAGCTGTTCCCGGAGGAGCGCCTGTCGCGCGGCGGGTTCGAGGTTTTAGAGGGGCTCCTCGCCTGCGACCCCGGCGAGCGTCTGCCTGCGGCCATGGCACCGCCGACGTCCCAGCTCCAGCCGCGTAGGATGCGTGCTCGACCACCATTCTACCTGATCACTTGGGAGTGCATTTCCATTCCTCCAATGTACGATCGGTGATCAACATAGAAAACAATTAGCCTTTGTTGGGAGAGCATCCGGAAATAAAATGCTGCTTGTTCAACAAAAGCATCCGGAAATAAAATGCTGGTTGTTCCAGGGACATTTCCACTCAAAACGTCCAACATCAACCGTTTCTTGCTGTTGCATTGCACAGCAAACAAGGCCAACGGCACCCGTGACCTCTACAGAACCGCTGTTCCCGTTGACAGCATTTGCTTCCATTGCTCAAGGATATCTGGCGGACGCAATGTAGACACAAAATTGGGACACCAGTGGAATACATGGTTTATAATATAGTACCGTGATAACCAATACTAGTGTCCTGTGATTTAGCAAACTCTTTCTATCAATTAAAAAAAAATTATCACCCAACCCCGCTTCGCAAATCCGGCACAACGCCGGGACTGGCCGGCAGTCCCCATATCCGACCCATATCTGGGGTGGATATGAGAAGCCCAGACGCGCCTAGACACCGCCGCCATATCAGACCGGCCCGCTATGACCCACGTTAACCCCACCACCGTCCCCACAAAAACCACATCCGGATGAAGAACCCTAGTCAAACCCACTCTGCTTTAGTCCTCTCGCCCTCTCCGCTCCCCTTTGTCCCCTTCCCTTCCACCCAATCTCTCCTCCGTCCCCTCCGCCATGGCCACCTCCGGCTCCGACGAGATCAACTGGGTGGGGCTGGCCAACGCCAACTTGTCGAGCCCCTTTGACCCGGACGAGGAGAAGCTCGTGCTCCGTATTGCGCTCCGGCGATCGTGGATGGACCAGGCGGGAGCTCCTCCTCAACAGTGTCCCCGACGTCCTGGGTGGTCAGCTCATACTCTGCAGCGTCTCAACGCCGTCCGTGAGGCGGCAACACGAGCAGCGATGCTCGACACAGCCAGCACCTGCCCCTGCTGGGAGCCGTTAGGTGATGGTGCCCGCGACTCCCAGCCCGCAGAACAAAATCGGTAATGTGGAGACCGGTATAATGAGCATGAGAATGACTCAAGAGGATACCTATATATCTCACCACAGTTTTTGTAAAGTATAAGCAAAGGGAATAGCATATGATAACCAAAGGTTCACTCGAATATCATTTTTGTATTCATAGGGATCAATATGGATGTCCACGGTTCCGCTATTGATCACTGAACGAAAGGGAGTTTCGTTCATGTCTATGACTTACCGAACCTACATGGTGACACGCTTAAGAGAATCACAATCTTTTAAGTGTTAAGTGGAGTATGAGTCATGAGAATATATTCACGAAATAGTTTCAGGAATATTTGAAATGGTTTCGAGAGAAACCGGAAGCATTTCGGGGTTTATCGGGTAATATCGGGAATTGATATATAGGTGGAAAATGTTTCTGAAGATGTTAAATAAATGATAAAAGGTTATAATATTGATTAGGAGGCTTTTAGAATATATTTAGTATTAACGGGCTAAAGAAAATACTAAAAGGCCTACTGGTGCAGAGTTATTGGGCCCTAGGGTCGAATAACAAAGGTGGCGCCCCTTATCCTTTTCGGAGGCCTAGAAAGGCCGATTTGGAACAAGGGGAGGGGTATCCTCCCCCTTGGGGCACCCCCTCCACTCTCCCCTACCTATATATACTAGACGATTTTGCCCCTTGGATTACACAAGTTTTGGAGCCTCCTCTAGTTCTCTAGTTCTAGTTCTAACCTAGAGTAGATCTAATAGAGCTAGACCTAGATCTCTCTAATCCTCATAATAGCAAAAACCTGTGCGGTTCTCTTCTTCTCCCTCTAATTCTCTAGCGACGATTAGCTCTAGATGGCAAAGCGTTGCTGGATCGTGAAGCTTGTACGCCTACAATCCGTAGAGAGGTCGTGCTTTCGGTCTTCAAGGGATCGTTCATGAACGGTTCGAGGGACTTCATCAACAATCTACACCAACTCTTCTTCCGCTGCAACTCGAAGTTGTTAATGATCAGATCCAAACCTCTGATGCATCTTCATAGTGTTCCTGGAATCCTGATTGTAGGATGATTTTTTTTCGTTTTCCACTACGTTTCCCAACAAATATATAGTGACAGATGCAAGAATGATTGATCGCAAAACCATTGTTACTTTGTTAGCCAAGAATTTAAGCACTCTATTTTGGGAAACATTGCATGGGAAAAAAATTCTACGCACACGCAAGATCTATCCATGGAGATGCATATCTATGAGAGGGGAAGAGCATCTTCATACCCATTGCTAAGCGGAAGCGTTTATCAACGCGGTTGATGTAGTCGTACACCTTCACGATCCGTCCCGATCAAGTACCAAACATACAACACCTCCGCATTCAGCACACGTTCAACTCGATGACATCCTCGCCTTCTCGATCCAGCAAGAGAGGCGAAGTAGTAGATGAGTTCCGGCAGGACGACGGCATGGTGACGGTGGTGGTGAAGAACAATCTCCGCAGGGCTTCGCCAAGCACAACGAAAACTATGACAGAGGATAAACTAGAGGGGGCGAGGTTGCCGGCACACGGCTTGGTGAATCTTGATGTGTCTTGGGTGATAGCCCTGCCCCTCTATTTATATGTTGAGCCCTGGGGTCGAAACTTGGAGTAAAAGCTTCCTCAAAGTCGGTTTTGCCCGAAAGGCAAGAGTCCTTCTCGGACTCCAGGACCAGACGCCAAGGTTCCCGCCGTCTGGCCCTTGGCCTCTGCAAAACTGCCTTTTGCACTTACCAAAAGCCCCGTGGGCTTTACCCCATGGCCCAAATAAAGTGTTCTCGCACAAGAACATTTCGGGAAACATCTGAAAACCCTTCCGGTGAATTCCGGAACCCTTCCAGAGACCAAACACTATTATCCCATATATCAATCTTTACCTCCGGACCATTTCGGACCTCCTCGTCATGTCCGTGATCTCATCCGGGACTCCGAACAACATTCGGTCACCAACATACATAACTCATATAATACTATATCGTCAACGAACGTTACACGCGTGGACCCTACGGGTTCGAGAATGATGTAGACATGACCGAGACGCTTCTTCGGTTAATAACCAATAGCGGGACATGTATGCCCATATTGGTTCCTACATATTCTACGAAGATCTTTATCGGTCGAACCTTTATGACAACATACGTAGTTCCCTTTGTCTGTCGGTATGTTACTTGCCCGAGATTCGATCGTCGGTATCTCCATACCTAGCTCAATCTCGTTACTGGCAAGTCTCTTTACTCGTTCCGTAATACATCATCATGTAACTAACTCCTTAGTCACTTTGCTTGCAAGCTTCTTGTGATGTTGAATTACCGAGAGGGCCCAGAGATACCTCTCCGATACACGAAGTGACAAATCCCAATATCGATCCATGCCAACTCAACAGACACCTTCAGAGATACCTATAGAGCATCTTTATGATCAGCCAGTTATGTTGTGACGTTTGATAGCACACAAGGTATTCCTCCGGTATCTGGGAGTTGCATGATCTCATGGTCGAAGGAATATGTATTTGACATTAAGAAAGCTGTAGCAATAAACTGAATGATCATATGCTAAGCTAACGGATGGATCTTATCCATCACATCATTCTCCTAATGATGTGATCCCATTATCAAATGACAACACATGTCTATAGTTAGGAAACCTTAACCATATTTTGATCAACGAGCTAGTCTAGTAGAGGCATACTAGGGACACAGTATTTGTTTATGTATCCACACATGTATTTAACTTTCTGGTCAATACAATTCTAGCATGAATAATAAACCTTTATCATGATCAAGGAAATATAATAATAATTTTTTTATTATTGCCTCTAGGGCATATTTCCATCAGTCTCCTACTTGCACTAGAGTCAATAATCTAGTCCACATCACCATGTGATTAACACCAAAGATTTTACTAGAGTCAATAATCTAGTTCACATTGCCATGTGATTAACACCCAAAGAGTTCTAAGGTGTGATCATGTTTTGCTTGTGAGAGAGGTTTTTTTAGTCACCGGGTCTATAACATTCAGATCCGTGTGTACTTTGCAAATATCTATGTCTACAATGCTCTGCATAGAGCTACTCTAGCTAATTGCTCCCACGTTCAATACGTATCCAGATTGAGACTCAGAGTCATCCGGATCAGTGTCAAAGCTTGCATCGATGTAACTCTTTACGACGAACTATTTATCACCTCCATAACCGAGAAGCATTTCCTTAGTCCTCTTTAGGTACCTAAGGAAAATTTTGACCGTTGTCCAGTGATCCAGTCCTGGATCATTTGTTGTACCTCCCTGCCAAACTTATGGCACGACACACATCTATTCCGGTACACAACATGGCATACATTATAGAACCCATGACTGAGGCATAGGGAATGACTTTCATTCTCTCTCCATCTTCTGTCGTGGTTGGGTTTTGAGTCTTACTCAATTTCACAGCTTGCAACACAAGCAAGAACCCTTTCTTTGACTGATCCATTTTTAACTTCTTCAAAACTTTGTCATGGTATGTGCTTTGTGAAAGTCCTATTAAGCGTCTCGATCTATCCCTATAGATTTTGATGCCCAATATGTAAGTAGCTTCACCGAGGTTTTTCATTGAATTTTTTTATTCAAGTATCCTTTTATGCTATCCAGAAATTCTATATCATTTCCAATCAACAATATGTCATCCACATATAATATCAGAAATGCTACAGAGCTCCCACTCACTTTCTTGTAAATACAGGCTTCACCGTAAGTCTGTATAAAACCATATGCTTTGATCACCTCATCAAAGCGTATATTCCAACTCCGAGATGCTTGCACCAGTCCATAGATGGTTCGCTGGAGCTTGCACACTTTGTTAGCACCTTTAGGATCGATAAAACCTTCTGGTTGCATCATATACAACTCTTCTTTAAGAAATCCATTCAGGAATGCAGTTTTGACGTCCATTTGCCAGATTTCATAATCATAAAATGCAGCAATTGCTAACATGATTCAGACCGACTTAAGCATTGCTAAGGGTGAGAAAGTCTCATCGTATTCAACCCCTTGAACTTGTAAAAAACCTTTTGCGACAAGTCGAGCTTTGTAGATAGTGACATTACCATCAGTGTCTGTCTTCTTCTTCAAAATCTGTTTATTCTCAATGGCAAGGTGTGGGAAAGTCCACCAAAGTCCATACTTTGTTCTCATACATGGATCCTATCTCAGATTTCATGGCCTCAAGCCATTTATCGGAACCTGGGCTCATCATAGCTTCTTCATAGTTTGTAGGTTCACCATGGTCTAATAACATGACTTCTAGGACAGGATTACTGTACCACTCTGGTGCGGAACATGTTCTGGTCAACCTACGAGGTCTAGTAGTAACTTGATCCTAAGTTTCATGATCATCATCATTATCTTCCTCTCTAGTTGGTGTAGGCATCACGGGAACGGTTTTCTCTAATGTGCTACTTTCCAATTCGAGAGAAGGTACAATTACCTCATCAAGTTCTACTTTCCTCCCACTCACTTCTTTCTAGAGAAACTCCTTGTCTAGAAAGGATCCATTATTGGCAACAAAGATCTTGCCTTCGGATCTATGGTAGAAGGTATACCCAATAGTTTTCTTAGGGTATCCTACGAAGACGTACTTCTCCGATTTGGGTTCGAGCTTATCAGGCTGAAGCCTTTTGACATAAGTGTCGCATCCCCAAAGTTTAAGAAACGGCAACTTAGGTTTCTTGCCAAACCATAGTTCATATGGTGTCGTCTCAACGGATTTAGACGGTGCCCTATTAAACGTGAATGCGGTTGTCTCTAATGCATAACCCAAAAATGATAAAGGCAAATCGGTAAGAGACATCATAGAACGCAACATATCTAATAAAGTACGATTACGACATTCGGACACACCATTATGCCGCGGTGTTCCAGGTGGCGTGAGTTGTGAAACAATTCCACATTGTTTTAAATGAAGGCTAAACTCGTAACTCAAATATTCGCCTCTGCGGTCAGATCATAGAAACTTTATTTTCTTCTTACGATGATTCTCCACTTCACTCTGAAATTCTTTGAATTTTTTAAATGTTTTGGACTTGTGTTTCATCAAATAGATCTAACCATACCTACTCAAATCATCTGTGAAGGTCAGAAAATAATGATACCCGCCGCGTGCCTCAACACTCATCGGACCACACACATCGGTATGTATAATTTCCAATAAGTCTTAGCTCGCTCCATTGTTCTAGAGAACGGAGTTTTAGTCATCTTGCCCATGAGGCATGGTTTGCAAGTATCAAATGATTCATAATCAAGTGATTCCAAAAGTCCATCCGCATGGACTTTCTTCATGTGTTTTACACCAATATGACCTAATTAAACGGCAGTGCCACAAGTATGTTACACTATCATTATCAACTTTTGCCATCAATATTATAAATATGTGTATTACTACGATCGAGATTCAACAAGAATAGACCATTCATCAAAGGTGCATGACCATAAAAGATATTACTCATATAAATAGAACAATCATTATTCTCTGACTTAAATGAATAACCATCTCGGGATAAACAAGATCCAGATATAATGTTCATGCTCAACGCTAGCACCAAATAACAATTATTGAGGTCTAAAACTAATCCCGAAGATAGATGTAGAGGCAGCGTGCCGACGGTGATCACATCGACCTTGGAACCATTCCCGACACACATCATAACCTCGTCGTTATCCAATCTTCGTTTATTCCACAACTCCTGTTTCGAGTTACAAATATGAGCAACCAAACTAGTATCAAATACCCAGGTGCTACTACGAGCATTAGCAAGGAACACATCAATAACATGTATATCATATATATACCTTTGTTTACTTTGCCATCCTTCTTATCAGCCAAGTATTTGGGGTAGTTCCGCTTCTAGTGACCATTCCCTTTGCAGTGCAAGCACTCAGTTTCAAGCTTGGGTCCAGCTTTGGGCTTCTTCACGGAAGCGGCAACTTGCTTGCCATTCTTCTTGAAGTTCCCTTTCTTTCCCTTGCCCTTTTTCTTGAAACTAGTGGTCTTGTTAACCATCGACACTTGATGCTCCTTCTTGATTTCTACCTCTACGGCCTTAAGCATTGTGAAGAGCTTGGGAATCATTTTCGTCATCCCTTGCATATTATACTTTGTCACAAAGCCTTTGTAGCTTGGTGGCAGTGACTGAAGAACTCTGTCAATAACACTCTCAACTGGAAGATCAATTCCCAGCTGAGTCAAGTGGTTGTGGTACCCAGACATTCTGAGTATGTGTTCTCTGACCGAACTATTCTCCTCCATCTTACAGCTAAAGAACTTGTTGGAGACTTCATATCTCTCAACCCGGTCATTAGCTTGAAATATTAACTTCAACTCTTGGAACATCTCATATGCTCCGTGACGTTCAAAACGCTTTTGAAGTCCTGGTTCCAAGCCGTAAAGCATGGCACACTAAACTATCGAGTAGTCATCAGATCGAGCTTGCCAGACGTTCATAACATCTGCAGTAGCTCCTGCAGCAGGTCTATCACCTAGCGGTGCATCAAGGACATAATTCTTCTGTGCAGCAATGAGGATAATCCTCAAGTTACGGACACACTCCATGTAGTTGCTACCATCATCTTTCAACTTAGCTTTCTCTAGGAACGCATTAAAGATCAAGGGAACGGTAGCACGGGCCATTGATCTATAACATAGATATGCAAAACTATTAAGACTAAGTTCATGATAGATTAAGTTTAATTAATTAAATTACTAATGAACTCCCACTTAAATCAACATTGCTCAAGTTATCTAAGTGATACATGATCCAAATCAACTAACCCATGTCCGATCACCACGTGAGATGGGGTAGTCATCAATGGTGAACATCTCTATGTTGATCATATTACTATATGACTCACGTTTGACCTTTCAGTCTCCAGTGTTCCGAGACCATCTTTGTACATGTAGGCTCGTCAAGTTTAACCTAAGTATTCTGCATGTGCAAAAATGTCTTACACCCATTGTATGTGAACATAGAGTCTATCACACCCGATCATCACGAGGGGCTCAGGGGGAACACTTTTATCTTCAAATTAAGTGAAGGGATCATCTTATAATGCTACCATCGTTTTAAGCAAAATAAGATGCATAAACGATAAACATCACATGCAATCAAAATATGTGACATGATATGGCCATCATCATCTTGTGCTTTTGATCTCCATCTCCAAAGCATCATAATGATATCCATCGTCACTGGCTCGACACCTTGATCTCCATCGTTGCGTCGGGGTCGTCTCGCCAACTATTGCTAACGCATAGCGATAAAGTAAAGCAATTACATGGCGCTTGCATTTCATACAATAATTAAGAGACAACCCTAAGGCTCCTGCCGGTTGTCGATATTACAAAACATGATCATCTCATACAACAACTTACATCACATCATGTCTTGACCATATCATATCACAACATACCCTGCAAAAACAAGTTAGACGTCCTCTACTTTGTTATTGCAAGTTTTACGTGGCTGCTACGGGCAACTAGCAAGAACCGTTCTTACCTACGCAAAATCACAACGGTGATTATCAAGTTTTCTATTTTAACCTTCTTCAAGGACCGGCCATAGTCAAATTCGATTTAACTAAAGTAGGAGAAACAGACACCCGCCAACCACCTTTATGCAAAACAAGTTGCATGTGAGTCGGTGGAATCGGTCTCATGTGCGTGGACATGTAAGATTGGTCTGGGACGCTTCATCCCACAATACCGCCGAATCAAAATAAGACGTTGGTGGTAAGCAGTATGAACATCACCGCCCACAACTCCTTTGTGTTCTACTCGTGCATATCATCTACGCATAGACCTGACTCTGATGCCAAAAACAAAAAAATTATATGCACACGCAAGATCTATCCATGGAGATGCATATCTACGAGAGGGGAAGTGCATCTTCATACCCTTGAAGATCGCTAAGTGGAAGCGTTTATCAACGCGGTTGATGTAGTTGTACACCTTCACGATCTATACCGATCAAGTACCGAACGTACGGCACCTCCGCGTTCAGCACACGTTCAGCTTGATGACGTCCTCACCTTCTCGATCCAGCAAGAGAGACGAAGTAGTAGATGAGTTCCGGCAGCACGACGGTGTGGTGACGGTGGTGGTGAAGAACAATCTGCGCAAGGATTCGCCATGCACAACGGAAACTATGACGGCGGATAAACTAGAGGGGGCGGGGTTGCCGGCACACGGCTTCGTGAATCTTGATGTGTCTTGGGTGATAGCCCTGCCCCTCTATTTATATGTTGAGCCCTAGGCTCGAAACTTGGAGTAAAAGCCTCCTCAAAGTCGGTTTTCCCCGAAAAGGCAAGAGTCCTTCTCGGACTCCAAGACCAGACGCCAGGGTTTCGGGCGTCTGGACCCAGACGCAAGGGACCCTGGCGTCTGGCCCCTGGCCTCTGCAAAACTGCCTTTTGCACTTACCAAAATCCCTGTGGGATTTACCCCTTGGCCCAAATAAAGTGTTCTCGCACCAGAACATTTCGGGAAACATCTGAAAACCCTTCCGGTGAATTCCGAAACCCTCCCGGAGACCAAACACTATTATCCCATTATCAGTCTTTACCTCCGGACCATTACAGAGCTCCTCGTCATGTCTGTGATCTCATCCAGGGCTCCGAACAACATTCGGTCACCAACATACATAACTCATATAATACTATATCATCAACGAACGTTAAGCGTGCAGACCCTACGAGTTCGAGAATGATGTAGACATGACCGAGACGCTTCTCCGGTCAATAACCAATAGCGGGACCTGGATGCCCATATTGGTTCCTACATATTCTACGAAGATCTTTATCGGTCGAACCTTTATGACAACATACGTAGTTCCCTTTGTCTGTCGGTGTGTTACTTGCCTGAGATTCGATCATCAGTTTCTCCAAACCTAGTTCAATCTCGTTACCAGCAAGTCTCTTTACTCGTTCCGTAATGCATCATCCTGTAACTAACTCCTTAGTCACTTTGCTTGCAAGCTTCTTGTGATGTTGTATTACTGAGAGGGCCCAGAGATACCTCTCCGATACACGGAGTGACAAATCCCAATCTCGCTCCATGCCAACTCAACAGACACCTTCGGAGATACCTATAGCGCATCTTTATGATCACCCAGTTACGTTGTGACGTTTGATAGCACACAAGGTATTCCTCCGGTATCCGAGAGTTGCATAATCTCATGGTCGAAGGATATGTATTTGACATTAAGAAAGCAGTAGGAATAAACTGAACGATCATATGCTAAGCTAACGGATGGGTCTTGTCCATCACTTTATTCTCCTAATTAATGATGTGATCCCGTTATCAAATGACAACACATGTCTATGGTTAGGAAACCTTAACCATCTTTTGATCAACGAGCTAGTCTAGTAGAGGCATACTAGGGACACCGTATTTGTTTATGTATCCACACATGTATTTAAGTTTCCGGTCAATACAATTCTAGCATGAATAATAAACCTTTATCATGATCAAGGAAATATAATAATAACCATTTTATTATTGCATCTAGGGCATATTTCCATCACTCTAACCACATAGCATTGCTATTGAATAGTGTACAAGTTAGCAACCAATAATAGAGTGGACGAGAAGATTTTGATAGTGACGCTCATATAGAAGAAATCTAAAGATGTGGTCCAACATGCATGTGAAGATGCGTCTCTCAACGTGCATGGGGTTGAAGTGATGGCCAACTTAGGGCTGCTACATGGCATACTCAATAATTGGGGGGGGGGGTTATTACTAAAGAGCTCAAATAAAAGTATGAGCCAGACCCAAAGAGATCTCAGCAAAGTGATGGACGACTATTGAATGACCACAATCATGAAAACAAAGTGAAGCTCGCAAATCTAATTGAGGATTTGGTAGAACAAGAAGAAGTATAGTGGCTCAAAAATATATGTAGGTCCTGAAATAATCATAGAACGTGTCATGTTTTCATATGTTTGCATAAGTCCCAAAGAAGTGGAATTTAATAAATAAACTGAAACCATGGTAGTGAGCGGAAGGCACGGACACTTAAAACACGTTGGTGTTGTCGTATTTGCTCGATCCCTTTATTTGGAAATAAATAATACATGTCTATGAGAAAATTCATCCAATAGTCACAAATTCCATCAATGAGGTGCTCCTATAGATTGTAGAATACGAAGTTAAGACGGTAGCTCTTAATTAGTATTGATTGAAAGGTGCTACAACAGGATGATTCACATGTTATTTGTAAAAATAATTTGGCATCTTATTGGGGAGGCGATCACATGAAAGTGGTTCATGTGGTAAACTACTTACAAAGTCTAAGATATTGGAGAAACATGACCAGATCCTAACCCCTAAGGTCAATTCATTGAATTTTACCACACAATTCTAGGCCAATCGTCTTGTGTAATGTAATACACAATATCACCTCAAATATGCTACATGTTAGATTGAATGGTTCTACCCGAGGTCATATCACTACCCAAACTATGTATTTCCTATGAAGGCTTATTACAATTTACACATAAAATACTAGTAGCCTATGAGTATATCCTTGTGATCAAGAATAAGTATATTATCTTTGTTCATGAAGTTTGATATGCACAAAGCATATGATGCAATGGATTCTTTTTGGAAAATATGATGTAGACATTTAAATTCCATCACATATATATGGGTAAACTTGATGATGGCTTTATTTAGATTCCTCAAGTATTTAGTAAGGTTTAAATCGCAGGAAACTAATTTCTACACAGTGATGAGGGAATTTTGCCAACAAATGTTTTATCCTTGATACCCAAAACCATAGGGGATTGCTTGTATCCCTTTCAATAAGTAAGAGTGTTTAAAGCAACAAGGATCAAGAATGAAGTGGCTTATGCTAATATCATGAAATTAGCAGCAACCGGTGCAAAAGATGGTTGAGTAGTATTTGTGTGTTTGAGATTTGCATGTAAAGTAAATACTAATATAAGTAAATGATGTCTAGAGATATCCTGATCCTCAAGGTCACTTCAATAACAAGCGGCTGACTGAACTTATTAAGCCTGCTAAGTATTCTCATGGACATATGTACTTTTTTCAGTATGCTCTCATGTGGGTGGTCCCAATGCTTATTGCACCACAATACCAAAACCTAATATACTACTTATGATTAAATTACCAACGACTTACCAAGTTTCCGTTGGAAGCAACTAGAGTAAAATTAAATTTCTAAAAACTTACCAAAGTTTCCGTCCGAAACAACTAAGGTACATTAAATTTCTAACGACTTGCCAAGTTTTTGTTGGGAACAACTAAAGTAAAATTTATTTTCTAACGATTTACCAAGTTTTCGTCAAAAACAACTAAATTAAACTACAACTACAGTGTTAACATTTCTAGGTCCTCATTACTCCAATATGCCATGAATCCAAGATTTAGGGGGGAAATTCTTCTCACTGAGGCCTACCCTCTCAATTCATCATAACATAGTACCCTCCTCCAAAACCATAAATTGTGAAGTAATATTCGGCAAGTGTACACACATGACCATTAGAGAATTAAACAACACAAGCGCAAACATTACTGCATTGTCGTATCATATGCAACCCATTAACTAGGGCTCCCCCCATGTCCTCAAGAACTTGACTACAAAAAATCACAAACATAAGCATTAGTAGGGGTGTAATCTATTGGTGTTAAAGTAAACCATAATTTATTGTCACAATCTACAATTTGAAGTTATAAATTCCCCACCAATAAATTACACAACTTCGATGATAACAACACCAAGAATGAAACATGCTTCAAGCTATAAAGATAGTATATGCGCCATGTCAACGATGGAGATGGGGATGTGTTTTTTTATAAATACGGTGCTCTCCATGTTATTTTGGTATTGCGGATGAAGATGGCGAACAAATCCACCTGCAGAAAATACGAAGGACATAGAATATACTCTTGTCAATGATGAAAGGGCACTTTTTGTTCCGCTTTTGTATCCTTTGGTGTAGCCAGAAATCAGGTGTGGCTTCATCTTCATGTATAAACAATATCCTATTATTTATTTAATTTTCATAAATTACTTAAATCTATTGATTATTGCTCCTATTCCTAAATGCCCCGTCCCAACGGTTAGCTAGTGTAATCTTTAAATAAAAACATGATTTCTCACACAATATGTTCAATGTAGATCAACTAATAATTAAGTGAGAACATACATGTTTACCTACTAAATTTATGACATGAATATACATGTATCTTGATTCCTTTTTGTGTTGATCCCAGTATGGTAGTTTTTGAATAAGTATTTGGCGGCATTGACTAGATTCGTATGTAAAGAGTTTCAGCATCTGTTTCACTCATTTTATTTGTTGACGACTCCATAATTATCATGAAAGCAAATATATTGAATGCAACTACCTACAACACATATAGGGTGCCTAATGTGCATGCAATCTTGGACAAGTGGCATTTTTACAAAAAAATGAGCATTTTCTTAGTCATAGTACTAATATTAACAAAAGAGTCGATATTCGCGTAAATTTACATTGAGGCACCGATGGGTCTAGTTTATGTAGAGTTTTCTGGGAGATTTATTATTGCTTACCCCGGGCCTTTGTCGGTTTTCACTCTCAAATTATTATTTATTTGTCAAAATAGAGAAACCTTGGTTTTTTATTACACGATATTACGCTTATGAAAGGATTTGGAGCCATATTTAAGTAAATGGGAGGACATCTGTCAGCTTACCTTTTGGAAGAAATTTCATTTAGGCGAAACAAAGGGGAAGACGACACTGGTACGAGGGCACCCACTTGTAAAAATGGTTGTTCCATCTAGCAATCCCAACAACTTTCATGAAGGAACCAGATAGAACAGATCAGCATGGGAAGAAGAACACAAACCATACCAGAGGAGGCGAGATCCAAAAGGGAATTGCTTCACTTAGATCCATCCCAGACTCCTCCATTCCACCATGGATTACACCACCATTAGAGAGATCCATCTTTGTAAGAATGGGGTCATAAACTCCATTTAAACCTTTACTCTAACACCATGATCTAGATACTCATGCATATTGTGGTGGTGATCTATGTATTATTGATATGATTTGCTTTTAACTGAACTATGTGTTTAGTTGTGACCCCTCTCTCATTTGTAAGTAATCACCTATGGGTGTGGGAGATATAGGGGGTGGTAAGATGTAATTGTGCATAACGCATATTTGTAATTATCTATGGCTACTTTGATGATTGATTATAAGGTTGATTATCCATGGCATACGCAATGCTTGTTGCCTAATTTAAGGGCACGTGCAACATGATCCAGAGACGTACATGGGTAAGCACTTGTTGTCTACCAATTCTACAACCTCCATGTGACATGTGTTTGGTATCCATGCTGAGAGAAGTCAATATCAGTAGCACAAGAAGCCTTGGCACCTAAAGCATTGGTCTGATCTAACAATCTTAATGCTTGAGCTAACCTTTGGTGATGGTAATGAAAAGCAGTACAATAGAGTCAAACAATCCTGACAGGAGGAGTTTGGCTATTCCAGAGTGACTCCCTACCAAACACTAGATACGAAGGCTAAGACCACACTACCGCTGCACAACGCACTTTCACTATTTAACATGAACAGAAGTGCTCCGTGCCTAACCTTTTCATGAAAAATGGTTAGTTATGTTTTTTACTTATAGTACTTTAGTCTCTTATTTTCTTATTATCCTTTGAAACCACAACTTCTGCCATAACCATCTCAAGTCTTGTAGATACCAAAGTAGTCAATTCACTCGAGACTCGTGGAACCTCAGGTGTTTGGTAGAAGCACTCACCATATTACCCGCACACGCTCTTCGTTGGCACGATATAAATGGGACAATAATCTCCGAAAGTGTGCTTAAACTAGCACCATGCACTTGCAGGACATCACAAACTACCAAAAAATGTGGGACTACTTGGTGAAAATTGTGCCCCATACAAAGCAAGCAAGCAAGAAAGAAAGAAAGAAAGAAATAAATAAATAAAGAGCACTAAGGTTTCAATATATCCAGTCTTTTAACATGGCCATGTTAGCAAGGCAATTATGGCATCTACACAAAAATTAGATTTACTTTGTGCTTGGGTCCAAGGAAGAAATTCTAGTCGCAAAGCAATATTAATATGGAAAGAAGGTACAATCACTAACCTGTCAGAGTATCATTGCAGGCATTCGAAGTAAATATGCCCTAGAGGCAATAATAAAGTTGTTATTTATATTTCCTTATATCATCATAAATGTCTATTGTTCATGTAGAATTGTATTAACCGGAAACTTAGTACATGTGTGAATACATAGACAAAAGAGTGTCCCTAGTATGCCTGTACTAGACTAGCTCATTAATCAAAGATGGTTAAGTTTCCTAACCATAGACATGTGTTGTAATTTGATGAACGGGATCACATGATTAGAGAATGATGTGATGGACAAGACCCATCCGTTAGCTTAGAACTATGATCGTTTAGTTTATTGCTATTGCTTTCGTCATGACTTATACATGTTCCTATGACTATGGGATTATGCAACTCCCGAATACTGGAGGAACACTTAGTGTGCTATCAAACGTCACAACATAACTGGGTGGTTATAAAGATGCTCTACAGGTGTCTCCGATGGTGTTTGTTGAGTTGGCATAGATCGAGATTAGGATTTGTCACTCCGACTGTCGGAGAGGTATCTCTGGGCCCTCTCGGTAATGCACATCACTATAAGCCTTGCAAGCAATGTGTCTATTGAGCTAGTAGCGGGATGATGCATTACGGAATGAGTAAAGAGACTTGCCGGTAACGAGATTGAACTAGGTATGATGATACCGACGATCGAATCTCGGGCAAGTAACATACCGATGACAAAGGGAACAACGTATGTTGTTGTGCGGTTTGACCGATAAAGATCTTCGAAGAATATGTAGGAACCAATATGAGCATCCAGGTTCCGCTATTGGTTATTGACCGGAGATGTGTCTCGGTCATGTCTACATAGTTCTCGAACCCGTAGGGTCCGCACGCTTAACGTTCGATGACGATTGGTATTATGAGTTTAGGTGATTTGATGTACCGAAGGTTGTTCGGAGTCCCGGATGAGATCACGGACATGACGAGAAGTCTCGAAATGGTCGAGACATAAAGATTCATATATTGGAAGGTTATATTCGGACACTGGTTTTGTCACGCCAGATGTCCTTAGTGTCAGGACTTAGTCGCGAGGCCAACGCATCTATGTGGTAGCTTGAGAGGTTTGAGTGGGACGAGAGAGGCAGGGCGGATCAACACACAAGACAAGGATTTAGACAGCTTCGGGCCCCGGGAAACATCATCCGGTAATAGCCCTACATGCTGTTTGTGGCTAGGTCTCATTATCATCACGAGGGAGTCGCCGTAAATCGGCTCTTTGTGTCTAGCCCTAGAGATTGTCTCTTCTTGCTTGTCCCTCATTGGGGTGCCCTACCCCTCCTTATATATGTTGAAGGGGCGGTTTACATGACTAGTCCTAGTTGGATTAGGATTACTCTATTACAAGTGGAGTCCTAGTCTTGCTTCCTTTGTAGGAGAATATTCCTTATGTCTTCCTCTTAAACCGGCCCACCATAACATGAGCCGGCTTTCATGAACCGCCCGTTGGGCCACCGGGTCTTGTCGCTCCTCTGACCCGCCTGCCGGATTACCAATGAATCGTAAGCCGCCAGGTCCAAGCGGGTCGCCAGTGAATCGCCAAACTCCAGCCGGGTCATACATCCGGCGGTTTATACCGCGGGGTATATCCCCGACATTAGCCCCCAGTTTAATTTGGATTTATCCATGTTAAACTGATCCTGCAACATAAACACAAGAACGAATTTGACAGGTTGCGCTCTGGGTTAAATATTCTTGTAAGCCGGCATCTGATCATCCTTAAGTCCTTGTTATTTCCTTCTTCTAGAAAATCCGGGTCATTAGACCAGCTTCATAATCAATTTGCTTGTAGAAGAAATATTGCAAATAAAGAATCCATTTAAATCATCCTTCAATGCTCTGATTTGACAAAAATATTGGTCTTCAAATATTCAACTGATATTCAGCTGGCTTGAAGATGTAGAACTTGTCGGTTTATGATTACCACCATTGTCGGGTTATAAAAACTGATAATTTCGGGTCATGATTGTTGCCAACGCCGGTTCATGATTATTGATGACGCCGGGTTGCAGCCACAGGGTCATAATGATTGGTGACGCCGGGTCAAACTGGTTTGCTCAAAACTGAGAATTTGAAAATATTTCTTCGATAATAATATAATACGTGTAGCCCCCAAGTCTTGAGCAGGACAAAGTGACGGCTTAAGACTTGCCTCAATATAAATGTTGCAACTTTGAAGAAATCCAGATTGTTCATCTCAGTCATTAGTCACAACTGAATATTCCATATTATGTAGCCCCCAAGTGCCGGGTTGTCATGCTTGCAGCAACCTGGGACTTGTAATTGCCTTATGCTCATAAAAACTTTAACCTGTATAGCCCCCGAGGGCCAGGTCATTATGCAATAATGAGCAGGGACTTTATAAATATGATCATGCTTCATTGAAAATAACAGCATATGATGTAACTCCACCATGGGGCTTGAACCCACGTCCACAAGGTTAAGAGCTTTGTGCTTTACCAACTGAGCAGTGGACCCTTCAATATAATAGATTAAGACTTGTGTACCTTGAATTGTTGACAAGAGCAATTGGTAGCCCCCAAGGGCCGGCTCATTACAATGTGATAAGTCGGGTCTTCAATAAAGTGAACAAAAAATGACTTTGCATTAGCCCCCAAGTGTCATGGTGCATGCTTGCAGCGACATGAGACTTGCATATTTGATATAATCTCAACTTTGAATAATGTAGCCCCCAAGTGCCGGGTCGTAAGCCTGCAACGACTCGGGACTATTCCTTCAATTGTAGAATAAATCATATCCATTGATAATATAATAGCCATTGCTCTAAAGCGACTTTGAAAACCTTAATCATAATACCGGTTATTAATAACCATAATAAAATCCAGCCATGTTGGCTATTTGAAGATTTGAATAATATAATCCAATGATTTATGAGCGCATGATTCCAATGGCGCAATCCAAATATATACTGGCGACTTATAATCCCAAGCCAGTCCGGTCTAATAAATACTGGATAATTTATCATCATACTGGCGACTTATAGTTGAAAGCCAGGTTGGGTTAATAAACACCGGTGATTTATAATCATGCTTTATTTCAACCTGTTTCTGTGATATTGAATCACATCATTGGTTTACCAACTTTTTGTAGTAAGGGTGATAACTCCAATCTTGAGTACTGATAACTCCTTCCATATTGTGCTGGTTTATGATAAACCATACCGGGTTGTGATAAACACCGGATTATCCATATATAACACTGGCGACTTGTAGTCGAAACCAGACCGGGTTAATAAGCGCCGGATTATAATTGATCATGTATTGACAACTTGTAGTTGAAAGTCAAGCCGGGTTAATGAACGCCGGTTTATCAAGAACAGTAGAAATCTCATCCAAGGAGAAAAACTTAGCAAATAAAAGCAAATGAAACCCTTGTAGTCGAGGCTTTTCACGGGCTGCCAGGCCCCAAATTCGAGGCTTTTCATGGGCTGCCAGGCCACTGAATTAAACCATTTTACAAAGCCTTTTAAGATGGTTCTCAATCCTTAACCAATCATCGTTTTAACTTGACAAGTTCAGGGTCCTTTTCTGGAGTAACTTGCCAAAGTTTGAAGGATCATACCAGGTTTACCTGGGCGGAGTGACTTACTTAAATAGGCAGGCTAACCCGGGGTTTTAGGTGTATAAACCAGGCTTCCAAGCCATGGCTTGATAGCCTATTACAAGTGTAGATTCTTTGTTCATTTCGACAGCAAAGAATCCCCAAGTAACATTTTGAGTTGTGCTCAGTGGGTGCCTATGTTTGAGTTGTTGTTTTACAACACTCTCTTTGGCCCCGGAGTAATTTGGCTTTGAGCCGATCAAGAGGTGTGACTATGGTTCGGATACGACCAAGCCCCCAAGTGATGTTGTGGCATTGCGCCGATCAAGAGGTGTGACTATGGTTCGGATACGACCAAGCCCCCAAGTGATGTTGTGGCATTGCGCCGATCAAGAGGTGTAGCTATGGTTCAGGTACGACCAAGCCCCCAAGTGATATTGTAGAAAGCTTTGATAGGCTGAATCAAGGGGTAAACCGGACGCCGCTTTATAAAGCAGAAGCCCCCATGTGATCAATAATATGACAGGCCAATAAGGCGGGATACCCATGTTTGAACCGTGCATCATGGCAACAGGTCCTCTTCGGCTACCTTTAACTTTTTGCAAGAGATAAATTCTTCTTGAACCGGGATTTTGAACCGGATATTGAGAGCGTCAATGTTTTATGGGAGACATCTTTCCCTTGAATCGGATTTTAAACCGGAACCTTCATTTTCAGCCGGAAATTTTCTGACGGCCTTTCAGCTCAAACTTGCGAGAGATTAATTCCTCTTGAACCGGAAATTATTAAACCGGATTTGAGAGCTTCAGTGAGACTAACTTCCCTTGAGGCGGATTTTAAACCGGAATCCTTTCTGATGACCCGGAACTTCTTCATTGAGCCAGGATTTTGTAACTGTCATATACTTTCTAAGTCGGAAATTTTCTGACGGCCTTTAAACTTTCATTAATATAACAGGAGCCTCCGGGACCGGGTTATCTTTCCCTCCATCGTCCTGGGGTTCTTAAATTTGCTGAAACCGGCAAGATTTGCTGAGTCCTGACATCGTAGCCCCCGAGTCTCAAGGTGACTCGAGGAGTTGGCTTGAGATTCTCCATAGTTGTCCGGGATATAAACCGGCATAAATTGTATATCATTGGTGTTGATAGCACGATGTGAATCCACAGAATGTTGAGGTGACCGCGGCGGGTTATAAATGTTCCCATATGAGCCGTGTCAGCAACTCGGCCAATAGTTCCTTCCGACTGGCTCCTTGAAGTTTAACCAAACTGTAGTGGCGGCGACTTGTGCGCCTGTCCATTCATCCAGTGCAGATGGCGGCTGATAGTATATGATAATCTGCCTTCATTTTGTTTGAAAGAGAAACCGGGCTACCCAAGCTGTGACTTGCTCATACTCAATAAACAACTCATACAGACAGGTGTGGCCCAGTATGTTGATGTAGACCAGGCCGCGAGAGACGGACAACAAAAACGACCGCAACATCAGAGGCGATATAGATAAATGAGTCGGCCACGGTGTTGTAAACCGGTGCAGTCTGGTGAACCGGCCTTCGTGTTGTAAGACGGCGTGGATGGGCGAGTCAACCACGTCGTTTTGATGTAGTGAACAATTGTCCTGCATCACAAAACATCACAGTCCAGAGTAATTGTTTTTTGACAAAAGAAATATGTTCCAAATCTATATTTAAAAGGATATCACCTGATTCGCCCGGACAACAAGTGAATCGGCCGTGGCATTGTAAACCGGCGTGGACGGGAGAGTCGGCCACGGGGTCGGACGGGTAAATCGCTCATAGTGTTGTAAACCGTCGCGGACGAGCGAGTTGTCTTCCACGTTGTAAGCTGGCGCGGACACGTGAACCGGCCGCGAGAGCGGACGGGCGAGTCGTCCGTGGCGTTGTAAGCAGGTGCGGACGGGTGACTCGGCCACAGGCGCGGACAGATGTAAACCGAACAGCGGGGCGACGACTTGCACGCGTTATCCGTCGAGCAACATGACACGGACGAACGCCAGTGCAGATTAATGCTGGTTCGCGCTCCATATCCGCTGTATAACACCTTTGTCCTGAATGACTATCCTGCGTAAAAATATTACGTGATAAAATATTTGTTCTCACAAATTAATATGTACTGTTAAAACAAACTGGACGAATATCACCTGATGTTTGAACGAGAGATGATCTGGTCATGTCGCCATAAACAGTAAGCCATAGTCCTGTTTTTCTTGGACAAAAGAGGACTTGTGCGTACGTCCGCCGGGACCCACACCAACGAAGGCAACAGTAGCGGGTCATGGTACAGGGGCGAGTTGGTAGTGCGGTTGCTTGTTTCAGCCGCAGAGGCAGCAGGCGCTCGCGGCGAGGTGACGGAGCGACGCGTCGGCCATGGCAGAGCCGCAGCAGTGGGGGAGCGGCCGGGTCGACCCAGGCGGGTTTGACCCAGTTGTGGTGGCCGTGGATGTAGTACGTAGACCTAGCACTGGTGGTCCTCCCGTAAGATGTGCTAGTATGGTAACTAGACTTTTGGATTTGTTGGATGCATGTAGATGTAGCACTGATGGTCTTCCCGTGAGTTGTGTTGCTAGATTCCCCTGTGTCGTTGTTTACATGGCGTGCCAAAACCGGCCAGAAGTGAAAAATCTGAGTACTGGTACTCCCGAACCATGGTCCTTACGTGGATAGCAATAAGCACCTTAATCCCACGTGGGTAGTCTGAAGTACCACTTAGAACCAGTCAAACCAATGGAATTACTGTTCGGCCAATTTTTGCATGAATATTAATGGCATCTTGCTCTGATTCTTGCGTGCAGAAGATGATTTGCAATTTAACAATAACGGGGCCGGCGGCTCAACGACGGCGGCTCTCCCTCTGCTGTTGAAGCGGGCGGTCGGCTTACATGCCAAAAACCGCGACTCGTGCACGGCGTGCTGCGGCAGAGGAAGAGAAACTGCCAGCGAGGCGGAGACGAACCGGGGCGGCGGTTCGTCGGCACAGCTGTGGTAAAGGCGCGGCGGAGGCGTAGTACCGAGGTGGCTCAGCATGACGCGATGAGACAGCAGCGGCCGTGGAGGCAATGACCGCAGACGGCGGCAGCTCAGGCAGAGGCCGCGGCAAGGGGAGCCATGGCGGCTCAGGACGTGCGCGAGGGGCGCCGGCGGTTTGAAGTACTGTCGTGAGCCTCGTCGGTCTCGAACCAAGATTTGGCCGCAAGTAGTTTAAAATCGGCCAAACTCTGAACGATGTGTGCATTGGGCCACCTGCTGCAGTATCTCCAATCAATAGTACTCAGAATGACTGGATTTTGTCTTCCGTGAATAGTACAGACTCTGTTGGTCCTTTGTATAGTAGTAGTCATTACGGTTGATGGATACGACTCGGAAGTAGCACTAGCAGTAGCGACAAAACACCTCGGGATTGGGCACGCTGGTGAAAACGTGCTGCAACAAGAAACCATGGTTTCGGCGACTTGATCTTTGCAAATGGATCGCAGATACGTCCTCAGCTTGCCGCGGCGACATCGCAGTCGGCATAGCCTCACTTTCCTTGATTTTTAAATCTTCCAAACTATGAACTCAGACCGATAAGCTACGGCTCGGCGTCGGCGAATCCGTATCGTGGTCGTTGATTTTCCAGTCATAACTGTCTCCGTTCTTGGTCTTGGCCCTTCTCGTGCATCGCATATCAAAAAACTCCTTCTAATATTTCTGATGAACCATTACGGTATTTGATCCATTATGATCAACCGTTGATCTCTTACGCAATAATAATCGGACCTTGGCGGATCCGTAGCCGAAAATACCGTCAATTATAAATTTGGATTGATGAACTTGAAGTTGATGCAGATCTTTCAAAACCGGCTCTTCTTTATTCGAAAAATCACGAACTTCTCGATCCCTAGGAGAGATCCCTCCAAGAACTCAATACCACCGTGCGCAAGCCCCACGGTGGGCGCCAACTGTCGTGGTTTTGTCACGGTAGATGTCCTTAGTGTCAGGACTTAGTCGCGAGGCCAACGCATCTATGTGGTAGCTTGAGAGGGGTTGAGTGGGACGAGAGACGCATGGCGGATCAACACACAAGACAAGGATTTAGACAGCTTCGGGCCCCGGGAAACATCATCCAGTAATAGCCCTACATGCTGTTTGTGGCTAGGTCTCATTATCATCACGAGGGAGTCACCGTAAATCGGCTCTTTGTGTCTAGCCCTAGAGATTGTCTCTTCTTGCTTGTCTCTCATTGGGGTGCCCTGCCCCTCCTTATATATGTTGAAGGGGCGGTTTACATGACTAGTCCTAGTTGGATTAGGATTACTCTATTACAAGTGGAGTCCTAGTCTTGCTTCCTTTGTAGGAGAATATTCCTTATGTCTTCCTCTTAAGCCGGCCCACCATAACATGAGCCGGCCTTTCATGAACCGCCCGTTGGGCCACCGGATCTTGTCGCTCCTCTGACCCACCTGCCGGATTACCAATGAATCGTAAACCGCCAGGTCCAAGCGGGTCGCCAGTGAATCGCCAAACTCCAGCCGGGTCAAACATCCGGCGGTTTATACCGCGGGGTATATCCCCGACACTTGTGTGCTATCAAACGTCACAACGTAACTGGGTGGTTATAAAGATGCTCTACAGTTGTCTCCGATGGTGTTTGTTGAGTTGGCATAGATCGAGATTAGGATTTTTCACTCCGATTGTCGGAGAGGTATCTCTGGGCCCTCTCGGTAATGCACATCACTATAAGCCTTGCAAGCAATGTGTCTATTGAGCTAGTAGCGGGATGATGCATTACGGAATGAGTAAAGAGACTTGCCGGTAACGAGATTGAACTAGGTATGATGATACCGACGATCGAATCTCGGGCAAGTAACATACCGATGACAAAGGGAACAACGTATGTTGTTGTGCGGTTTGACCGATAAAGATCTTCGAAGAATATGTAGGAACCAATATGAGCATCCAGGTTCCGCTATTGGTTATTGGCCGGAGATGTGTCTCGGTCATGTCTACATAGTTCTCGAACCCGTAGGGTCCGCACGCTTAACGTTCGATGACGATTGGTATTATGAGTTTAGGTGATTTGATGTACCGAAGGTTGTTCGGAGTCCCGGATGAGATCACGGACATGACGAGAAGTCTCGAAATGGTCGAGACATAAAGATTCATATATTGGAAGGTTATATTCGGACACTGGAATGGTTTGGGTCGTATTAGATAAGTTTCAGAGTACCGGGGGTTACCGGAACGCCCCCCGGGAAGCGATTGGGCCTTATGGGCCTTAGTGGAGTAGAGAGAGGGCTGGCCAGGAGGTGGTGCCCCCCCAATCCGAATTGGACAAGGGGATGGGGCGGCGCCCCCTCCTTCCTTCTCTCCTCCTCCTCCTTCCCCCCTTCTCCTACTTGGACTAGGAAAGGAGGAAACCTACTCCTACTAGGAGTAGGTTTCCTCCCCCCTTGGCGCGCCCCTTGTGGCCGGCAGGCCTCCTCCTACCATCCTTTATATACGGGGGAGGGGGCACCCCATAGACACACAAGTTGATCTTTTAGTCGTGTGCAGTGCCCCCCTCCACAGAAAACACCTCGGTCATATCGTCGTAGTGCTTAGGCGAAGCCCTGCGCCCGTAACTTCATCATCACCGTCACCACGCCGTCATGCTGACGAAACTCTCCCTCGGCCTCAACTGGATCAAGAGTTCGAGGGACGTCACCGAGCTGAACGTGTGCAGATCGCGGAGGTGCCGTGCGTTCGGTATGGATCAGTTGGATCGCGAAGACGTTCAACTACATCAACCGCGTTACTAAACGCTTCTGCTTTCGGCCTACGAGGGTACGTGGACACACTCTCCCTGCTCATTGCTATGCTTCTCCTAGATAGATCTTGCGTGATCGTAGGAATTTTTCTGAAATACTACGTTCCCCAACAGTGGCATCCGAGCCAGGTCTATGTGTAGATGTTATATGCACGAGTAGAACACAAAGAGTTGTGATAGTCATACTGCTTACCAGCATGTCATACTTTGATTCGGTGGTATTGTTGGATGAAGCGGCCCAGACCGACATTACATGACCGCGTTCATGAGACTAGTTCTACCGCCGTGCTTTGCACACAGGTGGCTAGTGGGTGTCTGTTCCTCCAACTTTAGTTGAATCGAGTGTGAGTACGCCCGGTCCTTGTTGAAGGTTAAAACATCACACTTGACAAAAAATCTTTGTGGTTTTGATGCGTAAGTAAGAACGGTTCTTGCTAGAAGCCCGTAGTGGCCACGTAAAATTTGCAACAACAAAGTAGAGGACGTCTAACTTGTTTTTGCAGGGCTTGCTGTAATGTGATATGGTCAAGACGGGATGATATATAAATTGTTGCATGAGATGATCATTTTTTGTAACAGTTATCGGCAACTGGCAGGAGCCTATGGTTATTGCTTTATTGTATGAAATGCAATCGCCATGTAATTGCTTTACTTTATCACTAAGCGGTAGCGATAGTCGTAGAAGCAATAGTTGGTGAGACGACAATGATGCTTCGATGGAGATCAAGGTGTCAAGCCGGTGACGATGGTGATCATGACGGTGCTTTGGAGATGGAGATCAAAGGCACAAGATGATGATGGCCATATCGATCATATCACTTATATTGATTGCATGTGATGTTTATCCTTTATGCATCTTATTTTGCTTAGTACGGCGGTAGCATTATAAGATGATCTCTCACTAAATTTCAAGGTATAAGTGTTCTCCCTGAGTATGCACCATTGCTACAGTTCGTCGTGCCGAGACACCACGTGATGATCGGGTGTGATAAGCTCTACGTTCACATACAACGGGTGCAAGCCAGTTTTGCACACGCAGAATACTCGGGTTAAACTTGACGAGCCTAGCATATGCAGATATGGCCTCGGAACACTGAGACTGAAAGGTCGAGTGTGAATCATATAGTAGATATGATCAACATAGTGGTGTTCACCATTGAAAACTACTCCGTCTCACGTGATGATCGGACATGGTTTAGTTGATATGGATCACATGATCACTTAGATGATTAGAGGGATGTCTATCTAAGTGGGAGATCTTAAGTAATATGATTAATTGAACTTTAATTTATCATGAACTTAGTCCTAATAGTATTTGCATAACTATGTTGTAGATCAAAAGCTCGTGATGTAGCTCCCCGTTTAATTTTTGATATGTTCCTAGAGAAAAACTATGTTGAAAAGATGTTAGAGCAATGATGCGGACTAGGTCCGTGATCTGAGGATTATCCTCATTGCTGCACAGAAGAATTATGTCCTTGATGCACCGCTAGGTGACAGACCTATTGCAGGAGCAGATACAGATGTTATGAACGTTTGGCAAGCTCGGTATGGTAACTACTTGATAGTTTAGTGCGCCATGCTTTACGACTTAGAACCGGGACTTCAAAAACGTTTTGAATGCCACAGAGCATATAAGATGTTCCAAGAGCTGAAATTGGTATTTCAGACTCATGCCCGAGTCGAGAGGTATGAGACCTCTGACAAGTATTTTGCCTACAAGATGGAGGAGAATAGCTCAACCGGTGAGCATGTGCTCAGATTGTCTGAGTACTACAATTGCTTGAATCAAGTGGGAGCTAATCTTCCAGATAAAATAGTGATTGACAGAGTTCTCTAGTCACTCTCACCAAGTTGCTGGAACTTCGTGATGAACTATAATATGCAAGGGATGACAAAAATGATTCCTGAGCTCTTCGTGATGCTGAAATCGACGAAGGTAGAAATCAAGAAAAGCATCAAATGTTGATGGTTGACAAGACCACTAGTTTCAAGTAAAAGGGCAAGGGAAAGAAAGGGAACTTCAAGAAGAATGACAAGCAAGTTGCCACTCCCATGAAGAAGCCCAAAGCTAGACCCAAGCCTGAAACTGAGTGCTTCTACTACGAAGGAAATGGTCACTGGAAGCGAAACTGCCCCAAATACTTGGCGGATAAGAAGGATGGCAAAGTGAACAAAAGTATATATGATATACATGTTATTGATGTGTACTTTACTAATGTTCATAGTAGCCCCTGGGTATTTGATATTGGTTCAGTTGCTATGATTAGTAACTTGAAACATGAGTTACAAAAGGAACAGAGACTAGTTGAGGGCGAGGTGACGATGTGTGTTGGAAGTGATTCCAAGGTTGATAAAATCACCATCGCACACTCCCTTTACCTTCGGGATTAGTGTTGAACCTAAAATAAATGTTATTTGGTGTTTGCGTTGAGCATAAATATGATTGAATGATGTTTATTGCAATACGGTTATTCATTTAAGTCAAAAAATAATTGTTGTTCTATTTACATGAATAAAACCTTCTATGGTCATACACTCAATATAAATGGTTTATTAAATCTCGATCGTAGTGATACACATATTCATAATATTGAAGCCAAAAGATGCAAAGTTAATAATGATAGTGCAACTTATATGTGGCACTGCCGTTTAGGTCATATTGGTGTGAAGCGCATGAAGAAACTCCATGCTGATGGACTTTTGGAATCACTTCATTATGAATCATTTGATGCTTGTGAACCATGCCTCATGGGCAAGATGACTAAAACTACGTTCTCCGGAACAATGGATCGAGCCACTGACTTATTGGAAATAATACATACCGATGTATGCGGTCCGATGAGTGTTGAGGCTTGTGGTGGGTATCGTTATTTTCTGACCTTCACATATGATTTGAGCATATATGGGTATATCTGCTTGATGAAACATAAGTCTGAAACATTTGAAAAGTTCAAAGAATTTCAGAGTGAAGTGGAAAATCATCGTAACAAGAAAATAAGGTTTCTACGATCTGATCATGGAGGTGAATATTTGAGTTATGAGTTTGGTCTTCATTTGGAACAATGTGGAATAGTTTCGCAACTCACGCCACCTGGAACACCATAGCGTAATGGTGTGTCCGAATGTCATAATTGTACTTTATTAGATATGGTGCGATCTATGATGTCGCTTACCGGTTTACCACTATCGTTTTAGGGTTATGCATTAGAGACACCTGCATTCACGTTAAATAGGGCACCATCTAAATTCGTTGAGACGACACCATATGAACTGTGGTTTGGCAAGAAACCTAAGCTCTCGTTTCTTAAAGTTTGGGGCGGCGATGCTTATGTGAAAAAGTTTCAACCTGATAAGCTCGAACCCAAATCGGAGAAATGTATCTTCATAGGATACCCAAAGGAAACTATTGGGTACACCTTCTATCACAGATCCAAAGGCAAGATATTCGTTGCTAAAAATAGGATACTTTCTAGAGAAGGAGTTTCTCTCGAAAGAAGTGAGTGGGAGGAAAGTAGAACTTCATGAGGTAATTCTACCTTCTCCCGAATTAGAAAGTAGTACATCACAGAAATCAGTTCCGGTGATTCCTACACCAATTAGTGAGGAAGCTAATGATTATGATCATAAAACTTCAAATCAAGTTACTACTGAACCTCGTAGGTCAACCAGAGTACGGTCCACACCAGAGTGGTATGGTAATCCTGTTCTGGAAGTCATGTTATTAGACCATGACAAACCTACGAACTATGAGGAAGCGATGATGAGCCCAGATTCCGCGAAATGGCTTGAAGCCATGAAATCTGAGATGGGATCCATGTATGAGAACAAAGTATGGACTTTGATTGACTTGCCCGATGATCGGCGAGCCATTGAGAATAAATGGATCTTCAAGAGGAAGACTGACGTTGATAGTAGTGTTACTATCTACAAAGCTTGAATTGTCGAAAAAAGTTTTCGACAAGTTCAAGGTGTTGACTACGATAAGATTTTCTCACTCGTAGCGATGCTTAAGTCTGTCCGAATCATGTTAGCAATTGCCACATTTTATGAAATCTGGCAAATGGATGTCAAAACTACATTCCTTAATGGATTTCTTAAAGAAGAGTTGTATATGATGCAACAAGAAGGTTTTGTCAATCCTAAAG
Source organism: Aegilops tauschii subsp. strangulata (assembly GCF_002575655.3). Classification (NCBI taxonomy): domain Eukaryota; kingdom Viridiplantae; phylum Streptophyta; class Magnoliopsida; order Poales; family Poaceae; genus Aegilops; species Aegilops tauschii. The sequence continues at coordinate 555,389,219 of NC_053041.3, read as the reverse complement.
GTGCTAGCAAAGTATGCAAGCTCCAGCGATCTATCTATGGACTGGTGCAAGCATCTTGGAGTTGGAATATACGCTTTTTATAAGTTGATCAAAGTATATAGTTTTATACAGACTTGCGGTGAAGCCTGTATTTACAAGAAAGTGAGTGGGAGCACTGCAACCTTTCTGATAAGTATATGTGAATGACATATTGTTGATCGGAAATGATGTAGAATTTTCTGGAAAGCATAAAGGAGTGTCTGGAAGGAGTTTTTCAAAGAAAGACCTCGGTGAAGCTGCTTACGTATTGAGCATCAAGATCTACAGAGATAGATCAAGACGCTTGATAAGTTTTTTTTCAATGAGTACATACCTTGACAAGGTTTTGAAGTAGTTCAAAATGAACAGTCAAAGAAGGAGTTCTTGCCTGTGTTGCAAGGTGTGAAGTTGAGTAAAGACTCAAAACCCGACCACGGCAGAAAATAGAAAGAGAAGGAGAAGTCATTCCCTATGCCTTAGTCATAGGTTCTATAAAGTATGCTATGCTGTGTATTAGACCTATTGTGTACCTCACCATGAGTTTAGCAAGAGGGTACAATAGTGATCCAGGAGTGGATCACTTGACAGCGGTCAAAATTATCCTAAGAAGACTAAGGAGATATTTCTCGGTTATGGAGGCGATAAAGAGTTCGTCATAAAGAGTTACGCGATGCAAGTTTTGGCACCGATCTGGATGATCTGAGTCTCAATCTGGATACATATTGAAAGTGGGAGCAATTAGCTAGAGTAGCTCCATGCAGAGCATTGTAGACATAGAAAATTTGCAAAATACATACGACTCTGAATGTGGCAGACCCGTTGACTAAACTTCTCTCATAAGCAAAACATGATCACTCTTTGGGTGTTAATCACATAGCGATGTGAACTAGATTTTTGACTCTAGTAAACCCTTTGGGTATTAGTCACATGGAGATGTGAACTATTGGTGTGAAATCACATGACGATGTGAGCTAGATTATTGACTCTAGTGCAAGTGGGAGACTGAAGGAAATATGCCCTAGAGGCAATAATAAAGTTGTTATTTATATTTCCTTATGTCATGATAAATGTTTATTATTCATGCTAGAATTGTATTAACCGGAAACTTAGTACATGTGTGAATACATAGACAAACAGAGTGTAGCTAGTATGCCTCTACTAGACTAGCTCGTTAATCAAAGATGGTTAAGTTTCCTAACCATAGACATGTGTTGTCATTTGATGGACGAGATCACATCATTAGAGAATGATGTGATGGACAAGACCCATCCGTTAGCTTAGCACTATGATCGTTTAGTTTATTGCTATTGCTTTCTTCATGACTTATACATGTTCCTATGACTATGAGATTATGCAACTCCCAAATACGGAGGAACACTTAGTGTGCTATCAAACATCACAACGTAACTGGGTGATTATAAAGATGCTCTACAGGTGTCTCCGATGGTGTTTGTTGAGTTGACATAGATCGAGATTAGGATTTGTCACTCCGATTGTCGGAGAGGTATCTCTGGGCCCTCTCGGTAATGCACATCACTATAAGCCTTGCAAGCAATGTGACTAATGAGTTAGTTGCGGGATGATGCATTACGGAATGAGTAAAGAGACTTGCCGGTAACGATATTGAACTAGGTATGATGATACCGACGATCGAATCTCGGGCAAGTAACATACCGATGACAAAGGGAACAACGTATGTTGTTGTGCGGTTTGACCGATAAAGATCTTCAAAGAATATGTAGGAACCAATATGAGCATCCAGGTTCCGCTATTGGTTATTGACCGGAGATGTGTCTCGGTCATGTCTACATAGTTCTCGAACCCATAGGGTCCGCACGCTTATTGTTCGATGACGATTGGTATTATGAGTTTAGGTGATTTGATGTACCGAAGGTTGTTCGGAGTCCCGGATGAGATCACGGACATGATAAGGAGTCTCGAAATGGTCGAGACATAAAGATTCATATATTGGAAGGTTATATTCGGACACCGGAATGGTTCGGTTCGTATCTTATAAGTTTCGGAGTATCGGGGGTTACCGGAACCCCCCTCCCCCCCGGAAGCTATTGGGCCTTATGGGCCTTAGTGGAGAAGGGAGAGGGCTGGCCAGGAGGTGGCGCCCCCCCCCCTTGCCCCAATCTGAACTGGACAAGGGGAGGGGGCGGCGCCCCCCTCCTTCCTTCTCTCCTCCTCCTCCTTCCCCCCTTCTCCTACTTGGACTAGGAAAGGAGGAAACCTACTCCTACTAGGAGTAGGATTCCTCCCCCCTTGGCGCGCCCCTTGTGGCCGGCCGGCCTCCTCCGCCCCTCCTTTATATACGGGGGAGGGGGCACCCCATAGACACACAAGTTGATCTTTTAGCCGTGTGCGGTGCCCCCTCCACAGAAACACACCTCGGTCATATCGCCGTAGTGCTTAGGCGAAGCCCTGCGCCAACTTCATCATCACCGTCACCACACCATCGTGCTGACGAAACTCTCCCTCGGCCTCAACTGGATCAAGAGTTCGAGGGACGTCACCGAGCTGAACGTGTGCAGATCGCGGAGGTGCCGTGCGTTCAGTACTTGGATCGGTTGGATCACGAAGACGTTTGACTACATCAACCGCGTTACTAAACGCTTACGCTTTCGGTCTACGAGGGTACGTGGACACACTCTCCCCGCTCGTTGCTATGCTTCTCCTAGATAGATCTTGCGTGATCGTAGGATTATTTTTTTGAAATACTACGTTCCCAAACATTCATACCTTCAAGAGAAGATATATATATATAGGCTTGATATGGGTGATCCTAAGATATGATACATAAAGTTTCATAGCAGTGTCAAGCCTAATTTCCCCTAACATACCGAGTGCTACAAATTTAGGCGGAATCAGATTTTACATACTTTGTAGAAGTGTGTGTTGGTCAACGGATAGTATCAAAGGCATGACCGGGAACATCGATTAAAAGAATTGTGCTAGAGGGATGCAAATAAAGCAGCTCACAAGGTAACTAAGGTTTGCATCATGTGCAAAACTCTGTTTACTTGGGTTGATTGACCCACTTAATTTACTTTGGTTACTTTCATCAACAATGTAGATATTATTAAAGCGTATTTTGACGGGCTTTACTACAAGGAACAGAAGTACTAGTATGAATCACATATACATATCGAAGTCATGGTGCCCTTGTAGGGAAATATGTTTTAGTCGTACACCTATCTAGTAGAGGTGCCATAGGCTAAAAGTAACTCCCTCGCCTTCTATTAGTATCTTATGTATTTGATGCTCAGGTATAGACTACATTGCTCTCAATGGAGGGGATGTAATTAATGCAATACCAAGGTATACAAGATAAATTGGGTGCACAATTAATAACCTAAAGAAATGGATAGCCATTGGTTATGAATTAAATAAATTCTATTGTATGTGAATGCCTCACATAAAAACACAATAATGGTTCCAAATTAGCATGTCCTCGCATATATTATGTTTTAGCAAAAAATAATGGCAACCATAAATCAGCAAGTTTGTTGACTACATATCTTGGTGCCCATTGAAGACTCGAAAACTTTTACTCATTCAAATAACAAACGGGTAATTTTGGATCTTAATTAATGTGAATAATTGGATAAGGGGTGAGCTAAACATTCATGTTCACAACACTTTTCGTATATATAAAGGGAGTTCATCTCCTTATATCTCACAATCACCCATAGTTAGCCAACAACACTCGTAAGCATCTACCTATTAGTACATCTTTGTAGCTTACCTTTTATAGCAATAAGTCCTCGAGTTTTCTAACTTAATATGCCAAGGAGAGAGAAGAGGGAGGGTATTTGTTTCATCGAGGACAAAAGGGAACGTGGCATCACCTTCTCCAAGAGGCGTGATGGCTTGTACAAGATGGCATGTGACCTCTCCGTCCTCACGGGCATGAGGGTTGCTGTCGTCCTGGAGGCGGAGTCCGGAATAATGCACTCATTTGGGACGCCATCAGCGGCACCCATAGTTGAAGCTTTCTTATCAGGAGGTCCACTTGTCGAGCCGTTGGTTGATGAGGCAACGAATGATAGGATTAGAATGTTGCAGAGGGAGGTGGCTCGGTTGGACATGGAAAGTGTGACATATGAGAAGAGAGCAGAACTCTCACTCGAGCATATCAAAAATATCCAAGAAGAGAACCCAGGTATTGTAGCAAATTTTATCTTCTCCAGGGAAGAATATCTTAGTCTTGAAGAGCTTAACAAGCTCTTCAATGAACTTTTGCGGGTCTGGGAGGACATTAGACGTCGTATGCCTCCACTTCATCCTGTAAGTGAACCCAAGACTGGTGGTCCAAACGTACCAAAGAATGAATTGACGCTAAGAGGCCCATCATGGGATTACTTGAAGACTCGTCTTTCATCCCAACAACCATCGTCATCTCATTGTATTCCCACTCAAGTGTTGTCGTCGGTTCCACTACCATTAAAACCACAAGACACGATGGAACCACATTTTCCTATGCAGGTATCGCTCCAGTCTGCACCACCACCTTTGGCACCTCGTTTAACATCCCACCTACAACCAGTTGTTCATCAGGTATAAGATTTACTACCACAACTTCAGCTACACGATTAGAACTATACACATCTCCTTACCGCAAATCATACTACCTTTTCATGTGCAGGTACCACAAATATTTCAGTCAGCACCACCATCTTTGGGTTCCCATTCGACATCCCTCGTACAACCCATTCCTGATCTGGTACAAGATTTACCTCCACGCCTTCAGAACTATCCAAGTTCTTACAACTCAATGGAGCCACCACAGAACAACACAATCACTAACTCAACCATTGGGAGCACTGTGGAGGGCCCCCCACAGTTGTTCTACCCCAATGGCAATGACTTTTCCATCGGTGAGTCCTTTAGCAATGGTACCTTGGCCTACACTCCGTCGAACCAACCACACTATAATGGGAACCTAGGGATGGATGCTTATTTGGGACATAATGGCAATAATGTAGGCCAATATAACATGGACTATGATGAGTTTGTCAATGCACCGGCAAAGTCTTCCAACGGGAATGATGATTATGTTCATTCATGGTTTGAAGGACTTCTTTAGAAGCCAGTTAATATTTCCCTTTGAACGCTACATCAAGCGAATAAAATGTTACATTTCCATTAGGTGCAATTGTGGATTGTATATTTTGTTAAGCACATTCGGGAAAACAATAAGTATTTCATGTTTAGGGTATTGGTTCATGAAGTTTGTTTCAGTAATACAATAAATCTTTCTAATGTTTCTCATTCTGATTGAGTAGTTAGTGCTTTTTATTGAACAACAAATATGTCATTTTGCACCCTCTATTGGTGAACCGGAGGAATATGAATTTTCAAATTATGTTGCACTTTATTAACACAAATAAGACCTTGTTAGTTCAATGAGAACATGAGGTACGCCCGTCAAACAACTAAAAGCTAGCACAAGTCCAAATTTAGCTCAAGATGCAAGCGTTTATTAATACATTTTAGACTTGACTACCAACAAATGACAACAACCGAATTAGATATTCATGTGAGATAATGGTAAGATGAGAATCCGCACCCACATGTAATTAAATACACACCACACACGATGAATGTACATATGCACCTGCACGTGAATAGGCAACCATGCCATTAATACCGTATATGCACTATTACTAACATACTAATATGACACGTGAACACATAACTCTCCTTGAATACATTGCAAACCGACTTCTTGTGAACGTCTGGCATTAGCTCTGCTCCTTAATGACAAAACAGACAAACATCCAAAGATGTAATAGTTATCGTAATGCCATATTAGTTAACATACGCAAACTCCATGTTTCTTGGACTCAAGTAAAACATATGTATACCCAATTCATCTTTATGGTAGCGTGATTTTTAGTCATTACCCGGAGTAAGAATAGTCAATATCTCGCCCCTACATCATGTAATCACTAGAGGAATGCCACATCCACCAAGGAAAAGGGAGAAAACGAGCCCACCTAGCACTTTGAGGAGGGCAGGCCGCTGTCGGTAGCAACGATCGACGCGTAGCTGCCAAAGAGGAGGGGAGATGGCGGCAGCAAAAGCTAGGGTTGGGGGAGATGGGTCATCCCCGGGCCGCATGATCGAATTACACTTTTTTCCCTCATGGATTGATCTCTTCCCATGGCGAACGTTGTCATGTTAGGCCTGAAAGATCGACGGATAGTATGTTGCTGCAGGAGCTAAATCAAAACGCATGATCTCATGCCGAGGAAGATGCGTTTTCTAGACACACTTGGGGTAATATGCCACGGCTGTACTTCAATCAAGAACGACATGCACTCTATTCTTTGGGAAGATTAGAGGTGAGGCCAGGATGCACCGCTGGTAATGAGGAACTCGGTCACCGATTAATAGTTTGCCTAAAAGTTGAGTTGCAGTATACGCTTCAATCCTTGGCTGATCAATGCAACCTAGGACAATCTTGGCCTCCGCAATCTCCTGCAACCTGATGGATCACATAAGTCGTCTCAACACCGTACGTACGCGGATGGCGTCCCACTACCTACATGGAGTCATTCATACATACAGAGTACATCTTTTTCGAACCAGGCCATTCCCCTTTCCATTTCACAACGGAAATACAAAGTTCTTACACATTGTAGAAGACGAAAAAAGAGAGAACAGTGAGTTTGATGCACTATTAGGAAAGCCGCTGCTAGGTGCCCCGCACTCAAAACGTCTACTATGACGCAAAACCCTAACAGTACAAGCACGATTATAAGTGCAGCGTAGGAACCATGCACACAACAGAATAGCCGCTCCATTTCCAGCAAGATGAAGATCTGCTACTCCGGCCTGAATGGGTGCCAGCTCCAAAGCCTTATGCATGAACCGTGAACTACCCAGCTTCAGCATCTTTTGATCCTACCCTTTCTGGAGACCTCTCCAAGAAGTTAGCAATGAGCATTTACAGAAGAGAACGCATGCTATGTTCATCAAAGGTGGCTCTATTCGCTGTAATACATATAGCCCAACAAATAGCATCAATCCCCACCAAGGAGGAAAGCATAAAACCATGAGAAAGCTTTCCAGAGAGAAGAGGGGCAACAGTGAGTGTTAAGAACCACAAAAGGAGCTTGCCCACAGGACAACCGATGAGCAAATGAAAAGCGGTTTCAACATCATTACAGAAGTTACAGAGAGGGGAGCCACCGTAGTTTCGCTTACACATATTCGTCCCTGGTAAGCATAGAATCAAGGAAGAGCTGCCATACAAGGACTTCAATCTTTAAAGGAATTTCCGCACACTGAATCCATCTGTTGTGAGCTCCAGCAATATCTTTTTGCAACCACTTGTAAAAAAGGCTCCTTTACTATGAAGAGACAAGGAAACTTCATCAGGTCCAGATTCCTAAGAACTACGTTGCATGTTATTAACAATATTGTGTTCTGATTGCAAGATATGCATATAGAGTACATACACACAAAACATTGTCCTGGCTCCCAGCGTGCGGTGCCCATTACAGGGTATGAACTGGCCAGCAAGAGGTAAGGCACTCGGTCGTTTCCGCGCGTCGTGACCGGCCGGCCACAACGACTTTGATCTTGCCTTCCTCCTTCGCCTGGATAGACTGGCCCTTGTAAAGGAAACAGTTGATGTGATCCAACTCCTGGTCATGGAGGGACGACCACTCTAGTGCTATCATGTCCAACTTGAAGAATCTGAAAAACAACCTGTCTTTGTCGTGGGAATACATGATACAATCACAACTTCCCCAATGGATGTAACAGGTAGTGAGCATCTCGTATGCTGCACTGATCTGGACAAGATGCCCTTCTCCAGGTCATTTATTTCATGTCGAAGATAAGGGTTTGCCCAAGGAATTCGGTGCAAATAGCCTGTGCCCTGATAAGAGATTACTGGTATGCTTGTGACGCGCAAATATGCGTCCCTGGGACAAGCAACATAGACAGTTGATGATCAATATAGAAAACAAAATAGCCTTTGTTGGAGAGTGACAATTTGCTCTTCAAAATAAAATGGATCGAGTCAGACCATGAGAAGCCAACCACAGCTTCAAATTCAACAAAAGCATCTGGAAACAACATGCTGGTTGTTCCATGGACCAATGGCACCCTCACCTCTTGAGAACCGATGTTCCCGTTGATGAAACAAAAGCATTTGCTTCCATTGCTCAAGGATATCTGGCAGAAGCAATGTGGACAGATTAGAACATCAGTGGAGTATGTAGTTTACAAGATGATGGTTACCCTATATTAGAGTAGAGTGTTGTGATTTAGCAAACTCTTTTCTATCGATTTGATAAACCTGCAAGCCTCTAATGTGCGAATAATTGTTTACTAACATCATTCTGCAAAGAAGAAATAATCAAGTTCTGTCGGGGACCAAGCTAGGTGTAGATGTAGTGCCCTTTCCATACCGTGAGTACATATGTGGCATATGCCCCTTATGATGGATTCACGAACCAACTTAGTTTGCCAGCCAAAATCTACCAGAAGCCAGCACTGAAAGATACTGCTTTGCTTGTGTTCAGAATATTTGTTAGAAGGTCATAAGGAACATAAAAAGCGCCAATTAACTGATAAAAATTATGTCCAAGTTGTCTTCCGGCAAGCAGGATTAAACTTCACAGCCAACTAATTTAGCATGACAAATTTGTGAAACAAACTAATTACATTGTGTCGATGATGACTAGGAAAGACATCATCATCAAATACATAATTAAAATATTGATAACAATGCAAAATTTACACACGTATCGGTGGTGAACAGCACGTCATGAAAAAACAAACTTGACACATCCTAATACTCTAATCATGCCCGCCCCTTGAAAAAATCTATCTTGCACATTTTATAAAAACTTATGTAATCTTAGGAACAATGAAGGCTCCAAGGATCGTAATTTATTTTATCTAGTTTGAGAAGGATGTGGCAATGCGAAAAATACAGATGATCTTCGGCGTTCAATAGAATAATCTTTCTATGAATAACCAATGCTTGCAAGCACAAAGATTATAACTGGTCTGATTATAAATTTTATACTTCGATCCCTGATATTCCTAAGGGGAAAATGTCAAGCAAAGGAGCTAGACATGAAAGCAACTTTACTTGGCATATCCAAAGATGCCATGCCAGTGTTGCCAAAAAGCAAAAGTAAGACGCTAGAAAAAGGCAACAATCTATTTTAGCTTCGGATAGACGGATAATGCTATATGTCAGTCACAAGGCCATGGCTGACCCACACGACCAATTGACATCACAGTGACAACTCTCAGGAATCCTCTTGCAATCATAGCTCACACTAGAGGGGATCTGTGGAGGCACATGAGCAGGGTGGGTTACACCTTTCATGTAGAGATTCTCGACGCATTTCTCCTCCTTGTTGAGAACAGCATGCCATGAAAAAAACATGAAACATCCTAATACTCTAATCATGCTCAGCCCTTGAAACATTCTGTCTTGCACGTTTTATGAGAATGTATGTAATCTAAGGGCAACGCAGGCTGCAAGGACCGTGATTTATTTTATCAAGTTTGAGAAGGATGTGCAAATGATAAAAAAAATACAGATGATTGTCGACAATCTAAAGAAAAACATTTTATGAGTAACCAGTGTTTGCAAGCATAAAGATTTGCTTGTAAATGCTCTGGTTAAACATATACTTCAATTCTCAATATCCCTAGGCAGAAATGTTAGGCAGAGGAGCTAGGCATGAAAGCAGCAGAACTTGGCATGTCTATATATTTCATGCAAGTACATCTCCGAAAGGAAAAAAGTAAGACACTAGACAAAGACAACAATCTGTTTAGCTTCGGATCATGCTAACAATATCTGTCACGAAGCCATGGCTAACCCATCACAGCCACAACCCTAGCAGGAATCATCTGACAATAATAGGTCGCACTATAGGGGGGCGGCGGAGGCACATGAGAAGGGTGGATTATACCTTCATGTGGAGATTCTTGACACCCTTCTCCTCCTTGTTGACGACCTAAAACCCAAATCCGCCCCCCCCCCCCCCCCCCCCCTCCCCGGCTGTCGTGGGAAGTATCGACGAATCTTACTCCCACCTCCGCCCCTCCGCCGTCGCGGGAAAAGACAATCGACGACTCTTCCGCGACATCGACCTTCCTCCTCCCCCTCTGCGATCGCCGCAAGTCCGATCTCCTCCACTGTCTAGCAGGGCAGCATCCCGTCGAGCTGCGCGGTGGCGGTGCGGCAAAAGGCCCGGGATGAGGAAGAAGGACGGCCTGCGCCTCTCGGGGGGAGGAATGGGGCGCCGCCAGCAGAGGTGGAGGAGCTCCGGCGGACGGCATGGGATCTGGGCTACTGCGATGCGATATGCTCGGCATTACTGGGCTCGAATAGATGCGGCCCAACGTGCGGCTTGTAATCGGACCAGGCCTCACTCATTAGCACAAGCCTTATAGTATAACCCTGTTGCGCTGGAAGGGCCGGTCCTGAGATTCTGGGGGTGGGGGGGCAGAGGTAAACCTAAAATTTGGGGCCCTTGATATAAACAACATGACTATAATCTTCAATGTGCATATCTCTCTATGTATGAAAATGTTATCAGTATTCATTTAGGATCTGTGTCACTGTGATCTCATAGATAGACCGAGGTATATATTATGACCAATGGGGAAAATAGACAAAGGGTGTGTATGTACTCCCTCCGTCCCAAAATAAGTGTCTCAAGCTTAGTACAACTTTGTATTAAAGTTAGTATAAAATTGAGACACTTATTTTGGGATGAAGGGGAGGGAGTATATCACAATTCACAATACATCCTTAGAATTACAAACTATGTTTGATGTCACGGGTACTAAAACTATAAGAGAACATTGTATGTTTGAGGTACAAAAGGTCCTGAGGTAGAAGAGACTATGTATAGTCCTATAAGAATGTAATCCAAAATGCAGAGTATTTCTTGGGGGAACTAATAGTAAAATTATTAGTTTAAATAGCAGTATATTTGAGAAATTAAGATAAACTAGAAAATCGCCCGTGCGTTGCAACGGGGCCACATTAACATTAAAAGTTCAATATCAATTATGTTAATATTACATTTAATATTCTCATACATATTAGGTGACATTGACGACCTTTTTTACCATCAAATTCTCACACACACACACCCTCTTCCTCACTCTCTCTCCCCCTCTCCCTCACTCGGGAGGTGGGACGAAAATAAACCCGGAACGGAGACTACCAACCGAGACATTAGGAGTAGAGATCATTTAGTTGATAAGAATAAATAGAAAACGGTGTTAAAAAGGAGAAACAGATTAGAATACATTGAAAAAACAAAAGGACGATGTAAAAGGGGATTCGCCCTGCCCCCCGGGCCTTGCCACCAAACCGGCTCAGCGGTCCAGTCCCCGCGCGGTCGTCTTCTCCTGTTCCCCGAGCCGCGTCGCTACAGAGCCGGGCTCCCGCCCGACCACCTCGCTGGCATCGAAGGGGAATGGATAAGGGTGACGCCCTTCCTTCCCTGCCCCCATGGCCTCACTCCTCCTCGACGCCCCCTCCCAAATCCACTTCTCCTCCTCGCTCGCTCGATCCCGTCGATCTGGACGAAGTCAGACGCCACGGCCACCATGACCGACCCCGTCCACATGGCCACCGCCCTCCCTGCGGGCTAGGAGCTTGTCGAGGAGCTCCGAACGCCTTCGCTACTTCGTCTGCGCCAACGAGATCAAGTCCAGCACCCCCGCATCGACGTCGCTGCCGTCTTCCTCAACCTTGGGCCACCGCGACATTGACGTTCGATCCGCGCCGCCCCGAGCTCCCATGTCTTCCCCTAGGGCGCCATTGACACCGCCATGATCTCCTCTTGCCTTTCCCCTGTTTCCCCTCTCGTTTGCTCTCATTAGGTATTTCGTCGTGGCCGAGAACCGCCGTCCGCCATGGCCATTGCAGGGGTAGCCACCGAGCTCCTTGGATTGACCCCGTGGCACATGCCCGCTCCTATGCACACCCATGCCCGAGCCTGCCGCTCTTCTTCTGCGCCCGCGGGGCCACTCCCTCTCCATGCCCACGCCCATGCTACACCGTGTCGGTCGTGCTCGCCACAGCCACCGCACCACTGTGCCCCGCGCGGCACACACCCTGGCCGCGCGCCACACTCTCGCTGGCTGCGCTCGCCCCGTCTGCTGCCGCCTATCCCTTCGCTCGCCCCGCTGTCGCGCCCCTGCCTCGCGCCGCCTCCAGTCGTGGCCATCTTCTGTCGGCCGCCCCCTCAGCCACGCCGGCCGCATCTCTGCCTTCCACCGTCGGCCGCTCGCCTCGCCTGCTGCGTGTTGCTTCCTGCTGCTATGCGCTGCTCTACCGCTGGTACGCTGCTGCGCCATGCCCTCGACACCGCCGTGGACAAATGTGGCGGAGGGATTGTTAATGAAGTACGAGAAGGAGGTGGCGGAGAAGGTGTGGAGAGGCAGGAGGTCTGGGGCGGTGTCACCTGGCTGTGGTGGAGGTGTTTATGCGAGAAGGAGCCGGAGTGGAAGGAGAGGTCACAATTGGGAAGAATCGCAAAAAAAAAAAATCATAACCCGGAGATCTCAGTTAAAAAAAATGCTAATATCGATGGAGGGGTGATTTCCTTCAATAGGTGGAAAACATGAAATATTGGTTGCTATTAAGGAAAGGTAAAAATTTAGGAAAGTTAGGATTTTTGAACTGATTTCTATGCAAATGGGGTTTTATTGTTTGGTAACGTGATATCAGTACCTGCCCGTTTGTGACGTGTCTGATCAGGAAAGTTTGCAAATGTTAAGAAACTATTTATTGGGAGGAAAGTTGTGACGTGTCTGTTATTTGTTTCCTAAAACAAATTTCACTAATAAGAGAAATCGATTGATTTAGATAAGTTAGGAAAGTTAGATTAAAATGCATTATTTGTTTCCTGAAAATCTGTTATTTGTTTCCTAAGACAAATTGAACCAATAAAAGGAATCGATTGATTTGCATAATTTAAGGAAGTTAGATTAAAATGTATTATTTGTTTTCTGAAAATCTGTTATTTGTTTTCCAAGACAAATTGAACCAATAAAAGGAATTGATTGATTTGTATAATTTAAGGAAGTTAGATCCGTGATTTGTTATACGTTAGGAAAGTTCTGATTGCAATAAAGAGTGGAGAGAAAAATAAACCGATGAACCAGGATGGGAGGGGGTGGTGGGAGGAGAGACGAAAAAAACCCAGCGAAAATAAACCGTGGACCAGGGTGGGAGGGGGTGGTGGGAGGAGAGACGAAAAAACCAGCGAAAATAAACCGCGGAGACGATTCACCAACTCGTCCATTAGGAATAGAGATGAGCAAGTCGATATGATTGAAACGCGAAATATTCTTCCAGATTTTCAGAAATAGTGCAAAGTTGCTCTTATGAGTTGTGCAAACGACTAAATCAAGAGGCAACTACCCCATTTATGCGTCATCGCATAGTTCACGCAAAAGCTACTCGCCAAAATTAGCATACAGAACATCACTTTATTCTTAATCTATTTGAGATCTACAACATGATAAGATTGCAGTCAAAATGTAGAAACATAATACGTATGGGTAGGAAAACGTCGATCGGCAGCTGGCGCAAAATCCATAGACCACACGCAGCCGTTGGTGCACTGCCGGCTCCGGCGCCGAGCCGTGTCCCATCGAATCTGGGTCTCCTCTTCTAACGGGCTTTCCTAGTTTTTCTGTCACGATCTCTAATGCTCTGTTTTGATGTTGATATTGAGCGCCATGGAATTGGATTGGGCTCAATGTCAAATCTCCGTGACTTTGGTATTGAACCCGAATTATGTTGTTCGGATGTGCACAGAATTCAGACTTGGAATTCGCATGACATGCTCAATTCCAAAGCTTGTTTGGATGGTCATTTTCTACAATGGAATTGATCATTTGTCATGGAATGAACATTGTACTTTGATGCAATGTTTAAACTAAATCAAGCATGGAAGGACCAAAAGCAAATTTTATATCAACATCACATGGCTAACAGACCAACATCATGCACAAATCACATCAAATACTTTGGATCTGGCTGTTGGGCATCTATGCTCAAATTATTGACCTGCAAAGAGGAAAATATCAGCATACAAGCACATACGGGAAGGAATTAGAGGAGATTAGGCGATTAGGTGGGTTTCTATGAAGGGTTAGGGCGGGGGCTAGGAACGGTGGTCATGGGGCTAGAGGAAGAAGTAGCCCTAGGAGAAGAGGCTGCCATGCCATCGGCCATGGGAGGCGGGCGCGGAGTGGTTCAGGCTGACGGCGGCCAGGGGAGGTGAGTGCACATGGAGGTGGGCGCACGCGGGGGAGGGATCAGATCCGCCAGAGCGAAGAGAGAAGGAGGACAGTGCAGAGGGGCTGACCTGCGCCGTCGGGAGCTCCACCTCGCGCCTCGTGTGCATGATGTTTGGCTCCTAGATCCTAGATCTGGCCGGTGTGTGTAGGCGAACCCTATTTGGCGTTGCAGACGCCGATTATTACTATTTCTGCAAACCGGTGCGTGCAGCTGCGTTAGCTGGGCTCGGCCCATATACCATGTTTTCAATTCGCAAGAAACTGCGCCAATCTTCTGTATCGAACCAGCGATCTCCGACGCAGAGGTAGGCTCGTCTAACTACCCCGCCACAAAGCGGGATCTGCTAAGTAGCAACTTTTTCCTTCTTTTATTCCTTCATTTTCTTTTTTCCCTTTTTTCTTTTTTTCTTCTTTTTCCTTTTACTTTTTTCCTTTTTCCTTTCCAATTTTTTTCTTCTTCCTGGTTCGATGAATTGCTTTTGTATATACGTGAACCTTTTCTTCAAATCGATGAACTTTAAAAAAATGATGAACTTCTTTTCAAATCGACGAGCTTTTTTCAATTTTGATGATTTTTTCAAAATCGAGGAACTTTTTTTGCAATTTGATGAACTTTTTCCAAAATAAATGACATTTTTTACAATTCGATGAACTTTTTTCAAATTTTATGAAAAAAAATCAAAATCGATGGACCTTTTCTAATTCGATGACCTTTTATCAAATTCGATGAACATTTTTCCAAATTAGATGAACTTTTTCAAAATCTTTGAATTTTTTCCTTCAAATCGATGAACTTTTTCATTTTCGATGAATTTTTTTTTTGAAAATTGATCAACTTTTTTCAATTCGATAAACTTTTTTCAAATTTGATGAACTTTTTTCAAAAATTGATGAACTATTTTCAAATTCAGTTTTTTTTCAAATGTGATGATTTTTGCCAAGTTTGTCAACGTTTTGAAGTTTGTGAACGGTTTTTTCAAAATGTATGTATATTTTTTGAATTCGTGGTTTTTTTCTGTTTTTTTGTTTTTTGAAAAAAGAAGGGGAGCCTTGGCGCAGTGGTAAAGCTGCTGCCTTGTGACCAAGAGGTCACGGGGTCAAGTCCTGGAAACAGCCTCTTGCAGACATGTAGGAAAAGGCTGCGTACAATAGACCCAAAATGGTCGGACCCTTTTCCGGACCCTGCGCAAGGGGGAGCTACATGCACCGGGCTGCCCTTTTTCTGTTTTTTTTTAAAAGTCAACAGTTGACCAGTCAAAAATTGACCGGTGAACCTCAACCGTGACTGAAGAAGGAACGAGCGACCTACCGACCGAGCGACCCATCGGGGAGCTCCTATTAGGCGCTGCAGGCGCCTGGAGAAGTGGCGCCTACGGCGACCATCAGTGGGCCATGGCCCATTAAAAAATTGCTCCCTCGCTCGCTTCATGTTCGCCTTTGGTCGCCTCGCTGGCTTTTTTGTTCGCCTGTGCTGCGCTGCCGGTTCAAAGAAAGACTGGCCTCCGGATTTTATAATTTTGTATATATTCATGAAAAATAAAAGGTTCATAGATTTATTAAAAAAATGAAAAGAAAAGGTTCATCGATTTTGAAGAAAAATTTCACAAATCTTAAAAAGTTCATCGGATTTGAAAAAAAGTTTACCGAATTGAAAAAAGTTCATCGGATTTGAAAAAAGTACATCCATTTTGATAAAAAGTTAATCGGATTTGGAAAAAAGTTCACTGAATTGAAAAAAGTTCATCGGATTTAAAGAAATTCATCAAAGGAAAAATGTTCATTGGATTTAAAAAGAAGCTCATTGATTTTTTTTAAGATCACCAAAAATGTTTTAAAAGTTCATTCATTTCGGAAAAGGGTAACTGAATTTGAAAAGAGTACATTAATATTGAAAAAAATGCATCTATTTAAAAATGGTTCATGAATTAAAAAACACGCAGTAAAGAAAACAAAATGGATAAAAAAGAAAAAGAATAAACCGAACTGAAGAACGGACACAAATAGAAAAATGAGGTACCTGTACAGTGGCTGGTGTTGGTCTGGTGGTTGGAGTTGACCGCTCGTAACGAAGGTGTCAGGGGTCTGAATCCTTCCTTGTGCACGCACATTTTTGTTGTTTCTAATAACGAGAAAAATAATAGAATGGGTTGGCCCAGCTGTGTCTGCTTCAGGTCCCCGTTTGAGAATTACACCCTAACGGGCGGCTGAATCATCGAATAGGATTTTCCGAACCATCGACGGACCTGCTGATATTAGAGCATCTCCAGCCACGACCCTGACAGGCCCCCAAGATCTTTTTTTAACATCAGCGCTAAAAAACGGCCTAGTCACATTTCCAGAAGCCCAATTTTCGTCGGTTAAGCCCGATTTTAGCGTCGGCGGACCAATCGTGAACCCCGCGCGCTGGGGCACCGGGGGGCGCTGGGGGAAGCGTTTTTGGCGTGAAAGCCCGGTGGGACAGCCGAGCCAGCGACCCCGGCGCATCGTCGTCCTCTCGCCTCGGTTCCCGTGGGAATCAATGGAAGGCTGTCGCGCTGCCGCGCCGGTCAACCTTCATTGATGCCTCACGGGTGGCGCCGCGACGAACGTCCCGCCCGATCCTGCCACGCGTACGCATGACGGTCGTCCTCTCACCGCCCAAGCCCGGCTATAAAAAGCCGCCCCTCCATCACTGGTGAGCAGACACTCCTTCGCCAACTCTCTTCCCCTCTCCCCGTCGATGCCCCCTCTCGATCGAGCAAGCGCGCCTTTCCTCCCCCTCTCGCTCCCACCGGTGAGCATGGCCGAGCGGTACCCAGGCGACGGTGCGGCGGCCAACAGCTTCAGCCGCTTTCACCTGCACGAGAACAAGCCGCGGCTCCTCTACGAGGCCGACTACCCGGCACCACCGGACATGCGGGTGCCGGATGATAACCCACAAGTATAGGGGATCGTTTGTAGCCTTCCTCGATAAATAAGAGTGTCGAGCCCAACGAGGAGTTAAAGGCAGAATAAATATTCCCTCAAATTCTATCAACCACCGATACAACTCTACGCACACTTGACGGTTGAGGTACCTAAAAGAAGTATGACACTATTTTGCAAGAATAAAACTACGAGTACTTTGCGAGAATAGAACTACGAATAAATTGCAAGGTAATAAAAGTGGATAGCTTTTGTCAACAAGAAAGTCATTTGTCCCTGGACAATCAATAACAAGTACCGGTAATCATTCTTGTAATTTTATATGAGGGAGAGCCATGAGCTAACATACTTTCTCTACTTGGATCATATGCACATATGATTGGAACTCTAGCAAGCATCCGCAACTACTAAAGATCATTAAGGTCGTGAAACCCAACCATAGCATTAAGTATCAAGTCCTCTTTATCCCATACGCAACAACCCACCTACTCGGGTTTAAGTTTTTTCACTCTCGCAACCCACCATAAGCAAATCATGAACGTATTGCAACACCCTACAGTGGGGACCCCTCACGTTTGTGCAAGACGGAGGGCACCGTAGGACAGCATCATAAATAAAATATACAATCATACCAACCAAGATCACGATTAACCCATAGGACAAAACGGATCTACTCAAACATCATAGGATAACCATAGATCATTGGGAAATAATATATGGAGTTGAGCATCATGTTTAAGTAGAGATTACAGCAGGGAGAAGAGGTGTTACACCGCTGCATAGAGGGGGAGAAAGTTGGTGTTGACGGTAGCAAGATTGTTGATGTAGATCGCCGTCACGATCCTAGCCCCGGTGGCGTTCCGGCGCCACCGGGAGAGAGGGGGAGAGAGCCCCCCTCCTTCTTATTCTTCCTTGGCCTCCCCCTAGATGGGAGGAGGGTTCCCCCTCTGGTCCATGGTCTCCATGGCGGCGGAGGTGCGGGAGCCCCTCGGAGATTGGATCTCCCTCTCTGTTCTCTTTTGTTTCGCGTTCCCCTGATCTGGCCGAAAACCGTCTCTTATATTTCAGGAGATCCGTAACTCCGATTGCGCTGAGATTTTAACACGATTTTTTACGGATATAAGCTTCCTTGCGCCCGAAGTTGAGCTCCAACCGACGTTCGACAAGGGCACAACCCACCACCACGCGCCAGGGGCCTCTGGCGCGGCCTGGTGTCTTGTGGGCTGTGTGGGCCTCCGTTTGCGGTGATTCAAACTCTCAAAAATGACATATATTCCAAAATAATTCTTCGTAAAATTTTATGGCATTTGGACTTCGTTTGATATGGATTTTTTTGCGATAAAACATGCAAAAAAACAGGAACTGGCACTTGGCACTGGATCAATAGGTTAGTCCAATAAATCATATAAAAAGTTGCCAAAATATATGAAAGTGGTATAATATTGGCATGAAACAATCAAAAATTGTAGATACGACGGAGACATATCAGCATCCCCAAGCTTAATTACTGCTCGTCCTCGAGTAGGTAAATGATAAAAAAAAAGATCATTTTTTATGTGGAATGCTACCTAGCATAAACTTGATCATATGTCTAATCATGGCATGAATATTAAGACATAAGTGATTCAAAGCAATAGTCTATAATTTGACATAAAGACATCAATACTCAGGCATCCCAACAAACAATCATGTCTTTCAAAATATCAACGCTAAAGAAAGCTATCCCTACAAAATCATATACTCTTGCCATGCTCTGTCTTCTTAACACAAAGTATTTATCATGCACAACCCCGATGACAAGCCGAGCAATTGGTTCATACTTTTTAACGCGCTTCAGCTTTTTCAACCCTCACGCAAATACATGAGCGCACACCATGGATATAGCACTACGGGTGGTATAGAGTATGATGATAGGGGTAAATATAAAGAAGACAAAAGGTAAGAAAGTCTCACACCGACGCGGCTAACCAACGGGCTATGGAGATGCCCATCAATTGATATCAACGTGAGGAGTAGGGATTGCCATGCAACGAATGCACTAAGAGTTATAAGCGTATGAAAGCTCAATATGAAAACTAAGTGGGTGTGCATCTAATCCTATAATGAAAAATTCCCACTAGTATATGAAAGTGACAACATATGAGACTCTCCATATGAAAAACATGGTGCTATTTGAAGCACAAGTGTGGTAAAGGATACTAACAATGCCCCTTCTCTCTTTGTTTATTTTTTCCTTTTTCTTTTTTTCTTTTTTTCTTTTTTTCTTTTTTTTCTCTTTCTCTCATTGTTCGGAGTCTCATCCCGACTTGTGGGGGAATCATAGTCTCCATCATCCTTTCCTCACTGGGGCACTGCTCTAAAAATGAATAATGACGATCATCACACTTCTATTTACTTATAACTCGAAATAAATAAAAATTACAACTCGATACCTATGACAAAATATGACTCTATATGAATGCCTCTGGCAATGTACCAGGATGTGCAATCATCTAGCGTAACATGTATGAAAAATGATGAACGGTGGTTGAGCCACAACTACTATGTCAGCTATATGATGATGCAAAGCAATATGACAATGAATGCTCAAGTCATCAAACGGAAGCGGTGGAAGTTGCATGGCAATATATCTCGGAATGGCCATGGAAAAGCCATAATAGGTAGGTATGGTGGCTGTTTGAGGAAGATATAATAAGGCTTATGTGTGATAGAGTTTATCATACCACAGGGTTTGGATGCACCTGCGAAGTTTACACCGACTCTCGAGGTGAGAAAGGGCAATGCACGGTACCGTAGAGGCTAGCAAATTGCAGAAAGGTAAGAGTGCGTATAATCCATGGACTCACATTAGTCATAAAGAACTCATATACTTATTGCAAAAGTTTATTTGCCCTCGAAGCAAAGTACTACTACGCATGCCCCAAGGGGGATAGATTGATAGGAAAAGACCATCGCTCGTCCCCGACCGCCACTCATAAGGAAGACAATCAATAATAAATCATGCTCCAACTTCATAGCATAACGAGAGACTATACCTGCATGCTTCGGGAATCACAAACCTTAACACCAATATTCTTACTAACCACAACCGTTTACTAGTACCTCCCACATATTCCATCTCTATATCGCAAAACTATTGCAAGGAATCAAAAATATCATATTCAGTGATCCATAAGTTTTATGTAGGATTTTATGACTAACCATGCAATTGACCAATTCCTTTTGAGT
The DNA here is from genome assembly GCF_002575655.3 of Aegilops tauschii subsp. strangulata. Lineage (NCBI taxonomy): Eukaryota > Viridiplantae > Streptophyta > Magnoliopsida > Poales > Poaceae > Aegilops > Aegilops tauschii. The sequence goes on along the minus strand of NC_053041.3, from coordinate 555,368,750 downwards.
CTCTAAATAGATATAAGTGAAGCATGAGAGTTTAATTATTTCTACAAAAGATCATGCTCTAAAAAATATAAGTGAAGCAAAAGAGCATTCTTCAAATAACGGTTTTCTATGTGAAGAGAAACAGGCAATTCAAACTTCAAATGATATAAGTGAAGCACATGAAGCATTCTACAAGGCCATACTCAAAAGATATAAGTGAAGTGCAATGATCATTCTACAAATAAACCATGGACTATCTCATACCAGCATGGTGCATAAAAGAAAAATGAAAAGTAAAAGCAAAATACGCTCCAAGGTTTGCACATATCACGCGAACGAAACGAGAACGAAAACATACCGATACTTGTTGAAGAAAGATGGGATGCCTTCCGGGGCATCCCCAAGCTTAGACGCTTGAGTCTCCTTGAATATTTACATGGGGTGCCTTGGGCATCCCCAAGCTTGATCTCTTGCCTATCCTCCTTCTCCTCATATCGAGACCTTCTCGATCTTTGATCACTTCACCCACACAAAACTCAACAGAAAGCTTGGTAAGATCCGTTAGTATAATAAAGCAAATCACTACTCTAAGTACTGTTGCAAACCAACTCATATTTTGTTTTTTGCATTGTAGCTACTGAAATTTAACCTTTTCATGGCTTAATCCACTGATAGAATCGATGGTTTCATCAAAACAAGTAAAACAATGCATCAAAACAGAATCTATGTTAAACAGGACAGTCTGTAATAATTTGAACATTCACCATACTTCTGGTACTCCAAAAATTCTGAAAAATTAGGACAAAATAAACAATTTGTATAGCAAGACTTTGCAAAAAGTTTCAGAAACTTTCGACGTTCCAGTAAAAAATAAAAAATCACGCACTACAGCCAAAGTTCCTGTTTTTGCACCGCACATACCAACAAGCAATCTACTCATCCTAAAGGCAAATCTTGGCACAATAATTTTACAATACAATGTATTTGTACAAGGGGAAAATTATTTTTGTTGAAAAGTTTCTGTAATTAAGATTCACAAAGTTTCCGTGAGCATGAACAAAGTTCAAGGAGCTCCCCCACTTCAACAATGCTTGTCTCTCTCACTTTCACTATCCTTTTTGAAAAGTTTTGTGCTCCCCTCTATATTTTTTTGTTTTTAAACTTTATAAAAGCACTCAACAGAAATAAATGACTCTCTAAAACTTCCGGGTTGTCTCCCTAGCAGCACTTTCTTTAAAGCCATTAAGCTAGGCATAAAGTGCTCAAGTAATGGATCCACTCGGATCCCAAGGTATATCAAAGCCAATTTTAATTAGTAATGATTTGGCATTTAGTAGTGAGCACAAAGCAACATATATCATGCAATGACAAAGTCTAACTCTCTTCCTATGCATCGGCATGGCATACAAGAACAATTCATGCACATCAAGTAAAGGCCAATACATAGCATAGGTAGTTTCTTGCAATTTTATCGTGTTGGAAACATAGAAAGGCGAAGACGTAGTTCCTCTCTCATAATAATTGCAAGTAGGAGCAGCAAGCACAGGCATATTATATTCGTCAAAATCATCATGTGCAACGATAAAAGGCAACCCATCAATATAATCCTTAATAAGTGCAAACTTTTCCGATATAGTGTAGTTTGGAGAATTCAAAAGGATAATAGGACTATCATGTGTGGGGTGCAATAGCAACAATTTCATGTTTAACAAAAGGAACAATAGCAAGTTCATCTCCATAAGCATAATTCATATTGGCATCTTGGCCACAAGCATAACAAGCATCAAGTTCATCAAAAAAGGATATTTCAAACGAATCAACGGGATCATAGCAATTATCATAGCATTCGTCCTTCGGTAAGAACGAAGGGGCATTAAATAATGTATGAGTTGAAGAGTTACTCTCATTAGAAGGTGGGCACGGGTAGCTAATCCGCTCTTCCTCCGTTTGTTCTTCGCTCTCCTCATCATCTTGTTCATCCAATAAGCTCGCAGTTTCATCAATTTCTTCTTCCATAGACTCCTGCAAAATATTAGTCACTTCTTGGACAGTGGAGTTATTCTCAATAAATACATCAATATCGTAACTGTATTTATAATTATCATAGCAATATTTAAGGATAGCAAGATTTTCATGTCTATAAACTGAATCATCAAAATCTTAAAACTTTTCAAACAAAGATTCAATTTCATGTGCACCCTTAAAAGCAACAAATTCTTCTATTCGTTCCACATCATAGTAATCATATATATCATTAGCATAAGAAGCTAAGGTTTTATTATCATTAAATTTGCACGAAAAGGGAAGGTGTGGAACATTCATCCTAGAGCAACAAGTAAAATCATATCTCAAGCATAGATTCCAAGCATACCATTTTATATGAATTTGATCCCATAACAATTTCCCGTTGTGAGTCAAGCGATAATCCCTAAAGTATTCACATTGATCCAACATTACTCCCATTATTGAGTTGAATGGGGTTTTCTCAGGATTATCAAACTAGTGCATAATATCTTTCACATAACGAGCATCGAGGGTTTTAGGAGGTTCCCCATCTCCATGAGTAGCAGGTACAACTAATTTTTATGGTGTTTCGTGTTCCATATCCATAACTAAAGATAGAGAACAACTTAGAAAAGGAAATAAAAACTACTTGCTGATAAAGCAAACAAGCACACACGAGAATATTCACCCCACGCTATAACTCCCGGCAACGGCGCCAGAAAAAGGTCTTGATAACCCACAAGTATATGGGATCGTTTGTAGCCTTCTTTGATAAATAAGAGTGTTGAACCCAACGAGGAGCTAAAGGCTGAACAAATATTCCCTCAAGTTCTATCGACCACCGATACAACTCTACGCACACTTGACGGTTGCTTTACCTAAAACAAGTATGAAACTATTTTGCAAGAATAAAACTATGAGTACTTTGCGCGAATAAAACTACAAATAAATTGCTATGTAATAAAAGTGGATAGCTTTTGTCAACAAGAAAGTCATCTGTCCCTAGGCAATCGATAACAAGTACCGGTAATCATTCTTGTAATTTTATATGAGGGAGAGGCATGAGCTAACATACTTTCTCTACTTGGATCATGTGCACTTATGATTGGAACTCTAGCAAGCATCCACAACTACTAAAGATCATTAAGGTCGTGAAACCCAACCATAGCATTAAGTATCAAGTCCTGTTTATCCCATACGCAACAACCCACCTACTCGGGTTTAAGCTTCTGTCACTCCATGGGCATTCTACAAGGCCATACTCAAAAGATATAAGTGAAGTGCAATGAGCATTCTACAAATAAACCATGGATTATCTCATACCAGCATGGTGCATAAAAGAAAAATGAAAACTAAAAGCAGAAGACGCTCCAAGGTTTGCACATATCACGCGAACGAAATGAGAACGAAAACATACCGATACTTGTTGAAGAAAGATGGGATGCCTTCCGGGGCATCCCCAAGCTTAGACGCTTGAGTCTCCTTGAATATTTACTTGGGGTGACTTGGGCATCCCCAAGCTTGATCTCTTTGTTGGGGAACGTAGTATTTCAAAAAAATTGCCTACGATCACGCAAGATCTATCTAGGAGAAGCATAGCAATGGGCGGGGAGAGTGTGTCCACGTACCCTCGTCGACCGAAAGCGGATGCGTTAAGTAACGCGGTTGATGTAGTCGAACGTCTTCACGATCCAACCGATCAAGTACCGAACGCACGGCACCTCCGTGATCTGCACACGTTCAACTCGGTGACGTCCCTCGAACTTGTAGATCCAGCTGAGGTCGAGGGAGAGTTTCGTCAGCACGACGGCGTGTTGACGGTGATGATGAAGTTACCGATGCAGGGCTTCACCTAAGCACTACGACAATATGACAGAGGTGGAAATATGTGGAGGGGGCACCGCACATGGCTAAGAATCAACTTGTGTGTCTATGGGGTGCCCCGCTCCCCCGTATATAAAGGAGGGGAGGAGGGGGCCGGCCGGCCTCATGGTGCGCCCCCAAGGAGGGGATTCCTACTCCTACTAGGAGTAGGTTTCCCCCCTTTCCTAGTCCAACTAGGAGGGGAAAGGAATGGGAAGAGGGGAAGAAGGAAAGGGGGGTCGGCCCCCCTCCCCAATTCGGATTGGGCTTTGGGGGGCGCGCCCCACCTCTTGGCCGCCTCCTCTCTCTTCCACTAAGGCCCATGAAGGCCCATTGACCCCCCGGGGGGTTCCGGTAACCCCCCGGTACTCCGGTAAATGCCCGAACTCATCCGAAACCATTCCGGTGTCCAAACATAACCTTCCAATATATCATTCTTCATGTCTCGACCATTTAGAGACTCCTCATCATGTCCATGATCACATCCGGGACTCCGAACTACCTTCGGTACATCAAAACACATAAACTCATAATACCGATCATCATCGAACGTTAAGCGTGCGGACCCTACGGCTTCGAGAACTGTGTAGACATGACCGAGACTCACTTCCGGTCAATAACCAATAGCGGAACCTGGATGCTCATATTGGTTCCTACATATTCTACGAAGATCTTTATCGGTCAAACCGCATAATAGCATACGTTGTTCCCTTTGTCATCGGTATGTTAGTTGCCCGAGATTCGATCGTCGGTATCATCATACCTAGTTCAATCTCGTTACCAGCAAGTCTCTTTACTCGTTCCGTAATGCATCATCCCTCAACTAACTCATTACTCACATTGCTTGCAAGGCTTATAGTGATGTGCATTACCGAGAGGGCCCAGAGATACCTCTCTGATACACGGAGTGACAAATCCTAATCTTGATCTATGCCAACTCAACAAACACCATCGGAGACACCTATAGAGCATCTTTATAATCACCCAGTTACGTTGTGACGTTTGATAGCACACAAGGTGTTCCTTCGGTATTCGGGAGTTGCATAATCTCATAGTCAGAGGAACATGTATAAGTCATGAAGAAACCAATAGCAGTAAAACTAAACGATCATAATGCTAAGCTAATGGATGGGTCTTGTCCATCACATCATTCTCTAATGATGTGATCCCGTTCATCAAATGACAACACATGTCTATGGTTAGGAAACATAACCATATTTGATAAACAAGCTAGTCAAGTAGAGGCATCTAGGGACACCCCGTTTGTTTATGTATTCACACATGTACTAAGTTTCCGGTTAATACAATTCTAGCATGAATAATAAACATTTATCATGATATAAGGAAATATAAATAACTACTTTATTATTGCGTCTAGGGCATATTTCCTTCAGTCTCCCACTTGCACCAGAGTCAATAATCTTGTTCACATCGTCATGTGATTTAACACCAGTAGTCCACATCTTTATGTGATTAGTACACATCTCCATGTGACTAACACCAAAAGGGTTTACTAGAGTCAATAATCTAGTTCACGTCGCTATGTGATTAACACCCAAAGAGTACTAACGTGTGATCATGTTTTGCTTGTGAGAGAAGTTTAGTCAACGGGTCTGTCACATTCAGAGCCGTATGTATTTTGCAAATTTCTATGTCTACAATGCTCTGCACGGAGCTACTCTAGCTAATTGCTCCCACTTTCAATATGTATCTAGATCGAGACTTCAGAGTCATCCAGATCGGTGTCAAAACTTGCATCGATGTAACTCTTTACGACGAACTCTTTATCACCTCCATAACCGAGAAATATTTCCTTATTCCACTAAGGATAATTTTGACCGTTGTCCAGTGATCCACTCCTGGATCACTATTGTACCCTCTTTCCAAACTCATGGTGAGGTACACAATAGATCTGGTACATAGCATACTTTATAGAACCTATGACTGAGGCATAGGGAATGACTTTTCATTCTCTTTCTATTTTCTTCCGTGGTCGGGTTTTGAGTCTTTACTCAACTTCACACCTTGCAACACAGGCAAGAACTCCTTCTTTGACTGTTCCATTTTGAACTACTTCAAAATCTTGTCAAGGTATGTACTCATTGAAAAAAAAACTTATCAAGTGTCTTGATTTATCTCTATAGATCTTGATGCTCAATATGTAAGCAGCTTCACCGAGGTCTTTCTTTGAAAAACTCCTTTCAAATACTCCATTATGCTTTCCAAAAAAATTATACATCATTTCCAATCAACAATATGTCATTCACATATACTTATCAGAAAGGCTGTAGTGTTCCCACTCACTTTCTTGTAAATACAGGCTTCACCGCAAGTATGTATAAAACTATATGCTTTGATCAAGTCATCAAGGCATATATTCCAACTCCGAGATTCTTGCACCAGTCCATAGATGGATCGCTGGAGCTTGCTCATTTTGTTAGCACCTTTAGGATTGACAAAACCTTCTGGTTGCATCATATACAACTCTTCTTTAATAAATCCATCAAAGAATGTAATTTTGATATCCAAAATGCGGCAATTACTAACATGATTCGAACAGACTTAAGCATTGCTACGAGTGAGAAAATCTCATCGTAGTCAACATTTTGAACTTGTCGAAAACCTTTTTGCGACAATTCGAGCTTTGTAGATAGTAACACTACTACCAGTGTGCGTCTTCCTCTTGAAGATCCATTTATTCTAAATGTCTTGCCGATCATCGGGCAAGTCAACCAAAGTCCACACTTTGTTCTCATACATGGATCCCATCTCAGATTTCATGGCCTCAAGCCATATCGCGGAATCTGGGCTCATCATTGCTTCCTATAGTTCGTAGGTTCGTCATGGTCAAGTAACATGACCTCCAGAATAGGATTATCGTACCACTCTGGTGTGGATCTTACTCTGATTGACCTACGAGGTTCAGTAGTAACTTGATATGAAGTTTCATGATCATCATCATTAGCTTCCTCACTGACTGGTGTAGGAATCACTGGAACTGATTTATGTGATGTACTACTTTCCTATTCGGGAGAAGGTACAATTACCACATCAAGTTCTACTTTCCTCCCATTCACTTCTTTCGAGAGAAACTCCTTCTCTAGAAAGGATCCATTCTTAGCAATGAATATCTTGCCTTCGGATCTGTGATAGAAGGTGCACCCAACAGTCTCCTTTGGGTATCCTATGAAGACACATTTCTCCGATTTGGGTTCGAGCTTATCAGGTTGAAGCTTTTTCACATAAGCATCGCAGCCCCAAACTTTAAGAAACGACAGCTTAGGTTTCTTGACAAACCATAGTTTATACGGTGTCGTCTTAACGGATTTAGATGGTGCCCTATTTAACGTGAATGCAGCTATCTCTAATGCATAACCCCAAAACGATAGCGGTAAATCAGTAAGAGACATCATAGATCGCACCATATCTAATAAAGTACGGTTATGACGTTCAGACACACCATTACACTGTGATGTTCCAGGTGGCGTGAGTTGCAAAACTATTCCACATTGTTTCAAATGAAGACCAAACTCGTAACTTCAAATATTCGTCTCCATGATCAAATCGTAGAAACTTTATTTTCTTGTTATGATGATTTTCCACTTCACTCTGAAATTCTTTGAACTTTTCAAATGTTTCAGACTTATGTTTCATCAAGTAGATATACCTATATATGCTCAAATCATCTGTGAAGGTCAGAAAATAACGATACCCGTCGCGAGCCTCAACACTCATCGGACTGCATACATCAATATGTATTATTTCCAATAAGTCAGTTTCTCGCTCCATTGTTACGGACAACGGAGTCTTAGTCATCTTCCCCATGAGGCATGGTTCGCAAGCATCAAGTGATTCCAAAAGTCCATCAGCATGGAGTTTCTTCATGCGCTTTACACCAATATGACCTAAACGGCAGTGCCACGTATAAGTTGCACTATCATTATTAACTTTGCATCTTTTGGCTTCACTATTATGAATATGTGCATCACTACAATCGAGATTCAATAAACCATTTATATTGAGTGTATGACCATAGAAGGTTTTATTCATGTAAATAGAACAACAATTATTCTTTGACTTAAATGAATAATCGTATTGCAATAAACATGATCCAATCGTAATCATGCTCTGCAAACACCAGATAACATTTATTTTAGGTTTAACACTAATCCCGAAGGTAAAGGGAGTGTGCGATGGTGATCTTATCAACCTTAGAATCACTTCCAACTCACATCATCACCTCGCCCTTAACTAGTCTCTGTTTATTTTGCAACTCCCGTTTCGAGTTACTATGCTTAGCAGCTGAACTAGTATCAAATACCGATGGGTTGCTATAAACACTAGTAAAGTACACATCAATAATGTGTATATCAGATATACCTTTGTTCACTTTGCCATCCGTCTTATCCGCCAAGTATCTAGGGCAGTTCCACTTCCAATGACTATTTCCTTTGCAGTATAAGCACTCAGTTTCAGGCTTGGGTCTAGCTTCCGGCTTCTTCATGTGAGTGGAAACTTGCTTGCCATTCTTCTTGAAGTTCCCTTTCTTTCCCTTGCCCTTTTACTTGAAACTAGTGGTCTTGTCAACCATCAACATTTGATGCTTTTCCTACCTTCGTCGATTTCAGCATCACGAAGAGCTCGGGAATCGTTTTCGTCATCCCTTGCATATTATAGTTCATCACGAAGTTCCAGTAACTTGGTGATAGTGACTAGAGAACTCTGTCAATCACTATTTTATCTGGAAGATTAACTCCCACTTGATTCAAGCGATTGTAGTACTCAGACAATCTAAGCACATGCTCACTGGTTGAGCTATTCTCCTCCATCTTGTAGGCAAAGTACTTGTCAGAGGTCTCATACCTCTTGACTCGGGCATGAGTCTGAAATACCAATTTCAGCTCTTGGAACATCTTATATGCTCCATGGCATTCAAAACGTTTTTGAAGTCCCGGTTCTAAGCCATAAAGCATGGCGAACTAAACTATCAAGTAGTTATCATACCGAGCTTGCCAAACGTTCATAACGTCTGCATCTGCTCCTGCAATAGGTTCGTCGCTTAGTGGTGCATCAAGGACATAATTCTTCTGTGCAGCAATGCTGATAATCCTCAGATCATGGACCTAGTCCGCATCATTGCTACTATCAACTTTCAACTTCTTTTTCTCTAGGAACATATCAAAAATAAACGGGAAGCTACTTCGCAAGCTATTGATCTACAACATAGATATGCAAATACTATGAGGACTAAGTTCATGATAAATTAAAGTTCAATTAATCATATTACTTAAGAACTCCCACTTAGATAGACATCCCTCTAGTCATCTAAATGATCACGTGAACCATATCAACTAAACCATGTCCGATCATAACGTGAGATGTAGTTTTCAATGGTGAACATCACTATGTTGATCATATCTACTATATAATTCACGCTCGACCTTTCGGTCTCAGTGTTCCGAGGTCATATCTGCATATTCTAGGCTTGTCAAGTTTAACCCGAGTATTCTGCGTGTGCAAAACAAGCTTGCACCCGTTGTATGTGAACATAGAGCTTATCACACCCGATCATCACGTGGTGTCTCGGCACGACAAACTGTAGCAACGGTGCATACTCAGGGAGAACACTTATACCTTGAAATTTAGTGAGAGATCATCTTATAATGCTACCGCCGTACTAAGCAAAATAAGATGCATAAAGGATAAACATCACATGCAATCAAATAAGTGATATGATATGGCCATCATCATCTTGTGCCTTTGATCTCCATCTCCAAAGCACCGTCATGATCACCATCGTCACCGGCTTGACACCTTTATCTCCATTGAAGCATCGTTGTCGTTTCGCCAACTATTGCTTCTACGACTATCGCTACCGCTTAATGATAAAGTAAAGCAATTACATGGCGATTGCATTTCATACAATAAAGCGACAACCATATGGCTCCTGCTAGTTGCCGATAACTATTACAAAACATGATCATCTCATACAACAATTTATATATCATCACATCTTGACCATATCACATCACAGCAAGCCCTGCAAAAACAAGTTAGACGTCCTCTACTTTGTTGTTGCAAGTTTTACGTGGCTGCTACGGGCTTAGCAAGAACCGTTCTTACCTACGCATCAAAACCACAACGATTTTTCGGCAAGTGTGTTGTTTTAACCTTCAACAAGGACCGGGCGTAGTCACACTCGATTCAACTAAAGTTGGAGAAACAGACACCAACTAGCCACCTGTGTGCGAAGCACGGCGGTAGAACCAGTCTCATCAACGTGGTCATGTAATGTCGGTCTGGGCCGCTTCATCCAACAATACTGCCGAATCAAAGTGTGACATGCTGGTAAGCAGTATGACTATTATTGCCCACAACTCTTTGTGTTCTGCTCGTGCATATAACATCTACGCATAGACCTGGCTCGGATGCCACTGTTGGGGAACATAGTATTTCAAAAAAATTGCCTACGATCATGCAAGATCTATCTAGGAGAAGCGTAGCAACGAGCGGGGAGAGTGTGTCCACGTACCCTCGTAGACCGAAAGCGGAAGCGTTAAGTAACGCGGTTGATGTAGTCGAACATCTTCATGATCCAACCGATCAAGTACCAAATGCACGGCACCTCTGCGATCTGCACACGTGCAGCTCGGTGATGTCCCTCGAACTTCTAGATCCAGCTGAGGTTAAGGGAAAGTTTCATCAGCACTACGGCGCGTTGACGGTGATGATGAAGTTACCGACGCAGGGCTTCGCCTAAGCACTATGACAATATGACCGAGGTGGAAATATGTGGAGGGGGGCACCGCACACGGCTAAGAATCAACTTGTGTGTCTATGGGGTGCCCCCTCCCCCATATATAAAGGAGGGGAGGAGGGGGGCGGCCGGCCTCATGGTGCGCCCCCAAGGAGGGGATTCCTACTCCTACTATGAGTAGGTTTCCCCCCTTTCCTAGTCCAACTAGGAGGGGGAAGGAAGGGGAAGAGGGGAAGAAGGAAAGGGGGGCCGGCGCCCCTCCCCAATTCAGATTGGGCTTTGGGGGGGCGCACCCCACCTCTTGGCCGCCTCCTCTCTCTTCCACCAAGGCCCATGAAGGCCCATTGACCCCCCCGGGGGGTTCCGGTAACCCCCCGGTACTCCGGTAAATGCCCGAACTCATCTGAAACCATTTCGGTGTCCAAACATAACCTTCCAATATATCAATCTTCATGTCTCGACCATTTCGAGACTCCTCGTCATGTCCGTGATCACATCCGGGACTCCCAACTACCTTTGGTACATCAAAACAAGTAAACTCATAATACCAATCGTCATCGAACGTTAAGCATGCGGACCCTACAGGTTTGAGAACTATGTAGACATGACCAAGACCCACTTCCGGTCAATAACCAATAGCGGAACCTGGATGCTCAAATTGGTTCCTACATATTCTATGAAGATATTTATCGGTCAAACCGCATAACAACATACGTTGTCCCCTTTGTCATCGGTATGTTAGTTGCCCAAGATTCGATCATCGGTATCATCATACCTAGTTCAATCTCGTTACCGGCAAGTCACTTTACTCGTTCCATAATGCATCATCCCGCAACTAACTCATTAGTCACATTGCTTGCAAGGATTATAGTGATGTGCATTACTGAGAGGGCCCAGAGATACCTCTCTGATACACGGAGTGACAAATCCTAATCTCGATCTACGCCAACTCAACAAACACCTTCGGAGACACCTGTAGAGCATCTTTATAATCACCTAGTTACGTTGTGACGTTTGATAGCACATGAGGTGTTCCTTCGGTATTCGGGGGTTGCATAATCTCATAGTCAGGGGAACATGTATAAGTCATGAAGAAAGCAATAACAATAAAACTAAACGATCATAATGCTAAGCTAATGGATGGGTCTTGTCCATCACATCATTCTCTAATGATGTGATCCCGTTCATCAAATGACAACACATTTCTATGGTTAGGAAACATAACCATCTTTGATAAACAAGCTAGTCAAGTAGAGGCATACTAGGGACACTCTGTTTTTCTATGTATTCACACATGTACTAAGTTTCCGGTTAATACATTTCTAGTATGAATAATAAACACTAGATGACCAGTTGCGCCAAATGGCCCAAAGACCCGTTTAAAACCATGTTCGTGTTGAACATATTTGCATTTTTTCAATAACCGTATATTTGAGTACATTTGGTAAGAACTTATACCCCTATATATAAAGGAAATTAAATGCAAATGTTATCTTAAGGTAATAATGCCACAAATTAGATCATTGGTAGGTCAAGATAGTTGAGCCTACAATTAGGAACACCGAGTAGCTGTAAACTTGCATTAAAAAAAGAGTTAACACAAGTGACATAATAAAATGTATTTAATACATGAACTCGTGAACATTACCTGGGGCGGTGAAGTTAGGGTCTATGCAAGGGTTCAACAACGATGACTGCAACTCCAGGGCACTGGTCCTTAGGGGCACGTGCACGGAACTTTTTGACTATCATCGACCAGGTCAAGCCGGCTCCGGTAGGGAAGCGGCGACAGCGGCGCATCAACAACATAGTGTATGCAGTGGTCTTGGAATCTCAATGTATTTTTTATCATGTTTTATATGCTTTGTATTTCCAGTGAACATTGATAATAGATCTAAATCATTTTCGGAAAAACAATTGAGGGGTAAGATTTTGACCAGTCGTCACACTTGTTTCTGTGAATAAAACCTTCCCGATAATATAGACCCTTTAAAAAGAAAAACTACCTGGCAATAGATTTTTTTAGGGATTTCCCTGGCAATAGATTTTTTGTGCAGAAAACCCTGGCAATAGATGGTTGGGACCTGGGAGCACTCAGAAATGTGTTTTCCTGGTGGGCCACAGCGTTCACGGGTGGACGGGTGGACCTGTGGGCCACAACATTCACAGAAAGCAATAGCAGCGTGTCCGGTGTGTGAAGCCTCCCGCTGGTCCAAACCACGCGTGTCTGGTGTGTGTGGGTTTGCCTGTGCGCATGTCCTCCCACCGGTTAGCCACTCAGCGCAGCTCTGGACAGAGGAGATTGGTGATTTGGGTGGTGCTAGGTACGCCTCGGCTCCTTGCAGTGGTTGTAGGATTGTCGCCGCCGTGATGTTCCGGCTATTGGTGCTGCTTCCCGCGACTGCTTCTTGGGGCGCTGCTTCCCCGTCCATACGATCTGCGCCACTGCTGTTCAGATCATCCGTCTCTCCCTTCCGTCTGCTCGATCTGCTACTCTGCCCTGATCTAGTTTGTATTGTTTCATCTGGTATTGGATTTGTTGTTTGCTGTCTTGGGCTGGGTTCAGTAGGGTGTTTCTCGAGCAACGAAGTCATTGGATTGGGCTCTGGTTTTTGTAGAGATGCTTCTTTCGTGCTTCAATTGTTGTGGAGGGCGCCGTGCACTACAGAGGATGAGAGTGGCTGATTTTTGTGGGCTGATGCTTCCCTTCAAGTTTAACTTGCTGCTTCAATTGCCAACTTTGACAGGAGGAGATTGATCGGTGCACCCACCGCATAGAGCCGAAGGAAGTGTGTCAATCCAGCAATACATGGAGCCGGCCAGCAACCAGCGACGCAGCCACCATTGTCTTACCTGCTCTAAGCACACAGTCAATTTTGTTTCAGATGGAATGCATTCAGCATACATGGTGGAAGAGAGCTGCCCCCGGGCCCTCACTACTGAACAAGCACGCCCACAACAAGCACATGGAGATCTTCATCACAGGGGTAATCAACTTCAACTTTACCACCTACATTACCATTATCTCACTGCTTGCTAGATCCAGTATATCGACAGTGATTCACCAACCATATAGCCATTAAACTGCATGCAATTCCTGTTTTCAGAATACTTGCCCAAATAATGGCTGCGTTGTCAGCTCGCCATCACTTTAAAACATGAGCTGCCGCAATTCTCCTTTCCTCAGACCACATATCTTTACACAATGCAATAAAAGAGTGGCAGTCTCATACCTTGTTTTGAAATTTATTGAGTAAAAAATGGCACCTTGATGCGTGCACTTGCCAGAGAAGTGCATTCAGTATTTACCTACTTGAGGTGATCACATACACAAAATTAAAATGCAATGATCACATCACAGACTATAAATTTTTTTCTTAATTTATGCACACTGTACACGCGCTTTCCCAAATCGGCTTTACCATATCACCATATATCCAACCTTAGGTGCAACACACAACCTACAATTGGACCGATAGTTCAATAAGGAAGAACATTTAGCACAAAGGAAGATGAAGTTTAAAAAAAACTTCCAATGAACACAGAAAAAATCGATGCTCGAGTGAGTGCCAATATCATCTAAAAATATGCAATATAATAGTAAGAGGTCAAGCCAGTCAAGTGAAAGACGTCTGTAACTACACAATGACACATTAGCAAACTTGAGAGCAACAGAATTACAATTAGTACAGTTTTCAGGGCAACACATAAGAAACTACATGACTATCACTAAGTGAGGAGTGGGTGGCTCCAAGAATTGGAATTAGACAAATTATACATCATCAATCATTAGGAGCTGGACCCAATAGAATCTTATCTCCTGGTCTGCAAGCCAAAAAAATGCAGGTAGACTATTATCACATATGCAGCAAGATCACCATGGCAATGGTAATAGATGATTGAGCGCATTGTAAATAATGGGGCGACCTCACCTCAAGTAGATCGCGTTAGAATAAAAACAACACGACAGTGGCGATGGCACTTGTTGAGATTTACGTCGAGCCTTCGAGGCAGTCTAGAAGTGATGGCCGACGTGATTCGCCCTTGCAAGAAAATTAGGAGAGGCCATTACCAAACTCGATACATACTTTCATTTTCTATGTTACCTAGGAAGCAATTAGATCAAATATGTATATATATATATATATATATATATATATATATATATATATATATATATATATATATATATATATTTAATGCAATGCTTTGTTCGGTATCTGAATGCTCAAGTTGGAAAGTTGTGTCAGCTTGACAATTGTCAAATCCCTGCTGGAAAAGTACTACATTGATCTCAAGCTAATTGGCCGCCTTGAGGTTGGTAGCGAGACAGTGATAGACAAAAGTAAATCCATCAAAACGTGGCTGATGCAATTTTTAGAGGTAAAACATGGAATAGCATCCCACATATATTCACCCTCTAAATGTTGATCTTTATGAATTCACGATTTCTAGTTCTTTTAGTTGTTTGTTAGTTCAGTTTCAGTCTCAGTCACTCAGTCGCTACTATTGACACTTGTCACAAATACAGCAAAGTGGTAATACCGACATCGAGGGAGTTTGACTCTAGTAATGCATGTTATGGTGGAACAACTTCCCTCTTGAATTGGTGTGACTTCGGTCCAAAGTCCATGCTGGGATGAACGTTACGGCCTTGTAGTCTGCACAGATAGCATGGTTAGCCATCCAATATAGCCATCTAACTGTTGCACTAAGTGGATTCAGTTTCTCTTGCTTTTGTCTGCGTGCAACATTCATTTGATGTCCCGTATTATGTTCAGGTTTATGCAGAGGGACCAGCTCGGCCTGGTGGAGCTGCTGCAGTTGCTATGCTTATTGGTCCAAATGCACCTATTTCTTTCGAAAGCAAATATAGAGCTTTTCACATGACTCATGTGTACGATCTCTACAAGCCTCATCTTGCAAGTGAATATCCAGTTAGGATTCTATCACCTGTTTTTGTTTGTTTGTTTTAGGCATCTAAATAAACAAATTTCTCAATGAGATACCATTTTTTGTCTATTTCATAGTATTATATCATATGTACACATTATAGCTAGGTTGTTAATGGGAAACTTTGTCAAACATGCGATTGGGGACCACACGCACGCGCATATCAAGCCAACACACCATAAACGCAGCAGCAACACGCAAGCCACAAATAGGCGTGTGGCGCAGCGCATGGGGAAGACAGAGACACAACCAATAGAGGCAAGGAGCAGACAGCCACGCTTGCCATCGAGCCGTTCACACTAAAACGGATCAAAGAGTAGGACATTTCTATTCTCAAACCCTCCCATCGTAGGGAGTAATTATCAAACATAGAAACAAAAGGAAAAGAAAAGCAAGCAGTTCCCTTCCTCCATCTGTTTTTTATTTTCTTTCACTTATATACATGAGACCAACACACAAGCAGTTTAACTATTATAAACATAATTCCCAATTCAAGAACATGGTTGAATATTAGAGCACCGGCCACATACTACTCTTAGTAAAGTAAAACAGGGCATGCCCAGTCATGTTTGACGGACGCAGCTCAGGAAAGATTTGATTGTGCTATTAGTTAGTAGGTACATTACAGAGCTTGTTCATGCTAAGAACATCTACTATTAGATTCTTATAAGCATACTTCATGTTTCTATTTTCTAAATTAAAATAGGTGATCTCACTACAGTAAAAACAAACACATATATAGCTGCATAATTATCTCACGAAGCTATAGCAAGGTAGTAGGAACATATTATGCTTTCCTAATAATATTACCAAATTACAATTGACCGATTCTAGTCTAGGTTTTAAATTTGAAAAGGGGGAACAAATCACCATGCTCTTTGATTTCTTCTTGGACCTATGTTTCCTATCACCAGTCCCCTCCCCGCTGTCTGAATCCTCATTGATCTCTGCAAATCTTTAAATGAAAGCATCCAAATAACCAATATGTATCTTCAAAAGAGAAAAATCAAATTAATAAAAGCTATCTAATTGATGGAAGGAGCTTCATTTTATAATGGAATTCACTCTATCAGGCAAACTGTGATGTTTTGGCATCCACGGTCAAAACATCAATATAAAATTCAAATATTTAGACATGACAATACGTGAGTCATGATGTCGTAAAAAGCAGAGTTTTTCTCAATCGTTCATGTGGGACAAAAATACATAGTTGACATGCTTAATAATAAGTTAACAAAGATGACACCCAATGAATCAAACACTAAAGCTTTGGCTTCACCATAACAAATTAATCTTTGCCATGTATAGTCTAGCCCTCAATACCTGGCATTTCATTTTACAATGGAACTCTGTTATCTCTTGGCAAGCACCAGTAATGTAGCAAGCACTTCTTTCTCGTGTACTCATGTTGGACAGAACAAATATTAGATATTAAAAAATCATGTTACACATGAAGCCAAATAAGCATTTTTTGCATAAACCAAACGGATAAACTCACCCTGGGGTAGACAGCAATCATCTGATAATCATCAATCATGTATAATCTATTCAAACGGATTTGTCAGTCAAAATATGACAATTCGCGTCCACCATGTAGCTTTATTAAGGGTGTTGTTCGATGTTGGGCTGCAAAGCATAAACACGCGTTACTACATTTAAATCTATGTTGCCGAAAAAATAAGTAAGCGGTAAGAATTATGAAAATATATAACACCCTTTGGCATGGATTGCACACACTAAAAAAGAAAAGGATGCCCAGTATGGAC
Source organism: Aegilops tauschii subsp. strangulata (assembly GCF_002575655.3). NCBI lineage: Eukaryota > Viridiplantae > Streptophyta > Magnoliopsida > Poales > Poaceae > Aegilops > Aegilops tauschii. The sequence goes on along the minus strand of NC_053041.3, from coordinate 555,351,428 downwards.
TCTTCTATATACGCACCTTATATTTCCTACATGAAGAAGAATAAGAGATGAACCACTAACCTAGCAAGCAGTCAAGCGAACCTGATGGTACTGGTCTCTTGCCGTTGAGGCCAATGCACTTGACTTGGAGCTGCGTGCTACTGCCTTCACACCACAAGGCTTTCTTACTCTTGTTGTCCTATCCCTCGAATGCAATGAACAGCAGGTACATACACCATAGAGAAAATGTAAGCAACTGAACATATGACATATCCCTCATCAATTCTTATATATATAACTAAAGTTCAGGTTTTCTCACTGGCTCATAGCCTTCTCTTCAATCCTTGCTTCTCATAAAGAGTTTTCCTCTCCCTCCAATGCAATGAACAACAAGTGCATGCACCATAGAGAGAATGTTAGCAACTGAACATATGACATGTCCTTCATCAATTCTTAAAAAAAAACTAAAAATGAAGCTCTTCTCATTGGTTCATAGCCTTCTCTTCAATCCTTGCTTCTCACAAAGTGTTTTTGGATTCACAAATAACCAAGGAGGCAACCAACAACATATAGTAGCACATAGCAGTAGCACAAGTAGAGTTAGGCCAAGCAGCAGCCAAGCCTGGCAGCAGCAGAAACCACAACAAACACATCTACCAGCACAAAATCAAAAGAGAAGGGGGGGTGGGGGAGAGGAGGATGGAGCTCACCTGCCTGAAGAGACAAGAACAACCAGAGGAGATGGGGGTGTGGATGACGGGTGGCTGGGCGGGCTTCTCGAGTGGACGAATGACGGGCGTCTCGAGTGGATGGATGACGGGAGCGAGAGTCGGCCTTCTCTACGGCTCATGTTCCTACTTTCGAGGACGATGGCGACGATGCCATGAACCATCGAACCTGCGCTTGTTAGGAGTAGATGAGGAGAGGTGGCCGCCAAGCCACCATGATGTCTCTTTGAGGACAACCTTCTCCTCGCTAACCCTACCTGCATAAGAACAAAAAAAAATAGGAGGCCATGAATTAGGAGATGAGCTCAGGTTACCATGCAAAGACGAGTAAATGGTGAAGAATATCTCACCTGCGACTGGCTATGGGAGCCATCCTCGACCTCTCCTCCTCTACAGGCAGCCGCCCGGGTGGGGGCTCGACCAGGTGGTTTCCGCTGCAGCTCTGCTGCCCTCACCACAGCAGCCGCTCCTAATCTCCTGACGGAGATTTGAGCCCGATCCAGAATCACTGCAGTAGCCGCTCCTAATCTCCTGACGGAGATTTGAGCCCGATCCAGAATCACTGCACACAGCGCCGGATGCAGGCGACCTGCGCCTGACCCGGCTGGATCGAACGTAGTTGAGCCCCTGCTGCTGCACCTCGAGCACCGGGAAGTGGGACGGGAGAGAAGGCGGCGGTGCGAGAGGAGCAGGGAAGGCGAGACGGGGCGGAGTGGTGTGGGGCTCGAGGAGGAAGAGGATTGCTCCTAGTGCGCTAGGTTTCGGGAGAGGATTGGTCCTCGCTCTCGTCGCTGCTCCTCTAGTCCATCCCGTCAACTCCCTCCACAAAAACACACCCTCCGCTCGCTGGCCCCCTCAGCCTCATAACCCCACCCATCATCCTCTCTTGAAGCGGCCACGAACGTGGAAAATAGTGGACGGTTGACCAGTCGCCAGCAGCCAAAAAAACACTGTAGCTACTCGATCGAGCGGTGGAAAACGCACAGCGCGCGCAATGCCTCCAGATGGGCGGGTACTCTAGCAGTCTTTATATGTCTCAATTTATCATGATATAAGGAAATATAAATAACAACTTTATTATTGCCTCTAGGGCATATTTACTTCACTCTTGCCTCTCCTCCTCCTCATATCGAGACCTTCTCGATCTTTGATCACTTCATCCACACAAAACTCAACAGAAAGCTCGGTAAGAGTCGTTAGTATAATAAAGCACATCACTACTCTAAGTACTGTTGCAAACCAATTCATATTTTGTTTTTGCATTGTAGCTACTGAAATATAACTTTTTTATGGCTTAATCCACTGATAGAATCGATAGTTTCATCAAAACAAGCAAAACAATGCATCAAGAACAGAATCTGTCTTAAACAGGACAGTCTGTAGTAATCTGAACATTCACCATACTTCTGGTACTCCAAAAATTCTGAAAAATTAGGACAAAATAAAAAATTTGTATAGCAGGACTGTGCAAGAAGTTTCAGAAACTTTCGACGTTCCAGTAAAAAATGTAAAATCGCGCACTACAGCCAAAGTTTCTGTTTTTGCACCGCACATACCAACAAGCAATCTACTCAATCTAAAGGCAAATCTTGGCACAATAATTTTACAATACAATGGATTTGTACAAGGGGATAATTATTTTTGTTGAAAAGTTTTTGTAATTAAGATTCACAAAGTTTCCGTGAGCATGAACAAAGTTCAAGGAGCTCCCCCACTTCAACAATGCTTGTCTCTCTCACTTTCACTTTCCTTTTTGAAAAGTTTTGTGCTCCCCTCTATCTTTTTTTTGTTTTTAAACTTTATAAAAGCACTCAACAAAAATAAATGACTCTAAAACTTCCGGATTGTCTCCCTGGTAGCGCTTTCTTTAAAGCCATTAAGCTAGGCATAAAGTGCTCAAGTAATGGATCCACACGGATCCCAAGGTATATCAAAGCCAATTTTAATTAGCAATGATTTGGCATTTAGTAGTGAGCACAAAGCAACATATATCATGCAATGACGAAGTCTGACTCTCTTCCTATGCATCGGCATGTCATACAAGAACAATTCATGCACATCAAGTAAAGGCCAATACATAGCATAAGTAGTTTCTTGCAATTTTATCATGTTGGAAACATAGAAAGGCGAATACGTAGTTTCTCTCTCATAATAATTGCAAGTAGGAGCAGCAAGCACATGCATATTATATGCATCAAAATCATCATGTGCAACGGTAAAAGGCAACCCATCAATATAATCCTTAATAAGTGCAAACTTCTCCGATATAGTGTAGTTTGAAGAATTCAAAAATATAATAGGACTATCATGTGTGGGTGCAATAGCAAAAATTTCATGTTTAACAAAACGAACAATAGCAAGTTCATCTCCATCAGCATAATTCATATTGGCATCTTGGCCACAAGCATAACAAGCATCAAGTTCATCAAAAAGGGATATTTCAAATGAATCAACGGGGTCATAGCAATTATCATAGCATTCAGCCTTCGGTAAGAACGAAGGGGCATTAAATAATATATGAGTTGAAGAGTTACTCTCATTAGAAGGTGGGCACGGATAGCTAATCCGCTCATCCTCCGTTTATTCTTCGCTCTCCTCATCATCTTTTTCATCCAATGAGCTCGCAGTTTCATCAATTTCTTATTCCATAGACTCCTGCAAAATATTAGTCTCTTCTTGTACAGCGGAGTTATTCTCAATAAATACATCAATATCGTAATTGTATTTATAATTATCATAGCAATATTTAAGGATAGCAAGATTTTCAGGTCTATAAACTGAATCATCAAAATCTTCAAACTTTTCAAACAAAGATTCAATTTCATGTGCACCCTTAAAAGCAACAAATTCTTCTATTCGTTCCACATCATAGTAATCATATATACCATTAGCATAAGAACCTAAGGTTTTATTATCATTTAATTTGCATGAAAAGGGAGGTGTCCAACATTCATCCCAGAGCAACAAGTAAAATCATATCTCAAGCATAGATTCCAAGCATACCATTTCAATATATGAATTTGATCCCATAACAATTTCCCTTTGTGAGTCAAGTGATAATCCCTAAAGTATTCACGTTGATCCAAAGTTACTCCCATTATATAGTTGAATGGGATTTTCTCAGGATTATCAAAGTAGTGCATAATATCTTTCACATAACGAGCATCGAGGGTTTTAGGAGGTTCCCCATATCCATGAGTAGCAGGTACAACTAATTTTTTTGGTGTTTCGTGTTCCATATCCATAACTAAAGATAGTGAACAACTTAGAAAAGGAAATAAAAACTACTTGGTGATAAAGCACACAACCACAGACGAGAATATTCACCCCACGCTATAACTCCCTGGCAACGGCGCCGGAAAAAGGTCTTGATAAACCACAAGTATAGGGGATCGTTTGTAGCCTTCTTCGATAAATAAGAATTCGAACCCAACGAGGAGCTAAAGGCTGAATAAATATTCCCTCAAGTTCTATCGACCACCGATACAACTCTACACACACTTGACGGCTGCTTTACCTAAAACAAGTATGAAACTATTTTGCAACAATAAAACTATGAGTACTTTGCTAGAATAAAACTACGAATAAATTGCAAGGTAATAAAAGTGGATAGATTTTGTCAACAAGAACGTCATTTGTCCCTAGGCAATCGATAACAAGTACCGGTAATCATTCTTGTAATTTTATATGAGGGAGAGGCTTGAGCTAACATACTTTCTCTACTTGAATCATATGCATTTATGATTGGAACTCCAGCAAGCATCCGCAACTACTAAAGATCATTAAGGTCGTGAAACCCAACCATAGTATTAAGTATCAAGTCCTCTTTATCCCATGCGCAACAACCCACCTACCCGGGTTTAAGCTTCTGTCACCCCCGCAACCCACCATAAGCAAATCATGACCGTATTGCAACACCCTACAGCGGGGACCCCTCACGTTTGAGCGAGACGGAGGGCACCGTAGGATAGCACCATAAATAAAATATACAATCATACCAACCAAGATCACGATTAACCCATAGGACAAAACAGATCTACTCAAACATCATAGGATAACCATAGATCATTGGGAAATAATATATATGGAGTTGAGCACCATGTTTAAGTAGAGATTACAGCAGGGAGAAGAGGTGTTACACCGCTGCATAGAGGGGGAGGAAGTTGGTGTTGACAGTAACAAGATTGTTGATGTAGATCGCCGTCACGATCCTAGCCCCGGTGGTGTTCTGGCGCCACCGGGAGAGAGGGGGAGAGAGCCCCCCTCCTTCTTCTTCTTCCTTGGCTCCCCCCTAGATGGGAGGTGGGTTCCCCTCTGGTCCATGGTCTCCATGGCGGCGGAGGGCCGGAGCCCCTCCGAGATTGGATCTCCCTATCTGTTCTCTTCTGTTTCGTGTTCCCCTGATCTGGCCTAAAACTGTTTCTTATATTCCAGGAGATCTGTAACTCCGATTGCGCTGAGATTTTAACACAATTTTTTTCCTGATATAAGCTTCCTTGCACCCGAAGTAGAGCTCCAACCGGCGTTCGATGAGGCCACAACCCACCACCACGCGCCAGGGGCCTCTGGCGCGCCCTGGTGTCTTGTGGGCTATGTGGGCCTTCGTTTGCGGTGATTCCAACTCCCAAAATCACATATATTCCAATATAATTCTCCGTAAAATTTCATTGCATTTGGACTTCGTTTGATATGGATTTTCTGCGATACAAAAAACATGCAAAAAACAAGAACTGGCATTGGGCACTGGATCAATAGGTTAGTCCAATAAATCATATAAAAAGTTGCCAAAAATATGTGAAAGTGGTATAATATTGGCATGAAACAATAAAAAATTATAGATACGACGGAGACTTATCACCGGGCATGTGGAAGCTGAGCGCCGGCGGAGTCCTGGTGCCACCACCGCCGAGCGGTGCTGCCCGGCGCGGCGAGAAAACGCGCATCCGGTCCTCACTGCTGGAGCAGGCGCGGAACGATCCGAGGTACGCCCCCGACAGCAACACGCTGTGGACGACGTACGTCAAACGCCGCCACGCCGACATGCTCGCCTCTACGAACGGTGTCGAGCCGCACGGCCGACACAAGTCCGAGGGGCGGCGCCAATGGTGGGGCGTCCCCGGCCACACCCTCGAAGCCGTCCTCGAGTACATCGAGGCCGGCAACACGCCGCGCCTGGAGTACCCGGCGTCCCCCACCTTCTCGCGCCGTCGCGGCAGCTCTTGGACGCCGCGGCGAATGGAGACGGCGACCTCCTCCTCGTCGGGCTCTGGCTCTCTGTCCTTCGGATCGCCGGCGCTCCACCCCGTCAAGCCGAAGCCACAGGAGACGCCGCTCGGGCGCTGCAGCCGCGGAGGCGCTCTCGTCATCAATGAGGGCGGCCGCCCCTCTCCTTCTTCTCGCCTCGTCAGGCCGAAGACCGAGCCAGGGTTGATCCCCATGAAGAAGGAGCACGCGGACATGGCCGCCGCTGACGAGACTGCCCTCAAATGGGCGAGGCGGACGACGTCCGCGAGCAGATGGAGCGCCAACGCCACGCCTTCGAGGAGATCGCCACTCGACGTCGCGGTCGCGAGGTAGGCGGCATCGTCATCCTCGACAGCAACGACGAGGAGGCGCCCAGGCCGTCCAACCCTCCACGCATCGGCAACGCTGGTCAGGGGTGTAGCAGGGACGGCGGCGGCGACGATGACGGCGACTACACCCGGTTCTACAGGCTCCTCGGCATGTAGAAGGTGGGCTGGCGGCGGCGGCGAAGCCGGGAGGCATATTTTTCATTTTTAGTTAGTTTTAAATTAATGTTTTAAGTTTTATTCAAATATCAATGAAATCGCTTAGTTTGGACGAATTTGTGACGTGTTTGCCAAATTTTGGCTGAATTTCTGTTTCAAAAATCGGCGTCTGGGACCGACCTGGGGGCGGCGGCTAGAAAACCTACCGCCCCCAGGCCGATTTTATTGTCGGTTCGCCCCCAGACGGCGCTATTGCAAGCCCCTGGGGGGCCGAACGGCTAGAGATGCTTACTACTTGGGCTAGGTTGGACCAATGTATTATTTACTCCAATTGATGCAGGCCCAACTACCCTGGCCGGTGTGTACACTGCGTGACCTGGGAGGGGCTCCTAGATTTTCGGGGGCCCGGGGTGGCCACCCCTACTGCCCGGCTGACCCTGTGCGCCGGTTAACATGAAATCATTCGAAATCACTAATTAAGAAGTACTTCTTCCAAAAATCACTTCCACATCTCAGTTTGTGACAGGTGGCTAGGCTGCATATGTGCCACTTGTCGCAACCCGAAAGTTTTCCCTCTTTTCGTATATCTGTTTATTCAAAATGTTTTATCTCTTATACCGTGCGTTCAAATCTCGAACCATTTTCGCAGTTGGATTCCTCGCGTTGAGGTCTTCAAAACTAGATCCCATGTTGATAGGTTTTAACGAACTTTTTTTCCACAAGAAGAACCGGACGAAAAACCCGAACTACAAACATTTTTTCCTTTTTCGAAAGAGGCACGACCATGCCTCTCGCGGAAGAAAATTCGTGTCTCTTAGTAAAGAAAAAATTCGTGTTTTTTCCGTTTTCGAGAGGGAGGGCCGTGACTCTCGCGGAAGCAAATCTGTCCCTCTCGCGGATTCAACCCGTGCCTCTCGCGGAAGGAAAAAAATGCGTTTTTTCATTTCCGTCAGGCACGCCCGTGCCTCTCGCGGAAGCAAACCCGTACCTCTCGTGGAAGAAAAAAAGTTTATTTCCGTTTCCGAGAGGCACGGTCGTGCCTCTCGCGGAAGAGGAAAAAAATAGAAAACGTGTTTTTCCGTTTCCGAAAGGTACGTATGTGCCTCTCGTGGAAGCAAAGCCGTGCCTCTCAAGGAAGCAAATCCATACCTCTCGCAGAGGCAAAAAAACGAGTTTCTTTGCGCAAAAAAAAATTCCTTGTCTAAATGTTAAGAAAGACAGGTGAAAAGCCGAAAAGGCGAAAAACCCTAAAAAAAACAATCTAAAAAGCTGAAAACGCATGCGAAAAAACAAAAATCAAAAATCAAAGGGAGCGCCTAGAGCATGACACGTGGTGGTGGCTGAGAGCGCGCGTGACCTTTGGGGAGGCTCCCGAACAAGCGCTCCTTAATGAGTTGCTCCCTCACTCGAATCCCTATTTGCCGCGCGCTGCGGCAAATTGTTGCCGCATCGCACAGGGAGGCGCACTAGCAAAGTGACTGGGCTGGCCCACTTGACAAGTTTTTTCCCTGAATATTAGTTTTTCTTTTTTTTCCTATTTCCTTTTTCTTCTGTTTTCTTTTCATTTCCTATTTATCTGTTTTCAAGTTTTTTTTACTATTTTCAAAAAAACATGGAAATCAATATTGTTTGGAATTCAAAAAGTTGTTCCAATTTCTAAATTATGTTCAAAATTTTGTAAAAATGTTTGCTAGTTTTAAAAAATGTTTGGAATTTCAGAATAAATTGTGATGTCTGACTATTTTGTTTGAGATTCACAGAAAAGTTTCAAAAATGTTTCCGTTTTCAAAAACATTTCACAAATTTAAAAAATCTTCCCGTTCTCAATTTTTATTTACAAATTCAAAAAGTGTTCACATTTTTTGAAAAACAATTCCTGGTTGTCAAAAATTGTTTGATATTTTAAAAAATGTTTCGCTGTTCAACATTTGTTCACAAATGCTAAAAAAGTTCATGTTCTCCACAAATTCACAAATTATTCCCATTTTTTCAAAACTTGTTTGGTATTGCCCAAAATTATTCAGAATTTTTTTAAAAAAATCCCATGTTTCAAGATTTGTTAAAAAATTTAAAAATTGTTCCTATTTTTAAAATTTATTCATAAATGAAAAAAAATCATATTTTTTTAAAACATGTTCGTGTTTATCAAAATTGGTCAGAATTTTAAAAATGTTCTTTTTAAAAAAAATCACAACTTCCAAAATTGTCCCCGTTTTTAAAATTTGGCTACAAATTCAAAAATTGTCAAATATATTCAAAACTTATGCGTTTTGGTCAAAATGGTTCAATTTCTTTTTGAAAAATTAATCAGAATTCTCAAGAAATGATTAAGAAAAGGAAAAATAATCCAATCTACGGTTTTTACTAGTTCTAAAGTAATGTTGCCACATATTCATCATGAACTCTAATTGGCCACAGTGGCTAGCTACCTATGTCTATGACGGCGCGAATGTGAGCTCGAATCCTAGCTGGCGCTTAGTATTTTTTTTACACCGCTCATAGCTCCCGTGGCCGGCCCAGTCGGAGGACAGCCCTGTGCGAGGCCACAACATTCTGCCGCAGAATGCGATAAGAGGTACCCTGCATGCAGTGTGTCACTTGTCGCAACCTTGGAATTTCCATGTTTCCATAGATTTATTTATTCAATATATTTTATCTTTTAAGCATGCATCCAAATCGCAAACTGTTTTCATCATTGAATATCTTGCCTCGAGATCTTCAAAACTAGATCCATGTTAATGGATTTTGACGAACTTTTTTTAACAAAAACCCGGGAAAACCAGAGCCTCCACGAGAAGCAAATATGTGCCTCTCACGGAAGAAAAAACGTGTTTTCTCTCTCTTTCAGATAGACACAGTTGTGCCTGTCGCGGAAGCAAACCTACGACTCCACGAGAAGCAAATATTCTCAAAGTACGACCTTTAGCCTATCAACAGTTTTACATATATTTTCAAACAGAGGTAATACTTTTTAGAGTTCATTTTTTTTCAGCCAGATTATAACTTAGTACGCGACAATCACAACAAAAGTTCAGCGCTGGCTTATCCAATTTTAGGGCAGGATCTTCTCAAATGGTGTACCCAATTCTGATTTTCCACACTCATCATACTCTTGTGATATGTATAAGAAACGCGACCCCCTCTAAATTTCTAGAAGCCTGTAATTAGCACACAGCTATGTTATTTGCCTGCAGTGGCTCAAGTTTCAGTTGTATTCAACTTCCATGAGATGAGTACACTGCATTTGTAATCTAAAAACCCAAATTATGCTACTTAGTAACTGCTCGTAACTTATATTTTGAGAAGCAAATGAAAAGACATTCCCAAACAGAATCAACATCAACAAAACAAGCATGTCGCCTTTGTAGTACAAGTCTCCATGTGAAACATTGACCATTACTACACTGATCCATACCAAAATTGCCACACGCAAATAGCAGGCAGAGGCAGATATAAATGTCCTCAAAATCCCTTGTGTAGTAAAAAGGGTTTATGACATTTCTTAGAGTAGAAACCACACAGCAAAAATAGGGAATCTTGGGGCCGATTTGTGTGGATTACAAAACATCGGTGTAGAGAGAGTAAGAAATTAAGCAACAAGAATTACAGTACACGAGTGGTGCCTACTATAAAAGTTTCATACAGAAAAATTATAGCAGTGAAGGTAAAAGCAATAAAAAGTCCAGAGAAGTGAATCTAGGTCTGATGATGCACAGCCTTGTCCAATGATGCACACTGAACAAGCTAATGGTTTCAGCAGCAAATTCATTCTGATATATGCAAACATTTTTTACTATTTTCAAAAAAACATGGAAATCAATATTGTTTGGAATTCAAAAAGTTGTTCCAATTTCTAAATTATGTTCAAAATTTTGTAAAAATGTTTGCTAGTTTTAAAAAAATGTTTGGAATTTCAGAATAAATTGTGATGTCTGATTATTTTGTTTGAGATTCACAGAAAAGTTTCAAAAATGTTTCCATTTTCAAAAAAAATTCACAAATTTAGAAAATCTTCCCATTCTCAATTTTTATTTACAAATTCAAAAAGTGTTCACATTTTTTGAAAACTTTTTCCTGGTTATCAAAAATTGTTTGATATTTTTAAAAATGTTTCGTTGTTCAACATTTGTTCACAAATGCTAAAAAAGATCATGTTTTCCACAAATTCACAAATTATTCCCATTTTTTTCAAAACTTGTTTGTGATTGCCCAAAATTATTCAGAATTTTAAAAAAAATTCCCATGTTTCAAGATTTGTTCAAAAATTTAAAAATTATTCCTTTTTAAAAATTTATTCATAAATGAAAAAAATCTCATTTTCAAAAACATGTTCGTGTTTATCAAAATTGGTCAGAATTTTAAAAATGTTCCTTTTTAAAAAAAAATCACAACTTCCATAATTGTTCCTGTTTTTAAAATTTGGCTACAAATTCAAAAATTGTCAAATATATTCAAAACTTATGCGTTTTTGTCAAAATGGTTCAGATTTGTTTTGAAAAATTAATCAGAATTCTCAGGAAATGATTAAGAAAAGGAAAAACAATCCAATCTACGGTTGTTACTAGTTCTAAAGTAATCTTGCCACATATTCATTATGAACTCCAATTGGCCACAGTGGCTAGCTACCTGTGTCTATGACGGCGCGAACGTGAGCTCGAATCCTAGCTGGCGCTTAGTTTTTTTTTACACCGCTCATAGCTCCCGTGGCCGGCCCAGTCGGAGGACAGCCCTGTGCGAGGCCACAACATTCTGCCGCAGAATGCGGTAAGAGGTACCCTGCATGCAGTGCGTCACTTGTCGCAACCTTGGAATTTTCCTGTTTTCATAGATTTATTTATTCAATATATTTTATATTTTAAGCATGCATCCAAATCGCAAACTTTTTTCACCATTGAATATCTTGCCTCGAGATCTTCAAAACTAGATCCATGTTAATAGATTTTGACGAACTTTTTTTAACAAAAACCCGGGAAAAACCAGAGCCTCCACGAGAAGCAAATATGTGCCTCTCACGGAAGGAAAAACGTGTTTTCTCTCTCTTTCAAATAGACACAGTTGTGCCTGTCGCGGAAGCAAACCTACGGCTCCACGAGAAGCAAAATATTCTCAAAGTACGACCTTTAGCCTATCAGAAGTTTTACATATATTTTCAAACAGAGGTAATACTTTTTAGAGTTCAATTTTTTTCAGCCAGATTATAACTTAGTACGCGACAATCACAACAAAGGTTCAGCGCTGGCTTATCCAATTTTAGGACAGGATCTTCTCAAATGGTGTACCCAATTCTGATTTTCCACACTCATCATACTCTTGTGATATGTATAAGAAACGCGACCCCCTCTAAATTTCTAGAAGCCTGTAATTAGCACACAGCTATGTTATTTGCCTGCAGTGGCTCAAGTTTCAGTTGTACCCAACTTCAATGAGATGAGTACACTGCATTTGTAATCTAAAAACCCAAATTATGCTACGTAGTAACTACTCGTAACTCATATTTTGAGCAGCAAATGAAAAGACATTCCCAAACAGAATCAACATCAAGAAAACAAGCATGTCGCCTTTGTAGTACAGGTCTCCATGTGAAACATTGACCGTTACTACACTGATCCATACCAAAATTGCCACACGCAAATAGCAGGCAGAGGCAGATATACATGTCCTCAAAATCCCTTGTGTAGTAAAAAGGGTTTATGACATTTCTTAGAGTAGAAACCACAAAGCAAAAATAGGGAATCTTGGGGCCGATTTGTGTGGATTACAAAACATCGGTGTAGAGAGAGTAAGAAATTAAGCAACAAGAATTACAGTACACGAGTGGTGCCTACTATAAAAGTTTCATACAGAAAAATTATAGCAGTGAAGGTAGAAGCAATAGAAAGTCCAGAGAGGTGAATCTAGGTCTGATAATGCACAGCCTTGTCCAATGATGCACAATGAACAGGCTAATGGCTTCAGCAGCAAATTCATACTGAAAATTTTGGAGACCACTTCATCAATACATAAGGTAATCTGGAAACTTGCTGGAGTAGTGAACTGACTTGGCAACACCCTGCGCAGCTTGCAGAGAGATCTCACCACAATACTCAATGACCAAAGACTCTAACTTATGCGCACGTCCCAGTTCAGCCAATCCAACATCAGTAACCTTATGACACACCCGAAGTGTGAGATGACTCAAGCATGGGGTGTGCGCAAGGAAGCGCATCCCAGCATCAGTTACTGCAAAACACGCTATAAGCTCGAGTGTCTCCAGATGTGGTGAGGATGAGAGGGCCTTCATCCCCTCGTCATCAAAGAAGTTGGCGGTGTTTAGCACGAGAACACGAATTGGGCAGGACTGAATGAGTGCCAGAAAACCCTGCTGTGTGAATCCAATTTCTGATGGCCAGTCAGGGGAACATGGTGTAAAGCTGAGGTCTACGACCTGAAGCATGGGACAGTTGAGGGCTAGAGCGTAAAGGCTGTTATCGGTAAATGACGTCCTGGTTTCCCAATCGCTGACATCAATAGAATAGCGCTGCAGGTTGAGCCAAAGTTTGATGCTTTTAAGGTTGCTGCAGCTCCGAGATAATGCAATCATGTCATTATCATTTAGGGCATGAACATACTCAAGGCAAATCTTCTCCAATGCTTTACACTTCCCTAGGACAACACGAAGTCCTAATTCTGGCCAAGTTCTAATATGCGCCAACCTTAAAACCTTCAAACTCTCACAGCAGAAATCATATATATCCATGCTGTGAGCATCGTATGAGGAGTCATAGACCACATCACCTGGAAGACGATCATGTCTTTCCATTTCAAACTCAAACTTCTGGAGCTTCATCCATCCTGAACCAAACTTTAGGAAGTCATAATGATTGATTCCTCTGCAATTCTTCACTACAAGCTCTTCCAACGATCCATCCCTACCAAGGTATTCCAGCCATTCTACACTATTGATTTTTTCACAATCAATAAGGTGGAGAGCAGATAGACTTGTGCAGCCAACTGCAACCGAGAAAAGCCCACTTGAAGTTATTTTTGGTACGGAGTTCAGCCTGAGAGACACCAATGTCTTGCAATAAGTTAAACAAGCAAGCCCAGAGTCATCAATGCATGAGCAGAAGCTTAAAGTGAGGTCAATCAGCGAGGAACAGTGAGATGAAAACACAAAAAGGCCTTTGTTGTCCAACTGCTTTCCATGTCCAGGTATACAACCAGAGTAATCGATTTCCACTTTCTGCAAATTTGGGAACCGGACGCACAATGATGTCAGTGCTTTTGTAGCAGTGCAAAGACCGGCACCAACATGGATAGCACCCCTTTGATTCCCCTCTATCTTGTAGAGCTGCTTTGACACAAGGGAAAGAGAATTCAGATCACTTGTCCTGGTGATCCTCTTGAGAATCTCTGTCAGCAGAGCCTCCGGTAGGTCCTCCATCGAACAAATTCAGCTGTACAAATCAGGTAATATATAAATATCAAGGTTCAGAAAACAACCAGAAGAGCTGGACTCAAACTTATGATATATCAAAATAATGCATGTGAAGTTAGATGGAGATCACACTGGCGACACTCATTGCTACGAAGAAAATACTGATGAAGTTTGAGCATTTTCTGTATCCGTCCAAAACTTCGGTGTTCTTCATAAGCATGGACATTTATTGAAGTAGCGAGGACCTTATCTGTCTCCAGGTTGTTGGAAAGGAAAAATGACGCTACAGGCGAGCCACATCATTGAATTAGACTAGTACCATAATTAAATACCAGAGCCTGAACAATGAACTAACTAGGAGAATACAAAGAAACGAGCTAGAATGGACGCAAGCAATTCCGCAAGAAGACCCACGTGCTGAATCTGAAACAACTTTTTTTTTGAGAACTTATTCGCAGGCACCTAACAAATTAATAACATGAAAACCAGAGCATATATGCAAATTAGTTAGTACTTGTAGCTCTTGCTTGGGCAAGAAAGAAAGTAGGGAAATCATTTTGACACAGCCGATGAGTTCACAGGGTGCAGTTATTATTACTAATAGATAACGACAGTCTAATGTCTGTTCAACTAGAAATATACGGAGTAGTATTTGCTGCAACTCTAGGCTAATCCTCAGTTGCGAAAAGCTTACTTTCTACCTAGAAGAATGGCTTTACAGCATTAAATCTATGGATGGTACTACCGGTTTGGCTTCCCCCATCAATCAAGAGAGCGAATCGAAAAACAACCGTGTACATGTCGAATCGGGGAGCCAACGCAACGAACAGGGGTCAGCAGAAGCGAAAAACGGCGGTACCTTGAGCACGACCGGGAGATAGAAACAGCGGCGATTAGGGAATTAACAGACCGTAGGAGAGGAGGATACCTCCGCCGCCGCTCGACCTCGGCCCGCAGCGGAGGACAATGCCGCCGCTCTTTGATTCGGAGGAGAGGAGAGGAGAGGAGAGTGTAAGCCCTAGTCTCTTTTCCGGCGGAAGCGGAGGAAGATGTGGGGCGTATTGCGAGCTGCAGCGGTGCCTCGCTCACATGGGCCACACCGGTAATGCCTGCGGGCCGACGCGGGCTATTTTTGCCTTCTAGACTCTCTTTTTTCAAAAACATGGAAATATCTTAAAGCAATAAGAAAAAATAGGAGCTCTGGCTCTAGCTCAAGATCTGAATGAACAAAAAATACATGTAGCTTCTGATTGCAAGGTGGTGGTGGACGACATCAAGCAACAGTGTCTGGCAAGCTATGGTGCGATTATACATGAAATAATAGAGCCTAGTAGGTCATTTACAACTTGTAACATTGTCCATGAATTTAGGAGCTCAAATTTCGAGGCTCACAATCTAGCGAAGCATGCTCTTAAGTTAGGGGTGGGCCGCCATGTTTGGTTAGGGCACCCCGAAAATCTTTCTTTCGTCCCTGTAAACGTTGTGACGTCTTAATAAAGCTTCGTGGGATTGCCTCAAAAAAAATAGGAACAAAATATAAAATGTTCATATAATCATTTCAGTAAATAAGTAAAATGTGAGTTGTAAAATTTGTCCATGTCCACGAAAACAAATTTTCATGTATGTACTTATTAAAATGCCTAGCAATTTTTTTAAATGTTCATGTGTGACAAAAAATGTTCACATGTATCAAAATAAATGTTGCATTTATTAAAAAGTGGACAAGCATTTTCATAAATGTTCTTGCACGTAGAAATAAATGTACATGTACATCAATAAGAATTACGTTATATTTAATTATCAAAAAAAGAATTACCTCATACTATTTCAGAAGGATTCTTACATGTGAAGGAAATGTTCATATATCTTAAAGAAATGTTCATGTTTTGAAAAAAAACATGTGTTCAAAAAGAAGTGCCATGTATCTCATACAAATAGTCATTAGTTACCTAGGAAAATAATAACAATAAAACTAGACACAAAGTATAAAGGATGAAAAACAAAAGTTGAGATGAGTAAAAAGAGAATGGGGATATAGAATTAGAATAAGGAAAAAAAATATAAGACGGACAAGGTTATTGTGCCACCCCCCATGCGGAAGAGTGCGTGATGAAATGACCATGTCGCGTAGAGAAGCAAAATGGGTGTTATAGAACAATTAAGGATTTGGTTTCAAGAAATGTATAAACAAACTACTCGCTTAGTTTTCAAACACAAATACTAAATATGTTGATGCTCAACTAAGTGTACCAACAACTTAAATTAAACAAGTTGAGGACAAGATATATAATAACACAAGTGATAAAGAACCTTTTTTTGCGAGAAAATTTCTGATCTATTCATTTCAATCATGGCAGTACAACGAATACCAGAAATAATAAAAATTACATCCAGATCCGTAGATCACCTAGCGACGACTACAAGCACTGAAGCGAGCCAAAGGCGAGCCGCCGTCATCGCCCCTCCATCGCCGGAGTCGGGCACAACTTGTTGTTAGACAGTCAGGAAGTCGTCGTGCTAAGGCCCCGTAGGAACAACACATCAGAACAGCAACCGTCGCAGATGAAGAATAACGCAGATCAGAAGGATCCAACTCGAAGACACACGAACGTAGACGAACAACGACGAGATCCGAGCAAATCCACCAAAGATAGATCCGCCGGAGACACACCTCCACACGCCCACCAACGGTGCTAGACGCACCGCCGGAACGGGGTCTAGGCGGGGAGACCTTTATTCCATCTTCAGGGAGCCGCCACCGTCTCGTCTTTCTGAGCATGACACAAACCCTAGCAAAACGGAAAGAAACGACTAAAAACGTAGCCCTCCCGCCGGCCTTTGCCGAGATCCACCACGCCCCCATGGCCCTAGGACCACCGGAGAGGAGCGGATTTGCGGCGGCGCCGGCGGGAGGCAGAAACCCTAGCTATTTTTGTGGAGGAGGAGGAGGCGGCGGCTAGTAGGGAAGGCTCCCACGCAAGTGATAAAGAACCTATAAGAAGATAAATAACTTGAAGCACCAAGACTATCAAATACAAAGCACAAGCAAATAAACTCGTGTATAAGGATAATCAAGACATGAGGAGATGAAGATTTATCTCGGTGTTCGCTTCCTGATAATTAAGGAACCTAATCACAGTTAGAGTGATGCAGGTAACCACGAAGTTCCTCGAACACCACTAAAGGCTCGCATTTTTTTCTCCTTGAGCCTCCACCACAAGTTTTTTTTTCAAACAGCCTCCACCACAAGTTGGTTCTCAATCCTTATGGCTAGCTTCTTCCTCCACTCTGGAGATGGCAAGTTTCACAATGAAACTGCATAGTGCCTGCATGTGTGGTTGTGGTAATTAAGGACAATCCATATGGACTAGTGTTTGTATTGAGTTATACTTGAAAGTTTATCCATAAGGAAATGCTTGGAGACCATATGTTGGATTCGAGGTTGAAAGAAGAGGAAAGTGAAAGAAGATGGAGTTCTTGTGTGCGACTCGAATGTTGTCTTGCTCTAGCTTATGAGTTAAGCGATGGAGGATCAAGATCTTGAGAAGATGATTACAAGAGAAGAGTTCAAATGAAGAATTCACTATGTATCTCAAGAGATTGTGATAGAAAAAGAAGAAGATTAAATGATGACCAAAAGTGATATGCAAGGCGTGATCCAAAGAATGCTCATGAGAGTGTTGAGCCTATAGCAAGTGCTAGTGTCCCGGTTTAGGGGCCTCTCACCATGACGGTTCCCTATCTGGTGGACCGGGATGAGGACCCGTAAGTCGGTTCGGCCCTGGGCCATTGTTGGGAGGCCCATGGCGAGATACGTGAAGATTCCATAAGACTTGGAGTAGAATCAAGTATATGGTAGATGTGGAGGACTCTACCTTCGCTGATGTAGCTGAAGGAAATATGCCCTAGAGGCAATAAATGTTTATTATTCATGCTAGAATTTTATTAACCGAAAACATAATACTTGTGTGAATACATAGACAAACAGAGTGTCACTAGTATGCCTCTACTTGACTAGCTCGTTGATCAAAGATGGTTATGTTTCCTAGCCATAGACATGAGTTGTCATTTGATTAACGGGATCACATCATTAGGAGAATGATGTGATTGACTTGACCCATTTCGTTAGCTTAGCACTTGATCGTTTAGTATTCTGCTATTGCTTTCTTCATGACTTATACATGTTCCTATGACTATGAGATTATGCAACTCCTGTTGGAAATATGCCCTAGAGGCAATAATAAAATGGTTATTATTGTATTTCCTTGTTCATGATAATTGTCTGTTGTTCATGCTATAATTGTATTAACTGGAAACCGTAATACATGTGTGAATACATAGACCACAACATATCCCTAGTAAGCCTCTAGTTGACTAGCTCGTTGATCAATAGATGGTTATGGTTTCCTGACCATGGACATTGGATGTCATTGATAATGGGATCACATCATTAGGAGAATGATGTGATGGACAAGACCCAATCCTAAGCATAGCACAAGATCGTGTAGTTCGTTTGCTAGAGCTTTTCTAATGTCAACTATCATTTCCTTAGACCATGAGATTGTGCAACTCCCGGATACCGTAGGAATGCTTTGGGTGTACCAAACGTCACAACGTAACTGGGTGGCTATAAAGGTGCACTACAGGTATCTCCGAAAGTGTCTGTTGGGTTGGCACGAATCGAGACTGGGATTTGTCACTCCGTATGACGGAGAGGTATCTCTGGGCCCACTCGGTAATGCATCATCATAATGAGCTCAATGTGACCAAGTGTTTGGTCACGGGATCATGCATTATGGTACGAGTAAAGAGACTTGCCGGTAACGAGATTGAACAAGGTATTGGGATACCGACGATCGAGTCTCGGGCTAGTAACGTACCGGTTGACAAAGGGAATTGTATACGGGATTGATTGAATCCTCGACATCGTGGTTCATCCGATGAGATCATCGTGGAACATGTGGGAGCCAACATGGGTATCCAGATCCCGCTGTTGGTTATTGACCGGAGAGTCGTCTCGGTCATGTCTGCATGTCTCCCAAACCCGTAGGGTCTACACACTTAAGGTTCGGTGACGCTAGGGTTGTAGAGATATTAGTATGCGGAAATCCGAAAGTCGTTCGGAGTCCCGGATGATACCCTGGACGTCACGAGGAGTTCCGGAATGGTCCGGAGGTAAAGATTTATATATGGGAAGTCCTATTTTGGCCACCGGAAAATGTTCGGGATTTTTTGGTATTGTACCGGGAAGGTTCTAGAAGGTTCCGAAGTGGGGCCCACCTGCATGGGGGGACCCACATGAACGTGGGTAGCGGGGGCAAGGCCCCACACCCCTGGTCAAGGCGCACCAAGATCCCACCTTAGAAGCAATAAGATCATATCCCGAAGGGATAAGATCAAGATCCCTAAAAAAGGGGATAAACATCGGTGGGGAAGGGAAATGATGGGATTTCTTTTCCCTACCTTTGCCAACGCCCCAATGGACTTGGAGGGCAAGAAACCAGCCCCCTCCACCCCTATATATAGTGGGGAGGCGCATGGGAGCAGCACCCCAAGCCCCTGGCGCCTCCCTCTCCCTCCCGTGACACCTCTCCCTCTCGTTGAGCTTGGCGAAGCCCTGCCGAGATCCCCGCTGCTTCCACCACCACGTCGTCGTGCTGCTGGATATCCATCAACCTCTCCCTCCCCTTGCTGGATCAAGAAGGAGGAGACGTCTTCCCAACCGTACGTGTGTTGAACGCGGAGGTGCCATCCGTTCGGCGCTCGGTCATCGGTGATTTGGATCACGACGAGTACGACTCCATCAACCCAGTTCACTTGAACGCTTCCGCTCGCGATCTACAAGGGTATGTAGATGCACTCTTTTCCCTCTTGTTGCTAGAAGACTCCATAGATTGTTCTTGGTGATGCGTAGAAAAATTTGAATTATTGCTACATTCCCCAACAGTGGTATCATGAGCCAGGTCTATGCGTAGATTCTATGCACGAGTAGAACACAAAGTAGTTGTGGGCGATGATTTGTTCAATTTGCTTGCCGTTACTAGTCTTATCTTGATTCGGCGGCATTGTGGGATGAAGCGGCCCGAACCGACCTTACACGTACTCTTACGTGAGACAGGTTCCACCGACTGACATGCACTTGATGCATAAGGTGGCTAGCGGGTGTCTGTCTCTCCCACTTTAGTTGGATCAGATTCGATGAAAAGGGTCTTTATGAAGGGTAAATAGCAATTGGCATATCACCGTTGTGGCTTTTGCGTAGGTAAGAAACGTTCTTGCTAGAAACCCATAGCAGCCACGTAAAACATGCAACAACAATTAGAAGACGTCTAACTTGTTTTTGCAGGGTATGCTATGTGATGTGATATGGCCAAAAGGATGTGATGAATTATATATGTGATGTATGAGATTGATCATGTTCTTGTAATAGGAATCATGACTTGCATGTCGATGAGTATGACAACCGGCAGGAGCCATAGGAGTTGTCTTAATTTATTGTATGACCTGCGTGTCAATGAAAACGCCATGTAATTACTTTACTTTATTGCTAACCGTTAGCCATAGTAGTAGAAGTAATAGTTGGCGAGACAACTTCATGAAGACACGATGATGGAGATCATGATGATGGAAATCATGGTGTCATGCCGGTGACGAAGGTGATCATGCCGCGCCTCGAAGATGGAGATCAAAGGCGCAAGATGATATTGGCCATATCATGTCACTTTATGATTTGCATGTGATGTTTGTCATGTTTACATCTTATTTGCTTAGAACGACGGTAGCATAAATAAGATGATCCCTCACTAAAATTTCAAGAGATGTGTTCCCCCTAACTGTGCACCGTTGCGAAGGTTCATTGTTTCGAAGCACCACGTGATGATCGGGTGTGATAGATTCTAACGTTCGCATACAACGGGTGTTGACGAGCCTAGCATGTACAGACATGGCCTCGGAACACAAGCAAAACACTTAGGTTGACTTGGCGAGCCTAGCATGTACAGACATGGCTTCGGAACACAAGAGACCGAAAGGTCGAACATGAGTCGTATAGTAGATACGATCAACATGGAGATGTTCACCGATGATGACTAGTCCGTCTCACGTGATGATCGGACACGGCCTAGTCGATTCGGATCATGTATCACTTAGATGACTAGAGGGATGTCTATCTAAGTGGGAGCTCATTAAATAATCAGATGAACTTAATTATCATGAACATAGTCAAAAGGTCTTTGCAAATAATGTCGTAGCTTACGCTTTAGTTCTACTAAGATATGTTCCTAGAGAAAATTTAGTTGAAAGTTGATAGTAGCAATTATGCAGACTGGGTCCGTAAACTGAGGATTGTCCTCATTGCTGCACAGAAGGCTTGTGTCCTTAATGCACCGCTCGGTGTGCTGAACCTCGAGCGTCGTTTGTGGATGTTGCGAACATCTGACATACACGTTTTGATGACTACGTGATAGTTCAGTGCGTAATGTTGAACGGTTTAAAATTGTGGCACCAAAGACGGTTTTGAAATGTCGCAGAACATATGAGATGTTCCAAAGACTGAAATTGGGATTTCAGACTAGTGCCCACGTCAAGAGGTATGAGACCTCTGACAAGTTTCTTAAGCCTGCAAACTAAGGGAGAAAAGCTCAATCGTTGAGCATGTGCTCAGATTGTCTGAGTACTACAATCACTTGAATCGAGTGGGAGTTAATCTTCCAGATGAGATAGTGATGGTTCTCCATAGTCACTGCCACCAAGCTATTAGAGCTTCGTGATGAACTATAACATATCAGGGATAGACATGATGATCCTTGAGCAACTCGCGATGTTTGACACCGCGAAAGTAGAAATCAAGTAGGAGCATCAATTGTTGATGGTTAGTAAAACCACTAGTTTCTAGAAGGGCAAGGGAAAGAAGGGATACTTCATGAAACGGCAAATCAGTTGCTGCTCTAGTGAAGAAACCCAAGGTTGAACCCAAACCCGAGACTAAGTGCTTCTGAAATGAGGTGAACGGTCACTGAAGCAGAACTACCCTAGATACTTCGTAGATGAGAAGGCTGGCAAGGTCGACAGAAGTATATTGGATATACATTATATTAATATGTACTTTAGTAGTACTCCTAGTAGCACCAGGGTATTAGATACCGGTTCGGTTGCTAAGTGTTGGTAACTCGAAATAAAAGGCTACGGAATAAACGGAGACTAGCTAAAGGTGAGATGACGATATGTGTTGGAAGTGTTTCCAAGGTTGATGTGATCAAGCATCGCATGCTCCCTCTACCATCGAGATTGGTGTTAAACCTAAATAATTGTTATTTGGTGTTTGCGTTGAGCATAGACATGATTGGATTATGTTTATCGCAATACGGGTATTCATTTAAGGAGAATAATGGTTACTCTGTCTATTTGAATAATACCTTCAATGGTCTTGCACCTAAAATGAATGGTTCATTGAATCTCGATCGTAGTGATACACATGTTCATGCCAAAAGATATAAAATAGTAATGATAGTACCACATACTTGTGGCACTGCCATTTGAGTCATATTGGTATAAAACGCATGAAGAAGCTCCATGTTGATGGATCTTTGGACTCACTCGTTTTTGAAAAGATTGAGACATGCGAACCATGTCTATTGGTAGATATGCATGAAGAAACTCCATACAGATAGATTGTTTGGACTCACTTGATTTAGAATCACTTGAGACATGCAAATCATAACACATGGGCAAGATGACTGAAAGGCCTCGTTTTCAGTAAGATGGAACAAGAAAGCAACTTGTTGGAAGTAATACATTTTGATGTGTGCAGTCCAATGAGTGCTGAGGCATGCAGTGGATATCGTTATGTTCTTGCTTCACAGATGATTTGAGTAGATGCTGAGTATATTTACTTGATGAAACACAAGTCTGAATTATTGAAAGGTTCAAGTAATTTCAGAGTGAAGTTGAAGATCGTCGTGACAAGAGGATAAAATATCTGTGATATGATCATAGAGATGAATATTTGAGTTACGAGTTTGGCACACAATTAAGAAATTGTGGAAATTGTTTCACGACTAATACCGCCTGGAACACCATAGTGTGATGGTGTGTCCGAACATCATAACTACACCCTATTGGATATGGTGCATACCATGATGTCTCTTATCGAATTACCGCTATCATTTATGGGCTAGGCATTAGAGACAACCGCATTCACTTTAAATAGGGCACCACGCAATTCCGTTGAGACGACACCGTATGAACTATGGTTTAGAGAAACCTAAGCTGTCGTTTCTTAAAAGTTTGGGGCTGCGACATTTATGTAGAAAAGTTTCAGGCTAATAAGCTCGAACCCAAAGCGGATAAATGCATCTTCTTAGAATACCCAAAACAGTTGGGCATACCTCCTATTTCAGATCTAGAAGCAAAAGTGATTGTTTCTAGAAACGGGTCCTTTCTCGAGGAAAAGTTTCTCTCGAAAGAATTGAGTGGGAGGATGGTGGAGACTTGATGAGGTCATTGAACCGTCACTTCAACTAATGTGTAGCAGGGCACAGGAAGTTGTTCCTGTGGCACCTACACCAATTGAAGTGGAAGCTTATGATAGTGATCATGAAACTTCAGATCAAGTCACTACCAAAACCTCATAGGACGACAAGGATGCGTACTACTTCAGAGTGGTACGTAATCCTGTCTTGGAAGTCATGTTGTTGGACAACAATGAACCTATGAGCTGTGGAGAAGCGATGGTGGGCCCGGATTCCGACGAATGGCTCGAGGCCATAAAATCCGAGAGAGGATCCATGTATAAAAACAAAGTGTACACTTTGGAAGAACTACTTGATGGTCGTAAGGTTGTTGGGTGCAGATGGATTTTAAAAGAAAGACAGACAATGATGGTAAGTGTCACCATTAAGAAAGCTCGACTTGTCGTTAAGATGTTTTCCGGCAAGTTCAAGGAGTTGACTGCGATGAGACTTTCTCACTCGTAGCGATGCTAAGAGTCTGTTGAAATTATATTTAGCAGTTACTGCATTATTTATGAAATCTTGCAGATAGGATGTCAAAACATTGTTTCCTCGACGATTTTCTTGAGGAAAGGTTGTATGTGATACAACCAGAAGGTTTTGTCAATCCTGAAAGATGCTAACAAGTATGCAAAGCTCCAGCAATCCTTCTAAGGATTGGAGTAAGCATCTCGGAGTTGGAATGTACGCTTTGATGAGATGATCAAAGATTTTGGGTTTTTACAAAGTTTATGAGAAACTTGTATTTCCAAAGAAGTGAGTGGGAGCACTATAGAATTTCTGATGAGTATATGTTGTTGACATATTGTTGATCGGAAATGATGTAGAATTTCTGGAAAGCATCCAGGGTTATTTGAAAAGTGTTTTTCAATGGAAAACCTGGATTAAGCTACTTGAACATTGAGCATCAAGATCTATAAGGATAGATCAAAACGCTTAATAGTACTTTCAAATGAATGCATACCGTGACAGGATTTTGAAGGAGTTCAAAATAGATCAGCAAAGAAGGAGTTCTTGGCTGTGTTACAAGGTGTGAGTATTGAGTGAGACTCAAGACCTGACCACGGCAGAAGAGAGAGCAAGGACGAAGTTCGTCCCCTATGCTTTAGACGTAGGCTCTACAGTATGCTATGCTGTGTACCGCACCTGAAGTGTGCCTTGCCATGAATTAGTCAAGGGGTACAAGAGTGATCCAGGAATGGATCACATGACAGCGGTCGAACTTATCCTTAGTATCTAGTGGACTAAGGATTTTTCTCGATTATGGAGGTGGTAAAAGAGCTCGTCGTAAAGGGTTACGTCGGTACTTGATCGGTCGGATCGTGAAGACGTACGACTACATCAACCGCGTTGTGCTAACGCTTCCGCTTTCGGTCTACGAGGGTACGTGGACAACACTCTCCCCTCTCGTTGCTATGCATCACCATGATCTTGCATGTGCGTAGGAAAATTTTGAAATTACTACGTTCCCCAACAGTGGTATCCGAGCCTGGTTTTATGCGTTGATGTTATATGCATGAGTAGAACACAAGTGAGTTGTGGGCGATATAAGTCATACTGCTTACCAGCATGTCATACTTTGGTTCGGCAGTATTGTTGGATGAAGCGGCCCGGACCGACATTACGCGTACGCTTACGCGAACGCTTACGCGAGACTGGTTCTACCGACGTGCTTTGCACACAGGTGGCTGGCGGGTGTCAGTTTCTCCAACTTTAGTTGAACCGAGTGTGGCTACGCCCGGTCCTTGCGAAGGTTAAAACAGCACCAACTTGACAAACTATCGTTGTGGTTTTGATGCGTAGGTAAGAACGGTTCTTGCTAAGCCCGTAGCAGCCACGTAAAACTTGCAACAACAAAGTAGAGGACGTCTAACTTATTTTTGTAGGGCATGTTGTGATGTGATATGGTCAAGGCATGATACTATATTTTATTGTATGAGATGATCATGTTTTGTAACCGAGTTATCAGCAACTGGCAGGAGCCATATGGTTGTCGCTTTATTGTATGAAATGCAATCGCCCTGTAATTGCTTTACTTTATCACTAAGCGGTAGCGATAGTCGTAGAAGCAATAGTTGGTGAGACGACAACGATGCTACGATGGAGATCAAGGTGTCGCGCCGGTGACGATGGTGATCATGACGGTGCTTCAGGGATGGAGATCACAAGCACAAGATGATGATGGCCATATCATATCACTTATATTGATTGCATGTGATGTTTATCTTTTATGCATCTTATTCTGCTTAGATCGACGGTAGCATTATAAGATGATCTCTCACTAAATTATCAAGGTATAAGTGTTCTCCCTGAGTATGCACCATTGCGAAAGTTCTTCGTGCTGAGACACCACGTGATGATCGGGTATGATAGGCTCTACGTTCAAATACAACGGGTGCAAAACAGTTGCACACGCGGAATACTCAGGTTAAACTTGACGAGCCTAGCATATAACAGATATGGCCTCGGAACACTGAGACCGAAAGGTCGAGCGTGAATCATATAGTAGATATGATCAACATAGTGATGTTCACCATTGAAACTACCCCATCTCACGTGATGGTCAGACATGGTTTAGTTTATTTGGATCACGTGATCACTTAGATGATTAGAGGGATGTCTATCTAAGTGGGAGTTCTTAAGTAATATGATTAATTGAACTTTAATTTATCATGAACTTAGTCCTGGTAGTATTAGCATATCTATGTTGTAGATCAATAGCTCGCGTTTAGCTCCCCTGTTTTATTTTTTGATATGTTCCTAGAGAAAACTATGTTGAAAAATGTTAGTAGCAATGATACGGACTTGGTCCGTGATATGAGCATTGCTGCACAGGAGAATTATGTCCTTGATGCACCGCTAGGTGACAGACCTATTGCAGGAGCAGATGCAGACGTTATGAACGTTTGACAAAAGCTCGGTATGATGACTACTTGATAGTTTAGTGCACCATGCTCTACGGCTTAGAACCGGGACTTCAAAAATGTTTTGAAACGCCACGGAGCATATAAGATGTTCCAAGAGTTGAAATTGGTATTTCATACTCATGCCCGTGTCGAGAGGTATTTGACCTCTGACAGTACTTTGCCTACAAGATGGAGGAGAATTGCTCAGTTAGTGAGCATGTGCTCAGAATGTCTGAGTACTACAATCACTTGAATCAAGTGGGAATTAATCTTCCAGATAATTAAGATAGTGATTGACAGAGTTCTCTAGTCACTATCACCAAGTTACTAGAACTTCATGATGAACTATAATATGCAAGGGATAACGGAAACGATTCCCAAGCTCTTCGTGATGCTGAAATCGACGAAGGTAGAAATCAAGAAAAGCATCAAGTGTTGATGGTTGACAAGACCACTAGTTTCAAGAAAAGGGCAAAGGGAAGAAGGGGAACTTCAAAGAAGAACGGCAAGCAAGTTGCTGCTCAAGTGAAGAAACCCAAGTCTGGACCTAAGCCTGAGACTAAGTGCTTCTACTGCAAAGGGACTGGTCACTGGAAGCGGAACTGCCCCAAGTATTTGGCGGATAAGAAGGATGGCAAAGTGAACAAAGGTATACATGTTATTGATGTGTACTTTACTAGTGTTTATAGCAACCCCTCAGTATTTGATACTAGTTCAATTGCTAAGATTAGTAACTTGAAACGGGAGTTGCAGAATAAACAGAGACTAGTTAAGGGTGAAGTGACGATGTATGTTGGAAGTGGTTCCAAGATTGATATGATCATCATCGCACACTCCCTATACTTTCGGGATTAGTGTTGAACCTAAATAAGTGTTATTTGGTGTTTGCGTTGAGCATGAATATGATTTGATCATGTTTATTGCAATACGGTTATTCATTTAAGTTAGAGAACAATTGTTGTTCTGTTTACATGAATAAAACCTTCTATGGTCATACACACCATCGAAAATGGTTTGTTGGATCTCGATCGTAGTGATACACATATTCATAATATTGAAGCCAAAAGATGCAAAGTTAATAATGATAGTACAATTTATTTGTGGCACTGCCGTTTAGGTCATATTGGTGTAAAGCGCATGAAGAAACTCCATGCTGATGGGTTTTTGGAATCACTTGATGCTTGCGAACCATGCCTCATGGGCAAGATGACTAAGACTCCGTTCTCCGGAAAAATGGAGCGAGCAACAGATTTGTTGGAAATCATACATACTGATGTATGTGGTCCAATGAATATTGAGGCTCGCGGCAGGTATCGTTATTTTTCAGACCTTCACAGATGTTTTGAGCAGATATGGGTATATCTACTTGATGAAAGATAAAGTCTGAAACATTTGAAAAGTTCATATAATTTCAGAGTGAAGTGGAAAATCATCGTAACAAGAAAATAAAGTTTCTACGATCTGATCGTGGAGGAGAATATTTGAGTTACGGTTTGGTCTTCATTTGAAACAATGCGGAATAGATTCGCAACTCACGCCATCTGGAACACCACAGCGTAATGGTGTGTCCGAACGTCATAACCATACTTTATTGGATATAGTGCAATCTATGATGTTTCTTACTGATTTACCACTATAGTTTTGGGGTTATGCATTAGAGACAGCTGCATTCACGTTAAAAAGGGCACCATCTAAATCCATTGAGACGACACCGTATGAATTGTGGTTTGGCAAGAAACCAAAGTTGTCGTTTCTTAAAGTTTGGGGTTGCAATGCTTATAAGAAAAAGTTTCATCCTGATAAGCTAAAACCCAAATCGGAGAAATGTGTCTTCATAGGATACCCAAAGGAGACAGTTGGGTACACCTTCTATCATAGATACGAAGGCAAGATATTCGTTGCTAAGAATGGATCCTTTCTAGAGAAGGAGTTTCTCTCGAAAGAAGTGAGTGGGAGGAAAGTAGAACTTGATGAGGTAACTATACCTGCTCCCTTATTGGAAAATAGTTCATCACAGAAATCTGTTCCTGTGACTACTACACCAACTAGTGAGGAAGCTAATGATGATGATCATGTAACTTCAGATCAAGTTACTACCGAACCTCGTAGGTAAACCAGAGTGAGATCCGCACCAGAGTGGTACGGTAATCCTGTTTTGAAGGTCATGTTACTTGACCATGACGAACCTACGAACTATGAGGAAGCGATGATGAGCCCAGATTCCGCAAAAATGGCTTGAGGCCATGAAATCTGAGATGGGATCCATGTATGAGAACAAAGTGTGGACTTTGGTTGACTTGCCCGATGATCGGCAAGCCATAAAAATAAATGGATCTTCAAGAGGAAGACGGACGCTGATAGTAGTATTACTATCTACAAAGCTAGACTTGTCGAAAAAAGGTTTTTGACAAAGTTAAGGTGTTGACTACGATGATATTTTCTCAGTCTTAGCGATGCTTGAGTCTATCCGAATCATGTTAGCAAATTGCCAAATTTTATGAAATCTGGCAAATGGATGTCAAAACTACGTTCCTTAATGGATTTCTTAAAGAAGAGTTGTATATGATGCAACCAGAAGGTTTTGTCGATCCTAAAGGTCCTAACAAAATGTGCAAGCTCCAGCGATCCATCTATGGACTGGTGCAAACATCTCGGAGTTGGAATATACGCTTTGATGAGTTGATCAAAGCATATAGTTTTATACAGACTTGCGGTGAAGCCTGTATTTACAAGAAAGTGAGTGGGAGCACTACAGCATTTCTGATAAGTATATGTGAATGACATATTGTTGATCAGAAATAATGTAGAATTATTCTGCAAAGCATAAAGGAGTGTTTGAAATGAGTTTTTCAAAGAAAGACCTCGGTGAAGCTGCTTACATATTGAGCATCAAGATCTATAGAGATAGATCAAGACACTTGATAAGTTTTTTTTCAATGAGTACATACCTTGACAAGATTTTGAAATAGTTCAAAATGGAACAGTCAGAGAAAGAGTTCTTTCCTGTGTTACAAGGTGTGAAATTGAGTAAGACTCAAAGCCCGACCACGACAGAAGATAGAAAGAGAATGAAAGTCATTCCCTATGCCTCAGCCATAGGTTCTATAAAGTATGCCATGCTATGTACCAGATCTATTATACACCCTGCACTGATTTTGGCAAGGGAGTACAATAGTGATCTAGGAGTAGATCACTGGACAGCGGTCAAAATTATCCTTAGTGGAATAAGGATATGTTTCTCGATTATGGAGGTGACAAAAGGTTCGTCGTAAAAGGGTTACGTCGATACAAGTTTTGGCACTGATCCAGATGACACTAAGTCTTCATATGGATACATATTGAAAGTGGGAGCAATTAGCTAAAGTAGCTCCGTGCAGAGCATTGTAGACATAGAAATTTGCAAAATACATACGGATCTGAATATGGCAGACCCGTTGACTAAACTTCTCTCACAAGCAAAACATGATCACACCTTAGTACTCTTTGGGTGTTAATCACATAACGATGTGAACTAGATTATTGACTCTAGTAAACCCTTTGGGTGTTGGTCACATGACGATGTGAACTATGGGTGTTAATCACATGGTGATGTGAACTATTGATGTTAAATCACATGGCGATGTGATCTAGATTATTGACTCTAGTGCAAGTGGGAGACTAAAGGAAATATGCCCTAGAGGCAATAATAAAGTTATTATTTATTTCCTTATTTCATGATAAATGTTTATTATTCATGCTAGAATTGTATTAACCGGAAATATAATACTTGTGTGAATACATAGACAAACAGAGTGTCACTAGTATGCCTCTACTTGACTAGCTCGTTGATCAAAGATGGTTATGTTTCCTAGCCATAGACATGAGTTGTCATTTGATTAATGGGATCAC
The DNA here is from genome assembly GCF_002575655.3 of Aegilops tauschii subsp. strangulata. NCBI lineage: Eukaryota > Viridiplantae > Streptophyta > Magnoliopsida > Poales > Poaceae > Aegilops > Aegilops tauschii. The sequence continues at coordinate 555,321,272 of NC_053041.3, read as the reverse complement.
ATCATTAGGAGAATGATGTGATTGACTTGACCCATTCCGTTAGCTTAGCACTTGATCGTTTAGTATTCTGCTATTGCTTTCTTCATGACTTATACATGTTCCTATGACTATGAGATTATGCAACTCCCGTTTACCGGAGGAACACTTTGTGTGCTACCAAACGTCACAACGTAACTGGGTGATTATAAAGGTGCTCTACATGTGTCTCCGAAGGTACTTGTTGGGTTGGCATATTTCGAGATTAGGATTTGTCACTCCGATTGTCGGAGAGGTATCTCTGGGCCCACTCAGTAATGCACATCATTATAAGCCTTGCAAGCATTGTAACTAATGAGTTAGTTGCGGGATGATGTATTACGGAACGAGTAAAGAGACTTGCCGGTAACGAGATTGAACTAGGTATTGAGATACCGACGATCGAATCTCGGGCAAGTAACATACTGATGACAAAGGGAACAACGTATGTTGTTATGCGGTTTGACCGATAAAGATCTTCGTAGAATATGTGGGAGCCAATATGAGCATCCAGGTTCCGCTATTGGTTATTGACCGGAGACGTGTCTCGGTCATGTCTACATAGTTCTCGAACCCGTAGGGTCAGCACGCTTAACGTTTCGATGACAGTTATATTATGAGTTTATATGTTTTGATGTACTGAAGGTTGTTCGGAGTCCCGGATGTGATCACGGACATGACGAGGAGTCTCGAAATGGTCGAGACATGAAGATTGATATATTGGAAGCCTATATTTGGATATCGGAAGTGTTCCGGGTGAAATCGAGATTTTACCGGAGTACCGGAGGGGTTACCGGAACCCCCCGGGGGTTAATGGGCCATAGTGGGCCTTAGTGGAGAGGAGGAGAGGCGGCCAGGGCAAGGGCCGCGCGCCCCTCCCCCCTAGTCCGAATAGGACAAGGAGAGGGGGGCGGCGCCCCCCCTTTCCTTCCTCTCCTCCACCTCTTTCCCCCTTCTCCTAGTCCAACAAGGAAGGGAGGGAGTCCTACTCCCGGTGGGAGTAGGACTCCTCCTGGCGCGCCTCCTCCTGGCCGGCCGCACCTCCCCCCTTGCTCCTTTATATACGGGGGCAGGGGGCACCCTAGACACAACAATTGATCTCTTGATCTCTTAGCCGTGTGCGGTGCCCCCCTCCACCATAATCCACCTCGATAATATTGTAGCGGTGCTTAGGCGAAGCCCTGCGTCGGTAGAACATCATCATCGTCACCATCCCGTCGTGCTGACGGAACTCTCCCTCAAAGCTCGGCTGGATCGGAGTTCGAGGGACGTCATCGAGCTGAACGTGTGCTGAACTCGGAGGTGTCGTGCGTTCGGTACTTGATCGGTCGGATCGTGAAGACGAACAACTACATCAACCGCGTTGTGCTAACGCTTCCGCTTTCGGTCTACGAGGGTACGTGAACAACACTCTCCCCTCTCGTTGCTATGCATCACCATGATCTTGTGTGTGCGTAGGAAAATTTTGAAATTACTACGTTCCCCAACAGTAGCCAGCCGAGTTCTGTAAGCCTAGGACCCTTGGTGTGTTATATAAACTGGGGGCTAGGCACATCCATAGGACACGTTACAATCCCTTGTACTTTGTACTCTGTATACACTCCAACGCGGTAAAACCAAGAGCAAGGCGTGGGGTATTATCTCCTCCTTGAGAGCCCAAACCTAGGTAAAACCCTTGTCCATGTTACCCTCATGCCAAGTCACCTAGCTAGGATATCCTAGCGAGGGATCTGACCGATTTAGCTCCGACAGTGGTGGTCCTGCTAGGTGAATGTTGCGGCTCGATGGAAGTTCAGATCAACCATTAGATCGGTTTTGACATGACCTTTCTACCAGGGCAACTGTTCGTCTTCGGCAGCGGCGCCCTCATCGCCAACTCGTCTGGCCACCTTGACCAGGTCGAGGCCTTCTCTTCAGGCAGGGTCGTAAGATTCAGCGACATGGAGTACACCGCGGACTGGCACGGAGAGCTGATCTTCACGGGTTTGGCATCTCGCCATATCCGGAGTAGCAGACATCGGTTCTCCCAATCTCGATGTCGCATCGGATGTTGAAACTATCGGAAGAAGTCAATTTTTTCGACCCACCAACCACCCATATCGTCTCCAACGTCGAAGATCTCACAGACGTCCTCGAAGGAGCCTCCGAGAAGGTAGAAGACGCAGAAGAGGAAGTCGGTGATTCTGCAGATAGCTGACCACCAGCCACGGTGCCCTTGGGTAAGTGGCAGGCACCCTCGACATATGAGTGCTACATGGTGGACACAACCAAAGGCAACAACATTGCAAACTGTAACAACCCCGAGGACGACCCCGATTATGACCCCGAGAGGGAGAGTCCACCACGTGCTAAAACATGTGGCAAAGAGGGGGAACCTCGCTCGCTAAGCGAGTCGGCCCCTACGACGAGGAAATACTGAACGAATCATTGGGTAGCCCTCACCACGATGAAGCTCGGCTGAGGCTACTCTAGTTACCAAGGAAGGTGGCCAAAGACAATAATGAGCTGCTTAGGCAGATTCAAGATCTTGAGGATCTCTGGTAGCAGATCCTCCAATACGAGGATCCGAAGGCACCCAAGAAGGCACCAATCGGGCACGGCCAAAACCTGATCAAGGACTTGGACGCCGCAGCAGACCACAATGTGAGCTTCAAACGCACGTGGGTGAAAAACCTGAACCCCGGTGCGGGAGATCCCCCCGGCCCGCCATGACAGCCCGCGAGCCGATACCGGCAAACGCGCTCAGGAAGTGGCAAGACATCACATGACCCACGCCGAAGCATATCGCGGAGAAGTCGAGTTCTCGCCCCAAAGTGCAAGGTCAGACCCCACCCGGGGAGGAGGCTCCTCAGATGATCTACCAGGCCAAGAATGATGTACACCATCCCGCGTCACTACGAGGCTGCTGTCGAGCGAGCGGCTCAACAACGCGACCAAAACTAGATCCCAGTTTAATATGTTTTGCCGACAACCCAGATTCAACATAGAGAATTTGTGATAATACTTGGGGTGGCACCACCCTATCGATGAGCCGAGCGAATGCCCTGGCCCCTGGGTCTCTAGGAGGTAGCTCTGGTACACCCTGACCTACCCCAGTCACCATTATATGGAGATTTCTCATGATATTTAGTATTTTCCTTAGAAAAGATGAGAACTGAGGGGAAAGGATCCCCTGTCTTTATTCTTATAGAAGACGAGTCCTCGAACCCAGGTCAGGGACAGCTCACCTTGGAGCTTTCTACCACTACACCAAAGGAGGGTTCTCAGCTTTTCCTTTTCCGAACATTCAAACTCTGCTTGCTATCAATTGCTTATACATGATACAACCAAATTTACAAGAGGATTTCATAACAATAATAAAGATTAGTCTCTAATCATCATTTGTTGAGCAGTACAAAGCTGCTATAACTAAAAGAAGGAAGATGCTATTAAAGAGTGAGAAAAAAGCAAAAGTAAACTAGCTTCTTGGAGACTTACACTCAATATATTGGTTTATTTTGAAGTAGCGAATGTACTAGGCCGAACCCAGCAGCTCACTTCCGTGACGATCGACGCTGGTATAACCGTTTCGACAGTCCCAGCAACTAAATCATACTAGTAAGCGTGCACGTGCAACGCACGTATCAAACATGAAAAACTCTTACGAAATATACATAAATTTCTTGAATTTTTTGAAAATTCATACAAAGTGCATTTCTTGACTCATACAAATAATTTGATTATCATTCTTCATGATCAAGATTCTTGTTGAAAAAAACATCGCACATCTTTGCGTTAATTATATAGTCTCTTATCTAAATGCACACTTTCTCAATGCATAGCGCCCAAATGATTATAATCCCCTGTAAATGAATTTCAGTATTTGAACAAAATATACAGGCGGGCTTCGGCCCATTGCACTATGTGTCAAATATACAACCGTTTGAAATTTTGCTAATCATATTGTTATAGTATAATCTAATCAGAAATTAGAATCACCTTGTTGGATAATAGATTATTTAAAAGGTTAATCACCATTCTCCATACACACATACAAGTACCATTCAATAAAGATCCATTTATGTATCAACAATAATAACGAACTATTACTATGAGAAAATGGAGTGTCTTTCACAGAAGTGATAAAATGCCAGGTGAGAAAATCAAGTATCAACATTTATATATCTCCAGCCAATTGAAGATAATGTCATGCAAACCAAACCATGCCTTCGCTCTTTACAACAAGAATTCCTGCCAAGCAAAGCAGAGAAGTGCAGAATAAGGAATTTTCTTTATAGAGCTATCCTCCAATTCCTAAAACACATATAAAAGTCATGCATGACACACTTTACATTTCAGTGTTGGCACTGCAAAAAAAAAACATGTCATGATTTCCCTATATACTTTCTTGGCGCATATATACGGAACTCCTAACCCAAACTTACCCAAGAAACTGTAGGTTCTTATCAACAAAATTCCATCAGACTATTAGAATGGACAAATGAGGATTTTTTTTTTTACTTAGAGAACCTCACATCGACCATCCGACATGTCCCAATTTTGTGAAAAATAGCAGATCATCAACAAGCTCACACAACATTGTTCATCAAGCTCTAAACTCTGAATGCGAGGGGAGCTCACAGTACATGTTTTCCCCGCTGGTTTTCCAACTGGCCAATCGGCTGATGGTACCAAACCAACTGCAATACATAATAAAACTTGTTGGTTGATGCAACCAAACCAACTACAATAAATCCTAAGCCAAGTCGGTTGACACACCATAAATCGGCTGCAACTCCAAATAAGAAAATGTTCAAACAGAAAAAGACAACAATGAACTTGAGATCTTGCCTGCACCTTGTCAATCTCCTCCTGGACTTGTTGACGCCTTTGAGAATTGTAAGCACTTCGCGCGGAGGAAAACAACATTCAGGCAAGTCTCCGTCACTACATCAGTGCATCCACCAAGTATAAAAAAGGTTCCCAACTCACCTCCACGGCAAACTCAAAGGAAATAATGGATTTACACAGCTTTAAAGTAGGCTTTTCTGAAAACAAACTCAAAATTGAATTAGACCACAATTTACAAAATTAAGGTAACTGGGAGAAAGATATGACAAAATTCATGAAATTCTCATAACATTTGTACTGTGAATGACAACAGAAAAAAGAAAAGAAGAACTGAATAACAGTAATTGGAAGGATAGAACAACATTTGCTTTAAATAAAATTAGCTAGCTGAGGCTGCAAGAACAACATAGAAGCTAGCATGGATCTAGCAACTACTAAAGTACATTTTAGGCAAGCACGCCTGACCAGCTACATACCATTTAATTGCTGGTGCTAAAAGAGATATAACTCAGAAACGCAGACCTGCACGTCTCCTTGTGTTCTTGGCTATTTGTGTACCTGCCCTTTGTCCCTATCCATGGGTGTAGGAAGAGCAGATTGGGCAAATCATAACATACAAGCATCCAATACAGGCTAACGTTCAGAGAAGCATGTACTAATTTAGCTTGTAGAAATTCAGAGAAACATGTGTTGAAGAAGCTAGCTCACGGGAAAGCATGCCGCTTGGTGGCGAGGGCCTCAACGTGGTGGCAGCGGTGGTCAAGCAGAGGAGTGGAGGCCGGAGCGGCAGCCCGCACTCACGTCCATGGGTATTTCTTGTGCCGAAGACCATGTTGCCTCATTAAGTTTACACACTCATGGCAAAGAAGCATCTGTGTGACATTTATATCTCAAACCTGCACAAGAAAGGTTAATATGCAAATTTCTGCCATATTTCTTTGCTGGGTTCTAAATCTGACATTGACAGACAACATAAGGTTAATAGGCTCACATATCCTTGCTAGGGAAAAAGTGGTACCATACAGGAATAGTAGGAAATAAGTTAGAGAACACTAATAGCTTAAGAGTACATATAGCTTGCACATGCATGGGCTCACACTCAGTATCAAGGAATAAGATAGCACATAACTGCATGACGAACAGATCAGCCATGCCCATCTACTTCCCTCATTGCCTGCAGGAAATGTCATGTCAAATCCATTCAGTGGACACATAACTGAATTGTGCAAAATCAAGTGAAGTAAAAAACACAAAATTCCTGGTTTATCAATTCACTAAGTTGGCACTTGGCAGGCATTATAAGTCCCACACCGCCCTAAACAATTTACTAAGCACGTACATTATAGCTTCAATGCATTGGACAGAAAAACAAATTACCTTCTTCCCTGCGACGCTTCATTTAAGTCTCACGCCCACTCATGGCGACATAAGAAAAAACCCACAGTAATTTAAGCAAAAGAGAGTGAGGGAGAGAACCTTGGAAGAAGCGGACACTGGCGTCGAGGAGCTGCTGGGACCAAGAGGAGGAATCGCGCAGGTCGAGCCGTCGAGGGAGCAGACCTCCAGGGCGCCGCGGCGGATCAACTCTAGGCATAGCGCGGCGCCGACGAAGCCCTGCCCGCCAGTCACCGCGAACCGCACGCCCTCGATCCCCTCGTTCTCGCTCAGATGCATCTCGACTGCAGCTTCGGGTGTGGGGCGGCGCGGCGGATCATAGCGACCGCAGTGGGGCTCGGGCGGCGACGCGGCGTGGCCGTGGAGGTGAAGAGGGAAATAGGGGAGGGATGGCGTCCGTCGCGCGGGGCGGCGGCAGAGGCTGGGAGGCGTCCGTGGGGAGAGGGGAGCATAGCGGTGGGGAAGAAAGGCAGGGGCGCCATTGGGGCAGTGGATAATTTGTTGGGTTCAAATGCGTTTAGCGGCGTGATGTGCGGAGGGGCAGGACGTGCGTGGGGTGGTCTGCCTGGCAGAACATTTAATCTGAAGCGTTAGTTTGTGTGGCAGACTTTGGATGTAATTTAGTTTGATTGATCTAACGTCTCCGGTATTTTTGTATACACTTCGCTGTGTGGCTTTAGAGGGGGGTATATTTACTCTTTTAATAGTAGTATAGATATAGATATAGATATAGATATAGATGCATAAATATTTGTGATGGTCTTCAATGTGGCAGGCCCTGATGTTATTGTCCATCCATCCGAGCTCTCTGTCGCTAAGTTACCACGTCCTCTTGGATGGAAAGTGTAGACTTTCCTCCTGCCTTCCTCCTTCACACGGATGGACTGGCCCTGGGAAAGAAACCAGCTGGTGTCCTCAAGCTCCTGGTCATCGAGGGGCGACCACGCCAGCGCTTCCATGTCCAGCTGCAAGAACTTGAAAGCACTCGCACGGGGACACGATACAATCACAACTTTCCCAATGGACGCAACAAGGTAGTGGGCGTCTTGTATGCTCCACTCTGGACAAGAGGCCGCTCTCCAGGCCATTTCTGTGATGTCGAAGATCAGGATCTGCCCGAGAAATTCGGCGCAGACGGCCTGTGTCCCGACCAGTGCCACGTCCATGATCAAAGTGTTGTGGAAGGATTTGCACATTGCTTCCGACAGGTGCAGTTGGCAGGTATGCTTGTGGACGCACCAGTACACGTCTCCAGGGCACGCGACATGGACGGTCGGAACGACGCTCATGATCTGGACGCACGCAACAACCAGGGGAGCCCCACTTCCGCGACGAGGATCAGCGTAGAAAACGAAGTAGCACTTGTCGGGGGAGCGAAGCACCGGCATGTCGATCCGCCTGCCGGTGCTAGGGTGGACTAGGAAGACGACCTGCTCTTGGAAGTGGAATGGCTTGTGTCGGACCATGAGAAGCCAGCCGCAGCTCTCGAATTCGACAAAGGCGTCTGGAAACAGCGCGCTGGTTATCCCGCAGATGTTTCCGCTGGAAACATCGAACAGCAGCCGCTTCTTGCTGTTGTGTTCCATGGCAAACAGAGCCAATGGCAGCACCCTCGCCTCTTCAGACGGGTCATCTCTGTTGACAGAATCTGATTCCATTGAGTAAATAGCATAAAACTACTACTTTACAGGCTAGTGTTGCAAAAAACTACCGGTTTCTATTTTTTCTCAAAAAACTACCAAACACGTGGTCGACTGTTTCAAAAAACCCCAAATGACCGTTGTTTAACAATTAAACCTATTTATGACAGGTCGGGCCCGCACCTAAACAAACCGTTTGTTTGACCGTTAACTGACATATGGGTCCCACATGTCTGTGTTTCTTCATCATAATCTAATAATTTTAAAAAAGCAATCATGCCCTTGTAAATATTTTTAAAAAGCAATCAGGTCCCTGCAAAAAAATTAAAAAGGCAATCGGGTCCTTCCCGTGGCTGTGCTCCAGATCGAGACGAGCGGGGCGCCCGCAACCATGCTCGCCCGCCATCAGCTATCGTGTGGAGCTCTCGCCGGCGGCCAGGTCGCGGGTCAGGGAAGGAGACGGCTCGGCAAGGTCGCATGCCAGGTCGCGGGCCAGGCGGAAGGGCGCGAAGGCGGGGCTTCTCCAGGCGGGCGAGGGTCCAGGCGAAGCTCCTTGCCGGCCACCGCCTCCTCTAGCCGGCGAGCCGCGCCGGTAACCGCCGTGAGCTCCTCGCCACGCGGCCTCTCTCCCTTCCCTCTTCCTCGCGCTGGCTCGAGGTGGGTGGAGCAGCTCGACCAGCTCCGTCCGGTGGCACCGACTGGAGGTGGTGGCAGCATGGCCGGCCTCGGCGCGGAGGCGGGGCTCGATGTGCTCTATCCCGCGGCGCCGATTGGAGGTGGTGGCGGCGTGGCGGGCCTCAGTGCGGAAGGAGGCGACGAACGTGGCTCTGCGCGGCGGCGTGGGCCGGCGGCCATGGTCTCTGGTGTGCTTCGGCGTAGGTGAGAGAGAGGAGAAGAAGATTGCTAGAGAGGAGAAGAAAATGGGGAGAGACACTGACAGGTGGCCCCCACATGTCAGTTAACGGTCAAACAAACGGTCAAACAGACGGTTCATTTAGGTGCGGGCCCGACCTGTCATAAATAGGTTTAATTTTTAAACAACGGTCATTTGGGTTTTTTTTGAAACAGCCGACCACGCGTTTGGTAGTTTTTTGAGAAAAATTAAAAACCGGTATTTTTTGCAACCCTAGCCCGTAAAGTAGTAGTTTTATGCTATTTACGCGATTCCATTGCCAATATCTGACAGAAGCAATGTGGACTTATTAGAGCATCAGTGGAGTACAGGGTTTATATTGATATGGTGGTAAACCTATACTAGAGAGTCTCTTGTGATTCAGGGAACTCTTATTATGAATCTGATAATCCTGCAAACCTCCATAATCTGTGAAGAATTGGTTACTAGTATCGCTGTGCAAAAGTCAAAAATCAAATTCATGTTACCCAGATTATACTTGTAACTTTGCAAGGAGGTGTAAAAGGAATCCGATTTGGCTGCAATGGAGCAAGCAGCTCTAACTCTAACGATTCCCGAAGCAACGCCAAACACAGAAGCTGGATGTTGACCAGAATCCTGTACCTGAAATCGGGCGGAGAGAGACGCCGGCGGAGGACGGACGGTGTGCCGTGTAGGCGTGTAGCACGTACGGACGGTGCGGTTCGTATAAGTTGGCAAAAGGGCTCCGGTTGCGGAGGGCGACTCGGAGCTCGAGCGGGCGCCGAGAAGGGGCCGCACGGCGGCCGGAGTCGGACCGGAAGGTCGGAGGGGAGAGGGAGTGGGGAATTTTTTGGCTGGGGGCGGAGGCGGGAGCGTGCGGGCCGTCGGATCCAGGCAACGGCGCAGATCAGCGCGCCGCGCCTGCACTAAGCGGGGAGTCCGGTTCGGGTCGCGCCGAACGGACCAGACACCAGACCAGAGTGGATTGGGGAAAAAGAAAGAAAAACCAGCGAAGCACGGCCGCCCCCTTCCCCCTCCGCGCCGGCGCGCGGCTAAACCCCCACTAACCCCCTCACACGCTCCCGCCGCCGCAAAACCCTAAACCCCGCCGCCATGCGCCGCCTCCCGCCCCTCTCCCAGCGCGCCGCCGCCGCGGTCGCCGCATCCGCGCCCCCATCCCCATCCCCATCCACCTCCACCCCGGACCTCGTCGCGGAGCTCGGCCGCGTCCTCTCCACGCGCCGCTGGAACAAGGGCCGGGCCTACAAGCGCCTGGCGCCCTCCGTCACGCCGGCCCTCGTCGCCGACCTCTTCCGCGCCCCCTCGGCCGCCCCCGACCCGGGCACGGCGCTCGCCTTCTTCGACTGGGTCGCGCGCCGCCAGGGCTTCCGCCACACGGCCGCCTCCCACGCCGCGCTCCTCCACCTCCTCTCGCGCTGGCGGGCCCCCGCGCGCTACGAGCAGCTCGTCTTCTCCATGTTCGGCTGCGCGCGGAGCGCCGAGGACGCGCGCGCCTCCGCCGACGCCCTGCGGGCAATCTGCCGAACCGGTGCCGCGCGCCACGCGCTGTCCCCGGCCTGCTACAACTTCGCGCTCAGGTCGCTCGCGCGCTTCGACATGACGGGGGAGATGGAGCGGGTCTACTCGCAGCTCGTCGGGGACGGGCTGCTGCCGGACACCAAGACGTACAACGCCATGATTAAGTCCTACTGCAAGGAGGGCGACCTCCCCAAGGCGCACCGGTACTTCAAGCTGTTGCTGGAGTGCGGGCTGGAGCCGGACACGTTCACGTGTAACGCGCTGGTGCTGGGTTACTGCCGGACGGGCAACCTGAGGCGGGCCTGCTGGCTGTTGCTGATGATGCCGCTGGTCGGCTGCCAGAGAAATGAGTACTCCTACACCATTTTGATTCAGGGTCTGTGTGAGGCGCGGCGTGTAAGGGAGGCGCTTGTGCTGTTTTTGATGATGAGGGGTGATGGGTGCTCCCCGAATTCACACACATACAAATTCCTGATCGGCGGCCTATGTAAGGAGGGCAGGGTTGCTGACGCCAGGATGTTGCTTGATGAGATGTCTCGGGGAGGTGTTGCTCCAAGTGTTATGGCATATAATGCAATGATTGTAGGGTACTGTAAGGCAGGAAGGATGCAGGATGCATTGGGGATTAAGGAGCTGATGGAAGGAAATGGGTGCCACCCGAATGATTGGACATACAGCACTTTGATTCATGGCCTCTGTGATGGGAAGATGGATGAAGCTGAGCAATTGCTGGATAGTGCTGTTAAAGGAGGTTTTACACCTACGGTTGTCACATTCACTATCCTGATCGATGGGTACTGCAAAGCTGAAAGGATTGATGATGCACTCAGGGTGAAAAATAATATGATGCTGAGTAAGTGTAAACTTGATATACATGTGTATGGGAAGTTGATCAATAGCCTCATTAAGAAGGATAGGTTAAAAGAGGCGAAGGAGTTGTTAGCTGAAATTCCGGCAACTGGTTTGGTTCCAAATGTGTTCACCTACACATCTGTAATTGATGGCTTTTGCAAGATCGGGAAGGTTGATTTCGCACTAGAGGTCTTGAAAATGATGGAACGCGATGATTGCCAGCCAAATACATGGACCTACAACTCTCTGATGTATGGGTTAATTCAGGATAAGAAACTTCACAATGCAATGGCGCTGATAACTAAAATGCAAAAAGATGGAATAACTCCTGATGTTATCACCTATACCACTTTGGTTCAAGGCCAGTGCAATCAGCATGAATTTGAGAATGCTTTCAGGTTACTTGAAATGATGGAGCAGAATGGTCTGACACCCGATGACCAATTATACAGCGTCTTAACTGGTGCACTGTGCAAAGCTGGAAGGGCTGAAGAAGCTTATTCATTTCTTGTTAGAAAAGGAATAGCCCTAACTAAGGTACTCTATACTATTTTAATTGATGGTTTCAGCAAGGCAGGCAAAAGTGACATTGCCGCCACCCTCATAGACAGCATGATTGGTGAGGGTTGCACACCAGATTCATACACGTATAGTGTACTGCTGCATGCTTTATGCAAAGAAAAGAAGCTGCAGGAAGCTTTGCCGATACTGGATCAAATGACTCAAAGGGGAATAAAATGTACCATTTTTGCTTATACAACTCTAATCAACGAAATGCTCAGAGAAGGGAAGCATGACCATGCTAAAAGGATGTACGATGAAATGGTTTCATCAGGTCACAAGCCAAGTGCAACCACATATACTGTATTCATTAACTCATACTGCAAGGAAGGTCGAGTGGAGGAGGCTGAGAACTTAATTGTGGAAATGGAGAGAGAAGGTGTTGCCCGTGATGCAGTGACCTACAACACATTCATTGATGGCTGTGGGAATATGGGATATATTGATCGCGCATTTCATACTCTGAAGCGCATGGTGGATGCATCATGTGAGCCAGATTATGCGACCTACTGCATTCTGCTCAAGCATCTTCTAAAAGAGAATTTTAATTTCCGTTATGTAGACACCTCTGGCATGTGGAACTTCGTAGAGTTGGATACTGTTTGGCAGTTTCTTGAAAGGATGTCAAAACATGGTCTGAATCCCACAATAACGACATACAGTTCTCTCATTGCAGGATTCTGCAAAGCCAACCGCATTGAAGAAGCATGTGTTCTTTTTGATCATATGTGCAGTAAAGATATACCACCTAATGAAGAGATATACAAATTACTTATCAAGTGCTGTTGTGATACCAAGTCCTTTGAGAAGGCCTCTTCATTTGTGCACAACATGATACAACACAGGTTTCAGCCTCATCTTGAATCATACCAGCTTCTTATACTGGGACTTTGTAACGAGGGAGAATTTGAGAAGGCTAAATCACTGTTCTGTGACTTGCTTGAACTGGGCTATAATCATGATGAAGTTGCATGGAAAATTCTAAATGATGGTTTGCTCAAAGGTGGTTATGTTGATATATGTTCTCAGATGCTGTCTACCATGGAGAATAAACACTGTTCCATTAGTTCTCAGACACATGCTATGGTGACCAATGGCTTGCATGAGGCATCTGGCAGTCTGGTTGGTGAACTCCAAGGAGAAGCTCTTTGAGTCAGCTTGACTGATATGTTCATGCTAATAGATGGTGTGTTTCATTGGCCATACATTTAGTCTGTAACTTTCAGTCCAATGGTAAGTGTCCACACAAATCATGTGGAGTACTCCCTCCGTCCCAAATTAGGTGTCTTAACTTTGTACTAACTTTAGTACAAAGTTGTACTAAGGTTAAGACACTTATTCTGGGACAGAGGGAGTACTATATATTTATCCAAACACGTTATTGCTAAAATTTAGTAGAGACAATTTTCTGCCCATCAGTACACCTTCCTTTCTTGATTTTCCGTTCCATGAAAATCTTGCCTACAAATTGTCACGTTGTTTTCAAATCATAACCTGTATCATCCTTCACCCTAGAAACCAACCATGTCACATGGCTCTGTATGGTTTTGAATCTGCTGAAAGCTCCACCCCTTCATGGCATAATTGATCTTTTATAAACCTGCAGAATATAATGGTTGCTAGACTTGTCACGATTTAGCAAATATGATCCAGTAAAGCAGATACTTTGTTGAGAAAGTTGTACAGTACAAAACTTCGATCAAGGCATCAACTAACTAAAAGGTAATCCCTTCCTTTTTTTTTTGCCAGGAAGACATGTGCAATTTTGATATAAGCGAGGCACATGTGCAGATTGCATGCAGCACCGCGTTTTACATGACTGACTTGAGATGAGCAACATCCAGTTAGGATGCCGTTTGATCAGCTAAATGCCAATACATGTTGCTCAAGCTGATCTGTTTGTCAGAAACAGGATTATCATACCAATTCATATTCAAACCAAAGGCACTTTCTCGTCACGCAGTTGGGAGGTATGTACTGCATGGCTTCTCCATTCTATGTGATACGTTTGCTTTACTATGCATTTGGTTACCTTCTTATGTTGATGTTACAGAAGCATCGTCCTTCCCTTTTATGCAGATAGTCAGTGTCAGGCTCACCCAAACCTATGGCTTATGGAGTCTCATTGCTTGCTTTACTTTGGGGGTAATCAATTATACCTGTCATTGTTTGATTGCCATATTTTGGTGGTATAGATGCCATACAGTTCTTTTTACATTGGAGAAGTTTATTTTTGAATGATATAAAACAGTCTACCTCTATGACTCCTATTTATGTAGTGATTCTTATCAGAGCATTTAGTGTGGTGCGAAATAATGTATCAACTTGAAAGAATTAAACTTAAAAATTATTGGATAGGTACAGACTTATTTTGTAAAAAATAGATATGTAGATAGACTTGTTTACTACTACCTTTGTCCTCGAATGTATGCCACTGTGGGGTGCATAGAGTCAACCTTTAGAAATCTTGATGACTAATATGTGAGGAAGTACAATTTATTCATTTTGCATAATTATTTTACGTTGTCCACGCTTATTGTTTTCTATAAAACATGTTATGTTCAGAAATTATAGTCATAGTCCTGCATCAGAGACTGTAAATGAAGATCATACATTTGTGAATGGAGTAGGATTTCTTGTTGTTTAGCTATGTTTTATATACTTTCAAATCTTGGCCAACAAAGAACAGTGGTTTGGATTGCATTTTGCCACATTGAGACATCCAGTGGCGGAGACAGGGGGATGCCAGCAGCCCCCCCCCCCCCCCCCCCCCACACACACACACACATCATGATTTTGCTACTAAATTACTGATGAATAGTGCTGAATTAGAGATTTTTTACTATTGAACATCCATTTTCCTATGGACTGGCCCTCCCCAACCTATTTCAACGGCACTTGACCCCCCTAATCCAAATTTTCTGCCTCCGCCACTGGAGACATCATTCATCGTCCGTGGCGAGACTTTGACAAAACGAAACACGATAGTTTGATGCGGTAACACGTTCTACAAGACAGGCACTCATTTGAACTCAAATACTCTCTCTCTCTCTCTCTCTGAGATACTTGGCAAAGTGACAACTAGTTCAGTACTTTAACTCCTAAGAGTAAATTGCAGCACAAGTTGCATCTGGACCATGAACTAGAAATCTGAACATATGCATGATTATATAGATTTTCATTAAGCGTGGTAAATCAATATATTCCTAGTCTCCTTCCTCTCTGCCCTTGTGGTGCCAGTGGGCCTGCCATCATGCCACCTGGTTCCAGGGCTATCTCAAATAGGCCTTAGCCCCCCTATCCTACCATGGTTAATAACACCTGCATGGTCTGAAGCATCACCATTTTTCTAAATCAAATAGGTACGAGAGTATAACTTGAGGTGTTATTAGTCTAGTGATGAAATGCTGTTTAGCCGATCAAGTGCAAAGAGCACCCTCAAGTGAAAGGTTGGGTTCAGTCATTGCACTTGGAAATTGGAATCTCTGGATGACTGTGTAACCTACGTGAAGGCTTTACATTGATGCCTAATTCAGAGGTGCCAAGACTTCATGCTCTTAACTGAAGAGTATCAATCTCAGGTATGTCTTGGTCGTCTGTCACACTGTTCTGTGATTTCTAGGGATGTCAAGTTCAGCATGTTTGCTCCCTTGTGCGGATCTCTGATTTTGGGCTTGCGGAGTGGCTTTTTGAAAAATCGTGTCGAGTTCCCCATTGAATTATGATAGCCTAGTGATAATGCCATATTAGCCAGAAGACCAAAACAGTAATGTGATTGTTGTTTTAACTGTAACTTTACACACTTAATACAGGCATATGGCTCCAGAGTACTTGCATGCATGGGATCATAATGAGAAGATTTCGGTGTTTTCATATGGATTGTTGCTTCTTGAATTGTAAGTCCATTCTTGGTCAACTGCATAGGCAAAACCGCTGAACAACATGAAAGAGCTAGTGGATCCTTCTCATGACATTGCAGATGACTCAGAGAGGAACACGCTCCCCAACAGTTGCATTCATGTGCATTCACCACAGGGCAAGCTCACGGCCTTGTATGAAACCGGTGAGTGAGTTATACATATCTGCCATTTGCAAGTGCAAATTGAGCATAAAGGTTTTTTTTTTTTTTTTTTTTTTTTTTTTTTTTTTTTTTTTTTGCATCAAGTTTTGAGTTATACATATCAAGTTGACGAGCTGGTATGCTGGTTGTTGGTTGCAGGTACTCGGTTTCTTGAAGGTAGATAGTCCACGTACACAGATGTGCGGACCTTAACTCCCAAAGCTCCACATGTTCAACTCGTGGTTCAGAAGACTGGAATGGACTCGCACACTCTAGCGACCTTAATGGTGTGGAATGCGGCATATGCAGGCTGCCTTGGAGCGGTGAAATTTAGTACGGCGTGTATTTGTTGACAGGTTTTTCCATCTTTTGTAAATCATCTGTCTGTACATTCTGATCCTCCTACTTTTCATATGTTGAAGATTGCATGGATTTGAGAGACCAATCATCGCCGCTGGGAATTTTCAATAGTATTCAGAATTATTTCCTGTTTCCTCACTGCGGACTTATTTTTTCGGACAGTTTTAACTTGTAGGGTCCTTTGTACTTATTGATGAATAATTTCAATTTATGGACGAACAAGTCGAGCACGTGACTATCTTCGTTGTACAGATGAATCTCATGTACTAATATACTATGCCCCCGTTTTTAGAGTGAGGCGTTTTGGCTTCCAGGATCATCGCTCAATAAAAAAATCAAAACAAATACTAAAATTTTTCAAAAATTCCAATTTTTTGGCATGGTAGATAATTTGGTGCGTGATGTCCGCTCTAAATTTCAAATCATTTGCACATCTGAGTAGCTCTTGGCAAAAAAGACAAATTTTGAGTGTGTTAAATAGTGTATTATTCTAACCCAATTTATCTTTTTTGCTGAGAGCTACTAAAATGTCCAAATGCTCTGAAATTTGGAGCGCACCTCACGCACCAAATTATCTACCTTGCACACAAAAATTAGATTTTTTTTTAAATTCATGAATTTTTTCTTAAGCAGGTGCAGATGAGCTCGAGCTTAGAATTGGATATTGGCACTATAAAAGTACATATACACTAGCGATACTGTGATAGTGATGAGAGGATCTTTGTCTTTTTTTTTTGCAAGACATTTAACATGCTATTGCAAGTTTCTCGGATGTGAACTTAGTTCTTTGCATGTGTTCTTAGTTCTATTTGTGAACTGTTTCTTGCTCACTTTTTTTCATGTTATGGATAGCTAATGTACATTCATGCGTTTACTACTCCCTCCGTTCCAAAATAGATGACTCAACTTTGTACTAAAGTTAGTATAAAGTTGGGTCATCTATTTTGGAAAGGAGGGAGTATTTGTTAAGACAAAGAGGGCCTCGCCCCGATCCCATTTCTCAATGAAATCAAAACCGAGTTCGAAGGATTCAGTGAACATTCCTTGGGGATACGACGGCCATCACCGAAGTAGCCTCCAACCGTGATGCCAAGCTTGCAGTTCCAGTCGATTCACTGAAGTAGAGATCCGCACCCCCCCCCCCCCCCCCCCGCGCGTGCTTCTGGACTGTCCATGTGCGGGCGGTCTTGTTTGTGCTTTAATAACACACTCCCCTAGCCTAATAATTATGACTCCATACTCCAATACGTCCACGCTCTTTATTTCAACACATGGCATCCCAATCCGTGTTACTCCCTCCATCTCAGTTTACAAGTCTTGCACGTGTACCTAGGTCGTTAATTTGACCAACTTAATAAGAGGCATACATTACAAAAAAAATATCATTAGAAACTTTAGATATTCTATTTTCTAATGATATAATTTTTTTGTTAAACAATTTATTTTATATAAGTTAAATTGACGACCTAGATACACGTGCAAGCCTTGTAAACTGAGATGAAGGGAGTACCACTTATCCTCCTTCCCACCCTCGTCGACGGTGGCCTCAGGGGTGACACAATCACAACGTTTGAATATTGCCAATTCTAAGGCGTCACTCTCTTGGCATAAGATGATAATTCTGCTTTTTTGTGTGTTGTTTTGGCGAGGTATGCATGCATGGTTATAGATGTTTTTTCGCTTCTCATCCTGGTTTTGCTAAGGTGTTCATTTTTGATCCGGATCGGCACCAATATGAAAGAAATATTGATCATGCACTATTGATTGAGGTTGCACCTTAAATAGAATTTTTAAAATGGTTAACATGTAAAATAACATCATACTCAACTTTTGCAGATTTTTCTGATCAAATTACATATTTAACATGTTAAATTTGGAATTATGGTTTAAAAGATATGGAATTTAAAAAGATTTTTGATATATATTATGAGATTAACCCAAATATCATGGGGTTTCCTACAAAAGAAAAAACATGAGTTAAAATTGGCATGCAGATTGATTACCAGAAATATCAGTTTTTTTTTTGAAAAAAGAGAAAATCTGACTTAAAAGTGGACTACGGGCTGATTAACAGGAACATGAGGGAGTTTTTTGAAAATAGCATGATGGACCAAGAATACCTATTGCAAAAAATTCTGTTTTTTGCTACTTTTAAAAATGTATATATTTTGATTAACAGGTCTATATTGCAAAAAATATATATACACCTTTCCGTTTTTATTTTCTGTTTTTTGCTACTTTTAAAAATGTTTGGCATTTCAAAAAAAATCTGAGCTTTAATAAACGTTCACAATTTAGAAAAAGGCCGAAATTGCAAAATATGTTCATGATATTCCGAACTCCAAAAAGTGTTCACGAATTTTAGAAATATTCTTGGATTTTAAAAAATATTCACAAATTTGGAAAATGTGTAAATTTTATAGATAGTTTTCAATTAAAAACGTTCGAAATTTCAAAATATTGGTATCAAAAAACGAATTCAAAAAAAAGTTCCCAAATTGCAAAAATCTTTGGCGATTCAACAAATGTTTACGAATTTAAAATTTTCATGAATTTTAGAACGTTCCGAAAATAATAAATATTTGGAATTTTAAAAATGGAAAATTAGAAAAATAGAATAAAAAAGAAAACCAGAAAAGGAAAAAAACGGTTGAACCTTCCCAAAAATGGCAGGAAAAAAAAACCCACCATCCGCACTGGGCTGACCAAATAGCGTGCAAGCGCGGAAGATGGGTGTGCGATTGATCGGGGTCTCTATTTGCCGACCCACGAGGCAAATAGGATACCGCAATTACGGTAGCAAGGAAGCATTAGCAATCCGAAACTAGGTCGTGCATCATGGCCTGACGCCGAGACCGAGCAAATACGCGTAAGAGCTGCTCGATGGCGCTCTAGCCTTTGCAACTCGAGAAAGTTTGTGTGGTGCCCGCGTAATACGTTGATAAACAGAGGTGCCCCAGGTGTTTTTTTAGTTTATATTTGATTCAAAAATCAAATGTGTTCCAAATCCTTTAGGAAAAATTTACAGAGGCTCAATTAACATTTTGAGTTTAAGGAAAATGATTTCCTGCCAAAATAAAAGATATGACCTTGTTTTGAAAATGGTAATTATTCCCTTTTATTCAAAAATCAAATTCATTCTAATCATCTTGGGAAAATTACAGAGACTCAAATTGTTATTTGCAACTTCAGAATTTTTTTTTCATCCCAAATTATATATTTAAATTATCACCCTATTGTGGGATAACAATTTATTCCCTAAGTACTTTTAGGGTTCAATTTAATTCCCAATTTTAATTTAGGGTTCCAACAATGTTTCAGACTTATGAAATATCAACCCAAATTGTTTTAGGGAAGGACGCACACATTTTTTAGCCCAATTTTGGCCTTTATAAATAATCCCTAAATGATAATTTAGGGTTCTGAATAATTTCAAAGTTTTATCTGAGCCACAATTTCACTTAATTAAATCAGTTCCTAATCAATCAATCAGAAGCAAATTTGCAAAAAAATGACCCTAATACCTTTTTTTAACATTTCAAATTTGGGAAATATTTGATTTGTGACAGACCCTTAGCTCCTAGTGATGCCATAGGAGCCGGTGGCAATGTAGACGTAGGTGGCGTAGCTAGTAAATTGCCAAAAACCACCAAAATTGCAAGCGACATATAAAAAAGGAAAATGCTTGGCTTCAAGTGGCAGATCGCACCCGAGCGTCCACCAGCTTGTCCGTTCGACGCGCGTACTACCCGTGCGGTTCCTTCTTTTCCTTTTCTTTCGGTCAACATGACCGCTGCTCACTGCTCACTGCCTGTTACAATAGTTTCTGCAGCAAGGTCCGTGTTGCAAAAAATGTAACAATACCTTTGTTGCAGAAAAATTAAATTGCAACCAGACTTTTGTTGTAAAAAAATATAAATTCCAGCAAGACCTGTGTTGCAAAAAAAAAAAACTGTAACAAGAGCTGTGTTGCAAAAGAAAAATTTGCAACTTGATAGTTGCAAAAATTTCTGCAACATGACCCGTATTACGGAAATTTGCTGCAACACGACCTGTGTTGCAATGATAGAAAATTAAGTTTGGTCGCTCAATCCACCTCATCGGATGGCTCGCGAGGCGGCGGATCTTTTAGAAAGATCCGTCGGCCCACGCGTAGCAGCACCCTATAAAAAACCACCAAATCGTTATCGGTTTACAAAACATCATTTTTGGGACGGTTTTTTTTTGTTGCCGAAAGTACTAACAGTTCGATTGATCCACGTTTTGAATTGAAATATGGCACATACGTCCTGTGGTCCGTGATGGAGTGGCAGCAAAATCAAAAAGCATTTGACGGACGAGGTTTGCCTGCTCCCGTGCTTGTGCTCCCAACAATGCTCCGCACTGCATGTTTCCTCGCTGGCGACTGCCGCCGCCTCTGAGTTTCCTTCGATCCCTGTCCTAGAGGGAAGCCTTCATCCTCCCCTACGTCCTCCTCGTGGTGATCTGGGTGTGCGTCTAGGGTTCTTCCCCTGTTGTGATCGCGTTGCTGCTTTCCTCGTCAGATGGCGGCGACCTCGGATGCCCAATCTGTGATGAGCGGCGGCTCGAGAAGTTGTGCTAAGGCAGACCTAGGAGATTTCTTTGATCAATTGGATCTGAACGATGAGGCCTTCGATGATGTGGAAATTGATGAGGATGATCCTGCTCTGAAAGATAGTGTCAAGTGGCTTGCCCTAGCTAGGGTTCATACAGAGAAGACCTT
Organism: Aegilops tauschii subsp. strangulata; assembly: GCF_002575655.3. Classification (NCBI taxonomy): domain Eukaryota; kingdom Viridiplantae; phylum Streptophyta; class Magnoliopsida; order Poales; family Poaceae; genus Aegilops; species Aegilops tauschii. The sequence goes on along the minus strand of NC_053041.3, from coordinate 555,300,402 downwards.
CAGTCAAGGGGCCTTCTATAGAGATATGCGGGCTGCATGGAATCCTGCTCAAGATGTTCGTTTTCGTCCCGTTGGGGCTAATATGTTCGTTGTTCAAGCTTCTTGCCTCGGCGACTGGGAACGTATCATGGAACAAGGTCCTTGGTACCCTATGATGGGTTTAGTATTGCCGAGGAGATGAGTATTGTGTATATGCCGATATGGCTTCAGATCCATAAGTTACCGGATGGTTACCGCAAGAAAGTGTTCGTGGAGAAGCTGTTAAATAATGCCGGGAAGATCCTTGACATGAGACTGAATAGGAATATTAGAGGAGACTATGTTAGGGTTCGTGTTTGCCATGACGTGAGACTGCCGCTGACTAAATATGTTAGTATTGTTAAGGGCAAGGAAAGACAAGTGTTCTTGGTTAGATACGAGAAACTCGCAAAGTTTTGTAAGGTATGCGGCCTTGTTGGCCATGATTACAAGGAGTGCGGCTCTGGCGTTCACGAGTTAAAGAATATGAAGTTTGGGGATTGGTTATATGCAGATCCACCAAATAAATTACGTATGGATGCTGTTCCTAGCAACTGGAATAGTGGTGTCTCTCCGTCTGGGCTTGCTACAGCCGGGCGTGAATGGTGTTCCTGGTTTTGGACGTGTTGCTATTGCTAATAAGAAGTACCTGATTCCTGAGATGTCTGTTAGAGCTACAAGTCAAAGCAAAGTTCCTGCAGTTTTTATGGAGTTGGACAAAGAGGCGAGGAAACATCTGAACTTAGAGCCCGTGGAAAATGGTGATCTGTGCGCAGGTTCTCAATCTGTTGTTATTGCACTAAAAGAGGGTAAGGGCGAGGATCCCGGTCACGGCCTTGGTGATCTTAGTGTTGCCTCCACGGACCTGGATAAGAATGCTCGCAAGAGGTTGTTGCCGGTAGAGCACCCTGTTCATGGTGCTGCTACGGCGGTTGTGCTGGCTATTACAGAGGGTAAAGGAGAGGACCTGGTCGAGTCCCCGACGTCGAGTACAAACAGCAAACCACCAAAGGTGGATACAGTTGTGGTGGATAAAGAATTTGTTTGGCGGGCTCCGTAGAGGAGGTCCGCCAGGATCAATGAGTCTCCTTGTTTGGAACTGCCGGGGGGCGGGGAACCGCCGGACAGTTCGAGAGGTGCTGGCCCTCGTAAAAGCTAACGTCCCCAGTTTTGTCTTTCTTAGCGAGACAAGACAAGTGTCGGAGAAGATGGAGAAACTGAAGTGGAGACTTGGTATGAAGGGATTTTGTGAAGGTCGGAGCGGTGGGTTAGCTTTGTTTTGAGACGAATCTTTGCAAGTAACAGTGCGGGACAAGTGCAAACGGTACATTGATGTGGATATAGTTTTTTTTTGCGGGGTTGATGTGGATATAGTTGATGTGAGCAACGATCTTAGCTGGAGGATGACGTTTGTTTATGGCGAGCCTCGGGTGGAACATCGACAACGGATGTGGGATCATCTCGTTTCCCTGCGGGCTGCTTCCCAGGATCCATGGTTAGTTTGTGGGGATTTCAACGAAGCACTTTGGCAACATGAACATCTTTCGTGTTCGCCTCGCTCTGAAAGTCAAATGATGGCGTTTCAGGATTGCCTTGATATTTGTGAGATTGTTGATCTCGGTTTCAGTGGGCCTCCGTTCACATATGATAATGGCCAGCAAGGCAGCAGGAATGTTCGCGTGAGACTGGATCGGGCATGTGCTGACGAGGCCTGGCGGGACTTATTTCCTTTGTCCAGGGTCTCTCATTTAGCGTCATCATATTCGGACCACTGCCCAATATTGGTTCAGCTAACTGTGGATGATTCACATCAGGGTAGGCCTGCGCTGTCGGATTTTGGGTTCCGGCAAACCCTTGAGGTTCGGACACTGGGGTGCGCACGAAGATCTCTCTCTCTCTCTCTCTCTAGCTCACTCTTGCAACGATCTCAAGGCCTAGCTTGACGAACCCAAAGAACAAGAGACACGAGGGTTATACTGGTTCGGACCACCGTTGAGGTGTAATACCCTACTCCAGTGGGGTGTGGTGGATTGCCTTGTAGCCCGAGGATGAACAGGTACAAGGGATGAACATCCTCCTGAGGAGAGGTGTTCTTGAGCTCAGTGAGCTTGTGCGCTGAGGATGGTCTGAATGATCCGTCCTCTACTATGGTGGTGGCTAGTCCTATTTATAGAGGTTCTGGTCCTCTTCCCAAATATTAGGCGGGAAGGGATCCCGCAACGGCCAATTTGAAGGACAGCTAGTACAAGCTATCCTGACAAAAGGTGGTATTCGCCTGCCAAAGGCTCTGATCGTGACGCCGTCGTGGGCTCCATGGTGACCTCCGTCCTTCCGTCCTGCTGGTCTTGGTCTCGTTGCACCGATATGGAAACCTTTGCCTGATTCCTCGGGACTCCTCGCCTGCGCCTGCCCCTTTAGCAATCTAGATCATCAATCAATCCAAAGACAAAGGATATCTACTCAAAACATCATAGGATGGCAACACATCATTGGATCATAATATGTGGCATAAAGCACCATGTTCAAGTAGGGATTACAGCGGGGTGCGGGAGAGTGGACCGCGTAAAAGAGATGAGGATGGTGATGATGGTGGTGATGTTGATGAAGACGATCACCCCGGCGATGATTCCCCTCTCGATGGCACTCCGGTGCCACCAAGAGAGAGGAGGAGAGGTTCCCCCCCTTGTGCTTCCTCCTCCATGGCCCCCCTGGATGGGGAAAGGTTCTCCCTCTGGTACTTGGCCTTCATGGCGATGATGGCCTCTCCGGGATACTCCTCCATGGCCACCGGTGATGAAGGCCCCCTCCGGCAGGGTGCCGGAGAGGGCCTAGATTGATTTCTCGTGGCTATAGAGGCTTGCGGCGGCGGAACTTCCGATCTAGGTTTCTTTCTGGAAGTTTGGGTATATATGAGAGGTGTTGGCGTCGAGAACAAGTCAGGGGGGGTCTTCGGGCTGTCCACGAGGCAAGGAGGCGCCCCCCACCCTCGTGGGCAGCCCGGGACTCTTTTGGCCCAACTCTTTGACTCCTTGGCCTTCTTCTGGTCCAAAAATAAGCTCCGTCAAGTTTCAGGTCAATTGGACTCCATTTGGTTTTCCTTTTCTGCGATATTCTAAAACAAGGAAAAAACAGAAACTGGCACTGGGCTCTAGGTTAATAGGTTAGTCCCAAAAACCATATAACATAGCATATAAATGCATATAAAACATCCAAGGTTGATAATATAATAGCATGAATACTTCATAAATTATAGATACGTTGGAGACGTATCAGCGACCCATGGTTAGGATAAGCTTGCTCCTGAGATATCAGTGGTACCCTGCGATTGTCGTCGTTGGCAGGGTCGGTGAGGCTCCAGGGTGGCCCGTGGGAGGCCTCGGCTTCTAGCATCTCTTCTTCCCAGCCCGGCTCAAAAAACAAGCAGGGGCCATCCTCTGGTGTGTACTCCCGATCCACTACAAGAAATATGTCAACTTGTGACCTTCTGTCAGTGACACTGGAAGAATTGGTCATAAATCTATGACCATTTGAGACCAATTGGTCAAAAGCTACTCGGGGGGCTCCAAACCCTAAACTATAATGACCATTTTGGTCGGAAATGTCGTAATTTCCTTACGCGAAATGGTCATGAAGCAGACAACACTGGTCTGCTGCCTTATTTCTAGCTGATCACGACCAATATAGATGGTCATAACCTTGTAAATTGTGGTGGATTGCTATGACTAGGCGCCACCTCATCAGTTTTGCCTATGTGTCATGTCCATGTGTCAATTTTTACCCTAGGTTGTGAAGCAACCTATATTTCTGTCATTCCCAAAATTCCCAAAAAAATTGGGCATTCTTTACTATCCAAATCATCGCCTCATGACAATATTCAACTCCATTTGCCTGGTAAATCTTCCTCGGCAAATTTCCAAAGTTTTTGTTCAGCTCGAACTGTTGTGAAGGAAGTACTAGCTAGGCATATCCTAATGAGCTGAATTTTTGCCACATCTTCTATATTCCCAAATCATAGCTCTCCACAAAAATTGCGCCCCATCTAACAATACATGTGAGCTCAACATCCAATCTTTGTTTCTGGTGATATTTTTAGTTTGTGAAGCAACTATATTTTATGTTAATTTATAATTGCTGAAAATTTACCACGACATGACCCTGCCCATAGAACCTCCCTCCCCAAAATTTTAGCTCATTTATTCTAGCCAATTTCCCTCAGCATTTCCCAATTTTCTGTTTAGTGGAGAGCACTGTGAAGGAAGTACCATTTTTATTTATCTAAATGGTATGAAAATTTTAAAGTGCCTTCATATTCCCAAATTATCATCCTCCAAATTTCAGATCAATCCATGCATTCATTTGAGTCTAGCTTCAACATTCATATTTCTGTCCAGTGTGGTATGTTGCAAAGCAAGCGACACCTAGGCTCCTCCATTTGAGCTGCAAATTTTCCAAGATAGTGTCCTTAGTAGATGATCATCCTCGGCCAAAACTCAGGCCCATTGGCCATGTGCATTTCCCGTACCGCTAATCAAACACTTGGCTGCTAATTCATGTTTGAGCATAGTTCGGTCTCCTCGTTAGATCCTTCTATTGTCATTTTCTTCCTAGCACCTACCTGGGTAGTTCCCAACCCACTAGACATGCCTATGCTGTCTAGAACGCAGGGCAATGCCACGGTCATGCGGTGACCACGCAGCGGTCATGCGAGTTTACGCGCTTTGGAGTTGGGGCCCTCGGCCACCGTCCAAACCTCGACATATCGCCACCGAACCATGTATTTCTGATTAAATATATACTTATGTATCTAGAAATTATTTTTGGAAAAAATAAAGAGCAAACTATAAGGCAGCTGGAATTCAAATTTGACCCGCTTCCTACTGAATCGGCGAGAATTTGTCTTTTTCACCAGAGGTGGATCAAAACTTTTGACACCCAACCATTTTGTCAATTGTGCATTAAATATGGCCTAGTATTTTATAAAATTGATTTGGTCCAATTTTGCAACAAATATATGGTAGGTCCTTCACAAAAAAAACTCATTTTGGGCACTTGGAAAATGGAAAATTGATTTTTCGTCCAAAGAAAATGAAAACTTCCTTAGGCAACATTGTCTGCCCTTCCAATATGCAGCCTTGTGCACAATATTAGATCATTTGAACAAACTATGCCATGAATGTGGCCATAAGATTGATCATTTGACTTGACAGCCATGAATCTTCACACATGATAGCTCATTTCTGAGAGCACTTTTTTAAAACAATTGTTGTATTATAAGTTTATTATTTTTCCTGGTGACTTGGTCACATATAATGACACAATGCGAAAGTTTTCCAATTTTTTGATTTTTTTTTGAATTGTTTATGCCCGTTTCAAAATGCGGTCAAAACGACGGGAATGACCGTTCCTAGCTAGTGGTTGGATTTGAAAAACTTTTGGTGTTTCTATGATTAAATAGATACTTATGTACCTAGAACTTATTTTTGGAAAAAATAAAGAGCAAACTATGAGGCAGCTGCAGTTCAAATTTGACCCGCTTCCAGCTGAATCGGCAGAAATTTGTCTTTTTCACGAGAGGTGGATACAAGCTTTTGACACCCAACTATTTGGTCAATTATGCATTAAATATGTCCTATTATTTTAGAAAATTTATTTGATCCACTTTTGCAACAAATATATGGTAGGTCATTCACAAAAAACTCATTTTGGGCACTCGAAAAATGGAAAATGATTTTTTCCATCCAAAGAAAATGAATACTTCCTTAGGAAACATTGTTTGCCATTCCAATATGCACCATTGTGCACAATATGAGATCATTTGAACAAACTATGCCATGAATGTGGCCATAAGATTGATCATTTGGCTTGAAAGCCATTGATCTCCACACATGATAGCTCGTTTCTGAGAACACTTTTTTTAAATAATTGCCGTATTACAAATTTATTATTTTTCCTGGCAACTTGACCACATATAATGACACAATGCGAATGTTTTCCAATTTTTTGATTTTTTTGAATTTTTCATGCCCATTTCAAAATGCGGTTAAAGCGGCCGGCATGACCGTTCCTAGCTAGTGGTTGAATCTTGGAAAAAATTTGGTGTTTCTATGATTAAATAGATACTTTTGTACCTAAAAATTATTTTTGGGAAAAATAAATAGCAAACTATGAGGCAACTACAGTTCAAATTTGACCCGCTTCCAACTGAATCGACAGAAATTTGTCTTTTTTCACGAGAGGTGGATAAAAACTTTTGACACCCAACCATTTGGTCAATTATGCATTAAATATGGTCTAGTACTTTAGAAAATTGATTTTGTCCAATTTTGCAACAATTAGTTGGTAGGTTCTTCACAAAAACTCCTCATTTTGGGCACTCGAAAAATGAAAAATGATTTTTTCGTCCAAAGAAAATGAAAACTCCCTTAGGCAACATTATTTGCCATTCCAATATGCACCCTTGTGCACAATATGAGATCATTTGAACAAACTATGCCAGGAATGTGGCCATAAGATTGATCATTTTGGCTTGAAACCATGAATTTTCACACATGATAGCTCATTTCTGAGAACACTTCTTTTAAAAAATTGTTGTATTACAAGTTCATTATTTTTCTTGGAAACCTTTTTACATATAATGACACAATACGAAGGTTTTCCAATTTTTTGATTTTTTTGAATTTTTCACGCCCGTTTCAAAATGCGGTCAAAACTGCGGGCATGACCGTTCCTAGCTAGTTGTTGAATCTTGGAATTTTTTGTTGTTTATCTGATTAAATAGATACTTATGTACCTATAAATGATTTTTGGAAAAAATAAAGATTAAACTATGAGGGGGCTGCAGTTCAAATTCAACCCGCTTCCTACTGAATCAGCGGAAATTTGTCTTTTTCACGAGAGGTGGCTTGAATCTTTTGACACCCAACTATTTGGTCAATTATTCATTAAATATGGCGTAGTATTTTAGAAAAATAATTTTGTCCAATTTTGCAACAAATATATGGTAGGTCCTTCACAAAAAACCCGATTATTGGCACTCCAAAAATTGAAAAATGATTTTTTGTGTAAAGAAAATGAAAACTCCTCAAATCAACATTGTTTGTCATCCCAATATACACATATGAACACAATATTGGGTCATTTAAACATACAACATGAGGCTAATATGTCGAGTGTTTACCCGAAATAAGAGGGTAAAAAATATAAAAGAAACAAAAGAGAAAAAAGACAATTACATAAGCTAGACTCTGATTGGTGGAACACCTACATCTTCATCCTCTTCGTCTCCTGGCTCCTCATCCTCTCCATCTTCGGCTGCACCCCCGGCATGGCCTGGACGCTCGTCAACCTCGGCCACTTCGCGGTACCCGCCTCTCCCCCTCCCCTCCTTCCCTCCCTTACACGTCCTCGACTCCTGTGGATCGTGTTTGTTTACCTCGATTGCTTGCTTCGTGCGGTCAGGAATTGGGGTAGATCGTTCGCATCTGCCCACCCTTCGCCTCCCCTAGCTACAAATTGCTACGACGCATTCGCCAATCCTGCCAACTAATAAAGTGTATTCTAGTTTGAAGGTTTACTGTTTCATAATAGCCAAATAAATAGCCTGCATTTAATCATTCTTTTGCTACTTTAAGTATAATAATGTAGTGGCAAAATTCATGAAATCATTCTGGCAGTAAATACTGCAGTTCTAGTTGGCCGAACCTTAATTCTGGAAGTACAAATTATTGCTATTTTTTCTCATAAGAATATAGCATGAAACATACTATCTAGAAATTATTTCTCTATTGTCATTGCTTTCCTAATTGAATCTTCATTTCAGATTACATACCACTTCTTCCACTGGAAGAAGGGAACTCCATTCGCTGATGATCAGGGGATGTATAATAGGTTGACTTGGTGGGAGCAAATGGACAACGGCAAGCAGCTTACTCGCAACAGAAAATTTCTTGTTGTGGTTTCTGTAGTCCTCTAAGTGTTATTCTGTTTCAATTTTATTAATACTGCTTTTGGGAGCTTATTTGGCAAGGAACAGCATGGCAGGATGTATGCACAAAGATTGATTCTGGCTAGTCAGAAATACTACACTTATTCATTAATTCTGCAAAGAACACTTGTTAGTAACATCTAGGTCTAACTTGCATATTCACGCCATTATACATGTGTAAGGATTGGGCATTGCTCTATTGCTCTCTTCACACCATTATACATGTGTGAAAATTGTTCGATTAACTTCATTATCTTTAATAATTGATTATTCACTTCCTGTTAGTAGTAACTTAAACTGACGGCAAACTGGTTAAATACTTGGCTGTGATCACGTTTGTGGTTGGTGTGCGAGCAAGCAAAATCAGAAGTGATCCCAACTGATCATACTATTTTTGCGTTTGCTAGAATTTTTCACCTGCCATCTAATAACATAGTTAGGCATATGATTACTTTGTTTAAGTGAATTACAATTTTAGTTTTTTTCTTTATGAGTGGACAAACCAGTTACATTTATATGCAATTATGGTGGAAAATCAAAACCCTGTATGTTGTGCCTTTTTTTGTTAATTGTAAATAGTGATTGTTTGGCATATAGCCATATATGAAATATGTTTCGCTTTAATAGCCACACTTATGTCACAGCTCATACATAAGCTTGTCTTATGCAATTCTTCTTGTTGCAGTTCAGTTTTATGTGTTATTAACTGTTAGTACAAGACATCAAGTGCACGGCTGCTAGTTTGCTTACTAGCTCTGTTCTAATGGGATATGTATATGTATGTGTGGATTTTAAGCATGGTTCCTGTATATGTGATAACTTGTCTGGTATTATAAGGCCATTTGATTGAATGCTTGAAAAGATGAGTCGCTAAAGTGAATGTGCTTCTAAGTCTCATGTAGTTTCAGAAACACATGCATTTATCTGCCATGCTCTGTTTTTCCTGAGGATAAAATTCCTCTGTAATTCTGAAAACTCTCCCATAGTTTTACAAACATATTGCATCGTCAGCCTGCATGTATCATTTGTATTCTTCTTTTGGTCCTGAGGATAAAGCTCCTCTGCATTGCTTAAAAGAATGGGAGTTTGTGTGGGATGTTCTCACGTATTACTGTTAGTGTCATTCCTTTTATGTCTTCTTTTGTCAGATTTTGTTTTTTGTAGTAATTTAAGTTCTGTTTTGTAGACCTGTTTGTTTGTGTTATTGTTCTGTTAATTCATGAAGGATAAGGGAAAATATGGTTGAATTTCTTAATATGAGCCAAAAAGAGCCACTTTCATTATTGTCATTCTTTTAGATTCATGTGTTTTGTTTGACCATGGCTGTGATGATAAACACTTTCAACAAACATGCCAGTTCTGCTTCTGAAAATTCATGACTGAAAAACCTGTTATACAAGATATGTTTAGTACTCATGTATTATGGCCGTGGCTTATTTAGTTTGTGCTTGCTGTGCCTTGTGTATTGGAGCCTAATTAGCTTTTGTTAGGGGATAATCTACTGGTTATAGCAAGATTTTACTCTTGTGTCGAGATGGTTCATGTGTACTGCGATGTACTAGTTGAACTCTGCTGGCTGTACTAGTCGAACTCTGCTCCTAACTCATATCAATTTTGCTCATGTTGCTGTACAAGTGATGCGTGTGTGATTGTTGATGGACAGGAACTAGCAAACTTTGTTGTTTTGCAACTGAATGGACGCAACTTCAGTTTGTACGTCACCCAGCTTGTTGCTGCGGTGGCTGTCGATGCCGGCGAGCCTGCAACATCTCTGATGAGCTGCAGGTCCTGGACACCTAAGGTATACCCTGCTCCTCCTTCCACCCTCATCTCATGTGCGCCAAGTCTATCTCTCTCATGTGCATGTAGATCATGATGTACCAGAACCCTGCAACAGAACTACTGATGTAATATGCAAAGAACAAATTGAAACCATGTTCTTTAAAATTAAAGGGCCTGATTGATATCAGTCCTTATTTTGGCAGATATATTATGTATCCTAACTTGTTATTTTTCTTCTCTAGCAAATGTAGACATGAATCTCTAGTTGACCCATTGCTTCGTAGACATATATCGGTCCTATTACATTTTTAACTTGCTGCAAGTTCTATGATATGTGAGTTCCTTCTGTTGCTGCAAGTAGTGACACAATATGCCGTGTGCAGCGAGCTCCGCATCCAAGTCCTGGCCGTCCTCCGCAGTAAGGAGCTGGGCCAAGGGAGCAAACAACACCACTGGTTCCTTCAAGGATGCGTGCTGCTTGTCGAGTCTTTTGGAGAAGCAAGGCGAACCGGGCATCGTCTCAGTTGTTCCGCTGTGGTAAGAACAAAACACCACTCTCACTTGATGTTCATGTATTACTACAGCAAAGCATTCTTACATGGTGATTGTTAGCGACACAACAATTATCTCGCATAATAGTGTCATTCTCTTCGTAGTTAACAAATGCATCTTGTCCAACTGAGTAAACTGGACCCAACTTGTACAATAAAGTGAACTGAATGTTGTCACATTCTGTACATGTTACTTTCTATTTGGTGTCTGGTAATGATATCTATGGAAATTCTACTTTGTAAAGAATAAATAATGTGTTATGGATCACAAGCTAATTTTTGTTGACATGAATTTGTTATGCTCCTTATTTTTACTTGGTTTCACCCACGTTGCTTTTCAAAACATGAGACTGATGAGTATTCCTTGTAGGCAACATTGATTTAGGATTGATTTAAGATTTTGTGAGTATGCCGAGGTTCTGCGAATATGCATTGCAAACATCTAGTGTTCTCATATAACTGGTCTCTAAAAAATCTAGTCATTTGAAGTTGATTGAATATGTTGCTTTATCATACATTCGATCCATAAATCTGCATTTCTGTGAAATTTTGTTAAATATATATTTTCCAGATTGTCTATACACTAAACCTGGAGGTTTGAATATCTACTCCAGGAATGAAAATTGTACTCTAATGCCTTTGTGTTCACCCTTTTACAGGAGCTCCAGGCCAAGGAAATTTCAAGTTCGAAGCGGCGTGTAGCCATACGTTCATCTCGATGACGTCCCTCGAACTCCGATCCAGCCAAGTGTTGAGGGAGAGTTTTGTCAGCACGACGGCATGGTGATGATGATGATGTTCTACCGACGCAGGGCTTCGCCTAAGCTCCGCTACGATATTATCGAGGTGTAATATGGTGGAGGGGGGCACCGCACACGGCTAAAAGATCGTTGATCAATTGTGTGTAGAGAGGTGCCCCCCTGCCCCCGTATATAAAGGAGCAAGGGGGAGGCCGCCGTCCAAGGAGGAGAGGCGCGCCTAGGAGGAGTCCTACTCCTACCGGGAGTAGGACTCCCCCCCTTTTCCATGTTGGACTAGGAGAGAGGGGGAAGAGGTGGAGGGGAGGAAGGAAGGGGGGCACCGCCCCCCTCTCCTTGTCCTATTCGGACCGGGGGGGGGGGGGGGGAAGGGGCGCGCGGCCCTGCCCTGGCCTCCTCTCCTCTCTTTGTAGGGTAACGCAACAGAAAACAAAAAAAATTCCGACCTACGCACCAGCCCAGGACCACTATGGAGACTGCATACAAGGTTTGATCTTTTTCGTTACCGACTCGTAGCGCAGCGGGAAGTAGAGCCGATGACGATCGGCGGTGCAGATCCCCGCAGCTAGGATTTACAACCTCCCAACCGCGAGGATGTATACCCTCTTCTGCTCCTTAGACAGCCCTCCGAGAGGCGGTCGAACAGCCCCCCGGACGGTGTCGCGGACAGCCCTTCGGGAGGACCTTCGAAACTCGAACGGTCACTCGGACAGCCCTTCGGGAGGACCTTCGAAACTCGGACGGTCACACGGACAGCCCTTCGGGAGGCACTCACGAACTAAGACCGAAACTACGATCTCTCTACAGAGTTGCACACATACGGTGTCATCTATCTGGCAGGGCTTCGCCGTCCAGAACTAGTTCCCACCGGAACCCAGACAGCCTTTCGGCTCTACGAAACTATTTCGCTAGGAGGGAGAGAGAAGCCAGATCATGCATGGCACTTGTATGTGAGAAGGGATGATCCTTTAGGCAGCCCCTCCACCCCTATTTATAGGCCAAGCCCAAGGGTGCCTTCTCCAAGAACCAAGGGGGGAAATACCAAAAAGGCCCTCAAGGTGGCTTCTCCAAGAAGCCAAGCAAAAAGCACTTTCACTATTCATGATGACATTTTTCAGCGTCCGTTCGAACTGAAAATATTTATGTGGGCTCAGAACATTTCCAGTACCCACTAAAATAATTTTCAACGCGTTCCAAAACAATTTCGGTTTAGTGATTTTCATCTGCGAAAAGCAAACAAGAATGCGTTTTCACTATTCATGAAGACAATTTTTCGCGTCCACTAAATCCGAAAATATTTCTGTGGGTCTTAGAATAATTCTAGTACCCACTAAAATGATTTTGGATTCGTTCTGAAAGAATTTCAGATTAGTGAATTTCATCTGCGAAAAACAGCCAAAGCGGTACCGGCAGCTCCGAAACATTTTCGGTTTTTATTCTGAAAATTCCAAAAAGTTTCCAGAATGATTCTGGCACCCTGCAAGAATTATCAGGCATGTGCCGAAACCATTTTGACTTAATGGATACCCCGAAACAACTTTTCCGGTTTCACCGAAACTCATCCGGTGACCTCTCTCTGCGGTACGATTCCGCTGTCCGAAACTTTTCGGTGTCCGAAACTTTTTCGGTGATTTTCTCTCAGACTCCCTGTCTAGTATTCAGCAGATAGATGACCCTTAAGCGTGTGACCCTATAGGTTCGGTGAAGTATAGACATGACCCGGAACCCCTTCCGATCAATGATCAACATCGGAGCCGTGGACACCCATATTGACCCCTATACCCACACGAATAAATATTCGAGTGAACCTCCAGTTGCCGTGTGCTATTCCTGTTGCTTCGCGATATGTTACAAATACCCGAGGTGAAACATGTTGGCATTCCCGTGGATCAACAACTTGTCCACTATGCTAGTTACCTCGTTACCGGTATTGTTCTCTTTTCTCGTTATCATGTTCCGGCATCCCCATGATCAAATCACAAAGTGTCTGGCCAGACGATGATGGATACCGTAACACCGAGAGGGCCCGAGTATATCTCTCCATCGTCGGAGGAGCAAATCCCAATCTCGAGCTATCAAGTTACTTAACATACTTTCCCATGAACCCGTAAGCCGCCGTAATAGCCATCCAGTTACGGATGACGTTTAACAAACCCCAAAGTTCATGAAGCAAGCATGAAGAAACTCGATACTCTCATGGTCTAAGGAATTATGCAAACATTAACTATCTCTGTGTTATGAACCATTAACTTGTGACGAATGAATCTCTTAGCATAACATCAATCCGGGTCGATTCAACACAAATGTTCTCTTAACATTGTGCCCTCAAAATTGCTGGCATAGACATGCCCATGATCAGGAAAACAGAACCATCATGCAACACTTGAGCTAGTCTTAGAGGCCAGACTAGGAATACTTCTTACCGTTTATTATTCCACACGTGCATATGAGTCTTCCTCCGAGCCTCGTGGATATTGCAGACTCGAGAATCATTGCAGTTATAGCATGGAACATAAACATAATTATGAACTCGGAGATAAATAATATCATTTATTATTGCCTCTAGGGCATATCTCCTACAGACTCCCACTTGCACTAGAGTCAATAATCTAGCTTATGCTAATGCACTTCACACCTGTGGCACACCGGTGTAAATATGCTTCGCTTGTGGTATAGCCTGATGTCCAACGGATCTGACGACTTTAGTTCCGTGTGTATCTTTGCATGTCCTCGCGTTTTCACGTTTTCACAAAATTCATATTTTGTGTGGACTTGGCTTTGTATGTATGTGAATCACAGGTCGAACCTGGATTCCTCAGACTGAGTTATGGAGCAACTACCTGCAGTAGTGTCCCATTGTCAAAAGCCATCTTGGAACTATACTAAGTTCATGAATGAACTATATGATTCAACATCTTCTTTATCGCTTCTAAAGCGTCAACATACTTAGCCCTTCTTATAGAATTCGCCACAGTAACTAGTTTGAACAAATTCCAACTAACTGTGCCACCACATTGTGTGTTACACAAAACCCTTAATTTAAATCGAAAATCGCATGGAGAAAAGATGAAGACTGTATCGATGTAACATTTTACAACGAACTCTTCATGATCTCTGCTTGCGAGAAAACCATGTCATCAGTACTTACTCTAGTACTTTGTGACATCTTTCACTGTTGTCCCATGATTAGTAATTTGATCACTTTGGTATCCATACTCGCAACACCTTGGGAGTATCGGACATATCTGGTTGTTTTACATACCATGGAATACATGATTAATCCAAACACAAAAGTGTGTGGAATCTGCATCATGTATTTTACTCATCAGTGTTTTGGGACACCGAGTCTTGCAAAAACTCTTTCCATGTGACTTTGGCAAGAATCACTCCTTGGCGTTTTAAATGCTAAAAGGTTTTAGCATCTTGTCAATATGTATTCATTGCTTAGCCCCATTAGGTAAATCTATCTCCATAGATCATCATGCCTAATATTGAGGCTATTCAGCCTAAGCACTTCATCGAAAAACTATTTTCAAATGAAGTCCTAATTCGTGTCAAGAAATTTATTTCCAATTACCAATGTGCCAAGCACATAAGGTTTTTAGAAATATTATTACGCTCCCACTTACTTTCTTGAATTACAAGCATCTTCGTTACCCATTGATGAAATCAAAACCCCTTTGACCATTTCATCAAAACACGAAGATTCCAACTCCATTTGGCTCTCTTCTGTCCATTGCTGGAACTCTGAAGTTTGCATACCTACTAGCATCCTCTGGATCGACAAATTACTTTGGACTGTATCATATACAAGTCCTAGCTTTCATTTCCATCAGATGGAAATCCTTTTATCATCCATGTTTCATATCTCATGATTGAAATATGTATTAATTGCTAGTTCAACCCGAACCGACTTTAAGCATCGCTACGATGAAAACAACCTCATCGTAGTCAACTCTTGAACTTGTTATTTCAACAAGTCGAGCTTTATGGATAAAACATTTTTATCCGTATCAGTTTTAAGTTCCATAAATATTCGTTAGACTCTAAGTCTTCCGAAAGGTGTATCAAGGTTTAAATCTTGAATCACTTACATGGAAACTAACTCGGGTTGTATTGGCATTTAGCCAATTCCGGAGTCAGGGCCCATCAACGCTTCCTTGTGTATCGTAGGTATAATGTTGTCTAACAACAATATCTCGTTTGCGCACCTGAGAGGTTTGCACGAGCCTTGCCTACGTGGTTCAGCTGCAAGTTCGACCGAAGTTCATACATTTTATTGTAGAGACTTCCGTATCAGTCGCAGTAGGAAACTCTGGAATTACTTCCAAGGTCTCTTTCCTTTGATCTGATGACGTAGATACTGTTTATCTCGTCGAGTTGCACTATTCTCCCACTCACCTTTTTGAAAGAACCATTCTCTTTAAAAGCACACCGTTTCGCGGCAAAACTATTTGCCTCGGTATAGTGAGGGAGGAATACCCAACATTTTGGTATAACCTACAAAGTAGCACTTGTCTGATTTGGAATAGGTTTGTAACCTTTTACACAAGCCCCATATTCCAAATGTTAAGAAAAGATATAACATGGCTGGGCGTACCATACCATGGCTTCATTTCAACAGACCCCATGTAGCTCTTTTCAGTGTAAAAGCTGCAGTCTCTAAAGCATCACTTTAAAAGGGATAATGGCAAATTTATTTATGTCATATTTGACCTTACCATGTCATAAATGATTTGATTACATCTCCACGGACTTTCCACTTGCAGTGGTGTTCCGGGAGGTGCAAGTTTATGAAACCCCTTTCACAACTCATCAGACATTCGCTAAACATGTAACTCAAATATTCCTTTGTGCAATCAAATTGCAGAAACATAATTTTCTTGTTACAATAACTTCTACTTCATTTTTGAGAACCTTTCGAATGATTTCAAAAGATCCAGACTTACGTCTCATCAAGTAAATATCCATATATCTACTTGAGTCATTTCTGAAGATAAATAAATCCACCACTAACAACACTTATCGGACTACACACATCAAATGTATGATCACTAATAAGTTTGTTGTTCGTTCCTTATGGCCTGTGAACGGTATTTTAGTCACTTCACTTTTCGGAGGAAAGTTGCAAATGTCAGATGATTCAAAATAAAAAAGACTTCAGAATCCATCATAATGGAATTTTCCATGCGGGTTTCTCCAATGTGACCAAATGTAGTGCCACACTTGTGTGATATTCTTTTAGTCTTGCGACATTTAGCGTCAGTGTTATGGATGTATCATATTACCATCAATATTCATAACATACATGCCATCTTGGATGGAAGCATGGCCCTTCATGTTATTCATAATACTTAACAACAATTGTTGTTTTTATGAACAACTCTTTTGCAACAAACATTGTGCAATGGGCTAGAGTGTATGAAACTCTAAAATGAATTACGAAAGTAAACCCAGAGGCATTGTATTATTATCAATATTCATAACATACATCTCATTCATAATGAAAGTATGGCCCTTGTGTTATTCATAACATCGAACATAAAAAGTTCTCTTATGAACAACCTTCTTGCAAGATACCTTATGCAATGGGATAGAGTTTGTAAAAATCTAAATGAATTATGAAAATAAATACAGACGACAATACACCGATGGAAGGTATAGTAACATTTACTATGTTCCCTGTGTATACCTTAACCTCATTTCTAGCTAGTCTTTCAGGCCATAGTAGTTCTTACATCGAGTTGCAACAGAATGCAATCGAGCGGGCAATTTTGTGATGAACTCACAATACCCAAGAATTAGTGATTAACATGTTTAACCATAATTCGCAAGAACTATATATTTGACCAGCCTTCTATACATCAAAAACTTGTATGACATTCATACATGAGCTGGATATTCCAGTCTTCTTTCCTTTTACCTTTATACTTCTAACAGTTTAACTTTTAGTATTTCTCCTACTCTCAGAAGAAGCACCCAACTTAAGAGTGGCATTAGCCCCGGACTTCCTAGGCGTGTAAGTCATACTAACACCCTTTGGACACTTCCTTTCTCTTTAAGTTGTTGTTTTATTCACCTTTCATTATATGACATGAGTTCTTCTGGATCCCTTTCCCAACAGTCAAATGCATAGTAAACACTTTTACTAATACTTGCAAACAAACATTGCTTTGTTTGTATCTGAAAATAATTTTCAGTTCCATGAATATCATATAACTATCCCAACTTTCGAAGTTTGGGTTTCATGGAAGCAAACATATTCCACTTGACCGTAACAGAATTCTAGCTTTTGGATCGAAGGACGAGAGTCACATGATCCATAGCATTAGCGGGAGGATACGGAAAGCATGCGATAGGACAAAGTCCTTCTCGGCACTTTTGAGGACAATCCTCATATTACGTTACCAATCGTAAAGTTTTAACCAGATATTTAACAGCTATTCAATTTTAATAGGGAAGGTGGAAATGCGAGCCATTATTCTACAACTATTATGCAAGAAACACTTAGACAGTGTTCATAATTAATTGCACTGAGAATTAAACATGTTAATTCAACAGTGCGCTCCCACTCAAATCAATATCTCTCATAATTGATTTAGAGTGATTCAAGATCCATATTTCTATTCGATGCCATTGACGGGTTCATCACTGATGACACGAATTTCAATCGGTAGGCCAACTTGCCGATCACATCTCTATGTGATTCTTGTTCATCTTTCGATGGGCGTGTTCCGAGCTCAGGACTCTCCTGCCTGAACGTCAAAGACAACCAAGTGATCTTGCTGCGAGGTCTGACCTCACCCGCCTCATTCCTCTCGATTCGTTCGTGCTCATGTGTACATGGCGCACCCCGAAAAGATACGAATTTCAGACGGTGCTACACTTGGGTGAACACTAACTACTATGATATTTTAAGTGAGAGATCACCCTAATAAAAAGCGACTACCGCGCAATCAAGAAGGGTGCATCATAAGGGATAAACATCTCAGGCAATTCATAATAGCATGATATGGTATAGCCCTTTTTGACGGAGAAGTATTTCATTCCTTCGTCTTCAGCATTCGCGTCGGTGTTCACCTTCACGAAGATTGCCACCACCTTGTCGATGCACCAGATAATATTGCTATCTCCATAGCGTATAAAATTAATGCATTACTTAAGGTTGACACGCAGGTCATTAAAGTGCAATCATATGGCTCCAGCCATCATGCCGAATCATGACACGCAGGTCATGTTAATCAAATTACATCATATAGTCATCTCATACATAATCGAATTAGTATGAGCACTGCTATACCACATCACATGCACATCCCGCAAAACCAAGTTAGACGCCTCTAATCGGTTTATGCAAAATTTATTTTACGTGGCTTCTAAGGTTTTGACTTAAACCGCAGCTACCAACGTTTTATCATCAAATATGATTATTCAAGTTGCTAGATTAACATCTCGCGGTGTATGAAACACGAGATAATTAAATCTCGAGCCCCATAATAAACTTCGACATATGCATGACCCCCGTGCAGATCATATCTGCAATGCCCTTTCATCTGCGAATTTCATCTTTCTTTTGACTACGGCAGAATCCAAAGAACTGATAGCATTTCCATGATCAATCAGGATCACGGATTGCCAGAACTTTGTCAAATTCCACCATGCTGTCTCGAGATTGAGCAAACGCAAATTCTAGGGAAGCAACAAGAACGTCGGGTCACAGATTTCATCTGTCTCCCGCATAAATAATTTTCAGCAATAGATCTCATCTACTACCTAAATATATTATGCAATATCCATACATCTCCATGTATTCTAGATCGAAACCTGCATCTACGCATAGCACGACTCTTGATGCCACTGTAGGGTAACGCAGCAGAAAACAAAAAAATTTCCGACCTACGCACCAGCCCAGGACCACTATGGAGACCGCATACAAGGTTTGATCTTTTTCGTTACCGACTCGTAGCGCAGCGAGAAGTAGAGTCGATGACGATCGGCGGTGCAGATCCCCGCAGCTAGGATTTACAACCTCCCAACCGCGAGGATGTATACCCTCTTCTGCTCCTCAGACAGCCCTCCGAGAGGCGGTCGAACAGCCCCCCGGACGGTGTCGCGGACAGCCCTTCGGGAGGACCTTCGAAACTCGAACGGTCACTCGGACAGCCCTTCGGGAGGACCTTCGAAACTCGGACGGTCACACGGACAGCCCTTCGGGAGGCACTCACGAACTAAGACCGAAACTACGATCTCTCTACAGAGTTGCACACATACGGTGTCATCTATCCGGCAGGGCTTCGCCGTCCAGAACTAGTTCCCACCGGAACCCAGACAGCCTTTCGGCTCTACGAAACTATTTCGCTGGGAGGGAGAGAGAAGTCAGATCATGCATGGCACTTGTATGTGAGAAGGGATGATCCTTTAGGCAGCCCCTCCACCCCTATTTATAGGCCAAGCCCAAGGGTGGCTTCTCCAAGAAGCCAAGGGGGGAAATACCAAAAAGGCCCTCAAGGTGGCTTCTCCAAGAAGCCAAGCAAAAAGCACTTTCACTATTCATGACGACATTTTTCAGCGTCTGTTCGAACTGAAAATATTTATGTGGGCTCAGAACATTTCCAGTACCCACTAAAATAATTTTCAACGCGTTCCAAAACAATTTCGGTTTAGTGATTTTCATCTGCGAAAAGAAAAGAAGAATGCGTTTTCACTATTCATGAAGACAATTTTTCGCGTCCACTAAATCCGAAAATATTTCTGTGGGTTTAGAATAATTCTAGTACCCACTAAAATGATTTTGGATTCGTTCTGAAACAATTTCAGATTAGTGAATTTCATCTGCGAAAAACAGCCAAAGCGGTACCGGCAGCTCCGAAACATTTTCGGTTTTTATTTCTGAAAATTCCAAAAAGTTTCCAGAATGATTCTCGCACCCTCCAAGAATTATCAGGCATGTGCCGAAACCATTTTGACTTAATGGCATACCCCGAAACAACTTTTTCGGTTTCACCGAAACTCATCCGGTGACCTCTCTCTGCGGTACGATTCCGCTGTCCGAAACTTTTCGGTGTCCGAAACTTTTTCGGTGATTTTCTCTCAGACTCCCTGTCTAGTATTCAGCAGATAGATGACCCTTAAGCGTGCGACCCTATAGGTTCGGTGAAGTATAGACATGACCCGGAACCCCTTCCGATCAATGATCAACATCGGAGCCGTGGACACCCATATTGACCCCTATACCCACACGAATAAATATTCGAGTGAACCCCCAGTTGCCGTGTGCTATTCATGTTGCTTCGCGATATGTTACAAATACCCGAGGTGAGACATGTTGGCATTCCCGTGGATCAACAACTTGTCCACTATGCTAGTTACCTCGTTACCAGTATTGTTCTCTTTTCTCGTTATCGTGTTCCGGCATCCCCATGATCAAATCACAAAGTGTCTGGCCAGACGATGATGGATACCGTAACACCGAGAGGGCCCGAGTATATCTCTCCATCGTCGGAGGAGCAAATCCCAATCTCGAGCTATCAAGTTACTTAACATACTTTCCCATGAACCCGTAAGCCGCCGTAATAGCCATCCAGTTACGGATGACGTTTAACAAACCCCAAAGTTCATGAAGCAAGCATGAAGAAACTCGATACTCTCATGGTCTAAGGATTTTTATAACATTAACTATCTCTGTATTATAACCCATTAACTTGTGACGAATGAATCTCTTAGCATAACATCAATCCGGGTCGATTCAACACAAATGTTCTCTTAACATTGTGCCCTCAAAATTGCTGGCATAGACATGCCCATGATCAGGAAAACAGAACCATCATGCAACACTTGAGCTAGTCTTAGAGGCCAGACTAGGAATACTTCTTACCGTTTATTATTCCACACGTGCATATGAGTCTTCCTCCGAGCCTCGTGGATATTGCAGACTCGAGAATCATTGCAGTTATAGCATGGAACATAAACATAATTATGAACTCGGGGATAAATAATATCATTTATTATTGCCACTAGGGCATATCTCCTACACTCTTCCACCTAGGCCCACTAAGGCCCATTAAGTTATCGGGGGGTTCCGGTAACCTCCCGGTACTCCGGAAAAATCCCGATTTCACCCGGAACACTTCCGATGTCCAAACATAGGCTTCCAATATAGCAATCTTTATGTCTCGACCATTTCGAGACTCCTCGTCATGTCCGTGATCACATCCGGGACTCCGAACAACCTTCGGTACATCAAAACATATAAACTCATAATATAACTGTCATCGTAACGTTAAGCGTGCGGACCCTACGGGTTCGAGAACTATGTAGACATGACCGAGACACCTCTCCGGTCAATAACCAATAGCGGAACCTAGATGCTCATATGGTTCCCACATATTCTACGAAGATCTTTATCGGTCAGACCGCATAACAACATACGTTGTTCCCTTTGTCATCGGTATGTTACTTGCCCGAGATTCGATCGTCGGTATCTCGATACCTAGTTCAATCTCGTTACCGGCAAGTCTCTTTACTCGTTCCGTAATACATCATCCCGCAACTAACTCATTAGTCACAATGCTTGCAAGGCTTATAGTGATGTGTATTACTGAGTGGGCCCAGAGATACCTCTCCGACAATCGGAGTGACAAATCCTAATCTTGAAATACGCCTACCCAACAAGTACCTTTGGAGACACCTGTAGAGCACCTTTATAATCACCCAGTTACGTTGTGACGTTTGGTAGCACACAAAGTGTTCCTCCGGTAAACGGGAGTTGCATAATCTCATAGTCATAGGAACATGTATAAGTCATGAAGAAAGCAATAGCAACATACTAAACGATCGAGTGCTAAGCTAACGGAATGGGTCAAGTCAATCACATCATTCTCCTAATGATGTGATCCCGTTAATCAAATGACAACTCATGTCTATGGCTAGGAAACATAACCATCTTTGATCAACGAGCTAGTCAAGTAGAGGCATACTAGTGACACTCTGTTTGTCTATGTATTCACACATGTATTATGTTTCCGGTTAATACAATTCTAGCATGAATAATAAACATTTATCATGATATAAGGAAATAAATAATAACTTTATTATTGCCTCTAGGGCATATTTCCTTCAGTCTCCCACTTGCACTAGAGTCAATAATTTAGATTACACAGTAATGATTCTTACACCCATGGAGTCTTGGTGCTGATCATGTTTTGCTCGTGGAAGAGGCGTAGTCAACGGATCTGCAACATTCAGATCCGTATGTATCTTGCAAATTTCTATGTCTCCCACCTGGACTAAATCCTGGATGGAATTGAAGCGTCTTTTGATGTGCTTGGTTCTCTTGTGAAATCTGGATTCCTTTGCTAAGGCAATTGCACCAGTATTGTCCCAAAAGATTTTCATTGGTCCCGATGCACTAGGTATCACACCTAGATCGGATATGAACTCCTTCATCCAGACTCCTTCATTTGCTGCTTCCGAAGCAGCTATATACTCCGCTTCACACGTAGATGCCGCCACGACACTTTGCTTAGAACTGCACCAACTGACAGCTCCACCGTTCAATGTAAACACGTATCCGGTTTGCGATTTAGAATCGTCCGGATCAGTGTCAAAGCTTGCATCAACGTAACCATTTACGATGAGCTCTTTGTCACCTCCATAAACGAGAAACATATCCTTAGTCCTTTTCAGGTATTTCAGGATGTTCTTGACCGCTGTCCAGTGATCCACTCCTGGATTACTTTGGTACCTCCCTGCTAAACTTATAGCAAGGCACACATCAGGTCTGGTACACAGCATTGCATACATGATAGAGCCTATGGCTGAAGCATAGGGAACATCTTTCATCTTCTCTCTATCTTCCGCAGTGGTCGGGCATTGAGTCTTACTCAATCTCACACCTTGTAGTACAGGCAAGAACCCTTTCTTTGCTTGATCCATTTTGAACTTCTTCAAAACTTTGTCAAGGTATGTGCTTTGTGAAAGTCCAATTAAGCGTCTTGATCTATCTCTATAGATCTTGATGCCCAATATATATGCAGCTTCACCGAGGTCTTTCATTGAAAAACTCTTATTCAAGTATCCCTTTATGCTATCCAGAAATTCTATATCATTTCCAATTAGCAATATGTCATCCACATATAATATCAGAAATGCTACTGAGCTCCCACTCACTTTCTTGTAAATACAGGCTTCTCCAAAAGTCTGTATAAAACCAAATGCTTTGATCACACTATCAAAGCGTTTATTCCAACTCCGAGAGGCTTGCATCAGTCCATAAATGGATCGCTGGAGCTTGCACACTTTGTTAGCTCCCTTTGGATCGACAAAACCTTCCGGTTGCATCATATACAACTCTTCTTCCAGAAATCCATTCAGGAATGCAGTTTTGACATCCATTTGCCAAATTTCATAATCATAAAATGCGGCAATTGCTAACATGATTCGGACAGACTTAAGCATCGCTACGGGTGAGAAGGTCTCATCGTAGTCAATCCCTTGAACTTGTCGAAAACCTTTCGCAAAAAGTCGAGCTTTATAGACAGTAACATTACCGTCAGCGTCAGTCTTCTTCTTGAAGATCCATTTATTTTCAATGGCTTGCCGATCATCGGGTAAGTCAACCAAAGTCCATACTTTGTTCTCATACATGGATCCCATCTCGGATTTCATGGCCTCAAGCCATTTTGCGGAATCTGGGCTCACCATCGCTTCTTCATAGTTCGTAGGTTCGTCATGGTCTAGTAACATAACCTCCAGAACAGGATTACCGTACCACTCTGGTGCGGATCTTGATCTGGTTGACCTACGAGGTTCAGTAATAACTTGATCTGAAGTTTCATGATCATTATCATTAACTTCCTCACTAATTGGTGTAGGTGTCGCAGAAACTGGTTTATGTGATGATCTACTTTCCAATAAGGGAGTAGGTACAGTTACCTCATCAAGTTCTACTTTCCTCCCACTCACTTCTTTCGAGAGAAACTCCTTCTCTAGAAAGGATCCATTCTTAGCAACGAATGTCATGCCTTCGGATCTGTGATAGAAGGTGTACCCAACAGTCTCCTTTGGGTATCCTATGAAGACACATTTCTCCGATTTAGGTTCGAGCTTATCAGGTTGAAGTTTCTTCACATAAGCATCGCAACCCCAAACTTTAAGATACGACAACTTTGGTTTCTTGCCAAACCATAGTTCATAAGGCGTCGTCTCAACGGATTTCGATGGTGTCCTATTTAGAGTGAATGCAACCGTCTCTAAAGCATAACCCCAAAACGATAGCGGTAAATCAGTAAGAGACATCATAGATCGCACCATATCTAGTAAAGTACGATTACGACGTTCGGACACACCATTACGTTGTGGTGTTCCGGGTGGCGTGAGTTGCGAAACTATTCCGCATTGTTTCAAATGTAGGCCAAACTCGTAACTCAAATATTCTCCTCCACGATCTGATCGTAGAAACTTTATTTTCTTGTTACGATGATTTTCAACTTCGCTCTGAAATTCTTTGAACTTTTCAAATGTTTCAGACTTATGTTTCATTAAGTAGATATACCCATATCTGCTCAAATCATCTATGAAGGCGAGAAAATAATGATATCCGCCACGAGCCTCAATATTCATCGG
Organism: Aegilops tauschii subsp. strangulata; assembly: GCF_002575655.3. NCBI lineage: Eukaryota > Viridiplantae > Streptophyta > Magnoliopsida > Poales > Poaceae > Aegilops > Aegilops tauschii. Next base: position 555,275,686 of record NC_053041.3, on the reverse strand, counting down.
ACCACATACATCTGTATGTATGATTTCCAATAAATCAGGTGCTCTCTCCATAGTTCCGGAGAACGGTGTTTTAGTCATCTTGCCCATGAGACACGGTTCGCAAGTACCAAGTGATTCATAATCAAGTGATTCCAAAAGTCCATCATTATGGAGTTTCTTCATGCGCTTTACACCGATATGACCTAAACAGCAGTGCCACAAATAAGTTGCACTATTATTATCAACTCTGCATCTTTTGGCTTCGACATTATGAATATGTGTGTCACTACTATCGAGATTCATTAAGAATAGACCACTCTTCAAGGGTGCATGACCATAAAAGATATTACTCATATAAATATAACAACCATTATTCTCTGATTTAAATGAATAACCGTCTCGCATTAAACAAGATCCAGATATAATGTTCATGCTCAATGCTGGCACCAAATAACAATTATTTAGGTCTAATACTAATCCCGAAGGTAGATGTAGAGGTAGCATGCCGACCGCGATCACATCGACTTTGGAACCATTTCCCACGCGCATCGTCACCTCGTCCTTAGCCAATCTTCGCTTAATCCGTAGCCCCTGTTTTGAGTTGCAAATATTAGCAACAGAACCAGTATCAAATACCCAGGTGCTACTGCGAGCATTAGTAAGGTACACATCAATAACATGTATATCACATATACCTTTGTTAACCTTGCCATCCTTCTTATCCGATAAATACTTGGGGCAGTTCCGCTTCCAATGACCAGCCTGCTTGCAGTAGAAGCACTCAGTTTCAGGCTTAGGTCCAGACTTGGGTGTCGGGTGGTTGGTGCGACATATGCCAAGGGGTGGCGTATCATTGTGGGAGCCAATAAAACGTCACCGGTTCCCGGAAACGGGATGAGGCGAAGACATGCACGCCGGTGAATCTTACCCAGGTTCGGGGCTCTCCGAGGAGATAACACCCCTAGTCCTGCTCTGCGGGGTCTCCGCATGATCACTAGATCGATAAAGGGTAGCTACAATCGCTCCTAGAGCTGTTGAGGTCAAGGGAAAAGAAGAGCAAGGCTAGCTCCCGCTTCTCTCTATCTATGGTGTGTGTGCTATGCTTGGGTGCGAACCTAGAAGCCAACCCTTTGCATGGGTGCTCCGGGGGGTTTATATAGGCCTACCCCCCGGGGGTACAATGGTAATCCGACTGGGAACTGGTCCCAGCCGTCAGTGTCTACGCTCGCCGGCTTCTCCGCCGGTTGCTGGGTCCCGCCGGCTGGTGGGTCCCGCCGGCTGCCGGCTACTTGGTCGACAGGCCGGTCCCACCGCCTAGGGTCTTGTCGGCGGCTGCTTACTGTAGCCGCGCCTCTGATGATGAGGGCTTTGTTGAGGTGAGCGTGGCTACAGTGGGCCGCCTCGGGGGCTATCACTGTAGCCTCACCTCGTCTTGTCTCCTTAATGGGGCTCCTGCTTCGAGGAAGGGAGTAGCCGGCTTCTGGAGGCCGGCTATACTCTTGGCCGACTAGGAAAAGCCGGGCCGCCTTCACGCCTCTCTCTGGCTGAAGGGGCCCGCAGTCCTTGGGCCGTACAGGAGTGGGTCGTGGATGACGTCGAGGCTAGCGTGGCTACAGTGCCGAGCCGCACGGGAGACGTCCATCCCGTACGGCCTCCTGTAGCCATGCCCGCCTCGGGCTTCGGGGGTCGTGGGCCGCACTGTGGCCACACCCCGTCACGTCGCCGTTATGTAGGAGTGGTTGCGGTCTTGGCCGGCTCCTAGGAGTCGGCGTCCTTCTTGGCCGGCTTCTTGGAGTCGGCCACCCCGTAGTCACCCTAGGGAGGAGTCGGTGAGGCTGGGTCGCCTTCCGGGAGTCGGCTTTAGTGGTAGCCGGCCAGGGAAGACGGCCCAAATGCTTGGAGTGCTTGAAGGCCCAAAGGCTTGATAAATTTTCCGAAGAGCCAGGGGTAGTCGGTTAGGCTACCCGTGGCCATTTACTCCGACATTGGGTTTCTTCTCCTGAACAGCAACTTGCTTGCTGTTCTTCTTGAAGTTCCCCTTCTTCTTCCCTTTGCCCTTTTTCTTGAAACTAGTGGTCTTACTGACCATCAACACTTGATGCTCCTTTTTGATTTCTACCTCCGCTGCCTTTAGCATTGCGAAGAGCTCGGGAATTGTCTTATTCATCCCTTGCATATTGTAGTTCATCACGAAGCTCTTGTAGCTTGGTGGCAGTGATTGAAGAATTCTGTCAATGACGCTATCATCCGGAAGATTAACTCCCAGTTGAATCAAGTGATTATTATACCCAGACATTTTGAGTATATGCTCACTGACAGAACTATTCTCTTCCATCTTGCAGTTGTAGAACTTATTGGAGACTTCATATCTCTCAATCCGGGCATTTGCTTGAAATATTAACTTCAACTCCTGGAACATCTCATATGCTCCATGACGTTCAAAACGTCGTTGAAGACCCGGTTCTAAGCCGTAAAGCATGGCACACTGAACTATCGAGTAGTCATCAGCTTTGCTCTGCCAGACGTTCATAACTTCTGGTGTTGCTCTTGCAGGAGGCCTGGCACCCAACGGTGCTTCTAGGACGTAATTCTTCTGTGCAGCAATGAGGATAATCCTCAAGTTACGGACCCAGTCCGTGTAATTGCTACCATCATCTTTCAACTTTGCTTTCTCAAGGAACGCATTAAAATTCAACGGAACAACAGCACGGGCCATTTATCTACAATTAACATAGACAAGCAAGATACTATCAGGTACTAAGTTCATGATAAATTTAAGTTCTATTAATCATATTACTTAAGAACTCCCACTTAGATAGACATCCCTCTAATCATCTAAGTGATTACGTGATCCAAATCAACTAAACCATGTCCGATCATCACGTGAGATGGAGTAGTTTCAATGGTGAACATCACTATGTTGATCATATCTACTAGATGATTCACGCTCGACCTTTCGGTCTCCGTGTTCCGAGGCCATATCTGCATATGCTAGGCTCGTCAAGTTTAACCTGAGTATTCCGCGTGTGCAACTGTTTTGCACCCGTTGTATTTGAACGTAGAGCCTATCACACCCGATCATCACGTGGTGTCTCAGCACGAAGAACTTTCGCAACGGTGCATACTCAGAGAGAACACTTTTATCTTGAAATTTTAGTGAGAGATCATCTTATAATGCTACCGTCAATCAAAGCAAGATAAGATGCATAAAAGATAAACATCACATGCAATCAATATAAGTGATATGATATGGCCATCATCATCTTGTGCTTGTGATCTCCATCTCCGAAGCACCGTCATGATCACCATCGTCACCGGCGCGACACCTTGATCTCCATCGTAGCATCGTTGTCGTCTCGCCAAATATTGCTTTTACGACTATCGCTACCGCTTAGTGATAAAGTAAAACAATTACATGGCGATTGCATTTCATACAATAAAGAGACAACCATATGGCTCCTGCCAGTTGCCGATAACTCGGTTACAAAACATGATCATCTCATACAATAAAATATAGCATCATGTCTTGACCATATCACATCACAACATGCCCTGCAAAAACAAGTTAGACGTCCTCTACTTTGTTGTTGCAAGTTTTACGTGGCTGCTACGGGCTTAGCAAGAAACGTTATTACCTACGCATCAAAACCACAACGATAGTTTGTCAAGTTGGTGTTGTTTTAACCTTCGCAAGGACCGGGCGTAGCCACACTTGGTTCAACTAAAGTGAGAGAGACAGACACCCGCCAGTCACCTTTAAGCAACGAGTGCTCGCAACGGTGAAACCAGTCTCGCGTAAGCGTACGCGTAATGTCGGTCCGGGCCGCTTCATCTCACAATACCGCCGAACCAAAATATGACATGCTGGTAAGCAGTATGACTTATATCGCCCACAACTCACTTGTGTTCTACTCGTGCATATAACATCAACGCATAAAACCTGGCTCTGATACCACTGTTGGGGAACGTAGTAATTTCAAAAAAATTCTACGCACACGCAAGATCATGGTGATGCATAGCAACGAGAGGGGAGAGTGTTGTCCACGTACCCTCGTAGACCGAAAGCGGAAGCGTTAACACAACGCGGTTGATGTAGTCGTACGTCTTCACGATCCGACCGATCAAGTACCGAACGCACGGCACCTCCGAGTTCAGAACACGTTCAGCTCGATGACGTCCCTCGAACTCCGATCCAGCCGAGTGTTGAGGGAGAGGTTCGTCAGCACGACGGCGTGGTGACGATGATGATGTTCTACCGACACAGGGCTTCGCCTAAGCTCTGCTACGATATTATCGAGGTGTAATATGGTGGAGGGAGCACCGCACACGGCTAAAAGATCGTTGATCAATTGTGTGTAGAGAGGTGCCCCCCTGCCCCCGTATATAAAGGAGCAAGGGGGAGGCCGCCGGCCAAGGAGGAGAGGCGCGCCTAGGAGGAGTCCTACTCCTACCGGGAGTAGGACTCCCCCCCTTTTCCATGTTGGACTAGGAGAGAGGGGGAAGAGGTGGAGGGGAGGAAGGAAGGGGGGGCGCCGCCCCCCCTCCTTGTCCTATTAGGACTGGGGGGGGAGGGGCGCGCGGCCCTGCCCTGGCCTCCTCTCCTCTCTTCCACCTAGGCCCACTAAGGCCCATTAAGTTACCGGGGGGTTCCGGTAACCTCCCGATACTCCGGAAAAATCCCGATTTCACCCGGAACACTTCCGATGTCCAAACATAGGCTTCCAATATATCAATCTTTATGTCTCGACCATTTCGAGACTCCTCGTCATGTCCGTGATCACATCCGGGACTCCGAACAACCTTCGGTACATCAAAACATATAAACTCATAATATAACTGTCATCGTAACGTTAAGCGTGCGGACCCTACGGGTTCGAGAACTATGTAGACATGACCGAGACACCTCTCCGGTCAATAACCAATAGCGGAACCTGGATGCTCATATTGGTTCCCACATATTCTACGAAGATCTTTATCGGTCAGACCGCATAACAACATACGTTGTTCCCTTTGTCATCGGTATGTTACTTGCCCGAGATTCGATCGTCGGTATCTCGATACCTAGTTCAATCTTGTTACCGGCAAGTCTCTTTACTCGTTCCATAATACATCATCCCGCAACTAACTCATTAGTCACAATGCTTGCAAGGCTTATAGTGATGTGTATTACTGAGTGGGCCCAGAGATACCTCTCCGACAATCGGAGTGACAAATCCTAATCTCAAAATACGCCAACCCAACAATTACCTTTGGAGACACCTGTAGAGCACCTTTATAATCACCCAGTTATGTTGTGACGTTTGGTAGCACACAAAGTGTTCCTCCGGTAAACGGGAGTTGCATAATCTCATAGTCATAGGAACATGTATAAGTCATGAAGAAAGCAATAGCAACATACTAAACGATCGAGTTCTAAGCTAATGGAATGGGTCAAGTCAATCACATCATTCTCCTAATGATGTGATCCCGTTAATCAAATGACAACTCATGTCTATGGCTAGGAAACATAACCATCTTTGATCAACGAGCTAGTCAAGTAGAGGCATACTAGTGACACTCTGTTTGTCTATGTATTCACACATGTATTATGTTTTCGGTTAATACAATTCTAGCATGAATAATAAACATTTATCATGATATAAGGAAATAAATAATAACTTTATTATTGCCTCTAGGGCATATTTCCTTCAGAGAGGTGTTCTTGAGCTCGGTGAGCTTGTGCGCTGAGGATGGTCTGAATGATCCGTCCTCTACTATGGTGGTGGCTAGTCCTATTTATAGAGGCTTTGGTCCTCTTCCCAAATATTAGGGAAGGGATCCCACAATGGCCAATTTGAAGGGGGACAACTAGTACAAGCTATCCTGACAAAAGGTGGTCTTCGCCTACCAAAGGCTCTGATCGTGACGCCGTCGTGGGCTCCATGGTGACCTCCGTCCTTCCTCCTGCTGGTCTTGGTCTCATTGCACCGATATGGAAATCTTTGCTTGATGCCTCGGGACTCCACGCCTGCGCCTGCCCCTTTAGCACCAAAGAGGCAACGAGTACTCTGCGCCCGCTGGCGCCCGCCTGGCCTTGGTCATCATGGCTCACGTCATGCGAACCTCGCGAGGTGCCCCTTGCATAGATCTTTCCGCTCCTCGCGAGCTAGCCTAGGGAGGCCTCCCTTGAGGAGGTCTTGCGTCGTCTGCCTCACGAGGGTCTTGAGTGGTTGTTGATGAAGATGGGCCGTACTAGGCCGCTGGATGAGCCACACCCTGGGCTGCAGGCAGGCAAGTCTGGGTACCCCCGTTCCCAGGACGCCGACATTGCGCCCCGATATGAAATAATGTGGGTCCGCCATCCGGCCCTCCCGAATATGATAGCAGATACTTGGAATAAATCAAAGCTGGATGGAAATCTTGGCAGTGTGTGTGTGTCATTGAAAGAGATGATGGATAGTTTATGAGATTAGAGCAAGGAGCACTTTGGTAATGTGACCAGGGACATAGAGCGTCTCCGTGGGGAGCTGGCAGCTCTACAAATTAATAATGCCGATCCTCATGTGATCCGACAGAAGATGAACCAGCTTGATGAACTATTATATCGCGAGGAGATGCTCTGGTTACAGCGTTTTAGGATTACGTGGCTAAAAGAGGGTGAGCGGAATACAAAATATTTTTTTAGGCGTGCTGTTTGGAGAGCGAGATGGAATTATATCCGAAGGCTGCGTAAGGTGGATGGTTCATGGTGCAACGTCCCTACTGAGATGGAACGGATGGCATCATCATATTTTCAGGAACTTTATACAAAGGACCCCACCCTCAATCCTGGGCCAGTATTGGATTGTATTGAGTCCAGGGTCACTGCTGACATGAATGAATCTTTATGTGCCCCGTTTTCTGAGAAGGAGATTTCAGATGCACTTTTTTAGATCGGTCCGTTAAAAGCACCTGGTGCGGATGGTTTTTCGGGAAGGCTCTATCAGCGTAACTGGGCGGTGCTGAAACAGGAAATTGTTGCTGCAATACTGGATTTTTTGCTACAGGTATTATGCCAGAAGGAGTTAATGATACGGCTATTGTTTTAATTCCCAAGCTTTCCCATCCTAGTGACTTGAAGGAATTCAGACCAATAAGCTTATGTAACGTCGTGTATAAGATTGTATCTAAGTGCTTGGTTAACCGGTTGCGGTCCATTCTCACGGATATTATATCGGAGAACCAGAGTGCTTTTATTCCTGGCAGACTTATTACAGGTAATTCAGTTATTGCCTTTGAGTGCATTCACTATATTCAATCACTAAAGGTAAACTCTCCGGCTGTTTGTGCTTATAAATTGGACCTGTCCAAGGCGTATGATCGTGTGGATTGGGATTTTCTGGAAAAGGCACTTCAGAAGTGGGGTTTTTCGTCACTATGGATTTCTCATGTTATGGCTTGGGTGACATCGGTTAAGTACTCGGTGAAGTTTAATGGAAAATTATTACAATCTTTTTCTCCAACATGTGGGTTGCGTCAAGGCGACCCTTTGTCCCCGTTTTTATTTTTATTTGTTGCTGATGCGCTTTCTGCTCTAATCAACAATCAGTTGTCGAGGAGGGACTAGAAGGGGCCAAAATTTCCCGGAATGCCCCGGTGATTTCTCACCTACTGATTGCGGATGATTCCATGTTATTTTTTCGAGCTTCTAGTCAACAGGAAAATATTGTGAAAGGTTTGTTGAACATCTATGCATCGGCGACGGGTCTGTTAGGTTGATCTCTCTCCCGTTCGAACCCAACGGGTCGAACGGGCCCCTGACTCGCGCCCTGATCGGGGGCGCCCAACCAAACCATGGTTGGTGGGCCCCTGTGACCCGCGCTATATAAACAGAGGTGGGGGCCAGGGCACGACTCACGAGGTTAATCGCTGCCACAATCCCCACCTACAATCCCTACCGATCTAGGGTTAGCGCGGTGCTCACGGGAAGCTCCACCACCTCGCCCACTCTCCGCCATCGCCGTGCGCCCCAGCACCACGATGGCCTCCGGCTCGAGTTCATCCACTGCCGGAGAAGGTAGGTTCACCGGATCTACTAGCCTACTCCGATCCAAGGTCTATCAATGGTATCAGCCAGATCGGGCTAGTGGATTTCGGTACAAAGAAACAACAACAGAAAAAGAAAAAGAAAAAGAGATCCCCTCCCCCAAAGAACCCTAGAAGGGCAAAGAAATCTAAAAGAAAAGTTGTGCCGCCGTCATGGCCGCACCTGTTCCTCTCGATCCGGACGCGCATCGGCAAGCCGAGGCGTCGGACGAAGAACCACCCCGAAAGGGGCAAAGGGCACCGCAGCCTAACCGCTCGACGGCGGCGCGCTCACCGCGAGGTGGACGCATAGCCGGCGAAGGGGAAGGCAACGGCGCATGCTTCGTCGAAATCCATCAGGCGCAGAGGAGGAGAGGTGGTTCTCCCGTGTCTCTCTCTCTCTGTTGCAGTGGAGATGAAAAAGAAAATCAAGGGGGAAGATGAAATTGAGGGTCGCGCGCGTGGCGCGGTGGCTTCAGGTCGCCATCGCGGGCGGCCAAACCTAGCTCGCCGGTGGCCTCTGGCCCCGGCCGCGGAGACAGATCAGAGGACTGGCTCCGCCCTCTCTGCAACAGGAAGAAAAGGAAGGAGAGAAGGGGGAAGGGAGAGGAGGCGCGCGCGGCGCGGTGGCTTCTGGCGCCGCCGGCGGCGGCCGGGGCACAGCCCCGTGCTCACGCCAGCGGGAGCGGAGACAACGAGGCGAGCGGCGCGCGGGGGAGGAAATGAACTAGGGTTTCCCCCCGCTGCGAACTGATCTGTTTTGACCATGCGAGGGTCACGCTCGGGCGTCGGATCCGGCCTGCCCGCATCGGGCGGCTGGGATGAGCTCTGGCTCCCCACAGCCCGCGGCTGGGCTTTTCGGGCCGAAATTGTGGGCGGACCAGGCCGAGGCCAGGCTGCCTTGTGAGGCGCGGCGCGCCGAGTAGGCCGGGCCAGCTGCAATTTTCTCCGCTGCAGCTAATTCTGTTTATTCAGAAAATAGAATAGTAAACAGGAAAAAGTTTCTGGAAATGCAAAGAGAAAATTTTCAGAAAAGAAATGTTCATGAATTTTATAAAGAAAATTAAAAAGTTCATGATTTATTATTCGGTCAAGAAAAGTTTTTGTAAATAGTAAAAGTTCGTGAATTTTTATTCATGATTTTCCGCTGCGTAAATAATTAATGCTCTTTTACAAAGAAAATAAAAGTTTAAATATAATTATTTTTAAGGGCATGTTAAAGTGATTATTAAAACGAATATGATTATGTTATTTTTATGACCAACGTTGTTAATACCATGATCATGTTTTATTATTGAAATTTAAAGGTGCATTTATTTCTAATTTTTTGCCCAACGGTAATATAGATTTAATTGCTTAGACAATTATATGTTTAATGTGACCAACGTTAGATTAATGCATATGATTGTTATATTGATGTCACTTAAATTGTGATTTCAGGAGGCTTTCACTTGATGAGTTGCCTAAAAGAAGTTCCGACACTCAGAGGTGACAACCACACTGAGTGGAGGAAGATAGTTGAATTGGCATTTGTTTGTGCTGATCTTGACTGGGTTGTGGAGAAACCACAGCCGGTCAGACCCACAGAGCCAGTAAGAGAGGCCACTGATGATGATGCTGCATGGGCTAAAAAGAAAGGGGACTATGCTCCTTTGGAGTAGTCCTACCTCATAGATAACCAAAAATGGGTCAATGCAAACAAAAAGTGCATGGCCTTTATAAAGAACACAATTGAGAGCGCCATTGTGGGCTCCATTGCAGAGTGCACTTCCGCAAGGGAGTTGCTTTCAAAGATAAAGAGCCAGTTCACTGGCTCTTCAAAGATATATGCCACCCAGGTGTTAGAGCAACTGGTGACAGAACGCTACACAGGTGGTAGTCATGGCATAAGAGAGCACATCCTCAGGATGAGCAATATGGCAGCAAAGCTCAAGCCCATGGATGGGGATCTAGAGATCAAACCAGCGCTCCTGGTCCACCTTGTCATGGCTTCACTGCCGAAGGAGTTTGAAGCTTTTGTTGTGAACTACAATATGTCACCTGGAACATGGGACATTGAAAAGACAATAGCAATGTGTGTCCAAGAAGAGGAGAGACTCAAAGCCTCACATGGTGGTACACTCAACTATGTGCAGGGTCACAAGAGAAAGAATTACAATCAAAACAAAAAAGTTCTCCTTCAAAGCCACAAGGAAAAGCTTCCTATCAGCATCAGCGTCAGCAACAGCCTTTCTAAGTGGACAAAGACACTTGTCTCCACTGTAAGAAGACCGGGCATTACAAGAAAGACTGTCCTGCTTGGCTAAAGTCGATCATGGCAAAAAGAGGTAACAATATAGTTTCATTTGTAAATGAATCCCTGTATGCACAGTTTTCAAAATCCACTTGGTGGATTGACTCAGGAGCAACTGTTCATGTTGCAAATTCTTTACAGGGATTCCATTCGACGCGGACTACGCTAAGAAGCGAAAGACGCATTAAAGTGGCGAACGGAGTTGAAGCAGAAGTTGAAGCTGTCGGTGATATCTCCTTGGAGTTAGCTGATGGATTCAATCTTCTACTTAGAGATGTTTTATTTGTTCCATCATGTCATAGAAACTTAATAAGTGTTTCTTGTTTGGACAAAGATAATTATGAATGTTATTTTGGACATGGCATGTGTGCCATTTGGTTAAATAATGCTTATGTGGGTGATGCTTTACTACATGATGAGCTTTATTTGTTATCACTTCGTGAAAAAGTTTATTCCGTTTGCAATGTGAAAGAACATGTTTCCGCGTCGAATAAAGAACAAAAGAAAAGAAAAAGAACATTTGACTCATCGAAATTATGGCACTGTCGCTTGGGCCATATTTCGAAGGGGAGAATAGAAAGATTAGTCAAAAGTGAAATTCTTCCTCCGTTAGAATTTTCAGACTTAGAACAATGCATAGATTGCGTAAAAGGGAAGTACGTAAAACAAATCAAAAAAGGTGCAATCCATAGCACAGGCACACTAGAAATCATTCACACTGATATTTGTGGACCATTTCCGGTGAAAAGTGTGGATGGATATGACTCGTTCATAACATTCATAGATGATTACTCTCGCTATGGTTATATTTATCCAATCAAAGAAAGATCGGAAGCGTTGGATAAATTTAAAATATTCAAAGCTGAAGTTGAAAATCAGCACGATAAAAGAATAAAGATAGTAAGGTCCGACCGTGGGGGAGAGTACTACGGTCGACACACTACATATGGCCAAGTCCCTGGACCTTTTGCGAAGTTCTTGCAGGAGACTGGCATAGTAGCCCAGTATTCAATGCCAGGAGAACCTCAGCAAAATGGAGTAGCTGAAAGGCGCAACCGCACCCTTATGGATATGGTGCGCAACATGATGAGTTATTCCAACTTGCCATTGGGATTATGGATGGAGGCGCTCAAAACCGCCATTCACATTCTCAATAGAGTACCAAGCAAGTCGGTGCCCAAAACACCGTACGAGCTATGGACAGGAAGGATGCCCTCCCTACAACACTTCAGGGTGTGGGGGTGCCATGCTGAGGCCAAAATGTTTAATCCAAACATTGCAAAGTTAGATCCCAAAACAGTAAATTGCCACTTCATTGGCTGTCCAGACAAATCAAAAGGTTTTCGTTTCTACTGCCCTAACAGATATACAAAGTTTGTAGAAACGAGACATGCAGTCTTCTTAGAGGACGAAATGATGAGGGGGAGCTTGGTAGCTCGGAAAATTGATCTTGAGGAGAAGAGGGTGCATGCACCTAATCCGATGATTCAGGAGCCATTTTTCTCACTACCAGTTGCAACTCCACCCATGAAAGCTATGGGGGAAGACCCGGAACCTGTCCGTCAGGAGCCGACTAAACCCGTTGTTGAGCATGAAAGGGAGGTGCAACAGCAAATTTTAGAAGAAGTGCTAGAAGTTGAGGCACAAAATGTGCCAGAAACTGAGGCCCTTAGAAGGTCTACAAGACCAAGAAAGTCAGCTATTTCTACTGACCTTAAAGTTTATAACACAGAAATGGTTCATATGGAAAAAGATCCCACCTCATATGAAGAAGACATGAGAAGCCCTCATTCATCAAAGTGGATGAAGGCAATGGAAGACGAGATGAAATCGATGAGTTCCAAAGATGTTTGGGACTTAGAGAAATTCCCAAAGGAGCCAAAACAGTAGGCTGTAAATGGGTCTACAAAATTAAGTATGACTCTAAAGGGAATATAGAAAAGTATAAAGCACGACTCGTGGCAAAAGGATTTACACAAAGAGAAGGGATAGATTACAATGAGACATTTTCTCCAGTCTCATGTAAGGATTCCTTCAGAATCATAATGGCATTAGTTGCTCTTTTTGATTTAGAGTTACATCAAATGGATGTTAAGACGACATTTCTAAATGGTGATTTAAAAGAAAAGGTCTAGATGAAACAACCCAAGGGTTTTATCATGGAAGGCAAGGAAAATATGGGATGCCGCCTGAAGAAATCCATTTATGGATTAAGACAAGCCTCTCGGCAGTGGTATCTAAAGTTTAATCAAACGATTAAAAGTTTTGGATTTAAAGAAAATATTGAGGATAATTGCATTTATGCAATGTTTAAAAATGGGAAATATATTTTCCTAATTTTGTATGTGGATGATATCCTGCTTGCTAGTAGTGATGTTAGTCTACTACAAGAAACAAAGAAATACTTATCCTCAAATTTTGACATAACAGATCTTGGTGAAGCATCATATGTTTTGGGCATAGAAATTCACCGAGATAGGAACAATGGAGTCTTAGGACTATCTCAGAAAGCATATTTAGAAAAGATTCTTAAAAAGTATAATATGCATGCGAGTAAAGCCACACCTGCTCCAATAGTCAAGGGCGATAGTTTTGGGAAATTCCAATATCCCAAGAACTAGTTTGAGATCGATCAAATGAAAGTAGTACCATATGCTTCGGCAGTTGGCAGCTTACAGTATGCACAAGTGTGCACTCGCCCTGACTTAGCTTTTATCACCGGGGTACTCGGTAGATATCAAGAGAATCCAGGCCTAGAGCACTGGAAGATGGTAAAGAAAGCATTGCGTTATGCGCAAGGCACGAAGGACTACATGCTAATATACATGAGAAGTGATCCCTAGAGATAAAAGGGTATTCAGACGCAGATTTTGCGGGGGACAGAGATGATAGAAAATCCACGTCAGGATACATATTCACCCTCGCTGGGGGAGCTATTTCGTGGAAAAGCTCCAAACAGTCAATAGTTGCATCATCCACGATGTATGCAGAATTCATAGCATGCTTCGAAGCCACGGGGCAGGCGATATGGCTAAAGAAATTTGTACCCGACTTGAAAGTGGTAGATTGCATTCACAAACCACTAAAGATGTACTGTGATAACCAGCCCGCAGTATTCTATGCTCACAACAACAAGTCGAGTAATGCTGCCAAAACAATAGAGATAAGGTATTATGTTGTGAAAGATAAAATCCAGGATCAAACTATAAGTCTCGAGCATATAAGGACAAAGGATATGCTTGCGGATCCGCTAACGAAAGGCTTACCACCCAATGTGTTCAAGGAACACTTAGCCGGCATGGGTTTAAGGGAAAGCCTTATGATTCCTGGATAGGCCCAAAAGGAACAGAATTTGTTTCTGAACACAACGTATGTTGTAGCTGTATGATTTAACGGCAATTAAGCCGTGACGATGAAACATGCTCTATGTACCAATATGTGATGAAACAGATAAACTAGAAAGTATAAAGTTAAAAGTAAAGTTGAGATCAAGGGGGAGAATGTTAGGTTGATCTCTCTCCCGTTCGAACCCAACGGGTCGAACGGGCCCCTGACTCGCGCCCTGATCGGGGCGCCCAACCAAACCATGGTTGGTGGGCCCCTGTGACCCGCGCTATATAAACAGAGGTGGGGGCCGGGGCACGACTCACGAGGTTAATCGCTGCCACAATCCCCACCTACAATCCCTACCGATCTAGGGTTAGCGTGGTGCTCACGGGAAGCTCCACCACCTCGCCCACTCTCCGCCATCGCCGTGCGCCCCAGCACCACGATGGCCTCCGGCTCGAGTTCATCCACTGCCGGTGAAGGTAGGTTCACCGGATCTACTAGCCTACTCCGATCCAAGGTCTATCAGGGTCAACTCATTAATCCCGACAAGTGTTCCATCCTTTTTTCTGGTAATTGTCAGGAAGCTGTTGCGGATGAGGTAAAAAATGTTCTGGGAATTTCGCAGGTGGTCTTTGAGCCTAAGTATTTGGGTCTTCTGGTTCCTGATGGAAGAACGCATAAAGGAAAATTTGAATCTGTTCAAGAACGTTTACGTAAGCGCCTCATTGACTGGAGTGAGCGTTACATGTCTTCTGGGAGTAAGGAGCTATTAATTAAGGTTGTGGCACAGGCAATACCGACATATGTTATGAGTGTGTTCAAATTACCAGCATCAGTCTATGATGATCTTACACGGATGGTGCGGCAGTATTGGTGGGGCGTTGAAAAAGGAAAGAGGAAGATGGCTTGGTTAAGCTGGGATAAGATGATGCTGCCAAAGGCTAGAGGTGGTATTGGATTTCGTGATATGAGAGCCTTTAACCAAGCTCTGCTGGCAAAGCAGGCTTGGAGATTGATTGACTGTCCTGACAGTTTATGTGCGAGGCTACTTCGGGCAAAGTACTACCCACATGGAAATATTTTGGACACTGTATTCTCAGGTAACGCTTCGACGGTATGGAGGGGAATCGAGCATGGTTTGGACCTTGTTAAACAAGGTATTATTTGGAGAGTGGGTGACGGATCGAGTATCAGAGTGTGGCGTGACCCATGGATCCCGCGCGGCCCTGGCTTCCGCTCCATTACGCCGAAGCAGAATTGTCGGTTTAACAAGGTGTCAGACTTCTTGGATGAACACGGAGCGTGGAATCTGCAACGTCTTAATGATCATTTTTGGAATATGGATATTCATGAGATTGTCAAAATCCGGACTTCCCCAAGGAACAGGGAAGATTTCTTTGCTTGGTTCCCAGAGAAGGGCCGGATTTTCTCGGTGAAAAGTGCCTATAGGTTGGCAACAAGTGTGCATGATGAGGTGTTTGGCGGTGGGGCATCCAGTACCCACCCTGATGGTGCTAGACCAACATGGCGTTCAGTTTGGAATTCTTCTGTTCCACAAAAGATGAAGATCTCTGCTTGGAAATCAATTGCAAGTGCTTTAGCTACAAATAAATGCAAACTACATAGGCACATCTCACGTACAGACCTATGCCCCTTGTGTGGCTCTATGGTGGATGATTCTTTCCATGCGTTGGTGACTTGTGATTATGCTGCGCGTTTATGGAATCGTATGCGTGAGTGTTGGGTATTACCTGGTAATTCAATCCTTGTTAATTCTGGTGATGATTGGCTATTGAACGTACTGGCTGCATGTTCTGAAGTGGAACGCAACAACGTCCTAATGTTGACTTGACGTGTGTGGCAATTGCGGTCGGACGCTGTGCGCGGAAAGGAAATTGCGACTATTGAGGCATCAACGTTTGAAGAGTTACATGCAATCAATTACTCAGACTAAGTATTACGGTGTCGATGAAATAATTAAAGGAAAAATGCCCGTGGAGGGTCCTATCACTAGTAGAAAACAGGGCTTTGGTTCGGCCAGAAAAGAGCATTAATCCCGGTTGCATTACGAACCGGAACTAATGTGAGCATTAGTCCCGGTTCGAGCGGCTAGGGCACCGTATAGGCATTAGTCCCGGTTGGTGCCACGAACCGAGACTAAAGGGTGCGATGCCCATTAGTACCGGTTCGTGGCACCAACTGGTACTAAAGGTTAGACCTTTAGTCCCGGTTCGAGCCACCAACCGGTATTAATGGGGTTTGAGGCATTAGTACCGGTTCATGGCACCAACCGGTACTAAAGGTCCCATTTTCAAACTCTACCCCCCCCCCATGGATCGCCTTTTCAGTTTTGTAAAGAGCAAAAGAAAATGATTAAAACTTCAAAAATTAAAATCCTTCCAGATGTAGTTATGTTACTACATGTACTAGTTAGGAAAATTTAAAAACTTAAATTTGGACATGTTTTGCAGAAAGTGTAGGGAAAATGTAAAACGGCTATAACTTTTGCATACGATGTCAGAAAAAACGTATAATATATCAAAATGTTCAGCACAAAAATCCGCATCCGATCTCAAATTTCTGTTTTTTTTGAATTTTTGATAAATCTGGTCAAACTATGGTCAAACTACTTATTCAAGAAATATTAGTGTTACTAAATAATTATTCATGAACATTAGTGTTACTAAATAATTATTTCAGTTTTTTTGAATTTTGGTCAAATCTGGTCAAACTATGGTCAAACAATGGTCAAACTAATTATTCAAGAAATATTAGTGTTACTAAATAATTATTTCAGTTTTTTTGAATTTTGGTCAAACTGTGGTCAAACTGTGCTCAAACTATGGTCAAACTATTTATTCAAGAAATATTAGTGTTACTAAAAAATTATTGTTTTTTTAGAACAATAGTTTCAAACTCAAATAGTGAAATGTGTGACTTCATGCTCAAGCTAAATTTCTGAGGGTTAATAGGATTGACATCTTATTATTGTCAGGAAAACAACAAGTGCAGACTTGAAAACGAGGGAGAATAGAACCCGGAAGTTAAGCGTGCTCAGGCTGGAGTAGTGAGAGGATGGGTGACCGTTCGGGAAGTTAGATGATTTGGAATGATGAGGGGTGATTATAGATTAGAGGTTAAATTGAGCAGTGATGATGGGTGATTAGAGATTAGAGGTTAAAATAATTCAGAAATTTGAAAATAAAAAAATTCAAAAAAATTCATAAAAAAAATCATAAAAATTCCTTTAGTACCGGTCGGTGTTACCAACCGGGACTAAAAAGGTGGACCTCCAGACAGCGGCCACGTGGAGGGCCTTTAGTCCCGGTTCGTGTAAGAATCGGGACTAAAGGGGGAGGCTTTAGTAACCTTTTTCTACTAGTGTATACTGTGTCGACCTGGGAGGGAGCAGCCTGCTACTGCTTGGCCTGCTCCGGCAGATAATAGACTTGCTCTTTCGGTGGATGGTCCTTATTCACCGACGGACGAAGCTGCGTCAGCAGGTATGATTCTGCGTCGTAATGATGGCAGTGTGGTGTTTGCCGCTTACCTATTTTTAATTGCAATGATGCTTTGGAGGCGGAGATTCACGCACTGATGCAGGGCATGGCTTTGGCAATCCAACACTTAGAGGGTTCTATTGTTGTTCAATCCGACTCTTCTGAAGCATTGTCATGTCTTTTCGATTCTAGACTAAGCAGGTCAGCGTATGGGCACTTAGTTGCAGAGATAAAAGCACACATGCTTATCCGGGAGTTTGTTCCCCAGAAGCTTACAAGAGAGCAAAATAGGGTACCAGATCGTTTGACATTATATAGTCGTGATGAGCGGGCCACAGCTGTGTGGCTTGGTCAAGGACCTCCTTGTATAGAGCAATTACTGCCTCTAAATTATAGCCCTATCAATATGGAATAAAACTCCCTTTTACCTCGCAAAAAAAGAGAGAAATATTAAAAACCTGTGTTCTGTAGGAATTGAACCCAAGTCATCTGGGTTAGAAATCGGCATCCAAAACAATACAGTACAAAGTGATTCTTGTACAATAATGCAGCCTAATTTATATATCCACATAGAATCATGTGAAATATGTATGTATAATTAGTGGATTTCAGAGAATATTTAAAAGTGAATCATTTGCGGCTAGACAGCGCCGTGGTCAATTGCCGAGCTGCGTCGCAGTGATTGGCAAGTCACAGAAGACAAACCAGGAGGGAAGGGAACGCTATAATCTAGCAACAAACAGCGCAGCAGTCAGCGCAACAGAAGGAAAGAAATCGCGTGGTTGGAAAACGATCGCGTGGGATCTTCGGTGTTTTTTTCTTTCCTGATTCTACGTGAATAACTACAATTTGTGCTGCATATTCTTTTTCACTCCAACGCCCTTAGGTGAAGAAGAACCCAACAAATTTACAAATAAATCCTTCTAAAAATAGCTAATTCATGATCGGTCAAAGGAACGATGACATGACATCCACATGGTCTGTTTCCCCCCTCTCGGGCCGGTTTTGGCCTTATTTGATCAAATTAACGAGTTTGTGGACGAAATACAATTGTTTGGTCTTATTTGATCAAATTAACGAGTTTGCGGATGAAATAGAATTGGTTGGTCTTATTTCCCCTCTCGGGCCACCGGTCCATAAACTCAAGCCGATTGCACATTTTAGGCTAATAGTGTTCGTTGTCCTTGAAGCATGCGCCACACAGCCGACTGATCATTATGAAGAAACTGAGAAAAGGACACGACGCTCCATACAATTTGTTCATTGAAGTTGGCAGCATTACTCAAACATTGACGTTCCATCAAAGAGACTGTGAGAGCGAAGGACATGTTGCAACTTTTCCTTGTTATAGAAAAATGATACGATGATGCAGGAGCGGTGAACAGAAGTACTCCGGGCGGATGTGTTACTTCTAGGTCCAAATAGTAGGAAAAAACTGAGAAGCAAAAGGGGAAATTTGCGGTACGTCCGAGTCGACCCTAACTCACACGATAACTGCATAAGTAAGAGAGAAAAGATTTGCATTGACTTAAATAGAATGAACAGGGTAAAAAAAAACCGTCATGACGATGAAAAAAAGACTGACGTCGCTCCGCACTTCTGGCCCCCAACATGCACGAGTTAACAGCGACCTAGGGTAACAGGCTGCTGGGCCAAACCCGGCCAGAAGTACGTCACGACCGCTTTTTGCCTCGGCAGGCCGGCATAGCTAGTGCTAGCCTTGCGTCGTCGGCGATACAATGGTTCCTCGTTTCGCTATTTAGGCCGCGAAGTGGCTACCGAAACGAGCGGTGTGGTAAATAGTAGCACGCAGCGTCGTCAACCGAGCGGTGTGCTCGTTTTCGGCCCACGGGTGGCTAAGCGCGCCCTCGTCTTCGCGTCTTCGGCCCACCGGCTGGTTCTCCAAAAAAGCGGAACGGTTTTTTTTTAAATAGGGAACAAGCGGAACGGATTTCGCATAAGGAGCACTGCGCGAATGAGGTTTCGAACCAGGGAATGAACATGCTGAAGCCGTACGCAACTGAACAACTGAGCCAGCTACCGCTAATGTAATCTCACTGCCTCCTAGTGACCAATGGCGTTGCTACGTGAACTCATCTTCCCCGACGTGCATGCATAAGCTCATGTTCACGGCATGCACATTGCTCGGCTGTCTACTAGTATATTGATTATTATTATTTTTGCAACGAACTTGGGGAGCTTTATTGCATAGTTAACATATGATTACAATCTGTCCGTAGGCTGCTAAGGAGAAAGGATGGACAACCCTCCAGCCAACAGTCTGAAACCAATAAGGAACAGGCCCGTTTGGCACATAGGTCCGCCATAGTATTAGCATCCCTCGGGACATATCTAACAGAAAAAGAGATAAAACTTGAAGACTTCTCCCCAATATCATCTAGAATAGGCGCAACAATTGACCTTGAACTGTCACGCGACGATGAGAGGTTGACAACCTCTAAACAGTCAACTTCCATCAGCACATGTGAGAAACCACGCAGCTGAGCGAAGATGACTCTCTCCCGTAGAGCTAAGGCCTCCGCAATGAGGGGGTCTGTCACCCCCGGGAAAGGCTTACTCCATACTCCCATGAACGATAGGTGAGATCGAGCTATCGCACCCCCTCCCGCACACCGAGCCTCGTTGTTGATAGCACCGTCCGTGTTGATCTTGATCCACCCCACATCCGGCGTGCGCCACTGAGCTCCTGGCACACCACGAGTAGGCTTCGGCACCTCAAGCATAATAAGATCATCGCGAACTGTTTTTACCGCCTGCACCGGATCATATGACACCTTGTCATGAGTCCAGCGATTTCGATCAGACCATATCACATGCATAACAGTAATAAAACGAACTATTCCATCAATCCCTCTCTTCCTTCTAACATGGTATTAGCCTAACCGATCCAACCCTAGCCGTCGCCCACCGCTTCTGCACCGCGCGCCGCCCCCGGGGCGGTCGGCCTCCATGACTGCCGCCGGGGGCCGCGTCACCCGTACTTAGGGTTCATCCGCCGGTCGTGTTGATTGATCGGCTGCCCTAGAGAGTCTTTTTTCCGATCTGTTAATTGGGGTTTTCTCTCTCGTCGATCACTTGATCGGTGTTCTTTTTGGTTTTCCGATTTATAGATCGGTTTGCGTCTCCCACCCCGTCGACATCTTCGCGCGCCTCTACTTCAACCTCGGCTGAGAGTACATCGGTCACCGCCTCGTCGTCCCACGCGCCTCCACGATTTGTGCGACCACGACGCGGTTGGCCAGACTCTTCGTCTCCGTCCGCGTCCAGGCTGGCATCTGTGCCATGCTCAAGTGCATAGCTAGTTGCATGCATCGATGCAATGTCCTGGATGAGGACGTTTTGGACGTCACGAGCAGGATCCAATCTGCATGCGTTGTGCGCAGGTCCGGCTGCTTGCACGTGCCGCTTGTATGCCTGCGGCCTGTACAATGCGTCCTTGCATGTTCGTGCTCCTGCCAGGCTGCCACGTATGAGCCGCGTGACCACGTCGTGGATACCTCGTCATGGTTTGCGTTCACAGGATGCAGATCGTCATCGAGTGCCCGCACATATTACCGATCGAGCAACGAGCTGTAGTTGCGTGCGCCCCATCGGACTGCAGCGTCACCGACCCATGGTTTTTCCCCGGCTGCAACGATCCGCGCGCTGCCGCTGCGTTGCCCCTTCGGGCCGTAGTGCCGCAGCCCGCGGTCTACAGCTGCCTCGACGCCGTCTGCTCCAGGTCGTTCTCGTGGCTGCACCGACCCTCGCGCTGCCGCTGCGTCGCCCCGTCGAGCCGTAGGGAGCGTGACACGTGGTTCATGCCGTCGTCCCGTGGTTCTTTCCGCGCCTGCACCGACCCGCGCGCTGCCGCTGCGTCGCCCTTTCGGGCCATAGTGGCGCGGCCCGCGGTCAATCGCCGCTCCGAGGCCGTCCTCGAGGCCGCTCGAGGCCGTCCCCGAGGCCGCACCGACCCTCGTGCTGCCACTGCGTCGCCCCGTCGGACCGTAGCGAGCGTGGCACGCGGTCCCTGCAACCGCCCTGAGGTCTTCCCCGCCGTCACCCCGACCCGCGCCCTGCCGCTGCGTCGCCCCTTCGGGCCGTAGCGTCGCGGCGCGCGGTCCACTTCGCCATCCCCGCGCGTCGACCTCTCATGGGTGCTCATAGATGTCGTCGACTGCATGAGCTCCGGCCTGCTGGCCACAGTCGTCGGCCGCCACATGCCGCACAATGTGATATTGATTCCTTCCATGTATTGTTGTATGTATATGCACTGATTCGTTCCAATAGTATGAGTAAAGAAAAAAAATCGGCCACCCTGTTCGCTCATGAACACGTCACCGTGTACCTCCAACGCCGAGGGTGATGCACCGCAACTTCGTCGAAAGAGACCCGTCCGGAAGTGCGGTACGCAAGCAATCCGACGGGTGCTTTTCAGGACCCGAAACCCTATGCGCCTGGGAGGGACCCCGCCTGGACGCGCGGCGGCTATGGGCTGCCCTAGGTCGGTTCGCCCGCCCCTAGAGCCTCGAGGATCGCTGCCCTTCAACATGAAGAACGAACGAATAACGAGAGAGAAAGAACCAGGGATAGATGTAAAACTAGGGTAAAAAATAGATGGGTTTTGCGATTGTGTGCTGTTGTTCAATCGGCCGTCACCCCTTAGGTATATAAGAGGCGGCTGGACTTCCCGTGAAAGGAAAAGGCTTGGATTCACGTCCAAAACCCTAGTCAAATTCGTATTGGTTTTATCCGAACTTTTCAAAACTGTTCGGTTTAAACTGACTGGACCTTGCGGTAAAAAGTAGATGGGTTTTGCGATTGTGTGTTGTTGTTCAATCGGCCGTCACCCCTTAGGTATATAAGAGGCGGCCGGACTTCCTGTGAAAGGAAAAGGCTTGGATTCACGTCCAAAACCCTAGTCAAATTCGTATTGGTTTTATCCGAACTTTTCAAAACTGTTTCTGTTTAAACTGACTGGACCTTGCGGGTAATTTTTGAGGTGGTAAACAACCTCGGATGGAAACTAGGCCAAAAGCAATTTTGACCGTTTCAACGAGACGAACAACTTTCATGTTGAATGTTTTTTGATCAGAGGTCATCTTGAGGGTCAAATCGTTTGCACAAAATAGGCTATTATTCGCGCTACCCATTAGACAGGGTGTCTGGTGAGGCGCGCCACTTTTAGCTCGTGATAGGGCTGTATTCGGATGGCTGTAACTTTTGCATACGAACTCGGATTGGAGCGATTTTGAAAAAATCGACCGTTTCGACGAGACGAAGAACTTTGCAGTTGTAACTTTTCCCATCCGATGTCATCTTGATAGGGTTTTATGCCATGCAAAAATCTGGTGTCAACACATGCCCCCCTGTTTTTCGGCAAAACTTGCGCGCCGAAAATAACTTGCAATACGTTGGTCTAAGGACGATGTCAACACTCCATCGGCCATTTATGTGCGCTTAGGACGATAATTTCTATATTGTCCATGTTTATGCTTAGGGCGATAATTTTATATCGGCCATTGATTTTAACTTCTTGTTCACATCATACCTTGTAACCGATTACCACCAATCGGCTTTAAAGAGATGGGAATGAACCCGTTCCTTGTAGCACTAAGGAAATCAAACTCCGAGAGGTCACGCTCTGTTAAGCAAGTAACATCAGGATGATTCCAATCCACCGATGCATCGGCCAAAGCAACACAAGCCGAATTATCCGCGTGAATGACTTCTACCTCATCATCGACCCATTGTATTAAGAATTGATGCATGGTAGATGGCACACATTGGTTAGCATGAACCCAATCGCGGCCTAATATAACATTATAGTTACCTTGCACCTCGGCGATGAAGAATGTGGTGGCCAAAGTTTTACTTCCCACGGTGAGTTCCATGCACATCACACCTTTGGCCTCTGTCTTTTCTTTACCCTCAAATCCATTAAGTACCATATTGGTCTTCATTAATGCATCATCATCTAACCCCAACTTCTTGAAGACCGAGTAGGGCATAAGATTTACCACGGCACCACCATCAACGAGCATCCTAGCAACCGGCGATCCGTTAATATGACCTTTGAGGTACAACGGCTTCAAGTGTTTCACCGGTTCTTTTGGCTTCTCTAAGATAGCATGCTTAGGACCAAAATCCAGTTGGGCTACCTCCCTTCTTCACCTATAGCACGAAACTCGGCAGGTAAGTAATATACCATATTAATATCCATACCTTCCGGAACCGGCGTAGATTCATAATCCACCATCTCATCTTCATCTCCCAGTGTGTATATTGGGCTTAAATATTCCTCAATTGAAGGGGATGTTTCAGGTGGTGTGGACGATGTAATAGGGGTCGCATCATCCTCTTTTGATGGTGAAGGTGTTGCTGGAGCTAATGTAGAAGCATATGTGTTTTGTTTTTGTTTAGGCCTCCACACTTGTTTTGTGAGTGCCATGGGTCAAATTTCACTTAACAATTCGTCCCTTTGCCTCTCCTCTTTGTGCTCTACCTTCTCGTGGTTCCTCATGCGTTGTAATTTCCTTTTCATGGTCTTGGTTAAACCGGGAGGACACCACTTAGGTTGAGTATATTTGGGATCCTTTGATTTGGTCTTGCTTGTGCTCGCCTCATGATCACTTACCATGGAACCCTACTGAACAATAATAATATCACCATTAGAAGTAGCCAGATTACCAACAACCGGCTTTTCGATCTCCTTTTGCTTGTCGCATTCTGAAATTTCCGCATTAGATGACTTAACACGCCATACTTTTTTGTTGGCCTTACTTGGAGAAATTTTTGTTGGCCGATTAGCACCATAGCTCAAACGGCCTTGTGTGGGATAATAAAGCCTCTCGCGAGCAGGCCTTCTAGGTGCTGCCCACCCCATATGAAAAGCATAAGGAGCGATTGGGGGCTGCCCCCATCCTCCACTGAAGCCTCTCATGTAATATGGCGCATAGGAGGGTTGTGACATCCATGGTGTCGGTGCCCATGACCCATATGGCCTTGCATATCGTCGAAACTCTTGCTTCGGAGGCAATCTTGAACGCTTTGAATGTGATGACCGATTAGAGCTAGAACCGGCCGCTTGACTTGCATATTTGGATAGCAACATATCAAAAGTTGGCCTGATTCGCTTGCGCTTAGCTTCACTCTTTTCCCACTTGCCAACTTCTGAATTCTTGGGCTTGATAAATTTAACATGAGTATCTTCTTGCTTGTGGTTGCCCCCCGAGTGAAGGATTTTTTATGGTGATCTTAATACTTCTTTGCCATCGGGTTGCTTATCAAGCACAACCTCTCGTGCCAAGACTTTGTCGCCCTCCTTGCTTTTCCTGGGTTCACCAATAACAACATTATCTTTATTAGCAGATTCGACTATGCTAGGCCGAATCAACATTTTCTTTCCCTCCAAGTCCATGGTGTTTATCGGGAAGGGTTGTTTATCAACTTGCATCTCAGGAAAATTCAATCTTCCGTCATTAATGGCCGATTGTATCTGTCGTCGGAAAACATTGCAATCGTTAGTAGAATGAGAAAATGAATTATGATATTTGCAATAAGCACGCCATTTCATCTCCTCAAACGGCGGTATGGTGTGTGATATTCTAATCATCTCATCTTGCAAGAGAGCATCAAATATTTTATCACACTTTGATATATCAAAAGTAAACCTCATCTCCTCATCACGATTCTTGCGTATCGGCTTAAGAGCATTGCACATATAGGGTTTGGCCTTCGAGGACCAAACAAATTCAGTAGTATAGACATCAACCTCATCGTCCGAATTATCATCATTGTGTTTAACCATATGCATTCTAGGACGATCGGTTGTAGACCTATGGATCTCTTTACTTCAACTCTCTTGGGCCAAAGCCTTTTGTAAGACTTGATTAATGCTCAAAAACTCATAACTTTCTAGCCACTCTTTAATGTGAGTTTTCAAACCATTAAGAACAAGATCCGCCAAGTCTCTCTCAGTTATCATTAAGCTATAACATCGGTGTTTTATATCTCTAAATCTCTTGACATAATCGGTGACCGATTCATCATGTTTCTGCCTAACCAATGTAAGATGTGACAACTTTAGCTCATTATCGCCGCTATAAAAGTGATCATGAAACTTTTGCTCTAATTGTGACCATAAGAGAATTGAGCCATGTGGTAAAGCAGCAAACCATGAAAATGCGGTACCAGTTAAAGATAATGAAAATAAACGCACTTTCAATTCTTCTATGGAACCTGCTTCACTCAACTGCGCTAGATACTGACTCGCATGCTCCCAAGTTGTTTTCATACCCTCACCACTAAATTTAACAAAATCAGGAACCTTATAACCTTGAGGGTAAGAAATTGCATCGAAGTGTTCAGGATAAGGCTTTTGGTACACACGACTCTTTACTTTCGGCTCGTTTCCAAAAGTTTCTAGAAACATCTTATGCAAATCCTCCCTTAATTTAGCTAAAACTGGATCCGAGGTAGATGAAGATGTTTGTGGAAATGACATAGGAGCAACCTGAGTACTAGCTATTGGTGCAACTTGTGGGATGGGCACCGAACCATAATTCGGCGGAAGACCAAACATGCTTGCGCCTATGGGTGGTGTGACAAAGTGATTCGGCGTTGACGCCAAATTGGGCACACTCATAATAGGATTAGGATATGCAGGTGCAGCCACAAGCTGGTTGGTTTGACTAGGGTAAAAATTCAACGGCATACTATATTGTTGTTGTATAGGAGGTGCCAATGAAATAGGTAAAGTTAGACTAGGGTTTTCAGATACACCAACAGTACCACTAGATGACGCACGCATATTTTTCTTAGCATTAGTATTTGCCATAAAAGAATTGTACGTCATCACATTACCCTTACTAACATGACTTTCAATCACAGCCACTTGCTCTGGAGAAAAAACTTTACTCACAGTGATTACATCTTGTTCGTCAATGAGGGGAGGAAAATTGACGTTCCCAACCGAAGTGATGTTGCCTTGACGGTCCTTCTTGAAACTTGCAAGAAACGCCTCCAAATCTTCCTCCTCGTGCTTCTTCTTGAGCGCTTCAAAAGCCTCTTCACGCTGCTTCTTGCGTGTTTCATAGGCTTGACGATGTTCGTCCGATAGTTCATCAAGATTGGGCTTAATGATGTTATCGGCGTTAACTTCAGAGGGCTTGGGGAGATTAGACATGGTTGATGATGATTCTCGATCTTTCTTTCCCAGCGGAGTCGCCAAAAAGTGTGTTCGCGCACGAACACGTCACCGTATACCTCCAACGCTGAGGGTGATGCACCGCAGCTCACGTCGAAGGAGACCCGTCCGGAAGCGCGGTACGCAAGCAATCCGGCGGGTGCTTTTCAGGACCCGAAACCCCACGCGCCCGGGAGGGACCCCGTCTAGACGCGCGGCGGCTATGGGCTGCCCTAGGTCGGTTCGCCCGCCCCTAGAGCCTCGAGGATCGCTGCCCTTCAACACGAAGAACGAACGAAGAACGAGAGAGAAAGAACCAGGGAGAGATGTAAAACTAGGGTAAAAACTAGATGGGTTTTGCGATTATGTGTTGTTGTTCAATCGACCGTCGCCCCTTAGGTATATAAGAGGAGGCTAGACTTCCCGTGCAAGGAAAAGGCTTGGATTCACGTCCAAAAACCTAGGCAAATTTGGATTGGTTTTATCCGAACTTTCCAAAACTGTTCGGTTTAAATTGACTGAACCTTGCTGATAAATTTTGAGGTGGTAAATGACCTCGGATGGAAACGAGCCCAAAAGAAATCTTGACCGTTTCGACGAGAAAAACAACTTTCATGTTGAATGTTTTTTTTATCAGAGGTCATCTTGAGGGTCAAATCGCTCGTGCAAAACAGGCTATTATTCGCGCTACCCATCAGACAGGGTGTCTGGTGGGGCGCGTCACTTTTGACTCGTGATAGGGTTGTATTCGGATGGCTGTAACTTTTGCATACGAACTCTTATTGGGACGATTTTTATATCAAAATCGACCGTTTCGACGAGACGAAGAACTTTGCAGTTGTAACTTTCCCCATCCGATCCGATGTCATCTTGATAGGGTTTTGTGCCATGCAAAAATCTGGTGTCAACACACCCCAGGCTTTTTTGTCAAGCTCCGCCACTGCTAGTGACCTCAATTGATAATTTCACGTAGTATAATTCTGACACGTATACATAACCAAGTTGAGTTCCCCTAAAAAAAACAAGTTGAGATGTGTACTAAAGGTAGCAGGTTCACCAATCGATGCTCCTCATGGTATGAAACTTCAAAAAAAAAAAATCTTCCACCAACCAACAACCGACATGTAGCTACGGTTCCTCTGCCTCCCGTTGGCGCCGCCCCCGGTCCGTCTAGTCTCCGTTGCCCCTAAACCATTAGGACACGATGGATCTCGGCCCTTGTCGACGAGATGACTTTGTTTTTAGATGGTTCTTTCCATTTTGTTAGGGTTTCTGTCCTGCTCAGGAAGGCGGCGATGGCTCCTTGAAGATGGAATGATTTTCCCCGCCTAGGCTCCATTTCGGTGGTGCGTCTGGCATCGTCTGAAGACGTGTGGAGGTGTCTCTCCGAAATATCTCACATGATTCGTTCCGTGATTGTCTTTGGTGGATCTACTCAGATCTGGTCTTCATTCTACCTGTCTTCATGTTGGATCCTTTCAATCTATGCATCTTTTCATCGATGGTTGTTGCTGTTCTGGTGCGCTGGTCCTATGAGGCATTAGCATGACAAACCAAAATGTTAACTAGAGGCAGTTTCCTTTCTGATGAAGTCAAATACACAGCGATAAAATCAACAACAAAATATGCTTGGTATTGCCATTGATTTCATGAAATCAATAGTGAAACAACTCCATGCAAGGTTGGCACATTAGGTACTGGCGACCGGGGGGGGGGGGGGGGGGGTCTACATCAACTTTGCTGCTTCTCCGATGAGTAGTCCTCACATGACCTACGGGTCCATAGTAGTAGCTAGATGTCTCTCTCTTTGATCTTCGATACAATGTTCTCTTCGGAGTTCTATTCGATATAATCTTTTACGCTGCGTTTATTGGAATCCGATGAATTGTAAGTTTATAGTCAGATTGTTCATTGAAAGTAACTGGGTTATTTCTAAATTTTATTATATGTGATTTGTTAGCTTTGTATTTCTCTCCGATCTATACGTTTAATTTGGCCAACTAGATTTATTTATCTTCAGTGGAAGAGGTGCCTTGTAGCAGTGGCGGATTTAGGATCTGAAGTTACCCGGGGCGAATTTAAAAAAAAATGAATCAAGGCAACGTTGTAGTAAGAAATGTCAGACGAAAGTCACCAGACTAAGTCCAAGGTCAAGTCAATCATTCACAGAGTTCCATATTCAGCTCCTTTCTATGAATCATAGAGAATATATACTGTGTTGTACTAAGAATATCAGATCAAAATCGCCAAACATATTCAAGATGAGGTTAATCATACACATTGAGTAATTATGAGAAAAACATGAGCAGATCAAACAGGATTGAGCCAGGTACAGACCTGTTTCCGTGCACCAACATCATTGGTTCCATCTCCACGGTTCATTGTCATCCTCCCAACGGTCTTAAATGTTATTAGTACAGATTCTTTCTGTTCTTAAGCAACACGTGCAAAAACCTGAAACAACGACACTTACAGTTACAGGAGCCCTCAAGCATGCAAATGAGGACCTTCTTATTTTGAGAAGAAATGTAATAATTTCTCACTTACCTTCAGATGAGAGATGACTTGAAGAACAGCCTCAGTCCTTTGTAGCATTTCAAAGCAGTCCCACTAATGCAAAGATCGTGCGATTCTGATATTCTTTAACCTCCACAGATGTACAAAAATAATAACGCAAGCCATTAGAAATGTCACCAAACAAGATGCTATGTTTACATAGTTCTCATGATAACAAAGTTTGAAGTCATAAAAGACATAGTTACATAGCACCCATTTATATGTGTAGTGGGACGAGATGATGTTTGAAATGCACGTGCTAATCATTCGGAAGTGCCTTTTCTTATTCTATAGAAGATGGAATTCCTTGGGTCTAATTTAGGACTTTCCGATCTATTTTATTTTACCTAATTCTATTCTATCTACGGTCCAGGGGCTTGTACCGAAACAAAACAGTCCTTTCCTTTTTCTGATCATAGAGAAGCCGTATGAAGCTAAGGTTTCATGTACAATTTTGAAATAGCGGTCAGGAAAACACCCTTGGCCCAGAGGCAATTAATTAAGACTAATGAGCAACAATCATCGGAGGAAATACGGGGTTTGGAGCTGGACTGGGCAGGGCTGGTCGTAGCCCAAGTCCTAGTTCACCAAGCGGATTTACTGAGCAAGAACAGCACTATGTACAGATACTAGAAACAGTGCACCCTGAATGGCTATGATTGTCAGGTAAGTAGTAGTGAAACATGTTATTAACCAGAACTCACTGTAAACTGCCGACCAGGTTTTGGTCCATTCCTCAGACACAACATTTCGACAAACTTTATTCAAGCACTTGCAATAAGCCTGCTAGTTAGAAAGCAGACTCGACCAAGCCACCTTCACTGAGATCAACCCAAACTCAGTCTTTATCTCTCGAGTAGCAAGCCCATGCGTGTCCGCCGTGAAGGAACAACGGTGCTCCGCTGAGCAGGATGGCTCCGAGGCAACCTCGAACTTCAAATCCATAGTGGAACCATCCACCACAGCAACCACAGACCTCTTTAAGCCACGTGACTCGCCAATGGCGCCATCGAAAAGCCGGATTTCCTTTTTATAACCACCAATGAAACACCGGAGACGCAGATTGAAACTGTTCTGCACCTCTGATATGACAACTTCCACATTCGCCAGGACCGCATCATGGATACGTGCTAAAACTAAGTCAACCGTGCCGCAATCGCCATGGATGCGTTTTCTGAATGCACGATTCCATGTGCCCTGCAGGTCGCTTAGTGCTGATACACCATCAATCAGCTGGTGATCATCATCTTCTACTTTGCCTGCCTTGATCCTCATGTCATATTCCAGTAGAATAGTGGAATACATATCTATCCCTCGCTTAGGGCCAACCATGTTGACGAGAGAACCCTACAAAATCATCATTGTTTAGTTGCTCTTCATATCAAAGTAGGAAACAGCTGAAGCTAAATATACTTCTCTTTGGCTGTTTTACTTGCAATAGCATTTACTTAAGCAATAGTTTACAATTGATGACCAAGATCTTTGTCATGTGTCAAACTGACTGGTTACATAGTGCACAACAGTGTTCGGGAGGGAAAATTGGTCCCCGGTATTTATTTGATATTATTTGAATCACAAATATTTACATAAGCCTGTTGAAATGACATGTTATGGTGTGATTATTCATGCTATGCATCTTCATATGCCTGTAAACAAAAGATGTGTGGTGTGCAGTGGAACCATGTACTACAGCAAACAAAGAGCCCAAACTATTCTGCTGATTTTGTTTGGAACAATTGATACTCAGTTCCATTATTTAGAAGCTTCTCGTAATAAATCATCATTTCACAACTTGGTACAGTAGTGGCTTATACAATCAAAATTACCATTCTGCTACTTCTGGACATATTAATCGCATAGACACATTTTTAATGATGCAACAGAAATTAAGTGTTTGTTCTATGTATGCGCTAGGTTTGGCCTTACAATGTGAAAAGAAGAATTTCCATACCGCATAAACCATTCCCTGGGGTGGTTTTGCCCACGTTGCAACATCCACTTAATGTGAGAACTTCCCCAGTGGGTGATTTATACCGTATGGAATACTTCATGCGGCCAAATGCCTAGTATTATACTTGAGGGGGTTAAGTAGACTTATTCCATGAAATAATTGCAGGTAAGTAAGGATTCGCACCTGCTCCACGATGATGGGATCGTCCCTGCTTATATTGACAACGTAATTAAGCAATGGATCCAGACCATCCCGCACTACTATGTATCCATACAACTCTACTGAGCCAACACCCACAGTAAGTTCAGCCAGCTTTACTGAGAAAAATTGTAACACACGATTGGGTTCATGCCGCGTGCATTTTCCATTGCGGATGACACAATCTGTCGGATCTGCCAACCGAGCTTCATAAAAAAAACAAGTTATATCGCAATGGAAATCAATACATACAGGAAACAATACTCACCATACAAAAAGTAAACATGCCACCTAGGATTCCATGGCCCTATTGGAAGTTTTCCTTTTCATCTAAGTGGAAATTATCGATGTTCTCTCTACTAGGAATTTTACTCCCTAAGGTTTTTGTTTTAGGAAACCCAAAGTAAAAGTGGGTAATTTGGTAACCCCCTAAACTATGTATTGGTTAAGTTTACCCCAAGAATTACGCAAAACAAGTCATTACAACCCTTGATGAAAATATTCTTTACTTTTGCTTTCTAGAAGTCCTCTTGTAAGTTATTTTTTTATTCTGATAGTAGATAACATCATTACCCTATATAATAAAAAAACATAAGTTTCCATGGCTTGGATAGGTTGAGCAACTAGACCTATTTTGACGGAGGGAGTACCTGCTAAGAAACGAACGTTTATGTACATGTTTCCATAGCATAGGGCATGATGCCAACATATAGGATAAAAATCATTATGGAGTGAACTGAAACCATTCTACTTGCAGAGATGAACCAAACTAGTTCAGGCAGGTATCTGGACAATTTCCTCTAATTCGTTTGCAAAACCAAACAAATGCAACACCTGAGTGCTAATGCATCGGAATTTAACTTGTAAAAGTAAACAAAGCAAAGAAAAATAGGCACAAGATTTCAGCAGAGAATATATCAGTTGACCCCATAGCTTGAAAAAGATGCTCATAAAAAATTAAAATAACATATGTAAAGAGAGATTGATCACTAACTCTCATTACGGTCGGCAACATGATACTCCACTTTCCAGCACTGAGCGCCCCTGAACAAAGAACGATCACGGTGTCTGCTTTCTGGAAGTATTTCCATGGGAATCACACGACCTTTTTTGTCAGCCCTCTTTCTATCCTTGGTTGTGCTCCTAGTTGCTTCACAACCATAGATGTCCCCAAGTTTTCCCAATGCATCATGTTTGCCAGCTACAACATCTATAACCTCCAAGGTTGTGCCACCGTTTTCCATGCCTTGGCTGATGGCAGAGTGATCGTTGGCAGAAGAGATGGGCAATCCCTTGCCTGGCTCACCAGACTCGTCAGCTTTGAATCCACCGGTGCTGGCCATGCTCCGAAATTCAGGAGGAAATCTATCGGCAAAGAGCATATAAAAAAGCAATTTCAGCATCCGACACATTTTTGTACGTATTCTTTTTTGGTTCCTTTTTTCTGGGATACCCAAAGTTGAACATACCGGGAAACACGACGGGCAGCTGGATCGGGGGCCAGCATGAGAGGGGGAACTCGTCATGCAAGCGCTGGTGGCGACCGGCAAGGTGGAGCAGAGGCCATGAAAGAGAGAAGAGATCGCGAGGTAGAGGAGAGGCGGCGCATTCGGTCATGAGAGGTGTCGACGCCAGGTCGTCGGAGGAGACGAAGAATCGGGCGGAGGATTGGCATCTCAGCGCGCGGCGGCGGCGGCAGAGACGCGGTGAGAATGGGGAGAGAATCATAGGATTTTCTCATAGGAAAAAAAGACCCGGTCTCATAGGATTTTCTTTCCGGCCCGTGGCTTCGCGGGTGAGATGAGATCAGGGTCGACGGCCTCGATCGATGGCGTGGCATCCACCATCGAGGGAGATGCCAGTTTTTGAGCTGGAGCAATGGCCCCCGCGTCGTCCGGGCCTGCTGCATCGTCGCGCTCCACATACTCCGCTCCTGCTTGTCCGCCACCGCCCACCGCCTGGATGCAAACCTTCCACTCGATTCTTCCTCTCCTGACCCAATGCGCCGCCTCTCCTCCACCTCGCGACCTCTCCTCTCGTCCATGGCCTCTGCTCCGCCTCGCCATTGCTGGCCGCCACGAGCGCTTGCACGACGAGCTTTGCCGCTCATGGTGGCTCACAGTCTAGCCGCCCCTCATGTTTCCAGGTATGTTTAATTTTCTTTATCCTATGTGCGCGCCCTTTATCGAAATGGTCTTTCACCCCGCTTTATATATAAAGCACCAACCACCAACAAACGGATCCGATACAAACCACGACACACGACACGAGAACCACACTCTACCAGGGCCAGATACATAGGGTGCCAAAGGGCTACAACAACACCACATTGACAGACTCGACGTAGACAACAAGAGAAGACAGTCACTACGAAGCCGCCGGCGCCCTTCCGATGAGATCACGAAGAGGTGAAGTTGAGAATCGTCGACACCGTGCATACCAAGACGGTGCCTTCAGGAAGGGCACGATACCGTAGCGCCGCCACCGCCCGATCCAGGGATCGGATTTTCATCCGGAGCACGACGAAGGGAGGGAGCAACCACAACAGAGACTTCAGGAAGATGACGACGCCCACAGACGCCGCCTCCGTCGGTCTGGCCTAAACCAGACAAGGTTTTCACCCCGGTAAGCATACTCCGCCTTCGTTAGGACGACGAAACGCCTACCACCACACCGCCCACGCGGCCATGGCGGCTAGCCGCCCACACCTGAGTCGCGGCCTCAGCCCACGAGCACCGCGGCTCCCACCACCTGGGCCGCCGCCCAAGAAACAAGACGCTTGAAAGGTCCTCCATGGCTGTAGGCGATGAGCCGACCGGCAAGCATTGACCACCGACAGAGCCGCCAGCGACAGGAACGGCCAAATTGATCAGGGAGCGACCAGGTCGGAGAAGAGGCGAGGCGGGAGCGGACTACGTCAACGTCCGGCACCCCTACCGGTGACGGGTGGCCCGACCGCATCGGCGCCACCCATCTCTCCAAACGTCACCCGTGACGACCAACCCGGACTCCCAGCCTGGATCAGCACCTGGCCCAAACCAGCCACCCGCTCAACGGCGCGAGGAGCCGGACCGGCCACAACCTGCATCCACGAGAGAGACCAACAGCATCCCCAAGGGCCGCACGCAGACGAGCCGACGCTGGAGAGCCCAGCCGCCGCTGCGCCACGACCTGTACACTACCATGAGCTGAACCACGCCGACGCAACACCGCCGCCATGAGCCGACCCATGCCACCACCATGGGCTCCCACCACGCTGTGGCCGCCCAAATCCACCGAGGACCACCGCAGCACCGGAAGCAGCAGCTGGCCGCGCGCCACCGCGGTCCACGCCCCGCGCCACAACCACGCCCGGTCGTGGCCAGCCCCCGCACCGCCAGCCAGAGGAGAGCCTTCAGATCCAGATCAATTTGGGCCTCCGCCGCTGCCAAGCCCGCACCGCCGCCTCTCCCACCACCGCAACCCCGACGACCACCGCACGTAGCCCACCACGCCGGGGCAGCAGCCACCTTCACCGCCGTGCCCCACGAAGCACTGCGTCCCCGACCGGCGAGGTCGTCCCGCGCCGCCCACCACCGTTCGGGAAGGAGAGGAGGCCCCGCCGCCGCTGCGGCCGGCTGGGCTTTGCCCGCCAGCGAGTGCGGCGGCGGCGAGGAGAGACGAGGAGGGGAGGGGGGCTAGGACCGGCGGCGGCGAGGGTTTCCCCCCGGCGCTCGCGGGAGCGACGCGGGGGGTTGGGGGGACAGAGAGATCTTAGTTCTGTGCGCGCCCTTTATAGTTAGTTGCCACAGTTTTGGATCTGGATCCTGACCAGATTGCCTTCTTATGCTCTTTGGTGATAGATTATTTCCTCATGGATCTCGGGGCATGGCCAGCACCAGCGGATTCAAAGGCGGCGAATCTGCTAAACCAGACGCGCGATCGCTCATCTCTTCTACCAAGGATCAGCCTGCCATCAGCCAAGGCATGAAAGACGTGGAGACGATTGGCACAACCTTGGAGGTTACAGATGCTACAGCCGGCAAACACGACGCATTTGCGAAAACTGTGGACATCTCTGGTTGTGAGGAAAACGGAAGGAGTTCAACCAACAAGGATACAAAGAGGGCATCGGTAGCAAGCGATGGCCAAGAAGATGATGTACTCTCCATGGGAATGTTGCCAAAAAGCACACACCGTGATCGTTCGCTATACAGACCTAATCATTCGTGGAAAAGGGACTATAATGTTGCGGACCGTAATGAGAGTAAGCGATCAATCTCTCTTTACCTATTTCGATTTGTTACGATCACCTTTTTCAAGCAATAAAGTCAACCGATGCGTTCTATGTTGAAATCTTGTGGCTAATTTTCTATGCATCGGCATTCAGCCTCCTCCCCCGCCCCCGCGCGCACACCCCATGAGCAAGTTTCTTTTCCAGTAGAATGAGTTCAGTTCAGTGCATAAACATTCATTTTTAGCACATATTTTGTACCATGAGTGGTGAAATAGGTTTAGTTGCTCCCAACTATGCAAGATGGAAAATTATGATTTATTACTATTATATAGGGTATGATGTTATCTACCATCAGAATAAAAAAATCTACTTGCAAGGGGGCTTCTAGAAGGTGAAACAAAAGAATATTTTTCAACAAGGGTTAAAATGACTTGTTTTAGTAATTATTGGGGTATACTTAACCAATAAATAGTTTAGGGGGTTATGAAATAAAATCTGGGAGAGTAAAATGGACCTTTATTTATTGATGTAATGAGACGCTAGCCGCTTTTTCTTTGGGTTTCTAGACAAAAACCTTTGAGGGATTAAAATTCCTACTAAAAGGAACATCGATAATCCACTTGGAAGAAAATGAAAACTTCCAATAGGGCCATGGAATCCTCTAGTGACACGCATACTTTTTGTATGACGACTATTGTTTCATGTATTGTTTTTCATTACAATTTAACTTATTTCTTTTACTTTTTTTGTGAAGCTCGGCTAGCAGAACCCACAGATTGTGACATCCGCAACGGAAAATGCATTCGGCATATACCTAATCGCGTGTTACAAATTTTGTCATTAAAGTTGGCTAAACTTACTGTGGATCCTGGCCCAGTAGAGTTGTATGGATACATAGCAGTGCGGGATTATATGGATACATTGCTTAATTATGTTGTCAATATAAGCAGGGATGATCCCATCACCGTGAAGCAGGTGCAAATCCTTACTTACATGTGATTATTTCAAGCAATAAGTCTACTTAACCCCCTCAAGTATAAAACAAGGTATTTGTTCGCTTGAAGCATTCCATATGGTTTAAAGTACCCACTGGGGGAGTTCTCACATTAGGTGGATGTTGCAGTGTGGGCGAAACCATCCGAGGGAATGATTTATACGGTATGGAATAAGGGGGGTGTGGGGTGGGGGTCAAGTACCTGATTTATGTCAAATCTAATCATTTCACATTGTAAGGCCAAACCTAGTGTATGCATGGAACAACAAGCACTCAAGTCTTGTGAGTTATCTATACACACGTAGCAGAATGGTAGTTTGGATTGTATAGGCCACCATTATATTGCACCAAGTTTTTTGTGGAAAGGTGATTTACTATGAGAAACTTATAAATTATGGAACTGAGTGAGTATATCATGTATTCCAAACAAAATCAAATAGAATAGTTTGCGCTCTTGGTTGCTGCTTAACACACCAGCATGAATCATTGCATCACTATAATTCATTTTGTTTTCTCTTCCCATTTCTACATGCTTATGTAAAAATTGGGATTCAAACACTGTTGTGCAATATGTACGTAAGCAATCAGTTTGATATGTGGCAGAGATGTTGGTCAGCAATTGTAAACTATCACAAAATTAATGTTGTTCCAAGTAAAACAGCTTAGAGAAGTACACCCTCTGTTCCTAAATGTAAGATGTGCGGGGCCTACTGAAGCTTAAAAAAAGGCATAGGCAAGAGACTGCTGGGGGTGAGCGGCTCCCCTAGGGTTTTCCCGCGCCGCCGTCGGCTCCCCAGCCGCGCGTCGCCGCCGCCGCGGCCTGCCCCCGCCGCCGCTTGCCCTCCCCCGCTCCCCCACCCCACCTCCCCCCTCCCTCCCCTGTAACCCCCACGTCGCCTCCCCGAGCGGGGCGACCGGGGGCCTCGACCTGTCTCCCCTCCGCGCCCTCCTCGCTCCTCCCTTCCCCCACCGCCGGGCCTTGCCCGCGTAGTGCTGCTGGCGGCGGCGGGCCTGTCCTTCCCCGCGCGCTGACCCTCCTGCTCGGGCAGTGGTGGCCGGCGGCGGTGCCCTTCGGCCGACGACGGTGTGGCAAGGTGGCGGCGGTACTGCATGCCACGGTGGCCCTCGACACGCCGGCACGGCCGTTGGTCGTGGGGCGGCACGGTGGCGCTGTTGGCCGGCGGCGCCCACCGAGCCCAAATCTGGACCCGTTTGGGCCCTGTCTGGGTTGGGTCGGGCCGGTGGCACGGCGCTCGACGGCGTCGCTTCCTGGTGGCAGTGGCGAGGCGGCGGCAGTCTAGGGGCGGCGAGTACTTTGTTGGTCGGCGTGTTGCAGGTCCGGACCCACGTGGGTCCAGCCGGGCCGTAGGGCCCGACAAGTCATCGTCGCCGCGTCCGGTCGGCTTCGCTCTTGCGATGGAGGCTGTTCCCTCCCACCGGTCGAGTAGTGCCCGCTCTCGTGGCCGTTGTCTCCTTTCCCTCTCCAGGCCTCGTGTTGGCAGCTCCAGAGAGATGGCGAGGGTGGTCCGGTAACCGTGGTGGCACACGCTGATGGGCGGCTGCGTGGGTGGTGCACTACGAAGTGTCTGGAGTGGTGGTGGTGGTTGTGGATCGGGAGAAATCCCTGTCGGCCTGTCGGCACCGATGCGATGACGCCTGCGGGCGCCATCGGACCTTCCTGAGGGGCATCGGGTATATCCCTTCCCCACTATCCCTCGCGTACCGGGGGCAACAGCGGCGGCATCGTCGCATTCCTTCTTGAAAGTGTGCGCGGCGCTTCGGGATGCTGGGAACGTGGTGGTACTTCTTTGAGGGTGCAGCGGTTGCCGGTCTTTCTTTCTTCGTTGATGTGCCGGTGTCGGCATTTATTTCTCTCTTTTTTTTTTGGGCTTTTATGTGCTGCAGCCCCAGCAAGCTGGATGTATCGGGTGTTTGCTTTATAATATAAAGCGGGGGAAAACCCTTTATCTTAATGTAAGATGTGCCTTGGTAGTTCAATTTGAATTGCTAAGACGCCTTACATTTAGAAACAGACGTAGTATAAAGCTTTAGGTGTTTCTTACTTCCATATGAAGAGCTACTAAACAGTAACCATTTTTATAGGGCTCTCTCATCGACATGGCTGGCCCTAAGCGAGGGATGAATATGCTTTCCACTATTCTAGTGGAATTTGACATGAGGATCAAGGTAGGCAAGGATCAAGGCGGGCACGCATGGGCTTGATACTCGAGAGATGAAGACTGAATTCGGGTTGATCTCAGTGAAGGTGACTTGGTCGACTCTGCTTTCCGTCTAGTAGGCTTATTGCAGCGGTTGAATGAAGTTTGTCGAAAAGTTGTGTCTGAGGAATGGGCCAAGAGCCGGTCAACAGTCTAGAGTGAGTCGTACGTGGACACTGTTGAACTGTTTAGGGTATCTTTACATGTTTCACTACTATTACCTGACAATCCTAGCCATTTGGGGTACACTGGTCCTGATATATGTATCTAGTGCTCTTTTTGCTTAGCAAATCTGCTTGGTGAACTAGGGCTAGGAGGAACCTGCCCTGTCCGTTCCAGCTCTAATCCTAGTCTGAATCCTAATCCTCTCTAGTTGGACGTACTGATGCTTTTTTTCGTCTCTTAAACTCACAGTTGATTTCCTTTTATAAAAAGAAATATGTGTCCAGTGCTTAATTTTTATTGGGAAAGATGGTGCTTACATTTTGTGAGGCGTACAGAGTTTAACTGTGGACACTTCTTTCGGAAGTCCAAAAATAATCAAAAAATTTAAGTATTTGTGAAGTTTGAGGGGGCCTTGCTCCTTCGTTCTCTTTCGGTCCACCCCTGACTTATGCTCTGGCCATTTAAAGAAACGTTCATGATATTTTAAAAGGTCATTTTTTTACCATTGTTTGTAAATTATGAACATTTATAAAGTGTTAGAGGATTTAAAATATTCATATTTTTAAATTAGTTGGATATTTATTAAAAATATATGCAATTTGTCACATTTAAAGAAAGAATCACGAAATCTTTACAACATATTTGCAAATTTACGAAGTGTTCATCTAGTTCAGAAAACAATAAAAAGAAGAAACACAACATAAAAAATTAAAAGGAAAAACAAAGAAAAGTAATGCAGTGAACAACTGCCGATGGAGCGTACTCTCATTGACGGACCAACTTCTTGACCATCAGTGGCCTAGTGCCCAGGTGAACTGGTCGCGATTGTAGCTAACGGGTTATGTCCTCTGTCGGTTACTCAGTTAGCTAGTCTCCAACCGCCCATGGATACCAGGCCGTCAGTGGTGTTTCAATTGTTACTCTACGGCAACACCTCGGCAAACCTGAACGGCGTCTATCTCTCAAATGTTAAGACAGTTCCGTTAAACTTCCGTCAAACTGACATTTGTCAGCAAGATCTGTGTCTTGCTTTTGGTTTGGTACATTTAGATCTTTCCATGGTTAACAAAGAGTGCTGGAGGCTAAAAAATAAATATATTTTTTGGGTCAGCTTCATAAGAAGACTTCGCATGTAGGGCTGGAATTCAAGTCGAGCTGAGCCCATTTAGCTCGACACTTTGGAGCTTGTTAAGATAACGAGTTAATTCGGCTCGACTCAGTTAACATAGCGTGTTCATATTCAGACATGGCTCAACTCGTGCACTTCATGAGTTAGCTTGTTTCTCTCATGACAAATTTTAATAACTAAGCATATATATATTATGTATACAACAATCTACAAAAGTATATTTATGACACGTATTTTATTAAACAAATAAACAACTTACAACAAACGGGCACATGGTTCACAAGATAGACAACACTCAACAACAATATATTACTTATTTTTTGCCCTTCTGATTAACTAGCTCAATGAGTTAAACGAGTAGCTCATTAGCTTGGCTCGTTAAACTCGGTATATTAGTGAGTTTCAATTAATACTCCGCTCAACTCGTTTGTGAACAGGTTCAGGTCGATCGACGAGCTACTGGATTAGCTAAAAAGTCTCAAGTTTTAATTCTAGCCCTTGGTAAGGGTAGTATTAATTCCATATTATTCTAGCCCTTGGCGGCGACCTACGGTACGAGCGGGGTTGGTTGTACCGCACCCCCATCTTATCTCTTGGATAGCAGGCTTTTTTCCCTCTAGCTAGGGTTTATCCTCCTCTCGCCGCCTTGGGCGACGTTGAGAATCTACAGTCTTTCCCCTCGATCTGAACTGAGATCCGGGCCAGGGCTCCCAACCTGGTTTCGGGATCAGCTCTTGGAGGGGTTTAGGGTCTATGGGTCGCCATAGACACCGGAGATCGATCTGCCCTTGAGGCTGGCATGGCGAGCGGCGGAAGTTCGTCGGGATTAGGCCACAAGGGGAAGGGCAACTTGGAAGAATTGATGAAGGAATTGGCTCGGAGGAGGCACTGCGCTGGATG
Organism: Aegilops tauschii subsp. strangulata; assembly: GCF_002575655.3. NCBI lineage: Eukaryota > Viridiplantae > Streptophyta > Magnoliopsida > Poales > Poaceae > Aegilops > Aegilops tauschii. Next base: position 555,235,026 of record NC_053041.3, on the reverse strand, counting down.
ATTTTGGCCCGAGTCCATATGGATAAGGGTTTCAGCTCGTACTGGTTTTTCCAGAACATGAAAACTGCATGGGATCTAGCTCGGCCAGTTAAGATCAAAACCCTCGAGGAGAATCTCTTCCAGATGCAATTTGACTGCTTAGGAGACTGGGAGCGGGTCAAGCAAGGAGGGCCATGTCACTTTAGGGGAAATCCCGTGGTCATCGCCCCGTACAATGGATACTCCAAGCCGTCCTCGATTGAGCTTTTCACGATTGAGATTTGGGCCCGGATCATTGAGCTCTCAATAGCGTTCCATGGCAAGGTTAAGGCACTGGCCTCGAAGATCGGCGAGTTCGTGGATTTAGAGCCGTCTTCTTTTGATTTCGAAGGGAACTTCTACCGAGTCAAGGTCCGGCTTGATGTACGTAACCCTCTGAAAAAAGCTATATCTCTGATCCGGGGAGGTGAACGACAGATCTTTGCTGTCAAGTACGAACGCTTACCGGATTGGTGCCAGGTTTGTGGTATGATGGGACACGAATTCAAGGAGCACGGGGACGGGGTTCATCCTCCCTCTGCCCTGGTTTTCAAAAACCTTCGTGCGCCGGCGACAACAGCTTGGGGAACTCGACGCAGGAGCAGGAATCAGAGAGCAAGAAACTATGATCGGCCTTCTGCTTCTGATGCTGAACATGGCGAGGATAAGATGCAGGAACAGGAGGAGGTGGATATGGACGTGACTGGCGCCAACTGCAAAAGAACTTCTGATCAAGTCACGGGCTCTTCGCAAGCCAAGACCACTACGGGCATGGAGCTTGCCCTGGCTACTAAACCTAGCGGGGCGGCGGTGCCTCTCAGCCCCCCGCCGAAATAGGATCCAAAAAGGTCTAGGCTGACAGCCTAGAGTGAGAAGACAGGCAGCAATGGTGTGAAGAAGAACCCTCCTGTAGGGAAGAACTCGGACGCGAGAATGGCGGCCTCCCCGGTGGAGGACCACCGGATGCAATGAGTGTGTTTTGCTGGAATTGTCGGGGGATTGGCAGCGACCCGACAATGCAAGAACTGCGTGAATTCGCAAATAAGTTTGCCCCTAGAGTACTTTGTATAGTAGAAACCCAGCTCAATGGGGAAAGAGTTGAAAATCTAAAAAGTACTTTAGGTTTTGATAGTTCTTTTGTTGTGGATGCCTCTGGTAGAAGTGGAGGTTTAGCTATGTTCTGGAATAATGAAATAAACATCGAGATTTTGGGCTACTCGAGGTATCATATCGATGGTAGAGTTACTGGCCTAGGGGACCAGCCGTGGAGACTTTCATGTTTCTACGGGGAAGCACAAACCCACCTACGTCACCACACCTGGGATACAATGAAGAACCTATCCACCCTCCAAGAGTTGCCTTGGGTGTGCATAGGGGATTTTAATGAGGTCCTGAAGCATGATGAGCACGATGGCATTGGCTCGAGGAGTCAGGCACAAATCTAGGGCTTTGGAGATGCTATTGATATTTGCGGTTTGGTCGATCTAGGCTTCAAAGGAACAAGATGGACATATGAGAAGAGAGTAACCGGCGACACTTATACCCGCGTCAGGTTAGATAGAGCATTGGGCTCGGTTGAGTGGTGTGGGATGTTTCCGTCTGCCGTTGTTGAACATATCACGGCTGCTACGTCTGACCATTCAGGCGTTCTGCTACACTTAGCACAACCAAGGGGGGGAGGAAAGAAAGCAAAACAATTTCGCTATGAAGTAATGTGGGATACCCACCCCGACCTCAAAGCTGCAGTTCAGGTAGGGTGGGAGTTGAACAGCCACAATCCGCGGGTGAGTGAAGTGTGCGCGAACCTGGAGGCGCTGGCACGTAACCTGGGTGCATGGTCTCGATCCACTTTTGAAAGTGTCAAGGGTGAGATTCGCTGCCTGAAGAAGGAACTGGATCGTTTGCGCAATGATAGGATGCGGGAGGGCCCGTCGCATGCGGAAGTGAAGATTAATGATCGCTTGATCGAGCTTTACCTGACGGAAGAGTTGATGTGGAGACAACGATCTCGGGTGGAGTGGTTATCGGCTGGAGACCGAAACTCACATTTTTTCCATATGAGAGCTTCGATGCGCCGGAGGAAGAATCTGATTAAGGCGCTGGAACGTCCAAGTGGGCAAGTAACTAATGACCCAACGGAAATGCAGCAAATGGCGCTTGAGTTTTATAAACAGCTCTACACCTCGGAAGGAGTTCAGGGGGTAGACGAGGTTCTCCAGCATGTACCGGTGAAAGTTACTCCGGCGATGAACGAAATTCTGCTGGCCCCTTACGAAGCTAAGGAGGTCAAGACTGCGTTGTTCCAAATGTGCCCAACAAAAGCTCCAGGTCCTGACGGTTTCCCTGCTCACTTCTTTTAGAAACATTGGGATGTCTGTGGAGATGCGGTGACAAAGGCAGTGCAAGCTATTGTGAAGGGGGAGGAAAGCCATGCCTCCGTGAATGATACATTGTTGGTATTAATTCCGAAGGTATCAAATCGAACGTTACTAGCTCAATTTCGTCCTATAAGCTTATGTAACGTGTTTTATAAGATAGCCTCGAAGGTGCTGGCAAACCATCTAAAGATGATCCTCCCGGAGATAATATCAGCTGAGCAGTCGGCATTCGTCCCTGGTAGGCTGATTACCGACAACATAATCTCGGCGTATGAGGGTTTGCATTTTATGAAGCGGAAGATATCAAAGAACAATGTTTTTGCGGCACTGAAACTTGACATGATGAAGGCATATGACCGCGTGGAGTGGTCTTACTTGAAGTCAATCATGGAGAAACTGGGCTTTGCTGCACCTTGAGTGAATGTAGTGATGGATATGGTGAGCTCAGTATCTTTTTCTGTCATGTTTAATGGTGTGAAGTCAGAAGATTTTAAACCCACAAGAGGTATTCGACAGGGAGATCCAATCTCTCCTTACCTTTTCTTGATAGCAGCGGAGGGCCTTTCGTGCCTCTTAAATTCTCAAAATGAATCATCCCAGCTCAGCGGCATTAAGGTGGCACCGTCGGCACCGGCGGTGAATCATCTTTTATTCGCGGATGATAGCCTACTGTTTTTCAGGGCAAGTGTTAATGGAGCAGAGGAAGTTTCAAACCTATTGAATACTTATTGCATGGCATCGGGACAGCGAATAAATAAAGAGAAATCATCAATATTTTTCAGCAAGGGCTTCCCCGAGATAGTGCGAGATGCTGTCAAGGGATTTCTGCAGGTTCAAACGAGTCTTTGAGTGGCAGATATTTGGGTATGCCAACTAATGTTGGTCACTCAAAGAAGGGGACTGATACGTCCATTTTGCATCATGCTTTTATATCGATATTTATTGCATTATGGCTATTATTACATGTTATGTCACAATACTTATGCCTATGCTCTCTTATTTTACAAGGTTTAAATGAAGAGGGAGAATGCCGACAGCTGGAATTCTGGGCTGGAAAAAGAGCAAATATTATAGACCTATTCTTCACAACTCCAAAAGTCCTGAAACTTCACGGAAGTTATTTTTGGAATTAATAAAAAATACTGGCGAAAGAATCCACCAGAGGGGGCCCACACCCTGGCCACGAGGGTGGGGGCGCGCCCTACCCCTCTGGGCGCGCCCCCTGCCTCGTGGGCCCACTGGCAGGCCTCCGGTGACCATCTTCTGCTATATGAAGTCTTTTACCCTGGAAAAAATCATAAGCAAGCTTTCGGGAAGAAACTCCGCCGCCACGAGGCGGAACCTTGGCGGAACCAATCTAGGGCTCCGGTAGAGCTGTTCTGTCGGGGAAACCTCCCTCCGGGAGGGGGAAATCATCGCCATTGTCATCACCAACGATCCTCTCATCGGGAGGGGGTCAATCTCCATCAACATCTTCACCAGCACCATCTCCTCTAAAACCCTAGTTCATCTCTTGTATCCAATCTTTGTCCCAAAGCCTCAGATTGGTACCTGTGGGTTGCTAGTAGTGTTGATTACTCCTTGTAGTTGATGCTAGTTGGTTTATTTGGTGGAAGATCATATGTTCAGATCCTTTATGCATATTAATACCCCTCTGATTATGAACATGAATATGATTTGTGAGTAGTTGCGTTTGTTCTGAGGACATGGGAGAAGTCTTGCTATAAGTAGTCATGTGAATTTGGTATTCGTTCGATATTTTGATGAGATGTATGTTGTCTCTCCTCTAGTGGTGTTATGTGAACGTCGACTACATGACACTTCACCATTATTTGGGCCTAGAGGAAGGCATTGGGAAGTAATAATTAGATGATGGGTTGCTAGAGTGACAGAAGCTTAAACCCTAGTTTATGTGTTGCTTCGTAAGGGGCTGATTTGGATCCACATGTTTCATGCTATGGTTAGGTTTACCTTAATACTTCTTTTGTAGTTGCAGATGCTTGCAATAGGGGTTAATCATAAGTGGGATGCTTGTCCAAGAAAGGGCAGCACCCAAGCACCGGTCCACCCACATACCAAATTATCAAAGTAACGAACGCGAATCATATGAGCGTGATGAAAACTAGCTTGACGATAATTCCCATGTGTCCTCGGGAGCGCTTTTCTCTATATAAGAGTTTGTCCAGGCTTGTCCTTTGCTACAAAAAGGATTGGGCCATCTTGCTGCACCTTATTTACTTTCATTACTTGTTACCCGTTACAAATTACCTTATCACAAAACTATTTGTTACCGATAATTTCAGTGCTTGCAGAGAATACCTTACTGCAAACCGCTTGTCATTTCCTTCTGCTCCTCGTTGGGTTCAACACTCTTACTTATCGAAAGGACTATGATAGATCCCCTATACTTGTGGGTCATCAAGACTCTTTTCTGGCGCCATTGCCGGGGAGTGAAGCGCCTTTGGTAGGTGGAATTTGGTAAGGAAAAATTTATATAGTGTGCTGAAATTTACTGTCACTTGTTACTATGGAAAGTAATCCTTTGAGGGGCTTGTTCGGGGTAGCTTCACCCTGACCAGTATAGCAAAGAGTTGGTCCTCAACCTACTGAACCTACTGAAAATGTTTACTTTGAAATACCTTCGGTTATGATATAGAAACTGCAAGCTAATCCTTTTACAGGAGATGGAACATTACATCCCGATTTGCACCTAATCTATGTGGATGAAGTTTGTGGATTATTTATACTTGCAGATATGCCCGAGGATGTTATCAAGAAGAAGGTCTTCCCTTTATCTTTGAAGGGAGAGGCATTGACACATGGTTTAGGCTATGTGATGATATGGGATCATGGAACTACAACCGATTGAAATTGCAATTTCATCAGAAGTTTTATCCTATGCATCTTGTTCATCGTGATCGTAATTATACACATATTTTTTGGCCTCGCGAAGGAGAAAGCATCACTCAAGCTTGGGGGAGGCTTAAGTCAATGTTATATTCATGCCCCAATCATGAGCTCTCAAGAGAAATGATTATTCAAAAATTTTATGCTCGGCTTTCTCTCAATAATCACACCATGCTTGATACTTCTTGTACTGGCTCTTTTATGATGAAGACTATTGAATTCAAATGGGATTTATTGGAAAGAATTAAATGCAACTATGAAGATTGGGATATCGACGAAGGTAAGGAGTCAGGTATAACACCCAAGTTTGATTGTGTTAAATCTTTTGTGGATACCGATGTTTTCCGTGAATTTAGCACTAAATATGGACTTGACTCTGAGATAGTAGCTTCTTTCTGTGAATCCTTTGCTACTCATGTTGATCTCCCTAAGGAGAAGTGGTTTAAATATAATCCTCTCACTGAAGTAAAAGTAGTTGCACCTATTAAAGTTGAAGAAAATACTATCACTTATAATGATCATGTCGTTCCTACTGCTTATATTGAGAAATCACCTTTCCCTGTTAGAATAAAGGATCATGCTAAAGCTTCAACTGTGGTCAACAAAAGTAACATTAAGACACCCAAACCCCCTGAGCAAATTAAAGTTGAACCTAGTGTTGCTATGGTTAAAGATCTCTTGGCTGATAATATTGATGGGCATGTTATTTACTTCTGTGATGAAGCTGCTAGAATTGCTAGACCTGATACTAAAAATAAACATAGACCTGTTGTAGGCATGCCTGTTATTTCTGTTAAAATAGGAGATCATTGCTATCATGGCTTATGTGATATGGGTGCTAGTGCAAGTGCAATACCTCATTCCTTATACAAAGAAATTATGCACGATATTTCACGTACTGAGATAGAGGAAATCGATGTTACAATTAAGCTTGCCAATAGAGACACTATTTCACCAGTTGGGATTGTTAGAGATATTGAAGTCTTGTGTGGGAAAGTTAAATATCCTGCTGATTCTCTTGTTCTTGGTTCCCCACAAGATAACTTTTCTCCCATTATATTTGGTAGACCCTTCCTGAATACAGTTAATGCTAGGATAGATTGCAAAAAGGATGTTGTTACTATTGGTTTGGGGGATATGTCTCATGAGTTTAACTTTGCTAAATTTCGTAGACAACCCCGTGATGAGGAATTGCCTAGTAAAGATGGAATTATTGGTCTTGCTTCTATTGCCGTGCCTCCAAATGATCCTTTAGAACAATATTTGCTCGACCATGAAAATGATATGTTTATGGATGAAAGAAGGGAATAGATGAAATATTCTTTAAACAAGGACCTATCTTGAAACACAACTTGCCTGTTTAAATCCTAGGGGATCCTCCTCCACCCAAGGGTGATCCCGTGTTTGAGCTTAAACCGTTACCTGATACTCATAAATATGCTTATTGATAACCCACAAGTATAGGGGATCGCAACAGTTTTCGAGGGTAGAGTATTGAACCCAAATTTATTGATTCGACACAAGGGGAGCCAAAGAATATTCTCAAGTATTAGCGGTTGAGTTGTCAATTCAACCACACCTGGATAACTTAATATCTGCAGCAAAGTATTTACTAGCAAAGTAATATGATAGTAGTGGTGACGGTAACAAAGGTAACAGTAACAAAAGTAATATTTTTGGTGTTTTGTAGTGATTGTAACAGTAGCAACGGAAAAGTACATAACCGAAGAACAATATGTGAAAAGCTCGTAGGCATTGGATCGATGATGGAGAATTATGCCGGATGCGGTTCATCATGTAACAATCATAACATAGGGTGACACAGAACTAGCTCCAATTCATCAATGTAATGTAGGCATGTATTCCGAATATAGTCATACGTGCTTATGGAAAAGAACTTGCATGACATCTTTTGTCCTACCCTCCCGTGGCAGCGGGGTCCTAATGGAAACTAAGGGATATTAAGGCCTCCTTTTAATAGAGTACCGGAACAAAGCATTAACACATAGTGAATACATGAACTCCTCAAACTATGGTCATCACCGGGAGTGGTCCCGATTATTGTCACTTCGGGGTTGCCGGATCATAACACATAGTAGGTGACATACACTCGCAAGATAGGATCAAGAACTCACATATATTCATGAAAACATAATAGGTTCAGATCTGAAATCATGGCACTCGGGCCCTAGTGACAAGCATTAAGCATAGCAAAGTCATAGCAACATCAATCTCAGAACATAGTGGATACTAGGGATCAAACCCTAACAAAACTAACTCGATTACATGATAGATCTCATCCAACCCATCACCGTCCAGCAAGCCTACGATGGAATTACTCACGCACGGCGGTGAGCATCATGAAATTGGTGATGGAGGATGGTTGATGATGACGATGGTGATGGATTCCCCTCTCCGGAGCCCCGAACGGACTCCAGATCAGCCCTCCCGAGAGGTTTTAGGGCTTGGCGGCGGCTCCGTATCGTAAAACGATCAAAGAAGGCAGGAGCAGGGAGAGTAATACGGACAGCACGACGTCTGTCAAAGATTAAGCGATACCGGAGAGGTGATTCATTCCTCTCGACAAACTGGTGGTGAACCGTAGCATTAAAGTCTAAATAAGTAGGATGCAACTCAATATCATCCTCGCGTATGTCCACCAAGAAAATCAGCTAAGCGGGTTGCATAAATTCCACCGAAGAAATCTCCATTAAATCTATTATTATGCAGCCTACGTGCAACAATGGCTCCCAGATTATAAGATTTGTCTCCTAATACAGCACTCCTAAGAATACTGAGGTCAGGGACACACATATGACATGCTTCATCCTTACCATTTATGCACCTACCTATGAAGAGAGCAAAATAATGTATAGCAGGAAAATGAATGCTCCCTATGGTAGCTTGAGCTATATCTCTAGATTACCCCACAGTTATACTAGCAAGAAAATTTCTAAATTCAGATTTGCGGGGTTCACTAGCACTACCCCATTGTGGAAGTTTGCAAGCAGTGGTAAAATCCTCTAAGTCCATCGTATAAGATTTTTCATAAAGATCAAACAGGACAGTTGGAGAATTACGTGAAGTTGAAAATTCAAACCTCCTCACAAATGAACTAGTGAGATAGTGGTATTGGCGGCACTTCTCTGCCTCGAAGCTCACAAGATCAGCGTTATGCAAACACGCGTTAAATTCTTCCTTAATTCCCGCTCGATCCATAAAGTTTTCTAAAGGCCGTTCACAAGGCCGCACTGGAGCGTCCCTTGGTGGCTCATCGTCAGCATCACGCATTGCAAGCCTGGGTCCTTGCTTCCTTGAAGAACCACCTTGGAACATTTTCCTAAGCATATTTCTTCCTCTGAAAAATTTCTGAAATTTTTAGTAACTTCAAATAAAAGTGAACCAAGCTCAGCAAAATGGATAGCAACTACTCCTACAAGTGCCTAGAGCCTATATCAAGCATTAGAACTACTTGGAACCATATAAATTTGACATGCAAGCTCAAGAACATGGTCACCTAGGCAGCACAAATTTGCAATGAATAAAGCACTAGAACAAAAACTAATTGGACCAATGGAGGAGTCACATACCAAGGAACAATCTCCCCAAGCAGTTTTGTGAGAGGTGCTTTGAGCAAGGAGATCGAAAATCGCAGCAAAATGAGCTAGAACTCGTGCTTGAGTTGGATATTGGTGTTTGTGGGAGGAAGAAGGAATGTGTGGGTGCAGGAATAAGTGGAGGAGGGCCACCGTGGGCCCACGAGGCAGGGGGCGCGCCCAGGGGGTAGGGCGCGCCCTCCACCCACGTGGCCAGGTGCTTGCCCCTCCTGCTGTGTTCTCAGTGCCAGATATTCTCAAATATTCTAGAAAAAATCGTATTCCTTTTTCAGGGCATTTGGAGAACTTTTATTTTCAGGGTATTTTTATATTGCACGGATAAATCAGAAAACAGACAGAAAAATACTATTTTTACTTTATTTCAACTAAATAACAGAAAGTAGAGAGGGGGTACAGAAGGTTGTGCTTCTAGTTTCATCCATCTCATGCTCATCAAAAGGAATCCACTAACAAGGTTGATCAAGTCTTGTTAACAAACTCATTCCGAATAACATGGAACCGGAGAAATTTTGAATAACACTATGTTACCTCAACGGGGATATGCACAATCCCAATAATAAGAATATCATATTTCTTCTTGACAGTAGGAAGAGGAAATTCGAAACCTCCAAAAATAATTGATGGAATTTTTCCAATAGAATTGATACTATGAACTTGAGGTTGTTTCCTCGGAAAGTGTACCGTATGCTCATTACCATTAACATGAAAAGTGACATTGCCTTTGTTGCAATCAATAACAGCCCCTGCTGTATTCAAAAAGGGTCTTCCAAGAATAATAGACATACTATCGTCCTCGGGAATATCAAGAATAACAAAGTCCGTTAGAATAGTAACGTTTGCAACCACAACAGGCACATCCTCACAAATACCGACAGGTATAGCAGTTGATTTATCAGCCATTTGCAAAGATATTTCAGTAGGTGTCAACTTATTCAAATCAAGTCTACGATATAAAGAGAGAGGCATAACACTAACACCGGCTCCAAGATCACATAAAACAGTTTTAACATAGTTTCTTTTAATGGAGCATGGTATAGTTGGTACTCCTGGATCTCCAAGTTTCTTCGGTATTCTACCCTTAAAAGTATAATTAGCAAGCATGGTGGAAATTTCAGCTTCCGGTATCTTTCTTTTATTAGTGACAATATCTTTCATATACTTAGTATAAGGATTCATTTTGAGCATATGAGTTAAATCGCATACGCAAAAAGATAGGTCTAATCATTTCAGTAAAGCGCTCAAAATCCTCATCATCCTTTTTCTTGGTTGGTTTGGGAGGGAAAGGCATGGGTTTCTGAACCCAAGGTTCTCTTTCTTTACCGTGTTTCCTAGCAACAAAGTCTCTCTTATCATAACGTTGATTCTTTGATTGTGGGTTATCAAGATCAACAGCAGGTTCAATTTCTACATCATTATCATTACTAGGTTGAGCATCATCATTAACATTTTCACTAGGTTCATGTTCATTACCAGATTGTGTTTCAGCATCAGAAATAGAAATATCATTGGGATTCTCAGGTGGTTCAGCAATAGGTTCACTAGAAGCATGCAAAGTCCTATAATTTTTCTTTTTCTTCTTTTTAGAAGGACTAGGTGCATCTAAATTATTTCCTGAGTCATCTTACCAGTTCTAGTAGCCACTCTAACAGCATAATCATTATTCTCACTATTTAATTCATTGAGCAAATCATTCTGAGCTTTAAGTACTTGTTCTACTTGAGTGGTAACCATAGAAGCATGTTTACTAATGAGTTTAAGTTCACCCTTAACATTAGCCATGTAATTACTAAAGTGTTCAAGCGTATCGGAATTGTATTTCAATTGTCTACCAAAATAAGCATTGAAGTTTTCTTGTTTGACAATAAAATTATCAAACTCTTCTAAGCATTGTCTAGCAGACTTATAGTGAGGAATATCACCTTCATCAAATCTATAGAGAGAATTTACCTTTACTACCTGTGTCGGGTTATCAAGACCATGAGTTTCTTCAATAGGTAATGGATTAAGATCATATGTTTCTTCAACATGCGGTAAATTAAGACCATGTATTTCTTCAATAGGAGGTAAATTCTTAACATCTTCAGCTTTAATACCCTTTTCTTTCATAGATTTCTTTGCCTCTTTCATATCTTCAGGACTGAGAAATAGAACACCTCTCTTCTTCGGAGTTGGTTTAGGAATAGGCTCAGGAATTGGCTCAGGAAGTGTCCAATTATTTTCATTTGTCAACATATTATTCAATAGAATTTCAGCTTCATCCGGTGTTCTTTCCCTGAAAACAGAACCAGCACAACTATCCAGGTAATCTCTGGAAGCATCGGTTAGTCCATTATAAAATATATCAAGTATTTCATTTTTCTTAAGAGGATGATCAGGCAAAGCATTAAGTAATTGGAGAAGCCTCCCCCAAGCTTGTGGGAGACTCTCTTCTTCAATTTGCACAAAATTATATATATCCCTTAAAGCAGCTTGTTTCTTATGAGCAGGGAAATATTTAGCAGAGAAGTAATAAATCATATCCTGGGGACTGCGCACACAACCGGGATCAAGAGAATTAAACCATATCTTAGCATCACCCTTTAATGAGAACGGAAATATTTTAAGGATATAAAAGTAGCGGGTTCTCTCATCATTAGTGAACAGGGGGGCTATATCATTTAATTTAGTAAGATGTGCCACAACAGTTTCAGATTCATAGCCATAAAAAGGATCAGATTCAACCAAAGTAATTATATCAGGATCAACAAAGAATTCATAATCCTTATCAGTAACACAGATATGAGAAGTAGCAAAAGCAGGATCAGGTTTCATTCTAGCATTAAGAGATTGCTGCTTCCATTTAGCTAATAACTTCTTAACATCATATCTATCTTTGCAGGCAAAAATTTCATTAGCAATTGCTTCATCCATAACATGGCCCTCATGCACAACAGGCAATTTATATTTATTAGGGGAAGAGTCTTCATCATCACTTTCATAAATATTATCAATAATTTCATCCTCTCTAACCCTAGCAAGTTGTTCATCAAGAAATTCACCAAGTGGCACAGTAGTATCAAGCATAGAAGTAGTTTCATCATAAGTATCATGCAGAGCAGAAGTGGCATCATCAATAACATGCGACATATCAGAACGAATAGCAGAAGCATGTTTAGGTGTCGCAAGCTTACTCAAAACAGAAGGTGAATCAAGTGCAGAGCTAGATGGCAGTTCCTTACCTCCCCTCGTAGTTGAGGGATAAATTGTTGTCTTAGCGTCTTTCAAGTTCTTCATAGTGACCAGTAGATTTAAATCCCAAGTGACTCAAAGAATAGAGCTATGCTCCCCGGCAACGGCGCCAGAAAATAGTCTTGATAACCCACAAGTATAGGGGATCGCAACAGTTTTCGAGGGTAGAGTATTCAACCCAAATTTATTGATTCAACACAAGGGGAGCCAAAGAATATTCTCAAGTATTAGCAGTTGAGTTGTCAATTCAACCACACCTGGATAACTTAATATCTGCAGCAAAGTATTTAGTAGCAAAGTAATATGATAATAGTGGTAACGGTAACAAAGCTAACAGTAACAAAAGTAATATTTTTGGTGTTTTGTAGTGATTGTAACAGTAGCAACAGAAAAGTAAATAAGCGGAGAACAATATGTAAAAAGCTCTTAGGCATTGGATCAGTGATGGAGAATTATGCCGGATGCGGTTCATCATGTAACAATCATAACATAGGGTGGCACAGAACTAGCTCCAATTCATCAATGTAATGTAGGCATGTATTCCGAATATAGTCATACGTGCTTATGGAAAAGAACTTGCATGACATCTTTTGTCCTACCCTCTCGTGGCAGCGGGGTCCTAATGGAAACTAAGGGATATTAAGGCCTCCTTTTAATAGAGTACCGGAACAAAGCATTAACACATAGTGAATACATGAACTCCTCAAACTATGGTCATCACCGGGAGTGGTCCCGATTATTGTCGCTTCGGGGTTGCCGGATCATAACACATAGTAGGTGACATACACTCGCAAGATAGGATCAAGAACTCACATATATTCATGAAAACATAATAGGTTCAGATCTGAAATCATGGCACTCGGGCCCTAGTGACAAGCATTAAGCATAGCAAAGTCATAGCAACATCAATCTCAGAACATAGTGGATACTAGGGATCAAACCCTAACAAAACTAACTCGATTACATGATAGATCTCATCCAACCCATCACCGTCCAGCAAGCCTACGATGGAATTACTCACGCACGGCGGTGAGCATCATGAAATTGGTGATGGAGGATGGTTGATGATGACGATGGCGACGGATTCCCCTCTCCGGAGCCCCGAACGGACTCCAGATCAGCCCTCCCGAGAGGTTTTAGGGCTTGGCGGCGGCTCCGTATCGTAAAACGCGATGAATCCTTCTCTCTGATTTTTTTCTCCCACAAAGTGAATATATGGAGTTGGAGTTGAGGTCGGTGGAGCGTCAGGGGGCGCGCCCTCCACCCTCGTGGACAGGGTGTGGGCCCCCTGACGTGGATTTTTCTTCCAGTATTTTTCTTATTTTCCAAATAGATGTTTCGTGGAGTTTCAGGTCATTCCGAGAACTTTTGTTTCTGCACATAAATAACACCATGGAAAGTCTGCTGAAAACAGCGCCAGTCCGGGTTAGTTCCATTCAAATCATGCAAGTTAGAGTCCAAAACAAGGGCAAAAGTGTTTGGAAAAGTAGATACGACAGAGACGTATCACTTATCTTGATGAGAAAAAGATATATCTTGTTATTATTAGTGCTAACCTTTCAGAGCATGAAGAAAAGAAATTATTGAAAACTCTGAAGAAGCACCGTGCTGCTATCGGATATACTCTTGATGATCTTAGGGGCATTAGTCCCACTCTATGCCAGCACAAAATAAAATTGGAGAAAGACGCTAAACCAGTTGTTGATCACCAACGACGGTTAAATCCTAAGATGAAAGACCTGGTAAGGAAAGAAATACTAAAGCTTCTGGAGGCAGGTATAATTTATCCCGTTGATGATAGTCAGTGGGTAAGTCCTGTCCATTGTGTCCCTAAGAAGGGAGGTATTACTGTTGTTCCTAATGATAAAGATGAATTGATCCCACAAAGAATTATTATAGGTTATAGAATGGTAATTGATTTCCGCCAATTAAATAAAGCTACTAAAAAGGATCATTACCCTTTACCTTTTATTGATCAAATGCTAGAAAGATTATCCAAACATACACATTTTTGCTTTCTAGATGGTTATTCCGGTTTCTCTCAAATACCTGTGTCAAAAGAGGATCAAGAAAAGACCACTTTTACTTGCCCTTTCGGTACCTTTGCTTATAGATGTATGCCTTTTGGTTTATGTAACGCGCCTGCTACCTTTCAAAGATGCATGATGGCTATATTCTCTGATTTTTTGTGAAAAGATTGTTGAGGTTTTCATGGATGATTTCTCCGTATATGGAACTTCTTTTGATGATTGCTTGAGCAACCTTGATCGAGTTTTGCCGAGATGTGAAGAAACTAATCTTGTCTTGAATTGGGAGAAGTGCCACTTTATGGTTAATGAAGGTATTGTCTTGGGGCATAAAATTTCTGAAAGAGGTATTGAAGTTGATAAAGCTAAAGTTGATGCTATTGAAAAGATGTCGTGTCCCAAGGACATTAAAGGTATAAGAAGTTTCCTTGGTCATGCCGGTTTTTATAGAAGGTCCATTAAGGACTTCTCTAAAATCTCCAGGCCTCTGACCAATCTCTTACAAAAAGATATTCCTTTTATCGTTGATGATGATTGTGTAGAAGCATTTGAAATACTTAAAAAAGCTTTGATTTCTGCACCTATTGTTCAGCCACCTGATTGGAATTTACCCTTTGAAATCATGTGTGATGCTAGCGATTATGCTGTAGGTGTTGTTCTAGGACAAAGAGTTGATAAGAAATTAAATGTTATACAATATGCTAGTAAAACTCTAGACAATGCCCAGAGAAATTATGCTACTACTGAAAAAGATTTTTTAGCAGTTGTATTTGCTTGTGATAAGTTCATACCTTATATTGTAGACTCTAAAGTAACTGTTCACACTGATCATGCTGCTATTAAATATCTTATGGAAAAGAAAGATGCTAAACCTAGACTTATTAGATGGGTTCTCCTACTACAAGAATTTGATTTGCATATTATTGATAGAAAGGGAGCTGAGAACCCCGTTGCAGACAACTTGTCTAGGTTAGAGAATGTTCTTGATGACCCACTACCTATTGATGATAGCTTTCCTGATGAACAATTGGCTGTCATAAATGCTTCTCGCACTGCTCCATGGTATGCTGATTATGCTAATTATATTGTTGCTAAATTTATACCACCTAGTTTCACATACCAGCAAAAGAAAAAGTTTTTCTATGATTTAAGACATTACTTTTGGGATGACCCACACCTTTATAAAGAAGGAGTAGATGGTGCTATTAGACGTTGTATACCTGAGCATGAACAGGAACAGATCCTACGCAAGTGTCACTCCGAAGCTTATGGAGGACACCACGGTGGAGATAGAACTGCACATAAGGTATTGCAATCCGGTTTTTATTGGCCTACTCTCTTCAAAGATTCCCATAAGTTTGTCTTATCTTGTGATGAATGTCAAAGAATTGGTAATATTAGCAGACGTCAAGAAATGCCTATGAATTATTCACTCGTTATTGAACCATTTGATGTTTGGGGCTTTGATTATATGGGACCGTTTCCTTCCTCTAACGGGTATACACATATTTTAGTTGCTGTTGATTACGTTACTAAGTGGGTAGAAGCTATTCCAACTACTAGTGTTGATCATAACACCTCTATTAAGATGCTTAAAGAAGTTATTTTTCCGAGGTTTGGAGTCCCTAGATATTTAATGACTGATGGTGGTTCACATTTTATTCATGGTGCCTTTCGTAAAATGCTTGCTAAGTATGATGTTAATCATAGAATTGCATCTCCATATCACCCGCAGTCTAGTGGTCAAGTAGAATTGAGTAACAGAGAGCTCAAATTAATTTTGCAAAAGACTGTTAATAGATCTAGAAAGAATTGGTCCAAGAAACTTGATGATGCATTATGAGCCTATAGAACTGCATATAAAAATCCTATGGGTATGTCTCCGTATAAAATGGTTTATGGAAAAGGATGTCACTTACCTCTCGAACTAGAACATAAGGCATATTGGGCAATTAAAGAGCTCAATTATGATTTCAAACTTGCCGGTGAGAAGAGGTTATTTGACATAAGCTCACTTGATGAATGGAGAACCCAAGCCTATGAGAATGCCAAACTATTTAAAGAAAAAGTTAAAAGATGGCATGACAAAAGAATACAAAAGCGTGAGTTTAATGTAGGTGATTATGTGTTGCTATTCAACTCTTGTTTAAGATTTTTTGCAGGAAAACTTCTCTCTAAATGGGAAGGTCCTTACGTTATCGAGGAGGTCTATCGTTCTGGTGCCATAAAAATCAACAACTTCAAAGGCACAAATCCGAAGGTGGTAAACGGTCAAAGAATCAAACATTATATCTCAGGTAATCCTATAAATGTTGAAACTAATGTTATGGAAACCGTAACCCCGGAGGAATACATAAGAGACACTTTCCAGAATGTTTCAGACTCCAAAAAGGATAGGTACGTGGTACGGTAAGTAAACCGACTCCAAAATAGTTCTAATGGCAATTTTTTTCGTTTTGGAATATTTAAGAAAATAGGAAAATAAGAAGTAGTCCGGGAAGGACACGTGGCGTCCACGAGGGTGGAGGGCGCGCCCTACCCCCCTGGGCACGCCCCCTGCCTCGTGGGCACCTCGTGTGCTCTCCGGACTCCGTTTTCTTGCACGATATTTCTTTTGGTCGGTAAAATTCATTATATAATCTCCCGAAGGTTTTGACCACCGTACCACGCGAATATCCCCTGTTTTTGTTTCGAGCAGTTTCTGTAGCAGGTTTGGAGCAAGATGTCATCTCAGGATTCCGACGGAGAGAGCTATGTCTCACATCTCATTGCTAATCCAAAGACCTATGGGGATCTATCTCCTTGTGATCAAACTACGAATGATGAAGAGGATGCTCATTTGATGAGGATCAATGATTCAAGTTCGGAGGAGGAGGATGTCCCTCTACCTCAACCTGGGGATATGCACGTGAAGTTCAAGAAGTCTAGTCTTCCTAAGAGGGCTAAACTGTCTAACAACCGATCTATTCCTTCTTGTTTTCGGCAGAAAAGCAAAGGAGATTCATGTGACAAGATCTTGAAGCTAGAAACGGAAGTCGATGTATTAAAGGAGGAAATTGCTCTTCTCAGATACAATATGAAAAAGCTGAAGATACAATTAACTCCATCGTCACCACCCCCGAAGAAAGAGACATAATCACATGGGTATGGGCACTCCCCTTGGCAACTGCCAAGCTTGGGGGAGGTGCCCCGGTATCGTATCACCATCACACTCCTATCTTTACCGTTTTTCTTAGTTCGATCCTTTTGGTAATATCTTGATCTAGTAGAATAAAGTTTTAGTATGATTTAGTTTTGAGTTTTGCTTCATGATCCTTCTATGTAATCGAGTCCGTGAGCTATATATAATAAAGATTAGTGTTGAGTCAAGGGCTTGATTATCTTGCTATGATCGAGAGGGAATAAAAGAAAAGAGAAAGAATTAAAAGAAATAAAGAGATCATATTAATCTTATGGAGAGTAATGACTTCACATATAAGGAGTATGATGAATAAAAGTTGTTGAGAGTTGACAAACATAGTTTTGGTCATCGTTGCAATTAATAGGAAGTAATTAAGAAAGAAAGGTTTTCACATATAAATATACTATCTTGGACATCTTTTATGATTGTGAGCACTCATTAAAATATGACATGCTAAAGAGTTGATGTTGGACAAGGAAGACAACGTAATGGGTTATGTTTTCTTATATCCGAAATAAAGTATATTGTCATGGATCATCCAACATGTTGAGCTAGCCTTTCCCTCTCATGCTAGCCAAATTCTTTGCACCAAGTAGAGATACTACTTGTGCTTCCGAATACCCTTAAACCCAGTTTTGCCATGAGAGTCCACCATATCTACCTATGGATTGAGTAAGATCCTTCAAGTAAGTTGTCATGTTGCATGCAATAAAAATTGCTCTCTAAATATGTATGATTTATTAGTGTGGAGAAAATAAACTTTACACGATCTTGTGATATGGAAGCAATAAAAGCGACGGGCTGCATAATAAAGGTCCATATCACAAGTGGCAATATAAAGTTACGTTGTTTTGCATTAAGATTTCGTGCATCCAACCATAAAAGCACATGACAACCTCCGCTTCCCTCTGCGAAGGGCCTATCTTTCATTCTTGTCTTATACTTTATACAAGAGTCATGGTGATCTTCACCTTTCCTTTTTATATTTTATCCTTTGGCAAGCACCTTGTGTTGGAAAGATCCTGATATATATATCCAACTGGATGTAAGTTAGCATGAATCATTATTGTTGACATTACCCTTGAGGTAAAAGGTTGGGAGGCAACACTATAAGCCCCTATCTTTCTCTGTGTCCAATTAAAACTCCATACCCATAAGTATTGTGTGAGTGTTAGCAATTGTGAAAGACTAAATGATAGTTGAGTATGTGGACTTGCTGAAAAGCTCTTATATTGACTCTTTCCGATGTTATGATAAATTGCAATTGCTTCAATGAGTGAGATTATAGTTTGTTGGTTCTCAATGAAGTTTCTGATTCATACTTGACATTGTGAATGGATTGTTACTTGAGCATAAGAATCATATGACAATATCCATATATGTTGTTGTTATAAGAATGATCATGATGCCCTCATGTCCGTATTTTATTTTATCGACACCTCTATCTCTAAACATGTGGACATATTTTTTCGTTATCGGCTTCCGCTTGAGGACAAGCGAGGTCTAAGCTTGGGGGAGTTGATACGTCCATTTTGCATCATGCTTTTATATCGATATTTATTGCATTATGGGCTATTATTACATGTTATGTCACAATAATCATGCCTATTCTCTCTTATTTTACAAGGTTTACATGAAGAGGGAGAATGCCAGCAGCTGGAATTCTGGGCTGGAAAAGGAGCAAATATTAGAGACCTATTCTGCACAGCTCCAAAAGTCCTGAAACTTCACGGAAGTTATTTTTGGAATTAATAAAAAATACTAGCAAAAGAATCCACCAGAGGGGGCCCACACCCTGGCCACGAGGGTGGGGGGCGCGCCCTACCCCCCTAGGCGCGCCCCCAGCCTCGTGGGCCCCCTGGCAGGCCTCCGGTGACCATCTTCTGCTATATGAAGTCTTTTACCCTGGAAAAAAATCATAAGCAAGCTTTCGGGAAGAAACTCCGCCGCCACGAGGCGGAACCTTGGCGGAACCAATCTAGGGCTCCGGCAGAGCTGTTCTGTCGGGGAAACTTCCCTCTGGGAGGGGGAAATCATCGCCATCGTCATCACCAACGATCCTCTCATCGGGAGGGGGTCAATCTCCATCAACATCTTCACCAGCACCATCTCCTCTAAAACCCTAGTTCATCTCTTGTATCCAATCTTTGTCCCAAAGCCTCAGATTGGTACCTGTGGGTTGCTATTAGTGTTGATTACTCCTTGTAGTTGATGCTAGTTGGTTTATTTGGTGGAAGATCATATGTTCAGATCCTTTATGCATATTAATACCCCTCTGATTATGAACATGAATATGATTTGTGAGTAGTTGCGTTTGTTCCTGAGGACATGGGAGAAGTCTTGCTATAAGTAGTCATGTGAATTTGGTATTTGTTCGATATTTTTATGAGATGTATGTTGTCTCTCCTCTAGTGGTGTTATGTGAACGTCGACTACATGACACTTCACCATTATTTGGGCCTAGAGGAAGGCATTGGGAAGTAATAATTAGATGATGGGTTGCTAGAGTGACAGAAGCTTAAACCCTAGTTTATGTGTTGCTTCGTAAGGGGCTGATTTGGATCCACATGTTTCATGCTATGGTTAGGTTTACCTTAATACTTCTTTTGTAGTTGCGGATGCTTGCAATAGGGGTTAATCATAAGTGGGATGCTTGTCCAAGAAAGGGCAGCACCCAAGCACCGGTCCACCCACATATCAAATTATCAAAGTAACGAACGCGAATCATATGAGCGTGATGAAAACTAGCTTGACGATAATTCCCATGTGTCCTCGGGAGCGCTTTTCTCTATATAAGAGTTTGTCCAGGCTTGTCCTTTGCTACAAAAAGGATTGGGCCATCTTGCTGCACCTTATTTACTTTCATTACTTGTAGTGCTTGCAAAGAATACCTTACTGAAAACCGCTTGTCATTTCCTTCTGCTCCTCGTTGGGTTCGACGCTCTTACTTATCGAAAGGACTACGATAGATCCCCTATACTTGTGGGTCATTAGGGACGTTCAAATATTTGAGTGACAGGGTGTGGGACAAGGTTAAGGGTTGGATGAGCAAGTGCCTTTCGGCTGGCGGCAAAGATGTTCTTATTAAGTCAGTAGCCCAATCCATCCCGGTTTACTCTATGTCATGTTTTAAGATCCCTAGGGGATTGTGTGATCACATCAAGACTATTATCAGGAAATTCTGGTGGGGGTGTAAGCAAGGCGAGCGAAAGCCGGCTTGGGTATCTTGGGACGTGATGACTCGGCCAAAACATTTGGGAGGCCTTGGCTTTAGGGATCTCGAGATTTTTAATCTGGCTTTGCTTGCTAGACAAGCATGGAGGCTTCTCCAGGAACCATCAAGTTTGAGTGCAAGAATTCTGAAAGCTGTTTACTATCCGGATAAGTTAATTCTTAATGTGGAGTTTGGAGCCAGACCCTCACAGATTTGGCATGCTATCTTGGAAGGGAGAGATCTACTACAGCAAGGCATTATAGGGCGGATTGGTAATGGGCAATCGACAGATATTTGGGTTGACAATTGGATACTGAAGGAGATGACACCACGGCCGATCACGTCGCTTGTGGCAAACCCTCCAAGGTACGTGTCGGAGCTCCTAATCCTGGTGAAAGCATCATGGAATGAGGCCCTGATACGTAATGTTTTTCTTCCTATTGATGCCAATGCTATATTAAAAATCCTTGTTTGCACTCGCAACATACCAGACTTCTAGGCATGGCATCCAGAGAAGAAAGGAAACTTCACTGTTAGTTCGGCTTATAAATTCCTTCAAAAAACTAAGCTACAGAGGGAAGAGTGGCTCAAAGGAAGGAGTGGATCCTCTAACGTTGAGCAGGAGGAAAAATCATGGTGTTCGTTATGGAAGCTAAAAGTGCCGTCGAAGGTCAGGATATTTCTCTGGAGGCTTGCTCATCACTCGCTACCAACGACGGACACTTTACATAGGTGTAACATGGCGGTACAGTCTACGTGCCCTCTGTGCGACTGTGTTGACTCATGGAGACATGCGCTGGTGTCGTGCACGATGTCCCGCTGCGTGTGGGCTCTATCAGATGAGGTACTTGTTTCCAAAATGTCGGAGAACTTGGAAGCTAATGCTCGGATTTGGTTGTTTCAGTTCAGTGAATCCCTGGACCATGCAAGCTTCACATGGCTGGTAATCACACTATGGTCTATATGGTATGCAAGGAGGAAGGCTATATATGAATCAATCTTTCAAAGCCCGCAACAGACCACATCTTTTGTGAACAAATACATTGATGAGCTGGGCCAGTTGAATGCCAGGAAGGAGCACCAGATAACACAAACAGCATCATCTGCCCAGCAGAAGAGGTGGCTGCCACCTCCGAATGGCAAGGTAAAGTTTAATGTGGACGGAGCGGTGGCCAGGTCTTGGCGTGGAGGGGCTGCTGCAGCGATATGCCGGGATCAGGACGGCCTATACCTGGGATCATCGGCGGTCGTTTTGTAGGAGATATGCCCTAGAGGCAATAATAAATGATATTATTTATCTCCGAGTTCATAATTATGTTTATGTTCCATGCTATAACTGCTATGGTTCTCGAGTCTGCAATAACCACGAGGCTCGGAGGAAGACTCATATGCACGTGTGGAATAATAAACGGTAAAATGTATTCCTAGTCTGGCCTCTAAGACTAGCTCAAGTGTTGCATGATGGTTATGTTTTCCTGTTCATGGGCATGTCTATGTCAGCAACCTTGAGGGCACAATGTTAAGAGAACATTTGTGTTGAATCGACCCGGATTGATGTTATGCTATGAGATTCATTCGTCACAAGTTTATTGGTACATAACACAGAGATGGTTAACGTTTGCATGATTCCTTAGACCATGAGAGTATCGAGTTTCTTCATGCTTGCTTCATGAACTTTGGGGTTTGTTAAACGTCATCCGTAAATGGGTGGCTATTACGGCGGCTTACGGGTTCATGGAAAAGTGTGTCAAGTAACTTGATAGCTCAAGATTGGGATTTGCTCCTCCGACGATGGAGAGATATCTCTGGGCCCTCTCGGTGTTACGGTATCCATCATCGTCTGGCCAGACACTTTGTGATTTGATCACGGGGATGCCGGAACACGATAACGAGAAAAGAGAACAATACTGGTAACGAGGTAACTAGCATAGTGGACAAGTTGTTGATCCACGGGAATGCCAACATGTCTCACCTCGGGTATTTGTAACATATCGCGAAGCAACAGGAATAGCACACGACAACTGGAGGTTCACTCGAATATTTATTCGTGTGGGTATAGGGGTCAATATGGGTGTCCACGGCTCCGATGTTGATCATTGATCGGAAGGGGTTCCGGGTCATGTCTATACTTCACCGAACCTATAGGGTCACACACTTAAGGGTCATCTATCTGCTGAATACTAGACAGGGAGTCTGAGAGAAAATCACCGAAAAAGTTTCGGACACCGAAAAGTTTCGGACAGCGGAATCGTACCGCAGAGAGAGGTCATCGGATAAGTTTCGATGATACCGAAAAGTTGTTTCGGGATACACCATTAAGTCAAATTGGTTTCGGCACATGCCTGATAATTCTTGGAGGATGCCAGAATCATTCTGGAAGCTTTTTGGAATTTTCTGAGATAAAAACCGGAAATGTTCTGGAGCTGCCGGAGCCACTTCATATGCGTTTCGCAGATGAAAATCACTAAAACCGGAATTGTTTCGGAACGCGTTGAAAATCATTTTAGTGGGTACTGGAAATGTTCTTAGCCCACATAAATATTTTTAGTTCGATCAGACGCTGAAAAATGTCGTCGTGAATAGTGAAAATCAGCTTTATGGTTACTTTATGGAAAGCCACCTTTTGGGGCTTTGCTCCAAAAGATCTTGGGGATGACATGGATGGATAGGAGCCATTTTTTGGGCCCCTCATGAGGGTGTGGCCGGCCACATGGGGTATCCCCCCTTGGGGACCCTCTTGTTCCTTGGTTTCACTCCTAGGTCCTTGTGGAAGGACTTCATTCATGTGCATTTTGGGTTTTTTGTGAAACTACCCTACCCCCTTGGGATTTCCTATAAATAGAGGTGGAGGGGCAGCCCTCCACACTCATCCCTTGCTCTCATACACATGCCATGCATTATCTGGCTTCTTCTCTCCCTCCCACGAAAAGAGTTTCGTAGGGCCGTAAGGCTGTCTGGGTTCCGGCAGGAACTAGTTCTGGACGGCGAAGCCCTGCCGGATAGATGACACCGTATGTGTGCAACTCTGTAGAGAGATCGTAGTTTCGGTCTTAGTTCGTGAGTGCCTCCCGAAGGGCTGTCCGCGTGACCGTCCGAGTTTCGAAGGTCCTCCCGAAGGGCTGTCCGAGTGACCGTTCGAGTTTCGAAGGTCCTCCCGAAGGGCTGTCCGCGACACCGTCCGGGGGGCTGTTCGACCGCCTCCTGGAGGGCTGTCTGAGGAGCAGATGAGGGTATACATCCTCGCGGTTGGGAGGTTGTAAATCCTAGCTGCGGGGATCTGCACCGCCGATCGTCATCGACTCTACTTCCCGCTGCGCTACGAGTCGGTAACGAAAAAGATCAAACCATGTATGCAGTCTCCATAGTGGTCCTGGGCTGGTGCGTAGGTCGGAAAATTTTTGTTTTCTGCTGCGTTCCCCTACAGTGGCATCAAGAGCCGTGCTATGCGTAGATGCAGGTTTCGATCTAGAATACATGGAGATGTATGGGTATTGCATAATATAATTAGGTAGTAGATGAGATCTATTGCTGAAAATTATTTATGCGGGTGACAGATGAAATCTGTTACCCAAGGTTCTTGTTGCTTCCCTAGAATTTGCGTTTGCTCAATCTCGAGACAGCATGGTGGAATTTGACAAAGTTCTGGCAATCCGTGATCCCGATTGATCATGGAAGTGCTATCAGTTCTTTGGGTTCTGCCGTAGTCAAAAGAAAGATGAAATTCGCAGATGAAAGGGCATTGCAGGTATGATCTGCACGGGGGTCATGCGTATGACGAAGTTTAGTATGGGGCTCGAGATTTAATTATCCCGTGTTTCATACACCCCGAGATGTTAATCTAGCAACCTGAATAATCATACTTGATGATAAAACGTTGGTAGCTGCGGTTTAAGTCAAAACCTTAGAAGCCACGTAAAATAAAATTTTGCATAAACCTATTAGAGGCGTCTAACTTGGTTTTGCAGGATGTGCATGTGATGTGGTATAGCAGTGCTCATACTAATTCGATTATGTATGAGATGACTATATGATGTAATTTGATTAACATGACCTGCGTGTCATGATTCGGCATGATGGCTGGAGCCATATGATTGCATTTTAATGACCTGCGTGTCAACCTTGTTGTAATGCATTATTTTGTTAGCTATAGAGATAGCAATATTATCTGGTGCATCGACAAGGTGGTGGCAATCTTCGTGAAGGTGACCACCGACGCGAATGCCGAAGACGAAGAAATGAAATACTTCTCCGTCAGAAAGGGCTATACCATATCATGCTATTATGAATTGCCTGAGATGTTTATCCCTTATGATGCACCCTTCTTGATTGCGCCGTAGTCGCTTTTATTAGGGTGATCTCTCACTTAAAATATCAAGTAGTTAGTGTTCTCCCAAGTGTAGCACCGTCACGGCACCTATCTTTTCGGGGTGCGCCATGGATGCATGGGTACGAACGATTAGAGAAGTGTGAGGCGGGTGAGGTCAGACCTCGCAGCAAGATCACTTGGTTGTCTTGACGTTCATGGCAGGATCGTCCTGAGCTCGGAACACACGCATCGAAAGATGAGCAAGAGTCACATAGAGATGTGATCGGCAAGTTGGCCTACCGATTAAAATTCCCGTTATGAGATGATGATTCTATGGCGATGAATTGAAGTCTGGATCTTGTATCACTCAAAATTAATTGTGAGAGATATTGATTTGAGTGGGAGCGCACTGTTGAATTAACATGTTTAATTCTCAGTGCAATTAATTATGAACACTGTCTAAGTGTTTCTTGCAAAATAGTTGTAGAATAATGGTTCGCGTTTCCACCTTCCCTATTAAAATTGAATAACTGTTAAATATCTGGTTAAAACTTTACGATTGGTAACGTAATATGAGGATTGTCCTCAAAAGTGCCGAGAAGGACTTTGTCCTATCGCATGCTTTCCGTATCCTCCCGCTAAAGCTATGGATCATGTGACTCTCGTCCTTCGATCCAAAAGCTATAATTCTGTTTCAGTCAAGTGCAATATGTTTGCTTCCATGAAACCCAAACTTCAAAAGTTGGGATAGTTATATGATATTCATGGAACTGAAAATTATTTTCAGATACAAACAAAGCAATGTTTGTTTGCAAGTATTAGTAAAAGTGTTTACTATGCATTTGACTGTTGGGAAAGGGATCCAGAAGAACGCCTGTCATATAATGAAAGGTGAATAAAACAACAACTTAAAGAGAAAGGAAGTGTCCAAAGGGTGTTAGTATGACTTACACGCCTAGGAAGTCCGGGGCTAACGCCACTCTTAAGTTGGGTGCTTCTTTTGCGAGTAGGAGAAATACTAAAAGTTAAACTGTTAGAAGTAAAAAGGCAGAAAGAAAGATGACTGGAATATCCAGCTCATGTATGAATGTCATACAAGTTTTTGTTGTATAGTAGGCTGGTCAAAGATATAGTTCTTGGGAATTATGGTTAAACATGTTAATCACTAATTCTTGGGTATTGTGAGTTAATCACAAAGATACCCGCTCGATTGCATTCAATTGCGAATCACTGTAAGAGCTACTGTGGCCTAAAAGGACTAGCCAGAAATGAGGTTAAGGTATACACAGGGAACATAGTAAATGTTACTATACCTTCCATCGGTGTATTGTCGTCTGTATTTATTTTCATAATTCATTTAGAGTTTTACAAACTCTAGCCCATTGCATAAGGTATCTTGCAAGAAGGTTGTTCATAAGAGAACCTTTTATGTTCGATGTTATGAATAACACAAGGGCCATACTTTCATTATGAATGAGATGTATGTTATGAATATTGATAATAATACAATACCTCTGGGTTTACTTTCATAATTCATTTTAGAGTTTCATACACTCTAGCCCATTGCACAATGTATGTTGCAAAAGAGTTGTTCATAAAAACAACAATTGTTGTTAAGTATTATGAATAAAATGAAGGGCCATGCTTCCATCCAAGATGGGACGTATGTTATGAATATTGAGGGTAATATGATACATCCATAACACTGACGCTAAATGTCGCAAGACTAAAAGAATACCACACAAGTGTGGCACTACATTTGGTCACATTGGAGAAACCCGCATGGAAAATTCCATTATGATGGATTTTGAAGTCTTTTTGATTTTGAATCATCTGACACTTGCAACTTCCTCCGAAAAGTGATGTGACTAAAATACCGTTCACAGGCAATAAGGAACGAACAACAAACTTATTAGTGATCATACATTTGATGTGTGTAGTCCGATAAGTGTTGTTAGTGGTGGATTTATTTATCTTCAGAAATGACTCAAGTAGATATATGGATATTTACTTGATGAGACGTAAGTCTGGATCTTTTGAAATCATTCGAAAGGTTTTCAAAAATGAAGTAGAAGTTATTGTAACAAGAAAATTATGTTTCTGCAAATTGATTGCACAAAGGAATATTTGAGTTACATGTTTAGCGAATGTCTGATGAGTTGTGAAAGGGGTTTCATAACTTGCACCTCCCGGAACACCACTGCAAGTGAAAAGTCTGTGGAGATGTAATCAAACCATTTATGACATGGTAAGGTCAAAGATGACATAAATAAATTTGCCTTTATCCTTTTAAAGTGATGCTTTAGAGACTGCGGCTTTTACACTGAAAAGAGCTACATCGGGTATGTTGAAATGAAGCCATGGTATGGTACGCCCAACCATGTTATATCTTTTCTTAAACATTTGGAATATGGGGCTTGTGTAAAAGGTTACAAACCTATTCCAAATCAGACAAGTGCTACTTTGTAGGTTATACCAAAATGTTGGGTATTCCTCCCTCACTATACCGAGGCAAATAGTTTTGCCGCGAAACGGTGTGCTTTTAAAGAGAAGGGTTCTTTCAAAAAGGTGAGTGGGAGAATAGTGAAACTCGACGAGATAAACAGTATCTACGTCATCAGATCAAAGGAAAGAGACCTTGGAAGTAATTCCAGAGTTTCCTACCGCGACTGATACGGAAGTCTCTACAATAAAATGTATGAACTTCGGTCGAACTTGCAGCTGAACCACGTAGGCAAGGCTCGTGCAAACCTCTCAGGTGCGCAAACGAGATATTGTTGTTAGACAACATTATACCTACGATACACAAGGAAGCGTTGATGGGCCCTGACTCCGGAATTGGCTAAATGCCAATACAACCCGAGTTAGTTTCCATATAAGTGATTCAAGATTAAAACCTTGATACACCTTTCGGAAGACTTAGAGTCTAAAGAATATTTATGGAACTTAAAACTGATACGGATAAAATGTTTTATCCATAAAGCTCGACTTGTTTAAATAACAAGTTCAAGAGTTGACTACGATGAGGTTGTTTTCATCATAGCGATGCTTAAAGTCGGTTCGGGTTGAACTAGCAATTAATACATATTTCAATCATGAGATATGAAACATGGATGATAAAAGGATTTCCATCTGATGGAAATGAAAGCTAGGACTTGTATATGATACAGTCCAAAGTAATTTGTCGATCCAGAGGATGCTAGTAGGTATGCAAACTTCAGAGTTCCAGAAATGGACAGAAGAGAGCAAAATGGAGTTGGAATCTTCGTGTTTTGATGAAATGGTCAAAGGGGTTTTGACTTCATCAATGGGTAACGAAGATGCTTGTAATTCAAGAAAGTAAGTGGGAGCGTAATAATATTTCTAAAAACCTTATGTGCTTGGCACATTGGTAATTGGAAATAAATTTCTTGACACGAATTAGGACTTCATTTGAAAATAGTTTTTCGATGAAGTGCTTAGGCTAAGTAGCCTCAATATTAGGCATGATGATCTATGGAGATAGATTTACCTTATGGGGCTAAGCAATGAATACATATTGACAAGATGCTAAAACCTTTTAGCATTTAAAACGCCAAGGAGTGATTCTTGCCAAAGTCACATGGAAAGAGTTTTTGCAAGACTCGGTGTCCCAAAACACTGATGAGTAAAATACATGATGTCGATTCCACACACTTTTGTGTTTGGATTAATCATGTATTTCATGGTATGTAAAACAACCAGATATGTCCGATACTCCCAAGATGTTGCGAGTATGGATACCAAAGTGATCAAATTACTGATCATGGGACAACAGTGAAAGATGTCACAGAGTACTAGAGTAAGTATTGATGACATGGTTTTCTCGCAAGCAGAGATCATGAAGAGTTCGTTGTAAAATGTTACATCGATACAGTCTTCATCTTTTCTCCATGCGATTTTCGATTTAAATTAAGGGTTTTGTGTAACACACAATGTGTGGCACAGTTAGTTGGAATTTGTTCAAACTAGTTACTGTGGCGAATTCTATAACAAGGGCTAAGTATGTTGACGCTTTAGAAGTGACAAAGAAGATGTTGAATCATATAGTTCATTCATGAACTTAGTATAGTTCCAAGATGGCTTTTGACAATGGGACACTACTGCAGGTAGTTGCTCCAAAACTCAGTCTGAGGAATCCAGGTTCGACCTGTGATTCACATACATACAAAGCCAAGTCCACACAAAATATGAATTTTGTGAAAACGTGAAAACGCGAGGGCATGCAAAGATACACACGGAACTGAAGTCATCAGATCCGTTGGACATCAGGCTATACCACAAGCGAAGCATAGTTACACCGGTGTGCCACAGGTGTGAAGTGCATTAGCATAAGCTAGATTATTGACTCTAGTGCAAGTGGGAGTCTGTAGGAGATATGCCCTAGAGGCAATAATAAATGATATTATTTATCTCCGAGTTCATAATTATGTTTATGTTCCATGCTATAACTGCTATGGTTCTCGAGTCTGCAATAACCACGAGGCTCGGAGGAAGACTCATATGCACGTGTGGAATAATAAACGGTAAAATGTATTCCTAGTCTGGCCTCTAAGACTAGCTCAAGTGTTGCATGATGGTTATGTTTTCCTGATCATGGGCATGTCTATGTCAGCAACCTTGAGGGCACAATGTTAAGAGAACATTTGTGTTGAATCGACCCGGATTGATGTTATGCTATGAGATTCATTCGTCACAAGTTTATTGGTACATAACACGGAGATGGTTAACGTTTGCATGATTCCTTAGACCATGAGAGTATCGAGTTTCTTCATGCTTGCTTCATGAACTTTGGGGTTTGTTAAACGTCATCCGTAAATGGGTGGCTATTACGGCGGCTTACGGGTTCATGGAAAAGTGTGTCAAGTAACTTGATAGCTCAAGATTGGGATTTGCTCCTCCGACGATGGAGAGATATCTCTGGGCCCTCTCGGTGTTACGGTATCCATCATCGTCTGGCCAGACACTTTGTGATTTGATCACGGGGATGCCGGAACACGATAACGAGAAAAGAGAACAATACTGGTAACGAGGTAACTAGCATAGTGGACAAGTTGTTGATCCACGGGAATGCCAACATGTCTCACCTCGGGTATTTGTAACATATCGCGAAGCAACAGGAATAGCACACGACAACTGGAGGTTCACTCGAATATTTATTCGTGTGGGTATAGGGGTCAATATGGGTGTCCACGGCTCCGATGTTGATCATTGATCGGAAGGGGTTCCGGGTCATGTCTATACTTCACCGAACCTATAGGGTCACACACTTAAGGGTCATCTATCTGCTGAATACTAGACAGGGAGTCTGAGAGAAAATCACCGAAAAAGTTTCGGACACCGAAAAGTTTCGGACAGCGGAATCGTACCGCAGAGAGAGGTCATCGGATAAGTTTCGATGATACCGAAAAGTTGTTTCGGGATACACCATTAAGTCAAATTGGTTTCGGCACATGCCTGATAATTCTTGGAGGATGCCAGAATCATTCTGGAAGCTTTTTGGAATTTTCTGAGATAAAAACCGGAAATGTTCTGGAGCTGCCGGAGCCACTTCATATGCGTTTCGCAGATGAAAATCACTAAAACCGGAATTGTTTCGGAACGCGTTGAAAATCATTTTAGTGGGTACTGGAAATGTTCTTAGCCCACATAAATATTTTCAGTTCGATCAGACGCTGAAAAATGTCGTCGTGAATAGTGAAAATCAGCTTTATGGTTACTTTATGGAAAGCCACCTTTTGGGGCTTTGCTCCAAAAGATCTTGGGGATGACATGGATGGATAGGAGCCATTTTTTGGGCCCCTCATGAGGGTGTGGCCGGCCACATGGGGTATCCCCCCTTGGGGACCCTCTTGTTCCTTGGTTTCACTCCTAGGTCCTTGTGGAAGGACTTCATTCATGTGCATTTTGGGTTTTTTGTGAAACTACCCTACCCCCTTGGGATTTCCTATAAATAGAGGTGGAGGGGCAGCCCTCCACACTCATCCCTTGCTCTCATACACATGCCATGCATTATCTGGCTTCTTCTCTCCCTCCCACGAAAAGAGTTTCGTAGGGCCGTAAGGCTGTCTGGGTTCCGGCAGGAACTAGTTCTGGACGGCGAAGCCCTGCCGGATAGATGACACCGTATGTGTGCAACTCTGTAGAGAGATCGTAGTTTCGCTCTTAGTTCGTGAGTGCCTCCCGAAGGGCTGTCCGCGTGACCGTCCGAGTTTCGAAGGTCCTCCCGAAGGGCTGTCCGAGTGACCGTTCGAGTTTCGAAGGTCCTCCCGAAGGGCTGTCCGCGACACCGTCCGGGGGGCTGTTCGACCGCCTCCTGGAGGGCTGTCTGAGGAGCAGATGAGGGTATACATCCTCGCGGTTGGGAGGTTGTAAATCCTAGCTGCGGGGATCTGCACCGCCGATCGTCATCGACTCTACTTCCCGCTGCGCTACGAGTCGGTAACGAAAAAGATCAAACCATGTATGCAGTCTCCATAGTGGTCCTGGGCTGGTGCGTAGGTCGGAAAATTTTTGTTTTCTGCTGCGTTCCCCTACACGTTTTTCAAGGAATCACTGATCTAGCGATGCTTGAGACTTATGCGTGCAGGGAAGCTTTGGCATTAGCAGAAGATCTTGCGACAACCAACATATGTGTGGCCTCTGATTGCCAAGAAGTGATCAATGATATCAATAGGGAGATAGGAGGTCCCAACGCCGCACTTGTACATGAAATAATGCTTCGTTGTAATAGTTTTACTTCTTACTCTTTTATTCATGAGCGTAGAAACCACAATTATGAGGCTCACAATCTCGCCAAGTATGCTTGTAGCCTAGGACTAGGTAGACATGTCTGGTTGGGCAACCCTCATGACCTAAATCTTGTACCTATGTCACTTGTTCTTGAATGAATAAAGTTTGGCGAGAGTTCTCAAAAAAATCTCTTGGATAGCTCTTCCGGCTGGTTTTCTTCCCACTTGATTATCTCTTTGCATGGTAGACTTTTATGGCGTCAATTAGGATGATTTCCACCCAAGAAATGGGTGTGTTCAAATCAATGCGCAGAACCCTCTGGTCCTTTGAGAAGTTGATCCGATGAAAAATCCTATGACTACGATGCAAAAAAATATGGTAAAAGGTGATGTAAAATGGACTCATCAATGACGAGAAATCCTAACATCGCCGCCCAAAGAAGCCGACATAAATCTACTGTAGAGTTTCGTTTGATCTATCTTGATGGACAAACATGAGGAGGATTGGAGCCCATAAGACTTACCTCAAAGATGAAGCGTCACTATTTGTTCAAGCGCTAAGCCCTAATTATTTACTAGTCGGAGCTGAGACACCGCCACCATCGATCGTCGAAGATGTTGGTAGATGGGAGGCGAATTCACGGGCTCACCTATGGAGATTGAGGTTAGGAAGGTTTCACCCCCTTGCTTTCACCTTTTCTCGTTCTCTTCCCATATCTAGATGCCTGCTCTCTGTCGGTGGAAATCATGCGCGCACCTCTCTCTCCTAAGAAGCTAATTTTTATCTCTCTAACAAAAAAGATGCTAATTTTTAGGCATATGAAGTCTCCTAGAGTTGTTCAACAGCAAAACGGCCCATCAAGAAAAACAGAGGGCGCTTTCCCTATGACAAATCAGTTTCTAAATATAGCATCCACGTAAGCAAGGCCTATGGTGGAAGGTGTACCTACACATTGGTCGAAGGTTTTGGATTGAGGAGCAAAATCCCATGAGGCCCATCAGAGTACAACGCCTCTTTGGTCCACGGTATTTCCTATTCCACGTGTGGGTCACTGGATAGCGCCCACATATACACCCTCCCGGGCGTTCGTTCGGCCTATATGGGCCGGCCCAATTTTTGGTTTCTACTTTATTTTGGTTTCCACCGGTTTTGGAAAGTTCTACCTTCTCTGACATGTTTTTCTTTTGGTTTGCTTCTATTTTTATTTTTTTATTTTTATTTTTTCCTTTTCCTTTTTTATTTTTTTCCATTTATGCATTTTTGAATTCATGGATTTTTTATTTAAATTTACTACATTGTTTGACTTTGTGAAGTTTTTTAGGATAGTTGCATGGATTTGTCAGGACAGTTGCTTGGTTTTGTTATTGAAATTGTTTGTTTTTTGTTAAGATGGTTGCTTGGTTTTGTTAGGTCAGTTGCTTGGTTTGCTTAGACATTATGCATTGTGTGTTTTGATAATGTAGTTGCATGGATTTGCCAGGACAGTTGCTTGGTTTTGTTAGGATAGTTGCTTAGTTTTGTTAGGACAGTTGCTTGATTTATTAGGACAATCGATTGTTTTTGTTATGACAGTTGATTGGTTTACTAGGACAGTTGCTTGGTTTACTAGGACAGATGCTTGGTTTGTTAGGTCAGTTGTTTGGTTTTTACACAAACCAAGATGATAAGAAGTCATATTAGACAAACAAGAAGAGTTGCTTACTGATAACACTAAAGTTGCCTATATACCACACAGAGTTGCTCAAAAAAAAAGTTCATCGAAACCTATCCATATGGGGATCTAGTTTTGAAGAACTCGTCGCAAGAAACCCAATGGTGAAAACGGATCTGAATTTCGATACTCGAATCAAAAGTTATGGCTTTTTAAATTTTTTGAAACTCAAATTAATGCATGCGAACTGACGTGGCAGAGCATCTTCCTAATCACGCAGGGGACAGCAGAGTGTGATTGTTTTCGCGCGGGGTGGCTGATTTTCCGTTTCTGGCTGTCTGATCGCGCGCGCGGGTGGCTCCTTTCTTTTCTGGGAGAACGCTCGGGGCTGCGATCGGGCGCCCGTGCGCCCGCGAGCCACGTCCATTATTATTTTATACATGCTAGTGCTAGTATTAAAAAAAAAGCAGGCCGTTCCGGAGCACTCGGCCGGGCTTGGGGCTAGGGTTTACTGATTCTAAAATCTACAACAACACTGAAGGGGGGAACACCAACCCAAAAAAAACAGATTCGCCTACCTCATCTCTCGCCATGGCAACGGTGGCATCGAGGCTCCTGCGGGCCGCCCGCAACGCATCCCTCGCATCTCGCACCGCTGCTGCTGCCGCATCTCGCGCCTCCCGGTCAGCGCGTGCGCCCGCCGCCGCCGCCGCTCGCGCCGCCCGCTTAGCCTCGGCCTCAGACACCGTAGCTCTCCGCGACAGCCGCCCAACTCGCGGCGATGCCTCCGGCACGAAGCCCCGTGGCCGTGACGCTCCCCGCTTCTGCCTCATCGAATACCTTTCCAGCGCCGAGTACAAGCGCTTGCCAGGTAATTAAACTTACCAATCCCACCCATAAATTCTTTGACAAACCAAATTGCATGCGATTCTCTATGACGCTAGCTATTGACGCTTATAAAACTGTCTGGCATAGATGATGTCAAGTACCCGACGGAGCCCTATGGGCCATGTATGAGTGCTGGTGCAAGGCTCATAACGAGGAACGCGACCGTGCCGACATGGCTCGCCGGTTCAAAATATTCAGATGCAATGCAGAGGATGCGCACCACTGGAACAGCCATCTTCCTCCAGACCCAGAGGAAGCGGCCGTTCTCCTTCGGAAAAGAGAAGAGGTCAAATTACTTCTTTCAAAAGGCGAGGACGTCTCGCACTTCGATGAGTGGCATCTGCCGACGGAATTAGGTCCGTTTGCCGATGGCGGGGACCCGTTCATTACCGAAAGCAATATGCGCTTGTTGAAGGAAATCGAAGAGACGGATGGATCCGTTCAGTGATGCTGAAGATGCCTGTGTTCTAAGTTAGGCTTTGCGGTGTACGGAATTATGCCTGTGCAAAGGCTAATTTTTTTTAAATAATACAATTTTTTTATTAATTTGCACAAATATTACGTCTAAAAAATGATTTTCAAAAATAATACACCGTCGGCCCACAGCAGGCCGACTGGGGGCCTATCCGCTTGCTGCTGGCCGATTGGCCTATCGGCCACCAGGTAAAGTCCAGTCGGCCAACTAGGGGCTGACAAGGTCCAGCAACTAATTGGCCTGCTGTGGGCCCACAGGAACTAATTGGCCTGCTGTGGCCCGACTGGTGCATGCATACCATATTACAGTTTTTTTTGCCCCGTACGATATTACAGTTTTTTTTTCAAAACTATGACGTATTTTCGCGCAACCCTTTCCCCTCAATATTTTCCCGCCAACTCTTTCCCGCCACCCGTTTCTCATCCACCGTTTCCCGCCATATGTTCCCGCCAACTCTTTCCCGCCACCCGTTTCCTGCCATATGTTCCCACCAACTCTTTCCCGCCACCCGTTTCCCGCCATATGTTCCCGCCAACTCTTTCCCGCCATACTGCAGTCGTTCTTTCCCGCCATTTTCTCATCTCTACCTATAAAACCCCCTTCAGACGGAGGTGGATAAGCATTCCAGTGTAGTGTAGTTGAGATGTCGCATTATCCTTTCGATCGTAGTTTTCACCCTGGGATGAGCAGGACTCTTCTGAGGCTAGCTACCGATTTTAGGATGGACAATAGGATAGTTCCATGGGACGAACTCACCGGTAGTGACACCATAATGAATGAGTTGGCTCACGAATTACGTAGGTCTGGGTGGCCTGAAAGGACCTATGAGGAGGTACGTAAAGAACTTAGGTTGCATGAAAGGTGGAAGAAGGTAGTGGTACCGAAGAGTGAAACTTTCAGAAGGATTGCAGCAAATAATCCATGTTTATGGACTGAGGAGAGCGAGGACGAAGATGATATCTTCATGCCGCCGCTTCCGGGTTCTGCATTGTCGAAGGGCAAGGTTTCTGCATCGTCTAAGGGCAAGGTTTCTGCATCGTCGAAGGGCACGACTTCTTCATCGTCGAAGGGCAAGAGTTCTTCATCGTCGAAGGGCAAGAGTTCTGCATCGATCGAGAATGACGATGATGACTTCATGTAGTTTTTATGCTGTATGTTGCAAGTTCAGTCGTACGTACCGTTTAATTTAGATGTAGTTCTATCTAGTTGTTTGTAATGTCTTGTTGTATGAGCATTATGTTCTATCTAAATATGATCTTGTAGTTCAGATAACAGAGTAATAAAATAAGTAGGCATATGTCTCATACATAAGTACATAGTCATTTGTCTCATACATAGAATAGACATAAGTCTCACACAGAAATAGATGGTAATGTCTGTACGGATAGATAGAAGCGTCAGTGACGACGTCTGGCCTGGCGGGGAGGCGGATCTGGAAGCGGCGACCATCCCCACCTGTCGGGTGGCCTAATGTGACGAGGAGGAATCTCAGACTCTTCCTGGTCATGCTGTGTATCCTGTGTGGGGCCTGGTGGAGGAGTCGAAAACATGTTCATCCACTGGGTGTGCTACGACATCTGAGCCTGTATGTTCTCCTCGGGATGTTGATCACTCCCCCACGTATCATGTGATGCCAACATAGATGCCTGATATCCGTATGCTCCTGCGCGATGGAACGTTTCATCATGAAGAATGAGGTCGCGTCAATTAATATTGAAAACAATAAATATGAAGACACATACCTGCTGGATGTGACGGCTGCTCTGGCTCAAACACGAAGCTGGACGAGGGACCGTGCTGCTGTGGCTGTGGAGAAAACACGAAGCTCGACGAGGGACCGTGTTGCTGTGGCTGTGGAGAAAACACGAAGCTCGACGTGGGACCATAGTGCTGTGGTTGCTGCCACGTTGAACTGCCAGGTTGGTCAGGACGGGGTGGCCTGGTTGTCGGCTGATGTGCTAGACGTGGACGTGGTTGATGTCGGTGCGTGGAGTGACGCGGCTGCTGCTGGTGGTGCTGAACAACGTCGGTTCTCCGGGTGCACGTGATAGCCTCGTACACAGTCCCTATCTTATTCTGAATTCTTTCCAAGAAGGGTTGTAGCACTGGACGGTGCTGAAGAAGAGGTCCAGACGACAGTGATCGTCCAAAGGTGGTCACGTCTTCGTAGAGTTCGTGTGTCAAGGTAGCCTGCAAATTTTCATGACGATTAATAATGTCTGTCTCTTGCACGTCAAAGTATGTGACAACATTACTTAAAGAAAATATATCTTACCACGTACTGCCTAGAGCCCGAAGTGTCATAGCTCGGGTACATATCCGACGGAGTAGGATCCGGTATCTCCTCTGGGTGGGAGTGCTCAACGATGCGTAACCGTGTTCCGGTCATGTAGCGCCGCAAATAGAGGTTGAATTGATTGAGATCAAAAACGCGCGTCTCATGTCATAGATTTGTGTTTGCTATCTCCCATTCTATAACATACGGCTCTAGTCTAACTAGCCAGTCAGCAGTTGTCCTGGTCATGCCCTTCCTTGTCGTCCTAAAATTGTGGTGTGTGTTCAACAATTACCTAAAGCTTCGAATGGAGTACTATGAAAGATAATGCAACATTGAAAAACTGGTTAATACCTGTGGATGTGTGCTGGCGCCGGGTTCTCTATAGGGGGAGGCAGCTCCAACTACAGAAGACCAAATTGCCTCATAACTCTCTGTTGTGCCATCTCCTCGACGAAGACATCGAAGATGATCTTTGATTTTGTCATCCAATAATCTCGGTCCCTTGTGCATAGCACAGACATACCACCAGGGTATCTCGCTTGTATGGCTGCTTCCGTGTAGGGCCGCCAGATGACCCCGGTGTATGCATCGAACTGCTCGTTCAATGTTGTGTATGCCTTCCTGGTCTGATCACTAGCAAAGCGTCTCTGCAGAAAACAAAAGTTAGTAGCCGCTAGCATCGAACTATCTCTTGTGCAGAAAAAAGTTGCATTAAACTACAACACAGTGCATACCTCGCGACGTGTCCAACACAGACCGAAAGTAGGCATGTCGATGCCGTCAACATCAAACATGGCGTCTATAGGCTCACGAACACGTACATCTGGTCGCCCTATAGAGAACCTCTCCCACGACCATAGCTGTAGGAATAGAGGGCATCCAAGAAGGGCTGGCTTTCTCGATGTAAGCTGGCAAGCGTTGCATATACCTCGGTATGTAGTCGCCAAGACGGCCGAACCCCAACTCCTCTGTCTGATCTGATCAGCCGTCTGAGTGCTCGCTATCTCGAGTGCCATAGGGATGTAGAGCGCGCTAATAGTGGTGACATGGTTCTCTGTGAACATCACCTTGCCGAAAAGCCACATTAAGTAGGCCTCCAGGCTCCGAGTGATCTGTTCCGCAGTCAACGGCGCCCAGAAGTTCTGGATCTGCATTAAGCAAAGAGAAAGTTTTAGTAAGCCGCAGTTATTTTTTGTAAAACCGTATGCACGATAACTTGAAGATAAGAGATAGGGGAAATTACCCGGAAATTGAGCAACCACTCATACTTAGGTCCGTGATGCTCCCATACCGGATCCGGAGCATCCGGAAAAACACCATGAAAACGTTGTGTAATAGCTCGCTCCCAACCAGCCGGTGCGTCCAACGGTCCTACGGCATGACCTGCCAACGGTAGTCCGAGCAAAAGTGACACATCCTCCAGAGTAGGAGCCATCTCTCCCCATCTGAAGTGAAACGTGTGGGTCTCTGGCCTCCAACGGTCCACTAAGCAGCTCAGCAAGGACCCGTCGATGGCGAGGCGTTTCTCACCCGGGATAGACTCAATCAGACGCGCGAAAGGTAAAAGGCCGGCCCATTTCAACCTTCATCAGAGAACACTTCAGTTAGTGTCTCCCATTAATATGCATGTCAGTGTGCAAATTAATAAAGCACGTACCGCTGAAGCCATCCTGGGTGTATCATCCAGTTTTCCTTAGGAGTGCGAGTGGCCAGAGGCTCAAGCTTGCGCCCATACCATATCGCAGCACGATGACCCCTATCAATGTCCCCATTCAGCAACCACAATCCCGACATTCCTGCACATAAAAAATTCAGAACATAGTGTCACACTTAATACAAATCTCCTCTCAAGCGCCGCATGCATACAAATTCAGAACATAGTGTCACACTTAATAAAAATTCAGAACATAGTGTCACACTTAATACAAATTCAGAATATAGTGCCACACTTAATAAAAATTCAGAACATAGTGCCACACTTAATACAAATTCAGAACATAGTGCCACACTTAATAAAAATTCAGAACATAGTGCCACACTTAATACAAATTCAGAACATAGTGCCACACTTAATACAAATTCAGAACATACTACTGCTAGCTTAGCTTCTTCCTCTCGCCCTTACTCCTCTACTGCCTCTACCTCCTCTTCTCCCCCGGTTGCCTCGTCCACGCCCAGTGACGAAAGTGGGACAATTAGTGTCCCTATGGCCAAATTCATTGCATAGAATGCATTGCCTAGTCGGACCTCCTGCTTCAGATTCATCCATATCATTCTGGATGCGCTGACACTACCGTCTGCCTCTACTTGTACGCATATGCTCTGGGTTTGGAATGTAATGCCTTTCAGCGGGGTTGACGCTGTTGAAATTACCCATTGATCGAAAACCCATCAGCTCACCTGTCCAGGTATTGAGGACAGACTCTTTAAGAAAAAATGGAGACACAAACGATATTGCGTCCATTCCAAGCTGCCCGCAAGCAGCAAGTACATGTGAGCAAGGTAGGTGAAGCAATTTTGGTTTGTTGCATGTGCACTCACACGTTGGCTAGGCTTCATTACCAATTTTCACCTCATGCGTCCTCAACTCATTTGCACATCCGAATTTGTTGTTGGCTAAGCGGACCTCAAACCTTCTTTCTTGATTACCGATGGCGACTACAGTGTGTGACCTAGCTTTTTGCATCTTGTTGTCCATGTACTTCGTGACTTTTTCACAGTACCGTGTATTTGGGTTGTTTAAGATATGCTGCTCTGCTTTTTTACGTCTATCTCTGAAATACTTGACGGTGCCATAGAAAATACCCTCAACGATGGTTGTAAGTGGCAATGCCCGGTTTCCTCTGAGGACAAAGTTGTATGTTTCCGCGAGGTTCGTTGTCATGACACCGTACCTTGCTCCATGTGTGTCATGTAGCAAAGACCACCTCTCCAGAGGCTCATGCTCTATCCACTGCTCGAAGGTTTTAATCGACCTCCCGAGCCTTCTCCTGGTATCAGGTGGGTCAAAGCCTGGCAGGTCACATAGCCCAACAGGCTCCTCCTCCACGGCCGCTGTTCCTGTTGCCAACTGTGCAGCTACTGCTTCAACATGTGCCCTCACCGCTGCATCTCTTGCAGCTTTCCTGTCCCTCACGTGTCTCTATGTGCACACATTAAGTCTGTCGCGTATCAAATTGTACTTCCCTAACTGGTTCTGCTTGCAGAGTTTTTTGAACAGATTCATCAGGTTCTTATTTCTAAACTGCGAGAAGAAATTAGCCCCCAGATGGCGCATGCACCAACGGCTCTGCAAGTCCTGCCATGGAACTTGTTCCTCAGGGCCTGGGTTTGTCAGTGT
This sequence comes from Aegilops tauschii subsp. strangulata, assembly GCF_002575655.3. Lineage (NCBI taxonomy): Eukaryota > Viridiplantae > Streptophyta > Magnoliopsida > Poales > Poaceae > Aegilops > Aegilops tauschii. The sequence goes on along the minus strand of NC_053041.3, from coordinate 555,194,768 downwards.
CCTTATCGCACTGAGTATACCTGCATGCCTGTCATGAAGGATGAACACATTAAGCTTCTCCTTCACAATTGATATTTTCAACTGCCTGAAGAACCATGTCCAACTTTCAATGTTCTCACTCTCCATAAAAGCAAATGCCAGTGGGACGACTTGATTTTGGCCGTCTTGACCTATGGCTGTCAGGATCTGACCCTTGTACTTGCCTATGAGAAAAGTACCGTCAACACATATCACCGGTCGGCAATGCCTGAAAGCTTCGATGCATACACCGAAAGAGAAGAAGAGACGATGCAACACCCTCACAGTTGGGAACTCTGGCATGAACATGTCTTGGATATCGATATAGGTGCCTGGATTCCACTGCTGCAGGGTGTGGAGGAGGTGGACAACAGAGTCATATGCATCAAAATAAGAACCAAATCTCCTCTCAAGCGCCGCATGCTTAGCCCTCCAAGCCTTGCCATAAGAAATTCTGTACTTGAATCTGGCGAAGACTTTTGTCTGGACTGCCTTCACTTCCATAGCTTTGCCCTGCACTATCTCATCGTAAAACAACCGAGCAATAAGCGTGGATGAAAGGTTGGCATGATCTTGAGGGATGCAGGGAATAAGACAAGTGTGATTAACTAAGTCACTTATCACCCAACTTGTGCCATACTTAGGGAGAAAGCCGTGCACCCTGGTGGGACAATCTGCTTTCTTGCATACCATTGTCAGGAATTTCTGACTGGACACCTGAGCTGTGAAAACCCTTTGCGTGGACATTGCCCAATTAATTATTGCATCCTTCAAGGCTTGCTTGTTCGGATACATAGCACCCGTAGCAATATTGTTCTGGTGATATTGCCAGGCTGAATCATGTCCATCATTCACGGTCATTGCAGATGAGAAGTCATGATTCCACGATGCAGGATTCGGGACCTCCTCTGCATTTTCTTCTTCATCTAACTCGTCAGAATCATCGGCATGACCCCTTTCAACATCGGTGACTTCTTCTTCCATCTGGTCCTGCATGTGCCCATCTACCTCGTCAGCGTCCACCTCGCCATTGTAATCACCATCGGCATTTCCTCCTTGTACCTGACTACTCTGCCCTGATTCATAACCATAAGCATTTCCTCCTTCTACCTGACTGCTCTGTCCTTGTTCATAACCATCATCTCCAGCATTTGACATAGATAACTGCCTCCCTACACTGCTATGACCAGGATCGTAGCCACCCTCGCCTTCATGTGCAGTGACCTCCTTCACGACGGGAAGCACTAAAGCAACAGGATTGCATCCCCTTCGTTCACAACCTTGTAACCACCGCACCCAATCGGAGTCTCGCTCTATCGGCCTCAAATAAAAGTAAATTATTGTACTTGACCGTGTCCATAATGCATGAACACTGACGGTGTGTGTTTCAGTATCAAGACCTAAACTTACCGCAATCCATTCTTTCAACTGACTGACAGACCATGTTTGAGGTGCGCTCATTGGCACCTCTATGTGAGTAAATTCACTCAGATCTGCTCCCATCTCAGTTGTTTGGACAGTACCAGGACCATAGTAAAATCTGAACTTCACTACATCAGACATCTCGGCTCACCTATTTTTTTTCAACAACGAAATACAATTCACTAAAAAATATTAGACATGTCTATATATATATTACAGAATATTAACGGAGCAACTAATACAATTCACACACCTACAAGTATATTACAAATATTTGCTGGAGCAACTACAAATATTTACAGATTTTAATATTTGACTACCTATGTTACGGATTTTACCGGAGCTACTCCAAATACTGACACTCCTAAATACTTCACATCCACATATAGTACGGAATATTTCCGGAGCAACTACACATTTTTACACAAATAATTAGTTGACATCTAAATATATTTACGTATACTACCGGGGCAAATAACAATAATCGCATACCTAATTTATTTCACATCCAAACATATTAACAAATACTACCGGAGCACCTACGAAAAATAAAATGTTTGCTAAAATATACCCTTGAAGCGTGCGTGCGAACGAAGAACGACGAACGGCGGCCACCAAACTGCCGGTGCTCCGCCTCCAACGAAGAACGACGAACGACGAGCTTCACCTCCACCACCTCCACCACACTGCCCCAACATCACCACCACCACCTTCACCTCCACGAGCTACCAAAATGCTCACCACGACCACCACGAGCTACCCCATCAGTAGATCGAGGACTCTTTTGGCTGCCCTAACTAAGTTGAATCCATTCACGGTGCCAAATCCGCAAAAAACTGGCTCATTTAGGTGTAGAAATTGAAGGCATTTTCGTGTACAGAAGGGAGAAGGAAAGAACAGAGGAAGAACAGATATGCTCGAGTGGGATAGCGAACAGATATGCTCGAGCCGCAGGGAGCCGGGCGTGCTACAGGTGGGGCCGCACCCTGTCGGCCCGCAGCTGGCCGATCGGCCCGCAGTAGGCTGACAGGGGCTCACCCCGTGACCGCCGCGCCGACAGCTCCCTCTCCCCACCCCGCGACGTGGCCTGCCCAATGCGCGTGCGACAAGTGGCAGGCGGGCCAGCTGTCGGCCTGCTACTGGCCGAGTACGCCCAGTCGGCCTGCTGTGGGCTGACTAGGCCCAGTCGACCTGCAGCGGGCCGACGGTGTATTATTTTTGAAAATTATTTTTTCAGCATAATATTTGTGCAAATTAATAAAAAAAATGTATTGTTTAAAAAAAATTAGCTGTGCAAAGTGTGTATTTCAGTCTTTTGTGTTTAGGGCACAAGAGTTCAAACCGATCAACTGTTATATATGGCAGCTGTTTTTCCATTAATTCCTTGATCATTAGGACAAAACTAAAGGTGAGTATTCATTGCCATGTCCAAAATATTTATCTCTATCGTTCATGCATTGTTCGTCAATGTTAAGCTACCGATTATATCCAGTATTAGCAAGAACCTATACATCAATCTTACTTGAATATATATAAAGAGGATGGAACTAAACATTGCTATTTGGATTAGCTGCCTCACTGAACAAACAGCCGTTTATTACCTGTGTGAAAAACTAGTTACATTGACCATTAGAGTTTTCATTGAGTTTGTCTTGAAAAATATTTTCGCAAATTGTTTGTTAGGTGCTTCTTTGCCAATTCAGTGAGCAAGCCCTAGCTGAGTAGCCTTGATTTACATGTCCTTTTAGTAGTAGTTGTAGCCTCAAGGTGCCATGTTTAATTAATGCACAAACCAAAGCAAAATTTCGTAATACAACTTGAATAACTTCAGGCACACTCCTTCAGGGGAAAGTTCTTCAGATAGATTCATGCTATAGTTCTTTCGACGAGGAAATCATGTCGGTGATACAAGAAATCAATGCCAACAGAGGGAAGCCCACATATACTTATGTTCCATAGGGAAAAAAATCTTGGGAAAACAAAGATCGGGTTGGTCAGTCACGGTCTCATGGACATGTCGGCACGACACATGATCGAGGTCAATGAGAGTTTGAAGATCAAGTGCTCCCTAGTCCTTGTGATCCAAGTGGATTTACTGAACAAGAACATACAAAAAATAGCACAAGTGTCGCACATTTTTACCCCAAATAACTAGGATGGTTGTGAGGTAAGTTTCTTGGTTCCGCCCAGTTTCCCTTTATAAAATGAACAACTCTAGTTCTTCTAACGAGAAAGGCAGTGCTCCTGCCAATTCCTCAAATAATTTTCTGATAATAGAAGGGAAACTTGCCATGTTTCATACATGCCGCAACTCCACAACTAACTCAGGACTGCTAACCAGGTCTTGGTCCATTCCTCAGACACAACTTTTGACAAACTTTATTCAAGCTTGAGATACACTGCAATAAGCATACCAGGAGGGAAGAAGAGCGAAAACAACCACGTCCTTTTTGCTCGGCGCCAGTCTTGGGGTCTCGTCCAATTTTCATCCATGCTTCGCAAATCAACTTGTCCTCGTCTTGCGTGTATCCTACCACCTGGATGCTTTTCCGCCTCCTTTGTGCATTTGCTTGGTGAGAGAGCTCCTCGTGGAACAATGGCTCATCGTTAGTGTCCACACCATCTTCTTGCCCTTGGTTGTCGTGGTCGTCTATGTACACATCATCTTCTTGCCCTTGGTTGCTGTGGATGTCGGTATCTTCTTTCCCTTGGACGTCCATGCCCTCTTGCCCTTCCATGTACTAGTTGTAGCCGTCTTGGCTTTGGGTCTTGTCGTCATCGATATCGTACGCTTGGCGACCCTTGTTGATTGTGCACTCCATGAATTCATTGTAGTAGGCCGGGTCTTCATGAGTCGGCGGGGTCAGCGGCTCGTCGAACAACTTGCGGGCATCAGGATAGCTGCTCGTAAGGATCTCCCACGGACGCTTCCTTTGCGTCCCGGTGGACTGGCCAGCCACTGGTGCGACGTTGAGGTCAAGGGCCGCCAGCACGGGGAATGCCAGCGCAATTTCACTCAGTACCTGGGAGCCGTCCCGAGGCGACACGAAGAAACGGGGCGCCCCCATGTCGTGTTGAGGATGGAACCCGTACGACGGCGGTGTCGTTGAGGTGCGCTGCCGCGCCTCCGGATGTGGCAGGCAGCCAACTGATGAGCCCGTGCTGGCTGAGGCCGCAGCTGCGGCGACGAGAATGACCGGCTCTACAAATCCCTAGCATGAGAAGGGCACATTGCGGACGATGCGACTAGTCTCCGCATCGCGTCCTTGCCCCACGCAGCCTCGATTGCGGCGCGGGCGGCGGCGACATCTTTTTGTTATGCCGCCACATTCATCCGGTCAGCTCTCTTCGCTGTTTCGGCGGCGCTCTACTTCGGCGTGAGCTTCTTCTTTGGGCGCATGGCATGGGCGGCCACGCTGTTGCCCGTGGCGTCTAGGGTGGAGGCGGCGACGGGGTTGGGCGCGTCTCCTATGGGGCAAGTGCGGGAGAGTTTTGGGGGAGAGGGGGAAAATGGGGTGGACGTCCCACCGACGAACGGGTCATGAGAGGACATGGGAGGGCGTCACGGCCATCTGCGCCGATACAAACCCGGCTCAAATTTGGGCCGGAAATGAATCACCGCGGACAAAAAATAACATAGGTTGGTTTGTGTCTCCGCGTTTAGCTGCGTTTTTATCCGCGCGGAGCCAACCGGACGCGGCTGATGAAATGAGTCGGCACCTTTGAGCTGACCTTGTCGGGAGAGGAAGAATCTGGTGGAGGATTTGCATCTCAGCGCCCTGCGAAAACTGGTACTACTAGCGAAGATGGACGCTGGATGGTAAGTTTTCGTGGCGCTCGCGCAACACATCCTGGCCCTGGCCGGACGGATTCCGGACGCGCTTCCTTAATCCGAGTTGGAGTGGAGCTCGACTTCCGCAGCAGAATCTATATAAGCGTACTACATCCACAAGAGGATTCATAGCTTTCCTTGATCGCCCAACCTTCTGCCTACACCCGCGAGACAAGAGCACCACCGCTAGGTCAATAGAGAACAGAGCTCGCGTCCGCCGCCACGCCATGGCCGCGCCCACGCAGAGCAGCCCGCTCCGCCGATGGAAGCGTTTCTTCCGCGCCTTCGACTCTGTGGATGCCGCCATCAAGCCCTCCGACCCTGACCACTCACGCGACGAGCTCCGGCGCGCCAGGGTCGACATCGTGGAGCAGCTCTGCGACGCCGCGGACGACGACCAGGCGGAGCGCCTCTGCGGGATGCTCGACGACCACATGGCGGAGTCCCTGGAGACGCTGCGGCTGGTTCCGGTGATGCCCAGTGTGTTGGCTTCCACGGACCTCGCCAAGTCCGTCTGCGCGCTGCGCAGGCACGAGTCGGAGCGCGTCCGCGTCCTGGCCAGAGGCCTCGTGAGCGGGTGGAGGGCGTCGATGAAGGACGAGCTCGGCAAGGTCAGAGATGCCCTGCACAAGCTTGACAACATCAACGTGCCGCAGAACAAGGAGGTCACCGTCGATCAACAGCAACATGTCTCCGCCAATTCTGACATCGTCATGAAGACTGTGGGAATCAGCAAGAAGGCGTTCGATTCCGCCGCCGGTGACCGTGCTGGGCTCTGCTCAGAGGAGAAGATGGCAGCCGCAAAACGCAAGTTCCACCAAGCTTACCAAGAAGCAGAGGACGCGAAGCGGCAGCGCAGGACGCGGTTCGTGCAGGTGCCCAAGATGATGCAGCCAATCAGGAGGTGCACCAGCTCCATGGTCAAGAACACCTTCTCGATCACGAGCCAGCTTCACATGGCTTAGGGCTCTAGAGCTCAAACAGTTGGAAAAATCTAAACTAATGTTTCTGTATCCTTCTTTTCGAACATGCAGTACTGCAGTTGTAACTTGCACTACTGCAATGCAGTTGCTTGCTTGCCTGTTATGTACATGATCGAAGGAAGTTGATGAATTGAAAGTGAGATTCGGTGTAACAAATCTACTGACATGTTCAAAGAACTTGGGAAGAAATTACTCATCATGTTGGGAAAGATGTGTTTGTGTCAAATTGTAATGAGAAAAATTTACTGTAGGTCCTATAACTTGTGTTGGTGATCACTCATCCGGGCCGGAGCGTGGCGTTCGGCCGGACGTCACGACGGGGGCTGGCGGCGCTCCGGCGATCCCATTCCCCATGGCAGGTGGCTTCTTGATATGGGACGCCACGGTCGCCAGGGACGGCGGCGGTGTGACTAGATCGGCGGCTGCGCGGCCGGATCTGGGCCCAGGCGTGAGCTTGGTCTCCGAGTCACGGTCAGCGCGATGACGAGTGCGACACGTCGGCAGCTGGACGGATCTGCGGGATTCCATCTTTGTCTGGTCCTTGACAACCCGGGCAACTCCAGGGGAAACCCTAGATCTCCTTGGGATGAAGCGATGGCGGTGCTTTTGTGCCATAGTCCCTCTTCAAGGCATCGTTTTGGAGTTTGCTACGGTCGAAGGAACCAGCGAGGCCGGCGGCGTACGCCCGGTGGTGCAACTGCCGATGAAAATCGCGCCGACTACGGTCATGGCGGACGATGACGTCGTCTTTGATGTCGTTTCCTTGTCGAGGCATCGTTGTTGCAGTTGGCATCATCAGGCTCTGGATGCTCCGGGGGAAACTCTAGATCTGGGTCTCCCGGATCGGACGATGATGGCGTTCTTAGTAGCACTTTCCCTCATGGGGGCATCGTTTTGGAGCAAGTGATGGCTGGAGGTGACAAGAGGAGCAGCGGTGCTTCATCACACACATTGATGGTGTCGGATCTCGATGGCATGGCGCTCTGGAGATTAGGCATCTGATGTGCGATAATGGACTCGCGCAGGAGGTCGACGCTGTCTGGCGTCGTGGTGGCGTCGGCGGTAGCTATACCGGGCAAGGTTCATGCAGCAATACAGCTCTGAAGACGGATTGGTGGCAGGTGGCTGCGGCGGCCTCATACCCGGCAGGCGTCCTGATTGAGGAGCACGCCGGACTGGTGGGTGCCCATACCCGGCAGGCATCCTGGTTGGGACCTCAGGTCTTACATGTTAGGTTTGGCTGCGAGGTCTGTTTGGTACTAGGCCCAGACTATCAGCATCCCTTCATCGATTGGATAGGAGTAGCAACATTTTTGTTGCCTAGACGGTGGCTTCAGTCTTACTGTTGTATGACTTTGTAAGATCTTGTGTGATAATTAATAAAGTGGCTGCATGCATCGTCCAGATGTAGAGGCCGGGGGTCCTCCTCCATTTCTAAAAAAAATTCCCTTTTACAATTTCGAGTTCTCATGTCCGTGTTCAGACTTCTAGTCCAATTTGAATTCAATCAAAATTGAGAAAAATTCTGAGGTTTGCAAGTTGGATTGTACTCAACACAGAATGCATACAAAGCAGCAACAACTAAAAGCTGGAGTAGCGTATTCCTAGTTTAATCTGAGTGTCAAATCACAAAAATTGTTTGAACTGACGTGTATTAGGTTTTGCCTTCTTTAGTTCACAATCGAGGTGTTTTAGGGGAGAAAGGCTTGTGAGGTCGTGGCATCCTTCATGGAGAGGAAATATTTACAGGTGTACATGATTCCCCTTTCATAGATGTCGCAATGACATTACTGACATTCAGAACCCTGATTCGGTTCATATCTGCAGACCATGAGAGCCAACTATCACACTCTGCAGACCATGAGAGCCAACTATCACACTCCATGGTCACCACTGATAAAAAAAAGGGCAGAGACCCCATGCCCCTCTCTCCAGCCTTTCTATCCCCAAATGATCCATAATACCTGAACTTCAAGCTAGAGATGCAGTGTTCTACTATAGAATCCTACAAAATGACCAAAAATGACTTGTTTGGGCTTCTCTTCATCGGCTTGACAAGTTTGTGCACAAAGATGTCCTTTTTTGGATTGCCCACTTGATGTGCCTACTTGCATTCACCTTGCAAACTTATCTACATGCAGCGGAATTTACTCAAATTTCAAAATGTGCTAGACCTTTATACCTTAAATTGAAACATCTATGAACTTTATAATCAGAACAAGGATGAAACTTGTCAATTAATTGATTACTTTTCCATTTAAAACAAAGTACTTTTTTTTCATGGAATAACTTCCGATCTATTCATCTTTAATCATGGCAGTGTCATGAACACCAGAAATTACATCCAGATCTGTAGACCACCTAACGATGACTACAAGCACTGAAGTGAGCCGATGGCGCACCGCCGTCATCGCCCATCCCTCGTCAGAGACGGGCAAAATTTATTGTAGTAGACAAACGGGAAGTCGTTGTGTTAAAACTCCATAAGACCAGCGCACCAGAACAGCAAATGCAACCGTTGAAGAGTAGCGTAGATCGGAAGTATCCAACCTGAGGACACACGAAGGAAGCGGACTATGGTCATATCCATGCAAATCCACCAAGGACAGATTCGCCGGAGACACACCTCCACACATCCACCAACGATGCTATTGTGCAATTCCAGAAAAAGCTCTTGTTTGGCATTTTCATTTCAGTACCGAATTCGAATATATCAATCAGATGACCATGGGTATGAGTCTCTTGTTTCACCTCCAGGTGTCCCATTTATGCATCTGTTCTTGTAAGCGATAGCTATCCGTTGACAAGAAATCACTTAGATTAATAAGGTTTTGTGACTACGAGTTGCACAAAGTGGCAGAGACAATGGCCTAGGTTTTGAGTGGTATGGATTAAATAAAATATCATAATAAGCATGGTAGATCAACATTGGGGTCAACATTAAGAAAGACAGACCATGGGATATGGCCACGATGGACTTTATTGAGGGCCCGACGCCAGGGGACTATACACGCTAGCCCAAGCTACTGGTTTTATCTATAGATTCAAGGGTGAGCATGTGACCGTGACTAAATCTAAGAATAGGTTCCCATCTTGGCACTCTCGCGCAGAGATTCTTTCCTTCTTTTTCCCTTGGTCGATACAAGGCCAATAGAGGATGATGACAAACTATTCCCATTGAGCGCTTCAAAGCCGATTGACACCGGTGATTCAGTAAGTTGACTACTTTGTTCGCACTTCCTATTTGCGTAAGAAAAGTATTTCACTACTTTGTTCGCACTTTCTATTTGCGTAAGAAAAGTATGCTCCTTTCCCTCCTCCAACTGCGAGAGTTCACTAGCGCGAAAGAAAAATAGATGGATTGAGCGACGAGACATTAACCCGGATTTATCCCTCCTCTCTACTATCTACCGGCTAGACCTCAGTATAGTGCAAAGCTGAATTCTGCTTCTAACCATCAATAAGATTGATTCGAACATGACTCACCAATGGCACCATCGAAGAGTCGGATTTCTTTGTTATAACTAACGATAAAACAATGGAGACACAAACTGAAATTGTTTTGCACTTCTGATATGACAACTTCCACTCTCGCTAGGACCGCATAATGGTTACGTGTTGCACTTAAGTCAACTGTGCCACAAATCACCTTGGATGCTTCTTTTGAATGCACGATTCCATGTGCCATATGGGTCGCTTAGGGCTAATGCACCATCAATCAACTGGTGATCATCATTTTCTACTTCGCCTGCCTTGATCCTGATGTCATATTCCACTAGGATAGTGTCGTACAAATCTATCCCTCGCTTAGGGCCAACCATGTTGATGACAGAACCCTACAAAATCTTTATTGTTTAGTTGCTCTTCATACAAAAAGTAAGAAATAGCTAAAGCTAAACATACTTCTCTTCAACTATTTTACTTGCAACTGAATTTACTTAAGCAATATCTTACAATCGAAGACCAAGATCTTTGTCATGTATCAAACTGACTGGTTACAAAGTGCACAACAGTGTTCGGGCACGGAAATTTGGTCCCCTATATTGATTTGATATTGTTCGAATCGTACAAATTTCATAAGCCTGTCAAAATGAAAAGAGAAAATAAGACGACTTGTTGTGATGCGATTATTCATGCTATGCATCTTCATATAAAAAAGATGTGTTGTGTGCCAAGTAGCAACGAAGAGCCCAAACTATTATGTTCGATTTTTGTTTGGAATACATGACATCCGATATCCATAATTTAGAAGTTTCTCATAGTAACTAATCATTTCAAAATATAAAATTGGTATAGTAATGGCTTATACAATCCAAACTACAGTTCTGCTACTTCTGGAGAGATTAATCACAAAGACATCTTTAATGATGCAACAAAAATTAAGTGCTTGTTTTCTATGTACGCGGTAGGTTTGGTCTTACATTGTGAAATGACGAATATCCATACTGTATAAACCATGACCCGAGGTGGTGTTGCCCATGTTGCAACATCCACTTAATATGAGGACTTCCCTAGTGGGTGATTTATACTATATATGGAATACTTCAAGGGGCCAAATACCTGCTTCTATACTTGAGAGGGTGAAGTAGTCTTATTCCTTGACATAATTTCAGGTAAGTATGGATTTGCACCCGCTTCACGATGATGGGATCATCCCTGCTTATATTGACAACATAATTAAGGAATGGCTCCAGATTATCCGCTATGTATCCATAAAACTCTACTGAGCAAAAACTCATACTTAGTTTAGCCAACTTTAATGAGAAAATTTGTAACACACGATTAGGTTGATGCCGCGAGCAAGTTCCGTTACGTATGATGCAACCTGTGGGTTCTACCGACCGAGCTTCATAAAGAAAGCAAGTTACATTGAAATGGAAATCAATACTGGAAACAAATACTCGCCATACCACAAGTAAACATGCCACTTGAGGATTCCATGGAGCTATTGGAAGTTTTTTCTTTTTATCTGAGAGAAGATTATCGATGCTCTTTTTATTCGATAATGCTATCAAGGGAACGTTCCCTGAATTTTGCTCAATCAAAAGATTTTTATTTTAGATAACCCAATGACAAAGAGGGTAACATTCAATCACCCCAGAAAGGAAACTGTTCATTTTAGTAGCCCATGATATATCATAAACCCCTAAAATATTTGTTGGTAAAGTTTACCCCAAATGTTGAAATACTCAAAAGGAAATCATTTTGAACAAAGTTCAAACGACAAGGCCCCGTTTGGTAGATGGGAGTGCAAAACAAAGGAACCGAAAAAGGCATAGGAATCAGGCTTCCTTTGGTCTTGGCGGATATTATGTTTCCCCTAAAAGAACACGGGAAACCTTAGGAAAGTTTCCCTTTCCTAAGGAAACTGTACAGACTTGACAGACATTTGAGCTGACCTTATGTCGGGAGAGGAAGAATCAGGTGGAGGATTTGCATTTGAGCGCGCCGCGGCGGACAGGCACTTCAAAAACTGGCAGGACGATGGATGGTAAGTTTTCGTGGCGCTCGCGCAACACATCCTGGCCTTGGCCGGACGGATTCACGCGTCTGCCGATGTGTCCATGTTGAACTCGGATTCCGGACGCGCATCCTTGATCCGAATTGGAGTGGAGCTCGACTTATACAGCAGAATCTATATAAGTGTGCAACATCCACAATATAATTCATCGCTTTCCTTGATCGCCCAACCTTCTGCCTACCCCGCGAGACAAGAGGACAGAGCTCGCGTTCGCCACCACGCCATGGCCGCGCCCACGCAGAGCAGCCCGCTCCGCCGATGGAAGCGTTTCTTCCGCGCCTTCGACTCTGTGGACGCCGCCATCAAGCCCTCCGACCCTGACCACTCGCGCGACGAGCTCCGGCGCGCCAGGGGCGACATCGTGGAGCAGCTCTGCGACGCCGCGGACGACGACCAGGCGGAGCGCCTCTGCGGGATGCTCGACGACCACATGGCGGAGTCCCTGGAGACGCTGCGGCTGGTTCCGGTGATGCCCAGTGTGTTGGTTTCCACGGACCTCGGCAAGTCCGTCTGCGCGCTGCGCAGGCACGAGTCGGAGCGCGTCCGCGTCCTGGCCAGAGGCCTCGTGAGCGGGTGGAGGGCGTCGATGAAGGACGAGCTCGCCAAGGTCAGAGACGCGCTGCACAAGCTTGACAACATCGACATGCCGCAGACAAATGAGGTCACCGTCGATCAGCAGCAACATATCTCCGCCGATTCTGACATAGCCAAGACGAAGGCGTCGGTCATGAAGACGGTGGCAGTCAGAAAGGATGCGTCCGGTTCCGCCGCCGGGGACCGTGCTGGCCACTGTTCCGAGGAGAAGATGGAAGCCGCGAAACGCAAGTTCCGCCAAGGTTACCAAGAGGCAGAGGACGCCAAACGGCTGCGCAGGACACAATTGGTGCAGGCGCCCAAGATGATGCAGCCAGTCAGGAGGTGCACCAGCTCCATGGTCAAGAAAACCTTGGCGGTCAGGAGCCAGCTTCACATCGCTTAGGGCTCTAGCTCAAACAGTTGGAAAGATCCAAACTAATGTTTCTGTATCCTTCTTTTCGAACATGCAGTACTGCAGTTGTAACTTGCACTACTGCAATGCAGTTGCTTGCTTGCTTGCCTGTTCTGTACGTGATCAATGGAAGTTGATGAATTGAAAGCGAGATTCAGTGCTACAAATCTGCTGAAATCTGTAAACCAATTACTCTTCATGTTGGGAAATATGTGAATTGTAATTCTGCACGTACCTAAGCAGTAAGCAATCAATAAATATCTCTTTTACAATTTTGAGTTCTCATGTCCGTGTTCAGACTTGTAGTACAATTTGAATTCAATCAGAACTGACAAAATTCTCCTCTTATGGGACGGAGGGGGTACATATATACGACAAACCATGATATACAACCACAAATAGGTAAAAAAAGAAATGAGGTTTGCAAGTTGGATTGCACTAAACACATACTGCATACAAAAATGCCATTGTTTGAACTGACGTGTGATCGTGGCATTCTTTAGTTTACACATGAAGGTATTCTAACGGAGAAAGGCTTGTGTGATCGTGGCATTCTTCATGTAGAGGAAATATTTACAGGTGTACATGATTCCCCTTTCATACATGACGCAATGACATTATTGGCATTCAGAACCCTGATTCGGTTCTTATCTGCAGACCATGAGAGCCAATTATCACACTTCATGGGCAAAAAATTACTTATTTGGGCTTCTCTTCATTGGCTTGACAAGTTTGTGGACAAAAATGTCCTTTTCTAGACTGCCGACTTGATGTGCCTACTTGCGTCCACTTGCAAACTTATCTACATGCAGTGAAATTTACTCAAATTTCAAAATGTACTAAACCTTTATACCTTAAATTGAAACAACGATGAACTTTATAATCAGAACAAGAATGAAACTGGTCAATTAATTGATTACTTCCATTTAAAACGAAGTACTTTTTTTGCGGAATAACTTTCGATCTATTCATTTCCAATCATGACAGTACCACGAACATCAGAAGTATAGAGTAATAAAAATTAGATCCAGACCAGTAGACCACCTAACGACGACTACAAACACTGAATCGAGCCGAAGATGCGCCGCCATCATCGCCCCTCCCTCGCTAGAGTCAGGCAAAATTTGTCGTATTGGACAGTCCGGAAGTCGTCGTGTTAAGGCCCCATAAGACCAGCGCACCAGAACAGCAACCGCTGCCATTGAAGAGTAACGTAGACCGGAAGTACCCAACCCGAGACACACGAAGGAAGCGGACTACACCCATATCCATGCAAATCCACCAAGAACAGATCTGCCGAAGTATGATATGTGTTCAACGTATCTATAATTTATAAAGTGTTCATGCTATATTTACATTAATTATATATGCTTTTGATGCATTTTCATACTATTTTTATGGACTAACTTATTAATGTAATGCCCAGTGTCAATTCCTATTATCTGCATCTTTTTTTCTCACAGAAATCAATATCTAGGAAGGTCAAAAATGCCGCGGGGATTTACAGTGATTTTTTATGAAATATATATATAATTTTTTGGAAAAAGAGTCAATGCAAGATGCTGCCCGATCGAGGGCCCCACAAGCCAGGCTGGCACGCCCTCGCACCCAAAGGCGCACCCCTTGGCTTGTGGGTAGCCCTTAGGTCGGTTGGAACCCGTCTTTCGCCGCAAGAAAGCCAATATCTGGAGGAAAATTCCCTCAAAATTTTAGCCTGGTCGGATTTACGGATCTCCGGCTATAAAAGTAAAGGTGAAAGGCCAAAAAAATATGGGCGAAACAGAGAAGAAAACAGAGAATGACCCAATAACGGAGGGACTCTCGCCCCTCCGGGCGCCATGGAGGCCAAGAGCCAAAGGGGAGAACCTCTCCCCATCTAGGGGGTGTGGGAGCTAAATCTGGCAGATCTCCGAGAGACTGAGCCAGAATAGCATCTTGGGATTTTACGAAGTCACCACAGACGCGTCACAGTCGACGGGATCGTCTCCTACCACTGAACGAACATCGTGGGAAGCCTGAAATAAATCCAGGAATAATGCGAGCACCAATGTCAAGTCTACGACTTGAACTTTGGTGGACTGGAATACTACTGTCTTCTTAACCATCCAACCACAGATTGATTCGCTATCAGATCTTATCTTAATATGGTTTTGAAGTTTATCGCTAATCTCATTATTTGAACCGGGCCTGGATATTTTTGGAGCCATGTAGAGAATTGCATGTTATCTCCCCTCCGTTTCAAAATATAAGATGTTTTATGTTTTCAATAGTTAAATTATCTTTGTTTGACAAAAATTATAGCAATGTATATCAGCATTTAAAATATTAAATAAATAAAATAGAGCTATTGACGAATCT
The DNA here is from genome assembly GCF_002575655.3 of Aegilops tauschii subsp. strangulata. Classification (NCBI taxonomy): domain Eukaryota; kingdom Viridiplantae; phylum Streptophyta; class Magnoliopsida; order Poales; family Poaceae; genus Aegilops; species Aegilops tauschii. The sequence goes on along the minus strand of NC_053041.3, from coordinate 555,179,646 downwards.
AAATGACAATGATTTGGCATTATAGACATTGATATGCTTCGTGTAAACTTTGGCCAAAGTTGTAGGAGTTTTGACTTCTCAAACTTTTGCAAAGTTGGAGCAGTCTTTTTGAAAAAGGAATAAACCTTATATTTTGGAATGAAAGAAAACATTATAGAAAAGGAAAACAAATTGCCACCCATTTTGAAGTTTGAGATTTATAGCCTAAAATAATTATACGGCAAAGCTAAAATCCTGCCAACTGGTGGTTTGCAACAGGCGCGTACGACGCGATAGCCGCTCGATCCGCATCCAACGTCGCGCGTCGTCCGTGTTGCGCGCAGCACGCGTGGCGATAGCCGTTACATCCTTTCTATGTCGATGACAAGCGGGCCCCGCGAAACCGCCTGTCTCGCCCAATGCGCATGATCCCCACTCGCCCCTCTCCCTCTTCGCCCGCATTACTTCTTCCTCGTCTGCTGCTGCGGTTTCCATTCGAATCCCCTCTCGCTCCCCTCCTCCTCATCCGCGACGGTTGCTGGTGGTGGCGCGTTCCGGTTCGCGGCGGACGGCGTCTGAATCTGCGGTGAGGAACGCATTCCCCACCCCTGTTGTCTTTCTGTTTTGCTCCGCTCATACCTTCCCGCCGGTCCGCCATTGATTTTTGCTACACGGAGCCTTTGAATCCGGTGGGTTGTTGTTCCCATTAGGTTAGATTAAGGCCGGCTTCTAGTTTCTGAATCGGCGCTGAGCAGCGCATCCCCCTTCCCCCACCCCCACACCCGCCCCCGCTCTGGATTCCTTTTGCTCCGCCTGCATGCTTCGCTGTTGATTTTTGGTGTTCGGACCCTTCGATTCCGGCCGGTTGTTGTTCCCATTAGGTTAGATTAGGTCGCCTTCTAGTTCCAGTTGAATATGGCTCGGAAATCTGGTTCAATTTGTGGTAAATTATTTGGCTGGTGGGTGTGGATAGGTCTTCGTGGTGGTAAGCGTGGTCAGTTCTACTAAGGATTTTGTTCTCCTGTTAGTGTTGTGGATGTGGATTTTTAGGACATCCAGTAGTGTTTGGTGTTTGTGGATTTTAAGTTGTGCATTAGTGGCTGAGGATTTGAAAAGTAACCCTAAGTTTTTTCACAAAATGTTGTTTTATGTTGGTTTTGTTTGATGTGGTCTGTCTATCGAATTAGGCTTTGTGGTGCTCCAATTAGCATGTTTACAATGCTTGAATTTCCTGTGATGTTTTGTTCTATTTAATTATCATGATGTTTATATTGAACTTGCCAATGACATTGCACTCAAATTACCAGATGCTGAAACACTGCTATTATCGGTGTTGTTTTGTTATGGTTAAATTATCATTATGATGGTATTACACTTACCATTATCATGTTACTGTAGTTACCAGTATTTTTCTATTCTAACTACATGCAGCACAATGCTCATTTCTTATTCAATGGTTTGGTTGTTTTTTGTGTGCTTACCGACATCATTTTTGTGATTATTAATGACCATGTGTCAATGCTAAATTTATCACTGGTAATTTGGTTGTACATCATCAAATTGATGCCGCCTTTCTAACTTACCGATTCCATTGTGTCTCAATTATCAGTCACACATGCTTTTATATACCTGTGCCATCTGTTTTGCTATAGTTTAGCAGGTGTGATGAACCAAGTGTAGTTTGCTTGATTTCTTTATCAGCTGTATTATTGCTTTGTCAAACACCAGTTTTATAAATGTTGTTGTTAATTGTGATATCATCTTTTCACAAGTCATCTAATGGTTTCATTCGCTTTTTTTTCCTACGTGTCAGGGACACAATGCCGAGGAAGCGCAAAGGAGATGGTGATGGAATCGATGAGGTTCCTTCGAAAAAGGCGAAACGCCCTCCTCCGCGGAACAGAGCCTCACCCAGTTCGCTTCTTCTAGCATGCAAGGACATGAATGATGACAGGAAAGCTGCCATTGATGATATGGATTTAACAAGCCTTCGGAATATCCAGTGTGACCATCTATTCAACAATCTCAGTGTGTGGCTTGCTGATCTGTACGAACCCAATTCCCGTGAGGTGGTCGTACCAGGGCGAGGCAGGCTTCCGGTTAATGAGGAATACGTGCATCGTGTTATGGGCGTGCCGCGTGGAGGAAAGGATGTCCCTTACAACCTCCCTACTGAAGCTGATATTGAGTTAGGGCTTGAGTTGTTTGGCGAGCTTGGATATGCCCCTAAAATGACTGATCTTGTTGATCTCATAAAGGGTTCTGAAAATGCTGATGATACTTTCAAGCGTATGTGGCTTTTGATTGCGGGGAATACAATCATTGCCCCGACCACCTCCAACAAAGTTAGCCCCAGATGGTATGCTGTGCTGGTAAGTTTTTATGTAATTCTGTCATTTTCTTTCTTGTGTGCCTGATAACTTTACTATATGTCAGTGTGGTAACTTTCATAGTTTTTTGTGGTGCATTCGGTGAACTTCAGTTTCTTTTTGTTTTTCAACTTGCAGCGTGACATCGATGGTATTAAAAATATCAATTGGTCCAAATTTATTGCTGATGAACTACACAAGGCGCTGTTGAAACGCAAGTCTACCAGGGGTTGCCTTCTCTTCTACAATGTAAGTGATGATGCTTTCCTCTTACCTTCTCTTTTGTCATATGTCATTTTTTTGTCATTTTGTGTCTGATTTTTGTTCGTGTTTACCATGATGCTTGTATATTTCTTATCAGCTACTGTACATTCATGCGATTGATCTTTCTGAACTTAGCATCGTATTGCCTGATGGTCCTTTTCCCATCAATGTCTGGACAAAGAAGCTGATAACTCTTGTCCTCGGCAAGGATGTTCAGGCTGACAAAGTTTCTTTCGGGAAACTTCCGGTAATCTATATCTATGTTTTTCAGTTCACACACTGCTTTGCAACTGCATTTTCTTTTCATTGTTTTTTGTTGTTACTTATCTGACTTGTCGCTACATTTTTTTCTAGTTGAAGCCTGAGTTTGGCATGAATTTCTGTCTGTTTGGTGGTCTCGAAGGTCTTGACAAGTTTATGCGTGTTCATACTGCCCCAAGCTGCAGTCAGGAGGTGAGCATGTAACCTCGTTTCTTGTTTTTTTTGCTATTCTCTGTTTTTTCATAGGCTGATAACTTATTTGTTGCACTCAATGTGGTGACCCTCTTTTGATGTCAACTTGACACTCTTTACTAACTTGTTTGTTTCCAATGTGTCATATCCTCTATAAAGGATAATAATTATGATGCAACCATGTGATAATTCTTAGTGTAATGCCTTGATAACTTTGTTGCATTCCTGTGATAACTTGATATCATGATAACTTTGGTTGCATTCCTGTGACGATTCTTTTTTTTCTAAAGCCTTAGATAACTTAAGTTTTTTTGCTGATATCTAACTGTGCTATTTTAGCTTTCTCGTATATTGATCTTCATTTTCATGGTGACTGAATGTTTGTTAAATCATGAATACATTCATTTGTTTACTGCAACGACACCACACATTTGTTTGGTATTGTTCTTTGTGTGTGCTTTCTGTGAACTCATGATAACTTTTGTTGCATTTTGGTGATAACTTACTAATTATTTTTATCTTTTGCATTTTTTATGTTGAACAGAAATTTGCCAAATCAACTCAGATAGTTGCTCGGTTCACGTCCGCTATGGCTGGCATCCTAGGCAATCTTGTGCAATCATTCACCGCTTTGGATGATGAGGGCCATTCAGATGCATCCCGTCAGCTAGACGTTGGATTGAATGTTCTTTCTTCTGCTGCCTGTACGACAGCAAGGACCACGCGCTCATCGCAAGGCAGGCGGCCAGAAAGTCCTGGAAAGAATGTTGATGAAGATTCTGACAGTGATGACGAGTATCATGGAGGCAATGACGCTAAGTCTGATGCTGACTCCGATGATGATGACGATTTTAATGATATGGATTATCGAGTTGTTTGTCGTCGCCGTAACGATCCTTTTGTTGCTTCAGGAAGTGGTACCGCGAATGTAGATATGGGCAGCGGTCCAGCTGATGATGACACCACACATCTAGATGATGCAACTGTCAAAGCTCATGAGGACACAGGACCAGATGTTGAAGACACGCCTGTCTGCCCTGTCGATGAGAACCTCAATGAGTCTCAGATCTTACTCACTGGCACATCTCATGCAGCATCCGTCGGATCAGGTGATGGAGGGCTTAGCCAGCAAGGTCTGACAGACACGCAAGCTGAGGCGGCCACTGAATCTTCTGTCAAGCGGTGTGGTTCTCAGCTTCTGAAAAATTTGGCTTACCAGAGGCGCAAGAAACTGAGGCTACCATCACCCCCCCTTCAGCTTCACCAACTGTGCCATCACCCCCCCCCCCGGTCCAACTTCACCAGTTGTGCCTCCCAGCCCATCGCAAAGGCCGTCTTCACCAATTGCACTGTCAGCAGCTGAAATTCATTTAGCTGTGAAGAAAGTTGTGGTCCAGGAGCTTGGTATACGTGTGGCTGAAAAGGGAACCGGTGTCACCGTCCCACTATCCACCATGCGGAAGGAGGCCCCACGCAGGTGAATGATTATTTCCATTGGTCTTTTTTATCAATGATGTGCCTGAAACAACATGGTAAATCCAGTTGTTTGAGTAAGGTAGTTTGGGTAATTTCATGCTGGTAATTAACTTGCTCATTTTTCCCTTGCAGGACACCTGGCAAACAATCTATTGCTGCTAAGGATTCAGAGATTGCACCAGTGAAAAGGTATTCACATTCTTACTTTCGTTTATGTTCAGTAGTTCTTTTCTGTTTTTCTATACTGTTTTCATATGCACTGAAACTATAGTTTTGTTTTACACCTACCAACAAGGTGGTTATTTTTTTTGTCTGATAACTTATTTTGATGAACATTGATAACTCAACTTTGCCCCCCTGATAATTTAGAGTTACCAATCTTGGTAACTGTATGTGCTTGTAACATTTGGTTATTTTTTTCATTCAGTGCACCTATGAAACAAGTTGCTGCTGCTAAGGGTTCACCAAGTGTATCAGGAAAAAGGTGTTCACATACCTTTCTTGTTTGCAGTTATTCAAAACAAATTGCTGGTTTTTTTGTTCATATCATTTGATAACTTTATATTTCTAGTCCTTGATAACTTTGTAATTTTTTCCCTGGATGCTAGTTACACCTGAAGTATGTGACATCTTTTTTTGTTTGAAACATATGGTAACTTAGGTTTAACAACATGTGTAATCTCACTACTACCCTTGTGTACCCATATTTTCAGTCGTTCAAAAGGTAAATCTGCTGTGAAAAAGGTGAAATTCGCCAAGACCAGATCCTCTCCACGACTAAGGGCAACATTGTCACAGACAACATCATCGGAGACAACAGAAGTTATCCATCTTGATGAATCTCCCACGGCGACATCTCCGTCTGATAAAGCAGCAGCAGCTAGCAAGGGCGCATCTGATGCTGTTGCGGCGACATCGGCTGGTGTTTCTGATGACCCTGTAGATCAGCTTGCTGCAGCGGCAACTCTTACTGTTGTTGTCGAAGATATCGCCAGCGCGGCTGAGGCTGTTGAATGTGAAAATGAGGTCGTTCCCAATATAGTGCATGATGAAAGTGAAGGTATTTCTGTGTGCCATCACCTTTCTTTTTCTTGTATGTAATGATGATTTATGTTGACGATGTGTTGAATCTTTTTCCGCTGTAGCCGTTCGTGTCACTGAGGAAGTTGTGGGAGGTACCCGAGTCAATATGCCTATTGATACGGCTACAGCTGGAGGTCAAGAGAATGATGCCCATAATCCTGCGGCCACAGGTTGGTAACTTCACTTTCTTATGTTGATAACTTGTCTGTTTAAGCCATGATAACTCAAGTTAATGTTCTGGCATTAACAAATACAATGTCCTCTACATGTTTTCCTGATGCATTTTTTCCTTATTTGTGTGTTACTTTTGGTGTTTGTTGCAGTAGCTGACCCTATGTTGGAGTCGAGCACCCCTGGAGCTGGAGAATACGATGGTAATTTTACGCCACCCAGCTGCTCTATCGGGCTTGATGCCATCTTTGGTGCGAGTCCACAAGTGCCACCATCTAGTGAAGCAACTCCAACGGCCCAAGCTGCACCAGCATTAGCTCAAGTACCACCTGCAGCACCACAAGCATCGACGACGGCGCCGTCGTCTCTAGTTCCACCTGCAGCACCAGAAGCATCGGCGGCGGCGCCATCTGCTCAAGTACCACCTGTAGCACCAGAAGCACCTGCAGCGGCGCCATCGGCTCAAGTACCACCTGCAGCACCAGAAGCACCTGCGGCGGCGCCATCGGCTCAATTACCACCTGCAGCACCAGCTACTGGTCCTGTCGCTGTTCTAGAGCTCGCATCTCCTGTTGCTGCTGGCTCGAAGGGCAAGACAGTGGTGAAAGTTACCAATGCGCAACCGGTTGCTTGGGCTCCGCCACCCAACTCTGGTAAGTGAAGACCTTGTGTCTTCGCTTTTCTGCAGCAAGAGTGATGGATTGAGATATGTCAGTGTACATCGTATTGTTTGTGGCTTGGTGTGCTCTTTTTATTTATGTGCTTGGAATTTGCTATCCTTTCGTGTGTATGGATGAATGTAATACTACTTCTATGTTTTGTGTGATGTAAATGAACATCTGTGCTTTCAGTACCCGGAATATATATTTCTGTTGTGTCCGCTACAATATTTTGTACGATGCTAGCATAGACGATAACTCCAATCTCTTTCCCCCTGGTAACTTTGTCAGTTTTGAAAGCTGATGTTATCCGTTACTGATTTTAGTAAGCGAGTGATACATACATCTCCTATCATTGCCTATTTATTTTCCTTAATTTGTTGTCATGCTTACAAAACAATACTGCACTGGTAGTAGCAGGTGTGTACTCTCATTCATCTGAAATTTGTTATTATTCCCTCGTTTTTTAATTACCCTGATAAGTCTATATGACACTATCTTGGTAACTCGAATGTTCAAATCCTGACAATTTACGAACCATTGACATCATAACTCCAGCCACATATGCATTCTTTACCAATTCTGGGCTATACAATTCTTTTTGGTCTTCTTTTACATGTTATGATGATTTGATGATATCACAGCTGTTCCTCATTATGCACCAGTGCTATCTAATTTGTTCTTTAAAAAGTCCATACCAGTGTGCTGGTAATCCACATTCACATTACCTGGTATTTTCTGTATTGTGTTCCTGATAACTTATTGTATATTGTCTCAATTTTTTATACTTGTTTCTTTGCAATAATTTATCTTGTTCATCACTACTGTTCATGTCCTCATCGCTCTTTTTTTATGTAACACCGGAAGGTGGTCGTGTGCAAGTGTATGATGTCGAGATTGACAATGATGAGGTTCTCATGTGGTGGGAAGAATTTGAGCATGACAATCCAGCATTAAAAGGGAAATCTAATGTTCAAATAGGTGATTTTTTCTGCTCCATGAACATTGCAACCCTTGCACAAACCCCTTTCTTTGTTTTTCAACTATGGACCACCACTTGATAATTAAAACATGTGGCAGTTGATAAGTTATGACCCATCACTTGATAATTCTTTCACCCATCTGCTGATAACTCATGTTTTCATTGTTTTTTTTTACTTTTTGCTTTACCCATGTCCTTGTTACATTATACATCTTAGTTATGTTTTTTCTGTTTTACCAGACAACCCTCAAAGTCCAACATTTGTTACACCAGAGTTACCACCTCGCACAGAGCATTTAGTACGCAGTTCAACCCCTAAATCCTTTATTCGGAAAGGTAGGGTCACCCACCCGTCCAAATACCTGCTCCCGCCTTTTGCCACCCTCACACCGAGCGAGGAGGAAGAGTTTGTTTACAATGAAGTTATCAAGCATACTACTGATTCTAACTCTAAGATTAAAGAGTATGTTTCCATCCTTTTTCTCATTTTTTTAACATAAACCATTATTTGTGTGCCAATTTTTTAAATGTATTTGTTAAATCTTTTTTTTTGTATTTGTAGTGTTAGGGTCATCGACATTGATGGTAGGTGGGTCACCCTCGGTGAGCTTGCCAATTGTGTGAAGGGAGTTGGGCAACTATTAACCAGCATTGCCGAGTTACATGTTCGCATTCTCCAGTATAAGGAAACGCCAAACAGGCTCATCTTCCCTTGGCTGCTATCTGTGTATCTGTTGATAGGAGACTTCAATTCCAAGTGTGTATTGAAGTATTTTCGACGGGACAAGTTTTACATTCTTAGTCACCAGGATCAGGTATGTTATGTTTGCTAGATTTGGTATGTTATGTTTGCTAGATCTGGTAACTTTACAGTTAGTGTCTTGGTAACTTCCTGTTAATATCAGTACTCTTATTTATTTATTTTACCCTGATATTGTTTGTTCTTCATGTCATGATAACCTCTTTCATGCACACTAGCAACTTTGACCTTTCTGCCCTGATAATTGTTTTCTAATTGCCTCCCATGTGAATTTCATGACCATTTGTTATCTTGGTAATTTTGTTTCTTTTATCTCCTTCCATGCTTACTGCCTTTTAATTTTTTGCAGCTGCTATTCCCTGCTTTGCAAAAGTTGGGCCTCGGTCCACATGACGGGCATTGGTATGTGTTGTCACTAAATCTTAGGGCGAAGCGGTTCGAAGTTCTAGATTTATTGCGTGAACAAGATAGTCCTTCTCTTCTCGAGCATGCAACAAGATACATGAACGCTATAAAGAAGGCTTGGTTGATAAATTACAAGGACTCGCATAAGCAGATTCAGGACTATGAACTTGTGTACATTGATGTGTTGAAACAGGATAATGGGTTAGTTGTGGATTATTCACTCTCTTTTTAACACCCCACTATATGTTCTTATCGTTGTTTATTGACCCGGTCGCAAACTCCAATTAAACTGATTTTGTGTTGTTTTTTTATCACAAATGTTTCAGCATTGATTGCGGATTTTTTGCCTGCACGTACCTTGAGGTCTGGGATGGCAAAAATGTTCCAGCCTTAACTAAAGATAAAATTCCAGCTCTCCGGAAAATTTTGACATTGAGGTGGTTAGATCATGATCAAAACAAATGCAAACAGTGGTGTTATCATTTGTTCGGCAGTGGGTGATGAGGTGATAAATTTTTTACGACAGTTTGATAACTTCTACCAAAATGTGCTGATAACTTTTTTACATGAATCTGTCATGACAATGCCATGGAGAAAAGTGTTGACATGCTGTTTTACTATAGTATACACAGTCCAAAGTCACTGACTAGATGATAAATTCACTACTGTGATTATAATTTGTATCACATTTGATTTGATAACTGCAATCATGTTCTGGATGAAGACCGAGATTACTTTATTCTATTTTTTAGAAGTGCAAGAAGGCCTAATTTTTTGTTCATAAGTAATACAATGCAGTGCTGGTAGCCTTCAAAAAATGTAGATGTAAAATTTTTGGATTTACAAATCCATGTCAATTCCATCATACATTGCTGGTAACTGGCATAATAGGGTACTGATAGCTTGCTTAAGATATAAAAAATTTGGATTTACAAATCCATGTCAATTCCATCATACATTTGCTGGTAACTGGCATAATAGGGTACTGATAGCTTGCTTAAAATACAGATATACACTTTTTTGCATTACAAAGCCATGATAAATCCATGATACAATGCTGATAACTGGAATGTTATGGGGCTTGTAGCTTGCACATTATGGTCCATGAAAAGAATGTAGCCACCATCTTCCCTTTTAATAGCACCTTCTTCATTTATCTTGCTAGGGGAGATTTGCATTTGCGTTTGTCATGGTCCAGACTCCCGCACACACCACATTTCCTTTTGGCTTGGGTTTTGCAATCTCAAAACCTAACTGCTTTCTTTTTGACTTTGGCCGCCCCTTCATTGTAGTCTTGGGAGGGTCTAGTATCAACTTTGTGTTTGAGGACAGAGCTGCATCAGGATGTGGGGGTTGGATGACAAAAGCATGATTGTTTTTGCTAGCATGTATCGTCACACGCACACTTTCTTGCTGTGTGGCAGGGTTACCCTGTCGCTGCACATTAGTAGCACTTTCTTGTTGTGTGGCGGGGTTCCTCCTGTCGCTGCACATTAGTGGCACTTGTTTGATGTGTGGCTGGGTTCTCCGGATGTCTTGCATCGGGGGCGTTTTGGTGTTGTGTGACGGAGTTGTCTTCATTCACCCGCCCCACAGGTATCGAGCAGGGATCCGGCTGTCCTTGAAACGATCTTTTTGCTTCTTCCTTTTCCTTTCTTGCTTTTTTAAGTTGATTGTTCTTCAGGGTTTCAAGCTCCTCCTTGAAATTATACAGGTGTTTTCTTGCCAATCTGGTCCCGTCATCTGTTAGGCAAGCGTCTTTGGCTGATGCCTTAAATTATTTAAGAATTGACGTGTATCGCATGACGCTTTTCCCCTCCTCTGACATCGACTTCTTAACTGTCGGCTATTCGAAATCAGGTTGAATAAGATCCTCCTCTAGATCCCAGGTCCACCTATTTAGGATGTACTTTTCAGATATCTCGTATACCCCAATTTGGTCCATAACTCGTAGTACGTGCGCGCACAGTAGCCCGTCACGATCAAACTTGCAGCAAGTACACGAGTATGTCTCTTCATCCATGTTTGCTTGCACATGGTAGTCCCTGTCTCCATATTTTGGTATTATCCCCTGCACTGAGCTGACCTTGAAAGTACCATCATCCAATGCGTCGCATCTGTAGGCTGATTTCACCTTCATCTCCACCTGGAACTTGCAAAACAAGTTATGTGTGTACAACCCCCACACCTGCATCTCCAGCGGGTTCATCGAGTACATTTCGGTTTCTTTGTATACTATTTCCAACTGCTCTTTTGACACGCTAGCCATCACCTTATCCTGTATCGCAGTGTACTGTTGTGCGAATTCGACCAGTGAGTTGTTTGGGTTGACATACTTCTTGAGCACAGAGTTAAAACCCTCGCTTCTTGCCGTGGTCTGCAAGAACGGGAAAAAATCGTGCATATAGTATATCGGGACCCAACACTTCCTGTTCTCCCACAGCCATTGGAATGCTCGTTGTCAGTCTGGCCATACGCTTCCATCATCACCCACCACTTGTGCTCAAACTCCTCAACTGCATTCATAACATAAACATGGTAACATCAAGTATTGAAGGATGGTAACATTGGTTCAAACATATTTGGTAACTAGGAACACCACTGTTGTTGATAATTCTGTCACACACACCTGGTTACTTTAGTTCAAGCATCATGGTAAGTACTTTGCACACAGGATGATTTTTTCCCACAACGAATACCACTCTGTGTGTGTAGTACAAGCAACATTTTTAACTAGCAACAAAAAAGAGACTCATATCAATCAGCACTAGTTGGTGATTGAAAAGTTTTGTTGTAACTAGTGGGGTGAACAACTGAAATGTGTCCATCAAGCATGAACATGATAAGGGTAGTACAGAAAATAATTAATGTAGGTCATTTTGTTATAATCCTCTGGTAACTTGTCACCTTATTAGATGGTAACTGTTGATATCATGTATCTAACCCATTTCTCTGTGTTTTAAGTTAGTGAGGGTGGGAAGTAAAATACCAGTCAGGTTGTTGTCAACACAATCCTTGAATCCATTGTTTAGTGGCTCATCGTCAGCCATCAGCTTCCCAAGCTTCTCTTGTGCTTTTTTCATTATATGCCAGCGGCAATTCCTGTGTACTATCTCGATGAACACCTCATCAATAGCACTCCTCATTGCAAAATCTTAATCTGTTATTATGTTCTTTGGCGCAATTCCACCCATTGCATGCAAGAATGCATTAAACAGTCACACAAAGTTACCAGCTAGTTCGTTTCGAACAAACCCACAACCAAACTGGATTGACTGCCCATGGTTATTAATGCCAATGAAAGGCGCACAAGGCATTTTGTACATGTTTATCATGTATGTTGTGTCGAATGAGATGACATCATTGTATCTAGCATATGCCCTGCGTGACGCACCATCTATCCAGAATAAATTTTCCACTCTGTCCTCATCATCAAGCTTTATTCTCCAATAGAAATCTGGATCTTGTGCCTTCATATCTTGGAAGTACGAGATTGTGCTCCCCACATCAGCATGGCGGTACTCCATCCGGAATTTAGCTCGCTGGTTTGCGATGTCCTTTGTTGTGTATGGTACATCTTTAGGATTCCCGTAGAACCATGACATTAGTTGCATCTGTCTTGTTGTCTCTATGTTGCATCCGTGCAATATCTTCAAGAAGTCCTGCTCATCTTTTGGAATGTTCCTATGTGATGATAGGAACTTTGTCAAGGACAGCTTTCTTATTAGAGGGTGGTTGTGTTCGTCGTTGAAGCGTTTGACTCTCCACCACGCATCCGTGTGGGTGATGTAAAGGTGGGCTGGACATCCCGACCTCACAACCTTCCCTCTTTTCCTCTTCATGATGCCTTTTGGGTCCTGCACATCCTCTGTCTCCTCCTTGTTTGTTTTTGGCTTGCCATATTTCCCACAACCCAAGAGGACTCTGCTTACAGTATCGTCTTTAATTGTTTTTCTGTATTCCAGTCTCATTCCAAACCCATGTCTCAGTGCATATTGCTTGTAGTGATCATAAGCTTCCTCAGGAGGTTTCGGTGTGGAGTATGCCTTGGTGTTTTTGTCTCCCTGTTCAGCATTCTCTCCTCCTATTTCTGGACTTGCTGGCTCACTGACTGAATGATCAAAGAAGCTTTCTCTCCCCCCTATGCTGCTAGTAGTCGGTTCTTTGCTTGTCTCTCGGACCATCGGGTTGCTTCTAGATGTAGCACCTGTAATGTTTTTGAAGTTGTTATTTTGTGTTATATTTCTGCATGCCAAAACTAGTGGTAACTTGTACTCCAGTTGCTTGGTAAAGTTTGCATGCATTAAGATGTTTTTGTAGCTGTAAAGTGAAAGCATGTAATTGTAATACAGATTGCATGATAATTCGTATGCAGTAAGTGTGGTAATTGTACCTAATTTCATGGTAACTTGTGTGCATTAAGCTTTGTGATTGTGAACTGATTCATGTTGGATGCGGTAGTTGTAAATAACATAGGTGGTAGTTGCAATCCAATTATGATGGTAACAAGTCTGTGTATAAAAATGTGGTAGCATGGTAAATGTTTTACCTTCGTCTGTTTTGTTGATGTTGGCAGAACCAAAGCTTGCCGTGTGTGCATATTCACACTGTTGGTTTGTCCCCACACCACGCATCATGATATCCACATTACCTCCGTTGTCATGCGACATTTTCTTGTGTTGCAGCACCTACTAGCACATATGATTGCATCCATCAATTTTCCACACTTACAAGCAATTTTGATTATTTTTTCGCAACAACTATATTTTTTTCTTTTTCTGCACTGATTACTTCTTTTTTATAACATGTATCATTTTGGGAGTAACCGGCGTATGGGAGTATGACAGCGATAGTTCCTATCAACCTCATTTCATGAACATCATTTCTTATAAAAAAATTCTGGTGGCAACAATGTAAATCAAAACATGGTATTTTTGTAGTGTTTTAGCACCTTTGGTTCTGAGTTTTCCTGGTAAATTGTAATGAATTAGCATGATAACTTGTTCTGACATGGGTTTGTTCAATATAAAAAGGATCTTTTTTTATGTTGAATAAGTGTTAAAGGATGCTGATTACTCAATGCACACACGCTGGTAATCTATATTCAATCGAAATGGTAAGTCAGTTATTAATGAGAAATTTCATACATGTAGTTCTAACATGCTTCAAAAAAGATAGCTTGATAGAGTGATGATAATAACCTATATGTTTTTATGTTGGTAATTTAATGATGAGGTAACTCAATGATGTAATCTGTAGGTAGGAACATGGATCAATTTTACCAACTTTTTGGCTGTAAAAGAGGAAAATTTAGTCAATCTTTTATTGGTAACCTGACTGAATTTGAATGGTAACTCAATTACAACCGAGGAATTACACACATGCAGTAAAAGTACTACCTTTTTTTGCATCCTTTTGGCTTTCTTATTTAGTTCTATTTGTTCTTTCCCCATGTTTTTCCCCTTGATTTTATTGGTATGAAATGCAAATGCAGCATGTGTATAGAGGTTGAATCACTTACCTCCTTTCTTTTTTGCCTGATTATGACGAAATTGAGACGAACTGATGTATTTCTCCTAGTAGCATGCGATAACCCCTGTGATGTTGTTGTGGTAAACCGGGCCCTCTCTCAAATCCTTGTGTTTGGTGGTGTTTTCGTGGTTTTTTTTGGTGGATCAGATCTGGGGCGGAGGTCGCCGACAATGGAGGCGTGTCGGGGAGAGAGGAGAGAACTGATCGGGGCAGGTGGTTGTTTCTTGCGATGGAGGTAAGAAACTAGGTTTTGGGATGGTAAGTCACGTGCGAGGGGGATGGGAGGTAGGCCAAAGGGGTTGTGTTCTCTGTCTTGGGCCTCATGCGTTGCGCGTGGTGGGCCTCGCAAAAGAAGGCTAAGTCATGGGTGGCTCTGCCGAAGTGGGTCACGCACGGGAGGGACGCGGTTGTACGATCGTGCGGATTTGTCGCTAACCACCAGTCAATTGGTAGTTAGTCGCTTCCATAATTATAACCGATTTTCCACAAAGCTCCAAATCCAACTAATCCCGAAGGCCTGCTCTCTTCTCTGAACGCGTGGCGCAGTGCGCGTCGCCAATAGTGCACTACGTACTTCGTCCCTCACCTACGAGCTGTTTCGTAGTAGAATGATTCTGATCCATCAATTGGGCAGGACACAAAGCTATGATTAAAGATGCAAACTAAAAAAAAGATGATTAAAGATGCAAACTATCATTTGGCAAAATTCTGGAATTAGTACTACAAAAAATTTGTATTGGATTGTGGGGCCCTCCAGGTAAGGAGGATACCTTAAAATTTTAGCGTATGCTGCGTATTGCAGTGTGCACACGGTATTCTTTAGTAAAAGGCGAAAGAATAGTTCGCTCTGTGCCCGCTGCGCAGCTGCGTGCTTTCGAATGGACGGCTTGGCCCTCCTTATATACTGCTGTCTGGTAGAGCTGTGACATCGAACCAGCGGTGTGGGACTATTCTCTCAGCGAAGCGAGGGTCTCCTCTGCGCAGCCGCGAGCGGGTGCGATTGTGCGAAAGGCCGAGGCCTTCACGGACAGGGGCAACCCAGTAGGCTTCTGGGCCCGGTGATACTACTACTACGGGAGCAAATGCCAAGGCCGCATACTTACAAAAAGATTCCTAAAAAAAAGCATACGTACAAAAAGATTAAAAACACAAACCCCTGTTGTTATCTCTCGCTCGTTTTGATTCTAAAAATAAGTAAAAAAAAATCTCCCTCTCAATCTCTCCTTGATCGGACGACCCACTGGTCGGATGAGATGCAACATTGGAAAGAATTGGCCTACGGAAAAACGGGTGTTTTCTCTACGAAAAACCAACCGAGTTCTCTATGCCCAACCGGTAGGACCTTTCCTCGCCCTCTCGCTCTTCGCTCTTTCTCTCCCCCAAACCGGGTAGATAAGGGAATTTCAAGTAAAGAGAAAAAGAAGATAGCAACACTCAAAACGAAATGGGCTGGCCCGATAACAATTGCGTCCGCGAAAGAGAACAACAGCCCAAATCTTCGTGTTTTATCCAACGGGGATAAAATTCGAATGATGATGGATTAAAATCAGTCAAGTGAAAAAATAACAATTCATTTTTATGTACATCTCTCTCTCATGTGTAGCAATGCTGGACTGTCATTTTCTAGTGGGATGAGTATATTTTTTGCCTCAACTCCAAAACTCCAAAACTTAGTCCCTCGACTATCAAAACCAGATAACTTTAGTCCCTCGAGCGGTTTGCATCCAACGTGAACAGTGTGTCGGTGAATAGTAAATTCAGAAAAAAAAGCAAACAAATTAAAAAAATCTGAAATTTCATGGCATAAAAAAATACTCGTGTGACGCATGCAGAATTTCGTGGTATTACGACATTCAAGGACCTCATGACTAAGAAAAAAAGTAAATTTGTACATCGGTGAACAGTAAAATCAAACAATTTGCAAAAAATGTTTAAAAAATGTAATTTCTTGGAACCAAAGAGGCTTGGGTACGCAAGGTGCTTGTAATTTTTCACGATAGAATGACATCCGGGCAGCTCTAGCCAAAAAAAATAGTGCACTTTTTTCAAAAGTTTTTTCCGAATAAAATTTGGTTTTTTACCAGGAGGTCCTACAATGTTCAAACACCATGAAAATTTGCATGCACCTTGCTCACTCAAGCATCGTGAATACGAAAAAAATACTTTTTTTATTTTTCTTGCTTTTTTCGAAATTAGTGTTCATCGACGTATAAATTTATTGTTTTTTCTTTGTCATGAGGTCCTGAAATGTCCAAACAGCACGAAACTTTGCACGCACCTTGCGCACTCAAGCATCTTGAATGCGAAAAAAATCATTTTTTTATTTTCTTGCTATTTTTTCAAATTTAGTGTTCATTGACATATTAATTTATTGTTTTTTCTTTGTCACGGGGTCTTGAAATGTCCAAACAGCGCGAAACTTTGCAAGCACCTTCCGCACCCGACTATCTTAGATCCCACAAAATTTCTGAATTTTTTGCTATTTTGTTCGAATTTACTGTTCGCCAATGCACTGTTCACGCTGGACGAAAACCGCTCGGGGAACTAAACTATCCGGTTTTTAAAAGTTGAGGGACTAAGTCTTGATGGTTTTGGAGTTGATGAGCGAATTTTGAACTTTTAGAAGAGTTGAGGTTCGAAAAATATATTTATCCCTTTTCTAATCGACACTATTGTGATATTTTGAAACTATGAGAAGGCAGTACTGCAGAATTGATAACACAGTTTCCGCAAAAAAAAAAGAATTGATAACGCAGTAATACTCTCATTTACAACTCCATTGCAGCTCAAGCTATCTACATTTTTCAAGCATGCTTACAAGGTGCGTTCGTCCCTGGCAGTAAATTCGTCAATATACATTACAAAATAAACGGTTTTGCTAAACATCAGGTGCCTGGAAATTTTGGTGGCACGGGAGCCGACGATAGTCAGAGGGAGCGAGTTAGAAACTTAACTAGGGGGTGCGGGGGTCGCCGGAATTGTTCGTCGGGGCGGTTTAGAACGATGGTCGGAGTGGCGGCCAGCACGGCGGTGGGGAAGGTAGAGGGGAGGGCGGGGCGGCGCTAGCCGCTGGCTGCGGGGGCGGAGGTCGGCGGCTGCAGTGGTAGAAGATGAACAGTACTCGATCCGTTTCCAACCGTTGGATGAAGATCTAACCCGTCTGGATGGAAGTGACTGATGCAAGTTCTATTTTCAGGCACCAGAAGAACACACAGTCCCAAAAGAAATCATCTTTGTACATTGGAGGAATGGAAATGCATTCCCAAGTGATGAGATAGAATGGTGGTCGAGCACGCATCCTACGCGGCTGAAGCTGGGACGTCGGCGGTGCCAGCAAACCATGGGCCGCTGACAGACGCTCACCGGGGTTGCACGTGAGGAGCCCCTCTAATACCTCGAAGCCGTCGCGCGACGGGCGCTCCTCGGGGAACAACTCACGAAGCCGGCTGCCGCCTCGGTGGGCCAGCAGCTTCTGCCCCGTGGGGGCGAGCGGCGTGGATGCCATACACGTGCCGAGTGCTGTTGCAGCCTCAGGCTGCACCCTCTCTCTCTTGGACCTCTGCCCTCGCACGAACAAGAACAGAAGGTGGGAGACGACCACTGGAGTAGAGACACGGGAAGTTTTGCCGGCCGGCGCACGGAGCGCCGCCGCGGGCGCTCGAACGCCCGACTCCTTTCTCTTTGAACTCACAGTACTCCAACGAGCAGTACACAGGGGTTCTTATACGGGGCAAAGACACATGCGCACGCACGCACGTTGCCCACCTTGCCGACGCACACACACCACTCAGCTCACGATCCGCACACTTCGCCCGTCCGCATGAAGTGCTCTAACGCGAAGGACGGCTGCAGCTAACTGACTCGCTGACAGCTAACTGAACTCACGCACGCCCATACGCACGCACCCGCACACACGCGCACACACGCGCCACGACCGTACACACACCCACATGGCTTATGGCTAACACCGAGCACGCGGTAGATTCTCAGGAGCTGGTCGGTCGCGCTGTGGCCAGGGAACAATGGCTCGCCGGCGAACAGCTCCGCCATGACGCAGCCGAGCGACCAGGCGTCCACGAGCTCGTCGTAGTCCGGCTTCCCCAGGAGCATCTCGGGAGCCATGTACCAGAGCGTGCCGGCCTGACGGCGCGGCGGCGTCGCGCTCGCCATGGAAATGGCCAGACCGAGTTCACATATCTTCACCACGCCCTCGCCGCCGACGAGGATGTTCCCGGGCTTGATGTCCCTGTGGACGATGCCGCTCTCGTGCATTCTCCCGGCGCCGCCCTGCCGCATGACGTGGCGCTTCTCCTCCTCCGAGAACGGCCCACAGCGATCACGCAGACCGTGCTCCAGGACGAGGCTGCACTGCCCGGTGCGGGGGTCCCGTGCAAGCCGACGACGGAGGGGTGGCCGCGGCAAGCCGCCAGGTAGCACGCCTCACGCAGCAGGTCGCGGTGGAGCGCGTGGGCACGGCGCCTCATCTTGCCGCTGCCGTCGTCGGGCGAGCGGATAAGGCACTTGAGGGCGACGCCGTAGCCGCCCTTCCCGAGCAAGCGTGTCAGCTCGTAGTGGATCGAAACGTGGCGCGCGGGCAACGCGTGGTGCGCGTTTGCCGCCGCTCAATCGGATTCCACTGGAGCGAAACGCGCTTCCGAATTTGATCGGGAGTGCTGCTCTGCTCGCGTCACCGCCTCGCCGGGAGATATAAGCTCCATTGGAGGCCTCGTGGTAGGTATTCCCAATTTCCCCATCCAATCCTCCCCACTCCCCCATCCAATCCAAAATCGATCACCGGAGCTCGCGGAAAAGCCGCCGCCGCCATGGCCGCGCAGATGCTCCGCCGGTGGAACACCTTCTACGGCGCATTCGACCCAGTGGACGCCGCCATCGAGGCCGCCGACCCAGACCAATTTTCCCGCCACGTGTTCCAGCGCGCGAGGGGGGGCCTGCTGGTAGGGCTCTGCAACGCCGCCGACGACGACCAGGCGGAGCGTATCTGCGGGATTCTCGACGACCTCATGGCAGAGTCTCTCGAGACGCTCAGGGTGGTTCCGTCAACGCCGGGGGTGCCCATCTCCACGGAACTCGCCGAGTCTGTGCGCGCGCTGCGGGAGCACGACTCGGAGCGCGTCCGCCTCCTCGCGCGCGGCATCGTCAGCGGGTGGGAGACCTCCGTCCAGGACGAGGTCGTCGAGGTCACAGCAGCCATGCCCATGAAGAAGAAGGTGGAGAACGTCCCGCAGCCCAAGGCGACCGTCGGCCAGCAGCAGCAGCGTGCCTGCGTTGATCCTGACGTGAAGATGAAGCGAGCTCCCAAGATCGTCGGCGAGCCGTTGTCCAAGAAGACGGCAGAAATCATCAAAAAGGTGTCCGATCCTGCCGCCGGCTTCGTCGACGGTGACCGTGCCGGGTTTTGCTCGGAGGAGAAGATGGAAGCCGCGAAGCGCAAGCTCCGCCAAGGTTACCAGGAAGCAGCGGACGCCAAACGGAGGCGCAGGACGCAGTTGGTGCAGCCGCCGAAGATGATGCAGCCGGCGTCTCAGATGCAGCCAATCAGGAGGTGCAGCAGCTCCATGGTCAAGAAAACCTTCTCCATCAGGACGCAGCTTCACATCGCTTAGGGCTCTAGTCAAGAAAATCAATAACTAGTGTCCTGGTCACTTATATGTATATCCTTCTTCTCGAAGACTCGAACATGGCATACTGTAGTTGTAAGTAGCACTGCTGCAATGCAGTTGCTCGTATGCATGTTCTGTATGTGATCGAAAGATGTTGATGAACTGAAGCAAGATTTATAGTGTTAAAAATCTGCTGAAATCTGCAAGAACTTCGAAAGAAATTGATCGTTGTGTGTGTTGGGAAAGGTGTGTTTGCGTCTGAGTCTCTCCTTTTGCAATTTTGAGTTTCTCATGCTTGGAATTGAGTTTCTCATGTCCATGTTCAGACTTGCAGAGGCCGGGGTCTTCCCTCTTTTCGAAAAAAAATGTTCAGATTTGCAGTCCAAATTGCAATTGGAATTCAACCAAAATTGACAAAATTATCTTCTTGCTGTTTCTTGATATAAAACTACATATGTACGACATAACCGTGATATACATTCAGAAAAAGATGAATCTTTTCTGAGGTTTGCAAGTTGGATTGTGCTCACCACCGATTGCATACAAAGCAGGACATGCGTATATCATTTTTTGCCTTCTTCTGTTTATAGGGAAGTATTTTAATTTTAATGTAGAAAAGGCTATGTTACAAAGAACAAAATGCAAGCTCGTGCCATCTTTCATGCAGAAGTAGTAATATTTACAGTCCTCGCAAAAAAAGTAATATTTACAGGTGTACATGCTTCCCCTTTTATACATGGCGTGGCGAGAATGTTCGCATTCCAACACCTGATTCAGTATTTCAGTTCATATCCGAAGACCAAGAGAGCAGTCATCACACTCCATGGTCGCCACTGATAAACAAGGGCACAGAGACGCCTACGCACCTTCTCTGCCCTTTCTATCACCAAAGGGTCCGCAATACCTGAACTTCGAACTAGAGACGCAGTGTCCCACCATAATGTTGAGTGATGGAATCCTACAAAAAGGACCAAACAGTTACTGGGATGATGGGCTTTCACTCATCAGTTTGACAAGTTTGTGGACAAAAATGTCCAGAATCTGAATTGCTGAGTTGATGAATCTACTTGCATCCAGCTTGCAAATTTGTGTACATGCAGCACAAATTACTCATATTTCAAAATGTCGTCGACCTTTAAAGCTTAAATAGAAACAACTAAAAAACTTTATGATCAGGACGAAGATGAAGGTGAACAACTGTCTGGTTCAAACTAAGGTAGTTTATATCCCTCATGTTTGTGAGAGCCATAAGTGATAAAGCAAAGGACTCGATGGCCAGCCATACTGCCACAACAAATACAGAGGTAAATCTTAACAATGTCGTCCACAAACAAAATGATAATAATATTGAACAAGTAAATTTTACCTGTAGTAAGGGAAGAATGCTATTGTGCAATTCCAGAAAAAGCTCAGATGCTGACGAGAACCTACAACAGAAAGTTCAGTGATTGATAATAAGAACCTGGTTTCATGAATAACCTTCGTCATCGTGAGAGAGACTAACTACAACATTTATACCAATTCATGTTCACTAAGTATGCACATCTTGGTTTGCAACTATTTCACAACAAATTCATATCTAACCATGGTTAAATGACTATGATTTACCCTTTTTTTTTCTCAAACAGTACGCTTTACCTTTTCAAAAGAAGGAAGCATTTGTACAGCTCTTCAATATCAGAATCAACTTTCAGGTGTATATACTCTGTAAGAAGAACAGAGAGTCGGGAGAGTGTGTCGCTCCATTCTTCGCTACCTGAGGTAGGACACAGAGGGAGGAGGGAAGCAACATGCTCTAAAATTGAAGATAAAGGTTGACTGGAGATAGAATTTGCGTGTTGCTCCGCAATGGCATTCAATAGTAGGGAACTGCTAACTCTGAACTGTTCGGCCCATTTCTGAGAACTTCCTGGCAGAACACAAATCACTGGGTTCTTTGGATCATCAGTTCCTCCATTCTTCAGAGATTTATTTTCAGTAACATTTGAAGTGCAGCATGTAGGATCTATTGGCCTATGTAATGGAATCACATTGAACAAATCAGCCCTGACATCCTCGGGTAATTCCTGCAAAACTGTGAAGTCTGCCTGGCTTAGAGAATTAGGCATGAAATCAAGCCGTGTGACACTCTCTGTATCAATCAATTCATTGGCTCTTGAGCACGAAGCATGGGCAGTTTGAACTTCCTGGTCTGATGCCCCCTATGGGAGTAATGGCAACAATTAGGATACTTGAGGAATGGTTCAAAATAGGAATGATAAAGTAGCAGATTTGACTAGTGCTTCCACTCTGTTTCTAATTTTAAGTTTACTGATCATCTCACCTTAATATTATTCCGTTTTTCCAAATGCATGGAGTCAGTGCGCTCTCCATACTGGTGTAACCTCGCATTACAAACAGGTACAGAGTTCTGGTTAACGGCAGGTAAAACACAAGATTTTGAATTGCTTTCCTTGCCTTCATCGCCCTTTATCGTGCCCAGAAAACCATGCAATTCTCCCTTATACATGTCATTCATTTCAGATATTATCTCTGGAGGAAGGTTCTTGAGGACCTCCAAATCAAGTTCAGATAATGGTGGCAACTCAGCGGCATGAACTCTGGTAGACCTACCACTTGTAAGCTTCACCTTTGACGAGTGGGATGCAACACCTGTAAGTGATGGTCTGGAGCTTCCCAAATTTCGCACCTCACTGGTAGTGGCTCCTACAAGATCTCTGACAAGTCAAAATCTTTTAAACAAATCCAAGGGACGGAAATTTTGCAAATTCAACACTAAGCATGTAAAGCAACAACAAAATAATGCATTTGCTACACGACGGAAAAAGACACCTTGATATAATAAAAAAAGTCAAAGAAAAAAAGGGCCAATACCTGCACCATCACTATTCCCAAGAAAGCAGGTTCTCTCGCTGCATTGTTTCTTGAGCTTCTCAGATGATGAACCAAGCCATGATTTAAGCATATTCCCTTGTTGTGCTTCATTAAAAAATAAAAACCATAAGGACATAAGCATTCATAAAATCAGGTAAGCAACAGGGAAAGAAGAAAATGAAGTGCAATTATCATTTTAGCAGAAAATTTATGAGCATTGTAAACTGGAGATAGTATTTGAACTGAGACGTACTCGGGCAAGCTATCATAAGGGTGGTGGAAGAAGCAAATGTTATTGACTTACTGTATCAATGTGCTGGAAAGAAACCATTTAATATTACTTGTCTTAAAACCAATACTGCACGAGAGTAGCTTTAAAAAACAATGTGACATAAACACTGCACCTTTTTGGTGTTCTTCTAATGCACAACAACACGCATTTAGAAGCGTGTTAGAGAAAAAGGTTGTTACATAAACAGTGCAGCAATATGTATGTATACCATGCCCAAAAGGGTGTTAAGAAATTGAATAGTTAGAAGATACCTCCGCGGCCTAAATCTGCATGCTCAAGCTTTGACATTTTTAGTCCAACTCCCCGCACTTCCTTCACATCTAGAATATGGCATTATAGAACTTAGTATTCAACAAAGATACCGCAGAAAAGAGGCTACTTGAACAGACTTATATGGCAGTCTACAGCGGTGTATATAAGATATGAGAAGAATATATCGAACTTACCAACATGCAAAGCTGCAAACAATTGTCTTGCAATTCTCTGAAGTGTGACTAAATTGTCAGTTGCACCTGTCATCTTTGAAACAACAAAGGACAAGAAAGAAAGGTAAAATAGCAGCGACAAAAAAATCATGTGATGCATTAAAAAATAAAAAATAAAATAACAGGCACATATGCTCTAAGAACTAAAACTCATTTTACAGGATAAATAATTGCCAAACCCTTGCCGAAAATGGTCAACATTACAAAACAATGAGACAGAATAGCCAAGTTCATACAGAAAAGCCGAAGGAAACTAAGATTACAGCACAATGACACAACTCTATATTCAAATGCCATTATTTAACCCTTACCGTGGTAGAACGACTCATGGTTTCACAGTCACCACACCCCATGAATTTTAGTGGCTCTCCAGCACCTTTCCTTCTTGTTTTCACCTTCAAGGCAGAACATATGGCTATGAACCTTTAACCAACTGGCAAGAAATGGAGAGAAAAGGTGTGTTCAGTCAGCCCAAAGAACCTTAAGGGTAATAGTACGGCCCTGTAGTCCACATCCTTGTAAGCGTAAAGAAACCTCCCTGCTGAGGTTGACTAGAAAATTATCAGCCTGCAAATAAACAAAAAATATATCAAACACGAAAAGGAGCAGCACTAAAATAATAAACAGGAAAGAGAAATAAAGAAGAGCATACATCTTTGTTCTCATTAAATCTGACTCCCCAATTGACTTCGGCACCCACAGATTTTGTTTCCTGTATTATTTGGGTCCCAAAAAAATGTTTAAATATATCAGATTATTCGATTCCAAAAGAAAAAGATTACCAAAATCAACAGTGCCTGCTAGGTATCAGTGATAAGTAAAATTAAACCTTTGATCCATATGAGAAAAAAAATGCACCCATGTCAACAGCTAACGCAATTAAAAAGAAGACAACTATAATTCTTGGAGACCAAGTTAGTCCAATCGTGTATGATGTGTCCGCTATCTTGAGCTATTACTCAAGCAATGCATATGACACAGTTGTATTTCAGCACATTACCATGCTACGCAGAAGCTAGGGGGAAACCATCATAAACCAAAATAAAGCAAAAATAGTGCAAATACATGCAGGAGGCACACAATACTTTAGAACAAAATAATTATATTTCATTTTCCCTATGACTTTTGTATCCAATAGCGACAATCCATAAGAATTATACCAAAGGAACATTAGAACATTTTGTACATCTGTAAGAAGAAACTTATCTTCAGCATTTTAGTAAAATGTGCACAAAATAAGCAATATTAATCTGAATTCATATTGAAGGCATGCATCCTTCACATAATTAATTACTTTTTAAAAGACAGGACACCTTTACGAAACAAAAACAGCTCTTCGAATTTCAGGGGGGCTGTTGTTCCTTGTATTCACAAGGCATACTTCCTGTCTATGAAATTGGCTACGAGATCAATTCAGGAGAAAACAATGACATAAATGTAGTTACTTCGAGGCGTTTGCAACAATTAGTTAACCGTGTGCAGTCTCAAGGTACCATTCTTAGCTATGCAACCTTAACACAAAACTGGCATCAAATTTGCATGTTTCCCTGCAAGAAAATTATGGCCTTGACAATACAGGTGCAGGTTCTCACAACAGAAAAAAAAAACTAGGGTGCTTCTACCTGAACAGCTTCAACAACTGAATGATCAATTCCTCTGCAATAGTTCCATAGCATATTACTGATCTTTTTTCCGAAGTCCTTATGGAGAGCATCCTATATAAGGATTGTTTGCACGGTAGTAAGTTAACTGAATGAAATCAGTAAAGAAACCATATGTACAGACCTCCAAATCACAGATATGGCAATGCGTGATATAATAGGTAGCAGATATCCCAGATAAACTGACAAACAGTTTCTCGTTGAAAAAGATGGAACAACTGATATTCATTCGAATCCATATTAGTAAATTTAGTCAAGCCTGGTATCAAACTTGTAAAAATAAAGGATCACTGGACTGTGCCCTTGTCAATTTCCTTGAAGAGAAGGGACAACTGTATATTAAATTACACAAATACGATGTTGAAAAACCTTTGAAATGTTGCGAAGCTGACCACAGTGTTCAACTTCTTTGCTTTTCAGTTTATCGGAAACAGTATAACCAATGCCTGGAAGTGCTTTGATAGGGAGGGTACTCAAATAATCATCAACCTGTAACAGTGTTGCTCTTAGACAAAACAGAAGTCAATTAAGCAAGTCAACAGAAACTGTGCCATGATGAATAAAGCAAATACTTGCACTAATTAACTGTCTTGAATTATATTCAACTGTATGCAAAGACTAAAGTAATATCAGTAAGCAGATCGAAAATATTTTCCACAAAAGATTTACATGACACAGTCACAAACTCTCAAGGTTATTTTTCATTTACCTCATACTCTCCAGGTGAATAGCCATTAGCACCTTACGGTGTAGTTAGATCTAACATACCCAGAAACAAATTACAGTTTTCTAAACAACAGAACATGCACTTTCTTAGTCAATAAGCTTGTCTAGTTGACTCAACCTCGCAGTTGTAATCAACTTTGATGGCTTGTTTTTTAAGTGACGGAAATATGTAAGGAACAGGGCAATTCCTTCATATTTATTCCTACAAAATTGTTGTTCCAAACAGGAACTCGTTTAAACTAACCTGGTACATGGAATGGAACGGTTTTACAAATCTAGGGATGGACGTGATTAACATCGACGCATACCTTCTCAGATGAAATAAATAACTGTCCGTTCGGCTTTGCGGATCTGGTGGCTAATCGGGCTAGGAGCCTGTTTTCAGCAATACCTGCACTGGCAGTGCACTTTGTTGTACCAAAAATCTCATTTCTCATTCTTTCTGTAACTTCCTCTGGATTATCGTGTAAGCATTCCGTCATGTCCAAAAAAGCTTCATCACAGCTCAAAGCCTAAATAACTTTGTTAGACTTCTGGATGCAAGTGTGGCAATCACAGTGCCAGGATTGTATTGACATGAATACATGCTGAGTAATCATGGGATAATACAGTACATACCTGAACCTTAGTGCAATATTTATGCAAAATACCATAGAACTGATCCGCAACCTACAATAGTTCCATACCAACATCTCAATTATAACAACGGGAGTGTCCAGACAAAATTTGAAGGTGAACTGACCATCGTAGTAAACTATATACCTCCCCGTATGCATCGAAGTTATAAGGAACAACCGTTAGGTGAGGGCACCGAGCTTTGGCATCTCTAACGAACATTCCAGCCTTTATCCCTGGAACCCACGAAAGAGGACACATAAATACTCAGATGTGTCCATAGTAACAAGATTTTAAGCTCCAGTTGTGATATCCAATAAAAATAAAAGCACCGTAGTTTCGTGCAGGGTAGTTTGCAGATGATATTTCTGCAGTTCCTTTAGGATTGTCGGAATGACAAACTGCTACTGGCTTATCGTGCAGCTCTGGCCTATTTCTGATGACGACGGATACAAAAAAGCAGTCCTGGAATTGGAGAAAATGTGTAAAATGTCAAGATAACAACTATGGTGCAAATAGCTCTGGCATACGCTGCATATACCAAAATACAGTAATGAATCTGCAGAAAGGTTATGCCCAGGATCAAGATAAGCAACTGAGAAAATATTGATCTTCAGTCTTCTGTGCGTATTTAATTCAACTACTGACTGAAATCTGTAGCTTGGACTGAAGTTTTAAAGATCTGATTTGCTGCTTACCTGCTAGTCTCTGTGGATGATTTTTTTTTTCCGCACAATCCAATGGCATGGAGAACTAAGTCATGGTTAGCGGTATTTAGCTCTTTTTCAGCTCTTTTCTCTAAAAAGATGGTGTGTCCTTTACAAGTAGAATTTCGATTTACCATGCTTATTAGATTCATTATTATATTTAAATACCAAGTTACAAAACTGTGACTGATCTCTGATCAGGGATTCCTAACTCATAAGCATGGCATAACTAAACCTGGATTCTTAAGGTCACAGAGTGATATGCCTAATTATACAGCTAAATATAGTGCAAAGCAAAAAAAAAAGGAAAGAAAAAAAAAAGAACTTCACGGCCAAATTTACGAGTATAGAAGTACAATTTGTTTGTGGTTGTACAGCTAGCAAATAGGATGACATGTTAACAAGATTACCATATCAATATGAATGATTGTTTTCTTCTTCCCTGAATGATCATTGTTGCCCTTACTGCTTTTAGCTCCAGGTAAATTTGAGAAGCGCTTGCGGTAGCGATTTCGCCAAGTCCCAATGAAATGCAGTCGAGAATGCTACAGTACCAAATAAGGTTATTGTAAAAATAATCAGTGACAGAAAAATGGAACATCACAGTTATGAAAAGATATCTGATATTATAATGAAATAGAAGCAGCAACGCATTTCAGTAATTACGAGCTTCAAAAATTATTAATGAAACCTCAAACCACCCTCCATATACACTTACTGCACACAAGATTGCATTCTGCCAATCCTTACCAACACAAGAACAGGACTTGGACATAAATGTGATTACTTTAAAAGAGAATATTTTCGAGACTTCAGTGGCAATGTTACAATTTTAAACCACACCATGCCAAGAATAGTGTAACAATTATGATAACGGAACATCGATGACGCTAAATTGTTTGAGGAACATGCCTTGAAATAATTCTCTACAAAATTAGGATCTGTCAGGGTTGAATGTGACCGGCTAGAAGATTTAGCTGTATCTTTCTCCAATGAACCAATTGACAAATGGCTGCCCACAGAGCCTGTACCGCATACATCTGAACACCTTGAAGTAGCATCAGGAGACTGAGCCACATGAAGTTCAGGATCCATGTCATTATCCATACTTTCTGAAAATGCTATTTTACAGGCATTATCATCCTCATCCACTGCAAAATCTTCACCATCTCGTTCTTCAAATGTTGAAACTCCATGTTCATCTGAGGATAGTGAATCCTCTGCTACCTCCACATTCATCAGTGGAACTTCATGTTCATCTGAGGATAGTGAGTCCTCTGCTACCTCCACATTCATTAATGGAACTCTATGTTCATCTGAGGATAGTGAGTCTTCTGCTACCTCCACATTCAGTAATGGCCCTTCCTGTTCACAAGACTCGGTTTGGTCACGTGATCCCTCCTGAGCAGAAGAAGTTTGGAACTCAAGGTCTTTGTTTTCATCATTTTGATTGCTCTGATACCGTATTCCATTTTGTTTCCCAGAAAAGAAAGCAGAAAGCTTCATCTGCTTTCGGCTTGAAGAATTATGCTGACTTATTTGGTATGGAACCCCTAAGATAAAATAAGAAAACTGAATCATAATTACGTACAAGAACAAATGAAGTAATATAAGTGCATACAAACTTTGGGTGTCATAAAAGAACTTCACAGGCTATACATGTGCACTACTGAATTAAATAAAAGCAACTTCAGTGAGAATAAATAAAATTATCGTAGGTGGAAATAAGCAAAGAATTGAATCTTTCCATAATAATTAACATTGTGTTCATTTTAAAAAGTTTGCTCACTGTGCTAGCACCTGCTATTTATATTGATAAATATGGCTAGATTTCATATATTTAAAATTTGGAGAAAATGATCTTACTAATTGCATCACAGCTGAGGGAACGTGTGCACAGAACTAGGCATAACTGTAGATCATAACCATTTAACATGCCTGTGGACTTCTAGTGAATAGACAACCGTGCAGGGCTACTACCTTTTTGATATTTTTTTTAATTTTCAGGGCTACTATCTTAAGCTAAAAACGACGCTTTCCAAGAATAGTTTGTTCATTGCAGCAAAATAATATTAATGATTTAGCAAAGTACCTTGTATTTCATCCCAAGCAATGTTTGAGTTCAGTGTACACTGATGCAACTCACAACTCAACCAAACCTATTATTATACTGTACAAGAAAAAACTAGCAACATGGTTTAACTAAACACTCAAGGAAAAGCTGCAACAATGAAGCAGATCATTCAGCACTAACACGCTTGTTACAAAAATGGAAGGGGGAAAGGAAGTACAGCTGAGGAGCCGGTTCTCTGCAAGGGAATCCACCACCCACCCCGGCTTGACAACAGGAAGACCCTTGCTGAATGCTCTGGATTAAGCAGCAACAGTGTCATGGTCAACACACACATAAAAACATAATTATTACACGCGTCCGTAGACTGGCACAGAAAGTGAATTTCCATCTGTATTACCTCATGTTCCGCATTTTGCTCTCCGGGAGGTGCGTGCAGATGATGTGGGTCACCGTGTGCCTCGAGAAGTAGTTGACAAACCGGCCTCCGTTGTTCAGCATAATCTCCTTCAGCTCCTGCCAATCCCCAAACACTAATAAGATTGGAAATCGACATAGCCATGAAGCTACAACAAAATCCGACGGAATCACGCGACTGCAGTATGAGCCGGCGGCGAGCGGCGGGGGCACCTGGCTAGAGGGGACGGTGAAGCCGTCGATGAAGATGGAGACGCCCGCGAACAGGGCCCCGGGCGCGGCGGAGGTGGAGGCGTCGGCGTCGAACTGTGCGGAGAGCTTGCTGTTCTTCGCGGACATGTAGCTCCCGAAGTCGGCGAACGGGGAGGAGGCAAAGCCCCGGCGAGGGTTCTGGGCGGGGGCGGGGGCGGAGGCGGAGGCGGAGTCGGGGTTGGAAACGAGCGACGTGCCGGGATCGTCGTCGCCCCTCGCCCGCTTCTGGCCGGACGAGGAGGCCTCCGGCCTCGCCGGCGGCGAGGAGCGGCGGCCGGAGGAGGTGCTCATGGCGGGAGGAAGGGGCGAGTGAGGCGGGGAATTTTCGGGAGCGCGCGAGTCGAATAGCGGCGCGGTCGAAAGCGAGGCGATGCGGTGGAATGGATGTGTTGGGCTCGGGGTCGTGCTTTGCTGGAGAGCGGATGTGTTGCTACCGAAAGTCCACCGTGCCCCGGCGATCGACAGGTGAGGTGACACTGTGAGAGTCGAGTGGATGGGTGCACCGCAAATCAAACGGTTGCAATTTTCGCTCGTGATATATAAATAAAAATCAGGATTGCTAAATCTCAGTTGACCGAGACTTAAAAGTTTTAATATTTTGTTTTTTTCATATGTTAGGTCACTTGACTGAGACTTAACTGAGACCTAGCCACACCCAATAAAAATGTTCATTTCCGATTGGGGCATCAGCATTATGGCTTTCATGTATGGCAAAGTGTGGGTCTTAGCAGTCTCCTTCTTTTGTCCCTCCTCCAAGAAAAGGCGGCTAGGGTTTTTGCCTCACGTCGGCGGCGCTGCCGATCTTTCACGTTTCCTGTGGCCTAAGGGCCATGGGTGCGCGGTGGATCCCGGGCCTTGCCGGCGGGAGGGCTCCGTTTTCAAGTGCTTCTTTAAGTTTTGTTAGGGTTTGTGTTCTGCTCAAGAAGACGAGACGGCGGTGACTTCTTGAAGATGGAATAAGGTTCTCCCCGCCTAGCCCCCGTCTCAATGGTGTGTCTAGCATCGTTGGAGGGCGTGTGGAGGTGTGTCTCTGGCTGATCTCGCGAGATTTGGTCGGTGGTTGTCTTTGGTGGATCCGCTCGGATCCGGCCTTTGTTAGTCTTTGTTTATGTGTCTTCAGGTTGAATCATTCTGATCTAAAATTCTCTTCATCGGCGGCGATTGTTGTTCTGGTGCGTTGGTCCTATGGGACTTTAATACGACGACTTTTCGACTGTCTACTACAACAAGTTGTGCCCGGCTCCGGCGAGGGAGGGGCGATGACGGCGGCGCGCCTTCACTCGCTTCAGTGCATGTAGTAGTCGCTAGGTGGTCTATGAATCTGGATGCAATTTTTATTATTTCTAGTGTTCGTTGTACTACCATGATTGAAGATGAATAGATCGACAGTTTCCCGAAGAAAAAAAAACTCCGACTATGGACTCTGGAGTGGTCGTTTGACTTATCTCGACCTCCCAGTCAGAAACCTATACGACTTTATCCTTTTTCAAAATGAATGTAAAAACACTAGACCTCTTCATCGATCGGCATCTCTCCATAAACTTATACTCTAGATTGTGACAAAGTATTATGCAGTTGATATTTTGGTCAGATCAAAAGTTAGGTTTTTGTTTCATCATGGCCAGCTTTTGGCATGTCAACCTTATTTCCTTGGTTCTAAAGAAACAATTTCTTTGCCGATGTTGATTAAGTCATGGCAATTAGAGTTTTGGTTGGCCATGTATACGTATTTAACAAAGCAAGCTTAGGATGAAACCAAACACACCCAAAAAACTAAATTTAGGGTGCTTGGATTGTTGTGGGGACTAGACTGGATTGCCAGCTAAGCATGCCGAATGAGACTAGGCCCGTTCGACATCGGACTCCCAACGGTATACCTTCCTCGTAACTCTTTCCCTACCATCATCGCCCCTTCAACAATCATTTTATCCTCCTCACGTATCGCGAGGGTCAATGTCTTTTATTGATATTTACAAGGTTTCACAGTCTTTTGACAAGATAGTATCGATTTTGTAGACTTTGACGACGAGACGGTGCACCTTGGTGAAGGATCAAGATGGACCTAAAAGGGATGAATGGGTCAACTACAAATTTTACTTCAATTATTAGCAAGCTATGTTTTGTCGTGTATGAAAGTGAGCCTAACAATATTAAGGTGAGATAAACAACCTATATGGGCTTGCAAGGTCAAGGGACCAAAGCAGGCCCGTTGACAAGGGAGGCCAAATTGGCCGACCGCACAAGGCCCCCAAATTTTAGGGGCCCCAGTCTAGAAAATATTATGTGTATATATGAGAAAAGGGCCCAGTAAACCAACACTTAGGCAGCCCATTCTAGCAACCAAATACATGCACGCACGCAGCCTCGTACCTGCCTGTTGGTTTGCCGTAACTCCCGATCGCATCGCCAGTTTTATCCCTGATTTAGCTATCCCTAGATCGAGGAGAGGTCTCTAGCAGCGCAAGGGGCGGCTGGCGACGGCAGCCGGCAGGCGAGGGCGGCAGGAGTAGGAGACGTGCGTACGCGGCCGCCGGCCGGCTACGCTCCACGGCGCCGTATTAGGTATTACAGCCGCTACGGCGCATCGTCCCTGCCGGCATAAATCCTTTTATGAGAAGCCCTATTTTATTTTGCTAGAGTAGACTCGTTTTTGTTAAACAATTTTTTACAATGTTACATCAAGGTGAAGTATGTTTTATACAAGGTGAAATATTACATAGAATTCGAAATGATTCATATTATTTTTGTCTGTTTTGTAAAACAGAAAGAATCATGCATAGAAGGAACTATGATTCTGGTGCTGAAAAGCATATGAAGAAAACAAAACTATAAGTTGATGCTCGATCCCAAAAGGGTACTCTTGATAAATGTCATGAAAGAATCTGATCACAAAAAGGAGAAGATTAATTATGAAGATATCATCAAAGATTATACTTCTTTTAGTACAAATGAGGTCAGTTTATTGCTTCAGTACCATCTTCACTATTTTACCATTAGTATTCGGTATATTTTCTAAATATTGTATCAAATAACACATATTTGAAGTTATATAATTAAATTAAAATTAGAGTATGCTTTACTTACATTAGTTCTTTAGGTATAGGTATATGATTTAAAAACATTCAGGGCCCTACTTTGATCCTCGTCCCGGGCCCCCAAATTTCTGGAGACGGCCCTGGACCAAAGTAATAACCCAAGAGCATGGAGACGAAGATGCAACCTGATTTTCACTCCCTTGGAGGAGAGATGGGAGTTCCACAAAGTAACAACCAGGAGCACAAAAGGTTCACCTTTAGTGTTTCTTAACCACTGGTGGTAGACCTTGAGGCGGACTTAGTTACCACCCCAAGTTCATCACATGGCCTCACTTAATAGTGTGGGTATCCCATGACTCAAAAACAAAAGGACATGGATGCATAATTTAAATGCACCGTCTTTACTATCACTTTAACATTGGGGGCCACCAACCACCTTTGCTTGCAACCTTTTGGACTAACAAACCTGCCATGCACATACTAAACACGGTTACTCCTTAATTCATATGTCATTTACATCAAAACCCACTTACAGAAACACATGATCTTTGACTTGGCAATCGCTAAACCAACTTAGGTATGGTTCTTCATGGTGTTGCATGCAACCGAAGAACAAGCAAGAATTTAGGACATGCAATCCCAGTTGCGGATATAAATTGAAATACTTGATTAACATGACGGGGGGTTTGGCGAGGCATGGTATAGGAGGTCTAACTGACTCTCGTGTTTATGGAAAAGAACAACACGCGCTAAAACTCAAACCCTAATGGGGTATTTAAGAAGGGGCAAAGGGGAGATTCAACCATACGAAGGGGGCGAATACAACCTTAAGTCGGCCTCATTTCTAAAAACAGACTCTAAAAATTGCATATAATCTTTTACTCAAAGAATGCATGGGTCTGACCCAAAAACAAGGCGTCGTAACACATATAGATGACTTTGCCGGAACTGTAAAGTGTCATATTGTGTATTTGGTCCATGCCTCTCACGTGCCATCATGGAGCTTCAAATTCCTAAAAATCTTCACTTGAAGCTATGTCTTCGATCCTTGTACACATGTTGTCATCTCAGTCCTTGATCATGCTCAAGTGTCTGTCCCGCTTCTCCATTCTAGTCCTACACTACCGACTAATATAAATATATCTAAGTTAGTCAACATCATATTTCTCATGAATAAGCACTTAGAAGTGTTCCTAACCCAGAAGTGCATGATATTTGAGTTGGCGTATGCGAGCTCTAGTTATTGGTCCTTGTATATCGAGAACTTGATCTGTTATAGTCACGGGAAATGTGGGTATAACTGTAGTAGGGATGTACTCATCAATTATAGTCGGGCTACTAGGTAAAAATATCAAATCCACGAGTAGTCGAGTAACCAATCACTAGTCTCTTGTGGTGTCTCGTCGATTGTGACAAGAAATGTAGGTTGAACCCATGTAGTGGAGTCGAATGACAACAATGTCAAACATCTAAACAAACGAATGATAATAAAAGGTAAACAAGCGCATGTGAGTGCCTTGGAACACAATAATAGCATAGGCATTCTTAAGGTGTATGGGGATTCCTTGAGCCATAAGTCATTGTAAATATAAAAATACTATAGAGTTATTAAATGAATTAATGATAGTAGCCAAAGCGACATGTTGTCATTGTTGGCGTAAGGTTCAGCGGCGGCATGCGCTTTCGAAGGCGATTGGGCATCACCGAATATAGAAGGATGAGCGTAATAAAAATCTCAACATCTTCTCCCTCACCTTCACACAAACGAAAGCCATTAAAAGCTTCTGTTTTGCATGATCGATGACTTGTGAGCACCACCATTCTCCCCTTGTCTTCCACAACCTCAACTGCCCTCTCACTTACTTGTGCATATCCTCTCCCCCCTCTCTCTCTATGCCTACTTGGCAATTCCTTGCACAACAGTAGTTCCATTTCCCGGACCCACACCCCGGTATTCGGTTAGGTATATGCAACATCAATGCGAAGACCGAGGACGTGAGAACAACTTATATATTTTCTAAATAGTGGTATATGTGCCATTGTGCCATATTAAACAAAGACAAAACAATTTTGAATGGGTTGTTCAAAATGTAGCTACCGCTGTAGCTAGATGAGGC
The DNA here is from genome assembly GCF_002575655.3 of Aegilops tauschii subsp. strangulata. NCBI lineage: Eukaryota > Viridiplantae > Streptophyta > Magnoliopsida > Poales > Poaceae > Aegilops > Aegilops tauschii. The sequence continues at coordinate 555,144,640 of NC_053041.3, read as the reverse complement.
AATCAAATATTTCTTTATTGACCCTAGTGACTTGTCCAAGAGTCCGGTTGGAATCAATAATTTATATCCTCTTGGGACATTACTAATGTGGTTGCTATCTGACTTACTCTATGGTTGTTATAGTAGCTTTTGCAAAGATAGTGTTATTTACACGAGCAAGATGAATTCTCCATGTACAAGTAATTATTTACACGTGTGCACATTGGCAAGTAATTATTTACAAGTGAATGTATCATGGCTTTTTTAATTTATGGTGTATGGCAAGTCTAGTTTCTTAATTCCCCGTTTATAATATGTCAAAATTTACTTTTAAATGTAGAAGAAAATAGCTGAAACATATCATGGCAACTTCAGTGTAAACATCATGGCAATTCATGTGCAATAGACACGGCAACTTTTAACCCAAAAAAAATTCGTCGAAATATATTGATATGAGATCTAGTTTCGAAGATCTCGTCGCGAGGGATTTAATGATGAAAACGGATCTTCAATCGGATTTTTCATTTAAGAGATAAAACATTTTAAAAACAGAAAATCCAAAAAGATTTCCACATGCATGCATGCGGTGACATGGCGTAGTCTGTGTGCTATAGGGCGTGTGGGCAGGTTTGCCTCCCACCACACGTGTGGGCATTAGCGTTGTCCATTTTCAATTAAAATTTGAAAACCTCCACTCGGAAATGTAAATTTGAAAACCTCCACTCGATGTTTGAAGTAGTAGATTGGACAAATACATCTCGCGGGAACGCGAGATAAAATAAATAAATAAAAATTGCAGCAAGGTATTTTTGGTTTAATAGTTTTGAAAATAAAAGCAAATAAAAATAGATCGCAAAGTAAAATAGAATAAAGAAAAGACCCGGTGGCCGTTCTCTCGAGAAAAATAGCAAATGGTGAGTAAACGAATTACTGTTGGGCAATTGATAAAACTTCAAATAATCATGACAATATCCAGGCAATGATCGTTATATAGGCATCACGTCCAAGATTAATAGACTGACTCCTGCTTCCATCTACTACTATTACTCCACACATCGACCGCTATTCAGCATGCATCTAGTGTATTAAGTTCATGGAGAAACGGAGTAATGCAATAAGAATGATGATATGATGTAGACAAGATCTATTTATGTACAAATAGACCCCATCTTGTTATCCTTAATAGCAACGATACATACGCGTCGGTTCCCGTTCTGTCACTGGGATGAAGCACCGTAAGATCGAACCCATCACTAAGCACCTCTTCCCATTGCAAGATAAATAGATCAAGTTGGCCAAACAAAAGCCAAATATCAGAGAAGAAATACGAGTCTATAAGCAATCATGCATACAAGAGATCAAAGAAGACTCAAATAATTTTCATTGATAAAAAGATAGATTTGATCATAAACTCAAAGTTCATTCGATCCCAACAAACACACTGCAAAAAGAGTTACATCATATGGATCTTCAAGAGACCATTGCATTGATAATCAAACGAGAGAGAGAAAGTCATCTAGCTACTAACTACAGACCCATAGGTCTATAAAGAACTACTCACTCATCATCGAAGATGCACCAATGGACATGATGAACCCCTCCGTGATGGTGTCTAGATTGGATCTGGTGGTTCTGGAACTTGCGGCGGCTGGAATTGATTTTCGTCGACTCCTTTAGGGTTTCTGGAATATTGGGGTATTTATAGAGTAAAGAGGCGGTTCGGGAGTCAACCGAGGTGGGCACAACCCGCCCAGGCGCGCCCTGGTGGGTTGTGCTCCCCTCGAAGCACCCGCAGGTGCTTCTTCGGCCCACTGGATGTCTTCTGGTCCAAAAAAGTTTCGCTGCGTTTGGACTCCGTTTGGTATTGATTTCCTGTGATGTAAAAAATATGCAAAAACATCACTTGGCACTTGGCACTATGTCAATAGGTTAGTACCAAAAAATGATATAAAATGATTACAAAACATCCAAGAATGATAATATAACAACATGGAACAATAAAAAAAATTATAGACACGTTGGAGACGTATCAGTGGTTCTCTGATACGTCTCCAACGTATCAACTTTTTCTAACGCTTTTCCTCTTGTTTTGGACTCTAATTTGCATGATTTGAATGAAACTAACCTCGGACTGACGCTGTTTTCAGCAGAACTACCATGGTATTGTTTTTGTGTAGAAATAAAAGTTCTCGGAATGGAACGAAACTTTGCGAGGAATTTTTATATAATAAATAAGAATTTCTGGAGCCAAGACCTACCGGAGAGGGACCCTTGGGTGGGCACAACCCACCAGGGCATGCCCCCTCTCCTAGCGCACCCAGGTGGGTTGTCCCCACCTGGTGGCCCCGCTGACCCTGAAACCGACGCTATAAAATCCTATTTTTCCAAAAAAATCAGGGAGAAAGAATTATCGCAATCCACGAGCCGCAGCCGCCGTCACCTCCTGTTCTTCACCGGGAGGCCAGATCTGGAGTCCGTTTGGGGCTTCGGAGAGGGGGATCTTCGTCCTTCGTGATCACCAACCCTTCTCCATCGCCAATTCCATGATGCTCCCCACCGAGAGTGAGTAATTCCTTTGTAGGGTCGCTGGTCGGTGAGGAGTTGGATGAGATTCATCATGTAATCGAGTTAGTTTTGTTAGGGTTTGATCCCTAGTATCCACTATGTTCTTAGATTGATGTTGCTATGACTTTGCTATGCTTAATGCTTGTCACTTTGGGCCCGGGTGCCATGAACTTAGATCTGAACCGTTTATGTTATCATAATTATATCCATGTTCTAGATCCGATCTTGCAAGTTATAGTCACCTACTACGTGTTATGATCCGACAACCTCGGAGTGACAATAGTCGGGACCACTCCCGGTGATGACCGTAGTTTGAGGAGTTCATGTATTCATTTGTGTTAATGCTTTGTTCCGGTTCTCTATTAAAAGGAGGCCTTAATATCCCTTAGTTTCCAATATGGACCCCGCTACCACGGGAGGTAGGACAAAAGATGTCATGCAAGTTCTTTCCATAAGCACGGATGACTATTTACGGAATACATGCCTACATTATATTGATGAACTGGAGCTAGTGCCGTCTCGCCCTAGGTTATAACTGTCTCATGATGAATATCATCCAACAAGTCACCGATCCAATGCCTACGAATTTACCTTATATTGTTTCTGCTAAGTTACTACTGCTATCATCACTGTTGCACTTGCTACAAAATACTGCTATCACTGTTACTGTTATTGTTGCTGATGTTACTACTATCAAAACTATCATACTATTTGCTACTGATTACTTGCTGCAGATAATTAATCTCCAGGTGTGGTTGAATTGACAACTCAACTGCTAATACCTTCAAATATTCTTTGGCACCCCTTGTGTCGAATCTATAAATTTGGGTTGAATACTCTATCCTCTAAAACTGTTGCGATCCCCTATACTTGTGGGTTATCAAGACCTTTTTCTGGCGCCGTTGCCGGGGAGCATAGCTATATTTGTTGAGTCACTTGGGATTATTATCAAATTATCACTATGAAGAATCTGAAGGATCCTAAGACTAAGATTTATCCCTCTAAGACGAGGGAGGTAAGGAACTGCCATTCAGTTCTGCTTTAGATTCACCTTCTGTTATGAGTAAACTTGCAACACCACCACATGCTATCAATTCTAATATGTCGCAAGTTATTGATGATGCTACTTCTGCTATGGATAATGCTTATGATGATGCTAGTACCTTGCTTGATAATGATGATGTGCCACTTGGTGAATTTCTTGATGAACAAATTGCTAGAGTAATACAACATGATGTTGTTGAATCTGATGATGAGCTTGAAACCGAAACTCTTGAACCTCCTGCTAGAACTAGCCTTCCTAGATATGAATTGCCTAAGGTACCGGAAGGTTATGTTATGAATGAGGAGACAACTAGAAATATTCTTGCTTGTAGGGATAGAGATGATCTAGAGAAATTACTATGCAAGTATAAAGAAAAATCTCTGAATGCTAGAATGAAATATGATCCTAAGTTTGCTACTTCACCTATCTTTATTGTTTATAAGGATTATGAATTCTCTGTCGACCCAAAGTTAATTACTTTGGTTGAATCTGATCCTTTCCATGGTTATGAAACTGAAACTGTTGTGGCACATCTTACTAAGTTGAATGATATAGCCACCCTTTTTACTCATGATGAGAAGACTTGCTATTACTTTATTCTCAAATTGTTTCCATTCTCATTAAAGGGTGATGCTAAAGCTTGGTACAATTCTCTTACTCCTGGTTGTGTGCGTAGTCCCCATTATATGATTTATTACTTCTCTGAAAAATATTTTCCTGCTCATAAGAAACAAGCTGCCTTACAAGAAATATTTAACTTTGTGCAAACTAAAGAAGAGAGTCTCCCACAAGCTTGGGGGAGGCTTTGCCAGTTACTTAATGCTTTGGCTGATCATCCTCTTAAGAAAAATGAAATACTTGATATATTCTATAATGGACTAACCGATGCTTCTGGGGACTTCCTAGATAGTTGTGCTGGTTGTGTTTTCAGGGAACGAACTGTTGGGCAAGCGGAAGAATTATTGAATAACATATTGAAAAAATATGATGATTGGACTCTTCCTGAACCACCGGCTAAACCCACTCCGAAGAAGAGGGGTATATTATATCTCAGTCATGAAGATATGCAAGAGGCAAAGAAATCTATGAATGAAAAAGGTATTAAAGCTGAGGATGTTAAAAATTTACCTCCTATTGAAGAAATACATGGGCTTAATACACCACCACTGCCTAAGGTGGTAGAGGTAAATTCTCTAATGAAATTCAATGATAATGACAATCCTCACAATATGCATCCTAGTCAATGCCTTTATGAGTTTGAAAACTACATTAGAAAACAAGATCACTTCAATGCAAATGTTATGAAACAATTGAAATATAATTCTGATTTGATTGCTCGCTTGAGTGACTTGTTATAGAATCTCAAATGATTTTAAAGGTGTTGGAAAACATGCTTCTATGGTTCAAACCCAGTTAGAACAAGTTTTGGTAATTGATGACAACATACATCAAAGCTTTAGATAAAGATATAGAGAATAGCAAGTAAAGCTTTGGAAAGACATGTAACATGCATAGGCTCCCCCTACATGTATGCAATCATGTAAATAGAGATGTAAGAGCATGTGAATGCATAAACATGACAGAGCAAGCAATGTGTTACATGTATCTTGGCTATATGCATCAGAGCAAATGATGTGAATACATGAAGTTGTAACTTCATGTTCATGATTCCTTCTTGCAACAAGAATTCATCATGCACATGAGTGTGATGCATATACTTACCTTGTGGTCTTGAGCTGACTTAGGAAGAGATGAACCTGAGGAAACAAGGTTAGATAACACAGATACATCTACTAGACAGAGCAAACAAAAGAGCCACAAGAGTACCAAGACTAGGATGACATGTAGAGAGTGAGTACTAGGTACTCTATTGGATATAGACATGTCCCCAAAGATAAAAGATATGCAATGAATTCAAGGATTTCCTTCCCTAGAAGTCTTTCTCCCCCTGAATCTTATACTGGATAATGGAAGAAAATAGGGAAACAAAATCAGAGCAAAACAGATCAGAGCACAGAACATAACACACACTAACATGTCATTCCCCTCTTAAATACATGTGTCTTATCTCCTCTTGAACACCAAGCATCTGGGGCCTTTGATGTGATTATCTCTCTCCCTTTTATCTCTCTCCCCCTTTTGAAGTGATTAAACTTTGATGTGATCTCTCTCTCCCCCTTTGACATCAATTTCCAAGAAGGGATCTTCTGTATTGTGAGTCAGAATAGGTTTGGTCCTTGAGTCACAGAGCAAAACAACATATAGAATGTGATGCTGGTAGAGGAAAAGAATCATTGAGTGGAGCTGGAACAAAAATGCAGGATGCAAGTGGCAAATTGTCTTCTCTGCAGGGAAATCGGTAACACTGAGTTATATACTTCGGTGTCACCGAATTGGTTCGGTTTAACCGAAAGCAACAGACCAGTGTGACCGAGTTCAACATAGAGAGAACATTTGTCACCTCAGCTCACTAGGCAAATAAGATCTCACAAAGATTTGCAAGGAATTAACTGAAGGATTTGCAATGAATTGGATGCAGGGAATGCAGAACAAATTAGAGAAGGGAAAAGAAAATCTAGATGAAGTTTTTTTTTGATAAAAGAAGGGAACAAATATGCAAGGAACAGATGCAGGAACTCAGAGAAACACTAGAGAACTTCATCTAGAATTGGGCGGTGACAAGGTCACCTATATTACAGTATATTGACCGAGGAGTCAAGTGAAAACACTTGATCGTAAGTCATACTCATCGTTTAAGCTCAAAATGGGGTTACCATTTTTCATTTAAGCATCTTGATGTATTCGCATCTTGTTGAGCTGCTTTGACCCATGTCTTGGGGTAAAGCTTCTCTAAGATGGAATATCATACCTTGGGTGGTGGTGTTGTACTTGATCATGTAGTCGAACTTGTGTGGGATGCTCAAGGTTGATGTAGCTCATCAAGGATTTGGAGCACCACTTGGATTTGAGTTCATCTACCTACATGGGTTAGTCGCAAGGAAGAGCACTTGTGTATCCAAAATGACAATCATGAAATTGATACCAAATGAAATTTGATATATAGAATTTGTCAAAAGGATATGTTGAAAGGTTTCATGCTTCCTTGTCTTCAACCACCATGTTGTAGAGACTTGGTGATGTAGAGATTGCTCAAGATGTGAGTGAGTTGCAATCCCATAGATTTAGATTCATCCAAGTACCTACAATGGTTAGATAGCATGCAAGGGTACAAATATATCCAAGACATATGTTCACATCATAAGAGAAAAGTCAAGGATTAGTCATAGGCTCATGCCTTGCATGTATCCACATGGAGTACCTACTCCAAGTTTGAAGCATCAATGATGTTTAATTCACCTCTCAAACGGCAAAATACTTTCTCATCAAGCGGTTTGGTGAATATATCTGCCAATTGCTTATCGGTACGAACATGCTTAAGATCAATGTCCCCTTTAGCAACATGATCTCGAATGAAATGATGACAAACTTCAATAAGCTTAGTTCGAGAATGTTGCATGGGATTGTGAGAAATCTTAATAGCACTCTCATTGTCACAAAGCAATGGAACATGTTTCACATTGATCCCATAATCCTTAAGAGTTTGGGTCATCCAAAGTAATTGAGCACAACATGAACCGGCGGCAATGTATTCCGCTTCGGCGGTGGATAAGGATACCGAGTTTTGTTTCTTGGAGGACCAAGACACAAGAGATCTACCAAGAAATTGACAAGTACCCGAAGTGGATTTTCTATCAACCTTGTCTCCGGCATAGTCCGAATCGGAGTAGCCGACAAGATCAAAAGAAGACCTCTTAGGATACCAAATGCCAAAATTTGGTGTATGTATTAAGTATCTCACTATCCTTTTCACAGGCTTAAGATGGCATTCTTTGGGGGCCGCTTGATATCGTGCACACATGCACACACTTAGCATAATATCAGGACAGGAGGCACATAGATATAAAAATGAACCAATCATAGAATGGTAAACCTTTTGGTCAACCGGTTTGCCATCCTTGGTCAAGTCAAGATGTCCACTAGTAGTGTCGTGGAATTGTCACGGCAGATGTCCTAGTGGAAGGACTTAGTTGTGGAGCCATCGCGATGAGGTTAGCTTAAAGGGGTTAAAATGGGACAAAGGACACAAGGAGTTTATACTAGTTCGACCCCTTGTGGTGAAGGTAAAATCCTAATCCAGTTTGAGGTGGTATTGCTAGGGTTTCGATTACCAGGGAGCGAATCCACTTAGCCTGGCTTTGGATCTGTTGTTTCTTGCCCTAAGCCGCTGCCGGTTCATCCCCTTATATACACGGGTTGACGCCCCATGGCTTACAGAGTCCCGGCCGGCTCATACAACATGTCCGACCCGGTGACTTATCTTACATGCCTTACAATACAAGTTATATATACATGACGATTTACACTTACGGGCCTTAAGCCGCCTTTGGGTTTTGGGCCCTTTAACAGGCCTACTACATGAACCGCCATCTTCAACATACTCATGGGCTTGGTCTATGAACCGCCATCGGGATAACCCGGCCCCTCCTGGGCGGGTCATATCCAATAGTCATATCCCCAACATTAGGCCCCAGGTTGATTTGAACTTGTTCATGTCAATCTTCAACACTTAGAAAAAATCCTTCTTCATCTTCTTGTGATATATTGTAACCCGCCATGATGTCATCTCCTGAGATTGCGGTAACCCCCATGACGTCACCTGTTATTAATATTACACACGGCCCAAATCTTAATAAATATTCTCTTTTAATGAACCTCCAAAAACCGAGGCGCTCGCGCCGTCACATATCCATTTGTTGTCTCCTCGATTCCCGTGCATGCCATTTATCCTTCCAGCCTTATAAATAGGGCCACAGGTCCTCTTTTCACTCTCCCCCTTAGCTCATTTGGATCCTCACTTTCTTTTGAAGCAACAGCAGCACGAGAACCGGCGTCAGACTCGGACTAGCAGAGGTGAAGAATTATCCTCCGGCTTACCAAATACTCCAGTTCCACGGAAACGCCAAAACGAGGTCCTTCCAAACTTAAATTCTTTTTACCCGCTGGCGGGTCTCATTCGCCAGCCACTCAATTCCTCTGATTCAAACTACCAGGAGGTTTCTCGCTCTTCCTCTGGCGACTCATCACAGACCCAGCTGTCAGCTTTCAAGACTGCCCCTAGGTAACAACAATTACTTTTTATTCTGTACCTCTTTATGCTCTTACAATTGTATTGACTTGTCATAACCCGTGCAGTGCACAAGCAAAGCCTAGCAAGAAGGCAAAGGTGACCAAGCCAGCTGAGGATCCTAAAGTCATTGAACCGGAGCAGCAAGTCCCAGCATCCGATGCTTCTGAAAAACAACCAGAAGAACCTGCCCATGATGTACCGCCTGAAATTCCTGATCTCTCCCTTGACCACACAAATATCAACTATTTAAACACTAAATCATCAAGCCCATTTAAACCGTCAGTAGAGCATAGTGAATATGTGATGATCACTGGCACCGGCTTTAAAGAACCGAAAAATCCAACTGTCTTGGCTAAGCACTCCGCCAAACAAGAGGCCATTGAAAGGCGGAAAGTGAGGTTTGACGTCACCCATTATGCACAATTGAGTGGTAGCGAAATACTCTCTGGCTATCTCAACCAAGTACACACCAGCTGCAATCTTGAAGTTGATATGGTGAAGCAGATGCATAAAAAATTTGAGGTATGAATTCCTGCTTAAATAAATTATGTACATCCTACCAGCCCCCAAGTCTACTGGGTATGATAAAATTGAATATGCTGTAGACTTTTAGAATAACCATGAGCATCTTTAATAGAATCCTTTCAAGGCCGGCTTTCACCATTATAGTTAAACCGGATTTTAAAAAATTAACATTGCATTCATAGTTCCCAAGGGCCGGTTTAATCAGCATGAATGAGCCGGTCCTTTTCACCATTGATTAAAGAGCTTTACCTGTATAGCCCCCATAAGCCGGTTGTGATTATTTATGGCACAATCGGGTTATCATAAAATAGTAAGGAGACGCAAGCGATATGCATTAGCCCCCAAGTGCCAAGTACTATTGCTTGCAAAGTGCTTGGGACTTACTGACATGAGCCGTTATATGAAGAATATTTTGGTAGGCATTAGCCCCCAAGTGCCAAGTATTGTTGCTTGCAAAAGGCTTGGGACTTAAATTCTTGTAACCCGGATATGAATGTATTTTCAGCTCTGTGCTTGTACAGGATGCCACTGCTGAACTTCAATCACAATTGACTGATGCAAAGACCCGGCTGGAGAATCAAGAATCTGAGACCCGGAAAGCTGAATCAAAATTTCAATTTAGCGTGGCTGAAACGGAAAAGATGAAGACCAGTTTTGAGGCGGAGAGAAATGCTTGGGCTAAATAAAAGACTGCTTTGACGCAACGAGCTGAGAAAGCGGAGGCGGCTCTTCAAGAGGTGACCACTGAGCTCACCGGTTTAAAACACCGTGTATCCCAGATGGTTTCTGCTATCTTTGGTGAGTCGCCTTGCTAATCATCAAAAGTGAATCTTTTCCTTGATAGTATAAACCGCCTCTAACCAATCTATGACTTACTCAGGTCCCAGGAGTAGCAATCTTAATCAAGATATGCTTGTGAAGCTCAAGGCTGTTTACACACTTGTTGGACAGCTATACACTGGAGCTTAGCATGCACTGGCCACAATTTCTCCAACTAATCAAGCACCTACTCTCTTAATAGATGTCTTGAAAAAACTTTTTGTGCTGCCTGCTAGGATGGATGAGATGAAGCGGCCATCTGCAAGAGCCGGTGCCATGACGGCTTTGAGCCGGGCCAAGGCATGGTTACCAGATCTAGACCCGTCTGAGGTAGCTACTGGATATCCAAGCTTGAAGGAAGACGACACTTCATTTGATAAAAAATACTTCACTGCTTGTGTGAAGGAAATACGTCCTCTGGCCAGTCTGATTGCCAATGAAACGAACCTGTGAAAATACCATCCGGCTTACAGCATGGAGAATCAGAAGATGCCGACGTCGGCTTATAAAGTGATGGATCTAATCCCCCCAATCCGTAAGCATACTTTTGCCCCTGAAGTTGAGCCGTCTGAACTTATAGATGACGAGGCTGAATTTCAAGCTTTATGTGGCATTGCTACCTCTTGAGCATGCGTTGGTTTTCCCTTGAAGAGGAAAGGGTGATGTAGCAAAGTAGCGTAAGTATTTCCCTCAGTTTTTGAGAACCAAGGTATCAATCCAGTAGGAGACTACACGCAAGTCACCTAGTACCTGCACAAACAATCAAGAACCTTGCAACCAACGCGATAAAGGGGTTGTCAATCCCTTCACGGCCACTTGCAAAAGTGAGATCTGATAGAGATAATAAGATAAATATTTTTGGTATTTTTGTTGTATAGATTGGAAAATAAAGATTGCAAAATAAACGGCGACAGAAATAGCTAGTTGACGAGAAACTAATATGATGTAAAGTAGACCCGGGGGCCATAGGTTTCACTAGTGGCTTCTCTCATGATAGCATATTTTATGGTGGGTGAACAAATTACTGCCGAGCAATTGATAGAAAAGCGCATAGTTATGAGAATATCTAGGCATGATCATGAACATAGGCATCACGTCCGTCTCAAGTAGACCGAAACGATTCTGCATCTACTCTATTACTCCACACATCGACTGCTATCCAGCATGCATCTAGAGTATTAAGTTCATAAGAACAGAGTAACACATTAGGCAAGATGACATGATGTAGAGGGATAAACTCAAGAAATATGATGTAAACCCCATATTTTTATCCTCGATGGCAACAATACAATACATGCCTTGCTGCCCCTACTGTCACTGGGAAAGGACACCGCAAGATTGAACCCAGCTAAGCACTTCTCCCATTGCAAGAAAGATCAATCTAGTAGGCCAAACCAAACTGATAATTTGAAGAGACTTGCAAAGATATCAAATCATGCATATAAGAATTCAGAGAAGAATCAAATATTGTTCATAGATAATCTTGATCATAAACCCACAATTCATTGGATCTCGACAAACACACCACAAAAGAGTATTACATTGAATAGATCTCCAAGAACATCGAGGAGAACTTTGTATTGAGATCCAAAGAGAGAGAAGAAGCCATCTAGCTAATAACTATGGACCTGAAGGTCTGTGGTAAACTACTCACACATCATCGGAGAGGCTATGGTGTTGATGTAGAAGCCCTCTGTGATCGAATCCCCCTCCGGCAGATCACCGGAAAAGGCCCCAAGATGGGATCTCACGGGTACAGAAGGTTGCGGCGGTGGAAAAGTGGTTTCGTGGCTCCCCTGGATGTTTTCAGGGTATAAGAGTATATATAGGCGAAAGAAGTAGGTCGGTGGAGCTGCGAGGGGCCCACAAGGGTGGGGGCGTGCCTACCCCCTGGGCGCGCCCTCCTGGCTCGTGGCTTCCTCACTGCTTCCTTGACTTCCACTCCAAGTCCCCTGGATTACGTTTGTTCCAAAAACGATCCTCGCGAAGGTTTCATTCCATTTGATATTCCTTTTCTGCGAAACACTGAAATAGGCAAAAAACAGCAATTTGCACTGGGCCTTCGGTTAATAGGTTAGTCCCAAAAGTAATATAAAAGAGCATATTAAAGCCCATTAAACATCCAAGACAGATAATATAATAGCATGGAACAATCAAAAATTATAGATACGTTGGAGACGTATCAGGCATCTATTGGACATCACCAAATTTTCAGATGGCGGAAGAGGACGAAGAACCGGAAAAGGATGATCCAGAGGCCTCAAGTCAGCAAGGCCAAGAAGAGTGAACCGCCGGGCGGTTTATATATTTGACCTTTTGAAAACACTTGATCTTGTTTGGCTCACGGAGTCATGTAATAGGGTAGTGAAACTTTAATCTGCCGTGCCATCGTGCACGTTTCTGTTCTGCGCAATACTGCTGATGGCCAGTGTAAGAAAATATCACTTTATGCTTATGATAGAGTTGATTTATGTAGATCAGATTGAGCATTACCCTGCACACAAACAGATCACAAGTGCCCTGGCGGTTTATCGCCGGGCGGGTCATGATACCCAATTGAAACCACTGGGGATGGATAGTCCATAACCAGGGCCGGTCTAACCACAATATGGACACAATTGTTAAATAAAGAATCGTACCTGTGGCGTGTGCTTAGACTGCCAGCTTATCAGCTCCATGCAGTTAGAGTTTTTAGAGCTATAACTCTAAACATAAGATTATTATTCTCCGGCGACTTAGGGTCTGCCATCCTGGCGGGTTGCAAAGACCCAAAGATGCTTCAAATATGAGACATAAATAGGGCAGCTTGGCCTGATTTGTAAATACCATATGGCAAGAACAGAGATTATACAAAGAAAAAATAAGAAATAAAAAAAGTCGAGGCTTTTGCAGGCCGCCAAGCCAAAGTTTCTTCTTCAATGAAACTAGCCTGATGGCCACTTGAAGGTACGCGCTTTCCGTGAGCCGACTCTCACATGACCCAATCGACATTTGAACCCTAGAGAAGTTCAGGTCTTATTTAAAGATAGACTTATCAGGAGTACGCGGGGTCGGAGTAGCATCGTGCATCACAGGCCGATTTATCCGAGTTTCAAGGAAGGCAGCTTATGAGCCTGGATCTATCCTGACTATCTGTAAGCCGTGCTCTCACATGACAAACCGGTGTTTTAACCTTAACAAGCTCAGGATCTTTGGTGAATAAGAGTTCGGCGGGTCAATCAGGATGACCTGATGAAGAAGCAGCTGGCATACAGGTAGGATGACCCGGAAAGGTTATGTCCTCTTTGGTGAATACACCTATGTTTGAACAAGATAACCTAGTCAAGAGGGTAGTGATGCCATGTTCTCCTTGGTGAATACACCTATGTTTGAACAGGAAGCCCCCAAGTGACATATTTATGAGTTGTACTCGTCGGGGACCTATGTTTGAGCTGTGCTGTGCATCCAACTCTCGTTGGTCCCTGTAATTTGGGCATTAAGCCTCTTAAACGAACATGTAAGACAATGATAAAGACTCAGCTTCGAAGAAGTGAAACGACAGAGGCCCTGAATTATCAGGGATGCCGGCTTTATTATACTGTTTATAATATATACATCATCAAACTATGTACATCATGAGAGCCGGTGGCTCAAGTATAGTAGGGCTGAAGATGAGCAATATTCCATGGCCGACGGGTCTCCTCCTCCGATGTGCGTGAGGCCTTGTGGTCTCGAACATTGATAAGATAGTATGACCCATTATGCAGATTCTTGCTGACCACAAAAGGTCCTTCCCAAGGTGGGGATAATTTATGCATATCAGTTTGATCCTGGATAAGCCGGAGCACCAAGTCCCTTCTTGAGAAGTTCTGGTTTTGACCCGGCGGCTGTGATAACGACGTAGGTCTTGTTGATAAATCGCTAAACGAGCCGCCGCAAGGTCACGCTCCTCATCCAACAGGTTAAGTGCATCCTGACGTGCCTTTTCATTATCAGCTTCAACATAAGCTGCCACACGGGGCGAATCATGACGGATGTCACTAGGGAGAACCGCCTCTGCTCCATAAACCATGAAGAAAGGTGTGTAACCCGTAGATCTGTTGGGGGTTGTATTGATACTCCATAACACTGAGGATAACTCCTCCACCCAACAACCCGGCGTTCTTTGCAAAGGAACCATAAGCCGGGGCTTGATGCCTCGTAGAATCTCTTGATTAGCTCGTTCCGCTTGACCATTGGACTGGGTGAGCCACGGAGGAAACGTCAAGTCGAATATGCTCTCGTTAACAAAATTCTCTCATAGCAACCTTAGACAGATTAGTGCCATTATCCATTATAATGCTGTGGGGAAAGCCAAAACGGAAGATCACCTTCTTGATGAATTGAACCACCGTTGCTGCATCACACTTGCTAACTGGCTCTGCTTCAACCCACTTAGTAAACTTATCAACTGCCACCAACAGATGGGTTTTCTTATCTTTGTACCTCTTGAAGGGCTCGACCATATCAAGCCCCCAGTAATTAGAATCATCCTCAACTCTTGAGCCGGAACATGAGCTCGTCGTGAAAACTTCTGACAACCGTCACATTTGCTAACCAAATCCTCAGCATCAGCATGAGCCGTCAACCAATAAAACCCATGACGAAAAGCCTTGGCTACGAGAGATTTAGAGCCGGCATGATGACCACAAATCTCCTTCGTGAATCTCTCGTAGAATCTCACAGCCTTCTTTAGGAGAGACGCAACGTTGAAACGCCCCTGTGACACTACGATGGTGTAACTCCCCATTGACAATCGTCATTGACTTAGACCGCTGGGTTATCTGCTTGGCCAAAATCTCATCCTCAGGCAACTCGCCCCGGGTCATGTAAGCCAAATATGGAACCGTCCAATCAAGAATGAAATGAAGAGCCGCCACCAATTGTGCTTCTGGGTCAGGAACAGCAAGATCCTCCTCTGTAGGCAGTTTGACAGAAGGGTTAAGCAGAATATCCAGGAAAGTGTTAGGTGGCACCAGCTTACGCTGAACCCTAATCGGCTTAAAGTGTCAGCCGCCTCATTCTTCCTGCGATCAATATGCTCAACTTGGTAACCCTTGAAGTGACCCGCAATGGCATCAACCTCTCGACGATAAGCCACCATGAGTGGATCCTTAGAATCCCAAGTGCTAGAAAGTTGCTGAGCTACCAGATCTGAGTCGCTGAAGCACCTCACCCGGCTTAAGTTCATCTCCTTAGCCATCCGAAGACCATGGAGCAAGGCCTCATACTCAGCTGCATTGTTAGTACAAGGGAACATTAACCGGAGAACATAAGAAAACTTATCACCTCATGGGGAAGTCAAGACAACTCCAGCCCCCGAGCCTTCCAACTGTCTGGATCCATCAAAGTGAACGGTCCAATATGTGTTGTCCGGCTTTTCCTCAGGCGTCTGCAACTCTGTCCAATCATTGATAAAATCCATGAGTGCTTGTGACTTGATGGCCGTACGAGGCACATACTTTAAACCATGGGGTCCAAGCTCAATGGCCCACTTGGCTACCCTACCTGTGGCTTCTCTATTTTGGATGATATCCCCTAAAGGAGCAGAACTAACCACAGTAATGGGATGACCCAGAAAATATTGCTTGAGCTTCCGGTTTGCCATGAAGACCCCATACACAAGTTTCTGCCAATGCGGATACCTCTGCTTGGACTCAATAAGCACCTCGCTGATGTAGTAAATCGGCCGTTGAACCGGATACTCCTTGCCTGCCTCTTTCCTTTCCACCACAATGGCCACACTGATGGCCCAGGTTCGAACCCCCACGGTGGGCGCCAACTGTCGTGTAATTGTCACGGCAGATGTCCTAGTGGAAGGACTTAGTTGTGGAGCCATCGCAACGAGGTTAGCTTAAAGGGGTTAAAACGGGACAAAGGACACGAGGAGTTTATACTGGTTCGGCCCCTTGTGGTGAAGGTAAAAGCCTAATCTAGTTTGAGGTGGTATTGCTAGGGTTTCGATTACCAGGGAGCGAATCCGCTTAGCCTGGCTTTCGATCTGTTGTTTCTTGCCCTAAGCCGCTGCCGGGTCGTCCCCTTGTATACACGGGTTGACGCCCCGCGGCTTACAGAGTCCCGGCCGGCTCATACAACGTGTCCGGCCCGGTGACTTATCTTACATGCCTTACAATACAAGTTATATATACATGGCGGTTTACACTTACGGGCCTTAAGCCGCCTATGGGTTTTGGTCCCTTTAACAGGCCTACTACATGAACCGCCATCTTCAACATACTCATGGGCTTGGTCTATGAACCGCCATCAGGATAACCCGGCCCCTCCTGGGCGGGTCATATCCAATAGTCTGTTGGAAATATGCCCTAGAGGCAATAATAAAATGGTTATTATTATATTTCCTTGTTCATGATAATTGTCTATTGTTCATGCTATAATTGTGTTATCCGGAAATCGTAATACATGTGTGAATACATAGACCACAACATGTCCCTAGTGAGCCTCTAGTTGACTAGCTCGTTGATCAACAGATAGTCATGGTTTCCTGACTATGGACATTGGATGTCATTGATAACGGGATCACATCATTAGGAGAATGATGTGATGGACAAGACCCAATCCTAAGCATAGCACAAAGATCGTGTAGTTCGTTTGCTAGAGCTTTTCCAATGTCAAGTATCATTTCCTTAGACCATGAGATCGTGCAACTCCCGGGTGCCGTAGGAGTGCTTTGGGTGTACCAAACGTCACAACGTAACTGGGTGACTATAAAGGTGCACTACGGGTATCTCCGAAAGTGTCTGTTGAGTTGGCACAGATCGAGACTGGGATTTGTCACTCCGTATGACGGAGAGGTATCTCTGGGCCCACTCGGTAATGCATCATCATAATGAGCTCAATGTGACTAAGGAGTTAGCCACGGGATCATGCATTACGGTACGAGTAAAGAGACTTGGCGGTAGTGAGATTGAACGAGGTATTGGGATACCGACGATCGAATCTCGGGCAAGTAACGTACCGATTGACAAAGGGAATTGTATACGGGATTGATTGAATCCTCGACATCGTGGTTCATCCGATGAGATCATCGTGGAACATGTGGGAGCCAACATGGGTATCCAGATCCCGCTGTTGGTTATTGACCGGAGAGTCGTCTCGGTCATGTCTGCATGTCTCCCGAACCCGTAGGGTCTACACACTTAAGGTTCGGTGACGCTAGGGTTGTAGAGATATTAGTATGCGGAAACCCGAAAGTTGTTCGGAGTCCCGGATGAGATCCCGGACGTCACGAGGAGTTCCGGAATGGTCCGGAGGTGAAGAATTATATATAGGAAGTCAAGTTTCGGCCACCGGGAAAGTTTCGCGGGTTATCGGTATTGTACCGGGACCACCAGAAGGTTTTGTCGATCCTAAGAATGCTAACAAGGTATGCAAGCTCCAGCGCTCCATCTATGGGCTGGTGCAAGCATCTCGGAGTTGGAACATTTGATTTGATGAGATGATCAAAGCGTTTGGGTTTACACAGACTTATGGAGAAGCCTGTGTTTACAACAAAGTGAGTGGGAGCTCTGTATCATTTCTCTTATTATATGTGGATGACATACTATTGATGGGAAATGATATAGAATTCTTGGAAAGTATAAAGGCCTACTTGAACAAGTGTTTTTCAATGAAGGACCTTGGAGAAGCTGCTTATATATTAGACATCAAGATCTATAGAGATAGATCAAGACGCCTCATTGGTCTTTCACAAAGTACGTACCTTGACAAGATATTGAAGAAGTTCAATATGGATCAGTCCAAGAAGGGGTTCTTGCCTGTATTGCAAGGTGTGCAATTGAGCACGGCTCAATGCCCGACCACGACAGAAGATAGAGAAAAGATGAGTGTCATCCCCTATGCCTCGGCCATAGGGTCTATTATGTATGCCATGCTGTGTACCAGACCTGATGTAAACCTTGCCGTGAGTTTGGTAGGAAGGTACCAAAGTAATCCCGGCATGGAACACTGGACAGCGGTCAAGAACATCCTGAAGTACCTGAAAAGGACTAAGGATATGTTTCTCGTTTATGGAGGTGACGACGAGCTCGCCGTAAAGGGTTACGTCGACGCTAGCTTCGACACAGATCTGGATGACTCGAAGTCACAAACCGGATACGTGTATATTTTGAATGGAGGGGCAGTAAGCTGGTGCAGTTGCAAGCAAAGCATCGTGGCGGGATCTACATGTGAAGCGGAGTACATGGCGGCCTCAGAGGCAGCGCAAGAAGCAATATGGATGAAGGAGTTCATTACCGACCTAGGGGTGATTCCCAATGCGTCGGGCCCGATGACTCTCTTCTGTGACAACACTGGAGCTATTGTCCTTGCCAAGGAGCCCAGGTTTCACAGGAAGACCAGGCATATCAAGCGTCGCTTCAACTCCATTCGAGAAAGTGTTCAAAATGGAGACATAGATATTTGTAAAGTACATACGAACCTGAATGTAGCAGATCCATTGACTAAACCTCTCCCCAGAGCAAAACATGATCAACACCAGAACTCTATGGGTGTTCGATTCATCACAATGTAACTAGATTATTGACTCTAGTGCAAGTGGGAGACTGTTGGAAATATGCCCTAGAGGCAATAATAAAATGGTTATTATTATATTTCCTTGTTCATGATAATTGTCTATTGTTCATGCTATAATTGTGTTATCCGGAAATCGTAATACATGTGTGAATACATAGACCACAACATGTCCCTAGTGAGCCTCTAGTTGACTAGCTCGTTGATCAACAGATAGTCATGGTTTCCTGACTATGGACATTGGATGTCATTGATAACGGGATCACATCATTAGGAGAATGATGTGATGGACAAGACCCAATCCTAAGCATAGCACAAAGATCGTGTAGTTCGTTTGCTAGAGCTTTTCCAATGTCAAGTATCATTTCCTTAGACCATGAGATCGTGCAACTCCCGGGTGCCGTAGGAGTGCTTTGGGTGTACCAAACGTCACAACGTAACTGGGTGACTATAAAGGTGCACTACGGGTATCTCCGAAAGTGTCTGTTGAGTTGGCACGGATCGAGACTGGGATTTGTCACTCCGTATGACGGAGAGGTATCTCTGGGCCCACTCGGTAATGCATCATCATAATGAGCTCAATGTGACTAAGGAGTTAGCCACGGGATCATGCATTATGGTACGAGTAAAGAGACTTGCCGGTAACGAGATTGAACGAGGTATTGGGATACCGACGATCGAATCTCGGGCAAGTAACGTACCGATTGACAAAGGGAATTGTATACGGGATTGATTGAATCCTCGACATCGTGGTTCATCCGATGAGATCATCGTGGAACATGTGGGAGCCAACATGGGTATCCAGATCCCGCTGTTGGTTATTGACCGGAGAGTCGTCTCGGTCATGTCTGCATGTCTCCCGAACCCGTAGGGTCTACACACTTAAGGTTCGGTGACGCTAGGGTTGTAGAGATATTAGTATGCGGAAACCCGAAAGTTGTTCGGAGTCCCGGATGAGATCCCGGACGTCACGAGGAGTTCCGGAATTGTCCGGAGGTGAAGAGTTATATATAGGAAGTCCAGTTTCGGCCACCGGGAAAGTTTCGGGGGTTATCGGTATTGTACCGGGACCACCGGAAGGGTCCCGGGGGTCCACCGGGTGGGGCCACCTGTCCCGGAGGGCCCCATGGGCTGAAGTGGGGAGGGGAACCAGCCACTGGTGGGCTGGTGCGCCCCCCTTGGGCCTCCCCTGCGCCTAGGGTTGGAAACCCTGGGGTGGGGGGCGCCCCACTTGGCTTGGGTGGCAAGCCACCCCCTTGGCCGCCGCCCCCCCTCAGATGGGATCTCCAGGGGGCCGGCGCCCCCCCAGGGCCCCTATAAATAGTGGGGGGGGGGAGGGAGGGCAGCCGCACCACAGCCCCTGGCGCCTCCCTCTCCCTCCCGTGACACCTCTCCCTCCCGCTTGCGCTTGGCGAAGCCCTGCCGGGATCCCCGCTACTTCCACCACCACGCCGTCGTGCTGCTGGATCTCCATCAACCTCTCCTTCCCCCTTGTTGGATCAAGAAGGAGGAGACGTCGCTGCTCCATACGTGTGTTGAACGCGGAGGTGCCGTCCGTTCGGCGCTCGGTCATCGGTGATTTGGATCACGACGAGTACGACTCCATCAACCCCGTTCACTTGAACGCTTCCGCTCGCCATCTACAAGGGTATGTAGATGCACTCCTTTCCCCTCGTTGCTAGTAAACTCCATAGATGGATATTGGTGATGCGTAGAAAATTTTAAAATTCTGCAATGATCCCCAACAGTGGCATCATGAGCCAGGCCTATGCGTAGTTACTATGCATGAGTAGAACACAAAGCAGTTGTGGGCGTAGATGTTGTCAATTTTTCTTGCCACTACGAGTCTTATCTTGTTTCGGCGGTATTGTGGGATGAAGCGGCCCAGACCGACCTTACACGTACGCTTACGTGAGACAGGTTCCACCGACTGACATGCACTAGTTGCATAAGGTGGCTAGCGGGTGTCTGTCTCTCCCACTTTAGTCGGAACGGATTCGATGAAAAGGGTCCTTATGAAGGGTAAATAGAAATTGGCATATCACGTTGTGGTTTTACGTAGGTAAGAAATGTTCTTGTTAGAAACCTATAGAAGCCACGTAAAAACTTGCAACAACAATTAGAGGACGTCTAACTTGTTTTTGCAGCATGTGCCTTGTGATGTGATATGGCCAAAAAGGATGTGATGAATGAGATATATGTGATGTATGATATTGATCATGTTCTTGTAATAGGAATCACGACTTGCATGTCGATGAGTATGACAACCGGCAGGAGCCATAGGAGTTGTCTTTATTTTTTGTATGACCTGCGTGTCATTGAATAACGCCATGTAAATTACTTTACTTTATTGCTAAACACGTTAGCCATAGAAGTAGAAGTAATCGTTGGCGTGACAACTTCATGAAGACACGATGATGGAGATCATGGTGTCATGCCGGTGACGAAGATGATCATGGCGCCCCGAAGATGGAGATCAAAGGAGCAAAATGATATTGGCCATATCATGTCACTATTTGATTGCATGTGATGTTTATCATGTTTTACATCTTATTTGCTTAGAACGACGGTAGTAAGTAAGATGATCCCTTATAATAATTTCAAGAAAGTGTTCCCCCTAACTGTGCACCGTTGCGAAGGTTCGTTGTTTCGAAGCACCACGTGATGATCGGGTGTGATAGATTCTAACGTTCGCATACAACGGGTGTTGACGAGCCTAGCATTTACAGACATGGCCTCGGAACACACGCAATACACTTAGGTTGACTTGACGAGCCTAGCATGTACAGACATGGCCTCGGAACACGGAAGACCGAAAGGTCGAGCATGAGTCGTATAGAAGATACGATCAACATGAAGATGTTCACCGATCTTGACTAGTCCATCTCACGTGATGATCGGACACGGCCTAGTTAACTCGGATCATGTTTCACTTAGATGACTGGAGGGATGTCTATCTGAGTGGGAGTTCATTGAATAATTTGATTAGATGAACTTAATTATCATGAACTTAGTCTAAAATCTTTACAATATGTCTTGTAGATCAAATGGCCCACGTTGCCCTCAACTTCAACACATTCCTAGAGAAAACCAAGCTGAAAGATGATGGCAACAACTATACGGACTGGGTCCGGAACCTAAGGATCATCCTCATAGCTGCCAAGAAAGATTATGTCCTAGAAGCACCGCTAGGTGACGCACCCATCCCAGAGAACCAAGACGTTATGAACGCTTGGCAGCAGCGTGCTGATGATTACTCCCTCGTTCAGTGCGGCATGCTTTACAGCTTAGAACCGGGGCTCCAAAAGCGTTTTGAGCAACATGGAGCATATGAGATGTTCGAAGAGCTGGAAATGGTTTTCCAAGCTCATGCCCGGGTCGAGAGATATGAAGTCTCCGACAAGTTCTTCAGTTGTAAGATGGAGGAAAATAGTTCTGTCAGTGAGCACATACTCAAAATGTCTGGGTTACACAACCGCTTGACTCAGCTGGGAGTTAATCTCCCGGATGACGCGGTCATTGACAGAATCCTTCAGTCGCTTCCACCGAGCTACAAGAGCTTTGTGATGAACTTCAATATGCAGGGGATGGAAAAGACCATTCCTGAGGTATATTCAATGCTGAAATCAGCGGAGGTGGAGATCAAAAAGGAACATCAAGTGTTGATGGTGAATAAAACCACTAAGTTCAAGAAGGGCAAGGGTAAGAAGAACTTCAAGAAGGACGACAAGGGAGTTGCCGCGCCCGGTAAGCCAGTTGCCGGGAAGAAGCCAAAGAATGGACCCAAGCCTGAGACTGAGTGCTTTTATTGCAAGGGAAGTGGTCACTGGAAGCGGAATTGCCCCAAATACTTAGCGGACAAAAAGGCCGGCAACACCAAAGGTATATGTGATATACATGTAATTGATGTGTACCTTACCAGTACTCGTAGTAGCTCCTGGGTATTTGATACCGGTGCGGTTGCTCATATTTGTAACTCAAAAACAGGAGCTGCGGAATAAGCGGACACTGGCGAAGGACGAGGTGACGATGCGCGTCGGGAATGGTTCCAAGGTCGATGTGATCGCCGTCGGCACGCTACCTCTACATTTACCTACGGGATTAGTTTTAAACCTCAATAATTGTTATTTAGTGCCAGCTTTGAGCATGGACATTGTATCTGGATCTCGTTTAATGCGAGATGGCTACTCATTTAAATCCGAGAATAATGGTTGTTCTATTTATATGAGAGATATGTTTTATGGTCATGCCCCGCTGGTTAATGGTTTATTCTTAATGAATCTCGAACGTGATGTTACAGATATTCATAGTGTGAATACCAAAAGGTGTAAAGTTGATAACGGTAGTCCCACATACTTGTGGCACTGCCGCCTTGGTCACATTGGTGTCAAGCGCATGAAGAAGCTCCATGCTGATGGACTTTTAGAGTCTCTCGATTATGAATCATTTGACACATGCGAACTATGCCTCATGGGCAAAATGACCAAGACTCCGTTCTCCGAAACAATGGAGCGAGCAACCAACTTATTGGAAATCATACATACCGATGTGTGCGGTCCAATGAGTGTTGAGGCTTGCGGAGGATATCGTTATGTTCTCACTCTCACTGATGACTTGAGTAGATATGGGTATGTCTACCTAATGAAACACAAGTCTGAGACTTTTGAAAAGTTCAAGGAATTTTAGAGTGAGGTTGAGAATCAATGTGACAGAAAAATAAAGTTCCTACGATCAGATCGTGGAGGGGAATATTTAAGTCACGAATTTGGCACACACTTAAGGAAATGTGGAATAGTTTCACAACTCACGCCGCCTGGAACACCTCAGAGAAATGGTGTGTCCGAACGTCGTAATCGCACTCTATTGGATATGGTGCGATCTATGATGTCTCTTACCGATCTACCGCTCTCATTTTGGGGCTATGCTTTAGAGACTGCCGCATTCACTTTAAATAGGGCTCCGTCGAAATCCGTTGAGACGACACCGTATGAATTATGGTTTGGGAAGAAACCTAAGCTGTCGTTTCTAAAAGTTTGGGGATGCGATGCTTATGTCAAGAAACTTCAACCTGAAAAGCTCGAACCCAAGTCGGAAAAATGCGTCTTCATAGGATACCCTAAGGAAACCATTGTGTATACCTTCTACCTCAGATCCGAAGGCAAGATCTTTGTTGCCAAGAATGGGTCCTTTCTGGAGAAAGAGTTTCTCTCGAAAGATGTGAGTGGGAGGAAAGTGGAACTTGATGAGGTGATAGTCACCCCTTCCGAACCGGAAAGTAGCACAGCGCGGGAAGATGTTCCTGTGGTGCCTACACCGACTGGGGAGGAAGTTAATGATGATGATCATGAAGCTTCGGATCAAGTTACTGCTCAACTTCGTAGGTCCACAAGGACACGTTCCGCACCAGAGTGGTACGGCAACCCTGTCCTAGAAATCATGTTGTTAGACAACGGTGAACCTTCGAACTATGAAGAAGCGATGGCGGGCCCGGATTCCAACAAATGGCTTGAAGCCATGAAATCCGAGATAGGATCCATGTATGAAAACGAAGTATGGACTTTGACTGACTTGCCCGATGATCGGTGAGCCATAGAAAATAAATGGATCTTTAAGAAGAAGACAGACGCGGATGGTAATGTGACCATCTATAAGGCTCGACTTGTCGCTAAGGGTTATCACAAGTTCAAGGGGTTGACTATGATGATACTTTCTCACCCGTAGCGAAGCTGAAGTCCGTCCGAATCATGTTAGCAATTGCCGCATTCTATGACTATGAGATATGGCAAATGGACGTCAAAACGGCATTCCTTAACGGCTTTCTTAAGGAAGAATTGTATATGATGCAGCTGGAAGGTTTTGTCGATCCTAAGAATGCTAACAAGATATGCAAGCTCCAGCGCTCCATCTATGGGCTGGTGCAAGCATCTCGGAGTTGGAACATTTGATTCGATGAGATGATCAAAGCGTTTGGGTTTACACAGACTTATGGAGAAGCCTGTGTTTACAAGAAAGTGAGTGGGAGCTCTGTATCATTTCTCTTATTATATGTGGATGACATACTATTGATGGGAAATGATATAGAATTCTTGGAAAGTATAAAGGCCTACTTGAACAAGTGTTTTTCAATGAAGGACCTTGGAGAAGCTGCTTATATATTAGGCATCAAGATCTATAGAGATAGATCAAGACGCCTCATTGGTCTTTCACAAAGTACGTACCTTGACAAGATATTGAAGAAGTTCAATATGGATCAGTCCAAGAAGGGGTTCTTGCCTGTATTGCAAGGTGTGCAATTGAGCACGGCTCAATGCCCGACCACGACCGAAGATAGAGAAAAGATGAGTGTCATCCCCTATGCCTCGGCCATAGGGTCTATTATGTATGCCATGCTGTGTACCAGACCTGATGTAAACCTTGCCGTGAGTTTGGTAGGAAGGTACCAAAGTAATCCCGGCATGGAACACTGGACAACGGTCAAGAACATCCTGAAGTACCTGAAAAGGACTAAGGATATGTTTCTCGTTTATGGAGGTGACGACGAGCTCGTCGTAAAGGGTTACGTCGACGCTAGCTTTGACACAGATCTGGATGACTCGAAGTCACAAACCGGATACGTGTATATTTTGAATGGAGGGGCAGTAAGCTGGTGCAGTTGCAAGTGGGAGACTGTTGGAAATATGCCCTAGAGGCAATAATAAAATGGTTATTATTATATTTCCTTGTTCATGATAATTGTCTATTGTTCATGCTATAATTGTGTTATCCGGAAATCGTAATACATGTGTGAATACATAGACCACAACATGTCCCTAGTGAGCCTCTAGTTGACTAGCTCGTTGATCAACAGATAGTCATGGTTTCCTGACTATGGACATTGGATGTCATTGATAACGGGATCACATCATTAGGAGAATGATGTGATGGACAAGACCCAATCCTAAGCATAGCACAAAGATCGTGTAGTTCGTTTGCTAGAGCTTTTCCAATGTCAAGTATCATTTCCTTAGACCATGAGATCGTGCAACTCCCGGGTGCCGTAGGAGTGCTTTGGGTGTACCAAACGTCACAACGTAACTGGGTGACTATAAAGGTGCACTACGGGTATCTCCGAAAGTGTCTGTTGAGTTGGCACGGATCGAGACTGGGATTTGTCACTCCGTATGACGGAGAGGTATCTCTGGGCCCACTCGGTAATGCATCATCATAATGAGCTCAATGTGACTAAGGAGTTAGCCACGGGATCATGCATTATGGTACGAGTAAAGAGACTTGCCGGTAACGAGATTGAACGAGGTATTGGGATACCGACGATCGAATCTCGGGCAAGTAACGTACCGATTGACAAAGGGAATTGTATACGGGATTGATTGAATCCTCGACATCGTGGTTCATCCGATGATATCATCGTGGAACATGTGGGAGCCAACATGGGTATCCAGATCCCGCTGTTGGTTATTGACCGGAGAGTCATCTCGGTCATGTCTGCATGTCTCCCGAACCCGTAGGGTCTACACACTTAAGGTTCGGTGACGCTAGGGTTGTAGAGATATTAGTATGCGGAAACCCGAAAGTTGTTCGGAGTCCCGGATGAGATCCCGGACGTCACGAGGAGTTCCGGAATGGTTCGGAGGTGAAGAATTATATATAGGAGTCCAGTTTCGGCCACCGGGAAAGTTTCGGGGGTTATCGGTATTGTACCGGGACCACCGGAAGGGTCCCGGGGGTCCACCGGGTGGGGCCACCTGTCCCGGAGGGCCCCATGGGCTGAAGTGGGGAGGGGAACCAGCCACTGGTGGGCTGGTGCGCCCCCCTTGGGCCTCCCCTGCGCCTAGGGTTGGAAACCCTGGGGTGGGGGGGCGCCCCACTTGGCTTGGGGGGCAAGCCACCCCCTTGGCCGCCGCCCCCCCCTCAGATGGGATCTCCAGGGGGCCGGCGCCCCCCAGGGCCCCTATAAATAGTGGGGGAGGGGGGAGGGAGGGCAGCCGCACCACAGCCCCTGGCGCCTCCCTCTCCCTCCCGTGACACCTCTCCCTCCCGCTTGCGCTTGGCGAAGCCGTGCCGGGATCCCCGCTACTTCCACCACCACGCCGTCGTGCTGCTGGATCTCCATCAACCTCTCCTTCCCCCTTGCTGGATCAAGAAGGAGGAGACGTCGCTGCTCCGTACGTGTGTTGAACGCGGAGGTGCCGTCCGTTCGGCGCTCGGTCATCGGTGATTTGGATCACGACGAGTACGACTCCATCAACCCCGTTCACTTGAACGCTTCCGCTCGCCATCTACAAGGGTATGTAGATGCACTCCTTTCCCCTCGTTGCTAGTAAACTCCATAGATGGATGTTGGTGATGCGTAGAAAATTTTAAAATTCTGCAACGATCCCCAACATAGCCATATCCCCAATAAGTAGGCATGGGTGTTTTCATACCTTTGCTTTCTTGCATGTTGAACTTCTTGAATAATTCCTTGGTGTACTTTGTTTGAGAAACAAAGGTGCCTTCCTTAGTTTGCTTGATTTACAAACCAAGAAAGAACTTTAGTTCACTCATCATAGACATCTCAAACTTCTTCGACATTAGCTTCCCAAACTTTTCACTAAAATGAGGGTTAGTCGAGCCAAATATGATATCATCAACATAAATTTGGCACACAAATAATTCACCATTAACCCTTTTAGTAAAAAGAGTAGAATCTATCTTTCCAATCTCAAATCCTTTTTCAATAAGGAAGTTGGTCAAGCATTTATACCACGCTCTAGGAGCTTGTTTAAGACCATAAAGAGCTTTGTGAAGTTTGTAAACATGGTCGGGTTTCTTAGGATTGACAAAGCCGGGAGGTTGTTTAACATAAACTTCCTCCTCTATTTCACCATTTAGAAAAGCACTTTTAATATCCATTTGGTACAAGGTAATATCATGGTGATTAGCATAGGCAAGTAAGATGCGGATGGACTCAAGTTTAGCAACGGGGCATATGTCTCACCATAGTCCATACCTTCGACTTGAGTGTAGCCTTGGGCGACGAGACGTGCTTTGTTACGAACTACTTGTCCATCTTCGTCTTGCTTGTTGCGAAACACCCATTTGGTACCAATGATGTTGTGGTTGTTGTCGGGCTTCTCGACCAATGTCCACACTTGGTTTCTCTCAAAGTTGTGTAGCTCTTCATGCATGGCATTTATCCAATCCGGATCTTCCAATGCTTCTTCAACCTTCATAGGTTCAATGCTAGAGATGAATGAATAATGTTCACAAAAATTAGCCAAACAATTTTTAGAGCGAGTGATTCTCCCGGTTTGAATATCAGTGAAGATTTTTTCGACGGGATGGTCTCTTGAGACTCTTGCTCGAACTCGTGAGAGCTTTTGCTTGGGTCGGGGTGGAACATCTTCTTCATCATCTTGTCCTTCTTCTTGGCCTTCTTCATTGTTGACGTTGTCGTCCTCTTGTCGTGGTGGAGAAGGAGGTTGATGAGGTTCATCTTGGTGTACTTCCTCGTTTTCTTCATCTTGGTGTGTCCCACTCATGGATGCTTCCATGTCAACTCTTGGTCCACCTTGTAGTGAGGTAGAAGCTTCCACTTGGACGAACGAGGTACTCTCCTTCACCTCCGTTGGACGGATCTTGCCAATAGACAAGTCTTGGATTGCTTCCGAAGGGTCTTTGTCTCCTACATCGATTGGCAATTGCTCTACTTGCGAGCCGTTAGATTCATCAAACTTCACATCTACCGTCTCTTCAACCTTTCGGGTGAAATTGTTGTAGACACGGTAAGTGTGAGAGTTTGAGCCATAACCAAGTAGGAAACCTTCATGAGACTTAGGAGCAAATTTAGAACGACGATGCTTATCAAGAATGTAACACTTTGAGCCGAATACTCGAACGTATCCAACTTGGGGTTTGTTACCGGTGAGAAGCTCGTATGCCGTCTTGCCGAGTAGCTTGTGAAGATACAAGCGATTTGTTGCATGACAAGCCGTCTCAACCGCTTCTGCCCAAAAGTGTTTTGGAGTCTTGTACTCATCAAGCATCGTTCTCGCCATCTCAATAAGAGTCCGATTCTTCCTCTCAACAACTCCATTTTGTTGAGGTGTGTACGTAGCCGAGAACTCGTGTAAAATCCCCTCTTCGTCAAGAAAGGTATCCACATTTGTGTTCTTGAACTCCGTTCCGTTGTCGTTGCGAACCTTCTTGATCTTCACTTCAAATTGATTTTGGGCCTTCCTAGCGAAGTTCTTGAAGATCTTTTGGACCTGCGATTTATCATCAAGAAAGAACATCCACGTAAATCTTGAAAAATCATCAACTATGACTAGACCAAATGAGTTTCCACCGAGACTCTTGTAGGCTGGGACCGAAGAGATCCATATGAAGTAGCTCGAGCGGTCTTCTCGTGGTCATGATGTTCTTCACGGGGTGACTTCCTCCGACTTGTTTTCCTGCTTGACAAGCACTACACAATCTATCCTTGTCAAATATAACATCTTTCACTCCAAGGATATGATTACCTTTAATAAGCTTATCAAGATTTCGCATGCCCACATGACCTAACCTTCTATGCCACAACCAGCCTTTAGAAGATTTAGCAATAAAACAAGTTCTAGGTTGAGCCTTTTTAGTGAAATCAACAATGTAAAGATCACCTCTACGTATACCGGTAAAGACCATATTATGATTATCTCTACGAAACACTTGGCAATCTGCTTCAGTGAATAGGACATTGAAACCAAAGTCAGCAAGTCTGGATACGGAAAGTAGATTATAGCCAAGAGATTCAACGAGCATAACATTTTGTATGGAGCTATCATGTGAGATGGCCACCTTACCAAGGCCAACCACCTTACCCTTTGAGTTATCACCAAAAGTGACATACTTTCGAGGTCCGTCGTTTTCAGCAAGCTCACGAAATATATCCTTATCTCCGGTAATATGATCGGTACATCCACTATCAAGGACCCATTCCTTTCCTCCAGCCATGTAGCCGCGAAGATTTGCCATAAGACCGAAGTGTCTCATAGACTCATTGAGGTTGAAGTCACTATCCTCATCCTCATCATAGTATCCGTGTTCAACATCGTCTTGTGATGGATCAACTCCTAGAGAGAATGATTCATTAGAGTTATGGCCATGATAATGTGCATCTTTATGAATTCTAATGACTTCGGAGATGATATCTATCTATTATATACATATATATACATAAAACAAGAGGCAAACAAGCCATTACGTTCATCCACATATGCTAATATTTTTTACACCGTTTGATTAGAATAACGATGGTTGAGATTTAAAGGTTCTTACGTAACGTTATAGAATATATGTATAGGTTATATTGAACCATGATGTTGTCACGTCTGTACATGCGCAATAAGCAAGCGTGGAAAGACTATTTTTCTTAACATTGCATAAGAGACCGTGTCTTACAAGGCTAGGTAATTGGAAACTGAAACGCGGCAACTTGTACGATGGCTGCCTAAAGTGGAAGTACACGCAATAATATATAGTCCGTTGATGTGCCCCAATAAGAGCACACCAAGCAAACCAACCTGTGGTTGGATGGTTAGAGGGACTGTGGTGTCCCCAGCCCACCAGGGTTCAGATCCTGGTGCTCGCATTTATTCCTGGATTTATTTCAGGATTTCCGGCGACGCGCATTCAGTGGGAGGAGACGTTCCCGTCGACGACGAGGTGCCTACGGTGACTTCGTAAATCTCAAGATGATATGCCGGCTCAGTCTTTCGGAGGTGCTCATAGGGGTAGGGTGTGCGTGTGTGCGTTCATAGAGGTGAGTGTATGCGCGTGTATATGAGCGCTTGTGTCTGTACTGATGTTAAAAAAAAATATAGTCCGTTGATTTTAGCTGTAACAGCTCAGATTAAAAGATTTAAGAAGCACACACAACAATAGACGCGGAGGTCGGACGTACAAGCCTCATGTGACGAGGAAATACTACATCCCTAAAAAAACAAGGAAATATTACATGGAGTCATTCCTGGACATGTATCACGTGTATTCTTTTTTTTAGAACAATAGAGGAGGAGGGGCGAACGTACAAGCCTCTAACCTAAAAATACATCGACATGAACACACATATAGAACGTACAACCATGGAAAATCGATGCATCCCCACATCGGATGCGAACAAAAATAAGCACGTGTAGGACATGGACACATTCAACCATACAATCTATCTTCTATTATATACATAATACAGAAGTTAAACAAGCCATCATGTTCATCCACATGTATTAGATTATCTTGATCGTCAATTTTATACATCAACTGTCAAGATTTAAAGAGATTGACTACGAAATTGGAATAGATTAAAGAGATTGACTACGAAATTGGAAAGAAAACAAATTGGCTAGAGGTTTCCTAATCTCTTCACGACTCTTTCTCTAAAAAAAGACTCCGCATAAGACTCAGATTTATCTCCTTATTATAAGCAAAAAGAGAATGACTATTAAACGGTTGGAAAGGAAAAAAAAAAACGACCAGAGAGTTTCCTAATATGATTCGGAAATTAAACAAGGAAACAATTATTTAGGTTTTATCTTCTTATATAGGCAAAAAAAAGATTGACTACGAATTTCAAAAATAGCTAAAACCACGACTGTTTTATCTTCTTATTTAATTATTAATTTCCAATAAACAAGGAAACAATATATTATCCATAAATATTATTCTTGATTTCATATTATATCAAGCCACGACTGTTCATTTTTCTAAGAAAGAAAAATCGAAGTATCCAAATGTGTGGGCCACCTCATAGATAATAATGCGGAAGTATCAGATACTTTGAGTGCCAACAAAGCACACATGGCACAAACACAACAGTACAACAAATAAAATAAACTGCAAAATGGAAAACATTCAAAAAAAAATATTTCCCATAGGTAAGTTAAGTTACCATCATTGGACATTACTGACTGTGGCAAAGTCTACTATCATGGTCTAAATATATAGCTCACTAAACCTCATATGCAGCCCATATAAGCTCGGGGGTTGACACAGTCATTGAGAAAAATAAAATGCAATCAAATCCTATAAATTTTGTTTGATTCAAGATGATATCAAATAGATAAGGAACCAATATGCGACAAAGAGAAAAAAAACACATGAGATTTTATGTGAGAATAATGAATTTTCTATGATGAAACAAAAAAACATATTGTGTCCCTGGTCAATAGGGAAACATAACAGAAGGACACACGAGGAGGATGAGACTACTACTAGGAATATAAAGGATTGAAAAAAAGTAAGAACAACTTTTTGAAGGCAATGATGAGTGCTAATGCTATATGAAATATAAATAAAGAAATCACTATTTCATCTAAAGGCGGTCTCCACTAATGAATCAAAATTTGCACAACTAAGAAACGATAAACATTTGCTAATTGAACAACACAGAGCAATAATCATACCCAAGAGAAGTGGGCGTCCCTAATCCATAATAATCCACAAAGCCAGTAAAAAAATTAAACTAACAATTAGCATATATCCATAAAAAATTTCACTTTTTGACGCAAAGTGAAACATGCATTAATTTTTGCTAAATAACAAGATCATGTATTGAAGTACTAGGTACATTCAGAAAAAAAGATGACAACAACAATAAGTCTAGCCGCGCAAATGCGCGGGTGGCCCTGCTAGTTGCTAATGATTCCAACATATCCTTTGGCACGCATAAGGTCACGAAGCTCAAACAAACAATCACCATACTTGGGATCATTAGGACTCATCTTAGTCAAAGCAATAGACTTATGAAGGATCTCATATAAGTTTTTCAAGGAATAGTTCGGAAATCGTTCCTCAAGAAATCTCCATATAGTGTAGGCACAATCAAGAGTAGGCAAGCAACCAATCAAGTTTCTAGGCAAACCTCTAGTGATAAGATTAACAGTTCTAAAGTTGCGGATCATGTCAATGGACTCATCAAGGGTAGGATGCAATGGATCAACATGAGGTGCACAAGGGCTAGTAATATACTTGCTCAAATGATATTCATTGAGAATCACAAGCATCTCATTTTTCCACTCATGAAAGTACTCTCCCTCAAGAATAGGCACTCTACGTCTAAGACTCCCCAACGTAGACTCATCCATCTTCCTTCAAAGGTGTTTAAACCAAAGCAATGGAGACCAAAGCTCTGATACCAATTGAAAGGATCGAGAAGAGGTGTCTAGAGGGGGGGGGGTTGAATAGACTCTTAGCAAAGAAAAGTTGCAGTTTTCATTTTCTTCAAGTTGAGGTGGAGTTTTAGCACAAGTTTAAACATTCACAATACATATCAAGCAAGCATGACAAGAGTATATGAGCAGCGGAAAGTAAAGCATGCAATTTGCGAGAATGTAAAGGGGTGGGATTGGAGTGTGCAAACGCAATTGGTGACACGGAGATTTTTTCCCGTGGTTCCGATAGGTGGTGCTATCGTACATCCACGTTGATTGAGACTTCAACCCATGAAGGGTAACAGTTGCGCGAGTCCACGGAGGGCTCCACCCACGAAGGGTCCACGGAGAAGCAACCTTGTCTATCCCACCATGGCCATCGCCCACGAAGGACTCGCCTCACTAGGGTAGATCTTCACGAAGTAGGCGATCTCCTTGCCCGTATAAACTCCTTGGTTCAACTCCATAATCTTGACGGAGGCTCCCAAGTGACACCTAACCAATCTAGGAGACACCACTCTCCAAAAGGTAATAGATGGTGTGTTGATGATGAACTCCTTGCTCTTGTGCTTCAAACGATAGTCTCCCCAACACTCAACTCTCTCTCACGGATTTGGATTTGGTGGAAAGATGATTTGGGTGGAAAGCAAGTTGGAGAAGGCTAGAAATCAAGATTTATGTGGTTGGAATGGAATATCTTGATCTCAACACATGAGTAGGTGGTTCTCTCTCAGAAAATGTATGCTGGAAGTGTAGGCATGTTCTGATGGCTCTCCTCACGAATGAAGAGTGGGTGGAGGGGTATATATAGCCTCCACACAAAATCTAACCGTTACACAAAATTCACCAAACTCGGTGGGACCGAATCAGAAAACTCGGTCGGACCTATTTAGTTCATAATGACTGTTAGGCATTTCGGTGGGACCGATATGATCAACTCGGTGGGACCGATGTGCTAGGGTTAGGGTAAAACCTCATCTCGGTTTGACCGATTACACAAACTCGGTGGGACCGATTTTGATAATGAGCTAACTAGAGAGTTGGTCAAGCAAACTCGGTGAGACCGATTACCAATCTTGGTTGAGCCAAAAATATTGCAACAGGAACCAGAGAGTTTGCAAGCCCATCTCGGTGAGACCGAATTGATTAGGGTTTCTGGCAGTGGCTATGTCAAATGAACTCGGTGGCGCCGGATAGATCAAATCGGTTGGGCCAAGTTTGACTTTTGGTTTGGGACATATGTGGATATGAGAAAGTGGTTGAGGGCTTTGGAGCATATCACTAAGCACTTTGAGCAAGCAAGCCATTAAGCAACACCTCATCCCCTTTTAATAATATTGGCTTTTCCTAGGGACTCAATGTGATCTTGGATCACTAAAATGAAAATGTAGAGTCTTGAGCTTTTGAGCTTGAGCCAATCCTTTGTCCTTAGCATCTTGAAGGGGTTCCACATCCTCTTGTCCACGCCACTCCATCTGTTGAACTTATCTGAAATATACTGGATAAAAACATTAGTCCAACAAGAGATATGTTGACATTAATTACCAAAACCACCCAGGGAGTACTTGTGCTTTCAGCTAGCACGTCACCACTATTGTCATATTATATCATGGCCGTTTGAGATACCTTATTATTGCTTGCTAGCTGATTATGTCATTGATATGAGTTAATATAATTTTTAAGAGTTATTGTTGGCATGGTTAGTTATAATGTTGGCTGAAAACCCGGGTGCTGTTTAAGCTTATTTATGCAAATAAGAGCAAAAGAGTTTGTAAAAGTTTTTCTTTTTCACTTTCAGTTTATCAACTGGATTGCTTGAGGACAAGCAAAGGTTTAAGCTTGGGGGAGTTGATATGTCTTCAACGTATCTACTTTTCCTAACGCTTTTCCTCTTGTTTTGGACTCTAATTTGCATGATTTGAATGAAACTAACCCCGGACTGACGCAGTTTTTAGCAGAACTACCATGGTGTTGTTTTTGTGCAGAAATAAAAGTTCTTGGAATGGAACGAAACTTTGCGAGGAATTTTTATATAATAAATAATAATTTCTAGAGCCAAGACCTATTAGAGAGGGGCCCCTGGGTGGGCACAACCCACCAGGGCGCGCCCCCTCTCCTGGCGCGCCCAGGTGGGTTGTCCCCACCTGGTGGCCCCGCTGACCCTGAAACCGACGCTATAAAATCCTATTTTCCAGAAAAAATAAGGGAGAAAGAATTATCGCGATCCATGAGACGGAGCCACCGTCACCTCGAGTTCTTCATCGGGAGGCAAGATCTGGAGTCCGTTTGGGGCTCTGGAGAGGGGGATCTTCGTCCTTCATCATCACCAACCCTTCTCCATCACCAATTCCATGATGCTCCCCACCGGGAGTGAGTAATTCCTTCGTAGGCTCGCTGGTCGGTGAGGAGTTGGATGAGATTCATCATGTAATCGAGTTAGGTTTGTTAGGGCTTGATCCCTAGTATCCACTATGTTCTTAGATTGATGTTGCTATGACTTTGCTATGCTTAATGCTTTTCACTTTGGGCCCGGGGTGCCATGAACTCAGATCTGAACCGTTTATGTTATCATCATTATATCCATGTTCTAGATCCCATCTTGCAAGTTATAGTCACCTACTACGTGTTATTGATACATCTCCAACGTATCTATAATTTTTGATTGTTCCATGCTGTTTTATTATCAATCTTGGATATTTTATAATAATTTTATAGTCATTTTATACTATTTTTTGTACTAACCTATTGACATAGTGCCGTGTCAGTTGCTGTTTTTTCCATGTTTTTTACATTGCAGGAAATCAATATCGGACGAAGTCCAAATGCCACGAAACTCCACGGAGAATTTTTATGGGCCAGAAGGAACACAACGGGCCCTGGTTGCACCTGGGGGGAGTCCCGAGGAGGGGACAACCCACCAGGGCGTGCCAGGAGGCCCAGGCGCGCCCAGGTGGGTTGTGCCCACCTCGGGTGTCCCCCGAGCCGCCTCTTTTCTCTATAAATACCCCAAAAATACCAGAACCCTAGGGGAGTCGATGAAATATTCATCCAGCCGCTGTAGAGTCCAGAACCACCAAATCCATTCTAGACACCATCTCGGATGGGGATCACCACCTCCATTGGTGCCTCTCCGATGATGCGTGAGTAGTTCTTTGTAGACCTTCGGGTCCGTAGTTAGTAGCTAGATGGCTTTCTCTCTCTCTCTCTCTCTCTCTCTCTCGTTGAATTCTCAATACAATGGTCTCTTGGAGATCCATATGATGTAACTCTTTTTCGTTGTGTTTGTTGGGATCTGATGAACTTTGAGTTTATGATCAGTCATACCTTTTTATATCCATGAAAGTTATTTGAGTTTCTTTGATCTCTTATATGCATGATCTCTTATAGCCTCGTATTTCTTCTCCGATATTTGGGTTTTGTTTGGCCAACTTGATCTATTTATCTTGCAATGGGAAGAGGTGCCCGATAGTGGGTTCAATCTTACGGTGCTTGCTCCCAGTGACAGAAAGGGAAACAACACGTATGTATCGTTGCTACTAAGGATAAACAGATGGGATCTATATCTACGCAATAGATAAACGGATCTTGTCTACATCATGTCATCGTTCTTATTGCATTACTCTGTTTTTCCATTAACTTAATACACTAGATGAATGCTGGATAGCGGTCGATGTGTGGAGTATTAGTAGTAGATGCAGGCAGGATTCGGTCTACTAATCTTGGACGTGATGCCTATGTAATGATCATTGCCTGGATATCGTCATAATTATTTGAGGTTCTATCAATTGCCCAACAGTAATTTGTTTACCCACCGTTTGCTATCTTTCTTGAGAGAAGCCACTAGTGGAACCTACGGCCGCCAGGTCTTCTTCCTCATATATTTGCTTGCGATCTACTTTTCCTTTGCATTTTTATTTAGATCTATTAAACCAAAAATACAAAAATACTTTGCTGCACTTTATTTTATTTGCGATCTATTATTCCAATCTATTACAAATTTCTGGCATCGTTACCCGAAAGGGATTGACAACCCCTTTAGCACGTCGGGTTGCGAGGTGTTGTTATTTGTGTGCAGGTGCTGTTTACGTTGTGTTGCTTGGTTCTCCTACTGGTTCGATAACCTTGGTTTCTTCACTGAGGGAAATACCTACCGTCGATGTGCTGCATCATCCCTTCCTCTTTGGGGAAATACCGACGTAGTCCTAGCAGACAAGAGCTTTTCTGCGCGCTATAGTCAGAGAGCAATCAGTTATGATCCGGCAACCCCTGAGTGACAATAGTCGGGACCACTCCCGGTGATGACCGTAGTTTGAGGAGTTCATGTATTCACTTTGTGTTAATGCTTTGTTCCGATTCTCTATTAAAAGGAGGCCTTAATATCCCTTAGTTTCCAATATGGACCCCGCTGCCACGGGAGGGTAGGACAAAAGATGTCATGCAAGTTCTTTCCATAAGCACGTATGAATATTTACGGAATACATGCCTACATTATATTGATGAATTGGAGCTAGTGCCGTATCGCCCTAGGTTATAACTGTCTCATGATGAATATCATCCAACAAGTCACCGATCCAATGCCTACGAATTTACCTTATATTGTTTCTGCTAAGTTACTACTGCTACCATCACTGTTGCACTTGCTACAAATCCTGCTATCACTGTGACTGTTACTGTTGCTGCTGTTACTACTATCAAAACTATCATACTACTTTGCTACTGATTACTTGCTACAAATAATTAATCAACATGTGTGGTTGAATTGACAACTCAGCTGCTAATACCTTCAAATATTCTTTGGATCCCCTTGTGTCGAATCTATAAATTTGGGTTGAATATTCTACCCTCGAAAACTGTTGCGATCCCCTATACTTGTGGGTTATCAAGATTCTCCTAATGGTTCGATAACCTTGGTCTCATCACTGAGGGAAATACCTACCGTAGTTGTGCTGCGTCATTCGTTCCTCTTTGGGGATAATAATATTATTAATGTCAATTGTGATAATAATATGCAAAACCCAAAGCTTGGGGTTGTTAATTTTGATATGTCCACTACTTATTGCAATGATCATGATTGGGGTGATAACGTTTCTTATGATCTTGAAAAATTGTTTATGCCTCATGATGAATATGCTATTGATAATAATGCTTGCATTAATATTAAAAGTGGGTTTGGAGAGGTCATGACTTTATTTGATGATAATCCCACTATTTTGGAAGAGTGTCAACTTTGCATGCATATGGATCATGAAGAGAATATTTTATGTGATAGCTATATTGTTGAATTTGATTATAATCCTACGTGTAATTATTATGAGAGAGAAAAATATGGTTAGACTTAAATGTGTTTTCCATATGTTTCATGATGCTCTCTTTGTGTTTCAATAATTATCTTTCATGTGAGCATCATTGAAATTATTTATGCCTAGCTAGGGGCGTAAAATGATAGCGCTTGTTGGGAGGCAACCCAATGAATAAAATTTATTTTTTCTTTTTCTTTCTGTTCTTGAGTGTTTGCACAATTATGCTACTGTTATGATTGTTTTATTTTTGTGTTTTAGTTAGTGTTTGTGCCAAGCAAAGCCTTTGGGATCATGTTGGGTGATAGTTGCTTTGATCTTGTTGGAAAACAGAAACTTTTGCGTCCAGTAAAATAATTTTTAAAAATCACAGAAGCGACGAAAAATTCTGTTTTTACAGAAGATTGATATGCAAATTGCCCATGTTGCCCTAATGTTTTAGAATTTTCGGAGTTACATAAGTATTCAAAATATTTAGTTTGCTACAGACTGTTCTGTTTTTGACAGATTCTGTTTCCGTTGTGTTATGCGCTTGTTCTGATGATTCTATGGTTTCCTTTGAAGAGTTTTTGCCATGGAAAAGTTAAAATACAGTAGATATAATACAATAACAAAATATGAATGGGTTTTCAATAGTACTTAAAGTAGTGATTTGCTTTCTTATACTAACGGATCTCACGAAGTTTTGTTGAGTTTTGTGTGATTGAAGTTTTCAACTTTTGGGTGAGATCGCGATGGATGAAGGAATAAGGATTAGCAAAAGGCTAAGCTTGGAGTTGCCCGTGGCACCCCAAGATAATATTCAAGAAGTATCAAGCAACTAAGCTTGGGGATGCCCCCGAGTGGCATCCCCTCTTTCTTCTAACAACCATCGGTATTTTACTTGAAACTATATTTTTATTCGTCACATATTATGAGTTTTGCTTGGAGCGTCTTGTATGATATGAGTCTTTGTCTGTTTTTCTTTTTAATTTTTAATAAGCATCCATGCTGTATGATGTCTGCTAGAACTACGTCGGTATTTCCCCAAAGAGGAAGCGATGATGCAGCACAACAACGGTAGGTATTTCCCTCAGTGATGAGAACAAGGTTATTGAACCAGTAGGAGAATG
The DNA here is from genome assembly GCF_002575655.3 of Aegilops tauschii subsp. strangulata. Taxonomy (NCBI): domain Eukaryota; kingdom Viridiplantae; phylum Streptophyta; class Magnoliopsida; order Poales; family Poaceae; genus Aegilops; species Aegilops tauschii. The sequence continues at coordinate 555,105,398 of NC_053041.3, read as the reverse complement.
ATACGTCTCCAACGTATCTATAATTTTTGTTTGTTCCATGCTGTTATATTATCAATCTTGGATGTTTTATAATCATTTTAGAGTCATTTCATATCATTTTTTGGTACTAACCTATTGACATAGTGCCAAGTGCCAGTTGTTGTTTTCTGCATGTTTTTTACATCGCAGGAAATCAATATCAGACGGAGTCCAAATGCAATGAAACTTCACAGAGATTATTTTGGACCAGAAGATACCTAATGGGCCCTGGCTGTGCCTGGGGGGTACTCCGAGGAGAGCACAACCCACAAGGGTGTGCCAGGAGGCCCAGGCGCGCCCTGGTGGGTTGTGCCCACCTCGGGTGCCCCCTAGACCGCCTCTTGGCTCTATAAATACCCCAATATTCCCAAAACCCTAGGGGAGTCGACGAAATATTGATCCAGCCGCCGCAGAGTGCAGAACCACCAGATCCAATCTAGACACCATCTTGGATGGGGTTCACCACCTCCATTGGTGCCTCTCCGATGATGCGTGAGTAGTTGTTTGTAGACCTTCAGGGTCCGTAGTTAGTAGCTAGATGGCTTCCTCTCTCTCACTGAATTCTCAATACAATGGTCTCTTGGAGACCCATATGATGTAACTCTTTTTGCGGTGTGTTTGTTGGGATCTGATGAACTTTGAGTTTATGATCAGTTATATCTTTTTATATCCATGAAAGTATTTGAGTTTCTTTGATCTCTTTTATGCATGATCTCTTATAGCCTCTTATTTCTTCTCCGATATTTGGGTTTTGTTTGGCCAACTTGATCTATTTATCTTGCAATGGGAAGAGGTGCTTTGTAGTGGGTTCAATCTTACGGTGCTTGATCCCAGTGACAGAAGGAGAACAGACACATATGTATCGTTGCTACTAAGGATAAAACGATGGGGTCTATCTCTACATAGATAGATCTTGTCTACATCATGTCATCGTTCTTATTGCATTACGTCATTTTTCCATGAACTTAATACACTAGATGCATGCTGGATAGCGGTCGATGTGTGGAGTAATAGTAGTAGATGCATGCAAGAGTCAGTCTACTAATCTTGGATGTGATGCCTATATAATGATCATTGCTTGGATGTCGTCATGATTATTTGAAGTTCTATCAATTGCCCAACAGTAATTTGTTTACCCACCGTCTTCTATTTTTCTCTAGAGAAGCCACTAATGAAACCTACGGCCCCCAGGTCTCTTTCTCATATATTTGCCTTTGCGATCTACTTTTCCTTTGCATTTATTTTCAGATCTATTAAACCAAAAATACAAAAATACCTAGCTGCATTTTATTCTTATTTATTTTATTTGGCGTTCGATCTATCAATCTACTACAATTTATCTCACGTCCGTTTGCCTATCTTGAGGCGCCGTACCCGGAAGGGATTGACAACCCCTTTAACACGTCAGGTTGCGAGGATTTATTATCTTTGTGCAAGGGCTATTTACGTTGTGTTGCTTGGTTCTCCTACTGGTTCGATAACCTTGGTTTCATATCTGATGGAAATACCTACCGCTGTTGTGCTGCATCTGTAACGCCCACGATGCGTCTATATCTCCCACGTGTCGAGGCACGACTTGGAGGCATAACCGCATGGTGGTTTTGTCGCAAGAAGGGTCATCTTCACACAATCCCATGTAATGAACAAGAATGGGATAAAGAGTTGGCTTACAGTCGCCACTTCACACAATACATAAATTAAACATACATCATACAGAGTACAAACCAGGTCCGACTACGGAACCAAAATGAAAGAAGACAACCACGATTGCTAGATCCCCGATCGTCCCAACTGGGCTCCACTACTGATCATCAGGAAATGAAACATAGTAACGACCAAGTTCCTCGTCGAACTCCCACTTGAGCTCGGTTGCGTCACCTGCACTGGTATCGTCGGCACCTGCAACTGTTTTGGTAGAATCTGTGAGTCACGAGGACTCAACAATCTCACACCCGCGAGATCAAGACTATTTAAGCTTATAGGAAGGATGGGGTAATGAGGTGGAGCTGCAGCAAGCACTAAGCAAATATGTTGGCTAACATACGCAAGTAAGAGCGAGAAGAGGAGCAACGCAATGGTCGCGAAGCTAGAAGTGATCCTGAAACTACTTACGTTCATACATAACCCGAACCGTGTTCACTTCTCGGGCTCTGCCGAAAATAGACCATCACGGCTACACACGCGGTTGATGTATTTTAATTAAGTCAAGTGTCAAGTGTCAAGTTCTCTACAATCGGATATAACAAATTCCCATCTGCCACATAACCGCGGGCACGGCTTTTGAAAGATAATACCCTGCAGGGGTGTCCCAACTTAGCCCATCACAAGCTCTCACGGTCAATGAAGGATATTCCTTCTCCCGGGAAGACCCGATCAGACTCGGAATCCCGGTTACAAGACATTTCAACAATGGTAAAACAAGACCAGCAAAGCCGCCCGAATGTGCCGACAAATCCCGATAGGAGCTGCACATATCTCGTTCTCAGGGCACACCGGATAAGTCAAGCTACTAGTAAAACTAGGCCTCGAGTTTCCCCGAGGTGGCCCCGCAGGCTGCTCGGTTCGGACCAACACTCAGAGGAGCGCTGGCCCCCCCCCGGGGGGGGGGGGGTTAAAATAAAGATGACCCTTGAGTCCGCGAAACCCAAGGGAAAAAAGGCTTAGGTGGCAAATGGTAAAACCAAGGTTGGGCCTTGCTGGAGGATTTTTATTCAAGGCAAACTGTCAAGGGGTTCCCATTATCACCCAACCGCGTAAGGAACGCAAAATCAAGGAACATAACACCGGTATGACGGAAACTAAGGCGGCAAGAGTGAAACAAAACACCAGGCATAAGGCCGAGCCTTCCACCCTTTACCAAGTATATAGATGCATTAATTAAATAAGAGATATTGTGATATCCCAAAATATCCATGTTCCAACATGGAACCAACTTCATCTCCACCTGCAACTAGCAACGCTATAAGAGGGGCTGAGCAAAAGCGGTAACATAGCCAGACAACGGTTTGCTAGGAAAGGTGGGTTAGAGGCTTGACATGGCCATATGGGAGGCATGATATAGCAAGTGGTAGGTAGCGCAGCATAGCAATAGAGTGAACAGCTAGCAAGCAAAGATAGAAGTGATATCGAGGGTATGGTCATCTTGCCTGCAAAGTTCTCAGAGTTGTCGAAAGCTTGATCCTCGTAAGCATTCTCAATAGGTTCCTCGTAAGCGTTCTCGTCTCCCGGCTCTACCCAAAGCAAGAACACAAGCAAAGGACCAACAATCAAATCACGGTGCAATGCACAAGCAACATGATGCAATACATGGCATGATATGCGAGATGTGATATGCAATGCATATGCGTGCTCCGGAAGGGAAAAGATGAACAAGGCATAAACTTGGCAAACCAAGTATGCCGCTGGAAAGATGAGATGATTTCGGTTGAAATCGATATAAAGATCACCGGAATCGGATGCACGATTTGCAAATGGCAAGCAAAACAAGGATGGCACAATTCTGCGATTAACAACATGATGCCACTTAGCATGCCACAAGAAACTAAGCTACTGCACTCCAACATAACAAAAAATCATATGAAAGTGATGTACTCAAGATGCTTGACAAAACATGAACACTGAGCTACGGCTAAATCACACCAGAGCAGGTTCAAACAAGCATGGCAAAAGTGCAAAAGATATCAGCTCCAGAGACTTGGTGAAAATACTAACATGCCAGAAATAACATCAGGAAGCCATGTTTAGAGCAAGCAAACAACATGCTACAGGAGCATATCATAGCAAATCAAGGCATGTCATGAATCTACTAAATGCATAGAACAAAAGTCCCTTACTTATCATGAGCCAAAAAGGCACAGAAGATATGATGGTACCTCTATAAACATAGCAAGTTTTATTACCAGATTCAGACTTGGCAGAAAACAGAGCATGGCATTAGCAGAATTATGAAGGCATCTTTACGAGCTCGATTCACTTATCACAAGCCATTGCAAGACAAGATAAGCATAGATCAGCAAGAAGACATGTTCATGAAACTAACCATGGCAAGAACAAGCTCATAGCATGCAAGGATCAACTACAACAACCTTGGCAAAATTGATTAACATGTAAACAATCTGCCAGGAACATTTTATAGCAAAAGTAGAGCAATATTGAGATATGCTAGGGCACTCCATAATTGCAAACAGGGGCATGGATGGATAGAGCACATCTATATATCCAAAACATCCTTAATGAACATACTCAAAAGAAGCATGTATCTCACTGTAGCAACATGGATACATGGCATAAAAATATCAGCAGAGCAATGACTGAAATTTCTGAGTCCCTGAAATCAGCAATATCACGAGAGCTACTTTGCATGCTTGTGCTAGTCACCACATTGATCACAAAAATACATGGCATACACCCCTGTAAAGATGGCATGGCATATCCCAAAACACATGTAGAGCTCATTCTCATAAGATGCACACATCAAATGCAACAAAAAAGACAAAACATCATAATCTGACAAGTAACAGCGGTAAACATCATATATCACTCTTGCAGCAATGATTTAGGCATCAAGATGTTCTCAAACAAGAATGTCACAATGGAGCGAAATGAAGAGCATCTCATGGTGAACATTTTGACATATTATATACACAAATCGGAGCACTGAGCATGGAGATATGACATGATGAACAGGGCACAAAAATAATAGAGAGCTCCGGGACTTGGTGGAATTTCACCTCCGCGAAAGTCAACGCGGGACGGGGTGGTTCCGGGACGGAGTGGATCGGGACACGGGGAGGCTGTTTGGTACGAGGAGCGGGTGGATCTCGTCCACCCGACGAGATCTCGCCGGAGTTGAGGGAGATGGCAGCCGGAGTCGACGAAGCTCGCCGGAGAGGACGAGGGAGGAGCGGATCTGGGGCGGCGGGGTCGCGGGCGCGCGGCGGGGCGGTGGTCTCCGGCGCGGATGGCAGCGAGGTCGGCACTCGCCGGCGGCGCGGGCGAGGAAGGGCGCGGGGGCGGCGACCGGGGGCGCGAGCGTCGAGGCGGGAGGAGGCGGAGGACGGGCGCGCGGCGCAGCGCGGTGCGGGCCGCGGGGGCCGGAGGCGGGCCCGGTGGGCTTCGGCGGGGAAGTGGGCGCGGCACCATGTGGCGCGCCCCGATTGGCCGCGGGCGGCGGCGGGCTCCTGTCCGGTGCGGACCGGACGTGTCCGGCGGCGGAGTGGGGAAGGGGCTAGGGTTAGACTGCGAGATTTTCGGAGGGGATCACATATTTATAGCTAGGAGGAGGTAGGAGTGTCCAAATGGAGTGTAGTTTTCGACCATGCGATCGTGATCCGATGACGGAGGACATGGGAGTGGTTTGGAAGGGTTATTGGGCCGTTTTGGAGGGGTGTTGGGCTGCAATACACAAGAGGCTTTTGCGGTTACCCGGTTAACCGTTGGAGCATCAAACGGCCTCCAAATGGAATGGAACTTGACAGGCGGTCTACCGATGATGTACCAAGGCCACTTGGAAAATCTCGGTCCATTTCGAGATCGTTTAACACCCGCTCACGAAAAGAGACAAGAGGGGTACGCCGGTGCATGTGGGAGTGTCGGATTACAAAACGGACAACGGGGAGAATGCTCGGATGCATGAGACGAACACGTATGCAAATGCGATGCACATGATGACATGGAAATGAAATGCATGACATGAACAAAATGCAAAACGAAGACAAAACCCAACCACGAAGGGAATCTCATAACTTAAAGCCGAAAATGGCAAGAGTCGGAGTACAAATATGGCAAGTTACATCCGGGGCGTTATAGCATCATCCCTTCCTCTTTGGGGAAATACCGACGTAGCTTCAGGCGACATCAAACAGAATTTTTGGCGCCGTTGTCGAGGAGGATCTTCAACATATACCAGGTTCCTACTCACAAATCTCATCTCCTGGAAATTTTCATTATTTGCCATTTGCCTCTCGTTTTCCTCTCCCTCACTTCACAAAAATTTGCCGTTTTATTCGCCCCTCTTTTTCTGTGCACCATTTTCTTGTCGGATCTGTTTTTGTGTGCAATCTTGTTTGCCGTTATTATCGTTATGGATAGTCCTTGCTCTATTGTGTGCACTCCTGAGAACGAAGTTCTCAACTTTAAACAAAGGGGAGGAGAAAATCTGAAAGATGCTTGGTATAGAATTTGCAATGCTCATAATAGATCTATCCGTAAGCAATCTACCGTTGTTCTTCTTCGTTGCTTTTATGTGGGCATCACCACTTGGTATAGATTCGTCCTTGATACGATTACCGGTGGAAATTTCTTGATGTGTCCCTCTCTTGATGCTTTTAATGCTATGGGAATTTAAGTAGGCTCACCACCTCTTATCATTAATGAAACAACTTTGACTCTTGAGCATGTTATGGAAATATTAGATGCTATTGAAAAGAAAATGCTTACTGAAGAGCATATTGAAAATTTGGATAAAAAGATGCATAATCTTGCCACTAAAATTGGGTCAAAAACAGGAGAAGTTCTTAAGTTGTTAAAAGAAAAGGGAACCGCAATGCACGAAAGAATTGAAGAAAGTCCATCTCGGATTGATAAACTTGAAGAAATCTTTAGTAATTTGAGCACGGCTTTTGCTTCCGCTAAAACTATTGAAAAAACTCCCGTAAAAATTGGCAAGACCCAAGTTACCAAGAATAAGGGTGCAATTTCTAGTAATAATAATGAAGATCTTAAAATGATTAGCATTCACCCGGATTTTGTTGAAGTTATAAGGGATCCCTTTGGCAAAAATGAATTCTATAAAGTTGTTCCTAGAAGCATTATCATTGAAAATCTTTATGCTAAATCTCCGAAGAATCCTAAGTGTTTGATTGAGGAGTTGGAGAAGGACGGCAAAACTTAGATCCATGCTCTATGCCTAGCTAAGGGCATAAAACTATAGCGCTTGTTGGGAGGCAACCCAATAAATAAAACTATAGTATTGATTTATTTTTCTTACACTAACGGATCTCACGAAGGTTTTGTTGAGTTTTGTGTGATTGAAGTTTTCAAGTTTTGGGTTATCTTATGATGGATGAAGGAATAAGGAGTAGAAGAGCCTAAGCTTGGGGATGCCCCGGCATCCCAAGCTATTATCCATAAATGAGAAAACAACTAAGCTTGGGGATTCCCCCGAGTGGCATCCCCTCTTGCTTCTAATGACCATCGATATTTTACTCGAAGCTATATTTTTATTCATCACATATTATGTGTTTTGCTTGGAGCGTCTTGTATGATATGAGTCTTAGCTTGTTTTATTTTGTGTTTTAATTCTTGATCCCTTGCTGGACACACCTATTTGAGAGAGCCAAAATTATGTCATGACTTGTTAGAATTGCTCTCTATGCTTCACTTAAATCTTTTATGAGCTATGGACTTGCTCTAGTGCTTAACTTATATCTTTTTGAGCACGACGTGCTTTAGTATTTTTGAAGAAATGCTCTCTTGCTTCACTTATATTTATTTGAGAGTTAGTAAAATTTTCAAGAAATTCTCTTTTGCTTCACTTAAATTAATTTGAGAGAAAGAAATTTTATGCTCATGATCTTCACTTATATTTGTTTGAGCTTATGAAAAGCAACACATGAAAAATAGTCCCAAAGTGATAGATATCCAAGAAGGATATAATAAAAACTTTCATGAAGATCATTGGACAAAATAAACTTGATTCTTAGTAATAGTTTTGAGATATGATGATGTGATATGTGAGTTATGTTGATGAGTAATTATGCTTTAGTAGGAATATTGTTGTTAAGGTTTGTGATTCCTTATGCAAGCATGAAAGTCAATAGTTATGCAATTAAATTATATCCCACTTGTGGTGCATTATTCGGTGTTAATTATGCTTAATGATCGCTTATGAGATTATTCGTTACTTGGTTGGTCGCTTCTCAATCTTTTGCTAGCCTTCATTTTGCACTAAGTATGATCTCTACTTGTGCATCCAAAATCCTTTAAACCAGTTTTGCCACATGAGTCCACTATATCTACCTATATGCGGTATTCTTTTGCCGTTCTAAGCAAATTTTTATGTTCCATCTCTAATTTTCCAAATAAACTTCTCTTTTTGTGTTCGTTCCGCTCGCGGAGCGGTGAGGGGTGGCTAATATTTTCCATGCTAGATGTGTTATTCTCACGATGAGTGTTTATTCACTTGTCATTGCATGAGAGTAAAGCAAAGGTTTTAGGGATACCCAGTCCCAAAATGAAAAAGGAATTTACTTTATGTTGTCAAATAATAAATTCCTTGGAATGTGTTGGTATGGAGGGCAACTGTGGATACGGCTAGCCATGGAAAGTGAAAGTATGGTGGAAAAAGGAATAAACTTTATTTTATGTTTGGGAACCGCCTATGATATATCTAGCATGGAAAGTGTTGGGAACTCTAAGTCGTTTTCATTGGTGGGAAGACTAGACCTCCCAAAATGTTTTTATCTCCAAGTTTTTCGCTTTGAGCTCTGGCACCTCTACAAATCCCTACTTCCCTATGGGAAGAGCCTTTATTTTACTTTATGCAATTTTTATTTTGAATTTGAGTCTCCATATTCTTTTACAAAAGCACCAACTAAGAGGCAATATGATCATACTTGAGTATTGGGTGTAGCTAATATGCGAGTGCGTTTCATGAATGGATCAATGGATGAGCATGATGGGCTAGGGATAACTTATTTTAGCGTTGATATTTTGAAAGACATGGATGCTTGTTGATATGCTTGAGTATTTAAATTATCATGTCAAAACTAGGCTATTGCTTTGAATCACATAAAAGTCCAAATGTCCATGCTATAAATAAAAGAATATGATATGACATGTTAGGCAACATTCCACATCAAAAATTCTGTTTTTATCACTTACCTACTCGAGGACGAGTAGGAGTTAAGCTTGGGGATGTTGATACGTCTCCAACGTATCTATAATTTTTGGTTGTTCCATGCTGTTATTTTATCAATCTTGGATGTTTTATAATCATTTTATAGTCATTTTATATCATTTTTTGGTACTACCTATTGACATAGTGCCAAGTGCTAGTTGCTGTTTTCTGCATGTTTTTTACATCGTAGGAAATCAATATCATACGGAGTCCAAATGCAACAAAACTTCATGGAGAATTTTTTGGACCAAAAGACACATAATGGGCCCTGGTTGCGCCTAGGGGGGGGTGCTCCGAGGAGAGCACAACCCACCAGGACGCGCCAGGAGGCCCAGGCGCGCCCTGGTGGGTTGTGACCACCTCGGGCGCCCCCCGGGCCGCCTCTTTGCTCTATAAATACCCCAATATTCCCAAAACCCTAGGTGAGTCGACGAAATATTGATCCAGCTGCCGCAGAGTCCAGAACCACCAGATCTGATCTAGACACCATCTCGGATGGGGTTCACCACCTCCATTGGTGCCTCTCCGATGATGCGTGACTAGTTATTTGTAGACCTTCGGGTCCGTAGTTAGTAGCGAGATGGCTTCCTCTCTCTCGCTGAATTCTCAATACAATGGTCTCTTGGAGATCCATATGATGTAACTCTTGCAGTGTGTTTGTTGGGATCTGATGAACTTTGAGTTTATGATCAGTTATATCTTTTTATATCCGTGAAAGTATTTGTCGGGGTACAAAAGTAGGGGCTCTCCTTTTTACCCCTCTACTTGTGCATGGGTAGTCAGAGCTGCACCTGCGGCCACACTTAGCACGGCAAAGGGAGGAAGCAGAAGCACAAGAATACTAGAACAGCGCTCCAGCCAGGGGCACAGAAGACGGGCAAAGCTACGCCAAGACCAGAGACATAAAGAGCGAGAGGGCGAGATGGGCTTCTCCGGCAAGACCCTTGCCGGGGCAACTTGCCCAACGCCAGCAGAGCACGCCACCCTTGAGCCCAAGGGTTCCAACACCATCAACCACATTGGGACCAAGGCTCGGGAGGCACCTCCGTGGTGGCATACATATCTTTGTGAAGATCATAAGCACACAAGATCAGATGAGGACCACAAGACGACGATCCTCGACAAGATCCTTGCCGAGGAAATCCACGAGACCCCTGGCAAGATCCTTGCTGGGGATGACCGCGGCGCCGCGGAAAGACCCTTGCCGGGGCCCCGGCAAGACCCTTGCCGAGGACACCTGCGGGGCCACAGCCAGGCCCACGTCTGCCAAAACCCCACCGCCGTCCCCATACAGCTGCTAGCCCAACCAGCTGGGCAGGCACCTGCGTGGCAACGTGCGGCCTCCAGTCCAACTCAGCGAGCACCTGCGTGGTGGCATGCAGATCTTCATGAAGACCCTACCACCACACCATCTCAGCAGCCTGCCAGCCTACATGGCGCTGCATGCCTCATTGGCCTGGACGCGTGGGAGCGAGGCGGAGCGGCGACGGACGGGACGGGCCTCGTTGCCGTCCCCAATAAAGCAACGGGACACCTAAGGAGCGCATTTAATGCGCCTTGTCCCGTAATGACAGGCGATAAGCTTGTACACTGTATACCTTTCCACCTCCTGTGTGCCGCTATGGCAACCCCTTTTGTCTATAAAAGGAGGCCCGAGGCGTACTGGAGAAGGATTTGGATCTTTTGGACTACGAACGCACAATAGCTAGTTCGAGAGCTCAAGAACACTCAAATATACATCAAAGCAGGACTAGGGTATTACGCATCTTCGCGGCCCGAACCTGGGTAAATGGTCCTTGTGTTGACTACCAGACCCGCTCTTTGCACAACCCCGCGCCCGCCAACCGTAGAAGGGATCCCAGTGATTCCATAGGTGTCGTTTCCACCGACATCTTTGGCGCGCCAGGTAGGGGGTGTAGTTGTGGAAATCCGGTCTGGTTGGAGCAGCGGCTTCATCATGGTCGTCACTCCAAGGAAGAAGACGACTGAACAAGCGGCATCATCGGTGGATGCAGTGAACGCTCACGCAGCGGCAGAAAAGCTAAGTCATGCAAAACTTTGAGTAATTCCTTTTTATATATAAGGTTATCGTCCTCGAAGATCTTGCCCTGTGTATGGAAAACCTGCACGCAATGGGGCCCTGCCACTATTGGCAACGCCCTTGCTTTTTTTCGAGTCCGCTCAATAGTTCGAGCGGCAGCGTCAAGAACGGCAGGGTGACTTCTACAATTGGCAACACTCTCGTTCTGTCTCGAGTCCGCTCGACAGTTCGAGCGGCCGCGTTAAGAGCAGTGAGGTGGTTTGCCTGGCAGCAAGCACACCCGGCAGGCTGTTGGGGATCCGTCCTCAAGGCGCCGCGGCCTGGGTTTACGCGCCGGCAAGCCTACCCGATTAATGTAGGGTGAACATACAAAGGGGGATCAAACGGGAAAATAACATGCATCGTTTCAAGGTACTGCAGAGTTATATTACATCAATTGTTGCTGCGATTCTAACTAAAGATAAAAATTGTCTTGGTCATGAACCTGCAGCGGCGATGAGAAACGGGGTGCCTAATCCCGGCGCTGGTCCTCTACCCTCCGAACTCCGTCGACACGGCTGATGATGGGCTCGATATGCTCCTCGAGCACCGCGAGGTCCGCATCCTCCGGCAAGCTCTCCAGCACGGCGTCGAAGTCGAGGTTGGGGTTCCAGTACGCCACCTTGGTGAGGACCTTGGTCATGACACCCCGGCAAAGCTTCCGGGCCTCATCGGCTAGAGAGGCCGCCCTGTTGGAGAGGAACTGCTCCAGGGACCTGAGAACACCCTCGAAGAACAGGGTCAGCTTGGCGTTGGGACTCACGTTCGGCTCCAGGGCGTACCTCACATTTGGCATCCCCATGGCGGCCAGCTTCGTGGTGATCCTGCCGGCGACGTCGGCGAGGCGACTGATCCAGAGGTTCTTGCCCTTCACATAATCCTCGTGGATGGCGGTGATATTGTTCCGCAGCTGCCTTTCCTTCTCCAGATCCTTGGTCAGGGTCTCCTCCCAGGCCCTGACCTCCGAAAGCGTCCCCTCAAGACCCTCCAGCTTCAGCTTCAGGTCTTTGATGGAGTCGTTGGCCTTGGAGAGCTGCTCAGCCTTGCCGAGGACTGCGCCCTACGCCTCCACCAAAGCACCGTTGAGTGTGTCCTTCTCCTTCGCCACCTTCAGAGCCTGTTCCTTCAGTCCATCCCGCTCCACCTCCAGCTCCTTCACCTTGCCAGTATGAACCAAGGCTTGGGCATCGAGCGCCTGCCTGTGCCTCTGCTCCAGCTCCTGAGTCCGCTATGTGACAAGCTTCCCGACCTCCTCATCCTCACCGCGGAGGGTAGCAGCAAGCGCCCCCTCACGAGCGGCAAGGTCCTCCTCCTGGGAGTTTAGCTCGGCCTGGTGCTGGTGCCGAGAGGCTTTGTCTTTGGCGGCCTGCTCCTTCGCCAGATCCTGGGCCTTCTCGATGTCGGCCTGCTTCATGACAAGCTCCAGCTTGCGCTCAACCAGCACATCTTGGGCGGCCTTCAGTTCCTTGTGGGCCTGGTGAGGGAGTCCTGGACTAAGGAGTCCTCGGGCATCCGGCCAATTATCTGTTGGGCCGGACTGATGGGCTATGAAGACATGAAGGCCGAAGACTATATCCGTGTCCGGATTGGACTCTACTTGGCGTGGAAGGCAAGCTAGGCGACCGATTATGAAGATTTCCTCCTATGTAACCCTAGATCTCTCCGGTGTCTATATAAACCGGAGGGCATAGTCCGGATAGGACAGATTCATTACCATATACTCATAGGCTAGACTTCTAGGGTTTAGCCATTAGGATCTCATGGTAGATCAACTCTTGTAAACACTTATATTCATCAAGATCAATCAAGCAGGAAGTAGGGTATCACCTCCATAGAGAGGGCCCGAACCTGGGTAAACATTGTGTCCCCCGTCTCCTGTTACCATCGATCCTAGACGCACACTTCGGGACTCCCTACCTGAGATCCGCCGGTTTTGACACCGACATTGGTGCTTTCATTGAGAGTTCCACTGTGCCGTCGCCGAAAGGTTCGATGGCTCCTTCAATCGTCAGTCATGACGTGGTCCAGGGAGAAACCTTCCTCCCCGGGCAGATCTTCGTATTCGGCGGCTTCGTACTAAGGCCATCCGTGCACCTTCAATGCACGCCGACCGCTTCACAACATCGATACGCGGTACCGCGTCAGCAAGCCGCTGAACCAGGCTGAAGTAACTACTAGGAACAGGTTCAGTCAGCCACAACCGGGCTATGACGTCCTTCATGACCGCGCCGGATATCCTATGCAGCTCGGCCCACTGGGACATCTGCTCATTCAGAACAGAGGGCGCTTCGACGCGCCAAATTGTGACCAAAAAAGCTTCTCCATTGCATACCCCTCTTGCGCCTGATAAAACTGTGCCGCATCGGAAGAACTCTTCGATAAATCTAAAAAATTGTCCGGAGAACTCCATACTTTGTTAAGCTGAGCATAGTTCAGATCTCCGAACCTAGCATGTAGCAAAAAGGGCTTGCCAGCCACAATCTCCCCAGCTTGCCGGATCTCCTCACGGGCTGCTCTGGATTCAGACCGCGCTTCTCTCGCCTATCGTAAGGCCTTGTCAAATTCAGCCATTTTGGCTTCATTTTCCTTCACAAGAAGTTTATAGCGGCTAGCCGCATTTTCTAACTCACGCGCCATGGTGGAAATCGTCTCCTCGTCTTGATGCCGCGCGGCTTGTTCGGCCTTCAATTCAGCCGATGCCTTTTCGGCAGCCGCATTACTAAACCGGGCCTGCTCCTTGGCCCGGGCTAGCTCTGCCCGAAGGGCTTCCACGGCGGTAGCACCATCTGCATTCATGCACATTTCATATCAAACTCTTTTCAGAGTCAGGATTAAATTACAGACACATTGGTATACGGAATACTCGAAATATATACCTTGCGAGTCGTCAAGACGCCTGTTGATCAAAGCAATGTCATCCTCCGCAATATCCAGCTTTCGCTGTAGTTCGGTCACTTCCGAATTTCGGGCAGTGGCGGGAGGAGAGACATCCTACATTCCAAATTAAACCAAGGTTAGCACCTGAAAATATCTTTTCGATCCTCCGATCGCTTCCTTTGGAAGGCGACCCGAGTCTCAGGGGCTACTGCATACACAACAGGTGCAGTCTGTCAATATTATTCATTTGGCAACATTACATCACAAACCTCAAAACCCCTCAGAAGGCTCGTAAAGGCCTCGTTCAACCCGCTCTTCGTGGATAAAACCTTTTCGACCACCGTAACCATTAAAGCACGGCGCTCCTCTGAAATGGACGCTCGTCGCAGCATGTCCGTCAGCATCTCCGGCACTCCTGGGTCTTCGGACACCGCTGCCGGAGCATGACATTCCTTTGGAGGAATTCGCTTACTCACCTCCAGCATTGTCCTCGGCTGTAAACCGGACAGTTCGTGGTCGTCATTCTTGATCCCGAACCTTGAGTAACAGAGGCACCACCTTCGGGTACCTCCTTCCTCGTTTCCTGCACTACCTGCTGGTTGGGTGGAGCCCTCTGGGACGACACCTCGAGATTATCCGCCCTGTCGGGCGAAGAGGCCGGAGAAGGCGTGTCACTCTCCATCATCTCCGGAAGAAGGTCTCCCGAGGAGGAGGACGATTGAGAAACACCAGGTGTTAACCTGCGAGGATGCACGCATGTCGGAGGATTATTTCAGTAATAAGGAAAAGAATGAGGTGTGGTTGAAGTGCCCTGCTTCACTTACGGTCTAGCCGGAGGTTCGTCCTCATCATCAAGCTCTACGACGGCATCGCTTGCCCGGCCCAAGCCGCCCGATGATGGCATTTTCCATTTCTTGGAAGGTTTCCCCTCTTGACCTCCAGAAGCAGCCCTCTTCTTGCCATAAAGTGCTCCCTCCACACCTTTGCCCCTGGGCAAAAGGGTTTCGGTTTCCCTGAACACAAAGCTTAAATCGCCCCCAGGATGGGCATCGCCTCTGGGCTCCCTGCTCTTGCCCCCTCTGCAGACACCAGGTATGGTGTCGGAGTCAACATCCGCATCAGTAGGGCGGACGCAGGGTCTTCGGGAAGGGGCGCCGGACACCAGATTAACACCGCTTTCTTTATCCAGTCTTGTATAAGGATGAGTTGCTCAGTGTCTTGTCAAGAGATGCTTGGATGAAAGGTGTACGATGATTGAATACTTACCGGAGTGTCCGGATGATTGCATTCGAGGCCAACGTCTTCGGTGGTCTCCGACCATTGCTCTCGCCCCCCCGAAATATAACTTCCACATTCCTTCGTGCGTAGTGCCGAAGAAGTGCTGAAGAGTCCGCCGCCCTTCTGGGTTGAACTCCCACATACGGAGAGGCCGCTGCTGACATGGTAGAATCTGGCGGCCCATCATTACTTGAACGACGTTCACAAGATCGATGCCCTTCTCGGTAAGGCTTCAGATGCGGCCTTGCAGAGTTTGCACCTCATTGACGGATCCCCAGTCCGATCCCTTGTTGATCCATGAAGCAAGCTGAGTTGGAGCGCCGGGTCGGAATGCAGGGGTAGCCACCCACTTGGAGCCCCACGGCTCGTTGACATAAAACCACCCCTGCTGCCATAATTCGGAAGACTCGGCGAAGGATCCTTCAAACCAAACCGCGCTGGCGAGCTTGCTTATTACAACGCTGCCGCACTCTGCCTGCTCCTCCTCCATCACCCACGGTCTCACATCGAAAGTCTTGAGCCACAAACCAAAGTGTGGAGGAGTCCGGAGGAAGGCCTCACACGTGACGATAAATGCCGAGATAAGAAGAAAAGAGTCTGGGGCCAGATTGTGAAAATCTAGCCCATAGTAGAACATGAGCCCCCGGACGAAGGGGTTAAGCACGAACCCTAACCCATGGAGGAAGTGAGACACAAATGCTACCCTCTCGCCGGACTTGGGGGTGGGAATAATCTGCCCCTCAGCAGGAAGCCGATGAAGGATTTCTGGAGTCAGGTACCTCACTACGTGGAGCTTCGCAATATCCTCCTCCGTAACGGAAGAGGCCACCCACCGGCCTGAACGGCTGGACCCGGACATGATTATGGCTGGTGGTAGTTGGAACTCGAGGGCTGGAACTCGAGGAGGCTGGGGTTGAGGAAGAAGCAAGCGCAGAAGAGAAAGACAAGTCTGGGTCCCTATATAAAGGCCCAGAATATCGAGCGTCCCCTCCTGGGTCTTGAAACTTACCTATCCTCAAAGAGTTGTACCCGGGGACGGTTGGGTTGCCCATACCTACATTATTGAAAATCCCGTGAATAAGGGGGCACGATCTCTGCTTTGACAAGACGTGCCAATAAAACCGCTTCCCGAGACATGGGCGACGGGCTAGCCAACGGTTGGAAATAATGACCGGGCAGGCGTGATACAATGTCATAAACATTTGTCAGCGGATGAGACTCGTATAAAATATATAAGTTCTCTCTGCGGTTGTGCGTGGTGTGTAACAGGTCCGGATACAATCATCGCATCCGAAGACTATCTTGGAGTTCGGAAAAGGGGGAACCCGCCTTGCAATGCTGAAGACAATCTGTGCGCCGGACTCCTCGTCATTGAAGCCAGGTTCAGGGGCTACTGAGGGAGTCCTTGACTAAGGGGTCCTCGGGCGTCCGTCCAGTTATCTGTTGGGCCGAACCGATGTGCTATGAAGACATGAAGGCCGAAGACTATATCCGTGTCCGGATTGGACTCTACTTGGCGTGGAAGGCAAGCTAGGCGACCGATTATGGAGATTTCCTCCTATGTAACCGACTCCATGTAACCCTAGATCTCTCCGATGTCTATATAAACCAGAGGGCATAGTCCGGATAGGACAGATTCATTACCATATACTCATAGGGTAGACTTCTAGGGTGTAGCCATTACGATCTCGTGGTAGATCAACTCTTGTAAACACTTATATTCATCAAGATCAATCAAGTAGGAAGTAGGGTATTACCTCCATAGAGAGGGCCCGAACCTGGGTAAACATTGTGTCCCCCATCTCCTATTACCATCAATCCTAGACGCACAGTTCGGGACCCCCTACCCGAGATCCGCCGGTTTTGACACCGACACCTGGCGAAACCAAGCCTGCGTCTCGGCGACGCGCTCCTCGAGGTCCGCCTCCGCCTTGTCCACCGCCACCATCCTGGACTTGGCCTTGTCCAGGCGAGCACGGTGAGGCCCCTGGAGCTTTTGGAAGTTGGCGCTCATGGCCTGGAGGAGCCGCTCTTCCTGGGAACCGCCGCCACCGGCGCTCGGTTCGTCAACAACCCCAAGCCCGGCGGCGGTGAGCACCTTGTCATCGAACACCTCCCCCTCGGTGGGCACCCTGGTACCCGCCGTCCATGGGAGGTGGACGAACAAGTCGTCGCTCACCTTCAGGTACTTGCCCGAGCCAGAGGCAGCGGAGGAGGAAGGTTGGTCGTCAACCGCCCCCTCCTCGGCAGCGGCCTTGCTGACCTCCCCGGCAGGCCCCTTGCCGGCCTCCTCGGCAGCGGCCTTGCCGGCCTCCCCGGTAGGCCCCTTGGCGATGTCCTCATCGGCGGTCTTCGCGGCCTCCTCGGCGGCGATCTTGTTGGCCTCGGCCTCAGCATCCCTGGCGACCTCCTCGATGACAGTATCAATGTTCTCCTGGTCCGCCGAGGGAGCGCCTAGATGCCAAGAAGGAGGATGAGGCGGAGCCGAATCAAAGTTCAAAAGAAGAAGAATGAACAGGGACAGAAGGCAAATAACTCACCTGTGCCAGGCTGGGAAGAAGTGGCCTCCTCCCCACCAACATTCGGTGCCGGGACGGAGCCGCCGGCGCTCGAGTTCACCTCCTCTTCCTCCGTGCGCATGGGCTCGGTGCTTGGCGCCCTTGCCGGGGATGCCCCTCAGGGCGGCGTGGTTGATGGGGGCGGCGTGTTGGGGGTGGCCCTTAGTGGATCCTCCTACTGTCGTCCTTCTCCTGCAACCACGGCAAGGTCAGCACCAAGAGATCGTACCCCAACACACGTTGATAGGGAGTGAGCGATGAACGCACGCTGGGGGCTCCTATCCGGGCTGCTCTCCACCACCAGCGGCGTACTCGAGGTACCCACCGGGGGCTGGCCGCCCGTCAAGGCCCTGGCCCTCTTCGCCACCCTCTGGGCTAGCGTCTCGACATCCCTGCAAAGATGAAAACAAGTCAAGAAAAGCGGCACGGTCTGAGGGGACGGAGATGACAAAAGACAAGACACTTACTCATCCTCCGCCTCCTCTTCCGCTGCCTTCCTCTTCCTCCTGGGGCTGAGAGACCCAAGGTCGAAGACGACCTCCGTGTCGACATCTGCGGGAGGAGGGGAAGTGGGTGGAGTATGAGGACGCTTGGGCGAAGAAGAGGAGGTCACTTTCCTCTTCGCCACCGCGGCTTTCACCACCTTCTTTGCTACATCGGCCCTCGTCAGGCGCACGGACTCCCGCTGGACCTCTTGCCGCTGCTCTGTCCTGCCGGGCCGGACCGGCTCACGGGAGCTGGCCCGCCGCAGGACACGCCTTCTTTCCAAGGGCAGAGGGTCGTCAGCCTCGGCCTCTTCCTCGGTCGACTCGTCGACCACATCTTCAATGAGAGGGGCCCCGGTGTCAGCCCTGCTGGCCTCCCTAGCAGACTCCGCCCATCCGACAAGCTCCTTCTCCTCTGCGGCTGCCTCGGCCTCATCCTCCACGTGGCCGGTGCTGCCAGCCTCCTTGGCGAGCTCCGCCTCCGCCGCCCTGGCGGCAATGTAGTCCAGCTCCGCTTGGGTGGTGTCCTGGATGAGCAATGGCTCGGCATGGACATACTTCTCTGACAGCTTGTCAAAGAACTCCTGCACCTGATCCGCCCCGGCTCGGCCCAATTTGGGTCAAGGCCGTGCGTGTTGAAGTCCGGCATCATGGCGATGATGTCGGTTTGGCGAGAGTTGTTGCTCAGCTGGACCACCCCCGCCGGCAACCCAAATAGGGGCCCCTTGACGACCTTGCCGGCCTTTGCGGCCTTGCCGGACCTCTCGGCCCTGCCGTCGTGGTACACATCGAGCTGAAAAAGCCTATGGCAAAAGTGGGCGTGCCCCATCACCGTGAAGTTGTGGTTCAAGCCAGGGCGAAGCCTCATGGTGTCGGCCGCGTTCCTGAAAAGCCAGGCCGGCCTCCCCTTGTTATGCAGTGGGGCGATTCGGCGACGGAGGAAATCAGCCCCAATCATCTCAAGGGTGAGCCCGACCACGGTGAGGCGATGGATCCTGGTGGTGGCAATCGTGAGCTTGTCATCCTTGGCGTCGACTTTTCCCAAATCATCTGTGCGAACCGGCGGCGCCTGGCGAACCCGGCAAAATTCCTGCGGGTCCTCCTCCACAATCCAGCACCATCGGCTCCGCCACTCCTCCCACCTCTCCTTCTGAGCGCCCTCCGAATATGTCCCCTTCCCCTGGCTCCTTGGGATCCAGGCGACACAACCGGAAATCACGCCTCCCTTTTGGATACGAGGATAGAAGTAGTGGCGGAAAAGCGCCGTGCTAGGATGCACTCCAGCGAAGCCCTCGCAGAGATGGGAAAAAAGGGCCAGGCACGCCACGACATTTGGAGTGAAATCTAGAAGGTGGAAGCTATAGGTGTGCATGACATCATTGAAGAAATCGGAGAAAGGGGGGAAGAGCCCGCAGGAAAAGTAATCAACGAAGAAGGGGTACCGGTTCGGGCCGGCCTTGGCGAAACGGGTGGGGATGATGCGCGTGGCAGGGTTCCCCTTCGTCTTGCACCCCCACAGGGGCTTGAAGTTGTCCCGGAGGTGGACCACATCGACCGTCGAAGGAAAGTTGGTGAGCTGCAGCCGCCGCACCGCCAACTCGCTCTCTGGCGCCTCCTTCCCCCCGGCATCCTTGGCCGTTCCCTTGCCTTTGCTGGTTTTGGGCGCCATGGCGGCTGAGGGAGACGAGGGATGAGGGACAACAAAGGCGCGGCGGCGGCGAGTGGAAGCAAGAACTTGAGAAGGAAGAAGGAAGGGACAACGGTTCCGAGATTGGGACCAAGGCTCGGGAGGCACCTCCGTGGTGGCATACAGATCTTTGTGAAGATCATAAGCACACAAGATCAGATGAGGACCAGAAGACGACGATCCTCGACAAGATCCTTGCTGAGGAAATCCATGAGACCCCCGGCAAGATCCTTGCCGAGGACGACCGCGGCGCCGCGGCAAGACCCTTGCCGGGGCCCGGCAAGACCCTTGCCAAGGACACCTGCGGGGCCACAACCAGGCCCACGTCTGCCAAAACCCCACCGCCGTTCCCATACAGCTGCCAGCCCAACCAGCTGGGCAGGCACCTGGGTGGCAACGTGCGGCCTCCAGGCCAACTCAGCAAGCACCTGCGTGGTGGCATGCAGATCTTCGTGAAGACCCTACCACCACACCATCTCAGCAGCCTGCCAGCCTACGTGGCGCTGCATGCCTCGTTGGCCTGGACGCGTGTCGGAGCGAGGCGGAGCAGCGACGGACGGGACGGGCCTCGTTGCCGTCCCCAAGAAAGCAACATGACACCTAAGGAGCGCATTTAATGCGCCTTGTCCCGTAATGACAGGCGATAAGCTTGTACACTGTAAACCTTTCCACCTCCTGTGTGCCGCTGTGGCAACCCCTTTTGTCTATAAAAAGAGGCCCGAGGCATACTGGAGAAGGATTAAGATCTTTTGGACTATGCACGCACCGTAGCTAGTTTGAGAGCTCAAGAACACTCAAATATACATCAAAGCAGGACTAGGGTATTACGCATCTTCGCGGCCCGAACCTGGGTAAACGATCCTTGTGCTGACTACCAGACCCGCTCTTTGTACAACCCCGCGCCCGCCAACCGTAGAAGGGATCCCAGTGATTCCATAGGTGTCGTTTCCACCGACAGTATTTGAGTTTCTTTGATCTCTTTTATGCATGATCTCTTATACCCTCGTATTTCTTCTCCGATATTTGGGTTTTGTTTGGCCAACTTGATCTATTTATCTTGCAATGGGAGGAGGTGCTTTGTAGTGGGTTCGATCTTACGGTGCTTGATCCCAGTGACAGAAGGGGAACCGACACGTATGTATCATTGCTACTAAGGATAAAACGATGGGGTCTATCTATACATAGTTAGATCTTGTCTACATCATGTCATCATTCTTATTGCATTACTCCATTTTTCCATGAACTTAATACACTAGATGCATGCTGGATAGCGGTCGATGTGTGGAGTAATAGTAGTAGATGCAGGCAGGAGTCGGTCTACTAATCTTGGACGTGATGCCTATATAATGATCATTGCCTGGATATCGTCATGATTATTTGAAGTTCTATCAATTGCCCAACAGTAATTTGTTTACCCACCGTTTGCTATTTTTCTCGAGAGAAGCCACTAGTGAAACCTACGGCCCCCGGGTCTCTTTCTCATATATTTGCCTTTGCGATCTACTTTTCCTTTGCTTTTATGTTCAGATATATTAAACCAAAAATACAAAAATACCTTGCTGGGTTTTATTTTTATTTATTTTATTTGGCATTCGATCTATCAATCTACTATAATTTATCTCACGTCCGTTTGCCTATCTTGAGGCGCCGTACCCGGGGATTGACAACCCCTTTAACACGTCGGGTTGCGAGGATTTTTTATCTGTGTACAGGGGCTGTTTATGTTGTGTTGCTTGGTTCTCCGACTGGTTCGATAACCTTGGTTTCATATCTGAGGGAAATACTACCGTCGTTGTGCTGCATCATCCCTTCCTCTTTGGGGAAATACCGACGTAGCTTCAAGCGACATCAGAGAATCACGCAACACTACGTGAACGGCACATGCACAAGAATAACAATAACTCGCAACCCGACTTGTTAAAGGGGCTGTCAACCCCTTTCGGGCAACGGCGCCAGAAATTGGCAAACAGACATGAGAAAGTTATAATAATTTGATAGATGGATGTCGCGGGAATGCGAGATAAATAAAATGCAGCAAGGTAATTTTGAATTTTTTGTTTAATAGATCTGAAAATAAAAGCAAATAAAAATAGATCGCAAAGGCAAATATAATAAAGAAGAGACCTGGGGGGCGTAGGTTTCACTACTGGCTTCTCTCGAGAAAATAGCAAACGCTGGGTAAACGAATTACTGTTGGGCAATTGATAAAAATTCAAATAATCATGACGATATCCAGGCAATGATCATTATATAGGCATCACGTCCAAGATTAGTAGACCGACTCCTGCCTGCATCTACTACTATTACTCCACACATCGACCGCTATCCAGCATGCATCTAGTGTATTAAGTTCGTGGAGAAACAGAGTAATGCAATAAGAACGATGAATTGATGTAGACAAGATCTATTTATGTAGAAATAGACCCCATCTTGTTATCCTTAATAGGAATGATACATATGTATCAGTTCCCCTTCTGTCACTGGGATGAAGCACCGTAAGATCGAACCCATCACAAAGCACCTCTTCCCATTGCAAGATAAATAGATCAAGTTGGCCAAACAAAACCCAAATATCGGAGAATAAATACGAGGCTATAAGCAATCATGCATATAAGAGATCAAAGAAGACTCAAATAACTTTCATGGATAAAAAGATAGATCTGATCATGAACTCAAAGTTCATCCGATCCCAACAAACACACCGCAATAAGAGTTACATCATATGGATCTCCAAGAGACCATTGTATTGAGAATCAAACAAGAGAGAGAAAGCCATCTAGCTACTAAATACGGACCCATATGTCTACAAAGAACTACTCACACAACATCGGAGATGCACCAATGGACATGATGAACCCCTCCGTGATGGTGTCTAGATTGGATCTGGTGGTTTTGGAACTTGCGGTGGCTGGAATTGATTTTCGTTGACTCCTCTAGGGTTTATGGAATATTGGGGTATTTATAGAGTAAAGGGGCGGTTCGGGAGGCAACCGAGGTGGGCACAACCCGCCCAGGCACCCCCAGGTGCTTCTTCGGCCCACTGGATGTCTTCTGGTCCCAAAAATCCATAAAACGTTTTGCTGCGTTTGGACTCCGTTTGGTATTGATTTCCTGTGATGTAAAAAACATGCAAAAAACAGCAATTGGCACTTGACACTATGTGAATAGGTTAGTACTAAAAATGATATAAAATAATTATAAAACATCCAAGAATGATTATATTACAGCGTGGAACAATAAAAAATTATAGATACGTTGGAGACGTATCAGTGGTTCTCCTACTGGTTCGATAACCTTGGTCTCATCACTGAGGGAAGTACCTACCGTAGCTGTGTTGCATCATCCATTCCTCTTTGGGGAAATACCGACGTAGTTCAAGCTGCATCAAAAGGAATTTCTGGCGCCGTTGGTGGGGAGACATCACCAATATCTACCAGGTTCCTAATCACAAATCTCACCTCCTTGCAATTTACATTATTTTCCATTTGCCTCTCGTTTTCCTCTCCCCCACTTCACAAAAATTTGTCGTTTTATTTGCCCTCTTTTTCGTTCGCCTTTTCTCGTCAGATCTCTTGTTTGCTATCTTTGCTTGTGTGCCATGAGTCTTCTATTTGCTTGCATCTTTCTTGCTAAAAATCTATTTATATGGATCCTCATTCACTCGCTAATCTTTTCAAAAGATCCAATTATGATGAACCAAAATCTAGTGAGTTGAGTGCACTAGATTATCTTTATGACATTTTGCTAGAAATTTATGAATCTGAAAATTGTGATGAAGTGATTCATGATAGCTCCTTGAATGAAAAGCATGATTGCAATGGTGTTATTATAAATTCTATTAATGTCAATTGTGCTAATAATATGCAAAACCCCAAGCTTGGGGTTGCTAATTTTGATATGTCCACTACTTATTGCAATGATCATGATTGGGGTGATAACGTTTCTTATAATCTTGAAAAATTGTTTATGCCTCATGATGAATATGCTATTGATAATAATGCTTGCATTAATATTAAAAGTGGGTTTGGTGAGGTCATGACTTTATTTGATGATAATCCCACTATTTTGGAAGAGTGTCAACTTTGCATGCATATGGATCATGAGGAGAATATTTTATTTGATAGTTATATTGTTGAATTTGATTATGATCCTATATGTAAGTATTATGAGAGAGGAAAATATGGTTGTAGAAATTTTTATGTTACTAAATTACCTCTCGTTATGTTGAGATCGTCAATGTTTTATTCCTCTTCTTTGCATATGTTATATGTTTCTTTTCTTGATAATTTGTTTGCTTATAAAATTCCTATGCATATGAAGTATGTTAGACTTAAATGTGTTTGCCACGTGTTTCATGATGCTCTCTTTGTGTTTCAATAATTATCTTTAATGTGAGCATCATTGAAATTATTTATGCCTGGCTAGGGGCGTAAAACTATAGCGCTTGTTGGGAGGCAACCCAAATTTATTTTTGTCTTTTTCTTTCTATTCTTGAGTGTTTGCACAATTATGCTACTTTTATGATTGTTTTTTGTGTTTTAGTAAGTGTTTGTGCCAAGCAAAGCCTTCGGGATAATCTTGGGTGATAGTTGCTTTGATCTTGTTGGAAAAGAGAAACTTTTGTGTCCAGTAAAATAATTTTTAAAAATCACAGAAGCGGCGAAAAACTCTGGTTTTTTTACAGAAGATTGATATACAAATTGCCCACGTTGTCCTAATGTCTTAGAATTTTTGGAGTTACATAAGTATTCGAAATATTCAGTTTGCTACATACTGTTCTATTTTTGACAGATTCTGTTTTCGTTGTGTTATGCGCTTGTTTTGATGATTCTATGGTTTCCTTTGAAGAGTTTTTGCCATGGAAAAGTTAAAATACAGTAGATATAATACAATAACAAAATATGAATGTGTTTCCAACAGTACTTAAAGTAGTGATTTGCTTTCTTATACTAACGGATCTCACGAAGTTTTGTTGAGTTTTGTGTGATTGAAGTTTTCAAGTTTTGGGTGAGATCGCGATGGATGAAGGAATAAGGATTAGCAAAAGGCTAAGCTTGGGGATGCCCGAGGGACCTCAAGATAATATTCAAGAAGTATCAAGCAACTAAGCTTGGGGATGCCCCCCGAGTGGCATCCCCTCTTTCTTCTAACAACCATCGGTATTTGACTTGAAACTATATTTTTATTCGTCACATATTATGAGTTTTGCTTGGAGCGTCTTGTATGATATGTGTCTTTGTTACTTTTTATTTTTAATTTTTAATAAGCATCCTTGCTGTATGATGTCTACTAGAACTACGTCAGTATTTCCCCAAAGAGAAAGCGATGATGCAACACAACAACGGTAGGTATTTCCCTCAGTGATGAGACCAAGGTTATCGAACTAGTAGGAGAATCATGCAACACTACGTGAACGACACCTGCACACAAATAACAAATACTCGCAACCCGACGTGTTAAAGGGGTTGTCAATCCCTTTCGGGCAACGACGCCAGAAATTGGCAAACGGATGTGAGAAAGTTGTAATAATTTGATAGATGGATCTTGTGGGAACGCGAGATAAAATAAAATGCAGCAAGGTATTTATCAATTTTTGGTTTAATAGATCTGAAAATAAAAGAAAATAAAAATAGATCGCAAAGGCAAATATAATAAAGAAGAGACCCGGGGGCCGTAGGTTTCACTAGTGGCTTCTCTCTCGAAAAATAGCAAACGGTGGGTAAACGAATTACTGTTGGGCAATTGATAAAACTTCAAATAATCATGATGATATCCAGGAAATGATCTTTATATAGGCATCACGTCCAAGATTAGTAGACCGACTCCTGCCTGCATCTACTACTATTACTCCACACATCGACCGCTATC
This sequence comes from Aegilops tauschii subsp. strangulata, assembly GCF_002575655.3. NCBI lineage: Eukaryota > Viridiplantae > Streptophyta > Magnoliopsida > Poales > Poaceae > Aegilops > Aegilops tauschii. The sequence goes on along the minus strand of NC_053041.3, from coordinate 555,079,648 downwards.
CAGCATGCATCTAGTGTATTAAGTTCATGGCAAAATGGAGTAATGCAATAAGAACGATGACATGATGTAGACAAGATCTATTTATGTACAAATAGACCCCATCTTGTTATCCTTAATAGCAACGATACATACGTGTCGGTTCCCCTTCTGTCACTGGGATGAAGCACCGTAAGATCGAACCCATCACTAAGCACCTCTTCCCATTGCAAGATAAATAGATCAAGTTGGCCAAACAAAAGCCAAATATCGGAGAAGAAATACGAGTCTATAAGCAATCATGCATACAAGAGATGAAAGAAGACTCAAATAACTTTCATGGATAAAAAGATAGATATGATCATAAACTCAAAGTTCATCCGATCCCAACAAACACACCACAAAAAGAGTTACATCATATGGATCTCCAAGAGACCATTGTATTGAGAATCAAACGAGAGAGAGAAAGCCATCTAGCTACTAACTACGGACCCGTAGGTCTACAAAGAATTACTCACACATCATCGGAGAGGCATCAATGGACATGATGAACCCCTCCGTGATGGTGTCTAGATTGGATCTGGTCGTTCTGGAATTTGCGGCGGCTGGGATTGATTTTCGTCGACTCCTCTAGGGTTTTTGGAATATTGGGGTATTTATAGAGTAAAGAGGCGGTTCGGGAGGCAACCTAGGTGGGAACAACCCACCAGGGCGCTTCTTCGGCCCATTGGATGTCTTCTGGTCCAAAAAAAATCCAGAAAAATTCTCGTTGCATTTGGACTCCGTTTGGTATTGATTTCCTGCGATGTAAAAAACATGCAAAAAACAACAACTGGAACTTGGCACTATGTCAATAGGTTAGTGCCAAAAATGATATAAAATGACTATAAAATGATTATTAAACATCCAAGAATGATAATATAACAACATGGAACATTCAAAAATTATAGATACATTGGAGATGTATCAGCATCCCCAAGCTTAATTCCTGCTCATCCTCGAGTAGGTAAAAAATAAAAACATAATTTTTGATGCGGAATGCTGCCTAACATGCTCATCTCATACTCTCTCTTTGTAGCATGGACATTTGGACTTTTATATGGTTCAAAGCAATAGTCTATTTTTGACATGAGGACTTAAATACTCAAGCATATCAACAAGCAACCATGTCTTTCAAAATATCAACACTAAAATAAGTTATCCCTAGCCCATCATTCTCAATCATTGACCCATTCATGAAACACACTCGCATATTAGCTACACCCAATGCTCAAGTAGGATCATAGTGCCCCTTAGTTGGTTCTTTATAAGAGAAGGTGGAGACTCAAATTAAAAATAAAAACCGCATAAAGTAAAAGAAAGGCCCTTCGCGGAAGAAAGTAGGGATTTGTAGAGGTGCCAGAGCTCAAAGAGAAAAAGGTAGAGATAAAAACATTTTGGGAGGCATACTTTTCCTGTCAACAAGAATGATCGAGTAGTTCCCAATACTTTCCATGCTAGATATATCATAGGAGGTTCCCAAATAGAAATTTAAATTTATTCCCTTTTCAACCGTACTTTCACTTTCCATGGCTAGCCGTATCCACGGGTGCCTTCCATACCAACACTTTCCATGGAATTTATCATTTGACAACATAAAGTAAATTCATTTTCATTTCGGGACTGGGCATCCCTAATACCTTTTCCTTACTCTCGTGCAATGACAAGTGAATAAACACTCATCGTGAGAATAACATATCTAGCATGGAAATATATTATCCACCCCTACCGGTTCATGAGCGGTACAAGCACACAAAAGTGAAATATATTTTGAAAATTAGAGATGGCACATACAAATTTGCTTAGGACGGCAAAAGAATACCACATATAGGTTGGTATGGTGGACTCATGTGGCAAAACTGGTAGGATTTTGGATGCACAACTAGTGATCATACTTAGTGCAAAATGAAGGCTAGCAAAAGATTGAGAAGAGACCAACCAAGAAACAAAAAAATCTCATAAGCGAGCATTAAGCATAATTAACACCAAATAATGCACCACAAGTAGGATGTAATTTCATTGCATAACTATTGACTTTCGTGCTTGCATAGGGAATCACAAACCTTAACACCAATATTCTTACTAAAGCACAATGACTCATCAACATGACTCACATATCACATCATCATATCTCAAAACTATTACAAGGAATCAAGTTTATTTTGTCCAATGATCTTCATGAAAGTTTTTATTATATCCTTCTTGGATGTCTATCACTTTGGAACTAATTTTCGTATGTTGCTTTTGATAAGCTCAAACAAATATAAGTGAAGATCATGAGCATAATATTTCTTTCTCTCAAATTAATTTAAGTGAAGCAAGAAAGAATTTCTTGAAAATTTTACTAACTCTCAAGTAAATCTAAGTGAAGCAAGAGAGCATTTCTTCAAAAAATACTAAAGCACACCGTGGTCAAAAATATATAAGTGAAGCACTAGAGTAACTCCATAGCTTATAAGGATTTAAGTGAAGCATAGAGAGCAATTCTAACAAGTCATGCCATAATTTTGGATCTCTCAAATAGGTGTGTCCATCAAGGATTCATGACTTAAAACAAAAAGCAAAACAAGCAAAGACTCATATCATACAAGACGCTCCAAGCAAAACTCATAGTATGTGACGAATAAAAATATAGCTTCGAGTAAAATACCGATGGTCATTGGAAGAAAGAGGGGATGCCACTCGGGCATCCCCAAGCTTAGTTGCTTGCTTCTATTTGGATAATAGCTTGGGATGCCATGGGAATCCCAAAGCTTAGGCTATTCTTACTCCTTATTCCTTCATCCATCGTAACATCACCCAAAACTTGAAAACTTCAATCACACAAATCTCAACAAAACCTTCGTGAGATCCGTTAGTATAAGAAAGAAAATCACTACTCTATGTACTGTTGCAACCCATTCATATTTTATTATTGAATTATATATACTGTATTCCAACTTTTCTATGGCAAAAACTCTTCAAATAAAACCATAGAATCATCAAAACAACCACACAACGCAAAGAAAACAGAATCTGTCAAAAATAGAACAGCCTGTAGCAACGTGAATATTTCGAATACTGCTGTAACTCCAAAAATTCTGAAAACTTAGGAAAACCTGAGAAATTTGTATATCAATCTACTATAATAAATTCAGAATTTTTTGTCGCTTCTGTGATTTTTAAAAATTGTAAATCTGGACGCAAAAGTTTCTATTTTTTTAGCAAGATGAAAGCAACTATCACCCAAGAAGATCCTAAATGCTTTCCTTGGAAGAAACACTAATTAAAACACAAAATACACAATCATAATAGTATCATAATTGTGCAAACACTCAAGAATAGAAAGCAAAAGACAAAAATAAATTTTATTCATTGGGTTGCCTCCCAACAAGCGCTATCGTTTCACGCCCCTAGCTAGGCATAAAGCAAGGATCTAAGTATTGTCATCTTTGTTTCGAGATCCATAAGATGCCCTCATGATTGATTCATATGGTGGCCTAATTCTTGTTCTAGGGAAGTGTTCCATACCCTTCCTTAGTGGAAATTGGAACTTAATATTGCCTTCCTTCATATCAATCAGGACACCAATAGTGCGTAAAAAGGTCTACCAAGAATAATTGGACAAGACGGATTGCAATCAATATCAAGAACAATAAAATCTATGGGCACATAATTCCTATTTGCAAGAATAAGAACATCATTAATTCTTCCCATAGGCTTTTTAATAGTAGAATCCGCCAAGTGCAAATTTAAAGAGTATTCTTCAATATTGGTAAGACCAAGCACATCACACAAAGATTTCGGAATTGTAGAAACACTAGCACCCAAGTCACATAAAGTAAAACACTCATAATTCTTAATCTTGACTTTGATAGTAGGTTGATACGTCTCCGACGTATCTATAATTTATGAATTATTCATGCCATGTTTACAACAATTCTATATGATTTTGGTATGATTTGATTAGAACTAACCCGGACTGACGCTGTTTTCAGCAGAACTACCATGGTGTTGTTTTTGTGCATAAATAAAAGTTCTCGGAACAAGCTGAAAATCAATGGAGATTTTTATGGAAAATATAAATAATACTGGAAGAAAAAGATACGGAAGAAGAGTCCCGGGCTAACCACAAGGGTGGAGGGCACCCCCACCCCCCTAGGGCGCGCCCTCCGACCTTGTGATCGCCTCATGGGGCCCCCCTGACATGAAACCGACGCCAACCCCTCGTATAAATCCTTAAAACCATAGAACAGAAGAGAGATCGGGAGTTCTGCCGCCGTAAGCCTCTGTAGCCTCAAAAACCAATCTAGTCCCTCTCTGGCACTATGGCGGAGGGGGCCATCATCACCGGAGGCCATGGAGGAGGATCCCGGAGGGGGCCATCATCGCCATGGAGGCCAAGGACCAGAGGGAGAACCTCTCCCCATCTAGGGGGAGGCCATGGAGGAGGAAGTACAAGGGGGAGAACCGCTCCCTCTCTCTCTTGGTGGCGCCGGAGTGCCATCGGCGGAACCATCACCGCGGTGATCGTCTTCATCAACATCACCATCCTCATCTCTTTTACGTGGTCCACTCTCCCGCACCCCACTGTAATCCCCTACTTGAACATGGTGCTTTACGCCACATATTATGATCCAATGATGTGTTGCCATCCTATGATGTTTTTAGTAGTTTTCTTTTGTCCTATGGGTTGATTGATGATCTAGATTGGTTTGAGTTGTATATTTTATTTTGGTGTTGTCCTATGGTGCCTTCCGTGCCGCACACATGCGAGGGATTCCCGCTGGAGGGTGTTGCAATACATTCATGATTCGGTTATAGTGGGTTGTTAGAGTGAAATAAGCTTAAACCCGAGTAAGGGGGTTGTTGCGTATGGGATAAAGGGGACTTGATACTGTCGGCGTTCTGGGAACGGGGGTCCCCAGACTTGCCTGCCTGCGGCCCACGACGTGGCTGTGCTAGCAGGCCTGTACGGCCCATCTTCATCAGCAAGCCATTCAAGACCCTCACGAGGGGCCAAGCCTCGCGAGGCGGACGACGCAAGACCTCCTCAGGAGCGGCCTCGCCAGGCAGGCTCATTAGGGGCAGAGCGATCAAGGCAAGGCAAACCTCGCGAGGTTCTCGTGACGTGAGCCATGACAATCAAGATCAGGCGGGCGCTAGCGCCCGCAGTGTCCTTGTTTCCTCTTTGGTGCTAAGGAGGCAAGCGCAGGCGCGGAGTACCGAGGCATCAAGCAAAGGTTTCCATATCAGTGCAACGAGAAGGTCCCCTTCTCAGAACAGTAGCAAGTCAGCACCAGGTCAAATTCTCCAATTACGGTAATATACCATAAACAATCATCCTTTAGGAGCTATATTATCCCTCTAGGGGAGCTAGTGAGAGGGTCTATGTTAATAGAGCTCTTTAGATAGGGAGAGGAAAGACGTAACTAGACCGCAGAAAGAATAGAATCTTTTACCGCTACATCCGCTGGAGAAGAAAACTCAGCAAAGGAGATTCCTATCCTTTCTCTAGTTGAAGACTAATCTGGTAAGACCAGCAGGATGGCAAGTCGGAGGTCACCATGGAGCCCAAGGCGGCGTCACCACCAGAGCCTTTGGCAGGCGAAGACCGCTTTTGTCAGGATAAGGTGTACTAGTTGTCCCCTTTCAAATTGGCCGTTGTTGGCTCCCTTCCCGCTCAATATTTGGGGAGAGGACCAGGGCCTATATAAGTAGGACTAGCCACCACCATAGTGGGCGGCTCGATCTCATCTTGAGTAATCCTCACCCACACAAGTTCGCCAAGCACAAGAACACCTCATCCTCAGGAGGCTGTTCTCCCCCCTTTGTACTGTTCATCATCAGCCCAAGAGGCAATCCACCACCACCACACTAGAGTAGGGTATTACACACAACGGTGGCCCGAACCAGTATAAATCTTGTGTCTCTTGTGTTGTGAGTTCGTTGAGTTCGTCCGCGAGATCTTAGCAAGCTAGGGCGTGGATCGGTAGGGAAAGAACTTCGCGTGCACCCGAGAGTTCGAACCTTAAGGGTTTTGCAGGAACCCGTGATCCGACATTTGGCGCGCCAGGTAGGGGTTCGCCGTAGCCTTCCCTGCGCCAATCTACACTCTGCCACCACCTCGCTCCGCCCTCATGGCAGGCGCCCCGCTACCGACTCCGACGGCCCGCGCTGACGACGGGGCCAGGGGGCTCCGAGCCCTGGCCCCCGCCTTGCGGCAGGCGCAGTGGCCACCCAAGTTCAAGCCGGAGATGCCGCCGCGCTACGACAGTGCGGCAGACCCGACAGCTTTCCTGCTGGCATACGAGGAGGCCGTCCTCGAGGCTGGGGGCGACGACAAGGTCATGGCCAATTGGTTTCCCATGGCCCTCACCGGCGCGCCGCGCGCCTGGCTGCTCAACCTCCCCGGATCCACGATGGCATCTTGGGAGGAGCTGTGCGACCTCTTCACTGCGCGCTAGGCAGCACCGGTGCACCACGCGGTCGCGGCCCTGTTAGGCGGCTCTCAAGCGCCGCCTTCAGACCGCCATATCAAGCCATTCCTTCGCCAGATCGGTGCCGCCTCCAAGCGCTCGGGGGCTCCGCCGGGCTGGGCTGCGCCCAAAGCCGACCTCACCTTCGACTCAGAAGACCACCCCATCACCACCGCCGGCTTGGGTATGCTCCCGATGCTCTGCACGCCCACCATCTGCAACATGGCCGTCACCAAGACCCTCATCGACGGCGGCGCCGGCCTCAACGTGCTCTCCATGGAGGCCTTCAGCCTTCTTCATGTGCCGCTCGAGCGGCTCAGCCACAGCAAGCCTTTCGCAGGAGTTGGCGGCGGCACCGCCCACTCCTTGGGGCAGATCCGCCTCCCCGTCACCTTCGGCACGCGCGACAACTACTGCGCCGAACTGGTCGACTTTGACATCGCCCGCATCGGCCTCCCGTACAACGCCATCCTCGGGTACCCAGTACTGGCCCAACTCATGGCAGCGACCCATCCGGCCTACAACCTCATGAAGATGCCTGGAAGCAAGGGCGTCCTCACCATCAAGGGGGACGCCAAGGAGGCCCTGGCAGTGCTCAAGCTTTCCCTCAAGACCGCCGTGGCGGCGCAACCCGTCGACGCGGGCACCTCCGAGCCCGAGGGAGCCGCACCAACCAAGAAGAAGCAGTTGTTCACCCAAGACAAGGCGGAAACCAAGCAAGTGCCGGTCGACGAGGACGGGCCCTCAGGAGCCACCTTTACCATAGGTGCCGACGTCGACCCGGGCCAAGAGGAAGCGTTGGTGAAGTTCTTGCGTGCAAACAAGGAGATATTCGCGTGGGAGCCCAAGCAGCTGGTGGGGGTCCCGAGAGAAGTGATTCAACATCACTTGAGGGTGTGCCCCAATGTACGCCCGGTGAAGCAGCGGGCGAGACGGCAATGCACGGAGAAGTAGGCCTTCATCGTCCAAGAGACCCGCAAGTTGGAGGCAGCGAGTGCCATTCGTGAGGTTCGGTACCCCGAATGGCTGGCGAACCCCGTCGTAGTGCCGAAGAAAGGCGGGAAGGAGCGAATGTGCGTCGACTTCACCAACCTCAACAGGCCTGCCCGCAAGATCCGTTCCCACTCCCACGCATCAACCAGATTGTTGACTCCACCGCCGAGTGCGACCTGCTGTGCTTCCTGGATGCGTTCTCAGGGTATCACCAGATCAAGATGGCGGTAGAAGATGTAGAGAAGACAGCCTTCCTGACCCCGTGTGGGGTGTACTGCTACGCCTACATGCCCTTTGGACTGCGCAACGCGGGCGTGACCTTTCAGTGGTTGATGCACATCGCCTTAGGGCGGCAGCTCGGGAGAAACGCGGAGGCCTACGTCGACGACATTGTGGTGAAGTCTCGGGAGGCAAGAACGTTGATCCAACATCTGGAGGAGACCTTCGCGAGCCTACGCCAGGTGAACTTGTGACTTAATCCAAAAAAGTGTGTGATCGGTGTCCCTTCCGGCAAGCTGCTGGGATTCCTCGTGTCCCATAGAGGGATCGAAGCGAACCCGGAGAAGATCAAGGCCATTGAAGACATGAACCCACCGTAAACCCTCAAGGAAATGCAGAAGCTGGCTGGTCGGGTGACCGCGTTGGGGCGCTTCATCTCCAAGCTGGGAGAGCGCGCCCTGCCCTTCTTCAAGCTGATGAAGAAGAAGGACCCGTTTGAGTGGACCCCAGAGGCCGACCGAGCTTTTCAAGACCTCAAGAGCTACCTGACCAGCCCCCCAGTGATTGTAGCACCGCGACCTCTCAAGCCCCTAGTACTTTACCTTGCCGCCACTCCGTACTCTGCCAGCGCAGCGCTGGTGGTGGTTCGGGAAGAGCACCAAGCCAAAGGCGCACCGCGCCAAGCTACAACCAAGGTGACGCAAGATCAGGAAGGCGTAGCAAGAGCCGTAGCGGCACCAACAAGGGACCAAGCTCAGCAGGACGACGCCGCCAAGGTCCAGACAAGCGATTAGGCGCCGGAGGTTCCATCACCTCAGGGGACATCCCAGCTTCCGCAAGACACGAGCCTCACCAACGCGCCAGCCCTCGTCGAGCACCCGGTGTATTTCGTCAGCATGGTGTTACGGGATGCAAGGGCACGATACCCCATGCCCCAAAAGCTCCTTCTCGCGCTCTTGGTGGCCTCGCGCAAGTTGCGACACTACTTACAAGGCCACCCCATCAAGGTCGTCTCAGCTTACCCATTGGAGAGAGTGCTCAGGAGCCCCAACTCTGCTGGAAGGGTCGCTGAGTGGAACATCGAGCTGCAGGCATTCCAGTTGGAGTTCAGCACTACCAGGGTCATCAAGGGAGTTGCACTCGCTGATTTCATGTCAGAATGGACGGATGCCCCGACGCTGGAAGTAGGAGAGGGCTGGTCCACCTCACCGAGAAGTGAGGTGCCCGACGGCTGGGTCATGTATTTCGATGGGGCCTTCGCGCACCAGGGCGCGGGGCCTGGAGCAGTACTCGTCTCGCCCACTCAAGACAAGCTCTGCTACGCTGTACAGCTCTGCTTCCAGCAGGGCGAGAAGGTCTCCAACAACATCACAGAATACGAAGGCCTAATAGCCGGCCTGAAAGCCGTGGCAGCCCTAGGGGTGAAGTGCCTCACCGTCAGGGGTGACTCGCAACTTCTCGTCAACTTCTCCAACAAAGTATACGAGCTGAAGGACGAGCACATGGAGGCATACCTCGAGGAAGTGTGCAAGATGGAGAAGCAGTTCCGGGGCCTGGAGTTGCAGCACGTGCCTCGCGGCACCAACAAGGAAGCTGATGACATCGCCAATAGGGCGTCCAAGCGGCATCCCCAAGAGCCTGGCGTCTTCGAGGAGCGGCTCTTCAGGCTGTCAGCAACGCCACCACTTTCAAGGACAGCTCAGCCTCGGGAGGAGCTCCCGCAGCTGCCTGCCACAGGAGCCCTGGCCTGTGGCCCAACTTCGGGAGCGCGCCTACTCTTGGCGCTCGAGCCCCAGGAGGGATGCTGGACCAAGGAATTCAAGGAATACCTGATGCAAGGGACGTTGCCGAAGAAGGAGGAGCACGCGGAGCGCGTGGCCCGGCAGGCCACGGCATACTGGATCCGGGACGGTGAGTTATACAGGAAGCAGCCAAATGATGTTTCACTGCGTTGCATCTCCAGAGACCAAGGGAAGGAGTTGCTGACCGACATACACAGTGGGGACTTCGGGCACCACTCGTCATCACGAACCCTCGTTGGTAAGGCATTCCGCAGGGGATTCTACTGGCCCACGACATTCAACGATGCAACCGAGCTGGTGAAGTCCTGTGAAGCCTGCCAGTTCCACGCCAAGCAGATCCATCAGCCAGCTTAGGGCCTCCAGTCTATCCCACTCACATGGCCGTTCGCGGTCTGGGGGCTGGATATCTTGGGCCCATTTCCCGCCAGGGGGCTACCGCTACCTCTACGTCTCCATCGACAAGTTCACCAAGTGGGTAGAAGTGGAAGCTGTCCGCACCATCCCAGCTGGTTCCGCGGTCAAGTTCATCAAGGGTCTCGTGAGCCGTTTCGGGGTCCCCAACCGCATCATCACTGATAACGGCTTGCAGTTCACTAGTAATCTCTTCAGAACATACTGCGCTAACCTTGGAACGCAGATCTGTTACGCTTCGGTGGCACACCCCAGGAGTAATGGTCAGGCCGAACGCGCCAACGCAGAGGTCCTAAGGGGCCTCAAGACCAAGACTTTCAAGAAGAAGCTCGAAGCCTGTGGCAAGGGCTGGTACGACGAGCTCCAGTCTGTGCTGTGGTCCATCCGCACCACCGCCACCAAGCCAACGGGCGAGACCCCATTCTTCCTCGTCTACGGAGCAGAAGCGGTCCTCCCTCACGAGGTCAGGCATCGCTCCGCACGGGTCCTGGCGTTTGATGAAATGCAACAGGATGCCACGTGGGGGATGGAACTCGTGCTGGGGGAGGAACGCCGCCGCGAAGCCGCACTACGGGCGGCAAGGTACCAGTAGGCGCTGCGGCGATACCACTGCCGCAACATCCGCTCCAGGACGCTCGAGGCGGGTGACCTCGTCCTGAGGCGGGTCCTCTCCAGGGAGGGGCTGCATAAGCTCTCACCCGTGTGGGAGGGACCGTTCAAGGTTGTCCATGTCTCTAGGCCTGGCGCCGCGCGCCTGGAGACACAGGACGGGGTGCCCATCCAGAACGCCTGGAACATCCAGCACCTCCGGAAGTTCTACCCATGAAGCAAGGCCCGGCGCCTGTGAAGAAAGGCCCAGTGCCTGTGAAGATCGCCGCCCGTGACACTCTCACGTAATAATGAGTGGGGTTGTACACGCCTCGGAGTCTCAGGAGTGCCGCCCTCGGGCCTCGGGGGCTCCCTCCCACGTCTTAGTGGCAGCACTTAGCTCCGCGCTAGTGAGAAGACTTGAAGACTAGGCTAGGTGCCGGACGCGGCTTTTCATTTGCTTTCTGCAGTTGGCTCGCCTCATTTTAATTGAAAGTTTGCTTTTGGAGTTCCTTGCTAGTTTGGTTCCGTCGCTTTTTGCTGCTGTTTCCGGTTACAGTTTAACCTGTTTTCTCTCTCTCGCGTACCTCGCGAGGGGGCTAGGCAGGCGCCCTCGCGAGCCTTTTTCCTTTCCTCTGCCCTTCGTCTGTTTTTCATGAGGCCCTTCGTCTGTTTCTTCGCGAGGCACTCTCATTCAAGCCAACAAGCTGGCGCACCTCTCCTGATCCGTGCCCCTCGGGTATCGCGACACGAAGCGCTGGGTCTAGGCTCGGGTGAACGATAAGCCTCCGAGCGACGCTCCTAACAAGTTTTTTTGTAGTTCCCTAACACCCGCAAGTCAAGGAAGGCCTCCACAGGCACCAGGAAGCAAGTCCCTTGCGAGGAGGAGGCTACCCCAAGAATGCCAAGCTAAGTTACCCCTGCACAAAATAATGACACAACACGGAAACAACAAACACAACATAATGATTGGGAAATCATAGTTCGATACACGCCCCCGGGGCCCATACTAGTTTCTTCTTGATGTAGAAAAGAAAGGAAGAACAAAATAAAGCAGCGCCTGCCCCTACGGCGGTCCACGGAGGCAGGCTCCTGGCGCCGTCCTGAGCTCAGCCAGACCCCTCCTCGCGCTTCACGGAGACGCGATGACGAGACGACCCGCTGCCACCTTCGAAGCGGGCGCGGCGGCGTGGTGGCTGGTCATAGCCGCCGCTACTGGAGCTGTCGCCAGACGAAGAGCCGCCGTAGCTGGACGATATGCGGTCGGCACCAAGGGCGGGTTCGCCCTCCTCCTCATCCCGACCATCGCCAAGGCCGAGCACCTCCTCGCCGTCGTTCACCTCAGGGCAGCACCCGGCGCGGCGACCATCTTCTCCAAACACCCTCACGTAGAGGGTTGCATCACCGTCGTACTTGAAATGGAGGGTGCACCGCCTGCCTAGGCCGCGCACGCGAGTGAACGTCCGCCAACCATGGGCCAGAGCTATGTTGCCCGCGGCGGAGACCTCAACCACAACCCAAGAAGCTCTGCTGCAGCAGCCGTTAGCCTGTAGCCAGAGCCCGCCTGGGCCGAAGGCCGGCAGCTCGTCGGCGAAGAAGCGCGGAAGCTGAAGCTAGTTGCCGGCCGGGTTCTCCGACCAGATGACGAACTCCGGCGACACCTCTGCAGAATGGAAGCGCGTCTCCCTTCGTCAACAGGGTTCCCACGACTGGAACGACCCCTGCCGCACGCAGCGGCGCCACCGCGGGAACGGGGGGCCACGGCGGGGGTCGCAGTGTGCTTACGGGGATGGCCGCGTCCCCGCTTGGGCGCCGGGGAGCCGGGCCCCTCGCGAGGGGCCTTTCCCTTCTCCGCGGCGGAGAACCTCTTCGACGGCGCCAATGGAGTCGGTGGTGGAGCAGAGGAGGAAGAAGCAAGCGGAATGGGAAGAAATGGGCGACGGGGGCTCTACCCCCTCCTCATTTATAGTAGGAGAAGGCCAACCAGTGCCCCCACGATCACATGTAATGATGGTTTTCCTTGCATGTCGCAGGGACTTGTCAAGTCGGGCAGTTGCCGAGGCAGGGTGGGGAAGCGGAGACGCCCACGTCCAATCAACCGCCACGCGTCGACCAAGGCCGCAGGCTATTGGGGCCCGTGATGCTCCGTGCTTGACCTTTGGCTTCGCCTCGAAGCCAAGCCCGAGCGCGCCTTGGGCCTGGGGACTACTGTCGGCATTCTGGGAACGGGGGTCCCCAGACTTGCCTGCCTGCGGCCCAAGGCGTGGCTGTGCTAGCAGGCCTGTACGGCCCATCTTCATCAACAAGGCATTCAAGACCCTCGCGAGGCGGACGACGCAAGACCTCCTAAGGAGCGGCCTCGCCAGGCAGGCTCGCGAGGGGCGGAGAGATCAAGGCAAGGCAAACCTCGCAAGGTTCTCGTGACGTGAGCCATGACGATCAAGATTAGGCGGGCGCCAGGCGGGCGCTAGCGCGCGCAGTGTCCTTGTTTCCCCTTTGGTGCTAAGGAGGCAAGCGCAGGCGCGGAGTACCGAGGCATCAAGCAAAGCTTTCCATATCAGTGCAACGAGACCAAGACCAGCAGGACGGCAAGATGGAGGTCACCATGGAGCCCAAGGCGGCGTCACCACCAGAGCCTTTGGCAGGCGAAGACCGCTTTTGTCAGGATAAGCTGTACTAGTTGTCCCCTTTCAAATTGCCGTTGTTGGCTCCCTTCCCACTCAATATTTGGGGAGAGGACCAGGGCCTATATAAGTAGGACTAGCCACCACCGTAGTGGGCGGCTCGATCTCATCTTGAGTAATCCTCACCCACACAAGTTCGCCAAGCACAAGAACACGTCATCCTCAGGAGGCTGTTCTTCCCCCTTTGCACTGTTCATCATCATCCCAAGAGGCAATCCACCACCACCACACTGGAGTAGGGTATTACACCACAACGGTGGCCCGAACCAGTATAAATCTTGTGTCTCTTGTGTTGTGAGTTTGTTGAGTTCGTCTGCGAGATCTTAGCAAGCTAGGGCGTGGATTGGTAGGGAAAGAACTTCGCGCGCCACCCAGAGTTCGAACCTTAAGGGTTTTGTCGGAACCTGTGATCCGATAGATACTTTAATGCTATGGTTGGGTTTTACCTTAATGATCTTTAGTAGTTGCGGATGCTTGCTGGAGTTCCAATCATAAGTGGATATGATCTAAGGAGAGAAAGTATGTTAGCTTATGCCTCTCCCTCATATAAAATTGCAATGACAACTACCGATCTTGTTAACAATTGCCTAGGATGATTCCGCACACCGACCCATCATTATTCCACACTCACTATTTATAATATATAGTAATATATTCTAACTTTATATTAACTATACCTAATTTTATATTTTAGTTCTCCGTTATCATGCAAAGTTACCCTCTTCATACCCACAACGTAGTTTTATTTCTCGTTCCTAGTTGGAAGCAAACGTTCGGTGTACGTAGAGTCGTATCAGTGGCAGATAGGACTTGAGAGAATATTGATCTTACCTTTAGCTCCTTGTGGGTTCGACACTCCATACTTATCACTTCCACCTTTGGAAATTGCTACAATGATTCCTTGCACTTTGGGATTATCATAGGTTCCCACCCATCATGTAATTTTCTAGGAATTGAAACTTCCAATTCCAACTTTTCTTCTAAAGCTTTCATCATAGCATCAACAATATGTTTAGTAAAATCTTTATTTTGTTCATAGGCATGGGGTGAGTTTATCATGGATTGCAACAAAGAAATACAATCAATCAAAGAGCAACTATCATAATTAAAGTCTTTGTAATCCAAAAGAGTGGGTACATCACTAGTTAAAGTTTTGACCTCTTCAAACCCACTTCTATCAATTTTCTCAACAAGATTTTCACCCTTCGAATTATTGGGACGCCTTCTAGCTAAAGTTGACTCTTGTTCAGTCCCTTTATTATCAATCTTAATTTTACCAAACAAGGAATCAATAGAGGAAACACCGAAGGAAATATGTCCTAGAGGCAATAATAAAGTTGTTATTTATATTTCCTTATATCAAGATAAATGTTTATTATTCATGATAGAATTGTATTAACCTGAAACTTAGTACATGTGTGAATACATAGACAAACAGAGTGTCCCTAGTATGCCTCTACTAGACTAGCTCGTTAATCAAAGATGGTTAAGTTTCCTAGACATAGACATGTGTTGCCATTTGATGAACGGGATCACATCATTAGAGAATGATGTGATGGACAAGACCCATCCCCTAGCTTAGCACTATGATCATTTAGTTTATTGCTATTGCTTTCTTCATGACTTATACATGTTCCTATGACTATGAGATTATGCAACTCCCGAATACCGGAGGAACACTTAGTTTTCTATCAAATGTCACAACATAACTGGGTGATTATAAAGATTCTCTATAGGTGTCTCCGATGGTGTTTTTTGAGTTGGCATAGATCAAGATTAGGATTTGTCACTCCGATTGTCAGAGAGGTATCTCTGGGCCCTCTCGGTAATGCACATCACTATAAGCCTTGCAAGCAATGTGACTAATGAGTTAGTTGCGGGATGATGCATCACGGAACGAGTAAAGAGACTTGCCGGTAATGAGATTGAACTACGTATGGTGATACCGACGATCGAATCTCGGGCAAGTAACATACCGATGACAAAGGGAACAACGTATGTTTTTATGCGGTCTGACCGATAAAGATTTTCGTAGAATATGTAGGAACCAATATGAGCATCCAAGTTCAGCTATTGGTTATTGACCGGAGATGTGTCTCAGTCATGTCTACATAGTTCTAGAACCCGCAGGGTCCGCACGCTTAACGTTCGATGACGATTCGTGTTCCGAGTTTATGTGATTTGATGACGGAAGGTTGTTCGGAGTCCTGGATGAGATCACGGACATGACGAGGAGTCTCGAAATGGTCGAGACATAAAGATTGATATATTGTACCATGTTATTCGGACACCGGAAGTGTTCCAGATGGTTTCGGGTAAAACCGGAGTGCCGGAGGGGCTACCGGAACCCCCCGGGGGAACTAATGGGCCACCATGGGCCTTATTGTTGAGAGAGGAGGGCAGCCAGGGCAGGCCACGTGCCCCCCCTTGGAGTTCGAATTGGACAAGGGAAGGGGGGGCGACGCCCCCCTTTCCTACTCCCTCTCCCTCTCCTTCCTTCCCCCTCTCTCCCTCTTGGTGGAATCCTACTAGGACTTGGGGTACTAGTAGGACTCCCCTCCTTGGGCGCGCCCCCTAGGGCCGGCTGGCTCCTCCCTCCCTCCTTTATAGCCGTGTGCGGTGCCCCCCTCCACAGAAACACACCTCGGTCATATCGTCGTAGTGCTTAGGCGAAGCCCTGCGCTGGTAACTTCATCATCACCGTCACCACGTCGTCGTGCTAACGAAACTCTCCCTCGGCCTCAACTGGATCAAGAGTTCGAGGGACAACACCGAGCTGAACGTGTGCAGATCGCGGAGGTGCCGTGCATTCGGTACTTGGATCGGTTGGATCACGAAGACGTTCGACTACATCAACCGCATTACTAAACGCTTTCGCTTTCGGTCTACGAGGGTACGTGGACACACTCTCCCTGCTTGTTGCTATGCTTCTCCTAGATAGATCTTGCGTGATCGTAGACAATTTTTTTGAAATACTACGTTCCCCAACAGTGGCATCCAAGCCAGGTCTATACGTAGATGTTATATGCACTAGTAGAACACAAAGAGTTGTGGTCGATAATAGTCATACTGATTACCAGCATGTCATACTTTGATTCGGTGGTATTGTTGGATGAAGCGGCCCAGACCGACATTACATGACCACGTTCATGAGACTGGTTCTACCTCCGTGCTTCGCACACAGGTTGCTAGTGGGTGTCTATTTCTCCAACTTTAGTTGAATCGAGTTTGACTACGCCCGGTCCTTGTTGAAGGTTAAAACATCACACTTGACGAAAAATCGTTGTGGTTTTGATGCGTAGGTAAGAAGGGTTCTTGCTAGAAGCCCATAGCAGCCACGTAAAACTTGCAACCACAAAGTAGAGGACGTCTAACTTGTTTTTGCAGGGCTTGCTGTGATGTGATATGGTCAAGACTTGATGATATATAATTTGTTGTATGAGATGATCATGTTTTGTAACAGTTATTGGCAACTGGCAGGAGCCATATGGTTGTCGCTTTATTGTATGAAATGCAATCGCCATGTAATTGCTTTACTTTATCACTAAGCGGTAGCGACAGTCGTAGAAGCAATAGTTGGCGAGACGACAACGATGCTTTGATGGAGATCAAGGTGTCAAGCCAGTGACGATGGTGATCATGACGGTGCTTTGGAGATGGAGATCAAAGGCACAAGATGATGATGGCCATATCATATCACTTATTTGATTGCATGTGATGTTTATCTTTTTATGCATCTTATTTTTCTTAGTACGGCGGTAGCATTACAAGATGATCTCTCACTAAATTTCAAGGTACAAGTGTTCTCCCTGAGTATGCACCGTTGCGATAGTTCGTCGTGCCGAGACACCATGTGATGATCGGGTGTGATAAGCTCTACGTTCACATACAACGGGTGCAAGCCAGTTTTGCACATGCAGAATACTCGGGTTAAACTTGACGAGCCTAGCATATGAAGATATGGCCTCGGAACACTGATACCGAAAGGCCGAGCATGAATCATATAGTAGATATGATCAACATAGTGATGTTCACCATTGAAAACTACTCCATCTCACGTGATGATCGGACATGGTTTAGTTGATATGGATCACGTGATCACTTAGATGATTAGAGGGATGTCTATCTAAGTGGGAGTTCTTAAGTAATATGATTAATTGAACTTTAATTTATCATGAAATTAGTACCTGATAGTATTTTGCATGTCTATGTTGTTGTAGATAAATGGCCCGTGCTACTGTTCCTTTGAATTTTAATGCGTTCCTAGAGAAAGCTAAGTTGAAAGATGATGGTACCAACTACACGGACTGGGTCCGTAACTTGAGGGTTATCCTCATTGCTGTAGAGAAGAATTACGTCCTGGAAGCACCGCTAGGTGCAAGACCCGCTGCAGGAGCAACACCAGATGTTGTGAACGCCTGGCAGAGCAAAGCTGATGACTACTCGATAGTTCAGTGTGCCATGCTTTACGGCTTAGAACCGGGGCTTCAATGACGTTTTGAACGTCATGGAGCATATGAGATATTCCCGGAGTTGAAGTTAATATTTCAAGCAAATGCCTAGATTGAGAGATATGAAGTCTCCAATAAGTTCTATAGCTGCAAAATGGAGGAGAATAGTTCTGTCAGTGAACATATACTCAGAATGTCTGGGTACCACAATCACTTGACTCAACTGGGAGTTAATCTCCCGGTTGATAGTATCATTGATAGAGTTCTTCAATCACTGCCACCAAGCTACAAAAGCTTCGTGATGAACTATAATATGCAAGGGATAGATAAGACAATTCCCGAGCTCTTCGCGATGCTAAAGGTTGCGGAGGTAGAAATCAAGAAGGAGCATCAAGTGTTGATGGTTAACAAGACCACTAGTTTCAAGAAGAAGGGCAAAGGGAAGAAGGGGAACTTCAAGAAGAACCGCAAGCAAGTTTCTACTCAAGTGAAGAAGCCCAAGTCTGGACCTAAGCCTGAGACTGAGTGCTTCTAATGCAAAGGGACTGGTTACTGGAAGCGGAACTGCCCCAAGTATTCGGCGGATAAGAAGGATGGCAAAGTGGAAGGTATATTCGATATACATGTTATTGATGTGTACCTTACTAATGCTCATAGTAGCGCCTGGGTATTTGATACTGGTTCTGTTGCTCATATTTGCAACTTGAAACAAGGGCTACGGATTAAGAAAAGATTGGCTAAGGACGAGGTGACGATGCGCGTGTGATGACCCACAAGTATAGGGGATCAATTGTAGCTCTTTTCGATAAGTAAGAGTGTCGAACCCAACGAGGAGCAGAAGGAAATGACAAGTAGTTTTCAGTGTGGTAAGTCTGCAAGTGCTGAAATTGTAAGTAGCAGAGTAGTTTGATAGCAAGATAATTTGTAACGAGCAAGTAACGATAATAGTAAAAAGTATGCAGCAAGGTAGCCCAATCCTTTTGAGGCAAAGGACAGGCCAAAACGGTCTCTTATGATAAGCAAAGTGTTCTTGAGGGTACACGGGAATTTCATCTAGTCACTTTCATCATGTTGGTTTGATTTGTGTTCGCTACTTTGATAATTTGATATGTGGGTGGACCGGTGCTTAGGTGCTGTTCTTACTAGAACAAACCTCCTACTTATGATTAACCCTCCCGCAAGCATCCGCAACTTCGAGAAAAGTATTAAGAATAAATTCTAACCATGGCATTAAACTCTAGGATCCAATCGGTGCCTTACGGAATAGTGCATAAATTGGGGTTTAAGTTTCTGTCACTCTCGCAACCCACCATCTATTTACTACTACACAATACATTCCCTTAGGCCCAAATATGGTGAAGTGTTATGTAGGCGACGTTTACATGACACCACTAAGGGAATCACAACATACATACTATCAAAATATCGAACACATATCAAATTCACATGATTACTTGCAACATGATTTATCCCGTGACCTCAAGAACGAAAGTAACTACTCACAAACAATAAACATGCTCATGATCAGAGGGGTATTAATATGCATAATGGATCTGAACATATAATCTTCCACCAAATAAACCATATAGTAATCAATTACAAGATGTAATCAACACTACTAGTCACCCCCTAGCAACAATCTATAGTTCTGGTAACAAGATTGAATACAAGAGATGAACTAGGGTTTGAGATGAGATGGTGCTCGTGAAGATGTTGATGGATATTGCCCTCCCCAAGATGGGAGAGTTGTTGGTGATGATGATGACGATGATTTCCCCCTCCGGGAGGGAAGTTCCCCCGGCAGAATCGCTCTGCCGGAGGGCAAAAGTGCTCCTGCCCAAGTTCCGCCTCGAGACGGCGGCGCTCCGTCCCGAAAGTCTTCTCCTTATTTTTTCTAGGTCAAAATGACTTATATACCAGAAGATGGGCACTGGAGGTGGGCCGAGGAGGCCACAACCCACCAGGGCGCGCCAGGGGGGCCTGGCACGCCCGGGTGGGTTGTGCCCACCTGGTGGCCCCCCTCTGGTGTTTATTGGCTCCAGTATTTCTTAAATATTCCATAAAAATCCCTGTGGAGTTTCAGCTCATTTGGAGTTGTGCAGAATAGGGGGTCTGACGTAACTTTTTTCAGGTCCAGATTTCCAGCTGCCGGAATTCTCCCTCCTGGTGTGTACCTTGCAAATTATGAGAGAAAAGGCATTAGAATTACTCCAAAAAGCATTATTATGGATAAAAACATTATAAATAACAGTAGGAAACATGATGCAAAATGGACGTATCAACTCCCCCAAGCTTAGACCTCGCTTGTCCTCAAGCGAAAACCAAAATCGAAAAACATGCCCACATGCTTTGAGAGAGAGGTGTCGATAAAAACAAAATACAGACATAGAAGCATCATGTTGATTACTATAAGAGCAAAAAAATTAAACATAGGACTTTTATCATACACTTATCATGAATAGGTAATAGTTCATCACACAATCGAAGTATAAAGCAAAAACTCTATTAGAAACCAACAAACTATGTTCTCAGTCAACTTTGCAACCACAATTCATCATCTTTTCAGGAAGGGTCACGTGTCGGAGCTCTTAAGGCAAGTCCACATACTCAACCATCATATAGCCTTCTATGATTGCTAACACCCACCTTGTACACGTGAGCAAAACGTTTCAACCGGACACATAGAAATATAGGGGCTTATAGTTTCGCCTCCCAACATACTCACCTCAAGGGTGATGCCAACAATAATAACTCATGCTATCTATATTCAACTGGACATATGTCCCTAGATCTTTCCTCGCCACATGATGCTTGCCAAAGGAGAAAAATAAAAAGGAATATAAGGAAAACTTTGACTCTTTGCATAAAAGTAAATACATAAAAGTAAAAGATATACCCTTTGGAGAGGGAAGAAGAGGTTGCCATGCGCTTATTTGTTTGCATGCTCAACCCCTTAGTGCAAAAGAATGTCATGTTACATTGCCCCTTAAGATGACAACCTTTATTATGCAGTCTGTCACTTTTATTCTTTGTCATCCAAGTTCATGCAACGCTCAATTTTCTCTTACACTAAAAGATCTCACATATTTAGAAGCAATTTTTTATTGCCTTTTTGCACCGATGACAACTTACTTGAGGGATCTTGTTCAATCCCTAGGTAGGTATGGTGGTGAAAAAGATTTGGGTTTAAGGGTTTTTGGATGCACAAGTAGTATCTCTACTTAGTGCGGAATTTTTGGCTAGCAAAGATAGGGGGCAAGCATCACATGTTAAAGGATCTATGACAATATGACTTCTATGTGAATATAAACATACATAAACCATTACGTTGTCTTCCTTGTCCAACATCAACAATTTTGGCATATAATATTTTGATGAGGACTCACAATCACAAAGGATTTCTAGGATGGTATATTTATATGTGAATCCTCCCTTCCCTTATTAATTCTTTCATGAGTTGCATCACTGACCAATGCTATGTTTGTCAATCTCTAATAAAATTTTCTTACTTATACTTTTCCTTATGTGGTGCTAGCACCTACCATAGGATTAGTATATGATCTTATTGGTTTATTTCCTTTCTTTTGTTTATCTCCCTTCTCCTTTTCTTTTCTTTATTTGCAACATGAAAGTAAAGAAAGTAAAAACTCGAACTAAATTTATTATATAACTTGCACATGATAACAATGATAGATCACTAAGCAAACTCTCAAAGAAGAAAAGACCAAACTAAACTTTATTCATCTAAGCAAAAGATTGAACTAAGATAAGTAAAAGCAAAAAGATAGTGGGATGATACGATACCGGGGCACCTCCCCCAAGCTTGGCGGAAGCCAAGGGGAGTGCCCATACCCGATACTCAGTTCTCGTTTGGTGGTGTCCGTAGGATCCTCCCGCTTTGTCTTGATCTTCATCAGCCAAGCATCTTCTTCCATGTGGTTGGAGGAGCAGGAAGACATGATACTTAGCTTGATAAATCTGACCGGAAACAGCAAGAAAAGAAAACAGGGGATTTTCTCCGCGATACGGTGGTTAACAGGTTCGAGAAGTATATATAGAATTTTTATCTTGCAGGACAAGTATACAGAAGAAAAACGGAGTCCGGGAGGTGTCCCAGGTGGGCACAACCCACCTGGGTGCGCCAGGCATGTCTTGCGCGCCCTGGTGTCTTGTGCCCACCAGGGGACGCTTCCTGGAGTTTCTTTATTCCCAAAATTCTAAATTATTCCAAAACTCACAAAAAATATTTTTGCAGATTTTTTGGAGTCTATTTACTTACCGTACTATGTACCTCCTTATTTTGACGATTCTAGAGTGTTCCGGAAGGACTCTTTTATGTATTCTTCCGGTGTCAAAGTTTGGACAATATTGCTTTCAACATTAATAGGCGTACCTGAGATATAATGCTTTATCCATTGCCCGTTGACAACCTTCGGGTTAGTGCTTTCGAAATTATTTATTTTGATGGCTCCAGACCGGTAAACCTCCTCGATGACATAGGGACCTTTCCATTTTGAGAGGAGTTTGCCTGCAAAGAATCTGAAACGAGAGTTGTACAAAAGAACATACTATCCGACTTTAAACTCACGTTTTTGAATTCTTTTGTCATGCCACCTTTTAACTTTTTCTTTGAATAACTTTGCATTTTCATAAGCTTGGGTTCTCCATTCATCTAATGAGCTTATATCAAATAATCTCTTTTCTCCAGCAAGTTTGAAATCATAGTTGAGTTCTCTAACTGCCCAGTATGCTTTATGTTCTAACTCAAGAGGCAAATGACAAGCTTTTCCATAAACCATTTTATAAGGAGACATACCCATAGGATTTTTATATGCTGTTCTATAAGCCTGATGTCTACTATGCAACCTTCTCCTTGTAGACGTTGTTGGGCCTCCAAGTGCAGAGGTTTGTAGGACAGTAGCAAATTTCCCTCAAGTGGATGACCGAAGGTTTATCAATCCGTGGGAGGCGTAGGATGAAGATGGTCTCTCTCAAGCAACCCTGCAGCCAATTAACAAAGAGTCTCTTGTGTCCCCAACACACCCAATACAATGATAAATTGTATAGGTGCACTAGTTCGGCGAAGAGATGGTGATACAAGTGCAATATGGATGGTAGATATAGGTTTTTGTAATCTGAAAAATATAAAAATAGCAAGGTAGCTAATTATAAAAGTGAGCACAAACGGTATTGCAATGCTTCGAAACAAGGCCTAGGGTTCATACTTTCACTAGTGCAAGTTCTCTCAACAATAATAACATAATTGGATCATATAACAATCCCTCAACATGCAAGAAAGAGTCACTCCAAAGTCACTAATAGCGGAGAACAAACGAAGAGATTATTGTAGGGTACGAAACCACCTCAAATTTATCCTTTCTGATCGATCTATTCAAGAGTCCGTAGTAAAATAACACGAAGCTATTCTTTCCGTTCGATCTATCCTAGAGTTCATACTAGAATAACACCTTAAGATACAAACCAACCAAAACCCTAATGTCACTTAGATACTCCAATGTCACCTCAAGTATCCGTGGGTATGATTATACGATATGCATCACACAATCTCAGATTCATCTATTCAAACCAACACAAAGTACTTCAAAGAGTGCCCCAAAGTTTATACCGGAGAGTCAAGACGAAAACGTGTACCAACCCCTATGCATAAGTTCACGAGGTCACGGAACCCACAAGTTGATCACCAAAACATACATCAAGTAGATCATGTGATATCCCATTGTCACCATAGATAAGCACATGCAAGACATACATAAAGTGTTCTCAAATCCTTAAAGACTCAATCCTATAAGATAACTTCAAAGGGAAAACTCAATCCATTACAACAGAGTAGAGGGGGAGAAAGATCATAAGATCCAACTATAATAGCAAACCTCGCGATAGATCAAGATCGTGGCACATCAAGAACACAAGAGAGAGAGATCAAACACATAGCTACTGGTACATACCCTCAGCCCCGAGGGTGAACTACTCCCTCCTTGTCATGGAGAGCGCCAGGATGATGAAGATGGCCACTGGTGAGGGATCCCCCATCCGGCAGGGTGCCGGAATAGGGTCCCGATTGGTTTTTGGTGGCTACAGAGGCTTGTGGCGGCGGAACTCCCGATCTAGGTTATGTTCTGGGGGTTTGGGTATATATAAGAGGTTTTGGCGTCGGGAAAAATGTTAGGGGGGTCTCCGAGGCGGCCACGAGGTAGGGGGCGCGCCCAGGGGGTAGGGCGCGCCCAGGGGGTAGGGCGCGCCCCCACCCTCGTGGTGGCCTCGGGACTCTTCTGGCCCATATCCGATGCTCCGTGGGCTTCTTCTGGTCCAAAACTAATCTCCGTGAAATTTCAGGTCAATTGGACTTTGTTTGGTTTTCCTTTTCTGCAATACTCAAAAACAAGGAAAAAGCAGAAACTGGCACTGGGCTCTAGGTTAGTAGGTTAGTCCCAAAAATAATATAAAATAGCATATAAATGCATATAAAACATCCTAGATGGATAATATAATAGCATGGAACAATCAAAAAATTATAGATACGTTGGAGACGTATCAGCATCCCCAAGCTTAATACCTTCTCGTGCTCGAGTAGGTAAATGATAAAAACAGAATTTTTGATGTGGAATGCTACCTAACATATTTATCAATGTAATCTTTTTTATTGTGGCAAGAATATTCAGATCCATAAGATTCAAAACAAAAGTTTAATATTGACATAAAATATTAATACTTCAAGCATACTAACCAACCAATTATGTCTTCTCAAAATAACATGGCCAAAGAAAGCTATCCCTACAAAATCATATAGTCTGGCTATGCTCTATCTTCATCACACAAAATATTTAAATCATGCTCAACCCCAATGACAAGCCAAGCAATTGTTTCATACTTTTGATGTTCTCAAACTTTTTCAATCTTCACGCAATACATGAGCGTGAGCCATGGACATAGCACTATAGGTGGAATAGAATGGTGGTTGTGGAGAAGACAAAAAGGAGAAGATGGTCTCACATCAACTAGGCGTATCAACGGGCTATGGAGATGCCCATCAATAGATATCAATGTGAGTGAGTAGGGATTGCCATGCAACAGATGCACTAGAGCTATAAGTGTATGAAAGCTCAACAAAAGAAGCTAAGTGGGTGTGCATCCAACTTGCTTGCTCACGAAGACCTAGGGCATTTTGAGGAAGCCCGTCACTGGAATATACAAGCCAAGTTCTATAATGAAAATTACCACTAGTATATGAAAGTAACAAAATAGGAGACTCTCTATCATGAAGATCACGGTGCTACTTTGAAGCACAAGTGTGGTAAAAGGATAGTAGCATTGCCCCTTCTCCCTTTTTCTCTCATTTATTTTTGTTTTTTTGGGCCTTCTCTTATTTTTTTCTTCTTTTTGGCCTCATTTTTTTATTTTTTATTTTTCGTCCGGAGTCTCATCCCGAATTGTGGGGGAATCATAGTCTCCATCATCCTTTCCTCACTGGGACAATGCTCTAATAATGATGATCATCACACTTTTATTTACTTACAACTCATGAATTACAACTCAATACTTAGAACAAAATATGACTCTATGTGAATGCCTCCGACGGTGTACCGGGATGTGCAATGAATCAAGAGTGACATGTATGAAATAATTATGAAGGTGGCTTTGCCACAAATACGATTTCAACTACATGATCATGCAAAGCAATATGACAATGATGGAGCGTGTCATAATAAACGGAACGGTGGAAAGTTGGATGGCAATATATCTCGGAATGGCTATGGAAATGCCATAATAGGTAGGTATGGTGGCTGTTTTGAGGAAGGTAATGGTGGGTGTATGGTACCGGCGAAAGTTGCGCGGCACAAGAGAGGCTAGCAATGGTGGAAGGGTGAGAGTGCGTATAATCCATGGACTCAACATTAGTCATAAAGAACTCACATACTTATTGCAAAAATCTATTAGTTATTGAAACGAAGTACTACGCGCATGCTCCTAGGGGGATAGATTGGTAGGAAAAGACCATCGCTCGTCCCTGACCGCCACTCATAAGGAAGACAATCAATAAATAAATCATGCTCCGACTTCATCACATAACGGTTCACCATACGTGCATGCTACGGGAATCACAAACTTTAACAAAAGTATCTCTCAAATTCACAACTACTCAACTAGCATGACTCTAATATCACCATCTTCATATCTCAAAACAATCATAAGGAGTCAAACTTCTCATAGTATTCAATGCACTTTATATGAAAGTTTTTATTATATCCCTCTTGGATGCCTATCATATTAGGACTAAATTCATAACCAAAGCAAATTAGCATGCTACTCTAAAGACTCTCAAAATAATATAAGTGAAGCATGAGAGTTCATCTATTTCTTCAAAATAAAACCACCACCATGCTCTAAAAGGATATAAGTGAAGCACTAGAGCAAATGACAAACTACTCCGAAAGATATAAGTGAAGATCAATGAGTAGTTGAATAATTATGCAACTATGTGAAGACTATCTAACATTTAAGAATTTTAGATCTTGGTATTTTATTCAAACAGCAAGCAAAACAAAAGAAAATAAAATGACGCTCCAAGCAAAACACATATCATGTGGTGAATAATAATATAGCTCCAAGTAAAGTTACCGATGAACGAAGACGAAAGAGGGGATGCCATCCGGGGCATCCCCAAGCTTAGGCTCTTGGTTGTCCTTGAATATTACCTTGGGTTGCCTTGGGCATCCCCAAGCTTAGGATCTTGCCACTCCTTATTCCATAGTCCATCGAATCTTTACCCAAAACTTGAAAACTTCACAACATAAAACTCAACAGGAAACTCGTAAGCTCCGTTAGTATAAGAAAATAAATCACCACTTAGGTACTGTTGTGAACTCATTCTAAATTCATATTGGTGTAATATATACTGTATTCCAACTTCTCTATGGTTCATACCCTCCGATACTACTCATAGATTCATCAAAATAAGCAAACAACACAATGAAAACAGAATCTGTCAAAAACAGAACAGTCTGTAGTAATCTGTATCAAACGTATACTTATGTAACTCCAAAAATTCTGAAATAAATTTTTGTACCTGAGGAATTTGTCTATTAATCTTCTGCAAAAAGAATAAACCTAAAAGCACTCTCCAGTAAAAAGTTGTAGCTAATCTCATGAGCGCTAAAGTTTCTGTTTTTTACAGCAAGATCACCAATACTTCACCCAACTCTTCCCAAAGGTTCTACTTCGCACAAAAACTAACTAAAACAATAAAACCACATCTAAACAGAGGCTAGATTAATTATTTATTACTAAACAGGAGCAAAAATCAAAGAACAAAAATAAAATTGGGTTGCCTCCCAACAAGCACTAACGTTTAACGCCCCTAGCTAGGCATGATGATTTCAATGATGCTCACATAAAAGATAAGAATTGTAGAGAGAGCATCATGAAGAATATGACTAGCACATTTAAGTCTAACCCACTTCCTATGCGTAGGGATTTTGTGAGCAAACAACTTATGGGAACATGAAACAACTAGCATAGGAAGGTAAAACAAGCAAATCTTCAAGATTTTCAACACATAGAGAGGAAACTTGATATTATTGCAATATGTAGAAGCATATGATCCTCTCTCATAATATTTGTCAGTAGCATCATGAATGAATTCAACCATATAACCAGCACATAAAGCATTCTTTTCATAATCTACTTGCATAGAAATTTTACTACTCTCCACATAAGCAAATTTATTCTCATCAATAGTACTGGGAGCATACTCAACAAAATAACTATCATGTGAAGCATAATCCAATTGAAAATTAAAATCATGCTGACAAGTTTCATGGTTATCTTTATTCTTTATAGCATACGTGCCATCACAATAATCATCATAAATAGGAGGCATGCTTTCATCATAATAAATTTGCTCACCAAAACTTGGGGGACTAAACATACCATCTTCATCAAACATAGCATCCCCAAGCTTGTGGCTTTGCATATCATTAGCATCATGGGTATTCAAAGAATTCATACTAACAACATTGCAATCATGCTCGTCATTCAAAGATTTAGTGCCAAACATTTTAATGCATTCTTCTTCTAACACTTTGGCACAATTATCGGAATCCTTATTTTCACGAAAGACATAAAAAAGATGAAGCATATGAGGCAACCTTAATTCCATTTTTTTGTAGTTTTCTTTTATAAACTAAACTAGTGATAAAACAAGGAACTAAAATATTCGATTGCAAGATCTATAGATATACCTTCAAGCACTCACCTCCCCAGCAACGGCGCCAGAAAAGAGCTTGATGTCTACTACGCAACCTTCGTCTTGTAGACGTTGTTGGGCTTCCAAGTGCAGAGGTTTGTAGGACAGTAGCAAATTCCCTCAAGTGGATGACCTAAGGTTTATCAATCCGTGGGAGGCGTAGGATGAAGATGGTCTCTCTCAAGCAACCCTGCAACCAAATAACAAAGAGTCTCTTGTGTCCCCAACACACCCAATACAACGGTAAATTGCATAGGTGCACTAGTTCGGCAAAGAGATGGTGATACAAGTGCAATATGGATGGTAGATATAGGTTTTTGTAATATGAAAATATAAAAACAGCAAGGTAACTAATGATAAAAGTGAGCACAAACGGTATTGCAATGCTTCGAAACAAGGCCTAGGGTTCATACTTTCACTAGTGCAAGTTCTCTCAACAATAATAACATAATTGGATCATATAACAATCCCTCAACATGCAACAAAGAGTCACTCCAAAGTCACTAATAGCGGAGAACAAACGAAGAGATTATTGTAGGGTACGAAACCACCTCAAAGTTATCCTTTCTGATCAATCTATTCAAGAGTCCGTAGTAAAATAACACGAATCTATTCTTTCCGTTCGATCTATCCTAGAGTTCGTACTAGAATAACACCTTAAGATACAAATCAACCAAAACCCTAATGTCACCTAGATACTCCAATGTCACCTCAAGTATCCGGGGGTATGATTATACGATATGCATCACACAATCTCAGATTCATCTACAAACCAACACAAAGTACTTCAAAGAGTGCCCCAGAGTTTCTACCGGAGAGTCAAGACGAAAACGTGTGCCAACCCCTATGCATAAGTTCACGAGGTCACGGAACCCGCAAGTTGATCACCAAAACATACATCAAGTAGATCATGTGATATCCCATTGTCACCACAGATAAGCACATGCAAGACATACATAAAGTGTTCTCAAATCCTTAAAGACTCAATCCGATAAGATAACTTCAAAGGGAAAACTCAATCCATTACAAGAGAGTAGAGGGGGAGAAAGATCATAAGATCCAACTATAATAGCAAAGCTCGCGATACATCAAGATCGTGCCACATCAATAACACGAGAGAGAGAGAGAGAGAGAGAGAGAGAGATCACACACATAGCTACTGGTACATACCTTCAGCCCCAAGGGTGAACTACTCCCTCCTCGTCATGGAGAGCGCCAGGATGATGAAGATGGCCACCGGTGAGGGATCCCCCCCTCCGGCAGGGTGCCGGAACAGGGGCCCGATTGGTTTTTGGTGGCTATAGAGGCTTGCGGCGGCGGAACTCCTGATCTAGGCTATGTTCTGGGGGTTTGGGTATATATAAGAGGTTTTGGCGCCGGGAACAAGTCAGGGGGTCTCCGAGGCGGCCACGAGGTAGGGGGCGCGCCCAGGGGGGTAGGGCGCGCCCCCACCCTCGTGGTGGCTTCGGGACTCTTCTGGCCCATCTCTGATGCTCTGTGGGCTTCTTCTGGTCCAAAAGTAATCTCCGTGGAATTTCAAGTCAATTGGACTTCGTTTGGTTTTCCTTTTCTGCAATACTCGAAAACAAGGAAAAAACAGAAACTGGCACTGGGCTCTAGGTTAATAGGTTAGTCCCAAAAATAATATAAAATAGCATATAAATGCATATAAAACATCCTAGATGGATAATATAATAGCATGGAACAATAAAAAATTATAGATACGTTGGAGACGTATCAAAGCCCAAAGTGCATCATCTAATTTCTTAGACCAATTCTTCCTCGACTTATTAACAGTCTTTTGCAACATTAATTTTATTTCTCTATTGCTAAGTTCAACTTGATCACTAGACTAAGGATGATAAGGTGATGCAATTCTATGGTTAACATCATACTTAGCAAGCATCTTACGAAAAGCACCATGAATAAAGTGTGAACCACCATCAGTCATTAAATATCTAGGGACTCCAAACCTTGGGAAAATAACTTCCTTAAGCATTTTAATATAGGTGTTGTGATCAGCACTACTAGTTGGAATAGCTTCTACCCATTTAGTAACATAATCAACAACAACCAAAATGTGTGTATACCCATTACAGGAAGGAAAAGGTCCCATGTAATCAAATCCCCAAACATCAAATGGTTCAACAACAAGTGAATAATTCATAGGCATTCCTTGACGCTTACCCATATTACCTATTCTTTGGCATTCTTCACAAGATGAGACATACTTACGAGCATCCTTGAAGAGAGTAGGCCAATAAAATCCAGATTGTAATACCTTATGAGTAGTTCTATCTCCAACATGATGCCCTCCATAAGCTTCGGAGTGACATTGCCATAGGATTTGTCCCTGTTCATGCTCAGGTACAGAACGTCTAATAATACCATCTACTCCTTTATAAAGATGTGAGTCATCCCAGAAGTAATGCCTTAAATCATAGAAGATTTTTTTCTTTTGTTGGTAAGTAAAGCTAGGTGGTAAATATTTGGCAACAATGTAATTAGCATAGTCAGCATACGAAGGAGTACTATTAGCAACATTTATTGCAGCTAAATGCTCATCAGAAAAACTATCATCAATAGGAAGTGGGTCATCAAGCACATTTTCAAGCCTAGACAAGTTATCAGCTACGGGGTTCTCAGCTCCTTTTCTATAAATAATATGCAAATCAAATTCTTGTAACAAGAGAACCCAACGAATAAGTCTAGGTTTAGCATCTTTCTTTTCCATAAGATATTTAATAGCAGCATGGTCTGTGTGAACAGTTATTTTAGAATCAACAATATAAGGTCTAAACTTATCACAAGCAAACACCACTGCTAAGATTTTTTTTCAGTTGTAGCATAATTTCCTTGAGCACTGTCTAGAGTTTTACTAGCATAATGAATAACATTCAATTTCTTATCAACTCTTTGTCCTAAGACAACACCAACAACATAATCACTAGCATCACACATAATTTCAAAAGGCAAGTTCCAATCAGGTGGTTGAACAATAGGTGCAGAGATTAAAGCTTTCTTGAGTGTTTCAAAGGCTTCAAGACAATCATCATCAAAAACAAAAGGAATATCCTTTTGCAAAAGATTAGTAAGAGGCCTGGAAATTTTAGAAAAGTCCTTAATAAACCTCCTATAGAAACCAGCATGACCTAGGAAACTACGAATACCTTTGATGTCCTTAGGACATGGCATTTTCTCAATTGCATCAACCTTAGCTTGGTCCACTTCAATACCTCTTTCAGAAATTTTATGACCCAAGACAATGCCTTCATTAACCATAAAGTGGCACTTCTCCCAATTCAAGACAAGATTTGTTTGTTCACATCTCTGCAAAACTCGATCAAGATTGCTTAAACAATCATCAAAAGACTTCCCATAGACAGAGAAGTCATCCATGAAAACCTCAACAATCTTTTCACAAAAGTCAGAGGATATAGCCATCATGCATCTTTGAAAGGTAGCATGTGCATTACATAAACCAAAAGGCATACGTCTATAAGCATAGGTTCCAAAAGGACAAGTAAAAGTGGTCTTTTCTTGGTCATGTTGAGAAACAGGTATTTGTGAAAAGCCAGAATATCCATCAAGGAAGCAAAAGTGTGTGTGCTTAGATAATCTTTCAAGCATTTGATCAATAAAAGGCAAAGGGTAATGATCTTTTCTAGTTGCTTTATCTAATTTTCTGAAATCAATTACCATTCTATAGCTTGTAACAATTCTTTGTGGAATAAGTTCATTCTTATCATTAGGAACAACAGTAATACCTCCTTTCTTAGGGATACAATGAATAGGACTTACCCATCTACTATCAGCTATAGGATAGATTATACCTGCTTCCAGAAGTTTTAATATTTCCGTTCTTACCACCTCTTTCATCTTCAGATTTAACCGACGTTGGTGATCAACAACGGGCTTAGCATCAGGTTCCATATTAATTTTGTGCTGACATAGAGTGGGACTAATGCCCTTTAAATCATCAAGACTATATCCAATAGCAGCTCGGTGCTTCCTTAGAACTTCCAATAATCTTTCTTCTTCATGTTCTGAAAGGTTAGCACTAATAATAACAGGATATATCTTCTTTTCATCAAGATAAGCATATTTCAAAGTGTCTGGCAATTGTTTTATTCAAACACAGGATCACCTTTAGGTGGAGGAGGACCTCCAAGAGTTTTAATAGGCAAATTGTGTTTAAGCAGAGGACGTTGTTCAAAGAAAATATTATCTATTTCATTTCTTTCATGCATATGTAAATCATTCTCATGGTCTAGCAAGTATTGTTCTAAAGGATCGGTAGGTGGCACAACAATAGAAGCAAGACCAATTAATTCATCCTTACTAGGCAATTCTTTTTCATGATGATTTCTACTAAACTTTGAAAAATTAAACTCATGAGACTCGTCACCAAAGCTAACACCCACAGTTTGTTTCTGGCAATCTATCTTAGCATTAACTGTGTTCAAGAAAGGTCTACCAAAGATAATGGGACAAAAGTAGTCTTGTGGGGAACCAAGAATAAGAAAATCAGTAGGGTATTTTATTTTCCCGCACAAGACCTCAACATCTCTAATAATACCATAAGGTGATATGGTGTCTCTATTTGCAAGTTTAATAGTAACATCTATGTCTTCTCACTACAAAAAAATACACTTCCGTGATGATACGTGTTTGTCACAGTAGGTCACGTTTTCTGTCATGCATGTACATCCATGACAAATTTATGACAGAATCAAGATAGTCATACCTGTGCTATCGTAGAAATGTTCCATGACATTACCAAAATTATCATCACGGAAGTGTCCACTTCCATGACGATAAATCGCGCGTCACAGAAGTGCTTTCGTCAAGGGTGACCGACACGTGGCATCAACCGTAACGGAACGCTGTTAAGCTATAGGGTTCGGTTTTGGATCCAATAACCCGTTAACAGCCCGGACCAATGGGGATTTTCCACGTGTAAAATTCTGATTGGCTGACGGAAACACGTGTCAGCTCCGCATTGGCACATGTGTCACTCATCCAATGGGCGAGATGCGCCTATGATATGTTGACACGTGGACCGGCCCAAAAGTGGCCCATAAAGTTTAAATGGGCCGGCCCAACTAAAGGCCCACAAGATTTTGCGGTCCATAATGGGCCGGCCCAGCAAAAGGCCCACGAGATTTTGCGTATCATAATGGGCCACCCCAGCTAAAGGCCCACGAGATTTTGTGGGCCATAATGGGCCGGCCCAGCTAAAGGCCCGCGAGATTTTGCGGACCATAATGGGACGGCCCAGCTAAAGGCCCACAAGATTTTGCGGACCATAATGGACCGGCCCAGCTAAAGGCCCACGATATTTC
Source organism: Aegilops tauschii subsp. strangulata (assembly GCF_002575655.3). NCBI lineage: Eukaryota > Viridiplantae > Streptophyta > Magnoliopsida > Poales > Poaceae > Aegilops > Aegilops tauschii. The sequence goes on along the minus strand of NC_053041.3, from coordinate 555,046,418 downwards.
GCCGACCATAATGGCTGGCCCAGGAGAAGGCCCAAAAGATTTTGATGACACTAGTAGGCTGGCCCATTAATAGGCTGCCATGTTTTGGGCCAAATGCTGGCCCATATTTGATCCGGTCCATTAACAGGCTGCCACGTTCCGGGCCTAATAAAGGCCCATATGTGATCCGGCCCGTTAAAAGCCTACCATGCTGTGGGCCAAATTACGGCCCAGATCAGGTCCGGCCCTTTGAGAGGCTTTGGGCTAAATTATGGCCCATATCAGATTCGGCTCGTCAACTGGACGCTATCCTTTTGGGCCCACTTGATAAAGGCCCATTTACTAATTCGGCATGATATTAGTTTTGGCCTGTTAAAGGCCCGTTTAACATTTCAGCCCTATATATATTTCGGCCTGTTAAAAGCCCGTCATATAGTTGCGCCTAACTACGGCCCCGTTTGCATCCGGCCTGCTCACAGACGATAATCTGATTGGGCCAAACAAGGACCGAGACAATTTTGGCCTATTATAAGCCCATGACTTGATTGGCACGATCATGGGCCGGGGTCTATTTCGGCCTGCTGCCGGCCCGTGAGCTGTTCGGCACGTTTCAGGCCCAACCTACTTTTCAGCCTCCTAAAAGCCCATTGAGTTTTCTTGGGAAAAATAGGGCCGGCGGTTTACTCGGCCTATTGAAGGCCCGAATCTACTAGTGGGCCAGTTTGCATTTAGGCCTGTTAACGGATCAAGATGACGGGGCCCATGATGCGGATCATACATGGTGATTTGCATGACGGCTCGATTATGTACCGTAATTTTACGGTTTGGCCGGTTTACTGCAAAGACAATATATATATATATATATATATATATATATATATATATATATATATATATACAGTAAAATAACTGCAGCATCGTGAATAAGAAAAAAACCTAGACTATACAATAAAGAAATTACGGCATATTACATCCACTGGGCATCAAAGTTCGCCACTATGATAATAAAGCACAAGCAGAAAGCAGATTACATACACTGGGCATCAAAGATCACCACCAGTGCAATTAAACACACCGACAAAATAATATACAAAACCGAGAGCACTTCAATAGAGTTCAAGAAAGGTTAGCCCTGCTCGGGAGCTGCAGCGCAAGCAGCTGAGCAAGCTGGTGAGACTGCACTTGTTTGACACTTATATCCTCCTCACTCCGAAAGATAAACAAGCAGACAGATGATAGGTTTTACACATTTAAGTATCAGTGCTGGCAATTCATCACATTTCTTACTGATGAATAAAGTGACACAGTTTAAAATAGCATTAACACAATATGGTATTGTTCAGGTCAAGACATGGCAGGAAATGACATTGTGAAGGAGTTGGCAGCTTCACGACACCACTGGATTACATATCAAGAACTCGTAAGTATCAATGGTTAGTGTGCTGTCAATTTATCCCATTTCAGATTGGCAAAATAAGATCACTTGCTCTGTATAGTTTAATTTACATGGTATGAAGAAGGAACTTGGTTGTACAACTGAAAACTTAAATTGAGAAGGACAAACTTTTGTTTATGAACTACTCCCTCCGTCCCATAATATAAGAACGTTTTTTACACTACACTAATGTCAAAAACGTTCTTATATTATGGGACGGAGGGAGTACATAATAAACTTTAAACATGCAATTTGATGCAAACACCAAAAATAAATAGCTGTTGCAGTCATGCCTAACCAAATATACACAACAAAGTTTGAAGGCTTGAGAAGGACAAACTTACATTATTGGTGAAGGCAGGCTCTATAAAGCCCTTTTCCATGCTGATGGGGGAGGGGGGGGGCAATTCAAGAAGTTTACCACATAATCTTCTTCATAAGCATTGCCTTTATTCTACATTTTGTTAAGAGTAAATATAGATGTGACAATATAAGAAAAAATGGAGAATATTTAAGATAAGATGAAGAGTGATGCTACATAACCAAGTAGCTATAAATGTAAGTACAACAATACAGGCGAAAGGTACAGCCAAGGGCAATGCAGAGCTAAACTTCTTCAGTACCATCGGTGTTATCCAACCTTATGGTAAGAGTAAATATAGATCTTATATGTAGAAAATGGAGGGCAAAGGAAAATAAGCTGCAGAGTGATGGTACATGAACAACTACCTGTCAAGATAAGTACACTGATAAAGGACAGCAGGTACTTACAAGAACAATGCAGAGCTAAAAAAATTCATTGGCATTGCATATATTGTACACTAATGTAACCATTCATACAGATCAGATAATTTGGAGCGAACAATTGATAAGCAAGCTATCATGCATACTGCTGTCACATAATGAACCAGGTATGTATGCAAGTACAGTGATACAGGACAACAGGTACTAACAAGAGCAAAGCAGCGGTCATCATATTTGTGATATCCTATCGTTCTTTTCAAACCGGAATTCTTTTTCGAGCAGATTTCCTGCAAAAAAGATCCGTAAGGCACATGCGGAAAAGTAGAAGTTCAAATTGTCATGCGATATCATAGACAGTACCTCATCCTCGGAACGAGACCAGTGCATAACAAGGTTTTTCCATTCAATGTCTTCTAAATTTAGCATAGGAGACTTCACCAGAAATTCGTTTATAGACTTGCCATCAAAGTGTGATTTCCTCAGGTAACACCAATACTGCTGCAATGCTTCCTTGAAAAGCGCAAGCAAGCTTTGCTCAACATGACTATCCAGATTGACCCTCGCCTACTTACAACAATGTAATATAAATCATTGATGTGTTCAATCAGCAGAAAACAGGAAAATAATCACCATGAATAATAGCACTTACACGTAAGTGGGACAGGAAGATGTGAAAATGGTGTTTGTCTTGACTATAATCTTCCCATGATGGGAATATATGCATGTAGTTCCTAACAACATTGAAAGCATTGTCTTTTAAACTGGGAATAACTGGAATGGGGTTCCAATCTGCAGGAATTGGCCGTCTCTGCAGTTGGGATAGATCTTCGGCCGGTGGACTTGCTGTACTTTTTGCTGGAGTGGGATTTTTCTGTGGTACGGCTGGTGCTATGGCAACTGAAATCGGCATACCTTTTGCTGGAGTGCAGGTCCTGTGTGGTGCGGCTAGTGGTGTGGCCAGTGAAGTATGGGTACAGTCTGCTGGAGTCGGTCCTACGTTTTGTGTCACTGGTTGTACAACCAATATAAGTGGGGTGCTGTCTGATTTCTCCGGCACAACCACGTTTTTCAAGGACTTTGCTGGTGCTCCTTCAGGTTCGGCAATCACCCTCTTCCTTTTTGATGTCTGATGCACAAGAACATCATTTGAGTGGAAAAACATGGTATGATGACAGATGGAATGTGTATTGATAATGGATGGGCATGGCATCTCGACGTATATGATGAGTAAACTAAGCAGATGGCGGTGCAACAAAGTAGAAGAAATGCAAGACAACATATGCAAGATACGTGCAACCAATAAAACCTTGCCAAATTAGAACAGGCACCTTGATGGGTGAATAGGACAGGCCATCTGCCTTTGACTCCTCGAGGTTAGAATAGTCATTAGGATCATATTCTGAAAAAGAATCAACAGGTGGGGAGCATATGAGTTTCACTGCATCCAGAATGGCACTCAATGCCTTGGTGCCAATTTTGTAAATCATTGCGATGTTTAGCTTCAAGAGTGGACTGCTGCTAGTGCGACACAAAGCAGCTACATAGATCATAGTGTAAATATAACGGGAAAACCGTAAGCATTAGAGTAAAATCAGCAAAGTGGAACTTTCTGGAATATATGTGCTAGTATTGCCGGTACGACTAGAAAGGCTTCGGATACCAGCTCTCTTCAAATGAAGGTGCGGTACTGTTATTATCAGTGTAACTCTCAAAGGCGACACAACTCCCCGCATTTCCTTGCTATTCTTATAGGATTCTAGTGGGCAGGCCACTACAAATCCTATTCCCATGTTTTCAAAATCCTACGAATCAAAGAGGCCCGAAGAGTTCAAAGTGTCCATACCAACCGACCGTATAGACCTCTACACTGCAAATGTCCCTGCTCATCTTCACTACAAGGAACATACTGCACTACTATCATACTCCCTCCGTCCCAAAATATAAGTCTTGATAGAGATTTCCACTATGGATCACATACAGATGTATCTAGATACATTTTAGAGTGTAGATTCACTCATTTTGCTCCATATGTAGTCCATGGTGGAATCTATACAAAGACTTGTATTTAGGAACAGAGAGAGTACTTATTAAAGAAGAACGGAAGAGGAACATGCTAAAGAAGAGCTAGCAGATTTTGGATAATAAAATGTTCGTTGCGCAGTGCCCACACATGATGAACCAGAGCGCATTAAGAAAGCAACTCCCTGCCGTCTCTCTATATGTGGTGCACGTGCTTTTTCGAAAGTAAAGTAGGAACATTAGCTGACCAATTAAATGTTATCTGTTTTAGTAATATCAGCATCATATCAGATTCATACTTGAGCAACAAGTTTGGAATTATGAGTGGCACGTTGTTTAGCCTGATGGATTCAGGAGCAGTGCTAAGCAGGTACGATGATGGTACTGAATATAAAGACATGTCTGCATGCAAGTCGCGTGACTTTTGTCATTTGGGTCGGTCGACCATTTCAGGCGGTTGGATGAAGATCCTACGTCTCCTAACCCTTCTTCTTCCTCGTCTCTGATTCTTCCCATACAAAACACCGCACGGGCCGCAGGCCGGACCACCGCCCCCACCGCCTGTGTTCCTCCGCCACCCCAACCCCCACCCCCGCCCGCACCCACGCCGAGTTTTCTTCGTTCGGCGAGGCCCCACCACCGCCCCCCACAACCAAAGTCCCCACCCTAGCCCCTTCGTTCGCACCGGCGAACTCCGGTGAGCTCTGAAAAATCGACTGACCCAATTTTGAAATTTAGTCTACTGTGATTTAACTAGTGTGGAATATAAAAGGCGAAAACCATAAGCATTGGGAGTATAGTGTTGAGCGTGCCATGGCGGATCTGAAGGTGCAAACCGGACAAAGGCAACTTCGCAACCAATGTTTGCTTTCAACTAGCAATTAAGTGATGGACAAGAAATCAGAGTAAAGCAGTGGAGATCTACTTTCTTGCTGCGATAAATAAGTTGAGCAGATATGAAAGAGTACCGCCTCTGGTGCGGCGCCGTGTATGCATCTGCTGAGAATTTGACGGTGCTGCGGTAGCGATGGCTGTCGGTGGCGTGGAAGCAGATCTAGGAGGGTAGACGGTGGCGGCAGGGCGCGGTGGAGGAGACGGTCGTAGGAGCGACACCGGCAAGGTGGACGACGGCGGGGATGAAGCGAGAGGACGGGATACAAGGATCCCGGCCGAAGGCGTGGATGAGAGAGGTCGATCTCTTGTAATGGACGGCGGCGTCGGGGTATCAGCTCCGGCATGGTGGAGGAGGACGGCGGTGGATGGCGTGGCGGACGGAGGAGGTTGGGGTGGAGAGGGGTGTTTTGGCGCCCACGGAGGACGAATCGGGAAATGGAGGTGGAGAGGAAGGGGGGAACCATGTCTTTAGGGCGCGCTTGTCTCAAATGCGAGGAAATTTACAAACTTAGCCCCCGTTTCAAATTTCCTACATCACAGCAATATTAGTCGGTTGGGGATAGGACGGTAATCTCGCATACACTGAATATTTGCCGACGAGAGTTTGTTTTTGGCGCCCACCGTGTATGAATCGGGGAGGGAGTCGATTTCGGCCGAGGACACAATGTGTTTTGGCGCCCACCGTGTATGAATCTGGGTGAGAGGCGGTTATGTCATGTTTGAGTGAAATTACAAACCTACCCCTATCAAAACCTATAGAAATCGAGCAGATAGGCTTGAAGTGGCAGGGATAGGGAGTAGTAATTTCCATCTCGCAGATTTTGGTTTCGGGCGGTTATTGCGACTTTCCCCGCTTCGTTCAAATTTTGCAGAGTGCATGTTTACCGTGCCAACTCAATTCGAATCCCGTTTGTATTCTATTTTTTTGGGCGGGATCCATTTTCGATTGGAATAAAATTCTATATACATCATTTTTATATATACTTTCAAAAGCACAACACCCTTTATACATAAATATGGTTTACAAATGGCATGATCTCAGATTCATAAGGTTGTATCCATCAATTTGGATTTTCAAATATTTGAAACCACCTTATGTTGAAATCCAATGTGTGCATTCCTCGCTAACTATCTCCAATTAATGTGTGTTTCATGCAGGTTTTTTTTACTTCTCAAACATGTATAATGTGTTTCACACACGCAACATATAGTGTAATCCCGTTTAGACATTAATTGCATATAAACCATGCATTGTTTCTAATTAAAGAATCTATGGATCACCAATATTGATAAACTATATAACATTAGACGTGTCCCCAAATTCAAATGAATATGCATGTTTGATATACCAATTTGCGTTATGATATTATCGATGTCGTGATCTCCAGTTTAAATATTTGAATCCCATTTAATCCAGATATTCGTCTCATATAACTATCACTCATGCTTATATAGGACTATCTCTCTAGACCTATACGCGTTCATCGTCTCTCGGGTATCTCTCGTGCTACCTGTATGTCAACAATGATCTTTTATCTTCGTAACACACTGACGGTACTCTCTCCCTCGACCTTCATCACTCTATATCTCTCTAAGTATATCTCGCTCCCTGCTATGTGTCTCTAACTATGATTCTCCATGTGGAATCTCTTTCTCTCACACAAACACAAAACTTTGTCTCCCGGGGTCTCATTTCTCTCTACTATTCCCCTGTGTGCCACTCACACACCCCTCATACAGAGATGTCTTTCGCTCCTTAGGTATGAGAACTTACGAATCTTCCTCTTAAATATCTCTTTCTCACACACAAACACAAACTCTGTCTCCCAGGGTCTCATATTTCTCCACTGTTCTCTTGTATGTCGCTCACACACACTCTCTCTCCCTAGAGATATCTTGCGTTCCCTCATATGTTTCTCTAGCTATCACTCTCGTTTTGAAATATCTTTCTCTCTCGCAGACACAAAACTCCATCTCTCGGGATCTCATTTCTCTCCGATATTTGTTTGTATGTGAGTCACATGCACCCTTTCTTCATCTCTCTCACACCCACACCCATAACTCAGCCTTCTGATCCACTCGACTCCTATCTCTAACGCACACTAGCTAGCATCTTTATCTTTCTATTTATCTGTTTCTCCATCAACCTTCTTTCATTTATAGGTTGATCTCTTTTGCACAATTGTTGTGCCTCACTCCCTCTGCTCGCCATAGATGCATGCTCCAGCCCACGCCACTCTCTCTTAAAGACAAAAACACATGCTCAATTGTCGGGCCTTCTTCCCTGCATTCTCGCATGCATGCGTATTGTCATTCCGATCCGTCTCTCCCATGTCATTGATCTTAGCTTATGACTTATGTCTTCTTTCTTTTATCTCGATCATGCGCGCGCACACACACACACACACACATCCCACGTATACATGTGTACCTCTCACACATGCACGTTGAAGGTCTCTATGTATGCATACGTAGTTAATTACCCTCAACCCTAACGCCACATCGAATCGTTCTCTTCTTGTGTGCACATAACTTCCGCCTGGATGGGTAAAACACACACTCGCACTTAACAATCTCCTTCTAGCTACCCCCCTCTCACTCTTCCCCTATATCCCCCAAACCAATAAGACCATCCCTTCGTTTAATTCCCGCCAACATGCACCATTGATATATAGTAGTCTTCCTCGGTGTCTCTCGAACAAACATGTTCTCTCGATGTCGACTACTCTCACGCGCACACACCTTCTCTTCCCTCTCTACGGGCATTTTCTCTCTCGCACCCCATCGTTGGTGGCCTCTGCCATACACATCACCTCTCTATGATGAAGCCATGCACACTTAAATTAGATCCGCCACCGAGGACCCCGCGACACACACACACACACACAAACACACACACACACACACTAAGACTCCATCACACACACGCACACACACACACACACAAAGACTCCATCTCTCTCTCTCTCTCTCTCTCACACACACACACCCCCCCCCCCCCACACACACACTGAGACTCCATCTCACACACACATGCTCTAGGCGGAGCATTTGTTCCTACCACCCTTCATCGACCCTTACCCGTATGATAAACAATCACCTTAATTTACTTGTATAACATGGACAAATTCCACTTTACTTTAGTAGTTAGCAAACTTATCATCTGTACCCTTATAAAAAACCGAGTTGGCGATGATGGTGTGCCTGCCATCTTGTAATATAGACCGTTCGATCTATATCTGACGGATAGAAAGCAAACTATGATAATTTTACAAAAGATAGCCGCACCTCTCTCCACATCCTTATCTCCCACAACCTCATTTCTGAGCAATTAAAAAAGAAAGTCTCTGGAACAATCTAGCATGGTGGCCGCTGCCGCCTGCCGGCGCCGTCCATCCCCATGCCTCCGCCCATTCCGACCACCAGTCACCACCACGCTCCACTCCTCCTCACCTTATCTCTCATCTTTCATTTTTCGATGAAATTCTCGAGATACCAGTTTTCCGATAAAATTCTCGAAATATCATTAGTTTTTACACATGGGATTACTCCTGCATGGGTAAATCACAACAGGTGTTTTGTAAAAATGCATATTGATGTTCCGTGCAATGCACGAGCATCTTGCTTGTAATTATATAACGCAAATCACGAGCAGGAAGTGACATTTTTTTACACAACCACGTTAACATGGCCACGTAAATCACTAGCTAAAGTAAATACCATTATACTTATATCCTGATGCAAAAGGTTGAGTACATGTCCGAAGAGTAGAGTCGCACACACGCACTCTGTCTCTCAGAATCTCACACACACACACACACACACCAGTTACGTGACGCCCACTTAAGTAGACACATATGTTACAATTTGTGCACCCGCGGGTACACGTGATGCTGCGCATTTATTTAAGCCGGACGGCGAACCCAAACAGTAGCTGCATTCATTCCCCTCCCGCCGCCTCTTCTCTGGTCGCCGTCGCCCGGTAGGATGAGGATCCCCTGACGTGAACAATCCTACCATTCTATCACTGACATGTGGGACCCCCAAGCGTGGGTCCCACCAGTCAGCAAAGGAAAGGCAGGGTAAGGCAGTGATAGCCATGTCAGAGGATCCATGTACCGCCCGGTAGCCATGGCCCGGCCGAAGGTAACATACATACGCCATACTCTCGCTAGATCGACTCTTTAATCTGGAAATTTTAGTGGTCATGCATGCATATTTTTGTGCTAGCACTCCTATATAAGGGTTGACCGGTCGCTCCCCGTGGACGTGCGCGGGCGGTGGAAGAGGAAGGAGAAGGGAAGCGGGCTGTGGAGTAGCGTTTTTTACCACAATTTCTTAGGAAACTGAGTGCAATAATTGAGTAGTTTTGCAAACTACCAGTACTACACCTGAAACGGTTCAAAACCTATACTCCCTTGCAAGCGCGCGCTTCCCGCGTGAAATGGCCAGCGTCGCCCTAGAGCATCAGTGCCGCATTAATGCCCAGCCAGAGCGGAGGCGACCTCTCACTGGCGCCGGCTTTGAAGCGGCGCGACGGCCGAGAGAGCGCCGCTTCCTGGTGCACCGACTGCTCCGCGTCGAGGCTAGCCATAGGCCCTGTTTGGATCCATGGGTTAGAGTTAGTTTGAGCTAGTTGGGGCTCAATTAGCCCTAAAGTATCCAAGCACGAGGGTTTAAATTGGAGCAAGTTGCACCGAACCCACTAAAAAAACTATCCCACCCAAGAGGTGCTAACTGGAGATAGTTCTCATTGGGACTACTGAAAAATCACTTCTCTCTCTCCATCAAGTGCATTTATTGTCAATCTAACCCTGTCACCCAAACACCTCTTTGGCTACAATTAGTTCAGGGTTAGTCATGAGTTAGTCTAACCTCTAGCTAAGTTAGAGTATCCAAACAGGAGCAGTATAGGACATGCAAGTTGCTCAAAGCATACAGTCAAATTCGTACGTGAAAGGATTTTTTCTTTTTGAAAACGGAACGTGAAAGGAATTTTTTTAGAATGCTCTTGGCATGTCGCTAACATGTGATGAGTTAACCGACCTCAATAGACGGCAAAAAGCCAGCCCGCCGCAATTTGAGAGAGACGAGGAGGGAGAAGCGATACGGGCTGCTGGATTACTAGAGATAGGTGTCGCACGGAAGCCAAGAAATATGGTGATAGCGTGGGTTAGCCATGTACTAGTATGATGTAACTACACTGGGCTGCCGTGTTTCATACTCTTCCAGTCCACTGTGGAGATGATTGGTTTATTTTATATCGCTAAATAATATAAAATATTATGAGTGCAGACGCTCCACCCCGAGATTCCTTGCTCCTTCTCGGTCGTCGGGAATCTATGTTCTTCCACTCTATTTTTTTACGTGAGCTTGTTCATCCGTTTGCCAACACGCGGCACATCTAGCATCAAGGTGCACGTGTCATGCAAGGATCGTTCCATCTATATGAAGAACATGTGGGACTGGAACTACGAGACGGACATGTACCCAGGAGTGGACGTGCGAACCTGTGTAATGTAGCGCAGTAAGTGAAGTAGAAAGACACAAATAGTATGAACATGCGTGGCATATAGGCATTTGTCTCTTACTACCACTAAATGTTGTACGTGCAATGCCCGATGATGTTATGGAGTACGTGACTAAGTACTCTACTACTACTATATTAATTGAAGGCACATATTAGGTTTTTATTTGTTTACGTGTATGCCCCGAGACCTTCCAACTAGATGTGTCTTTCTCTCCGGGTCGCACTTTATATCATTCATACCACTAGTATAGTAGTACTACTACGTGTGGTCTCCGACCCAGAAGTGGAGACGCTCTACCACGTTGTTCATGTCCCACTCCTTTCGCTGACGTGTGCGACATCCATCACGTGCCGTGTGTTTGGCACTCCTTCGTCGTAAGCGTTGAAACGCTAGCATTCATTACAAAATAAAAAATAAATATAAATCACCAGTGATACTATACCACGCGGTTTCCTTGCTCCTCGATATCGGAAAGAATACTTCTGCTCACCGACATGTGGGACGTCGACCATCCTGGTCCACTTGCCATGCCCGCAGAACTCCAAGGGAGAGTCACCCCGGTCGTTGCGCCGCAGTAATTACTAATGAGCCGTCAAATCACAGGCCCAACCTTTTACCCACTGTGAAGTTGCTCGGACGAAGAAACCATCATGACTTCGTTGAATTCCGCTTCTTGAAGAAAACTACTGTACCAGCAGTACTGCTAGCTACGGTAGTTACTCCAGCAGAGGCCTCCTTTGGTTCATAGGATAGGAATTTTATATGAATCTATACCCCTACTAATAAAGCAAGGTGCGTTTCGCCAATTTTTTCATCCGTTCATTTATATAAAAGTTTTGAGTTTTTTGCTATCCAAGGTGGTACTAATATTTTACGTTCATCTGTCATGGACCGAGCGAGTAGCAAAAAATAAAGTTGCGCTCCAATGGGCCAAGCTAGGCCTGCTACGCTGCCCTTTTTTTCATGTCAATCGGAATAAGCAATCTCAGCGAAAAATAGTAGATAGCAGAGTTCGAACCCATGACCTACGATCCAACAGAGAGGCACCTTCCAACTGAGATACGTATTCAGCCGGGTTCGCTTTCTAATAGTCCCACACCGATTCTGCAAACCAAATTCAACCTATTTATATAGGTTTAAAAGTTGCCTCTCAACAATCCTTGAGAAAGAATTCACCAAAATGGAAAAGAGTTCATGAATTCAAAAGAAGTTAAATTTTAAATAAAAAATTGAATGAAAAAAATGCAAATTCGTAAACAGTTTATGAATTTGAGAAAACACACAAAAATTGAAAAATATTCGTGAGTTTGAAAAAGGTTCAACGGTTTTCAAAAAAGTTCATCGATTTTGAAAAAAAGCTCATCCAAATTGAAAAACTTTCATCGAATTTGGAAAAAGTTCATCCAATTTGAAAATAGTTCATTGAATTTTACAAAAAAGCTCATCAATTTTATAAAATGTTAATCGATTTTGAAAATAAGCTCATCAAATTAAAAAAAGATAAATTCATTCGAAAAAGTAGTTCACAAATTTGAAAAAAGTTCATCACTTTTGAAAAAGTTGATCGAAATTGAAAAAATTTCATCAAAGGAAAGAGGAGGCCTTCTATATATATATATGAAAATAAAAGAAGGAAAGAGTAGTGACTTGACAGAAATAAATAAATAAATGAAGGGAAGAATTAACCACGTTGCATGCGAGGCATAAGTGGAAGAATTACGTTCAATCTGTGGAAATTAAAACAGGCTACATGTTGGTCAATGAACGGAAAGAGGGTACTGAGTGGTGTAAATAAAGGTCACATGATCAGCCTGGTTCACGTACGCAGACTTTGTGTTGAGTGTGTGGTAAATCCTGTGGCCTATTGACGTTTTTTTTCCCGCTTTTGTTTAAGAAATGAAGGAGAGAAAAAGCGCTCTATTTACTCATTGCTATGCGCTTTTTATTTTTTCCACTTCCTTAACGATGTCTTCAAGTCATCATTGTTGCTATCGGTTCTATTATCGCTAATACAAACTTGGATACACTGGTTGAAACCGGTGCACCCAACTAGCGGTGCTACCTACCAATCAATATTACCAATTTTCAATGGAACAAACCCATGCAGATCGAGGAGCTTCTTCATCTCCGCAATAAGATGTCCATGACGGAACAAGCATATGTTGCCTCGCCGCGATTGCTCTTTTGCTTTTGAGCTTTGGGAGGCTCCCTGCCATATGGATGTAGATGATTAAGAAGAGTTTAGAAAAGCCAACTCAATTTTTTCTTTAGAAAATTAAAAGTATTTTTACCACATGAAACGTGGTTAGGGCACGTACAATGCGGGCGCTAGGAATAAAACCCTGGCAGTTTTTGCATCGTCCCGGCTACTTTCCTGGCATTGACACATAACCTAAAGTCGGACACTAAGAAAAGTATACACAATGTAGCTGCTAGGGCCGTATGATTGTGCATGTTAATTTGCTCAGAATTTTAAACCCTCTTGTGTTGGAGCCGGCCTTAGAGTGATATTTTTAACCTTTTCATCTGTTGGTTGTTAGCTATTAATGGTATTCATGTATGATAACTGATTCCGCATGAGTTTGTCATTTAATGCTAGCCTACATAGATAGTGTGTCATGTGGTGGATAAACGCATCATCTTGGGATTGACCACATTTGGGTTCATTGTGATCACGTGGAAATCACAGCTATCATGGACAAGGGCGGGGAAGAGGGTAAGCTGCGAAACGGCAAGAGCGTGTGATATTGATGTTCACCCGTTGCAACGCACAAGCCTTTTTGCTAGTATGAAAATCATAGGAAGTGAGATGACATGCATCTCAATACCTATAGAGAAAGATATGTCATTTGATGCATAGGATAGGAATATTTCCATTGAGTCTAGGCTAATGTACTGGTAATTTGCTCTAAAAACTACAGTAGTAACTAGTAGTACTGTTACATGCTCGTAATTAATTAAACAAACATACGGGCGACACACACACACACTAACTACTAGTACTACTACTTCTCACATGCTGGCCAGACGCCGTCGTTCTCCTTCCCGGCTTTGTCGGCGACACCCCACCGTTCGTCCTCTTCTTTCTTGCAGCGGGGGGCCTCTCTTTTCTTGAGTGCTTTATGACTTTTCCGCTCCCTCTGTGCGGCTTTGACCGCCTCTTGCTCTACCGCCCATTCGGCCTTGGCAGCTTCAAATTCCCCCCACATAGGTGTGAGGTCGCGAGCGGCGATGAACTCGGCATGGCGGGATGCCACCGCTTGCCTACCATTCTGTGTGCGGTCGTGGGCGGCGAGGAACTCGGCGCGGCGGGATGCCATCGCTTCCTTACCGGTTAGTGTGCGGCACGGTGGCATGAACGACGCTTGGTGACAGCTCTGGGGTGGAGTGGCCGGACAACCGTAAAGTGCATTGGTTTGTCAAGAGTTCAAGGACAGAAGACGAAGGAAATTTGGATTCCCTGTCAGGACCCCGATTCTAAGTCACACCGATCTAGCTTGTAACACCTCATATCACTTTGCGGCCTCACGCACGGTATTCCCACGGGTGTCGCCTTACCATGGCCCGGGACCGTTTGCGCCTTTTGGCTCACGTATATGATAGTGTCACTAGCATCCATATGACAGAGAACCCGGGCCAACATGGCTAGTCGTGAACCCAAAGTGGCACTAACTTACGGGGACAGGCATACATGAATCAACATCGAGCATGTCGGTCAGCAGCGTGTGAATCCGGGCTGTAGCACTGGGCTAACAGGACTCCGGGAACCCGGGCTGTAGCAGGCTAGGAAGGACTCCGGATGTCACCGCGGGACATTTCCCCGAAGGGACAGACACAGGAGCGAAGTGAAACACATGCCGGCCAGTCAAGTGTTCCGGAGCAGTAGTGCTGGGCTAGCAGGACTTCGGTGAACCGGGCTGGAGCGGACTACTATGGCTCATGGAAGCACAAGACTACATTTCCCCATAAGAGAGGCTACCAAGGATAAACAACTAGGTTGTCGGATCCCACACATACCAAGCATTTCAATCATACACACAATATGCTTGATATGTGTAAATACAACATGGCATCACAACATAACTCTACGACTCAAGTACTTATTCATTAGGCTCCGAGGAGCGAGATATTACAAACATAGGTCTCATGACCCAACATTCAGAGCATACAAGTCAAACACATGCGGAAGCTTAACATGTCTGAGTACAGACATCTACAAATGAAAAAGGCTGAGAAGCCTGACTATTTACTAGACCCTGCCGAGGGCACAAGATCGTAGTTGAGGTATCAAGCTGAACGTCGAAGTCCACACGGAACTACTAGCGAGACTGACGTCTCTCTGCAAAACATAAAATAAGCAAACGTGAGTACAAATGTACCCAGCAAGACTTACATCAGAACTATCTACATATGCATCGGTATCAACAAAGGGGGTGGTGGAGTTTAACTG
Source organism: Aegilops tauschii subsp. strangulata (assembly GCF_002575655.3). NCBI lineage: Eukaryota > Viridiplantae > Streptophyta > Magnoliopsida > Poales > Poaceae > Aegilops > Aegilops tauschii. Next base: position 555,031,366 of record NC_053041.3, on the reverse strand, counting down.
CAGCAAGCCAGCTTTGACTCGGTGGCTATCCTAACTACGACTGCAAGTAACTCTTTTGAGGTGGCGCACACGAGTCCACGTATTCACCATATCAATACACCACTATGGATTCGCTCCCGTCTCCCTACGAGGACGCCATCCATAGCACCCACGCTTATCTTGCGCATTTTAGAGTATCCACTTTCACTTGTCTTTGAACTGTTATAGGCAACCCAGAAGTCCTTTACCGCGGACACGGCTATTCGAATAGATCATATTAACTCTGCAGGGGTGTACTTCGTCACACACGCTCTCACCACTTACTGCCGTTTACACGACATGTACTCGGCAACCTTCAAGCGGAAGCCCAACGTGGGTGTCGGCCACAGCCTACCTAAACACTCAAGTCTCTAGTCCAGGTTTATCGCCTATTCAGGTTCCATCCGTAGGGAGTCCGGCCGAGGTTTCCACATACAGCCCCGAACGATGTGTACAGGGTTCCGAGACACCAAACAGGCGCCCGGCATGCCCGGCCACGTGCCTACCGCATCACAGCCCACCCCTCGGGTCAGCGCTGCGCACGGCCTCCAGCATACTACAAACACCAGAAACTACTTGCAACTCCTGGACAAAGGACAAGGGTGATTAAGAAGCCGAGAGGGTCCATTGGTTTCGGGCCCAATGCGTGGTAGTAACTGTTTCATGGATCACAAACACAGAACTCAGTTCCTGAGGACGGCTTCAATGAGACAACCCACCATGTACTCCTACATGGCCTCTCACCGCTACCTTTACCAAATCGTGTTCACACACTTAGCTCTCAACAGTAGGACATGTTCACACCATTCCAACTCATCCCCGATGAATCAGACCCGACTCAACTCTAAGCAGTAGCAGGCATGACAAACAAGCATGAATGAGTAGGCACATCAGGGCTCAAACAACTCCTACTCATGCTAGTGGGTTTCATCTATTTACTGTGGCAATGACAGGTCATGCAGAGGATAAGGGGTTCAACTACCGCAGCAAGTAACAGATGAATCGTTGTTGTCCTAATGCAGTAAAAGAGAGCAAGAGCGAGAGAGTGGGATTGTATCGGAATGAACAAGGGGGTTTTGTTTCCTGGCACTTCTGAAGATATTATAGTTCTTCATCGGTGTCATTGATCACGTCGTCGGAATCACGTCTATCGGGAGGGGATAATTACCGGCAACAGAGGAAAAACACAATCAATGCAATGCAACAATATGATGCATGAATAATACATGGCAAGATGAGTGTGTTGGGATAATGCATCTACAACCAGGGTGGTTTGAGCTCATTTGAATCAAAGATTCAAATACAAACTCTAGTTGAGGGTTTATAAAGTGCATTAACATGTTTTGATATAAACAGAAGGTTTAAGTTGCTTTATTATGCATGAAACCAGTGCAGCTGGATAGATTGGATTTTTTTGATCACTTTTCATATATAAATCTTTTCATTCTGAGCTATAGATTATTTTCTAGGATTTTTTGAAGTTTGTGGTATTTTCTGAAATTTCCTGTATAAACATAATTCCAGTAATTAAATTAATGCGTCAGCATTGCGTCAGGATGACGTCAGTAAGTCAACAGCGGCTAGTCCAGGTCAAACCTGACCAGTGGGACCTACTGGTCAGTGACACAGAGTCAGCTACAGAGGCTGACATGTGGGACCCGGTCAAAGCTGACGTGCCCAAGTCAACGTTGACAGGCGGGCCCACTGTGGTTAGTGCTAATCTAATAGAGAAATAAAACTAATTAGTTTAGGCACCGGGGCCCACATGGCAGTGGCTCTAGGGTGGTTTAGCTGGGTTATTAGTGGCTAATGACGAGCCACGTCATCAGTCGCCGGAGTTTCGCCGGCGACGGCCATTTCGCGTGGCGGAGATCGTCGGGATCTCGCTACAGCCCACGGTTTGAGGCGGGGTTTGCTCCTACGGATTGCTGGCGCTCCCGCGCATCTAGTGGTGGTAGCAGCAGCAGCTGGGATGGCCGGAGGTGACGGCGGCGAGCACTTCCGCGGCGGCCGGAGTACGGGCACGCTCGGACACAGCGTTTTGGTGCACGGGAGGACGAGCTGCGGGTTGCTACGGAGTCCTGCGGACTCGCTGAGCACGGGGGTGGGCTCGAATGCGTCGTGGATGCGCTCTAGCTACGGCGGTGCCATGGCCGGCGACGGTGAGCTCTCGGGCTCGGTCGGAAGACGAGGCTAGGGGACGAGAACGGAGGGGGAGAGCGAGGGGGAAGCAACAGGAGCTCACAGTGAACTCTATGGCATCGTCGGAGAGGTCGGGAAGCCCGGACGGTGACGAATCGAACGGGGCGGCGCTCGGAGCAGAGGAAGAAGACAACAGCGATAGCGGGGCGCTCCGGCGTCATGTGGCTCGGCGAAGAGGACGGGGACGTCACGGCGGAGCTCGGGGGCGCGTCGGAGAGGCTCGGAGATAGCAGTGGCCGTGGTGGAGCTCGTCGGCGGCGATGGCTACGTTCGGTTTCGGGAGAGAGAGCGGCAGAGTCGGGGATGGCACGGGGAAGAGGCGAGAGGGACCGAGGTGGCGCGTGGCGTCGTCCAGACGCGCCGGGGAAGGGGCAGGTAGGCAGGGAGGAGCTGGTCTCCTCGGCCGCGCGCGTGCGAGCACGCAGCTGCTCCTACTGGCAGGAGGAAGACGACAGGAGGCGCCAGGTGGGCTGGGCCAGCGAGCTGGGCCGGCTACAGGTAGGTGGCCAGGTAGTCCTTCTCTCTCTCTCTCTCTCTCTCTCTTTTATTTGTTTTAGTTTTCTATTTCTTTGCATTTTGTTTTGATTTGATTTTAAAACATCAAATCATTTTTTGAACTTTCTGTAAATTGTTATGTGAGCTCAGAAACTAGTCCAAGGTCACAAGCAACTTAGAAAAATATTTTAACTTTATTTCTTATATAACAGAAATAAATTCAACTCAAATATGTCATTGATTTAATTCGAAAGGCCCAAAATAAATATTTCTGTGATTCCAAAAATATTGGTTTGGATTTTACCTCTTACCAATATTTTCACAGAATAATAGGAACATTTTCTTGGACACATTTGATAAGTTTTAAATGTTGATTATTTTTAGAAGGTTTCTGAGGCTTTGAGAATTCCTCAATTCAAATTTCATTTGAATTTAAACATGATGCTCACAAGGAAGCTAGCCTAGGTCAGACCAGAACTAGGGATGTGACAACTCACCCCCACTAAACAAGAATCTCGTCCCGAGATTCAAGACGTGAGGTAAGAAGGCAGAGGGGACACAAACTAACACAATCTTCATGATCCAATTGCTCTTCTCGAAGATGTTGATTCATTGCATCACCTTGATCTCGACGTCTTGCTTTGAGAACTACATCCAACATAACAACGAATAAAGAGAGAGAATTTTAGAAGAATCGATCTTTCTGAGATTCGAGCAACTTAGGATCATCTTAATGATCACAATATGAATTCACGGAATGAGATATAGAAACATCTCTGGAGCTGAGAGGCAAAACATGCATCAGGAGGGGCGGAAGAAACAATTTGACGAGGGTTTCAAAGCAGCGAGGAAAATTGCCATGATTCCATAATGGGGCACCTTGGGAAAGGTGACTCGTAGAATTATTCCCTCAAGTGGCAAAAAGAATTACTTTTGATATAAATATCATTGAAACTCTTTATGCCAGCCTAAGGCAATCACAAACGATCGTTCGAGGGAGTTCGGGAGAACGACACACTCGGGCTAGAATGGACGATGTGGACTACCTTGTTGAAGACAACGAAATGGATGATTTTTGCTTATCACCGGAAATGAATGGGACTCATGGTAAGTCCACCTTTGAAGATGGACCTGGACAGCAACTGCTGAGAAGGGCAGCCCATGGAAAATTGGCACGATGGGGTGCAAGCTGGGAACAAAATGCAACCGTTGGGAATGTTGTAACCATCATATCTGCCTAGATTCAGATCCGATTGGTGATAGGATACTTCAGACTCAGCATGTCTGAAAAGAAAATTTGCAACACAATTCGACGAGATGGCGTTGCGAGATTCTCGAGGAATGAACTAAGATAGCAAGCTCCAAAACATGAGCTGGTTCTGCTAAACACATGTGAACACGCTGTCCCAGACAAGCATGACCACATAGTAGTCTTATGATAAAACACTACCGAGTTCAGGTGGGGAACCATCATCTAGGGTAACGAAGTCTTGTGCATGACCTAGGATTTGCACAACAACTCCTTTTCCTTGAACAAATCAATCAGTGGCTTGGTGTGCTAGGAACACATATAGAACGGAGGTTGCAAGTCTCCGAACCACAGAATACTTCGCACGTATGCATGACCGATTTTGGGATGATTCCAAAAGAAGCAACATTGACTTTCTCAAATCCATGACGGCAACTTGCATCAGATGCACATGAATTAGAGGAAGTCACTACTTTCATCCAAACATATGCTTCATGAATGGAACATGAAGGCATTGTTTACAAAGTTTCCAACACTAGCTTAATGTTTAACATGAATCATGGGGAAACAAGATGCTGCTGATGGGCTCAACAGCAACTCATCGGAATTTCCATATCACTGGACTTCCACCATCGTGTGAACACGGTGATAGCATTGGTCAGACCTAAAAGATATAATGGTGTATGCTCGAGGGATCAACCACGAGTAAGACAACATTACGAACATCGTTGGTTCTGATTTGACTTGAGATAGCCCATACTCAAATCAAAGATTGGTAAGATAATAGATCCAACAACTGATCACGAGGGTCAATCAATGAAGATATCATCTTTCTTTAACACACACACACACACACACCAAGATATCCCTTAATGATGAACTAAGTCAGAAAGCTTTTATCTTCCAACTCTCCAAGTTGTTGTTTAGCTCAACCAACTAGCTCAGGGGTATCCAACACAGATTCTTGGAGAAGGGGTGGTTTATAGGAAACCAACTTGATCACGAGCTCAACATAACGGTCAGGGAGCAACCTGGTGATACTTCCGAGAAGATATTCAGGAAATCACGAACCACCGATATGTTACTAAGCTCGAGAACAATCTTGCTTTTCAGGGAAAGACGATGTGACCAAACAAGAAAGGGATTGATACAATCCTAACTCTTGATCAAAGGTGCACCAGGAAAAATGGACTAGGTAGCACGATCAACCTTAGGATGTGATTCAGTAACCAACACACTAAGGATGAAATTATTGTCCTTCAACTACCAAGCAACGGAGTTGCTAGGAGTATTGATTTCACACATCACGATTCACTTGTCGGTGTTCCGGTTACAATAACACGGGATCGAGAAATGAATGATGATGGCGAGGAGTATCACTGCGTCAAGAATTCACAAAAGGTGGTGCAATTCCTACGATATTCTCGACATAAAGGGGGTAATACTCGAAGGTAGAACAGAACCAAAGCTGGTTAGGCATTTGATCTGCGGAATACAACTACTTTGACCCAATCTCAGAGATGGACGAGGTACTGGAGTTTGTTTCTCCTAGTCATTCCGGATTGGAATGGCTTGACAGACCACAAGAATAATAGGCATCGATAACACAAATGCACAATTACTCCTGACTATCAATTGACAGACGAGGGCCAGAAAATAACTAAAGAGGGACAACCCAAAGGAACATATGTTTTTCTGAGTTATGGATGCATGGTTTAGCATGTCGAACAAGTTCAACATATTTCTTCCGGATAACCCATGCAGAAGAAGAAGGACTGGCAGAATCACAATTTGGATGGAGAACTCGCCAAGAGCACTCTGGTTGTGATCTTTTGGTTCAAGAACTTCTGCCATAAGCAGTTCATGGTATTTGGAAGAAGGATATACCACGGACCTCGAGGACTATGCAAAGGTTACTAATAACCTAAAGGAACGAGCAAACACTATCAACATGAGATAAGTAGGATGAATCTCGGGTCCAAGAACCCAGGAATAGAATGCCTACTAACTAAATGGCATCACGGCATGCTTTCGAGAATAATGGCCAGAATCATCACACTGGGGATACAGAGCATTGCTAGATTACTGAGTGGTTCTCTAAAACACCTAGGGTCATAATAATAACTCCAACATATAGGTCAAGGCAACAGAGTACCTCAACTCAATGATTAGTGTGGTTAATCTGGCCCAAAGGAACATCGAGAACGGACGGAAAGGATTTGCAAATGCATCAGACTATTTAGGAGCCTGGGATGACTCGGACAGCATAACGGCTGTAAATGCTCAACAAGATTTGAGACATCCTACAAAATGGTGGCATAACCACTCAACATCACAATATAAACTTCCGGGATCAATGGTCAACATACGGAAGTAGTAGGAACTGAACTGAGGCTTAAATCCATCAATCCTATGAGTCTACGGATTAGTAACACGTGATCCTGATAGAAAGATGAGAAGCCTAGTTCTTAATCCCGTAGAAGAGAAGAGGGTGACTCAGATCAGAAGGGCATAAGGTAAAGGAGTAAAAAGAGCCTTACGTTCCCTCCCACAATCAATTTCCTTATATAACTAAAGCATTTCTAGACACAACTTCGACCAGTTTGGCTTGGTAATCCTACAGGCAGTCAGGCTCTGATACCAACGCTGTCAGGACCCCGATTCTAAGTCACACCGATCTAGCCTATAACACCTCATATCACTTTGCGGCCTCACGCACGGTATTCCCACGGGTGTCGCCTTACCATGGCCCGGGACGGTTTGCGCCTTTTGGCTCACGTATATGATGGTGTCGCTAGCATCCATATGACAGAGAACCCGGGCCGACATGGCTAGTCGTGAACCCAAAGTGGCACTAACTTACGGGGACATGCATACATGAGTCAACATCGAGCATGTCGGTCAGCAGCGTGTGAATTCGGGCTATAGCACTGGGCTAGCAGGACTCCGGGAACCCGGGCTGTAGCAGGCTAGGCAGGACTCCGAATGTCACCGCGTGACATTTCCCCAAAGGGACAGACACAGGAGCGAAGTGAAACACATGCCGGCTAGTCAAGTGTTCCGGAGCAGTAGTGCTGGGCTAGCAGGACTCCGGTGAACCGGGCTGTAGAGGACTACTATGGCTCATGGAAGCACAAGACTACATTTCCCCATAAGAGAGGATACCAAGGATAAACAACTAGGTTGTCGGATCCCACACATACCAAGCATTTCAATCATACACACAATATTCTCGATATGTGTAAATACAACATGGCATCACAACATAACTCTACGACTCATGTACTTATTCATTAGGCTCCGAGGAGCGAGATATTACAAACATAGGTCTCATGACCCAACATTCAGAGCATACAAGTCAAACACATGCGGAAGCTTAACATGTCTGAGTACAGACATCTACAAATGAAAAAGGCTGAGAAGCCTGACTATTTACTAGATCTTGCCGAGGGCACAAGATCGTAGCTGAGGTATCAAGCTAAACGTCGAAGTCCACACGGAACTACTAGCAAGACTGACGTCTCTCTGCAAACCATAAAATAAGCAAACGTGAGTACAAATGTACCCAGCAAGACTTACATCAGAACTATCTACATATGCATCGGTATCAACAAAGGGGGTGGTGGAGTTTAACTGCAGCAAGCCAGCTTTGACTCGGTGGCTATCCTAACTACGACTGCAAGTAACTCTTTTGAGGTGGCGCACACGAGTCCACATATTCACCATATCAATACACCACTATGGATTCGCTCCCGTCTCCCTACGAGGACGCCATCCATAGCACCCATGCTTATCTTGCACATTTTACAGTATCCACTTTCACTTGTCTATGAACTGTTATAGGCAACCCAGAAGTCCTTTACCGCGGACACGGCTATTCGAATAGATCATATTAACCCTGTAGGGGTGTACTTCGTCACACACGCTCTCACCACTTACCGCCGTTTGCACGACATGTACTCGGCAACCTTCAAGCGGAAGCCCAACGTGGGTGTTGGCCACAGCCTACCTAAACACTCAAGTCTCTAGTCCAGGTTTATCACCTATTCAGGTTCCATCCGCAGGGAGTCCGGCCGAGGTTTCCACATACAGCCCCGAACGATGTGTACAGGGTTCCGAGACACCAAACGGGCGCCCGGCATGCCCGGCCACGTGCCTACCCCATCACAGCCCACCCCTCGGGTCAGCGCTGCGCACGGCCTCCAGCATACTACAAACACCAGAAACTACTTGCAACTCCTGGACAGAGGACAAGGGTGATTAAGAAGCCGAGAGGGTCCATTGGTTTCAGGCCCAATGCGTGGTAGTAACTGTTTCATGGATCACAAACACAGAACTCAGTTCCTGAGGACGGCTTCACTGAGACAACCCACCATGTACTCCTACATGGCCTCTCACCGCTACCTTTACCAAATCGTGTTCACACACTTAGCTCTCAACAGTAGGACATGTTCACACCATTCCAACTCATCCCCGATGAATCAGACCTGACTCAACTCTAAGCAGTAGTAGGCATGACAAACAAGCATGAATGAGTAGGCACATCAGGGCTCAAACAACTCCTACTCATGCTAGTGGGTTTCATCTATTTACTGTGGCAATGACAGGTCATGCAGAGGATAAGGGGTTCAACTACCGCAGCAAGTAACAAATGAATCATTGTTGTCCTAATGCAGTAAAAGAGAGCAGGAGCGAGAGAGTGGGATTGTATCGGAATGAACAAGGGGGTTTTGCTTGCCTGGCACTTCTGAAGATATTATAGTTCTTCGCCGGTGTCATTGATCACGTCGTCGGAATCACGTCTATCGGGAGGGGACAATTACCGGCAACAGAGGGAAAACACAATCAATGCAATGCAACAATATGATGCATGAATAATACATGGCAAGATGAGTGTGTTTGGATAATGCATCTACAACTAGGGTGGTTTGAGCTCATTTGAATCAAAGATTCAAATACAAACTCAAGTCGAGGGTTTATAAAGTGCATTAACATGTTTTGATATAAACAGAAGGTTTAAGTTGCTTTATCGTGCATGAAACCAGTGCAGATGGATAGATTGGATTTTTCTGATCATTTTTCATATATAAATCTGTTCATTCTGAGCTATAGATTTTCTAGGATTTTTTGAAGTTTGTGGCATTTTCTGAATTTTCCTGTATAAACATAATTCCAGTAATTAAATTAATGCGTCAGCATTGCGTCAGGATGACATCAGCAAGTCAATAGCGGCTGGTCCAGGTCAAACCTGACCAGTGGGACCTACTGGTCAGTGACACAGAGTCAGCTACAGAGGCTGACATGTGGGACCCGGTCAAAGCTGACGTGCCCAAGTCAACGTTGACAGGCGGGCCCACTGTGGTTAGTGCTAATCTAATAGAGAAATAAAACTAATTAGTTTAGGCACCGGGGCCCACATGGCAGTGGCTCTAGGGGTGGTTTAGCTGGGTCATTAGTGGCTAATGACGAGCCACGTCACCAGTCGCCGGAGTTTCGCCGGCGACGACCATTTCGCGCGACGGAGATCATCGGGATCTCGCTACAGCCCACGGTTTGAGGCGGGGTTTGCTCCTATGGATTGCTGGCGCTCCCGCGCATCTAGTGGTGGTAGCAGCAGCAGCTGGGATGGCCAGAGGTGACGGCGGCAAGCACTTCCGCGGCGGCCGGAGTACCGGCACGCTCGGACACAGCGTTTTGGTGCACGGGAGGACGAGCTGCGGGTTGCTGTGGAGTCCTGCAGACTCGTTGAGCACGGGGGTGGGCTCGAATGCGTGGTGGATGCGCTCTAGCTACGGCGGTGCCATGGCCGGCGGCGGTGAGCTCTCGGGCTCGGTCGGAAGACGGGGCTAGGGGACGAGAACGGAGGGGGAGAGCGAGGGGGAAGCAACAGGAGCTCACAGTGAACTCTATGGCATCGTCGGAGAGGTCGGGGAAGCCCGGACGGTGACGAATCGAACGGGGCGGCGCTCGGAGCAGAGGAAGAAGACAACAGCGATAGCGGCGCTGCGGGGCGCTCCGGCGTCATGTGGCTCGGCGAAGAGGACGGGGACGTCACGGCGGAGCTCGGGGGCGCGTCGGAGAGGCTCGGAGATAGCTGTGGCCGTGGTGGAGCTCGTCGGCGGCGATGGCTACATTTGGTTTCAGGAGAGAGAGCGGCAGAGGCGGGGATGACACATGGAAGAGGCGAGAAGGACCGGGGTGGCGCGTGGCGTCGTCCAGACGCGTCGGGGAGGGGGCAAGTAGGCAGGGAGGAGCTGGCCTCCTCGGCCGCGCGCGTGCGAGCACGCAGCTGCTCCTATTGGCAGGAGGAAGACGACAGGAGGCGCCAGGAGGGCTGGGCCAGCGAGCTGGGCCGGCTACAAGTAGGTGGCCAGGTAGTCCTTCTCTCTCTCTCTCTCTTTTATTTGTTTTAGTTTTCTATTTCTTTGCATTTTGTTTTGATTTGATTTTAAAACATCAAATCATTTTTTGAACTCTCTGTAAATTATTATGTGAGCTCAGAAACTAGTCCAAGGTCACAAGCAACTTACAAAAATATTTGAACTTTATTTCTTATATAACAGAAATAAATTCAACTCAAATATGTCATTGATTTAATTCAAAAGGCCCAAAATAAATATTTCTGTGATTCCAAAAATATTGGTTTGGATTTTACCTCTTACCAATATTTTCACAGAATAATAGGAACATTTTCTTGGACTCATTTGATAAGTTTTAAATGTTGATTATTTTTAGAAGGTTTCTGAGGCTTTGAGAATTCCTCAATTCAAATTTCATTTGAATTTAAACATGATGCTCACAAGGAAGCTTGCCTAGGTCAGACCAGAACTAGGGATGTGACATTCCCCTTCAATCCTGGTCATTTATTACCGAGTAAAATGCATTGGTGGTCATTGAACTTGTCTTGATAGCTCACTTTGATCATTGTATATGAGATAAGTATGGTGATTATATGGTCACTGGCTCAGCGTATAGCTCCATATTTGTCCGGTTGACCAGTCAAACAGTCCGCATGCGCCTCATCAACTCGTGTTCTTTATCTATCTATCTATGCGGGCCTACCTGTCAGTGGAGAAAGAAATAAAAACCAAAATTATGCGTATGTGACATTACTGTTTAGACGTTTGCTGGAGGCCTCCGCGAACACCGAGCATGTATTCACCTAGCTCAACACCAACGGTCATACTCGTGACTCGGCGCCTTGCTCATGTATATCGTCCATCACAACGACAATCTATAAAACAGCCTAGCTAGAGAGGGTACTATGGTGTGGAGTATGTACTATCGTGAGCAACGGATCATAGTGCCACTACACACGAGTGTGTGTCTGATCGATTCGTCCATTATTCGTAAGTTATGTATGGTTGTGTGGTGTCTAATGGTGGTCGTCGAATGCTAGCTGGCGACAAGAGCGCTTGCATGGACGCCTGGTTGTCAATACGTGCCGCATACGCTTCAAAGGCTCGTCATCCATGAGTTCACATTTTACCACCACGCCAGCGTCTGACTGCCCTGGCCTACCGAAACCCCTTCCATCGCTAGCGCGCGCTTCCCGCCTGAAACGATCACCGTCTCGCCAGAACGTCAATGCCGCATTCACCGGCCTTAACTGCAGGTGCAGTTGGTGTGTCACTAACATGCGGGCATGATGCCCGTTGGGCCCACATGTCAGTGAGACAACGCACCTGCGGTTAAGTGACTGAAGCAGCGTCTGCATTCATGCCCGACGCGACATCTCACTGGCGCCGGCATTGCAGCAGCGCGACGGCCGAGAGAGCGCCACCCGTGCGGCATCCCGGTGCAAGCGACTGCTCCGCGTTAATGACACCACAGCTGCCGACGAACCTACTCCGGTGCCAGCCGTCCATCCGTCTGCCGCGGCTCATTGCCATTCGCACGCTATATTAACTTGAGCCCCAGCTCCCAGCCATAGCCAAAGACCCACACTCATTCTCCTCCGGTCCCTTCCTTCTGTTGGCATCACTCCAACCATGGCCTCCGGGCACTCCAAAGCTCTCTTGGACCTACTGCCGCAGGAGCAGACGAAGGACATCGGTGGCTCCGCTCCGGGCACGCTCCAAAGCCCTCTTGGACGTACTCTCGCAGGAGCAGACGAAGGAGATCGCCGGCTCCCCCTCGGCCGCCCTCCGCCGCCACGACCACGAAGCCGGCGCGCGTGCGCGGGCGCAGCCGACAACGAGGAAGAGTAGTACACGGTAGGTCGCCACCGCTCTGGTCCCAGGAAGGCCACCGCTCCTCCACTCAGTCGACGCCAAGCTTGGTGGGATAAAAATCGGCGACCGATTAGCCGCTTGACGGTGACGTGGAGGTGGAAATCTTCAAAACCTTGTGCTCCGAAGGAGGAGGCTATCGAGGCGGACAAGGAGGAGGCTAAGGCAATGGCCGGCTTTCTCGGGTTCATGGCCGGACATGGTGGTCGGGGCCCTGCGATCGTTTAGATTAGGTTTACACTAGGTTTTAGTACGGTTTGTGCGAAATATGTAATGAATTTCGTCCAGTTTATAGGAAAAGTTCTCGAAATGTAATGAATTTCATCCGGTCAATTTGAAATTTTCTTTGTTTGCACGAATTTCGTCCGGTTAGTTCATATAGTTGTCGAAAGGTATGCGGGCAGCATTGGATGACATCCATCAGTGTCCTCGGACAGATGCCGGTGTAAATTTGAGGGCCAGCGCTGGAGATGCCCTAACTATCATGCTATAATCGCTAACAGTGCTCCATTATTTCGCAGGGAACAGTTATCCCTCGATCAAAATCAGATCCGCCGTGTTTCGCACTCCTCCCACGTAAGAGTGTAGACTCTTGCTTACATAAAAATGGAGCAAGTGGACGACACTGTAGCACGTCATATCACTCAAACTAGCCCGCCTAACGCGCGGTAAAGCACCGCCCTCGTCATTTTGTTCTGGATTTCTATCAATCAATCGCACGAAAATGCTACGCTTTGCAAGTTCAAAAGGAAAAGGGGGCACACTTACAACTCGTACGCGTCGCATTCACGTCGCACCCCCGATAGTCTGGCTCGCACGCTGCTCACGAGAGGGGACACGCGTTGTCTTGCATTTTCACTGACATGTGGGACTGCAATTGAATAAACCGTCGATAGCCGAAATCTAATCGCTCGGCGGGCGCCGGCTGAGAGGAGAGATATGGGGGAGGGAGAAGAGATCGCCTGCCCGCCGTGCACGGACTCCAAGAAATATGTGGTGATAATGTGAGGTGGGCCATGCGGGAGTCCGCACCGCTTCCAAGCCCGCTTCTTACCACCCTGGCCACCAGAACCCCTCCCCCACCCCACCACCTCCCCGCGCGCGCTCCCCCCTCAGAGGCCAGCTGCCCGCATTCATAGCAAGTACTATAGCTCACACTGGTAAAATTCTGGGCTATAAAGGGCATGTACAATGGTTGATAAGATAGTCTTATCATAAGTCTTGCATGTAATTTAGAGATGACAAAAAAACATGTGTACAATGGATCATCTCTTAGCCTTATCTTCAATAACTAGTTATTCCTAAAAACATGGTGAAACATATTGTGCTAAGAGATCATCTCTTGTCTTCTCAACAAGCCCGCTTATGTGGAGGAGAGAGAGGCATTGACAAAGTCAAGGAGCGGGATCTGCAGGAGCCCGTCTCTACACGTGCTCCTAGGTATAAAAAAACTAATTCTAAAAAAAGAGGCATAAAAAACAATTGTGTCTAAAAAAAGAAAGGTAAAAAACATTTGAGAGGAAATAGATAGAGAGAAAGTGAGAAAAAGTTGAACCTTATAGTCAACACTATGGTAGTATTACATGAGGAAGGAGGGAGTGGTGCACATGCCAAGTTCACTGGGCTGTCGTGTTTCACACTCCTCTGTCGTAACAGTGGAGACAATAGGTTTCATCAAAAATAAATAATGAACACTCGTTGTTCATCCACTATATCGGAAAGAATACTTTCATTCGCCGACATGTGGGACGTCGACCATCCTGGTCCACCTGCCATGCACAAAATTATCCTGGTCCACCTGCCATGCACAAAGTTAGTCGGACGAAGGAACCATCATGACTTCGTTGAATTCCGCTTCTTCATGAAAACTTACTCTACCCGCAGTACTGCTACCACACGCGAAGACTGGACGTCACTGTACCACGTCATATCACTAAAACCTACTAGGCCAAACTAGCCCGCCTAGGATTTGTACTCCCTCTGTTTCAAAGTTAGTAGTACAAAGTTGACTCATCTATTTTGGAACGGAGGGACGTCTCTGTACTGCTATGATTTTGTGTTGTATGTCTCTGTACTTTTGGTACGATTTTCCTACCCTATGAACCAAATGAGGCCCGAATGTATCCGTGTCGACTATTGTCTGATCGATCGCTAAGCCTACAATTTTAGGAGCTTGGGCTATTGGCCGATCGACGACGGATCAGTATAAGCGTACCACGAGCTCATCAGCCCCAACATTTCTCTCTGGTGAGTGTTTTGCAAGTACTATAGCTCGCACAATAGGTAGCCTACCAACACCAAGAATCATCAAATAAGGGCTGATGATATGATAAACAGTTCAAACTTACATCTAAGCATGCCATATTTTACATCAAAAGCTGGTGAGGATACTTCTGTTTCCATAACTTGGAGAGGGTTCGCATGATTCACTATCAAACAAAAGTAGCAAGTACTGGCCACACAAGACAGTGCTATAGCCCTAAGATGGTTTGATAACACGCATCGTTCTGGTAATTAAACACAGGGCAATGCAAACTACCCTGAAGGATTAGCGTGACCAACTATTTCTTGTCATCGATCTCTCGGGCAATGATCATAGCACGGACAGCGGCATGGGAATCAATCTCTGGGGCGATGTCCACAGGACTGACCGCGACATCGGAATCGATCTCTGGGGCGATGTACACAGGATGGACAGCGGCATCGGAATCGATCTCTGGGGCGATGCCAACAGGACGGACCGCGAGATCGAAAATGTTCTCTGGTGCGTTGTCCACAGGACGGGGCGCAACATCGGAATCATCAAGGACGTCCACCGGCACCTGCACAACCGTAACATATTAGCAAGCACATTGCAAATAGTCAAAAACCACAACTTTCGGTAATAAGCCATTATTTTTTACCTTGCGCAGCTCACCGGGGGATCCCATCCCTCCGGGGGCCATCTCCTCGTCCTCGATGGGGGCATCACATTGCTAGGGGAATATTGCTTCTCAACGGCGACTATCTCCTCAAACTCGGCCTTGAGCCTCGCATAGGTGGCCATCAGAGTTTCTGGGGTAGGCACGGTGGGGCCCTTGCTGTTCTTTCAACTTTCTTTGAGGAGTTCATCCGCCAACGTCGTCAACTCTTTGGCTAGTGCTTGTTTCTTGGAGTTCTTCGTCTCCATGGGTTGGCCCGCCAACATGGTCAACTCATTGGTCAGTGCTTGCTTCACTACAGGAAACAGCTACTTTGCCGTCTGCCATGGCGGACGGCAAAGGCTCGAAAGGCAGACGGCAAAGACCTTTGCCGTCAGCCGCGGACGGCAAAAGGCTCCGGCAAAGAAGGCTACGGTAAACAGCTGCTTTGCCGTCTGCTTCCTGGCGGCGGACGGCAAAGGCTCTTTGCCGTCTGCGGCGGACGGCAAAGAGGGCGGACGGCAATATTTGCGCTGTCAGTCCGTTAAGTGGCTAACGGCAGACCTTTGCCGTCCGCCGCAGACGGCAAAGAGCCTTTGGTCTTTGCCGTCCGCCTTATGATGTCATCTACACGTCACTAGATGGCAGGTTCTTTGCCGTCTACCACTGATGGCAAAGTGCAGGTTCTTTGCCGTCTGCCACGGACGGCAAAGTCTTTGCCGTCTGCCACTGTAGGCAAACTGACCAAATGGGTCAGCTCCCAGGAAGCACAGTTGGCTGCCACGTGGCTTCTTTGCCGTCGGCGGCAGACGGCAAAGAGCTCTTTGCCGTCGGTGGCAGACGGCAAAGAGCCTGCATATTGTCTGTTTTTTCTGTTTTTTATTAAATCCCACAATTTGCAGCACATATCACATATATAAGTTTCATATCCAGCACATATCCAACACATATCTAGCACATAAGTTTCATATCACATATCACATCAGTTTCATCCATACACATTGTTCATACATAAGGAAGTTCCATCCATACACATTGTTCCATCCATATATATATTACAATGCAAAGTGTCATGAAGATAGCAAGCTAGATACAATGCAAAGTTTCATCAAAGGAAAAGCAAGCACTCCATCATAGCTAGCTAGCTTCCATCAAGTGAATGAAATCTGCAAAATGGTAAATAAGAAAGTTAGAAATAGGTGACTAGAACAAGAAGAAGACTAGAACAAGAAGTATATGTCATTTATGAGCTAACTTAGGTGAAATGGATCATATATGAGCTAACTAAGTTGAAATGGGTTGTTTATGAGCTAACTTAGTTGAAATGGATCATTTATGAGCTAACTTAGTTGAAATGGGTCGTTTATGAGCTAACTAAGGTGAAGGGCATCGTTTTTGAGCTAAGTAAGGTAAAATGGGTCATTTTGGAGCTAACCTAGTTGAAATGGATCGTTTTTGAGCTAACTTAGTTGAAATGGATCGTTTTTGAGGTAACTAAGGTGAAATGGATCGTTTTTTAGCTCACTTAGGTCAAATGGATCGTTTTTGAGCTAACTTAGTTGAAATGGATCGTTTTTGAGCTAACTTTGTTGAAATGGATCATTTTTGAGCTAATTTAGTTGAAATGGATCGTTTTTGAGCTAACTTAGGTGAAATGGATCATTTATGAGCTAATTTAGTTGAAATGGATCTTTTTGAGCTAACTTAGGTGAAATGGGTCGTTTATGAGCTAACCTAGGTGAAATGGGTCGTTTATGAGCTAACCTAGGTGAAATGGGTCGTTTATGAGCTAACCTAGGTGAAATGGGTCGTTTATGAGTTAACCTAGGTGAAATGGGTCCTTTATGAGCTAATTATGCAATTTTTGACATAAGTAAGCTAAGTACATATCGTTTTAGAGCTAACTTAGGTAAATGGATGGTTTATGAGGTCAGTAAGCTTATTAAGTCATTTTGGAGGAAAAGAAGCTAACTCTAGGTCATTATGGTAAGCATATTGGAGGAAATAAAGCTAAGTCTAGGTCTTTATGCATTTGTTAAGCAAAACACTAGAGAAACTTACCGTGATCAGGGAGGTGTAGGAGCGGGCTGGCTAGTGCCGGTAGCTGGAGAAGGATCATGCGATGCGTTTCTGGAGTTAAGCTGCACCAAAGATCATTTCCAATGTCTCGTTAGCATTATGACACTCAAATGTTAAGACTAGCAAGTAGTGTCCATTCAAATTAAACTCACCGTGGTCCCAGGAGCAATCACTGGCATCGGCGGAGCGGTCTGACCGGTCTTCTCGCACACAGACTGCACATTTGGTTTTGACGACTCAGTCATACTAGTTAGTAATGAGACAAACACTACATGAATGTTTTGGCTAATCTGTAGAAGAAACTTACCACAAGGAGCTCGTACATGGCCCTTGCCTGCATGTCATTCCGTGCCCTCTCCTCCTCCATCATCTTTGTCGTCCTCTCCTCCAACTCCCGCTGCCTCTCCGCCGCCTCCGCCAGAAGTTTCTCCGTTCTATCTCTCTCACTCTGTATAGCAGCCTGCAACACCACTCACATGACCATTTGTAATCATTGATGGAAGCGCACACAATGTAATGGAGAAAGATAGCTGAGTACGTATCACTAACCTTGATGGCGAGTTGCACTGGCCGTTCACGAGGCCTTATCTCAGGAGCGGAGCTCGACTGGCGCGCCTTGATCTCCGGGAGAGTGCTAGGACAACGGATAAGTCCATCTCCAATGGCTATGGAGCCATGGGACCTCCCGCCACCAGATATCATCACCAGCTCTGGATCAATGGGACCCTGGCTCGGGTTAAAGTCCTCCCCTTTCCTCGCCTTCCCCTCATCTCTATATCTCACGAGCTTGTTGTGGGAGGAGATGTTGGTGAAGTTGTTTGCATCATCGAGGTCAGACTGAGAGAAAGCCTTGACTTTCTTGTAAGAGCCAGTGTGGGCCATGGCATACAGGTCGTACACCTCTGGCACCTTATCCGCCTTATTGTGGCGTGCCTGAAAGAGAGAAACAATGAAAATTAGTAACTAAAGGGCTCAAGCTAGCATGATGAATGAATTGCATGAATCATGAAGCAAACCACATACCCAGTTGCGCCCGAACTGATATAAGTTGGAGCTGCCTTGATGGTGTGGCACACCTTCCATTTGGGCACGTTTGTCCTTGGCCTGGTTGTGGAGGGCTAGCCATTCTTGTGAGCACCACTCATCAACCAACACCTCCCAACAATCCATCCGATCCGCACACCATCTCGGAGGCGCCTAAGTTAGCAAATAGAAACTTGAGCGCTACGGCTAAGAATTACTAAATGAAGGAACTTAAGTAGAAGGCCTTAAGAATTACCTTCATGTACTGCTCCTTACTCAGGAACTTATCGCGGCACGCCGGCTTGGTCTTCTTGATACCACGCAAGGCGTAGTAGTCTCGAACAGCCTGCACCCGAGCCTCGTGCCGTAAGTTCTGGAGTAGGCGCTTGCAGACGTTCTGGATAACATTTGCGCACTCCTCCTCGTATCCCTCCTCACACCTATAGAATGTCTGCAATCAAATGAGACAATATTGATTAGTACAATTAATAACTAGCTAGTTGAAGATTTTGAAATGTGTAAAGGAGAAATTACCCAGAACGTCCTGATCACCATGTCTGCCCTCGTGTCGCACACGACACCGTCGATAATGACATCCGGCGGGGCCGGGGCAGCCACGTAGTGCTCCCAGCTCAACCCAAGCTCTGGAAGCCGACCCTCACCAGGCAACGTGACAAACCCCGGGAAGTTTTGCCGGCAAAGAACTCCAAGGACGGAGTTGGGCCGGCGGACACTATGATGGTGGTCCCAACCCCTGCAGCCTGACAAGGCCAACGCATTAGTTATTTGAAGAAACGTGAATGCAGAAGGTACAAAAATATTAAATGCACTTACGTACCTCTCCCCATCAGGGAAGATCAACCACCTCTGCTCGCGGGTCGCCGGCACGGACGGGAGCCGTGTAGCACCACGCTGGTAGACGGTGCCACCCTCCTCCTCAAGATCAGTCGGCTCCCCGCCATCATCAGCATGGCCACTCGGCTCCTCGGGCTGATCCGGCCAGGTACCCCATCCGGACGTGTGCTCCTCCGGGGTCTCGTGGGCCGAACTCTCGTGGGCCGAAGGCCAGTCGACCCGAGGCTCGTGGGCCCAAGACCCGTGGACCGGAGGCTCGTAGACCGGAGTCCGTGTAGCCTCCTCCTCGGACGAGTCCACCCTAGCAGTCACGTGCTCGGGTGAAACAGCTGGGGGTGGCGGCGAGGAAGGCTCCCTAGCAGTCACCCTACCTCCTCTCCCGCGACCACGTGCCCCACCTCCTCTCTTCCTACCTCGTCCCTTGCTGGGCACCGCGGTGGACGAAGAAGGGCCCGGCGGTGTGGACATACTGTCCAGCAACGCTCGGCGAAGAGGTACGTCTGGAATCGAAGACCTCAGACCACGCGCCGAGGAAGAAGGGGCCTTGGCGCGCTCCCGACCAGCGCCCACCATCTTTCAACACCTGCCATGACAAACAGTAAACGAAATTAGTACAACATAAAAAAAGACCGACATGAATAATAATATGTGTATCACTTAAGTGTATCATCATCAAGTACAACATTAAAAAATTTAATACCTGACACTACTAATAATCTCGATCAGTATCATCAATAAATGCATAATCATCATCATCACTATAATCAATGACGGGCTCATAGGGTTCAGTGGCATCAACATGTGCAAGGCCACCTTGACGTAATCGGTCAAGCAATGACAGGTCATCCGCAGCAGTAACCTCTTCTTGTTCCGGCTCTTCTTGTTCCTCCTCTGGGGTGATGTCGGATTCACTGTCACTGTCTACTTCAATTTTTTGGGGTGAAGTATAGCGGTTCTTGAAACGCTTTTTGGAAAGACGTGTCCCTTGGAAGAATTCTCTTTCATATGTGTCTGGGTTAATGTGAGGTTCATAATCCTCTTCCTTTGGGGGAGATAGTCTAGCACGTGGCGGCACTTCATAAACGACATCCCAACCTTTCATATTTGGATTAGTTTGGCAGGCCCACGGTAGATAGAATACTTGGGTCGCCTGTTGAGCCATAATATAGACATCAGGAACATCTAAATGGGTGCTTTGGTTGATTTCAACTAGCCCTATATGTTCATGAGTTCTTCTAGTCTCCTTCGACTGAAACCAATAACATTTGAAGACTACGACATTCGGTGGGTTTTCACCATAGAATAGAAGTTCATAAATTGCTTCAACTCTCCCATAATACTCGGTACCTCCTTCGCCGATAGCAGATACACAACAATTTGTAGACTTTCGGTCGGCCATAGATAGCTCTTTGCCATAGGTACGAAAGCGATACCCGTTGATGTCGTATTTGTCAAATGAACGGACCTTATAGTCAAAACCATTAGCGACTTGTCTCAATTCGGCGTCCATAGACTCTGAATTAGCCTACAAGTTTAATATGAAAGGATTGTTGCATTATGCACAAATTAGCGAATGAAACCGGGATAGCCGCCTACAAACTAGCCTACAAGTCTAATAGAAATTACCGTTTGTTTGAACCAAGAGATGAAACCGGGATAGCCGCCACCTTGCTTTGCGAGAAGCTCATACTCTTCGACAGAATCCTTTTGGATCACCGCTCCATACGAGAATAAGGCGACGTATCGACTGTATGAAATATCCAGGAATAAGAGCAGTTCAAAGGAAATAGAAGTTGCGAAACTATGTACCGAGAACTTACTCGATGTACGGCCGCACTTCTATCAGGTTGTTGAAGATATACAACGAAATGGTCCGCCATTGTTCGTTATCCAAAGATACTGGATTTGAAACACTGGCTGGTGCGAGATTCCCTTTGAATAGGCTGAGGTTGGATCCACCCTTTTTAGGGTCGTCAGCATTGTACCGAGGCTTCGGATTATGCAAATGACGATTTTTGGCTTCGTAGTGTGCTGTCACGAAGTTTGCCGCCTCCTTAGTGATGAATGCCTCAGCCATCGATGCTTCAATTCTACGTTTATTTTTACATTTTTGTCGAAGCGTCTTCTGCATCCTCTCAGTTGGGTAGCACCAACGATTTTGCACGGGCCCCCCCAATCTTGCCTCGGTCGGGAGATGCAAAATCAAATGTTGCATTGGATTAAAGAAGCCCGGTGGAAAGATCTTCTCTAACTTGCAGATCAACTCCGGTGCCAACTCTTCCATTTCTTCTAGCACGCTAGGCGATAGTTCTTTCGCACAAAGAACACGGAAGAAATAGCTGAGTTCTGCCAGTACTAGCCATTCATCCTCAGGGATGAAGCCACGCAACATCACCGGCATTACCCGCTCAATCCATATGTGCCAATCATGACTCTTGAGACCAAATATCTTCAATTTATCAAGACTGGCTCCCCTCTGTAGATTCGCTGCATACCCATCGGGGAACATCAACTGCATTTTCACCCACAAGATAATTTCCCTCATAGCCGGCCTTCCAAGATTGAACCATGCCTTTGGCTTCGTCCAGTTCTGCTTTCCTTTCGGTTCTTTCATGTTTTGTAACGGCCTATCACATAGCGCCTCCAGATCGACTCTAGCCTTAGTATTATCCTTTGACTTCCCATCTATGCCGAACAATGTACCAAAAAGTGCCTCAGCGATATTCTTCTCAGTGTGCATCACGTCGATGTTGTGTGGGCAAAGGAGGTCTTTGAAGTAAGGCAGATCCCATAAGCATGTTTTGTGAGTCCAGGCGTGCTTAGAATTATACCCCTTGAAGTACCCTGGACGCTCGGGATCTGGCTCGAGAGCGTTTAACTGATCCATGGTCTGTTGGCCTGTCAATGCATGTGGTGCAGAGTTTTTGACAACTCTACCTCTGATGAAGTTCTTCTTGTCTTTCCTGAACTTATGGCGAGGATTCAGGAACTCTCTATGCATGTCAAAGCAAGAAAACTTGCGACCGGCCTGAAGCCAACGAAACTCAAGAGCTCCCTTGCATGTGGGGCACGGGAACCTTCCATGCACACACCAGCCAACAAATAGCGCATACGCCGGCAAGTCATGCGTCGAGTACATGTACCAGACACGCATTATGAAGTTCCGTTTGCTATAGGCATCGTATGTCTTGAACCCATTATCCCAGGCTTCTTGCAATTCGTCCTTAAGCGGTTGCATGTACACATTCATATTTTTCCCCGGATAGTTGGGCCCTGGAATTATCAACGTCAGGAAAATGTTCTTTCTTTGCATAATCTGTCCGGGGGGGAGATTGAGTGGAAAGACAAATACGGGCCAACAACTGTATTGGGCTGCCGTCATACCAAACACACTGAACCCATCCGTGCTGATGCCGACTCGAGGATGCCTCGGATCTGCCGCTTTGTCACCATGTAATTCATCAAACTTTTTCCACGCAACACCATCCGATGTGTGTACAATCATCAGATTCCCATCTGCATCTAGTTCGGTTCTTTTGCCCGTTTTGTGCCATGTCATCTGTCTGGCCGTCTCTTCGACCATGAAAAGACGTTGAAGTCTTGGTACGATTGGCATATACCGAAGAACACTAACGGGGATTTTGGTCTGTGTCTTCTCACCCATACCGTTGTCTACCACAACATACCTGGAAGACTTGCAAATGGGACAACAGTTCAAGTCCGCATAGTCAAGCCTAAACAAGACACATCCTTTCTCATAGGCATGTATCTTATCATAGGGCATCTTCAGTGCACGGAGGATTTTGTCCGACTGGTACAGGTTTGCAGGCATTACATGGCCTTTGGGTAGAAAGCGTCCAAATACTGTCATCATTGCATCGTAGCATTCTCTGCCCAAGTTGAACTGAGCCTTCAGAGCCATTACTTGTGAGATGGCATCCAACTGACAAAGCTCAGTGTGCTCATGGAGCGGACGTTTTGAAGACTCCAACATTTCATTGAAGGCCTTTGCAGATTCCTCCATCTCCTCGTCCGAATCCCGAGCATCATCAAAGTCTTGCACCATGTTTTCCATACCGGTACCATGCTCGTCGGTGCGATGACGATCCACCTCAGCTCGGTCACGTTGGGCAGACTCACCATGAAATGTCCACACCGTATAATCGGGCGTAAAACCACTCTTCTGCAGGTGTTTGCCCATTTCAGCCTCTGTCCTCTTTTCCCAATTGCCGCACCGTAAACAGGGGCACCAGGTTTTCCTCTGGCCATTTGCAAATGCGGCTCGCACAAACCCCTTGGTTTTTGTGAACCATTCAGTGCTCCATTTGTTCTGACCAGTGTGACCGGTGTACATCCACGCACGATCACTCATCTTGACTTTCAGAGCTACTAGACACACAACAAATATATATATATAATTCACCATGTATGTATTCATCAGTTGATCTACTTTGTCAATTTTATTACGTCCATGCAACCTACACTCTAATAGGTAATGATAGGTCCTAATCCCACCCGAGTATGTTTAGATTGGGTTCATTTTCCCATGCTATGCCCCGGATCCTACGCAAAATTTCGGCAGCACCTCCCCGCTGTTCTCCTGATACACGTCTCTGCAATAAACAGAGAGGATGTGTACCCGGAGAACAACAGGGGAGGCACTGACGAAATTTATGCGTCGGATCCGGAGCAAAGCATATGGGAAAACGAACCCAACCTAAACATACTCGGGCTGTCCATGGATAGCGTTGGACAATTCGAAAGAATCAAGGTTATAAATATGCAAATGCATGCATATTTATAACTATGACGCTTTCGAATGGGAGACACATATTGGTTACGCATACTGATGATTCAAGACACATATATATCTAGCTATCAAGTTTCATCGGAATAGATCAAATAATTAATGGGGGAGGAGGACATGTCATTTGTGCTCACCCACGAACGAAGGGGCAGAGCTCGTCAAACGCACGGCGAGGTCGTCGAACACCAAACCTCGCAGCGATGAAACAACTGCACATTTAAAACTACCCGATCAACACAATTATATATGATGTTTTTCATAACAAAATCGAAAGATATATGACCTAACTAATAATTCACAAATATATGACCCCGTCGGCTTCTGGAAGGCCAAAGAACACCTTTTCGGGGTCGGGGTCTCGGGGTCGGGGTGTCGGATCGGGGTGCCGGGTCGGGGTCGGGGTGCCGTGTCGGTGTCGGGGTCGGGGTGTCGGGTCAGGCTCGGGGTCGGGGTGTCGGGGTCGGGGTCGAGGTCGGGGTCGGGGTCTCGGGGTGTCGGGGGTGTCGTGTCGGGGGTCGGGGTGTCGTGTCGGTCTCGGGGTGCCGTGTCGGGGTCGGGGTGTCGTGTCGGTCTCGGGGTGCCGTGTCGGGGTCGGGGTCTCGGGGTCGGGGTGTCGGGTCGGGGTGCCGGGTCGGGGTCGGGGTGCCGTGTCGGTGTCGGGGTCGGGGTGTCGGGTCAGGCTCGGGGTCGGGGTGTCGGGGTCGGGGTCGGGGTCGGGGTCTCGGGGTCGGGGTGTCGGGGGTGTCGTGTCGGGGGTCGGGGTGTCGTGTCGGTGTCGGGGGTCGGGGTGCCGGGTCGGGGTCGGGGTGCCGTGTCGGTGTCGGGGTCGGGGTGTCGGGTCAGGCTCGGGGTCGGGGTGTCGGGGTCGGGGTCGGGGTCGGGTTCTCGGGGTCGGGGTGTCGGGGGTGTCGTGTCGGGGGTCGGGGTGTCGTGTAGGTGTCGGGGTGCCGTGTCGGTGTCGGGGTGCCGTGTCGGGGTCGGGGTGCTGTTTCGGGGGTCGGGGCTTCGGGGTGTCTCCTCCTCCTCCTCTTCTTCTTCTTCTTCTTCTTCTTCTTCTTCTTCTTCTTCTTCTTCTTCTTCTTCTTCTTCTTCTTCTTCTTCTTCTTCTTCTTCTTCTTCTTCTTCTTCTTTCTCCTCCTCCTCCTCCTCCTCCTCCTCCTCCTCTTCTTCTTCTTCTTCTTCTTCTTCTTCTTCTTCTTCTTCTTCTTCTTCTTCTTCTTCTTCTTCTTCTTCTTCTTCTTCTTCTTCTTCTTCTTCTTCTTCTTCTTCTTCTTCTCCTCCTCCTCCTCCTCCTCCTCCTCTTCTTCTTCTTCTTCTTCTTCTTCTTCTTCTTCTTCTTCTTCTTCTTCTTCTTCTTCTTCTTCTTCTTCTTCTTCTTCTTCTTCTTCTTCTTCTTCTTCTTCTTCTTCTTCTTCTTCTCCTTCTCCTTCTCCTTCTCCTTCTCCTCCTCCTCCTCCTCCTCCTCCTCTTCTCTTCTTCTTCTTCTTCTTCTTCTTCTTCTTCTTCTTCTTCTTCTTCTTCTTCTTCTTCTTCTTCTTCTTCTTCTTCTTCTTCTTCTTCTTCTTCTTCTTCTTCTTCTTCTGCTCCTCCTCCTCCTCCTCCTCCTCCTCCTCCTCTTCTTCTTCTTCTTCTTCTTCTTCTTCTTCTTCTTCTTCTTCTTCTTCTTCTTCTTCTTCTTCTTCTCTTCTCCTTCTCCTTCTCCTCCTCCTCCTCCTCCTCCTCCTCCTCTTCTTCTTCTTCTTCTTCTTCTTCTTCTTCCCCCTTCTACTTAACCTAAACCTAAACTAACCTAAACTAAAAACCTAAACTAATTAAAAATAAACTATTTAAACTAATTAAACCTAAACTTAAACAGAAAAAAACAAAAAAACAGAAAAAAACAAAAAAACAGAAAAAAGGGAGGAGGGGCTCACTGTGGGGGAGGGCCGGGGCGGGGCCGGCGACGGAGGGCCGGGGCGGGGCGGCGGGGGCCCGGCCGGCGGGGGGCCGGGGCGGTGGAGGAGGCGGGGTGGCGGGGGCCCGGCCGGCGGGGGGCCGGGGCGGCGGGGGGATGGGGGGCGGGGGGCCGGGGCGGGGCAGTGGAGGAGGCGGCGGGGGGCGCGGGGCGGCGGGGGGCCGTGGCGGCGGTGGGGCGCGGGGCGGCGGTGGGGCGCGGGGCGGCGGGGGGCCGGGGCGGGGGGGGGGGGCGACGGGGCGGTGGGGAGGCGGGGCGACGGGGCGGCGGGGGCGACGGGCGGCGGCGGCGCGCGGCGGGCGGCGGCTGCGGGGTGGGAGGAGAAGGGCGAGGCGAGGACGAAGTGAGTAACGGGCGGGGGGTACCTGCCGTTAGGCAAGTGCCCTCTTTGCCGTCCGCCAGCCTTTGCCGTCCGCCTTTCTGCCTCTTTGCCGTCCGCTAGCGGATGGCAAAGAGGTGGGCCGTTAGGATTTTTTCAAACGAGCGGGGGGTGGGGGCCACCACACTCTTTGCCGTCCGCCAGCGGACGGCAAAGACCTGGCAGATGGCAAAGAGCTTCTTTGCCGTCTGTTTATGTGTAGCTGATGGCAAAGAGCTTCTTTGCCGTCAGCTAGCAGACGGCAAAGATCTGGCAGATGGCAAATTAGCTGATTCCAGTAGTGCTTCGTGGAGATCGCTGTCTCCAGTGGGTTGTCCGCCGGCAACTCTTTGCCTAGTGCTCCAGGATTCATCAATGAACTGACAAACAAAAAGCAATCAAAAGGAAACCACAATCGCAATGAAAACGGGAAAAGAATAGGCTGTGAGAATCGGTCGGTGCTTCGCAAAAAGAAGATTCTTGGAATGAAAATATAGCAGCATCACTAATTCGCCCACCTTTCCTTCGTCGGTATAGAAGAAAAATGGCAGAAGTGAGTAGCCTAGAGTGAGGTTTTCTTCAAGAAAGGGGAGAAAGGGCTTCAATGAGCATTCCAGTGAAATGATGGTTGCTTCGTCCAGTCCAACCTCGAGGCCACTTTACCACCGCTGGTAAAGGTGTGGGTTTTGTGATATGACGGGTCATGGCGGCCACACCGGGGTGACCGGTGAGTTTTGACTGTAGCACCTCTCTGTGATTTGGTGGATGGTACGCGGGCCCGGATACTTTGATGTCCCGCATGTAGATAGAGCGGCTAGTCATATAGGAGTGCTCAATATTGTTCACCGCGACCAAGGCGGAGAGGAAAACGAGAGAAGTACATAATTAATGCATGAGTTTAATTAGGGTAGTTTTGTAAAGTACAAGGTGCATTCCTCCAATCGCAATATGCCTTGGTTGATGAGATTTGAGATTTGAGCCCTATAAACCGGAAGGGAGATTTGAGATTTGAGATACTGCATGCGGTGTAGTCTAGTCACTTGTTGGAATCTCTAGAAAGACTTATACCGCATGATTCTTTGCTCCTTCTTACTACTACGTACTACTTCGCCGACATGTGGGACAGCCAGCAGCATCCGGGTCGACGTAATACGTGTCATGCACCAGATTAGAGTGCGGAACGGAAGGGGGGCATCACCCCGTTCGTACCGCCTGGCCCTGTTTGGATACTCTAACTCAGTTAAAGGTTAGAGTTAGATCTAATCCTGAACTAACCCTGAAGTAACTCTAGCGAAAGAGGTGTTTGGATGACAGGGTTAGATGGAGCGCAGATACGGCAAGGTGCCTTCATGGGCGGTGCGAGAGGGAGGGAGGGAGAGGATGAGAAGCTTCGAGGAAGTGGGGAGGGATCTGCTGCGGGGAGAGCGAGAGAAAAATGTGTTTTTAGTGTCCCGAGAAGAACTAACCCAAATAAGCACCTCTTGGGTGGGTTAGATTTTTTGGGTTAGTTGAGTTCAAACTAACCCAAACTAACTCTAACACATGGATCCAAACAGTAACCCAAACTAACCGTCCTGTTTGGATATTTTTGGGTTAGTTGAGTTCAAACTAACCCAAACTAACTCTAACACATGGATCCAAACAGTAACGCGCCGTCAAATCGCACAGCCCGACCTTTCCAGCAGTAAGTAAGTTGAATCCGCTACTCCCTCACCCTCCTCGCCTCTCTGTCACACCGCCTACGCGAAAACTGCCGCGCGTACTGCCCGGGAAAAGCCCCGCCCTCAACTTTTAACTACGCGAAAATAGTTCGAGCTTGTTCGTTCTATATAAATACTAGTACTGTGTGTTTATTCACCCATGGGGTTGTTCAATGAATGGAGGGCCGGGGAGCACAAGTGAACAATACTAGTAGTAGTAAGTAGGAGTCGTACATGTAGTCACCTTAAATAGAGAGTTTCTTTTCTTTAATGCCACGTACACAAATTGAAACGCTTGTTGTGGAGAGAAAAAGATAATCACTCCACTATATATGTACGCAGGGGCCTAAGCGCTTGCTTTACTAGGGTTGCTCTCTTCATTCTCTCATCCTCTCTAGATATAAACAAGACAGCGGTAGCAACATTTTCTCTCTGCTCACTGCTGGTCACAGATCCGGCCGGATCCCTTTGGCTGGTGTGTGTAGAGGACTAGGTGCATCGTTCACGCGGTCATCACCGGCGAGGGAGGCTCTCTTCATTCTCTCATCCTCTCTAGATATAAACAAGACAGCGGTAGCAACATTTTCTCTCTGCTCACTGCTGGTCACAGATCCGGCCGGATCCCTTTGGCTGGTGTGTGTAGAGGACTAGGTGCATCGTTCACGCGGTCATCACCGGCGAGGGGCCCGATCCTCTGCCCGTGCCGTTCTCTCCGACAGAGCGCCGGCTCGGGAGGTCCTCTGACTCTTCTTCCTCCCTGCCGTATTGTCCGCAGATCCGGCCTGCCGCCGCCGACATCCCGATGACCCTCAGGTATAAGTTCTTGGAAAGCAGCCTTGCTTTACTGCCCCAGCTCCCCACGTGTCTACATGTGCATCTTTTTCTACTCCCATCAGCTCTTCCAAAGCCACCTAATTTTTTAGTATTATTAGAGGTAAAGCTACTTCATGCATTCGAATCTAGGGCTTCGTTCAAACAACGAAGAAAGGGGGAAAGTTGTAGCATGAATCTAGGACTTGATACAAAGAGGAAATAATATGGTGAAAGTAGGAGAGACCGGATACCCAACCGGTCTCTTGGTTGAAAAGGGAAATAATGGGAAAACGCAGTACAAACTGGATAAGGAATAGATCTATTATTGGTTGAAAAAAGGATAGAAAGTGGCGGCTGGTGGACAAGTCAACAGAGTATGTCCAGGATTAGATTTGTTGCCCTCACATAGTAAAAGGTCTCCAGGATTAGAATTGCTGCCCTCACATAGCAAAAGGTCTCAGGATTAGATTTGCTGCCCTCACATAGTAAAAGGTCTCTAGGATTAGATTTGCTGCCCTCACATAGTAAAAGGTCTCCAGGATTAAATTTGCTGCCCTCACATAGTACAAGGTCTCCAGGATTAGGTTTGCTGCCCTCACATAGTAAAAGGTCTCCAGGATTAGATTTTCTGCCCTCACATAGCATGAACAAACTCGGCATCACCACTTTATGCCTCCTTGTAGGTACATTGTGCTGATGCGTCCACTGTCGCATGTCCTTATACCAACCTTTTGTTGTTGTTAATGTAAGGGCGCATGTAAAATGAAGCGATCACACTGTTACCTTAGGGATATGTCTGACCAGTGTTATTGTTAATCTAATGCCTCAGTGATAAGATGCAGTTAAACTATGTTACAAATGGCACTCCTGCTGTTTCCCCCAGTATGATAAGTAAGTTGCTCCTTTACGCTGCTGAGTGTCCTGGTGTCCCCACGGTCCCATGCCCTTAAACCAACTCTTTAGCTGCTGTTGATTTACTGTATCTGGTAAACAAGCAATGCCACCATTAAAGTAATCCCATATTTGAGGAATCTCATTAGTGATCGTACTGCTTCTGGTAACATGAAGCATTGCTGAAATTTTAAAATTTCTACTATCCTTGCGTGATTGCCGTGAACATAATTAAGATGCTTCTTTTCATTTTGTATATGTTTCGTATATTCTTATTGACCAACAACTGTTTACTTTCTATCTTTTTGTGCAGATAGGGATATCCATTTCACCTTGTTGCTATTGTGACCTTTTGGTGAACTGCACAAAACACTTTTTTTGGAATGAGTGTCTTGTGCAGTTCAACTAAAGTGTCACGTGGGCAACATCTCTCAATTCTGGTGGAACTGCACAAAATGGTGATTGGAGTTTCCAAAATCTCCGTCAAGTTCTGCTGGTAATCTCGTGCAACATTTTATTAGCCTTTGCAAGATGAGCCGTCACTGTCACCACAATGGCACTTTATTTTAGTGGAACTGCACAAAATGATAAGAAAATTATAGTTGCACCTGACATGAGCCGGACAACCAACCTTAATGTTCCTCAATTTTAGTGCAACTACTAAAGAAGAACCTGCCAGCTCACGAGAGCGAGTACTTCTTGCTAGCTGAATGATGCAATCTTTGCTTCATTTGAGGTGAACTGCAGAAAAAGGCGCATGAATTAAATCATGGAACTCCAGGCAGGCCTCATCCGAGTGGAGCTGCAGGTTGAGTTCAAGGAGGCCACTATTAAAGTGAAATCATGCTCTTCTTGTTTGTGTTGTGCAAACAGGAATACTCAACTACAGATGTTGTGACGGTCAAGAGCATTCGCCAAGTTCTTCGATTGTATGACATGGCTAGCTAAGATGGATTTAATCCCAATATTCACTTTATCAAAAGGCTCTAATGGGTTGGTTCTAAATCTTGCAAGCTAGGAATCAATGAGATGTGTAGGCATCTTTGTTGTACTTATTATTTGAATCTTATTTGTTGGTTCTGAATCTTGCAAGATGGGAATCAATGAGATGTGTAGGCATCTTTGTTGTACTTATTATTTGGATCTTATTTGTTGGTTCTGAATCTTGCAAGCTGGGAATCAATGAGATGTGTAGGCATCTTTGTTGTACTTATTATTTGAATCTTATTTGTTGGTTCTGAATCTTGCAAGCTGCGAAACACGGCATGATGATGCAGAGGACAACAACCATAACAAACAATTCAAACTTGGTAGTATTATCTTTGTGAAAGTGCAACAAATGTGCTGATCGTGTGCGTCCTGAGAATAATAATTCTAATTGTTGTGCATGTTGATCCTGTGGCACTGATAGAACGAGCCAATGCATTTCTTGTTTTAAGTATAAATTTCTATTAAAGCTAATTAAATTTAAGTAAAGTGACCACTAACTCCTATTATTACAGTACCAATACAGACCCGCTCGTGAACCGACGTGTGGCCGGAGTAGGTTTCTTAATGGAGGCGTTTGAATCCGCCGAGGGTGCATCTTCTGCCGGGCGTGCAGTGGACGAGGGAGGGGTAGTAAGTGTTGTCGCCTATACACACTCAGTTTACTGTTGAATCCAGTTCCCCAAGAGCTAAAAAACGAACTACTGCCACCGCCTACACACTCGTTCACTTGAAGAGACTCCAATGGCGATCCGAGGGGTGAGCCTGCTGGATATGGACTTCAGCAAGGAGTTCCCCTTTGTGTTCGCCGTTCAGTCCTATGGCTGCACCAAGTTGAATGTGATGTACACCAACGATGCGGACTCGGTGAAGCTCTGCCTCGCCGAGTTCAAGCAGTACCTACAGGACGAGAAAGCACAAGGTTGCAGGACTAGACCTTGTGACCATCCATTCATCTCCTGACAGGGACCAGTGGATCACCGTCACCCAGGTATGTGTGCGGGACGAGGTTCTCATCTACCACTTCTGTAGGGCCATCAGAGGTTCTGGAGCATTCACTCGTTTCATCGGCAGCGCCGACTGCACCTTCGCTACGGTGGAGAGAAGGAAGAACGTGACGATTCGGCCATCTGGTGCAACAAGCTTGTCGACATCCAGAAGCAATACAAGATCATCAGCAACGGGTAGGAGAAGGACTCCGTGGTTGACCTCGCCGAGACCATCATCGACCCCTGATACGCCAACATGAAAGAAGACAACGATACCAAGGACCTGAACACGTGGGAGGTACCTCTGAATCTAGCCTACATAACCTACGCGGCCAAGGACGCATACGCATGCTACGACATGTACAGGAAGATCTTGGACATGAGGGCGTGTCTGCTTCCCGTAACCGACGAGTACACGGGCAGCCGTAGTGTCATGATCAAGCGTGCCAGGAAGGTCTAGATGTTGTACTTTATCTGTTTATAAGCACCTTTATCATTTGAGTGTTTCATGCATTAGCCTATGTGTCGTAATTATCTGTTTTGTCCGAAATATTTCTTTTAAGAACCCATTAAGCTGTTTGCTTTTTCTAGTGGCTATTTGCTTATGTATGTAACTAGTTCACTTGTCCGTTAAAAAAACTAGTTCACTCGGCTGCCGTGCTTTGAATCTCCTTCCTCCCAACATATTCCCCTCCTCAGGTGGACCCAGCCGGTCTCGTACACAGACATATGGGACCAGCCACCTATCCATTTGTATTTCTTTATTTTGTTCAATCTTTCGTACTCTTCCTATACATCGGCTAGCCATCATAGCCTACGGCGTTGGCCAGGCCATCCCTCTACTACCACACCTTGTCCGGCGGCGGCAGCTCCACCGGCCCACCCTGCACCCGAATAAGTCAACCCTCGTACTCCCCTCCGCCTGCGTCTTCCCCTGCTCCGGTTCGTTCGGTCCGAGGTCTCGACGTCGTCCTCCGCCTTGGTGCTCTAGCCGCGTCGCCGCTGTCTGTCGTTCCCAACATGGTCAGCAAAACAAGAGGAATCGGGAGACAACTGTTCGTCGAGAGGCTGACAGTCCCTGGCCCACTAGGTCCATGGCCTAGGTTTTGTTGTTTAACATGGGCAGCCCACAACATGTTTCAACATTTTTTGGATCCAGCAGGTATCAAGCGGCCTCTGGGCCTCCCAACCTAGCTTGTCTATAACATCAGCAGCCCAAGTTATGTTTGTTTTTTCAAGACGACGCATAGCTCAGTTCTATTTTTATGTAAGAATGCAAAACTGAACCTGTTTTCTCTAAGAATGCAAAACTGAACCTATATTTATATCTTATTTTATTACACACACACACACACACACACACACACACACACACACATATATATATATATATATATTAGAAACAACATAAGTTTCCGTTAAACATGTCGTTCGTCCAACCATTTTATAGACCTTCCCACTCCCTTTATTTTTCGTTTTCATTAATCCTATATCTGAATTTTCTCCCACTTTCTTTTTCGATGTAAACTGAGTTTTTCTCCGAGTACTTTTCCCTAAAACCAACTCAACTGTCCCACGTCTAGCCTAAAAAATAATAATACCCCACATACTATTAACTCATCAAATTAAAATGATATTTTATTTCGTAAGTTGAAAGTTCTTACAAAATAATAATAATAATTGTTTATATATAACTTGGCAAGTTAACTCCTAGTGATTGCGTACATAAGCTTGCAAAGATTTTACTGACCACTGTAGTAATAGTGTGCAATCATGTGTTTATGTTTTTATAACATTTCTCCATCTAGCCCAACATGATATTTTCACCCAGCCCAGCAAGTCCGCGGATTTCGAGAAAAATGCAAATGGTCTTTAAATTCTACCATAAATATAAATGGGCTGCATAGATGCTACATCATTGTTTCACCCAGCCCACCAAATGGACTAGAAAAACAAATGGTCTGGCTGACATGTGGGCCAGTAGGTCGAAGCCTAAGAAGGTGTTGGATTTACATCCAGCGGCCGGCATTCTTCTTCAATCTCTCGTCTTTTTCCCCCAGCGTTGCCGGGACCGCCTGCTCCAGCCTCTGGCGTCCAGCGGCGTTGTTTTGCGCTCCTCAGCGAAACGCTACCCCGCCGACGGCCAGGCCATCCCTCCACTCCGCACCTCCTCTTATTCTCTGCCGAGTGTAGGCCCACCTGATGTCTACTATGCAACCTTCTTCTTGTAGACGTTGTTGGGCCTCCAAGTGCAGAGGTTTGTAGGACAGTAGCAAATTTCCCTCAAGTGGATGACCTAAGGTTTATCAATCCGTGGGAGGCGTAGGATGAAGATGGTCTCTCTCAAACAACCCTGCAACCAAATGACAAAGAGTCTCTTGTGTCCCCAACACACCCAATACAATGGTAAATTGTATAGGTGCACTAGTTTGGCGAAGAGATGGTGATACAAGTGCAATATGGATGGTAGATATAGGTTTTTGTAATCTGAAATTATAAAAACAGCAAGGTAACTAATGATAAAAGTGAGCACAAACTGTATTGCAATGCATTGAAACAAGGCCTAGGGTTCATACTTTCACTAGTGCAAGTTCTCTCAAGAATAATAACATAATCGGATCATATAACTATCCCTCAACATGCAACAAAGAGTCACTCCAAAGTCACTAATAGCGGAGAACAAATGAAGAGATTATGGTAGGGTATGAAACCACCTCAAAGTTATGCTTTCCGAGCAATCCGTTGGGCTATTCCTATAAGTGTCACAAACAGCCCTAGAGTTCGTAGTAAAATAACACCTTAAGACACACATCAACCAAAACCCTAATGTCACCTAGATACTCCAATGTCACCTCAAGTATCCGTGGGTATGATTATATGATATGCATCACACAATCTCAAATTCATCTATTCAACCAACACATAGAACCTCAAAGAGTGCCCCAAAGTTTCTACCGGAGAGTCAAGATGAAAACGTGTGCCAACCCCTATGCATAGGTTCATGGGCAGAACCCGCAAGTTGATCACCAAAACATACATCAAGTGAATCAATAGAATAACCCATTGTCACCACGGTTATCCCATGCAAGACATACATCAAGTGTTCTCAAATCATTGAAGACTCAATCCGATAAGATAACTTCAAAGGGAAAACTCAATCCATTACAAGAGAGTAGAGGGGGAGAAACATCATAAGATCCAACTATAATAGCAAAGTTCGCGATACATCAAGATCGTGCCGAATCAAGAACACGAGAGAGAGAGATCAAACACATAGCTACTGGTACATACCCTCAGCCCCGAGGGTGAACTACTCCCTCCTCGTCATGGAGAGTGTCGGGATGATGAAGATGGCCACCGGTGAGGGTTCCCCCCTCCGGCAGGGTGCCAGAACAGGGTCCCGATTGGTTTTTGGTGGCTACAGAGGCTTGCGACGGCGGAACTCCCGATCTCTTCTGTCCCCCGAAGGTTTTAGGGTATATTGGTATATATAGGAGGAAGAAATACATCAGGGGAGCCACGAGGGGCCCACAAGGGTGGAGGGCGCGCCCAGGGGGGTGGGCGCGCCCCCTGCCTCGTGCCTTCCTCGTTGATCCCCTGACGTGCACTCCAAGTCTCCCGGATTGCTTTCTTCCCAAAAATAACTTTCCCGAAGGTTTCATTCCGTTTGGACTCCGTTTGATATTCCTTTTCTTCGAAACACTGAAACAAGGAAAAAAACAGAAACTGGCACTGGGCTCTTGGTCAATAGGTTAGTCCCAAAAGTAATATAAAAGTGCATAATAAAGCCCATAAACATCGAAGAGGGATAATATAATAGCATGAATACTTCATAAATTAAAGATACGTTGGAGACGTATCACCACCCCGCACCCGAACCAGTCAAGTTTCCCACTCCTCTCCTTCTGCGACTCCACTGCCGCGTCTTCCCCATCTCCGGGTCATTCCAGTCTGGGGCCTCATCGTCGTCCACCACCTCGGTGCGCTCGGCGCGGCGTGGTTAACATACGAGAGTCATCGGAAGAGGACTGTACGTGGAGAGCCTGACGGCTGGGACCCACGAGGTCCATGGTCGCACGCAAGGAAAGTTCCTCCTTATTACGCACTGTACGTGGAATGTACGTGGGAAGGGCTTCTGTATTTCACGAATAAAATGCCCCCCCCCGCTGACAGGTCGGACCCACCAGCTATATCTTCGCACACAAGGAAGTGCCTCCTTATTATGCACAAAAAAATGAATACCCCCTGCTAGCTGGGACACACCATAGTGGGTGGCTGACTGGTGGGCCTACTAAGTTGACAGGGATGGAGGGCTTTGTCAACTTAGTCAATATGAACGATTCTAGCTCCAGTGACCATACGATGTCCATCCAACGGCCATAGTGCTTCTTCAACCTCTGGTCTTCTTGCTCCAGCCGCCCAAAGCAGCGCCGGTCGTGCCGCCTGCTCCTGCCTCCCGTGGCTGGCTGTGCTGCCACTGAGGCCTCATCGCCCCCATACTACTCCCACCGCTGGCTAGGCCATCCCTCCACTCACCCACACCCCCTGTTATTCTGGGGCAACGGCAGCCTCACACCGCAGCCGAACCAGTGAACCCTCGTACCCCTCTCCGCGTGGGCATCCACTGCCGCGTCTTCCCCGGCTCTGCGTCGTCCCCTTCCTAGGCCTCGCCGTCGTCCACCGCCTTGGTGCTCTTGGCGCGGCGTGGTCAATGTGGTCAACGACCGACTTCCATCTGAAGAGTACTGTACATGGAGAGGCTGACAGCTGGGTCCACGGCCGCAACTGGGTCCACGGCCACAACCCAGTTTTTTTGTGATTTGCCAAGTAAGTCGCTTTGTGAGGCCTGTTGGGCTGCAAATCTTTCAAGACGAGGAGAGCTTCATTCGGCTGGCCGAGAAAATGGCCTATCAGTAATGAGAAATTGGCTGTACATTTTTAAAACACATCAAGCCGACAATTAGTTTAAAATTTCTTTTTTTCATTTCGAGATTTTAAATTGGATTGATTTTTATGCATGGACAATTTGTTGGATTTTATATTGATATACATTTATTTTTAAAATCAGTTTGAATGTGACTCGAAACTTCGGGATTAAAAACAGTTCGGACCGCACCGAAATATGCAAAATTTCGTACAATTTGTTAACCGTGGCCACAATATGGGCTGTAATGCTAACAAAAAGAATATGGGCTCCAAAAAAACCTTAAGAATTAGCAAATGGGCTGTAAATTATTAGAAATAATGGCAGATGGGCTGTATGCTGTTTTCCACAGATTTGAGGCTTTCCTAAAAAAAGGTTGACACACAAGCAGTGACTGTTGGATGTCCATCCAATGGCCGTCGTGCTTCTTCAATCTCTGCTCTTCCTGCTCCAGCCGCTCAAACAAGCACCGGCGGGACTGCCTGCTCCCTCCTCCCCACGGCCGGCTGTGCTGCCGCGCTGGCCTCACTGCCCCACCGTACTCCCATCGCTGGCCTAGCCATCCCTCTACTCACCAACACCTGCTGTTATAGTCCGGCGACGGCAGACGAACCAGTAAACCCTCGTACAGTCGTACTCCCCTCCACGTGGGAAACAACTGCCGAGTCTTCCCTGGCTCCGTGGCGTTCCCTTCCTAGGCCTCACCGTCGTCCACCGCCCTGGTGCTCTCGGCGCGGCCTGGTCAACGTGGTCAATGACCGACATGCATTTGAAGTGGACTGTACGTGGAGAGGCTGACAGCTGGGTCCACGGCCGCACGCAAGGAAATGCCTCCTTATTACGCACAAAATAATGATTCCTCCACCTGACATCTGGGACCCACCAAAAGGGCCTCTGTATTTCACGAAAAAAATGTTACCGCTGCTGACAGCTCGGACCCACCAGCTATATCTTCGCACGCAAGGAAGTGCCTCCTTATTACGCACAAAAAAATGAATACTCGCCCTGTTAGCTGGGACCCAATATAGTGGCAGGCTGACTTGTGGGCCTACTAAGTTGACGGGGACGGAGGGCTTTGTCAACTTAGTCAATATGCACGATTCTAGCTCCAGTGACCGTACGATGTCCATCCAACGGCCGTAGTGCTTCTTCAACCTCTGGTCTTCTTGCTCCAGCCGCCTAAACCAGCGCCGGTCGTGCCTCGTGCTCCTGCCTCCTGTGGCCGGCTGTGTTGCCGTGAAGGCCTCACCGCCCCCTACTACTCCCACTGCTGGCCAGGCCATCCCTCCACTCACCCACACCCCCTGTTATTCTACGGCGACGGTAGCCTCACACCGTAGCCGAACCAGTGAACCCATGTACTCCTCTCCGCGCGGGCTTCCACTGCCGCGTCTTCCCCGGCTCCGCGTCGTCCCCTTCCTAGGCCTCTCCGTCATCCACCGCCCTGGTGCTCTCGGCGCGGCGTGGTCAACGTGGTCAAGGAACCGCTTCCATCGGACGTGGACTGTACGTGGAGAGGATGACAGCTGGGTCCACGGCCACAGCAGGGAAGTGCCTCCTTATTACGCGCAAAATAATTATTCCTCCACCTGACACCGGGGACTCACCGGACGGGCCACCGTATTTCATGAAAAAATGTTTCCCCCTGACTGCTGGGACCCACCAGCTACATCTTCGCACGCAAGGAAGTGCGTCCGGGCAAAAAAATGATTCGCCCCCTTGACTGCTGGGACCCACCAGCTACATCTTCGCACGTAAGGAAGTGCCTGACAGTCGGGACCCACCTGGTCAAAGCGTACGTAGCGTTGTCATTCTGGCCGCGAACGTGTACGTGCATACTGGTCGATGTAGAGGCGCGCACATGTCGTAGTAGAGGCGCGCATGTAGCATGTACACGTACGTACATCGGCCAGTGTGCAAGAAAGAAAATACGGGCACGTACGTACATACGGGCAGGGTCTCGAACGCCTACTCGCGCATACGTACGGCTAGGACTCGTGTACATGGCTGGGTCGAAACAGAGAAACTGCGTCGTCGTCGTGTTCATGGGGAGCCAACCGGCTGGGTCGGAACGGAACGCGTCGTCGTGTTCATCGGGAGGGCTTGGACGGAACATCCGATGGAAACGAGGCCTGGCGTATCGCAGAACGGAGGAAACGGCCTTGTGTTCGACCGGCCACGGTCGAAATGGGATCCTGTTCATTGGGAGGGGACTGGCGTACCGCAAAACGGAGGAAAGAGACCTCCTATGGTCGAAACGGGGGTCCTGTTGATCGGGAGGGGTGTGGTGTACCGCAAAACAGAGGAAACAGACTTGTGTTGGAGCGCTACGGTCGAAACGGGGGTCCTGTTCATCGGGAGGGGTGTGGCGTACCGCAAAACGGGACTCCACGAGATACTGTTCATCTCCACCGTCGACCCCCTCCAGCCTCCACGGGATACTGTTCATCCACCGTCGACCTCCTCCAGCCTCCACCTGCGACTGTTCATCCATGGGCTCCTGTTCATCCAGCCTCCACCGCGCACTACTCCACCGGCTACTGTTCAACCAGCCCTCTCCACGGGCTCCTGTTCAACCACCCCTCCACGGGCTACTGTTCATCCAGCCCTCCACCGTCTACTGTTCATCCAGCCCTCCACGGGGTGGTCCTGTTCATCCAGCCCTCCACAGGGTCCTGTTAGTCCAGCCCCAACCGGCTCGATGGATCGGGCTCCTGTGCATCCAGAGGCAACACCACGGGGTCCTGTTCATCCACCCCACCGGGAACTGTTCATCCAAACCCCCCAGCAACACTTACTGTTCATCCAGAGGCAGCATCGATCGGCTTCAGTTAGCAGCAGTAGCGAAGGAATCGCTCGATCGGGTTCAGTTAACAACCATCGATCGATTGCTCGGGTTCAGTAACGCGTAGCCTACAGTGCAATCACTCGGGTTCAGTTAGAGCCCAATGCCTCGCACCCACGTGCGTGCGTGTATGAGAGAAACGCGCATCGCTCGGCCCCGACCACCCACCGTAACCGGGAACACCCCGATATTTTCCTCGCCTCGCTTCTACCACGGTTTTCTCCGTCATGGACGGCCCAAAGAATGTCATGCAGCTGTGTCTCTGGCTCGCTTAGGACGAAAAGCCCATTTTCTTTCATGATTTTTTGTCATAGAAGTAGGAGCCCACCACATCTACGATAATACTGGGTTTTGTCACAATTATCGTCATAGAAGTGTCATAAGTATGACATATTTTTTTTTCGTTCGGCCCAAAATGTCACGGATGTGTCTTTTTTTGTAGTGTCTAACTCTGTAGGTGCTATGTCTTTCCTAATTTCTTGATACAAAGTGTAAGGAATATCACTCACACTAGCACCCATGTCACATAAACCATGATAATAGTGATCTCCTATTTTAACTGAAATGACAGGCAGGCCAACAACTAGTCTATTTTTATCCCTTTTTTCGGGTTCGGCAATTCTAGAAGCTTCTGCACAGAAGTAGATAACATGCCCATCCACATCTTCTTCTAAGAGATCTTTAACCATAGCAATATTAGGTTCAACTCTAATTTGTTCGTCAGGTTTAGGTGTTCTAACATAGCATTTGTTAACCACAGTTGAAACTTTAGCATGCTCCTTTATACAAACATGAAAAGGTGGTTTCTCAATATAAGCAGTAGGAACAACTGGATCAACATTATAAAGAATTGTTTCTTATTTAACCGGTACCGGTTCTTTAATTTCATCTTTAATAGGTGGGTGATATTTAAGCCACTTCTCTTTAGGGAGTTCAACATGAGTAGCAAATGATCACAAAAGGAGGCTACTATCTCAGAGTCAAGTCCATATTTAGTGCCAAACTTTTGAAAAGCATCGGTATCCATAAAAGATTTAACACAATCACACTTAAGCTTTATACCTGACTCTTTATCTTCGTCGAGTTCCCAATCTTCAGAGTTGCGTTTAATTCTTTACAAAAGATCCCACCGGAATTCAATAGTTTTCTTCATAAAAGAACCAGCACAAGAAGTATCCAGCATGGTTTGATCATTACGAGAAAGCCGAGCATAAAAGTTCTGAATAATAATTTGTCTTGAGAGCTCATGATTGGGGCATGAATATAACATTGACTCAGGACTCCCCCAAGCTAGAGCGATACTTTCTCCTTCACGAGGCCAAAAATTATATATATAATTCCGATCACGATG
The DNA here is from genome assembly GCF_002575655.3 of Aegilops tauschii subsp. strangulata. Lineage (NCBI taxonomy): Eukaryota > Viridiplantae > Streptophyta > Magnoliopsida > Poales > Poaceae > Aegilops > Aegilops tauschii. Next base: position 554,990,695 of record NC_053041.3, on the reverse strand, counting down.
AACTAGATGCATAGGATAAATTTTTTGGCGGAACTCCAATTTTAAACGATTCCAATTCCATGATCCAGTATCATCGCATAGCCTATACCATGCCAATCCTTTTCCCTTCAAAGATAAAGGGAAAACCTTTTTCATCACCTCATCTCTGGGTAAACCTGCAAGCTTGAACAATCCACAAATTTGTTCTACATATATCAAGTTCATATCAGGATGTTCCGTTCCATCTCCTACATAAGGGTTAGCTAGCAGTTGTTCTATCATACCCGAAGGAATTTCATATTCAATATTTTCAGTAGGTGCAGTAGGTTGAGGGGTAGCTAATTGTAGTTCCGGACGAGGTGAAGATACCCCGAACAAACCCCTCAAAGGATTGTTTTCCATAGTAACAAGTGACAATAAATTTCAGCTCACTATATAAATGTTTCCTTACCGAATTCCACTTACCAAAGGCGCTTCACTCCCCGGCAACGGAACCAGAAAATAGCCTTGATGACTCACAAGTATAGGGGATCAATTGTAGCTCTTTTCGATAAGTAAGAGTGTCAAACCCAACGAGGAGCAGAAGGAAATGACAAGTAGTTTTCAGTGAGGTAATGTCTGCAAGTGCTGAAATTGTAAGTAGCAGAGTAGTTTGATAGCAAGATAATTTGTAACGAGCAAGTAACAAAAATAGTAAAAAGTATGCAGCAAGGTAGCCCAATCCTTTTGAGGCAAAGGACAGGCCAAAACGGTCTCTTATGATAAGCAAAGCGTTCTTGAGGGTACACAGGAATTTCATCTAGTCACTTTCATCATGTTGGTTTGATTTGCATTCGCTACTTTGATAATTTGATATGTGGGTGGACCGGTGCTTAGGTGCTGTTCTTACTTGAACAAACCTCCTACTTATGATTAACCCTCCTGCAAGCATCCGCAACTATGAGAAAAGTATTTAGAAAAAATTCTAACCATAGCATTAAACTCTAGGATCCAATCGGTCCCTTACGGAATAGTGCATAAACTGGGGTTTAAGTTTCTCTCACTCTCGCAACCCACCATCTATTTACTACTCCACAATGCATTCCCTTAGGCCCAAATATGGTGAAGTGTCATGTAGTCAACGTTCACATGACACCAATAAGGGAATCACAACATACATACTATCAAAATATCGAACACATATAAAATTCACATGATTACTTGCAACATGATTTATCCCATGACCTCAAGAATGAAAGTAACTACTCACAAACAATAAACATGCTCATTATCAGAGGGGTATTAATATGCATAATGGATCTGAACATATAATCTTCCACCAAATAAACCATATAGTAATCAACTACAAGATGTAATCAACACTACTAGTCACTCCCTAGCAACAATCTATAGTTCCGGTAACAAGATTGAATACAAGAGATCAACTAGTGTTTAAGATGAGATGGTGCTGATCTTGATGGAAATTTCCCTCCCCAAGATGGGAGAGTTGTTGGTGATGATGATGACGATGATTTCCCCCTCCGGGAGGGAAGTTCCCCGGCAGAATCGCTCCGCCGGAGGGAAAAAGTGCTCCTGCCCAAGTTCCTCCTCGAGACAGCAGCGCTCCATCCTGAAAGTCTTCTACTTATTCTTTCAAGGTCAAAATGACTTATATACCAGAAGATGGGCACTGGAGGTGGGCCGAGGAGGCCAGAACCCACCAGGGCGCGCCAGGGGGGCCTTGCGCGCCCAGGTGGGTTGTGCCCACCTGGTGGCCCCCCTCTGCTGTTTATTGGCTCTAGTATTTCTTAAATATTCCATAAAAAATCCCCGTGGAGTTTCTGCTCATTTGGAGTTGTGCAGAATAGGTGGCCTGTCTTAGCTTTTTCAGGTCCAGATTTCCAGCTGCCGAAATTCTCCCTTTTGGTGTGTACCTTGCAAATTATGAGAGAAAAGGCATTAGAATTACTCCAAAAAGCATTATTATGGATAAAAACATTATAAATAATAGTAGGAAACATGATGCAAAATGGACGTATCAGCGTGGGAAATGGTTCCAAAGTCGATATGATCGCCGTCGGCACGCTACCTCTACATCTACCTTCGGGATTAGTTTTAGACCTGAATAATTGTTATTTCGTGCCAGCGTTAAGCATGAACATTATATCTGGATCTTGTTTGATGTGAGACGGTTATTCATTTAAATCAGAGAATAATGGTTGTTCTATTTATATGAGTAATATCTTTTTATGGTCATGCACCCTTGATGAGTGGTCTATTTTTATTGAATCTCGATAGTAGTGATACACATATTCATAGTATTGAAGCCAAGAGATATAAGTTTAATAATGATAGTGCAACTTATTTGTGGCACTGCTGTTTAGGTCATATTGGTGTAAAGCGCATGAAGAAACTCCATGTTGATGGGCTTTTGGAATCACTTGATGCTTGCGGACCATACCTCATGGGCAAGATGACTAAGACTCCGTTCTCCGGAACAATGGAACGAGCAACAGACTTTTTGGAAATAATACATACTGATGTATGCGGTCCGATGAGTGTTGATGCTCGCGAAGGGTATCGTTATTTTCTGACCTTCACAGATGATTTGAGCAGATATGGGTATATCTACTTGATGAAACATAAGTCTGAAACATTTGAAAAGTTCAAAGAATTTCAGAGTGAAGTGGAAAATCATCGTAACAAGAAAATAAAGTTTCTACAATTTGATTGTGGAGGTGAATACTTGAGTTACGAGTTTGGTCTTCATTTGAAACAATGCGGAATAGTTTCAAAACTCACGCCACCCGGGACACCACAGTGTAATGGTGTGTCCGAACGTCGTAACCGCACTTTATTAGATATGGTGTGATCTATGATGTCTCTTACCGATTTACCGCTATCGTTTTGGGGTTATGCTTTAGAGACGGCTACATTCACGTTAAATAGGGCACCATCTAAAATCGTTGAGACGACACCATATGAACTATGGTTTGGCAAGAAACCCAAATTGTCGTTTCTTAAAGTTTGGGGCTGAGATGCTTATGTGAAAAAGCTTCAACCAAATAAGCTCGAACCCAAATTGGAGAAATGTGTCTTCATAGATACCCAAAGGAGACTGTTGGGTACACCTTCTATCACAGATCCAAAGGGAAGATATTTGTTGCTAAGAATGGATCCTTTCTAGAGAAGGAGTTTCTCTCGAAAGAAGTGAGTGGGAGGAAAGTAGAACTTGATGAGGTAATTGTACCTGCTCCCTTATTGGAAAGTAGTTCATCACAGAAATAAGTTCCAGTGATTCCTACACCAATTAGTGAGGAAACTAATGATGATGATCATGAAATTTCTGATCAAGTTACTACCGAACCTTGTAGGTCAACCAGAGTAAGATCCGCACCAGAGTGGTACGGTAATCCTGTTCTAGAAGTCATGTTACTTGACCATGATGAACCTACGAACTTTGAGGATGCGATGATGAGCTCAGATTCCACGAAATGGCTTGAGGCCATGAAATCTGAGATGGGATCCATGTATGAGAACAAAGTGTGGACTTTGGTTGACTTGCCCGATGATCAGCAAGCCATAGAGAATAAATGGATATTCAAGAAGAAGACTGATGCTGACGGTAATGTTACTATCTACAAAGCTCGACTTATTGCGAAAGGTTTTCGACAAGTTCAAGTAGTTGACTACGACGAGACCTTCTCACCAGTAGCGATGCTTAAGTCCATCTGAATCATGTTAGCAATTGCCGCTTTTTATGATTATGAAATTTGGCAAATGGATGTCAAAACTGCATTCCTTAATGGATATCTTAAAGAAGAGTTGTATATGATGCAACCCGAAGGTTTTGTCGATCCAAAAGGTGCTAATTAACAAAGTGTGCAAGCTCCAGCAATCCATTTATGGACTGGTGCAAGCCTCTCGGAGTTGGAATATATGCTTTGATAGTGTGATCAAAGCATATGGTTTTATACAGACTGTTGGAGAAGCCTGTATTTACAAGAAAGTGAGTGGGAGCTCTATAGCATTTCTGATATTATATGTGGATGGCATATTGTTGATCGAAAATGATACTGAATTTCTAGATAGCATAAAAGGATACTTGAATAATTATTTTTCAATGAAAGACCTCGGTGAAGCTGCTTATATATTGGGCATCTAGATCTATAGAGATAGATCAAGACGCTTAATTGGACTTTCACAAAGCACATACCTTGATAAAATTTTGAAGAAGTTCAAAATGGATCAAGCAAAGAAAGGGTTCTTGCCTATGTTACAAGGGGTGAAGTTGAGTCAGACTCAATACTCGACAACTGCAGAAGATAGAGAGAAAATGAAAGTCATTCCCTATGCTTCAGCCATAGGTTCTATCATGTATGCAATGTTGTGTACCAGACCTAATGTGTGCCTTGCTATTAGTTTAGCAGGGAGGTACCAAAGTAATCCAGGAGTGGATCACTGGACAGCGGTCAATAACATCCTGAAATACCTGAGAAGGACTAAGGATATGTTTCTCGTTTATGGAGGTGACAAAGAGCTCGTCGTAAATGGTTACGTCGATGCAAGCTTTGACACTGATCCGCATGACTCTAAGTCACAAACCGGATACGTATTTATATTGAATGGTGGAGCTGTCAGTTGTTGCTGTTCTAAACAGAGCGTCGTGGCGGGATCTACGTGTGAAGCGGAGTACATAGTTGGTTCGGAAGCAGCAAATGCAGGAGTCTGGATGAAGGAGTTCATATCCGATCTAGGTGTCATACCTAGTGCATCAGGTCCAATGAAAATCTTTTGTGACAATACTGGTGCAATTGCCTTGGCAAAGGAATCCAGATTTCACAAGAGAACCAAGCACATCAAGAGACGCTTCAATTCCATCTGTGATCAAGTCAAGGAGGGAGACATAGAGATTTGCAAAATACATACGGATATGAATGTTGCACACCCGTTGACTAAGCCTCTCTCACGAGCAAAATATGATCAGCACCAAGACTCCATGGGTGTTAGAATCATTACTATGTAGTCTAGATTATTGACTCTAGTGCAAGTGGGAGACTGAAGGAAATATGCCCTAGAGGCAATAATAAAGTTGTTATTTATATTTCCTTATATCATGGTACATGTTTATTATTCATGCTAGAATTGTGTTAACCAGAAACTTAGTACATGTGTGAATACATAGACAAACAGAGTGTCCCTAGTATGCCTCTACTAGACTAGCTCGTTAATCAAAGATGGTTAAGTTTCCTAGCCATAGACATGTGTTGTCATTTGATGAACAGGATCACATCATTATAGAATGATGTGATGGACAAGACCCATCCGCTAGCTTAGCACTATGATCGTTTAGTTTATTGCTATTGCTTTCTTCATGACTTATACATGCTCCTATGACTATGAGATTATGCAACTCCCGAATACCGGAGGAACACTTAGTGTGCTATCAAATGTCACAACGTAACTGGGTGATTATAAAGATGCTCTACAGGTGTCTCCGATGGTGTTTGTTGAGTTGGCATAGATCGAGATTAGGATTTGTCACTTCGATTGTGGGAGAGGTATCTCTGGGCCCTCTCGGTAATGCACATCACTATAAGCCTTGCAAGCAATGTGACTAATGAGTTAGTTGCGGCATGATGCATTACGGAACGAGTAAAGAGACTTGCCGGTAATGGGATTGAACTAGGTATGGTGATACCGACGATCGAATCTCGGGCAAGTAACATACCGATGACAAAGGGAACAACATATGTAGTTATGCGATTTGACCGATAAAGATCATCGTAGAATATGTAGGAACCAATATGAGCATGCAGGTTCCGCTATTGGTTATCGACCGGATATGTGTCTCGGTCATGTCTACATAGTTCTCGAACCCATAGGGTCCGCACGCTTAAAGTTTAATGACGATTCGTGTTATGAGTTTATGTGATTTGATTATCGAAGGTTGTCCGGAGTTCTGGATGAGATCACGGACATGACGAGGAGTATCGAAATGGTCGATACATAAAGATTGATATATTGGACCATGTTATTCGGACACCGGAAGTGTTCCGGATGGTTTCGGGTAAAGCCGGAGTGCCGGAGGGATTACCGGAACCCCCCGGGGGAACTAATGGGCCACCATGGGCCTTATTGGAGAAAGTGGAGGGCAGCCAAGGCAGGCCGTGCGCCCCCCCTTGGAGTCCGAATTGAACAAGGGAAGGGGGGAGGCGGTGCCCCCCTTTCCTACTCCCTCTCCCTCTCCTTCCTCCCCCCTCTCTTCTTCTTGGTGGAATCCTACTAAGACTTGGAGTCCTAGTAGGACTCCCCTCCTTGGGCGTGCCCCCTAGGGCCGGCTGGCCTCCTCCCTCCCTCCTTTATATACATGGGTAGAGGGGCATCCTAGAACACACAAGTTGATCTTTTAGCCGTGTGCGGTGCCCCCCTCCACAGAAACACACCTCGGTTATATCGTCGTAGTGCTTAGGCGAAGCCCTGCGCCGGTAACTTCATCATCACCGTCACCACGGCATCCTGCTAACGAAACTCAACCTCGGCCTGAACTGGATCAAGAGTTCGAGGGACGTCACCGAGCTGAACATGTGCAGATTGCGGAGGTGCCGTGCGTTCGGTACTTGGATCGGTTGGATCGCGAAGACGTTCGACTACATCAACCATGTTACTAAACGCTTCAGCTTTTGGTCTATGAGGGTACGTGGACACACTCTCCCTGCTCGTTGTTATGCTTTATCTATTTTTTTGAAACACTACGTTCCCCAACAAACACCAATCATTTTAAGATCCTCATCACTTCTATGAAAGCAATCACTAGAAAACGTTTATCTAAAAATTATCTTGTAGCTCTAAGCATAGCGGTTATTTTCTTACTTTTATCCGTAGAAACATAAAGAGCTCTAATTGATTCCTCAACCTTAGGCACAAAAAAATTTCATCTTAAGATTTTCTACATCATGAGAAATTCTATCAACACTTCTAGACAAATCATCAATCTTATTCAACTTTTCTTCCATTGTAGCATTGAAAACCTTTTGATTGTTGATAAATTCTTTAATATTATTCTCAAGATCAGAGATTGTCCTATTATTATTATAAGAATGATTTCCATAGGAATTACCATAATTATTAGAGGAATTACTAGGAAAAGGCCTAGCATTAAAATTCCCTCTATAAGCATCGTTATTGAAATTGTTTTGCGAGATAAAATTCACATATATGGCATCAATATTTTGCTCAATCAAAGTATACAAAGGCATATCATTGAAATCAATAGGAGCACCTTTACTAGCAACCAATTTCATAAGATCAACAACTTCTTCACTCAAAGAGGAAATTTCTTCAACCGAATTAACCTTTTTCTAGTAGGAGCTCTTCGGTATGCCATTGTGAATAATTTGCCATAATATTATCAAGAAATTTGGTGGCTTCACGGAAAGTAATTTCCATAAAAGTACCACCCGCGGCAGAATCTAAAAGATTACGAGAAACAAAATTCAACCCCGCATAAAAATTTTGTATGATCATCCAAAGATTTAACCCATGAGTTGGGAAATTCCTTAGCATCATTTTCCCAAGATTGCGCAACATGCTCATGTTCAAGTTGCTTGAAATTCATGATCTGGGTTCTAACGGAAATAATTTTCATGGGCGGAGAATACTTAGTAATGAAAGCATCTTTGCACTTATTCCAAGAATCGATACTATTGCGAGGCAAAGAAGAAAACCAAATTTTTGCATGACCTCGCAAAGAAAACAGAAATAATTTCATCTTCACAACATCATTGTACACATCTTTTTTCTTTTTCATATCGCATAATTCCATGAATGTTTTAAGATGGGACGCGACATCCTCATTAGGAGTACCAGAAAATTGATCTTTCATAACAAGATTCAGCAAAGCAGTATTAATATCACAAGATTCTGCACTAGTGGTGGGAGCAATCGGAGTGCCAATAAAATCATTGTTGTTGGTATTTGAGAAATCACACAAATTGGTGTTCTCTTGAGTCATTGTGACTATGCAACAATATTGCAGTAAATAACAGATCTGGCAAGAAAACGACGAATGAAAAACAGGGCGAATAAAACGGCAATTTTTTGTGAAGTGGGGGAGAGGAAAACAAGAGGAAAATGGCAAATAATGTAAATTGCGAGGATATGAGATTTGTGATTAGGAACCTAGTAGATGTTGATGATGTCTCCCCGGCAACGGCGCCAGAAATTCCTTTTGATGTCTGCTAGAACTACGTCGGTATTTCCCCAAAGAGTAAGGGATGATGCAGCACAACAACGGTAGGTATTTCCCTCAGTGATGAGACCAAGGTTATCGAATTAGTAGGAGAATCACGCAATACAACGTGAACGGCACCTGCACACAAATAACAAATACTCGCAACCCGACGTGTTAAAGGGGTTGTCAATCCCTTCCGAGAAACGACGCCAGAAATTGGCAAACAGACGTGAGAAAGTTGTAATAATTTGATAGATGGATCTCGCGGGGACGAGAGATAAAATAAAATGCAGCAAGGCATTTTTGTATTTTTGGTTTAATAGATCTGAAAATAAAAGCTAATAAAAATAGATCGCAAAGGCAAATATAATAGAGAAGAGACCCGGGGCCCGTAGGTTTCACTAGTGGCTTCTCTCGAGAAAAATAGTAAACGGTGGGTAAACGAATTACTATTGGGCAATTGATAAAACTTAAAATAATCATGACGATATCCAGACAATGATCATTATATAGGCATCACGTCCAAGATTAGTAGACCGACTCCTACCTGCATCTACTACTATTACTCCACACATCGACCGCTATCCAGCATGCATCTAGTGTATTAAGTTCATGGAGAAACGGAGTAATGCAATAAGAACAATGACATGATGTAGACAAGATCTATTTATGTAGGAATAGACTTCGTCTTGTTATCCTTAATAGCAATGATACGTACGTGTCGGTTCCCCTTCTGTCACTGGGATCAAGCACCGTAAGATCGAACCCATCACAAAGCACCTCTTCCCATTGCTAGATAAATAGAGGAAGTTGGCCAAACAAAACCCAAATATCAAAGAAGAAATACGAGGCTATAAGCAATCATGCATATAAGAGATCAAAGAAGACTCAAATAACTTTCATGGATAAAAAGATAGATCTGATCATAAACTCAAAGTTCATCCGATCCCAACAAACACACCGCAAAAAGAGTTACATCATATGGATCTCCAAGAGACTATTGTATTGAGAATCAAATGAGAGAGATAAAGCCATCTAGCTACTAACTACGGACCCGTAGGTCTACAAAGAACTACTCACGCATCATCGGAGAGGCACCAATGGACATGATGAACCCCTTCGTGATGGTGTCTAGATTGGATCTGGTGGTTCTGGAACTGGCGGCGGCTGGAATTGATTTTCATCGACTCCTCTAGGATTTCTGGAATACTGGGTATTTATAGAGTAAATAGGCAGTTCAGGAGGCAACTGAGGTGGGCACAACCCACCAGGGCGCTTCTTCGGCCCATTGGATGTCTTCTGGTCCAAGAAAAATCCACAAAAAGTTTCGATGCGTTTGGACTCCGTTTGGTATTGATTGCCTGCGATGTAAAAAACATGCAAGAAATAGCAACTGCACTTGGCACCATGTCAATAGGTTAGTACCAAATAATGATATACAATGACTATAAAATGATTATAAAATATCCAAGAATGATAATATAACAACATGGAATAATAAAAAATTATAGATACGTTGGAGACGTATCACTGTACACACCTATTTCGGAGAGCCAAATTATGCTATGCTTGGTCCTATGCTTCACATAAATTTTTTAGAGCCTTTGAATTGCTCTAGTGCTTCACTTATATCTTTTTGAGCATGGTGTGCTTTGTTATCTTTGAAGAAATTCTCTCATGCTTCACTTAGATTAATTTGAGAGAAAGAAATATGATGCTCATGTTCTTCACTTATATTTGTTTGAGCTTATTAAAAGCCACATATGAAACTAGTTCCAAAGTGATAGATATCCAAGGAGGATATAATAAAAACTTTCATGAAGACCACTGGACAAAATAAACTTGATTCTTTGTAATAGTTTTGAGATATGATGATAGTGATATGCGAGTCATGTTGATGAGTAATTATGCTTTAGTAAGAATATTGGTGTTAAGGTTTGTGATTCCCTATGCAAGCACGAAAGTCAATAGTTATGTAATGAAATTACATCCTACTTGTGGTGCATTATCCGGTGTTAGTTATGCTTAATGCTCGCTTATGAGATTTTTCGTTTCTTGGTTGGATGCTTCTCAATCTTTTGCTAGCCTTCATTTGAACTAAGTATGATCACTACTTGTGCATCCAAAATCCTTTAAACCAGTTTTTGCCACATGAGTCCACTATACCTACCTATATGCTGTATTCTTTTGCCGTTCTAAGCAAATTTTTATGTGCCATCTCTAATTTTCAAAATAAACTTCTCTTATGTGTGCTCGTACCGCTCATGAAACTGTAGGTGTGGCTAATATATTTCCATGCTAGATGTGTTATTCTCAAGATGAGTGTTTATTCACTTGTCATTGCACGAGAGTACGACAAAGGTATTAGGGATGCCCAGTCCCGAAATGAAAAATGAATTTACTTTATGTTGTCAAATAATAAATTCTTGAAAAGTGTTGGTATGGAAGGCACCCGTGGATACAGTTAGCCATGGAAAGTGAAAGTATGGTGGAAAAAGGAATATACTTTATTTTCTGTTTGGGAACCTCCTAGGATGTATCTAGCATGGAAAGTATTGGGAACTACTCGATCACTTTCGTTAACAGGAAAAGCATGCCACCCAAAATGTTTTTATCTCTATCTTTTTCGCTTTGAGCTCTGGCACCTCTACAAATCCCTCCTTCCCTCCGCGAAGGGCCTTTCTATTTACATTATGCAATTATTATTTTTACTTGAGTCAACATCTTCTCTTACAAAGCACCAACTAAGGGGCAGTATGATCATACTTGAGCATTGGGTGTAGCTAATATGCGAGTGTGTTTCATGAATGGATCAATGATTGAGCATAATGGGCTAGGGATAACTTGCTTTCTGATACGTCTCCAACGTGTCTATAATTTTTTATTGTTCCATGCTATTATATTATCTGTTTTGGATGTTTTATATGCATTAATATGCTATTTTATATTATTTTTGGGACTAACCTATTAACCTAGAGCCCAGTGCCAGTTCTTGTTTTTTTCCCTGTTTTGGAGTTTCACAGAAAAGGAATACAAACTGGAATAAAACCTTCGTGATGATTTTTCTTGGACCAGAAGACAACCAGGAGACTTGGAGATGAAGTCGGAGGAGCCACGAGGCGGACACAAGGACGGAGGGCGCGCCCCCATCCTTGTGGGCCCCTCATGCACCTCCTGACCCAATTCTTTCGCCTATATATTCCCATATATCCCCAAACCACCAGAGGCATCCACGAAAACACTTTTCCACCGCCGCAACCTTCTGTACCCGTGAGATCCCATCTAGGGACCTTTTCTGGCACCCTGCTAGAGGGGGCTTCAATCACGAAGGGCTTCTACATCAACTCTATTGCCCTTCTGAAGAAGCATGAGTAGTTTACCATGGACGTACGGGTCCATAGCTAGTAGCTAGATGGCTTCTTCTCTCTCTTTGATTCTCAATACCATGTTCTCCTCGATGTTCTTGGAGATCTATTCGATGTAATACCTTTTTTTCAGTGTGTTTGCCGGGATCCGATGAATTTTGGATTTATGATCAACTTATCTATGAATATTATTTGAATCTTCTCTGAATTATTTTATGCATGATTTGATATCTTTGTAATTCTCTTCGAACTATCGGTTCGGTTTGGCCAACTACATTGGTTTTTCTTGCGGCCCAGTGACAACAGGGGCAGCAAGGCACGTATTGGATTGTTGCCATCAAGATAAAAAGATGGGGTTTTCATCATATTGCTTGAGTTAATTCCACTACATCATGTCATCTTACTTAATATGTTACTCTGTTCTTTATGAACTTAATACTCTAGATGCATGCTGGATAGCGGTCGATATGTGGAGTAATAGTAGTAGATGCATAATCATTTCGGTCTACTTAACACGAACGTGATACCTATATTCATGATCATTGCCTTAGATATCATCATAACTATACACTTTTCTATCAATTGCTCGGCAGTAATTTGTTCACCCACTGTATTATTTTCTATCTTGAGAGAAGCCTCTAGTGAAACGTATGGCCCCCGGGTCCATTTTCCATCATATAAGTTTCCAATCTACTATTTTGCAATATTTTACTTTCCAATCTATAAACCAAAAATACCAAAAATAATTACTTTATCGTTTATCTATCTCTATCAGATCTCACTTTTGCAAGTAACCGTGAAGGAATTGACAACCCCTTTATCGCGTTGGGTGCAAGTTGTTTGATTGTTTGTGCAAGTATTCGGTGATTTGTGCGTTGTCTCCTACTGGATTGATACCTTGATTCTCAAACTAAGGGAAATACTTATCTCTACTTTACTGCATCACCCTTTCCTCTTCAAGGGAAAACCAACGCAAGCTCAAGAAGTAGCCCTTTCGTGTTGATATTTTGAAAGACATGGTTGCTTGTTGATATGCTTGAGTATTAAAGTCCTCATGTCAAAACTAGACTATTGCTTTGAACCATATAAAAGTCCAAATGTCCATGCTACAAAAAAAGGGATAATTAGATTTATGCCCCTAGTTGTGTCCCACTCGTCTGTTTTACCCCTAATTCCCAAAAGTCACCGGTTCTGTCCAAGTCACTTTGCTCCTCTTATGCTTTTGCCCTTTGACCGTTTGACCCTCAGTTTGAAAACTTCATAACTAATTCATACTGAATCAGAAAAATGCAAATAAGATACCAAAATGTTCAGAAAAACATCACCTATATGTTAGTGTCATTTGCAGTCATGAAAATAGTGTTGGAAAGTGCACATCCGAGTTTTAGCTCTTTTGATACCACCATGAATAGTGAACTCTAAAAAAATAAAAAAAATATGGTGGCGAAGAACAACAAATGTTCTAAGTGCTTGCCAAGTTTCATTAGGGAACGACATTCGTGGAAGTCGTGGCAAAAAAATAATCTATTTTGGAGTGCTGATTGTTTTTTTGCCGCGGCACCCACGAATGTTATTCCCTGATGAAACTTGGCAGGCACTTAAAACATTTGTCATTCTTTGCCACCAATTTTTTTTAATTTTTTTGAACTTTTTTCGATTTTACTATTCATGGTGGTAGCATAAGAGCTAAAACTCGGATGGGCACTTTCCAACACTTTTTCATGAATGCAAATGGCACTGACATATAGGTGATGTTTTTCTGAACATTTTGGTATCTTATTTGCATTTTTCTGATTTAGTATGAATTAGTTATGAAGTTTTCAAACTGATGGTCAAACGGTCAAAGGGCAAAAGCATAATAGGAGCAAAGTGACTTAGACAGAACTAGTGACTTTTGGGAATTAGGGGTAAAACAGACGAGTGGGACACAACTAGGGGCATAAATCTAATTATCCCAAAAAATAATGTGTGATGGACATGTTAGGCAACATTCCACATGAAAAATTCTGTTTTTATCATTTACCTACTCGAGGATGAGCAGGAATTAATCTAGGGGATGCTGATACGTCTCCAACGTATCTATAATTTTTTATTGTTCCATGCTATTATATTATCATTCTTGGATGTTTTACAATCATTTTATAGCAACTTTATATCATTTTTTGGGACTAACCTATTGACATAGTGCCCAGTGCCAGTTGTTGTTTTTTTGCTTGTTTTTTACTTCACAGAAAAACAATACCAAACGGAGTCCAAACGCAGAGAAACTTTTTGGTGATTTTTTCTGGACAAGAAGACACCTGTTGGGAGCACAACTCACCAGGGCGCGCTTGGGGGCCCAAGCGCGCCCAGGTGGGTTGTGCCCACCTCGGTGACCTCCCGCACCGCCTATTTGCTCTATAAATACCACAATATTCCAGAAACCCTAAGAGAGTCGACGAAAATCAATTCCAGCCGCCGCAAGTTCTAGAACCACTAGATCCAATCTAGACACCATCACGGAGGGGTTCATCATCCTCATTGGTGCCTCTCCGATGATGCGTGAGTAGTTCATTGTAGACCTACGGGTCCGTAGTTAGTAGCTAGATGGCTTCCTCTCTCTCTCTCTTTTGATTCTCAATACAATGGTCTCTTGGAGATCTATTTGATGTAACTCTTTTTGCGGTGTGTTTGTTGGGATCTGATGAACTTTGAGTTTATGATTAGATCTATGTTTATATCCATGAAAGTTATTTGAGTTTCCTTGATCTCTTATATGCATGATTACTTATAGCCTCGTATTTCTTCTTCGAATCTTTGATTTAGTTAGGCCAACTAGATCGATTTTTCTTGCCATGGGAAGAGGTGCTTTGTGATGGGTTTAATCTTACGGTGCTTGATACCAGTGACAGAAGGGGAACCGACACGCATGTATCATTTCTATTAAGGATAACAAGATGGGGTCTATTTCTACATAAATAGATCTTGTCTACATCATGTCATCGTTCTTATTGCATTACTCCGTTTCTCCATGAACTGAATACACTAGATGCATGCGAGATAGCGGTCGATGTGTGGAGTAATAGTAGTAGATGCCGGCAGGAGTCGGTCTACTAATCTTGGACGTGATGCCTATATAATGATCATTGCCTGGATATCGTCATGATTATTTCAAGTTCTATCAATTTCCCAATAGTAATTTGTTTACCCACCGTATGCTATTTTTCTCGAGAGAAGCCACTAGTGAAATCTACGGCCCCCGGGTCTCTTCTTTATTATAGTTGCCTTCGTGATCTATTTTTATTTGCTTTTATTTTCAGATCTATGAATCCAAAAATAAAAAATACCTTGCTGTAATTTTTATTTATTTATTGTATCTCGCGTTCCCGCGAGATCTATTTATCCAATCTACTACAATTTTACCTATCTTTTTACCCGTGAGGGATTGACAACCCCTCTTTTACGTCGGATTGCAAGTATTTGTTTTTTGTGTGCAGGAGTTGTTTATGTGGTGTTGCGTGGTTCTTCTACTGGTTCGATAACCTTGGTCTCATCACTGAGGGAAATACCTATCGTAGTTATGCTGCATCATCCCTTCCTCTTTGGGGAAATACCGATGTAGTTCAAGCCGCATCAAGTTGGCCCAAGTTGTGCCGCCCTGTTGACCTTGATGGTCTAGACGCCCGAGATCTTCATGATAATCGTATCTTGCAGCGCGTCCGATGGCTCTAGTTATAGGCAACGAACCCCTCATGCCATTCGTCACACCTACAGCCGCGTTGCGTCCCAAGGACCGCAATTTCCTCTGAGATTCTACCGTCTGGTCTCTAGGCAAACAAATCAAAGCACGACATCCATCCAAGGGGACACGATGGCAATAGGTTGTGCCACAACCCGATAGTTACGTGGTAGGAACGAAACAACCCGATAGGATGAGATCTACGCACACGCCGAACCGGGCACTCACACATGCCTTACGCATTTTGGGATGTGTGCCGACTTTCAACGTTGTGGTCTGGCCAGACGGGGTGTTTTGGGATGTCTTCCTGGACTTTGAAAATGAACTTTGTGAAGTCATCAATAACGATGATCAAGATATGAAATCATCCCTGCCTCTATTAGTTCCTTATTTTACCAACGTTGCGCATGGAGTCTTAATGAAGAGTGGATAATTAAAAGAAGTCGACACCACTCTCTTAGTTAGACAAGATAATGGTTACTAATTCCAAACATACGAGTGCGGCGTTTCGGTGCTCCGGCTCATTTGCACCCGGTAAGAAAAAAATCAAAACAAATACTAGAAAAATTCAAAAAATATCCTTTTTTGTGTGGTAGATAAATTGATGCGTGAGGTCCGCTCTAATTTTCAACTCATTTTGATAGTTTAGAAGCTCTCAGCAAAAAAGACAAATCAGGTCAGAACAGTGCGTGAACAGTAAGTTTTTTACAGACCCCGAATTTGTCTTTTTGCCGAGAGCTGCTCAGATGTCCAAATGAGATGAAAATTGGAGCAGACCTCACACATCAATTTATCTACCTCACAATTTTTTTGGAATTTTTTAAATTTTTTCTAGTATTTGTTTTGATTTTTTTCGTCAGCGCAAGTGCAGCTGAGTCTGGGCTTAGAAGTGTATTATCTCAAACATATGAATATCTAACTTCACAAAAAATAGTGCACCCCCTCCTACTCACCATCTTCCTTCATATCAAATACACCCGCACTCTCCTCCGATAGGCTGTAACACATTGTAGTCTGTTAACAAGTGCTCATGAGTTTTAAACAAACTGAGCTGCACATGATTTTTCACTCGTTAAACTTAACAAGCTTAATGAGTCGAGCCTTAGCAAACACGAGCTTAGACTAGTCACAATGGGTAGTAACTTAGACTAGTAACATGCATATGTTACTAGTCTATGTTACTACCTCTATAGTGAGGAGTAACATATGTGTGGTGTCATGCAACACTTCATTTATTAGGTTGTAGACTCATCTTGTCTTGGTATGTATGATGTTACAATATCTAGCTATGTTACCACATGCCTCTCTTTCCTCATTAATTACTCACCACATCATCTGTTTTTCCTAAATATGTGTGATGTTACCACCTATATTACTCCCACTGTGGGTAGACTTAATGAGCCAAGCAACTCCTTAATACACCCATTCATCACTATTACTTTCAACCTCAATCAATGCTCTTTCATTTCCATTTAAAATCTGAACTTATATTTTCTCTGTTGCAATTATCACTTTCTACCACAAGTTCCATTAATCCATGTAACTAACAAGACTATTGAGACTGGTAATTTCAGTAGTTTCATTGGGGACCAAGACAAGTACTATAGTTGCGTGTATGTACTAATCACTGGCTGTTATTCAAGCGCTTTGACTAGTTCGATAAATCTTAAGGTCGTTGACTTGAGAAAAAATGTTGCTTTCCTACAAATCTCTGCACTTGGGGCCATACCAACTTCCTAGATTAGAGAAAGTAGTGCCCCTAAGGACCAGCGCCCCAGAGCCCAGTCGTTGTTGAACCCTTGATTTGATCTGAAGAACTTGACACCAATCTTGCCATCGCATACAGACGACGAGAAATCCTAGTCTTGTTGTCCCGGATGATTTCCCTTCTCGGACCCATATTGCCCAACAGGCGAGCGAACGACTAACGTGTTACACTCATTGAACATGGGCTATGGTCGGCCCGTGACCCCTAGATGTCAAAGGTTTCCTTGAGGTGATCTTGTACTTCATATGGGTTGGAGGCTGATGGTTAGTCCAAGACATGGAACACTATTTTTATGGGGATGTACACGCGGTAGAAAAATTACGTCAATCTGTTGAAGTTGATAGATTCATAGATGCCTTTGATTTCCACCGGAGACTAGGTATGGATGGACTTCTGTTATGATCTATTCTATTGACAAGGATACCTTTTATGTCAATAAGACCAAAGGGATGAATATTAAATGACATGAAGTGAAATATAATGAAATAGCGACACTTTGGGCTTATTCCTCAGATAGCGTCGGTGTTTCTTCTCCAAGAAAACAAGTTGACGACCCGTAGCCTTCCACCTCCAGGCGACATTGCTCACAGGCTTCCGCCCATTGCAAAAAAATCTCCACTGCTGCCTCCCATATGAGCCAGGGTCGTGTCTTAGTCCCATTTTGGGCCTGGGTTAGCTATTGCCTCCCCAAGTAGCTAATCACACACGAGCTCTCCTTTGGCGTGGAGCAATAGGAATCTACGCCAGAGATTCATCTAATCCGCCCCGATGAATGAATTTCAGAAGGATCAAAGCAAGAAAAACTAACCTAAAGAAGAAACTCGGCCATCATTTCGAGGGCCGCCTCTGCGAGGACTATTACTCTAGCCTATCTACTAGCTAAAGCTGAGGCACTATGATTCCCTCCCTGACACTAGCCATCAGAGCGGTAGACAGAGGGTGACGATGTCCTGGATTAGGGGGTGCCAACCTGGTTGGCCCATAGTCCTCAGGATGGGGCTGTAGGCACTCATTCAGGTGGACTCTAGAAGCTATATGCTGGGATGTGATCAAGAATGCATCTACCAAAGACTTAGCGTATACTCCAAGACATATCCTATCGCCTCCATGCATCCCCGGATACTGACTATGTAACCCTAGATGCCCTACCTGCGTATAATAAGCCAGAGGGTTTAGCCTGTAGAGGGGGTCCAATCACAATTACATTCACCTAGCCCTAGGGTTAGAACACAACTTACTCTCTCGAGGTAGATCAAGCTTGTACTCGATACATCATCATCAATATAAAAAAGAGCAGGACATAGGTTTTACCTCCATAGAGAGGGCGTGAACCTAGATAAACATCGTCTGCTTCATTCATGTTACCACCGATTTGAGATCTACAGCTCGGGACCCCCTACCCCGAGGTCTGACGGTTTTGACATTGACACTGGTGCTTTCATTGAGAGTTCCGTTGTGCGACCAACAAAGGATCGTTGGGATCGTCAGTCAACGACTACAATCTTCAGCGCACTGTTTCCGTGCTCGAAACCCCCATCGCTGTCTCACACCTTCTCCCTTATGAGCAAGAAGTGATCCACAACTTTTTTCCGCCCTAGCCGAACTCCTCGTAAAGGGCGAAGGGCTGAGGTACTTTCTGGAGAGTGATTCTAACAGGGACCAACCAGAAATAGCCGACAAGTTTGATCTTCAAATCAGCTCGGCCGATCCAGTAGCTACGTGTCTTTCATAGGATAAAAATGTTGGGCTTTCAAGCCCATGGTCCATGGAGATCGAAATTCCTCTCTGACCCACCTCCCACATTGATTGCCCCGACAATTTGGGCCCTTACGATGTCTGGGATCTCGCCTACATGCAACAACTACCTGATGAATCGATCAGGCAATTCTGGGCCAGGTTTTTGCCTGTTAAAAATGACATACCGGACTACCATGACTCAAATAATAGCACCGTTTTAGCGCAGATGCAAAGATAAAGGCGTTTCGAATGCTCTCACCCGCCGCTGTGTTCAAACACTCCCGGAGCTATCCGATCTCGTGTCGAAATTCTGTACCATTGAAGAAGCTTGGGTGGCCCTGGAAAAACAAATAGATTTAATCTACGACAACAAATTAAAGTGTGACAGGCTCACACCTCACCGTGAACTCTGTGTGCAACGCTCATCAGTCGAGCAACCTCGGAAGAAGAAGAAAATTGATGGCCGCTCCAGGACCGCCCTCGATGGCCTCCTGGATAAGCCATGCCCGATCCACTCTGTTTTGCTAAATTCCTGCCCAACTCATAACCTTCATGACTGCTGGGTGCTGAGGCAAGTGGCTAAAGGAGGCCAAACCCTCCTCAATAATGGCACGCCCAGGCGTGCAGAAGAGTGCTCGGGCGACGTGAGGTCCTGATGATCTATAAAACCTTTATGTCAAATAATCAGAGGACGCGGTCCCTCTGGGAAGTCAATTCTGTCAAGCACGTGACAACTCGGGGTGCCATATCACCTTTAATCATAAAGATCGGTCGAGGTACACCTCGGGTAGATGCCCAACCGCACTGGTTCTTGACCTAGTCGTGGGCAGCTGTCGTCTTCGAAAAGTGCTTATGGACGGGGCAACAGCCTAAACTTAGTATGTGAGGACACTCTGGATAGGATGCCAATCGATAAATCGCGTATCGAACAGAGTCACAAAACCTTTACAGGCATAATACCAAGACGAGAGGCACGTTGCAGTGGAAAAATCACCTTGAAGGTGGTCTTCCGAACGCCCGATAACTACCGATCCGAAGAAGTGACCTTCCAAATTGCCCCTTACAAAAGCTGCTATCACGCCCTTCTGGGAGGGGATGCCTTCACACGATTTGAAGCAATTCCACACTACGGGTACATCACGCGTGAAATGCCGGGTCTGAACGGGATCATTACCATCTCGAGTAACCCCGACAGAGCACTCAAAGCCGAAATGCCAGTGTGGTCCTTGAAGCTTTCCCAAATCGATCGGGAGGCGTCTTCGGTTCTGTTGTACATGCACAATGGGTGCTCGCATTGCCGAAGTGGTTGGACTCTTCGGTTGATTACCATGGCCATTACGTCTATCACTACGAAAAAACACTTACTGATGATACATGTGTTGTCATTGATACGTCTCTGATGTATCTATAATTTATGAACTATTCATGCCATGTTCACAACAATTCCATATGATTTTGGTATGATTTGATTAGAACTAACCCGGACCGATGCTGTTTTCAGCAAAACTATTATGGTGTTGTTCTTGTGCAGAAATAAAAGTTCTCGAAATGAGCTGAAAATTAATGGAGAATTTTTATGGAAAATATAAAAAATACTGGAAGAAAAAGATACAAAAGAAGAGTCCCGGGCTAACCACAAGGGTGGGGGGCACCCCCACCCGCCTAGGGCGCTCCACTCGTCCTTGTGATCGCCTCACGGGGTCCCCTGACATGAAACCGACGCCAACCCTTCTTATAAATCCTAAAAACCCCAGAACAGAAGAGAGATCGGGATTTCCGCCGCCGTAAGCCTCTGTAGCCACGAAAAACCAATCTAGGCCCTCTCTGGCACCTTGCCGGAGGGGGCCAACATCACCGAAGGCTATGGAGGAGGAAGCCGGAGGGGCCATCATCGCCATGATGGCCAAGGACCAGAGGGAGAACCTCTCCCCATCTAGGGGGGGACGCCATGGAGGAGGAAGCACAAGGGAAGAACCTCCCCCCTCTGTCTCGGTGGCGCCGGAGTGCCATCGGGGGAACCATCGCCGCGGTGATCATCTTCATCAATGCACCATCATCGTCACCATCCTCATCTCTTTTACGCGGTCTACTCTCCTGCACCCCGCTGTAATCCCCTACTTAAACATGGTTCTTTATGCCACATATTATGATCCAATGATGTGTTGCCATCCTATGATGTTTTGAGTATATTTGTTTTGTCCTTTGGGTTGATTGATGATACAGATTGGTTTGAGTTGTATGTTTTATTTTGGTGCTGCCTATGGTGCCTTCCGTGCCGCGCACACGTGAAGGATTCCCGCTGTAGGGTGTTGCAATACGTCCATGATTCGCTTATAGTGGGTTGCTAGAGTGACAGAAGCTTAAACCTGAGTAAGGGGGTTGTTGCATATGGGATACAAATTGCTCTCTAAATATGTATGATCTATTAGTGTGAAGAAAATAAGCTTTATACGAACTTGCGATATGGAAGAAATAAAAGCGACGGACTGCACAATAAAGGTCTTTATGACAAGCAGCAATGTAAAGTGACGTTCTTTTGCATTAAGATTTTGTGCATCCAAGCATAAAAGCGCATGACAACCTCTGCTTCCCTCTGCGAAGGGCCTATCTTTTACTTTTATCTTCTACCCTTAAGCAAGAGTCATGGTGATTATCACCTTTCCTTTTTACACCTTTTCCTTTGGCAAGCACTATGTGTTGGAGCGATCCGGATATTTATATCCACTCGGATGTAGGTTTTCATAAAGTATTATTGTTGACATTACCCTTTAGGTAAAAGGTTGGGAGGCGAAACTATAAGCCCCTATCTTTTTTGTGCCCGATTGAAACTTTGAACCCATAAATATCACGTGAGTGTTAGCAATTGTGAAAGATTAAATGATAGTTGAGTATGTGGAATTTGCTAAATCAAAACACTTACATAGACCCTTCCTGAAAATAAGATGAATTGCAATTGTTTGATGACTAAGAACATGGTTTATGAATTTTCAAGAAAGTTTATGGTCTATACTTTAACTTGTGAATAGCTTGTTACTTGATCATGAGAAGTTTTATGAAGATGAGCAACTGTTTATGATAAAGAATAATGCTAGAAAAAGTGCTTGGAACTTTCATTGATCAAACTTGTGCACTTGATAGCATTCACACTTCATAAATTATTTCTTTTATCATTTCCTACTCGAGGAGGAGCACGAATTAAGCTTGGGGATGCTGATACGTCTCCGACATATCTATAATTTATGAAGTATTCATGCCATGTTTACAACAATTCCATGTGATTTTGGTACGATTTGATTAGAACTAACCCGGACTGACGTTGTTTTCAGCAGAACTACCGTGGTGTTGTTTTCGTGAAGAAATAAAAGTTCTCGGAACGAGCTAAAAATTAACGGAGAATTTTTCTGGAAAATATAAAAAATACTAGAAGAAAAAGATATGGAAGAAGAGTCCCGGGCTAACCACAAGGGTGGGGGGCGCCCCCACCCCCCAAGGGCACGCCACCCGTCCTTGTGGTCGCCTCGTGGGGTCCCCTGACGTGAAACCGACGCCAACCCTTCCTATAAATCCTAAAAACCGCAGAACAGAAGAGAGATCGGGAGTACCGCCGCCGTAAGCCTCTGTAGCCACGAAAAACCAATCTAGGCCCTCTCTGGCACCCTGCCAGAGGGGGCCAACATCACCGAAGGCTATGGAGGAGGAAGCTGGGGGGCCATCATCGCCCTGGTGGCCAAGGACCAGAGGGAGAACCTCTCCCCATCTAGGGGGACGCCATGGAGGAGGAAGCACAAGGGGAAGAACCTCTCCCCCTCTGTCTCGGTGGCGCCGGAGTGCCATCGGGGGAACCATCACCGCGGTGATCATCTTCATCAATGCACCATCATCGTCACCATCCTCATCTCTTTTACGCGGTCCACTCTCCTGCACCCCGCTGTAATCCCCTACTTGAACATGGTGCTTTATGCCACATATTATGATCCAATGATGTGTTGCCATCCTATGATGTTTTGAGTATATTTCTTTTGTCCTTTGGGTTGATTGATGATATAGATTGGTTTGAGTTGTATGTTCTATTTTGGTGTTGTCCTATGGTGCCTTCCATGCCGCGCACATGTGAAGGATTCTCGCGGTAGGGTGTTGCAATACGTTCGTGATTCGCTTATAGTGGGTTGCTAGAGTGACAGAAGCTTAAACCTGAGTAAGGGGGTTGTTGCGTATGGGATACAAAGTGCTCTCTCAATATGTATGATCTATTAGTGTGAAGGAAATAAGCTTTATACGAACTTGTGATATGGAATAAATAAAAGCGATGGACTACATAATAAAGCTCTTTATCACAAGCAGCAATGTAAAGTGACGTTCTTTTGCATTAAGATTTTGTGCATCCAAGCAAAAAAGTGCATGACAACCTCTGCTTCCCTCTGCGAAGGGCCTATCTTTTACTTTTATCTTCTACCCTTATGCAAGAGTCATGGTGATCATCACCTTTCCTTTTTACACCTTTTCCTTTGGCAAGCACTATGTGTTGGAGCGATCCGGATATTTATATCCACTCGGATGTAGGTTTTCATAATGTATTATTGATGACATTACCTTTTAGGTAAAAGGTTGGGAGGCGAAACTATAAGCCCCTATCTTTTTCTGTGCCCGATTGAAACTTTGAACCCATAAATATCACGTGAGTGTTAGCAACTATGAAAGATTAAATGATAGTTGAGTATGTGGAATTTGCTAAATCAAAACACTTACATAGACCCTTCCTGAAAATAAGACGAATTGCAATTGTTTGATGACTAAGAACATGGTTTGTTAATTTCCAAGAAAGTTTATGGTCTATACTTTAACTTGTGAATAGCTTGTTACTTGATCATGAGAAGTTTTATGAAGATGAGCAACTATTTATGATAAAGAATAATGCTAGAAAAAGTGCTTGGAACTTCCATTGGTCAAACTTGTGCACTTGATAGCATTCACACTTCATAAATTATTTCTTTTATCATTTCCTACTCGAGGAGGAGCAGGAATTAAGCTTGGGGATGCTGATACGTCTCCGACGTATCTATAATTTATGAAGTATTCATGCCATGTTTACAACAATTCCATGTGATTTTGGTATGATTTTATTAGAACTAACCCGGACTGACATTGTTTTCAGCAGAACTACCGTGGTGTTGTTTTTGTGAAGAAATAAAAGTTCTCTGAACGAGCTTAAAATTAACGGAGAATTTTTCTGGAAAATATAAAGAATACTAGAAGAAAAAGATATGGAAGAAGAGTCCCGGGCTAACCACAAGTCGGAGGGCGCCCCCACCCCCCAAGGGCACGCCACCCGTCCTTGTGCTCGCCTCGTGAGGTCCCCTGATGTGAAACCGACGCCAACCCTTCCTATAAATCCTAAAAAAACCAGAACAGAAGAGAGATCGGGAGTTCCGCCGCCGTAAGCCTTTGTAGCCATGAAAAACCAATCTAGGCCCTCTTTGGCACCCTGCCGGAGGGGGCCAACATCACCGGAGGCTATGGAGGAGGAAGCCGGAGGGGCCATCATCGCCATGGAGGCCAAGGACCAGAGGGAGAACCTCTCACCATCTAGGGGGAGGCCATGGAGGAGGAAGCACAAGGGGAAGAACCTCTCCCCATCTAGGGGGGAGGCCATGGACGAGGAAGCACAAGGGGAAGAACCTCTCCCCCTCTCTCTCGGTGGCGCCGTAGTGCCATCGGGGGAACCATCGCCGCGGTGATCATCTTCATCAATGCCCCATCATCGTCACCGTCCTCATCTCTTTTACGCGGTCCACTCTCCTGCACCCCGCTGTAATCCCCTACTTGACATGGTGCTTTATGCCACGTATTATGATCTAGTGATGTGTTGCCACCCTATGATGTTTTGAGTATATTTCTGTTGTCCTTTGGGTTGATTGATGATATAGATTGGTTTGAGTTGTATGTTTTATTTTGGTGCTGTCCTATGGTGCCTTCCGTGCCGCGCACGCGTGAAGGATTCCCGCTGTAGGGTGTTGCAATACGTTCATGATTCTCTTATAGTGGGTTGCTAGAGTGACAAAAGCTTAAACCTGAGTAAGGGGGTTGTTGCGTATGGGATAAAGGGGACTTGATGCTTTAATGCTATGGTTGGGTTTTACCTTAATGATCTTCAGTAGTTGCGGATGCTTGTTAGAGTTCCAATCATAAGTGCAGATGATCCAAGAAGAGAAAGTATGTTAGCTTATGCCTCTCCCTCATATGAAATTGCAATAATTATTACCAAGCTTGTTGACAATTTCCTAGGACAACTCCGCACACCGAGCCATCATTATTACACACTCGCTATTTATAATATATAGTAATATATTCTAACTTTATGATAACAACACCTACTTTTATATTTTAGCTCTCCGATATCATGCAAAGTTATCCTCTTCATACCCACAATGTAGTTTCATTTCTCGTTTCTAGTTGGAAGCAAACGTTCGGTGTACGTAGAGTCATATCAGTGGCAGATAGGACTTGAGAGAATATTGATCTTACCTTTAGCACCTTGTGGGTTCGACACTCCATACTTATCACTTCCACCTTTGGAAATTGCTATGATGACTCCTTACACTTGGGGATTATCAGTCACAGTAGGTTACGTTTTCTGTCATGCATGTACATCCATGACGATTTTATGACAGAATCAAGATAGTCATACATGTGCTGTCGTTGAAGTGTTCCTTCACATTACCAAAATTATCATCACAAAAGTATCTACTTCCATGACGATTAATGGCGCATCATGGAAGTGCTTTCGTCAAGGGTAACCGACACGTGGCATCCACCGTAACGAGTCGCCGTTAAGCTATCGGGTCCGGTTTTGGATCCGATAACCCGTTGACAGCCCCCCAATGGCGATTTTCCACGTGTAAAATTCTCATTGCCCGAAGGAAATTTGTGTCAGCTCGTCATTGGGTCAGATAGGCGCCTATGATATGTCGACACATGCGACGACCCACCTCTGGCCCATTAGCTTACAAGGGCCGGCCCGTTTGACTTGAAGTTAGCGGGTCAGCCCATGAAAAGCCTGTTAACGGTCTGTTTGCAAATAGCCCATTTTACAGCCCAGTAACTCACGACCCGTTAGGCCTTCCCGAAATCGGCCCAACAGCATCATGTGGGCCATCAAATATAATACCAGCCCGTTTCACTTTCGGCCCATGTATAGCCCATGATGCCTTTTGGCCCATATGAGGGCTTTCGTATCCTTAGGCCCATTAGTGCCCCACGATGACTCTAGCCCATAATGTACAGTAAATTTCTTTGTACCCATTAACGGCCCATGATTCACATGGGCCATTTCCAGCTCGTGTTAGCCTTCGGCCTACTGACGGCCCATACGTTCTTGGGCTCCTTTCCGGCCCTCGATACTTTCGGCCCGTTACTGGCCTGTTCCCCTAATGGGCCAAATTCGGCCCGTGGCTAGAACAGCCCGTTTGTGGCCTGTTAACCCGTTGCGCCTTTTCCAGCCCGTCCTATATTCTGGCCCATTAACGACCCGTTATGCTTGTGACAGAATTAAGCCTTTGCTGTCTTTCGGCTTGTTAGCGGCCCGTTACCGTGCTGGCCCGGTACCAATTACACCCGTTTACGACCCATGTGGACCCATTTATCCGATGACCCGAGGCCCACCGATTCTATGACCCATTGGAGGCCCATTTCTCTGACGGCCCATAGGAGGCCCATGGATCCTACGGCCTGTAGCAAGGTCAAGGTTACCATGGTCCGTATATGGCCCATGGTTGTTGGGGCCACTAGCAAACCAGGGAAAAAGAAGACTAGGAAATGAATAAGCCCGAAACTAATGCTAGGCTATTAAGGCGATTGCACATATTACATCCACTGGGCATCAAAGTTCGCCACTGGTGCAAATATAGGGAACACCCTGCACTATACAAAAATGGCTTGCTGTTTTCTTCAGCCGGTGGCTGCACGTTAAGAACAAATTTTGTATCGCAACAAACAAATTACAACCGTAAAACAAAAGGAAGGTTGGCATAAAAGTTAACAGTCTGGTAGATAAATGCACCACCAGATGTTCAGAAGCTCAGTTCATTTGACCTGATTGTTACATTTTCATGTTGTGTTGTCCGATGGAGCACCATAACCTTCGCCTTCATTTCTCCTAGGATCCTGAACAACATAGCAAATGTCTATATCAAAACCATGCATATCTTGACGACATCGAACAATGGCTATCCTTGTTTCACAAAGGGTCTCTGTTAGGGAATGGACTTGTGTCTGGAGTGCAGATATAACATTGTTTTGAGCTTGCATATCTTGATCATGAGGCAGTTTGGACGAGATTGCCTTAACAACACAACCTAGTATTACGCAGGAATGTGCTTTTGGCACTGTTAGTGGACATGTACTGACCCACTGCAACAAGAGGTGACATTGCGGTTATAGTTGCCTCGTCACCTTTAGAAGGTGGCGGTTCCACCATTTTTTCCATTGCTTGCTGAAAAGTTGAGTTTTTACATTAGTAGTACCAGAACAGAAGATAGAGGCAGCAAAACCAAACAAAATAACTTTGGTCTATATACAAAACTTATTTTGGTGAACCCGTGTAAATATTAGTTGTATTTTACTGCAAAGTACATAATAAAACCAGGTTCCAAACATATGACCATGTACCATGGCTAATGTATTGTCTATTTCTTCACATTGTATTGAAAGCTAAGGATAAAGAGACAAAGTTTATAATACGGAAAGCATAGTATGACATCATTCATATCACAAAACAACTGAGAACAGAAAAACATGCAATTGTAACATTGTGTGGGCAACTACAGCATGGAACTAGATTACAGATCAAGATCGAAGGAACATCACTCCTGTCTTTTAAACCTTGTAAGGTGTAATGATACGCTAAGACAATTGTGTATAAAATTGAAAAGAGTAATAGACATTGGCTGCAAACCATGTAGTTCAATGCACTAGTCGGAGTAAGTAGTAGTTAAAAGGCATGAGGATTAAGCACTTACAACAGCGGCTTTGACTGGTGTAGTCATGCCCTTCGTCTTGCTGGTGTGACAGTCCTTGAAGATTTCCACAACATTTGGTTCGGGTACTTTTTGGTCCTTGCGGGTTTTCCTCTGCATTTGGAACAATTCAATATAGATATGATAATATGCCACAGCGAAAAGAGTGAAACAACAGCTAATTACAAGAGCCTCACAGTGTGCAATATAGCTACGAGATCCTGTCGTCTATTGGAATTTTACTTTCATACGGTTGGCCTTGTTCTTTGAACAGTTCACCTACAGCAAGATAGATTTGTGAGGCACATGCGTAAATTGGAGTTTAACATGTGATCTGGTCACATACATATAACATACCTGATACTTTGGATCAGACTAGTGTTTAACGAGGCCTCTCCAGTCTTCATCCGATATATTTTCCACTGCAGATGTTTGGGAAATTTCACTGTTGGCCTCACCTTCAAAGTGAGTTTTCCTCAAGTTATATCGATACTATCGCAGAGCAAACTTGAAAACATGGGTGCGTGCTTGTCTGGTTGCATCATCTTGGCTATCCAACTTGAACCTCATATGTTGAAAATTATGGGAGTCTCATTATCAGCAACCTAGAAAGTATGGGACAGAGCAAGATGATATTACTAGTTTCCATACATAACCATACTTACAGATAAATGGTCGAGGAAGGTGTTGAACTGGGTTTCGTCTTTGTCATTCATGTACTGAATACATGTTGGGAGGATACGTGCATGACACCTAACGGCAACCGCTGCCTCTGATACTAACTTGGCTGACTCTATAGCATCACGTGGCCTTTTTAAACTCGCCTCGAAACGGATCACCATTCTTCCTCCTCTAGATTTAGTTAACCTATCGAGCATTATCCCTGATGTTTGTTTCCTCTTGCGCCTAGGTGCTAGTCCAACAACGAACATAGGAAGTGTTAGTGTACATCAAACTATGACACTACATATAAAGAAGCATGCAACTGTAACTTGACTCCAGCAACTACCTTCTTGCTGTTGAAGCTCACAAAGTTCATCTGATCTTGCCAACTCGTCTTGTGTCAAGAGTGCTTCGAAAGTAGTGTCAGGTGGTAAGGGAGCTTGGGAACGTGCTGCTAGCTGAGTTGACGAACGAGTAACTCGTGCAGCTGGTGGTATTGTGGAAGGTGTTGCAACAACTAGGGCTATCTCTGCTTGTTTGGTGGCAGCTATTGGTTTCTGTTTGGCTTGTTTTGCAGCTCGTGTAGCACGGGATACCCCGTTTTTACAATTTCCACTGGACTTTGACCTTCTATTGCACCATCAGTACCAGCAGAATCTGCAGGATTCTTCCGCTTCCCTTTCCGTGTGTCACTACAAAAAAAGACACATCTGTGACATTTTGGGCCGAACAAATTTTTTCTGTCATACTTATGACACTTCTATGACGATAATTGT
This sequence comes from Aegilops tauschii subsp. strangulata, assembly GCF_002575655.3. Lineage (NCBI taxonomy): Eukaryota > Viridiplantae > Streptophyta > Magnoliopsida > Poales > Poaceae > Aegilops > Aegilops tauschii. Next base: position 554,961,466 of record NC_053041.3, on the reverse strand, counting down.
GACAAAACCCGGTATCATCATAGATGTGGTGGGCTCCTACTTCTATGACAAAAAAATCATGACAAAAAATGGGCTTTTCATCCTGGGCAGGCCAGAGACGCAGCTGCATGACATTCTTTGGGCCGTCCATGACGGAAAAAACCGTGGTAGAAGCGAGGGCGAGGAAAATATCGGGGAGTTCTCGGCTACGATGGGTAGTCGGGGGCCGAGCGATGCGCGTTTCTCTCGTACGTACGCGCGTGTGTGCAAGGCGTTGGGCTCTAACTGAACCCGAGCGATTGCACTATAGGCTACGCGTTACTGAACCCGAGCGATCGATCGATCCCTTGCTGTTAACTGAACCCGAGTGATTCCTTCGCTACTGCTGCTAACTGAAGCCGATCAATGCTGCCTTTGGATGAACAGTGAGCGTTGTTGGGGGGGGGGGCGGTTGGATGAACAGTTCCTGGTGGGGGGCTGGATGAACAGGACCCCGTGGTAGTAGAGGCCGTTGCCGCTGGCTGAACAGGACACCGATCGATCGAGCTGTTGGATGAACATGACCCCGTGGAGGGCTGGATGAATAGGACCCTGTGGAGGGCTGGATGAACAGGGCGACCCCGTGGAGGGCTAGATGAACAGTAGCCGGTGGAGGGCTGGATGAACAGTAGCCAGTGGAGGGGTGGTTAAACAGGACCCCGTGGAGAGGGCTGGTTGAACAGTAGCCGGTGGAGGAGCGCGCAGTGGAGGTTGGATGAACAGGAGCCCATGGATGAAAAGTCGCAGGTGGAGGCTGGAGGAGGTCGACAGTGGATGAACAGTAGCCCGTGGAGGCAGTCGATGGTGGAGATGAACAGTATCCCGTGGAGTCCCCTTTTAAGGTACGCCACACCCCTCCTGATGAACAGGACCCCCGTTTCGACCGTAGCGCTCCAACACAAGTCCGTTTCCTCCGTTTTGCGATACGCCACACCCCTCCCGATCAACAGGACCCCGTTTCGACCGTAGGAGGTCCGTTTCCTCCGTTTTGCGGTACGCCACACCCCTCCCAATGAACAGGATCCTGTTTCTATCGTGGCCGGTCGAACACCAAGGCTGATTCCTCCGTTCTGCGGCACGCTAGGCCTCGTTTCCATCGGCTGTTCCGTCCAAGCCGGTTGGCTCCCGATGAACAACACGCGTTTCATTGCCTCCCGATGAACACAACGCATTCCGTTGCCTCCCCATGAACACGACGACGACGCAGTTTTTCCGTTCCGACCCAGCCATGTACATGATCCTTGGCCGTACGTACGCGCGAGTAGGCGTTCGAGACACCGCTCGTATGTACGTACATGGCCGTATTTACTTTCTTGCACCCTGGCTGTTGTACGTACGTGTACATGCTACGTGCGCGCCTCTACTACGACACGTGCGCGCCTCTAGATCGACCAGTATGTACATACACGTTCACGACCAGAATGAAATGCTACGTACGCTTCGACCAGGTGGGTCCCGACTGTCAGGCACTTCCTTGCGTGCGAAGATGTAGCTGGTGGGTCCCAGCAGTCAGGGGGCGAATCATTTTTTTGCCCGTAATATGGACGCACTTCCTTGCGTGCGAAGATGCAGCTGGTGGGTCCCAGCAGTTAGGGGGGAAACAATTTTTTCGCAAAATACGGTGGCCCGTCCGGTGGATCCCTGCTGTCAGGTGGAGGAATCATTATTTTCCGCGTAATAAGGAGGCACTTCCTTGCTGCGGCCATGGACCCAGCTGTCAGCCTCTCCACATATAGTACTCTTCCGATGGAAGTCGGTCATTGACCACATTGACCATGCCGCACGGAGAGCACCAAGGCGGTGGACGACCGCGAGGCCTAGGAAGGGGACGACGCGGAGCCGGGGAAGACACGGCAGTGGATGCCCACGCGTAGAGGAGTACGAGGGTTCACTGGTTCGGCTGCGGTGTGAGGCTGCCGTCGTCGTAGGGCCTGGCCACCAGTGAGAGTAGTAGGGGGCGGTGAGGCCTCCGCGGTAGCACAGCCAGCCACGGGAGGCAGGAGCACGCAGCACGACCGGCGCTGCTTTGGGCGGCTGGAGCAAGAAGACCAGAGGTTGAAGAAGCACTACGGTCGTTGGATGGACATCGTACGGTCACTGGAGCTAGAATCGTTCATATTGAGTAAGTTGACCATGCCCTCCATCCCCGTCAACTTAGTAGGCCCACATGTTAGCCTCCCACTAAGCTGGGTCCCAGCTAGCAGGGGGAGTATTCATGTTTTTGTGCGTAATAAGGAGGCATTTCCTTGCGTGCGAAGTTATAGCTGGTGGGTCCGACTTGTCAGCGGGGGGAACGTTTTTTTCATGAAATACAGAGGCCCTTCTGGTGGGTCCCAGATGTCAGGTGGAGGAATCATTATTTTGCGCGTAATAAGGAGGCATTTCCTTGTGTGCGACCATGGACCCAGCTGCCAGCCTCTCCACATAAAGTCCACGTCCGATGGATGTCGTTCGTTGACCACGGCGCGCCAAGAGCACCAGGGTGGTGGACGATGGCGAGGCCTAGGAAGGGGACGACGCGGAGCCATGGAAGACGCGGCAGTGGATGCCCACGCGGAGAGGAGTCCGAGGGTTCACTGGTTCGGCTGCGGTGTGAGCCTGCCGTCGCCACAGGGCCTGGCCAGCGGTGGGAGTAGTAGGAGGCGGTGAGGCCTCAACGGCAGCACAGCCGTCCACTGGAGGCAGGAGCAGGCGGTCTCGCCGGTGTTGGTTTGTGCGGCTGGTGCAAGAAGAGCAGCGATTGAAGAAAACAGGACCATTCGATTCAAATCCAACGGTCACTGCTGCTAGAATCGTTTGTTGACTAAGTTGACAAAGCCCTGCGTACGCTCAACTTAGTAAGCCCACAGGCCAGCCTTCGAACCGGTGCGCCCCAGATGTCACTGGGAGGAATCATTTTCTTTCGCGTAATAAGGAGGCAGTTCATTGCGTGTGGCCAGGCCAGCGGAGGGAGTAGGGTGGGCCCGTGAAGCCTGTGTGGCATGACAGCGGGCCACAAGAGGAGGGAGCAGACACTCCCGCCGGCGCTGGTTTAGGCGGCTAGAGCAGGAAGATTAGAGATTGAAGAAGCACGTCGTCCGTTGGATGGACACCCAACAGTCACTGCTGCTAGAATTGTGTGTTGACTGACAAAGCTTTGCGTAAACAAGTCAGCCTCGAAATTTGTGGCGTGTACAACCCATTTGCTATTATTTTTATAATTTTTACTCATTTTCTAATTCATATAGAATTTATTGCAGCCCATTTTCCATTTTTAGGATTGCTTCCCATTTTCTGGTCAGTACCAGGGTTAAAAAATTGAACTAAAAATGTGCGAAATTTTTGAAAATTTGCAATTTTTTTGCTGGGGAACAAAATATTCTTAATCCGAAAATTATTAGCCATACTAAAACAAATTTAAAAATCAATTAGTACTATGTCATGTTGAAATCCAATTAAATATAAAATATCAGTGAAGAACAAAAACAATAAAAGAAACTAATTTTCCCATTTACTTTTAACAGATACTGACCAAACTCTTTGGCCAGGCCGGAATGCATCCCTCCTCGTCTTGAAAGATTTGCAGCCCGGTAAGTTGGAGAAAACAAATAGGCCTAGCTTGGGTATTCTTCAAAAAGAAATAGTGGCCTACCTATTTTCCCAAAGAAAAAACTGTTGGGCTAGTCATGTTGTTAGACGGGCAACAGAGACCGCACAACCCAGTTTATAGCCTGCTGCTTCGAACAAATCCTCAAAAAAAATGTTCAATTCTATCGTTAATTGACTATACGTTGAAAATGATGTGGGTCCCAGATATCAGCAGGGTGGATTAGAGTAAAAAATGAGGGGTGCATCTGAGTAGTAAAAGAGGCGCTTTGCTTGTGTTCGGGAGTGGACCTAGTGGGTCCGTACTGTCATACTCACATCTACAGTCCTCCCCCGATTCACTATGTTGACAGGGCCGGATGGCGGCGCCGCGACGAGCGCACCAAGGCAGAGGATAAAGTGCTGTCGCCAATGTGCTGGGCTGGGTTGGACATTCTTAGTGAAAAATAAAAATGGACCGGAACTATTTACGACGTTGACTACGATTTGCATGGGTCCGCTGGTTGCAGGAAGAAAATGGTGGGAGAGAGAAGACTGGTCGCTATCTTTGCCTAAGAATTATATCGACCAAATGTAACGACACTATCATAGGAAATAATATCCTCCTGTTAAATCGTGAATTTAAAGAACGGGTGCATGAGCATTTAGCTTTATTTATTTAATTATTTACTTATTTATGTTTAGGGGACCATGAGCATGTACCTGGGCCTGATTCATGGGAGAGCCTCCCTTCTAGTTAATTATGGGCTCCTCTATTGGCCTTCATCAGTGGGATGCATGTTATCAACAAGTGGAAAATGTGTTCCTACGAAAAATAGTATGCGCTACGTACGGTACGGGGCACTAAAGGATCGGACCATGCAACGACTTCCAAAACATTGTGTTTGTCGTTCTAACAACACATTTATTCAACCAACAGACGAAATATACTACTGATTGTATATTGAAAACAGCAGCAGCAGCAACCAGGGCTGGGGGTGCAACAGAAGCAGTAAGCAGGCCAGAAGAGTAAAGATGCAGCTCTCTCTTCCAAACCAAACATCAGCCATCATTACAAAAGGGCTACCAAAAAAAGAACAAGTGTATGCATCAAACTAAATAAAGATCCTACTACACCAAGTGTACGCATCTAACTAACTGGTTTAGTTAGACGTTACTATTTATTAAGCTATGGAGATTGGCTGGCGGCTTGAACCAGATGGGTGCCTGACGGGGGAAACTCCAGCCAGCAGGTCGAAGTATGATACTTGCGACCCTCTCTCCTACTTTGGGCTGCAGAGCGTGGCGGCACATATCAGGGTATGGTGCATGCCAAGACGCATGGCACGCTGTGTACACACAGTTTTGCCTGATAAACGAAACCGCGCTGCCATCATTATCCTTGCCGTCAGTTATCTCCTGGTTAATCGGATAATTCAGTCTGAGAAACAGAGAGCGTGTACCAAGGCTACTTACCAACCTCCAGTCAAAAATTCCTGAAGGCCTAGAGAAGCTGGGATCCTGCTCAAAGACCTTGGAGTGACTATGATTGTATTCCGCGAAACAACACGTCTGGTACATGCGAACGATCATCAATCGTTCGTCGTCGTCTGATCGAGCCAGGAACCACCTGCAACTACCATGTCGCTTCTCTTTGAAAGGTTCTGGGATTAGGAAGGGTAGGGACACCAGGCGGCCTACAACATCATATCTGTTGGGGAACGTAGTAATTTAAAAAAAATTCCTATGCACACGCAAGATCATGGTGATGCATAGCAACGAGAGGGGAGAGTGTTGTCCACGTACCCTCGTAGACCGACAGCGGAAGCATTATCACAACGCGGTTGATGTAGTCGTACGTCTTCACGATCCGACCGATCAATTACCGAACGTACGACACCTCCAAGTTCTACACACGTTCAGCTCGATGACGTCCCTCGAACTCCGATCCAGCTGAGTGTTGAGGGAGAGTTTCGTCAGCACGACGGCATGGTGACGATGATGATGTTCCACCGACGCAGGGCTTCGCCTAAGCTCCGCGACGGTATAATCAAGGTGTAATCTGGTGGAGGGGGCACCGCACACGGCTAAAATATCGTATATCAAGTGTGTATAGAGGTGCCCCCTGCCCCCGTATATAAAGGAGCAAGGGGGAGGCCGGCTGCCCTAGGCGCGCCAAGGAGAGAGGGGGAGTCCTCCTCCTAGTAGGAGTAGGACTCCCCTTTCCTAGTCCTACTAGGAAAAGAAGGGGGGAAGGAAAGAGAGGGAGAGGGAGAGGGAAACGGGGCTGCGCCCCCCTCTCCTAGTCCAACTAGGACTCCTCCTGGGAGGGGGAGCGCCACCTCCTGGCTGCTGCCCTCTCTCTCCCCTCAAGGCCCACTAAGGCCCAATACTTCCCCGGGGGGTTCCGGTAACCCTCCGGCACTCCGGTTTAATCCGAAACTTCTCCGGAACACTTCCGGTGTCCGAATATAGTCGTCCAATATATCAATCTTTATGTCTCGACCATTTCGAGACTCCTCGTCATGTCCGTGATCACATCCGGGACTCCGAACAACCTTCGGTACATCAAAACATATAAACTCATAATATAACTGTCATCGTAACTTTAAGCGTGCGGACCCTTTGGGTTCGAGAACTATGTAGACATGACCGAGACACCTCTCCGGTCAATAACCAATAGCGGGACCTAGATGCCCATATTGGCTCCCACATATTCTACGAAGATCTTTATCGGTCAGACCGCATAACAACATACGTTGTTCCCTTTGTCATCGGTAGGTTACTTGCCCGAGATTCGATCGTCGGTATCTCGATACCTAGTTCAATCTCGTTACCAGCAAGTCTCTTTACTCATTCCGTAATACATCATCCCGCAACTAACTCATTAGTCACAATGCTTGCAAGGCTTATAGTGATGTGCATTACCGAGTGGGCCCAGAGATACCTCTCCGACAATCGGAGTGACAAATCCTAATCTCGAAATACGCCAACCCAACAAGTACCTTTGGAGACACCTGTAGAGCACCTTTATAATCACCCAGTTACGTTGTGACGTTTGCTAGCACACAAAGTGATTCTCCGGTAAACGGGAGTTGCATAATCTCATAGTCATAGGAACATGTATAAGTCATGAAGAAGGCAATAGCAACATACTAAACGATCGGGTGCTAAGCTAACGGAATGGGTCAAGTCAATCACGTCATTCTCCTAATGAGGTGATCCCGTTAATCGAATGACAACTCATGTCTATGGCTAGGAAAGATAACCATCTTTGATTAACGAGCTAGTCAAGTAGAGGCATACTAGTGACACTCTGTTTGTCTATGTATTCACACATGTATTATGTTTCCGGTTAATACAATTCTAGCATGAATAATAAACATTTATCATGATATAAGGAAATATATAATACTTAATTATTGCCTCTAGGGCATATTTCCTCTAGTCTCCCACTTGCACTAGAGTCAATAATCTAGATTACATAGTAATGATTCTTACACCCATGGAGTCTTGGTGCTGATCATGTTTTGCTCGTGGAAGAGGCTTAGTCAACGGGTCTGCAACATTCAGATCTGTATGTATCTTGCAAATTTCTATGTCTCCCACCTGATGTAAATCCCGGATGGAATTGAAGCGTCTTCTGATGTGCTTGGTTCTCTTGTGAAATCTGGATTCCTTTGCTGAGGCAATTGCACCAGTATTGTCACAAAAGATTTTCATTGGTCCCGATGTACTAGGTATGACACCTGGATCGGATATGAACTCCTTCATCCAGACTCCTTCATTTGCTGCTTCCGAAGCAGCTATGTATTCCGCTTCACACGTAGATCCCGCCACGACACTTTGCTTAGAACTGCACCAACTGACAGCTCCACCGTTCAATGTAAAGACGTATCCGGTTTGCGATTTCGAATCGTCCGGATTAGTGTCAAAGCTTGCATCAACGTAACCCCTTACGATGAGCTCTTTGTCACCTCCATAAATGAGAAACATATCCTTAGTCCTTTTCAGGTATTTCAGGATGTTCTTGACCGCTGTCAAGTGATCCACTCCTGGATTACTTTGGTACCTCCCTGCTAAACTTATAGCAAGGGACACATCAGGTCTGGTACACAGCATTGCATACATGATAGAGCCTATGGCTGAAGCATAAGGAACATCTTTCATCTTCTCTCTATCTTCTGCAGTGGTCGGGCATTGAGTCTTACTCAATCTCACACCTTGTAGTACAGGCAAGAACCCTTTCTTTGCTTGATCCATTTTGAACTTCTTCAAAACTTCGTCAAGGCATGTGCTTTGTGAAAGTCCAATTAAGCATATTGATCTATCTCTATAGATCTTAATGCCTAATATATATGCAGCTTCACCGAGGTCTTTCATTGAAAAACTCTTATTCAAGTATCCCTTTATGCTATCCAGAAACTCTATATCATTTCCAATCAGTAATATGTCATCCACATATAATATCAGAAATGCTATCGAGCTCCCACTCACTTTCTTGTAAATACAGGCTTCTCCAAAAGTCTGTATAAAACCAAATGCTTTGATCACACTATCAAAGCGTTTATTCCAACTCCGTGAGGCTTGCACCAATCCATAAATGGATCGCTGGAGCTTGCACACTTTGTTAGCTCCCTTTGGATCGACAAAACCTTCCGGTTGCATCATATACAACTCTTCTTCCAGAAATCCATTCAGGAATGCAGTTTTGACATCCATTTGCCAAATTTCATAATCATAAAATGCGGCAATTGCTAACATGATTCGGACAGACTTAAGCATCGCTACGGGTGAGAAGGTCTCATCGTAGTCAATCCCTTGAACTTGTCGAAAACCTTTCGCAACAAGTCGAGCTTTATAGATAGTAACATTACCATCAGCGTCAGTCTTCTTCTTGAAGATCCATTTATTTTCAATGGCTTGCCGACCATCGAGCAAGTCAACCAAAGTCCATACTTTGTTCTCATACATGGATCCCATCTCGGATTTCATGGCCTCAAGCCATTTTGCGGAATCTGGGCTCACCATCGCTTCTTCATAGTTCATAGGTTCATCATAGTCTAGTAACATGACCTCCAGAACAGGATTGCCGTACCACTCTGGTGCGGATATTGATCTAGTTGACCTACGAGGTTCGGTAATAACTTGATCTGAAGTTTCATGATCATTATCATTAACTTCTTCACTAATTGGTGTAGGTGTCGCAGAAACTGATTTCTGCGATGATCTACTTTCCAATAAGGGAGCAGGTACAGTTACCTCATCAAGTTCTACTTTCCTCCCACTCACATCTTTCGAGAGAAACTCCTTCTCTAGAAAGGATCCATTCTTAGCAACGAACATCTTGCCTTCGGATCTGTGATAGAAGGTGTACCCAACAGTCTCCTTTGGGTATCCTATGAAGACACATTTCTCCGATTTAGGTTCGAGCTTATCAGGTTGAAGTTTCTTCACATAAGCATCGCAACCCCAAACTTTAAGATACGACAACTTTGGTTTCTTGCCAAACCATAGTTCAAAAGGTGTCGGCTCAACGGATTTCGATGGTGTCCTATTTAGAGTGAATGCAGCCGTCTCTAAAGCATAACCCCAAAATGATAGCGGTAAATCAGTAAGAGACATCATAGATCGCACCATATCTAATAAAGTACGATTACGACGTTCGGACACACCATTACGCTGTGGTGTTCCGGGTGGCGTGAGTTGCGAAACTATTCCGCATTGTTTCAAATGTAGACCAAACTCGTAACTCAAATATTCTCCTCCATGATCAGATCGTAGGAATTTTATTTTCTTGTTACGATGATTTTCAACTTCACTCTGAAATTCTTTGAACTTTTCAAATGTTTCAGACTTATGTTTCACTAAGTAGATATACCCATATCTGCTCAAATCATCTGTGAAGGTGAGAAAATAACGATATCCGCCACGAGCCTCAATATTCATTAGACCACATACATCTGTATGTATGATTTCCAACAAATCTGTTGCTCTCTCCATAGTTCCGGAGAATGGTGTTTTGGTCATCTTGCCCATAAGGCACGGTTCGCAAGTACCAAGTGATTCAAAATCAGGTGATTCCAAAATTCCATCAGTATGGAGTTTCTTCATGCGCTTTACACCGATATGACCCAAACGGCAGTGCCACAAATAAGTTGCACTGTCATTATCAACTATGCATCTTTTGGCTTCGACATTATGAATATGTGTATCACTACTATCGAGATTCATTAAAAATAGACCACTCTTCAAGGGTGCATGACCATAAAAGATATTATTCATATAAATAGAACAACCATTATTCTCTTATTTAAATGAATAACCGTCTCGCATTAAACAAGATCCAGATATAATGTTCATGCTCAACGTTGGCACCAAATAACAATTATTTAGGTCTAAAACTAATCCCGGAGGTAGATGTAGAGGTAGCGTGCCGACGGCGATCACATCGACTTTGGAACCATTTCCCACGCGCATCGTCACCTCATCCTTAGCCAATCTTCGCTTAATCGGTAGCCCCTATTTCGAGTTGCAAATATTAGCAACAGAACCATTATCAAATACCCAGGTGCTACTGCGAGTATTAGTAAGGTACACATCAATAACATGTATATCACATATACCTTTGTTAACCTTGCCATCCTTCTTATCCGCCAAATACTTGGGGCAGTTCCGCTTCCAGTGACCAGTCTGCTTACAGTAGAAGCACTCAGTTTCAGGCTTAGGTCCAGACTTGGATTTCTTCTCCTGAACAGCAACTTGCTTGCTGTTCTTCTTGAAGTTCCCTTTCTTCTTCCCTTTGCCCTTTTTCTTGAAACTAGTGGTTTTACTGACCATCAACACTTGATGCTCCTTTTTGATTTCTACCTCCGCTGCCTTTAGCATTGCGAAGAGCTCGGGAATTGTCTTATCCATCCCTTGCATGTTATAGTTCATCACGAAGCTCTTGTAGCTTGGTGGCAGTGATTGAAGAATTCTGTCAATGACGCAATCATCCGGAAGTTGAACTCCCAGTTGAATCAAGTGATTATTATACCCAGACATTCTAAGTATATGCTCACTGACAGAACTATTCTCTTCCATCTTGCAGCTATAGAACTTATTGGAGAATGCATATCTCTCAATCCGGGCATTTGCTTGAAATATTAACTTCAACTCCTGGAACATCTCATATGCTCCATGACGTTCAAAACGTCGTTGAAGACCCGGTTCTAAGCCGTAAAGCATGGCACACTGAACTATTGAGTAGTCATCAGCTTTGCTCTGCCAGACGTTCATAACTTCTGGCGTAGCTCTTGTAGGAGGCTTGGCACCTAGCGGTGCTTCCAGGACGTAATTCTTCTGTGCAGCAATGTGGATAATCCTCAAGTTACGGACCCAGTCCGTGTAATTGCTACCATCATCTTTCAACTTAGCTTTCTCAAGGAATGCATTAAAATTCAACGGAACAACAGCACGGGCCATTTATCTACAATTAACATAGACAAGCAAGATACTATCAGGTACTAAGTTCATGATAAATTTAAGTTCAATTAATCATATTACTTAAGAACTCCCACTTAGATAGATATCCCTCTAATCATCTAAGTGATTACGTGATCCAAATCAACTAAACCATGTCCGATCATCACGTGAGATGGAGTAGTTTCAATGGTGAACATCACTATGTTGATCATATCTACTATATGATTCACGCTCAACCTTTCGGTCTCTGTGTTCCGAGGCCATATCTGCATATGCTAGGCTCGTCAAGTTTAACCTGAGTATTCCGCGTGTGCAACTGTTTTGCACCCGTTGTATTTGAACGTAGAGCCTATCACACCCGATCATCACGTGGTGTCTCAGCACGAAGAACTTTCGCAACGGTGCATACTCAGGGAGAACACTTTTATCTTGAAATTTTAGTGAGAGATCATCTTATAATGCTACCGTCAATCAAAGCAAGATAAGATGCATAAAGGATTAACATCACATGCAATCAATATAAGTGATATGATATGGCCATCATCATCTTGTGCTTGTGATCTCCATCTCCGAAGCACCGTGCTTGTGATCTCCATCTACGAAGCACCGTCATGATCACCATCGTCACCGGCGTGACACCTTGATCTCCATCTTAGTATCGTTGTCGTCTTGCCAACTAATTGCTTTTACAACTGTCGCTACTGCTTAGTGATAAAGTAAAACTATTACATGGTGATTGCATCTCATACAATAAAGCGACAACCATATGGCTCCTGCCAGTTGCCGATAACTCGGTTACAAAACATGATCATCTCATACAACAAATTATATCACATCATGTCTTGACCATATCACATCACAACATGCCCTGCAAAAACAAGTTAGACGTCCTCTACTTTGTTGTTGCAAGTTTTACGTGGCTGCTACGGGCTTAGCAAGAACCGTTCTTACCTACGCATCAAAACCACAATGATAGTTTGTCAAGTTGGTGCTGTTTTAAGCTTCGCAAGGACCGGGCGTAGCCACACTCGGTTCAACTAAAGTGAGAGAGACAGACACCCGCCAGTCACCTTTAAGCAACGAGTGCTCCGAATGGTGAAACCAGTCTCGCGTAAGCGTACGCGTAATGTCGGTCCGGGCCGCTTCATCTCACAATACCGCTGAACCAAAGTATGACATGCTGGTAAGCAGTATGACTTATATCGCCCACAACTCACTTGTGTTCTGCTCGTGCATAGCATCAACGCATAAAACCTGGCTCGGATGCCACTGTTGGGGAACGTAGTAATTTCAAAAAATTTCCTACGCACACGCAAGATCATGGTAATGCATAGCAACGAGAGGGGAGAGTGTTGTCCATGTCCCCTTGTAGACCGACAGTTGAAGCGTTATCACAATGCGGTTGATGTAGTCATACGTCTTCACGACCCGACCGATCAAGTACCGAACGTACGGCACCTCCAAGTTCTACACACGTTCAGCTCGATGACGTCCCTCGAACTCCGATCCAGCCGAGTGTTGAGGGAGAGTTTCGTCAGCACGACGGCGTGGTGACGATGATGATGTTCCACCGATGCAGGGCTTCGCCTAAGCTCCGCGACGGTATTATCGAGGTGTAATCTGGTGGAGGGGGGCACCGCACATGGCTAAAATATCGTATATCAAGTGTGTATAGAGGTGCCCCTGACCCCGTATATAAAGGAGCAAGGGGGAGGCCGGCTGCCCTAGGCGCGCCAAGGAGAGAGGGGGATTCCTCCTAGTAGGAGTAGGACTCCCCTTTCCTAGTCCTACTAGGAAAAGAAGGGGGAAGGAAAGAGAGGGAGAGGGAGAGGGAAAGGGGGCTGCGCCCCCCTCTCCTAGTGCAACTAGGACTCCTCTTGGGAGGGGGCGCGCCACTTCCTGGCTGCTGCCCTCTCTCTCCCCTCAAGGCCCACTAAGGCCCAATACTTCCCCGGGGGGTTCCGGTAACCCTCCGGCACTCCGGTTTAATCCGAAACTTCTCCGAAACACTTCCGGTGTCCGAATATAGTCGTCCAATACATCAATCTTTATGTCTCGACCATTTCGAGACTCCTCGTCATGTCCGTGATCACATCCGGGACTCCGAACAACCTTCGGTACATCAAAACATATAAACTCATAATATAACTGTCATCGTAACTTTAAGCGTGCGGACCCTTTGGGTTCGAGAACTATGTAGACATGACCGAGACACCTCTCTGGTCAATAACCAATAGCGGGACCTGGATGCCCATATTGGCTCCCACATATTCTATGAAGATCTTTATCGGTCAGACCGCATAACAACATACGTTGTTCCCTTTGTCATCGGTATGTTACTTGCCCGAGATTCGATCGTCGGTATCTCGATACCTAGTTCAATCTCGTTACCGGCAAGTCTCTTTACTCGTTCCGTAATACATCATCCCGCAACTAACTCATTAGTCACAATGCTTGCAAGGCTTATAGTGATGTGCATTACCGAGTGGGCCCAGAGATACCTCTCCGACAATCGGAGTGACAAATCCTAATCTCGAAATACGCCAACCCAACAAGTACCTTTGGAGACACCTGTAGAGCACCTTTATAATCACCCAGTTACGTTGTGACGTTTGGTAGCACACAAAGTGTTCCTCCGGTAAACGGGAGTTGCATAATCTCATAGTCATAGGAACATGTATAAGTCATGAAGAAAGCAATAGCAACATACTAAACGATCGGGTGCTAAGCTAACAGAATGGGTCAAGTCAATCACGTCATTCTCCTAATGAGGTGATCCCGTTAATCAAATGACAACTCATGTCTATGGCTAGGAAACATAACCATCTTTGATTAACGAGCTAGTCAAGTAGAGGCATACTAGTGACACTCTGTTTGTCTATGTATTCACACATGTATTATGTTTCCGGTTAATACAATTCTAGCATGAATAATAAACATTTTATCATGATATAAGGAAATATATAATACTTTATTATTGCCTCTAGGGCATATTTCCTTCAATATCAAGTTGGAGTCAAATAAAAAATGGCTCTTAATGTAGTCAGTCTTAAGAATAGCATGTTATGAACATGAATATTTTTTCAGTAAATGTTGACAGTAATATAAGCAAGCCATCATGATATCATAGGAAAGTAACATACTGCTGTAACAGCCGTTTGTAGCGATGCTGGAGTAGGCCAGCAATACGTCCAGCCATAGAAGGCGTCGACAGCGTAAATGAATCCCTTGTGTTCAATGGCATCAGAGAACCATGGAGGATGTATGATCCTGCGATGGACGTGCAGATTTATCCACTTATCGCAGTGACCTGTCAGATAGGCGAGACCGCAATTGAAGAACGCAATTAGCCTGAAGCCTTTATAATTCACAGATCTTGTGGGCACTTGGCAGATTACAACCTTGAGCAAATCAAACTTGGTGTCATGTTGGCTACTGTAAGATTCCGAGTATTCTGGGCTGCGGTGCCAAAGCAGTGCAGTGTTAATCGAAGGAAGGGGGATCAATCGCCGGGTGTAAACCTCCACAAGCATCCAGCTGCCGCCACCGTCGACGAGCACCATCCAAGACGTGTTCATGGTGACCCAGTACATACCATTAATGTAGATGAGGGTGACGGGGATCGGATCGCAATCAAGAGGGTTGATGCTTGCCACCCTACGATCGTTATGCTGCATGACACGACGTTTCTGAAGATCAGGCGGCATCAGCAAGCAAGGAGCTAGCTTAAAAAGCTCCGGCCCAAGGGCTTTGAGTAAACGGTACAGCCCCGACGAGCACGCGGTGAGTGGCATGGTACTGAGATTGTCCACACGCAAAACAATGAGCTTGATTACCACTGTGGGGAGTGAATTCCAGCCACTCTTTCGGCGAACGCTGCTCGGTTCTGCCATTGTTAGTGCTTGGGTTTCGGAAGAGGGGGGAGGCGCCTGGGCGGGGATGGAAGATTGGACGATTATGTGTGGACAAGGATGGAGAAGAGAATATGTGCTGCAGGAAGTGGACAGGTGATGATGACTACAGCACGCCGCTTGACATACAAGACACATACCAGCAGCGTAGGGTCATATCGATGCTAGACAACTTGCTTGAGTGATCACAGTACTGGTACTCCCTACAGTACCTACTACTATGCCCTAACTTGCTTCACTAAAGTAGTAGTGGAGCAGGACTCTGCTCTACTACTAGCACCGGAGGATTAGTATATTCTAATCTGAAATAGTTACAAACTTCAATGCCCGAGCATGGAACGACTACGGACCGCCATCGGTGCTAACTCCAATCCCCAGCAAACGTTCACCGGCAGACAAGGCAGTTGCAAACGCCCGCGATGCAGTTAAAATACGTGTGTAAGGGTGGCAGTTTTGTCAAATACTATGGCTTAAAAACAGTCCACCGTCGGATGGAAATCTGACAGTTACGTGGGATCCGCCATGATTGAACTCGTGGCGAACAATCGCCAGATATCATTACTAAAAAAAGGTTAAAACACCCGGGGCTATAACTTGCACTGGCTGACCACTAACAATGATTTTTTTGATCAAAGAAGGGTTTCCCCCCTTTCGATTTCCATTAAGGGAAACCAAGCCCGAAAGTTATTCGCGATACATTAAGTATTCGAGAAAACAGGAAGCAAAAGACGAACTACCAAAGAGCTAGAAGAGCTTAGAACATCCAAGGACAACCACTAACAATGATACTAACATAGTTGTAAAATGGTCAAAGACCGTGTCTACGTGGTGTTTGGAATTATATGCAAAAAAACTAGCAAGATGCACATGCATTGCACGGAACATCTAGATGTATTTTTTTCCAAAACACCTGTTGTGATTGACCCATGCAGGAGTAATCCCATGTGTAAAAACTAATGATATCTCGAGAATTTTATCGGAAACATGGTATCTCGATCATTTCATCGAAAAAATTATATCTCGAGAAAGATGATAAATAAGGTGAGGAGGAGTGGGGCGTGGTGGTGACTGGTGGTCGGACTGGGCGGAGGCATGGGGATGGACGGCGCCGGCAGCAGCCACCATGCCAGATTGTTCCAGAGACTTCCTTTTTTAATTGCTTGGCAATGAGGTTGTGGGAGATAAGGATGAACAAGGCAAGGCCTTATCTGTAAATGTGGAGAGAGGTGCGGGTATCTTTTGTAAAATTGTCATAGTTTGCTTTCTATCCGTTAGATATAGATCAGACAGTCTATACTATAAGATGGCAGGCACACCATCATCACCAACTCGGTTTTTTCTCTACTCCTACTCCTATATTACTTATACTTATATACTCCTATAAAAGACTCAGTTGGTGATGATGGTGTGTCTGCCATCCGCCATTTCTGACCATTAGATCTGCATCTAACGGTTGTGATGTAAGTTGTGGCCTTTTGCAAAAATTCGCACTTCTCTGCTCCAGTTTACACAAAACCCCTTAGTATCTTGAAACCAACCACATTCCTCCCTTACCTCATCAAAACAGCCCAAAGAATATATTTGGAGTGAAACATAAGATAATTTTAGTGATATGTATATCAAAACTAAACTGTTTTCTTTCAAATTTGTCAATATGTATTATTCTACTTTGGATCCGTTGCAACAGATGGGCTTATTGCTACAAAGGTGTATCTCCTGCATCGTCCACAACGAACACTTGGTGTACTGGTCCAGGCCGGATGCTTGCAGTGCGATGGTCTGAGTTCGAATCCTGTCCTAAACTATAGCTTTTTATATTTTCTTGATATATACTTCTTTCGCTACTATACTGGGAGTGGAACCCACAGAGTACTTGGAATACAAGATTAAGGATGGATTCGATTCTTTCTAACTTTCTGTACGAATCTGTAGCCAACCTGCAAGTAATGTACACTGTACTGACAGTGGAACCCACAGAGTACTTAGAATACAAGATTAAGGATGCAATTAACTTTTTATAGAGGGAGAATCATACACGCAATTAACTCAAATGGATTGGACGTGACTCTATTATTCTCCAACGGCAACCGGCAAATTTCCTCCCGCGGGCCGTAGTAGGTTTCTCGGTTTGCATGCGGGTTTAACGAAGGGGTTTGATGGAGGCGAGGAGGCCGGGTGTGCAGTGGGAGGCATAGTACTATTCGATTTGACAGCTACTAGTATATTATAAAAAAGAAAGAAGAGTAGTAGAGATAGAGATAAGCGTAGAGATAGAGACTATAGGGAGGAGCACCATCTACTGCTTCGTGTGCTATTCCTGCGCTCCATTCGGCCGCCGCAACCTCCTCTACAGCCACTCCCTCCTGCGCTCCATTCGGCGGGCGCTGTTGAAATTTGGGGAGCGCACTCTCGCGACTGCTGGCAGCGACGACTTCACCGACGATGACTTCTTCCCCGACCTCGGCAACCTCTTCCTCAACGACATGGGCGACAACCTCAACGCCAACGGTGCTGCTCCCATTGCACCGTATCTGTTTCTGTCCTTCCTGTTCGAAATCGTGGTAGAATTCATGTCTCTAGTCTGTGTCCTAGATTCGATCTGTTCATCTACTATGCTAGTCGACATGATTAGTTTACTCTCTGTTATAGCCGTCATGATTTATTTTGTGCTTATTCAAACTAAATCTTGTAGTAACTTGCTCATATATTCAACTGGCGCACCGTCCCCTACAGCCACTCCCGTTTCATGGACGGCCTGGTCGATGCCTGCAAGAAGCCCTTCGTCTACTGCTATGAGTGCCCGATGCCGTTTTGGGGCTCGCCGGCAAACCTCGTGCATCACCTCACGCAGTCGTCCGTCTATCACTACTCGCTCACGACGAAGAACATCAAGTACGAGATGTGCTACCCGTTCACTATGCCGGAGTCGCTGGAGGATCACCGCCGCCTGCTAGTCTCGGAGGAGGACGACAGCGTCTTCCTCTTGATCGTGGGCACCGGCGAGGCCCGCGTAGGCCGCCCCCCGTCTCTATAGTGTGCATCAGGGGTGACGCCACTGACGCTGACACTGACATGAGGCCGATGTACGGGTGCGTGCTCACTATTACTACCCCTCAGAGGTACCTGGGCGGCGACACTGGCTACATCAAGCTGACTAGGACTGTGCCGAGCTGGGACCTTCCCACCGATGTGGACATGGAAGATGCATGGTATGATTTGGCCCCCAACATGGTGCACATTGACTCCAAGGAGGTTCACCCTGGACATATGCATTACCAAGTTAAATGTTGATCATTAGTCTTTGCTCAATGTAATCAGCTGTCTAAGCATGTGGAGACTTCCATGCATTATCTTGCTCTATTGGAGTATCGCGCATGAATAAAAGTGTATCTATTTATGGTTTAGTCTAGAATCTTCCATGTACAATTTTTTTACTACAGTACTGGTGAAAGACTTATGATGAACCATTTCTTACATCTCCTCTGCCCCCTTCCAAGTCATCCTGATTTAATCCCTCCGTCTAGGTGTATAAGAGCATGGTTAATACTTAATAGTATAGCCAACTATTGACTATACGAAAGTGCCATGTCATCTGTAGCCAACATGTATATCAATCGATACTCAAAAACTAATTCTTAAAGATCATTTCTTGCAAAGCACAATAAGTGTTATTTCTTCACAAGTTTTGGATGCAGGTTGAACAGTTGAACGCTTTTGTTTGCAAAAGATACTTTTTTTTATCTATTTCACCTAGATGTTAGTGAGCTATAGAGATGAAATAATATCCGAAGAAACCTATCGATACCCGTTACACATTTCCCTGGTCAAAATAAACAACTCCCCGGTCAATGCATTTCACTCTTCCGTGCAACGCACGGGCACCTTACTATAGATTAGTATGACCAAAAATTGAACTAACATTATATATAGTACGATAAATGATGATGCATGTCACCTAAAATTATATCATTGAAAACTATGTTCAAATACGAAACCAACGATATAGTTTTTGTTGACATGCACTAACATTTTGTCAGTTAAATATTCAGTCAAATTCAATGGGGGGGCGGCGGCGGCAGGCGGTTAGGCGTGTGGCGGGCTGAGAAGATGAACAGTGCATCAATTTTGAAGGTTGAAGAAGCCCTTCTAGCCATCCATGTAGCATCCAACGGCTCACAAGAGTCGACTGACCCAAATTGCTCCTTCAGATTGCAGGATCCACGTGGCATTCAAGGTCTCGAAGGTAGATTCCGCATCCGCACTCGGTTTGCGGGCTCGGCGCGGGCGCGACCGACTTCTGCCGCGACAGCCACCATGCGCGCCTCCTCCGCGCAGGCGGAGACGACAATGAAATGCTAGTTCCTCCTCGCCGGCGTGCTGGAGCATGCGCTCGTCCTCCTCTTTGTACACTGCGTGCATAGACGCGGCTCCACCAGCTGCTCGCGTGCTTGGCAGCGCGGCGGCATCGCGAGGAGGGACTGCAGACGATGTGAGCGGGCGAGCCTTCGGCTTCATGGTACAGGGATGGCGGCGAGATGGCGGTGATGGGCAAGAAATGTTTGGCCGGAGCAGGTGGGCTGTCGGAGTAATTGACCACGGGTAGCCTAACCGACTCCCCCTGGTTCTTCAAAAATTATCGGGCCGATCAAGCCTTCAAGCACCCAAAGCACAGGGCCGCCTTCCCCTGGCCGGCTATCTCATGGACCAACTACTGGAAGACGGCCCGGCCCTAAAAACCCTCCCAAAGAGAGCCACAAGATGGCCGACTCCAAGAAGCCGGCCACAAGATGACCGACTCCAAGAAGCCGGCCACAAGAGGACCGACTCCCAGAAGCCGGCCACCAGAAGACCGGCTCCCGGCAAGCGGCCAAGATTGCACCCTCAAGGGCTGCACCCACATAACGGTGACGAGACGGGGTGTGGCTACAGTACGGCCTGCCACCCCCAAATCCCGGAGCACGCGTGGCCACTGTGCGCCGTACGGGTCGGCCATCCCCCGTCCGGCGCAGCACTGTTGCCATGTTGACCATGACGCCCCCCACGACGGGCTGTCAGTATGGCCCGCGGGCGGCGGACCCCTTCAGACAGAGAGATGCTCGAAGACGGCCAAGCCTCCCCCAGTCGGCCTGGGGCGTAGCCGGCTCCCAATATCCGGCTACCCCACTCCCTCGAAGTATGTGCATCATTAAGGAGACAAGACAAGGTAAGGCTACAGTGAGAGCCCGCCAGGCGGCAGCACTGTAGCCATGCTTACCTCGGCAAAGCCCTCGTCATCAGGGGCGAGGCTACAGTAACCAGCCGCCGGCAAGACCCCCAGGCGGTGGGGCCGGCCTGTCGGCCAAGAGGCCGGCAGCTGGCGGGACCCACCATTCGGCGGGCCCCAGCGGTCGGCGGAGAAGCCGGCGAATACAAACACTGACGGCGTGTTGATCTAGTGATCATGCGGAGACCCCGCAGAGCAGGACTAGGGGTGTTATCTCCACGGAGAGCCCCGAACCTGGGTAAGATTCACGGGCGTGCATGTCTTCGCCTTATCCCGTTTCCAGGCACCGGCGATGTCTTACTGGCTCCAACAATGATAAGCCACCCGTTGGCATATGTCGCACCTACCACCCGACATTTGGCGCCCACCATGGGGCCAGGTGCACCGTTGTCCGGAGACCTGTTCTGGACGGGAACCCTTTTCCTTCCCAGCGGGCGTAGCCATCCCGGCACGCCCGATGGCGCTTGCCCCGACGCGCTGCAAGGCGTCGATGACACCTGCGTGGCGAGCTGCCTCGCCGATCTTCTTGGCGAGGCTCGCATCTCTGACGAGCCTGCGTCCGACGCGGGCACAGACTGCCCCGAGAGCCGCCTCGTCAGCCTCCTCGACCAGCTTCACGTCTCCAGCGAGCTTGGTGTGGACTTGGAGTCGGTCGGCTCCACCGACCCGATGCTTGTCGGCTCCGACACGGCATCGCTTGACGCCTTCCCCACCAACGTGGTGATCATCGATGACCCTCTTCCTCGAGCCGACAGTGGCAGCAGCGCTGTCACCGAGGTGCTGGTCATCAGCCACGACGCCGCCTCAGGCGAGAACGCCCGCGACGCCCTACAAGCGGCGCTACACGACTTGTCAGCCCCCATCTCGGCCGACGCCGACGCCGAGACACTGGAGGCACGCCGCCTGGCCCTCATCGCAGAGGGGCAGAAGATGGCATGCATGAGACGCCTCACTGAGGCTCACCAGCGTGAAGTCGACCATGCCGCCTTTGGTACGCCGCCTCCTGGCGGGTCGAGGCGAGCCGGCATCGTCAAGAAGCGCGGCGCGGCCATCGCCAGCATGCTGGGAGCAGACCGCCCAGTCTACGCCACGCCACTCAAGAACCTGCGTGCCGTTCAGGCGGCCGTAGACGAGTTGAACGGGCTGGGGGCCGACGAGCTCCCCTACATGACTAGACGCATCCAGCAGCTGATCGACGCGGCCGCAGAGCGGCATGAAGCCAGCGCCCGGGCTGAAAGTCCTCCCCAACGCCGAGAGCACGGCACGACATCCCGGACGCCGACTGCAGACGGCGCCCGCGCGAGAAAAGACAAGGAGTCGGCTGCTAGCCGCAGTCGGACTCAGCTCACCATCGAGCACGACGCAGAAGGCCGCCCCTGAGCTGTGGAACGACGAGGCGATCCGCCTCCTCCATCGCCTCGTGGGGAGAGATATCCCACCCCGCCGCCTGTTATGCATCCGACTCTCGGTGGCCGACTAGGCCACCGCGCAGGAGTCGGCGAGAATGACGCCCGCCACCGGATCGACCGCCTAGCGCGATCCCTGGCGCTAGAAGAAGAAGATGATGTCGGCCCGCCTTGCTTTGGGCCCCGCATCCGTGGCGAACCCTTCCCCAAAGGGTTCTCGCTCCCAAGAGACACGCCAAAATACAACGGCTCCGTGAAGCCGGAAGACTGGTTGATCGATTACTCCACCGCAGTCCGCATAGCAAACGGCAACAGGTGCGTCGCCGTGAAGTATGTCTCGATCATGCTTCAAGGCACGGCACGCACTTGGTTGAACAGCCTCAAGCCCTAAAGCATCAACAGCTGGCTAGACTTCACGGAAGTCTTCATCCGCAATTTCACCAGCACATACAAGCGGCCTCCCAAGCCCCGCCAGCTCTCCTTGTGCATCCAAGGGCCCAGCGAATCAACTCGCGACTACCTCACGCGTTGGGCTGAGCTCCGCAACGCCTGCGAAGGGGTGCACGAGGTTCAAGCCATAGAGTACTTCACCGCCGGGTGCCGAGAGGGCACCCTCCTCAAGCACCGGCTCCTCTACGACGAGCCGACTACCCTCGATGAGCTACTGATCATAGAAGACAAGTACGCCACGGCCGACTCTTCAATGAAGACCGAGCTTCGAGTGGATGCCTCTGGAAAGGTACTCGCTCCGGCTCCCAAGACGCCGACTGGTGACTCCAATCGACGCCCTTATCAGAGCGACAACAAGCGCAAGGCCCCTATGCCGCCTTCCACCAGTCGGCAAGTAGCCACAGTCGAAGACGAACAACCTGAAGAGCGGCCCATGTCCAAGAAGCAGAAGGGCGGCAGGCCGGCTTTCTCCTACGAGCAAACCCTTGATGCCCCCTGCAAGTTCCACAGCGGCGCGAAGCCATCCAACCACATGACTTGGAAGTGTCATTGGCTCACGCGGATCTCCAAAGGCGAAGGGCTGGTGCCGCCTCCACCTGCTGGCCAGCCACCTCCAGCCCCTCAGCATCCGGCTGCTCGACCAGAAGTCAGAGCCATTCAAGACGAGTTCCCGGACGAGCACACCGCCTATGTCGTCTTTACAAGCCAAACTGAAGACAGGCGCAGTCGGCGCCGACAACACCAAGAAGTCAACGCAGTCGCCTCTAACAACCCAGAGTTTATGCATTGGTCTGAGAAGCCCATCAGCTGGAGCCGGGCCGATCACCCAGAGGTGATGTCGTCTCCCGACTCTTATGCATTGGTGTTAGACGCCACCCTCGCGACAGAAAGGCGGGCTGCCCGTTTCTCCCATGTACTGATTGATGGCGGGAGCAGCATCAACATACTATACCGCGACACCATGGAGAAGCTGAACATCAAGACGAAGCAACTCATGCCAAGCCGGACTGTGTTCCATGGCATCGTACCCGGCCTGTCCTGCTCACCAATCGGCAAGATCAAGATGGATGTTCTCTTCGAAGACAAGGATCACTTTCGCCGAGAGGCAGTCTGGTTTGAAGTGGTGGATCTAGAGAGCCCTTACCACGTGTTGCTTGGCCGACCTGCCCTGGCCAAGTTCATGGTTGTGCCCCACTACGCCTACCTCAAGATGAAGATGCCAAGTTCAAAGGGGATCATCACCATAGCCGGAGACTACAAGAAATCCTTCGAGTGTGCTGCAGCCAGCAGCCGGCTGCCCGAGTCCCTCGTGATTGCTAAAGAAAATAAGATGCTGGACCGTGTCGTGGCCATGGCCGGCAAGCAGCCGGCCCTGTCCCCCGACCCCAAGGTATATGATGCTCAAGGCTCCTTCTAGCCGGCCAAGGAAACAAAGAAGATACCTCAGGACCCAGAGAACCCGGAGAGGTTTGCCGTCATTGGAGCAAACCTGGACAACAAATGGGAAGGCGAGCTCGTCGATTTCCTCCATGAGAATCGGGACATCTTCGCGTGGTCCCCAAAGGACATGCCGGGTGTTCCGAAGGATTTCGCCGAGCACAAGCTACACGTCCAAGCAGACGCAAAACCAGTCAAACAACCTCTCCGCCGACTGTCGGAGGAAAAGAGAAGGATTGTAGGAGAAGAGATAGCCCAGCTTCAGGCAGCCGGCTTCATTATGGAGGTGTTTTTTCCAGAGTGGCTTGCCAACCCGGTCCTTGTATTGAACAAAAACAATAAATGGCGCATGTGTATAGATTATACCAGCCTCAACAAAGCCTGCCCCAAAGATCCGTTTGCCTTGCCTCGAATCGATCAAGTGATAGAATCCACAGCCGGATGCGAGCTGTTGAGTTTCTTGGATGCTTACTCAGGCTACCATCAGATCAAGGGTGATCCAGCCGACCGCCTGAAGACCGCCTTCCTCACACCATTCGGAGCTTTCTTCTACCTGACTATGATATTCGGCTTGAGAAATGCCGGTGCCACTTTTCAGCGTTGCATGCAGAAATGCCTCCTCAAGCAACTCGGCAAAAATGCCCACGTCTATGTCGACGATGTTGTGGTGAAGACGGAGAAGCGCAGCACCTTGCTGGAAGACCTCAGAGAAACATTTGACAACTTGCGCCGGTTTCAAATCAAGCTCAACCCTAAGAAATGCGTGTTCGGAGTACCAGCCGGCCAGCTTCTAGGCTTCTTGCTCTCCGAACGCGGCATCGAGTGCAACCCAGTGAAGATCAAGGCCATAGAGAGAATGGAGATTCCTACCAAGCTGCGAGACCTCCAAAAGTTTACCGGGTGCCTGGCCTCCCTGAAACGCTTCATCAGCCGGCTAGGAGAGAAGGCTCTCCCCTTGTACCGACTCATGAAAAAGTCCACCCACTTTGAGTGGAACGACCAAGCAGACCAAGCTTTTCACGAGTTGAAGAAGATGCTGACCACGCCACCTGTCTTGGCGGCGCCGACTGAGAAAGAGCCCATGCTCCTATACATTGCCGCGACTAGCCGAGTGGTCAGCACAGTTATTGTGGTCCAACGCCCAGAAGAAGGCCGGGCTCAGTTAGTCCAGAGGCCGGTGTATTATTTGAGCGAAGTACTGTCCACCTCGAAGCAAAACTACCCGCACTACCAGAAGATGTGCTATGGAGTATACTTCACCGCCAAGAAGCTGAAGCCCTACTTTCAAGAGCATCCCATCACGGTCGTATGTACAGCCCCGCTTGCCAAGATCATAGGCAGCTGGGATGCATCCGGCCGGGTGGCTAAGTGGGCCATTGCGCTGGCTCCTTACACGATCTTCTACCAGCCTCGCACCGCCATCAAGTCCCAAGCATTGGCCGACTTCCTTGTCGACTGGGCCGAGACCCAGTACCTACCGCCGGCTCCCGACTCCACTCATTGGCGGAGGCACTTCGATGGATCCAAGATGCGCACCGGCTTGGGAGCCGGCATCGTCCTCACCTCTCCCAAGGGCGAGAACCTCAGATACACATTGCAAATTCATTTCGCCGCCTCCAACAACATGGCCGAGTATGAGGCGCTCATACACGGGCTCCGGCTAGCCAAAGAGCTCGGCATCCGCCGGATCCTGTGCTATGGTGACTCGGATTTGGTAGTCCAACAATCATCCGGCGACTGGGACGCCAAGGACGCAAACATGGCGAGCTACCGATTCCTTGTTCAGCAAATCAGCGAATACTTTGAAGGATGCGAGTTCCTCCACGTGCCTCGGGCCGACAACGAGCAAGCAGATGCCATGGCACGAATCGGCTCCACCCGATAAGCTATACCAACCGGTGTCTCTCTCCAACGCCTCCTCAAACCGTCTGTCAAGCCATCTCCAGAATCAGACTCCATCTTCGTACCGCCTGCCCCTGATGCAGTTGGATCCGACTTGGGGAACCCAGCAGGCGGCTTGGGGACTTCGACAGGCGGCCCGGGGACTGCCGTAGTCGCACCCGGCTCGGGGACTTCAGAACCCGGCCCGGGGACTGCAGCAGTCGGCCCGGGGACTGCAACGACGCAACAGGCAGTGGCCGACTCCAACTCTTCACCACCCAACCCACCCACCTTTTGTGGCTGCTGCACCACCTTGCGGAAGTGGGCAGCCTTCGCGGCTGCCTCGTCCCGCTTGGTCGCCGCTGCCGCGCTCTTGGGCTTCTTCCGCCGACTGCCGAATAGGCTCGGCACGGCCCGGCGCTTCTGCGCGCTGCCTCGGGCAGCCGGCGTGGCAGATGAACTCGCGCCATGATCAAACGCCGGCTGGCGGCGCGGGACGACTTCCGCCTCGTCATCATCCGGCCAGTCGTCGAAGCTGGCTCCAAGTCCGGAGCCGATTGCCTCGCCGCCTCCCCCCACGGTGTTGTCGTCCAGAGCGGCCGCCCCCAAGTCAGGGTCGTCCAAGTCGTGCGTCGCCCAGTCGGGAAGATATTGGCGCTCCACCCCCGCTGCCCTGGCCACCGGTCGAAGGAGGGGGCTCTGCCAAGACAAACCGACTGGTCAGAGTCCGCCAAGAGAAACTTGGCGACAAAAGTAAAGAAGAGAAGAAAAAGAAAGCTTACCATAGGCGGGGGATTGGCACGGGAGTACGACTCCTTGCCATACTGCCACTCATCGGTGAGCTTGCAGTCCGCGAGGTAGTTCACCATGAGAGCTACCTCGGCATGAGGCATCTCCCTGGTACACAGTCGACTCGGATTGAGTTGGTCGCTCATTTGACAAATCATATGAGGGCGGCCTTGGAGCGGGAGCACCCGGCGCACCACGAAGGCGGCCAGCAGGTCGGGCCCGGTCAGGCCCTCCGACTAGACCATTATCCAGAGTCGCGCGACGGCGGCGGCTCCAGCAGGCGACAGCGTTCCGGCCCAATAGGACCACTGGGGCCGCCTCCCAGCCGGCGGGCTGGCTACATAAGCTGTCAAGTTGACAAAGTCGCCTTGCGGGGCGACGTTCTTCACATAGAAGTAGGATTTCTGCCAGAGCTTCACCGACTGGATCAGTGTGAGGGCAGGAAAGGGGTTGTCGGCTACCGGCCTCCGCACTGCGATGAAGGTGCCGCTCTGAGCCGGCACGCCCCTCATGGCGGTACCGAGCTTGGACTGGAAGAATTCCCCCCAGAGCTCGAGGGTGGGAAGGACGCCGAGGAAGCCCTCGCACAAAGTGACGAAGGTAGACAACAGCACCACCGTGTTTGGAGTAAGGTGGTGCGGCTGGAGCTGGAAGAATTCGAGGAAGGAACGGAAGAAGCCGCTCGCAGGCAGGCCGAGGCTACGCAGGCAGTGCGAGCGGAAGATTACCCGCTCGCCCTCCTCCGGCGCCAGCGAGATCTCCCTCTCCGGCGCAAGACGGACCCACACATGGTCCCTGTCGGGCAACCGCCGCGTCTGACGGAGGAAGTCGATGTGGTCCGCGTGGACGTTGGAGCCGTCCCAGTCTCCGCCGCGCAACATGAGGGCAAGAAGCCGATGAGAAGGGCGCGACCACAGTGAAACCACGACCCCACGGCGGCGAAGCTGCGGGGTAGTGCGATGACTAGAGGGACGACGCGGCGGCGAGGGGCTGCAGCTGCGGAGAGGAGGAAGAAGAAGATGGCGGAGCGAGGGTGAGCGTGCGAGCGTCCGCCGCTCCCCCTCCTCCCCTTATTTATAGCCTCGTGCGGCGAAGCCGAGGAGGCGAGGCATGGGGGGGACGAGGGATTAACTGCGCCCACTCCCCCACGTCCCGTTATTATTGCGCACTAATGGCGTGCGGAAACTGCCGTTGGAAGGCGAATGGCCCGTTTTGGGCCCAAGAAGATCCACACCTAGGCCTAGGCGTGGAAGTGGCGGGCCCCGGCCTGCGGCGACGTCCTGTCACGCGCGTAGGCTGGCAGGCTCTTCCAGCCGAAGGGTGCCACATGGCGCGCGGGCGGCAAGCGGCCGGCCCGCAACCCGACGTGCGCGCCAGCTGGCTCCCGGCTTCAGACTTCAAAACCTCACCAAGACGGCGCACCTGATCAAAGCCAGCTCCTAGCTGCTGGCTCTTCAAGATAGGAAGCTGGTTGAGCTTCTCGTCCTCCTTTCAGCCTCGAAGCCCAACCAGCTTCGGGGACTACTGTAGGAGTAATTGACCATGGGTAGCCTAACCGACTCCCCCTGGTTCTTCAAAAATTATCGGGCCGATCAAGCCTTCAAGCACCCAAAGCACAGGGCCGCCTTCCCCTGGCCGGCTATCTCACGGACCAACTACTGGAAGACGGCCCGGCCCTAAAAACCCTCCCAAAGGGAGCCACAAGATGGCCGACTCCTAGAAGCCGGCCACAAGATGACCGACTCCAAGAAGCCGGCCACAAGAGGACCGACTCCCAGAAGCCGGCCACCAGAAGACCGGCTCCCGGCAAGCGGCCAAGATTGCACCCTCAAGGGCTGCACCCACATAACGGTGACGAGACGGGGTGTGGCTACAGTACGTCCTGCCACCCTCGAATCCCGGAGCACGCGTGGCCGCAGTGCGCCGTACGGTAACCAGCCGCCGGCTTCAGGGGCGAGGCTACAGTAACCAGCCGCCGGCAAGACCCCCAAGCGGTGGGGCCAGCCTGTCGGCCAAGTGGCCGGCAGCCGGCGGGACCCACCAGTCGGCAGGCCCCAGCGGTCGGCGGAGAAGCCGACGGATACAGACACTGACGGCCAGGACCCGCGTCCAGCCGGATTACCATTGTACCCCTAGGGGGTAGGCCTATATAAACCCCCTGGGGCACCCATGCAAAGGGTTGATCTCTTGGAGTTTTAGACACCACATAGAGAGAAGAGGAGAGCTAGCCTTGCCCTTCTTCTTCCTCTAGCCAAACAGCTCAAGGAGCCACTTGTAGCCACTTGTGTTGATCTAGTGATCATGCAGAGACCCCGCAGAGCAGGACTAGGGGTGTTATCTCCACGGAGAGCCCCGAACCTGGGTTAGATTCGCCGACATGCATGTCTTCGCCTAATCCCGTTTCGAGGCACCGGCGATGTCTTACTGGCTCCCACAATGATAAGCCACCCGTTGGCATATGTCGCACCTACCACCCGACACGGGCGCCGGCATGCGCAACGGCGGCGGCGGCATATTGATGAGTGCGCATATGGGAGCTTAGTTTAGTTTTATCGTACTAGTACACGTAAACATTAGACTGAGGCAATGCTTATATTAGTTAAAACAACCATGATACGGAATCCTGTACAAGCGCGTGAACCGCGGCCGCGCGGTCGATCGAATGGTGCGTCACCATGTCGCGCTCGCAGGACACCCGCCGAACCTTTTTGTGTGTGCGAAAACAATCCCCGAATATTACTCAACTTTTTTTCCTGGAAATGTTCTTGATGCTACAATATTTCCATATATTTGAATTTAGCTCCAGTTTGTGTTTATTTGGATTTGGACATTTTAGGTGCGCCCAGTTTTTTTTAATACTGATTTTGTGTGTGTGACTGAGAGAGAACGTGTGTATGTGTCCATATGTGTGTTGCGGCTGAAGGGCAATGTGGAGTCGGTGTGCGTGTGACAGAGACATAGAGAGGTGTGAATGCGCAGATGATCATGCATGAGTGAGACATAGACAGATGCCGATACGTTGTGTATACATGAGAGAACGGTCTTCTATTTGTACTTGTGTGTGTGTGTGTGTGTGTGAGAGAGAGAGGAGCATCCGTAACACAACAACCATCTCTCTCCATTCGTCCGTCCCTCGCACGATCGCATGTAACACATGCATCAACGCACACATTTTCACACCCTCACCCGGCCCGTGCCCACCTCAAGGCCCGCACATCGCTCTCTATCTCGCACGCACAATCTCTTCGTGAAAACCCTATTTAGCATGTAGCTTTCTATCACATACACACACACTTCTCTCCATAGGTTTGATTTCTCTCAATACCTCACACACACACACGCCCACACACACAGACACACACACAACACACTCACTCCCCCTCCCCCGAGCACACAATTCATCCCCATCAAAGGCTATATGGAGACCACTCTCGCGTGTGCTTCTCTGCACCCCAGCATGCACAACACCTCAACCTTCAAAGAGGAAATCGAGGAGATCAAAGACGGCGACCACACTGCACTAGAGAATGCGGGGCCATTTGGAAGTAGGATGATGTGACGACGGCTGACTGCCTCCTCCCCCTCTCTCTCCCGCACAAAATTACCAATCCCTCTCTCTCCCGCACAAAATTATCAATCCCTCAACCCACGAGATCCTTCCCCTCTCGTCCATGTTTTTCCAGTTCTCTCATCAAACTTGTTGTCTCTTCTCCTTCCACGTCTACAGAATCTGGATGCACACACATCTCACGTATATTACATGTCTCCATCTATCTCACAGACCTAACTTCTTCCTCTCTCTTTCTCTCTCTCTCTCTCTCTCTCGTTAGGTTTGTCTCCTACTGTCTAGTCTACATACACACAATCTTTACCGCCCTATCTACTCCATCTTCACAAGCTCTCTCTACACTTTTCATTTACACATTGGGATGTGTTCAAAATGTTGCTTTTATAATGGATGATGTAGAGTTATGGTTGGTTTTGTTGCATCCTACAAAGTAATAACTATGAAATGCATTTAGATTCTCATTTGAATGGGATTATGTGAGTTTGAGCATATTGTGAAGTAATAAAGACCTCGTATACATCCTGGAATTCAACAATGATAGTAACTATTGAATTGTATAGACCATTACATTCAAAGTCAGTAGTCTAATATATTTATTTCACAATTACAACAAATGATTAATTCATTACAAACTAAGAAAACAAATGTGTACTCCCTCCGTTTTTATTGAAGTCCGCGTATTAGCATTGGTCAAAGTCAAGTTTTGTAAACTCTCAGAAAGTTTAGACCAAAAAATATTAACATATACAATAACAAATAAATACCATTAGATTCATTATTGAATGTACTTTCACATCATACATATTTGTTATGGTAAATGTTTATATTTTCTATAAACTTGGTCAAACTTTAGGAAGTTTGACTTCGGTCAAACCTAATATGCAGAGTTAATAAAATTGGAGGGAGTACTAGTAGTTACTAGTACCACTCGCTAGTTGCTTAGCCCAATCACCCAACACGCCACACGGGGAGTTCAGTGTCACAAAATTTTGAGGTCGGCGGGAAAATCTCCCGCAACCCTGATTCGAGCAGTGCAAAGTTACCATCATAATCTTCGGAACAGGTCTACGAATTACGCTTGGTAGGGGCCTGTTTTCGTAACTTCAGGTTCACCCTACCCAGCCAACCCCACCCCAGCACCCAGAGTAGTACACCTGAATACTCCACATTTTCTATCCCCACACCAAAATAGACTTCTCCACGGCACTGCAGCCTTCGTGCTCCTCCCCTTCTCCATCGCCGCACTCGTCCACCGCAGCGCATCTGCCTCATCGACGACATCGTACGCCGCACTGGAGCCGGTCCACCGTTGTCGTCGTACACGGAGCCTCTTCCCCGGCACCATCTTCCAGGGTCTCGGATCTGCTTCCCGGAAGCCGACGCGAAGAGTAGAAGCACCACCGTCGTGGACAATGAACTGACTCCCGTTGCAGACCATGATGCACAGAGGCCGCCGCTACCATCGTTCTCCTCCTCGATTGGTAATGTGTGTATTGAATCACTTAGAAGTACATGTGCAGTTCCTATTTTGTTCCTACCTACCCTTCAAATTTCCTGGTTGCTATTGTTCCCGTAAAAGTAATTGGTTATAGTTGTTCAACAGAATACCAGCTTGTAATTGTGCGTCGCTCCTATATCACGCTGTGCTTGAGTAGGTTGTTCGTCTGCAACCAGTAGTGTGGCAAATGATGGAAAGTTTTTTAGAACTAGCAAGATGCTCATGCATTGCACGGAACATCAAGAGGCATTTGTATGAGTAGTTTATCTTGTAGGAGAAAAGGATGAACGTGGGAAGGCCTTATTTCCAAATCTGGAGAGGCGTGTGGGTATCTTTCTGCAAAATTGCCATAGTTTCCTTTTTATCCGTCAGATATAAGTCGGACGACCTATATTGCAGGATGGCAGGCACACCATCATCACCAACTTTTTTTTGAAAAGAAAAAGAAAGTAGAAAAAAGAGTAGAGAGTAGACAAGCAGAGATAAATATTAAATATAAAATAAATATAATAGTAGAGAAGAGAGTAGAGATAAATATTAAATATAAAATGAATATAATAGTAGAGAAGAGAGTAGAGATAGCAGGTGTCGGTGTCAAAACCGACGGATCTCGGGTAGGGGGTCCCGAACTGTGCGTCTAAGGCGGATGGTAACAGGAGGCGGGGGACACAATGTTTACCCAGGTTCGGGCCCTCTCGATGGATGTAATACCCTACTTCCTGCTTGATTGATCTTGATGATATGAGTATTACAAGAGTTGATCTACCACGAGATCGTGGAGGCTAAACCCTAGAAGCTAGCCTATGGTATGATTGTTGTTGTCCTACGCACTAAACCCTCCGGTTTATATAGACACCGGAGGGGGCTAGGGTTATACAGAGTCGGTTACAAGGGAGGAGATCTACATATCCGTATTGCCAAGCTTGCCTTCCACGCCAAGGAAAGTCCCATCCGGACACGGGACGAAGTCTTCAGTCTTGTATCTTCATAGTCCAACAGTCCGGCCAAAGGATATAGTCCGGCTGTCCGAGGACCCCCTAATCCAGGACTCCCTCAGTAGCCCCTGAACCAGGCTTCAATGACGATGAGTCCAGCGCGCAGATTGTCTTCGGCATTGCAAGGCGGGTTCCTCCTCTGAATACTCCATAGAAGATTTTGAACACAAGGATAGTGTCTGGCTCTGCAAAACAAATTCCACATAGCAACATAGAGAGAATAATATTTCCACAAATCTAATCTACCGACGCGTTTTGGAGCATGACATCACACCACCGCCCGGTCATTATTCGAACCGTTTTCCACAACCAGCCACAACACGTATTGCAAGGCGGTTTCCTTGGCACGTCTTGTCGAAGCAGAGATCGTGTCCCCTTATCACGGGATTCTCATCAATACGGGTGTGGGTAACCCAACCGCGCCATCAATTACGGCGCTTGGGGAATAAGCGATTTTACCAGGTAGGTGGGGAGGCGCATAGCCTCTTCCGCCCTTATAAAGGGACAAGGATTCACCCTTTTCACCTACGCCTTCTTCCTCCTAGCTCATCCATTCTTGCGCACTCGAGCTCCAGCGCCCAAGTTCGCGTTTTTCTTCTCAAACCACTCCAAGCATGTCCGGAGAGGGAGGCAAGTGGATGGTCTCCTCCGTTACGGAGGAGAACATCACAAAGCTGCGGGGAGCCGGATATCTGGCTGCGGATATCGCGCACCGGCTGCCAGATGCGGGGCAGATCATCCCTACTCTAGAACCCCATGAGAGGGTGGTTTTCCTTACCCACTTCGTCTGCGGACTGGGATTTCCCCTCCACCCGTTTGTCCGTGGGCTCATGTTCTACTACGGGCTGTACTTTCACGATCTGGCCCCAAATTTCATCCTCAACATCTCGGCGTTTATCGTCGTGTGCGAGGCCTTCCTCCGCATCCGACCACATTTTGGCCTGTGGCTGAAGACCTTCAATGTTAAACCGAAGGTGGTGGCCGGCCAGCAAGCGGAGTGCGGAGGCGCCATGGTGGGCAAAATGCCCAACGTCACCTGGCTCGAAGGCTCCTATGTGGAGACCATAAAGGGGTCGCAATCGGGTTGGTTCTACATCACCGAGCCACGCGACACCAACTGGGTGGCGGCCCCCAAATTTCGATCCGGAATCCCCATGTGGCTCGCCTCCTGGAAAGAGAAGGGCCTGTCCTGGGGTCCCCGGTAGAGCTGACTGGACTTCAGACATGCATCAAAAACATGATGAGCAAGAAAATCAAGCTCGTCAACGTGTCAAAGACGGGCATTCACCTTGTGGGAGTTCGACCCGGCCGAGCACCAGACGCTGCGAGAGCTCTTCGACACGACGCACAAGGACGTCTGGAAGGTGCTGTTCAAGGGCTCCGAGGTACCACCTCCCCTTACCGAGGACCGCGGACTCAGCGCAAAGCGCCCTGCGAATCCGGTAAGTCTTTTATATCTTATAAGATGTTCATTTCCCCAGTATAACTACGGGCGGGGTCTAATCCTCCACGCCGTTTAACAGGACTGGGTAGCAACAGCGGAGCGGATCGATTGTCCGGCTCCCCTGCCCGAAGATCCAGCAGATGCTCCCTAACAGAGATGCTGGTTCCGACACCTTAGGAGGTGCCGGAGAAGAGGGCCAAGAAGAAGGCCACGTGTCGGGTGGTTGGTGCGACATATGCCAAGGGATGGCTTATCATTGTGGGAGCCAATAAAACGTCGCCGGTGCCCGGAAACGGGATGAGGCGAAGACATGCACGCCGGCGAATCTTACCCAGGTTCGGGGCTCTCCGAGGAGATAACACCCCTAGTCCTGCTCTGCGGGGTCTCCGCATGATTGCTAGTTCGATAAAAGGTAGCTACAATCGCTCCTCGAGCTGTTGAGATCAAGGGAGAAGAAGAACAAGGCTAGCTCTTGCTTCTCTCTATCTATGGTGTGTGTGCTATGCTTAGGAGGCAGCTCTATGCTTAGAGGCCAACTATGCTTAGGTGTGAACCCTTTGCATGGGTGCTCCGGGGGGTTTATATAGGCCTACCCCACGGGGGTACAATGGTAATCCGACTGGGAACTGGTCCCAGCCGTCAGTGTCTACGCTCGCCGGCTTCTCCGCCGGCTGCTGGGTCCCGCCGGCTGGTGGGTCCCGCCGGCTGCCGGCTACTTGGTCGACAGGCCGGCCCCACCGCCTAGGGTCTTGTCGGCGGCTGCTTACTGTAGCCTCGCCTATGATGACGAGGGCTTCGTAAGCGTGGCTACAGTGGGCCGCCTCGGGGGCTATCACTGTAGCCTTACCTCGTCTTGTCTCCTTAATGGGGCTCCTGCTTCGAGGAAGGGAGTAGCCGGCTTCTGGAGGCCGGCTATGCTCTTGGCCGACTGGGAAAGGACGGGCCGCCTTCGCGCCTCTCTGTGGCTGAAGGGGCCCGTAGTCCTTGGGCCGTACAGGAGTGGGTCGTGGATGACGTCGAGGCTAGCATGGCTACAGTGCTGAGCCGCATGGTAGACGGCCGTCCCGTACGGCCTCCTGTAGCCATGACCGCCTCGGGCTTCGGGGGTAGTGGGCCGCACTGTGGCCACACCTCGTCGTGTCGCCGTTATGTGGGAACAGCTTTGGTGGTTGTGGTCTCGGCCGGCTGCTAGGAGCCGGCGTCCTTCTTGGCCGGCTTCTTGGAGTCGGCCACCCCGTAGTCGTCCTGGGGAGAGGTTACCCGAGGCTGGGTCGCCTTCCGGGAGTCAGCTTTAGAGGTAGCCGGCCAGGGAAGGCGGCCCAAATGCTTGGAGTGCTTGAAGGCCCAAAGGCCTGATAATTTTTCTAAAGAGCCAGGGGTAGTCGGTTTGGCTACCCGTGGCCAATTACTCCGACAGTAGTCCCCGAAGCTGATTGGGCTTCGAGGTGGAGCAGGGGTTGAGAAGCTCGATCAGCTTCCTATCTTGACAAGCCGGCAGCTGGGAGCCGGCCTTGGTCAGGTGCGCCGCCCGAGTCGAAATCTTCTGGAGTCGGAGGGCAGGAACCAGCAGGCACGTGCACCGGGCCGCGGGCCGGCCACGGGCCGTTGGCGAACCACGTGGCCGGAAAGCCTGCCAGCCCACGCGCGTGACGGGACGTCGCCACAGGGCGGGGGCCCGCCATGTCTGCGCCCCGGCCCAGGCGCGGATCCTTTGTATCCCGAAACCGCCCGCACGTTCCGTGCGGCAGTTTCGGCTCGCATTTATGCGCTATAATCGCGAGACGTGGGGGGAGTGGGCGCAGTTAATCCCACGTCTCCCCCCCACGTCCGGCCTCTTCGGCCTCGTGAGGCTATAAGTAGGGGGAGGTGGAGGGCGGCAGGCCCTCGCACGCTCCTCCTACTTCCACCGTCTTCTTCCCTCGCTCGTTCTCGCAACAGCGCCTCGCCGCCGCGCCCTTCCACCGCACGCTCCTCTGCCGCCGCGCTAGCTCTCGCCATGCCTCCCCATGTAGAGCAGCTTGGCGGGGATTGGGACGGCTCCATTGTCCATGACGACCACGTCGACTTCCTCCGCGACACGCGGCGGCTGCCCGGCGCGGACAAAGTGGAGGTCCGCCTTGCGCCGGCGAAGGAAATCTCGCCGAGGCCGCAGGAGGGCGAGCGGGTGGTCTTCCGCTCGCACTTCTTGCGCGGCTTCGGCCTGCCAGTGAGTGCCTTCTTCCGCTCCTGGCTCGAATTCTATCAGCTCCAGCCGCACCATCTCACCTCCAACGCGGTGGTGCTGCTGTCCGCCTTCGTCACCCTGTGCGAGGGCTACCTCGGCGTCCTCCCCACCCTTGAGCTCTGGGGGGGGGGTTCTTCCAGTCGAAGCTGGGCACGCGCATGTGGGGCGTGCCGGCTCAGACTGGCGCCTTCATCGCGTCGCCGAGACCGGCCGCCGACAACCCCTTCCCCGTCATCACGCTGATCCAATCGGTGAAGAAGTGGTAGAAGTCGTACTTCTACGTGCGGAACATCGCTCCGCGGGGCGACTACATCAACCTGCCGGCTTACGTAGCCGGCCCACCGGCGGCCAGGCTGCCCCAGTGGTCCTTCCGGGCTATGACGCTGTCGCAGGCAGGAAACACCGCCATCGCCCGACTGCGGATGATGGTCCAGTCGGAGGGCCTGACGGGGCCCGACCTCCTGGC
Organism: Aegilops tauschii subsp. strangulata; assembly: GCF_002575655.3. Classification (NCBI taxonomy): domain Eukaryota; kingdom Viridiplantae; phylum Streptophyta; class Magnoliopsida; order Poales; family Poaceae; genus Aegilops; species Aegilops tauschii. The sequence continues at coordinate 554,925,085 of NC_053041.3, read as the reverse complement.
CGCGTTCGTCACGCGCCGGGTTCTTCCGCTCCAGAGCCGGCCTCATCTGATCTGTCAGATGAGCGGCCAGCTCGATCCGAGCCGAATGTGCACCAAGGAGATGCCGCGGCACGAGGTCGCCTACATGGTGAACTACCTCGCCAACTGCCAACTCTCTGAAGAGTGGCAATTCGGCAAGGAGCCATATAGCCGTGCCAATCCTCCGCCTACGGTACGCTCCCCTTGTCTCTTTTTCTCTCTCTCTCTCTCTCAGCCTTGTTGCCGAGTTCCTCTGGGCTGACTCTAACTTAGTCGGCTTGTTCTTCGACAGAGCCCTCTGCTTCGGCCGGCCAGCGGGTCAGACGCGGAGCGTCGCTTCGTCGCCGACCGGACCGAACACGACCTGGAGGACCCCGACCTGGGGGCGGTCCATATGGACGACGCCATCGAGCCGGCCGGTGGCCAAGCCGGCGGCGAAGCAGGCGGCTCCGGGTTCACTGCTACCTTCGACGACTGGCCGGACGAGGATGAAGCCGAAGCCGTCCCGCGCCGCCAGCCGGCATAAGGACGCAGCGCGGGCTCCTCCGGCGCGCAGCCTGCTCGGGGTGGAGGCCAGAAGCGTCGCGCCGCCCAGGGCTTGTTCGGCAGCCGAACAAAGAAACCCAGGGGCGGGGTGGCAGCCACCAGGCGGGAAGAGGCGGCCGCGAAGGCGGCTCGCTTCCGCAAAGTGGTGAAGCAGCCGCAGACCGTGTCGGCGTAAGCTTTCTTTCTCTGTGTACTCTCTTTCTTTCTTTTCTTTCATTCTTTGGTGGTTCTTGAACTCTCGTCCTTTTCTTCGACGATCAGAGCTCCGTTGTCACTTGAGCGGGCGGCTGCCGGCTCCGTCGTCGAGTCGCCAGGGGGCTCTGGGAGCACCACCCACCGCGTAGATCCCCGCGCCGCCCTCCAGGAGGCGACAGAAAGGAACGCGCGGGAGGTGCGGGAGGAGCAGGAGGCGCGGGAGGCGGAGGCACGGAAGGCAGCCGCCGCCCAGGCGGCTCGGGAGGAAGAGGCGGCGAAGGCACTCGCCGAGGCCGCAGCCAGGGCCCAGGCAGAGGCTGAGGCCGTGGCGGCGGCAGGGGAGGCTTTGATGGTCACCCCCCCTGCGCGCCATGGCGCCTGGGGACGTGGAGCCCTCGCCAGGGGGAGCCGGCGGTTCCCAGCCGGGGCTGGGAGGAAGCGGCGACGACATCGTCATTTTGGAGAAGGGGCCGAAGCCGACCCAGCCAACTGGGGCGGCCCAAGGCGGCCGTCCTGATTCGCCGCCTGCACAGTCGGCGGAGGGCGAGCCGGCCGCGGGGGCTGAGGTGGCGGTCCGGGTTCCGCCAAGCCGGCGTGCGGGGAAGACCGCGTCGGAGACGCAGAAGGCTGCGTCGGAGCCACAGCCGGCCGTGGGCTCCAGCTCGTCGGCCCGAGACGCGGAGGCGGCCAGCGCTACCTCGGGGTGGACGCCGGGCGGAGGGACAACCGTAGTGAACGTGGCTGCACAAGACGTCCGGACCCGGCTCCAAAGCCAAGCCGCGGCGCTGAGGCAGTTCACCGACGAATTCCTCGCAACGCGGGCAGCCATCCGGGTTAGTATTCCCGTCTTGTTTCTTCTTGAACTTGATTTCTTCCGTGGGGGTGCGTCAGCGCACCCACTGGGTGTAGTCCCCGAGTTCCGAGTCAGCTGCTGAGCAGGCGGCTTGGGACTTCTTGGAGAATTTGCATTTGCTGTTTTTGTTCTCACTTCGGTCTTCTGTCCATCTTGCAGGACTACCACAACCTTCGAGCGGCCGCCTTTAACTCCCAGGCTCGGGAGCTGACTCAGAAGACCGCCGACCTTACTGAGAGCCGAGGTATGTGACTTGATCTTTATCTCATGTGGGGGCGCGTCAGCGCACCCACTGGGTGTAGTCCCCGAGATTCGGGCCGACTGCTGAGCAGTCGGCTCGCATCTTCCTTGACGATTTCTTATTGTTCATCTTCTTCTTCCGTTCCTGCAGCGGCCAACGCCGGTCTGAGGGCACAGCTGGGGGAGTCCCAGACTGCTCTTCGTGCCAAGGATGCCGAGTTCGCCGCCTTGGTGCAGGAGCGCGACCGCCTAGTCAAGAAGCTGGCCGACCAGTAGGAAGGCCACAAGGCGGCGCTGAAGGCTGCGCAGGATCGCGAACCCACCCTCCAGGCCGAGTTCGAGACGGAAGCGGCCGGCTGGGCAGAGGCCAGGCAGACTCTGATCTCCGGCTATGGCCAGATCGAGGATCTAGTTGACGGTAAGTCGTCTACCCCTTCGTCCTTTCTTGCCGTCTGCCACTATGGCTTGTTTTTCTGATTTTGGTGTTCTTCTCTTCCTTTCTTCTTCTTCGCGCAGAGTATTTCCCTGGCTACTCAACTGCCGCCAACCAGGCCATCGAGCCCCGTCGCCAAGCGAAGAGGCAAGCCGGCTTTGAGATCTCGCCGACCGCCGGCCGCTCGCTGGAGGAACAGCTCCTGGCGATCCAGGCTCGCATCCAGCCGGCTCACCGGCTGCTCCGCCGGCTTCAGCGTGCCGGGTCACAGGTCTTGGCCGCCCTCTGGCCCGGCCAAGTGGTCCCTCGCACCCCAGTCGGACCGCTGACTGGCTGGAGGTAGCAGTCGGCCGCTTCGAGGTTTGGAAGGCGTCGGCGGCTCGCTCCGGTGCCAGGCGGGCGCTGGAGTTCGTCAAGTCCTAGTATCCTGGCCTGAACCTGGACCAGCTGGCTACCTGGCGGCAGCAAGCCGACACGGAGCTGGAGCCGGTGCGGCTGGCCATCATTCGGCGGGCTTCGGCGATCGCCGACTACACCGACACCAACGTCTTCGCCCCCGAGGTGGACGACAATGGAGTCGCCCAGCCGGAAGAGTGGTTCGGGCTGGACCCGGCGTACGGTGAGGACTCGGCGGAGGAGATCGACTCCAGCGACGAGGGCGAAGAGGAAGAGGAGGAGGGTGAAGACGCCGAGCCGGCTGGTGGAGTAGCCGGCCAGCCTCAGCCTGACCGCGCCTCCAGCACTACGTCACGCGCGAGTGCGTCTCCTGCCGCAGGAGGTGGTCAAGCCGGGACCAGCTAGGTGGCCAGTTCTTCAGCCGGCGAGGCCGCCTTCACCGACCAGCTCGGCCTTCATGTCGCGCCCTAGTCTTCTTTCTTTTGTTTTCCTGTCTTGTTACTTTTGAACAATGTTTGGTTAAGTCTGCACAATTCCACCCACTGGGTGTATTCAAACTTAAGTCTGTTGCCGGCCTGTTGGCGGCTTTATGTACATATATCTTAAGCATTTGGTCTTTCCTTGTACTTTGCTCTTTGTCCTTCTGCTTTTTCCTTTGCCGCACTCCCTTGGTTGCCGCCTCCCCAGTCAAACAGTTGCTCTGCAATCTGTAGCCGGGGAGTGCCTGGCCGGTTGGGGAGGGGGAAGTACTTTAGCTCTGCTGGACTAAAGCTAAGTTTTTAGGAAGCCGGCCAGCCGGCTGCTTTGACAGCCGGCAGGCATATTTGGAGGCCGTCTCTTTGCTATATAGGTTAGTTGTTCCTTAGCCATTTTTCATGTGGGCGTCCTTTCTGTCTTCTCTCTTGCTAGTCGGTCAGTCAGTTCTTTGAGCTGCGACTTTCAACAAGAGAGGACTTGGGAGCCAGCGCACTACTTTTCTGACTTTAGGAAGAACTTTCGATATAGCTTAAGGCGGCCAGTCCCCGGGCCGACTAGTCGAACCCGGTGCCGGACAAAAATTCAAAATGTAATAATACATTCATGGATATGACACTCGTCAGTCATAGATAAATAAAAAGGCAGTCCCCGAGTACTGTTCGGGGGGCCTGTTGGTTTGTACTTAATACAAAAGGGTAGCGTGATACATACTGCTTTTCAGCTGTAAAATCGTCTTAGAAGGTTTGCGTTCCATGGTCGCTCCAACTCCTTGCCGGAGTCGTCTCTCTTGCGTGCTCTTGGTTTTTGCGCGTCGATAAGTAGTAGGAGTCGTTGCCGAGTGCCTTGCTGACGACGAAAGGGCCTTCCCAAGGGGCCGAGAGCTTGTGCTGGCCGGCTGTTCGCTGGATCAGCCGGAGAACAAGGTCGCCCTCTTGGAAGGATCTTGGCTTGACCTTGCGGTTGTAGTAGCGGCGCAGCCCTTGCTGGTAGATGGCGGACCGGCTGAGTGCCAATAGTCGGCCTTCTTCCAGTAGGTCCACGCCGTCTTCTCTTGCTTCTTTGGCTTCCTCCTCCGTGTACATGGTGATCCGAGGCGAGTCGAACTCGATGTCTGTTGGGATGACAGCCCCGGCACCGTACACGAGGAAGAATGGGGTGAAGCCGGTTGACTTGTTGGGTGTAGTGCGCAGACTCCAGAGGACAGCCGGCAGCTCTTTGAGCCAGCAGCCGGCCGATCGCTCCAGTGGTACAACCAGTCGGGGCTTGATGCCGGAGAGGATGAGTCCATTTGCTCGCTCGACCTGGCCGTTTGACTGTGGGTGGGCAACGGACGCTAAGTCCAGTCGGATGCCCTGTGTCGCGCAGAAACGTGCCAGTGCTCCTTTGGCGAAGTTCGTGCCGTTGTCGGTGATGATGCTGTGCGGCACGCCGTACCGACTGGTGATGTCGGTGATGAATGTCACGGCAGTCGGCCCGTTCAGCTTCTTGATCGGCTTGGCTTTGATCCACTTTGTGAACTTGTCCACAGCAACGAGTAGATGTGTCAAGCCGCCGCGGGCTGTCTTGAAAGGGCCCACCATGTCCGGTCCCCAGACGGCAAAAGGCCAGGTGAGGGGAATGGTCTTGAGTGCAGAAGCCGGCAGATGTTGCTTGGAACTAAAAACTTGGCATCCTCTGCAGCTCTTGACTATTTCTTTAGCATCCTCCAAGGCAGTCGGCCAGAAGAAACAGTGGCGGAAAGCTTTGGCCACGAGGGATCTTGAGGCTGCGTGATGGCCGCATTCGCCTTGGTGGATGTCTTTGAGGATTGCCACTCCTTTTTCTGGCTCGACACAATGCTGGAAGACTCCAGTGACGCTGCGCTTCACAAGCTCTCTGTTGATTATTGTATATGTTGTGGCTCGTCGTTGCACTAGTCTTGCTGAGATCTCGTCAGCCGGCAGCTCTCTGCTGACTAGGAACTTGAGGATGGGCTGGGCCCATGAGGGAGCTGTGACTTCTTCTTCTGTTAATGTGGCCACCATGACTCGGGTGGGTGGGTTGGGCGCTGAATTGGAGTCGGCCACTGCTTCTTGTGTCGTTTCAGTCCCCGGGCCGGGTGCGACTACGGCAGTCCCCGGGCCAGTCGTCGAAGTCCCCGTGCCGCCTGCGGGATTTCTCGAGTCGGATCCGGCTGTTTCTGGTGCAGGCGGTACGAAGATGGAATCTGACTCTGGAGACAGCTTGATGGACGGCTTGAGGAGGCGCTGGAGGGAGACGCCAGTCGGTATGGCTTGTCGGGTGGAGCCGATCCGTGCTAGGGCATCTGCTTGGTCGTTGTCGGCCCTTGGCACGTGAAGGAACTCGCACCCTTCGAAGTATCCGCTTATCTGCTGGACGAGGAAACGGTAGCTCGCCATGTTCGCGTCCTTGGCGTCCCAATCACCAGATGACTGCTGGACCACCAAGTCTGAGTCGCCGTAGCACAGGATCCGGCGTATGCCGAGTTCTTTGGCTAGCCGGAGCCCATGTACGAGCGCCTCGTACTCGGCGATGTTATTGGAGGCGGCGAACTGGATCTGTAGCGTGTACTTGAGCTTGTCGCCTTTGGGAGAGGTGAGGACGATGCCGGCTCCCAAGCCGGTGCGCATCTTGGACCCGTCAAAGTGCATCTGCCAATGGGTAGAGTCGGGAGCCGGCGGTAAGTACTGGGTCTCGGCCCAGTCGACGAGGAAGTCGGCCAATGCTTGCGACTTGATGGCAGTGCGGGGTTGATAGAAGATCGTGTAGGGTGCCAAGGCAATGGCCCATTTGGCAAACCGTCCGGATGCATCCCGGCTGCCTATGATCTCGGCAGCGGGGCAGTGCACACGACCATGATGGGGTGCTCTTGGAAGTAGGGCTTCAATTTCTTGGCAGCGAAGTACACCCCATAGCACATCTTCTGGTAGTGCGGGTAGTTTTGCTTTGAGCTGGACAGTACTTCGCTGAGATAGTAGACCGGCCTCTGGACTAGCTGAGCTCGGCCTTCCTCCGGGCGCTGGACCACAACAACACTGCTGACGACTCGGCTTGCCACGGCGATGTAGAGGAGCATGGGCTCCTTCTCAGTCGGCCACGCCAGGACAGGCGGAGTGGTCAACATTTTCTTCAACTCATGGAAGGCTTGGTCGGCTTGATCATTCCACTCAAAGTGAGTGGACTTCTTCATGAGTCGGTACAGGGGGAGAGCCTTCTCTCCTAGTCAGCTGATAAAACGGTTTAGGGAGGCTAAGAAGCCAGTGAACTTCTGCACATCTCGCAGCTTGGTGGGAATCTCCATCCTCTCGATGGCCTTGATCTTGACAGGGTTGCACTCAATGCCGCGTTCGGAGACCAGGAAGCCTAGCAGCTGGCCGGCTGGTACTCCGAACACGCATTTCTCGGGGTTGAGCTTGATCTGGAATCGGCGCAAGTTGGCGAATGTTTCCTTCAGGTCTTCCAGCAAGGTACCGCGCTTCTCTGTCTTCACCACAATGTCGTCTACGTAGACCTGGGCATTTCTGCCGAGTTGTTTCAAGAGACATTTCTGCATGCAACGCTGAAAAGTGGCACCGGCATTTCTCAAGCCGAATGTCATTGTCAGGTAGCAGAAAGCTCCAAAGGGTGTGATGAAGGCAGTCTTCAGGCGGTCAGCCGGGTCCAACTTGATCTGGTGATACCCTGAGTATGCATCCAACAAACTTAACAGCTCGCATCCGGCTGTGGAGTCTATCACTTGGTCAATCCGTGGCAGAGCAAACGGATCTTTTGGGCAGGCCTTATTCAAACTCATGTAGTCTATACACATACACCATTTGTTATTCTTCTTCAGAACCAGAACTGGGTTGGCAAGCCATTCTGGAAAGAACACTTCCATGATAAAGCCGGCGGCTAGGAGCCGGGCTATCTCTTCTCCCACGATTCTTCGCTTCTCTTCTGATAGTCGGTGGAGGGGTTGCTTGACCGGCTCCGCATCAGCTCGGACATGTAGTTTGTGCTCGGCGAAATCCTTCGGGACACCCGGCATGTCCTTTGGGGACCATGCAAAGATGTCTCGATTCTCACGGAGGAAGTCGACGAGCTCGCCTTCCTATTTACTGTCCAAGTTCGCCCCAATCACAGCGAACCTCTCCGGGTTCTCCGGGTCCAGAGGTATCTTCTTCGTCTCTTTGGCAGGCTGGAAGGAGCCCTGCGCATCGCAATCCTTGGGGTTGGGGGACAAGGCCGGCTGCTTGCCGGCCATGGCCACAACCCGTTCCAACATCTTCTTCTCTTCTGCCACCATGAGGGACTCGGCCAGACGGCTACTGGCCATGGCGCACTCGATGGACTTCTTGTAGTCCTCGGCTACCGTGATGATCCCCTTCGAGCTCGGCATCTTCATCTTCAGGTAGGCGTAGTGGGGCACAGCCATGAACTTGGCCAAAGCAGGTCGGCCAAGCAGGGCATGATAGGGGCTCTCCAAGTCCACTACCTCGAACCATATCGCTTCCCGGCGAAAATGATCTTTGTCTCCGAAGAGAACATCCATTTTGATCTTGCCGATTGGAGAGCGAGATAGGCCGGGTACGATACCATGGAAGACAGTGCGGCTCGGCATGAGCTGCTTAGCTTTGATGTTCAGCTTCTCCAAGGTATCGCGGTACAGTATGTTGATACTGCTTCCGCCGTCTATCAGGAAGCGGGAAAATCTGGCAGCTCGCCTCTCCGTCGCGAGGGTGACGTCCAAGACCATCGCATAGGAGCCAGGCGAAGGCATCACCTCTGGGTGGTCGGCCTAGCTCCAGCTGATTGGCTTTTCTGACCAGTGCATGAACTCGCCGGTGCTAGAGGCGACTGCGTTTACTTCTTGGTGCTGCCGACGTCGGCTGCGCTTGTCGTCGGCTTGACTAGTGAAGACGACGTAGGCGGCGTGCTCTTCGGGGAATTCGTCTTGGATGGCGCCGACTGCCGGCCGAGCCGCCGGCTGCTGGGGGGCTGGAGGCGGCGGGCCGGGGGGCGGAGGCGGCACCATCCCTTCGCCCTTGGTGATGCGGGTGAGCCAGTGGCATTTCCGGGTTGTGTGGTTGGACGGCTTCGCGCCGCTGTGGAACTTGCAAGGGGCGTCGAGTGCTTGCTCGTAGGAGAAAGACGGCTGCCAGGGCGGCCGGGCACCCTTCTTCTTGGGAGCGGGCCGCTCTTCTGGCTGCTCGTCCTCAATAGTGGCCACCTGCCGACTGGAGGAAGTCGGCATGGGGCCCTTGCGCTTGTGGTCGTTCTGGTAGGGGTGCCGGTTAGGGTCGCCAGCCGGCGTCTTGGGAGCCGGAGCAATTACTTTTCCCGAGGTGTCTACTCGCAGCTCGGTCTTCATCGAGGAGTCGGCGGTGGCGTATTTGTCGGCGATGACCAGCAACTCATCGAGGGTAGCCGGCTCGTCGCAGAGGAGTCGGTGCTTGAGGAGGGTGCCCTCTCGGCACCCGGCGGTGAAGTACTCGATGGCTTGGACATCGTGCACTCCCTCGCAGGAGTTGCGGAGCTCGGCCCATCGCATGAGGTAGTCGCGGGTCGACTCGTTGGGCCCCTGGACGCAGAGGGAGAGCTGGCGAGGCTTGGGAGGCCGCTTGTAGGTGCTGGTGAAGTTGCGGACGAAAACTTCGGTGAAGTCCAGCCAACTGTTGATGCTGTAGGGCTTGAGGCTGTTGAGCCATGTGCGCGCCGTGCCTTGCAGCATCAGGGGGACATACTTCACGGCGACGCGCCGATTGCCGTTGGCTATGCTGACGGCCGTGGAGTAGTCGATGAGCCAATCTTCCGGCTTCACTGAGCCGTTATACTTGGGCGTGTCTCTGGGGAGCGAGAACCCTTTGGGGAAGGGCTCGTCGCGGATGCGGGGGCCAAAGCATGGCGGGCCGACATCGTCTTCTTCTTCTAATGCCAAGGATCGGGCAAGGCGGTCGATCCTGTGGCGGGCGTCACTCTCGCCGACTCCTTCTCGGCGGCCGAGTCGGTCGCCGAGAGTCGGATGTGTGATGGGCGGCGGAGTGAGGCGTCTTTCTCTTCGAGGCGGGGGAGGAGGCAGGTTTCCATGGTGCTCTATTGCTCGAGGGCGGCCCTCCGCGTCGCGCTCGATGGTGATGCGAGTCCGGCTGCGGCTGGCAGCCGGCTCCTTGTCTTTCTTCTGGCGCGCGCCGCTCGTAGTCGGCGAGCGGGACGTCGCGGCGTGTTCCCGGCGCGGGGGATGACTATCAGCACGGGCGCCGGCTTTGTGTCGTTCTGCAGCCGCGTCGATCACCTGCTGGATCCGTCTTCTCATGTAGGGGAGCTCATCGGCCCCCAGCCCATTGAGCTCCTCTGCAGCCGCCTGAGCGGCTCGCAGATTCTCGAGCGGGGTGGCGTGGACGGGGTGATCTGCACCCAGTATGCTGGCAACGGCCGCGCCACGCTTCTGGACGAAGCCGGCTCGGCTTGGGCCGCTAGGCGGCGGCGTGCTGAAGGCGGCGCGGTCGACTTCGCGCTGGTGGGCCTCGGTGAGGCGTCTCATCGAGGCTATCTTTTGGCCCTCTGCGATGAGGGCAAGGCGGCGTGCCTCCAGGGTCTCGGCGTCGGCATCGGCCGGGATGGGGGCGGAGAGGTCGTGCATTGCCGCTTGCAGGGCGTCGCGGGCATTCTCGCCCGAGTTGGAGACGTGGCTGATGACCAGCACTTCGGTGACAGCGCTGCTGCCGCTGTCAGCTCGAGGGAGGGGGTCGTCGAAGACCACCACGTCGGAGGGGTAGGCGTCAAGCGACGCGGTCTCGGAGTCGATGAGCATCGGGTCGGTGGAGCCGACCGACTCCATGTCCGTAGCAGGCTCGCTGGAGACGTGAAGTTGGTCGAGGAGGCTGACGAGGCGGCTCTCGGGGTAGTCGGTGCCTGCGTCGGATGCAGGCTCATCGGAGAGGCGAGTCTCGCCGAGCAGATTGGCGAGGCGGCTCGCTGCGCAGGCGTCGTCGACGCCTTGCAGCGCGTCGAGGCAAACACCATCGGGCGCAGCAGGCTGGCTGCGCTCGCAGGGGAGGAAGAGGGTTCCCGTCCAGAACAGGTCTCCGGACGACGGTGCACCTGGCCCCATGGTGGGCGCCAAATGTCGGGTGGTTGGTGCGACATATGCCAAGGGATGGCTTATAATTGTGGGAGCCAATAAAACGTCGCCGGTGCCCGGAAACGGGATGAGGCGAAGACATGCACGCCGGCGAATCTTACCCAGGTTCGGGGCTCTCCGACGAGATAACACCCATAGTCCTGCTCCGCGGGGTCTCCGCATGATTGCTAGATCGATAAAAGGTAGCTACAATCGCTCCTCGAGCTGTTGAGATCAAGGGAGAAGAAGAACAAGGCTAGCTCTTGCTTCTCTCTATCTATGGTGTGTGTGCTATGCTTAGGAGGCAGCTCTATGCTCAGAGGCCAACTATGCTTAGGTGCGAACCCTTTGCATGGGTGCTCCGGGGGGTTTATATAGGCCTACCCCACGGGGGTACAATGGTAATCCGACTGGGAACTGGTCCCAGCCGTCAGTTTCTACGCTCGCCGGCTTCTCCGCCGGCTGCCGGCTACTTGGTCGACAGGCCGGCCCCACCACCTAGGGTCTTGTCGGCGGCTGCTTACTGTAGCCTCGCCTGTGATGACGAGGGCTTTGTCGAGTTAAGCGTGGCTACAGCGGGCCGCCTCGGGGGCTATCACTGTAGCCTTACCTCGTCTTGTCTCCTTAATGGGGCTCCTGCTTCGAGGAAGGGAGTAGCCGGCTTCTGGAGGCCGGCTATGCTCTTGGCCGACTGGGAAAGGACGGGCCGCCTTCGCGCCTCTCTCTGGCTGAAGGGGCCCGCAGTCCTTGGGCCGTACAGGAGTGGGTCGTGGATGACGTCGAGGCTAGCATGGCTACAGTGCCGAGCCGCATGGTAGACGGCCGTCCCGTACGGCCTCCTGTAGCCATGCCCGCCTCGGGCTTCGGGGGTAGTGGGCCGCACTGTGGCCACACCCTGTCGTGTCGCCGTTATGTGGGTACAGCTTTGGTGGTTGTGGTCTTGGCCGGCTGCTAGGAGCCGGCGTCCTTCTTGGCCGGCTTCTTGGAGTCGGCCACCCCGTAGTCGTCCTGGGGAGAGGTTACCCGAGGCTGGGTCGCCTTCCGGGAGTCGGCTTTAGAGGTAGCCGGCCAGGGAAGGCGGCCCAAATGCTTGGAGTGCTTGAAGGCCCAAAGGCCTGATAATTTTTCTAAAGAGCCAGGGGTATTCGGTTTGGCTACCCGTGGCCAATTACTCCGACACCACGGGGACCAGGAAGGGTCTCCGGCGTAGGGTGATATCGGACTCATCGTCCGAGAGCACCGAGGCGCACTCCTCCCACGAAAACGAGGAGGAGGAAGATGAAAGTTCTCCCTCCCCCCAGCCGGGGGAGACAGGAAAAGGAAGGCCGCCCCGTCCGGGGCGGCCGAAGGGTCCAAGAAGGGAAGAACCCTTCTTCCGGACAACTCCACCACCGCCGCCTTCAGTGAAGAGGAGTGGTTGCCCAGGGACAAGCCCCTGGCGAAGTCGTAAGTATCCGGATACCATAATAATTCTTGGTATGTTTTATTGAACTGCTTCTCGTCACGCCGAACATGATTATGCAGTCCGTCCCGAGCCCATATCGACGTATCTTCATCGGATGGTTCTTTGGACCCGTCGGATCTGAACAGTGATTCACTTCCGACCGCCTCCTCCCCTCGCCCTACGGACAACGTCGAAGTGTTGTCTCAAAGGGCACCGAGCCGAGGGGAGGTAGTCCTGGAGGCGCCTCAAGGCGACCTTTCGGATGCTGGGCGCAAGGGGAGCAAGACTCCCATGGGCTCTGATGATGGGGGCAGCAAATTCGGCCCCCAGCCGAATGCTGCGCCGGAACCTCCAGTGGTTCCGGACTCTGTTAGGCAACCCCTCGCTAAGAGGGGCAAGCCGCTTGTGCCGATGGCCTCTGTCCATCCAGAGGCATCGGCCAACTTGCTGGAAGCGCTTCGCAGCGCTTCCATCGGTGAAGAACACCGCACTATCATGAGTGCGGTGGTCAAGAAAGTTCAGTCCGCCAAGAGCGAACTGACTGAAGCCTGTGCCAGCCTCCTAACAGGCTTTGAGGTAAGTAACAAGATTATAAGAGAATGTTACCGCATAGACACTAGCCCCTGATGCTTTGTTTGGCGTTTGCGAATCAAGGCTGAATAGAGGATCAAATAATAACCGCGGGAGTCTAATCGAAATATGTCTACGTGCATATGGAGGCTTCACTGCTAGCCGCTGCCGCATGTACTGCGAAGGTCGCCGCACTGAAGCGGGACCTTGAGCGGTCCAAGGAAGAGCTCGGCCTTGCCAAAAGGCAGCTCGAAGAGAGCAAAGGTAAGTTATACCCCGTCTGTATATTGATAAGAAAAACAAGGGTGGTTGCTTAGATCATAGGATCGTCATGAATTTTACTAGGGGCCACGACCGAAGTGGCGACCCTGAAGAAGGTGTTGTCTAAGCCTGAGGACAAGGCGGCCAAGGAGCGCATTGAGCGAGAAAAACAAGAGGCCCGGGTCGGCGAGGTGCAGCAAGGGCTCCATGCTCTCGTCAAAAAACACGAGTCCTTGGAGCTTGACTCTAAGACGCGAGAGTCCGAGCTTGCGAAGGCCCTCGAAAGCGCACAACACGCCAAGGCCGAAGCCCAAAAGGCCCTCCAGGAAATTGAGGCAGTTAAGAAGATAGCGGCAGGTAAGGCATTCATTATGCAAAGCAAGCATGTGAAAGAAAATTTCCTTTTACTTACCCGAGTTCGGAGCTCTCTAGGAGCGTTCGCAGATCTGCCCCGCAGTGTGTCAGATGCCGCGGAGTTCTACCAGGCCGAGGAGGGGAGCTCGACGGAGAAGTTGTTCTGGTCTCAGTATACTGGAACCGAACACCCCAAGCCATTGAGCGACCAGCTGAAGCAACTGGTCGAGCTCCACAAGGCAGCCGAACAGGCCATGAAGGGTCTTATAGTCCGGATGTGGCCTGGCGATCCCCTGCCCGATAGCTACTTCGGCCTGGTAAGGCAGCTTGTGAATGCCTGCCCATGATTTGAAGTCATAAAGCGGTCTATCTGCATCGAGGGCGCGCGCAGGGCTTTTGCCCGGGCAAAGGTGCACTGGGCGAAGCTGGACGCCGAGAAGCTGGTGAAGGAAGGGCCGCCGGAAGGCAAGGGGCATCGCAACCCCGAAATGTATTATAACAGTGTCCTGAAGGGTTCTCGCCTTGTGGCGGAGGAATGTACTAAGGATGTAATATTCGAATAAATGTACTCATGTGATCCTGTAATATTAAACGAGTTCATTTGCGCTATGCAATGCTTCTGGATTTAAAATATTACCTTCTGTGCGGCCGTTTATAAAATCTGTGAGTTGGCCAGTCATTGGCTTCTGCCCCCATGTAACTAGTACTGGGGTGTTCGGGATAAACCTGAGCACTCTTTACCCCAATTTTGGGTCCTTCGAGGGAGGTGTTCAGCACAACAAACCAGGCAATCGGACTATAAGGCTTTATCACTCTCACCTAGCCATAGAAGTCTACAATTTTAAATTTTGGCGAAGCCCCTAGTTTTCGGAAGGCCGAATTTGGGGCGCTATATACGCCTAAGTCGGGCAAGGCCGACTCCTCGCCCGAAGCGGAAAAAGTCTTTAAGGACTTGAGACCCGTCGAACAGCGACCAGCTCTCGCCTTATCATGACAGTCAGTTTTCGGCTTTCTCTACTGAGGTGCTCGTCCGGAAGAACCAGGACACAATCGCAGTAGTTCTCCCAGCGCTACCTTAGCTGATATTGCGGAACGTAAGGTACCAAAACATGGGAGCCGGGCAAACCCAACTATTGACCCAAGGCATGATTCGGAGCTGATGCATATAATGCTATAAGTTCGGGGTGCCGCACTGTCAAAAGTGTTCGGACTTCTCACGCTGTATTATGGGGTATACTGAAGCCCCTGGCGTACTGGTTATACCAGAATGTATGGGTGCAAGGTGTCGTAAATAAACAGACAAGGAAAAAGGGAAGGGTAATGCAATAATAGACTAATGCTATGCATTGTTATTTAAATAATACGTCGAAGCGTACTGATACAAGTAGTGCAATAAGCAAAAAATAGGACTATTTGACATATCCTATCCAAGGGCAAGTTGCGTATGGGTATTTAAAATGGGTACTTCGATCATTATTACAGACCACCTCGGGATTCCTTTGTATGTCTTAGCTTCTTGCCTCCTTGGTGTTTCCTTCTCGTAATGCATCCAGCAATCAGACTACCGGAAAGGGCTTCCAGAGAGTAAGGTCCTGAAAGAGAGAAAATGATAAAGGTATACAGCCCCTAGGGCGGTTGAACCGCATTGTGGGACGTGTCCTGGCCGTGCCTCCGCCTATGCCCATGGTATTTTTAGTGCGTAATTATGTACGCGCGGCATAGGTTTCGTCGCTTGACCGGGACTAGGACAGAGGCCGAATTGCTAGGCGAGCTCTGAACGTGCCAGGCGATCCTGCTGCAGGTTACTCCGGACTCGCTTGAAGGTGTCCGGGGTCTTTATCGCCGAATTGGCGATTTGCCTTGAAAGGTTGTTTTGTTCTTCTGCTGCGAGGGCCGCAGTGTGCTCCTCCGTGCGGAGCGAGCGTTCTGTGTTTCCATTGACTTTTATAACCCTGCAAGGTCCAGGCATTTTGAGCTTGAGGTATGCATAATGCGGTACCGCATTGAATCTGGCAAATGCGGTTCGTCCGAGCAGTGCGTGATAGCCATTGCGGAACGGGACGATATCAAAGATTAACTCCTCGCTTCGGAAGTTGTCCGGAGATCCGAAGACCACTTCCAGTGTGATTGAGCCCGTGCAATGGGCCTCTACACCTGGGATGACACCTTTGAAGATGGTTTTAGTGGGTTTGATCCTCGAGGGGTCTATACCCATTTTGCGCACTGTATCCTGGTAGAGCAGGTTCAGGCTGCTGCCGTCGTCCATAAGGACTCGGGTGAGGTGAAATCCGTCGATGATGGGGTCAAGGACCAATGCGGCAGATCCGCCATGATGGATACTAGTGGGATGGTCCCTGTGATCGAAGGTGATCAGACAAGAGGACCATGGGTTGAACTTTGGGGCGACTGGCTCCATCGCATAGACGTCCCTTAGTGCACGCTTCCGTTCCCTCTTGGGAATGTGGGTTGCGTATATCATGTTCACCGTTTTCACTTGTGGAGGGAATCTCTTCTGTCCTCCTGTGTTCGACAGCCGAGGCTCTTCCTCGTTGTCGCTATGCAGCCCCTTATCCCTGTTTTCGGCATTCAACTTGCCGGCCTGCTTGAACACCCAGCATTCCCTGTTGGTGTGATTGGTCGGCTTATCGGGGGTGCCGTGAATTTGACACGAGCGATCGAGTATGCGGTCCAAACTGGACGGGCCTGGATTGCTTCTTTTGAACGGCTTCTTCCGCTGACCGGATTTAGAGCCGCTGAATCCGGCATTGACTGTCGTGTCTTCGGCGTTGTCGCCGTTGTTGCGGCGCTTGTGTCTGTTACGACGTGGTCTGCCGTTAGTATCCTTTGTATCTGAAGTGCCATGACTTCTTGATGTGTTGTTGCTGCGAGCCAGCCAGCTGTCTTCGCCCACGCAAAAGCGGGTCATGAGCGTCGTGAGGGCTGCCATAGACTTCGGCTTCTCCTGGCCGAGGTGCCGGGCGAGCCACTCGTCACGGATGTTATGCTTAAATGCCGCTAAGGCCTCTGCATCCGGACACTCGACAATTTGGTTTTGCTTAGTTAGGAACCGGGTCCAGAATTGCCTGGCCGATTCCCCTGGCTGCTGAGTTATATGGCTCAAGTCATCAGCATCCGGTGGTCGCACATAAGTGCCCTGGAAGTTGTCAAGGAATGCATCTTCCAAATCCTCCCAACTGCCAATGGAGTCTGCTGGCAGGCTATTCAGCCAATGTTGAGCTGGTCTTTTGAGTTTTAGAGGGAGGTACTTGATGGCATGTAGATCATCACCGCGAGCCATGTGGATGTGGAGGAGGAAATCCTTGATCCATACCGCGGGATCTGGTGCACCATCATATGATTCAATGTTTACGAGTTTAAAACCCTCTGGGAATTCGTGATCCATTACATCATCAGTGAAGCATAGGGGGTGTGCGGCGCCTCTGTGCCGGGCTATATCACGACGCAGTTCATATGAGTCTTGTCTGCTGTATTCGGCGCGGCCGGATTTGCTTTTAGTATATCCGGCGTGACGGTCATCGTCCCGCGTTGGTGCGCGCCCCCGTGATCCGTAGATCGATCTTGCATGTTTTGCCTTGTTTTCCAATACGTCTCGCAGGTCCTGCGTGTTGCCCCGGGCCTTGGTATTTTTGTTTGAGTGGCGGCGGGGTGCGGGCTGAACTTCGGGCTGATATGCCTCTCTGTCTCGGCCACGAGGTGGCCGATCTGCCGCATCATACGCTGGTGATGTTGGTTTTAATGCTTCCTCCTAGAGTCGAGGTAGCAACTTGCGCTTTGGGTAACTCTTGGTTGAGCGCTCGAGTTCGTATTCCTCGGCTGCCAGGACTTCGGTCCATCTGTCTGCTAGCAGATCTTGATCAGCTCGAAGCTGTTGTTGCTATTTCTTAAAGCTGTTTGCTGTGGCCAGAAGCCGGCGCTTGAAGCGCTCCTGCTCGACGGGATCCTCAGGCACGACAAATTCTTCGTCGCCGAGGCTCACTTCGTCTTCGGAGAGAGGCATGTAATTGTCATCCTCTGATTCTCCGTTTGATGCCTATTCCGAAGGTCTAGCTTGTTCATCTTCCCGCTCGAGATCTGGCTGGAGGGGATTATCGTCGTCTTCGGCACTATCCGGAGCGTTATTGTCTCTTGTGCCGGTATCGCTGCTTCTGCTATGGCGGGACTTAGAGCGGCGCCGCTGACGTCGGTGCTTGGGTTGCTTCTTGGAGGGATTATCCTCCGTTGTCTTATCGCCATCCCCTTCTTTGGGGGTGTCCACCATGTATATGTCATACGATGAGGTGGCAGTCTAGCGCCCTGTGGGCGGTGGTTCCTGCTCGTCTCCTGCATCGTCGTCCATACCGTCAATGTCTTCGGAGCCGAAGTCGAGCATGTCCGTTAAATCGTCGACGGTGGGTACTAAATGGGTGGTGGGTGGGGCGCGAATTTCTTCGCCGTCCGCATCCCATTCTAGCCAGACATAGTTCGGCCAAGGGTCTCTTGACAGGGAGAGAGACTTCAACAAGTTTAGCACGTCGCCAAAAGGCGAGTGCTGAAAGATATCCGCGGAGGTAAACTCCATGATCGGTGCCCAATCAGATTTGATGGGCACGGATGCAGGCGGCTCGGAGTCCGCGGCCGGGGACGAATCCAACGGTTCGGCAACACGGGTCTCGTAGGAGGTGGAGTTAGTATTCGGCTCTATCGCCATCGAGTGTGCGGCCTCCGAGGCGGGGTCCATCCACCCGTCCTCAGATGGCGCAATTTCTTCCGGATTGAGGGCCGGAGTGATTGCAGGTGTGATCTCCCGAACACTTTCCAACGGCAGAGCTAAATCATGCTCGTCGTGATTGTGCGGCGCACCTAACATGGGCTTGAATCCGTCGAAGATCAGGTCCCCGCAGATGTCGGCAGTATAGTTCAAGTTTCCAAACCTGACCTGATGGCCAGGGGCGTAGCTATCGATCTGCTCCAGATGGCCAAGCGAGTTGGCCCGCAGTACGAAGCCGCCGAATATGAAGATCTGTCCGGGGAGGAAAACCTTACCCTCGATCGCATCGTTGCCGATGATCGAAGGAGCCATCAAGCCATATGCTGACGGCATAGTGGAACTCTCAATGAAAGCACCAATGTCGGTGTCAACACCAGCGGATCTCGGGTAGGGGGTCCCGAACTGTGCGTCTAAGGCGGATGGTAACAGGAGGCGGGGGACACAATATTTACCCAGGTTTGGGCCCTCTCGATGGAGGTAATACCCTACTTCCTGCTTGATTGATCTTGATGATATGAGTATTACAAGAGTTGATCTACCACGAGATCATGGAGGCTAAACCCTAGAAGCTAGCCTATGGTATGATTGTTGTTGTCCTACGGACTAAACCCTCCGGTTTATATAGACATCGGAGGGGGTTAGGGTTATACAGAGTCAGTTACAAGGGAGGAGATCTACATATCCGTATTGCCAAGCTTGCCTTCCACGCCAAGGAAAGTCCCATCCGGACACGGGACGAAGTCTTCAGTCTTGTATCTTCATAGTCCAACAGTCCGGCCAAAGGATATAGTCCGGTTGTTCGAGGACCCCCTATTCCAGGACTCCCTCAGCAGGGACGCCGGGAAAGGATCGCGCACGAGCGGGAAAAAGTGTCCGGGCGCGCGCTAGTTTTGGTGCGCGGCGTCCGGCGGGCTTTATAAAATCCAACGCCCTCCCACCCCTCTGTGGCTTGCCAGCGCTCTCAACCCGCTCTGTGCCTCGCCACCGCTCTCTCCCCGCTCTGCGCCTCGCCACCGCTCTCTCCCCGCTCTTTCTCGCTTCGCCGCCGCCGCGCCACCATGCCGCCGCATCGCCGGGAAACTTGGGGATACAATGCCGTCCGCGCGCGCCCCTCCGGCCGCTTCTCCGCCGAGATCCGGTTCCACGGGATGCGCCTCGGCTTCGGCAATTTCAACACCGCCAATGAGGCCGCCCACCCGTTGGACGTGGCGGCGTGGCGCCTCCAGTGGCCTTATAGAACATTGAACTTCCCCAACATGCCGATGCGGGAGCGGGCGCAGGAGCTCGCGCCTCTGCCGCGGCTTATCACTGCGAGGATCGTCGCAACAACCGGAGGCGGGAGAACCGTCTAGGCATCGCCGAGATGGACGAGGAAGCCATGGCATTGTGGCGCCAACGCTTCCCGCGGGACATCATCAACGAGCGCGAGTTCTACGTGCAAAGGAGGGCGGAGAGGGAGAAGAGGAGGGTGGAGCGAGCCGCCTATCGCGAGGACAAGCGTATGCGAAAAGCGGATGCTCAATTCAACATGAGGCTAGGAGCAGCGTCACCCTGGGAATTCGACAACGATCGATATCTTCCCCCCTACATTGAGACGTCGGAGGAGGACATCACCGAGGAGGAGTCGGACGACGAGGAGTAGATGAACTACCTATTTTTTATCTATCTATGCTATATCTATGCTGAGAACTATCTATGTCTCTACTCTCTATCTCTACTTCTCGATCTTAGCACTGTAAACGCTTTTTAAAGCCCCGCGTGTTGCGCTTCTGTTGGAGATGCTCTAACATGGCAGACGAGTGCTTTAATGTTGCCCACAAGATGCGTGAGTATTACTAGTATATTTTTCTTGCCATGTTGAGATTTTAAAACCACGAGTGCGAACATGCAGAGGAGCAATGAAAACCAAACACGGGATATTGGGGACATCTTCATGGAGCATGGAAAGTTAAAGAGGAGCTGCACCGAACCTGTAAAACGAGCTTTGGTATGTACTGCCCTTTCAATTACTTTCGTTTAGCCTCATGTTCTTTGATGTGTATATGTTGTAGTTTCTGTTTCTCTTAGCCTCGTGTTCTTCATGTGTAATAAGAAGAGTCTTAATCGTCCTAGTGCTTTTGCTTTTAGCTTGATGTAGGAAGTGGGTATTCTCACCTTGTAGTCTGTTTTTATTTTTTTCCCTTTTGAATTCACTTCTCTGAGTCATGTTTATCTGGCTTCTACTAAATGGATCTGGGTTGCTCTGAGTATTGATCTAAAAAGAAGTAACTTCATGTCAGGATGCAGTTCCTGCGAGGAGGGAAGTATGGTCAACCTCGAGATCATGTTTCCAAAGTGAGGTTGGATTACACACAGGGTGCCAGTTCCCTAATGATGCTGGATTAGACACAAGGTGCAAATTCCCAGATGATGCTGGATTACACACAAGCCAGGTGGAGTCGTCAACTGTTCGTGTCCTCGTGGCTCTAGTAAAAGCTGGAAGAAAGCGTGTAGCAGCCCTTGAGAATGTAGCTGAGTTCCTGAAGAAGCGAAAAGAGTAATTAGATGCTCTCTTCATCCATGCCAAAGAAGAGATGGAAGAAGCCAGAAAGAAGCTAGCAGAGACAGAGAAGGCTAGGCGTCTCCTGCTATCTAAAACTGTTGTTAGTACAAATTTTCTTTCATAATAGCTAGGTTCAAATGCTTATCAAGTCAGCATGCCTGTTGTGATGTCCGTGCATCTACTGATGTGGCACAAAATAATTTTTTTAGGGTCATGTAATAACAACAATTACTTTCCAAACAATAACAGACGAAGCATTGGACATGGTATAGTTCATGCACAAGCCCAACATTCCAAGTTCAACTTCCACATCAAACTCATGTTCACAGATATCTGCACATTCATAGATAATGTCCACAACCATGATTCACTTCAAAGCCCCAAAAAATGTGAGGAGAGTTATAAATAAAGAAAAACCTCTAGTTCCTGCTACCAGTGCGAGCACAACAAGTCAAGACCATGCGTAATTAATTATATTTTTATCAATTTTTGTGTTCTAAAATGTCGGCCGGCTCGCAGAAGGATGTGTTGCTGGCACACGCGCGGATTCAATGGAGGTAGGCGGGGCAGTCTGAAGCCGGTTGCGTGCGGCGAGGAGGCGTGTTCAGCCGGGCCTGCAGCGAGTGGGGCCCTCTTGGCTAGCGCGCTGGTTCAATGCCTACGCTATGAGAGGTCGCATCTGTGTCAGAGCAATCACTCCCTCCGGTCCTTTTTTATTTGGGTATAACAAAATCTCGTTTTCCATTCACATTTTACAAGTAAAATTCGTGGACAAACTTTGACCCAAAATACGATGGGGACTAGTAAACCAGGACGGAGGTAGTAGTTTTTTTTATCAAAGAAGGGTTTCTCCCTTCCGGTTTTCATTACTGAAAACCAACATCTAAACCATAGTATTTTCCCTAGAACTCCCAGGTTCAACATCCCGCAACATAAACCCATACAACCATACGGCTAGGAGGTAGTAGCAGTTATGAATTCCATTTTCGCTCAATACCAATCGTTCTAGAAACTACTTAAGTACTTATAACGCGCCCTTGAAAATCGGAACTCTTACCCCGCTAAAACTGATATTTTAAACATGGCTACACGATCTGTGGCAACAGGCGAACCACCGCCTCCAGGTCATTCACCTGTGGTCCCGACCATCAACTCCTATGGATCAAATTATCACGCAAGCCGACTATTCCTACAAAGGTGCGCTCCACCACGTACCCGGTACCCGCGCATGCAGCAATCGTGCACCTAGGGTTTTAGGGTTTATTTGTTAACGGTGCCTTTATGTAACTCTCATGTGTGCGAGACAGCGAGACACCGACTGCGTGCGTGCGCCTCTTCTCTTCGTATATGTACTCCACCATTTGTCTGGTGTCCAAAAAATTATACAGTAGTAATAACTAGTAGCAATGTGCCAATGTGTTGCTACACGATCAAAGTAGATTAATACATATTCACCGATTTGATAGAAAAAAGAGTCTAGTTTCGAAATACGTGTATCACTAAAAATAACGTATGTTTCACTCAAAATATATTCCTTTGGCGGTTTTGATGACAAAAGGGAGGAATGTTGTTGGTTTCAAGATTCGAGAAGTGGTACATCTCTAATTTCTATTCTTACTAGCAAGATGCCCATGCGTTGCATGGAACATCAAGATCTTGTGGGAGAAAAGGATGAACGAGGGAAGGCCTTATCTGCAAATGTGGAGAGGAGTGCGGGTAAATTGCCATAGTTTCCTTTCTATCCGTTAGATATAGATTGGACAGCCTATATTGCAGGATGGCAGGCACACCATCATCATCGACTATGCTATTTATAAGAGTAGAGATAAAAAACAGAGTTGGTGATGATGGTGTGCCTGCCATCCTGCAATAATATAGGGCGTCCGATTTATATCTGACGGATAGGAAGGAAACTATGGCAATTTTGCAAAAAGATACCCACACCCCTCTCCACATTTACAAATAAGGCCTTCCCTCGTTCATCCTTTTCTCCCACAAGATAAACTACTCATACAAATGCATCTTGATGTTCCGTGCAACGCATGGCCATCTTGCTAGTTGTTGCAAAAAGCCCATGTGTGTGTGTGTTGTGTGTGTGAGAGAGAGGGAGAGAGGAGGAGTACGGAGTGCATGTGTGACAAAGACACAAAGAGTGTCTGTGCGAGAGGTATCAGCTTAAAATGAGGCGATAGTGTGTGTGTGCACGATCGAGAGGGCGTGTCTCAAGAAGGGACGAAAAATCTACATAGATACAAGGAGCGCGAGAGAGACATGTACCCGATAGTTGAAGCACGAGTGTGCGGGTGTATAAACCTATCTGGAGGCTAGTCGATCAATGATGTGAGAGAAATACGAGTCAGGGGTGCGAAAGCGGGAGTTTTGTGGGTGTAAGAGAGAGACGATAGTCGGGATGGGGAGTGGAAGCAGGAGCTGTGTGTGTGAGAGAGAGAGGGGGGAGTTTGTCTGATCGGTAAACAAATGAATAGTGTCAGTTTTATAACTGGGATGGAGACGGAAAGGAGACCACAAAAAATGTTGTGTCTGCAGGAGAGAGTAATTTTAGTGGTATGAGTCATATCTAGAGACATATAGGGTGTGTGAGAGAACCCCATAGAGAGAAAGACAAAGTGAAAGACGAGTGAGACTGTGTGTGTGGCGGTGAAAAAGAAAGCTTAGGTACCTAGTGATACCAGAGAACGGTAGAGACGTGAGAGATAATGAAAACCATGTAATGTATAATGATAGGGAGAGTGTGACACTTCTCAAGGGAGACGTCGAGAGACCCTGTTTGCGAAGATAGGAGAAACATGAAGTGAGCGTGTGGGTGAGCTGGAGAAAACAGAATGATAGCTACATGAAGGAGCATGCGAGAGAGATGGGCGTGAAAGGAGTCAACATAAAAGGGAATCAAATGTTTGAATTCAAGATGATGATACATGTAATTCATACTCGAACCAAAATTGATCTATCAAACATGCATACTCATATGAATTCACGCGCATCTATGTTATTTAATATGTAGATATTACTGATCCATACATTTTAGTATAACATAATATGGTTTAATTTTTTTTTGAATTCAACCTTATGATTTTGAGATCATTGTATTTGTAAATCATATTATATACATATAAAGGGGCAGAATTATTTGTTGTGCTTTTGAAAGTATACATAAAAAAATCTATATAGAATTTTATTCCAATCGCAAATGGATCCTGCCCGAAAAAATAGAATACAAACTGGATTCGAATTGAGTTGGCATGGTAAACGTCCACTCTTGCTCTGCAAAAATTTGAACGAAGCAGGGAAAGTTGCAGTAACCGCCCAAAACCAAAATCTGCGAGATGGAAATTACTGCCTATCCCTGACACGCAAAGCCTATCGGCTCGATTTCTATAGGTTTCGATAGGGGTAGGTTTGTAATTTCACTCAAACGTGACATAACTGCCTCTCACCCGGATTCATGCACGGTGGGCGCCAAAACACAGTGTCTCCTCGACCGAAATCGACTCCCCCCAATTCATACACTGTGGGCGCCAAAAACAAACTTTCGTCAGCAAATATTTGGTGTATGCGAGATTACCGTCCTATCCCCAACCAACTAATATTGCTGTGATGTAGGAAATTTTAAATGGGGGCTAAGTTTTTAAATTTACTCGCATTTCAGACAAGCGCGCCCTGAAGACATGGTTCCCCCCTTCCTCTCTCCCTCCATTTCCCCATTCGTACTCCATGCGCGACAAAACACCCTCTCCACCCCAGCCTCCTCCCTCTGCCACCCCATCCACCACCGTCCTCCTCCACCATGCCGGAGCTGATACCCCGACGCCGTCGGCCATTACAAGAGATGGACCTCTCTCATCCACGGCTTCGGACCGGGATCCTTGCATCCCGTCCTCTCGCTTCATCCCCGCCATCGTCCACCTTGTCGGCGCTGCTCCTATGACGTCTCGTCAATTGTGCCCCGCCGCCACCGTCTACCCTCCTAGATCTGCTTCCACGCCGCCGACAGCCATCACTATCGCAGCACCGTCAAATTCTCAGCAGATGCATACACGGTGCCGCACGAGAGGTGGTACTCTTTCGTATCTGCTCAACTTATTTATCGCAGCAAGAAAATAGATCACCACTGATTTCTTGTCCATCACTTACTTGCTAGTTGAAAGCAAACATTGGTTGCGAACTCTCCTTTGTCCGGTGTGCACCTTCAGATTCGCCATGGCATGCACAACACTATACTCGCAATGCTTATGGTTTTCCCCTTTTATATTCCACACTAGTTAAATGACAGTAGACTAAATTTCAAAATTGGGTCAGTCGATTTTGGAGAGCTCGCCGGAGTTCGCCGGTGCGAAGGAAGGGGCTCAGCTGGGAATGATGGTTGTGGGGGGAGGTGGTGTGGCCACGCCGAACGAAGAAAACTCGACATGGGTGGGGGAAAGGGCGGTGGTGGGGGTGGCGGAGGAACACAGGCGGTGGGGGCCGGTGATTCGGCCGGCGGCCCATGCAGTGTTCTGTATGGGAAGAATCAGAGACGAGGAAGAAGAAGGGTTAGGTGACGTAGGATCTTCATCCAACCGCCTGAAAATGGTCGACTGACCCAAATGACAGAAGTCACGCGACTTGCATGTAGACATGCCTTTATATTCAGTACCATCATCGTACCTGCTTAGCACTGCTCCTCAATCCATCAAGCTAAACAATGTGCCACTCATAATTCCAAACTTGTTGCTCAAATACGAATCTGATATGATGCTGATATTACTAAGATAGATAATGTTTAATTGGTCAGCTAATGTTCCTACTTTACTTTGTAAAAGCACGTGCACCACATATAGAGAGACAGCAGGGAGTTGCATTCTTAATGCGCTCTGGTTCATCATGTGTGGGCACTGCGCAACGAACATTTTATTATCCAAAATCTGCTTGCTCTTCTTTAGCATGTTCCTCTTCCGTTCTTCTTTAATAAGTACTCTCTCCGTTCCTAAATACAAGTCTTTGTATAGATCCCACCATGGACTACATATGGAGCAAGATGAGTGAATCTACACTCTAAAATGTATCTGTATACATCTGTATGTAATCCATAGTGGAAATCTCTACAAAGACTTATATTTTGGAACGGAGGGAGTATGATAGTAGTACAGTATGTTCCTTGTAGTGAAGATGAGCAGGGACATTTGCAGTGTAGAGGTCTATACGGTCGGTTGTGATGGACACTTTGATCTCTTCGAGCCTCTTTGATTTGTAGTGGCCTGCCCACTTGAATCCTATAAGATTAGCAAGGAAATGCGGGGAGCTGTGTCACCTTTGAGAGTTACACTGATATTAATAGTACCGCACCTTCAGTTGAAGAGAGCTGGTATCCGAAGCCTTTCTAGCCGTACCGGCGATACTAGCACATATATTCCAGCAAGTTCCACTTTCTTGATTTTACTCCTAATGCTTACGGTTTTCCCGTTATATCTACACTATGATCTGTGTAGCTGCTATGTGTCAGCACTAGCAGCAGTCCACTCTTGAAGCTAAACAACACACCAATCATAAGTCCAAAGCTTAGTTCTTCAAATACGAATTGTGATATGATACTGGTATTAGTTAACAGACACACATTTAATTGGTCAGGTAATGCTCCCACTTGATTTTCCAAATGCATGTGGCCACATATAGAGAGACAGCATGGAATTGCATTTCTTTTGGCGCTGTGATTCATCATGAGTGGGCAACCAACATTGTATGCAATGAAGCGGAACCTCAAGAATATGCTTCCTCTTCTGTTCTTTAACATGTTCCTATTTTGTTATTCTGTATTTAGTACGTACAGTATGTTCCTTGTCCGGAAGGGGCGCAGGGACATTTGCAGTCAACAGCTAAAAGAGCTAGCATGTACGTGATCGATAGGCTTTCAATTAGTAGCGGCAATTCAACAACGTATTTTCCAGCCAATTCCACTTTCCCGATTTATATATCATGGTTTTGGTGTACCCCTTTTATGTACACTACGATATGCCTAGTTGCTGTGTGCTCTTGTTATCATGGTTTGGCCATAAACTCTCTATACAGTATATTATGAACTTATCATCTGCCAACTATCCTTACTTCTGGAACCTATTTTTTGTTTACTTTTGCCATATTATATTAATGCATGCACCATATTACAGCACACATGATCTCTCTCATCAGAATCCAGTGATAGCACACAAGGGTTTACAGGGGTGCCCCTATATTAGAATATCCTCTGCATTACAAAGATAATCTCACTACTATTTATGTTTTCATGGTTCTCAGATATTATACGTAATTACTGTGAATATCAGAATCCGAGCTTCAGAAGAATATTGTGGAACACTTCAATGACTTACAAAATTGGCACCAAGGCATTGAGTGCCATTCTGGATGCGATGAGACTCATACGCTCCCCACCTGTAGATTCTTGTTCAAAATATGATCCTAATGACGATTCTATCCTCGAGGAGTCAAAGGCAGATGGCTTGTACTGTTCACCCATCAAGGTGCCTGTTCTAATTTGGCAAGGTTTTATTGATTGCGTCTATCTTGCATATGTTGTCTTGCATTTCTTCTACTTTGTTGCACCGCCATCTGATTAGTTTACTCATCATATATGTCAAGATGCCATGCCCATACATTATCAATACATATTCCATCTGTCATCATACCATGTTTTTTCACTCAAATGTTGTTCTTGTGCATCAGACATCAAAAAGGAAGAGGGTGATTGCCGAACCTTAAGGAGCACCAGCAAAGTCCTTGAAAAACGTGGTGGTGCCAGAGAAATCAGACAGCACCCCACTTATATTGGCTGTACAACCAGTGACACAAAACGTAGGACCGACTCCAGCAGACTGTACCCATACTTCACTGGCCACACCACTAGCCCCACCACACAGGACCTGCACTCCAGCAAAAGGGTATGCCAATTTCAGTTGCCATAGCACCAGCCGTACCACAGAAAAATCCCACTCCAGCAAAAAGTACAGCAAGTCCACCGGCCGAAGACCTATCCCAACTGCAGAGACGGCCAATTCCTGCAGATTGGAACCCCATTCCAGTTATTCTCAGTTTTAAAGACAATGCTTTCAATGTTGTTAGGGACTACGTGCATATATTCCCATCATGGGAAGATTATAGTGAAGACAAACACAATTTTCCCATCTTCCTGTCCCACTTACGTGTAAGTGCTATTATTCATGGTGATTATTTTCCTGTTTTCTGCTGATTGAACACATCAATGATTTACATTACATTGTTGTAAGTAGGCGAGGGTCAATCTGGATAGTCATGACGAGCAAAGCTTGCTTGCGCTTTTCAAGGAAGCATTGCAGTAGTATCGGTGTTACCTGAGGAAACCACACTTTGATGGCAAGTCTATAAACGAATTTCCGATGAAGTCTCCTGTGCTAAATTTAGAAGACATTGAATGGAAAAACCTTGTTATGCACTGGTCTCGTTCCCGGGATGAGGTACTGTCTATGAAATCACATGACAATTTGAACTTCTACTTTTTTGCATGTGCCTTACAGATCTTTTTTGTAGGAAATCGGCTCGAAGAAGAATTCCGGTTTGAAAAGAACGATAGGATATCGCAAATATGCTGCCCACTGCTTTGCTCTTGTTAGTACCTGTTGTCCTATATCACTGTACTTGCATTCATACATGGTTCATTATGTGACAGCAGTATGCATGATAGCTTGCTTATCAATTGTTCGCTCCAAATTATCTGATCTGTATGAATGTTACATTAGTGTAGAATATATCCAATGCCAATGAAATTTTTTAGCTCTACATTGTTCTTGTAAGTACCTGCTGTCCTTTATCAGTGTACTTATATTGACAGGTAGTTGTTCATGTACCATCACTATGCAGCTTATTTTCCTTTGCCCTCCATTTTCTACGCATCAGATCTATATTTACTCTTACATAAGGTTGGATGGTCCTGAAGAAGTTTAGCTCTACATTGCTCTTGGCTGTACCTTTTGCCTATATCGATGTACTTACATTTATAGCTACTTGGTTATGTAGCATCACTCTTCATCTTATCTTAAATATTCTCCATTTTTTCTTATATTATCACATCTATATTTACTCTTAACAAAATGTAGAATAAAGGCAATGCTTATGAAGAAGATTCTGTGGTAAACTTCTTGAATTGCCCCCCTCAGCACGGACAAGGGCTTTATAAAGTCTGTCTTCACCAATAATGTAAGTTTGTCCTTCTCAAGCCTTCAAACTTTGTTGTATATATTTGGTTAGGCATGACTGCAACAGCTGTTTATTTTTGGTGTTTGCATCAAATTGCATGTTTATTTTTGGTGTTTGATTCAAATTGCATGTTTGTCCTTCTCAATTTAAGTTTTTAGTTGTACAACCAAGTTCCTTCTTCATACCATGTAAATTAAACTATACTGAGCAAGAGATCTTCTTTTGCACTACATGTATGCTTTTGTTCTTGATCCGTAATCCAGTGGTATGGTGAACCTACCCACTACAGCACAATGCCATATTCTGCAATGTCTTAACTATGAACAATGTCATATCATTCTACTATTATTTAAACCGTCTCTTTATTTGCCAATCTGAAATGGGATAAATTGACAGCACACTAACCATCGATACTTATGAGTTCTTGATCTATAGTCCAGTGGTGTCGTGAAGCTGCCAACTCCTTCACAATGTCATTTCCTGCCATGTCTTAACCTGAATAATACCATATTGTGTTAATGCTATTTTAAACTGTGTCACTTTATTCGTCAGTAAGAAATGTCATGAATTGTCAGCATTGATACTTATATGTGCAAAACCTGTCATCTGTCTGCTTGTTTATCTTTCAGAGTGAGGAGGATATAAGTGTCAAACAATCGTAGTCTCATCAGCTTGCTCAGCTGCTTGCGCTGCAGCTCCCGAGCAGGGCTAACCTTTCTTGAACTCTATTGAAGTGTTGTCGGTTTTGTATATTATTTTGTCGGCGTGTTTATTTGCACTAGTGGCGATCTTTGATGCCCAGTGTATGTAATCTGCTGTCTGCTTTTGCTTTATTACCTAGTGGCGAACTTTGATGCCCAGTGGATGTAATATGCTGTAATTTCTTTATTGTATAGTCTAGGTTTTTTCTAATTCACGATGCTGCAGTTATTTTACTGTATATATATCCTATCTTCGCAGTAACCCGTCCAAACCGTAAAATTATGGTACATAATCGGGCCGTCATGCAAATCACTACATAATCGGTCCGTTAACAGGCGTAAATGTAAACTGGCCCACTAGTATATTTGGGCTTCTAATAGGCCGAGTAAACCGTCGGCCCTATTTTCGCAAGAAAACTGAATGGGCTTTTAGGAGGCTGAAAAGTAGGTTGGGCGTGAAACGTGCCGAACAGCTCACGGGCCGGCAGCAGGCCGAAATAGACCTCGGCCCATGATTGTGCATATCACATCACGGGCCGTTAACAGGCCAAAATTGTCTCGGTCCTTGTTTGGCCCAATCACAATATCGGCTCTAAGCAGGCTGGATGCCAACCGGGCCGTAGTTAGGCCCAACTATATGATGGGCTTTTAACAGGCCGAAATAAATATAGGGCCGAACTGTTAAACATGCCATTAACAGGCCGAAACTAATATCAGGCTGAATTTCTAAATGGGCATTTAGCAAGTGGGCCCAAAAGCATAGCGTCCAGTTGACGGGCCGAATCTGATATAGGCCATAATTTAGCCCTAAGCCTCTTAAAGGGCCGGATCTGATCTAGGCCGTAATTTGGCCCAGAACGTGGTAGGCTTTTAACGGGCCGGATCTCATATGGGCCTTTAGTGGGCCCGGAACGTGGCAGGCTCTTAATGGACCGGATCAATTATGGGCCGGCATTTGGCCCAAAACATGGCAGCCTTTTAACGGGCCGGCCCATTAGTGTCCTCCAAATCTTGTGGGCCTTTAGTTGGGCTGGCCCATTATGGTTGGCGAAATGTCATGGGCCCTTAGCTGGGCCATCCCATTATGGTTGATGAAATCTCATGGGCCTTTAGTTGGGCCGGCCCATTTAATCTTTATGGGCCACTTTTGGGCCGGTCCATGTGTCAACATATCATAGGTGCATCTCGCCCATTGGATGAGTGACACATGTGCCGACGCGGAGCTGACACGTGGTTCCGTCGGCCAATGAGAATTTTACACATGGAAAATCATCATTGGTCGTGGCTGATAGCGGGTTATCGGATCCAAAACCGGACCCGATAGCTTAACGGCGACCCATTACGGTGGATGCCACGTGTCGATCACCCTTGACGAAAGCACTTCCATGACGCGGCATTTATCATCATGGCAGCGAACACTTCCAAGATGATAATTTTGGTAATGTCATGGACCACTTCTACGACAGCACAGTTATGACTATCTTGATTCTGTCATAAAATCGTCATGGATGTACATGCATGATAGAAACGTGACCTACTATGACAAACACATATCATCACGGAAGTGTATTTTTTTGTAGTGTGTCCTTAGTACTTACACCATCCCCTGTCATTCTGTGTTCCTTCCTCTTTCTCTGTGCCATGTTAAGTCAAGCCGACAAGAAAAAGGAATAACAATATAGTTCTTCAGAACAAATTGATGCGTGATACAGATGAAATAAACTTTGATGTTAGACAACCACATGATAGGAGGATGTACACTGGTGCGCGTCGGTCCTAAACAAACAATTTTTAACCCCTTTCCGCGACGGCATCTGGAACCGTCGCCAAGTGAGTGTGTGCGATAGGGTATCCTTCCCACACAACCCAGAAATCGTCGAGGATAGGCCCTCCTGGGACCCAGGCTGGGACCTTGTGTGATCGGGCGAGGCATCGAAACCCAATCATTTCCGTAGGTATGTACTGTTGGGGAACGTAGTAATTTCAAATAATTTCCTATGCACACGCAAGATCATGGTGATGCATAGCAACGAGAGGGGAGAGTGTTGTCTACGTACCCTCGTAGACCGTAAACCGAAGCGTTATATCAACGTGGTTGATGTAGTCGTACGTCTTCACGATCCGACCGATCCAAGTACTAAAAGCACGGCACCTCCAAGTTCTGCACACGTTCGGCTCGGTGACGTCCTCGCCTTCTCGATCCAATAAGAGGGGCAAAGTAGTAGATGAGTTCCGGCAGCACGACGTCGTGGTGACGGTGTTGGTGAAGAATAATCTTCGCAGGGCTTCGCCTAAGCACTACGAAAACTATGACGGAGGATAAACTAGAGGAGACGGGATTGCCGGCACACGGCTTGGTGTTTCTTGATGTATCTTGGGTGCTAGCCCTACCCCTCTATTTATATGTTGAGCCTTGGGGTCGAAACTTGGAGTAAAAGCCTCCACAAAGTCGGTTTTACCCGAAAGGCAAGAGTCCTTCTCGGACTCCAGGGCCAGACGCCAGGGTTCCCGGCGTCTGGACCCAGACGCCAGGGACCCTGGCGTCTGGCCCCTGGACGCCGCAAAACTTCCTTTTGCGCTTTCCAAAAACCTCGTGGGCTTTCCCCTTTGGCCCAGATAAAGTTTTCTCGTGCCCAATCATTTCAGGAAACATCCGGAACCCCTTCCGATGGATTCCGGAACCTTTCCGGAGATCAAATCCTACTATCCACATATCAATCTTTACTTCCGGACCATTCCGGAGTTCCTCGTCATATCCGTGATCTCATCCAAAACTCCGAACAACATTCGGTCACCAACATACATAACTCATAGTACTATATCGTCAACGAATGTTAAGCGCACGGACCCTACGGGTTCGAGAACTATGTAGACATGACCGAGACACCTCTCTTGTCAATAACCAATAGCGGGACCTGGATGCCCATATTGGCTCCTACATATTCTACGAAGATATTTATCGGTCAGACCGCATAACAATGTACGTTGTTCCCTTTGTCAGCGGTATGTTACTTGCGCGAGATTCGATCGTCGGTATCTCAATACCTAGTTCAATCTCGTTACCGGCAAGTCTCTTTACTCGTTCCGTAATACATCATCCCGCAACTAACTCATTAGTTGCAATGCTTGCAAGGCTTATAGTGATGTGCATTACCGAGTGGGCCCAGAGATACCTCTCCGACAATCGGAGTGAAAAATCCTAATCTTGAAATACGCCAACCCAACAAGTACCTTTGGAGACACCTGTAGAGCACCTTTATAATCACCCAGTTACGTTGTGACGTTTGGTAGCACACAAAGTGTTCCTCCGGTAAATGGGAGTTGCATAATCTCATAGTCATAGGAACATGTATAAGTCATGAAGAAAGCAATAGCAGAATACTAAACAATCGAGTGCTAAGCTAACGGAATGGGTCAAGTCAATCACATCATTCTCCTAATGATGTGATCCCGTTAATCAAATGACAACTCATGTCAATGGCTAGGAAACATAACCATCTTTGATCAACGAGCTAGTCAAGTAGAGGCATACTATTGACACTCTGTTTGTCTATGTATTCACACAAGTATTATGTTTCCGGTTAATACAATTCTAGCATGAATAATAAACATTTATCATGATATAAGGAAATAAATAATAACTTTATTATTGCCTCTAGGGCATATTTCCTTCAGTCTCCCACTTGCACTAGAGTCAATAATCTAGATTACACAGTAATGATTCTAACACCCATGGAGCCTTGGTGTTGATCATGTTTTGCTCGTGGAAGAGGCTTAGTCAACGGGTCTGCAACATTCAGATCCGTATGTTCTTGCAAATTTCTATGTCTCCCACCTCGACTAGATCCCGGATGGAGTTGAAGCATCTCTTGATGTGCTTGGTTCTCTTGTGAAATCTGGATTCCTTCACCAAGGCAATTGCACCAGTATTGTCACAAAAGATTTTCATTGGACCCGATACACTAGGTATGACACCTAGATCGGATATGAACTCCTTCATCCAGACTCCTTCATTTGCTGCTTCCGAAGCAGCTATGTACTCCGCTTCACACGTAGATCCCGCCACGACGCTTTGTTTAGAACTGCACCAATTGATAGCTCCATCGTTCAATGTAAACACGTATCCGGTTTGCGATTTAGAATCGTCCGGATCAGTGTCAAAGCTTGCATCAACGTAACCATTTACGACTAGCTCTTTGTCACATCCATAAACGAGAAACATATCCTTAGTCCTTTTCAGGTATTTCAGGATGTTCCTGACCGCTGTCCAGTGATCCACTCCTGGATTACTTTGGTACCTCCCTCCTAGACTTATAGCAAGGCACACATCAGGTCTGGTACACAGCATTGCATACATGATAGAGTCTATGTCTGAAGCATAGGGAACATCTTTCATCTTCTCTCTATCTTTTGCAGTGGTCGGGCATTGAGTCTTACTCAACTTCACACCTTGTAACACAGGCAAGAACCCTTTCTTTGCTTGATCCATTTTGAACTTCTTCAAAACTTTGTCAAGGTATGTGCTTTGTGAAAGTCTAATTAAGCGTCTTGATCTATCTCTATAGATCTTGATGCCCAATATATAAGCAGCTTCACCGAGGTCCTTCATTGAAAAACTCTTATTCAAGTATCCTTTTATGCTATCCAGAAATTCTATATCATTTCCAATCAGCAATATGTCATCCACATATAATATCAGAAATGCTACAGAGCTCCCACTCACTTTCTTGTAAATACAGGCTTCTCCAAAAGTCTGTACAAAACCAAATGCTTTGATCACACTATCAAAGCGTTTATTCCAACTCCGAGAGGCTTGCACCAGTCCATAAATGGATCGCTGGAGCTTGCACACTTTGTTAGCTCCCTTTGGATCGACAAAACCTTCCGGTTGCATCATATACAACTCTTCTTCCAGAAATCCATTCAGGAATGCAGTTTGTACATCCATTTGCCAAATTTCATAATCATAAAATGCGGCAATTGCTAATATGATCCGGACAGACTTAAGCATCGCTACGGGAGAGAAGGTCTCATCATAGTCAATCCCTTGAACTTGTCAAAAAACTTTCGCAACAACTCGAGCTTTATAGACAGTAACATTACCGTCAGCGTGAGTCTTCTTCTTGAAAATCCATTTATTCTCAATGGCTTGCCGATCATCGGGCAAGTCAACCAAAGTCCACACTTTGTCCTCATACATGGATCCCATCTCAGATTTCACGGCCTCAAGCCATTTTGCAGAATCTGGGCTCACCATCGCTTCTTCATAGTTCGTAGGTTCGTCATGGTCTAGTAACATAACCTCCAGAACAGGATTACCGTACCACTCTGGTGCGGATCTTACTCTGGTTGACCTACGCGGTTCAGTAACAACTTAATCTGAAGTTTCATGATCATCATCATTAACTTCCTCACTAATTGGTATAGACGTCACCGAAACCGGTTTCTGTGA
Organism: Aegilops tauschii subsp. strangulata; assembly: GCF_002575655.3. Taxonomy (NCBI): domain Eukaryota; kingdom Viridiplantae; phylum Streptophyta; class Magnoliopsida; order Poales; family Poaceae; genus Aegilops; species Aegilops tauschii. The sequence continues at coordinate 554,890,516 of NC_053041.3, read as the reverse complement.
TGAACTACTTTCCAATAAGGGAGCAGGTACGGTTACCTCATCAAGTTCTACTTTCCTCCCACTCACTTCTTTCGAGAGAAACTCCTTCTCTAGAAAGGATCCAGTCTTAGCAACGAATGTCTTGCCTTCGGATCTGTGATAGAAGGTGTACCCAACAGCCTCTTTTGGGTATCCTATGAAGACACATTTTTCCGATTTGGTTTCGAGCTTATCAGGTTGAAGATTTTTCACATAAGCATCGCAGCCCCAAACTTTAAGAAATGACAACTTTGGTTTCTTGCCAAACCACAAATCATAAGGCGTCGTCTCAACGGATTTAGATGGTGCCCTATTTAACGTGAATGCAACTGTCTCTAAAGCATAACCCCAAAACAATAGCGGTAAATCAGTAAGCATCATAGATCGTACCATATCTAGTAAAGTACGATTACGACGTTCGGACACACCATTACACTGTGGTGTTCCGGGTGGCGTGAGTTGCGAAACTATTCCGCATTGTTTCAAATGAAGACCAAACTCGTAACTCAAATATTCTCCTCCACGATCAGATCGTAGAAACTTTTATTTTCTTATTACGATGATTTTCCACTTCACTCTGAAATTTTTTGAACTTTTCAAATGTTTTAGACTTATGTTTCATTAAGTAGATATACCCATATCTGCTTAAATCATCTGTGAAGGTGAGAAAATAACGATACCTGCCGCGAGCCTCAATATTCATCGGACCACATACATCAGTATGTATGATTTCCAACAAGTCTGTTGCTCGCTCCATTGTTCCGGAGAAAGGCGTTTTAGTCATCTTGCCCATGAGGCATGGTTCGCAAGTACCAAGTGATTCCAAAAGTCCATCAGAATGGAGTTTCTTCATGCGCTTTACACCAATATGACCCAAACGGCAGTGCCACAAATAAGTTGCACTATCATTATCAACTCTGCATCTTTTGGCTTCAACATTATGAATATGTGTATCACTACTATCGAGATTCATCAAAAATAGACCACTCTTTAAGGGTGCATGACCATCAAAGATATTACTCATATAAATAGAACAACCATTATTCTCAGATTTAAATGAATAACTGTCTCGCATCAAACAAGATCCAGATATAATGTTCATGCTCAACGCTGGCACCAAATAACAATTATTTAGGTCTAAAACTAATCCCGGGGGTAGATGTAGAGGTAGCGTGCCAATGAATGTTTTGCTTTCGGATCTGTGATAGGAGGTGTACCCAAGAGTCTCCTTTGGGTATCCTATGAAGACACATTTCTCCGATTTGGGTTCGAGCTTATCAGGTTGAAGCTTTTTCACATAAGCATCGCAGCCCCTAATTTTAAGAAATAGCAACTTTGGTTTCTTGCCAAACCACAGTTCATAAGGCGTTGTCTCAACGGATTTCGATGGTGCCCTATTTAACGTGAATGCAGCCGTCTCTAAAGCATAACCCCAAAATGATAGCGGTAAATCAGTAAGAGACATCATAGATCGCACCATATCTAGTAAAGTACGATTACGACGTTCGGACACACCATTACGCCGTGGTGTTCCGGGTGGCGTGAGTTGCGAAACTATTCCGCATTGTTTCAATTGTAGACCAAACTCGTAACTCAAATATTCTCCTCCACGATCAGATCGTAGAAACTTTATTTTCTTCTTACGAGGATTTTCAACTTCACTCTGAAATTCTTTGAACTTTTCAAATGTTTCAGACTTATGTTTCATTAAGTAGATATAACCATATCTTCTTAAATCATCTGTGAAGGTGAGAAAATAATGATATCCGCCGCGAGCCTCAACATGCATTGGACCACATACATCTGTATGTATGATTTCCAACAAATCTATTGCTCGCTCCATAGTTCCGGAGAACGGCGTTTTAGTCATCTTGCCCATGAGGCATGGTTCGCAAGTACCAAGTGATTCATAATCAAGTGATTCCAATTGTCCATCAGTATGGAGTTTCTTCATGCGCTTTACACCAATATGACCCAAACGGCAGTGCCACAAATAAGTTGCACTATCATTATCAACTCTGCATCTTTTGGCTTCAACATTATGAATAGGTGTATCACTACTATCGAGATTCATCAAAAATAGACCACTCTTCAAGGGTGCATGACCATAAAAGATATTACTCATATAAATAGAACAACCATTATTCTTTGATTTAAGTGAATAACCGTCTCGCATCAAACAAGATCCAGATATAATGTTCATGCTCAACGCTGGCACCAAATAACAATTATTTAGGTCTAATACTAATCCCGAATGTAGATGTAGAGGTAGCGTGCCGACGGCGATAACATCGACTTTGGAACCATTTCCCACGCGCATTGTCACCTCGTCCTTGGCCAGTGTTCGCTTAATTCCTAGTCCCTGTTTTGTGTTGCAAATATTAGCAACAGAACCAGTATCAAATACCCAGGTGCTACTACGAGCTCTGGTAAGGTACACATCAATAACATGTATATCGCATATACCTTTGTTCACATTGCCATCCTTCTTGTCCGCCATATACTTGGGGCAGTTCCGCTTCCAGTGACCAGTCTGCTTGCAGTAGAAGCACTCAGTCTCAGGCGTAGGTCCAGACTTGGGTTTCTTCTCTTGAGCAGCAACTTGCTTGCTGTTCTCCTGGAAGTTCCCCTTCTTCTTCCCTTTGCCCTTTTTCTTGAAAGTGGTGGTCTTATTAACCATCAACACTTGATGCTCCTTCTTGATTTCTACCTCCGTAGCTTTTAGCATTGTGAAGAGCTCGGGAATCGTCTTATCCATCCCTTGCAAGTTATAGTTCATCACGAAGCTCTTGTAGCTTGGTGGCAATGATTGAAGAATTCTGTCAATGACGCTATCATCCGGAAGATTAACTCCCAGTTGAATCAAGTGATTATTATACCCAGACATTTTGAGTATATGCTCGATGACAGAACTATTCTCCTCCATCTTACAGCTGTAGAACTTATTGGAGACTTCATATCTCTCAATCCGGGCATTTGCTTGAAATATTAAATTCAACTCCTGGAACATCTCATATGCTCCATGACGTTCAAAACGTCGTTGGAGTCCCGGTTCTGAGTCGTAAAGCATGGCACACTGAACTATCGAGTAGTCATCAGCTTTGCTCTGCCAGACGTTCATAACATCTGGTGTTGCTCCTGCAGCAGGTTTGGCACCTAGCGGTGCTTACAGGACGTAATTCTTCTGTGCAACAATAAGGATAATCCTCAAGTTACGGACCCAGTCCGTGTAATTGCTACCATCATCTTTCAACTTTGCTTTCTCAAGGAACGCATTAAAATTCAACGGAACAACAGCACGGGCCATCTATCTACAATCAACATAGACAAGCAAGATACTATCAGGTACTAAGTTCATGATGAATTTAAGTTCAATTAATCATATTACTTAAGAACTCCCACTTAGATAGGCATCCCTCTAATCCTCTAAGTGATCACGTGATCCAAATCAACTAAACCATAACCGATCATCACGTGAAATGGAGTAGCTTTCAATGGTGAACATCACTATGTTGATCATATCTACTATATGATTCACGCTCGACCTTTCGGTCTCAGTGTTCCGAGGCCACATCTGCATATGCTAGGCTCGTCAAGTTTAACCTGAGTATTCTCCGTGTGCAAAACTGGCTTGCACCCGTTGTAGATGGACGTAGAGCTTATCACACACGATCATCACGTGGTGTCTGGGCACGACGAACTTTGGCAACGGTGCATACTCAGGGAGAACACTTTTATCTTGAAATTTAGTGAGAGATCATCTTATAATGCTACTGTCAATCAAAGCAAGACAAGATGCATAAAAGATAAACATCACATGCAATCAATATAAGTGATATGATATGGCCATCATCATCTTGTGCTTGTGATCTCCATCTCTGAAGCACCGTCCTGATCACCATCGTCACCGGCGCGACACCTTGATCTCCATCGTAGCTTCGTTGTCGTCTCTCCAATCTTATGCTTCTACGACTATCGCTACCGCTTAGTGATAAAGTAAAGCATTACAGGGCGATTGCATTGCATACAATAAAGCGACAACCATATGGCTCCTGCCAGTTGCCGATAACTCGGTTACAAAACATGATCATCTCATACAATAAAATTTAGCATCATGCTTTGACCATATCACATCACAACATGCCCTGCAAAAACAAGTTAGACGTCCTCTACTTTGTTGTTGCAAGTTTTTACGTGGCTGCTACGGGCTGAGCAAGAACCGTTCTTACCTACGCATCAAAACCACAACGATAGTTTGTCAAGTTGGTGTTGTTTTAAACTTCACATGGACCAGGCATAGCCACACTCGGTTCAACTAAAGTTGGAGAAACTGACACCCTCCAGCCACCTGTGTAAAAAGCACGTCGGTAGAACCAGTCTCGCGTAAGCGTACGCGTAATGTCGGTCCAGGCCGCTTCATCCAACAATACCGCCGAACCAAAGTATGACATGCTGGTAAGCAGTATGACTTATATCGCCCACAACTCACTTGTGTTCTACTCGTGCATATGACATCTACGCATAAAACCAGGCTCGGATGCCACTGTTGGGGAACGTAGTAATTTCAAAAAAATCCTACGCACATGCAAGATCATGGTGATGCATAGCAATGAGAGGGGAGAGTGTTGTCTATGTACCCTCGTAGACCATAAGCGGAAGCATTATATCAACGCAGTTGATGTAGTCATACGTCTTCACGACACGACCGATCCAAGTACCGAAATGACGGCACCTCCAAGTTCTGCACATGTTCGGCTCGGTGACGTCCTCGCCTTCTCGATCCAGCAAGAGGGGCGAAGTAGTAGATGAGTTCTGGCAGCACGACGGCGTGGTGACGGTGTTGGTGAAGAATAATCTTCGTAGGGCTTCGCCTAAGCACTACGAAAATTATGACGGAGGATAAACTAGAGGAGACGGGGTTGCCGGCACACGGCTTGGTGTTTCTTGATGTATCTTGGGTGCTAGCCCTACCCCTCTATTTACATGTTGAGCCTTGGGATCGAAACTTGGAGTAAAAGCCTCCACAAAGTCGGTTTTACCCAAAAGGCAAGAGTCCTTCTCGGACTCCAGGGCCAGACGCCAGGGTTCCCGGCGTCTGGACCCAGATGCCAGGGACCCTGGCGTCTGGCCCCTAGACTCCGCAAAACTTCCTTTTGCGCTTTCCAAAAACCTCGTGGACTTTCCCCTTTGGCCCAGATAAAGTGTTCTCGTGCCCAAACATTTCGCGAAACATCCGGAACCCCTTCCGATGGATTCCGGAACCTTTCCAGAGATCAAACACTACTATCACATATCAATCTTTACTTCCGGACCATTCCGGAGTTCCTCGTCATATCCGTGATCTCATCCAAAACTCCGAACAACATTCGGTCACCAACATACATAACTCATAGTACTATATCCTCAACGAATGTTAAGCGTGCGGACCCTACGGGTTCGAGAACTATGTAGACATGACCGAGACACCTCTCTTGTGAATAACCAATAGCGGGACCTGGATGCCCATATTGGCTCCTACATATTCTACGAAGATCTTTATCGATCAGACCGCATAACAGCATACGTTGTTCCCTTTGTCATCGGTATGTTACTTGCCCGAGATTCGATCGTCGGTATCTCAATACCTAGTTCAATCTCGTTACCGGCAAGTCTCTTTACTCGTTCCATAATACATCATCCCGCAACTAACTCATTAGTTGCAATGCTTGCAAGGCTTATAGTGATGTGCATTACCGAGTGGGCCCAGAGATACCTCTCCGACAATCGGAGTGACAAATCCTAATCTCGAAATGCGCCAACCCAACAAGTACCTTTGGAGACACCTGTAGAGCACCTTTATAATCACCCAGTTACGTTGTGACGTTTGGTAGCACACAAAGTGTTCCTTCGGTGAACGGGAGTTGCCTAATCTCATAGTCATAGGAACATGTATAAGTCATGAAGAAAGCAATAACAGAATACTAAACGATCGAGTGCTAAGCTAACGGAATGGGTCAAGTCAATCACATCATTCTCCTAATGATGTGATCCCGTTAATCAAATGACAACTCATGTCAATGGCTAGGAAACATAACCATCTTTGATCAACGAGCTTGTCAAGTAGAGGCATACTATTGACACTCTGTTTGTCTATGTATTCACACAAGTATTATGTTTCCGGTTAATACAATTCTAGCATGAATGATAAACATTTATCATGATATAAGGAAATAAATAATAACTTTATTATTGCCTCTAGGGCATATTTCCTTCATGTACATCCCACACAGTCAATCCAGGGAAAATGTTTCCGTTCGGACGTACATCCCACATAGTTTGATGTGTAGGCTCGTGTGTGAAAGCTTTAACTATCACTGTCGGAGTAAATGGCCACGGGTAGCCTAACCAACTACCCCTAGCTCTTCAGAAAAATTATCAGGCCTTCGGGCCTCCAAGCACTCCGAGCATTGGGCCGCCTTCCCTGGCCGGCTACCACTAAAGCCGACTCCCGGAAGGCGACCCAGCCTCACCAACTCCTCCCCAGGACGACTATGGGGTGGCCGACTCCAAGAAGCCGGCCAAGAAGGACGCCGACTCCTAGGAGCCGGCCAAGACCACAACCACTCCAAACCACTCCCACATAACGGCGACGTGACGGGGTGTGGCCACAGTGCGGCCCACTACCCCCGAAGCCCGAGGCGGGCGTGGCTACAGGAGGCCGTACGGGACGGACGTCTCCCGTGCGGCTCGGCACTGTAGCCATGTTGGCCTCGACATCACCCACGACCGACTCCCGTACGGCCCGTGGGCGGCGGGCCCCTTCGGCCAGAGAGAGGCGTGAAGGCGGCCCGACCTTTCCCAGTCGGCCAAGAGCGTAGCCGGCCACCAGAAGCCGGCTACTCCCTTCCTCGAAGCAGGAGCCCCATTAAGGAGACAAGACGAGGTAAGGCTATAGTGATAGCCCCCGAGGCGGCCCACTGTAGCCACGTTTACCTCGACAAAGCCCTCGTCATCACAGGCGAGGCTACAGTAAGCAGCCGCCGACAAGACCCTACGCGGTGGGGTCGGCCTGTCGGCCGAGTAGCCGGCAGCCGGCGGGACCCACCAGCCAGCGGGACCCAGCAGCCGGCGGACAAGCCGGCGAGCATAGACACTGACGGCTGGGGCCAGAGCCCAGCCGGATTACCATTGTACCCCCGGGGGGTAGGCCTATATAAACCCCCCGGAGCACCCATGCAAAGGGTTCGCACCTAAGCATAGTTGGCCTCTGAGCATAGAGCTGCCTCCTAAGCATAGCACACACACCATAGATAGAGAGAAGCAAGAGCTAGCCTTGTTCTTCTTCTCCCTTGATCTCAACAGCTCTAGGAGCAATTGTAGCTACCCCTTATCGATCTAGTGATCATGCGGAGACCCCGCAGAGCAGGACTAGGGGTGTTATCTCCTCGGAGAGCCCCGAACCTGGGTAAGATTCGCCGGCGTGTATGTCTTCGCCTAATCCCGTTTCCGGGCACCGGCGACGTTTTATTGGCTCCCACAATGATAAGCCATCCCTTGGCATATGTCGCACCAACCACCCGACATTTGGCGCCCACCGTGGGGCCAGGTGCACTGTCGTCCGGAGACCTGTTCTGGACGGGAACCCTCTTCCTCCCCCGCGAGCGCAGCCAGCCTGTTGCGCCCGATGGCGTTTGCCTTGACGCGCGGCAAGGCGCCGACGACGCCTGCGCGGCGAGCTGCCTCGCCGACCTGCTCGGCGAGACCCGCATCTCCGACGAGCCTGCGTCCGACGCAGGCACCGACTACCCCGAGAGCCGCCTCGTCAGCCTCCTCGACCAGCTTCACGTCTCCAGCGAGCCTACTGCAGATGTGGAGTCGGTCGGCTCCACCGACCCGATGCTCATCGACTCCGACACCGCGTCGCTCGACGCCTACCCCTCCGACGTGGTGGTCTTCGACGACCCCCTCCCTCGGGCTGACAGCGGCAGCAGCGCTGTCACTGAAGTGCTGGTCATCAGCCACGTCTCCAACTCGGGCGAGAATGCCCGCGACGCTCAGCACGCGGCGATGCACGACCTCTCCGTCCCCATCCCGGCCGACGCCGACGCCGAGACCCTGGAGGCACGCCGCCTTGCCCTCATCGCGGAGGGCCAGAAGATAGCCTCGATGAGACGCCTCACCGAGGCCCACCAGCGCGAAGTCGACCGCGCCGCCTTCGGTACGCCGCCGCCTAGCGGCCCGAGCCGAGCCGGCTTCGTCCAGAAGCACGGCGCAGCCGTTGCCAGCATGCTGGGCGCAGACCGCCCCGTCAACGCCACCTCGCTCGAGAATCTGCGAGCCGCTCAAGCGGCTGCAGAGGAGCTCAATGGGCTGGGAGCTGATGAGCTCCCCTACATGACAAGACGGATCCAGCAGCTGATCGACGCGGCTGCAGAACGGCACGAAGCCGGCGCCCATGCTGATAGTCATCCCCCTCGCCGGGAACACGCCGCGACGTCCCACTCGCCGCCTGCGAGCGGCGCGCGCCAGAAGAAAGACAAGGAGCCGGCTGCCAGCCGCAGCCGGACTCGCATCACCATCGAGCGCGACGCGGAGGGCCGCCCTCGAGCAGTGGAGCACCAAGGAAACCTGCCTCCTCCCCCGCCTCGAAGAGAAAGACGCCTCACTCCGCCGCCCATCACACATCCGACCCTCGGCGACCGACTCGGCCGCCGAGAAGGAGTCGGCGAGAGTGACGCCCGCCACAGGATCGACCGCCTTGCTCGATCCTTGGCGTTAGAAGAAGAAGACGATGTCGGCCCGCCATGCTTTGGCCCCCGCATCCGCGACGAGCCCTTCCCCAAAGGGTTCTCGCTCCCCAGAGACACGCCCAAGTATAACGGCTCAGTGAAGCCGGAAGATTGGCTCATTGACTACTCCACGGCCGTCAGCATAGCCAACGGCAATCAGCGCGTCGCCGTGAAGTATGTCCCCCTGATGCTGCAAGGCACGGCGCGCACATGGCTCAACAGCCTCAAGCCCTACAGCATCAACAGTTGGCTGGACTTCATCGAAGTTTTCGTCCGCAACTTCACCAGCACCTACAAGCAGCCTCCCAAGCCTCGCCAGCTCTCCCTCTGCGTCCAGGGGCCCAACGAGTCGACCCGCGACTACCTCACGCGATGGGCCGAGCTCCGCAACTCCTGCGAGGGAGTGCACGAGGTCCAAGCCATCGAGTACTTCACCGCCGGGTGCCGAGAGGGCACCCTCCTCAAGCACCGACTCCTCTGCGATGAGCCGGCTATCCTCGATGAGTTGCTGGTCATCGCCGACAAATACGCCACCGCCGACTCCTCGATGAAGACCGAGCTGCGAGTAGACACCTCGGGGAAAGTAATTGCTCCGGCTCCCAAGACGCCGGCTGGCGACCCTAACCGGCGCCCCTACCAGAACGACCACAAGCGCAAGGGCCCCATGCCGACTTCCTCCAGTCGGCAGGTGGCCACAGTTGTAGACGAGCAGCCCGAAGAGCGGCCCGCTCCCAAGAAAAAGGGTGGCCGGCCACCCTGGCAGCCGTCTTTCTCCTACGAGCAAGCACTCGACGCCCCTTGCAAGTTCCACAGCGGCGCGAAGCCGTGCAACCACACAACCCGGAAATGCCACTGGCTCACCCGCATCACCAAGGGCGAAGGGATGGTGCCGCCTCCGCCTCCCGGCCCGCCGCCTCCAGCCCCCCAGCAGCCGGCGGCTCGGCCGGCAGTCGGCGCCATCCAAGACGAATTCCCTGAAGAGCACGCCGCCTACATCGTCTTCACTAGTCAAGCCGACGACAAGCGCAGCCGACGCCGGCAGCACCAAGAAGTGAATGCAGTCGCCTCTAGCACCGCCGAGTTCATGCACTGGTCGGAAAAGCCAATCAGCTGGAGCTAGGCCGACCACCCAGAGGTGATGCCTTCGCCTGGCTCCTATGCGATGGCCTTGGACGTCACCCTCGCGACGGAGAGGCGAGCTGCCAGGTTTTCCCGCGTCCTGATAGACGGCGGAAGCAGTATCAACATACTGTACCGCGATACCATGGAGAAGCTGAACATCAAAGCAAAGGAGCTCATGCCGAGCCGCACCGTCTTCCATGGTATCGTACCCGGCCTATCTTGCTCTCCAATCGGCAAGATCAAAATGGATGTTCTCTTCGGAGACAAAGATCATTTTCGCCGGGAAGCAATATGGTTCGAGGTAGTGGATTTGGAGAGCCCCTATCATGCACTGCTTGGCCGACCTGCTTTGGCCAAGTTCATGGCTGTGCCCCACTATGCCTACCTGAAGATGAAGATGCCGAGCTCGAAGGGGATCATCACGGTAGCCGGCGACTACAAGAAGTCCATCGAGTGTGCCATGGCCAGTAGCCGGCTGGCCGAGTCCTTCGTGGTGGCAGAAGAGAAGAAGATGTTGGAACGGGTTGTGGCCATGGCCGGCAAGCAGCCGGCCTTGTCCCCCAACCCCAAGGATTGCGATGCGCAGGGCTCCTTCCAGCCTGCCAAAGAGACGAAGAAGATACCTCTGGACCCGGAGAACCCGGAGAGGTTTGCTCTGATTGGGTACCATCAGATCAAGTTGGACCCGGCTGACCGCCTGAAGACTGCCTTCATCACACCCTTTGGAGCTTTCTGCTACCTGACAATGACATTCGGCTTGAGAAATGCCGGTGCCACTTTTCAGCGTTGCATGCAGAAATGTCTCTTGAAACAACTCAGCAGAAATGCCCACGTCTACGTAGACGACATTGTGGTGAAGACAGAGAAGCGCGGTACCTTGCTGGAAGACCTGAAGGAAACATTCGCCAACTTGCACCGATTGCAGATCAAGCTCAACCCTGAGAAGTGCGTGTTCGGAGTACCAGCCGGCCAGCTGCTAGGCTTCCTGGTCTCCGAACGCGGCATTGAGTGCAACCCTGTCAAGGTCAAGGCCACCGAGAGGATGGAGATTCCCACCAAGCTGCGAGATGTGCAGAAGTTCACTGGCTGCTTAGCCTCCCTAAACCGTTTTATCAGCCGACTAGGAGAGAAGGCTCTCCCCCTGTACCGACTCATGAAGAAGTCCACTCACTTTGAGTGGAATGATCAAGCCGACCAAGCCTTCCATGAGTTGAAGAAAATGTTGACCACTCCGCCTGTCCTGGCTGCGCCGACTGAGAAGGAGCCCATGCTCCTCTACATCGCCGTAACAAGCCGAGTCGTCAGCACTGTTGTTGTGGTCCAGCGCCCGGAGGAAGGCCGAGCCCAGCTGGTCCAGAGGCCGGTCTACCATCTCAGCGAAGTACTATCTAGCTCAAAGCAAAACTACCCGCACTACCAGAAGATGTGCTATGGGGTGTACTTCGCTGCCAAGAAATTGAAGCCCTACTTCCAAGAGCACCCCATCACGGTCGTGTGCACTGCCCCGCTCGCCGAGATTATAGGCAGCCGGGATGCATCCGGCCGGGTGGCCAAATGGGTCATTGCCTTGGCGCCTTACATGATTTTCTATCAACCCGGCACCGCCATCAAGTCGCAAGCATTGGCCGACTTCCTCGTCGACTGGGCCGAGACCCAGTACTTACCGCCGGCTCCCGACTCTACCCATTGGCGGATGCACTTTGACGGGTCCAAGATGCGCACCGGCTTGGGAGCCGGCATCGTCCTCACCTCTCCCAAAGGCGACGAGCTCAAGTACGCGCTGCAGATCCACTTCGCCGCCTCCAACAACGTGGCCGAGTACGAGGCGCTCGTACATGGGCTCCGGCTAGCCAAAGAACTCGGCATATGCCGGATCCTGTGCTACGGCGACTCAGACTTGGTGGTCCAGCAATCATCTGGCGACTGGGACGCCAAGGACGCGAACATGGCGAGCTACCGTTTCCTCATCCAGCAGATGAGCGGATACTTCGAAGGGTGCGAGTTCCTTCACGTGCCAAGGGCCGACAACGACCAAGCAGATGCCCTAGCACGGATCGGCTCCACCCGACAAGACATACCGACTGGCGTCTCCCTCCAGCGCCTCCTCAAGCCATCCATCAAGCCGTCTCCAGAGTCGGATTCCATCTTCGTGCCGCCTACGCCAGAAACAGCCGGATCCAACTTTAGAAATCCCGCAGGCGGCACGAGGACTTCGACGACTGGCCCGGGGACTGCTGTAGTCGCACCCGGCCCGGGGACTTCAGAACCCGGCTCGGGGACTGCAGCAGTCGGCCCGGGGACTGCAACGACACAAGAATCGGTGGCCGACTCCAATGCAACACCCAACCCACCCACCCGAGTCATGGTGGCCACATTAACAGAAGAAGAAGTCACAGCTCCCTCATGGGCCCAGCCCATCCTCAAGTTCCTAGTCAGCAGAGAGCTGCCGGCTGACGAGATCTCAGCAAGACTAGTGCAACGACGAGCCGCAGCATATACAATAATCAACAGAGAGCTTGTGAAGCGCAGCGTCACTGGAGTCTTCCAGCGTTGTGTCGAGCCAGAAAAAGGAGTGGCACTCCTCAAAGACATCCACCAAGGCGAATGCGGCCATCACGCAGCCTCAAGATCCCTCGTGGCCAAAGCTTTCCGCCACGGTTTCTTCTGGCCGACTGCCTTGGAGGATGCTAAAGAAATAGTCAAGAGCTGCAGAGGATGCCAAGTTTTTAGTTCCAAGCAACACCTGCCGGCTTCTGCACTCAAGACCATTCCCCTCACCTGGCCTTTTGCCGTCTGGGGACTGGACATGTTGAGCCCTTTCAAGACAGCCCGCGGCGGCCTGACACATCTACTCGTTGCTGTGGAAAAGTTCACAAAGTGGATCGAAGCCAAGCCAATCAAGAAACTCAATGGGCCGACTGCCGTAACATTCATCACCGACATCACCACTCAGTACGCGCGTGCCGCACAGCATCATCACCGACAACGGCACGAACTTCGCCAAAGGAGCACTGGCACGTTTCTGCGCGACGCAGGGCATCCGACTGGACTTAGCGTCCGTTGCCCACCCGCAGTCAAACGGCCAGGTCGAGCGAGCTAATGGACTCATCCTCTCCGGCATCAAGCCCCGACTGGTTGTACCACTGGAGCGATCGGCCGGCTGCTGGCTTGAAGAGCTGCCGGCTGTCCTCTGGAGTCTGCGCACTACACCCAACAAGTCAACCGGCTTCACTGCATTCTTCCTCGTGTACGGTGCCGAGGCTGTCATCCCAACAGACATCGAGTTCGACTCGCCTCGGATCACCATGTACACGGAGGAGGAAGCCAAAGAAGCAAGAGAAGACGGCGTCGACCTACTGGAAGAAGGCCGGCTGTTAGCCCTCAGCCGGTCTGCCAGCTACCAGCAAGGCCTGCGCCGCTACTACAACCGCAAGGTCAAGCCAAGATCCTTCCAAGAGGGAGACCTTGTGCTCCGGCTGATCCAGCGAACAGCCGGCCAGCACAAGCTCTCGGCCCCTTGGGAAGGCCCCTTCGTCGTCAGCAAGGCACTCGGCAACGACTCCTACTACTTGATCGACGCGCAAAAACCAAGAGCACGCAAGAGAGACGACTCCGGCAAGGAGTCGGAGCGACCATGGAACGCAAACCTCCTAAGACGATTTTACAGCTGAAAAGCAGTATGTATCACGCTACCCCTTTTGTATTAAGTACAAACCAACAGGCCCCCCGAACAGTACTCGGGGACTGCCTTTTATTCATCTATGAATGACGAGTGTCATATCCATGAATGTATTATTACATTTTGAATTTTTGTCCGGCACCGGGTTCGACTAGTCGGCCCGGGGACTGGCCGCCTTAAGCTATATCGAAAGTTCTTCCTAAAGTCAGAAAAGTAGTGCGCCGGCTCCCAAGTCCTCTCTTGTTGAAAGTCGCAGCTCAAAGAACTGATTGACCGACTAGCAAGAGAGAAGACAGAAAGGACGCCCACATGAAAAATGGCTAAGGAATAACTAACCTATATAGCAAAGAGACGGCCTCCAAATATGCCGGCCGGCTGTCAAAGCAGCCGGCTTCCTAAAAAACTTAGCTTTAGTCCAGCAGAGCTAAAGTACTTCCCCCTCCCCAACCAGCCAGGCACTCCCCGGCTACAGATTGTAGAGCAACTGTTTGACTGGGGAGGCGGCAACCAAGGGAGGGCGGCAAAGGAAAAAGCAGAAGGACAAAGAGCAAAGTACAAGGAAAGACCAAATGCATAAGTTATATGTACATAAAGCCGCCAACAGGCCGGCAACAGACTTAAGTTTGAATACACCCAGTGGGTGGAATTGTGCAGACTTAACCAAACATTATTCAAAAGTAACAAGACAGGAAAACAAAAGAAAGATGACTAGGGTGCGACATGGAGGCCGAGCTGGTCGGTGAAGGCGGCCTCGCCGGCTGAAGGAGTGGCCGCCTAGCTGGTCCCGGCTTGACCACCTCCTGCGGCAGGAGACGCACTCGCGCGCGATGTAGTACTGGAGGTGCGGTCAGGCTGAGGCTGGCCGGCTACTCCACCAGCCGGCTCGGCGTCTTCACCCTCCTCCTCCTCCTCTTCGCCCTCGTCGCTGGAGTCGATCTCCTCCGCCGAGTCCTCGTCGTACGCCGGGTCCAGCCCGAACCAATCTTCCGGCTGGGCGACTCCATTGTCGTCCACCTCGGGGGCGAAGACGTTGGTGTCGGTGTAGTCGGCGATCGCTGAAGCCCGCCGAATGATGGCCGGCCGCGCCGGCTCCAGCTCCGTGTCGGCTTGCTGCCGCCAGGTAGCCAGCTGGTCCAGATTCATGCCGGGATACCAGGCCTTGACGAACTCCAGCGCCCGCCTGGCACCGGAGTGAGCCGCTGACGCCTTCCAAGCCTCGAAGCGGCCGACTGCCACCTCCAGCCAGTCGGTGGTCCGACTGGGGGTGCGAGGGATCACTTGGCCGGGCCAGAGGGCGGCCAAGACCTGCGACCCGGCACGCTGAAGCCGGCGGAGTAGCCTGTGAGCCGGCTGGATGCGAGCCTGGATCGCCAGGAGCTGTTCCTCCAGCGAGCGGCCGGCGGTTGGCGAGATCTCGAAGCCGGCTTGCCTCTTCGCCTGGCGACGGGCCTCGATGGCCTGGTTGGCGGCAGTTGAATAGCCAGGGAAGTACTCTGGGAGAAGAAGAAAGGAAGAGAAGAACACCAAAAATCAGAAAACAAGCCAAAGTGGCAGATGGCAAGAAAGGACAAAGAGATAGACGGCTTACCGTCAACCAGATCCTCGATCTGGCCATAGCCGGAGACCAGAGTCTGCCTGGCCTCTGCCCAGCCAGCCGCCTCCGTCTCGAACTCGGCCTGGAGGGTGGCTTCGCGATCCTGCGTAGCCTTCAGCGCCGCCTTGTGGCCTTCCTCCTGGTCGGCCAGCTTCTTGACCAGGCGATCGCGCTCCTGGACCAAGGCGGCGAGCTCCGCGTCCTTGGCACGAAGAGCAGTCTGGGACTCCCCCAGCTGTGCCCTCAGACTGGCGTTGGCCGCTGCAGAGATGGAAGAAGAAGAAGATCCGACCCGACTGCTCAGTAATCGGCCTGAATCTCGGGGACTACACCCAGTGGGTGCGCTGACGCGCCCCCACATGAGATAAAGATCAAGTCACATACCTCGGCTCTCAGTAAGGTCGGCGGTCTTCTGAGTCAGCTCCCGAGCCTGGGAGTTGAAGGCGGCTGCTCGAAGATTGTGATAGTCCTGCAAGATGGACAGAAGAACGAAGTGAGAACAAAAACAGCAAAGACAAAACCTCTAAGAAGTTCCAAGCCGCCTGCTCAGCAACCGACTCAGAACTCGGGGACTACACCCAGTGGGTGCGCTGACGCGCCCCCAGAGAAGAAATCGAGATCAAGAAGAGAATCAAGATCAAGAAAAAAGCAAAGTCAAGAAGAAACAAGACGGGAGTACTAACCCGGATGGCCGCCCGAGTCGCGAGGAACTCGTCGGTGAACTGCCTCAGCGCCGCGGCTTGGCTTTGGAGCCGGGTCGGACGTCTTGTGCAGCCACGTTCACCACGGCCGTCCCTCCGCCAGGTGTCCACCCCGAGGTAGCGCTGGCCGCCTCCGCGTCTCGGGCCGACGAGCTGGAGCCCACGGCCGGCTGTGGCTCCGACGTAGCCTTCTGCGGCTCCGACGCGGCCTTCCCTGCACGCCGGCTTGGCGGAACCAGGACCGCCACCTCAGCCCCCGCGGCCGGCTCGCCCTCCGCCGACTGTGCGGGCGCAGGCTCAGGCTGGCCGCCTTGGGCCGCCCTAGTCGGAGGGGTCGGCTCCGCCTCTTCCCGCCTGGTGGCTGCCGCCCCGCCCCTGGGCTTCTCCGTTCGGCTGACGAACAAGCCCTGGGCGGCGCGACGCTTCTGGCCTCCACCCCGAGCAGGCTGCGCGCCGGAGGAGCCCGCGCTGCGTCCGGATGCCGGCTGGCGGCGCGGGACGACTTCGGCTTCATCCTCGTCCGGCCAGTCGTCGAAGGTAGCTGTGAACCCGGAGCCGCCTGCTTCGCCGCCGGCTTGGCCACCGGCCGGCTCGACGGCGTCGTCCATATGGACCGCCCCTAGGTCGGGGTCCTCCAGGTCGTGTTCGGTCCAGTCGGGGATGAAGCAACGCTCCGTGTCTGACCCGCTGGCCGGCCGAAGTAGAGGGCTCTGTCGAAGAACAAGCCGACTAAGTTAGAGTCGGCCCAGAGGAACTCGGCAACAAGGCTGAGAGAGAGAGAGAAAAAGAGACAAGGGGAGCGTACCGTAGGCGGAGGATTGGCACGGCTATAGGGCTCCTTGACGAATTGCCAATCTTCAGAGAGTTGGCAGTTGGCGAGGTAGTTCACCATGTAGGCGACCTCATGCTGCGGCATCTCCTTGGTGCACATTCGGCTCGGATCGAGCTGGCCGCTCATCTGACAGATCAGATGAGGCCGGCTCTGGAGCGGAAGAACCCGGCGCGTGACGAACGCGGTTAGGAGGTCGGGCCCCGTCAGGCCCTCCGACTGGACTATCACCCGCAGTCGGGCGATGGCGGCGTTTCCTGCCTGCGACAGCGTCACAACCCGGAAGACCACTGGGGCAGCCTGCCCGCCGGTGGGCCGGCTACGTAAGCCGGCAGGTTGATGTAGTCGCCCCGCGGAGTGATGTTCCGCACGTAGAAGTACGACTTCTGCCACTTCTTCACCGATTGGATTAGCGTGATGACGGGGAAGGGGTTGTCGGCGCCAAATCTCCGCCACGCGATGAAGGCGCCGGTATGAGCCGGCACGCCCTTGCTGCGCGTGCCCAGCTTCGACTGGAAAAGCTCCCCCCAGAGCTCAAGGGTGGGGAGGACGCCGAGATAGCCCTCGCACAGGGTGACGAAGGCAGACAGCAGCACCACCGCGTTGGGAGTGAGATGGTGCGGCTGGAGCTAATAGAATTCGAGCCAGGAGCGGAAGAAGGCGCTCACTGGCAGGCCGAAGCCGCGCAAGAAGTGCGAGCGGAAGACCACCCGCTCGCCCTCCTGCGGCCTCGGCGAGATTTCCTTCTCCGGCGCAAGGCGGACCTCCACTTTGTCCACGCCGGGCAGCCGCCGCGTGTCGCGGAGGAAGTCGATGTGGTCGTCATGGACGTTGGAGCCGTCCCAATCCCCGCCAAGCTGCTCTACGTGGGGAGGCATGGCGAGAGCTAGCGCGGCGCGGAGGAGCGTGCGGTGGAAGAGCGCGGCGGCAAGGCGCTGTCGCGAGAACGAGCGAGCGAAGAAGACGGTGGAAGTAGGAGGAGCGTGCGAGGGCCTGCCGCCCTCCACCTCCCCCTACTTATAGCCTCACGAGGCCGAAGAGGCCGGACATGGGGGGGGACCTGGGATTAACTGCGCCCACTCCCCCCACGTCTCGCGATTATTGCGCGTAAATGCGACCCGAAACTGCCGCACGGAACGTGCGGGCGGTTTCGGGATACAAAGGATCCGCGCCTGGGCCGGGGCGCGGACGTGGCGGGCCCCCTCCCTGCGGCGACGTCGCGTCACGCGCATGGGCTGGCAGGCTTTCCGGCCACGTGGCTCGCCGACGGCCCGTGGCCGGCCCGCGGCCCGGTGCACGTGCCAGCGGGTTCCCGCCCTCCGACTCCAGAAGATTTCGACTCAGGCGGCGCGCCTGACCAAGGCCGGCTCCCAGCTGCCGGCTTGTCACGATAGGAAGCTGATCGAGCTTCTCAAACCCCACTCCACCTCGAAGCCCAATCAGCTTCGGGGACTACTGTCGGAGTAAATGGCCACGGGTAGCCTAACCGACTACCCCTGGCTCTTCAGAAAAATTATCAGGCCTTCGGGCCTCCAAACACTCCAAGCATTGGGCCGCCTTCCATGGCCGGCTACCACTAAAGCCGACTCCCGAAAGGCGACCCAGCCTCACCAACTCCTCCCCAGGACGACTACGGGGTGGCCGACTCCAAGAAGCCGGCCAAGAAGGACGCCGACTCCTAGGAGCCGGCCAAGACCACAACCACTCCAAAACACTCCCACATAACGGCGACGTGACGGGGTGTGGCCACAGTGCGGCCCACTACCCCCGAAGCCCGAGGCGGGCGTGGCTACAGGAGGCCGTACGGGACGGACGTCTCCCGTGCGGCTCGGCACTGTAGCCATGTTGGCCTCGACGTCACCCACGACCGACTCCCGTACGGCCCGCGGGCGGCGGGCCCCTTTGGCCAGAGAGAGGCGTGAAGGCGGCCCGGCCTTTCCCAGTCAGCCAGGAGCGAAGCCGGCCACCAGAAGCCGGCTACTCCCTTCCTCAAAGCAGGAGCCCCATTAAGGAGACAAGACGAGGTAAGGCTACAGTGATAGCCCCCGAGGCGGCCCACTGTAGCCACGTTTACCTCGACAAAGCCCTCGTCATCACAGGCGAGGCTACAGTAAGCAGCCGCCAACAAGACCCTACGCGGTGGGGTCGGCCTGTCGGCCGAGTAGCCGGCAGCGGGCGGGACCCACCAGCCAGCGGGACCCAGCAGCCGGCGGAGAAGCCGGCGAGCGTACACACTGACGGCTGGGGCCAGAGCCCAGCCGGATTACCATTGTACCCCCGGGGGGTAGGCCTATATACACCCCCCGGAGCACCCATGCAAAGGGTTCGCACCTAAGCATAGTTGGCCTCTGAGCATAGAGCTGCCTCCTAAGCATAGCACACACAGCATAGATAGAGAGAAGCAAGAGCTAGCCTTGTTCTTCTTCTCCCTTGATCTCAACAGCTCTAGGAGCAATTGTAGCTACCCCTTATCGATCTAGTGATCATGCGGAGACCCCGCAGAGCAGGACTAGGGGTGTTATCTCCTCGGAGAGCCCCGAACCTGGGTAAGATTCGCCGGCGTGCATGTCTTCGCCTCATCCCGTTTCCGGGCACCGGCGACGTTTTATTGGCTCCCACAATGATAAGCCATCCCTTGGCATATGTCGCACCAACCACCCGACAATCACACACGGTCTGCCTTGGTTAACTGTTTGCTTTTATCAACTATATCACACACGATTTGATGAAGAAAACTGTGTGGCATTGGGCTGTCCATCGCAAGCGCTTTTTCTGCTAGAACTGTTTGCAAAGGTCCATGCCACATTTAGCATGTTTATTAGTTTACAATTAATAATTCCAGTATTACGCAAATTCACATTTCATATCGAACAGCTGTTTGCCAATTTCATATCAGGCACATAAATATATTATAACATCACAGTACGGTAGCTACATGAAAACAGCACAGTACAACATATAGCTAGTTCAACTTCATAAGAACAATATATTCATTTCCCTAATCGATATCATCCAGGCTCGTCTTATCCACCTCTGCTTTCAGTTCTGTAAGAAACCGTTTTGCATGGGCCAACTAGGAAAGTGCCTCCTCCTTCGCCAACACCATCTTAGCAAAGTCTGATTTAAAAAATCTGAGCTCATTCTCCACCTTCAACTTTTTATCCCGCATGTTGAAATATGCTTTAGTGTTGACAAGACTTTCTCTAAGCCTATGTGTGTTCTCTTCCTCATACATGCTCCAGAGCTTCGCTAGGCACATCTTCAAAGACTGTGGCCACTCTTGATCAACCCACTCCAAGTAAGAACACTTCCGTTCATCCTATAATATTTAAAACTAGATCAGTAAGAATTGTAGGGGAAATGGGTTTATAGCAACATAGAAAATCACCAATGCTTATTTTAAAAAACTGAAGAAACATGTTAATTATGACATATCTTCTCAAAAAGATCAATGTGCAAATGAAATAATTGGTACTGAGACAACAACCAAATTCTGGAACATCAGAATCTATAATTAACTACAACGACGCTACAAGTTCTTACTCATGTACAATAAATAACAAATTGAACATTTTATGAGGAAGGTAAATATAACTGCAACAACATAGCGACAGTGTTTGGATGACAACAAATTGATACTAACAGGTGTGTACATGCACAAATTTAGTAACATAGAACTAATAGCACTAAGTCCGTCCACTATGTATGCCAAAACTATGGTAAAGACAACTGTTGCTACATCTCGCACCGGTGCCCTGCACTGGCGAGCCGATGCAGCGGAAAAAAAATCAGGGACCCGGACTCCGGAGCATGTAGTTGCTCTGATGCCTAGTTCCTTCATGCCATAAAGATTTAGTATTTTACTGCTTGGCTGCTCGGATGTGTGGACCAAAGTTGGCTGCATGAACAGCTGAAGCGGTGCCAAATAATTTTCTAATGGCACTGCTGATGAGATGGCAACAATTTAAGATACTAGGTACAAACTGTGACACTGTCTTAGGATGCGTTTGGTTGAAGGTGTGATATGAATGGGTTAGGACTGTGAAAGTGTCTGAATCACATCTAACAAATGATTTGTAACAACGAAAGAGGGGCTAACCTTCTCTGATCATGCCAGAAACTTCCTCCCACTGTCCACAGAATCAAACGCAACTAGATTCACGCATGGAGATTGATGGTGACAACGAGCAGATAGATCTTCAGCCACCCCCCTCCATTCGTTGCCAGTGATGGTCCTAGGGAGCTACAAGAGGAAGAAATGACTCAAATCAACCGCCGGGTAAAAATCCTTCATTCCAAGTCATAGCCTGAGAGAGAGAGAAGAGAGGCATACCCGGGTGGTGAAGGAGTAGTCGCCGGAGGAGGAACCACTGGAGAGGTCGTTGAAGAAGACCATGGCAACCCCGGTGGTAGGATGCGAGACGGCAAGAGCGAGGAAGTGGCTATTGCTTAGCATTAAAGGAAGGAAGGAGGAAATAGGGGAAATGTGACTTGTGGTCGGGGAGAAAAGGGGGTGGGGAAGGGGGGAAGAGGGGCGGGGTTAGATATTTTGGTGGTAGGCCAAAATTTTGGAAATGTGGAGGGAAACTTTGCGCGTGGTGCCGCCGGACCATTCACTTTGCACAATTGTGTGCATCGCAAATGATTCTTCTGCTTTACGCGCATGGGATGAGTTTGATAATTCAAATTTTGGTGGAAATTTCCCCGCGTACGTCATTGCATAATTTATTATCGCTTACTAATTTGGGCACACAAAAGAGCGTACAGCAGATAGACCACACTTACTGAATCGAGCAATTTTAGTAATTACACAGAGCCAGTTGACCTAAACATTGCTCTAACACAAGACCAGCATTAAAACAAAGCCTAAGTGCGCATAATTTTAACAAATCCGCTATCGCGCCGGCCTATGCATCACCGGTGTGAGATGAGAC
This sequence comes from Aegilops tauschii subsp. strangulata, assembly GCF_002575655.3. Lineage (NCBI taxonomy): Eukaryota > Viridiplantae > Streptophyta > Magnoliopsida > Poales > Poaceae > Aegilops > Aegilops tauschii. The sequence continues at coordinate 554,868,871 of NC_053041.3, read as the reverse complement.
GTCGATGACTTTGTCCTGGCGACATGCCGCCATTGGTGGACTCCGCGTCCCCCTGCTGAAGTCGACCACATCCTTGTCCTCGGCGCCGCCCTCAAGGTTGTAGTACTCATAGTAGTGGCTGCGCCAGAGCTCGCGTTGGTACTCCACCGCCGATTCCTCGATGGACAGACTCTTCTCTACCTTGACCTCGACCACGCGCAACTCCTCCTCCCGGCGCTCCTCGATCTCCGCCGCCTCCTGCATCTCCAGCTCCCGCTCGGCGACCTCATGAGGAAGAGGTGCTCCATGGCCACCGCCGCCTTTTCAGACGTGGGTTGCATGCTGGAGTCCGAGGTGGCCTGGAATATCTTGGCGTGTGCATCCTCGATCTTTGCATGGATGGCCTCGACCCGGGCCAGGGCGAAATCAGCGGAACGAACGGCAGCTCGAGCGCTCTCGGCGTTTGCAGCCGCCGTCGCAGCAGCAGCTGCAGCCGTCTCGGGTGCTGCAGCTACCCTGTCGGCTGCTGCAGACACCCTCTCGGTGGAAGCGGCCGCGCTCAACGCGGATAAGACGGCACTCTCGGCGTAGGCGGCCGCGCTCTCGGTGCAGGCGGCGGCGCTTGGGGGGACGCGGCCATCGTACGGGCCTTCACAAAGCGTTTCCACGGCGTCATCTTCGCAAGAAGGGGGTGCGGGAATGGGGATCGGGATTCGTGGATTCGGGGGTTGCCGGCACTAGAGCAGACGAGCCGGCGAAGCTTAAGGAGGGAGACTTAAATAGACCCAGATATTTTCATCGCAAACGGTTCCTAGAAAACAACTGTGTGTGATGTTGTAGATATTTTTTATTAGCTGTGAAAGACGAATTTGGAGTACAGTGCCAACGGATGGTGTTTTAAATGAACGAGAAATCTTGTAGTACTAATACAACTATCATGTCAAATTTTGGAAAATTTCAGGGGTCATTTGACCTTTTAAGACATTTAAGTGATTTTCTAGCCTTTTAATGGCCGTAATTGAAATTTGAACTACATGTACATGCAACACCTAACCATAATGGTTTGAAAACTCATATTTCGTGTACTTGTGTGCGATTTAATTCCATGTGCAATAAATTGGATGGAATTTTCAAACATATTGGTCTAACGGCTATGACACAATTAAGCATGGAGTGACATGGCATTTTAATTCCAAAAAATAAAAAGAATCAGAAACACATGAAACCTTGGTTGATGTAATGTCACGCCACCAAGATGATGTGGTAAAAAAATTGGCATGTTTCAAGAAAGTTTGGACACACACCCCTCACGAACCGGAGCAACTCACTAGAAGGCTCGTGGTTCCGAGATGGAACAATGCATGTTTGATGATGAACGGGAGATAGCTTCCTCTTACGGCCTTCAATTTTTATTTCTACGTCTAACATGCACTACTACAACTGTAATGTGAAACTTTTGAAAATTCTAGGGGTCATTTGACCTTTTAAAGACATTTAAGTGATTTTCTAGCCATTTAATGACCGTAATTCAAATTTGAACTACATCTACATGCAACGCCTAACAAAAACGGTTTGAAAAATCATATTTGTGTACTTGTGTGCGAGTTGATTCCATGTGTAGTAAACTAGAAGGAATCTGCAAACATATTTGTCTCACGACATGGACACATGCATGCATACGTATGCATGGAGTGACATGGCATTTTAATTACAAAAAACATCAGAAACACATGAAACCTTTGTTGATGAAATGTCATGCCACAAAGATGATGTGGTAAAGAAATTGGCATGTTTGACGAAAGTTTGGACACACACCCCTCACAAACCGGAGCAACTCGCTAGAAGGCTCGTGGTTCCGAGAGGGAACAATGCATGTTTGATGATGAACGGGAGATAACTTCCTCTTACGGCCTTCAAATGTTTCCTACGTCTAACGTGCAGTACTACAACTGTAATGTGAAATTTTGGAAAATTCTAGAGGTCATTTGACCTTTTAAAGATATTTAAGTGATTTTCTAACCATTTAATGACCGTAATTCAAATTTGAACTACATCTACATGCAACGCCTAACCATAACGGTTTGAAAAATCATATATATGTACTTGTGTGTGAGTTAATTCCATGTGCAGTAAATTAGAAGGAATTTTCAAACATATTGGTCTCACGACATGGACACATGCATACGTATGCATGGAGTGACATGGCATTTTAATTCCAAAAAATAAAAAAAATGGACAGAAAAACATGAAACCTTGGTTGATGTAATGTCATGCCACGAAGATGATGTGGTAAAGAAATTGGCATGTTTGACGAATGTTTAGACACACACCCCTCACAAACTGGAGCAACTCGCTAGAAGGTTCGTGGTTCTGAGAGGGAACAATGCATGTTTGATAACGAACGGGAGATAGCTTCCTCTTACGGCCATCAAATATTTTCCTACGTTTAACGTGCACTAATACAACTGTCATGTGAACAATGGGAAAATTTCAGGGGTCATTTGGCCTTTTAAAGACATTTAAGTGATTTTCTAACCATTTATGACCGTAATTCAAATTTGAACTACATCTACATGCAACGCCTAACCATAACGGTTTGAAAAATCATATTCTTGTGTACTTGTGTGCGAGTTAATTCCATGTGCAGTAAATTTGAAGGAATTTTCAAACATATTGGTCTCAAGGCATGGGCACATGCATGGAGTGCATGCCATGGCATTTTAATTCCAAAAAAATAAAGAAATGATCAGACAAACATGAAACCTTGCTTGATGTAATGTCATGCCACCAAGAGAATGTGGTAAAGAAATTGGCATGTTTGACGAACGTTTGGACACACACCCCTCACAAACCGGAGCAACTCGCTAGAAGGTTCGTGGTTCCGAGAGGGAACAATGCATGTTTGATGACGAACTGGAGATAGCTTCCTCTTGTGGCCTTCAAAGTTTTTCCTACGTTTAACGTGCACTAATACAACTATCATGTGAAAATTTGGAAAATTTCTGGGGTCATTTGACATTTTAAAGACATTTAAGTGATTTTCTAACCATTTAATGACCGTAATTCAAATTTGAACTACATCTACATCCAACGCCTAACCAAAACGGTTTGAAAAATCATATTTTTGTTTACTTGTGTGCGAGTTAATTCCATGTGCAGTAAATTAGAAGGAATTTTCAAACATATTGGTCTCAAGGCATGGGCACATGCATCGAGTGCATGTCATGGCATTTTAATTCCAAAAAATTAAAAAATGATCAGAAAAACATGAAACCTTGCTTGATTTAATGTCATGCCACCAAGATGATGTGGTAAAAAAATTGGCCTGTTTGACAAAAGTTTGACACACACCCCTCACAAACCGGAGCAACTCACTAGAAGGTTCGTGGTTCCGAGAGGGAACAATGCATGTTTGATGACGGACGGGAGATAGCTTCCTTTTACGGCCTTCAAAAATTTTCCTACGTTTAACGTGCACTAATACAACTGTCATGTGAAAATTTGGAAAATTTCAAGGGTCATTTGACCTTTTAAAGACATTTAAGTGATTTTCTAACCATTTAATGACCGTAATTCAAATTTGAACTACATCTACATGCAACGACTAACCAAAATGGTTTGAAAAATCATATTTTTGTGTACTTGTGTGTGAGTTAAAAAATCATCAGACGATGTAAATATCTGGTGTTCAAAAAAGAAAATGTAAAGATCTGGCAAGACAACCGGCCCCCACATGATTGGTACTCTATCTCGCGGCTCGGGGTTTGGTAGGTGATTGGCGGGGATCATTAATCAGACACGGTTCTGTATTGGAAACCGTCAACTATTATGTTCACACACGGATTTTGTGCGGGAATCATGTGTAATTCAAACTACAGAACTCGTAAATTCCGGCGACCGGCGTGTGTACTGTCCCCGTCGATCTAGATTCCGGCCGCCAATAAATACTACCTTGCTCACGTCGTCCTGCCTGCATTCTCATCTACATCCTCCCCTCGCTCGCCCTCTCTCTCTCTCTCAAATCTCTGCCATGGCACCGCCGATCTGCCCACGCACCGACGAGGAGTCGCCGCCCCCTGAGGACGCTCACTCGATTAGCAGCGACGAGGAACACTACGCGCCGCCTGACGAGGTTGTGCCGGATCCCCCAACTTTGGATTGGTTTTGGGGCCAGTACAATCTTTGTCTGTGGAGGTCGCTGCCGCCAGCTGAGAGAGCCAGGCAAGTGGCGTTCAAGAAGGAGATGGCCGAGGAGGAAGCCAGGTACCAGGCGGCCTGTGAAGCCCGTGATGCCGCCTGGAAAAAGGAGGCGATGGAGCTTTGGGGGCGGGCGCGTCGTCATGCCGAGGAGGTGTACGAAGACGGGTACTTCACGAGGAAGGTCATAGGTGCTGGGCGCCTCGTCACTATGTGGAGGTGGGCCGATAAGCTCCAGCGTGCCACCGACAAGGAGCTCTAGTGGGCGCCTAACGAAATGGCAAGATCGGCCGGGCGCGTTCTCCAGCAAGAGGCAGATCGGTACGTCAAGCGCTACGAGGTGGAGGAGTCGGAGTACTACCTCCGCACTGGGAAGACGTCGCGCACCAGGGAGCTGCTGGCAAGGGGCTGCCGGAATACTGGCCCTAGGAGGGATTATTAGTTTTAGTATTGTTCGTTTTCAATTTTATGCATTGTACCTAGTAGTTAAGTATCATCACGTATATGTGATGATATTATGTATATATATTCTATGATGAACTAATGAACAATTAATATATATATATATTATGAATTCCATTTTCTATCTGTTTTTGTATACTAATTTGAATCTAGCTGTTATCATCCACATATACAGAATGGAAAGCGTATATACACACATTGAAACAGAACATATAAGAATGGAAAACAGAGTACACACATTGAAATAGAGCAATAAACAGAGCAATACTATAATTGCTGTGAATGCATAGCTATCCACGTCGAAACGAATTTTCAAAATAAAACTCGTCCATGAGACCATGATAAGCAGCCCTTGCCTATGGTAGCTCTTGGCTCTGCCTGAACTCGTGCAGGCGTTCGTCCAAGCCATCGACACGCTCGCGGTACATCTGGAGCGCGATCTCGATCTCCAAGTTGGCTATTTCATTAGAGATCACCAACTCGAGGATGCGACGGCCAGGTTCCCCTACTGCGCCCAGGTGGACACCAGGGCCAAGGAGGCGGTCGAGCCTATGGACCAGCGCGTTGGCATCCAGCGGGCCACGGACAAGGTGAACGGCGGCACCCATGCGAACGGCGCGGCAAGTGTCCGGTGCAAGTACGGCGCGGTCGGCCTCTAGTGCAAGTACGATGCTGAGGGCCTGTGCCCACTCCTGGCGAGGAATGGGGGTACTGACGGGACATGTACCCAGCTGCGACGCCATGTCGACAGCAGGCAAGCACCGATGGATCTGCTCTTGCTGTGCGGCGCGCGGCGCCTCTCGCGCTGCGGCGCTCCAACGATCTCGCCGAGCGGCAAGCCGCAGCCTATCGGCGCGGGCGCGCCTAGCTTGCTCTGCGGTGCACCATCGATAATGTTGTGCGGCGAGCTGTAGCCTGTCGGCGCTGACATGCCTATCTTGATCCGCGGCGCTCAAGCACCATGCGCCAAAGGACTGCTCAACCATGGCGATGACGCGCATCACGGCGTCGTCCATCGTGTTGCCGGGGAGCGCCTCGGCCTCGACGGGCCGTGGCAGCTGCTCGTTTTCCTCGTCGACGAGGTTGATGGCAGAGGCGGCGCTTTGGAGGGTTGGTGATGTCTACTACGCAACCTTCTTCTTGTAGACGTTGTTGGGCCTCCAAGTGCAGAGGTTTGTAGGATAGTAGCAAATTTCCCTCAAGTGGATGACCTAAGGTTTATCAATCCGTGGGAGGCGTAGGATGAAGATGGTCTCTCTCAAACAACCCTAGAACCAAATAACAAAGAGTCTCTTCTGTCCCCAACACACCCAATACAATGGTAAATTGTGTAGGTGCACTAGTTCGGCGAAGATATGGTGATACAAGTGCAATATGGCTGGTAGATATGGGTATTTGTAATCTGAAAATATAAAAACAGCAAGGTAACTAATGATAAAAGTGAGCACAAACGGTATTTCAATGCGTTGAAACAAGGCCTAGGGTTCATACTTTCACTAGTGCAAGTTCTCTCTACAAAAATAACATAATTGGATCATATAACTATACCTCAACATGCAACTAAGAGTCACTGCAAAGTCCCTAATAGCAGAGAACAAACGAAGAGATTATTGTAGGGTACGAAACCACCTCAAAGTTATCCTTTCTGATTGATCTATTCAAGAGTCCGTAGTAAAATAACACGAAGCTATTCTTTCCGTTCAATCTATCATAGAGTTCGTACTAGAATAACACCTTAAGACACAAATCAACCAAAACCCTAATGTCACCTAGATACTCCAATGTCACCTCAAGTATCCGTGGGTATGATTATACGATATGCATCACACAATCTTAGATTCATCTATTCAACCAACACATAGAACTTCAAAGATTGCCCCAAAGTTTCTACCGAAGAGTCAAGACGAAAACGTGTGCCAACCCCTATGCATAGATTCCCAAGGTCATGGAACCCGCAAGTTGATCACCAAAACATACATCAAATGAATCAATATAATACCCCATTGTCACGACGGGTATCCCACGCAAGACATACATCAAGTGTTCTCAAATCCTTAAAGACTCAATCCGATAAGATAACTTCAAAGGGAAAACTCAATCCATTACAAGAGAGTAGAGGGGGAGAAACATCATAAGATCCAACTATAATAGCAAAGCTCGCGATACATCAAGATCGTGCCGAATCAAGAACACGAGAGAGAGAGAGATCAAACACATAGCTGCTGGTACATACCCTTAGCCCCGAGGGTGAGCTACTCCCTCCTCATCTTGGAGAGCGCCGGGATGATGAAGATGGACACCGGTGAGGGATCACCCCTCCGGTAGAGTGCCGGAACAGGGTCGCGATTGGTTTTTGGTGGCTACATAGGCTTGCGGTGGCGGAACTCCTGATCTAGGTTATTTTCTGGAGGTTTCTGTATTTATAGGAATTTTTGGCGTAGGTCTCACGTCAGGGGCGTCTCCGAGTCGTCCACGAGATAGGGGCACGCCTAGGGGGTAGGGCGCGCTCCCCACCCTCGTGGATGGCTCGGGACTCTTCTGGCCCAACTCTTCTACTCTGGGGGCTTCTTTTGGTCCATAAAAATCATCAAAAATTGGCATGTCAATTGGACTCCGTTTGGTATTCCTTTTCTGTAAAACTCAAAAACAAGGAAAAAACAGAAACTGGCAATGGCAATGGGCTCTAGGTTAATAGGTTAGTCCAAAAAATCATATAAAATAGCATATAAATGCATATAAAACATCCTAGATCGATAATATAATAGCATGAAACAATCAAAAATTATAGATACGTTGGAGACGTATCAAGCATCCCCAAGCTTAATTCCTGCTCGTCCTCGAGTGGGTAAATGATAAAAACAGAATTTTTGATGTGGAATGCTACCTAACACATTTATCAATATAATCTTCTTTATTGTGGCAAGAATATTCAGATCCATAAGATTCAAAACAAAAGTTTGATATTGACATGAAAACATAGCAATCATGTCTTCTCAAAATAACATGGCCAAAGCAAGCTATCCCTACAAAATCATATAGTCTGGCTATGCTCTATCTTCATCACACAAAATATTTAAATCATGCACAACCCCGATGACAAGCCAAGCAATTGTTTCATACTTTTGATGTTCTCAAACTTTTTCAATCTTCACGCAATACATGAGCGTGAGCCATGGACATAGCATTATAGGTGGAATAGAATTGTGGTTGTGGAGAAGACAAAAAGGAGAAGACAGTCTCACACCAACTAGGCGTATCAACGGGCTATGGAGATGCCCGTCAATAGATATCAATGTGAGTGATTGCCATGCAACGGGTGCACTAGAGCTATAAGTGTATGAAAGCTCAAAAAGAAACTAAGTGGGTGTGCATCCAACTCGCTTGCTCACGAACACCTAGGGCATTTTGAGGAATCCCATCATTGGAATATACAAGCAAAGTTCTATAATGAAGATTCCCACTAGTATATGAAAGTGACAACATAGGAGACTCTCTATCACGAAGATCGTGGTGCTACTTTGAAGCACAAGTGTGGTAAAAGGATAGTAGCATTGCCCCTTCTCTCTTTTTCTCTCATTTTGTTTGTTTTTTTTGTTTGTTTTTTTGGGCCTTCTCTTTTTTTATGCCCTTTTTTCTCTTTTTTCGTCCGGAGTCTCATCCCGACTTGTGGGGGAATCATAGTCTCCATCATCCTTTCCTCACATGGGACAATGCTCTAATAATGATGACCATCACACTTTTATTTACTTACAACTCAAGAATTGCAACTCGATACTTAGAACAAAATATGACTCTATATGAATGCCTCGGCGGTGTACCGGGATGTGCAATGAATCAAGAGTGACATGTATGAAAGAATTATGAATGGTGGCTTTGCCACAAATACGATGTCAACTACATGATCATGCAAAGCAATATGACAATGATGAAGCGTGTCATAATAAATAGAATGGTGGAAAGTTGCATGGCAATATATCTCGGAATGGCTATGGAAATGCCATAACAGGTAGGTATGGTGGCTGTTTTGAGGAAGGTAATGGTGGGTGTATGGTACTGGCGAAAGTTGCGCGGCACAAGAGAGGTTAGCAATGGTGGAAGGGTGAGAGTGCGTATAATCCATGGACTCAACATTAGTCATAAAGAACTCACATGCTTATTGAAAAAATCTATTAGTTATCAAAACTAATTACTACGCACATGCTCCTAGGGGGATAGATTGTAGGAAAAGACCATCGCTCGTCCCCGACCGCCACTCATAAGGACGACAATCAAAAAATAAATCATGCTCCGACTTCATCACATAACGGTTCACCATACGTGCATGCTACGGGAATCACAAACTTTAACACAAGTATCTCCCAAATTCACAACTACTCAATAGCATGACTCTAATACCACCATCTTCATATCTCCAAACAATCATAAGGAATCAAACTTCTCATAGTATTCAATGCACTTTATATGAAAGTTTTTATTATATCCCTCTTGGATGCCTATCATATTAGGACTAGTTTTATAACCCAAGCAAATTACCATGCTGTTCTAAAGACTCTCAAAATAATATAAGTGAAGCATGAGAGTTCATCTATTTCTTAAAAATAAAGCCACCGCTGTGCTCTAAAAAGATATAAGTGAAGCACTAGAGCAAACGACAAACTACTCCAAAAGATATAAGTGAAGATCAATGAGTAGTCGAATAATTATGTAACTATGTGAAGACTCTATAACATTTAAGAATTATAGATCTTGGTATTTTATTCAAACATCAAGCAAAAAAAGAAAATAAAATGACGCTCCAAGCAAAACACATATCATGTGGTGAATAAAAATATAGCTCCAAGTAAAGTTACCGATGAACGAAGACGAAAGAGGGGATGCCTTCTGGGGCATCCCCAAGCTTAGGCTCTTGGTTGTCCTTGAATATTACCTTGGGGTGCCTTGGGCATCCCCAATCTTAGGCTCTTGCCACGCCTTATTCCATAGTCCATCGAAACTTGACCGAAAACTTGAAAACTTCACAACACAATACTCAAAAGAAAACTCGTAAGCTCCGTTAGTATAAGAAAATAAATCACCACTTAGGTACTGTTTTGAAGTCATTCTAAATTCATATTAGTGTAATATCTACTGTATTCAAACTTCTCTATGGTTCATACCCTCCGATACTACTCATAGATTCATCAAAATAAGCAAACAACACATAGAAAACAGAATCTGTCAAAAGCAGAACAGTATGTAGTAATCTGTATCATTCAAATACTTCTGTAACTCCAAAAATTCTGAAATAAAGAGGTGGACCTGAGGAATTTTTCTATTAATCATCTGCAAAAAGAATCAACCTAAAATCACTCTCCAGTAAAAATGGCAGCTAATCTCGTGAGCACAAAAGTTTGTATTTTTTACAGCAAGATCGCAAAGACTTCACCCAAGTCTTCCCAAAGGTTCCACTTGGCACAAACACTAATTAAAACATAAAACCACATATAAACAGAGGCTAGATGAATTATTTATTACTAAACAGGAGCAAAAGGCAAAGAACGAAAATAAAATTGGGTTGCCTCCCAACAAGCGCTATCGTTTAACGCCCCTAGCTAGGCATGATGATTTCAATGATGCTCACATAAAAGATAAGAATTGAAACATAAAGAGAGCATCATGAATAATGTGACTACACAATTATGTCTAACCCACTTCCTATGCATCGGGATTTTGTGAGCAAACAACTTATGGGAACAATAATCAACTAGCATAGGAAGGCAAAACAAGCATAACTTCAAAAATTTCAACACATAGAGAGGAAACTTGATATTATTGCAATTCCTACAAGCATATGTTCCTCCCTCATAATAATTTTCAGTAGCATCATGATTTAATTCAACCATATAACCAGCACATAAAGCATTCTTTTCATGATCTACTTGCACAGAAATTTTATTACTCTCCACATAAGCAAATTTGTTCTCATGGATAGTAGTGGGAGCAAACTCAACAAAAAAACTATCATGTGAAGCATAATCGAATTGAAAATTAAAATCATGATGACAATTTTCATGGTTATCTTTATTCTTTATAGCATACATGTCATCACAATAATCACCATAAATAGGAGGCATGCTTTCGTCATAATAAATTTGCTCATCAAAACTTGGGGGACTAAACATATCATCGTCATCAAACATAGCATCCCCAAGCTTGTGGCTTTGCATATCATTAGCATCATGGGTATTCAAATAATTCATACTAACAACATTGCAATCATGCTCATCATTCACATATTTTATGCCAAGCATTCTATGTAATTCTTCTTCTAGTACTTGAGCACAATTTTCCTTCCCATCATTTTCACAAAAGACATTAAAAAGATGAAGCATATGAGGCAACCTTAATTCCATTTTTTTGTAGTTTTCTTTTATAGACTAAACTAGTGATAAAACAAGAAACAAAAAGATTCAATTGCAAGATCTAAAGATATACCTTCAAGCACTCACCTCCCCGGCAACGGCGCCAGAAACTGCTTGATGTCTACTACGCAACCTTCTTCTTGTAGACGTTGTTGGGCCTCCAAGTGCAGAGGTTTGTAGGACAGTAGCAAATTTCCCTCAAGTGAATGACCTAAGGTTTATCAATCTGTGGGAGGCGTAGGATGAAGATGGTCTCTCTCAAATAACCCTGCAACCAAATAACAAAGAGTCTCTTGTGTCCCCAACACACCCAATACAATGGTAAATTGTATAGGTGCACTAGTTCGGTGAAGAGATGGTGATACAAGTGCAATATGGATGGTAGATATGGGTATTTGTAATCTGAAAATATAAAAATAGCAAGGTAACTAATGATAAAAGTGAGCACAAATGGTAATTCAATGCGTTGAAATAAGGCCTAGGGTTCATACTTTCACTAGTGCAGGTACTCTCAACAATAATAACATAATTGGATCATATAACTATCCCTCAACATGCAACAAAGAGTCACTCCAAAGTCACTAATAGCGGAGAACAAACGAAGAATTATTGTAGGGTACGAAACCACCTCAAAGTTATCCTTTCTGATCGATCTATTCAAGAGTCTGTAGTAAAATAACACGAAGCTATTCTTTCCGTTCAATCTATCATAGAGTTTGTACTAGAATAACACCTTAAGACACAAATCAACCAAAACCCTAATGTCACCCTAGATACTCCAATGTCACCTCAAGTATCCATGGGTATGATTATATGATATGCATCACACAACCTCAGATTCATCTATTCAACCAACACATAGAACATCAAAGAGTGCCCCAAAGTTTCTACCAGAGAGTCCAGACGTAAACGTGTGCCAACCCCTATGCATAGATTCCCAAGGTCACGGAACCCGCAAGTTGATCACCAAAACATACATCAAGTGAATCAATAGAATACCCCATTGTCACCACGGGTATCTTACGCAAGACATACATCAAGTGTTCTCAAATCCTTAAAGACTCAATCCGATATGATAACTTCAAAGGGAAAACTCAACCCATTACAAGAGAGTAGAGGGGGAGAAACATCATAAGATCCAACTATAATAGCAAAGCTCGCGATACATCAAGATCGTGCCGAATCAAGAACACGAGAGAGAGAGAAAGAGAGAGAGATCAAACACATAGCTACTGGTACATACCCTCAGCCCCGAGGGTGAATTACTCCCTCCTCATCATGGAGAGTGCCGGGATGATGAAGATGGCCACCGGTGAGGGATCCCCCCTCCGGCAGGGTGCCGGAACAGGGTCCCGATTGGTTTTTGGTGGCTACAGAGGCTTGCGGCGGTGGAACTCCCGATCTAGGTTATTTTTCGTAGGTTTATGTATTTATAGGAATTTTTGGCGTAGGTCTGATGTCAGGCGGGTCTCCGAGTCGTCCACGAGATAGGGGGCGCGCCCCCCACCCTCATGGACGGCCCGGGACTCTTCTGGCCCAATTCTTTTACTCCGGGGGCTTCTTTTGGTCCATAAAAAATCATCAAAAATTGGCACGTCAATTGGACTCTGTTTGGTATCCTTTTCTATAAACTCAAAAACAAGGAAAAAACAGAAACTGGCACTGGGCTCTAGGTTAATAGGTTAGTCCCAAAAATCATTGAAATAGCATATAAATGCATATAAAACATCCTAGATGGATAATATAATAGCATGGAACAATCAAAAATTATAGATACGTTGGAGACGTATCAGTTGGCATGCTTGGAAAAGGTGGATGTTCTACAGGCTGCGCTTGTCGCCTCCGTGCGTCACGCACCGCCTATGCGCAATATAGCAGGGTGGCGGGAAACAGGTGAGGAAACGGTGGCGTGTTCATAAAACGCCATCAATTAACGGAAACTTAGCATAGAAGGAACATCGAGCTAGCACAAGAAGTAGATGATGATCAGATGAACACGGACCACACTAGGGAACCCGTCGGTGATGAATTCATCAATCCCAAACGGTTCAATACTAGCAAGCGTTTGCCCACAACACAAACGGTCTATTCCATCACAAACAGGTCGGATGGATCAACTGTATGCCACGTATCGCACATTGTCAAAAAGTAATGCGGTAGACCTTCTTTAACATGTGTTAAAAAATAAAAAAAACAAGGACCTCGAGGTTAAATTAGCTAAGGGAATGGGTCAAATGACCGAAATGACCCATTCCCTCAGGTAATTTAACATCAACACAACTTCCCATCCAGTCACCCATCTGATGGCTGCTCCAGCCTGAGCACACTTAACTTGATAGTTTTCTTACATGACCTACTGGTGGAACAGCTAGTCCTTGCTGATAGGAATGCCTCTTCGCATCCATATGGCGTATCCGGATGACCGCCTGTCCCACAATGGCCAATAGATGTTGTGTAGACAGAGCATATCACATACGTCTTATTAGATGCAATCGTCTGTGTTATTATCGGTCTTCGCACACATTTCTGATTACAGACCTGTTTGCCGCGTATCACACACATCTTGTTATATTGAACCATTTCTGTTCTCTTGCCTAATCACAAAAAGTTCATCTGAGTGAACCGTATGCTGTACATCGCACACACCTTGATCAAGCTGACCGTTTCTTTTGTGTTGCCTAATCACAAACAGTTCATCTGAGTGAACCGTATGCTGTACATCGCACACACCTTCATCTGGCTGCCCGTTTCTTTTGTTCCTCCTCATCACAAACAGTTAATTGAGCTGAACCGTATGCCCTGCATTGCACACGCAACTAAAATCTGAACCGTGTTTGATGCATCCTCCATCGCAAACGTTTTGCACCTTTTTTGACGGTTACTTTACACCACCGTTTGCGATTATGGCATCGCACACAGTTTCGTCGAAGGGTCTCTGATCGTAGTGTCGCGTTAGCAGCATCCTGCAGTAGTGGTAATATGTACGAAAAACAGGACAACATGAGATAATCAGAACTATGATGTGTAAACTAAGCAGAAGACATTTCACTAAATTAGAAGCAATGCAATAGAAGGTGGACACCATAAGAAAGATGCTACAAATATCGCTCTGCCAAGTTAACAGTGTCTCTTCATAACTGGCATTTAAACAAATGTGAAGCAGTACAAGAAATAAATCATATGCAAGATGCAAACAACATCACACTACCAAGTTAAAGGTCTCTCGTCATTAGTGTCATTGCATATTCACAGCATTGCATATTCACAGCTTATGATGTGTAAACTAAGTAGAAGGCATTTCAACAAATTAGAAGCAATGAAAGCTAGACACCATATGAAAGATGCAACGAATATCACTCTACCATGTTAAAACTGTCTCGTCATAAGTGCCATTTCAACATTAGAAGTTGTACAAGCTAGAAAAGAACGCGAGATGTAAGGCAAACAAATGATACCAGGATGGAATATGTACGAAAAATAGGACGGCATGGCATATTCACAACTGCTTGTGTAAACTAAGCAGAAGCCATTTCAACAAATAAGAAGCAATGCAAGCTAGACACCGTGTGCAACATGCAAGACAATATCACACTGCCAAGATAGAGAAAGCACCTGGGATGCCGGTTTCGCTGGAAGACCGCCATCAGCCCTACCTTATTTTTTTCCTTCCTCTTTCTTAATTGTATTGCCTTGTCAAGTCAAACCGACAAGAAAAATGAATAAGAATTCGCTTTTCAAAACTCATTGATGCAGGATGCTGATGAGCACTACTTTAATGTAAGGCAGCCGCATGATCGGACGATTGAATGTGTAAGAGAAAAAGGACATCATTGCATATTCACATCTATGATGTGTAAACTAAGTAGAAGGCATGTCAACAAATTAGAACAATGAAAGCTAAACACCATATGAAAGATGCAACGAATATCACTCTACCAAGTTAAAATTGTCTCGTCATAAGTGCCATTTCAACAAATTAGAAGTAGTACAAGCTAGAAAAGGATGCGAGATGTAACCTATATCACACTCCCAAGTCAAACGTGCCTTATAATAAGTGATTGTTGCAGGTTACACAACAGTAGTACTTTGATGTAAGAACATGGTGTGATAGACATATATTGTATGTTCTAGAAATAGGAACACGTGTCTTATTCACAAGTATAATGTGTAAAGTAAGCAGATGGAATTCAACAAAATTAGAAGCAATACAAGCTAGACATCATACATAACATGCAACCACATATAACAGTGCCAAGTTAGAGGGAGCACCTGTGATGGTGCACTAGGGGAGACGTGCTCATCATCAACACAGCTGTGTTGAGTGTCTATGCATGTGTTGTCCTGCAAATCTTCTTGGGGGGTGGCGGAGTAGAATCTTTAGAGGCCCTCCGTTTGGAAGGAGCACCTTTATCCGTTGCCTTGCTAATTTCCTTCCGCTTTATTGATTTTGAATTGTCAAGTAAAACCGACAAGAAAAAGAAATAAAATTCACTCTTCAGAACTCATTCGTGCATGATACTGACAATCACTACTTTGATGTAAGGCAAACACATGATACCAGGATGGAATATGTACGAAAAATAGGACGACATGGCATATTCACAACTGTTTGTGTAAACTAAGCAGAAGCCATTTCAACAAATAAGAAGCAATGCAAGCTAGACACCACATGAAAGATGCAACCAATATGACTCTGCCAAGTTAAAAGTGTCCCATCATAAATGGCGTTTCAACAAATTAGAAGCAGCGCATGCTATAAATCATATGAAAGATGCAACTAATATCACACTGCATATACTAAAGGTGTCGTCATATTGATTGATTGGGGATACAAAAAAACAATAGTTTTATGCAAGGACATGCTTAATAGATAGATCTACTATGTACTAAAAACAGGAAGGCATGTAAGATTAATAGGTATAATGTATAAACTAAGCAGAATAGCACATGCAATTTAACCAGATTGGAAGAATTACAATCTAGACACCATATGCAACATGCAACAACATATCACGCTGGCAAGCACCTGCGATGCTGGTGTAGGGGAAATGCGGTCATCAACTACAGAGCTAAGTTCACGATCTTCATCTAGCCTTGATGTTTCTTGAGAATCGTGTGGGGAGGCTGATGCTGCAATCTTTAGAAGAGCGTATTTTGTCACAGTAACCCGTTGGGGTGACTATTTCATCGTAAGTGATTAATGAGGGATACACAAGAACATTTGTTTGATGTAAGAACATGGTTAATAGACAGATGTACTAGTATGTACCAAAAACAGGAAGGCATGTCATATTCAAAGGTATAATGTGTAAGCTAAGCAGATGCAATTTAACCAAATTGGAAGCAATACAAGCTAGACATCCGGCTGGAGTGCTGAGCATGATCATTAGGACCTGAGAGCCTGGTGGGAGGCGGGCTGCTTCGCCACCATCGTGGCTTCTAGGTGATGCATGTCTGTGCTGGGCTTGTCACTGGCCCGCCCAGTTACCTGAGTAGCTATTTGTCTTCAGGTGCTCCCGGGATGGTGGTTCATGTAAAAAATACCTTTCCTTATCTTAATAAAGACCGACTTCGGCCTTTCGAATACAAGCTAGACACCATATGCAACATGCAACCACATATGACACCGTGAAGTTAAAGCAAGCACCTGGGATGGTGGTTCATGGCGAGCGAGATCATCAACTCCAGAGCTACATTTACCGTCTCCATCTGTTGAACATCCAACCTTTAAAGCGTGGACACATGTCTTGCCTGCCCGCAAAGCAAGCAGGAGCGACTTCTCTCTTTTCTTTTGTGCTTCTGTCAAGGCAGAGTCTGAAATACCCTTGCATAAAAACACAATAGTGAGAGTATGGGTGAAGTGTGTGCAGAACTAGTGCACTGTAAAAGTAGCGGATAGGAGGTGACTGAAAAATAAATGACAGGAGACGTATGATAGATCTGCAACATTGCATGGCAAACAAAATTAGATTCTACTCCGTATGATTTTGTAATATATGAGAATAGGGATGGCTAGGAAATGCAGGTACTCCTCCAGCACACCACCACATGTGGTTCTAAAACTCAGCAATGTCTCTTTACTGGTACACTAGCTTGTTCTGTACGCCTTCTCAAGTCTTTGAATTTCTTTGTTTTTTGCGAGGAAGGAAGGAGCAAAAAATTGAGAGTTCCTAGAACTCGAACCCAAGGCCTCTCGGTTGAAAACCAAGGTGCTAGTCACTTAAGTGGCAAACGTTCCCTGGGTGGAGGAAGGCAGACAAACGCATTTTCCTCGCAGTTTTAGTTGCGACGCAAGATTGAATGGTCGCATTTTCAGGAATGTTATCAGGCGAACGAGCCTAGTTTTTCTTTTCTTCATATATATAAAAATGTATGCTACTGGTTGTCGGCTTAGTCAACAAACGATTGTGCCAACCTTTACCGTTGGGTAAACATTCAACGTCTATCGTGTTTCTTCAGTCTCCTCTTTATCCAGCCACCAAAGCCAAACCAGCGCCGGCGGGACCGCCTGCTCCCGCCTCCCACGGTTGGCTTTGCTACCGTGCATGCATCGTGGCCACATCGCACCCTAAAACTTTGCGCATCTTCCCCGGCTCCTGTTCGTTCCCATATGAGGCCTCACCATCGTCCTCTGCATTGGTTCGGTCACCGCAGCGCCGCCCTCCGATGTTGTCAACATGGTCAACAACCGAGAGGAATAAGAGATGACTGCACATGGTGAGGATGACAGTAGGGACCCAGCAGCACACACAGTTTTTTTTGGGACGGAGAAGGGTATCAACTGGGTTGTGCGAGAGCTGTGGCCCATCTAGCCCAGGCTTTTATTTCATATGTTTACCACATGACCAGCCCAGTTTGTTTTTTCCTTTCTGAAAATGGCTAGCCCAGCTTTTTTTTGCAAAATAACCAACGTAGGCCTACTTGCTTTTCTACGCCCTGCTAGGCCGGAAATCTTTCAAGACAAGGAGGGATGCATTCGGGCTTGCCCAGAAAATGGGCTATAAGTAATAAGAAATGGGCTATAAGTAATAATAAATGGGCTGTAAAATGAGAAAATACAACAAGCAGGCAATTAGTTCCAAAATAATTTATCTTTTCGGATTTTAATATTTTAAATTTCATTGTTTTTGTGTAGGTAAATTTCATTGGATTTAAATTAAGGTATGTTTAGTTTTCAAATTAATTTGAATCTGGCTAGAAATTTCGGGCTGTATGCTATTTGGTATAGATTTGGAGGCTGACTTGTGGGTCTACTAGGTTGATGTGTACGAAAGGCTTTGGCAACTTAGTCCACAAATGATTCTAGCAGCAGTGACCATTGGATCTTAATCCAACGGCTGTGCTGCTTCTTCAATATCTGATCTTCTTGCTCCAGCAGCCCGAACCAGCGCCGGTGGGACTGCCTCCTCCCGCCTCCCGTGGCCGGCTGTGCAGCCGCACCGCCCCACCATACTCCATCGCTGGCCAGGCCATTCCTCTACTCACCCACACCTCTTGTTATTTTCCGACGACGGCAGCTGAACCAGTAGACCCTCGTACTCCCCACCGCGTGGGCGACCACTGCCGAGTCCTCCCCGGCTCCGTGTGGTTCCCTTCCTAGGCCTCGCCGTCGTCCACCGCCCAGGTGCTCTCGGCACGCCGTGGTAAAAGAACGACATCCATCGGAAGTGGACTGTATGTGGAGAGGCTGACAGCTGGGTCCATGGCCGCACACAAGGAAATGCCTCCTTATTACGTGCAAAATAATGATTCCTCCACCTGACAGCTGGGACCCATCGGAAGGGCCTCTTTATTTCGTGAAAAAAATGTTTCCTCGCTGTCAGCTCAGACCCACCAGCTATATCTTCACACACAAGGAAGTGCCTCCTTATTAGGCACAAAAAATGAATACTCCCCCTGCTAGCTGGGACCCACATTAGTGGGAGGCTGACTTGTGGGCCTACTAAGTTGACGCGGACTGAGGGCTTTGTCAACTTAGTCAATATGAACGATTCTAGCTCCATTGACCGTACAATGTCCATCCAACGGCCGTAGTGCTTCTTCAATCTCTGGTCTTCTTCCTCCAGCCGCCCAAACCAGCGCCGGTCGTGCTGCCTGCTCCTGCCTCCCGGGGCCGGCTGTGCTGCCGCGGAGGCCTCACCACCCCCTACTACTCCCACCGCCGGCTAGGCCATCCCTCTACTCCCCCACACCCCCTGTTATTCTGCGGTGACGGCAGCCTCACACCGCAGATGAACTAGTGAACCCTCATACTCCTCTCCGCGTGGGCATCCACTGCCGCGTCTTCCCCAGCTCCGCTTCGTCCCCTTCTTTGGCCTCGCCGTCGTCCACCGCCTTGGTGCTCTCGGCACGCCATGGTCAATGTGGTCAAGGAACGACTTCCATCGGAAGAGTACTATACGTGGAGAGGCTGACAGCTGGGTCCACGGCCGCAGGAAGGAAGTGCAACCTTATTACGCACAAACTAATGATTCCTCCACCTGACAGCACAGCCCCATCGGACGGGCCACCGTATTTCGAAAAAAATCCCCCCGTCTTTTGGGACCCACCAGCTACATCTTTGCACGCAAGGAAGTGCCTCCTTATCCTCCCTAACAGTCGGGACCCACCTGGTCGAAGCATACGTAGCGTTGTCATGCTGGTCGCAAACGTGTACGTACATACGATTGATCTGTCTGCAGGCTACAACGATGAACCGTGCTGAGTAAGGAAGGGCGTGTGTCGTAGTAGAGGCGCGCACGTAGCATGTCACGCGGTCCCGTTAATATCGTGTACACGTACGTACAACCAGGGTGCAAGAAAGTAAATATGGCCACGTACATACATATGGGCGGGGTCTCGAATGCCTACTTGTGCATACGTCCGGCTAGGGCTCAGGTACATGGAGAGGCAGCGATGACGTCCTGTTCATCGGCAGCCAACCGACTGGGTCGGAACGGAGAAACTGCGTCGACGTGTTCATCGGGAGGCAACGGAATGCGTCGTGTTCATCGGAAGCTAGCCGGCTTGGACAGAACAGCCGAAACGAGGCCCGGCGTACCGCAGAACGGAGGAAACGGCCTTGTGTTCGACCGCCTATGGTCGAAACGGGATTCTCTTCAACGGGAGGGGTGTGGCGTACCGCAAAACGTAGGAAAAGGACTTCTCTTTGACCTTCTACGGTCGAAACAGGGTCCTGTTGATCGGGAGGGTGTGGCATACAAGAAAACGGAGGAAACAGACTTGTGTTGGAGCGCTACGGTCGAAACGGGGGTCCTGTTCATCGGGAGGGGTATGGCATACCGCAAAATGGGACTCCACGGGCTACTGTTCATCCACCGTCTACTGCCTCGCTCCAGCCTCCACGGGCTACCGTTCTTCCACCGTTGACCTCCTCCAGCCTCCGCCTGCGACTGTTCATCCACGGTGTCTCCCTCCTGCCTCCACCAGCTACTGTTCATCCATGGGCTCCTGTTCATCCAGCCTCCACCGCTCCTGCACCAGCTACTGTTCAACCTGCCCTCTCCACGGGGTCCTGTTCAACCACCCCTCCATGGGCTACTGTTCATCCAGCCCTCCACCGGCTACTGTTCAACCAGCCCTCCACTGGCTGTTGTTCATCCAGCCCTTCACGGGGTCCTGTTCATCCACCCCCAACCGGCTCGATCGGAGTCCTGTTCATCCAGCGGCAACGACCTCTACTACCACAGGGTCCTGTTCATCCAACCCCCACTAGGAACTGTTCATCCAACCCCCCAACAACGCTCACTGTTCATCAAGAGGCAGCAGGTTCGATCGGCTTCAGTTAGCAGCAGTAGCGAAGGAATCGCTCGATCAGGTTCAGTTAACAACCAGATTGATCGATCGCTCGGGTTCAATAATGCGTAGCCTGGAGTGCAATCGCTCAGGTTAGTAGGTGAATGCCTCGCTCGGGTTCAGTTAGAGCCCAACGCCTCGCACCCACGCGCATACGTGTACGAGAGAAACGCGCGTCGCTCGGCCCCCGACCACCCACCGTAACCGGGAACTCCCCGATATTTTCCGTCGTGGACGGCCCAAAGAATGTCATGCAGCTGCGTCTCCGGCCTGCCCAAAAAGCCCATTTTCTGTCACGACTTTTTGCCATAGACGTAGGAGCCCACCACATCTATGATGATACCGGGTTTTGTCACAATTATCGTCATAGAAGTGTCATAAGCATGACATAAAATTCGTTCATCCCAAAATGTCACGGATGTGTCTTTTTTTGTAGTGTATGATAGTAAGGACGATGTTTGATAGCAGCTTCACTTGAGCCGCTAGGCTGGTTACATTAGCATCGTCCTCCTGAGCGACACTTCACAGTCTCCTGCTGTAGCGCTTCTTCGGGGGGCTCCAAGGAGAATGTTGGGAGCCTGGGTCGAACTGGGTCGTATAGCGGAACATCGTCTATGTAAAACCAATCGGGCGGCTAGATGTCGGTGTCCTCTCGAGGGGTACCCAATGGGTAGTCACTCCCGTCAATTCGGCAGACCTCGGCTGAACCCACTTCATATAGCTTCCCAGTTGGGGAGCAGGGCACTATGCAAAAATACCTCCACCACAGCCCAAAATGCGCCTTGCATCTGAGTTGCATTTCATAAAGGGCAACAAACCCATCGATATGAAGAATTGAGTTGGGGGTCAGGTGGTGGAATTGTAGCCCATAGAATTCAAGAAGACCCCGAAGAAAGGATGGATGGGGAATCCTAGGCCACGTAAGAGGAAGGGAACGAAGCATACCCGTTTGTCCACGTGTGGGGTAGGGTGACTTTCTACATGCGCTTGCCCATTCATGGATGTTAATCCTGGGCTAGTGGAGTCCAGATTTGAAAGGCAGATAGCCTTGGGTGGCTAGGCGCTCCAGTTGGAGACACGTGAGGAAGCATATCCCCCAGTCGCCCTTGATGGGGCCATAGGGTCACCTTGAGGATCCTGCGTCGCTTGCCATTGTTTAGTGCTCTTGGGGTTGGACCTGGGAAGAAAAAGCAGGATTTGTCTGGATTATTGGAAGAGGGTTGAGATGCACTTTGTCGTAATACTGGGATGTGTACTGATACGTCTCCAACGTATCTACTTTTCCAACCACTTTTTGTCCTTGTTTTGGACTCTAACTTGCATGATTTGAATGGAACTAACCCAGACTGACGTTGTTTTAGCAGAATTGCCATGGTGTTATTTTTTTGGAGAAATAAAAGTTCTCGGAATGACCAGAAACTTCATGGAGAATAATTTTGGAATATATAAAAAATACTGGCGAAAGAATCACCATCAGTGGGCCCACAACCTGTCCACGAGGGTGGAGGGCGCGCCCACCCCCCTGGGGCGCGCCCCTTGCCTCGTGGGCCCCCTGAGACTCCATCAACCTCAACTCCAACTCCATATATTCACGTTCGGGGAGAAAAAATAGAGAGAAGGATTCATCGCGTTTTACGATACGGAGCCGCCGCCAAGCCCAATTCTCTCTCGGGAGGGCTGATCTGGAGTCCGTTCGGGGCTCCGGAGACGGGACTCCGTCGCCGTTGTCATCATCAACCATCGTCCATCACGAATTTCATGATGCTCGCCGCCATGCGTGAGTAATCCCATCGTAGGCTTGCTGGACGGTGATGGGTTGGATGAAATTTATCATGTAATCGAGTTAGTTTTGTTAGGGTTTAATCCCTAGTATCCATTATATTCTAAGATTGATGTTGCTATGACTTTGCTATGCTTAATGCTTGTCACTAGAGTGCCATGAATTCAGATCTGAATCTATTATGATTTCATGAATATATGTGAGTTCTTGATCCGATCTTGCAAGTCAATAGTCACCTACTATGTGTTATGATCCGGCAACCCCGAAGTGACAAAAATCAGGACCACTCCCAGTGATGACCGTTGTTTGAGGAGTTCATGTATTCACTAAGTGTTAATGCTTTGGTCCAGTACTGTATTAAAAGGAGGCCTTAATATCCCTTAGTTTCCAATAGGACCCCACTGCCACGGGAGGGTAGGACAAAAGATGTCATGCAAGTTCTTTTCCATAAGCATGTATGACTATATTCGGAATACATGCCTACATTACATTGATGAACTGGAGCTAGTTCTGTGTCACCCTATGTTATAACTGTTGCATGAGGAATCGCATCCGACATAATTATCCATCATTGATCCATTGCCTACGAGCTTTTCACATATTGATCTTTGCTTAGTTACTTTTCCGTTGCCACTGTTACAATTACTACAAAACTGCTACTGTTGCTTTTGCCACTGTTACCGTTACTTCCATACTACTTTGCTACTAAATACTTTGCTGCAGATATTAAGTCTTCCACGTGTGGTTGAATTGACAACTCGGCTGCTAATACTTGAGAATATTATTTGGCCCCCCTTGTGTCGAATCAATAAATTTGGGTTGAATACTCTACCCTCGAAAACTGTTGCGATCCCCTATACTCGTGGGTTATCAAGACTATTTTCTGGCGCCGTTGCCGGGGAGCATAGCTGTATTCTTTGAGTCAATTGGGATTTACATCTGTTGATCACTATGAGGAACTTGAAAGATGAAAAAACCAAGATTTATCCCTCAACTACGAGGGGAGGTAAAAATCTGCCATCTAGCTCTCCACTTGATTCACCTTCTATTATGAGTAAACTTGCGACACCTACTCCTGATATTGATTCTAATATGTCGCATGTTATTGATGATGCCACTTCTGCTTGCATGATACTTATGATGAAACTACTTCTACGCTTAATAATATTGTGCCATTAGGGGAATTTCTTGATGAACAACTTGCTAGGGTTAGAGAGAATAAAATTATTGAAACTGATAATATTGATGAAAGTGATGATGAAGATTCTCCCCCTAGATATGAATTGCCTGATGTGCCTGAGGGTTATGTTATGGATGAAGAAACTGCTAGAGACTTTTTTGCTTGCAAAGATAGATGTGATCTTAAGAAACTATTAGCTAAGTTGAAAGAAAAATCTTTGAATGCTAGAATGAAATATGACCCTGCTTTTGCTACTTCACCTATCTGTATTTATGATAAGGATTATGATTTCTCTGTCGATCCTGAGTTAATTACTTTGGTTGAATCTGATCCTTTTTATGGCTATGAATCTGAAACTGTTGTGGCACATCTTAATAAATTGAATGATATAGCCACCCTATTCACTCATGAGGAAAAAATTCGTTACTACTATATCCTTAAGTTATTTCCGTTCTCAGCAAAGGGTGATTCTAAAACATGGTTTAATTCTCTTACTCCTGGTTGTGTGTGTAGTCCCAAGGATATGATTTATTACTTCTCTGCTAAATATTTCCCCGCTCATAAGAAACAAGCTGGTTTAAGGGAAATATATAATTTTGTGCAAATTGAAGAAGAGAGTCTCCCACAAGCTTGGGGGAGGCTTCTTCGATTACTTAATGCTTTGCCTGATCATCCTCTCAAGAAAAATGAGATACTTTATATCTTCTATAATGGACTAACCGATGCTTCCAGAGACCACCTGGATAGTTGTGTTGGTTGTGTTTTCAGGGAAAGAACTATCGAGCAAGCTGAATTGCTATTGAATAATATATTGAGTAATGATAATGATTGGACACTTCCTGAACCAACTCCTAACCCAACTCCAAAGAAAAGGGGTATTCTATTTCTCAGTCCTGAAGATATGCAAGAGGCAAAGAAATGTATGAAAGAAAAGGGTATTAAAGTTGAAGATGTTAAGAATTTACCACCTATTGAAGAAATACATGGTCTTGATAACCCGACACAGGTAGTGGAGGTGAATTATCTCTATAGATTTGATAAGGGTGAAATCCCATCTACTAAGTTTGCTAGCCAATGCTTGGATGAGTTTGATAATTTTATTGTTAAACAAGAAAACTTCAATGCTTATGTTGGTAGACAATTGAAACGTAATGCTTATATGATTGAACACTTGAGTGATTATATGTGTAGAGTTAAAGGTGACATTAAACTAATTAGTAAACATGCTTCTATTGTTACCACTCAGGTAGAACAAGTGCTTAAAACTCAAAACGACTCCCTCAATGAATTAAATAACAAGAAAATGATAATGTTGTTAGAGTTATGACTAGAGGGGGTAAAATGACTCAGGAACCTTTGTATCCAGAGTGCCACCCTAAGAGAGTTGAGCAAGATTCTCAGAGAACTAATATTGATGCACCTAGTCCTTCGAAAAAGAAGGAAAAGAAAAATGATAGGACTTTGGATGCTTCTAGTGAACCTGTTGTGGACACACCTCAGAATCCCAATGATATTTCTATTTCTGATGCTGAAACACAATCTGGTGATGAACATGAACCTAGTGATAATGTTAATGATGATGTTCATGCTCAACCTAGCGATAATAATTGTCGGCGTTCTGGGAACGGGGGTCCCCAGACTTGCCTGCCTGCAGCCCACAGCATGGCTAAGTGCGGGCCGTACGGCCCACCTTCGTCAACAAAGCATCCAAGACCCTCGCGAGGGGCCAAGCCTCGCGAGGCGGACGACGCAAGACCACCTCAGGAGTGGCCTAGTCAGGCAGGCTCACGAGGAGCGGAGATATCAAGGCGGGGCAAACCTCACGAGGCTTTCGTGACGTGAGCCATGACGATCGACACCAGGCGGGCGCCAGCGCGCGCAGCGTCCTTGTTTCCTCTTTGGTGCTAAGGAGGCAAGCGCAGGCGAGGAGTACCGAGGCATCAGGCAAAGGTTGCCATATCGGTGCAACGAGACCAAGACCAGAAGGACGGCAAGACGGAGGTCACCGTGGAGCCCAAGACGGCGTCACCACCAGAGCCTTTTGCAGGCGAAGACCGCTTTTGTCAGGATAGCTTGTACTAGCTGTTCCCCTTCAAATTTGTCCGCCGTTGTTGGCTCCCTTTCCGTGTAATATTTGGGGAGAGGACCAAGGCTATATAAGTAGAGCTAGCCACCACAGTAGGGGGCACCAGGTAGTTCATCGAGCTCTCACCCACTAGTCCACAGAGCACAAGAACACCTCAACCTCAGGAGGCTGTTCTTCCCCTTGTACTGTTCCTCATCAGCCCAAGAGGCAATCCACCACCACCACACTGGAGTAGGGTATTACACCACAATGGTGGCCCGAACCAGTATAAATCTCGCGTCTTTCTGTGTAGAGTGTTCGTCGAGTTCGTCCGCGAGATCTTAGCAAGCTAGGGCGTAGATCGGTAGGAGGGAAAGACTCCGCGCGCACCCCAGAGTTCGAACCTTAAGGGTTTTGTCAGAACCCCACATCCGACATTTGGCGCGCCAGGTAGGGGTGCGCCGTAGCTCCTCTCCACCAGCCTACGCCCCGCACCGTCGCACTTCACCCCCATGGCAGGTGCCCCGCCATCCACTCCCGCGGCCAGCATCGACAGCGGGGCATCTGGGTACCGAGCCCTGGCCCCCGCCCTGCGGCAGGTACGGTAGCCGACCAAGTTCAAGCCAGAGATGCCGCCGCGTTACGACGGCGCGGCAGACCCGTCGTCGTTCCTGCTAGCGTACGAGGAGGCTGTCCTCAAGGTCGGAGGCGACGACAAGATCATGGCCAACTGGTTCCCCATGGCCCTCGCCGGTGAGCCGCGCGCCTGGCTGCTCAACCTCCCTGGATCCACGGTGACGTCCTGGGGGGAGCTCCGCGACCTCTTCGATGCTCGCTACGCGGTGCCGGTGCACCACGCAGTCGCGGCCCTGCTGGGCGGCTCTCAAGCACCGCCTTCAGATTGGGGCTGCCTCCAAGTGCCCGGGGGCTCCGCCAGGTTGGGCCGTGCCAGAGGCCGACCTTACTTTCGGCTCAGAAGACCACCCCGACTCCACCGCCGGCTCGGGCATTCTCCCAATGCTTTGCACGCCCACCATCTGCAACGTGGTTGTTACCAAGACCCTCATCGATGGTGGTGCCGGCCTCAACTTGCTCTCCGTAGAATCCTTCGGCCTTCTTCACGTGCCGCTCGAGCGGCTCGGCCTCAGCAAGCCCTTCTCGGGAGTTGGTGGAGGAGCTGCCCACTCTCTGGGGCAGACCCGTCTCCCCGTCACCTTCGGCACACACGACGACTACCGCACCGAGCTGGTTGACTTTGACATCGCCCGCATCGGTCTCCCGTACAACGCCATCCTCGGGTACCTAGCTCTCGCTCAGTTAATGGCGGCGACTCACCCGGCCTACAACCTCATGAAGATGACTGGGAGCAGAGGCGTCCTCACCATCAAGGGGGACACCAAGGAGGCCGTGGCGGCACTCAGGCTTGCCTTCAAGACCGCGGCGGCAGCGCAGCCCGCCGGCGCCGGTACCCCCGAGGCCAAAGAGGCCGCGCCTACGAAGAAGAAGTTGTTGTTCACACAAGACAAGGCGGAAACCAAGCAGGTGCCGGTCAACGAGGACGGATCTTCGGGAGCCACCTTTACCATAGGCGCCAGCCTCGACCCGGGTCAAGAGGAGGCACTGGTGAGGTTCTTGCGCGCAAACAAGGAGATATTCGCGTGGCAGATGGTAGGGGTCCCGAGGGAGGTGATTCAGCATCATCTAAGGGTATGCCCCAACATAAGCCCCGTGAAGCAGCGAGCAAGACGGCAGTCCATTGAGAAGCAGGCCTTCATCGTCCAGGAGACCCACAAGCTGGAGGCGGCGGGTGCCATTCGCGAAGTTCGATATCCCGAATGGCTGGCGAACCCCGTCGTAGTGCCAAAGAAAGGCGGGAAGGAACGGATGTGCGTCGAATTCGCCACCTTAATAAAGCCTGCCCCCAAGATACGTTCCCGCTCCCGCGCATCGACCAGATCATCGACTCCACCGCCGAGTGCGACCTGCTGTGCTTCCTGGATGCGTTCTCAGGGTATGATCAGATCAAGATGGCGGTGGAAAGTGTGGAGAAGACAGCCTTCCTGACACCATGTGGGGTGTACTGCTACACCTGCATGCCCTTCGGGCTGCGCAATGAGGGCGCAACTTTTCAGCGGCTGATGCACATCGCCCTGGGGAAGCAGCTCAGGAGAAACACAGAGCCCTACGTCGATGACATAGTGGTAAAGTCTCGCGAGGCGAGAACATTGATCCAAGACTTGGAGGAGACCTTCGAGAGCCTGTGCCAGGTGAACATAAGGCTCAACCCGGAGAAGTGTGTGTTCGGCGTCCCCTCCGGCAAGCTGCTAGGATTCCTCGTATCACACAGGGGGATTGAGGCAAACCCGGAGAAGATCAAGGCCATCGAGGACATAAGCCCACCACAGACCCTCAAAGAGATGCAGAAGCTAGCGGGACGGGTGACCGCATTGGGGCGTTTCATCTCTGAGCTAGGGGAGCGCGCCTCACCCTTCTTCAAGCTCATGAAGAAGAAGGGCCCGTTCGAGTGGACCCCGGAGGCCGACCAAGCCTTCCAAGACCTCAAGAAATACCTTACCAGCCCGCCGGTGATGGTGGCACCACGGCCTCTCGAGCCCCTAGTGCTCTACCTTGCCACCACCCGTACTCCGCCAGCGCGGCGCTAGTGGCGGTTCAGGAGGAGCGCCAAGCAAGGGGCGCGCTACGAGAAGACGGAGCTAAAGTGGTGCAGAGTCAGGAAGGCGCAGCAAGGGCCTCCGCGGTAGAAGACCAAGCTCGGCAGGACAACATCGCCGAAACTCCTGAAGACAGTCAGGTCTCAGGAACCCCTCCACCTCGGGAGATGCCCCAATCTCCACAGGACCCGGGCCTCGACAGTGTGCCAGCTCTCGTCGAACACCCGGTGTACTTCGTCAGTACCGTGCTATGGGACGCGAGGGCATGCTACCCCATGCCTCAGAAACTCCTGCTCGCACTCTTGGTAGCCTCACGCAAGCTGCAACACTACTTCCAGGGCCACCCCATCAAGGTCGTCTCAGCCTACCCATTGGAGAGGTTGCCCAGGAGCCCCAACTCAGCTGGAAGGGTCGCTGAGTGGAACATCGAGTTGCAAGCATTCCAGTTGGAGTTCAGCATGACCAGGGTCATCAAGGGGGCCGCACTTGCTGATTTTGTGGTAGAATGGACGGATGCCCCGACGCATGAAGAAGGCAAAGACCAATCCACCTCACTAGGGAGCTAGGCTCCAGACGGTTGGGTCATGTATTTCGATGGCGCCTTCGCGCACCAGGGCGCGGGGGCTGGAGCAGTGCTCATTTCGCCCTCTCAGGACAAGCTCTACTACGCCATGCAACTCTGCTTTCAGCACGGCGAGAAGGTCTCCAACAATATTGCGGAATACGAAGGCCTCATAACTGGCCTGAAGGCTGCTGCGGCTCTAGGGGTGAAGCGCCTTACCGTCAGAGGCGACTCGCAACTCCTCGTCAACTTCTCCAACAAGGTATACGAGCCAAAGGACGAGCACATGGAGGCATACCTAGAGGAGGTGCGTAAGATGGAGAAGCAGTTCTCGGGCCTGGGGCTGCAGCACGTGCCCCGGGGCACCAACAAAGAAGCCGATGACATCACTAGGAGAGCATTCGAGCGGCAACCGCAAGAGCCCGGCGTCTTTGAGGAGCGGCTCTTCAAGCCATCAGCTACACCACCACTTTCAAGCATGACTCAGCCTCAGGAGGAGCTCCCACAGCCTCCAGCCATGGGAGCCCCAGCCTGTGGCCCAACCTCAGGAGCTCGGCTGGTCTTGGTGATCGGGCCTCGGGAGGAATGCTGGACCAAGGAATTCAAGGAGTACCTGATGCAAGGGACGCTGCCGGAGAAGGAAGAGGACGCAAAGCGCGTGGCCCGGCAGGCCACGGCATACTGTATCCAAGACGGTGAGTTGTACAGGAAACGACCGAACGATGTCACGCTGCGCTGCATCTCCAGTGATCAAGGAAGGGAGTTGTTGATTGACATACACGGCGGGGACTGCAGGCACCACTCGTCGTCACGGACCCTCGTCGGCAAGGTGTTCCGCAGTGGATTCTACTGGCCTACAGCACTCAACGATGCAGCCGAGCTGGTGAAGTCCTGCGAAGCTTGCCAATTCCACACCAAGCAAATCCACCAGCCAGCTCAGGGCCTCCAGACCATCCCGCTCACATGGCCGTTCGCGGTCTGGGGGCTGGACATCTTAGGCCCGTTCCCTCGGGCGCCAGGGGGCTACCGCTATCTCTACGTCGCCATCGACAAGTTCACCAAGTGGGTGGAAGTGGAAGCCGTGCGTACCATCCCGGCCGGCTCTGCTGTCAAGTTCATCAAGGCCTCGTGAGCCATTTTGGGGTCCCCAACCGCATCATCATAGATAACGGCTCGCAGTTTACTAGTAACCTCTTCAAAACCTACTGTGCTAACCTTGGAACTCAGATCTGCTACGCTTCGGTGGCGCACCCCAGGAGTAATGGTCAGGCTGAACGCGCCAACGCGGAGGTCCTGAGGGGCCTCAAGACCAGGACCTTCAAGAAGAAGCTAGAAGCCTGCGGTAGGGGATGGCACGACGAGCTTCGGTCCGTGCTGTGGTCCATCCGCACCACCGCCACCAAGCCAACGGGCGAGACTCCATTCTTCCTCATCTACGGAGCTGAAGCAGTCCTTCCTCATGAGGTCAAGCATCGCTCCATGCGGGTCCTGGCGTTCGACGAAACGCAGCAGGACGCCACGCGGGGGATGGATCTCGTGCTAGGGGAGCAACACCGTCGCGAAGCTGCATTTACGGTGGCAAGGTACCAACAAGCGCTGCGGCGATACCACTGCCGCAACGTCTGCTCCAGGACGCTCGAGGTGGGCGACCTCGTCCTGAGGCGGGTCCTCTCCAGGGAAGGGCTACACAAGCTTTCGCCCATGTGGGAGGGCCCGTTCAGGGTCGTCCATGTCTCCAGGCCTGGTGCAGCGCGCCTGGAGACGCAAGACGGGATGCCCATCCAGAACGCCTGGAACATCTAGCACCTCCGGAAGTTCTACCCATGAAGCAAGGCCCAGAGCCTGTGAAGAAAGGCCCAGAGCCTGTGAAGAAGGCCCGGTGCCTGTGAAGAATCGCCGCCCGTGACACTCTCACGTAATAATGAGTGGGGTTGTACACGCCCCGGAGTCTCAGGAGCGCCGGACTCAGGCCCTGGGGCTCCCGCCCACGCCTAGTGGTAGCACTTAGCTCCGCGCTGGTGAGAAGACTTGAAGACTAGACTAGGTTCCGGACGGGGCTTTTCATTTGCTTTCCGTAGTTGGCTCGTTTTTCCTTAATCGAAGTTTGCCTTTGGTGTTCCTTGCTGATTTGATTCCCTCACGTCTTACTCCATTTTCCGGCTCTAGTTCACTCGTGTTCTCTCACTCGCATACCTCGCGAGGGGGCTAGGAAGGTGCCCTCGCGAGCGTTTTTCTCCTCTATGCCTTCTCGCGAGCCACCCTCGTTCGAGCCCGAAAACCGGCGCATCTCTCCTAGTCTGTGCCCCTCGGGTACCGCGATACAAAGCATCGGGTCAAGGCTTGGGTGAACGACAAGTCTCCTGGCAAGCTCCCTAACAAATTTTTGCAGTTCCTGAGCAATCGCAGACCACAAGGTCAGGACGGACACGAGGAAATAAACGTCTCGTAAGGAGGAGGGCGCCCCGAACGCACCAGGCTAAGTTGTCTTTGCGCAAAATAGCCACACAACACTGAGACAACAAGCGTAGCATAATTATTAATAAGTTATGGTTCGATACACGCCCCTCCGGGCCCATGCTGGTTTCGTTTCGATGCAGGAAGGAAAAGGAGAACATAACAAAAGCGGCGATCGCCCCTGCGGCAGCCGACAGGGGCGGGGCCTCGACGACGTCCCGGGTCTAGTCGGACCCCTCCTCGTGCTTCACCGATGCGCGGCGGCGAGATGACCCGCTACCACCTTCGAAGCGGGCGCGGCGGCGTGGCGGCTGATCAAGGCCGCCGCTGCTGGAGCTGTCGCCAAGGGAGCAGCCGCCATAGCCAGACAAGGCGCGGCCGGTGGGCTCGTTCTCCTCCTCGTCCTGACCAATGCCAAGGTCGAGCAACTCCTTGCCGTCGCTCACCTCGGGGCAGCATCCGGCGCGGCGACCGTCTTCCCCGAACACCCTCACGAAGAGGGTCGCGTCGCCGTCAAACTTGAAGTGGAGGGTGCACCGCCTGCCCAGGCCGCGCGCGCGGGCGAACGTCTGCCAACCGCGGGCCAGAGCTATGTTACCCGTGACGGAGACCTCGACCGTGACCCAAGAAGCCCGGCTGCAGCAGCCGTCTGCCTGCAGCCAGAGCCCGCCTGGACTGGAGGCCGGCAGCTCGTCGGCAAAGAAGCGGGGAAGCTGGAGCCAGCTGCTGGCCGAATCCTCCGACCAAACAACGAACTCCGGCAGCACCTCTGACGCGTGGAACCGCAGCCGGGGATGTCGCGCAACCACGGCACGTCTGCTCTCGTCAACAGGACTGCCGCGACTGGAGCGGCCCCTGCCGCGCACTGCGGCGCCGCCCCGAGAGCCAGGGGCCGCAGCGGGGGTCGCGGCATGCTTGCGGGGACGGCCACGTCCTCGTTTGGGCGCCGGGGAGCCGGGTCCCTCCCGAGGGGCTTTGCCCTTCTCCGCGGCGGAGAACCTCTTCGGCGGCGCCATTACTGCTAGCGGTGGAGCAAGGAGGAAGAAGCAAGCGACCAAGGAAGAGATGGGTGACAGGGGTTCCGCCCCCTCCCCATTTATAGCAAAAGAAGGCCAACCGGCACCTCCCACGATCACAGGTAAAGATGGTTTTCCTTGCATGTTGCAGGGACTTGTCAAGTCAAGCAGTTGCCGAAGCAGCATGGGGAAGCGGAGACGCCCACGCCCAATCAACCGCCACGCGTCAACCGAGGCCGCGGGCTTTTGGGGCCCGCGGTGCTCCCTAATTGACCCTTGGCTTTGCCACGAAGCCAAGCCCGAGCGCACCTTGGGCCCGGGGGCTGCTGTCGGCATTCTGGGAATGGGGGTCCCCAGACTTGCCTGCCTGCGGCCCACGGCATGGCTAAGTTAGCGGGTCGTACGACCCACCTTCGTCAACAAAGCATCCAAGACCCTCGCGAGGGGCCAAGCCTCACGAGGCGGACGACGCAAGACCACCTCAGGAGTGACCTAGTCAGGTAGCCTCACGAGGACCGGAGATATCAAGGCGGGGCAAACCTCACGAGGCTTTCGTGACGTGAGCCATGACGATCGACACCAGGCGGGCGCCAGCGCGCGCAGCGTCCTTGTTTCCTCTTTGGTGCTAAGGAGGCAAGCGCAGGCGAGGAGTACCGAAGCATTAGGCAAAGGTTGCCATATTGGTGCAACGAGACCAAGACCAAAAGGACGGCAAGACGGAGCTCACCGTGGAGCCCAAGACGGCGTCACCACCAGAGCCTTTTGCAGTTGAAGAATGCTTTTGTCAGGATAGCTTGTACTAGCTGTTCCCCTTCAAATTTGCCCGCCGTTGTTGGCTCCCTTCCCACTCAATACTTGGGGAGAGGACCAGGGCCTATATAAGTAGAGCTAGCCACCACAGTAGGGGCACCAGGTAGTTCATCGAGCTCTCACCCACTAGTCCACAGAGCACAAGAACACCTCAACCTCAGGAGGCTGTTCTTCCCCTTGTACTGTTCCTCATCAACCCAAGAGGCAATCCACCACCACCACACTGGAGTAGGGTATTACACCACAACGGTGGCCCGAACAAGTATAAATATCGCATCTTTCTGTGTTGCGAGTTCATCGAGTTCGTCCGCGAGATCTTAGCAAGCTAGGGCGTAGATCGGTAGGAGGGAAAGACTTCGCGCGCACCCCAGAGTTCGAACCTTAAGGGTTTTGCCGGAACCCCAGATCCGACAATAATGATGTAGAGATTGAACCTGCTGTTGATCTTGATAACCCACAATCAAAGAATCAACGTTATGATAAGAGAGATTTCGTTGCTAGGAAGCACGGTAAGGAAAGAAAACCATGGGTTCAGAAACCCATGCCTTTTCCTCCTAAACCATCCAAGAAAAAGGATGATGAGGACTTTGAGCGCTTTGCCGAAATGATTAGACCTATCTTTTTGTGTATGTGTTTGACTGACACGCTTAAAATGAATCCTTATGCTAAGTATATGAAAGATATTGTTACTCATAAAAGAAAGATACCGGAAGCTGAAATTTCCACCATGCTTGCTAATTATACTTTTAAAGGTGGAATACCTAAGAAACTAGGAGATCCAGGAGTACCAACTATACCATGCTCCATTAAAAGAGACTATGTTAAAACTGCTTTATGTGATCTGGGAGCCGGTGTTAGTGTTATGCCTCTCTCTTTATATCGTAGACTTGATTTTAATAAGTTGACACCTACTGAAATATCTTTGCAAATGGCCGATAAATCAACTGCTATACCTGTCGGTATTTGTGCGGATGTGCCTGTTGTGGTTGCAAACGTTACTATTTTAACGGACTTTGTTATTCTTGATATTCCCGAGGATGATAGTATGTCGATTATCCTTGGTAGACCCTTTTTGAATACTGCAGGGGCTGTTATTGATTGCAATGAAGGCAATGTCACTTTTCATGTTAATGGTAATGAGCATACGGTACACTTTCCGAGGAAACAACCTCAAGTCCACAGTATCAATTCTATTGGAAAAACTTCAACGATTATTATTGGAGGTTTTGAATTTCCTCTCCCTACTGTCAAGAAGATATATGATATTCTTATTGTTGGGTACATGCATATCCCCGTTGAGGTAACCTAGTGTTATTCGAAAATTCTCCGGTTTCATGCGATTCGGAAAGAGTTTGTTAACAAGACTTGATCAACCTTGTTAGTGGATTCCTTTTGATGAGCATGAGATGGATGAAGTTAGAAAGCACAACTCTCTGTACCCTCCTTTTACTTTCTATTGTTTAGATTAAATAAAGCAAAAATAGTATTTTTTTGGTCTGTTTTCTGAATTATCCTTGTAATAAAAAAATACCCCCAAAATAAAAGTTCTCCAAACGTCCCGAAAATGAAATATGATTTTTTGTAGAATGTTTAAGAATATCTAGCACTCAGAACACACCAGGGGGGCTCACCATCTGGCCACGAGGGTGCAGGGCGCGCCCCCTGCCTCGTGGGCCCCACGTGGACCCCCTCCACTTATTCCTGCACCCACTCACTTTGTCTTCCTCCAGGAAAAATCCTC
Source organism: Aegilops tauschii subsp. strangulata (assembly GCF_002575655.3). Classification (NCBI taxonomy): domain Eukaryota; kingdom Viridiplantae; phylum Streptophyta; class Magnoliopsida; order Poales; family Poaceae; genus Aegilops; species Aegilops tauschii. Next base: position 554,833,757 of record NC_053041.3, on the reverse strand, counting down.
CCATAGCTCAAACCCGTGTTCTAGCTCATCTTGCTGCCATTTTCGATCTCCTTGCTCAAAGCTCCATTCACAAAACTATTTTGGGGGATTGTTCTTCGGTATGTGACTCCTCCAATGGTCCAATTAGTTTTTGTTCTAGTGCTTTATTTATTGCAATTTTTTGCTGCTAAGGTGACCCTGTTCTTGAGCTTGCATGTCAAATTTATATGGTCCAAAGTAGTTTTAGTGCATGATATAGCTTCTAGGCACTTGTGGGAGTAGTTGCTATCAATCTTGTTGAATTTGGTTCACTTTTATTTTGAGTCACTAAAAATTCCAGAAATTTTCAGAGGGAGAAAGTGTTGAAGAGGTTGTTGAGAGGTTCTTCGAGCTGAAGCTCGAAGGATAATCAAAATGAAGAGGATAAAAAGCCCAAATATAATCTTCCTCGCACTGCGGAGGTTCGGCTGTGCGAATGGCCTTGTGATGAGTTCTTGAGAGCCGCCGGAATTTATGATGACTTTTATTACTTGGTTGAGAATGCAGGCCTCACCGACTTCCTCCTTGACCAGCGCGAACAGTATCTCCTATTCACTAATATTTTCATGCAAAAAATTTATTTCCATGCTAAGAAATCACACAAGCTACCATAGGGAGCATTCATTTTCCTTCCATACATTATTTTGCTCTCCCTGCTCCTACTTTCTTTGACTTTCAGGCAAAAAGGAGATATGTTATAACCAGGGAGGAGGCGAACGAGTATGAGAGGAGTACGGAAGTAGCTCGCCTCCGAGCTGTAGCTCTTGAGGCAGTAGCTGCTGCATCTCAGTACAACCCCATCTACGACTTTGGATATCCGCCAGGCCAGCCGTGGGCATAGACCAACTTAGGCCAAAAGCCTAAGCTTGGGGGAGTACGTATTTCTCACCGACATTACATTCATGTTCACACACTCATGCCAGTTGTCGGCGCTCATACTTTTTCATTGTACTATCCATGCTAGTTTATTTTGTTTTCTAAGCCTTCTTTTTGTGTGTCTGAAAACCCTTAAGAAAAACCAAAAAAATTAGTTGTAGCTTTTAGCCAGTTTACTTTCCATGCCTGTAGTAGTAGTAATTAAAAGAAAACCCAAAAATATTTCTTGTTCTTCTTTTGCTTGTTGGGAGCTTTCCCATGTAAATGGTTTTATTTCTTTTCTTTTCTTTGGGGCTCGAGAGGAGAAGACCATGATGAAAATGTTGAGTGGCTCTCATATGCATTATTGTTGATTTAACCAAGAGCCCATATTACCTTGTCTTCTCCCTTGGATTAAATGCTTGCAGATTCCAGCTTAGTCCAATGCACGTGCACTATTATTATTATCCACACCAGGTCGTGCAAGTGAAAGGCAATAATGACGATATATGATGGACTAATTGAGATGGGAGAAGCTGGTATGAACTCGACCTATCTTGTTTTTGTAAATATGATTAGTTCATCGTTCCTGATTCAGCCTATTATGAATGAAACATGTTTGCAATGACAATTAGAGATTATAGTTGCTCAGGCCATGCTTAATTTGCTAGGAGTTTATAATGGTTTACCTTGCGTGCCAACATGCTATTAAAATGGTTGTGATGTGGTATGATAGGGTGGTATCCTCCTTTGAACGATCCGAGTGGCTTGACTTGGCACATGTTCATGCATGTAGTTGAAACAAACTCAACATAGCCTACATGATATTTATGTTCATGGTGAATTATATCCTACTCATGCTTGCACTCAGTGTTGATTAATTTTAAGCATGTTCATAACTGTTTTCGCTCTCTAGTTGGTCCCTTCCCAGTCTCTTTCTAGCCTTCACTTGTACTAAGCGGGAATACTGCTTGTGCATCCATTACCATAAACCCCAAGGTTATTCCATATGATTCCACCATACCTTCCTATATGCGGTATCTACCTGCCGTTCCAAGTAAATTTGTATGTGCCAAACTCTAAACCTTCAAATGAAATTCTGTTTTGTATGCTCGAATAGCTCATGTATCAACTAGGGTTGTCTATATCTTCCATGGTAGGCAGGCTATTCTCACGATGAGTGGACTCCGCTCACCATTCACGAGAAAATGGCCGGTAACCGGGATGCCCAGTTCCATGCTCAAATCAAAATAATTGCAAACAAAACTCCCCCAGGATTGTTGTTAGTTGGAGGGACCCGTTGTTTCGGGCAAGCCATGGATTGATGCTTGTTGGTGGTGGGGGATATAAACTTTACCATTCTGTTTGGGAACCTCCTATAATGTGTGTAGCATGGAAGATATCGAGATCTCTTGGTTGTTATGTTGACAATGAAAGTATGCCACTCAAAATATTATTTATCTCTATTTCAAAACTCGAGCTGTGGCACCTCTACAAATCTCTGCTTCCCTCTGCGAAGGGCCTATCTATTTACTTTTATGTTGAGTCATCATCCTCTTATTAAAAAGCACCAGTTGGAGAGCACCGCTGTCATTTGAATGCATTACTATTAACTTACATAAAGTATGACTGTGACTGGACCTCTTTTACCATGAATTACAATGTCTAGTCAGTCCTTGATCTTCAGAGGTGCTCTGCATTTATGTTTTGCGATCTCAGAAGGGCTGGAGAGATACCATCTTGTTATATCATATTATGATTGTCTTGAGAAAGTGTTGTCATCCGAGATTTATTATTATTGCTCGCTGGTTGATTATGCCATTGATATGAGTAAACATGAGGCCTAAATGTTATTGTGAATATGGTTAGTTCATAATCTTTGCTGAAAACTTGAATGCTGGCTTTACATATTTACAACAACAAGATCAAACCGAGTTTGTAAAAGTTTTTCTTTATCACTTTCAGTTTGTCAACTGAATTGCTTGAGGACAAGCAAAGGTTTAAGCTTGGGGTAGTTGATACGTCTCCAATGTATCTACTTTTCCAAACACTTTTGCCCTTGTTTTGGACTCTAACTTGCATGATTTGAATGGAACTAACCTGAACTGACGATGTTTTCAGCAGAATTGCCATGGTGTTATTTTTGTGCAGAAATAAAAGTTCTCGAAATGACCTGAAACTTCACAGAGAATAATTTTGGAATTTATAAAAAATTCTGGCGAAAGAATCACCATCAGGGGGCCCACACCCTGTCCACGAGGGTGGAGGGTGCGCCCACCCCCCTGGGGCGCGCCCCCTGCCTCGTGGGCCCCTTGAGACTCCACCGACCTCAACTCCAACTCCATATATTCACGTTCGGGGAGAAAAAAAGCAGAGAGAAGGATTCATCGCGTTTTACGATACGGAGCCGCCGCCAAGCCCTATTCTCTCTTGGGAGGGCTGATCTGGAGTCCTTTCGGGGCTCCAGAGAGGGGAATATGTCGCCGTCGTCATCATCAACCATCCTCCATCACCAATTTCATGATGCTCACCGCCATGCGTGACTAATCCCATCGTAGGCTAGCTGGACGGTGATGGGTTGGATGAGATTTATCATGTAATCGAATTAGTTTTGTTAGGGTTTGATCCCTAGTATCCATTATGTTCTGAGATTGATGTTGCTATGACTTTGTTATGCTTAATGCTTGTCACTAGGGCCCGAGTGCCATGAATTCAGATCTGAACCTATTATGTTTTCACGAATATACATGAGTTCTTGATCCTATCTTGCAAATCAATAGTCATCTACTATGTGTTATGATCCGGCAACCCCGAAGTGACAATAATTGGGACCACTCCCAGTGATGACCATAGTTTGAGGAGTTCATGTATTCACTAAGTGTTAATGCTTTGGTCCGGTACTCTATTAAAAGGAGGCCTTAATATCCCTTAGTTTCCAATAGGACCCCGCTGCCACGGGAGAGTAGGACAAAAGATGTCATGCAAGTTCTTTTCCATAAGCATGTACGACTATATTCGGAATACATGCCTACATTACATTGATGAACTGGAGCTAGTTCTGTGTCACCCTATGTTATGACTGTTGCATGAGGAATCGCATCCGACATAATTATCCATCATTGATCCATTGCCTACGAGCTTTTCACATATTGATCTTTGCTTAGTTACTTTTCCGTTGCCACTATTACAATTACTACAAAACTGCTACTGTTGCTTTTGCCACTATTACCGTTACTTCCATACTACTTTGCTACCAAATACTTTGCTGCAGATATTAAGTCTTCCAGGTGTGGTTGAATTGAAAACTCAGCTGCTAATACTTGAGAATATTCCTTGGCTCCCCTTGTGTTGAATCAATAAATTTGGATTGAATACTCTACCCTCGAAAACTGTTGCGATCCCCTATACTTGTGGGTTATCAAGACTATTTTGGTAAAGTTTATACTCCCCCGCCACCAACAAGCATCAATCCATGGCTTGCCCGAAACAACGGGTGCCTCCAACTAACAACAATCCTGGGGGTTTTTTGTTTGCAATTATTTTGATTTGAGCATGGGACTGGGCATCCCGGTTATCGGCCATTTTCTCGTGAATGGTGAGCGGAGTCCACTCATCGTGAGAATAAATAAAAGTTGGGTTATCATGTACTTATAAATAAGTGAAAAGAGGACGACGCTTCGATGCTGAGGGAGTCCTAGATTAAGGGGTCCTCGGGTGTCCGGGCTGTGTGTTATGGGCCGGACTGATGGGCCGTGAAGATACAAGGCAAAAGGCCTTCCCCCATGTTCGGATAGGACTGTCCTTTGCGTGGATGGCAAGATTAGCGTCCGGATGTGTAGTTTCCTTCTTCTGTAAACCGACTCTGTACAACCCTAGGCCCCTCCGGTGTCTATATAAACCGGAGGGTTTAGTCCGTAGGGGCTATCATAATTCATATAGGCTAGACATCTAGGGTTTAGCCATTACGATCTTGAGGTAGATCAACTCTTGTAACCCCTATACTCATCAAAGTCAATCAACCAGGAAGTAGGGTTTTACCTCCATTAAGAGGGCCCGAACCTAGGTAAACATTGTGTCCCCTTTGTCTCCTGTTACCTTCGATCCTCAGACGCACAGTTCGGTACCCCCTACCCGAGATCAGCCGGATTTGACACCGACATTGGTGCTTTCATTGAGAGTTCCACTGTGTCATCGGTAGAAGGTTCGATGGCTCGTTCGATCATCACCAATGATGTTGTTTCCGGGGAAACTTTCCTCCCAGTCAGCCATTTGTGTTCGCTGGCTTCGCTCTACGTGTCAATTCGGTTGGTCACCTTGACAGATCGACAACTACGCCCCTGGTCATCAGATCAGATTCGGGAGCCTAAATTATGTCGCTGATATCCAAGGAGATTCGATCTTTGAAGGGTTCACGGCCTCGACCATTGTTCCTCATCTCCAAGAAGGAAACCCATCGAATTCATCATCAGGCACCACCCAAAGACCAATTATCACCCCTGCCCTGGCCGTAGATCCAGAGCAGATCACCTCATCCAAAGATGGGAGCTTAAAACCCACCAGATTCTCTCCTACCATGGAGCCCTTTGCCGAAGACCTAGAGGCGACGATGTCTTCGGAGAGCCTGGAATTAAGTAGGACTCCTTGTCATCGGAGAGCCGAACTCACCTCTGGAGGCCAGCTCCAAACTCTCAAAGTCTGCATCTAGTGAGCACAGCCTGGCAGAATTTGTCATGCCGAGCCCCGCAGGTCCTTGTTTCTGTCGGATTTCGGGTTCCGGCAAAACCCTTGAGGTTCGAACACTGGGGTGCGCACGAAGATCTCCCTTCTACCGAATCACGCCCTCACCCTCGCCATGATCTCAAAGCCTATCTCGACGAACCCGCAACACAAGAGACACGAGATTTATACGGGTTCGAGCCACCATTGTAGTGTAATACCCTACTCCAGTGTGGTGTGGTGGATTGCCTCTTGGGCTGAGGACGAACAGTTACAAGGGAAGAACAGCCTCCTGAGGAGAGGTGTTCTTGTGCTTTGGTGAACTTGTGTGGCTAAGGATGGTCCGAATGATCCGTCCCCGTTTATGGTGGTGGCTAGTCCTATTTATAGAGGCCCTGGTCGTCACCCCAAATATTGAGCGGTAAGGGAGCCAACAACGTCCAAATTCGAAGGGAGACAACTAGTACAAGTTATCCTGACTAAAGGTGGTCTTCGCCGTCCAAAGGCTCTGGTGGTGACGCCGTCTTGGGCTCCACGGTGACCTCCTTCCTGTCGTCCTGCTGGTCTTGGTCTCATTGCACTGATATGGAAACCTTTGCCTGATCCCTCGGGACTCCCCGCCTGTGCTTGCCGCTTTAGCACCATAGGGGAAATGAGTACACTGTGCTCGCTGGCGCCCGCCTGGCCTTGGTCATCATGGCTTATGTCATAGGAACCTCACGAGGTTCCCCTTGCCTTGATCTCTCCGCCCCTCGTGAGCCAGCCTGGTGAGGCTACCCCCGAGGAGGTCTTGCGTCGTCCGCCCCGCGAGGCTTCGCCCCTCGCGAGGGTCTTGAGTGTTTGTTCGTGAAGATGAGCCGTACGGGGCCGCTGGTGGAGCTATGCCGTGGGCCGCAGGCAGGCAAGTCTGGGGACCCCCGCTCCCAGGACGCCAACAGTAGCCCCTGGGCCCAAGGCGCGCTCGGACTTGGCTTCGAGGCGAAGCCAAAGGGCAAGTGCGGAGCGTCACGGGCCCCAACAGCCTGCCGCCTTGGTCGACGCGTGGCGATTGATTGGACGTGGGCGTCTCCGCTTCCCCACGCTGCCTCGGCAACTGCCCGACTTGACGAGTCCCTGCTGCATGCAAGGAAAAACCATCATTACCTGTGATCGTGGGGATCGCCGGTTGGCCTTCTCCTGCTATAAATGAGGAGGGGGGCGGAGCCCCCGTCGCCCGTCTCTTCCCGTTCCACTTGCTCCTTCTCCCTTGCTCCATTGCAAATAGCGACACCGGTAGCGCCTGCGAAGAGGTTCTCGGCCGCGGAGAAGGGGAAGGCTTGCCAAGAGGGGCTCGGCTCTCCGCCGCCCAAGCATGGGCGCGGCCGTCCCCTCAAGCACACCGCGACCCCCGCCGTGGCCCCCCACGGCCGCGGCGGCGCCCCTTCACGTGGCGGGAGTCGCCCATGTCGTGGCAGCCCCGTCGATGAAGGGAGGCGGGCCAGGGTCGCACGGCCTCCCCGGCCGTGCTTCCACTCGGCGGAGGTGCTGCCAGAGTTCGTCGTGTGGTCGGAGAACCCGGCCGGCACCTGGCTTGAGCTCCCGTGCTTCTTCGCCGGCGAGCTGCCGGCCACAGGTCAAGGCAGGCTCTAGCTGCAGGCGGATGGCTGCTGCAGCGAAGCTTCCTGGGTCACGGTTGAGGTCTCCGTCGCGGGCAACGCAGCCCTGGCCCGCGGCTGGCAGACGTTTGCCCGCGTGCACGGCCTGGGCAGGCGGTGCACCCTCCACTTCAAATACGAGAGCAACGCGACCCTCTACGTGAGGGTGTTCGGAGAAGACGGTCGGCGCGTCGGGTGCTGCCCCGAGGAGAACGACGGTGGCGAGGTGCTCGGCCTTAGTGATGGTCGTGACGAGGGTGAGGATGGCCTTGCCCTCGGCACTGGCCGCTGCTCGTCCAGCTACGGCGGTTCTTCCTCCAGCGACAGCTCCAGCAGCGGCGGCCACGACCAGCCGCCATGCCCGCTTCGAGGGTGACAGCGGGTCGTCTCGTCGCCGCGCCCTAGTGAAGCGCGAGGAGGGGTCCGGCTGAGCCCAGGAGAGCGTGATGGATCCATCCTCGCGAACTGTTGCGGGGCACGTGCCGCTTTTGTTTCGTTCTTCCTTTCCTTCCTGCATTAAGAGAGAGCCAAGTATGGGGCCTCGCGAACTATGTTTATCATTCCTGTGTTGTGTCACAGTATCAATGTTTTATATAGGCGCGTAGAATTAACTTAGCTCGATGCGCTTGAAGTAGCTTCCGCCTCACGAGGACGCATTTCTCAGTACCTGGCAAGGCCTCCTCGGCTTGGGAGGCGTCTAGGAACTACAAAAATTTGTTAGGAGGCTCTTATTCTCCCGAGCCCTGGTCGCTGACACCGCTGGCCACGACCCAGCGCTTCGCATCGCGGTACCCGAGGGGCACGGATTGAGAGAGGTGCGCCAGCTTGCGAGCTCGAACGGGGGTGCCTCGCGAAAAACATAAAAAACGCTCACGAGGGCACCTGTTCAGCCCCCTCGTGAGGTATGCGAGAGAGAGTTCAGGTCAAAACAGAGAATCGAAGGCGGAAACGGAGGCAGAAGGCGATGGAACAAAACCGGCAAGGAACACCAGAAAGCAAATTTTGATTAAAGAGGGGCAAGCCAACTATAGAAAGCAAATGAAAAGCCGCGTCCGGCACCTAGTCTAGTCTTCTTGTCTTCTCACCAGCGCGGAGCTAAGTGCTGCCACTAGGACGTGGGAGGGAGCCCCCGAGGCCCGAGGGTGGCACTCCTGAGACTCCGGGGCGTGTACAACCCCACTCATTATTACGTGAGAGTGTCACGAGCGGAGACCTTCACAGGCACTGGGCCTTCTTCACAGGCGCTGGGCCTTTCTTCATGGGTAAAACTTCTGGAGGTGCTGGATGTTCCAGGCGTTCTGGATGGGTACCCCGTCCTGCGTCTCCAGGCGCGCGGCGCCAGGCCTAGAGACATGGGCGACCCTAAACGGGCCCTCCCACATGGGCGAGAGCTTGTGCAGCCCTTCGCTGGAGAGCACGCGCCTTAGGACAAGGTCACCCACCTCGAGCGTCCTGGAGTGGACGCTACGACAGTGATACCGCCGCAGCTCCTGCTGGTATCTTGCCGCCCGTAGCGTGGCTTTACGGTGGCGTTCCTCTCCCAGCACGAGGTCCAGCCCCCGCATGGCGTCCTGCTGTGCCTCATGAAACGCCAGGACCCGCGTGGAGCGATCCTTGACCACGTGAGGGAGAACCGCTTCTGCTCCGTAGACGAGGAAGAATGGTGTCTCGCCTGTTGGCTTGGTGGTGGTGGTGCGGATGGACCACAGTACGGACTGGAGCTCGTCGTGCCAGCCCCTGCCGCAGGCCTCGAGCTTCTTCTTGAAGGTCCTGATCTTGAGGCCTCTCAGGACCTCTGTGTTGGCGCGTTCGGCCTAGCCATTGCTCCGGGGGTGCGCCACCGAAGCGTAGCAGATCTGCGTTCCAAGGTTAGCACAATATGTCTTGAAGAGATTGCTAGTGAACTACGAGCCGTTATCTGTGATGATGCGGTTGGGGACCCCGAACCGGCTCACGAGACCCTTGATGAACTTGACCGCGGATCCGGCCGGGATGGTGCGGACGGCTTCTACCTCCGCCCACTTGGTGAACTTGTCGATGGCGATGTAGAGGTAGCGGTAGCCCCTAGGCGCTCGAGGGAACGGGCCCAAGATATCCAGCCCCCAGACTACGAATGGCCATGAGAGTGGGATGGTCTGGAGGCCCTGAGCTGGCTGATGGATCTGCTTGGCATGGAATTGACAGGCCCCACGGGACTTCACCAGCTCAGTCGCGTCGTTGAGTGCCGTAGGCCAGTAGAATCCGCTGCGGAACGCCCTGCCGACGAGGGTCCATGACGACGAGTGGTGCCCGCAATCCCCGCCGTGTATGTCAGCTAGCAGCTATTTCCCCTGCTCCCTGGAGATACAATGCAGGGAAACGTCATTTTGCCGCTTCCTGTATAACTCACCGTCCTGGATGCAGTATGTTGTGGCCTGTCGGGCCACACGCTCCACGTCCTCTTCTTTCTCCGGCAGTGTCCCTTGCGTCAGGTATTCCTTGAACTCCTTGGTCCGGCACCCCTCCTGAGGCTCGAGCGCCAAGAGTAGGCGCGCTCCCGAGGTCGGGCCGCAGGCCGGGGCTCCCAAGGCAGGTGGCTGAGGGAGCTCCTCCCGAGGCAGCGCCGTCCTTGAAAGTGGTGGTGTTACCGATGGCTTGAAGAGCCGCTCCTCTAAGACGCCAGGCTCTTGGGGTAGCCGCTTTGATGCTCTCATGGCGATGTCGTCGGCCTCCTTATTGGTGCCATGGGGCACGTGCCGCAATTCCAGGCCCAAGAACTGCTTCTCCATCTTGCGTACCTCCGTGAGGTATGCCTCCATGTGCTCGTCCCTCGGCTCGTATACCTTGTTGGAAGCAGCCTCAAGGCCGGCTATGAGGCCATCGTACTCCGCTATGTTGTTGGAGACCTTCTCACCCTATTGGAAGCAGAGCTGTACAGCGTAGTAGAGCTTGTCCTGAGTGGGCGAGATGAGCACTGCAGCCCCTATGCCCTGGCGCGTGAATGCGCCATCAAAATACATCACCCATCCATCCGGCGCTTCGCTTCCTGGCGAGAGAGACAGATCCTCGCCTGCCTCAAGCTCCGGGGCGTCCGTCCATTCTGCCATGAAGTCGGCGAGCACAGCTCCCTTGATGACCCTGGTTGTGCTGAACTCCAGCTGGAACGCCTGCAGCTCGATATTCCACTCGGCGACTCTTCCAGCAGCGTTAGGGCTCGTGAGTACCCTCTCCAGTGGGTATGCCGAGACGACCTTGATTGGGTGACCATGAAAGTAGTGCTGCAACTTACGCGAGGCCACCAAGAGCGCGAGCAAGAGCTTCTGAGACATGGGGTACTGTGCCCTTGCATCCTGCAATACCGTGCTGACAAAATACACTGGGTGCTCGACAACGGCGGGGCGCCACGTCACCGGAGGGCTGGTCAGATATCTTTTGAGATCTTGAAACGCCTGGTTAGCCTCCGGGGTCCACTCAAACGGACCCTTCTTCTTCATCAGCTTGAAGAATGGCAGGGCGTGCTCTCCCAGCTTGGAGATGAAGCGCCCCAACGAAGTCACGCAGCCGGCAAGCTTCTGCATCTCCTTGATGGTTTCTGGCGGGCTCATGTCTTCAATCACCTTGACCTTCTCTGGGTTGGCCTCGATCCCCCTGTGGGACACGAGGAAGCCCAGCAGTTTGCCGGAGAGGACACCAAATACGCACTTTTCCGGGTTGAGCCGCAAGTCCACCTGGCGTAGGCTTGCGAAGGTCTCCTCCAGTTCCTGAATTAAAGTTCTGGCCTCCCGAGACTTCACCACAATGTCGTCGACGTAAGCTTCAGAATTCCTCTCGAGCTGCTGAGCCAGGGCAATGTGCATCAGCCGTTGGAAGGTCGCGCCCGCGTTGCGCAGCCCGAACGGCATGCAAGTGTAGCAGTATACCCCGCATGGGGTCAGGAAGGCCGTCTTCTCCACATCCTCCACCGCCATCTTGATCTGGTGGTAGCCTGAAAACGCGTCCAGGAAGCATAGCAGGTCGCACTCGGCGGTGGAGTCGACGATTTGGTCGATGCGTGGAAGCGGGAATGGATCTTGGGGGCAGGGCTTGTTGAGGTTGGTGAAGTCGGTGCACATGCGCTCCTTCCCGCCTTTCTTGGGCACAACGACGGGGTTCGCCAACCATTCGGGGTACCGGACCTCGCGAATGACACCTGCTGCCTCCAGCTTGCGAGTTTCTTGGACGATGAAGGACTGCTTCTCTGTGGACTGCCTCCGCGCCCTCTGCTTCACAGGGCGTACATTGGGGCACACCCTCAAGTGATGCTCAATCACCCCCCTTGGGACTCCTACCAGCTGATCGGGCTCCCAGGCGAATACTTCCTTGTTTGCGCACAAGAATTTTACCAATGCTTCCTCTTGATCTGGGTCGAGTTTGGCACCTATGGTGAAGGTGGCTCCAAAAGACCCATCTTCCTCGACTGGCACCTGTTTGGTTTCCGCCCGATTTTGAGTGAACAACTGCTTCTTCTTGGCCGGCGCGGCCCCCTTAACTCCAGACGGGGCCTCGTCGGCCGGGCGCGCCATCGCGGAAGCCTTGAGGGCAAGCTTGAGCGCCACCAGAGCCTCCTTGGTATCTCCAACCACGGTCAGGACGCCCTTGCTCCCGGGCATCTTCATGAGGTTGTAGGCCGGATGGGTCGCTGCCATAAACTGGGCCAGAGCTGGGTACCCGATGATGACGTTGTACGGGAGGCCGATGCGGGCGATGTCGAAGTCAATCAGCTCCGTGCGGTAGTTATTGCGGGTGCCGAAGGTCACGGGAAGACGGATCTGCCCCAGGGGACTGGAGGAGCCGCCACCGACACCGGAGAAGGGCTTGCTGGGGCGGAGCCGCTCGAGTGGTACATGGAGGAGGCTGAAGGCCTCCACCGAGAGCATGTTGAGGCCGGCGCCGCCATCGACAAGGGTCTTGGTGATAGCTACATTGCAGATGGTGGGCGTGGAAAGCATTGGGAGCACGCCCGAGCCGACGATGGTGACGGGGTGATCTCCCGAGTCGAAGGTCAGGTCGGCCTTGGGCGCCACCCAACCCGAGGGAGCCCCCTACCGCGTGGAAGCGGCGCTGATCTGGCGAAAGAACGGCTTGGTTTGATGGTCCGAGGGCGGCGCTTGCGAGCCACCGAGGAGGGCCGCGACAGCGAGGGGCACCGGTGCCGCGAAGCGCGCGGCGAAGAGGCCGCGCAGCTCCTCCCAAGATGCCACCGTGGATCTGGGGAGGTTGAGCAACCAGGCGCGCGGCACGCCAGTGAGGGCCATAGGAAGCCAGTTGGCCATGACCTTGTCGTCGCCCCCAGCCTTAAGGACGGCCTCCTCGTACGCCAGCAGGAAAGCTGACGGGTCCGCCGCGCCGTCGTAGCGCGGTGGCATCTCCGGCTTGAACTTGGGCGGCCACTGTACCTACCGTAAGGTGGGGGCCATGGCTCGGAGCCCCCTGGCCTCGCCATTCCCATCAGTCGTCGCAGCCAGAAGCGCGGCGCCTGCTCAGGGAGTCCTGGACTAAGGGGTCCTCGGGCGTCTGGCTTGTTAGCCATGGGTCGGACTGATGGGCTATGAAGATGCAAAGACCGAAGACTCTACCCGTGTCCGGATGGGACTCTCCTTGGCGTGGAAGGCAAGCTTGGCGATTGAATATGAAGATTCCTTTCTCTGTAACTGACCTTATGTAACCCTAGATCCCTCCGGTGTCTATATAAACTGGAGGGCTAGGTCCATAGAGAATAATCATGATAATCATAGTCATGCTGCTAGGCTTCTAGGGTTTTAGCCATTATGATCTTGTGGTAGATCAACTCTTGTAATACTCATATTCATCAAGATCAATCAAGTAGGAAGTAGGGTATTACCTCCATAGAGAGGGCCCGAACCTGGGTAAACATTGTGTCCCCCGTCTCCTGTTACCATCGACCTTAGACGCACAGTTCGGGACCCCCTACCCGAGATCCGCCGGTTTTGACACCGACATTGGTGCTTTCATTGAGAGTTCCACTGTGCCGTCGACAAAAGGGTTGATGGCTCGCCTTGTCGTCAAGGAAAATATCACCTCCGGAGGAGCCCTGGCCCCCGGCCAAACCTTCTGGCTGGGCGGCTTCGTTATGATCGCCTGTTCGGCCCTTAAGTCGACGATGACCTCTCGAGTCATCGTAAATCGCCTCCGCGTTGATCCCAAATACTCCAAACGGATGGATCCGACGGAGTTATCGTCTTTAAACAAACTCCTAGATCGCATTGCCGCCTTGGGGGTCGCCACAGACAACGATCGGATTGGGCTTAGATCCGACTAGAGAGAAATTAAAACTCCGCCCATCGCCCACCAGATAGCGGTAGTCGAGGAGCAAGATAACTCTTCTTCTATATTGAGGACGAGCTATGTTCAGATTTCCGATCTTGAAGAGTTGGACACCCTCCGGCAGAAAGACATGCCTTGTCCTCCGAACATAGAGTCGGATGACAAGCCTAAAAAATCAGTCGATATCCCGGAGCCCGAACTGTCAAGTCCGGAAGATCTTCAAACTCCGGATCCAAAATTGGGTCAGGGTTCGGATTTAAATCCACCCACCCACCCAGATATGAGCGCTCTCATGAGCATACAATAGCAGTCGCAGGAAACGGTCCACCACTTCTGGGCCAGATTCCTCCTTGTCAAAGACAAGATTAAAGATTGCCGCGACGAAGACGCGATCTCGGCGTTCCACAACAATTGCACAGTCGAAGGAATCCTCAACGCCATCAACCGCCATCACATATTACACTTTGCTGACTTGGCAACTATCGTACAGAAGTACAGCGCAATGGAAAGCGCCTGGAGAACTCAGGCAGCCCACTGGGAACCATCTATCCCCACTCAACCCCTCGTTCAGGCGAAAAGGGCGCACCCTCGTTGTCGGTGTCAAAACCGGCGGATCTCGGGTAGGGGGTTTTGAACTGTGCGTCTAAGGCGGATGGTAACAAGAGGCGGGGGACACATTGTTTACCCAGTTTCGGGCCCTCTCGATGGAGGTAATACCCTACGTCCTGCTTGATTGATCTTGATGATATGAGTATTACAAGAGTTGATCTACCACGAGATCGTAGAGGCTAAACCCTAGAAGCTAGCCTATGGTTATGTTTGTTCTTGTCCTACGGACTAAACCCTCCGGTTTATATAGATACCGGAGGGGGCTAGGGTTACACAGAGTCGGTTACAAGGGAGGAGATCTACATATCCGAATTGCCAAGCTTGCCTTCCACGCAAAGGAGAGTCCCATCCAGACACGGGAGGAAGTCTTCAATCTTGTATCTTCATAGTCCAACAGTCCGGCCAAAGTATATAGTCCGGCAGTCCGAGGACCCCCTAATCCAGGACTCCCTCAGTAGCCCCTGAACCAGGCTTCAATGACGATGAGTCCAGCGCGCAGATTGTCTTCGGTATTGCAAGGCGGGTTCCTCCTCCGAATACTCCATAAAAGATTTTGAACACAAGGATAGTGTCCGGCTCTGCAAAATTCCACATACCACCGTAGAGAGTATAATATTCCACCAGTCTAATCTGCTGACAAGTTTCACAGCGTGACATCACGCCATGGCCCGGTCATTATTCGAACCGTTTTTCCCAACCAGCCACTGCACATATTGCGAGGCAGTTTTCTTGGCACGTCCTGTCGAAGCAGAGATCATGTCCCCTTATTACGGGATTCTCATCAATACGGGTGTGGGTAACCCAATCGTGCCCGTGGGTATGACTCCTCGATTTCAGGCAAGTTCCAAACGGCCACGCGGAGGATGCTTGATATTCACCCTCTTTATAAAGGGGCCAAGGCCTGTCCTTTTCTTCTCGCGCTCAATCCTTCCCTTCCCCCACCTCGAATTCCAACACCCGAGGCTCCGGCTAAGCGCTTTGGACCTTCAATCATGTCCAGATCCAACCTTCAAGGCCGGTGGATAGCCTCCTCTGTAACAGAGGAGGACATCAAGAAGCTAAGACAAGCCAGGTATCTGACCACCGAAATCTCGCACAGGCTGCCTGCTCCAGGGCATGTCATCCCTACTCCCGAACCCAACGAGAGCGTCGTATTTGTTTCCCACTTCCTCCGAGGGCTAGGTTTTAGTCTTGATCCCTTTGTTAGAGGGCTTATATTCTATTACGGGCTCGATTTCCATGATCTGGCTCCGGATTCCATCCTTCACATCTCGTCGTTCATCGTCGTGTGTGAGGCCTTCCTCCGCATCACCCCACACTTCGGCTTATGGCTCAAGACCTTCAATGTGAAGCCGAAGATGATCGATGGGCGACACGCAGAATGCGGAGGTGCCATAATAAGCAAAGGCGCCGATGCTCCATGGCCAAAGGGTTCCTTCCCGGAGATGTCCAACTTATGGCACCGGGAGTGGTTTTACATCACGGCTCCCCGAAGTACTAAGTGGGCAGCTGCCCCCGCCTTCCGTTCGGGCCCCCCGCCTTCCGTTCGGGCCCCCCGCCACAACTGGCGTCATGGATCAACAAGGGGCTGGACTGGGGGCCAGTTAATGACGTGCCAACATTGCAGAGTCGCATCCGAGATCTCCCCAAGAGAGATGTCGGCCTTGTCAAGGTAATGCAAGTCATGCTAGTTCGTCGGGTCCTGCCATGCCAACGTCGACCTCTCCGTATGTGGGAGTTCAACCCGGAAGGACCGCGAACTATTCAGCAATTCTTCGGCGTGACGCTCAAAGAGATGTATGGATTGTTCTTCGGATCACGAATAAAGTGTCCGGACACCACCGAGGATGCGGGTCTAAACTGCAATCGTCCAGATACCCACGTAAGTAATTCTGCGGCCGAACATGCTGTCTTTTAATTTGTCACAACATCATTCTGAAAAATCGCTCTTTGACCAGGATTGGATAAAAAAGGCGAAGATGATCAGGTGTTCGGCCCCCCTTCCCGAGGGCTCACCGGATCCATTACTAGCCAGGATGCTTGAGCTCGCACCTTATCGAGCGCCATTAGGGGAAGATAAAGGGAGGAATAAAGAAGCCGAAAGCGGGCCTCACTCATTACTCATCCAAACCGGGGGAATTAGTGTCTCCGCGAAGGAGGATAACCAGGGAGAAGAATCTGAAATTCCCTCTCCCCAAGGAAGGAAAAGGACCGCCTCTGAAGACTTGGAAACAAGAGTTTCCAAACGAGGGAAGAAACCTTCACCAGAGGGCCCTGCCCAGGAGGGCATCCTTACCGCACGGTGCCCGCGAGGGGATCAGCCCTCCACCGAGCTGTAAGTGAACAAGAGTACTTTTGGTAAATATATCCTGCTTCATCTTCGAGGACAATAATCGAGACGCATGTCTTGCAGTTCGAATCGTAGCCCTTCTCGACAGAGTTCGTCTTCGGGGGATCTTCTTCTGGAGATGATGGAGAGCGAAACGCCTCCCCCTGTCTCCCCGCCTCATGAGGCGGACGACCCTGAGGTGTTGTCACGGAGGATTTCTCCCGATCCGCCAAGGCCGGAAGGTAACCCTTCGGCCACCCGAAGTCCGGAGGATTCGGCTCCTAAGGAGAGCAACAGAAAGAGCCTGGGACTGTCCGGTGCACAACCGGACGTACTGATGGGACTTCTGGAGCAAGCGGCTATCTTAGAGGTGCATCGTACTTTAATGGGTACGGTGGTTGAGAGGATTTCATCCGCCAAAAGTGGGTTGCATGAAGCTTTTATGAGCCTGCTAAAAGGCTTTGACGTACGCAAAGTAACATATATTTTGATGGTACCGCACACGCTAGGTGTGCCCTATACAGATAGTAGCCCCTGAGACTCTGGTTGCCGTCCTAAAGGCGGCAAACAGAGGATCATAGTCCCAGGTGATGATCATGTTGTTTTCATGTGCAGGCGGCTAAGGGTCCGGTGGCTAGCCGGACTGGTGAGTTTGCCGAACTGAAGCGGCAACTTGATGCGGCAGATGCCGACATCGTGCTTGTAAACAAGCGGCTTGACGAGGCACAGGGTATGTATTCTCTGGTGGTTAACAGATATTGAAGAGGAGCATGATGCTAGTATCTATAATATGCTGTGACTGCAGATGGAGCTGCCGCCGTGGAGACCCTTCGGGCGGAGCTTGCCCGAGCCAAGGAACAAGCCAGCAGAAGTGATGCGGCCACCCTAAAGGCGGTCGAAGAATTAAGAGCCGAACAGGCTGCTCATCGCCAGAGCGAAGATAAAACTGCCAAGATGGTTGTTAAGCTGAAGGATGCCGCCGACCGGTATGAGCTTCTTGAAAATGAAAGCCAAGCGAAAGCGGCGGACCTGAAGAAAGCCGTGGTAGCAGCCAAGGAGACCCGCTCTGAAATCAGAGCGGCGAAGGAGGAGCTTCGTCAAGCCGGAGATATCACGGCTGGGAAGCCCTTTTTGTTGCGGACGAAGTTCGGAGATCCGAAGTATGCCCCTCTGGATCAATTATGGAGTGCTGCAGACGCGTACTTGGACTTGGCAGCGAGTGCTGCTGATGCGACTGAGTATTTCAAAGATCAAAAAGATCATGAAGTGGAAAAGTTGTTCTGGTCGCAGTTCAGTGCTCCAACGCGCCCGCTGCTGTTAAATGAGCAAATGGCCGAGTGGGCTGAGCTCCATAGGTTGTCCGGGCTTTCCATGAGGTCTGTCGTGGATCATCTTTGGCCGGAAGGACCAAGGACGAATAGTTATCTTGGTTTAGTGGAACGATTCCTTGGTGCTGTGCCGCATATCGATGCTGCAAAGAGGTCGGCGTGCATAGAGGGTGCGCGGATGGCTCTTGCCCGTGTTAAAACATACTGGGCAGAGATGGAGGCCGCCACTATTGCGACCCAGAGTTCGGCCGTAGGCCATGTATCGGCCGAGCACTATTTTGAAGAAGTCCTAGAAGGCGCTCGTTTAATGGAGGCTCAGTGCTCGAAGAGTATCATGTTCTAGTAACATGTAACCCGATTGTAAAAACAATGCTATTAGGATTATAAAGGCTGTGTTTATACTTTTGCCTGAAAGTATTATGATGCCTCCTGTGCTGCCGTTTATGTATGTATATAACCTGAAAGTTTGCAGTCGTCGGCTTCAGCCCCCACGCATATAATGCGGGGGTGTTCGAAAAAGCGCGTATTCACACTTGATCCAACGTCTTGGTCCATTAAGGAGGTGATAGCGCGGCGAACAAGGCAATCGGACTATATTGCTTTAACACTTTCACTTAGCCATAGGAGTTTGACGGTGGGGCTACTATATAGCCCCTGTTACTTCCGTGTCTAGCCGGATACGGTGCGCGTACATACATGACTGGGAAACCGGTCCTTCGTTAATGCGGAGGAATCGTGAAGATTCCGATGAGTCATCGAGTGGTTGACCAGTCTCGCGCTTTATCATGACAGTCAGTTTTCGGCTTTCTCTACAGAGGTGCTCGTCCGGATGAATCAGCGCACAATCATAGTAGTTCTCCCGGTGCCACCTTAGCCGATAGAGCGGAACGTAAGGTAGCAAAACATGGGAGCCGGGCAAACCCAACTATTGACCAAAGACATGATTCGGAGCTGATGCATATAAGGCCAAACTCGCGACGCCGAACACTCCCTAAGGTATTCGGTCTTTACAACATATACCGGGCTGAGTAATGCCCTTGATAATGAACCCTGAATTTCCAGGTACGTGCATTAGTCTGGTGTGGTGAAATGCCAATAACGCCAGCATCCCTCTCGGCTGTGTTTAGTATCCGGAGGGTGTGAAGCAACAAGAGATAGTAAGAAAGGTTTACACAGGGTCATAATCTAAAAAGAAACCTTTGAGCGGGGCCCTGCTGCATGTCTGCGCATGTGTCTCCGTTGTGCCGTATCTTGGAAGGGTGTAGCATGATTATCATCTGTAAAAGAGAAAAACTCAGGTGAGAGTATTCGTGCGAAAAATTGGTTATTCTTAATAAACCATTAAAATTCAATCTAAATAAGGGCAACCCGAACTGTAGTTCTTTTCACATGTGGGAAGCCCCTAGCGCCACTTATGGGGATATATCCATCAACCCAATCTCAGATTTATCTGAGCTGTTATAGCCAGTGTTGCGCCGGACTCATCTAGCCGTGTCCGCGGTCTTGATGACACATCATTTATTCTGGTTGGAGAGGCCAGTCAGTGTTCGGCTGCTAAAGCCGCCACACATTCTTCTGTACACAAGGAACGCTCTGCGTTTCCGCTAACTATGATGGTGCCATGTGGACCGGGCGTCTTAAGCTTAAGATAAGCATAATGCAGTACTGTGTTAAAACGGGCGAAGGCCGTTCTTCCGAGTAGTGCTTGATAGCTGCTTCAGAATGGAGCGATGTCGAAGGTTAAATTTTCACTTCGGAAGTTGTCGGGAGAACCGAATACAACCTCTAGTACTAGAGAGCCCGTGCAGCGGGCCTCTGGGCCTGGTATTACTCCTTTAAAGGTAGTATTGCTTTGGTTAATTCTTGTCGGGTCTATCCCCATTTTCTGGACTGTGTCCTGATATATCAGATTGAGACTACTACCGCCGTCCATAAGGACTTGGGTGAGATGGTATCCGTTAATTATTGGGTCTAGCACCAAGGCAGCGGATCCTCTGTGCCGGATACTAGTCGGGTGATCCCTACGATCGAAAGTGATCGGGCAGGCCGACCAGGGGTTGAACTTGGGGGTGACGGGCTCCACGGCGCATACGTCTCGGAGTGCGGGTTTGCTCCTCCTCTTCGTTACGTGAATCATGTTCACTGTTTTGACCTCTGGTGGGAATTTTTTTCTGTCCCCCAGTGTTTTGCCGGCGAGGCTCATCCTCGTCTTCACTTGGTTCTCCCTCCCCTTGTGCTCGGCGTTTAGCTTGCCGGCTTTCTTGAAGAGGTTTGTCGGAGGTGCCATGAATCTGACATAATCTGTCTAGAATCTTGTTTATGTTGGACGGTCCATCTCGGCTGCCTTTAAATGGCTTTTTCCGTTGACCGGGTTCAGAGCCCCTGAATCCGGCGTTTACCGCCGTGTTGTCTGGGCTGTCTTCGTTGCTTCGACGCTTGCTTTCATGGTGTCGCGGTTTCCGATTACCATCCCTGACTTCGGATGTGCCTGGGTCGCTGGTGCCGCTACGGGCCAGCCAACTATCTTCGCCCGCGCAAAAACGGGTCATACGGCTTGTCAAGGCTGCCATTGTCCTCGGTTTTTCCTGACCGAGGTGTCTGGTGATCCATTCATCTCGGACACTGTGTTTGAAAGCCACTAAGGCTTCAGCGTCCGGGCAGTCGACAATTTGATTCTTCTTAGTGAGGAATCTGTTCCAAAGCTTTCGGGCTGACTCTCCGGGCTGTTGAATTATATGACTTAAATCGTCTGCATCCGGAGGCCGGACATAGGTCCCTTGAAAATTAGCCCGAAAAGCATCCTCAAGCTCTTCCCAACTTCCAATTGAGTTTTCGGGGAGGCTCTTCAGCCAATGCCGAGCTGGTCCTTTCAACTTGAGGGGCAAGTATTTGATGGCGTGGAGATCATCTCCACGAGCCATATGGATATGAAGGATAAAGTCCTCGATCCAGACCCCAGGGTCTGTCGTTCCGTCGTACGCCTCTATGTTCACGGGTTCGAATCCCTTTGGAAATTCGTGATCCAGCACCTCATCTGTGAAGCATAGGGGGTGCGCAGCACCCCTGTACTTGGATGTGTCATGACGTTCTGACGGTTGTAGTGTTCGGTTTTGATTCTGTGCCGGAGCGCGCTTCCTAGATCCGTAGATGGACCTGGTCATACAGACATTGTTAGCCGCCCTATCGCGGCCACGGGGTAGTCGATCCGGCTGATCGGCCATTTTATTTTTCGGCTGTATGGGCTCTAAAGCCTCATCATCGAATTCAGGCAGCAGCTTGCGCTTTGGATAGCTCTTTGTGTGGCGACTGCCATCGTACTTTTCTGCAGTGTCGAGCACTTTGTTCCATCTACTGTTGAGTGTATTTTGCGCGGCCTTGAGCCTTTGCTTCTGCTTCTTTAGACTCCTCGCGGTGGCAAGAAGCCTTCTATGGGGGTTCTCTTGCTCCAAGTGCCTTTCTGGGATGATGTGTGCATCGTCGTCCGGACTGTTCTCCTCTCCGGAGATAGGTTGATTAGCTTTACCCTCGGCGTCACCATTGTCGGACAGCGGCTCCATACTGTGTTCGCCGTCCGCTGGTTCATCCTGCTCTGTCGCTGGGTCCATGTGGTCGTCGTTTCCTCTGGAGTCGTCCGAGGTATTATTCTTTCTTGTGCTGTTACCGCTGTTTTTGCCGAGGCGGGGTTTGGAGCGGTGCCTATGTCGTCGCTTTGGTTGCTTCTCGAGGGAACTGTCCTTCGCTGCTTCTTCCCGCTCCTCATCGTTGTTTTGTTTGGGGTTGTCCACCATGTATATATCGTATGATGAGGTGGCAGTCCAGCGCCCTGTGCGCGGCGGTTCCTATTCTTCTCCTGCATTGTCGTCCATACCGTCGATGTCTTCGGAGCCAAAATCGAGCATGTCGGTTAAGTCGTCGACAGTGGCTACCAAGTGGGTGGTGGGTGGGGAACGAATTTGTTCGTCGTCCACCTCCCACTCAAGCCAGACATAGTTCGGCCAAGGGTCTCCAGACAAGGAGAGAGACCTTAATGAATTTAACACGTCGCCCAGTGGCGAGTGCTGAAAGATATCCGCGGAGGAAAACTCCATGATCGGTGCCCAATCAGATTCGATAGGCACGGACGCAGACGGTTCGGAGCCCGTGGCCGGGGATGAATCCGAGGATCCGATAACACAGGTCTCGTAGAAGGTGAAGTCGGTATTCGGCTCTATCGCCGCTGAGTGTGCGGCCTCTGTGGCGGGGTCCATCCACCCGTCCTCGGATGGCGCCATCTGCTCCGGATTGAGGGCCGGAGTAGCTGCAGGTGTGATCTCCCGAACACTGTCCGACGGCAGAGCTAAGTCATGCTCGTCGTGACTGTGCGGCGCACCTGAGATGGGCTCGAATCCGTCGAGATCAAGTCTACGCGGATGTCGGCAGTATAGTTCAAGTTTCCAAACCTGACCTGATGGTCAGGGGCGTAGCTCTCGATCTTCTCCAGATGGCCAAGCGAGTTGGCCCGTAGTACGAAGTCGCCGAATACGAAGATCTGTCTGGCGAGGAAAGCCTCGCCCTGGATTGCATCGTTGTCGATGATCGAAGGAGCCATCAAGCCTTTATCGCAACGGCACAGTGGAACTCTCAATGAAAGCACCAATGTCGGTGTCAAAATCGGCGGATCTCGGGTAGGGGGTTCCGAACTATGCGTCTAAGACGAATGGTAATAGGAGGCGGGGGACACAATGTTTACCCAGGTTCGGGCCCTCTCGATGGAGGTAATACCCTACTTCCTGCTTGATTGATCTTGATGATATGAGTATTACAAGAGTTGATCTACCACAAGATCGTAGAGGCTAAACCCTAGAAGCTAGCCTATGGTTATGTTTTTTCTTGTCCTACGGACTAAACCCTCCGGTTTATATAGACACCGGAGGGGGCTAGGGTTACACAGAGTCATTTACAAGGGAGGAGATCTACATATCCGAATTGCCAAGCTTGCCTTCCACGCAAAGGAGAGTCCCATCCGGACACGGGACGAAGTCTTCAATCTTGTATCTTCATAGTCCAACAATCCGGCCAAAGTATATAGTCCGGCAGTCCGAGGACCCCCTAATCCAGGACTCCCTCACTCGTGGCATGCCCGGTCCAACAGTAAAGAAATATAAGCCCATTACGGGGGCGCGGAACCGTTCTGGAAGGATGGCTTGATGGGCCATGCAAAATACATACAACACCGGATAACACACCAACCCACCGCCTCAAAGCATGTTGGATACTCCGGCAAGTGGCCAAGAGCGGCGAGGATATACTCACCAAGAATACCCCAGAACAACACCCCCCAGAAGACGACGACCTCAGAGTATTGACGGTCTTCGAGACATTTGCTTCAAACAATAGGCGCAAAAGGGCACTCCGCGAACTCGCCAAAGTCTGCCAAATCGCAGCAATAAACCCTTGGAATGACACGGCTATAACTTTTAATGCCGGTGACGAACCAAAATACAGGACAGTCCGAGCACCAGCCGCCTTGGTCCTCAGTCAAATCATGGACGGCTTTCGGCTCACCAAGGTTCTCATGGACGGTGGCAGTGGACTAAACCTCATCTACGAGGATACACTCCACAAAATGGAAATAGACAGGAGCCGCATCAAGCAAAGCAGCACGATCTTCCGAGGAATCATTCCCAGTCGGGAGGCATGGTGTGTGGGAAAAATCACACTTGACGTGGTATTCGGCACACCGGAGAACTATCGATCCGAAGAAAAAACCTTCCATGTGGCCCCTTTCAACAGCGGATATCGCGCCCTATTGGGGCGAAATGCGTTTACACGCTTCCAAGCCATACCTCATTATGGGTATATGAAGATCAAGATGCCCGGGCCCAACGGCATAATCACTCTCACTAGTAATCCGGACATAGCACTCCGCGCCGAAAATAAAACCGCATCCCTGGCCCTTGAGGCATTATCTGAAGCCCTCGCGGCCGAAGAGTTAACCGCACTGCGCTCCACCGTGGATAGGGACGATGTAATCCTAGACAAACGACCCAAGTCCACCTCCTTCAAACCAACAGAAGAAATAGTCAAATTCCAAGTCCACCCAACGGACCCCAAGAAGACAGCATCTATCGGAGCACAACTGGACCCCACGGTTGACGCCGCACTACGAGAGTTCTTGCACGAGAACTGGGATATATTCACCTGGAACCCTTCTGATATGCCAGGAATCCCACGCAAGTTGGCCGAACACAGCCTCAATATATTGAAGGGATATAAACCAGTCAAGCAAACACAGCGGCGCTTTTCCGAACCAAAATGTCAAGCTATGGAGGAAGAGCTAGCCAAGCTAATCGAGGCCGGATTTATTAGAGAACTAAAACACCCGAACTGGCTAGCAAACCTGGTGATGGTGCCAAAAAAGGATAAATCCTGGCGCATGTGTGTCGATTTCAAAGACCTCAATAAGGCCTGCCCTAAGGATCCCTTCCCCCTCCCCCGCATCTACCAAATCATTGATGCCACCGTAGGACACGACTCATTGTGCTTCCTCGACGCATATTCCGGATACCATCAAATCAAAATGAAGGAATCCGATCAAGCTGCAACAGCATTTATTACCCTATACGAGCCATTCTGCTTCAACACCATGCCCTTCGGGCTCAAAAATGCTGGGGCTACCTACCAACGCATGATTCAAACATGCCTGGAGAAACAGATCGGCAAGATAGTTGAAGCATACGTGGACGATGTCGTCATTAAAACTGGACACGTCGAGTCACTCATAGATGATTTACGTCTCACATTCGACAACCTCCGCGCATATGACATCAAGCTCAATCCGGAAAAGTGTGTTTTCAACGTCCCCGCTGAAAACTACTGGGCTTCATCGTTTCCAATAGAGGAATTGAAGCAAATCGAGCCAAAATCCGAGCTTTGTCACAATTGGCTACGCCAACGGACCTTAAACAGGTCCAAAAACTCATCGGTTGCGTGGCAGCTTTAAGCCACTTCATCTCCAGATTGGGAGAAAAGGCGACGTATCGACTGTATCAAATTTATCTGGGAATAAGAGTAGTTCAAAGGAATTAGAAGTTTTGAAACAATGTACCGAGAACTTACTCGATGTACGGCCGCACTTCTGTTAGGTTGGTGAGGATATACGACGAAATGATCTACCATTCTTCGAAATCCAACGTTAAGGAATTAGAAGCACCGGCTGGTGCGAGATCCCCTTTGAATAGGCTGAGGTTGGATCCACCCTTTTTAGGTTCGTCAGTATTGTATGGAGGCTTCGGATTATGCAAATGATGATTTTTGGCTTCATAGTGTGCTGTCACAAAGTTTGCCGCCTCCTCAGTAATGAATGCCTCAGCCATCGATGCTTCAATTCTACGTTTATTTTTACATTTTGCTCGTAGCGTCTTCTGCATCCTCTTAGTGGCGTAGCACCAACGATTTTGCACAGGCCCCCCCCCCCAATCTTGCCTCGGCTCGGAGATGCAAAATCAAGTGCTGCATTGGATTAAAGAAGCCCGGCAGAAAGATCTTCTCTAACTTGCAGATCAACTCCGGCGCCAACTCTTCCATTTCTTCTAGCAGGCCAGGCGATAGTTCTTTCGCACAGAGAACATGGAAGAAATAGCTCAGCTCTGCCAGTACTAGCCATTCATCCTCAGGGATGAAGCCACGCAACATCACCGGCATTACCCGCTCAATCCATATGTGCCAATCATGACTCTTGAGACCAAATATCTTCAATTTATCAAGACTCGCTCCCCTCTTTAGATTGATGCATACCCGTCGGGGAACATCAACTGCTGTTGCACCCACAAGATAATTTCCCTCATAGCTGGCCTTCCAAGATTGAACCATGCCTTTGGCTTCGTCCAGTCCTGCTTTCCTTTCGGTTCTTTCATGTTTTGTAACGGCCTATCACATAGCGCCTCCAGATCGACTCTAGCTGTAGTATTATCCTTTGACTTCCCATATATGTCGAACAATGTACCAAAAAGTGCCTCGACGATATTCTTCTCAGTGTGCATCACGTCGATGTTGTGTGGGCAAAGGAGGTCTTTGAAGTAAGGCAGATCCCACAAGCATGTCTTGTGAGTCCGGGCGTGTTTCGAATTATACCCCTTGAAATACCCTGGACGCTCTGGATCTAGCTCGAGAGCGTTTAACTAATCAAGTGTCTCTTGGCCTGTCAATGCAGGTGGTGCAGAGTTTTTGACAACTCTACCTCTGATGAAGTTCTTCTTGTCTTTCCTGAACTTATGGCGAGGATCCACGAACTGTCTATGCATGTCGAAGCAAGAAAACTTGCGACCGGCCTGAAGCCAACGAAACTCAAGAGCTCCCTTGCATGTGGGGCACGGGAAACTTCCATGCACACACCAGCCAACGAATAGCGCATACGCGGGCAAGTCATGCGTCGAGTACATGTACCAGGCACGCATTATGAAGTTCCATTTACTAAAGGCGTCGTATGTCTTGAACCCATTATCCCAGGCTTCTTGCAATTCATCCTTCAGCGGTTGCATGTACACATTCATATTCTTCCCCGGATAGTTGGGCCCTGGAATTATCAACGCCAGGAAAATATTCTTTCTTTGCATAATCTGTCCGGGGGGGATTGAGCGGAAAGACAAATACGGGCCAACAACTGTATTGGGCTGCCGTCAGACCAAACACACTGAACCCATCCGTGCTGATGCCAACTCGAGGATGCCTCAGATCTGCCGCTTTGTCATCATGTAATGCATCGAAGCTCTTCCATGCTTCACCGTCCGATGTGTGCACCATCATCAGCTTCCCATCTGCATCTAGTTGGGTTCTTGCCCATTTTGTGCCATGTCATCTGTCTTGCCGTCTCTTCGACCATGAAAAGACGTTGAAGTCTTGGTACGATTGGCATATACCAAAGAACATTAACGGGGATTTTGGTCTGCGTCTTCTCACTCATACCGTTATCTACCACAACATACCTGGATGACTTGCAAATGGGACAATAGTTCAAGTCCGCATAGTGAAGCCTAAATAAGGTACATCCTTTCTCACAGGCATGTATCTTCTCATAGGGCATCTTAAGAGCACGGAGAATTTTGTCTGACTGGTACAGGTTTGCGGGTAGTACATGGCCTTTGGGTAGAAAACATCCAAATATTGTCATAATTGCATCATAGCATTCTCTGCCCAAGTTGAATTGAGCCTTCAGAGCCATTATTTGTGAGATGGCATCCAGCTGACAAAGCTCGGTGTGCTCGTGGAGAGGACGTTTTGAAGACTCAAACATTTCATTGAAGGCCTTTGCGGATTCCTCCATCTCATCTTCCGAGTCCCGAGTATCATCAAAGTCTTGCACCATGTCTTGCATCCCGGTACCATGCTCGTCAGTGCGACGACGAAGCACCTCAGCTCTGGCACGTTGGGCAGACTCGCCATGAAATGTCCACACCATATAATCTGGCGTAAAACCCCACTTCTGCAGGTGTTTGCCCATTTCATCCTCTGTCCTCTTGTGCCAATTGTTGCACCCGGTGCAGGGGCACCATGTTGTCCTCTAGCCATTTGCAAATGCGGCTCTCAGAAACCCCTTGGTTTTTGTTAACCATTCAGTGGTCATGTGTTTCTGACTAGTGTGACCGGTGTACATCCACGCACGATCAGTCATCTTGCCTAGCTAATGGACACGTAAGAAATATATATATATATATATATATATATATATATATATATATATATATATATATATCAGCATGTATATATTCATCAGTTAATGGAGTTTGTCACTTTTATTACGTCCATGCAACATAGACGCTAATAGGTAAAGATAGGTCCTAATCCCACCCGAGTATGTGTAGATTGGGTTCATTTCCCCATGCTCTGCTACGGATCCGACGCAAAAATTCGGCAGCACCTCCCCGATGTTCTCCTGATACCCGTCTCGGCAATAAGCAGAGAGGATGTGTACCCAGAGAACAACAGGGAGGCACTGACGAAATTCTGCATCGGATCCGGAGCAGAGCATATGGGAAAACGAACCCAATCTACACATACTCGGGCTGTCCATGGATAACGTTAGACAATTCAAAAGAATCATGGTTATAAATATGCAAATGCATGCATATTTATAGATGTAACCCTTTCGAACAGGAGACGCATAGTGGTCACGCATACTGATGATTGAAGACACCTATAGCTAGCAAGTTTCATCGGCACGAAGACCGGAACAGAGCAAATCAAGGGGGGAGGAGATGCTATTTGTGCTAACCCACGAACGCAGGGGCGGAGCTCATCGAACACTAGACCCTCGCAGCAACGAAAAAACTGCACATTTAAATCGAAACATGAGTTTCATAGCAATATTGTTTTTTCCGTCAACCTAACTAAATATTTACAACAGGACGAGCGGGTTAGGGGTTCCTCGGTGTCGTTAGAACCCTAAATAGCAAGTATCATCGGTGCAAGATACATGAACACTAGATCCATGTCCCACAAGTGACGTCGGTGTCCGGCGTCCCGCAACAATAGTTCTGGTGGCCGACGACGGTCGAACACCTTGGCAAATTTGTCTTGCAGCCTCTGCGATGAGGATTAAAGCCAAGTTTTGAAATTTCAAACAACCAAACTGACTTGAGTCTGTTTGGGTGTTTCTAGTTTCAACACTTAACTTTCAATCGTCATCTCTGAGGCTGCCAGACAAATTCGCAATGGTGACCGACCGCCATCGACGCCGAGAACTGTTGCTGCGGGACGCAGGACCCCTGTGTCACTTGTGGGACGTGGATGTAGTATTCGACACCGATGGCCACATGTATCTCGCACTGACGATACTTGCTAATTAGGGTACCATCAACACCGAGGAACCCCCTAACCCGCTCCTCCCTAGGTAAACTAAATTAGCATGCATCCAATAAGCAAAACTACATCATCTCTTGTGTCCGTACATCGTCGAATATTATCACTAATACATCTTGAATAGTATCATACATATAGCATCGCTAATACAGCTAGAACTGTAGCGAACGACGGGTATCGGCGCGGGCGGTGGACACCCAAAGAGAAGGAACCATCACAGGATCATAGCTCCAATGAGATCCCTGAAGAACCTGCCAGGTATTGTCGAACCTGCCCTCCAACGCAACCATGAAGCGACGGACGTGCTCGTCCTCCTCGCTGACACGGTGATGTACCACCTCCACGGTGTCCAAAAGCCTCTGCACCATCACTGGCCCACGCGACCGCCACCAAACAAGGTTCGGGTCAATGACGGGCTAGCTCCTCACCAACATGCGCCCCCCGGAAGGTGGAACCTCCTAGTACCAGTCCGGCGGAGCCCAGTCTCGGACATGGCCCCTCTGATCAAGCAGGCCTCCTCCGTCGAGTCGACGACGAGGATGCGGGATAGGCATCATCGACGTCAAAGCGGGAATAAATGCTTGAACTAAAAAAATAACAACAAATTTCACATGTTCAAAAAAACCAGAAACTTAACCTAAAGTAAACTAAACTAAACCTAAACTAAACTAACTAAACTAAACATAAACTAAACTAACTAAACCAAACCAGAAACTTGACCTAAACTAAACTAAACTAAACCTAAAGTAAACTAACTAAACTAAACAAAACCTAAACTAAATTATACTAAACCTAATTAACCTAAATCTAAAAAAAGGAAAAAAAGGAAAATGGCTCACCTTGGAGCGGCCGGGCCGGCGAGGCGAGGCGGCGGGGCGGAGCGGCCGGGGCGGCGCGGCGAGGCGGGCCGGCGCGGCCTGTCGGGGTGGCCGGGGCAGCAAGGAGGTCCGGGCGGGGCGGGGCGGAGCGGCCCGGTGCGGCGCGGCACGGCGGCCGGGGCAGCGACGAGACCCGAGGCTGCACAGCGAGGGGGGCGGCCGGGGTGGGGCTGCTGCGCGGGGTTGGGATGAGGGGAAGGAGAGAGAGGGCAGGTCACGAGGGCGTTTTGATACATATAGGCACAGCTCTTTGCCGTCCGCTAGCTGATGGCAAAGAGCCTAGCTAACGGACGTTAGAACGACCACTTTCTTTGTCGTCTGCTAGCGGACGGCAAAATTTCTTTGCCATCAGTTTCCTTCAAGCTGATGGCAAAGACCCTCTTTGCCATCAGCTAGCTGACGGCAAAGAAACGGCTGACGGCAAAGTTCCTGATTACAGTAGTGATACGCCTACGACTTATGCCAGGAGCTGGACAATAGAGCCAGCCAGGCTAGATCAATCTATGGATCAAGGGGGCGTGCCCCAACGCGAGACGACGGCCATCAAGCTTGACGCGATAGGCATAACCTCACCCGGGCTGAAAACCGAACACGGATGTCATCCGAACTCCGTCATGACGTTGCCCGATATAGAGGCGCTGCACACCCCTTATTCTTTACTAATGAGGTAATGCAGCACCAGTTTCCAGAAGGGTTTAAACCCGTAAACATTGAATCATACGATGGAACAACAGATCCTGCGGTATGGATTGAGGATTTTCTTCTCCATATTCACATGGCTCGCGATGACGATCTCCACACCATTAAATATCTCCCCCTAAAGCTGAAAGGACCAGCACGGCACTGGTTAAACAGCCTCCCAGAGAACTCTATTGGTAGCTGGGAAGATTTCGAGGATGCCTTTCGAGACAACTTCCAAGGTACCTATGCCCGGCCTCTGGATGCCGATGACCTTAGTCATATAGTACAACAACCCGGAGAGCCAGCCCGCAAACTCTGGACTCGGTTCTTCATTAAAAAGAAACAAATTGTTGATTGCCCGGACGCCGAAGGCCTCACGGCCTTTAAACATAGCGTCCGCGACGAATGGCTCGCCCTACACCTCGGTCAGGGAAAGCCGAAGTCTATGGCAGCTCTTACCGCACTCATGACCCGCTTCTGCGCGGGAGAGGATAGTTGGTTAGCCCGTAGAAGCAACAGTACCAGCGACCCTGGCACCTCCGAAGCCAGGGATGGCAATGGCAGGCCATGACGCAACAAACATAAGTGTCGAAACAACAATGAAGAAACTGAAGACACAGCGGTTAATGTCGAATTCAGTGGCTCTAAATCCGGTCAGCGGAAGAAGCCATTCAAAGGAAATAAAGATGGTCCATCCAATTTGGACAAGATACTCGGTCGGCCTTGCCAGATTCATGGCACCCCGGAGAAGCCTGCCAATCATTCCAACAGAAACTGTTGGGGTCTTTAAACAGGCTGGTAAGTTAAATACCAAACATAAGGGGAAAGGGCCGCCAAGAGAGGACGATGAAGAGCCCCGCCCACCGAACACAGGGGGACAAAAGAAATTTCCCCCTTAGGTGAATATAGTGAATATGATCTATGTCACACATGTCCCCAAGAGAGAGTGCAAACGCGCGCTAAGGGACGTCTACGCCGTAGAGCCTGTCGCCCCTAAATTCAACCCGTGGTTGGCTTGTCCGACCACCTTCGATCGCAGGGACCACCCAACCAGTATCCATCATGGAGGTTCGGCAGCCCTGGTCCTCGATCCGATCATCGATGGATACCATCTCACTCGGGTCCTTATGGATGGCGGCAGCAGTCTTAACCTGATCTATCAAGACATTGTCCGTAAAATGGGTATTGACCATCAAGAATCAAGCCTAGTAGCACCACCTTTAAAGGAGTGATACCCGGTGTGGAGGCCTGCTGCACGGGTGCATTAACATTGGAAGTAGTCTTCGGTTCACCGGACAACTTCCGAAGCGAATACTTGATCTTCGACATCGTCCCCTTCCGCAGTGGTTATCACGCACTGCTCGGACGAACCGCCTTCGCCCGCTTCAACGCAGTCCCGCATTATGCTTACTTAAAGCTCAAAATGCCTGGACCCCACGGTGTTATCATAGTCAATGGAAACATGGAGCGCTCCCTCCGTATGGAGGAGCATACCGCGGCCCTTGCGGCTAAAGTACAGAGCGGCCTCATTAGGCCGAACATCTCATCAGCCATCAAGCCCCCGAACACTGTTTAATGAGTCCGGCCTACCCTGCATAAAGACAGCCCGGTGAATCCGGAGCTAGAATAGCAGCCTCGCCTCCGTTGATCGCCCCACACAACCGTGGTATATTGTGACGCCCCCGATTCAATCGTACACTAATCATACACGCAAATGTGTACGATCAAGATCAGGGACTCACGGGAAGATATCACAACACAACTCTAAAAGT
Source organism: Aegilops tauschii subsp. strangulata (assembly GCF_002575655.3). NCBI lineage: Eukaryota > Viridiplantae > Streptophyta > Magnoliopsida > Poales > Poaceae > Aegilops > Aegilops tauschii. The sequence goes on along the minus strand of NC_053041.3, from coordinate 554,801,798 downwards.
AAAATAAGTCATACAAGCATCATAATACAAGCCAGGGGCCTCGAGGGCTCGAATACAAGTGCTCGATCATAGAGGAGTCAGCGGAAGCAACAATATCTGAGTACGGACATAAGTTAAACAAGTTTGCCTTAAGAAGGCTAGCACAAACTGGGATACAGATCGAAAGAGGCGCAAGCCTCCTGCCTGGGATCCTCCTAAACTACTCCTGGTTGTCGTCAGCAGCCTGCACGTAGTAGTAGGCATCTCTAGTGTAGTAGGAGTCATCGTCGACGGTGGCGTCAAGCTCCTGGGCTCCAGCATCTGGTTGTGACAACCAGGTAGAATGGAAAGGGGGAAAGAGGGAGAAAAGCAACCGTGAGTACTCATCCAAAGTACTCGCAAGCAAGGATCTACACTACATATGCATGGGTATCTGTGTAAAGGGCCAATATCGGTGGACTGTACTGCAGAATGCCAGAATAAGAGGGGGATAGCTAGTCCTGTCGAAGACTACGCTTCTGGCAGCCTCCATCTTGCAGCATGTAGAAGAGAGTAGATGGTAAGTTCACCAAGTATCATCGCATAGCATAATCCTACCCGGCGATCCTCCCCTCGTCGCCCTGTGTGAGAGCGATTACCGGGTTATATCTGGCACTTGGAAGGGTGTGTTTTATTAAGTATCCGGTTCTAGTTGTCATAAGGTCAAGGTACAACTCCGGGTCGTCCTTTTACCGAGGGACACGGCTATTCGAATAGATAAACTTCCCTGCAGGGGTGCACCACATTACCCAACATGCTCGATCCCATTTGGTCGGACACACTTTCCTGGGTCATGCCCGGCCTCGGAAGATCAACACTTCGCAGCCCCACCTAGGCACAACAGAGCGGTCAGCACGCCGGTCTAAATCCTATGCACGCAGGGGTCTGGGCCCATCGCCCATTGCACACCTGCACGTTGCGAACGCGGCCGGTGAGCAGACCTAGCAACCTCCATTACAAAGGAAGTTGCGTTACGCGGTCCAACCCGGCGCGCACCGCTCAGTCACTGATGTCAAGAAGGCTTCGGCTGATACCACGATGTCGAGTGCCAATAACTGTTCCCGCGTAGTTGGTTAGTGTGTATAGGCCAGTGGCCAGACTCAGATCAAATACCAAGATCTCGTTAAGCGTGTTATTTTGAAGTAACCGCGAACGCCGACAGGGCCAGGCCCACCTCTCACCTAGGTAGTCTCAACCTGCCCTGTCGCTCCGCCACAAAGATCCACCCAGAGGGCCATCGGGACAAAGGTCCTTTCAGCCCCCAATTCGTGAATCACTCGCGGGTACTCCTCGAGCCGACCCGACTTTAGTCACCACATGTATCATGTATAAAGTATATAGTATATACCCGTGACCACCTCCCGAGTGATCACGGCCCGATAGTATAGCATGGCAGACGGACAAGAATGTAGGGCCACAGATGGAATACTAGCATCCTATACTAAGCATGTAGGATTGCAGGTAAAGGTAACAACAGTAGTGGCAAAGACAGGCTATGCAGCAGAATAGGATTAACGGAAAGCAGTAACATGCTACACTACTCTAATGCAAGAGTATAGAGAAGAATAGGCGATATCTGGTGATCAAGGGGGGGGCTTGCCTGGTTGCTCTGGCAAGGAGGGGTTGTCAACACCGTAGTCGACCGGGGTAGCAGCGGCGTCGGTCTCATAGTCTACCGGAGAGAAGAGGGGGAAGAAACAATAAATATAATGAAAACATAAGCATGACGATGCGTGACATGACTATGAGCAGTGCTAGGTGTGCCCTAACGCGGTAGGAAGTGATACCGGCGAAGGGGGGAAACATCCGGGAAAGTATTCCCGGTGTTTTGCGTTTTCGGACAGATGAACCGGAGGTGGATTGTTGCAGGTTTTCTATGCTAGGTATGTGTGGCGGACGAACGGGCTGCGTATTCGAATTCGTCTCGTCGTTCTGAGCAACTTTCATGTACAAAGTATTTTCATCCGAGTTACGGATTATTTTACATTAATTTTTAAAGATTTAATTCATTTTTAGAATTAACAGAATTAATTTAATTAGAAAATGTAATTATGATGGCAGCGTGATGTCAGCATGATGTTATCAGTCAACCGTCTGTTGACTGGATCAACAGACGTGTGGGTCCCGTTTGTCATTGACTAAGACTAATTAATCACGGTTAATTAGTTAACTAAGTGATTAGGTTAACCGAAAAAATTAATTAAGTTAATTAATTAATTACTATTTTATTTTTTATTATTTTTTAAATTCTTTTTTTAATAAACATTCTGGGGGTGGGGCCCCTTGTCATAGGCCCCTGTGGCCTATGCGGGTCGGGCGATGGGGCGCTGGAGGTGCCCGACCCGGGCGAGGGCCAGCGGGCACGGAGGGGCGCCGGAGACGGCACCGGCGAGGCCACGGCGGGGCAGCACCGGGGATGGGCGGAGCAGTGGAGGGCGCACAGGGCACAGCCACACGCAGCGGGTGGCGGGGCGGGCCACAGGCGCGGGCGGCGGAGCAGCGCAGCCCGTGGCGGTGACCACGGGCGGCCGCGGGATGAGCAGCGGCGCTGGGGGAAGCGGGGCGGGAGCGGGTGGAGGTGGCCGCCTGTCACGACCGGATTTTTGGGATAATAATTTCCCAGAAAAACGGCCTTTGTGCTCACCAGCCCCAGGATTTCTGTTAGCTGATGAGGTACCAACTTGATACAAGAATTCCAAGCAAGGTACAAAAATATGTAGTACAAGACCATTGAGGCCTAGGAGTACAACACTTGGTTTCTAATGGTTGAGGGCGGAAGCGGTTGGGGTACATCTGCGTCTATGGGACTCCACTTCCCACAAGAACAGCTGACCAGGATAACTCCTATCTTTGCGAGGCTGCTATCATCAACACGTAGGCTCCGAGGTTGTCACCGCGATGCTTATCTCCATGCGCGAAAATCTGGCCAAGACAATAGCCAGGGACAAGCCAGTGAGTACGTTTGAATGTACACGCAAACATTAAGAACATGGGTATAATATAATAAGGGACAATCCTGCTCCGAAATAATTATGATCACAACGTCTGCCACGAAAGTCTGCGTTGCTCGCATGCAGAGATAATATGAACATGCAGTACGTGTGTGAGTACTATGAAAGTACTCGCAAGATAGTTCGAACATAAGATATGACAAATGTAAACACGATGCATGAGAACAGATTAACAAGTGCAAAGCAGACATAGATATAATGATGCATGGGAAGCAAAAAGAGAAGTCGGGCGGTAGTCCTCCCGAAATCCCAAAGTAAAATACTGGGGGCCAAGCGAGTGTCTGAATGACTCCTCGAGAGGAAAAATTCAAGAGTAACCATGCCGCATTCGGGCATCTGAGCGACACCACATAAAGGGCTTATAAAAGATAAATAAACAACAAGCATGCCGCAGTCGGGCGTCTGAGCGACACCACATAAAGGGCTTATAAAAGAATAATCGCAGTGGGTATCCAGGAGGTAGAACCATCCCAGGGATACTCAATAAAATGTATAATGTAAATGGTTAGTCCACAATAATAACAAAATTAAAACACGATCCCCAGATGTCACATGTCATAAACACAAATCTAGTCCAACCGTTTCTCCATCCGACGACCGTCACTGGGTTCTAGCTGATTCGTTCTCCATCCGAATACCGTTACTATGATCCAGTTAGCCGTGTCTCCATCCGAAAGCCGTTACTAAGTTCTAGTTAAATCGTTCTCCATCCGAATACCGTTACTAGATTCAACTCAGACTGTGGTCCTTACTCAAGAACATGGCTATCCAGTAGGATATATCCTCTGCAGAGGGAGCACTATTTTCCCACGAGTAACGGATTTACTCAGTCCATCGGGACTAATTCCGCCTACGGCCTTTTAATTGAAAACACGCCTGACCTGCACACACCAGCTTAACTCACCGATGTCTGGAATCACCCACGACACCTGCCAAGCAAAACTCTAAGTGGGGCGGCTACAACCTCGACGTAGCATGGGATCAAATTTCTATATGCGCGCTCTAAGGGGTGCCCCCCTCTCGGTCCCAACCGGAAACACCCATGCCCCCGGACCAAGTGGCATGCCTACCGGAGGCCTCGGGTATCTTCCACTATGGCCTCTCTGTACGGTGTGTGCTTTGGTAAGGGGTTGACAACTTACTGAACCATACCCCATCTGCGACAGGGACAAGTGGTGGTACCAACAAATAGGGAAGCTACTGACCAAGACTCGACCTACCGACTCAGGTGGTCCAAGTATCCTCCAACAATATTACCATTAGTGGAATAAATCACCACTCATCAAGCCTCACCATGCCATACCGGACATACTCGTCTCGAGGAGGGACTAGGGACAAGCTCGTGTCTACCCAAGACCACGACTTTCCCGGCTTCCTTCCAGTATGCATGAGGAGCTCACGGGGATGATCCAAATCCCTAGCGTATCCATTTCTGACCACAAAATGTCTCCAAAAAGTACTCATGCACGAGACTTTATCGTTACATAAAGATAACGCATACTCCAAGTCAAATGGTGTTGTAATCGTATCAAAACACCACAACAAAATATTATGCCAGAGTTCAGAAATGCTTGCCTTCAAGAGTATGCAAAGAATGCACTTTTTGAAAGCTTTCTCTTCTCTCCATTATCCCTATTTTGCAAAATATCCAAATAACAAATATTTCAAACACAGTACAAAAAGTTGTCTCAAATATTTTTGAAATAAATCTTAAAATAAACTAGGTGAAATTTGAGAGAGGTAGGAAAAAGAATCAACTCATTTGGAGTTTTATTTTAGAAGTTATAGCTGGTCAAAGTCTGGTCAAAACTCTGTTTTTAAATAAAACCAGAAAAGAAAACGCTTCGAGGGGAATACGCTTTCGCAGCAGAGGAAACGTACTCAGGACGTCTGCGTCTTCACTTAATCAGAGGAGACGGCCGCGCGGGTCACTGACAGTGGGTCCAGAGGGCCCACTGGTCAGGTTTGACCGTTCTTCCCTCTCCCTCCTCTTCTCTGCCCGACGGGAGCGGGACTCCGGCGATCGCCGTCGACGAACGGCAGCGCCTCACGGGCATCCGAGGGCGGGGATGGAACGGCCAGACTGGGGTGGTCCTCTAGGTGGTCGCTGGGTCATCGGAGGTGGAAGGAGTCGCCGGCGGCGAGCTCCGCGGCGGAGGGGGCTACGGTGGTGAAGTGGTTTTTGGGCTCCGGTGGTCTCCGATAGAGGTTGGGTAGTTGGGCAGCTCCGCAAGGACAAGGGGAAACTACTGGTGGCGCTCGTTGGGCGAGAGAGTGGCTGGTTGCGACGTATTTCACCGGAGTTCGGCGGCGGCCGAACTGGCCGGAGTTGGTGAAGACGGTCTTCTCCGGTCAATCCATTGCTAGGGAAGCTCTACGGGGAGGGTCTGAGGTCGCCTGGGGTCTTGAATGGGTTCGGGGACCCTTTAAATAGGCGCTCGAGGTTGGACCGCGGCGGCCGAGGATAAGATCGCCGGCGACAGCCGTGCTGTAGCTGCAGGGCGACGTGGTGGCGACGAGCGCGTGCCGACGAGCTTCGGGATAAGACCGGGCTGCTCAAGGGGCAGCTGGCGCGCTGGGGTGGCTTGGGCGGCGCCGTCCATGTCAGAGGTTCGCTGCCGACGCCGGCGTGCCGCCAAGGGCTCTGCCAGCGGCGCTGCAGGGCGCCAGAGATGGCGTGGAGAGGGGGCGAGCTAGTGCGCGGTTCAGCGGTGGAGCAGGGGCCAGGGACGGGTCGCGTCGAGTGCGGCAGTGCGGGGCGGCGGCTCAGTGCGCGCGCCTGCAAAACGTGCGCTCTGGGCGCGCCCAGAGCACGCACGGAACCTGTTCGACGAAATGCCAGGGCTGTCTAGAGCGCGAGGGTGGGGCTGGCAATTAACAGGACTAGGATAGAGACAGCTAGGAGTTCAGTGGACAAGGTTGCTGGGTCATTGGAGCAAGTTCACAGTGCAACCTAGGAAACATGCCCCAAGCTGACTGTGGACACCAAGTGCTCGACAGAATGCCAAATGCATTTAGGCAACTCTTGGAGTGGCCAAAGTCTCCAGATCAGGGTCTCTTTAGGTGCAGAAGATGGTGGCAAGATTACTTGGGCAAAACCAGAAACTTGTTAGTGCAAGTTTTGCAAAACTTTAGTTTTGGACAGAGAGAAAAAGGGTTTATTGCATGCCCTTAAAAACCTCCAATGAGTCCACTCTCCTGGACTTAAGGGTTTTGAAGGGAGGGGTACAAGTAGGAAAAAGCTCAGGGACACTGGAGCAAAATAAAATAAGGTTGCAGTACAAACCACCAAATTGGACCAGAATGCAAAAGAGGTTGTTTTACTCAAATTTTTCAAAGAACATCACTGGGTTTTTGCATGAAGATGAATTGTATGCATCCACTGACTTCTCCAAACACTTGGTGGAGCTGACAGTTGGTGCAGTTCTAAACAAAGCGTCGTGGCGGGATCTACGTGTGAAGCGGAATACATAGCTGCTTCAGAAGCAGCAAATGAAGGAGTCTGGATGAAGGAGTTCATATCCGACCTAGGTGTCATACCTAGTGCATCGGGTCCAATGAAAATCTTTTGTGACAATACTGGTGCAATTGCCTTGGCGAAGGAATCCAGATTTCACAAGAGAACCAAGCACATCAAGAGACGCTTCAATTCCATCCAGGATTTAGTCCAGGTGGGAGACATATAAATTTGCAAGATACATACGGATCTGAATGTTGCAGACCCGTTGACTAAGCCTCTTCCACGAGCAAAACATGATCAGCACCAAGGCTCCATGGGTGTTAGAATCATTACTGTGTAATCTAGATTATTGACTCTAGTGCAAGTGGGAGACTGAAGGAAATATGCCCTAGAGGCAATAATAAAGTTATTATTTATTTCCTTATATCATGATAAATGTTTATTATTCATGCTAGAATTGTATTAACCGGAAACGTAATACTTGTGTGAATACATAGACAAATAGAGTGTCACTAGTATGCCTCTACTTGACTAGCTCGTTAATTAAAGATGGTTGAGTTTCCTAGCCATTGGCATGGGTTGTCATTTGATTAACGGGGTCACATCATTAGGAGAATGATGTGATTGACTTGTCCCATTCCGTTAGCTTAGCAGTCGATCGTTTAGTATGTTGCTATTGCTTTCTTCATGACTTATACATGTTCCTATGACTATGAGATTATGCAACTCCCGTTTACCGGAGGAACACTTTGTGTGCTACCAAACGTCACAACGTAACTGGGTGATTATAAAGGTGCTCTACAGGTGTCTCCGAAGGTACTTGTTGGGTTGGCGTATTTCGAGTTTAGGATTTGTCACTCCGATTGTCGGAGAGGTATCTCTAGGCCCACTCGGTAAAGCACATCACTTAAGCCTTGCAAGCATTGCAACTAATGAGTTAGTTGCGGGATGATGTATTACGGAACGAGTAAAGAGACTTGCCGGTAACGAGATTGAACTAGGTATTGAGATACCGACGATCGAATCTCGGGCAAGTAACATACCGATGACAAAGGGAACAACGTATGTTGTAATGCGGTCTGACCGATAAAGATCTTCGTAGAATATGTGGGAGCCAATATGAGCATCCAGGTTCCGCTGTTGGTTATTGACCGGAGACGTGTCTCGGTCATGTCTACATAGTTCTCGAACCCGTAGGGTCCGCACGCTTAACGTTTCGATGACAGTTATATTATGAGTTTATATGTTTTGATGTACCGAAGGTTGTTCGGAGTCCCGGATGTGATCACGGACATGACGAGGAGTCTCAAAATGGTCGAGACATGAAGATTGATATATTGGAAGCCTATATTTGGATATCGGAAGTGTTCCGGGTGAAATCGGGATTTTACCGGAGTACCGAGGGGTTACCGGAACCCCCCGGGGGTTAATGGGCCATAGTGGGCCTTAGTGGAGAAGAGGAGAGGCGGCCAGGGCAGGGCCGCGCGCCCCTCCCCCTAGTCCGAATAGGACAAGGAGAGGGGGGGCGGCGCCCCCCTTTCCTTCCTCTCCTCCACCTCTTTCCCCTCCACTCCTAATCCAACTAGGAAAAGGGAGGGAATCCTACTCCCGGTGGGAGTAGGACTCCACCTGACGCGCCCCTCCTGGCCAGCCGCACCTCCCCCCTTGCTCCTTTATATACGGGGGCAGGGGGGCACCCTAGAGATACAACAATTGATCGTTTGATCTTTTAGCCGTGTGCGGTGCCCCCCTCCACCATAGTCCACCTCGATAATACTATAGCGGTGCTTAGGCGAAGCCCTGCGTTGGTAGAACATCAATCGTCACCACGCCGTCGTGCTGACAAAACTCTCCCTCAACACTCGGCTGGATCGGAGTTCGAGGGACGTCATCGGGCTGAACGTGTGCTGAACTTGGAGGTGCCGTGCGTTCGGTACTTCATCGGTCGGATCGTGAAGACGTACGACTACATCAACCGCGTTGTGCTAACGCTTCCGCTTTCGGTCTATGAGAGTACGTAGACAACACTCTCCCCTCTCGTTGCTATGCATCACCATGATCTTGCGTGTGCGTAGGAATTTTTTTGAAATTACTACGTTCCCTAACAGTTGCACCCCCATGTTTTCGGCAGCCGAGGCATCACCCTCTGGCACCGTCTTGGCGGCCTCCCTCACCTCTCCGTGGCCCGGAGAGGCCCTTCGGGACAACACCTCGGTGTGATCCATGGTGGTTGGCGGAGAGCCTCGCGGAGGCGTTTCGCTCTCCACCATCTCTGGCGCCAACGAGTTCTCCTCAGATGACGATGGTTGGGGGAGGTCGCGGGCCGGACTGAAACACATAACATAATATGTTATACTACAATCATAAAAGACCGGATATCTGTAAAGTATCCTTTGATACTTACGATGTGGCCAGGGGCTTTTCCCTGGGGCGCCTCTTGGGGGTATGTTCAGCATCCGTGTCCGAACCGTCCGAGAGGGTTATCTTCTCCCTCTTGGACACCCCCTCCTCCGGGTCTGCCAGGCCGCTCTCTTCTTTTTCCTCCCCTTAAGGGGAGAATTGCTTTTGGCCTCCTCCTCCTCTTCATCTTCATCTCCCTCGTGGAAAGAGAGGGCTTCGGTCTCTCCGGACACTGCGTCCGAAGTACCTTTACGGCGGAGGCCACCCTTGGCCTCCTTGCTCTTCTTCTTGGCCTTCTTCTCTGGCGCCTGATACGGCGCCGGGACTAGCATCCTTGTTAGCAGAGGAGTGGCTGGGTCTTTAGGTAGCGGAGCCGGACACTTTATCCGCTCCGCCTTCGCTGTCCAGCCCTGAATGAGGAATGGAAATCTTAGTATACCCTTTGATTTAAAGAACCAAAATTATGTTCAGAAATAAAATACTTACTAGAGTGGCCGAATTCACGCTGCAAGGTCGATGTCTTCGGTCTTCTTCGGCCACATCTTCTGGGCCTTGAAGAGCAGCTTCCAGATCTCTTCGTGCGTTGTGCCGAAGAAGCGCTGCAGGGTCCGGGGACCTTCCGGATTGAACTCCCACATATGGAAAGGCCGGCGTTGGCACGGGAGGATCCGGCGGAAGAGCATCACCTAAATCATGTTAGTGAGACTGGTTTTCTTGCTTATCATATTTTTGATGCGCTTTTGCAGCATCATCACTTCGTCGGTCGACCCCCAGTCCAGACCCTTGTTGGTCCACGGCGCAAGCCGCATAGGGGGCCCAGATCTGAACTAAACTCAGGAGTGGCCACCCATCTGGCGCCGCGGGGTTCGGTGATGTAGAACCACTCCTGTTGCCACACCTTGATGGTCTCCACGAAATCCCCTTTAGGCCAGGTGGTGTTGGGGAGTTTGCTCACCATGGCGCCGCCGCAGTCCGCATGCTGCCCGTCGACCACCTTCGGCTTCACATTGAAGACATTTAGCCAGATGCCGAAGTGCGGGGGAATGCGGAGTAGCGCCTCGCACACGACGATAAACGCCGAGATGTGGAGGAAAGAATTTGGGGCTAGATCATGGAGGTCTAGCCCGTAATAGAACATGAGGCCACAGAAAAAGGGGTGGAGGGGAAACCCTAGTCCACGGAGGAAGTGAGGGATGAACACCACCCTCTCGCCGGGCTCCGGGGTGGTAAATGACTTGCTCCTTGGCAGGGAGCCTGTGCACGATATCTGCAGACAGGTACCCCGCCTCCCGGAGATCCTTCATGTCCTTCTCCGTGACGAAGGAGGCCTCCCACTTGCCCTTCGAGCCAGATCCGAACATGGCCGGAGATGTTGGTGGCGGTGGGAAAGGTCGAAGCTTGGGCGCTGGAGCTTGAGATTGGGAAGGCAGAGGGAAGAAGGTGTGGGGATGAAAGAAGGGATCTTTATCCGCTTATATAAGCCGTGAATATCAAGCGCCCCCCCTCAAGCCTTAAAACTCGCTTGTTCCCAAGGGGTCGTGCGAATGGCACGGTTGGATTACCCAAACCCATATTGATGAGAATCCCGCAATAAGTGGACATGATCTCTGCTTGGACAAGACGTGCTATTAGAGGCTGCGCCTCGAAGCGCGAAGCGGGAGGCCAAAAAACGGTTCAAAATGATAAAGAGGCCAGACGTGACGTCTCGCCGAGAAAGTTGTCAGTTGACAGACCTTATTTTTATTAAGTATTTTTGCCTTCGTGGTTGAGGGTTGTGACTGGTATACAGAGCCGGATACAGTTCTTTTATTCAGAAGATTGCTTTGAAGTATTTGGAGGAGGAACCCGCCTTGCAATGCCGAAGACAATCTGCGCGCCGAACACATCGTCATTGAAGACTGGTTCAGGGGCTACTGAGGGAGTCCTGGATTAAGGGGTCCTCGGGTGTCCGGGTTGTGTGTTATGGGCTGGACTGATGGGCCCTGAAGATACAAGGCAGAAGGCCTTCCCTCGTGTTCGCATAGGACTCTCCTTTGCGTGGATGGCAAGATTGGCGTCCGGATGTGTAGTTTCCTTCTTCTGTAAACCGACTCTGTACAACCCTAGGCCCCTCCGGTGTCTATATAAACCGAAGGGTTTAGTCCGTAGAGGCTATCAGAATTCATGTAGGCTAGACATCTAGGGTTTAGCCATCACGATCTCGAGGTAGATCAACTCTTGTAACCCCCATACTCATCAAAGTCAATCAAGCAGGAAGTAGGGTTTTACCTCCATTAAGAGGGCCTGAACCTAGGTATACATCGTGTCCCCTTTGTCTCCTGTTACCTTCGATCCTCAAACGCACAGTTCGGGACCCCCTACCCGAGATCGGTCGGTTTTGACACCGACAGACGTCTCGCCATAAAGTGACTCGATAACCCAGAAGGCGCGGTGTTCGAGGTCAGGGATTGGAAGCCATGGGTAGTGGGCCGAATCCCAATAAAACCAAAGACTTCAAGGCCGAGCAAAAAGATATAAAACAGGAACTCGCCCGTCGAGCCAATGACTCCGGAGCCGAAGTTCAGGAAATGTCGTCCTCGACGTGGAAGACCAGTTCATGGGCTACTCATGGTGTCCTGGATTAGGGGGTGCTAACCTGGTCGGCTCATAGTCCTCGGGATGGGCCTGTAGGCCCTCATTCAAGTGGACTCCAGAAGCTATACGCTTGGATGTGATCAAGACTGCATCTACCGAAGACTTGGTGTATACTCCATGACATCTCCTACCACCTCAATGCATCTCTGGATACCGACTATGTAACCCTAGATGCCCTACCTGGCGTATATATAAGCTAGAGGATTTAGCCTGTAGAGGGGGCCCAACCACAATTACATTCACCTAGCCCTAGGATTAGAACACAACTTACGATTTTGAGGTAGATCAAGCTTGTACTTGATACATCGTCATCAATATAAACAAGAGCAGGATGTAGGGTTTTACCTTCATAGAGAGGGCCCGAACCTGGGTAAACATCCTCTCCTTCATTCCTGTTACCACCTATCCGAGATCCACATCTCGGGCCCCTACCCTGAGGTCTGCCAGTTTTGACACCAACATAGGGGATCCACGAGCTCGCGGGCAAAGATCGATGGAAGGAAGGCTTTGCCCTAGTCGCCTTGCAAGAGGGGAAATACATACTTCAAACACGCATATGCATGGTAGACTCGATAACAGAGACGAGTTTTCCCTGATATCCGACATAACTCGTCGATTTTGAGCTTTTAGTTAAAATTCAAATCTCCTACCGTCCAACTGTCCTAGCCCCCGACATTTTTTTTGCGCGGCGAAAAGAGTTTTATTCCAAATTGAGAGAGTTACAGTCGAGAGTCAAAAGATTCTCAATACACGGCGGTCCCAGATGCATCCACGCAGCCGTGGTACACTAGATACGACTGTAATTTTTCAGACGATTGGCAACTCTATCCTGATCCCTAGTCAACTTCCGGGGAATAAACTCCTTGACACACATCAACTCCTTAATTTCAGCCACAAGATGACCATACACCGAACGAACTAGTCTGTCCCCTGATAGATAGGATAAAGCCTCACTTGAGTCAGATTGGACAATGACTGAAAGACTGGAATGTTGTATAGCAAGCGTCATTCCTTGCATAATTGCATGTATCTCCGCATCGAGTGCTTTGTTACAGTTGAAAATAAACCGATATGCTGCAAGAATAACTGAACCATCATGTTGTCGGAGAATCATCCCTACCGTTGCCGTGAAGATGCAATTCCAATTCATGAAATTCCATACCCGCATACTATCATCCAAACGCGTGAAGCAACCAAACGGGGTGCTATTGAAAATTTGAATAGAATTACACAAAGCAAGTCTGCCGATTTTTTTTTTTTTGGAAAATTAAGTTCGCCGAAATTAACCGTTGTTTCTTAACCCCAAATCACTGCTACGCAGTAGTTGCTTGTCAGGGCAGAACACACGCAATGCGCTCGGGTCTCTACAAGCGATCCACCAGAATATCGCCGCCTAAGCGTGCCGCCCCAAAATTACTCTCCACTAACCCCGAATATACCCCGGGGACGGGACGGGCGGGTCGTATCCAGCCGGCTGCCTGTGTGCCGTAGAAATTAGAGCAACGCGACGCGCCCAAGCAGAAAGAAACAGGGGCAGGAAGGGACGCCGACCCCAAATCCAGGCGTCGCCCGGATTTTAATAGAAAGAAAAAGGCACGCCACCCAGACCCAACCAAACCAGACCAGACCGCAATCGTAGTGGTGGAACAGAGCCGGATCGGTAGCAGTCGCACGTACTCCAGCGAGTAGCGTAGGCGTAGCGACCACCACCAGACCAGCAGCGCTGCACAGCACCGGGCAGCCGAGCCGAGCCGGGGCGCGCGTGAGGAGGAGGAGAAACCAAAGCAGGCGTCCATCCCCTCCCTCCCCCTTCCGCTTCCCCACCCAGGCAGAGGCAGAGGCAGGCCAGGGGGCCGAGGGAGCCCAAACAAAAGACCACCAAGGGGAAGAAGGGAAAGAAGCACGCACGCCACTGTGACCAAACCCTAGGCCGGCCGCGATGCGCAAGGCGAGGCCGCCGCAGCCCCAGCCGCAGCCGTCGCAGCAGTCGCCGGAGATCCGGTACCGCGGCGTGCGGAAGCGCCCCTCGGGCCGCTACGCCGCCGAGATCCGGGACCCGGCCAAGAAGACGCCGATCTGGCTCGGCACCTTCGACTGCGCCGAGGACGCCGCCCGCGCCTACGACTCCGCCGCCCGATCCCTCCGCGGGCCCACCGCCCGCACCAACTTCCCGCCTTCCTCCGCCACGCAGCCGCCGCCGCGGCCTCCCCCTCCCCCCGCGGCGGCCGCCGCCGCGACCGTCACGTCCAGCCACAGCAGCACCGTCGAGTCCTGGAGCGGCGGCGGGCCCCGCGCCCCCGCCAGGGCCCGCAGCGCCGCCCGAGCTGGCACGGCCGAGGAGGGGGAGGAGGACTGCCGCAGCTACTGCGGCTCCTCGTCCTCCGTCCTCCTCTGCGAGGATGGGGACGACGCGGCCGCCTCCCGCTCCCCGCTGCCCTTCGATCTGAACATGCCGCCCCCGCAGGACGGGGCCCTTGACGCCGCGGCCGCCGAGGCCGATCAGATGACCTGCCGCTACGACACGCTGCTCCGCCTCTAGCTCGACGGCGACGAGAATAGCAAGGATTCGTGGGAGGGGGAACTGGGGAAAGGAACGAGAAAAGCGCTTGCCCCCGCTCCGCTCTGCTCTGGTCCGTCTTCCGATGATCTTGTGGTGTTCTCTCTTTGCTAGAAATGGATAATTCTTGCCACTTTTTTTCTTACTTTTTTTCCTTCTTCTTTTTTTTCTTCTTACCACTTTGATTCGATATGTGAATAATTCAGTCATGTAAGCTGTGAGCAAGGAAATCTGAGCTTTTCCTTATCTTTCTCTGTGGTATTTCGAGAGTAATTTGCTGCTGTTGTTGTTTCATTAATTGGAAAAGGGTAATCGAAGGAATGAAGAGAAAGTATTTGACACACATGCTGCCGGTGGTTGCCACCGCTTCACCATTTCAAATCTGTATGGCTATTGCAAGTGCTGAAATGCAGACCATCATATGTAGCAAGCATCATGAATTGTGTTATCTCAAAGTTTTAAGATGCACAAATGCTGAAATGCAAAATTTCATTATCCGATGTCTCAATAAGTTGTATACTATGAATTAGAGATCAGTTCTATACATGGTGATGCAGCTGCTACTTGTTACTGCTGTCTCATCTAAGTTTGTGTATCTAACCTAAACGAAGAATACATAGCATGGTCACAGGTTCCTGAATTGTTAAAGGGTATGTGTGCATTGCATTGCAAGTTTGATGGATAGCATAATCTGAAAGTTCTAACCGAAATGTTGATTTTTGCAGCGTTTCTTCTTTCAAGCTACCGGTGTTATTTTAGAGAAAAGGCTACCGATGTTGTATCAATGGTTTTGCGTTTTGCTGTTCCTTCGAAGCACTCGCGTATAAGAGCCATTGCTTCACTGGATCACATTTTGTAGGCTTGAAGCAATATCCTTTGAATAACCGGGATGGGAATGTAGACCCTTCTGTCTAGTGCAGACTTGCAACTTTGCAAGCGCATACAGTTTTGGCTGTCACATTCGGAGGCGCCACAGACGTGTTGTGCTCATCCTTGTGCTTGACCACACCATTCTCATATGCACAAATACATGTATATTTCTCCTTCTCCTCATTGTGCTTGTTCCTCATGATGTGATTTGTGCACTTCAAAGCAGGAGGTTAAAGTGAAATTGGGGTGTCCTAGCTGATTGCACTGTAAGGTGGATGCAACTGTTGCTTTTTGGTATCATTAATTCGCTACACTTGTGTAGTTTCTTCTCCAGGATTGGGACAATCGGCCATGTCCATACCCTGCTTGGAAACATACAGGCATACAGAAAACTCCAATTGGAGATAAAACATTGTTGACTTGTAGTAGTTGGAAATTTCTTCCCGTGTTGACAGGCCCAAGAAAGGGTAAACCAGGATATGCATATACCGATGCATTGACTTGGACTTCATTTGTTTATGCTGTGTTCTTGACCTTTCTGCTGGTCCTTGAAAAGCCAGAATTAGTAGTGTGGGAGAACCCCTAGCGCCCTTGTTGGTGCAGGCCCTGCAGGCTTTTCAGTTGAACAGCTGAATCACAGGGTATACACTGCGTTAGGATTCTAACCTTTGTCCTTTGTTTGACATGTTTTTGGACAAGTAGATTCTGCTAACTTTTACCTTGACTTGACTGGCTAACAAGAATCCTCTGCTGGATCTATTCCTGGCGGTTGGCAGGAGCTCTCTCGACCGTTCCACTCTCTCGATTAGGAAAGAACCGGTTTGCCTCTAACGTACGAATGAATACAGTGGCAACTGGCAAAACAAAAAGTTTCGTTGGAAGGATTCCCTGCTCTGAACTCCAAAAGGCCAAAGCTGTCAGATGAAACTGAAAAAGGGCAATTTCCTCTTTGCAACGTATTTAGCCTATATAAACATATTATATTTTGGGTATTTAACAAAAAGAGTATGCCTGAATGCATGAAACAAAGTATATGGAAATTTCAGAAATCTTGGAATAACTTTTTTTTCAACTTACTCTTGGAATAGCTTACTGTACCTTTGCTATCAAGTAACCGGAGTTTTGGTCGTTCGGAAATCAGCATGTAAATGAGAGTTTTTAAAATTGTTATTCATGGTCTTTGAGGGCATCTTCAACGCCGACCCTCAAATCGCATGCATCCGTCCGGACAGAGCTATTCGGACGTGTTTTGCCATCGAACGCAGTACTCGGTCGGTCCGGAAGTCCGCTTTCCTGCAAACCGGAAGCAAGCTGGGGGGAGGGGGGTGTTGTTGCGGGCGTCCGGACACCAGGCACGTAGGACTTCGACACCCCCGGCCTACTCAAATCCCCCTCCCGGTCCCCTTTTCTCGTACTCCAGCCGTGCCTCCCCTTCCTTTCATCCGCACCCTCATCCGCCGTCGCCGTTGTACCTCCGACTGCTGCCTAGGCATCCTCGGACGTCCGCTGACCCTACCCACGTGCCTTGGACGATGTCGTTGTCCACCTAAGAATCCCTTCACAGTCAAGTACCCTCTACCGGTGCTAAAACCGGCGGATCTCGAATAGGGGGTCCCGAGCTGGTGGTCTTGGCTAGATGGTAACACGAGAGAAAAGGACATAATGTTACCCAGGTTCGAGCCCTCTCGAGGAGGTAATACTCTAGTCATGCTCGTGTTTATATTTTGTGGATGGAGTACAAAGTACAGGATGATCTACCTCGAGGTCATATGATTGTATCTAATTTGCCCCTACGGACTAAAACCCCTCGGCTTATATAGCCACCGGGGGTATTTAGGGTTACAAGTATGTCAGTTACAACTAGGGACAAACATGCTGATCATTTAAATATGCCTTGAAGTATACGCCAAGTCTTCAGAGGATTCCATCTTGAGTACGCCGAGGACCGTGGCATGCATGACCCACTCTTCAATAGTCAGTGGGTCCTCTGCCCGGCCCATGAACGGCAGGCTGACGTGGTGAGCACACCCTAATCCAGGACACCGTTATTGACTATACTTAGAGCTCGTGCCCTTACGGCATGGGAGAATCATAGGCATACATATTGACTTTGTTGCCCATAAGTTTGGAATAGTGAGCTTAATGCTTCGTTCTGAGGATATCGAGATATGCATCGGTTTATCCGACGAGGCATCTCCGGTGTTTTGTGCTTCGCTTCCCCCATGGAATTTTCAACACGAAGTTATGTATCTGAGGAACGTTGGCCTCGATCATGTAACGGGGGAAGTGGAGCGTGTATCCCTATTTAGGGCCACCAAATGCTTGCCCCGAGGAATTGTTCATGCCCTTTGGGTGCTTCATATGATCGTGGCTGTTTGATGCAGCCCGAGCCTTTGATGCCTCCTCAGCGGCTTGCACCTCGGTCGCGAAGGCCACGGTCTGCTCTTCTGTTCAGAGAGTGTGTTTCGTGTTGCCATTGATTGTGATGACACCATTGGGCCCCGACATCTTCAGCTTTACATAAGCATAATGCGGGACATGGTGTAATCGCGCGAAGGCGGTTTGTCTGAGGACGGCGTGATAACCACTCCGGAAGGGGACGATATTGAAGATTAATTCCTCGCTCCGAATTTTTTTGGGTGTGCCAAAAACTACGTTTAAGATCACCCCCTCCCCGAGCAATGTGCTTCAATTCCCGGTATGATACCCTTAAAGGTAGTACTACTGGGTTTGACCCGTGTTGGGTTAATATTCATTTTCTTGACTGTGTCTGCATATATCAGGTTGAGGCTGCTATCGCCATCCATAAGGACTCGGGTCAGATGAAAACCGTCCACTATGGAATCGAGTACCAACGCGGCCGTGCCTCCATGAAAGATGCTTGTCGGGTGGTCTCTTCGGTCGAATATGATCGGGATTTCGACCATGGGTTATATTTTGGCGCGGCTGGCTCCACGGCGTACACTTCACGGAGTGCGCGCTTCCTATCCTATTTGGTTATGTGGGTGACGTATATCATATTCACATCTTTGAGCTCGAGAGGGATTTTTTTGGCCATCATTACTGGCCTCCGGCTGGTCGCCGTCCTTGTTACGAGACTGGCCCTTTCCTTGGTTCTCGGCCGCTATCTTGTCGCTTACTTGATAACCCAGCAATTCTGGTTGGTATGGGTAGCGGGCTTATCGGGCGTGCCGTGAATGGCACATTGTTTATCAAGGATTTTGTCCAAGGTTGATGGACCGTCCCTATTCCCTTGAAAGGGTTTCCTTTTGTTGCCACCATGCTGGCTACTGAAGCCGGCATTGACCGTGGCGTCCTCAGCGTCGATGCTGCTCCCACTATTGCGGCGCTTATTATTCTTATTCCGTCGAGGATTTTCGTTCCCATCGCGCACTTCAGAGTTGCCTGGATCGCCATGACGGGTGCTCTTTCGAACTAACTAGGTGTCCTCTCCTACGCAGAATCAGGTAAATGTGTCACCACGGCCATTGTCCGAGGCTTTTCCTGTCCGAGCTCTCTAGCGAGCAATTCATCGCGGATATTATGCTTAAAGGCAACAATCGCCTCGACAACCGGTAAGTCCACTATTTGTCTTTTCTTCACCGAGAACCGATTCCAAAATTTGCTAGCTGACTCCCTCGACTTCTGTATGATACGACCAAGGTCATCGGCGTCCGAGGGCCGGACATAAGTGCCCTGAAAGTTTGCTCGGAATGCATCCTCGAGCTCCTCCCAGCTGCCGATCGAGTTCTCGGGCAGACTGTTAAGCCAATGCCGAGCTGATCCCTTGAGTTTCAAGGGTAAATATTTGATGGCGTGAAGCTCATCACCACAGGCCATGTCATAATGCATGAGGAAATCCTCAATCCACACAGCGAGGTCTGTGGTTCCGTCGTGTTGTTCGATGTTGATGGGTTTAAACCTTTTCGGGAACTCGTGTTCTATAACCTCGTAGGTGAAGCACAGAGGATAGGCAGCTCCTCGGACGCTAGCTACAATGACAAACATTGGATGTTTTCAAGGTTCGGTTGCGTGTATAATCACGCAGGTCACCATTCTTGGCTAGACAAGCAAGGTACCCTTCCTGTCCAGCAGGTGGCCGCTCTCTGGATTTATAAATCTACCATGATGGAGCGGCTTGCAGATTGCCTCGTAAGTCATTTTTATGAGGCGGTTGTGGTGGGTTTATTCCTGCACGGAGTTGAAAGACTTTGGGAGGGTCCTTGTATCCGCCAGTTGGCCATCTCGGCCCTGAGGAGGGCGGTCACGTTTCTCAGCCCAACCGTGCTTTGATAGCACGCTGCCGTCTACCTCCTCGTCTAACTCTAGGAGTAAATTTCTCCAAGGGTAGAATTTGTTGGCCCCGTTCTTCACAAGCTTGCTCTCAAGATCCTACTCGACCTTGAGGAGTTCGACCCATCTATCATTCAACTGGTCCTGCTCGGACTTCAGCTGTTGGGTCTTCTACTTGATGCTCTTGGTTGTACTGGCCAATCACTTTCGGTAGGTCTCGAGCTAAGGTGGCTCAAGGGGCTCCTAAAAAACGTCAAATTCATCGGGGCCAAGGATTCTATCCTCCTCGGAATTGGGGTAGTAGTCGGTGTCCTTGAGGCCTTCATCATCCCCTGCTGCTGCTGCTGCCGTTATCCCTCTTACTGATACATCTTCAATGTATCTATAATTTACTGATACGCGCTGTTCGTGAAAAAATTGATGAATCTGCCTGCTCTACGGTTTGCCTTCAGGAAACTAAGCTATCTTATATTGATCAACGATTGCTTAGAAAGTTCTGTCCGCGTAGGTTTGACTACTTCGTTTATGTTCCCTCGGATGGTGCTTCTGGAGGGATCCTCATGGCATGGAACTCCTCCCATCTTTGTGGTTCTTTGGCATAAATGAAAGATTTTGGCATCATGGTCAACTTCACATCTGTCTTCAATTCTGATTAGTGGACTTCGGTTAACGTTTATGGGCCATGTCGTGGACCACCGAGAGACGATTTTATTCAGTTGTTATATGATTTGGTTATCCCCACCGATGATCTCTGGCTCCTTCTGGGGGATTTTAATTTCATGAGATATATTGACAACAAAAATCTCCCTGGTGGTAATATAAATGATATTATGCTATTCAATGAGATGATTGGTCACTTGGGCCTAATTGAGCTGCCCATCAAAGGTCAACAGTATACGTGGTCAAACATGCAGGAGCAACCTCTTTTGGAGCAAATTGATTGGTTCTTGACAACCACTGCTTGGACATCAGCTTACCCTAATACTATGGTTTTCCCTTTGGCTAAAATTGCTTCTGATCACACACCTTGTGTGGCTTCCATAGGGACTGCAATACCCAAGGCCAAAATTTTCATATTTGAGAACTATTGGGCTAGATTACCTGGGTTCTTAGAGTGTGTCTCTTCTGCTTCGAATGTGCACACTAAGAAAAATACTTCTGCTGGTACTATTTCTGCTAAATTTAAAAATATGAGATATGTTTTGAAGAGATGGCACACTAATATGTCCAAAGTGAAGGCAATTATTGCTGAACATAACAGAATTATATTTACTTTTGATGCTCTGAAAGAACAAAGACCCTTATATAGACCTGAGTTTAATTTCACGAAGATCATCAAGTTGCATCTTGAAGAGGTACTCAGGCTATAGTTCATTTATTGGAAGCAAAGGTGCACCATCAGAAATATCAAGATTGGTGAGGACAATACTAAATTTTTCCATGCAATGGCCACTAAGAGATTTAGGAGGAATTCTATTGCTAGCATTAAGCTTGAAAATGGGGATATAATCATAGACCATCATCAAATGGCAGCTGCTTTCTGGCAGGAGTTCAAAGGCAGAATGGTTTGCTCAGATGGAATCCAAATGGGATACAATCTACACCAGCTCCTTAAGAAAATAGATGGTTTGCATGTGTTGTCAAAACCTTTCTCTGATGAGGAAATTGAGGCTGTTATTAAGCAAATGCCCCCTGATAGGGCACCTGGCCTAGATGGCTTTATTGGTTTATTCCTGAAGAAGTGTTGGCACATTCTTAAACCAGACTTTTTGGCTTTGGTGATAGATTTTTATGAAGGAAAGCTGGACCTGGAATGTATTAATACATCTCTCATCACCTTGATCCCAAAGAAGTTATCTCCTGAGATGATTGGGGACTACAGGCCCATCTCCCTAACCAACACATGTCTAAAGTTCCTCACAAAGTTGTTGGCTAATAGACTCTAGGATGTAATTCTAAAATGCATTCATGCCATTCAGTATGGTTTTCTGAAATGTAGATCTATACAAGATTGCCTGACTTGGTCCTTTGAATACATCCATCGGTGTAAAGCTTCTAAAAGACCTATTGTGCTTTTGAAATTGGACTTTTCAAAGGCTTTTGATACAGTTGAGCATGAGGCCATTATTCAGATTCTTGAACACAAGGGTTTTGATGCTAGATGGATTAAGTGGGTTAAGATGATCCTTTCTTCTGGTTCATCTTCTATTATGCTCAATGGTGTTCCTGGTGTGCCCTTCAAGTGTAAGTAGGGTGTTAGGCAGGGAGACCCTTTCTCCCCTCTGCTTTTTGTTCTTGCCGTTGATCTTCTTCAGTCTGTCATCAATGATATGCTGGCCAGAGTTGTCCTTTCCCTTCCTATACCCACCAACATTGATGAGTACCCTATGGTACAGTATGCTGATGACACTCTCATCATCTTACCAGCCATTGATGATCAGCTACTTGCTCTGAAGGATATGCTTTCAACCTTCTCCAAATCCACTGGTTTGAAGGTTAATTTTGCTAAATCCTGCATGATCCCCCTCAATATTGAAACTGATGAAGCTTCTAGGCTGGCTAGTCTCCTTGGATGCCAAGTTGGATCACTGCCTTTTACATATCTGGGACTGCATGTGGGAACCACCAAACCAACAAACCAAGACCTCATGCCTATGGTACACAGAATTGAGAGGAGACTTTCAACATCTTCAAGATTCCTCAATCAAGGATGCAGACTACAACTATTGCAGTCTGTCATAGCATCAATGCCAATTTTTTTCTTATGCTCACTATCTATACTACCTAGCATTCTCAAGCAAATTGAGAGAATTGAGAGACAATGTCTGTGGAGGGGCAACACTGACACTCCTAGACAATCCCTTGCTGTCTGGGATTTAGTTTGTAGACCAAAAGACAGAGGGGGTTTGGGAGTCATCAACCTACAAATACAGAATGAGGCCCTGCTTACCAAGCATCTCCATAAATTTTATAATAGCGGTGATATCCCTTGGGTGACTCTCATCTGGGACACCTATTATTTTAATGTGGTTCCTCATGGCACAATCCTTTGTGGCTCTTTCTGGTGGAAGGATGCCTTTAAGCTCTCAGATAAATATCTTGCTAGAGCAACTGTGCATATTAAATGGCTCTTCTGTGTTGTTCTGGTCTGATGCTTGGAATTTACATGGATCATCCACCCCATGGTCAGATTCCCCAGGCTATTTTCATATGTGATGGATGATAAGGTTTTCGTCAAAGAGTTTGTTCTTTGTGAGGAACAAACATCATTTTTTCACCTACCTTTGTCCACCTAGGCTTACACTGAGTTTAATGATTTGTCAACACTCATTTCTGGATTATCTCTTCACCCAGAATTGCCAGACGCTTGGTCTTGGCCAACAAAAAATGGTGGATACAGTGCAAAGTCATACTACAGAATGAATTTTGAAGGTATTCTGGTGGAGCTAGTTTTGAAATGGATTTGGAGATCTGCCTGCACTTTAAAGTTTAAAGTGTTTGGTTGGTTACTGCTGATGGACAGGCTCAACACCCGAGATATGATGCAAAGAAGGCATTGGCATGTTGAGGATGATACATGTATCCTTTGTTCTTTGTTGGTTCATGAGGACATGGCCCATTTGTTCTTTACATGCAACTTTAGCCAGAGAATATGGAATTATCTGGGAATCTCCTGGCTTATGCAATCAAATGGATCATGGTCACAAATGGTCCTGGAGGCTAAGGAGGATTTTGGACAACCTTTATTTTCTGAAGTAGTCTTTGCAGCTGCTTGGAATATCTGGTCCCTCAGGAATGCAAAAAAATAATTCATAAATGAAAGACCTACCTTTGCTGCTTGGAGGAGGAATTTTTTACATGACATAACTGTGCTGTCTCACAGGATAAAGTGTAAATATAGGGCTAAACTCTTGGCTTGGATCTCCTTTTTGCCATAATTGGCTTTGTATATGTTGTATATGTTTCGTTGCTTTCTTGCCTATAGGGCATATGTACAGGTAGTTTTCTTTTCCTTATTAGGATACTTCTGTCTTAGTTGTTAGAACCTGTATATTCGTTTTCTAATGCAATAAAAAAGCCCCACAGTACATTGTCAAAAAATATGAAGTATTCATGCCATGTTTGCAATAATTTTATATGGTTGGTGCACTTTTATATGATTTTCATGGACTAACATATTAAACTAGTGCCAAGTGCTAGTTGATTTTATCTGCTTATTTTTGGTTTTCCAGAAAATCCTTACCAAACAAAGTCCAAACGCGACGAAACTTTTTGACAATTTTTTTGGAACATAAGAGACCTCAAAGCTTCTTGGGAGGACCAGAAGACCCACGAGCCGGTGACAAGGCAATCACATGCGCCCTAGGGGTATGGAGGGGTTTGTTGCCTTGTGGGCCTCTCGTAAGTCCTTTTGGCGTGAAATCAACGCTGAAAATTCTTATAAATAGAGAAACCCCCAGAAATAAACCTGCAACTTAGACTCCGCCACCGCAAGCCTCTGTTCTGAAGAGACCCCAAATGGAGGCCTTCTCCGGCACCCTGTCGGAGGGGTAAATCATCACCGGAGGCCATCTTCATCATCCCAGTGGTCTCCATGACGAGGAGGGAGTAGTTCACCCTCGGGTCTGAGGGTATGTACCAGTAGCAATGTGTTTGATCTCTCTCTCTCTCTCCCTCTTTTGTTCCTGATTTGGCACAATCATGATGTGCCATGAGCTTTGTTAATGTAGTGGAATCATATGGTGTTCTTCCCTATCTATCTTTGTTGTGATGAATTGAGTCTTGCTCTTTGAGGTTTCGTTATGTTGGAATGAATATTGGATTTGAGATCACTTGATGTATGTCTTGCATGCGGATACCCATGGTGACAATGGGGTATTCTATTGAGTCACTTGATGTATGTTTCGGTAATCAACTTGCGGTTTTCCGTTTTGACATTGGGTAATCTTGGCACATAGGTTGATACACGTTTTCATCCTACTTTCTCCAATAGAAATGTTGGGGTAATATTTGAAGTATTTGTGTTGGATTGAATATTATGAATCAGAAATTGTTGAGGCATATCGAATAATTGACTCACGGATACTTGTGGTGACATCAGAGTATCTAGGTGATATTAGAGTTGATTGATGCATATCATATGGCGTTATTGCAGTACGAACTCTAGGGCTGTTTGTGACACTTATAGGGATGGCTCAATAGATTCATCTGAAAGATAACTTTGAGGTTGTTCGCTACCTACAACAATTTCATCTTATGTTTTCCGCTATTGATAAGAACTTTGGAGTGATTCTTTATCACACAATGAGGGATTGTTATATGATTCAATTATGTTAGCATTGTTGTGAGATTGCACTACTGAAAGTGTGAACCCTAGGCCTTGTTTGTAAGCATTGATGTACCAATTTGCTCGCTAT
The DNA here is from genome assembly GCF_002575655.3 of Aegilops tauschii subsp. strangulata. Classification (NCBI taxonomy): domain Eukaryota; kingdom Viridiplantae; phylum Streptophyta; class Magnoliopsida; order Poales; family Poaceae; genus Aegilops; species Aegilops tauschii. The sequence continues at coordinate 554,777,138 of NC_053041.3, read as the reverse complement.
TTGCTACTTGCTACCTTGATTTTATTATTATTTCAGATTACAAAAACCTATATCTACTATCCATACTACACTTGTATCACCATCTCTTCGCCAAACTTGTGCACCTATACAATTGAAAAACTGTATTGGGTGTGTTGGGGACACAAGAGATTTCTTGTATTTGATTGCAGGGTTGTTTCATAGAGATCATCTTCATCCTACACCTCCCACGGATTGATAAACCTTAGGTCATACACTTGAGGGAAGTTTGTTGTCATCCTACAAAACTCTGGTCTTGGAGGCCCAACCAGGCCTACAAGAAAAAGTACCGTAGTAGACATCAAACTATTTCTGGCGCCGTTGCTGGGGAGGTGAGTGCTTGAAGGTATATCTTTAGATCTTGCAATTGAATATTTTAGTTCCTTGTTTATTCGGTAGTTTGGTTTATAAAAAAATTATATAAAAAAACTAGAAGTGTAGTTGTGCCACATTGCTTGTCTTTATAAAGTCATTCTTGAAAATGAAGGATAGAGAAATTGAGCAAGAGTGTTAGAAGAAGAATTCAATAAAATGTATGACATAAAATATTTGAATGATAAGCAAGATTGCAATGATATTAGTATGAATTCTTTGAATATCCATGATGCTAATGATATGCCAATCCATAAGCTTGGGGATGCTACGTTTGATAAAGATGATCTTTTTAGTCCCCCTACTTTTGATGAGCAAATTTATTATGATGATATCATGCCTCCTATTTATGATGATTACAATGATGAAAGTGGGCTTGGAAGAGTTTCAACTCTAGGTAGTAATGATCCCACTATTTTGGAGAGTGTTGAATCTTAATATAATAATTATGAAAGTGGATTTGGAGAGGTCATGCCTTTATTTAAAGTTGATTCCACTATTTTGGAAGAGGTTTCAATTGATTATGACAACAACGTTGCTATCTATGATGATTATGGCGATGACATGTATGCTATAAAGAATAATGATAACCATGAAACTTGTCATCATGATTTTAAATTTTACTTGGATCATGCCAATCAAGTATCACATGATAGTTATTTCATTGAATTTGCTCCCACCACTATTGATGAGAAGAAACTTGCTTATGTGGAGAGCAATAAAAATTACATGCTTGTGGATCATGAAAAGAATGCTTTATGTGATAGTTATATTGTTGAATTTATTCATTATGCTACCGGAAGTTATTATGAGAGGGGAAGATATGCTTATATATATTTCAACAACATCAAGATTCCTCTCTTCATGTTGAAAGTTTCAAAGTTACACTTGCTTTGCCTTCCTATGCTAGTTGATTGTTATTCCAATAAATTGTTTGCTTATAAAATCCCTATCCATAGGCAGTGGATTAGGCTTAAATGTGTTGATGTATGTTTCATGATGTCCCCTTTATGTTTCCTTTACTTTTATGCGAGCATCATTAAAACCATCATGCCTAGCTACAAAGGCATTAAAGAAAATCGCTTGTTGGGAGACAATCCAATATTTACCCCTACAGTTTTTGTGTGATCTGATACGTCTCCAACGTATCTATAATTTTTTATCATTCCATGCTATTATATTATTATTCTTGGATGTTTTCCAATCATTTTATAGCAACTTTATATCATTTTTGGGACTAACCTATTGACATAGTGCCCAGTGCCAGTTGTTGTTTTTTTGCTTGTTTTTACTTGGCAGGAAATCAATACCAAACGGAGCCCAAATGCAACAAAACTTTTTGGTGATTTTTTCTGGACCAGAAGACACAAGATTTGCCAAGAAAGTACCCGAGGGGGGCGCCCAGGTGGGTTGTGCCCACCTCGACCGCCTCCTGCACCGCCTCTTTGCTCTATAAATACCCCAATATTCCCGAAACCCTAGGGGAGTCGACGAAAATCAATTCCAGCCGCCACAACTTCCAGAAACCACAGATCCAATCTAGACACCATCACGGAGGGGTTCATCTTCCTCATTGGTGCCTCTCCGATGATGCGTGAGTAGTTCATTGTAGACCTACGAGTCCGTAGTTAGTAGCTAGATGGCTTCCTTTCTCTCTTTTGATTCTCAATACAATGGTCTCTTGGAGATCTATCTGATGTAACTCTTTTTGCGGCATATTTGTTGGGATCCGATGAACTTTGAGTTTATGACCAGATCTATGTTTTTATCCATGAAAGTTATTTGAGTCTTTTGATCTCTTATATGCATGATTACTTATAGCCTCGTATTTCTTCTTCAAATCTTTGGTTTAGTTAGGCCAACTAGATCGATTTTTCTTGCCATGGGAAGAGGTGCTTTGTGATGGGTTCGATCTTACGGTGCTTTTTCCCACTGACAGAACAGGAACCGACACGTATGTATTGTTGCTATTAAGGATAACAAGATGGGGTCTATTTCTACATAAATAGATCTTGTCTACATCATGTCATCGTTCTTATTGCATTACTCCGTTTCTCCATGAACTTAATACAATAGATGCATGCTGGATAGCGGTCGATGTGTGGAGTAATAGTAGTAGATGCAGGCAGGAATCGGTGTACTAATCTTGGACGTGATGCCTATATAATGATCATTGCTTGGATATCGTCACGATTATTTGAAGTTCTATCAATTGCCCAAGAGTAATTTGTTTACCCACCATATGCTATTTTTCTCGAGAGAAGCCACTAGTGAAATCTACGGCCCCCGGGTCTCTTCTTTATTATATTTGACTTCGCGATCTATTTTTATTTGCTTTTATTTTCAGATCTAGTAATCCAAAAACACAAAAATACCTTGCTGCAATTTTTATTTATTTATTTTATCTCGCGTTCCCGCGAGATCTATTTATCCAATCTACTACAATTTTACCTATCTTTTTACCCGTGAGGGATTGACAACCCCTCTCTTACGTCGGGTTGCAAGTATTTGTTCTTTGTGTGCAGGAGCTATTTACGTGGTGTTGCGTGGTTCTCCTACTGGTTCGATAACCTTGGTCTCATCACTGAGGGAAATACCTACCGTACTTGTGCTGCATCATCCCTTCCTCTTTGGGGAAATACCGACGTAGTTCAAGCCGCATCAAAAGGAATTTCTGGTGCCGTTGCCGGGGGAGACATCATCAACATCCACCAAGTTCCTAATCACAAATCTCATCTCCTTGCAATTTATATTATTTGCCATTTGCCTCCCGTTTTCCTCTCCCCCACTTCACAAAATTTGCCGTTTTATTCGCCCTCTTTTTCATTCGCCGTTTTCTCGTCGGATCTGTTTTCGAGTGCAATCTTGTTGCATAGTCACGATGACTCAAGAGAACACCAAGTTGTGTGATTTCTCTAATACCAACAACAATGATTTTATTAGCACTCCGATTGCTCCTCCCGCCACTAGTGCGGAGTCTTGTGATATTAATGCTCCTTTTTTGAATCCTTGTATGAAAGATCAATTTTTCGGTACTCCTAGTGAGGATGACGCGTCCCATCTTAACACATTCATGGAATTATGCGATATACAAAATAAAAAAGATGTGGACAATGATATTGTGAAGTTGAAATTATTCACGTTTTCTTTGCGAGATCGTGCAAAAAATTTGTTTTCTTCTTTGCCTCGCAATAGTATCAATTCTTGGGATAAGTGCAAAGATGCTTTTATTACTAAGTATTTTCCGCCCGCGAAAATATTTCCCTTAGGACACAAATCATGAATTTAAAGCAACTTGAGCATGAGCATGTTGCGCAATCTTGGGAAAGAATGAAATTGATGCTAAGAAATTGTCCTACTCACGGTTTAAATCTTTGGATGATTAGTACGTCTCCGTCGTATCTATAATTTTTGATTGTTTCATGCCAATATTATACCACTTTCACATACTTTTGGCACCTTTTTATATGATTTATTGGACTAACCTATTGATCCAGTGCCTAGTGTCAGTTCCTATTTTTTGCATGTTTTTTGTATCGCAGAAAATCCATATCAAACGAAGTCCAAATGCAATAAAATTTCACAGAGATTTATTTTGGAATATATGCGAATTTTGGGAGTTGGAATCACCGCAAACGGAGGCCCACATAGCACACAAGACACCAGGGCGCGCTTGAGGCCCTTGGCGCGTGATGGTGGGTTGTGCCCTCCTCGAACATCGGTTGGAGCTCTACTTCAGGCGCAAGGAAGCTTATACCCGGAAAAAATCGTGTTAAAATCTCAGCGCAATCGGAGTTACGGATCTCCCGGAATATAAGAAGCGGTTTTCGGCCAGATCTGGAGAACGCGAAACAGAAGAGAACAGAGAGGGAGGTCCAATCTCGGAGGGGCTCCCGCCCCTCCGCCGCCATGGAGACCATGGACCAGAGGGGGAACTCTCCTCCCATCTAGTGGGGAGGCCAAGGAAGAAGAAGAAGGAGGGGGGCTCTCCCCCCTCGCTTCCGGTGGCGCCGGAGTGCCGCCGGGGCAACGATCGGGACAATGATCTACATCAACAATCTTGCTACTGTCAACACCAACTCTCTCCCCCTCTATGCAGCGGTGTAACACCCCTTCTCCCCGCTGTAATCTCTACTTAAACATGGTTCTCAACTCCATATATTATTTCCCAATGATCTATGGTTATCCTATGATGTTTGAGTAGATCCGTTTTGTCATGTGGGTTAATCATGATGTTGGTTGGTATGATTGTATATTTTATTTATGGTGGTGTCCTACGGTGCCTTCCGTTCTCGCGTAAACGTGAGGGGCCCCCGCTGTAGGGTGTTGCAATATATTCATGGTTCGCTTATGGTGGGTTGCGAGAGTGACAGAAGCTTAAACCCGAGTAAGTGGGGTATGACGTATGGGAGTAAAGAGGACTTGATACTTAATGCTATAGTTGGGTTTCACGACCTTAATGATCTTTAGTAGTTGCGGATGCTTGCTAGGGGTCCAATCATAAGTGCATATGATCCAAGTAGAGAAATTATGTTAGATCATGCCTCTCCCTCATATAAAATTGCAAGAATGATTACCGGTACTTGTTATCGATTGCCTAGGGACAAATAACTTTCTTGTTGACACAAACCCTTTTACTAAACACCTAACTTTTATTATCTTAGAAAGTACTTCTAGTTTTATTCTTGCAAAGTAGTTCTAGCATCACACCTACAAAATAGTTTCATACTTGTTGTCTGTAAAGCAAACGTCAAGTGTGCGTAGAGTTGTATCGGTGGTCGATAGAACTTGAGGGAATATTTGTTCTGCCTCGTTGGGTTCGACACTCTTATTTATCGAAGAAGGATACAAACGATCCCCTATACTTGTGGGTTATCAATGATCATACAAAAAAATTATGCGGGATTGAATTTTTTCTCTAGAAATCTTTTAGATTCCGCCGCGGGTGGTACTTTTATGGAAATTACTTTGGGTGAAGCTACTAAATTGTTTGATAATATTATGGCAAATTATTCACAATGGCATACCGAAAGAGCTCCTACTAGTAAAGAAAGTTAATTCAGTTGAAGAAATTTCTACTTTGAGTGAAAAAGTTGATGCTCTTATGAAATTGGTTGCTAATAAAAATGCTCCTATTGATCTTAATGATGTGCCTTTGTCTACTTTGATTGAGCAAAATAGTGATGCCATAGATGTGAATTTTGTTTCGCGATTTTTTTTAATAACAATGCTTATAGAGGTAATTTTAATCCTAGACCTTTTCCGGGAAATTTCTCTAATAATTATGGTCATTCCTATAGTAATCCTTCTTATAATAATAGGAACACCTCCGATCTTGAGAATAATATTAAAGAATTTATCAAAAAAGTTGTGTAAGATTGAAGATATGTCTAGAAGCAATGAAGCATTGATAGAATTTCTCATGATGTAGAAAATCTCAAGATGAATTTTTTGTGGCTAAGGTTGAGGAATCAATTAAAGCTTTACATGTCTCTATGGATGAAAGTAAGAAAAGAACCGCTATGCTTAGAGCTAGAAGAGAATTTTTAGAAAAAACATTTTCTAGTGATTGCTTTCATAAAAATGATGAAGATCCTAAAGTGATTCGTGTTTCTTCTATTGATTCCTTGTTTAGTAAAATTAGAAATTATGAAAAAGGGACTGAACAAGAGTCAACTTTAGCTATAAGGCGTCCCGATAATTCGGAGGGTGAAAATCTTGTTGAGAAAATTGATAAAAGTGGGTTTGGAGAGGTCAAAACTTTAACTAGTGACGTGCCCACTCTTTTGGATTACAAAGACTTTAGTTATGATAATTGCTATTTGATTGATTGTATTTCTTTGTTGCAATCCATGATAAATTCACCCCATGCTTATGAACAAAATAAAGCTTTTACTAAACATATTGTTGATGTTATGATGAAAGCTTTGGAAGAAAAATTGGAATTAGAGATTTCAATTCCTAGAAAATTACATGATGAATGGGAACCTACTATCAAAGTCAAGATTAAAAATTATGAGTGTTTTGATTTATGTGACTTGGGTGCTAGTGTTTCTACAATTCCAAAATCTTTATGTGATGTGCTTGGTCTTACCGATATTGAAGAATGTTCTCTAAATTTGCACTTGGCGGATTCTACTATTAAAAATCCTATGGGAAGAACTAACGATGTTCTTATTCTTGCAAATAGGAATTATGCACCCATAGATTTTATTGTTCTTGATATTTATTGAGATCCATCTTGTCCAATTATTCTTGGTAGGCCATTTTTACGTACTATCGGTGCCGTGATTGATATGAAAGAAGGCAATATTAAATTTCAATTTCCACTAAGGAAGGGCATGGAACACTTTTCTAGAACTAGAATTAAGCCACCATATGAATCAATCGTGAGGGCATCTTATGGATCTAGAACTAAAGATGACAACACTTAGATCCTTGCACTATTCCTAGCTAAGGGCGTAAAACCATAGCGTTTGTTGGGAGGCAACCCAATGAATGAAATTTAATTTGTCTTTTTCTTTCTGTTTTTGAGTGTTTGCACAATTATTCTAATTTTATGATTGTGTTTTTTTGTGTTTTAATTAGTGTTTGTGCTAAGCAAAGCCTTTGGGACCATGTTGGGTGATAGTTGCTTTGATCTTGTTGAAAAACAGAAACTTTGCGCGCCAGTCACAGAATTGTTAAAAATCACATAAGCGTGATAAAATTCTGAATTTTTTACACAAGATTGATATACAAATTGCCTACGTTGTCCCAATTTTTCAGAACTTTTGGAGTTACATAAGTATTTGTAGTTTTTAGATTTCTACAAACTATTCTGTTTTTGATAGATTCTGTTTTCTTTGGGTTGTGTGCTTATTTCGATGAATCTATGGTTTGTATTGGAGGGTATAAGCTATAGCAAAGTTGGAATACAGTAGATATAATGAAAAAATAAAATATGAATGGGTTTGCAACAATACTTATAGTATTGATTTGCTTTGTTATACTATCAGATCTCACGAAGGTTTTGTTGAGTTTTCTGTGATTGAAGTTTTCAAGTTTTGGGTGAGATCACGATGGATGAAGGAATAAGGAGTAATAAGAACCTAAGCTTGGGGATGCCCATGGCATCCCAAGCTATTTTCTAAAATAGAAGCAAGCAACTTTGTCCATCCCATGGCATCCCGAGTGGCATCCCCTCTTTCTTCTAACGACCATCAGTATTTTACTTGGAGCTATATTTTTATTCGTCACATACCATGAGTTTTGCTTGGAGCGTCTTGTATGATATGAGTCTTTGTTTGTTTTGCTTTTTATTTTTAGTCATGAATCCTTGCTAGACACACCTATTTTAGAGAGACAATATTATGCTATAACTTGTTAGATTTGCTCTCTATGCTTCACTTAAATCTTTATGAGCTATGGAATTGCTCTAGTGCTTCACTTATATCTTTTTGAGCACGGTGTGCATTATTATTTTTGAAGAAATTCTCTCATGCTTCACTTAGATTTATTTGAGAGTTACTAAATTTTTTAAGAAATTCTCTCTTGCTTCACTTAAATTATTTTGAGAGAAGAAAATTTTATGCTCATGTTCTTCACTTAGATTTGTTTGAGCTATCAAAAGCAACTTATGAAATTAGTCCCATAGTGATAGATATTCAAGAGGGATATAATAAAAACTTTCATGAAGATCATTGGACAAAATAAACTTGATTCCTTGTAATAGTTATGAGATATGTTGATATAATATGTGAGTCATGTTGATGAGTAATTATGCTTTAGTAAGAATATTGGTGTTAAGGTTTGTGATTCCCTATGCAAGCACGAAAGTCAATAGTTATGCAATGAAATTACACCCTACTTGTGGTGCATTATTCGGTGTTCATTATGCTTAATGCTCGCTTATGAGATTTTTCATTTCTTGGTTGGATGCTTCTCAATCTTTTGCTAGCCTTCATTTGCACTATGTATGATCGCTACTTGTGCATCCAAAATTCTTAAACCATTTTTTGCCATATGAGTCCACTATACCTACCTATATGCGGTATTTCCGTGCCGTTCTAAGCAAATTTGTATGTGCCATCTCTAATTTCAAAATAAATTTCTCTTTTGTGTGCTCGTATAGCTCATGAAACGGTAGGGGGTGGCTGATATATTTCCATGCTAGATGTGTTATTCTCAAGATGAGTGTTTATTCACTTGTTATTGCACAAGAGTACAGCAAAGGTATTAGGGATGCCAAGTCCCGAAATGAAAAATGAATTTACTTTATGTTGTCAAATAATAAATTCCATAAATTTCATGGAAAGTGTTGGTATGGAAGGCACCCGTGGATACGGCTAGCCATGGAAAGTGAAAGTATGGTGGAGAATGGAATAAACTTTATTTTCTGCTTGGGAACCGCCTATGATATATCTAGCATGGAAAGTATTGGGAACTACCTGATCGCTTTCGTTGACAAGAAAAGCATGCCACCCAAAATGTTTTTATCTATCTTTTTCACTTTGAGCTTTGGCACCTCTACAAATCCCTACTTCCCTCTGCGAAGGGCCTTTCTGTTACTTTATGCAATTTTTATTTTATTTTGAGTCTCCATCTTCTCTTATGAAGCACCAACTAAGGGGCACTATGATCATACTTGAGCAATGGGTGTAGCTAATATGCGAGTGTGTTTCATGAATGGATCAATGATTGAGCATACTGAGCTAGGGATAACTTGCTTTAGTGTTGATATTTTGAAAGACATGGTTGCTTGTTGATATGCTTGAGTATTGAAATCTTCATGTCAAAACTAGACTATTGCTTTGAACCATATAAAAGTCCAAATGTCCATGCTACAAAGAAAAGAATATGTGATGAACATGTTAGGTAGCATTCCACATCAAAAATTCTTGTTTTTATCATTTACCTACTCGAGGAGGAGCAGGAATTAAGCTTGGGGATGCTGATACGTCTCTAATGTATCTATAATTTTTTTATTGTTCCATGCTATTATATTATCATTCTTGGATGTTTTACAATCATTTTATAGCAACTTTATATCATTTTTTGGGACTACCCTATTGACCTAGTGCCCAATGCCAGTTGCTGTTTTTTGCTTGTTTTTTACTTCGCAGGAAATCAATACCAAACGGAGTCCAAACGCAGCGAAACTTTTTGGTGATTTTTCTGGACCAGAAGACACAAGATGGGCCCAGAAAGTACCTGAGGGGGGCTCCGAGGGGAGCACCACCCACCAGGGCGCGCCTGGGGGCCCAGGCACGCCCAGGTGGGTTGTGCTCTCCTCGGTCGCCTCCCGCACCACCTCTTCGCTCTATAAATACCCCAATATTACAGAAACCATAGGGGAGTTAACGAAAATCAATTCCAGCCACCGCAAGTTCTAGAAACCACAGATCCAATCTAGACACCATCATGGAGGGGTTCATCATCCTCATTGGTGCCTCTTCGATGATGCGTGAGTAGTTCATTGTAGACCTACGGGTCCGTAGTTAGTAGCTAGATGGCTTCCTCTCTCCCTTTTGATTCTCAATACAATGGTCTCTTGGAGATCTATTTGATGTAACTCTTTTTGCGGTGTGTTTGTCGGGATCCGATGAACTTTGAGTTTATGATCAGATCTATGTTTTTATCCATGAAAGTTATTTGAGTCTTTTGATCTCTTATATGCATGATTACTTATAGCCTCGTATTCTTCTTCGAAACTTTGGTTTAGTTAGGCCAACTAGATCGATTTTTCTTGCCATTGGAAGAGGTGCTTTGTGATGGGTTCGATCTTACGGTGCTTGATTCCAGTGACAGAAGAGGAACCAACACGTATATATCGTTGCTACTAAGGATAACAAGATGGGGTCTATTTCTACATAAATAGATCTTGTCTACATCATGTCATCATTCTTATTGCATTACTCCGTCTCCACGAACTTAATACACTAGATGCATGCTGGATAGCGGTCGATGTGTGGAGTAATAGTAGTAGATGCAGGCAGGAGTCAGTCTACTAATCTTGGACGTGATGCCTATATAATGATCATTTCCTCGATATCTTCATGATTATTTGAAGTTCTATCAATTGCCCAACAGTAATTTGTTTATCCACCGTATGCTATTTTTCTCGAGAGAAGCCACTAGTGAAATCTACGGCCCCCGGGTCTCTTCTTTATTATATTTGCCTTCGCGGTCTATTTTTATTTTATTTTATTTTCAGATCTATTAATCCAAAAACACAAAAATACCTTGCTACAATTTTTATTTATTTATTTTATCTCGCATTCCCGCGAGATCTATTTATCCAATCTACTACAATTTTACCTATCTTTTTACCCATGAGGGATTGACAACCCCGTACGTCGGGTTGCAAGTAGTTGTTCTTTGTGTGCAGGAGTTGTTTACGTGGTGTTGTGTGGTTCTCCTACTGGTTCGATAACCTTGGTCTCATCGCTGAGGGAAATACCTACCGTAGCTGTGTTGCATCATCCCTTCCTCTTCGGCAAAATACCGACGTAGTTCAAGACGCATCATGATCACATGATTAAGCTACTTTAATAATCATGTTTTATAGATTTTATTTCAATAATGTGCCAAGTAAAGCCTTTGGGATAGTGTGGATACTTGCTGAATGGATTTTGTGCAAAAACTTAAACTTTTGCGCTAAGTGAAGGAATTTACATTTTTACTGGAATGTGATCTTGGTATAAAATTATTACATAGTATCGATATACAAATTTCCCATGTTTTCCTAATTTTTACATAGTATTGAACAAGCAAAGTATGGTTTTTGTTCACATCATTACAAACTGTTCTGTTTGGACAGATTCTATTTTCAGTGCATAGTTTGCTTGTTTTATAGTTTCTATGGGTTATATTGGTCAATATAAATTGTAGAAATGATATATTACAATAGGCATTATGTAAGAAAAATTATGAATTGTGTGTTGACAGTATCAAAGTGCATGATTTGATATTTATCATACTAACCTATCTCACGAAGTTCAGTTAAGTTTTGTGTCATTGAAGTTTTCAAGTTTTGGGTGAGATATCAATATGAGGAAAATAAGGAGTGGAAAGACCCTAAGCTCGGGGATGCCCAAGGCACCCCAAGGTAATATTCAAGGAGTCCTCAAGCATCTATGCTTGGGGATGCCCTGGATGGCATCCTCTCTTTCATCTTCAATATTATCGGTAACCTCACATGGAACTATATTTTTATTTGTTACATAATATGTGTTTTGCTTGGAGCGTCTTTTCGTTTAGTTTTTTGTTTAAATAAAATAGTTGGTTCTGGAATCTTGATTTGAAGAGAGTCTTCACATAGCTACTTATTTACTTAACTACTCTTTGTGCTTCGCTTATATCTTTTTGGGAGTTGTTTCTCATTTACTCTTGTGCTTCACTTATATATCCTAAGAGTGAATTGCCGAATGAATTGACTATCCTAAATCTGAAATTATACATGTTCCATATGCTTATTAGTAGTTTCACATTGAGTTTAGAAAGTAAAATCTATTGAAATTTGACATTCACAATATTGGTCCTACAAGCAATTCATGAAAGATTAGTATGAGGAAGAGAAACTTCACATACAAATATATTATCTTGGACACCTTTTATGATTGTGAATACCCATTAATTATGTTCAAACTCGATCATATTAGTTGAAGTTGGACAAGGAAGACAACGTAATGTGTTATGGTTGGGTATATTTGCATAGAAGTTATATTGTTATGGATCCTCCAACTTGTGGTGCTTGTTTATAATCTTTGCTAGCCAAAAAAAATTTGTACTAAGCGGGAATACTGCTTGTGCATCCAAAATTCTTGAGCCAAGTTTCTTCCATGAGGGTCCACCATGTCTCACTAGTACAGCGAGCTCCTAAACAAACGGTTTTTAACCCCTTTCCGCGACGGCCTTTGGAACCGTCGCCAAGTGAGTGTGGGCGATAGGGGGGTCCTTCCCACACTACCCAGAAAGCGTCGGGGATATGCCCTCCTGGCACACACGCTCGGCAAAATGAGGTTGTGTGCGACCGGCGAGCACTCAAATACAGAAATACATACAGTAGTGCTAAAAATACAATTATACAGGCGAAATCATTTCCGGTCGTATGTACATCCCACACGGTCAACCAGCACTAAACGTTTCCGTTCGTATATACATCCCACACAGTCGCTCCAAGGAAAACGTTTCTTTTTGCAAGTACAACACACACAATTTTCCCGGATCGTTTGTGATAGCGTTTCCATTGCACACGGTATTAACAATTTTATCGTTTGCGTTATTGAATTCATCACACATGGTGCCTAGAAGAAACTATGTGTCAAGGGATGTCCATCACACATAGTTTTTATGTGGTAAACGTTTGTGCCAGGTGGCCTAACGCAAACAGTTTTAAAGAGGATGTCGTGTGTGATTGTTCATTTATCTAACACGGTTTACTCCTAGAAACTGTGTGCGTTTTGAATGCATCGCACACGATGTTTTCTCAATAACCGTTTGCAATTGAAAAACCCAATTAGCAGGCTAATTATTCGATTATTCGTAATCCATTTATTAATCTAAGTGACATTTCATATTAAGCACACAATATATTTCATTTTCATAATTGAAATACATTAGAGTACAACATCATATAGCTTCAGCACTCAGCTACCCTATTACACAACTACACCAGGACCAAGTTTCACATGCAACATCTATAACCTTTTGAAATTAGCATCATAGACGGTACATAGACAGATGTATCTCATCTGGAAAACTGCTGAAGCAGAAGGCGAATATTGAGCCTTCATTGATGTTAAAGGTCTTTGTAACTTTAGGCGAGTGCCTGTGGATGATTGACCGTCCATCCTTCTTCCTCTTCAGGAACACTTCAATATTGAACCGTGGGTGTTGTATGAATAACTTCCTTGCCTCCTGACCATACAGGTGGTTTGAGAGGTAATCATCAGTGAACTGCTTTGGAAAGGCCTGAAAACAAGGGTGTGCATAAATATCTTCTCTATATTGGAAATGGGGCAAAGCAATAAAAAGGCAAGGTATAATAGTTAGTACCATCCTGTAGTGACTGATGCCTTCTTCATTGTGCAGACAAAGATCTTGTTGTTTTTTGTCGCTAATTTCTTTATCCTAACAACCTTTCTGAGTTTCTTGACTTGACTGATATTCATGGACAACTCATTTCCCCACATGCAAAAGGGTCGAACAGTGGGTCAAAACCTCTGACAGCAGGACCTACATGTGCAAGAACAAATTGTTAAAACACTAAATATTAGAATGGTTCCTGCAATTGCACAATAATGTGCTATTAGACAACGGACCATCCATGTGCTAACCTCGATTGTAAACCTCAATGCTTCCCATTGTTTCCCTGCAACACATATATGGTAGTTAGTCATCAGGTTAAGTAAGGGTTCGCATGTTATCAGTAAAATATGTTGATAAAAAATAAGCACATTGCAGATTCATCAGATTAATTCAAGCCACATGGAAAACCCATTTATCCAAACCAATCATGACTAAGAACTAGGAAATATAGGACTTGTATATGTTTCTCATGTATTAAGTGCAGCCAAATTCGATTTATTCCTCACATGCACAACAATACAAAATTCTACCCACGACAATTGGACATTGCAGTGTAGAATTGAACCAAGCAGTTAGCTAAACACCACAACAAATGAACCAAACATTAACTGGGCACCACGTCGCACAATATAACATACTCATAATAGAAGATCAGACGGTTAACCAAACGAAGCATGCTTAACAACTTGGAAATATAGCAATTGTATTTGTTTCTCATGTATTTAGTATAGCCAAATTCGATTTATTTCTCACATGGTATACAATAACAGAATGCAGCCACAACAATTGAACATCACATTGCAGAACTGAACCAAGCAGTTAACTAAACACCACAACAAATGAACCAAACGTTAACTGAGCACCACATTGCACAATATAACATACTCGTAATAGATGATCAGACAGTTAACCAAACCAAGCATGCTTAACAACTTGGAAATATTGCACCCTGAAGAATTGAACATCACATTTGCAGAATTGAACCAAGCAGTTAACTGAACGCCACATTGCACGACATATAGAACATATACACTATAGCAGAAGATTGCATGGTAAAAGTAGTTAGCACAATTCACTAGAATTTGTGAAGGAAAGGCAGTAGCTAGCAAACGATGGCCTCGAGAAAAAGCCACGAACTGTCGTTTAAGAAGCCAACCGCGTCGCGGTGTCGGCATGCGAGGCGTCAACGATGGCCTCGACGGCGAGGTGCTCCTCCAAGATCTGGGGGTCGGCACTTATGGCAGCCATCGTGACCTCATCCGCGCGTGCGGCCGCGATTTGCTTCTCCGCTACCAAATGCTCCTTGAGATCCTGGCTATACTGCGTGCACCATGGCTTAGGCCGGCGCTTATTTGGTGGAGGGGTTGGTGATTTGGGTGGAAGGTGTCACGTCGCGCCGGCGGTCAGGGCATGTGGGATGTGGAAGGAGGAGGAGGATGGGGTCAGGTGTGGATTACCTGCCTGGATAGGCGAGGCCGAGCAGCGTGAAGGAGGGTCACCGGCGAGGAGGCGGCGCTGCAAGCAAGGAGTGAAGGTTTCAACTTGGAAAGGAAGGTGGAAAGGGGGGAAATGTGGCTTTTGGTAAGGGGGAGGGGGTGTGGAGGTAGATATTTCCACGGAAGCCGAAAATTTGGAATCACTTCAGCCAAAAAACTGGCGCGCAAAGTGTCATCAGACATGGTCCCTTATTCAGAACCGTGTACGATATGTGAACATCACAAATGATTCAGATAGCTTAACCCGTGTGTGATGAGTTTGAACGTCAAAAATTTTGGATCGAATTTCCATGGTTACAGTGGTCATCCACGTCATTGCATAATTTGGGTACACAAAGGAGACTACAACACACCCACAATTCTTAATCAAGCAAGTTCAGCAATTAAACAGAGCTAGCTGACCTAAACATTACTCTAACTAATTAAAGACCGGCGCTCTTAATTAAACAAAACAAAGAGTACTACTACGGCCGGTGCTCGTCGATCTCCGCCGCCGCCTCCATGTCCAGCTCGCGCCCGACGGTCTCCTGGGGAAGGGGCTCCATGGCATCAATTGCACCATACTCGGCAAGCATCTCGCCATCCGCGTCCGCCATATCTTTGGAATAGGCCGCCACAAGCAGGGCATGGGCGGCCGTGATCTGGGCTTTGGCGGGCTCCGTCGTGGCAAGGTATGCTGCGCAGGAATGGATGGCTGCTCGAACTCTCTCGGTGATTGCCAACTCTTCGGCCGTGGGTTGCCGACCGTTGTCGGAGAAGCTTCCTTCGATTTGTGCGATGAGCGCCACAAGCTGGGCGTGGATGGCCTTGACATGGTGGTGGGCTACCTCCATCAGGGCTAACGCCACCATTGCGGAACGAACAGCTGTTGTGCCGCTCTCGCTAGTTTCTATCCCCGAGGCAGATGCAGCTGCCACCGCGTGAGAAGCAACAGTGGCTATTTGGGCTGCCTTGGCCGCCCGGACGCAGATTGCGGTCGCCCTCACGAAGCTTGCTAGCACGCGCCTGGCGGCTGCGGTCGCGCTCTCGCTGGAGTGGGCCGCCAAAGTTGCCCTCACGACGCGGGTCCACGTCCCCATCTTTCACTGGCGACGATTGAACAGTGTAATGATATTTGGGGAGTGAGCTAGTGTGCTTGACACACCGGCTATTGACTGTAGCCGACGCACCTTCTCGCGTAAGCCATAGGCGTACTATACGCCGACGGTGCTCCAAGATATTTTGTGCTGCATCTCACACGGTTGGTGATAATAAATTGTGTGCGATCTAGTTGATTTTTTGTCTTGATTTGAATTACGTAATGAGGTCACAGCTGCAAAGGATGGTGTTTGAATTGCTAGAACTTTTATCTGCAGTGAACAAGCAACTATAGGTGTGTCATCAAAAAAATTGGAATTATTCAGGGTTCGTTTGGACGTTTTTATACATTAACTTGGTTTTGTAGGCATTTCAGGTGCATAATTCAAATTTGAACTACATGCACATGCTCCAGTGCATATAAACTGGTTGAAAAATCAAATATGTGTCCTTGGTTGCATGCTTAGGTCCCATGCAAGAAATGGGAATGAATATGAAACACCCAGCCACCGTCACTCGGCCGCAAACATTGAGATACTTGGGTTTTAAATTCTAGTAAATCCAAAACTCGTCTGAAATTCATGAAACTTGGCATGCTATCATGGAGCGGCATCAACATGTCGTGGTAAAAAATTTGTCCCATTTGGGGCAGTTTTGGGTATAAGCTTCTCGTAAACCAGAGCTTCTCACAACAAGCATGATGGTTTCGGTAGGGAACGCCCCACCTTTGGGGACGAAATGATATCTGTTGCCTCTCATTGCTTCCAAAAAATTTCTCATGTCAACATAGAACAACAGGAGTGTTGTGTTATTTTTTGTGATTTTTCGGGGTACCTTTGGACATTTTTATGCATTAAGTGAATTTTCAATGCATTTATGTGCATAATTCAAATTTGAACTACATGCACATGCTCCAGTGCATATAAATTGGTTGAAAAATCAAATATGTGTCCTTCGGTGCATGCTTAGGTCCCATGCAAGAAATGGGATTGAATTTCAAACACCCTGCCACCGTCACTCGGCCGCAAACATTGAGATACATGTCTTTTAAATTCTAGTAAATCCAAAACTCGTCTGAAATTCATGAAACTTGGCATGCTATCATGGAGCGGCATCAACATGTCGGGGTAAATTTTTTGTCCCATTTGAGGTAGGTTTGGGTATAAGCTTCTCACAAACCAAACCTTCCCACAACAAGCGTGATGCTTTCGGTAGGGAATGTGCCACCTTTGGGGACGAAACGATATCCGTTGCCTCTGATTGCTTTCAAAAAAATCGAGTGTCAACATAGAACAACAGGAGTGTTGTGTTCAATTTCTGAATTTTTCGGGGTTTGTTTGGACATTTTTATACATTAACTGGGTTTCCCACGCATTTTATGCGCATAATTCAAATTTGAACTACATGCACATTCTCCAGTGCATATAAACTGGTTGAAAAATCAAATATGTGTCCTCGGTTGCATGCTTAGGTCCCATGCAAGAAATGGGAATGAATTTCAAACACCTTGCCACCGTCACTCGGTCGCAAACATTGAGATACTTGGTTTTTAAATTCTAGTAAATCCAAAACTCGTCTGAAATTCATGAAACTTGGCATGCTATCATGGAGCGGCATCAACATGCAGTGGTAATTTTTTTGTCCCATTTGGGGCAGGTTTGGGTATAAGCTTCTCACAAACCAGAGCTTCGCACAACAAGCATGATGGTTTCGGTAGGGAACGTGCCACCTTTGGGGACGAAACGATATCCGTTGCCTCTGATTGCTTTCAAAAAAATTTGAGTGTCAACATAGAACAACAGGAGTTATGTGTTCAATTTTGGAATTTTTCGCGGTTCGTTTGGACATTTTTATACATTAACTGGGTTTCCCAGGCATTTTATGCGCATAATTCAAATTTGAACTACATGCACATTCTCCAGTGCATATAAACTGGTTGAAAAATCAAATATGTGTCCTTGGTTGCATGCTTAGGTCCCATGCAAGAAATGGGAATGAATTTCAAACACCTTGCCACCGTCACTCGTCCGCAAACATTGCGATACCTGGTTTTTAAATTCTAGTAAATCCAAAACTCGTCTGAAATTCATGAAACTTGGCATGCTATCATGGAGCGGCATCAACATGCCGTGGTAAAAAATTTGTCCCATTTGGGGCAGGTTTGGGTATAAGCTTCTCACAAACCAGAGCTTCTCACAACAAGCGTGATGGTTTTGGTAGGGAACGTGCCCCCTTTGGGGACGAAACGATATTCGTTGCCTCTTATTGCTTTCAAAAAAATTCGAGTGTCAACATAGAACAACAGGAGTGTTGTGTTAAATTTTGGAATTTTTCGGGGTTCGTTTGGACATTTTTAGACATTAACTGGGTTTTCGAGGCATTTTATGTGCATAATTCAAATTTGAACTACATGCACATTCTCGATTGCATATAAACTGGTTGAAAAATCAAATATTTGTCCTTGGTTGCATGCTTAGGTCCCATGCAAGAAATGGGAATGAATTTCAAACACCCTGCCACCGTCACTCGGTCGCAAACATTGAGATACATGGCTTTTAAATTCTAGTAAATCCAAAACTCGTCTGAAATTCATGAAACTTGGCATGCTATCATGGAGCAGCATCAACATGCCGTGGTAAATTTTTTGTCCCATTTGGGGCAGGTTTGGGTATAAGCTTCTCACAAACCTTAGCTTCTCACAACAAGCGTGATGGTTTCGGTAGGGAACGTGCCACCTTTGGGGACGAAACGATATCCGTTGCTTCTTATTGCTTCCAAAAAATTTCTCATGTCAACATAGAACAACAGGAGGGTTGTGTTATTTTGTGATATTTCGGGGTACGTTTGGACATTTTTAGCATTAAGTAAATTTTCAATGCATTTATGTGCATAATTCAAATTTGAACTACATGCACATGCTCCAGTGCATATAAATTGGTTGAAAAATCAAATCTGTGTCCTTCGGTGCATGCTTAGGTCCCATGCAAGAAATGGGAATGAATTTCAAACACCCTGCCACCGTCACTCGACCGCAAACATTGAGATACATGTCTTTTAAATTCTAGTAAATCCAAAACTCATCTGAAATTCATGAAACTTGGCATGCTATCATGGAGCGGCATCAACATGCCAGGATAAATTTTTTGTCCCATTCTTCAAAAGTAATTTTTTGTCCCATTCTAGTATATCCAAAGACGATGTAAACACGCTCGGTGTTATGGGCTTGGCCTGCAAGAACCTTGTCGAAATCCATGACCACTACATGGTCTGGGGCAGCACGAAGAAGGACTCCCTGGTCGAACTCGCCTCGGCCATCATCGACCCCTACTACGAAAAGATGAAGCAGGATGCCCAGAGAACAAGTCCCCTATCCTCGCACAGGGCCTGGATGCGGCAACTGGATGAACCGCACCTCAGGTTCGCGGCCAAGAGCGTGTACACATGCTACGAGATGCACAGGCGGATCGTTGACATGAGGAAGTGCCTCGTCACCCAAATCGACGAGCCCGGATCGAGCCACAAGCAGAGCAAGCGTCACAAGAAGTAGACGATGACCAGATGATCGTTTATGCTAGTTAATCATGCATGTAATATATAGTTTACTTTATTGGTGTGTGGAAATGTCATGTTTGTAGTAGCCACCTATGTAATTATGCATATAATAGTTTACTTTGGTGTGTGCAAGTGCCATGGTTGTAGTAGCCACCTATGTAAGTGGATGTTTAATTTGGTTATGCAAGCATGTCCTTATATGTTTTGTGTGTGTGTGTGGGTTTGTGTCTATATATATATGTTGTTGTTCTGTATGCAATCCCATCGCACAACACACACGTCTTATTAGCAGCAACCGTCTGTATTATTATTGGTCTTCACACACATTTCTGATTACAGACCTGTTTGCCGCGTATCACACACATCTTGTTAAGTTGAACCGTTTTTGTTCTCATGTCTCAACGCAAACAGTTCATCTGAGTGAACCGCATGCCGTATATCGCACACACCTTCATCTGGCCGACTATTTCTTTTGTGTTGCCTAATCACAAACAGTTCATCCGAGTGAACCGTATCCTGTATATCGCACACACCTCCATCTGGTTACCCGTTTCTTTTGTTCCTCCTCATGGCAAACAGTTAATTGAACTGAACCGTATGCCCTGCATCGCACACGCAACTAAAATCTGAACCGTGTTTGATGGTTCCACCATCGCAAACGTTTTGCACCTTTTTGACGATTTTTTACACCACCGTTTGCGATTATGGCATCTCACACAGTTTCGTCGAAGGGTCTCTGATCGTAGTGTCGCGTTAGCAGCATCCTGTAGTAGTGTCTACCTATATGTTGTATTACCCTACCGTTCCAAGTAAATCTGTATGTGCCGTCTCTAAATCATTCACATAAACATCTGTTTGTGTGCCCGTACCGCTCATGGAGCGATGGGGCGGTCAATTTCTTCCATGCTAAGTGGGTTATTCTCACGACGAGCATTTATTCACTCGTGTTGAACGAGAGAGGCTGGTATTTGGGATGCCCAGTCCTGTTAAACAAAAAAAGAAAAATTTAATAAACTAAACCCCAGGAAATATTTTGATTGTTTGGAGGGCACCCATGGATTCGGCTAGCCATGGCTTGTGTTTGTATGGTTGTGGGGGCGTAAATATTTTCCTTTCGGCATGGGAACCTCCAATAATGTGTTTGGCATGGAAGACATTGAAATCCTTTGTCGTGACGTTGACAGGAAAAGCAAACCGCTCAAAATGTATTGACCTCTGTTATATGCTATGAGCTCTGGCACCGCTTCAAATTTCTGCTTCCCTCTATGGAGGGCATATCTTTTACTTTTCATGTCAATTTTATTTTTGTTGTGTCAACTTCTTATTCCAACCTCAGCTATTCTCCACTTGGCAAGCATCATGTGGTGGGGAAAGACCTAGACACATATATCCAGTCAAATATATTTGATCATGAATTATTATCATAGACAATTATCTCTATGATAAGTAAGTTGGGAGGCGAAACATTAAGTCCCTATCTTCCTCTGCGTTCGACGGATGTTGTTTGTTGCACAATTATGCTTTGAGTTCAAGAAATCATAGAAGACTATATGCTAATTGAGTATGTCGATGTCTTACTTAGACTTTTCCGAAAATAATATGAATTGTAATTGTTTGCTGACTAAGAACATAGGTTGTTAAGTTTCAGGAGAATGCATTATTTGAACCATAACATGTGAATTGATTGCTACTTTATCGTGATGAGTTTTATGAGAAAGAGTTGTTGTTTATGATGCTAGGAAAGTAATTGAACTTATCATTGATCAAACTTATGCACTATGCTAACATTCACACTTCATAAATTATTTCTTTTATCATTTACCTACTTGACTCGAGCAGGAATTAAGCTTGGAGATGTTGATATGTCTCCAACGTACCTATAATTTATGAATTATTCATGCCATGTTTGCAATTATTTTATATGGTTTTGGCGCACTTCTATATGATTTTCATGGACTAACATATTGACCTAGTGCCCTGTGAAGGAAATATGCCCTAGAGGCAATAATAAAGTTATTATTTATTTCCTTATATCATGATAAATGTTTATTATTTATGCTAGAATTGTATTAACTGGAAACTTGATACATGTGTAAATACATAGACAAACAGAGTGTCAC
Organism: Aegilops tauschii subsp. strangulata; assembly: GCF_002575655.3. Lineage (NCBI taxonomy): Eukaryota > Viridiplantae > Streptophyta > Magnoliopsida > Poales > Poaceae > Aegilops > Aegilops tauschii. Next base: position 554,755,432 of record NC_053041.3, on the reverse strand, counting down.
TAGTATGCCTCTACTTGACTAGCTCGTTGATCAAAGATGGTTATGTTTCCTAGCCATAGACATGAGTTGTCATTTGATTAACGAGATCACATCATTAGGAGAATGATGTGATTGACTTGACCCATTCCGTTAGCTTAGCAGTCGATCGTTTAGTATGTTGCTATTGCTTTCTTCATGACTTATACATGTTCCTATGACTATGAGATTATGAAACTCCCGTTTACCGGAGGAACACTTTGTGTGCTACCAAACGTCTCAACGTAACCGGGTGATTATAAAGGTGCTCTACAGGTGCTTCCAAAGGTACTTGTTGGGTTGGCGTATTTCGAGATTAGGATTTGTCACTCTGATTGTCGGAGAGGTATCTCTAGGGCCCACTCAGTAATGCACATCACTATAAGCCTTGCAAGCATTGTAACTAATGAGTTAGTTGCGGGATGATGTATTACGGAACGAGTAAAGAGACTTGCCGGTAACGAGATTGAACTAGGTATTAAGATACCGACGATCGAATCTCGGGCAAGTAACATACCGATGACAAAGGGAACAACGTATGTTGTTATGCGGTCTGACCGATAAAGATCTTCGTAGAATATGTGGGAGCCAATATGAGCATCCAGGTTCCGCTATTGGTTATTGACTGGAGAGGTGTCTCGGTCATGTCTACATAGTTCTCGAACCCGTAGGGTCCGCATGCTTAACGTTACGATGACGGTTATATTATGAGTTTATGTGTTTTGATGTACCGAAGGAGTTTGGAGTCCCGGATGAGATCGGGGACATGACGAGGAGTCTCGAAATGGCCGAGACGTAAAGATCGATATATTGGACGACTATATTCAGACATCGGAAAGGTTTCGAGTGATTCGGGTATTTTTCGGAGTACCGGAGAGTTACGGGAATTCGTATTGGGCCTTAATGGGCCATACGGGAAAGGAGAGAAAGGCCCCAAAGGGAGGCCGCACCCCTCCCCATGGACTAGTCCGAATTGGACTAGGGAGGGGGGGGCGCCCCCTTCCTTCTTTCTCCTTCGCCCTTCCCTTTTCCTACTCCAACAAGGAAAGGAGGAGTCCTACTCCCGATGGGAGTAGGACTCCCCCCTTGGCGCGCCCTCCTCCTTGGCCGGCCGCCTCCCCCTTGCTCCTTTATATACGGGGGCAGGGGCACCCCATAGACACAACAATTGACCAACGATCTTTTAGCCGTGTGCGGTGCCCCCTCCACCATATTACACCTCGATAATATCGTAGCGGTGCTTAGGCGAAGCCCTGCGTCGGTAGAACATCATCATCGTCACCACGCCGTCGTGCTGACGAAACTCACCCTGAACACTCGGCTGGATCGGAGTTCGAGGGACGTCATCGAGCTGAACGTGTGCTGAACTCGAAGGTGCCGTGCGTTCGGTAGTTGATCGGTCGGATCGTTAAGACGTACGACTACATCAACCGCGTTGTGTTAACGCTTCCGCTTTCGGTCTATGAGGGTACGTGGACAACACTCTCCCCTCTCATTGCTATGCATCACCATGATCTTCCGTGTGCGTAGGAATTTTTTTGAAATTACTACGTTCCCAACAGTGGTATCAGAGCCTGGTTTTATGCGTTGATGTTATGCACGAGTAGAACACAAGTGAGTTGTGGGCGATATAAGTCATACTGCTTACCAGCATGCCATACTTTGGTTTAGCGGTATTGTGAGATGAAGCGGCCCGGACCGACATTACGCGTACGCTTACGAGAGACTGGTTTCACCGTTGCGAGCACTCGTTGCTTAAAGGTGACTAGCGGGTGTCTGTCTCTCTCACTTTAGTTGAACCGTGTGTGGCTACGCCCGGTCCTTGCAAACGTTAAAACAGCACCAACTTGACAAACTATCGTTGTGGTTTTGATGCGTAGGTAAGAACGGGTCTTGCTAAGCCCGTAGCAGCCACGTAAAACTTGCAACAACAAAGTAGAGGACGTCTAACTTGTTTTTGCAGGGCATGTTGTGATGTGATATGGTCAAGACATGATGCTATATTTTATTGTATGAGATGATCATGTTTTGTAACCGAGTTATCGGCAACTGGCAGGAGCCATATGGTTGTCGCTTTATTGTATGAAATGCAATCGCCATGTAATTGTTTTACTTTATCACTAAGCGGTAGCGATAGTCGTAAAAGCAATAGTTGGCGAGACGACAACGATGCTACGATGGAGATCAAGGTGTCGCGCCGGTGACGATGGTGATCATGACGGTGCTTCGGAGATGGAGATCACAAGCACAAGATGATGATGGGCATATCATATCACTTATATTGATTGCATGTGATGTTTATCTTTTATGCATCTTATCTTGCTTTGATTGACGGTAGCATTATAAGATGACCTCTCACTAAAATTTCAAGATAAATGTGTTCTCCCTGAGTATGCACCGTTGCGAAAGTTCTTCGTGCTGAGACACCACGTGATGATCGGGTGTGATAGGCTCTACGTTCAAATACAACGGGTGCAAAACAGTTGCACACGCGGAATACTCAGGTTAAACTTGACGAGCCTAGCATATGCAGATATGGCCTCGGAATACGGAGACCGAAAGGTCGAGCGTGAATCATATAGTAGATATGATCAACATAGTGATGTTCACCATCGAAACTACTCCATCTCACGTGATGATCAGACATGGTTTAGTTGATTTGGATCACGTAATCACTTAGATGATTAGAGGGATGTCTATCTAAGTGGGAGTTCTTAAGTAATATGATTATTTGAACTTGAATTTATCATGAACTTAGTCCTAATAGAATTTTTTGCAAATTATGTTGTAGATCAATAGCTCGCGTTGTTGCTTCCCTGTGTTTATTTTGATATGTTCCTAGAGAAAATTATGTTGAAAAATGTTAGTAGCAAAGATGCGGATTGGATCCGTGATCTGAGGATTATCCTCATTGCTGCACAGAAGAATTATGTCCTTGATGCACCGCTAGGTGACAGACCTATTGCAGGACTAGATGCAGACGTTATAAACGTTTTGTCTAGCTCAATATGATGACTACTTGATAGTTTAGTGCACCATGCTTAATGGCTTAGAATCGGGACTTCAAAGACGTTTTGAACGTCATGGACCATATGAGATGTTCCAGGAGTTGAAGTTAAATATTTCAAGAAAATACCCGAGTTGAGAGATATGAAGTCTCCAACAAGTTCTATAGCTAAAAGATGGAGGAGAATAGCTCAAGCAGTGAGCATGTGCTCAGATTGTCTGGGTACTACAATCGCTTGAATCAAGTGGGAGTTAATCTTCCAGATAAAATAGTGATTGACAGAATTATCTAGTCACCATCACCAAGTTAGTAGAACTTCGTGATGAACTATAGTATGCAAGGGATGACGAAAGTAATTCCCGAGCTCTTCGTGATGCTGAAATCGACGAAGGTAGAAATCAAGAAAAACATCAAGTGTTGATGGTTGACGAGACCACTAGTTTCAAGAAAAGGGCAAAGGGAAAAAGGGGAACTTCAAGAAGAACGGCAAGCAAGTTGCTCAAGTGAAGAAGCCTAAGTCTGATCCTAAGCCTGAGACTAAGTGCTTCTACTGCAAAGGGACTGGTCACTGGAAGCGGAACTACCCCAACTATTTTGTGGATAAGAAGGATGGCAAAGTGAACAAAGGTATATTGGATATACATGTTATTGATGTGTACTTTACTAGTGTTTATAGAAATCCCTCGATATTTGATACTGGTTCAGTTGCTAAGAGTAGTAACTCGAAACGGGAGTTGCAGAATAAACAGAGACTAGTAAAAGGCGAGGTGACGATGTGTGTTGGAAGTAGTTCCAAGATTGATATGATCATCATCGCACACTCCCTATTCTTTGGGGATTAGTGTTGAAACTAAATAAGTGTTATTTGGTGTTTGCGTTGAGCATGAATATTATTTGATCATGTTTGTTGCAATACGGTTATTCATTTAAATTAGAGAATAATTGTTGTTCTGTTTACATGAATAAAACCTTCTATGGTCATACACCCAATAAAATGGTTTGTTGGATCTCGATCGTAGTGATACACATATTCATAATAATGAAGCCAAAAGATGCAAAGTTAATAATGATAGTGCAACTTATTTGTGGCACTGCCGTTTAGGTCATATTGGTGTAAAGCGCATGAAGAAACTCCATACTGATGGGATTTTGGAATCACTTGATTACGAATCACTTGATGCTTGCGAACCATGCCTCATGGGCAAGATGACTAAAACGCCGTTCTCCGGAACTATGGAGAGAGCAACAGATTTGTTGGAAGTCATACATACAGATGTATGTGGTCCAATGAATATTGAGGCTCGTGGCGGATATCGTTATTTTCTCACCTTCACAGATGATTTGAGCAGATATGGGTATATCTACTTAATGAAACATAAGTCTGAAACATTTGAAAAGTTCATATAATTTCAGAGTGAAGTGGAAAATCATCGTAACAAGAAAAATAAAGTTTCTACGATCTGATCGTAGAGAAGAGTATTTGAGTTACGAGTTTGGCCTTCAGTTAAAACAATGTGAAATAGTTTCCCTACTCACGCCACCTGGAACACCACAGTGTAATGGTGTGTCCGAACATAGTAACCGTACTTTATTAGATATGGTGCGATATATGATGTCTCTTACCGATCTACCACTATCGTTTTGGGGTTATGCATTAGAGACAGCTGCATTCACGTTAAATAGGGTACCATCTAAATCCGTTGAGACGACATCTTATGAACTGGGGTTTGGCAAGAAACCAAAGTTGTCGTTTCTTAAAGTTTGGGGTTGCGATGCTTATGTGAAAAAGTTTCATCCTGATAAGATCAAACCCAAATCGGAGAAATGTGTCTTCATAGGATACCCAAAGGAGACAGTTGGGTACACCTTCTATCACAGATCCGAAGGCAAGATATTCGTTGCTAAGAATGGATCCTATCTAGAGAAGGAGTTTCTCTCGAAAGAAGTGAGTGGGAGGAAAGTAGAACTTGATGAGGTAATTGTACCTGCTCCCTTATTGGAAAGTAGTTCATCACAGAAATCTGTTCCTGTGACTCCTACACCAATTAGTGAGGAAGCTAATGATGATGATCATGTAACTTCAGATCAAGTTACTACCAAACCTCGTAGGTCAACCAGAGTACGATCCGCACCAGAGTGGTACGGTAATCCTGTTCTGGAAGTCATGTTACTAGACCATGATGAACCTACAAACTATGAGGAAGCGATGATGAGCCCAGATTCCGCGAAATGGCTTGAGGCCATGAAATCTGAGATGAGATCCATGTATGAGAACAAAGTGTGGACTTTGGTTGACTTGCCCGATGATCGGCAGGCCATAGAAAATAAATGGATCTTCAAGAGGAAGACGGACGCTGATAGTAGTGTTGCTATCTACAAAACTAGACTTGTCAGAAAAAGGTTTTTGACAAAGTTCAAGGTCTTGACTACGATGAGATTTTCTCACTCGTATCTATGCTTAAGTCTGTCTGAATCATGTTAACAATTGCCGCATTTTATGAAATATGGCAAATGGATAAACAAAACTGCATTCCTTAATGGATTTATTAAAGAAGAGTTGTATATGATGCAACAGGAGGTTTTGTCAATCCTAAAAGTGCTAACAAAATATGCAAGCTCCAGCGATCCATCTATGGACTGGTGCAAGCATCTCGGAGTTGGAATATACGCTTTGATAAGTTGATCAAAGCATATAGTTTTATACAACTTGCGGTGAAGCCTGTATTTACAAGATAGTGAGTGGGAGCACTACAACATTTCTGATAAGTATATGTGAATGACATATTGTTGATCGGAAATAATGTAGAATTATTCTGCAAAGCATAAAGGAGTGTTTGAAAGGAGTTTTTCAAAGAAAGACCTTGGTGAAGCTGCTTACATATTGAGCATCAAGATCTATAGAGATAGATCAAGACGCTTGATAAGTTTTTTCAATGAGTACATACCTTAACAAGATTTTGAAGTAGTTCAAAATAGAACAGTCAAAGAAAGAGTTCTTGCCTGTGTTACAAGGTGTGAAATTGAGTAAGACTCAAAGCCCGACCACGGCAGAAGATAGAAAGAGAATGAAAGTTATTCCCTATGCCTTGGCCATAGGTTCTATAAAGTATGCCATGCTGTGTACCAAATCTATTGTATACCCTACACTGATTTTGGCAAGGGAGTACAATAGTGATCTAGGAGTAGATCACTGGACATCGGTCAAAATTATCCTTAGAGGAATAAGGATATGTTTCTCGATTATGGAAGTGAAAAAAGGTTCGTCGTAAAGGGTTACGTCGATGCAAGTTTTGACACTAATCTAGATGACTCTAAGTCTCGGTCTAGATACATATTGAAAGTGGGAGCAATTAGCTAGAGTAGCTCCGTGCAGAGCATTGTAGACATAGAAATTTGCAAAATACTTACGGATCTGAATGTGACAAACCCGTTGACTAAAATTATCTCACAAGCAAAACATGATCACACCTTAGTACTCTTTGGGTGTTAATCACATAAGCGATGTGAACTAGATTACTGACTCTAGTAAACCCTTTGGGTGTTGGTCACATGTCGATGTGAACTATGGGTGTTAATCACATGGTGATGTGAATTATTGCTGTTAAATCACATGGCGATGTGAACTAGATTATTGACTCTAGTGCAAGTGGGAGACTGAAGGAAATATGCCCTAGAGGCAATAATAAAATTATTATTTATTTCCTTATATCATGATAAATGTTTATTATTCATGCTAGAATTGTATTAACTGGAAACTTGATACATGTGTGAATACATAGACAAACAGAGTGTCACTAGTATGCCTCTACTTGACTAGCTCGTTGATCAAAGATGGTTATGTTTCCTAGCCATAGACATGAGTTGTCATTTGATTAACAGGATCACATCATTAGGAGAATGATGTGATTGACTTGACCCATTCCGTTAGCTTAGCCTCGATCGTTTAGTATGTTGCTATTGCTTTCTTCATGACTTATACATGTTCCTATGACTATGAGATTATGCAAGTCCCGTTTACCGGAGGAACACTTTGTGTGCTACCAAACGTCACAATGTAACCGGGTGATTATAAAGGTGCTCTACAGGTGCTTCCAAAGGTACTTGTTGGGTTGGCGTATTTCGAGATTAGGATTTGTCACTCTGATTGTCGGAGAGGTATCTCTAGGGCCCACTCAGTAATGCACATCACTATAAGCCTTGCAAGCATTGTAACTAATGAGTTAGTTGCGGGATGATGTATTACGGAACGAGTAAAGAGACTTGCCGGTAACGAGATTGAACTAGGTATTAAGATACCGACGATCGAATCTCGGGCAAGTAACATACCGATGACAAAGGGCACAACGTATGTTGTTATGCGGTCTGACCGATAAAGATCTTCGTAGAATATGTGGGAGCCAATATGAGCATCCAGGTTCCGCTATTGGTTATTGACTGGAGAGGTGTCTCGGTCATGTCTACATAGTTCTCGAACCCGTAGGGTCCGCACGCTTAACGTTATGATGACGGTTATATTATGAGTTTATGTGTTTTGATGTACCGAAGGAGTTCGGAGTCCCGGATGAGATCGGGGACATGACGAGGAGTCTCGAAATGGCCGAGACGTAAAGATCGATATATTGGACGACTATATTCAGACATCGGAAAGGTTCCGAGTGATTCGGGTATTTTTCGGAGTACCGGAGAGTTACGGGAATTCGTATTGGGCCTTAATGGGCCATACGGGAAAGGAGAGAAAGGCCCCAAAGGGAGGCCGCACCCCTGCCCATGGACTAGTCCGAATTGGACTAGGGAGGGGGGCGCCCCCTTCCTTCTTTCTCCTTCTCCCTTCCCTTTTCCTACTCCAACAAGGAAAGGAGGAGTCCTACTCCCGGTGGGAGTAGGACTCCCCCCCTTGGCGCGGCCTCCTCCTTGGCCGGCCGCCTCCCCCTTGCTCCTTTATATACGGGGGCAGGGGGGCACCCCATAGACACAACAATTGATCAACGATCATTGAGCCGTGTGCGGTGCCCCCCCTCCACCATATTACACCTCGATAATATCGTAGCGGTGCTTAGGCGAAGCCCTGCGTCGGTAGAACATCATCATCGTCACCACGCCATCGTGCTGACGAAACTCTCCCTCAACACTCGGATGGATCGGAGTTTGGGCTAGATTCCTCCTTCTCAAACGCGAGATTAAAGATTGCCGCGATGCAGACGCGATCTTAGTATTTTGCAACAATTGCACGGACGAAGGAATCCTCAACGCCATCAACCGCCATCGCGTCTTACACTTCGCTGACTTGGCAACCATAGTACAGAAGTACTGCGCAATGGAAAGTGCCTGGAAAACTTAGGCAGATCGCTGGGAACCACCGGTTTCAACTCAGCCCCTCGTCCGGGCAAAAAGGACGCACCCTCGTGGGGCGCCTGACCCAATAGTAAAGAAATCTAAGCCCATTACGGGGCGTGGAACCATTCTGGAGGGATGGCTTGATAGGCCATGCAAAATACATACAACACCGGATAACACACCAACCCATAGCCTTAGGGCATTTTGGATACTCCGGCAAGTGGCCAAGAGCGGCGAGGATCTCCTCACTAAAAATACCCCAGAACAACACCCCCCGGAAGACGACGACCTCAGAGTATTGACGGTCTTCGAGACTTTCGCTTCAAAAAATCAGCGCAAAAGGGCACTCCGCGACCTTGCCGAAGTCTGCCAAGTCACAGCAATAAACCCTTGGAACGACACGGCCATAACTTTCAATGCTGGTGACGAACCAAAATTCAGGACAGTCCGGGCACCAGCCGCCTTGGTCCTCAGTCCAATTGTGGACGGATTTCGGCTCACCAAAGTGCTCATGGACGGCGGCAGCGACTAAACCTCATATACGAGGACACACTCAACAAAATGGAAATAGACAGGAGCCGCATCGAGCAAAGTAGCATGACCTTCCGAGGAATTATTCCCAGTCGGGAGGCGTGATGCGCGGGAAAAATCACACTTGATGTGGTATTCGGCACGCCGGAGAATTATCGGTCCGAAGAAATAACCTTGCAAGTCGCCCCTTTCAACAGTGGATATCACGCCCTATTGGGGCGAGATGCATTTGTGCGCTTTCAAGCTATACCTCACTACGGGTACATGAAGCTCAAGATGCCCGGGCTCAATGGTATAATCACTCTTGCCAGTGATCCGGACATAGCACTCCGTGCCGAAAATAAAACCACATCCCTGGCCCTCGAGGCATTGTCCGAAGCCCTCGCGGCCGAATAATTAACCGCACTACGCTCCATGGTGGATAGGGATGATGTAATCCTGGACAAGCGACCCAAATCCACCTCCTTTAAACCAGCAGACGAAATAGTCAAATTTCAAGTCCACCCAACGGACCCCAAGAAGACGACATCCATCGGGGCACAACTGGACCCAACAGTTAATGCCGCGCTACGAGAGTACCTGCACAAGAACTGGGACATATTCGCCTGGCATCCTTCTGATATGCCAGGAATCCCCCGCAGGCTGGCCGAACACGGCCTCAATATATTAAAGGGATATAAACCGGTCAAACAAACACTGCGGTGCTTTTCCGAACCCAAACATCAAGCTATGGGGGAGGAGCTAGCCAAGTTAATCGAGGCCAGATTCATTAGAGAAATAAAACACCCAGACTGGCTAGCAAACCTGGTGATGGTGCCAAAGAAGGATAAATCTTGGCGCCTGTGCATCGATTTCAAAGACCTTAATAAAGCTTGCCCTAAAGATCCCTTCCCCCTCCCCCGCATCGACTAGATTATCGATGCTACCGCAGGACACGACTCATTGTGCTTCCTCGACGCATATTCCGGATACCATCAAATCAAAATGAAGGAGTCCGACCAAGCCGCAACAACATTCATTACCCCATATGGGCCATTCTGCTTCAACACTATGCCCTTCGTGCTCAAAAACGCCGGGGCAACCTACCAACGCATGATTCAAACATGCCTGGAGAAACAGATCGGCAAGACAGTTGAAGCATATGTGGATGACGTCGTCATCAAAACTAGGCAAGTCGAGTCATTGATAGACGATCTACATCTCACATTCGACAACCACCGTACATATTGTCGGTGTCAAAACCGGCGGATCTTGGGTAGGGGGTCCCGAACTGTGCGTCTAAGGTCGATGGTAATAGGAGACAGGGGACAGGATGTTTACCCAGGTTCGGGCCCTCTCTATGGAGGTAATACCCTACTTCCTGCTTGATTGATCTTGATGAATATGAGTATTACAAGAGTTGATCTACCATGAGATCGTAATGGCTAAAACCCTAGAAGTCCAGCCTGTATGATTATGATGATGCCTCTATGGACTAAGCCCTCCGGTTTATATAGACACCGGAGGGGACTAGGGTTGTACAAAGTCGGTTACAGGGAAAGGAATCTTCATGTCCAGACGCCAAGCTTGCCTTCCACACCAAGGAGAGTCCCATCCGGACACGGGAGAGATTCTTCGGTCTTGTATCTTCACAGCCCATCAGTCCGGCCCACGTACTATAGTCCGGACGCCTGAGGACCCCTTAATCCAGGACTCCCTCAGTAGCCCCTGAACCAGGCTTCAATGACGAGGTGTTCGACGTGCAGATTGTCTACGACATTGCAAGGCGGGTTCCTTCTCGGAATACTCCTACGTAGTCTTTGGGCACAATGAACGTGTCCGGCTACAAAACAAGTACCACAGACAACCGCAGAGAGTATAATATTTCACGAGTCCAATCTGCTGACAACCTTTTGTAGCGTGACATCACGTCCCTGCCCGGTTATTATTTCGAACCGATTTTCGGCCTGCCGCTCCATATTTCAAGATGCAGTTTCTATTGGCACCTTGTCGCAGCAGAGATCGTGTCCCCTTATTACGGGATTCTCATAAATACGGGCATGGGTAATCCAACCGCGCCATCTGCACAGCCCTTGGGAACAGGCGAGTGGGGAAGCGCTTGATATTCACTACCTTTATAAGGAGATAAGGATTCCCCTCTTTCACCCATGCCTTCTCTCTCTGCCCTCCCATTCTCGAGCTCCAGCGCCCAAGTCCTCATCTTTTCCGCCTCAAGAAAGCAGTCGACCATTCCCGGATCTGGAGCACAAGGCAAGTGGATGGCATCTTCCGTCAAGGAGAAGGACATCACCAAGCTTCGGGAGGCCGGGTACCTGGCGAAAGAAATTGCCCACCGGCTTCCGGCCGAGGGGCAGATCGTCCCCACCCCGAAGCCCAATGAGAGGGTAGTGTTCATCCCCCACTTCCTCCGCGGGTTAGGGTTTCGTCTCCTCCCTTTCGTCCGCGGACTCATGTTCTATTACGGGCTAGACTTCCATGATCTAGCCGCAAACTCTTTCCTCAACATCTCGGCATTCATTGTCGTGTGCGAGGCCTTCCTCCGCGTTCCACCCCACTTCGGACTATGGCTCAAGATCTTCAATGTGAAGCCGAAGGTGGTGGATAGCCAACACGCAGAGTGCGGAGGTGCCATGGTGAGCAAGATGCCCAATGTCACATGGCCCAAAGGTACCTTTGTGGAGACTGTCAAAGAGTGGCAGAAACTGTGGTTCTACATCATAGTGCCCCGCGACGCCACCTGGGCCGCAGCTCCCGAATTCAAATCCGGAGCCCCAATGCGGCTCACCTCCTGGCTAGAGAAGGGCTTGAATTAGTCTTCATCGGATGAGCTGACAGCGCTGCAAATGCGCATCCAGAGCATGGTGGACAAGAACATCAAGCTCGTCAATGTGATCCAGGTGATGCTAGTTCACCGGATCCTTCCATGCCAGAGTCAGACCTGCCATTTATGGGAGTTCGATCCGGCCGAGCACCAGACCTTGCTACAGTTCTTCAGAACTATGCACAAAGATATCTGGAAGGTGCTTTCAAGGGCAACGAGACGCCGCCGGAGACAACCGAGGACCGTGGGCATGCCCTGGCCCATCCCGCCAGCGCGGTAAGTTTTTCGTGTTTCAAGGTGTATCCTTTACTTGCTTACTCAGGGAAGATACCTAAACTTCAATAGTTATTTTTTCAGGAATGGACAAAGAAGGCGGAGTGGATTAGGTGTCCGGCTCCGTTGCCCGAGGAACCAGCTATCCCGCTTCTGACGAAGATGCTGGTTCCGGCGCCCTACAAGGGGCCGGAGAAGAAGGCCAAGGGGGCCAGAGGTGGCCTCCGCCGCAAGGGCGCTTCGGACGTGACGTCCGAAGACAACGAGACTCACTCCTCCGCCGCCGAAGACGATGACAAGGAGGAGGAATAAAGCAACTCCCCCCTGAGGGGGGAAGGAAGAAGAGGGCAGCCTCCACAAATTTGGAGGCGGAGGCGTCCAAGAGGGGGAAGGGCTCCCTCGTGGATAACTCCGCGTGGGACGTCGACAGCAGCCCGGAACCGCGCCCCCGAGACAAGCCCATGGCCGAATCGTGAGTACTAGAAAACCCGGATGCGTCCATATATCCGGCCTCTCCACTTCATAGTCTAAACATGTTAAATTATGCAATTGCAGTCCAGCCCACGACAGCTCCCTGCGATCCTCATCAGGAGGTTCGCTGGATTCAAAGGCGATGGCCAGCGAGTCACCGCCGGCCGCTTACTCTCCCAAGGCCAAGGGCGATGCCGAGGTGCTATCCTGAAGGACCTTCCCAGGCCAGGGAGAGGTTCAGGAGGCCGTCAGGATGGCGCCGGAGGGTAAATCCTCGGCCGCCGGACACATGGGGGAGCAAATCCCCATGGAGACTGGCGATGGGGGCCATATTCTGTTCGGCCCCCAGCCGAATACGGTCCCGGAGACCTATACGGCTCCGGAATCCGGCGAGCAACCTCCTTCTAAAGAAGGAGGTGTGCCCATTCCGCCGGTGACCTCTGTCCACCCAGAGGCACCGAATAATCTGCTGGAAGCGCTACGAGGCACTTCCATTGTGGAGGAACACTGTATCCTTATGGGTACGGTGGTTGAGAGGGTTCAGTCCATTAAGAGCGGACTTACCGAAGCCTGCACCAGCCTGTTGACAGGCTTTGAGGTAAGCGACGCAAAAAAGAAAGTCACAGTATAGACAGTAGCCCCTGAGACACTGTCCGGTGTTCGAAAATAAAAGCCGGACAGAGGATCAAGTAATTTTCGCAGGAAACTAACTAAATGTGTCTTATGTGAATAAGCAGGCGTCGTTGTTGGACGCAACCTCTCATGCTGCTGAGGTCTCCGGACTAAAGCAGAGACTAGAGCGGGCCGAGGAAGAGCTCGGCCGTGTGAAAAACCTGCTGGAGGACAAGCAAGGTATGTGAAACCTTATGTATATCCGTAAAGGATGAATGCCTTGTGCTGATCATGGTGCCATGATATGTGTAGGAGCTGCTGTTGAGGTGGAAACCCTCAAGAAAGCGCTGGCCGAGGCCAAAAAGAAAGCAGCAAAGGAGCAAACCGCCCGTGAAAAGCACGAGGCCAGGGTTTGTGAGGTCCAACAGGAGCTCGAGGACGCTGTCAAGAAATGCGAGTCCTTGGAGCGCGACATTGCGGATCAAGAGACCGAGCTTGCAAAGGCTCGCCAGAGCGCACAAGAGGCCCGGTTTGAAGCCCAGGGCGCCCTCCAGGAAATCCAGGAGGCCAAGAAAATCGCGGCAGGTAAGGCTTTTATTATGGAAAGCAAGTATGTGGAGAAGAGGTATCTCTTACTAACCCGGATTTGGAGTTCTCCAGGGGCGTTTGCAGATGTTCCGTGCTATGTTTCTGACGCTAAGGAGTTCTTCCGAGCCGAAGAGGGGAGCTCGACGGAGAAGTTGTTCTGGTCGCGATACCTTGCGCCAGAACATCCGGTGCCCTTTAGCGATCAGCTGAAACAGCTGGTCGAACTGCATAGGGTGGCCGAACTGGCCATGAAGGACTTAATAATCCAGCTGTGGCCTGCCGAAGCCATACCCAGCAGCTACTTCGGTCTCGTGAAGTGGCTGGTCAATGCCTGCCCCCGGCTTGACGCCATCAAGCGGTCGGTTTGTATTGAAGGTGCGCGGATGGCCTTCGCCCGTGTCAAGGTGCAGTGGGCGAAGATGAATGCCTTCAAGCTCGCGACCGAGGGACCGCCCGAGGGCAAGGAGCACCGCATGCCCGAGCAATATTTTAGTGATGTCCTGGAGGGATCCCGCATTGTAGCGGAGCAATGTGCGAAAGATGTAATATTTGAATGAATACATTCATGTTATCTCGCCATGTATTATGAAACAAAGTCGCTTATGTAATATAATGCTTGTTAGAATTTTACCTCCTGTGCGGCCGTTTTTATGAAATCTGAGAGTTGGCCAGTCGTCGCTTCAGCCCCCACGTAGTTAGTACGGGGGTGTTCGGGATGTAATCTAAACATTCTTGATCCAATTGTTTGGTCCTTGAAGGAGGTGTTCAGCGCAACGAACCAGGCAATCGGACTATGTGGCTTTATCACTCTCACTTAGCCATAGGAGTTTGACAATAAAAATTTAGGCGCAGCCCCTAGTATCTGAACTGGGGTGCTGTAAAACACCTAATCAGGTAAGAACCGATCCATCGCATAATGCGGAAAAATCCCTAAAGATCTGAAACCTCCGAAGAGCTGACCGGCTCTCGCCGCATCATGACAGTCAGTTTTCAGCTTTCTCTACTGAGGTGCTCATCCGGATAAACCAGGACACAATCGCAGTAGTTCTCCCTTTACTACCCTAGCCGATATAGCGGAACGTAAGGTATTAAACACAGGAGCCGGGCAACCCAACTATTGACCAAAGACATGATTCGGAGCCAATGCATATAATGCTAAATTCGGGGTGCCGAACTATACTGTAAAAGAGTGTCCGGACTTTGTTGCCGCATTGTGGGGCGCAATGAAGCCCCTAGCGGATTAAAGCGTACCAAAGTGTACGGGTGCAATAAGATTATCAAAAAGAAGGGTAGAAAGCTAGTGCCGCAGAAGTTGGGCCGCAAATTATTTCCATTACTGTTTGATTAATACGTCAGAGCATATTTGTACAAGTAGTGCAATAAGCAGCAGGGCTATTTAATATGCCACGACCAAGGGAGAGCTGGGTGCGGGTCCTGAAAACAGGTAGAGTGATCGTTAAAGAGACCACCTAAAAATTCCTTTATACGCCAGTGCTTCTTGCCGTCTTGGTCTATTTATCCTTTCGAAAGGACCAGTGATCAGGCCATCAGAAAAAGCCTGTGGAAAAGAAACCTGAAAAGGATAAAAAAGGAAAAAAGTGAAAGTATGTGTATCCAGGAGAGGTCTAGCTGTATTATGGACCACCATCTAGTCATGCCTCCGTCTATGCCCATGGTATTTTGAGTGCGTAGTTATGTATGCGCGGTACGAACGCCGCCACTTGGCCTGGACTGGGACGGAGGCCAAATTGCTAGTTGAGCTCTTGACGAGCTGGGCTGTCCTGCTGCAGAGTAGTCGGGACTCGTTTGACAGTGTTCAGGAGCTCGGCCGCCGAATTAAGGTTCTGCTTGAAAAGGCCGCTCTGTACTTCTGCTGCTAAAGCCGCAGTGTGCTCCTCGGTACGGAGGGAGCGTTTCATGTTTCCATTGACTGTTATGACGCTGCATGGTCCGGGCATCTTGAGCTTGAGATTGGCGTAGTGTGGCACCGCGTTGAATGGAGCAAATGCGGTTCATCCAAGCAGTGCATGATAGCCACTGCGAAAGGGGATGATATCGAAGATCAACTCTTCGCTTCGAAAGTTGTCCGGAGATCCGAAGACAACCTCTAGTGTGATTGAGCCTGTGCAGTGGGCCTCCACACCTGGTATGACTCCTTTAAAGGCAGTCTTTGTGTGCTTGATCCGTGATGGATTAATGCCCATTTTGCGCACTGTATCCTGATAGAGCAGGTTGAGACTACTGCCCCCGTCCACGAGGACTCGCGTCAGGTGGAATCCATCAATTATTGGGTCGAGGACCAGTGCGGCTGAACCGCCATGACGGATATTGGTCGGATGATCCCTACGATCAAAGGTGATCGGGCATGACGACCATGGATTAAATTTTGGCGCGATTGGCTCTATCACATAGACGTCCCTGAGCACGCGCTTGCGCTCCCTCTTGGGGATGTGGGTAGCGTATATCATGTTCACCGTTTTAACTTGGGGAGGGAATTTCTTCTGTCCTCCTGTGTTCGGCGGACGGGACTCCTCGTCATCCTCCTTGCTTTGCGACACCTTCTCCTTGTTCTCAGCATTTAACTTGCCAGCCTGTTTAAAAACCCAATAGTCTCTGTTGGTATGATTGGCTGGTTTGCCGGGGGTGCCGTGTATCTGGCACGGGCGATCGAGTATGCGGTCCAAGCTGGATGTGCCCGAATTGTTCCTTTTGAACGGCTTCTTCTGCTGGTCAGACTTGGAGCCACTGAATCCGGCGTTGACCACCATGTCATCGGTATTGTTGCTATTGTTTCGACGCTTGTGCCTGTTGTGTAGGGGCTTGCCGTTGCTATCCTTGGCTTCGGAAGTGCCAGGTTCGTTATTATTTCTATGGGCTAGCCAACTATCTTCGCCCGCACAGAAGCGGGTCATAAGCACTGTGAGGGCTGCCATAGACTTCAGCTTTTCCTGGCCGAGGTGTCGGGCGAGCCATTCGCCGCGGATGCTATGCTTAAAGGCCGCTAGGACTTCGGCATCCGGACAGTCGACGATCTGGTTCTTTTTAGTTAGGAACCTGGTCTAGAATTTCTTGGCTGACTCTCTAGGCTGTTGAATTATGTGACTTAAGTCGTCGGCATCCGGAGGTCAAACATATGTACCTTGGAAGTTGTCAAGGAAGGCTTCTTCCAAGTCCTCCCAGCTGCCAATGGAGTTTTCGGGCAGACTGTTCAACCAGTGTCGAGCTGGTCCCTTGAGTTTTAGTGGGAGGTATTTGATGGCATGAAGATCATCACCCCGGGCCATATGAATATGGAGAATAAAATCCTCAATCCATACCGCGGGGTCTGTTGTCCCATCATATGATTCGATATTCACGGGTTTAAACCCTTCTGGGAATTCGTGATCCATTACTTCGTCAGTGAAGCAAAGGGGGTGTGCGGCGCCTCTATATCGGGCCACGTCGCGACGTAGCTCGGATGGAGTCCGTCTGCGGTTCTCGGCCCGGGCGTGAGTATCATTGTTGCGTCCGGCTAGGTAGCCGTTGTCGCGTGTCGGGGCACGTCCCCGTGATCCATAGATCGATCTGTTCTGACCTGCTCTACTGTCCAAGTCCTGCCGTAGGTCATATGTATGTCCCCGAGCTGTTTTATCTCTGCCCTTACGGTGAGGTAGGGCGGGCTGGTGTTCGGCTTGAGTTGCCACTTTGTCCCGACCAGGTGGTGGTTAGGCAGCTGCATTGCATGATGATGGTATGGGCTCCAATGCCTCGTCATCAAACTGAGGTAGCAATTTGCGCTTCGGGTAACTTTTGGCTGGGCGCTTGAGGCCGTATTCCTCAGCTGCCAGGACATCATTCCATCTATCGTTGAGCAAATCTTGATCAACTTGAAGCTGCTGCTGCTTCTTTTTCAGGCTCCCTGCAGTGGCTATTAGCCGGCGCTTAAAGCGCTCCTGCTCAAGAGGTTCCTCAGGCACGATAAAATCCTCGTTGCCGAGGCTCACCTCATCCTCAGAGAGCGGAAGATAATTACTGTCCTCCGAGTCTTCGTGTATGGCCTGTTCATCAGGGCTAACTTGCCCATCTTCCCGATCGTCCTATTTGGCAGTTTGCTCGTCGGGGTCTTCTCTGTCTTCGGCACCGTCCGGATGTTAACGTCTCCTGTGCCGGTGTTGCTGTCTTTTCTGCGGCGTGATTTAGAGCGGCGCCGCTGACATCGGCGCTTTGGTTGTATCTCAGGAGGTTCATCCTCAACTGGATCTTCCTTGTCATCGCCGCTATTTTCTTTTGGTGCATCCACCATGTATACGTCGTATGAGGAGGTGGCCGTCCAACGTCCGGTAAACGGGGGGTTTTCGGCCTGCTCCTTGATACGTCTCCAACGTATCTATAATTTTTGATTGCTTCATGCTATATTATATTCTGTTTTGGATGATTAATGGGCTTTGTTATACACTTTTATATTATTTTTGGGACTAACCTATTAACCGGAGGCCCAACCCAAATTGCTATTTTTTGCCTATTTCAGAGTTTCGCACAAAAAAGACTATCAAACGGAGTCCAAACGGAATGAAAACTTCGGGAACGTGATTTTCGGAACAAATGTGATCCAGAGGACTTGGAGTCTATGTCAAGAAATCAACAAGGAGAGCATGAGGCAGGGGCGCGCCTACCCCCCTGGGCGCGCCCTCCACCCTCATGGGGCCCACGTTGCTCCACCGACGTACTTCTTCCTCCTATATATACCTACGTACCCCCAAACCAACAAAAGCATCCACAAAAACCTAATTCCACCGCCACAACCTTCTATACCCGTGAGATCCCATCTTGGGGCCTTTTTCGATGTCCTGCCGGAGGGGGCATTGATCACGGAGGGCTTCTACATCAACACCATAGCCTCTCCGATGATGTGTGAGTAGTTTACCTCAGACCTTCGGGTCCATAGTTATTAGCTAGATGGCTTCTTCTCTCTCTTTGGATCTCAATACAAAGTTCTCCACGATTCTCGTGGAGATCTATTCGATGTAATCTTCTTTTGCGGTGTGTTTGTTGAGACCGATGAATTGTGGGTTTATGATCAAGTTTATCTATGAACAATATTTGAATCTTCTGTGAATTCTTTTATGTATGATTTGTTATCTTTGCAAGTCTCTTCGAATTATCAGTTTGGTTTGGCCTACTAGATTTATCTTTCTTGCAATGGGAGAAGTGCTTAGCTTTGGGTTCAATCTTGCGGTGTCCTTTCCCAGTGACAGCAGGGGCAGCAAGGCGCGTATTGTATTGTTGCCATCGAGGATAACAAGATGGGGTTTATTTCATAGTGCATGAGTTTATCCCTCTACATCATGTCATCTTACTTAAAGCATTACTCTGTTCCTTTGAACTTAATACTCTAGATGCATGCTGGATAGCGGTCGATGTGTGGAGTAATAGTAGTAGATGCAGGCAGGAGTCAGTCTACTTGTCACGGACGTGATGCCTATATACATGATCATACCTAGATATTCTCATAACTATGCTCAATTCTATCAATTGCTCAACAGTAATTTGTTCACCCACCGTAATGCTTATGCTCTTGAGAGAAGCCACTAGTGAAACCTTTGGCCCCCGGGTCTATTTTCCATCATATTAATCTTCCATCACTTAGTTATTTTTATTGCCTTTTATTTTACTTTGCATCTTTATTATAAAAATACCAAAAATATTATCTTATCATATCTATCATATCTCACTTTCGTAAGTGACCGTGAAGGGATTGACAACCCCTTTATTGCGTTGGTTGCGAGGTTTTTATTTGTTTGTGTAGGTGCGAGGGACTTCAGCGTGGCCTCCTACTAGACTGATACTTTGGTTCTCAAAAACTGAGGGAAATACTTACGTTGCTTTACTGCATCACCCTTTCCTCTTCAAGGGAAAACCAACGCAGTGCTCAAGAGGTAGCAAGAAGGATTTCTGGCACCATTGCCGGGGAGTCTACGCAAGAGTCAACACACCAAGTACCCATCACAAACTCTTATCTCCTGCATTACATTATTTGCAATTTGCCTCTCGTTTTCCTCTCCCCCACTTCACCCTTGCCGTTTTATTCGCCCTCTCTTTTCCGTTCATCGCTTTCTTGCTTGTCTTATCGTTATGGCTACTCCTCTATCTTCTCCGTTGTCTTCTGAGAATGAAGTTCTTAATTTTAAGCAAAGGGAGGGAGAAAATTTAAAAGACGCTTGGTATAGAATTTGCAATGCTCAAAATAGATCTACCAGGAAGCAATCTACTTCCGTTCTTCTCCGCAGTTTTTATGTAGGCGCTACTCCTTGGTACAGATATATTCTTGATACCATTACCGGAGGTAATTTCTTGGGTAGCCATACTTTCGATTCTTATAATGCTATGATAGATTTGTTTGGCTCACCACCTCTTTTGGTTAATGGAACTATGTTAACTTTGGAACATGTGATGCAAAGGCTTGAAATTATTGAAAATAAAGTTGCTACTATAGAGTTGATTGAGAATTTGGAAAAAAAGATCCACAACCAAATTACCCAATATGGATCTAAGGTGGGAGTCGTTCCGAAAAGTTTTAAATAAAAAAGAACCTTTAGTTAATGAAAGAATAGATCAAGATTCTACTAGAATCGATAAACTTGAGGGAATTATCACCAACTTGGGGACCGCTTTTTCTTCCGTTAAAAACACTCCAAATCCTCCTACCAAAATTGCCAAGCTTGTTTATGATGCTAAAAATAAGGGTGAATCCTCTAAGGAAACTGCGGATCTAAAATCAATAAGTGTTCATCCCAATATTTTTGCTATCATTAAGGAACCATTTGTTGCAAATGATTTTCTTGATTTTGTGGCTAGAATTTTGATAATTAATAAAAAGAAAGAAACTCCTAGGGGTTGTAGGTGTCTTATTGAAGAATTACCTACCAAAGATGGCAATACCTAGATCTATCCTTGCTTCTATGCCTAGCTAGGGGCGTTAAACGATAGCGCTTGTTGGGAGGCAACCCAATTTTATTTTTAGTTTTTTGCTTTTGCTTCTGGTTAGGAATAAATCTTTGATCTAACCTCTGGTTAGGTTTGTTTTTATGTTTTAATTAGTGTTTGTGCCAAGTTAAACCTATAGGATCTTCTTGGATGATAGTTATTTGATCTTGCTGAAAATTCCAGAAACTTTCTGTTCACGAAAACAATTGTTAAAAATCACCAGAACGTGATAAAATATTGATTCCAATTGCTGCTGATCAATAAACAAATTGTCCAGGTCGTCCTATTTTGGCTGAATTTGTTTTAGTTCCAGAAGTTTGCGTTAGTTACAGATTACTACAGACTGTTCTGTTTTTGACAGATTCTGTTTTTGTGTGTTGTTTGCTTATTTTGATGAATATATGGCTAATAAAATAGTTTATAAACCATAGAGAAGTTGGAATACAGTAGGTTTAACACCAATAATAATAAAGAATGAGTCCATTACAGTACCTTGAAGTGGTGTTTTCTTTTCTTTCGCTAACGGAGCTCACGAGATTTTCTGCTAAGTTTTGTGTTGTGAAGTTTTCAAGTTTTGGGTAAAAGATTTGATGGATTATGGAACAAGGAGTGGCAAGAGCCTAAGCTTGGGGATGCCCATGGCACCCCAAGATAATCTAAGGACACCAAAAAGCCAACGCTTGGGGATGCCCCGGAAGGCATCCCCTCTTTCGTCTACTTCCATCGGTAACTTTACTTGGAGCTATATTTTTATTCACCACATGATTTGTGTTTTGCTTGGAGCGTCTTGTATAATTTGAGTCTTTGATTTTTAGTTTACCACATCATCTCTGCTGTTCACACCTTTTGAGAGAGCCACACATGATTCGGAATTTATTAGAAAACTCTATGCGCTTCGCTTATATCTTTTGAGTTATATAGTTTTTGCTCTAGTGCTTCACTTATATCTTTTAGAGCACGGCGGTGGTTTTGTCTTATAGAAACTATTATTCTCTCATGCTTCACTTATATTATTTTGGGAGTCTTAAACAGCATGGTAATTTGCTTAAATTGGGAAATTAATCCTAATATGTTAGGTAATCAAGACTAGTAAAAAACTTTCTTATGAGTGTGTTGAATACTAAGAGAAGTTTGATGCTTGATGATTGTTTTGAGATATGGAGGTAGTGATATTAAAGTTGTGCTAGTTGAGTAGTTGTGAAATTGAGAAATACTTGTGTTGAAGTTTGCAAGTCCCATAGCATGCATGTATGGTAAACGTTATGTAACAAATTTGAAGCATGAGGTGTTCTTTGATTGTCTTCCTTATGAGTGGCGGCCGGGAACGAGCGATGGTCTTTTCCTACCAATCTATCCCCCTAGGAGCATGCACGTAGTGCTTGGTTTTTGATGACTTGTAGATTTTTGCAATAAGTATGTGAGTTCTTTATGACTAATGTTGAGTCCATAGATTATACGCACTCTTACCCTTCCATCGTTGCTAGCCTCTTCGGTACCGTGCATTGCCCTTTCTCACATTAAGAGTTGGTGCAAACTTCGCCGGTGCATCCAAACCCTGTGATATGATACGCTCTGTCACACATAAACCTCCTTATATCTTCCTCAAAACAGCCACCATACCTACCTATTATGGCATTTCCATAGCCATTCCGAGATATATTGCCATGCAACTTTCCACCGTTCCGTTTATCATGACACGTTCATCATTGTCATATTGCTTTGCATGATCATGTAGTTGACATTGTATTTGTGGCAAAGCCACCTTTCATAATTTTTCATACATGTCACTCTTGAATCATTGCCTATCCCGGTATACCGCCGGATGCATTCATATAGAGTCATACTTTGTTCTAGTATCGAGTTGTAATCATTGAGTTTTAAATAAATAGAAGTGTGATGATCATCATTCATACAGCATTGTCCCAATAAAAAAAGGAAGGCCAAAAAAAAGGGACAATGCTACTATCCTTTTTTTCCACACTTGTGCTTCAAAGTATCACCATGATCTTCATGATAGAGAGTCTCTTGTTTTGTCACTTTCATATACTAGTGGGAATTTTTCATTATAGAACTTGGCTTGTATATTCCAACAATGGGCTTGCTCAAATGCCCTAGATCTTCGTGAGCAAGCAAGTTAGATGCACACCCACTTAGTTTCTTTTGTTGAGCTTTCATGCATTTATAGCTCTAGTGCATCCGTTGCATGGCAATCCCTACTCCTTGCATTAACATCAATCGATGGGCATATCCATAGCCCGTTGTTTAGCCGCGTTGATGTGAGACTTTCTCCTTTTTTGTCTTCTCCACATAACCCCCATCATTATATTCTATTCCACCCATAGTGCTATATCCATGGCTCACGCTCATGTATTGCGTGAAGGTTAAAAAAGTTTGAGATTACTAAAGTATGAAATAATTGCTTGGCTTGTCATCGGGGTTGTGCTTGATGAGAGCATTCTATTGTGACGAAAATGGAGCATGACTAAACTATATGATTTTGTAGGGATGAACTTTCTTTGGCCATGTTATTTTGAGAAGACATAATTGCTTAGTTAGTATGCTTGAAGTATTATTACTTTTATGTCAATATTAAACTTTTATCTTGAATCTTTCGGATCTGAATATTCATACCACAATTAAGAGGGTTACATTAAAAAATTATGCCAAGTAGCATTGCGCATCAAAAATTCTATTTTTATCATTTACCTACTCGAGGACGAGCAGGAATTAAGCTTGGGGATGCTTGATACGTCTCCAACGTATCTATAATTTTTATTGCTTCATGCTATATTATATTCTGTTTTGGATGATTAATGGGCTTTGTTATACACTTTTATATTATTTTTGGGACTAACCTATTAACTGGAGGCCCAACCCAAATTGCTGTTTTTTTGCCTATTTCAGAGTTTCGCGGAAAAAGAATATCAAACGGAGTCCAAACGGAATGAAACCTTCGGGAACGTGATTTTCAGAACAAACGTGATCCAGAGGACTTGGAGTCTACGTCAAGAAATCAACCAGGAGAGCACGAGGCAGGGGGGTGTGCCTACCCCCCCGGGCGAGCCCTCCACCCTCATGGGGCCCACGTTGCTCCACCGACGTACTTCTTCCTCCTATATATACCTACGTACCCCCAAACCAACAGAAGCATCCATGAAAACGTAATTCCACCGCCGCAACCTTCTGTACCCGTGAGATCCCATCTTGGGGCCTTTTCCGGCGTCCTGCCGGAGGGGGCATTGATCACGGAGGGCTTCTACATCAACACCATAGCCTCTCCGATGATGTGTGAGTAGTTTACCTCAGACCTTCGGGTCCATAGTTATTAGCTAGATGGCTTCTTCTCTCTCTTTGGATCTCAATACAAAGTTCTCCATGATTCTTGTGGATATCTATTCGATGTAATCTTCTTTTGCGGTGTGTTTGTTGAGACCGATGAATTGTGGGTTTATGATCAAGTTTATCTATGAACAATATTTGAATCTTCTCTGAATTATTTTATGTATGATTGGTTATCTTTGCAAGTCTCTACGAATTATTAGTTTGGTTTGGCCTACTAGATTGATCTTTCTTGCAATGGGAGAAGTGCTTAGCTTTGGGTTCAATCTTGCGGTGTCCTTTCCCAGTGATAGCAGGGGCAGCAAGGCACGTATTGTATTGTTGCCATCGAGGATAACAAGATGGGGTTTATTTCATATGCATGAGTTTATCCCTCTACATCATGTCATCTTACTTAAAGCATTACTCTGTTCCTTTGAACTTAATACTCTAGATGCATGCTGGATAGCGGTCGATGTGTGGAGTAATAGTAGTAGATGCAGGCAGGAGTCGGTCTACTTGTCACGGGCGTGATGCCTATATACATGATCATACCTAGATATTCTCATAACTATGCTCAATTCTATCAATTGCTCAACAGTAATTTGTTCACCCACCGTAATTCTTATGCTGTTGAGAGAAGCCACTAGTGAAACCTATGGCCCCCGGGTCTATTTTCCATCATATTAATCTTCCATCACTTAGTTATTTTTATTGTCTTTTATTTTACTTTGCATCTTTATTATAAAAATACCAAAAATATTATCTTATCATATCTATCATATCTCACTTTCGTAAGTGACCGTGAAGGGATTGACAACCCATTTATTGCGTTGATTGCGAGGTTTTTATTTGTTTGTGTAGGTGCGAGGGACTTGAGCGTGGCCTCCTATTGGATTGATACCTTGGTTCTCAAAAACTGAGGGAAATACTTACGCTGCTTTACTGCATCACCCTTTCCTCTTCAAGGGAAAACCAACGCAGTGCTCAAGAGGTAGCACTCCTCTCCAGCATCGTCGTCCATACCGTGGATGTCTTCGGAGCCGTAATCAAGCATGTCGGTTAAATCTTCGACAGTGGCTATTAAGTGGGGGGTGGGTGGGAAGCAAAATTCCCCGTCGTCAGCCCCCAGCTCAAGCTGGATATAATTCGGCTGTGAGTCCCCTGCTAAGGAGAGGGTTTTTAATGAGTTTAGCACATCGCCTAAAGGTGAATGCCGAAAGATATCCGCGGAGCTGAATTTGACGATTGATGTCTGATCAAGCTCGACGTAAGCGGTTGCACGTGGTTCAGAACCTGTAGCCGGAAACGAGTCCGAGGTTCCGGTGGCGCAGATTCCACCCGAGGTTGGGTCTGTGTGCGGCTCCAACGCCGCTGAGTCTGCGGCTTCCGTGGCGGGATTGAGCTTCCCGTCCTCGGATGGCGCGATCTGCTCCGGATCTAGGGCCAGAGCAGTTGCAGGCGCTATCTCATGGGTGTGGTCTGATGACAGATTTAAGTCATGTTCATCGTGGTGGCAGGGAGTGGCTGCCGTGGGCGTGAATCCATCGAAGATCAAGTCTCCGCGGATATCAGCGACGTAGTTCAAGCTTCCAAATCTGACCTGATGGCCAGGGGCATAGCTGTCGATCTGATCTAGATGGCCAAGCGAGTTGGCCCACAGTGCGAAACCGCTGTATACAAAGATCCATCCGGGGAGGAAGGCTTCCCCCTGGACAACATTGTTGTAGATGATTGATGGGGCGTGAGGGAGTCCTGGGTTAGGGGGTCGTCGGACTGCCGGACTATATACTTGGGCCGGACTGTTGGACTATGAAGATACAAGATTGAAGACTTCGTCCCGTGTCCGGATGGGACTCTCCTTTGCGTGGAAGGCAAGCTTGGCAATTCGGATATGTAGATCTCCTCCCTTGTAACCGACTCTGTGTAACCCTAGCCCCCTCCGGTGTCTATATAAACCGGAGGGTTTAGTCCGTAGGACAACAACAATCATAATCATAGGCTAGCTTCTAGGGTTTAGCCTCTACGATCTTGTGGTAGATCAACTCTTGTAATACTCATATCATCAAGATCAATCAAGCAGGAAGTAGGGTATTACCTCCATCGAGAGGGCCCGAACCTGGGTAAACATCGTGTCCCCCGCCTCCTGTTACCATCCGCCTTAGACGCACAGTTCGGGACCCCCTACCCGAGATCCGCCGGTTTTGACACCGACATTGGTGCTTTCATTGAGAGTTCCACTGTGCCGTCACGATAAAGGCTTGATGGCTCCTTCGATCATCGACAACAATGTGATCCAGGGTGAGGTTTTTCTCCCCAGGTAGATCTTCGTATTCGGCGGCTTCGTACTGCGGGCCAACTCGCTTGGCCATCTGGAGCAGATCGAAAGCTACGCCCCTGGCCGCCAGGTTAGTTTTGGAAGCTTAAACTATACTGCCGACATCCGCGGAGACTTGATCTTCGACGGATTCGAGCCCACGTCAGGTGCGCCGCACAGTCACGACGAGCACGACTTGGCTCTACTGTTGGACGGTGTTCGGGAGATCGCACCTATGCCTGCTCCGGTCCTCAATCCAGAGCAGATTGTGCCGTCCGAGGACGGGTGGATGGACCCCGCCACAGAGGTCGCAAACTCGGCGGCGTTAGAGCCGAATACCGACTTCACCTCTTGTAAGACCTGTGTTGCCGAACCCTTGAATTCGTCCCCGGCCACGGGCTCCGAACCGCTTACGTCCGTGCCTATCGAATCTGACCGGGCACTGATCATGGAGTTTACCTCCGCGGATATTTTCCAGCACTCGCCCTTGGGCGACGTGCTAGATTCATTGAGGTCTCTCTCCTTGTCAGGAGACCCTCGGCCGAACTATGTTCGGCTCGAGTGGGAAGCGGACGACGAAGAAATTCGTTCCCCACCCACCACCCACTTAATAGCCACTGTCGACGATTTAACCGACATACTTGATTTCGACTCCGAAGACATCGACGGTATGGACGACGATGTAGGAGAGGAATAGGAACCACCGCCCACAGGGCGCTGGACTGCCACCTCATCATATGATATATACATGGTGGACACCCCCAAAGAAAACAACGACGAGGAACGGGAAGAAGCAGCGAAGGATAGTTCCCTCGAGAAGCAACCAAAGCGACGACGTAAGCGCCGCTCCAAACCCCGCCTCAACAAAAATAGCAATAACAGCGCAAGAAAGAATAATACCCCGGTCGACTCCAAAGGAAACGACGACCATACGGACCCAGCGATGGAGCAGGATGAGCCAGCGGACGGCGAACACAGTACAGAACGGTTGTCCGATCACGGCGACGCCGAGGATAAAGCTCATCAACCTGTCTCCGGAGAGGAGAACAGTCCGGATGACGATGCACACATCATCCCGGAAAGGCACTTGGAACAAGAGAACCTCCATAGAAGGCTTATTGCCACCGCAAGAAGTCTGAAGAAGCAGAAGCAAAGGCTTAAGGCTGCGCAGAATACGCTTAGCAGCAGATGGAACAAAGTGCTTGACACTGAAGAAAAGTACGGTGGCAGTCGCCACACAAAAAGCTATCCAAAGCGTAAGCTGCTGCCTGAATTCGATGACGAGGCTTTAGAGCCCATACAGCCGGATCGACCACCCTGTGGCCGCGACAGGGCGGCTAACGATGTCGCACATAAGTCAGCACACGATTTACGTGAGGACTTGCACCAAAAAGCTGGTATGACCAGGTCCATCTACGGATCTAGGAAGCGCGCTCCGGCACGGAATCAAAATCGAACACTACAACCGTCAGAATGCCATGACACATCCAAATACAGGGGTGCCGCGCACCCCCTATGCTTCACCGATGAGGTGATGGATCACGAATTTCCAGAGGGATTCAAACCCGTGAACATAGAGGCATACGCCGGTACGACAGACCCTGGGGTCTGGATTGAGGACTTTATCCTTCATATCCACATGGCTCGCGGAGATGATCTCCACACCATCAAATACTTGCCCCTCAAGTTGAAAGGACTAGCTCGGCACTGCCTGAAGAGCCTCCCCGAAAAATCAATTGGAAGTTGGTAAGAGCTTGAGGATGCTTTTAGGGCTAATTTTCAAGGGACATATGTCCGATCTCCGGATGCAGACGATTTAAGTCATATAATTCAACAGCCCGGAGAGTCAGCCCGAAAGCTCTGGAATAGATTCCTCACTAAGAAGAATCAAATTGTCGGCTGCCCAGATGCCGAAGCCTTAGCGGCTTTCAAACATAGTGTCCGGGATGAATGGCTCGCCAGGCACCTCGGCCAGGAAAAACCGAGGACAATGGCAGCCCTAACAAGCCTTATGACCCGCTTTTGCGCGGGCGAAGACAGTTGGCTCGCCCGTAGCGGCACCAGCGACCCAGGCACATCCGAAGTCAGGGATGGCAATGGAAAACCGCGATGCAATAAAAGCAAGCGTCGAAACAATGATGACATCCTAGAAAACACGGCGGTAAACGCCGGATTCAGGGGCTCTCGACCCGGTCAACGGAAAAAGCCATTCAAAGGCAGCAGAGATGGACCGTCCAGCCTAAACAAGATTCTAGACAGATTATGTCAGATTCATGGCACCTCCGACAAACCTGCAAATCACACCAACAGAGAATGCTGGGTCTTCAAGCAGGCCGGCAAGCTAAACGCCGAACACAAGGGGAGAGAGACACCAAGTGAAGACGAGGATGAGCCTCGCCAGCAAAACACTGGGGGACAGAAAAAATTCCCACCAGAGGTCAAAACAGTGAACATGATTCATGTAACGAAGAGGAGGAGCAAACGCGCACTCCAAGACGTATGCGCTGTGGAGCCGGTCACCCCCAAGTTCAACCCTTGGTCGGCCTGCCCTATCACTTTTGATCGCAGGGATCACCCGACTAGTATCCGGCACGGAGGATCAGCTGCCTTGGTGCTAGACCCAATAATTGCCGGATACCATCTCACCCGAGTCCTTATGGATGGCGGCAGTAGTCTTAATCTGATATATTAGGACACAGTCCACAAAATGGGGATAGACCCGACAAGAATCAGCCAAAGCAATATTACCTTTAAAGGAGTAATACCAGGCCTAGAGGCCCGCTGCGCGGGCTCCCTAGTACTAGAGGTTGTATTCGGTTCTCCCGACAACTTCCGAAGCGAAAAGTTAACCTTCGACATCGCTCCATTCCGAAGTGGCTATCACGCACTACTCGGAAGAACGGCCTTCGCTCGTTTTAATGCAGTACCGCATTACGCATATCTTAAGCTTAAGATGCCCGGTCCACGTGGCATCATCACAGTTAGCGGAAACATAGAGCGTTCCTTATGTGCGGAAGAATGTGTGGCGGCTCTAGCAGCCGAACACTAAACGGCCTCTCCAACCAGAATAAATGATCAGTCGTCAAGACCGCGAACACGACTAGACGAGTCCGGTGCACCACTAGCTGTAACAGCTTAGATAAACCTGAGATTGGGTCAATTGATATACCCCCATAGGTGGTGCTAGGGGCTTCCCGCATGTAAAAAGGACTACAGTTCGGCTTGACCTTATTTAGATTGAATTTTAATGGTTCATTAAGAATAATCAATTTTTCGCACGAAGACTTTCACCTGGGTTTTTCCTTTTACAGATGATCATCGTGCTACACCCTTCCAGGATACGGCACAACGGAGACACAGGCGCAGACGTGCAGCAGGGCCCCGCTCAAAGGTTTCTTTTTAGATTAAGACCCTGCGTAAACCTTTCTTACTGTCTCTTGTTGCTGTACACCCTCCGGATACTCAACACAACCGAGAGGGATGCTGGCGTTATTGGCATTTCGCCACGTCAGACAAATGCACGTACCTGGAAATTCAGGGTTCATTATCAAGGGCGTTACTCAGCCCGGTATATGTTATAAAGTCCGAATACCTTAGGGAGTGTTCGGCGTCGCGAGTTTGGCCCTATATGCATCAGCTCCGAATCATGTCTTTGGTCAATAGTTGGGTTTGCCCGGCTCCCGTGTTTTGCTACCTTACGTTCCGCTCTATCGGCTAAGGTGGCACCGGGAGAACTACTTCGATTGTGCCCTGGTTCATCTGGATGAGCACCTCAGTAGAGAAAGCCAAAAACTGACTATCATGATAAAGCGCGAGACTGGTCAACCACTCGATGACCCAGCGGAATCTTCGCGATTCCTCCGCATTAACGAAGGGCCGGTTTCCCAATCATGTATGTACGTGCCCCGTATTCGGATGAGCGCGGAAGTACCAGGGGCTATATAGTAGCCCCACCGTCAAACTCCTATGGCTAAGTGAAAGTGTTAAAGCTATATAGTCCGATTGCCTTGTTCGTCGCGCTATCACCTCCTTAATGGACCAAGACGTTGGATCAAGTGTGAATACGCGCTTTTTCGAACACCCCCGCATTATATGCGTGGGGGCTGAAGCCGACGACTACAAACTTTCAGGTTATATACATACATAAACGGCCACACAGGAGGCATCATAATACTTCCAGGCAAAAGTATAAACACAGCCTTTATAATCCAAATAGCATTGTTTTTACAATTGGGATACATGTCACTCGAACATGATACTCTTCGAGCACTGAACCTCTATTAAACGAGCACCTTCTAGGACCTCTTCAAAATAGTGCTCGGCAGAGACCTGGCCTACGGCCGGATCCTGGGTTGCAATAGCGGTGGCCTCCATCTTTGCCCAGTATGTTTTAACACGGGCAAGAGCCATCCGCGCACCCTCTATGCACGCCGACCTCTTTACAGCGTCGATATGCGGCACAACACCAAGGAATCATTGCACTAAACCAAAATAACTATTCCGCCTTGGTCCCTTCGGCCAAAGATGATCCACGACAGACCTCATGGCAAGTCCGGACAATCTATGGAGCTCAGCCCACTCGGCCATTTGTTCATTTAACAGCAGCGGACACGTGGGAGCACTGAACTGCGACCAGAACAACCTTTCCACTTCATGATCTTTCTGATCTTTGAAAAACTCAGTCACATCAGCAGCACTCGTTGCCAAGTCCAAGTACGCGTCTGCAGCACTCCATAATTGATCCAGAGGGGCATACTTTGGATCTCCAAACTTCGTCCACAACAAAAAGGGCTTCCTAGCCATGATATCTCCGGCTTGACGAAGCTCCTCCTTCGCCGCTCTGATTTTAGAGCGGGTTTCCTTGGCTGCTACCATGGCTTTCTTCAGGTCCGCCGCTTTAGCTTGGCTTTCCTTTTCAAGAAGCTCATACTGGTCGGTGGCATCCTTCAGCTCAACAGCCATCTTGGCTATTTATCTTCGCTCTGGCGATGAGCAGCCTGTTCGGCTCTTAACTCTTCGGCCACCTTTAGGGCGGCCGCATCACTTATCCTGGCTTGTTCCTTGGCTCGGGCAAGCTCCGCCCGAAGGGTCTCCACGGCAGCAGCTCCATCTGCAGTCACAGCATATTATAGATACAAGCATCATGCTCCTCTTAAATCTATTGACCACTAGAAAATACATACCCTGTGCCTCGTCAAGCCGCTTGTTTACAAGCACGATGTCGACATCTGCCGCATCAAGCTGCCGCCTCAGTTCGGCAAACTCACCAGTCCGGCCAGCCACCGGACCCTCAGCCGCCTGCACATGAAAGCAGCATGATCATTACCTGGGACTATGATCCTCTGTTTGCCGCCTCTGGACAACAACCAGAGTCTTAAGGGCTACTATCTGTATAGGGTACACCTAGCGTGTGCGGTACCGTCAAAAATATATTACTTTGCGTACCTCAGAGCCTCTTAGCAGCCTCATAAAAGCTTCATGCAGCCCACTTTTGGCGGATGAAATCCTCTCAACCACCGTACCCATTAAAGTATGATGTGCCTCTGAGATAGCCGCTTGCTCCAGAAGACCCATCAGTGTGTCCGGTCGTGCACGGGATAGTCCTGGACTCTTTCTGTTGCTCTCTTTAGGAGCCGAATACTCCGGACTTCGGGTGGCTGAAGGATCACCTTCTGGCCTTGGCGGATCAGGAGAAATCCCCCGTGACGACACCTCGGGGTCGCCCGCCTCATGAGGCGGGGAAACAAGGGGAGGCGTTTCGCTCTCGATCATCTCCGAAAGAAGATCCCCCAAAGATGAACTCTGTCGAGAAGGGCTACGATCCGGACTGCAAGATATATGTCTCGGTTATTGTCCTCAGAGATAAAGCAGGATGTATTTACCAAAGTACTCTTGTTCACTTACAGCTCGGTGGAGGGCTGGCCCCCTTGCGGGCACTGTGCGGTAAGGATGCCCCCCGGGGCAGGGCCCCCTGGCGAAAGTTTCATCCCTCGTTTGGAAACCCTCTTTTCCAAGTCTTCAGAGGCAGTCCTCTTCCTTCCTTGGGGAGAGGGAATTCTAGATTCTTCACCCCGATTATCCTCCTTTGCGGAGACACTAATTCCCCCGGTTTGGATGAGTAATGCGTGAGGCCCGCTTTCGACTTCTTTATTCCTCCCTTTATCTTCCCCTGATGGCACTTGATAAGGTGTGTGCTCAAGCATCCTGACTAGTACAAGATCCAGATAGCCTTCGGGAAGGAGGGCCGAACACCTGATCATCTTTGCCTTTTTTATCCAGTCCTGGTCAAAGAGCGATTTTTTCAGAATGATGTTGTGACAAATAAAAAGACAGCATGTTCGGCCGCAGAATTACTTACGTGGGTATCTGGACGATTGCAGTTCAGACCCGCATCCTCGGGGGTGTCCGTACACTTTATTCGTGATCCGAAGAACAATCCATACATCTCTCCGAGCGTCACGCCGAAGAATTACTAAATAGTTCGCGGTCCTTCCGAGTTGAACTCCCACATGAGGAGAGGTCGACGTTGGCATGGCAGGACCCGACGAACTAGCATGAGTTGCATTACCTTGACAAGGCTGACATCTCTCTTGAGGAGATCTCGGATGCGACTCTGCAATGTCGACACGTCATTAACCGGCCCCCAGTCCAGCCCCTTGTTGACCCATGATGCCAGTTGTGGCGGGGGGCCCAAACGGAAGGCGGGGGGGGGGGGGGAGCTACCCACTTTGTATTTCGGGGAGCTGTGATGTAAAACCACTCCCGCTGCCGTAAGTTGGACATCTCCGGGAAGGAACCCTTTGTCCATGGAGGATCGGAGCCTTTGCTTATTACGACACCACCGCACTCTGCGTGTCGCCCATCGATTATCTTCGGCTTCACATTGAAGGTCTTGAGCCATAAGCCGAAGTGTGGGGTGATGCGGAGGAAGGCCTCACACACGACGATAAACGACAAGAGGTGAAGGATGGAATCTGGAGCTAGATCATGGAAATCGAGCCCGTAATAGAACATAAGCCCTCTAACAAAGGGATCAAGACTAAAGCCTAGCCCTCGGAGGAAGTGGGAAACAAATACGACACTCTCGTTGGGTTCGGGAGTTGGGATGACCTGCCCTTGAGCAGGCAGCCTGTGCGAGATTTCGGCGGTCAGATACCTGGCTTCTCTTAGCTTCTTGATGTCCTCCTCTGTGACAGAGGAAGCTATCCACCGGCCTTGAAGGTTTGATCCGGACATGATTGAAGGTCCGAAGCGCTTAGCCTAAGCCTTGGGTGTCGGAATTCGAGGTGGGGGAAGGGAAGGATCGAGCGTGAGAAGAAAAGGACAGGCCTTGGCCCCTTTATAAAGAGGGTGAATAGCAAGCGTCCTCCGCGTGGCCGTTTGGAACTTGCCCAAAACCGAGGAATCATATCAGCAGGCGCGATTGGGTTACCCACACCTGTATTGATGAGAATCCCGTGATAACGGGACACGATCTCTGCTTCGACAAGACGTGCCAAGAAAACCGCCTCGCGATGTGTGCAGTAGCTGGTTGAGAAAAACGGTTCGAATAATGACCGGGCCGTGCCGTGGTGCCACGCTATGAAATTTGTCAGCAGATTAGATTTGTGAGATATTGTACTCTCTACGGTGGTATGTGGAATTTGTTTTGCAGAGTTGGACACGATCCTTGTGTTCAAAATCTTCTATGGAGTATTCGGAGGAGGAACCCGCCTTGCAATGCCGAAGACAATCTGCGCGCCGGACTCATCGTCATTGAAGCCTGGTTCAGGGGCTACTGAGGGAGTCCTGGGTTAGGGGGTCCTCGGACTGCCGGACTATATACTTGGGCCGGACTGTTGGACTATGAAGATACAAGATTGAAGACTTCGTCCCGTGTCCGGATGGGACTCTCCTTTGCGTGGAAGGCAAGCTTGGCAATTCGGATATGTAAATCTCCTCCCTTGTAACCGACTCTGTGTAACCCTAGCCCCCTCCGGTGTCTATATAAACCGGAGGGTTTAGTCCGTAGGACAACAAAAATCATAATCATAGGCTAGCTTCTAGGGTTTAGCCTCTACGATCTCGTGGTAGATCAACTCTTGTAATACTCATATCATCAAGATCAATCAAGCAGGAAGTAGGGTATTACCTCCATCGAGAGGGCCCGAACCTGGGTAAACATTGTGTCCCCCGCCTCCTCTTACCATCCGCCTTAGACGCACAGTTCGGGACCCCCTACCCGAGGTCCGCCGGTTTTGACACCGACAGGGCCATCGAACCTTTTGGAGCCGACGCAGCGGAACTCTCAATGAAAGCACCAATGTCGATGTGAAACCGGCGGATCTCGGGTATGGGGTCCCGAACTGTGCGATTAAGGTCGATGGTAACAGGAGACAGGGGACACGATGTTTACCCAGGTTCGGGCCCTCTCTATGGAGGTAATACCCTACTTCCTGCTTGATTGAACTTGATGAATATGAGTATTACAAGAGTTGATCTACCACGAGATCGTAATGGCTAAAACCCTAGAAGTCTAGCCTGTATGATTATGATGATGCCTCTATGGACTAAGCCCTTCGGTTTATATAGACACCGGAGTGGACTAGGGTTGTACAAAGTCGGTTACAGGGAAAGGAATCTTCATATCCGGACGCCAAGCTTGCCTTCCACGCCAAGGAGAGTCCCATCCGGACACGGGAGAGAGTCGTCGGTCATGTATCTTCATAGCCCATCAGTCCGGCCCACGTACTATAGTCTGGACGCCCGAGGACCCCTTAATCCAGGACTCCCTCACATATGACATCAAGCTCAATCCGGAAAAGTGTGTCTTCGGCGTCCCCGCTGGAAAACTGCTGGGTTTCATCGTTTCCAATAGAGGAATTGAGGCAAATCCAGCCAAAATCCGAGCTTTGTCACAATTGGCTACGCCAATAGACCTTAAACAGGTCCAAAAACTAGCCGGATGAGTGGCAGCTTTAAGCCACTTTATCTCCAGATTGGGAGAAAAAGCATTGCCACTTTATCGCCTTCTCCAATGCACCGACCACTTCGAGTGGATGGATGCGGCAACGGCTGGACTGGAAGAAAGAAAGGCCCTTTTAGCGAGCAACCCAATCCTGGCCGCGCCGAACATTGGTGAGCCCATGTTATTATACATATCGGCAACACACCAGGTGGTGAGCGCCGTGCTCGTCGTTGAGCGAGAGCAGGACGGACACAAGTTCCCGCTCCAGAAACCGGTATACTACATATCCACCATTCTCACACAATGCAAATCCCGATACCCTCATTACCAAAAGATAGCATATGCGGTCTTCATGGGATCCCGGAAGCTGCGACACTACTTTCAATAGTGCTCGATCACGGTGGCTTCCGAGGTTCCACTCAACGACATAATAAACAACCGCGATGCCACAGGCCGGATTGCCAAGTGGGCCATTGAGCTCCTTCCATTCGACATAACATACAAACCGCGCCGAGCCATTAAATCCCAAGTACTGGCTGACTTCGTCGCCGAATGGACAGAGGCCGAGCTCCCTAAAGAGTACGGCACATATTCCAACTGGGTTATGCACTTCGATGGTTCCAAAATGCTGGCGGGATTAGGAGCGGGCGTTGTCTTAACGTCCCCCACTGAAGATGCAGTTCAGTACGTACTCCAAATATTATACACAGACTCCAACAATGCAACCGAATACGAGGCCTTGTTGCATGGTCTTCGGATGGTTGTCTCCATGGGCATACAATGCCTGGAAGTGCGCGGGGATTCAAACCTCGCAATATCTCAAATAAATGGAGATTTGGATGCGAAAGATCCGAAGATGGCAGCTTATCGTAACGCTGTTCTCAAAATGTCGGCTCGGTTCGAGGGGCTCGAGTTTCATCATGTGGCTCGAGAAAGTAATCAAGCGGCGGATGTCCTTGCTCGCATCAGCGCCAAGCCCGACCCCGTCCCACCTAACATCTTTCTGGAAAGGCTTCTTAAGCCATCTGTGGTGTGGCAAGGGAGAGCGGCAACACCAGTCCGGATCCGACCATAACCCCAGATTCCGAACACACCAATATCATCGGGGGCTCAGCCACCGAAATAACACCGTCGGCCCATGTTATCATGGCAGTCATTCCCCATGGACCGAACCCTTCTTGGCCTACCTTAATAGGCGAGAACTCCCTGAGGATCAGAATGAGGCTCTCCGCATTGTTCGGTGCTCGAAAGCCTACAAGGTTCATGACGGAGAGCTCTACAAGAAAAGCGCCACCGGAGTACTCCAAAGATGTATCTCTGAAGAGGAGGGACGGCAGCTCTTGGCTGAAATTCATGCCGGTCTCGGCGGTCACCACGCCACGGCTCGGGCCCTTGTAAGTAAGGCCTTCCGTACAGGTTTCTATTGGCCGACGGCCCAAGCAGATGCACAGGACCTTGTCCAGCGTTGCGTCGGATGCCAGCTTTTCGCCAACCAGAGCCATATGCCACCCACCGCTCTACAAACAAACCCCATCACTTGGCCTTTCGTGGTCTGGGGGCTTGATATGGTTGGACCCCTTAAAGGAGGAAGCCATAAGAAAAAATATCTGCTGGTCATGGTGGATAAATTCACTAAGTGGATAGAGGCCAAACCAGTTAAAACGGCCGAAGCTGGACCAGTGATAGACTTCATATCCGGTGTTGTGCACCGTTATGGTGTCCCATACAGCATCATCACCGATAACGGCTCCAATTTCACAGCCGATGAGGTGAAAAACTAGTGCGCTAATCTGGGCATTAAGCTCGATTACACCTCCGTCTATCACCCGCAAACAAACGGTCAAGTCGAACGAGTAAATGGTCTCATTATGAGCGGCATCAAGCCTAGACTAGTGCGGTCTTTGAAAGAATCAGACAAGCACTGGGTTGAGGAGCTCGACTCCGTACTCTGGGGGCTGCAGACCATGCCCAATCGCACTACCAGATATACACCCTTTTTCATGGTGTACGGCGCAGAGGCTGTGTTACCCTGCGACATTATACATGACTCACCTCGAGTGCGCATGTATGAAGAGAGAAAGGCCGACCTTGATCGGCAAGACAGCTTAGATGCCTTGGAGGAGGAGCGCGACATCGCAAGAGCCCGTTCCGCATTTTATCAACAGCAGGCTCGCAGATATCAAAGAAGAGAAGTGCGGGCCAAGACTTATAATGTTGGTGAACTCGTTCTACGCTTGCCGGAGAAGAAAAAGGACAAACTCAAGCCCAAGTGGGAGGGTCCCTTCATCATTGATGAAGTTCTCACTGGAGGAGCGTACCGCCTGCGTGATTCATCAGACAATCGCCTAGAGCCGAACCCCTGGAATGCGGCCAGACTCCGAAGATTCTATGCCTAGCGTTGAACTCTTTGTTCGTCTCCTTCTCCCTATTGTTTCATTATTTTTCCTCTCTTTTCACTTTTTCTGTTTTCTTAGCCTTAAATCTTTCGTGCGGCTAAGCCGTGCACCTATGACGTACACATCCTCAAATATGTACGTCCATTATACCTGGGGGCTTCTGGCATAGAAGCTTATTATTGTTATTTTCCGAGCATCAAGCTCATCACATATGCGTTTTTCCTCATATGTACCTTTTCTTCGCCATTATATGCATCAATATGACTTAAGTTTTGGCCAAGCTGGGTTGCCTTACCTGTGCTTATGCCCTACGTTCCCGTTAGTTCGGCTAGGGCATAAAGGGAGCACCTCTGCGATTGTTACTGCCGGGTCATCCGGATGTGTACCTCAGACTAGGTGAAGCCGAAAGCTAGCGTTCTTAAGGGAATATTCGGTCGGCGGACTAAAGATGTTTTTACATTCATTCCACTATGAACCCCCAGATGTTACGTATACTGCGATTTTTTCAATCACAGTCCGGACATGCACATTAACGCATGTACACCCAGGGAAAGGAACCCTTAACGGAACTATTCTCTCTAGAAGATGTTTCTTACAATCACAATGTAATATAACATAGCTAGCCAGATACAACTTGTCTGTTCAAGCAACTATGAGCCCTACGCCTGGTTTCCACGCATACCCCGGTCTATTTTGCCGTTCAGGTATTCGGAAACACTCCGCACCTTCGGGTCCAGAGGTTGAAGCGAAAAGGCCCGCCATGATAATCGTTTTACAATCCGGCTAGGGACAAATATGTCAAGGAAATTACATAGTCACTTGGACTCAAAAATTTTCTCCTCTATACCATCTAACAGGCTGTCTAACTTACAATCCTGTTGGGAATATTTGGCGGCTACTTCTACTTGGACATATACCAAATTAACGGGAATTTCTTTCCCATCTGACCCTAGAGGTCCGACCCAGGCCATATGATTTGGATCAAGCTTGGTATATCGTGTTTTCACCATGGCCCAGGCCTCTCGCGCACCTTCCCGGCAGGCTGATATCTTCCATAATCGGAAATGCCGCCGCGCTCCCTTGAATAGCTGTACAAGCTCCTCCATACTTCCTGGAGGGGAGGCGGATGGCCATAAGGCCTTGGCAACACTTCGCATCGCCTGCCGAGCTCGCTCGTGCATTTGCGATAGCTCCTGTAGCAGATCGCCTGATGATCCGGACATCTCCTCCTTGGGACGGCCAGTCAGCATACCTACAGACATAACTCTGTCAGTTCCTTTACTTGCTGAATTACACGAAAGAAAGTTTGAACACATACTAAATATGCCGCCTGGCAGCTTCTTATTTTCCTTCATAGAGTCAGCCAGCCGGGCCCGCACATCTTTCAGTTCTTCGCCTAGCTAGGTATTGGTATCCTGGAGTTTGTTTTTCTCCTCCCTGACCCGTGTCAGTATACGTTCGCCCGCGGCCCGTTGCCTTTCGGCTTCTTGTTCACCCGCTTGCGAGAATTCCAGTGCCTCCTTCAGTTTATCTGATGCTCATGCCATGAGATATGCAACCCTATTAGCATTGCTGGTATATAATTAAATTTTCTCGATGGAGGGGAATATTACCAGGCGATGTCTTCTTGGATTTTTCCAGTTCAACGGTAGCGACATTTAGCTCGGTCCGACACCTTTCTAGTTCTTGAGACAACAGGTTGTTCTTCTTCGTAAACACCTGGTTGTACAATGATCCTTAAATCTGTTGTATCAACTGTTTCAAGTCTTTGGGGCTACTGGTATATAATTATCATATTTGGGCAATGTAAATTTACCCGTATGTCTTTCAAATGCTGGTCTATGGCTCTGGTAAGCCCGTCTCGAGCAGCTCGGATGTATGCATCAGCCGAGCTGAAGGCATTGAATGCCTCTTTTGTAAAGCCGGGGTCGTGTAGAACGGCCCTCCGGCGCCGATGATTCATGGCGCTCTCCACTTCCGAGTTTGTGACGGATACATCATCCGAATCCTCTGCCAAAGGACAATCCCGCATCGCTCCCGTATCAGCCCCCGTCTTTACGGCGGGGTCTGGAACCTAGCTGTTGGAAGTATGATCGGCAGGACCCCCGGACATAGTCCGGCGAACGCTTTTCCTGATAAGGCACAAACGGACAATGTCACAGTTGGATGTGACTGTCAAGGAGCATATTTACAAAGCCATACCTCTTTTATGAAGGCTCGCTCGTGTCTTTGTTTGCCTTCCTCTTCGAAGGCATGCCCGGCGCGGACGCCGCTTTCTTTGGAGTTGCCTCTGGTGTAGCGTGGCGCACCGAACGCCTCCCCTTTGGAGCACGAGACAGGGCGGTGGGTGAGGCCGAATGAGGAAGATCTTTCGGAGGAGATGTCTCCCGATTACTTCCGTGTGAGGCAGGAGAAGACCGGGATAGTCGGCGGTGATGGCCACCTCCGTGCCGTCATAGCTCGCCTGGTAGAACACCCCATTCTCGAGCTCCACGAATATGTCCGGATCCTCTTCGAATCCGGGGTCAAGGTCCCAGTTGTGATCCTCTGGCTGTGGGGCGGGGCTGTGGAGCCCCTTGGTGATCTTTCGCCATTCCTGTTACAAATGGACGGATTAATGTTCATTAAAATTGATTCAGGGAGCAGACTGAGTAGAGTAGTAGGACTGGAACTCACCCAGCTAGTAGGATTGTACATGGAAAATCCATCTCGGCGCTTGATACGAGTGAATTCCTCTTTCTCCCCTTTGAATAGTTCGGCCAATATTTTGGCCAAAGCGGCGGGGGTGTCCGGACCCTTCCGACCGCAGCGGGAGGCGTCATCTTCCCCATTATAGTGCCACATGGGAAGCCCTGTATATTGGAGTGGTTGAACCCCCCGCGCTATGGAAGTCGTCATTACCTCGACTATTGATAATCCGGACTGGGCGAGCGTCTTTATCTTGCCCATCAATTGACGCACTTCCGCGCTGTCTTCCTCCTCGAGGCTCCGAGGGCGCCAACTGTGGCGTTTCTTCAATGGAGCGCTTGAAAATTCGGGCAGACACATTCGGACTGGGTCAGGAAGGGCAACGTCGTCAATGTAAAACCACTCGGAAGGCCACTCTTCGGACGCCTTCTTCAGCGTGCCGGGCAGGTATCCGGTCCCGGCGATGCGCCATACCTCGGCTCCGCCCACTTCAAATATTGAACCCTCTTGGTTACGAGGGACGAGGCAGAATAGCTTCCTCCACAATTCAAAATGGGCCTCACAACCCAGGAATAGCTCACAAAGAGCGACGTAACCCGCGATGTGCAGGATGGAGGCAGGAGTGAGATTATGCAGTTGGAGGCCATGATACTCGAGAAGTCCTCGGAGGAACGGGTGGATTGGAAATCCAACGCCTCTCAACAAGTAGGGAATAAGGCATACTCGTTCCCCCCTGGATGGATTTGGAAAATTCTCCGCCTGAGTCCCGCCGTTGAAGGAAGTCAATCCTGCTCGAACGTGGACCAGAGTCGGGGGGGGGGGGGAAGAAATCCCTGTGTTTGCAGCTTCACCAGCTGACCATGGGATATGGAACATCTCTCGCAATCACCTTTTTCGGAGCCGTGGGGATAGGAGGAAGAACTGGGAGCGCTAGCCATGTTGGAGTGGTTCCTCCTAGCAAGCTCTGAGATTTTCCGCGTGGTGTGGAATGGATCTAAAGATCCTGATCTCTTTAAGTAGACGTCTTTCTTATGTGATCAGGGTGATATGTGCAAAAAAGCCACGACCTCTCATATTTTCTCGACACGTGGAAGTTGATGTAAGGAAGGCGTGGAAGCCGATGGGCATGATATTAAATGGAAAGCCGAATACTGCTCTTTAAGTCAGGTACTTTGAAGTCATTGGAGGAGGAACCCGCCTTGCAATGCCGAAGACAATCTGCGCGTCAGACACATCGTCATTGAAAGTCTAGTTCGGGGGCTACTGAGGGAGTCCTGGACTAAGGGGTCCTCGGGCGTCTGGCCTGTTGGATGTGGGCCGGACTGATGGGCTGTGAAGATACAAGACCGAAGACTCTCGCCCGTGTCCGGATGGGACTCTCCTTGGCGTGGAAGGCAAGCTTGGCGTCCGGATATGAAAATCCCTTTCTTTGTAATCGACTTTGTGTAACCCTTGTCCCCTCTGGCATCTATATAAGACGGAGGGGTTAGTCCGTTGGGACAAGAAGAATCATAGTCATACAGGCTAGACTTTTAGGGTTCTAGCCATTACGATCTCGAGGTAGATCAACTCTTATAATACTCATATTCATCAAGATCAATCAAGCAGGAAGTAGGGTATTACCTCCATAGAGAGGGCCCGAACCTTGGTAAACTTCGTGTCCCCCGTCTCCTGTTACCATCAACCTCAGACGCACAGTTCGGGACCCCCTACCCGAGATCCGCCGGTTTTGACACCGACAACGACGAAACTTTTTGACGATTTTTTTGGAACATAAGAGACCTCCGAAGCTTCGTGAGAGGATGATAACCCACAAGTATAGGGGATCGCGTCAGTCTTCAACGGTAGTATTTCACCCAAATTTATTGATTCGACACAAGGGGAGCCAAAGAATATTTCTAAGTGTTAACAGTTGAGTTGTCAATTCAACCACACCTAGAGAACCAAATATCTACAGTAGAGTGTTTAGTAGCACAGTTGTCTGATAGTTTGATAGCTTTAGTAACAATAACAATAGTAACAGTAGCAGTAACAGTAGTAGTTTTGTAGTGATTGTAACAGTAGCAGCAACGAAAGTAACTTAGCAAAGATCAATATGCGAAAAGCGTAGGCACTGGATCAGTGATGGATATTTGTGTTGGAAGACATTCATCATGTAACAGTCACAACCTAGAGCGACACACAATAGCTCCAATTCATCAATGTAATGTAGGCATGTACTCCGTATACGTTTGTAATGAGAACTTGCATGACATATTTGTCCTACCC
This sequence comes from Aegilops tauschii subsp. strangulata, assembly GCF_002575655.3. Taxonomy (NCBI): domain Eukaryota; kingdom Viridiplantae; phylum Streptophyta; class Magnoliopsida; order Poales; family Poaceae; genus Aegilops; species Aegilops tauschii. Next base: position 554,712,883 of record NC_053041.3, on the reverse strand, counting down.
TCCCGTGGCGGGGTCCATAGGGAAATCTAAGGGATATCAAGGCCTCCTTTTAATAGAGAAACGGAACAAAGCATTAACACATAGTGAATACAAGAAATCCTCAAACTACGGTAATCACCGAAAAGAATCCCAATTATTGTCACCTTGGGATATGTGGATCATAACATGCAATAGGTGCATACAACTTGCAAGATAGGATCAAGAACTCAAATATATTCATGAAAACATAAAGGGTTTAGATCTCAAATCATGGCACTCGGGCCCTAGCGACAAGCATTAAGCATAGCAAAATCATAGCAACATCAATCCCAGAACATAGTGGCTAATAGGGATCGAACCCTACCAAATTGACTCGATTACATGAAAAATTTCATCCAACTCCATCACCGTCCAGCAAGCCTACGAAGGAATTACTCACTCCCGGTGGTGAGCATCATGGAATTGTTGATGAAGAAGTGTTGATGATGATGACAGCGACGAATTCCACCCTCTGGAGCCCCGAACGGACTCCAGATCAGCCCTCTCGATGAAAAACAGGAGGTGGTGGCGGCTCTGTATCGTAAAACAAGATTATTCCTTCTCTCTAATTTTTTCCTCCAAGAATAGGTATATATGGAGTTGAAATTAGGGTTGCCGGAGGCTCCAGGGGCCCACAAGCCTGGGGGGCGCGCCCTAGGGGTGGTCGTGCCCCCTGAGCTTGTGGCTCCTAGGTGGCCCCCTCTAGTAGTTCTCTTCGCTAATATTTTTATATATTCTGGAAATATTCTCCGTAAATTTTCATCCCAATCCAAGAACTTTTATTTCTGCACAAAAGTAACACCATGGCAATTCTGCTGAAAACATTGTCAGTCCGGGTTAGTTCCATTCAAATCATGCAAATTAGAGTCCAAAACAAGAGCAAAAGTGTTTGGAAAAGTAGATACGGTTTGGACATATCAGAGGACCAGAAGACCCATGAGGCAGTGACAAGGCAACCCCACACGCCCTGGGAGGTATGGAGGGGGTTGTTGCCTTATGGGCCCCTCATAACTCCTTTTAGTGTGAAATCAACATTGAAAATTCTTATAAATAGAGGAACCCGCAAAAATAAACCTACAACTTTGACTCCGCTGCCGCAAGCCTCTATTCTGAAGAGAACCCATCTGGAGGACTTCTCTGGCACCCTGCCGGAGGGGGAAATCATCACCTGAAGCCATCTTCATCATCCCTGCAGTCTCCATGACGAGGAGGGAGTAGTTCACCCTCGGGACTGAGCGTATGTACCAGTAGCTATGTGTTTGATCTCTCTCTTGTGTTCTTGATTTGGCAAGATCTTGATGTACCATGAGCTTTGTTAATATAGTGGAATCATATGGTGTTCTTCCCTCTCTATCTTTGTTGTGATGAATTGAGTCTTGCTCTTTGAGGTTTCGTTATGTTGGATTGAATATTGGATTTTAGCTCACTTGATGTATGTCTTGCATGCAGATACCCGTGGTGACAATGGGGTATTCTACAGAGTCACTTGATGTATGTTTGGGTAATCAACTTGCGGATTCCCGTGGTGACATTGGGGTAATCTAGGCACATAGGTTGATGCACGTTTTCATCCTACTTTCTTTGATAGAAACTTTGGGGTAAACTTGGAAGTTCTTTGTGTTGGATTAAATATTATGAATCTGAAATTGTTGAGGCATATCGAATAATTGACTCACGGATACTTATACCTACATTGGAGTATCTAGGTGACATTAGAGTTGATTGATGCATATCATATGGTATTATTGTAGTATGAACTCTAGGGTTGTTTGTGACACTTATAGGGGTGGCTCAATAGATTGATCGGAAAGATAACGTTGACGTGGTTCTCTACCAACAACAATTTCATCTTATGTTCTCCGCTATTGGTAAGAAATTTGGAGTGATTCTTTATCGCACATTGAGGGATTGTTATATGATTCAATTATGTTAGCATTGTTGAGAGATTGCGCTAGTGAAAGTATGAACTTGCTACTTGTGAGTTGCGTTGGGATTTCCTCGAAGATAAGAGGATGATGTGGTACAATAGAGATAAGTATTCCCCTTCGTCAAGAACGAAGGTTATGAATCTAGTAGGAGAACCACACGAAACCTCTTGAATAGCACCTACAGATAAAAGAACAAATACTTGCACCCAACGCGATCAAGAGGGTTGTCAATCCCCTTGGCGGTTAATTGTAAGGATCAAATCTTATTATGGTAGACAGACAAACAAAAACACAAAATAAAAGAACGTTAAATAAATTGCAGCAAGGTATTTTTGGATTTTAATATATGGTAAAGGTAGACCCGGGGGCCATAGTTTTCACTAGAGGCTTCTCTCTCGAACAAAAAGCATATGTTGGGTAAACAAATTGTTCTTGGGCAATTGATAGAAAAAAGTGCATAGTTATGACGATATTCAACGCAATGATCATGTATATAGGCATCACGTCCGAGACAAGTAGATCGACTCCTGACTGCATATACTACTATTACTCCACACTTCGACTGCTATCCAGCATGCATCTAGAGTATTAAGTTCATAAAGAACGGAGTAACGCCTTAAGCAAGATGACATGATGTAGACAAAATAAATCCAACCAATATGAATAAACCCCGTCATTTTCCCCTTAATGGTGACAATACAAATACATGTCTTGTCCCCTACTTTGTCACTGGGATATAGATCACTGCAAGATTGAACCCATTACAAAGCACCTCTCCCATTGCAAGATAAATCAATCTAGTTAGCACCTCTCCCATTGCAAGATAAATCAATCTAGTTGGCCAAACCAAACGGATAGATCAGAGAGAAATACAAAGCTATAACAATCATGCATAAAAGAGTTCAGAGAAGACTCAAATAATATTCATGAATAATCTGATCATAAACCCACAAATCATCGGATCCCAACAAACAGACCGCAAAAAAAGATTACATCGAATAGATCTCCAAGAACATCAAGGAGAACATTGTATTGAAGATAAAAGAGAGAGAAGAAGCCATCTATCTACTACCTATGTACCCGTAGGTCTGTGGTAAAATACTCACACATCATCGAAAGGGCAGCAAGGCTGATGTAGAAGCCCTCCGTGATCGATTTCTCCTCCTATGAAGTACCGGAAAAGGCCTCCAGATGGGATCGCGGAAGAACAGAAACTTGCAGCGGTGGAAAAAGTATTTTGGGTGGATCTCTGATGTTTTGGGAAAATTTGGGAATTTACAGAGGTGGAATTGGGTCAGGAGGTTCCACGAGGGGCCCACAAGTATGGGGGCGCGCCTCCTGAGCTTGTCGCTCCCTCGTGACTCTTCAGGTCTTCCCCTGAACCTTCTAAGCTCCCTTCTGGTCCAGAAAAAAATAATCCATAGTTTTTTCTCTGTTTGGACTCTGTTTGCTATTGATTTTCTGAAAAGCCAAAAAAAGCAAAAAACAACAACTTGCACTAGGCACTAGGTTAATAGGTTAGTCCCAAAAAAGATATATAATTGCATATAAAACATCCTAGATTGATACTATAATAGCATGGAACAATATAAAATTATATATACGTTGGAGACGTATCAAGCATCCGAAGCTTAATTCCTACTCATCCTCGAGTAGGTAAATGATAAAATATAATTTTTGAAGTGGAATACTACCTAACATGTTCATCATGTAATCTTTCTTTTATGGTATGAATATTTAGATCCGAATGATTCAAAGCAATAGTCTATAATTTGACATAAAACACCATACTCAGGCATACCAACAAACAATCATGCCTTCCAAAATAAAAATGCTAAAGAACTCTATCCCTACAAAATCATATAGCCTTGTCATGCTCCATATTCTCAACACAAAGTATAAATCATGCACTACCCTGGTGTCAGCCAAGCAATTGGTTCATACTTTTTAACGCGCTTCAGCTTTTTTAACCCCCACGCAATACATGAGTGCAAGCCATGGATATAGCACTATGGGTGGCATAGAGTATGGTGGTAGAGATTAATATGGAGAAGACAAAAAAGGAGAAAGTCTCACATCGATGAGGCTAATCAACGGGCTATGGAGATGTCCATCAATTGATGTCAATGCAAGGAGTTGGGATTGCCATGCAACGGATGCACTAAGCGCTATAAGTGTATGAAAGCTCAAAACAAAAACTAAGTGGGTGTGAATCCAAATTGCTTGCTCTAGAAGACCACGGGCATTTGAGGAAGCCCATCATTGGAATATACAAGCCAAGTTCTATAATGAAAAATTCCGACTAGTTATATGAAAGTGACTACATAGGAGACTCTCTATATAAAAAACATGGTGCTACTTGAAGCACAAGTGTGGAAAAAGATAGTAACATTTCCCCTTCTCTTTTTTCTCTCATTTTTTTGTTGGGCTCTTTTTGGCCTGTTTTTTCTAGGCTCTTTTTCCTCACTTGGTACAATTCTCCAATAATGAATAATGATGATCATCACACTTCTATTTACTTACAACTCGATACTAGAACAAAATATGACTCTATATGAATGCTGCTAGCAGTGTACCAGGATGTGCAATGATCTAACATAACATGTATAAAAATGATGAATGGTGGTTGAGCCACAAATATTATGTCAGCTATATGAACATGCAAAGCAATATGACAATGATGATGTGTGTCATAATAACGGAACAGTGGAAGTTTGTAGCGACCAGACCTCAAACAGTCTGATCTCTGTGCATCAGTGTCATCCCTGGATCGGTAATGCTGACACACATAGTACTTGAGGATTTATAACAGAGTAGCAATCACACACTTATTACATGGAATGTCTCCATAGAGAACTTATTACAATAAATATGGCTTAAGGCCATCTAATATGATAACAGCGGAAGGCTTGGAAGATAAATTGAGTCCATCAACTCCAACGGCATCACTGAGTGAAAGACAACGACCTATGGCTCCTCTCGTCGTCTGAAAAGTCTGCAACATGATATGTTGCAGCCCGAAACGGGCCAGCACATGGAATATGCTGGCAAGGTAACACAAGAGAGTAATGAACAGAATAATGCTATCACTACATGAACAAGCTTTCCCACAACTTACTCAACTATGCCAGAGCCCATAATGGCATGTGGCTGCACACGGAAGTTTCTAGCATGAATAATCTTATGATCCCTTTGAGCCTGGGTGGCAGTCCATAGGAGAATCACACGGTACCCCGGGATTTCCAGAAATACAGGCAACACTGGGTGCCCCAGGTGCCTCAGTCCACCCAGATGTGTATTAAAGTTGCCACCTTAAGTTAACCATTAATTAACAATACTCACATATGTCATGAATACACTCAAACCCAAACCACGTCTACGAGCATAGCATAGCAATATAAGCAACGTAGAAGTAACTCCCATAGGTTTGATAATAAACAGGTGAATAGGTACTACCTCATCTACTTCCCAAACCCACAATTTAATCAGATCCTAACCATGCAATTGTTTGAGGATTGATCTAATGCAATAAAACTGGGTAGTAAAGAGGTATGATCAAAGTGTTACTTGCCTTGCTGATGATCCGTGAAACCTAGAGACTCGTAGTAGCGCGCTTCGCACTCCGGGTACTCTATCGCAAACAAACAAGCATACAATAAGCAATCAAGCAAAGATGCACGGGTAAAACTCAAATAAGAAGATCTAACTAGAAAGTTCAACTTAAGAACTCCGGTTTGCAAAAAGATTCAAATCGAACAAAGCAACGAAACTCAAACTGCGAAAGAAACAAGCTCTGATTACTAATCTGGACTAAAGTCAAATTTTACAGTAGCAAAAACTTGTTTAAGTTGATTAAACATAAAGAGGGCTTCGAGACGAAACTCTAGGCGCTTGAATCGCCTGATTCCGATAAACGAGCGAAAACCTAAACTAAAACAAAAATTGGATCAGAAATCACGATCGAAAATAATCATGAAAAATCCCGAGAAAAAGAAAAACTGACGAACAGGCTAACGAACGAACGTTCGCTATCCGCGGCTAAACGGTGAAAATCGTTCGTTAAAACGAACGAACGAACGGACGTTCGCTAAATAACTAAACCGGGAAGAAAAAATAAAACCGATCTATAAAAAATAAACCGCGGGTTCTTTAAAAAAACCGTACGGTTTTCCGAAGAAAACCGACGGCAGCGGTTGCTACCTCCGGCGAGGTTCCGGCCAGGCGGCGGCGGGGCTCCGGCGGTGCGGCGGCGGTGGTGGTGGTCGGCGGCGTCGTCGGGAGGCGGCGGCGGCGGCGACGACGGCGGCTTAGGGTTAGGGTTAGCTGCGGGTAGGCTGGCGTGGGCTGGGGGTCGTGGGCGGCGGCTTATAAGAGGGGGCCGGCTGGGGAGTCCTGGCCGGTTACGGCCCGGAGTCGGTTTTTTTTGTTTTTTAAATAATTCCGCGTAGAGAAAAAGAAGAAAATAAATACTAAATGGACTCCAAAAATCCTGAAATAAATTTTCCCCATCCTCTAAAAATCTACCGGACAAGGTGAACATTTATTTGGGACTCTAATGTAATTTTGAAAAATGCATATTTTTCCTAATTCAAATAAAATAGCGATAAACCTCCGAATAAAATTCTTATTTGATTTTAATATTTAATCTCCAATATTTCTTTATTTGGAGGAAGTCATTTTATCCTCTCTCTTTTATTTTTATAAAATAAATATTCGAAGAGAAAATAATTAAAATCAAACGATCCTCTTTTCAAAATTAGAGTAAACTCAAATATGAAAATAACGAAATCCCCAACTCTCTCCGTGGGTCCTTGAGTCGCGTAGAATTTCTAGGATCAATCCAAAATGCAATAAAATATGATATGCAGTGATGATCTAATGCATAACATTTCAAACCTACCCCCCTTAAGATGAATCTCGCCCTCGAGATTCGGGTTGGCTAGAAAATAGGTGAGGGTGATCCTTCCGTAGGTCTTCCTCTCGTTCCCAGGTGGCTTCATCTTCGGTATGGTGGCTCCACTGAACCTTTCAAAACTTGATAACTTTGCTGCGTGTAACTCGGCTGGCAAACTCAAGAATCTTGACTGGCTTCTCCTCATAGGTCAAATCGGTATCCAACTGAATCGCTTCCAGTGGCATTGTATCTCTCAGAGGAATATCAGCCATCTCTGCGTGGCACTTCTTCAACTGAGAAACGTGGAACGCATCGTGAACTCCTGACAATCCTTCGGGCAATTCCAACTTGTAAGCAACTTCTCCCATATGTTCCAAAACTTTGTATGGTCCCACAAAACGTGGTGCTAACTTTCCCTTAACTCCAAAGCGCTTCACTCCTCGGAGTGGTGATACACGAAGATACACTCTGTCTCCAACTTCGTAAACTGTCTCCTTGCATTTAGAATCCGCATAGCTCTTCTGCCTGGACTGGGCTACCTTGAGTCTATCGCGAATCAACTTAACCTTCTCTTCAGACTCTTTAATCAAATCTGGTCCAAACAACTGTCGGTCTCCAACTTCATCCCACAACAACGGTGTCCTGCACCTCCTTCCATACAATGCTTTGAAAGGGGCCATCTTCAAACTGGCTTGATAGCTGTTGTTGTAAGAGAACTCTGCGTAAGGCAAATTGTTGTCCCAACTAGATCTGTAATCTAGCGCACAAGCTCTTAACATGTCCTCCAAAATCTGATTGACTCTCTCAGTGTGTCCATCTGTCTCCGGGTGAAAAGCTGTACTGAACTCTAGCCTGGTTCCCAAAGTTTCATGCAACTGATTCCAAAACTTTGAGGTAAACTGGGTTCCTCTATCTGATACAATGGTCCTCGGAACTCCATGCAAACATAAGATCCTGGTCATTTATATCTTTGCCAACTTAGCACTGGTGTAAGTGGTCTTCACTGGGATGAAATGAGATACTTTCGTAAAACGATCGACTACAACCCATACCGAGTCATAGCCTGAACGAGTCCTGGGCAATCCTGTGATAAAATCCATGCCAAGCTTGTCCCACTTCCATTCGGGTATCGGCAATGGTTGTAGCAATCATGCTGGCTTCTGATGCTCTGCCTTCACTCTCTGACATACATCACAAACTGCTACATACTCCGCAATATCCTTCTTCATTCCAGTCCACCAGAAACTATCCTTCAAATCCAGGTACATTTTAGTATTTCCTGGGTGAATTGAATATGGCGTGTCATGGGCCTCCTGCAAAATCAGCTTCCTGATCTCCTGATCATTTGGCACATAAACGCGGTCCTCAAACCATAAGGTATCGTGCTCATCCTCACAAAATCCTTTAGCCTTTCCTTTGCTCATCCTTTCCTTTATCTTGGCAATCTCCTTGTCCGTCTTCTGAGCTTCTCTGATCTTATCCATCAAAGTAGATTGAATCTCCAATGCTGCTACATAGCATCTCGAAACTATCTCCAAACATAGCTCGCGAAGATCCTCTGCTAACTCCTTGGGTAACTCTCCGGTCATGAGTGTATTGACATGACTCTTGCGGCTCAACGCATCGGCTACTACGTTAGCCTTTCCGGGATGATAATGCAACTTCATATCATAATCCTTAATGAGTTCCAACCATATCCTCTGCCTGAGATTCAACTCCTTCTGCGTGAAGATATACTTCAAACTCTTGTGATTCGTGTATACCTCACAATAGTTTCCGATGAGAAAATGTATCCAAGTCTTCAACGCATGCACTACGGCTGCTAACTCCAAATCATGCGTAGCATAATTTAACTCATGGGGTTTAAGCTGTCATGAAGCATATGAAACAACTCTTCCCTCCTGCATAAGTACGGCTCCAAGTCCTCGACGAGAAGTGTCGCAATACACTTCATAATCCTTGCGTTGATCTGGCAGAATCAACGCTGGTGATGTAACCAAGCGTTTCTTCAACTCCTGAAAACTGGCCTCACATTCCTCAGTCCATTTGAACTTGGTGTCCTTCTTTAACAACTCCTCATAGGCTTTACAATCTTCGAGAAATTCTCAATGAACCTCCGGTAGTATCTTGCGAGTCCAAGAAAACTCCGGATCTCTCCAACTGACGTGGGTGCCTCCCAATTTGTCACAGTGACAAGTTTGGTGGGATCTACCGCTATTCCTTCTCCGGATATAACCTGTCCAAGGAATCCAACTTCCTTCAACCAAAACTCGTACTTGCTGAACTTAGCGTATAGCTGATGTTCTCTGAGCTTCCCAAGTACTAAACGCAAATGCTCTTTATGCTCCTCTTCATTCTTCGAGTAGACCAGAATATCATCAATGAACACCACAACGAACTTATCCAAAAGCTCCATAAACACCTTGTTCATCATGTTCATAAAATAGGCAGGTGCGTTAGTCAGGCCAAATGATATAACGGTATACTCATATAGCCCGTACCTCGTGGTAAAAGTTGTCTTAGGTATATCCTGCTCTCGAATCTTCAGTTGGTGGTACCCTGATCGCAGATCGATCTTGGAAAACACCTTAGCTCCTTGCAGCTGATCAGACAAATCATTGATCATCGGCAGTGGGTGCTTGTTCTTGATCGTCACCTCATTCAGTCCTCGCTAATCAACAACCATCCTTAACGATCCATCCTTCTTCTCCACTCGAAGCACTGGTGATCCCCAAGGTGACGAACTTGGGTGAATATAACCTTTATCCAGTAACTCCTTAATCTGCTTCTTAATTTCCTCCAAATCCTTTGCGGGCATTCTGTACGGTCTCTTAGATATTGGCCCTGTTCCTGGCAAAAGCTCAATCAAAAACTCAATGTCTCTATCCGGTGGCATGCCTGGCAACTCTTCTGGAAATACATCTGGGAAATCCTTCACCACTGGTACTTCCTCCTGTACAACTCCTGATAAGGAATTTACTTGAGTCCTATTCGGCACATGCCGGGATACATACTTGATCCTTCTTCCTTCTGGGGTAGTGAGCAAAATCGACTTACTGGCGCAATCAATGTTTCCTCCATACATCGATAGCCAATCCATACCCAGAATCACATCCAAACCTGGCGACTCCAAAATTATCAGATCTGAGGGGAAAAGATGCCTACCTATGGTCAATGGCATCTGAAAACATCCTTGGCTTGCCATATACTCTGCTCCTGGCGAGCTCACTAACATAGGTGTACTAAGAACTTTGGTGGGCAGTTTATACTTATCCACAAATCCCCTTGATATGTATGAATGCGATGCACCAGTATCAAAAAGAACGACTGCAGTAAATGACTTAACCAAAAACTTACCTATTACTGCATCTGGCTGGGCTTCAACCTCCTCCATGTTAACGTGGTTCACTTATCCCCTGTTGAAAGAGTTGGGCTTCTTCCCACAGCTTCCATTGCCGTTTCCATTCTTAGCCTCAGGACATTCATTGGCGTAATGTCCAGTCTTCTGGCACTTGTAGCAAGTAACGTGGCTTAGATCTTTCTTGGCGGGTGTTGCTGGGTTGGAACGGTTCAGTCCATTGCTTCTTCCATTACCATTCCCGTTCTTGGAGCCACTATGGTTGTGCGAACTTCCTCCAGTGTGATTGTGACCTCCATGGTTATGCTGAAGGGGTCCTCCCGAGTTCGGGGTGAAACGGGGTCTCTGCTGAGCTCCAGAATTATACTTCCCTTGTCCATACTTCCTCTTGCGGTTGTCAATCTGCTACTGCTTCCCTTCAATCATGAGAGCTCTATCTACCAACTCCTAGTAGTTATTGAAATTTGCCACCATCAACTGCATGCTCAGCTCATCATTCAGTCCTTCTAGAAACTTCTCATGCTTAGCTGCATCTGTAGCGACATGCTAGTTTACTAACATCATCCACATACTGGCCAACTGTGCGTCCTCCTTGGCGTAAGTTGCGGAACTCGCGCTTCTTCATGGCCATAGCTACTGTTGACACATGGGCAGTGCGAAAAGCCTGCTGAAACTGGTCCCATGTAACAGTGTCGATGGGGTAAGTGGTTGTGAAACTCTCCCACCATGATGCTGCGGGTCCATCAAGCTGATGTGCGGCAAAACGCACTCTCTCCGCATCTGTGCATCCTGCAGTGGTCAACTCCCTTTCAATCTTGCGGAGCCAATCATCTGCAACTATCGGCTCGGTGCTACTGGAGAACACCGGCGGATTTAGCCTAAGAAAACGGGCTAAGTGATCAACAGGTGGTGGTGGTGGTGGGTTGTTGTTGTTGTTGTTGTTCCCCTGATTCTAATTCTGGACTAGTATCTGCATCAATGCATTCTGCTGCTGGATCAACTGAGTGAGCTCCGGTGGGAAAGCAAATCCATTGTCGCGTCTCGGAGGCATTTGCTGGGTTTAGAAAAGATGAGAAAATAGAGTAGAATGGGGTCTAGGGGAAAACACTACCCATATGCACATGAGATAAACACAATCATATCACTCAATCAAGCAAGCAAGGGCATACAATCGGTCTAGAACTATCGTTACAAAAGTGCTCGGACTATACTATATACATGGTGGAATACTACTACTGATATGGTGGTCGACTAGAAAAATTGATCGGTCGAAGACTCCATGATATCTGCTCCAGCTTCATCAACAAAGTCATCATCGCTATCGTCGGGGTCCGAGTCGGTGTCGTCGATGATGATGTAGTTCTCCGGGCAATTGGAATCGTCATCTTCTCCTTCTGGCGCGGGATCTTCCATGAATACTCCGATCTTCTTTATCAGGTCATCATTCTTCTCCAGTAGTGTTGCGATTTCCTCCTCATATCCATCGCGTGTAGACTTTAGTTCTTCCTCCAGCTCCATGATCCTTGTCATCGCCTTCTTCAAATCTGTCATGCCTGCGCACATCTGGTTCTCCTGGCGTCAAATGTGCTGGTTTAACTCCTGGATGAAAGCTGCAATCGATCTATCCTTCCTGGTGCTGATCATCTCCCATTGCTCATCTCGACGCCCACAAATCTGGTAGATGGTATCCTTGAGATCCTTGTGGTAAACTTCTCCAATGCGTCCCATGGTGATGTGGGCTGCCATACTCTTTCCTAGACTCCAGGTTGGTGCATCAAAGGAAAACTCTATGGGCTCAGTGACTGGCGTGAATGTCCTTCCTGGAACTTGAACTTGAATCATCCAGCGCTCCTCTTCTGGTAAAGTGGCGTTGTAAGTCTCGGTGAAGCTTGGTATTCCAATGTTCAGGTACCTAGTGACTTCCTTCAAGTGGCGTCCAAAAGGTGTGTCTTCATCTGGTTGTGCAAACCTGTTCCTTGCGTCCGCCATCCTAAAGAGTAGAAAATTGAGAGGAGTCAGAAATGAGAAGAGAGTAGTGATCTAGGGCTTTAGCTTAGTGGTCGTGTCCTACAGTCAGCGTGTGCTCTGATACCATCTTGTAGCGACCAGACCTCAAACGGTCTGATCTCTGTGCATCAGTGTCATCCCTGGATCGGTAATGCAGACACGCACAGTACTTGAAGATTTATAACAGAGTAGCAATCACACACTTATTACATCGAATGTCTCCAAAGAGAACTTATTACAATAAATATGGCTTAAGGCCATCTAATACGATAAAGCGGAAGGCTTGGAAGATAAAGTGACTCCATCAACTCCAACGGCATCACTGAGTGAAAGACAACGACCTATGGCTCCTTACTCGTCGTCTGAAAAGTCTGCAACATGATATGTTGCAGCCCGAAACGGGTCAGCACATGGAATATGCTGGCAAGGTAACACAAGAGTGTAATGAACAGAATAATGCTATCACTACATGAATATATGGCCGGTGGAGGCTGTATGGTTAATATGTTTTGCGGAAAGCCAATTTTTTCCTCCAACAAAGGAATAAATTTTATTTAACTATCATGGTGGTCGTTAAACATTGGGAAGGTTCACCCAACTCAATCCTAATTATGCATCATCATTAAACCCAATCAAATTATATTAAGAGTGATGAGATCCACATGATAATCCAAGAACCAGATACTCAAGATGTCCATAACCGGGGACACGGCTAACCATGATTAGTTTGTACACTCTGTAGAGGTTTGCGCACTTCTCCCCACAAGACTCGATCTCCTCCGTTGGATTTCTCGCACTACATAATGTTTGAGAAATGGATGACCGAGACACAGTCTTTCCGAAGTGGTCCCCTTAACCGATAGATAGGCCTGTACACCTACAATCCCCTACATCTGCTAGCCCATCATGGAAAGGTTTCCCACAACTTACTCAACTATGCCAGAGCCCATAATGGCATGTGGCTGCACACGGAAGTTTCTAGCATGAATAATCTTATGATCCCTTTGAGCCTGGGTGGCAGTCCATAGGAGAATCACACGGTACCCCGGGATTTCCAGAAATACAGGCAACACTGGGTTCCCCAGGTGCCTCAGTCCACCCAGATGTGTATTAAAGTTGCCACCTTAAGTTAACCATTAATTAACAATACTCACATCTGTCATGAATACACTCAAACCCAAACCACGTCTATGAGCATAGCATAGCAATATAAGCAACGTAAAAGTAACTCCCATAGGTTTGATAATAAACAGGTGAATAGGTACTACCTCATCTACTTCCCAAACCCACAATTTAATCAGATCCTAACCATGCAATTGTTTGAGGATTGATCTAATGCAATAAAACTGGGTAGTAAAGAGGTATGATCAAAGTGTTACTTGCCTTGCTGATGATCCGTGAAACCTAGAGACTCGTAGTAGCACGCTTCGCACTCCGGGTACTCTATCGCAAACACACAAGCATACAATAAGCAATCAAGCAAAGATGCATGGGTAAAACTCAAATAAGAAGATCTAACCAGAAAGTTCAACTTAAGAACTCCGGCTTGCAAAAAGAATCAAATCAAACGAAGCAACGAAACTCAAATTGTGAAAGAAACAAGCTTCGATTACTAATCTGGACTAAAGTCAAATTTATAGTAGCAAAAACTTGTTCAAGTTGATTAAACAGAAAGAGGGCTTCGAGACGAAACTCTAGGCGCTTGAATCGCCTGTTTCCGATAAACGAGAAAAGATAAACTAAAACGAAAATCGGATCACAAATCACGATCGAAAATAATCGCGAAAAATCCCGAGAAAAAAAAACTGACGAACAGGCTAACGAATGAACGTTCCCTGTTTGCGGCTAAATGGTGAAAATCGTTCGTTAAAACAGACGAAGGAACGGCGTTCGCTAAATAACTAAACTGGGAAGAAAAAATAAAACTGATCTATAAAAAAATAAACCGCGGGTTCTTTAAAAAAAACCATACGGTTTTCCGAAGAAAACCGGCTGCAGCTGTTGCTACCTCCGGCGAGCTTCCGGCGAGGCGGCGGCGGGTCCGACGGGGCGGCGGTGCGGCGGCGGTGGTGGTGGTCGACGACGAGGCGGTGAGGGGCGGCGGCGTCGGGAGGCGGCGAAGTCCGCGGCGGCGGCGGATCCGGCGGCGGCGGCTTAGGGTTAGGGTTAGGCGCGGGTGGGCTGGGGGTCGCGGGCGGCGGCTTATAAGAGGGGGCCGGCTGGGGAGGCCTGGCCGGTTACGGACCGGAGTCGGTTGGTTTTTTTTAAATAATTCCGCGCAGAAAAAACAAAGAAAAGAAATACTAAACGGACTCCAAAAATCCTGAAATAAATTTTTCCCATCCTCTAAAAATCTACCGGATAAGGTGTACATTTATTTGGGACTCTAATGCAATTTTTAAAAACGCATATTTTTCCTAATTCAAATGAAATAGCGATAAAACTCCGAATAAAATTCTTATTTGATTTTAATATTTAATCTCCAATATATCTTTATTTTGAGGAAGTCATTTTATCCTCTCTCTTTTATTTTTATAAAAGAAATATTCAAAGAGAAAATAATTAAAATCAAACGATCCTCTTTTCAAAATTCGAGTAAACTCAAATATGAAAATAACGAAATCCCCAACTCTCTCTGTGCGTCCTTGAGTTGCGTAGAATTTCTAGGATCAAGCCAAAATGCAATAAAATATGATATGCAATGATGATCTAATGCATAACATTCCAAATTGAAAATTTGGGATGTTACAAAGTTGCATGGCAATATATCTTAGAATGGCTATGGAAATGCCATGATAGGTAGGTATGGTGGCTGTTTTGAGGAAGATATAAGGAGGCTTATGTGTGATAGAGCGTATCATATCATGGGGTATCGACGCACCGGTGAAGTTTGCACCACATCTCGAGGTGAGAAAGGGCAATGCACGCTACTGAAGAGGCTAGCAAATGGCGGAAAGGTGAGAGTGTGTATAATCCATGGACTCACATTGGTCATGAAGACCTCACATACTTATTGCGAAAGTCAATTAGCCCTCGAAGTAAAGTACTACTACGGATGCCCCTAGGGGGGAGGTTGGTAGGAATTAACCATCGCGAGCTCCCGACCTTCACGCAAAGGAAGACACTCAATAATAAACTGTCCTCTAACTTCTTAGCATAACGAGAGACTATACGTGCATGCTTTGGGAATCACAAACCTTAACGCCAATATTCTTACTAAACCACAACCATTCACTAGTACCTCCCACATATTACCATATTTATATCACGAAACTATTGGAAGGGATCAAACTTATCATATTCAGTGATCTACATGAAAGTTTTTATTATGGGATTTCTATTTGTGTGCCCCTCCTTCCTTACTTGTGCTCAGTTTTGTCCCGCCCATCTAAGTGTGCTCACTTTTTCCCTCCTCCACTCGCCCGCACCTCACATAATGCCAAACAGTGCATTGCCGTTCGATCAAAGTTGTTGGCCGTTACCTACCCGGTGGTGACGCGTGGGGCCGACCTGAGATGCTGACATGTGGGACCGTTTGGTGCTGACGCGTGTGGACAACGTGAGATGCTGACATGTGGGACCGGTTGGTTGATGGTTGGTGCTGACGCATTTGTCTAAAAAAAGGGGGATGAAATATCTCTCTCTCATTTCGCATCCCCCACGGCCTAAGTAACCCACCTCCCCCATCCCCACCCTCCAATCCAGCGGCCGGTGCCAGTGATCACGACGGCTAGGGAGGTCTTTTGCGCTGGTGACGTTGTCTTGCTGGAGAAGTGCAAGGAGATATCCTCTTGGTTTCCTAGCACGCAAGATCTAGCGGAGCATGCGTTGCAATTGTTGAGAGATGCGACACCGGATGAGATCCGGCGGATGATTCCAGATCCAGTAAATGGGGTCACTTGTATGGGTATTTTCGTCTGGGCTATGTGTGAGGCAATGGAGTCGTCATATCCTCATCAGCAAGCTCGCTGGTACTCGTATGGTTCTCGTCCCGAACCGCAGGATCTAAAGGTCAAGCAAAAGCTCGCAGCTATTCCGGGGGTGAGATACATGCAGCCTCCTCCTGGTATGTCTCTACATGTCTGATGATGTGGAGGAGTTTATAAGGACCATCGAAAGGCCTGCGCCCGGAGACGAGAAAATGGTAGTTGGGGAGGAGAAGGAGGAGGATTTTTTAGGGCTTATCATGTACAAAGCAAAGCTAGAGGATGAGTGGAAGGCCGTAGTTGTGTAATTCGAGTTGTGATGTACTTTTAGTTTGTTTATCAGTATCTACTGGAAGTTTGCTATATTCATCCGAGATGTGTATGCTACCTTATCTATTTTTAGTTTGTTGATCCGAGATGTCTATGCTACCTTATGTAATGGAGTTTGTTTGTTTATGGCTGATTATTTTAATATTGTGAATCTGAGGCCACCATGCAAAAGGATTTGAATTTTTGAGCATTTTTCAGTTTTTATAATTTATTTCAATGTGTTGTCAGTATTGCATGGATGACTAATCATATAAAATGGTTGGGAATTAGATTTTTCTTTAGGGATTTCTTTGTGGGTACTACCTACATTAGTAATGTGGAAGGTGAAAATGATTTTTTAGAATTTATTGGGCCAAACTAGAGCACACTTGTAGTTCAAACTTGAATTGTTTGATGTAAATCACCGAAAATTCACTAAATTAATGGAAAATAGCAATATAACTCAGAAATTCATGAAAATTTGGCAACTGCAATCACATGTGGTATACTTTAGGTGAAAATTGTGAGGGCAGTATTTACAATATTATTCATGGCACTTCCTTCACAAAAAAGTCGAGTGTGGCACTAGAAAAATGAAAAAAAATAACTTTTCATTAGCCAAATCTTCAATTTTTTGTGAATTATTGCGCACTATTGTAACACCCTTGTTAGTTCCAAAAATGGTCATGCTATCATCTATAGTGTCATGTAGATGCTCATGGGTATGGTCATCTTAGTTGAAAGTTATTCATCCTGATATGAGATAGGTCAGTTTGTGAAGGGTTTTTTGAAGTATGCGGTATTGTCAGTTTATGATTTTTCCCACAAGCCATTATACATGAGAGGTTACCATGCAAAAGGATTTGAATTTTAGCATTTTTTTATTTTCTATAATTTATTTCATTGTGTTGTCAAAATTGCATGGATGACTAATCATATAAAATGGTTGGGAATTAGAGTTTTATTTGTGGCTACTACCTACATTAGTAATGTGGAAGGTGAAAATGATTTTTTAGAATTTATTGGACCAAACTAGAGCACACTTATATTTCAAATTTGAATTACCTCATGTAAATCGCCGGAAATTCAATAAATCAATGGAAAATGGCAGTATCGCTCGGAAATTTATGAAAATTTGGCAGTTGCAATCACATGTGATATACTTCAGGTGAAAATTGTGAGGCCAATATTTACAATATTATTCATGGCACTTGCTTCACAAAAAAAGTTGTGTATGGAACTGGAAAAATGAAAAATTAACTTTTTATTTGTGGTATTGTCAGTTTATCATTTTTCCCACAAGCCCTTACACATCAGAGGGCCCCATGCAAAAGGATTTCAATTTTGGAACCTCTTTTCTTTTTTTCATAATTTATTTCAATGTGTTGTCAAAATTGCATGGATGACTAATCATATAAAATGGTTGGGAATTAGAGTTTTCTTTGTGGGTACTACTTACATTCCTAATATGGAAGTTTAAAATAATTTTTTAGAATTTATTGGACCAAACTAGAGCACACTTGCAGTTCAAATTTGCATTACTTGATATAAAACGCCCAAAATTCAATAAATCGATGAAAAATGGCAACATCACTCGGAAATTCATGAAAAATTGGCAGTTGGAATACCAGGTGGTATAATTCATGTGAAAATTGTAATGACACTATTAACAATATTATTGATGGCTATTGCTTCACAAAAAAGTCGTGTATGGCACTTGGAAAATGAAAAATTAACTTTTTAGTTGTGGTATTGTCAGTTTATCGTTTTTCCCACAAGCCATTCCACATCAGAGGTCTCCATGCAAAAGAATTTTAATTTGGAGCCTTTTTTCAAAATTAACGAGTTATTCCAAGTGAGTGCAAACAACTAGAAATACAATCATTGCAAATGATTTCCGCACATAAATCATGAGTCATTCCAAGTGCATGCAAAATAACTTGAAATACAATCTTTCCAAATGATTTGCACACATATACAATATGAATTCATACATATTTTTTTCAAATAAAACGACAACTTTGACGCGGCCCTGCTCCCAAATCCGAAACTAATCTTCTTCGGAAACCTGTGAGCGGCATGCGACAATGACCTCTTCAAAGAACAAACCATTCCAGAAGGCACGTCACTTGGCGATGTTAAAGCGCGGCATCGGGTTGGGGTCGTCGGAGTCCTAGATCCGAGCGGCGCGGTCTTGGTCGAGGATTTGCGACTAGGTTAGGGTGTTAGGCTCGAAGCCTGGATGCACCCTCTCATCTGGTGTCACACGTGCCGAAACCTATGAATGACGCGCGCAAAGGAAACCGTACCGATGGGGGGGTAGGCGCCACAAGAAGACCCCCCGCGCTCGGAATCCATCCCACCGGCAGGCGCGTGTCCGGCGGCACCGGGATGTTGCAAATGGCGAGAAGCTCGGCTTTCACATACAGTGATGGTGTGTGACCACACCATGGAAGCGGAAGGGAAGGAGGGAGAGGAGAGATAGGTTTTGTGTTGAAGTGGCGCCGGCGGCGGATAGGGTTGTGGAGGCGAGCGGCGAAATCTGGCGAGGGCTACATATATGGCACGGGAAGAGGTTGGTTGCAGCGTTAAACCACAATTAATCGGAGTGGTGGCACGACTCACGGTGTTTGAAAACACGGGCAGACGCTTACAGCAGGCGACGCTGATTCAGTTCTGCATACCAACACGAATGCATGTTGCTGCCGTGCCCAGCCGAATGCATGCGGCCTCACATGTCAATCCCATGCGAATGCATGTGGCCGCCATGCCCAGCCAAATGCATGCAACCTTACATGTCGGTCCCACACGAATGCATGCTGCCGCCGCGCCCAGCCAAATGCATGCGACCTTACATGTCGGTCCCATGCAAATGCATGCGGCCTTCAGTCCCATGCGAATCCATGCAGCCTTCAGTTCCACGCGAATCCATGCGGCCTTACATGTCGGCCCCACACGTCAGCACCGGCGAAGTAACAGTCAAAGGCTTTGACCGGTGGCAAGGCACTGTTTGGCCTTCTCTGAGGCGTGGGCAAGTGGAGGGGGGAAAAAGTGAGCAAAGTTAGATGGGCTGGGGAAAACTGAGCACAACTAAGGAAGGAAGGGCACAAAATAGAAATCCCTCTTATTATATCCTTCTTGAATACCTATCATATTAGGACCAAATTTGTAACTCATGCATATTGCCATTACTATTTATTTACTCTCAAAATGATATAAGTGAAGCATGAGAGCACAACTATTTCTTTGAAATATAACCACCGTCGTGCTCTAAAAGATATAAGTGAAGCACTAGAACAACTACCTAGCTCAAAAGATATAAGTGAAGCATAAATTGTATTCTAACAAATCATGAATAATGCGTGTCCCTCTCAAAAAGGTGTGTCCAGAAAAGATGATTATGGAAAACTAAAAGGCAAACAAAGCATAGACTCATATAATACATGACGCTCCAAGCAAAACTCATATCATGTGATGAATAAAAATATAGCTCCGAGTAATTTACCGATGGTTAGTAGAAGAAAGAGGGGATGCCATCCGGGGCATCCCCAATCTTAGAGTCTTGGGTGTCCTTGAATATTACCTTGGGGTGCCTTGGGCATCCCCAAGCTTAGGGCCTTTCCACTCCTTATTTGTTCATCCATCGCGATCTCACTCAAAATTTGAGCACACAAAACTCAACAGAAAACTCGTGAGATCTGTTAATATAACAAAACAATCATAAACTTTAGGTACTATTGTAAACCCATTCATATTTTATTATTGCATATTACCTACTGTATTCTAACTTCACCATGACTTATACCCCCCGATACAATCCATAGATTCATTAAAAACAAGCAAACAATGCAACGAAAACAAAATCTGTCAAAAATATAATGTAATGATCTGGAAAAACACAATACTCCTGTAACTCCAAAAATTCTGAAAAATTTGGACAATCTGGGAAATTTGTATATCAATCATGCGCAAAAAATCAAAATTTTATCATGTTCCAGTGAATTTAAACAATTCCTCTACTCGCGCAAAAGTTTTTGTTTTTTCACAGAATCAATGCAACTATCAACCAAATCATCCCAAAGGCTTTCCTTGGCACAAACACTAATTTAAACACAAAAACACAACCATAACAGTAGCATAATTGTGTGCACACACAAAAATAGAAAGAACAAGAAAAATAAAGATAACTATTGGGTTGCCTCCCTACAAGAGCTATTGTTTTACGCCCCTAGCTAGGCATAATGCATAGTTTCAAGTATTGTCATCCTTCATATCCAATTCCTTAATCACACATCCACACTTACTAGGAGTTTTAGCATACATATTTTTGACAATCACACTCCTAGGGACAAGGTTGAGGAATTTATTCACATAGATGGGTTCCTTTATTAAATCAATGAAGTTAGGGTGGACACTAATCATTTTAAGATCCTTACTTCAATTACTAGATGTGGCACCCTTTTTCTTAGGAACATACATAAACTTGCAATTCTTACAAGGAGGAGACTTTTCGATAGTTTTAACATAAGAGAAAACGGAACCCAAATTATTAATAATTTCTTCCAACTTATCGATTCTAGCGAGACTTTGTTCCATCCTCTCATTAATTACCAGTTCTTTTTCTTTTAGCATCTTCAAGGCGATTCCTACCTTTGACCCAAATTTAGTAATATGATTATGAATCTTTTTATCCATATTTTCAATATGCTCTATGGTAGGCATTTTATTTTCAACAGCCTCTAGTCTTTGCATAACGTGCTCCAAAGTTAATGTTGTTTCATTAATAGTGATAGGTGGTGACCCTACTAAATTTCCCATAGCATTGAAAGCATCCATAGGGTGACTGCTTCAGAAATTCACTCCAGTAATGCGGTCAAGCACAAATCTATACCAAGTAGTAACACCCACATAAAAATTGCGAAGAAGAACAATAGTAGATTGCTTACGAGTTGATCAATTATGAGCATCACAAATCCTATGCCAAGCATCTTTTAAACTTTCACCTCCCCGTTGTTTAAAATTTAGCACTTCATTCTCAAGGGTACAAGCAACAAGTGAAGAACAAGCCATAATGGTAGGACAAGCAAACAAGCAAAAAGGGCAAATGAAAATAATTTTTTTGTTTTTGTGCAAACGTTTTAGAAGTGGGGAAGATCAAAACGAGAGGCAAATGGCAAATGAAAGTAAATGCAAGTAGATGATAGTTTATTCGAAGGTACTTGATAGGTTTTGGTGATGTCTCCCCAGCAACGGTGCCAAAAATTCTTCCTGCTACTTGTCAGTTGCGTTGGGATTTCCTCGAAGAGGAGAGGATGGATGATGCAGTATAGTAGAAATAAGTATTACCCTCAGTTAAGAACGAAGGTTATCAATCCAGTAGGAGAACAATGAGAAACCTCATGAACGGCACCTACACACAAAAGAACAAATACTTGCACCAAACGCGATCAAGATGGTTGTCAATCCCCTTGGCGGTTAATTTCAAGGATCAAATCTGATAATGGTAGATAGATAAACAAAAACACTAAACAAAAGAATGGTAAATAAATTGCAGCAAGGTATTTTTGGATTTGAATATATGGTAAAGGTAGACCCAGGAGCCACAGTTTTCACTAGAGGCTTCTCTCTCGAACAAAAACCATACGGTGGGTAAACAAATTACTGTTGGGAAATTAATTGAAAAGCGCATAGTTATGACAATATTCAAGGCAATGATATAGTAGACTGAGTAGACAAGTAGACTGACTCCTGCCTGCATCTACTAGTATTGCTCCAGACATTGACTGCTATCCAGCATGGATCTAGAGTATTAAGTTCATAAAGAACGTAGTAACCCCTTAAGAGATGACATGATGTAGACAAAGTAAATCCAACCAATATGGATAAACCCTATCATTTTCCCCTTAATGGCAACAATACAAATACGTGTCTGGTCCCCTACTTTGTAACTGGGATATAGATCACCGCAAGATTTAACCCATTACAAAGCACATCTCCCATTACAACATAAATCAATCTAGTTGGCCAAGCCAAATGGATAGCTCGGAGAGAAATAAAAAGCTATGACAATCATGCAGAAAAGAGTTCAGAGAAGACTCAAATAATATTCATGAATTATCTGATCATAAAATCACAATTCATCGGATCCCAACAAACACACCACAAAAGAAGATTACATCGAATAGATCTCCAAGAACATCAAGGAGAACATTGTATTGAAGATCAAAGAGAGAGAAGAAGCAATCTAGCTACTAGCTATGGACCCGTAGGTCTGTGCTAAACTACTCACACATAATCGAAAGGGCAGCAAGGTTGATGTAGAAGCCCTCCGTGATCGATTCCCCCTCCTGCAGAGTACCGGAAAAGGCCTTCAGAATGGATCACAGAAGAACAGAAACTTGCGGCAGCGGAAAAAGTTTTTTGGGTAGCTCTCTGATGTATTGGGAATATTTGAAAATTTATAGAGGTGGAATTAGGTCAACAGGTGCCACGAGGGGCTCACAAGCCTGGGAGGCGCGCCTACCACCCTGGGGCGCGCCTCCTGAGCTTGTCACTCCCTCGTGACTCTTCAAGTCTTCTCCCAAACTTTCTAGGGTCCCTTCTGGTCCAGAAAAATTAATCCAAAGTTTTTCCTCCGTTTGGACTCTGTTTGATATTGATTTTCTGAAAAGCCAAAAACAAGCAAAAAAATAGCAACTCGCACTAGGAACTAGGTTAATAGTTTAGTGCCAAATAATGATAGATAATTGCATATAAAACATCCAAGATTGATACTATAATAGCATGGAACAATCAAAATTATATATACATTGGAGACGTATCAGAACCCTAGGCCTTGTTTGTAAGCATTGATATACCGATTTGCTCGTTGTTTGCTACTTGCTAGCTTGTTGTTTTTATTATTTCAAATTACAAAAACCGATATCTACTATACATACTACACTTGTATCACCATCTCTTCGCTGAACTAGTGCACCTATACAATTGACAATTGTATAGGGTGTATTGGGGACACAAAAGATTTCTTTTATTTGATAGTAGGATTGTTTGAGAGAGACCATCTTCATCCTACAAGTCCCATGGATTGATAAATCTTAGGTCATCCACTTGAAGGAAATCTGTTGGTCCTACAAAACTCTGCGCTTGGAGGCCCAACAGAGTTTACAAGTAAAAAGTTGTGTAGTAGACATCAGTTACCGAAGTTGTCGATGTCCTCGTCGTTATTGGCATTGTCGTGCCGTTTAGGGTGGGATCCTCGTCGGCGGTGTTGTCGTTTCAAGTGCCGCCGTTGCTAGCCTGGCCATTGCCTGTGCCACTTTTACGGTGGCCCTTCCGTCGATGCCTGGGGGGTTTTCCGCTTCCACCTCCTTCTTTGGGGGTATCCACCATATAAACATCATATGTGGAGGTAGTGGCTAACTTGGCGGTGTTACAGGTAGCAGGCAGGGATGTAGTGCCCGACGTCTCGTCGACATCTTTATCCATGTCGGCATATTCGTCAGACGCGTACGCCAACACGTCGGTCAAATCATCGATGGTAGCGACTAGGTGGGTGGTGGCTGGGTTTAAAATTCTGACCACTCCAGGTCTTTCCTCGATCTAGTCGTAGATGAAAACTTGATCGTCTTGGACTGACAGACTCTGAATCCGATCTAACATCTTGTTCAACAGCGTGATATCGGCCTCTCCCATCTCTTGACAGTATGTGGGATTTAGTTGAAGTTTGCCCGAAGTTTCACCTAACATGTTCTCGGGGCTTGCGGTGGTCGGATGTGAAGTTTGATCTGACGGGGTGACGCACGGGACCAAGCTTGGGGCTGGATCCGAGGTGTGGACGCCTTCAAGATCCTGCTCTGAGATTGAGTTTGGTGCTACGATGACGGTGTTGGCAAGATCTTTGGTCTGGTCTGACACCCAACCAAAAACGCAAGTTCGCCAAGGGAATCCGCGACATATTCTAGATTGCCAAACCTGATGGTCTGCCCAGAGCAAAGTTCTAGACTTGGCCGAGGTGGCAAGTCGAGTCAGCGTGCAACACGATGCTGCCGAAGGCAAAAAAGATGTCATGAGGAGCTTCTTCCATAGCCAATGTTGTTGTCGATCAAGAGATGAGCCATCGCAACTTTGTGGCCACACAGCGGGACCTTCTTGATTTCTACCTCTGCGGCCTTTAGCATCGCGAAGAGCTCGAGAATTGTCTTATCCATCCCTTGCATATTATAGTTCATCACGAAGCTTTTATAGCTTGGTGGCAGTGATTGAAGAACTCTATCAATGACACTATCATCAGGAAGATTAACTCCCAGTTGAGTCAAGTGATTGTGGTACCCGGACATTCTGAGTATATGTTCACTGACAGAACTATTCTCCTCCATCTTGCAGCTATAGAACTTATTGGAGACTTCATATCTCTCAATTCGGGCATTTGCTTGAAATATTAACTTCAACTCTTGGAACATCTCATATGCTCCATGACGTTCAAAACGTCTTTAAGTCCTGATTCTAAGCCATAAAGCATGGCACACTAAACTATCGAGTAGTCATCAGCTTTGCTCTGCTAGACGTTCATAACATCCGGAGTAGCTCCTGTAGCGGGTCTTGCACCTAGCGGTGCTTCCAGGACGTAATTCTTCTATGCAGCAATGAGGATAATCCTCAAGTTATGGACCCAGTCCGTGTAATTTCTACCATCATCTTTCAACTTAGCTTTCTCTAGGAACGCATTAAAATTCAAGGGAACTGTAGCACGGGCCATTGACCTACAACAACATAGACATGCAAAAACTATCAGGTACTAAGTTCATAATAAATTAAAGTTCAATTAATCATATTACTTAAGAACTACCACTTAGATAGACATCCCTCTAGTCATCTAAATGATCACGTGATCCAAATTAACTAAACCATGTCCGATCATCACGTGAGATGGAGTAGTTTTCAATGGTGAACATCACTATGTTGATCATATCTACTATATGATTCACGTTCGACCTTTCGGTCTCAATGTTCCGAGGCCATATCTGCATATGCTAGGCTCGTCAAGTTTAACCCGAGTATTCTGCACGTGCAAAACTGGCTTGCACCCGTCGTATGTGAACGTAGAGCTTATCACACCCGATCATCACATGGTGTCTCCGCACAACGAACTGTAGCAACGGTGCATACTCAGGGAGAACACTTATATCTTTAAATTTAAGTGAGAGATCATCTTATAATGCTACCGCCGTACTAAGCAAAATAAGATGCATAAAGGATAAACATCACATGCAATCAAAATATGTGACATAATATGGCCATAATCATCTTGTGCCTTTGATCTCCATCTCCAAAGCATCGTCATGATCTCCATCATCACCGGCTTGACACCTTGATCTCCATCATAGCATCGTTGTCGTCTTGCCAACTATTGCTTCTACGACTATCGCTACCACTTAGTGATAAAGTAAAGCAATTACATGGCGATTGCATTTCATACAATAAAGCGACAACCATAAGGCTCCTGCTAGTTGCCGATAACTTCTACAAAACATGATCATCTCATACAACAATTTATATCTTATCACGTCTTGACCATATGACATCACAACATGCCCTGCAAAAACAAGTTAGACGTCCTCTACTTTGTTGTTGCAAGTTTTATGTGGCTGCTACAGGCTTCTAGCAAGAACCGTTCTTACCTACGCATCAAAACCACAACGATTTTTCATCAAGTGTGTTGTTTTAACCTTCAACAAGGACCGGCCATAGTCAAACTCGATTCAACTAAAGTTGGAGAAACAGACACCCACCAGCCACATATGTGCGAAGCACGTCGGTAGAACCAGTCTCATGAACGCGGTCATGTAATGTCGGTCCGGGCCGCTTCATCCAATAATACCGCCGAATCAAAGTAAGACGTTGGTGGTAAGCAGTATGACTATTGTGACACCCAAGTTTTCATTTGGATTTTTCAAAAGATTTTGTTTGACTTGAGGGAGGTGATTTAAATTTTTCTTCAAAAGAACTCTCCCTTTCAAAATATTTTTTTATGGCAAGAGTTTTATTTGGATTCACCCAAGACTTGTTTTTGGTCTTGGAGGTTCTTGCTTTTTATTTGGACTCAAGACAAAGTGCTTTTCATTTGGGGAAAATGACTTTTGAAAATACTCTATAGCTTTTGGAATAATCCTTTACCACTTTCAACAATTCTCTCTTGCCATGGCCTTAGTGCAAATCCACTCTCCTAACCCTTCCCTCACCTTTGGATCATGATTTACTTCAAATCCAGCAAGTTGGACCTCTCCATAAAATTATTTTTTTCATTTAAATCTTATCAAAACAATTTCTGTCTCCTATTCTAGCCCTTGGAGATTTACAAAGGAGCTACCATTTCTGTCTTGATTTTTGCCCCCAAACCTTTTTCCCTTCCTAGTCCTTTGAACCCTCAACCAAGATCCATGAAGATCCACTGGTCTTCAGTTCAAATTTTTCAAACTACACTTGCTGCAAGTTTGGACCAGATTTGTCAAATTTGGTGAAATTCATTCAAATCTTTCTCCAAAAATTCTGAGTAAAATCAGGCAGCCTCTGGGTGCATTGAGTGGTCACCTCACCAAGTTCCAGCCCCAGGAAAAAATTTCTGCTTGCCAAATCATTCTGTCGAACACCTGCAGGGCATTGTCAAAATCAAGTTCAGTCAAGTTCAGTTAACAGTGGCTGAACCACTGTCGTTTTCTTCAGTGTTCGATCTCAATCTCGCCAGTGCCCCGATGTCGCCTTGCTCCCCGTCCTCTCCCCCTTGTCCCTGCGCCGCACGATCCCCTGGAGCCTTGTGGACGTCGGCGACGAGCAGGAGGAGGTGCGCCGCCCCGTGACCGACGCCAGCGGCGGCTTTGCGGCCGCCAGAGAGAGGCGCGGCGCAGACGGCGCCACCCAGCGCCGCCCAAGCCACCGGAGCTCGCCGCGTGGCCTTCCACTCCCCAGAACGCGCTGCCACTCTCGTCGTGAACTGCAGGGCGCGGAGCGCGCTCTCTGCCGTCGTCGTGCCCGTGCGGCCACCCCACCGTGGACCGGCGCCATTACGCCAAGACCAACCCAGTTTAGCAGTGGAACGGCACCAGTAAACCTCCCTGATGCTGCCCAGCCACTCAAACCCCCTGCTCAACCACTGCCTCTCCGTAATCGCTCGCCGGAGCAACCCCGTTCATGGCCACCCCCTCGATCCGCCTATAAATAGAGGCCCCGAGCTTCAACTCAAACCCACACCACCTCTGCACTCCACCAAGACCCTGCCTAGCCACTGGAAGAGCCCCGAGGAGGTCTCCTTCCTCAACTCCGGCCGCCGCGACCCGCCACGGGATCCAGCTCGATTCGCTCCCGTGCGTGCACCTCTGCCTCCCATTTCTTGCCAGTAGCTCTCTAGTGCATCCCTCCTTCTGACCCGCGCTTCAATTCGAGGTTTGCAGCTCACCACCGGAGTTCCCCACCATCACCCGAGCCGCCGTCCGCCGGAGAAAGTGTCGCCATCGACGTGGTGCTCTCCGTCGGTCGAGTCCACCACCCACCGACGCGGAAGGACACGCTGGAGCTCTTGGTACCCTCCGATCTCCCTGACTCGCCGTGGTTCCACGCCGGCGTCCACCGCAGTCTTCGGGCGCCGGCGAGCTTTTTAAACCTAACATGTGGGACCCCCTGTCAGCCTCTCTTCTATTTCCACTCGCGAAACGTTTTCTGTTGGCGCCTTCGGGCAAAATATGTTTTCCCTTTTGAGCTGGCGCGTTCCTTTCCGAAGCGTTTTCTGTTTTCTCAGTTTAAACCCTGGAACTTTTCTGTTTCATTACAGATAAGTCCCTGGACAGAAACCTTTATAACTTTTTTATTAAAAAGTGATTTTTGAGTGATTCTTTTTTTGTCAGTCTTGTATTTTTGTCTATTTTTTATAGTATTTATTTGGAAAAATTTTGGAAAAAAATTTATGCACGCGTTGGTTTTCACGTTAGTGCCCGTTTTCGTATGCCGTAGGTTCCGGAAGAGGTGACGGAGCCGCGAACTTCGCCGAGCTAGACTCCGACTTCTCCGAACCAGGCAAGCATGTTTGAACCTTTGATATGATTGGTGTTTTGCATGTATGCGTGAGAGGTTGTGCGTGGCATATGAGTATCGGTGAGTACCTCGTTGCTTGTGAGGCAACTACCCGCGTGTTCCAAAGTTGCGATGATCTCTGGTGAGAGATGGCCTAATCATGTGGTGACATGATGGGCAGCAAGGTGGTACTGTTGTAGCATACCAGCCTTGCGTCATCCGACAACTTCCGACGTTAACGTGGACGGAGTCACGTTATCGTTCTTTTCCCTTCCGTGCTACCACATGTTTCTTTGCCAGGATACGGTTTAGTAAGTTGGTAACCTCTTTCCGTGTACACACCAAACAGAGGGGCCGGGATGATGGTTCCATGGCCCTGGATTAAAGCCCGTCATCTGGTCAGGGGGCATGGGTGTTTCCGGTTGGGACCGAGAGGGGGGGCACCCCCTTAGAGCGCGCGTATAGAAATTTGATCCCATGCTACGCGAGGTTGTAGCCTCCCCATCTCAAGGTTTTTTTTTGAACGTTGCCGAGGGTGATCCCTGGCTTCGGAATGTTGAATGGGTGTGTACTGGTTAGACGTGTTTCTTCCAAAACACCGTAAACGGAACTAGTCCCCGTGACTACTGAAATCCGTTGGCTGTGGTTAAGTACAAAATCTGCAGAGTCAAATCCTTCCAAGTCATCGTATCCATGATCAAGTAGGGTAATCAGTATATCCATATCTATCCTCGTGGAAATTTTTATCCCCGGTGAACAAGCTCAGGTGGTAACCCAGTTTAATTGTTATTCCTGCGGATGGACTAACCTCATATTTGTTTCGTACTTGTAATAATTTATGATCTCGAGCTACGGAATTATTGAGCTACAATATAAGCCCTTTATGTGATGTCGCTCAGACGTCCGACTGTGGCATGTTTGTCTTTTATTTCTGTTATAAGCCCTTTATGCGGTGTCGCCCCGACGCCCGACTGCGGCATTATTATTCTTGCAGTTTCCTCTCGAGGAGTCATTCAGACCCTCGTTTGGCACCAGTATTACTATTCTTGCAGTTTCCTCTCGAGGAGTCATTCAGACCCTCGTTTGGCACCAGTATTACTATTCTTGCAGTTTCCTCTCGAGGAGTCATTCAGACCCTCGTTTGGCACCAGTATTACTATTCTTGTAGTTTCCTCTCGAGGAGTCATTCAGACCCTCGTTTGGCACCCAGTATTTCTTTTGGGATTTCGGGAGGACTACCGCCCGACTTCTCTGCTATTATTCCCATGCATTATTATCTCTATGTCTGAACGCACCGGTTAATCCGTTCTTCTGCCTCATGTTTACATTTGTTATATCTTATGTCTGAACGGTCTTGCGAGTACTTTCATAGTACTCACCTGGCTTGTTGATTTGGCCAGATGTTGACGAAGGCGATCTCTTGGATGAAGAATTTGATAGTACGTCCGACGCCTAGAGGAGTCCCAGTCAGTCCTGTGCGATCTCGGATACTGGTCACTTGTATTATATACGCTTCCGCCACCCGCAATAAGTCTCCTCGAGCCTCACTCCGACGCTCGAAGAGCTGTAGTCTTCAGGAGTCATATCACCCGCTTCGCAGTGATATTTCCACCTCCGTTATTATCGTGAGTTAGTAGTTATGCCACCCTATCCGCCGTCTTGTTTTATCGGCGTGCATGTAATAAATTGTTGGGCAGTCCCCGCTCAACCTTGTATTATATTCAGTACTCCTGGTATTTTTTTCTTCTGTGACCAAGATATTGTCTACCAGTGAGAAGGATTTCTTCTTTACTGGTCCGTAAAAGGGATCGGTCTCTCAATAATTATTTTATTGAAAAACCGGTCGTGACAAGCTTGGTATCAGAGCCAGGCTGACTGTAGGAAGCCACTAGGTGCGATCGCTAATCGGTTATTAGCATCTTTTGTGCTTTTTCAGCATTTTGCAATTGTAGCTATTTTCTGTTGGTCATCATAAATTTATGACATGACTACTCAGAATTTTTGCCTACTTTTGTAGATGGCTGGCAGCAGCTGTGAGACTCGAGTGTTCACGAACGTGCCCGAGGGGTTTGTCAAGCTCCTCGTCTCCATCACCAAGCTCGCGATCGGGCCAGCGGCTCGTCCGGAGTTCACGCTTTACCAGCACAAGCTCAGCGACGACGTGTCTATGCACCAAGCTGTGGTGCAGTTCAAGGGAGGACGTTCTGCAGCTCGCCACTTCCGTTTTGTGGGAAGAGCCATGCCTACGGAGAGGCATGCCATGCAGATGGCTGCCCGTGAGGCGATAGCTCGTCTTCGGGACATCCTTACTACGATGAAGACTCGTCGCTACCGCTACCTCCCATGCCATGTGCCATACACCAGTCACTATTCATTCGCCTGCCATCGGGGAGAACGAGATGGAGCCATCGAGATGGTTGTGGAGTATCTCAAGGCTCTGGAGGAGTCTTTCGACAACCTCGTGGACGATCTTGTGGCTGCCCGCATGGACTTAGTCCGGGGCGGTCCTGCCAGCAGGAAGGAGCTTCTTCACACAGCACCCCTCTGACATTCGTTTCGTCCTCAGCATCTTATGCACCGGCCGTTTTGGCCACTGCTCACCGTTTGCCTACCACTGAGGAGTTCGACAGAGTCATTGCTCCTATTCCAGTCAGAGCTGCACCGCCTGCCGCACCCGCACTACCACCAGTCGCCCCCGCGCCATCACCGCAGCGCAGCGTTACGCGCCAGGAGCCAGCTAGAGAAGAGGTGGAGGTTGATTCTCTTGGACCGCTGAGTCTTGCCCTCGGCAAGGGAAAGGAAATCTTCACCATCTCCGACTGAGAGCGCCGAGTAGCCGCGCGTTATGTCTACTTGTATGATGTGTTTTCTCTGTACGCTAGTTTGTATTGGTGTGTTTGCTGCTTTCCGGAGGAGTACGCTAGTCTAAATAACATGTCAGGAATGTGTACGCGCATCCTGAGTGATGTATCGTGTGTTTGCTTTTCGCGTGTAAGATATAAACTAAGCAGTTCTTCTCCGTGCAAAATCGTTTATGTTTTCTTGAAAATCTTGAGATCTTTAAATTGTTGCCTTTGCAAGATTTTCCTTGTACTACACAGTTCTTCTCATGGGTTTTGCAACATAATACCCCAGACTGGAAAAATGTCTCGCCCGTGGACTCGCTCCATGCCCAATCAGCCAGAAGAAGTTTATGGGACACAGACTAGCAACAACTTCACCCAGGGACAGTCCAGTCAACAAGACAGCGAAGCAGCCTTGTCTCAAGTATGCCGTCTCTTCGAACAAAGCCAGCAACAACACCAAGAGATGATGAATCATGTCATCAATATGGGAAACCACCGTGAACCCTATCAACCTCATTCCAAGTTATCTGAGTTACAGAAGACTCGCCCTTCAACTTTTGCTCACACTGATAGGCCGCTGGAAGCCGATGACTGGCTTCGTGATATCGAAAGGAAGCTAATTATTGCTCAGTGTTCAGATCATGAGAAGGTGCTTTATGCACCACACTACCTTACTGGAGCAGCTGCAGCATGGTGGGAAAACTTCCTACACATGCATCCCAGTGAACACAACATCACCTGGGAAGAGTTCAAGGAAGGCTTTCGTGGAGCACACATCCCCAGGAGCATCATAAAAATCAAGAAGAGAGAATTTGATGACCTGAAGCAGAGAGGCATGTCAGTGACAGAATACAATGGTCAGTTTACCCAGCTATCCCGTTATGCCTACGACGAGCATATGACTGAGAGCAAGAAGATGGAAAAATTCCTGGACGGTCTGGCACCAGCCCTAAGATGCCAGCTGGTGGTGCACACTTTCCCGGATTTCAAAACTCTGGTTGACAAGGCCATTACCTTGGAGAATGAGCGCCGTAGTCTGGAAGATCTCCGTAAGCGAAAGAGGGACCAGACGAATCTTGCTCGCAACAACCGAAGCAAGACTGAGGTTCCAAGGACAGAAGCAAGGTGATCCACGACTACTGATCCAAGGCCCGTCAGACAGTTTCATGCCAGAGACAAGGAGTACACGTACCGTCCAAGGGTCACCTGCTATGCTTGTGGAGAAGAAGGGCACTATGCTAAACCATGCCCAAAACCAAGGAACTCCGCCCCCAAGCCAAATAATGGTGGAAACAATCCAGCTCCCAAGCGCAACAATTTCAATCCCAACAACAACCACAAGAAGGGTCACCTGAACCATGTGACCAGGGAAGAAGCGCAGAATGCCCCAGACATCGTGCTCGGTACGTTCCCTGTCAACACAGTACCCGCCACGGTTTTGTTTGATTCTGGAGCTTCCCATTCGTTCGTTTCGAAGAGTTTTGTTTTGCAACATGGTTTTACGATACTTCCCTTGGAAAAATCTATGATCATCAAGTCCCCCGGAAATAAGCAAATCGCTCAGAGTTACTGCCAAGGAGTAATCATTGAGTTCGAAGGACTGCAGTTCCAAGCAAATCTCATCGTATTGGAAAATAAAGGACTGGATGTCATTTTAGGGATGGACTGTTAACCACCAACAAAGCATTCATTGACTGTTTCAATCGGACCGTGATTCTCACTCACCATCATGGCAAGAAAATAAAAGTTACAGCTCAGGAGAGACCACGGTCACAGCAACCAAAGCTGAACAAAGTGGACATTTCAGAACTGAGAAAAGTTCCAGTGGTATGCAAGTTTCCTGACGTATTTCCTGAAGAACTACCAGGCATGCCACCAGACCGAGAGATAGAGTTCAGCATCGAACTAGCACCTGGCACCGCTCCCATCTATAAGAAGCCTTATAGAATGGCACCCTCGGAATTGGTGGAGTTGAAGAAGCAGATAAAGGAATTATTGGACAAAGGATTTATTCGAGCCAACTCCTCACCATGGGGTTCGCCAGTGTTCTTCGCCAATAAAAAGGATGGGACACTAAGACTGTGTATAGACTATCGAGCGCTCAATATGGTCACCATCAAAAACAAATATCCGATGCCACGGATAAATGATTTGTTTGACCAGCTCGCACAAGCCAAGGTGTTCTCAAAAATTGATTTGAGATCGGGATATCATCAACTGAAAGTACGGACAGAAGATATCCCAAAAACATCATTCACCTCCAGATACGGATTATATGAATTCACAGTGATGCCTTTTGGTCTAACAAACGCCCCCGCATATTTTGTCCACCTCATGAACAAAGTGTTCATGAAATTCATGGACAAATTTGTTGTGGTGTTCATTGACGATATTCTGGTATACTCAAGGACACCGGAAGAGCATGCTGAGCATCTCAGGATTGTTTTGGGAGAATTGAGGAAACATCAGTTGTATGCCAAATTTAGCAAGTGTGAATTTTGGCTAAGACAAGTTGGTTTCCTAGGACATATATTGAACCAAGAAGGCATGGCCGTAGACCCAGAAAAGGTCAAAGCCATACTTGACTGGAAGCCACCCGCCAACGTTACAGATGTGCGGAGTTTCCTGGGAATGGCCGGATATTACAAAAGATTCATTGAAGGATTCTCCACTGTGGCAAAACCAATAACACAATTGCTCAAGAAAGACAAGAAATTTGTATGGACGGAAGCATGCGAGAAAAGCTTCCAAGAACTCAAGAAGAAGCTGACAACCGCACCGGTCTTAACCGTGCCAGACATACACAAGAGTTTTGAAGTATATTGTGACGCGTCCCGAAAAGGCCTCGGATGTGTACTAATGCAGGATGGCAAAGTTGTCGCATATGCCTCCAGGCAGCTGCGACAACATGAGGAAAATTACCCAACACATGATTTGGAGCTAGCAGCAGTCATACATGCACTCAACGAGTGGAGGCACTTTCTATTGGGAAATCGCTGTGAAATATATACGGACCATAAGAGCCTCAAATATATTTTCACACAGCCAGAGCTAAATTTACGCCAACGACGCTGGTTGGAATTGGTCAAGGACTATGATGTCGGTATTCACTACCATCCAGGGAAAGCAAATGTAGTGGCTGATGCCCTTAGTCAAAACCCCAGCCCGGACAAGGACGGTCCGCAAAACTTGAGGCCTGAGTTTCAGCAAGAGTTCGCTAGGCTCAACATGGTGTTAGTCCCTGAGGGCACCGTATCAAATCTGGAGATACAACCCACCCTAGTGGAACAAATCAAGAAAGCTCAACAGGGACATCCCAGCATCGAAGGTATAAAGAAGAAAATGAACCTTGGTAAGGCTTCAGAGTTCGTCACAGACAGTGAAGGAATATTATGGTACGGAGATAGACTTTGCGTGCCTAACATTGAGGAACTCAAGCAACAAATCCTAACCGAAAGCCACACCGCTCCATACTCGATCCATCCCGGAGGAACCAAAATGTACAAGGACATTCAGGAAAGATTTTGGTGGCACGGTATGAAAAGGGATATAGCCGCATTTATTTCTTGTTGCGATTCATGTCAGCGCATCAAGGCCGAGCATCAAAAGCCAGCAGGGCTACTCTAGCCAAACAGGATACCGGAGTGGAAATGGGATGAAATAGGAATGGATTTCATCGTCGGACTACCCCGATCACAACGCGGAAATGTCGCCATATGGGTCATCACAGACCGACTAACCAAGGTTGCTCATTTCATTCCCGTGAAGACTACCTACTCCACACAAAGACTGGCCAAGCTTTATCTCTCCCGCATAGTTTGCTTGCATGGAGTCCCAAAGACTATAATATCCGACCGAGGCACGCAATTTGTCTCCAAATTTTGGGATCACCTGCAACAAGCTCTGGGCACGCAGCTAGCTTTCAGTACAGCGTACCACCCTCAGACTGATGGACAAACGGAACGTGTGAACCAAATCCTAGAGGATATGCTGAGAGCCTGTGTGCTCACCTATGGGTCCAGTTGGGAAGAGAGTTTACCATATGCCGAGTTTGCTTACAACAACAGTTACCAAGCCAGCTTGCAAATGGCACCCTTTGAAGCATTGTACGGACGGAGGTGTCGTACCCCACTAAATTGGTCAGAAACAGGTGACAGTCGTATCTTCGGCCCAGACATGCTTAAAGAGGCTGAGGAGAAAGTTAAGCAGATCAGGGACAGACTCAAGACAGCGCAGAGCCGACAAAAGAGCTACTACGATCAAAAACATCGTGAGGTCAGCTTTGAACCCGGTGATTCCGTATACCTACGAGTGTCTCCTATGAGGGGTCTGCAACGGTTCAAAATTAAGGGGGAGCTAGCCCCGAGATTTGTTGGACCATTCCGTATAATCGCACGAAGAGGCACAGTGGCCTACAAACTAGACTTACCCAAGGAGCTGTCTGACGTCCATGACGTGTTCCACGTCTCTCAACTGAGAAAATGTGTGAGTAACCCGGAGAAGCATGTATCTCATGAGAGCATTGATGTACAACTAGATCTCACCTACAAAGAGCGGTCGGTAAGAATATTGGAAGAGTCTGAAAGGAGGACCCGTTAGAAAACGACAAAAAATTTCAGGGTTCAGTGGAGCAACCACACTGAGGATGAAGCTACATGGGAAAGGGAAGCTTTTCTCCAGGCAGAGTATCCATATCTATTTAAGGATCAGCAAAAATCTTGAGGACGAGATTTTTCCTAAGGGGGTAGGTGTTGTGACACCCAAGTTTTTATTTGGATTTTTCAAAAGATTTTGTTTGACTTGAGGGAGGTGATTTAAATTTTTCTTCAAAAGAACTCTCCCTTTCAAAATATATTTTTTTTATGGCAAGAGTTTTATTTGGATTCACCCAAGACTTGTTTTTGGTCTTGGAGGTCCTTGCTTTTTATTTGGACTCAAGACAAAGTGCTTTTCATTTGGGGAAAATGACTTTTGAAAATTTCTTTGAAAATACTCTAT
Organism: Aegilops tauschii subsp. strangulata; assembly: GCF_002575655.3. Lineage (NCBI taxonomy): Eukaryota > Viridiplantae > Streptophyta > Magnoliopsida > Poales > Poaceae > Aegilops > Aegilops tauschii. Next base: position 554,676,539 of record NC_053041.3, on the reverse strand, counting down.
AGCTTTTGGAATAATCCTTTACCACTTTCAACAATTCTCTCTTGCCATGGCCTTAGTGCAAATCTACTCTCCTAACCCTTCCCTCACCTTTGGATCATGATTTACTTCAAATCCAGCAAGTTGGACCTCTCCATAAAATTATTTTTTTCATTTAAATCTTATCAAAACAATTTCTGTCTCCTATTCTAGCCCTTGGAGATTTACAAAGGAGCTACCATTTCTGTCTTGATTTTTGCCCCCAAACCTTTTTCCCTTCCTAGTCCTTTGAACCCTCAACCAAGATCCATGAAGATCCACTGGTCTTCAGTTCAAAATTTTCAAACTACACTTGCTGCAAGTTTGGACCAGATTTGTCAAATTTGGTGAAATTCATTCAAATCTTTCTCCAAAAATTCTGAGTAAAATCAGGCAGCCTCTGGGTGCATTGAGTGGTCACCTCACCAAGTTCCAGCCCCAGGAAAATTTTCTGCTTGCCAAATCATTCTGTCGAACACCTGCAGGGCATTGTCAAAATCAAGTTCAGTCAAGTTCAGTTAACAGTGGCTGAACCACTGTCGTTTTCTTCAGTGTTCGATCTCAATCTCGCCAGTGCCCCGATGTCGCCTTGCTCCCCGTCCTCTCCCCCTTGTCCCTGCGCCGCACGATCCCCTGGAGCCTTGTGGACGTCGGCGACGAGCAGGAGGAGGTGCGCCGCCCCGTGACCGATGCCAGCGGCGGCTTTGCGGCCGCCAGAGAGAGGCGCGGCGCAGACGGCGCCACCCAGCGCCGCCCAAGCCACCGGAGCTCGACGCGTGGCCTTCCACTCCCCAGAACGCGCTGCCACTCTCGTCGTGAACCGCAGGGCGCGGAGCGCGCTCTCTGCCGCCGTCGTGCCCGTGCGGCCACCCCACCGTGGACCGGCGCCATTACGCCAAGACCAACCCAGTTTAGCAGTGGAACGGCACCAGTAAACCTCCCTGATGCTGCCCAGCCACTCAAACCCCCTGCTCAACCACTGCCTCGCCGTAATCGCTCGCCGGAGCAACCCCGTTCACGGCCACTCCCTCGATCCGCCTATAAATAGAGGCCCCGAGCTTCAACTCGAACCCACACCACCTCTGCACTCCACCAAGACCCTGCCTAGCCACTGGAAGAGCCCCGAGGAGGTCTCCTTCCTCAACTCCGGCCGCCGCGACCCGCCACGGGATCCAGCTCGATTCGCTCCCGTGCGTGCACCTCTGCCTCCCATTTCTTGCCAGTAGCTCTCTAGTGCATCCCTCCTTCTGACCCGCGCTTCAATTCGAGGTTTGCAGCTCACCACCGGAGTTCCCCACCATCACCCAAGCCGCCGTCCGCCGGAGAAAGTGTCGCCGTCGACGTGGTGCTCTCCGTCGGTCGAGTCCACCACCCACCGACGCGGAAGGACACGCTGAAGCTCTTGGTACCCTCCGATCTCCCTGACTCGCCGTGGTTCGACGCCGGCGTCCACCGCAGTCTTCGGGCGCCAGCGAGCTTTTTAAACCTAACATGTGGGACCCCCTGTCAGCCTCTCTTCTATTTCCCCTCGCGAAACGTTTTCTGTTGGCGCCTTCGGGCAAAATATGTTTTCCCTTTTGAGCTGGCGCGTTCCTTTCCGAAGCGTTTTCTGTTTTCTCAGTTTAAACCCTGGAACTTTTCTGTTTCATTACAAATAAGTCCCTGGACAGAAACCTTTATAACTTTTTATTAAAAAGTGATTTTTGAGTGATTCTTTTTTTGTCAGTCTTGTATTTTTGTCTAGTTTTTTATAGTATTTATTTGGAAAAAATTTGGAAAAAGTTTTATGCACGCGTTGGTTTTCACGTTAGTGCCCGTTTTCGTATGCCGTCGGTTCCGGAAGAGGTGACGGAGCCGCGAACTTCGCCGAGCTAGACTCCGACTTCTCCGAACCAGGCAAGCATGTTTGAACCTTTGATATGATAGGTGTTTTGCATGTTTGCATGAGAGGTTGTGCGTGGCATATGAGTATCGGTGAGTACCTCGTTGCTTGTGAGGCAACTACCCGCGTGTTCCAAAGTTGCGATGATCTCTGGTGAGAGATGGCCTAATCATGTGGTGACATGAAGGGCAGCAAGGTGGTACTGTTGTAGCATACCAGCCTTGCGTCATCCGACAAATTCCGACGTTAACGTGGACGGAGTCACGTTATCGTTCTTTTCCCTTCCGTGCTACCACATGTTTCTTTGCCAGGATACAGTTTAGTAAGTTGGTAACCTCTTTCCGTGTACACACCAAACAAAGGGGCCGGGATGATGGTTCCATGGCCCTGGATTAAAGCTAGTCATCCGGTCAGGGGGCATGGGTGTTTCCGGTTGGGACCGAGAGGGGGGGCCCCCCTTAGAGCGCGCGTATAGAAATTTGATCCCATGCTACGCGAGGTTGTAGCCTCCCCGTCTCAAGGTTTTTCTTGAACGTTGCCGAGGGTGATCCCTGGCTTCGGAATGTTGAATGGGTGTGTACTGGTTAGACGTGTTTCTTCCAAAACACCGTAAACGGAACTAGTCCCTGTGACTACTGAAATCCGTTGGCTGTGGTTAAGTACAAACTCTGCAGAGTCAAATCCTTCCAAGTCATCGTATCCATGATCAAGTAGGGTAATCAGTATATCCATATCTATCCTCGTGGAAATTTTTATCCCCGGTGAACAAGCTCAGGTGGTAACCCAGTTTAATTGTTATTCCTGCGGATGGACTAACCTCATATTTGTTTCGTACTTGTAATAATTTATGATCTCGAGCTACGAAATTATTTAGCTACAATATAAGCCCTTTATGTGATGTCGCTCAGACGTCCGACTGTGGCATGTTTGTCTTTTATTTCTGTTATAAGCCCTTTATGCGGTGTCGCCCCGACGCCCGACTGCGGCATTATTATTCTTGCAGTTTCCTCTCGAGGAGTCATTCAGACCCTCGTTTGGCACCAGTATTACTATTCTTGCAGTTTCCTCTCGAGGAGTCATTCAGACCCTCGTTTGGCACCAGTATTACTATTCTTGCAGTTTCCTCTCGAGGAGTCATTCAGACCCTCGTTTGGCACCCAGTATTTATTTTGGGATTTCGGGAGGACTACCGCCCGACTTCTCTGCTATTATTCCCATGCATTATTATCTCTATGTCTGCACGCACCGGTTAATCCGTTCTTCTGCCTCATGTTTACATTTGTTATATCTTATGTCCGAACTGTCTTGCGAGTACTTTCATAGTACTCACCTGGCTTGTTGATTTGGCCAGATGTTGACGAAGGCGATCTCTTGGATGAAGAATTTGATAGTACGTCCGATGCCTAGAGGAGTCCCAGTCAGTCCTGTGCGATCTCGGATATTGGTCACTTGTATTATATACGCTTCCGCCACCCGCAATAAGTCTCCTCGAGCCTCACTCCGATGCTCGAAGAGCTGTAGTCTTCAGGAGTCATATCACCCGCTTCGCGGTGATATTTCCACCTCCGTTATTATCGTGAGTTAGTAGTTATGCCACCCTATCCGCCGTCTTGTTTTATCGACGTGAATGTAATAAATTGTTGGGCAGTCCCCGCTCAACCTTGTATTATATTCAGTACTCCTGGTATTTTTTTCTTCTGTGACCAAGATATTGTCTACCAGTGAGAAGGATTTCTTCTTTACTGGTCCGTAAAAGGGATCGGTCTCTCAATAATTATTTTATTGAAAAACCGGTCGTGACAACTATTGGCACCCACAACTCATTGTGTTCTACTTGTGCATATAACATCAACGCATAGACCTGGCTCGAATGCCACTGTTGGGGAACGTATTTCAAAAAAATTCCTATGATCACACAAGATCTATCTAGGAGATGCATAGCAACGAGACGGGAGAGTGTGTTCACGTACCCTCGTAGACCGAAAGTGGAAGCATTTAATAACGCGGTTGATGTAGTCGAACGTCTTCACGATCCAACCGATCCAAGTACCGAACATACGGCACCTCCGTGTTCAGCACACGTTCAGCATGATGACGTCCCTCGAGCTCTTGATCCAGTTTAGGACGAGGGAGAGTTCCGTCAGCACGATGGTGTGGCGATGGTGATGATGAAGTTACCGGCACAGGGCTTCGCCTAAGCACTACAACGATATGACCGAGATGTTAAACTGTGGAGGGGCACCACACACGGCTAAGAGATTGTCTGTTGTTCTTTGGGGTGCCCCCTGGCCACGTGTATACACTACAAAAAAAGACACATCCGTGACATTTTGGGCCGAACGGAAATTTTTTCTGTCATACATATGACACTTCTATGACGATAATTGTGACAAAACCCGGTATCATCATAGATGTGGTGGGCTCCTACTTCTATGACAAAAATTCATGACAGAAAATGGGCTTTTCGTCCTGGGCGGGCCGGAGACGCAGCTGCATGACATTCTTTGGGCCGTCCATGACGGAAAAAACCGTGGTAGAAGCAAGGGGGAGGAAAATTTCGGGGAGTTCCCGGTTACGGTGGGAGGTCGGGGGCCGAGCGATGCGCGTTTCTCTCGTACACGTACACGCGTGTGTGCGAGGCATTGGCTCTAACTGAACCCGAGCGAGGCGTTGGGCTCTAACTGAACCCGAGCGATTGCACTGTAGGCTACGCGTTACTGAACCCGAGCGATCGATCGATGGCTGTTAACTGAACCCGATCGAGCAATTCCTTCGCTACTGTTGCTAACTGAAGCCGATCGATTGGATGAACAGTGAGTGTTGCGGGGGGAGGGGGTTGGATGAACAGTGAGCGGTGACATTGCCTCTGGATGAACAGGACCCCGTGGTGTGGTGGAGGGCTGGATGAACAGTAGATGGTGGAGGGGTGCTCGTGGAAGGGTGGTTCAACAGGACCCCGTGGTGTGGAGGGCTGGATGAACAGTAGACGGTGGAGGGGTGCCCGTGGAGGGCTGGTTGAACAGTAGCCGGTGGAGTAGCGCGCAGTGGAGGCTGGATGAACAGGAGCCCGTGGAGGCTGGAGGAGGTCGACGGTAGCCCGTGGAGGCTGGAGGACGTCGACGGTGGAGATGAACAGTATCCCGTGGAGTCCTGTTTTGCGGTACGCCACACCCCTCCCGATGAACAGGACCCCCGTTTCGACCGTAGGAGGTCCGTTTCGTCCGTTTTGCGGTACGCCACACCCCTCCCGATCAACAGGACCCCCGTTTCGACCGTAGGAGGTCCGTTTCGTCCGTTTTGCGGTACGCCACACCCCTCCCGATCAACAGGACCCCCGTTTCGACCGTACGAGGTCCGTTTCGTCCGTTTTGCGGTACGCCACACCCCTCCCGATCAACAGGACCCCCGTTTTGACCGTATGAGGTCCGTTTCCTCCGTTTTGCGGTGCGCCACACCCCTCCCGCTCAACAGGACCCCATTCCGAACGTAGGAGGTCCGTTTCCTCCGTTCTGCGGTACGCCAGGCCTTGTTTCCATCGCCTATTCCGTCCAAGCCCTCCCGATGAACACGACCACGCATTCTGTTCTGACCCAGCCGGTTGGCTCCCACGCGTTCTGTTGCCTCCCAATGAACACGACGCATTCCGTTGCCTCCCCATGAACACGACACATTCCGTTGCCTCCCCATGAACACGACGCATTCCGTTGCCTCCCCATGAACACGACAACGATGTTGTTTCTCCGTTCCGACCCAGCCATGTACACGAGCCCTGGCCGTACGTATGCGCGAGTAGGCGTTCGATACCCTGCCCGTATGTACACATACGTGGCCGTATTTTCTTTCTTGCACCCTGGCCGTTGTACGTACGTGTACATGCTACGTGCGCGCCTCTACTACGACACGTGCGCGCCTCTACTACGACACGTGCGCGCCTCTACATCGACCAGTATGTACGTACACGTTCGCGGCCAGAATGACAATGCTACGTACGCTTCGACCAGGTGGGTCCCGACTGTCAAGCAATTCCTTGCCTGCGAAGATGTACCTGGTGGGTCCCAGCAGTCAGTGGCGTGAATCGTTTTGTTTTTTTTGCCCGAACGCTCTTCCTTGCGTGTGAAGGTGTAGCTGCTGGGTCCCAGCAGTCAGGGGGGAATCTTTTTTTTGCCCGGACGCACTTCCTTGCGTGCGAAGGTGTAGCTGGTGGGTCCCAGCAGTCGGGGGGCGAATCGTTTTTTTTACGCACTTCCTTGCGTGCGAAGATGTAGCTGGTGGGTCCCAGCAGTTAGGGGGCGAATCGTTTTTTTCGGACGCACTTCCTTGTGTGCGAAGATGTAGCTCGTGGGTCCCAGCAGTCAGGGGGCGAATCATTTTTTTTCATGAAATACGGTGGCCCGTCCGGTGGGTCCCCACTGTCAGGTGGAGGAATAATTATTTTGCGCGTAATAAGGGGGCACTTCCCTGCGGCTGCCGTGGACCCAGCTGTCAGCCTCTCCACATACAGTGCACGTCCGATGGAAGTCGTTCCTTGACCACGTTGACCACGCCGCGCCGAGAGCACCAGGGCGGTGGACGACGGCGAGGCCTAGGAAGGGGACGAAGCGGAGCCGGGGAAGACGCGGCAGTGGATGCACACGCGGAGAGGAGTACGAGGGTACACTGGTTCGGCTGCGCTGCCGTCGCCGCAGAATAACAGGGGGTGTGGGTGAGTGGAGGGATGGCCTGGCCAGCGGTGGGAGTAGTAGGGGGCGGTGAGGCCTCCGCGGCAGCACAGCCGGCCACGGGAGGCAGGAGCAGGCGGCACGACCGGGGCTGCTTTGGGCGGCTGGAGCAAGAAGACCAGAGATTGAAGAAGCACGACGGCCATTGGATGGACATCGTACGGTCACTGCAGCTAGAATCGTTTGTATTGACTAAGTTGACAAAGCCCTTGGTACGTCAACTTAGTAGGCCCACAGGTCAGCTTCCGAAACGGTGCGCCCCAGATGTCAGGGGGAGGAATCATTTTTTGGGCGGGTGAAGCTAGAATATCCGAGATTGAAGAAGAAGCACGGCATCCGTTGGATGGACATCCAACGGCCACTGCTGCTTGAACCGTGTGTTGACTATAAGTTGACAAAGCCTTGCATACGCATCAACTCTGTGTTTTTTAGGGGACGCGTCAACTTAGTAAGGCCAGAAGTGTGTGGCAGAGAATTTATAGCCCATTTGAGATTTGTAAGAATGTGTAGCCCATTTTTGAATTCTAATGGAATTTACTACAGCCCATTTACAGTTTGTTAAAAGTACAGCCCATTTCAACCAACCGTTCAAAACAGAATTCAATAAAATTTCCCACATATTGATGGGATCCGAAATATTTTTACCCCAAAATTTCTAGTCAGATTAAATACAATTTCAATATAAATTTATATTACGTAAAAATCCAACGAAACATTGTGCTCGCAACAATTAATGAAATTAAAATTTTCAATATCCAAAAATAATATTTTATAAAGTAATCACGTGTTTGGTGCATTTTTTATAGTTACTGCCCAGTTTTTATAATTACATCCCATTTATTATTTCTTAAAGCCCATTTTCTTGTTAAGCCTAATGCATCCCTCCTAGGAAAGATTTGCAGCCCAGCGGGGCGGAGAATAACAACTTGACCTTGCCTGGGTATTCCTAAAAAAAAGTATAGCTGGGCTAGCCATTTTCAGCTTGAAAAAAATTAATATCTGGGCTGGATATCTGGCCTGGGCTAGACGGGCCACAGCCCACCCAGTTAATACCTGTAGCGATGTTTTTGTTGTTGTTCAGAGGAGAAAAATTAATATCTGGGCTAAACATCAAAAAACTCTGCACTGCTCACACCTCAAAAACACAAATACTGCTCGAGCTGCTTGGTCCCAGTTGTCAGCCGCATCTTGTGCAATTCTCTCGTTTCTTGACTACTACATAGGTTGACAATGGTGTGGGACCGTGATGTCAGGAAACCAGGAGGAAGCAAAATAAATTATAGTTATATATATATATATATATAATAATGAGGCACTTGCGTACGTGAGGCTATGGACCTGGTGGGTCCCCATTGTCATCCTCTCCAAGTAAAGTCATCTCCTCGCCCGCGCGCGCTTTCTGCCCAAACAGTCAGCGCCGCCCGCCCCGCTTCCCGGTGTAGGCGATTGCTCCGCCTTCAAACGACACAAGTGCCGTCCGTTCGTCCATCTGCCGCCCACATTAATGATACGCGGTTGCCGAGGCGGCTACTCCGGCACCACACGTCCGTCCCTCCGCCCGCCCACCATTGCTATATAAACTACTGCGCTGGCCATAGTCGTAGTCATCTGCATCTGTTCCCTTTCTCCTGTCCACACCACTACTGCCCACCATGGCTTCCTCGTGCTCCAGCGCTCTTTGGTACGGGCGGATGACGGACCACAAGGAGATGGCAGCCATTGCTGCCGACCGGCTGGCCGGCAGGCAGCCGGAGGACGACGACGTCCCAATGGAGAACATGGTAGTCGACGATCCGGCGCCAACCCCCTCCTCCGCGCCATCCTCGCCGGTGCATTGAACCATGACCATCGGCGAGGCCCGTGCCCAATATATGGACAGGGTGAGGCAGATGCGTGAGGAGCAGTTCCGGGAGGCACAGGTCGACGCCGCCTACAACCACCATCTCCTCCAGGAGCACCTGCAGGCGGAGGAGCAGATCACCGCGGAGCGGACGGAGCAGGAGGCGCTGCTCGACTCGTACCGCTTCGCCCGCAAGGGCCGCCTCGAGCGCTGGCGGTACCTCATGCAGGTGGCGGAGGCTGCGGCCGCCTACAAAGAGGCTAGCAAAGAGGGCGATGAAGCGGTCGAGGCGCTGTTTGGTGAGACCGAGGACGAGGCAGAGGACAATGCCAGCTCCGACGAGTCCCCGCTCCGCTGGCGTCGACGAGGCCCTGCTCTGCCGAGGCCCCGCGGCGCCAACAACGAGGCAGAGGACACCGCTGGCTCCGCCGAGGCCCCGCCCCGCCAACAACGAGGCAGAGGACATCGCCGGCTCAGCCGAGGCCCCACCATGCCGGCAACGTGGGGGAGGATTTTTACCGCTCCACTGAGGCGCCGCCCGCCGGCAACGACACAGAGGACATCGCCGGCTCCGCCGAGACCCCGCCCCGCTGCCAACGAGGCCGCGCCACACAGGAAACGAGGAAGAGTAGAACACGGTAGGTCGTCGCCGCTCGGGTCCAAGTAAGGCCACCGCTGCTACCCTCCGGTTGAAGCCAAGCTAGGCGGGTTGACCATTGATAGCCGGTTAGCTTCTTGGCGGCAACATGGAGTCGGAGAGCTGCGCTGGAGAAGAACGCTGCTTCTACTTAACTGCTGGTGCAGTTGGCTGACTGACACGTGGGCCCAACAGGCCACATGTCAGTTACGCAACTGCACCTGCAGTTAAGTCACTGAAGCTTCTGTTCGGCTCAGCGGGACACAGGTGGGTAGCTTCGGTTAATTAATTATACCTCCAGCGCACCCCTTTTTAGTTGAAGAATGTATGAAATGTAATGAAATCCGGCATGTTTATATGAAATCCGACCGTGTATGAATGAATTTATTTCGATTAGTTTGAATTCCTGTATCACTGGCGTTGGATGAACATGCAAAACAATACGTACTAGCATTATTCCCAGGGTGATCACCTCGTTTGCAGCAGTTTCACATGTACTCCCTCCGGTCCTTTCTAGTCATGCATACAAGTTTTGTCTGCAGTCAAAGTATCTCTACTTTGACCAATCTTATACAAAAAAGTATGCACTTTCACAATGTGCGAAGTAAAAAGGAACAGAAGGAGTACAAAGAGTTTGAGCAGCTTTTTAGCGTTTCTGTACATTGCAATCAAACACACAGGCCTGGCAATTCATAGAGAACATTCAAAACAATCGATGATTATGCATCTCAGCGACTCACATGTCAGAGGCAATATTTACTTCACAACTAAACAATAAAGAAAAAATTGATCGACGCTGCTGACAGCAAAGGGCGTCCCATTCGAAAATATCAAACGCATGTCTTGCTAAAATCAATGAGCAAAATTTGACAAGGTTGTCCCATTCCAAAATATCAAATGCCTACGATTGTGCAATGGGCAGGGTTGGCCATCAGTTCGGACATTGACATGGCACCTCGTGCTAAATAAACCAGTTGTTCTTTTTGTGCAGTTCCACCAAAATCAACCAAATTCGCGCGTAGCTTGTATGATTTCGCCCTTATATGTTGCAACGCGTTGAACTTATCGGCACCTCCTTTCTTGTGGTGGAAATGAATGATTCGATGTATTCATGAACATTTTGTGCAGTTCCCATTGAAATCAAGCTGAGCACCCCTGTTTGCACAAATACAAAAAAGTGATTAGTATAAAGCAAACTGTACTATGAATTGACAGTTTCAACAGGCACATACATGGTCCATGTAGAGCACACTTTTAGAAAAAAGGAACTCACCAGAAAGAATCCTAGAACAACATTGTACTCGCGCATCACAGCAAAAAAATGGAGATTTGTCAGTCCTTCTGAGCTGAAGTTAGTTTGGTCTTGTGGGGAGTAATGTAACCATCCTTCAACTGCTCCTTCTGATGAGAAGATAGACAGGGCTTCTTCATCCTGGCATAATCGGAACTAGTCACTTCACGTACTCCATATTCTTCTTCAGAGGAAGATGATCCTGTTATGCAAAGACAAGAGGACTACTAAATTCTAGCATCCCTGTTTGCTCGAAAAAAAGGAAAGGAAATATTTAAAACAGCACAGATGAAGCACTTCTCAAGGACAATACCACTTTTTCATGACAGTATCTAAACAGTAGCACAACACCAATAGAGATGACAAAGCTCAATCATATGGATGAAATCAGTGGGCGAGTACCAACCTTTTTCAGGAGGCTTATTGTGTAGAGCATACAGATGAAGCACTTCTCCGGAACCATCTGTTGCTATCTACGGTGGTGGCCATGCTTACTATATACTCCTCGATTAGTTTAATGTTTCCAACATCTTCTTGTGCAGTTCCACTAAAATATATGGTATCTTCAAAGAAGATCCCTGTTTGCACAAGTAGAGATAATTACATATTACATTAAGAGTGGCATCAAATCAGTGGCAAAACAATTGCTCGTTCCAGCCATAGCAATAAATTAAGATGCAAAACTATATCATTACTTGTGTCATCACAGTTCCAGTGCTTCATTACAGCACCGGGAGTTGATTTTTATTTTTCTTCCACTTGTTCTTCCCCTTCATCACTTGGTTCAATAACAGACAAGCTTCGCTTTCAATGTAAGATTTGGCATGTCAATTAGGGAGCACAAGTATAGTACTAAACTTAATTTTTTGATGAAAGTGGCAAAATACAGGCTAGCAGTTGTGAAATATCCTTATCTTACCTCAATGGGATATTACGGTGCACATACAGATTGGAAGTCTTGTCTCCATTTGTGCAGTTCACTAAAATCAAGCAACATTATCGTACAAGTAGCACAACATATGAAAGCACACTGCAGAATCATGTGAAAGAAGGCTAATACTGACCTCTCATGATGCGGAATTCAAACAACTCATAAGAAGAAGATCTGAACCAAATTCGCCTTAACGGATAGGAAGTAAGATCTCCTCTTGTGCAGTTCCACTAAGATCAAGCAATCAAGCAACGTTGTCGGTGTGACATTTTGGTTGAACTGCACAAAACACTCTTAAAACAAAAGTGTTTTGTGTAGTGCAACAAAAGGTCACAATGGCAACGAGGTGAAGTAGATAACCCTGTTTACACAGAGGTGCAAAGGAAACAATTAGTGGTCAATAACGGTGGATGACACAGAAGCCAACAAAAAGAAGCATCTACCTTCTCTAAATGGGAAAGAAAGCAAGACAGTAGCATTTCTCAAACGGTGGCATTGATTAATATTAACATTGAGATTATATTAACAATAAAATTCATTAAACATGTAATTTGCTTTTAACTGTGGCATTGCATCAATTTTCCAGCGGCATTATTAGAGGGTGTTTGTTTACACGGACATTTTGGTGTAGGGACTGAAAAAACTCCGTGTCAGTCCCATCTAAACCAAACAGGAGGGACTTTTAGGGACTAAAAGTGGGCATTTGGGACTAAAGAAAGAAGACCCTGAGGGAGTCTTTTTGGGACTTTTTCCAACAGTTGCCCCTGCCACGCATCGCACCTTGTCTCTATTAGTTCATTACTAGGGGTAACATGGTCTTTTAGCATGTCATTTAATAACCTCTAGTCCATGTTTAGTCCCTGGAACCAAGCAGGTAGGACTAGGGAGTTTTTAACCAAACAAGGCCTTAGATTAACAACAGCTAATGAGTTGCACGGGACAGTGGACGCACCAGCACCATGTGCATCTACCGATGTACTGTGGTCATGCATAGTCTGTTGCAACAAAGAACAAAGAACCAAGGAGCATATTTGTGTTGGTCCCAGTTTTGTTATCTTTAGACACCTTTCCCTATGTGAGCGCAGCAAATCTAGTCCTGCTCAAACTCTACAGCCTTGTCCCTTCCTTTCCTTTTTGAACTAGTACTTTCGCCCCTTCCTTTCCTCTTTGAACCACGTCCTAGATTTATGCGATACAACTTTCCCCACTACTTTCCCCCATTCCTTTCCTCTTTGAACCACGTCCTAGATTCATGCTATACAACTTTCCCCCTTCATTTCCTCTTTGAACCACGTCCTAGATTCATGCTATATACAACTTTTCCCACTACTTTCCCCCACTCCTTTCCTCTTTGAACCACGTCCTAGATTCATGGTATACATGCAGCTAGAGCAATGCATGTGGAGTAAGTAAATTATACCTTAAGGTTCTTGGGGCGTGGTTCGGTGGGCGACGGGACGGCGGCGAAGAAGAAGGGGTCGGAGGCCCTCCCGCGTCGCCGCTGGGTGGAAAGTGAACAGCTGCGCCGGTAGTCCCTCGCCGACGGCGACAGCGTTAAGCCTCCTTCCCTTCCCGGCGGACGGATCCTGCCGGCTCTTTGAGCAGCAGTGAGGGGAGAGAGAGGCCAACGAAGTCTTGTTTAGATCTGGAGAGGGCGAGAGAGTGTGAAGAGAGCAACTACAAGCGCTAAGGCTCCAGCGGGAGAGGGCGAGAGAGTGTGAAGAGAGCAACTACAAGCACTGGGGCTCCAGCGTGTATATATATACTGGAGAGAGAGTGTGAAGCGTGCAAACCCTAGAAAACATTTTGACCAGTCAAAGAATCCTCCTGGCACAAATTATGCTCAAGTGTAGTTATCGAACCCGAGACCTCAAGTTTGATGAGCGAACAGGCTAACCAGCTACACAACCCTCCCGTTATGTTCAACGAGAGGGAAATAACCTTTTATACATTCCTGCATTCGTGTGACAAGCATGCCGTGTTTTTTGTGTGTGTGTGGGAGTCATTGGGATTTCAATCATAATCGTGTCATGTGGCTTTGGTGGTAAGACTATCCACAGTGGTGCAGAAATAATGCAGCCTTAGTCACCTTACCTCTCTCCACGTAGTACGTTGGGTCCCACCAGTCAAAGGGTGAAACAAACAAATTAATAAGAAAAATTAAAAGCGCCAGTGTTGTATCTTACCTAACACATCTCGCTACTGCTCGGGAACACTGTCCAATTGATCCCTCTGTTCGCTCACGTACTATTTTAAGTGAATCCTTATTATAACATGCACACAAATTTTGGGCACTTGTATTCGACTTAAGTCAGTGTGCCACCGTATCTCGTATACTTACTACTCCCTCCATCTAGGTGTAATAAGTCACGTTAGAAGGTGCAACGGGACCAAGGTGCGTGCGTGTGCGTGTGTGTGTGTGTGTGTTTAACAGCATGTGTGTGTTAGAGAGAGCGACAGATCGACCTACTCCTACAGAGAGATGTTGTGTAGTGTACGATTTTAGCCGCGAGAGTCGGTGCATCCTCTCGTTTCCGGGCATGTCCGGTAGGGACATGCGGACAGCTGCCACGCCCGCTCCTGACCAGCCTGGCCCACCCAAAGCCCCTCCATCGCCCGTGCGCGCTTCCCGCCCGAAACGGTCAGCGCCGCTCCAAAGAATCGGTGCCGCATTCATGCCCGGGCAGAGCGGACGCGACCTCTCACTGGAGCAAGAGTGATGGTTGCTTCGTCCGTCCAACTTACTGCTGGGTCTATGTGATTTGATGGCTCATTGGTCTTTATTACTGAGGTGGTAGGACTGCTGGATGTCCCATGCTTTCGGCGAAAGGAGGTACTACTACTAGATTACAATTTTCTCCATTCTTACAGCGGAGGCGTGCAAGAGCAGTGAAAACACGCAGGCTCAGTGATTACATGGCCCACCTCACACTATCACCGTGCGACACCTAACTCTTTACATAGTACTCCCTCCGTTCCTAAATATTACTAGATGAGTCCCCGCGCGTTGCCGCGGAACAGCGGTATATCTCTCTGCGCAAAATTGTCGATTTCATAGAACTAAAAAAACTCTATAACCGCATGACAAATGTGGTAGCCAAACTAAATAAACTCCCATCATCATTTAGATCATCCCACGTAAGGAAAAAAGATCAGCCAACTCCTACTGCATAATGGGATTATATTTTTCTTTTTGACATGTTAATGGGACTTAAAAGCTCACTTACATGCATGCTACCGGTGCATGCTTGCATGCAGACATGTTGATGTGATTTAAAACCCACTCACATGCATGTGCCACGGTATTTCTGCATGCTTGCATGTGGCTTAGTGCGGAGCCTCTCAACGTCTAGATCAGACGGCTATTATGGACTGATTTACTTCATCTAACGGATACATCAATTTTGATGATGTGGCTCAAGGAGAGGATAGAGAATTCCTAGTAGTGGGGGCTAGCTATTACTAGTAGATAAGTCTTTGTAGAGATTCCACTACATACGGAACAAAATGAATGAATCTACACTTAAAATGCATCTATATACATCCGCATGTGGTTCATGGTGAAATCTCTACAAAGACTTATATTTAGGAACGGAGGAAGTACTAGTATAGTACGTACTGTAATTTATCAGTGAGATAAATTTGTACAATGCTATGAAGCTTCCAGCTTATGTTACATGTATCTTGCGTCCAAGGTTGCCCGTTGCAACATTTCATCAAATACAAAGGAGACTAACATGCATGCTATTGCATCTCAATGATTGACAGATCATCGCATATATGTACTCCCTCCGTTCCAAAATAAGTGTCTCAACTTTGTGCAAACTTTAGTACAAAGTTGTACTACTACTAAAGTTGACACTTATTTTGGAACAGAGGCAGCTAAAGAAAAAATGATCCATGCAGTCCCTAGCCCTTGAACCGTGAACCCTGACTAGGCTTCAATTTGCTGGCAATGTTTGAGCTTCCTAATAAATGAAGTTTGCAACCTTTTGACCATCGGATCATTTTGTGCAGTTTCACTAAAATCGAGATGAGCATCCCTGTGGCAAAGAAATTGAAGAAGCGTGATTAGAATAAGATTACTGGGACTAGTTGATGAGACATAAACTCATCACAAATACAGTACGTAGAAGCTAGAAGAGGTATGTGCAGGGCAAAGAAGTAGAGAAATATCCACAGGGAGTGATGTGGGCAGCTGGCGCAGTGGTGCAAGCCGGCTGTAAAGGGAGTTGTACCTGAGGGACGTAGCTCAACCTTGAGGAGGGCGGCGGGAGGCGGCAACTGCCCACGTCGCGGCAGTGAGCAAGGGACGAAGGCAACCTCACCGGCTTTGTGAGAGAGAACGGCGGAGACCCCTGATCGGGACGTGCCGACAGTGGGTTTTCGCCGTCGGCGACGGCCACCGCATCTACACTAAGCATCCACCCCTTCCCCAAGCGGACGTGATCCGCCCGGATGTTAGAGATGTGCGAGAGAGTGTGAAGAGAGCAACCCCAGCAAGCAACCGTGTAGGCTGGCCCGTCCTGACTATGTATATAGTGGAGCGGTTTCCTTTTCTCTCCATATGAACCTATCATATTGCGTACGTGCCACTGAAGAAAAAAAACTTTATTTATAAATGACGCGGCACCTACTACTCGTTCTCCTATAACCTTGCGCTTGGCATCTCCAAA
This sequence comes from Aegilops tauschii subsp. strangulata, assembly GCF_002575655.3. Lineage (NCBI taxonomy): Eukaryota > Viridiplantae > Streptophyta > Magnoliopsida > Poales > Poaceae > Aegilops > Aegilops tauschii. Next base: position 554,660,549 of record NC_053041.3, on the reverse strand, counting down.
ATATTAACCTTGCGATTGGCTCTTCGCCTCTTCGGGAAGTCGAGCAATAATGGTAGTGCAGTATATATCGTTCTGGCTATATGAGACCGAATGAATTGCTGCATGTCCACCACGTGGGCGAGGGTCGAGGGGCGAGGGAGAGTGCTACATATGGAGCAAAATGAGTGAATCTACACTCTAAAATACGTCTATATACATCAGTGTTTGGAGTATGTACTAGTAGTTCATATTGAAATCTACTAAAGGACATATATATTCCAAACAATATGATATAATCTCTATAACCAAGGTAGTAGGGACGAGGAGTAAACGGAGGGAGTAGTAAATTTTTCTCCTCGTCCTGCGAGCCACCGCGCACATGGGCGAGGGAGCGGGCGTAAGGCGGAGCAAGCTTCACCTCATCCTGCGAGCCACCGCGCCCGTGGGCGGGGGAGACGGCGTACTAAGCAAGCTTCTCCTCGTTCTGCGAGTTGACGGGACACATCAAAAGTACTCCAGTGTATAGAGCCTTGCCTCTAAGGTAGGCCCCACATTGTTTGCCTCTTTTTTTAACATAACACGTCAATTCGCAATTTGTTTGTTCACCCGTGGTAGACGATCCTCCCTCCACCAAGTGGACAACCAGTACACGTGCCAAATTACCACGTGGGCTGCCTTTTTCGTACAGAAATGAGCTCCACCGTGTACCCGCGCGGGTGTGGTTGGGAAAGAGACGGGAGTATGTGCGTCGTGCATGAACCTCTTCTCTTCGTGCACGTCCCCACCTACGTGGGTGTGTGTGAGAGATACAAACCGCGTTCGTGAGTGTTTTTTTGTTTTGGGGTGGGGGTGGGGTGGGGGTTGATTTCATGAATTATTTGTGGGAATATGTGTCGATGACATCTCAAACAAAATTTTGCATGCAATGTGTGTGAAATGGAGGCCAATCCATATCATACATAGAGGGTCGGGCAATCCACGAGAAGAGAGGGAGCGGTCATAGCTATCGATAGAGTCGAAGAGAGGATCAAGTGGGTGGGTGCGAGATCGATGAAGAGAGCCATCGAAATTGTGTGTGTGTGCAAGTCAAAGATATAGGGCGACTGGCCTACCGGAACGTTAGAGGGCACATGTCAAGTTTGTGTGTGGCAGGGAGACATGACTAGAGCGCTCGATGTATCGGTGTGTGTGGGGGGAGGGGTGGGGGGAGGGGTAGGCAGAGGCCTAACTATAGAGGTAGAACGACTCGTATATGTGTTGAGAAGGAGAGACCCAGCTATGTCTTGAGGGAGATCGGTCGACATCCATACATAACTGAAGGACGGGAAATATGATGGGACAGAGAGAGAGAGAGGAGAGAGAGGGGGAGGGAGAGGGAGGGAGAGGGGTAGAGTGCTGGATGGGTGATGGAGTTGCTTCTCGAAGATGGTGGGAGAGGCCTACTAGACAAACTGAGGGTGGAATTGCAATGTTATCAATAAGAGTGGGGATGTGTTTCTGTGTGTGCCTGTGCGTGATAGATCTATCGGGACGCATCCATGGATGATGAAGGGGAACCATGTGTTTGGTAAGCAAACCTAACTAGATCGGTAGATCAATTCTTGTTTGTCGGAGGAAGGGAGAGACACAACTAATGAGGTAGATCGATTGACATGTGGGTAAAAACGAGTTATAAGGACCTAGCTAGCTATATGTATAGCGAGAGATCGGTCGGTGTACATCCATTTGTTAGAGGAAAATAAGGCCCAGCGAGACGGATAGATAGAGAGAATGGAGCTAGGAGGTGGTGCGAGAGGCCCAACTACTAGCTAGATAGGGGGAGGAGTGTGCGGTTGTGAGATCGATGAAAAGAGGGGTGAGAGTTTACACGTGTGTCTGACCGTATGAGAGACACGAGGCAAGGACACATAAAGGAGGAGATTGAAGGTGTGTGTGTATGTTGTAGGCAGGCATCGCTGGAGAGGTTTATCGATCGGTGTGTGTCAGAAAGGAGTTGTGGAGACTCTGGGAGAACGACCTAAAGAAAAAAATGAATGTGCCCGGTGGATAGAATGTCGAGGGAGGGGGAGGGCGAGGAGGGCGTGTGCATGCACGAGAGAAAGTTAGTGGTAGCTACAAAGGTTAGAGGATTGTGTGGGTGTAAGAGACTAACAAAGATCATAATTTGATATGAAAGCGGATTCATATATTTGAATAGGAGATCATAGTGTTTTAAACATTGCATGCATGAATACAGCGGTGATACACGTGCTGTGCACATGTTATACCATAATGTGATAATGCATGGCGTTTGCAACTCACAGCTAAATGCCGAACAATCTAAACCATACTATACATCAAACAATCTCACATTTTATTTGAATTTGTGATAATGTGTGGCGTTTGCAGCTTACAACTAAATATCGAACAATCTAAACAATACTATATATCGAACATTCTCACATTTTATTTGAATTTGTGGTAATGTGTGGTGTTTGCAACTCACATCTAAATGCTTGTAGGCGTAGGGGGCGGGGCACCATACATAATGTGATAAACACATTATATATATGAGACATGGTTTAGATTATGAAGATCTAGCTAGAGCTAGAAATGTAATGTGATTTGAAATCAAAATAAAGTGGATTCAAAAAATCTAGTTCGAGTTCATATAGTACACATAGTTCATATGTAACTCGAGACTAATCATGTGGTGTGCTGTGAAGATAATACACAAACGATGGTTTAACTTGACAATAATGATGATTGTAGATCTTATTAAAACAGAGAAATGAATTCAAATGCTTTGACTTCACAACAATCATTACTGTAGATCTTATTCAAATAGAGAAACGAATTCAAATTTAGTTCATATTGAAGCGGTAGTATATACGTTTGGAATGCACTAAAACGTTCATTTGAGTAGTAGGTTGCATGCATTATACACATAGCGAAATATTTTAATTGAACATAACATGAATTCAAAGTTTTGAATGATGTGCCCATTGATTTGGTACAGTACACGTTAGGCTTGTCCAGAAATTTCAACCCGCGCCTTGTTAGCCCGAAATATTTAAGATATATCTTTGTCTCGTTGTGCTCCGACAACTCCCTCCATCTCAACCCGCGCCTTGCTATTCCGAAATTACAACGCGCGCGAAAACTCCCACCTCCTGTGAAATCCCGACACGCGAAATGCCCGTGGTACCCCTGAACCGAAAGAACCGCCTCAAATCGGTGGGGGTACTTTCGTAACTTACCCCACATTTCGGACAAGCGCGTCTCTAAGCCATGGTTCCCCACTGCCATCCCATCCGCCCACCCATTCGTACATCGAGGCCGCGAAAACCCGCGACGAAACCCCACACCCTGCTCCGTCCGCCACCCATCCGGAGCCTCTTCCCCGACGACGTCGTCCACAGCAACACCTCGACGTCCCTCATCCACCGTACCGGATGAGGATGCGTCGTCGATCTCATCGTCCCGCCGATTCAGCCACCCCGTCCTCCACCTCCAAGGAGCTGCCCCGATGTTCCCCTCGTCTTTCGCGCCACCTCCATTCCCACACCGCCGTCTTCACCTGCACCACCGGAAGAGCATCATCATCACCGTTTCCTCGATGAAGTTGCGGCCTAATCAGCGCCACCAAAGAGGTTGTACACTGATAGCCGCATTTTCTTCTTGATTCGATCTCACGGTGCTGCCGGCGCACGGTCCCGAGCCGACACGGCGCGGCTCCATCCACGGCAGCGTCGCCGGCCACTTCCTCCACGGCGTCGCTCCCTCGGCGGCGACGTCCACATCAGTAGGAGTTGTTGCTGCTTTAGCTCTCGCTCGCACTGCTGCTCTGCTCTTGCTCTCGGTCCCCTGCCTGGTCTGCTCTTGCTATTACTCTTGCTCGCACTGCTGCTCTCGCTCTTGCTCTTGCTTGCGATGCTGCTCCGATTTAGCTACACTTCAGTCGACTGAATCGACTTTTGGGTCAGTCGATTTTCAGGGGGTGGGGGGGCTCGTCGGGGTGAAGGAAGAACCAGCCGCAGCGGGGAGGGGGGCTCGCCGGAGAGGTACCCCACTATCTATCTTAGGGTTCAGGATGGGGGTGGTGGTCGCCGGCGGTGGCGGGGCGTTGGCGGGGCAGTGGCGTGGGGATCGCCGGAGAAAAAGCTCGGCACGGGGGGGCCCAGAGGGATGGCCGGGGCGGCGGCGGACCGGTGGTGGGGAGTGTTTTCGGGGCGGGCGGGGCGGCGCACCGCCGGCTGCGGGCGGCGGGGGGCTGCTGTTTGGCCGGTGGTGGCTGGCGGCTTAGGGGGGTGGAGGTTGAAGATGAACCGCAAGCCCTTGATTTCGTATCCAACGGCTGCAAAATCGACTGACCAGAGATGAAAAAGTCAGTCGACCGACGTGTAGCCTCACCTTGCTAGTGCGTTCAGTTTTGACAGCAAAATTCAGTTTCGATAGCAAAATTCAGTTTCGACAGTTAAGTTCAGTTTCGACAGTTAAGTTCAGTTTCGACAGTTAAGTTCAGAGATGAGCGGCTGATGTATTTTACATCTAGCACTTTGTGGTTATGTATTTTACGTCATGTATTGGAGATGCTATTAGAATTCCACTCAGGTTAACGTTGTTCGTTATCTCTCTTGTCCTGCTTCAGCCTCCGCGTCGTACAACTCACCGGAGCTGCTCCAACGACGAAACCCTCCATCACAGCGGAGCAGTACCTCGGGCTCCATCTCTAGACGCCTAAGATCTTCTTCCCCCTCCTCCGACAGCAAAGTCAGCTGGAGCATCCTCACTGGCCAACCCAATCACGCTGAGATCGACATGGCTTCGCCAAAGAGGTTGTACACTTGTTGCATCTCTTTTTTATTCTACATGTTATATATATTGTCCACTGAGCACACGGATTTGTTCCTTTAGTGTCTCCTTGAAAGAAAAAACGTAGGAATTTTAATTTTCACTTGTCCTCCTTTTCAAATTCGTATTCATGAAGCACAAGACTAAGAGATAGTAGCATAATAGCATTATAACCATACATTTTCTTGTGGTTTGACTTAATCTCACCATGCTTCTTTGCATCTTGTGATCTTCCAATTGTTGTGAATCAAACACCCAGATTGGCAGAAATCATGTGTTTTTAAATTCTCTGTTTTGCACGTGCATTCCTATCCTATTCCTGTCTATTTCCTATCCCTGCATTGTTGGAATCCTCCAATTCAAACGAGCCCTTACAGAATTACTTCTCTTACAAATAGTTGTCAAATAAAACCTTGTGTGGTTTGTCCCGCTCCTGCTGCATCGTCGTCCACCCCGGCTCAGCTGCTCCAATGACAGAAGGGTCCAGCACAGCAGGGATCCGGCCTCCAGACTATCTTTCGCCACCTCAGATCTTCTTCCCCGCCGCTGGCAGCCATGAAAACTGCATTACCATCATCAACCGAGCAGATGACCTCGAGGACTACACGGGTCCGCAAGAGATGTCGCACTCTTTTGTGTATGCTTACGTTATGCATCGCTTAATATTACATGCTACTTTAGCGTCCTGTTCACTGATTAGACTCTGAGTTAGCTCCAAACTAATGGTCAAACTTGAGTTTTTAAATGGTTGTGGGGTACATATCGGGACCGCTATCAATAGTATCTATCTACTATCTGGTTAATCTCCGGTGTCTACTATGAGTTTCATGTTGGGTGGGAAACAAACAGTAAAGAAGCCATTATCTGTATTTTTTTAATTGAAGCCATTATCTGCCTGCTATTATTGGTTTTGGGTCTATCCACAGGTTGCTACCATCACTCTGGATTTCTGCATGCACTCCTTACATAATCTCACTATGTTTTATTCCTATGCATGACAGTTATTGTAAACAATGGAACTAAACATGTAGAGCAAAAGAGACGAGCCTTGCGTGGCAATAAAATTCCATGCAGACGTCGCTCCATGGTAGGAGCAAAGGCAGCCCCCCCTCCACGCATTTCGGATTGTAATCGAGAGGAAGATATCTGTTCTGAGGGGGATTCAGAAGGAGAAGACAACTCCTATTTACCCCCTGAGGTCTTCGCTCTAACTTGGCATGCTGATGTTGGTTATATCATGCATATGGTGTCTTGCATTGCTTACTTTATACATCAAATATGTCATCTGCTTAGTTTAGACATCCTTTGTGTGAATGCCATCTGTTTAGTTTATTCATCATTTATGTGAATTATGCAACGCCATCTTGTTTAGCCAGGCATCATATATGCGAATTTTGCAATGCCATCCTGCTTAGCCAGTCATCTTATATGTAAATTATATCAGGCCATCCTTTTTTTTGTTACATATTACATTTGGCAACAATGTTAGTACATTCAACTGCTCTTCGTGTGCATCAGCCATTTGACACGGTGATGGCAAATTCTGGAGTGAAAACAAGGTCTTCAGAGCAGACTATGCTATCTGACGAAGCGCATATCTCGCTGGTTACGGATAGCTCCTCAGAGGAGGATTCAGAGACAGATGACCAGTCCTATCCCCCCCCCCCCCGAGGTGTATGCTCTAACTTGGCAGGGTTATGTTGCTCATATCGTGCATATGGTGTCTCGCATTGCTATGTCATTTGATTAGTTTAGACATGCTTTGTGTGAATGCCACCTGTTCAGTGTCTAATTACCATATATGTGAATTATGCATTGTCATCTTGTTGCAAGACATTATATATGTGAATTATACAATGCTATCTTGTTGCAAAGGCATTATATATGTGAATTATGCAATGCCATGCTGTTTAGCCAATCATCATGTATGTGAATTATACCATGCTATCATTTTTTTGTATTACGTGTTCCATTTGTCGACAACGTTTGTATATTCAACTACTCTTCCTGTGCATCAGCCATTTGAAGCGGTGATGGAAGTATCTGGAGTGAAAACAAGGTATTCAGAGCAGACAATGCTACCTGCTAAAGCAGACATCTTGCTGGTTACAGAGAGCTCCTCAGAGGAGGATTCAGAGACTGATGACCAGTCCTATTTCCCCCAAGGTCTATGCTCAAACTTGGCAGGGTTATATTACCCATGTCATGCATGTTGTCTTGCATTGCTTAGTTTTTACATCATATATGGATTGCCATCTGCTTACTTGCTTAATATATAAATCATATATTTGAATTATATCATGCCATCATGTTTACATAGTACATACACATCATCTATCTGAATTATGGCATAGCAACCCATTTAATAAAGACATCATATAGTTATATCATCTCATCCTGTTTAGTGTTTACAGTCATCATATTTTGAATTATGGCATTCTATCCATGAATGTATGTGAATTATGGCATGCCAACCTATTTAATAAACACATTATATAGTTATGTCATGTCATCCTGTTTACATAGTCTCATATTTTGAACTATGTCTTTCCATCTTTTTTAGTTAGCCATCATAATGTGAAATTGTGTCATGCTATCCTGTTTAGTTAGCCATCATATATGTGAAATTGTGTCATGCTATCCTGTTTGGTTAGACAACATAAATATGAATTATTTCATGCCCTCTTTTATTCCCCACTATCCATTGCACCTGTCTATCATACAATGTATATACTTTCAATTACTTTTCTTGTTTATCGGCCATTTGAATTGGAGAGCGTGATGGCAGTATCTAAGGGAGTAACAACACGGTCTTCAGAAAAGATAGTGCTACCAGTTGATGCAGATAGAACCACGGTTGTACTTGCCCAAGGACCAGATCCACCACACATAACCCAGACTCTCGCAGATTGTACCCCTACCCAGTTGGACAGAGAACCAGCTACACCCCTTCTAACCCCAACCCCGGCAGATAGTAACCCAGTTCCAGTTGACACAACACCGTCTCCACCACAGAGCACCCAAACACGAGCAGTTAGTAAGGGAACTGCAGTGCCCAAAGCACGAGGACCACCACTCCGAATCCCAACTCAACGCTTACAGGAGAAGAAGATTTGTTCTCAGGTCAGGTACTGTAGCTATGGTTCATACTCGTTTGCTCTTGCATTACTGTATTTACTCATACCAACTATTTTTAAATTTGAAGGATGGAATTGAAACTCCAATGGCGCAACAGGTATGTTTTAAACCTGTTTCTTTAACTGGTTTGCTGTTGTAACCTGCTCTATGTTGATTTCAGTTTCAATTGAATAAACAGTTATGTTCTCATGTCATGCACATTACAAGTGTTGTTATTGCTCTATAGTTACCCACACTTATATTCTGTCTATTCTGCTTTGTCTTGAACAAATATTATTTGAACTGTGTCTCTATCTTGATTTGGCAACAAAAACTAGAATGATATAGACCATAAAATGACCATCGTACATAGATATATGTTTGTTTCATGTTGTTATCCTATCCACTTTACTACTGAACTCATTTACCAAAATGAGTTTCATATACAACATGGTAAACATGTGATGTGTTTGCTTGTTTCTCTTTTAGAATGCGGACAAAATATTGGAGAACAGTACCGCGTTATCCAATGGTAAAGGAAGTAATGCAGATAAGGTTCAAGATAGTGAGACATCCCTGTTGGTCTCCAAGAAAGCTGATAAAAACTATCTTGACGACAGTGAGGGAACCCAAAAGTCCTGTCTTGATGTAGTGTTCGAGTTACTGGCCACTACTGCTGGCACAAGCTCTTCGAACTCGCTGCCTGAATCAGTTCATCTTCTTGAGTCTCAACTTCAAGTTGAAAGACATCGATCAGATGTGCTGCGACAGGAAGCTGAAGGACTAAGGAAGTCCCTACAGAATTCAGATGCATATTTTCTGGTGCAACAGCAAGCGCTGGAGGATTTAAGCGCCAAACAAGAGAAAGTTAATAAGCTTGCTAAGCATCTTGCCAGCATTATGGGTACCCAGGATATTGTTTCTTGAGATCTTCTGAAGTGGTTTCAGTTCTGGATTTGTTTTGCTGCGGCGTTTATTTGCGCTGGTCGCCAACTTTGACAACCGGTGTATATGATATGCTGCTTTGTTCCCTATATTTGCACTGGTGGCGAACTTTGATGCCCAGTGGATGTAATATGTGTAATAGCCGTGATAGTCTAGCGTTAGTTGCTTGATTATTTATTTCCTTGTTGTCTTGTTTATTTGTTTGCTTGTAGTCATTGCAGTTCTTTTTCCGCGGTTAGCTAGTGGCTGCAATAACCTATTTTTTAAAACTAGGCCACAATAACCATGGGCTAATATTTACTGTAGTGACACTGGGCCTCCTACTGGCCGTAGAAACAGTGGGCCTTCTATGGGCCGTAGAAACAATGGGCCTTCTACGGGCCGTAGAAACAATGGGCCTTCTGCGGGTCATATCATCAATGGGCCTTATACGGGCCGTATGATCGATTGGCCAAACATGGGCCAAACAGGCCGCATTATGGCCATAAACGGGCTAGAGTTGGAATCGTCCGTTCATGGGCCGACCATAATGGGCCATCGTTAATAGGCCGTATTTGGTGATGCTATGAAAATGGCCCAACAGACTAACGGTCCACAAACGGGCCGACTGTAACGACGGGCTGAATTTGGCCCACAAGCAGAAAATTACAGTAACGGGCCGTAAGTAACCGAATGCTGCAAATGAGCCCAAGAATAAATGGGCCCTCAGAAGGCCGAAAGTTAACTTGGGCTGGAAACGGCCCAACGGAATAACGGGCCGTTAATGGGTATAAAGTGATACACTATTCATTACGGGCCAGTTTCACCACGGGCTGTTAATGGGTGTAAAGTAATACACTGTTCATTACGGGCCAGTTTCAGCACGGGCCGCTAATGGGCCAAGAGTTACAAAGGGCCTCATATGGGCCGAAAGACGTCATGGGCTATACATGGGCCAGAAGTGAAAACGGGCTGGAATCATATTGGATGGCCCATATGACGCTACTGGGCCTAATTTGGATAAGGCGTAATGGGCCTTGGGTTAGCGGCTTGTAAATGGGCTATATGCGAACAGGCCATTAACAGGCTTTCCATGGGTCGGCCCGCCAGCTTTTGACCAAGTCAAACGGGCCGGCCTTTTCACAGGAATGGGCCACTGTTGGGCTGTGCCATGTGTCGACGTATCATAGGCGCCTTCTGTCCAGTGAGTGGATGACATCTGTCCCAACAATGAGCCGACACGTGTTTCCTCTAGCCAATGATGATTTTACACATGGAAAATCCCCATTGGTCAGGGCTGTTAACGGGTTATCGGATCCAAAACCCGACCCGATAGCTTAACGGTGTTCCGTTACGGTGGATGCCACGTGTCGATCACCCTTGACGAAAGCACTTCTGTGACGCGCGATTTATCGTCATGGAAGTGGACACTTCCGTGATGATAATTTTGGTAATGTCATGGAACACTTCTACGACAACACAGGTATGACTATCTTGATTCTGTCATAAATTTGTCATGGATGTACATGCATGACAAAAAACGCGACCTACTGTGACAAACACGTATCATCACGGAAGTGTATTTTTTTGTAGTGATAAAGGAGGGAGGGAGAGAGGCCGGCGGCCAGGAGGGGTGCGCCAAGGGGGGAGTCCTACTTGGACTCCTAGTCCAAGTAGGATTTGCCCCCCCCCCTTTCCTTTCTTCCACCGGAGGGAAAGGAAGGAGGGGAGAAGGAGAAGGAAGGAGGGGGCCACGCCCCCACCCCTTGTCCAATTCGGTTTGGGCAGGGGGGAGGTGCGCGCCACCTCGTGGCCCTTCTTCCCTCTCTCCACTAAAGCCCACTAAGGCCCGTTAACTTCCCCGGGGGTTCCGGTAACCCCTCGGTACTACAGAAAAATACACGGATCACTCGGAACCATTCTGATGTCCGAATATAACCTTCCAATATATGAATCTTTACCTCTCGACCATTTCGAGACTCCTCGTCATGTCCGTGATCTCATCCGGGACTTCGAACAAACTTTGGTCATCAAATCACATAACTCATAATACAAATCGTCATCAAACATTAAGCGTGCGGATCCTACGGGTTCGAGAACTATCTAGACATGACCGAGACACATCTCTGGTCAATAACCAATAGCGGAACCTGGATGCTCATATTGGCTCCTACATATTCTACGAAGATCTTTATCGGTCAAACCGCATAACAACATACGTTATTCCCTTTGTCATCGGTATGTTACTTGCCCGAGATTTGATCGTTGGTATCATCATACCTAGTTCAATCTCGTTACCGGCAAGTCTCTTTACTCGTTCCATAATGCATCATCCCGTAACTAACTCATTAGTCACATTGCTTGCGAGGCTTATAGTGATGTGCATTACCGAGAGGGCCCAAAGATACCTCTCCGATACACAGAGTGACAAATCCTAATCTCGATCTATGCCAACTCAACAAACACCATCGAAGACACCTGTAGAGCATCTTTATAATCACCCAGTTACTTGTGACGTTTGATAGCACACAAGGTGTTCCTCCAGTATTCGGGAGTGTTAGAATACAACTTGTAATAGGATTAGGGCTCCTACTCGGTTTGTAATAGGGCTAGGTCAGGTGCGGCTTGGCTCTTATATATACCTCTTGTACTGGCACAATATTGCATCAACAATTACTCAATACAATTCTACATGGTATCAGACTTTCGATCCTAGGGTATGGCTAACCCGCCAGCCCCGCCACCGCTGCCGCTGCCCGGCTACTTCGAGCGGCGCGCCGCCGTCATCGCCGCCAAGGTCGCCACGGCCACGGCCTCCTCCGCCTCTACCTCTACTCTAGCTTTAACCCCACCAATACCCCCTTCCATCTCCTTCACCGACACCATCTCCGATATTAGCCCCTACATCCCCATAACCCTAGACCTTGCTTCTCACAACTACTACCATTGGCGTCACCTCTTCGACGTCCACCTTGGGCGATGCAATCTCCGCTCTCAAGTTGCCGACGACTCTCTTCCTCAACTTCATGATCCGCAATGGGTCAGGGATGATCTCGCCATTATTCAATGGATCTACATGCAAGTCTCCACAGAGATCTTCAATCTCGTCCACTGTGACGGTGCCTTCGCCGCCGCTCTATGGGCGGCCCTTCGTCAGCTCTTCCAGGACAACGTCGACGCTCGCGCCAACAATCTCCACATCGAGCTTCAGAATACGGTGCAAGGTGATTCACCAGTCGGCGTCTACTGCCAACGCCTCAAGGCGATCGCGGATGAACTCCGTGAACTTGGTGATCTGATCGACGATCGCCAGCTCATCAACGTCCTCCTCGCCGGCCACAGCGAGCGGTTCGAGAAGCAGGCCACCTTCATCCCTATGATGCGTCCGCGTCCCTCCTTCGCCGAGGTTTGCTCGATGCTCCAATGGGCCGATCGTGCCCTAACTATGAAGGACTCCCGTCCTCAGGTCTTCACTGCTTCTCCTCGCTCGCCTGTGTCGACGCCGCCACCGCCACCTCCACCAACAGCACCTCCTCAACCATCCGGCCGGCGTCCAAGTCCCAACTACCGGGGCAAAAACCCTAGGCCACCGCAGTTCTGCACGGCGCCCGCTCCTGCTCCGCCCCCGGCTCCACCAACTGCACCACCGCCGCCCCCGCCTTCATCAACTGCACCACCGCCGCCGCCCGGATGGCGCCCATCTCCTGATCCATGGACAGGGCTAGTCTAGGCGTGGCCTATGCCCTGGTCCGCCCCTACGCCATATGGTGCCCCGCCTGCCTATACCGGTGGTTGGCAGCCCGGTGCTCGCCCTCACACCGGTACGCCCGTCCTCGCGCCCCGACAGCCGACGGCCGCGTTGAAGGAAATATGCCCGAGAGGCAATAATAAAGTTTTTATTTATATTTCCTTATATCATGATAAATGTTTAATATTCATGCTAGAATTGTATTAACCGGAAACTTAGTACATGTGTGAATACATAGACAAACAGAGTGTCACTAGTATGCCTCTATTTGACTAGCTCGTTGAATCAAAGATGGTTAAGTTTCCTAGCCATAGACATGACTTGTCATTTGATTAATGGGATCACATCATTAGAGAATGATGTGATTGACTTGACCCATTCCGTTACCTTAGCACTTGATTGTTTAGTATGTTGCTATTGCTTTCTTCATGACTTATACATGTTCCTATGACTATGAGATTATGCAACTCCCGAATACCAGAGGAACACTTTGTGTGCTACCAAAAGTCACAACATAACTGGGTGATTATAAAGGTGCTCTACAGGTGTCTCCGATAGCACTTGTTGAGTTGGAATAGATCGAGATTAGGATTTGTCACTCCGATTGTCGGAGAGGTATCTCTCGGCCCTCTCGGTAATGCACATCACTATAAGCCTTGCAAGCAATGTGACTAATGAGTTAGTTGCGGGATGATGCATTACGGACCAAAAAGACTTGCCGCTAATGAGATTGAACTAGGTATTGAGATACCGACGATCAAATCTCGGGCAAGTAACATATCGATGACAAAGGAACAACGTATGTTGTTATGCGGTTTGACCGATAAAGATCTTCATAGAATATGTGGGAGCCAATATGAGCATCCAGGTTCCGCTATTGGTTATTGACCGGAGATGAGTCTCGGTCATGTCTACATAGTTCTCGAACCCGTAGGGTCCGCACGCTTAACGTTTGGTGACGATCCGTATTATGAGTTTATGTGTTTTGATGTACCGAAGATAGTTCGGAGTCCCGGATGTGATCACGGACATGACGAGGAGTCTCGAAATGGTCGAGACATAAAGATTGACATATTGGATGACTATATTCAGACACCGGATGAGTTCCGGGGGTCACCGGATAATTATCGGAGTGCCGGGGGGTTATCGGAACCCCCGGGGGAACTAATTGGCCAACATGGGCCTTGTGAGAGAGAGAGGAGGGGGCCTTAGGGCTGGCCGCCCCGCCCCCCCCCCCCTTGAGGAGTCCGAATTGGACAAGGAGGGGGCGGCGCCCCCTCTTTCCCTCCCTCTCTCCCTCTCCTTCCTTCCCCCTTCCCCCTCCTAGTTGGACTAGGAAAGGGGGGTCCTACTCCTACTAGGAGGAGGACTCCTCCCCTCTTTGGCGCGCCCTAGGGCCGGCCGGCCTCCCCCCTTGCTCCTTTATATACGGGGCAGGGGGCACCCTAGATCATATAAGTTGATCATTGATCTCTTAGCCGTGTGCGGTGCCCCCCTCCACCATAATCCACCTCGGTCATATCGGTGTAGTGCTTAGGCGAAGCCCTGTGTCGGTAACTTCATCAACACCGTCATCACGCTATCGTGCTGATAAGCTCTCCCTCAACACTCAGCTGGATCAAGAGTTCATGGGACGTCACCGAGCTGAACGTGTGCTGATCGCGGAGGTGCCGTGCTTTCGGTACTAGGATTGGTTGAATCGCGAAGACGTTCGACTACATCAACCGCGTCACTTGACGCTTCCGCTTACGGTCTACGAGGGTACGTAGACAACACTCTCCCCTCTTGTTGCTATGCATCACCATGATCTTGCATGGGCATAGGTAATTTTTTGAAATTTCTACGTTCCCCAACACGCGTACCACGCTGCTCCCGCCTACGCGCCACCGATCTACAACACCAGTCCTTATGCATCCTATGGCGCTCCATCGCCCCCCTACATGCAGCAGTACAATGATGGTGCCTCTCCCTTTACGCCGATGCCGGCCCTACTGCCGATGCCACCACACCCGCAAGCTCCCATGACTACACCGGCCTCTACTTCGAATTCGAGCTGGGACCAAGCTGCTTTTCTACAAACCATGAACAACTTTGCTGCACAAGGGAACTCAGGTACGGATTGGATTTTCGATTCTGGTGCTTCGCGTCATATGTCTGCATCGAGTAATTTGCTTTCTTCTTGCACACCTTTGCCTTTTCCCTCCATTACTCTCGGTGATGGATCCTCTATTCCTATTTACTATGTCGGTCAGGCTCAAATCCAATCCCCAACCAAGCCTTTGCTTCTTCCTGATGTTCTTGTAGCTCCTGCTCTTATTAAAAATCTGATTTCTGTTTGCCAAATCACCACTGATAATCATGTTTCTGTTGAGTTTGACCCCTTTGGTTTGTCTGTAAAGGACTACCCGACCAAGGCTGAGATTGCTCGATTCAATAGCTCCGGTGATTTATATTCTCTCCATGGTGCTCTGGTCGCTGCTCCTCCAACATCTATGGTGGCCTCTGTTGATCTGTGGCACCAACGTCTCGGCCATCCCAATAAAAATGTGTTATCCACACTTCTTAATGAATTTTCAATACCTTGTAATAGAGATTCTCATAATTCTTCTATGTGTTAGTCATGTCAATTGGGCAAACATGTTCGCCTTCCCTTTAGTTCCTCTCAATCCTCTAGTTGCCGCGTGTGTTTGAAATCTGGCCGTTGGAACACGTGTCAGTTCCTTAGTGACCCATGGTCATTTCGGACAAATCAGGTCGGGTTGCCTAGTGGCTATAAATAGCCCACCCCCTACACCATAAATTGGTGGTTGCTTAGAGTTAGTGCACGGCTTTTGTCGTTTGAGAGCAACCCACCTCCGAAGCTTTTGAGAGAGAGAAATCCTTGCGAGGACAAAGCCCAAACACCCAGAGCCAAAGAGTGTTAGGCATCACTGAAGTCTTTCTGTCCGCGTGACCTGAAGACTTGTTACACTTGAGGACTCTGAATCCTCCAGCCGGTTAGGCGTCGCGTTCTGAGCATCCATGAGTCATTGTGGATCGCCGGTGAACGAAGTCTGTGAAGGTTTGGAAGTCTACATTGAAGACTTACCATAATGATTGGGCGAGGACTGGGTGTCCTTAGCTCAAGGGGAATAAGGTGAAGACGCGGTCTTCTGAGTTTAATATCAGCCTCCCTAACCAGACGTACAGTTGTCACAGCAACTGGAACTGGTCCAACAAATCCTGTGTCCTCAACAAGTGACTGGTTCTATCCTCTCCCTCTCTTTACTTATAGTTTGTCTTCGTGAAGTCATTGCCTGATTGCATTACCTGTTTGACTTCACTGCGTGACTACTATTGTTGTTTGGCTTCATACTGTCTTCCATCCTGATCTTTACTACCTAGCTGCTATTAGTCTTCGTGCTTTCACTTCATTGCATACTTGACTATGGCTTGCTTAGTGTAGTCTACCTTCCACTGCATATCAATAGGTTCATTTCTATCGTTTGTCTTCGAAACTATCATGTTTTGAAGACGTTCATAAAAATCGCCTATTCACCCCCCCCCCTCTAGTCGATAACTAGCACTTTCAATTGGTATCAGAGCAAGGTACTCCCTTGTTCTGTGTGATTCGGTTTAACCACCTGGAGTTTTAGCTATGTCGATTGCAGGGATAATCAAAGTCTCTGCTGCTTGCCCCGTCTTTGATGGAACTGAATATCCCTACTGGAAGAATAAGATGTGCATGCATCTTGAAGCCATTGATGTCGACCTCTGGTATGTCATCAAGAATGGCGTTCCCAAGACTGGTGAAGGTGTCACCCCTGCTGATGTCAAGAAGTTCATTCAACTGGATTCTACTGCCAAGAACATCATCTGTGGTCATCTAACCAAAGGACAGTATGGCCGTGTGAGTGCTCTGGAAACGTCGAAGCTAGTCTGGTACTGGCTCTCCAAGGTCAACGAAGGCGTCTCAACCCAGAGAGATCAAAGGATTAGTGTTCTTTGCAACCTCTTCAACCGCTTCAAGAGGAACGACAATGAGAATGTCCAGCTCACGTTTGATCTGACATCACAAATGAGCTTCGTGCTCTCGGCGCCACTGAGATCACCAAGCATGAAATCGTCAAGACACTACTGAGATCACTTGACAGCTCGTTCGACACCCTTGCCCTCATGATACAAGAACGCCCTGACTTCAAGACACTCGATCCGTCTGATATACTTGAGAGGCTCAACACACATGAGTTCCAGCTATCTGAGAAAAGAGATATCTATGGTCCCAACTACGGCCGAACTCGTGCTTTGAAGGCAAAAGTTGTTTCCTCATCTGAAGAAGAATCTAACTGCAGTTCTGATGATCTTGAAGACATTGGAAAGGAACTTGCTATGCTTGTGAAGAAGTTCCAGAAGTTCACTAAGAAGGGCTTCAGAAAGTCTTCACGGTCCAGCTCAAGAAATGATGAAGCTTCCACTCATGACTACAAGAAGAGAACATGTCACAAGTGCAAGAAACCTGGACACTACATCTCTGAGTGCCCACAGTGGGACAATGAGAACAAGAAGAAGCAGAAGAGCAAGGAATATGATTCTGATGACAAGAAGAAGAAGAAATCCTCAAGGTCTTCTTCCAAGTCCTCATCCAAGTCTTCATCTCATAAGAAGAGCTCATCTGGCAAGGCTCGTGCTTTTGTCGGCAAGGAGATGGATTCAGAGGAGGAGTCCGACCCTGGCGTTGCAAGTCTGGCTCTAGCTACAGCCTACGTTGCCAAGTCCATCTTCAACACTGAAGACAATGGCTCCGTTACCAACGCTGAAGCTAATGACAACGACGACTCTGCTCCCACCTACTGCTTCATGGCACGTGGTGCCAAGGTAAAATCACGCGATGCTTACTTTCAAACATCTAGTGAAGATGACTCTGATTGTGAATCCAAACCCAGCTACAAAACACTTGCTAAAATTGCAACTGAACAACAGAAAGCTATGGAACATACTCAAAAACTGTTAGATAAAAGCGATGACCTGTTGGACGCTGAAATGACCCGTTCTCATTCCTTAATTGAAGACATAAAAAATCTTCATGTTAAGTACCAGGAACTTGAAAGTCGTCATGAAACGCTCTCAACAACTCATGAAAAGCTCTCCTATGATTATCTTCAAAGGAAGCAAGAGCTTGAGAAATTGAGAGCGGCTCATGAAGATCTTCAAAAAGAGAATGAGTCACTTCGCGCTCAATAGATCAGTTCCGCTCAGGAAGGATTTGAACCACCATGTCTAAAATGCCTTGAGCGTGATAATGCTACTTCTGTTGCTGAATGTAGCGACCAGACCTCAAACAGTCTAGTCTCTGTGCATCAGTGTCATCCCTGGATCGGTAATGCTGACACGCATAGTACTTTGAAGGATTTATAACAGAGTAGCAATCACACACTTATTACATTGAATAGTTCAAGAGAACTCAATACAATAAATATGGCTTAAGGCCATCTAAAATACGATAACAGCGGAAGGCTTGGAAGATAAAGTGAGTCCATCAACTCCAACGGCATCACTGAGTATAAGACCACGACCTAAGGCTCCTTACTCGTCGTCTGAAAAGTCTGCAACATGATACGTTGCAGCCCGAAAACGGGTCAGCACATGGAATATGCTGGCAAAGTAACACACGGAGAGTAATGAACAGAATAATGCTATCACTACATGCATATTTGGCTGGTGGAAAGCTCTATGGGTACAGTTTTGCGGAAAGCCAATTTTTCCCTACCACAAAGGAATAAATTTTATTTAACTATCATGGTGGTTGTTAAACATTGAGAAGGTACCTCCAACTCAATCCCAATTAAGAACGTGATTAACCCAATCAAATTAAATTAAGTAACATGATGATGAGATTCACATGATAATCCAAGAACTAGATACTCAAGATGTCCATAACTGGGGACACGGCTAATCATGATTAGTTTGTACACTCTACAGAGGTTTGTGCACTTTTCCCCACAAGACTCGATCGCCTCCACTTGATTTCTCGCACTACATGATGTTTGAGAAACAGATGACCGAGACACAGTCTTTCAGAAACACTACTCTTTACTCCGGGTGGACAGTTACACCTACTTTCCCCTACATCTGCTAGCCCACCTCTTCAAGAGGTCATGTAACCTACTCAACTATGCTAGAGCCCATAATAGCTTGTGGCTGCACACGAAAGTTTCTAGCATGAATAATCTCATGATCCCTTTGATTCTGGGTGGCGGTCCATAGGATGATCACACGGGTACTCCGGGATATCCAAAAATACAGACAACACTGGTTTCTCCAGGTGCCTCAATCCACCCAGATGTAAATTAAAGTAGCCACCTTAAGTTGAACCATAAATTAATAATCTCACATCTGTCATGAAGAATTCACTCAAACCCAATCCACGTCTACGAGCATAGCATAGCAATATAAGCAAACGTAGAAGTAACTCCCAAAGGTTTGATAGTAAACAGGACAATAGGTACTACCTCATCTACTTCCCAAAACCCACATATTAATCAGATTCTAATCATGCAACTGTTTGAGGATTGATCTAATGCAATAAAACTGGGTGATGAAAAGTATGATCAAAGTGTTACTTGTTTTGTTGATGATCCGTGAAACCTAGAGACTCGTAGTAGCACGCTTCGCACTCCGGATACTCTATCGCAAACAAACAATACATACATAAGCAATCAAGTAAGGGTGCATGAAATAAAACTCAAAATAAGAGATCTAACCAGAAAGTTCAACTTAAGAACTCCGGTTTGCAAAAAGAATCAATTCAAACGAAGCAACGAAGGTCAAACGGCGAAAGAAACAAGCTTCGTTTACTAATCTGGATCTAAGTCAAATTTTACTGTAGCAAAAACTTGTTTGAGTTGGTTAAACGAAAAGAGAATTTCGAGACGAAACTCTAGGCGCTTGAATCGCCTGATTCCGATAAACGAGCGAAAAGTTATACTAAAACGAAAAACAGATCGGAAATCGCGATCAGGAATAATCGCGGAAAATCCGAAAAAAGAAAAACTGACGAACAGGCTAACGATCGAACGTTCGCTGTCTGTAAAAAAACGAAAACCATTCGTTAAAATGAACGAACAAACGAACGGGCGTTCGCTATTTAACTAAACCGGAAAAAAATAAACCGATCTAATATAAAAAAAGGCATCTCGGTTTCGAAATAAAACCGAACGGTTTTTCGAGAAAAACCGGCGGCTACCTCGATTCGCGTGACGGCGGCGGCGGCAAGTGGCTCCGGCGGGTGGCGACGTCGGGCGAGAGGCGGCGGGGCTCCGGCGGGCGGCGGCGGACGGCGGCGGGGCTCCCGCGGGTGGCGGGTCGGGCGGCGGCGGCTAGGGTTTCGGGGCAGCGGCGACTTGGGCTGAGGCAGGGCTCGGGCCGCGGCTTTAAAGGCCGGCCGGGCTGAGGTGTCCGGGTCGGACACGGCCCGTAAGGCGGTTAGCTTTTTTTAAAGAAAATTGAACATGCAGAAAAAGTAAGAAAAGAAATACTAAACGGACTCCAAAAATCCCGAAATAAATTTTCCCCGTCCTCTAAAAATAAGCCGGACAAGATGAACATTTATTTGGGCCTAAAATGCAATTTTGAAAAACACGTATTTTCCTAATTCGAATAAAATCAAATCTTTGTTTTTAATATTTTTCCTCCAATATTTCATTATTTGTAGAGAAGTCATTTTATCCCCTCTCATATATTTTGATATGAAATATTTTCGGAGAGAAAAATAATTAAAACAAATGATCCTATTTTCAAAATTTGAGAAAACCCAAATATGAAAATAACAAAATCCCCAACTCTCTCCGTGGGTCCTTGAGTTGCGTGAAATTTCTAGGATCGCAAATCAAAATGCAATAAAATATAATATGCATGATGATCTAATGTATAACATTCCAAATTGAAAATTTGGGATGTTACAAACCTACCCCTCTTAAGATGAATCTCGCCCTCGAGAGTCGGGTTGGCTAGAAAATAGGTGAGAGTGGTCCTTCCGTAGATCTTCCTCTCGCTCCCAGGTGGCTTCATCCTCGGTATGGTGACTCCACTGAACCTTGCAAAACTTGATAACCTTGCTGCTGGTGACTCGGCTGGCATACTCAAGAATCTTAACTGGTTTCTCCTCATAGGTCAAGTCACTATCCAGCTGAATCGCTTCCAATGGCACTGTATCTCTCAGTGGTATCTCAGCCATCTCTGCATGGCACTTCTTCAGCTGAGAAACATGGAACACATCGTGAACTCCCGACAATCCTTGGGCAATTCCAACTTGTAAGCAACTTCCCCCATACGCTCCAAAACTTTGTATGGTCCTACAAAACGTGGCGCTAACTTTCCCTTAACTCCAAAGCGCTTTACTCCTCGAAGTGGTGATACTCGAAGATAAACTCTGTCTCTGACTTCGTAAACTGTCTCCTTGCGTTTAGAATCCACATAACTCTTCTGCCTGGACTGGGCTACCTTGAGCCTATCGCGAATCAACTTCACTTTCTGTTCAAACTCTTTAATCAAATCTGGTCCAAACAACTGGCGGTCTCCAACTTCGTCCCACAACAACGGTGTCCTGCACCTCCTTCCGTACAGAGCTTCGAAAGGGGCCATCTTCAAACTGGATTGATAAATGTTGTTGTAAGAGAACTCTGCATATGGCAAATTGTCGTCCCAACTAGATCCATAATCTAGCGCACAAGCTCTCAGCATGTCCTGCAAAATCTGATTGACTCTCTCGGTCTGTCCGTCTGTCTGTGGATGAAAGGTTGTTCTGAACTCTAGCCTGGTACCCAAAGTCTCGTGCAACTGATTCCAAAACTTTGAAGTAAACTAGGTTCCTCTATCTGATACAATGGTCCTCGGAACTCCATGCAGACATACGATCCTGGTCATGTATATCTTTGCCAACTTAGCACTTGTATAAGTGGTCTTTACTGGGATGAAATTTGCTACCTTCGTCAAACGATCGACTACAACCCATATCGAGTCATAGCCTGAACGAGTCCTGGGCAATCCTGTGATAAAATCCATGCCTAGCTTATCCCACTTCCATTCGGGTATCGGCAATGGTTGTAGCAATCCTGCTGGCTTCTGATGCTCTGCCTTTACTCTCTGACATACATCACAAAGTGCTACATACTCCGCAATATCCTTCTTCATTCCGGTCCACCAGAAAGTATCCTTCAAATCCAAATACATCTTGGTATTTCCTGGGTGAATCGAATATGGTGAATCATGGGCCTCTTGCAGAATCAACTTCCTGATCTCCGGATCATTGGGCACATAAACGTGGTCCTCAAACCATAAGGTATCGTGTTCATCCTCACGAAATCCCTTGGCTTTTCCTTTACTCATCCTTTCCTTTATCTTAGCAATTTCCTTGTCTGTTTTTTGAGCTTCTCTGATCTTATCCATCAAAGTAGACTGAATCTCCAATGCTGCTACAAAACCTCTTGGAACTATTTCCAAACATAGTTCACGAAGATCCTCTGCTAACTTCTTCGGTAACTCTCCGGTCATGAGCGTGTTGACATGGCTCTTGCGGCTCAACGCATCGGCTACTACGTTAGCCTTCCCTGGGTGATAATGCAATCTCATATCATAATCCTTAATGAGCTCCAACCATCTCCTTTGCCTGAGATTCAACTCCTTCTGCGTGAAAATGTACTTCAAACTCTTGTGATCCGTGTACACCTCACAATGGTTTCCGATGAGAAAATGTCCCCATGTCTTCAATGCATGCACTACGGCTGCTAACTCCAAATCATGTGTAGCATAATTCAACTCATGGGGTTTAAGCTGTCGTGAGGCATATGAAACAACTCTTCCCTCCTGCATTAGCACTGCTCCAAGTCCTCGACGAGAAGCGTCGCTATATACTTCATAATCCTTGCGTTGATCTGGCAGAATCAACACTGGCGCTGTAACCAAATGTTTCTTCACTTCCTGGAAACTAGCCTCACATTCCTCAGTCCAAATGAATTTGGTGTCCTTCTTCAACAACTCCGTCATAGGCTTTGCAATCTTCGAGAAATTCTCGATGAATCTCCGGTAATATCCTGTGAGTCCAAGAAAACTCCGGATTTCTCCAACTGTCATGGGTGCTTCCCAATTTGTCACAGTGTTAACCTTGGTGGGATCTGCTGCTATTCCTTCTCCGGATATAACATGTCCAAGGAATCCAACTTCCTTTAACCAAAACTCGCACTTGCTGAACTTGGCATATAACTAATGTTCTCTGAGCTTTCCAAGTACCGAACGCAAATGCTCCTTATGCTCTTCTTCATTCTTCGAATAGACCAGAATATCATCAATGAACACTACGACGAACTTATCCAAAAACTCCATAAACACTTTGTTCATCATGTTCAGGAAATAGGCAGGTGTGTTAGTCAGGCCAAATGACATAACGGTGTACTCATATAGCCCATACCTTGTGGTAAAAGCTGTCTTGGGTATATCCTGCTCTCGAATCTTCAACTGGTGGTATCCTGATCGCAAATCAATCTTGGAAAATACTTTAGCTCCTTGTAGTCGGTCAAACAGATCATTGATCATCGGCAGTGGGTACTTGTTCTTGATTGTTACTTCATTCAATCCACGATAATCAACAACCATCCTCAACGATCCATCTTTCTTCTCCACTAGAAGTACGGGTGATCCCCAAGGTGACGAACTTGGGCGAATATATCCTTTATCCAGTAACTCCTTAATCTGCTTCTTAATTTCTTCCAAATCCTTAGCGGGCATCCAGTACGGTCTCTTAGATATTGGCCCAGTGCCTGGCAAAAGCTCAATCAAAAACTCGATGTCTCTATCCGGTGGCATGCCTGGCAACTCCTCTGGAAATACGTCAGGGAATTCCTTCACCACTAGTACTTCCTCCTGTACAACTCCTGATAAGGAATTCACTTGAGTCCTCTTCGGCACATGTCGGGATACATACTTAATCCTTCTTCCTTCTGGGGTAGTAAGAAAAATCGTCTTACTGGCGCAATCGATGTTTCCTCCATACATCGATAGACAATCCATTCCCAAAATCACATCCAAACCTTGTGACTCCAAAACTATTAGGTCTGAGGGGAAAACATGCCTACCTATGGCCTATGGCAACTGAAAACATCCTTGGCTTGCCATATACTCTGCTCCTGGCGAGGTTACTAACATAGGTGTTCTAAGAACTTTGGTGGGCAACTTAAACTTATCCACAAATCCCCTTGATATGTATGAATGTGATGCACCAGTATCAAAAAGAACGATTGCAGTAAATGACTTAACCAAGAACTTACCTATTACTGCATCAGGTTGTGCTTCAACCTCCTCCACATTAACGTGGTTCACCTGTCCCCTGTTGAAAGGGTTCGGCTTCTTCCCCGAGCTTCCATTGCCATTTCCATTCTTTGCTTCTGGACAATCAGTGGCATAATGTCCAGTCTTCTGGCACTTGAACCACGTAACGTGGCTTAGATCCCTCTTGGCTGGGGTTGATGGGTTGGTACGGTTTTGTCCGTTGCTTCCTCCGTTCCCATTGCCATTCTTGGGGCCACTATGATTGTGCGAACTTCCTCCATTGTGATTGTGACCTCCATGGTTATGCTGAAGGTGTCCTCCCGAGTTTGGGGTAAAACGAGGCTTCTGGTGAGCTCCTGTACTGTACTTTCCTTGTCCATACTTCCTCTTACGACTCTCAATCTGCTGCTACTTCCCTTCAATCATGAGAGCTCTATCTACCAACTCCTGGTAGTTGTTAAAAGTTGCCACCATCAACTGCATGCTCAGCTCATCATTCAGTCCTTCCAGAAACTTCTCCTGCTTAGCTGCATCCGTAGCAACATCATCTGGGGCATAATGTGCTAACTTACTAAAATCCTCCACGTACTGGCCAACGGTACGTCCTCCTTGGCGTAAGTTGTGAAACACACGCTTCTTCATGGCCATACCTCCTGCTGAAACATGGGCAGTACGGAAAGCATGCTGAAACTGGTCCCATGTGACAGTGTCAATGGGGTGAGTGGTTGTGTAATGCTTCCACCATGATGTTGCGGGTCCATCAAGCTGATGTGCGGCAAAACGCACTCTCTCCGCATATGTGCATCCTGCAGTGGTCAGCTCCCTTCCAACCTTGCGGAGCCAATCATCTGCCACAATCGGCTCGGTGCTACTGGAAAACACCGGCGGATTCAGCCTAAGAAATCAGGCTAAGTGATCAACAGGTGGTGGTGGTGGTGGGTTGTTGTTGTTGTTGTTGCCTTGGTTTTGAACTAGCACTTGCATCAGGGCATTCTGCTGCTGAATCAACTGAGTGATCTCCGGTGGGAAAACAAATCCGGCATCGCGTCTCGGAGGCATCTGATGGTTTAGAAAAGATGAGAAAATAGAATAGAATGAGGTCTAGAGGGAAAACACTACCCATATGCACATGAGGCAAACACAATCATATCACTCCAATCAATTCAAGCAAGGCATACAATCGATCTAACTATCGTTACAAAGTGCTTGGACTATAATATATACATGGTGGAATACTACTACTAATTTGGTGGTCTTCTAGAAAAATTTCTCAGTCGAAGACTCCATGATATCTGCTCCGGCTTCATCCTCCAAATCATCCTCACTGGGGTCCGAGTCGGTGTCGTCAATGATGATGTAATTCTCCGGGCAAGTAGAATCGTCATCATCTCCTCCTGGTGCTGGGTCTCCCATGAAAACTCCTAGCTTCTTTGTCAGGTCGTCATTCTTCTCCACTAGTGCGACGATTTCCTCCATATAATCCTCGCGTGTAGCCTTGAGTTCTTCCTCCAGTTCCATGATCCTAGTCTTGGCCTTCTTCAGTTCTATCATGTCTGTGCACATCTGGTTCTCCTGGCGACGAATGTGCTGGTTTAACTCCTGGATGAAAGCTGCAATAGATCTATCCTTCCTGGTACTGATCATCTCCCATTGCTCGTCTCGGCGCCCACAAATCCGATAGATAGTATCCTTGAGATCATTGTGGTACACTTCTCCAATGCGTCCCATGGTGATGTGGGCTGCCATGCTCTTTCCTAGACTCCAGGTTGGTGCATCAAAGGAAAACTCTATGGGCTCAGTGATTGGCGTGAACGTCCTTCCTAGAACTTGAACTTGAATCATCTAGCGCTCCTCTTCTGGTAGTGTGGCATTGTAGGTTCCGGTGAAGCTTGGTATTCCGATGTTCAGGTACTTAGTAACTTCCTTCAAGTGTCATGCAAAAGGTGTATCCTCATCTGGTTGTGCGAACTTGTTCCTTGCATCCGCCATCCTAAAAGAGTGGAAGAAAGGAGAAGAGTCAGAAATGAGAAGAGAGTAGTGATCTAGGGCTTTCGCTTAGTGGTCGTGTCCTACAGTCAGCGTGTGCTCTGATACCATCTCTGTAGCGACCAGACCTCAAACAGTCTAGTCTCTGTGCATCAGTGTCAGCCCTGGATCGGTAATGCTGACACGCACAGTACTTTGAAGGATTTATAACAGAGTAGCAATCACACACTTATTACACTGAATAGTTCAAGAGAACTCAATACAATAAATATGGCTTAAGGCCATCTAAAATACGATAATAGCGAAGGCTTGGAAGATAAAGTGAGTCCATCAACTCCAACGGCATCACTGAGTATAAGACCATGACCTAGGCTCCTTACTCGTCGTCTGAAAAGTCTGCAACATGATACGTTGCAGCCCGAAAACGGGTCAGCACATGGAATATGTTGGCAAAGTAACACATAGAGAGTAATGAACAGAATAATGCTATCACTACATGCATATTTGGCTGGTGGAAAGCTCTATGAGTACAGTTTTGCGAAAAGCCAATTTTTCCCTACCACAAAGGAATAAATTCTATTTAACTATCATGGTGGTTGTTAAACATTGAGAAGGTACCTCCAACTCAATCCCAATTAAGAACGTGATTAACCCAATCAAATTAAATTAAGGAACATGATGATGAGATTCACATGATAATCCAAGAACTAGATACTCAAGATGTCCATAACCGGGGACACGGCTAATCATGATTAGTTTGTACACTCTACAGAGGTTTGTGCACTTTTCCCCACAAGACTCGATCGCCTCCGCTTGATTTCTCGCACTACATGGTGTTTGAGATACGGATGACCGAGACACAGTCTTTCAGAAACACTACTCTTTACTCCGGGTGGACAATTACACCTACTTTCCCCTACATCTGCTAGCCCACCTCTTCAAGAGGTCATGTAACCTACTCAACTATGCTAGATCCCGTAATAGCTTGTGGCCGCACACGGAAGTTTCTAGCATGAATAATCTCATGATCCCTTTGAGTCTGGGTGGCGGTCCATAGGATGATCACACGGGTACTCCGGGATATCCAAAAATACAGACAACACTGGTTTCTCCAGGTGCCTCAATCCACCCAGATGTAAATTAAAGTAGCCACCTTAAGTTGAACCATAAATTAATAATCTCACATCTGTCATGAAGAATTCACTCAAACCCAATCCACGTCTACGAGCATAGCATAGCAATATAAGCAAACGTAGAAGTAACTCCCAAAGGTTTGATAGTAAACAGGACAATAGGTACTACCTCATCTACTTCCCAAAACCCACATATTAATCAGATCCTAATCATGCAACTGTTTGAGGATTGATCTAATGCAATAAAACTGGGTGATGAAAAGTATGATCAAAGTGTTACTTGCCTTGCTGATGATCCGTGAAACCTAGAGACTCGTAGTAGCACGCTTCGCACTCCGGGTACTCTATCAGAAACAAACAAACAATACGTACATAAGCAATCAAGCAAGGGTGCATGAAATAAAACTCAAAATAAGAGATCTAACCAGAAAGTTCAACTTAAGAACTCCGGTTTGCAAAAAGAATCAATTGAAACGAAGCAACGAAGGTCAAACGACGAAAGAAACAAGCTTCGTTTACTAATCTGGATCTAAGTCAAATTTTACAGTAGCAAAAACTTGTTTGAGTTGGTTAAACGAAAAGAGAATTTTGAGATGAAACTCTAGGCACTTGAATCGCCTGATTCCGATAAACGAGTGAAAAGTTATACTAAAACGAAAAACAGATCAGAAATCGCGATCAGGAATAATCGCAGAAAATCCGAAAAAAAGAAAAACTGACGAACAGGCTAACGATCGAACGTTCGCTGTCTGTAAAAAACGAAAACCATTCGTTAAAACGAATGAACGAACGGGCATTCGCTATTTAACTAAACCGGAAAAAACTAAACCGATCTAATATAAAAAACGCATCTCGGTTTCGAAATAAAACCGAACGGTTTTTCGAGAAAAACCGGCGGCTACCTCGGTTCGCGTGACGGCGGCGGCGGCAAGCAGCGGCGGCGGGTGGCGGCGTCGGGCGAGAGGCGGCGGGGCTCCGGCGGGCGGCGGCGGACGGCGGCGGGGCTCCAGCGGGTGGCGGGTCGGGGGGCGGGGCGACGCGGGCGGCGGCGTGGGGCGGGCGGCGGCGGCGGCTAGGGTTTTGGGGCGGCGGAGACTTGGGCTGAGGCGGGGCTCGGGCCGCGGCTTTAAAGGCTGGCCGGGCTGAGGTGTCCCGGTCGGACACGGCCCGTAAGGCGGTTGACTTTTTTTTAAAAAAAATTAATTCGAGCGTGCAGAAAAAGTAAGAAAAGAAATACTAAACGGACTCCAAAAATCCCGAAATAAATTTTCCCCGTCCTCTAAAAATAGGCCGAACAAGATGAACATTTATTTGGGCCTAAAATGCAATTTTGAAAAACGCGTAGTTTTCCTAATTCGAATAAAATCAAATATTTGTTTTTAATATTTTTCCTCCAATATTTCATTATTTGTGGAGAAGTCATTTTATCCCCTCTCATATATTTTGATATGAATTATTTTCGGAGAGAAAAATAATTAAACAAATGATCCTATTTTCAAAATTTGAGAAAACCCAAATATGAAAATAACGAAATCCCCAACTCTCTCCATGGGTCCTTGAATTGCGTGAAATTTCTAGGATCGCAAATCAAAATGCAATAAAATATGATATGCATGATGATCTAATGTTTAACATTCCAAATTGAAAATTTGGGATGTTACACTGAATGTTCTACTGCTGCTACTGTTGCAATATCTTCAACTGCTGATGTGGTAACTAACCCCTCTGCTGAGGATACCACTACTATTGCTGATGAAAATGTTAGGTTGAAGACATTGCTTGAAACAGGGAAGTACAAAAGTCTCAAAGGGCATCAGACACTGTGCGATGTCCTCAAAAAGCAGATTCTGAACCGAAACCCTAGGAAAGAGGGTGTTGGGTTCGAGAGGAAAATGAATGTTGATGGCTCCTACTGGAAGCCTGAGCAGTACCCCAAAACCACATGGGTTGCTGCAAAGGGACCTTCATTGGATCCATCCACCTTATCTGGCTTCACCTGTGCTAACCCTATTATCATTGATGAATCCTTTGATGCGAACTATAAACTGTTTAAGAATCAGAATGGTGAAGTGTTTTCCAAATATATTGGTACTAACTGCAGGAATGGGCCACCTATGAAGAAGATCTGGGTTCCCAAAAGTTGCCTTGAGAATCTTCCCGTGAATGTTATCATGACACCACCTGGGAAGAAGACAAATCCCAGACCAAAGGCTTCATATGGTCCAAAGGCTTCATACAGATACAGGACTCAACTGAGTCACCCTAACGCCAATGTTTTGCAGGGAAACCATACTCAGACTTATGAATATGAGCGTGTGTCTTCAAACCGCTATGTTCATAAAACTAAGAACTTTTCTGCTTATTCATATGAGTATCATTCTTCTCCTGCAAGGCTATTTGCTAGGGCTCCAAAGCCGAAGTTCTCAGATGCTGCACTTAGACTCATTGCTTCTAAGTGTCGGGTGGTAGGTGCGACATATGCCAACGGGTGGCTTATCATTGTGGGAGCCAGTAAGACATCGCCGGTGCCTGGAAACGGGATAAGGCGCAGACATGCACGCCGGCGAATCTTACCCAGGTTCGGGGCTCTCCGTGGAGATAAAACCGCTAGTCCTGCTCTGTGGGGTCTCCGCATGATCACTAGATCAACACAAGTGGATACAAGTGGCTCCTTGAGCTGTTCGGCTAGAGGAAGAAGAAGGGCAAGGCTAGCTCTCCTCTTCTCTCTATGTGGTGTCTAAAACTCTAAGAGATCAACCCTTTGCATGGGTGCCCTGGGGGGTTTATATAGGCCTACCACCCAGGGGTACAATGGTAATCCGGCTGGATGCGGGTCCAGGCCGTCAGTGTCTGTATCCGCCGGCCGCTGGGGCCCGCCGACTGGTGGGTCCCGCCGGCTGCCGGCCTCTTGGCCGATAGGCCGGCCCCACCGCCTGGGGGTCTTGCCGGTGGCTGGTTACTGTAGCCTCGCCCCTGATGACGAGGGCTTTGCCGAGGTAAGCATGGCTACAGTGCCGCCATCTGGCGGGCTCTCACTGTACTCTTACCTCGTCTTGTCTCCTTAATGATGCACATACTTCGAGGGAGTGAGGTAGCCAGCTATTGGGAGCCGACTACACCCCAGACCGACTGGGGGGCTTGGCCGCCTTCGAGCGTCTCTCTGGGTGAAGGGGCCCGCCGCCCGCGGGCCGTACTGACAGCCTGTCGTGGGTGGCGTCATGGTCAACATGGCAACAGTGCCGCGCCGGACGGGGGATGGCCGACCCGTACGGCGCACTGTGGCCATGCGTGCTCTGGGATTCGGGAGTGGCAGGCTTTACTGTAGCCACGCCCCGTCTCGTCACCGTTATGTGGGTGCAGTCCTTGAGGGTGCAATCTTGGCCGCTTGCCGGGAGCCGGCCCTCTTGTGGCCGTCATCGTGGAGTCGGTCTTCTTATGGCCAGCTTCTTGGAGCCGGCCTTCTTGTGGCTTTCTTCGGGAGGGTTTCAGGGTCGGGCCGCCTTCCAGTAGTCAGCCTGTGAGATAGCCGGCCAGGGGAAGGCGGCCCTGTGCTTTGGGTGCTTGAAGGCTCGATTGGCCCGATAATTTTTGAAGAGCCAGGGGGAGTCGGTTAGGCTACCCGTGGTCATTTACTCCGACAGTAGCCCCCAAGCCTCCAGGCAACTTGGCAAAGTTGGGCGGAGGTTTTTTGGCGGGTGTTCACGGAAATGATCATGCAAAAGATCAAGTTAGGTCACATAGATATATCAAATGAGTGCTTTTAGTATTGCAAGTTTTATCCGGAGGGTGCCGACTCGGTTTCGTCCGAGCCCCCTTCAATCTTTTCGTGTTCCCTCCGCTTTTTGGCTTGTGCTCTCGCTCGCCGGACAGCCGCTCTGCGGTCTGTGGCTAAGAGTGGGCCGCGAAGTGGAGTGTACAGTACTCAGACTCTAGGGACAGATTTACCCGAGCAGATACTCATAAAGCAAACGGTCGGGTCGCCCGAAGCGTTTCTCTTCCCAGATGTTTTTCGCGTGGGGTGACCTCTAGCTTTTGCTCTCGCTAGCCGGACAGCCGCTCTGCGGTCTGTGGCTGAGATGTGGGCCTTTGGTACTGCACACGCTACTAAGCCGTCTGTGGGAAAAAACGTCTCAGGCCAAGCGGCTAGCCCCCGGGCCAACTCTGGCTAGCACGGGGGCGAACAGTGGTGCAACTGCAATAAAAATGCGGAGATAGCCTCCGAGCATCGCTCGGAGTTATATGTGCTTGCGTGATGCAAAAATATGCGGGTGAGGAGCTCACATTGATTTTCGTGTAGTCGCAGCAGAGGTTGTCAAAGACAGCCGACGTGGCTCGGCGCTCGCGGAGCGCGCCGGCGCACCCGCTGGGTGTAGCCATCGAGCCTCCAGGCGCTCGAGGAGGGTCCAGCCGGTCGGGCTTGACCGGCCAGGCGGCGAGCGGAACACGGCCGAGCCGGCTTGGCACAGCCGGCCAGGCGGCGAGGCGCCTGGCAGCGCCCTTTTCTTTTTCTTTTCTGTCGGCTGCTGGCAGCCGGACAAAACTCTTCTTTTATCTCTTGTTTTTGTTTCTTGCAATCTTTCGCGGGGGCGCGCCAGCGCACCCACTGGGTGTAGCCCCCGAGATTCGGGCCGACTGTTGAGCAGTCGGGCCGGATCTTCCGGCAACTACCTTGTCTTCTTCTTCGCGGGGGCGCGTCAGCGCACCCGCTGGGTGTAGCCCCCGAGATTCGGGCCGACTGCTCAGCAGTCGGGCCGGATCTCCCGGCAACTACCTTGTCTTCTTCTTTGCGGGGGCGCGTCAGCGCACCCGCTGGGTGTAGCCCCGAGATTCGGGCCGACTGCTGAGCAATCGGGCCGGATCTCCCGGCAACTACCTTGTCTTATTTTTCACGGGGCGCGCCAGCGCACCCGCTGGGTGTAGCCCCCGAGATTCGGGCAGACTGCTGAGCAGTCGGGCCGGATCTCCCGGCAACTACTTTGTCTTCTTCTTCACGGGGGCGCGTGAGCGCACCCGCTGGGTGTAGCCCCCGAGATTCGGGCTGACTGCTGAGCAGTCGGGCCGGATCTCCCGGCAACTACTTTGTCTTCTTCTTCGCGGGGGCGCATCAGCGCACCCGCTGGGTGTAGCCCCCGAGATTCAGGCTGACTGCTGGGCAGTCGGGCCGGATCTCCCGGCGACTACTTTGTCTTCTTTCTTCTTCTCTTTGTTCGCCAACACAGCCGGACGGACACTTCTTCTTCATCCGGCTGGGCAGTCAGCACCTTCTTCACAGCAAGTGGTCAGACGCACATCTGGCAGTCAGACGCAATTTTCAGCCGGGTGCGGGCAGTCGGACGCGCATCTCTTTCTTTTCTCTGTGCTCGCTTTCTTTCGGCAGCGGGCAGTCGGCCCTTTTATTTTTCTTTCTTTTTTTCTTGTCCGACTGCAGGCGGGCAGCCGGACGCCACCACCCGGCCACTTTCTTTTCTTAGCACCCGGCCACCTCTCTTTTTTTTTCTTGTCCGACTGCAGGCGAGCAGCCGGACGCCACCACCCGGCCACTTTCTTTTCTTAGCACCCGGCCACCTCTCTTTTTTTTCGGCAAACACGAGGGACTCGGCCAGCCGGCTGTTGGCTGCAGCACTCTCAGAGGATTTCTTGTAGTCTTCGGCTATGGTGATGATCCCCTTTGAACTAGGCATCTTCATCTTGAGGTAGGCGTAGTGGGGCACAGCCATGAACTTGGCCAGGGCAGGTCGGCCAAGCAACGCGTGGTAAGGGCTCTCTAGATCCACCACTTCAAACCAGACTGCTTCTCGGCGGAAGTGATCCTTGCCTCCGAAGAGAACATCTATCTTGATCTTGCCGATTGGTGAGCACCGGGTACGATGCCATGGAACACAGTCCGGCTTGGCATGAGTTGCTTCGTCTTGATGTTCAGCTTCTCCATGGTGTCACGGTACAGTATGTTGATGCTGCTCCCACCGTCAATCAGTACTCGGGAGAAACGGGCAGCTCGCCTTTCTGTCGCGAGGGTGGCGTCCAACACCAATGCATAAGAGCCAGGAGACGGCATCACCTCTGGGTGATCGGCCCGGCTCCAGCTGATAGGCTTCTCAGACCAATGCATAAACTCTAGGTTGTAAGAGGCGACCGCGTTGACTTCTTGGTGTTGTCGGTGCCGACTGCGTCTGTCTTCAGTTTGGCTTGTAAAGACGACGTAGGCGGCATGCTCGTCCGGGAACTCGTCTTGAATGGCTCCGACTGCTGGTCGAGCAGCCGGCTACTGAGGGGCTGGAGGTCGCTGGCCAGCAGGTGCAGGCGGCACCAGCCCTTCGCCTTTGGAGATTCGCGTGAGCCAATAACACTTCCGAGTCGTGTGGTTGGACGGCTTCGCGCCGCTGTGGAACTTGCAGGGGGCATCAAGGGTTTGCTCGTAGGAGAAAGCCGGCTGCCAAGCCGGCCTGCCGCCCTTCTGCTTCTTGGGCATGGGCCGCCCTTCAGGTTGTTCGTCTTCGACTGTGGCTACTTGCCGACTGGTGGAAGGCGGCATAGGGTCCTTGCGCTTGTTGTCGTTTGGGTACGGGCGTCGATTGGAGTCACCGGCCGGCGTCTTGGGAGCCAAAGCGAGCACCTTTCCAGAGGCATCCACTCGAAGCTCAGTCTTCATTGAAGAGTCGGTCGTGGCGTACTTGTCTGCTATGATCAACAGCTCGTCGAGGGTAGTCGGCTCGTCGCAGAGGAGCCGGTGCTTGAGGAGGGTGCCCTCTCGGCACCCGGCGGTGAAGTACTCTATGGCTTGAACCTCGTGCACCCCTTCACAGGAGTTGTGGAGCTCGGCCCAACGCGTGAGGTAGTCGCGAGTTGATTCGCTGGGCCCTTGGACGCACAAGAAAAGCTGGCGGGGCTTGGGAGGCCGCTTGTATGTGCTGGTGAAATTGCGGATGAAGACTTCCGTGAAGTCTAGCCAGCTCTTGATGCTGTAGGGCTTGAGGCTATTCAACCAGGTGCGTGTCGTGCCTTGAAGCATGAGCGGGACGTACTTCATGGCAACGTGCCTGTTGCCGTTTGCTATGCAGACTGCGGTGGAGTAATCGATCAACCAGTCTTCCAGCTTCACGGAGCCGTTGTATTTTGGCGTGTCTCTTGGGAGTGAGAACCCTTTGGGGAAGGGCTCATCGTGGATGCGGGGGCCAAAGCAAGGCGGGCCGACATCATCTTCTTCTTCTAGCGCCAGGGATCGCGCTAGGCGGTCGATCCGGTGGCGGGCGCCATTCTCGCCGACTCCTTCGCGGTGGCCTAGTCGGTCGCCGAGAGTCGGATGCGTAACAGGCGGCGGGGTGGGATATCTCTCCCCACGAGGCGGGGGAGGAGGCGGATTGCCTCGTCGTTCCACAGCTCGGGGGCGGCCTTCTGCGTCGCGCTCGATGGTGACCCGAGTCCGACTGCGGCTAGCAGCCGGCTCCTTGTCTTTTCTCGCGCAGGTGCCGCTTGCAGTCGGCGTCCGGGATGTCTGTGACACCCAAATTTTTACCTGGATTTTTTTTTCACAAAATTTTATTTGACTTGAGGGAGGTGATTTAAATTTTTCTTCAAAAGAACTCTCCCTTTCAAATAAATTTTGGCAAGAGTTTTATTTGGATTCACCCAGGATCTATTTTTGGTCTTGGAGGTTCTTGCTTTTCATTTGGACTCAAGACAAAATACTTTTCACTTGGGAAAATGCCTTTTGAAAATCTCTTTGAAAAATGCACTATGGCTTTTGGAAATAATCCTTTGCCACTTTCAACAATTCCCTCTTGCCATGGCCTTAGTGCAAATACTCTCTCCTAACCCTTCCCTCACCTTTGGACCATGATTTGCATCAAATCCAGCAAGTTGAACCTCCCCATATGATTATTTTCCACTTAAATCTTATTCAAACAAATTTCTGTCTTCTATTCTATCCATTGGTGATTTACAAAGGGACTCCACTTTCTGCTTTGATTTTTGCCCCCAAACTAGTTCCCCTTCCTAGTCCTTTGAACCCTCAACCAAGATCCATGAAGATCCACTGGTCTTCAGTTCCAATTTTTCAAACTACACTTGCTGCAAGTTTGGACCAGATTTGTCAAATTTGGTGAAATACATTCAAATCCTTCTCCAAAAATTCCAAGTAAAATCAGGCAGCCTCTGGGTGCATTGAGTGGTCACCTCACCAAGTCCCAGCCCCAGGAAAAATTTTCTCATTGCCAAATCATTCTATCGAACACCTGCAGTGCATTGTCAAAATCAGGTTCAGTAAAGTTCAGAGAACATTTCAGTGCACTGTCGTTTTCTTCAGAACTTGTTGTCGATCTCGACAGTGCCTCGATGTCGCCTTGCTCCCCGTCCCCTCCCCCTTGTTCCTGCACCGCACGAGCGTCTGGCACCTTGTGGACGTCGGCGACGAGCAGCAGAAGGTGCGCCGCCCCGTGACCGACGCCAGCGGCGGCTTTGCGGCCGCCAGCGGGAGGCGCGGCGCAGACGGCGCAACCCAGCGCCGCCCAAGCCACCGGAGCTCGCCGCGTGGCCTTCCACTCCCCAGAACGCGCTGCCACTCTCGTCGTGAACCGCAGGGCGCGGAGCACGCTCTCTGCCGCCGACGTGCCCGTGCGGCCACCCCACCGTGGACCGACGCCATTACGCCAAGACCAACTCCGTTTAGCAGTGAAATGGCGCCAGTAGCTTCCAGTGATGCTGCCTGGCCACTCAAACCTCCTGCCAATCCACTGCATCGTCGTAATCGCTCGCCGGAGATTCTCCGTTCACGGCCACCCCGTCGATCCGCCTATAAATAGAGGCCCCGAGCTTCAACTCGAGCACACACCATCCCTGCACTCCACCTAGAGCACGCCTAGCCACTGGAAGGGCCCCGAGGA
The DNA here is from genome assembly GCF_002575655.3 of Aegilops tauschii subsp. strangulata. Lineage (NCBI taxonomy): Eukaryota > Viridiplantae > Streptophyta > Magnoliopsida > Poales > Poaceae > Aegilops > Aegilops tauschii. The sequence continues at coordinate 554,624,652 of NC_053041.3, read as the reverse complement.
GGTCTCCTTCCTCAACTCCGGCCGCCGCGACCCGCCACGGGATCCAGCTCGATTCGCCCCCGTGCGTGCACCTCCGCCTCCCATCTCTTGCCAGTAGCTTCACTATGCATCCCTCCTTCTGACCCGCGCTTCAATTCGAAGTTTGCAGCCCTCCACCGGAGTTCCCCACCATCACCCGAGCCGCCGTCCGCCGGAGAAAGTGTCGCCGTCGACGTGGTGCTCCCCGTTGGTCGAGTCCACCACCCACCGACGCGGAAGAACATGCTGAAGCTCTTGGTACCCTCCGATCCTCCTGACTCGCCGTGGTTCGACGCCGGCGTCCACCGCAGTCTTCGGGCGCCGGCGAGCTTTTTAAACCTGACATGTGGGACCCCCTGTCAGCCTCTCTTCTGTTTCCACTCGCGAACCATTTTCTATTGGCGCCTTCGGGCAAAATACGCTTTCCCTTTTAGCTGGCGCATTTCTTTCCGAAGCGTTTTCTGTTTTCTCAATTTAAACCCTGGAACTTTTTTGTTTCATTACAAATAAGTCCCTGGACAGAAACCTTCATAACTTTTTAATAAAAAGGGATTTTTGAGTGATTCTTTTTCTGACAATCTTAAAATTTTGTCTAGTTTTTTATGGGATTTATTTGGAAAAAATTTGGAGAAGTTTCTGTGCACGCGTTGGTTTTCACGTTAGTACCCGTTTTCGTTATGCCGTAGGTTCCGGAAGAGGTGACGGAGCCGCGAACTTCGCCGAGCTAGACTCTGACTTCTCTGAACCAGGCAAGCATGTTTGAACCTTTGATATGATAGGTGTTTTGCATGTTTGCGTGACAGTTTGTGTGTGGCATATGAGTGTCAGTGAGTATCTCGTTGCTTGCGAGGCAACTACCCGTTTTTTTCCAAAGTTGCGATGATCTCTGATGAGAGATGGCCTAATCATGTGGTGACATGAAGGGCAGCAAGGTGGTACTGTTGTAGCATACCAGCCTTGCATCATCCGATGAATTCCGACGTTAACGTGGACGGAGTCACGTTATCGTTCTTTTCCCCTCCATGCTGCCACATGCTTCATTTGCCAGGATGCGGTTTAGTAAGTTGGTAACCTCTTTCCATGTACACACCAAACAGAGGGGCCGGGATGATGGTTCCTTGGCCCAGGATTAAAGCCAGTCATCCGGTCAGGGGGCATGGGTGTTTCCGGTTGGGACCGAGAGGGGGGGCACCCCCTTAGAGCGCGCGTATAGAAATTTGATCCCATGCTACGCGAGGTTGTAGCCTCCCCGTCTCAAGGTTTTTCTTGAACGTTGCCGAGGGTGATCCCTGGCTTCGGAATGTTGAATGGGTGTGTACTGGTTAGACGTGTTTCTTCCAAAACACCATAAATGGAACTAGTCCCCGTGACTACTGAAATCCGTTGGCTGTGGTTAAGTACAAACTCTGCAGAGTCAATTCCTTCCAAGTCATCGTGTCCATGATCAAGTAGAGTAATCAGTACATCTATATCTATCCTCGTGGAAGTAAATTCCCGGCAAACAAGCTTTAGTGGTAAACCCTATTTAAATGTTATTCCTGTGGATGGACTAACCTTATGTTTGTTTCATAATGGTGATAATTTATATTCTCGAGCTACTGTATTATTAAGCTACAAAATAAGCCCTTTATGTGATGTCGCTCAGACGTCCGACTGTGGCGTGTTTTTGTTTTCTTACTTTAAATATAAGCCCTTTATGTGATGTCGCTCAGACGTCCGACTATGGCACGCACTGCCTTTATTTTCTGTTATAAGCCCTTTATGTGGTGTCGCCCCGACGCCCGACTGTGGCATTACTATTCTTGCAGTTTCCTCTCGAGGAGTCATTCAGACACTCGTTTGGCACCAGTATTACTATTCTTACAGTTTCCTCTCGAGGAGTCATTCAGACACTCGCTTGGCACCCAGTACTTATTATTTCTATGTCTGAACGCACTGGTTAACTTGTTCATATGCTTCATGTTTACATTTGTTATATCTTATGTCCGAACTGTCTTGCGAGTACTTTCATAGTACTCACCTGGCTTGTTGATTTGGCCAGATGTTGACGAAGGCGATCTTTTGGATGAAGAGTTTGATAGCGCGTCCGACGCCTAGAGGACTCCCAGTCAGTCCTGTGCGATCCCGGATATTGGTCACTTGTTTTATATACGCTTCCGCCACCCGCAATAAGTCTCCTCGAGCCTCACTCCGACGCTCGATGAGCTGTAGTCTTCAGGAGTCATATCACTCGCTTCGCGGTGATATTTCCACCACCGTTATTATCGTGAGTTAGTAGTTATGCCACCCTATCCGCCATCTTGTTTTATCGGTGTGCATGTAATAAATTGTTGGGCAGTCTCCGCTCAACCTTGTATTATATTTAGTACTCCTGGTATTTTTCTTCTGTGACCAAGATATTGTCTACCAGTGAGAAGGAATTCTTCCTTACTGGTCCATAAGAGGGATTGGTCTCTCAATAATTATTTTATTGAAAAACCGGTCGTGACAAGCTTGGTATCAGAGCCAGGCTGACTGTAGGAAGCCACTAGGTGCGATCGCTAATCGGTTATTAGCGTCTTTTGTGCTTTTTCAACATTTTGCAATTGTAGCTATTTTCTGTTGGTCATCATAAATTTATGATATGACTACTCAGAATTTTTGCCTACTTTTGTAGATGGCTGGCAGCAGCTGTGAGAATCGAGTGTTCACAAACGTGCCCGAGGGGTTTGTCAAGCTCCTTGTCTCCATCACCAAGCTCGCGATCGGGCCGGCAGCTCGCCCAGAGTTCACACTGTATTAGCACAAGCTCAGCGACGACGTGTCTATGCACCAAGCTGTGGTGCAATTCAAGGGAGGACGTTCTGCAGCTCGCCACTTCCATTTTGTGGGAAGGGCCATGCCTACGGAGAGGCATGCCATGCAGATGGCCGCCCGTGAGGCGATAGCTCGTCTTCGGGACATCCTTCCTACGATGAAGACTCGTCGCTACCGCTACCTCCCATGCCATGTGCCATACACTAGTCACTATGCTTTCGCCTGCCATCGGGGAGAGCGAGATGAAGCCATCAAGATGGTTGTGGAGTATCTCAAGGCTCTGGAGGAGTCTTTTGACAACCTCGTGGACGATCTTGTGGCTGCCCGCATGGACTTAGTCCGGGGCGGTCCTGCCAGCAGGAAGGAGCTTCTCAACACGGCACCGCCTCTGACTTTCGTCTCGTCTTCAGCCTCTTATGCACCGGCCGTTTTGGCCACTGCTCGCCGTCTGCCTACCACTGAGGAGTTCGACCGAGTCATCGCTCCTACTCCAGTCAGAGCCGCACCGCCTGCCGCACCCGCTCTACCACCCGTCGCTCCCGCACCATCACCGCAGCGCAGCGTTTCGCGCCAGGAGCCAGCTAGAGAGGAGGTGGAGGTTGATTCTCCTGGACCGCTGAGTCTTGCCATCGGCAAGGGGAAGGAAATCTTCACCATCTCTGACTGAGAGCGCCGAGTAGCCGCGCGTTATGTCTGCTTGTATGATGTGTTGTTTTATCTGTACGCTAGTTTGTATTGGTGTGTTTGCTTCTTTCCGGAGGAGTACGCTAGCCTAAATAACATGTCAGGAATGCGTACGCGCATCCTGAGTGCTGTATCGTGTGTTTGCTTTTCGCATGTAAGATATATGCTAAGCAGTTCTTCTCCGTGCAAAATCGTTTGTGTTTCTTTGAAAACCTTGAAGTCTTTTAAATTGTTGCCTTTGCAAGATTTTACTTGTGCTACACAGTTTTTCTCATGGGTTTTTGCAAAATAATACCCCAGACTGGAAAAATTGTCTCGCCCGTGGACTCGCTCCATGCCCAATCAGCCAGAAGAGGTTTATGGGACACAGACTAGCAACAACTTCACTCAGGGACAGTCCAGTCAACAAGATAGCGAAGCAGCCCTATCTCAAGTATGCCGTCTCTTCGAGCAAAGCCAGCAACAGCACCAAGAGATGATGAATCATGTCCTCAATATGGGAAACCACCGTGAGCCCTATCAACCACATTCCAAGTTATCTGAGTTACAGAAGACTCGCCCCTCAACTTTTGCTCACACCGATAGGCCGCTGGAAGCCGATGATTGGCTTCGTGACATTGAAAGGAAACTGATTATTGCTCAGTGTTCAGATCATGAGAAGGTGCTTTATGCACCACACTACCTTACTGGAGCAGCTGCAGCATGGTGGGAAAACTTCCTACACATGCATCCCAGTGAACACAACATCACCTGGGAAGAGTTCAAGGAAGGCTTCCGTGGGGCACACATCCCCAGGAGCATCATAAAAATCAAGAAGAGAGAGTTTGATGACCTGAAGCAGAGAGGCATGTCAGTGACAGAATACAATGGTCAGTTTACCCAGCTGTCTCGTTATGCCTACGACGAGCACATGACAGAAAATAAGAAGATGGAAAAATTCCTGGACGGCCTGGCACCAGCACTAAGATGCCAACTGATTGTACACACCTTTCCGGATTTTAAGACTCTGGTTGACAAGGCCATTACCTTGGAGAATGAGCGCCGTAGTTTGGAAGATATCCGTAAACGAAAGAGGGACAAAATGACTCTTGCTCGCAACAACCGAGGCAAGACTGAGGTTCCAAGGACAGAAGCAAGGAGATTCACGACTACTGATCCAAGGCCCGTCGGACAGTTTCATGCCAGGGACAAAGAGTTCACGTACCGTCCAGGGGTCACTTGCTATGCTTGTGGTGAAGAAGGGCACTATGCTAAACAGTGCCCAAAGCCGAGGAACGCGGCTCCCAAGCCAAACAATGGTGGAAACAATCCAGCCCCCAAGCGCAACAACTTCAATCCCAACAACAACCACAAGAAGGGTCACCTGAACCATGTGACCAGGGAAGAAGCGCAGAATGCCCCAGACATCGTGCTCGGTACGTTCCCTGTCAACACAGTACCTGCCACGGTTTTGTTTGATTCTGGAGCTTCCCATTCGTTCGTTTCGAAGAGTTTTGTTTTGCAACATGGTTTTCTGATACTTCCCTTGGAAAAATCTATGATCATCAAGTCCCCCAGAAATAAGCAAATCGCTCAGGGTTACTGCCAAGGAGTGGTCATTGAGTTCGAAGGACTACAGTTCCAAGAAAATCTCATCGTGTTGGAGAGTAAAGGACTGGATGTCATTTTAGGAATGGACTGGTTGACCACCGACAAAGGATTCATCGACTGTTTCAATCGGACAGTGATTCTCACTCGCCATCACGGCAAGACAATAAGGGTTTCCGCTCAAGAAAGGCCACGATCACAGCAACCAAAACTGAACAAAATGGACATTGCAGAACTGAGAAAAGTTCCAGTGGTATGCGAGTTTCCTGATGTGTTCCCTGAAGAACTACCAGGCATGCCACCAGACCGAGAGATAAAATTCAGCATCGAACTAGCACCTGGCACCGCACCCATCTATAAGAAGCCTTATAGAATGGCACCCTCAGAATTGGTGGAGTTGAAGAAGCAGATAAAGGAATTATTGGACAAAGAATTTATTCGAGCCAGCTCCTCAACCTGGGGTTCGCCAGTGTTGTTCGCCAAGAAAAAGGATGGGACGATGAGACTGTGTATAGACTATCGAGCCCTCAATATTGTCACCATCAAAAACAAATATCCGATGCCACGGATAAATGATTTGTTTGACCAGCTCGCACAAGCCAAGGTATTCTCAAAAATTGATTTGAGATCGGGATATCATCAACTGAAAGTACGGACAGAAGATATCCCCAAGATAGCATTCACTTCCAGATACGGATTATATGAGTTCACAGTGATGCCTTTTGGTCTAACAAACGCCCCCGCATATTTCGTCCACCTCATGAACAAAGTGTTTATGAAATTCATGGACAAATTTGTTGTGGTATTCATTGACGATATTCTGGTTTACTCAAGGACACCAGAAGAGCATGCTGAGCACCTCAGAATTGTTTTGGGAGAATTAAGAAAGCATCAGTTGTACGCCAATTTTAGCAAGTGCGAATTTTGGCTAAGACAAGTTGGTTTCTTAGGCCATATATTGAACCAAGAAGGCGTGGCCGTAGACCCAGAAAAAGTCAAAGCCATACTTGACTGGAAGCCACCCGCCAATGTTACAGATGTGCGGAGTTTCCTAGGAATGGCCGGATATTACAGAAGATTTATTGAAGGGTTCTCCACTGTGGCAAAACCTATAACACAGTTGCTCAAGAAGGACAAGAAATTTGTATGGATGGAAGCATGCGAGAAAAGCTTCCAAGAACTCAAGAAGAAGCTGACAACCGCACCGGTCTTAACTGTGCCAGATATAGACAAGAGTTTTGAAGTATATTGTGACGCATCCCGAAAAGGTCTCGGGTGTGTGCTGATGCAGGATGGCAAAGTTGTCGCGTATGCCTCCAGGCAGCTGCGAAAACATGAGGAAAATTACCCAACACATGACTTGGAGCTAGCAGCAGTTATACATGCACTCAAGGAGTGGAGGCACTTTCTGTTGGGAAATCGCTGTGAAATATACACGGACCATAAGAGCCTCAAATATATTTTCACACAGCCAGAGCTAAATTTACGCCAATGACGCTGGTTGGAATTGGTCAAGGACTATGATGTCGGTATTCACTACCATCCAGGGAAAGCAAATGTAGTAGCCGATGCCCTTAGTCGAAACCCCAGCCCGGACAATGACGGTCCGCAAAACTTGAGGCCTGAGTTTCAGCAAGAGTTCACTAGACTCAACATGATGTTAGTCTCTGAGGGCACCATATCAAATCTGGAGATACAACCCACCCTGGTGGAACAAATTAAGAAGGCTCAACAGGGACATCCCAGCATCGAAGGTATAAAGAGGAAAATGAACCTTGGTAAGGCTTCAGAGTTCGTCACAGACAGTGAAGGAACATTATGGTACGGAGATAGACTTTGCGTACCTAACATTGAGGAACTCAAGCAACAAATCTTAACCGAAAGCCACACCGCACCATACTCGATCCACCCTGGAGGAACCAAAATGTACAAGGACATTCAGGAAAGATTTTGGTGGCACGGTATGAAAAGAGATATAGCCACATTTATTGCTTGTTGCGATTCATGTCAGCGCATCAAGGCCGAGCATCAAAAGCCAGCAGGGCTACTCCAGCCAAACAGGATACCGGAGTGGAAATGGGATGAAATAGGAATGGACTTCATTGTCGGATTACCCCGATCACAACGCGGAAATGACGCCATATGGGTCATCACAGACCGACTAACCAAGGTTGCTCATTTCATTCCCGTAAAGACTACCTACTCCACACAAAGACTGGCCAAACTTTATCTCTCCCGTATAGTTTGTTTACACGGAGTCCCAAAGACTATAATATCAGACCGAGGCACCCAATTCGTCTCCAAATTTTGGGATCACCTACAACAAGCTCTGGGCACGCAACTAGTTTTCAGTACAGCGTACCACCCTCAGACTGATGGACAAACGGAACGTGTAAACCAAATCCTAGAGGATATGCTAAGAGCATGTGTGCTCACCTATGGATCCAGTTGGGAAGAGAGTTTGCCGTATGCCGAATTTGCTTACAACAACAGTTACCAAGCCAGCTTGCAAATGGCACCCTTTGAAGCATTGTACGGACGAAGGTGTCGTACCCCACTGAATTGGTCAGAAACAGGTGACAGCCGTATCTTCGGCCCAGACATGCTTAAAGAGGCCGAGGAGAAAGTTAAGCAGATCAGGGACAGACTCAAGACAGCACAGAGCCGACAAAAGAGCTACTATGATCAGAAGCATCGTGAGGTCAGCTTTGAACCCGGTGATTCCGTATACCTCCGAGTATCTCCTATGAGGGGTCTGCAACGGTTCAAAATTAAGGGGAAGCTAGCCCCGAGATTTATTGGACCATTTTGTATAAAGGCACGAAGAGGCACGGTAGCCTACCAACTAGACTTGCCCAAGGAGCTGTCAGACGTCCATGACGTATTCCACGTCTCATAGTTGAGGAAATGTGTGAGTAACCCGGAGAAGCATGTACCTCATGAGAACATTGATATGCAACCAGATCTCACCTACAGAGAGAGGCCAGTAAAGATATTGGAGGAATCTGAAAGGAGGACCCGTCAGAAAACGACAAAAAATTTCAGGGTTCAGTGGAGCAACCACACTGAGGATGAAGCTACATGGGAAAGGGAAGATTTTCTCCAGGCAGAGTATCCATATCTATTTGAGGATCAGCAGAAATCTCGAGGACGAGATTTTTCCTAAGGGGGTAGGTGTTGTGACACCCAAATTTTTACCTGGATTTTTTTCACAAAATTTTATTTGACTTGAGGGAGGTGATTTAAATTTTTCTTCAAAAGAACTCTCCCTTTCAAATAAATTTTGGCAAGAGTTTTATTTGGATTCACCCAGGATCTGTTTTTGGTCTTGGAGGTTCTTGCTTTTCATTTGAACTCAAGACAAAATACTTTTCACTTGGGAAAATGCCTTTTGAAAATCTCTTTGAAAAATGCACTATGGCTTTTGGAAATAATCCTTTGCCACTTTCAACAATTCCCTCTTTCCATGGCCTTAGTGCAAATACTCTCTCCTAACCCTTCCCTCACCTTTGGACCATGATTTGCATCAAATCCAGCAAGTTGAACCTCCCCATATGATTATTTTCCACTTAAATCTTATTCAAACAAATTTCTGTCTTCTATTCTATCCATTGGTGATTTCCAAAGGGACTCCACTTTCTGCTTTGATTTTTGCCCCCAAACCAGTTCCCCTTCCTAGTCCTTTGAACCCTCAACCAAGATCCATGAAGATCCACTGGTCTTCAGTTCCAATTTTTCAAACTACACTTCCTGCAAGTTTGGACCAGATTTGTCAAATTTGGTGAAATACATTCAAATCCTTCTCCAAAAATTCCAAGTAAAATCAGGCAACCTCTGGGTGCATTGAGTGGTCACCTCACCAAGTCCCAACCCCAGGAAAAATTTTCTCATTGCCAAATCATTCTGTCGAACACCTGCAGTGCATTGTCAAAATCAGGTTCAGTAAAGTTCAGAGAACATTTCAGTGCACTGTCATTTTCTTCAGAACTTGTTGTCGATCTCGACAGTGCCTCGATGTCGCCTTGCTCCCCGTCCCCTCCCCCTTGTTCCTGCACCGCACGAGCGTCTGGCACCTTGCGGACGTCGGCGACGAGCAGCAGAAGGTGCGCTGCCCCGTGACCGACGCCAGCGGCGGCTTTGCGGCCGCCAGCGGGAGGCGCGGCGCAGACGGCGCCACCCAGCGCCGCCCAAGCCACCAGAGCTCGCCGCGTGGCCTTCCACTCCCCAGAACGCGCTGCCACTCTCGTCGTGAACCGCAGGGCGCGGAGCACGCTCTCTGCCGCCGACGTGCCCGTGCGGCCACCCCACCGTGGACCGACGCCATTACGCCAAGACCAACTCCGTTTAGCTGTGAAATGGCGCCAGTAGCTTCCACTGATGCTGCCTGGCCACTCAAACCTCCTGCCAATCCACTGCATCGTCGTAATCACTCGCCGGAGATTCTCCGTTCACGGCCACCCCGTCGATCCGCCTATAAATAGAGGCCCCGAGCTTCAACTCGAGCACACACCATCCCTGCACTCCACCTAGAGCACGCCTAGCCACTGGAAGGGCCCCGAGGAGGTCTCCTTCCTCAACTCCGGCCGCCGCGACCCGCCACGGGATCCAGCTCGATTCGCCCCCGTGCGTGCACCTCCGCCTCCCATCTCTTGCCAGTAGCTTCACTATGCATCCCTCCCTCTGACCCGCGCTTCAATTCGAAGTTTGCAGCCCTCCACCGGAGTTCCCCACCATCACCCGAGCCGCCGTCCGCCGGAGAAAGTGTCGCCGTCGACGTGGTGCTCCCCGTTGGTCGAGTCCACCACCCACCGACGCGGAAGAACAAGCTGAAGCTCTTGGTACCCTCCGATCCTCCTGACTCGCCGTGGTTCGACGCCGGCGTCAACCGCAGTCTTCGGGCGCCGGCGAGCTTTTTAAACCTAACATGTGGGACCCCCTGTCAGCCTCTCTTCTGTTTCCACTCGCGAACCGTTTTCTGTTGGCGCCTTAGGGCAAAATACGCTTTCCCTTTTAGCTGGCGCATTTCTTTCCGAAGCATTTTCTGTTTTCTCAGTTTAAACCCTGGAACTTTTTTGTTTCATTACAGATAAGTCCCTGGACAGAAACCTTCATAACTTTTTAATAAAAAGGGATTTTTGAGTGATTCTTTTTCTGACAATCTTAAAATTTTGTCTAGTTTTTTATGGGATTTATTTGGAAAAATTTTGGAGAAGTTTCTGTGCACGCGTTGGTTTTCACGTTAGTACCCGTTTTCGTTATGCCGTAGGTTCCGGAAGAGGTGACGGAGCCGCGAACTTCGCCGAGCTAGACTCTGACTTCTCCGAACCAGGCAAGCATGTTTGAACCTTTGATATGATAGGTGTTTTGCATGTTTGCGTGACAGTTTGTGCGTGGCATATGAGTGTCAGTGAGTATCTCGTTGCTTGCGAGGCAACTACCCGTTTTTTTCCAAAGTTGCGATGATCTCTGATGAGAGATGGCCTAATCATGTGGTGACATGAAGGGCAGCAAGGTGGTACAGTTGTAGCATACCAGCCTTGCGTCATCCGACGAATTCTGACGTTAACGTGGACGGAGTCACGTTATCGTTCTTTTCCCCTCCATGCTGCCACATGCTTCATTTGCTAGGATGCGGTTTAGTAAGTTGGTAACCTCTTTCCATGTACACACCAAACAGAGGGGCCGGGATGATGGTTCCTTGGCCCAGGATTAAAGCCAGTCATCCGGTCAGGGGGCATGGGTGTTTCCGGTTGGGACCGAGAGGGGGGCACCCCCTTAGAGCGCGCGTATAGAAATTTGATCCCATGCTACGCGAGGTTGTAGCCTCCCCGTCTCAAGGTTTTTCTTGAACGTTGCCGAGGGTGATCCCTGGCTTCGGAATGTTGAATGGGTGTGTACTGGTTAGACGTGTTTCTTCCAAAACACCGTAAACGGAACTAGTCCCCGTGACTACTGAAATCCGTTGGCTGTGGTTAAGTACAAACTCTGCAGAGTCAATTCCTTCCAAGTCATCGTGTCCATGATCAAGTAGAGTAATCGGTACATCTATATCTATCCTCGTGGAAGTAAATTCCCGGCAAACAAGCTTTAGTGGTAAACCCTATTTAAATGTTATTCCTGTGGATGGACTAACCTTATGTCTGTTTCATAATGGTGATAATTTATATTCTCGAGCTACTGTATTATTAAGCTACAATATAAGCCCTTTATGTGATGTCGCTCAGACGTCCGACTGTGGCGTGTTTTTGTTTTCTTACTTTAAATATAAGCCCTTTATGTGATGTCGCTCAGACGTCCGACTGTGGCACGCACTGCCTTTATTTTCTGTTATAAGCCCTTTATGTGGTGTCGCCCCGACGCCCGACTGTGGCATTACTATTCTTGCAGTTTCCTCTCGAGGAGTCATTCAGACACTCGTTTGGCACCAGTATTACTATTCTTACAGTTTCCTCTCGAGGAGTCATTCAGACACTCGTTTGGCACCAGTATTACTATTCTTGCAGTTTCCTCTCGAGGAGTCATTCAGACACTCGCTTGGCACCCAGTACTTATTATTTCTATGTCTGAACGCACTGGTTAACTTGTTCATATGCTTCATGTTTACATTTGTTATATCTTATGTCCGAACTGTCTTGCGAGTACTTTCATAGTACTCACCTGGCTTGTTGATTTGGCCAGATGTTGACGAAGGCGATCTTTTGGATGAAGAGTTTGATAGCGCGTCCGACGCCTAGAGGACTCCCAGTCAGTCCTGTGCGATCCCGGATATTGGTCACTTGTTTTATATACGCTTCCGCCACCCGCAATAAGTCTCCTCGAGCCTCACTCCGACGCTCGATGAGCTGTAGTCTTCAGGAGTCATATCACTCGCTTCGCGGTGATATTTCCACCACCGTTATTATCGTGAGTTAGTAGTTATGCCACCCTATCTGCCGTCTTGTTTTATCGGCGTGCATGTAATAAATTGTTGGGCAGTCTCCGCTCAACCTTGTATTATATTTAGTACTCCTGGTATTTTTCTTCTATGACCAAGATATTGTCTACCAGTGAGAAGGAATTCTTCCTTACTGGTCCATAAGAGGGATTGGTCTCTCAATAATTATTTTATTGAAAAACCGGTCGTGACAATGTCGCGCCGTGCTCTCGGCTTGGGGGAGGACTTTCAGCGCGGGCGCTGGCTTCATGCCGCTCTGCGGCCGCGTCAGTCGGCTGCTGGATGCGTCTAGTCATGTAGGGGAGCTCACCGGCCTCCAGCCCGTTCAGCTCGTCTACGGCCGCCTGAGCGGCACGCAGGTTCTCGAGTGGCGTGGCGTAGACTGGGCGGTCTGCTCCCAGCATGCTGGCGGTGGCCGCGCCGCGCTTCTTGACGATGCCGGCTCGGCTCGGCCCGCCAGGAGGCGGCATACCAAAGGCGGCGCGGTCGACTTCGCGCTGGTGAGCCTCAGTGAGGCGTCTCATGGATGCTATCTTCTGGCCCTCCGCGATGAGGGCGAGGTGGCGTGCCTCCAGTGTCTCGGCGTCGGCGTCGGCCGGGATGGGGGCGGACAGGTCGTGTAGCGTCGCTTGTAGGGCCTCGTGGGCGTTCTCGCCTGAGGTGGCGCCATGGCTGATGACCAGCACCTGAGTGACAGTGCTGCCGCCACTGTCGGCTCGAGGAAAAGGGTCGTCGATGATCACCACGTTGGTGGGGAAGGCGTCAAGCGATGCCGTGTCGGAGTGGACAAGCATCGGGTCGGTGGAGCCGACCGACTCCAAATCCACAGCAGGCTCGCTGAAGACGTGAAGCTGATCGAGGAGGCTGATGAGGCAGCTCTCGGGGCAGTCTGTGCCCGCGTCAGACGCAGGCTCGTCGGAGATGCGAGCCTCGCCAAGAAGATCGGCGAGGCAGCTCGCCACGCAGGCGTCGTCGACGCCTTGCAGCGCGTCGGGGCAAGCGCCATCGGGCGTGCCGGGCTGGCTACGCTCGCTGGGAAGGAAATGGGTTCCCGTCCAGAACAGGTCTTCGGACGACGGTGCACCTGGTCCCACGGTGGGCGCCAAATGTCGGGTGGTAGGTGCGACATATGCCAACGGGTGGCTTATCATTGTGGGAGCCAGTAAGACATCGCCGGTGCCTGGAAACGGGATAAGGCGAAGACATGCACGCCGGCAAATCTTACCCAGGTTCGGGGCTCTCCGTGGAGATAACACCCCTAGTCCTGCTCTACGGGGTCTCCGCATGATCACTAGATCAACACAAGTGGCTACAAGTGGCTCCTTGAGCTGTTCGGCTAGAGGAAGAAGAAGGGCAAGGCTAGCTCTCCTCTTCTCTCTATGTGGTGTCTAAAACTCTAAGAGATCAACCCTTTGCATGGGTGCCCTGGGGGGTTTATATAGGCCTACCCCCCATGGGTACAATGGTAATCCGGCTGGATGCGGGTCCAGGCCGTCAGTGTCTGTATCCGCCGGCTTCTCCGCCGGCCGCTGGGGCCCGCCGGCTGCCGGCCTCTTGGCCGACAGGCCGGCCCCACCGCCTGGGGGTCTTGCTGGCGGCTGGTTACTGTAGCCTCGCCCCTGATGACGAGGGCTTTGCCGAGGTAAGCATGGCTACAGTGTCGCCGTCTGGCGGGCTCTCACTATAGTCTTACCTCGTCTTGTCTCCTTAATGATGCACATACTTCGAGGGAGTGAGGTAGCCGGCTATTGGGAGCCAGCTACACCCCAGGCCGACTGGGGGGGCTTGGCCGCCTTCGAGCGTCTCTCTGGCTGAAGGGGCCCGCCGCCCGCGGGCCGTACTGACAGCCTGTCGTGGGTGGCATCATGGTCAACATGGAAACAGTGTCGCGCCGGACGGGGGATGGCCGACCCGTACGGCGCACTGTGGCCATGCGTGCTCCGGGATTCGGGGGTGGCAGGCTTTACTGTAGCCACGCCCCGTCTCGTCACTGTTATGTGGGTGCAGTCCTTGAGGGTGCAATCTTGGCCGCTTGCCGGGAGCCGGCCCTCTTGTGGCCGGCATCGTGGAGTCGGTCTTCTTGTGGCCGGCTTCTTGGAGTCGGCCTTCTTGTGGCTTTCTTCGGGAGGGTTTCAGGGCTGGGCCGCCTTCCAATAGTCGGCCTGTGAGATAGCCGGCCAGGGGAAGGCGGCCCTGTGCTTTGGGTGCTTGAAGGCTCAATCGGCCCGATAATTTTTGAAGAGCCAGAGGGAGTCGGTTAGGCTACCCGTGGTCATTTACTCCGACACTATGCCACCCCTGAAGATGTGGGTGGTTAAGAAGAATTAACTTTCTTTTGCAGGGAAAGGTCTCCAGCCGGAAATCAAAGGCGTCTGATGCTATTGCTGGGGACCTAAAACATCTTGTAGGGCGCAAGATCAAATGCCCAAATGGTCTCACTATGTATTTTGTTCCTGAATCGTTTGCCAATCATCCTATCAGTCCTAATCTTGATCTGAGCTTTGATAATCCTCTTGCCCGTCAAATGTTTATGCTTCACAATACTCTTGGTGAAGCCTATCCCCCTAACTATACTGTAGGGTATGACACCTCATGCTTCAGAATGGATTATGGACAGCGGATGCACTAATCATATGACTGGTGATCGAAGTTTTCTCATGGACTCAACCTTACGTCCATCTGACAAGAGTCACGTCACATTTGCTGACACTGGTAAAAGCAAGGTATTGGGTCTAGGTAGAGTTGCAATCTCAAAGGATCAGCACATGTATAAAGTGATTCTTGTTCAATCCCTTGGTTTCAACTAATGTCTGTCTCAATGCTTTGTGACTTGAACATGATTGTGATATTTGGAAAATATCGTTGCCTTGTACTAATGGAATCTGACAAGTCTCTAGTCTTTGAAGGGTACCGGAAAGATGATCTATACATGGTAGATTTCTCAACAGGGCCATAGCTTGCCGTATGCCTTCTTGCAAAAGCTTCAGAGTGTTGGCTCTGGCATCAGAGGCTAGGGCATGCTGGCATGAGGAACTTGCACACTCTCGCAAAGAAGAAGCATGTCATAGGCATCGAGGGCGTCAAGTTCAAGAAGGATCACTTGTGCGGTGCCTACGAAGCTGGAAAGATGACTAGGGCCAAGCATCCCTCGAAGACAATCATGACGACATCTCAACCCTTCGAGCTGCTACACATGGACTTATTTGGCCCTACTCACTACTCTACTCTCACTACTACTGCTTGTCTCTATGGCTTCGTCATTGTTGATGATTATTCAATATATACATGGGTGCACATAATTCTCTACAAGAGCTTCAACAATTCAAGCTGAACAATGTCTGGGAACTTGTCAAGCGTCCTGACCCCCGCAAGCACAACATAATAGGCACAAAATGGATATATCGCAACAAACAAGATGAGCATGGTCAAGTTGTCAGAAACAAGGCTCGTCTAATTGCTCAAGGATACACTCAAGTTGAAGGGATTGACTTCGATGAAACATTTGCTTCTGTGGCTAGGCTTGAAGCTATTCGCATATTGCTAGCCTATGCAAACCATCACAACATCTTGCTGTATCAAATGGATGTGAAGAGTGCATTTCTCAATGGCAAGATTGAAGAAGTGTATGTCGCACAACCTCCTGGCTTTGAAGATCCAAAACATCCTGATATGGTGTACAAGCTAAACAAGGCACTGTATGGCCTCAAACAAGCCCCTCGCGCTTGGTATGACACGCTCAAAGACTTCCTGAAGAGCAAAGGCTTCAAACCTGGTTCCCTGGATCCCACACTCTTCACAAAGACATATGATGGTGAACTGTTTGTGTGCCAAATATATGTGGATGACATTATCTTCGGTTGCACCAACCAGAAATACAGTGATGAGTTTGGACACATGATGCAAGAGCAATATCAGATGTCCATGATGGGTGAGCTGAAGTTCTTCCTTGGTCTTCAAATTCGTCAGCAAAGAAATGGCATCTTCATATCTCAAGAGAAATACCTCAAAGATTGCCTGAAGAAGTTCGGAATGCAAGACTGCAAAGGTTACACGACGCCAATGCCAACCAAGGGTCATCTGGGTCCTGACGCCAATGGTAAAGAGTTCGATCAAAAGGTATACCGCTCCATGATTGGTTCTTTACTTTATTTATGTGCATTTAGGCCAGATATTATGCTTAGTGTTTGCATGTGTGCTCGATTCCAAGCGGCACCAAAGGAATCGCATCACTTAGCTGTGAAGCGAATTCTTCGATATTTGGCTTACACCCCAACATTAGGATTATGGTATCCAAAGGGCTCAGAGTTTATCTAGTTGGATTCTCGGATGCTGATTATGCTGGTGACAAGGTGGATCACAAGTCTACATCAGGCACATGCCACTTTCTGGGATGATCACTTGTCTGTTGGTCTTCAAAGAAGCAGAACTGTGTATCACTCTCCACTGCTCAATCTGAATACATTGCTGTTGGATCTTGCTGCGCTCAGCTTCTATGGATGAAGCAAACACTCAAGGACTATGGCATCCATCTGAAACAAGTACCACTCTATTGCGACAACGAAAGTGCCATCAAGATTGCCAACAACCCAGTTCAGCACTCGAAGACAAAGCATATTGAAATTCGTCATCACTTTCTCAGTGATCATGTCATGAAGGAAGATATTGATATCATACAAGTCAACACTGAAGAGCAACTGGCAGATATCTTCACAAAGCCCTTGGATGAGCAAAGGTTTTGCAAGTTACGGTGTGAGCTAAATATCTTGGAATCCTCAAATGTCCTGTGATTAGGCACTCATCCTAACACTTATGCATGTTGATGACTTAGATGTGCAACACATGAAGTAAAGTATATCTTCAATCAATGAAGACTTACATTCTAGGTGTGAATACATTAACACGGAATTTGACTTCGGAGCACCACGATAATTGTGCGCCGTGTCTGGGTCTAATACTTCCTATACGGTGGGTAACGCCACCACCAAATTCTTCTGTTTGAAGTGTTTTTCTCATGGCGTTACATTTGCTATGTATTCGCATTTGGTTTGTCTTCAATTTCAACTTGTCTTCATGATTATCTTCACTATGTTGATTTGGTTGCATTCTGATATAGACATATATTAGTGTTCTGTCCTCTATAGCATTCACTTATAGCTATGTCTTCTCGTTTGAATCTTTTGAACTAAGTGAATGTGATCGGACCCTAACCTCTCTATGCTTCCTACCTCAAACTCTGTCTATCCAAATCATATGCATTCTGTTGAAACTGTTGAATGTCTTCTCTGCGTCCTTGTCAGCAGAAGATACAGAGACAAACATTAAATCTGTTTTAAATGTTCAACTCTTATTGCCTGAAACCCGAAGAAGCCGGAACGACCATCCGACAGTCCAAGCGGGCGTGGGAACATGGGACAACTCCAAATGTGTTGCATGTTCGCCACGTGTCCCTCAGATGTGAACCGCCAGGGGCACCTGCGTAATTGCGATGTGCTGTCCCCTTTCCCTATAAATACCTGTCCAATCGCGGTCAAAATCCTTCTTCCACCTCGACAAACCCTAGCGCCACCGCTAGCTCTCGACGATGCCGGCGACGAAGCGCTTAGCTGCCGCGACCTCTCCGATGCCGTCTTCACGCCGGTCGCGGACATCGTCTTCTCCGCCGCCGCTGTAGGTGTCCTCCGTCGCCAAGTTAGGGCACGGAAGATCGAACTGCTCGGCCTCATCTTCTACTCCGTCTAGCAGTTCATCGTGTGGTAAATTAAAACCCTCTTTTTACCGTCTTTTTGATCCTATAGATTCATCCTTTCTACCAAAAGTGGTTTCTGCCTCCACAAATTTGGATCTATCCTGTCTGCATCTCATATAATGCCTAGTATATTCACTTATGCTTCACACATAGTTAGATTCCTCACTTGTACTTATTCTTGGATTCGTACAAATCTGGAACCAACTCTCAACATATAAGTGAATGTCTTCGCGCTATGAGGTCAATGTCTTCTAAACTGATTTATCTTCAAAATCTTCTGAGAATGCATATGACCTCTTCCCCTTCCCTCGCATCTCTAATGCTGTCACAGGTACATGTCCGTGGGAGAATCCCTTGGTTCTCATAGTCTGCATCCATTTGCAGAATTCTTACAGCATCACATCAACTCTCCCGAAGCCAGTTCCTGTCTGACCAGCAGACGGAAGCCCTTGACAGTGTTGAAGCCATTCAGTCTGAACTTCATGGCAACAGAGAAGTCTGCAAGGAAGGGTGGCAGACAGCGCCATGGGAAAACCTCAAGAGATTTGCCTCCTGACCTCTATGAGTTGTACAAGACAGATCCAGAGGAGGACTACAATCAGCGAAAAACCCAAATCCAATGGATTCGAAGATATTGGGCAGAACAATGGTACAAGTACAGGTTCATGACCCAGGAATATGCTGAGAAGAATGCCATCAAGCGACCATGGGGAGACATTTTGTACAAAAATCATCCACCCAGGTCCAGAGCTGAAGCCATTAAACAAGGCTTCTACCCTTGCATGGTCCGCGGACCACAGCCAGAAGACGCCGACCCATCTTCATTGCTATGGTGTCGTGACGACAATCTGTTCAAGCGCAACTTCCAGTTTGCCAAGAACTCTGCCAAAGAAAACAAGAAGTCGCGGGGATTAGACTTCAATCCAGGCCCCTCTGCTCCTCGTGTCGATGGCGCACGCGAAGCTGAACCCAATCTTGTTGGGCCCTTCTACAACCTAGAGGGTCTCATCACTCATATTATGGTTCAAGGGACAGCCGTGGATGAGCCTGCAGACGACGCTGATTCTGACGAAGCGCCTGCACCACCGAAGCCAAAGAAGCTGAAGAAACCTAAAGCTTCGAAGCCTTCCCCTGCACCAAAAGCTTCGCGAGTAAAGCCTCTGGTCACTGCTCCTCCTGCACCAAGTGTGCAGTCTGAAGATCTCTCACGCATCTCCAAGACTGAGAAGAAGAACAAGAAGCCTATGCACACCACTGGTCCAGTTCTGACCCCTGCTGCTGTTCTGAGGAACGAGAATGACGCCATTGATCTGTCAAGTGACGACGATCTTGCTGATGACGCTCTTGAGCAGCTGGTAAAGAGCAAGCAAGAGGCGGAAATCTTCAATGATTTGCCTCTCTTTGACGTGGAAGTATTGAACAACTTCATTGATGAGTGGTTTGACACCCCCAATCTCAGCTTTGACGATCTGCAACTTCCCATTGGCCTAAGCGTCTCCTTCCATGGCGCCATTGCTCCTGAGCTGGCTCTTGCTCAGAAAATTGTTGAGCTGAAGCACAAGATTGATTATGAAAAGGCTCAGTTCAAGAAGCACATGGCCAAGCTCAGTGTGGCAGACGTCCAAAACTTTAAGGTCATGCTGCATGAGCTCAAGGAAGTGTTTCACAAGAAACGTGATGAAGCCAAAGGTTCTCGTGAGCGCATGAAGATTCTTGCTGCCAAGTGTGTTCAAGCTTACAATGAAGCTGAGAAGCACAAGGCACTTGGGCATCCTGGCATCGACCCTAAGATGGCTGCCAAGCAGAAGAAGAAGCCATCTGTGGACCACACTGAACCATCCAGGCGGGAAGAACCTCGCATTGTCTTCCCCGCTAGTATGACAGGCGTGAAGCCTAAGGTCCCCACAGTGGCTTCAGAGCTTCAGAAGACAAGGGCAGCTGAAGCCAAGGCCAGAAAGCGCAAGACCAAGAACACCACTGATGATGCTCCACCCACCAAGAAGCGTAAGACCAAGAAGAGAGATCGGGCTGCTCCCACAGAGCCCCTTGTAGTCGAGCCGATTTCTGTTTCTCATCCTGAATCTGCACAACAAGAACGTCGAATGATAGTTCATGAGCCTGCTTCCACAGAGGCTCCTGAGGCTGAAGACATTCCAGCTGTTGACCCCACCGCAGCTGAAGACATTGGTCATCAAGACAATGTTGAAGATGATGAAGTCCTTCCTCAGATCGAGCACAACGTGGTATCATCGCCTATTCTTACGAACAGCGAACTCATCAGCATTGGTCGTCTATTGACGCCAATTGCTCAGAATGACTCATGGGCTGATCACCCACAAGAATCCCCCCGTCAAGAAGAAACACCAGTTACTCCCCCAACACAGGTCATCACTCCGGTGATTGAAGATGAATACTTTGTGGCCCAACCAACTCCATCTCCACAAGCGTCGCCAGCGTTTTGCAGGCTTCGCAAAGGACCAAGGCCACAGGTCACTCTGTCAAGTGTTCAAGTGTTCCAGAAGGAGAAGTGCGCCAATCCATTTCACGCCAAGTCTTTCCTGAAGCCTCTCCAATCGTGAACAACCCCGAGACTGAAGCCAACATGGCTGAAGATATTCCGGCTGCATCAGCCGATGCCCAAGAAGAACCAAGAGAAGAAGAAGCACGTGTTGCTACACCCCCTACCAACCAAGTTGTTCTTGAGGAGAACATGTCTAACCCTCCAGCTACTCAAGTGGAGGCTAACAACATTGAGGCGGCCACCAACACCAACACTGAAGCCAATGACGTTGTCATGGCTGAAGCTAATGTGGCGCCTGAAGTCAATGTGGTGCCCGAAGTGATAGCACCTGAAGTCAATGCTGCACCTGATGCAAATCAGCAGCCTGAAGTCACTGCCACTGCCACTGCTCCTGTACCGCCTCCCAGGGCACATACTATTGAGCAAGCATACAACTATGATCGGCTGGTCACTGTCAGATGGCCTATTCTGGTTCCTCCTCCTGCTGCTGGTCCGCAATTTGACTATCATGTCGAACACAGGCCACAGGTCCAGAAGCCAAAGCCAAGACTGCCCAGGTTTCCAGGTACTGCCACTTCACCAGGGTCCTTCAATGCTAATGGCTTCATTGCGCACAACACTTTCTTTGATAGTGCCAAGAACCCCTATTCCAAGCCAAGGATTTCATCAGATCGGTTCTAGAGCTATCAGCAGCGCAGTTATTATTCATGTGTTCTTTACGATCAAGGGCGCATCTTTCCTCATATGCGTCTTGACTGCGAAGCCATTGCTGGATTGCCATGCCTTGAAGAAGCCCTTGACTGCTTCCGTGATGCTGGCTTGCTAAACTTTGTGACTGATAAGGAGCATTGGAATGAAGAACTTCTGCTTCAATTCTATGCTACCCTCCACATTCGCGGATACAACAGGGATCCGAAGACTTGGGTCCTTGAGTGGATGAGAGGCAATGTCCATCATGAAGCCAAAGCTTTTGACATCATTGAGCTAACCGGCCTGCCCACTCCAGGATAATTATATGAACCTGGTTGTCAGCTTCACCGCAATGCTTTGGAGAGTATCTTCCATAAGCCAGAGCCCAACATGAGCCAAATGCTGAGCATGATGAAGCCTCTGCCACATGACGCTGATTACCCAAAGGAGTTCTTTGTTGAAGACCTAGAGTATCTGCCCCGCACTATTTATCACATCATCAGGCGAACTCTATGGCCTGTCAAAGGACATTCATCAGCAGCAAAACTTGAAGGAGCAATGAAGACTTTGGTCTTTTATATCTTCAACGGCATCAGCTTCAATGCTCAAGACTTCTTTATCAGGCAGTTGGCTGCATCAGGCTCTGATCTCTTTGGACTGAAGTTCTACGCTCCATGGGTCATGCGCCTCATCAAGCTACACTCAGCTGTCAACTATCAGCCCTCTGCTCACAACCATCTGATCTTTCTGCCAGAGGTTGATATGTCAGTTGAAGCCATATACCCAGAGCCTGCCAAGGAGCCTGTTTGTCTTCACAATGCTGATCACCAAAGCTTCACGCAACCCATTGAAGGAGTCCAGGCAGTCACTCGTGTTTATCCTTTGGCTGGAAATACACGCTTACCTCATCGTGCTCAAACTGAAGCCACTGAAAGCACTATTGCTCAAAGGCCTCGGAAGCGATCTCGTGTTCTCAATGACCGAGAACTTCTCGTTGCCCTGCATCAGAAACGGATAAGCATCACTTCTGGCTGAAGCGTCAGATGCGAAGCCTCTTGGTGGACGTCAATCGCATTCACAATCTTGCCACCAAGAATGCCTTTGTTACTCATGAAACCTGTCGGAGGTCATGGAAGAGTTTGACATTGCTGAGTGCTGAAGTAGATCTTCAAGACGATGGCTTCACTGAAAGATTCAAGTTTGACTCCACTCCTCCAAGGAATGTTGTCTTGCGTCGAACTCCGTCTCTTGAAGACTCTGATTATTCCTCCTCCGCTGCAACGGTGAATGCAAGAGTGATCGATGATCAAGATGATGCTACTTCACCACCTCCAACTTCAGCACGTATCAACACTGCACCAAATTCGTCTGCACCGCCAAACCCCGACGCCGACCCTGCATCTTCTCCTACTCCTTCTGGGAACGAGTAGAGGCTCTATGTCTTCAAACCTTTTTGGTCCTTACTGACAAAAGGGGGAGAAGCATATGAGTTGATAGTCTTCAAGCGGGTCCATATGGGCGGTTGCTTTATATTTTGCCTACTGTTTACAACTCTCGCTTTTGATACATTTGGTTCTTTGAGTTGTAACACTTAAACTTGATGGTCGTCTGCTACGTTTTCTGCTATTCTGTGATGCGATGATAAATTCCGCATGTGCGAGGATAAATTCCGCACTTAGTCATTTTTGCAGACGTCCATTTTTCATTGTGCATGTCATTATCTTTGTTATATCAAATCATGCATGATGAATTGTCTTCATAAGTTGAAGAGGATCTCCACAAGTACAACCTGCCATGTGCATTTGCATTCCAAAAGCAAATTACTTATATGCACATCTTCAGGGGGAGCCTTTTGCTACTTATGAAGACAATACCTAAATCCTTTACAATTTCACATATTTTTATCCCCGTTGAAAACTTCAACCAGTTTGTCATTAATCACCAAAAAGGGGGAGATTGTAAGTGCATCTAGTGCCACCCCTAGTTGGTTTTGGAGTATTGACGACAAACCTGGTTGAGGGACTAATGTGTTTGTGAGAATTGCAGGATAACACAGGTAGTAGTCGCTCATTGAGTCGGTTTACCTACCGGAGATGACCCCTAAAAATTTATGAAGACAATGGTGGTATGTGAAGATATTCACATTGAAGACTATGACAAGAGAAGGCATTGCGTGAAGACTATGGAGCGCGAAGACTTAGTTGTTTTGTTGTTTCCTTTTCTTCTTTGTTGAGTCGTAGGAACCACCGTACTATTAAGTGGGGTCCCAGTGAACAAAGTCAGAGTGACTGAAGTGATGCTCAACCAAAATCCTATGTCTTCGAGCGAAGACAATGAGAGCAAATCTTATCCAGAGCTGGATGAGTCAGCTTTACTTGTAGCCCAAGTAAAGTTGCCGCGTGTGTTTGAAATCTGACCGTTGGAACACGTGTCAGCTCCTTAGTGACCCTGGGTCATTTCGGACAAATCAGGTCGGGTTGCCTAGTGGCTATAAATAGCCCACCCCCTACACCATAAATTGGTGGCTGCTTAGAGTTAGTGCACGGCTTTTGTCGTTTGAGAGCAACCCACCTCCGAAGCTTTTGAGAGAGAGAAATCCTTGCGAGGACAAAGCCCAAACACCCAGAGCCAAAGACTGTTAGGCATCATTGAAGTCTTTCTGTCCGCGTGACCTGAAGACTTGTTACACTTGAGGACTGTGAATCCTCCAGCCGGTTAGGCGTCGCGTTCTGAGCATCCAAGAGTCATTGTGGATCGCCGGTGAACGAAGCCTGTGAAGGTTTGGAAGTCTACCTTGAAGACTTACCAGAGTGATTGGGCGAGGACTGGGTGTCCTTAGCTCAAGGGGAATAAGGTGAAGACGCGGTCTTCTGAGTTGAATCTCAGCCTCCCTAACCAGACATACAGTTGTCACAGCAACTGGAACTGGTCCAACAAATCCTGTGTCCTCAACAAGTGACCGGTTCTATCCTCTCCCTCTCTTTACTTACAGTTTGTCTTCGTGAAGTCATTGCCTGATTGCATTACCTGTTTGACTTCACTGCGTGACTACTATTGTTGTTTGGCTTCATACTGTCTTCCATCCTGATCTTTACTACCTAGCTGCTATTAGTCTTCGTGCTTTCACTTCATTGCATACTTGACTATGGCTTGCTTAGTGTAGTCTACCTTCCGATGCATATCAATAGGTTCATTTCTATCATTTGTCTTTGAAACTATCATGTTTTGAAGACGTTCATAAAAATCACCTATTCACCCCCCCCCTCTAGCCGATAACTAGCACTTTCAGTCTGTCTAAAGTTAACCCACAAACTACTCCTTACTTCTCTTTATTTCTCTCTCATCCAAATTACTCCGACATTCACGTCTTCGGTTGTCTTTGTTTTCCAAACTCCTACTCCACTTCTCCTAACAAACTTTCCCCGCGCTCTATCCCGTGTGTCCATCTAGGTTTTTCTGACGAGCACAAGGGTTATCGTTATCTAGATCTTGTTAGTGGACGTGTTCATGTGTCTCATCATGTAACATTTGCTGAAAACATTTTTCCCTTTTCCGAGCGTCAACAATTAGATTCCAACTCACCCGCGCCGACCACTAGTCCCTCTCGTCGCAATCATCTTCCCTTCTTTCACCCGCCGACCAATCCAGCGAAACCAGCCGTAGTAGCAGATCCTGCCGCCACCACTTTTGTCATCACCTCTGTCCCGGCAGAGGAAAACACATTACACTCTGACGCGGCAGACCTCCTGCAGCCGCAGTCTTCACCACCATCCCCTGCGTCCGCTTCCTCCACTGCGCCGGACGCGTCCACCATATCTTCCCCCACCCCTCCTGCTCATGCTATTCCTGTTCTAGCTCCTACTAACGATCATACCATGCGCACACGTGCCAAGTCCGGGTTTCGTTTACCTGCAAAAGATCGTCTCAATCTTCATGCATCTTTATCTCCTTCCTGTGTACCCACATCTTACAAATCAGCTCTCCTAGATCCTAATTGGGTCGCAGCTATGAAAGATGAATATGATGCCCTTCTGCAGAATAACACGTGGCAGTTAGTTCCTTGTCCTTCCAATACAAATATCATTTTGGGCAAATGGGTTTTTCGCCATAAATTTAATTCTGATGGGAGTCTTGCACGTTATAAGGCTCGATGGGTATGTCGTGGTTACTCTCAGCAACACGGCATCGATTATGATGAGACTTTCTCTCCAGTTGTCAAGCCCAACACTATCTGCATTGTCCTTAGCATCGCCGTCTCTTCTTCCTGGCCAATTCATCAACTAGATGTCAAAAAATGCTTTCCTTCATGGCTCTCTTCTAGAACAGTCTATTGTCAACAACCTCTTGGCTTCGAACATTCCTCCTATCCTAATCATGTTTGTCTTCTTCAAAAATCTCTTTATGGTCTTAAACAAGCACCACGTGCCTGGTTCCAACGTTTTTCTACTTATGCTCAAACCATTGCTTTTACCCCTTTCCGTTCTGACACTTCACTCTTCACCTTTCATCACAACAACAACACTGCTTACCTTCTTTTATATGTTGATGATATTATCCTCACAGCTTCCTCAAAACAATTTTTAGATCATATTATCTCTCTTCTTCGCCATGAATTCTCTATGATATATTTAGGTCTTCTTCACCACTTCTTAGGTATTGTTGTTATCCGTGACTCCTCTGGTCTTTTCGTGTCTCAACGTCAGTACACTCTGGATCTTCTTTCTCGTGTTGGTATGCTTGATTGTCAAACTTCTCGTACCCCTGTTGATACAGGTTCCAAACTCTCTGCCGATGGTGATCCTTTCTTTGATCCTTCTCTTTATCATAGTCTTACCGGTGCACTTAAGTATCTTACTCTCACTCGTCCTAAAATTTCTTTTGCTGTCCAACAAGCTTGTTTATACATGCATGATCCTCGTATTCCACACTACAATCATGTCAAACGTATTCTTCGATATCTCAAAGGCACACTAGACTTAGGTCTTCATATCAACAAATCCTCTCCCACCTCCTTGGCAGCTTACTCTGATGCAGACTGGGCTGGTTGTCCAGATACTCGTAGGTCCACATCCGAATTTTGTGTTTTTCTTGGTAACAATTTGGTTTCTTGGTCTTCAAAAAGGCAGGTTACGGTCTCCCGCTCGTCTGCTGAAGCTGAGTACCGCGATGTGGCTCACGCGGTTGCTAAAACGGTTTGGTTGCGCCAGTTGCTATCGGAGCTGCACCATCCTATTGAGCAAGCTACCATTGTTTATTGTGATAATATTTCAGCTGTCTACATGTCAGGGAATCCGGTTAAACACCGTCGCACCAAGCATATTGAGATCGACATTCATTTTGTTCGAGAGAAGGTGGCTCTCGGTCAAGTTCGCGTTCTCCACGTGCCTACTTCTGCTCAGTTCGCTGATATCTTTACTAAAGGCCTGGCAACTACTCCATTTCAAGACATTCGTTTCAGTCTCAACGTCGTCGAGCCTACCGTTGACACTGCGGGGGGATGTTAGAATACAACTTGTAATAGGATTAGGACTCCTACTCGGTTTGTAATAGGGCTAGGTCAGGTGCGGCTTGGCTCTTATATATACCTCTTGTACTGGCACAATATTGCATCAACAATTATTCAATACAATTCTACAGGGAGTTGCATAATCTCATAGTCAGAGGAATATGTATAAGTCATGAAGAAAGAAATAGCAATAAAACTAAACGATCATTATGCTAAGCTAACGGATGGGTCTTGTCCATCACATCATTCTCTAATTATGTGATTCCATTCATCAAATGACAACACATGTCTATGGTTAGGAAACTTAACCATCTTTGGTTAACGAACTAGTCAAGTAGAGGCATACTAGGGACACTCTGTTTGTCTATGTATTCACACATGTACTAAGTTTCCGGTTAATACAATTCTAGCATGAATAATAAACATTTATCATGATATAAGGAAATATAAATAACAACTTTATTATTGCCTCTAGGGCATATTTCCTTCAGGCCCGTGATACGTCTCCAACGTATCTATAATTTATGAAGTATTCATGCTATTATTTTATCATTCTTGGGTGTTTTGCAATCATTTTATAGCAACTTTATATCATTTTTTGGACTAACCTATTGACCCAGTGCCCAGTGCGAGTTGCTGTTTTTTGCTTGTTTTTTACATTGCAGGAAATCAATATCAAACGGAGTCCAAACAACGCGAAACTTTTTGGAAATTTTTTTGGGCCAGATCTGCACCTGGGGGGTTCCCCGAGGGGGGCACAAACCACCAGGGTGTGCCAGGCCCCCCTGGCATGCCCAGGTGGGTTGTGCCCACCTCCGTTGCCTCCCGCACCCCCTCTTTGCACTATAAATTCCCAAATATTCCGAAACCCTTCGGGATTAACCTAGATCAGAAGTTCCGTCACCGCAAGGCTCTGTAGCCACCGAAAACCAATCTAGAACCGTTCCGGCACCCTGCCGGAGGGGGGAGTCATCTCCGATGGCCATCTTCATCATCCCGACGGCCACCACGATGAGGAGGGAGTAGTCCACCCTCGGGGCTGAGGGTTTGTACCAGTAGCTATGTGTTTAATCTCTCTCTCTCGTGATCTATATCATGGGCTTTGTTAATATAGTCGGATCATGTGATGTTTCTCCCTGTTATACTCTTGTTATGATGAATTGAGTCTTTAGCCTTTGAAGTTTTGTATTGTCGGATTGAATATTTAGAGATGAGAACACATGATGTATGTCTTGCAATATGAATACTTGAGGTGACAAATGGGGTATCATATTGATTCACTTGATATGTGTTATGGCATTCAACTCGCGGATTCCCGCGGTGATATTGGGGTAATCTATGCATAGGAGTTGATGCACGTTCTTATTATCTTTTCCGATAGAAACTTTGGGTCTCCTTGTAGTTCTTTGTGTGGACTGAGTATTATGAATATGAATTTGCTTTGGTGTTATCTAGTACGAACTCTTGATTAGATCGATTAGGAAGAATACCTTGCGTTATTCTAGTACGACCTCTAGGATTGATTGATCGGAAAGAATAGCTTTGAGGTGGTCTCTTACCCTACAAACAATTTCTATCTTTTGTTCTCCGCTAATAGGAACTCGGGAGTGATTCTTTGCTGCACTTTGAGGCATAATCATATGATCCAACTATGTTAGCATTGTTGAGAGATTGCACTAGCAAAAGTACGGACCCTAGGCCTTTGTTTTCAAGCATTGCAATACCGTTTTTGTGCCCGTTTACTATTTGCTACCTTGCTGTTTTTATTTATTCAGATTATAAAAATATATTTCTATCATCAATATTACATTTTTATCACCATCTCTTCGCCGAACTAGTGCACCTATAAAATTTGCCATTATATTGGGTGTGTTGGGGACACAAGAGATTTCTTGTATTTGGTTGCAGGGTTGTTCGAGAGAGACCATCTTCATCCTACACCTCCCACGGATTGATAAACCTTAGGTCATCCATTTGAGGGAAAATTGCTACTGTCTTACAAAACTCTGCGCTTAGAGGCCCAACACGAGTCTACAAGAATAAAGTTGCGTAGTAGACATCAGCCCGACCCATGAAGGATTGACCAACGTGGTGAGTACCCCCTGCCCCCTAATCCAGGGCACCGTCGCTAGTTGATGTAGGAGGTAGAAGACTTCGACACCCAAGGATTTTAGGCAAATCCTCCTTAGTGCTTCAGGCGTCAGTTTGTTGGTTATCTATAACTAGCGCCATCTCTGATTCTCTTCGTGGCATAGCTGCACTGGCCCAAAGTGTCTCTCCCATCATCGGTTTTTAGGAACCTTCTTGAAGGTTCCCTCCGGTTTTAGGGGATGGGTTCTCTGGTTTGTGTGCTTCATTGTTTTTTTTCTTTGTGTCGATTTTTTAGGTTTTCTCTTTTTCATTTTTCTAATTTATTTCCCTTAGCTTTTCATTTTTATAATAATTTTCTTGATTTTTTAAGTTCTGATGAACTTTTTGAAAATTACGAACAAATTTCAAATTGATGAACTTTTATGAATTCATGTTTTTTAAAATCCATAAAACTTTTTAAAATTTTGCAAACCATTCCCATTTCTTGAAACATTTTTTCCAAATGTGTGAACTTTTTAAAATTCATGAAGTTTATTTCATATTCACAAACATTTTAAAAATATGTGAATATTTTCATGAAATTTTTGAATATGACATTTTTTTGATTTCATGAATTTTTTTTGAATTCTTATTTTCTTTTCATGCACTTTTAAGTGTTCACAATCCTTTTATAAAAATTCAACTATTAACATCCAAGTCAACCATCGTTGGTTAACTGTCAACTTTCCACATTGGCGGATGGAGCGATGGGTGCTTCACGAGAGCGACAAGCACAAGACGAGCGCAAATATACTATTGAGCTGCGACCTATCTAGCCACGCGTGCGAGCGCCCGTATGCTACTTGGGGCTAAAGGAGCTCCGGAGCACTCAGGATTTTAAATGTAATGTTGTTTTTTGGCTAACGTGTGTTTGTAAGTATATGTGATGCTTAATATATGTTCTTAAGCCCTTTCAAAAAAAACTTGCGATTTGGTTGTGATGAAGGGGCCAAAAGGTTTAACCGCGAAAGCCATGTTTTTTTTTTGTCTTGAGAAGGCCTTTATACGTGAGAGCTATATCTTTGCTTATAACAAGTATAGCTCTTGTCTAGCCTCAACATTTTTCTTTTCAAGCCGCTTCTCGGCCGGCCAGTTTTGGTGTTTTTTTTTCGTTCACTCGATCAGTCGTGCAATCTTTGTTGTTTGGTCTGTTTTCCTTGCTTTTTTCACAGTTTTCTCTGTTTCTTTCCCGGTCTTTATTGATTTTTTTATTTTCTTCCTTTTTTCTATGATTTCTTTCGTTCCTTTGTTTCTTTCTTGGTTTTCTCTGTTTTTTCTTTCTTTATCTTTTCTTTCTTTTTATGGTTTTCTTCAATTTTATTTGGTTATTTCTTGTTTCCATTCTTTTTCATTGCTTTTATTTTTCATTTTTAGGTTTGATTTGTTTATTTTTCGATTTTCTTTGCTTTTCTTCATTTCTTTGTCAACTTTCAGTGATTACTTTTTTATTCAACACATACAACTTTTTTATTACACAATGTGCATTTTTAGTGTAAACGTTACATTTTGTTGACACACGTTAAACAATCTTTAAGTGCACAATATATTTTTTATTAAATACTTGTTTTGAACTCTTTTGTAGTACATGGTCAACATATTTTCAAGTACACAGTGAATATTTTTTGAATGGTAGTAAACATTTTTTGTATACATTAGAAACATTTTTTAACATATTTTTAATGGTACTTTTATTTAATGTATGTTGTAAATATTCCATATAAATCACGAACATCGTTTATACATGGTTTTCATTTTTAAAATACACGTACCATTTAAAAAAATGATATGCTTTGAGGTCTACATTTTTTCGAAGAAATTTAAATTTTTTGGTTAACAATAGGAACATTTTGTTGTACTTGTTAAATATCTTTTAAATGTATGATTAACATTTTTCAGATATATGTTTTGATGCCCACTTTTTTCTTACTGATTGTGCATGTTCGTATACATAAGAAACATTTTTCTTATATATGTCTAACATTTTTCAACTACATGATTAATATTTTCTTTCTCAATATATATTTTGATGTCTACTCCCTCCGTCCAATAATATATATTGGATGTAATAAGATCTTATATTATGGAATGAAGAGAGTACTTTTTCCATACGTATTGTAGATTTTTCGTATAATTAAAAATGTTTCTCTTATACATGTTTAACAATTTGCAAGCACATGATAACTTTTTAAAATAAATATATGTTTTAAATTAAAAATAAATAGGAAAATAGAAGAAAATAAATAAATTAGCATGACATTTTTGGTGCATACATTTGCGCGACCCATGAACCAACCAACTTTGTCCTTCGGGCATGTTGTCGGACTGGGACACAAGAATGTCATAATCACATGGTTGTCTTATTCCCGCAAGGGATATGTCTCAAATGTACTGATTGCTATTAGGAATCGCCTACGGGGGAGTGAACCGAGCCAGCCATCAGCGCATTGGCTCGTTGTCACTTGTACATATTTGCAGTTCGCTTGCTCGTTGCAGTTTTTTTTTTGTTGGGGGGGGGGGGGGGGGGGGGGGGGGGGGGGTTCTGTTTACATCGGGTTTTTTTACCTTTGTTATCTTTGTTTTCCCATGGTTTTCTTTGGTTTTTCTGTCTTCATTGTACTTTTGGTTCTGTTTTGTTTCTTTCTTGGTTTTCATCATATTCCTAGGTTTTCTTCACTTTTCTTGTTGTTTCTTTGTTGACTTTAATATGTTTCTTTGTTTTAACACATGTCTAATTTTTGTGAGTACACAATCTACATTTGTAGCGCGCACACACACATGCAAAACATTTTTTGAAACTCTTTTGAAAGATTTAAATACATAACTTAATTTTTTTAAATACATGTTACAAACATTTTTTGGATACACCGTAACAGTTTCAAAGTAGACATTGACATTGTACATAATTTCATTGGCCAAAAAAATTTATTTTAACTGCAAAAAAATTATTAATTGTATAAGTATTTTTCAAATCTTCATCGACATTTTTTTGGAAACACGTGGATACTCTGCAAAAATGCCACATACACTTTTATGAATCGCGGGCTCATATTTTCACATTTGTATAAACATTGTTAAACGCCATAAACACTTTTATGAATCGCGGGAATGTTTCATTTAAATGTCACATATATTTTTTTAATGGTAGGCAACGCTTTTTTCCAGTACCCAAGTAGTGTTTTACATTGTATACACTTTATTTGAAATTCCTATGTTCATACTTTTGAAACTTGTTAACGTTTCTTTAAATCTAACATGCATTTTTTTCATATATGAATTTTTTCATTGTGAGAACATTTTTTATTATTGTATAATTTTTTTTAAATGCCACACAATTTTTTTCTAAACGCATGACAATTTTTAATGTCACAAACATTACACATTATTGACATTTTTCTATGCACGTTTAACATTTGTCAAATGAATGATTAACAATTGTTTTAAAAATATGTAAAGTGTTTTTATAATATATTTAGAATATTTCAAAATATAAACAATAGTAGCAAACCAAACTGTGGTTGGATGGTTAAAGGGACTGGGGTAACCCCAGCCCGCCAGGGTTCAAGTCCTGGTGCTTGCATTTATTCCTGAATTTATTTCAGGATTTCCGGCGATGCGCATTTAGTGGGAGGAGACGTTTCCGTCCATGACGAGGTGCCTACGGTGACTTCGTAAATTTTAAGATGATATGCCTGCTTAGTCTTTCGGAGGTGTTCATAGGGATAGGATATGCATGTGTGCGTTCATAGAGGTGAGCGTATGCGCGTGTATATGAGCGCTTGCGTCTGTACTGTATTAAAAAAATATAAACAATAGTAGCGGCTCCCTAAAGGCGATCCTGCGCAAAGAATCGCTGCGGCAGCACATGCCGCACCCACTTATTCCAACATCTGTTTTTCTCTGAAGTTCCTATTTCCAGCGTAGTATGTTTTTTTTTTATCATTCCCAGGGCGGCAAGAGTGGCCCAACGCGCAATCCCCCGCGCACCCGTTTGGGCCAACCTATTTGCAGGGCAGGCGACCTTATTTTTATTTTCTTATTTATTTATTTTGCTTCTGTAAAATAAATTTTTAATTCAATAAATTTTCACGTTTTTTACTTTTTATAGAATTCAAAAAATATTCTGCATTTTTTAAACGTAAAAAATTCGAAAAAAGGCTGGATTTAGAAAAGGTTTATAAAATTTTAAAACATTCCCAAATTTATAAAATGTCCGTTAATTAAATAACATGACTTTCAGAAATTTTCACCAGTTGAACAATGTTTTTGAATTCAAAAAACATTCATGAATTTTTAAAAATCCCGAATTTAAAAAATTTCGTTTATTCAATAAATGCTCACAATGCAGAAAATATTGAAGATTTTTTTACCAGTTTGATAAAATTTTCGTCATTTAAAAAATGTGGACTGATCAAAAGATGTTCATTAATTCTCACAATATTCATGTATTTTTTCTAAAATTAGGAAAATAATTGCCAAATTTCCAAAACTGTTTTGAGTTTTAAAATGGAAAAAATAAAAAGTAAAAGAAAAATGAAAACGAAAAAAAACTGAAATGGAAACAACTGAAAATAAAAAAAAGGTTTAGAAATGGGATGGGAAAACAGAGAAGCAAAACACATATAACAGAGCCAATGGGCTAGCCCATTAGTGCGTGTGGGGGTGAGCGGTTTGGTCGCTATTCCCCGACTCGCGTGTGGAATAGGATTCAATGTACATGCTAAAAGAAACTCTCATTTGTCGCGGCCGATTCGCAACTTATGTGTAGTTAAAAGTAAATAAATATTGACTCCAACGGGGTAATAGCCTGTAGTACATTCTAGTTACTAGAGTACCTCTGTCTCAAAAGAATTGAAATTCATGATTTCTCCCGTCTCAATCTCATCCGATTGTTTATCCTTTTTCTTTATTTTTACGTGATTCGATTGGTGTTGCTTTTCATTATAGAAATAAATCCGCATATAATGTAGACGCACCTCTATAGCACATTGCTGTCTTGGAACAAGACGAACGGTGCAAGTGCTCCTCCTGCCAAAAAAATCACTCCTGTACAGCGCATGGCCACAAAATGAATGGAGCTCGGCGCCTCATGTTCGCAGCATCGTGCCGCCAGGACACCCACCCCAGAGCGCGTGGTGGCATACCGTGCGCCAAATAGATGGCATATGGTGCTGGCCTTCGTGTGTCGACGCATACGGAGATGAGGCCGTTGCTCGAGACTGCCACAACAATGTGATTGTACCAGGCAGCATGAGTGATTTGCAAACGCGGCAGTAGCGTTGTCCTTGGCCCTTGCGTCGCAACGAAGCTGAAGCCCGCGATGCGCGCCCGGGCGCCCCTCGCGTGCATCGGTAGACATATCTCCCCTTCACTCTCTCTCCCTGTTTGTCATCCTCTGTCATCATCATACACGCCGCCACCACCGTAAAAAAACAGAGCCAGAACCTAACCAAAGCATCATATGGTTGTCCCCCATGCAAACGAACCCAAGACCCTATGCCTTGTCCAGTAGATGCCTAAGATCCGCCATCAGATCCTCGTAATTGACGGCATCTTCTTCCATGACAGCGTTGTATAGTGAAGGGTGGACGTCGATAGACTTGCTCTCTCTGATGGCAGTTGCACCTCCTTGACGGCCTCAGTCATCCTGCTAAAGATGCTCATCTCCTTGTCCATCAAGCCACACATCTGCCTCTTCCTATCAAGAACGGGAATGTAAACAACAGCCTTCTCAGGACCATCAATGGTGATGGTCTCTGACTCCTAGATGTCTGGATACCCAGACATAGGCAAACCAAGGCGTTCATTGGAGCCTATGGCATGCTTGTCAGTAGCCAGCCCATAGGAGAAGATCTGCTCTAGCTGTGAGTAGTTCTGGTGAAAGTGTTGAGGAACTCAGCATCCTTGGGATGGTCCTAAGAAAGAAAAGCAATGTGATTAGTTGTGATTGACATGTTAGAGAAGCTCAAACAAATGGTATATGAGCTGACCACGGTGTGGCCTTGATAGTGCTCTACATCCGACATGATCGTGAAGTGTCATGATCGCATTGTGCGTCGCTATGGTCTATGAGCCTAGATATTTGGATCCATCTCGCTCTCCACTTCCTCTTCCTGAGGTGGTTGTATACCTGGATCGAGGTGATCTCTTCGCCACATAACTCAAAGATCTGCTTGACAACAAAGTTCAAGTACACTTTATTGAAGCCCTTGTCAGTCCTCACCGCACTGGTTATGAGCTCTCACATGTTGTTAAGAACGAAGGTGGACACAAACGATTGTTGTTTCATTGAGTTCATCCCAGACATTTTTGCCTTCGCAGACTTGATGTCTGCCTAATGTGAAGCGGCGACACCAACATTAGGCACCGCCAGCACAAATGTTGGCTGCCTAGCAGGCCCCTCAAATCACATCTGAATCCGAAGGCATGTACTTCTCAATCAGAAGCTGGGAGTCCTCCACATAGGACGACATGAATATGTTCTCGGATAAGACAATTGACTCACTAAAGTCTTGGGTGTTCATGTATTACAAGCAGTCATGAATTAAAAATATCTTTGCCTTTTTTTCATGAATAAAAAAAAGTTGACGAGTAAAAAAAAAGTTCGCGAACCATTTTTGAAAATCACAAAGTATTTTCGACACCCCATTTTTAGAAGAAATTGAACATTTTTTAAATCACGGAATTTTTCTTGAATGAGCATTTTTTAATCTTCGAAACATTCTTTTTAAAACATGAACATACTATGAAAAAAATTCCAAACAATTTTTAGTAATGGAAACATTTTTTAGAACACATATCTTTGAAATCTTTATAATTTTTTTAAAACATGAACAAAATTTGGGAAAATCCAGGAGAAATTATAAAATGGGAATGATTTTTGAAAAGATGAACAATTTTTGAAAACATGAATAGTTATTGAATCTTCTAAACATTTTTCAAATACACAAAGAAATTTCTAAAAATTCCAAACAATTTTTTAGAAACAAGAACATTTTTTGAAGAGCGTGAAAATTTATTGAAATTGTGAATGAATTTAGAAATTACAAACATGTTTTGAAAAACACGAACATTAAAAAAACATGAACACGTTTTAAAAGCAGATTTTTTTCAAATACTGTGAATATTTGAAAATAATATCGAAATAGAACAAATGAAGAAAGAAAAGACACAAAAAGCAAAATGACCAAGAAAAGGAACCGGTTCAGGAACCTTCTATAAGGTTCCATAAATCGCTCGCTAGCTTTTCAATGGGCTCGCCATCAACAACAATGTAGCGGTCGGCACGAAGCTTAGCGCTCAAGCTTAGTCCTTGCAGCGGCGGCTCCACCCGCCCCACTCGTAGCCTTGCCTGGCCACGTCGCAGCCTCGTAAGTGGTCGTCGCAACAGTAACTCTGTTCGCTCATTCGTCGCATCACCGGTCGTCCTTGCAGTATCCTTACAACCATGGTAGCAACAACTCCGTCTACCTTGCTTGCGCGCAGCAACGTCTCATGCACACCGCCACGCCATCTGGTGATGGCCTTCGGGGCACCGTATTGCACATCTCGAAGGAATCGCCAGATCATCGTAACAACAACTCTGTCGCTTCCCACGTAACATCGTTGTGTGACTGTTGAAGCAACCTTCGGTGCTTTGCAGCAGTGCCGCCGCCCACCCCTTCGCAAAGTCGATCGTTGCACCATCGACTTGAAGCACGCGCGCGTCAAACGACTAGGAGAGTGCGAATGGCGGCAAATACCTTCAGCGATCCCAGCGGCTCGCAACGCCTGCTTGCAGCAGCCACACAGCTTGTCGGCTCCTAGCAAAAAGGCCGGCAAGCTTGCATCGACCATGAGCATCGACCTAAACTCCGGCGAGCAACATAGCATTGCCCGGCCTCGCGACGTCGCTCCTAGCACCGCATCACAACAGTCCCGTCATCACTCGTATCACGACATCGCAGCTGCACTAGCCGCCATCCTCACGACCCTGCAACAGGTTGACGTCGTTGCAGCGCCACTTGCCCGAGACGTCGTCGCAGCACCCATGTGTTGTCGATTGGAGGGAGTAGCACGAGAGCAACTCGCATCGCGGCGTCCTCCTCGCAGAATAGCCGACCAGCTTACACCATGTGGTGGCTATCCCTCACAACGGCGAGCGATCAGTCCTGCTACAATCGGTTGATAAGGGCTCCCTTGATTCAAAGGAATTCCATAGGATTTTTGAAGTGTTAGAATCCTTAGAAATTTTTACTTATATTGGTTGTTCGATTCATCTATACCTACTAATAAAGTAAGGTGCGTTTCGCTAATTTTTTTATTCGTTCACTGCCGATTTTTTTTCTATCCGAGGTGGTACAAAATTCTTATGCGTTCGTCCACTAGAAAAAAGGCTTTTCCAGAATTTCGTACGTGGGTCACGCGCTGTGGCCCACAAAAGCCAGCCCACTTATTTTTCTGCCCATGCAGCTAGGAAAATTCTATTTTTTGCATGGTGCGACAAATAGTCAGAGCTTCGCACAGGACAAACAATAATTTGCTCGCCCATTTTCCTTTGTTTCTGTGTTTTACTTCTATTTTTATTCTCCTTCCCCTATCTCTTTTTCCCTTTCAAGTTTATTTTTCTCATAGGATTAATTTCATAAATTAAAAATCCTCAAAAAACATTCAATATTTCAAAAAAATCAAATTATAGAAAATGTTCAGAATTCCGAAATTTTGTTGCTATTTTGAAAAATATTCGGAACTTGAAAAAAGTTTCCCATTTTTTCAAAATCTTTTATTGTTTTTCAAAATTGTTCGAGATTTCTAAATTAAAATGGCATTTTAAAAATTGCTCCAAATTCGAAAATATTCTTGTTTTAGGGAATTTTTCAAAATTCAAAATAATGTTAAAAGATGCACATTTTAAACAAATGTAATGAATTTTCAACTCATGTTCCCATTTTCA
This sequence comes from Aegilops tauschii subsp. strangulata, assembly GCF_002575655.3. Classification (NCBI taxonomy): domain Eukaryota; kingdom Viridiplantae; phylum Streptophyta; class Magnoliopsida; order Poales; family Poaceae; genus Aegilops; species Aegilops tauschii. Next base: position 554,587,111 of record NC_053041.3, on the reverse strand, counting down.
AAAAATGTTCACAAATTCAAATAATGTTTATGTTTTTCTAAAAAAGATTGTGTTTTCAAAAAATGTTTATGAATTTTAAAAGATGTTCCTGTTTGAAATTTTATTCTCGTTTTCTGAAAGTATACATAACTTTTAAATAACAGTTCCGGACTTAAAAATGATTCATGTTTCGTACAATATTCAGTAACTTCATACCTTAAAATCTCCTCGATTGAAAGGAAAAGTAGATTGAATAATTCATGGGGCTTCCCCGGCGTACGATGACGTAACAAAACTCTTAAATACCCTCGATCAATGAATGAAAAAATAGCGGATTGATTGCATCACACTCGGTGAAACCGAGAAGCTAAATGTTCCTTTTCACGTGCACACAGGGTTTTACTTGCACATATAATTCTCACTAACTTTAGATGCATACTATTTTATTTGCCATTGCAACGCACGGTCATATGTGCTAGTAGTATCCTATAGAAATGTTTCCTATAAAATCATGTGTACTGTATTTCACCGAAAATCCAGGATCCACTCAAGTGTCTTTTTGCAGTTTCTTCTTTTTTCTTGCGGCGTCAAATATTCTGTGCAAACCCTATAGGGATCAAGTGGGCATGTCATTCCAATCCAATATACTATTTCTTATTCTTATATTTTGAGAATCATGCAAATCAAAGGGGGCCCAAGAATCCGTTCCCTAGACTGAATTTGCGCTGGTCAGAACTATGTGATTCGTTGTTTGAGCGAACTGTTTGCGTCGGCAATCACAGTGTTGTCTTGGAACAAGACAGTGCAAGGCGGGAGAGTGTTAGAGCATCTACAGCCACGTATGGCAAATCCGGCGTGTCCGCGGGTAGTGATCGGGCACACCTCAAATTTGTCGTCCTGCATCCGCTTATCTCATATCCGGCGTCTTATATCCATACCACCCATGCACACGTTGATCTATCATACGTGATCAGACGATGGACAACAAAATTAAGCTGCAAAAGAACATAATATCGGCTGCAAACGGATATAAACATACTTCACCACATCCAAAAGATTACAGTTCATCCACAGACAAGTTCATAAACTTCTACAACTAAAACGATATAAACATTGAGGAGGAGGGGGGCCAGAATCACCACTTCCTCGTCGGGCCTTTGCCCTTCCGGTCGCCGGCGCAACTGTAGGCGTCCGAGGCTGGTGGAGGGTCTTGGTCGTCGGACGACGAGGTGCCGCTGTCGCCGCCGTCGGAGTCGGAGAGGACGATGAGCCCCTTCATCCGACGGCCCGTCCTGTCCTGCTCCCGCTTCAGCCTTGCCACCTGAGCCTTCTCCGCCGCTGCCTCCTTCGCCTCGCGCTCTGACTGCTCTATGGCTAGCCGGAGCGCCTTTGCGTTCTTCCGTTGGAGGTGGCGAGTGTCCGTCTCCGCCGTCGTGAGGGAGCGGCGATACACCCAGGTGAGGAGATGTGTGTCATCGTCGGCGTCCGGCTCCGTCCCGCGGCGGCGGCGCGCGGACTGCTCCGCCGCCTCCCTCTCCCGTGCACGCTGCCTCTCGCAGCGTGCGCCTACGACTCCGGAGTGCGCGCGCGAGCCGGAGGCGCGGGCACAGGCACCCAGCGGGGGCCACGTGCAGGAGCGGACGAAGGGGGAAGGAGATGACGCGGGGTCGACACGGACTGTGCTAACTGGGCATCGCTGCGCGACCCGGGAGGGTCCAGCTCCGGCGTCCGCGCTGCGCCGGCGGGGGAGGTGCGGCTGAAGGAAATATGCCCTAGAGGCAATAATAAAGTTGTTATTTATATTTCCTTATATCATGATAAATGTTTATTATTCATGCTAGAATTATATTAACCGGAAACTTAGTACATGTGTGAATACATAAACAAACAGAGTGTCCCTAGTATGCCTCTACTTGACTAGCTCGTTAATCAAAGATGGTTCAGTTTCCTAGCCATGGACATGTGTTGTCATTTGATGAACGGGATCACATCATTAGAGAATGATGTGATGGACAAGACCCATCCGTTAGCTTAGCATAATGATCGTTTTGTTTTATTGCTATTGCTTTCTTCATGACTTATACATGTTCCTCAGACTATGAGATTATGCAACTCCCGAAGAGCGGAGGAACACCTTGTGTGCTATCAAACGTCACAACGTAACTGGGTGATTATAAAGATGCTCTACAGGTGTCTCCGAAGGTGTTTGTTGGGTTGGCATAGATCAAGAATATGATTTGTCACTCCGTGTATCAGAGAGGTATCTCTGGGCCCTCTCGGTAATGCACATCACTATAAGCCTTGCAAGCAATATGACTAATGAGTTAGTTACGGGATGATGCATTATGGAACGAGTAAAGCGACTTGCCGGTAACGAGATTGAACTAGGTATGATGATACCGACGATCGAATCTCGGGCAAGTAACATACCGATGACAAAGGGAACAATGTATGTTGTTATGCAGTTTGACCGATAAAGATCTTCGTAGAATATGTAGGAACCAATATGAGCATTCACGTTCCGCTATTGGTTATTGACTGTAGATGTGTCTCGGTCATGTCTACATAGTTCTCGAACCCGTAGGGTCCGCACGCTTAACGTTCGATGACGATTTGTATTATGAGTTATGTGATTTGATGATTGAAGTTTGTTCGGAGTCCCGGATGAGATCACGGACATGACGACGAGTCTCGAAATGGTCGAGAGGTAAAGATTCATACATTGGAAGGTTACATTCCGATACCGGAATGGTTTCGGGAAGTTTCAGATAAGTTTCAGAGTACCGGGAGGTTACCGGAACCCCCGGGAAGGTAATGGGCCAACATGGGCCTTAGTGGAGAAGAGAGGGCCGGCCATAGGAGGTGCCCCCCTTGCCAATCCAAATTGGACAAGGGGTGGGGGCGGCGCCCCCCTTTCCTTCTCCTACTCCCTCTCCTCCCCCCTTTCCACCTCCATGAGAAGGAAAAGAAGAGGGGGCCGAATCCTACTAGGACTAGGAGTCCTAGTAGGACTCCCCCCTTATGGCGCGCCCCCTAGGGCCAGCCTCCTCCCTCTCCCTCCTTTATATACAGGGGAGGGGGGCACCCCAAAGGCACAACAAGTCTTCTCTTAGCCGTGTACGGTGCCCCCTCCACAATTTAACACCTCGGTCATATCGTCGTAGTGCTTAGGCGAAGCCCTGCGCCGGTAACTTTATCATCACCGTCGCCACACCGTCATGCTGACGGAACTCTCCCTCGTCCTCAACTGGATCAAGAGCTCGAGGGACGTCATTGAGCTGAGCGTGTGCAGAACTCGGAGGCGCCGTACGTTCAGAACTTGATCGGTTGGCTCGCGAAGACGTTCAACTACATCAATTGCGTTAACCTAACGCTTCCACTTTCGGTCTACGAGGGTTCGTGGACACACTCTCCCCCTTTCATTTCTATGCATCTCCTAGATAGATCTTGCGTGATCGTAGGATTTTTTTTGAAATTGCATGCTACGTTCCCCAACAGTGGTATCAGAGCCAGGTCTATGTGTAGATGATATGCATGAGTAGAACACAAAGAGTTGTGGGCGATAATAGTCATTCTTCTTACCACCAACGTCTTACTTTGATTCGGCGGTATTGTTGGATGAAGTGGCCCAGACCGACATTACATGACCGCGTTCATGAGACTGGTTCTACCGATGTGCTTCGCACACAGGTGGCTGGCGGGTGTGTGTTTCTCCAACTTTAGTTGAATCAAGTTTGACTACGACCGGTCCTTGTTGAAGGTTAAAACAGCACACTTGACAAAAAATCATTGTGGTTTTGATGCGTAGGTAAGAACGGTTCTTGCTAAAAGCCCGTAGCAGCCACGTAAAACTTGCAACAACAAAGTAGAGGACGTCTAACTTGTTTTTGCAGGGCATGTTGTGATGTGATATGGTCAAGATGTGATGAGATATAAATTGTTGTATGAGATGATCATGTTTTGTAACCGTTATCGGCAACTGGCAGGAGCCTTATGGTTGTCGCTTTATTGTATGAAATGCAATCGTAGTGTAATTGCTTTACTTTATCACTAAGCGGCAGCGATAGTCGTAGAAGCAATAGTTGGCGAGACGACAACGATGCTACGATGGAGATCAAGGTGTCGCGCCGGTGATGATGGTGATAATGACGGTGCTTTGGAGATGGAGATCAAAGGCACAAGATGATGATGGCCATATCATAGCACTTATATTGATTGCATGTGATGTTTATTTTTTATGCATCTTATTTTGCTTAGTACGACGGTAGCATTATAAGATGATCTCTCACTAAATTTCAAGGTAAAAGTGTTCTCCCTGAGTATGCACCGTTGCGAAAGTTCGTCGTGCCGAGTCACCACATGATGATCGGGTGTGATAAGCTCTACGTTCACATACAACGGGTGCAAGCCAGTTTTGCACACGCAGAATACTCGGGTTAAACTTGACGAGCCTAGCATATGCAGATATGGCCTCGGAACACTAAGACCAAAAGGTCGAGCGTGAATCGTATAGTAGATATGATCAACATAGTGATGTTCACCATTGAAAACTACTCCATCTCACGTGATGATCAGACATGGTTTAGTTGATATGGATCACGTGATCACTTAGATGATTAGAGGGATGTCTATCTAAGTGGGAGTTCTTTAGTAATATGATTAATTGAACTTTAGTTTATCATGAACTTAGTACCTGATAGTATTTTGCATGTCTATGTTGTTGTAGATAGATGGCCCGTGCTGTTGTTCCGTTGAATTTTAATGCGTTCCTAGAGAAAGCTAAGTTGAAAGATGATGGTAGCAACTATACGGACTGGGTCCGTAACTTGAGGATTATCCTCATTGCTGCACAGAAGAATTACGTCCTGGAAGCACCGCTAGGTGCCAAATCCGCTGCAGGAGCAACGCCAGATGTTATGAACGTCTGGCAGAGCAAAGCTGATGACTACTCGATAGTTCAGTGTGCCATGCTTTACGGCTTAGAATCGGGACTTCAACGACGTTTTGAACGTCATGGAGCATATGAGATGTCCCAGGAGTTGAAGTTAATATTTCAAGCAAATGCCCGAATTGAGAGATATGAAGTCTCCAATAAGTTCTATAGCTGCAAGATGGAGAAGAATAGTTCTGTCAGTGAACTTATACTCAGAATGTCTGGGTACCATAACCACTTGACTCAACTGGGAGTTAATCTTCCTGATGATAGTGTCATTGACAGAGTTCTTCAATCACTGCCACCTAGCTACAAAAGCTTCGTGATGAACTATAATATGCAAGGGATGGCTAAGACAATTCCCGAGCTCTTCGCGATGCTAAAAGCTGCGGAGGTAGAAATCAAGAAGGAGCATCAAGTGTTGATGGTTAACAAGACCACTAGTTTCAAGAAAAAAAGGCAAAGGGAAGAAGGGTAACTTCAAGAAGAACGGCAAGCAAGTTGCTGCTCAAGTGAAGAAGCCCAAGTCTGGACCTAAGCCTGAGACTGAGTGCTTCTACTGCAAAGGGACTGGTCACTGGAAGCGGAACTGCCCCAAGTATTTGGCGGATAAGAAGGATGGCAAAGTGAAAGGTATATTTGATATACATGTTATTGATGTATACCTTACTAATGCTCGTAGTAGCGCCTGGGTATTTGATACTGGTTCTGTTGCTCATATTTGCAACTCGAAACAGGGGGCTACGGATTATATGAAGATTGGCTAAGGACGAGGTGAAGATGCGCGTGGGAAATGGTTCCAAAGTCGATGTGATCGTCGTCAGCACGCTACCTCTACATCTACTGTCGGTATTAGTTTTAGACCTAAATAATTGTTATTTGGTGCCAGCGTTGAGGATGAACATTATATCTGGATCTTGTTTAATGCGAGACGGTTATTCATTTAAATCAGAGAATAATGGTTATTCTATTTATATGAGTAATATCTTTTATGGTCTTGCACCCTTGATGAGTAGTCTATTTTAATTGAATCTTGATTGTAGTGACACACATATTCATAATATTGAAGCCAAAAATTGCAAGGTTAATAATGATAGTGCAATTTATTTATGGCACTACCGTTTAGGTCATATTGGTGTAAAGCGCATGAAGAAACTCCATATGAATGGATTTTTGGAATCACTTTGTTATGAATCATTTCATACTTGCGAACCATGCCTCATGGGCAAGATGACTAAAACTCCGTTCTTCGGAACAATGGAGCGAGCCAATGACTTATTGGAAATAATACATCCCGATGTATGCGGTCCGACGAGTGTTGAGGCTCGCGGTGGGTATCGTTATTTTCTGACCTTCACAGATGATTTGAGCAGATATGAGTATATCTACTTAATGAAACACAAGTATGAAACATTTAAAAAATTCAAAGAATTTCAGAGTGAAGTGGAGAATCATCGTAACAAGAAAATAAAGTTTCTACGATTTGATCGCGGAGGTGAATATTTGAGTTACGAGTTTGGCCTTCATTTTAAAACAATGTGGAATAGTTTCACAAGTCACGCCACCTGGAACACCACAGTGTAATGGTGTGTCCGAACATCGTAACCGTACTTTATTAGATATGGTGCGATCTATGATGTCTCTTACCGATTTACCACTATCGTTTTGGGGTTATGCATTAGAGACAGCTGCATTCATGTTAAATAGGGCACCATCTAAATCCGTTGAGACAACACCGTATGAATTGTGGTTTGGCAAGAAACCTAAGCTATCGTTTCTTAAAGTTTGGGGATGCGATGCTTATGGGAAAAAGCTTCAACCTGATAAGCTCGAACCCAAATCGCAGAAATGTGTCTTCATAGGATACCCAAAGGAGACTATTGGGTACACCTTCTATCACAGATCCGAAGGCAAGATATTCGTTGCTAAGAATGGATCCTTTCTAGAGAAGGAGTTTCTCTCGAAAGAAGTGAGTGGGAGGAAAGTAGAACTTGATGAGGTAATTGTACCTTCTCCCGAATTGGAAAGTAGTTCACCACAAGAATCAGTTCCAGTGATTCCTACACCAATTAGTGAGGAAGCTAATGATGATGATCATGAAACTTCAGATCAAGCTACTACTGAACCTCGTAGGTCAACCAGAGCACGATCCGCACCAGAGTGGTACGGTAATCCTGTTCTGGAAGTCATGTTACTAGACCATGATGAACCTATGAACTATGAGGAAGCAATGATGAGCCCAGATTCCGTGAAATGGCTTGAGGCCATGAAATCTGAGATGGAATCCATGTATGAGAACAAAGTATGGAATTTGGTTGACTTGCCCGATGATCGGCAAGCCATAGAGAATAAATGGATCTTCAAGAAGAAGACTGACGCTGACGGTAATGTTACTGTCTACAAAGCTCGACTTGTTGCGAAAGGTTTTCGACAAGTTCAAGGAGTTGACTACGATGAGACCTTTTCACCCGTAGCAATGCTTAAGTCTGTCCAAATCATGTTAGCAATTGCCGTATTTTATGATTATGAATTTTGGCAAATGGATGTCAAAACTTCATTCCTTAATGGATATCTTAAAGAATAGTTGTATATGATGCAACCAGAAGGTTTTGTCGATCCTAAAGGTGCTAACAAAGTGTGCAAGCTCCAGCGATCCATTTATGGACTGGTGCAAGCCTCTCGGAGTTGGAATACACGCTTTGATAGTGTGATCAAAGCATATGGTTTTATACAGACTTTTGGAGAAGCCTGTACTTACAAGAAAGTGAGTGGGAGCTCTGTAGCATTTTTGATATTATGTGTGGATGACATATTGTTGATCAAAAATGATATAGAATTTCTGGATAGCATAAAAGAATATTTGAATAAGAATTTTTCAATGAAAGACCTCAGTGAAGCTGCTTATATATTGGGCATCAAGATCTATAGAGATAGATCAAGACACTTAATTGGACTTTCACAAAGCACATACCTTGATAAAGTTTTGAAAAAGTTCAAAATGGATCAGTCAAAGAAAGGGTTCTTGCATGTGTTACAAGGTGTGAAGTTGAGTCAGACTCAATGCCCTACCACTGCAGAAGATAGAGAGAAAATGAAAGTCATTCCCTATGCCTCAGCCATAGGTTCTATCATGCATGCAATGTTGTGTACCAGACCTGATGTGTGCCTTGCTATAGGTTTAGCAGGGAGGTACCAAAGTAATCCAGGAGTGGATCACTGGAAAGCGGTCAAGAACATCCTGAAATACCTGGAAAGGACTAAGGATATGTTTCTCGTTTATGGAGGTGACAAAGATCTCATCATAAATGGTTACGTCGATGCAAGCTTTGACTCTGATCCGGATGACTCTAAGTCGCAAACCGGATATGTATTTATATTGAATGGTGGAGCTGTCAGTTGGTGCAGTTCCAAGCAGAGCGTCGTGGCGGGATCTACGTGTGAAGCGGAGTACATAGCTACTTCTGAAGCAGCAAATGAAGGAGTCTGGATGAAGGAGTTCATATCCGATCTAGGTGTAATACCTAGTGCATCGGGTCCAATGAAAATCTTTTGTGACAATACTGGAGCAATTGCCTTGGCGAAGGAATCCAGATTTCACAAGAGAACCAAGCACATCAAGAGACGCTTCAATTCCATCCGCGATCTAGTCAAGGAGGGAGACATAGAAGTTTGCAAAATACATACGGATCTGAATGTTGCAGACCCGTTGAGTAAGCCTCTTCCACGAGCAAAACATGATCAGCACCAAGACTCCATGGGTGTTAGAATCATTACTATGTAATCTAGATTATTGACTCTAGTGCAAGTGGGAGAGTGAAGGAAATTTGCCCTAGAGGCAATAATAAAGTTGTTATTTATATTTCCTTATATCATGATAAATGTTTATTATTCATGCTAGAATTGTATTAACCAGAAACTTAGTACATGTGTGAATACACAGACAAACAGAGTGTCCCTAGTATGCCTCTACTTGACTAGCTCGTTAATCAAAGATGGTTAAATTTCCTAGTCATGGACATGTGTTGTCATTTGATGAATGGGATATGGACAAGACCCATCCGTTAGCTTAGCATAATGATCGTTTTGTTTTATTGATATTGCTTTCTTCATGACTTATTCATGTTCCTCTGACAATGAGATTATGCAACTCCCGAATACCGGAGGAACACCTTGTGTGCTATCAAACGTCACAACGTAACTGGGTGATTATAAATATGCTCTACAGGTGTCTCCGAAGGTGTTTGTTGGGTTGGCATAGATCAAGAATATGATTTGTCACTCCGTGTATCAGAGAGGTATCTCTGGGCCCTCTCGGTAATGCACATCACTATAAGCCTTGCAAGCAATATGACTAATGAGTTAGTTACGGGATGATGCATTATGGAACGAGTAAAGCGACTTGCCGGTAACGAGATTGAACTAGGTATGATGATACCGACGATCGAATCTCGGGCAAGTAACATACCGATGACAAAGGGAACAACGTATGTTGTTATGCGGTTTGATCGATAAAGATCTTCATAGAATATGTAGGAACCAATATGAGCATTCAGGTTCCACTATTGATTATTGACCGGAGATGTGTCTCGGTCATGTCTACATAGTTCTCGAACCCGTAGGGTCCGCACGCTTAATGTTCGATGACGATTTGTATTATGAGTTATGTGATTTGATGACCGAAGTTTGTTCGGAGTCCCGGATGAGATCACGGACATGACGAGGAGTCTCTAAATGGTCGAGAGGTAAAGATTCATATATTGGAAGGTTACATTCGGACACCGGAATGCTTTCGGGAAGTTTCGGAGTACCGGGAGGTTACCGGACCCCCCCCCCCCCCGGGAAGGTAATGGGCCAACATGGGCCTTAGTGGAGAAGAGAGGGTCGGCCATAGGAGTTGGAGCGCGCCTCCCCTTGCCAATCCGAATTGGACAAGGGGTGGGGGGCGCCCCCCCTTTCCTTCTCCTACTCCATCTCCTTCCCCCTTTCCACCTCCATGAGAAGGAAAAGAAGAGGGGCCGAATCCTACTAGGACTAGGAGTCCTAGTAGGACTCCCCCCTTATGGTGCGCCCCTTAGGGCTGGCCTCCTCCCTCTCCCTCCTTTATATACGGGGGAGGGGGCACCCCAAAGGCACAACAAGTCTTCTCTTAGCCGTGTGCGGTGCCCCCCTCCACAGTTTAACACCTCACTCATATCGTCGTAGTGCTTAGGCGAAGCCTGTTGGAAATATGCCCTAGAGGCAATAATAAATGGTTATTATTATATTTCTTTGTTCATGGTAATCGTCTATTGTTCATGCTATAATTGTATTGTCCGGAAATCGTAATACATGTGTGAATGCATAGACCACAACGTGTCCCTAGTAAGCCTCTAGTTGACTAGCTCGTTGATCAACAGATAGTCATGGTTTCCTGACTATGGACATTGGATGTCATTGATAACGGGATCACATCATTAGGAGAATGATGTGATGGACAAGACCCAATCCTAAGCATAGCATAAAAGATCGTGTAGTTTCGTTTGCTAGAGCTTTTCCAATGTCAAGTATCTTTTCCTTAGACCATGAGATCGTGCAACTCCCGGATACCGTAGGAATGCTTTGGGTGTGCCAAACGTCACAACGTAACTGGGTGACTATAAAGGTACACTACGGGTATCTCCGAAAGTGTCTGTTGGGTTGGCACGAATCAAGACTGGGATTTGTCACTCCGTGTGACAGAGAGGTATCTCTGGGCCCACTCGGTAATGCATCATCATAATGAGCTCTATGTGACTAAGGCGTTAGTCACGGGATCATGCATTGCGGTAAGAGTAAAGAGACTTGCCGGTAACGAGATTGAACAAGGTATTGGGATACCGACGATCGAATCTCGGGCAAGTAACATACCGATTGACAAAGGGAATTGTATACGGGATTGATTGAATCCTCGACACCGTGGTTCATCCGATGAGATCATCGTGGAACATGTGGGAGCCAACATGGGTATCCAGATCCCGCTGTTGGTTATTGACCGGAGAGGCGTCTCGGTCATGTCTGCATGTCTCCCGAACCCGTAGGGTCTACACACTTAAGGTTCGGTGACGCTAGGGTTGTAGAGATATGTGTATGCGGAAACCCGAAAGTTGTTCCGAGTCCCGGATGAGATCCCGGACGTCATGAGAGGTTCCAGAATGGTCCGGAGGTGAAGAATTATATATAGGAAGTCAAGTTTCGGCCACTGGGAAAGTTTCGGGGGTTACCGGTATTGTACCGGGACCACCGGAAGGGTCCCGGGGGTCCACCGGGTGGGGCCACCTATCCCGGAGGGCCCCGTGGGCTGAAGTGGGAAGGGAACCAGTCCCTAGTGGGCTGGGCGCCCCCCCATGGGCCTCCCCCCCATGCGCCTAGGGTTGGGAACCCTAGGGTGGGGGGCTTCCCACTTGCCTTGGGGGGCAAGGCACCCCCCTTGGCCGCCGCCCCCCACCCTAGATGGGTTTGGCCGGCGCCCCCCCTCCCAAGGGGGCCTATATAAAGGAGGGGAGGGAGGGCAGCAATAACACAGCCTTGGGCGCCTCCCTCCTCCCATGCTACACCTCTCCGTCTCGTAGAAGCTCGGCGAAGCCCTGCCGAGACCCGCTACATCCACCACCACGCCGTCGTGCTGCTGGATCTCCATCAACCTCTCCTTCCCCCTTGCTGGATCAAGAAGGAGGAGACGTCGCTGCACCGTACGTGTGTTGAACGCGGAGGTGCCGTCCGTTCGGCACTCGGTCATCGGTGATTTGGATCACGGCGAGTACGACTCCGTCATCCACGTTCATTGGAACGCTTCCGCTCGCGAGCTACAAGGGTATGTAGATGCACTCCTTTCCCCTCGTTGCTAGTATACTCCATAGATGCATCTTGGTGAGCGTAGGAAAATTTTAAAATTATGCTACGATTCCCAACAGTGGCATCATGAGCCAGGCCTATGCGTAGTTACTATGCACGAGTAGAACACAAAGCAGTTGTGGGCGTTGAGTTTGCCAATTCTTCTTGCCGCTACTAGTCTTTTCTTGTTTCGGCGGCATTGTAGGATGAAGCGGTCCGGACCGACCTTACACGTACGCTTACGTGAGACAGGTTCCACCGATTGACATGCACTAGTTGCATAAGGTGGCTAGCGGGTGTCTGTCTCTCCTACTTTAGTCGGAACGGATTCGATGAAAAGGGTCCTTATGAAGGGTAAATAAAAATTGGCAAATCACGTTGTGGTCATACGTAGGTAAGAAAACGTTCTTGCTAGAAACCTACAAACCACGTAAAAACTTGCAACAACAATTAGAGGACGTCTAACTTGTTTTTGCAGCATGTGTTATGTGATGTGATATGGCCAGAAGATGTGATGAATGATATATGTGATGTATGAGATTGATCATATTCTTGTAATAGGAATCACGACTTGCATGTCGATGAGTATGACAACCGGCGGGAGCCATAGGAGTTGTCTTTATTATTTTGCATGACCTGCGTGTTATTGAATAACGCCATGTAAATTACTTTACTTTGTTGCTAAACGCGTTAGCCATAGAAGTAGATGTAATCGTTGGCGTGACGACTTCATGAAGACACAATGATGGAGATCATGATGATGGAGATCATGGTGTCATGCCGGTGACGAAGATGATCATGGTGCCCCGAAGATGGAGATCAAAGGAGGATAATGATATTGGCCATATCATGTCACTATTTGATTGCATGTGATGTTTATCATGTTTTTGCATCTTATTTGCTTAGAACAACGGTAGTAAGTAAGATGATCCCTTATAATAATTTCAAGAAAGTGTTCACCCTAACTGTGCACCGTTGCGAAGGTTCGTTTTTTGAAGCACCACGTGATGATCGGGTGTGATAGATTCTAACGTTCGAATACAACGGGTGTTGACGAGCCTAGCATGTACAGACATGGCCTCGGAACACACCCAATACACTTAGGTTGACTTGACGAGCCTAGCATGTACAGACATGGCCTCGGAACACGGAGGACCGAAAGGTCGAGCATGAGTCGTATAGAAGATAGGATCAACATGGAGATGTTCACCGATCTTGACTAGTCCGTCTCACGTGATGATCGGACACGGCCTAGTTAAATTCGGATCATGTATCACTTAGATGACTAGAGGGATGTCTATCTGAGTGGGAGTTCATTAAATAATTTGATTAGATGAACTTAATTATCATGAACTTAGTCTAAAATCTTTACACTATGTCTTGTAGATCAAATGGCCAACGTTGTCCTCAATTTCAACGCGTTCCTAGAGAAAACCAAGCTGAAAGATGATGGCAGCAACTATACGGACTGGGTCCGGAACCTGAGGATCATCCTCATAGTAGCCAAGAAAGATTATGTCTTAGAAGCACCGCTAGGTGATGCACCAATCCCACAGAACCAAGACGTTATGAACGCTTGGCAGCAGCGTGCTGATGATTACTCCCTCGTTCAGTGCGGCATGCTTTACAGCTTAGAACCGGGTCTCCAAAAGCGTTTTGAGAAACATGGAGCATATGAGATGTTCGAGGAGCTGAAACTGGTTTTCCAAGCTCATGCCCGGGTCGAGAGACATGATGTCTCCGACAAGTTCTTCAACTGTAAAATGGAGGAAAATAGTTCTGTAAGTGAGCACATACTCAGAATGTCTGGGTTGCACAACCGCTTGACTCGGCTGGGAGTTAATCTCCCGGATGACGCGGTCATTGACAGAATCCTTCAGTCGCTTCCACCAAGCTTCAAGAGCTTTGTGATGAACTACAATATGCAGGGGATGGAAAAGACCATTCCTGAGGTATATTCAATGTTGAAATCAGCTGAGGTGGAGATCGGAAAGGAACATCAAGTGTTGATGGTGAATAAAACCACTAAGTTCAAGAAGGGCAAGGGTAAGAAGAACTTCAAGAAGGACGGCAAGGGAGTTGCCGTGCCCGGTAAACCAGTTACTGGGAAGAAGTCAAAGAATGGACCCAAGCCCGAGACTGAGTGCTTTTATTGCAAGGGAAGTGGTCACTGGAAGCGAAACTGCCCCAAATACTTAGCGGACAAGAAGAAGGCCGGCAACACCAAAGGTATATGTGATATACATGTAATTGATGTGTACCTTACCAGTACTCGTAGTAGCTCCTGGGTATTTGATACCGGTGCGGTTGCTCATATTTGTAACTCAAAACAGGAACTACGGAATAAACGGAGACTGGCGAAGGACGAGGTGACGATGCGCGTCGGGAATGGTTCCAAGGTCGATGTGATCGCCGTCGGCACGCTACCTTTGCATCTACCCACGGGATTAGTTTTAAACCTCAATAATTGTTATTTAGTGCCAGCTTTGAGCATGAACATTGTATCTGGATCTCGTTTAATTCGAGATGGCTACTCATTTAAATCCGAGAATAATGGTTGTTCTATTTATTTGAGAGATATGTTTTATGGTCATGCCCCGCTGGTCAATGGTTTATTTTTGATGAATCTCGAACGTGATGTTACACATGTTCATAGTGTGAATACCAAAAGATGTAAAGTTGATAACGATAGTCCCACATACTTGTGGCACTGCCGCCTTGGTCACATTGGTGTCAAGCGCATGAAGAAGCTCCATGCAGATGGACTTTTGGAGTCTCTTGATTACGAATCATTTGACACGTGCGAACCATGCCTCATGGGTAAGATGACCAAGACTCCGTTCTCCGGAACAATGGAGCGAGCAACCAACTTATTGGAAATCATACATACCGATGTGTGTGGTCCAATGAGTGTTGAGGCTCGCGGAGGATATCGTTATGTTCTCACTCTCACTGATGATTTAAGTAGATATGGGTATGTCTACCTAATGAAACACAAGTCTGAAACCTTTGAAAAGTTCAAGGAATTTCAGAGTGAAGTTGAGAATCAATGTGACAGGAAAATAAAATTCTTACGATCAGATCGTGGTGGAGAATATTTAAGTCACGAATTTGGTACACACTTAAGGAAATGTGGAATAGTTTCACAACTCACGCCGCCTGGAACACCTCAGAGAAATGGTGTGTCCGAACGTCGTAATCGCACTCTATTGGATATGGTGCGATCTATGATGTCTCTTACCGATTTACCGCTCTCATTTTGGGGCTATGCTTTAGAGACTGCCACATTCACTTTAAATAGGGCTCCGTCGAAATCCGTTGAGACGACACCGTATGAATTATGGTTTGGGAAGAAACCTAAGCTGTCGTTTCTAAAAGTTTGGGGATGCGATGCTTATGTCAAGAAACTTCAACCTGAAAAGCTCGAACCCAAGTCGGAAAAATGCGTCTTCATAGGATACCCTAAGGAAACTATTGGGTATACCTTCTACCTCTGATCCGAAGGCAAGATCTTCGTTGCCAAGAACGGGTCCTTTCTAGAGAAGGAGTTTCTCTCGAAAGAATTGAGTGGGAGGAAAGTGGAACTTGATGAGGTGATAGTCACCCCTTCCGAACCGGAAAGTAGCGCAGCGCGGGAAAATGTTCCTGTGGTGCCTACACCGACTGGGGAGGAAGTTAATGATGATGATCATGAAGCTTCGAATCAAGTTATTACTGAACTTCGTAGGTCCACAAGGACACGTTCCGCACCAGAGTGGTACGGCAATCCTGTCCTGGAAATCATGTTGTTAGACAACGGTGAACCTTCGAACTATGAAGAAGCGATGGCGGGCCCGGATTCCGACAAATGGCTAGAAGCCATGAAATCCGAGATAGGATCCATGTATGAAAACGAAGTATGGACTTTGACTGACTTGCCCGATGATCGGCGAGCCATAGAAAATAAATGGATCTTTAAGAAGAAGACGGACGCGGATGGTAATGTGACCATCTACAAAGCTCGACTTGTCGCTAAGGGTTATCGACAAGTTCAAGGGGTTGACTACGATAAGACTTTCTCACCCGTAGCGAAGCTGAAGTCTGTCCGAATCATGTTAGCAATTGCCGCATACTATGATTATGAGATATGGCAGATGGACGTCAAAACGGCATTCCTTAATGGCTTCCTTAAGGAAGAGTTGTATATGATGCAGCCGGAAGGTTTTGTCGATCCTACGAATGCTAACAAAGTATGCAAGCTCCAGCGCTCAATCTATGGGCTGGTGCAAGCATCTCGGAGTTGGAACATTCGCTTTGATGAGATGATCAAAGCGTTTGGGTTTACACAGACTTATGGAGAAGCCTGTGTTTACAAGAAAGTGAGTGGGAGCTCTGTAGCATTTCTCATATTATATGTGGATGACATACTGTTGATGGGAAATGATATAGAATTCTTGGAGAGTATAAAGGCCTATTTGAATAAGTGTTTTTCAATGAAGGACCTTGGAGAAGCTGCTTATATATTAGGCATCAAGATCTATAGAGATAGATCGAGACGCCTCATTGGTCTTTCACAGAGTACATACCTTGACAAGATATTGAAGAAGTTCAATATGGATCAGTCCAAGAAGGGGTTCTTGCCTGTATTGCAAGGTGTGCAATTGAGCACGGCTCAATGCCCGACCACGGCAGAAGATAGAGAAAAGATGAGTGTCATCCCCTATGCCTCGGCCATAGGGTCTATTATGTATGCCATGCTGTGTACCAGACCTGATGTAAACCTTGCCGTAAGTTTGGTAGGAAGGTACCAAAGTAATCCCGGCATGGAACACTGGACAGCGGTCAAGAATATCCTGAAGTACCTGAAGAGGACTAAGGATATGTTTCTCGTTTATGGAGGTGACGAAGAGCTCGTCGTAAAGGGTTACGTCGACGCTAGCTTCGACATAGATCTGGATGGCTCGAAGTCACAAACCGGATACGTGTATATTTTGAATGGAGGAGCAGTAAGCTGGTGCAGTTGCAAGCAAAGCGTCGTGGCGGGATCTACATGTGAAGCGGAGTACATGGCAGCCTCGGAGGCAGCACAGGAAGCAGTCTGGATGAAGGAGTTCATTACCGACCTAGGGGTGATTCCCAATGCGCCGGGCCCGATGACTCTCTTCTGTGACAACACTGGAGCTATTGCCCTTGCGAAGGAGCCCAGGTTTCACAGGAAGACCAGGCATATCAAGCGTCGCTTCAACTCCATTCGTGAAAGTGTTCAAAATGGAGACATAGATATTTGTAAAGTACATACGGACCTGAATGTAGCAGATCCGTTGACTAAACCTCTCCCTAGAGCAAAACATGATCAACACCAGGACGCAATGGGTGTTCGATTCATCACAATGTAACTAGATTATTGACTCTAGTGCAAGTGGGAGACTGTTGGAAATATGCCCTAGAGGCAATAATAAATGGTTATTATTATATTTCTTTGTTCATGGTAATCGTCTATTGTTCATGCTATAATTGTATTGTCCGGAAATCATAATACATGTGTGAATGCATAGACCACAACGTGTCCCTAGTAAGCCTCTAGTTTACTAGCTCGTTGATCAACAGATAGTCATGGTTTCCTGACTATGGACATTGGATTTCATTGATAACGGGATCACATCATTAGGAGAATGATGTGATGGACAAGACCCAATCCTAAGCATAGCATAAAAGATCGTGTAGTTTCGTTTGCTAGAGCTTTTCCAATGTCAAGTATCTTTTCCTTAGACCATGAGATCGTGCAACTCCCGGATACCGTAGGAATGCTTTGGGTGTGCCAAACGTCACAACGTAACTGGGTGACTATAAAGGTACACTACGGGTATCTCCGAAAGTGTCTGTTGGGTTGGCACGGATCGAGACTGGGATTTGTCACTCCGTGTGACGGAGAGGTATCTCTGGGCCCACTCGGTAATGCATCATCATAATGAGCTCTATGTGACTAAGGCGTTAGTCACGGGATCATGCATTGCGGTACGAGTAAAGAGACTTGCCGGTAACGAGATTGAACAAGGTATTGGGATACCGACGATCGAATCTCGGGCAAGTAACATACCGATTGACAAAGGGAATTGTATACGGGATTGATTGAATCCTCGACACCGTGGTTCATCCGATGAGATCATCGTGGAACATGTGGGAGCCAACATGGGTATCCAGATCCCGCTGTTGGTTATTGACCGGAGAGGCGTCTCGGTCATGTCTGCATGTCTCCCGAACCCGTAGGGTCTACACACTTAAGGTTCGGTGACGCTAGGGTTGTAGAGATATGTGTATGCGGAAACCCGAAAGTTGTTCGGAGTCCCGGATGAGATCCCGGACGTCACGAGAGGTTCCGGAATGGTCCGGAGGTGAAGAATTATATATAGGAAGTCAAGTTTCGACCACCGGGAAAGTTTCGGGGGTTACGGGTATTGTACCGGGACCACCGGAAGGGTCCCGGGGGTCCACCGGGTGGGGCCACCTATCCTGGAGGGCCCCGTGGGCTGAAGTGGGAAGGGAACCAGTCCCTAGTGGGCTGGGCGCCCCCCCATGGGCCTCCCCCCATGCGCCTAGGGTTGGGAACCCTAGGGTGGGGGGCTTCCCACTTGCCTTGGGGGGCAAGGCACCCCCCTTGGCCGCCGCCCCCCACCCTAGATGGGTTTGACCGCCCCCCCCCTCCCAAGGGGGCCTATATAAAGGGGGGGAGGGAGGGCAGCAATAACACAGCCTTGGGCGCCTCCCTCCTCCCCTGCTACACCTCTCCGTCTCGTAGAAGCTCGGCGAAGCCCTGCCGAGACCCGCTACATCCACCACCACGCCGTCGTGCTGCTGGATCTCCATCAACCTCTCCTTCCCCCTTGCTGGATCAAGAAGGAGGAGACGTCGCTGCACCGTATGTGTGTTGAACGCGGAGGTGCCGTCCGTTCGGCACTCGGTCATCGGTGATTTGGATCACGACGAGTACGACTCCGTCATCCACGTTCATTGGAACGCTTCCGCTCGCGATCTACAAGGGTATGTAGATGCACTCCTTTCCCCTCGTTGCTAGTATACTCCATAGATGCATCTTGGTGAGCGTAGGAAAATTTTAAAATTATGCTACGATTCCCAACAAAGCCCTGCGACGGTAACTTTATCATCACCGTCGCCACACCGTCGTGCTGATGGAACTCTCCCTCGTCCTCAACTGGATCAAGAGCTCGAGGGACGTCATTGAGCTGAACGTGTGCAGAACTCGGAGGTGCCATACGTTCGGTACTTGATCGGTTGGATCGCGAAGACGTTCGACTACATCAACTGCGTTAACCTAACGCTTTCGCTTTCGGTCTACGAGGGTACTTGGACACACTCCCCCTCTCGTTGCTATGCATCTCCTAGATAGATCTTGCGTGATCGTAGGATTTTTTTTTTTTGAAATTGCATGCTATGTTCCCCAACAGCGGCAACGCTCCAGATCCGGAGCTGCCGCCGGTCTCGACCTTGGACTGCTCCGGCGCAATGCAGAGGGCCATCTCCTCCTCATAATCGAGTTCCGAGCCGGAGTCGCTGCTGGAGCAGCTCATGGTGGTGGATGGGATCGGAACCGGAGAGAGAGAGAGAGAGGAGTGGACGGACGAAGCGAGAGAGGGAGAGAGTGAGCTAGGGTTTGAGCTCGCCGCCCTGATTGGGTTTTTTTGTGGGGTCCGTGATGGGCCGGGCCTGTCAGGCGGACGTGCCGGGCGTGCCTGGGCCGCCCCATATCCGTCCTATATTTGGGCTGGATATGAGGGTGCCGGTCAGCCCGAGCGTTTGAGAGGTCCGGTTGGGTTGAATTTTTCTGACCGGGCAGTGACCGGGCGACCTGCCCGGGCGTTTGAGACGGGTATGAGAGACCCGGCTATAGATGCTCTTAGGTGATGCCATCTCCCAAATGCTCCCACGATAACATTTCAAAAAATTTTGGAAAAATTGTGGATGTTCACCTTGCATGAATATACAACCCTTAAAAATTCCAGGTTCAAATTCTAAATACACATTGAGAAACAAAAAAGACAAATTCGGATATAAATAGTGTCATTTTGACTTTTGTCTTTTTAACACTATTTTATGCTGGATTTGTCTTTTTCGTTTCTCAATGTGTATTTAGAATTTAGACCAGAATTTCTTAGAAATTGTACATCCATGTGATGTGAACATCCATAATTTTTTCCAGAATATTTTGAAACATATAAATTGAATTTTTTGAAATGGTATCATGGTATCCTAAGGGGTGGTATCATTGATATTCTCCGAGTGCAACGATGCGATCGAGACATAAGGCCAACTCCAACGCACACCCTCAAATGGCCCGCCCGCATCCGTTTGAAGATAAATGGACAGACAGACCGTCCAATGTGCAGAAGCAATGGACCGTCATCCGTTTTTGTCCGCTTTCGACCTATCCCCGGCCCAAAATTGGGCCGCGTTTGCGGTCAAACGGACACGCACGGATGGCGCGTGGCGCGTGCCCATGTCCTCCCCTGGCGCCCGTCGAGGACACACGCGCCCCTTTTTTCTATTCATCTCCCCCCACTCCAGCCGCACCTCCACCCACCCATCGCCCCACCATACCTGTCGCCATCGTCACCATTTTTCCTCGGTCGTGCGTTGTCCAGCATGGCCACAAAGCCCGTCCCCTCCTCTTTCATAGCCCCCGTTTCCTCGACACCCGGAGCTGTCCAATCTCGGCCGCCTGAATTTAGCGCATCCGGCGACCGGATTTGGAGCGGATCCAGCCGGATCTGAGCTCACCCCGGCTCTCGGAGGCCACGCCCTGCCATGGACTGGCCGGGTACCGGACCGCAAAGCCCCGGCAACGCCCGCAGGCCGCATGCAGGTACTAACTCCGCCTCTAGGCGCTCAGATCGACCCCGTCGCCGGTTCGCCGGCAAATACACAAACGACCATCGTCCGGGCTCCGTGCTGGCCTAAAGACTCGTCGGCGCACCGTTGGCGCTCATAAAGTGCGACGACTGTCCACGTAAGGTCTTGCACCCCGTGTGTACAACACTGAAACATCTTGGATGGTGTTCGTCAAGTGCGCAAACGATGGAGCATGTGCTAGTTTAGCTTCGGATTCAGCTCGTTTTGCTTACACTCAAATATTTTATTGTGTCGGAGGATGCAATTTTTGGTATTGGGATAAATAAGGTCTCGGGATTTGATCCAGTTACTTTTCTGGAGATATACGGAGGGTGCGTTAATTTGCTTTTGCCTGCTGTACGTATTGCCAGGTCCTGTGATGTGGGCCAGGAAAACGACTTCCGTTAGAGGCTTTGCCGATGAGCCGTGGGTCACGACGTTTCGCCAGTTATGATCCGTGGAACAGGAACATGGCTTTTCTGTTAGTGCGGCCGGATAGAGTTATTGTAGGTTCGTTTCCTCTCTGAAACTTGTAGAGGCGAATCCGGGGTAGGAGACGGCGCCAGGGATGGATTTCTTGATGCAGACTATAAGCGGGTAAGCGATGGAATCTTTGGTTTGGCTTAACTAATTTGGAGTAGGATGTCTGCTAAATATGCTATCTGTTGTGTATCCGTACCAGATCCCCTGTGCTTTAAGAGGTGGAGGACAATGAAGCCCCCCATGGATCTGCCACCTTCCACGGTGGCTGCTTTGGTGGGGAAGCTGGAACAAGCGTCGGCGCCAGTCTTGAGTGTAGGCGCGCAGATCTGGGATGAAGAAGCCGTGGTTGGAGGAAGGAAGAACTCACACCCGGTGTCCGCGCAGTCGACCAGCAAGCCCGGGGTGGACTAAGAGGTTAGTGCATAACTGAAAAAATCCTATTGATTTCCACTTGCTTGGTGTGCGTCATTGACATGGAAGTATGTGGTGTTCACAGTTAGTCTACTAGCGGCCTGCATATAGATTTGGGAGCTCCATGGGTGACTTGTGTTAGAAAAGTAATTTTTTTCCTTCCACTTGCGCAACTGTTGGAAACGCCACTTCAGTAAAACTTGATATGTGGGTTTCAGTTGTGGGCAGTAATTTGGTGGATATTAGTCTGTATTGCTATTCTGGCATTGAATAATTTACAGTCTAGTGATGTCACTGTCGAATGGTATGTGGACTTCTATTTAGACATATTTGGGCAGAGTACGGGCCGGCTCAACGGCACTGGTACACTTTGTCCAAATAGGGTGACCACTTTAGAGAAAGCAATAAAGGAATTCGCAGACAATTCCACAGAGAATGTAATTGTGCCGATGATGGGGACAAATTTTCAGATCCTCTGACTTAGCTGAAACGACTATGGGACATCAAATTCATATCACCGGCATGCGCCATCCGGTGGCAGCAAGCAATGCCCATGGACACACAGCGTCATCGGCCCAGAAGGGTGATGCGGCCCAGTCCGACAAAGGTGAAGTAGGAAAGGCGGCGAGGCAGCGCACGTATGAACAAAGTAATCGATTGCCGGGCTGCTTGAGGATGAGCTGTTATGCTCTTGTGTGTGATGCTCAATGTTGTTATGTTCATTTTGCCATTCTGTAATGTACAATTATGTTGCAGCTCAATTCAGTTCCCTTTTGCCACTTGCATCTCACAGTGATGTTCAATTCAGTGACCAAAGTCTCCAAAATGCAGCCCATTCAGTTATAGCATTCATTCACAAAAACCACCACTAAGTGATTTCAATCCCTATTTGCCATCCTCAATTCTGTTATCAGTTTTACAACATCAAGTGATATGCTCCCAAGTTGACAATGTCAATGACCTACTCTCAATTTACACCATCATTGATATGCCCAAAAATATATAGTGCCAATGATCTGCTCTGAAATTAGTTTACAATCTGAAACTCTCCTGTTGTTTCCTGTAAGTCAGTTTACAACCTGAAACTCTGCTGCTTTGCATGTAAACCAGTTAACAATTTGCTCTCAGTTTTCAGGCTAGCTTGGCGTCTCCCATGGCAGCGTGTCCTCGACGAAGTGTTGCATGCGTGGCAGCCGCGACCGTCCTCTTGCGATGGTGCGGGGTCAGCGACGTGGCACTTGCTTGGTGCCTCTCGCGATAGCGACGCAACCTTGCGGCATGGTGCAGCCATGGCAGTGGTCGCCCTCTCTCTTACGATGGTGCGGGCGTGGTAGCGGCAGTCACCCTCTATCTTCGGGGCAGCCATGGAAGTGGCAATCATCCTCCCAGCAACGAGGGCGAGCAATGGCGACGGTCAGCGAGCGTGTTGTTTTTTGGCCGCACAGCACGCATTGTTGTTACTCGTATTTGTTTCCACCTTGCTGATGTTGGATGGCGCATGAACGGTGATGTGAATTGGACGTCCCTCTACTGTAAATGTTTCAAACATATGGTGCCAACACTGGATCTCCTTACAGGAGAAGGTTTTGCTGAGTTTGGCCCGGATGGTGAGTTGACAACCATTGGATGAACATGTGTGACACATGATCATTTACAACGAGGGCTGAATGTATGGCACATGGGCAATGAGATATGGTGGCACGTATCATCTCCATTTTCTGGTACGTGTCCAGACTTGTTAGTTATGATGTGTGCAGGGGGAGAAAGTAATCACAAAACATGTTTAGGAAGAACATGTTGGCTATGAATCCATGGGACGAGTAAGCACAATAGTTTTTCCAGACTTCTAAGATGTCGACGTGTGATTATGTACAAGTTCAACTCGCTGGTGTGGGCGTGATTTATATGCAACAGTGTGGTGGTGGTGCTGCATGTTGGATTGCAGTTCCATCTCGTCATTAGCTGAACTGAGCTATCTGAATTTGTAGAAACGCACAACTCCTGAATAAGGTTAATGCATGCGTTATGCATTAATGACGGCCCTATGGACATGTGTTGCCCCATGTCTGCTAATTTGTGAAGGAGATTCGCATCAGTTCAAATTTTGAAATACATAGGCAGCAGAATCGAGCAAGACCCATACATAACCACGAGCGGACGGGCATGGCTGCAACTAGTCAGCCCGTTGGTACAGAATCTCGACAGAGAAGGCTCATATCGTAATGCACATCCGAGCCGGTCGACACGGTCTGGACGGCGTCACATTTATTATTTGAAAAGACGTTGGCCAAGGGGACAGAGAACTGGTGTAATACAAAAGGAATACTTGATGCTATACATCCCAGGTTGGGAATCTTGGAGGGAGTTGACGATGGGGATAACGAGAGCATCTGGGCTCGAGCTCAAAACATCACTTTCGCTC
The DNA here is from genome assembly GCF_002575655.3 of Aegilops tauschii subsp. strangulata. NCBI lineage: Eukaryota > Viridiplantae > Streptophyta > Magnoliopsida > Poales > Poaceae > Aegilops > Aegilops tauschii. Next base: position 554,563,151 of record NC_053041.3, on the reverse strand, counting down.
GATGAGACTAAATGCGAAGAAGCCATGTCTACTTCTTTAGACTCGAAGAAGAAAGAAGCACGTAAGATCGAGACTCCGCAGATCAACAATAAATGCATCGAGAAGACACTAATCCAACTTACGGGAGCAGTTATGAAAGCTGGATATCTTCTTGTGGTTCTTGTTTTTTTTATCTTGCTATTCTAGTCAAAATTTGATGATGTGCTCCAATGTATCGAAACTCAATGATGAAAATAAAGATATATGTGTTATAAAAAAGTATGCGGCTGAAATGTGGTCGTGTGCTGGGCGCACGGCTGTCGCACCTACAAATCCGGGCGAACATGACCTCATCACCACTCTTAAACGAATGAAATCCGGATAAAATGAACGTCCCAATGGGGCCATGCGTTGGAGTTGGCCTGGGACGCCCGCCCGCCGGCCGGCCGGCACTCCGCTCAGCTCCCCTCCCGCGGTAGCACGTGACAGTGGCCGTTTCGCGCGGCCGGGGCTGCCGAATACGATCGCGCCGGGCGTGTCCAACGGCGTCGGTGGGCTACCATCGCGCCGAAGTCAGGCTCAGGCGCGCCCGTACGTCCGCCCCGCGGAGCGAAGCGAGAAGAGAGCCCAGGACCAGGATGCGCATCCCACCGACACGGCGCCCCTCGCGTGCACCGGCAGACATCTCTTTCTGCCCCCGATGAACTAACTTCTGACACCCTTTCAAAAAAAAAAACTTCTGACACCCTTTCAAAAAAAAAAACTTCTGACACTTGCACGCGGGGCGAGACATGCCTGCATACGACCACCACGTCCACGCTGCTGCCCAGCCGGAGCCCAGCGAATCTCTGCGGCGCTCCCCGCCCACCTGCTTTCCTCAGGACGGCCGTTCGCCCAACACCGTATTCACATGCCGCGCTCTCTCTCTGGCTCCCTTCTCACCAGCTCGGTGCACTACGAGACCCAGATCTCACGAGGGGTTGAGAGAGGATTTTTTTTATTTAAACACAGCTCCTATTCGGGCCATGTAGAAGTACATCAGTCAAATACCCTCCGTTTTTTTAGTCCGCATATAAGGTTTGGTCAAAGTCAAGCTTTATAGAGTTTGACTAACTTTATATTAAAAAATATAAAAATTCACAATATGAAATCGGTATTATCAGATGCACCATGAAACGTATTTTCATACTATATAGTTTTAGTATTGTAGATGTTTATATTTTTTTATATAAATTTGGTCAAACTTTATGTAGTTTGACTTTGACCAAATCTTATACGCGGAGTAAAAATAAACAGAGCGAGTAAGGGCATTCTGTTCCTGTTTGACGTTGGTCCGAGTAAGAGTAGGTTGAATTGACTTGCCAGCTCGCTCGCATGCGCCGATCCGTGAAGGAGAGGAGTTTTTGGGACCAGTGGAGTGAAGGTGCGACACAAGCTGGCCGGGCTGGCCACATCCATCACGTGGCCGCAGCAGACCAGAGTGCTACTCACTCCCTTCGTACGCAGGAGAGTGGAGTCGAGCAGATCGGTCCAGGAGCAATCAATCCTACACTGGGCCGCGACAACAACACTCAAACTCGCATTCGCATGCACGCTCACGCGCATGGTGGCGCATGCATTCAAAACAACAACGTGTCTAAACATGGTTTTTGTCTTTTTTTCCTTCTTTTTTGCGAATTAAACATGGTTTTTGTCAGCACGCAAGCTACAGCCGATCGCGTCACCGCATCACCATCACCTTCCCATTTTTGTGTGCAACGGCGTGAACCGCCCATCCTATCTTTCCACTTGTGCGCAACGCCGCGAACCGCCCGTCCCAAAATATCGGTGAGGGTGAAGGTTCTCTCGCACTCTCGTTCATGGTGGATTTCCCATTCGCAGTGGATTTTCTCGTTTTCACGGGCAGTGCATTTTTGTAGCACTCCATCTCGCTCTGTACCACCTCACATGGCAAAAGTGCCGCTGATGATGGTTGGTTGATCGATGACCGATCCCAGACTTTTACAGCCAGCCTTTCACTCGGAGCCAAAACCCACCCTCCATCCAACTTTTTCACCCCCCAAAACCCTCATTAAATACACCACCCACGAACCCCACAAAATCACTCCAAGCCTCTGCGCAAGCTCACTCCACTCCAGTCCACCGCAGCGAGTGTGCGCGAGCAAGCAGCCAAGAAGCGCACACAGGAGATGGCAACGGTGACCACCGGCCTCGTGGCCGCGGCGTCGCTCCTCCTTCTGCTCGCGGGCGGCGCGTCGGCGGCGACGCTGGCGCTGTACAACAAGTGCGGCGAGACGGTGTGGCCGGGCATCCAGCCGGGGGCCGGCAAGGAGATCCTGGCCCGCGGCGGGCTGCAGCTGCTCCCCAACCGCGCCACCTCCATCCGCCTCCCCGCCGGCTGGTCGGGCCGCGTGTGGGGCCGGCAGGGCTGCCGCTTCGACGCGGCGGGGCGCGGCAAGTGCGCCACGGGCGACTGCGGCGGCGCCCTCTACTGCAACGGCGCCGGCGGCGAGCCCCCGGCCACGCTGGCCGAGATCACGCTGGGCGCGTCCGCCGCGGCGCTCGACTTCTACGACGTGAGCCTGGTGGACGGCTACAACGTGGCCATCGACATGCGGCCCTACCACGGGTCCGGCGCCAACTGCCTCCCCGCCGGCTGCGTCAGCGACCTCAACAGCGTCTGCCCCGCCGGGCTCGCGGTCCGCGGCGGCAACAGGGTCGTGGGCTGCCGCAGCGCATGCGCCGCCTTCGGGAGCGCCGAGTACTGCTGCACGGGGCAGTTCGGCGGGCCGCAGCAGTGCAAGCCGACGACCTACTCGCGGCTGTTCAAGCGGGCCTGCCCCAAGGCCTACTCCTACGCGTATGATGACAAGACCTCCATCCTCACCTGCGCCGCCGGCACCTCCTACGTCGTCACCTTCTGCCCCCACCGCCGCTAGACCATGCCACCGCCACGGATCCTGATCCGAACCTGAAGACAGTGGCAGTATGTTGATTCAGTTGAGGCATTGTTGCTGTGTTGTTCTTAGGTTCTTGCTGTCGTTGCGTCCTGTGTTAGTGCCGGGATCGATAATAACAATAGTGGTAGTGGCAGTGAAGTGAACCAGTGATGGTTCGTGGTAGGCCTGGATGGGTATTATAATAGTATGGTCGGGTATAATGGCAGTATATGCAGATCGAACTACTTATATTTTTCATTTGGACTCCCCGGTTGATTCTGTCCCTCATGTGTCCTCGAGCGTACGTGCTTGCATTCATTCATTTTTCCTGCATTGCTAGTATCTTGGATAGATAGATTTCTTGATCGTTCAGATCTGAATGCTTGATCGCTGTACTTTAAAAAGTGTTCTTCAGATCTGAACATTTTTAGCAGTGGGCACTGCTCCTTTCCTTGGGTGAAGACGACTGTCGTCCGTACGGGGCGTCGAGCAGTGCGCCGCACTAGCTATGGAGGGAGCTTTTGTCACGGAACATCATCATAATCGAGGACGTGAAGGATTCGAGGCACCCACTCCTTGTGGTAGCACACTCCAGTTTGTACGTACTCCCGTGCAACCAAGGCGCGGGCCGGAGCGAAACCTCGCCGGGTTCACACAAAGGAACATTTAAATTTTCGCTGTAGGAAATAATACAAGTCCTCGTGTTTTCTTGCACCCTGAAATGTTCGGAAGCAGAAAAACTCACTTTCATTCATTTGATGCCCCCACAAACATTACTCCTGCCTGTTCTCTACCAACCGGAGTCCACGGCTACAGCCAGTAGCACCAGCAGCAGTGTACTCCAGCATTCACGTCGCAGTTATGGATGATAGGATCCTCTGCTGAAAGTTGTCGCGACCGACGGGCTGGCAATCACTCCAGCTTTTGCCTGTTTTCCGCTTTCCGGAGCAGGCGCATCAATTTTGAACAGCCCTGGAGCCACTGCCAAATGTTACCGTTCAAACCTGAAAGTGCTGCGTGCCTCGCACCTGCATTGCACGTACTACTTGCGCGTCAAAGAGCACGACGATCTCCGTGGTAGTACTCCTACTCGCTTTGTTACCGGTGATCGTTGCGGTGGTAGTACTGGTTTGAATCGTGGCGCACGCAGCGGTTGGTTTAGCTTTTGAACAAACCGTGGTGGTGGTGCGGTACTGAAAAGAAGAGGAGCTCTCCAGAGAGAAAGCACGTGACCGGATCGGAGCTTTTTCAGAGGCGAAAACAGCCGTTGGTTGGGTTATACGACGTGGAACGTACTGCAGCACAGCTTCAAGATCCAACAACTACGCAGATAGGAGTAGGTTAGATCGATCACCGTAGCAAGATCATGTGCTTGGATCAGGCGTGACGAGAACCTTTTCCCCTCCGCTTTCTCGCTTCTCACAGTCACGTGGGCGGTGCATGCACCGGCGATGGACAAACTCTAGAGGAGGCAGCACATGATCTCGTGGCCGGTGGGCCGGCGAATGCTCGCCACATCCGCGTCGAAGAAAGGACTCGTATTGTGTTGTGTGGAACACAGGGTGTTTGTTTTGTACTATGGTGCATGGCAGCATGGGTCCTGCACTCTGTCTATTATGCTTTGTGTACGTTGCACTTTTCTCTAGTTAATTACTTTTGCCCCTCCGTTCTTCGAGCGATTTGTCACCGAATGTTACGGTGTCAACGGCAAGAACAGACTAGCCAGTGAAGGTAGTGCCCAAAAAGATGGAGCCAGTAGACCTAAACAAGTCGTAGTAGCACTAGAAAAGAAACACGGATGGAATATTGACTTCAAAGGCCATCTCCAATCGTGGACCCTCAAACCACCCGCAGCGTGGTCCGAGAGTGTTTAGCAATCCAATGCGGGTCGGTATTAGACGCGCTTTCTCTCTAAAACCGCAGACAACTTTGCGGGCGTTCAGGCCTACCATACCCGCAGACTTGATACGGAGGTTGATGGGCTCATGCCGGATCCAACCAAGGGCCTCAAACTCATCCTGAGGGTAGACCCGCTCCCAAGTAGCCGAGATCAACTGAAACAAATAAGGTCCATAGATGGGGACCTTGCGGTTGTAGACCGCAAACCGAAGTTCAATCCGCATGATATGTGAGACATCAAGTGGCTGTGTCTGAGAGTTGCGAGCATCTTCACACAATAGCATCATATCCACCAGATAGGCATGCACCTTGTCCTTGTCCCCAATGCGTGGGAAGAGAGTGTTGCGGAAGATCCGGTGCATGATGTCAAAAAAGGAGTTGAGTACCCAAGTTGACTTGCCATTGGAGTGCTTCTTCTCCACAAGGTAGGGCATGAGCTTGTTCTTGTTGGCAGAATCGGGATTGGCATGAGGGCGAACACCTTGGGGTGTGGTGAGCCCCTCATCCGGAACCCCAAGCAGGGTCATGAATTCCTTCCAGGTAGCAGTCAGCTGTCGGCCATTGGTCATCCAAGTCATGGTCCTTTCCTCATTGGGATGAAAATGCACGGAGGCAAAGAACTGGGCAAGGATCTCAGGATCATAGTCTTTGTGGAATGAGATGATATGCTCAATGCCAAATTGCTCCACGAGGTCCAAAGCCTCACCAAAGTATTCCCGGTGCGCCTCTTTGCGCATGTGATGCATGTTGATCCACTTCACCTCCACATGGGTATTTTGCTTGGCCTTGATGACATCCAGATAAATGAGATTTTGTTGCTTGGTCCATAATAGATCATTCCCTCGAAAGTTAGCACGAGGGTTTCCATACAGATTGATCTTCCTCCGAGCGATGAACTCAGCAAGCGGTATCTCATGCATGCCCTTGGCGGGTTCCTTCTCTTTAGTGGCAGAGGTCTTGGTTCTGCGTTGGGGGGCATTGGAGCCCTCTGCTACCTCTGTGTTGCGCATACGCTTGGATCCCGTGTCACGGCTTGGATAGGAGCGGCGAGCCGGAGCACCTGAGCCACCACCTAAACACACACCACAAAACAAACACGCACGAAACGCGAGAAGGATCAAAGCAAAGACCACAGCAAAGCAGGAGAAACAAATAGACTTGGCACGTAAGAAGTGCCACAAGAGGGATTTGAGACAATGGTAGTAACGCGTGTTGTGCCACGTGCGGTAGTACCGCTCCAAGGAGCGGTAGTAGCGGACGTGCGGTAGTACCGCGCCAGGAGGGCGGTAGTACCGGACGTGCGGTAGTACCGCACCTGATGAGTGGTAGTACCGCATGGTTGCAGATCCGAAATAGCCATGGAGATCTGAGCACAACCGTGTCAACACGCGGTACTACGGTCGATCAAATCCATCACGGGACAACTATAGCAAGTACCAACACTACACAAAACTACTCTCCTACATCCTACTCTTGCATAGATTTGTCCTAAAATCTCAAGAACAACTTGCATCTCCCCAAAACCTAAAAGCAACAAGACGAACAAGAAAACGAGAGGGATTGGGGAGAAACCTTGTTCCATGGCAAGAGGGAGTGGGGGGGAACGATCCCACCGGTCGGAATCCGAGGAGAGCGGCGGGAGACGGAGATCCGGCGAGGGCCTCCGGCGTCGTTCTTGAGCGAGAGAGAGAGAGACGAAGTGGGGAGAGAGACGAATGGGTATGGGGGAGTTAGAACTCCCCCTGCCCGTGTTTAACCCCCACGCGCCCTTGACCGCACGGTAGTACCGCACGTCATCGCGGTACTACCGCCCGGGCGGAAGTACCGCACCGAGGCCGTAGTACCGCTTCCCCAGGCGGTAGTAAAAAATTACTGCCGTGCTGGGTGCGGAAGTACTGCTCACTCCTCTCGCGGTAGTACCGCACGTCATCGCGGTAGTACCGCTAGGGCTGAAGTACCGCACCGAGGCCGTAGTACCGCTCCCCCACGCGGCAGTAAAAAATTACTGCCGCGCTGGGTGCGGAAGTACCGCGCGCCCCCCTTGCGGTAGTACCGTGGCAGGCCGCGGTAGTACCGTGGGCTCAAAAAGAAGTTTCAACCAAAGATAACTCCTAAGCACGGAACCTTCAAGCGAGAGACCACAATAAGGAACTAACACACTGGACACCACAAGCACGAGCGCGGCACGAAGAAGGAGAGGCAAGAACCAACACAGACCAAAAACGAGACACAACCTCTCCAAGGAGAGGGCGGTGGCCGGAGCCACCTATGTTTGAGTCAATTGGTATGGCACCGCGAAGAATTATTCTTGGGCCCATGACCAAAACTCGTCTTTGAAGCACAAGTACCATCAAAAATGGCTAATGTGAAAGAGTTGATCACTTTATGCATAATGGGGGGAGGGAGAGTTCATTGAGAGAACAACACTCCCCCTATGTCCATGCCTACACCTAGATTAGACAACAAGTTGAGTGTGGTGGGGTGTGAAAGGGGTCAAGCAACATTGCTCGAATCAATGATATTTAGCTCATGCCTTAACTCGCGAAATCTTGCTTCATCCAAAGGCTTCGTGAAAATATCTACAAGGTTATCATGGGTGTTGACGTAGTTGAGCTTGATCTCCCATCGCCTAATGTGATCTCGGATGAAGTGATACCGAATCTCAATATGCTTCGTCTTGAAGTGTTGCACGGGGTTGAGAGAAATCTTGATGGCACTTTCATTATCACACCAAAGAGGCACTTTGTCACAAATGACACCGTAATCCTTTAAAGTTTGCCTCATCCATAAGAGTTGTGCACAACAACTCCCGGCCGCCACATACTCCGCTTCGGTGGACGAGAGAGACACACAACTTTTCTTTTTAGAAGACCAACTTACCAAAGAGCAACCAAGGAATTGGCACCCTCCGGAAGTGGACTTCCTATCCACTTTGTCTCCCGCCCAATTGGAGTCCGAATATCCTACAAGCTTGAAGTTTGCTCCTCTTGGGTACCATAAGCCAAAGTTTGGGGTATGAGCCAAATATCGAAAGATTCGCTTGACCGCCACAAAGTGGCTTTCCTTAGGTGCGGCTTGAAACCGTGCACAAATTCCCACACTCAACATGATATCCGGTCTAGATGCACAAAGATAAAGCAAGGAACCAATCATGGAGCGATATACCTTTTGATCCACCGCTTTACCATTGGGATCGATGTCAAGTTGGCACTTGGTGGGCATTGGAGTGGACGCCGGCTTGACATCACTTAGTTTGAATCTCTTGAGCATGTCTTGAGTGCATTTGGCTTGGTTGATGAAGGTTCCTTCTCTTCTTTGCTTTACTTCGAAACCGAGAAAGAACTTCAACTCTCCATGGAAGACATCTTGAACTTTGAGGTCATGAGTGCGGCAAATTCCTCATTGAAAGCTTTGTTAGGGGAACCAAAGATAATGTCATCAACATATAGTTGGCATACAAACAACTCCCCTTTGACCTTCTTAGTAAAAAGAGTGGGGGTCGATTAGCCCAACTTCAAACCCACGATCTTGTAACAACTCGGTAAGGTGGTCATACCACGCACGTGGGGCTTGTTTAAGGCCATAGAGTGCCTTATCGAGTTGATACACATGATCGGGAAAGTAGGGATCCTTGAACCCGGGGGGTTGCTTGACATAAACCAACTTCTTAATGGGACCATTAAGAAAAGCACTCTTCACATCCATTTGTTGCAACTTAAAGTTGTGATGAGAAGCATAAGCAATCAACAAACGAATAGATTCAAGGCGAGCAACGGGAGCAAAGGTTTCACCGTAGTCGATACCCTCGACTTGGGAGTAGCCTTGTGCCACCAATCGTGCCTTGTTGCGAATGATGGTCCCATGAGCATCTTGCTTGTTCTTGAATATCCACTTGGTTCCAATGACATTGTGGTTCCCCGTTGGCCTCGGCACTAATCTCCACACCTTGTTGTACTCGAAGTTGTTGAGTTCTTCATGCATGGCATTAAGCCAATCCGGATCTTCGAGTGCTTCATATACCTTATGGGGTTCAACACAAGAGACAAACGCGTGATGTTCACAATAGTTTGCCAATTGTCTACGAGTGCTTACCCCCTTTTGAATGCTTCCAAGCACATTCTTCATGAGATGACCCTTGGTGGAGAGCTTGGATGCAATCTTGGCGGCACGACGCTCCAATTCCTCCTCGGTGGTGAGTCGAGGAGCGGTCACTTGATCATCTTGAGCGCCGTCTTGAGCTTGTTCTTGATCTTGAACTTGCTCGGAGGAGAGAACTTGACCTTGGGCATCACTTGGTGTGTCACCACCATCTAGAGCATGATCTGGACCTTGGTCTTGTTCATGAGGTTGAGGGTCTTCATTTTGTTCTTCGGAAGCGTGTGGGCCTTGGGTTGGTGATGGCTCCACTTGGGTGGAGCATTGTCCTTCTCCTTCGGCCACAAGGGGTTCCTCAATGGGTAGTATAAAACCAACACCCATTCTTCTTATGGCTTGAGGAGGAATTTCATCACCTACATCACAAGTGCCACTTTGCTCCACTTGGGAGCCGTTATTCTCATCAAACTCCACGTTACACGTCTCCTCAATAAGTCTCGTAGATTTATTGAGGACATGGTAAGCATGAGAGTTTGTAGCATAACCAACAAATATGCCCTCATAAGCTCTAGCCTCAAATTTAGACAACCGGACACCTTTCTTGAGAATGAAACACTTACACCCGAACACCCGAAAGTACTTGAGGTTGGGCTTGTTACCGGTGAGTATCTCATATGGAGTCTTGTTCAAGCCCTTGCGGAGGTAGAGCCGATTGGATGCATGACACGCGGTGTTGATGGCTTCAGCCCAAAAGTTGTATGGAGACTTGAACTCCGCCATCATAGTCCTTGCCGCATCCATCAACGTCCGGTTCTTCCTCTCCGCAACACCATTTTGTTGAGGGGTGTAAGGTGCGGAATATTGATGCTTGATCCCCTCATCACTAAGAAACTCATCCAAGGTGTAGTTCTTGAACTCGATGCCGTTGTCACTTCTTATTGTCAAGATCTTTGTATTGTGTTGACGTTGGGCTTCATTCGCAAAGTCAATGACGGTTTGTTGGGTCTCGCTCTTCCTCTTGAAGAAATACACTCAAGTGTATCTTGAATAGTCATCCACAATCACCAAGCAATACTTCCTACCCCCAAGACTATCAAAGGATGGAGGCCCAAAGAGATCCAAATGAAGGAGCTCCAAAGGCCTCTTCGAGTAAATGATAGTTGTGGGAGGGTGAGCCGTCTCATGTAGCTTTCCTTCGATACAAGCACTGCAAGCACCATCTTTAGCAAAACTAACATTCGTTAGTCCATGGACATGGTCCCCCTTGAGAAGACTTTGCAAAGATCTCATATTGACATGGGCTAACCGGCGATGCCAAAGCCATCCCACGTCAACTTTAGCCATTAGGCATGTCGCGGTCTTAGTGGGTCGCTCCGAAAAGTTAATCACATAGAGACCGTTTTCGACATGCCCAACAAAGGCTACTTTAAGAGTCTTGCTCCACAAGAGGGCCACGGTATCAATATCAAAGAAAGTGGCAAAGCCCATGATTGCAAGTTGACGAACAGAAAGTAAATTGTATGCAAGGGACTCAACTAGCATGACCTTCTCGATCGTGAGATCATGAGAAATGACAACTTTGCCGAGTCCCAATACCTTAGAAGACGAGGCATCACCCCACTCGACATTGGTGGGCATAGATGGAATCTTGTGCACGTCCACCACCAAGTCCTTGCTTCCGGTCATATGATTTGTAGCTCCACTATCGAGCAACCATGATCCCCCACCGGAAGCAAACACCTACAAGAGATCAATGCTTGGTTTTAGGTACCCATTTTGTAATGGGTCCTCTGATGTTAGTAACAAGGGTCTTAGGAACCCAAATAGACCATTCAATATACTCATGAGGAGAACCAACAAATTTGGCATAAACATGCCCATCACTAGCACGGCATAGCACATAAGAAGGATTAAAGTCGCCGGCTTTGTTGGAAGGGGTGGCATTGCCCTTCTTGACACCGCCACCCTTCTCATTGTTCTTCTTCTCCTTGGAAGCACCCTCTCCCTCCTTCACAAAAGTTTGCTTGAGAGGAGGAGGTCGTTTGGTCTTGTCATTCTTCTTCTTGTTCTTGGGCTTGGGTGCGAACCCAATCCCCTCCTTGGCCACAACTTCCTTTTGATTGCTCAAAAGGTCGTTGAGGTTCTTCTCACCTTGTATGCATGACACAAGGCCTTTCTCAAGTTGCTCCTTCAACTTAGCATTCTCCTCAACAAGATGCACATGCTCACAACAAGGATTAGTAGCATTTGCATTATCAATTAACACCATATGAGGAAAGGTGGCTTTCTCCTTAGTTAGCTTCACTTGGAGTTGATCATGAGACTCCTTAAGGCTAGCATGAACACCCTTCAAGAATTTGTGAGCCTTGTCAAGAATGTCAAACTCCTCTTTGAGTCTAGCAAGATCAACCCCAAGCTTTGCCTTCTCGGAGTTTAGCACACGAGACACAACAAGAGCATGATCAAGATCTTTCTTTAACTTAGCATGATCATCGTTGTATGACTCCTCAAGAGCCAAACGAAGACCACGCTCTTCGTCAAGAGCATTGGAAAGATCCGAAATCTCATCGGCATAGTCACGACTATGCCCCTCCATCTTAGAGATGGTGTCTTCGTGAGCCTCGATCATGTCATTGGCTTCACCAAGTTGTTCCAAGAGAGCAACGAAGTGCTTCTTGGATTTACCCTTGAGTTTACCCATAAAGGTCTCAAACTCATTTTCCTCCACATTTGTCCCCTCCTGTTCATCAATGCTATCCGTCGAAGAAGGATGATTAATGATGGTAGTTTTGATGTTGGGGGTTACCTTGTTGGTGGCTTTAGCCATGAGGCACTAGGCGGCGATGTTCTCATTGGGTGAGTCGAAGAGAGACATCCGTGGAGTCATCGCAATGGCCACAGAGGCCATGGCAACCGACTCACCATCTTCATCATCGTCATCATCCTCGTTGTACTCTTCTTGTACGACTAATGCCTTGGGAGGAGTCTTCTTGGTGAAGTTGCTCTTGTTGGGGAACGACTTGGCCTTGTCCTTTCGGATGAGCTTGCCACCATTGTCTTCCCTCTTCTTGTAAGGGCACTCCGCAACAAAGTGGCTCACATTGCCACAATTGAAGCAAGTCCTCACCCGTTGCTTGCCCTTTGCGCCACTTGAGTTGTTCTTGTTGAAGTTTGTCCTTGAGTTCTTCTTGCTCCAAAATTGCCTTGAAGCAAGAGCCATGTGTTCATGATAGGCATACTTCGTATCTTCGAGGTTGCCCTCCTCTTCTTCCTCTTCATCCTCTTCCTCCGTACTAACCTTGGACTTTAGAGCAAGGTTGGGCTTCTTTACTCTTTGAGAGCGAAGAACCGCATTGTCGGCGGTCTTGTCCAAGATGCTCATAGCAACGAACTCATCCAACACTTCACTTGAGGACAAGGTGTGGAAGTCCGGCCTTTGACGAATGACGGAGGACATGGCTTTGTGGTAGCGCATCATTGCCTTGAGGAATTTGCGCTTGATCCAATTGTCATTTGTGTCTTTACTTCCATGATCTCGGAGAGAGACCGCGAGTTTGGTTACTCTCCGAAAAAGCTCACGAGGTTCTTCATCTTCTTTCATTGCAAACTCATCGGCTTCATCTTGCACCACTTCATAGTTGGAGCGTTGAATGCTTGCGCTTCCCCGATAGAGGGAAACAACTTGGAGCCAAGCATCTTTGGCCACAGTGTAGGGCCGGAGATGAGGAAGATCTTCGGGTGGGATTGCTTCTTGGATGATGAAGAGAGCATTCTCATTGAATTGATGATCCACAACTTCTCTAGGAGTGAAGTTACTTCGGTCATGCGGATAAAAACCTTCTTTAAAGAGTCTCCAAAGGTTAGTGTTCACATGATTTAAATGACGCTTAAAACGATAGACCCAAGAATCAAAATCTACATTCTTCTCAATCTTCGGAGCCGGGCCGGCATGATTCAAATGAGTGGAAGGGAGCGGTCCACCATAGACAGGTGGAGGTACCACATGGGCAAAGATGCCCGTGCCATTTTTACCACTAGAAGAAGGAGCCTTCTCGCTAGTAGCTTCCCCTTTGTCGGAGGTAGCATCCGTCACCTTGTTGGCGGGATCACCCACTTTCAACGGTGCGGTGGAAAGTTTAAGCCCTTCTAAGTATTTATTAAACATGCTTTCGACCTCGGTAGTCTAGATATGCAACTAGGTGAGCAACCTATATGATGCAACAACAATAAGCATACACGCAAGAAAGAGATAAGTCACAAATAAACTTGCACAAGTAAAGGCACGAGATAACCAAGAGTGGAGCCGGTGAAGACGAGGATGTGTTACCGAAGTTCCTTCCCTTTGAGAGGAAGTACGTCTCCGTTGGAGTGGTGTGGAGGCACAATGCTCCCCAAGAAGCCACTAGGGCCACCGTATTCTCCTCACGCCCTCACACAATGCGAGATGCCGTGATTCCACTATTGGTGCCCTTGAAGGCGGCGACCGAACCTTTACAAACAAGGTTGGGGCAATCTCCACAACTTAATTGGAGGCTCCCAACGACACCACGAAGCTTCACCACAATGGACTATGGCTCCACGGTGACCTCAACCGTCTAGGGTGCTCAACACCCAAGAGTAACAAGATCCACAAGGGATTAGTTGGGGGATTCAAATATCTCTTGGTGGAAGTGTAGATCGGGGCCTCCTCAACCAATCCCTAGAGAATCAACAATTTTGATTGGCTAGGGAAGGAGATCGGTCGAAAATGGAGCTTAGAGCAACAATGGAGCTTGGAGGTAGAAGAGGTAGTCAACTAGAGGAGGAAGACACCCCTTATATAGTGGAAGAACAAATCCAACCGTTATCCACCAACTCAGCCTGCGCAGCGCGGTACTACCGCACCTGAGACGCGGTACTACCGCAGGGGCACGCGGTACTACCGCACCTGAGGCGCGGTACTACCGCAGGGGTACGCGGTACTACCACAGAGCCCCGCGGTACTACCACCCACGCAGCAGAGACCAGAACAGCCACACATGCACTAAGGCAGAGGGCGGTAGTACTGCTGGCACGGTACTACCGCTCCCCCTTGCGGTACTACCGCAAGGCAGGGGCTGTCCAGGGATGGGAAGGCACGGATATAAAAGATTACATCCGTGGCTACTTCCGCAGAGTAGGAGTCGATGCAAAAATCCGACGCGGTAGTACCGTAAGCCAGCCGCGGTACTACCGCGCGAGGTGCGGATGTAAAAAATTACATCCGCCCCTTACATCCGCGTAGTTGCGGAACTAAGCAGGGACCACGGTACTACCGCTTACCAGAAGCGGTACTACCGTGGGGCCTTGCGGTACTACTGCACCAGCGGGCGGTACTACCGCAAGGTCTTGCGGTACTACAGCTCTGATGTGCGGTACTACCGCACTTCCTAGTTCGGCAGACAAGAGCTATAATTGCATAGACAAGGAAAACTTAGGATGCTCCAAAGGCAAGAGGAAAGGAGGTGCAAGGGACGATGTGTACGTGATGAATCCACCCAATCTTTCCAAAGCAGACTCCCTCTTAATAGTACGGCTTCCCTACGACTCAATACCACCGAAAAGAATCGAAGAGAAACGCCGTCTTCTATAGCCTTTCAGGGGAACCCAATCATCTTGTGCCTAGTCAATATCTAAAATATTTGATGCACATGATTAGTCCGCAAAAGCATTGTCATCAATCACCAAAACCAACTAAGGGATAAAAATGCCCTTACACAGTGACTTTTACAAAACATGATCATCTCATACAATAACGTATATCACATCATGTCTTGACCATATCACATCACAACATGCCCTGCAAAAATAAGTTAGACGTCCTCTACTTTGTTGTTGCAAGTTTTACGTGGCTGCTACGGGCTTCTAGCAAGAACCATTCTTACCTATGCATCAAAACCACAACGGTGATTTATCAAGTTTGTTGTTTTAACCTTCAACAAGGACCGGCCGCAGTCAAATTCGATTCAACTAAAGTTGGAGAAACAGACACCCGCCAGCCACCTTTGTGCAAAACTAGTTGCATGTCTGTCGGTGGAACCGGTCTCATGAACGTGGTCATGTAAGGTTGGTCCGGGCCGCTTCATCCAACAATACCGCCGAATCAAAATAAGACATTGGTGGTAAGCAGTATGACGATCACCACCCACAACTCTTTGTGTTCTACTCATGCATACCATCTACGCAGACCTGGCTCGGATGCCACTGTTGGGAAACGTAGCATGCAATTTTAAAAAAATCCTAGCTCACGCAAGATCTATCTAGGAGATTCATAGAAACGAGAGGGGAAGAGTGTGTCCACATACCCTCGTAGACCGAAAGCGAAAGCATTTGACAACGCGGTTGATGTAGTCGAACTTCTTCTCGTTCCGACCGATCAAGCACCGAACGTACAACACCTCCGAGTTCTGCACACGTTCAGCTCGATGACTTCCCTTGAACTCTTGATCCAGCAAAGTGTCAAGGAAGTAGATGAGTTCCGTCAGCACGATGGCGTGGTGACGGTGATGGTGATGTGATCCGTGCAGGGCTTCGCCTAAGCACTACGAAGATATGACCGGAGGCGTAAACTATGGAGGGGGGCACTGTTGGAAATATGCCCTAGAGGCAATAATAAATGGTTATTATTATATTTCTGTGTTCATGATAATAGTCTTTTATTCATGCTATAATTGTATTGTCCGGAAATCGTAATACATGTGTGAATACATAGACCACAACCTGTCCCTAGTAAGCCTCTAGTTGACTAGCTCGTTGATCAACAGATAGTCATGGTTTCCTGACTATGGACATAGGATGTCATTGATAACGGGATCACATCATTAGGAGAATGATGTGATGGACAAGACCCAACTTAAGCATAGCATAAAAGATCGTGTAGTTTCGTTTGCTAGAGCTTTTCCAATGTCAAGTATCTTTTCCTTAGACCATGAGGTCGTGCAACTCCCGGATACCGTAGGAGTGCTTTGGGTGTGCCAAACGTCACAACGTAACTGGGTGACTATAAAGGTGCATTACGGGTATCTCCGAAAGTGTCTGTTAGGTTGGCATGGATCGAGACTGGGATTTGTCACTCCGTGTAAACGGAGAGGTATCTCTGGGCCCACTCGGTATTGCATCATCATAATGAGCTCAATGTGACTAAGGCGTTAGTCACGGGATCATGCATTGCGGTACGAGTAAAGAGACTTGCCGGTAACGAGATTGAACTAGGTATTGGGATACCGACGATCGAATCTCGGGCAAGTAACATACCGATTGACAAAGGGAATTGCATACGGATTGATTGAATCCTCGACACCGTGGTTCACCCGATGATATCATCGTGGAACATGTGGGAGCCAACATGGGTATCCAGATCCCGCTGTTGGTTATTGACCGGAGAGGCGTCTCGGTCATGTCTGCATGTCTCCCGAACCCGTAGGGTCTACACACTTAAGGTCCGGTGACGCTAGGGTTGTAGAGATATATGTATGCGGAAACCCGAAAGTTTTTCGGAGTCCCGGATGAGATCCCGGACGTCACGAGAGTTCCGGAATGGTCTGGAGGTGAAGAATTATATATAGGAAGTCCAGTTTTGGCCACCGGGAAAGTTTCGGGGGTTATCGGTATTGTACCGGGACCACCGGAAGGGTCCCGGGGGTCCACCGGGTGGGGCCACCTGTCCCGGAGGGCCCCGTGGGCTGAAAGTGGAAGGGAACCAGCCCCTAGTGGGCTGGGGCGCCTCCTTGGGCCTCCCCCCATGCGCCTAGGGTTGGGAACCCTAGGGGGGGGGGAGTTCCCCCTTGCCTTGGGGGGCAAGGCAACCCCTTCCCCCCTTGGCCGCCGCCCCCCCAACCCTAGATGGGTTTTGGCCGGCTCCCCCCTCCCAAGGGGTCCTATAAATAGTGGGGGGGAGGGAGGGCAGCAAACCTACAGCCTTTGGCGCCTCCCTCCTCCCCTACAACACCTCTCTCTCTCGCGCAGAAGCTCGGCGAAGCCCTGCCGAAGAGCCGCTACATCCACCACCACGCCGTCGTGCTGTTGGATCTCCATCAACCTCTCCTTCCCCCTTGCTGGATCAAGAAAGGAGGAGACGTCGCTGCACCGTACGTGTGTTGAACGCGGAGGTGCCGTACGTTCGGCACTCGGTCATCGGTGATTTGGATCACGGCGAGTACGACTCCGTCATCCACGTTCATTGGAACGCTTCCGCTCGCGATCTACAACGGTATGTAGATGCACTCCCTTCCCCTCGTTGCTAGTAGACTCCATAGATGCATCTTGGTGAGCGTAGGAAAATTTTAATATTATGCTACGATTCCCAACAGTGGCATCATGAGCCAGGCCTATGCGTAGTTACTATGCACGAGTAGAACACAAAGAAGTTGTGGGCGTTGATGTTGCCAATTCTTCTTGCCGCTACTAGTCGTTTCTTGTTTCGGCGGCATTGTAGGATGAAGCGGCCCGGACCGACCTTACACGTACGCTTACGTGAGACAGGTTCCACCGATTGACATGCACTAGTTGCATAAGGTGGCTAGCGGGTGTCTGTCTCTCCTACTTTAGTCGAAACAGATTCGATGAAAAGGGTCCTTATGAAGGGTAAATAGAAATTGGCAAATCACATTGTGGTCATACGTAGGTAAGAAACGTTCTTGCTAGAAACCTACAAACCACGTAAAAACTTGCAACAACAATTAGAGGACGTCTAACTTGTTTTTGCAGCAAGTGCTATGTGATGTGATATGGCCAGAAGATGTGATGAATGATATATGTGATGTATGAGATTGATCATATTCTTGTAATAGGAATCACGACTTGCATGTCGATGAGTATGACAACCGGCAGGAGCCATAGGAGTTGTCTTTATTATTTTGCATGACCTGCGTGTCATTGAATAACGCCATGTAATTTACTTTACTTTGTTGCTAAACGCGTTAGCCATACAAGTAGAAGTAATCGTTGGCGTGACGACTTCATGAAGACACAATGATGGAGATCATGATGATGGAGATCATGGTGTCATGCCGGTGACGAAGATGATCATGGTGCCCCGAAGATGGAGATCAAAGGAGCATGATGATATTGGCCATGTCATGTCACTGTTTGATTGCATATGATGTTTATCATGTTTTTGCATCTTATTTGCTTAGAACGACATAGCAAGTAGGATGATCCCTTATAATAATTTCAAGAAAGTGTTCACCCTAACTGTGCACCGTTGCGAAGGTTCGTCGTTTCGAAGCACCACGTGATGATCGGGTGTGATAGATTCTTACGTTCGAATACAACGGGTGTTGACGAGCCTAGCATGTACAGACATGGCCTCGGAACACACGCAATACACTTAGGTTGACTTGACGAGCCTAGCATGTACAGACATGGCCTCGGAACACGGAGGACCGAAAGGTCGAGCATGAGTCGTATAGAAGATACGATCAACATGGAGATGTTCACCGAGCTTGACTAGTCCGTCTCACGTGATGATCGGACAAGGCCTAGTTGAACTCGGATCATGTTTCACTTAGATGACTAGAGGGATGTCTATCTGAGTGGGAGTTCATTAAATAATTTGATTATATGAACTTAATTATCATGAACTTAGTCTAAATCTTTACACTATGTACTGTAGATCAAATGGCCCACGTTGTCCTCAATTTCAACGCGTTCCTAGAGAAAACCAAGCTGAAAGATGATGGCAGCAACTATACGGACTGGGTCCGGAACCTGAGGATCATCCTCATAGCAGCCAAGAAAGATTATGTCCTAGAAGCACCGCTAGGTGAAGCACCAATCCCTGAGAACCAAGACGTTATGAACGCTTGGTAGCAGCGTGCTGATGATTACTCCCTCGTTCAGTGCGGCATGCTTTATAGCATAGAACCGGGTCTCCAAAAGCGTTTTGAGAAACATGGAGCATATGAGATGTTCGAGGAGCTGAAACTGGTTTTTCAAGCTCATGCCCGGGTCGAGAGATATGATGTCTCCGGCAAGTTCTTCAGCTGTAAAATGGAGGAGAACAGTTCTGTTAGTGAGCACATACTCAGAATGTCTGGGTTGCACAACCGCTTGTCTCAGCTGGGAGTTAATCTCCCGGATGACGCGGTCATTGACAGAATCCTCCAGTCGCTTCCACCAAGCTACAAGAGCTTTGTGATGAACTACAATATGCAGGGGATGGAAAAGACCATTCCCGAGGTGTATTCAATGCTGAAATCAGCTGAGGTAGAGATCAGAAAAGAACATCAAGTGTTGATGGTGAATAAAACCACTAAGTTCAAGAAGGGCAAGGGTATGAAGAACTTCAAGAAGGACGGCAAGGGACTTGCCGCGCCCGGTAAGCCAGTTATCGGGAAGAAGTCAAAGATTGGACCCAAGCCCGAGACTGAGTGCTTTTATTGCAAGGGAAGTGGTCACTGGAAGCGGAACTGCCCCAAATATTTAGCGGACAAGAAGAAGGCCGGCAACACCCAAGGTATATGTGATATACAAGTAATTGATGTGTACCTTACCAGTACTCGTAGTAGCTCCTGGGTATTTGATACCGGTGCGGTTGCTCATATTTGTAACTCAAATCAGGAACTACGGAATAAACGGAGACTGGCAAAAGACGAGGTGACGATGCGCGTCGGGAATGGTTCCAAGGTCGATGTGATCGCCGTCGGCACGCTACCTCTGCATCTACCCACGGGATTAGTGATAAACCTCAATAATTGTTATTTAGTGCCAGCTTTGAGCATGAACATTGTATCTGGATCTCGTTTAATTCGAGATGGCTACTCATTTAAATCTGAGAATAATGGTTGTTCTATTTATTTGAGAGATATGTTTTATGGTCATGCCCCGCTGGTCAATGGTTTATTTTTGATGAATCTCGAACGTGATGCTACACATGTTCATAGTGTGAATACCAAAAGATGTAAAGTTGATAACGATAGTCCCACATACTTGTGGCACTGCCGCCTTGGTCACATTGGTGTCAAGCGCATGAAGAAGCTCCATGCAGATGGACTTTTGGAGTCTCTTGATTACGAATCATTTGACACGTGCGAACCATGCCTCATGGGTAAGATGACCAAGACTCCGTTCTCCGGAACAATGGAGCGAGCAACCAACTTATTGGAAATCATACATACCGATGTGTGCGGTCCAATGAGTGTTGAGGCTCGCGGAGGATATCGTTATGTTCTCACTCTCACTGATGATTTAAGTAGATATGGGTATGTCTACCTAATGAAACACAAGTCTGAAACCTTTGAAAAGTTCAAGGAATTTCAGAGTGAAGTCGAGAATCAACGTGACAGGAAAATAAAATTCTTACGATCAGATCGTGGTGGAGAATATTTAAGTCACGAATTTGGTACACACTTAAGGAAATGTGGAATAGTTTCACAACTCACGCCGCCTGGAACACCTCAGAGAAATGGTGTGTCCGAACGTCGTAATCGCACTCTATTGGATATGGTGCGATCTATGATGTCTCTTACCGATTTACCGCTCTCATTTTGGGGTTATGCTTTAGAGACTGCCGCATTCACTTTAAATAGGGCACCGTCTAAATCCGTTGAGACGACACCGTATGAATTATGATTTGGGAAGAAACCTAAGCTGTCGTTTCTAAAAGTTTGGGGATGCGATGCTTATGTCAAGAAACTTCAACCTGAAAAGCTCGAACCCAAATCGAAAAAATGCGTCTTCATAGGATACCCTAAGGAAACTATTGGGTATACCTTCTACCTCAGATCCGAAGGCAAGATCTTCGTTGCTAAGAACGGGTCCTTTCTGGAGAAGGAGTTTCTCTCGAAAGAATTGAGTGGGAGGAAAGTGGAACTTGATGAGGTGATAGTCACCCCTTCCGAACCGGAAAGTAGCGCAGCACGGGAAAATGTTCCTGTGGTGCCTACACCGACTGGAGAGGAAGTTAATGATGATGATCATGAAGCTTCGGATCAAGTTGCCACTGAACTTCGTAGGTCCACAAGGACACGTTCCGCACCAGAGTGGTACGGCAACCCTGTCCTGGAAATCATGTTGTTAGACAACGGTGAACCTTCGAACTATGAAGAAGCGATGGCGGGCCCGGATTCCGACAAATGGCTAGAAGCCATGAAGTCCGAGATAGAATCCATGTATGAAAACAAAGTATGGACTTTGACTGACTTGCCCGATGAGCGGCGAGCCATAGAAAACAAATGGATCTTTAAGAAGAAGACGGACGCGGATGGTAATGTGACCATCTACAAAGCTCGACTTGTCGCTAAGGGTTATCGACAAGTTCAAGGGGTTGACTACGATGAGACTTTCTCACCCGTAGCGAAGCTGAAGTCCGTCCGAATAATGTTAGCAATTGCCGCATACTATGATTATGAGATATGGCAGATGGACGTCAAAACGGCATTCCTTAACGGCTTCCTTAAGGAAGAGTTGTATATGATGCAGCCGGAAGGTTTTGTCGATCCTAAGAATGCTAACAAAGTATGCAAGCTCCAGCGCTCAATCTATGGGCTGGTGCAAGCATCTCGGAGTTGGAACATTCGCTTTGATGAGATGATCAAAGCGTTTGGGTTTACACAGACTTATGGAGAAGCCTGTGTTTACAAGAAAGTGAGTGGGAGCTCTGTAGCATTTCTCATATTATATGTGGATGACATATTATTGATGGGAAATGATATAGAATTCTTGGAAAGTATAAAGGCCTATTTGAATAAGTGTTTTTCAATGAAGGACCTTGGAGAAGCTGCTTACATATTAGGCATCAAGATCTATAGAGATAGATCAAGACGCCTCATTGGTCTTTCACAGAGTACATACCTTGACAAGATATTGAAGAAGTTCAGTATGGATCAGTCCAAGAAGGGGTTCTTGCCTGCATTGCAAGGTGTGCAATTGAGCACGGCTCAATGCCCGACCACGGCAGAAGATATAGAAGAGATGAGTGTCATCCCCTATGCCTCGGCCATAGGGTCTATTATGTATGCCATGCTGTGTACCAGACCTGATGTAAACCTTGCCGTAAGTTTGGTAGGAAGGTACCAAAGTAATCCCGGCAAGGAACACTGGACAGCGGTCAAGAATATCCTGAAGTACCTGAAGAGGACTAAGGATATGTTTCTCGTTTATGGAGGTGACGAAGAGCTCGTCGTAAAGGGTTACGTCGACGCTAGCTTCGACACAGATCCGGATGACTCGAAGTCACAGACCGGATACGTGTATATTTTGAATAGAGGAGCAGTAAGCTGGTGCAGTTGCAAGCAAAGCGTCGTGGCGGGATCTACATGTGAAGCGGAATACATGGCAGCCTCGGAGGCAGCACAGGAAGCAGTCTGGATGAAGGAGTTCATTACCGACCTAGGGGTGATTCCCAATGCGTCGGGCCCAATGACTCTCTTCTGTGACAACACTGGAGCTATTGCCCTTGCAAAGGAGCCCAGGTTTCACAGGAAGACCAGGCATATCAAGCGTCGCTTCAACTCCATTCGTGAAAGTGTTCAAAATGGAGACATAGATATTTGTAAAGTACACACGGACCTGAATGTAGCAGATCCGTTGACTAAACCTCTCCCTAAGGCAAAACATGATCAACACCAGGACGCAATGGGTGTTCGATTCATCACAATGTAACTAGATTATTGACTCTAGTGCAAGTGGGAGACTGTTGGAAATATGCCCTAGAGGCAATAATAAATGGTTATTATTATATTTCTGTGTTCATGATAATAGTCTTTTATTCATGCTATAATTGTATTGTCCGGAAATCGTAATACATGTGTGAATACATAGACCACAACCTGTCCCTAGTAAGCCTCTAGTTGACTAGCTCGTTGATCAACAGATAGTCATGGTTTCCTGACTATGGACATAGGATGTCATTGATAACGGGATCACATCATTAGGAGAATGATGTGATGGACAAGACCCAACTTAAGCATAGCATAAAAGATCGTGTAGTTTCGTTTGCTAGAGCTTTTCCAATGTCAAGTATCTTTTCCTTAGACCATGAGGTCGTGCAACTCCCGGATACCGTAGGAGTGCTTTGGGTGTGCCAAACGTCACAACGTAACTGGGTGACTATAAAGGTGCATTACGGGTATCTCCGAAAGTGTCTGTTGGGTTGGCATGGATCGAGACTGGGATTTGTCACTCCGTGTAAACGGAGAGGTATCTCTGGGCCCACTCGGTAATGCATCATCATAATGAGCTCAATGTGACTAAGGCATTAGTCACGGGATCATGCATTGCGGTACGAGTAAAGAGACTTGCCGGTAACGAGATTGAACTAGGTATTGGGATACCGACGATCGAATCTCGGGCAAGTAACATACCGATTGACAAAGGGAATTGCATACGGATTGATTGAATCCTCGACACCGTGGTTCACCCGATGATATCATCGTGGAACATGTGGGAGCCAACATGGGTATCCAGATCCCGCTGTTGGTTATTGACCGGAGAGGCGTCTCGGTCATGTCTGCATGTCTCCCGAACCCGTAGGGTCTACACACTTAAGGTCCGGTGACGCTAGGGTTGTAGAGATATATGTATGCGGAAACCCGAAAGTTGTTCGGAGTCCTGGATGAGATCCCGGACGTCACGAGAGGTTCCGGAATGGTCTGGAGGTGAAGAATTATATATAGGAAGTCCCGTTTTGGCCACCGGGAAAGTTTCGGGGGTTATCGGTATTGTACCGGGACCACCGGAAGGGTCCCGGGGGTCCACCGGGTGGGGCCACCTGTCCCGGAGGGCCCCGTGGGCTGAAAGTGGAAGGGAACCAGCCCCTAGTGGGCTGGGGCGCCTCCTTGGGCCTCCCCCCCATGCGCCTAGGGTTGGGAACCCTAGGGGGGGGGGGAGTTCCCCCTTGCCTTGGGGGGCAAGGCAACCCCTTCCCCCCTTGGCCGCCGCCCCCCCCAACCCTAGATGGGTTTTGGCCGGCTCCCCCCTCCCAAGGGGTCCTATAAATAGTGGGGGGGAGGGAGGGCAGCAAACCTACAGCCTTTGGCGCCTCCCTCCTCCCCTACAACACCTCTCTCTCTCGCGCAGAAGCTCGGCGAAGCCCTGCCGTAGAGCCGCTGCATCCACCACCACGCCGTCGTGCTGTTGGATCTCCATCAACCTCTCCTTCCCCCTTGCTGGATCAAGAAAGGAGGAGACGTCGCTGCACCGTACGTGTGTTGAACGCGGAGGTGCCGTACGTTCGGCACTCGGTCATCGGTGATTTGGATCACGGCGAGTACGACTCCGTCATCCACGTTCATTGGAACACTTCCGCTCGCGATCTACAACGGTATGTAGATGCACTCCCTTCCCCTCGTTGCTAGTAGACTCCATAGATGCATCTTGGTGAGCGTAGGAAAATTTTAATATTATGCTACGATTCCCAACAGTGGCATCATGAGCCAGGCCTATGCGTAGTTACTATGCACGAGTAGAACACAAAGAAGTTGTGGGCGTTGATGTTGCCAATTCTTCTTGCCGCTACTAGTCGTTTCTTGTTTCGGCGGCATTGTAGGATGAAGCGGCCCGGACCAACCTTACACGTACGCTTACGTGAGACAGGTTCCACCGATTGACATGCACTAGTTGCATAAGGTGGCTAGCGGGTGTCTGTCTCTCCTACTTTAGTCGAAACAGATTCGATGAAAAGGGTCCTTATGAAGGGTAAATAGAAATTGGCAAATCACGTTGTGGTCATACGTAGGTAAGAAACATTCTTGCTAGAAACCTACAAACCACGTAAAAACTTGCAACAACAATTAGAGGACGTCTAACTTGTTTTTGCAGCAAGTGCTATGTGATGTGATATGGCCAGAAGATGTGATGAATGATATATGTGATGTATGAGATTGATCATATTCTTGTAATAGGAATCACGACAAACACCTTCGGATATACCTGTAGAACATCTTTATAATCACCCAGTTACGTTGTGACGTTTGATAGCACACAAGGTATTCCTCCGGTATTCGGGAGTTGCATAATCTCATAGTCAAAGGAATATGTATAAGTCATGAAGAAAGCAATAGCAATAAAACTTAACGATCATTATGATAAGCTAACGGATGGGTCTTGTCCATCACATCATTCTCCTAATGATGTGATCCCGTTCATCAAATGACAACACATGTCTATGGTTAGGAAACTTAACCATCTTTGATTAACGAGCTAGTCTAGTAGAGGCTTACTAGGGACACGGTGTTTTGTCTATGTATCCACACATGTATCAAGTTTCCGGTTAATACAATTCTAGCATTAATAATAAACATTTATCATGATATAAGGAAATATAAAACAACAACTTTATTATTGCCTCTAGGGCATATTTCCTTCATATATATATATATATATATATCAGTTCAATGACTACATAACGGTTGAGAAACGTTGCGTGGTTGAACATGCTCATGAGCTGCAGTGGATGGCAAAGGAGCTATAACTCCTTATGTATGTGTTGACTAACAAGTTCGTTGTCGGGGGCATTGTTGCTAAACTTCCTCATTCACGGAGAAGCTTTGTCACTTATTATTGGAAATATGCCCTAGAGGCAATAATATTGTATTATTATATTTCCATATTTATAATTAAGAGTTTATGTTCTATGCTATTATTGCCATGATCCTGGAATGTGCGATTCAGTGGAAAACTCATATGCACGTGTGGGATGATAAATGGTGAATATATGATTCCTGGTCTCGCCTCTAAGATTAGCTCAAGTGTTGTTGGTGATCATGTTTCCCGAATCTTAGGATATCTTTAAGTGTAAGGATAGTACTGAAGCAACTTTAATAATATGACGTTAGTCGAATGATCATAATGAATCGACCCAAACTTGTTTGCTATACTTTGAGATACAATCGTCAAAAGTCAATTGATATAACACAAAGAGTTAACCTGTGATTTAGTTTCTTAGACCATGAGAGTATTGTAGTGACTGCTTACCGTACGTTGAACTTTGGGGTTTCTCAAACGTCATCTTTAACATGTTGATCATAACGACAACTTATAGGTTCATCGGAAAGTTTGACAAGGGACTAAATAGCTCGAAAGTGAGATTTGCTCCTCCGATGATGGAGAGATATTCTTAGGCCCACTCCATGTGATGGCATCCGTCATCGTATGGCTAGACACAGGTGACTAGTTCACGGGGATGACATAACATATGAACGAGAAAGAAGAGCAAAACCGGTAACGAGGAGACTGGTACAGTGAGCATGTGTATGACTCAGGAGGATATCGATATATCTCACCTCAAGTTTTGTAAAGTATTGCGAAGCAAAGGGAATAACACATGGTAACAAAAGCTTCACTCGAATTTCATTCGTGTACTCATAGGGATCGATATGGACGTCCACGATTCCGCTATCGGTCATTGAACAAAAGGGGTTTCGTTCATGTCTATGTTTTACCGAACCTACAGTTTCACTAGCTTAAGGTAATCATGATCTGCTGAGTGTTAGTAGGGCAGGAGTAATGAGAAAATATTTATGAAATAGTTTCATTAATATTCAAAATAGTTTCAAGAGGAACCGAAAGCGTTTCGGGGTTTACCGGGTAATATCGAAAAATAATCACTACTGGAATCTGGCATTTTGCCGTCTGCCAACTCTTTGCCGTCCGCGAGCTGACGGCAAAGAGGTTCTTTGCCGTCCGCTTTGAGGAAACAGACGATAAAGAAAGTGCTGATGGCAAAAAGAGTATTTTCCGTCAGTTGCTTCTTTGCCGTCAGTCAGCTGACGGCCAAGAGCTAAAAGGCAGACGACAAAGAGCCAGGTGGGCCCCACAGGGCACGGCGTGGCTAGGTCAGCTTCTTTGCCGTCTGCTAGCGGACGACAAAGAGGTTCTGTGGGCCAGCCCCAACTGTTGCCCTCTTTGCCGTCTGCTAGCAGACGGCAAAGAAGGCCCACTTAACGGGCGGCTCCGTCGTCTCCCCCCTCTCTCTTTCTCTCTCCCGCCCACACGCCCGCCTCTCCCCTCCTGTCGCCGCCGCCGCAGTCACCGCCGCAGGCCCGCCCCGCCCCCAGGACCCAGCCCCCGCCGCCGTCCAGCACCGCCGCGGCAGGAACCAGGCCGCGGCGGCCGCCCTGCCGCGCCCCGTCGCCGGACTCCTCCCCTGCGTCGCCCCGCCGCGCCCCATCGCCGGGCTCTTCCCTTGCACCGTCTAGCCCCCAGGACCCAGCCCCCGCCGCCGGCCAGCCTCGCTGCGGCAGGAGCCAGGCCGCGGCGGCCGCCCCGCCGCGCCCCGTCGCCGGACTACTCCCCTGCGCCGCCCCGCCCCACCGGCCGACCTCGCCGGAGCAAGGTTAGTTTTTTCCCTGTTTTTTTGTTCTGTTTTTCCTATTTTGTTTTAGGTTAGTGTTTAGTTTTAGTTAGTGCTTGGTTTTAGTTAGTGCTAGGTTTTGTTTTAGTTAGTGCTAGGTTTAGGTTTAGTTTTGAGCTTTTAGGTTTAGGTTTAGGCTTAGATAAATAGAAGAGGAAGAAGAAAGATGAAAAGAAAAGTAGAAGAAGAGGAATGTAGAAGAAGAAAAGAAGAAGAAGAGGAAAAAGGAGGAGAAGAAGAAGAAGAAGAAGAGGAGGAGGAGGAGGAGGCGCAGAAAGAAGAAGAAGAAGAAGAAGAAGAAGAAGAAGAAGAAGAAGAAGAAAGAGGAGAGGAGGAGGAGGAGGAGAAGAAGAAAGCTAGAGGAGAGGAGGAGAAGAAGAAGACCACCGACACCCCGACCCTGGCCCGACCCCGACCACCGACACCACGACACCTGACACCCCGACCACCGACACACCGACCCCGACCCCGACCACCGACACCCCGACCCCGACCCCTACACCCTGAGACCCCGACAATCAAAACACCGACCCCCCCACCCCGACCCCCGACACCCTGACACCACACCCCGACCCCGACACCCCGACCCCGACACCCTAACACCCCGACCCCGACACGACACCCCGGCACGACACCCTGACCCCGACACCCTAACACCCTGACACCGCACCCCGAACCCGACCCCGACCACCTGACACCCCGACACCTGACACCCCGACCACCAACTCCCCGACCCCGACCCCGACCCCGACCACCGACACCCCGACACCTGACACCCCGACCACAGACACCCCGACCCTGACCCCGGCCACCGACACGCCGACACCCCGACACCCTGAGACCCCAACAATCGAAACCCCGACCCCCCCACCCCGACCCCGACCCTCGACACCCTGACACCACACCCCGACACCCTGACAGCACACCCCGACCCCGACCCCGACACCCCGATCGACCCTGACACCCTGACACCACAACCACACCCCGACCCCGACCCCGACGGGGTCGTATATTTGTGAATTATGAGCTAGGTTGTATATTTTTCAATTTTGTTATGCAAAACATCACATATATTAATATTTGTGTTGATCGGGTGTATTTTTATTATGTTCATGATGATGATACACTTAAATTATATACATATTATTATGTTCATGTCAGGTATCCAATTTTTTTATGTTGTACTATTTTTGTTTACTTTTTGTCATTGCAGGTGTTGATAGGATGGTGGGCAAGGGTCCAGAGCGCCCCGAGCCTCCTGCGAGCGCTACTGGGAGGGGTGGTTCCATTATTCCAGCCCAGCCCCTCCGGAGAGCGCTGCTAGACAGTATGCAGACAACTGCGGCGGGCGCTTCTTCATCGGCTGGGAGAGGTCGGGGGAGGACGAAGAAGGCTGGTAGAGGTGGGCGTGGCAGCGGGAGAGGTAGGAAGGCTGTTACGCCTTCCTTGTCGCCACCCTCAGCTGATTCACCCGACCACAGGAGTGCTCCGTCTGACGTGGACCCGTCTCAGACTCCGGTCCATGAGCCTCCGGTCGCTGATCCTTCGCCCCACCAGACTTGGGTCGCCAATCCTTCGCCCCACATGAGTCCGGTGTTGGAAATATGCCCTAGAGGCAATAATAAAATGGTTATTATTATATTTCCTTATTCATGATAATTGTCTATTGTTCATGCTATAATTGTGTTATCCGGAAATCGTAATACATGTGTGAACATATAGACCATAGCATGTCCCTAGTGAGCCTCTAGTTGACTAGCTCGTTGATCAATAGATGGTTACGGTTTCCTGACCATGGACATTGGATGTCATTGATAACGGGATCACATCATTAGGAGAATGATGTGATGGACAAGACCCAATCCTAAGCATAGCACTAGATCGTGTAGTTCGTTTGCTAAAGCTTTTCTAATGTCAAGTATCATTTCCTTAGACCATGAGATCGTGCAACTCCCGGATACCGTAGGAATGCTTTGGGTGTACCAAACGTCACAACGTAACTGGGTGGCTATAAAGGTGCACTACAGGTATCTCCGAAAGTGTCTGTTGGGTTGGCTCGGATCGAGACTGGGATTTGTCACTCCGTATGATGGAAAGGTATCTCTGGGCCCACTTGGTAATGCATCATCATGAGCTCAATGTGACTAAGTAGTTAGTCACGGGATCATGCATTACGGAACGAGTAAAGTGACTTGCCGGTAACGAGATTGAACGAGGTATT
The DNA here is from genome assembly GCF_002575655.3 of Aegilops tauschii subsp. strangulata. Classification (NCBI taxonomy): domain Eukaryota; kingdom Viridiplantae; phylum Streptophyta; class Magnoliopsida; order Poales; family Poaceae; genus Aegilops; species Aegilops tauschii. Next base: position 554,533,708 of record NC_053041.3, on the reverse strand, counting down.
GGGATACCGACGATCGAGCCTCGGGCAAGTAACGTATCGATTGACAAAGGGAATTGTATACGGGATTGCTTGAATCCTCGACATCGTGGTTCATCCGATGAGATCATCGTGGAACATGTGGGAGCCAACATGGGTATCCAGATCCCGCTGTTGGTTATTGGCTAGAGAGGTGTCTCGGTCATGTCTGCATGATTCCCGAACCCGTAGGGTCTACACACTTAAGGTTCGATGACGCTAGGGTTATAAGGAAGGTTTGTATGTGATTACCGAATGTTGTTCGGAGTCTCGGATGAGATCTCGGACGTCACGAGGAGTTTCGGAATGGTCCGGAGGTGAAGATTTATATATGGGAAGTCATCATACGGTCACCGGAAATATTCGGGGGTATACCGGTATTGTACCGGGACCACCGGAGGGGTTCCGGGGGTCCACCTGCCCCGGAGGGCCTTATGGGCTGTAGGTGGAAGGGAACCAGCCCTAAGTGGGCTGGGCGCCAACCCCCCCAGGGCCCATGCGCCTAGGGTTTGGGGGGAACCCTAAAGGGGGGCGCCCCCCTTGCTTGGGGGGCAAGCTCCCTCCCCCTTGGCCGCCCCCCTCTAGATCTCATCTAGAGGGGCCGGCCCCCTTCCTCCTTCTCCATATAAATAGAGGGGTGAGGGGAGGGTTGCAACACAACATCCAAGGCGCAGCCCCTCCCCTCCCCAACACCTCTCCTCCTCCGCGTGTGCTTGGCGAAGCCCTGCTGGAGAACTGTCACTCCACCACCACCACGCCGTCGTGCTGCTATTGGAGCCTTCTTCCTCAACCTCTCCCTCCTCCATGCTGGATCAAGGCGCGGGAGACGTCATCGGGCTGCACGTGTGTTGAACGCGGAGGCACCGTTGTTCGGTGCTTGGATCGGATTCTGCCGCGATCTGAATCGCTACGTATACGACTCCCTCATCCGTGTTCTTGCAACGCTTCCGTCTCGCGATCTTCAACGGTATGAAGATGCACTCTCATCTCTCTCGTTGCTAGTTACTCCATAGATTGATCTTGGTGATGCGTAGAAAATTTTAAGTTCTGCTACAATCCCCAACAGTGGCATCATGAGCTAGGTCTATGCGTAGTTTCTATGCACGAGTAGAACACAAGTTGTTGTGGGCGTCGATTTTGTCAATTTACTTGCCGTTACTAGTCTTATCTTGATTCGGCGGCATCGTGGGATGAAGCGGCCCGGACCGACCTTACACGTACGCTTACGTGAGACAGGTTCCACCGACTGACATGCACTAGTTGCATAAGGTGGCTAGCGGGTGTCTGTCTCTCCCACTTTAGTCGGATCGGATTCGATGAAAAGCGTCCTTATGAAGGGTAAATAGAAATTGGCATATCACGTTGTGGTTTTGGCGTAGGTAAGAAATGTTCTTGCTAGAAACCTATAGCAGCCACGTAAAAAATTGCAACAATAATTAGAGGACGTCTAACTTGTTTTTGCAGCAAGTGTCATGTGATGTGATATGGCCAGATGGATGTGATGAATGATATATGTGATGTATGAGATTGATCATGTTCTTGTAATAGGAATCACGACTTGCATGTCGATGAGTATGACAACCGGCAGGAGCCATAGGAGTTGTCTTAATTTATTTATGACCTGCGTGTCAACTGAAACGTCATGTAATTACTTTACTTTATTGCTAACCCTTAGCCATAGTAGTAGAAGTAATAGTTGGCGAGACAACTTCATGAAGACACGATGATGGAGATCATGGTGTCATGCCGGTGACGATGATGAACATGGCGCCCCGAAGATGGAGATCAAAAGGAGCAAAGTGAGATTGGCCATATCATGTCACTATTTGATTGCATGTGATGTTTATCATGTTTTACATCTTATTTGCTTAGAACGACGGTAGCATAAATAAGATGATCCCTCGCTAAAATTTCAAGAAAGTGTTCCCCTTAACTGTGCACCGTTGCGAAGGTTCGTTGTTCCGAAGCACCACATGATGATCGGGTGTGATAGGTTCTAACATTCGCATACAATGGGTGTAAGCCAGATTTACACACGCAATATACTTAGGTTGACTTGACGAGCCTAGCATGTACAGACATGGCCTCGGAACACAAGAGACCGAAAGGTCGAGCATGAGTCGTATAGCAGATACGATCAACACGAAGATGTTCATCGATGATGACTAGTCCGTCTCACGTGATGATCGGACACGGCCTAGTTGACTCGGATCATGTATCACTTAGATGACTAGAGGGATGTCTGTCTGAGTGGGAGTACTTTAATAATTTGATTAGATGAACTTAATTATCATGAACTTAGTCTAAAATCTTTACAATATGTCTTGTAGATCAAATGGCCCACGCTAATGTCAACCTCAACTTCAACGCGTTCCTAGAGAAAACCAAGCTGAAAGACGATGGTAGCAACTATACGGACTGGGTCCGAAACTTGAGGATCATCCTCATAGCTGCCAAGAAAGCATATGTCCTTGAAGCACCGCTAGGTGAAGCACCCGTCCCAGCAAACCAAGACGTTATGAACGCCTGGCAAACACGTGTTGATGATTACTCCCTGGTTCAGTGCGGCATGCTTTACAGCTTAGAACCGGGGCTCCAAAAGCGTTTCGAGCAGCACGGAGCATATGAGATGTTCCAAGAGCTGAAAATGGTTTTCCAAGCTCATGCTCGGGTCGAGAGATATGAAGTCTCCGACAAGTTCTACAGTTGTAAGATGGAGGAGAATAGTTCCGTCAGCGAACACATACTCAAAATGTCTGGGTTGCACAACCGCTTGTCTCAGCTGGGAGTTAATCTCCCGGATGACGCGGTCGTTGACAGAATCCTTCAGTCGCTCCCACCTAGCTACAAGAGCTTTATGATGAACTTCAATATGCAGGGGATGGAAAAGACCATTCCTGAGGTATATTCGATGCTGAAATCAGCGGAGGTGGAGATCAAAAAGGAACATCAACTGTTGATGGTGAATAAGACCACTAGGTTCAAGAAAGGCAAGGGTAAGAAGAACTTCAAGAAAGACGGCAAGGGAGTTGCCGCGCCCGGTAAGCAAGCTGCCGGGAAGAAGACAAAGAATGGACCCAAGCCTGAGACTGAGTGCTTTTATTGCAAGGGAAACAGTCACTGGAAGCGGAACTGCCCCAAGTACTTAGCGGATAAGAAGGCCGGCAATACCAAAGGTATATGTGATATACATGTTATTGATGTGTACCTAACCAGCGCTCGTAGTAGCTCCTGGGTATTTGATACCGGTGCGGTTGCTCATATTTGTAACTCAAAGCAGGAGCTGCGGAATAAGCGGAGACTGGCAAAGGACGAGGTGACGATGCGCGTCGGGAATGGTTCCAAGGTCGATGTGATCGCCGTCTGCACGCTGCCTCTACATTTACCTACGGGATTAGTTTTAAACCTCAATAATTGTTATTTAGTGCCAGCTTTGAGCATGAACATTGTATCTGGATCTCGTTTAATGCGAGATGGCTACTCATTTAAATCCGAGAATAATGGTTGTTCTATTTATATGAGAGATATGTTTTATGGTCATGCCCCTCTGGTCAATGGTTTATTCTTAATGAATCTCGAACGTGATGTTACACACATTCATAGTGTGAATGCCAAGAAATGTAAGGTTGATAATGATAGTCCCACATACTTGTGGCACTGCCGCCTTGGTCACATTGGTGTCAAACGCATGAAGAAACTCCATGCAGATGGACTTTTGGAGTCTCTTGATTATGAATCATTTGACACGTGCGAACCATGCCTCATGGGCAAAATGACCAAGACTCCGTTCTCCGGAACAACGGAGCGAGCAACCAACTTATTGGAAATCATACATACTGATGTGTGCGGTCCAATGAGCGTTGAGGCTCGCGGTGGCTATCGTTATGTTCTCACCCTCACCGATGACTTGAGTAGATATGGGTATGTCTACTTAATGAAACACAAGTCTGAGACCTTTGAAAAGTTCAAGGAATTTCAGAGTGAGGTTGAGAATCAATGTGACAAGAAAATAAAGTTCTTACGATCATTTCGTGGAGGGGAATATTTGAGTCACGAATTTGGCACACACTTAAGGAAATGTGGAATTGTTTCACAACTCACGCCGCCTAGAACACCTCAGCGTAATGGTGTGTCCGAACGTCATAATCACACTCTATTGGATATGGTGCGATCTATGATGTCTCTTACCGATCTACCGCTATCATTCTGGGGTTATGCTTTAGAGACTGCCGCATTCACTTTAAATAGGGCTCCGTTGAAATCCGTTGAGATGACACCGTATGAATTATGGTTTGGAAAGAAACCTAAGCTGTCGTTTCTTAAAGTTTGGGGATGCGATGCTTATGTCAAGAAACTTCAACCTGAAAAGCTCGAACCCAAGTCGGAAAAATGCGTCTTCATAGGATACCCTAAGGAAACCATTGGGTATACCTTCTACCTCAGATCCGAAGGCAAGATCTTCGTTGCCAAGAACGGGTCCTTTCTGGAGAAAGAGTTTCTTTCGAAAGAAGTAAGTGGGAGGAAAGTGGAACTTGATGAGATGACCCCTCTCGAACCAGAAAGTAGCGCAGCACAAGAAAATGTTTCTGTGGTGCCTGCACCGACTAGAGAGGAAGTTAATGATGACGATCATGATCAAGTTACCACTGAACTTCGTAGGTCCACAAGGACACGTTCCGCACCAGAGTGGTACGGCAACCCTGTCCTGGAAATCATGTTGTTGGACAACGGTGAACCTTTGAACTATGAAGAAGCAACGGCGGGCCCAGATTCCAACAAATGGCTTGAAGCCATGAAGTCCGAGATAGAATCCATGTATGAAAACAAAGTATGGACTTTGACTGACTTGCCCGATGAGCGGCGAGCCATAGAAAACAAATGGATCTTTAAGAAGAAGACGGACGCGGATGGTAATGTGACCATCTATAAAGCTCGACTTGTCGCTAAGGGTTATCGACAAGTTCAAGGAGTTGACTATGATGAGACCTTCTCACCCGTAGCGAAGCTGAAGTCCGTCCGAATCATGTTAGCAATTGCCGCATTCTACGATTATGAAATATGGCAAATGGACGTCAAAACAGCATTCCTTAACGGCTTCCTTAAGGAAGAATTGTATATGATGCAGCCGGAAGGTTTTGTCGATCCTAAGAATGCTGACAAAGTATGCAAGCTCCAGCGCTCAATCTATGGGCTGGTGCAGGCATCTCGGAGTTGGAACATTCGCTTTGATGAGATGATCAAAGCGTTTGGGTTTACACAGACTTATGGAGAAGCCTGTGTTTACAAGAAAGTGAGTGGGAGCTCTGTAGCATTTCTCATATTATATGTGGATGACATACTATTAATGGGAAATGATATAGAATTCTTGGAAAGTATAAAGGCCTACTTGAATAAGTGTTTTTCAATGAAGGACCTTGGAGAAGCTGCTTACATATTAGGCATCAAGATCTATAGAGATAGATCGAGACGCCTCATAGGTCTTTCACAAAGCACATACCTTGACAAGATATTGAAGAAGTTCAATATGGATCAGTCCAAGAAGGGGTTCTTGCCTGTATTGCAAGGTGTGAGATTGAGCACGGCTCAATGCCCGACCACGGCAGAAGATAGAGAAAAGATGAGTGTCGACCCCTATGCCTCGGCCATAGGGTCTATTATGTATGCCATGCTGTGTACCAGACCTGATGTAAACCTTGCCATAAGTTTGGTAGGAAGGTACCAAAGTAATCCCGGCATGGAACACTGGACAGCGGTCAAGAACATCCTGAAGTACCTGAAAAGGACTAAGCATATGTTTCTCGTTTATGGAGGTGACGAAGAGCTCGTCGTAAAGGGTTACATCGATGCTAGCTTCAACACAGATCTGGATGACTCTAAGTCACAAACCGGATACGTGTATATTTTGAATGGTGGGGCAGTCAGCTGGTGCAGTTGCAAGCTGAAAGTGCAAGTATCACTTAGATTATATTTTGGTGTGATGACAATGTGGTTAGTGGAACTAATGTTGGTTGCTAAAGTTTATCTCAGGACTTTGGTTCCAAGGTGTCCATTGATGGATGTGTGCGACCCCCCAGTCCAAAAAGATCAAAGGCGTGGTTACCGGCGACTCGAAGGTTTTTCGTTTTGGTTCGATTTGAGTCGTAGGTAAAACCGCACTATCAAGAGGGGTCTTCGTGGAGTTAGTGTCGTGTGGGAATGCCTCCAAGACAGATACACCAGCCCTCCTACACCTCCTCAGATATTCCACTTATTGTGTGCTTTGCCGTGGTGTCCTGTGATGTTTCATCAGAAATCTTCTGGACACCCCGTGTGCACGGGGTCTCTGACCCCCATGCGCACGGGGTAGTCAGAATATTTCGGGACACCCCGTGCGCACGGAGTCTCTGACCCCAGTGCGCACGGGGTACCTCGAAACTCACTGGACACCCCGTGCGCACGGGGCTGACTTGGCCCGTGCGCACGGGGTCCAATGGGCAGAAATCCCCTCCCGGCCAAGAACACTATATAAGCCCCCTTCTTCCTCCTCCATCCCCCAACCCTAATGTCTTGTTGAGCTCCTCCATTGCTACACCCCATTTTGCTCACTACTCTCAATCCCTCCACCCAATCTTGTTGAAACTTTGGGGATTGGGAGAGCAAGACCCGATCTACACTTTGACCAAACCAAATCGCGTTCCGCACAACATTCATCCACCATGACTTGTTAATCTTGGAGCTTGGGCTCCTAGGCGGTTAGAGGTTCCTCCGGAAGCTTCCTTGCTTGTGGTGTGCTCCGGAGAAGTTTGTAAAGGTGTGTTGGTCGCCTTCAAGACCAACCCCGAGTGATTCGAGGCTCATCCGTTGGGGGTGACTCGAAGGAGATTACGGTGAGCCTTCGGTGGCGTTCCACAAGCTTTGGCTCCGGCACCGCTCCAAACGGAGAGTAGCTCTTCCCCAAGGAAGAGTGAACTTCGGGATAAAATCCGCTTCCTCGTCTCACTTGTGGTTAATCCTTTCCCGCACTTTACTTAGCCTTGTATGCTTGTTGGCTTGCTAATTAGTTTGTTGCCTAGCATATTTAGCTTAGAGCTTGCTTGTCATATAGGTTGTGTTCACCTAGTTGCATATCTAGTGAACCCTTTTTATCCGCTAAGCCTTAAAATTGACAAGAAAGAGTAAAATTTGTAGTCTCCTATTCACCCCCCGCCCTCTAGTCGACCGTATCGATCCTTTCAATTGGTATCAGAGCCTCGTGCTCTAATATAAGGTTTTACAACCTTAGAGGATATGGTCGATCTAGGGAATGAGGGAGGTGACGCACCACTTGCGGAGGATGGTCAAAACCTACCCCCCGCCGCGGCTGACGCACTTGTTGCTCCAGTCGTTGCTCCCGTCGCCCCCATTAACCCGGGGGCCCCGTTGACCACGGCCGATATTCTTTCAATGTTTGCGGACCTCAAAACTGCTATGTTGAAAGAAGTTCGCTCCTCGGTCAAGGAGGAAATTGATGCTCGCTTAAAGCCCTCGACATCCGCCTCAAACTCATTTGATCCAAATGCGGTTCATGATGCGGATGATTCGAGAGAACCTCTTGCATCCTGGGCTCGCACTCAAGTTCCCAAGTACAATGCCGTGGAACCCTTTTACTCACCACAACCCTTGCAGCACCCTCGCATTAATCCTGTGGGGCCTCCGCCCCCTTTGAAAGCTAACGCGTTTGCTAAGTGGAAGCTAGATATGGAGTCTCATATTCGCAGTGCATCTACACAACTATGGTGGATTGTGGTCAACGGTTTCAACCCCAAGGATCCCATGAATCTCACTCCAAGAGAAGCGGTTGATGATCAACTCAATGCTACCGCCCACAACATGTTGCGCACCGCGGTGACCGATGACTATAGTGACTCCATTGCTCTACTCAAGACCGCCAAGGAAATTTGGGATTGCCTTGAGGAGGCCCTCGAAGGTGATGAAGCAATTCGAAGATCTCGGTTGGCTTTGCTCAAGCAAGAAGTCAACCTATTTGTGAGAAATGAGGATGAGTCCGCGGAAGAGGTATATCGAAGGTTGAAGTCTCTTGTGCTCAATTTGAGAACCTTTGGGTGCACTTGGGCAAATGATGATTTCATTAAGGACAAGTTCATTGATGCTATGGTTCTCACGGAACATACCATGGTGATGATGATACATCAACGCCCGGACTATCAAAAGTTGACCGCGGCAGAAGTTGTATTCACTTTCTCAACTCATGTTCTTTTGGAGACCAAGTCCAAGAATACCTTTGCCATAGCTCAAGCCACCAAGAACTCAAATCTTGCATTGAAGGCCAAGAAAGTAGTTGCCCAACCCTCAAGGGATGAAGAAGTTGTTGAAGAGACTTGTGAGGAAGATGTTGACACCTCATGCCCGGCAAATGACTTTGCGGAAGACTTGGCTCTCTTGGTCAAGAAATATTCCGGGACCATGGCAAACAAAGGGAAGAATCTGCAAGGAAGATCGTTTGGACTAAGAAAATGCTACAATTGTGATAGCCCAAGACATTTTGTGCACGATTGTCCTTATGAGAGACGTGAAGACAAGTCCGAGAAGCTTGTGCTCAAGAAGAAGAAGTTCACCAAGTTTTCCAAGAGGAAAGATGACAAGGCTCTTGTTCATGAGGAGTACATGTCCGGAGATGAAGATGACGGTGATGATGATCATGTGGGCACGGCCGCCATTGCCATGCATGCCACTACCTCCTCCTCCACCACCGGCCTCTTCGACTCTCCCAACGAGGACAAGCCGTTCACTCATCATTGTCTCATGGCCAAAGAGGTAAAAACAAAGTCCAAATCTCTAAAACCCTTCATCCACACTCCCAATGTTTCATGTGAGATAGTGGAGGATGAGTGTGATGATGGTGTGGATAATGATGAGGAATCCTTGATGGCTTTCATGAAAACTCTTCATGGTGAAGCTCGTGCTTGTTTTAGCGATCTCCTTAAATCACTCGCCGAACGTGATGATTTTATTGAGAACGTTGAAAACCTCCTCATAGAGGAAAAAGAGAGAGTCGAACTCCTTGAGCACGAGCTACATGAAGAGAGTGTCATGAGAGCATCACTTGAGGAAGCCTTGTCTTCTCATAAAATTGACTTCGTTAAAACCGATGATGCGTTGCAACTTGCTCTTGAGAACAAAGATGCCCTTAAAGTAAGGGTTGAAAAGCTTCTAGTTGATCACACGAGACTTGTTGAGGAACATGAGCTCCTTGTGACTAGTTCCAAGGTTGTCAAAGGTGACCTCATTGCCCTCACCGAGTCTTATGCTCAACTTAAAGCTACAACCATTAAGGCTCTTACTTCCGTCCCTCATATTGATTTAAACGATGAATCTTGTACGGCTAACTTTGCTCATGATTGCACCTCTCTCCAAGAGGAGAATAAGAAGTTAAAAGCCCAAATTGAGAAAGGGCTTGTGTCGTGCATTTAAGGGGAGAAAAATCTCAATGACCTCTTGAGCAACCAAAAGGAGTGTGTTGCCAAGGAGGGAATTGGGTTTGACCCCTCTTCTAAGAAGAAGAAGACCAAGAAGAAGAGCCACAAGAAGAAGATCGGTCCTACTCCTCCTCCCCAACAAAAGATAGCATTTGTTCATGAAGGACACAAGGAGAAGGAGAAGGAAAAAGGGAATGTTGGGGATGGCAAGGTCACTAGGGACAAGGCCATTCCCAAAGAGTTTGCCGGCAAGAACAACCCATCTTATGTCCTCATGAGAGGAGATGATGGTTATACCTTTGCTAAATTTGTTGGCACTAACTATGATGATTATGCTTGGACTATTTGGGTTCCTAAGACCCTTGTTGCTAACTCCCTAGGACCCATTGCAAAATGGGGACCTAAAATCAAAGCTTGATTCTTGTAGGACTATACCTCCGGTGGAACACAATGGGTGATCGATAGTGGTTGCACCAATCATATGACCGGAGAGAGGGAGATGCTTGTGGAGTTCATTGATTCGCTCAAGGCCACTTCAAACATCTCTTTTGGTGACAATAGCAAGGGCAAGGTATTGGGTTTGGGCAAGGTGGTAATCTCTAGTGATGCATCACTTAAGAATGTCATGCTGGTTCAATCCCTTCACTACAATTTACTTTCTACATTCAATTGGCACGTGCCGGTTATGATTCTCATTTCGGTGAATTTCATGTGACCGTCTTTAAGAGAAGCAATCTCAAAGTGGTCTTTGTTGGGCATGTTGAAGACAACCTTTACGTGGTTGATTTCTCAAATGAGAAAACTTATCTTGCAACATGTCTAATGGCCAAGGCCGACGTGGGGTGGCTTTGGCACCGTCAGCTAGCACACGTTGGCATGAGAAATTAACAATCTCTCTTAAAGGGGGAGCACATCCTTGGACTAATCAATGTGTCTTTTGCCAAAGATCGTCCTTGTAGTGCTTGCATTGCCGGAAAACTTCATGAAAAAGCTCATAAGGTGACGACTATCATTACCACTTTGAGGCCTCTCGAGCTCATTCACTTGGATCTCTTTGGGCCTCCATCTTATGATAGTTTGGGAGGGAGGAGGTATTGCCTTGTCATTGTCGATGACTATACAAGATATACATGGGTGTTCTTTCTCAAGACTAAAGATGAAACTCAAGACACCTTCATCAACTTTGCCAAAGAAGCTCAACGTCAACATAATTGTGAGATCAAGGCAATTCGAAGTGACAACGGCACCGAGTTCAAAAATTACACTATGAACGAGTTCTTGAGCGATGAGGGGATCAAGCATCAATATGCCGCGCCATACACTCCCGAACAAAATGGTGTTGCGGAAAGGAAGAACCGGACTCTCATTGAGATGGCAAGGACCATGCTTGACGAGTACAAGTCTCCATACAAGCTTTGGGCCGAAGCCATCAACACCGCGTGCCATGCTACAAACCGGCTTTATCTTCGTAAGCTCAAGAACAAGACTCCATATGAACTCCTAATAGGGAGAAAGCCTAACGTCAAATACTTTTGAGTATTCGGTTGTAAGTGTTTCATTCTAAATAAGAAATCCCGTTTAGCTAAGTTTGCGCCTAAAACTTATGAGGGCATATTTGTTGGATATGCATCAAACTCTCATGCTTACCGTGTTCTCAACAAATCCACCGGATGTATTGAGGAAACGGTAAATGTGGAGTTTGATGAAGATAACGGTTCCCGTGCAGAGCAAATTGTTCCTAGTGTTGTAGGTGATGAGGCTCCTTCACAAGCTATAAGGACTATGGGGATAGGCCACATTCGTCCACAAGAAACACCCCAAGTCCAAGTAGAAGAAGCAGGAGTAAGAGCCCCTCTTGTGGATTCTCCACAAGGGAAGTCATCACCGCCACCACAAGGTCAAGATGCTATGGGAAATCATGAACCTATCCAAGAACAAGATCAAGTCCCTCATGTTCCCGAGCAAGATTAAGGGAAAGCTCAACCAAATGGCGAAGAACCAATCCGTGAGGCCCAAGGTCAAGCTCTTGATCAAGAAAAAGATCAATCCCAACCTCAAGTGTCTTCCACATCATCACCTCCAAGTGATCAAGAACTAGAGGTTGTGAAGAGAAGGGTGTCTCCAAGGCTAAAGCATTCTCAAGGCCAAGCGGCCGCCAAGTTAAAGCATCTTCAACATCTCACCGACAACATTTATGGAAGCATCAACAAAGGGGTAACTACTCGTAGACGTTTGGCAAACTTTTGTGAACATCACTCGTTTGTCTCTTGTGTTGAGCCCCTTAAGGTTGAAGATGCACTTGACGACCCGGATTGGGTAAATGCCATGCATGAAGAACTCAACAACTTCACCCGCAACAAAGTATGGACTCTTGTGAAGAGACCCAAAAAACATCATAATGTCATTGGAACAAAGTGGATCTTTAAGAACAAACAAGATGAGCATGGACAAGTCACTAGAAACAAGGCAAGGTTAGTGGCACAAGGGTTCACCCAAGTTGAAGGTTTGGACTTCGGTGAAACCTTTGCCCCCGTTGCCCGTCTTGAGTCCATTCGTATCTTGCTTGCATATGCTTCACATCATGATTTTAAATTGTATCAAATGGATGTGAAGAGTGCATTTCTTAATGGTCCTCTTAAGGAGTTGGTGTATGTCAAACAACCTCCCGGTTTCGAAGATCCCGATCACCCCTCTCACGTTTATGAACTCCATAAGGCGCTCTATGGACTTAAACAAGCACCTCGTGCTTGGTATGATCACCTTACAACGTTCTTAAGCGAGAAGGGGTTCCAGATCAGGTTAATAGATTCCACTCTCTTCACGAAGAGGGTAAAAGGAGAATTGTTTGTGTGCCAAATATATGTTGATGATATTATTTTTGGTTCCACTAACCATGCTATTAACGTTGAGTTTGAGAATCTTATGACCAAGGAATTTGCTATGAGCATGATGGGAGAGTTGAAGTTTTTCCTCGGATTTCAAGTGAAGCAATTGAGAGGAGGAACCTTCATCAAGCAAGCACTTTATATTCAAGACATGCTCAAGAGGTTCAAAATGCAAGATGTCAAGCCCATGAAGACGCCCATGCCCACAAATGGCCAACTTAATCTTGATCCCAATGGTAAAGATGTGGATCAAAAGGTATATCGCTCTATGATCGGTTCTTTGCTTTACCTTTGTGCATCTAGGCCGGATATTATGTTGAGTGTGTGTATGTGTGCAAGATTTCAATCCGCTCCCAAGGAGAGCCATTTTTCGGCAGTGAAAAGAATCCTTCGATATTTGGTTCATACCCCAAACTTGGGCCTTTGGTATCCCAAAGGAGCAACTTTCAAGTTATTGGGATATTCGGATTCGGATTGGGTCGGAGACAAGGTAGACCGCAAGTCCACTTCCGGGTCATGTCAATTCCTAGGGAGGTCATTGGTAAGTTGGTCTTCAAAGAAGCAGAATTGTGTGTCCCTTTCAACCGCCGAGGCCGAGTACATTGCCGCAGGAAGTTGTTGTGCACAATTATTATGGATGAGGCAAACTTTGATGGATTATGGTGTCAAATGTGACAAAGTGCCTCTATTTTGTGACAATGAAAGTGCAATCAAGATCGCCGACAATCCATTGCAACATAGCCGAACCAAACATATTGAGATTCGTCATCACTTCATTCGAGATCATGTGGCCAAGGGAGACATTGATTTATTCCATGTCAACACCGAGAAGCAACTTGCCGACATTTTCACCAAGCCACTTGATGAAGCAAGATTCCGCGAGTTAAGGCATGAGCTGAATATCGTGGATATAAGTAACTTGGATTGAGGTTCTTGCATACACACACATACTCTACTAGTATCTTGTTTTAGATGTAGGCACCTAAGTAGGGGGAGCTAGCTCAACTAATGAGCTATCTTATCCTACTAGTGCATAAATTGAACAAAATCTTTCACATTAGCCATTTGAAGATGGCATTTGTGCTTCAAAGATGAGTATTGGTCTTGGGCCCAAGGTTCATATCTTCGCGGTGCCATACCAAACAAACTCAAACATGGTGGCTTCGGCCACCGCCCTCCGTTGGAGGTTGGATCTTTTTTTATTTTTTTGTGTGGTTCTTCTTGTCCTTGTGTTCGTGTTTCGGTGTGTGTTTTTTTCTCGATTCTCTTCCAGTGCAAGTGCTACACATACTCCTTTCTAGTAGTGTTGGATTTCTTCTGCGACGTGTTCAGAAGTGAGGCGGAAATGCTCTTTGGGGTCTTGGTAAGAATTTGCATTCAGCCATAACCCAACAAGCTTCTTCCTGTCAAAATCCTCTGGATACCCCGTGCCCACGGCCCTTGTACCGTGCGCACGGGGACCCCGTGCCCACGGCCCTTGTACCGTGCGCACGGGCCTCCGTGCGCACGGGGCCTTTAGCCCGTGCGCACGGGATCTACGGTTTCTGGCCCTGAAGAGGTGGGACGTGGGGGGGGGGTTGGGTTCTTTCCCACCCAGTCGCCCCCGCCACGCCCCAGATCGCCTCCAGGCCGTCGCCTCCTTGTCGCCGGTGCTCCTCCGTGCGCCGTGGGACTTTGCTGCTCTGTGGAGATCTCCCGGGATGGGGTCCTCCTCTGGTATCCTCCTCCCCTTGTCCTTCTTTTTCCTCCTTGGATCCTTATTAGTCTAGGGTTTCCTCCTCTACTAGTCTAGGCCAGTCGTTCCCTTGTGATAGACTAGAATCGGATGGGCATTACTATGGCGGTTCTCCCTGCCGCACTCACTCCCGGATCTCGATCTGGAAGTAGTTGCCGCTGGGCGAACCCCGTGTCCACGGGCCTTGTACCATGCGCACGGGACCCCCGTGTCCACGGTGGTCAGACCCCCGTGTGCACGGGGTACACAGTGGTGCCAGTCCTGTTTCTTCTCTGTCTTCCATTCCTCGCCAGCTTCTCGAGCACTTGTACTTATTTGTGTCTCTCGTGTTTGTTGTGTTTTGTTGCTGTTGTGTTTCAGACTCTGCTGACAAGAGGTCCGAGCTCCGTCGCAAGCGCACCAAGGCAGGTTCCAGGGAATTCACTTTGGCTCTTCGTCAGCCGTCCGAAAGAATTGGTCAGGGCTCTGAGCTGGGCCGTGTTCGCCGTGCCGCCTCCAAGCAGCCAGTGATTGAAGCCTCCGAGGATTCAGAAGAGGAGTTTGATTCGCAGGAAGATGCTCACTATGAGAACCCCGCAGATGTAGAGATAGAAGATGAGGATGATTCTGCTGATGATGTTGATGAGGAGGAAGGAGAGGAACATGTGCTCCCAGGAGGTCGGAATGTCAAGAATCTACCTCTCTCTAAGTGGACCAAGCCAGAGATTTGGGCTCGCAGGCAGGATTTCCCCTATGTGCCAAACACTGATGCAGGGGTTGACCCAAGATTCAAGAGTGATTTTCAACACCGTGTGTTCTCTGAGTTGATCATGACCAAGAAAAACAAGTTTGCCCCCCACAAGCAAATCAATGTGGAGGCTCTTCGGGACAATGATCATATCTATCCTGGTGTGTATAATGCTCTTGGGAGGCTTGGCTTGATCCCGTTCGTCGCCTTCCACCATCCGTACAGTGAAGATCTTGTGATGCAGTTCTTTGCCACCGTATACTTCCACAGTGATGAGGCTCGCACTATGACTTGGATGTCTGGCACATATGAGTGTGAGGCCTCCATGGCCAAGTTCTCTGGCATCATTCCTTATCGGTTCTTTGCTGAGGAGCATCCTGAGTATGGCCGTGCTCGGGAGACAGGTAGAGACAAGGATGAGATTGCTTTTGCTTACAAGCCAGACAAGGCCTTCACCACCGGTTCTATCAAACATTTGAAGCCAACCTATGATACTATGCGTCACATTCTTAGGTACACGCTTAATCCTAAGACCGGGGACTCTCACAATCTGAGGAGCTCCATGTTGGACATCTTTGTCTACCTTCATGACAAGAAGAAAGTGGATGTTCTGGACTTCATGTTCTTTGAGATCAGGCAGTGTGTTCAGGAGAACAAGTCATGCATCTATGCTCCGTTCATCCAAGCTTTGATTGAGTATGTCTGTCCCGCCAGGTACATTGCCAAGTACCGCACCTCCTTTTAGAAGCGTGATGCCAACTGGCTTCCGGCTGCTCCTCCACCATATGTGCCTCCCAAGAAGGGGCACAACCCCAGGCCTGAGGATCGTGCTACCTACACTGAGGGATGTTCATCCTATGTGCGGATTCCGCGTAGCAAAGGGAAGCAGGTTGCTACTGATGCCAGTTTCACCAGAGAGGAGAAGAAGTCTCTTCTGAAGACCGTGAGCAACATGTTCAAAATGTGTCAGTCCATTCAGCGCCGTCAGCTCAAGGAGATCAACAAGGGCAAGCTGGTGAGGCGTCAGAAGAAGGCTGAGCGTGCTGCAGCTGGTGAGGAGGTTGGTCCAGGGTCCGAGGACAACGACAGTGTGGCCACAACTCGTTCTTTTCCCTTGGAGGGATGGCACTTTGATGATGATGATGATGCTTCGAGCGCACCTCCTCTTGTCTAGAGTCTCGTTAGCATCGCCTTTTCCCTTTTTGTTGTCTTGATGACAAAGGGGGAGAAGTGTTCTATTAGGGGTGTTTGCAGTTGGTTTCAGTTGGGTGAGATATCAAGGCCTCGTTTGTTTTGGTTGTGTTTATTTGGCTTGAGATACTCTTATTTACTTGCTTTCGCGGTGTGGTCGTGAGCTACCTAGTCTATGTGAGAGACTATCTACTTTATGGAATTTATCTATGCTTATGTTGATATATCTTGTGGAGTATGATCAAGCTTCTATCGGTTAGTCTCACGTTTTCTGCTCACCACACTTGCATGTGATCTAGGCACCGTGTTGGGTATTATTATGTTGATCGCATGCCTTGAAAATGTGGATCTAGGGGGAGCCTCATATGTGTGTGCTTGATGCATAATCAAGCATTTTTTCCTTGCACATATATAGGGGGAGCTCCTTTGATCAACTATTGTCGCATGGCTGTTTACTTAAGTTGTATCCTGTATGCCATGTCCTAACCATATTGTCATCAATGCACCAAAAAGGGGGAGATTGAAAGTGCAAGTATCACTTAGATTATATTTTGGTGTGATGACAATGTGGTTAGTGGAACTAATGTTGGTTGCTAAAGTTTATCTCAGGACTTTGTTCCAAGGTGTCCATTGATGGAGGTGTGCAACCCCCCAGTCCAAAAAGATCAAAGGCGTGGTTACCGGCGACTCGAAGGTTTTTCGTTTTGGTTCGATTTGAGTCGTAGGTAAAACCGCACTATCAAGAGGGGTCTTCGTGGAGTTAGTGTCGTGTGGGAATGCCTCCAAGACAGATACACCAGCCCTCCTACACCTCCTCAGATATTCCACTTATTGTGTGCTTTGCCGTGGTGTCCTGTGATGTTTCATCAGAAATCTTCTGGACACCCCGTGTGCACGGGGTCTCTGACCCCCGTGCGCACGGGGTAGTCAGAATATTTCGGGACACCCCGTGCGCACGGGGTCTCTGACCCCAGTGCGCACGGGGTACCTCGAAACTCACTGGACACCCCGTGCGCACGGGGCTGACTTGGCCCGTGCACACGGGGTCCAACGGGCAGAAATCCCCTCCCGGCCAAGAACACTATATAAGCCCCCTTCTTCCTCCTCCATCCCCCAACCCTAGTGTCTTGTTGAGCTCCTCCATTGCTACACCCCATTTTGCTCACTACTCTCAATCCCTCCACCCAATCTTGTTGAAACTTTGGGGATTGGGAGAGCAAGACCCGATCTACACTTTGACCAAACCAAATCGCGTTCCGCACAACATTCATCCACCATGACTTGTTACTCTTGGAGCTTGGGCTCCTAGGCGATTAGAGGTTCCTCTGGAAGCTTCCTTGCTTGTGGTGTGCTCCGGAGAAGTTTGTAAAGGTGTGGTGGTCGCCTTCAAGACCAACCCCGAGTGATTCAAGGCTCATCCGTTGGGGGTGACTCGAAGGAGATTACGGTGAGCCTTCGATGGCGTTCCGCAAGCTTTGGCTCCGGCACCGCTCCAAACGGAGAGTAGCTCTTCCCCAAGGAAGAGTGAACTTCGGGATAAAATCCGTGTCCTCGTCTCACTTGTGGTTAATCCTTTCCCGCACTTTACTTAGCCTTGTATGCTTGTTGGCTTGCTAATTAGTTTGTTGCCTAGCATATTTAGCTTAGAGCTTGCTTGTCATATAGGTTGTGTTCACCTAGTTGCATATCTAGTGAACCCTTTTTATCCGCTAAGCCTTAAAATTGACAAGAAAGAGTAAAATTTGTAGTCTCCTATTCACCCCCCCCTCTAGTCGACCGTATCGATCCTTTCACAAGCAAAGCATCGTGGCGGGATCTACATGTGAAGCAGAGTACATGGCAGCCTCGGAGGCAGCACATGAAGCAATCTGGATGAAGGAGTTCATTGCCGACCTAGGAGTTATTCCCAATGCATCAGGGCCGATGACTCTGTTCTGTGACAAAACTGGAGTTATTGCCCTTGCCAAGGAGCCTAGGTTTCACAAGAAGACCAGGCACATCAAGCGTCACTTCAACTCCATTCGTGAAAATGTTCAAAATGGAGACATAGATATTTGTAAAGTGCATACGGATTTGAATGTCGCAGATCCGTTGACTAAACCTCTTCCACGAGCGAAACATGATCAACACCAGAACTCTATGGGTGTACGATTCATCACAATGTAACTAGATTATTGACTCTAGTGCAAGTGGGAGACTGTTGGAAATATGCCCTAGAGGCAATAATAAAATGGTTATTATTATATTTCCTTGTTCATGATAATTGTCTATTGTTCATGCTATAATTGTGTTATCCGGAAATCGTAATACATGTGTGAACACATAGACCATAACATGTCCCTAGTGAGCCTCTAGTTGACTAGCTCGTTGATCAATAGATGGTTACGGTTTCCTGACCATGGACATTGGATGTCATTGATAACGGGATCACATCATTAGGAGAATGATGTGATGGACAAGACCCAATCCTAAGCATAGCACTAGATCGTGTAGTGCGTTTGCTAAAGCTTTTCTAATGTCAAGTATCATTTCCTTAGACCATGAGATCGTGCAACTCCTGGATACCATAGGAATGCTTTGGGTGTACCAAACGTCACAACGTAACTGGGTGGCTATAAAGGTGCACTACAGGTATCTCCGAAAGTGTCTGTTGGGTTGGCTCGGATCGAGACTGGGATTTGTCACTCCGTATGACGGAGAGGTATCTCTGGGCCCACTCGGTAATGCATCATCATGAGCTCAATGTGACTAAGTAGTTAGTCACAGGATCATGCATTATGGAACGAGTAAAGTGACTTGCCGGTAACAAGATTGAACGAGGTATTGGGATACCGACGATCGAGTCTCGGGCAAGTAACGTATCGATTGACAAAGGGAATTGTATACGGGATTTCTTGAATCCTCGACGTCGTGGTTCATCCGATGAGATCATCGTGGAACATGTGGGAGCCAACATGGGTATCCAGATCCCGCTGTTGGTTATTGGCTAGAGAGGTGTCTCGGTCATGTCTGCATGATTCCCGAACCCGTAGGGTCTACACACTTAAGGTTCGATGACGCTAGGGTTATAAGGAAGGTTTGTATGTGATTACCGAATGTTGTTCGGAGTCTCGGATGAGATCCTGGACGTCACGAGGAGTTCCGGAATGGTCCGGAGGTGAAGATTTATATATGGGAAGTCATCATACGGTCACCGGAAATATTCGGGGGTATATCAGTATTGTACCGGGACCACCGGAGGGGTTCCGGGGGTCCACCTGCCCCGGAGGGCCTTATGGGCTGTAGGTGGAAGGGAACCAGCCCTAAGTGGGCTGGGCGCCAACCCCCCTAGGGCCCATGCGCCTAGGGTTTGGGGGAACCCTAAAGGGGGGCGCCCCCCTTGCTTGGGGGGTAAGCTCCCTCCCCCTTGGCCGCCCCCCCCCTCTAGATCTCATCTAGAGGGGCCGGCCCCCTTCCCCCTTCTCCCTATAAATAGAGGGGTGAGGGGAGGGCTGCAGAACCACATCCAAGGCGCAACCCCTCCCCTCCCCAACACCTCTCCTCCTCCGCGTGTGCTTGGCGAAGCCCTGCCGGAGAACTGTCACTCCACCACCACCACGCCGTCCTGCTGCTATTGGAGCCTTCTTCCTCAACCTCTCCCTCCTCCTTGCTGGATCAAGGCGCGGGAGACTTCACCGGGCTGCACGTGTGTTGAACGCGGAGGCACCGTTGTTCGGTGCTTGGATCGGATTCTGCCGCGATCTGAATCGCTACGTGTACGACTCCCTCATCCGCGTTCTTGCAACGCTTCCGTCTCGCGATCTTCAACGGTATGAAGATGCACTCTCCTCTCTCTCGTTGCTAGTTACTCCGTAGATTGATCTTTGTGATGCGTAGAAAATTTTAATTTCTGCTACGATCCCCAACATCCGGTCCTAGAGTCTTCGTCCCAGAAGACTCCGGTCACGGGGTCTTCGTCCCAGAAGACTCTGATCCCGCAGTCTTCTTCCCATAAGACTCCGGAGGCTAGTGGCCCGGAGGATGGTAGCGAGGACACCTTTTCAGATGATAGCTACAGCGACGATGAGCTGGTTGAGAAGGGAAAGAAGGTCTACAAGCGTGGCTATACAAAGCTCCCGCCCGTGCCGGCGACCCCCGACCAGAGGTGGTTGATTGCGCCTAAAGGGTTGAAGTAAGTGCATTTAATATTTTTTAACCTTTTGCCTTCATGTTCCTTCAAATTAATATCTATTGTGTTGGCCTTGTCATACTGCAGGGGCTGGGTATACCCCCGTGGTGTCCGCAGGCCCAACCAGGTCCTTGGTGTGATTTGCCGGCAGCACTTCCTTGGGTGGGCCACGTTGCTCGGTGAGGGTCAGCTTCCACAGCTAGCACTGAGCTGGGAGCTGTACTCGGTTGCCCCGGCCCCACCGGGGGAGATGGTCGCCGGTGTCTTGTACAAGACGGTGGCCGACATGGTGTTCCGTCGGTTTTGGGTAATTTCTCCTTACAGAATTTAAAGTCAACACTACCTAGTGATTGTACTAATCAGTGTTGTCTTGTTTGATTGCAGACCTTCTACAGGGTTTCAGAGGGAGAGCAGGAGGCCGCGTCTATGGTTGTCGAAACCGAGTGCAAGCACCTACTTCAGAACTTACGGCACGAGGCTCGGGTGTAGGCTGTTCGAGACTACTACGCCTCAAAGGGTATTAGGAGGGCCAAGAAGAAGTGTCGCGGCAAGTTTCTGAGTAAGGAGAAGTACATGCAGGTAATTACCTATTCTTAAGGCCTTGAACTTAGTTTTCTTGATTTGATTCGTAGGCGTAGCGCTGAAATTTCTCTTGACTAACTTAGGTGCCCCCGAGATGGTGTGTGGATAAGATGGACTGTTGGGAGGCGTTGGTGGATGCGTGGTGCTCTCCCGAATGGCTAGTCGAACACCAGAGGGCCAAGGATAAGCGCGACCAAATGGAAGGTGTGCCACACCATCAAGGGAGCTCCAACCTGTTTGAGTACGGGGATAACTGGGTATGTGGTTTGTTACATGATTCATGCAATTTCATTCTGCATGCTGGCATTTATCCCTTCCAAAATGACTTAATATGCTTAGTTAGTTAAAAAAAGGGCATAACTACCTTCGATAGTTCATTTATGACATATTTAGCTCCAAAATGACATAATAACCTTAAATAGCTCTATAAAATGACTTAATATGCTTTAGTTAGTTAAAAAATGGCATAACTACCTTCGATAGCTCAATAACGACCTAAACTAATCTTAGCTAGTTCATTCATGACATAATTAGCTATAAAATGACATAATAACCTTAGATAGCTCTATAAAATGACTTAGTATGCTAAGGTTAGTTAAAAAATGGCATAACTACCTTCGATAGCTCAATAACGACCTTGTTAGAAAGGAGAGAGGGATTTGGTGGAAATATGATGGATGTATTATTGAGCCTCAAGGGCGAGTATATATTGAGTAGATGGCTTGGAGGGCAAGACGCCTCTTCTAGAGATAAGGTAGGAGACGGATTACAAATCCTAGACTACCAAACATATGTAACCCACATATAACTCTAACATCCCCCCGCAGTCGTAGCGGTAGCGTGGCGAACAACAGGAGCGACGCGGACAGTCAGACTGGAGAGAATAGCAGCCGATGGACTGACATCCCCCCCGCAATCCTAGCGGGAGCGTCATGGACGGGGTCGCGTTGCGGACGCGTTGACTATAGAGGAAGCCGACGAGTTGCTCAAGCCGATGACAACCCTTTGTGCCGATGTCGAGGTAGCCGAGAGCGTAGGGTGCTGTAGCCGTGGTCAAGGTAGCCATGTGAAGAACGCCATGGAGATGTCGAGTCGGAGTAGCCGGTGTCGAGTGAGTCGCCGTTGGGCCGCGAGCGCAAGGAGGCGCCGAGTTAGTCATGGGCGTAGTGGTGTCGAAGTAGTGGTGCGCCGGGAGGAAGACGTTGTTAACGACGCGTCGTAGCGGGTTTGCCAAGCCCGGGGACACATCGTGGACGAAGGCATGCGACGGTGTTGCTGGCACCGGGCATGCGTAGACAGACGAAGACGAAGTTGACAAAGCGCCGACCAGGCTTGCCAGGCCCGAGGACACGTCGTGGATGAAGGCACGCATCGGTGTTTCCAGCACCGGGCATGCGTAGACGAGGGACCAGCACGAGCTGTACGCCATGTCGGAGAAGTTGGAGGGGCCAGCAGAGAAGAACTCGACGACGATTGCGGCGTCCATCGGCGCGGGGCCGATGTCACCAACGGTGGTCGGAGTAGACGAAGTGGTCGGGGTAGATGACGGCGACGGTAGCGACGCGCTGGTGCTTGGTCGAAGACGAAGGGGGTGAATGGGCGGCAGCGGCAACGAAAGTAGCGGCGGCGGCGGCCAAAGAAGAGCGGCGGCTGCGGCCTGGCGGCGGCGGCTACGTTAGGAGTGCGGCGGCGGTGCTCGAAGTAGGCGAAGAACCCTGACAGCGTCACGAAGACCGGCGCGAACGGTGGCGTTCCCGCGCCAAGGGAGACGGCGCGACGCATACCACGGGAGGTCGACGCGCGGTGACGGCAGAGTGGACCGCGGGCCGCGGCGCTACGGCCCTAAGAGGCGACGAAGCGGTGGCAGGAGGGTCGGGGCAACGGCGGGAAGACCTCGGGGCGGCGGCGGGGACCATGGGCCGCGACGCTGCGGCCCGAAGGGGCGACGCTACAGCGGTTCGCGAGTCGGTGCAACCGCAGGGACGGCCTTGGGGCGGCGGCGGGGACCGCGTATCGCGGCACTATGGCCTGAAGGGGCGACGCAGCGGCGACGCACGAGTCGATGCAGACGCGAGGAGAACCACGGGGCGGCAGCGCTGTGGCCGACGGGGCGACACAGCGGCAGCCCGATGCTCGATCGGCGGAGAGGCGCGCGGTACTCGGGATGATCTTCACGGGACCTGCGGAGGCACGCGTAACCGACAGGCCAGGTCGGTTGCGCGGCGTAGATGAGGCGGATTGCGGCGGCGAACGGGTGATCAAGCCGATCGCGCGCGAGGTCGGGGATGCCGCTCGGTGGAGGCGGGGTGGCGGCGGAGTCCGAGATGAGACCGGGGACGACGGACGGCGTGGGACGTCATGCGGACGAGCTTGTCAGCACCGGCACCCGGGCTGCCAAAGCAGCGCCGGCGCCCGGGCAGCGAGGCCCGAGCGACGAACGGAGCAGCGGCGTCCGAGTTGAGGCAGCCGACGGGCCTGATGTAGCCGTCCTGACGCAGCCGAGAAAGAGGCCGGCGAGGTAGACTACGGGGCCGCCGTGCACACGCGGCGGAGGCGGGTGACGTGGATCGATGGGCGGCCCGGCGGGCGAGCGACGGCTATGATTGGCCGTCGCATGGCGCGAGGCCGTCGGGTCGGGGCGATGCAGGTGTCCCGGTCGGAGCAGTGCGGTGACGGCCGGCGCAGGGCGACGGGCGAACCGAAGCGCGGACGACGGCTGGCCTTGACGGGCCGCCTGGGCGCGCGTGGCCGCCAGGTCAGAGGAGAGGCCGGCTGGTCGCGCCGGGGTCAGAGTAGAGGCGCACGGGGGTCGACGGCGGCGGCGGGCGACGCAAACCGATCAAGATTAGATCGGAAAACCAAAAAGAAAAACACTGATCAGAACGACGGGCGAGAGAGCGAAAAAAGCCGGAGCAAGGGCTCGGGAAAAAGACTCTCTAGGGCAGCCGGCCAACACGGCCAGCGGACGAACCCTAGGTACGGGCGGCGCGGCCCTCGGCGGCGGTTATGGAGGCCGACCGCCCCGGGGGCGGCGCGCGGGTGCGGAACGGCGGCGGCTAGGGTTTGGGTCGTGATTAGGCTGATACCATGTAGAAGTGCATGCTCTAGTTAATGCAACCAAAAGACCGATCTGATGGAAGAGACTAGGCAGCACATTATACGTCAACATACCTAAACTAATCTTAGCTAGTTCATTCATGACATAATTAACTCTAAAATGACATAATAACCTTGGATAGCTCAATAATGACATAATTAGCATACTTTGGTGAAAAATGGCATAATAATCTTGGTTACCTCGAAAATGACCTAAACTTAGCTTATTTTCCTCGAAAATGACATAATAACCTTTCTTAGCTCCAAAATGACCTATTTACATAGCAATATCATTCTTCATGCTAGCTTGAGCCCGTAACTAATATTTTGTTCCTCTCTCTCAGGCGCACCACCACAAGAAGCCTGTGCCAAATCTGTTCGACCTCTATGGCATGGCCCATATGCCCCCGTACAAGAAGGCCAAGCCATTCACGGAGTCTGACCTAGATCATCCAGAGAGCTTCACCAACATTTCCTCCCACCACAAGCTTGTGAAGTACAGAGACCATGGGAAGGCGAGGAAAGGGGAGGACTTTAACCCGAGCCAGGATCCTTTTGATACAAAGCTGGTGATGATATCTGGTGGCGGGAGGTCCCATGGCTCTCAAGCCATTGGTGATGGACTGATACGTTGTCCTAGGACTCTCCCGCAGATCAAGAAGCGCCTGAGTAGCTCTGATCCTGAGATAACGCCTCGTGCACGGCCAGCGGAGCTCGCCATGGCAGTTAGTTATACGGACTCTCTCACCTTTCCTCCATTACATTGTGTGTGCGTCTGTCGATGATTACAATGCTAACGAGGAGTGGTGTGTTGCAGGCATTGGTTGAGAAAGAGAGATTGAAGACCCTGCGCTTTTGGAGGAGGCAAAAAGGGAGGCGGCAGAGCGGGAGAGGGAGCTGGAGGAGAGGACGGCTAAGCTGTTGGAGGAGGAGAGGAACCGGAACGACAACGCTAATCGGGCCCTATACGAGCTCATCGTGGTACGTTTCTCGTGCATATTTAGCCCAATCATGTACGTAATGTTCGCATTACTATCTTATATGACTGACTCATGAGAACCAAATGTGCAGACCATGTGCGAGAAAAACGGTCAGGCCCCTCCGCCGATGCCCCGGATTGCTCCGGCGACCACGGTGAGTTTGATTTGAATGGTCGTTAGTTACTACTATTCACATTTCAGTTTGCGAACTTGCTAACGAGACATTATTGGAAATGATCTTTGGTGCAGCATGGCTCCCGACAAGCATCGACCAATCCTTCTGCGTCTGCCAATGCCGGAACCCCGACCGGTCCTTCACCTTCGTCTGGCACTAGCGCAGCCCCGACCATTCCTACACCTCCGTGATAACGGTATTTTTCTTCTTATTTAGCCTATTCAGTCCATTTATGACATAATTTAGCCTATTTAGTCCACAAATGACATAATAAGATGAAGAAAATCCAGGAAGAGGAAGAAAAGAAGGAATAGGAAGAAAAGAAGAAGAAGAAGAAGAATAAAAAGAAGAAGAAGAACTTCTTCTTCTTCTAGTATTCTTCTTCTTCTTCTTCTAGTTTTCTTCTTCTTCTTCTCCAAAATGAAGTTAGCTCTAAGTTATATAAAAAATGGCATAATATGCTTAGTTCACTCAAAAATGGCATAATTGGCTAGGTTAGCTCCATTTTACCTAAGTATATATGCTTACTTCTTCTTCTTCTTCTTCTTCTTCTTCTTCATTTTCTTCTATTTCTTCTGATTCTAGTCTTCTAACTTTCTTGTTTCCCATTTTGCAGATTTAATTCACTATATGGAAGCTTGCATTGATGGAGTGCTTGTTTCCCTTTTCTTTTTTCCGTTTGTATCGATGAAAAATGTGGAACTTGTTATATGGATGCATGGAACAATGTATTGGATGAACATTGTGATGTTACTGTAATATGTATGGATGGAACTCTGTTTCTTATTATGTATGTATGTTGTCATGGATGGAGCTATGTGTTGGATACATCATATGTCTGTTGTGCATGTGAAAAAAATATGTATATCTGTGTGCGAATTCCTGTGAAATTAAATGGATTCAAATAAAAACAGGGGATATGTAGCCTCTTTGCCGTCTGCTAGCGGACGGCAAAGAGGACACGTGGCAGCTACCTGTAAAAACTGGGAACACTGGCTGCCTATTTGGTCACTTTGCCGTCCGCCAACAGACAGCAAAGATTCAAATCACTTTGCCGTCCGCTGGCGGACGGCATAGCTGGCCACGTGGCAGCTTCCCAATGTTGCCTAGCTGAGCTCTTTGCCGTCTGTCAGCGGACGACAAAGAGCTTTGACTCTTTGTCGTCCGCTGGCAGATGGTAAATAGCGTCGTTAACCCCCTAACGGCTCTCACGCCACCGCACTGCCGTCCGTTGTCTTTACCGTCTGCTGGCCTCGGATGGCGGACGACACAATCCTTTGCCGTCCGTTTCCAGGAAGCGGACGACAAAGAAGGCCTTTGCTGGCACGTGTTCAGACAGACAGTTTGCCGTCTGCTGGTGGACGGCAAAAAAGTTTGCCGTCCGTGATCCATGTCTTTGTCGTCTGCCATGGCGGACGGCAAAGAAGCTGATTCCAGTAATGAATATATAGGTGGAAATAGTTTGTGATGATGTTAAATTTATATTAAAAGGCTCTAAATATGATTACGAGGCTTTTATATTTAATTAAATATCAACATGCCTTAAAAGGCCAAGTGGTGGAAAGATATTGGGCCACTTGGGCCCAATAGGGGAGGCGCCCCCTTTTCCTCATGAAGAAGGAAGGGGGGGCTGAATTGGAGGGGGATTGCCCCTCCTCATGGCCGGCTAGGGGGGGATTCCCCCCTTGTATGGCGCCCCTGCTCCTCCTCCAACCTATATATACTAGAGGTTTGGACACATTTGGAAGTTTTGGAGCCTCCTCTAGTTCTCCAGTTCTGATTCTAGTTGATCCAATTATACCTAGATCTAGATCCTCTATAATCCTCATAATAGAAGTCCAATATGGTTCTAATCTACTTCCTCTAATTCTCCAGCAATGTTTAGCTTCGGACAGCGAAGCACTGCCGGATCATGAAGACCATGCGCTTACAAACTATGGAGAGGCCCTGCTTTCGGTCTTCCGTTCGAGGGATTATGTCTACTACGCAACCTTCTTCTTGTAGACTCGTGTTGGGCCTCCAAGCGCAGAGTTTTATAGGACAGTAGCAAATTTCCCTCAAGTGGATGACCTAAGGTTTATAAATCCGTAGGCGGCGTAGGATGAAGATGGTCTCTCTCAAACAACCCTGCAACCAAATAACAAAGAGTCTCTTGTGCCCCCAACACACCCAATACAATGGTATATTGTATAGGTGCACTAGTTCGGCGAAGAGATGGTGATACAAGTGTAATATGGATGGTAGATATAGGTTTTTGTAATCTGAAAATATAAAAACAGCAAGGTAGCTAGTAACAAAAGTGAGCAAAAACGGTATTGCGATGCTTGAAAACAAGGCCTAGGTTCATACTTTCACTAGTGCGAGTTCTTTCAACAATGATAACATAATTAGATCATATGGAAATCCCTCAACGTGCGACAAAAGTCACTCCATAAACCAAAAATACCAAAAATATTATTTTCCGTTCCATAAAAACCAAAAATACCAAAAATATTACTTTACCGTTTATTAATCTCTTTCAGATCCCACTTTGCAAATAACCGTGAAGGGATTGACAATACCTTTATCGCGTTGGGTGCAAGTTGGTGTTTGTTAGTGCAGGTATTCGGTGATATGTGCGTTGTCTCCTACTGGATTGATACCTTGATTCTCAAAACTGGGGGAAATACTTACTCTACTTTGCTGCATCACCCTTTCCTCTGCAAGGGAAAAACCAACGCAAACTCAAGAGGTAGCACTCAAAAACAAGGGAAAAAACAAAAACTGGCACTGGGCTCTAGGTTAACAGGTTAGTCTCAAAAATCATATAAATAGCATATAAATGCATATAAACATCCAAAATATATAATATAATAGCATGGAACAATAAAAAATTATAGATAAATTGGAGACGTGGACTATTCATGGACGGCTCGAGAGACTTCATGTACGATCTACACCGACTCTCCTTCCACGGCAACTCGGAGTTGATAACGATCCTATCCAAACCACATCTTCATACGGTGGGTGTTTGGGTTGCCCAAAAGTTCGGGTTGGGTAATTCGGGTTTTCAAAATTTCAGGTTTCCAAAACTCATACCCAAAGTTTGTCAAAAAAATGAGAAACCCAAAAATTCGGGTACCCGCAATTCCGGGTTCGGGTAATCCGAAATTACCCGAATTTCAACACAACGAACAAATATCCCGGGGACGACCGAGCGCAGCGGCGCCAGCTTCCTGTCGCTGGGACGGACGCGAATGACGCGAGCACGTGAAGTTCGGCAGGTCGGCAGGGGGCGCGGAGGTCGCGAGGCGGCCGGATTAGGCGGAGGCAAGGCGACGGTTGCCGTGAGCAGCGGAGGTGGAGATGGCGTGCTCCGGTCGGGCGCCATGGTCACGGCGGTGGACGGCGACCGACTTCAGCGAGAAGGCACGCACGGCAGGGAGGCCGCTTGGGCGCGAAATCTTTGGCGGGCAGGGTTGCTGGATTTGCGTCGGACATCCAGGAAGATTGGCGGCGACTATTCGTACGTGTGGCGGCTAGCTCACTGCCTCGCTGGGAGGTGAAAGTGTGGCCGCGTGCTGTGAGCGGTCACAAGGGTTACGTGGATTTGGTCGTGGCCTCGTGGGGATTGGGGGAGTGCAGCTTCGTGGGCTTGGGGCTAGGGCGCTGGGCTGTGTCATTTGGGGCATTTTTTACTAGGCTTTTTATTTATTTCAGGCTAATCGGGTTATTCGGGTACCATGACTTGAAACCCAAATTTTCTAAATAAATTTTGGGTTTCTAAAATTGCTACCCGATTTAGTGTTTGAGTATTTCGGGTTCGGGTATCGGGTTTTATGCCCACCGTGACTTCATAGTGTTCCTGGTTGATCATAGGATGATTTTTTTTGTTTTCTACTAAGTTTCCCAACAGTGATATCATGAACGGTTCTATAAGTAGATGCAGGTTTTGATCAAGATCACATGTGGATGTTCTTGCTATGCTTCCCTCGAGTGTTGCTTCGGTTAAGTTCATTGACGGCATGATGTAGCTTTGTACAAACTTCTGACAATCGGTCGGCTCTGGTTGTCAACGATCTGCTAACAGTTCTTTCGGCTTCATCATAGTTAAGAATAGATAACTACCGCAAACACGAGAGGGCGATGAAGAGGTTCGATCTTCTAGGGGGTCACACGTATTAACGAAGTTTAGTATGGGGCTAGATATTTTTAATTAGTCTCTTCCCTCAGACACGAGGAAAGTTAATCTAGCAACAAGAATTATCGCCTTGATGATGGATGTAGGTAGTTAGAGTTATCCGGAAACCCTGAAAGCCACATAATTTAAATTTGCAAAACCGATTAGATGACGTCTAACTTGGTTTTGCAGGTTGCATGTGATGTGGTATAGCCTTCGTCGTGATAATAAGTTTATTTATGAGATGGTTATATGTTGTAACGTTAAGTGCCATCCACGTCACCGTATGACATGATGGCTGGATCCAAGGGATTGTCACTTTAATGACCCGCACCTCAAAACTCATTATTTTATTTATCGACGGGAGTGACGGACGTGCTACGGAGGACCTAGAGCAAGGTGGCTTCACCAGGCGCAGGAGAACATGGTGGTGGCAGCGACATCATCACAGAGATTTTTCATGAAGACCTCGGAGAATCATGGAGACGATCCCGGCGCCCAGGGATATACCATATCATGCTAATATGTATTACCTGAGATGATTATCCCTTTATTGTTTGCATCCTTTGATTGCGCAGTAGTCAATTATTAGGGTGATCTCTCATAGAAAATATCAAGTAGTTAGTGATCTACCTTCCTAGTGTACCAACCGTCTATAACACGTAGCTTTTCAAAGTGCGTCATGCCAACATGAGTACAAACAAAGAGTGAAGTCTAAGGCTGGTGAGTAAGACCTCATAGCAGAAACACTCGGTTATCTTAAAGTTCTAGCAAAATCGTTCTGAGCTCGGAGCACAAAGAATCGAAACATGAACAAAAGTCATATGGAGACGTTTTAATATAAATTTTAATGATGCAAACATCAATGGCTATGAATAAGATCAGGATCTTGAAGCACTCACTTTCAATATAAAGTGCGCTCCCACTCAAATTAATATAAATTTTAACATAGATTGTTCATAATTAATTTTCACTTAGAAACGTTTTGAACGGTCTAGTGCTCAATTTATAATTGAGTCACTGGATGCTCTGTACAAGAAACAGGCAAGGACCGACTGTTTTGAGATGGCCTGGGCCTTGATTGAATGCAAGATGATAGAAGGTTTCTCAGTGAGTGAGCATATATTAAAGCTAGCGGGCTATGTTGATAGAC
Source organism: Aegilops tauschii subsp. strangulata (assembly GCF_002575655.3). Classification (NCBI taxonomy): domain Eukaryota; kingdom Viridiplantae; phylum Streptophyta; class Magnoliopsida; order Poales; family Poaceae; genus Aegilops; species Aegilops tauschii. The sequence continues at coordinate 554,503,387 of NC_053041.3, read as the reverse complement.
CAGCTCCTCTGAAATTTGGAATTCCTCCCACATTCCGTAGAGATATTGTGCTTGCTTCAGTCCCCCGTCTATCATTTTTTGTTCCTTTTTCAAGTTCATATTTTCTTGTTTGCGTTTTTTAAATCACAATTTTCAAAAATGTTTCATATATTCCAAAATTGTTCGTTTTTACAAAAACAGTTCGAAAATCCCACATTTTATAGGTGTTTCAAAAAAATTGCATTGTCCAAAGTTGAGAATTTGAAAGAAAAACCATGTTTCTTAGAAAGTAGAAGTTTCAAAATATTGTTCATGTTTTCTAAATTTTGTTTGTGATTTCAGAAGTTGTTCATGTTTTCAAAAATGTTTAGAGTTTCGAATTTTATTCGTGTTTTCGCAAAATGTTCATACTTTTTTTTCTCATTTTAAAATTTTATTTGCGTGTTCAAAAAATGATAAAAAATTCCAAAATTTGTTCTCGTTGAACAAAATTGTTTGCATTTTCCAAAGTATTCAAATTTTGGAATTTGTTCCCATTTTCAAAAAAGTTTAGAGTTTCAAATTTTGTTCATTATTTCAAAATTTGTTCTCATTTTTGAAAATTTCAAAAAGTATATATTTTTTGAGAAAACACTTTGAAATTTCAAAATTAAATAGATGGTTATTCCTAGTTCTTAAAGCATGACGATACTCATTATTCAAGAAATGCTTGGTTGGTGCATTGGTATGCTGTCGGCTGCTATTTGCAATAAAATGCGGCAGATAGGAGCTCCCTTTTCCGCTTTTCCTATTTGACGCATCCTGCGTGAAGTAGTTGATCGTTCGCACAGACCCGATCAAGCTAGCGATCGAACTGGGCCGGCCCGTCCTAGAAGCTAACAAGTACTCCCTCCGTCCGAAAAAGCTTGTCCTTCAAATGGATGTATCTAGCATGTGCTAAATACATCCATTTGAGGGACAAGTTTGGGACAAGCTTTTCCGGGCGGAGGGAGTACATCGCAACCGTTTTGCGAATATTCTGGAAGGTTCCAGCCGGGTTTTCCGGTTTTGTGAACATTCTAGAAGGTTCCTAAATCATTTTTTACTGGTTTTTGCTTTCTTACGAGTTTTTATTATTATTTGTTTTTTCCTATATTTCTGTTTCTTTTATTTTTTTATTTTTTGTTCCATTTCTTTTCTTTATACTTTTGCTCAATATTTTCAAAACTTCAACAAGGGAAAAAATGGGGATTTCAATAAATAATTCCATTTCAAAACTTGTTCGCTAATTTCAAAGAATGTTCATTTTCCAAATTTTGTTTGGAAGATTAAAAAAATGTCCTCATTTTATAAAATTGTACACAAATTCCAAAAAAAATTCATGTCTTAAAATTTTGTTGGGAGTTTCAAAAAGTGTTCCCGTTTCAATAAATGTTTGTAGTTTTTTTAAAAAAATCACATCTTCAAATTTTGCTTCAAAAATAGTTCTAGTTTTCAAAATAAGTTTGTGTTTTCAAATTTTGTTTCCAGAGTTTCAAGAAATGTTCTTGCTTTCCAATATTTTTTGGAATTTCGAAACATATTCCCATTTTGGAAAAATGTTTGTTGTTTTCAAAATTTGTTTCCAGTTTTCAAAAAATGTTCGTGTTTTCCAAAAAGATGAGAATTTTGAAAAATGTTCCTGTTTTTAAATAAATTAACGTATTCATTTCTCTGGGAGTTTCGAAAAATTGATCGTCATTTTCAAAAATATTTGAGTTTTTTCAAATTTGGTTCACAAATTTAAAAAGTGTTCGCATTTATCGTTCCGCTTTTTTCCAAACAAATTTTTTGCGTTCGATGATTCAAAAAAACTCGGATTTATGATGGTTTTGGTTCTTAACTGTTTCACACAGCCCAATATTCATATACGTCCATTAGCTCTAGTGGTACTAGCATGTCTTCCAGAACTGGAGCTCCTGCGTTCGATGCCTTCAGAACGAGACTTTTTTAGGTCCAACAACATGCGCTACAGTACCGTTTCTCTGCAGGTCGCTATCTTGGGTCGGTCCATTTGGATAATCGCTTGTGCGTGCGGCCGACAATTTTCCGTAGAGAGTGACAGATAGGAGCTCCTCTCCTTTTCCCTACCCATCCCTTTTTTTTCTAGTGTGCACCTGTAAGTGGGCCGGCCCGATTAATGTGGCCGCATTCAGCGAGATTAGATGTCTAATCTCGCTGAATGCGAGATATAGTGCGAAGTGGGCTGACCCGATTACTCTAGCAGCATTCAGTGAGACATCCTGTCCTCTCGCTGAATGCAAGATATAGGCGCTGTAGGCATATGTACCACTTATTGCGATACGTATGCAGAGATCCCCGGGAGCTCTTATTTGCGGCATTCTGCGGCAAAAGGACGTCCCTTCACACAAGACGCGCCCGACTGGGCCAGCCCGTTGTGGTTGAACAGGAGCTGGCGGTCAGACGAAAAAATACTTAAAAAAAGGACAGCACTCGCTAGGGTGGATTCGAACCATGGATCTCCTATTAGTGCACTAACATTCCTAGCCAGTACGGCTACATAGTTTTGTTAACACATACATAGCGCGACGTATAAAGAACTATGAGCAGCAGCGCAAACTGAACATTATTTAAGAAATTGCAACCAAAAATTCAAATTTTGATCATTTCTTGGAATTTAAGGAATTTTAACAAACATGAACAATTTAAAATTTTCCAAACATCTTTTGAAACTGCAAAAGAAATTTGAAAATTCTCAAACATTATTGAAAACAGCAAACATTTTTTGAACTTGTACAAAAAATTTGAAAAAGGTACATCTTTTGAAATTCGGAAAAAAATTATCAAACACAAATATATTTAAATTTTGTGAACATTTTTAAAAAGACAATTATTCTATAAAATACCAGAACATCTTCTTTAAAACTCCAACTTTTTTCGAATTGGTCAGAAGTAATTGAAAACTGGAACAAATTTTGAAATCCCGAACATTTTTTAATTGGTGAACAAACATTTAAAATGGGAAGAAATCATAAAATCAAGAACAAACTTTTGAAACTGGTTGCATTTTGAATATCCTGAACAATTTCAAAAATATGAACACTTTTTGTATATATGAAAAAATGTAAATGGAATCATTTGTTTTAAACTTCGAAAAAAAATTCTAAAACACGAACATATTTTGTAAAGCGCGTACAATTTTTGAAACTTTGAACTTTTTTCTAAAAAACCGCGAACATTTTTAAAATAATGAACAAATTTCGGAAACACACACAAATTTTGAAGATTGTAACAATTTTCTAAATGGTACAACTAAACGAAACAGAAAAATAAGAAAATAAAAAGAGACAGACAAAATAAAGGAAACCGTTTTTTTTTCTTTTTCTTTTGTTCTTTTTTCGTGTGTGAAATGCGTGTTTTATTTAAATTTCGTGTTTTTTTTCAAAATCAAGGATTTTATCATTGTCCTGTTTTTTAAAAACCTGATGAACTTTTTTTGAAATACGATGAAATTTTTCCAAATTCGATGATCATATTTTCGAATTTGATAAACTTTTTTGAAATTTACTGATTTTTTTTCAAAATCTATTAACATTTTTTCAAGTTAGTTAAACTTTTTTCAAACTCGATGAACGTTGTTTTCAACATCAATGAACTTTTTCCAGATTCAATGAACCTTTTCAAATCCCTTGAACTTTTTTCAGCTTCGATGAACTATTTTCAGTTCTGATTAACTTTTTTCAAATCCGATAAACTTTTGCAAATTCGATGAACTTTTTCCAGATTTGATGTACTTTTTCCAGATATGTTGAACTTCTTTCAAACTCTATGAACTTTTTCCAGATTCGATGAACTTGTTTTCAAACTCGATGAACTTTTTTTTCAAACTCAATGAACTTTTTCAAATTTGATGAAATTTTTTCAAATCCGTTGAACTTTTTTTCAAAATCGATGATCTTTTTTCAAATTTGATGAACCTTTTTTCAAACTCAAGAATTTTTTTTCAATTTTTTGTTTTTCTCAAATTCATAAACTGTTTTCAATTTTGCATTTTTTTCATTTAACTCTTTATTTGCAAAATGAACTTCTTTTGAATTCATGAACCTTTTACATTTTGGTTAACTTTTTTTTTGCATGTTCGTAAACTTAATTTGAAATCTGTGAACATGTTTTCAGATAATTTAAAAATCTAAATGGTACTATTAATGGACAATAAGTAGCGCACCTAATATTTCGTTCTTATAGATTTCGCACTGTAAACAGTCACAAACAGGTAGATGGTTGAGTGGCTAGGGTGCTTGTACAAAAGAGCGCCGACGCGAGTTTGTATCCTCTCGACAGCTATTTTATGCGGATTTTTTACGCGTGCGCTCTTTTCATTGGGCTGTCAGCGCCGGTTGCGTTCCTTGGCAATAGGAGCTCCCTAGAGAGCGTCAACTAGGATTTCGCGAGGTCCCCAACAACGCCTCCTTCCATCTCGAGAGTGGGTGAGCCGGCTCTTTAACGCACGGATGCTAGTTCCTGTAGGCTAAAGAATCAGTTTTGTTATTTTTTTATTATTCCCACTTGTATTTTCAGTTAATTAGTTATAAATGAAAGGAACATATTTATTTTTTCCACACTATTTTTCGAATTATTTCCAAATTTATTATGATTGTTATTTTTTAAAGATAAAAAATATTGGCGAGTTCACAAATGTTTGTGAATTCAAAAAGGATTGAAATTTCGAAAATTTATGATTTTGAAAACGTCCATGAAATAGGAAAAATGTTAATGCATTTGAAAAATGTTTGTGAATTCAAAAAATTCCATGAAACTGAAAAGATGTTTACACAAATTCAGAAAAAGTTTTCATATTTCAAATATGATCATGAATTGAAAAGGAACACAATTTTTGAAAAACACGAATAGAAAATTATTAAAAAATTCGAATTTTTTTCATGGATTTAAAAATGTTACAGATTTTAAAACTTTGCGGTAATTTAAAGTTTTTGATGAATTAGTAATAAAATCATGAATAATAATAAAATTCATGAATCCAACAAAATGTTCGCAAATAATAAAAAATTTGTGAATTTGGATTTTTTCTGGAGTTTAAAAGCATTTCCGAATTAAAAAGGTCCACTTATTTAATATAAAATTAATATTAAAAAAATTCTAGTCTTTAAAAAGAGTGAAAAAATACAAGAAACTAAATAATAAATAAAAAGGAAAAATCAAGGAAAATTTAATAAATAAAAACCTTTCACATACCCAGAAAAAACCAGCATAGGAACACAAAGAAGAAGAAGAAAAGGAAAACGGCCAGAAGGTTCCTAAAACCGGTGGAAAAACTTCGGAAATGTGCTCCCCTAGCGCTTCTACTATTGTTTATGGTGGGTTGCCAGTAGCGCTCGTAGTGGGTGACCACTACCTTTGGTTCCTGGTGTATATACACCCGATATGTAATTTGTTTTAATAATTAAAAAAATAAAAAGTGTTCAGATATTTTTTGGAATAGACATGATTTTCTTTAGCCCGAGTATATGAATTTTCGCAAATAAGATCCATCTTGACTCTGGGGCAAAAAAAAAATATTGCTTTATACAAGTCACTATTCACACTATTTTGGCCTAACTTTTTTTTCATGGAGTCAATGAGTTTTTTCTTCGTGGAATTTTTTACAGGTACAATGGAATTTTAAATTTACTTTAAAAATATTTTCAGATTTTTTAGCATTTTATTTTATTTGTTTCCATATAGGGTGTATATACACCCAGGAACCAAGCGTTCCTGTTTTTGAGCACTATCATAAGTGTTGTAATTAGGACATGGAGTATGTGATCCCGAGCTCCAGTGATCCCGGATGAACAGTAAAATCTGGGAAAAAATAGTAAGTAAATTAAAAAATATCTGAATTTTTTGGTAAGAAACTTGATGCTTTTTGTACATGCATACAATTTTTTATGCTGAAATTACATCTGTTGAGGTGTGGGCAAAATAATTGATGTTCCAAAAAAGTGTTTTTGGAAGCACTTTGGAACATCAATTTTGTGTTTTTGCCCACACCTCCACAAATGTAATTTCATTATGAAAATTCGCATCCATGTAGAAAAAACATCAATGTTTCTTGCGATAAGAAGTCAGATTTTTGTGGAGTTTTTTTATTACAATTGTACTGTTCACTGGAATCACTGGAGCTCGGGATCACATTAGTACTTTCGTTGTAATATGAAATTTGGGTGCATGTAGGATCACCAAGCATGCAAAATTGCATTCATGTCTCGTAATTACTGCACTAGCTAATTGCCCGTCCGTTGCAATGGGGTCTACCTATTCTGTTGGTTCAACACCCATTGGTGTCTCATTCCTCCTTCGTTCTTTCATTTCTCTGTTGCTCCAATCCAAGCTCATCACCTCTGTCAATGATCCATCTGGCTCGCTATCTCCTCCTTCACCCCCAAACCCCCATCCAAACACATACTTTAATTTTGGGGGGATGACAATGCCTCCAATAATATTTGGTCTCTATCACTGAGCATTCAATCTATTCATCCCACTGTATTACCAAACGGTCATATGCATTATATTTGTTACCACAAAAGACGAAAATAATGTTAGGGAAATTGATCAGCCATGATCATATTGACAAACCATGTTCTTGTATAGAATTTAGTTGATTGCATAATAGAGTCAGTTATTTCGTTATCAATTTCTTTAATCATGTTGCAATAATTAATTTTACCTTTTTAGCAGAATATGTTGTTTTCATGAGAAAAAAAGTACACTATGACGGCAAGCTTCATGACAGATTTGACTGTTATTACGAAATCATGTAATGTATGTAAGTTCAGTCCAGGAACAAAACAAATGTACACTATGGTGGCAAGCTTTGTGAGAAGATGGCACAGTATAGTCAAGTGAAGATCTTGGTTTGACCTTTCGGCCTAGTTTTAGATGTTGAAGCTTCCACAACCTACATATTTGTTTCAAATGCATGCTATAACAAGACTATCGGACAGAGCCGCCACTTGGCCCCCCCCTGCGCGTCGCCCCTCCTCTGGCGACACGGGGGAAACCCTAGCCGCCACTCGCTCGTAGACCTCTCAGCCGCCGTCCCCGCTTCGCCGCCGCCAGAGGGCCGGCCGGCGAAGCCACGCCGGGCTCCAGGATGGCGGCGGCGGGGCAGATCCACCTCCTCGCGCTCCGGGAAACCCCCACCCCTTCTCCTCGCGCCTCATCCCCGACCCCGCGGCGGCAGCCTCCTGCTGGTCCGGCGACGCAGATCCGGCCCTCCTTGACGGCCTGCCCGCGCGGCTCTGGCTAGCCCCGCCCCCCTCCATCCTCGGCCGCTGCTGGCGCCTCCGGGCCCCCACCCCCGCGGCGGCAGCCTTCTGCTGGTCCGGTGACACCGGATCTGGTCCTCCCAGACGGCCTGCCCGGCTGCTCCGGCCGGCCCCACCCTCGTCCATCCTCAGCCGCTGCGGGCGCCATCTCCCACCGTGCGCCTCCCCTCCACCCCGGGACCCACCCGGCGCGCCCTCCACCAGCTGCCGCACGAGCTTGCCGGCCGGCGGCGGTTCCGACGCTCCTGGCGTTGTTCTCCGGCGGCCCTCCCCTCCCCGAGCCACGGTGACTGTTCTAGCGGGTACCTGGCGACGCATCTGTGATTGTGGCGGACATGGAGCTCCTTGCAGCGGGTACTCGCTGGTGCTGTTCTGGCCCCCACGGCTTAGGCCCGCGTCTCTCCGGTGTCCTTCGCTGTCGGTGTTCTTTGCCGGGCAGCTCCGGCCTTGGTCACCAGGTAGCTGCGTCCCTTCCAGCTTACCTGGCGCGCCGATGTCTCGACGGCTATGGTCACGACAGCTCAGATCTGCGTCTCTCCAGTCTTAGCTTGTCGGCGTTGCTGGATGCCGTCGTCCCATGCCCTCCGTGTGGCTCACTTTGTCGCCTGCCCCACCCCAGAGGCCTCAAAGCCTCCTCCTTTTGCTGGATCCAACGCTCGTCGGTGCGGTGGCGGTTTCACCCTTCGATGGCAAGTGCAGCCCCGCCAACCCCTTCCCGACATGGCGATTCCGACCAACGTGGACTTCCTCATCTTCGATTCCAGACTCGGCGGCTATGGGATTGCTCAGCTTCAGGCCAGGGAGAGATCCCTGCTCGGTTTACCGGTGCTGGCAGCGACGGCGCCCGCGGGTGTCGTTTCCTTCTTGGAGGCGCTTCCAAGGCCTTCAGCTTTGCCCCTCTTCGAGCTCAGGGGAAACCCTAGGTCTGGTTACCTCGGACCGGATGGCGACGGCGTCTCGACGTCATCCTCCTTCTTGAAGGCGCTATCTAGCTTGCTCTCAGTGTCCCAGGTCTTGGTTCGAGTGATGTTGGAATTCTTGTTGGTTCGACATTGTCGCTCGTGGTTCGGGTTTGGTAGGTTTAGTTGTGATGTATCTTCTGTTCGGGCCGAGCATCCCTTGTCTCTCTGCTCTAGGCACCATGTTCACGTCTGCCTGCGTTCGTGTCATGTGTTGTACCCCTATGTACTCATTCTATTCCTTCTATCAATGAAAAGATACGCAAGCTTTGCGTATTCACGAAAAATATAACATGACTATCGGTAAGACAACCATCAAGAGAAGAATGAACTGATAAGAAAGATTTAGCAGATGTCAAACTAAAATGTAGGCAAACCTGCAACCATGTCATCTGACAAATAAAATAGGGTGATACGGGCCAGTATGCAGCATAAAGATATAAACTTCCAGGTAAGTTTAGAACCTTGACACATCAAGAATAGTTATAACCAACTAGACATCATGCATCCAGCCAACTAAGGTCTGACACCGGCATGATCAATCAAATTCTGCGTAGAATATTTCGGTAATTAACAAGTAGACCATTTCACAGCAACGTCATTACTCACAAGCAGAAAAGAACAACAAGAAGTGTATATAACAAAAAATCGTTGTCACGCAGATTCAGACATTCCATCCAAGACAACGGAAGCTCGCAGCAAAATAAAAAGATTGCCTGCATACATGCAATGATAATCTGGGATGATGGAACGAACCCACGCAGATCTGTGTGAACTAAATATAAGGATTTAAACCGAAGAACTCAAGAAAGCAAGCAAGTGAATGCTGATTGTATACCCAGGTGCGATTCATGACAAATGAGGTAGTCGTTCCTGGTTGGTCTTGGAGATGTCGGCTTCAACCTTTGATGTGAACCGGTGATGTTCCTTATCCACACATCATTTTCTCGATCAGGGTCAAACTATTCTCAGCACGAATCAATTGGCGCACAAGAGAAGAGAATTAGATTTTGACCTTGAATCAACGCTGCTGGAGTTCGCGAGCGAGACGGTTGGGCGTCGGGGTATCAGCATGCCGAAGGATGGGTGTCGTGGACGGGCAGTCCGCGCCTTCACCTCGCTGCGTCTGCGGCGTCCTCAACGCTGAGGATATGGAAGCCGGCGCTAGAGAGAGCGTCGCGGCGGCGGAGCACATGGGAAAGCGGCATCACGGAGGTCGCGTGGAAAGCCGCCGCCAGCGATGCATAGGTCTCGGGTGGAAAGAATCCATGTCGGGGAAGTAGGACGATGGGATGGAGCGGTGGTTCCTGGAGATCTTTTAGGGCCGTGAATTACGGGAATAGTGGGCAGCATTTTTTGGATTCGGCAAAGAAAAGAACGGGAGGCACGACGATGGACGTGCGAGGGTGGACGAAACGAGCGACGTAAGATGGGAGACGGAACCTTGCGTTTCTTTTACATAGTATATAGATATAGATATAGATAGTATAGATATAGATATAGAAGTATAGAGGTTTTTTAGGGATTCGTAAGTACTGCATGAGATGGCCGTCATTGCGTGTCGACTGTAAGAGCCAGCGTGTAGCATGCATGCGTGCAGCCCGGGGCCCGTGTTTGCACTTTGTTGTGTGCATGTGAGTATCAGTAGCAATATGACTGACTCTTAAATCCTTTTCGGGCAAGTTATCCAAAAACAAAAACCAGACAACTTGCACATAAGGTCAATAAAAAAAAGTTTTTTGTAAACACAGCACAATCGAAGTCGATTGCATATACTCACCCATATAAACGCACACACGTACACCATACCACTACTAGTAGAATGCCCGCGGGTTGGTACGGGCCTTTTGTTTTTTGTTCTTCTGATTGCATATATATACTTAAAAGTTGGTGAATTTTTGCCCCCTTCCAACAATATTGTCTTGGGACCCTTGTCGATAGATTCTTTTCGAAGGTCGACATAATCCATCTCCATCTCTCTCATAATTTGCAAAATTAAACATATGTAGAAATACACCTTTTGTATTATCATGTGAAACATCTCTACAAAGAAGAACAATTATTTGTATGCATCTCTTCTAATTTTGTAAAATCAAGTTTTCAGGCCGGCCCATCATAGTAGCGTCAATGACTTTGTCAATTGGCATTTTCAAAGCATCATCAGAAGCTATCCGTTTTTATCTCTGATATACAAAGATGAACATATAAACATATATTAGAAAAAACTCATATACAATATATATTCATTGGTTAGTTTCTAGATATAAGCAGGTGACCACTTTTAGTCACAGTGAGTCTCATTGTGCTTTTTAGTAGAGTGAGTCACAACTCAATTTTAATAATATGTATGCTCACCTATAAATCATTTGTTGATAATTATTCTCCAGAAATGACTTGTTAGGGTTTGTGATATTTCACTGTATAAAAAAGTATGTGACATGCCTCTTGTAGCAAACAACCGCTTTTTACTAAAAAACAAACGACAATTCCTTTTATTTTTATCTTAAAAAAATAAATTCACCCTCTCGTTCTCTCATGGCACGACATATCGCTCACACTCACATCTCATCCCCCTCGGCCTGCTCTGCCCACAACGGCTTCTCACTATCTCCTACCCTCGACGACATGTCATTTTGCCTGCACTTTGCTCTCACCGTCATGTCCCCTCCTCTCCACGGCGTCGCCCACCCCTCCATCGCATACCAGGACAATTCCCGGTGCCAAGTATTGCACACAAATCATAGCCGAGGGCGACCACCACGGATACACAACCTGTTCATCACAACGCCGCACCTTCTCCGAGTTCGGCGGCCATAACTAGGTCCCGAGCTTATGTGTCCATCCTGTTATCTAGTGGACTTAAATATTTCAATGGTTCGACATGTGTCATGTCCTTGCAGATCCTCATACACATCAACCGGTATTGTCCAATATTTTTACAATACTATATCCGCTTCCCCTACTACTACCACAGTGTATCTGTTGCTACAGAATAAATTAATAAATACTAATCATTGACAAAAGAATCATTTTATTCTATAACATATGCGATAAGCGTATGGCTTCCATGTGTTTACCCTTGATTTTCCTTCGTGACTCATCCCTTGTGTCTGACAGTGCAATACACCTCCTTTGACGAGCACTAAATAGAAGGATTATTGATCAAGATAGAGTCACAATTTTCTCAGAATGTATTCCGCTTAAATTGGAAGGACCCCACACATTTCTTGGCAACAATAGACCAATTTTAAGCATCTCAATTTAAAATAAACAATCTCGAAAAAGGTAAACTTAGAAATTTAATCATTTTCTAACTTAAAAATATCATGATCATATAAATACCCTACCTGTTCCCCATTTCTCCTTCACATTAGGTTATTAGAGAATTGTCCCGGCCCATTCCGTGAATGCTACAAGGCGTGCATTGGGTTTCCATTCATTCGTCCTCAATCTAAAGGCCACCCTTCCTGTTTTTATTCATGCCCATGCATATCTTTTCCCAAACCTGCCATAGAAGATTAGCACAAATCTACTTTCTCTCTACTTCATTCTCTACAAAGCCAATAGAAATCATCCTTGCATTATGATGATGGACGAGAATGTTTGGATAAATCAATACGACATTTAATTTATTTACAAGCATGCTATTACATTTAAACCTGGTAGAATTAACATTTCTCAGTTACATATAGATTATTCAACAACGGGCGAGTCCTTTGTGCTCCCTCATGTCACCCAGCCGATCGGCAACAACATGTGGCACTGCAGGGATGCAGACGATACCACAAAAAATGCTTGTGGCTGTCAAGAAGCAGGGTTGTGCCAGCGACACGTCATGTCAGGTTGCAGAGCCGGTGCCAAGAAAGGTTGCGAGACAAAGATGCCGACGGTGAAGTTCCAACTTTAGGATTGTTACTAACCATTTCTCATGGTCGTGCTTCGTAATTGTCATGTGTTGGTACAGAATAGCAGTAAAGGTTATAGAGACCCGACTTGTTGAGGATATAACCATTAGAGTCACCCGCCCAGGAGGGGCCGGGTTACGCCATAATGGTCATCACGCGAAGCCCAGTACCAAGCTTGAAGACGGCGGGTCAATAATGGGCTTAAGACCCGGAGATGGCTTAAGGCCCGTAGTGATAAACCGCCGTATGGCAAGACTTGTAGTGTAAGGCAAGAATAGTTAAGAGTCCGAGCCGGACACTGTTATGAGCCGGCCGGGACTCTGAGAGCCGTTGGGCGTCAACCTCTCTATATAAAGGGACGACCCGGCGGCGGTTTGGGACAGATAAGATCAAGTCGAGAGCCGGGCATAGCAATTAAGCTCCCTGGTCATCGAAACCCTAATCAATACCACCTCAACTGGACGTAGGCTTTTACCTTCACCGTAAGGGGCCGAACCAGTATAACCCTCGTGACCCTTGTCCCGTTTAACCCCTTTAAGCTTCCTAGCTGCGATGGCTCCACGACTAAGTCCTTGCACGAGGACATCTGCCGTGATAAATCCACGACAGTTGGCGCCCACCGTGGGGCCAGCGCACGGTGGATTTGAGTTCTTGAAGGGCAGCTTCGAAGGGCTCAAGGGATATGCTGTGGGCCGGATGACCAAGAGTCGTCGTGGCAAGCTCTACATCGACGATGTAAACTGGGGCCCCGACGCCGGCTCAATTGAGTACGGGTACCGGGTCCCCTTCGGCGGAATCCATGTCTTCATTGGCAAGATTGGTGAGCCGGACCCTGAACCGGATCTCTGCGCCGATCTCATCGAGACGGCTCGGCGTGCACGACCCGCCCGGGCTTTACCTGCCTTGAAGCATGCTTTCGTGGGATGTGTCCATGGAGGACTCTCTGAAGGATCTGGATCTGGTGATGAGACGGCCGCCGGCTCTGACGGCGAGTCGTCTACGGATGAGTCAAACTCGTTGTATCAACTTCAAGATGGCAGGCTCAGGGGTGGTTCCGATGGTGACAGCATTCCGGACCCCTTTGAGCCGCCGAGCCGGGTTGGAATCTTCATGGCCGGCGCGCAACCTGTTCAAAACCCCGCCTCCGGGTCAGGAAGCCCGGTGCCTTCGCCGGCTCAGGTGCTGATGGATCTCACAGACAAGATGACGGTCCTGTTGACCGCTACGGTTGCTCCGGCGGATCAAGTTCAGCATGACGCGGAGGTGGCACCGTTAAAGTTGGATCTAGCAAAAGCCAAGGAGGATCTGGCGGCGGAGGGGATCAGGATGGCTGCAGAGAGGGCGGCTCTCGACGCCCAGACTCAGCTGATTCAGGCACAGTCCTTCCGGCTCACGATGGATCAAAACGCGTCCAATGAGGTCATGAGAAGGAGGCATCAAAAGGCCCAATCTCGACTCCCTCCGGTTTATGATCCTCGGAACCTCTTCAACACGCCGGGTGCAGGGTCTAGTAACCCGCCAGAGATCATAGTGCCCGGGGTTGGGACGCCAATTCAGCCCCAAGTGATGGGACCTCCCCGGGTGAACCCTGCCCCGCCTCAGTACGTACCAATACCGACGGGTCATTATGCCAACCCGTTGGAAAACATGGTCGCCGCGGCGGCGCGGCTGGCGGCTCTCCCAATTGATGGTGACTCTCCAACGGCGGTTGAAACCCGCCGGGTCAGAGAACTCCTTCAGACGGCTCTGGCACAACAAGAGGCATATTGTTATAGCCGGGACAGGATTCATTCAACCCCTCGTCCAGGCCGGAGCCCGAGTTATAGCAGACACGTGGTCTCAGCGACCGGCTCAAGTAATGTCCGACGCCATGACTTGCCTCCTGGCCACGGCCCGGCTCATAACAGAGCCTTTCACGCAGCAGACCAAGACAGGGCACGGCAAGAGGCGGAGCAGGTGCCTCAGTTGACGGCTTACCAGCCACCCCGGCTTATCCGACGGCTTCCATCGACGTGGGTATCCCTACGAGGACCGGAGGTGTCCCTTGTGTAGTGCCGGCTCTCCGCAATGAACGTCTGCCCAAGGATTTCAAAGGGCCTAGGAAGGTGCCTAATTACACGGCTAGTTTACAACCCGGAGCCTGGATCGAGAGTTACGAGATGGCCATGGAATTGCTGGAGGTCAGCGAAGCGGCAATGGCCAAGTACTTCACCATGATGTTAGATGGGACTGCCCGCACTTGGTTGAAAGGGCCGCCACCGAATTCTATCGGGTCTTGGGCTGAGCTGAAAGCCCGGTTCATCCAAAACTTCAAAGATACCTGTAGGCAGTCTATGTCAATTGTGGATTTGACTAACTGTAAACAACAGGAGGGTGAGTCTACAACACATTGGGTTCGCCGGGTCAAAGAGATAATACATTCATCTGATAAGATGGATGCCGGCTCTGCAGTATTAATGTTGGAGCAAAATTGTCGTTTCCTGCCCCTGAAGATGAAACTCGGGCGGCTCAAGCGTGATTGCAATGATATGGGTACGCTGATGGCGGCTCTCGTCAAGTACGCCGACTCTGATAGTACCAAGGACCCCGCGTCAGATGATGAAAGGACAGGGAAGGGAAAGAAGAACGACAATGGCAAGGGCCCTCAGCATAACCCAGCGAACCAAGGAGGTAGCAAGCGTAAGGCTGATGGCAGCATAGAGTTTGTGGCCAATGCCAGCTCACAGGGTAACAACCAGCGACGTAAGGGGAGGCCACCTCCCCGAGCCGGCGGTTCAGGCCCAACGCTTGAGCAGCTGTTGAATGAGCCTTGTCCGAGGCATGGCTCTAGGGAGGAGCCAGCTACTCATCTATGGAAAGATTGCGCAATCATGAAAGCCTTTAAGAATTCCAATGCCTTTAATGGCAACAATGGCTCGGGCGGCGGCTCAGGCGCTGGCGGCTTTCATGGCCCGGGCGGCGGCTCAAATTTCAATCCTCAGAATGTTCAAGGGGGCTTTAATCAGCAGTCCGGCCAGGGTCATCAACAGCAGCAGGGGGGATACCAGACCAACCCAAAGCAGCTCAATGGTGGACAGTATCATGTGTTTACCACCAGTCTGTGTAAACGAGATCAGAAGCTTCATAAGAGGGCTGTGAATGCTGTTGAGCCGGCGGTTCCACGCTATCCGAGATGGTCTGAGCAGCCTATTGTGTGGAGTAGGGAGGATCACCCTCCCCGGGTTGATAATCCGGATCACCTGGCCCTAGTGGTGGATCCTTAGGTGGGAGGATATAAGTTCACTAAGGTGCTCATGGATGGAGGCAGCAGCATCAACATCCTCTACTATGAGACCTTTCGTCGTATGGGGTTGATTGATAAGAACCTCAGCCAGTCCAATACTGTTTTCCATGGTGTGGTGCCTGGTAAGTCGGCTTATCCAGTTGGCAAGATCGAGCTGGAAGTGGCCTTTGGGGATGAGTACAACTACAGGGCGGAAAAATTGACCTTTGAGGTGGTCAAGATAAGAAGTCCGTATCATGCCATATTTGGGCGGCCGGCTTACGCCAAGTTCATGGCACGGCCGTGTTACGTATATTTACAGCTCAAGATGCCGGGTCACAATGGGACCATTACGGTTCATGGCAGCCGAAAGATAGTCTTGGAGTGTGAGGAAGGTGACGCGGCTTATGCAGAATCTGTTTGTGCAACGGAGGAGTTGAAGTTTTACAAGGACAATGTTGACCCAACAGATATGACATCTCTGAAAAAGCCGACCACGGAGCATGAGCCGGCGATGAAATTTAAGTCAGCTGATGAGACTAAACTTGTTGATTTCGTTCCAGGTGACTCATCTCAGCAGTTCAGCATCAGTGCCAATCTGGATCCAAAATAGGAAAGCGCGCTCATCGAGTTCATCCGTGAGAACAGGGACATTTTTGCATGGAAACCTCCTGACATGCCAGGTGTACCTAGAGAAATTGCTGAGCACACTCTCAATATTGATCCGAAATTTAAGCCGGTCAGGCAATTCCTTCGGCGGTTTAATGAGGAGAGGCGGAAAGCCATTGGTGAGGAGGTGGCCCGGCTGTTGGCGGCCGGGTTTATTGTCGAAGTTTTTCATCCAGAATGGTTAGCTAACCCGGTGCTCGTGCTCAAGAAGAACGGCACCTGGCGGATGTGTGTGGACTACACGGACTTAAACAAGGCTTGTCCGGCTGATCCTTTTGCTCTCCCCCGTATTGATCAAATCATTGATGCTACGGCGGGTTGTGAGCGCTTAAGTTTTTTGGATGCTTACTCTGGATACCATCAGATTAAAGTGGCAGTTAAGGACCAGGAGAAGACGGCGTTCATCACTCCCTTTGGAGCCTTCTGTTATGTGTCTATGCCTTTTGGACTCAAGAGTGCACAGGCGACTTACCAGCGTTGTGTGCGGAATTGTCTTCATAACCAGATTGGGCGCAATGTTCATGCCTATGTGGATGATATCGTGGTTAAATCCAGGGAGAAGGAGACCCTGGTTGATGACCTTAGAGAAACCTTTGATAATCTACGGGTTTACAAGATGATGCTTAACCCGGCCAAGTGTGTTTTCGGTGTTCCTGCAGGCAAGCTCTTGGGTTTCCTGGTTTCTAACAGAGGCATTGAAGCTAACCCAGAAAAATCAAGGCAATCACCTCTCTGGCTAAGCCGGCGTGTATAAATGACGTCCAGCGTCTGGCAGGCCGCATCGCTGCTTTGAGCCGGTTTATAAGCCGTTTGGGTGAAAAGGCCATGCCATTGTACCAGTTGATGAAGAAAACTGATGATTTTATCTGGAATGATGCTGCTAATGCTGCTTTCGAGGATTTGAAGAGACAGCTGGCGGAGCCCCCGGTTCTTGCTGCTCCGGTTGACAAGGAGCCCTTATTACTGTATGTAGCTGCTAACGCACGAGCCGTCAGTGTGGCCGTGGTGGTGGAGCGCAAGGAAGAGGGTAAGGAGTATCCGGTTCAGCGGCCGGTTTACTACGTCAGTGAAGTGCTCATTGAGTCTAAACAGCGGTATCCACATTGGCAGAAGCTTGTCTATGGTGTGTTCATGGCAAGCCGGAAGCTTAAGCATTATTTCCAGGGTCACCCCATCACTGTGGTTAGTTCTGCTCCCCTCGGAGATATCATCCAAAACGGAGAAGCCACAGGAAGAGTGGCTAAGTGGGCTATAGAGCTTGGGCCTCATGGTCTGAAATACGTGCCACGCACTGCTATCAAATCTCAAGCATTGGTGGATTTCATCAATGATTGGACAGAGCTGCAGGTGCCTGAGGAGAAACCGGATAATACCTACTGGACCATACACTTTGACGGGTCTAGGCAATTGGAGGGCTCGGGTGCTGGAGTTGTATTAGCTTCCCCTCGAGGTGACAAGTTTTGCTATGTGCTACGGCTGATGTTTCCCTGTACTAACAATGTAGCTGAGTACGAGGCTTTGCTCCATGGTCTTCGGATGGCTAAGGAGATGAGTTTGAGCCGGGTGAGGTGCTTTGGCGACTCAGATTTAGTGGCCCAACAAGTGTCAGGCAAGTGGGATTCCAAGGACCCTCTCATGGCGGCTTATCGCCGTGAAGTTGATGCCATTGCTGGACACTTTCAGGGTTACCAAGTAGAGCACATCGATCGCAGGAAGAACGAGGCGGCTGATGCATTAAGCCGGCTGGGCTCTCAGCGAAAGCCGGTGCCGCCTAATACTTTCTTGGACGTCTTGCATAACCCTTCTGTTAAGTTGCCTACAGAGGAAGACTTGGTTGTTCCTAACCCGGAGGCACAGCTGGTGGCGGCTCTCCACATCACCCCAGACTGGACAGTACCATACCTGGCTTACATGACCCGGGGAGATTTGCCTAAGAATGAAACTTTGGCCAGACAAATAACCCGGCGGTCTAAGTCAATGATCATTATCAATGGCGAGCTACATCGTCGCAGTGTTAATGGAACTTTCCAGCGTTGTGTTTCCCCTGAGGAGGGTCAAGAAATTTTACGAGAGATTCATGAAGGGGATTGTGGCCATCATGCCGGCTCAAAATCCCTTGTGGCCAAAGCCTTTAGTCATGGTTTTTATTGGCTGACGGCTCATGCTGACGCGGAAGACTTGGTCAGTAAATGTGATGGTTGTCAGAGGTTCTCACGACGGGCTCATGTGCCGGCTCAGGAGCTGAGGATGATTCCAATTACTTGGCCATTTGCGGTCTGGGGGCTTGATATGGTTGGGGCCTTTTAAAATGTCCAAGGATAAGAAGACCCACCTCTTGGTGGCAGTTGACAAGTTCACAAAGTGGGTTGAGGCGGAGCCGGTTAGCAAGTGTGACGCAGCCACAGCAGTTCAGTTCATGAAAAGGGTGATATTTCGCTTTGGTTTTCCACACAGCATTATAACTGACAATGGTACCAATCTATCTAAGGGTGCCATGGAGGAGTTTTGTCAGCGAGAGCATATTCGACTTGATGTTTCATCAGTGGATCACCCTCAATCCAATGGTCAAGCTGAGCGAGCTAATTAGGAGATTTTGAAGGGCATCAAGCCCCGGCTTTTGGTCCCTTTGCAACGGACGCCGGGTTGTTGGGTGGAGGAGTTACCCTCCGTGTTATGGAGCATCAATACTACTCCTAACAGGTCTACGGGTTACACGCCTTTCTTCATGGTTTATGGAGCGGAAGCAGTCCTCCCTAGCGACATCTGTCATGACTCACCTCGAGTGGCGGCTTATGTTGAGGCGGATAATGAACGGGCGCGCCAAGATGCTCTGGACTTGTTGGACGAACAGCGTGATGTGGCAGCAGCTCACTCGGCGATTTACCAACAAGACCTGCGCCGTTATCACAGCCGCCGGGTTAAGTCCCGGGTCTTCCAGGAAGGTGATCTGGTGCTCTGGCTCATCCAAGATCAAACAGATGCACACAAGTTATCCCCGCCTTGGGAAGGGCCCTTTGTGGTCAGCAAGAACTTGCACAACGGGTCATACTACCTTATTGACGTTCGGGAGCACAAAGATTCACGTAAGTCGGAGGAAGAGACCCGTCGGCCATGGAACATAGCTCAGCTTCGGCCTTATTACACTTGAGCCACCGGCTCTCATAATGTACATATTTTTATAGCCATGTATATATTATGATAAATAATAAAGCAGGACACCTGTCCTTTTCTCCTCCAAAGGTAAACGTGTTATTTCCATTACAACATCACATGGTCACTTGGAGGTGGATCCGGCTTATGATCGTATTCGAATCTAGCCGTAAACAATATGATCACCTGGGGGCTTCCTGTTCAAACATGGGTCATATTCGAACCAAAGAGAACATAGCTGTCGATACCCACTTGATTGGCAAATTGCCGAGCTCATTGGGGAGTTTTCTTTGATCATATTTGAATCATAGCTCAACCCCCTTTGGGAACCGACGTGGATCGTATTCGAATCAGCGTCGTTAAACAACTCTTAAGGTCATTTGGGGGCTTCCTGTTCAAACATGGGTCGTATTCGAACCAAAGAGAACATAGCTGTCGGTACCCTCTTGATCGGCATCGCCACAGCCACTGGGGGCTATATGATCGCATTCGAATCTTAGCTTAACCCCTTTGGGACGGTTCTCTGGTCGTATTCGAACCAGAAGCCCCTAAGAATTGATCTTCTGACTAACAACAAGTTCTTTTGGTCATATCAACAGTGTGCAAGGGCGGCTTTTACTTCGCCGGCTTAATTTTGATTCACAATGTTGATAACACATAATAAGTATTCTTGATGCTGGTAAACCGGAGTTGAGATCTTCAACTCATTATTCGGGTTACATAAACCGGAAGTATACTTGAAGGCTTGTGAGTACGCTATTATGGTTACATCAAAGATATAATTGAGGGCCAGTCGTTGGTGGTTTTTGTTCATATTCCGGGTCATATATATAAGGTCTATGATTCTCAGTGCGGTAAGCCGCCTAGAGACTTGTGACTTGTTTCCTATGCAGGATGGTTAAAGACAGCTATTCGAGCTTAAGGAAAATAACTGATCCATTGTAACCCGGAGGAATAAGAAGAAGCAGCTTCAATGGAGTTAAGCATTCCACACATGCACGATGGCACGACAAAATTAAGTGTTTGTCCTACTCTATTACAAGACTCCCCGAGTCCAAAAGGTGAGGCATTGTTTTAAGGTGGAACCATGAGCCGCCTAAAAGTCAAGATGCTTGTTGAGTTGAAGCTTCCGGCTCATCCCTCTCCGCTCCTCCGGCTGATTCCATGACCTGGAAGGTTGATGATTTCCAGTCAATGCCGCTCAAGGCTTCAAATTGAGCCTCGTCATCAATTAACCCGGCCGGGTCAACTTCTGGGGCGAAGGTATGCTTACGAGTCGGAGGGATCAAGCTGATGGCTTCATAACGTGGAGTGGGGATCCTCTGATTTTCCGCGTCGTAGCCCGACTGATACTTGGTAAGGTCGGTGTCATTCCCAATCAGGGTGGCTACCGGGCGCACGCTCTTCACACAGGCTGCAAAGTCTTTTTGGTCGAAGGGGGTGCCGTCTTCCTTCAGGCTGGGATATCCAAGAGCGATGTCAGCCGGGTCCAGCTCCGGGAGAAAGGCCTTGGCCCGGCTTAGTGCAGCTATAGCTCCGGCTCTTGCAGAGGCCCGTCTTAGCTCTTGGAAGCGCTGAGGAAGAACGGCCAGCCGCCTGAGTACGTCCGCCAGGTGAGTCGGAACCTCGTTGGACAGAGCCACAACGGCTAACGCACGCTGTGACCCGGTATAGAGTTGCTCCACCAAGGTGTACACGGCCTTCAGCTTGGTCAGAACATTCTGGTTCAGGTTGGAGCTTCTGGGACCTGTTTAACAAAGTCAGGTAAGCCGATGGCAATTGTGGGATTTCTCAGACATAAAGAATGCAAGCTGGTTAAAGGCTTGTAGAATGACTTACCGAAGATCGCGGCAACCATCTGTGACACATGGCGCTTTAAGCCGGAGAGTTCGGCGGTTCTCTCAGTTAGAATAGCTTCTGCTTTTTCGGCCCGGCTCAGCAAGGCGGTTCTCTCCTCGGCTCAAGTTTTTCTCTCTGTTTCAAATTTCTTCTTCAGCTTTTCCTGTTCAGCAACACTGAACTCGAATTTAGCATTGGCCTTCCAGGTCTCAGTTTCCTGAGTCTTCAGGCGGTTCTTCAACTCAGAGATTTCAGCTTCAATTTTTTTGCAGACAGCCTGTACAAATTCCGGGTTATAGTATGAGTAATCATTATGTAACATTCAAGTCCCAAGCACTTTGCAGGCAAAGACACTTGGCACTTGGGGGCTAATGTATGCTGAAAAGTTCTATTTACAGTGCTGGTTCATGAAAGTAAGTCCCAAGCACTTTGTAGGCCAAGGTACTTGGCACTTGGGGGCTAATGTGTAACGTTGCTCAACTACTTGATTAAAGTAAGGAAAGAACCGGGTCAACTATGATGTTTAAGCCGGCCCTTGAGTGTTACCAGGTAAGCCGGTTTTTTCTTGCAGTAATTATTAAGCCGGTATTAAGTCTACACCATATTTTATCATTAGTCATAGACTTGGGGGCTGGCATGGTAAAGATAACTATGGAATAAGCAAGAGAGTCATACCTCAGATTTTTGCTGTATCTGCTTCACCATATCAATCTCCAAGTCTCGGCTGTTGTGTACTTGACCAATGTAACCAGAAACAATGTCTCCAATGCTCAAGTTAGCATAATCAGTGATCTCCAGTCTAGCCCGGCGACGCTCTAGCAGCTCTTCCTTGGCAGAGCATCTGGCCAGCACAGTGGGTCTTCCCGGCTCAACGTATTCAGTCCGGGTAATCACCACATCCGGGTCATCGGCCGGTTGAGCTGAGCTGGGAATCTCCGGGTTGTCGGAACCCACCATAGTTTGTGCTTCAGTTGAGGCGGCGGTGTCCGGAGCTGGTGCAGATGGCGGCTCAGGAGCAGAAGCTTCTGGTTCAATCAAGACCGGCTCTTCGACCGGTTTGTTCTTCTTCGCCCTCTTGCTGAGCTTTGCTTGAGCACTGAAAGGACAAAAGGTTAGTACAAAAGCATGAGTAAAGATAAGCACAACATAAGATGATCATCATTACCCGGGTGCGGTCTTGAAAGCCGGCAAGTTAGATTGCATAGAGTCACCAGAGGAAGGTGAAGTTTCCTGATAGTTTGAATCGGAAGAATTGAGTGGTTGGCGAATGATGCCCGCCAAAGGATGAAAAGGATATAAGTTGGAGATAACCTCGGTTCGGCGCTTCCTTGATGCTTCAGGTAAGCCGGAGGAGAGGTATGCATCCTTGGTGGCCCGGGTTTGTCTCCGGCTCTCATGAATCTGTTGCTTCAAAAGAAATTGAGGATCTTGATAAGCTAAAGGATGCGAAAAGCTTACTTTCCGGGTTAATCTTCGGACTTTCAGCCTTGGCAAGGGGTCCGAGTCGGAGGAAAGTATAGTTACCTCTTCAGTCACCGGGTTACTCGCTCCGGTATCATCCTGCGGACAATCAAGTCAATAAGGTGGTTAAAAAAACAGATGAAAAGCAGAATAGGAGTCTAACGAATCAAGTATTACCTCTGACTCGGAGCTATCATCCAACTGAAGCAGCTCTGAGGCGCTAGGCCTACTTCCTTTCTTATGGGGAGCGGCTCTCCTGGCGGCTTTCTTAGCCTTCCTGGCCTTTTTAGCCGCCTCATGGTCATACTTGACCTTCCAGAACTCATCATTAGCCTGAAAAATACGACAAAGATTTCTTAAGGTTCAGGTGAAAACTATTAAAAGGGAAAGCAAGGTGCTCAGGTCAGTGGCTTACCGCCGAAGCCGGGTTAGCTTGGCAGAAGGGGCTTAAGCCAGTCCTCCCACAGTCGGCTAAGCTCTCATTCAGGAGAGACTTGGTCATGTCGTCCACGACATCCTCAGGAAGATCGTGGCAGCTGTGCCGCAGAGGGTCATCCTTCCGGCCCGTGTAATCACACATTAAGCCGGGGCGGCGGCTCAGGGGAATCACCCGCCAAGAAATCCAGACCCGGACCAGATCAACGTCGTTAAGGCCATTTCCCAGAAGAGCCTTAATCTTGTTGATGGTAGGGATCAGTGGCTGACGTTCCGCTTGAGATAGTTTGTCTGGCAGGGGGTGAGTTGGCTCCAGACGCAGGGCACGAAAGCCGGGCAGAGGGCTCTCATCAGCCGGAGAAGTGTCTTGGCAGTAGAACCATGTCTGGTTCCAATCCTTTGGGTGGCTTGGCGGCTCAGCGTAAGGGAAAAGGCAATCTCTCCATCGTTGAATAGAGATTCCGCCAAGCTCCAAGCTAGGCCCGTTGGCGCACTCATTCTGGCGGTTCAGATAAAACAATTCCCTAAACAGCAGTAGGCTGGGCTCTTCTCCAAGATATACTTCGCAGAATACTTGAAAGTTGCAAATATTTGACACGGAATTGGGTCCTATGTCTTGCGGTCGCAGATCGAAGAAATTCAGAACATCTCTAAAGAATTTTGAGCCGGGAGGTGCGAAGCCCCGGCTCATGTGATCAGCAAATATTACCACCTCGCCATCTCTAGGTTGAGGTCTTTCCTCTGACGGGTCACGGGCACGGTAAGACATGACCTCCTTCTTGGGCAGGTAACCCGTCTTCACGAAATCAGCTAAGGTGTCATCAGTAACATTGGATCTCAGCCAGTTTCACGTGATGGGTGCCTTGGGAGCCTTGGGTGGCATTGTGAAAGACGAAAGCCTATGACAAAAGGAAATGTCCGGTTCAATTATAAGCCGGAGGAGGTTTACAGTTCAGTATTCAAGATGGCGGCTTATGAAGGGGCCTAATGATATATGGCTAATTCTTTCGGGTTATCCAAACCGCTGTGGGCATCGTGAGTAATTCAAGTTGTCTACAACTTTATCATAAATGAGCCGGAAATTTTATAGCGCGTGGCCTCTTTTAAGCCGGAGATGTGAGCCGCCGTAGCTAAACAGATGCAATTTTTGACTAAGTGTGGCGCAAACAAGTTTCACAGATCACAGTAATTGTTCTGGATCAAACGATCGACCGGAAAGGGAAAATTTCTAGACCTAGAACTGACACAGATGAAGTTCATGGGTTCGAACGGAGCCTCTGTGCAATGAAAAGGGATCTATGTACATTTGGAACGGGTGCGAAACAGCTATCGCAGCAGTTCTATACTGTCTAAAGATCAAGAAGGGGTGTTAAAAGTGGAATCTATCAAGTGTTCATGACGAACGGCGACGAACACCAACGAACTCGAAGGTCACTAATGCGGATCTGAGGAACAGGGAGGAGAAGTCTTACAGATGCGGAGTTACTGCGGAGGTTCGTCGCGTTTTTCTGGTCATGTCAGGTTGATGCAGCGGCCTGAGTTGGTGAAGACGAGGAGACCCGCGGCGGCGGCGGTGGAGCTCGAGCGGTGGTACAGTAGCGAGAGGAGGAAGAAGAAGGAGGCGACAAGTGAGGGAAGACTCATGGGCCAGGCTTATTTATAAGGTGCGGCTAATAAGTGGGCGCGAGAAACGAGGAGGCCACGACGTGATTATCGTGCCACGAAAACGCCTCGATTTTTGGGATAGCCATTAAAGATAAGATCCGTTGGGATATGGTGGAATAAAAAATGAACTTAATGGAAGATGACGTCATGGCGGGTTACCAGGAATCCGGAAGATGACATCACGGTGGGTTATAACCCTCGCACATATATAAGCCGGAAGACTTTCCTCTCAAAGGAATTGAAGATTGACATGAACATGTTCAAATCAATCTGGGGCCTAATGTTGAGGATATAACCATTAGAGTCACCCGCCCAGGAGGGGCCGGGTTACGCCATAATGGTCATCACGCGAAGCCCAGTACCAAGCTTGAAGACGGCAGGTCAATAATGGGCTTAAGACCCGGAGATGGCTTAAGGCCCGTAGTGATAAACTGCCGTATGGCAAGACTTGTAGTGTAAGGCAAGAATAGTTAAGAGTCCGAGCCGGACACTGTTATGAGCCGGCCGGGACTCTGAGAGCCGTTGGGCGTCAACCTCTCTATATAAAGGGACGACCCGGCGGCGGTTTGGGACAGGTAAGATCAAGTCGAGAGCCGGGCATAGCAATTAAGCTCCCTGGTCATCGAAACCCTAATCAATACCACCTCAACTGGACGTAGGCTTTTACCTTCACCGTAAGGGGCCGAACCAGTATAACCCTCGTGTCCCTTGTCCCGTTTAACCCCTTTAAGCTTCCTAGCTGCGATGCCTCCACGACTAAGTCCTTGCACGAGGACATCTGCCGTGATAAATCCACGACACGACTCAAAATATTTATTGTTTATTTTTTTAAATATATATTTATTCCTTGATTGGGCATTAGCTCCAGACCAAAAACTATGGCAATGGAAAATGTTCTCTAAACTGAACTGAAAACCCCCCACCAATTTTCAGCCATGAACATTTTGCGAAAGAACCAATTCACGCCATAATGTATACACCCAAACTTGATTGTGTGTGCTACTTCTTGAGTCTGCGTTGATTTTTCCCTTGAAGATAAAAGGGTGATGCAGCAAAGTAGAGATAAGTATTTCCCTCAGTTAAGAACCAATGTATCAATCAAGTAGGAGGCATAAGCAAGTCCCCAATAAATGCACCTGCATAAACTAACAAACACTTGCACGCAACGCGAAAAGGGGTTGTCAATCACTTCACGGTCACTTGCAAGAATGAGATCTATTAGAGATAGATATAAAAGATAAGTAAAAGGAAAAATAAAATAAATATAAATAAATTACAACAAGATATTTTTGGTTTTTTGGTTTTATAGATCTGAAAATATAAGATGGAAAATAGACCCGGGGGCCATAGGTTTCACTAGAGGCTTCTCTCTTGAAGAAAGCATACGGTGGATAAACAAATTACTGTTGAGCAAATGATAGAAAAGCGCGAAGTTATGACGATATTTAAGGCAATGATAATGAACATATGCATCATGTCCGTGAAAAGTAGACCGAAACGATTCTCCATCTACTACTAGTACTCCACACATCGACCGCTATCCAGCATACATCTAGAGTACGAAGTTCATAAGAACGGAGTAATGCCTTAAGCAAGATGACATGATGTAGAGGGATAGATCCAATCAATATGGTAAAACTCCCATCTTTTTATCCTTAATGGCAACAATACAAATACGTGCCTCACTACCCCTACTGTTACTGGGTGAGGACACCACAAGATTGAACCCATCAGAAAGCACCTCTCCCATTGCAAGAAAAGCCAATCTAGTTGGGCAAACCAAATCGATAGATCGGAGGGAAATACAAATATATTTTAATCATGCATAAAAGAGTTCAGAGAGGACTCAAAAAATATTCATAGATAATCTGATCATAAATCCACAATTCATCGGATCTCAACAAACGCACCACAAAAGAAGATTACATCGAATAGATCTCCAAGAACATCGAGGAGAACATTGTATTGAAGATCAAAGAGAGAGAAAAAGCCATCTAGCTACTATCTATGGACCCGTAGGTCTATGGTAAACTAGTCACACATCATCGGAAGGGCATCAAGGTTGGTGTAGAGGCCCTCCGTGATCGAATCCCCCTCCGAGGGAGTGTCAGAAAAGGCCCCAAGATGGGATCTCACGAGAACAGAAGCTTGTGGCGGCAGAAAAATATTTTTGGTGTGCCCCCTGATGTAAGGGGAATATTTGGGTATTTATAAAGCGGAGATTAGGGTTAGGAGAGCCACGGGGGGCCACAAGCCTAGGGGCTTGTGGCCCCCTCGTGGGTCTTCTGGTCTCTTCCCAAAGCTTCGTGGTTGTCTTCTGGTCCAAGAAAAATCCTCAAAAAAGTTTCGTTCTGTTTGGACTCTGTTTGGTATTGATTTTCTATAAAAGACAAAAACAAGGAAAAAAAGGAACTGGCACTAGGTTAATAGGTTAGTCCCAAAAAATGATATAAAATAGCATATTAATGCATGTAAAACATGAAGGAAATATGCCCTAGAGGCAATAATAAAGTTGTTATTTATATTTCCTTATATCATGATAAATGTTTATTATTCATGCTAGAATTGTATTAACCGGAAACTTAGTACATGTGTGAATACATAGACAAACAGAGTGTCACTAGTATGCCTCTACTTGACTAGCTCGTTGAATCAAAGATGGTTAAGTTTCCTAGCCATAGACATGAGTTGTCATTTGATTAAGGAGATCACATCATTAGAGAATGATGTGATTGACTTGACCCATTCCCTTAGCTTAGCACTTGATCGTTTAGTATATTGCTATTGCTTTCTTCATGACTTATACATGTTCCTATGACTATGAGATTATGCAACTCCCGAATATCGGAGGAACACTTAGTGTGCTACCAAACATCACAACGTAACTGGGTGATTATAAAGGTGCTCTACAGGTGTCTCTGATGGTACTTGCTGAGTTGGCATAGATCGAGATTAGGATTTGTCACTCCGACTGTCGGAGAGGTATCTTTGGGCCCTCTCCGTAATACACATTACTATAAGCCTTGCAAGTAATGTGACTAATGAGTTAGTTGCGGGATGATGCATTACGGAACGAGTAAAGAGACTTACCGGTAACGAGATTGAACTAGGTATTGAGATACCGACGATCGAATCTCGGGCAAGTAACATACCAATGACAAAGGGAACAACGTATATCGTTATGCGGTTTGACCGATAAAGATCTTTGTAGAATATGTGGGAACCAATATGAACATCCAGTTTCCGCTATTGTTATTGACCGGAGATGTGTCTTGGTCATGTCTACATAGTTCTCGAACCCGTAGGGTCCGCATGCTTAACGTTCGATGACGATCGGTATTATGAGTTTATGTGTTTTGATGTACCGAAGATAGTTCGGAGTCTCGGATGTGATCATGGACATGACGAGGAGTCTCGAAATGGTCAAGACGTAAAATTGATATATGGATGACTATATTCGAACACCGGATGAGTTCCGGGGGTCACCGGATAATTATCGGAGTGCCGGGGATTATCGGAACCCCCGGGGGAACTAATGGGCCAACATGGGCCTTGTGTGTGTGAGAGAGGAGAGGGCCATAGGGCTGGCCACGCCCTCCCTTGAGGAGTCCGAATTGGACAAGGAGGGGGGAGGCACCCCCTCTTTCCCTCCCTCTCTCCCTCTCCTTCCTTCCCCCTTCCTCCTCCTAGTTGGACTAGGAAAAGGGGAGTCCTACTCCTACTAGGAGGAGGACTCCCCCCCTCCTTGGTGCGCCCCAAGGGCCGGCCGGCCTCCCCCTTTCTCCTTTATATACCGGGGCAGGGGGCACCCTGGAACACAACAACAAACATTGTCTTAGCCGTGTGCGGTGCCGCCCTCCACCATAATCCTCCTCGGTCATATCATTGCAGTGCTTAGGCGAAGCCCTGCGTCGGTAGCTTCATCATCACTGTCATCACACCGTCGTGCTGACGAAGCTCTGCTCGACACTCGGTTCGATCGAGAGTTCGTGGGACGTCACCGAGCCGAACGTGTGCAGATCGTGGAGCTATCGTACTTTCGGTACTAGGATCGGTCGGATCGTGAAGACATACGACTACATCAACCGCGTTGTCATAACGCTTCCGCTTACGGTCTACGAGGGTACGTGGACTACACTCTCCCCTCTTGTTGCTATGCATCACCATGATCTTGCATGTGCGTAGGAAATTTTTGAAATTACTGCGTTCCCCAACAGTGGCATCCGAGCCAGGTTTATGCGTAGATGTTATATGCACAAGTAGAACACAAGTGAGTTGTGTGGGCGATAATAGTCATACTGCTTACCAGCATGTCATACTTTGATTCGGCGGTATTGTTGGATGAAGCGGCCCGGACCGACATTACACGTACGCTTACGCGAGACTGGTTCTACCGATGTGCTTCGCACACAGGTGGCTGGCGGGTGTCAGTTTCTCCAACTTTAGTTGAATCGAGTGTGGCTACGCCCGGTCCTTGTTGAAGGTTAAAACAGCACACACTTGACAAAAAATCGTTGTGGTTTTGATGCATAGGTAAGAACGGTTCTTGCTCAGCCCGTAGCAGCCCCATAAAACTTGCAACAACAAAGTAGAGGACGTCTAACTTGTTTTTGCAGGGCATGTTGTGATGTGATATGGTCAAGACATGATGCTAAATTTTATTGTATGAGATGATCATGTTTTGTAACAGAGTTATCGGCAACTGCAGGAGCCATATGGTTGTCGCTTTATTGTATGAAATGCAATCGTAGTGTAATTGCTTTACTTTATCACTAAGCGGTAGCAATAGTCGTAGAAGCAATAGTTGGCGAGAAGACAACGATGCTACGATGGAGATCAAGGTGTCGCGCCGGTGATGATGGTGATCATGACGGTGCTTTGGAGATGGAGATCAAAGGCACAAGATGATGATGGCCATATCATATCACTTATATTGATTGCATGTGATGTTTATTTTTTATGCATCTTATTTTGCTTATTCCGACGGTAGCATTATAAGATGATCTCTCACTAAATTTCAAGGTAAAAGTGTTCTCCCTGAGTATGCACCGTTGCGAAAGTTCGTCGTGCCGAGACACCACGTGATAATTGGGTGTGATAAGCTCTACGTTCACATACAATGGGTGCAAGCCAGTTTTGCACACGCAGAATACTCGTGTTAAACTTGATGAGCCTAGCATATGCAGATATGGCCTCGGAACACTAAGACCAAAAGGTCGAGCGTGAATCGTATAGTAGATATGATCAATATAGTGATGTTCACCATTGAAAACTACTCCATCTCACGTGATGATCAGACATGGTTTAGTTGATATGGATCATGTGATCACTTAGATGTTAGAGGGATGTCTATCTAAGTGGGAGTTCTTTAGTAATATGATTAATTGAACTTTAGTTTATCATGAACTTAGTACCTGATAGTATTTTGTATGTCTATGTTGTTGTAAATAGATGGCCCGTGTTGTTGTTTCGTTGAATTTTAATGCGTTCCTAGAGAAAGCTAAGTTGAAAGATGATGGTAGCAACTACACGGACTGGGTCCGTAACTTGAGGATTATCCTCATTGCTGCACAGAAGAATTACATCCTGGAAGCACCGCTAGGTGCCAAATCCGCTGCATGAGCAACGCCAGATGTTATGAACGTCTGGCAGAGCAAAGCTGATGACTACTCGATAGTTCAGTGTGATGCCATGCTTTACGGTTTAGAACCGGGACTTCAACGATGTTTTGAACATCATGGAGCATATGAGATGTTCCAGGAGTTGAAGTTAATATTTCAAGCAAATGCCCGGATTGAGAGATATGAAGTCTCCAATAAGTTCTACAGCTGCAATATGGAGGAGAATAGTTCTGTCAGTGAGCATATACTCAAAATGTCTGGGTATAACAATCACTTGATTCAACTGGGAGTTAATCTTCCGGATGATAGTGTCATTGACAGAATTCTTCAATCACTGCCACCAAGCTACAAGAGCTTCGTGATGAACTATAACATGCAAGGGATGGATAAGACAATTCCCGAGCTCTTCGCAATGCTAAAGGCTGCGGAGGTAGAAATCAAGAAGGTGCATCAAGTGTTGATGGTCAACAAGACCACCAGTTTCAAGAAAAAGGGTAAAGGGAA
Organism: Aegilops tauschii subsp. strangulata; assembly: GCF_002575655.3. Classification (NCBI taxonomy): domain Eukaryota; kingdom Viridiplantae; phylum Streptophyta; class Magnoliopsida; order Poales; family Poaceae; genus Aegilops; species Aegilops tauschii. The sequence continues at coordinate 554,472,634 of NC_053041.3, read as the reverse complement.
GAAGGGGAACTTCAAGAAGAACGACAAGCAAGTTGCTGCTCAAGTAAAGAAGCCCAAGTCTGGAGCTAAGCCTGAGACTGAGTGCTTCTACTGCAAAGGGACTGGTCACTGGAAGCGGAACTGCCCCAAGTATTTGGCGGATAAGAAGGATGGCAAGGTGAACAAAGGTATATGTGATATACATGTTATTGATGTGTACCTTACTAATGCTTGCAGTAGCACCTGGGTATTTGATACTGGTTCTATTGCTAATATTTGCAACTCGAAACAGGGACTACTGATTAAGCGAAGATTGGCTAAGGACGAGGTGACCATGCGCGTGGGAAATGGTTCCAAAGTCAATGTGATCGCAGTCGGCACGCTACCTCTACATCTACCTTCGGGATTAGTTTTAGACCTGAATAATTGTTATTTAGTGCCAGCGTTAAGCATGAACATTATATCTGGATCTTCTTTGATGCGAGAGGGTCATTCATTTAAATCAGAGAATAATGGTTGTTCTATTTATATGAGTAATATCTTTTATGGTCATGCATCCTTGAAGAGTGGTATATTTTTGTTGAATCTCGATAGTAGTGACACACATATTCATAATATTGAAGCCAAAAGATCCAGAGTTGATAATGATAGTGCAACTTATTTGTGGCACTGCCGTTTCGGTCATATTGGTGTAAAGCGCATGAAGAAACTCCATTCTGATGGACTTTTGGAATCACTTGATTATGAATCACTTGGTACTTGCGAACCATGCCTCATGGGCAAGATGACTAAAACTCCGTTCTCCGGAACAATGGAGCGAGCAACATATTTGTTGGAAATCATACATACTGATGTATGTGGTCCGATGAATATTGAGGCTCGCGGCGGGTATCGTTATTTCCTCACCTTCACAAATGATTTGAGCAGATATGGGTATATCTACTTAATGAAACATAAGTCTGAAACATTTGAAAATTTCAAAGAATTTCAGAGTGAAGTGGAAAATCATCATAACAAAAAAATAAAGTTTCTACGATCTGATCGTGGAGGAGAATATTTGAGTTACGAGTTTGGTCTTTATTTGAAACAATGCAGAATAGTTTCGCAACTCACGCCACCTGGAACACCTCGACGTAATGGTGTGTCCGAACGTCATAATCGTACTTTACTAGATATGGTGCGATCTATGATGTCTCTTACTGATTTACCGCTATCGTTTGGGGGTTATGCTTTAGAGACGGCTGCATTCACGTTAAATAGGGCACCATCTAAATCCGTTGAGACGACACCTTATGAATTGTGGTTTGGCAAGAAACCCAAGTTGTCGTTTCTTAAAGTTTGGGGCTGCGATGTTTATGTGAAAAAGCTTCAACCTGATAAGCTCGAACCCAAATCGGAGAAATGTGTCTTCATAGGATACCCAAAGGAGACTGTTGGGTATACCTTCTATCACAGATCCGAAGGCAAGACATTCGTTGCTAAGAATGGATCCTTTCTAGAGAAGGAGTTTCTCTCGAAAGAAGTGAGTGGGAGGAAAGTAGAACTTGATGAGGTAACTGTACCCACTCCCTTATTGGAAAGTAGTTCATCACAGAAATCTGTTCCTGTGACTCCTACACCAATTAGCGAGGAAGCTAATGATGATGATCATGTAACTTCAGATCAAGTTACTACCGAACCGCGTAGGTCAACCAGAGTAAGGTCGCACCAGAGTGGTACGGTAATCCTATTCTGGAGGTCATGTTACTTGACCATGACGAACCTACGAACTATGAGGAAGCGATGATGAGCCCAGATTCCGTGAAATGGCTTGAGGCCATGAAATCTGAGATGGGATCCATGTATGAGAACAAAGTGTGGACTTTGGTTGACTTGCCCGTTGATCGGCAAGCCATCGAGAATAAATGGATCTTCAAGAAGAAGACTGACGCTGGCGGTAATGTTACTGTCTACAAAGCTCGATGTAGCGACCAGACCTCAAATGGTCTGTGCTGCTGTGCACCAGTGTCATCCCTGGATCAGTAATGCTGACACGCACAGTACAAATGGAGGATTTATAACAGAGTAGCAATCACACACTTATTACATCGAATATCCCCAAAGAGAATAAGTATGATAAACATGGCTTAAGGCCATCTAATAACGATAACAGCGGAAGACTTGGAAGATAAGTGAGTCCATCAACTCCAGCGGCATCACTGAGTATAAGACCACGACCTAAGGCACCTTACTCGTCGTCTGAAAAGTCTGCAACATGAAATGTTGCAGCCCGAAAACGGGTCAGCACATAGAATATGCTGGCAATGTAACGCATAGAGAATAATGAACAATAATAATGCTATACTACATGCATATATGGCTGGTGGAAAGCTCTATGGTTACAGTTTTGCGAAAAGCCAATTTTATCCTACTCCAAAGGAATAATTTTATTTAACTATCATGGTGGTTGTGAAACATTGAGATGGTTGACAGCATCTCAATCCCAATTAAATGTCATCAATAACCCAACAAAATTAATTAGAAGTAACATAGTGATGAGATTCACATGATAATCCAAATACTAGATACTCAAGATGTCCATAACCGGGGACACGGCTAATCATGATTAGTTTGTACACTCTGCAGAGGTTTGTGCACTTTTCCCCACAAGACTCGATCGCCTCCACTTGATTCTCGCACTACATGTTGTTTGAGAAACGGATGACCGAGACACAGTCTTTCTGAAGTGTTTGCACCTTACGTATGGGTAGACAGTTACACCTACTTTCCCCTACATCTGCTAGTCTACCACTGTAAGAGTTCACACAACTTAGTCAACTATGCTAGAGCCCATAATAGCTTGCGGCTGCACACGGAAGTTTCTAGCATGAATAATCTCATGATCCCTTTGAACCTGGGTGGCGGTCCAAAAGAAAAACAGGCAATCCTGGAATACCCAGGTACCTCAATCCACCCAGATGTGAGTTTTAGTTGCCACCTTAAGTAAACCATTAATTAACAATCTCACATCTGTCATGGAAATCTCTCAAACCCAATCCACGTCTACGAGCATAGCATGGCAATATAATAGCAAACGTAGAAGTAACTCCCAAGGGTTTGATAATAAAACAGGTGATAGGTACTACCTCAACTACTACCCAGTACCCACAATTTAATTAGATCCTAATCATGCAATGTTTGAGGAAAACAGATCTAATGCAATAAAAACTGGGTATGGAAGGTATGATCAAAGTGTTACTTGCCTTGCTGATGATCCGTGAAACCTAGCGATTCGAAGTAACAAGCGGCACACTCCGGGTACTCTATCGCAAACAAACAAGCATACAATCAGTACTCATCTAATGCACAGGTAAAACTCGAATGAAAGATCCAACCAGAAAGTTCAACTTAAGAACTCCGGTTTGCAAAAAGAATCAACTCGAAAGAAGCAACGAAAGTCAAATGGCGAAAGAAATAAGCTTCGTTTGCTAATCTGGATCTAGGTCAAATTTTACTGTAGCAAAAACTTGTTTGAGTAGGTTAAATGGAAAGAGAATTTCGAGACGAAACTCTAGGCGCTTGAATCGCCTGATTCCGATAAACGAGCGAGAAGTTAAACAGAAACAAAGATTCGATCAGAAATCGAATCTGAGAAAATACTGGAAAAATCCGACGAAAAAGAAAAACGGACGAACGGTTAAAGAACGGACGTTCGTTAACAGAGAAAAACCGACGAACGCGTTCGTTAAAATGAACGGTTCGGTGAACGCTCGCAAAATAATAAAACCGAAAAAAACCGATCTAGGGTTTTTTTAACAAAAACCGGCAACGACGAACGGGCAGCGAGGCAGTACCTCGTCGGGGCAGTGCTCCGGCGGGGCTCCGGGGGAGGGGGGGCAAGGTGCGGGCTCGGGGGGGGGGGGGCGCGAGGGGCGGCGAGGGGCGGCTCCGGCGATGAACGGCGGCGGCGGCGAGCGAGATGAGAGGAGAGAGAGAGAGGGGGGGTATATAAAGGGGGGAGCCGGGGTGGCTTGGGGGAGGGACAAGTGCGGCGGCGGGGCTTCCCGTGTCCGCCATGGACACGGCGGCGGCGGCGGCGTCGTGCTGGGGAAGGAGAGAGGCGCGGGGTGGGCCGGCGCTCGGCTGGGCTCGGCCCAGTCGGGCGTCGCGCAGTTTTTTTTTTAAATACGTTCCGCGGAAAAATTCGTAGAAAAATAAATAAAAATCAGAAAAATATAAAATAAATTTTCCCCGTCTAGTTAGAAAATCTAGAATAGGGTGAACATTTTTTAACACCAAATAAATATTTTGAAAACATGCAATATTTTTAATGCAATAAAAATTGCAAATAAAATCCAAATAAATTCCAATAAAAGATTTTAACATTTTACCTCCAGTATTTCAATTGTTTTGGAGAAGTCATATTTTCTCCTCTCATTTATTTTGTTTAATGAAATATTTTTCCGGAGAGAAAATAATTAAAACCAAAATCCTCGTCTTATTATTTGATGAAAATCAAATATGAAAATTCGGGAAAATCCCCAACTCTCTCCGAAGGTCCTTGAGTTGCTTAGGATTTATCGAGGTTTTGTCAAAATGCAATAAAACATGATATGCAATGATGATCTATGTATAACATACCAAATTGAAAATTTGGGATGTTACAAACCTACCCCCCTTAAGATGAATCTCGCCCTCGAGATTCGGGTTGGCTAGAAAATAGGTGGGAGTGATCTTTCCGTAGGTCTTCCTCTCGCTCCCAGGTGGCTTCATCCTCCGTGTGGTGACTCCACTGGACCTTGCAAAACTTGATAACCTTGCTGCGGGTAACTCGGCTGGCATACTCAAGAATCTTAACTGGTTTCTCCTCATAGGTCAAATCACTTTCCAGCTGAATCGCTTCCAGTGGCACAGTATCTCTCAGTGGTATCTCAGCCATCTCTGCGTGGCACTTCTTCAACTGCGAAATGTGAAATACATCATGAACTCCAGACAATCCTTCGGGCAATTCCAGCTTGTAGGCAACCTCTCCCATACGTTCCACAATTCTGTATGGTCCGATAAAACGGGGCGCTAACTTTCCCTTAACTCCAAAGCGCTTCACTCCTCGAAGGGGTGATACTCGAAGATATACTCGGTCTCCGACTTCGTGAACTGTCTCTTTTCGTTTAGAATCAGCATAACTCTTCTGCCTGGACTGGGCTACCTTGAGTCTATCGCGAATCAACCTCACTTTCTGTTCAGACTCCTTAATCAAATCTGGCCCAAACAACTGACGGTCTCCAACTTCGTCCCATAACAATGGTGTTCTACACCTCCTTCCGTACAAGGCTTGGAAAGGGGCCATCTTCAAGCTGGTCTAATAACTGTTGTTATAAGAAAACTCCGCATATGGCAAATTGTCGTCCCAACTAGATCCATAATCTAGTGCACATGCTCTCAACATGTCCTCCAAAATCTGGTTGACTCTCTCGGTCTGTCCATCTGTCTGTGGGTGAAATGCTGTACTAAATTCCAGCCTGGTTCCCAATGTTTCATGTAACTGCTTCCAAAACTTCGAGGTAAATTGGGTTCCTCTGTCTGATACAATGGTCCTCGGAACTCCATGCAAACATACGATCCTGGTCATGTATATCTTTGCCAACTTAGCACTGGTGTAAGTGGTCTTTACTGGAATGAAATGAGCCACTTTCGTCAATCGGTCAACTACAACCCATATTGAGTCATAGCCTGAACGAGTCCTGGGTATCCTGTGATAAAATCCATGCCTATTTTATCCCACTTCCATCCGGGTATCGGCAATGGTTGTAGCAATCCTGCTGGCTTCTGATGCTCTGCCTTCACTCTCTGACATACATCACAAACTGCTACATACTCCGCAATATCCTTCTTCATTCCGGTCCACCAGAAAGTATTCTCAAATCCAAATACATCTTGGTATTCCCTGGGTGAATCGAGTACGGTGAATCATGGGCTTCTTGCAAAATCAACTTCCTGATCTCCGGATCATTTGGCACATATACACGGTCCTCGAACCATAAGGTATCGTGCTCATCCTCACGAAATCCCTTGGCTTTTCCTTTGCTCATCTTCTCCTTTATCTCTTCAATCTCCTTGTCTGTCTTCTGAGCTTCTCTGATCCTTTCCATCAAGGTAGACTGAATCTCCAATGTCGCTAAATAGCCTCTTGGGACTATCTCCAAACATAGCTCGCGAAGGTCCTCGGCTAACTCCTGAGGTAACTCTCCTGTCATGAGGGTGTTGACATGACTCTTGCGGCTCAACGCGTCTGCTACTACGTTAGCCTTTCCAGGGTGATAATGCAATCTCATATCATAATCTTTAATGAGCTCCAACCATCTCCTCTGTCTGAGATTTAACTCCTTCTGTGTGAAAATATACTTCAAACTTTTGTGATCCGTGTACACCTCACAATGGTTTCCGATGAGAAAATGTCTCCATGTCTTCAATGCATGCACCACGGCTGCTAATTCCAAATCATGCGTAGCATAATTCTTCTCATGGGGTTTAAGTTGTCGTGAAGCATATGACACAACTCTTCCTTCCTGCATGAGCACTGCTCCAAGTCCTCGACGAGAAGCGTCGCAATAAACTTCATAATCCTTGCGTTGATCTGGCAGAATCAACACTGGTGATGTAACCAATCGTTTCTTCAACTCCTGGAAACTAGCTTCACATTCCTCAGTCCAATTGAATTTGGTGTCCTTCTTTAATAGCTCAGTCATGGGTTTAGCAATTTTCGAGAAATTCTCGATGAATCTCCGGTAGTATCCTGCAAGTCCAAGAAAACTCCGGATTTCTCCAACTGTCGTGGGTGATTCCCAACTTGTCACTGTGTCAACCTTGGCAGGGTCTACTGCTATTCCTTCTCCAGAAATAACATGTCCAAGGAATCCAACTTCCTTCAGCCAAAACTCACATTTGCTGAACTTGGCGTATAACTGATGTTCTCTAAGCTTCTCAAGTACCAATCGTAAATGCTCCTCATGCTCTTCCTCATCCTTGGAAAAGATTAAAATATCATCAATGAACACCACGACGAACTTATCCAAAAACTCCATAAACACTTTGTTCATCAGGTTCATGAAATAGGCAGGTGCGTTAGTCAGACCAAATGACATAACAGTATACTCATACAATCCATATCTGGTGGTAAATGCCGTCTTGGGTATATCCTGCTCTCGAATCTTTAACTGATGGTATCCTGATCGTAGATCGATCTTGGAAAATACTTTAGCTCCTTGTAGACGGTCAAACAAATAATTGATCATTGGAAGTGGGTACTTGTTTTTGATGGTCACTTCATTCAATCCTCGGTAATCAACAACCATCCTCAGCGATCCATCTTTCTTCTCCACTAGAAGTACTGGTGATCCCCAAGGTGACGAACTTGGGCGAATATAGCCTTTATCCAGTAACTCCTTGACCTGCTTCTTAATTTCCTCCAAATCCTTTGCGGGCATCCTGTACGGTCTCTTAGATATTGGCCCTGTGCCTGGCAAAAGTTCAATCAAGAACTCAATGTCTCTATCTGGTGGCATGCCTGGCAACTCTTCTGGAAATACATCCGGATAATCCTTCACCACTGGTACTTCCTCCTGTACAACTCCTGATAAGGAATTTACTTGAGTCCTCTTCGGCATATGCCGGGATACATACTTGATCCTTTTTCCTTCCGGGGTGGTAAGCAAAATCTGTTGGGAATCGTAGCATAATTTAAAATTTTCTTACGCTCACCAAGATGCATCTATGGAGTCTACTAGCAACGAGGGGAAGGGAGTGCATCTACATACCGTTGTAGATCGTGAGCGGAAGCGTTCCAATGAACGTGGATGACGGAGTCGTACTCGCCGTGATCCAAATCACCGATGACCGAGTGCCGAACGTACGGCACCTCCGTGTTCAACACACGTACGGTGCAGCGACGTCTCCTCCTTCTTGATCCAGCAAGGGGGGAGGAGAGGTTGATGGAGATCCAACAGCACGACGGCGTGGTGGTGGATGTAGCGGGTCTCCGGCAGGGCTTCGCCGAGCTTCTGCGAGAGAGAGAGAGGTGTTGCAGGGGAGGAGGGAGGCGCCCAAGGCTGTTGTGTGCTGCCCTCCCTCCCCCCTTTATATAGGCCCCTGGGGGGGTGCGCCAGCCCCAAGAGATGGGATCTCAAGGGGGGAAGGGGTGCCTTGCCCCCCAAGGCAAGGGGGAACTCCCCTCCTAGGGTTTCCAACCCTAGGCGCATGGGGGGAGGCCCAAGGGGGGCGCCCCAGCCCACTAGGGGCTGGTTCCCTTCCACTTTCAGCCCACGGGGCCCTCCGGGACAGGTGGCCCCACCCGGTGGACCCCCGGGACCCTTCCGGTGGTCCCGGTACAATACCGATAACCCCCGAAACTTTCCCGGTGGCCGAAACTGGACTTCCTATATATAATTCTTCACCTCCGGACCATTCCGGAACCTCTCATGACGTCCGGGATCTCATCCGGGACTCCGAACAACTTTCGGGTTTCCGCATACATATATCTCTACAACCCTAGCGTCACCGGACCTTAAGTGTGTAGACCCTACGGGTTCGGGAGACATGCAGACATGACCGAGACGCCTCTCCGGTCAATAACCAACAGCGGGATCTGGATACCCATGTTGGCTCCCACATGCTCCACGATGATCTCATCGGATGAACCACGGTGTCGAGGATTCAATCAATCCGTATGCAATTCCCTTTGTCAAACGGTATGTTACTTGCCCGAGATTCGATCGTCGGTATCCCAATACCTTGTTCAATCTCGTTACCGGCAAGTCTCTTTACTCGTACCGCAATGCATGATCCCGTGACTAACGCCTTAGTCACATTGAGCTCATTATGATGATGCATTACCGAGTGGGCCCAGAGATACCTCTCCGTCACATGGAGTGACAAATCCCAGTCTCGATCCGTGCCAACCCAACAGACACTTTCGGAGATACCCGTAATGCACCTTTATAGTCACCTAGTTACGTTGTGACGTTTGGCACACCCAAAGCACTCCTACGGTATCCGGGAGTTGCACGATCTCATGGTCTAAGGAAAAGATACTTGACATTGGAAAAGCTCTAGCAAACGAAACTACATGATCTTTTATGCTATGCTTAAGTTGGGTCTTGTCCATCACATCATTCTCCTAATGATGTGATCCCGTTATCAATGACATCCAATGTCCTTAGTCAGGAAACCATGACTATCTGTTGATCAACGAGCTAGTCAACTAGAGGCTTACTAGGGACAGGTTGTGGTCTATGTATTCACACATGTATTACGATTTCCGGACAATACAATTATAGCATGAATAGTAGACAATTACCATGAACAAAGAAATATAATAATAACCATTTATTATTGCCTCTAGGGCATATTTCCAACAGTCTCCCACTTGCACTAGAGTTAGTAATCTAGTTACATTGTGATGAATCGAACACCCATTGCATCCTGGTGTTGATCATGTTTTGCCCTAGGGAGAGGTTTAGTCAACGGATCTGCTACATTCAGGTCCGTATGTACTTTACAAATATCTATGTCTCCATTTTGAACACTTCCACGAATGGAGTTGAAGCGACGCTTGATATGCCTGGTCTTCCTGTGAAACCTGGGCTCCTTCGCAAGGGCAATAGCTCCAGTGTTGTCAGAGAAGAGAGTCATCGGGCCCGACGCATTGGGAATCACCCCTAGGTCGGTAATGAACTCCTTCATCCAGACTGCTTCCTGTGCTACCTCCGAGGCTGCCATGTATTCCGCTTCACATGTAGATCCCGCCACGACGCTTTGCTTGCAACTGCACCAGCTTACTGCTCCTCCATTCAAAATATACACGTATCCGGTCTGTGACTTCGAGTCATCCAGATCTGTGTCGAAGCTAGCGTCGACGTAACCCATTACGACGAGCTCTTCGTCACCTCCATAAACGAGAAACATATCCTTAGTCCTCTTCAGGTACTTCAGGATATTCTTGACCGCTGTCCAGTGTTCCTTGCCGGGATTACTTTGGTACCTTCCTACCAAACTTACGGCAAGGTTTACATCAGGTCTGGTACACAGCATGGCATACATAATAGACCCTATGGCCGAGGCATAGGGGATGGCACTCATCTCTTCTATATCTTCTGCCGTGGTCGGGCATTGAGCCGTGCTCAATTGCACACCTTGCAATACAGGCAAGAACCCCTTCTTGGACTGATCCATACTGAACTTCTTCAATATCTTGTCAAGGTATGTACTCTGTGAAAGACCAATGAGGCGTCTTGATCTATCTCTATAGATCTTGATGCCTAATATATAAGCAGCTTCTCCAAGGTCCTTCATTGAAAAACACTTATTCAAATAGGCCTTTATACTTTCCAAGAATTCTATATCATTTCCCATCAATAATATGTCATCCACATATAATATGAGAAATGCTACAGAGCTCCCACTCACTTTCTTGTAAACACAGGCTTCTCCATAAGTATGTGTAAACCCAAACGCTTTGATCATCTCATCAAAGCGAATGTTCCAACTCCGAGATGCTTGCACCAGCCCATAGATTGAGCGCTGGAGCTTGCATACTTTGTTAGCATTCTTAGGATCGACAAAACCTTCCGGCTGCATCATATACAACTCTTCCTTAAGGAAGCCATTAAGGAATGCCGTTTTGACGTCCATCTGCCATATCTCATAATCATAGTATGCGGCAATTGCTAACACGATTCGGACGGACTTCAGCTTCGCTACGGGTGAGAAAGTCTCATCGTAGTCAACCCCTTGAACTTGTCGATAACCCTTAGCGACAAGTCGAGCTTTGTAGATGGTCACATTACCATCTGCGTCCGTCTTCTTCTTAAAGATTCATTTGTTTTCTATGGCTCGCCGCTCATCGGGCAAGTCAGTCAAAGTCCATACTTTGTTTTCATACATGGATTCTATCTCGGATTTCATGGCTTCTAGCCATTTGTCGGAATCCGGGCCCGCCATCGCTTCTTCATAGTTCGAAGGTTCACCGTTGTCTAACAACATGATTTCCAGGACAGGGTTGCCGTACCACTCTGGTGCGGAACGTGTCCTTGTGGACCTACGAAGTTAAGTGACTTGATCCGAAGTTTCATGATCATCATCATTAACTTCCTCTCCAGTCGGTGTAGGCACCACAGGAACATTTTCCCGCGCTGCGCTACTTTCCGGTTCGGAAGGGGTGACTATCACCTCATCAAGTTCCACTTTCCTCCCACTCAATTCTTTCGAGAGAAACTCCTTCTCCAGAAAGGACCCGTTCTTGGCAATGAAGATCTTGCCTTCGGATCTGAGGTAGAAGGTATACCCAATAGTTTCCTTAGGGTATCCTATGAAGACGCATTTTTCCGACTTGGGTTCGAGCTTTTCAGGTTGAAGTTTCTTGACATAAGCATCGCATCCCCAAACTTTTAGAAACGACAGCTTAGGTTTCTTCCCAAACCATAATTCATACGGTGTCGTCTCAACGGATTTCGACGGAGCCCTATTTAAAGTGAATGCGGCAGTCTCTAAAGCATAACCCCAAAATGAGAGCGGTAAATCGGTAAGAGACATCATAGATCGCACCATATCTAATAGAGTGCGATTACGACGTTCGGACACACCATTTCTCTGAGGTGTTCCAGGCGGCGTGAGTTGTGAAACTATTCCACATTTCCTTAAGTGTGCACCAAACTCGTGACTTAAATATTCTCCACCACGATCTGATCGTAGGAATTTTATTCTCCTGTCACGTTGATTCTCAACTTCACTCTGAAATTCCTTGAACTTTTCAAAGGTTTCAGACTTGTGTTTCATTAGGTAGACATATCCATATCTACTTAAATCATCAGTGAGAGTGAGAACATAACGATATCCTCCGCGAGCCTCAACACTCATTGGACCACACACATCAGAATGTATGATTTCCAATAAGTTGGTTGCTCGCTCCATTGTTCCGGAGAACGGAGTCTTGGTCATCTTACCCATGAGGCATGGTTCGCACGTGTCAAATTATTTGTAATCAAGAGACTCCAAAAGTCCATCTGCATGGAGCTTGTTCATGCGCTTGACACCAATGTGACCAAGGCGGCAGTGCCACAAGTATGTGGGACTATCGTTATCAACTTTACATCTTTTGGTATTCACACTATGAACATGTGTAACATCACGTTCGAGATTCATCAAAAATAAACCATTGACCAGCGGGGCATGACCATAAAACATCTCTCTCAAATAAATAGAACAACCATTATTCTCGGATTTAAATGAGTAGCCATCTCGAATTAAACGAGATCCAGACACAATGTTCATGCTCAAAGCTGGCACTAAATAACAATTATTGAGGTTTATAACTAATCCCGTGGGTAGATGTAGAGGTAGCGTGCCGACGGCGATCACATCGACCTTGGAACCATTCCCGACGCGCATCGTTACCTCGTCCTTTGCCAGTCTCCGTTTATTCCGTAGTTCCTGATTTGAGTTACAAATATGAGCAACCGCACCGGTATCAAATACCCAGGAGCTACTACGAGTACTGGTAAGGTACACATCAATTACTTGTATATCACATATACCTTGGGTGTTGCCGGCCTTCTTCTTGTCCGCTAAATATTTGGGGCAGTTCCGCTTCCAGTGACCACTTTCCTTGCAATAAAAGCACTCAGTCCCGGGCTTGGGTCCATTCTTTGACTTTTTCCCAGTAACTGGTTTACCGGGCGCGGCAACTCCCTTGCCGTCCTTCTTGAAGTTCTTCTTACCCTTGCCCTTCTTGAACTTAGTGGTTTTATTCACCATCAACACTTGATGTTCTTTTCTGATCTCCCCTTCCGCTGATTTCAGCATTGAATATACCTCGGGAATGGTCTTTTCCATCCCCTGCATATTGTAGTTCATCACAAAGCTCTTGTAGCTTGGTGGAAGCGACTGGAGGATTCTGTCAATGACCGCGTCATCCGGGAGATTAACTCCCAGCTGAGACAAGCGGTTGTGCAACCCAGATATTCTGAGTATGTGCTCACTAACAGAACTGTTCTCCTCCATTTTACAGCTGAAGAATTTGTCGGAGACATCATATCTCTCGACCCGGGCATGAGCTTGAAAAACCAGTTTCAGCACCTCGAACATCTCATATGCTCCATGTTTCTCAAAACGCTTTTGGAGACCCGGTTCTAAGCTGTAAAGCATGCCGCACTGAACGAGGGAGTAATCATCAGCACGTGATTGCCAAGCGTTCATAACGTCTTGGTTCTGTGGGATTGGTGCATCACCTAGCGGTGCTTCTAAGACATAATCTTTCTTGGCTACTATGAGGATGAGCCTCAGGTTCCGGACCCAGTCCGTATAATTGCTGCCATCATCTTTCAGCTTGGTTTTCTCTAGGAACGCGTTGAAATTGAGGACAACGTTGGCCATTTGATCTACAAGACATAGTGTAAAGATTTTAGACTAAGTTCATGATAATTGAGTTCATCTAATCAAATTATTTAATGAACTCCCACTCAGATAGACATCCCTCTAGTCATCTAAGTGAAACATGATCCGAGTTCAACTAGGCCGTGTCCGATCATCACGTGAGACGGACTAGTCAAGATCGGTGAACATCTCCATGTTGATCGTATCTTCTATACGACTCATGCTCGACCTTTCGGTCCTCCATGTTCCGAGGCCATGTCTGTACATGCTAGGCTCGTCAAGTCAACCTAAGTGTATTGCGTGTGTTCCGAGGCCATGTCTGTACATGCTAGGCTCGTCAACACCCGTTGTATTCGAACGTAAGAATCTATCACACCCGATCATCACGTGGTGCTTCAAAACGACGAACCTTCGCAACGGTGCACAGTTAGGGTGAACACTTTCTTGAAATTATTATAAGGGATCATCCTACTTGCTACCGTCGTTCTAAGCCAATAAGATGCAAAAACATGATAAACATCACATGCAATCAAATAGTGACATGATATGGCCAATATCATTATGCTCCTTTGATCTCCATCTTCGGGGCACCATGATCATCTTTGTCACCGGCATGACACCATGCTCTCCATCATCATGATCTCCATCATTGTGTCTTCATGAAGTCGTCACGCCAACGATTACTTCTACTTCTATGGCTAACTCGTTTAGCAACAAAGTAAAGTAAATTACATGGCGTTATTCAATGACACGCAGGTCATGCAAAATAATAAAGACAACTCCTATGGCTCCTGCCGGTTGTCATAATCATCGACATGCAAGTCGTGATTCCTATTAAAAGAATATGATCAATCTCATACATCACATATATCATTCATCACATCTTCTGGCCATATCACATCACATAGCACTTGCTGCAAAAACAAGTTAGACGTCCTCTAATTGTTGTTGCAAGTTTTTATGTGGTTTGTAGGTTTCTAGCAAGAACGTTTCTTACCTACGTATGACCACAACGTGATTTGCCAATTTCTATTTACCCTTCATAAGGACCCTTTTCATCGAATCCGTTCCGACTAAAGTAGGAGAGACAGACACCCGCTAGCCACCTTATGCAACTTGTGCATGTCAGTCGGTGGAACCTGTCTCACGTAAGAGTACGTGTAAGGTCGGTCCGGGCCGCTTCATCCTACAATGCCGCCGAAACAAGAAAGGACTAGTAGCGGCAAGAAGAATTGGCAAACTCAACGCCCACAACTACTTTGTGTTCTACTCGTGCATAGTAACTACGCATAGACCTGGCTCATGATGCCACTGTTGGGAATCGTAGCATAATTTAAAATTTTATTACGCTCACCAAGATGCATCTATGGAGTCTACTAGCAACGAGGGGAAGGGAGTGCATCTACATACCGTTGTAGATCGCGAGCGGAAGCGTTCCAATGAACGTGGATGACGGAGTCGTACTCGCCGTGATCCAAATCACCGATGACCGAGTGCCGAACGTACGGCACCTCCGTGTTCAACACACGTACGGTGCAGCGACGTCTCCTCCTTCTTGATCCAGCAAGGGGGGAGGAGAGGTTGATGGAGATCCAACAGCACGACGGCGTGGTGGTGGATGTAGCGGGTCTCCGGCAGGGCTTCGCTGAGCTTCTGCGAGAGAGGGAGAGGTGTTGCAGGGGAGGAGGGAGGCGCCCAAGGCTGTTGTGTGCTGCCCTCCCCCCTTTATATAGGCCCCTGGGGGGTGCTCCAGCCCCAAGAGATGGGATCTCAAGGGGGGGCGGCGGCCAAGTGGGGGGGAAGGGGTGCCTTGCCCCCCAAGGCAAGGGGGAACTCCCCCCCCCCCCAGGGTTTCCAACCCTAGGCGCATGGGGGGAGGCCCAAGGGGGACGCCCCAGCCCACTAGGGGCTGGTTCCCTTCCACTTTCAGCCCACGGGGACCTCCGGGACAGGTGGCCCCACCCGGTGGACCCCCGGGACCCTTCCGGTGGTCCCGGTACAATACCGATAACCCCCGAAACTTTCCCGGTGGCCGAAACTGGACTTCCTATATATAATTCTTCACCTCCGGACCATTCCGGAACCTCTCGTGACGTCCGGGATCTCATCCGGTACTCCGAACAACTTTTGGGTTTCCGCATACATATATCTCTACAACCCTAGCGTCACCGGACCTTAAGTGTGTAGACCCTACGGGTTCGGGAGACATGCAGACATGACCGAGACGCCTCTCCGGTCAATAACCAACAGCGGGATCTGGATACCCATGTTGGCTCCCACATGCTCCACGATGATCTCATCGGATGAACCACGGTGTCGAGGATTCAATCAATCCGTATGCAATTCCCTTTGTCAAACGGTATGTTACTTGCCCGAGATTCGATCGTCGGTATCCCAATACCTTGTTCAATCTCGTTACCGGCAAGTCTCTTTACTCGTACCGCAATGCATGATCCCGTGACTAACGCCTTAGTCACATTGAGCTCATTATGATGATGCATTACCGAGTGGGCCCAGAGATACCTCTCCGTCACACGGAGTGACAAATCCCAGTCTCGATCCGTGCCAACCCAACAGACACTTTCGGAGATACCCGTAATGCACCTTTATAGTCACCTAGTTACGTTGTGACATTTGGCACACCCAAAGCACTCCTACGGTATCCGGGAGTTGCACGATCTCATGGTCTAAGGAAAAGATACTTGACATTGGAAAAGCTCTAGCAAACGAAACTACACGATCTTTTATGCTATGCTTAAGTTGGGCCTTGTCCATCACATCATTCTCCTAATGATGTGATCCCGTTATCAATGACATCCAATGTCCATAGTCAGGAAACCATGACTATCTGTTGATCAACAAGCTAGTCAACTAGAGGCTTACTAGGGACAGGTTGTGGTCTATGTATTCACACATGTATTACGATTTCCGGACAATACAATTATAGCATGAATAGTAGACAATTACCATGAACAAAGAAATATAATAATAACCATTTATTATTGCCTCTAGGGCATATTTCCAACAAAATCGTCTTGCTGATGTTTCCTCCATACAACGATAGCCAATCCATTCCCAAAATCACATCCAAACCTTGCGATTCCAAAACAATGAGGTCTGAGGGGAAAACATGCCTACCAATGGCCAATGGTATCTGAAAACATCCTTGGGTGGCCATATACTCTGCTCCTGGCGAGGTTACTAACATAGGGGTTCTGAGAACTTTGGTGGACAGCTTAAACTTATTCACAAATCCCCTTGATATGTATGAATGCGATGCACCAGTATCGAAAAGAACGGTTGCAGTAAATGACTTAACCAAAAACTTACCTATTACTGCATCAGGCTGAGCTTCAACCTCCTCCACGCTCACGTGGTTCACATGTCCTTTGTTGAACGGGTTCGGCTTCTTCCCAGAGCTTCCATTGCCATTTCCATTTTGGGCTTCAGGACATTCATTGGCATAATGTCCATTCTTCTGGCACTTAAAACAAGTGACTTGGCTCAGGTCCCTCTTGGCTGGGGTAGATGGGTTGGTGCGGTTCTGTCCGTTGCTTCCTCCATTCCCATTACCATTTTTAGAGCCATTATGGTTGTGCGAACTACCTCCTCCATGGGTATGCTGAAACGGTCCTCCCGACTTCGGGGTAAATCGAGGCTTCTGCTGAGCTCCTGAGTTATACTTCCCTTGTCCATACTTCCTCTTACGGTTTTCAATCTGCTGTTGCTTCCCTTCAATCATGAGAGCTCTATCTACCAGCTCCTGGTAGTTGTTGAAGGTTGCTACCATCAACTGCATACTCAGCTCATCATTCAGTCCTTCCAAAAATTTCTCCTGCTTGGTTGCATCTGTAGCAACGTCATCTGGTGCATAACGTGCTAACTTACTGAATTCCTCCACATACTAGCCTACGGTGCGTCCTCCTTGGCGTAGGTTGCGAAACTCACGCTTCTTCATAGCCATAGCTCCTGCTGAAACATGTGCTGTATGGAAAGCTTGCTGAAACTGGTCCCATGTGACAGTGTCAATAGGGTGCGTGGCTGTATAATTCTCCCACCATGATGCTGCGGGTCCATCTAGCTGATGTGCGGCAAAAAGCACTCTCTCCGCATTTGTGCATCCTGCAGTGGTCAACTCCCTTCCAACTTTGCGGAGCCAATCATCTGCAACAATCGGCTCGGTGCTACTGGAAAACACCAGCGGGTTTAGCCTTAAGAAACGGGCTAAGTGATCAACAGGTAGTGGTGGCGGTGGGTTGTTGTTGTTGTTGTTGTTGTTGTTGCCTTGGTTCTGCACTAACACTTGCATCAGGGCATTCTGTTGCTGAATCAACTGGGTGATCCCTGGCGGGAAAACAAATCCGGTGTCGCGTCTCGGAGGCATCTGATAGGTTTAGAAAAGATGAGAGTTAAGAATAGAATGAGGTCTAGAGAGAAAACACTACCCATATGCTCATGAGACAAATTCAATCAATATCACTCAATCAATTCAAACAAGGCAAAACAATCGATCTAACTAGCGTTACAAAGTGCTTGAACTATACTATTAAATGGGGGAAAACTACTACTGATATGGTGGTCTACTAGAAATTCTGATCCGTTGAAGACTCCATGATGTCTGCTCCAGCTTCGTCAACCCAGTCATCTTCACTTGGTTCCGAGTCAGTGTCGTCGATGATGATGTAGTTATCCGGACAAGTGTATTCGTCGACTTCTGCTTTTGGCACTGGGTTTCCCATGAATACTCCAATCTTCTTCTCCAGGTCGTCATTCTTCCCTACTAGTGCGTTGATTTCCTCCAAATAATCCTCGCGTGTAGCCTTGAGTTCTTCTTGGAGTTCCTTGATCTTCGTTAATGCCTTCTTCAGTTCTTCCTTGTCCGTGCACATCTGGTTCTCCTGGCGACGAATATGTTGGTTCTGCTCCTGGATGAAAGCTGCAATTGATCCATCCTTCTTGGTTCTGATCATCTCCCATTGCGCGTCTCGGCGTCCACAAATTTGGTAAATTGTGTCCTTAAGCTCCTGGTAGTAGACTTCTCCAATGCGTCCCATGGCGATGTGTGCGGCCATGCTCTTCCCTAAACTCCAAGTTGGTGCTTCGAAAACCAATCTTATGGCACTAAACATCCTTCCTGGAATGATAACTTGAATCTTCCAGCTCTCCTCTTCAGGTAATGTGGCGTTGTAGGTTCCGGTGATGCTTGGTATTCCTATGTTCAAGTACTTGGTGACTTCCTTCAAGTGTCGACCAAACGGCGTGTCTTCATCTGGTTGCATGAACTTGCTCCTTGCATTCGCCATTCCTAAAAGAGTAGAAAAAGGAGAGGGGTCAGAAATGAGAAAAGAGAAGCTTTCTAGGGCTTAAGCTTAGTGGTCGTGTCCTACAGTCAGCGTGTGCTCTGATACCAACTTTGTAGCGACCAGACCTCAAATGGTCTGTGCTGCTGTGCACCAGTGTCATCCCTGGATCAGTAATGCTGACACGCATAGTACAAATGGAGGATTTATAACAGAGTAGCAATCACACACTTATTACATCGAATATCCCCAAAGAGAATAAGTATGATAAACATGGCTTAAGGCCATCTAATAACGATAACAGCGGAAGACTTGGAAGATAAGTGAGTCCATCAACTCCAGCGGCATCACTGAGTATAAGACCACGACCTAAGGCACCTTACTCGTCGTCTGAAAAGTCTGCAACATGAAACGTTGCAGCCCGAAAACGGGTCAGCACATAGAATATGCTGGCAATGTAACACATAGAGAATAATGAACAATAATAATGCTATACTACATGCATATATGGCTGGTGGAAAGCTCTATGGTTACAGTTTTGCGAACAGCCAATTTTATCCTACTCCAAAGGAATAATTTTATTTAACTATCATGGTGGTTGTGAAACATTGAGATGGTTGACAGCATCTCAATCCCAATTAAATGTCATCAATAACCCAACAAAATTAATTAGAAGTAACATAGTGACGAGATTCACATGATAATCCAAATACTAGATACTCAAGATGTCCATAACCGGGGACACGGCTAATCATGATTAGTTTGTACACTCTGCAGAGGTTTGTGCACTTTTCCCCACAAGACTCGATCGCCTCCGCTTGATTCTCGCACTACATGTTGTTTGAGAAACGGATGACCGAGACACAGTCTTTCTGAAGTGTTTGCACCTTACGTATGGGTAGACAGTTACACCTACTTTCCCCTACATCTGCTAGTCTACCACTGTAAGAGTTCACACAACTTAGTCAACTATGCTAGAGCCCATAATAGCTTGCGGCTGCACAGGGAAGTTTCTAGCATGAATAATCTCATGATCCCTTTGAACCTGGGTGGCGGTCCAAAAGAAAAACAGGCAATCCTGGAATACCCAGGTACTTAAATCCACTCAGATGTGAGTTTTAGTTGCCACCTTAAGTAAACCATTAATTAACAATCTCACATCTGTCATGGAAATCTCTCAAACCCAATCCACGTCTACGAGCATATCATGGCAATATAATAGCAAACGTAGAAGTAACTCCCAAGGGTTTGATAATAAAACAGGTGATAGGTACTACCTCAACTACTATCCAGTACCCACAATTTAATTAGATCCTAATCATGCAATGTTTGAGGAAAACAGATCTAATGCAATAAAAACTGGGTATGGAAGGTATGATCAAAGTGTTACTTGCCTTGCTGATGATCCGTGAAACCTAGCGATTCGAAGTAACAAGCGGCACACTCCGGGTACTCTATCGCAAACAAACAAGCATACAATCAGTACTCATCTAATGCACAGGTAAAACTCGAATGAAAGATCCAACCAGAAAGTTCAACTTAAGACTCCGGTTTGTAAAAAGAATCAACTCGAAAGAAGCAACGAAAGTCAAACGGCGAAAGAAAGAAGCTTCATTTGCTAATCTGGATCTAGGTCAAATTTTACTGTAGCAAAAACTTGTTTGAGTAGGTTAAACGGAAAGAGAATTTCGAGACGAAACTCTAGGCGCTTGAATCGCCTGATTCCGTTAAACGAGCGAGAAGTTAAACAGAAACAAATATTCGATCAGAAATCGAATCTGAGAAAATAGCGGAAAAATCCGACGAAAAAGAAAAACAGACGAACGGTTAAAGAATGGACATTCGTTAACAGAGAAAAAACGACGAACGCGTTCGTTAAAACGAACGGTTCGGTGAACGCTCGCAAAATAATAAAACCAAAAAAAACCGATCTAGGTTTTTTATTTAACAAAAACCGGCAACGACGAACGGGCAGCGAGGCAGTACCTCGTCGGGGCAGTGCTCCGGCGGGGCTCCGGGCGAGGGGCGGCGAGGGCGGCGAGGTGCGGGCTCGGGGGGGGGGGCGCGAGGGGCGGCTCCGGCGACGAACGGAGGCGGCGGCGGCTCGGGCTTCCGGCGGCGGCGGCGGCGAGCGAGATGAGAGGAGAGAGAGAGGGGGGGTATATAAAGGGGGGAGCCGCGGTGGCTTGGGGGAGGGGCAAGTGCGGCGGCGGGGCTTCCCGTGTCCGCCATGGACACGGCGGCGGCGGCGGCGTCGTGCTGGGGAAGGAGAGAGGCGCGGGGTGGGCCGGCGCTCGGCTGGGCTCGGCCCAGTCGGGCGTCGCGCAGTTTTTTTTTAAAATACGTTCCGCGGAAAAATTCTTAGAAAAATAAATAAAAATCAGAAAAATATAAAATAAATTTTCCCCGTCTAGTTAGAAAATCTAGAATAGGGTGAACATTTTTTTAACACCAAATAAATATTTTGAAAACATGCAATATTTTAATGCAATAAAAATTGCAAATAAAATCCAAATAAATTCCAATAAAAGATTTTAACATTTTACCTCCAGTATTTCAATTGTTTTGGAGAAGTCATATTTTCTCCTCTCATTTATTTTGTTTAATGAAATATTTTTCCAGAGAGAAAATAATTAAAACCAAAATCCTCGTCTTATTATTTGATGAAAATCAAATATGAAAATTCGGGAAAATCCCCAACTCTCTCCGAAGGTCCTTGAGTTGCTTAGGATTTATCGAGGTTTTGTCAAAATGCAATAAAACATGATATGCAATGATGATCTATGTATAACATACCAAATTGAAAATTTGGGATGTTACACTCGACTTGTTGCAAAAGGTTTTCGACAAGTTCAAGGAGTTGACTACGATGAGACCTTCTCACCCGTAGCAATGCTTAAGTTCGTCCGAATCATGTTAGGAATTGCTGCATTTTATGATTATGAAATTTGGCAAATGGATGTGAAGACTGCATTCCTGAATGGATTTCTGGAAGAAGAGTTGTATATG
Source organism: Aegilops tauschii subsp. strangulata (assembly GCF_002575655.3). Taxonomy (NCBI): domain Eukaryota; kingdom Viridiplantae; phylum Streptophyta; class Magnoliopsida; order Poales; family Poaceae; genus Aegilops; species Aegilops tauschii. The sequence goes on along the minus strand of NC_053041.3, from coordinate 554,450,942 downwards.
ATGCAACCTGAAGGTTTTATCGATCCAAAGGATGCTAACAAAGTGTGCAAGCTCCAGCAATCCATTTATGGACTGGTGCAAGCATCTCGGAGTTGGAATAAACGTTTTGATAGTGTGATCAAAGCATATGGTTTTATACGGACTTTTGGAGAAGCCTGTATTTACAAGAAAGTGAGTGGGAGCTCTGTAGCATTTCTAATATTATATGTGGATGGCATATTGTTGATTGGAAATAGAATTTCTGGATAGCATAAAAGGATAATTGAACAAGAGTTTTTCAATGAGACCTCGGTTAAGCTGCTTATATATTGGGCATCAAGATCTATAGAGATAGATCAAGACGTTTAATTGGACTTTCAAAAAGCACATACCTTGATAAAGTTTTGAAGAAGTTCAAAATGGATCAAGCAAAGAAAGGGTTCTTGCCCGTGTTACAAGGTGTGAAGTTGAGTCAGACTCAATGCCCGACCACTGCAGAAGATAGAGAGAAAATGAAGGTTGTTCCCTATGCTTCAGCCATAGGCTCTATCATGTATGCACTGCTGTGTACCAGACGTGATGTGTGCCTTGCTAGTAGTTTAGCAGGGAGGTACCAAAGTAATCCAGGAGTGGATCACTGGACAACAGTCAAGAATATCCTGAAATACCTGAAAAGGACTAAGGATATGTTTCTCGTTTATGGAGGTGACAAAGAGCTCATCGTAAATGCTTACGTCGATGCAAGCTTTGACACTGATCCGGATGACTCTAAGTCACAAACTGGATACGTATTTATATTGAACGGTGGAGCTGTCAGTTGGTGCAGTTCTAAGCAAAGCGTCGTGGCGGGATCTCCGTGTCAAGCGGAGTACATAGCTGCTTCGGAAGCAGCAAATGAAGGAGTCTGGATGAAGGAGTTCATATCTGATCTAGGTGTCATACCTAGTGCATCGGGTCCAATGAAATTCTTTTGTGACAATACTGGTGCAATTGCCTTGGCAAAGGAATCCAGATTTCACAAGAGAACCAAGCACATCAAGAGACACTTCAATTCCATCCACGATCAAGTCAAGGAGGGAGACATAGAGATTTGCAAGATACATATGGATCTGAATGTTGCAGACCCGTTGACTAAGCCTCTCTCACGAGCAAAACATGATGAGCACCAAGACTCCATGGGTGTTAGAATCATTACTGTGTAATCTAGATTATTGACTCTAGTGCAAGTGGGAGACTGAAGGAAATATGCCCTAGAGGCAATAATAAAGTTGTTATTTATATTTCCTTATATCATGATAAATGTTTATTATTCATGCTAGAATTGTATTAACCAGAAACTTAGTACATGTGTGAATACATAGACAAACAGAGTGTCCCTAGTATGCCTCTACTTGACTAGCTCGTTGAATCAAAGATGGTTAAGTTTCCTAGCCATAGACATGAGTTGTCATTTGATTAAGGAGATCACATCATTAGAGAATGATGTGATTGACTTGACCCATTCCCTTAGCTTAGCACTTGATCGTTTAGTATATTGCTATTGCTTTCTTCATGACTTACACATGTTCCTATGACTATGAGATTATGCAACTCCCGAAAACCGGAGGAACACTTAGTGTGCTACCACACGTCACAACGTAACTGGGTGATTATAAAGGTGCTCTACAGGTGTCTCTGATGGTACTTGTAGAGTTGGCATAGATCAAGATTAGGATTTGTCATTCCGATTGTCAGAGAGGTATCTCTGGGCCCTCTCGGTAATGCACATCACTATAAGCCTTGCAAGCAATGTGACTAATGAGTTAGTTGCGGGATGATGCATTACAGAACGAGTAAAGAGACTTGCCGGTAACAAGATTGAACTAGGTATTGAGATACCGACGATCGAATCTCGGGCAAGTAACATACCGATGACAAAGGGAACAACGTATATCGTTATGCGGTTTGACCGATAAAGATCTTTGTAGAATATGTGGGAGCCAATATGAACATCCCGGTTCTGCTATTGGTTATTGACCGGAGATGTGTCTCCGTCATGTCTACATAGTTCTCGAACCCTAGGGTCCGCACGCTTAACGTTCAGTGTCGATCGATATTATGAGTTTATGTGTTTTGATGTACCGAAGATAGTTCGGAGTCCTAGATGTGATCACGGACATGACGAGGAGTCTCGAAATGGCCGAGACATAAGGATTGATATATTGGATGACTATATTCGGACACCAGATGAGTTCCGGGGGTCACCAGATAATTATCGAAGTGCCGGGGGGTTATCGGAACCCCCGGGGGAACTAATGGGCCAACATGGGCCTTGAGAGAGAGAGAGAGGAGAGGGCCATAGGGCTGGCCGCGCGCCCCCCCTTGAGGAGTCCAAATTGGACAAGGAGAGGGGCGGCGCCCCCTCTTTCCCTCCATCTCTCCCTCTCCTTCCTTCCCCCTTCCTCCTCCTAGTTGGACTAGGAAAAGGGGAGTCCTACTCCTACTAGGAGGATGACTCCTCCCCCTCCTTGGCGCGCCTCAAGGGACGGCCGGCCTCCCCCATGCTCCTTTATATACGGGGGCAGGGGGCACCCTGGAACGCAACAACAGACATTGTCTTAGCCGTGTGTGGTGCCCCCCTCCACCATAATCCACCTCGGTCATATCGTTGCAGTGCTTAGGCGAAGCCCTACGTCGGTAGCTTCATCATCACCGTCATCATGCTATCGTGCTGACGAAGCTCTCCCTCGACACTCAGCTGGATCGAGAGTTCGTGGGACGTCACCAAGCCGAACGTGTGCAGATCGCGGAGGTGCTGTACTTTCGGTACTAGGATCGGTCGGATCGTGAAGACGTATGACTACATCAACCACGTTGTCATAACGCTTCTGCTTACGGTCTACGAGGGTACGTGGACAACACTCTCCCCTCTCGTTGCTATGCATCACCATGATCTTGCATGTGCGTAGGAAAATTTTGAAATTACTGCGTTCCCCAACAAAACATCCAAGATAGATAATATAATAGCATGGAACAATAAAAAATTATAGATACAATGGAGATGTATCAAGCATCCCCAAGCTTAATTCCTGCTCGTCCTCGAGTAGGTAAATGATAAAAACAGAATTTTGATGCGGAATGCTACTTAACATATTTATCAATGTAATTCTTCTTATTGTGGCATGAATATTCAGATCCATAAGATTCAAAACAAAAGTTTAATATTGACATAAAGACAATAATACTTCAAGCATACTAATAAAGCAATCATGTCTTCTCAAAATATCATGTCTAAAGAAGGTCATCCCTTCAAAATCATAGAATCTTGTCATGCTCAATCTTCATCACACAAAGTATTTATCATGCACAACCCCGATGATAAGCGAAACAATTGTTTCATACTTTTAATATTGTCAAGCCTTTTCAACTTTCACGCAATACATGAGCGTGATCCATGGATATAGCACTATAGGTGGAATAGAATATGGTGGAGGTTGTGAGGAGAAGACAAAAAGGGAGAAAGTCTCACATCAGCTAGGCAAATTAATGGGTTATGAAGATGCCCATCAATTGATATTGATGCAAGTGAGTAGGGATTGCCATGCAACGAATGCACTAGAACTATAAGTGTATGAAAGCTCAAAAGAAAACTAAGTGGGTGTGCATCCAACTTGCTTGCTCACGAAGACCTAGGAAATTTGAGGAAGCCCATCATTGGAACATACAAGGCAAGTTTATAATGAAAAATTCCCACTAGCATATGAAAGTGACAAAATAGGAGACTCTCTATCATGAAGAACATGGTGCTATTTTGAAGCACAAGTGTGGCAAAAGGATAGTAACATGGTCCCTTCTCTCTTTTCTCTTATTTATTTTCTTTTTTTATATATTCTTCCTTTTCTTTTGTGGGCTCTTTGGCCTCTTTTTTTTATTTGGGATCTTTGGCCTCTTTTTTTATTATAAGTCTGGAGCATCATCCCGACTTGTGGGGGAATCATAGCCTCCATTATTCTTTCCTCACACGGGACAATGCTCTAATAATGATAATCATCACACTTTTATTTACTTACAACTCAATACTAAAAAAATAAGACTCTATATGAATCCCTGCGGCGGTGTACCGGGATGTGCAATGATCTAGCGTGACATGTATAAAAAATATGAATGGTGGTCAAGCCACAAATCCTATGCCAACTACATGATCATGCAAAGCAATATGACAATGATGGTATGTGTCATAATAAACAGAACGGTGGAAGTTACATGGCGATATATCTCGGAATGGCTATGGAAATGTCATAATAGGTAGGTATGGTGGCTATTCTGAGGATGGGTATATGGTGGGTTTAATGCACCGATGGAAGTTGCGCGGTACTAGAGAGGCTAGCAATGGTAGAAGGGTGAGAGTGCGTATAATCCATGGACTCAACATTAGTCATAAAGAACTCACATACTTATTGCAAAAATTTATTAGTCATCAAAGCAAAGTACTAATACGCATGCTCCTAGGGAGATATATTGGTAGGAAAAGACCACCGCTCGTCCCCGACTGCCACTCATAAGGAAGAAAATAAAAAATAAATCATGCTCTAACTTCATCACATAATGATAGACCATACGTGCATGCTTCGGGAATCACAAACCTTAACACAAGTATCTCTACTAATCCACAATGACTCTCTAGCATGACTCTAATATCACCATTTTTATATGTCAAAAAAATGCAAGGAATTGATACGTCTCCAACGTATCTATAATTTTTTATTGTTCCATGCTATTATATTATCTGTTTTGGATGTTTTATATGCATTATTATGCTATTTTATACTATTTTTGGGACTAACTTATTAACCTAGAGCCCAGTGCCAGTTTTTGTTTTTTCCTTGCTTTTGAGTTTCGCAGAAAAGGAATACCAAACGGAATGAAACTTCACGATGATTTTTCTTGGACCAGAAGACACCCAGAGGACTTGGCGTCCAAGCCAGAAGAGTCACGAGGCGGCGACAAGGGTGGAGGGCGCGCCCTAGGGGGGGCACCCCCCCTACCTTGTGTCCAACTCGGGACTCCTCTGACCTACTTCTTCGTCATATATATTCACATATATTCCAGAACCATCAGAGAGAGCCACGAAAATACTTTTCCGCCACCGCAACCTTCTGTTCCCGTGAGATCCTCTGTTTTTCAATAAATAATTCACCTAGCCTCTGGTTAGATGTGTTTTCATGTTTTAATTAGTGTTTGGGCCAAGTAAGACCTTTGGGATGGCTTATGATGATAGTTGATTTGATCTTGCTGAAAAACAGAAACTTTTGCGCCCAGTAAAATAATTTTCGAAAATCATAGAAGCGTGTTTTGATTTGAATTTTTTTACACAAGATTGATATACAAATTTCCCAGGCTGTCCTAATTTTTTTAGAATTTTTTGGAGTTACAGAAGTATTCGTAGTTTTTAGATTGCTACAGACTATTCTGTTTTTGACAAATTCTGTTTTCTATGTGTTGTTTGCTTATTTTGATGAATCTATGGGTAGTATCCGGGGGTATGAACCATGGAAAAGTTGGAATACAATAGATATTACACCAATATAAATAAAAAATGAGTTCACAACATTACCAAAAAGTGGTGATTTATTTATTTATACTAACGGATCTCATGAGTTTTCTGTTGAGTTTTGTGTTTTGAAGTTTTCAAGTTTTGGGTAAAGATTTGATAGAATATGGAATAAGGAGGGGCAAGAGCCTAAGCTTGGGGATGCCCATGGCACCCCAAGATAATATTCAAGGACAACCAAGAGGCTAAGTTTGGGGATGCCCCAGATGGCATCCCCTCTTTCGTCTTCGTCTATCCGTAAATTTACTTGAGGCTATATTCTTACTCACCACATGATATGTGTTTTGCTTGGAGCGTCTTGTATGATATGAGTCTTTGCTTTTCAGTTTGACAAAATCATCCTTGATGTACACACCTTTTGAGAGGGACACACATGGATCATGATTTGTTAGAATACTCTATGTGCTTCACTTATATCTTTTGAGCTAGGCAATTTTGCTCTAGTGCTTCACTTATATCTTTTTAGAGCACGACGATGGCTTTATTTTATAGAAATTGTTGAACTCTCATGCTTCACTTATACTATTTTGAGAGTCTCTCTAAACAGCATGGTAATTTTCTTTGGTTATGAATTTAGTCCTAATATGATGGGCACCCAAGAGGGATATAATAAAAACTTTCATATAAAGTGCATTGAATACTATGTGAAGTTTGATTCCTTATGATTGTTTTGAGATATAAAGATGGTGATATTAGAGTCATGCTAGTGAGTAATTGTGGATTGGTAGAAATACTTGTGTTAAAGTTTGTGATTCCCGTAGCATACACGTATGGTGAACCGTTATGTGATGAAGTCGGAGCATGATTTATTTATTGATTGTCTTCCTATGAGTGGCGGTCGAGGACGAGCGATGGTCTTTTCCTACCAATCTATCCCCCTAGGAGCATGCGCATAGTACTTTGTTTCAATAAATAATAGATTTTTGCAATAAGTATGTGAGTTCTTTATGACTGATGTTGAGTCCATGCATTATACGCACTCTCAGCCTTCCACCATTGCTAGCCTCTCTAGTACCGTGCAAGTTTCGCCGGTGCCTTACACCCACCTTATAACTTCTTCAAAACAGCCACCATACCTATCTATTATGGCATTTCCATAGCCATTCTGAGATATATTGCCATGCAACTTCTACCGTTCCGTTTTATTATGACACGCTCCATCATTGTCATATTCCTTTGCATGATCGGAAGATAGCTAGCATGATGTTTACATGGCTTGTCCGTTTTTTGATGTCATTTGCTACACTAGATCATTGCACATCTCGGTACACCGCCGGAGGCATTCATATAAAGTTATATTTTGTTCTAAGTATCGAGTTGTAATTCTTGAGTTGTAAGTAAATAAAAGTGTGATGATCATCATTATTAGAGCATTGTCCCATGTGAGGAAAGGATGATGGAAGCTATGATTCCCTCAAAAGTTGGGATGAGTCTCCGGACTTTAAAAAAAAATAAAAGAGGCCAAAGAAGCCCACAAAAAAAAGAGAGAAATAAAAAAATGAGAGAAAAGAGAGAAGGGGCAATGTTACTATCCTTTTTCTACACTTGTGCTTCAAAGTAGCACCATGATCTTTGTGATAGAGAGTCTCCTATGTAGTCACTTTCATATACTAGTGGGAATTTTTCGTTATAGAACTTGGCTTGTATATTCCAATGATGGGCTTCCTCAAATTTCCCTAGGTCTTCGTGAGCAAGTGAGTTGGATGCACACCCACTTAGTTTCTTTTTGAGCTTTCATAAACTTATAGCTCTAGTGCATCCGTTGCATGGCAATCCCTACTCACCCACATTGATATCTATTGATGGGCATCTCCATAGCCCGTTGATATGCCTAGTTGATGTGAGACTATCTCCTTCTTTTTGTCTTGTCCACAACCACCATATTCTATTCCACCTATAGTGCTATATCCATGGCTCACGCTCATGTATTGCGTGAAAGTTGAAAAAGTTTGAGAACATCAAAAGTATGAAACAATTGATTGGCCTGTCATTGTGGTCGTGCATGATTTAATACTTTGTGTGATGAAGATGGAGCATAGCCGGACTATATGATTTTGTAGGGATAACTTTCTTTGGCCATGTTATTTTGAGAAGACATGATTGCTTTACTAGTATGCTTGAAATATTATTGTTTTTATGTCAATATTAAACTTTTGTTTTGAATCTTATGGATCTGAACATTCATGCCACAATGAAGAAAATTACATGGATAAATATGTTAGGTAGCATTGCACATCAAAAATTCTGTTTTTATCATTTAAATACTCGAGGACGAGCAACAATTAAGCTTGGGGATGCTTGATACGTCTCCAACGTATCTATAATTTTTGATTGTTCCATGCTATTATATTATCTATTTTGGATGTTTTATATGCATTATTATGTTATTTTATATTATTTCCGGGACTAACTTATTAACCTAGAGCCTAGTGCCAGTTTTTGTTTTTTTCTTCCTTTTTTTGAGTTTACCAGAAAAGGAATACCAAACGGAGTCCAAACGGAATGAAAATTCACGATGATTTTTCTTGGACCAAAAGACACCCAGAGGACTTGGAGTCCAAGCCAGAAGAGCCACGAGGCGGCGGCAAGGGTGGAGGGCGCGCCCTAGGGGGGGGGCCCTACCTTGTGCCCCCCTCAGGACTCCTCTGACTGACTTCTTCGTCCTATATATTCACATATATTTCAGAACCATCAGAGAGAGCCACGAAAATACTTTTCCGCTGCCGCAACCTTCCGTTCCCGTGAGATCCCATCTTGAGGCCTTTTCCGGCATCCTGTCGGAGGGGGATTCAATCACAGAGGGCATCTACATCAACCCTATTGCCCTTCCAATGAAGCGTGAGTAGTTTACCACAGACCTACAGGTCAATAGCTAGTAGCTAGATGGCTTCTTCTCTCTATTTGATTCTCAATACCATGTTCTCCTCGATGTTCTTGGAGATCTATCCGATGTAATCTTCTTTTGCGGTGTGTTTGTCGAGATCCGATGAATTGTGGATTTATGATCAGCTTATCTATGAATATTATTTGAATCTTCTTTGAATTCTTTTATGCATTATTTGATATCTTTGTATTTCTCTTCGAATTATCGGTTTTGTTTGGCCAACTAGATTGGTTTTTCTTGCAATGGGAGAGGTGCTTAGCTTTGGGTTCAATCTTGCGTGATCTCACCCAGTGACAAAGTAGGGGTAGCGAGACATGTATTGCATTGTTGCCATTGAGGATAAAAGGATGGGGTTTTCATCATATTGCTTGAGTTTATTCCTCTACATCGTGTCATCTTACTTAAGGCGTTACTCCGTTCTTTATGAAATTAATACCCTAGATGCATGCTGGATAGCGGTCGATGTGCGGAGTAATAGTAGTAGATGCAGGCAGGAGTCGGTCTACTTGACACAGACGTGATGCCTATATGCATAATCATTGCCTTGGATATCGTCATAACTTTGCACTTTTCTATCAATTGCTCGACAGTAATTTGTTCACCCACCATATTATTTGCCTTCAAGAGAGAAGCCTCTAGTGAAACCTATGGCCTTGGGTCTATTTTCCATCATATTTGTTTCCGATCTACTATTTTGCAATCTTTTATTTTCAGATCTATAAACCAAAAAACCCAAAAAAAATTATCTTTTATTTAGTTTCATCTATCTCTATCAGATCTCACTGCTGCAAGTGACCGTGAAGGGATTGGCAACCCCTTTATCGCGTTGGGTGCAAGTGTTAGATTGTTTGTCCAGGTGCATCTATTTGGGACTTGCGCGTTTCTCCTACTGGATTGATACCTTGGTTCTTAACTGAGGGAAATACTTATCTCTACCGTGCTGCATTACCCTTTCCTCTTCAAGGAAAAACCAACGCAAGCTCAAGAAGTAGCAGGAATCAAACTTCTCATATATTCAATGCTCTTTATGAATGTTTTTATTATATCCCTCTTGGATACCTATCATATTAGGATGAAATTCATAACTTAATCAAATTGCCATAATATTTTCAAGACTCTCAAAATAATATAAGTGAAGCATGAGATTTCATCAATTTGTACAAAATAAAACCACCGCCATGCTCTAAAAAGATATAAGTGCACTAGAGCAACTGCCTAGCTCAAAAGATATAAGTGAAGCACATAGAGTATTCTAATAACTCACGATTAATGTGTGTCCCTCTCAAAAGGTGTGTACAGCAAGGATGATTGTGGCAAACTAAAAAGCAAAGACTCATATAATACAAGACGCTCCAAGAAAAACACATATAATGTGGTGAATAAAAATTTAGCCTCAAGTAAATTTACCGATGGATTGGAGACAAAAGAGGGGATGCCATCTAGGGTATCCCCAAGCTTAGATGCTTGGTTGTCCTTGAATATTACCTTGGGATGCCTTGGGCATCCCCAATCTTAGGCTCTTGCCACTCCTTATTCCGTGGTCCATCAAATCTTTACCCAAAACTTGAGAACCTCACAATACAAAACTCAACAGAAAACTCATAAGCTCTGTTAGTATAATAAAGCAAATCACCACTTTAGATATTGTTGTTAACTCATTGTAAATTCATATTGGTGTTATATCTAATGTATTCCAACTTCTCCATGGTTCATCCCCCCAATACTACCCATAGATTCATGAAAATAAGCAAACAACACAATGAAAATAGAATCTATCAAAAACAGAACAGTCTATAGTAATATGGAAATTTCGTATACTTTTGTAACTCCAAAAATTCTGAAAAATTAGGACAATCTAGGAAATTTGTATATAAATCTTTTGTAAAAAATTAAGAATTTTATCACGCTCCAGTAGCTCTGATCAATTCTGTTACTGGGTGCAAAAGTTTCGGTTTTACAACAAAATCAAATGAACTATCACAATAGACCACCCCAAAGGTCTTACTTGGCACAAACACTAATTAATATACTAAAACACAATTATTACAGAAGTAATAATGTGTATTTATTCAAGAATGGTAGAAAAAACAAAAAACACAAAATAAAATTGGGCTGCCTCCCAACAAGCGCTATTGTTTAACGCCCCTAGCTAGGCATATTGCATATATGTAGGTATTGTCATCTTTGGTATTTAATCCATAAGTAGCCCTCATAATAGATTCATATGGTAACCTAATTTTCTTTCTTGAAAAGTGTTCCTTGCCCTTCCTTAACAGAAATTGAAATCTAATGTTTCCTTCTTTCGTATCAATAATTGCACCAATCGTTTTAAGGAAAGGTCTACCAACAATAATAGGGCATGAAGGATTGCAATCTATATCAAGCACAATAAAATCTATGGGCACATAATTCCTATTTGCAATAATAAAAACATCATTAATCCTTCCCATAGGTTTCTTAATAGTGGAATCCACTAGATGCAAATTCAAAGAACAATCATCAAATTTATGGAAACCTAGCACATCACATAGAGTTTTTGGAATAGTGGAAACGCTAGCACCCAAATCACACAAAGCATTATACTCACAATCTTTAATTTTAATCTTAATAGTAGGTTCCCATTCATCATAAAGCTTTCTAGGGATTGAAACTTCCAACTCAAGTTTAGTAAAAGCCTTATTTTGATTATAAGCATGAGGTGAATTTAGCATGGATTGCAACAAGGAAATACAATCTATTAAAGAGCAATTAACATAATTAAAATCCTTGAAATCCAAAAGAGTGGGATCATCACTACTTAAGTTTTGACCTTGCCAATACCACTTTTTATCAATTTTTTCATTAAGATCTCCACCCTCCAAATTATTGGGATACCTGATACATCTCGAACGTATCTACTTTTCCTAACACTTTTCCTCTTGTTTTGGACTCTAATCTGCATGATTTGAATGAAACTAACCCCGGACAGACGTTGTTTTTAGCAGAACTACCATGGTGTTGTTTTTGTGCAGAAATAAAAGTTCTCGGAATGGAACGAAACTTTGCGAGGAATTTTTACCCAATAAAAGAGAATTTCTGGAGCCAAGAGCCACCTGAGGGGGGCACCTAGGTGGGCACAACCCACCAGGGCGCACCTGCCCCCCAGGTGCACCCAGGTGGGTTGTCCCCACCTGGTGGCCCCGTAGACCCTAAAACCGACACTATAAAATCCTATTTTTCCAGAAAAAATCAGGGAGAAAGAATTATCGCGTTCCATGAGACGGAGCCACCGTCACCTCCTGTTCTTCATCGGGAGGCCAGATCTGGAGTCCGTTTGGGGCTCCGGAGAGGGGGATCTTCGTTCTACGTCATCACCAACCCTTCTCCATCGCCAATTTCATGATGCTCCCCACCGGGAGTGAGTAATTCCTTCATAGGCTCGCTAGTCGGTGAGGAGTTGGATGAGATTCATCATGTAATCTAGTTAGTTTTGTTAGGGCTTGATCCCTAGTATCCACTATGTTCTGAGATTGATGTTGCTATGACTTTGCCATGCTTAATGCTTGTCACTTTGGGCCTGGGTGCCATGATTTCAGATCTGAACCATTTATGTTATCGCAATTATATCTATGTTCTAGATCCGATCTTGCAAGTTATAGTCACCTATTACATGTTATGATCCAGCAACCCCGGAGTGACAATAGTCGGGAACACTCCCGGTGATGACCGTAGTTTGAGGAGTTCATGCATTCACCGAGTGTTAATGCTTTGGTCCGGTTCTCTATTAAAAGGAGGCCTTAATATACCTTATATTCCAATTGGACCCCGCTACCACGGGTGGGTAGGACAAAAGATGTCATGCAAGTTCTTTCCATAAGCACGTATGACTATTTATGGAATACATGCCTACATTATATTTATAAACTGGGGCTAGTGCCGTATCTGTTGGAAATATGCGCTAGAGGCAATAATAAAATGGTTATTATTGTATTTCCTTGTTCATGATGATTGTCTATTGTTCATGCTATAATTGTATTAACTGGAAACCGTAATACATGTGTGAATACACAGACCACAACATGTCCCTAGTTAGCCTCTAGTTGACTAGCTCGTTGATCAATAGATGGTTATGGTTTCCTGACCATGGACATTGGATGTCATTGATAACGGGATCACATCATTAGGAGAATGATGTGATGGACAAGACCCAATCCTAAGCCTAGCACAAGATCGTGTAGTTCGTCTGCTAAAGCTTTTCTAATGTCAAGTATCATTTCCTTAGACCATGAGATTGTGCAACTCCCGGATACCGTAGGAATGCTTTGGGTGTACCAAACGTCACAGCGTAACTGGGTGGCCATAAAGGTGCACTACAGGTATCTCCGAAAGTGTCTGTTGGGTTGGTACGAATCGAGACTGGGATTTGTCACTCCGTATGACGGAGAGGTATCTCTGGGCCCACTCGGTAATGCATCATCATAATGAGCTCAATGTGACTAAGTAGTTAGTCACGGGATCATGCATTACGGAACGAGTAAAGTGACTTGCCGGTAACGAGATTGAACGAGGTATTGGGATACCGACGATCGAATCTCGGGCAAGTAACATACCGATTGACAAAGGGAATTGTATACGGGATTGATTGAATCCCGGACATCGTGGTTCATCCGATGAGATCATCGTGGAACATGTGGGAGCCAATATGGGTATCCAGATCCCGCTATTGGTTATTGGCCGGAGAGGTGTCTCGGTCATGTCTGCATGGTTCCCGGACCCGTAGGGTCTACACACTTAAGGTTCGGTGACGCTAGAGTTGTTATGGGAAATAGTATGTGGTTACCGAAGGTTGTTCGGAGTCCCGGATGAGATCCCGGACATCACGAGGAGTTCCGGAATGGTCCGACGGTGAAGATCGATATATTGGACGAAGGGTATTGGAGTCCGGAAGTGTTCCGGGGGTACCAGGCTATGGCCAGCATGACCGAAAGGTGTTTCGGGAGCCCCGGCAAGTGTTGGAGGGCCTCATGGGCCAAAGGGGAAGGGGAAAACCAGCCCACTAAGGGGTGGTGCGCCCCCCACACCCTTTCCCACGTTACTTGGGGAGGTGGGGCGCCTCCACCTGGCTTGGGAGGCAAGCCTCCACCTGCTTGGCTTGGGGGGCAAGTCTCCCTAGGATTTTCCCTAGGGAGATCCAATCTGCTTGGCCGCCGCCCCCTAGGGGAAACCCTAGGGTGCCTCCCCCTCTCCCCTTGCCCCTATATATAGTGGAGGGGTGGGAGGGCAGCCGCACCTCTTCCCTGGCGCAGCCCTCCCTCCTCATACACCTCCTCCTCCTCCTCCGTAGTGCTTAGCGAAGCTCTGCCGGAGAACCACGAGCTCCATTGCCACCACGCCGTCGTGCTGCTGGAGTTCTCCCTCAACTTCTCCTCTCCCCTTGCTGGATCAAGAAGGAGGAGACGTCCCCGCTCCGTACGTGTGTTGAACGCGGAGGTGCCGTCCGTTCGGCGCTAGGATCATCGGTGATTTGGATCACGACGAGTACGACTCCATCAACCCCGTTCTCTTGAACGCTTCCGCTCGCGATCTACAAGGGTATGTAGATGCACTCCTCCCCTCTCATTGCTAGCATCTCCTAGATTGATCTTGGTGACACGTAGGAAAAATTTGAATTTCTGCTACGTTCACCAACAGTGGCATCATGAGCCAGGTCTATGCGTAGATTCTATGCACGAGTAGAACACAAAGTAGTTGTGGGCGATGATTTGTTCAATTTGCTTGCCGTTACTAGTCTTATCTTGATTCGGCGGCATTGTGGGATGAAGCGGCCCGGACCGACCTTACACGTACTCTTACGTGAGGCAGGTTCCGCCGACTGACATGCACTTGATGCATAAGGTGGCTAGCGGGTGTCTGTCTCTCCCACTTTAGTTGGATCAGATTCGATGAAAAGGGTCCTTATGAAGGGTAAATAGCAATTGGCATATCACCGTTGTGGCTTTTGCATAGGTAAGAAACGTTCTTTCTAGAAACCCATAGCAGCCACGTAAAACATGCAACAACAATTAGAAGACGTCTAACTTGTTTTTGCAGGGTATGCTATGTGATGTGATATGGCCAAAAGGATGTGATGAATTATATATGTGATGTATGAGATTGATCATGTTCTTGTAATAGGAATCACGACTTGCATGTCGATGAGTATGACAACCGGCAGGAGCCATAGGAGTTGTCTTAATTTATTGTATGACCTGTGTGTCAATGAAAACGCCATGTAATTACTTTACTTTATTGCTAACCGTTAGCCATAGTAGTAGAAGTAATAGTTGGCGAGACAACTTCATGAAGACATGATGATGGAGATCATGGTGTCATGCCGGTGACGAAGGTGATCATGCCGCGCCTCGAAGATGGAGATCAAAGGCGCAAGATGATATTGGCCATATCATGTCACTTTATGATTTGCATGTGATGTTTGTCATGTTTACATCTTATTTGCTTAGAACGACGGTAGCATAAATAAGATGATCCCTCACTAAAATTTCAAGAGACGTGTTCCCCCTAACTGTGCACCGTTGCGAAGGTTCGTTGTTTCGAAGCACCACGTGATGATCGGGTGTGATAGATTCTAACGTTCGCATACAACGGGTGTAAGCCAGATTTACACATGCGAAACACTTAGGTTGACTTGACGAGCCTAGCATGTACAGACATGGCCTCGGAACACAAGAGATCGAAAGGTCGAACATGAGTCGTATAGTAGATACGATCAACATGAAGATGTTCACCGATGATAACTAGTCCATCTCACGTGATGATCGGACACGGCCTAGTTGACTCGGATCATGTATCACTTAGATGACTAGAGGGATGTCTATCTAAGTGGGAGTTCATTAAATAATCAGATGAACTTAATTATCATGAACATAGTGAAAAGGTCTTTGCAAATAAGGTCGTAGCTTACGCTTTAGTTCTACTAAGATATGTTCCAAGAGAAAATTTAGTTGAAAGTTGATAGTAGCAATTATGCGGACTGGGTCCGTAAACTGAGGATTGTCCTCATTGCTGCACAGAAGGCTTATGTCCTTAATGCACCGCTCGGTGTGCTGAACCTCGAGCGTCGTTTGTGGATGTTGCGAACATCTGACATACACGTTTTGATGACTACGTGATAGTTCAGTGCGTAATGTTGAACGGTTTAAAATTGTGGCACCAAAGACGGTTTTGAAACGTCGCAGAACATATGAGATGTTCCAAAGACTAAAATTGGGATTTTAGACTAGTGCCCACGTCAAGAGGTATGAGACCTCTGACAAGTTTCTTAAGCCTGCAAACTAAGGGAGAAAAGCTCAATCGTTGAGCATGTGCTCAGATTGTCTGAGTACTACAATCACTTGAATCGAGTGGGAGTTAATCTTCCAGATGAGATAGTGATGGTTCTCCATAGTCACTGCCACCAAGCTATTAGAGCTTCGTGATGAACTATTACATATCAGGGATAGACATGATGATCCTTGAGCAACTCGCGATGTTTGACACCGCGAAAGTAGAAATCAAGTAGGAGCATCAATTGTTGATGGTTAGTAAAACCACTAGTTTCTAGAAGGGCAAGGGCAAGAAGGGATACTTCATGAAACGGCAAATCAGTTGCTGCTCTAGTGAAGAAACCCAAGGTTGAACCCAAACCCGAGACTAAGTGCTTCTGAAATGAGGGGAACGGCCACTGAAGCAGAACTACCCTAGATACTTCGTAGATGAGAAGGCTGGCAAGGTCGACAGAAGTATATTGGATATACATTATATTAATGTGTACTTTACTAGTACTCCTAGTAGCACCAGGGTATTAGATACTGGTTCGGTTGCTAAGTGTTAGTAACTCGAAATAAAAGCTGCGGAATAAACACAGACTAGCTAAAGGTGAGATGACGATATGTGTTTCCAAGGTTGATGTGATCAAGCATCGCATGCTCCCTCTACCATCGAGATTGGGGTTAAACCTGAATAATTGTTATTTGGTGTTTGCGTTAAGCATAGACATGATTGGATTATGTTTATCGCAATACGGTTATTCATTAAAGGAGAATAATGGTTACTTTGTCTATTTGAATAATACCTTCAATGGTCTTGCACCTAAAATGAATGGTTTATTGAATCTCGATCGTAGTGATACACATGTTCATGCCAAAAGATATAAGATAGTAATGATAGTACCACATACTTGTGGCACTGCCACTTGAGTCATATTGGTATAAAACGCATGAAGAAGCTCCATGTTGATGGATCTTTGGACTCACTCGTTTTTGAAAAGATTGAGACATGCGAACCATGTCTATTAGTATATATGCATGAAGAAAGTCCATACAGATGGATCATTTGGACTCACTTGATTTTGAATCACTTGAGACATGCATATCATACCACATGGGCAAGATGACTGAAAGGCCTCGTTTTCAGTAAGATGGAACAAGAGAGCAACTTGTTGGAAGTAATACATTTGATGTGTGCAGTCCAATGAGTGCTGAGGCACGCAGTGGATATCGTTATGTTCTTACTTCACAGATGATTTGAGTAGATGCTGAGAATATTTACTTGATGAAACACAAGTCTGAATTATTGAAAGGTTCAAGTAATTTCAGAGTGAAGTTGAAGATCGTCGTGACAAGAGGATAAAATGCCTGTGATATGATCATAGAGATGAATATCTGAGTTACGAGTTTGGCACACAATTAAGAAATTTTGGAAATTGTTTCACGACTAATACCGCCTGGAACACCATATTGTGATGGTGTGTCCGAACATCATAACTGCACCCTATTGGATATGGTGCATACCATGATGTCTCTTATCGAATTACAACTATCGTTTATGGGTTAGGCATTAGAGACAACCGCACTCACTTTAAATAGGGCACCACGCAATTCCGTTGAGACGACACCGTATGAACTATGGTTTAGAGAAACCTAAGCTGTCGTTTCTTAACAGTTTGGGGCTGCGACGCTTATGTGAAAAAGTTTCAAGCTGATAAGCTCGAACCCAAAGCGGATAAATGCATCTTCATAGAATACCCAAAACAGTTGGGTATACCTCCTATTTCAGATCTGGAAGCAAAAGTGATTGTTTCTAGAAACAGGTCCTTTCTCGAGGAAAAGTTTCTCCCGAAGAATTGAGTGGGAGGATGGTGGAGACTTGATGAGGTCATTGAACCGTCACTTCAACTAATGTGTAGCAGGGCACGGGAAGTTGTTCCTGTGGCACCTACACCAATTGAAGTGGAAGCTTATGATAGTGATCATGAAACTTTAGATCAAGTCACTGCCAAACCTCATAGGACGACAAGGATGCGTACTACTTCAGAGTGGTACGTAATCCTGTCTTGGAAGTCATGTTGTTGGACAACGATGAACCTATGAGCTGTGGAGAAGCGATGGTGGGCCCGGATTCCGATGAATGGCTCGAGGACATAAAATCCGAGAGAGGATCCATGTATAAAACAAAGTGTAGACTTTGAAGAACTACTTAATGGTCGTAAGGCTATTGGGTGCAGATGGATTTTAAAAGGAAGACGGACAATGATGGTAAATGTCACCATTAAGAAAGCTCGACTTGTAGTTAAGATGTTTTCCGACAAGTTCAGGGAGTTGACTACGACGAGGCTTTCTCACTCGTAGCGATGCTAAGAGTCTGTTGGAATTATATTAGCAGTTACTGCATTATTTATGAAATCTTGCAGATAGGATGTCAAAACATTGTTTCCTCGACGATTTTCATGAGGAAAGGTTGTATGTGATACAACCAGAAGGTTTTGTCAATCCTGAAACATGCTAACAAGTATGCAAAGCTCCAGCAATCCTTCTAAGGACTGGAGTAAGCATCTCGGAGTTGGAATGTACGCTTTGATGAGATGATCAAAGATTTTGGGTTTATACAAAGTTCATGAGAAACTTGTATTTCCAAAGAAGTAAGTGGGAGCACTATAGAATTTTTGATGAGTATATGTTGTTAACATATTGTTGATCAGAAATGATGTAGAATTTCTGGAAAGCATCCAGGGTTATTTGAAAAGTGTTTTTAATGGAAAACCTGGATTAAGCTACTTGAACATTGAGCATCAAGATCTATCAGGATAGATCAAAAATGCTTAATAGTACTTTCAAATGAATACATAACGTGACAAGATTTTGAAGGAGTTCAAAATAGATCAGCAAAGGAGTTCTTGGCTGTGTTACAAGGTGTGAGTATTGAGTAAGACTCAAGACCTGACCACGGCAGAAGAGAGAGCAAGGACGAAGGTCGTCCCCTATGCTTTAGACGTAGGCTCTACAGTATGCTATGCAGTGTACCGCACCTGAAGTGTACCTTGCCATGAGTCAGTCAAGGGGTACAAGAGTGATCCAGGAATGGATCACATAACAGCGGTCGAACTTATCCTTAGTATCTAGTGGACTAAGGAATTTTCTCGATTATGGAGGTGGTAAAAGAGTTCGTCGTATGGGGTTACGTCGATGCAAACTTTGACACTAATCCGGATGACTCTGAGTAGTAAACCGGATTCGTATAGTAGAGCAGCTATTTGGAATAGTTCCAAGTGGCGCGTGGTAGCTACATCTACAAGATGACATAGAGATTTTTAAAGCACACACGGATCTGAATGTTGCAGACCCGTTGACTAAAACCTCTCTCGTAAGCATAACATGATCAAACCCTAGAACTCATTGAGTGTTAATCACATGGTGATGTGGACTAGATTATTGACTCTAGTAAACTCTTGGGTATTAGTCACATGGCAATGTGAACTTTGAGTGTTAATCACATGGTGATGTGAACTAGATTATTGACTCTAGTGCAAGTGGGAGACTGTTGGAAATATGCGCTAGAGGCAATAATAAAATGGTTATTATTGTATTTCCTTGTTCATGATGATTGTCTATTGTTCATGCTATAATTGTATTAACTGGAAACCGTAATACATGTGTGAATACATAGACCACAACATGTCCCTAGTTAGCCTCTAGTTGACTAGCTCGTTGATCAATAGATGGTTATGGTTTCATGACCATGGACATTGGATGTCATTGATAAAGGGATCACATCATTAGGAGAATGATGTGATGGACAAGACCCAATCCTAAGCCTAGCACAAGATCGTGTAGTTCGTCTGCTAAAGCTTTTCTAATGTCAAGTATCATTTCCTTAGACCATGAGATTGTGCAACTCCCGGATACCGTAGGAATGCTTTGGGTGTACCAAACGTCACAACATAACTGGGTGGCCATAAAGGTGCACTACAGGTATCTCCGAAAGTGTCTGTTGGGTTGGTACGAATCGAGACTGGGATTTGTCACTCCGCATGACGGAGAGGTATCTCTGGGCCCACTCGGTAATGCATCATCATAATGAGCTCAATGTGACTAATTAGTTAGTCACGGGATCATGCATTACGGAGCGAGTAAAGTGACTTGCCGGTAACGAGATTGAACGAGGTATTGGGATACTGACGATCGAATCTCGGGCAAGTAACATACCGATTGACAAAGGGAATTGTATACGGGATTGATTGAATCCCCGACATCGTGGTTCATCCGATGAGATCATCGTGGAACATGTGGGAGCCAATATGGGTATCCAGATCCCGCTATTGGTTATTGGCCGGAGAGGTGTCTCGGTCATGTCTGCATGGTTCCCGAACCCGTAAGGTCTACACACTTAAGGTTCGGTGACGCTAGAGTTGTTATGGGAAATAGTATGTGGTTACCGAAGGTTGTTCGGAGTCCCGGATGAGATCCCGGACATCACAAGGAGTTCCGGAATGGTCCGGCGGTGAAGATCGATATATTGGACGAAGGGTATTGGAGTCCGGAAGTGTTCCGGGGGTACCAGGCTATGGCCAGCATGACCGAAAGGTGTTTCGGGAGCCCCGGCAAGTGTTGGAGGTCCTCATGGGCCAAAGGGGAAGGGGCAAACCAGCCCACTAAGGGGTGGTGCGCCCCCCACACCCTTTCCCATGTTACTTGGGGAGGTGGGGCACCTCCACCTGGCTTGGGAGGCAAGCCTCCACCTGCTTGGCTTGGGGGGCAAGTCTCCCTAGGATTTTCCCTAGGGAGATCCAATCTGCTTGGCCGCCGCCCCTAGGGGAAACCCTAGGGCGCCTCCCCCTCTCCCCTTGCCCCTATATATAGTGGAGGGGTGGGAGGGCAGCCGCACCTCTTCCCTGGCGCAGCCCTCCCTCCTCATACACCTCCTCCTCCTCCTCCGTAGTGCTTAGCGAAGCTCTGCCGGAGAACCACGAGCTCCATTGCCACCACGCCGTCGTGCTGCTGGAGTTCTCCCTCAACTTCTCCTCTCCCCTTGCTGGATCAAGAAGGAGGAGACGTCCCCGCTCCGTACGTGTGTTGAACGCGGAGGTGCCGTCCGTTCGGCGCTAGGATCATCGGTTATTTGGATCACGACGAGTACGACTCCATCAACCCCGTTCTCTTGAACGCTTCCGCTCGCGATCTACAAGGGTATGTAGATGCACTCCTCCCCTCTCGTTGCTAGCATCTCCTAGATTGATCTTGGTGACACGTAGGAAAATTTTGAATTTCTGCTACGTTCACCAACAGTATCGCCCTAGGTTATGATTGTCACATGATGAATATCATCCAACAAATTACCGATCCAATGCCTACGAATTTATCCTATATTGTTTCTGCTAAGTTACTACTGCTATCGTTACTGTTGCACCTGCTACAAAATTACTACTATCACTGTTACCGTTACCATTGCTGATGTCACTATTATCAAAACTATCATATTACTTTGCTACTGGTCACGTTTCTGCAGATAATTAATCTCCATGTGTGGTTGAATTGACAACTTAGCTGCTAATACTTGCAAATATTCTTTGGCTCCCCTTGTGTCGAATCTATAAATTTGGGTTGAATACTCTGCCCTCGAAAACTGTTGCGATCCCCTATACTTGTGGGTTATCAAGACATTTTTCTGGCGCCGTTGCCGGGGGGCATAGCTATATTTGTTGAGTCACTTGGGATTATTATCAATTTATCACTATGAAGAATCTGAAGGATGCTAAGACTAAGATTTATCACTCTAAGACGAGGGGAGGTAAGGAACTGCCATCTAGCTCTGCTTTAGATTCACCTTCTTTTGTAAGTGAACTTGCAACACCACCACATGCTATTAATCCTGATATGTCACAAGTTATTGATGATGCTACTTCTGCTATGAATGATACTTATGATGATGCTAGTACCTTGCTTGATGATGTTGATGTGCCACTAGGTGACTTTCTTGATGAACAAATTGCTAGAGTAAGACAACATGATATTGTTGAATCTGAAGATGAGCTTGAAACTGAAAATCTTGAAACACCTGCTAGAACTAGCCTTCCTAGATATGAATTGCCTAAGGTACCGGAAGGTTATGTTATGAATGAAGAGACAACTAGGGATATTCTTGCTTGTGAGGATAGAGATGATCTAGATAAATTATTATGCAAGTATAAAGAAAAATCCTTGAATGCTAGAATGCAATATGATCCTAAGTTTGCTAACTCACCTATCTTTATTGATGATAAGGATTATGAATTCTCTGTCGACCCAGAGCTAATTACTTTGGTTGAATCTGATCCTTTCCATGGTTATGAAACTGAAACTGTAGTGGCACATCTTACTAAGTTGAATGACATAGCCACCCTTTTTACTCATCATGAGAAAACTTAGTAACAGCAGATTTAAGAAGAGAGTCTCCCACAAGCTTGGGGGAGGCTGCTTCTAGGGACTTCCTAGATAGTTGTGCTAGTTGTGTTTTCAGGGAACGAACTATTGGACAAGCTGAAGAATTATTGAATAACATATTGAAAAATTATGATGATTGGACTCTTCCCAAACCACCGCCTAAGCCCACTCCGAAGAAGAGGGGTATATTATATCTCAGTCCCGAAGATATGCAAGAGGCAAAGAAATCTATGAAGGAAAAAGGTATTAAAGCTGAGGATGTCAAAAATTTACCTCCTATTGAAGAAATACATGGGCTTAATACACCACCACTGCCTAAGGTGGTAGAGGTAAAGTCTCTAATGAAATTCAATGATAATGATAACCCTCACAATATGCACCCTAGCCAATGCCTTTATGAGTTTGAGAATTACATTAGAAAACAAGATCACTTCAATGCAAATGTTATGAAATGATTGAAATATAATACCGATATGATTGCTTGCTTGAGTGACTTGTTATGTAGAATCTCAAATGATGTTAGAGGTGTGGGAAAGCATGCTTCTATGGTACAAACCCAGTTAGAACAAGTTGCTAAATCTCAAAAAGAATTGCTTGATGAAATGAATAACAATATACATGACTTTGCTATTAGAGTTGCAACTAGAGGAGGTAAAATGACTCAGGAACCTCTTTATCCTGAGGGACACCCAAAAAGAATTGAACAGGATTCACAAAGGAACAACACCAATGCAGCTAGTCCTTCTAAAAATAAGAAGAAAAAGGAAAATGATAGGACTTTGCATGCTTCTAGTGAACCTGAAGTAGAAAAACCTCCTGATAATGATAATGATGTTTCTATTTCTGATGCTGAAACTCAATTTGGTAATGAACATTCACCTAGTGATAATGAAAAAGATAATGCTGATGTTCATGAAGATACTCAACCAAACAATGAAAAAGAACCAGATAATGATGTTGAAATAGAACCAGTTGTTGATCTTGATAACCCACAACCCAAGAATACACGATATGATAAAAGATATTTTATTGCTAGAAAACACGGTAAATAAAGAGAACCCTGGGTTCAAAAACCTATGCCTTTTCCACCTAAGTCGGCTAAAAAGAAAGATGATGAAGAATTTGAACGCTTTGCTGAACTGCTTAGGCCAATCTTTTTGCGTACTCGCTTGACTGATATCTTGAAAATGCCTCCTTATGCAAAGTACATGAAAGACATCATCACTAACAAGAGAAAAATACCGGAAGCTAAAATCTCCACCATGCTTGCTAATTATACTTTTAAGGATGGAGTACCTAAAAAACTTGGAGATCCGAGAATACCAACTATACCTTGCTCGATCAAAAGAAATTATGTGAAAACTACTCTATGTGATTTAGGAGCTGGTGTTAGTGTTATGCCTTTCTCTTTATATAAAAGACTTGATTTGAATAAACTCACACCTACTGAAATATGTTTGCAAATGGCTGACGAATCAACTGCCATACCTATCGGTATTTGTGAGGATGTGCCCGTTGTTGTTGCTAATGTTACTATTTTGAGTGACTTTGTTATACTTGAGATGCCCGAGGATGACAACATGTCGATTATCCTTGGTAGACCCTTCTTGAATACTACAGGGGCTGTTCTTGATTGCAATAAAAGCAAGGTAATGAGCATACGGTGCACTTTCCGAAGAAACAATTCCAAGTGAATGGTATTAATGTTATTGAAAAATCAATGACAATCACTATTGGAAGTTTTCAACTACCTCTACCTACTATTAAAAAGAAATATGAAATGCTTATTGTTGGGGACATTCATATCCCCGTTGAGTTAACTTAGTGATTTACGAAAGTTCTTTGGTTTCATGCTAATCGAAAGTGATTGTTAATAAGACTTGATCAACCTTATTAATGGATCATTTTTGAGAGGTATGAAGTTGATGAATTTAGTGAGCACTACCTGATACGTCTCCAACGTATCTATAGTTTTTCATTGTTCCATGCTATTATATTATCTGTTTTGGATGTTTAATGGGCTTTAATATGCTCTTTTGTATTATTTTTGGGACTAACCTATTAACCGAAGGCCCAGTGCCAGTTTCTGTTTTTTTGCCTATTTCAGTGTTTGCAGAAAAGGAATACGAAACGGAATCCAAACGGAATAAAACCTTCGGGATGATCTTTCTTGGAACGAAAGCAATCCAGAAGACTTGGAGTTGAAGTTTGTAACTCCGCGAGGCGGCCACGAGGCAGGACGGCGCGCCCCCACCCTCGTGGGCGCCACAGAGCTCCACCGACGTACTTCTTTCGCCTATGTACTCTTATACCCTAAAAACATCAGGGGGAGCCACGAAACCACTTTTCCACCACCGCAACCTTCTGTACCCGTGAGATCCCATCTTGGGGCCTTTTCCGACGATCTGTCGGAGGGGGAATCGATCACGGAGGGCTTCTACATCAACACCATGGCCTCTCCGATGATGTGTGAGTAGTTTACCACAAACCTTTGGGTCCATAGTTATTAGCTAGATGGCTTCTTCTCTCTCTTTGGTTCTCAATACAGAGTTCTCCTCGATGTTCTTGGAGATCTATTCGATGTAATACTCTTTTGCGGCGTGTTTGTCGAGATCCGATGAATTGTGGATTTATGATCAAGTTTATCTATAAATAATATTTGGTTCTTCTCTGAATTCTTATATGCATGATTTGATATCTTTGCAAGTCTCTTCGAATTATCGGTTTAGTTTGGCCTACTAGATTGATCTTTCTTGCAATGGGAGAAGTGCTTAGCTTGGGTTCAATCTTGCGGTGTCCTTTCCCAGTGACAGTAGGGGCAGCAAGGCACGTATTGTATTGTTGCCATCGAGGATAAAAAGATGGGGTTTATATCATATTGCTTGAGTTTATCCCTCTACATCATGTCAACTTGCTTAATGCATTACTCTGTTCTTATGAACTTAATACTCTAGATGCATGCTGGATAGCGGTCGATGTGTGGAGTAATAGTAGTAGATGCAGAATCATTTCGGTCTACTTCACACGGACGTGATGCCTATATTCATGATCATTGCCTAGATATTCTTATAATTATGCGCTCTTCTATCAATTGCTCGGCAGTAATTTGTTCACCCACCGTAATATATGCTATCTTGAGAGAAGCCACTAGTGAAACCTATGGCCCCCGGGTCTCTTTCTTATTATATTGCATCTCTTCTATTTACATCACATCTCGTTTTACTATTTTGCAATCTTTACTTTCCAACCTATACAAGAAAAAAACCAAAAATATTTATCTTATTATCTTTATTAGATCTCACTATTGTGAGTGACCGTGAAGGGATTGACAACCCTTTTATCGCGTTGGTTGCAAGGTTCTTGATTGTTTGTGCAGGTACTAGGTGACTTGCGTGTTATCTCCTACTGGATTGATACCTTGGTTCTCAAAAACTGAGGGAAATACTTACGCTACTTTGCTGCATCACCCTTCCCTCTTCAAGGGAAAACCAACGCATGCTCAAGAGGTAGCAAGAAGGATTTCTTGCGCCGTTGCTGGGGAGATCTACGCTCAAGTCAAGGCATACCAAGTACCCATCACAATCACTTCTCCCTCACATTACATTATTTGCCATTCGCCTCTCGTTTTCCTCTCTCCCACCTCCAAAACGATTTTTGAAAACCTTTGCCTTTTCTTCACCCTTCTTTCATTCGATCTTTTGTTTGCTTGTGTTACCATGTGTCTTCCTTTTGCTTGCATCTTCGCTTGCTAAAAGTTTATGGATCCTCACCCACTTGCTAATCTTTTTAAGAGATCCAATTATGATGAACCAATTTCTAGTGATGTGAGTGCACTAGATTATCTTTATGAGGTTTTGCTTGAAATTCGTGAATCTAAAAATTGTGATGAAGTGTTGAAAGAAGAAATTTATAAAGTGATTCATGATAGCTCCTTCAATAAAAAGCGTGATTGCAATGATTCTACTATAAATTATATTAATGTCAATTGTGCTAATAATATGCAAAACCCTAAGCTTGGGGATGCTAATTTTGCTATGTCTACTACTTGTTGCAATGATCATGATTGGGGTGATTCTTCTTATGATCTTGAAAATTTCTTTAAGCCCCATGATGAATATGAGATTGATAATAGTGTTTGCAATAATATTGAAAGTGTGTTTGGAAGAGTGTCAACTTTAGATCCCACATATTTGGAGGATTTTCAATCTTATGAAATTTTTGATAAAAGTGGGTTTGGAGAGGTCATGACTTTAGTTAATGTTAATCCCACTATTTTGGAAGAGTGTCAACTTTGCGTGCATGTGGTTCATAAAGAGAATATTTTATGTGATAGCTACGTTGTTGAATTTGCTTATGGTCCTACATGTACTTATTATGAGAGAGGAAAATATGGTTGTAGAAATTTTCATGTTACTAGATTACCTCTCTTCATGTTGAGAATGCTATCGTCTCTTTCTTCTTCCTTGCATATGCTAGTTTTTGCTTGCCTTGAAAATTTGTTTGCTTACAAAATGCCTATGCATAGGAAGTATGTTAGACTTAGATGTGTTTGTCACGTGTTTTATGATGCTCTCTTTGTGCTTCAATTCTTGTCTTTCATGTGAGCATCATTAAAATTATCAATGCCTAGCTAGGGGCGTTAAACGATAGCGCTTGTTGGGAGGCAACCAATTTTTTTTTGCTTTTTGTTCCTGTTTAGTAATAAATAATTCATCTAGACTCTTTTTATATGTGGTTTTATGTTTTAATTAGTGTTTGTGCCAAGTAGAACCTTTGGGAAGACATGGGTGAAGTCTTTGCAATATTGCTGTAAAAACAGAAACTTTTGCGCTCACAAGATTAGATGCCATTTTTTACTGGAGAGTGATTTTAGGTTGATTCTTTTTGCAGATGATTAATAGACAAATTCCTCACGTCCACCAATTTATTTCAGAATTTTTGTACTTACAGAAGTATGGGTATGAATGATATTGCTACAGACTGTTCTGTTTTGACAGATTCTGTCTTTCGTGTGTTGTTTGCTTATTTTAATGAATCTATGGGTAGTATCGGGGGGTATGAACCATAGAGAAGTTGTAATACAGTAGGTTTAACACCAATATAAATAAATAATGAGTTAATTACAGTACCTTAAAGTGGTGGTTTGTTTTCTTATACTAACGGAGCTCATGAGATTTTCTGTGAAGTTTTGTGTTGTGAAGTTTTCAAGTTTTTGGGTAAAGATTTGATGGATTTTGGAATAAGGAGTGGCAAGAGCCTAAGCTTGGGGATGCCCAAGCCAACCCAAGGTATAATTCAAGGACAACCAAAAGCCTAAGCTTGGGGATGCCCCGGAAGGCATCCCCTCTTTCGTCTTCATCTATCGGTAACTTTACTTAAGGCTATATTTTTATTCACCACATGATATGTGTTTTGCTTGGAACGTCTTGTATTATTTGAGGCTTTGATTTTTAGTTTACCACAATCATCCTTTCTGTACACACCTTTTGGGAGATATACACATGAATCTGAATTTATTAGAATACTCTATGTGCTTCACTTATATCTTTTTAGAGCACGGTGGTGGTTTTATTTTATAGAAATTATTGATCTCTCATGCTTCACTTATATTATTTTGAGATTCTTTTAGAATAGCATGGTAATTTGCTTTGGTTATAAAATTAGTCCTAATATGATGGGCATTCAAGATGGGTATAATAAAAACTTTCATATAGAGTGCATTAAATACTATGAGAAGTTTGATACTTGATAATTGTTTTGAGATATGAAGATGGTGATATTAGAGTCGTGCTAGTTGAGTAATTGTGAAATTGAGAAATACTTGTGTTGAGGTTTGCAAGTCCCGTAGCATGCACGTATGGTAACCGTTGTGTGACAAATTTGAAGCATGAGGTGTTTCTTTGATTGCCTTCCTTATGAGTGGCGGTCGGGGACGAGCGATGGTCTTTTCCTACCAATCTATCCCCCTAGGAGCATGCGCGTAGTGCTTGGTTTTGATGACTTGTAGATTTTTGCAATAAGTATGTGAGTTCTTTATGACTGATATTGAGTCCATGGATTATACGCACTCTCACCCTTCCACCATTGCTAGCCTCTCTTGTGCCGCAAAACTGTCGCCGGTACCATAAACCAATCATTTACCTTCCTCAAAACAGCCACCATACCTACCTATTATGGCATTTCCATAGCCATTCCGAGATATATTGCCATGCAACTTTCCACTGTTCCGTCTATTATGACACGCTTCATCATAGTCATATTGCTTTGCATGATCATGTAGTTGACATCGTATTTGTGGCATGGCCACCATTCATAATTTTTCATACATGTCACTCTTGATTCATTGCACTTCCCGGTACACCACCGGAGGCATTCACATAGAGTCATATTTTGTTCTAAGTATCGAGTTGTAATTCCTGAGTTGTAAGTAAATAAAAGTGTGATGATCTTCATTATTAGAGCATTGTCCCATGTGAGGAAAGGATGATGGAGACTATGATTCCCCCACAAGTCGGGATGAGACCCCGGACGAAAAAAAGAGAAAAAAGAGGCCGTAAAAAAAGGAGAAGGCCCAAACAAAAAATGATGAGAGAAAAAGAGAGAAGGGACAATGTTACTATCCTTTTTCCACACTTGTGCTTCAAAGTAGCACCATGATCTTCATGATAGAGAGTCTCTTATGTTGTCACTTTCATATACTAGTGGGAATTTTTCATTATAGAACTTGGCTTGTATATTCCAATGATGGGCTTCCTCAAATTGCCCTAGGTCTTCGTGAGCAAGCAAGTTGGATGCACACCCACTTAGTTTCCTTTGTTGAGCTTTCATACACTTATAGCTCTAGTGCATCCATTGCATGGCAATCCCTACTCACTCACATTGATATCTATTGATGGGCATCTCCATAGCCCATTGATACGCCTAGTTGATGTGAGACTATCTTCCTCTTTTTTGTCTTCTCCACAACCACCATTCTATTCCACCTATAGTGCTATGTCCATGGCTCGCACTGATATATTGCGTGAAAGTTGAAAAAGTTTGAGAATACTAAAGTATGAAACAAATGCTTGGCTTGTCATCGGGGTTGTGCATGATTGGGGCATTTTGTGTGACGGAAATGAAGCATGGCCAAACTATATGATTTTGTAGGGATGAGCTTTCTTTGGCTATGTTATTTTGAGAGGACATAATTGCTTGGTTAGTATGCTTGAAGTATTATTATTTTTATGTCAATATTAAACTTTTGTCTTGAATCTTTCGGATCTGAAGATTCATGCCACAATAAAGAAAATTACATTGAAAAACATGTTAGGTAGCATTCCACATCAAAAATTCTGTTTTTATCATTTACCTACTCGAGGACGAGCATGAATTAAGCTTTGGGATGCTTGATACGTCTCCAACGTATCTATAATTTTTCATTGTTCCATGTTATTATATTATCTGTTTTGGATGTTCAATAGGCTTTAATATGCTATTTTATATTATTTTTTGGGACTAACCTATTAACCGAAGGCCCAGTGCCAGTTTCTGTTTTTTTGCCTCTTACAGTGTTTTGCAGAAAAGGAATACCAAACGAAATCCAAACGGAATGAAACCTTCGCGATGATCTTTCTTGGAACGAAAGCAATCCAGAAGACTTGGAGTTGAAGTCTGGAACTCCGCGAGGCAGCCACGAGGCAGGAGGGCGCGCCCCCCACCCTCGTGGGCCCCACGGAGCTCCATCGATGTACTTCTTTCACCTATACTCTTATACCCTAAAAACATCAGGGTGAGACACGAAACCACTTTTCCACCGCCACAACCTTCTGTACCCGTGAGATCCCATCTTGGGCCTTTTCCGGCGATCTGCCGGAGGGGGAATCGGTCACGGATGGCTTCTACATCAACACCATGGCCTCTCCAATGATGTGTGAGTAGTTTACCATAGACCTTCGGGTCCATAGTTATTAGCTAGATGGCTTCTTCTCTCTCTGTGGTTCTCAATACAAAGTTCGCCTCGATGTTCTGGGAGATCTATTCGATGTAATACTCTTTTGCGGTGTGTTTGCCGAGATCCGATGAATTGTGGATTTATGATCAAGTTTATCTATGAATAATATTTGGTTCTTCTCTGAATTCTTATATGCATGATTTGATATCTTTGCAAGTCTCTTTGAATTATCGGTTTAGTTTGGCCTACTAGATTGATCTTTCTTGCAATGGGAGAAGTGCTTAGCTTTGGGTTCAATCTTGCGGTGTCCTTTCCCAGTGACAGTAGGGGCAGCAAGGCATGTATTGTATTGTTGCCATCGAGGATAAAAAGATGGGGTTTATATCATATTGCTTGAGTTTATCCCTCTACATCATGTCATCTTGCTTAATGCATTACTCTGTTCTTATGAACTTAATACTCTAGATGCATGCTGGATAGCGGTCGATGTGTGGAGTAATAGTAGTAGACGCAGAATCATTTTGGTCTACTTGACATGGACGTGATGCCTATATTCATGATCATTGCCTAGATATTCTCATAATTATGCGCTCTTCTATCAATTGCTCGGCAGTAATTTGTTCACCCACCGTAATATATGCTATCTTGAGAGAAGCCACTAGTGAAACCTATGGCCCTCGGGTCTCTTTCTTATTATATTGCATCTCTTTTATTTACATCACATCTCGTTTTACTATTTTGCAATCTTTACTTTCCAATCTATATAACAAAAATACCAAAAATATTTATCTTATTATCTTTATTAGATCTCACTTTTGCGAGTGACCGTGAAGGGATTGACAACCCCTTTATCGCGTTGGTTGCAAGGTTCTTGATTGTTTGTGCAGGTACTAGGTGACTTGCGTGTTATCTCCTACTGGATTGATACCTTGGTTTTCAAAAACTGAGGGAAATACTTACGCTACTTTGCTGCATGACCCTTTCCTGTTCAAGGGAAAACCATCGCATGCTCAAGAGGTAGCACTACCTTCTATCCCAACCTTTTGTTCTCTGTTTTTTATTAGTCAAATAAAATAAAATGCCATGTTTTGTCTGTTTTTCGATTTTTCCCGTGCAAGAAAAATGACCCAAAATTAAAAGTTCTCAGAATGCTTTGAAAATTTAATACGATTTTTTGTGAATATTTAAGAATTTTTGGTGCAAATAATATTAGAGGGAGGCCCACCAGGTGGGCACAACCCACCTGGGCGCGCCAGGATCCCCAGGCACGCCCTGGTGGGTTGTGGTCCCCACATGGGACCCCTCACTTATCTCTTCATCCCACATCATCACCTACATCCAGAAAAAAATCACCATTGCTCTCTCTCTCGTGTTCTTGCATTCAAACCCGCGGATTTCGATCTCTTTGCTCGAAGCTCCATTTCCGAAACTGTTTCGGGGGATTGTTGCTTGGTATGTGACTCCTCCGTTTGTCCAATTAGTTTTTGTTTTACTGGTTTATATTTTGAATAATTAGCTACTCTTGGTGCTGCTGTAGATGAGCGTGCATGTTGAATTCTTAGAGTTCTAAGTAGTTTGAATGCTTGTTATGGCCTCTATGTATCCCTATGAGTAGTTGATCAATTTGTGAGGTTTTGTTGAGAAAAAATTGTGGACTAAAAATTTCAGAATTTTTGTTCATAGGAAAAGGATGAATATCTTTAGGAAATTTACTTCCAAGAAGAACTCCAAGGGAGTTATTGGGGAGTCATCTGATAGTGATCTCCACCCCCGGAGATTGGCAGAGGTACGGCCATGTGAATGGCCGCATACCCCATTCATTGAAGAGGCTGGAATCCTTCAAGAGTTTGCACAATATGCTGCTAATGCCGGCCTCACCGACTTCATCGCAGCTGAATGTGAACAGTATCATCTCCTCACGAACACCTTTGTTCAAAGTTTTAATTTCCTTCCTAGGAATAATCCCCCTGAGGTGCAATTTAATTTATATGCTGAACCCCGTCAGATACCACTTATTGAATTTTGTGAAATATGATTGCTTCCTTCTGATGGTAGTTTGGCAGTGCCTAGGCCCACAGAGTTTGAAAGCTTTTATCGCACTCTAACAGTGGGTGATGAGAGAGGGGTGTCGAGTATCACTGCCGATGGCTTGCATTTTCCTGCTATTCATTATTTTGCTCTTTTTATTGCAAAGTGCTTGCTTGCTAGAGAGAAGGTGGGTGCACTCAGTTCACCAGACCTTGCTGTTTTGCGTTGTGCACTAGAGGGCGACAACACTTGTAGCTTGGGAGCTCTTGTGGCACGTCGCCTCCACATTAATAAGTCCAAGGGTAAAATACATGGAGGTATTTATGCCACTCGTTTGGCGGCTCGCTTTAATGTTCAGACACGCCTGCATGATTATCCTTTGCCCAAGGTTTACCTAGATCGCGCGGCCATGGATCACCACCAGTTTACTGCTATCGATTATCCTAACATTCCTATTCCTTATAACCTGGTTTTTAGTGTGAGAACTCGTGATATTATTCCACTACTTGCACCTGCTTTGTTTGATCCTATTGCTAGGGGCGGATACATGATTATGCCTGCGGATATCATCGCCTACCGGAACAACCAGGCTGCAACAGAGGAGGAGCCTCAGCAGTGGGATCCGTGGGTGCCTGCTCCTCAGCACCCCAACTATTATCCAGGCTACTGATTTATTACCAAGCTAGGCCAAAAGCCTAAGCTTGGGGGAGTACGTGTTTCTCACCGACTTTATATTCATGTTCACATCTCATGTGAGCTGTCGGTGTTCACGCTTTTTCATTGTATTATCCATGTTAATTTATTTTCTCGCCTTCTTCTTGTGTGTTTGAAAAACTTTGAGAAAATACGAAAATATTTCCTGCTTCTTTTTGATTTTTCTTCCTAGTTCAAATTGTTGTAGCACTACAAAGAAAACCCCAAAATATTTCCTTGTTCTTCTTTTACTTGTTGGGAGCTTTCCCGTGTAAATAGTCTTTCTCATTTTTGCTTTTTCCCTTTTGTTAGGTTCTTTCAGATATAACTAAAAACTCCAAAAATATTTCAGTGTGTTTCTCTGAATTTCTTTTCTGTTTTATTGAGTCGTACCAAGGAGAAGACCAAGATGAAAATGATGAGTGGCTCTCATATGCATAATTATTGATCTAACAAAGAGCTCAGTTTACCTTGTCTTTTCCTGTTGAATAAAATGTTTGCAGATTCCAGCTTAGTCCACGGCATTCTTGCACTATTATTATTTTCAAATTGTTCGGTCATGCAAGTGAAAGGCAATAATGACGATATTCGATGAACTGGTCGTGGCAGAGAGAAATGGGTATGAACTCGACTTGTTCTGTTTTTGTAAATATGTTTAACCTAGTATCCATGATTCAGCTCATTATGATTAAACATGTTTGCAATGACAATTAGAGATTATAGTTTCTCATGGCATGCATAAGTAGCTAGGAGTGGATAATGATTTATCTTGGATATAAACATTGCGTTAAAATGATTGTGATGTAGAATGATGATATGGTATCCTCCTCTGAATGTTCGAGTCGCTTGACTTTGCACATGTTCATGCATGTAGTTGAATCAAAACCAACATAGCCTCTACTATATTTATGTTCATGGTGTTCATATCCTACTCATGCTAGTGTCCAATGTTATTTATGCATAATGCATGTTCATGACCGCTGTTGCTCTCTAGATGGCCGCTTCTCAACCTATTTGCTAGCCTTCGCCTGTACTAAGCGGGAATTCTGCTTGTACACAAAAACCTTGAACCCAAGTTATTCTAGATGAGTCCACCATACCTACCTATATGCGGTATTACCCTGCCGTCCTAAGTAAATTTGCATGTGCCATCTCTAAAAACTTCAAATAAAGATCCTTTTTGTGTGCCTGGATCGTTCATGGAACGACAGGAGGTAGTCGGTATCTTCCATGCTAAGCGGGTTATTCTCAGGTCGAGTGTTTATTCACTCGCCATCGCACGAGAAAAGGGCGGTAATAGGGATGCCCAGTCCCAAACTGCAAAAAGAATTGATCTCTCAAATAATCAAACAAAAACTCCTAATGGAGTCATAACCTTTACTTTTCCGCTTGGGAATTGCCACTAGCGTGTTTAGCATGGAAGATATTGATAACTGATAGTCGTGAAGTAAATGAGAAGGGTGCATGTCTCAAAATATCATTTACCTCTGTTTTCAAAACTTGAGCTCTGACACCTCTGCAAATCACTGCTTCCCTCTGTGAAGGGACTACCTATTTACTTTATGTTGTGTCATCACCTTCCAAAATAAGCGCCAGAACCTGAGAGCACTCTGTCATGCTGATGCATTGTGTGTAGCTAATGTTGGGTGCATCATGACTGGATCTTTTCTACCATGAATTACAATGTTTAGTCGCTGCTTGAACTTTGGAGGTGCTTTGCATTTATGTTTTGCGGTCTCAGAAAGGGCTAGCGAGATACCACTGTTGTCATATTATATCATGGTTGTTTTGATAACGTGTTGCTGTTTGAGATATCTTATTATTGCTCGCTAGTTTATTATGGCATTGATATGAGTTAATATAATTTTTAAGAGTTATTGTCGGCATGGTTAGTTATAATATTGGCTGAAAACATGGTGTTGTTTAAGCTTATTTATGCAAACAAGAGCAAAAGAGTTCGTAACAGTTTTCCTTTTTCACTTTCAATTTATCAACTGAATTGCTTCAAGACAAGCAAAGGTTTAAGCTTGGGTGAGTTTATACGTCTCCAATGTATCTACTTTTCCTAACGATTTTCCTC
This sequence comes from Aegilops tauschii subsp. strangulata, assembly GCF_002575655.3. Lineage (NCBI taxonomy): Eukaryota > Viridiplantae > Streptophyta > Magnoliopsida > Poales > Poaceae > Aegilops > Aegilops tauschii. The sequence continues at coordinate 554,416,043 of NC_053041.3, read as the reverse complement.
TTGTTTTGGACTCTAATTTGGATGATTTGAATGAAACTAACCCCGGACTGACGCTGTTTTCAGCAGAACTACCATGGTGTTGTTTTTCTGCAGAAATAAAAGTTCTCGGAATGGAATGAAACTTTGTGACTTTTACCCAATAAAAGAGAATTTCAGAGCCAAGAGCCACCTGAGGGGGTCACCTGGGTGGGCACAACCCACCAGGGCGCGCCTGCCCCCAGGCGCGCCCAGGTGGGCTATCCCCACTTGGTGGCCCCGCAGAACCTAAAACCGACGCTATAAAATCCTATTTTTCCAAAAAATCATGGAGAAAGAATTATCGCGTTCCATGAGACGGAGCCGCCGTCACCTCCTGTTCTTCATCGGGAGGCCAGATCTGGAGTCCGTTTAGTGCTCCGGAGAGGGGGATCTTCGTTCTTCGTCATCACCAACCCTTCTCCATCGCCAATTTCATGATGCTCCCCACCGGGAGTGAGTAATTCCTTCGTAGGCTCGCTGGTCGGTGAGGAGTTGGATGAGATTCATCACGTAATCTAGTTAGTTTTGTTAGGGCTTGATCCCTAGTATCCACTATGTTTTGAGATTGATGTTGCTATTACTTTGCCATGCTTAATGCTTGTCACTTTGGGCCCAAGTGCCAAGATTTCAGATCCGAACCGTTTATGTTATCACCATTATATCTATGTTCTAGATCCGATCTTGCAAGTTATACTCACCTACTACGTGTTACGATCCGGCAACCCCAGAGTGACAATAGTCGGGACCACTCCCGGTGATGACTATAGTTTGAGGAGTTCATGTATTCACTGTGTGTTAATGCTTTATTCCGGTTCTCTATTAAAAGGATGCCTTAATATCCCTTAGTTTCCAATTGGACCCCGCTGCCACGGGAGGGTAGGACAAAAGATGACATGCAAGTTCTTTCCATAAGCATGTATGACTATTTACGAAATACATGCTCACATTATATTTATAAACAGGAGCTAGTGCCGTATCGCCCTAGGTTATGACTGTCACATGATGAATATCATCCAAAAAATTACCGATCCAATGCCTACGAATTTATCCTATATTGTTTCTGCTAAGTTACTACTGCTATCGTTACTGTTGCACTTGCTACAAAATTACTGCTATCACTGTTATCGTTACCAATGCTGTTGTCACTGTTATCAAAACTATCATATTACTTTGCTACTGATAACATTGCTGCAGATAATTAATCTCCATCTGTGGTTGAATTGACAACCCAGCTGTTAATACTTGCAAATATTCTTTGGCTCCCCTTGTGTCGAATCTATAAATTTGGGTTGAATACTCTACCCTCGAAATCTGTTGCCATCCCCTATACTTGTGGGTTATCAATACCTTCTAGCTAAAGTTGACTCATCTCCAGTCCCATATTTATCAATTTTTATATTATCAAACAAAGATTCAATAGGAGTCACACCAATCACTTTAAGATCTTCATCATTATTATCACAAAAACCAGAAGAACATGCTTTTGTAGCCAATCTCTCTTAGCACGCATCCTAGCGGTTCTATCTCTACTTTCGTTTATAGAAATTTGAATAGCTTTCAAAGATTCATTAATATCAATCTTGTGTGACATAGATCTAATCTTAAAAGAATCGATCTCATGAGAAATTCTATCAACGTTTCTAGCCAAATCATCAATCTTAAGCAATTTTTCTTCAACCATACCATTGAAAATATTTTGAGAATTAATGAAATATTTAATATTGTTCTCAAGATCAGAGGGTATTTTATTATAATTTCCATAAAAACTGTTGTAGGAATTACCATAATTGTTAGAGGAATTACTAGGAAACGGCCTAGTGTTGAAGTTTCCTCTATGCGCGTTATTACCAAAATTGTTCCTACCAAAAAAATTCACATCCATAGATTCTTTATTATTCTCAATAAAAGTGGACAAAGACATATCATTAGGATCAATAGGAGCACTCTTACTAGCAATCAATTTCATAAGTTCATCCATCTTTCCACTCAAAGTATAATTTCCTCAATCGCATGCACTTTTTTACTAGTAGAAGATCATTCCATATGCCATTGAGAGTAATTTGCCATAATATTGTCTAGGAGTTTAGTAGCTTCTCCTAATGTGATTTCCATAAAAGTACCTCCCGCGGCGGAATCTAAAAGATTTCAAGATGCAAAATTCAATCCGGCATAATATTTTTGTATGATCATCCATAAACTTAAACCATGAGTAGGGCAATTTCTTATCATCAATTTCATCCTCTCCCAAGATTGTGCAACATGTTCATGATCAAGTTGCTTAAATTTCATTATATCATTCCGAAGGGAGATGATCTTAGCGGAAGGAAAATACTTGGAAATAAAAACATCTTTACACTTATTCCATGAATCAATACTATTTTTAGGCAAAGATGAAAACCAAGTTTTACCATGATCTTGTAGTGAGAACGGAAATAGCTTCAATTTAATAATATCATTGTCCGCATCTTTTTCCTTTTGCATATCACACAACTCAACGAAAGTATTTAGATGGGATGCAACATCTTCAGTAGGACTACCAGAAAATTGTTCTTTCATAGCAAGATTCAACAAAGTGGCATTAATTTCATAAGATTCTGCACTAGTGACGGGAGCAATTGGAGTACTAATAAAATCATTATTATTAGTGTTGGAAAAGTCACACAACTTGGTATTTTCTTAAGACATCGTGACAAAGCAAGCAATCTAGCACACAAGCAAACGAAAAGATGGAAGAAAGAAGGAGAATAAAAAGGCAAATATTTTTGTGTTTTTCTGAAAATGTTTTAGAAGTGGGGAGAGGAAAACGAGAGGCAAATGGCAAATAATGTAAGTGCAAGAGATGGGAGTTTATGATATGTACTTGGTAGGCTTGATGAAGAACCTCCCGGGCAACGGCGCCAGAAATTCTTCCTGCTACTCCTTGAGCTTGCGTCGATTTTTCCCTTGAAGATGAAAGGGTGATGCATCAAAGTAGAGATAAGTATTTATCTGAGTTAAGAACCAAAGTATCAATCCAGTAAGAGGCACAAGCAAGTCCCCAATAGATGCACCTGCACAAACTAACAAACACTTGCACACAACGTGAAAAAGGGATTGTCAATCCCTTCATGGTCACTTGCAAGAGTGAGATCTAATAGACATAGATATAAAAGATAAGTAAAAGGCAAAATAAAGTAAATATAAATAAATTGCAGCAAGGTGTTTTTGGGTTTTTGGTTTTATAGATATGAAAAAATATGATGGAAAATAGATCCGGGGGCCATAGGTTTCACTAGAGGCTTCTCTCTTGAAGAAAACATACAGTGGGTAAACAAATTACTATTGAGCGATTGATAGAAATGAGCAAAGTTATGAAGATATTTAAGGCAATGATCATGAATATATGCATCACGTCCGTGACAAGTAGACTGAAACGATTCTGCATCTACTAATATTACTCCACACATCGACCGCTATCCAGCATGCATCTAGAGTATTAAGTTCACAAGAACGGAGTAACACCTTAAGCAAGATGACATGATGTATAGGGATAGATCCAATCAATATGGTAAAACCCCCATCTTTTTATCCTTAATGGCAACAATACAAATACGTGCCTTGCTACCCCTACTGTTATTGGGTGAGGACACCGCAAGATTGAACTCATGACAAAGCACCTCTCCATTGCAAGAAAAACCAATCTAGTTGGCCAAACCAAATCGATAGATCGGAGAGAAATACAAAGCTATTTTAATCATGCATAAAAGTGTTTAGAGAGGACTCAAATAAAATTCATAGATAATGTAATGATAAATCCACAATTCATCGGATCTCAACAAATGCACCGCAAAAGAAGATTGCATCGAATAGATCTCCAAGAACATCAAGGAGAACATTGTACTGAAGATCAAAGAGAGAGAGAAGAAGCCATCTAGCTACTAGCTATGGACCCGTAGGTCTGTTCTAAACTACTCACAAATCATTAGAAAGGCAGCAAGGTTGGTGTTGAAAGAACATGCGGTGCCCCCATGTTTGGTTTTGGTAATTGATGACAATCTCTATGGACTAATGGTTGCCTTGAGTTATATTTGAAGGATTTGTCCATAGGCATTTCTTGAAGTTCATGTGTTGGTTTCAAGGAGTTTATGTGGTGACCAAGGTGTTATTAAGGAATTATCCAAAGATTGGTCATGTGAGAGTTGAGCTTATTGCAAGCATGTCTTGGAGAAGAAGATTGTGTGATCATTCATGTATATCTTCAAGACATCATCCAAATGAAGAGAGTTGAAAAGATTCATGGTTGATCAAGACTAAGTCAAGAGTGAATCAACTTGATCAACTCACAAAGCGTAGAAGATGTACCAAGAGGGATCAAGCGATCCCATGGTGTGGTGAGCATTGTCAATTACGCTTTGTGTACTAACCCATGATCTTCGTGAGAGTTCTTTGTGGGGTTAGGTTGCGGTGTGCAAGTTCAAGTGAAGCATCATGAAGAGATCAAATGCTTGAAGCTTGCCGTCCATTGTGGTGACAATGAACTTGTGAAGATGTTGCGGTGTGCAAGTTCAAGTGAAGCATCATGAAGAGATCAAATGCTTGAAGCTTGCCGTCCATTGTGGTGACAATGGACTTGTGAAGATGTGCAGAAGAGTGGCTCACCCATAGTGGAGCATGGGGGAGCAATCAACTAGTCTTCATCGAGCCAACGCAACCAAGAAAGGTGGTCCAACTTGAGGGAGTCAAGATCGTCATCATCTAGCTCAAGTGGACCATGTGCAAGGCAAAGGTTTGCTCTTGATAGGTTTTCTATTTTACCGGTCTCATAATGGTAGGTGGGATATCGGGTTATAGGATCGATTGCCGTACTATCAAGGGGGGCTCTCGATGAGTAGCTTGATCGTATCGTTCATAGAGAGCTCAAACCATTGCATCCTTGCATCATCTTTATTGGTTCTTGTTTGGTTCTTCTCTTTGTGAGTTTTGGAGCTTATGGTCATCTTGATGACAAGCTCGAGTTCATCGAAAACGGAGTTCACTCGCATCTTCTATGATGTTTTCGATGTAGGAGGTTATGCCGGTTCTTCTCGGTTGGAGGTTTCACTCCTCTATTTGTTGGCATACCTCCCCTGCCTCTTCTTACTATATCTTCTATGCTGTTTTGATGCTACTCGTCTTCCTCTATCCAACAAGCTTGAGTTTGCTCAATTCGGAGCTCATATGCAGAAGTTATGGCAGTTTTGGTTTCCTAGTGGTAGTACCGCGGGCCGGAGCGGTAGTACCGCTTGGGTGCTACAAGCGGTAGTACCGCTCCTGAGCGGTAGTACCGCTGGTAGCCCCCAGCCGTAGTACCGCTGCGGTCTCGTGCTAGTACCGCCTCGATTCGAGGGGTCTTTTTTTGTGTCGGGTTTTACGGTACTGGCCACGGCAGTGGGGGCCGTTGTACCACTCGTATGCGGTAGTACCGCCCTGCCACCGTGGTAGTACCGCTCTGGGCCCAGCGGCAGTACCGCGAGGGGGAGCGGTAGGACCGCTTATAGGGGCAAGCGGTAGTACCGCTGGCCAAGCGGTAGTACCGCTCTCTGCGGGGCTGAAGTGGGGGTAACGGTTGGATTGTTCCCCCACTATATAAGGAGGTCTTCTTCCCCAATGAACCTCATCTCTTGAGCTCGTGTTCTTCCCCCATTGTTGACCTTCTTCGAGCTTGCTAACTCTCAATCCCTCCATGGATTCTTGCTAGTTTTTGAGGGAAAAGAGAGAGGAGATCTAGATCCACATTTCCACCAATCACTTTCTCCTCTATGTGAGGGGAACCCCTTGGATCTAGATCTTGGAGTTCTTGGTGTTCTCCTTCTTGTTCTTCCTCTCTTTTTCCTCCCTAGCATTAGTTGCTTCGGTGGGATTTGAGAGAGAAGGACTTGGGCACTCCGTGTGCCCTTGCCATTGCATTTGGTGCATCGGTTTGAGTTCTCCATGGTGATACGTGGAAGTTACAAGTTGAGAAGCTTATTACTCTTGGGTGCTTGGTGCCCTTGAGCTTGTTCCTCTTGGGTGCTTGGGCGCCCTAGACGGTTGGTGGTGTTCGGAGCTCAATCATTGTGGTGTAAAGCTCTGGGCAAGCGTCGGGGTCTCCAATTAGGTTGTGGAGATCGCCCCGAGCAATTTGACGGGTTCCGGTGACCGCCCCCAATGGTTGCCAAAGTGTACGGGTTCGGTGACCGCCCCCAAGGGTTGCCATTTGTACGGGTTCGGTGAGCGCCCTCAAGGGTCCCTTAGTGGAGTCACGGCCTCTTGCATTGTGCGAGGGCGTGAGGAGATTACAGTGGCCCTAGTGGCTTCTTGGGGAGCATTGTGCCTCCACACCGCTCCAAACGGAGATTAGCATCTGCAAGGGTGTGAACTTCGGGATACATCATCGTCTCCGCGTGTCTCGGTTATCTCTTACCCGAACCCTTTACTTATGCACTTTACTTTGTGATAGCCATATTGTTTCTTGTCATATATCTTGCTATCACTTAGTTGTTTATCTTGCTTAGCATAAGTTGTTGGTGCACATAGGTGAGCCTAGTTGTTGTAGGTTTTGTGCTTGTCAAATTAACCGCTAGGTTTATTCCGCATTTGTTCAAGCCTAAACCGTAATTATTTTAAAGCGCCTATTCACCCCCCCCCTAGGCGACATCCACGATCTTTCAGGTGTAGAGGCCCTCCATGATCAAATCCCCTCCGCCAGAGTGCCGGAAAAGGCCCCAAGATGGGATCTCACGAGAACAGAAGCTTGCGGCGGCGGAAAAGTATTTTTGGTGTACCCTCTGACGTAAGGGGAATATTTAGGTAATTATAGAGCGGCGATTAGGGTTAGGAGAGCCACAACGGGCCCACAAGCCTAGCCCCCCCCCTTCTGGCCTCTTCCCGAAGCTTCGTGGTTGTCTTCTGGTCCAAGAAAAATCCTCAAAATGTTTCGTTCTATTTGGACTCCGTTTGGTATTGATTTTCTGTAAGAGACAAAAACAAGGAAAAAACAACAACTGGCATTGCACACTAGGTTAATAGGTTAGTCCCAAAAAATAATATAAAATAGCATATTAATGCATATAAAACATCCAAGATAGATAATATAATAGCATGGAACAATAAAAAATTATAGATACGTTGGAGACGTATCAGTGAGCAAGGAGTATGCACCTGCAACTTGCTTCTTCCATCCTCTATCACCTGGTTGATGTAACAAATCTACTAGGTGCATGAGGGTTTCATAATTAACTAATTAAGAGTTAAAAGCACTCATCCAGCAAATGTTTCTCCCTGGGCAAAGGCATCAAGTTAACATTAGAACTGAATAATAGATAAGAGCCTTTTATAAGAATCTAGAACCTTGATCGTACTTTAATGAATGGTTTGTGAGGGAGTAGAGACACCAAAATTCCTGAAACTAATGGTAGCAGAAAAAGATAAACATCAGTTTCGCCTTCATGAAGAGCATGTTCTTATTACAGTCCTATCTGCACATGGTTGCTACAACAATCTGTAGTCACTAGCAAAGTGGCTCATGCAATTGCACAGGCTAGACCTTAATTATTTATTTATATTTAAAAAATTAATATATCATAAAATAATAGGTTTAGTTGTCAATCATTGTAAACTTTGTGACTACTCAATCTCATGATATTATTAATAAATCTATTTTTCATATTGTGTCTTTTATTTTGTTGTTGAAATATGGAAAATGCATGTATTTTTAGTGCAACATGATGATTCAATAAGTAGCAATAATGTGTTCACTTATTGAAAGGTGTTCATTCAGTATACCAGGTTTGGCATGAATATAATTTGATTTAGTGAGCATTAAGTGTCCATATCAAGCAATAATCCACAATACATTTCCTAATAAATGGTGCGTCCATAAATAACAAGCAATAATTGGCAATAATTCTTTCTTTATGAAAAATGTGTCCATGATAAAGCGCGAGACTGGTCAACCACTCGATGACTCAGTGGAATCTTCGCGATTCCTCAGCATTAATGAAGGACCGTTTCCCGGTCATGTATGTACGCGCACCGTATTCGGATGAACGTGGAAGTACCAGGGGCTATATAGTAGCCCCACCATCAAACTCCTATGGCTAAGTGAAAGTGTTAAAGCTATATAGTCCGATTGCCTTGTTCGTCGCGCTATCACCTCCTTAACGGACCAAGACGTTGGATCAAGTATGCTTACGCGCTTTACCGAACACCCCCGCATTATATGCATGGGGCCTGAAGCCGACGACTGCAATCTTTCAGGTTATATACATATATACATAAACGGCCGCACAGGAGGCACTTAATACTTTACGGGCAAAAGTATAAAAATAGCCTTTATAATCAAAATATCATTGTTTTTACAATCAAGATACATGTCACTCGAACATGGTACTCTTCGAGCACTGAGCCTCTATTAAACGGGCGCCTTCTAGGACTTCTTCAAAATAGTGCTCGGGCGAGTCCTGGCCTCCGGCCGGACCCCTAGTTGCAATAGTGGTGGCCTCCATCTCTGCCCAGTATGTCTTAACACGGGCAAGAGCCATCCGCGCACCCTCTATGCACGCCGACCTCTTTAGAGTGTCGATATGCGGCACAGCACGAAGAAATCGTTGCACTAACCCAAAATAACTTTCCAGACTTGGTTCCTTCGGCCAAAGATGATCCACGACAGACCTCATGGCAAGCCCGGACAACCTATGGAGCTCGGCCCACTCGACCATTTGTTCATTTAACAGCAGCGGACGCTTTGGAGCACTGAACTGTGACTAGAACAACCTGTCCACCTCATGATCCTTCTGATCGTTGAAATACTCGGTCGCATCAGCAGCACTCTTTGCTAAGTCCAAGTATGCATCTGCAGCACTCCATAATTGATCCAGAGGGGCATACTTCGGATCGCCGAACTTCGTCCGCAATAGGAAGGGCTTCCCCGCCGTGATATCTCCGGCTTGGCGAAGCTCCTCCCGCGCCGCTCTGATTCCAGAGCGCGTTTCCTTGGCTACTTCCAAGGCCTTCTTCAAGTCAGCCGCTTTCGCTTGGCTTTCCCTTTCGAGGAGCTCATAGCGGCTGGCAGCATTTTGCAGCTCAAGAGCCATGTTGGCTATTTTCTCTTCGCTCTGGCTATGAGCAGCCTGTTCGGCTGTTAACTCTTCGGCTGCCTTCAGGGCGGCCGCATCACTTTTTCTGGCTTGTTCCTTGGCCCGGGCAAGTTCTGCCCGAAGGGTCTCCACGGCGGCAGCTCCATCTGCAGTCAAAGCATATTTTAGATACTAGCATCATGCTCCTCTTAATATTTGCTGACCACCCAAAAATACATACCCTGTGCCTCGTTAAGCCGCTTGTTCACTAGTGCGATGTCGGCATCCGCCACGTCAAGCTGCCGCCTCAGTTCGGCAAAATCAGCTGTCCGGTCAGCCGCCGGACCCTCAGCCGCCTGCACATGAAAGCAGTGCGATCATTACCTGGGACTATGATCCTCTGTTTGCCGCCTCTTTGCGGCAACCAGAGTCTCAAGGGCTACTATCTATACAGAGCACACCTAGCGTATGCGGTACAGTCATATATATATATATATATATATATATATATATATATATATATACATATATATATATATATATTACTTTGCGTGCCTCAAAGCCTCTTAATAGGCTCGTAAAAGCTTCATTTAACCCGTTTTTGGCAGATGAAATCTTCTCAACCACCGAACCCATCAAGGTACGATGTGCCTCTGAGATAGCCGCTTGCTCCAAAAGACCCATCAATGTGTCCGGTTGTACACCGGATAGTCCCGGGCCTTTTCTGTTGGTCTCCTTAGGAGCCGAGAACCCCGGACTTCGGGCGGCCAAAGAGTTACCTTCTGGCCTTTGCGGATCAGGAGAAATCCTCCGCGACGACACCTCAGGGTTGTCCGTCTCACGAAGTGGGGAAGCAGGGGAAGGCGTTTCGCTCTCCATCATCTCTGGAAGAAGATCCCCCGAAGACGAACTTTGTTGAGAATGGCTATGATCCGGACTACAAAACATATGTCCCGGTTGTTATTCTCAGAGAAAAAGAGATATATCTATCAAAGTGCCTTTGTTCACTTACGGCTCGGTTGATGGCTGCCCCCCTTGCGGGCGCTGTGCGGCAAGGACGCCCTCCGGGCCAGGGCCCCCGGCGAAGGTTTCTTCCCTCATTTGGAAGCCTCCATTTCCAAATCTTCAGGGGCGCCCCTTTTCTTCCCATGGGGAGAGGGGATTTTAGATTCACCTCCCCGATCACCCTCCTTTGCGGAGGCACTAATTCCCCCGATTTGGATGCGTAATGTATGAAGCCCGCTCTCGGCTTCTCTATTCCTCCCTTCATCTTCCCCTGATGGCACTTGATAGGGTGCGCGCTCAAGCATCCTCGTTAGTACAGGATCCGGCGAGCCTTCGGGAAGGGGGGCCGAACACCCGATCCTCTCCACCTTTCTTATCCAGTCCTGGCCGAGGTTAGTTTATCGAAATGATGTTGTAACACACATAATAATTGCATGTTCGGTTGCGGAGTTACTTACTTGGTATCTGGACGATTGTAGTTCAGACCCGCATCCTCGGTGGTGTCCGGACACTTTATTCGTGATCCAAAGAACAATCCATACATCCCTTCGAGCGTCATGCCGAAGAAGTGTTGAATAGTTCGCGGTCCTTCCGGGTTGAACTCCCACATACGGAGAGATCGACACTGACATGGCGGGACCCGACGAACCAGCATTACTTGTATTACTTTGACGAGACTGATGTCCCTCCTGAAGAGATCTCGGATGCGGCTTTGCAATGTCAGCACGTTGTTAACTAGCCCCCAGTCCAGCCCTTTGTTGACCCATGACGCCAGTTGGGGCGGAGGGCCTGGGCGAAAGGCTGGGGCGGCCGCCCACTTTGTACCCCGGGGGGCTGTGATGTAAAACCACTCCCGTTGCCATAAGTCGGACACCTCCGGGAAGGAACCCTTTGGCCATAGGGCGTCGGCATCTCTGCTTATTATAGCGCCTCCGCACTCCACGTGCCGCCCGTCGATCATCCTCGGCTTCACATTGAAGGTCTTGAGCCACAAGCGGAAGTGTGGGGTAATGCGGAGGAAGGCCTCACATACGACAATAAACGACGAGATGTTAAAGATGAATCTGGAGCTAGATCATGGAAATCTAGTCCGTAATAGAACATGAGCCCTCTTACGAAGGGATCAAGACTAAAGCTAAGCCCTCGAAGGAAGTGGGAAACAAATACGACACTCCCATTGGGTTCGGGAGTGGGGATAACCTGCCCTTGAGCAGGTAGCCTGTGGGGGATTTCGGCGGTCAGATACGTATCCTCCCTAAGCTTCTTGATGTCCTCCTCTGTGACAGAGGAGGTCATCCACCGGCCTTGAAGGTTGGATCTGGACATGATTGAAGGTCCGAAGTGCTTAGCCTGAACCTTGGATGTTGGAACTCGAGGTAGGGGAAGGGAAGGATTGGGCGTGGAGAAAAAAGGATGGGTCTGGACCTCTTTATAAAGAGGGTGAATATCAAGCGTCCTCCGCGTGACCGTTTGGAACTTACCTAAAGCCGAGGAGTCATACTAATAACACCATTGGGTTACCCACGCCCGTATTGATGAGAATCCCATGATAAGGTGGACACGATCTCTGCTTCGACAAGACGTGCCGATAAAACCGCCTCGCAATGCGTGCAGTAGCAGGCTGGGAAAAACGGTTCGTATAAAAACCGGGCCACGGCGTGATGTCACGCTATGAAAAGTTGTCAGCAGATTAGATTTGTGGAATATTATTCTCTCTACGGTGGTATGTGGAATTTGTTTTGCAGAGCTGGACATGATCCTCGTGTTCAAAATCTTATATGGAGTATTCGGAGAAGGAACCCGCCTTGCAATGCCGAAGGCGATCTGCCCGCCGGACTCATCGTCATTGAAGCCTGGTTCAGGGGCTACTGAGGGAGTCCTGGATTAGGGGGTCCTCGAACAGCCGGACTATATACTTTGGCCGGGCTGTTGGACTATGAAGATACAAGATTGAAGACTTCGTCCCGTGTCCGGATGGGACTCTCCTTTGCGTGGAAGGCAAGCTTGGCAATTCGGATATGTAGATCTCCTTCTCTATAACCGACTCTGTGTAACCCTAGCCCTCTCCAGTGACTACATAAACCGGAGGGTTTAGTCCGTAGGACCAACAACAATCATAATCATAGGCTAGCTTCTAGAGTTTAGCCTCTACGATCTCGTGGTAGATCAACTCTTGTAATACTCATATCATCAAGATCAATCAAGCAGGAAGTAGGGTATTAACTCCATCGAGAGGGCCCGAACCTGGGTAAACATTGTGTCCCCCGCCTCCTGTTACCATTAGCCTTAGACGCACAGTTCGGGACCCCCTACCCGAGATCCGCCGGTTTTGACGCTGACACCCCCCCCCCCCCCCCCGCGCTTCTTTTTCCCTTCCCTTGTTGAGGCAAGCGCCGGCTCCACCTCCTCCTCTTCCTCCTCGCCGTAGTCGAGCTCTTCGTCCATGTCGCCTGCGAGGTCCATCGTATCGTCTTGCGCTTGGAACCCGGGGGAGGCGGCGGCGGCGGTTGAGCCGCTCGTGATGATCTCGTCCATGTCGGCTTCCATCGCTTCGGGGTTGCTGAAGTGCGACGATGAGGCTTGCGAGAAGTGCAGGGCGCCACGGCGCAGAGGCGGCGTCGAGGAGGTGGCGTAAGCCGGCGGCGAGTAGGTGTACGGGTGTTACTGGACGCCGGCGAACGCGGGCGAGGGCGTGCGCTGGTCGGTGTTCAGACCGGAGGGTGAGGCGCGCTGGCCATGCGGAAAGGTGATGTTCGGGTTGAATCCGCCGTGCGCATCGCCGTCGGCGTAGCCAAGCGAGGGTGCGCACCCCCAGGGCTGCGGCAACGGCGAGAAGCTGGTCAGCGACCCGACGCTCTGCTGGCTCCAGGCAGCTTGCGGGCCATGGCCGCCAGGTGGATTCATCATCCCCGCGCGAGACGCCGCCTCCGCCTGCTCCGCCGCTACCGCCCTGTCCCGGGCCCTCTTGGCATTGAGCTTGTTTCGCCGGTCGGTGGTGACAGCCTCCCGGCGCTGAACCTCCGCCTTCCAGTCGGCGTTCGACATGCCGGGTGGTTTAGCCGGCGGTGCCCTCGGCTTCCTCTGCTTCAGCTGGGTGGCATCGACAATGCCAGCGGCGCGAGGGGCTGTATACTTCTTTGGCGGCATGGCGGCCAGATTGCGGGGAAAGGGAGGAGAATGGCGGGAGAAGAGAGCAGAACGGGGGGAATGGAGGGAAAATGGAGGGGAAAGCGGGGGATCGGCAGGAAAAAGTGCCGTCTCTCGCCAACAAAGTGGACCCACGTGCCTTTTTGCTTCAGCCGGCGCCCCCAGGCGGCCCCCGGGGGCTTGGGTTCGGCTCGAGTTCGCCGGCTGTTATTTCGGCCCAAACGGTGATAAACAAGGTCATGGGGGCGCATCTGGGCCGACTTTTCTGCGTCGGCGCTAAAAAATGACCTGGGGGTTGTTGGGGGCGCGGCTGGAGATGCTCTGAGAAGGCAAATTTGAGGCTTGACCGGTCAGTGCGTCCGCGGGCGTTTGAGGGGGCGGATTTGCAAAGTCTGGTTATAGATGCTCTAAGAAACGTCCCGGCCTGGACGCTTTATTTTTGTGAGACTGAGTCCTCAATGTAGCCTATCCTTCGTTTCATTAGAATAAGTCCAATTCCCATGGTCAGCGTGCACAACCCTTCCTCTTCCGATGAAAAGATAGCGTGAACCAATCTTAGGCCATTGAGAGGGCACCCTAAGCTCTAGGTTTTCTCGTGCCTCCCGTCGGCGCCGCCGCCGCTCTATCTCGTCTTCTATGGTCTTAGGGCCATGAAAGCGCGGTGGATCCCGACCCTTGTCGGCCGGAGGTCAGGGCTCGTTTTTAGATGATTTTTTGAGTTTTGTTAAGATTTGTGTCGTACTCAGAGAGGCGAGGCAATGGCGGATCTCTGAAGATGGAATAAGGTCCTCCCCGCCTAGCTCCCGTCCCGGTGGCGTTTTCTAGCATCATTGAAGGGCGTGTGGAGGTTTGTCTCTGCCGGATCTCGCGAGATTGGGCCGGTGTTTGTCTTCAATGGATCCATGTGGATCTGATCTCCGTTCATCTGGGTTCGTGTGTCTATAGGTTGGATTCTTCTGATCTACGCATCTCTTCATCAGCGGCGGTTGCTGTCCTGATGCGCTAGTCCTATGCAACCTTAGCATGACAACTTCCCGACTATCTACTACAACAAGGTTCACCCGGCTCCGATGAGGGAGGGGGATGACAGAGCGCGCCTTCGGCTCGCTCCAGTGCTTATAGTCGTTGCTAGCTGATCTACGGACCTAGATGTATTTTTTTTACTTCTGGTGTTCTTTGTACTACCTTAATAGTTGATAAAAGATTGAAAGTTTTCCTCGCAAAAAAAAAGCATGCACAACCCTTCATTGCCCACAATCCTGAAATCCATCTCTTCTTAAGTTAAGATGCCCAAAGTCCCGGGATCATCCTTCTTTCAGAAATACCCAGGACATCCCTCAAATTCCTTCCTTCAATATCCTAGTGTCATGGAGTGTGCACATCAATCCTTGCCAGCCTATGCTAGCCCTCTTGTCCACTTTGATGGTCCCTGACGCACATAAACAGGTAGAAATCTTTTTGAACGAACGATGTGGGACTACCACTGAGTTGGTTGCCCTCCCTTATTGGGAAACAGATATGTCCGTATAAATATATATATATATGTATGTATATATCCACATCAGCTTCAAAAAATCGTCTTTAAACCGCACTTGTATTTGTATTTGAAACATATAAATATTTCATCTTATTCTAAAACACAATCTTCATCTAGGATCCACGTGGCTATAGGGTGGAAAGACCTCCCGGTGAAGTTGGGTCTTCTTCATTCCGCATGTACGTGGGCAACCTGTCATGGCGACTGGATGACTATAGGTTGGCACAACTATTCAGCGAGCATGGCACCGTGGCCTTCGCTAAGATCATGCGTGATTTCCAAACTGGGCGCCCAAAGGGATTCGGCTTCGTAGCAATGGCATCACAGGAGGAACGTGAGGAGGCCATCGCGGTCCTCAACGGGCAGGTTAGTGTGTGTGGGTAGTCAATTTCTCTCTCATTTACATATATAGGACCATACAAGATATATGGTCAATGTCACGGTGACTCTCAGATTACCATCTGAATTATGCAGATCCTGGAGGGGCTTGCCTTACGAGTGAGTGCCGCGGAGGAGCCAGACGTGACTGTAAGCCAGCGGCTCCAGGAGGCGTCCGGGTGGAAAGTCCTCCTCCCCGTCATGTTGTTGGGCCTTCATTCCGGTTGCACGTGAACAACCTATCATGTTGTTAGGCTGGCACAGATGTTCAACCAGCACGGCAGAGTGGCCTAGGCTAAGGTTATCCATGATTTCCACACCAAACACTCAAAGGGATTTAGTTTCGTAGAGATGTCGTCCTGGGAGGAAATGGACAACGCCATCACAGCCCTCCACGGACAGGTTCGTTGGTAGTCGATTTCTTTGTCATGTACATAATGAATAGTAATAACCAATGTCACAACGAGTGAGTCTCGGATTGCTATCTGAATTCTGCAGAGCTTGGAGGGGCGTGTCATACGAGTGAGTGTCGTGGGGGTGCCAGGCGTGACTGTAAGCAAGGCGGCTCCAGGGGTAGAAAGTCCTCCTCCCCGTCATGTTGTTGGGCCTTCATTCCGGTTGCACGTGAACAACCTGTCGTTGAACATGGATGACTCTAGGCTGGCTCAGATGTTCAGCCAGCACAGCAAAGTGGCCTATGCTAAGGTTATCCGTGATATCCATAGCGAGGGCTCAAAGGGATTCAGTTTCGTAAAAATGGCGTCGCAGGAGGATATGGACAATGCCATCACGGCCCTCCACGGACAGGTTCGTGGGTAGTCGATCTCTTTGTCATTTACATAACGAATAGTAATAACCAATGTCACGATGAGGAAGTTTCGGATTGCTATCTGAATTCTGCAGAGCTTGGAGGGGCGTGTCATACGAGTGAGTGCTGCGGAGGAGCAGTCGCCATCATGAAGGATCAAATAAAGGTGCATTTGGTGGTGGATTGCAGCAAAGCTTTCTGCACAATCATCATGATACCGGTTTAGACTTTACACCCTCCATCATCCTCCCATCTCGAACCATTTCAGTTGTGATATATAGTATCCTTGCACGTACGTACGGCAATGTATATTATACATGTTATGTATTCATCAACTAAACACATGAATGATGCGCCCATCCATCTTGTTGAAAGAAAACTGATGAAGCACATTTTGTTGCTGGTTCTGAAGTTTTTTTAATTATCATTATTAGTAGTACTACTACTACTATTATTATTATCATTATTATTTTGCAATTATGTGATTCATATTCATAGGAAAACTGCAAAAGGGCCCGTGCATTGCAACAGGAACATTTACTGTGAAAGAGGCAATTTAGGAAGGAAACTGACCTACCATGTGCTGGGCATTAGTATCAGATCCGACGACCTGCATGCTCCATCAGTAGTCCCATCCCTAGCGGCTCCCATTTACATTTAGATGAGGGTCACCACCTGTGGTGTTACACCCTTTTGATACTTTTGTTATCACTGTAAACCGCTCTAGACAACAATAGAGTAAAAGCATGTTCACCCTAAAAAAAAATCATGTTTTTTTTGCGTCTTCTTCCTGGCGAATCACGGTTGCTGGTGTCTTCTTATCTATATTAACGATTTCTCAGCCGCTGCCTGCTGCTTCTACAAGATCCCGGGCTTGTTTGCTCGATCAAGAAGGCATCAAGCTTTTCTCATGGCGTGTCATCGATGGATGCAGGAGAAAGGATATTTCGGCACCCAGAAAAATTTGGATGTAATTCCTTTTCTATACGAACGGGTTTGTAATGACTCGTGATGCTCCAGTGTCCAGAGTTCCAGACCGACGTGCATCGGCGTGTCGGTGCGTGAAGGCGTGCAGTGCTCGATCGTCTCGGAATAAAGGCGTGCTCTGTCGAGGGTAATGAACATGTGTGGTTGACAAAACATGATGAGACATGATCACATGAGAAACCTTTCTGACTACTCGATCGATGTTGTCAACATAGAGTTGTCTCCCGCTCGTGGAAATGTACAAGCCCTCGAAGAAACGTGACAGGATATGCAGGAGACCGCACCAGAAAACGCAACATGGCGATCCTGAACAGAACCTCACGATCAACCGAAGCTTAAGCATACATATACCAACCCCAACGTCACGATGCTGATCTCAGAAATTATGGTGGGAAGTCATCGCCAACCAGAAAAGATAAAAGATCGCCGACGGCTCCACGTCGACGAGATGAGCTGTCAAAGTTGAAAATGCCAACCAACACACCAAACTGCCCGAAATAAACCAGGCAACGCCGGGAGATTCTGTAAAGGATTGCCATTGCGTGTACCACGGAACTCAATCAGGAATTCCGGATGCATGTAAGGGCATGTACAATGCATAGCCCCAGGGTGATGCCTCGCATGTCATGTAGGATCGGATATCAGGTAAAGTAGGTTCGGATAGGGAAGTGGGATCCTCTACAGGAGGCGGGTGCTTGGAGAGAAAAAGTGTGGTCCGGTGCCAAAAGCTGAAAAGGTTGGAGTGAAAAATAGAGATGCATGTATATTAGAATCTTTATTTTCTATTTTTTAATGAGCCTCACTAGTTGTAGCTTATATTGAGGAGAAGAAATAAATGTTGTCATGGTGCATATGTATTCATATGCCACTATTGTAGTGGCCCTAAAGTGGCTGCCTGGCTGTTCCGTCTGCTAGCCGCATATGGCCGGCCGGCCTGCATGCATGTCACTGGATCGGGAGAAATCGGACGGTGCTCTGCGTGGCTCATGCATGCATTCGTTTCTTCTTCAGTGCCCTTCTGATTTTTGCCCTTTCTTTGTTTTGTCCTCATGTGTAGCTTTCTGGTGTAAAGAAAATTGAAGGGGCCTACGTTGTACGTGTTGCCCCTGCATACTGCCCCAAAACAGCTCACGAAGTGCAGTAAGGTCCACGTGGTTATCTGGCTTCACAGTGCTTAACTGATAGTGATCCACACATCCAGGATAAGAACGGTGGTTCTTCACAGATTAAAAAAGAACAACTACAAAAAGAGAAGCTCAACATGACAACGTATACATAATCTCAAAGTCATACACTCGTATGCTCCTGTTTGGAATCGATAAACCAAACGAAAAGCTGGGAATAATATTCCCTGCAAAACCTTAAAAAGTAAGTAAACTAGATGGGCAAACCGGACATTCCATCGGCATATGTCAAACTTCTTCTCTTTTTGCAAACATGAGTTTATTTTATATAGAATATAGTAGAAAACATGAGCTTTTCGCCACAAGTGGAGACGTCTGATGGGAACGCTGCATCCATCCATGATCCATCCACACTTGACAAGAGGGTGCGGCAGCGCTGGTCCAAGGAAATGTGCCCGGGACCACAAGGATTCCAGGACAAGGACCTGGTCTGCTGCTCATCTCGTTTCCACCACGAGTTCAACGTGCGTGCACGCTCGGTCGCGCTGTGCGCCAGCCAGGCGTCTCCTACCTGACCACTGACTGATGCATCATGCACGTATGGACCATGGAGACGCGGCGCCGGCGTCCAACTTGGCGAAAACGATGCGGATTTGCGAAACCGACACGTTGAGAACACACGCCGTGATCATATCCAAACGGCTACGCGTGTTGATCGTTGTAGAGGTGAGACCGCGAGAGAGTACCTTGTCGTGGATGCATATATCACTCGGACGAGGATCCTCTGCCGTTCGGTAGGGTGCCGTTCCATCATTGACAGATGGGCTCATTAGAAAACAGGCCCACATGGCAGTGCCACAACTGCAGGTGCCGTACGTCAGGGGAGCCGCTTCCATATCACTCAAAGTTTGCAAAAAAACACCACAATTGCGTCAAAGTTTGCCGAAAACCATCGAAACGCTAACAGTTTGCAAAAATAATTGATTTTCAATAACTTTTTACCAGAACCACTAACTACTCGGTTGAGCACAGTTTGACGCGAAATATGATAGGCGGGCCCATGGTCAGCGATGACGTGGCATGAGGAACCTCACACCGCTTGACTCAATAGCTAGGCTAGCATAGGGCCGACCTGTCATTCTCTCTCCCGCACCTTCTATTCAGAAACTTGGTAACAATATTTGATTACATTACATTGTTTGATTAAGAACTTTCATCCCGCTGTAGGACACACGATTAGTAACTTTGAGGAGCATCAAAACATTTGGAACTTCTAAGGCACTACTAGCATCAAAGAAGAAATCTGAACATTTCAAATTTCATTACTTGCATGGGAAAAAGGTATCACATCTATCAATGGAGAGACAAAGAGAGAAGAAATCAGAACTTGTGTATCTTTTATCTTTTGATCACATTTATCATGAATGGATGCATGTCTCAATCATTGAAGAGTCCGGGGTATACCTTCTATTCCAAAAAACATCACATGTATCAACGAGTGAAGGGGCGGCCAGTGTTATTCTTAGTGCAATATTCCTCTCCCCCTTGTGTGCGTGTGTGTGTGTGTGTTGCTCCTGTCTTCAAGAAAACTGGGGGAGGGGCCAGGGGCCTCCACATCCACTAGTGTCAGCGCTAAATCGAGGCTAAGGGGATCGATGGTGAAGGGTTAGTTCGAGACGCCTTGACTTTCCATGTAGCCTTCTGGTAACGTGGTTTGTTTATGATGGGTGTCGGTGCTACCAGATTTGAGTTGGTATGTACCTTTTGCAAGATATGTGTTTAGAGGATGGGCCTACTAAACATGTTTAATGAAATCATCTAACGATGTAATCACATAACAATAAAAATAACACATTTTAGGATGCAAAATGTAAAACCAGATGAGAGGACTACAAAATAGCTTGTGTATCTTTTGACTACATGCATCAATCATTTGATCACATTCTCATGGATGCATGAAGCAATTGACACATAGACAAGGGTTTAACTTGCCGGTGGAAAATATCGCATTTGTCATTGGAGAGGGGAAAAAAGAGAAGCAAGTGGAACCCTATACCTATCACTATTGTGCTACTATTTGCATGCGCTCCAGTGGTCTTTTTAACACTAAGGCCTCCTTTAGTTTACAAGAATTTTGCAGGAATTCTAAAGGATGGCAATTTTGTAGGAAAAGTTCCTTTGGAGCCATTTGATTTGTAGGAATGGATTCCTATTCATATGTAGGATAGGAACCAATCCTTTACATTTCGAAGAAAAAAATCATTAGTCCAGACTCAATGGAAAAATTCCTACTCCGTGAATCAAATGGCATCTCTCTCCCAGTAGGAAATGAGATGACATGTATCTTAAATCCTATGAGTAGGAATAGGAAAGGAGATGCCCTTTGATTCACATCATAGGATTTTTTCCATTGAGTCTAGGCTAATGTTTATTTTCCTATGAAATGTGAAGGATAGGAAGAATTCCTCCATAGGAATATGATTCATTCCTATAAACCAAAGGGCTCTACAAATTTTTTTCCTATAGAAATCCTATCCTATGAAATTCCTACAAGATTACTCTAAACCAAAGGAGGCCTCACATTTTGAAGGAAAAACTCATTAGTCTAGACTCAATGGAAGAAATCCTACTCTGTGAATCAAATGGCATCTCTTTCCTAGTAGGAAATGAGATACATGTCATATCACGTCCTATAGTTTTCCTATTCCCGTGAAATTCCTATCATATGAATCAAAGGAGGCCTAAGAGATGGCCAGGTGGGAAACCACATATCAAAGTTTGTAAGTTAGATTACATGTGTGTGTCTGCGCGCGCGCGCGCGTGTGTGTGTAGGGCGATGTCATACTTAATAAAAAAGCCTCATGGCCCCCACCCCATCCTAGTAGGATCATCTTGACGACGCTAAAGATTATTGTATTTTGATCATGTGAATAGAAGGCTCTCAACTAGAAGGTTCGTCTTCCGGATCATGTGAATAGAAGGCTCTCAGCTTGAAGGGTTGTCTTCGAGTGAACTTACATGGCAGCGGTAGTGCCACTGGAGTAAACTTGTTTGGTATGTGGTTATGATGTTTTGTTTTTTCAATTATCATGATGTGGTGATTCGCCGGTTTGTTTCTGTTTGTGGTTTCTCAGGTACTTTGGTAGTTTGTTTAAGGCCCTACTTGCATCAAGAAGAAATCTCAATATTCCGAATTTATTAGGCTTTACTTGCGTGGGATTGAAACCTCGAAGTTTCAAACAACCCACAAAAGATCACAAGTAGCAATCAAGAGATTAACTCTCTTTTTCTTGCAGAGAATCAAGAGATTAACTTCTGCAAACGGCCACACTATGAACAAGGACTCAAGAACGAACCTTACTCCCTCCATCCTCAAATAAGTGGACGTTTGGCATTCGAAAATTGTCCACAAAAAAGTGTACGTTTATCTTTTGAATGCACTTTAAAATAGAAAAATAAAAGAGCTTCTCTCAAATCACACAGGAATGAAGCTGAATAACATTCAACACACGGTCTCCTCATTTTTTACATGCACAACTCATTAGAGGTGGGGACATTAAAGAAGAGAGAGATAGTGGCTTGCACCTTCCCAATTTATTTTCTACTCCGCTCCATAATTTGTCTTGAAAAAATTATATGTCCACTTTTTTGAGGGCCGAGGGAGTATACCTTTCCTGGTAAGGATAGGTAAGTGTTAGGCATGTAATAATATATCTAAAGCTTGTCACCTAGGCAAAAATCTGGAGTGGCAAACTATTTAATGAAGATCGGGCCTGAAAAAATTGTGGGAGGAGGATCAGGCCTATCATGGACCTCCATGGCCACCAAAGTCGGCGCTAAATAGGGTCAAAAGGGATCGATGGTAGAGGGTTTGATCAAGATGTCAGTTCACTAGAAGCCTTCCAGTAATGTGGTCTAGTGGGGATTGGCCGTTGTAGATTCGAGTTGGGGTGTAATGTGTTTACTAGTTATTCCAAAACAATGTATAATTATGTAAAGGTGTAACTAGTGGTGGAGCTTAGTTACGGCCAACATGGGCAATAGCCCCCAGGTTATTTTCTCTTAGGGTTTACACTTAATACTCATCACTATGTAGACCAGATTTGACATAATACCTTAAATTTCCCCCCTCATCTCTCTTTTTCGCGAATATGTATGGTGCGTACCATTCCATTGATAAGGGAAAGAAAATACAAGGGTGCAACCCTAGGCCATGTATGCAAGGAAAAGCATGACTGAGGGTTGATTAGCAGCAGAAGAAGGGTTGCTCATCCCTAGTTACTTGAGATTATGTTGTAGGCAAAATCTTGTCTAGTCCTTTGGCGCCCACCATGGTCCTGGCACGCATGTGTCCTCCTTGATCTTGTGTGTGATGTGAGCGTGTGAGAAGCTTGCATTGTCGAAGATACACGCGTTCCGGTGCTTCCAAATCGTCCAGGCTGAGAGGTCGACACGTTTGGTTCGTGGTAATGTATCGGCTTCTGATTACATCGGCTCACAAAACTGTTACATGCGTTTGTTTTGGGCTGGGCTGGTTTCCGCTCCCCGTAATCGGATACTACGATGCACGTGAGCGAAACCGGACGTCCCCTCTGGTTTCGAATAACAGTGCGGGTTCCTTCTTCTCTGTTCTTGGTCCGATACTCCCTCCACCAATCCTGTGCTGAACCAGACAAACCACGTAATCACCGAAACCCCCGGTGGAGGCGGTTGAGGGAGTCCTGGACTAAGGGGTCCTCGGGCGTCCGACCTGTTAGACATGGGCCGGATTGATGGGCTGTGAAGATACGAAGACCGAAGACTTTCTCCCGTGTCCGGATGGGACTCTCCTTGACGTGGAAGGCAAGCTTGGCGGCCAAATATGAAGATTCCTTTCTCTGTAACCGACTTTGTACAACCCTAGTCCCCTCCGGTGTCTATATAAACCGCGGGGCTTAGTCCGTAGAGGATGAATAATCATAACCATAGTCATACAGGCTAGACTTCTAGGGTTTAGTCATTACGATCTCGTGGTAGATCAACTCTTGTAATATCATATTCATCAAGATCAATCAAGCAGGAAATAGGGTATTACGTCCATACAGAGGGCCCGAACCTGGGTAAACATTGTGTCCCATGTCTCTTGTTACTATCGACCTTAGACGCACAGTTTGGGACCCCCTACCCGAGATCCGCCGATTTTGACACCGACATTGGTGCTTTCATTGAGAGTTCCACTGTGTCGTCATCAAGAGGTTTGATGGCTCCTTCGATCATCGACAATGATGCTGTCCAAGGGGAAGTCTTCCTCCCTGACAGATCTTTGTATTCGGCGGCTTCGCACTATGTGCCAACTTGCTTGGCCATCTGGAGCAGATTGAAAGCTACGCCCCTGGCCATCAGGTCAGATTTGAAAGCTTGAACTACGTCACGGATTTCCATGAAGACTTTATCTTCAACGGATTCGAGACCACGCCAGCCGCTCCCTGCCACCACGATGAACATGAAGTAAATCTGTCATCGGACCATACCCAGGAGATAGCACCTGTAACTGCTCCGGCCTTAGATCTGGAGCAGATCGCTCCATCCGAGAACGGGAAGCTCAACCCCGCCACGGAAGCCGCAGACTTAGCGGCGTTGGAGCCGCTGATGTCTACTACACAACCTTCTTCTTGTAGACGTTGTTGGGCCTCCAAGTGCAGAGGTTTGTAGGACAGTAGCAAATTTCCCTCAAGTGGATGACCTAAGGTTTATCAATCCGTGGGAGGCGTAGGATGAAGATGGTCTCTCTCAAGCAACCCTGCAACCAAATAACAAAGAGTCTCTTGTGTCCCCAACACACCCAATACAATGTTAAATTGTATAGGTGCACTAGTTCGGCGAAGAGATGGTGATACAAGTGCCGGAGAAGAGGAGGCCCAAAACCCGCCGTTCACCGGACGATGGATGGCCACCTCCTCATATGACGTATACATGGTGGATGCACCAAAAGATAATAGCGGCGATGACAAGGAAAATCCAGTTGAGGACGAGCCTCCTAAGATACAACCAAAGCCCCGGCGTCAGCGGCGCCACTCTAAATCACGCCGCAGCAAAGACAGCAACACCGGCACAGGAGACGATAACACTCCGGACGGTGTCGAAGACATAGAAGATCCCGACGAACAAACTGCCGAACAGGACGATCGGGAAGATGGGCAAGTTAGCCCTGATGAACAGGCCATAAACGAAGACTCGGAGGACAGTAATTATCTTCCGCTCTGCGAGGAGGAGGTGAGCCTCGGCAACGCAGATTTTATCGTGCATGAGGAACCTCTCGAGCAGGAGCGCTTTAAGCGACGGCTAATAGCCACTGCAAAGAGCCTGGAAAAGAAGCAACAACAGCTTCAAGCTGATCAATATCTGCTAAACGATAGATGGACTGATGTCCTGGCAGCCGAGGAATACGGCCTCAAGCACCCAGCCAAAAGTTACCCGAAGCGTAAATTACTACCTCAGTTCGATGATGAGGCGCTGGAGCCCGTACCATCATCGTGCAATACGGCTGACCGACCACCATGTGGTCGGGACAAAGAGGCAACTCAAGCCGAACACCAGCCCGCCCCACCTCACCGTAAAGGCAGAGATAAAACAGCTCGGGGACATACCTACGACCTGCGTCAGGGCTTGGACAGTAGAGCAGGTCAGAACAGATCGATCTATGGATCACGGGGACATGCCCCGACACGCGACAACGGCTATCTAGCCGGACGCAACAATCACACTCACGCCCCGGTCGAAAACCGCAGACGGACTCCATCCGAGCTACGTCGCGACGTGGCCCGATACAGAGGCGCCGCACACCCCCTTTGCTTCACTGATGAAGTAATGGACCATGAATTCTCGGAAGGGATTAAACCCGTGAACATTGAATCATATGACGGGACAACGAACCCACGGTATGGATTGAGGATTTTCTTCTCCATATCCATATGGCCCGTGGTGATGATCTCCATGCCATCAAATACCTCCCGCTAAAACTCAAAGGAGCAGCTCGGTACTAGTTGAACAGTCTGTCCGAAAACTCCATTGGCAGCTGGGAAGACTTGGAACAAGCCTTCCTCGACAACTTCCAAGGAACATATGTCCGACCTCCGGATGCAGATGACTTAAGTCATATAGTCCAACAGCCCGGAGAGTCAGCCAGGAAATTCTGGACTAGGTTCTTAAATAAAAAGAACCAGATCGTTGACTGTCCGGATGCCGAAGCCCTAGCGGCCTTTAAGCATAGCATCCGCAACGAATGGCTCGCCCGACATCTCGGGCAGGAAAAGCCGAAGTCCATGGCAGCCCTTACGGCACTTATGACCCGCTTCTATGCGGGCGAAGATAGTTGGCTAGCCCGTTGCAATAATAATGCAAGCGAACCTAGCACCTACGAAGCCAAGGACAGCAACGGCAAGCCCCGACGCAACAGACATAAGCATCGAAACAACGGCAACAATACCGATGACACGGTGGTCAACGCCGGATTCAGTGGCTCCAAGTCCGGTCAGCGGAAGAAGCCATACAATAGGAACAACTCGGGCCCATCCAGCCTGGACCGCATACTCGATCGTCCATGCCAAATCCATGGCACTCCTGATAAACCAGCCAATCATACCAACAGAGACTGTTGGGTTTTTAAACAGACCGACAAGTTAAATGCCGAAAACAAGGAGAAGGGATCGCAAAGTGAGGACGATGACGATGAGTCCCGACCACCGAACACAGGAGGACAGAAGAGGTTTCCTCCCAAAGTTAAAACGGTGAACATGATATACGCTACCATATCCCAAGAGGGAACGCAAGCGTGCGCTCAGGGACGTCTATGCGATGGAGCCAGTCGCCCCAAAGTTCAACCCATGGTCTTCCCGTCCGATCACTTTTGATCACAGGGACCATCCGACCAGTATCCATCACGGCGGTTCAGTCGCACTGGTCCTCGACCCAATCATTGATGGATTCCACCTCACGCGAGTCCTCATGGACGGTGGTAGCAGCCTGAACCTGCTCTATCAGGATACAACGCGCAAAATGGGCATTAATCCCTCAAGAATTAAGCCCACAAAGACTACCTTTAAAGGAGTCATACCAGGTGTAGAGGCCCGCTGTACGGGCTCAATCACCCTAGAGGTTGTCTTCAGATCTCCAGACAACTTCCGAAGCGAGGAGTTGATCTTCGAAATCATCCCCTTTCGCAGTGGCTATCACGCACTGCTAGGACGAACCGCATTTGCTCGATTCAACGCAGTGCCACACTACGCTTATCTCAAGCTCAAGATGCCCGGACCACGCGGCGTCATAATAGTCAATGAAAACACGGAACGCTCTCTCCGTACCGAGGAGCACACCGCTGCATTAGCAGCAGAAGTACAGAGCGGCCTTCTCAAGCAGAACCTCAATTCGCCGGCCGAGCTCCCGGACACTGTTAAACTAGTCCGGACTACTCTGCTGCAGAACAGACCAGCTCGTCAGGAGCTCGACTAGCAATTTGGCCTCCGTCCCAATCCCACCCCAGTGGCGGCATTCGTACCACGCGTACATAACTACGCACTCAAAATACCATGGGCATAGACGGAGGCAGAACTAGCTTGTGATCCATAATACGACTCGACCACACACATACTTTCAATTTTTCTTTTTTATCCTTTTCAGGTTTCTTTTCAGGCTTCTTCGGACCACCTGATCATCGGTCCTCTCAACAGGATAGACACACCAAGATGGCAAGAAGCACTGGCGTATAAGGGAACCTCTGGGTGGTCTCTTTAACAATCACCCTACCTGTTTTCAGGACCCGCACGCAGCTCTCCCTTGGTCGTGGCATGTGAAATAGCCCGGTTGCTTATCGCACCACTTATACAAATACGCTTTGACGTATTAATCAAACTATAATGGAAACAGTTGGCGGCCCAACTTCTGCGGCATTAGCCTACTACCTCCTCTTTCCCTTTCTTGATAATCTTCTCAAAGTTGCGCACGTACACTTTGGTACGCTTCAATCTGCCAGGGGCTTCATTGCGACCCATAATACAACAACAAAGTCCGAACACTTTTTATAATAATAGTTCGGCACCCCGAATTTAGCATTATATGCATTGGCTCTGAATCATGTCTTTGGTCAATAGTTGGGTTGCCCGGCTCCTGTGCTTACTACCTTACGTTCCGCTATATCGGCTAGGGTAGTAAAGGGAGAACTACTGCGATTGTGTCCTGGTTTATCTGGATGAGCACCTCAGTAGAGAAAGCCGAAAACTGACTGTCATGATGCGGCGAGAGCCGGTCAGCTCTTTGGAGGTTTCAAATCTTTAGCGATTTTTTCCTCATTATGCGAGGGATCGGGTCTTACCCGATCAGGTGTTTACAGTACCCTAGTTCGGATACTAGGGGCTGCGCCTAAATTTTCATTGTCAAACTCCTATGGCTAAGTGAGGGTGATAAAGCCACATAGTCCAATTGCCTGGTTCGTTGCGCTAAACACTTCCTTAAAGGACCAAACAATTGGATCAAGAGTGTTTAGATTACATCCCGAACACCCCCGTACTACCTACATGGGGGCTGAAGCCGACGACTGGCCAACTCTCAGAATTTCATAAACACGGCCGCACAGGAGGTAAAATATTAAACAGACATTATATTACATAGCCGAACTTGTTTCATAATACAGGGCGAGACAATATGAATATATTCATTCAAATATTACATACTTCGCACATTGCTCCGCCACAATGCGGGATCCCTCCAGGACATCGCTAAAATATCGCTCCGGCGTGCGGTGCTCCTTGCCCGCAGGCGGTCCCTCAGTTGCGACTATGACGGCGTTCATCTTGGCCCACTGCATCTTGACACGGGCGAAGGCCATCCGTGCACCTTCAATACATACCGACCGCTTGATGGCGTCAAGCCGAGGGCAGGCATTGACTAGCCGCTTCATGAGACCAAAGTAGATGCTGGGTATGGCTTTGGCAGGCCACAGCCGGATTATTAAGTCCTTCATGGCCAGTTCGGCCACCCTATGCAGCTCGACCAGCTGTTTTAGCTGATCGCTAAAGGGCACCGGATGTTCTGGCACAAGGTATTGCGACCAGAACAGCTTCTCTATTGAGCTCCCCTCTTCGTCTCGGAAGAATTCGGCAGCGTCAGAAACGCTGCGCGGTAGATCTGCAAACGCCCCTGGAGAACTCCAAATCCGGGTCAGTAAGAGATACCTCTTCCTCACATACTTGCTTTGCATAATAAAAGCCTTAACCGCCGCGATCTTCTTGGCCTCCTGGATCTCCTGGAGGGCGCCTTGGGCTTCGGCCCAGGCCTCTTGTGCGCTTTGGCGGGCCTTTGCGAGTTCGGACTCTTGGTCCGCATGATGGCGCTCCAAGGACTCGTACTTCTTCAAGGCGTCCTGGAGCTCCTGCTGGACCTCCCCAACCCTGGCCTCATGCTTTTTCAGGGCAGCTTGTTCCTTCGCCGCCCTCTCCTCGGCCTCGGCCAGCGCCTTCTTAAGGGTTTCAACCTCAGTAGCCGCTCCTACAAATATCATAGCACTATTGTCAGCAAACATCATTTATTCTTTCTGAACATACAGCAAGTCATAACATACCTTGCTTCTCCTCTAGATGTTTCCTTGCCTGACCGAGCTCTGCTTCGGCCTGCTCCAGACTCTGCTTTAATCCGAAGACCTCAGCAGCATGAGAGGTTGCGGCCAGCAACGACGCCTGCTTATTCACATAAGACATATTTAGTTAGTTTCCTGCGAAAATTATTTGATCATCTATCCGTCTTTTGTTTTCGAACACTGGACAGTGTCTCATGGGCTACTGTTTATACTATGGCTCTCTCTTTTGCGTTGCTTACCTAAAAGCCTGTTAGCAGGCTGGTGAAGGCTTCGGTCCGTCCGTTCTTGACGGATTGAACCCTCTCAACCACCGTACCCATAAGGATACGGTGTTCCTCCACAATGGAAGCGCCTCGTAGCGCTTCAGCAGATTATCCGGTGCCTCTGGATGGACAGAGGTCACTGGCGGCATAGGCACACCTCCTCCCTTCGGAGGAGGCTGCTCTCTTGACTCCGGAACCGTGTAGGTCTCCGGGATGGTATCCGGCTGGGGCCCGAATTGGATATGGCCCCCATCGCCAGTCTCCATGGGGGTTTTCTCCCCCATGTGTCCGGCGGCCAAGGATCCGTCCTCTGGCGCCACCCTGACGGCCTCCTGAACCTCTCCCTGGCCGGGGAAGGTCCTTCGGGACAGCACCTCAGCGTCGCCCTTGGCCTTGGGAGAGTGCACCGTCGGTGGCGACTCGCTGGCCATCGCCTTTGAATACAACGAATCCCCCGATGAGGACTGCGGGGAGCTGTCGCGGGCCGGACTGTAATTGCATAATTCAACATATTAAAACTGTGAAGTAGAGAGGCCGGACTTATGGGCGCATTAGGGTTTTTAGCACTTACGATGCGTCCGGGGGCTTGTTACGAGGGCGCGGCTCTAGGCTACTGTCAACATCCCACGCGGGGTTATCCGCGAGGGAACCCTTCCCTCTCTTGGACGCTCATGCCTCCAGACTAGTGGAGGCTGCCCTTTTCTTCCTTCCCCCTCAGGGGGAGAGTTGCTTTCTTCCTCCTCCTCGTCGTCGTCTTCGGCGGCAGAGGAGTGAGTCTTGTTGTCTTCGGACGACACGTCCGAAGCTCCCCTGCGGCGGAGGCCACCTCTGGCCCCCTTGGCCTTCTTCTTGGCCTTATTCTCCGGCGCTTGGTAAGGCGTCGGGACCAGCATCTTCGTAAGAATCCGCTCCGCTTTCTCCGTCCATACCTGAAAAAATAAATAGCAAGTAAAGTGTGCGCCTCGAAACATGAAATACTTATCGCATTGGCAGGACGGGCCAGGGTGTGCCCGCGGTCCTCGGTTATCTCCGGCGGCATCTTGTTGCCCTTGAAGAGCAACTTCCAGATATCCTCGTGCGTGGTTCCGAAGAACTGTTGCAAGGTCTGGCGCTTGGCCGGATTGAAATCCCATAAATGGCAAGTCCGGCTCTGGCATGGAAGGATCCGGCGAACTAGCATCACCTGGATCATATTGACGAGCTTAATGTCCTTGTCCACCATGCTCTGGCTGCGCATCTGCAGCGCTATCAGCTCGTCCGATGAAGACCAATTCAGACCCTTCTCTAGCCAGGAGGTGAGCCGCATTGGAGCTCCGGACTTGAATTCGGGAGCCGCGGCCCAGGTGGCGTCGTGGGGCTCTGTGATATAGAACCACAGTTCCTTCCACTCTTTGACAGTCTCCACAAACGTACCTTTGGGCCATGTGACATTGGGCATCTTGCTCACCATGGCACCTCCGCACTCCGTGTGTTGGCCATCCACCACCTTCGGCTTCACGTTGAAGATCTTAAGCCATAGTCCGAAGTGGGGAGGAATGCGGAGGAAGGTCTCGCACACGACAATAAATGTCGAGATGTTGAGGAAGGAGTTTGGGGCTAGATCATGGAAATCTAGCCCGTAATAGAACATGAGTTTGCGGACGAATGGGTGGAGAGGAAACCCCAACCCACGGACGAAATGGGGGATGAACACCACCCTCTCGTTGGGCTTCGGGGTGGGGACGATTTGCCCCTTGGCCGGAAGTCGGTGGGCGATTTCCTTCGCCAGGTACCCGGCCTCTCGAAGCTTGGTGATGTCCTTCTCCTTGACGGAGGAGGCCATCCACTTGCCTTGCGCTCCAGATCCGGACATGGTTGAGTGCTTTCTTGAGGCGGAAAAGATGAGGACTTGGGTGCTGGAGCTCGAAAATGGGAAGACAGAGATAGAGAGAAGGCGTGGGTGAAAGAAGGGAGTCCTTATCTCCTTATAAAGGCAGTGAATGTCAAGCGCCTCCTCACTCGCCTGTTCCTAAGGGTTGTGCAAACGGCACGGTTGGATTACCCACGCCCGTATTGATGAGAAATCCCGCAATAAGGGGACACGATCTCTGCTTTGACAAGACGTGCCAATGAAAACCGCATCTCGAAACATGGAACGACAGATGAAAATGGTTCGAAATAATGACCGGGCAGACGTGATGTCACCTTACAAAAAGTTGTCAGCGGATTGGACTCGTGAAATATTATACTCTCTGCGGTTGTGTGTGGTACTTGTGTTGCAGATCCGGACACGTTCGTTGCGTCCGAAGACTATCTTGGAGTATTCGAAAAGGGGAACCCGCCTTGCAATGTCGAAGACAATCTGCGCGCCGGACACCTCGTCATTGAAGCCTGGTTCAGGGGCTACTGAGGGAGTCCTGGACTAAGGGGTCCTCGGGCGTCCGACCTGTTAGACATGGGCTGGACTGATGGGCTGTGAAAATACGAAGACCGAAGACTTTCTCCCGTGTCCGGATGGGACTCTCCTTGACGTGGAAGGCAAGCTTGGCGGCCAAATATGAAGATTCCTTTCTCTGTAGCCGACTTTGTACAACCCTAACCCCCTCCGGTGTCTATATAAACCGGGGGGTTTAGTCCGGATACAGAGATAGTCATACAGGCTAGACTTCTAGGGTTTTAGCCATTACGATCTCGTGGTAGATCAACTCTTGTAATACTCATATTCATCAAGATCAATCAAGCAGGAAGTAGGGTATTACCTCCATAGAGAGGGCCCGAACCTGGGTAAACATTGTGTCCCCTGTCTCCTGTTACCATCGACCTTAGACGCACAGTTCGGGACCCCCTACTCGAGATCCGCCGGTTTTGACACCGACAGCGGTGCATCCTGATAAGCGAATACATTATTACCTTTCATGAACCAAACGCGTGGTATGTATTTTTTTGATCTTATTGAAGAAACTGTCATCCTGTTTTTTATATCTCCTTGGTACGATGTCATTTGTTTGGTTATGCAATGATATGAGATCATTCAGAATTTTTTTTTTGACACGTAGGTGGATTGGCTTGTGCTTTTCGTGGGGTGAGCACTGTGCGTCTTGGCATCATCCACGTTGGTTGGAATTATTGGCCTGCGGCACTGCGCAATATGAGCAGAAGAAAGTTGAGAAAACAAATAGTATGGGAAGAAGAAGAAAGCTTGCCTGACCACTGAAACAAAACGTGATTACAATCAGCTGCACAAATTAATTAAAGATGAAAAGGGAAGGTGATAATGTGCCATTAGTGGTATAGATGCACATGCAAATCATTGGGAAAGAAAGATCACAGGCTCAATCAGTGCACTATTATATTTAGATCAAATAATGGGAACAGTTTGCAGTTAGCGTCACGTTGTACAACCGTCTGAAACACTGCCGGAAATGACCAGCACACAAACACGGAAGCAAAACGTAGAGACCAAGCGGACCATATTGCTGCTAGGTGCCAAGATCTACTTACCACGAAAGCTGTCCGTTCATCCATCCATGACCCCGAAATAAATACATGCGTCCACACTGAGCTAGCCACCCCAGCCCACCCCACCCCGGATTAAAGCCGCGCCATGCATAGCTGGTGGTTTTGCTGTTTCTGCACCGCTCTACTCCTCCCACAGTCCCACCTGCTACTGCCACCGAATTGAATTCCTCATGGCTTCCAGCCAACAGATCGATAGTGTAGGAATCAAACAAAAACCAATCAGCCCGAGAAATGAAGGACCCGAGAGGAAACGTTGCCGTCTCGCAGAGATTAGATTAATCTCAGCAAGCAAAAAAGCGAGCGTTCACACCAACTGATCGGCATGCCGCCGGCGGGACTAGCAGCCCAGCGCATGTGTACTAGCACTACCATATGTTTTCTTGGGTCATTCTTATCTCATGCCATGTGTACTGTTGTCTGCGTGCCAGTCCGATAGAAAACTGAAAAGAGAAAAGCACTATCATGCTAACATAATCACTTGTTTAGCAAGTTGATATTAGCATATAGTGCCGGTAAGCGTTGTGCTGATGCTGAAAGCAAAAAATACCTTTTTTCTTTACACGGATGCTGATAGCAACATGCATGGAGCGCAGCGCCTACACAATCTAGCGAGAAGCGGGGGAGCCGTCGGAGGCCACCGAAGCGTCGCTGTCGGCCGGGGCCCACGCGGCAGAAATAATGTGACGAAAGCGAGCGAGCGGTTCATCTTCATTATACGATGCGAGCACGGGGGGAATTGGATGGGAATGGAAAAGGAGAGAGATTTTTTCTTTCCGCCCTGCCAGGTGGCCTAATTTAATCCTCCCCCCTCCCCTCCCCTCCAGTGTGCGTTGCCCATCATGCATAGTTGTGTCCTAGTTGTGGTGTAGCCATCCGACCCTGTTCGTGCCCGGACACACGCAGAGCTAGCGGCACAGCGGCATCGCCATTGATGGACAGCAGGCGCTCCGTGCTTCTCTTGTTGCTGCTGCTGCTGCTGGTGGCGACGCTCATGGTGGCGGCGGCGGCGGCGTTCCTGGAGGACGACGTGGTTCTCGGCGCCGTGGCGAGGCTGGGCAAGGGCGCCAACGCCAGCGGGCGGGGCGGCCCCAGCTGCGACGTCGACGTCGACATCTCCGCCGTCGTTGGCGGGTCGTCGCGCGGGTGGAAGGAGGAGATCGCGGGGATGGCGGGGCGGCCGGAGATGGCGGCGTGGCTGCGGCGGGTGCGGCGGCGGATCCACGAGCGGCCCGAGCTGGCGTACGAGGAGGTGGAGACGAGCCGGCTGGTCCGCGAGGAGCTGGACGGCATGGGCGTCGGCTTCCGGTACCCGCTCGCGCGCACCGGCCTCGTCGCCACCATCGGCACCGGCCGCCCGCCCGTCGTCGCGCTCCGGGCCGACATGGACGCGCTGCCCATCCAGGTACGAACAAGTGCCGTCTGCCGCTGCCACCGCTGCGTGAACAGACACGTGTTCTTATGTCGCGCACGTGCGCCTTTTGCAGCCTCTGAGTGCCCATAACAAACGATCGAGCCCAGCATGCTACTCCATAGGTTCCACACAGTTTCTACTCCGTTCGTTTGCTGTTCAAGCTGTTTATCAGTAGGTTGTGGCCACTTGGTTAATGGGGCGAGAATAGATGCACCACCAATGCATTATCATTGCCCACTACAAAAACAAAAACGACTAGTTTTCTTCTAGTTTGGGCCTTCCTTCACCATTTAACTCATATTTTTTAACTTGTGGTTGCTGGGTCGACGATTGCACTTAGATAAAAGAGAAACAACAAAACAGAAAAAAGGAGTGGCCTCTGCAGGAACACGTCGCCGGTAGGACGTCGCGCGCGAACTGTCTCGATCGAGTTCGTCTCAGAAACTTGTGCATGTTTTCATCATCAGAGAGAAAGATGACAATTTGTTTTTAATCTTCCTCCTCGTTCCGGTGCCCGAAATGGCACCCGCCGTTGGTGAGACCCTGGACGCGCGGATCCCGGTTGCCATGCGAAACCCCCGTCTTTCTGAGTGCCCAGAACGGGCAGTTTTTTTCACGCCAAAAAGCCAGAGACTTGTCTCCTGCTTTTCATCGCCTTTTGTCTCTCTCTCTCACCGGGATCCCCTGTTGTTCTCGTTCGACGCCAACCAAACTTGCTTCGCTTGACACGGTTCCGTTGGGTGTGTGTGGTTGCAGGAGGCGGTGGAGTGGGAGCACAAGAGCAAGAACCCCGGGAAGATGCACGCGTGCGGCCACGACGCGCACGTCGCCATGCTGCTCGGCGCCGCCAGCATCCTCAAGGCCCGCGAGCGCCACCTCAAGGTAAATCTCTCTGAACTGAATTCTCATCAGTGGCTGCTAGCTAGCACACTGAACTTCACCTTTGAGTGGCTACGATCGTCTCTATAGCTGTCTGTAGGTTGTAGCCGTTCCTCCCGTCTGCCCGCACGCCACCATTGCCGTGCAAGGGACCCTGTACATGTCCCTCTGCTACACTGGCTGCGAGCTAGCTCTAGCTGTGCTGATGTGATCTGCAGTGCAATGCGTGCGGTTTGGGCGTAGGCACTATATTTGCTTTGCGAGAGAAGATGGAAAGGTGCATGCTTGGCTGAAAATCATATCATAAGACCGTCGTGAGCCAGACACGCGGCGGCGTAAAGTGTTAAAGCTGTCGCGGCGGCATCATCGTGTTGATGGTAGCGTCAGGAAATGAGCCGTCCGGGACAAACATTCCAAGACCCTCTGCTTTACTCGAGCTTCCTCTTCACGTGTGTCCTCGCTACTGATTAGCAATTAGGACTACTACAGTACGATTTTATCTATTTATTTAAGAATGATTAGCGACTACTAGGATTTGTAAGCGTTTAAGATGTGATCGCCGCCGTCTAATCTAGCAAAAGTCGCCAGGGTTGGTGCGGATATATGCTCGCAGTCATTCATCTGTCCCGTTGCGCCAAGGGCAGAATTTGTTCGGCTTGATTAACTGCATTTTCTCAACGTAATGCGATGCTGGTGGTACAACATTCCTTCAGTTTGGTTCACTGCTTTCAGAGGTGGATCGGATGCCCCGTGTTCGACGGAATGCTCGGTCATTATATATTACTATAACTTTGTACTAAAACAACGACGGATTACCCGGAATCCAGAGGAAGCATAAAGTTTCTAACATTATAAATTTGCTGAATTATTGTCAATTACCATCACTTCAGCAGTGACTGCAATCAAAGGGTATTAGGTCTGTGGGCACATGCGGTCATGTCCATGTCAAGTTTGCGTCGTCGTGTTCATTAAACCTGTCCTTATTACACCAGCTGCTGCTGCTCTGTCAACATGTGACGCCCAGGACCTGCAGTTAACATAGGGTCCAGTTTAACAGTAATGTATTTTATATCTTCGACTAATGTGTATGTACAGGGTACAGTGAAGCTTCTGTTCCAGTGAAGCTAATTGATTAAGTTGACTGAGAAACTAATTATACTCCGTGGCACTTGGTTGTGTACAGGGTACAGTGAAGCTCCTGTTCCAGCCAGCGGAGGAGTCCGGCGCGGGCGCGAAGCGGATGATCGAGGACGGCGCGCTGGAGGGCGTGGAGGCCATCTTCGCCGTCCACGTGTCGCACCAGCACCCGACGTCCGTGGTCGGGTCCCGGACGGGGCCGCTGCTCGCCGGCTGCGGCTTCTTCAAGGCCCATATACTCGCCCGCCGCGCCGGCGCCGACCCGGTCCTGGCCGCCTCGTCCACCATCATCAGCCTGCAGAGCCTCGTGTCCCGGGAGGCCGACCCGCTGGACTCGCAGGTGGTGTCGGTGGCCATGGTCAACGGCAGCGGCGGCGACCCGGCGGCGCCGTTGGTGCTGGGCGGCACGTTCCGGGCCTTCTCGAACGCGAGCTTCTACACGCTGCGGCGGCGGATCGAGGAGGTGATGACGCTGCAGCCGCGGGTGCACGGCTGCGAGGCCTCCGTGGACTTCTTCGAGAACCAGAGCTTCTACCCGCCCACGGTGAACCACCCGCGCATGTACGCGCACGTCAAGGCGGTGGCGCGCGCGCTGCTGGGCGACGCCGGGTACCGCGACGTGCCGCCGATGATGGGCGCCGAGGACTTCTCCTTCTACTCCCAGGCCGTCCCCGCCGGGTTCTACTACGTGGGCGTGCGCAACGAGACGCTGGGGTCCGTGCACACGGGCCACTCCCCCTACTTCATGATCGACGAGGACGTGCTCCCCACCGGCGCCGCCGTCCACGCCGCCATCGCTGAGAGGTACCTCGCCGGCGGCGCCGAGCAGCACTCCGACCCGCGGTTCGCCGGAACAGGAGCTGTGAACTCGTGATCGACCGACCGGGTCCGGCTCTGTTGGAACTCATCGATCGACCGGCGTTGCGGCTGTGGGCTGAGATCCGCGAGGGCGCCGGGATCGACCACGTCTCGTGCGCGCGGAAACGTACTGTGGTGGTTTTTCGGCCGATCACACCGTGGTCTGGGCTGTTGTTTTTCTGCGTGCTCGTGTTGGCGCTGAAACTTGTTGATACGCGGTCTCGGTTTGGTTCCTGGGTTTTGTGGCCGTGACGCGACGGCGGGAAAACATGTACGTAACTTGGCCACCGTCTTTCGGCCCTGACACATGGAGATATCCTGGACCTGGAGATTGAGAAGTACTGCCAAATATGTGTATGTCTAAGGGCAATGTATGTCTACTTCCAGTGAAGGAGTTGGTAGCTTGATACGAATTACTTTCGTCCAGTTTTTATTCGTCACCTCCCACCACCACCATCAACTGATTTTTCTCCTTTCCATTAAAAAATCAGATCTTATTAAAGGAGATATCTTGTTTCGTGCTTACTTTGGCAGGTTCTGGTTCATTCCAATCACGTAAATAAATAGGTAATTAAGAATTCAGAACTCGCATCATATATTTAAGATTACCTTCTTAAAATATAGGCGTAATATTTTTCTCGATAACCTTCCAAAACAAAATGAGATATTTCTCAATAACAAATCATTAATCCTGCGCACTATGTCATTATTATTATCTCCGCTATTAATTGACTATAACAAGTTTTCTAAACAACAAAAAAACATATCTTTTACTTGTGGGCGTAACCATCCGCGCGCCCCTACAGAGAACGCCGTGCGCGACACCACGGAGGATGTCGCAGCCGGGCCTAACACTTGCATGATACTCGAGAATGCCAAGGCGTACATCACGACGTCAAGGAAGGCCATGACGGAAGGCATGTCGTCATACCACCACGTACATGTGTTCGTGGACACGGTCATATCATATTTCTTGTCATTAATACACAGAGACACACATACTACATTCTCAAATCAAGTGTGTCCATTCAAACGTCAAGAAATTCGTTAAGGAAATGTGCCCTACAATACTTGGTAGTCGTCGTCATTCGTAGCAGCCATTCATGCAAGGAAATCAAGCGTTGAATCAATTTGGAAATAAAATCACTTAATGTAATTAATTAACTAGACGGTTAATTATGTATGCAATTAATTAGGTCCATTTAAATAGAAATTATTTTTTGCACCCAATCAATTTTGAGACCAAGTCATTAATGTAATTAATGGTTTAGGTAGACACTTAATTATGCCTAAAGATAATTAGAAGTAGAGATTTTCTCCAATTAGGTGGGTAATTAGTCGATTTGGTTGGCAGTTAATCAGGCGTGCAAAGAATTAGATAGGTTGTTAATTATTTATGTAATTAATTAATTAAGCAAGCAGTTTTATCACGTTGAATCATTTTAAAAGCGCTCGTCGGCAAGGACAATCAACAGGCTCTCAGCGACATGGACGAGCACCACTTGCCAACATGGACAACAGACACCATGCGCCTGCGACATGGACGACCTAGCGTTCACCAAGATGGATGACGACCATGCTCTGCAGGATGTCCACATGTTGACGGTTTCCGAAACGTTCGCGGATGAGTACAACACGACACTAGATTGGCGAGGTGGTTCATGCTATAGTTGAAAGGGAGAGTGCTCCATGAATAAGAAGGAAAAAGAAACTAAAGCGGCCAAGTGGTCCATGGTGTTGGAGATGGAAAGAGTGTTCCAAAAATATAAAGCGAAACAAGAAAGAAAGAGTATTATAAAAAAATAAGTAGGAATGAGAATTAAAACTGGCGAGGAAGGAGGAAGAAGAAGAAGATGAGACGTCGCTAACAAACGCGTTGATGTTGGCGTCAACGAAACGGGTTGGCGAAGAGACTAGAAGTAGAAGATGTGGGTCAACGAAACGGGTTGGCGAAGAGACTAGGAGTAGAAGATGTGGGGAAGGACGAGGAAGAGAAGAACATCAATTATCCCTTCTAGCAATGAATGGTATCTGGGCTGGAGGTGGAGCTTATTGGTGAGTAGGAATACATTCAGGTTGCCACTTACCTCCCATGTCAGTGTGCATTTGCGAAGTTGAATGGACCTTTGAGACTAATCTCTATAGTTATTTATTATTTTGTGTCAATAGTATGTGTTAGTTTAATCCACTTTATTATACAGTAAATATGAAAATTTTCATCTTTGTTGCAACGCATGACGAAGGTGAGGTGGGTGTCATTTGATTTTAAAGAAGGAGGCTCCAGCGAGAAATGTCTACTACGACGGGAAACCGAGTGAGAAAGGGAGGGTCCGAGAGAAAAAGGAGGCGATATGTTGTGGGGTGGGGTTTTTATATTGGGCCCATGTGTTGGAAATAACATGGGGGTAGTCTGAACAACCATATTTCTCCCCCATATATGGTCTAAACTTGGGGGAGCCCGGACTGTCCATACGGTTGAATTTTGAAGAGCCTACTAAGCGTTCGTTTGATGTCCGAACACGTCCGGACTTTTGAGAACAAATGAGTTTTGATCTTACAGACAACCTTAATCATTTGTTTAATTAATTTATATATGCATAGCCCGTAGCAACGCACGGGCGTTCTGCTAGTAATGGTGGCATATGGATACAAATGTCCCATGACAAAAAGTAGTTTGAGGCACTTATATTTATTTCTTCTCCCCAATGCAAGCTACAACTAGTTGGCCTTTATTAAAAAATCGAAAATAAAGACTCTAGTACACATGCATCTTTACTTTTCACTCCAACCTTCTTAGCTTTTGAGACCGGACCACACTTATTCTCCAAGCACCCGCCTCCTGTAGAGGACCCCGCTTCTCTATTGGAACCTACTTTACCTGATATCCTATCCTACATGACATACGAGGTATCACCGTAGGGCTATGCATTGTACATGCCCTAATGGTGGCATTTTCTTTTCTCAACCTTTTCTGTCGAATTTTCCTGTTGCAGCGACGTGCAGTCAACAATATGTCGGACCTGTGCAAGTATTAGGTTCTTCAGTTAAGCAAAGACACCGATTCAGTTAATGCACGGTTAGGATCACCCGAGGTTACCAAGATCTGACGGCTCGCCTTCGTTGACTTCTACCTTGCGCCATTTACTGTTACAGTTTTGCATGTAACATTTCTTACCGTTGTCACTGGCTCTATAACTTGGTCATTCAATCCTGATAGATAACTCTCAAACAAAACTTATAGCTAAAATATCCGCTAGCATACTCAATTCTTGCACCTCCAGATAAAAACCCCAACAAGATCCCGATCTTTGGGTATTCTATCAAATGAAAAGCCCCGCAAAGAAAAGGAAAATAAGGATTTGGGGCCTAAGGGCATCTCCAAGGCCATCCCTCAAAGAGCCTGCAAATGTTCAGACCGAGCTATCCAATTTGACTTTTGTCACGACCTGGTCCCTGATAGGGGCCCGAATCACTGCGCTTACTGTGTCAGTCCCTGGATCAATAGCTCAGACACACAGTCGGTGATGAAATACCAAGAATACAACACATATCATGGTATTACATTATAGATCTAGTGCTTTACAATACACACCTGCTTTGCTCATGGGCTAGCTTAGTATACAATCATGCAGCGGAGATCATATTCTAGTGAAAGGATCGAGAAGAGGGGTCTAGAGAGGGGGGTGATTAGACCCTTCACAAGTAAAAGTGGCAGCTTTCAGTTTCTTTAAGTTAAGGTTGAGTTTAGCAAATGTTAATGGGCACACAATACATTTTACACAAGCATAGAAAGAGTATGAGCAACAAAAAGAGTAAAGCATGCAAGTGCAAGAATGTAAAGGGATGGGATTGGAGTGTGCAACACATGTTAATGGGCACACAATACATTTTTACACAAGCATAGAAAGAGTATGAGCAGCTGAAAGAGTAAAGCATGCAAGTGCAAGAATGTAAAGTGATGGGATTGGAGTGTGCAAACGCAGTCGAGACGCGGAGAATTTTTGGCATGGTTCCGATAGGTGGTGCTATCGTACATCCACGTTGATGGAGACTTCAACCCACAAAGGGTAACGGTTGCGCGAGTCCACGAAGGGCTCCACCCATCAAGGGTCCACGAAGAAGGAACCTTGTCTATCCCACCATAGCCATCGTCCACGAAGGACTTGCCTCACTCGGGTAGATTTTCACGAAGTAGGCGATCTCCTTGCCCTTACAAACTTCTTGGTTCAACTCCACATCATGTCGGAGGCACCCAAGCGACACCTAACCAATCTGGGAGACACCACTCTCCAAAAGGTAATAGACAGTGTGTTGATGACGAACTCCTGGCTCTTGTGCTTCAAATGATAGTCTCCCCAACACTCAACTCTCTCTTACAGATTTGGCTATGGTGGAAAAAGGATTTGAGTGGAAAGCAACTTGAGGAAGACTAGAAATCAAGGTTCAAATGGTAGGAATGGAATCTCTTGATCTCAACACATGAGTAGGTGGTTCTCTCTCAGAAAATGAATGATGAAAGTGTAGGCACGTTCTGATGGCTCTCCTCTATGAGGAAGAAGGGGTGGAGGTATATAGCCTCCACACAAAATCCAACCGTTACACACTTTTGACCCATTTCGGTGGCACCAATC
This sequence comes from Aegilops tauschii subsp. strangulata, assembly GCF_002575655.3. Taxonomy (NCBI): domain Eukaryota; kingdom Viridiplantae; phylum Streptophyta; class Magnoliopsida; order Poales; family Poaceae; genus Aegilops; species Aegilops tauschii. The sequence goes on along the minus strand of NC_053041.3, from coordinate 554,374,682 downwards.
CGTGCAAAATATGAGCGTTAGGAATCTCGGTGGGACCGACGGGAACAACTCGGTGGGAACGATGTGCTAGGGCTTAGGGAAAACCTCATCTCAGTGGCGCCGATCGCATCATCTTGGTGGGACTGAAGTGAAGCAACAAGGAAACAAAGAATCAGTCAAACCATCTCGGTGAGACTGACTGCAACATCTCGGTGGGACCGAAGTGATTGCAACAAGTCACAGAGCGCTGGCAAGGCCATCTCGGTGGGACCGAGATCCATATCGGTGGAACCGAATTGTTAGGGTTTTGGCAGTGGCTAAGTCCGGATGAACACGGTGGCTCCGGATGGGAAATATCGGTTGGGTCGAGTTGGGAATTGGGTTTGGACATATTTGGATGGAGAAAGTGGTTGAGGATTTTGGAGAAATATCACTAAGCACTTGAGCAACAAGATCATTAAGCAACACATCATCCCCTTTTAATAGTATTGGCTTTCCTATGGACTCAATATGATATTGGATCACTTAAACAAAAATGTAGAGTCTTAGAGTTTTTGACAATCCTTGTTCTTAGCATTTTGAAGGGGTTCCACATCCTCTTGTCCTTACCATGGCACTGTTGAAATTATCTGAAATATACTAGATAAAACTATTAGTCCAACAAAAGATATGTTGACATTAATTACCAAAATCACCCAGGGGGCACTTGTGCTTTCATCTAGTCTTGTGTCGCCCATCCACTCACAGGCAAGAGTTGAGTATAGCGTCGTAACCATACTCCATAGCTTTCCTTCGATATGATAAACCTGCAACATGATACGTTGCAACCACAAGGATCAATACATTGAATGTATTGGCTAGCTTCCTCGGGATTGGCTTGGGAGAAGTAAACGTGCAAGGTGGTGTGGCTGATTTTCCTTTTGGGCGAAGATAGTTTTTCCTACCTTTGTATAGTGGTCTACTCTAATAGTTGGACATACCGTATCACGAGGTAGTCCTGGACAGATCGTATCACGTAACCATCCAATATAAGCAGTTTGGGTATGTGGACTTCCGCCTCACACGGTTGCGCCAAGCCTTTCTCCAAAGACCCTGATACACACCAGTCCTCAGATATCAGCTCCACACTCCCCTTTGGTCCAACCCATTGCTTTTATTAAAAGAGGTGATGAGATCAAACTGACAATTCTCAGATGAGTTGCTCAAAAGTTATCCATAACCAGGGACACGGCTAATCATGATTAGTTTATACACTCTGCAGAGGTTTGTGTACTTTACCCGTGATTCCCCATCACACCTTCCTGCTACTAAACTTCATGTGAAGTACCTTGGTAGATCAAGATGAGACTTTTGGGAAGTAGTAGCCCTCTCAGAAAAGGCAGACCCAGTCCGGTTTCCCTACATGCAAATCTACATTTGCTGATCGCGCCCAGAAGGGTTCCCAGAACTTACTTGGTCCAGACAGAGTCCATATTGTCTCACGGTTACACATGGAAACTACTCAACTTTGAACTCGTACAATCTCTTTGATACAATTCCCCACCAAAGGCTACACTCCGATGACCCAAACAAAGCCAGTCCACCCAGATCAATTCATTAATTAAGTAGTAGTTAAGTAGTCAACTATAAGTAACCTTTAATGTGATCCCAATCCATGTTATAGCAGCTAAGCAACTATTTCGTTGGTTACAAGGTCAGGGTATGATGGACCTACATTCCTTCTACTGGGTCTTGTAAGCATAAAGTAAAATCCTATATAGGTTTCCTAGTTGAAAACAACTACAAGGCCATGAGCAGGGGTGCGTGGAAGCTATTTATCCATGTGCCAGAACCATGAGTTGGTTACGAGATTTTATGAGTTTCAACTCTATGTGGCAGAATCATGAGTTAGTTACGAGATTTTATCAATTTCAACTCTAGCTGACCCCAACTTGTTTGGGACCAAAGGATTTATTTTTGGGTAACCATCAATTTTATTGTCCTATACTCTACATGCCCAGTTATGTGTGTACTTGTTTTCGTTGGGAGGATTCTGGTGAAGTACATGCACTACACTTGATTGAAAATAAGTGAGTAGTTATGTTGTTGCTATCCTCACACAAGCAATTTAATTCTCTAATAGGTGTCAAACACCAGAAATAAATGGGAATCAACTAGTGCGCAATTTCAAGTTAAATGAGGTTCAGCCGATAGTGCACCATTATCTCTTACCAAGTTCTGCATGGTAATGCTTTTGGGCAATTCTAGCTTCCTGAAATGCTATTTTTGTGGCGAGTGATGCTCTCATTCAGCTATATAATCATTTTGTAGCTACAACCTCCTCCAATTTGCTTATTTCATGGTAGTAGTTTCACCTCGGTGTTCAGATAAAGATGTTAGAATGGATTTTCTATAGGCATAATTCCACAGCTGGGTGGCACCAATGAATCACAGTATTGACATACGTATGAGGCATAATTCCACAGATGGGTGGCACCAATGAATCACAAGATTGACATACGTATGAACTACAATTCACAATACTGTGCTAAATTCTTGTCATCATGATGAAAGCACATTATGGAATGCTCTTGATAGAAATATCATGAAATAGAAATATTATCATATAAAGTCAAGGAATGGAATAGAGTCAGCGAATGAAGCATATTCATTAACAATTCCATTTACAGATCAAAAATGAATAAAAAGGAAGATTACTTCATAATCAGTGATTCCGAAGCAGCAGCATATTGATTCATATTGTCCTAAAGCCAGTGCTTACACTGCCAATGAAGTTTGGCCAAAGAAACCGCAGAATATTCAGAGCCCTAGCAGTGCAAGGTTTTCATCACACCCACTGAAACTGTTAGAACTATTAGAACAAACCATATGGCAATTTACTTCGACAGCCGCACTGGAACTGAACAATCTGAAGTACAGCCTGTATTCTCGGCAAATGGCATTACACATGCATGTGGTGACTCCACCACATGGGATCCAGGCATTGCGTCATATAGGAGATTGTATGAGTGCAAAAACTGGGAAAGTGCTACAGTATGTTAGGTACCACTAATCAACAAGATTTTGAAGTCTTGGTAATTCTTTTTGCCCAACTTGCTCAAATTTTCACTAATCAACTGGAGCTCTGGATCAGCACGTCTCTGGTGGTGCTGTACTTTTTTTTGACGAATGGCAGGTGCTCTGCCTTTGCATTATAGATAGAGAATGTACAAGGGAGTTGCCATTAGGCACAGTACAAAAAATTAGCCCTGACCATCAGTCTAGTTCAGGTGGCAGTCTAAGTAAGGCTACCCTTAAATGGTTGAGGTCAGAGATAATCAAGGAGGCAACATCGTCAGTGGTTGAAGAAACATGGTTGAAGATACATTCCAAATGTTCCAGGCGGCACATGGCTTGCTGGGCGTCTTGCTTGTGGGCAGAGGTGTGGCGAGCCCACCAGTCTTGAACAGTTGGGACCTGAATGTTGTTGTAGCTGGTAGCAGCATCTTGGTTGGGGTGCAGTCTACAGTGCAGCTTGAATTGCACTTTGGCAGTAAACGGGCAGTGGCAGAACAGGTGAGCCGCGGTTTCAAGTGTCTGATCATAGAGAAGATGTGTCTTCGTGGTCGCAGCCTCTTGCTTGTAATCTGTCAGCAGTGGGAAGCCTATTTTGTGCCGGTTTCCCACTCACTTAACTGTGGATAGGGAAATTCTACCTCATATCCCGTGGCATCCGGAGGAGATTCCGTTGGCGGTGCTAGCGGTGGATCACCAACTTTATCAGCAAAAACACCGTCGCGATACACATCCCGGGAGAGTATCCGGATCTCCCTGAAGATCTCCTCTGGTGACTTTACCTGACCACCCATAACATTTTCAATTATGTACTCCTCATTTTCTGAAATATACTTGTCAACAGCTGTCATCGCCTGTTTGGAGTAGTAACCATAATTCGCTACCCAAAACGAGGGGGTATGAGTTCTTATTGGCCGAGCCGCACCGGCTGCAGCAGCACCGGCTGCAGCCGCACTGGCTTCAGCAGCACCGGCTGCAGCCTCAGGTTCAACATCCAAAGTGGTTCGTGTATCATCAGTCATGGACTCGCAAACTGCTTCAAAAACTGACTGGAGGCGGGCTGATTCTGACAAGTGAATGCTGATGATCATGATAGCTTGTCTAAGGTCTGTGGGCCTTCCATCTGACTTGCGTATCACATGAAATGCGTGACGGAGTGCATGAATGCCAATCCACGTGTCCTTGACGTCGTCTCCACCAAGACCGCCATAAGTAGAACTGCTTGTGAACTGTAGCGTTTTATGGTCTTCATTTGTTATGTATAACCACCCTGTGATATCTGGTTTCATGACAAATGTTCCCCGCTCACTTCTCCAAGCTCTGGAATACAGGTCTCTTGCTGAAAAAGACATGCGGAATGACGCTTTGCAATGTTGAATTATTACATGGAATGCGCCAGCTCCTCCTGCCGTGTACACCTTGCAGCCAGGTCCATAACGCTTGGAGAGATCAACACGTTTGCCATAATCATAAGAATTCTGGCGCATTTGCGCTATTACACTTTTGAAGCTTAATAAGACTTCTTTGAAACCATCATCCAAACACAGAATGGCTATGTTCCTTGCCTTCAAATCTTCGATTTGATTCATTGCATTTCTCTGCAAAAATCATCAAAAAGATAATTTCACAATTTGCATTTGATAGTGAAAAAAAGGAATACATGCATTAACATCGTTAACTAATGATCCTTGCTTAGTGTGCCTAGGCTGTAAAGAAGCCACTGGGGTGATTCCATATCTTTCCTTATCGGTATAGATAAATGAGAAAGCCAGCGAATTGCGGCGAACCGTAACGCAAATCAATGAGCAAAAAGCATCTAGCGTGCACTAATGTTAGTAACAATTGTTATCAGAGTAGCTAGAGTTGATGATCCTGAGCGATGTCAGATCCTGGCCATAGCAACTCCCACACTCCACCTCACCAGAACCAGTGTCAGTCCTTCATCGGCACCGAATGTCCACGTTACCATATGGCTTGTGGGCGGCATCAAGTATTTGATCTCGACGCAGACAGACTAAGCCGAGTGGAGCCTCTTCATGAAGGTGATGTTGCAAGCTCACGGCTTCTAGGAGGCGATTGAGTATGGCAGCATAGAAATCAAGGAGGATTGCATGTGATGGAGGCCATCCTCCACTTAATGCCGCAAGAACATAAAATAAATGTTTCTCCAAATGGTAAAATAAAACATGAGCAAATTTCACAGGTCAACATAACTCTAGTACTACAGCATTTACAATTTTCCTTGGAATTTTTAGATCATTAGAATTATCTGAAAATTAGAGTATAGGTACACCCCAGCTCAAAAAATCACTCTGTTTGACAATTATTATTTTACAAGATTTTAAGAATAATATAAATTCTGTGATTTCATACCAGCTTCCTTGATGAAAAAAATCTATAATATTGCAACTGAGATAAGACATGGCGTGAAGAGAACATCTTGTTCAGCAGTTTTCTCTGATACATTAGAATGGATATCAAAGGATCATGAACCTGCAACATAGAATTATCATTCAGATGAGATACACTTATATTGGACTGTGGAGGTGAGTGTAGGAGTCTAGCCCAAGTTGCCCATGTGTGCTTGTACATATCTATACGTACCAAGGATAGGAAGGAGTGATTCCAGAAATTAAATACATATGGTGAGGTAAGTTTCTTGATAGGAACAGCAGGCAACATAAGATTTTGGAGTTTGATTGGGTACAAACTAGATGATACATATGAGTATGGTTGCAGTATAATTTGAAGATATTAAATTATTTGGAACATGAATATTTTATGAATAATATAAGAACTAAAACTTAAAATACATATGAGTTATTGTATTTAATTAAGAGTCTTTTCCTATGCATGTCAGGTGTGCATGTTGAGAGAAATAGGTTAGTGAGGGCTAGCTATTTAGATATAGAAGAGTTCCAGCACAGTTCCCACGCCATAGAAAGATGATCAAGCATCCAAATATAACAAAATGTAAGGAATAATGTGCCAAATGATAACCAAAAACATGAAGATCATCATAAAGATCAGAAGGAATACTTGTAACTTCGGAACGGTAAAGTGAATGCATTTGATGCTCCCCTTGCTAGCATCCGAAAGATCCAACACCATAAGAGGACAAACTACACAAGTTAAAACTGGTAAACCTAACTGTGAGAAGTGACCCGTACAAAAGAGCTAAAGCATATACAAGATGTAAAGCAACAACACAAGAAAGGGAAAGTGGACAGGCCAACTCTTGCTGGGAAAATCTAATGGTCCTAGGTCCAGCTTATTGAATTGGAACACATCAAGATTGAAAAAAAAACAAGCATGCCTAAGATTCATGTATCTTGGGGAGAACTCTTACGCATGAGAAACATACTGGATGTCACAAGTCACAACTTACAAATAGTTAGCATATCAACAATTAACTACAAGGTTGACTACATATTATAAAACAAAAATGGTATTATTTTCATTTTTCAAATCTTATTAAATTCTTTACATATTGATTATGAAAGTTAGAGATGTTTGAATTGCACCCAGAGGGCAGTAGCCATAGCAATGCTGATGTACAAAGAGCAAGCACATGAATTTTGCACAGCAAAATTGTAACAGGTTGCTGCTATGACATGAATCCATACGGTTTCAGCAGTTTAAGAATCACTGCATACTCAATCATGACGCCATAAATTTTGTTTCAACTTAGAAATTACAGCTATGGCAGAATATAGATGTAAGACTAATTCTCATAACTATTTTCAAAGGTGTATAGAAATTTCACATAGAAAAATCACAGTAGAATGCCAATTTAAGAAAAATATGCTCATGCATATAATAAGAACACACCCATAATAGATCGACGACTAACAAAAATGTAAGTAAGTTGATTAAATAACCTTTTGTGCCAGTATAATTCCACAGATGCTGTCAAAATTTGGAGGCCCTAGGTCCAACTTATTGAATTGCTTCTCACAACAAAGTTCAACATTCATAACTGTAGCATCAGCAAAGTTACCAATGTAATGAAATCCATGTGAGTTGCCTCCAAACTTCTCAGGTAGAAACCTGAAAGAAGCATGAGAGATCGATCAATTTTAGGACTGTGAGTAGGTAATCGGTAAATCCCAATGATTAAATTTAAAACCACTACTAATCTACCTTGAAGGTGAGCAAGGAGTAGAAACAATAAATGATCTACACTTCAGATTATTCTTGGGGCCCTTGCTATCAGATGCGGAAACAAAAGAATCCTGAAGTAGCACCTTCACTCCATCAAACGCATGACCAAAGACATCCTCAAACAGCACCTTCCGAGAGAGAAAATTGTCAAAATTCGAGATGGGGTCTTAATTGTCTCTTATAAAACAGTAGATAGAGCAAGCGGTAGCAGCATTACCTCAACCTCTTCGGATGCGCGTATCATCGCCGGGCAGTTGTACGGCGCCCTGTCCCCGCCACCTCCTCCTAGATTCACGGCCACCTCCGCGCTCCTCCATGGCTTGGTCTCCTCGTACTGGATCTGGTCCCTCCTAGCCAGCGTGATCGAAGCGGCGTACCGTCGCAACCAAGTAGGACACTTGTAGCCGCACCTCGCCGCGACCGCCGCCTCCACCAGCCGGATCTCACTCGGACCATTCGCCGGCACGGGCGCCCCCGCGCGGCTCACCAGCTTGGAGTGTACCTTGAGAGTCGACAGGTCCGCCATGAACCCCGAGCCGTCGGCGACTCGTCCTACCACTTGCTTCGTGAAGATGCGCCCACGGGGAAGGACCGGCGCGGTGTAGGTGGCGTGGCCACATCGCACCAGCGCGGTCCATGCGCCGCGCCACGGCCATGGACCCATGTCGCCGCGCCGCCGTCTCTACTCCTCGGCGAAACCCTCCTCTTCTCGGGGGTGGGGGTGGGGGTGGGGAGAGTAAATAGGATAAAACTACCAGTACTTCACAGCCAGGGTTTCAAAAAACTACTGATTTTTAATTTTTCTCAGATAACTATCAAATAAGCGGTCGGCTGTTTCAAAAAACCCTAATCATAGAGTGCTTTAAAATTGATCGCGATTATGATAGTTGGGACCCGCATGTAAGAAAACCGTTTGTTTGACCGTCTGTTTGACCGTTACCTTACATGTGGGGTCCACATGTCAGTGTCCCTTTGTCATATTCTAATATAAAAATATGTTCTTTATACATTCACAGACAACCCCTATAAGTTTTCTAAAAAAGCAATCGGGTCCCTGAATGTTTTTTAGAAAAAGCAATCAGGCCCTTGAGGATAACCCGCGTGCGCCAGAGAAACGGCGTCGGCAGCTCGCCGGCGGCCAAGTCGCCGGCCAGGCGAAAGGAGGCGGGCGCACTGGGTGGCGGAGTTCCCTGCCGGGCACCGCCGCTGCTCCTGGCCATGGCGCGCAGTGGCCCGTGCTCCTGTGCGCGGGGGCCTGAGCCCCTGGCATGGCGCGCGGTGGCGCGTGCTCCTGTGCGCGGCGGCCTGAGCCCCTGGCCATGGCGCGACTGATGGTGGCCCGTGCTCCTTGGGCGGCTGGTGGCGGCCCGTTCTTTTAGCGCTGCTAGCGGCGACCCTTGCGGGCATGCTCCTGGCCATGGCACACGGATGCCAGCGGCATGTGCTCCTGTGCTGCGGCTGCTCCTCCGTGCGACCTTCATTCCCGTCATCGATCTTGTCTTAGCGCGCGACAGATGGTGGAGGTGGCCGTCGGCGGGTGGGGGTAGTCGGGCAAGGGGAGAGGAAGAAGAAAGAGCCAAAGGAGAGAAGTGAAGATAGAGGAAGAAGAGATAACTTACACGTGGGTCTCACATGTAAGGTCACGGTCAAACATAACGGTCAAACAAACGGATTGTTTAGAGGTGGGCCCGACCTGTCATAAAATGGTTTAAATCGCTAGCAACGAGTGTTTTGGGTTTTTTGAAACAGCCGACCGCTCAATTGGTAGTTATCTGAGAAAAAATAAAAACCAATAGTTTTTTGGAACCTTAGCCCGTAAAATAGTAGTTTTATGCTATTTACTCGGATGGGGAATGCGAGCGGAGCGAGGAGGCGAGGACCCGGGGCAGACGTGACGAGAAAGAGGCGGTTCCGTTTAGGCTCTGGGGGCGAGTCTAGTTTGTGGCTAGACTTGGTGCATGGAGCAGGCCCTCCTTTCGCCGTCAGATTTTTACAATAGAGCGTCTGTGATTGTGGAATACTGGCTGTGCCTTGGCGGTGTCGCTGGACTAGGACCAGAAGATTCCCGCCCGGGCGCCTACCACTTTTCTGACACCTTTGAGGAGTCTGGCTCTTGGCTTGCTACGCGCGGTGCATGGTCTGGGACTCCGAGATAAGAGGCCACGCCATCGAGCAACAGCCATTTTCCGTAGAAACGGCGTAGCGGTGTACATCGTCATTTTGCGTCCTTTGCATATACCGGGCAAAACGGGGTGTACCAGCCGTGGTGCCAGAAGTGTTGTTGACTCCTTGAGGCCACCCCTTGACCGGACCGTGACCCAGAGAGCCAAGTACTGCAGCACCTGTCATTTTGAAAAAAAGGCTAGGCCTAGAGGGTGCGTGCACGCAGAACCATCTAGAGACCGATGCATATCACTATGATACTACCAATATTACTTTTTTTTAGAACTACCTTAATCTTTACTCTTATAAAAAACGAGTTGATGATAATGATGTACCTGTCATCTGCAATATGTCGTCTGATCTATACCTGACGACTAGAAAGCAAACGGTGACAATTTTGCAAAAAGATGCCCGCATCTCTATCCACATTTGCAGATAAGGCCTTCCCTCGTTCATCCTTATCTCCCACAATCTCATTGTTGAGCAATTAAAAAAGAAGCCTCTGGAACAATCTGGTATGGTGGCTGCTGTCGGCGTCGTCCATCCCCATGTCTCCACTCGGTCCGACCACCAATCACCACCACGCCCCACTCCTCCTCACCTTATCTCTTCTCTTTCTTGAGATATCATTAGTTTTTACACATGGATTACACCCGCATGGGTCAATCACAACAGGTGTTTTGTAAAAGAATGCATTTTGAGTTACTTGATAAAGCGTGTATATGAAGTTTGAACATTGCAGAGAAAATGCTAGCAAGTCACGTTATTCTCGTTGGTTTTTTGTGTTGGTTACGACATCTCCAACCCGCAAATTTGTTTCCGCATCCGTCTGCGAACAGGGGGCAATCCACCAACATTGATGTAGAAGCCAGCCATCCAACGCTAGCCGCATAAAATTCAAACCGCTTTTCAACTAAATCGAACAAATTACATGCAAACCGAATGATTTTCATACAAACCGGAGCAATTCATTACATTCGGACATATTTGTACCAAATTATAGCAGACTATGCTAGTCTAATCAACTAGTCTAAGGCTAAGGGTCCACCATGGAAAAAACTCTAAGACGGTAGGAGGCGATCGCGAGGCGGTTGCGCTGCTAAGCTAGGGTTAGGGTTTCTTGGTGGGGGCGGTGCGGTTCCTGGCGGTGTCTAAGGCTGTGACGGCGCATGCTTGGCACGGGTCGGGGTCTTTCCTCCCCACCAGCGGCGGCGCTGATGACGGAGAGGCGGGGGTGCGGGGCGGCTGATACAAAGAAGATGGTGACCCCAAAGTCGACGACGGTGGCGATCTCAACTCCGCCTGCTAGATGGGTGGGAGGTTCAACGAGTGGGGGTTCTTCAAAGTCCCTCGTCAAGTGCAATACTCCAGATACGGCTGCAACCCTTTCAGTGAGACAGGGGGGATGGTGCTGATGGATAAAGAGGTGGACGACGTCATCTTTGCTGAACCAGAGCAGGCACATCCAAGACCTTCACGGTGGTCGGCGGTGGGGAAGGTTTGTTCATCTAGACCTCTTAAGATGTCTGCTTTGGAAATGACTCTACCCAGAGCGTGGGGTCTGCATAAGGAAGCATGTTTCAGTGATCTTGGGTCCAACACTTTTGAGGTTCAGTTTGGATGAGAGGGAAACTGAAACATGTTATGTGGTCCGTGGCAATATGACTTATGTGTGCTGATAATGAAGGAATATGAAGGCGATGTAAGACCGTCGGAGATGGTGTTCGACAAGATAGATATTTGGGTCCGGGTGACTAATCTATCCCCGGACAAGAGAACGCCGACATTTGGAAGAGCCCTAGGCAACTTGAAAGTGCTAGTTGTCGACTAGAGGGGGGGTGAATAGGCGATTTTTATGAAAGTCTTCAAAACAGGCAATGTCTTCGAAGACGTGCAAACAAAACAATAACTAAACAGGATGCAACGGAAGATAAACTACACTAGGCATGCATTGATGTCAAAGTGCAGTATAAGTGATCCACGAAGACAAGTAGTAGATAGGTAGAATAGATCAGGTCTGGAAGATAGTGTGAAGACAAATATGCAATCAGAGAGGATGTCTTCACACAATGTCTTCGAACAGAACATGCATGTAAGACTTCACGAAACTAAACAATAAGTAAAGGAATGAGGTGATAGAACCAGTTGCTCGATGAAGACAAAGGATTTGTTAGACCAGTTCCAGTTGCTATGACAATTGTATGTCTGGTTAGGGAGGCTGAGATTGAACTCAGAACACCATGTCTTCACCTTATTCCCCTTGAGCTAAGACCCGCAAATCTCGCCTAATCACTCAGGTAAGTCTTCAAGGTAGACTTTCAAACCTTCACAGACTTCGTTCATCGGCAATCTACAATGACTCTTGGATGCTCAGAACGCGATGCCTAACCGACTAGAAGATCACAGTCTTCAAGTGTAATAAGTCTTCGGTTCACGCGGAACAGAAAGGCCTCAGTGATGCTCAAAACACTTTGGGCTCTGGTGTTTTGGATTTGTCCTCGCAAGGATTCTCTCTCAAAGGCTTTGGAGGTGGGTTGCTCTCAAATGACAAAAGCCGTGCATAATACTCGGATCAACCACCAACTTATGGTGGAGGGGGTGGGCTATTTATAGCCAGGAGGCAACCCGACATGATATGTCCGAAATGACCCTGGGTCAATGGACAACCGACACATGTCCAATGGTCGGATTTCAAACTCACGCGACAGCTTAACTTGGGCTCCAAGGAAAGCTGACTCAACCAACTCTGGAAGAGATTTTTTTCTCATTATCTTCACTCGAAGACATAGAATTTTAGGTTGAGCATCACATTAGTTTTCTGACTTTGTTTACCTCAACCCCACTTAACAGTTTGGTGGTTCCTATGAGTTAGGAAAGAAGAAAGTGAAACTACGAAAGAAACTATGTCTTCGCGCTCCATTGACTTCAAGTGAATGTCTTCACGTGTCATTATCTTCAACACAAATGTATTCACGAACCATCATTGTTTTCAATGTCTTCATACATTTTTAGGGGTCATCTTCGATGGGTAAACCAAATCAATAGGGACTTCTACCTGTGTTCTTCTGCGAATCTCACAAACACATTAGTCCCTCAACCAAGTTTGTCATCAATACTCCAAAATCAACTATGGTTGGCACTAGATGCACTTACAATCTCCCCCTTTTTGGTGATTGATGACAAACTTGTTGAAGTTTTCAACGGGGATAAAATATGTGAAAGTTAAACGTGGTCATTGGCTTCATGAATTTGAAGGGGCTCCCCTGAAGATGTGCATGTAAGTAGTTTGCCTTTGAATGCACATGCACGTGGCAGCTTTCACTTTGTGGAGATCTCCCACTTTCCATGAAGTCAAATCAAAGTGCATACAAGAATAATTTGAAGATAATGAAATGCACAATGGAATATGGGCGTCTGTGAGATGACTTTATGCGCATAAGATCAAAGTTAAGTAGTGTGCAACATGAAACAACAGTGAATGTAGTAGACGTCCATGAGGACTTAAGTTTACAACGCAAATACCAAATGTTCAAAATGAGAGTTTCAAACTTAACAAAATATAGCAAGCTCGACCCAAAATTCCTGCTCAAAAATTATGTATGAGTCTTTATTCTTTGGTGGAGGAGGAAGAAGGAGCTAGCTCTCCATCTTGCCTCTCTTGTACGTGTGAGAGTGTGTGTAGACTAAGAGAGCAGATCGCGTGTCCCTGCATGGAGGGCTCCGGGGGGGTCTTCTATAGCCGCCCCCAGGGTGCACCAGAATTATTGCGCCGTCCAAGTATGAAATGGAGCAGGTGTGCACCAGAATTCATTAAAAATAGTTGTACACAAGAAAATAAATAAAATGTTTCTACAATGAAGAGATCTATAACTTACGCGTTGTGGTTACAACAACTTCAACAAGTCCTCTTTCTCTAAATAACCGTTGTTCACTGGAAGCTGGTGCAAAAAAAACTCTCCATCATTTCATACACTACTATGGAAAACCCTATTAGTAGTGCGGGGTAAAGGCCTAGCAGTAGTGTTGGGGGATGACCCCCCGGGTAGGCACCAGAGTTTAGAACATTTTTGGAAACATCAGGGCGGCTGGCGCCCCTCAATCCGGCTAGCCCTCCGGCCGGGTTCCCAGTGCAGGCCGGCTGGGCACGGTGCCTCGTGCCGGGACGGCTGGCCGTAGGTCAGCGGCTGTCCCATCGGCCATACGACAAGACAACCTGCCACGACGGGAGTGCATGGCTACAGTGCGGCCGTACCCACTGACCCGGGCGACCGACATCAGCGCGGCTCGCCACTGTAGCCCGCCGACGCCAACCACTCCGTGATGCGGGACATGAAGAGCAATAGTGTCATGCAGCTGGCAGGACCCGCACCCAGCGGGCCCGCCGCCGACTCTAGTCGATGACACCAGGGTCCCACACCCATGTATCTTTACCATTGTAACCCTGGGGTCAGCCTATAAGACCCCCCCGGAGCCCTCCATGCAGGGACACATGATCTGCTCTCTTAGTCTACACACACTCTCACACGCACAGGAGAGTGATACGTCTCCAACGTATCTATAATTTTTATTATTCCATGCTGTTATATTATCATTCTTGGATGTTTTACAATCATTTTATAGCAACTTTACCTCATTTTTTGGGACTAACCTATTGAGATAGTGCCTGGTTCCAGTTGCTGTTTTTTGCTTGTTTTTTACTTCGCAAAAAATCAATACCAAACAAAGTCCAAACGCAGCGAAAATTTTTGGAGAATTTTTCTAGGCCAGAAGACACGGGATGGGCCAAAGAAGTACCAGAGGGGTGCCCCGAGGGGGGCACAACCCACCTAGCACCTCGGTGGCCTCCCGCGCTGCCTCTTTGCTCTAAAAATACCCTAATATTCCAGAAACCCTAGGGGAGTCGACGAAAATCAATTCCAGCCGCCGCAAGTTCTAGAAACCACAGATCCAATCTAGACACCATCACGGAGGGGTTCATCATCCTCATTGGTGCCTCTCCGATGATGCGTGAGTAGTTCATTGTAGACCTACTGGTCCATAGTTAGTAGCTAGATGGCTTCCTCTCTCTCTCTTTTGATTCTCAATACAATGGTCTCTTGGAGACCGATTTGATGCAACTCTTTTTGCGGTGTGTTTGTTGGGATCCGATAAACTTTGAGTTTATGATCAGATCTATGTTTTTATCCATGTAAGTTATTTGAGTCTTTTGATCTCTTATATGCATGATTACTTATAGCCTCGTATTTCTTCTTCGAATCTTTGGTTTAGTTAGGCCGACTAGTTCATTTTTTCTTGCCATGGGAAGAGGTGCTTTGTGATGGGTTCGATCTTACGGTGCTCGAACCCAGTGATAGAAGGGGAAACGACACGTATGTATCGTTGCTATTAAGGATAACAAGATGGGGTCTATTCCTATATGATTAGATCTTTTCTACATCATGTCATTGTTCTTATTGCATTACTCCGTTTCTCCATGAACTTAATACACTAGATGCATGCTGGATAGCGGTCGATGTGTGGAGTAATAGTAGTAGATGCAGGCAGGAGTCGGTCTACTAATCTTGGACGTGATGCCTATATAATGATCATTGCCTAGATATCGTCATGATTATTTGAAGTTCTATCAATTGCCCAACAGTAATTTATTTACCCACCGTATGCTATTTTTCTCGAGAGAAGCCACTAGTGAAATCTACGGCCCCCGGGTCTCTTCTTTATCATATTTGCCTTCAAGATCTATTTTTATTTGCTTTTTTTATGATCTATTAATCCAAAAACCCAAAAATACCTTGCTGCAATTTATTGTTATTTATTTTATCTTGCGTTCTTGCGAGATCTATTTATCCAATCTACTACATTTTTTACATATCTTTTACCCGGGAGGGATTGATAACCCCTCTTTTACGCCGGGTTGCAAGTATTTGTTCTTTGTGTGCAGGTGCCGTTCATGTAGTGTTGGGTGGTTCTCCTACTGGTTCGATAACCTTGGTCTCATCACTGAGGGAAATACCTACCATAGCTGTGCTGCATCATCCCTTCCTCTTTGGCGAAATACCGACGTAGTTCAAGCCGCATCAAAAGGAATTTCTGGCGCCGTTGCCGGGAAGACATCATCAACATCTACCAGGTTCCTAATCACAAATCTCATCTCCTTGCAATTTACATTATTTGCCATTTTCCTCTCGTTTTCATCTCCCCCACTTAAAAAAAAAATCGTTTTATTCACCCTCTTTTTCGGTCGCCATTTTCTCGTCAGATCTGTTTTTGTGTGCAATTTTGTTTGCCGCTTTTTGTCGTTATGGATAGTTCTTCCTCTATTTCATGCACCCCTGAGAATGAGGTTCTTAACTTTAAACAAAGGGGAGGGGAGAATTTAAAAGATGCTTGGTATAGGATTTGCAATGCTCATAATAGATCTATTCGTAAGCAATCTACCATTGTTCTTCTTTGCTGTTTTTATGTGGGCATCACCACTTGGTATAGATTCGTCCTTGATACGATTACCAGTGGGAATTTCTTAAGGTGTCCTTCTCTAGATGCTTTTAATGCTATGGGAAATTTAGTGGTATCACCGCCTTTTATGGTTAATGAAACAACTTTAACTCTTGAGCATGTTATGGAAAGGCTTGATGCTATTGAAAAGAAAATGCTTGCAGAAGAACATATTGAAAACTTGGATAAAAAGATGCATAATTTTGCTAGTAAGATTGGGTCAAAAGCGGGAGAAGTTCTTAAGTTTTTAAAAGAAGAGGGGATCATAATTCATGAAAGAATTGAGGAAAGCCCGTCTTGGATCGATAAATTGGAAGAAATCTTTAGTAATCTAAGCACGGCTTTTGCCTCCACTAAAACTATTGAAAAAACTCCGGTAAAAATTAGCAAGATTACTCAAGCCACTAAAAACAAGGGTGCAACCTCTACTAGTAACAAAGAAGATCTTAAAATGATTAGTATTCACCCCGATTCTATTGAAGTGATAAGAGACCCTACCAGCAAGAATGAATTTCTCAAAATTGTTCCTAGAAGTATTGTTGTTGAAAATTTATATGGTAAATCCTTGAAGAATTCTAAGTGTTGATTTAAGAGTTAGAAAATGAAGACGACAATACTTAGATATTTGCATTATGCCTAGCTAGGGGCATAAAACGATAGCGCTTGTTGGGAGGCAACCCAATGAATACAATTTATTTTTGTCTTTTTCTTTCTGTTCGTGAGTGTTTGAACAATTATGCTAGTGTTATGATTGTGTTTTTATGTTTTAATTAGTGTTTGTGCCAAGCAAAGCCTTTGGGATCATGTCCGGTGATAGTTGATTTGATCTTGTTGAAAAACAGAAACTTTGTGTGCCAGTCGCAAAATTTTTAAAAATCACAGAAGCGTGATAAAACTCTGAATTTTTTACACAAGATTGATATACCAATTTCCCACGTTGTCCTAATTTTTCACAATTTGGGAGTTACATATGTATTAAAAGTTTTGAGATTACCACAGACTGTTCTGTTTTTGACAAGTTCTGTTTCTTTGCGTTGTGGGCTTATTTTGATGAATCTATGGTTTGTATTGGAGGGTATAAGCTATAGCAAAGCAGGAATACAGTAGATATAATGCAAAAATAAAATATGAATGGGTTTTCAACAATACTTAGAGTAGTGATTTGCTCTGTTATACTAACGGATCTCACGAAGGTTTTGTTGAGTTTTGTGTGATTGAAGTTTTCAAGTTTTGGGTGAGATCACGATGGATGAAGGAATAAGGAGTAAGAAGAGCCTAAGCTTGGGGATGCCCATGGCATCCCAAGCTATTATCTAAAAGAGAAGCAAGCAACTAAGCTTGGGGATGCCCGAGTGGCATCCCCTCTTTCTTCTAACGACCATCAGTATTTTACTTGGAGCTATATTTTTATTCGTCACATATCATGAGTTTTGCTTGGAGCGTCTTGTATGATTGAGTATTTGCTTGTTTTGCTTTTTTGTTTTGTGTCATCTATCCTTGCTGGACATACCTATTTGAGAGAGCCAAAATTATGCTATGATTTGTTAGAATTGCTCTCTATGCTTCTGTCGCGGGAAACCGCGGCCACCTATGGGACCAGGAGGCCCCTTGCTGGTTCGGCAGGGGGACGTCATGTTGCACAAAGAGCAGACGAGCGTGGGGCAGCACGACAGAGATCACGCGGGCAGTTTTACCCAGGTTCGGGCCGCTGCGAGGTGTAAAACCCTACTCCTGCTTTGGTGGATTGATGGTGGAAAGGTGGTGGTAGAGCGTAGTACACTTGCCCGACAAGGGTTGCCTCAAGGCAGCAGCGACTACGCGCATATGGGGGTGTGAGTTATCCAACCTTCTAACCCTTTCTACGGTTACCATGGGCCTCCTTTTATAGGTCAAGGGGTTACCATAATGGCAAAGTAGTCATTATGCACTGATAAGATAGCAAATAGTGCTATCGTACCTAACTCCATGGGATGACATGGCTCATTAAATGCGCCGCTCAACGTCACATCGTTGGTTGCCCGAGAAGGCTTGCCGGGCCGTCTTTGCCAACTTCGCGCCTGCTCGCTTGACACGTCGTAGGACGAGTGTCATCTGTGGGTTTCCCCTGTAGGGAGTGCCTGCCATGTGGCGAATGGCTGCCACTCAGTCATTCTACGGCTTGACATCGCACTGATCGAGAACGTGAGTCGTGGTGGAGTGGTTGGTGAGGTGGTCTTGCCTCCGTGTGCCCCGGCAGGCCCTGCCAGGACGCCTTGGCTGTTTGCTTCTGGGGGTGGCCTCGCCCCTTGCCGGGCTCGCCTGCCTGGCAAAGGAGGCCCTTCTCTTGATGATACCTTGCTTCTCTAGCTTGGCCTTGGTCCCTCTAATCTGCATGTTGGTCCTTCGACGCTCTTGGTTCCTTGTACTCTGACTTGGGCTGGTGCTTCGATCTTGTTCCCGTGCCTGTGCACAGTCTGGGCAACAGACCCAGGGTTTGTTGCACAAACAGAAGCCCCTGGGCCTGCCCCGAATGCGCTGCCGAGCATCGTCGGGGTAGGGCCTAATAAGTGCACAGACGGGGTTGCTGAAGAGGCTGGTCTCTTGAGGTCTTCTTCGCTTCTTCATTAGTCTTGATTCCGGGCCAGTTTCCGGTTTCTCCGCGCGTTGTTCGCAAAGCTGCGGAAGAACTTCGATCGTGGCCTACGGATTTTTCTCGCCCCACGATCACGGGGCGGAAACTGCCGTCCCACTCACCTCCATTTTCGCACACACCTACCACATGCTCCTGATGCATTGGGTGTGGTAGGTGGGGGATGCAGAGGGCACGAGGAGGAGTGCCATGGCCGAAAACCAAGCGCTGGTGGTTGGAGCAGAGGGTCGGCCTTGATTCTCAAAGCCACAGAGGGTGCCGAGAGGCCGTATTGGAGGAGCGGGGTGGCCATTTCCTGTATGAGGAGCCAGCCCCCCGCCCCGTCCCCCTAGAAAAAGGGGCAGGGTGGTGCCTCTCTGCACACACTTCTTCTCCTTCTTCTCCTTCCGCAATTATTCCCTCCCAATCATGGTGAGAGGGCGAGGGCGTGGTGGTGTCCAGGAGGCGATGAGGGCTTCTTCTCGACAACGCGTCCCCCCTCCTCCAGACCCTGCGGTGGCGGAACCCGCCACGAGGGGAGGAGGAAGGGGACGAGGCCGAGGCCGCCGCGGTGCTTGAGGAGGAGGAGCGTGGGGCGGTGCCTTGGCAGCGCCTCCACTGGCGGCTCCTCCCCCGATGGAAGGCCAAGTCAGGGACCAACCTCGGGGATTCGTCATCAGGTTGTACAAGCCTCTGCGTGCTCATCTTCGCCTTCCAACTCCTTTTGCGTGGGAGATGGAGCTCGAGCAACCACGCGCTTTGAGGTTGCACATGAGGGGTTGTGGGAACGGCAGTATGAGGGTTGATGTCGACTTCCCTGCCCCTCACGTAATGTACCTCCGCCGCGGTTGGAAGACCTTCACCCATGCTCACGGCTTCTCGGAGGGGCATGTTCTCCAGTTCAAATTAATAGAGAACGGCCTGCTCTCCGTCAAGATCTTCGGGCACTCGGGAGGACGCTTAGGGTGCTGCGCGGAGAGCTCGACCAACGACGAAAGCTCCTCCTCAAGCGAAAGCGACGAGGAGGACAGTGACGGCGATGACGACGGCAGTGGGAGGGAGAGCGACGACTCTGACTCCGGCTGATCGCCGCCCGCACCATCTTCATCACGCAGCAGCACCATCATCTGCATCCGCATCTCCTTCCCGGCAATGCGATTTTCCAGGGAGTTAGATGCAGAGGTGCGGACGGTGCTCTCGGGCTCCTCCAGCTGGACCCCGATAGGCTTCCTCTCGGGTTGTAGCTCCGTTAGCCCTGCCGAGTCCTGCTGGCCCTGGTGGCGGTGGTCGACGGGGTGGCCTTTCGCCGTGCTCTCCATCGAGGCGTTCCCTCGCACTCCCGTTCCCGTCGGGCTACCTCTCTTGGAGCCCGAGGGGGGGGGGGCTGGGCCTCTGCCCAGGCGCTCCTTTTGCCCTCCTCACCTTTGACGGTCGTGCCTAGGAGGAGAGGGACAAGAAAGGGCATCACAGGGCACTTATCTTTTTTCAAGCTTAAATCTATAGGCATTTGCCAAATTTTAATTCAAATAATGTAATCTCTCGAGTCCATGTTTGTGTTCTGTAATGCTTGTACTTGCATCAGCATATTAATGAGAAAGATGAACCCGTGCATGTGTATGTCCACGTGATGCGGCTTGAAGCTACGTCGGCATTTCCCTAAAGAGGAAGGGATGATGCAGCACAGCGGCGGTAGGTATTTCCCTCAGTTATGAGACCAAGGTTATCGAACCAGTAGGAGAACCAAGCAACACAACGTAAATAGCACCCGCACACAAATAACAAATACTCCCAACCCGACGTGTAAAAGGGGTTGTCAATCCCTTTCGTGTAGCGGCGCCCCAAGATAGGCAGGCAAACGTGAATAAAATTATAGTAGATTGATAGATCGAACGCCAAATAAAATAAATAAGGATAAAATGCAGCGATGTACTTTTGTATTTTTGGGTTTAATAGATCTGAAAATAAAAGGCCAATAAAATAGACCGCGAAGGCAAATAATATGAGAAAGAGACCCGGGGGCCGT
This sequence comes from Aegilops tauschii subsp. strangulata, assembly GCF_002575655.3. Lineage (NCBI taxonomy): Eukaryota > Viridiplantae > Streptophyta > Magnoliopsida > Poales > Poaceae > Aegilops > Aegilops tauschii. Next base: position 554,354,199 of record NC_053041.3, on the reverse strand, counting down.
AGGTTTCACTAGTGGCTTCTCTCGAGAAAAATAGCAAATGGTGGGTAAACAAATTACTGTTGGGCAATTGATAGAACTTCAAATACTCATGACGATATCCAGGCAATGATCATTCACTACTGCAGGATGGTGCTAATGCGACACTATGATCAGAGACCCTTCGACGAAACTGTGTGCGATGCCATAATCGCAAACGATGGTGTAAAAACCCCGTCAAAAAAGGTGCAAAACGTTTGCGATGGAGGATGCATCAAACACGGTTCAGATTTTAGTTGCGTGTGCGATGCAAGGCATACAGTTTAGCTCAATTAACTATTTGTGATGAGGAGGAACAAAAAAACGGGCAGCCAGATGAAGGTGTGTGCGATCTACAGCATACGATTCACTCGGGTGAATTGTTTGTGATTAGGCAACACAAAAGAAACGGTCAGCCAGATCAACGTGTGTGCGATATACGGCATGCGATTCACTCGGATGAACTGTTTGCGTTGAGACATGAGAACAGAAATAGTTCAACTTAACAAGATGTGTGTGATACATGGCAAACAGGTCTGTAATCAGAAATGTGTGCGAAGACCGATAATAACACAGATGATTACTGCTAACAAGCCGTGTGTGTTGTGAGCAAACGATTGCTGATATACAATTGTGAGTGATTGATGAAAACATCACCGACGGGTTCCATTGTTTAGTCCGTGTGCGATGTGATTTTCTTTGTCCGCACAACATCTACGCTCCGTCTACAGAGCATCAACATATATACTTAAAAAGACAACATTGCATAACCAAATTAAGCATACAATTACACAAGTGACTACACACATAACATTTCCACACACCAAAGTAAGCATTTACATGCATACTAAAGTAGGATAAACGAGGATCTAATCATCTACTTACTGTTGCGACGACGCTTACCATTGCTCTGCTTCCGGCTGGATCCCTGGCCGTTTTGGGGAAGGAGGCACTTCCTCATGTCAACGATCCGCCTGTACATGTCGTAGCTCGTGTACGCCTCCTTGGCCGCGTACACGATGTGAGTGTTGAGTTTCTCCATCCAGGCCGAGTGCTAGGCACGCTTGTCCTTGTTGCATGAATCCTTCATGTCTCAGTAGTAGGGGTCGATGATGGCCTCGGCGAGGTGAACCCGTGAGTCCTTCTCATGCTCCTTGCTGCTTGTCGGGAAAACGACACCTATGGGATCCCAGGGAATCCCTTCTATGGTTGGCGGGGGCGTGGAGCTGCGCAAAGAGCAGGTCTAGCAATCAACGCGAGGGGATTTTTACTCAGGTTCGGGCCGCAAACGGCGTAAAACCCTAGTCCTGCTTGTCTGTGTTTATTTGGTGTTCTCGAGCTCTTGAACTAGCTGCGGTGCATGCCCAGTCCAAAAAGTCCAAATCCTTCCACAGTACGCCTCGGGCCTCCTTTTATATGTCAAAGGGTCGCCACAGTGGCACACAGGTGGTGGAAAGTATCTATAGTGTACAAGTTTATCGCCCGACACTGTAGGACAAATGCATTTAATGCGCTGCCTACGTGCCCTCTTGATTTATCGGGGCGGCAAAAGAGCTCGTCCCGTCCGTCGCCGCCTCGCCTTGCTTCGACGAGCGTCCAAGCTGACGAGGCATGCAGCGCCATGCTGGCTGGCTGGTTGCTGTGCTGGTGCGGTGACAGGGTCTTCACGAAGATCTGCATGCCACCACGCAGGTGCTTGACTAGTTGGTCTAGAAGCTGCATGCTGCCACGCAGGCGCTTGACTAGTTGGCAGACCGGTTGCCGCATCGGAACGGCCGCGGGGCAGCGCAACATTGGTGGGTGCGGGCCTAGTCGTGGCCCCGCAGATGCCCCCGGCAAGGGTCTTGCCGGGGTCTCGCGGGCGTCCCCGGCAAGGATCCTGCCGGGGGTGTTCGACCGTCCCCGGCAAGGATCTTGCCGGGGGTCTTCGTCTTCTGGTTCTTATCTAGACTTGCATGCCTTTGGTCTTCACAAAGATCTGCATGCCACCACGCGGGCGCCCCTGAGTCTTGGTCTTGATGTTGTCGATGGTGTCAGAACTCTTAGGCTCAAGGGTGGCGGCCTTGCTGATGTTGGGCAAGTCGCCCCGGCAAGGCTCTTGCCGGGGCTGTGTAGGCCACCCCGGCAAGGTGCTGCCGGGGGAAATCCATCTTGCCCCTTTGCTCTTCATGCCGCTGGCTTGAGTGTTGCCTTGGCAGTCTCGTACCTTTGCTTCCTCTGCCCCGCCAAGCATGGCCGCAGGTGCGGCTACGACTGCCCGTGCACAAGTAAAGGGGTACAGAAAGGCCCCTACTTTTGTACACCGATAGGAGCCCCCGGGCCTGGGCCACACATGAGCGCAAAGCGTTGTTGGGCCAGGCCCAGAACGGTGCGTGGGCACGCGTTGCAGAGTTTTAACCGCAGTAACTTCTTCGCCAGTTGCGCTTCCCCATGATTCGCATTGAGTGCGTGACGTGGGGGTCGTGCGTGGGACGGTCGCAGCACGCTTGCGTCACCACGCGGTGAATAGTAAAGAGGTGGCCCACGTCCTCCCCATAAAAAAAGAGGAAGCCGCAGGGGCGCTGCTCATTTACAAAGTGGACTCAGGTCGTGGCCTTCATGGCGCCAGCGCCCCACGATCACGGGGAGGGAAACGGTCGTCCCACTTGCCTTCTTAATTCTGGCTCGCCCGCCACGTGTCCTCCATGCCTCAGGGAGGGTAGGTGGTGGATACGGAGGGCACGGGCCTTAACACCGAGGCGGGAAGCTGGGCGTTGCTGATTGGAGTAGCGGGTCGGTCCTGATTCCTTGCGCCTCTAGTGGCCGGATTAGTCCAGTGGGGCGGCCGCCCTCCGGTTGGGGGGCCGAGCCCTGATAACCCACAAATATATGGGATCAATTGTAGCCTCTTTCGATAAGTAAGAGTGTCGAACCCAACGAGGAGCTAAAGGTAGAACAAATATTCCCTCAAGTTCTATCGACCACCGATACAACTCTACGCACGCTTGACGTTCGCTTTACCTAGAACAAGTATGAAACTAGAAGTACTTTGTAGGTGTTGTTGGTAGGTTTGCAAGATAATAAAGAGTGCGAAAATAAAAACTAGGGGTTGTTTAGATAAAGACAAAACTAAGTTAGTTTTAGTAGAGAGCTTGTTGTCACACAAGAAAGTTATTTGTCCCTAGGCAATCGATAACTAGACCGGTAATCATTATTGCAATTTTATTTGAGGGAGAGGCATAAGCTAACATACTTTCTCTTCTAGGATCATATGCACTTATGATTGGAACTCTAGCAAGCATCCGCAACTACTAAAGATCATTAAGGTAAAACCCAACCATAGCATTAAAGCATTGGTACGTCTCCAACGTATCTATAATTTTTGATTGTTCCATGCTATTATATATTCTGTTTTGGGTGTTTAATGGGCTTTATTATACACTTCTATATTATTTTTGGGACTAACCTATTAACCGGAGGCCCAACCCAAATTGCTGTTTTTTGCCTATTTCAGTGTTTCGAAGGAAAAGGATATCAAACGGAGTCCAAACGGAATGAAACCTTTGGGAACGTGATTTTCGGAACAAACGTGATCCAGAGGACTTGGAGTAGACGTCAAGCAATCAACAAGGAGGCCACGAGGCAGGGGGCGCGCCTACCCCCTGGGCGCGCCCTCCACCCTCGTGGGCCCATCGTAGCTCTCCTGACCGACCTCTTTCGCCTATATATACTCATATACCCTGGAACATCATATACGGAGCCAAAACCCTATTTCCACCGCCGCAACCTTCTGTACCCGTGAGATCCCATCTTGGGGCCTTTCCGGCGCTCTGCCGGAGGTGGCATCGATCACGGAGGGCTTCTACATCAACACCATAGCCTCTCCGATGATGTGTGAGTAGTTTACCTCACACCTTCGGGTCCATAGTTATTAGCTAGATGGCTTCTTCTCTCTCTTTGGATCTCAATACAAAGTTCTCCTCGTTTCTCTTGGAGATCTATTTTAACTCTTTTTGCGGTGTGTTTGTCGAGATCCGATGAATTGTGGGTTTATGATCAAGATTATCTATGAACAATATTTGAATCTCCTCTGAATTCTTTTATGTATGATTGGTTATCTTTGCAAGTCTCTTCGAATTATCAGTTTGGTTTGGCCTACTAGATTGATCTTTCTTGCAATGGGGAGAAGTGCTTAGCTTTGGGTTCAATCATGCGGTGCTCGATCCTAGTGACAGTAGGGAAACGACACGTATTGTATTGTTGCCATCGAGGATAAAAAGATGGGGTTTATATCATATTGCATGAGTTTATCCCTCTACATCATGTCATCTTGCTTAAAGCGTTACTCTGTTCTTATGAACTTAATACTCTAGATGCATGCTGGATAGCGGTCGATGTGTGGAGTAATAGTAGTAGATGCAGGCAGGAGTCGGTCTACTTGTCACGGACGTGATGCCTATATACATGATCATACCTAGATATTCTCATAACTATGCTCAATTCTATCAATTGCTCGACAGTAATTCATTTACCCACCGTAATACTTATGCTCTTGAGAGAAGCCACTAGTGAAACCTATGGCCCCCGGGTCTATTCTCCATCATATTAATCTCCCGTCAACAAGCTATTTCTAGCGCCATTTATTTTTCTTTCTTTACTTTTAGTCTTTATCATAAAAATACCAAAAATATTATCTTATCTTCTCTATCAGATCTCACTTTTGCAAGTGGCCGTGAAGGGATTGACAACCCATTTATCGCGTTGGTTGCAAGGTTCTTATTTGTTTGTGTAGGTGCGTGGGACTTGAGCGTGGTCTCCTACTGGATTGATACCTTGGTTCTCAAAAACTGAGGGAAATACTTACGCTACTTTACTGCATCACCCTTTCCTCTTCAAGGGAAAACCAACGCAGTGCTCAAGAGGTAGCAAGAAGGATTTCTGGCGCCGTTGCCGGGGAGTCTACGCACAAGTCAAGACATACCAAGTACCCATCACAAACTCTTATCCCTCGCATTACATTATTTGCCATTTGCCTCTCGTTTTCCTCTCCCCCACTTCACCTTTGCCGTTTTATTCGCCTTCTTTTTCGTTTGCCTTTTTCTTGCCAGATCTATTGTTCGCTTGTGTTACCATGTACCTTCTATTTGCTTGCATCTTTGCTTGCTAAAAATCTATTGATATGGATCCACTTAAAGTGTTCTACTTGGATCATCTTCGATCCTTATGCGCTCGTGCTGAAACCCCAACTAGCCTAGTTGATGGGAAATCTTTAGATGAGCATGCTCATTTTGTGCGTCACCGTTTGTCTGAAGAGGGGAGACTCTTATGGGATCAAATAAACAGATTGATGTGTTATGCTTGGAATCTTTGTGAAATTTATGATTTTACTTGTTGCTCTGAAAACCTTAAGAAACACCTTCCCTACCAATGTGAGTTTAGTGATAATGGAATCGTATCTTCGTATGCTAAGGGTGTTTATAATTACTATGATGTTCAACAAATTGAAGAATTTGTTGCTTTTAAGGGTGCTTATGAAATTGCTTCTTTGATTGAAACATATGATTCTACTCTTTACAAATCTAAATTTTTTATCATACTTAAATATTGTTATGATAATTATGCTTCTAATGCCTATGTTAAACCATATATTGAGGACTCCTGCGCTGTCCAAGAAGAGGCTAATATTTTGAAGGAGTCTATGGAGGAAGAAAATAATGATATACATGAATCTATAGATAATTATGATTCCGATGATTTGATTGAAATATCCCTTGATGAACATGATGCTTGCTATTCTTGTGGCCATGATGCCAATATTTATAAAGATGAACTTGCTATAGTTCCATATGTTAAACATGAGATCGTTGCTATTGCACCCATACTTGATAGTTCCTTCGATGAAAAGCATGATTGCAATGATTTTACTATAAAATCTCTTGATGTCAATTGTGCTAATAATATGCAAAACCCTAAGCTTGGGGATGCTAGTTTTGCTATGTCTATTACTTGTTGCAATGATCATGATTGGGGTGATTCTTCTTTTGATCTTGAAAATTTATTTAGGCCCCATGATGAATATGAGATTGATAATAGTGTTTGCAATAATATTGAAAGTGGGTTTGGAAGAGTGTCAACTTTAGATCCCACATATTTGGATAATATTCAATGTTATGATTTTTTTTGATAAAAGTGGGTTTGGAGAGGTCATGACTTTAGCTAATGTTAATCCCACTATTTTGGAAGAGTGTCAACTTCGCATGCATGTTGATCGTGTTGAGAATATGTTATGTGATAGCTATTTTGTTGAATTTGCTTATGATCCTACATGTAATTATTATGAGAGAGGAAAATATGGTTGGAGAAATTTTCATGTTACTAAATTACCTCTAGTTATGTTGAGATTGCTATTGTTTCTCACTTCTTCCCTGCATATGCTAGTTTTTGCTTGCCTTGCAAATTTGTTTGCTTATAATATGCCTATTCATAGGAAGTATGTTAGACTTAGATGTGTTTGTCACGTGTTTTATGATGCTCTCTTTGCGCTTCAATTCTTGTCTTTCATGTGAGCATCATTAAAATTATCAATGCCTAGCTAAAAGGCTTTAAAGAAAAGTGCTTGTTGGAAGGCAACCCAATTTATTTTTAGTTTTCTTGCTTTTTGGTTCTGTTTAGTAATAAATATTTGATCTAGCCTCTGGTTAGATTTGTTTTTATGTTTTAATTAGTGTTTGTGCCAAGTTAAACCTATAGGATCTTCTTGGATGATAGTTATTTGATCTTGCTGAAAATTCCAGAAACTTTCTGTTCACGAAAACAATTGTTTAAAATCACAAAAACGTGATAAAATACTGATTCAAATTGCAGTAGATCAATAAACAAATTATCTAGGCCGTCCTATTTTGGTAGATGTTTCTGAGTTCCAGAAGTTTGCGTTAATTACAGATTACTATAGACTGTTCTGTTTTTGACAGATTCTGTTTTTTGTGTGTTGTTTGCTTATTTTGATGAATCTATGGCTAGTAAAAGAGTTTATAAACCATAGAGAAGTTGGAATACAGTAGGTGTAACACCAATATAAATAAAGAATGAGTTCATTACAGTACCTTGAAGTGGTGTTTTGTTTTCTTTCGCTAACGGAGCTCGTGAGATTTTCTGTTAAGTTTTGTGTTGTGAAGTTTTCAAGTTTTGGGTAAAGATTTGATGGATTATGGAACAAGGATTGGCAAGAGCCTAAGCTTGGGGATTCCCAAGGCACCCCAAGGTAAAATCCAAGGACAACCAAAAGCCTAAGCTTGGGGATGCCCCGGAAGGCATCCCCTCTTTCGTCTTCGTCTATCGGTAACTTTACTTGGAGCTATATTTTTATTCACCACATGATATGTGTTTTGCTTGGAGCGTCTTGTATGATTTGAGTCTTCTCTTTTTAGTTTATCACAATCATCCTTGCTGTACACACCTTTTGAGAGAGACACACATGATTCGGAATTTATTAGAATACTCTATGTGCTTCACTTATATCTTTTGAGCTATATAGTTTTTGCTCTAGTGCTTCACTTATATCTTTTAGAGCACGGTGGTGGTTTTGTTTTATAGAAACTATTGTTCTCTCATGCCTCACTTATATTATTTTGAGAGTCGTACAAAACAGCATGGTAATTTGCTTAAATTATGAAACTAGTCCTAATATGTTAGGCATCCAAAATTAGTAAGAACTTTCTTATAGGTGCGTTGAATACTAAGAGAAGTTTGATACTTGATAATTGTTTTGAGATATGAAGATGGTGATATTAGAGTCATGCTAATTGGGTAGTTGTGAATTTGAGAAATACTTGTGTTAAAATTTGTGATTCCCGTAGCATGCACCTATGGTGAACCGTTATGTGATGAAGTCGGAGCATGATTTATTTATTGATTGTCTTCCTTATGAGTGGCGGTCGGGCACGAGCGATGGTCTTTTCCTACCAATCTATCCCCCTAGGAGCATGCGTGTAGTACTTTGTTTCGATAACTAATAGATTTTTGCAATAAGTATGTGAGTTCTTTATGACTAATGTTGAGTCCATGGATTATACGCACTCTCTCCCTTCCACCATTGCTAGCCTCTCTAGTATCGCGCAACTTTCGCCGGTACCATACACCCACCATTACCTTCCTCAAAACAGCCGCCATACCTACCTATTATGGCATTTCCATAGCCATTCCGAGATATATTGCCATGCAACTTACCACCGTTCCGTTTACTATGACACGTTCCATCATTGTCATATTGCTTTACATGATCATGTAGTTGACATCGTATTTATGGCAAAGCCATCGTTCATAATTTTTATACATGTCACACTTAATTCATTGCATCTCCCGGTACTCCGCCGGAGGTATTCACATAGAGTCATATTTTTGTTCTAAGTATTGAGTTGTAATTCTTGAGTTCTAAGTAAATAAAAGTGTGATGATCATCATTATTAGAGCATTGTCCCAGTGAGGAAAGGATGATGGAGACTATGATTCCCCCACAAGTCGGGATGAGACTCTAGACGAACAATAAAAAAAAGAGGCCATAAAAAGAGAAAAGGCCCAAAAAAATGAGAGAAAAAGAGAGAAGGGACAATGTTACTATCCTTTTACCACACTTGTGCTTCAAAGTAGCACTTTGATCTTCATGATAGAGAGTCTCCTATGTTATCACTTTAATATACCAGTGGGAATTTTACAATATAGAACTTGGCTTGTATATTCCAATGATGGGCTTCCTCAAAATGCCCTAGGTCGTAGTGATCAAGCGAGTTGGATGCACACCCACTTAGTTTCTTTTGAGCTTTCATACACTTATAGCTCTAGTGCATCCGTTGCATGGCAATCCCTACTCACTCACATTGATATCTATTGATGGGCATCTCCATAGCCCATTAATACGCCTAGTTGATGTGAGACTATCTTCTTCTTTTTGTCTTCTCCACAACCGCCATTCTATTCCACATATAGTGCTATGTCCATGGCTCACGCTCATGTATTGCGTGAAGATTGAAAAAGTTTGAGAACATCAAAAGTATGAAACAATTGCTTGGCTTGTCATCGGGGTTGTGCATGATTAAATACTTTGTGTGATGAAGATAGAGCATAGCCAGACTATATGATTTTGTAGGGATAACTTTCTTTGGCCATGTTATTTTGAGAAGACATGATTGCTTTGTTAGTATGCTTGAAGTATTATTATTTTTATGTCAATATTAAACTTTTATCTTGAATCTTTCGGATCTGAATATTCATGCCACAAATAAGAGAATTACATTAAAAATCATGCTAAGAAGCATTCCACATCAAAAATTCTGTTTTTATCATTTACCTACTCGAGGACGAGCAGGAATTAAGCTTGGGGATGCTTGATACGTCTCCAACATATCTATAATTTTTGATTGTTCCATGCTATTACATATTCTGTTTTGGATGTTTAATGGGCTTTATTATACACTTTTATATTATTTTTGGGGCTAACCTATTAACCGGAGGCCCAACCCAAATTGCTGTTTTTTGCCTATTTTAGTGTTTCGAAGGAAAAGGATATCAAACGGAGTCCAAACGGAATGAAACCTTCGGGAATGTGATTTTCGGAACAAACGTGATCCAGAGGACTTGGAGTGGACGTCAAGCAATCAACGAGGAGGCCACGAGGCAGGGGGCGCGCCTACCCCCCTGGGCGCGCCCTCCACCCTCGTGGGCCCCTCGTAGCTCTCCTGACCGACCTCTTTCGCCTATATATACTCATATACCCTGGAAACATCATATACGGAGCCAAAACCCTATTTCCACCGCCGCAACCTTCTGTACCCATGAGATCCCATCTTGGGGCCTTTTCCGGCGCTCCGCCGGAGGGGGCATCGATCACGGAGGGCTTCTACATCAACACCATCACTACCAAAAAAGACACATCCATGACATTTTGGGCCGAACAATTTTTTTTCTGTCATACTTATGACACTTCTATGACGATAATTGTGACAAAATCCGGTATCATCATAGATGTGGCGGGCTCCTACTTCTATGACAAAAAAGCATGACAGAAAATGGGCTTTTCGTCCTGGGCGGGCAGGAGACGCAACTGCATGACATTCTTTGGGCCGTCCATGACGGAAAAAACCGTGGTAGAAGCGAGGGCGAGGAAAATATCGGTGTGTTCCCCGGTTACGGTGGGTGGTCGGGGCCGAGCGATGCGCGTTTCTCTCGTACACGCACGCGCGTGGGTGCGAGGCGTTGGGCTCTAACTGAACCCGAGCGAGGCGTTGGGCTCTAACTAAACCCGAGCGATTATACTGCACGCTACGCGTTACTGAACCCGAGCGATCGATCGATGGCTGTTAACTGAACCCGATCGAGCGATTCCTTTGCTACTGCTGCTAACCGAAGCCGATCGATGCTGCCTCTGGATGAACAGTGATCATTGCTGGGGGGGTTTGGATGAACAGTTCCCGGTGGGGGTGGATGAATAGGAGCCCGCGGTGTTGCCTCTGGATGAACAGGACCCCGATCGATCGAGCCGGTTGGGGCTGGATGAACAGGACCCTGTGGAGGGCTGGATGAACAGGACCACCCCGTGGAGGGCAGGATGAACAGTAGACGGTGGAGGGCTGGATGAACTATAGCCCGTGGAGGGGTGGTTGAACAGGAGCCCATGGAGAGGGCTGGTTGAACAGTAGCCGGTGGAGTAGCGCGCGGTGGAGGCTGGATGAACAGGAGCCCGTGGATGAACAGTCGCAGGTGGAGGCTGGAGGAGGTCGACGGTGGATGAACAGTAGCCCGTGGAGGCTGGAGGGGGTCAACGGTGGAGATGAACAATATCCTGTGGAGTCCCGTTTTGCGGTACGCCACACCCCTCCCGATGAACAGGACCCCCGTTTCGACCGTAGCGCTCCAACACAAGTCCGTTTCCTCCGTTTTGTGGTACGCCACACCCCTCCGATCAACAGGACCCCCGTTTCGACCGTAGGAGGTCCGTTTCCTCTGTTTTGCGGTACGCCAGACCCCTCCCGATGAACAGGACCCCGTTTCGAACGTGGCCGGTCGAACACAAGGCCGTTTCCTCCGTTCTGCGGTACACCAGGCCTCGTTTCTATCGGCTGTTCCGACCAAGCCCTCCTGATGAACACGATGACGCATTCCGTTCTGACCCAGCCGGTTGGCTCCCCATGAACACGACGACGACGCAGTTTCTCCGTTCCGACCCAGCCGGTTGGCTCCCCATGAACACGACGACGACGCAGTTTCTCCGTTCCGACCCAGCCATGTACACGAGCCCTGGCCATACGTATGCGCGAGTAGGCGTTCGAGACCCTGCCCGTATGTACGTATGTGGCCGTATTTTCTTTCTTGCACACCGGCCGCTGTACGTACGCGTACATGCTACGTGCGCGCCTCTACTACGACATGTGCGCGCCTCTACATCGACCAGTATGTACGTACACGTTCATGACCAGAATGACAATGCTACGTACGCTTCGACCAGGTGGGTCTCGACTGTCAGGCACTTCCTTGCCTGCGAAGATGTAGCTGGTGGGTCCCAGAAGTCAGGGGCGAATCTTTGTTTTGCCCGGACGCACTTCCTTGCGTGCGAAGATGTAGCTGGTAGGTCCCAGCAGTCAGGGGGAAACGTTTTTTTTCGTGAAATACAGTTGCCCGTCCGATGGGTCTCTGCTGTCAGGTGGAGGAATAATTATTTTGTGCGTAATAAGGAGGCACTTCCTTACGGCCGCCATGGACCCAGCTGTCAGCCTCTCCACGTACAGTACTCTTCCGATGAAAGTCGTTCCTTGACCACGCTGACCACGCTGCGCCGAGAGCACCAGGGCGGTGGACGACGGCGAGGCCTAGGAAGGGGACGACGCGGAGCCGGGGAAGACGCGGCAGTTGAAGCCCGCACGGAGAGGAGTACGAGGGTTCACTGGTTTGGCTGCGGTGTGAGGCTGCCGTCGCCGCAGGGCCTGGCCAGCGGTGGGAATAGTAGGGGGCGGTGAGGCCTCTGCGGAAGCACAACCGGCCACGGGAGGCAGGAGCATGCGACATGACCAGCGCTGCTTTGGGCGGCTAGAGCAAGAAGACCAAAGGTTGAAGAAGCACTACGGCCGTTGGACGGACATCGTACAGTCACTGGAGCTAGAATCGTTCATATTGACTAAGTTGACAAAGCACTCCGTCCCCGTCAACTTAGTAGGCCCACAAGTGAGCCTCCCACCAAGGTGGGTCCCAACTAGCAGGGGGAGTATTCATTTTTTTGTGCGTAATAAGGAGGCCCCTCCGGTGGGTCCAAGCTGACAGCGAGGGGAACATTTTTTTCGCGAAATACGTTGGCCCGTCCGGTGGGTCCCAGCAGTCAGGGGGAAACATTTTTTTCGCCAAATACGGTGGCCCGTCTGGTGGGTCCCTGCTGTCAGGTGGACGAATAATTATTTTCCGCGTAATAAGGAGGCACTTCCTTGCGGCTGCCGTGGATCCAGCTGTCAGCCTCTCCACGTACAGTACTCTTCCGATGGAAGTCGTTCCTTGACCACGTTGACCATGCTGCGTCGAGAGCACCAGGGCAGTGGACGACGGCGAGGCCTAGGAAGGGGACGACGCGGAGCCGGGGAAGATGCGGCAATGGATGCCCACACGGAATAACAGGGGGTGTTCACTAGTTCGGCTGTGGTGTGAGGCTGCCGTCGCCGCAGAATAACAGGGGGTGTGGGTGAGTGGAGGGATGCCCTGCCAGCGGTGGGAGTAGTAGGGGGCGGTGAGGCCTGCGCGGCAGCACAGCCGACCACGGGAGGCAAGAGCAGGCGGCACGACCGGTGCTGCTTTGGGCGGCTGGAGCAAGAAGACCAGAGGTTGAAGAAGCACGACGGCCGTTGGATGGACATCGTACGATCACTGCAGCTAGAATCGTTTATATTGACTAAGTTGACAAAGCCCTTGGTACGCGTCAACTTAGTAGGCCCACAGGTCAGCTTCCGAAACAGTGCGCCCCAGATGTTAGGGGGAGGAATCATTTTTTGGGCGGGTGAAGCTAGAATATCCGAGATTAAAGAAGAAGCACGACATCCGTTGGATGGACATCCAACGGCCACTGCTGCTAGAACCGTGTGTTGACTATAAGTTGACAAAGCCTTGCATACGCGTCAACTCTTTTTTTTGAGGGGACGCGTCAACTTAGTAAGGCCACAAGTGTGTGGCAGAGAACTTATAGCCCATTTGAGATTTGTAAGAATGTGCAGCCAATTTTTGAATTCTAATGGAATTTACTACAACTCATTTACAGTTTGTTAAAAGTACAGCCCATTTCAACCAACCGTTCAAAACAAAATTCAATAAAATTTCCCACATTTTGATGGGATCTGAAATATTTTCATCCCGAAATTTCTAGTCAGATTAAATACAATTTCAATATAAATTTATATTACGTAAAAATCCAATGAAACATTGCGCTCGCAACAATTAATGAAACTAAAATTTTCAATATCCAAAAAATATATTTTATAAAGTAATTACGTCTTTGGTGCATTTTTTATAGTTACTGCCCAATTTTTATATTTACATCCCATTTATTATTTCTTAAAGCCCATTTTCTTGTTAAGCCTAATGCATCCCTCCTAGGAAAGATTTGCAGCCCAGCGGGGCGGAGAATAACAAGTTGACCTTGCCTGGGTATTCCTAAAAAAAGTATAGCTGGGCTAGCCATTTTTAGCTTGAAAAAATAATAATATCTGGGCTGGATATCTGGCCTGGGCTAGATGGGCCACAACCCGCCCAGTTAATAGCTGCAGCGATGTTTTCGTTGTTGTTCAGAGGAGAAAAATTAATCTCTGGGCTAAACATTGCTCAAGATAAACTCTGCAGTGCTCACACCTCAAAAACACAAATACTGCTCGAGCTGCTTGGTCCCAGCTGTCGGCCCCTTCTTGTGCAATTCTCTCGTTTATTGACTACATAGGTTGACAATGGTGTGGGACCGTGATGTTAGGAAACCAGGAGGAAGCAAAAAAAATTATAGTTCTATATACTAATAAGTGGTGCAAGTAAAGTCATCTCCTCATCCTCATGTCCGTTGACCATGTTGACAACGCGAGATGGCGGCGCCATGGCGAGCACAACAACTCGAAGGACGACGGAGAGGGCCTCGCGGGCCCTACGGATGGTCTGATACAGCACCCACTGCTCATTCGGGAAGCCAGGATCATAGGGCCACATGTCCGCGACGGCATTGTCGTTCGCTTGTTCACCGGTGCTCGTTGAGGAGACGGAGGTTGCAGCACAGGTCCTCCTGCGCTGGTAGCTCTTCCGCCATTAGGGCGTCGAAGTGCGACCGCACCTGCTCTATGGTGAACACGACATGAACCGGCTTGGACAGTGGCACCGGCTCCTGGTCGGAAGCTACATCCATCGTCTGATTGTCGTCGCTCAGCTTGGCGAGGTAGCTGGTGAGCCAGCATGTCCGGCTGCTGGACCGACCCGCTGCCAAGCACGAGTCTGACTGCCCTGGCCCACCCAGACCGCCTCCCTCGCCCGCGCGCGCTTTCCGCCTGAAACGGTCAGCGCCGCCCGCCCCGCTTCCCGGTGCATGCAATTGCTCCGCCTTCAAATGACATAAGTGCCGTCTGTCCGTCCTTCTGCCGCCCACATTAATGATACGCGGTTGCCGAGGCGGCTACTCCGGCGCCACACGTCCGTCCCTCCGCCGCCCACCATTGCTATATAAACTGCCGCGCCGGCCATAGCCGCAGTCATCCGCATCCGTTCCTATTCTCCTGTCCACACCACTACTGCCCACCATGGCTTCCTCGCGCTCCAGCGCTCTTCGGGATGGGCGGACGATGGACCACAAGGAGGTGGCAGCCATTGCTGCCGACTGGCCGGCCGGCAGGCAGCCGGAGGACGACGATGTCCCAATGGAGAACATGGTAGTCGATGATCCGGCGCCAACCCCGTCCTCCGCGCCATCCTCGCCGGTGCATTGCACCATGACCATCGGCGAGGCCCGTGCCCAATATATGGACACGGTGAGGCAGAAGCGTGAGGAGCAGTTCCGGGAGGCGCAGGCCGACGCCGCCTACAACCACCATCTCCTCCAGGAGCACCTGCAGGCGGAGGAGGAGATCGCCGCGGAACGGGCAGAGCAGGAGGCGCTGCTCGACTCGTACCGCTCCGCCCGCGAGGGCCGCCTCGAGCACTGGCGGTACCGCATGCGGGTGGCGGAGGCTGCGGCCGCCTACAAAGAGGACGATGAAGTGGGAGAGGCGCTGTTTGGCGAGACCGAAGACAAGGCAGAGGACAATGCCGGCTCCGACGAGTCCCCGCTCCGCTGGCGTCGACGAGGCCCTGCTCCGCCGAGGCCCCGCTGTCGGTGTCAAAACCGGTGGATCTCGGGTAGGGGGTCCCGAACTATGCGTCTAAGGCTAATGGTAATAGGAGGCGGGGGACACGATGTTTAACCAGGTTCGAGCCCTCTCGATGGAGGTAATACCCTACTTCCTGCTTGATTGATCTTGATGATATGAGTATTACAAGAGTTGATCTACCACGAGATCGTAGAGGCTAAACCCTAGAAGCTAGCCTATGATTATGATTGTTGTATATGATCTCTCGACTAGCCTGGCCTCGGTTTATATAATGCACCAGAGGCCTAGGATAACAAGAGTCCTAGCCGAATACGCCGGTGGGGAGGAGTCCTTGTCTTGATCACCAAGTCTTGTGGAATCTTCCTTGTATGCGGCAACTGTCTGAACTGGCCCATGAGTATACGGCCATGGGGGTCCTCGGCCCAATCTAACAGATCGGGAGACGACATGGTGAGTGCCCCCTAGTCCAGGACACCGTCAGTAGCCCCCTGAACCGGTCTTCAAGTTGGGGACGCTCCTCGATTCTTCCGAACTGTTCTTCATCTTCGGTCATCGGTCTTGAAAACTGGTTCAACAAACCTGCTCATCTTCGATCTTGAGGATCGCCAAAGTAAATCCGAAGAGTTTACACGTCGGGTATCCGAGGAGCCCCTTTAAGTTCTCGGCCTTTATCAATGCCTTGTTATTTTTTTGCCACACCTCAGGTTTGAAGTTGTTCCCGGGCGGCAGTGTCCTCTTGCGTCTGAGCTCCAACGCCGAACTGGATTCGAGGTGTCTTTTGCAGCCGAGCACCAACGCCGGACTGCTTCCGAGCTCCAACGTCGGAATGTATCCGAGATCCAACGCCGGACTGTGTCCAAGCTCCAACGCCGGACTATATCCGAGCTCCAATGCCGGATTATATCCGAGGTGTCATAGATCACCTTGGTTCAAAAAAGTTGAAAGAGTTTAGCTAAGCTTAATACCGGAAATGCCCTCTATGGAGCCAGCCACTGGCGCCCGAGCTTTATGCCGGACAGCTTCCGAGGTGGTGCACCACCTTGGCCATGGGCTGATTTTTATGAATTTAATTCCGAATTGTGCAATGTAATCTCTGACGAGATGTATAGCCAGTATATGTATATCAGTAACCCTCTGTCAGTCGAAAACCCGAGATGTACCTGAAGGAAAACATGAAACCGCTGATCCTAGTAGCCCCTGAGACTCAGGTCGATGCGCGAAATCGGCCTGAGGACCAACTCCTAGCTCGGCAGCATACATAGGAATAGAAATGCAGTGTAATATATTAGAGATAATAGTGATCGGCGAACAGGCCTTTGAGAGAGGGTCTTGAGAAGTTGCCGCAATATATTAGCTTGATGCTATATAGGTCCAGATGGTACCTATTGTTGTCCGAAGACGCATTTGCGCATAGTTCGGTCAAGCCGAACACTGAGCAGTGCAAATTTTCTGCATTGAATAGGCAATGCAGTAGCCCCCGAGACACTGGTCGGGTGGCAACACCAGATTAGGGGATCGACGTACTCCTTTAATATTTGTAAATGATAAGCACAAAGCCAAGTAGCCCCCGAGCCTTAATGTGGGCACGGGTGGCCGAATTAAGGATCGATATCCATAGTAAAATCACAAAGTATGTGTAATGATTCTATGTATCCAAGTACTCTACATCATTAATGCTCGGATCCGCATTGTACAAAACTTTGTTGACCAACCATCGGCTTCAACCTCCTCGGCCAGCAGCCGAGGAGTGTTTGTCCTACTTTATAAAGCCTTTATGAGGTCAAAGATTTACAACAAACAAGGCAACCCGGCCACACGGTTTTATAAACAAAGGTACGCGGAGAGGTATGTTATATTATTTTTTAACGTAAGAAACATCTTCCAAAGAAAATAGTCCCGCTATCGGTTCCTTTCTTTGGGTTGTCATGCTAAGCATGATCATGAAACCTTGGCTCCGATCAATGTGGGAGCAAAATATTGAGGATTTAGTTCAGGGAAAGTTCCCGAATTCTATGGTATTAATGAACCAAAGTTTTCACTTCCGTCCTTGCCGACCAATGCGATCCTTTAAGATTGCTAACTTTCGGCTTCACCCAGTCTGAGGTACTAACTCGGATGACCCGGTAGTAACAATCACAGAGGTGCTCCCTTTACCGCCTAGCCGAACAATCGGGAACGTAGGGGTAAGCACAGGAGCCAGGCAACCCAGCTTGGCCAAAATCTTAAGTCAAATTGATGCATATTTATGGCTTTATAACGATAATTACGGAAGGCAACGCTTGCATAATGAATACAAATGCTGATGATATATACTTATTTTGACTCCATTGCGACTGTTTATCAGTTGAAAGTGGCCCATCGTCGGCTTCTACCCCTTTGTAGATACTACGCAGGGTGTTTCTGCAATAACCCGACAACCCTTAGCCGACGTCTCGGTGCCCGGAGGCGGTTGTGTTAGCGGAAACGAGGCAATCAAATATCTTGGCTTTATAACTTTCACTTAGTCATAGGAGCTTTAAACTGGGGAAGCTAGCTATGAGCCCCCGGTTAGTGTTCGGTGATAGCTGAGGTCAAGCCGTAAACACTTCGGCCAATGTTATGAACGGCCCATCATTTAACACGGTCAACGGATCGCAGACCAGTTTGCGCTTATTGTGACAATCAGTTTTCGGCTTTCTCCACTAAGGTGCTTAACCATGCGAGCTGGAAGCACACTCGCAGTGGTTCTCCCGTTGCACACCTAGCCGAACAAAGCGGAACATAGGAGTCAAGCACGGGAGCCGGGCAACCCAACTATTGATCAAAGACACAATTCGAAACCGATGCATATATAGCAACATCCGAGAATGTTTGTGCCGAATCTCTAAAGGTGTCCGGCATTGCACTGTGAGACTGATGTGAAAAACACACAAATAGTTTAAAAGTGCCAAAAGATTGGAAAACCAAAAAACGTCAGTAAAAACATGACGTCCGAACAAGATCACGTGTTCGGTGCCAATCCGAGAATTGGAAAAAAATTGTGCTTCTGTCGTGCTTTAACATGACACATCCGATCTCAAGACTTCGAGTCGAAAAAGGAGCGGTAGAGAAAGACTTTGCAGCGACCAAGAAGAAAACACATTTACTATAAAACAACTCATATAAATTTAAGAGCCCCCAAGCGACTTGGGTAAAGAATTTTATGTATAATGATTGTATGTACCGAAGTACTTATATCATATCAGTGTTCACCCAAACTTTAAACGCGTCTTAACCGACCGTTGGCTTCTCCCTCTTCGGTCAAGGGCCAAAAAGTGTTATGTACTCCACCTGTCGAGAATATTGACGGTGTTTCCGATAACCAGGCAATCAGGTCATAAGGCTGTAACAAACAAACCGCGCTCAGGGAACTTATGCTATATTACCGACGAAGTGTAAGAAGCATCTTCGAAGAAAATAGTACCCCCACCGATACCTTTCTTCGGTTGCTCATTATTACTATGAGACTTGTGCAATAGATTTTTTGTACTGATGAGTTCCGTTGTGTGCTGACCATCATTGAAAACAATAAGAGCGCTATCTTTCGGCTTCACCCAGTCTGAGGTCCGGCTCGGATGACCCGATCGTGACAACCGCAGAGGTGCTCCCTTTACTCCCTAGCCGAACAATCGGGAACGTAGGGGTAAACACAGGAGCGAGGCAACCCAGCTTGCAAATCGCTTAGGTCAATATTGTGCATATTGTGGCGTAATACACGAACAAGGAATGAAGCCGTACAAGTATAATCATATGCAAGAAGAAAAGCTCCATGAAGGAAGCCCCCAAATAAAAAGGGTATTTGAGTATGTGTGTCACAAACAAAGTTATGACAAGGAATTTTTTCGCAAATAACTTTTTGCCAAAAAAGTATAATGCTTGGTCAAACCGAACAAAATGGTAAAACTGAAAGTTTTTGAGCATGAAAGCAACTTAGCTGGTTAATGTGTTCGGCATTGATGACGCGATTCGGGCTTGTGGCGGGACGAAGACGCCCATTGATCTGTGACAGATCCGACAAGGTTCGCAGTCCTCGGCATGGCCGAGTTCCCAGCCCCAAGGCCCGAGGTGTCCGAGCAAGGAGTTCGGCACTCCAGAGTGGTGACCGCGTAACGCAGTCAAAATCGATTACCTACACACATAAAACAGTGCGGTCCAGGAAATAATAATAATAATATATATAATCCTTGCATAATTGCTTTATGCAAAATAATTTATTTAAAGAGATGTGGCCTGGCGCCGAAGCCAATGTCGATGCAGGGCATCGGCGTGACGCAGTGAAGGCGTGACAAAGCCTGAATTTGCCGGGCGGTCCGAGTTTCGGATGCGGCGTTCGCCGAACTATGTACGGAAACTGATCGAACCACCACGCGACCGTCTTTAATGTGGCCGCCATTTGATAGACCTGTGTACAGATGATGGAACAAACCATAGTAATAATTCCTTAAGAAAAATAAACCCAACAAGCAAAAATTGTTAGGATTAATAGCACCGGGTTTATTTGTTGTAGCAGTCCGAAGAAAAGCGACTCCCAAAATTGGGAATCGATCCGCACACCCATTGCCTGATGGGAGATAAAGCGACGGAGTGGCGATGCTGGCAAAGGTTGGCTTGCCGAGGCTAAGCCCTCGATCCAGCTAACGTGACGAAGCTGGTCGGCTGGTGACGCCGTAGTCACTGGAGTATGTTGATGAAGAAATAGCCAAGTCCCCGGTCTAGCCGAGGTGACGGAGTAGGTCGGTAAGGAGTCGTTGCAGCTGCCATGTCAGCCGAAGTGTTGAAGTAGTTCGACATGATGGACACCGGCTAGAAGAAGCAACAGTGCGGCCATGCCGACGCAGGTCGTAACTTGTGACACGACCAATGCTGGTTTGATGCCGTGACCATGCGGCGATGCCGGTGTGCCCGCTCCGTGTAATCCGTGGGACAACGATGTTGGTGATGATTTATCCTTGGCGATTCCGAACTCTTATTCGGCTCACTGAGGTGAGGATCCGAAGAAGTTGAGCTCGGCTCAAAAAGCGACGACATGTCTAGCGCAGGTCGACAGCCGTGGAGCTATATTGCCGGACTGGTTTGACACCAGCGTGATGGCGAAGATTACCTCAAAGGAGGCTTAAAATTTTATGGGCACGTGTTTAAGAACAACGCACAATACCATAGAAGAAAATTCCTTTAAAAAGGTGTTCCGATATCACGTTCATAAAGAAACAAGAATTCGGGTCGGATCTGTATTCGCGCAGAAAACAGATCTGAAAAGTGATTAAGAGCCGGGGCAGCTGCAGGCGTGATCTCCCGAACACCGTCCAATGGCGGATCTAAGTCATGCCCATCGTGATTGTTCGGCGCGCCTGTCATGGGCTCGAATCCGTCGAAGATCAAGTCTCCGCGGATGTCGGTGGTGTAGTCCAGGCTTCCAAACCTGACCTGATGACGAGGGGCGTAGCTATCGATCTGCTCCAGATGGCCAAGCGAATTGGCCCGCAGTGCGAAGCCGCCGAATACGAAGATCTGTCCGGGGAGGAAAACCTCACCCTGGATCGCGTCGTTAAAAATGATTGAAGGAGCCATCAAGCCTTATCGTGACGACACAGCGGAACTCTCAAAGAAAGCACCAATGTCGGTGTCAAAACCGGCGGATCTCGGGTAGGGGGTCCCGAACTGTGCGTCTAAGGCTAATGGTAACAGGAGGCGGGGGACATGATGTTTACCCAGGTTCGGGCCCTCTCGATGGAGGTAATACCCTACTTCCTGCTTGATTGATCTTGATGATATGAGTATTACAAGAGTTGATCTACCATGAGATCGTAGAGGCTAAACCCTAGAAGCTAGCCTATGATTATGATTGTTGTATATGATCTATCGACTAGCCTGGCCTCGGTTTATATAATGCACCAGAGGCCTAGGATAACAAGAGTCCTAGCCGAATACGCCGGTGGGGAGGAGTCCTTGTCTTGATCACCAAGTCTTGTGGAATCTTCCTTGTATGCGGCAGCTGTCCGAACTGGCCCATGAGTATACGGCCATGGGGGTCCCCGTCCCAATCTAACAGATCGGGAGGACGACGTGGTGAGTACCCCCTAGTCCAGGACACCGTCACCCGCGGCGCCAACAACGAGGGGGAGGATTTCCCCCGCTCCGCCGAGGCGCCGCCCGCCGGCAACGAGACAGAGGACATCGCCGGCTCTGCCGAGGCCCCGGCCCGCTGCCAATGAGGCCGCGCCACACAAAAAATGAGGAAGAGTAGAACACGGTAGGTCGCCGCCGCTCGGGTCCAAGTAAGGCCACCGCTGCTACCCTCCGGTTGCTGGCACTTAGCTGTACATCATGGAGCAATTCTATGATTACAGGATGATTGAAGAGCGCTCCGTGGTTGATCAAGCTCATGAGATACAGTCATTTGCTAGAGAACTTGAGCACTTCAGTTGTATGCTACCGGACAAGTTTGTTGCCGGAGGTATCATCACTAAGCTTCCTCCTTCGTGGATCTCATTGGCACTCTTGATGTGGAAGAAAAGGCGAGAGCAAAGGACACATGTGCTCGAGGAATTGAGGGAGGATCTAGTGCCAATCTGGTACAGAAGAAGAACTTCCAGCCCCACAAGTTCAAGAACAAGGGCAAGTTTGATGGTAAAGCAAAGTTTGATGGGAAGAACAAGGCTGTGCAACACACGAACTTCAAGAATAAGAATGACACGAAGAAAGGTGTTTGTCATGTGGGGATCCTGATCATTGGGCTCCTAGTTGCCCTAATCGCTATGACAAGCTAGGCGGGTTGACCACTGACGACCGGTTAGCTTCTTGGCGGCGACGTGGAGTCGGAGAGCTATGTTGGAGAAGAACGCTGCTTCTACTTAACTGCTAGTGCAGTTGGCTGACTGACACATGGGCCCAACAGGCATTTGGGCCACATGTCAGTTACGCAACTGCACCTGCAGTTAAGTCACTGAAGCTTCTGTTCGGATCAGCCGGACACAGGTGGGTAGCTACGGTTAATTAATTATACCTCCAGCGCACCCCTTTTTAGTTGAAGAATGTATGGAATGTAATGAAATCCGGCATGTTTATATGAAATCCGACTGTGTATGAATGAATTTATTTCGATTAGTTCAAATTCTTGTATCACTGGCATTGGATGAACATGCAAAGCAATACGTACTAGCATTATTCCCAGGGTGATCACCTCCTTTGCAGCAGTTTCACATGTACTCCCTCCAGTCCTTTCTAGTCTGCATACAAGTTTTGTCTGCAGTCAAAGTATCTCTACTTTGACCAACTTATAGAAAAAAGTATGCACTTTAACAATGTGTGAAGTAAAAAGGAACAGAAGGAGTACAAAGATTTTGAGCAGCTTTTTAGCGTTCCTGTACATTGCAATCAAACACACTGGCCTGCCAATTCATAGAGAACACTCAAAACAATCGATGATTATGCATCTCAGCGATTCACATGTCAGAGCCAATATTTACCTCACAACTAAAGAATAAAGAAAAAATGGATCGACGCTGCTGACAGCCAAAGGGCGTCCCATTCGAAAATATCAAACGCATGTCTTCTTGCTAAAATCAATGAGCAAAATTTGACAAGGTTTTCCCATTCCAAAATATCAAATGCCTACGATTGTGGAATGGGCAGGGTTTGCCACCAGTTCGGACATTGACATGGCACCTCGTGCTAAATAAACCAACTGTTCTTTTTGTGCAGTTCCACCAAAATCAACCAAATTCGTGCGTAGCTTGTATGATTTCGCCCTTATATGTTGTAGCGCCTTGAACTTATCGGCACCTCCTTTCTTGTGGTGGAAATGAATGATTCGATGTATTCATGAACATTTTGTGCAGTTCCCATTGAAATCAAGCTGAGCACCCCTGTTTGCACAAATACAAAAAAAGTGATTAGTATAAAGCAAACTATACTATGAATTGACAGTTTAAACAGGCACCTACATGGTCCATGTAGAGCACACTTTTAGAAAATGGAACTCACCGGAAAGAATCCTAGAACAACATTGTACTCGCGCATCACAGTGAGAAAATGGAGATTTGTCAGTCCTTCTGAGCTGAAGTTAGTTTGGTCTTGTGGGGGGTAATGTAACCATCCTTCAACTGCTCCTTCTGATGAGAAGATAGACAGGGCTTCTTCATCCTGGCATAATTGGAACTAGTCACTTCACATACTCCATATTCTTCTTCAGAGGAGGATGATCCTGTTGTGCAAACACAAGAGCATAACTAAATGCTAGCATCCCTGTTTGCTTGAAAAAAAGGAAAGGAAATATTTAAAACAGCACAGATGAAGCACTTCTCAAGGACAATACCACTTTTTGATGACAGTATCTAAACAGTAGCACAACACCAATAGAGATGACAAAGCTCAATCATATGGATGAAATCAATGGGCGAGTACCAACCTTTGTCAGGAGGCTTATTGTGTAGAGCATACAGATGAAGCACTTCTCCGAAACAATCTGTTGCTATCTACTGTGGTGGCCATGCTTACTATATACTCCTCGATTAGATTAATGTTTCCAACATCTTCTTGTGTGGTTCCACTAAAATATATGGTATCTTCAAAGAAGATCCCTGTTTGCACAAGTAGAGATAATTACGTATTACATTAAGAGTGGCATCAAATCAGTGGCAAAACAATTGCTCGTTCCAGCCATAGCAATAAATTAAGATGCAAAACTATATCATTACTTGTGTCGTCACAGTTCCAGTGCTTCATTACAGCACCAGGAGTTGATTTTTGTTTTTCTTCCGCTTGTTCTTCCCCTTCATCACTTGGTTCAATAACAGACAAGCTTCGCCTTCAATGTAAGATTTGGCATGTCAATTAGAATGCACAAGTATAGCACTAAACAATGACATTAATTTTCTGATGAAAGTGGCAAAATACAGGCCAACAGTTGTGAAATATCCTTATCTTACCTCAATGGGATATTGCAGTGCACATACAGATTGGAAGTCTTGTCTTCATTTGTGCAGTTCACTAAAATCAAGCAACATTACCGTACAAGTAGCACAACATATGAAAGCACACTGCAGAATCATGTGAAAGAAGGCTAGTACTGACCTCTCATGACGCGGAATTCAAACAACTCACAAGAAGAAGATCTGAACCAAATTTGCCAACACGGATAGGAAGTAAGATCTCCTCTTGTGCAGTTCCACTAAGATCAAGCAATCAAGCAACATTGTCGGTGTGACATTTTGGTTGAACTGTACAAAACACTCTTAACACAAAAGTGTTTTGTGCAGTGCAACAAAAGGTCACAATGGCAACGAGGTGAAGTAGATAACCCTGTTTACACATAGGTGCAAAGGAAACAACTAGTGGTCAATAACGGTGGATGACACAGAAGCCAAAAAAAAGAAGCATCTACCTTATCTAAATGGGAAAGAAAGTAAGACAGTAGCATTTCTCAAACGGTGGCATTGATTAATATTAATAGAGAGATTATATTAACAATAAAATTTGTTAAACATGTAATTTGCTTTTAACTGTGGCATTGCATCAATTTTCCAGCGGCATTATTAGAGGGTGCTTGTTTACAGGGACATTTTGGTGGAGGGACTAAAAAACTCCGTGTCAGTCCCATCTAAACCAAACAGGAGGGACTTTTAGGGACTAAAAGTGGGCATTTGGGACTAAATAAAGAAGACCCCGAGGGAGAGTCTTTTTGGGACTTTTTCCAACAGTTACCCCTGCCATGCATCGCACCTTGTCTCTATTAGTTCATTACTAGGGGTAACATGGTCTTTTAGCATGTCATTTAATAACCTCTAGTCCATGTTTAGTCCCTGGAACCAAGCAGGTAGGGACTAGGGAGTTTTTAAACAAACAGGGCCTTAGATTAACAACAACTAAAGAGTTGCACGGGACAGTGGACGCACCGGCACCATGTGCATCTACCGATGTACTGGGGTGATGCACAGTCTGTTGCAACAAAGAACAAACAACCAAGGAGCATATTTGTGTTGGTCCCAGTTTTGTTATCTTTAGACACCTTTCCCTATGTGAGCGTAGCAAATCTAGTCCTACTCAAACTCTACAGCCTTGTCCCCCAAAACAAAAGATCAGTTCGTTACAGATGTGCGTACTACGTTTGTCATTGTTTTCCCTTTTCGACCAACGTAGGTGGTAGATAGCCAGTCTGTACTAGTACTTTCCCCACTTCCTTTCCTCTGTGAACCACGTCCTAGATTTATGCTATACAAATTTCCCCACTACTTTCCCCCATTCCTGTCCTCTTTGAACCACGTCTTAGATTCATGCGATACAACTTTCCCCACTACTTTCCCCCTTCCTTTCCTTTTTGAACCACGTCCTAGATTCATGCTATACAACTTTTCCCACTACTTTCCCCATTCCTTTCCTCTTTGAACCACGTCCTAGATTCATGGTATACAACTTTCCCCACTACTTTCCTGTTTGATCCAACACCTAGATTTGAGTGCAGAAGCGGAAAAAGCCCACATGCAGCTAGAGCAATGCATGTGGAATAAGTAAATTATACCTTAAAGTTCTTGGGGTGTGGTTCGGTGGGCGACCGGAGGCCGTTCGACCCACACTATGTACGGCGGCGAAGAAGAAGGGGTCGGAGGCCCTCCCGCGGCGCCGCTAGGTGAAAGTGAATAGTTGCGCCAGTAGTGGATTCCCTTCCTCGCCGACGGCGACAGCGTTAAGCCTCCTTCCCTTCCCGGCGGACGGATCCTGCCGGCTCTTTGACCAGCAGTGAGGGGAGAGAGAAAGGCCAACGAAGTCTTGTTTAGATCTGGAGAGGGTGAGAGAGTGTGAAGAGAGCAACTACAAGCAGACCAGCAGTGAGGGGAGAGAGAGGCCAATGAAGTCTTGTTTAGATCTGGAGAGGGTGAGAGAGTGTGAAGAGAGCAACTACAAGCGCTGAGGCTCCAGCGTGTATATATATACTGGAGAGAGTGTGAAGAGTGCAAACCCTAGAAGACAAGCGCCGAGGCTGCAGCTTATATGTGATGAGGTGATTATATGGTCACTACGAGATCGTATAGCTCCGTATCCATCCATTTTGACCAGTCAAAGAATCCTCCTGGCACGAATTATGCTCAAGTGTAGTTATTGAACCCGAGACCTCAAGTTTGATGAGCGAACAGGCTAACCAGCTACACAACCCTCCCGTTATGTTCAACGAGAGGAAAATAACCTTTTTTACATTCCTGCATTCGTGTGACAAGCATGCCGTGTTTTTTGTGTGTGTGGGAGTCATTGGGATTTAAATCATAATCATGTCACGTGGCTTTGGTGGTAAGACTATCCACAGTGGTGCAGAAATAATGCAGCCTTAGTCACCTTACCTCTCTCCACGTAGTATGTTCGGTCCCACCAGTTAGAGGGTGAAACAAACAAATTAATAAGAAAAATTAAAAGCGCCAGCGGTGTATCTTACCTCACACATCTTGCTACTACTCGGGAACACTGTCCAATTGATGCCTCTATTCGCTCACGTACTATTTTAAGTGAATCCTTATTATAACATGCACACAATTTTGGGCACTTGTATTCGACCTAAGTCAGTGTGCCACCGTATCTCGTACGACTCCCTCCGTGTTGGGTGGTAGGTGCGACATATGCCAACGGGTGGCTTATCATTGTAGGAGCTAGTAAGACATCGCCGGTGCCTGGAAACGGGATAAGGCGAAGACATGCACGCCAGCGAATCTTACCCAGGTTCGGGGCTCCCCGTGGAGATAACACCCCTAGTGCTGCTCTGCTGGGTCTCCGCATGATCACTAGATCAACACAAGTAGCTACAAGTGCTCCTTGAGCTGTTTGGCTAGGGGAAGAAGTAGGGCAAGGCCAGCTCTCCCTTTCTCTCTATGTGGTGTGTAAAACTCTATGAGATCAACCCTTTGCATGGGTGTCCCGGGGGATTTATATAGGCCTACCCCCAAGGGTACAATGGTAATCCGGCTGGGTGCGGGTCCCAGCCGTCAGTGTCTGTGCTCGCCGGCTTCTCCGCCGGCCGTTGGGGCCCGCCGAGTGGTGGGTCCCGCCGGCTGCCGGCCTCTTGGCCGATAGGCCGGCCCCACCGCCTCGGGGCCTTGTCGGCGGCTGGTTACTGTTGCCTCACCCCTGATGATGAGGGCTTCGTCGAGGTAAGCGTGGCTATAGTGCCGCCGCCTTGCGGGCTCTCACTTTAGCCTCACCTCGTCTTGTCTCCTTAATGATGCACATGTTTCGAGGGAGGGAGGTAGCCGGCTATTGGGAGCCGGCTACGCCCCAGGCCGACTAGGGGAGGCCGGGCCGCCTTCGAGCGTCTCTCTGGCTAAAGGGGCCCGCCGCCCGCGGGCCGTACTGGCGCGTGTCGTGGGTGACGTCGAGGTCCACATGGCTACAGGGCCGCCCCGGACGGGGGATGGCTGACCCGTACGACACCCTGTGGCCATGCATGTTCCGGGATTTAGGGGTGGTAGGCTGTACTGCGGCCACGCCCCGTCTTATCAGCGTTATGTGGGTGCAGTCTTGGCCGGCTTCTGGGAGTCGGTCCTCTTGGGGCCGGCTTCCTAGAGTCGGCCATCTCGTAGCTTCCTTCGGGAAGGTTTTTGAGGCCGGGTCGCCTTCTGGTAGTCGGCCTTGGGAATAGCCGGCCAGAGGAAGGCGGCCCCATGCTCTGGATGCTTGAAGGCTCGATTGGCCTGATAATTTTTCGAAGAGCCAGGGGGAGTCGGTTAGGCTACCCGTGGCCATTTACTCCGACAGTAGTCCTGAAGCTGGTTGGGCTTCGAGGCTGAGAGGAGGTCGAGAAGCTCGGTCAGCTTCTTATCTTGACGAGCCAGCAGCTCGGAGCCGGCTTCGGTTGGGTGCGCCGTCTTGGCGAAACTTCTGAAGTCTAAAGGCGGGAGTCGGTTGGTGCGCACGCTGGGTTGCGGGCCGGCCGCTCGTCGCCCACGTACCACGTGGCACCCTCCGGCTGAAAAAAGCCTGCCAACCCACGCGCGCGACAGGACGTCGCCGCAGGCCGGGGGCCCAACACTCCTACGCCTAGGCCCAGGAGCGGATTCTCTGTGGCCCAAAGCGGGCCGCACGCCTTCCGGCGGCAGTTTCTGCACGTCGTTAGGGCGCAATAATCGCGGGACGTGGGGGAGTGGGCGCAGTTAATCCCACGTTCCCCCCATGCCTCGCCTCCTCGGCTTCGCCGCACGAGGCTATAAGTAGGGGGAGGAGGGGAAGCGGCAGACACTCGCACGCCATCCTCTCTCCGCCATCTTCTTCCTCCTCCTTTCCATCGCAGCAGCATCTTGCCGCCGCGCCGTCCCACAAATCTTCGCACCACCCCGTAGCTTCGCCCCCGCGGGGCCGTGCTTTCTCCGCCGCCGCACCCTTTCTCGCCAGCTTCTCTCCATCATGCAGTACGGTGGAGACTGGGACGGCTCCAACGTCCATACGACCACATCGACTTCCTCCGCAAGACGCGGCGGTTGCCCGGCAAGGACCAGGTGCGGGTCCGTCTCGCGCCGGAGAAGGAGATCACGCCGGCGCCGGAGGAAGGCGAGCAGGTAATCTTTCGCTCGCACTTCTTGCGCGGCCTCGGTCTGCCCGCGAGCGCCTTCTTCCGCTCCTTCCTCGAGTTTTATCAGCTCCAGCCGCACCACCTCACTCCAAACATGGTGATGCTGTTGTCCGCCTTCGTCACCCTGTGCGAGGGCTTTCTTGGCATTCTTCCCACCCTCGAGCTCTGGGGGGAATTCTTCCAAACC
Organism: Aegilops tauschii subsp. strangulata; assembly: GCF_002575655.3. Lineage (NCBI taxonomy): Eukaryota > Viridiplantae > Streptophyta > Magnoliopsida > Poales > Poaceae > Aegilops > Aegilops tauschii. Next base: position 554,325,092 of record NC_053041.3, on the reverse strand, counting down.
AAGGTCGGCACCCGCATGTAGGGCGTGCCGGCTCAGAGCGGCGCCTTCATCGCGATGCGGAGGCCGGCAGCCGACAAACCCTTCCCCGTCATCACGCTGATCCAGTCAGTGAAGCGCTGGCAGAAATCGTACTTCTATGTGAAGAACGTCGCCCCGCAAGGCGACTACGTCAACTTGCCGGCTTACGTAGCCGGCCCGCCGGCTGGGAGGCGGCCCGAGTGGTCCTATCGGGTCGTGACGCTGTCGCCGGCTGGAGCCGCCGCCGTCGCCCGACTCCGGGTAATGATCCAGTCGGAGGGCCTGACTGGGTCCGACCTGCTGGCTGCCTTCGTCATGCGCCGCGTGCTCCCGCTTCAAAGCCGCCCTCATCTAATCTGTCAGATGAGCGGTCAACTCGATCCGAGTCGGATGTGCACCAAGGAGATGCCTCATGACGAGGTGGCTCATATGGTGAATTATCTCGCGAACTGCAAGCTCTCCGCAGAGTGGCGGTTTGGCAAGGAGCCGTACTCCCGTGCTCATCCCCCGCCTACGATATGCTTTCTTTATCCTTTCTTCTTTTAGTTTTGTCACCAAGTTTTTCTTGGCCGACTCTGACCAGTCGGCACGTCTTGGCAGAGCCCTCTCCTTGGACCTGTGGCCGGGACAGCGGGGGCGGATCGCCGATTTCTCCCCGACCGGGCGGAGCATGACTTGGCGGACCCCAACTTGGGGGCGGCCGCCATGGACGACAACACCGAGGCGGGAGGCGGCGAAGCAGGCGGCTCCGGGCTTGGAGCCAGCTTCGACGACTGGCTGGATGACGATGAGGTGGAAATCGTCCCACGCCACCAGCCGGCGTCCGATCATGGCGCGGGTTCCTCCGCCGCGCCGCCTGCTCGGGGCGGCGCGCAGAAGCGCCGGGCTGCGTCAGGCTTGTTCGGCAGTCGGCCGAAGAAGCCCAAGGGCAGGGCAGCGGCGACCAGACGGGATGAGGCGGCCGCGAAGGCGGCCCGCTTCCGCAAGGTGGTGAAGTAGCCGCAAACGGTTTCGGCGTAAGTGTAGATTCTCTTGCATACTCCTTCTTTTTTTGTCGATTTCTGAATCCTTGTCTTGTCTCAAAAATCAGGGCTCCGCTTTCTCTTGAGCGGGTTGCTGCCGCCTCCGTGGTTGGATCGCCGGGAGGATCCGGGAGCACCCGCCGTGTGGCCCCCGGCGTCGAGCTTCAAGCGGCGACGGAGCGAAATGCGCGGGAGGAGAGGGAGGCGGAAGAGCTGAGGGCGGCTGCCGCCAAGGCGGCGCAGGAGGAGGCAGAGGAGTCGGTGAAGGCACGAGCCGACGCGGCGGCCAAGGCCTAGGCGGAGGCTACAGCCGCAGCGACAGCGGAGGGGGCCTTGCTCGTCACCCCCCTGCGTGTCGCGGTGCCCGAGATCCCGGAGCCCCCGCCGGAGGAAACCGGCGGTGACCTGCCGGGGTTGGAGAGGGAGGACGACGTCGTCGTCCAGGAGAGGGAGGCGGCACTGCCCTCGCCAACTAGGGCGGCCCAAGGCAGCCGGCCTAACATGCCGCCTGCGCAATCGGCTGGAGGCGAGCCGGCTGTGAGGACGGACCTGGTGGTCCGGTCGCCATCACGCCAGCACGCGGGGAAGGCAACTTCGGCTCCGGACTCGCAGAAGGCCGCGGGCTCCAGCTCGTCGGCCCAGGACGTGGAGACGGCCAGCGCCAGCTCGGGGTGGACACCGGGTGGTGGGACGGCCGTGGTGAATGTGGCGGCGCATGAAGTCCGGAACCGGCTTTAGTCCCAGGCCGCAGTGTCGAGGCAGTATAATGACGAGTTCCTCGCGACACGGGCGGCCATTCTGGTAAGTCTTCCCATTTTTTGCTTCTTGATCTTGTTTTCTTCCGTGGGGGCGCGTCAGCGCACCCACTGGGTGTAGTCCGCGAGTTCTGAGTCGGCTGCTGAGCAGGCGGCTTGGAACTTCTTAGTAGGCTTTGTTTGCTATCTTGTTCTCATTCGCTTTTCTGTCCGACTTGCAGGACTACCACAACCTCCGTGCGGCTGCCTTCAACTCCCAGGCTCAGGAGCTGACCCAGAAGACTACTGATCTAACTGAGAGCCGGAGTAAGTGCTTCGTCTTTTATCTCACGTGGGGGCGCGTCAGCGCACCCACTGGGTGTAGTCCCCGAGATTCGGGCCGACTGCTGAGCAGTCGGGTCGGATCTTTCTTGACGACTTCCTTCTTATTGCTCTTTTCTTCTCTGCCATATCTGCAGCGGCCAACGCCAAACTGAGGGAGCAGCTGGGTGGGACCCAGGCCGCCCTTCGTGCTAAGGAAGCCGAATTCGATGCCTTGGCTCAGGAGCATGACCGCCTGGTCAAGAAGCTGGCCGACCAGGAGGAGAGCCACAAGGCGGCCCTGAAGGCGGTGCAGGATAGCGAGGCCGCCCTCCAAGCCGAATATGAGACCGAGGCGGCGAGCTGGGCCGAGGCGAGGCAGTCGTTGATCAACGGCTACGGCCAGATCGAAGACTTGGTTGACGGTAGGGCGCCCTCTTCTTCGTTCCTTGCTTGCCGCTTGCCGTTTAGTTCACTCTCTAACTTTGTATTTTTCTCTTCTTTCTCTTTCTTTCTTGTGTAGAGTACTTCCCTGGCTACTCTACTGCCGCCAACCAGGTCGTCGAGGCCTACCGCGAGGCGCAAAGGCAGGCTGGCGCTGAGATCGCGCCGAACGCTCACCGGTCGCTTGAGGAACAGCTCATGGCGATTCAAGCCCGCCTCCAGCTGGCTCACCGCATGCTCCGCCGGCTTCAGCGTGTTGGGGCGCAGGTGCTGGCCGCTCTTTGGCCCGGCGAGATGATTCCCCACACCCCTAGTCGGACTGCCGACTGGCTGGAGGTAGCAGCCGGCCGCTTCGAGGCCTGGAAGGCTTCTGCAGCTCGATCAGGTGCCATGCGGGCGCTGGAGTTTGTCAAAGCCTGGTATCCTGAGCTGAGCTTGGACCAGCTGGCCACCTGGCGGCAGGAGACCGACACGGAGCTGGAGCCGGCGCGGCCGGCTATCATCCAGCATGGCTCGGTGATCGCCGACTACATCGACACCAGCGCCTTTGCTCCTGAGGTGGATGATAACTGCGTTGCCCAGCCGGAGGAGTGGTTCGGGCTGAACCCAGCAGATGACGAGGACTCGACGAAGGAGATCGACTCCAGCGACGAGGGCGAGGAGGAGGAGGAGGGTGAAGACGCCGTGCCAGATGGTGGAGCAGCCGGCCAGCCTCAGCTTGACCATGCCTCCAGCAACAAGGCGCGTGCGAGCGCACCGCCTGCAGCCGGCGATGATTAAGCCGAGACTCGCCAGCCGGCCACTCCCCCAGCCAGTGCTGCCATCTCCACCGACCAGCCCGGCTCCCCTGCTGCGCCCTTAGCCTAATCTGCCGCCTTTACTTTCCTGTTTTATTACTCTTTGAACAATATTTTGTTAAGTTTGCGCAGTTCCACCCACTGGGGGTGTATTCAAACTATATTGACTGCCGGCCTGTTGAAGGCCTTATGTGTAAATATAATCATGCATGTGTTTGGCTTTCCATTGTTCTTGCTTTTCATCCTTTGGCTGTTTCCTTTGCCGCCCTCCCTTGGTTGCCGCCTTCCCAGCCGGACAGCTGCTCTGCAGTCTGTGGCTGGAGAGGTGCTTGGCCGGTTGGGAGGGCAAGTACTCTAGCTTTCTTGGATTGTAGCGAAGTGACTGGGAAGCCGGCCAGCCGGCTGTTCTGACAGCCGGTAGGCGTGGTTGGAGGCCGGCTTGAGTTATATAAGTTCGTTAGTCCTTAGCCGTTTTTTGTGTGGCCATCCTTTCCTGCCTTTGGCTCTTGCCAGTCGGACAGTCGGTTCTTCGAGCTACGACTTACAACAAGAGAGGGCTCGGGTGCTGGCACACTACTTGTCTAACTTCAGGTAGAACTTTTAATATAACTGAAGGCGGCCAGTCCCCGGGTCGACTAGTCGAACCCGGTGCCAGGTAGAGAATCAAATGTAATAGTACATTCATGGGTATGGCACTCGTCATTCATAGATAAAGGAGGGTAGTCCCCGAGTGCGCCTCGGGGGGCCCGTTGTCTTGTACTTAATACAAAAAGGTAGCGTGATACATACTGCTTTTAACTGTAAAATCTTCTCAGGAGATTGGCATTCCATGGTTGTTCCGACTCCTTGCCGGAATCATCCCTCTTGCGTGCCCTCGGCTTCTGTGCGTCGATCAGGTAGTAGGAGTCGTTGCCTAGGGCCTTGCTGATGACGAAGGGGCCTTCCCAAGGGGCCGAGAGCTTGTGCTGGCCAGCTGTTCCCTGGATCAGCCGGAGCACAAGATCGCCTTCTTGGAAGGATCTTGGCTTGACCTTCCGGTTGTGGTAACGGCGCAAACCCTGCTGGTAGATGGCGGACTGGCTGAGTGCTAACAGCGGGCCTTCTTCCAGCAGGTCGACACCGTCTTCTCGCGCTTCCTTGGCCTCCGCCTCCGTGTACATGGTGACACGAGGCGAGTCGAACTCGATGTCAGTTGGGATGACAACCTCGACATCATATACAAGGAATAAAGGAGTGAAGCCGGTTGACTTGTTCGGGGTAGTACGCAGACTCCAGAGGACAGCCGGCAGCTCATCGAGCCAGCAGCCGGCCGAACGCTCCAGTGGTACGACCAGTCGGGGCTTGATGCCAGAGAGGATAAGGCCATTTGCTCGCTCGACCTAGCCGTTTGACTGCGGGTGGGCAACGGACGCTATGTCTAGTCGGATGCCCTGTGTCACGCAGAAATGTGCCAGTGCTCCCTTGGCAAAGTTTGTGTCGTTGTCGGTGATGATGCTGTGTGGTATACCATACCGAGTGGTGATGTCAGCGATGGATGTCACGGCAGTCGGCCCGTTCAGCTTCTTGATTGGCCGCTTCAATCCACTTGGTGAATTTGTCCATGGCGACAAGCAGATGTGTCATGCCGCCGCGGGCTGTCTTGAATGGGCCCACCATGTCCAGCCCCCAAACGGCAAAGGGCCAGGTGAGGGGGATGGTCTTGAGTGCAGAAGCCGGCAGGTGTTGCTTGGAGCTGAAGACTTGGCATCCTTTGCAGCATTTGACTAATTCCTTGGCGTCTTCCAAAGCAGTCGGCCAGAAGAAACCATGGCGGAAAGCTTTGGTGACAAGTGATCTTGAGGCCGTGTGGTGGCCGCATTCGCCTTGGTGGATATCCTTGAGGATTGCTATGCCCTTCTCTGGCTCGATGCAGCGCTGGAAGACTCCAGTGACGCTACGCTTAACAAGTTCTCTGTTTATTATTGCATATGCTCCGGCTCGGCGTTGAACTAGTCTTGCCGAGATCTCATCAGTCGGCAGCTCTCTATTTACTAGGAAGTTGAGGATGGGCTGGGCCCATGATGGAGCTGTGACTTCTTCTGTTGTCAGTACGGCTGCTGTGACCCGGGTGGGTGGGTTGGGTGGTGGAGAGTTGGAGTTGGCCACCGCCTGTTGTGTCCTTGCAGTCCCCGGGTCGATTGCTGCAGTCCCCGGGCCGACTGCTGCAGTCCCCGGGCCGGGTTCTGAAGTCCCTGAGCCGGGTGCGACTACGGCGGTCCCCGGGCCGCTTGTCGAAGTCCCCGAGCCGCCTGCTGGGTTCCCCCAGTCGGATCCGACTGCATCAGGGGCAGGCGGTAGGAAGATGGAGTCCGATTCTGGAGATGGCTTGACAGACGGTTTGAGGAGGCGCTGGAGAGAGACGCCGGTTGGTATAGCTTCTCGGGTGGAGCCGATCCGTGCCAGGGCATCTGCTTGCTCGTTGTCGGCCCGTGGCACGTGGAGGAACTCGCACCCTTCAAAGTATCCGCTGATTTGCTGGACGAGGAATCGATAGCCCGCGATGTTTGCGTCCTTGGCGTCCCAGTCGCCAGATGACTCCTGGACCACCAAATCCGAGTCGCCATAACACAGGATCTGGCGTATGCCGAGTTCTTTGGCTAGCCGGAGCCCGTGTATGAGCGCCTCGTACTCAGCCACATTGTTGGAGGCGGCAAAATGGATTTGCAATGTGTATCTGAGCTTGTCGCCCTTGGGAGAGGTGAGGACGATGCCGGCTCCCAAGTCGGTGCGCATCTTGGATCCGTTGAAGTGCATCCACCAATGTGTGGAGTCGGGAGCCGGCGGTAGGTACTGGGTCTCGGCCCAGTCGACAAGGAAGTCGGCCAATGCTTGGGACTTGATGGCGGTGCGGGGCTGGTAGAAGATCGTGTAAGGAGCCAGCGCAGTGGCCCACTTAGCCACCCGGCCGGATGCATCCCGGCTGCCTATGATCTCGGCAAGCGGGGCAGTGCATACGACCGTGATGGGATGCTCTTGAAAGTAGGGCTTCAGCTTCTTGGCGGCAAAGTACACTCCATAGCACATCTTCTGGTAATGCGGGTAGTTTTGCTTCGAGGTGGACAGTACTTCGCTTAAATAATATACCGGCCTCTGGACTAACTGAGCTCGGCCTTCTTCTGGGTGCTGGACCACGATGACTGTACTGACCACTCGGCTAGTCGCAGCAATGTAAAGGAGCTTGGGCTCTTTCTCAGTCGGCGCTGCCAGGACAGGTGGTGTGGTCAGCATCTTCTTCAACTCGTGGAAAGTTTGGTCTGCTTGGTCGTTCCACTCGAAGTGGGTGGACTTCTTCATGAGTCGGTACAGGGGGAGAGCCTTCTCCCCTAGCCGGCTGATAAAGCGGTTTAGGGAGGCCAGGTACCCGGTAAACTTCTGAACGTCTCGCAACTTGGTAGGAATCTCCATCCTCTCTATGGCCTTGATCTTCACTGGGTTGCACTCAATGCCGCGTTCGGAGACCAAAAAGCCTAGAAGCTGGCCGGCTGGTACTCCGAACACGCATTTCTCAGGGTTGAGCTTGATCTGGAATCGGCGCAAGTTGGCAAATGTTTCTCTGAGGTCTTCCAGCAGGGTGCCGCGCTTCTCCGTCTTCACCACAATATCGTCTACATAGACGTGGGCATTTCTGCCGAGTTGCTTGAGGAGGCATTTCTGCATGCAACGCTGGAAAGTGGCACCGGCATTTCTCAAGCCGAATGTCATAGTCAGGTAGCAGAAAGCTCCGAATGGTGTGATGAAGGCGGTCTTCAGGCGGTGGGCTGGGTCCAACTTGATCTGGTGGTATCCTGAGTTAGCATCCAAGAAACTCAACAGCTCGCATCCGGCTGTGGAGTCTATCACTTGATCGATCCGTGGTAGGGCAAATGGATCTTTGGGGCAGGCTTTGTTGAGGCTGGTGTAATCTATACACATACGCCATTTATTGTTCTTCTTCAGCACCAAGACCGGGTTGGCAAGCCACTCTGGAAAAAACACCTCCATAATGAAGCCGGCGGCCAGGAGCTGGACTATCTCTTCTCCTATGATCCTTCTTTTCTCCTCCGACAGTCGGCGGAGAGGCTGCTTGACTGGTTTCGCATCCGCTCGGACGTGTAGCTTGTGCTCGGCGAAATCCTTCAGAACACCCGGCATGTCCTTTGGGGACCATGCAAAGATGTCCCAATTCTCACGGAGGAAGTTGACGAGCTCGCCTTCCTATTTACTGTCCAGGTTTGCACCAATGACAACAAACCTCTCCGGGTCCAGAGGTATCTTCTTTGTCTCCTTGGCTGGCTGGAAGGAGCCCTGAGCATCATATTCCTTGGGGTTGGGGGACAGGGCCGGCAGCTTGCCGGCCATGGCCACGACTCGGTCCAACATCTTCCTCTCTTCAGCAATCACGAGGGACTCGACCAGTCGGCTGCTGGCCGCCGCGCACTGGATGGACTTCTTGTAGTCTCCGGCTATAGTGATGATCCCCTTTGAACTCAGCATCTTCATCTTGAGGTAGGCGCAGTGGGGCACAGCCATGAACTTGGCCAGGGTAGGTCGGCCAAGCAAGGCGTGGTAAGGGCTTTCTAGGTCCACTACTTCAAACCAGATCGCTTCTCGGCGAAAGTGATCCTTGTCTCCGAAGAGAACATCCATCTTGATCTTGCTGATTGGGGAATAGGACAGGCCGGGTACGATGCCATGGAACACAGTCCGGCTTGGCATGAGCTGCTTCGCCTTGAGGTTCAACTTCTCCATTGTGTCACGGTATAGTATGTTGATGCTGCTTCCACCATCAATCAGCACGCGGGAGAAACGGGCAGCTCGCCTTTCCGTCGCGAGGGTGGCGTCCAACACTAATGCGTAGGAGCCGGGAGACGGCATTACCTCTGGGTGATCGGCCCGGCTCCAGCTGATAGGCCTTTCAGACCAATGCATGAACTCGGGGTTGCTTGAGGCGACCGCGTTGACTTCTTGGTGCTGTCGGCGCCGACTGCGCTTGTCTTCAATCTGGCTCGTGAAGACGACGTAGGCGGCATGCTCATCTGGGAACTCATCCTGAATGGCTCCGACTGCTGGTCGAACAGCCGGCTGCTGAGGGGCTGGAGGCGGCGGCGGCACCAGCCCTTCGCCCTTGGAGATCCGCGTGAGCCAATGGCACTTCCGGGTTGTGTGGTTGGACGGCTTCGCGCCGCTGTGGAACTTGCAAGGGGCATCGAGGGTTTGCTCGTAGGAGAAGGCCGGCTGCCAAGCCAGCCTGCTGCCCTTCTTCTTGGGAGCGGGCCGCTCTTCGGGCTGCTCATCTTCGATGGTGGCTACTTGCCGACTGGTGGAAGGCGGCATAGGGACCTTGCGCTTGTGGTCGTTCTGGTAGGGGCGTCGGCTGGAGTCACCAGTCGGCGTCTTGGGAGCCGGAGCGAGCACCTTTCTAGAGGCGTCCACTCGGAGCTCGGTCTTCATCGAGGAGTCGCCCGTGGCGTACTTGTCTGCTATGATCAGCAGCTCGTCGAGGGTAGTCGGCTTGTCGCAGAGGAGTCGGTGCTTGAGGAGGGTGCCCTCTCGGCACCCGGCGGTGAAGTACTCTATGGCTTGAACCTCGTGCACCCCCTCGCAGGAGTTGCGGAGCTCGGCCCAACGCGTGAGGTAGTCGCGAGTTGATTCGCTGGGCCCTTGGACGCATAAGGAGAGCTGGCGGGGCTTGGGAGGCCGCTTGTATGTGCTGGTGAAGTTGCGGACGAAGACTTCCATGAAGTCTAGCCAGCTGTTGACGCTGTTCAGCCAGGTGCGTGCCGTGCCTTGAAGCATGAGAGGGACGTACTTCACGGCAACGCGCCTGTTGCCGTTTGCTATGCTCACTGCGGTAGAGTACTCGATCAGCCAATCTTCCGGCTTCACGGAGGCGTTGTATTTTGGCGTGTCTCTTGGGAGTGAGAACCCTTTGGGGAAGGGCTCGTCGCGGATGCGGGGGCCAAAGCAAGGCGGGCCGACATCATCTTCTTCTTCTAGCGCCAGGGATCACGCTAGGCGGTCGATCCGGTGGCGGGCATCATTCTCGCCGACTCCTTCGCGGTGGCCTAGTCGGCCACCGAGAGTTGGATGCGTGCAGGCGGCGGGGTGGGATATCTCTCCCCACGAGGCGGGGGGGGGGGAGGCGGATTGCCTTGTCGTTCCACCGCTCGGGGGCGACCTTCTGCATCGCGCTCAATGGTGACCCGAGTCCGGCTGCGGCTAGCAGCCGGCTCCTTGTCTTTCCTTGCGTGGGCGCCGCTTGCAGTCGGCGTCCGGGATGTCCCAGCGTGTTCTCAGCGTGGGGGAGGACTCTCAGCGTGGGCGCCGGCTTCATGCCGTTCTGCGGCCGCGTCGATCAGCTGGTGGATGTGTCTAGTCATGTAGGGGAGCTCATCAGCCCCCAGCCCGTTCAGCTCGTCTACGGTCGCCTGAGCGGCACACCGGTTCTCGAGGGGCGTGGCCTAGACTGGGCGGTCTGCTCCCAGCATGCTGGCGATGGCCGCGCCGCGCTTCTTGACGAGGCTGTCTCGGCTCGGCCCGCCAAGAGGTGGCGTACCAAAGGCGGCGCGGTCGACTTCGCGCTGGTGAGCCTCAGTGAGGCGTCTCATGGATGCTATCTTCTGGCCCTCCGCGATGAGGGCGAGGCGGCGTGCCTCCAGAGTCTCGGCGTCGGCGTCGGCCGAGATGGGGACGGACAAGTCGTGCAGCGCCGCTTGTAGGGCGTCGTGGGCGTTCTCGCCCGAGACGGTGCCGTGGCTGATGACCAGCACCTCAGTGACAGCGCTGCTGCCACTGTCGGCTCGAGGGAGAGGGTCATCGATGATCACCATGTCGGTGGGGAAGGCGTCAAGCGATGCCGTGTCAGAGTCGACAAGCATCGGGTCGGTGGAGCCGACCGGCTCCAAGTCCACAACAAGCTCGCTGGAGACGTGAAGCTGGTCGAGGAGGCTCACGAGGCGACTCTCGGGGTAGTCTGTGCCCGCGTCGGACGCGGGCTCGTCGGAGATGCGAGTCTTGCCAAGAAGGTCGGTGAGGCAGCTCACCGCGCAGGCATCGTCGACGCCTTGTAGCGCGTCAGGGCAAGCGCCATCGGGCGTAGCGGGCTGGCTACACTCGCGGGGGAGGAAAAGGGTTCCCGTCCAGAACAGGTCTCCGGACGACGGTGCACCTGGCCCCACGGTGGGCGCCAAATGTCGGGTGGTAGGTGCGACATATGCCAATGGGTGGCTTATCATTGTGGGAGCCAGTAAGACATCGCCGGTGCCTGGAAACGGGATAAGGCGAAGACATGCACGCCGACGAATCTTACCCAGGTTCGGGGCTCTCCATGGAGATAACACCCCTAGTCCTGCTCTGCGGGGTCTCCGCATGATCACTAGATCAACACAAGTAGCTACAAGTGCTCCTTGAGCTGTTTGGCTAGGGGAAGAAGAAGGGCAAGGCTAGCTCTCCTTTTCTCTCTATGTGGTGTGTAAAACTCTATGAGATCAACCCTTTGCATGGGTGTCCCGGGGGATTTATATAGGCCTACCCCCAGGGGTACAATGGTAATCCGGCTGGGTGCGGGTCCCAGCCGTCAGTGTCTGTGCTCGCCGGCTTCTCCGCCGGCCGTTGGGGCCCGCCGACTGCCGGCCTCTTGGCCGACAGGCCGGCCCCACCGCCTGGGGGCCTTGTCATAACCGTACTTTATTGGTGTGTCCGAACGTCATAACCGTACTTTATTGGATATAGTGCAATCTATGATGTCTCTTACCAATTTACCACTATTGTTTTGGGGTTATGCATTAGAGACAGCTACATTCACCTTAAATAGGGCACCATCAAAATCCGTTGAGACGACGCCTTATGAACTGTGGTTTGGCAAGAAACCAAAGTTGTCGTTTCTTAAAGTTTGGGGTTACGATGCTCATATGAAAAAGTTTCATCCTGATAAGCTCAAACCCAAATCGGAGAAATGTGTCTTCATAGGATACCCAAAGGAGACAGTTGGGTACAACTTCTATCACAGTTCCAAAGGCAAGACATTCGTTGCTAAGAATGGATCCTTTCTAGAGAAGGAGTTTTCTCTTGAAAGAAGTGAGTGGGAGGAAAGTAGAACTTGATGAGGTAACTGTACCTGCTCCCTTATTGGAAAGTAGTTCATCACAGAAATCTGTTCCTGTGACTCCTACACCAATTAGTGAGGAAGTTAATGATGATGATCATGTAACTTCAGATCAAGTTACTACCAAACCTCATAGGTAAACCAGAGTAAGATCCGCACCAGAGTGGTACGGTAATCCTGTTCTGGAGGTTATGTTACTAGACCATGATGAACCTACGAACTATGAAGAAGCGATGGTGAGCCCAGATTCCGCAAAATGGCTTGAGGCCAAGAAATCTGAGATGAGATCCATGTATGAGAACAAAGTGTGGACTTTGGTTGACTTGCCCGATGATCGGCAAGCCATTGAAAATAAATGGATCTTCAAGAAGAAGACTGACGCTGACGGTAATGTTACTGTCTATAAAGCTCGACTTGTTGCGAAAGGTTTTCAACAAGTTCAAGGGATTGACTACGATGAGACCTTCTCACCCGTAGCGATGCTTAAGTCTGTCCGAATCATGTTAGCAATTGCCGCATTTTATGAAATCTGGAAAATGGATAAACAAAACTGCATTCCTTAATGGATTTATTAAAGAAGAGTTGTATATGATGCAACCAGAAGGTTTTGTCAATCCTAAAGGTGCTAACAAAATATGCAAGCTCCAGCGATCCATCTATGGACTGGTGCAAGCATCTCGGAGTTGGAATATATGCTTTGATAAGTTGATCAAAGGATATAGTTTTATACAGACTTGCGGTGAAGCCTGTATTTACAAGAAAGTGAGTGGGAGCACTACAACATTTCTGATAAGTATATGTGAATAACATATTGTTGATCGGAAATAATGTAGAATTATTCTGTAAAGCATAAAGGAGTGTTTTGAAATGAGTTTTTCAAAGAAAGACCTCGGTGAAGCTGCTTACATATTGAGCATCAAGATCTATAGAGATAGATGAAGACGCTTGATAAGTTTTTCAATGAGTACATACCTTAACAAGATTTTGAAATAGTTCAAAATAGAACAGTCAAAGAAAGAGTTCTTGCCTGTGTTACAAGGTGTGAAATTGAGTAAAGACTCAAAGCCCGACCACGGCAAAAGATAGAAAGAGAATGAAAGTCATTCCCTATGCCTTGGCCATAGGTTCTAGAAAGTATGCCATGATGTGTACCAGATCTATTGTATACCCTACACTGATTTTGGCAAGGGAGTACAATAGTGATCTAGGAGTAGATCACTGGACAGCGGTCAAAATTATCCTTAGTGGAATAAGGAAATGTTTCTCGATTATGGAAGTGACAAAAGGTTCGTCGTAAAGGGTTACGTCGATGCAAGTTTTGACACTAAATCTAGATGACTCTAAGTCTCGGTCTAGATATATATTGAAAGTGGGAGCAATTAGCTAGAGTAGCTCCATGCAGAGCATTGTAGACATAGAAATTTGCAAAATACTTACGGATCTGAATGTGACAGACCCGTTGACTAAAATTATCTCACAATCAAAACATGATCACACCTTAGTACTCTTTGGGTGTTAATCACATAGCGATGTGAACTAGATTATTGACTCTAGTAAACCCTTTGAGTGTTGGTCACATAGAGATGTGAACTATGGGTGTTAATCACATGGTGATGTGAACTATTGATGTTAAATCACATGGCGATGTGAACTAGATTATTGACTCTAGTGCAAGTGGGAGACTGAAGGAAATATGCCCTAGAGGCAATAATAAAGTTATTATTTATTTCCTTATATCATGATAAATGTTTATTATTCATGCTAGAATTGTATTAACCGGAAACTTGATACATGTGTGAATACATAGACAAACAGAGTGTCACTAGTATGCCTCTACTTGACTAGCTCGTTAATCAAAGATGGTTATGTTTCCTAGCCATAGACATAAGTTGTCATTTGATTAACGAGATCACCTCATTAGGAGAATGACGTGATTGACTTGACCCATTCCGTTAGCTTAGCACTCGATCGTTTAGTATGTTGCTATTGCTTTCTTCATGACTTATACATGTTCCTATGACTATGAGATTATGCAACTCCCGTTTACCAGAGGAACACTTTGTGTGCTACCAAACGTCACAACGTAAATGGGTGATTATAAAGGTGCTCTACAGGTGTCTCCAATGGTACTTGTTGGGTTGGCGTATTTCGAGATTAGGATTTGTCACTCCGATTGTCGGAGAGGTATCTCTGGGCCCACTCGGTAATGCACATCACTATAAGCCTTGCAAGCATTGCAACTAATAAGCTAGTTGCGGGATGATGTATTACGGAACGAGTAAAGAGACTTGCCGGTAACGAGATTGAACTAGGTATTGAGATACCGACCATCGAATCTCGGGCAAGTAACATACTGATGACAAAGGGAACAACGTATGTTGTTATGCGGTCTGACTGATAAAGATCTTCGTAGAATATGTGGGAGCCAATATGGGCATCCAGGTCCCGCTATTGGTTATTGACCGGAGACGTGTCTCGGTCATGTCTACATAGTTCTCGAACCCGTAGGGTCCGCACGCTTAAAGTTACGATGACAGTTTTATTATGAGTTTATGTATGTTGATGTACCGAAGGAGTTCGGAGTCCCGGATGAGATCAGGGACATGACGAGGAGCCTCGAAATGGCCGAGACGTAAAGATCGATATATTGGACGACTATATTCGGACTTCGGAAAGGTTCCGAGTGATTTGGGTATTTTTCAGAGTACCGGAGAGTTACGGGAATACGTATTGGGCCTTATTGGGCCATACGGGAAAGAAGAAAAAGGGCCTCAAGGGTGGCCGCACCCCTCCCCTTGGTCTGGTCCGAATTGGACTAGGGAAGGGGGGCGCCCCCTTCCTTCCTTCTCTTTTTCCCTTCCTCTTTTCCTATTCCATATGGGAGGTGGAATCCTACTAGGACTAGGGAGTCCTAGTAGGACTCCACACTTGGTGCGCCCCCTCCTAGGGCCGGCCTCCTCCTCCCTTGCTCCTTTATATACGGGGGCAGGGGGGCACCCTAGAGACACAACAATTGATCCTTGAGATCTCTTAGCCGTGTGCGGTGCCCCCCTCCACGATATTACACCTCGATAATACCGTTGCGGAGCTTAGGCGAAGCCCTGCGTCGGTGGAACATCATCATCGTCACCACGCCGTCGTGCTGACGAAACTCTCCCTCAACACTCGGCTGGATCGGAGTTCGAGGGACGTCATCGAGCTGAACATGTGTAGAACTCGGAGGTGCCGTACGTTCAGTACTTGATCGGTCGGATCGTGAAGACATACGACTACATCAACCGCGTTGTGATAACGCTTCCGCTGTCGGTCTACGAGGGTACGTGGACAACACTCTCCCCTCTCGTTGCTATGCATCACCATGATCTTGCGTGTGCGTAGGAATTTTTTTTGAAATTACTACGTTCCCCAACAGCCTCGCCCTTGATGACGAGGGCTTCGTGGAGGTAAGCGTGGCTACAGTGCCGCCACCTTGCGGGCTCTCACTGTAGCCTCACCTCGTCTTGTCTCCTTAATGATGCACATGTTTCGAGGGAGGGAGGTAGCCGACTATTGGGAGCCAGCTATGCCCCAGGCCGACTACGGGAGGCCGGGCCGCCTTCGAGCGTCTCTCTGGCTAAAGGGGCCCGCCGCCCACGGGCCGTACTAGCGCCTGTCGTGGGTGACGTCGAGGTCAACATGGCTACAGGGCCGCGCCGGACGGGGGATGGCTGACCCGTACGGCGCCCTGTGGCCATGCATGTTCCGGGATTCGGGGGTGGTAGGCTGTACTGCAGCCACGCCCCGTCTTATCAGCGTTATGTGGGTGCAGCCCTGGTGGGTGCAGTCTTGGCCGGCTTCTGGGAGTCGGTCCTCTTGGGCCGGCTTCCTGGAGTTGGCCATCTCGTAGCTTTCTTCAGGAAGGTTTTTGAGGCCGGGTCGCCTTCTGGTAGTCGGCCTTGGGGCTAGCCGGCCAGAGGAAGGCGGCCCCATGCTCTGGATGCTTGAAGGCTCGATTGGCCTGATAATTTTTCGAAGAGCCAGGGGGAGTCGGTTAGGCTACCCGTGGCCATTTACTCCGACACTCCGTCTAGGTGTAATAAGTCATGTTAGAAGTTGCAGCGGGACCAAGGTGCAAGCAGATTGGAGGAGAAGGAGAAACTTGACCGGTCATTCCTCCATTCAAAGCCCTGATTTCTGTCTCTAAATGCAACAATTAATCCAAACAACTAAGAGATTCCGTTTTAGCTACCATGCAGGGCCACGTATTAACTCGCATGCAAGCCGACTTTGATTTCTTGACTGATCAACGCGTAGTTGCGCTCCATGCATTGGGTTTCCGGGGGAGATAACAAGGCAGAGTAAGGAGCGTTTGGTTACATTGCTTAGGCTGGTCATAGTGGTGAGTAACTTGGACTAGTACAACATGCATATGTTACTAGTCTATGTTACTACTACGCGAAGTTTGCCATCGGAAGCGAGCTGATCTGGCTCTCCTGAGCTAGCAAGGTTTTTCTAGCCCACCCAAGCTAGCTGGCCCACAAAAGCTAACATATTTTAATAGTTCCAAACGCCTAACCTTGCCCAGCTATGCTATAAGCTGTTCTTGCTAAGGATCCAAACGCTCCCTAAGTAACAACGCTCACTAGCAACGAGGCCAGGAGGGGATTGAGATGCGAAGTTAATGGACGACGCCTAAACATTTTGGGAATATCTGATTTCCGTAAGATGACTTAACACCTAGACGGAGGGAGTACTACTCCTCAGTCCAGGTTTGATGGAATATTCGTCTCCTCTTCTCTTCTTGTACGTGCTCCATTTGTATCTCACTTCCTGTGGCTTCGCACTCGCACGATTTTCCTATTCTATGAACCTGTGTGTGCGTGTGCGTGTGTGTGTGTTTAACAACATGTGTGTGTGTGTTAGAGAGAGCGACAGATCGACCTACTCCTACAGAGAGATGGTGTGTAGTGTACGATTTTAGCCGCGAGAGTCGGTGCATCCTCTCGTTTCCGGGCGTCCGGTAGGGACAGGAGGACAGCTGCCACGCCCGCTCCTGACCAGCCTGGCCCACCCAAAGCCCCTCCATCACCCGCGTGTGCTTCCCGCCCAAACCGGTCAGCATCGCTCCAAAGAATCGGTGCCGCATTCATGCCCGGGCAGAGCGGACGCGACCTCTCACTGGCGCCTACGTTGAAGGAAGAAGCGGATTCAAGAGTGATGGTTGCTTCGTCCGTCCAACTTACTGCTGGGTCTATGTGATTTGATGGCTCATTGGTCATTATTACTGAGGTGGTAGGACAGCTGGATGTCCCACGCTTTCGGCGAAAGGAGGTACTACTAGATTACAACTTTCTCCATTCTTACGGCGGAGGAGTGCAAGAGCAGTGAAAACACGCAGGCTCAGTGATTACATGGCCCACCTCACACTATCACCATATTTTCTAGACACCGTGTGACACCTAACTCTTTATATAGTACTCCCTCCGTTCCTAAATATAAGTCTTTGTAGAGATTGCACTAGGTGGAGTACATACGGAACAAAATGAATGAATCTACACTTAAAATGCATCTATATACATCCGTATGTGGTTCATGGTGAAATCTCTACAAAGACTTATATTGAGGAACGGAGGAAGTACTTGTATAGTACGTACTGTAATTTATCAGCGAGATAGTACAATGCTATGAAGCTTCCAGCTTCTGTTACATGTATCTTGCGTCCAAGGTTGCCTGTTGCAACATTTCATCAACTACAAAGGAGACTAACATGCATGCTATTGCATCTCAATGATTGACAAATCATAGCAAATATGTACTCCCTCCGTTCCAAAATAAGTGTCTCAACTTTATGCTACATAGGGAGCAAAATGAGTGAATCTACACTCTAAAATACGTCTATATACATCAGTATTTGGAGTATGTACTAGTAGTTCATATTGAGATCTACTAAAGGACATATATATTCCAAACAATATGATAATCTCTCTAACCAAGGTAGTAGGGACGAGGAGTAAACGGAGGGAGTAGTAAAATTTTCTCCTCGTCCTGCGAGCCACCGCGCACGTGGGCGAGGGAGCGGGCGTAAGGCGTACAATACTACTACTACTACTACTACTACTACTACTACTACTACTACTACTACTACTACTCATGCAGTCCCTAGCCATTGAAATAGAGACAACTAAAGAAAAAAACAATCCATGCAGTCCCTAGCCCTTGAACCGTAAACCCTAACCAGGCTTTAATTTGCTGGCAACGTCGGCGCTTCCTAAGAAATGAAGTTTGGAACCCTTTGACCATCGGATCATTTTGTGCAGTTTCACCAAAATCGAGATGAGCATCCCTGTGGCAAAGAAATTGAAGAAGCGTGATTAGAATAAGATTACTGGGACTAGTTGATGAGACATAAACTCATCACAAATATAGTACGTAAAAGCCAGTAGAGGTATGTGCGGGGCAAAGAAGTAGAGAAATATCCACATGGAGTGATGTGGGCAGCTGGAGCAGTGGTGCAAGCCGGCTGTAAAGGGAGTTGTACCTGAGGGATGTCGGGACGTAGCTCAACGTAGAGGAGGGCGGCGGGAGGAGGCAACTACCCACGTCGCGGCAGTGAGCAATGGACGAAGGCAACCTCACCGGCTTTGTGAGAGAGAATGGCGGGGACCCCTGATCGGGACGTGCCGACAGTGGGTTTTCGCCGTCGGCGACGGCGACCACATCTACACTAAGCATCCACCCCTTCCCCCGGCGGACGTGATCCATCGGGATGTTAGAGATGTGGCCACAGTGGTTTTGTGCGATAGAGTGTGAAAACTGAAGAGAGCAACCCCAGCAAGCAACCGTGTAGGCTCGTCCTGCCTATGTATATAGTGGAGCGGTTTCCTTTTCTCTCCATATGAACCTATTTATATTGCGTACGTGCCACTAAAGAAAAAAACTTTATTTATAAATGACGCGGCACCTACTACTCATTCTCCCATAAACCTTGCACTTGGCATCTCCAAACTATTAACCTTGCGATTGGCTCTTCGCCTCTTCGAGAAGTCGAGCAATAATGGTACTGCAGTATATATATCATTCTGGCTATATGAGACCGAATGAATTGCTGCACGTCCACCACGTGGCGAGGGTCGAGGGGCGAGGGAGAGTGCATATTATTATGTCCATTTCAATATGGACTACATACGGAGCACAATGAGTGAATCTACACTCTAAAATACGTCTATATACATCAGTGTTTGGAGTATGTACTAGTACTCCCTCCGTCCCAAAATTCTTGTCTTAGCTTTGTCTAGATACGGATGTATCTAATACTAAAACGTGACTTGATACATCCGTATTTAGACAAATCTAAGACAAGAATTTTGGGACGGAGGGAGTAGTTCATATTGAAATCTACTAAAGGACATATATTCCAAACAATATGATAATCTCTCTAACCAAGGTAGGGATGAGGAGTAAATGGAGGGAGTACTAGTAAAATTTTCTCCTCGTCCTGCGAGCCACCGCGCGCGTGGGCGAGGGAGCGGGCGTAAGGCGTAGTAAGCAAGCTTCACCTCATCCTGCGAGCCACCGCGCCCGTGGGCGGGGGAGACAGCGTACTAAGCAAGCTTCTCCTCGTTCCGCGAGTTGATGAGACACATCAAAAGTACTCCAGTGTATAGAGGCTTGCCTCTAAGGTAGGCCCCACATGGTTTGCCTCTTTTTTAACATAACGCGTCAAGTCGCAATTTGTTTGTTCACCCGTGGTAGACGATCCTCCCTCCATCTAGTGGACAACCAGTACACGTGTCAAATTACCACGTGGGCTGCCTTTTCATACAGAAATGAGCTCCACCGTGTACCCGCGCGGGTCTGGTTGGGAAAGAGACGGGAGTACGTGCGCCGTGCGTGCACCTCTTCTCTTCGTGCACGTCCCCCACCTACGTGGGTGTGTGTGAGAGATACAAACCTAGACAAATGGCTTGTGCGTTCGTGAGTGTTTTTTGTTTTGGGGGGGGGGGAGGTTGATTTCGTGAATGTATTTGTGGGAATGTGTGTCGATGACATCTCAAACAAAATTTTGCATGCAATGTGTGTGAAATGGAGGCCTATCCATATCATATATAGAGGGTCGGGCGATCCACGAGAAGAGAGTGAGGGGTCATAGATATCGATAGAGTCGAAGAGAGGATCAAGTGGGTGGGTGCGAGATCGATGAAGAGAGCCATCGAAATTGTGTGTGTGTGCAAGTCAAAGATATAGGGCGACTGACCTAGTTACCAGAACGTCAGAGGGCACATGTCAAGTTTGTGTGTGGCAGGGAGACATGACTAGAGCGCTCGATGTATCGGTGTGTGTGTGTGGGAGGGGGTGGGGGGAGGGGTAGGCAGAGGCCTAACTATAGAGGTAGAACGACTCGTATATGTGTTGAGAAGGAGAGACCTAGCATGTCTTGAGGGAGATCGGTCGACATCCATACATAACTGAAGGACGAGAAATAGGATGGGACAGAGAGAGAGAGAGAGAGGGAGGGAGAGGGGTAGAGTGCTGGATGGGTGATGGAGTTGCTTCTCGAAGATGGTGGGAGAGGCCTACTAGACAAACTGAGGGTGGAACTGCAATATTATCAATAAGAGTGGGGATGTGTTTCTGTGTGTGCCTGTGCATGATAGATCTGTCGGGACACATCCATGGATGATGAAGGGGAACCATCTGTTTGGTAAGCAAACCTAACTAGATCGGTAGATCAATTGTTGTTTGTCGGAGGAAGGGAGAGACATAACTAATGAGGTAGATCGATCGGCGCGTGGGGAAAAACGAGTTATAAGGACCTAGCTAGCTATATGTATAGCGGGAGATCGGTCGGTCTACGTCCATTTGTTAGAGGCAAATAAGGCCCGACGAGACGGATAGACAGAGAGAATGGATCTAGGAGGTGGTGCGAGAGGCCCAGCTACTAGCTAGATAGGGGGAGGAGTGTGTGGTTGTGAGATCGATGAAAAGAGGGGCGAGAGTTTACACATGTGGGGGACCGTATGAGAGACACGAGGCAAGGACACATAAAGGAGGGGATTGAAGGTGCGTGTGTATGTTGTAGGCAGACATCGCTGGAGAGGTTTATCGATCGGTGTGTGTCGGAAAGGAGTTGTGGAGACTGTGGGAGAACGACCTAAAGAAAAAAAATGAATGTGCGCGATGGATAGAATGCTGAGGGAGGGGGAGGGCGAGGAGGGCGTGTACATGCACGAGAGAAAGTTAGTGGTAGCTACAAAGGTTAGAGGATTGTGTGGGTGTAAGAGACTAACAAAGATCATAATTTGATATGAAAGTGGATTCATATATTTGAATAGGAGATCATAGTGTTTTAAACATATGCATGCATGAATATAGCGGTGATACGCATTTGTGGTTTTGCACATGTTATACCAAAATGTGATAATGCATGGCGTTTGCAACTCACAGCTAAATGTCGAACAATCTAAACCATACTATACATCGAACAATCTCACATTTTATTTGAATTTGTGATAATGTGTGGCGTTTGCAGCTTACAACTAAATATCGAACAATCTAAACAATACTATATATCGAACATTCTCACATTTTATTTGAATTTGTGGTAATGTGTGGTGTTTGCAACTCACATCTAAATACTTGTAGGCGTAGGGGGCGGGGCACCATACATAATGTGATAAACACATTATACATATGAGACATGGTTTAGTTTGTGAAGATCTAGCTAGAGCTTGAAATGTACTATGATTTGAAATCAACATAAAGTGGATTCAAAAAATTGAGTTCGAGTTCATATAGTACACATAGTTCATATGTAACTCAAGACTAATCATGTGGTGTGCTGTGAAGATAATATACAAACGATGGTTTAACTTGACAATAATGACGATTGTAGATCTTATTAAAATAGAGAAACGAATTCAAATGCTTTGACTTCACAACAATCATTATTGTAGACCTTATTCAAATAGAGAAACGAATTCAAATTTAGTTCATATTGAAGCGGTAGTATATACGTTTGAATGCACTAAAACGTTCATTTGAGTATGAGGTTGCATGCATTATACACGTAGCGAAATATTTTAATTGAACATAACATGAATTCAAAGTTTTGAATGACATTTGTAGTGCGAATTGATTTGGTACAGTACACGTTAGGCTTGTCCGAAAATTTCAACCCGCACCTTGTTAGCCCGAAATATTTAAGATATATCTTTGTCTCGTTGTGCTCCGACAACTCCCTCCATCGCAACCCACGCCTTGCTATTCCAAAATTACAACACGCGCGAAAACTCCCACCTCCTGTGAAATCCCGACACGCGAAATGCCCGTGATACCCCTGAACCAAAAGAACTGCCTCAAGTCGGTGGGGGTACTTTCGTAACTTACCCCACATTTCGGACAAGCGCGTCCCTAAGCCATGGTTCCCCACTCCCATCCCATCCGCCCACCCATTCGTACACCGAGGCTGGCAAAACCCGCAAAGCCCCACACCCTCCTCCGTCCGCCACCCAGCCGGAGCCTCTTCCCCAACGACGTCGTCCACAGCAGCACCTCGACGTCCCTCATCCACCGTACCGGATGAGGATCCGTCGTCGATCTGGTCATCCCGCTGGTTCAGCCACCCTGTCCTCCACCTCCAAGGAGCTGCCCCGACGTTCCCCTTGTCTTTCGCACCATTTCCATTCCCACACTGCCGCCTTCACCTGCACCACCAGAAGGGCATCATCATCACCGTTTCCTCGGATGAAGCTGCGGCCTAATCCGCGCCACCAAAGAGGTTGTACACTAATCGCCGCATTTTCTTCTTGATTCGATCTCATGGTGCTGCCGGCGCTCGGTCCCGAGCCGACACGGCGCGACTCTATCCACGGCGGCGTCGCCGGCCACTTCCTCCATGGTGTCGCTCCCTCGATGGCGATGTCCACATCAGTAGGAGCTGCTGCTGCTTTAGATCTCGCTCGTGCTGCTGCTCTGCTCTTGCTCTCGGTCCCCTGCATGGTCTGCTCTTGCTCTTGCTCGCGCTGCTGCTCTCGCTCTTGCTCTTGCTTGCGATGCTGCTCCTATTTAGCTACACTTCAGTCGACTGAATCGACTTTTGGGTCAGTCGATTTTTAGGGGGTGGGGGGGGGGGCTTGCCGGAGTTAAGGAAGAACCAGCCGCAACGGGGAGGAGGGCTCGCTGGAGAGGTACCCCACTATCTATCTTAGGGTTCAGGGTGGGGGCGGTGGTTGCCTGTGGTGGTGGGGCGATGGCGTGCGGATGACCGGGGCGGCGACGGACCGGTAGTGGGGAGTGTTTTCGGGGCGGGCGGGGTGGCACACCGCCGGCCACGGGCGGCGGGGGGCGGCTGTTTGGCTGGTGGTGGCTGGCGGCTCAGGGGGTGGAGGTTGAAGATGAACTGCAGGCCCTTGATTTCGTATCCAACGGCTGCAAAATCGACTGACCAGTGATGAAAAAGTCAGTCGACTGACTTGTAGCCTCACCTCTAGTGCGTTCAGTTTCGACAGTAAAATTTAGTTTCGACAGCAAAATTCAGTTTCGACAATTAAGTTCAGTTTCGATAGTTAAATTCAGTTTCGACAGTTAAGTTCAGAGATGAGGAGCTGATGTATACATCTAGGACTTTGTGGTTATGTATTTTACGTCATCTATTGGAGATGCTATTAGAATTCCACTCAGGTTAACGTTGTCTCTCTTGTTCTGCTTCAGCCTCGGTGTCGTACAATTCACCGGAGCTGCTCCAACGACGAAACCCTCCATCACAGCGGAGCAGTACCTCAGGCTCCATCTCTAGACGCCTAAGATCTTCTTCCCCTCCTCCGACAGCCAAGTCAGCCGGAGCATCCTCACCGGCCAACCCAATCACGCTGAGATTGACATGGCTTCGCCAAAGAGGTTGTACACTTCTTGTGGTTTGACTTAATCTCACCATGCTTCTTTGCATCCTGTGATCTTCCAATTCTTGTGAACCAAACACCCAGATTGGCAGAAATCCTGTGTTTTTAAATTCTCTGTTTTGCACATGCATTCCTATCCTATTCCTGTCTATTTCCTATCCCTGCATTGTTAGAATCCTCAAATTCAAACAAGCCCTTACACAATTACTTCTGTTATAGATATGTGTCAAACAAAACCTTGTGTGGTTTGTCCTGCTCCTACGGTGCTGTGTTCCACCCCAGCTTAGCTGCTCCAACGATGGAAGGGTTCACCACAGCAGGGATCCGCTCTCCAGACTGTCTTTCGCCGCCTCAGATCTTCTTCCCCGCCGCCGGCAGCCACGACAACTGCATTACCATCATCAACTGAGCAGATGACCTTGAGGACTACACGGGTCCGCAAGAGAGGTCGCACTCTTCCGTGTCTGCTTACGTTATGCATCGCTTAATATGATGACATGCTACTTTATCGTCGTGTTCACCTATTAGACTCTGACTCAGGTCCAAACTTATGCTGAAACTTGAGTTTTTAAATGGTTGTGGGGTACATATTGGGGCAGCAATCAGTACTATCTGTCTACTATCTGGTTAATCTCGGGTGTCTACTATGAGTTTCATGTTGGGTGCAAACAAACATTAAAGGAGCCATTATCTGTATTTTTTAACTAAAGCTATTATCTGCCTGCTATCATTGGTTTTGGGTCTATCCACAGTTTGCTACCTTCACTCTGGATTTGTGTATGCACTCCTTACATAATCTCACTATGTTTTATTCCTATGCATGTCAGTTATTGTACACAATGGAACTGAACATGTAGAGCAAAAGAGACGAGCCTTGCGTGGCAATAAAATTTCATGCAGACGTCGCTCCATGGTGGGTGCAAAGGCAGCCCCACCTCCACCCATTTCGGATTGTAATCAAGAGGAAGATAACTGTTCTGAGGGGGATTCAGAAGCAGAAGACCACTCCTATTTACCCCATGAGGTCTTCGCTCTAACTTGGCATGCTGATGTTGGTAATATCATGCATATGGTGCCTTGCATTGCTTACTGTATACATCAAAGATGTCATCTGCTTAGTTTAGACATGCTTTATGTCAATGCCATCTGTTTAGTTTCTTTATAGTATATGTGAATCATGCAATGTCATCTTGTTTAGCCAGGCATCATATATGTGAATTTTGCAATGCCACCTTGGTTAGCCAGTCATCTTATATGTGAATTATATCATGACATCATTTTTTTATTACGTGTTAAATTTGTCAACAATTTTAGTACATTCAATTACTCTTCCTGTGCATCAGCCATTCGGCACGGTCATGGAAAAATCTGGAGTGGAAACAAGGTCTTCAGAGCAGACAATGCTATCTGACGAAGCGCATGTCTTGCTAGTTACAGATAGCTCCTCAGAGGAGGATTCAGAGACAGATGACCAGTCCTATCCCCCCCGAGGTGCATCCTCTAACTTGGCAGGGTTATGTTGCTCATATCATGTGTATGGTATCTTGCATTGCTATGTCATTTGCTTAGTTTAGACATGATTTGTGTGAATGCCACCTGTTTAGTGTCTAATTACCATATATGTGAATTATGCAATGCCATCTTTTTGCAAGACATTATATATGTAAATTATGCAATGCTATCTTGTTGCAAGGCATTATATATGTGAATTATGCAATGCCATGCTGTTTAGCCAAGCGTCATATATGTGAAGTATATCATGCCGTCCTTTTTTTGTATTTCTCATTGCTTTTGTCAACAATGTTTGTATATTCAACTGCTCTTCCTGTGCATAAGCCATTTGAATTGGTGATGGAGAAATCTGGAGTGAAAACAAGGTCTTCAGAGCAGACAATGCTACCTGGTGAAGCAGATATGTTGCTGGTTACAGATAGCTCTTCAGAGGAGGATTCAGAGGCAGATGACCAGTCCTATTATCCCCCTGAGGTGTATGCTCAAACTTGGCAGGGTTATATTACTCATATCATGCATATGTTGTATTGCAATGCTTAGTTTTTACATCATATACACGATATTGAATGCCATCTCCTTAGTTGACACATCATATATGCGATTGCCCTCTGCTCACTTCCTTAGTATATAAATCATATATTTGAATTATATCATGCCATGATGTTTACATAGACAGCGTGTATCTGAATTATGGCATGCCAACCCATTTTCTAAAGACATAATATAGTTATATCATCTCATCTTGTTCACATAGTCATCATATTTTGAATTATGTCATTCTATCCATGAATTATATCATGCCATCATGTTTCCATCGACGGCATGTTTGTGATTTATGGCATGCCAACCACTTTAATAGACACATCGTATAGTTATATTATGTCATCCTGTTTACATAGTCATCATATTTTGAAGTATGTCATTCTATCCTGTTTAGTTAGCCATCATACATGTGAAATTGTGCCATGCTATCCTGTTTAATTAGCCATCATATATTTGAAATTATGTCCTGCTATTCTGTTTGGTTAGACAACATAAATGTGAATTATTTCATGCCCTGTTTTCTTCCCTACTATCCATTGCACCTGTCTATCTTACAATTTCTGTACATTCAATTAGTTTTCTTGTTTATCAGCCATTTCAATTGGAGGGGGTGATGGCAGTATCTGTGGGAGTAAAAACACGGTCTTCAGAAAAGATCGTGCTACCTGTCGATGGAGATAGAACCACGGTTGTACTTGCCCAAGAACCAGCCCCACCACACATAACCCAGACTCACGCAGATTGTACCCCTACCCAGTTGGACAGAGAACCAGCTACACCCCTTCTAACTCCAACCCCAGCAGATAGTAACCCAGTTCCCATTGACACAGCACCGTCTCCACCACAGAGCACCCAAACACGAGCAGTTAGTAAGGCAACTGCAGTGCCCAAAGCATGAGGACCACCACTCCGAACCCCAAGTCAACGCTTAAAGCGGAAGAAGAATTGTTCTCAGGTCAAGTTCCATAGCTATGGTCATACTACTTTGCTCTTGCATCACTGTATTTACTCATACCAACTAATTTCAAATTTGAAGGATGCAATTGAAACTCCAATGGCGCAACAGGTATGTTTTAAACCCGTTTCTTTAACGTGTTTGCTGTTGTAACTTGCTCTATGTTGATTTCAGTTTGAATTGAATAAACAGTTATGTTCTCATGCCATGCACATTACAAGTGTTGTTATTGCTGTGTAGTTTCCCACACTTATATGTTGTCTATGCTGCTTTGTCTTAAATAGATATGATTCGAACTGTATCTATCTTGATTTGGCAACATAAACTAGAATGATATGGACCATACAGTGACCATACTACATAGATATATGTTTGTTTCATGCTGTTATCCTGTCCACCTTACTACTGAACTGGTTTACGAAAATGAGTTTCATATACTACATTGTAAACCTGTGATGTGTTTGTTTGTTTCTCCTTTAGAACGCGGATAAAATATTGGAGAAGAGTACCCCGTTATGCAATGGTAAAGGAAGTAATGCAGATCAAGTTCAAGATAGTGAGACATCCCTGTTGTTCTCCAAGAAAGCTGATAAAAACTATATTGAAGACACTAAGACAACCCCAAAGTCCTGTCTTGATGTAGTGTTGGAGTTATTGGCTACTACTGCTGGCACCAGCTCTTCGAACTCGCTGCCTGAATCAGTTCGGCTTCTTGAGTCTCAACTTCAAGTTGAAAGACATCGATTAGATGTTATGCGACAGGAAGCCGAAGGACTGAGGAAGTCCCTACAGAATTCAGATGCATACTTTCTGGTGCAACAGCAAGTGCTGGAGGATTTAAGCGCCAAACAAGAGAAAGTTAATAAGCTTGCTAAGCATCTTGCCAGCATTATGGGTACCCAGGATATTGTTTCTTGAGCTCTTCTGAAGTGGTTTCAGTTCTGGATTTGTTTTGCTACAGCGTTTATATGCTGCTTTGTTCCCTATATTTGCACTTATGGCGAACTTTTATGCCTAGTGGACGTAATATGTGTAATAGCCGTGATAGCCTAGCGTAAGTTGCTTGCTTATTTATTTCCGTTGTCTTGTTTATTTGTTTTCTTGTAGTCAGTGCAGTTCTTTTTCTGCGGTTTGCTAGTGGCCGCAATAACCTATTTTTTTAAAACTAGGCCACATTAACAATGGGCTACATATTTACTGTAGTTAACATGGGCCTCCTATGGGCCGTAGAAACAATGGGCCTTCTAAGGGCCGTAGACACAATGGGCCTTCTACGGGGCGTAGACACAATGGGCCTTCTACTGGCCGTATCATCAATGGGCCTTCTACGGGCCGTATGATCGGTTGGCCAAACATGGGTCAATAACAGACCACATTATGGCCGTAAATGGGCTAGAGTTGAAATCGTCCGTTCATGCGCCGACCATAACGGGCCGTTGTTAATAGGCCGTATTTGATGATGCTATGAAAACGGCCCAACGTATTAACGGGCCACAAATGGTCCGACTGTAACCACGGGCTGTATTTGGCCCACAAGCAGGAAATGATAGTAACGGGTCAAAAGTAAACGAATGCTGGAAATGAGCCCAAGAATAAATGGGCCCCAAGAAGGCCGAAAGATAACATGGGATGGAAACGGCCCAATGGAATAATGGGCCGTTAATGGGTATAAAGTGATACACTGTTCATTACCGGCCAGTTTTACCACGGGCCGTTAATGGGCCGAGGGTTACTAAGGGCCTCATATGGGCCAAAAGACGTCATGGGCCATACATGGGCCGGAAGTTAAAACGGGCTGGAATTATATTGGACGGCCCAGATGACACTACTGGGACTAATTCGGATAGGCCGTAAACGGGCCCTGGGTTAGCGGGCTGTAAATGGGCTATATGCGAACAGGCCGTTAACAGGCTTGCCGTGGGCCGGCCCGCCACCTTTTTACCAAGTCAAACGGGCCGGCCTTTTCACAGGAATGGGCCTTGAGGGAGTCCTGGACTAAGGGGTCCTCAGGCGTCCGGCCTGTTATCCATGGGCTGGACTGATGGGCTGTGAAGACGTGAAGGCCGAAGACTGTACCCGTGTCCGGATTGGACTCTCATTGGCGTGGAAGGCAAGCTTGGCGACCGACTATGAAGATTCCTTCTTATGTAACCGACTCTATGTAAACCCTAGATCCTCCCGGTGTCTATATAAACCGGAGGGGTTAGTCCGGAAAGGATATACTCATTACCATAGTCATACAGGCTAGACTTCTAGGGTTTAGCCATTATGATCTCGTGGTAGATCAACTCTTGTAATACTCATATTCATCAAGATCAATCAAGCAGGAAGTAGGGTATTACCTCCATAGAGAGGGCCCGAACCTGGGTAAACATCGTGTCCCCCGTCTCCTGTTACCATCGACCTTAGACGCACAGTTCGGGACCCCCTACCCGAGATCCGCCGGTTTTGACACCAACATTGGTGCTTTCATTGAGAGTTCCACTGTGCCGTCGACGAAAGGTTCGATGGCCCCTTCGATCGTCTATAGTTACGCTGTCCAAGGAGAAACCTTCCTCCCCGAACAAATTTTCGTATTCGGCAGCTTCGTACTACGGGCCAACTCGCTTGACCATCTGGAGCAGATCGATAGCTACGCCCCTGGCCACCAGGTCAGATTTGGAAGCTTGAACTACGTCGCAGATATCCGTGGAGACTTGATCTTCAATGGATTCGAGACCGCGGCGATCGCTCCCCCTCGCCCCGATGAACATGACTTAAAACTGTCATCGGATCACATCCAGGAGATGGTTCCTGTTGATGCAACGGCCTTAGAACCGGAGAAGATCGTGCCATCCGAGGCCACAGAGTCCACGGCGTTGGAGCCGCACACGGACTCGACACCCTGCAATATTTGCGTCAACGGAATTCCGGACTCTTCTCAGGCTATAAGTTCCGAACCGCGCACGTCCCCGGACACCGAGTTTGATCGGTTATCAATCTTCGAGTTCAGTGCCGCAAATATCTTCCATCACTCGCCCTTCGGCGATGTGCTAAATTCATTAAAAAAACCTGTCCCTGGCGGGGGACTCATGGCCAAACTATGTCCGGTTCGAGCTATAGGCTGATAATGGAGAATTTCGCTACCCACCCGCCACCCACTTCATAGCCACTGTCGAGGACTTAATCGACATGCCTGCTTATGGCTCCGAAGTCATTGACGATATAGACGATGATGCCGACAAGGAGCAAGGCCAAGACCCGCCAGTCACCAGGCGTGGGATGGGCACCACTTCATACGACGCGTACACGGTCGATACACTTAAAAAAGCTCGTTGCAATGACAAAGGAGGTCTAGTTGAGAATAAACCTCCTGAGACACAATCTAAGTACCGGCGCCCTGAACGCCGCTCCAAGTCACACCGCAAGGATGGCACCAGAGAAAATAGTACTCCGGACGGCGCCGAAAACAATGAAGACCCTGTTGGAGCAAGATCCAAACAGGAGGAACAGGAGAGCGGGCAAACCAGCCCCATGAACAGGCCCTGCCCAGCGATGGTTCGAAGGACGACAGCTACGTTCCGCTCTCCGAAGATGAGATAAGCCTCGGCGACGAAGACTTCATCATACCCGAAGAGCCCCTCGAGCAGGAGCGCTTCAAGCACAGGCTAATAGCCACGGCAAGGAGCCTGAAAAAGAAGCAGCAGCAACTTCAAGCTGACCAAGACCTACTCAACAACAGATGGACCGAAGTCCTGGTCGCTGAAGAATACGGCCTTAGTGGCCTAGCAAAAAGCTACACAAAGCACAGATTTCTATACCAGTCCGATTACGGGGCGTTGGAGCCCGTACCATCATCACACATTGCGACAGGTCGCCGACAACTCTGTCCGGATAAAGAGGCAACTCAAGCCGAACACCAAACCGCCCCACCTCACCGTAAAGGCAAGAATAACGCAGATCATGATTGCCCAGACGATCTGCAGTGGGACTTGGACAATAGAGCAAGACACGCAAGACCGATCTACGGATTGCGAAAGCATGCCTCGACACGCGACGATGGCTACCTATTCGGACGTGACAAACCCAGCCACGCCTGAGCTAAAAACCGCAAAGGGACTCCTTCGGAGTTACGTCGCAGTGTGGCCCAACATAGAGGCGCCGCACACCCACTTTGCTTCACTGATGAAGTAATGGATCATGAATTCCCCGAAGGATTCAAACCCGTCAATATTGAATCATACGACGGAACAACCGATCCCGCGGTATGGATAGAAGATTTTATCCTCCACATCCATATGGCCCGTGGGGACGACCTCCACGCCATTAAATACCTCCCACTAAAGCTAAAAGGGCCAGCTCGGCACTGGTGAAACAGCCTGCCTGAAAATTCCATAGGCAGCTGGGAGGACTTGGAAGAGCCTTTCCTCGATAACTTCCGAGGAACATATGTCCGGCCGCCGGATGTCGATGACCTAAGTCACATTGTCCAGCAGCCCGGAGAGTCAGCCAGGAAGCTCTGGACTCGGTTCTTAGTCAAAAAGAACCAAATTGTTGACTGTACGGACGCGGAAGCCCTTGCGGCTTTCAGGCACAGTGTCCGGGACGAATGGCTTGCACGTCACCTCAGCCAAGAAGGACCTAAATCCATGACATCCCTCACTGCTCTGATGACCCGCTTTTGCGCGGGAGAAGACAGCTGGCTCGCTCATAGAAGCAATAGCACCAGCGACCCGGGCACTTCCGAAATCCGAGATGGCAATGGAAAGCCATGACGAATCAAACACAACAGTCACAATGATAATGAAAGATCATGCGACACAGCGGTCAATGCCGGATTCTGCAACCCCAAGCCCGGTCAATGGAGGAAGCCATTCAAGGCGAATCGAGACGAACCATCCAACCTAGACAGGATATTGGACCAACCCTGCCAGATTCATGGCCACCCCGATAAACCAGCTAATCATACCAATAGAAACTGCTGGGTCTTTAAACAGGCCAGCAAGCTCAACGCCGAACACAAGGGGAGGAGGCCGTCAGGCGACAGGGACGACGGAGGCGTTCATCAACAAAATACCGGGGGTCAGAAGCAATTCTCACCCGTGGATCAACCACTCCCGGAGCGGAAATAGCAACCCGGTTTCCGCCGCCCACTCCGCACACCTGCAAAATTTGTACCGCGCATACATCATTACGCACTCAAGATACAATGGGCATTGGCGGAAGCACAATACGGACAAGCCTGCAAGCATTCTAGATAAACACCTGAAATTGGCTCTATCGGAGTCCAGATCCGTACACTCACCTAAGGGGCTATTTCCATCAAGGATTGCCCCCGCCAAGGACTGGAGGCACAGACGTGCGACAGGAGGTCCAAAATAACTTTTTGTAGACCACACTCTCTATTTTTTGAGCCTGTACTATGCCTGTTCCTCCGCCTCCGCCCCGAGCTTGTCAAATAGCCGGGAGGATGGCTTTTATATATATCATAAGTAATCATTGGCATATCGCTCAGTTCCCAGTAAACAGTATCCGAACTAATCATTCGTGTTGTCTCGCCACTGAATATGGCTCCCATGGTTGTTTCACAGATATACCTTGGCATAACTTGCCAGGGGCTCGGTATGGGAACAAATGAGTTGCCAGCAAAAGCCCGAACAGCTCTATAGCGTACTTCGGCGTCGCAAGTTTGGCCTTATATGCATCAGCTCCGAATCATTGTCTTGGGTCAATAGTTGGGTTGCCCGGCTCCTGTGCTTGCTACCCTACATTCCGCTCTATCGGCTAGGGTAGTAAAGGAAGAACTACTGCGATTGTGCTTCCGGTTCATCTGGTCAAGTACCTCAGTAGAGAAAGTCGAAAACTGACTGTCATGATGCGGGGAGAGCTGGTCAATCACTTGACGACTTATTGGAATCTTTAGAGATTCTCCGTGTCACACGAGGGATCTTTTTCAGATCAAATATGTAAGGCGCCTTACGCCGCATACATACCAAGGGCTATATCGTAGCCCCACCATAAAACTCCTATGGCTAAGTGAAAGTTTTAACGCCTTATAGTCCGATTGTCTGGTTCGTCGCATTATCACCTCCTTCATGGACCAAGACGTTGGATAAAGAGTGATTCAATGCTTTTCCGAGCACCCCCGTACTTCCTACGAGGGGGCTGAAGCCGACGACTGGAAAACTTTCAGATTATATTAAAACGGCTGCACAGGAGGAATTCAAGCTTTCGAGCAAAACATAAAAATAGATTAACTATAAAATTGTCTTTTACAATTTTCATACACCTCACTCGAACATTATGTCTTTAGAGCACTGACCCTCTATCAAGCGGGCGGCCTCTAGGACGTCTTCAAAATAATGCTCCGGTTCCGGGCGGTCCTTGCCTTTGGGTGGACTCTTCGTCGCGACATCGATGGCCTTCATCTTCCCCCAAAATGTTTTGACTCGGGCAAAAGCCATCCGTGCACCCTCAATGCACGTTGACTGCTTCACAGCATCGATACGCGGCACCGCGTCAACAAGCCTTTGCACCAAACCGAAATAGCTATTCGGAACAGGCTCGGTTGGCTACAACTGGATTATGACATCCTTCATGGCAGCGCCGGATATCCTATGAAGTTCGGCCCATTGGGACATCTGTTCATTGAGCAACAGGGGGCGCTTTGATGCGTCAAACTGTGACAAAAAAAGCTTCTCCGTTGCATACCCATCTCGCGCTTGGTAATACTGCGCCGCATCGGAAGAACTCTTCGACAAGTCCAAGAACTCATCTGGAGAACTCCACACTTGGTTAAGCTAAGCATAGTTCGGGTCACCGAACTTAGTTTGCAGCAGAAAGGGCTTCCCAACCGCAATCTCCCTCGCCTGCCGAACCTCCTCACGGGCTGCTCTGGATTCCGACCGCGCTTCTCTCGCCTCTTGTAAGGCCTTGTTCAGATCAGCCGCTAAGGCTTTACTCTCCTTCTCCAGAAATTCACAACGGCCGGTAGCATTCTCCAGTTCAAGCGTCATCGTGGATATCTTCCCCTCGTCTTGGCGCCATGCAACTTGTTCGGCTTTTAATTCAGCCGATGCCTTTTCGGCAGCAGCATTGCTACGCCGGGCCTGCTCCTTGGCCCGGGCCAGCTCCGCTCGAAGAACTTCAATGGCGGCACCACCATCTGCAGCCATGCATATTCCAGCATCTAAATCTCAGCATCATGCTCATACCACAAAAATGTATGGGGATTACCCCGAATACATACCTTGCAATTCATTAAGACGCATATTGATTAACGCAAGATCAGCCCCTGCCACATCAAGCTTCCGCTGTAGCTCGGCAATTTCCATAGTCCGGGAAGTAGCCAAGGGGGAAGCAGCCTGTGTTCAAGTTCATCAGGTTAGTCCTCAAGCGATCCTATTCAATCCTTTGTTTGCTTCCCAGTGGAAGACAACCCGAGTCTCAGGGGCTACTACCTATACACAGGTGCATCTTTGCAAATAAAACATAGCTAAAAATATTATATCGCAAACCTCGAAGCCTTTTAGTAGGCTCATGAAGGCTTCATTCAATCCGCTTTTCACGGATAAAATCATATCAACCACTGTGCCCATCAAGGTACGCTGTTCCCCCGAGACAGATGCTTTTTGCAACATGTCCCGCAATATATCTGGAGCCTCCTGGTCTCCGGAAGCCGCTCTAGGAGCACCACCATCCTTTGAAGGAGTCTGTTCACCCGTCTCCAGAATTACCGCCGGCTGCGAGCCAGACAGTCCAGGGCCTTTATTATCAGCCCCAAAATCTTGGACGGTCGGAGATCCGCCTTCGAGCACTGCCTCTTCTATCCCCTGCGTAGCTTGTTGCTCAAGAAGAACCCTCCGTGACGACACTTCAGAGTCGTCCACCTTATTGGGTGAGGAGGTTGGGGAAGGCGTCTCGCTCTCCATCATCTCGGGGAGGAGACCTCCCGAAGAAGAGGATCACCCAGAAACACTCTGCGCCGACCTGTAACAATGCACGGATGCGTTACGTATATCTTCGGTAACAGCAAAGGAACGGGACGCTATCAAAGTATTCCGGATTCACTTACGGTTTGGCCGAGGGCTTGTCCCCTTGTTGGAGCTGTTCAACGGCATCGCTTTCTAAACCCAAGCCGCTCGACGGTGGCATCTTCCCCTCTTGAAGACCGCCACTCCCAATCTTCGGAGGTGGCCCTTTTCCTCCTACTAGGAGAAGGGATACTGGATCCTCTTCCGCCTCTGTCTTCAGGCGAGGAAAGGTCAATTTCTCCAGACTCAATGTACGACTTACCTCCGGAGCCAAGGTGTTCTTGGGCCTTTTCACTCTCCTCTTTACCCTCCCTTACCGGCGCCTGGCACGGTGCCGAGGCCAGCATCCTTATTAGCACAGGAGTAGCTGAGTCTTCGGGAAGGGGAGCCGGACACCTAATCCGTTCCACCTTCTTTATCCAGCCCTGAAAAAGGATGATACTGTCGGTATCTTGCCATTGGGTATCTGATTATAAGGTATTCGGTAAACGGGTACTTACCGGGGTATCCGGATGGTTACAGTCTAGGCCGACATCTTCGGTGGTGTCCGGCCATTGCCTTCGTTTCCCGAAGAATAATCTCCACATTCCTTCATGCGTAGTGCCGAAGAAGTGTTGAAGAGTCCGCGGCCCTTCTAGATTGAACTCCCACATGCGGAGAGGCCGTCTCTGGCACGACAGGGTCTGACGAACTAGCATTACTTGAACGACGTTGGCTATATCGATGTCCTTCTCAATAAGGCTTCGGATGCGACTCTGCAAAGTTCGCACCTCGTTCGTTGATCCCCAGTCCAACCCCTTATTAATCCACGATGCAAGCTGAATTGGGGGCCTGGGTCGAAATGCAGGCGCAGTTGCCCACTTGGAGCCACGGGGCTCGGTGATATAGAACCACACCTGCTGCCACATATTGGAAGATTTGGCGAAGGATCCTTTCAGCCAAACGGCGCTAGCAAGCTTGCTCACTGTAGCACCACCGCACTCAGCTTGCTCCCCCTCTATCACTTGCGGCTTCACATCGAAGGTCTTGAGCCACAAACCGAAGTCCGGAGGGGTTCGGAGGAAGGCTTCGCACGTGACAATAAACGTCGAGATAAAAAGAATAGAGTCCGGGGCCAGATCGTGAAAGTCTAGCCCGTAATAGAACATGAGCCCTCGGACGAAGGGGTTAAGTGCAAACCCTAACCCACAGAGGAAGTGGGACACGAACACGACCCTCTCGCTAGATCTGGGGGTGGGAATAACCTGCCCCTCAGAAGGAAGCCAATGATGGATTTCTGCGGTCAGGTACCTTGCCGCCCGAAGCTTTGCAATATCTTCGTCCGTAATAGAAGAAGCTACCCCTATATAAAGCAGGGAGTAGGGGTTGAGGAAGAAGCAAGCGTGGAAGAAAAGGACGGGCCTGTACCCCTATATAAAGGCTATGAATATCAAACGTCTCCTCCTAGGCCTAAAAAACTTGCTTGTTTCCAAGGAGTTGTACCCAAGCGACGGTTGGGTTACCCAAGTCCGGGTTGACAAGAATCCCCTAAAAAACAGGGAGACACGATCTCCGCTTGGATAAGACAAGTCAATAAAACCACGTCTTGAGACGTGGGACGACGGGCCGGCTAACGGTTCGAAAATAATGGTCGAGCAGGCATGATGTCGTATTACCAAAAGGTTGCCCGCGGATTGAACTCGTGAAATATTATATCATCTGCAATTGTGTATACAGGTCCGGTTACAATCATTACATCTAAAGACTATCTTGGAGTTCGGAAAGGGGAACCTGCCTTGCAATGCCGAAGACAATCTGCACGTCGGACTCCTCGTCATTGAAGCCAGGTTCAGGGGCTACTGAGGGAGTCCTGGACTAAGGGGTCCTCGGGCGTCCGACCTGTTATCCATGGGCAGACTGATGGGCTGTGAAGATGTGAAGGCCGAAGATTGTACCCGTGTCCGGATTGGACTCTCCTTGGCGTGGAAGGCAAGCTTGGCGACCGACTATGAAGATTCCTTCTTATGTAACCGACTCTATGTAAACCCTAGATCCTCCCGGTGTCTATATAAACCGGAGGGGTTAGTCCGGAAAGGATATACTCATTGCCATAGTCATACAGGCTAAACTTCTAGGGTTTAGCCATTACGATCTCGTGGTAGATCAACTCTTGTAATACTCATATTCATCAAGATCAATCAAGCAGGAAGTAGGGTATTACCTCCATAGAGAGGGCCCGAACTTGGGTAAACATCGTGTCCCCCGTCTCCTGTTACCATCGACCTTAGACGCATAGTTCGGGACCCCCTACCCGAGATCCGCCGGTTTTGACACCGACATTGGTGCTTTCATTGAGAGTTCCACTGTGCCGTCGACGAAAGGTTCGATGGCCCCTTCGATCGTCTATAGTGACGCTGTCCAAGGAGAAACCTTCCTCCCCGAACAAATTTGTCATGGATGTACATGCATGACAGAAAACGTGACCTATTGTGACAAACACGTATCATCATGGAAGTGTATTTTTTTGTAGTGCATAGCCTCTCCGATGATGTGTGAGTAGTTTACCTCAGACCTTCGGGTCCATAGTTATTAGCTAGATGGCTTCTTCTCACTCTTCGGATCTCAATACAAAGTTCTCGTTTCTCTTGGAGATCTATTTGATGTAACTCTTTTTGCGGTGTGTTTGTCGAGATCCGATGAATTGTGGGTTTATGATCAAGATTATCTATGAACAATATTTGAATCTCCTCTGAATTCTTTTATGTATGATTGGTTATCTTGCAAGTCTCTTTGAATTATCAGTTTGGTTTGGCCTACTAGATTGATCTTTCTTGCAATGGGAGAAGTGCTTAGCTTTGGGTTCAATCATGCGGTGCTCGATCCCAGTGACAGTAGGGGAAACGGCACGTATTGTATTGTTGCCATCGAGGATAAAAAGATGGGGTTTATATCATATTGCATGAGTTTATCCCTCTACATCATGTCATCTTGCTTAAAGCGTTACTCTGTTCTTATGAACTTAATACTCTAGATGCATGCTGGATAGCGGTCGATGTGTGGAGTAATACTATTAGATGCAGGCAGGAGTCGGCCTACTTATCACGGACGTGATGCCTATATACATGATCATACCTAGATATTCTCATAACTATGCTCAATTCTATCAATTGCTCGATAGTAATTCGTTTACCCACCGTAATACTTATGCTCTTGAGAGAAGCCACTAGTGAAACCTATGGCCCCCGGGTCTATTCTCCATCATATTAATCTCCCGTCAACAAGCTAGTTCTGGCACCGTTTATTGTGCTTTCTTTACTTTTAGTCTTTATCATAAAAATACCAAAAATATTATCTTATCATCTCTATCAGATCTCACTTTTGCAAGTGGCCATGAAGGGATTGACAACCCCTTTATCGCGTTGGTTGCAAGGTTCTTATTTGTTTGTGTAGGTGTGTGGGACTTGAGCGTGGTCTCCTACTGGATTGATACCTTGGTTCTCAAAAACCGAGGGAAATACTTAGGCTACTTTACTGCATCACCCTTTCCTCTTCAAGGGAAACCAACGCAGTGCTCAAGAGGTAGCAAGCATCAAGTCCCCTTTATCCCATACGCAACAACCTACTTACTCGGGTCTGTGCTTCTGTCACTCACGCCACCCACCATAAGCAAATCATGAACATATTGCAACACCCTACAACGGGAATCCCTCACGCTTGCGCGACACGGAGAGCACCATAGGACAGCGCGAATAATAAAACATGCAACTCAAAATCATATAGTCTGGCTATGCTCCATCTTCACCACACAAAATATTCAAATCATGCACAACCCCGATGACAAGCCAAGCAATTGTTTCATACTTTTGATGTTCTCAAACCCTTTCAACTTTCACGCAATACATGAGCGTGAGCCATGGATATAGCACTATAGGTGGAATAGAATATGATGGTGGAGGTTGTGTGGAGAAGACAAAAAGGGAGAAAGTCTCACATCGACGTGGCTAATCAACGGGCTATGGAGATGCCCATCAATTGATGTCAATGCGAGGAGTAGGGATTGCCATGCAACGGATGCACTTGAGCTATAAGTATATGAAAGCTCAAACTAAAAACTAAGTGGGTGTGCATCCAACTTGCTTGCTCATGAAGACCTAGGGCATTTGAGGAAGCCCATCGCTGGAATATACAAGCCAAGTTCTATAATGAAAATTCCCACTAGTATATGAAAGTGATAACTCAAGAGACTCTCTATATGAAGAACATGGTGCTACTCTAAAGCACAAGTGTGGTAAAAGGTTAGTAACATTGTGCCTTTTCTCTTTTCTCTCTTTTTTTGTAGGCTTCTTTGGCCTCTCTCCTTTTTTGGGGGCTTCTTTGGCCACTTTTATTTTGATAACCTCACATGGGACAATGTTCTAATAATGATGATCAACACACTTTTATTTACTTACAACTCAATATTACAACTCGATACTAGAACAAAGATATGACTCTATATGAATGCCTCCGGCAATGTTCCGGGATGTGCAATGATCTAGCGTAGCAATGACATCAACAAACGGACAAGCCATGAAAACATCATGCTAGCTATCTTACGATCATGCAAAGCAATATGACAATAAATGCTCAAGTCATGTATATGATGATCATGGAAGTTGCATGGCAATATATCTCCGAATGGCTATGGAAATGCCATGATAGGTAGGTATGGTGGCTGTTTTGAGGAAGATATAAGGAGGCTTATGTGTGATACAGCGTATCGTATCACGGGGTTTGGTTGCACCGGCGAAGTTTGCACCAACTCTCGAGGTGAGAAAGGGCAATGCACGGTACCGAAGAGGCTAGCAATGATGGAAGGTTGAGAGTGCGTATAATCCGTGGACTCAACATTAGTCATAAAGAACTCACATACTTATTGCAAAAATCTATTAGTGATTGAAACAAAGTACTACGCGCATGCTCCTAGGGGGATAGATTGGTAGGAAAAGACCATCGCTCGTCCCCGACCGCCACTCATAAGGAAGACAATCAATAAATACCTCATGCTCCAACTTCGTTACATAACGGTTCACCATACGTGCATGCTACGGGAATCACAAACTTCAACACAAGTATTTCTACAATCCACAACTACCCACTAGCATGACTCTAATATCACCATCTTTATATTGCAAAACTATTGCAAGGAATCAAACATATCATATTTAGTGATCTACAAGTTTTATGTAGGATTTTATGACTAACCATGTGAATGACCAATTCCTGTCAACTCTCTAAATAGATATAAGTGAAGCAAGAGAGTATAATTCTTCCTACAAAAGATATTCCCATGCTCTAACAAATATAAGTGAAGCAAAAGAGCATTCTACAAATGGCGGTTTTCTATGTGAAGAGAAACAGGCAATCCAAACTTCAAATGATATAAGTGAAGCACATGAAGTATTCTATAAAGCCATACTCAAAAGATATAAGTGAAGTGCAAAGAGCATTCTATAAATCAACCAAGGACTATCTCATACCAGCATGGTGCATAAAAGAAAAGTGAAAACTAATTGCAAAAGACGCTCCAACATTTGCACATATCGCATGAACGAAACGAATCCGAAAACATACGGATACTTGTTGAAGAAAGATGGCATGCCTTTCGGGGCATCCCCAAGCTTAGACGCTTGAGTCTCCTTGAATATTTACTTGGGGTGCCTTGGGCATCCCCAAGCTTGAGCTCTTGTCTCTCCTCCTTCTCCTTATATCGAGACCTCCTCGATCTTCGAACACTTCATCCACACAAAACTCAACAGAAAACTCGGTAAGATCCTTTAGTATAATAAATCAAATCACTACCACTCATTTCGAGTGGAACGACAAGGCGGATGAAGCTTTTCTCCATCTGAAAAAGATGTTGACCACGCCGCCTGTCCTGGCGGTTCCGACTGCTAAAGAGCCCATGTACCTCTACATCGCTACCACTAGCCGGGTGATCAGCACAGTCATAGTGGTGGAGCGCCCGGAGGACGGCAGGGCACAGCTGGTCCAGAGGCCGGTGTACTATTTGAGCGAGGTGCTGTCAACTTCAAAATAGAACTACCCCCACTATCAAAAGAAGTGCTACGGCGTGCACTTTGCCACCAAGAAGCTAAAGCCATACGTTCAAGAGCACCCAATCACAGTTGTCTGCACTGCCCCACTCGCCGAGATCATTGGCAATAGAGATGCATCTGGCCGAGTGGCCAAATGGGCAATCAAGTTGGCCCCCTACACCATCTTCTACCAGCCCCGCACCGCCATCAAGTCCCAAGCACTGGCCGACTTCCTCACCGACTGGGCCGAGACCCAGTACCTGACGCCAGCACCGGACTCCACCCACTGGCGGGTGCACTTTGATGGTTCGAAGATGCGCACCGGTTTGGGAGCTGGCATCGTCCTCACCTCTCCCAAAGGCGACAAGCTCAGATACACATTGCAAATCCACTTTGCCGCCTCCAACAATGTGGCCGAGTACGAAGCACTAATACACGGCCTCCGGTTGGCCAAAGAGATCGGCATCCGCCAGATCCTGTGCTACGGCGACTCCGACTTGGTGGTCCAGCAGTCTTCTGGTGACTGGGACGCCAAGGATGCAAATATGGCGAGCTACTGCTTCCTCGTCCAACAAATCAGTGGATACTTCGATGGGTGCGAGTTCCTTCACGTGCTAAGAGCCGACAATGAGCAAGGAGATGCCTTGGCATGAATCGGCTCCACCCGGCAAGCAATACCAGCCGGTGTCTCCCTTCAGCGCCTCCTCAAGCCGTCGATCAAGCCTTCCCCAGAATCTGAGTCCATCTTTGTGCCGTCTCCTCCCGAAGCAGTCGGATCCGATTCGAGGGCTGCAGCAGCCGGCTCACGGACCTCAGCAGGCGGCACGGGGACTGTGGCAGTCACACCCGGCCCGGGGACTTCACAACCCGGCCCGGGGACTGCACTAGTCGGCCCGGGGACTTCACCAAGCGGCTCGGGGACTTCACCAAGCGTTCAGGGACTGCAGCAGTCGCACCCGGCCCGGGGGCTGCGGCAGTCAGCCCGGGGACTTCAGCCACGTAGCAAGCAGCAATCAACGCCGACCCGCCGCCTCCTGGCCCAACCACTCTCGTGCAAGTGGCTGTAGTGACAGTAGAAGAGATTCAAGCACCATCATGGGCAGAGCTCATCCTCAAGTTTCTGGTGAATAGAGAGCTGCCGGCCGATGAGATCTCGACCCGGCAAGTACAGCGCCGAGCAGGAGCCTACACGATAGTGAATAGAGAGCTCATCAGGCACAGCGTGCCTGGAGTCTTCCAGCACTGCGTAGAAGCAGAAAAAGGCCAAGCAATCCTCAAAGATATCCACCAAGGCGAGTGCGGCCACCACACGGCTTCCAGATCACTCGTGGACAAAGCTTTCCGCCACGGTTTCTTCTGGCCGACTGCCTTGGAGGATGCCAAGGATCTTGTCAAGCATTGCAAAGGGTGTCAGAAGTTCAGCTCGCAGCAACATCTACTGGCTTCTG
Source organism: Aegilops tauschii subsp. strangulata (assembly GCF_002575655.3). Classification (NCBI taxonomy): domain Eukaryota; kingdom Viridiplantae; phylum Streptophyta; class Magnoliopsida; order Poales; family Poaceae; genus Aegilops; species Aegilops tauschii. Next base: position 554,283,232 of record NC_053041.3, on the reverse strand, counting down.
CACTCAAGACCATTCCCCTAGCATGGCCCTTTGCCGTCTGGGGCTTGGATATGGTGGGACCATTCAAGACAGCACGCGGCAACATGACCCATCTGCTTGTCGCCGTGGACAAGTTCACCAAGTGGATTGAAGCAAAACAAATCAAGAAGTTGAATGGGCCGACTGTTGTGACTATCATTGTAGACATCACCACTCGGTACGGAGTACCGCACAACATCATTACTGATAATGGAACAAATTTTGCCAAAGGAGCCTTGGCCCGTTTCTACGCGATGCAGGGCATCCGACTGGACCTAGCGTCCGTTGCCCATCCGCAGTCAAACGACCAAGTTGAGCGAGCGAACGGCCTCATCCTCTCAGGCATCAAGCCTCGACTGATCGAGCCTTTGGAGCGGTCGGCCGGCTGCTGGATCGATGAGCTGCCGGCCGTCCTTTGGAGCCTCCGTACCACTCCGAACAAGTCAACCGGCTTCACCCCATTCTTCCTCATGTACGGTGCCGAGGCCGTCATCCCAACTGAAATTGAGTTTGACTCACCTCGCGTCACCATGTACACTGAGGCGGAAGCGAAGGAAGCGCGATAAGACGACGTCGATCTGCTAGAGGAGGGCCAGTTGTTAGCACTCAGCCGGTCCGCCATCTACCAGCAGAGTCTGCGCTGCTACCACAATCGGAAGGTCAAGCCAAGATCCTTCCAAGAGGGAGACCTTGTGCTCCGGCTGATCCAGCAAACAGCCGGCCAACACAAGCTCTCGGCCCCTTGGGAAGGCCCCTTTATCATCAGCAAGGCGTTGGGGAACGACTTCTACTACCTCATCGACGCACAGAAGCCCAGAGCTCGCAAGAGAGACGACTCGGGCAAGGAAGCAGAGCGCCCGTGGAATGCAAACCTCCTCTGAAGATTTTATAGTTGATTCAGTATGTATCACGCTGCCTTTTGTATTAAAGCACTAAGACATCAGGGCCCTCGAGGAGCACTCGAGGGCTACCCCCTTTATCTTTATGATAAGGTCTACGCCTATGAATGTGTTATTTCACTAGTCTGCCTTGCACCGGGTTCGACCAGTCGGCCCGGGGGCTTGCCGCTTGTACTATGCCAATGTTACCTGCAGTCGGACAAGTAGTGTGCCGGCACCTAAGCCCTCTTTTGCCACAAGCCGCAGCTTGCAGAGCGGCTGTCCGGCCAGCAAGAGATGAAGGCAGGAAATGGTGCCCACACGAAAAATGGCTAAGGACTAAAACATTTTGCATAGGCCGAGTCGGCTCCTCCCTAGCCGACCGGCTGCTGAGCAGCCGGCCGGCCGATTTCTAACTTAAATTGCTACATTCTACCGAACGGCTGAAGTACTTGTTCTTCCCAAGCGGCTAATTACTTGATCTAGTCACAGACCGCAGAGCGGCTGTCCGACTGGCAAGACGGCAGCCAGGGGACGACGGCAAAGGAAAAAAGCTAAAGAAGTAGAAAAGCAAGAGAAGTCAGAAATTGGCAAAAGATTACTTTTTATAGCAAAAGGCCCTTGGCCAGCATTCAACGGAGTTTGAATACACCACAGGGGTGGAATTGCGTGAACTTAACAAATTTTGTTCGAGAATTACAAAACAGGGAAAAGAAAGGTAACTTGGCCACCTAGACCAAAGGAGCAACAGCCGGATCGGAGAGGCCGGCGGAGGTAGAGGCTTCGGGTGGTGGAGCGGCCGCCTGGTGGGTCTCGGTCTGGTCAGCGCCGGCAGCAACCGGCTTGCCGATATCTCGCCCGTTGGTCGAGACCTGGTCGGGCTGAGGCCGGCCGTTGTCTTCACCACCCGGTGCGTCGCCTTCGCCGCCCTCGTCCTCCTCCTCCTCCTCTTCGCCTTCATCGCTGGACGCGATCTTCTCCACCGAGTCTTCGCCGCCTTCTGGGTTCAGCCCGAACCAGTTGGGCGGCACTTCGACGCCCGCTTCGTCCAGCTCAGGGTGGAAGACGCTGGTGTCCGTATACTCGGCGATCGCTGTGGCGCAATGACGAAGTTGAGGCGCCACCGCTTCCAGCTCCGCGCCGGCTTCGGTGCAAAGGGTGGCGAGCTGGTCCAAATTCAGCCCAGGGTACCACCCCTTGACGAACTCCAAAGCTCGGCGCGCACCCGCCCGAGCGGAGGAGCCCTTCCACGCCTCGATGCGGCCGATGGCCACCTCCAACCAGTCGGAGGTCCGGCTGGCGGTGCGCAGAATAGGAGTACCCGGCCAAAGGGTGGAGACCACTTGAGCTCCAGCACGCTGAAGACGGCGAAGAGCCCGATGCGCTGGCTGGAGATGAGCTTCGATGGCGACCAACTCCTCGGCAAGAGTTCGAGGGGCATTGGGCGCAACCGTCACGCCAGCTTGCCTCCGCTCATCACGGAGGACCTCGACGGCCTAGTTGGCGGCGACAGAGTAGCCAGGGAAATACTCTGCTCAGGAAAAGAAGAACGAAATGAGAAGGCGGAGGCTAGTATGCAGGACGAGTCGGCAGGCAGAACAAGGAAAGAGGAACATACCGTCGAGTAGATCCTCCAGGGCTTTCTGCGTGTCAACCTAGTCCGAGCGTTGACTCTCGAACTCGGCCTGGAGAGCCTCCTCCGAGTCCTTGAGTTTCTGCAGCTCTGCCTTATGGGTGTCCGCCTGCTCAGCCAGCTGCTTGGCCAGGCGGTCACGCTCCTGCTTCGCCTTGAGGCATGCCACCTCCTTGGCGCGTAGCACGGTTTGAGCCTTGCCGAGTTGCTGCTGCAAGGTGGCATTGGCGCCTACGAAGGCAAAGAAGGAAAAACAATCAATGATCAGCAAAGATAAGCAAGCGCCGGAAAGATCCGGCCCGACTGCTCAGCAGTCGACCCGAATCTCGGGGACTACACTCCGCAGGTGTGCTGACGCGCCCCCGCGATGGATTGAACAATTCAACAAAGAAGCAAGAAAGGTGGTTGCCGGAAGATCCTGCTCGACTGCTCGGCAGTCGGCCCGAATCTCGGGGACTACACCCAGCGGGTGCGCTGCCGCGCCCCCGCAAGAAGCAAAGAGGATGGAGTGCTTACTCCGGCTCACAACCAGGTCCGCGGTCCGCTTGTCCAGCTCCTTGATCTGGGCGTTGAAGGTGGCTGCACAGATGTTGTGGTAGTCCTACAACGAACCAACAGAAAGAAACGGAAGTCAAAACTCAGAGCCCACCGAGAAGTTCCCGCCCGGCTGCTCAGCAGTCGGACCAGAACTCGGGGGCTACACCCAGCGGGTGCGCTGGCGCGCCCCCGCCAAAGATTCCAAAAATCAAAAACAAGAAGCAAGTTACATACCCGAACGGTGGCCTGCGTCTTCACAAACACCTTCATACATTGCTGAAGGGCGGCGGCTTCTGCCCTGAAGTCGGCCTGGACGTCCTGCGCCGCCTTGATCAGGGTGCCCGTCCCGCCCCCGTGCAACCACTCCGTCGGTGCGGAGCTGGTGGTGTCGGCGTCGGGAACTGACGAGCTCGAGACTCCAATCTCTTGGGGGCGTGGGACTGAGGTCGCCTTTGCTACGCGCTGGTGTGTCGGGGTCCGAACGACGGAAGTAGCCCCCACCACCAGCTCGCCACCGCCCTGAGACGCTGGCGGCGCGTTGGGCCGAGTGTCTTGGGCCTCGGCAGCCGGCGTCTGCTGGGGCGCCTGCGGCCCTGGGACGATGGCGTCTCCCCCCTCCCTCTCCATGGCCGGCTGGTCGATGCCGGCCCCTCCAGTCGGTGCCAGGACCTCCATCACTGGCGGCATGGAGCACAGCAGAATGATCATCAGTGGGGCCTGGCCGTCTATGGCCGCCCCCACTTGCGCCCCGACGGCCGCATCCGCCTGGGTCTTGGCCGCCTTCTCCACTTGGGACTTTGTTGAGGCATCGGCCAGGGCCCTGGCCGCCGCGTCCGCCTCCTCCTGCGCTGCCATGGCGGCGTCCACCTTCGCCTGATCCGCCCTGTCCTGCTCCTCGCACGCTTCCCGCGCGTTCCGCTCGGTTGCCACCTGGAGCTCGGCGCGCGGGTCCATGCGGCGGGTGTTGGTAGAGCCCTCAGGCCCTCCGACGATGGAGGCGGAGGTCGACAACTCAAGAGAGAGCGGTGCCCTGATTCACGTGAGTTGAAGAAAATTCAGTAGAAATTTACAAGAAACAGGAGAAAGCATGAAGAGGAGTAAGCACTCACGCATGCACCATTGGCGGCTACTTCGTGGTCCTCTGGAACCGGACGGCCTTCGCGGCGGCCTCCTCTCGTCTGGTTGCCGCAGCCAAGCCCTTGGGCTTCTTCGGCCGGGCGCCATGCAGCTGCGTGCCGGCCGGCGCTTCGGCGCGCCGCCTGGTGCGGATGGCACCACTGAGGCGCTCGCCCTCGCCCTGTTGCCAGCCGGCTGGAGGTGCCGCCTGGCCTCCTCTACATTGTCGTTCGACCATGCCTCGATGTCGCCTCCTCCACCGGAGCCGCCTGCCCCGTCGCCACCACCCGTGGCGTCGTCTTCCAAGGCGGCCGCCCCCAAGTCGGGGTTGTCCGCGTCACTTACCGCCCGGTCCGGCAGGAAGACCTGGCCGTGCGCTAGAGCATCGGCCGGCTGCTCGGTCGGGAGGAGCTGTGATGTGTCCGACTGTTCAGTCAGCAAGCCAGGACTCGGCAGAAGAAATAAAGATCGAAAAAGAGAGAAGAATCGGGAAATTACGGCGGGAGGCGGATTAGCGCGGGAGTATGGCGGCTTGCCGAACCGCCTGTCCGCCGCGAGCTTGAGGTTCGCGATCTCATTCACCATGTGGGCCACCTCCGCGACCGGCATCTCACGGGTGGACAGCCAGCATGGTTCCCGGTGACCACTCATCTGACAAATCATGTGAGGCCGGCACTGGAGGGGGAGAACCCGGCGCGTCAGCAAGTCGGCTGCCTGGAGGCCTTCCAGGTCGGTCATCTCCTCGAGCCTGGCGACTGCGGCTACGCCGGCGGCCGATAGGTGCTTCGGCTTGTACGCCCAGCTGGAGCGCGGTTCAGCCGGCGGGACGGCTTCATAGGGCGGCATATTGAGGAAGTCCACCGCCGGGTCAATGTTCTTCACATAGAAGTACGATTTCTGCCACAGCTTGACGGACTAAATCGGAGTGATGGGTGGAAAGCGGTTGCTAGCTCCTGGGTGCCGAATGGCGATGAAGGCACCGCACTCGGCCGGCTCGTCCTTGGCGGCGACGCCAAGCTTGGTGTAGAAACACTCCTCCCACAGCTCGAGTGTGGGGAGAATGCCAAGGTAGCCTTCGCACATCGTGATGAAGGACGACAGCAGCACCACCGAGTTGGGCGTGAGGTGGTGCAGCTGGAGGTTGTAGAACTCGAGGAAGGAGCAAAGAAAACCGCTGATCGGCAAGCCGAAGCCGTGGAGGAAATGTGTCCGGAACACGACGCGCTCGCCGTCCCTCGGCGCCGGCGTGATTTCTTTTGCCGGCGGGACGCGCGCCTCGACATAGCCCGCGCCAGGCAGCCGCCTCGTGTCGTGCAAGAAGTCGAGGTGTTCCTGCTGGACATTGGAACCGTCCCAGGCGCCGGAGTTCGCCTTGTCACGTGCCATGGGTGTTCAAGGCTCGATGGAGGCGCGACACGATGGAGGAGGACCGGATCCGCGACGGAGCAGCAGCGCCGCGGGGGAGAAAAGTTTGGCTGCGGAAAGCCGTGATGGCACTCCGACGAGATCGCGGGGGTGCGGTGGCGGCGGAGAGAAAGAAGAAGAAGAGCAAGGAGAAGGAGGAGGTGGGCGCGTGTGCTAGTGCCGCCCCCCGCCTCCCCCTATTTGTAGCCCCGGGCTGCGAAGCCAAGGGGGCGGGGCATGGGGTTCGTGGGATTAATTGCGCCCATCACCCCACATCCCCGCAGTAACCACGCAGTAAAATGCGCGGGGTAAATGCGCTCCAAAAGCCCAACCGTCTGCCTCGGCCGCAGCGGATCCGCACGTGGGCCGAGGCCCGGTGGTGGCGGGCCATGGCCTGCGGTTACGTCCCGTCACGCGCGTGGGGTTGCAGGACCCCTGGCCTGTTGGCGCCACGTGGCGCGCGAATAGCTGGTGGCTGGCCTAGGGCTAGGCTAGCGCGCCGCTTGGTTCCCGCCTCGACATTTCGAAAAATCACCAGGCGGCCGCCTGGTCGTGTCCGACTCCTGGCTGTCGGCGCTTGGGAAGACGAATGAAGCAAGATCAACAGAATACTCACAGTAGGAAGCTGCTGCGGCCCCACGTCACTTTTAGCCGCGGCGCCCCACCAGCTTCACGGACTACTGTCGGAGTAATTAGCCACGGATAGCCTCATCAGCTCCCTAGGGCGTTTCAAGACATCGGGGCCGACTGCGCCCCTCAAGAATCCAAAACCAAAGCGCCGCCTTCTCGCTGTCGGCTGGTCCAGGCGGCCGGCTGCTAGAAGGCGGCATGGCCCAGAAGGCGGCCTCAAGATGAGCCGGCTCCTGGCAGGTGGCCTCTGGAGAGGCTGGCTCCCAGCAGGCGGCCCCAAGCACTCTCGAAGTCTGCATCCTCATCAATGCGACGAGATGGGCGTGGCTACAACACGCAACACCACCCCTAGCCTAGGGCATAGCAAGGCCACGGTGCACCGTACCAAGCAGGCTCCTCCGTTCAGCGTAGCACTGTTGCCACGCTGACCCTGATGTCACCCCTGTCAGAGGGGGCTGCGCCCCCACGACGGGCTGTCGGTACGGCCCGCAGGCAGCAGCCCCAGTTGACAACGAGAAGACCAGAAGATGGCCGTCCCCGGCCAGTCGGCTCAGCAGGAGTCGGCAGATGACCATGCAGCCCTCCCCATCTTGGGGACCCATGCGCCATTAACCCGACGATACGGGGAATGGCTACAGTGAACGCCCGCCAGGCGGCGGCACTGTAGCCACGCCTACCCCGACAAAGCACGCATCATTAGCCGCATCGCTACAGTATCGGGCAGCCGGCAGGACCCGCGAGTGGCGGGTACGGCCTGTCGGCCAAGTACCGGACAGACGGCGGGACCCACCAGGCGGCGGGCCCCACCGGCCAGCGGAGAAGCCGACGACTAAAGACACTGACGGCTTGGGCCTACACCCGGCCGGATTACCATTGTACCCCTGGGGGTAGGCCTATATAAACCCCCCAGGGCACCCATGCAAAGGGTTCAGCCTCTTGTTCACCCACACACCCATATAGAGAGAGGAAGTTAGGGCTAGACTTGCTCTCCTCCCCCCTCTAGAGAAACAGCTCAAGGAGCAAGCTTGTAGCCACCGTTGTTGCTTGAGTGATCATGCGGAGACCCCGCAGAGCAGGACTAGGGGTGTTATCTCCATGGAGAGCCCCGAACCTGGGTAAGATTCGCTGGCGTGCATGTCTTCGCCTTATCCCGGTTCCTGGCACCGGCGACATCTTACTAGCCCCCATCATGATTAGCCATCCTTTGGCCGGGGAAACTTCCCTCCGGGAGGGGGAAATCATCGCCATCGTCCTCACCAATGATCCACTCATTGGGAGGGGGTCAATATCCATCAACATCTTCACCAGCACCACCTCTAAAACCCTAGTTCATCCCTTGTATCCAATCTTTGTCCCAAAGCCTCAGATTGGTACCTGTGGGTTGCTAGTAGTGTTGATTACTCCTTGTAGTTGATGCTAGTTGGTTTATTTGGTGGAAGATCATATGTTCAGATCCTTTATGCATATTAATACCCCTCTGATTATGAACATGAATATGATTTGTGAGTAGTTATGTTTGTTCCTCAGGACATGGGAGAAGTCTTGCTATAAGTAGTCATGTGAATTTTGTATTCGTTCGATATTTTGATGAGATGTATGTTGTCTCTCCTCTAGTGGTGTTATGTGAATGTCGACTATATCACACTTCACCATTGTTTGGGCTTGGAGGAACGCATTGTTAAGTAATAAGTAGATGATGGGTTGCTAGAGTGACAGAAGCTTAAAACCTAGTTTATGAGTTGCTTCGTAAGGGGCTAATTTTGATCCATATGTTTCATGCTATGGTTAGGTTTACCGTAATACTTCTTTTGTAGTTGCGTATGCTTGCAATAGGGGTTAATCATAAGTGGGATGGTTGTCCAACAAAGGACAGCACCCAAGCACCGGTCCACCCACATACCAAATTATCAAAGTAACGAACGCGAATCATATGAGCGTGATGAAAACTAGCTTGACGATAATTCCCATGTGTCCCCGGGAGCGCTTTTCTCTATATAAGAGTTTGTACAGGCTTGTCCTTTGCTACTAAAAGGATTGGGCCATCTTGCTGCACCTTATTTACTTTCATTACTTGTTACCCGTTACAAATTACCTTATCACAAAACTATCTGTTACCGATAATTTCAGTGCTTGTAGAGAATACCTTACTGAAAACCGCTTGTCATTTCCTTCTGCTCCTCGTTGGGTTCGACACTCTTACTTATCGAAAGGACTACGATAGATGGCCTACACTTGTGGGTCATCAATCCCCTTTCAGCAAAGGCTACTACGACCATTCTGTCCGAAGCAGCATTCGGGCCAGGGATGGGAGCACCCGAGTTTAAAAGAGATTGGCGAGGTTTTCTAATGCACAAGTCATAGGTTACGAACATGAATGGGCAAGAGGTGAACTTTATCTGTTTGCTTGTCGGGGATCACCATGTCGGGCAGTCTTCCCAACTTCTTGCCGGAGCCGGGTCCTTGGCGGAATCAAGCGTCCTTGCCACGGCCGGAAAGAAGAGAGGATAGGAGCACGGAACCTTGGCGGTCCATTAATCATTTTTTGGAGTCAAAAAGCAGTATTATATCCTGGACAAGCATGTATATACGTATACACATAAACATGGAAATCAACGGGAAACTGTACATACAAAGGGTTTTCTTTCCCTGACTGCACACAGGATCTGCGCCTGGCTTTGTACATAGGGGTACATGCCTTGCCGGCAAGGCTAGTACAAAAAGGGGTTGCCGGGGCTCCCGGCAACCGCGGCTTAGGGGTAAAACTTGCAAAGATGTTTGATATTCCAGGAATTTCTCACCAGAATGCCATCTTCGGTCTCCAGGCGGACTGCGCCGAGCCTGGTGACTTGTATTACCCAATAAGGGCCTTCCCACTTTGGCGTCAACTTGTTTGAACTCTTGGCAGATTGGATTCACCGAAGAACAAGGTCGCCTTCCTCAAGGCTTCGGGCGTGAACCTTGCGGCTATGGTAGCGGCTCAAGGCTTGCTGGTAGCGAGCACTCGTGGCGACCCATATATGAGTTCCGTGGGGAGAATTGCTTCTGCCCCGTATACCAGGGCAAAGGGTGTCTAGCCAGTGGCTCGATTTGGTGCCGTTCTGATCGACCAAAGAACCGTTGGCAACTCATCAATCCAGCGCCTTCCGCACTTGTGTAGCCTATCAAAAGTTCTAGTCTTGAGGCCTCGCAACACTTCTGCATTCACCCTCTCAGCCTGGCCGTTACTTCTGGGATGAGCAACAGAAGCAAACCAAACCTTGCCGCCGAGGTCTTGGATGTACTGCATGAAGGTGCAGCTCGTGAACTACGTGCCGTTATTGCTGATGACTCTATTTGGCACACCAAAACGGCAGACTAGTCCCTCGAAGAACCTGACGGCTGATTGTGCTGTCACCTTTCTCACCGGTTCCACTTCGGGCCACTTTGTGAACTTGTCGATCGTGATGTACAAGTACTCAAAGCCACCGACAGCACGGGGAAAGGGGCCCAGTATATCGAGCCCCTGGACCGAAAATGGCCAGGAAAGAGGGATTGTCTGAAGAGCTTGGGCTGGTTGATGAAGCTTCTTTGAATGGAACTGGCATGCTTCACACTTGGTTACTAGTGCAGTTGCATCCTGGAGAGTTGTAGGCCAGAAGAAACCTTGCCAGATCGCTTTGTCGGCAAGGGCTCTTGACCCTATGTGGGAGCCACACATGCCTCCATGTATCTCTGCCAACAGCTCGAGTCCGTCCTCTTGAGGAATGCACTTCAATTTCACACCGTTCGGTCTCCTTCTGTATAGGGCATCATCCACAAACTGGTACATGCTAGACCGACGAGCTACTTTCTCTGCTTCTTCCCGTTCCTCAGGGAGTTCCCCTGTTTGGAGGAATCAGACGGTGTGCTGCGCCCATGCCAGAGCCTGGGGCTCGACGACAAAGATTAAAGGCTCATCTTCGGCTGTAGGGGCAGTTGCCTCTACGGTCAGGGCTTGGGGCCCTGCCGGAGGTTGCTGCTCCCCGGCAAGCTTGGGGTACCCGGCAACTTCCTTGTCGGCGGCTCCCGGGAGCTCAGCGGGAAAGTACTTGCTAGGGCCTGCCTTCCTTCGCTTGTTCTGTCCTGCTGATGGCTGGGTTAATTGAAGCACAAAGGTACCTGGTTCCACAGGCAACTTGAGGGTAGCGCGTTTCGACAAGTCGTCGGCAATGCTGTTCTCTACTTGGGGAACATGCTCTGCCTGTAGACTGTCAAAACGCTCCTCCAACTTCCTCACTTCATCCACATATGCCTCCATCAACGGGCTCTGGTAATCCTTGTTAACTTGCTTGACGACAAGCTGAGAATCACCCCTGATGGTGAGCTTCCTGATTCCAAGGTCTGCCGTGATCCTGAGACCAGTGAGCAGCCCCTCGTACTCTACAGTGTTGTTCGTCGATTTTTCCCGGGGAAAGTGCATCTGGACTACGTACTTGAGGCGCTCTCCGGTGGGTGCGACGAGTACATAGTACGCCGGCACCAGCACCTTGTAGCGAGAAGGCTCCATCAAAGTACATAACCCAATCACGGCTCGTCTCCTTGCTGGGAAGGGTGGTCTCTTGAATCTCTTCGTCGAGCGTTGAGGTCCATTCTTCTATGAACTCTGCCAAGGCTCAGCTCTTGATTGTTGAAGTACTTTCAAACTTGAGGCAAAAGCTTGACAGTTCCAACGCCCACTCCACAATCCTCACTTTTGCATCCGGGTTGTGCAAAATGCGTTGCAAAGGAGGGAGGTGACGACGGTGATCTCATGCGCTTGGAAATAGTGATGCAGCTTTCTTGAGGCCATGAGGAGGCCGAAAAGTAGCTTCTCTATACCAGAATATCTTGATCTAGCCCCCTGCAAGAGGGAGCTGACAAAATAAACCGGGTGCTGCATCACCTTCTTCTTCTGTTCGACTTCGCCCGCTTGTGCACACTCTGTCTTGCCGGGACAAGGCTTTGCCAGGGGCTCCGTCCTGCCGGCATTAGGCCCTGTCGGGGAGAGCTCCGGCCCATCATCCGACGGCTCCGCCGCTACCGCTGCTTCTTCCTCAAATTCTCTCTGTTCCACTAGCGCAACACTGACCACTTGATTCATTGCCGCTAGATATAGAAGCAACGGCTCTTGCGGTTTAGGCACAACTAGTATTGGCGTGGAGGAGAGGTAGCTCTTCAAATCTTGAAGTGCTGCCTCTGCCTCCGGAGTCCATTTCATTGGACCCGTCTTTTTCAAAACTTTGAAAAAGGGGAGGGCGCGCTCAGCGGATTTGGAGATGAACCTACTTAGAGCAGCAACGCAGCCGGCGAGCCTACGGACGTCTTTGACCCATCTTGGCGCCTCAATCTGCTCAATCGCTTTGATCTTGTCGGGATTTGCTTCGATTCCGCGTTGAGACACAAAGAACCCAAGAAGCTTGCCGGATGGGACGTCGAACACACACTTCTCTGGGTTGAGCTTGAGGTTGATCTTGCGCAGGTTTGCAAATGTTTCCTTCAGATCATGCACGAGTGTGGCCTTGTCCTTGGTTTTGACCAATATATCATCCATATAAGCTTCCATATTTCTATGCAGCTGGGTCTCAAAACCAATTTGGACTGCTCGGGCAAATGTCAAACCAGCGCTTTTCAACCCGAAAGGCATCCGTACAAAACAGTACGTACCACATGGGGTGATGAACGCAGTCTTTTCTTCGTCTTCCTTCATCATGAAGATCTGGTGGTATCCTGAGTAGGCATCGAGGAACGACAACAGGTCACACCCGGCAGTGGAGTCCACTATCTGGTCAATGCATGGCAGAGGGAAAGGATCCTTTGGACAGGCTTTATTGATATCTGTATAGTCAATACACAGCCTCCATTTCCCATTTGCCTTACGCACCACCACTGGATTGGCCAACCACGTGGGGTGGAGCACTCCTCTGACCAAGCCTGCCGCCTCCAACTTCCTGATCTCCTCGATGATGAACTCTTGTCGTTCCAAAGCTTGCTTTCTGACCTTCTGCTTGATGGGCTGCGCATGGGGACAGACAGCAAGGTGGTGCTCAATCACCTCCCTGGGAACGCCGGGGATGTCGGATGCTTGCCATGCAAACACATCGACATTCGCCCGCAGGAAGGCGACGAGCATGCTTTCCTATTTACTGTCAAGGGTGGAGCTTATGGTAAAAGCTCCACCCGTGCCATACTCCCTGACGGGGACCTTCTTGGTTTCTGGTGGGGCCGCCTTGGACCTCTTGCTCCCGCCGACGGAGCTCTTTGGCACGTCCCCACCGGGAACGCGGTGCTCCGAAGAGGCGCATTTGCCGGAGGGGGTGCAGGAGTCCTTGCCGGGGTCAGAAGTCTTGCCGGAAGGGGCCTTGCCGGCAGGGGCAGAGGCCTTGCCGGTTTTCTTCCCTCCCGGGGTCTTAGCGGCGGGAACAAGTGCCTTGGCGACAGTCGCTACAACTGCCTCCCGGTAAAGCTGGTCGGCGCAGATGAGCGCGTCTTTCCTGTCGGAGGGGGCGGTGATGATGCTCATTGGCCCGGGCATCTTCAACGTGTTGTAGGCATAATGTGATGCCACCATAAACTTGGCCAGTGATGGGCGGCCGAGGATCCCATTATAGGGCAAGGGGATCTTGGCAACATCAAAAACAATCTTCTCCGTCCTATGGTTCAGCTCGCCCCCAAATGTAACGGGCAACGTGAACTTACCCTTCGGCTGACTCCTCCCCGGGTTGACCCCTTGAAACGTGCCCGTCTCCTCGAGATCTCCATCGGGGATTTGCAGCCTCTTGATCACGGCGGGCGAGATCAAGTTCAGACCAGCCCCACCGTCAACTAGCACTTTCGTCACCTTGAGGTTGTGTATTGTTGGTGAAACCAACAACGGCAAACACCCGACCGCAGTTGTGCGATTAGGGTGATCCTCGGTGTCAAAAATGATAGGCGTGCTGGACCACTTCAGTGGCCTCTGGGCATCGAACGATGGCTCCGCCGCAGTGACTTCACGCGCCCACTGCTTCAGTTGGCGGTGAGAGGTGTGCAACGAGGCACACCGTCGATGCACATGGCCTCCCTAGCTTTCTGGAACTCGTGCTCGCTGGACTCGTCATCCTCGTCATGATCATCGTCTCCCTCCTTCTTGTCGCGGCCCCGAGCGGGCCACTCTGGTTGATTATCTTTGTCGCGGAGATCTCCTCGACCACCACGCTTCTTGTCGGACACCTCAGCACCATCCTGGCCCTTCTCCTTATCGCGCCTCTCATACTCAGCTTTCTGCATCTCCTCAAGCAGCTCAACCCGCCGGCAATTCTGGAGGTCATGGCCCTTGGTGCGATGGATCTTGCAGTACTACTTGTCAGAGCCTCCTCGCTTGTCGGTAGCCGCCAAGGCCCGGCAGGCGGCGCACCGACAACTTCCTTGCCAGGGTTGTCAGCCTTGGCCTTCTTGGCGGTGTCGGGGTTGCCGGATCCCTCGACGGCAAGCACGGTCTTGCCCTTACGCTTCCAATTGCGGCGTCAGCCCTTCTTTGCCGGGGCGAGGGCGTCTTCGTCTGTGGAGTCGGTTTCCACGCCGGCATCTTCGTCGGGGTACTTCCTCCCTTCCTTAGCCCGCACATCTATCGGCCATAACATAAAGCTCGGTTACATCCTTAACCTTGTTCATCGCCAGCTCCTCACGCATCTTGCAGTTGCACACATTCTGATGGAATGCACTGATGACAACGGCGGGGTGAACATCTAGCATGTTGTACTGCACACGGCTGAACCTTTGTATGTACTTGCGCAGGGTTTCGCCGTCCTTCTAGGGGATGACATGCAAATCACTTGCCTGGCCAGGAGCTTGGTGGCCTCCGGTAAAGGCGCCCACAAACTCATGGCACAGATCCGACCAAGAGGAAATGGAATCCACTGGCCGGTGCATCAACCATGACATGACGCTGGGCTTAAGTGCCAACGAAAGTAGTTGGCAAGCACCTTGTCGTCGTGAGCCCCGGCAGCTTGCATCGCGATAGTGCCATTGTACTTTTCTTCGACCTCAGGCTTGAATGTGCGGTGGGTGGGCCACTGGAACTGTCGCAGCTCACGGGTAAAGGCTGGACAACCCACCTCGTAAGGTAGGTCACCGGAACCCCCCGACGCTGGGCGGTCCATAGCAGGCCCCGCACGCCGGTCTGACTGATGGCGCGCTTCCCGTCGCCGCTCGATGGTGGTCCGAGCGTCTTCCTAGGCTCGCTCCTGAAGAACTTGACGTTGGTCGCAGTAGGCTCACAGGTTGGATGACGCTGTGGAAATGTTGTCACAGGCATCGGGCCAACGAGCCGGGGGTTGCTGTCGCTCGCGTGGGAGAGGAGAGTGCACCGTGGTTGCAGTAGCTCCGGTCCTTCCACCACTAGCATGCGCCGGCTCGACATAGCACCGGCACGAGGGTCCCGCTGCTCGCAGTTCATCTTTATTGGCGAAGCTGATGAGGCTCCGAATGGTGGCTCTCCACTCGTCGAACTTCTCCGCGGCAGGAGGAAAGTCGAGGAGTAGTTGCACACGCGCCAACGCTTCTGCTGGCGTTGGTGGCGGCGAAAGCTGCGTGGACCGTGACATGCTCTGACTTCTAACCATGTTAGAGGAAGCTTTATCACGGTCTCACGGTGGCGCATCGTTTCCGCCATCGTCTGAGCGCGCATGCTCGCCCGGTGCATCTCGAGAGTGACGCAAAGGGCTCTTCCCGCGGTGGCGCCCAGGGGCACCGACGTCGCGGCGTTGCTCGTCATCCGCGATCTGGGAAGATCACGGCGCGGGCGCCGTCTGGGGCATCCTGGAGGTTGTCGCGCCGCCCGTGGGCAGCACGGCCCCGCCCCCGGACCCAGCGGCGTGCGGCTTGTCGTCTTGGGGGCGAACGACGCCACTCGCTTGGCTCCGATTGCCAGGGTGTCGTGGAGGCTCGTGGGCCGTGCCTCCGCCACCACCTGTGGCCGCCCTGTCGCCCGCCCGCGCTGGTACGGGCGGTTCGGCTCCACACGAACCGATCGTCGTGATCCCCTTCTTCTTGGGAGCCATGGCGATGAAGGAGACGATGCGCTAACTTCTAGACCAGATTTTCACAACCTCAGGCCCCTACCTGGCGCGCCAAAGATGTTGGGAAACCGACACCTATGGGATTCCAGGGATTCCCTTCTACGGTTGGCGGGGGCGTGGAGCTGCGCAAAGAGCAGGTCTAGCAATGAACGCGAGGGCATTTTTTTCCCAGGTTCGGGCCGCAAACGATGCGTAAAACCCTACTCCTGCTTGTCTATGTTTATTTTTGGTGTTCTTGAGCTCTTGAACTAGCTGCGGTGCATGCCCAGTCCAAAAAGTCCGAATCCTTCTACAGTACGCCTCGGGCCTCCTTTTATATGTCAAAGGGGCCACCACAGTGGCACAAGCAGGTGGAAAGTATCAACAGCGTACAAGTTTATCACCGGACACCATAGGACAAATGCATTTAATGCGTTGCCTACGTGCCCTCTAGCTTTATCGGGGGCGGCAACAGAGCTCGTCCCATCCATCGCCGCCTCGCCTTGCTTCGACGCGCGTCCAAGCTGACGAGGCATGCAGCGCCATGCTGGCTGGCTGGATGCTGTGCTGGTGCGGTGACAGGGTCTTCACGAAGATCTGCATGCCACCACGCAGGTGCTTGACTAGTTGGCCTAGAAGCTGCATGCTGCCATGCAGGCGCTTGACTAGTTGGCAGACTGGTTGCCGCATCAGAACGGCCGTGGGGCAGCGCAACGTTGGTGGGTGCGGGCCTAGTCGTGGCCCTGCAGATGCCCCCGACAAGGGTCTTGCCGGGGTCTCACGGGCGTCCCCGGCAAGGATCCTGCCAGGGGTCTTCGACATCCTTGCCGGGGGTCTTTGTCTTCTGGTTCTTATCTAGACTTGCAGGCCTTTGGTCTTCACAAAGATCTCCATGCCACCACGCGGGCGCTCCTGAGTCTTGGTCTTGATGTTGTCGATGGTGTCAGGACTCTCAGGCTCAAGGGTGGCGGCCTTGCTAGTGTTGGGCAAGTCGCCCTCACAAGGCTCTTGCCGGGGCTGTGTAGGCCACCCTGGCAAGGGTGTTGCCGGGTGAAATCCATCTTGCCTCTTTGCTCTTCATGCCGCTGGCTTGAGTGTTGCCTTGGCAGTCTCGTACCTTTGCTTCCTCTGCCCCGCCAAGCATGGCGCAGGTGCGGCTACGACTGCCCGTGCACAAGTAAAGGGGTACAGAAAGGCCCCTACTTTTGTACACCGACAATGCCCCAGATCTTGTATTGGCCGTGGATGTCGACAAGATTCTGGCAGGCGATGCCCGAATTCTCGAGTGCCTTTACATCGTTGGTGATGTCCACTGTAGCAAACATGTAGTGGGGGCTGTTGACAAACCTGGTGAAACACTCGCAAGGCCTTGTGGCCAGGCAGTAGTGGTAGACGAGGACGTGGTGGCGCACGCACATCTGGGCAACGACGACCTTGGGACGAGACCCGACACGAGCGCGGGTGTACTCAAGGTCGAACCCGACCACCTTGTACTTCTCCTCGGCAAGCAACAACTCCATGATGTGGATGGAGTGCTCCACCCAGACCGGGTCGTTGGTGTACACCACCGAGAGGTCCATGAACCTTCTGTGGGTGTCCACCATGGCATGCATGGGGAACTGCTGCTCATCGTCGGCAGCCGCTCGGAGCGCCATTGGAGCCGCGTAGGATACCCTCTAAGAATTTCTCGTGGTGGGTGTGCTTCTTGCAATGGTGGGGCGCGATCGAAAGGTTGAAGAGACACAAGGGTTAAATGGCCGCTGTAATAAACGGGGGCCGGCCGGCCTGTAATCGTCACGTCTTGTCACGGCGTTCATAGTGAAGGATTCCAGTGCACGCTTGACAACACCGCACCGCACGCGTGGGCTCGAAGAGGCGCCAAATGTATCGTCGGTGAGCATGTTCCCGCGCTACCGCGCTGTTTATCGCGCAAGCTTCCCGTCCGGCTAGTTTGGCCACGCGTCGGCTAGAAGAGGGACAAATCGTGGGCGTTTATTGGCAAAAATCTTTGTAAAAACGAAGTGTGTGGAATGACTTCGGTCATAAGTTTACCCGTGGGTGATGAGGTCAAAGTTACACAGAAGGGTGATGATGGACACTCGAGTGTGATAATTAATTCCGTGCTCTACAGTGCACACGGTGGAAGAAACCAACTGTGTGCAATAAATTCGAAGATCGCAGTCAAGTTAGCTATACAGATCGTGTGCTGTGAGATCGACAAGGTAAATAGATTCGAGAATGGTTAAAAAAATCTAAGACCATTGCATATTAAGGTCAAAATAGTGCTAGCAATATACGAGTCTCATACGATGCCATTTCAACGATTGTACCACAAAAGCTCGAAATGTTACAAGGTTCAAATTTCAGAGTTATATGGCTCAAATTCAAAGATTACAAGGTTCAAACTGATATTAGAAATGAAATTCAGCTCATGAGATGCAAACGCTCACACTGATCTGCTGAACATGGGTATCAGAGAGGTTCAAACTAATATCACCACTTCTAAGTCTGGTTTCGTAACCTCACAATTTTTGCAAAGGGGTGAGCCACTGAGAAGTCATGTATGGGGTTGACACAATGACTTCGGATTACTTTGTCATCTGAAGTTCCAAATTGAAATTCAGCATTTTGGAGCCTACTCCATTCTGCCGCAGGCGCCGGCGCTGATAAACAAACCATTCATTTTTGCAAAATAAATGTAGGGAAAACCTCATTTCCTTCATCACCCTTGCTCTGAGAAGAAAGAACCTGGCGAATATAATCTCCGGTAAGGTCCCTTGATAGGAGTTCAAAGTAATTTCTGAGAGATGCAGATCTAGGCATTCGACATGATTGTGATATTGTATCACATTATCCACCATTGGGCCTAATCTTGTCTGCAAAAGAAGAAAACGTGTTAGTGCCTACATGCAGTTTTGAACATTACTACACATGCCCTCTTCGATCTGACATGATTAACATGGGCATTTGTTCTAGAAAAATGTAGCCTTCTTCACAAGAGGTTGGAGTGGATGAAAAGTTCCCTAAGAAAACTAGTACAGATGAATCCAAAGGAGAAATGCTTATTGATTGTAACCATATGGATCAAGCAACCAATATGTACTGAAATCCTCCAAAAGAACCTTTAGAAATCGTAGTACATTGTCATTGTAAACTTGGATAAATGTGTCACAAATTGAACTCCCTTATGGTTAAAATTTAACAGGAAAGGAACATCACCTCGATATATAGCTTCTCCAGGCACGCAAAGCATCTCAGGAAACTGACAACTTGCTCAAGATTGGGGCCGATAGATTCTAGTGCCAAGACCTTCATTGTGCGCAGTTTTGGGGTCAAGCTTGTCGGAATCATTTTCTGAATGACAGACGAACAAACATCTTCAAAATTAGAAATAGTGTTAATTTGTAGAAGGAGAGGTAGAAGGCGGCTGTTGTACCTGAACGGGTGTGGATCTAATAACAAGTTCGGAGATTTCTGAGACGAGTAGCCCACCACTGTCAATTTTGGCACAGAAATGACATTGATTCTTGTTGGACCTTCTTGATCAACTACAAGTAATCTCTCAAGTGCAGATGTGTCCTCAATGACCATACCATACCGTGGTACAGATGTTGTGATGTCTTCCTGCCGCACCAGCAACACACATAGATTGTCCGGAGAGTCATGGAGGTGATGTGGAAGGTACTCAACCCATTGATTGCCTGAAGACGAAGGTACTCGAGTGCAGTACAGCCACGGAGCAGGCGCTCCATGTCACCGTTTGAGAGGCAGACGACGACGAGCTCGAGGTGCTTCAGTCGTGGTAGAATAAGAGCAGACGCGTCATTAGGGGCGATGGCAGTTCCTGAACTTGGTGACGTGCAGCGTGGGCGCGAGGCGGAGTGCGGACGTCAGCAGCGACTGCATATGCCCATCATCAAAAGTGAGCTCCTCGAGCTGATCTAGGGCGGGGGATCGGAACCGGTCGTCAAGCTCGGATCGGTCCTTGTCGTTGGAACGGAACTTGCGCATTCCAAGGCCTTTGGTTGGGCCAAGGTGACTGCCGAGGATCTTGGAGAACGCATCCAAGCTTTTGCGATAGCCATGGCAGAGCTCGTGGGTGTCGATGAGGTCGAGAGGGCTGGAGTTCCATAGGGGGCGCCACCGCCGGGAAAGGACGGTTGTCCGCGCCCCATATTTGATTGGGAGGAGGGAGATGATGACTCTCAACATATCATCGGGGAGGCTGCTGATGAAGTCTAGGCTTGCTGGAGTCGCTTGCGGTTCTAGCTTGCCCCGCCTCCGCTTGTTGGCAGCCCCATTCTCCATGTTTGGAGTCTCCTTGTCAGCGGCGATTTCTGATAGAAATGGGAGTACAGGGAATATTTAGTTAAAACAGGGCAATAGAAAAGTGTATTGGTAACTAGAAGTTATTAGGTAGGAATATAGTAAGAAAAGGGAATAACAATTGGTTGCTTAAATACTACACAATTCATTTGACATTTCCGGGTAAGTCAACATGCAGAGAGTTGAAAAGAAAACTTACTTCGAACAAAGTTTGGACGGATGATTTTGTCGGGGAAGTTAGCATATATCTCATGACCAGGCCCTTTTATGTGCAGTGCAATTTTAGTGCCAGCTTTCAGTACATAAAACTTAGAAATTTCTTTCCAAAAGCCAGTGCCAAAATAGGAGTCACCATGTTCATCAAGTCTTACAGTAGCAACGATTGTAAATCCATGGTTTGTGTGCACTATGACATCCGTGCAGCCTTGATCTATGTAAAGGGAAAAATTGTGCACTACATAATCTGGTGCATAGCAAGGGATGTGCTGCCGAAAATGGTAGGATTGTTAAAGAAAATATGATAACATGCAAATATGGGCCCAAATTGAAAGAACCGTACAACAGTTGAAATCAAAGGACAAAAATCTATAATTAAAAACATAGGGTAAACATGATGTCATGGAAATATGAGAGTAATCGAAAGAACAATACATCATTAATTTTCCTAATATAGAAAGAAGAGGGGAAAATCCCCTTTGACGTATATGGTGCATGTGGCACATTTTATCCAAATGTAGCAATATTTAGAATATGTTCAGGAAAGTAGGCCATGCCAACCGATTTAGGGTGAGATTGAACATACCGCGCGCGTCCTCAAGTTATCTGGTACGGTGAGATGGAATCTCTGGCGGAGGTCGCAAAGTCCTGAAGTGTCGGTGCACTGTACATTCTATGAATGAAAGAAAACCCTCAAATCAGCTCGAATAAAAATGAATTCACGGCGATTTCTGCCGGGTGATTAAAGGAGGCATATGAACTGGGATAAGAGATGAGATAATATCTCATTAAATTAGTTACCTTGTCGTCCATGAGAAAGAACCCTCAGTACGGTAGATTCCCCAACTGAGCGGAGTTGGGTCGACCGCGAGCAGCGCCGAGAAAGTCGATGGCGATAGGCGGCGGCAAGCGGAAGTGGCGAAATGCGGTGGGCTTTGCCGGCAGCCTGGCGGCGGCCGCAGGCGTCGAGCTAAGTGTTTACCGCCGCGATAGGTGGTGCCATGGCATAGACGCGGAGGAGCTTGTGCAGGTGTGAATGGGGAACGTACCGGAGGGGGTGGCGGGCGGGGTGAGGGTTTTTGTGACGTGGGGATGGTGAGGGTTTTCTTTTTTTTGAATTGGGCGGTGAGGGTTTTCTGTCCCACAAAGAATTTTGGGGGCGACGGTTTGCTAGAGCGAACCGTGTGTGCTGGACGCAATAGGCAAACTGAAAGTCATTGCACACGGTTCCAATTTCGGGAACCGTGTGTGATTGACGTACTACCTTCGTCCTGGTTTATTGGTCCCCCTTTGTAATTTTTACCAAATTTTGACCAAATATTTAACATACTCAGACATAGTTAATAAGCGTACACGTACATAAGCATAGTTCAACTATAAGTACATAGTTCAACTGTCATTAAGCATACTCAAGCGTACATAGTTTGATCCATCCCACATCTCATCACACATGCCGGCACGATCCTGAAGCTTCTCCGGGTACTCGGCGTACGCGCCGTGCGCCACCTTGCGAGAATACTTCTGCTTGAAGGAGCCAACAGCCCGTCCTCTTGCATGCGCCAGAACACTTAGATACGCGTCATGAAGCTTTTGGTTGCAAAATGGGCATCGATAGCCGCCGTTCCAGGTCCTAATATGCCTGTTATGCGTTCCCACATACAGCTCACTCAGGATTTGCCTCTTGTACCTCCTCTGGCCATCTTCATTCTTGCTGTCCACATCGTCAGATAGCACCTATACAAATAGTAAAACAAATTTGGCATCAAATCAATGATTACATGCCGTGAAGTAGGATTAGGAATTTATGGCTATTTATTTATACATATCCAAAGATTATGGTTCAATTTTTAAGCACAGTCATCTATGTACAGACCAATCTTGAAGAAAATAATGGAACAAACATATGTAGGTCATTCAAAATCAATTGTCAAGTCCTGGCTAGGAATTATTAGCATGAACATTAACCCTAGTCGGATTACTAGCAGAAATCATTTGCACAGATGAAAACAACTAATCACTTATCACTTGTACCATTCAAATAATCAATACACTACACGGATCTAACGAAACTTACTCAGATTTCATGGATTGGGAGAGCATAACCATAGGATTTCTGTTCCAAAAAGGGGGAGGCAGGAGTAACTAGAGAAAACCTATGATCTATTTGACACATAAATGGGTATAGATGACTAACCAGCTGTCGATCGTCGTCGGAGTCGTCGCCGGGGTCGTCACTAGAGTCGGTGTGGAACTCTGCCTCCGGCTGTGGAAGCTCAACGCCGTTGACGACGTCAGGGTGCAGCGATAACTCGCCGGCGGTGACAGCAACCTCTGTCTCCATCTCCACGACGTGCTTCGGTGCTTTAGAAGCCCCGGCGTCGCCACTCCCTCCGATGGGGCGCTTCGGCGACATCCTCATACATTGACGGCTTTGAGGACTGAGAGCAGCGTCGAGGATGCAAGCGGAGAGAGAGGACTGTGTGTGTGTGGCAAGGATGGGGGTGCGGCCGCTCGGGTGCACCATTAATATGGAGTAGTGGGAGTTGTGGGAGAGAGGCAGGCGGCAGTCAAACCGATGGCTCACAACCCGATGAGCCTGCGCACCGGACTGCTGGCATGCCTACCAAAGTTTCACACAGCTACTCGCACGCCTCCCGATGACACTGCGCAGCGAGCACGTCTCTAACAATTCACACACCTGCACGCACGCCTCCCCGTCTGCCTGCGCGGTGGACTGCTCGCATGCGTCCCGTCAACTCACGCCTGCTCGCATGGCACACGGGTCGCGCGGCATCACGTATATTGTTTTTCTATTTGGATGATTA
This sequence comes from Aegilops tauschii subsp. strangulata, assembly GCF_002575655.3. Taxonomy (NCBI): domain Eukaryota; kingdom Viridiplantae; phylum Streptophyta; class Magnoliopsida; order Poales; family Poaceae; genus Aegilops; species Aegilops tauschii. The sequence goes on along the minus strand of NC_053041.3, from coordinate 554,260,617 downwards.
ATGCTGCTGCATTATTGCTTAACCGAAGCATGGCACGTATCCATTGTTGGTATAACGCTCACGGTTCGAATAAGTAATCCATTTGGGATATTGGTTCTCAATTATTAATAATCTCCCGTTTGTAATTAGATAAAGATTACATCAAACTGGTCTCAAATTTGACAAAAAGTACAATGCCACTTTGTATTGGTGTCCATATGACAACACGATAAGTTTCATGAACTTCGAATAAGTTTTGGATGTACTAGAATTTAAAAATCAAGATTCTCAATGTTTGAAATTTGTTGCATGGGGAGTAAACATGCACCCAGTGAGACACATGTGTTTTTGCAATCCATTTAGGTGCACTGTCACGTGTGCATGTAGCTCAAATTTGATTTTTGCACATTATAACCATAGAAAATCAATCAATTAATGTACTAAAACGTCTTAATGATCTCTGTGAATTTTTTGAAATTAAAACGTCCCTCGTTTGGTAAGATATGTTCACCGCAGGATAATTAATTTAACATGCATTGTAGTTGCGGTGGATTCGCGGTGTGTGTGTGTGGGGGTGTGTGCGTCTGGGGGTGGCGGCTGGCTCGCAGTACACTACGAGTTGTGAGCCACCGTGTGGGTTGGCCGTTTTGTTAGGCAGGACAGTGCCACATCAGAGTCGTGAAATCTTATTTAAAACATTACACAACCCTTTCATACATACATGTTTTGGCCACATGCAGTCGATGGTTGTCCTACACGACACTCGATACTCACGTGTGTCACTTTTTGTGGGCCTGCGAGGTCGTCGTCCATCACTTTGACGGACAATCGACAGTGAGGTTAATTTGACCAACAAGGTATAATCTTTTTTGCTTGTGTTATGGTGGTATATAGTACGCGTCGAAGAGGTGGGAGGGGACTAGCATATATACTATATGTACGCGTCCGTGAACAAGTACACCTCACTCAGTGTCGGGACTTTTTGGTTTCCGAGGCACGTGCCACATCAAAATTGTGAAATTGGCTATTCAAACATCACACAACACCTTTTTGGGTCACATGCATGCACGCGGTGGATATCCTAGCTAGGACACTCACGTGTGATGCTTCCATTTTGTGGGCCCACGAGGTCATCGGTGATGCATGGATGCATCACTTTGACCTACATCGGAAGAGGTTAATTAATTTCACCATCGATGAGGATTCTTTTGGGTTGTACATATATTATGGCAGGAGCATATAGTATGCGGTGAAGAGGGGGGAAGGGGACCATCATATGTAGTACGCTTCATGAACCTCGCTCTGTGTGGGTGCATGGTTTAGGGTTTTTGAGGCATGTGGCACATCAAAATTGTGCATTTTGGGTATTCAACATATATATGTTTGGCCCACATGCAAAGCGGTGGTGGTTGTCCTCTCGCACCCACTTAAGCGGTTATGGGCGATATCGATGCTTTCCATCTGTGGGCCCGCTTGGTCCATCACTACTTTTTGCCTGACAATAAGAGAGGTTAATTTGACTTAGGAGGGGATTATTATTTTTGCTCTGGGATTGTAACGTCCCCAGCATCACACTACAGTAATCCCTTATGATCAATGCCAAGTCATCTTGATTTACAAAGCTTAATCATATTGGATTAATATCTCATTTCAAATTCCTTCTCTGAATCCAATTCAAATTCTAAGTGAAAATTTCAAGTTGCACAAAGTTGCTGGAATAATGTTCATCATTTAGCAAATATTCCAAAACAATTTATTGTTAAGGGAAAACAACTTCACCACAATGCTAAGGTGGACAGAAGCAACTATTACAGTGCAAATCAGCATTTTAAAATGCCTTTCCAATTAGGAAAAATTCCAAATGGATTCAAATAAATCCCAAGCTTATGGTGGCAGTGCACCACTTCCCCTAGTATTTGTTTTCACCAGTGGCACATTTTTGCAAAAGGTAATTATTGCAAAAGAAAATGTAAAAGGCTACTGTTAAATGAAAACAGAAAAGTTTTCAAAAGAAAAGGAAGAGGTGAGAGAGAGAGAAAGCCCCTGCCCCATTGGGGCATCGGCCCACCCGAGCCAGCTGGCCCAGCAGGCCGGCCCACTCCCCCTCACCGGTCGCTCCCTCCCCTTCCTGTTCCTCTGCTCCGTGTCGCTACAGGGGTGAGGTCGACCCCGACCACCTCGCCGGCCTCGCCGTTGGGATAAGACCAACCACAGCGCCCCCTCTCCCTCGTGGAATCCTAATCCACTCCCCATTTCACCTTCCTCCCCTCCTCAGATCCACCGCACCGCGCCCGCCCGAGCGAAGCCATCGCCGCGGCCTCACCATGCGCGTGGCCACTAGCGGCCGTCCTCCGTCCGCCTGCGTCCAGGAGACCCCCCTCGTCCTCGACCACGACGACGGCGACCACGCCACGGACTTCGGAGCTCTTCTGCCTCGCCGGATCGCCACCTTCCTCCGCTTCGGTCGTCGCCGTCCATTCCGGCCACCCCCCTGCTGCTACTAAGTTGTCGTCGGGCCTCCTTGTGCCTTCCCGGTGAGCTCCGGCTCCTTTTCCCTCTCCTCGCGCATCTCTTCTCCCCCCATAGCTGCTCCTCCCCGTCGTGCACGAGCTCGTCACCGCGGTGGTGCTCGCCGCCGTGGCCACGGCTCGCAGAGCTCGCGGCCGACCACCCCGCCGTGCTCAACACCTCCGCCTGCGCCCACTGCACGCGCCCGCTATTCCTCCCGCTCCCCCTGGCGCCGTCCTCGACGGGCCAGTGCTTCGGCCGCCGCCGCGAGCTCGTATCCGGTGAGCTCGTCGCCTCCCGCCTACTGTCGACTGCGGCAGTGGATGCGCGCGAGCACCATCCGCCCGTAGAGCCGCTCCGCGCGGCAAGCCGTGTCCCGAAGCACCATCGCCGTCGAATGCCCGAAGGCCACCGCCGCCCGTGCTCCACGCCGACGCCGTTTCCGGCCGCCCCGGGGCCGGCCACCACCGTGGTTAGCTGCGGCTCGCCGCTCCCGTTCGAACGGCGTCGGCCGCGTCCGTTTTGGCCCCTTGTAGGCGAAATCCGGCCTCCCGAGCGCCTCCGCCGCCTCTCTGTGTCGCCGACGGCTGAACGCCGGCCGCGCCGACGTGGCCGACCGGGGGCCACCCCCAGGGCCACTGCCCGGTGGGTCCCAGGGGCCCCAGCTGACCCGTTGACCCCGGTTAACTATTCTGACTGGGCACTTAGTTCCACTGACACGCGGGCCCCCACCACATAATTAACCTAATTAAATTTTTTTCCTAAATAAAAGTAATTAGCTAAACTAGTGAGTCACTGACTAGTGAGCCAATGACAGGTGGGCCCTACTAGTCAGTTTGACCTGGTCAACCGTACTGTTGACTACTGACATCACACATACGTCATGCTGACATCATATTCCTTTTCTGTTAATTTAAGTAATTCCAGAAAATGATTAAATCTTTAGAAAATCATATAAAATAATCCGTAACTCGGATGAAAATACTTTCTGCATGAAAGTTGCTCAGAACGACGAGACGAATCCGGATACGCAGCCTGTTCATTCACCACACGTCCCTAGCATAGCGAACCTGCAACATTTCACCTCCGGTCCATCTGTCCGAAAACGCGAAACATCGGGAATACTTTCCCGGATGTTCCCCCCCTTCGCCGGTATCACCTACTACCGCGTTAGGGCACACCTGGCATCACGCTTTGTCATGTCATGCATCGTCAAGCATCTGTTTGCATTGTATTCATTGTTTCTTCCCCCTCTTCTCTCCGGTAGACTACGAGACCGACGCCGCTGCTGGTGCCTCGACGACTACGCTGTTAACGACCCCTCCTTCTTGCCAGAGCAATCAGGCAAGCCCCCCCCCTTGATCACCAGATATCACCTATTCTTCTCTATACTGCTTGCATTAGAGTAGTGTAGCATGTTACTGTTTTCCGTTAATCCTATTCTGCTGCATAGCTTGTCTTTTCCACTACTGTTGTTACCTTTACCTGCAATCCTACTGAAGGAAATATGCCCAAGAGGCAATAATAAAGTTATTATTTATTTCCTTATATCATGATAAATGTTTATTATTCATGCTAGAATTGTATTAACCGAAAACATAATACTTGTGTGAACACATAGACAAACAAAGTGTCACTAGTATGCCTCTACTTGACTAGCTCGTTGATCAAAGATGGTTATGTTTCCTAGCCATTGACATGAGTTGTCATTTGATTAACGGGATCACATCATTAGGAGAATGATGTGATTGATCTGACCCATTCCATTAGCTTAGCACTCGATCGTTTAGTATGTTGCTATTGCTTTCTTCATGACTTATACATGTTCCTATGACTATGAGATTATGCAACTCCCGTTTACCGGAGGAACACTTTGTGTGCTACCAAACGTCACAACATAACTGGGTGATTATAAAGGTGCTCTACAGGTGTCTCCGAAGGTACTTGTTGGGTTGGCGTATTTCGAGATTAGGATTTGTCACTCCGATTGTCGGAGAGGTATCTCTGGGCCCTCTCGGTAATACACATCACTTAAGCCTTGCAAGCATTGCAACTAATGAGTTTGTTGCAATATGATGTATTACAGAACGAGTAAAGAGACTTGCCGGTAACGATATTGAACTAGGTATTGAGATACCGACGATCGAATCTCGGGCTAGTAACATACCGATGACAAAGGGAACAACGTATGTTGTTATGCGGTCTGACCGATAAAGATCTTCGTAGAATATGTGGGAGCCAATATGAGCATCCAGGTTCTGCTATTGGTTATTGACCGGAGACGTGTCTCGGTCATGTCTACATAGTTCTCGAACCCGTAGGGTCCGCACGCTTAACGTTTCGATGACAGTTATATTATGAGTTTATATGTTTTGATGTACCGAAGGTAGTTCGGAGTCCCGGATGTGATCACGGACATGACGAGGAGTCTCCAAATGGTCGAGACATAAAGATTGATATATTGGAAGCCTATGTTTGGATATTGGAAGTGTTCCGGGTGAAATCGGGATTTTACCGGAGTACCGGGAAGTTACCGGAACCCCCCGGCAACATAATGGGCCTTAGTGGGCCTAGGTGGAAGAGAGGAGAGGCGGCTAGGGCTGGGCCGCGCGCCCCTCCCCCCTAGTCCTAATAGGACAAGGAGAAGGGGGCGGCGCCCCCCTTCCTTCTTCTCCCTCTCCTCTTTCCCCCCTCCCAAGTCCTAATCCAACTAGGAAAAGGGGGGGAGTCCTACTCCCGGTGGGAGTAGGACTCCTCCTGGCGCGCCCCAAGGCTGGCCACACCTCCCCCCTTTGCTCCTTTATATACGGGGGCTGGGGGCACCACATAGATACAACAATTGATCATTGATCTCTTAGCCGTGTGCGGTGCCCCCTCCACCATATTACACCTCGATAATATCGTAGCGGTGCTTAGGCAAAGCCCTGCGTCGGTAGAACATCATCATCATCACCACGCCGTCGTGCTGACGAAACTCTCCCTCAACACTCGGCTGGAGAGTTCGAGGAACGTCATCGAGCTGAACGTGTGCTGAACTCGGAGGTGCCGTACGTTCGGTACTTGATCGGTCGGATCGTGAAGACGTACGACTACATCAACCGCGTTGTGTTAACGCTTCCGCTTTCGGTCTACGAGGGTACGTGGACAACACTCTCCCCTCTCGTTGCTATGCATCACCATGATCTTGGGTGTGCGTAGGAATTTTTTTGAAATTACTACGTTCCCCAACAGTGGCATCCGAGCCTGGTTTTATGCGTAGATGTCATATGCATGAGTAGAACACAAGTGAGTTGTGGGCGGTATAAGTCATACTGCTTACCAGCATGTCATACTTTGGTTCGGCGGTATTGTTGGATGAAGCGGCCTGGACTGACATTACGCGTACGCTTACGCGAGACTGGTTCTTTCGACGTGCTTTGCACAGAGGTGGCTGGCGGGTGTCAGTTTCTCAAACTTTAGTTGAACTGAGTGTGGCTACGCCTGGTCCTTGCGAAGGTTAAAACAGCACCAACTTGACAAACTATCGTTGTGGTTTTGATGCGTAGGTAAGAACGGTTCTTGCTAAGCCCGTAGCAGCCACGTAAAACTTGCAACAACAAAGTAGAGGACGTCTAACTTGTTTTTGCAGGGCATGTTGTGATGTGATATGGTCAAGACATGGTGCAAAATTTTATTGTATGAGATGATCATGTTTTGTAACGGAGTTATCGGCAACTGGCAGGAGCCATATGGTTGTCGCTTTATTGTATGCAATGCAATCGCCATGTAATTGTTTTACTTTATCACTAAGCGGTAGCGATAGTCGTAGAAGCAATAGTTGGCGAGACGACAATGATGCTACGATGGAGATCAAGGTGTCGCGCCGGTGACGATGGGGATCATGACGGTGCTTCGGAGATGGAGATCACAAGCACAAGATGATGATGGCCATATCATATCACTTATATTGATTGCATGTGATGTTTATCTTTTTATGCATCTTATCTTGCTTTGATTGACGGTAGCATTATAATATGATTCCTCACTAAATTATCAAAGTATAAGTGTTCTCCCTGAGTATGCACTGTTGCGAAAGTTCTTCGTGCTGAGACACCACGTGATGATCGGGTGTGATAGGCTCTACGTTCAAATACAACGGGTGCAAAACAGTTGCACACGCGGAATACTCAGGTTACACTTGACGAGGCTAACATATAACAGATATGGCCTCGGAACACAGAGACCGAAAGGTCGAGCGTGAATCATATAGTAGATATGATCAACATAGTGATGTTCACCATTGAAACTACTCCATCTCACGTGATGATTGGACATGGTTTAGTTGATATGGATGACGTGATCACTTAGAGGATTAGAGGGATGTCTATCTAAGTGGGAGTTCTTAAGTAATATGATTAATTGAACTTGAATTTATCATGAACTTAGTACCTGATAGTATCTTGCTTGTCTATGTTAATTGTAGATAGATGGCCCGTGCTGTTGTTCCGTTGAATTTTAATGCGTTCCTTGAGAAAGCAAAGTTGAAAGATGATGGAGCAATTACACAGACTGGGTCCGTAACTTGAGGATTATCGTCATTGCTGCACAGAAGAATTACGTCCTAGAAGCACCGCTAGGTGCCAGGCCTGCTGCAGGAGCAACACCAGATGTTATGAACATCTGGCAGAGCAAAGCTGATGACTACTCGATAGTTCAGTGTGCCATGCTTTACGGCTTAGAACCGGGTCTTCAATGATGTTTTGAACGTCATGGAGCATATGAGATGTTCCAAGTGTTGAAGTTAATATTTCAAGCAAATGCCCGGATTGAGAGATATGAAGTCTCCAATAAGTTCTACAGCTGCAAGATGGAAGAGAATAGTTCTGTCAGTGAGCATATACTCAAAATGTCTGGGTATAACAATCACTTGATTCAACTGGGAGTTAATCTTCCGGATGATAGCGTTATTGACAGAATTCTTCAATCACTGCCACCAAGCTACAAGAGCTTCGTGATGAACTATAACATGCAAGGGATGGATAAGACGATTCCCGAGCTCTTCGCAATGCTAAAGGCTGCGGAGGTAGAAATCAAAAAGGAGCATCAAGTGTTGATGGTCAATAAGACCACTAGTTTCAAGAAAAAGGGCAAAGGGAAGAAGAAGGGGAACTTCAAGAAGAACAACAAGCAAGTTGTTGTTCAGGAGAAGAAACCCAAGTCTGGACCTAAGCCTGAGACTGAGTGCTTCTACTGCAAGCAGACTGGTCACTGGAAGCGGAACTGCCCCAAGTATTTGGCGGATAAGAAGGATGGCAAGGTGAACAAAGGTATATGTGATATACATGTTATTGATGTGTACCTTACTAATGCTCGCAGTAGCACCTGGGTATTTGATACTGGTTCTGTTGCTAATATTTGCAACTCGAAACAGGGGCTACGGATTAAGCGAAGATTGGCTAAGGACGAGGTGACGATGTGCGTGGGAAATGGTTCCAAAGTCGATGTGATCGCGGTCGGCACGCTAGCTCTACATCTACCTTCGGGATTAGTTTTAGACCTAAATAATTGTTATTTGGTGCCAGCGTTAAGCATGAACATTATATCTGGATCTTGTTTGATGCGAGACGGTTATTCATTTAAATCAGAGAATAATGGTTGTTCTATTTATATGAGTAATATCTTTTATGTTCATGCACACTTGAAGAGTGGTCTATTTTTGTTAAATCTGGATAGTAGTGATACACATATTCATAATATTGAAACCAAAAGATGCAGAGTTGATAATGATAGTGCAACTTATTTGTGGCGTTGCCGTTTAGGTCATATCGGTGTAAAGCGCATGAAGAAACTCCATACTGATGGACTTTTGGAACCACTTGATTATGAATCACTTGGTACTTGCGAACCGTGCCTCATGGGCAAGATGACTAAAACACCATTCTCCGGAACTATGGAGAGAGCAACAGATTTGTTGGAAATCATACATACAGATGTATGTGGTCCGATGAATATTGAGGCTCGTGGCAGATATCGTTATTTTCTCACCTTCACAGATGATTTGAGCAGATATGGGTATATCTACTTAATGAAACATAAGTCTGAAACATTTGAAAAGTTCAAAGAATTTCATAGTGAAGTTGAAAATCATCGTAACAAGAAAATAAAATTTCTACGATTTGATCGTGGAGGAGAATATTTGAGTTATGAGTTTGGTCTTCATTTGAAACAATGCGGAATAGTTTCACAACTCACGCCACCCGGAACACCACAACGTAATGGTGTGTCCGAACGTCGTAATCGTACTTTACTAGATATGGTCCGATCTATGATGTCTCTTACTGATTTACCCTATCGTTTTGGGGTTATGCTTTAGAGACGGCTGCATTCACGTTAAATAGGGCACCATCGAAATCCGTTGATACGACGCCTTATGAACTGTGGTTTGGCAAGAAACCAAAGTTGTCGTTTCTTAAAGTTTGGGGCTGTGATGCTTATGTGAAAAAACTTCAACCTGATAAGCTCGAACCCAAATCGGAGAAGTGTGTCTTCATAGGATACCCAAAGGAGACTGTTGGGTACACTTGCTATCACAGATCCGAAGGCAAAACTTTTGTTGCTAAATTCGGAAATTTTCTGGAGAAGGAGTTTCTCTCGAAAGAAGTGAGTGGGAGGAAAGTAGAACTTGATGAGGTAATTGTACCTTCTCCCGAATTGGAAAGTAGTTCATCACAGAAACCGGTTTCTGCGACACCTACACCAATTAGTGAGGAAGCTAATGATGATGATCATGAAACTTCAGATCAAGTTATTACTGAACCTCGTAGGTCAACCAGAGTAAGATCCGCACCAGAGTGGTACGGTAATCCTGTTCTGGAGGTTATGTTACTATACCATGACGAACCTACGAACTATGAAGAAGCGATGGTGAGCCCAGATTCCGCAAAATGGCTTGAGGCCATGAAATCCGAGATGGGATCCATGTATGAGAACAAAGTATGGACTTTGGTTGACTTGCCCGATGATCGGCAAGCCATTGAAAATAAATGGATCTTCAAGAAGAAGACTGACGCTGACGATAATGTTACTGTCTATAAAGCTCGACTTGTTGCGAAAGGTTTTCGACAAGTTCAAGGGATTGACTACGATGAGACCTTCTCACCCGTAGCAATGCTTAAGTCTGTCCGAATCATGTTAGCAATTGCCACATTTTATGATTATGAAATTTGGCAAATGGATGTCAAAACTGCATTCCTGAAAGGATTTCTGGAAGAAGAATTGTATATGATGCAACCGGAAGGTTTTGTCGATCCAAAGGGAGCTAACAAAGTGTGCAAGCTCCAGCGATCCATTTATGGACTGGTGCAAGCCTCTCGGAGTTGGAATAAACGCTTTGATAGTGTGATCAAAGCATTTGGTTTTGTACAGACTTTTGGAGAAGCATGTATTTACAAGAAAGTGAGTGGGAGCTCTGTAGCATTTCTGATATTATATGTGGATGACATATTGCTGATTGGAAATGATATAGAATTTTTGGATAGCATAAAGGGATACTTGAATAAGAGTTTTTCAATGAAAGACCTCGGTGAAGCTGCGTATATATTGGGCATCAAGATCTATAGTGATAGATCAAGACGCTTAATTGGACTTTCACAAAGCACATACCTTGACAAAGTTTTGAAGAAGTTCAAAATGGATCAAGCAAAGAAAGGGTTCTTGCCTGTGTTACAAGGTGTGAAGTTGAGTAAGACTCAATGCCCGACCACTGCAGAAGATAGAGAGAAGATGAAAGATGTTCCCTATGCTTCAGCCATAGGCTCTATCATGTATGCAATGCTATGTACCAGACCTGATTTATGCCTTGCTATAAGTCTAGCAGGAAGGTACCAAAGTAATCCAGGAGTGGATCACTGGACAGCGGTCAAGAACATCCTGAAATACCTGAAAAGGACTAAGGATATGTTTCTCGTTTATGGAGGTGACAAAGAGCTCATCGTAAATGGTTACGTTGATGCAAGCTTTGACACTGATCCCGACAATTCTGAATCGCAAACCGGATACGTGTTTCATTGAACGGTGGAGCTGTCAGTTGGTGCAGTTCTAAACAAAGCGTCGTGGCGGGTTCTACGTGTGAAGCGGAGTACATAGTTGCTTCGGAAGCAGCAAATGAAGGAGTCTGGATGAAGGAGTTCATATCCGATCTAGGTGTCATACCTAGTGCATCGGGTCCAATGAAAATCTTTTCTGACAATACTGGTGCAATTGCCTTAGCAAAGGAATCCAGATTTCACAAGAGAACCAAGCACATCAAAAGACGCTTCAATTCCATCTGGGATTTAGTCCAGGTGGGAGACATAGAAATTTCCAAGATACATACGGATCTGAATGTTGCAGACCCGTTGACTAAGCCTCTTCCACGAGCAAAACATGATCAGCACCAAGGCTCCATGGGTGTAAGAATCATTACTGTGTAATCTAGATTATTGACTCTAGTGCAAGTGGGAGACTGAAGGAAATATGCCCTAGAGGCAATAATAAAGTTATTATTTATTTACTTATATCATGATAAATGTTTATTATTCATGCTAGAATTGTATTAACCGGAAAGATTGTTATGTTTCCTAGCCATTGACATGAGTTGTCATTTGATTAATGGGATCACATCATTAGGAGAATGATGTGATTGATCTGACCCATTCTGTTAGCTTAGCACTCGATCGTTTAGTATGTTGCTATTGCTTTCTTCATGACTTATACATGTTCCTATGACTATGAGATTATGCAACTCCCGTTTACCGGAGGAACACTTTGTGTGCTACCAAACGTCACAACATAACTGGGTGATTATAAAGGTGCTCTACAGGTGTCTCCGAAGGTACTTGTTGGGTTGGCGTATTTCGAGATTAGGATTTGTCACTCCGATTGTCGGAGAGGTATCTCTGGGCCCTCTCGGTAATACACATCACTTAAGCCTTGCAAGCATTGCAACTAATGAGTTTGTTGCGAGATGATGTATTACAGAATGAGTAAAGAGACTTGCCGGTAATGAGATTGGATTAGGTATTGAGATACCGACGATCCAATCTCGGGCTTGTAACATACCGATGACAAAGGGAACAACGTATGTTGTTATGCGGTCTGACCGATAAAGATCTTCGTAGAATATGTGGGAGCCAATATGAGCATCCAGGTTCCGCTATTGGTTATTGACCGGAGACGTGTCTCGGTCATGTCTACATAGTTCTCGAACCCGTAGGGTCCGCACGCTTAACGTTTCGATGACAGTTATATTATGAGTTTATCTGTTTTGATGTACCGAAGGTTGTTCGGAGTCCCGGATGTGATCACGGACATGACGAGGAGTCTTGAAATGGTCGATACATAAAGATTGATATATTGAAGCCTATGTTTGGATATCGGAAGTGTTCCGGGTGAAATTGGGATTTTACCGCAGTACCGGGAGCTTACCGGAACCCCCGGCAACATAATGGGCCTTAGTGGGCCTAGGTGGAAGAGAGGAGAGGCGGCTAGGGCTGGGCCGCGTGCCCCTCGCCCCTAGTCCGAATAGGACAAGGAGAAGGGGGCGGCGCCCCCCTTCCTTCTTCTCCCTCTCCTCTTTCCTCCCTCCCAAGTCCTAATCCAACTAGGAAAAGGGGGGGAGTCCTACTCCCGGTGGGAGTAGGACTCCTCCTGGCGCGCCCCAAGGCTGGCCGCACCTCTCCCCTTTGCTCCTTTATATACGGCGGCAGGGGGCACCCCATAGATACAACAATTGATCATTGATCTCTTAGCCGTGTGCGGTGCCCCCTCCACCATATTACACCTCGATAATATCGTAGCGGTGCTTAGGTGAAGCCCTGCGTCGGTAGAACATCATCATCGTCACCACGCCGTCGTGCTGACGAAACTCTCCCTCAACACTCGGCTGGATCAGAGTTTGAGGAACGTCATCGAGCTGAACGTGTGCCGAACTCGGAGGTGCCGTACGTTCGGTACTTGATCGGTCGGATCGTGAAGACGTACGACTACATCAACCGCGTTGTGTTAACGCTTCCGCTTTCGGTCTACGAGGGTACATGGACAACACTCTCCCCTCTCGTTGCTACGCATCACCATGATCTTGCGTGTGCGTAGATTTTTTTTTTGAAATTACTATGTTCCCCAACACCTACATGCTTAGTATAGGATGCTAGTTTTCCATCAGTGGCCCTACATTCTTGTCCGTCTGCTGTGCTATACCATCGGGCCGTGATCACTTGGGCGGTGATCATGGGTATATACTTATATATTCTATACATGATACCTATGGTGACTAAAGTCGGGTCGGCTCGTAGCAGTACCCGCGAGTGGATCTTGTGGCGGAGCGACAGGGTAGGTTGAGACCGCCTAGGTGAGAGGTGGGCCTGGCCCTGGACGGCGTCCGCGGTTACTTCAAAATAACACGCTTAACGAGTTCTTGGTATTTGATCTGAGTCTGGCCATTTGGTCTATACGGACTAACCAATTACGCGGGAACAGTTATGGGCACTCGACATCGTGGTATCAGCCGAAGCCTTCGTGACCTCAGCGACTGAGCGGCGCGCGCCGGATTGGACTGGCACGCCTACTAGGCTAGGTCTGCTTTCGGCCGCCCTCGCAACGTGCAGGTGGGCAATGGGCGATGGGCCCAGACCCCTGCGCCATAGGATTTAGACCGGCGTGTTGACCTCTCTGTTGTGCTTGGGTAGGGCTGCGACGTGTTGATCATCCGAGGCCGGGCATTACCCAGAAAAGTGTGTACGGCCAAATGTGATCGAGCGTGTTGGGTTATGTGGTGCACCCCTGCAGGGAAGTTTATCTATTCGAATAGTCGTGTCCCTCGGTAAAAGGACGACCCGGAGTTGTACCTTGACCTTATGACAACTAGAACCGGATACTTAATAAAACACACCATTCCAAGTGCCAGATACAACGAGGAGGGGATCGCCGGGTAGGATTATGCTATGCGATGCTACTTGGAGGGCTTCAATCTACTCTCTTCTACATGTTGCAAGATGGAGGCTGCCAGAAGCGTAGTCTTTGACAGGATTAGCTATCCCCCTCTTATTCTGGCATTCTGCAGTTCAGTCCACCGACATGGCCCTTTACACATATAACCATGCATATGTAGTGTAGCTCCTTGCTTGCGAGTACTTTGGATGAGTACTCACGGTTGCTTTTCTCCCTCTTTTCCCCCTTTCCTTTCTACCTGGTTGTCGCAACCAGATGCTGGAGCCCAGGAGCCAGACGCCACCGTCGACGACGACTCTTACTACACTGGAGGTGCCTACTACTACGTGCAGGCCGCTGACGATGACCAGGAGTAGTTAGGAGGATCCCAGGAAGGAGGCCTGCGCCTCTTTCGATCTGTATCCCCGTTTGTGCTAGCCTTCTTAAGGCAAACTTGTTTAACTTATGTCTGTACTCAGATATTGTTGCTTCCGCTGAGTTGTCTATGATCGAGCACTTGTATTCGAGCCCTCGAGGCCCCTGGCTTGTATTATTATGCTTGTATGACTAATTTATGTTTTAGAGTTGTGTTGTGATATCTTCCCGTGTGTCCCTGATCTTGATCGTACACGTTTGCGTGCATGATTAGTGTACGATTGAATCGGGGGCGTCACAAGTTGGTATCAGAGCCGACTGCCTGTAGGAATACCCTTCCACACTCCTTGGCCGAAGTCGAGTCTAGACATTACAAAACTTTACTAACATGGCGGTGTGTCTTACGGGCCCACGTCGCCATTGGGTGGTACTAGGATCTTTTACTCCTCGACCTTTACTCCGGGACTCTGAACTCTCTTCTACTCGGGTTAAACGAATTTACTAACTCTAACACTTGGATCCCGTGACCACATTCACCCCAAAGTTGGATAAGCCATAGTTATTTCTTAGAATAATATTTTGAACAATTCCCACTCCGTCATTTAACTCCTTTGAAACATCTTTTCTTTCAGATGGAACCCACGAGGCAGGTCGTGTGCCACACGACGGCCATTGGTGCCTCGGGATCACCTGTTGTGCTAGCTGAGATGATGACCTATCTGGGTTATTGCTGGCATTCTGAGTACACCGTCTACGTGGAGTACCAAGACTTTAACCAGGAGCAGTATCGTGCCATCGTCCACCTCTACTCTCGGGAGTATGACTCCACTACTGTGCTGCACACCGCTCATGGTGTTGGAGTGACCATCGATATGGCTGTCCACGATGCTGCTTATGCTGCTCTGACACGTCTTCGTGGAGAGTACCGGGAGTTGGACGCCTCCCCTTTCAGGCACATTGCTATCGCATCTGATGTTGGTGCGGAGGGATACTATACTCTGCCTACTCCACTGTCACCCGAGAGCCCTTCTACCATCAGAACCTGGTTCTGCATGCTGATGGGCTGGATCGAGCTAACCGAGCTCTTCGCTAGAGTTGTACACCACCCGTCAGCACCTTTACCGTGCTCTGACGCTGTTGCACCCCTTTGTCCGATCTAGAGAGCTGCCCCGTTCTGCGATCTACCCAGCCAGGACTGTGATGCCCCAGGGTGTCGGCTGGCCAGATGTGGGAGGCTACTCTCCTGCACTTGGTCCTCTTCTACCACCTGAGCATCAGGTTCTGCACCAGAGTATTCGCGGACCCCAGGTTGCTGACGTGGAGTTCCCGATGCGACACTACCAGCTTTCAGGCTACACCTACCTCCATAGTACCTCTTGGGACTGATGTACACTTGCTTGTTAGTGTTAGATGCATTCGCCGCGAGCCTGTGTGCCGCCTATGGTGTTTTAGTCGATGTACTGAACTCTTTGTACTGAACTCTATGCATGACCCCTTTTGTAAGTTATGCCGACTACTATGTAGTAGCTATCATGCTCCTTTCATTATGCATGTTTCATCATGAATGATTCTTGTCTTTGCAAATTTCTCAATGCTGAACTACCCCTGTTATATATTAGCAGGATGGTTAAACCAGGTGGTCGTGGTAGTGGTGGCAATGCCCCACCACCACCTGAGTACATGGCTGGTATGATCCAACAGTTCGAACTGAACCGCCAATTCATGGAAAATATGATGGCTCAGTTTCCTCGCCCCAATATGGACCAGCAACCAACCCCAGTAACTCTGCAGGATTTCATGCGCCTCAACCCAACTGTGTACCGCAGCTCAACTCAGCCTCTGGATGCTGATGACTGGCTCCGTGACATCACCTATGAGATGGAGTCTGCCGATGTAGCCCCTGCCAGCTATGTCACCTTTGCTTCCTTCTTCCTGAAGGGACCCGCAGCTCAATGGTGGGACAGCCACAAGCGTACTCTGCCAGCTGGAACAATCATCACCTGGCCAGACTTCCAAGCTGCTTTCCGTGCCCGCTTCATTCCTCAGGGAGTCATGGACCGGAAGAAGCGTGAGTTCCGCAACCTCACCCAAGGCAACAAAACTGTTGAAGCTTATCAGCGGGAGTTTCTGGACTTGTCTCGCTATGCTAAAGAGGACATTGCAACTGATGCCCGTAGACAGGAGAAGTTCCATGATGGCCTTCAAGCTGACATCAAGCTCGCACTTCTAGTGCATGACTTTGCTGATTTCACCACCTTGGTGAACAAGGCCATCAATGTCTAAACTGGTCTGCAGGAATACCAGAGCTCTCACAGGCGCAACCATGACACCGGCTCATCTTCGGGCCCGCCCTCGCAGAAGCGTAAGATATGGATTCCCAATAGCATGTACCAGCCAACTGCACCTGCCCCAAGGCAGACCTATGCTGCAGCTCGTCTGCCTACTCCTCCAACTAGGCAGCCAAGGCTTCCAGCACCACCATCCCGAGCTCCTGCTCCCACTCCCAATAATGGTTTGTGCTTCAGGTGTGGTCAACCAGGACACCGTGCTAGAGAATGCAACCAGAACCAGAATCAACTGGCCCTTCCAGCAACTGGCCATGGAAGCAACCAGCCCCGCAGCAACAAGGCCAAGTCTTATGGTCGTGTTCATTCCAACCACGTTGATCTCAATGAAGCTCAAGACCAGCCTGCTACTGTGATGGGTACACTCCTCGTAAATTCAGTACCAGCATCCGTTTTATTTGATACGGGTGCATCACATTCATTCATGTCAGAAGATTTTGCATTCATGCATGGCATTAAAAGCGAAGACATGAATGGTTCACTATTAGTACACACCCCTGCGGGCCAATGTCGAACCTCCATGATTTGCAACGACGTCCCCGTTGAAATCGAAGGACTGGAATTTCTTGTCTCTCCCATCGTACTGAAGTCCTGTAGCATTGATCTCATTCTGGGAATGAATTGGTTAAAAGCACATACTGCTTCAATCGTTTGCGCCACTAAGACCGTCCATCTGCTACACACTTCGGATGAAATAGTTACTTACCAAGCTCATCTGGTGCAAAATGCTGAGGCAAGGCTCTATGCATTGAATGCATTGAACGCTGCACCACTCGAGGGCATTGAAAACATTCCCGTCGTGCGTGAATTCCTCGACGTCTTTCCTGAAGAACTTCCAGGGATTCCCCCTACTAGAACTGTCGAATTCATCATCGACTTGAAACTAGGCACCACTCCTATAGCCAAACGACCCTACAAGATGCCGCCGCATGAACTCCTTGAGCTTAAGGAGGAAATCGACAAATCTCTTCGCAAAGGATTCATTCGCCCAAGTTGCTCTCCTTGGGGAGCACCTTCTCGCTTTGTCAAGAAGAAGGATGGGACAAACCGATTAGTTCAAGACTACCGTCCTATAAACCAAGCTACCATTCAGAATAAATACCCTCTTCCTCGGATCAATGATCTGTATGATCAACTGGCGGGTTCATCAGTGTTCTCTAAACTCGACTTGAGGTTGGGTTACCACCAGATCCGTGTTCGTGAAGAGGATATCCCAAAGACCGCCTTCATGACTCGATATGGTTCATACGAGTACACCGTCATGTCTTTCGGTTTAACCAATGCTCCAGCCACCTTCTCTCGTCTGATGGACTATATATTCATGGATTACCTCGACAAGTTCATCGTGGTTTATCAGGATGATATCCTGGTATTTTCCAAGAACGAAGAGGAACATGCTGAACATCTTCGTCTTGTGCTGGAAAAGCTACGAGAGCATCAACTATATGCCAAGTTCTCCAAATGTGAATTCTGGCTACCCGAAGTAACCTATCTTGGGCATGTCATCTCTAAGGATGGTATTGCCGTCAACCCTGAACGAGTCCAGGCTATCCTTGATTGGACTCCTCCCAAGAACGTTCAGCAAGTCAGAAGTTTTCTCGGTCTCGCCAGCTATTGCCGTCGATTCGTCGAGAACTTCTCCAAGATCGCCAGGCCTCTGACTAACCTGTTCCATAAGGGCGTCAAATTCCAATGGACAGACAAATGTCAGGAAAGTTTCCAGGCACTCAAGGACAAGTTGACTTCGGCCCCAGTGCTAGATCCACCTGATACTAAGAAGGACTTCGTCATTTACTGCGACGCTTCCCGTCAAGGATTAGGTTGTGTCCTAATGCAAGACCGCAAAGTGATTGCCTATGCCTCTCGGCAATTGCGCCCTCACGAAGAGAACTACCCAGTTCACAACCTCGAACTTGCTGCTGTCATTCATGCGCTGAAGCAGTGGCAGCATTACCTTCTCGGTAATCGTTGCGAGA
Organism: Aegilops tauschii subsp. strangulata; assembly: GCF_002575655.3. Classification (NCBI taxonomy): domain Eukaryota; kingdom Viridiplantae; phylum Streptophyta; class Magnoliopsida; order Poales; family Poaceae; genus Aegilops; species Aegilops tauschii. Next base: position 554,242,490 of record NC_053041.3, on the reverse strand, counting down.
TCTTCACTGACCACCAAAGTCTGAAGTATTTGTTTACTCAGCCAGACCTGAACCTCCGTCAGCAGAGATGGATGGAGATTGTTGCAGACTTTGACCCTGGTATTTCCTATACGCTAGGCAAGGCTAATGTAATGGCTGATGCCTTGCGCCGCAAGTCTTACTACAACCACCTCCAGGTTCACAAAGTTCAGCCCTCGCTTGTTGAAGAATTCAGAAAGCTGAACCTCCATATTGTTCCTCCGGGTGCACTCGCTCCCCCTCCTAAGGAGTTTTGCCAGATGAACCTCCGGGTTGTTTCCCAGGGTTCGCTCAATACCCTGGCTGTCGAACCAGATCTGTTGGACTCCATCAAGAGAATACAGGGATATGACTCTGAAGCCCACAAGATTAAGCGCTACCTCGTAGAAGGAAAGCCCTCATTCTTCACTATTGCTGAAGATGGCACTTTGTACTTCAAGGGCCGCCTAGTGGTGCCATGTGCAGAGAAAAACCTAGATATGACCCAGGAAGTTATGAAAGAAGCTCATGATACGCCTCTATGTATCCATCCTGGTAGTACAAAGATGTACCAAGACATCCGTCAGAGATTCTGGTGGTCTAATATGAAGCAAGACATTGCTCGTTATGTTGCTGAGTGTGACGTTTGCCGTCGTATCAAAGCAGAACATCAAAGGCCTGCTGGAACTCTGCAACCTATCTCTATTCCTGAATGGAAATGGGACCATGTTGAGATGGACTTCGTCACTGGATTTCCCAAATCATAGAAAGGTAATGATGCTATTCTTGTCGTCATTGACCGACTTTCCAAAGTTGCACATTTTCTGGCGGTCAAAGAAATGATCACTGCTAGTCAGCTAGCAACGCTCTATATGTCCAGGATTGTTTCACTCCACGGTATTCCATTGGTTATCAGCTCAGACCGTGGCAGCTTATTCACTTCAAGATTCTGGGCAAGTTTCCAAGAAGCTATGGGAACTCATCTGTCATTCAGTACTGCGTTTCATCCTCAGTCGCAAGGGCAAGTTGACCGCGTCAACCAAGTTCTCGAAGACATGCTTCGATCTTGTGTTATTTCCTTCGGCAAGAAATGGGAGGAATCTCTCCCGTATGCTGAGTTCTCTTATAATAATAGCTATCAAGCTAGTCTGAAGATGGCCCCCTTCAAAGTGTTATATGGACGAAAGTGCCGAACCCCTCTGAACTGGTCAGAAACTAGAGAACGTCCACTCTTTGGTCCAGATATTATCCAACATGCCGAAGAACAAGTCCGCATTATTCGTGAGAATCTCAAGACTGCTCAGTCGCGTCAGAAGAGTCAGTATGACCATCATCATAAAGACATGATCTATCAACCTGGCGAAAAGGCTTATCTTCGAGTCACACCAATGAAGGGTGCTCACCGCTTCGGAATCAAGGGCAAACTAGATCCTCGCTATATTGGCCCATTCACTATTCTGGAAAGGCGTGGAAAAGTGGCATACCAACTGGAGCTTCCGCCGAACCTTTCTCAGGTTCACGATGTGTTCCACGTGTCACAGCTCCGTCGTTGCTTCAAGGACCCAATCCGAGCCGTGGATCATGAAGTGCTCGAATTGCAGCAGGACCTCTCCTATAAAGAGCATCCGGTCCGCATTCTCGACCAAGCTGAACGCCGCACAGGTCAGAAGGCGATCAAGTTCCTCAAAGTCCAGTGGTCGCACCATTCTGAAGATGAAGCCACATGGGAACGCGAGGATCGCCTGCGTGATGAATACCCCGCACTGTTCCCTTCTACCTCCTAAATCTCGGGACGTGATTTCTTGTAGTGGAGGAGATTTGTAACGTCCCCAGCATCACACTACAGTAATCCCTTATGATCAATGCCAAGTCATCTTGATTTACAAAGCTTAATCATATTGGATTAATATCTCATTTCAAATTCCTTCACTGAATCCAATTCAAATTCTAAGTGAAAATTTCAAGTTGCACAAAGTTGCTGGAATAATGTTCATCATTTAGCAAATATTACAAAACAATTTATTGTTAAGGGAAAAAAACTTCGCCACAATGCTGAGGTGGACAGAAGCAACTATTACAGGGCAAATCAGCATTTTAAAATGCCTTTCCAATTAGGAAAAATTCCAAATGGATTCAAATAAATCCCAAGCTTATGGTGGCAGTGCACCACTTCCCCTAGTATTTGTTTTCACCAGTGGCACATTTTTGCAAAAGGTAATTATTGCAAAAGAAAATGTAAAAGGCTACTGTTAAATGAAAACAGAAAAGTTTTCAAAAGAAAAGGAAGAGGTGAGAGAGAGAGAGAAAGCCCCTGCCCCATTTGGGCATCGGCCCACCCGAGCCAGCTGGCCCAGCAGGCCGGCCCACTCCCCCTCACCGGTCGCTCCCTCCCCTTCCCGTTCCTCTGCTCCGTGTCGCTACAGGGGCGAGGTCGACCCCGACCACCTCGCCGGCCTCGCCATTGGGATAAGACCAACCACATCGCCCCCTCTCCCCCGTGGAACCCTAATCCACTCCCCATTTCACCTTCCTCCCCTCCTCAGATCCACCGCACCGCGCCCGCCCGAGCGAAGCCATCGCCGCGGCCTCACCATGCGCGTGGCCACTAGCGGCCGTCCTCCGTCCGCCTGCGTCCAGGAGACCCCCCTCGTCCTCGACCACGACGACGGCGACCACGCCACGGACTTCGGAGCTCTTCTGCCTCGCCGGATCGCCACCTTCCTCCGCTTCGGTCGTCGCCGTCCATTCCGGCCACCCCCCTGCTGCTACTAAGTTGTCGTCGGGCCTCCTTGTGCCTTCCCGGTGAGCTCCGGCTCCTTTTCCCTCTCCTCGCGCATCTCTTATCCCCCCCCCGTAGTTGCTCCCCCGGTCATGCACGAGCTCGTCACCGCGGTGGTGCTCGCCGCCGTGGCCACGGCTCGCAGAGCCCGTGGCCGACCACCCCGCCGTGCTCAGCACCTCCGCCTGCGCCCACTGCACGCGCCCGCTACTCCTCCCGCTCCCCCTGGCGCCGTCCTCGACGGGCCAGTGCTTCGGCCGCCGCCGCGAGCTCGTCTCCGGTGAGCTCGTCGCCTCCCGCCTACTGTCAACTGCGGCAGTAGATGCGCGCGAGCTCCAGCCGCCCGTAGAGCCGCTCCGCGCGGCAAGCCGTGTCCCGAAGCACCATCGCCGTCGAGCGCCCGAAGGCCACCGCCGCTCGTGCTCCACGCCAACGCCGTTTCCGGCCGCCCCGGGGCCGGCCACCACCATGGTTAGCTGCGGCTCGCCGCTCCCGTTCGAACGGCGTCGGCCGCGTCCGTTTTGGCCCCTTGTAGGCGAAATCCGGCGTCCCGAGCGCCTCCGCCGCCTCTCTGTGTCGCCGACGGCTGAACGCCGGCCGCGCCGACGTGGCCGACCGGGGGCCACCCCCAGGGCCACTGCCCGGTGGGTCCCAGGGGCCCCAGCTGACCCGTTGACCCCGGTTAACTATTCTGACTGGGCACTTAGTGCCACTGACACGCGGGCTCCCACCACATAATTAACCTAATTAAAACATTTTCCTAAATAAAAGTAATTAGCTAAACTAGTGAGTCACTGACTGGTGGGGTCCAGTCACTAATTAGTCTGTTTAAGTTAAAATGATCTGCTGTTAGCCCACTGCCAATGACAGGTGGGCCCTACTGGTCAGTTTGACCAGGTCAACCGTACTGTTGACTACTGACATCGCACATACGTCATGCTAACGTCATATTCCTTTTCTGTTAATTTAAGTAATTCCAAAAAATGATTAAATCTTTAGAAAATCATATAAAATAATCCGTAACTCGGATGAAAATACTTTCTACATGAAAGTTGCTCAGAACGACGAGACGAATCCGAATACGCAGCCCGTTCGTTCACCACACGTCCCTAGCATAGTGAACCTGCAACATTTCACCTCCAGTCCATCTGTCCGAAAACGTGAAACATCGGGAATACTTTCCCGGATGTTCCCCCCTTCGCCGGTATCACCTACTACCGCGTTAGGGCACACCTAGCATCACGCTTTGTCATGTCATGCATCGTCATGCATCTGTTTGCATTGTATTCATTGTTTCTTCCCCCTCTTCTCTCCGGTAGACTATGAGACCGACGCCGCTGCTGGTGCCCCGACCGACTACGCTATTGACGACCCCTCCTTCTTGCCAGAGCAATCAGGCAAGCCCCCCCCCTTGATCACCAGATATCGCCTATTCTTCTCTATACTGCTTGCATTAGAGTAGTGTAGCATGTTACTATTTTCCGTTAATCCTATTCTGCTGCATAGCCTATCTTTGCCACTACTGTTCTTACCTTTACCTGCAATCCTACATGCTTAGTATAGGATGCTAGTTTTCCATCAGTGGCCCTACATTCTTGTCCGTCTGTTGTGCTATACCATCGGGCCGTGATCACTTGGGTGGTGATCACGGGTATATACCTATATATTCTATACATGATACCTATGGTGACTAAATTCGGGTCGGCTCGTAGGAGTACCCGCGAGTGGATCTTGTGGCAGAGCGGCAGGGCAGGTTGAGACCGCCTAGGTGAGAGGTGGGCCTGGCCCTGGACGGCGTCCGCGGTTACTTCAAAATAACACGCTTAACGAGTTCTTGGTATTTGATCTGAGTCTGGCCATTTGGTCTATACGCACTAACCAACTACACGGGAACAGTTATGGGCACTCGACGTCGTGGTATCAGCCGAAGCCTTCGTGACGTCAGCGACTGAGCGGCGCGTGCCGGATTGGACTAGAACGCCTACTAGGCTAGGTCTTCTTTCGGCCGCCCTCGCAACGTGCAGGTGTGCAAAGGGCGATGGGCCCAGACCCCTGCGCCATAGGATTTAGACCGGCGTGCTGACCTCTCTGTTATGCTTAGGTAGGGCTGCGACGTGTTGATCTTCCGAAGCCGGGCATGACCCAGAAAAGTGTGTCTGGCCAAATGGGATCGAGCGTGTTGGGTTATGTGGAGCACCCCTGCAGGGAAGTTTATCTATTCGAATAGCCGTGTCCCTCGGTAAAAGGACGACCCAGAGTTGTACCTTGACCTTATGACAACTAGAACCGGATACTTAATAAAACACACCCTTCCAAGTGCCAGATACAACCCGGTGATCACTCTCTAACAGGGCGACGAGGAGGGGATCGCCGGGTAGGATTATGCTATGCGATGCTACTTGGAGGACTTCAATCTACTCTCTTCTACATGCTGCAAGATGGAGGCTGCCAGAAGCGTAGTCTTCGACAGGATTAGCTATCCCCCTCTTATTCTGGCATTCTGCAGTTCAGTCCACCGATATGGCCCTTTACACATATAACCATGAATATGTAGTGTAGCTCCTTGCTTGCGAGTACTTTGGATGAGTACTCACGGTTGCTTTTCTCCCTCTTTTCCCCCTTTCCTTTCTACCTGGTTGTCGCAACCAGATGCTGGAGCCCAGGAGCCAGACGCCACCGTCGACGATGACTCTTACTACACTTGAGGTGCCTACTACTACGTGCAGGCCGCTGACGACGACCAGGAGTAGTTAGGAGGATCCCAGGCAGGAGGCCTGCGCCTCTTTCGATCTGTATCCCCATTTGTGCTAGCCTTCTTAAGGCAAACTTGTTTAACTTATGTCTGTACTCAGATATTGTCGCTTCCGCTGACTCGTCTATGATCGAGCACTTGTATTCGAGCCCTCGAGGCCCCTGGCTTGTATTATGATGCTTGTATGACTTATTTATGTACAGTTTGGGCACACACACATGCATGTGTACGCGTGAATCCCTCCCATCGAGTCAAAGTGGCTAGTACTATGGCACATCATGAATTGATCTAGCTCTGTGTGGGGAGCTATAATGTACAATTTTTGACGCACGCGCCACATTAATGTTGTGAAATGATATTCAAACATGCATGCACGCATCACCTCCATACATATGGATGTAGTGGTTGCCTTCGAATGGTACACTCCCTCGCGTGGTTATCGGTGACAAGCCTATATATTCGTGGGCCCGCGTGGACATCCATGATCACCTTGACCAACAACAAGATAGGTTACCATGGTGGATTCTTCATTTGGTTCGTGTTATCGTAGTATAGGTGATGGTGAGATTCACGCCTTAAGTTTGAGTGCATATACTATGCACGCATGCTTGCATGAATCCCCGTCGTTGGCTTGAAGTGTGGTGTAACATGCATATGCATAGTCAACCTAACCCTCACTCTGTGTGGGGATTTCTAGTTCGAAATCACGGTGCCACATCAAAGTTGTTCCATTGTTACTCAAACACACACCTCTGCATACATATGTTTGGGCCAGACGCATGCAGTGCTTGTCTTCGGGGACTAGCTACTTGCGTGATTATTGGCGAGCTAGCCAATCTCTGTGGTCGCATGGACGGCCATCACTTTGACCAACAACAAGAGAGAGGTTGTACGACCAAGGTGGATTATTGTTGGTCCATTTTATGATCCATCTTGGTGAGATATGCCTCTCTGGCCCGCCGACTGAAATTGTGTGTGGGGGGGTTGCTACTTCGCACTTTGCTAGGTGAACCTCGGTTGGGGGACAAGCATTCATAGCTTAGGATTCCCTTCGTGGCGACACAAGGGGGGGCTGCTAGCTACTTCGCACTTTGCTAGGTGAACCTCGGTTGGGGGGGCATGCATTCATAGCATAGGATTCCCTTCGTGCCGACACGAGGGAGGGGGGCTGCTAGCTACTTCGCACTTTGCTAGGTGAACCTCGGTTTGGGGGGCATGCATTCATAGCTTAGGATTCCCTTCGTGCCGACACGAGGGAGGGGGCTGCTAGCTACTTCGCACTTTGCTAGGTGAACCTCGGTTGGGGGGCATGCATTCATAGCTTAGGATTCCCTTCGTGCCGACACGAGGGAGGGGGCTGCTAGGTACTTCGCACTTTGCTAGGTGAACCTCGGTTGGGGGGGCACGCATTCATAGCTTAGGATTCCCTTCGTGCCGACAAGAGGGAGGGGGGCTGCTAGCTACTTCGTACTTTGCTAGGGTGAACCTTGGTTGGGGGGCATGCATTCATAGCTTAGGATTCCCTTTGTGCCGACATGAGGGAGGAGGGGGCTGCTAGCTACTTCGCACTTTGCTAGGTGAACCTCGGTTGGGGGGCATGCATTCATAGCTTAGGATTCCCTTCGTGCGGACACGAGGGAGGAGGGGGGCTGCTAGCTACTTCGCCCTTTGCTAGGTGAACCTCGGTTGGGGGGGGAGGGGGCATGCATTCATAGCTTAGGATTCCCTTCGTGCCGACACGAGGGGGCAAGCAATACCGTGCGCTTTGTGAGAGAGGTGCCACAGCAAAGTTGCATTTGGTATTTGAAAATCAAACCACCCTTTTCATACATAAATTTGGTCCACATGCAAGTGTGTTCGTGTTCTGACCCTCTCCCGCGTCATTTTTCGCCAAATTTATGAACATTAGACAAGTCGAATGATGCAACAAACACGGTTCACTCAAAATAACCGTGTGCCACGACGGTGCCCCTGTCACGCACACATCTACCAGTACATTGGGCTCCACGAGGCTCCCCCTCTAAAAAATATCTGCCCGCCTCGAGGGTTTTTTTGTTTCATAACACACGGTTGTTATCTCCGGACCGTGTGCGATGTTTCTTGTTCCCAATCCCACGTGCATCCCTAGAAAATATCTGCCCGCCTCGAGGGTTTTTCTGTTTCATAACACACAGTTGTTATCTATGGACCGTGTGCGATGCACAATCATCAAAAAAATTAATAGCCCCAACATTTCACTCCCGCGTAGTAAAATTTTCAGTACCCGCGTCATTTCCTCAAACACCCCCGCCCCCCTCCACACACACACAACACACACACACAGAAACACACCAAAACTTCCTCGGGCGTGCGCGCACACACACACACCCTCCCTCGCTCGAAACCCTAGCAAGGTCCCCCCCGCCGCCGCCGCAAGGCCTCCATTGTCAACATCTGCCGGTTTGCCCCTGTAGCTTACCCACCGATCTCCATACCCAGGCCGCCCTGAGTTTCTTAGATGACGCCTGCCAAACGCCCCCTTTCCCACAGATCCCCATACCCATCCCCATCCGCCACTCTAGAGCGTCGCAGCCTAAGCCCGGCTACGTTTCCTATGGAGCTCGAGGAGCGACAGGCCCAAAAGAGGTGTATAGCGGTCTCTTCGCCCGAGGTCGCCGAGGAAGCTGACGAGCATTACTGGTGGCAGACACTCAAGCAGCGGGCTAGAGTATGCGGGCATGTCTCGACCGCCGGCTACGACATCGAGGTCATTGACAGCGACGGCCTGAGGCGGGCTATATCATAGGTTAAGTGGCCCACCCCCAACCCATTGGGTTCAACCGCCGTCGATCTCATCCATGGCCCCGCCGCTGATCTCCTCTGGCTCGCTGTCAACAATTTGCCATTCTACATCGCCATCGATCCCCTTTTGTCATTTCTGAAGGACACGTTCTGCGACGCTGGCTTGGGATCCACAGCTTCCAAGTCAGACCTCATCGACAGCGACCACGAGAAGGGCACCCTCTCCGGCTCTTCCAAGGGGAAAGAGCCCATCTGCTCTTCCAAGGGGAAAGCGCCCGTCTGTGACATCAGGGAGAGCACCCTACAGTCGTGCTCTTCCAAGGGGAAGGAGCCCATTTGCGACAACATGGAGCGCATCGAGGGTTAGTGCTCTTCCCACGGGAACGAGCCCATCTGTGATAAGTGAGGAAACCCATGATTTGTTTTGCCGTGCCTCTTCATAGGGGGAAACTCATGATTTGTTTTGTCGTGTCCCTTTTGTAGTGTAGTGAGAATATGTCCATTTTTAATTGCTATATCTGGTTGTTTGCAGTATGCCTTGTTTATTTCAGTTGTTCACAATCTGATGCTCTACATGTGCAATTATTTACTTTGCAGTACATTTCATCAATCGAGTTTTAAACATACCGATAGGAATGCATACATTTGCTTGTTGTTAAGCCTGTTATAGCTAGCATATGCCTCTTTTAAAGTTTTTTATTGTTCGGTTGTTTGTAGTTAGCATATGTCCAGTTTCAAATGCTATCTTTGGTTGTTCGTAGTATGCCTTGTTTATTCCAGTTATTCACAACGTGATGTTCTATATGTGCAAGTATGAACTGTGCAGTTCAATTTCATCAGTACCAGTTTCAACAATACCACTGTGAATGACTACATTTGGTTGCTGCATCTTGTAGTTAACACGCCTTTCCATTTTTATTTAACAATAACCAGTGTACTTAGACCGGCACAATACCAGTTTGAATGACTATGTTTGCTTGTTGTTAAATGTTAGTCCTGTTGCAATTAGCACACCTTTCCACTTGTTTTTTTACTAGCGTGCTTAAACCTGCACACTGAAGCTATCTTTTGGAGATTATTTTGTCTACCATGGATAATTTTGGTTGATGTTTAGCCTGTTGTGCTTAACATGCTTCTCGATGTACCTACACAGGACAATTTTGGGAACGACTGATGTTTTCCATCGAGGTTAGTTTCATCCCATGGCTTATATCTGCTCACTATTCAGGATATCGGTAGCTGGTACCATATAGGCCAGTGGCTGATAAAGGACTAATCGGTGAATCAGACTTTTAGCTGAATATATCTGCAACCCATTTATCGTTAGGTTAACTAGGGCCATATGTAATATATCTGAGGCTACGTAGCAACATGCACTATACTTAATGTCTAAATATGCAATCCTAGGTTACATAGCAACAAGGAAGAGTGTTACATTAATGTTCTAATGATGTCTAGATATACGTATAAGAGCAGCAGCAACAACAACAACAACACAGCCCTGTTTGGATACTCAACTTAGCTAGAGGTTAGAGTTAGTTTCTAGCTCATGACTAACCCTGAACTAACTCCATCCAAAGAGTTGTTTGGATGGCAGGGTTAGATTGACAATAAATGCACTAGGAGAACTAGCTCCAATTAGCACCTCTTGGGTTGGATAGTTTTTTTGGGTGGGTTATAGATGCAACTAGCTCAAACTAGCCTTCATGTTTAGATATACTTTAGGGCTATTTGAGCCCAAACTAGCTCAAACTAACTATAACCCATGGATACAACAGCAGTTAATCAGCCGATAATTTTTAAGAATGCACTAAACTCCTTCCGGCCCATAATATAATATGTTAATTCATCTAATATGTGAGTATATTGGATGTTATAAGATACTCCCTCCGTTCCTAAATATTTGTCTTTTTAGATATTTCAAATGGACTGCCACATACGGATGTATATAGACATATTATAAAAGAGTGTTGTACTACATCATTGTGCAATTGCTGTTTAGCTTCTAATATTAACTTGGTGCTTTCAGGTACATATGTCATTGGTAAAGATCCGCGCTTCGACCCTTTCTGCATATGGGCAATGAGATATTGATGAACCAGCATCAAGTGAGGAAGCTGATAAAGATTGTTAGTAAAATGGGTCCAAAGATGGCAATTAAACTATTTGTTTACACTTTATCCAAGACAACAGCGAACTGCAAGATGGTAAGTAAGAACTCTGCAGCCTTCTGTTTTACTGCCCATAATGAGTTGTGTTAGATGACAATGTCTGAATCTTTTTCCTTTGCAGTGGTTGCCAAAGCAGTTTACTCAAGATTACCTCTGAATCTACATGATTTGTGGGCATGCAAAGGTTAAAGTATTTCTACCAGAACACGATGATTATCTAGATGTTTTCATGAAGACCGTGAAGGATGGGCGGTCAGCCATCACAAGGGGTTGGACTAGAGTCGTGTGTGCCTTCTGCATGGAGGAGGGCATAATATGGGCATTCCGCTTCACCTTGTTCAGCAACCAGAATATATTTCACCTCTTTCTTTACCGTCTTTAATAGTACAAGTATACAACCGTGGTTCATCATTCTTTATTTGGTTCTTATGTAATTCTTGAACATATGTACCTATGAATCGAGTAATGCATTGGTTGTTTGAACCTGATGGATATGAATAAAGCTGTAGCATACATTCAAATTCAAATCCGGTATAATTTGAAATAGCAGCAATTAAATTACAGTGAAATTACGCTCTCCAGGTTGTTATGGCACACACGGTTGGTAAAACACAAATGTTTGTGATATACACCATAATCCGAGACGGTTCACAGAGAGGAAACGTGTGCAAGCATGCACACAGTTGCCGTTTGCAAAGCGTGTGCGATGTCAGACAATATCACAAACGGTGCGGGCAAACTAAACGTTTGTGTTAGTTGCCTTATCGTACATGATTCGCAACCACATAATACCGACTGCGATGGCAATGCGAGCAGAAATGAGTAGGAGTACTATAGGGTCCCTATCCCCGGCGGTTTCTGGGTCGTGTGGGAAGGACCCCCCTATCGCCCACACTCACTTAGCGATGATTCCAAATGCCGTCGCAGAAAGGGGTTAAAAACCGTTTGTATAGCACCGACACGCACCAATGATTATATAGGCATCACATCTAAGATTAGTAGACCGACTCCTGCCTGCATCTACTACTATTACTCCACACATCGACCGCTATCCAGCATTCATCTAGTGTATTAATTAAGTTCATGGAAAAACGGAGTAATGCAATAAGAAACGATGACATGATGTAGACAAGATCTATCTATGTAGAGATAGACCCCATCGTTTTATCCTTAGTAGCAACAATACATACGTGTCGGTTCCCTTTCTATCACTAGGATCAAGCACCATAAGATCGAACCCACTACAAAGCACCTCTTCCCATTGCAAGATAAATAGATCAAGTTGGCCAAAAAAAACCCAAATATCGGAGAAGAAATACGAGGCTATAAGAGATCATGCATAAAAGAGATCAAAGAAACTCAAATACTTTCATGGATATAAAAAGATAGATCTGATCATAAACTCAAAGTTCATCGATCCCAACAAACACACCGCAAAAGAGTTACATCATATGGATCTCTAAGAGACCATTGTATTGAGAATTCAGAGAGAGAGAGATGAAGCCATCTAGCTACTAACTACGGACCCGAAGGTCTACAAAGAACTACTCACGCATCATCGGAGAGGCACCAATGGAGGTGGTGAATGATACGTCCATTTTGCATCATGCTTTTATATCGATATTTATTGCATTATGGGCTGTTATTACACGTTATGTCACAATGCTTATGCCTATTCTCTCTTATTTTACAAGGTTTATATGAAGATGGAGAATGCCGGCAGCTGGAATTCTGGGCTGGAAAAGGAGCAAATATTAGAGACCATTCTGCACAACTCCAAAAGTCCTGAAACTTCACGGAATTCATTTTGGAATTAATAAAAAATACTGAGCGGAGAAGGTACCAGAGGGGGCCCACACCCTGGCCACGAGGGTGGGGGCGCGCCCTACCCCCTGGGCGCGCCCCTCTGCCTCGTGGGCCCCCTGGCAGGCCTCCGGTGCCCATCTTCTGCTATATGAGGTCTTTTACCCTGGAAAAAATGATAAGCAAGCTTACGGGAAGAAACTCCGCCGCCACGAGGTAGAACCTTGGTGGAACCAATCTAGGGCTCCGGCAGAGCTGTTCTGCCAGGGAAACTTCCCTCCGGGAGGGGGAAATCATCGCCATCGTCATCACCAACGATCCTCTCATTGGGAGGGGGTCAATCTCCATCAACATCTTCACCAGCACCATCTCATCTCAAACCCTACTTCATCTCTTGTATCCAATCTTTGTCCCAAAGCCTCAGATTGGTACCTGTGGGTTACTAGTAGTGTTGATTACTCCTTGTAGTTGATGCTAGTTGGTTTATTTGGTGGAAGATCATATGTTCAGATCCATTATGCATATTAATATCCCTCTGATTATGAACATGAATATGCTTTGTGAGTAGTTACATTTGTTCCTGAGGACATGTGAGAAGTCTTGCTATAAGTAGTCATGTGAATTTGGTATTCGTTCGATATTTTGATGAGATGTATGTTGTCTTTCCTCTAGTGGTGTTATGTGAACGTCGACTACATGACACTTCACCATTATTTGGGCCTAGAGGAAGGCATTGGGAAGTAATAAGTAGATGATGGGTTGCTAGAGTGACAGAAGATTAAACCCTAGTTTATGCGTTGCTTCGTAAGGGGCTGATTTGGATCCATATGTTTCATGTTGTGGTTAGGTTTACCTTAATACTTCTTTTGTAGTTGCGGACACTTGCAATAGTAGTTAATCATAAGTGGGATGCTTGTCCAAGAAAGGACAGCACCCAAGCACCGGTCCACCCACATACCAAATTATCAAAGTAACAAACGTGAATCATATGAGCGTGATGAAAACTAGCTTGACGATAATTCCCATGTGTCCTCGGGAGCGCTTTTCTCTATATAAGAGTTTGTCCAGGCTTGTCCTTTGCTACAAAAAGGATTGGGCCATCTTGCTGCACCTTATTTACTTTCATTACTTGTTACCCGTGACAAATTACCTTATCACAAAACTATCTGTTACCGATAATTTCAGTGCTTGCAGAGAATACCTTGCTGAAAACCGCTTATCATTTCCTTCTGCTCCTCGTTGGGTTTGACACTCTTACTTATCAAACGGACTATGATAGATCCCCTATACTTGTGGGTCATCAAGACTCTTTTCTGGCGCCGTTGCTGGGGAGCTCCTTTGGTAGGTGGAATTTGGTAAGGAAAAATTTATATAGTGTGCTGAAATTTACTGTCACTTGTTACTATGGAACATAATCTTTTGAGGGGCTTGTTCGGGGTATCTTCACCCCGACCAGTAGAGCCAAGAGTTTCTCCTCAACCTACTGAACCTACTGAAAATGTTTACATTGAAATTCCTTCGGGTATGATAGAGAAACTGCTTGCTAATCCTTTTGCAAGAGATGGAACATTGCATCCTGATTTACACCTAATCTATGTGGATGAAGTTTGTGGATTATTTAAGCTTGCAGGTATGCCCGATGATGTTATCAAGAAGAAGGTCTTCCCTTTATCTTTGCAGGGAGAGGCATTGACATGGTATAGGCTATGTGATGATATGGGATCATGGAACTACAAACGATTGAAATTGGAATTTCATCAGAAGTTTTATCCTATGCATCTTGTTCATCGTGATCATAATTATATATATAATTTTTGGCCTCATGAAGGAGAAAGCATCGCTCAAGCTTGGGGGAGGCTTAAGCCAATGTTATATTCATGCCCCAATCATGAGCTCTCAAAAGAAATGATTATCCAAAAAATTTATGCTCGTCTCTCTCTCAATAATCTCTCCATGCTCGATACTTCTTGTACTGGCTCTTCTATGATGAAGACTATTGAATTCAAATGGGATTTATTGGACAGAATTAAACGTAACTCTGAAGATTGGGATCTCGACGAAGGTAAGGAGTCAGGTATAACACCTAAGTTTGATTGTGTTAAATCTTTTATGGATACTGATGTTTTCCGTGAATTTAGCACTATATATGGACTTGACTCTGAGATAGTAGCTTCTTTCTGTGAATCCTTTGCTACTCATGTTGATCTCCCTAAGGAGAAGTGCTTTAAATATAATCCTCCCATTGAAGTAAAAGTAGTTGCACCTATTAAAGTTGAAGAAAAGACTATCACTTATGATGATCCTGTTGTTCCTATTGCTTATGTTGAGAAACCACCTTTCCGTGTTAGAATAAAGGATCATGCTAAAGCTTCAACTATAGTCAACAAAAGTAATATTAGGACACACAAACCTCCTGAGCAAGTTAAAGTTGAACCTAATATTGCTATGGTTAAAGATCTCTTGGCTGATAATATCGATGGGCATGTTATTTACTTCTGTGAAGAGACTGCTAGAATTGCTAAACCTGGTGCTAAAGATAAACATATACCTGTGGTAGGCATGCCTGTTATTTCTGTTAAAATAGGAGATCATTGTTATCATGGATTATGTGATATGGGTGCTAGTGCTAGTGCAATACCTCATTCTTTATACGAAGAAATTATGCATGATATTGCACCTGCTGAGATAGAAGATATCGATGTTACCATTAAGCTTGCCAATAGAGATACTATTTCACCGATTGGGATTCTTAGAGATGTTGAAGTCTTGCGTGGGAAGGTTAAATATCCTGCTGATTTTCTTGTTCTTGGTTCCCCACAAGATAGCTTTTGTCCCATTATATTTGGTAGACCCTTCTTGAACACTGTTAATGCTAGGATAGACTGCGAAAAGGATGTTGTTACTATTGCTTTGGGTGATATGTCTCATGAGTTTAATTTTGCTAAATTTCATAGACAACCCCATGATGAGGAATTGCCTAGTAAAGATGAAATTATTGGTCTTGCTTCTATTGCCGTGCCTCCTAGTGATCCTTTAGAACAATATTTGCTAGACCATGAAAATGATACGTTTATGAATGAAAGAAGAGAAATAGATGAAGTATTCTTTAAACAGGGACCTATTCTGAAACACAACTTGCATGTTGAAATCCTAGGGGATCCTCCTACACCCAAGGGAGATCCAGTGTTTGAGCTTAAACCGTTACCTGATACTCTCGAATATGCTTATCTTGATGAAAAGAAGATATATCCTATTATTATTAGTGCTAACCTTTCAGAGCATGAAGAAGAGAAATTATTGAAAACTCTGAAGAAGCACCGTGCTGCTATTGGATATACTCTTGATGATCTTAAGGGCATTAGTCCCACTCTATGTCAACACAAAATAAACTTGGAGAAAGACGCCAAACCAGTTATTGATCACCAACGACGATTAAATCCTAAGATGAAAGAAGTGGTAAGAAAGGAAATATTAAAGCTCCTTGAGGCAGGTATAATTTATCCCGTTGCTGATAGTTAGTGGGTAAGTCCTGTCCATTTGTCCCTAAGAAGGGAGGTATTACTGTCGTTCCTAATGATAAAGATGAATTGATCCCACAAAGAATGGTTACAGGTTATAGAATGGTAATTGATTTCCGCAAATTAAATAAAGCTACTAAAAAAGATCATTACCCTTTGCCTTTTATTGATCAAATGCCAGAAAGATTATCCAAACATACACATTTTTGCTTTCTAGATGGTTACTCTGGTTTCTCTCAAATACCTGTGTCAGGTGAGGATCAAGAAAAGACCACTTTTACTTGCCCTTTCGGTACTTTTGGTTATAGACGTATGCCTTTTGGTTTATGTAATGCACCTGCTACCTTTCAAAGATGCATGATGGCTATATTCTCTGACTTTTGTGAAAAGATTTGTGAGGTTTTCATGGATGATTTCTCCGTTTATGGATCCTCTTTTGATGATTGCTTGAGCAACCTTGATCGAGTTTTGCAGAGATGTGAAGAAACTAATCTTGTCTTGAATGGGGAGAAATGCCACTTTATGGTTAATGAAGGCATTGTCTTGGGGCATAAAATTTCTGAAAGAGGCATTGAAGTTGATAAAGCTAAAGTCGATGCTATTGAAAAGATGTTGTGTCCTAAGGACATCAAAGGTATAAGAAGTTTTCTTGGTCATGCCGGTTTTTATAGGAGGTTCATTAAGGGCTTCTCAAAAATTTCTCGGCCTCTGATTAATCTATTACAAAAAGATATTCCTTTTGTCTTTGATGATGATTGTGTAGAGGCATTTGAAATACTTAAGAAAGCTTTGATTTCTGCACCTATTGTTCAGCCACCTGATTGGAATTTACCTTTTGAAATTATGTGTGATGCTAGGATTATGCTGTAGGTGCTGTTCTAGGGCAAAGAGTTGATAAGAAGCTAAATGTTATCCAATATGCTAGTAAAACTCTAGATAGTGCCCAGAGAAATTATGCTACTACCGAAAAAGAATTTTTAGCAGTTGTATTTGCTTGTGATAAGTTCAGGCCTTATATTGTTGATTCTAAAGTAACTATTCACACTGATCATGCTGCTATTAAATATCTTATGGAAAAGAAAGATGCTAAACCTAGAATAATTAGATGGGTTCTCCTACTAAAAGAATTTGATTTGCATATTATTGATAGAAAGGGAGCTGAGAACCCCGTTGCAGACAACTTGTCTAGGTTAGAGAATGTTCTTGATGACCCACTACCTATTGATGATAGCTTTCCTGATGAACAATTAGCTATCATAAATGCTTCTCCTACTGCTCCATGGTATGTTGATTATGCTAATTACATTGTTGCTAAATTTATACCACCTAGTTTCACATACCAGCAAAAGAAAAAGTTTTTCTATGATTTGATACATTACTTCCGGGATGACCCACATCTTTATAAAAAGGAGTAGATGGTGTTATTAGACGTTGTGTACCAGAGCATGAACAGGAACAGATCCTACGCAAGTGTCACTCCAAGGCTTATGGAGGACACCACGCTGGAGATAGAACTGCACATAAGGTATTGCAATCCGGTTTTTATTGGCCTACTCTCTTCAAGGATGCCCGTAAGTTTGTCTTATCTTGTGATGAATGTCAAAGAATTGGTAATATTAGTAGACGTCAAGAAATGCCTATGAATTATTCACTTGTTATCGAACCATTTGATGTTTGGGGCTTTGATTATATGGGACCGTTTCCTTCCTCTAATGGGTATACACATATTTTAGTTGATGTTGATTACATTACTAAGTGGGTAGAAGCTATTCCAACTAGTAGTGCTGATCATAACACCTCTATTAAGATGCTTAAAGAAGTTATTTTTCCGAGGTTTGGAGTCCCTAGATATTTAATGACTGATGGTGGTTCATATTTTATTCATGGTGCCTTTCGTAAAATGCTTGCTAAGTATGACGTTAATCATAGAATTGCATCTCCTTATCACCCGCAGTCTAGTGGTCAAGTAGAATTGAGTAATAGAGAGCTCAAATTAATTTCGCAAAAGACTGTTAATAGATCTAGAAAGAATTGGTCCAAGAAACTTGATGATGCATTATGGGCCTATAGAACTGCATATAAAAATCCTATATATGGGTATGTCTCCGTATAAAATGGTTTATGGAAAAGCATGTCACTTACCTCTCGAACTAGAACATAAGGCATATTGGGCCATTAAAGAGCTCAATTATGATTTCAAACTTGCCGGTGAGAAGAGGTTATTTGACATAAGCTCACTTGATGAATGGAGAACCCAAGCCTATGAGAATGCCAAATTGTTTAAGGAAAAAGTTAAAAGATGGCATGACAAAAGGATACAAAAGCGTGAGTTTAATGTAGGTGATTATGTGTTGCTATTCAACTCTCGTTTAAGATTTTTGCAGGAAAACTTCTCTCTAAATGGGAAGGTCCTTATGTTCTCGAGGAGGTCTATCGTTCCGGTGCCATAAAAATCAATAACTTCGAAGGCACAAATCCGAAGGTGGTAAACGGTCAAAGAATCAAACATTATATCTCAGGTAATCCCATAAATGTTGAAACTAATGTTATTGAAACAGTAACCCCGGAGGAATACATAAGGGACACTTCCCAAAACGTTTCAGACTCCGAAAAGGAGTAGGTACGTGGTACGGTAAGTAAACCGACTCCAAAACAGTTCTAATGGCAATTTTTCTCCGTTTTGGAATATTAAAAAAAATAGGAAAATAAGAAGTGGTACGGGAAGGACACGAGGCTTCCACGAGGGTGGGAGGCGCGCCCTACCCCCTGGGCTCGCCCCCTGCCTCGTGGGCACCTCGTGTGCTCTCCAGACTCCGTTTTCTTGCACGATACTTCTTTTGGTCGGTAAAAATTCATTATATAATCTCTCGAAGGTTTTGACCACCGTATCACGCAAATATCCTCTGTTGTTGTTTCGAGCTGTTTTTCTGACAGATCTAGATCGCCATGACGTCTCCAAGTGCTCCCAAGGACAAGTTCTTCGAGAAGGTCATCAACCCCTACCTTGCATAAGTGCTGCAACACCCTCAAACCATTGAGATGCATGAGGGGGTGCTGCACATCCGCGATGTAGAGGGACCAAGGAGGACCGGAAGCATGGAGACAAGGCTTGAAGCAATGGAGCAACAAGTTTTCAAGTGTCAGGAGATGGTGGAGCGTGGACTCGACACCAATCACATAATGATCACGGAGTTCACCAACAACCAAAAGCTCGATGCCAAGGACATCGGGGAGGCTATCTTCAAGCTTCATGACAAAATCGAGCACCTCCAAGCCCAGATCTATGACCTGCAAAACCAAAACTGTGAGTATGAATATAGATTCAAGAGGATGAGTTTGGCTGCAGATTAAGGATCCCGGAGACTCGATCATCCTTCTATGATGGCGAGCCTATGCCTTGGAAGAGGGACGACAAGCCTACATCATCAACAACTCCTCCACCAGCAAAAGAGATATAATCACATGGGTATGGGCACTCCCCTTGGCAACTGCCAAGCTTGGGGGAGGTGCCCCGGTATCGTATCACCATCACACTCCTATCTTTACAGTTTTTCTTAGTTCGATACTTTTTGTAATATCTTGATCTAGTAGAATAAAGTTTTAGTATGATTTAGTCTTGAGTTTTGCTTTATGATCCCTCTTTGTAATCGAGTCCGTGAGCTATATAATAAAGATTAGTGTTGAGTCAAGGGCTTGATTACTATGCTTTGATCTTGAGGGAATAAAAAGAAAAAGAAAGAATAAAAAGAAACAAAGAGATCATATTGATCTTATGGAGAGTAATGACTTCACATATAAAGAGTATGATGATTAAAAGTTGTTGAGAGTTGAGAAACATAGTTTTGGTCATAGTTGCAATTAATAGGAAGTAATAAAGAAAGAGAGGTTTTCACATATAAATATACTATCTTGGACATCTTTTATGATTGTGAGCACTCATTAAAATATGACATGCTAAAGAGTTAATGTTGGACAAGGAAGACAACATAATGGGTTATGTTTTCTTATATCCGAAATAAAGTATATTGTCATGGATCATCCAACATGTTGAGCTTGCCTTTCCCCCTCATGCTAGCCAAATCCTTTGCACCAAGTAGAGATACTACTTGTGCTTCCAAATATCCTTAAAACCAGTTTTGGCATGAGTGTCCATCATATCTACCTATGGATTGAGTAAGATCCTTCAGGTAAGTTGTCATCGGTGCATGCAATACAAATTGCTCTCTAAATATGTATGATTTATTAGTGTGGAGAAAATAAGATTTATATGATCTTGTGATGTGGAAGAAATAAAAGCGACGGACTGCATAATAAAGGTTCATATCACAAGTGGAAATATAAAGTGACGTTCTTTTGCATTAAGATTTCGTACATCCAACCATGAAAGCGCATGACAACCTCTCCTTCCCTCTGCGAAGGGCCTATCTTTTACTTTTGTCTTATTCCTTATGCAAGAGTCATGGTGATCTTCACCTTTCCTTTTTACATTTTATCCTTTGGCAAGCACATTGTGTTGGAAAGATCCTGATATATATATATATCCAATTGGATGTAAGTTAGCATGAATTATTATTGTTGACATTACCCTTGAGGTAAAAGGTTGGGAGGCAACACTATAAGCCCCTATCTTTCTCTGTGTCCAATTAAAACTCCATACCCATAAGTATTGCGTGAGTGTTAGCAATTGTGAAAGACTAAATGATAGTTGAGTATGTGGACTTGCTGAAAAGCTCTTATATTGACTCTTTCCGATGTTATGATAAATTGCAATTGCTTCAATGACTGAGATTATAGTTTGTTGGTTCTCAATGAAGTTTCTGATTCATACTTGACCTTGTGAATAGATTATTACTTGAGCATAAGAAATCATATGACAATATATATATGTTGATGTTATAAGAATGATCATGATGCCCTCATGTCCGTATTTTATTTTATCGACACCTCTATCTCTAAACATGTGGACATATTTATCATTATCGGCTTTCGCTTGAGGACAAGCGAGGTCTAAGCTTGGGGGAGTTGATACATCCATTTTGCATCATGCTTTTATATCGATATTTATTGCATTATGGGTTGTTATTACACGTTATATCACAATGCTTATGCCTATTCTCTCTTATTTACAAGGTTTATATGAAGAGGGAGAATGCCGGCAGCTGGAATTCTGGGCTGGAAAAGGAGCAAATATTAGAGACCTATTCTGCACAACTCCAAAAGTCCTGAAACTTCACGAAAGTCATTTTTGGAATTAATAAAAAATACTGAGCGGAGAAGCTACCAGAGGGGGCCCACACCCTGGCCACGAGGGTGGGGGCGCGCCCCTCTGCCTCGTGGGCCCCCTGGCAGGCCTCCGGTGCCCATCTTCTGCTATATGAGGTCTTTTACCCTGGAAAAAATGATAAGCAAGCTTACGGGAAGAAACTCCGCCGCCACGAGGTAGAACCTTGGCGGAACCAATCTAGGGCTCCGGCAGAGCTGTTCTGCCAGGGAAACTTCCCTCCGGGAGGGGGAAATCATCGCCATCGTCATCACCAACGATCCTCTCATTGGGAGGGGGTCAATCTCCATCAACATCTTCACCAGCACCATCTCATCTCAAACCCTAGTTCATCTCTTGTATCCAATCTTTGTCCCAAAGCCTCAGATTGGTACCTGTGGGTTACTAGTAGTGTTGATTACTCCTTGTAGTTGATGCTAGTTGGTTTATTTGGTGGAAGATCATATGTTCAAATCCATTATGCATATTAATATCCCTCTGATTATGAACATGAATATGCTTTGTGAGTAGTTACATTTGTTCATGAGGACATGGGAGAAGTCTTGCTATAAGTAGTCATGTGAATTTGGTATTCGTTCGATATTTTGATGAGATGTATGTTGTCTTTCCTCTAGTGGTGTTATGTGAACGTCGACTACATGACACTTCACCATTCTTTGGGCCTAGAGGAAGGCATTGGGAAGTAATAAGTAGATGATGGGTTGCTAGAGTGACAGAAGCTTAAACCCTAGTTTATGCGTTGCTTCGTAAGGGGCTGATTTGGATCCATATGTTTCATGTTGTGGTTAGGTTTACCTTAATACTTCTTTTTTAGTTGCGTACACTTGAAATAGGAGTTAATAATAAGTGGGATGCTTGTCCAAGAAAGGACGGCACCCAAGCACCGGTCCACCCACATACCAAATTATCAAAGTAACAAACACGAATCATATGAGCGGATGAAAACTAGCTTGACGATAATTCTCATGTGTCCTCGGGAGCGCTTTTTTCTATATAAGAGTTTTTCCAGGCTTGTCCTTTGCTACAAAAAGGATTGGGCCATCTTGCTGCACCTTATTTACTTTCATTACTTGTTACCCGTGACAAATTACCTTATCACAAAACTATCTGTTACCGATAATTTCAGTGCTTGCAGAGAATACCTTGCTGAAAACCGCTTGTCATTTCCTTCTGCTCCTTGTTGGGTTCGACACTCTCACTTATCGAAAGGACTACGACAGATCCCCTATACTTGTGGGTCATCAGTGAACCCCATCCGAGATGGGGTCTAGATTGGATCTGGTGGTTCTGGACTCTGCGGCGGCTGGATGAATATTTCATCGACTCCCCTAAGGGTTTGGGAATATTGGGGTATTTATAGAGCAAAGAGGCGGTCCGGGGGGCACCCGAGGTGGGCACAACCCACCAGGGCGCAGGGCGCACCCTGGTGGGTTGTGCCCCCCTCGGGGCACCCGTAGGCGCAGCCAGGGCCCATTATGTTCCTTCTGGTCCAAAAAAAATCTCCGCGAAGTTTTGTTGCATTTGGACTCCGTCTGATATTGATTTCCTGTGATATACAAAAAATGCATAAAACAACAACTGGCACATGGCACTATGTCAATAGGTTAGGACCAGAAAATGATATACAATGACTATAAAATGATTATAAAACATCCAAGATTGATAATATAACAGCAAGGAACAATAAAAAATTATAGATATGTTGGAGAGATATCAGCATCCCCAAGCTTAACTCCTACTCGTCCTCGAGTAGGTAAGTGATAAAAACAGAATTATTGATGTGGAATGCTGCCTAACATGTCATATCATAATCTTTTCTTTATAGCATGGACAATTGTACTTTTATGTGATTCAAAGCAATAGTCTAGTTTCGACATGATAATTTAAATACTCAAGCATATCAACAAGCAACCATGTCTTTCAAAATATCAACGCTAAAATAAGTTATCCCTAGCCCATCATGATCAACCATTGATCCATTCATGAAACACACTCACATATTAGCTACACCCAATACTTAAGTACGACCATATTGCCTCCTAGTTGGTGCTTTTGTAAGAGAAGATGGAGACTCAAATTCAAAATAAAAATTGCATAAAGTAAAAGAAAGGCCCTTCGCAGAGGGAAGTAGGGATTTGTAGAGGTGCCAGAGCTCAAAGCGAAAAACTTAGAGATAAAAGCATTTTGGGAGGTGTTTCCATCCCACCAACGAAAACGACTTAGAGTTCCCAACACTTTCCATGCTAGATATATCATAGGCGGTTCCCTAACAGAAAATAAAGTTTATTCTTTTTTCCACCATACTTTCACTTTCCATGGCTAGCCGTATCCACGGTTGCCCTCCATACCAACACTTTCCAAATAATTTATTATTTGACAACATAAAGTAAATTCGTTTTTTCATTTCGGGACTGGGCATCCCTAAAACCTTTGCCTTACTCTCATGAATGACAAGTGAATAAACACTCATCGTGAGAGTAACACATCCAGCATGAAAAATATTAGCCACCCCTCACCGCTCTGCGAGCGAAACGAACACACAAAAGAGAAGTTTATTTTGGAAATTAGAGATGGAACATGCAAATTTGCTTAGAACGGCAAAAGAATATCGCATATAGGTAGATATAGTGGACTCATGTGGCAAAATAGGTTTAAAGGATTTTGGATGGACAAGTAGAGATCATACTTAGTGCAAAATGAAGGCTAGCAAAAGATTGAGAAGCGACCAACCAAGAAACGAATAATCTCCTAAGTGAGCATTAAGCATAATTAACACCGAATAATGCACCACAAGTAGGATATAATTTCATTGCATGACTATAGACTTTCATGCTTGCATAGGGAATCACAAACCTTAACACCAATATTCTTACTAAAGCATAATTACTCATAAATATAACTCACATATCACATCATCATATCTCAAAACTATTACTAAGAATCAAGTTTATTTTGTCCAATGATCTTCATGAAAGTTTTTATTATATCCTTCTTGGATATCTATCACTTTGGAACTAATTTTCATATGTTGCTTTTGATAAGCTCAAACAAATATAAGTGAAGATCATGAGCATAACATTTCTTTCTCTCAAATTAATTTAAGTGAAGCAAGAGATAATTTCTTGAAAACTTTACTAACTCTCAAATAAATCTACGTGAAGCAAGAGAGCATTTCTTCAAAAATAATAAAGCACATCGTGCTCAAAAAGATATAAGTGAAGCACTAGAGCAAGTCCATAGCTCATAAAAAATTTAAGTGAAGCATAGAGAGCAATTGTAACAAGTCATGACATAATTTTGGCTCTCTCAAATAGGTGTGTCCAGCAAGGAATTAAGACTTAAAATACAAAATAAAACAAGGAAAGACTCATATCATACAAGACGCTCCAAGAAAAACACATAGTATGTGACGAATAAAAATATAGCTTCGAGTAAAATACCGATGGTCGTTAGAAGAAAGAGGGGATACCACTCGGGGGCATCCCCAAGCTTAGTTGGTTGCTCATTTTTGGATAATAGCTTGGGATGCCGGGGCATCCCAAGCTTAGGCTCTTCTATCCTTTATTCCTTCATCCATCGTAAGATGACCCAAAACTTGAAAACTTCAATCACACAAAACCCAACAAAACCTTCGTGAGATCCGTTAGTAAAAGAAAGCAAATCACTACTATAAGTACTGTACCAAACCAATTCATATTTTCTTTTTTCATTATATCTACTGTATTCCAACTTTTCTATGGCAAAAACTCATCAAAGAAAACCATAGAGCCATCAAAATAAGCACACAACACAAAGACAACAGAATCTGTCAAAACAGAACAGTCTGTAGCAATCTGACTATTTAGAAAACTTCTGGACCTCAAATTTTTTTGAAAGACCAGTACGACCTGGGTAATTTGTATATTAATCTTCTGCAAAAAGATTCAGGGAAAAATCACTTTCTGATAAAAAATGAGAATTGTTTTCGTGAGCGCAAAGTTTCTGTTTTTTTTCAGCAAGATCGAACAACTATCACCCAAGAAGATCCTATTGGTTCTACTTGGCACAAACACTAATTAAAACACACAAAAAACAATCATAACAGTAGCATAATTGTGCTAACACTCAAGAATAGAAAGCAAAAAGCAAAAATAAATTTTATTCATTGGGTTGCCTCCCAACAAGCGCTATAGTTTTACGCCCTTAGCTAGGCATAAAGCAAGGATCTAAGTTTTGTCATCTTTGGTTCGAGATCCATAGGATTCCCTCATGATTGATTCATATGGTGGCATAATTCTTGTTCTAGGAAAGTTTTCCATACCCTTCCTCAAAGGAAATTGGAACTTAATATTGCCTTCTTTCATATCAATCACGACACCGATAGTCCGTAAAAACGGTCTACCAAGAATAGTTGGACAAGAAGGATTGCAATCAATATCAAGATCAATAAAATCTATGGGCACATAATTCCTATTTGCAAGAATAAGAACATCATTAATTCTTCCCATAGGCCTTAATAGTAGAATCCGCCAAGTGCAAATTTAAAGAACATTCTTCAAGATCAGTAAAGCCAAGCACATCACATAAAGATTTCGGAATTGTAGAAACACTAGCACCCAAGTCACACAAAGCAAAACACTCATAATTTTTAATCTTGACTTTGGTAGTAGGTTCCCATTCATCATGCAATTTTCTAGTAATTGACACTTCTAATTCCAATTTTTCTTCAAAAGCTTTCATCATAGCATCAACAATATGTTTAGTAAAAGCTTTATTTTGTTCATAAGCATGGGGTGAATTTATCATGGATTGCAACAAAGAAATACAATCAATCAAGGAGCAACTATGATAATTAAAGTCTTTGTTATCCAAAAGAGTGGGCACATCACTACCTAAAGTTTTAACCTCTTCAAACCCACTTTCATTAATTTTCTCAACAGGATTTTCACCCTCCGAATTATCGGGACGCCTTCTACCTAAAGTTGACTCTTATCCAGTCTGGTTTTCATCAATCTTAACTTTACTAAACAAGGAATCAATAGAAGAAACACCAGTCATTTAAGATATTCATCATTTTTGTGAAAGAAATCACTAGAGAATGCTTTTTCTAAAAATTCTCTTTTAGCTCTAAGCATAGCAGTTCTTTTATTACTTTCATCCATAGAAACATAAAGAGCTTTAATTTATTCATCCACTTTAGGCACAAAAAATTTCATCTTGAGACTTTCCACATATGAGCAATTCTATCAACACTTCTAGACAAATCATCAATCTTACTCAGCTTTTCTTCTATGGAAGTGTTGAAAGCTTTTTGCGTGTTGATAAATTCTTTAATATTATTCTCAAGATTAGAGATGTTCCTATTATTATTGTAAGATATATTTCCATAGGAATTACCATAATTATTAGAGGAATTACTAGGAAAAGGCCTAGGATTAAAATTACCTCTATAAGCATTGTTGTTGAAATTATTTCGAGAGATAAAATTCACATCTATGGCATCACTATTTTTCTCAATCAAAGTAGACAAAGGCATATCATTAAAATCAATAGGAGCACTTTTACTAGCAACCAATTTCATAAGAGCATCAACTTTTTCACTCAAAGACGAAATTTCTTCAACCGAATTAACTTCTTTACTAGTAGGAGCTCTTTCGGTTTGCCATTGCGAATAATTTGCCATGATATTATCAAGCAATTTGGTGGATTCACCCAAAGTAATTTCCATAAAAGTACCACCGCTGCGGAATCCAAAAGATTACGAGAAACAAAATTCAATCCCGCATAAAAATTTTGTATGGCAATTCCTTAGCATCATTTTCATCCTTTCCCAAGATTGTGCAACATGCTCATGTTTAATTTGCTTGAAATTCATCATCTGGGTTCTAAGGGAAATAATTTTTGCAGGAGGAAAATACTTAGTGATAAAAGCATCTTTGCATTTCTTCCAAGAATCGATACTATTGCGAGGCAAATAAGAGAACCATTTTTTTGCAGAATCACGCAAAGAAAACAGAAATAATTTCATCCTTACCACATCATTGTCCACATCTTTTTTCTTTTGCATATCGCATAATTCCACGAATGTATTAAGATGGGACGCGGCATCCTCATTAGGAGTACCGGAAAATTTATCTTTCATAACAAGATTCAGCAAAGCAGTATTAATATCACAAGACTCCGCACTAGTGGCGGGAGGAGCAATCAGAGTGCCGATAAAATAATTGTTGTTGGTATTTGAGAAATCACACAACTTGGTGTTCTCTTGAGTCATGATGACTACACAACAAGATTGCACTCAAAAATAGATCCGACAAGAAAACGGCAAATGAAAAAGAGAGGCGAATAAAATGGCAAATTTGTGTGAAGTGGGGGAGAGGAAAATGAGAGGCAAATGGCAAATAATGTAAATTGCGAGGATATGAGATTTATGATTAGGAACCTGGTATATGTTGAAGATCCTCCCCAGCAATGGTGCCAGAAATTCCTTTTGATGCGGCTTGAAGCTACGCCGGTATTTCCCCAAAGAGGAAGGGATGATGCAGCACAACGGTGGTAGGTATTTCCCCCAGTTATGTGACCAAGGTTATCGAACCAATAGGAGATGCAAGCAACACAATGTAAACAACACCCGCACACAAATAACATATACTCGCAACCCGACGTGTAAAAGGGGTTGTCAATCCCTTTCGGGTAGCGCCCCCAAGATATGCAAACACACGTGAATAAAATTATAGTAGATTGATAGATCGAACGCCAAATAAAATAAATAAGAATAAAATGCAGCGAGGTATTTTTGGGTTTAATAGATCTGAAAATAAAAGGCAAATAAAATAGATCGCGAAGGCAAATAATATGAGAAAGAGACCCGGGGCCGTAGGTTTCACTAGTGGCTTCTCTCTTGAAAAATAGCAAACGGTGGGTAAATAAATTATCGTTGGGCAATTGATAGAACTTCAAATACTCATGACGATATCCAGGCAATGATCATTATATAGGCATCACGTTCAAGATTAGCAGGCCGACTCCTGCCTGCATCTACTACTATTACTCCACACATCGACCGCTATCCAGCATGCATCTAGTGTATTAAGTTCATGGAAAAACGGAGTAATGCAATAAGAATGATGACATGATGTAGACAAGATCTATCTATGTAGAGATAGACCCCATCGTTTTATCCTTAGTAGCAACGATACATACGTGTCGGTTCCCTTTGTCACTGAGATCAAGCACCGTAAGATCGAACCCATTACAAAGCACCTCTTCCCATTGCAAGATAAATAGATCAAGTTGGCCAAACAAAACCCAAATATCAGAGAAGAAATACAAGGCTATAAGAGATCATGCATAAAAGAGATAAAAGAAACTCAAATACTTTCATGGATATAAAAAGATAGATCTGATCATAAACTCAAAGTTCATCGATCCCAACAAACACACCGCAAAAGAGTTACATCATATGGATCTCCACGAGCCATTGTATTGAGAATTCAGAGAGAGAGAGATGAAGCCATCTAGCTATGTAACGACCCGAGACCGACGCTCTAGACGCCTTCCATGTTTTCCGAGTTTCGTCGTGTGATTTGTTTTGTTTGTTTGTTGCATTCATCATTGCATCATTTCCATTGCATCATGTCATCATGCAACCCTTTTTAAAACTCAGCTAAATAAATCGTATGGATCTTCGATCCATTTAAATTGAGGGAATTCACATGGTGATTTCTTTTTATAACATATCCTCCCAATATTTAGGGAGCTATAATAAATATTGCATTAGTTTGGAATTAACCACAACCCACTTGCAATTTAATTCTCATGCTTTTTTGCTTCATGTTTGTTCTCCAAACTTTCTCCATAATTCTTTCTCCATTTATCTAGGCTCCTCCTAAATTCTCAACATTTTTGGACCTACCGAATACCCACTTCCTTCTCACACTCATTTGAACTAAATTCAAATGAGTTTGATTGAAACTTCACCCACATGTTCATTTTCATTTTTCTTGGATCAAGATCATTTTTGTGAGTCCGAGAAAATTAACTTCATGCCCAAACTCCACTCCAATCTCTCTCGGCATTTCTTCCAAGTTTCTGTTTCTTTGAAATAGAGAGAAGAATTAAGCGGGGAGAGAAGAGAGCCCAGCTGGCCACTTGGTCCTCCCAGCAGGACGGCCCATCTACACCTAGGCCCACCCGGGTTCCCTCTTAATCTAACCCTAGCCTGATCCTCCTCTCGATCCCCATCTCCCTCCCGACGGCCGCCACTCGCACACATCGAACCAGGGAGAGGAGCTCCCTGCGCCCGATCCCCTCGCCGCCGCCGCCGCGAGTTCCCCTCCGTCGCGCCGTCCCTCTAGCTCCCGCAAGCCCGCGACCCCTCCGACTGCCTTGCTGGCGCCCGTTCGCCTCTGTCCTCAACCACGCCGGCCATCGGAGCCGTTGCCGGTTGCCGCCCCGTCGCCGCTCCATTCCCCGCCGTCCCCCTGTTCGTCAATTGCCAGGACCACCATCGCCTCTCGTCGTCGCCACCAACAGGAGCTCCAAGCTCATGGTCTCCCCGAGCTCCGCCGCGTCGTTCAACTCTTCCACTGGCGGATCCAAGTCTCGCGCTGGCCTCGCCGTCCGGATCCGCGCCAAGCTCCGACGACCTCACGACCTCTGCACCCGGGCACTCATCCGCGTCTTCCGTCCTCCTCCGCGTCCCCTGGCTGCCTCTGTCTGCATTGAGCAGCAGCAGCTCGTCGCTCAGCGCCCCTACACCCCAAGTCCGTCGCCACCTCGCCGGAGAACACCGTCCTCGCTCGGATCCTCGTCATCAGCCCCAAGCCCCGCCGCTGCTGCCTCCGCTTCCCCTGAACTGCGCCCCTGCTTCGCCTCGAACAGCAGCAGCAGCTCGCCCGCTCGTCCCCATGGACTCGATTCAGTCAAACGCCAGGTCCACGTGTCGGGGCCGCCTCCCCTTCCCTTCGCCAGATCTGGCCTCCTGTTCACGTTGACCAAAAGACCGCAAGAGACCTCTCCGTCTCCTGTGCATGTTGTTGGTCAACAGATTGATGCACGCCAAGCACCAAGAGTACAGCCGATGCCCCGAGGACACCGAACATGACTACACGGTGATGCTTCAAGTACCTCCACCACGTCTCCGGAATCGCGAAGAACGCCAAGTACCTCGACCGGTGTACAACTACCGTCACCCTGAAGACGTTGGATTCGTAAGTACCTCTTCAAAAACGAACAACTACCGTCACCCTGAAGACGTTGGATTCGTCAAGTACCTCTTCAAAAACGAACGTGTACCACTACTTCCACTACCGTCGCGAGAACGACTACTTCCCACGACGATCCATGAACAATTACATCCCATTGAACCCAAACCGTCCCGATTGCACGCTTTGAAGGTATAACCCTGAGACGACGCCCGTGAATGAATGCATGTGTGTTGTATGAGATGCTCATGTTTGCACCGTGTTCAAGTTGTCTTTGCACGTTCCTTATCGTTTGCCATGCCGTCGACACGTGGGAACCCGGTAATCGGGATCAACCCACCATCTTTTGCATGTTCCGTACATCCACACTTCCTTTTGCACCGACATCTCGATGGGTTGTCGAATCATCGGAATGTTACCGTGGCACCATTTCTATTGTCGTTGCCGTGGCACCCCTTTCGTTTAAAATTGTGTGTTGTATATGTCATCCGCATCGTGATAACAACATTTAAAGTGTTTAAAATTGTTGTTTGCATCAATTTCTAAATGACATGTGGGGATTTTCCAGAATTGTTGTTTTTGTTATTTCCGGCCTCATTTAAACTTGCCTAAATAATTAGTTTAATTATGCCTCCCTCTTGCCATGTTTAACAACATTTAATATTGTTGGGTACATAAACACGAGGGAACTAAATGAATGAATGTTTGCATATTGAGCTCCACTTAACTTGTAGTATTGTTTGTTGCACTTTGCCATGACTCATTAAATGGACTTGCATCATATTTGATTGTGCATCATGCCATGATTATGCTTGTTTGTTTACTATTGTTTGCTTTTTTCCGGTTGTGCTTCTTTTCGATAGTTTCTATGATGTTGCGATTATGAGGATCTTCATGGATTCGGTCTTCTTCCTAGCGGGATTTCAGGCAAGATGAGTCACCTTGGATCTCACTACTAGCTTTGCTATGCTAGTTGTCTCGATGCTATCGCTATGTCGCGCTACCCATCACTTGTTCACAAGCCTCTCAAATTGCCATGATAGTCTCTAACCCTTTTCACCGTCATAGCAAACCGTTGTTTGACTATGTTACCGCTCTGCTCAGCCCCTCTTATAGCATTGCTAGTTGCAGGTGCAGTTGCAGGTTGTTCCATGTTGGGACATGAATTCATGGATATCTTGGGATATCACAATATCTCTTATTTAATTAATGCATCTATATACTTGGTAAAGGGTGGAAGGCTCAGCCTTTTGCCTATTGTTTTGTTTCACTCTTGCCGCCTTAGTTTCCGTCATACCGGTGTTATGTTCCTTGATTTTGCGTCCCTAACACCGTGAGGGTTTATGGGCCCCTCTTGAAAGTTCGCTTTGAATAAAACGCTTCTAGCAAGGCACAACATTGGTTTTACCATTTGCCTAATAACAACTAAAACTTGCATAGGGACCCGCCGGCACCCGAGGTCTCTTAATCAACCCCCCCGGGCCAATGCTCCTCATAAGTGTTGGTCCAAACTGGGCGATGTCCGGTGCCCCTTGGGCAATCAGGGTCTCAGCCAACCCGACGTCTTGCCTATCCGGTGTACCCTGAGAACGAGCGAATCCTATTAGTCTAGGTCGGTGCATCGGGAGGTCTTGCTGGTTTTGTTTTACCATTGTCGAAATGTCTTGTGCACCGGGATCCCGAGTTTGATCGGATGTCCCGCGATGGAGGATTGTCTCCGCGGATCGTGAGCTTGTCATGGGCTAAGTTCAGACACCCCTGCAGGGTTTAAACTTTCGAGAGCCGTGCCCAAGGTTATGTGGTAGATGTGAATTTGTTAATATCCGGTTGTAGTGGACTTGAACTAAACTCAATTAAAATACACCAACCGCGTGCGTAACCGTGACTATCTCTTTTCGGGTTCATTCAAGAAGAGAACATGGTTGGGTTATTTTTGAACGTAAGTAGTTCAGGATCACTTCTTGATCATTACTAGTTTGCGACCGTTTGCGTAGATTCTCATCTTACTCTTGCAATTGTAAGTTAGTCACCATACAATGCTTAGGCGCTTGCTGCAACCCCACCACTTATCCATTCCATACCCATTAAGCTTTGCTAGTCTTGATACCCATGGTGATGGGATTGCTGAGTCCTCATGGCTCACAGATTACTACAACAACAGTTGCAGGTACAAATAATGCGATGATCATAACGTAAGAGCGATGCTTGCTTGTTTTGGAGTTCTCCTGCTTCTTCTTGGATCATGGGATAGGTTCCAGGTCGGGGAGCCTGGGCTAGCAGGGTGGATGTCGTTCTTCTTTTTCATTTGATTTCATCCGTAGTCGGATCCTTCTCTTCTGTATGATAATTGCTATGTATTGATGTAATCATGTATTCATGTTGTAGCTTGTAGCGGGTGTAAGCCTTTATCTTGTATTCGCATCTATTCAGTACATGGTATGTTGTAATGATATCCACCTTGCTATGCGCTCGAAATGCGGTTGTGCCCCAATTGCGAATTCATCACGTGATTGGGATAGAATCGCATCTTGGGCACTACAAGCTACTAACTACGGACCCGAAGGTCTACAAAGAACTACTCACGCATCATCGCAGAGGCACCAATGGAGGTGGTGAACCCCATCCGAGATGGTGTCTAGATTGGATCTGGTTGTTATGGACTCTGTGGCGGCTGGATGAATATTTCGTCGACTCCCCTAGGGTTTTGGGAATATTGGGGTATTTATAGAGCAAAGAGGCGGTCCGGGGGCACCCGAGGTGGGCACAACCCACCAGGGCGCGCCTGGGCCTCCTGGCGCGCCCTGGTGGGCTGTTCCCCCCTTGGGGCACCCCCCAGGCGCAGCCAGGGCCCATTATGTTCCTTCTGGTCCAAAAAAATCTCTGTGAAGTTTCGTTGCATTTGGACTCCGTCTGACATTGATTTCCTGCGATGTAAAAACATGCAGAAAACAACAACTGGCACTTGGCACTATGTCAATAGGTTAGTACCAAAAAATGATATAAAATGACTATAAAATGATTATAGAACATCCAGGATTGATAATATAACAGCATGGAACAATCAAAAATTATAGATGCGTTGGAGACGTATCACCATGCAGAGGCGAGATGCCTCTTTAATGTAAATAAACGAGTTTTCCCTGGCGGGCTATCCTGTCGGCACCCTTTTTGTCTGCCGGAGAGCTGCGTCTACCGGGTAACAGACAAAGGGACCAGCCCCCCGCCAACTTCTTTTTATCAAAGGACACTGCGACGATCCTGATCGAAGCAACGTTCTAGTCATGGATGGGAGCACCTAAGTCCCAAAAGATTGGCGAAGCTTTCTTACGCACAAGTTATAGCTTTACAGAATACTAATGGACAGGAGGTAAAACTTATCTGTATGGCTTGCCGGGGACCGCAGTGCCGGGCAATCTTCTCAACTCCTTGTTGAAGCCAAATCCACGGCAGGGACCTGCAGCTTCATGCAGATGGGGATAAATGCAGGATGCAATCCTATCTATATGCATATGCAGATGCTCATGAAATGCTCATGCATGCATGCAATCTTGGTCGGGGGCCCCCCACAGTGCTTCTTTATTTTCTCTTGGACAGGGTCATCGCCCTGGCTTTGTACAAGGGGTCACATGCAGCTGAGGCAAGGCCTGTACAAAAGGGTGGCTGCCGGGCAGGGCCCGACAGCCGCGCCTTACGGGTAAAACTTGCGGAGATTCTCAATATTCCATGAGTTTTGCAACTGAGTGCCATCTCCGGTCTCCAAACGGACTGCGCTAGGTTTGGTGACTCGTACTACCCGGTAAGGGCCTTCTCACTTTGGTGATAGCTTGTTTGTACCCTTGGTGGACTAAACACGCCTAAGGAGAAGTCACCTTCCTCAAAACACTGGGCATGAACCCCGCGGCTATGGTAGCGACGCAGGGCTTGCTGGTAGCATGCAAAAAGCGTAGCAGCCCGGAGACGGTTCTCCTCGAGTAGCACATCTTCGTCACGCCGGTGCTGATCTTGCGCTACTTCATCGTAGGCAAGCACTCGAGGTGACCCGTAAATGAGTTCCATGGGGATAACTACTTCTGCCCCGTAGACCAGGGAGAAGGGAGTCTGCCCGATAGCTCGGTTTGGTGTCATTCTGAGGGATCAGAGAACTACCGGCAGCTCCTCGATCCATCGCCTGCCGTGCTTCTGCAGCGTATCAAAAGTTCTTGTCATGAGTCCGCGCAGCACTTCAGCGTTCGCCCTCTCAGCTTGTCCATTGCTCCGGGGGTGAGACCTTGCATCTGAGGGCATGAACACATTGCGTGAAGGCGCGGCTCATGAACTGGGTGCCTTTGTCGGTAATGATCCTTGCCAGAACTCCAAAACGATACACCAGATCTTTCAAGAACTTGATAGCTGACTGAGCAGTCATGTTTCTCACGGCAGTCACTTCCGGCCACTTTGTAAACTTGTTGATGGCAATGAACAAGAATTCAAAGCCCCCGATTTCTCGGGGGAAAGGGCCGAGGATATCGAGCCCCCAGACCGAAAATGGCCATGATAGAGGGATTTTTTGAAGAGCTTGGGCAGGTAGGTGGGTTTTCTTGGAATGGAACTGGCAGGCTTCACATTCTGTGACTA
This sequence comes from Aegilops tauschii subsp. strangulata, assembly GCF_002575655.3. Lineage (NCBI taxonomy): Eukaryota > Viridiplantae > Streptophyta > Magnoliopsida > Poales > Poaceae > Aegilops > Aegilops tauschii. The sequence goes on along the minus strand of NC_053041.3, from coordinate 554,207,609 downwards.
GCTCGACCGCATCTTGGAGGGCTGTGGGCCAATAGAATCCTTGCCGGAATGCTTTCCCAACTAATGCCCTTGATCCAATGTGGGAGCTGCACATTCCTTTGTGAATCTCAGCCAGCAGTTCCTTTCCTTCTTCCCGGCAGACACACCTCAATTTCACACCGTTGGGCCTCCTTCCGTACAGAGTGTCATCGACAAAATGATACATACTGGCCCTCCGGGCTACTCTTTCAGCTTCATCTTGGTCACCGGGAAGCTCTCCGGTTTGGAGGAAGTGGACAATGTGCCTTGCCCAAGTTGGAGCCCGGGGCTCGGCAACGAGGACTAGCGGCACCTCCTCTGCTGCTGGAGCACAAGCCTCGTTCATGGGGCCCATGGGCCCGGCTGGAGGGGGTAGTCCGGTAGGCTGTGAGGAGTTGTTTCCGGCAGGGTCTCTGCTAGGAGCGGATGGCTCTACCGGGAGAGTCTTACCGGTGTCCAACTTTCTCCGTTTTCCGGGACATTGTTGCTGGCGATACGGAGGGCTGAGTGAGATGGAGAACAAAAGTCCCTGGTTCCATAGGAAGCTTCTGCGCAGCACACTTTGATAGATGATCAGCTATGCTGTTTTCCGCACGGGGTACGTGCTCTGTTTGCAATCCATCAAAGTGCTCCTCTAATCTCCTCACTTCCTCGACGTATGCCTCCATCAATGGACTTTGGCAATCATTGTTAACTTGTCTCACCACAAGCTGTGAATCTCCTCGAATGATCAGCTTCTTAATTCCCAATTCAGTTGCAATCCTGAGCTCGGCAAGGAGCCCTTCATACTCAGCTGTATTGTTGGTGGCTTCTTCCCGGGCAAAATGCATTTGGACAACGTACTTCAAGCGCTCCCCGGAGGGGGCAACAAGAAGCACGCCAGCTCCTGCACCTTGTAGGGAAAAAGCACCATCAAAATACATAATCCATTCTTGAGGTGATTCCTTGCCAGGGATAACTGTCTCTGTCACTTCCTCATCAAGGGTTGGCGTCCATTCTGCAATAAACTCTGCCAATGCCCTATTCTGAATAGTTGATGTGCTCTCAAACTTCAAACCAAAACTGGATAACTCCAAAGCCCACTCCACTATTCTGCCGGTAGCCTTAGGGTTCCGGAGTATCCTTTGCAAGAGGAAACGAGTGACAACCATGATCTCATGGGCTTGTGTAACACCCACGATGCGGCTATATCTCCCACGTGTCGAGGCACGACTTAGAGGCATAATCGCATAGTGGTTTTGTCACAAGAAGGGTCATCTTCACACAATCCCATGTAATGAACAAGAATGGGATAAAGAGTTGGCTTACAATCGCCACTTCACACAATACATAATATTAATCATACATCATCCAAAATACAAACATATAGACCGACTACGGTCAAATTCCAGATGAAAATAAGACAACCCCAAATGCTAGATCCCCGATCGTCCCAACTGGGCTCCACTACTGATCATCGGGAAAAGATCCATAGTAACGACCACGTTCCTCGTCGAACTCCCACTTGAGATCGACGCCATCATCTGCACTGGCATCGTCGACACCTGCAACTGTTTTGGTAGAATCTGTGAGTCACGGGGACTCAGCAATCTCACACCCGCGAGATCAAGACTATTTAAGTTTATGGGAAAGGATGGTGTAATGAGGTGGAGCTGCAGCGGCAAAAGCATATATGGTGACTAACTTGCGCAAAAGAGAGCGAGAAGAGAAGCAACGAAACGGACGTCATCTAGCAATGACCAAGAAGTGATCCTGAACACCTACTTACGTCATACATAACACAGACCGTGTTCACTTCCCAGACTCCGCCGAGAAGAGACCATCACGGCTACACATGCAGTTGATGTGTTTTAATTTGGGTCAAGTGACAAGTTATCTACAACAGGACATTAACAAATTCCCATCTGCCTCATAACCGCGGGCACGGCTTTCGAAAGATAATACCCTGCAGGGGTGTCCCAACTTAGCCCATCATAAGCTCTCACGGTCAACGAAGGATAAACCTTCTCCCGGAAAGACCCGATCAGTCTCGGAATCCCGGTTTACAAGACATCTTGACAATGGTAAAACAAGACCAGCAAAGCCACCCGAATGTGCCGACAAATCCCGATAGGAGCTGCACATATCTCGTTCTCAGGGCACACCGGATGAGACATCCTACGAGTAAAACCAGACCTCGAGTTTCCAGGAGGGGGCCCCGCAGTCTGCTCAGTTCGGACAAACACTCGAAGGAGCACTGGCCCGGGGGGGAGTTAAAATAAGATGACCCTCGGGCTCGCGAAAACCCGGGGGAAAAGGCTTAGGTAGCAAATGGTAAACCAAGGTTGGGCCTTGCTGGAGGAGTTTTATTCAAGGCGAACTGTCAAGGGGGTCCCATAAATCACCCGACCGCGTAAGGAACGCAAACTCAAGGAACATAATCCCGGTATTACAGTAACTAGGGCGGCAAGAGTGGAACAAAACACCAGGCATAAGGCCGAGCCTTCCACCCTTTACCAAATATATAGATGCAATAATTAAATAAGAGATATTGTGATATCCCAACATATCCATGTTCCGACATGGAACAAACTTCAACTTCACCTGCAACTAGCAACGCTATAAGAGGGGCTGAGCAAAAGCGGTAACTTAGCCAAACAACGGTTTGCTAGGAAAGGATGGTTAGAGGCTGACATGGCTAAAATGGGAGACATGATATAGCAAGTGATAGGTAGCGGAGCATGGCAATAGAGCGAACAACTAGCATAGCAAAGATAGAAGTGATTTCGAGGGGTGGTCATCTTGCCTGCAAGGTTCTCAAAGTTGTCGAAAGCTTGATCCTCGTAAGCGTACTCGACAGGTTCCTCGTTCACGAACTCGTCTCCCGGCTCTACCCAAGACAAGAACACAAACAAACGTAACCACAATCAACAACGAGAAATGCGCAAGCAACATGATGCAAAACATGTATGATATGCGATGCATATGCGTGCTCCGGAAGGAAAAAGATGAACATGGCAGTAACTTGGCAAACCAAGCATGCCACTGGAAAGATGAGATGATTTCGGTCGAAATCGATATAAAGATCACCGGAATCGGATGCACGGTTTGCAAATGGCAAGCAAAACAAGAATGACACGAATCTGCAATAAACAGCAAGATAGCACTTAAAATGCAACAAGCAACAATGCTACAGCACCCCAACATAGCAACAAAGCACATGGCAGTAATCTACAGGAGATGCTTGACAAAATATGAACACTGAGCTACGGCTAGTTCACAACATATCAAGCTCAAACAAGCATGGAAAATGTGCAAAAGATTACAGGTTCACAGACTTGGTGAAAAACTGGACATGGCAGAAATCAGCATCAGGTAGCAATGTTCAGAGCACGCAATCAACATGCTACAGGAACTTAACATAGTAAAACAAGGCATGGTAGTGTTCTCCTAAATGCATATGACAAAAGTCCCTTACTGACCATGAGCCAAAAAGGACCAGAAGAAATGATGGTAAGCATGTAAACATAGTAAGTTTCGTTATCAGGTTTCAGACTTTGCAGAAAACAGAGCATGGCAGAAATATTAATATGTAGGCCTCTTTGTGAGATTGGTGCACTCACTACAGAGAAATGCATGACAAACCAAGCATACCTACAGCAAGATGGAATGTTTATGAAGCTAACCCTGGCAAGAACAATTGCATGGCATGTATGGACCAACTACAATAAGCTTGGCAAAATTGCATATCATGTTAAGAATCTGCCAGAAATATTTTATAGCAAAAGTAGAGCAAGCTTGAGTCACGCTATGACACTCCGTAATTGCTAACAGTTGCAGGAATGGATTAATTACAACTATAGCTACAAAACATCCTTACTGAACATCTCCAAAATATGCATGGATCTCTCTGTAGCATCAAGTTTACATGGCAACAAAATTACAGCAGACAAGGACTTACAGAAATCATTGTCCCTGAAAATAGAAAATATTACGGGGCCTACTTTGCATGCTTGTGCTAGTCACCACAGAGATCACAAAAATACATGGACTACACCACTGGAAAGATGGCATCGCATACTTCAAAACACATGTAGAGCTCATGCTCAAAATATCCACAGATTAAATGATACAAAAATGACAAATCTCCAAGTTCTGATAAGAACCAGAGAATAACAGCAACTAGCCCTCTTCCAACAGAGATTTGGGCATCAAGATGACCTCTAATGAACTTGGTGCAATTGAACAAAATGAAGAGCATCACGAGGCGAACAATTTGACATATTACACGCGCGAATCGAAGCTAGATGCACGGAGTTATGGCATCGGGAACAGGAGCACTTGCTGAGAAAAATTCCAGACAGAGAAAAAAACGGGTCGCGAGAAAGTCAACGCTCACCACATCCGATCGGATCGAGGGCTGTTCTCGGGCTCGCTCGAGGGAGCTCGACGGGGCGGTGGAGCAGCTCGCCGGGGCGGCCGGAGGAAGGAGGAGGCGAGGCCGGAGGGTCGCCGGCGGCGGCAGCACCGGGGCGGCGGTCGGGCTTGCGGCGGCGGGGTCGGCGGGTCGCCGGAGACGGGGCGCGGCGGCGCCGCGGCGGAGGGAGGCACGCGCGGCGGGCGGCGCGGGCTCGGGCCGCGGGGGCCGGGGACGGGCTCCGGCGGGCCGCGGGAGGAGAGAGAGAGAGAGAGAGGGTGACGTGGCGCGCTTCGGTTGGCCGGGCGGCGCGGCGGACGTTGTCTGGCCGGAGCGGACGTGTCCGGCGCGGCGCGGAGGGAGTTCTAGGGTTTCGTCTGTGATTTCCTTTTTCGGGGGAGATGGAGTTTTATAGGTAGAGGGAGCTAGGAGACTCCAAATGAGGTGCGGTTTTCGCCCACACGATCGTGATCGAACGACCTAGAGCATGGAAGAGAGTTTGGTGGGTTTTGGGCTGGTTTTAGAGGGGGTTTTTGCTGGACACTCAAATGGACTTTGCGGATGCCCGGTTAACCGTTGGAGTACCAAACGACCTTCGAATGGAACGAAACTTGACCGGTAGTCTCCGGGTGGTATATTAAAGCCACTTGACAAGCCTCGGTGCATTCCAAGAAAGTTTGACACACGCACACGAAAGAAAACAAGAGGGGTGCACCGGAGGAGATAGGAGCGCCGGATTGGAAAACGGACAACGGGGAAAATGCTCGGATGTATGAGACGAACACGTATGCGAATGCAATGCACATGATGACATGATATGAAAATGCATGACATGACAAAATACAAAACGAAATACAAAACCCGACAGCGGAGGGAAAATCATAACATATAGCCGGAAATGGCAAGAGTCGGAGTTACAAATATGGCAAGTTACATGCGGGGTGTTACAACACTCCACCACTACGAGAGGATCTCGTCCCGAGATCTAGGACTGAAAGAACTCCGGATATTCGGAACGGAGATGGTCCTCGCGTTCCCAGGTGGCTTCCCGGTCGGAATGGTGCGACCACTTCACTTTCAGGAATTTGATTGACTTGTTGCGAGTCTTGCGCTCAGTTTCTTCAAGAATAGCAACGGGGTGCTCATGATAAGACAAATCTTCTTGGAGTTCAATCTCTTCGAAGTTGATAGTGCGCTCAGGCATCTTGAAGCACTTGCGGAGCTGTGACACATGGAACACATTGTGCACGTTCGCAAAGTTGGAAGGAATCTCAAGTTGATAGGCGAGGTCGCCTCTTTTGCCAATGATCTTGAAAGGACCCACGTATCTAGGGGCAAGCTTCCCTTTGATACCGAAGCGACGAGTGCCTTTCATTGGAGAGACGCGGAGGTAGACATGGTCTCCGATCTCGAAAGCCAAATCATGATGCTTACTATCATAGTAGCTCTTCTGGCGCGATTGCGCGGCTTTGAGATTATCACGGATGACTTTACACATTTCTTCAGCTTCAGTGATTAAGTCATTGCCAAGAAGTTGGTGTTCACCAGTCTCTGACCAATTGAGAGGAGTACGGCACTTTCTGCCATAGAGAATCTCGAATGGGGCCTTGCCCGAACTCGCTTGGAAGCTGTTGTTGTAGGAGAATTCAGCATAAGGAAGACAATCTTCCCATTTCATGCCAAAAGAAATGACACAAGCCCTGAGCATATCTTCAATAATTTGATTGACTCGCTCGACTTGGCCACTAGTTTGAGGATGGAAAGCTGTGCTGAAGCGAATGTTTGTGCCCATGGCCTTCTGGAAGGAGTCCCAGAACTTAGAGGTGAAGATGCTTCCACGATCTGAAGAAATCAATTGTGGAATGCCGTGCAAAGAGACAATTCTGGAGGTGTAGAGCTCTGCCAGCTGAGCTGCTGTGATGGATTCTTTGATAGGAAGGAAATGAGCCACTTTAGAGAGCTTGTCGATGACAACGAAGATAGCATCATTTCCATGCTTGGACTTGGGAAAACCAGTCACGAAGTCCATTTCGATATGATCAAACTTCCACTCTGGGATAGCAAGAGGTTGGAGGAGACCAGCTGGTCGTTGGTGTTCTGCTTTCACTCTTCGACAGACATCACATTCATTCACGAATTGAGCAATCTCTCGCTTCATTCGAGTCCACCAATATGACTGCTTGAGGTCATGATACATCTTCGTGCTTCCAGGATGAATGGAAAGGAGAGAATTGTGCGCCTCGTTCATTATGACTTTCCTTAGATCACCTTTCGGAACCACAATCCGGTCCTCGAAGAACAAAGTGTCTCTGTCATCAATGCGATAGCACTTGTATTTGGAAAGACCCTTGTCGATACCACGTTTCACCTTTTTCACCATGGCATCAAGGAGTTGTGCCTCACGAATTTGATCTTCCAAAGTAGGAGAGACTATGAGGTTGGCAAGAACGCCTTGAGGAACAACTTGGAGATTCAGCTTGCGGAAAGCTTCACAAAGATCCGGTTGGAAAGGCTTGAGAATTAAGCTGTTGCAATAAGCCTTCCTGCTTAAAGCATCTGCAATGACATTTGCTTTTCCTGGAGTATATTCGATACTCAGATTGTACTCTTGAATCATTTCGACCCATCGAGTCTGCCTGAGGTTGAGGTTGGGCTGAGTGAAGATATACTTGAGACTCTTGTGATCGGTGAAAATGTCCACTTGTCTTCCCAACAAGAGATGTCTCCACGTAATCAAAGCATGGACAACTGCCGCCAACTCAAGATCGTGAGTGGGGTAGTTCTTCTCGTTGGGCTTCAACTGCCGAGAGGTATAGGCCACAACTTTCTTCTCTTGCATTAACACAGCACCGAGACCTTGGATAGAAGCATCACAGAAAACTTCATACGGCTTGGATTCATCAGGAGGAGTCAAGACAGGAGCTGTGACTAGTTTCTCTTTGAGAGTGTTGAAAGCAACGTCACACTCAGGAGACCAGACATACTTCACATGCTTCTGTAGGAGGTTGGAAAGAGGCTTTGCAATCCTGGAGAAATTCTCAACGAATCTTCGGCAATAGCTTGCAAGACCCAGAAAACTGCGGAGCTGCTTGACATTTTGAGGAGGTTCCCAATCCACAACTGCGGACACCTTCTCGGGGTTAACAGCGATGCCCTTGGCAGAGATGATGTGACCGAGGAAAAGAACTTCATCGAGCCAAAACTCACATTTAGAGAACTTCGCATAGAATTGATACTCTCTGAGCTTGTCGAGCACCAATCGCAAATGTTTGGCATGATCCTGCTTATTCTTGGAGAAGACCAAGATATCATCGAGATACACCAGAACGAATTCATTGGTATAGGGGTTGAAGATGAAATTCATCATCCGAGAGAACACCGGAGGAGCATTGACAAGGCCGAAAGACACGACAGTATATTCATAAGAACCAAAGCTTGTTCTGAATGCCGTCTTGGGAATATCTTCTTCACGAATGCGAATCTGATGATAACCCATACGAAGGTCAAGCTTCGAGAATACTTTAGCACCTTTGAGTTGCTCAAATAGCTCATTGATGTTGGGAAGTGGATACTTGTTCTTGATTGTCTTCTTGTTCAATGGACGGTAGTCGACACAAAGTCGGTCCGTGCCATCCTTCTTCTTGACAAAAAGAACACCACAACCCCAAGGAGAAGAACTCGGTCTGATCAAACCCAAACGTTCTTGTTCATCGAGCTGCTTCTTCAATTCCTTCAGCTCGTTAGGTCCAAGCTTGTATGGACGCTTGCAAACGGGTTCAGTGCCAGGCTCCAGTTCGATAACGAACTCAACTGGCCGATGAGGAGGCATACCCGGAAGCTCTTCTGGAAAGACATCTTGATACTCGCAAACGACTGGAATTTGAGAGATGGCATTCAATTCGCCCTTCTCATTGAGAGAGAAAAACCGAATGGTTTCATCACGAGCGGCAAAAATAATCACATCCTCAGACGAGTGTGTCAATTGAATTTCCCTGGCAGCACAATCAAGTTGAGCCTTGTGCTTAGAAAGCCAGTCCATCCCGAGAATTAGATCAATATCCGAGTCACCAAGAACAATTGGAGAAGACTGAAATTTATAGTCGCCCATCTTGATGGAAACATCGGGAGCAACCAAACTAGAAGACAAAAGCTTACCCGGAGAAACAACTTGCATAACATTGGATAAAATCTCTGTGTGAACATTGTGCTTTGATGCAAATGGGTAAGACAAGAAAGAATGCGATGCACCAGTATCAAAAAGAACTTTTGCAGGAATATCATTAACTGAGAGATTACCCATTATCACATCAGTAGATTCCTCCGCTTGAGCTGCATTCATCATGTTCACCTTAGCAGACTTTGGATTATGCTTGACCACTGCATTGCTGGAAGATCTGACAGGAGGAGGAGGAGGAAGACGCCTCTGGTTGAAGCACTTGTTAGCATAGTGACCTTTCTGCTGACATTTGTTGCAAGTCACCTCTGAGAGTGGACGGTGATAAGGAGCATTGGACTTTGGAGCTTGATTCTGAGACTTGTTCTGATAGCCAGAGTTGGAAGATTTGGAAGAACCATGGCCACCTTTGTTCTTCTGCTGGTAAGGCTGGCGAAACGGAGGAGGAGGAGGCAACCAGAACTTCTGTTGCTTAGCTGTCACAAGTGAGGAAGAAGAAGACTGAACTGCATCTCTGACTCTCTTCTTAGAAGCCTCACACTTGAGCTGAGCAGCCTCTTGCTTCAGTGCCATATTGTAGAATTGATCAAAGTGAGTAGGCTCAACAAGAACGAGAGCTAACTGTAGATCCTCTTTAAGGCCACCTCTGAAGTGATAGATCATGCTCTTCTCATCAGGAACATCTTGTATAGCGAAGCGAGCAAGTTTCTGAAACTGAATGTTGTATTGATACACAGACATGTTGCCTTGCTTGAGATTGCGGAACTCCTCACGCTTGCTCTCCACAACACTTTGTGGAATGTGGTGCGCTTTGAAGTCCCGACAGAAGTCAGTCCAAGTGATCACACGACCTCCTCTGGAATCTTTGTATTGTTGAAACCAATCAGCAGCTTGGTCCTTGAGCTAGAAAGAAGCAAACTTGACATAGTCCTCAGGCCTGACATTGCTACATTGAAAATGCTTGTTGATGTCCACGAGCCAATCATCGGCATCCGTGGCCTCGGCACAGTAGCTGAAAGACTTGGGCTGATTTGCGAGAAACTGGTTGAGAGTGGCAAAGTGAAACTGATTGTTGCCTTGACCTTGATTGCCTTGATTGCCTTGCCCTTGAGTACGTTCTTGCAAGAGTTGCAGAATCATCTGAGCATTGGCGTTGGTGGCTGCCATGATTGCTTGCCATGCCTCCGGAGGTGGAGGTGGTGGCGGAGGGTTCGCTTGACTCCCTTCATTGCGATCCGGATTCGGACGCGTTGGCGGAGCCATCCTGAAGAGGGTGACATCCGTTAGCATCTTGATAGACAAATAGATAAGTAGAATCAACGGATAGAAATTGCAACATATAGTCTTCACAATAAACATTCGAACGAAGATGAACGAATGAATTCCGTAGTAAATCATCACACTTCCATAAGTTGAGAAGCCACTTGAAAAAGATATGGAATGAACATATGAATTCGAAGCAACTCGAATACCACAATACAAAATAAAACAAAGTATTGGCTTGCAGAATAAGCCGGAACAAACATATGATAGATATTTCGTCCGAAGTTTTCGTGGTGGGGCCCACACGGGCTCAATCGTACAGCACCATCATGTACAAGGCTGTGCACATGACATACGAAGCGTCCCCGAGTTGGCAAAGCCATGGACTCTTTAAGACACAACGAGACCACTGTAAAATCAACCGTATACAGGCGGACCACTAGACGTCGAACCCCAATCTCATATCATGCGTCTGTCGGAAAGATATCCTAAGGCTACTTGAATTCCCACTTATAAACTCCCGAAACTTTCTGGTTATGCAATCTGGTGTAGGGGATACAGGGGACACAAAATATATCACCCAAACTAACAATCCCTAGATCCAGTTGTATCCATCCGTCAACACATAACCAAGAAACCTTCGGAAATCGTTTACCTCAACCTTCGAAAAACATCCGTTATACAAGTTATGGCAATACTCCCGAACTCCCGCCCCAGTACTGGGTGGCGTCGAGGTGATCTCACCAACAACTGCATAAAAGAGATTTCGATGTCGGCGAAACTCAGGTATTCCAGAACTGCAACGATAAAATTGTGACGACAACACCTCGGAGCTCAACTCCCCGGGACACTGCCACAACCCCTAAATGTCAGGAGGCACCAAGAACAATGTTCTCGTCACAAAGTCATCGGAACGATTCCAAGATACCCGCATGATCCTAATTTTTTTTTAGTAAAATTTGAGGAGAGAGTAGTCAAAACTTCTACGTCAGGAGACCTCACCAGAGCGACGAAGGGAATGAGGAGTAAAAAGAATCCTACTCTCCGATATATATAATCCTAAGACTCAAAACATTTTTGCTCTAGACTCAACAACGCCAGCGATTCGATCAAGCAGGGGGCTCCTAAGTCGGGGATGGCTCTGATTACCAACTTGTAACACCCATGCGGCTATATCTCCCACGTGTCGAGGCACGACTTAGAGGCATAACCGCATAGTGGTTTTGTCGCAAGAAGAGTCATCTTCACACAATCCCATGTAATGAACAAGAATTGGATAAAGAGTTGGCTTACAATCGCCACTTCACACAATACATAATATTGATCATACATCATCCAAAATACAAACATATAGACCGACTACGGTCAAATTCCAGATGAAAATAAGACAACCCCAAATGCTAGATCCCCGATCGTCCCAACTGGGCTCCACTACTGATCATCGGGAAAAGACACATAGTAACGACCACGTTCCTCGTCGAACTCCCACTTGAGATCGACGCCATCATCTGCACTGGCATCGTCGACACCTGCAACTGTTTTGGTAGAATCTGTGAGTCACGGGGACTCAGCAATCTCACACCCGCGAGATCAAGACTATTTAAGCTTATAGGAAAGGATGGTGTAATGAGGTGGAGCTGCAGCGGCAAAAGCATATATGGTGACTAACTTGCGCAAAAGAGAGCGAGAAGAGAAGCAACGGAACGGACGTCATCTAGCAATGACCAAGAAGTGATCCTGAACACCTACTTACGTCATACATAACACAGACCGTGTTCACTTCCCGGACTCCGCCGAGAAGAGACCATCACGGCTACACACGCAGTTGATGTGTTTTAATTTGGGTCAAGTGACAAGTTATCTACAACCGGACATTAACAAATTCCCATGTGCCTCATAACCGCGGGCACGGCTTTCGAAAGATAATACCCTGCAGGGGTGTCCCAACTTAGCCCATCATAAGCTCTCACGGTCAACGAAGGATAAACCTTCTCCCGGAAAGACCCGATCAGTCTCGGAATCCCGGTTTACAAGACATCTTGACAATGGTAAAACAAGACCAGCAAAGCCACCCGAATGTGCCGACAAATCCCGATAGGAGTTGCACATATCTCGTTCTCAGGGCACACCGGATGAGACATCCTACGAGTAAAACCAGACCTCGAGTTTCCAGGAGGGGCCCCCGCAGTCTGCTCAGTTCGGACCAACACTCGAAGTAGCACTGGCCCGGGGGGGGTTAAAATAAGATGACCCTCAGGCTCGCGAAAACCCAGGGGAAAAGGCTTAGGTAGCAAATGGTAAACCAAGGTTGGGCCTTGCTGGAGGAGTTTTATTCAAGGCGAACTGTCAAGGGGGTCCCGTAAATCACCCGACCGCGTAAGGAACGCAAACTCAAGGAACATAATCCCGGTATTACAGTAACTAGGGCGGCAAGAGTGGAACAAAACACCAGGCATAAGGCCGAGCCTTCCACCCTTTACCAAATATATAGATGCAATAATTAAATAAGAGATATTGTGATATCCCAACATATCCATGTTCCGACATGGAACAAACTTCAACTTCACCTGCAACTAGCAACGCTATAAGAGGGGCTGAGCAAAAGCGGTAACTTAGCCAAACAACGGTTTGCTAGGAAAGGATGGTTAGAGGCTGACATGGCTAAAATGGGAGACATGATATAGCAAGTGATAGGTAGCGGAGCATGGCAATAGAGCGAACAACTAGCATAGCAAAGATAGAAGTGATTTCGAGGGATAGCAAGAGGTTGGAGGAGACCAGCTGGTCGTTGGTGTTCTGCTTTCACTCTTCGACAGACATCACATTCATTCACGAATTGAGCAATCTCTCGCTTCATTTGAGTCCACCAATATGACTGCTTGAGGTCATGATACATCTTCGTACTTCCAGGATGAATGGAAAGGAGAGAATTGTGCGCCTCGTTCATTTTGACTTTCCTTAGATCACCTTTCGGAACCACAATCCGGTCCTCGAAGAACAAAGTGTCTCTGTCATCAATGCGATAGCACTTGTATTTGGAAAGACCCTTGTCGATACCACGTTTCACCTTTTTCACCATGGCATCAAGGAGTTGTGCCTCACGAATTTGATCTTCCAAAGTAGGAGAGACTATGAGGTTGGCAAGAACGCCTTGAGGAACAACTTGGAGATTCAGCTTGCGGAAAGCTTCACAAAGATCCGGTTGGAAAGGCTTGAGAATTAAGCTGTTGCAATAAGCCTTCCTGCTTAAAGCATCTGCAATGACATTTGCTTTGCCTGGAGTATATTCGATACTCGGATTGTACTCTTGAATCATTTCGACCCATCGAGTCTGCCTGAGGTTGAGGTTGGGCTGAGTGAAGATATACTTGAGACTCTTGTGATCGGTGAAAATGTCCACTTGTCTTCCCAACAAGAGATGTCTCCACGTAATCAAAGCATGGACAACTGCCGCCAACTCAAGATCGTGAGTGGGGTAGTTCTTCTCGTTGGGCTTCAACTGCCGAGAGGTATAGGCCACAACTTTCTTCTCTTGCATTAACACAGCACCGAGACCTTGGAGAGAAGCATCACAGAAAACTTCATACGGCTTGGATTCATCAGGAGGAGTCAAGACAGGAGCTGTGACTAGTTTCTCTTTGAGAGTGTTGAAAGCAACGTCACACTCAGGAGACCAGACATACTTCACATGCTTCTGTAGGAGGTTGGAAAGAGGCTTTGCAATCCTGGAGAAATTCTCAACGAATCTTCGGCAATAGCTTGCAAGACCCAGAAAACTGCGGAGCTGCTTGACATTTTGAGGAGGTTCCCAATCCACAACTGCGGACACCTTCTCGGGGTTAACAGCGATGCCCTTGGCAGAGATGATGTGACCGAGGAAAAGAACTTCATCGAGCCAAAACTCACATTTAGAGAACTTCGCATAGAATTGATACTCTCTGAGCTTGTCGAGCACCAATCGCAAATGTTTGGCATGATCCTGCTTATTCTTGGAGAAGACCAAGATATCATCGAGATACACCAGAACGAATTCATTGGTATAGGGGTTGAAGATGAAATTCATCATCCGAGAGAACACCGGAGGAGCATTGACAAGGCCGAAAGACACGACAGTATATTCATAAGAACCAAAGCTTGTTCTGAATGCCGTCTTGGGAATATCTTCTTCACGAATGCGAATCTGATGATAACCCATACGAAGGTCAAGCTTCGAGAATACTTTAGCACCTTTGAGTTGCTCAAATAGCTCATTGATGTTGGGAAGTGGATACTTGTTCTTGATTGTCTTCTTGTTCAATGGACGGTAGTCAACACAAAGTCGGTCCGTGCCATCCTTCTTCTTGACAAAAAGAACACCACAACCCCAAGGAGAAGAACTCGGTCTGATCAAACCCAAACGTTCTTGTTCATCGAGCTGCTTCTTCAATTCCTTCAGCTCGTTAGGTCCAAGCTTGTATGGACGCTTGCAAACGGGTTCAGTGCCAGGCTCCAGTTCGATAACGAACTCAACTGGCCGATGAGGAGGCATACCCGGAAGCTCTTCTGGAAAGACATCTTGATACTCGCAAACGACTGGAATTTGAGAGATGGCATTCAATTCGCCCTTCTCATTGAGAGAGAAAAACCGAATGGTTTCATCACGAGCGGCAAAAATAATCACATCCTCAGACGAGTGTGTCAATTGAATTTCCCTGGCAGCACAATCAAGTTGAGCCTTGTGCTTAGAAAGCCAGTCCATCCCGAGAATTAGATCAATATCCGAGTCACCAAGAACAATTGGAGAAGACTGAAATTTATAGTCGCCCATCTTGATGGAAACATCGGGAGCAACCAAACTAGAAGACAAAAGCTTACCCGGAGAAACAACTTGCATAACATTGGATAAAATCTCTGTGTGAACATTGTGCTTTGATGCAAATGGGTAAGACAAGAAAGAATGCGATGCACCAGTATCAAAAAGAACTTTTGCAGGAATATCATTAACTGAGAGATTACCCATTATCACATCAGTAGATTCCTCCGCTTGAGCTGCATTCATCATGTTCACCTTAGCAGACTTTGGATTATGCTTGACCACTGCATTGCTGGAAGATCTGACAGGAGGAGGAGGAGGAAGACGCCTCTGGTTGAAGCACTTGTTAGCATAGTGACCTTTCTGCTGACATTTGTTGCAAGTCACCTCTGAGAGTGGACGGTGATAAGGAGCATTGGACTTTGGAGCTTGATTCTGAGACTTGTTCTGATAGCCAGAGTTGGAAGATTTGGAAGAACCATGGCCACCTTTGTTCTTCTGCTGGTAAGGCTGGCGAAATGGAGGAGGAGGAGGCAACCAGAACTTCTGTTGCTTAGCTGTCACAAGTGAGGAAGAAGAAGACTGAACTGCATCTCTGACTCTCTTCTTAGAAGCCTCACACTTGAGCTGAGCAGCCTCTTGCTTCAGTGCCATATTGTAGAATTGATCAAAGTGAGTAGGCTCAACAAGAACGAGAGCTAACTGTAGATCCTCTTTAAGGCCACCTCTGAAGTGATAGATCATGCTCTTCTCATCAGGAACATCTTGTATAGCGAAGCGAGCAAGTTTCTGAAACTGAATGTTGTATTGATACACAGACATGTTGCCTTGCTTGAGATTGCGGAACTCCTCACGCTTGCTCTCAACAACACTTTGTGGAATGTGGTGCGCTTTGAAGTCCCGACAGAAGTCAGTCCAAGTGATCACACGACCTCCTCTGGAATCTTTGTATTGTTGAAACCAATCAGCAGCTTGGTCCTTGAGCTAGAAAGAAGCAAACTTGACATAGTCCTCAGGCCTGACATTGCTACATTGAAAATGCTTGTTGATGTCCACGAGCCAATCATCGGCATCCGTGGCCTCGGCACAGTAGCTGAAAGACTTGGGCTGATTTGCGAGAAACTGGTTGAGAGTGGCAAAGTGAAACTGATTGTTGCCTTGACCTTGATTGCCTTGATTGCCTTGCCCTTGAGTACGTTCTTGCAAGAGTTGCAGAATCATCTGAGCATTGGCGTTGGTGGCTGCCATGATTGCTTGCCATGCCTCCGGAGGTGGAGGTGGTGGCGGAGGGTTCGCTTGACTCCCTTCATTGCGATCCGGATTCGGACGCGTTGGCGGAGCCATCCTGAAGAGGGTGACATCCGTTAGCATCTTGATAGACAAATAGATAAGTAGAATCAACGGATAGAAATTGCAACATATAGTCTTCACAATAAACATTCGAACGAAGATGAACGAATGAATTCCGTAGTAAATCATCACACTTCCATAAGTTGAGAAGCCACTTGAAAAAGATATGGAATGAACATATGAATTCGAAGCAACTCGAATACCACAATACAAAATAAAACAAAGTATTGGCTTGCAGAATAAGCCGGAACAAACATATGATAGATATTTCGTCCGAAGTTTTCGTGGTGGGGCCCACACGGGCTCAATCGTACAGCACCATCATGTACAAGGCTGTGCACATGACATACGAAGCGTCCCCGAGTCGGCAAAGCCATGGACTCTTTAAGACACAACGAGACCACTGTAAAATCAACCGTATACAGGCGGACCACTAGACGTCGAACCCCAATCTCATATCATGCGTCTGTCGGAAAGATATCCTAAGGCTACTTGAATTCCCACTTATAAACTCCCGAAACTTTCTGGTTATGCAATCTGGTGTAGGGGATACAGGGGACACAAAATATATCACCCAAACTAACAATCCCTAGATCCAGCTGTATCCATCCGTCAACACATAACCAAGAAACCTTCGGAAATCGTTTACCTCAACCTTCGAAAAACATCCGTTATACAAGTTATGGCAATACTCCCGAACTCCCGCCCCAGTACTGGGTGGCGTCGAGGTGATCTCACCAACAACTGCATAAAAGAGATTTCGATGTCGGCGAAACTCAGGTATGCCAGAACTGCAACGATAAAATTGTGACGACAACACCTCGGAGCTCAACTCCCCGGGACACTGCCACAACCCCTAAATGTCAGGAGGCACCAAGAACAATGTTCTCGTCACAAAGTCATCGGAACGATTCCAAGATACCCGCATGATCCTAAATTTTTTTTAGTAAAATTTGAGGAGAGAGTAGACAAAACTTCTACGTCAGGAGACCTCACCAGAGCGACGAAGGGAATGAGGAGTAAAAAGAATCCTACTCTCCGATATATATAATCCTAAGACTCAAAACATTTTTGCTCTAGACTCAACAACGCCAGCGATTCGATCAAGCAGGGGGCTCCTAAGTCGGGGATGGCTCTGATTACCAACTTGTAACACCCATGCGGCTATATCTCCCACGTGTCGAGGCACGACTTAGAGGCATAACCGCATAGTGGTTTTGTCGCAAGAAGAGTCATCTTCACACAATCCCATGTAATGAACAAGAATGGGATAAAGAGTTGGCTTACAATCGCCACTTCACACAATACATAATATTAATCATACATCATCCAAAATACAAACATATAGACCGACTACGGTCAAATTCCAGATGAAAATAAGACAACCCCAAATGCTAGATCCCCGATCGTCCCAACTGGGCTCCACTACTGATCATCGGGAAAAGACACATAGTAACGACCACGTTCCTCGTCGAACTCCCACTTGAGATCGACGCCATCATCTGCACTGGCATCGTCGACACCTGCAACTGTTTTGGTAGAATCTGTGAGTCACGGGGACTCAACAATCTCACACCCGCGAGATCAAGACTATTTAAGCTTATAGGAAAGGATGGTGTAATGAGGTGGAGCTGCAGCGGCAAAAGCATATATGGTGACTAACTTGCGCAAAAGAGAGCGAGAAGAGAAGCAACGGAACGGACGTCATCTAGCAATGACCAAGAAGTGATCCTGAACACCTACTTACGTCATACATAACACAGACCGTGTTCACTTCCCGGACTCCGCCGAGAAGAGACCATCACGGCTACACACGCAGTTGATGTGTTTTAATTTGGGTCAAGTGACAAGTTATCTACAACAGGACATTAACAAATTCCCATCTGCCTCATAACCGCGGGCACGGCTTTCGAAAGATAATACCCTGCAGGGGTGTCCCAACTTAGCCCATCATAAGCTCTCACGGTCAACGAAGGATAAACCTTCTCCCGGAAAGACCCGATCAGTCTCGGAATCCCGGTTTACAAGACATCTTGACAATGGTAAAACAAGACCAGCAAAGCCACCCGAATGTGCCGACAAATCCCAATAGGAGCTGCACATATCTCGTTCTCAGGGCACACCGGATGAGACATCCTACGAGTAAAACCAGACCTCGAGTTTCCAGGAGGGGCCCCCGCAGTCTGCTCAGTTCGGACCAACACTCGAAGGAGCACTGGCCCGGGGGGGTTAAAATAAGATGCCCCTCGGGCTCGCGAAAACCCGGGGGAAAAGGCTTAGGTAGCAAATGGTAAACCAAGGTTGGGCCTTGCTGGAGGAGTTTTATTCAAGGCGAACTGTCAAGGGGGTCCCATAAATCACCCGACCGCGTAAGGAACGCAAACTCAAGGAACATAATCCCGGTATTACAGTAACTAGGGCGGCAAGAGTGGAACAAAACACCAGGCATAAGGCCGAGCCTTCCACCCTTTACCAAATATATAGATGCAATAATTAAATAAGAGATATTGTGATATACCAACATATCCATGTTCCGACATGGAACAAACTTCAACTTCACCTGCAACTAGCAACGCTATAAGAGGGGCTGAGCAAAAGCGGTAACTTAGCCAAACAACGGTTTGCTAGGAAAGGATGGTTAGAGGCTGACATGGCTAAAATGGGAGACATGATATAGCAAGTGATAGGTAGCGGAGCATGGCAATAGAGCGAACAACTAGCATAGCAAAGATAGAAGTGATTTCGAGGGGTGGTCATCTTGCCTGCAAGGTTCTCAGAGTTGTCGAAAGCTTGATCCTCGTAAGCGTACTCGACAGGTTCCTCGTTCACAAACTCGTCTCCCGGCTCTACCCAAGACAAGAACACAAACAAACGTAACCACAATCAACAACGAGAAATGCGCAAGCAACATGATGCAAAACATGTATGATATGCGATGCATATGCGTGCTCCGGAAAGAAAAAGATGAACATGGCAGTAACTTGGCAAACCAAGCATGCCACTGGAAAGATGAGATGATTTCGGTCGAAATCGATATAAAGATCACCGGAATCGGATGCACGGTTTGCAAATGGCAAGCAAAACAAGAATGACACGAATCTGCAATAAACAGCAAGATAGCACTTAAAATGCAACAAGCAACAATGCTACAGCACCCCAACATAGCAACAAAGCACATGGCAGTAATCTACAGGAGATGCTTGACAAAATATGAACACTGAGCTACGGCTAGTTCACAACATATCAAGCTCAAACAAGCATGGAAAATGTGCAAAAGATTACAGGTTCACAGACTTGTTGAAAAACTGGACATGGCAGAAATCAGCATCAGGTAGCAATGTTCAGAGCACGAAATCAACATGCTACAGGAACTTAACATAGTAAAACAAGGCATGGTAGTGTTCTACTAAATGCATATGACAAAAGTCCCTTACTGACCATGAGCCAAAAAGGACCAGAAAAAATGATGGTAAGCATGTAAACATAGTAAGTTTCGTTATCAGGATTCAGACTTTGCAGAAAACAGAGCATGGCAGAAATATTAATATGTAGGCCTCTTTGTGAGATTGGTGCACTCACTACAGATAAATGAATGACAAACCAAGCATACCTACAGCAAGATGGCATGTTTATGAAGCTAACCCTGGCAAGAACAATTGCATGGCATGTATGGACCAACTATAATAAGCTTGGCAAAATTGCATATCATGTTAAGAATCTGCCAGAAATATTTTATAGCAAAAGTAGAGCAAGCTTGAGTCATGATATGGCACTCCGTAATTGCTAACAGTTGCAGGAATGGATTAACTACAACTATAGCTTCAAAACATCCTTACTGAACATCTCCAAAATATGCATGGATCTCTCTGTAGCATCAAGTTTACATGGCAACAAAATTACAGCAGACAAGGACATAGAAATCATTGTCCCTGAAAACAGAAAATATTACGGGGCCTACTTTGCATGCTTGTGCTAGTCACCACAGAGATCAAAAAAATACATGGACTACACCACTGGAAAGATGGCATCGCATACTTCAAAACACATGTAGAGCTCATGCTCAAAATATCCACAGATTAAATGATACAAAAATGACAAATCTCCAAGTTCTGATAAGAACCAGAGAATAACAGCAACTAGCCCGCTTCCAACAGAGATTTGGGCATCAAGATGACCTCTAATGAACTTGTTGCAATTGAACAAAATGAAGAGAATCACGAGACGAACAATTTTACATATTACACGCGCGAATCGAAGCTAGATGCACGGAGTTATGGCATCGGGAACAGGAGCACTTGCTGAGAAAAATTCCAGACTTAGAGAAAAAACGGGTCGCGAGAAAGTCAACGCTCACCAGATCCGATCGGATCGAGGGTTGTTCTCGGGCTCGCTCGAGGGAGCTCGACGGGGCGGTGGAGCAGCTCGCCGGGGCGGCCAGAGGGCGGCCGGAGGAAGGAGGAGGCGAGGCCGGAGGGTCGCCGGCGTCGGGCGGGGCAGCGCCGGCGGCGGCAGCGCCGGGGCGGCGGTCGGGCGTGCGGCGGCGGGGTCGGCGGGTCGCCGGAGGCGGGGCGCGGCGGCGGGCCGGCCGGCGGGAGGCGCGCGCGGCGGGCGGCGCCGGCTCGGGCCGCGGGGGCCGGGGACGGGCTCTGGCGGGCCGCGGGAGGAG
The DNA here is from genome assembly GCF_002575655.3 of Aegilops tauschii subsp. strangulata. Classification (NCBI taxonomy): domain Eukaryota; kingdom Viridiplantae; phylum Streptophyta; class Magnoliopsida; order Poales; family Poaceae; genus Aegilops; species Aegilops tauschii. The sequence continues at coordinate 554,186,950 of NC_053041.3, read as the reverse complement.
AGAGAGAGGGTGACGTGGCGCGCTCCGGTTGGCCGGGCGGCGCGGCGGACGTTGTCCGGCCGGAGCGGACGCGTCCGGCGCGGCGCGGAGGGAGTTCTAGGGTTTCGTCTGTGATTCCGTTTTTCGGGGGAGATGTAGTTTTATAGGTAGAGGGAGCTAGGAGACTCCAAATGAGGTGAGGTTTTCGCCCACACGATCGTGATCGAACGACCTAGAGCATGGAAGAGAGTTTGGTGGGTTTTGGGCTGGTTTTAGAGGGGGGTTTTGCTGGACACTCAAATGGACTTTGCGGATGCCCGGTTAACCGTTGGAGTACCAAACGACCTCCGAATGGAACGAAACTTGACCGGTAGTCTCCGGGTGGTATATTAAAGCCACTTGACAAGCCTCGGTCCATTCCGAGAAAGTTTGACACACGCACACGAAAGAAACAAGAGGGGTGCACCGGAGGAGATAGGAGCGCCGGATTGGAAAACGGACAACGGGGAAAATGCTCGGATGTATGAGACGAACACGTATGCGAATGCAATGCACATGATGACATGATATGAAAATGCATGACATGAAAAAATACAAAACGAAAGACAAAACCCGACAGCGGAGGGAAAATCATAACATATAGCCGGAAATGGCAAGAGTCGGAGTTACAAATATGGCAAGTTACATGCGGGGTGTTACAGCTTGGAAGTACTGGCGCAGTTTCCTTGAGGCCATGATGAGACCAAAGATCAATTTTTGCACGCCAGAGTACCTCGATCTAGCCCCCTATAATAGGGAGCTGACGAAGTACACTAGGCACTGCACCACTTTCTTCCTTGCCGCATCCTTGGGGTTGCTCTCATTGCCGTGCTCATTGCTGTCCTGATCCTTCTTTGACTCTGTCGGTCTCTACTCATTCTCTGCCTCACCCACTTATCTCTGTGCTACCCAGGCTGCACTGACCACTTGGTTGGTTGCCGCTAAGTACAGCGGCAACGACTCCTGGGGTTTTGGGGCAACCAAGGTAGGCACAGAGGACAAGTAAGCCTTCAACTCTTGCAAAGCTGCATCTGCTTCTGGGGTCCACTTCACAGGCCCAGCCTTCTTCAAAATTTTGAAGAATGGCAGGGTGCGCTCGGCAGTCTTGGAGATGAATCTGCTTAGCGCAGCAACACATCATGTCAAACGCCTCACATCCTTAACTATCCTTGGCGCTTGGATCTGCTCGATAGCTTTGACCTTGTCGGGGTTGGCTTCGATCCCGCGATGGGATACGAAGAACCCAAGCAGCTTGCCGGAGGGAACACCAAATACACACTTCTCCGGCTTGAGCTTCAAATTGATCTTGCGCAGATTAGCAAATGTCTCCTCCAAATCCCGAATAAGGGTGGCTCTATCCTTGGTTTTGACCACAATGTCATCCATATAAGCTTGTATGTTTCTGTGCAGTTGTGGCTCAAAACCAATCTGGACTGCCCTTGCAAAGGTAGATCCTGCACTCTTTAATCCGAATGGCATGCGGATAAAATAGTACGTACCACATGGAGTGATGAACGACGTCTTTTCTTCATCTTCCTTGGACATGAAGATCTGGTGATACCCAGAATATGAATCCAGAAAGGAGAGCAAATCACAACCTGAAGTGGAATCCACAATCTGATCAATGCGCGGCAAGGGAAACGGATCCTTCGGGCAAGCTTTGTTGAGATGTGTGAAATCTATGCAAAGCCCCCACTTCCCGTTAGCCTTCCGGACTACCACTGGATTTGCCAACCATGTGGGATGCAACACTCCTCTGACGAAACCAGCCGCCTCAAGCTTCTTGATCTCTTCCGTAATGAACTGCTGCCTCTCCAAGGCCTACTTCTGAACCTTCTGCTTGACAGGTCGGGCGTGTGGGCAGACAACAAGGTGGTGCTCGATTACCTCCCTGGGAACACTGGGGATATCAGATGGTTGCCAAGCAAACACATCGACATTCGCCCGCAGGAAGGAAACAAGCGCGCTTTCCTATTTGTCATCGAGGGTGGCGCTGATAGTGAAAGTACCATCAACGCCAGCCAGCCCCGCCGAGACCTTCTTTACTTGGCGTGCAGCGACCTTGGATCTCTTACTGTTGAAACACTCCGGCACGTCATCAACGGGTGTCGTGCACTCGGTGGGGGCACGCTTCCCGGACTCTTTGCCGGGGTCCCTATTGTCTCTCTTTTTTTCTTTGCTTTCCTTGGCGGGAATTGTTGTTGCCGCTGCCGTTGCAGCGACCGCATCCCGGTACATCTTGTCCACACAAATGATTGCATCCTTCTCATCTGATGGGACGGTGATGACTCCTAGTGGCCCAGGCATCTTCAATGTGTTGTAAGCATAGTGGGATGCCGCCATGAACTTAGCCAGGGCTGGGCGTCCTAGAATCCCATTGTATGGCAGGGGGAGATCGACCACATCAAACACAATCCTCTCAGTCTGGTAGTTCAGTTCTGCCCCAAACGTTATTGGCAATGTGATCTTTCCCGTAGGACAGCTCCTGCCGGGATTAACTCCTTGAAACGTGCCGGTAACCTCTATCTCTTCCTCTGCTATCTAAAGCTTCCTGATAACTGCTGGGGAAATCAGATTCAACCCGGGCCCGCCGTCCACCAGCATCTTTGTGACTTTGAGGTTGCGGATCGTTGGGGAGACCAACAATGGCAAACACCCTACCGCAGTGGTACGGCTAGGGTGATCCTCTTCATCAAAGATGATGGGCGTACGGGGCCATTTGAGCGGCTTCCGGGCCTCTGGCGCTGGCTCCATGGCATTGACTTCACGTGCCCACCGCTTGAGTTGGCGGTGAGAGGTGTGCAGAGATGCACCCTCGTCAACGCACAGGGCGTCAATGGCCTTCTGAAACTCCTGCTCACTGGTTTCTTCTTCATCCCCTCCATCACTCTCATCATCACAGACTTACTTTTCTTTACCCTGGTGGGCTTTCCTTGGTTCCGAAAGGGTTTGCCGGGGAGATTTACTTCACCACCTCGGCCCTTACCGCGAGCAATAGCCTGACCCTTTTCCTTGTCACGCTTCTCATACTCTGCTCTTTGTCTCTTAACAAGCTACTCAACCTGATAGCACTCTTGAAGGTCGTGGCCTTTGTTCTGATGAATTTTGCAGTATGGCCCATCACCTTTCCCAGATTTCTCGGCAGCAACGGCTTCCCGGCAGTCAGTGCACACGGCAGCTTCCTTGCCGGGGGCCTTAGCTTTGGCCTTCTTGCCGGTACTAGGCGTACCCGATCCTTCAACAGTCATCACTGCCTTATCTCTCTGCTTCTTACTGCGCTTCTTGCTCTTCTTCTGACTGGTTGATTCATCATCATCCTCTGTATCAACATTGGTGCAATCTTCCTCTCTAGGCAACTTCCTTCCCTCCTCCATCCGAGCACACTTATCCACCAACGTGTAGAGCTCCTTCACAGTCTTGGGCAACCGCATGTTCATCTTGGAACGGATCCGGCGGTTGCGCACATTGGACTGGAAGGCAGCTATCACAGCTGCTGGATGGATATTCAGGATGTTTCAATGAACTTTACTGAATCTCTGTAAATACTTACAGAGGGTTTCTCCTTCCTTCTGTTGGAGAAGTTGCAAGTCGCTGGGCCTACCAGGTTCTTGATGACCGCCAGTGAAGGCGCCAATGAACTCATGGCACAGGTCAGCCCATGATGAAATGGAGTTCTCCGGTAGGTGCATCAACCAAGACCTCACATTGGACTTGAGGGACAAAGGGAAGTAGTTGGCGAACACCTTCTCATCTCTTCCCCCGGCAGCCTGAACAGCGATGGTGTAGATGCTCAGGAACTCTGCCGAGTTCAGCCTCCCATCGTACTTCTCAGGTATCTCTGGCTTGAACGTACGAACGGACGGCCAACAGACTTGCCGCACTCACGAGTAAAGGCAAGGTAGCCAGCCTCAAAAGGTAGGCACCTGCCAATACCGAGCGCGGGCTCATCGACGTCGAGACCGTCGCACCCGTCGGTCCGGTGGAGGTCATCGCGACGTTGCTCGACGATGACGCGCGCGTCTCCTCTCGGCCTATCCTCCGGGCTCGTCCTTGGCCTGGACGTGCTCGAGCATCGGAAGAGGCCATCGAGACGCCGTCGGGGTCTTGATTCTGTCACGCTCGTGCTGGCTGCCGTGGCGGGGACTACACCGTGGGGATGGCCCCTTCCATATAGTCAGCAGCAGGAGCTGTTGCTGTCGCTTGAGGAGGCCGCGGCGGGCCACCTTGCCACGAGCACCCAGCTTCGGTGAAGAGCAGACTTTGGATGGTGGCACGCCATTTGTCCATCTGCTCGGTCGCTGGGGGAAATCTCAGCAGCAGTTGAGCCCGCGCCATGGCCTCCGAAGCTGTACTTGGCATGGGTGATGATGAAGTCGATCGCACCATCACTCGGCTCCTGATGGTGCCAGCGGCGGCTGCATGATGTCTACTATGCAACTTTATTCTTGTAGACACTTGTTGGGCCTCCAAGCGCAGAGTTTTGTAGGACAGTAGCAATTTTCCTCAAGTGGATGACCTAAGGTTTATCAATCCGTGAGAGGTGTAGGATGAAGATGGTCTCTCTCAAACGACCCTGCAACCAAATACAAGAAATCTCTTGTGTCCCCAACACACCCAATACAATGGCAAATTGTATAGGTGCACTAGTTCAGCGAAGAGATGGTGATAAAAGTGTAATATTGATGGTAGAAATATACTTTTATAATCTGAATAAATAAAAACAGCAAGGTAGAAATTTGTAAACGGGCACAAAAACGGTATTGCAATGCTTAAAAATGAGGCCTAGGGTCCGTACTTTCACTAGTGCAATCTCTCAACAGTGCTAACATAGTTGGATCATATGATTATCCCTCAAAGAGCAGCAAAGAATCACTCCTGAGTTCCTATTAGCGGAGAACAAAAGATAGAAATTGTTTGTAGGGTATGAGACCACCTCAAAGCTATTCTTTCTGTTCGATCTATTCAAGAGTTCGTACTAAAATAACACAAAGCTACTTTTTCGTTCGATCTATCCTAGAGTTCGTACTAAGATAACACCAAAGCAAGTTCATATTCATAATACTCAATCCACACAAAGAACTATAAAGAGACCCCGAAGTTTCCGTCAGAGAAAAATGTGCATCAACCCCTATGCATAGGTTATCCCAATATCAATATCACCACGGGAATCGCGAGTTGAATGCCAAGACACATATCAAGTGAATTGGTATGATACCCCAATTTTCACCTCAAGTATTCATACCGCAAGATAAATATCATGTGTTCTCATCTCTGAATATTCAATCCGACAGGACAAACTTCAAAGGGTAAAGATTCAATTCATCATAAAAAGAGTATAGAGCATAGAAACATCATATGATCTGACTATATTAACAAAGCCCATGATAGAGATCACGAGAGAGAGAGAGAGAGATTAAACACATAGCTACTGGTACAAACCCTCGGCCCCGAGGGTGGACTACTCCCTCCTTATCGTGGTGGCCGCCGGAATGATGAAGATGCCCACCGGAGATGATTCCCCCTCCGGCAGGGTGCCGGAATGGGGTCTAGATTGGTTTTCGGTGGCTACAGAGCCTTGCGGCGGCGGAACTTCTTATCTAGGTTAACCCCGAAGGGTTTCAAAATATTTGGGAATTTATAGTGCAAAGAAGGGGCGCGGGAGGCCACCGAGGTGGCCACAACCCACCTGGGCACGCCAGGGGGGCCTGGCGCGCCCTGGTGGGTTGTGCCCCCCTCGGGGCACCCCCCAGGTGCTTCTTTGTCCCATTGGGTTCCTTCTGGTCCATAAAAAATCTCCGTGGAGTTTCGTTGCGTTTGGACTCCGTTTGGTATTGATTTCCTGCGATGTAAAAAACAAGCAAAAAACAGCAATTGGCACTGGGTCTGTAGGTTAGTCCCAAAAAATATATAAAGTTACTATAATATGATTGTAAAACATCCAAGAATGATAAAATAACAGCATGGATACTTCATAAATTATAGATATGTTGGAGACGTATCACTGCATTGCGCCCCCACTGCTGCTGCCGGGCAACCACCTGGATGTGGTGCGGCGTTGGCGCTCGAGGGCCAGTGGCTCCATCGAGCGCAGCGGCTTGGGCAACCCGTTCCGGGGGAGGTGCACGCGCTGCAGCCGCACCCATGGTGGGAGCGGCCCGAGGGCGGTGATTCGCCCCGGTCCGAGCGCCATTGCTGCGGCTGTGCCCGTCGGCGGGGAAAAGGGGGACAGCCAGAGTAACCCCTTCGCTCGTACCTTGGGGAGCATGGCCGTCGGGGTGTTGCTGTTACTGCTCTCCTCTGGTGCCTCCTGCTCCTGTGTCGGCCGTGGGGGAAGTCGTGACGGTGTCGCCTGCTCCGACCATATCCCCAGCAGCGTCCGTGTTCTCGTGTGTCTCCGCACCCCTCGCAACGTTGGAGGCCGCGGGTGGCCGAGCCTTCGAGATAGACGGGTGAGCCGAAGGACCGGGTTTCTTCTTGGGTGCCATGGTCGATGGCGTCGTCGAAGGTGAAGACGGTGATGAAGATGACACGCTGCACATGCCTTCAGATTCACGCAAGCGATCCCCCTACCCGGCGCGCCAAAGATGTCGCGGGAAACCACGGCCACCTATGGGACCAGGGGGCCCCTTGCTGGTTCAGCAGGGGGACGTCGCGTTGCACAAGGAGCAGATGAGCGTGGGGCAGCACGACAGAGATCAATCGAGCAGTTTTACCCAGGTTCGGGCCACCGCGAGGCGTAAAACCCTACGCCTGCTTTGGTGGATTGATGGTGGAAAGGTGGTGGTGGAGCATTGTACACTTACCCGGGAAAGGTTGCCTCAAGGCAGCAGCGACTACGCGCGTATGGGGGTGTGAGTTATCCAACTTCCTAAACCTTTCTACGGTTGCCATGGGCCTCCTTTTATAGATCAAGGGGTTACCACAATGGCAAAGTAGTCATTATGCAGTGATAAGATAGCAAACAGTGCTATCATACCTAACACTACGAGCTGACAGGGCGCATTAAATGCATCGCTTAATGTCACATTGTTGGTTGCCCGGCAAGGCTTGCCGGGCCGTCTTGCCAGCTTCGCACCTGCTCGCTTGACACATCGCAGGACGGGTGTCATCTGTGGGTTTCTCCTATAGGGAGTGGCTGCCATGTGGCGAATGGCTGCCACTCAGTCATTCTGCGACTTGACACCGCACTGATCGACGACGTGAGTCATGGTGGAGTGGTTGGTGAGGTGGTCTTTCCTCTGTGAGCCCCGACAGGCCCTGCCGGGACGCCATGGCTGTTTGCTTCTGGGGGTGGCCTCGCCCCTTGCTGGGCTCACTAGCCCGGCAAAGGAGGCCCTTCTCTTGATGATACCTTGCTTCTCTGGCTTGCCCTTGGTCCCTTTGATCTGCATGTTGGTCCTTCGACGCTCTTGGTTCCTTATACTCTGACTTGGGCTGGTGCTTCGATCTTGTTCCCGTGCCTGTGCACAGTCTGGCCAACAGACCCAGGGTTTGTTGCACCGACAGCTTCATTAAATCTTTTTGAGCTATGGAATTCTCTAGTGCTTCACTTTTATCTTTTTTAGCATGGTGTGCTTTGTTATTTTTGAAGAAATGCTCTCATGCTTCACTTAGATACATTTGAGAGTTAGTAAATTTTTTAAGAAATTCTCTTATGCTTCACTTAAATTATTTTGAGAGAAGAATTTTTTTTATGCTCATGTTCTTCACTTAGATTTGTTTGAGCTATCAAAAGAAACTTATGAAACTAGTCCCAAAGTGGTAGATATTAAAAAGGGATATAATAAAAACTTTCATGAAGATCATTGGACAAAATAAACTTGATTCCGTGTAATAGTTTTGCGATATGATGATATAATATGTGAGTCGTGTTGATGAGTAATTATGCTTTAGTAAGAATATTGGTGTTAAGGTTCATGATTCCCTATGCAGGCATGAAAGTCAATAGTTATGCAATGAAATTATATCCTACTTGTGGTGCATTATTCGGTGTTAGTTATGCTTAATGCTCGCTTATGAGATTTTTCGTTTTTTGGTTGGATGCTTCTCAATCTTTTGCTAGCCTTCATTTGCACTAAGTATGATCACTACTTGTGCATCCACAATCCTTAAACCAGTTTTTCCATATGAGTCCAATATACCTACCGATATGTGGTATTCTTTTGCCGTTCTAAGCAAATTTGTATGTGCCATCTCAAATTTTCAAAATAAACTTCTCTTTTGTGTGCTCGTACCGCTCATGAAACGGTAGGGGGTGGCTGATATGTTTCAATGCTAGATGTGTTATTCTCAAGATGACTGTTTATTCACTTGTCATTGCATGAGAGTATGGCAAATGTATTAGGGATGCCCAGTCCCAAAATGAAAAATGAATTTACTTTATGTTGTCAAATAATAAATTCCTTGGGAAGTGTTGGTATGGACGACACCCGTGGATTCGGTTAGCCGTGGAATGTGAAAGTATGGTGGAAAAAGGAATAAACTTTATTTTCTGTTGGGGAACCGCCTATGATATATCTAGCATGGAAAGTATTGGGAACTACTCGATCATTTTCGTTGATAGGAAAATCATGCCACCCAAAATGTTTTTATACCTATCTATTTCACTTTGAGCTCTGGCACCTCTACAAATCCCTACTTCCCTTTGCGAAGGGCCTTTCTATTTACTTTATGCAATTTTTATTTTTATTTGAGTCTCCATCTTCTCTTATAAAGCACCAACTAAGGGGCACTATGATCGTACTTGAGCATTGGGTGTAGCTAATATGCGAGTGTGTTTCATGAATGGATCAATGATTGAGCATAATGGGCTAGGGATAACTTGCTTTAGTGTTGATATTTTGAAAGACATGGTTGCTTGTTGATATGCTTGAGTATTGAAATCTTCATGTCAAAACTAGACTATTTCTTTGAGTCATATAAAAGTCCAAATGTCCATGCTACAAAGAAAAGTATATGTGATGAACATGTTAGGCAGCATTCCACATCAAAAATTCTGTTTTTATCATTTACCTACTCAAGGACGAGCAGGAATTAAGCTTGGGGATGCTGATACGTCTCCAACATATCTATAATTTTTTATTGTTCCATGCTGTTATATTATCATTCTTGGATGTTTTAAAATCATTTTATAGCAACTTTATATCATTTTTTGGGACTAACCTATTGACATAGTGCCAGTGCCAGTTCTTGTTTTTTGCTTGTTTTTTATTTCGCAGAAAATCAATACCAAACGAAGTCCAAATGCAGCGAAACTTTTTGGAGATTTTTTCTGGGCCAGAAGACACAGGATGGGCCAAAGAAGTACCAGAGGGGTGCCCCGAGGCCCAGGCATGCCCTGGTGGGTTGTGCCCATCTCGGTGGCCTCCCACACCGCCTCTGTGCTCTATAAATACCCTAATATTCCAGAAACCCCTAGGGTAGTCAACGAAAATCAATTCCGGCCGCCGCAAGTTCCAGAAACCACAGATCCAATCTAGACACCATCACGAAGGGGTTCATCATCCTCATTGGTGCCTCTCCGACGATGCATGAGTAGTTCATTGTATACCTATGGGTCCGTAGTTAGTAGCTAGATGGCTTCCTCTCTCTCTTTTGATTCTCAATAAAATGGTCACTTGGAGATCTATTTGATGTAACTCTTTTTGCGGTGTGTTTGTTGGGATCCGATGAACTTTGAGTTTATGATCAGACCTATGTTTTTATCCATGAAAGTTATTTGAGTCTTTTGATCTTTTATATGCATGATTACTTATAGCCTCGTATTTCTTCTTCGAATCTTTGGTTTAGGTAGGCCGACTAGATCGATTTTTCTTGCCATGGGAAGTGGTGCTTTGTGATGGGTTTGATCTTACGGTGCTCGACCCCAGTAATAGAAGGGGGAATGACACATATGTATCGTTGCTATTAAGGATCACAAGATGGGGTATGTTCCTATATGATTAGATCTTGTCTACATCATTCTCATCGTTCTTATTGCATTAATCCGTTTCTCCATGAACTTAATACACTAGATGCATGCTGGATAGCGGTCGATGTGTGGAGTAATAGAAGTAGATGCAGGCAGGTGTCAGTTTACTAATCTTGGACGTGATGCCTATTTAATGATCATTGCCTGGATATCGTCATGATTATTTGAAGTTCTATCGATTGCCCAACAGTAATTTGTTTACCCACATATGCTATTTTTCTCGAGAGAAGCCACTAGTGAAATCTACGGCCCCCGGGTCTCTTCTTTATCATATTTGCCTTCAAGATCTATTTTTATTTGCTTTTATTTTCAGATCTATTAATCCAAAAAACCCAAGATACCTTGCTGCAATTTATTGTTATTTATTTTATCTCGTGTTCCCGTGAGCTCTGTTTGTCCTATCTACTACATTTTTTACCTATCTTTTACCTGAGAGGGATTGACAACCCCTCTTTTACGTCGGGTTGCAAGTATTTGTTCTTTGTGTGCAGGTGCCATTCATGTAGTGTTGCGTGGTTCTCCTACTGGTTCAATAACCTTGGTCTCATCACTGAGGGAAATGCCTACCGTAGCTGTGCTGCATCATCCCTTCCTCTTTGGGGAAATACCGACGTAGTTCAAGCCGCATCAGAGAGGCACCCCCGAAACTCGGGGTCTTTGTCGTCTCGTCTCAAAAATTATGTATGAGTCTTTATTCTTTGATCATATGCTACGTAGGGGCTTCCAACTCATCGAGTTTAGCTATTAACATCCCTTTTGACCCGGCATATGCCATTATGAATCTTGGCTAAACCTTCATGTTTGTCGATGCTAATCCAAAAAGGTGACCCGGTGTACTCTTGATAAGTCAATCAATGTTGACCATGAACTTGTCAAGGTTAAAACACAGGCTTAAGTCACGTGAGAGCCGGTTTACAGAAGGCGAGGATAAACCATGGGCTATCACACTAGCTTCATTGAGGCAAGACTTGTGCCTCAAAAGCCAGTCTTATGTCGAGCCTCGAAAGCTGGCTTATTATTTCACATATTACTTTTTCACAATTATATATTTTTATGCCTCTGAGTTGAAATTTGTCTTACAAGAGCAGATCATATTAACGACTTACTAGATCATACAAGTAATATGGGTTATTATTTTGCCAGGTTACAAAACATGATGGCATACTAAGATCACATCGCGACCAGTTAAACATGGTATACCCTTTCAGTAATTCAGACTATTTCTGACAAAATTTGCCAGGTCACCTTGTGCCGTCTTATCCGAAGATCAGATGTCACCACACCGGGTTATATCATAACTACGGTTCATATTTGAAGGACACACTATGATACCACAAGTGACAGTAAATGTCTTTCAAAAGAAGAATATTCCAAAAGTATCAAGTGCACGATGGCACCAAAGATAAGCAAGTATTTTCACTACCCCTATTACAAGCCTCCCTTGGGCCACAAATCAGCAAGTTTTTTCTGAAAAGAAGCTACTCCTTCAAGCCGGCTCCCGAGCTCTCCGGGTTGATGCCTTGCTGGCCTCCCGAGCCATCTGCTTCTAGGTTAACCCATGTCGCCTCCTCCTGCTCGGTCAGGAGGTTTCTTCGCGTCCACTGAGTGGTCGACAAAGCTTGGAAAGTCGAGTCTTTAGTGATGATACAAGACGGATCGACGTCAGGGGTGAAAGTTTGCTTACGGCGTGGAGGTGTCAACACAAAAGTCTTAAATTCTAGCGGGTTGACGCGCTTGTTTTCTTCCGTGTAGCCGGCTTGGTACTTTGACAGATCCAGCTCTTCAAAGAGCTGAGTCGCCAGCACCCGGGGTTCTTTTAAGCAGCACACAAAGTCATCCTGAGAAAATATAGAACATCTGCATTAAACTCCAGAAACCCATCAGCCATATCAGCCGGCTCCATCTCAGGCATAAAAGCCTTTGCTTGAGGAAGAGCTAAGCCGGCCCCGGCACGGGCCGCCGATTTCTTCAGCTCCAGGATTCATTGAGGGACAGTTGATAAGTCGTTGTGCATATCTTTGATCCATGGAGGGGGCGTTGTGGTGGTTTTCACTGCCGTTATTGCATAAATACCTCCCATAAATAATTGCTCTATATATGTATACACTGCTCTTATGGACTACATTGTCATTTCTCCAACCTGCACAAACAAGAAAAATATATATAAGCCGGTGATACGTCCATTTTGCATCATGTTTTCCTATTGTTATTTTTAATGTTTTTATGCTTTATAACACTTCATGGAGTAATTCTAATGCCTTTTCTCTCATAATATGCAAGGTTTACAGAAAGAGGGAGAATACCGACAGCTTGAATTCTGGACCTAAAAATGCTATGTCAGAGATACCTATTTTGCACATCTCCTTATGAGCAGAAATTTTACAGAGAATTATTTTGAAATATATAATAAATATTGGAGAAGAGAACTACCAGAGGGGGGCTGCCAGGTGTCCACAAGACACCAGGGCACGCATGCTGGTGGTGAGCAGCCTGGCCCACCTCTGGTGCCCATCTTCTAGTATATAAGGTCTTTTGACTAGAAAAATAAAGAGAGGACTTTCGGGACGGAGCACCGCCATCTCGAGGCGGAACTTGGGCAGGAGCACTTTTGCCCTCCGGCGGAGCGATTCTATCGAAGGACCTGCCCTCCCAGAGGGGGAAATCGTAGTCATCGTCATTACCAACAACCCTCTCATCTTTGGGGGGCTGGTAAGTCTCCAACGTATCTATTATTTTTTATTGTTCCATGCTATTAAATTATCTATTTTGGATGTTTTATATGCATTAATATGCTATTTTATATTATTTTTGGGACTAACCTATTAACCTAGAGCACAGTGCTAGTTTATGTTTTTTCCTTGTTTTTAAATTCTACAAAAAGGAATATCAAACGGAGTCCAAACGAAATAAAACTTTACGATGATTTTTCTTGGACCAGAAGACACCCATGGAACTTGGAGAGGGGGCCAGAAGATGGCCAAGGAGGCCACAAGCCTGCCAGGCGCGCCCTGAGGGCTTGTGGACCCCTCGAGACTCCTTCAACCCTAATTATTACACTATAAATTCCCAAATATTCCCAACCACCAGAAGCGTCCACCAAAATACTTTTCCGCTGCCACAATCCTCTGTTCCCGTGAGATCCCATCTTGGGACCTTCTCTGGCACCCTGCCGGAGGGGGATTTGATCACAGAGGGCATCTACATCAACCTTATTGCCCTTCCGATGAAGCGTGAGGAGTTTACCACAGACCTACGAGTCCATAGCTAGTAGCCAGATGGCTTCTTCTCTCTCTTTGATCTTCAATACAATGTTCTCCTCAATGTTCTTGGAGTTCTCTCTGATGTAATATTCTTTTGCGGTGTGTGTGTCGAGATCCGATGAATTGCGGATTTATGATCAGATTATCTATGAATATTATTTGAGTATTTTCTGAACTCTTTTATGCATGATTAAATGTCTTTGTATTTCTCTTCGAATTATCGGTTTGATTTAGCCAACTAGATTGGTATTTCTTGCAATGGGAGGGGTGCTTAGTTATGGGTTCAATTTTGCGGTGTCCTCACCCAATGACATAGTAGGGGTAGTGAGGCACATATTATATTGTTGCCATCAAGTGTAAAAAGATGGGGTTTTCATCATATTGCTTGAGTTTATCCCTCTACATCATGTCATCTTACTTAAGGCGTTACTCCGTTCTTATGAACTTAATACTCTAGATGCATGCTGGATAGCGGTTGATGTGTGGAGTGATAACCCACAAATATAGGGGATCGTTTGTAGGCTTCTTCGATAAATAAGAGTGTCGAACCCAACGAGGAGCTAAAGGTAGAACAAATATTCCCTCAAGTTCTATCGGCCACTGATACAACTCTACTCACACTTGACATTTGCTTTACCTACAACAAGTATACAACTATTATCCAAGAATAAAACTACGAGTACTTTGCGAGAATAAAACTACGAATAAATTGCAAGGTTATAAAAGTAGATAGATTTTGTCAACGAGAAAGTCATTTGTCCCTAGGAAATCGATAACAAGCCACTATGGACACATGGCACAATCCTATCGACGGAAGCAGTGGAGGGAGCATTGGCAGTGGATTCCTAAAAAAACCCAACCTACCAAAACTACCCCTCACGCTTCCGCTTCTGCTCGGTTTCCCCAATCGACACCGCCCTGCTTGCTACCTCTTGAGCATGCATTGGTTTTCCCTCGAAGAGGAAAGGGTGATGCAGCAAAGTAGCGTAAGTATTTCCCTCAGTTTTTGAGAACCAAGGTATCAATCCAGTAGGAGGTTACATGCAAGTCGCCTTGTACCTGCACAAACAAATAAGAACCTTGCAACCAACGCGATAAAGGGGTTGTCAATCCCTTCACGGCCACTTGCAAAAGTGAGATCTGATAGAGATAATAAGATAAATATTTTTGGTATTTTTATGATATAGATTGGAAAGTAAAGATTGCAAAATAAACGGCGGCAGAAACAGTAAATTGATAGGAAAATAATATGATGGAAGATAGACCCGGGGGCCATAGGTTTCACTAGTGGCTTCTCTCAAGATAGTGTCGAGCAATTGATAGAAAAGCGCATAGTTATGATAATATCTAGGCATGATCATGTATATAGGCATCACGTCCACGACAAGTAGACCGAAACGATTCTGCATCTACTACTATTACTCCACACATCAACCGCTATCTAGCATGCATCTAGAGTATTAAGTTCATAAGAGCAGAGTAACGCATTAGGCAAGATGACATGATGTAGAGGGATAAACTCAAGCAATATGATATAAACCACATCTTTTTGTCCTCGATGGCAACAATACAATACGTGCCTTGCTGCCCCTGCTATCACTGGGAAAGGACACCGCAAGATTGATCCCAAAACTAAGCACTTCTCCCATTTCAAGAAAGATCAATCTAGTAGGCCAAACCAAACTGATAATTCAAAGAGACTTGCAAAGATATCAAATCATACATATAAGAATTCAGAGAAGAACCAAATATTGTTCATAGATAATCTTGATCATAAACCCACAATTCATCGGATCTCGACAAACACACCGCAAAAAGAATTACATCGAATAGATCTCCAAGAGAATCGAGGAGAACTTTGTATTGAGATCCAAAGAGAGAGAAGAAGCCATCTAGCTAATAACTATGGACCCGAAGGTCTGTGGTAAACTACTCACACATCATCAGAGAGGCTATGGTGTTGATGTAGAAGCCCTCCGTGATCGATTCCCCCTCCGGCGGAGCGCCGAAAAAGGCCCCAAGATGGGATCTCACGGGTACAGAAGGTTGCGGCGGTGGAAATAGGGTTTCGTGGTGCTCTTAGATGTTTTCGGGGTATATGAGTATATATAGGCGAAAGAAGTAGGTCAGTGGAGCCACGAGGGGCCCACGAGGGTGGGGGCGCGCCTACCCCCTGGGCGTGCCTCCCTACCTCGTGGCCGCCTCGTGGCTGCCTTGACGTCCACTCCAAGTCTCCCGGATTGTGTTTGTTCCAAAAATAACTCTCCCGAAGGTTTCATTCCGTTTGGACTCTGTTTGATATTCCTTTTCTGCGAAACACTGAAATAGGCAAAAAAACAACAATTTGCACTGGGCCTTTGGTTAGTAGGTTAGTCCCAAAAATAATATAAAAGTGCATAATAAATCCCATTAAACATTCAAAATAGATAATATAATAGCATGGAACAATCAAAAATTATAGATATGTTGGAGACGTATCAAGCATCCCCAAGCTTAATTCCTGCTCGTCCTCGAGTAGGTAAATGATACAAACAGAACTTTTGATGTGGAATGCTACCTAGTGTAATTCTCAATATAATTTTCTTTATTGTGGCATGAATGTTCAGATCCGAAAGATTCAAGATAAGAGTTTAATATTGACATAAAATAATAATACTTCAAGCATACTAACTAAGCAATCATGTCTTCTCAAAATAACATGGCCAAAGAAAGTTATCCCTACAAAATCATATAGTCTGGCTATGCTCTATCTTCATCACACAAAATATTTAAATCATGCACAACCCCGATGACAAGCCAAGCAATTGTTTCATACTTTTGATGTTCTCAAACTTTTTCAATCTTCACGCAATACATGAGCGTGAGCCATGGACATAGCACTATATGTGGAATAGAATGGTGGTTGTGGAGAAGACAAAAAGGAGAAGATAGTCTCACATCAACTAGGCGTATCAACAGGCTATGGAGATGCCCATCAATAGATATCAATGTGAGTGAGTAGGGATTTCCATGCAATAGATGCACTAGAGCTATAAGTGTATGAAAGCTCAACAAAAGAAGCTAAGTGGGTGTGCATCCAACTTGCTTGCTCACGAAGACCTAGGGCATTTTGAGGAAGCCCATCATTGGAATATACAAGCCAAGTTCTCTAATGTAAAATTCCCACTAGCATATGAAAGTGACAACATAGGAGACTCTCTATCATGAAGATCATGGTGCTACTTTGAAGCACAAGTGTGGTAAAAGGATAGTAACATTGTCCCTTCTTCCTTTTTCTCTCATCTTTTTTTATTTGGGCCTCTTTTTATCCTTTTTATGGCCTCTTTTTTTTTTCTTTTTTTTTTGTCCGGAGTCTCATCCCGACTTGTGGGGGAATCATAGTCTCCATCATCCTTTCCTCACTTGGGACAATGCTCTAATAATGATGATCATCACACTTTTATTTACTTACAACTCAAAAATTACAACTCAATACTTAGAACAAAATATGACTCTATGTGAATGCCTCCGGCGGTGTACCGGGATATGCAATGAATCAAGAATGACATGTATGAAAGAATTATAAAGGTGGCTTTGCCACAAATACGATGTCAACTACATGATCAAGCAAAGCAATATGACAATGATGAAATGTGTCATAACAAACGGAATGGTGGTAAGTTGCATGGCAATATATCTCGGAATGGCTATGGAAATGCCATAATAGGTAGGTATGGTGGCTGTTTTGAGGAAGGTATATGGTGGGTGTATGATACCGGCGAGAAGTGCGCGGTATTAGAGAGGCTAGCAATGATGGAAGGGTGAGAGTGCGTATAATCCATGGACTCAACATTAGTCATAAAGAACTCACATACTTATTGCAAAAATCTATTAGTTATCGAAACAAAGTACTACGCGCATGCTCCCAGGGGGATAGATTGGTAGGAAAATACCATCGCTCGTCCCCGACCGCCACTCATAAGGAAGACAATCAATAAATAAATCATGCTCCGACTTCATCACATAACGCTTCACCATACGTGCATGCTACGGGAATCACAAACTTTAGGACAAGTATTTCTCAAATTCACAACTACTCAACTAGCATGAATCTAATATCACCATCTTCATATCTCAAAACAATCATAAAGAATCAAACTTCTCATAGTATTCGATGCACTTTATATGATAGTTTTTATTATACCCATCTTGGATGTTCATCATATTAGGAATAATTTTATAGCCAAAGAAAATTACCATGCTGTTCTATAAGACTTTCAATAATATAAGTGAATCATGAGAGATCAACAATTTCTATAAAATAAAACCACCACCGTGCTCTAAAAAGATATAAGCGAAGCACTAGAGAAAAATTATCTAGCTCAAAAGATATAAGTGAAGCACATAGAGTATTCTAATAAATTCCATTCACGTGTGTCTCTCCAAAAGGTGTGTACAGAAAGTAAGATTGTGGTAAACTAAAAAGCAAAGACTCAAATCATACAAGACGCTCCAAGCAAAACACATATCATGTGGTGAATAAAAATATAGCCTCAAGTAAAGTTACCGATGGACGAAGACGAAAGAGGGGATGCCTTCCGGGGCATCCCCAAGCTTAGTCTTTTGGTTGTCCTTGAGTTTTACCTTGGGGTGCGTTGGGCATCCCAAAGATTAGGCTCTCGCCACTCCTTATTCCATAATCCATCAAATATTTACCCAAAAACTTGAAAACTTCACAACACAAAACTCAACAGAAAGTCTCATGAGCTCCGTTAGTATAAGAAAACAAACCACAACTTTAAGGTACTGTAATGAACTCATTCTTTATTTATATTGGTGTTAAACCTACTGTATTCCAACTTCTCTATGGTTCATACCCCCCGATACGAGCCATAGATTCATTAAAATAAGCAAACAACACACGAAAACAGAATCTGTCAAAAACAGAACAGTCTGTAGAAATCTGATTTGTTCGAATACTTCCGGAACTCCAAAAATTCTGAAAAACTAGGAAAATCTGGAAAATTTGTATATTGATCTACTGCAAAAAGAATTGGAAATTTATCACGTTCTGGTGAATTTTAACAATTATTTTCGTGAGCGCAAAGTTTCTATCTTTTTCAGCAAGATCAAATAATTATCACCCAAGAAGATCCTATTGGTCCTACTTGGCACAAACACTAATTAAAACATAAAACCACATCTAACCAGAGGCTAGATGAATTATTTATTACTAAACAGAAGCAAAAAGCAAGAAACAAAAATAAAATTGGGTTGCCTCCCAACAAGCGCTATCGTTTAACGCCCCTAGCTAGGCATAAAAACAAGAATAGATCTAGGTATTGCCTTCTTTGGTATTGGGAAAGAAAAGAGAAAAATTCTTATCTATTGCATTTATCTTTCTATTTTGAGAAAACACGTGTCCATTAATTGTGGAAGAAAGATTAAGCACGCTACAAAAATTTGCATCTAAGCTAGCCTTCATCTCTTTGATAATTTCATTTTGGTAAAAGCACAAAAGAGGGGTAGATTCAACCTTCTCACTCATGGGGTGCCCAAATATAGTTTTCGTTTTTTCATAGGTATCTATGGCATCCCCCTCAAGAAAACCTTCTTCAAAAATAGAATCTAAAACTTGCTTGAAAGAAGAGGGTAAGCCAACATAAAAGCTTTTTAGGTATATCTCAATTTGATATTGGGGCACATAGCTGGCTCGGATCCTTAATAGCCTATCCCAAGCATCTTTCAAAGACTCATCAAGTAAATAACAAAACATTCTGGGATCATCTTCATCGAAATTATTCAAACTCTCATTGATAATCCCGGTAGGTCTTTCCATAGCATCATTATTTATAAGCTTAGAGAGGACAGAGGGACTATCGAAAGTACTAAAACCCGGGGGAGAACCCTTAGCCCTTTTCAATTCGGCCATGGCGAAAGAAAGGCGAACGGGGAAAAGGCGAATAAAACGGCAAAGGTGAAGTGCGGGAGAGGAAAACGAGAGGAAAATGGCAAATAATATAATGCGAGGGCTAAGAGTTTGTGATGGGTACTTGGTATGTCTTGACTTGTGCGTAGATCTCCCCGGCAACGGCGCAAGAAATGGCTAGTTGCTAGGAGATCAAATCTTGACTTGGCGTAAGCCTCCCCGGCAACGGCGCTAGAAATCCTTCTTGCTACCTCATGAGCATGAGTTGATTTTCCCTTGAAGAGGAAAGGCTGATGCAGCAAAGTAGCGTAAGTATTTCCCTCAGTTTTTGAGAACCATGGTATCAGTCCAGTAGGAGGTTACACGCAAGTCGCCTTGTACCTGCACAAACAAATAAGAACCTTGCAACCAACGCGATAAAGGGGTTGTCAATCCCTTCGCGGCCACTTGCAAAAGTGAGATCTGATAAAGATAATAAGATAATTTTTTTTGGTATTTTTATGATATAGATTGGAAAGTAAAGATTGCAAAATAAATGGCGGCAGAAATAGTAAATTGATAGGAAAATAATATGATGGAAGATAGACCCGGGGGCCATAGGTTTCACTAGTGGCTTCTCTCAAGATAGCATAATCTACAGTGGGTGAACACATTACTGTCGAGCAATTGATAGAAAAGCGCATAGTTATGATAATATCTAGGCATGATCATGTATATAGGCATCACGTCCGCGACAAGTAGACCGAAACGATTCACATCTACTACTATTACTCCACACATCGACCGCTATCCAGCATGCATCTAGAGTATTAAGTTCATAAGAACAGAGTAACGCATTAGGTAAGATGACATGATGTAGAGGGATAAACTCAAGTAATATGATATAAACCCCATCTTTTTATCCTCGATGGCAACAATAAAATACGTGCCTTGCTGCCCTGCTGTCACTGGGAAAGGACACCGCAAGATTGAACCCAAAGTTAAGTACTTCTCCCATTGCAAGAAAAATCAATCTAGTAGGCCAAACCAAACTAATAATTCGAAGAGACTTACGAAGATATCAAATCATACATATAAGAATTCAGAGAAGAACCAAATATTGTTCATAGGTAATCTTGATCATAAACCCACAATTCATCGGATCTCAACGAACACACCGCAAAAAGAATTACATTGAATAGATCTCCAAGAGAATCGAGAAGAACTTTGTATTGAGATCCAAAGAGAGAGAAGAAGCCATCTAGCTAATAACTATGGACCCGAATGTCTGTGGTAAACTGCTCACACATCATCGGAGAGGCTATGGTGTTGATGTAGAAGCCATCCGTGATCGATTCCCCCTCCGGCAGAGCTCCGGAAAAGGCCCCAAGATGGGATCTCACGGGTACAGAAGGTTGCGGCGGTGGAAATAGGGTTTCGTGGTGCTCTCGGATGTTTTCGGGGTATATGAGTATATATAGGCGAAAGAAGTAGGTCGGTGGAGCCACGAGGGGCCCACGAGGGTGGGGGGGTGCGCCTACCCCCCTGGGCGCACCTCCCTACCTCGTGGCCGCCTCGTTGCTTCCTTGACGTCCACTCCAAGTCTCCTGAATTGCGTTTGTTCCAAAAATAACTCTCCCGAAGGTTTCATTCTGTTTGATATTCCTTTTCTGCGAAACACTGAAATAGGCAAAAAAACAACAATTTGCACTGGGCCTTTGGTTAGTAGGTTAGTCCCAAAAATAATATAAAAGTGCATAATAAAGGAGTAGGGTGTTTTGCTGCCGAGGCTCATCTGCACCCGGTTAGAAAAAAAATTGTAAACAATTCAAAACAAATTATAAAAATTCCAAATAAAATTTGTGTGGTAGACAATTTGATGCGTGAGGCCCGCTCCAAATTTCAATTCATTTGGACGTATGAGCAGCTCTCAGCAAAAAAGACAAATCGGGCCAAAACAGTACATGAACAGTAAACATTTTTACACACCCCCAATTTGGCTTTTTTGCTAAGAGCTGCTCATATGTCCAAATGACTTGAAATTTGGAGCGGGCCTCACACATCAAATTGTCTACCACACAAATTTTATTTGGATTTTTCTGAATTTTTTTGAATTTTTCTAGTATTTATTTTGATTTTTTTCGTCGGCGCGGTTGCAGATGAGCTCGGGTGCAGAAATGGATTTTCGATAATAAAGCCCATTAAACATCCAAAACAGATAATATAATAGCATGGAACAATAAAAAATTATAGATACGTTGGAGACGTATCACTGCTCCAGCCATTCGCCACCCTTGCCACCCTCGTCCTCTCCGTCGCTCTCCCTCCGCCTCACCACCATGGAGAACTACCACTACTGAAGGATGCTGCTAACGTGACACTACGACCAGAGACCCTTCAACAAAACTGTAT
Source organism: Aegilops tauschii subsp. strangulata (assembly GCF_002575655.3). Classification (NCBI taxonomy): domain Eukaryota; kingdom Viridiplantae; phylum Streptophyta; class Magnoliopsida; order Poales; family Poaceae; genus Aegilops; species Aegilops tauschii. The sequence goes on along the minus strand of NC_053041.3, from coordinate 554,165,403 downwards.
GTGATGCAATAATCGCAAACGGTGGTGTAAAAAACCGTCAAAAAAGGTGCAAAATGTTTGCGATGATGGATGCATCAAACACGGTTCGGGTTTTAGTTGCGTGTGCAATGCAGGGCATACGGTTCAGTTCAGTTAACTGTTTGCGATGAGGTGGAACAAAAGAAACGGGCATCCAGATGAAGGTGTGTGCGATATACAACATACGGTTCACTCGGATGAACTGTTTGTGATTAGGACACACAAATGAAACGGTCAGCCAGATCAAGGTGTGTGCCATATACAGCATGCAGTTTACTCGGATGAACTGTTTGTGTTGAGACAAGAAAACATAAATGGTTCAATATAACAAGATGTGTGTGATACGCGGCAAACAGGTCTGCAATCAGAAATGTGTGCGAAGACCAATAAGAACACAGACGATTGCTTCTAATAAGACGTATGTGATATGCTCTATCTACACGACATCTATTGGCCATTGGGTGACGGGCGGTCATCCGGGTAGGCAATAAGGATGCAAAGATGCATCCTATATCAGCAAGGACTAGTTGTTCCACCAATAGCTCATCTAAGGGAACTCTCAAGTTAACTGTGCTCAAGCTGGAGCAGCCGTCAGATGGGTGACTGGATGGGAAGTTGTCTTGGTGTTAAATTAACTGACGGGATGGGTCATGCAGGTCAAATTAAATGATCTCTATGATCCATACCATCAGTTAAATTAACCTCGAGGTCCTTGTTTTTTAACACATGTTAAAGAAGGTCTACCACATTACTTTTTGACAATGTGTGATACGTGGCATACAGTTGATCCATCCGACTTGTTTGTGATGGAATAAGCCATGTGTGTTGTGGGCAAACGCTTTCTAGTATACAACCATTTGCGATTGATGAATTCATCACCGACGGGTTCCCTAGTGTGGTCCGTGTTCATCTGATCATCATCTACTTCTTGTGCTAGCTCGACGTTCCTTAAATGCTAAGTTTCCATTAATTGATGGTGTTTATGAACACACCGCTGTTTCCCACCATTTCCTCACCTGTTTCCCGCCACCCAGCGATATTGCGCATAAACCTAGGCGACGCGCGACGCACGGAGGCAACAAATGCAGCCTGTAGCACATCCACCTTTTCCAATCATGCCAACTCACCAAAGCACCGCCTCTGCCATCAACCTCGTCGACGAGGAAAACGAGCGGGCGCCACAGCCCGTCGAGGGCGAGGCGCTCCCCGACAACGCGATGGACAACGCCGTGATGTGCGTCATCGCCAGGGTTGAGCAGACCCTTGGCGGATGGCACTTCAGCGCCGCGGATCAAGATAGGCATGTCACCGCGGAGAGGCTACAGCTCGCCGCACAACATGATCGATGGCACCCCGTAGAGCAAGCTAGGCGCCTCCGCGCCAATAGGTTGCGGCTCGCCGCACGGCAAGACCATTGAGGCGCCGCAGAGCAAGAGGCGCGGTGTGCTACACAGCAAGAGCGGATCCATCCGTGCTTGTCTGCTGTCGACATGGCGTCGCAGTTGGGTACACGTCCCGTCAGTACCCCCATTCCTTGCCAGGAGTGGGCAGAGGCCCTCTACATCGTACTTGCACCAGAGGCCGGCCGCGCCGTACTTGCACTGGACGCCCGCCGCGCCTTTCGCATGGGTCGCGTCGTTCGCCTTGTCCGCGGCCCGGTCGATACCAACGCGCTGGTCGGTAGGCTCAACCGCCTTTTTGGCCCAGGTGTCCACCTGGGTGTAGTAGAGGAACATGGCCGTCACATCCTCGAGCTGGTGATCTCCGATGAAATAACCAACTTGGAGCTCAAGATCGCACTCCAGATGTACTGCGAGCGTGTCGACCTCTTGGACGAACGCCTGCATGAGTTCAGGCAGAGCCAAGAGCTACCGTAGGCAAGGGCTGCTAGTCATGGTCTCATGGACGTGTTTTATTTTGTTGAGTCATTTTGACGTGGATAGATATGTATTCACATCAATCATAGCATTGCTCTGTTTCAATGTGTGTACTATGTTTTCCGTTCTTATATGTTATGTTTTAATGTGTGTATATACGCTTTCCATTCTGTATATGTGGATGATAACAGCTAGATTCAAATTAGTATACAAAACAGATAGCAAATGGAATTCATAATATATATATATATTAATTGTTCATTAGTTCATCACAGAATATATAATATCATCGCATATACGTGATGATACTTAACTACTAGGTACAATGCATAAAATTGAAAATGAACAATACGAAAACTAATAATCCCTCCTGGGGCCAGTATTCTGGCAGCCCCTCGCGAGCAGCTCCCTGGTGCGTGGCGTCTTCCGAGTGCGGAGGTTGTACTCCGCCTCCTTCGCCTCGCAGCTCTTGATGTACCGATCTGCCTCTTGCTGGCGGACGACCGCGAACGATCTTGCCATTTCATTGGGCGCCCACCGGAGCTCCTCCTCGGTGGCACGCTGGAGCTTATCGGCCCACCTCCATGCAGCGATGAGGTGCCCAACGCCTTTGACCTTCCTCACGAAGTACCCGTCTTTGTACACCTCCTCCGCACGACGATGCACCCGCCCCCAAAGCTCTGCCGCCTCCTTTTTCTAGGCGGCATCACGGGCTTCACAGGACGCCTGGTACCTGGCTTCCTTCTCCGCCTTCTCCTTCTTGAAAGCCACTCGCCTGGCTTTCTCAGTCGGCGGCAGCGACTTCCACAGACAAAGATTGTACTGGCCCCAAAACCAATCCAAATTTGGGAGCTCTGGCGCAACCTCGTCCGGCGGCGCGTAGAGGTCCTCGTCGCTGCTATTGGAATGCGCATCCTCAGGGGGCGGCGACTCCTCGTCGGCGCGTGGGCAGACTGGCGGCGCCATGGCAGAGAGTTTAGAGAGAGAGAGGGCGAGCAAGGGGAGGATGTAGATGAGAATGCATATGGGATGACGTGAGCAAGGAAGTATTTATTGGCGGCCGGAATCTAGATCGACGGGAACAGTACACACGTCGGTCACCGGAATTTACTGTAGTTTGAATTACACATGATTCCCGCAGCAAAATCCGTGTGTGAACTTAATAGCTGACGGTTTCCAATACAGAACCATGTCTAATTAATGGCCACCGCCACTCAGCTACCAAACCTCGAGCCGTGAAAAAGAGTGCCAATTGTGTGGGGGCCGGTTGTCGTGCCAGATCTTTACATTTTCTTTTCAGAACACCAGATATTTACGTCGTCTGCTGATTTTTTAACTCGCACACAAGTACAAAAAATATGATTTTTTAAACCGTTATGGTTAGCCGTTGCATGTAGATGTAGTTCAAATTTGATTTACGGTCATTAAATGGCTAGAAAATCACTTAAATGTCTTTAAAAGGTCAAATGACCCCTAAAATTTTCCAAATTTTCACATGGCAGTTGTAGTAGTACAGGTGAAAAGTAGAAAAAAATTGAAGGCCGTAAGAGGAAGCTATCTCCCGTTCGTCATCAAACATGCATTGTTCCCTCTCAGAACCACGTGCCTTCTAGTGAGTTGCTCCGGTTTGTGAGGGGTGTGTGTCCAAACTTTTGTCAAACATGCCAATTTTTTTACCACATCATCTTGGTGGCATGACATTACATCAAGCAAGGTTTCATGTTTTTCTGACCATTTTTTATTGTTTGGAATTTAAATGCCATGGCACTGCATGCATGTGTCCATGCCGTGAGACCAATATGTTTGAAAATTCCTTCCAATTTACTGCACATGGAATTAACTCACACACAAGTTCACAAATATGATTTTTCAAACCGTTATGGTTAGCCATTGCATGTAAATGTAGTTCAAATTTGAATTACGGACATTAAATGGCTAGAAAATCACTTAAATGTCTTTAAAAGGTCAAATGACCCCTAAAATTTTCCAAAATTTCACATGATAGTTGTATTAGTGCACGTTAAATGTAGAAATAAAATTTGAAGGCCGTCACAGGTAGTTATCTCCCGTTCGTCATCAAACATGCATTGTTCCCTCTCGGAACCACGAGCTTTCTAGTGAGTTGCTTCGGTTTGTGAGGGGGGTGTGTCCAAACTTTCGTCAAACATGCCAATTTTTTACCACATCATCTTGGTGGCATGACATTACATCAAGCAAGGTTTCATGTTTTTCTGATCATTTTTTTACTTTTTGGAATTTATATGCCATGTCACTATGTGCATTTGTCCATGCCGTGAGACCAATATGTTTGAAAATTCCTTCTAATTTACTGCACATGGAATTAACTCGCACACAAGTACACAAATATGATTTATCAAACCATTATGGTTAGCTGTTGCATGTAGATGTAGTTCAAATTTGAATTACGGTCATTAAATGGCTAGAAAATCACTTAAATGTCTTTAAAAGGTCAAATGACCCCCGAATTTTTCCAAATTTTCACAAGACAGTTATATTAGTGCACGTTAAATGTATAAAAAATTGAAGGCCATAAGGGGAAGTTATCTCCCGTTTGTCATCAAACATGCATTGTTCCCTCTCGAAAACATGAGCCTTTTAGTGAGTTACTTCAGTTTGTGAGCGGGGGGGGGGGGGGGGGGGGAGTGTCCAAACTTTCGTCATACAGGCCAATTTTTTTACCACATCATCTTGGTGGCATGACATTACATCAAGCAAGGTTTCATGTGTTTCCGATCATTTTTTTATTTTTTGGAATTAAAATGCCATGGCACTCCATGCATGTGTCCATGCCGTGAGACCAATATGTTTGCAAATTCCTTCTAATTTACTACAGATGGAATGAACTAGCACACAAGTACACAAATATGATTTTTCAAACCGTTATGGTTAGCCGTTGCATGTAGATGTAGTTCAAATTTGAATTATGGTCATTAAATGGCTAGAAAATCACTTAAATGTCTTTAGAAGGCCAAATCACCCCTAAAATTTTCCAAATTTTCACATGACGGTTGTATTATTGCATGTTAAACATAGAAAAAAGTTGAAGGCCGTAAGAGGAAGTTATCTCCCGTTCGTCATCAAACATGCATTGTTCCCTCGGAACCACGAGCCTTCTAGTGGGTTGCTCCGGTTTGTGAGGGGTGTGTGTCCAAACTTTCGTCAAACAGTCCAATTTTTTTACCACACCATCTTGGTGGCATGACCGTACATCAAGCAAGGTTTCATGTTTTTCTCATCATTTTTTTATTTTTTGGAATTTAATTGCCATGGCACTCCATGCATGTGTCCATGCCGTGAGACCAATATGTTTGAAAATTCCTTGCAATTTACTGCACATGCAATTAAATCACACACAAGTACTAAAAATATGCCTTTTCAAACTGTTATGGTTAGCTGTTGCATGTACATGTAGTTCAAATTTGAATTACGGTCATTAAATGGATAGAAAATCACTTAAATGTCTTAAAATGTCAAATGATCCCTGAATTTTCCAAAATTTGACATGACAGTTGTATTAGTACTACAAATTTTCTCATACATTTAAAACACCATCCGTTGCCACTTTGCTCCAAATTCGTCTTTCACAGCTAATAAAAAATATCCACAACATCACACACAATTTGTTTGTAGGAACCGTTTGTGATGAAAATTTCTGGGTCTATTTAAGTCTTCGTCCTTAAGCTTCGCCGACTTGTTTGCTCCAGTGCCGGCAACCCCCGAATCCCCGAATCCCGATCCCCATTCCCGCACCCCCTTCTTTCAAAGATGACGCCATGGAAGCGCTTCGTGAAGGCCCATACGATAGCCGCGTCCTCCCGGAGCGCGGCCGCCAGCGCCGAGAGCGCGGTCGCCGGCGCCGAGAGCGCGGCCGCCTACGCCAAGAGTGCCACCACATCCGCATTGAGCACGGCCGCATCCGTCGAGAGGGCGTCTGCGGCAGCCGACAGGGCAGCTGCAGCAGCCGAGACAGCTGCAGCTGCTGCTGCAATGGCGGCTGCAAACGCCGAGAGCGCTCGAGCTGCCGTCTGTGCCATCGATGTCGCCCTGACCCGGGTCGAGGCCATCCACGCCAAGATCGAGGACGCACACGGCAAGATATTCGAGGCCACCTCGGAATCTAGCATGCAACCCACGTACGAAAAGGCAGCGATGGCCATGGAGCACCTGCTTCCTCATGAGATCGCCGAGCGGGAGCTCGAGATGCTGGAGGCGGCGGAGATTGAGGAGCGTCGGGAGGAGGAGTTGCGCGTGGCCGAGGTCGAGCTAGAGAAGAGTCTGTCCATCGAGGAATCGGTGGTGGAGTACCAATGCGATCTTTGGCGCAGCCACTACTACGAGTACTACAACCTTGAGGACGGCGCCGAGGACGAGGACGCAGTCGACTTTAGCAGGGGGCGTGGAGTCCACCAATGGCGGCATTTCGCCAGGACAAGTCATCGACCTCTCATCTCACACCGGTGATGCATAGGCCGGCGCAGAGGCGGATTTTTTTAAAATTATGCATAATTAGGATTTGTTTTTAATGCTGGTCTTTTGTTAGATCAATGTTAAGGTCAACTGGCTCTATTTAATTACTAAAATTACTCGATTCAGTAAGTGTAGTCTGTGTGTTGTACGCTCTTTTGTGTGTCCAAATTAGAAGGCGATGTTAAATTATGCAACGTCGTACCCGAGGAAATTTCCACCAAAATTTGAATTATCAAACTCATCCCATGCACATAAAGAAGAAGAATCGTTTGCGTTGCACACAATCGTTCCAAGTGAATGGTGTCCGGCGGCACCGCGCCTAAAGTTTCCCTCCACATTTCCAAATTTTGGGCCTACCACCAAAATATCTTCCCCCGCCCCTCCCCCCTTCCTACCCCCTTTTCTTCCCGGCCACAAGTCACATTTCCCCTATTTCCTCCTTCCTTCATTCCTTCCTAAGCTATAGCCGCTTCCTCGCTTGCTTCCTCACTCTCGCCGTCTCGCATCCTACCGTCGGGGTCGCCATGGTCTTCTTCAATGACCTCTCCAGTGGTTCCTCCTCCTCCTCCGACGACTCCTTCACCACCCGAGTATGCCTCTCTTCTCTCTCTCAGGCTATGACTTGGAATGAAGGATTTTAACCCGGCGGTCGATTTGAGTCACTTCTTCCTCTTGTAGCTCCCTAGGACCGCCAGTTGCAACGAATGGAGTGGTGTGGCTGAAGATCTATCTGCTCGTTGTCACCATCAATCTCCATGCGTGAAGCTAGTTGCGTTTGAATCTGTGGACAGTGGGAGGAAGTTTCTGGCATGTGCAGAGAAGGTTAGACCCTCTTTCGTAGTTCCAAATCATTTGTTATATGTGATTTAGACACTGTCACGGTCCCAACCCATTCATACCACACCTTCAACCAAACGCATTCTAAGACAGTGTCACAGTTTGTACCTAGTATCTAATAATGTTGCCATCTCATCAGTGGTGCCATTAGAAAATTATTTGGCACTGCTTCAGCAGTTTGTGCAGCCAACTTTGGTCCACACATCCGAGAAGCCAAGCAGCAAAATACTAAATCTTTATGGCACGAAGGAACTGGGCATCGGAGCAACTAGGTGCTCCGGAGTCTGGGTCCCTGATTTTTTCCACTGCGTCGTCTCGCTAGTGCAAGGCATCGGTGCGAGATGTAGCAACAGTTGTCTTTACACCGGTTTTAGCATACATAGTGGACGGCCTTAGTGCTATTAGTTCTTTGTTACTAAATTTGTGCATGTACACACCTCTTAGTATCAATTTGTTGTCATCCAAACACTGTTGCTATGCTGTTGCAGTTATATTTACCTTCCTCGTAAAATTTTCAATTTGTTATTTATAGTACATGAGTAAGAACTTGTAGCGTTGTTGTAGTTAATTATAGCTTCTGATGTTTCAGAATTTGGTTGTTGTCTCAGTAGCAATTAATTCATAATTAACCTGTTTCTTCAGTTTTTCAAAATAAGTATTGGTGATTTTCTATGTTGCTATAAACCCATTTCCCCTAAAATTGTTACTGATCTAGTTTTAAATATTATAGGATGAACGGAAGTGTTCTTACTTGGAGTGGGTTGATCAAGAGTGGCCACAGTCTTTGAAGATGTGCCTAGCAAAGCTCTGGAGCATGTATGAGGAAGAGAACAGAGGTAGGCTTAGAGAAAGTGTTTTCAAAAGGTGAAGAATATTTGAAGATGCCGGATAAAAAGAGGAAGGTGGAGAATGAGCTCAGATTTTTTAAGTCGAACTTTGCTAAGATGGTGTTGGCGAAAGAGGAGGCACTTTCCCAGTTGGAAAGTGCAAAACAGGTTCTTACTGAACTGAAAGCAGAGGTGGATAAGACGTGTCTGGATGATCTTGATTAGGGAAATGTAAAGATTGTTCTAATATTGTTCTTATGAAGTTGAACTAGCTATATGCTGTACTTTGCTGTTTTCAGGTAGCTATCGTACTGTGATGTTAAAATATATTTATGTGCCTAATATGAAATTGGCAAACAGCTCTTCGATATGAAATGTGAATTTGCATAATACTGGAATTATTAATTGTAAACCAATACACCTACTAAATGGCTCATGGAACTTTGCAAACGGTTCTAGCAGTAAAAGCGCTTGTGATGGATAGCCCGATGCCACACAGTTTTCTTCATCAAATCCTGTGTGATGTTGTTGATAAAAGCAAATGGTTAACCAAGGCAGAGCGTCTGTGATAGTTACACCTTTCACACACGAGCCTATACATAAAACTGTGTGGGATGTACATATGAACGGAAATGTTTTCCCTGGATTGACTATGTGAGATGTACATAAGAACCGAAACGTATTCCTTGGATTGACTGTGTGTGATATACATATGAACGTAAATGTTTTTCTGGGATTCGCCGTGTGGGATGTATATACGAATGGAGACAATTGGGTTTCGATGCCTCGCCCTATCGCACACGAGCTCATCTTGCCCCAGCCAGTGTGCCAGGAGGGCCTATCCCCGACGGTTTTTGGGTCATGTGGGAAGGACCCCCCTATCGCCCACACTCACTTGGCGACGGTCGCAAATGCCGTCGCAGAAAGGGGTTAAAAACCATTTGTATAGCACCGACGCGTACCAGTATACCCTCTCAATCTGGTGCCATTCCTGCCATCGGGTTTCGCCGTTGAACCAGGACCGGCCGATCGTGTCGTCCGCAGCGGGATGGTGGTTGGACCAATACCACCGCTCAACCACGACTATCTGGCCATTGCGGAGTCAAGCCATTATGTTCCGATGCATAGTCGAGCTGCTATCTGCACCGCCATCCAAGGTTTGCTCCACGAGGCTCAACTTTTCACCAGTAAAGCTACTGACCATCCGTTTGGCATAGGGATTTTTGGTTTTGTGGATTCCTTCTTCGGAGATACTGCAGTAGTTACTCCCCTAGAACAAGAAGATGAAGATCTGCTCATTACCTTTGTTCCTCACCATGAAGCGCTCAATCGCCGCACCACCACCTTTGGCCCAGAGATTTGGATGATGTACTTCGGCTTTCCATATGATTATCAGACAGATTATTACACTGACAAATCTCTTGGTGGCTTTGGTGCTCTGGTTTCTTGGTAGAATCCTCGAGAAGATTGAAGGTTCATGCTGATAAAGGCACGAGTTCTAAATCTACGCCTAGTGCCCAAGAGTTTTGTGGTTTGGCAGCTCGGCGGGGCTAGAGAGTACTGGACAGTGCAGATCACGATCCTCAGAAGCAATTACTGGAATGGACTCCTTCCTGTGGTGCCGCCGGCCGGTGAGGAACCACCATCTCCTGACGATAACCCACATCCCCAGTTTGGCTCGGACCTGATGGCGGAGCAACTTTACCAACAGCAAGTTCACAATTGGCTTGTCCAGATCGCTGCACCACCCAATGGCGCGCCGGAGGGTCAAGCAGCTCAGCACGTCCAGGCAAATGCGGGTTGGGGTGCATGGCCAGAACCACCAACGCCTCCTCTGCCCCCATTTCTCATGAACTATCAAGCCTGGCTCGCTGTCTAGGGTCTGCAGGTTCAAGATGGCTTAGTGCCTGAAAACGACATCACTGATAATGCTATGCAAGTGTGGAACGACTCCATCACCAATTCGGATGAGTCTGAATTAGTACCCTCTGAATTTGCTATGATCGTGGTGCCTGATACGTCTCCAACGTATCTATAATTTTTTATTGTTCCATGTTGTTTATTTATCAATCTTGGATGTTTTATAATCATTTTGTAGTCATTTTATATTATTTTTGGTACTAACCTATTTGTTGGAGATATGCCCTAGAGGCAATCATGTATGATGATATTTCCTATGTGTTTATGAATAAAGATAGTCCTTGGACATTATCAATGATGTGTATCAGCAAGTACGTGACTTGTTTGTGGGACTATGCATTGTATGATGACTGTCCTAAAAGGTCCCTAGTCGAAAGGGCTGTGTGGACGCGCAGCCGACTAGACTAGCATATGACACGGTCGATGGCTTGGTCTCACTAGCCATGGAGCATTGGCTGCTAACCGGATAATATGGACTTGGAAAGGTCTGGTCGGATTCAACGTAGTCGGATCCGAGTCGAGATAAGGTCCGAGTCGGACATACCCAACTATGGGACGCAGCGATATGTCATCTGTGAGTCTCTAGTACAACATACGTTCTGTGTCCTAAGACCTGAGCTGGCACATGTACTCGGGATGGTGACAGACTTGCTTTGGGCCGACCAAATGCTACTCCATGACTGGGTAGTTACAAAGGTATGTTTCAGGCTTGTACAGACCCATGCTGCGAGACATGGTCGAGCAAGATGGGATTTGCCCCTCCAATCAGGAGAGATATACTTTGGGCCCCTCATGTGATCCGACCAGGATAAGCATGGCCATGCAACAAGGATTATGAGATAATCCGGATTATGGTCGGCATCACTGGAACGAGAAAGGGGTCGGGCTAGCACAAGGATGACAGCCTCGCCTTGAGCCCGACAACATACATTGTGTGGCAAAAGGAATGGAAGTATGATGTACATGTTTGCCTAACCAGCTTCATAGTCTGCTTTGTGTTCGGCATGCCTTGCTAGAGGCCGCTACCAACCGTGCAGTTCGGAGGTGATCCGAACTGCGACCAAGCCGACTTGAACCTAAGGGATCATGCGCTTAAGGAAAGGAACCTACGAGGTCGGATCCAAGGACACTGGTCGGATGTGATCCGAGCTGTATTCGGATTGTGGCCAAGTAGACTTGTGGGCTTTAGGGTTCGTGTGAGGCCCAAGTGTTGAGCCTGCGACGGACGCCTATATAAAGTGGAGGTGCGGCACACTCATGCGGTTGATCGCTTCGGCGCTGTCACTAGGGTTTGCATGTGTTGCGAATAGACACCTCCACTCGCCGCCGGTTGTGTGATCGGATCTAGCAGTCTGCCGCACGATGTTCCTCCTGCACGCGCGGATACCGTTAGAGGCGGTGCACCTGCGCCGCTCCGGCGAACCTGTACGAGGGATCCAACGACTGGCCGTTCGAGGGGATAGGACGAGGAGGAGACGAACCACGCGGACGCGCTGCCCCAACTCTTCTTCCGCGCACGGCATTGCGCGTCTAGTGGTAACAAACTGTGATCCATCTCCCGTAGCATGTTCTTGGCTATTCTGTGCGTAGGAAATTTTAATTTGCAGTCGACGCACCCTACCATAGAACCCAACAGTGGTATCAGAGCCTCTGCTGTAGGATTTGGTTTCAGATCGTATGCATATTAGATATGTGAAGGCGGCAGATGAGATCTGTTGTCGTTGATGAGATCGGCTGTGTGCACGGTTGATGAGATCAACTGCACATGGGGATCAACGAGGCTATGTTTTCTGTCAATCAGGATCGATGAGGTCGTGACACGATCTACCCCTACCGGTCGGTTATCCGCCATCGGGGTTAACAGTGGAACGTAAACCCAAATCGGATTCGTGATGATCGATGAGATCGGTCAGATCAGAGAATTCGACGTGATCGGTGTGCGTAGCGCCTTGTATTTTGTACCCGTCACACAAACCGGTAGAATGCGATTCTATGCATAACTTTGTTTTGCAGGTTTGATGTGAATAGTATGGCTCATGTGTATGTGATGCATGTGTGTAATTTATACATGGCCTGCGTGTCATGTTTGTCAGCCGGCAGGAGCCAAAGTGCTGTAATTATAATGTGTAACGACCTGCGTGTCGACTTGTGATTCTCTATGTTAAATTCATTACTAGTTATAGTAGTTGGATAATAGAGATCAGGTTGGTGGCTTGGCGTCCCGGCATGACAAACAAGATGGAGTTCCTAGATGGTCATCAGAGTCGGAGCCGACCTGGAAGAACGTCCATGAAGGAGCCATACTATTTCGCAATATATGTTTATTTGTGATTGTTATGCTTCTTGTTTTCTATGCATGTTAGAATGGTAGAAAGAACCCTCATGAATATCAAGCGAATTGCCATCCCCGATGTTGCACCTTCGCACATCAAGTACGTCTAGTAGTGGGCTCATAAAATTGAGGTGCTGCTGGGTGTCCTTGAACTGAAGGGTTCGTGTCGGACATGGACATGCACTACATCAGGTTAACTTGACAAGGCTATCAAAAAGGTTTTGGGCCTTGTGGCAAAGAAGGTTGGGAGCCGGGGTATGAGATACCTTCTCGACCGACAGGAGTCGTATAGAGATACGATTAGCAAGGAGTTGCTTACCAGATAGGCATGTTGTCTAGCAGTGATGCTAAAGCTCACTAGTCGCATGTGCTAGTCGGATCCTGAATCACTGAGAGTTTGCGGAGGGATGCCAACTTCAGTGGGAGTATTATCGTTTAAGGCTAGAATTACTCTACATAAACACATTGCTTAGTGATTGCATATTTTCTGTTGTAGATCAATGGCACCACCTGCTCAAGCCAACTTTGCATTGAAATCAATTCTGGAAAAGGCTAAACTGAATGGAACAAACTTTACCACCTGGTATTGAATTTGAAAATTGTTCTCAAGCATGATAAAAAGGAACATGTTCTAGAGGATCCACTTCCAGAGGAACCTGCCAATAATGCTAGTGCCACAACTAAGAATGCCTACCAGAAACTCGTTGATGAATCAACGGAGATCAGTTGTCTGATGCTGGCTTGTACGGAGCCCGATTTGCAACGGCATTTCAAAAATGTTGAGGCTTACGATATGATCGAGAGTCTCAAGAGCATGTTTCAGACACAGGCTAGGACCGAAAGGTTCAACGTCTGGCGATCCTTGATGGATTGTAAGCTGAAGGAAGGTGATCCCTGAGCCCGCATGTGATCAAGATGATCGGATATGTGCAAGCTTTGGATAGGTTGGGCTTCCCGCTCTTGGATGAGCTGGCTACAGATGCAGTTCTGGGTTCTCTTCCGCCTAGCTATGGGACGTTCATCTCGAACTATCATATGCACGGCATGGATAATAAGCTCATTGAATTGCATGGGATGCTCAAAGTGGCAGAGCAGGATATTAAGAAAGGCACGCATCAAGTGTTGATGGTGCAGAAATCGGCTAAGTTCAAGAAGAGTTGGTTTAAGAACAAGGCTAAGGCAAAGGGCACGGAGATTGTAACCTCCGCCACTGCGCCGAAGTCTGGACCGGACTCAAAGACCATTTGCTATCATTGCAAGGAAACTGGTCACTGGAAGAGGAACTGTAGCAAGTGGCTTGCAGAGCATGGCAAGAAGTCCGGGAATGCTGCTTCAGGCAAAGGTACACTTGTTGCATATGTTATAGACATTTACCTTGCTGACATACCTAGTAGCTCTTGGGTATTTGATACCGGATCGGTTGTTCATATTTGCAACTGGATGCAGGGGCTGGTAAGAACTAGGCGTGTGGCACATGGGGAGATTGACATCAGGGTCAGCAACAAAGCAAGAGTTGCTGCGTTGGAGGTCGGTACGATGCAGCTCCAACTTCCTTCTGGATTTATTTTGGAATTGAATAATTGTTATTACATTCCTGCACTTAGTCGGAACATTATTTCTGTTATTACATTCCTGCACTTAGTCGGAGCATTGGATGCTAAACGGATAATATATACTTGGAAAGGTCTGGTCGGATTCGACGTAGTCAGATCTGAGTCGAGATAAGGTCCGAGTCCGACAGACCCAACTATGAGACGCAGCGATATGTCATCTGTGAGTCTCTAGTACAACATACATTCTATGTCCTAAGACCTAAGCTGGCACATGTACTCGGGATGGTGACAGACTTGCTTTGGGCCGACCAAACGCTACTCCGTGATTGGGTAGTTACAAAGGTAGGTTTCAGGCTTGTCCAGACCCATGCTACGAGACATGGTCGAGCAAGATGGGATTTTCCCCTCCGATCAGGAGAGATATACTCTGGGCCCCTCGTGTGATCCGACCAGGATAAGCATGGCCATGCGACAAGGATTATGAGATAATCCGGATTATGGTCGGCATCACTGGAACGAGAAAGGGGTTGGGCTAGCACAAGGATGACAGACTCGCCTTGAGCCCGACAACATATATCGTGTGGCAAAAGGAATGGAAGTATGATGTACAGGTTCGCCTAACCAGCTTCATAGTCTGCTTTGTGTTCGGCATGCCTTGCTAGAGGCCGCTACCAACCGTGCAGTTCGGAGGTGATCCGAACTGCGACCAAGCCGACTTGAACCTAAGGGGTCGCGTGCTTAAGGGAAGGAACCTACGAGGTCGGATCCAAGGACACTGGTCGGATGTGATCCGAGCTGTATTCAGATTGTGGCCAAGTAGACTTGTGGGCTTTAGGGTCCGTGCGAGGCCCAAGTGTTGAGCCTGCGACAGACACCTATATAAAGTGGAGGTGCGGCACACTCATGCGGTTGATCGCTTCGGTGCTGTCACTAGGGTTTGCATGTGTTGCGAATAGACACCTCCACTCGCCGCCGGTTGCACTACAAAAAAAATACACTTCCGTGATGATACGTGTTTGTCACAGTAGGTCACGTTTTCTGTCATGCAAGTACATCCATGACAAATTTATGACAGAATCAAGATAGTCATACCTGTGTTGTCGTAGAAGTGTTCCATGACATTACCAAATTTATCATCACGGAAGTGTCCACTTCCATGACGATAAATCGCGCGTCACAGAAGTGCTTTCGTCAAGGGTGACCGACACGTGGCATCCACCGTAACGGAACGCCGTTAAGCTATCGGGTCCGGTTTTGGATCCGATAACCTGTTAACAGCCCCGACTAATGGGGATTTTCCACGTGTAAAATCATCATTGGCTGGAGGAAACACGTGTCAGCTCACCGTTGGGACAGATGTCATCCACTCATTGGACGCAAGGCGCCTATGATACGTCGACACGTGGCACAGCCCAACAGAGGCCCATTCCTGTGAAAAGGCTGGCCCATTTGACTTGGTCAAAAGGTGGCGGGCCGGCCCACAGAAAGCCTGTTAACGGCTTGTTCGCATATAGCCCATTTACAGCCCGCTAACTCACGGCCCATTACGACCTAATGGAATTAGGCCCAGTAGCATCATCTGGGCCGTCCAATATGATTCCAGCCCGTTGTAACTTTTGGCCCATGTATGGCCCATGACGTATTTCGGCCCATATGAGTCCCTTTGTAACTCTTGGCCCAGTAATGGTCCGTGGTGAAACCGGCCCGTGATGAACAGTGTATCGCTTTATACCCATTAGTGGCCCATTATTCCATTGGGTCGTTTCCAGCCCGTGTTACCTTTCAGCCTTCTCAGAGCCCATTTATTCTTGGGCTCATTTCTAGCATTCGGTTACTTACGGCCCGTTACTGGCCTTTTCTGCTTGTGGGCCAAATTCAGCCCCTGGATATAGTCGGCCCGTTTGTGGCCCGTTAATCTGTTGGGCCATTTTCATAGCATCAACAAATACGGCCTATTAACGGCCCATTATGGTCAGCTCATAAAACGTACGATTTCCACTCTAGCCTGTTTACGGCCCCTTATACGGCCCGTACAAGGCCCATAGATGAGACGTCCCGTAGAAAGCCCATAGATCCTACGGGACGTAGAAGGCCCATTGACCCGACGGCCCATAGAAGGCCCATTTATCCGACGGCCCATAGAAGGCCCATGGATCCGACGGCCCATAGAAGGCCCATGGATCCGACA
The DNA here is from genome assembly GCF_002575655.3 of Aegilops tauschii subsp. strangulata. Taxonomy (NCBI): domain Eukaryota; kingdom Viridiplantae; phylum Streptophyta; class Magnoliopsida; order Poales; family Poaceae; genus Aegilops; species Aegilops tauschii. The sequence goes on along the minus strand of NC_053041.3, from coordinate 554,149,363 downwards.
GCCGATAGAAGCCCCATGGATTCGACGGCCGATGAAGGCCCATGGATCCGACAGCCGATAGAAGGCCCATGGATCATATGGCCTGTGGAGGGCCATGGTCACTACAATGTTTGGGCGAGTTGGCCCCCGTTTGAACGATATAGCATATTCAAAGAATTATCCTACTCTATACTATCACTTCTAAAAAACATACACTATACAATAAAGAGACTAAGGCATAGAAACGTCGAATAATCCTACACTATACAATAAAGAAATTACAGCCGATTATACCCACTGGGCATTATGGTTCGGCACCAGTGATAATAAAGCATACACAAACCGCAAATTACATACACTGGGCAAATACAGCTCATACATCATGGACGCGCATCAACATAACTTACCATTTGAACTATAATCTCTTCAGAAAATAGGATTGGCCGGATTTAGATAGCACAAATTTCAGTCTGCAAAATCTCCAATTCCTCTAGTTGATTGTACATTGAGAATCATGTACACGTTGTCTTGCCACCTCTAGTTGATGCTCGAGAACATCAGCACATTCCAATTCCAATCCATAATCAGTCGATAACGGCCATGCCGCACTGCTCGCAGATCTTTGTGTTGATGTCACTTCATCCTGAAATGTTTCTGTAAGTACACATGACTAGGGCAAAAATATAGTTACAAGAGTGAAGCGAGCAAGATAGACTATTTTGTACATGAAAAAACAAGACTAACAATAATGTTACACGTCATGAAGCATAAGCAGGTGATATTTTAAAAATTATAAAAAAGGTAGTCTGTGCAGCCTGCATACAGAAATCTCTCTTAGCTCACCAGAGGAGCATGATGTTGGGGCCCAATCCAAAACACAGACAAGTTACAAATTTAGACAACACGTTTCATAGAAGTAAGCAAGCAGTTGGCCATTCTGTAGCTCAATTAAAGTCTTAGGAAGCATAATGAACAGCAGAGGGTTTCATACAAACATACTACAGCAAGCAAAACTATGCAATCATTAGCCTAGTATAAACAAGATTGTGAGCCTCGTGCAATAATAGTTGGTTAATAGACTTCAAAGCTTCATGCACACTTCGGCAGAGTAATTAAATGGTGAGGCCTTTAATTATGTCAACTAATAGTTATACAAGTATGCAACATCTGGCATCATTCTTTGGGCATCTCATTAACTGAGGATAAATAAAGCAATTGAAAAGAGCAAATTAACTATGCCTGAAACAAACAAGGAATTGAACTGTTGAGTTGGATACAGTGACTTACCTTAACAGGTTGAAGAGGCTCAGCGCAGCTCCTACTTCTCTTGCAAGGCTCCTTCCTAACATCTTGTACTTGGAAATCCCTAATCTTATCTTCATTGCACCCCCTCTGCAAGGTGACACAAACTAGTTACTCGTCTCCTTGGAAGATAAATATGCATACTTTCCAGTCTGTGAACACAAAAGGATGAGATTATAACAAAACAACACCACATAATGAAACATGCCGCATCTCTTGCACTTGCACACAATGAAATGAGCATTTACTATGTATGCACTATGTAAAAACTAGGCATACCTTCGAACTGGATCTCCAGGTACTCTTGGAGAGCCTACTTTAGTGTACAAACAAACCTTTATGTCACCTATGAGTTAGAAAAGGCCCCACTACAGCAGCCCTTAGTGTTTAAATCATTGACAAGCTCTGTTAGAGTGTTAGGTCAAGAACAACAAGTAATCAAAGCAAACAGTCCTAGTATGGCTGGCTGATGCAAAGAAGCAATTGAACAAATGTGTGAGCAAATCTTACATATCAAGAAAAGAAGCAAAGATGGAGGCTTAAAGACCATCACTTGACTGACCAGATTTATGGGGCATTTAAACATCATGTGCAACATATGAACTAACATAAACATTGCATATTCCAGATTCTACAATGGAATGCACATGTATTTAGGTTATGCCATGTATGATGATACCTAAATGTACACTATACCAGGCAGGAGTGATTCATCATTGCACGCACAATTGAATTGCAGGTTAAGGGCCAGTTCTATCCCGCCTATTCAGGGCTTGTTGTCAAAATAAGCCATAAAAGATGTAAAGAAGTCATTTTTGAGTTATGGGCTTGGGCTTAACTAATTTCGCTTTGGAGGGGGATATTTCGGGTAGAACCTCACTAAAAATTGAAGGGAAGGGGAATAGTGAAATGACTCTGTTGTCTGCCTATATTACACTCAAAATGCAACTGCTGACGCCCACGTCACACCTCACCCTCAAGAAAAAACAAACACGCAAGCGTTCATTGGCCTGCCCGCTTGCATCTCCTCTCCCCTTTCCCTCTACCTCGATCCCCTGCCTGCAGCACTAGGGTTCCTCCAGCGAGCCGTCGCCACTGGTCCCATCTGGCCTGGTCCTCGACGATGCTCTGTCCAGCTAGGCTACATGGCCGGCGGGTAGGGGCAAATCTCCCTGGCCGCTCCTCCCTCTAGCGCCGCCCCTCATTCTCATGGTCTCCAGCAGCTGCTCCATTGTGGTTCGTCCAACGCACTACTCCGGCAGGCGCTGCACAACTACGGCTGATGCCACACTGTGGCAGAAGGCACCTTATTCCCCCTCCCCACCTCCCAGGCCGTGGCCTTGAGGTGCTATTGAAGGATGAGCTCATCCAACAAGGTGAGGATCTCCTCTGATTTTTTGCCAAATTTTCATTCTGATCCACTACACGATGAATTGCTATGAGCTTCTTCTGCTGCTGCTATATGATGCATTGCTATGAGCTGCTCCTGCTACTGCTATATGATGAATAGCTATGAGCTGCTGCTGCTATATGATGAATTTCTATGAGCTGCTGCTGGTGATATATGATGAATTGCTATGAGCTGCTGCTGCTGCTAAATGATGAGTTGCTATAAGCTGCTCCTGCTGCTGCTATATGATGAATTGCTATGAGCTGCTCCTGCTGATGCTATATGATGAATTGCTATGAGCTGCTCCTGCTGCTGCTATATGCTGAATTGCTATGAGCTTCTCCTGCTGCTGCTATATGATGAATTGCTATGAGCTGCTGCTGGTATATGATGAATTACACACTGCTGCTGTTGCTCCTTCTGTATGATGAGTTGCTATGAGCTGTTGCTGGTATATGATGAATTACACACTGCTGCTGCTGCTCCTTCTGTATGATGAGTTGCTATGAGCTGCTGCTGCTGCTGCTATATGATGCTTTCAGGTGGTGCTGCTATATGATAATAACCAGCCACTTGGACCATCGAATTTCAATAAATAATTGTTCTTCATTTAAATGTGGGTCATGCGTTCTTTGTTTAAATTAGGCAATGGGATCTCTATGGAAAACATTGACCAAAGTAGATTGTGCCAAGTAGATGTTATATTTGTATTTGCGTTTTGAGCAAATAGTGATGGTCTGTTTTCCTATCATATTAATTACTGCACTGGGTTCAATTTGTGATGTTTGCAAGTCAAATTAATTTTCATATGGGCAGCTAAATGAAAAAATATAATGCAATCTAGACTTTTCACTAATCATACCAAAGATAAGCTGAAAACGCAATGAAAAGAACTGGTTGGCTTATTACATGGAGCTTATATTCACAGGTGCTTATTTTCTTAGGATAACTCGTAATAACTGTCCCTAAGAAACTTGGCCAATAGAACTGACATACAAATAACATGTCACGATGATTGCAATGGAGGAGTGACGTACCATAGCACACTGTATAGGCTCAGCGTTGTCTCTCCTTTTTTTGTGATGTTCCATGAAATTGCCACATACATCTTGTACTTTTTCATTGTGTAACCCTATCTGCAAGTTGACACGGTTAATTTTAGACATCTCTACATGGTAGTACATTGCATATCCCTTGCGCATATTTAAACCACCAATTAATGATTGTGTGCATAGCATAAACTAGCCATGACTCTGTGTGTTGGACTAGCAGGCACTCTAAGGGAGCCTAATGTAGTGCACTAGAATTCCTACATGCCACCTACGATTTTGTGTAATGTACTGCCTCTGTTCCTAAATATATGTCTATGTAGAGATTCCAGTATGGACCACATACAGATGTATATAGATGCATTTTCTAGTGTAGATTCACTCATTTTGCTCTGTATGTAGCCTATAGTGGAATCTCTAGAAAGACTTATATTTAGGAATGGAGGTATGAGGTAGTATCATGTATGACATCTACATAGCTAATTTAGCAGCCAGTAGTAGAAATCATTGTCTGCACAAAGGGATTACTAGTCGAAAATCCTAGCAAAGCACACTGGCAGGCACAGAACAATACAAGAGAGAGAGACGCGCTTACAAGATCATAGCAATGCCTTGGTCCAGGATCTTGGTTGGCCAAGCTATTAGATCCAGAAGAAACATCGTCCTTGTAGTTTTTGCCAGCTGCATAATAGGTAACAGCGACCTGTTAGTATATTTGAAGTACATCGGGCAGGTGATGCTGGACGGGTTTAAAGGTGACAAGTACCTAGGCCGTGGCGGGTGCTTGGCATCTTGCCAGACGGTGGGAATCAGGTTAGAAACGTCAAGGGTGATGACGCCGCGCTGGATGTCGGGGTCCGGTAAGGAGATCTAGAACCGTCGAGTAGGGTGTTTGTGGAGCGGCTCTGGTAGGGTGGACTATGGTGTGGGCGAAGCGGATCTGTGGCCGTGGACGAGGGCATAGGTGAAGCTGCTCCGGTGGTTGGGTTAAGGATGGTGTCGACGATGCGGATCTGCGACCGTGGACGGGGCGTCAGAAGCTGCTCCGGTAGGTTGGATGAGGGTGCGAGGAAGCGGATCTGAGGCCGTGGACTTGTGAGTTGGCAAAGCAGCCCCGTTAGGGTTGAAAATGGTATAGGCGAAGCTACTCCGGTGGGGTTGACGATGGTGTCAGCGAAGCGGCTCCGGTATGGTTGAGGACGGTGTCAGCGAAGAGGATCAGAGGCCGTCGATGGGGGCGTCGGTGGGGCGGCTCCGGGGGGGTGTGGACGAAGCGTCTCCGGTGGGGAGTACGAATGAGCCGCTGGAGATGCTCTGCGGTTGATGAGAGTACCGGCGAAGCAGATCTGGCGCCGTGGACAAGGCCGACACAGAATGGGCTGTGGTACAGTGGTGGATGAGTAGTCTACTTGTTTCTAGGGGAGGTGGGAGGGGTAGATGCGGCCGCAGAAGCAGATCCGGCGAGGTGGACGCCGCTGGCAGTGAATGGGCTCTAGTACGCCGGTGGATGAGCAGTCTAGGGTTTCGAGAGGGGAGGGGAGAAAGGCCGATGAAGTACGGACGGCGTGATGTGAGATGCTCTGGTGCTGTGGAGTTACTCGTTTTTGCGGGAGGGGGAGAGGAAATGGGGGTGTCGTGTAGTGGGGGGAACCGGAAGTTACCAAAGCAGCCCCGACCTATTATGTAGATCAGGGCGGTATTGTAACTGTTGGTGTCCGTGCACCAAGGACAAAAGGGGAATTTCGCATGCTAAAGACTAAGGTGGCAGAAATTTTAGAAGGAGGCAGGAGATTTTGCCGCCCGCAGGATCGTTCGTATCCAGTTTCAACTAATGTTGGACCGTGCTAGCGGGATGGTCATGCGAGACTGTGTACACGGGGCACGCGTCAGCAGTTAATAACTGGTGTGAAGTCCACCCCAAAAAAAAGACAATAACTCGGGATGATGCGCCGATAACTTGGACGTTCACACGGGCGCGGCCAATCGTACGGGTGTAGTGGCGCGTTCACAAAAAAGGGATCAAACGCTCAGCCTATGCATTTCTCGTGTAAATAGATAATTTAGTGCAATTGGTCATTTACTTTAAACATAATGCATTGACGTGTTAGTGTAGAGGCGCACAAAAAGAAATGGATATTGTAGTCCACTACTTAAAAGTGTTACCTCATATGATTACATACCCTCCATTTCATAAACTGCGTACCCGTTGAATTCATATATGAATATTACATATATTACTTCATAATAGAACCTTAAATCATCCAAGACTAATGATTTTGAATGCAAGAGTAACAATGGTCCATGTACATGATAGCTACATTGGTTGTTTCAAGAAACATCACTGTAACTTTGGCATGCACAAAGGCATCCGGATTAACTTTGATCCTTGGATGTCTCAATTACGACAGGCAGTGATGTGGTTCAAGCCTTCAGGTTGATAGGTAATTGGGCTGTTGCGTCGAAAGGGTGGAGTACTGGTGTCTCCGGATCATTGGTCGCTAAAGCGGGGCTACAAATTATGATGGTGTTGGATCATCTTTTCGAATGACTTTGTTGTCTTTGCTGCTTGTTCTGGATGGGTAGTTCTTTCTTTTGTTATGCATATTCCTTGTCATTTGGTCATCCTCGTCTATGTCACTCTTACTACGTAATAGTTGCCTCTGTTTAGAATGTCATTCTCGTCTGGATCATGAGAGTCTGAGCGCTGCAAATGGGTGCGTTTTGGTGGTGTAGCAAGACTTCTTATGAACTATCATGTCTTGCTGTTTATGTCAGTAGTAGTCACTAGTCAGTGTTTGAATGTTGTATATATCGTTGTTTCGAACTGTTTATTGTCTCGAACTACTGGTGGGCTAAATGAGGGCATCACCATTCTCCAGTGTTCAGAGTGTATCTCCTTTTTTCAAGTTATATAATTTGAGCTCAGTGTCTTTTCGATGATGTACACTTGTTTGGGCCAGTGAGGTGTCGTTGAATATGGGCCGAGTAGTAACGCAATGCCAAACATGTCAATTATGACTCTCAGGCCGGGCTCTCAAAAGATCCTCAAAAAAAGGCCAGGCTCTCCAAAAAAGAAAGAATAAGGACTCTTAGGCCGACATGTGGGCGCCGCCGGTGTTTTCGTGCGCTTGCGCGCCGAGAGCATATTGGCGCGTGTTCGAAATTCAAGCTACCTTTTCATCCCCAATCTCCCGCCCCTCCCCCACCTCTGGAATCTCGATTCCTACTCCAGTTTCCCCAAATCCCCCTCCTGTACTCCCTGTACTCAAGCTCACTATCATGTCGCCGGTCAAAGCGGATCTCCGAGCCGGAGATCCTGAGGTCCGTCCTGCCTTCGGTCGCTGCGTGCTGTCGCTGAACAGTGGCATGGCGGCGCTTGACGACCAGTTTGCTGGAAAATTGCTGATGGTAACCATCAATGGCGACCGGCCTCCCGTCTCGCCGGACGACCTTGTCAAAGCTCTTGGCATTGCACACAGCATCCAAATAAGTGACTTTCTCATCGAAGTCTGTCCGCCACCGGCTGATTTCTTCGTCAGGTTCCGGACAACTTTCGACTGCAGTCGTGTATTTGAATCTTCCCGGTGTTTGTTCTGCGATGGCGTGCTGGTGAGCTTTGATCGGTGGCACCCAGGATGGGGCTCGGTGCCCTCTGAGCTTGAGTTTTTAACAAAGCTTATCTTCCATGGCATGCCTCGACGTGCTTGGAACAACGAGTCCATGAATGAGCTTATCAACGACCTTGGAGGTGAGCTCGCAAGTATGTTTGTTCCTCCAGACAGCTGGGCTCTGACGGTTATGGCATGGATGAAGAAGTCGTCCACCATATCGAAGGTGATTGGTGTTGAGATACCAGTGCAGGAATCGGGGTTGTACTATTCGTCGCCACCAAGGCCACCGCGGACCACGTTAGGGATGTACCTGTATCGAGTGTTTGTGCATGTCAAAGAAGTGGTCAATCCATCAATCGAAGTTCTGCCGCCGCCGCTGGTGCCAGGGTCCATCGACGACGTCCATTACGGGAGTCAACGTCAGACTTTTCCTGTGTTGCTCGGAATGATGGATGGCACAGGGCCTACTCCATCGTGCGGCGGAGGCCACTGCTTCTTTGGGAGAAGAGGCAGGGCTGGCTGCCTGGATGTGCTCTAATTTGAGGTAACAACTGAATCTTGTCAGATACTAGTTAAATCCAAGCTATGGGTGTGAAGCACTGATGTGCCAGTACATTTGATTGTGACCTGTTCTAATTTTGTACATGAACTTAATGTGCTAGCAGAACTTATTGTGTTGTCTGTCTGTTTTCTTTGCACAACATTGAAGATATTTCCCCGTCATTGATAAAGATGATGAACCGTTATGTACGAGTTCGTTGGTTTAAACATAGCCCTACCCGTAGCGATCCACTGCTTCCATCCTGATTGTGCCGCCTGCGTGAAATTTTTGTATGCAAGTTCAGTGTGCTATGATGTTCTATATGATTGTGTCAACTATATAAGTTTTTACTGAGCATCAGCAATGCATATGGCTAAAAGATGTATTTACGAGCATCGACCGATGGGTCTCTCTCTCACACACACACGCACACATGCACAAGTGGGACCCGTTGAATTATTTCTTTGCTCGTGACAACTCTTAATTAGGTTCCACTGTAATCTAACTTTTTTCTTAAGTTACTAATTGAGCTCAGTGACTTCAAAAAGTTGTATCGAAGCCTTGTTTGGGCCTTTCCGGCGTCGCTGAATGTGGGCTGAGTAGCCATGTTAGGTTGTACTGTACTTTTTTTCAACATCAACAATGCAACTGGGCCGACAGTTGTACACAATATCCGGGTCAACTTGTTATTCTCCGCCCCGCTGGGCTGCAAACTTTCCTAGGAGGTATGCATTAGGCTTAACAAGAAAATGGACTTTAAAAATAATAAATGGGATGTAATTATAATAAATGGGCAGTAACTATAAAAAAAATGCACCAAACACGTAATTAGTTTAAAAATATATTATTTTTGGAATTTGAAAATTTTAATTTCATTACTTGTTGTGCGTGCAATATTTCGTTGGATTTTAACGTAATACAACTTTATTTTGAAATTATATTTAATCTGACTAGAAATTTCGGATAAAAATATTTTGGATCCCATAAAAATGTGGGATTTTTTTTGAATTCTGTTTTGAGCGGTTGGTTGAAATTATTAATCGTTGCCCTAGCTAGAAAATGGGCTGTACTTTTAACAAACTGTAAATGGGCTATAGTAAATTCCATTAGAATTAAAAAATGGGCTGTACATTCTTACAAATCGCAAATGGGCTATATGTTCTCCGCCACACACTTGTGGGCCTTCTAAGTTGACGCGTCCCCTAAAAAAACTAAGTTGACGCGTATGCAAGGCTTTGTCAACAACACACGGTTCTGGCAGCTGTGGTCGTTGGATGTCCATCCAACAGATGTCGTGCTTCTTCTTCAAGCTCGGATATTCTTGCTTGCCGCCCAAAAATGATTTCTCCCCCTGACATCTGGGGCGCACCGTTTCAGAGGCTGGCCTGTGAGCCTACTAAGTTGACGCGTACCAAGGGCTTTGTCAACTTAGTCAATATAAACGATTCTAGCTGCAGTGACCATACGATGTCCATCCAACGGCCGTAGTGCTTCTTCAACCTCTGGTCTTCTTGCTCCAGCCGCCCAAAGCAGCGCCGGTTGTGTCGCGTGCTCGTGCCTCCCGTGGCCGGCTGTGATGCCACGGAGGCCTCACCGCCCCCTACTACTCCCACCGCTGGCCAGGCCATCCCTCTACTCACCCACACCCCCTGTTATTCTGCGGCGACGGCAGCCTCACACCGCAGCCGAACCAGTGAACCCTCGTACTCCTCTCCGCGCGGGCTACCACTGCCTTGTCTTCCCCGGCTCCGCGTCGTCCCCTTCCTAGGCCTCGCCGTCGTCCACCGCCCTGGTGCTCTCGGCGCGGCGTGGTCAATGTGGTCAAGGAACGGCGTCCATCGGACATGGGCTATACATGGAGAGGCTGACAGCTGGGTCCACGGCCGCAGCAAGGAAGTGCCTCCTTATTACGCGCAAAATAATTATTCCTCCACCTGACAGTTGGGACCCACCGGACGGGCCACCGTATTTCATGAAAAAACATTTCCCCCTGACTGCTGGGACCCACCAGCTACATCTTCGCATGCAAGGAAGTGCGTCCGGGCAAAAAAAAACGATTCGCCCCCCTGACTATTGGGACCCACCAGCTACATCTTCGCACGCAAGGAAGTGTCTGACAGTCGGGACCCACCTGGTCGAAGCGTACGTAGCGTTGTCATTCTGGTCGCGAACGTGTACGTACATACTAGTCGATGTAGAGGCGCGCACGTAGCATGTACACGTACGTACAGCGGCCACTGTGCAAGAAAGAAAATACGGCCAAGTACGTACATACGGGCGGGGTCTCGAATGCCTACTCGCGCATACGTACGGCCAGGGCTCGTGTACATGGCTGGGTCGGAACGGAGAAACTGCGTCGTCGTCGTGTTCATGGGGAGCCAACCGGCTGGGTCGAAACGGAATGCGTCGTCGTGTTCATCGGGAGGGCTTGGACGGAACAACCGATGGAAACGAGGCCTGGCGTGCCGCAGAACGGAGTAAACGGCCTTGTGTTCGACCGGCCACGTTCGAAACGGGATCCTGTTCATCGTGAGGGGTCTGGCGTACCGCAAAACGGAGGAAACGGACCTCCTACAGTCGAAACGGGGGTCCTGTTGATCGGAAGGGTGTGGCGTACCGCAAAATGGAGGAAACGAACTTTTGTTGGAGCGCTACGGTCGAAATGGGGGTCCTGTTCATCGGGAGGGGTCTGGCGTACCGCAAAACAGGACTCCACGGGATACTGTTCATCTCCACCGCCGACGCCCTCCAGCCTCCATAGGCTACTGTTCATCCTCCGTCGACCTCCTCCAGCCTCCACCTGCGACTGTTCATCCACGGGCTCCTGTTCATCCAGCCTCCACCGCGCGCTACTCCACCGGCTACTGTTCAACCAGCCCTCTCCACGGGCTCCTGTTCAACCACCCCTTCACGGGCTACTGTTCATCCAGCCCTCCACCGTCTACTCTTCATCCCGCCCTCCACGGGGTGGTCCTGTTCATCCAGCCCTCTAGAGGATCTTGTTCATCCAGCCCCAACCGGCTCGATCGATCAGGGTCCTGTTCTTCCAAAGGCAACACCACGGGGTCCTGTTCATCCACCCCCACCGGGAACTATTCATCCAAACCCCCCCAGCAACGCTCACTGTTCATCTAGAGGCAACATTGATCGACTTCAGTTAGCAGCAGTAGCGAAGGAATCGCTCGATCGGGCTCAGTTAACAGCCATCGATCGATCGCTCGGGTTCAGTAACGCGTAGCTTGCAGTGCAATCGCTCGGGTTCAGTTAGAGCCCAACGCCTCGCTCGGGTTCAGTTAGAGCCCAATGCCTCACACCCACGCGCGTGCGTGTACGAGAGAAACGCGCATCGCTCGGCCCCGACCACCCACCGTAATCGGGAACACCCCGATATTTTCCTCGCCCTCGCTTCTACCATGGTTTTTTTCCATCATGGACGGCCCAAAAAATGTCATGCAGCTGCGTCTCCGGCCCGCCCAGGATGAAAAGCCTATTTTCTATCATGATTTTTTGTCATAGAAGTAGGAGCCCACCACATTAATGATGATACCGGGTTTTGTCACAATTATCGTCATAGAAGTGTCATAAGTATGGCATAAATTTTTTTCGTTCGGCCCAAAATGTCACGGATGTGCCTTTTTTGTAGTGTTGTGTGATCGGACCTAGCAGTCCGCCGCACGACGTTCCTCCTGCACGCGCAGATACCGTTAGAGGCGGTGCACCTGCGCCGCTCCGGCGAACCTGTACGAGGGATCCGACGACCGACCGTTCGAGGGGATCGGACGAGGAGGAGATGAACCACGCGGACGCACTGCCCCAACTCTTCTTCCCCTGCACGACACTGCGCGTCTAGTGGTAACAAACTGTGATCCATCTCTCGTGGCATGTTCTTGGCTGTTCTGCGCGTAGGAAATTTTAATTTGCAGTCGACGCACCCTACCGTAGAACCCAACACTATTGACATAGTGCGAAGTGCCAGTTGCTGTTTTTTCCATGTTTTTTACATCGCAGGAAATCAATATCAAATGGAGTCCAAATGCCATGAAACTCCACGATGATTTTTTTATGGGCCAGAAGGAAGGCAATGGGCCCTGGTTGCACCTGGGGGGTGCCCCAAGGGGGGCACAACCCACCACGGCGTGCTAGGAGGCCCTGGCGCGCCCTGGTGGGTTGTGCCCACCTCGAGTGCCCCCCGGACCGCCTCTTTGCTCTATAAATACCCCAAAAATACTAGAACCCTAGAAGCATCGACGAAACATTCATCCAGCCGCCGTAGAGTCCAAAACCACCAGATCCAATCTAGACACCATCACGGAGGGGTTCACCACTTCCATTGGTGCCTCTCCGATGATGCGTGAGTAGTTCTTTGTAGACCTTCGGGTCCGTAGTTAGTAGCTAGATGGCTTTCTCTCTCTCGCTGAATTCTCAATACAATGGTCTCTTGGAGATCCATATGATGTAACTCTTTTGCGGTGTGTTTGTTGGGATCTGATGAACTTCGAGTTTACGATTAGTCATATCTTTTTATATCCATGAAAGTTATTTGAGTTTCTTTGATCTCTTATATGCATGATCTCTTATAGTCTTGTATTTCTTCTCTGATATTTGGGTTTTGTTTGGCAAACTTGATATATTTATCTTGCAATGGGAAGAGGTGCCCGGTAGTGGGTTTGATCTTATGGTGCTTGATCCCAGTGACAGAAAGGGAACCAATACATATGTATCGTTGCTACTAAGGATAAAAAGACGAGATCTATATCTATCGCCATATAGATAAACGGATCTTGTCTACATCATGTCATCATTCTCATTGCATTACTCCATTTTTCCATGAACTTAATACACTAGATGCATGCTGGATAGCGGTCGATGTGTGGAGTAATAGTAGTAGATGCAGGCAGGAGTCGGTCTACTAATCTTGGACGTGATGCCTATGTAATGATCATTGCCTGGATATTGTCATAATTATTTGAAGTTCTATCAATTGCCCAACAGTAAATTGTTTACCCACCGTTTGCTATCTTTCTCGAGAGAAGCCAGTAGTGAAATCTACGGCACCGGGTCTTCTTTCTCATATATTTGCTTTGCGATCTATTTTATTTGCTCTTTTTATTCAGATCTATTAAACCAAAAATACAAAAATACTTTGCTGCACTTTATTTTATTTGCGATCTATTATTTCAATCTATTACAACTTTATCCCATCAACACGCAATTTCTGGCGCCACACCCCGAAAGGGATTGACAACCCCTTTAACACGTCGGGTTGCGAGGTGTTGTTATTTGTGTGCAGGGGCTATTTACGTTGTGTTGCTTGGTTCTCCTACTGGTTCAATAACCTTGGTTTCCTTTCCGAGGGAAATACCTATCGCCGCTGTGCTGCATCATCCCTTCCTCTTTGGGGAAATACCAACATAGTTTCAAGCGACATCAAAAGGAATTTCTGGCGCCGTTGCCGGGGAGGATCTTCAACATAACTAGGTTCCTAATCACAAATCTCATCTCCTTGCAATTTACATTATTTGCCATTTGCCTCTCGTTTTCCTCTCCCCCAGTTCACAAAATTTGCCATTTTATTCGCCTCTCTTTTTTCATTCGCTGTTTTCTTGCTGGATCTGTTTTTGCGTGTGAGATCTTGTTTGCTGTTATGGAAAATTCCTCCTCTATTGCTTGCACCCCCGAGAACGAGGTTCTCAACTTTAAACAAAGGGGAGGAGAAATTTTAAAAGATGCTTGGTATAGAATTTGCAATGCTCATAATAGATATATCCGTAAGCAATGTACCATTGTGCTTCTGCGTTGTTTTTATGTTGGCATCACCACTTGGTATAGATTCGTCCTTATACGATTACCGGTGGAAATTTCTTGATGATTCCTCCTTTTGATGCTCTTAATGCTATGGGAAATTTGGTGGGCTCACCAGCTCTTATGGTTAATGAAACAATTTTGACTCTTGAGCATGTTATGGAAAGTCAAGATGCTATCGAAAAGAAACTGCTCACTGAAGGTCATATGGAAATTATACATAAAAAGATGCATAATTTTGCTACTAATTTTGGGTCAAAAGCGGGCGATATTTTTAAGTTATTAAAAGAGAGGGGTACTTTAATCCATGAAAGAACAGAATAAAGTCCATCTCGGATCGGTAAATTGGAAGAAATATTTAGTAATATAAGCACGACTTTTACTACCACTAAAATTATTGAGGAAACTCCCGTAAAGAGTAGGAGATCCAGAAACAAGGGTGCAACTTCTAGTGATAGCAATAAAGGAGATCTTAAGATGATTAGTATCCACCCTGATTTTGTTGAAGTGATAAGAGATCCTTTTTGCAAGAATGAAATCTGAATTTATTCCTAGGAGTGTTTTTATTGAAAATCTCTATGCTAAATCTTTGAGGGATTCTAAGTGTTTGATTGAAGAGTTGGACAAAGATGACAAAACTTAGATCCTTGCTTTACGCTTAGCTAAGGGCGTAAAACTATAGCGCTCTTGTTGGGAGGCAACCCAATGAATAAAATTTATTTTTGCTTTTTGCTTTCTGTTCTTTCGTGTTTACACAATTATGCTACTGTTATGATTGTGTTTTTTGTGTTTTAATTAGTGTTTGTGCCAAGTAAATCCTTTAGGATCTTCTTGGGTGATAGTTGTTTGATCTTGCTGAAAAAGACAGAAACGTTGCGCTCACCAAAATAATTTTCATAAATCACAAAAAAAAAGATTTTGCTCTGATTCTTTTTGCAGAATATTAATATACAATTTACCCTGTCCGTCCTAATTTGGTAGAATTTTTGGAGTTCAAGAAGTATTCGCTAAAGTCAAATTATTACAGACTGTTATGTTTTGACAGATTCTGTTTTCTTTGTCTTGTGTGCTTATTTTGATGGATCTATGGTTTTCTTTGATGAGTTTTTGCCATAGAAAAGTTGGAATACATTAGATATAATACAAAAAAAATATGAATTGGTTTGATACAACACTTATAGTAGTAGTTTGCTTTCTTATACTAACGGATCTCACAAAGGTTTTGTTGAGTTTTGTGTGATTGAAGTTTTGAAGTTTTGGGTCATCTTACGATGGATGAAGGAAGGATGCAAGAGCCTAAGCTTGGGGATGCTCCGGCATCCCAAGCTATTATCCAAGATTGAGCAACCAACTAAGCTTGGGGATGCCGCCGAGTTGCATCCCCGCTTTCTTCCAACAACTATCAGTATTTTACTCGAGGCTATATTTTTATTCATCACATGATATGTGTTTTGCTTGGAGCGTCTTGTATGATATGTGTCTTTGCTTGTTTTATTTTGTGTTTTAAGTCATCAATCCTTTCTGGACACACCTATTTGAGAGAGCCAAAATTATGTCATGACTTGTTAGAATTGCTCTCTGTGCTTCACTTAAATCTTTTATGAGCTAGGACTTGCTCTAGTGCTTCACTTATATCTTTATGAGCACGGTGTGGTTTGTTATTTTTGAAGAAATGCTCTCTTGCTTCACTTAGATTTATTTGAGAGTTAGTAAAATTTTGAAGAAATTCTCTCTTGCTTCACTTAAATTATTTTGAGAGAAAGAAAAAGAATTGTGCTCATCATCTTCACTTATATTTGTTTGAGCTTATGAAAATCAACACATGAAAATTAGTCCCAAAGTGATAGATATCCAAGAAGGATAAAGTAAGAAATGTCATGAAGATCATTGGACAAAATAAACTTGATTCTTAGTAATAGTTTTGAGATATAATGATGTGATATGTGAGTTATGTTGATGAGTAATTGTGCTCTAGTAAGAATATTGGTGTTATGGTTTGTGATTCCCTATGCATGCACGGAAGTCAATAATCATGCAATGAAAATAATATCCTACTTGTGGTGCATTATTCGGTGTTAATTATGCTTAATGCTTTCTTATGAGATTATTCGTTTCTTGGTTGGTCGCTTCTCAATCCTTTTGCTAGCCTTCATTTTGCACCAAGTATGATCTCTACTTGTGCATCCAAAATCCTTTAAACCAATTTTGCCACATGAATCCACTATATCTACCTATATGCGGTATTCTTTTGCCGTTCTAAGCAAATTTGAATGTGCCATCTCTAATTTTCAAAATAAACTTCTCTTTTGTATGTTTGTTTCGTTCACGGAGCGGTAACGGGTGACTAATATTTTCCATGCTAGATGTGTTATTCTCACGACGAGTGTTTATTCACTTGTCATTGCACGAGAGTAAGGCAAAGGTTTTAGGGATACCCAGTCCCGAAATGCAAAAATGAATTTACTTTATGTTGTCAAATAATAAATTCGTTGGAAAGTGTTGGTATGGAGGGCACCCGTGGATACGGTTAGCCATGGAAAGTGAAAGAATGGTGGAAAAAGGAATAAACTTTATTTTCTGTTTGGGAACCGCCTATGGCATATCTAGCATGGAAAGTGTTCGTAGCTCTGAGTCGTTTTCTGTAACGCCCCAGATCCGTTGCGCCACGTGTCTTCCATTTATTCGCCGTCGTTGCCTTGTCATTTGCTTGCGTGTTGCATTTTGCCATGTCATCATCTGCATTTCATCTGCATGTGTTTCAAAACTTGCATCCGGTCCTTTTCCCCGTTGTCCGTTTCGCGATCCGACAGTCCCACACGCGCCCGTCGCCCCTCTCAGACCTTATTTCGTGAGTGGGAGAAAAACGTTCTCGGAATGGGTCGAGATTTGCCGAGTGGCCTTGGTATAGCACCGACAGACCGCCCGTCAAATTTGGTTCCATTTGGAGTTTGTTTGATGCCCCAACGGTTAACCGCGTAGCCCAAAACCCCCCTTCTCTTTGCAGCCCACTAACCCATCTAAACCCCCTCCATGCTCTCGTTCGTTCGATCACGATCGTGTGGGCGAAAACCGCACCTCGTTTGGACTCTCCTAGCTCCCTCTATCTATATATATGTGTGCCTCTCCCGAAATTCGCGGTGCAAACCCTAGATCAACTCCCCCTATGCGTCGCTGGACATGTCCGTCCGCGCCGGACATCGTCGCGCCGCCGCTCCCGGCCAGTGGCATCGTGCCACGTGTCCCGCTCGCCTCGCCGGCTCCCCAGCAGCCGCCGCGGGCCCGCCGAAGCCCGCGTGAGGCCTGCCCGGCCCGAAGCCGCGCCGCCGTAGGCCATCGGGGCCGGATCGCCCTACGCCTCCCGCGTCCTCGTGCTCCGCCGCCGCCGTGGTCGCCCGCGCCGCCCCTCTGCGACGCCGGCCACCGACGACCTCGCCGGACGCGAGCTCCGTCGCCCCTCCACGCTGTCCCTACCGACCCGCGCCTCCCTCGCCGAGCTCCTCGCCGACTGCGCCGTCTCCGGCGACCTCGCCGGCGTCGGCCGCCGCCCCGCCTCGGATCCGGTCGGGTGGGATGAGATCCACCCGACCACCGATCCAAACACGCCTTCCCCGCCCGGATCTCCGCGTCCCGCTTCGTCCCGTCCAGATTTCGGAGTGGTAAATTTCTGCTAAGTCCCGAAATTGTTGCATTATGTTGCCCTGTTCATCATGCCATAACTTCATGCTCGTTGCTCCGATTTGTGCATGTAATATATCGTAATGGTCGTCATGAGATGCTCTTCATTTTGTTCTATTGTGCCATGCTTGTTTGAGTTCATCTTGATGCCCTAATCACCATTGCAAGAGTGCTATATGATGTCAACTGTTGTCTGTTATCAGAACTTGATGATTTGTCTTTTTCATTGCATTTTGTGTGTGCATCCTATGAGCATGAGTTGTACATGTGTTTGGTACTACATCATGCCATCTTTACAGTGGTTCTTGTCTTGTATTTTTGTGATATATGTGGTGACTAGCACAAGCATGCAAAGTAGCCTCCGTGATGTTGCTGATTTCTGTGACTGATTTCTGCCAAGTCTGAGTCTGTTATATTTTGTTGCCATGTAAACCTGATGTCATCATGAGTTCTATGCATAATCTGGAGATGTTCACTAAGGATGTTTTGTTATACATCTTATGCTCTTTCCATCCATTCCCTTGTTTGCATTTATAGCCTGCTGTAGCTTGTTGTTATCATGCTCCAAACTTGCTAAATAATGTTGCTGTCAGCCTGTTAAGATGAAGTTCGTTATTGCCATGTGTTTTGCTAGTGATCCATGTACCCTATGACTATGATATTGCCATTCTTAGCTTCATATTTATGCCATCTTACTTCTGGTTACCTTTTCATGCCATGTATTGCTCTGTGGTGAGTGGTTCAAGCTCACCAAAAATGCCTACTTATCGTTGTTTCTGCCATGTCCTGTTATTTCCACCAAGTCTGAATCTGTCATATTACTTGCTATGTTTACATGGGTGCCATCATATCTCCTGTGCCTTTTTGGCTCATCTTCAGTAAGGGACTTTTGTTTTAGGCAATTAGTAGATTCATGCCATTCCTTTTTTTGCTATGATAAGTTCCTGTAGCATGTTGTTTGATAGCTCTAAACTTAGCAACCCGATGTTATTTCTGCCATGTCCAGCGATTTCTGCCAAGTCTGTGAAACTGTTATTATTGCAATCTTGCCATGTCCTTTTGAGCATGTTCTAGTGATTTCTGGGAATAGCTCAGTGTTCATGTTTTGTCGTGCTTTACCTGTACTTCATGTACATGCCTTTTGTTCTCATGTTGTGGTGCTCTAGCATGTTGTTTTGTTGATTGCAAGATGCCTAGTTGTTGTTTTGGACAGATTGTTGTTATATCTTGTTTGGAGTGTATGTGTTGCACCGTTGCTCCGTTTTGAGCATGCTCTATATGAAACTTGCTTAGATTTGCATGTAGTTTCATCTTATCATGTTGCATCCTTGTTTTGAGGTGTTTGCTTGATGTTTGAATGCATTTTGCATCAATGCCATGTTTAACTTGTTTTGCTCATATCTTCTAGGCCGTAGCTCCGAACTAAATGAACTTTATATGTTACTTGACTAGAATTTCGTGTAGATCATCTTGGTGCATCTTAACTTGATGGTTAACAACTTGAACATAAGGTTTATTCAGATCTGGACCAATTTCGAAATTTGCATAGAAGGACTTACCGGAATTGTTATAGGTTGTTTCCGGCCTCAGTTAAACTTGCTTTGATGTGTTGCTCTCGTATGCATCATCTCTGGACATGAGTAGCTTCATATAGCTTTATCATGCATCATACTTGGTTTAGCATCATGTCTTGTTCATGTGTGGTGTGTTTACCTTGTTGTGTGCTTCTTCTCGATAGTTCCCGTGTCGTTGCGATCGTGAGGATTCGTTCGTCTACGCTTGGTTCGTCTTCGTGGCTTCATCTTCTTCATGGACTCTTTCTTCTTCCTAGCGGGATTTCAGGCAAGATGACCGTCACCTTGAATCTCATTACTATCATTGCTATGCTAGTTGCTTCGTTCTATCGCTATGCTGCGCTACCTATCACTTGCTCTTCAAGCCTCCCAAATTACCATGAACCTCTAACCTTTGTCACCCTTCCTAGCAAACCATTGTTTGGCTATGTTACCGCTTTGCTCAGCCCCTCTTATAGCGTTGCTAGTTGCAGGTGAAGATGAAGATTGCTCCATGTTGGATTATGTTTATGTTGGGATATCACAATATCTCTTATATTATTAGTGCATCTATATACTTGGAAAAGGGTGGAAGGCTCGGCCTTATGCCTGGTGTTTTGTTCCACTCTTGCCGCCCTAGTTTCCGTCATACCGGTGTTATGTTCCTTGATTTTGCGTCCCTTACGCGGTTGGGTGATTTATGGGACCCCCTTGACAGTTCGCTTTGAATAAAACTCCTCCAGCAAGGCCCAACCTTGGTTTTACATTTGCCTCACCTAGCCTTTTTCCCTTGGGAGTCGCGCTCCCGAGGGTCATCTTTATTTACCCCCCCCCCCCCGGGCTAGTGCTCCTTCGGGTGTTGGTCCAACCTGTCAGCCGCCGGTGGCCACCAGGGGCAACACTGGGCTGGCCTACCGGAAGTTTGGACAATCCGGTGTGCCCTGAGAACAAGATATGTGCAGCTCCTATCAGGATTTGTCGGCACATTCGGGTGGCTTTGCTGGTCTTGTTTTACCATTGTCGAAATGTCTTGTAACCGGGATTCCGAGACTGATCGGGTCTTCCCGGGAGAAGGATTATCCTTCGTTGACCGTGAGAGCTTATAATGGGCTAAGTTGGGACACCCCTGCAGGGTATAAACTTTCGAGAGCCGTGCCCGCGGTTATGGGGCAGATGGGAATTTGTTAATATCCGGTTGTAGAGAACTTGACACTTGACTTAAATAAAACGCATCAACCGCGTGTGTAGCCGTGATGGTCTCTTCTGTGCGGAGTCCGGGAAGTGAACACGGTTTATGGGTTATGTTTGACGTAAGTAGGAGTTCAGGATCACTTTTTGATCATTATTAGTTGACGACCGTTCCTTTGCTTTCGCTTCTCGCTCTTATTTGCGTAAGTTAGCCACCATACATTGCTTAGTCGCTGCTGCAACCTCACGACTTTACCCCTTCCTTACCCATTAAGCTTTGCTAGTCTTGATACCCATGGTAATGGGATTGCTGAGTCCTCGTGGCTCACAGATTACTACAACACCAGTTGCAGGTACAGGTTTTTGCGATGATCATGACGCGAGAGCGATGTTTCTTTTTTGGAGTTCTTCTTCTGCTTCTTCTTCGATCAGGGGATAGGTTCCAGGTCGGCAGCCTGGGCTAGCAGGGTGTATGTCATTTGAGCTTCTGTTTGTGTTTCATCCATAGTGGGATGTTGATCTTATGTATGATGTATTGATGTATTCTTGCGGCATGTGTATGCCTTGTATGTATCCCCATCTTTTATGTAATGTTGATGTAATGATATCCACCTTGCAAAAGCGTATCAATATGCGGTTCTATCCTTGGTGGGACCTTCGAGTATCTTTAGGATAGTATCGGATATTGGGCGTGACAAGTTGGTATCAGAGCCTCGACCGACCTTAGGAGCGCCCCTTGATTGATCGTATAGTTTGCCGTTGTCGAGTCTAGAAGAAAACTGTTTTCGGAGTCTAGTTATATCGGAGAGTAGGAATTGTTTTTTTACTCCTCAGCCCCTTCATCGCTCTGGTGAGGAATCTTGACGTAGGTGTTTCGACTTACTTCTCTTCCCCTTCAAATTTTTCTTTAGGATCACGCGGTTAGCTTTTGTTCGTTGTCCATCCTTTTTGCAATCCGGTGCACCTCTCTTCGAGTGGTTTCGTTCCTTGTCATCTTTTGTTAGATTAATCCTCATCTCTTTTCAACCGATGTTGTTTCCCTGTCCGAAGTTGTCCTTGTTTTTCCCACCTGCCCACCCTTTTTCTTCTCGGAACCGGAGTCCGTAATTGAGTATCCACCCTACTCGTGCGAAGTTTTTGCATTTTCTCCTCAATCATTTCAACCGGTGTCTTCTCTTCAAGTTATTCGTCGGTTCCCTGTTTCAAGTGGCCTGTGTTTTCCCGCCCTCCCACATTTTTTATTCCCAGAGCTTGAGTCTCTTTCGAGCATAATTTCATTCGTGCGAAACCTTTTCAGTCTTCCCTCAATTATTTCAACTGGTGAATTCTCGTCTCGTTTGACATTCTTCACCTCTTTTCTTTCCGGTGGATCCAATTGAAGTTTTTCGTTGTTTATCATATCCTTTCCCTCGAGGTGTTTTCCTTGCTCATTCGCCTCTCGCCAGTTTATCCTTCCGGAGTGTTGAAGACATCTCAGAAGATTCGTGTTCGCATCCAATTATTACGAGGTTGTCACCTCATTCAAATCTTTCAATTGTTCTGGTGCATCATTTCTCTTCAACAATCCTTTTTCAACGGTGATTTCTCTTCAGTGGGCCCTAACCCACAGGTCTTTTCCCAGGATCTTACCTGACTCTTCTAATTTTCCTGGAGTTATTCTCAAATTCTTTTCGAAGTGCAGTTAAGTATGATTTTCATCAGTCAGACGCTTTTCCAAGATCAATTTTAAATTATTGTCATTGTTGACTCTACCTCTTCGCTTTTCATTCTCCCGGAGTATCTCAACAATTTTGGTGTTCTTTCTCATCGTCATTCTCAACATTTGGAAACTGAAGTAGAATTTTTCTTAAATCTTGTCCGTTCTCCCGGAAATTCGCGGTGCTAGCTCGATGGTTATCCTATCAGTTGTTACAAGTCGTGCAATTATTTTCACCCATCCGGAGTATTTCAGGAGTTGTTTTCCGTCTCAATTATCCGGAGGCCTCCATTTCTGTCATGGAATTGTCACAGCAGATGTCCTCGAGCTAGGACTTAGTCGTGGAGCCATCGCAACTAGGAAGCTTGAAAGGGTTATGCGGGACAAGGGACACGAAGGTTTATACTGGTTCGGCCCCTTACGGTGAAGGTAAAAGCCTACGTCCAGTTCGAGGTGTTATTGATTAGGGTTACGATCGCCAGGGAGCTAAATAACTATGCCCGGCTCTCGATGATCTTGTTGTCGCCCTTAAACTGTTGCCGGGTCGTCCCTTTATATAGGGAGGCTGACGCCCAGCAGCCCTTAGAGTCCCGGCCGGCTCATAAGAGCGTCCGGCTCGGACTCTAAACAATACTTGCCTTACACTACAAGTCTACTATAACAATGATTGTAACTACGGGCTTTAAGCCATATCCGGGTCTCAGCCCATCTCTGGCCCATTATCTTGAAACTTGGTTCCGGGCTTACGACCCTACGAGTAACCCGGCCCCTCCTGGTGGGTGACTCTAAGGTCTATATCCTCAACATTAGGCCCCAGATTGACTTGAGCCGGCTCGTGTCAATCTTCAACTCTGCCGACAGAAAAAATCTCCGGCTTACCATTCGTGTGAAGGCCATAACCCGGAGTGACGTCATCTTCTGGACTCCGGATAATCCGGCGTGATGTCATCCTCCATTAAGTCCTCTTTTGTACTCCGCCAGATCCGCAACGGATCTTTGCTTTTACTGTCTTGCCGAAAATCGAGGCGTCGTGAGGGGGAGATAACCACGCCGTGGTCTCCTTGAATCTCGCGCCCACTTATGACTCTGCCTTATAAATAGGCCGGCCCAACGCTCTCTTCTCTCACTCTCCTTCTTCCTCCTCGCGCTGTCGCTCTTCTGCCCGAGCTCTGCCACTGCCGCCGCCGTCGCGCCCCTGATCTTCATCAACCCGGCCGCTGCATCACCCTGACTCGGACCAGATAACGGCGGCGACTTCCGCTCTTCCCCAACTCCGGTGAGTCTTCTCTGCCTTGCTAGAACAGATCTGTGGTAGGGTTCCTTCAGTTCTTCGTGTTCATCACCATTGCCCACAAACTCGGTAGTCCTTGTTGCCACTGTAGTTGGTTGATCTTTAACCTTGCGTAGAACCACTGCGGTAGATGTTTGAAACCCATTTCATCTGCAAGAAACCCTCTTTTTACTGCATAAGAACTGTGTTCAACCTCAAGAACTTCTTCTACCTCTGTTTTTTAGGTCTAGAAAATTTTTTCTGCTCCGACCATTTTGATCCAAAAAAGTTACGGTAGTATGTGAAACCTGTTTTACCACACTTAGTAAAAACTGCAACCACTGAATCTTGGCGGCTTACATTTCCGGCTTAAAGAAAACACGCGCCGTAGAACTTTCCGGTTTAAGGAGAACCATGCTCTGTAGACTCTTCCGGCTTAACTGTAGTAAGCCGTAGATGACCAACTTATTCTGAATGCTCCTACGGCTTAGATAACCCACCGTATCTGAATATATATCATTAGTCCCCTTCATAAGCCGCCACCTTAGTTTGAACAATAGATCTCCGGCTTATAATTGACCCGGATACTTTTCTCTTTATCATAGACCACCAACCTTCACCATGCCTCCCAAGGCTCCCATCACTTGCAACTGGATGAGATCCAATGTCACTGACGAGACCCTGGCTAGCTTCGTTAAGTCCGGATATCTGCCCAAGAAGGAAGTGATGTCCTACCGTGCCCCTGATCCGTCCGAAGAAAGACCACAGCCGAGGGACGGGGAGGTAGTGATCTTTGCGGACCATATGAGCCGGGGCTTCGCACCGCCCGGCTCAAAATTCTTCCGGGACGTGCTCAACTTCTTTGACCTTCGGCCTCAGGATATAGGACCCAACTCCATATCCAACATCTGCAACTTCCAAGTCTTTTGTGAAGTGTATCTTGGAGAAGAGCCAAGTCTGCTGCTCTTCAGAGAGCTGTTTTATTTAAACCGCCAAAATGAGTGTGCCAACGGGCCAAGTCTAGAGTTAGGCGGCATATCTATCCAGCGACGTAGGGACTGTCTGTTCCCTTACGCAGAGCCGCCGAGCCACCCTAAGGACTGGAATATGACTTGGTTCTACTGCCAAGATACATCCCCGGCTGACGAGAATCCGCTGCCCGGCTTTCGCCCAACGCGCCTGGAGCCGACTCATCCACTATCCGATAAACTGACTGCCGCGGAACGCCAGCCTCTGCTTCCAACGATCAATAAGATCAAGGCCCTGCTAGGCAACGGTCTGAACGGAATTGATCTAGTCCGGGTCTGGATCTCATGGCGGGTGATCCCATTGAGCCGCCGCCCCGGCTTAATGTGTGAGTACAACGGGCGAAAGGATGACCCGCAGAGGCACAGTCGCAATGATCTTCCAGAAGACGTCGCTGAAGAAGAGACCAAGGCTCTGTTGAACGAGAGCCTGGCAGACTGTGGAAGGACCGGGCTAGCCCCGTTCTGCAAGACCAATCCAGCCCCAGCGGTAAGCTGCTGACTTTAACCTTTCAACTTCTTTTGTATGTCACCTTGCTCTGAACCATTTTAAGAATTCATTACTATATTTCTCAGGCTGATGATAAATTCTGGCGGGTCAAGTATGACCATGAGGCGGCCAAGAAGGCCAGGAAGGCGAAAAAAGCCGCCAAGAAAGCCGCCCCTCGCAAGAAGGGAAGCAGACCCACTGCTTCGGAGCTAATGCAGTTAAGCGACAGCTCCGAGTCAGAGGTAACCCTTAAACCTTTTAAATTCTTGTTGTATATGTTGTCTGATGTTGTCCGCCTTATCAACACTTGCTTATTGACAGGATGACACCGGCGCCAGTAACCCGGTGGTTGAAGAGGTAACATCACTTTCCTCCGGCTCGGAGCCCCTTCCACAGCTGAAAGTCCGAAGGGTAACCCGGAAAGTAAGCTTTTCCCATCCATTAGCTCATCAAGACCCTCAATTTCTTTTGAAGCAGCAGGTTCACGAGAGCCGGCGTCACACCCGGGCCCGCAAGGACACCGACCTCTCCGCCGGGTTACCCGACGCAACAAGGAAGCGTCGCACTGATGTTTTTTCTCACCTGTACCCTTTTCATCCGTTGGCGGGTGTCATCCGTCAGCCACTCAACTCTTCTGACTCCAATTACCAGGAGACCTCCCCCTCTTCGGGTGACTCCATGCAGTCAAGTCTGCCGGCCTTCAAGACTGCCCCCGGGTAATAATAATCTCCTTACATTATCTGTCTGTATTTACTCTTTGTATGCCTAACACTTCTGCCTTTTCAGTGCCCAGGCAAAGCTCACCAAAAGAGCAAACAAGACCCGGTCAGCCGGAGTGCCGGACTTGCCTGAGCCGGAGGCGACGGCTCAAGAGCCGCCAGCTGCCTCTGCCCCCGAAGCCACCATTCCAATGGACACGGCGCCTGAAGTCCCTGCTCCGACTACCAAGACAATGACCGAAGCGGCGGCTAACTCGGAGGCCTCCGGCTCAACCCCTCCAGCAGACGACCCGGACGTGGTGATCACCCGGACGGAATTCGTTGAGCCGGGGAGACCGACCGCGTTGGCCAAGTGCTCCGCAAAGGGGGAGTTGCTGCAGCCCCACCGGGTGAATCTGGACCTCTCCAGCTACACCGACTTGAGCATTGGAGAGCTCGTCTCTGGCTACATCAGCCAGGTTCACAAGAGCCGGGACGCCGAGATCGCCATGGTCAACCAGATCCAGCAAAAATCTGAGATATCCTTCTGCTGTCTTCTTACTTTCTGCATAGTGACCCTTGTCATGCTAGCCCCCAAGTCTATGACTTATACTTGAATATGTTGTAGACTTAGATTCCGGCTTACCCAAGTGAACTGGCAGTACATAGATAGATACGTTCAATATGCATTAGCCCCCAAGTGCCAAGTGCCTTTGCTTGGAAAGCGCTTGGGACTTATATAATGACTGTTAATAACCCGGAAATATATACAGGCTGTTGGCAAGAAATTGGGGTTGGACCTTGCGGATCTTAAGAGCCGGCTGAAGGCACAGGAGATGGAGACCCGGAAGGCAAACGCCAAGTTTGTCTCCAGCATCGCCGCTCAAGAGAAACCGAAGACCGAATTTGATGCTGAACGGAAGGCCTGGGCTGAGGAAAAAGCCGCACTGGTAACCCGGGCGGAACAGGCGGAGAAGGCACTCTCTGAAAAAACCGCCGAGCTCTCCAGCCTAAAGCGCCAGGTGTCCCAAATGGTAGCCGCCATCTTCGGTAAGTCGCCTCACCGGTTTTCATCCATGTTAGAATGTTTACATCTCCTGATTCATCCTTGTCACCGGGTCATCTGATGTTTGTTAAACAGGTTCCAGAAGCGCCAACCTGAACCAGAGCGTGGTCACCAAGTTAAAGGCCGTGTACACCCTGGTGGAACAGCTCTACACCGGGTCACAGCGGGCCTTAGCTGTGGTGGCCCTATCGAATGAGGTGCCAACTCATCTGGCCGAAGTCCTGTGCCGGCTCGCAGTTCTGCCGCAAGGGATCCAGGAGCTACGACGAGCATCCGCGAGAGCCGGGCCAAAGCATTCTTGCCGGAGCTAGACCCGGCAGACATCGCCCTGGGTTACCCCAGCCTGAAAGAAGACGGCTCAGCATTCGACCAGAAGGATTTCGCGGCGTGTGTGAAGGCTGTGCGCCCGGTGGCCACCATCATCGGGAACGACACCGACTTAACCAAGTATCAGCCAGGATACAACGCGGAGAATCAGAGGATTCCAACCCCTCGCTATGAAGCTCTCAATCTGATTCCTCCGGCTCGTCAGCACACCTTCGCCCCGGAGATTGACCCGGCCGGGTTAATTGACGAAGAAGCCCAGTTTGAAGCTCTTAGCGGCATCGACTGGAAGTCGACAACCTTCGAGGTCTTGGGATCAATCGGAGCAGAAGACGAGCCGGGGACTTCAACCCAGCAGGCATCATAAAGCGGCTGGCGGTTCACCAAACAACGCTCCAACCTTGAGACTTGAGGAATTTTGTAATAGACTAGGTGCAACATTTTATCTCTGCCGTGCCATCGTGCACGTAATGAATGCTGAAATCCCTTGAAATTATCCTTTGTGTTCTTCTCAACCTTAAAAGGTGCCTTTAAGTATCTGCATAGAAAGGCAAATCACAAGTCGCAAGGCGGCTTACCGCCCTGAGAATCAGGTGTCTGAGATGGATAACCCGGAATACGAACCAAAAAGACTGGTCCTTAACTATACTCTGAACATAGCTGTGATAACACACTTAACAGCCTGTAAGCACACTTCCGGTTCAAATAACCCGGGTAGCACGGTTGGTACCTTAACTCGAATTTACTTGTCTTGATGACATCCATGATGTTCAACTAACAAGATAAACCAAAATTAAGCCGGCAAGTGAGACCCGGCAGTACATACTTTGACATGATCAGAGTAGACTTGTGATAAAATATAAAAACTTAGGGGCTTCCGGTTCGAATACGACCAGAAAACTCGGTCCAAAGGGGTTAAGCTAAGATTCAGATACGATCATATAGCCCCCAGTGGGTGTGGCGATGCCAATCAAGAGGATATCGACAGCTATGTTCTCTTTGGTTCGAATACGACCCATGTTTGAACAGGAAGCCCCCAAGTGATTCTGAAAAAAATTTAACGACGTTGATTCGAATACGATCCACGTCGGTTCTCAGAGGGGTTACACTATGATTCAAATATGACCAGAGGCAACCTCCCAATGAGCTCGGCACTTTGCCAATCAAATGGGTATCGACAGCTATGTTCTCTTTGGTTCGAATACGACCCATGTGTGAACAGGAAGCCCCCAAGTGACTTTACTGCTTACAGCTAGATTCGAACACGATCATAAGCCGGATCTTCTGTAAGTCAGCATGTAAAAAACAACACACATATTTGGAAGAGAGCAAAGGACAGAGGTCCTGCTTTATTGCTTTATCATAATATATACATGGCTGAGATAAATATGTACACCACGAGAGCCGGTAGCTCAAGTGTAGTAAGGCCGAAGCTGAGCTATGTTCCACGGCCGACGGGCTCCTCCTCAGATTTACGCGAGTCTTTATGTTCCCGAATATCAATGAGGTAATATGACCCGTTGTGCAAGTTCTTACTGACCACAAAGGGCCCTTCCCAAGGTGGGGATAACTTGTGTGCATCTGTTTGATCCTGGATGAGCCGGAGCACAAGGTCGCCTTCCTGGAAGAGCCGGGATTTAACCCGGCGGCTATGATAACGGCGCAGGTCTTGTTGGTAAATCGCTGAACGGGCTGCTGCCACATCACGCCGTTCATCCAACAAGTCCAGAGCATCTTGGCGCGCCTGTTCATTATCCGTCTCAACATAAGCCGCCACACGAGGTGAATCGTGACGGATGTCACTGGGGAGGACTGCTTCTGCTCCATAAACCATGAAGAAAGGCGTGAAGCCTGTAGACCTGTTAGGAGTAGTGTTGATGCTCCATAAGACGGAGGGCAACTCCTCCACCCAACAACCCGGCGTCCGTTGCAAAGGGACCAAAAGCCGGGGTTTGATGCCCTTCAGAATCTCCTGGTTAGCTCTCTCAGCTTGACCATTGGATTGGGGATGAGCCACTGAGGAAACATCAAGTCGGATATGCTCTCGTTGACAAAACTCTTCCATAGCACCCTTGGATAGATTGGTGCCATTGTCAGTTATGATGTTGTGCGGAAAACCGAAGCGGAAAATCACCTTTTTCATAAATTGAACAGCCGTGGCTGCATCGCACTTGCTAACTGGCTCAGCCTCCACCCATTTCGTGAATTTGTCAAATGCCACCAAGAGGTGGGTCTTCTTATCCTTGGACCGTTTAAAAGGCCCAACCATATCAAGCCCCCAGACCGCAAAGGGCCAAGTGATTGGGATCATCCTCAACTCCTGAGCCAGCACATGAGCCCGTCGTGAGAACCTTTGGCAGCCATCACATTTACTGACCAAGTCCTCTGCATCAGCGTGAGCCGTCAGCCAATAAAAACCATGACGGAAAGCCTTGGCCACAAGAGATTTTGAACCGGCATGATGGCCGCAATCCCCTTCATGGATCTCGTGCAAGATCTCTTGTCCTTCCTCAGGGGAGATACAATGCTGAAATGCCCCTGAAACACTGCGATGATGCAACTCGCCGTCGATAACAATCATTGACTTAGCCCGCCGGGTTATTTGCCTGGCCAGAGTTTCATCCTCAGGTAACTCTCCCCGGGTTATATAAGCCAGATATGGCATTGTCCAGTCTGGTATGACATGAAGAGCCGCCACCAGTCGTGCCTCCGGGTCAGGGATAGCCAAGTCCTCTTCTGTAGGCAACTTAACCGAGGGGTTATACAGGACATCCAGGAAAGTGTTAGGCGGCACCGGCTTTCGTTGAGAACCTAGCCAGCTTAAAGCATCAGCCGCCTCATTCTTCCTGCGATCAATGTGCTCCACTTGGTATCCCTGGAAATGCCCAGCAATGGCATCAACCTCGCGGCGATAAGCCGCCATGAGAGGATCCTTAGAATCCCAGGTGCCTGATACTTGTTGAGCCACCAAGTCTGAGTCACCAAAGCACCTCACCCGGCTTAAACTCATCTCCTTAGCCACCCGAAGACCGTGGAGCAAAGCCTCGTATTCAGCCGCATTATTGGTGCAAGGAAACATCAATTGTAGCACATAACGGAACTTGTCACCTTTAGGAGAAGCCAATACAATGCCAGCCCCCGAGCCCTCCAACTGCCTGGACCCATCAAAGTGAATAGTCCAATAAGTGTTATCCGGCTTTTGCTCGGGCACTTGTGATTCTGTCCAATCATTGATGAAATCCACCAAGGCCTGAGACTTAACAGCAGTGCGTGGTACATATTTAAGGCCATGAGGTCCAAGTTCTATAGCCCACTTAGCAATTCTCCCTGTAGCCTCTCTGTTCTGGATAATATCCCCAAGAGGGGCAGAACTGACCATAGTGATGGGATGACCCTGAAAATAATGCTTGAGCTTCCGGCTCGCCATGAACACACCATATATGAGCTTCTGCCAATGCGGGTACCGCTGCTTGGACTCAATAAGCACCTCGCTGACATAATAAAACGGCCGCTGAACCGGATGCTCTTTACCCGTCTCCTTGCGCTCCACCACAATAGCCACACTGACGGCTCGTGTGTTTGCCGCCACATACAGTAGCAAGGGCTCCTTATCAACCGGAGCCGCAAGGACGGGGGGCTCTGCCAGTTGCTTTTTCAAATCCTCAAAGGCGGTATTAGCTGCATCATTCCAGACAAAGTTATCAGTTTTCTTCATCAACTGATATAAGGGCATAGCCTTCTCACCCAAGCGGCTTATGAACCGGCTTAAAGCAGCGATGCGGCCCACCAAACGCTGAACATCATTTATACATGCCGGCTTAGCTAGGGAGGTGATAGCCTTGATCTTCTCCGGGTTAGCCTCAATGCCTCTGTCAGAAACCAAGAAGCCCAATAGCTTGCCTGCAGGAACACCAAAAACACATTTGGCCGGGTTAAGCATCATCTTGTAGACTCGGAGATTATCGAAGGTTTCCCTTAAGTCATCTATCAGGGTTTCCTCCTTGATGGATTTAACCACAATATCATCCACATAAGCGTGAACATTGCGCCCGATCTGTTTATGGAGACAATTCTGCACACAACGCTGGTAAGTCGCCTGCGCACACTTGAGTCCAAAGGGCATAGACACATAGCAGAAGGCTCCGAAGGGAGTGACGAACGCCGTCTTCTCCTGGTCCTTCACTGCCATCTTAATCTGATGATACCCGGAATAGGCATCCAAGAAACTTAAGCGTGCACAACCTGCCGTAGCATCAATGATTTGATCAATACGGGGGAGAGCAAAAGGATCAGCCGGACACGCCTTGTGTAGTCCACACACATCCGCCAGGTGCCGTTCTTCTTGAGTACGAGCACCGGGTTGGCCAACCACTCCGGGTGAAAAACCTCAACAATGAACCCAGCCGCCAAGAGCCGGGCCACTTCTTCACCAACAGATTTCCGCCTCTCTTCGTTAAACCGTCGAAGAAACTGTCTGACCGGCTTAAATTTTGGATCAACATTGAGAGTGTGCTCAGCGAGTTCTCTAGGTACACCTGGCATGTCAGAAGGTTTCCATGCGAAGATGTCCCTATTCTCACGGATGAACTCGATGAGCGCGCTTTCCTATTTCGGGTCCAGATTTGCACTGATGCTAAACTGCTGAGACGAGTCACCCGGAACAAAATCAACAAGCTTAGTCTCGTCAGCTGACTTAAATTTCATTGCTGGTTCGTTCTCCGTGGTTGGCTTTTTCAGAGAGGTCATATCTGTTGGGTCAACATTGTCTTTATAAAACTTCAACTCCTCCGTTGCACAGACAGACTCTGCATAAGCTGCATCACCTTCCTCACACTCGAGAGCCACTTTCCGGCTGCCGTGAACCGTAATGGTCCCATTGTGACCCGGCATCTTGAGCTGTAAGTACACATACCACGGCCGTGCCATGAACTTGGCGTAAGCCGGCCGTCCAAATATAGCATGGTATGGACTTCTTATCTTGACCACCTCAAAGGTCAATTTCTCCACCCTGTAGTTGTTCTCATCACCAAAAGCCACTTCCAGTTCGATCTTGCCGACTGGATAAGCTGACTTACCGGGTACCACACCATGGAAGATAGTGTTTGACTGGCTGAGGTTCTTATCGACTAGCCCCATACGACGGAAAGTCTCATAATAGAGGATATTGATGCTGCTGCCTCCATCCATGAGTACCTTTGTGAACTTATAGCCTCCCACCTGAGGAGCCACCACTAAGGCCAAGTGGCCCGGGTTATCCACCCGGGGAGGGTGATCCTCCCTGCTCCACACTATAGGCTGCTCAGACCACCGTAAGTAGCGTGGAACTGCCGGCTCAACGGCATTAACAGCCTTCTTGTGAATCTTCTGATCTCGTTTGCACAAACTGGTGGTGAACACATGATACTGTCCACCGCTAAGCTGCTTTGGATTGGTCTGATAACCCCCCCTGCTGCTATTGGTGACCTTGACCAGACTGTTGATTAAAGCCCCCTTGACCGTTCTGAGGACCGGAATTTGAGCCGCCACCCGGGCCATGAAAGCCACCGGCACCTGAGCCGCCGGCACCTGAGCCGCCACCCGGGCCATTGTAGTTTTTAAAGGCCTTCATGATTGCACAATCCTTCCACAGATGAGTCGCTGGCTTCTCTCTAGAGCCGTGTCTCGGACAAGGTTCATTCAACAGCTGCTCCAGAGAAGGTCCTGACCCGCCGCCTCGGGGAGGGGGCCTCCGCTTGCGTCACTGGTTATTGCCTTGAGAGTTAGTGTTGGCTACAAACTCTAGGCTGCCGTCGGCCTTACGCTTGCCTCCTCCTTGGTTCCCCGGGTTAAACTGAGGACCCTTGCCATTGCCATTCTTCTTTCCCTTCCCTGTCCTTTCATCATCTGAAGGGGGGTCCTTGGTACCATCAGAATCGGCGTACTTGACAAGAGCCGCCATCAGTGTACCCATATCCGTGCAGTCGCGTTTAAGCCGCCCGAGTTTCATTTTAAGGGGCACAAAGCGACAGTTCTGTTCCAACATTAAGACTGCAGAGCCGGCATCCATCTTATCTGATGAATGTATGATCTCCTTGACCCGGCGAACCCAATGGGTCGTGGATTCAGCCTCCTGCTGCTTACAGTTAGTCAAATCCACAATTGACATAGACTTCCTACAGGTATCCTTGAAGTTTTGAATGAACCGGGCTTTCAACTCAGCCCAAGACCCAATGGAGTTCGGCGGTAGCCCTTTTAACCACGTGCGGGCAGTTCCATCTAACATCATGGTGAAATATTTGGCCATGGCCGCCTCGCTGACCTCTAGCAATTCCATAGCCATCTCATAACTCTCAATCCAGGCCGCAGGCTGTAAGTCAGCTGTATAGTTAGGCACCTTCCTAGGGCCCTTGAAGTCCTTAGGTAGACGTTCATTACGGATGGCTGGCACCAAACAAGGGACACCCCCGGTCCTGGTAGGGATACCCACATCAACGGAAGTCGTTGGATACGCCGGGGGGGTCTGGTAAGCCGTCAATTGAGGCGCCTGCTCTGCCTCTTGTCGTGCTTGGGCTGCTGCGTAAAAGGCTCCATTATGAACCGGGCCATGGCCAGGGGGCGGGTCATGGCGTCGGACATTACTTGAGCCGGTTGCTGAGACCATGTGCCGGCTGTAACTCGGGCTCTGGCCTGGACGAGGGGTCGAGTGGATCCTGTCCCGGCTGTAGGAGTATGCCTCTTGCTGCGCCAGCGCTGTTTGAAGGAGTTCCCTGACCCGGCGGGTTTCGATGGCCGCCGGAGAGTCGCCGTCAACGGGGAGAGCCGCCAGTCGTGCTGCCGCAGCTACCATGTTCTCCAGCGGGTTATCGTAATGACCCGGGGGTATTGGCACATACTGAGGCGGGGCAGGGGGCACCTAGGGAGGCCCCATCACTCATGGCTGAATAAGGGGTCCTGACCCGGGCGCAATGGCCCCTGGCGGGTTACTGGATCCCGCACCTGGCGTGTTGAAGAGATTGCGCGGATCGTAAACCGGCGGGAGTCGAGACTGGGCCTTCTGATGCCTCCTTCTCATGACCTCGTTGGCCGCGTTCTGATCCATCGTGAGTTGGAAGGACTGCGCCTGAATCAGCTGAGTCCGGGCGTCGAGAGCCGCCCTCTCCGCAGCCAACCTGATCCCTTCTGCTGCAAGATCCTCTTTAGCTTTTATCAGATCCAATTTCAACTGTGCCACCTCCGCATCATGCTGGGCTTGATCTGCCGGGTCAACCGTGGCGGTTAACAGGGCCGTCATCTTGTCCGTGAGATCCATCAGCACCCGAGCCGGAGAAGGCACCGGGTTTCCCGATCCAGCAGCGGGGTTCTGAACAGGCTGCGCACCGGCCATAAAAACTCCAACCTGACTTGGCGGATCAGAAAGGTCCGGAATACTGTCGCCATCAGAACAACCCATGAGCCTACCATCTTGAAGTTGGTACAACGAGTTTGACTCATCGGTGGCCGACTCACCGTCAGAGCCGGCGGCCGCCTCATCACCGGACCCAGATGGATCAGAGGGCCCTCCATGGATGCATCCCACAAAAGCGCGCCTTAAGGTAGGCCGGGCCCGGGCGGGTCGTGCGCGCTGAGCCGTTTCGATGAGATCGGCGCGGAGATCCTGCTCGGGGCCTGGCTCACCAATCTTGCCAATGAAAACATGAATTCCGCCAAAGGGGACCCGGTACCCGTACTCAATTGAGCCGGCGTCGGGGCCCCAGTCCGCATCGTCAATGTAGAGCTTGCCGCGATGACTCTTGGTCATCCGGCCCACAGCGTATCCCTTGAGCCCTTCGAAGCTGCCCTTCAAGAACTCAAATCCACCATGCGCTAGCCCCACGATGGGCGCCAACTGTCGTGGAATTGTCACGGCAGATGTCCTCGAGCTAGGACTTAGTCGTGGAGCCATCGCAACTAGGAAGCTTGAAAGGGTTATGCGGGACAAGGGACACGAAGGTTTATACTGGTTCGGCCCCTTACGGTGAAGGTAAAAGCCTACCTCCAGTTCGAGGTGTTATTGATTAGGGTTACGATCGCCAGGGAGCTAAATAAGTATGCCCGGCTCTCGATGATCTTGTTGTCGCCCTTAAACCGCTGCCGGGTCGTCCCTTTATATAGGGAGGCTGACGCCCAGCAGCCCTTAGAGTCCCGGCCGGCTCATAAGAGCGTCCGGCTCGGACTCTAAACAATACTTGCCTTACACTACAAGTCTACTATAACAATGATTGTAACTACGGGCTTTAAGCCATATCCGGGTCTCAGCCCATCTCTGGCCCATTATCTTGAAACTTGGTTCCGGGCTTCTGGCAACGAACCTACGAGTAACCCGGCCCCTCCTGGCGGGTGACTCTAAGGTCTATATCCTCAACAATTTCAGAATATTTCTTCGTTCTAAGTTTTAAAAATCCATTTTCCGATTATTCTATATTCATGCCTTTTCGTTTGTCTCCATATTCTTCCGGTGCTTTGCTCTTTAATCAGTTTGCGATCTCTTCGTTCTCTTGTCCCTAGATTCCATCAAGTATATTCGTGCTTTTCTAATTCTTTCCGGTGATTCATTCTCTTTTCGCCATTCGTTTCAATTCCTACGGTGGCTCGTTCAAGATTTTTTCTGTGGTTATCATATCAATTCATTCGTTCTTTCCAGCCCTACCGGTGGTTCATGAAGACTTTTCCAAAAAAATTGCGCTATATCCCCCCTTAATCTTTCCAACGAGAATAAGTAGTTTGCAAATCCATTGTTTCTCATCAATTTAATTGGTGGAGGATAAGCATAATGTAATCCTTATTATTCTTTCTTCAAGTGGTTTTGTCTCTTCTTTTCGGAGATTGTTCATCTTATCACTTTCTCGGTTCAAAGTGTTTTCATCTTTTATTTTCCGGAGTTCCAAGCTTCCTCGGCCATCTCATCGGAACCTCCATCGGAATCATTGCAAGGCTCAAATCTTATGCTATTCATCCTTCAATTTTTATCTCGTCATTTTTTTGTTACCGGAGTTCATCACGGTGGTTCGTAAGGATTTAATTCATTCTTCAAGTGTTCATCAAGATTCTTGTTGAAGGAGTTCTAGTGTTTTTCCTTCTTGCTTTTCGAAGTGCAATTAATTCTACATATTCTTCTGAAGTGGAGTTTTGCATTTCCTCGTTCTTCTCAGTTTTTCAATCTTTTCCGCTTGTGGTTGGTTATCACCTCATAATTTTGAGATGTTATCCATAAGACCACAAAAGGCTTATTCTTTTGTTGTTGAATTTCCAACAACTCTGTCGTGGAATAGTCACGGCAGATGTCCTCGTGAAAGGACTTAGTCATGGAGCCATCGCAACTAGGAAGCTTAAAGGGGTTAAAGCGGGACAAAGGACACGAGGGTTATACTGGTTCGGCCCCTTACGGTGAAGGTAAAAGCCTACTCCAGTTGAGGTGGAATTACTAGGGTTTCGATGACCAGGGAGCGAATCCGCTATGCCTGGCTACCGATTTTATGTTACTTGCCCTAAGCCGCCGGCGGGTCGTCCCCTTATATACACGGGTTGACGGCCCGCGGCCTATAGAGTCCCGGTCGGCTCATAAATAGTGTCCGTCTCGGTGATTAGTTAATCTTGCCTTACAACACAAGTCATGCCATTACGGCGGTTTATTACTACAGGTCTTAAGTCGCCTACGGGCTTTAGGCCCTTTATTGAACCACCATCTTCAAGCTTGATATTGGGCTTCATATGATGAATTGCCATAGCGTAACCCGGCCCCTCCTGGGCGGGTTACACTAGTAGTTATATCTCCAACATTAGGCCCCAGATTGATTTGAACCTGTTCATGTCAATCTTCAATACCTTAAGAAAAAGCCTTCTGGCTTCTGCCTGTGCAAAAGTTATAACCCGCCATGACGTCATCTTCTGGATTCATGATAACCCACCATGACATCATCTTCCATTAAATTCATTTTTTATTCTGTCATATCACAACGGATCCTTATCTTAATGACCATCCCGAAAATCGAGGCGTCGGAGCAGCTGGATAACCACGTCTGGCCTCCTCGTTTCTCGCGCCCTCTCTGTCAGTCTTTCCTTATAAATAAGCACGACCTTTAGGTCTTTCTTCATTCTCCCCCTTTCTGTCATCTTCTTCCTCTCGCGACACCACTGCTGCTCGAGCTTCGCCGCCGCCGCCGTAGCAGAGCACCTCATCTTCGTCGATCTTGGCCGCTGCATCAACCTGAATCGACCAGAGAACGGCGGTGATCCTCCGCAGTAGATCTACAGCTGTAAGTCTTCACCTTCCCGCACTTCAGATTTGCATTTAGGGTTTTCAAGTTCTTCTGTGTTCTTCATGGTTCATCACGGTTTCTTCGTAGTTCTTCCACCGCGGTCTCCTTTGATCCAAAGGTAGTATAGAACTCATGCGGTAGTTGTTTTGCGTCCATTTTCCATACTAGCAGACCCCTTTTGCTTGTAAAAAGATCTCATTAGAGCTCACAAACTCATCTGTACCAGTTTTTAGGTATAGAATATTTTCTTTTCTGAACGACCGTTTGATCCAAAATAACAGCTGCAACCTGTGAAACCTGTTTGTGCGATACTTAGGCAAAAACTGTATCCGTTAGCCATGGCGGCTCTTATTGCCGGCTTAAAGAGGCAATGCTCAATGAATAATCCTGATGCCCATGGTGGATTTAAATAATTTAATTCCTACTGTTTCCCATGGCGTCTTAAACAATCTAACACAATTAGCCATATATCATTAGGCCCCTTCGTAAGCCGCCATCTTGAATATGAATTGAAATATTTTCTCCGGCTTAAATTTGAACCGGAAATGTTTATTTTGTCATAGGCTTCCATCCTTCATAATGCCGCCCAAGGCTCCCAAAGCACCCGTCACATGCAACTGGGTTAAATCCACCGTCACTGATAGCATCTTAAATGATTTTGTGAAGACTGGTCATCTGCCGAAGAAAGAGATCATGTCTTATCATGCTCCTGACCCGTCAGAAGAAAAGCCTCAACCCAAGGATGGGGAAGTTGTCATTTTTACTGATCACATGAGCCGGGGCTTTGCTCCACCCGGCTCAAAAAAATTTAGAGATGTCTTGCACTTTTTTGACCTGCGACCTCAAGACATCGGACCCAATTCCGTGTCAAACATCTGCAATTTCCAAGTATTCTGTGAGGTGTACCTTGGAGAAGAACCCAGCTTACTACTCTTTAGAGAGTTATTTTATCTGAACCGTCAAAACGAATGTGCCCACAGGCCCAGCTTGGAGCTTGGCGGAATCTCAATCCAGCGACGTAGAGACTGTCTCTTCCCTTATGCCGAGCCGCCGAGTCACCCTAAAGATTGGAACCAGACATGGTTCTACTGTGAGGACACTTCTCCGGCTAATGAGAACCCTTTGCCCGGCTTTCGCGCCCTGCGCCTGGAGTCAACTCATCCCTTACCAGATAAATTATCTCTGGCTGAACGTCAAACAGTTGCCCCCACCATAAACAAGATCAAAGCTCTTCTGGGGAATGGCCTAAATGGCATTGACTTGGTCCGTGTTTGGATTGCCTGGCGGGTGATTCCTTTGAGCCGCCGCCCCGGCTTAATGTGCGATTACACAGGCCAGAAAAATGATCCTCTACGGCACAGTCCTGACGACTTACCTGAGGATGTCGTTGACGACATGACCAAGTCTCTTCTGAATGAGAGCCTGGTAGATTGCGGGAAAGCGGGCTTAAGTCCTTTCTGCAAGGCTAACCCGGCTCCAGCGGTAAACCATTAGCTTGAGCATCTTACTTTCCACTTTGACAATTTCATCTTTACTCAAAAACTCTTGCTATATTTTACAGGCTGGTGATAAATTCTGGAAGGTGAAGTATGACCATGAGGCTGCAAAGAAGGCCAGAAAGGCCAAGAAAGCCGTCAAGAAAGCCGCTGCCCGTAAGAAGGGGAACAAACCTAGCGCCTCGGATATGTTTCATCTTGACGATACCTCTGAGTCAGAGGTAACTCTTGACTCTTTAGGCTCCTTCTTTAACCATCTTATTGACACTGATTATCAGCAGGAGGATACAGGAGCAAGTCATGCAGTAATTGAAGAGGTAACTATAATTTCCTCCGACTCCGAGCCTTTACCGAGACAGGAAGTTCTAAGGGTAACCCGGAAAGTAAGATTTTCACATCCTTTAGCTTATCAAGATCCTCAATTTCTTTTGAAGCGACAGAGTCACGAGAGTCGGAGGCAGACCCGGACCAATAAAGATGCGGACCTTTCCTCCGGTTTACCCGATGTAACCAGAAAACGCCGGACTGAGGTTATCTCTGATTTATACTCTTTGTATCCTTTGGCGGGTTTCACTCGTCAACCACTCAATTCTTCTGACTCAAACTACCAGGGAACTTCACCTTCCTCCAGCGAATCAATGCAGTCCAGCATGCCGGCTTTCAAAACCGCTCTAGGGTAATGATAATCTGTTTATCTTGTGCTTATCTTACTCATGTTTTTGTACTAACCCTTTAATTTTCAGCGTACAAGTAAAGCCCAGCAAGACGACGAAGAGAAGTAAGCCGGCCGAAGAGCCAATCTCTGCTGAACCGGAGCTCAGAACGGCTGCTCCTGATACTTCTGCTCATGAGCCGCCGCCCGAACCAGCCCATGATACTCCAACTCTCACCACTGATCCGTCCGCCGAACAAGCTATGGAAGGTTCTGAGAACCCGGAGAACCCTAGCCCAGCCAAGGCGGATGAACCGGACGTCGAAATTATCCGGACTGACTTCATTGAACCGGGGAGACCCACCGCGCTGGCCAAGTGCTCCGCCAAAGAAGAACTTCTGGAACGCCGCAAAACCCGGCTGGATGTTATTGATTATGCTCATCTGAGTATTGGAGAAATCGTCTCTGGTTATGTAAACCAAGTGCACAACAGCCGGGATCTGGAAATTGATATGGTGAAACAAATACACCAAAAATCTGAGGTATAACTCTTGTTGCTTGCTCCTTAGTTATCCTTACTATGTCAGCCCCCAATTCTATTACTTATGATGAAATATGTTGTAGACTTAACACCAGCTTAGTAATCACTGCAAGAAAACCGGCTTATCCGGTAACACCCAAGGGCCGGCTCAGACAACATATTTGAACCGGTCTTTCACCGTATTTTAGCCAAGTACTTGAACAGCAATATGCATTAGCCCCCAAGTGCCAAGTATCTTTGCTTGCAAAGTGCTTGGGACTTATTGCCATGAACCGCCACTGTAAATAGAACTCTTTAGCATACATTAGCCCCCAAGTGCCAAGTATCTTTGCTTGCAAAGTGCTTGGGACTTATTGCCATGAACCGCCACTGTAAATAGAACTCTTTAGCATACATTAGCCCCCAAGTGCCAAGTATCTTTGCTTGCAAAGTGCTTGGGACTTATTTCCATGAACCGCCACTGTAAATAGAACTCTTTAGCATACATTAGCCCCCAAGTGCCAAGTATCTTTGCTTGCAAAGTGCGTGGGACTTAATGTTTGTGACACCCAAAAATTTTATTTGGCTTTTTCAAAACTTTTCCTTGTTTTGAGTGAGGTGATTTGAACTTTTCTTCTAAAAGAACTTTCCCTCTCAACATATTTTCTTTCATTACTAGTGCTTCATTTTTGGATTCACTCAAAACTTGATTTTGGTCTTGGAGGTTTTCCTCTTTATTTTGGACTCAAACCAAAATGTTTTTCTTGAAAAAAAATGCCTTTTGAAAGTTTCTTTGAAAAAGGCCCCATAGCTTTTGGAATGATCCTTTGCCACTTTCAAAAATTTCTCTTGCCATGACCCAAGGGTAAATTCCCTCCCTTAAACCTCTCCTCACCTTTGGATCATGATTTACTTCAAATCCAGCAAGTTGGACCTCTCCATATAATTATTTTCCATTTAAATCTTATCAAAACAATTTCTGTCTTCTATTCTAGCCCTTGGAGATTTACAAAGGAACTACCATTTCTGTTTTGATTTTTGCCCTCAACCTTTTTCCCATCCTAGTCCTTTGAACCCTCAACCAAGATCCATGAAGATCCACTGGTCTCCAGTTCAAAATTTTCAAACTACACCTGCTGCAAGTTTGGACCAGATTTGCCAAATTTGATGAAATTCATTCAAATCGTTCTCCAAAAATCCTGAGTAAAATCAGGCAGCCTCTGGGTGCATTGAGAGGTCACCTCACCAAGTCCCAGCCCCAGGAAATTTTTTCTTCATGCCAAATCATTCTGTCGAACACCTGCAGAGCATTGCCGATGTCAAGTTCAGAGATTCAGAAATGCAGTTCAGTGATCTACTGTCGTTTTCATCAGAAGCGGTTGTCGATCTCGACAGTGCCGCGTTGGCGCCTTGCTCCCCGTCCCCTCCCCCTTGTCCCTGCACCGCACGAGCGCCTGGACGTTTGCGGACATCGGCGACGTACTGGAGGAGGTGCGCCGCCCCGTGACCGACGCCAGCGGCGGCTTTGCGGCCGCCAGAGAGAGGCGCGGCGCAGACGGCGCCACCCAGCGCCGCCCAAGCCACGGGAGATCGCCGCGTGGTCTTCCACTCCCCAGAACGCGCTGCCACTCTCGTTGTGAACCGCTGGGCGTGGAGCGCGCTCTCTGCCGCCGTCGTGCCCGTGCGGCCACCCCACCGTGGACCAGCGCCATTACGCCAAGCCCGACCCAGTTTAGCAGTGGAACGGCACCAGTAAACCTCCCTGATGCTGCCTGGCCACTCAAACCCCCTGCTCAACCACTGCCTCGCCGTAATCGCTCGCCGGAGATTTCCCGTTCACGGCCATCCCCTCGATCCGCCTATAAATAGAGGCCCCGAGCTTCAACTCGAACCCACACCACCTCTGCACTCCACCTAGACCACACCAAGCCACTGGAAGAGCCCCGAGGGAGCTTTCTTCCTCAGCTCCGGCCGCCGCGACCCGCCACGGGATCCAACTCGATTCGCTCCCGTGCGTGCATCTCTGCCTCCCATCTCTTGCTAGTAGCTTCCCTATGCATCCACTCTCCTGACCCGCGCTTCAATTCGGAGTTTGCAGCACCCACCGGAGTTCTCCACCATCGCCCGAGCCGCCGTCCGCCGGAGAAAGTGTCGCCGTCGACGTGGTGCTCTCCGACGGTCGAGTCCACCACCCACCGACGCGGAAGGACACGCTGAAGCTCTTGGTACACTCCGATCTCCCTGTCTCGCCGTGGTTCGACGCCGGCGACCACCGCAGTCTTCGGGCGCCGGCGACCTTTTTAAACCTGACATGTGGACCCCCCCTGTCAGCCTCTATTCTCTTCCCCCTCGAAACGTTTTTTGTTGGCGCCTTCGGGCAAATATGTCTTCCCTTTTGAGCTGGCGCATTTCTTTCCGAAGCGTTTTCTGTTTTCTCAGTTAAGCCCCTGGAACTTCTCTGTTTCATTACAGATGAGTCCCTGGATAGAAACCTTTATAACTTTTTAATAAAAGGTGCTTTTTGAGTGATTCTTTTTCTGAAAATCTTAAAATTTTGTCTAGTTTTTTATGGGATTTATTTCGAAAATTTTTGGAGAAGTTTTTATGCACGCATTGGTTTTCACGTTAGTGCCCGTTTTCGTTATGCATAGGTTCCGGAAGAGGTGACGGAGCCGCGAACTTCGCCGAGCTAGACTCCGACTTCTCCGAACCAGGCAAGCATGTTTGAACCTTTGATATGATAGGTGTTTTGCATGTTTGCGTCAGAGGTTGTGCGTGGCATATGAGTGTCGGTGAGTACCTCGTTGCTTGTGAGGCAACTACCCGCATGTTCCAAAGTTGCGATGATCTCTCGTGAGAGATGGCCTAATCATGTGGTGACATGAAGGGCAGCAAGGTGGTACTGTTGTAGCATACCAGTCTTGCGTCATCCGACAAATTCCGACGTTAACGTGGATGGAGTCACGTTATCGTTCTTCCCCCTTCCGTGCTACCACTGGTTTTCTGCCAGAATGCGGTTTAGTAAGTTGGTAACCTCTTTCCGTGTACACACCAAACAGAGGGGCCGGGATGATGGTTCCATGGCCCTGGATTAAAGCCAGTCATCCGGTCAGGGGGCATGGGTGTTTCCGGTTGGGACCGAGAGGGGGGCACCCCTTAGAGCGCGCGTATAGAAATTTGATCCCATGCTACGCGAGGTTGTAGCCTCCCCGTCTCAAGGTTTTTCTTGAACGTTGCCGAGGGTGATTCCTGGCTTCGGAAATGTTGAATGGGTGTGTACTGGTTAGATGTGTTTCTTCCAAAACACCGTAAACGGAACTAGTCCCCGTGACTACTGAAATCTGTTGGCTGTGGTTAAAGTACAAGCTCTGCAGAGTCAAATCCTTCCAAGTTATCGTATCCATGATCAAGTAGAGTGATCAGTATATCCATATCTATCCTCGTGGAAATTTATCCCCGGTGAACAAGCCCAAGTGGTAAACCCAGTTTGATTGTTTTTCCTGCGGATGGACTAACCTTATATTTGTCTCGTACTTGTAATAATTTATATTCTTGAGCTACTGAATTATTGAGCTATGGTATAAGCCCTTTGTGCGATGTCGCGCAGATGTCCGACTGCGGCATATTTGCCTTTTACTTTCCATATAAGCCCTTTATGCGATGTCGCTCAGACGTCCGACTGTGGCATGTTTGTCTTTTATTTTCTGTTATAAGCCCTTTATGTGGTGTCGCCTTGATGCCCGACTGCGGCATTGTATTTCCTGCATTTTCCTCTCGAGGAGTCATTCAGACCCTCGTTTGGCACCGGTATTACTATTCTTGCAGTTTCCTCTCGAGGAGTCATTCAGACCCTCGTTTGGCACCGGTATTACTATTCTTGCAGTTTCCTCTCGAGGAGTCATTCAGACCCTCGTTTGGCACCGGTATTACTATTCTTGCAGTTTCCTCTCGAGGAGTCATTCAGACCCTCGTTTGGCACCCAGTATTTATTTTGGGGATTTCGGGAGGACTACCGCCCGACTTCTCTGTTACCTTCCCATGCATTACTATCTCTATGTCTGAACACACTTGTTATTCTGTTCTCATGCTTCATGTTTACATTTGTTATATCTTATGTCTGAACTGTCTTGCGAGTACTTTCATAGTACTCACCTGGCTTGTTGATTTGGCCAGATGTTGACGAAGGCGATCTCTTGGATGAAGAGTTTGATAGTGCGTCCGACGCCTAGAGGAGTCCCAGTCAGTCCTGTGCGATCCCGGATATTGGTCACTTGTATTATATACGCTTCCGGCACCCGCAATAAGTCTCCTCGAGCCTCACTCCGACGCTCGAAGAGCTGTAGTTTTTAGGAGTCATATCATCCACTTCGCGGTGATATTTCCACCATCGTTGTTATCGTGAGTTAGTAGTTATGCCACCCTCTCCGCCGTTATGTTTTATCGGTGTTCATGTAATAAATTGTTGAGCTGACTCCGCTCAATCTTGTATTATATTCAATACTCCTGGTATTTTTCTTCTATGACCAAGATATTGACTACCAGTGAGAAGGAATTCTTCTTTACTGGTCCGTAAAAGGGATTGGTCTCTCAATAAT
Source organism: Aegilops tauschii subsp. strangulata (assembly GCF_002575655.3). NCBI lineage: Eukaryota > Viridiplantae > Streptophyta > Magnoliopsida > Poales > Poaceae > Aegilops > Aegilops tauschii. The sequence goes on along the minus strand of NC_053041.3, from coordinate 554,105,167 downwards.
TATTTTATTGAAACACCGGTCGTGACAATGTTGCATTATGATAACCCTAACTGTAACCCGGAATTTATACAGGCCGCCATCAAGCAATTTGAATCGGAGATCTCTGACTTGAAGAATCGCCTGAAAACTCAAGAGAGTGAAACCCAAAAGGCGAATTCCAAGTTTGAATTCAGTGTATCCGCACAAGAGAAATTGAAAAAGAAGTTTCATGCAGAGAGAAAGGCCTGGGCGGATGAAAAGACCGCTTTGCTCAACCGGGCTGAACAAGCGGAGGCCACTCTTGCAGAAACAACCGCCGAGTTATCCGGCTTAAAACGCCATGTACCTGAGATGGTCTCAGCAATCTTTGGTAAGTTACCCTGTAAGTGTTATCTAGTTTAAATCCTTTACAACAAGCATCTCAATTGTCATCAGCTCACCTGACTTTATAATGCAGGCCCCAGGAGTTCCAATCTCAACCAAAGCATGCTGACAAAGCTGAAGGCCGTTTATACCCTAGTGAAACAACTCTACACTGGGTCACAACGTGCCTTAGCCGTCGTGGCCCTGTCAAATGAAGTTCCCACTTGTCTGGCGGATGTGCTAAGGTGGCTTGCCCTGCTACCTCAACGATTCCAGGAATTGAGACAAGCTTCTGCAAGAGCCGGAGCCATAGCCGCTTTAAGCCGGGCCAAGGCGTGACTACCGGAGCTAGACCCGGCCGACATCACCCTTGGGTATCCCAGTTTGAAAGAGGACAGCACCCCATTTGACCAGAAGGATTTTGATGCTTGCGTGAAGGACATACGTCCTGTGGCCACTCTGATCGGTAATGATACGGATCTTACCAAATACCAACCGGGTTATGACGCCGAGAATCAGAGAATTCCAACACCACATTATGAAGCAATCAGCCTGATCCCTCCCCCTCGTAAGCATACCTTCGCCCCTGAAGTTGATCCGGCCGGGTTAATTGATGATGAAGCTGAGTTTGAAGCCTTGAGTGGCATTGACTGGAAATCATCAACCTTCCAGGACAGGGAAACAGACGGAGGAGCGGAAAGGGATGAACCGGAGGCTTCAGCCCAACAACACCTTTGATCCCTCAGGCGGCTCATATTTATGTCTTGATAAAAAACAATGCTTCACTATTTGGACTCGGGGAGTCATGTAATAGAGTAAGAAAACACTTATTTTTGTCGTGACATCGCGCACTTGTGTGGCGCTCAACACTGTTTAAGCCGCCATCTTATATTCCCCCGGTTTATGCTGATCCTCTTCTTTCCTTACGTTTAAAGAGCTGCCTTTAACTGTCCTGCATAGAGAACAAATTACAAGTCCCTTGGCGGCTTACTGCATAGAGGGTCATATATTTTACATATAACTGGAGTATGAATCAAAATCATAAAAAAAACCGGTTCTCAATTATATCTTTGAGACAACCATAACAGCATACCTGTGACCCTTCGATTACACTTCCGGTTTATGTGACCCGAACAAGGAGGGTGAGAACCCAACTCTGTAATATGATGGTTATTATATGTGATCATCTTTGTTGATCAAGGTTAAGCCGGTGGAATAGGAACCACCCTTGAACACTTTAGACATGATCAAAAGAACTTCAAATAAAATCCAAAAAATTGTTTACAAAAAGAGACTTCAAAAATTTGTAGGCTTCTGATTCGAATACGACCAGAACACCGTCCCAAAGGGGTTAAGCTAAGATTCGAATACGATCATATAGACCCCAGTGGCTTTGGCCTTGCCGATCAAGAGGGTACCGACAGCTATGTCCTCTTTGGTTTGAATACGACCTATGTTTGAACGGGAAGCCCCCAAATCACCTTGAGAGTTGTTTAACGACGCTGATTCGAATACGATCCATGTCGGTTCCCAAAGGGGGTTTGAGCTATGATTCAAATATGATCAAGAAACTCCCCAGTGAGCTCGGCAGTGCTGATCAAAAGGATCGACAGCTATGTTCTCTTTGGTTCGAATACGACCTATGTTTGAACAGGAAGCCCCCCTAGTGATCATGATAATTAACGGCTAGATTCGAATACGATCGTAAGCCGGATCAGCCCCCAAGTGATCATGTGATATCATAATGAAAATAACAATGACACATTTACCTTTGAGGGGAAAAAAGGACAGAGGTCCTGCTTTATTATTTATCATAATATATACATTGTCACGGAAGTATGTATATTATGAGAGCCAGTGGCTCAAGTGTAATAAGGCCGAAGATGAGCGATATTCCACGGCCGGCGGGTCTCCTCCTCCGACTTACGTGAATCTTTGTGCTCTCGAACATCGATGAGGTAGTATGACCCATTGTGCAAGTTCTTGCTGACCATAAAGGGCCCTTCCCAAGGTGGGGATAACTTGTGTGCATCTGCTTGATCCTGGATGAGCCGGAGCACTAAGTCACCTTCCTGAAAGGTTCTGGACTTAACCAGGTGGTTGTGATAGCGGCGCAGGTCTTGTTGGTAAATCACCGAGCGAGCTGCTGCTACGTCACGCTGTTTGTCCAACAAGTCAAGAGCATCCTGACGCGCTTGTTCATTGTCCGCCTCAACATAAGCCGCCACACGAGGCGAGTCATGACGGATGTCGCTAGGGAGAACCGCCTCGGCTCCGTAAACCATGAAGAAAGGCATATAACCCGTAGACCTATTAGGAGTAGTATTGATGCTCCATATCATAGAGGGTAATTCCTCCACCCAGCAACCCGGCGTCCGCTGCAAAGGGACCAAAATCCGGGGCTTGATGCCTTTCAAGATTTCCTGATTGGCTCTCTCAGCTTGACCATTGGATTGAGGGTGTGCCACTGATGAAACATCAAGCCGAATATGCTCTCGTTGACAAAATTCTTCCATGGCACCTTTAGACAGATTGGTACCATTGTCAGTTATAATGTTGTGTGGGAAACCAAAGCGAAAAATCGCCTTTTTCATGAACTGAACTGCCGTGGCTGTATCACACTTACTAACTGGCTCTGCCTCAACCCACTTTGTGAACTTGTCAACCGCCACCAAGAGGTGGGTCTTCTTATCCTTGGACCTTTTGAAAGGTCCGACCATATCAAGCCCCCAGACTGCAAACAGCCAAGTGATTGGAATCATCCTCAACTCTTGAGCCGACACGTGAGCACGTCTTGAGAACTTCTGACAACCGTCACATTTACTGACTAAGTCCTCTGCATCAGCATGAGCCGTCAGCCAATAAAAACCGTGATGAAAAGCTTTGGCCACAAGGGATTTTGAGCCGGCATGATGGCCACAATCCCCCTCGTGAATCTCACGTAAAATTTCTTGACCTTCCTCAGGGGAAACACAACGCTGAAAAGCCCCAGTGACACTGCGATGATGCAACTCGCCATTGGCAATTATCATTGACTTAGACCGCCGGGTTATTTGTCTGGCCAAAGTTTCATCCTCAGGCAATTCTCCCCGGGTCATGTAAGCCATGTATGGCACTGTCCAATCTGGGATAACATGAAGAGCCGCCACCAACTGTGCTTCTGGGTCCGGAACAGCCAAGTCTTCCTCTGTAGGTCACTTGACAGAAGGGTTATGCAGAATATCCAAAAAAGTATTAGGCGGCACCGGCTTTCGCTGAGAGCCCAGCCAGCTTAAGGCATCAGCCGCCTTGTTCTTTCTGCGGTCAATGTGCTCTACTTCGTAACCCTGAAAATGTCCGGCAATGGCATCAACTTCACGGCGATAAGCCGCCATGAGGGGGTCCTTGGAATCCCACTTGCCTGATACTTGTTGAGCCACCAAATCTGAGTCGCCAAAGCACCTTACCCGGCTTAAGCTCATCTCCTTAGCCAAACGAAGACCATGGAGCAAGGCCTCGTACTCAGCTGCATTGTTAGTACAGGGAAACATCAACCGTAGCACATAATGAAATTTGTCACCTCGAGGGGAAGCTAACACGACTCCAGCCCCCGAGCCCTCCAATTGCCTGGACCCGTCGAAGTGAATAGTCCAGTACGTGTTATCTGGTTTCTCTTCAGGCATCTGCAGCTCTGTCCAATCGTTGATGAAATCCACCAATGCTTGCGATTTGATAGCCATGCGTGGCACATACTTTAGACCATGAGGCCCAAGTTCAATGGCCCACTTAGCGACTCTTCCTGTGGCTTCTCTGTTTTGTATGATATCTCCTAAAGGAGCAGAACTAACCACAGTGATAGGGTGGCCCTGGAAATATTGGTTAAGCTTCCGGCTTGCCATGAATACCCCATAAACAAGCTTCTGCCAATGTGGATACCATTGCTTGGACTCAATGAGTACTTCGCTGACGTAGTAAACCGGCCGCTGAACTGGATGTTCCTTACCCGCCTCCTTGCGCTCCACCACTATGGCCACACTGACGGCTCGTGTGTCAGCGGCTACATACAATAATAAGGGCTCCTTATCAACAGGAGCAGCAAGAACTGGCGGTTCAGCTAACTATCTTTTCAAATCCTCAAGGGTGGCATTGGCAGCATCACTCCAGAGAAAGTCATCTATTTTCTTCATCATCTGATACAGCGGTATGGCCTTTTCGCCCAACCGGCTTATAAACCGACTTAAAGCAGCGATCCGACCCGCCAGACGCTGGACGTCATTTATACACGCCGGCTTAGCCAGAGAGGTGATTGCCTTGATCTTCTCCGGGTTAGCTTCAATGCCTCTATGAGAAACCAGAAAACCCAAGAGCTTGCCTGCAGGGACACCATCTTGTAGACCCGGAGATTATCAAAGGTCTCCCTCAAATCGTCTATCAAGGTCTCCTTCTCTCTGGATTTTACCACAATATCATCCACATAGGCATGAACGTTGCGCCCAATCTGATTATGAAGACAATTCTGTACGCACCGCTGGTAAGTCGCCTGGGCGCTCTTGAGCCCAAAAGGCATAGACACATAACAGAAGGCTCCAAAAGGAGTAATGAACACCGTCTTCTCTTGGTCCTTAACTGCCATTTTGATCTGATGGTAACCAGAGTAAGCATCCAAAAATCTCAAACGCTCGCAACCCGCCGTAGCATCAATAATTTGATCAATACGAGGGAGAGCAAAGGGATCAGCCGGACAAGCCTTGTTTAAATCCGTATAATCCACACACATGCGCCAGGTGTCGTTCTTCTTGAGCACGAGCACCGGGTTAGCTAGCCATTCTGGATGAAAGACTTCGACGATGAGCCCAGCCGCTAAGAGCCGGGCTACTTCCTCACCAATGGCTTTCCGCCTCTCCTCATTAAACCGCGGGAGAAATTGCTTGATTGGCTTAAATTTTGGATCAATATTTAGAGTGTGCTCAGCGAGTTCTCTCGGTACACCCGGCATGTCAGAAGGTTTCCATGCAAAGATGTCCCGGTTCTCACGGATGAACTCGATGAGCGCGCTTTCCTATTTAGGATCCAGATTGGCACTGATGCTGAACTGCTTAGATGAGTCGCCTGGAACAAAGTCAATAAGCTTAGTCTCATCGGCCGACTTAAATTTCATTACCGGCTCATGCTCCGTGGTCGGCTTTTTCAAAGACGTCATGTCTGCCTGGTCAACATTATCCTTGTAAAACTTTAATTCCTCCGTCACACAAACAGATTCGGCGTAAGCAGCGTCACCTTCCTCGCACTCCAAAGCTATCCGTTACAAACTCCATTAAATGTTTCCTTCTAAGGATGCTCTCTATTTCATTCATGGTAGAAGTTGTCATCTTCTTCCCCGTTCTTCTCATTCCACTCTTTCTAGTCTTCCGGAGGTTTGGTGTTGTTCCTCAAGTCAAGTATCATTCCATTTCTCAAGTTCATGTTCTATTTTTTCCTTGTTTAGCCGGAGTGCTGCATAAATTCCTTCGTTACTATTCCTTTTCTATCTTGTCCTAACCGGAGTGGTTTCAAATTCAGCCTTATTCCTTCAGCTTTTGCTTCTTGTCTCATTCAACATTTCCCTTTCCTACTCGAGTGTTCTTGACTTTGTTCATCCTCACTATTTTATTCTTATTTCACCTCATCCCTTTTTCCTCCCATCTTGGTCCTAAGATCTCGGGACGAGATCTCTTGTTAGTGGAGGAGTGTTGTAACGCCCCAGATCCGTTGCGCCACGTGTCTTCCGTTTATTCGCCATCGTTTCCTTGTCATTTGCTTGTGTGTTGCATTTTGCCATGTCATCATCTGCATGTGTTTCAAAACTTGCATCCGGTCCTTTTCCCCGTTATCCGTTTCACGATCCGACACTCCCACACGCGCCCGTCGCCCCTCTCAGACCTTGTATTCATGAGTGGGAGAAAAACGTTCTCAGAATGGGTCGAGATTTGCCGAGTGGCCTTGTATAGCACCTACAGACCGTCCGTCAAATTTCGTTCCATTTGGAGTTCGTTTGATGCCCCAACAGTTAACCGCGTAGCCCGAAACCCCCTTCTCTTTGCAGCCCAGCACCCCTCCAAATCAGCCCACTAACCCATCTAAACCCCCTCGATGCTCTTTGTCGTTCGAGCACGATCATGTGGGCGAAAACCGCACCTCGTTTGGACTCTCCTAGCTCCCTCTATCTATATATATGTGTGCCTCTCCCGAAATTCGCGGTGCAAACCCTAGATCAACTCCCCCTCCGCGCCGCCGGACATGTCCATCCGCGCCGGACGTCGTCGCGCCGCCGCTCCCGGCCAGTGGCATCGCACCACGTGTCCCGCTCGCCTCGCCGGCTCCCCCGCAGCCGCCGCGGGCCCGCCGAAGCCCGCGTGAGGCCTGCCCGGCCCGAAGCCGCGCCGCCGCAGGCCATCGGGGCCGGATCGCCCTGCGCCTCCCGCGTCCCCGTGCTCCGCCGCCGCCGTGGTCGCCCGCGCCGCCCCTCTGCGTCGCCGGCCGCCGATGACCTCACCGGACGCGAGCTCCGTCGCCCCTCCGCGCTGTCCCTACCGACCCGCGATGTTGCTGATTTCTGTGACTGATTTCTGCCAAGTCTAAGTCTGTTATATTTTGTTGCCATGTAAACCTGATGTCATCATGAGTTCTATGCATAATCTGGAGATGTTCACTAAGGATGTTTTGTTATACATCTTATGCTTTTTCCATCCATGCCCTTGTTTGCATTTATAGCCTGCTGTAGCTTGTTGTTATCATGCTCCAAACTTGCTAAATAATGTTGCTGTCAGCCTGTTAAGATGAAGTTCGTTATTGCCATGTGTTTTGCTAGTGATCCATGTACCCTATGACTATGATATTGCCATTCTTAGCTTCATATTTATGCCATCTTACTTCTGGTTACCTTTTCATGCCATGTATTGCTCTGTGGTGAGTGGTTCAAGCTCACCAAAAATGCCTACTTATCGTTGTTTCTGCCATGTCCTGTTATTTCCACCAAGTCTGAATCTGTCATATTACTTGCTATGTTTACATGGGTGCCATCATATCTCCTGTGCCTTTTTGGCTCATCTTCAGTAAGGGACTTTTGTTTTAGGCAATTAGTAGATTCATGCCATTCCTTTTTTTGCTATGATAAGTTCCTGTAGCATGTTGTTTGATAGCTCTAAACTTAGCAACCCGATGTTATTTCTGCCATGTCCAGCGATTTCTGCCAAGTCTGTGAAACTGTTATTATTTGCAATCTTGCCATGTCCTTTTGAGCATGTTCTCGTGATTTCTGGGAATAGCTCAGTGTTCATGTTTTGTCGTGCTTTACCTGTACTTCATGTCCATGCCTTTTGTTCTCATGTTGTGGTGTTGTAGCATGTTGTTTTGATGATTGAAAGATGCCTAGTTGCTGTTTTGGACAGATTGTTGTTATATCTTGTTTGGAGTGTATGTGTTGCACCGTTGCTCCGTTTTGAGCATGCTCTATATGAAACTTGCTTAGATTTGCATGTAGTTTCATCTTATCATGTTGCATCCTTGTTTTGAGGTGTTTGCTTGATGTTTGAATGCATTTTGCATCAATGCCATGTTTAACTTGTTTTGCTCATATCTTCTAGGCCGTAGCTCCGAACTAAATGAACTTTATATGTTACTAGACTAGAATTTCGTGTAGATCATCTTGGTGCATCTTAACTTGCTGTTTAACAACTTGAACATAAGGTTTATTCAGATCTAGACCAATTTTGAAATTTGCATAGAAGGACTTACCGGAATTGTTATAGGTTGTTTCCGGCCTCAGTTAAACTTGCTTTGATGTGTTGCTCTTGTATGCATCATCTCTGGACATGAGTAGCTTCATATAGCTTTGTCATGCATCATACTTGGTTGAGCATCATGTCTTGTTCATGTGTGGTGTGTTTACCTTGTTGTGTGCTTCTTCTCGATAGTTCCCGTGTCGTTGCGATCGTGAGGATTCGTTCGTCTATGCTTGGTTCGTCTTCGTGGCTTCATCTTCTTCATGGACCCGTTCTTCTTCCTAGCGGGATTTCAGGCAAGATGACCGTCACCTTGAATCTCATTACTATCATTGCTATGCTAGTTGCTTCGGTCTATCGCTATGTTGCGCTACCTATCACTTGCTCTTCAAGCCTCCCAAATTACCATGAACCTCTAACCTTTGTCACCCTTCCTAGCAAACCATTGTTTGGCTATGTTACCGCTTTGCTCAGCCCCTCTTATAGCGTTGCTAGTTGCAGGTGAAGATGAAGATTGCTCCATGTTGGATTATGTTTATGTTGGGATATCACAATCTCTCTTATATTATTAGTGCATCTATATACTTGGAAAAGGGTGGAAGGCTCGGCCTTATGCCTGGTGTTTTGTTCCACTCTTGCCGCCCTAGTTTCCATCGTACCGGTGTTATGTTCCTTGATTTTGCGTCCCTTACGCGGTTGGGTGATTTATGGGACCCCCTTGACAGTTCGCTTTGGATAAAACTCCTCCAGCAAGGCCCAACCTTGGTTTTACATTTGCCTCACCTAGCCTTTTTCCCTTGGGAGTCGCGCTCCCGAGGGTCATCTTTATTTACCCCCCCCCCCGGGCTAGTGCTCCTTCGGGTGTTGGTCCAACCTGTCAGCCGCCGGTGGCCACCAGGGGCAACTCTGGGCTGGCCTACCGGAAGTTTGGACAATCCGGTGTTCCCTGAGAACAAGATATGTGCAGCTCCTATCAGGATTTGTCGGCACATTCGGGTGGCTTTGCTGGTCTTGTTTTACCATTGTCGAAATGTCTTGTAACCGGGATTCCGAGACTGATCGGGTCTTCCCGGGAGAATGATTATCCTTCATTGACCGTGAGAGCTTATAATGGGCTAAGTTGGGACACCCCTGCAGGGTATAAACTTTCGAGAGCCATGCCCGCGGTTATGTGGCAGATGGGAATTTGTTAATATCCGATTGTAGAGAACTTGACACTTGACTTAAATAAAATGCATCAACCGCATGTGTAGCCGTGATGGTCTCTTCTCGTAGGAGTCCGGGAAGTGAACACGGTTTATGGGTTATGTTTGACGTAAGTAGGAGTTCAGGATCACTTTTTGATCATTATTAGTTGACGACCGTTCCTTTGCTTTCTCTTCTCGCTCTTATTTGCGTAAGTGAGCCACCATACATTGCTTAGTCGCTGCTGCAACCTCACCACTTTACCCCTTCCTTACCCATTAAGCTTTGGTAGTCTTGATACCCATGGTAATGGGATTGCTGAGTCCTCGTGGCTCACAGATTACTACAACACCAGTTGCAGGTACAGGTTTTTGCGATGATCATGACGCAAGAGCGATGTTTCTTGTTTGGAGTTCTTCTTCTGCTTCTTCTTTGATCAGGGGATAAGTTCCAGGTCGGCAGCCTGGGCTAGCAGGGTGGATGTCGGTTGAGCTTCTGTTTGTGTTTCATCCGTAGTGGGATGTTGATCTTATGTATGATGTATTGATGTATTCTTGCGGCATGTGTATGCCTTGTATGTATCCCCATCTTTTATGTAATGTTGATGTAATGATATCCACCTTGCAAAAGCGTGTCAATATGCGGTTCTATCCTTGGTGGGACCTTCGAGTCTCTTTAGGATAGTATCGCATATTGGGCGTGACATTTTCGTTGGTGGGATTGATACACCTCCCAAAATGTTTTTATCTCTAATTTTTTCACTTTGAGGTCTGGCACCTCTACAAATCCGTACTCCCCTCTGTGAAGGGCCTTTATTTTACTTTATGCAATTTTTATATTTATTTTGAGTCTCCATCTTATCTTACAAAAAGCACCACCTAGGAGGCAATATGATCGTGCTTAAGTATTGGGTGTAGTTAATATTCGAGTGTGTTTCATGAATGGATCAATGTTTGAGCATGATGGGCTAGGGATAACTTGTTTTAGCATTGATATTTTGAAAGACATGGTTGCTTGTTGATATGCTTGAGTATCCAAATTATTATGTCAAAGCTAGACTATTGCTTTGAATCACATAAAAGTCCAAATGTCCATGCCAGAAAGAAAAGAATATGATATGACTTGATGAATAGCACTCCATATCAAAAATTCTGTTTTTATCACTTACCTACTCGAGGACGAGTAGGAGTTAAGCTTGGGGATGCTGATACGTCTCCAACGTATCTATAATTCTTTATTGTTCCATGCAGTTTATTTATCAATCTTGGATGTTTTATAATCATTTTTAGTCATTTTATATCATTTTTTGGTACTAACCTATTAACATAGTGCCAAGTGCCAGTTGCTGTTTTTTACATCGCAGGAAATCAATATCAAATGGAGTCCAAATGCCATCAGACTCCACGATGATTTTTTATGAGCCAGAAGGAAGGCGATGAGCCCTGGTTGCACCTGGGGGTGCCCCGAGGGGGCACAACCCACCAGGGCGCGCCAGGAGGCCCTAGCGCACCCTGGTGGGTTGCGCCCACCTCGGGTGCCCCCCGGACCGCCTCTTTGCTCTATAAATACCCCAAAAATACCAGAACCCTAGATGCGTCGACAAAATATTCATCCAGCCACCACAGAGTCTAGAACCACCAGATTCAATCTAGAAACCATCACGGAGGGGTTCACCACTTCCATTGGTGCCTCTCTGATGATACGTGAGTAGTTCTTTGTAGACCTTCGGGTCCATAGTAAGTAGCTAGATGGCTTTCTCTCTCTCGCAGAATTCTCAATACAATGGTCTCTTGGAGATCCATATGATGTAACTCTTTTGCGGTGTGTTTGTTGGGATCTGATGAACTTCGAGTTTATGATCAGTCATATCTTTTTATATCCATGAAAGTTATTTGAGTTTCTTTGATCTCATATATGCATGATCTCTTATAGCCTCGTATTTCTTCTCCGATATTTGGGTCTTGTTTGGCCAACTTGATCTATTTATCTTGCAATGGGAAGAGGTGCCCGGTAGTGGGTTCGATCTTACGGTGCTTGATCCCAGTGACAGAAAGGGAACCGACACGTATGTATCGTTGCTACTAAGGATAAAAAGACGAGATCTATATCTACCGCCATATAGATAAACGGATCTTGTCTACATCATGTCATCGTTCTTATTGCATTACTCCATTTTTCCATGAACTTAATACACTAGATGCATGATGGATAGCGGTCGATGTGTGGAGTAATAGTAGTAGATGCAGGCAGGAGCCGGTCTACTAATCATGGACGTGATGCCTATGTAATGATCATTGCCTAGATATCGTCATAATTATTTGAAGTTCTATCAATTGCGCAACAGTAATTTGCCCAACAGTAATTTACCCACCGTTTGTTATCCGCCGTAATGGTCTCTAGTAGTATTTGAAGTTCTATCTAATCATGGACGTGAAGCCTATGTAATGGTCTCTAGTAGTATTTGTTTACCCACCGTTTGCTATCTTTCTCGAGAGAAGCCAGTAGTGAAATCTACGGCGCTGGGTCATCTTTCTCATATATTTGCTTTGCGATCTATTTTATTTGCTCTTTTTATGCAGATCTATTAAACCAAAAATACAAAAATACTTTTTTGCACTTTATTTTAATTGCGATCTATTATTTCAATCTATTACAACTTTCTCCCGTCAACACACAATTTCTGGCGCCGTACCCCGAAAGGGATTGACAATCCCTTTAACACGTCGGGTTGCGAGGTGTTGTTATTTGTGTGCAGGGGCTGTTTACGTTGTGTTGCTTGGTTCTCCTACTGGTTCGATAACCTTGGTTTCTTTTATGAGGGAAATACCTACCGCCACTGTGCTGCATCATCCCTTCCTCTTTGGGGAAATACCGACGTAGCTTCAAGCGACATCAGTGCCAGTACAGGATAACACTAGTGCTCAGGTAACTGAAGATTCACTCACTGTCACTGTTGAAGTTCATAGCCAAGGTTTGCGTTCTGGCCTCTCAGCTCAAGGGGATATGCTTATGTCTCTCCTGTTGGAGAATCCAATTCCATGTCAGCAGCTCAACTCAACCCTTTTCTCTGCTCTGCGCCCTATGATGGCTTCTTTTGGACCATGGTGCTCGGGTTTTGGTATGAGACGGGATAACTTTCAGGTGGCAATGCAGGTTTCGCTGATTGGTGGGAATATTGAGTTTTCTCAGGTTACCTGACACCAGACCTCTGCAACTAGCTTGGCTTCGAGGTTCTCTGAACTCCCGACCATCCTACCGACTATTTCAGACCTTGACACCTCATCAGATAGTGCACTACCAACTGCTCCTCCTCTACTACTTCAGACTGTGGAAGCACCTGTAGATTCGGCTGAGGTCCCGCACTTAGAGGAGGTGACTCAATTTGCTGTGCCTACAGATTTTGAGTCAACTAAGACAGCCCCAACCGATACCTTGATGACCGTGATGCCATTGGAGGTGGCTGGCTCGATCTCTCTGATAACTACAACACATGCATAGAAGTAGCGTAAGGGGAAGATGCAGGCACCTATGGATACCTCCACTCTTCGTCGCAGCAATAGGACCAACAAATATGATGGATTTCGTGTTACTCACACAACTGATTCGCGCCCAGCCAAATCCAAAGTCAAGCCACCTGTCATCCCCTCTGCTGCAATCTCTTCTGAAGACACCATCATGGAAGATCCCAGCTCTGAAGATCTTGGCACTGCTACTCCTCCACCTACTCCTATTCCAATAATGCAGGCTATTGGTACGCATCTCTGTGCGATAGCTGCAGAAGAGCTGACCATCTCGGCTCTTACTGAGGAGTAATAGTGTTCTTTAGTCACTGCGCTCGCTATCTGAACTTGCTTTTATTTTCATGGTGCTTTTGCAAAATTGGAACGTACTTTGCTGGATCATATGCGGCCTTAATGCCCCTGATAAAAATTTAGCACTCGATAATGCGATCAATGCGAGTGGTTGTGCGGTTATTTGTTTACAAGAATCTAAGATGCCTGTCTTTGATGTTACATCTTTAAAATCCATATGTCCACGGCGTTTTGATCATTTTGCTTTCATTCCTTCACAAGGAGCGTATGGTGGAATTACTACTATCTGGAATAGCAGTATATTTTCACCCAGGGTCTTTTTATCTGAACAATTTGCGTTAGTGGTAGAATTTACCTCCACGCAATCTAGTCATCACTGGAAGCTAGTCAATATGGCCCCTGTCAAGGCGGGCCACGGGTCACTTTTACTAATTGGCTATTTGATTTGAATATCCCTCCATCTGAAGATTGGCTTTTACTCGGGGATTTCGATTATCTTCGCTCACCTGATAATCGCAACAAACCTGGTGGTAGTGTGCATGATATGTTTACTTTTAACGCCTTCATTCGTGAACAAAACCTCACTGAACTACCCATCAAGGGGAGAGCGTATAGATGGTCAAATATGCAGCAACAACCTCTACTCGAGCAGCTTGATTGGTTCTTCACCATGCTTAACTGGACTTCATCATTCCCCAATACAACTATGAATCCGTTAGGGAAGCCAGTATCGGACCATACACCTTGCTCAGTGATCATCCAAACAACAATCCCAAAAAGCAATCTTTTTAGGTTTGAATCGTACTGGATTGCTCACCCAGGATTTATGGATTTGGTTGCTCAAGCGTGGAACCAACCAATCAAATTCATCAAGAACTCCAACATTGCAGCAAGACTAGGGAAAAACACAAGGCCGTTCGATATGCACTCAAACAATGGAGTAACAAAATATCCCGCCTTAAGATTGCCATTGAAACACAAACAAAGCCCTCCTGGAGCTCGATAACATCGAAGAACGCCGCACACTTACCACCCCGGAGAGAAACTTTCATAACATCCTTAAAAAGCATTTGATTAGACTGCTGCAATACCAAAAAGAGTACTGGAGGAAAAGATGCACGATCAGATGGATTCAGTTTGGCGGTGAAAATTCTAAAAAAATTCAGACGGTAGCAAATGAACGATACAGGAAAAACTGCATCAATCTTCCGAAAACAAATGATGGAATGGAGGTAGATGATCATGATGGGAAGGGGTCCATCCTTTTTTAGGCCTTGAAGGACAGAATGGGACAAACCAATCCTCAACCTATGAAATTCAACCTAGACAAACTGCTACGGGAGGACGTGAATTTGATAACCTCATTGCACCTTTCACACATAAAGAGATAGATGATGTTGCTTCTAAAATGCTACCTGATCGAGCTCCAGGCCCCGATAGCTTCAATGGGGCCTTCCTGAAGGCTTGCTGGCCAATCATCAAACATGATTTTTACCTTCTCTGTAATGAATTTCACCAAGGAGGCCTCAATCTGGAGAGCATCAATGCAGGATACATCACTCTGATACCAAAGGTCAACTCACCAGAAACTGTCAATGACTTTCGGCCTATCACCCTCCTCAATTGTTGTCTGAAACTGGTCACTAAAATACTAGCCAATCATCTGCAGAAAATCATCCTCCAAGTCGTGCATAGGAACCAATATGGATTCCTTCGTGGGAGATCAATCCATGATTGCCTAGCTTGGGCCTTTGAATACATTCACCAATGTCAGGACTCCAAAAAAGAAATAGTCCTTCTGAAACTAGACTTTACCAAAGCTTTCGACACCATTGAACAATCAGCCATGCTTCTGATTATGAAAAAAATGGGGTTCCCTCCAAACTGGCTTGCTTGGATGGAGAGTATTTTTTCATCTGGAAAATCCTCAGTTCTATTAAATGGAGTACCGGGCCGTCAATTCCATGTAAGTGTGGTGTACGTCAAGGGGACCCAATGTCTTCGTTGATTTTTGTCCTCGCAGCTGATCATCTCCAGACTGCTATCAATGAAGCACTAGAGCACAAACTGATCAAACACCCCATCCCTCCCAAAGGTGATGCAAAATATCCAGTGATTCAATACGCAGAGAATACAATAATTGTTTTGCCTGCCTGCCTGGACCAGGCTTCCAAGATAAAACAAATCCTTGAAGACTATGCCACCTCTATAGGTCTCAAGATCAATTTTCACAAATCCACACTTGTGTCCATCAACACACTGGCAAGCAAATGCAATGACCTGACCACTCTTTATGGTTGCACACAAGCCATCATGCCTTTCACTTACCTAGGCTTGCCTCTTGGCACCACTAGGCCTTTTGTTCTTGGCATGTCACCATTTGTATGCAAGGCTGAAAAGAAGATCACAACAGCAATGTCCATCATGTCTTATGCTAGGAACCTGGCCCTGCTCAATTCCGTCATTACCTCGCTTGCCATCTATCCCATGGGAACCCTGCGACTCCCACCTAAAATACTTTCCCAGCTAGACAAAATATGCAGGCACTACCTTTGGAACAAACGGACTTCTGATGGAGACAAACACAACTCCTTAGCTGCCTGGGACATGGTCTGCAGACCCAAAAAGAGTGGAGGTCATGGTGTCCTCGATTTGAGAGTTCAAAACGATGCCCTACTTCTCAAATTTCTGCACAAGTTCTACAACAGAATGGACATTCCATGGGTACAACTTATTTGGGACACATATTATGTTGACTCTGTCCCCCATGGAGTAGATGCCTGTGGCTCCTTTTGGTGGCGTGACCTTATACACCTAATGCCGATCTATCGTGGCATCACCCAAGTATAGTTAAATGTGGTGCTTCTACACTATTCTGGAAAGATGATTGGAACCAGGCCATATATGCTGAGAAATACCCACATGCATACTCGTATGTTAAGGTTGAAGACTTATCTGTCAGGGCCTTTTTGACGGACTCTACCCTCCACACAACCTTTCATGTTCCACTCTCATTGCAAGCCCATGAAGAACTCAAACTTCTCCAAGCAGAAATGATCACAGTGACTCTGGAAGAACAAAATGACATCTGGTCCTACTGTTGGGGATCACATGCTTTCAAGACCGCTGCGTACTACCAATTCTTATTCTGAGACGTTTTGGCCCATGTGGCTTTCCGATGGTTATGGAAACCTAAATGTACACCCAAGATCAAGGTTTTTGGCTGGCTCTTACTTTCAGGTCACCTAAACAGAAGAAATATGCTGAAGATAAGACACTACATTATCGGCCCCAACGTAGATTGCTTACTTTCTGGTCTACACGTTGAAGAAATGGTGGACCATCTCTTCTTCCACTGTACCTTTAGCAATGATTGGTGGCGGCTGCTGAATATTACATGGAACGCACAAGGTACTAGGTTGGAACTAGTGGAACACATGAAGACACAACACCCAAGAAAAATGATCATGGATGTCTTCTTGACGGCATCTTGGAGTCCTTGGAAGGAGCGCAATAATAACTACTTCAGACATGTGTCACCTTCCATTTCTTCCTGGTTTAGTCAGTTTAAGAGTGACTTTGACAACATACGTTATAGGCCGCCAGATCACAAGAGACACTTTGTTTCTACCTTCTTGCAAAAGCCTACCATAGTACCCCCCCCTCTTTCACCTAGTGTTGTATAGTTAAGCTTGACCTCCCCATGTAATTTCCACCACTATACATGTTTCTTTATTGATTTAATATATATGCAATAAGAGCCTTTCCTACTGTCCCAACCTTCAAAAAAACAAGACCAGTAATCATTCTTGCAATTTTATATGAGGGAGAGGCATGAGCTAACATACTTTCTCTACTTGGATCATATGCACTTATGATTGGAACTCTAGCAAGCATCTGCAACTACTAAAGATCATTAAGGTCATGAAACCCAACCATAGCATTAAGTATCAACTCCTCTTTACTCCCATACGCAATAACCCACTTACCCGTGTTCAGGCTTCTGTCACTCCGGCAACTGACAATAAGAAAATTATGAACGTATTGCAACACCCTACAATGGGGACCCCTCACGTTTGCGCGAGACGGAGGGCACCGTAGGACAGCACCATAATAAAATGTACACTCAAACCAACCACGATCATCAATTAGCCCATAGGACAACACAGATCTACTCAAACATCATAGGATAACCACATATCATTGGGAAATAATATATAGTATTGAGCACCATGTTTGAGTAGAGATTACAACAGGGAGAGGAGGTGTTACATCGCTGCATAGAGGGGGAGAAAGTTGGTATTAATAGTAACAAGGTTGTTGATGTAGACCGCCGTCACGATCCTTGCCCCGGCGGCACTCCAGCGCCACCGGGAGAGAGGGGGGAGAGCCCCCTCCTTCTTCTTCTTCTTCCTTGGCCTCCTCCCTATATGGGAGGAGAGTTCCCCCTCCGGTCCATGGCCTCCATGGCGGTGGAGGGGTAGGAGCCCCTCCTAGTTTGGATCTCCCTCTCTGTTCTCTTCTGTTTCGCGTTCCTGTTTTCTGGCCGAAAACCATTTCTTATATTCCCAGAGATCCGTAACTCCGATTACGCTGAGATTTTAACACAATTTTTATTCCGGATATAAGCTTCCTTGCGCCCGAAGTAGAGTTCCAGCCGACGTACGAGGTGAGCACAACCCACCACTGCGCGCTTGGCCCCTAGGGCGCGCCCTGGTGTATCTTGGGGGCTGTGGGCCCCTGTTTGTGTTGATTCCAAGTCCCATAAATCACATATATTCCGAAATAATTCTCCGTAATTTTTTATCGCGTTTGGACTTTGTTTGATATGGATATTCTGCAAAACAAAAAACATGCAACAAACAGGAACTGGCACTGGGCACTGGATCAATATGTTAGTCCAATAAATCATATAAAATATTGCCAAAAATATGTGAAAGTTGTGTAATATTGGCATGAAACAATAAAAATTTATAGATACGATGGAGACGTATCAGCATCCCCAAGCTTAATTCCTGCTTGTCCTCGAGTAGGTAAATGATAAAAAATATAACTTTGATGTGGAATGCTTCCTAGCATAATCTTGATCATATATCTAATCATGGCATGAATATTAAGACACGAGTGATTCAAAGCAATAGTCTATAATTTCTGGCGTCGTTGCCGGGGATGTTCTACATCAAGCCTACCAAGTACCCACTATAAACTCTCATATCTTTCATTACATTATTTGCCATTTGCCTCTCGTTTTCCTCTCCCCCACTCCTAAAACGTTTTCATAAAATCACAAAAATATTTGCCTTTTTATTTGCCCTTCTTTCGTTCATCTTTTTGTTTGCTTTCCGTTTGCTCGTGTGCTAGTTTGCTTGCCTTGTCACAATGTCTCAAGAAAACACCAAGTTGTGTGACTTTTCTAATACTAATAATAATGATTTTATTAGTACTCCGATTGCTCCGGCCACTAGTGCAGAATCTTATGAAATTAATGCCGCTTTGTTGAATCTTGTTATGAAAGAGCAACTTTCCGACCTTCCTAGTGAAGATGCCGCATCCCATCTAAATACTTTCATTGAGTTGTGGGATATGCAAAAGAAAAAAATGTGGATAATGATATTGTTAAATTGAAGATATTTCCGTTCTCTCTACGAGATCGTGGTAAAACTTGGTTTTCATCTTTGCCTAAAAATAGTATTGATTCTTGGAACAAGTGTAAAGATGCTTTTATTTCCAAGTATTTTCCTCCCGCTAGGATCATCTCCCTTAGGAATGATATAATGAATTTTAAGCAACCTGATCATGAACATGTTGCACAATCTTGGGAGAGGATGAAATTGATGATAAGAAATTGCCCTACTCATGGTTTAAGTTTAATTTATAGATGATCATACAAAAAGTTTATGCGGATTGAATTTTGCATCTAGAAATCTTTTAGATTCCGCCGCGGGAGGTACTTTTATGGAAATTACTTTAGGAGAAGCTACTAAACTGCTAGATAATATTATGGCTAATTACTCCCAATGGCATACTGAAAGATCTTCCACTAGTAAAAAAAGTGCATCGATTGTAGAAATTAATACTCTGGGTGAAAAGATGGATGAACTTATGAAATTGATTGCTAGTAAGAGTTCTCCCATTGATCCTAATGATATTCCTTTGTCCACTTTGATTGAGAACAGTAAAGAATCTATGGATGTGAATTTTGTTGGTAGGAACAATTTCCGTAATAATGCATATAGAGGTAATTTCAACCCTAGGTCATTTCCTAGTAATTCATCTAATAATTATGGTAATTCCTACAACAATTCTTATGGAAATTATAACAAAATACCCTCTGATCTTGAGAACAATATTAAAGATTTCATTAATTCCCATAAAGTTTTTAATGCTATGGTTGAAGAAAAATTGCTCAAGATTGATGATTTGGCTAGGAACGCTGATAGAATTTCTCTCGAGACTGATTCTTTGAAAATTAGATCTATGCCACCCAAGCATGATATTAATGAATCTCTGAAATCTATTAAAATTTCTATTGATGAGTGTAACGAAAGAACCGCTAGGATGTGTGCTAAGCGAGATTGGTTTGTAAAAGCGTGTTCTTCTAGTTTTTGCAAAAATAATGATGAAGATCTTAAAGTGATTGATGTGACTCCTATTGAATCTTTGTTTTCTAATATAAATCTTGATTAAGATGGGACTAGAGATGAGTCAACTTTAGCTAGAAGGCGTCCCAATGATTTGGAGTTTATAGATCTTAATGAAAAAATTGATAAAAGTGGGATTGGAGAGGTCAAAACTTTAAGTAGCGATGAACCCACTCTTTTGGATTTCAAGGATTTTAATTATGAGAATTGTTCTTTGATAGATTGTATTTCCTTGTTGCAATCCATATTGAATTCACCTCATGCTTATAATCAAAATAAAGCTTTTACTAAACATATCGTCGATGCTATGATGAAATCTTTTGAAAAAAAACTTGAGTTGGAAGTTTCAATCCCTAGAAAGCTTTATGATGAGTGGGAACCTACTATTAAGATTAAAATTAAAGATTATGGGTGCAATGCTTTGTGTGATTTGGTGCTAGTGTTTCCACTATTCTGAAACTTTACGTGATGTGCTAGGTTTCCATAAACTTGATGATTGTTCTTTGAATTTGCATCTAGCGGATTCCACTATTAAGAAACCTACGGGAAGGATTAATGATGTCCTTATTGTTCCAAATAGGAATTATGTGCCCATATATTTTATTGTGCTTGATATAGATTGCAATCCTACATGTCCTATTATTCTTGGTAGACCTTTCCTTAGAACAATTGGTGCAATTATTGATATGAAAGAAGGAAACATTAGATTTCAGTTTCCGTTAAAGAAGGGCATGGAACACTTTCCAAGAAAGAAAATTAAGTTGCCATATGAATCTATTATGAGGGCTATTTATGGATTTAATACGAAAGATGACAATACCTAGATCTATGTATTATGACTAGCTAGGGGCGTTAAACAATAACGTTTGTTGGGAGGCAACTCAATTTAATTTTTATGTCTTTGATTTTTGGTTATGTCTTTCAATAAATACACATTATTAACTCATTAGTAATTGTGTTTTGATGTTGTAATTAGTGTTTGAGCCAAGTAAGACCTTTGGGATACTTTGGTATATCGTTGATTTGGTTTTGCTAAAAAACATAAAATTTTGCTTCCAGTAACATAATTGTTTAAGCGTGGATAAATTTTGAATTTTTTACAGAGGATTGATATATGAATTGCCTCTGTTGTCCTAATGTTTCAGAATTTTTGGAGTTACAAAAGTATACGAACTTTACATATTACTACAGACTGTTCTGTTTTTGACAGATTCTGTTTTCTATGTGTTGTTTGCTTATTTTGATGAATCTATGGGTAGTGTCGGGGGCGTATGAACCATGGAGAAGTTGGAATATAGTACATATTACACCAATATAAATAAAGAATGAGTTCACAATAGTACCTAAAGTGGTGATTTATTTTATTATACTAACGGATCTCATGAGTTTTTTGTTGAGTTTTGTGTTGTGAAGTTTTCAAGTTTTGGGTAAAGATTTGATGGATTATGGAAAAAGGAGTGGCAAGAGCCTAAGCTTGGGGACCATGGCACCCCAAGCTAATATTCCAGGAAAACCAAGCATCTAAGCTTGGGGATCCCCCAGATGGCATCCTCTCTTTCGTCTTCGTTCCATCGGTAAATTTACTTGAGGCTATATTTTTATTCACCATATGATATGTGTTTTGCTTGGAGCGTCTTGTATGATATAAGTATTTGCTTTTTAGTTTGCCACAATCATCCTTGCTGTACACACCTTTTAAGAGGGACATGCATTAATCGTGAATTTACTAGAATACTCTATGTGCTTCATTTATATCTTTTGAGCTAGGAAGTTTTGCTATAGTGCTTCACTTATATGTTTTTAGAGCATGCCGGTGGTTTTAGTTTATAGAAATTGTTGAACTCGCATTCTTCACTTATATTATTTTGAGAGTCTCTAAACAGCATGGTAACTTGCTTAGGTTGTGAATTTAGTCCTAATATGATGGGCATCCAAGAGGGATATAATACAAACTTTCATATCAAGAACATTGAATAATATGAGAAGTTTGATTCCTTATGATTGTTTTGAGATATAAAGATGGTGATATTACAGTCATGCTAGTGGGTAATTGTGGATTGGTAGAAATAATTGTGTTAAAGTTTGTGATTCCCGTAGCATGCATGTATGGTGAACCGTTATGTGATGAAGTCGGAGCATGATTTATTCTTTGATTGTCTTCCTTATGAGTGGCTGTCGAGGACGAACTATGTTCTTTTCCTACCAATCTATCCCTCTAGGAGCATGCGTGTAGCACTTTATTTCGATAGCTAATAATTTTTTGCAATAAGTATGTGAGTTCTTTATGACTAATGTTGAGTCCATGGATTATACACACTCTCACCCTTCCACCATTTCTAGCCTCTCTAGTACCGTGCAACTCTCGCCGGTGCATTAAACCCACCATATACCTTCCTCAAAACAGCCACCATACCTACCTATTATGGCATTTTCATAGCCATTCCGAGATATATTGCCATGCAACTTCCACCTTTCCGTTTTATTATGACACATACCATCATTGTCATATTGCTTTGCATGATCGTAACACGGGTAGCATGATGTTTTCATGGCTTGTCCATTTTTTGATGTCATTGCTATGACAGATCATTGCACATCCCGGTACACCACCCAAGGCATTCACATAGAGTCATTTTTTGTTCTAGTATCGAGTTGTAATTCTTGAGTAGTAAGTAAATAAAAGTGTGATGATCATCATTATTAGATCATTGTCCCATGCAAGGAAAGCATAATGGAAGCTATGATTCCCTCACAAGTTGGGATGAGTCTCTGGACTTTATAAAAAAAATAAAAGAGGCCAAAGAAGCCCAAAAAAATAAAAGAGGCCAAAGAATCCCAAACAAAAAAATGAGAGAAAAAGAGAGAAGGGACAATGTTACTATCCTTTTTCCACACTTGTGCTTCAAAGTATCACCATGTTCTTCATGATAGAGAGTCTCCTATTTTGTCACTTTCATATACTAGTGGGAATTTTTCATTATAGAACTTGGCTTGTATATTCCAATGAAGGGCTTCCTCAAATTGCCCTAGTTCTTCGTGAGCAAGCAAGTTGGATGCGCACCCACTTAGTTTCTTTTTGAGATTTCATACAATTATAGCTCTAGTGCATCCGTTGCATGGCAATCCTACTCACTCACATTGATAACTATAGATGGGCATCTCCATAGCCTGTTAATATGCCTAGTTGATGTGAGACTTTCTCCTTCTTTTGGTATTCTCCACAACCACCATATTCTATTCCACCTATAGTGCTATATCGATGGCTCACGCTCATGTATTGCGTGAAAGTTGAAAAAGTATGAGAACACCAAAAGTATGGAACAATTGCTTGGCTTGTCATCGGGGTTGTTCATGATAAAATACTTTGTGTTTTGAAGATGGAGCATAGCCATACTATATGATTTTGTAGGGATAACTTTCTTGTGCCACGTTATTTTGAGAAGACACGATTGCTTTATTAGTATGCTTGAAGTATTATTGTTTTTATGTCAATATTTGTTGGGGGAAACGACACCTATGGGATCACTGGGATCCCTTCTACGATTGACGGGCGCAGGGTTGTGCAAAGAGCGAGTCTAGGAGCCAGCACGAGGATCGTTTACCCAGGTTCGATCCGCGAGGATGCGTAATACCCTAGTCCTGCTTTGGTGTATATTTGGATGTTCTTGAGTTCTTGAACTAGCTACGGTGTGTGCGTCGTCCAAAAGATCCGAATCCTTCTCCAGTACGCCTCGGGCCTCCTTTTATAGTCAAAAGGGGCTGCCACAGTGGCACACATGAGGTGGAAAGGTATACAGTGTACAAGCTTATCGCCTGTCATCACAGGACAAAGTGCATTAAATGCGCTACTTAAGTGTCCTCTTGCTTTATCGAAGGCGGTAACGAGGCCCGTCCCGTCCATCGCCGCTCTGCCTAGCTCCGACATGCGTCCAGGCCAGCGAGGCATGCAGCGCCATGTATGTTGGCAGGCTGCTGAGTTGGCATGGTGGTAGGGTCTTCACGAAGATCTGCATGCCACCACGCAGGTGCTTGCTTAGTTGGCCTAGAGGTCGCACGTCGCCACGTAGGTGCTCGCCTAGGTGATGGGCTGGCAGCTGTATGGGAACGGCGGTGGAGTCTTGGCAGATGTGGCCCTGGCTGCGGCCCTGCAGATGTCCCCAGCAAGAGTCTTGTGGGGGCCCCGACAAGGGTCTTGCCGCGGCATCGCGGTCTTCCCCGGCAAGGATCTTGCCGGGGGTCTTGTGGGTTTACACGGCAAGGATCTTGCCGAGGATCGCCGTCTTTTGGTTCTCATCTGATCTTATGTGCTTCTGATCTTCACAAAGATCTGCATGCCACCATGGAGGTGCCTCCCGAGCCTTGGTTCCAATGTGGTTGATAGTGTTGGAACTCTTGGGCTCAAGGGTGGCAGCCCTGTTGGTGTTGGGCAAGTTGCCCCGGCAAGGTTCTTGCTGGGGCTGTGAAGGCCGCCCCGGCAAGGGCCTTGCCGGGGGAGTCCACCTTGCCCTTCTGCACTTTGTGTTTCTGGCTTGGCGTTGCTCTGGTTTTCTTGTGTCTCTGCTTCCTCTGCCCCGCCAAGCATGGCCAGGGGCGTGGGCTGCGACTGCCCGTGCACAAGTAAAGGGGTGCAAAAAGGGACCCCTACTTTTGTACACCGACAGGAGCCCCCGGGCCTGGGCCACATATAAGCGCGGGGCGTTATTGGGCCAGGCCCAGAACGGTGCGCGGGCGTGCGGGCGGCGGAGTTTTTACTGCAGTAACTCCCTCACTCGTTGCGCTTCCCCATGACTCGCATTGAACGTGCCACGTGGCGGTCGTGCGTGATGTGGGGGTTGGGAGTGGAATGATCGTAGCATGCTTGCGTCATCCCGTGGTGAACAGTAAGGCGGCTTGCGCGTCCCTTAAAACTGCAAGGCCGCTGCTCATTTACTCCCTCTACTTTGGAACCGTTGTTCCACATTTCCCACTACGCCTGCCCCTTGCGCCACGTACGCCGCATGCACGGCGCGGGGTAGGTGACAGACGTATGGAATATGGGAAGGCGCGTGGGGCAGATAGTCACGTGCCTTTGATTGGGCGAGGAGGGCGGTCGATGGCCTTGCTCGTTGCCACTTAATGAGCCGGATTTGAGCGGGCTTTTCAGAGGCATAGGGCTAGTCTTTCGGAGGTCAGGGCCCGGGAGGAGACCTTGACCAAGAATCTGGAGGAGGAGAGGCAGCTGCAGAGGAATGACACCGCCAACCACGAGGATTATGTGAAGGGCGAAAACCTCTGGATCAGCCGCCTCGCCGACGTCGCCGGCAGGATCACCACGAAGCTGGCTACCATGGGGATGCCGCACGTGAGGTACGCCCCGTGTCGGGGATATACCCCGCGGTATGACCCGGCCGGAGTTATAACTCGGCTAGTACTTGATAACCTGGCAGGAGTTAAGTCAGATGGTAAACCGGCAGGAGTTAAGTCAGATGATAAACCGGCAGGTGTTAAGTCAGCTCATAAACCGGCAGGAAGTCATAGCCCCGCAGACCATCATAACCCGGCAGACCATCATAAACCGGCAGACCATCATAAACCGGCACCAGTCATAACCCGGCAGACAGTGATAACTCGGTTGGAGGAGTTATGAAGCCCGAGACGTTATGAAGCCCAAAGACGTTAAGCCCATGAAGAGAAGTCAGAATAGTTTAAGTCTTAATCCGAGTTGGACTCTACATGTATCCCGCCCCTTCAACATATATAAGGAGGGGCAGGGCAACCCAAGAGAGAGAGAATCTTAAGGGTTAAACATAACAGGGAGATCCCGGATAACTGGGAGATCCGGTTTACGGCGACTCCCTCGTGATGATAATGAAACCTAGCCACAAATAGCATGTAGGGTTGTTACCGGATGATGTTTCCCGGGGCCCGAAGCTGTCTAAATCTTTGTCTTGTGTTGCGTTTTCTCAATTCCGCTCAACCCCTCTCAAGCTACCACATAGATGCGTTGGCCTCACGACTAAGTCCTCACACTAGTACATCTGCCGTGACAATTCCACAACAGTTGGCGTCCACCGTGGGGCCTGCGCACGATGGTGTTGAGTTCTTGAAGGGATCTCTCCCAGGGATCGAGAAGTTCGCACTGGACAGGTGGAAGAAGAGCCGCCATGGAACAATTGCGTGGGATAAACTAACAGGGGATAACCTTGGGCAGAGCCAGCGAATTCATTGGTTGATGATTAGAATCTTTATTGACTTTGGAAGCTGGTAGTACAAGCTTAAAGGAAAATCAGGGTTTGGCGTTCTGTGCGCCATCGATGCGATACGTGCCGCCAAGGCAGACAAGAGATCCGCTGGAGCCGCCGTACACCGCGTCATACCAGTTCCTGTCAACATGCACCACCGCTAGTTTGAGCAAGCGGATAAATCACAAGTCGCCGAGAACGTTGACTCCATTGCTACTTGTTTTCGCTGGCGTCAAAACCGAATTTATCCCAATCGGGCCATCAAATTATGAATCAGAATTGATCGGGAGGTAAAAGCAACCCCAACCAGACTGGAGCTTGGTTTTTAGTTCTGTTTCCGAGTCACTGTCCGGACTATCTTTGCCTCAATGTTCACCGCTGCTGCGGCCCGTCCCTGCACGACTCGACAGACGAGCCATTGGTCTTCACCAATCCGCTGTTCTGAGTCACCACATGAGTGCCTCCGAGTCATCCTCGCTCGTTTCCGGCTACGTGCACTTCTGATGCTGCTGTGCTTCGCGAGCGCACCTCTGCGTAGCCTTGAGCCGCTGTAGACCAGGAGTCTACATCCGTGACCCGGATTCGCCGTGACGAATTGCCCCGGTTTTCTCTCAAACCGCCACCGCAACGCCTCCGCCTTCATCTCCAGCCAAGCCTTGGATGGTTTCGCTGCTGGTGAGTCGCCCCGGATGACCAGTTGGCTCTTTCAGCGGCAAGTTGCTGCCTAGGCCACCTGTTCCGAGCCGTCGTCTCCGCCGCGGGACGCTGCCGACTCGCTTCTTGAGCCGGTCCCGATTCGCCTCGCCGGGCTTGCCCGCATCCTCTTCTGCGGTGAGTCGCTTCCAGTCCCGCCTCTTGCGGCCTCTGCACCCTGGCTCCAGTTCATGTCCGCCCTCACTACACTTTCCATACCAGCAGCTGCGTCGGGCTACCAAGTTGCCGGCTCTGCACTGCTGGTTCTGCTGCTGTTGTGGCCGCACTCGACCTTCTGAGCTGCCCGGCGTTAAACCGCCGCCCGCCCTTGTTCTGCTGAGCCACGCCGGGCTGAGCCGCCTTACCGGGGACGCTTTGAGCCGCCCCGCTTCTGCTATGGTCACCTATCAACCATCGACTCTGTCGCCACCGACCAGGTTGCTGCTCCGGCCGGTTTATACCTCGGACCCAGACGCCTCCGTTGACCCGCCCGTTGTCGACCTTGCATCCCGCTGATGGTTCGCCTCCGCCACCGCCGCTTCTGCTGTCACCAACCTCCACCTCTGAACCGCCGACCTCAATTCTGCTGAGCTCCCACTGCTGTGACTTGCCGCATCGTCGGTCCCGCGACACTAACTGCCACTGCTGTGACTCGCTGCATCGCCAGCGCCGTGACGCTGAACCGCTGCGTCAATGGTCCCGTAACACCAACCCACCGTTGTTGTGGCTCGCTGTGTCATCGGCCGCCGCGCCTCTGCCGCAAACTCACCTCCTCGAGCCGGCCTCGTACTACCTCAGCCAAACCCGCAGTTTTTAAGTCACCTCGCCAAACCCTCGCGTTGAGTGGCTGAGCTCCACCGTGGCTCTGCCTTCGCCAGCTCGCTGCCATCTGAAATGCTCCGTCGAGCCGCCCCGCGCCGTGAGTCGCCCGCCGTTGCGCCTGGCCAGTTCTGGCCACGACCAAGCCGCCGTTGTCCCGCTGAGTCGCATCCGCGGCCCGAGTCAAGCTGCATGCTCAACCCGCTGTATGGCCTCCCTCACCGGCGTCGCGCTCGGCCCCTGCTGTGTATCGCTACGATCTCAAGCTGCTGATTGCATGGGCCATGGCAGAGATAGCAGTAGGAGGTGAGAGCTGCGGGGCGAGAGGAATCGATAGAGATAGAGACGAAGACAAGTCTGCCATGGAAATAGCGCTGGAAGGGGTGGCTCTCGCTGGAGCTAAGAAGATAAGGTTGTCAGCGATTGGGCCCCACCAATGTGCGTGTCATCCGGAGCCAGCGATCGACATGAGAGAAAAATCCTACTTCGGGCACTACATCAGGAAAGAGCTCTGGACCCATAGGCAGCCGTGAGCTAGTAATAGTAGTACTTAAATGCTCCTAGATGGACTAGGGCGCAGGCCACGCTGCTCTTGCACCTCCACGTGAAGACTCAATCAGTCAAACAATTACTGGTGAAACTAGTGTTACACCAGAAGCGTCAACGCAAATTTTCCAGTATGGACAAGCCGGCCAGAAGAAAAGGTCAACATGCATGAAACAACTTGAGTAATATTAGTCATGTCTCCTCATGAGAGGAAAGAAAACAAAAGGGATCAAGTCCCCAGACTAATAAGAACTGAAGGGAATGTACATCATCAGATCAACTGAGCATCTGCTATCTTTTTTGTCTGACAAAAATACCAGGTGAGATCCTTTCGGTTTATTTTTTATCAATACTTGTTAATTTTTTGAGAAAATAACCACTCTGCCATATAGTGTTGTTATATGCAGAGCAAATTATTTATTACAAAGCTGGTGTTATACCGCGGGACGCAACACGCACCAACAACGTTCTGCACCGGCGTTCGTGTATGCCTTGCTATTCGATGGACATGTGTATGAGCCACCGCCCCGCGGTCCAGTCTACATCAACTCGCCGGGACCGTGCCCGCGATTGACTCGCCCATCCGCGCGGCATACCGCACCTGCAATTGACTCGCCCGTCCGCACAGCTTACCGCGCCTGCGATTGACTCGCCCGTCCGCACCGGCTTACAACGCCGCGGCCGACTCGGCCGTGATTAATTTTAGCTTCACCATGGTGATCATCAACTCCGCGGTGGATAATTTCTGGCTAACATATCAGGTGAAATTTATCCAGCGTATTTTTATATTACATATTGCTTTCTTTAAAAGAGCAATTACTCTGGCTTGCAAAGTTATCTAATGCAGGACCCTAAACCGCCATATTGGTGCAAATTTAAAGGCCGTCAGAAAATTTCCGGCTTAAAAAGAAGGATTCTGGTTTAAAATCCGGCTCAAGGGAAAGCTATCTCCCACAAAGCTTTGAAGCTCTCGGTAGCCGGTTTAAGAATTTCCGGTTCAAAAAGAATAATCTCTCGCAAGTTCGAGTTCTTAGGAAAAATTAAAGGGACCAAAGAGAGTCTGTTGCAAAAGCATAGCTCAAACATAGGTGCCCCTTGAGTACAGCTCATAGTATCATTTGGGGGCTTGGTCGTATTCGAACCATAGCTACACCTCTTGATCCGGCTATCAAGCCAATATTATCATAAGAGCACAGCTCTGGTTACTTCGGTAATCCGGCTATCAAGCCAATATTATCATAAGGGGCCAAAGAGAGTCTGCTGCACAGCACAGCTCAAACATGGGTATCCCTTGAGCACATCTCACAATATCACTTGGGGGCTTGGTCATATTCGAACCATAGCTACACCTCTTGATCGGCGTAAGGCCACCAGAGAAATCACTTGGGGGCTTGCCACTCAGGTTAAGATATACCAAAGAGAGTCTGTTGCAAAAGCACAGCTCAAACATAGGTACCCCTTGAGCACAGCTCAAAATGTTACCTGGGGGCTCTTCACTTGCACAACAACAAAGAGTCTTAAACCATGTAACAGGCTATCAAGCCAGGCTTGGAAGCCATGTGTATTCACCTAAAACCCCGGGTTATCCTGCCTTTTTTACGCAAGTCACTCCGCCCAGGTAATCCTGGTATGCCCGCCGAATGTTTGGCAAGTCAATCTGAAACAGACCCTGAACTTGTCAAAGTTAAAACGACGATTGGTTAATGTGAGGTCCATCTTAAAAGGCTTTGTAAAATGGTTTAACTCAGTGGCCTGGCAGCCCATGAAAAGCCTCGATTTTGGGCCTGGCAGCCCATGAAAAGCCTCGCATGTTCTTTTTATGCTTTGGTTTGTCAAAGTTTTTCTCTTTCGATGAGGTTTATAACACTTTATGATAAACCGGTGTACATTGACCCGGCCTGGTTTTTGACTATAAGTCACCAACATAAAATAAACCGGTGTTTATTAACCCGGCCTGGCTTTCGACTTTAAGTCGCCAGTATATATTTGGATGGTGCTATTGGATTCATGCACTTATAAATTGTTGGGTATATTATTCAAATCGTTAATAGCCAAAATGGCTGGATTTTCATTATGGTTATCAATAACCAGTATTATGATTGAGGTTTTCAAAGTCGCTTTAGCGCAATGGCTATTACTTTATCAATGGATATAATTTATTCTACAATGGAAGGAATAGTCCCGAGTCGCTGCAGGCTTATGACCCGGCACTTGGGGGCTACATTATTCAAGTTGAGATTACAATAAATATGCAAGTCCCATGTTGCTGCCAGCATGCACCATGGCACTTGGGGGCTAATGCAAAGTCATTTTTTCATCACCTTATTGAAGACCCGACTCATCAAATTATATGAGCCGGCCCTTGGGGGCTACCAATTGCTCCTGTCAACAATTCAAGGTACACAAGTTTTAATCCATTATATTGAAGGGTCCACTCTCAGTTGGTAAAGCACAAAGCTCTTAACCTTGTGGACGTGGGTTCAAGCCCCATGATGGGAGTTATATCATATGATGTTATTTTCAATGAAGTATATATAAAGTCCCAGCTCAGTATTATCTTACTGAGCCGGCCCTTGGAGGCTACACGTTGCTGTTAAAATCTACATGATCATATTTTCAAAGTCCCAACTCAGTATTATCTTACTGAGCCGGCCCTCGGAGGCTACACATTGCTGTTAAAATCTACATGATCATATTTTCAAAGTCCCTGCCCATTATTTGCATAATGACCCGGCCCTTGGGAGCTACACCGGTTGAAGTTTTTATGAGCATAAGGTAATTACAAGTCCCAGGTTGCTGCAAGCATGACAACCCGGCACTTGGGGGCTACGTATGTGGAATACTCAGTTCTGACTAGTGACTGAGATGAACAACCTGGATTTCTTCAAGCTTGTGACATTCATATTGAAGCAATTCTTAAGTTGTTACTACGTTACCTTCTTAAGACCTGGCGGCTACAAGTGATAGGCATATAAGAGGTATATTTTCAAAGCTGATGTTAACAAACAGTTATGACCCGGTGCCATCAATATTTATAAACCGACAAGTTCTACATTCTTAAACCGGCTGAAGATTAGATGAGTATTTCAAGGACCAATATTTTTGTTAAGCATTGGAAGCCGAGTCAAATGAATTATTCTTCATAATATTTCTCTGTGACAAACCAATGTCAGCAAATTGATTATGAAGCTGGCCTATTGACCCGGATTTTCTAGAAGAAGGAAATGACAAGGACTGAAGGATGATCAGGATCAGTTTAACATGGATAAATCCAAATTAAACTAGGGGCTAATGTCGGGGATATACCCCGCGGTATGACCCGGCCAGAGTTATAACTCGGCTGGTACTTGATAACCCGGCAGGAGTTAAGTCAGATGATAAACCGGCAGGAGTTAAGTCAGATGATAAACCGGTAGGTGTTAAGTCAGCTCATAAACCGGCAGGTGTTAAATCAGATGATAACCCGGTAGGTGTTAAGTCAGCTCATAAACCGGCAGGAAGTCATGGCCCCGCAAACCATCATAACCCGGCAGACCATCATAAATCGGCAGACCATCATAAACCGGCACCGGTCATAAACCGGCACCAGTCATAACCCGGCAGACAGTGATAACTCGGTTGGAGGAGTTATGAAGCCTGAGATGTTATGAAGCCCAAAGACGTTAAGAAGCCCATGAAGAGAAGTCAGAATAGTTTAAGTCTTAATCCGAGTTGGACTCTACATGTAACCCGCCCCTTTAACATATATAAGGAGGGGCAGGGCACCCCAAGAGAGAGAGAATCTTAAGGGTTAGACATAACTAGGAGATCCCGGATAACTGGGAGATCCGGTTTACGGCGATTCACTCGTGATGATAATGAGACCTAGCCACAAATAGCATGTAGGGTTGTTACCGGATGATGTTTCCCGGGGCCCGAAGCTGTCTAAATCTTTGTCTTGTGTTGCGTTTTCTCGATTCCGCTCAACCCCTCTCAACCTACCACATAGATGTGTTGGCCTCACGACTAAGTCCTCACACTAGGACATCTGCCGTGACAATTCCACGACACCACGGAGCTGAACGTGAGTCCCAATGCCAAATTGACCCTGTTCTTCGAGGGCATTCTTGGAGCCCTGGAGCATTTCGCTCCAACCAGGCTTCTTCTCTGGCCAATGAGGCCCGAAAGCTTTGCTGGGGTGCCCTGACCAAGGTCCTCACCAAGGTGGCGTACTGGAATCCCAACCTCGACTTCGACGCCGCACTGGAGAGCTTGCCGGAGGATGTGGACCTCACGACGCTCGAGGAGCGTATCGAGCCCATCATCAGCCGTGTCGACAGAGTTCGAAGGATAGAGGGCCAGCGCCGGGACTAGGCACCCCGTTTCTCATCATCGCTGCAGGTTCATGACCAAGACAATTTTTATCTTTAGTTAGAACCGTAGCAACAATTGATGTAATATAACTCTGCAATACTTTGAAACGATGCATGTTATTTTCCTATTTGATCTCTCTTTGTATGTCCACCCTACGTTAATTGGGTAGGCTTGCCGGCGCGTAAACCCAAGCCACGGCGCCTCGAGGACGGATCCCCAATAGCCTGCCGGGTGTGCTTGTTGCCAGGCAAACCACCTTACCGCTCCCAACGCGGCCACTCAAACTGTCGAGCGGACTCGAGACAGAACAAGAGCGTTGCCAATAGCGGAAGGCCACCCTGCCGCTCTCGACGCAGCCACTCGAACTGCTGAGCGGACTCGAAACAGGACAAGGGCGTTGCCAATAGCGGAAGGGCCCCATTGCGTGCAGGTTTTCCATACATAGGGCAAGATCTTCGAGGACGATAACCTTATATAAAAAGGAATTGCACAAAGTTCCACATGACTTAGCTTTTCTGTCGCTGCAGTTCACTGCATCCACAAATGATGCCGCTCATTTGGTCGTCTTCTTCCTTGGAAGCCATGGCGATGAAGAACTGCTAAACTAACTGCTAGACCGGATTTTCACCACTGCGCCATAACCCCTACCTGGCGCGCCAAAGATGTCGGGGGAAACGACACCTATGGGATCACTGGGATCCCTTCTACGGTTGACGGGCGCGGGGTTGTGCAAAGAGCGGGTCTAGGAGCCAGCACGAGGATCGTTTACCCAGGTTCGGGCCGTGAGGATGCGTAATACCCTAGTCCTGCTTTGGTGTATATTTGGGTGTTCTTCAGTTCTTGAACTAGCTACGGTGTGTGCGTCGTCCAAAAGATCCGAATCCTTCTCCAGTACGCCTCGGGCCTCCTTTTATAGTCAAAAGGGGCTGCCACAGTGGCACACAGGAGGTGGAAAGGTATACAGTGTACAAGCTTATTGCTCGTCATCACAGGACTAAGTGCATTAAATGCGCTACTTAGGTGTCCTCTTGCTTTATCGGGGCGGTAACGAGGCCCGTCCTGTCCGTCGCCGCTCCGCCTTGCTCTGACACGCGTCCAGGCCAGCGAGGCATGCAGCGCCATGTAGGCTGGCAGGCTGTTGAGTTGGCGTGGTGGTAGGGTCTTCACGAAGATCTGCATGCCACCACGTAGGTGCTTGCTGAGTTGGCCTAGAGGTCGCACATCGCCACGCAGGTGCTCCTTTAGTTGATGGGCTGGCAGCTGTATGGCACGGCAGTGGAGTCTTGGCAGATGTGGGCCTGGCTGCGGCCCTGCAGATGTCCCCGGCAAGAGTCTTGTCGAGGCCCCGGCAAGGGTCCTTCCGCGGCATCGCGGTCGTCCCCGACAAGGATCTTGCCGAGGGTCTTGTGGGTTTACTCGAAAAGGATCTTGCCGAGGATCGCCGTCTTCTGGTTCTTATCTGATCTTATGTGCTTCTGATCTTCACAAAGATCTGCATGCCACCATGGAGGTGCCTCCCGAGCCTTGATTCCAATGTGGTTGATGGTGTTGGAACTCTTGGGCTCAAGGGTGGCAGCCCTGCTGGTGTTGGTCAAGTTGCCCCGGCAAGGTTCTTGCCGGGGCTGTAGAGGCCGCCCCGGCAAGGGCCTTGCCGGGGGAGTCCACCTCAATGTTCTGCTCTTTGTGTTTTTGGCTTGGCGTTGCTCTGGTTGTCTTGTGTATCTGCTTCCTCTGGCCTCCAAGCATGGCCAGGGGCGTGGGGCTGCGACTGCCCGTGCACAAGTAAAGGGGTGCAAAAAAGGATCCCTACTTTTGTACACCGACAATATTAAACTTTTGTTTTGAATCTTATGGATCTGAATCTTCATGCCACAATAAATAAGATTACTTGGATAAATATGTTAGGTAGCATTCGACATCAAAAATTCTATTTTATCATTTACCTACTCGAGGACGAGTAGGAATTAAGCTTGGGGATGCTTGATACGTCTCCAACATATCTATAATTTTGGATTGTTCCATGCTATTATATTATCTGTTTTGGATGTTTTATACGCATTAATATGCTATTTTATATTATTTTTGGGACTAACCTATTAACCTAGAGCACAGTGCGAGTTTCTGTTTTTTTCCTTGTTTTTGAGTTTTACAGAAAAGGAATATCAAATGGAGTCCAAACGGAATAAAACTTTACAATGATTTTTCTTGGAACAGAAGACATCCACGACACATGGAGAGGGGGTGAGAAGATGGCCGAGGAGGCCACAAGCCTGCTAGGCGTGCCCTGAGGGCTTGTGGGCCCCTCGAGACTCCTCCAACCCTAATTATTGCACTATAAATTCCCAAATATTCCCAAACCACCAGAAGCATCCGCCAAAATACTTTTCTGCCGCCGCAAGCCTCTGTTCTCGTGAGATCCCATCTTGGGACCTTTTTCGGCACCCTACCGAAGGGGAATTCGATCACGGAGGGCATCTACATCAACCTTTTTGCCCTTCCGATGAGGCGCGAGTAGTTTACCACAGACCTACGGGTCCATAGATAGTAGCTACATGGCTTCTTCTCTCTCTTTGATCTTCAATACAATGTTCTCCTCGATGTTCTTGGAGTTCTATCTGATGTAATATTCTTTTGTGGTGTGTTTGTCGAGATCCGATGAATTGTGGATTTATGATCAGATTATCTATGGTTATTATTTGAGTCTTTTCTGAACTCTTTTATGCATGATTAAATATCTTTGTATTTCTCTTCGAATCATCGATTTGGTTTGGCCAACTAGATTGGTATATCTTGCAATGGGAGAGGTGCTTAGTTTTGGGTTCAATTTTGCGGTGTCCTCACCTAGTGACATAGTATGGGTAGCGAGGCACATATTGTATTATTGCCATCAAGGGTAAAAAGATGGGGTTTTCATCATATTGCTTGATTTTATCCCTCTACATCATGTCATCTTACTTAAGGTGTTACTCCGTTCTTACAAACTTAATACTCTAGATGCATGCTGGATAGCGGTCGATGTGTGGAGTGATAACCCACAAGTATAGGGGGTAGTTTGTAGCCTTTTTCGCTAAATAAGAGTATCGAGCCCAACGAGGAGCTAAAGGTAGAACAAATATTCCCTCAAGTTCTATCGACCACTGATACAACTCTACGCACACTTGATGTTTGCTTTACCTAGAACAAGTATAAAACTATTTTGCAAGAATAAAACTACGAATAAATTGGAAGGTAATAAAAGTAGATAGCTTTTGTCAACGAGAACGTCATTTGTCCCTAGGAAATCGATAACTAGACCGGTAATCATTCTTGCAATTTTATATGAGAGAGAGGCATGAGCTGACATACTTTCTCTACTTGGATCATATGCACTTATGATTGGAACTCTAGCAAGCATCCGCAACTACTAAAGATCATTAAGGTCGTGAAACCCAACCATAGCATTACGTATCAAGTCCTCTTTACTCCCATACACAATAACCCACTTACCCGTGTTCAGGCATCTGTCATTCCGGCAACCGACAATAAGTAAATTATGAACATATTGCAACACCCTACAACGGGGACCCCTCACGTTTGCGCGAGACGGAGGGCACCGTAGGACAGCACCATAATAAAATATACACTCAAACCAACCACAATCATCAATTAGCCCATAGGACAAAACATATCTACTCAAACATCATAGGATAACCACATATCATTGGGAAATAATATATACTGTTGAGCACCATGTTTAAGTAGAGATTACAGTGGGGGGAGGTGTTACACCGCTATATAGAGGGGGAGAAAGTTGGTGTTGACGGTAGCAAGGTTGTTGACGTAGATTGACATCACGATCCTTGCCCCGACGGCACACCGGCGCCACCGGGAGAGAGGGGGAGAGAGCCCCCTCCTTCTTCTTCTTCTTCCTTGGCCTCCTCCCTAGATGGGAGGAGAGTTCCCCGTCTGGCCCATGGCCACCATGGCGGTGGAGGGGCAGGAACCCCTCCTAGATTGGATCTCCCTCTCTGTTCTCTTCTGTTTTGCGTTCCTATTTTCTGGCTGAAAACCGTTTTTATATTCCCGGAGATCCGTAACTCCGATTGCGCTGAGATTTTAACACGGTTTTTTCCGGATATAAACTTCCTTGCACCCGAAGTAGAGCTCCAACCATCATACGAGGTGAGCACAACCCACCACCTTGCGCCTGGCCCCTGGGGCGCGCC
Organism: Aegilops tauschii subsp. strangulata; assembly: GCF_002575655.3. Lineage (NCBI taxonomy): Eukaryota > Viridiplantae > Streptophyta > Magnoliopsida > Poales > Poaceae > Aegilops > Aegilops tauschii. The sequence continues at coordinate 554,068,611 of NC_053041.3, read as the reverse complement.
CTGGTGTATCTTTGGGGTTGTGGGCCCCCATTTGTGTTGATTCCAAGTCCCAAAAATCACATATATTCCAAAATAATTCTCTGTCAATTTTTATCGCGTTTGGACTGCGTTTGATATGGATATTCTGCTAAACAAAAAACATGCAACAAACAGGAACTAGCACTGGGCGCTGGATCAATATGTTAGTCCAATAAATCATATAAATGTTGCCAAAAACATGTGAAAGTTGTGCAATATTGGCATGAAACAATCAAAAATTATAGATACAACGGAGACGTATCAGCATCCCCAAGCTTAATTCCTACTCGTCCTCGAGTAGGTAAATGATAAAAAAGATAATTTTGATGTGGAATGCTACCTGGCATAACGTTGATCATATATCTAATCATGGCATGAATATTAATACACGAGTGATTGAAATTCATACTTTTTACGCGCTTCGGGTTTTTCAACCCTCACGCCATACATGAGCTAGCGCGAGCCATGGATATAGCACTGTGGGTTGAATAGAATATAATGATAGGGGTAAATATAGAGAAGACAAAAAGGTAAGGAAGTCTCACATCGACGCGGCTAACCAACGGGCTATGGAGATGCCCATCAATTGATATCAATATGAGGAGTAGGGATTGCCATGCTACGAATGTATAAAGAGCTATAAGCGTACGAAAACTCAATATGAAAACTAAGTGGGTCTGCATCCAATAATGAAAATTTCCCACTAGTATATGAATGTGACAACATAGGAGACTCTCTATATGAAAAACATGGTGCTACTTTGAAGCACAAGTGGGAACTAGCATGCCCCTTCTCTTCCTTCTTTCTTTCTTTCATTTTTTCTTTTTCTTTTTCTCTTTCTTTTTCTCTTTCTTTTTCTTCTTCTTTTTTGTCTTCTTTTTTTATTTTATTTTCTTTTGGTCCAGAATCTCATCCCGACTTACGGGGGAATCATAGTCTCCATCATCCATTCCTCATTGGGACAATGCTCTAATAATGAGAATTGATGATCATTACACTTATATTTACTTACAACTCAATATTACAACTTGATACCTATAAAAAATATGACTCTATATGAATGCCTATGGCAGTGTACCAGGATGTGCAATGATCTAGCGTAACATGTATAAAAATGATGAACGGTGGCTGAGCCACAACTACTATGTTAGCTATATGATCATGCAAAGCAATATGACAATGAATGCTCAAGTCATCAAAACGGAAGCGGTGGAAGTTGCATGGCAATATATCTCGGAATGCCTATGGAAAGGCCATAATAGGTAGGTATGGGGGCTGTTTTGAGGAAGATAAAATAAGGCTTATGTGTGATAGAGCGTATCATATCACGGGGTTTGGATACACCGGCAAAGTGTGCACCAGGTCTCGAGGTGAGAAAGGGCAATGCACGGTACCATAGAGGCTAGCAAATTGCGGAAAGGTAAGAGTGGGTATAATCCATGGACTCACATTAGTCATAAAGAACTCATATACTTATTGCAAAAGTTTATTAGCCCTCGAAGCAAAGTATTACTACGCATGCCCCTAGGGGGGAGGTTGGTAGAAGTTAACCATCGCGCGCCCCCGACCTCTACACAAAGGAAGACAATCAATAATAAATCATGCTCCAACTTCATAGCATAACGGGGGACTATACGTGCATGCTTCGGGAATCACAAGCCTTAACACCAATATTCCTACTAAACACGACCATTTACTAGTACCTCCCATATATTCCATCTCTATATCGCAAAACTATTGCAAGGAATCAAACATATCATATTCAGTGACCTACAAGTTTTATGTAGGATTTCATGACTAACCATGCAAATGACCTATTCCCGTTGACTTTCCAAATAGATATAAGTGAACCAAGAGAGTTTAATTCTTTCTACAAAATACCATGCTCTAACAAATATAAGTGAAGCAAAAGAGCATTCTTCAAATAATAGTTTTCTATGTGAAGAGAAACAGGCAATCCAAACTTCAAATAATATAAGTGAAGCACATGAAGCATTCTATAAAGCCATACTCAAAAGATATAAGTGAAGTTCAATGAGCATTCTATAAATCAACCATGGTTTATCTCGTACCAGCATGGTGCATAAAAGAAAAATGAAAACTAAACACGAAAGATGCTCCAAGATTTACACATATCACGTGAACGAAACAAAAATGAAAACATACCGATACTTGGGATGCCTTCTGGGGCATCCCCAAGCTTAGACACTTGAGTCTCCTTGGATATTTACTTGGGGTGACTTGGGCATCCCCAAGCTTTAACTCTTGCCTCTCCTCCTTCTCCTCATATCGAGACCTCCTCGATCTTTGATCACTTCATCCAGACAAAACTCAACAGAAAGCTCAGTAAGAGTCGTTAGTATAATAAAGCAAATCACTACTTTAAGTAATGTTGCAAACTAATTCATATTTTGTTTTTGCATTGTAGCTACTGCATTATAACTTTTCCATGGCTTTACCACCGACATAATCGACAGTTTCATCAAAACAAGCAAAACAATGCATCAAAAAACAGAATTTGTCTTAAACAGGATAGTCTGTAGCAATATGAACATCTACCATACTTATGTAACTCCAAAAATTCTAAATAATTAGCACAAAATAAAAAATTTGCATAGCAATACTATGTAAAAATTTCAGAATTTTTTTACATTCCAGATCAAAAATGTAAAATCACGCACTACAGCCGAAGTTTCTGTTTTTCCACCGCACATACCAACAAGCAATATAATCATCCTAAAGGCAAATCTTGGCACATTATTTTTATACTACAATGGATTTGTACAAGGGGACAGTTATTTTTGCAAGAAAATTTCTTGAAAATTTTACATTGTTCCCATGAGCATGAACACAAGTGTTCAAGGTCGACCCTCACTTCTCCAATGCATCACCTTTCAATCGCTTCTCTTTTTGAAGAAGTTTTTAGGTTCCACTCTATATTTATTTGTTTTCAAAATTTATAAAAGAACTCAACAGAAATAAATGAGTCTCTAAAACTTCCGGGTTGTGTCCCTGGCAACGCTTTCTTTAAAGCCGTTAAGCTAGGCATAAAGTGCTCAAGTAATGGATCCACCCGGATCCCAAGGTATATCAAAGCCAATTTTAATTAACAATTATTTGGCATTTAGTAGTGAGCACAAAGCAACATATATCATGCAATGACGAAGTCTAACTCTCTTCATATGCATCGGCATGTCATAAAAGAACAATTCATGAACATCAAGTAAAGGCCAATGCATAGCATAAGCAGTTTCTTGCAATTTTATCGTGTTGGAAACATAGGGAGGCGGAGATGTACTTCCTCTCTCAAATAATTGCAAGTAGGAGCAGCAAGAACATGGATATTATATTCATCAAAATTATCATGTGTAATGGTAGAATGCAACCCATCAATATAATCCTTAATAAGTGCAAACTTCTCCGATATAGTGTAGTTTGGAGAATTCGAAAAGATAATAGGACTATCATGTGTGGGTGCAATAGCAAAAATTTCATTCTCAACATAAGGGACTATAGAAAGTTCATCTCCATAAGCATAATTCTCATTGGCATCTTGTCCACAAGCATAGCAAGCATCAAGTTCATCAAAAATCACTACAAAAAAAAGACACATGCGTGACATTTTGGGCCGAACGAATTTTTTTCTGTCATGCTAATGACACTTCTATGACGATAATTGTGACAAAAGCATGTATCATCATAGATGTGGTGCGCTCCTACTTCTATGATAAAAAATCATGAGAAAAAATGGGCTTTTTGTCCTGGACAGGCCGGGGACGCACCTGCATGATGATACGTCCATTTTGCATCATGTTTACCTACTGTTATTTATTATGTTTTAATGCATAATAATGCTTTTTGGAGTAATCCTAATGCCTTTTCTCTCATAATATGCAAGGTTTACCAACAGGGAGAATACCGGCAGCTGGAATTTTGGACCTGGAAAAGCTACGTCAGAGTTACCTATTATGAACATCTCCAAATGAGTTGAAAATTTACAGAGAATTATTTTGGAAAATATGAGGAATATTGGATCAAATAACCACCAGAGGGGGCCCACCAGGTGGGCACAACCCACCTGGGCGCGCCAGGGAGCCCGGGCGCGCCCTGGTGGGTTGTGCCCTCCTCGGCCCACCTTCGGTGCCCCTCTTCTGGTATATAAGTCATTTTGACCTAGAAAAAAAGAAGGAGAGGACTTTCGGGATGAAGCGCCGCTGTCTCGAGGCGGAACTTGGGCAGGAGCACTTTTGCCCTCCGATGGAGCGATTCCACCAGGGGAACTTCCCTCCAGGAGGGGGAAATCATCGTCATCATCATCACCAACAACTCTCTCATCTTGGGGAGGGCAATCTTCATCAACATCTTCAACAACACCATCTCCTCTCAAACTCTAGTTCATCTCTTGTGTTCAATCTTTGCACCGGAACCTTAGATTGGTGCATGTGGGTGACTAGTAGTGTTGATTACATCTTGTAGTTGATTACTATATGGTTTATTTGGTGGAATATTATATGTTCAGATCCATTATGCTATTTAATACCCTCTGATCTTGAGCATGATTATCTGTTGTGAGTAGTTACTTTTGTTCTTGAGGTCACGGAGTAATCTTGTTGCAAGTAATCATGTGAACTTGATATGTGTTCGATATTTTGATGGTATGTATGTTGTGATTCCCTTAGTGGTGTCATGTGAACATCGACTACATGACACTTCACCATATTTGGGCCTAAGGGAATGCATTGTGGAGTAGTTATTAGATGATGGGTTGCTAGAGTGACAGAAGCTTAAACCCTAGTTTATGCGCTATTCCGTAAGGGGCCGCTTTTGCGGCACCCCAGCTCAGAGCAACCGGTTTACCTTGCATTGCCAGCCCAGAGATTTAGTCCTCTGGCAACACACAACAACTTGGTACAGAAAACAACCGCTTTATTAATACTAGTGGAAACATAGGTTCGATATTACATCAGGTAGCGAGGCCAAGAGGCACACACGATGTGGCTGAACAGTATGTACATTATTTAATGAACATGAAAGGGGCCTCGATCACGACAACTACGCGGCAGCGGAACAACCACGAAGCGGAACTCCATAGCAGAGGGACACCAATGTGGACACGGTCTAGACACGGGAAGCACTCCGATCTGGTAAGACTTTCCTGAAAGCTGGCATGACACGCCAGGTCAGTACATTGAATGTACTTGCAAGCTCACAACAAATAGAAGCATAATGGCAAACAATAATATGACATTTAAGCAGGTTAAATGCAATGATTCAACATACTACTCATGAAGTGAACATGCTTGTGCACCGAGTCCCTCGGACTCGCTTAGCATATGGGTTACCTCGTAACCAATATCATCAATATGGTGATCACTCCCGGATCACAACGAAAATCAACTCTTTGGTTCCAACAACAACCATCTTCATGGTTTCAACAATCTCCACATAACCAGTGCCAATCATATAACTTTGGCGTGCAAGATTAAATTAGTTATGTTGATCCATGGTGTGACCTACTACGAACTGGGTCCGTAATCAAGGACACGACTATCGATAGCACACTCTGCAGAGGTTAGCACACTGTACCCACACCACGGAATCCATGGCCTCGAACTCCCATTCGGGTGGACCAACGACATTCCGACAGAACCAACCCATTGCCATGACACTCTCTCGGCCAATCCGACCAACTCCCCTTTGGGCTAAGCCATGGGTGGCCCCTATGTCAACCCATGACATCCAATGCCACCGTCGTGGCCAAACATAAACGATTCCAAACGGGGACCCGGTACCAAAACAACAACAATGGGCACATAAGGTTATGTCTGCTTACCGGGCCAGGGTACCACACGCCCATAACCTTCCCTCGTTGGACGCATCGACCAGAGGCATGACAATGGACCGAATAAAGGCCTTCCCATAAAGGCAAATGTTGTTGCACTGGGAAGCCCGATTCGGTGGCACCATGACTCGATCAACATTATGTTCAAGCTGAATTATCTTCCGGTTTAACTTGAAATAAAATAACTCGAGCCATAGTATGCCATGAACATGCAAATATTCGACATGCAGCTATATTCACATAGCACCGAAATGGAATGGATCAACATCATCGAATCATTCTGCATGCACTACTAATCACTTTAGAGACACTAGTTTTAACTCACTGGTTTGAACCCAATCATTTTTAGTTATGACAATAGCATGGTGAAAATGATAAAGCATTTATGAAAATAATACCGATCATACTCAAACCATATTCATGCTACAAAAATAACTTTACTACATCACACTAGTGCATGCACTCAAGCACTACAACAAACTAAGCAATTCAAGCATAGCAAATGAACTAGCATAAGCAATATTTATTAAATGATTAAATGCATGAAATAAACCATATTCAAGTTGGAAAATCATAGTTATTGAAATGACACCATGCAAATATTTGTGTGGCTTTCCTTAGCACAGAGGAGGGTCACACTCCTCCTGGTTCTCCTCCAGGCAAGCTTCTCCTTCTAAAAATATTTAAAAACAGCAAAAGAAAATATCAAGAACCACTCTGAAATTCACCAGAAATTCTAGACAGCAAGGAAAAATCTCAAATTTGGTGTGCTGCTAGAATATTTCAATACAAACACAATGCAAAAAGAATCAACTCTTTTGGATTCATGGTTTAGGAGTTAGAGCTGGTCAAAGTTCCTGGTCAAACTGAGATAAATATAAAAGAAAAAGAAAAACCTGGGGGGTGACATCGAAGACGTAAACCCGCGGGGAGCCTCCACTTATACCGCTTGGGGGCGGCCGAGTGGCTGACAGCGGGTCCCACCCGTCAGGATTAGAGAGAGGGGAAAGAAATAGAGGAGGGGGCAGAGAGTCGCCGGCGTTTCTCCAGCAAGGAGAGGTCGGTTGCCGATCTGAGAGGGAGGGGTGGATGCGCAAGACTACGGCGAGTCTACATGTACCCGAAACATGGCGAGAGGTGGTCGGAAACAGCGTCTCCAGCGGCGGCTGTGAACGGGGTTCGCCGAAGATGAAGAAGACGGCAAGGTTAGGCGACTCCAGGGGCTTCAGCGGGGTCGGCTAGCTCCAGTGGACCACCAGGGACATGCCGGAGTAGTGGGACGAGCTCGAGAGGCTCTGGAGGGGTGGGGCGGTAGGAGGGGATCGCCGGTGAGCTCAGGTTGGGAACGGCGGCCAGAGGCCTGCCCGGCCAGGCTGCGGCTTCCTACGAGGCCGTGGGGGTTGGGTGAGTGCGGTGTGGTGCTGGAAACGGCGAGGGAGGGGCTCTATTGATAGGCGGAGGGGAGGGGATCTCGAGCTCCACCGGAGTTCTCTGGAGACGGCGCACGGCAACGAGGAGCGTCAGTGAGAAAGGGGGAAGAGGCTGTGGCTCACGCGGCCACTGTGAGAGGGAGGAGATGAGCATAGGGCTTGGGTGGCGACGAGCACACGGGCATGATACGTCTCCGATGTATCTATAATTTATGAAGTATTCATGTTGTTTTATTATCATTCTTGGATGTTTTACAATCATTTTATAGCAACTTTATATCATTTTTTGGGACTAACCTATTGACCCAGTGCCTAGTGCCAGTTGTTGTTTTTTGCTTGTTTTTTTACATCGCAGGAAATCAATATCAAACGGAGTCCAAACACCGTGAAACTTTTTGTGGATTTTTATGGACCATAAGACATCCAATGGGCCAGAGCAGCACCTGGGGGGTGCCTCGAGGGGGCACAACCCACCAGGGCACGCCTGGGGGCCCAGGAGCGCCCTGGTGGGTTGTGCCCACCTCAGTGGCCTCCCGCACCCCCTCTTTGCCCTATAAATCACCAAATATTCCAAAAACCCTTGGGGTAACCCTAGATCAGAAGTTCCACCGCCGCAGGCCTCTGTAGCAACCAAAAACCAATCTAGACCCCGTTCTGGCACTCCGCTAAAGGGGGGAATCATCATCGGTGGCCATCTTCATCATCCCGGCGGCCACCACGATGAGGAGGGAGTAGTCCACCCTCGGGGCTGTGGGTTTGTACCAGTAGCTATGTGTTTAATATCTCTCTCTCTCATGTTCTTGATGGCATGATCTTGATGTATCGGGGGCTTTGTTAATATAGTTGGATCATATGGTGTTTTCCCCTCTCTATCTTGTTGTGATGAATTGAGTTTTTCCCTTTGAGATTTCGTTGTTATGGGATTGAATACTTTGATGGATTTGAGAGCACTTGATATATGTCTTGCATACGAATACTCGTGGTGACAATGGGGTATCATATTGATTCCCTTGATATGTGTTTTGGCACTCAACTCGCGGATTCTCGTGGTCACATTGGGGTAATCTATGCACAGGGGTTGATGCATGTTCTCGCCTTTTTTTTCTCCGGTAGAAATCTTGGGGCACTCTTTGAGGTTCTTTGTGTTGGATTGAGTATTATGAATCTGAAATTATTTGGTGTTATTTTAGTACGAACTCTTGGATAGATCAATCGGAAAGAATAGCTTCGAGGTGGTTTCGTACCCCACAAATGATTTCTTCGTATGGTCTCCGCTATATAGGAACTTTGGAGTGATTCTTCGTTGCACGTTGAGGGATGGTTATATGATCCAATTATATTAGCATTGTTGAGAGATTGCACTAGCGAAAGTACGGACCCTAGGCCTCATTTTCAAGCATTCAAATACCATTTTTGTGCCCGTTTACTATTTGTTGCCTTGCTGTTTTTATTTATTCAGATTATAAAAATATATTTAGACCATCCATATTACACTTTTATCACCATCTCTTGGCCGAACTAGTGCACCTATATAAATTACCATTGTATTTGGTGTGTTGGGGACACAAGAGACTCTTTGTTATTTGGTTGTAGGGCTGTTTGAGAGAGACCGTCTTCATCCTACGCCTACCACGGATTGATAAACCTTAGGTCATCCACTTGAGGGAAAATTGCTACTGCCCTACAAAACTCTGCGCTTGGAGGCCCAACACAAGTATACAAGAACAAGTTGCGTAGTAGACATCAAGCTCTTTTCTGGCGCGGTTGCCGGGGAGGTGAGTGCTTGAAGGTATATCTTTAGATCTTGCAATTGAATCTTTTAGTTTCTTGTTTTATCACTAGTTTGGTTTATAAAAAGAAAACTACATAAAAATGGAATTGAGGTTGCATCATATTATTGATCATCTTTATAATATCTTTCTTGAAAATGATGGATCGGAAAATTGTGCTCAATTATTAGAAGAAGAAGTCAATAAAATGTTTGGCATAGAAACGTTGGATGATGAGCATGATTGCAATATTGATAGTATGAATGCTTTGAATATCCAAAATGCTAATGATGATTGCACTAGTCATGAATTTTTTTTCTAATAAGCATGTCAATTTTTGTGGAGTACATAAAGTTTGTGAAGACGTGCCTTATAGGGAAGATAGATTTTGTAAGAAGCATAAACATGATAGAACCAATTCTTTGCTCAAAGTGATAGATGAATTTGCTACCAAATTATGTTCTTTTTGTCCTATTACTTGTGAACTTTGCAATAAGGTTGGTCATCTTAATTTTCAATGCAAACTTTTTCATGATCGAATCGTGTCCAAATATTGCAATAACTTGATCACCCTCGAACTTTATAATGAACTTTATTTATTTTTGGGGAGTGAAGAATTGACATATAAAAATAGTTGGTTTGAAGTATTCATTCTCACGGACGACATTGAAACTAAACTAAAAAATATCCATATGTTTTGCATGGTAAATTGCAATGAATTTTCTTATATTGCCAACTATAGAAAGATGGGAAAACCTATAGAATATAAAAGGAATACTAATGAAAGGGTAAAGATTTCCACTTTCCCTCCTATGGTCTCTCATGATGAAATAGGTGACGAGGAGGGTCTTCTTATCCAATCAATCTCTTCAACAAGAAGCTTAAAAAAATTGATTAAACCCATATGTGAGGTGGTGAAGAAGAAAAGGAAAAGAAGAAAGAATAGAGGTAAAAAGGTATCTCTCCCAAATAATGTTGCTCCTATGATTGTTATGCCTCATGAAAATGAATCAAAAATAATTGTGGAAGATGATGCACTTGATGATGATATTGCTTCTATGTCTTATGGCACAATGTCCGAGAGCATTATTGATGATGATTTTGTTATGCCTATTGCTTGTTGTGATGATTATGATTGGGAAGATAATGATACTTCTTATAATCTTGGAAATCTTTTTGGCATCAACTTGGGAAATTATGATGATAGCAATTGCTATACCGTTAGTGCTATTCATACAATTAATGATGCAAGTGATTATGTTTATGATATGCCAAGCCACAAGCTTGGGGATGTTGTGTTTGATGAGAATGACATGTTTGACAATTTATTTGCTGCAATTAATGTTTGTCCCAAGCTTGGGGATGCTATGCTTAATGAAGATGATCTTTTTAGCCCCCCTACTTTCACTACAAAAAATACACTTCCGTGATGATACGTGTTTGTCACAGTAGGTCACGTTTTTGTCATGCATGTACATCCATGATGATTTTATGACAGAATCAAGATAGTCATACCTGTGCTATCGTAGAAGTGTTCCATAACATTTCCAAAATTATCATCACGGAAGTGTCCACTTCCATGACGATAAATGGCGCGTCATGGAAGTGCTTTCATCAAGGGTAACCGACACGTGGCATCCACCGTAACGGGTCGCAGTTAAGCTATCGGTTCCGGTTTGGATCCGATAACTAGTTAACTGCCCGGACCAATGGGGATTTTCCACGTGTAAAATCATCATTGGCGTGTTAAAAAAATCATCATTGGCTGGAGGAAACACGCGTCTGCTCCTCGGTGGGCCATATGTCGTCCGTCCAATGGAGGAGACATGCCTATGATACGTCGACACGTGGCAGGGCCCAACAGAGGCCCATATAGGTTAAAAAGGTCGGCCCAGTCAAAGGCCCGTAGTACTTACTCAGGTACTAGTGGGCCAACCCAATAACGGCCTATTTAGAAATGGCCCATTTACGACCCGAAGCCAGATCTGCCCCGTTCATTGTTCGTCGAATATTTAGGCCCAATTACAGCCCAGTGACATTTCAGCCTGTTAGAGGCCCGATGTAGACATGGGTCCATTTCAGCCCGGTGTGTCTTTCGGCCTGGGAATGGCCTGTGCTGCCCATGGGCCATATATGGTCCGACGCGACATCCAGCCCACTAACATCCCGTGACAAAGGTGGCAACAGTTCAGCCCAACGTGACTTTGGGCCTGTTAAAGTCATGTCGTATAATTCGGCCTGTTGATGCCTATACTAAGCTCTTGGCCTCTTAAAGGCCCGTGATATCAGTGGGCCAACTAAGGCCCGAGATATGTTTCGGCCTGGTAATGGCCCATCATATAACTAGGCCAAAAATGGCCCGGTCTACATTTCAGCCTACTGAAGGCCCGTCGACGACTAGTGAAAATTGAGGCCAAACATGCATTTCGGCCTGTTAAAGGCCCATGGTTTCTTCTGGGCCGTAACAGGCCAGCAGAATATTCAGCCTGTTAATGGCCCAAAGCTACATGGGCCCAACTAAGCGATGGGTCCACTAAAAGCCCAACTCAACTTTGGGTTGAATGTAGGCCCGAGTAAGTTGTGGGCCTGGCGCAAAGTGTGAAGGCCCCAATGGCCTTTCAGGCCCAAGAAAGTTGCAGGCCGACCCAATTGTGGCCCGCTAAAAAGCAGGCCCGTTAGAGGTGAATGTTCGGCCTGGTCGACTACATCAGATTTTTTCCAAATAGCAAATGATCATAAAGCGCAACGAAGAAGCAGATTGCAAAAACTGGGCACCATTGCAGCGTAACAAAATAATACTGAACCAAGACCACTCACAAGACAGTTCAAGAAAGGTTAGCCTTGTGCGGGAACTGCTGCGCAAGTTGCTAAGTAAGGCTGTGAGACCGGCCTAGCATGTCGGTCATAGCTTCCAGGTGTAGCTGTTTAGCAATGAGGTTCTCATTGGTGTTCTCCGCAATCTTTCTTAGAGATAGGACTTTAAGTCGAAGTTGAGTTGCAGGATGCCTTTCTGCTAGAACTTGGGACTGAAGAAGTCGAACTGATTCAAACAGCGAATTCTGTGAGCTTGTCTGACTGCTAGTCTCAAGTAACTTGAACACTGCATCAAGACAAGACTTTGGGGTTGTCTCGCTATCTTCAAGATGTTTTTCCTTCTTTGCTGCAATATATGTTGGGTTTGTCTCACAGCCTTCAGCAGACTTGTGCATGCCATCAGGCATATCACCCTGAAACAAGCAGAGAGATGACAGGTTTTGCACGTGTATATAAACAAAGATGATAACTGTGTTGTCAATTCCATCCAATTTCAAATTAGAAAATAAAGAGTAAGTTCAAAATATCAATAGCATAATTTGGCATTGTTCATAATGCGTGGAGCTTCACCACACTACTGGATTACCATGTCAACATAACAAGCATAGATGAAGGGCAAAGACAATCATTGTATCTATTTTGGTTAATGTGCATGGCATGTTGTTCATATCATCAGCCACATCAGTAAGATAAAACAGGAGATGACAAGGTGCAAACGTGGTCTGCTTCACCACACACTGGATTATAGATCCACAAAAATAAGCATACATATAGGGAGTATTAAGTAATGTGCATGGTATGAATAAGGAATTTGGTTTTATAAGTAAAACTTGGAACTTATTACGGTTGTTGCGAACATGCATTTTGATAGAAACATCAAACTAAATAGCAGTTGACGATAGGGAGTATGAGAAAATTAAACAGCAGTTGAGGATAAAGGATTTAGAAGGACTGACTTACATTAACAGTTAACACCGGCTTTATAATGCCCTTCTCCATGTCAAGGGAAGGATAACTCAAGAATTTTAGCACATAATCTTCTTCATAAGCATTGCCTGTACTCTACATTTTGTTTACATTAACAGTTAACACCGGCTTTATAATGCCCTTCTCCATGTCAAGGGAAGGATAACTCAAGAATTTTAGCACAGAATCTTCTTCATAAGCATTGCCTGTACTCTACATTTTGTAGATAGTAATTATAGATATGATAATACTGGAAGGGATAGAGGATAATGAAGATAATATGCAGATTGATGCTACATAATCAACTACCAATCCCTGGAAGTACAAGCGTTACAGGACAAAATGTACTGACAAGAGCAATGGGCTACACTTCTGCACTGGCATTGTCTGTGTATTCAACTTTTTGGTAAGATTAAATATAGATATGATATTTTTTTAGTAAATGGTGGGCGAGGGAGATAAGATGCAGAATGCTACACAATGAACCAATCCCTCTTCCCATAATATAAGAGTGTTTCGAACACTGGTGTACTATACAAAATGTTCTTATATTATGCGATGGGGGGGAGTAGATGTTAATGTAAGTACAGTGATAGACAATGTTCAGTCCTTACAAGAGAACTACAGAGCTAAACCTCTTCAAAAGCATTGGGTTGATTCTAAATTTATGTAAGAGTCCATATGGATCTTATAATGTCCACCAAATGGACGATAACGAGGTTGACATGTGCAGTGATGCTACATAATCAACCAGCTATGAAAGTAAGTATGGTCATACAAGGCAAGAGGTACTCACAAGAGCAATGCAGTGTGCAGTATAGTTGCGAGATTTTGTGGTCCCTTGAAAATGAATGTTCTTCTGCAAACAGTTTTCGTACAAGTGAGATGTTAAGGCAAATGCAGAAATGTAGTTCAAATTGTGATGTGATATCATAGACAGTACCTTACGCTGCAGACGAGACCAATGTGTAACAAGATTATTCCAGTCACTATCTGATAAATGTAGCACTGGAGACTTTACAGAAATTTTGTTTAGAGGCTTGTCATCGAAGTGCGCTTGCCTCAGGTAGGAATGATACTTCATCAACGAGTGCTTGAAAAGCGCAACCAACCCTTGCTCGTCTTGACAATCCAGTTTGGTCCTCGCCTATTTAAAAGAATGAAATCTTGTGTCTTCTGTCAGCAGAAACATATGCAGTAATTACCATGAATAACATTAGTACATTACTTACGCGTAAATTGCGGAGGAAGACTAGAAATTGTTCTGTGTCTGTGGTATAATCTTTCCATGAAAGAAAGATGCGCACAAAGTTCCTGACAACAATATAAGCTTCGTCTTCTAAACTGGGAAGAAATGGAACATGGGTCCTATTTGCTGCAATTGGGGCTCTCTCTCGTTCGAAAAGGGATTTGGCAACTGGATTTGGTCTACTCTTTGCTGGAATGGGGGTTTTGCATCGTAGAGCTGGTGCTATGTCAACTGGCATCATCATACTGTTTGCTGCAGTTGGGGTCTGCTGAGTTGGGGCATCAGAGATGACCAGTGTAGTAGGGCTAGAGTCTGCTAGAGTTGGGGCCGTGTTTTGTGGGTCAGGTGATATTGCAACTACACCCAATGGGCTATTTGATCTATCAGGTGTCACTACCTTTTCCGAATACTTTGCTCATGCTCCTCCGCGATCAGCAATCGCCCTCTTCCTTTTGAACGTCTGATACACAAGAACATCATTTGAATGGATAAATATGGTATGATGACAGAAGGAACATGTACTGAAAATGGATAGGCAGGGCGTATTCACATACACGGTGTGTAAACTAAGCTAATGGCAGTGCAACAAAGTAGAAGCAATGCAAAGCATCAGTTGCAAGATATGTGCGACCAATATAACCTTGGAAAGTTAGAGCAAGCACCTTGATGGGTGAATAAGATAGGGCATCTACCTCTGACTTCTCCACTAGGGAGCTACATTGACTTAGGTCTCCCTCTAGCTCAGAATCACTGTTAGGATCATATTTTGAGCATGAATCTGTAGGTGGAGAGCGTTTGCATTGCATTGCAATTCTTTTCATGCGCACAAGCTCATAATCATTATGATGTTGTTCAGTATCTGAGATTCATGAAAACATAGAAAGTAGTCAAATTATCTATGGAATGCATTGCAGATTCCACTTGAAGAGTGTCTCCCTATAAACCCCTGCATATGCAAAGTTCACCCCCAACCATGCTGACCAGACCACACACAGAAATACAAACCTCTTATGTCTCTATAACAGGAAGACACACATTTCAAAACTGAAGTAGGAACATTAGAATCATATCAAATTCGTATTTGAACAAATAAACTAAGGAATTATGAGTGGCATAATGTTTAGCTTCAAGGGTGGAGTGCTGGTAGTGCGACACAAAGCAAGTAGGCAGATTGTATTCCATGTAAAAGATCGTAGTCTATGTAAAAGGTGGAAATGACACTTTCATTCTATACAATGCAGTGTTTGTTTCCCACACATGATGGAAGAGATCACACAGAGAAATATTATTCACTCATGTCTACGGTTCCAGTATTTTGAAATAGGGTGGTCCACCCTAAAAGAATATTGACAACAAATATGACAAGGCAAGCATAGATGTAGTGAATCAATCATTACTTGTGAGCTTACTAGGACAAGTATGCAGAATTGTAACTGCAGTAAGAGACCGTCCAAAATCTGAATCAAGAAGTTGGTCTAGCACTTATTGTTTGCAACTAATCGACGTGAATAATTGGATATCATATCGAATGAGTAAGAAAGACAAGTAAAATTGTCAACAAACATGGCCTGCAGTAGTAATCTGGGTCAATGTCACTATGACCAACAATCCAAAATGACTGGTGTCTGTTCCTAGGACCGGAATTTTGAAACCCTGTGAACTTTACAGGTACTAAAGATTACTGAAATACATCTGAAACATTAAGTGTAGGTAGCACTCAGTACACAACAAACCCTAATGACAGTCCTGCCTAATGAGTAATGAATCAATTAGAAAATGGGTAATGAGGAGTGGCTGTTGAGTGTTCAAGACGTATCTCAGGATAAATCGGGTTGGCTTAGTGGCTGCTGCACGCCTGAGCCCTGAACGGACTGGGAAGGTAGGCACGGCGGTGCGCCCGGGCAGCGGTGACGCTGTTGGGCGAGCGGCTCTTGACCTCCTGTTAGTCTGGCGTCTCCTCCTAGAGTCATGCCGTCCGGGGACGGCAACTCGCCGGCGAGGCAGGTGGCTGGGGGCGAGTAGAGATGGGATGCGCAGCAGAACAGTGGGGAATTGGGGCCTGGAACGACACAAAATCCCAGGGTGGCCGCGGCCCACCGTGGGCACCCTGTAGAGATACACACCCGAGCGGCGTACATGCATTTTCAAAACTAAATTAGGAACATTTAGTTGATCAATTAAACGACTCTATTTTAATAATATCATATTCGTATTTGAAAACTAAGCTTGTTTAGCTTGATGGGTGGAGCAGTGCTATTATGACACGAAGCACGTATGTTGATCGTATAGTGATCATAAAAGGGGGAAACCCTAAGCATTTTTTTGAGCAAAAGAGGGTTTCCCCTCCGATTTCTATTAAAGAAGCCACCACGGAACCAACATGATCAATTAAACCCTAAGCATGGTCAATTAAACCCTATTATGACTGTGCCATGGCAGATTTAAAGCTGCAAATTGGAGAAATGCTATTTAGCATCCATTGTTTGCTTCGAACTAAGAACTAAATTCTAAGAGCTGAAAAGAAAGTACAGTAACCAAGTTACGATATATTTTCTGGTTGAGATCAAAATGTTGAGGAGATATGAAGTACCACCTCTCTTGCGGCACCATGTAGGCATCGGGAGAGCGATGGCTGTCGGTGGCGTTGAAGCAGATCTGCGATGGTAGACGGGTGCATCGGGGATAAGTCCCGTTGCAGTGGACGAGAAGGTCGTGTGAGCGGCCTCGACAAAGAGGACGACGGCGCCGATGAAGTGAGAGGACGCGATGCAAGGCTCTTGGCACGTCGCCGTGGATGAGAAACGTCCATTTCTAGTAGTGGATGACGCAGTCTTGGTAGGCGCTCTGGCATGGTGGAGGACGGTGGCGATGGATGGGGTGGAGGATGGCGGCGATGGATGGGGTGGCGGACGGAGGAGGCTGGTGTGGGGATGGTGTTCTAGCGCGGACGGTGTATGAATGGGAAAATGGAGGGAGAGGTACGGGGAACCATGTTTTTGGGACGCGCCTGTCTAAAATATGGGAAAGTTACGAACTTAGCCCCCGTTTAAAATTTGGACGTCTCGTCGGTTGGGGATAGGACGGTAATCTCGCATCTCGCCAATATTTGCCCAGAGCGATTTTAGGCAAGGAGAGGGTGTTTTGGCGCCCACGGTTGGCGCCCATGGTGTATGAACGGGGCAGACAGGTAGGGCGGTTGTGTCACGTCTGAGTGAAGTTACAAACCTGCCCCTATTTAAAATATTTGCCTACATCGATTTCGGCCGAGTCGAGTTTGTTTTGCCGCCCACCGTGTATGAATGGGAAATGGAGGGAGAGACAGAGGTCTTTCGGATGAGCTTGAATCAAATGTGTGTTGCCGCCCATGTTTGGCGCCCACCGTGTCGGAATGGGCTCACAGGCGGTCGTGTCACGTCTAACTGAAGTTACTAACCTACCCCTATTGAGAGCAGTGGAAAACCGGCCGATGGATTGTCCGTGTAAGGGTACACAGTATTTTCTGACGTGTGCCAGTAATTTCCGATGCGTGCCACTTTTTTTGCTAGAAGAGCATCCTTTTTTTAGCGAAGCTAGTACATCATCTTGGCCCTTTCCGATGTGTGCCACTTAAGGTCCATCTATACTACTATTATTGTTGAATGCACATTCAACACGATTGCCATATTTGTAGGTCTGGCACAACAATCAAAATGAAATGTCTCAGAGTCTTATCAATTAATACAGACTTGTGCTAAAAAATTACAAACCAAAAAACAAAAAACAATTATTACATGATCTCTAAAACAAATGGTTTGATCGATTACATGAACAAACAACACAAAGGTTATTCAATGATGGAAACAACATTTCACCTATGATTTACCAAGTGGGAATTTAATTTCCTTTTTTCCTTCAGGACCTTAAAAATGCGGTCAATCTCAGCTTGCTTCGTTTTGAAATCCACCATATATTTAATGATTGTCTTGAGTACTGCTTGTGATTGTGTTGTTTGCTTCCTCAACATGTCAACTTCATCTCTAAGTGCAGAAGCATAATCTCTTTCTACCAATAGTTTAGCCTCTAGAGCATCAGCAGTTGGCAATTCATGATGCACGATTAGGCCGGTGCCACTGCTGTGGGATGATACAACGTCCATGGGGACCTCGCTCTTTGATCTTGGGCTAACATGTTTTGCCATTAAAGTTCCAATTGGATTCCGAAAGTTGAAGTTAGCAAAACATCTCAACTGGGAGTTATAATAGCAAACCAGTTAAACAAACAAGGAATTAAAGAGTTTCAATTGGATGCTGAAAAGTAGTTATTAACATCATTGTAACCGGTTGCAGCAGCAAAGCAGTTAAACAAACAAGTTTTGCAAAAGGTACCTGTTGTGGCATTGGAGTTTCTCTTGGATCCTAAAAAGTTGAGTAGCCAGTAACGTGATTAGAGCAACCGGTTGCAGTAGCAAAGTAGTTAAACAAACAAGTATTGCAAAAGGAACCTTTTGTGGCATTGGAGTTTCTCTTGGATCCTGAAAAGTTGAGTAGTCAGTAACTTGATTAGAGCAACAAGTTACAGCAACAAACCTGTTACAGAAATATATTTTTGAAAATGTACCTGCTATGCAATTGGACTTCCAATTGGATCCTGAAAACTTGAAGTTGGTAAGATGATTACAACAACAAGTTACAGCAGCAAACCAGGTAAACAAGGAAGTTTATGAAAACATACCTGTTGTGCCAACGGAGTTTTAGTTGGATCCTGCCAACTTGAATGTTAGCAATCATAAATAAAGTGTTGCAAGAGCCATAAGAAACTAACATCAAACTAGTAAAACTAACCAGTTTTGGCAACGTATTTAATTACACATGAACTAGTAAAACTAACAAGTTCTTGGCAACGTATTAAAGTAACAAGTCCGTACCATTTACCAGCAACACAAACATCTGTAAATTTCTTTGATGTAAGCAAAATGATCCAACACATATATAAGTTAAAAAGATGGTGTCCCTCATATAAACCTAACAATTGTCTATCTATGAACATGCAAACATTACTAGTGCTACAAGTGATAATAGCAAACCATTTAAACAAACAGGGTATCAGAACGTAAATTACATGTGAATTCTGTTGCACCCTAGAAGTACATATGACCAGCTATCTACGTGCTTAAGTAGCTATTTAAGTTTAGGCAAACAGGTAATTCTTAACAGTGAGTATCAAACACATAGATAGGCGCAGTCTATAATAGGATTAATAGGCTATGGCATTATGTAATCAATAGCAAACTAAATTAAGCCAAGCAATATAATTGAACAATTTTGCAATAAGTGGCTAACTAAAATTCCGAGAAGCAGGTAACTGAACTTATGCTAGCTCTTTGTACAGGCACACTGCAACTTCTTTTACGCTTACAAGGTTCTACGAAGGACTCCATGGCATCAATTACTTGGATACACAGTCCCAATACTTCTTTTTCCCACACTGCATTGGTAAGTCGAATGGTTAATCTGATAAGATGGTGCGTCCTTGATATGTTATATGAGGACGGGTTGTTAGACTAGTTGTAGCCACACACATTATGCACTGGCCTTTACTATATATTTCATGCGATCACATTTGGCATATCGAGATCTAAGCAATCTACAATAGGATGATAAGACTGGCATCCTTCACATTAATGGCAAACTCAGTTCATATAAACAAGCAATTCAAGCATTCTGTGGGTAAATCAAAAGCGCCACTGGAATATTTTTCACTATCCCAATCATACACGCAAAAAGGGGCGACGCCACCGTAGGGGCTGGTATGGGCGGCCGCCTCGGGTGGCTGGAAAGTGTGCACCTAGTTTGAGTCGTCCATGTTGGCCCAGGCTAGTTTAGTTCATCCCAATGCACGAGCAGGCAATGTAAAAAATGAAGAAAAAGTTTCAATTTGGATGGGCCAATAACGTAAGTGCAAGGCAGGCCCTATAGTAGGCTCGCGGCCCAAACGAGCGCCTCCCATATCGATCGACGGCAGGAAAAATCCCAATTTGTTTGCTCCAGCCTCCAGTCTGTTTTGCTCCTAACCTAGCCGCCGCTGGACAGACAAACACAACACTTCCTCGCGCCCTCGTTGGAAGGTGGTCATCGGGCTTCACGCGAATGGAAGGACAAGAAGATGAAGATCCAACACAACGTATCTATAATTTTTGACTGTTCCATGCTATTATATTATCCATCTAGGATGTTTTATATGCATTTATATGCTATTTTATATGATTTTTGGGACTAACCTATTAACCTAGAGCCCACTGCCAGTTTCTGTTTTTTCCTTGTTTTTGAGTATCGCAGAAAAGGAAAACCAAACGGAGTCCAATTGACCTGAAATTTCACGGAGATTATTTTTGGACCAGAGGAAGCCCACGGAGTATCGGAGATGGGCCAGAAGAGTCCTGAGGCACCCACGAGGGTGGGGGCGCGCCCTACCCCCCCTGGGCGCGCCCCCCTACCTCGTGGCCGCCTCGGAGACCCCCCTGACTTGTTCCCGACGCCAAAAATCCCTATAAATATAGAAACCACCGAAAAGAAACCTGATCGGGAGTTCCACCGCTGCAAGCCTCTATAGCAACCAAAAACCAATCAGGACCCTGTTCCGGCACCCTGCCGGAGGGGGGATCCATCACCGGTGGCCATCTTCATCATCCCGGCGCTCTCCATGACGAGGAGGGAGTATTTCACCCTCGGGGCTGAGGGTATGTACCAGTAGCTATGTGTTTGATCTCTCTCTCTCTCGTGTTCTTGATTCGGCACGATCTTGATGTATCACGAGCTTTGCTATTATAGTTGGATCTTATGATGTTTCTCCCCCTCTGCTCTTTTGTAATGGATTGAGTTTTCCCTTTGAAGTTATCTTATCAGATTGAGTCTTTAAGGATTTGAGAACACTTGATGTATGTCTTGCACGTGCTTATCTGTGGTGACAATGGGATATTCACGTGATCTACTTGATGTATGTTTTGGTGATCAACTTGCGGGTTCAGTGACCTTGTGAACTTATGCATAGGGGTTGGCACAAGTTTTCGTCTTGACTCTCCGGTAGAAACTTTGGGGCACTCTTTGAAGTACTGTGTTGGTTTGAATAGATGAATCTGAAATTGTGTGATGCATATCGTATAATCATACCCACGGATACTTGTGGTGACATTGGAGTATCTAGGTGACATTAGGGTTTTGGTTGATTTGTGTCTTAAGGTGTTATTCTAGTACGAACTCTAGGATAGATCGAACGGAAAGAATAGCTTCGTGTTATTTTACTATGGACTCTTGAATAGATCGATCAGAAAGAATAACTTTGAGGTGGTTTCGTACCCTACAATAATCTCTTCGTTTGTTCTCCGCTATTAGTGACTTTGGAGTGACTCTTTGTTGCATGTTGAGGGATAGTTATATGATCCAATTATGTTATTATTGTTGAGAGAACTTGCACTGGTGAAAGTATGAACCCTAGGCCTTGTTTCAACGCATTGCAATACTGTTTGTGCTCACTTTTATCAATAGTTACCTTGCTGTTTTTATATTTTCATATTACAAAAACCTATATCTACCATCCATATTGCACTTGTATCACCATCTCTTCGCCGAGCTAGTGCACCTATAAAATTTACCATTGTATTGGGTGTGTTGGGGACACAAGAGACTCTTTGTTATTTGGTTGCAGGGTTGTTTGAGAGATACCATCTTCATCCTACGCCCTCCATGGATTGATAACCTTAGGTCATCCACTTGAGGGAAATTTGCTACTGTCCTACAAACCTCTGCACTTGGAGGACCAACAACGTCTACAAGAAGAAGGTTGTGTAGTAGACATCAAGCAGTTTCTGGCGCCGTTGCCGGGGAGGTGAGTGCTTGAAGGTATATCTTTAGATCTTGCAATCGAATCTTTTTGTTTCTTGTTTTATCACTAGTTTATTCTATAAAATAAAACTACAAAAAAATGGAATTAAGGGTGCCTCATATGCTTCATCTTTTTAATATCTTTCGTGAAAATAAGGATTCCGATAATTGTGCTCAATTGCTAGAGGAAGAATGGATTAGAATGTTTGCCACTAAATCTTTGAATGATGAGCATGATTGCAATATTGTTAGTACAAACTCTTTGAATATCCATAGTACTAATGATGATTGCCCTAGTCATGATGAAAATGTCTCTTATAAGCATGTCAATTTTTGTGGAGTGCATAGAGTTTGCAAGTACACACCAAATAGGGAAGATAGATTTTGCAAGAGGCATAAGTATGAGAAACCAAATGGTTGCAAGAAAGGATGGATGTTTCTGCTGAAAATTTAAATTTTTGTAGTCATCCTTGTGAACTTTGCAATGAACGTGGTCATTTAAATATCCAATGCAAATTGTTTTATGATCGTATCGTGTCCAAAAATTGTGATGACTTGATTTCCCTTACATCATAATGAACTTAGTTTGCTTGTGGATTATGAAGAAATGAAACGTATAACTGAGGATATGCCAGAATTTGTCCTTGATAAAGTTCTTAATTTTGATCTAGAGGAAATTTATATCACTACAGGAGGACAGAGCATTTGTAACATGCACTTGTGTTACTACATGTCCAAAAACATGTTACTGTACCATAGAGTAACACATTTTGAGATGTGTTACGTTAGGCCGTGTTACTAAGTTGTACCCATTGTCACACATGATATTTGTTCCAATATGTTAAAAAATGTGTTACAATTGTGCTATAGTAACACGTATCATCTGTGTTACTAAATGCCCCAGTAACACGTTTTTATAGCTATAGCAACACGATTAGTAACATATTTTCATAGATATAGAACAGCGACAGTAACACATTTTTCTAACTTCTGTAACATAATTGGTAACTATATTATTTTACCTCTAGCGACACATTTAGTAACATAATTTTCCATAAACTGTAACACAATAATTCATGATGGTCAATCACCCTAGTAACACATTTGATAGTTAAAAAAAGAGGCCTAATGTACCATGCTGGAGCACATAATTATCATTTTGCATCCGCTAAATATGCCCGGGTCATGGTTTAAATTTTTCCGCGTAAGAAAGTAAGGAAGAGACATATTTTCTCCACTTATTCTAACAAAGACAAAAGCAGGTTTTGCAAATCATAAGGATACTCCAGAGATCGAATCCAAATACATAGACACATTGCACATTACAGTAAGATCAATGTTTAAGTCAAAACAATAGGACTGCACTATTAACAACAAAAACAGATTTGAACGCAAATTTACATAAACAAGTTTTCAACCTTAGTACAGAGTACTACAGATACACCATCTTGCATATCAAATCTACTTTCATATCCATTAGTATCTTCCACATTTTTAAAGGAATATTAGCTTCCTCTGCCACAGAATTGTCTAGTCTGCATATTCCATTTGATTGTTGGTATTAACCACAACTTCTATCACCTCCTGAAAATTCTGGTGGACCCAACAATCATTCGCGTCATTATAATATCTCCTGTCAAAACAACACAAATACACAACTAAAACTTTGAGAACACATTGAAAAGCAGAAATATCATAAACTAGAAGGAAGAACCGTCCTTTTCTTGGAATACTCACGACAATAACAAGTTCATGTGTACAACAATGGAGAACTATACATACACAATTTACTAAAATATAAAACCTCCAAGTTTATGTTATTGATCAAGATGCACATAATAAGTAACACCTCTAATTAAGAGCATGTCATTTTGAATGCTGCCTAGTGAACATTATTTACTACTGGCATTGCTAACATAACAGAAAAAATGGAAGGGGGAAAACACTATGTTATTTAGCATTAATGTCCAAACTGAACCGGATTGCACAACAAATCAAACAAGATAACAGATAGGTAAACTAAGAAATAGCTAATCCATACCATTTTTGAAGAGTTAAATTGTCTCGGCTGCAAAACAGAAAGGACATGCATGTTAATTTAGAATTCATGGGATTATTCTTCTATACTGATTCGAGGCAAGAAAAATTAAACAAGAACTTCAAAATACAAGTTACAACTAACATCATATGACAGTAGTACATGCATCCACTAAAATCAGTGACAAATACTAGTAGAACCCTGATTCTCCACTAAGATCATATGAACATATAGGCCAGATAAGCAAAAATGAAAACAACAAGTCACCAACAATACATCCAAGTTCCCTTGCACATACAGAACAGTGCACAAAGAATGAAACAAAAATTCAATACGAATGATGGGAGCGAACTGGAGACGACGACGCCGAGATGCCGAGGTGGACAGACGGTCGCCCGCTGAGTTGCCAATGTGGAGAGTTGGGATGATGTCGAAAGCTCGAAGCTAGAATCGAAGGTGGGTGGGCGCTGGGCGGACGGATGGGCGACGGCGGGTCCATGTCCTCCTCGATCCTCTCCTTCCTTGCGTGCAGCGAGTCCAGCGACGGCGCGACGGTCGGCGGTCAGTGCGAAGGCGAGGGAGGAGATGCGGGAGATGCCAGCCGCCGCAGGAGTCGGCGTCGGGGGTGGCCGGGTGGGGGAGAAGATGCAGTGGGCGGTTGCACCGGCGGCGTCTTACCGCTCAGATGAATAGCGGCGGCGGCGTCTCAGCGCTCAGATGAACAGCGGCGGCGGCGGCTGAGTCGGGGTGGGAGGGCAGGCGCTTAGGTCTTGTATAAGTCGTGCGTGCGTGCGGTGCGGGGCTGCGGGCGTGGGATGGGTGGGCTTCTACTGGGCCGGAGCTGGGAAGAGTTCGGGCTGGGATAATTTCGGCCATTTCGGTTAAAAGGGTAAAATACCGAATCGACCGAATTTGGTTCGGTTAGTAGGCCAGCTAATTAATTCTCAAAATCAACTAAAAATAATTCTGAAAAAAGTAGGCCAGCTAACTGAATTTTCCTGTACACGGTGAAAAACTCGAATGGCCGAAGTTCAAATTTTTCGGTTTCTGTTTAGTTTTTAGTTAGTCAATTTTTATGCCCACCCCTATTCTTATATCTTCTATCAAAAAATAAAAACAACGGACAACGAACAGATATACTCATATAGGAGTGGTTTCTTAGGTGTGGACTCATCTTGACATCCATGTCGTGAATGTGGGAACGGAGGCGGAGCGGCGACCGACTCCCTATATTTTGACGATCTCGCATTGTTGGTCCGAAGAGCACCGCCAAACCACGGACAAGCCCCAACATCACCAATATTGGAGGAAAACAAAGATCAAAAGCCTGCAGCTATGTGTCAATAGGCATGCAGCAGCAGATGGAAAAGACAAAAAAAAGATTTTGGACTCACTGTATTCCAATACACATAGCTCTTATGGAGATTTGAACCCCCATGAGTTCTTGGCCTCGATCAAGGCCACCGATGCCTCCTTCCTCTCCAAGACACGCGTCACCAGTGCTCCATCTCTCGAGATCTAGGCCATGTCTATTGTGAACGATGAAGAAGAGAGTGGCGACATTGCGCTGCTACGAGAGAAGGGTGACTGATGGTCTTTGACGGATCTGGACGGCAACTTGTGGGGCAGCGACAATGCATGAGCCTCGGGGAGGAGTAGAGAGTGAGGATGCGGAGCGGCGACGATGGGAGGGGCAACACATGAAGTGGGAGACATGACAGGTTAGGTCTTGGCGCTCGATGCGTCGTTAAATCGACCGATTTTTTTATGTCACGTAAAAATCTGTGCAACATTTGATTAGATTTCCAAATTTTATAACTTTACATATACTTACAATAAAAAAACAAAAACACTTAAACAAACCTTGAAAAACCATAGAAAATTTAGAGTCAGAATTTTTTTCGCTCACAAACAATTTTTTTTCCAACTATCTTGTGCATATGACCAAATATTGTACATAAGTCCTACAATATTTTTTTATGTATTTTAAAATATGACCAAATAAAATTTTGTGGGTATTACGACATTCGCTCACCTTATAAAGTAGGGCATACACTAACAGCCATAGACACAATGATATTTTCTTACATAGGTTTCGGCAACTCGTTGGAGCGCGACTAAGCCGGCGACTAAGCCCTATTTTTGGATAGTGTCAAGGGACGCTTGGCAGAAGGCCGCGGATCATGATTGACTTTCAAAATCCAACTCCTAGAGGCTCTTCCTCGACATTGGATCGATCAACTTTTTTGAAACTAGTGAACACTTTTCGACTTCATAAACGTTTTATAAATTCGTGAACATTTTTTGAAATTAGTGAACACTTTTTGAACTCATGAATATTTTATGAACTTCATGATTATTTTTCAATTCATGAACATTTTTTAAAAGTTGTGATAATCTTTTGAACTCACATTTTTAAAAACTTTATGAACATTTTTTTATTTCACGGAACCTTTTTTAATCTAGCACCATTTTGTGACAGTATTTAACAATATTTTCCAATTCGTGCACATTTTTCGAAAATCACAAGAATTTTTCTAACTCCCGAACATTTTTTTCGAAATTAGTGAACACTTCTCGAATTCATGAATATTTTTTGTACTTCATGATTACTTTTTGACTTCATGTAATTGTTTTGCAATATGCGATAATTTCTCTTACCCACAAATATATTTTAAATTTATGAACATTTTTCGATTTGTTGAAAAAAATCATCTACAAACATTTTTTTTCAAGTGTCAAAAATTTATTCAAATTAGCGAATAGTTTTTAAAATTCACAAGCATTTTTCAAACTTCCAAATGTTTTTTGAAATTATTTAACACATTTTGAACACACAACAGTTTTCGAACATCATGATTAATTTTTGAATTCATGAAGAAAATCGTGAACTTTTTTTCGAACTAACAAACAATTTCTAAATTTTATGAAGTTTTTTTATTTCTAAAACCTTTTTAAATCCACGAACATTTTTACAAGTTTGTGACAACATTTACAAATTCGTGAACATTTTCTGAAAATCAAGAATGTTTTTTAGCTCTCAAACATTTTTTGATATTAGCGAACACTTTGTGAACTCATGAACATTTTTTAACATCATGATTATTTTTTGAATACATAATCATGTTTCGAAAGTCATTTTTAACTCCCTAATATTTCAAAATTCATGAACCTTTTTTATTTGGGATATCTACTTAAATCCACAAACATCTTTTCCAGTTTCAAACACTATTTGCAAATTCGTGAATATTTCTGGAATACTTGAATTAGAAAAAAAATTCACAAGCCCTTTTTCATATTCGTGATTTTTTTCTGAATTCCCTTTTTTGAATTTGCGGTGATTGTTCAAAGCTTCCTGAACATATTTTGAATTCGTTTTAAAATGAAATGGTAATAAAGGGAAACAAGAAGTAAAAAAGACGCACGGCCCCGCACAGGGCTGGCCCAACATGCGTGCGGTGTTGTTGAGGGATGCGCTATTTTGGTTTCAGGCCCCGCACTGGGCCGGGCCAAACTACTTGGTCGGCTTTGCTTTTAGGCCAGTGACCCATTAGTAGATTAAAAAAATGCATAGCCCAATTGCCCTGCTGAATGCATAGTAAAGAAAGGAGCGTGACAATTCAAACATCAATGTTAAGTTGTCTTCATGGTTAGCTCTTGTACCATTGGGCCATTTTATCCCTTGTTTGAATCCTGTGACTGACATTTTTACTGCCGCTTGAATTATTTGTCCTCTACGGTTCTTATGTGTTATGATGATGACGTCTATTAAGCACTTAATCAGATTATATGATTTTCCCCTAAGAATTTGTAACACCAGGTACCGACATACAATTTTGTGTTACTAAATAAACCTGTAACACATCTTGGGCAACATAAACATATATGTTACTGTCCTAATATCCTTGTAACACCTTTTTAGATCAGACAAAGTATGTGTTACCGTCAATCCTTGCAACACAAATGATATGTTACTACGGTTTTGCTAGTAACACGATTTGTCATTTGTTACATCATTGTGTTACTTAAAGTATGATTTGTTGTAGTGTATGTATTGTGCGGTGAATTGCATTGAAAATCCTTTTATTGCCAATTACATAAAGACAAGAAAACAAATAGAAGATGAAGAGAATACTAATGAAAGGGAAGAGATTTCCCAATATCCTCCTATTCTTTCTTATGATGAATCTGGTAACGAGGAGGAGCTTTCTATTCAACCAATCTCATTAATAAGGAGCTCCAAAAAGAGGATTAAAACCACACATGATGTGAAGAAGAAAAAGAAAAGACGGAGAATCAAAGGTAAAAAGGTATCCTCCCAAATGATGTTGCTCCTATTACTCATTGTGATGATGATAATTGCTATACTATTGGTGCTATCCATACTATTAATGATGAGAGTGATTATGCTTATGATATGAAATGTCCCAAGCTTGGGGATGCCATGTTTGATGAGAATTACATGTTTGAGAATTTATTTGCTGCAATTAATGT
Source organism: Aegilops tauschii subsp. strangulata (assembly GCF_002575655.3). Lineage (NCBI taxonomy): Eukaryota > Viridiplantae > Streptophyta > Magnoliopsida > Poales > Poaceae > Aegilops > Aegilops tauschii. Next base: position 554,040,135 of record NC_053041.3, on the reverse strand, counting down.
TTGTCCCAAGCTTGGGGATGCTATGTTTTATGAAGATGATATTTTTAACCTCCCAAGTTTTGATATGAAAATTTATTATGATGATAGCATGCCTCCTATTTATGATGATTATATTGATGAAAGTGGGTTTGGAAGAGTGTCAAGTTTAGGAAGTAATGATCCCACTATTTTGGAGGATGTTGAATCTTATTGTGATAATTATAAAAGTGGATTTGGAGAGGTCATGACTTTATTTAGTAATGATTCCACTATCTTGGAAGAGGTTTCAATTGATTATGATGAGAACAAAGTTGCTACTTATGATGATTATTGTGATGACACTTATGCTATAAAAAGTAGTGATGATTATATTTATAAAACTTGTCATGATTATGATTACCCTTTTTCTGCACATTACTCTTTTAATGTGGAAACAATTTATAGTATTCGAGTTTCTTATGATACTCCCACTATTCCGAATGATAAGAATTTTGCTTATGTGGAGAGTAATAAAAATTCTATGCTTGTAGATCATGAAAAGAATGCTCTATGTGATGGTTATATTGTTGAATTCATTCATGATGATACTGAAAATTATTATGAGGGAGGAACATATGCTTGTAGGAATTGCAATAATATCAAGTTTCCTCTCTGTGTGCTTAAAGTTTTGAAGTGATGCTTGTTTTGCCTTCCTATGCTAGTTGATTATTGTTCCCATAAGTTGTTTGTTCACAAAATCCCTATGCATAGGAAGTGGGTTAGACTTAAATGTGCTAGCCATATTCTTCATGATGCTCTCTTTATATTTCAATTCTTATCTTTTATGTGAGCATCATTGAAATCATCATGCCTAGCCAGGGGCGTTAAACGTTAGCGCTTGTGGGAGGCAACTGAAAGATCGTGAATGTCGCCTAGAGGGGGGGGGGTGAATAGGCGCTTTAAAATAATTACGGTTGAGGCTTGAACAAATGCGGAATAAACCTAGCGGTTAATTTGTCAAGCACAAAACCTACAACAACTAGGCTCACCTATGTGCACCAACAACTTATGCTAAGCAAGAAAAACTACTTAGGTGATAGCAAGATATATGACAAGAAACAATATGGCTATCACAAGGTAAAGTGCATAAGTAAAGGGCTCGGGTAAGAGATAACCGAGGCATGCGCAGACGATGATGTATCCCGAAGTTCACACCCTTGCAGATGCTAATCTCCGTTTGGAGCGGTGTGGAGGCACAATGCTCCCCAAGAAGCCACTAGGGCCACCGTAATCTCCTCACGCCCTCGCACAATGCAAGATGCCGTGATTCCACTAAGGGAACCTTGAGGGCGGTCGCCGAACCCGTACAAATGGCAACCCTTGGGGGCGGTCACCGAACCCGTACACTTTGGCAACCCTTGGGGGCGGTCACCGGAACCCGTCAAATTGCTCGGGGCGATCTCCACAACCTAATTAGAGACCCCGACGCTTGCCCGGAGCTTTACACCACAATGATTGAGCTCCGAACACCACCAACCGTCTAGGGCGCCCAAGCACCCAAGAGGAACAAGCTCAAGGGTACCAAGCACCCAAGAGTAATAAGCTTCTCAACTTGTTACTTCCACGTATCACCGTGGAGAACTCAAACCGATGCACCAAATGCAATGGCAAGGGCACACGGAGTGCCCAAGTCCTTCTCTCTCAAATCCCACCGAAGCAACTAATGCTAGGGAGGAAATTGAGAGGAAGAACAAGAAGGAGAACACCAAGAACTCCAAGATCTAGATCCAAGGGGTTCCCCTCACATAGAGGAGAAAGTGATTGGTGGAAATGTGGATCTAGATCTCCTCTCTCTTTTCCCTCAAAAACTAGCAAGAATCCATGGAGGGATTGAGAGTTAGCAAGCTCGAAGAAGGTCAACAATGGGGGAAGAACACGAGCTCAAGAGATAAGGTTGAATGGGGAAGAAGACCCCCTTTTATAGTGGGGGGAACAATCCAACCGTTACCCCCAAAACAGCCCCGCAGAGGGCGGTACTACCGCATAAGGCAGCAGTACTACCGCTGAGAACAGCGGTACTACCGCTCCCCCGGGCTGTACTACCGTGGAGTTAGGAGGGCAGGAGAGATACGGACTCGAGCGGTACTGCCGGGTGGTAGGGCGGTACTACCGCTCATGAGCGGCACTGCCGCTCTACTGCCACTGCGAAGTACCGCACAATCCGACACGAAAAAAGACCCCTCGAGTCGATGCGGCAGGGGCCTGGTACCGCAGCGGTACTACTGCTGAGGACCCACGGGCAGTACTACCGCTGCGGAGCGGTACTGCCGCCTGTGACTCCTAAGCGGTACTATCGCTGGGTACCGCGGTACTACCGTTGGCGCCATCCTAAAGCCACTGCCACGAAAACAAGTATACTCCAAGGAAAACCCGAACTGCCAAAACTTCTTCATATGAGCTCTGAATTGAGCAAACTCAAGCTTGTTGGATACAAGACGACGAGTAGCATCAAAACAGCGTTTGGTTATAGTAAGAAGAGGCAGGGGAGGTATGCCTAACAAATAGAGGAGTGAAACCTCCAACCGAGAAGAACCGGCATAACCTCCAACATCGAGAACATCATAGAAGATGCGAGTGAACTCCATTTTCGACGAACTCGAGCTTGTCATCAAGATGACCATAAGCTCCAAAACTCACAAAGAGAAGAACCAATAAAGATGATGCAAGGATGCAATGGTTTGAGCTCTCTATGAACGATACGATCAAGCTACTCATCGAGAGCCCCCCTTGATAGTACGGCAATCGATCCTATAACCCGGTCTCCCAACTACCATCATGAGACCGGTAAAATAGAAAACCTATCAAGAGCAAACCTTTGCCTTGCACATGGTCCACTTGAGCTAGATGATGACGATCTTGACTCCCTCAAGATGGACCACCTTTCTTGATTGCGTTGGCTCGATGAAGACTAGTTGATTGCTCCCCCATACTCCACTATGGGTGAGCCACCCTTCCGCACATCTTCACAAGTCCAACCACAATGGACGGCAAGCTTCAAGCACTTGATCTCTTCGTGATGCTCCACTTCAACTTGCACACGGCAATGTTGATGACGATCACCACTTGATGTCATCCTCTCCATGGGTTGAGTGATATATTCCTCTTGACGCAAGCCCATGAACACGTACCTAACCCCACATAGAACACTCACGAAGACCATGGGTTAGTACACAAGGCGTAATTGACAATCCTTACCATACCATGGGATCGCTTGATCCCTCGGTACATCTTGTGCGCTTTGTGTGTTGATCAGCTTGATTCACTCTTGACTTAGTCTTGATCAACCTTGACTCTTTCCAACTCTCTTCATTTGGATGATGTCTTGAAGGTAAACATGAATGATCACACAATCTTCTTCTTCAAGACATGCTTGCAATAAGCTCAACTCTCACATGACCAATCTTTGGATAATTCCTTAATAACACCTTGGTCACCACATAAACTCCTTGAAACCAACACATGGACTTCAAGAAATGCCTATGGACAAATCCTTCAAATATAACTCAAGGCAACCATTACTCCATAGAGATTGTCATCAATTACCAAAACCAAACATGGGGGCACCGCATGTTCTTTCAGCAACCCAATTTTATTTTTGTTCTTTGCTTTTTGCTCCTCTTTAGTAATAAAGAATTCATCTAGCCTATGTTTAGATGTGGTTTTATTGTTTTATTCAGTGTTTGTGCCAAGTAGAACCTTTGGGAAGACTTGGGTGAAGTCTTTGCGATCTTGCTGTAAAAAACAGAAACTTTCGCGCTCACGATATTAGCTCCCATTTTTTACTGGAGAGTGATTTTAAGTTGATTCTTTTTGCACAAGATTAAAAGACAAATTCCTCAGGTCCACCAATTTATCTCAGAATTATTGGAGTTACAGAAGTATTAGAATGATACAGATTACTACAGACTGTTCTGTTTTTGACAGATTATGTTTTCTATGTGTTGTTTGCTTATTTTGATGAATCTATGAGTAGTATCGGAGGGTATGAACCATAGAGAAGTTGGAATACAGTAGATATTACACCAGTATGAATTTAAGAATGAGTTCACAACAGTACCTAAGTGGTGATTTATTTTCTATACTAACGGAGCTTACGAGTTTTCTGTTAAGTTTTGTGTTGGGAAGTTTTCAAGTTTTGGGTAAAGTTCGATGGACTATGGAATAAGGAGTGGCAAGAGCCTATGATTGGGGATGCCCAAGGAACCCCAAGGTAATATTAAAGGACAACCAAGAGCCTAAGCTTGGGGATGCCCCGGATGGCATCCCCTCTTTCGTCTTCGTTCATCGGTAACTTTACTTGGAGCTATATTTTTATTCACCACATGATATGTGTTTTGCTTGGAGCGTCATTTTATTTTATTTTGTTTTGCTTGTTGTTTGAATAAAATACCAAGATCTGAAATTCTTGAATGTTAGAGAGTCTTCACATAGTTACATAATGTAAGTGCATCTAGTGCCCCCTTAGTGATTTTGGTGTATTGAAGACTTATAGGTTAAGGGACTGATGCGTTTGTGAGTGTACACAGGTCTATAAGTCTATGAGGATTTGATATTTATAGAGAAAGTCGACCCCTAAAAATGAAGTTCTTCGACTGAAGACTTTGGATTTCTGAAGACTTTCTGAAGACTTTGAAAGTGAAGAAATTGGTGTGACCTTGAAGACTTGGCAATCATTCGAGGAACATGAAGCGTGAAGACTTTTGTTTTCGTAGTTTCATTTTCTCTTTCTTGAGTCATAGGAAACACCGTACTGTTAAAGGGGGTCGAGGAAATACTAAGGAAAATTTTCCATGTGATGCTCAACTCAAAATCCTACACCAACCAATCCCTTCGAGTGAAGCCATTGGAAATCTCATACAGTTCAGTCATATTCTTCAGTGACAGAGACGAAGTTCTTCTGGTCTCTGAGGAATTAGTTCTGACTGAGGAGTTAGGAATTCGCCAGTGCGGATTGCCTACGCAGTGAGGAACATGATAACCCTGAGGAATTAGACACTCAAAATTCCGACCGTTGCTGTGCTACGCGCCAGCTGTCCCAAAATATCTACCCACCTAACGATCATATCATTGAAGGGCATTTATGTCTTATCATGTCGGGCTGCTCCCTAGGCTATAAATAGCCGCCCCCTACAACCACTAGCTGGTTGGCTGCTCCGAGAGAAACTGACACTTGTCATTTGAGAGCATCCCATCCTCCGAGGACTTTGAGCTAAAATCATCAATTGCGGAAAAACCCAAACCAAAACCCAAACACCATCAAACCCCAAAGTGATTGAGCATCACTGAAGAGATTGATCTTGTGTGGATCCGACGCTTGTTACCTTTGAAGACTGTGCAACTTCCAGACGGTTAGGCGTCATGGTCTAGAGCATCCAAGAGGAATTGTGGATCGTCGAGTGACCGAGTTTGTGAAGGTTTGGAAGTCACCTGAAGACTTACCACGAGTGATTGGGCGAGGTCTGTGTGACCTTAGCTCAAGGAGAATACGGTGAGGACTGTGTGTCCGGGACTGGGTGTCCTCAGGTTTAAATACCTAGCCGCTCCAACCAGATGTACAACTGTCACAGCAGTTGGAACTGGTCTACCAAATCATTGTCTTCACCAAGCCTACTGGTTCTATTTCCTCAACTCTTTCATTTCCTCATTTGTTGTTGTGTGCCATGTTCATATATGTTTGAAGACTTTGACTGAAGACTTTCTCTATTTCCTCAGTTCAATTTCTTCAGTCTGTCCGTCTTCATCCTGCTTTATCATGTGCTTACGCTTTCTGTACTCTGTGCTTGTCTTCATGTTTTCATGATGACTATGCTTGTGTTCTGCTATGTTTACTTTTGAGTACTTATTCCGCTGCAAGTAGTTCTTCATTTAGGAATTTCCTCACCAGCAAATTCCTCAGTGAAGGATTCATAAAAATCGCCTATTCACCCCCCTCTAGTCGATATATCGCACTTTCAATTGGTATCAGAGCAAGGTACTCCCTTGTTCTGTGTGATTTTGGTTTAACCACCTGGAGTTTTAGTTATGTCGACCGCAGGTATGAAGAAAGTGACATGCCCCATCTTTGACGGTCATGATTATCCCAAATGGAAGGCCATGATGAGGAAGCGCCTCATGGCAATGAACAGCGAGCTGTGGACCGTCACTGAGATTGGTCTTACTGATCTATGCAAGATGGCGGACGCTGATGATATTCGCAAGTACACTCGACTTGACATCTTGGCAAAGGATATCATCTGTTCCTGCCTATCTACAGATGAATTCAGGCGCATTATGCATCTTTGCAATGCAAAGCTTATCTGGGACCGAATCTCTAAGGTCTATGAAGGTCATCGAACTCGTCATGATCCCTGGTTTGAGGATTTCAAGGAATCACTCAAAACGATGACTTTCGAGCCAGAATCGTCATTTTCTGCACCATGCCTCATGGCAAAAGGTGTCGAGGTAACCGAATGTTCCTCATCCGAGTCTAGTGACGATGAATCCGATGATGATTTTGGACCTAGCTATACCAAGCTTGTTTGTATTGCCACTAAACAACAAAAGGCCTTGGAAAAGGTTCAAAACATGCTAGACAAAAGTGATGATATGTTGGGTGAAGAAATGGATCGCACTAAAACCTTGACTGAAAATCTTCAGAGACTTCAGTCCAGGTTTGACAACCTTCAAGGTCATCATAACACTCTCTTATCTGATCATGAGAAGCTTTCCTATGAATTTCTTCAAAGGAAGCAAGATCTTGAAAAGCTAAGAGTAAGTTATGAAGATCTTCAGAAGGAGCGCGATTCATTACTTGCTCAACAAATCAGCGCTACTCAGGAAGAATTTGTTCCTCCATGTTTGAAGTGCATTGAACGTGAATCTGCTAATTCTTCACCTGAAAGTTCAAATGCTTCTAATGATACAAATTCTTCACCTGTCTCTGCTATCACTAATTCCTCATCTGAGGACATTGCTAGTATCACTGACGATGCAGGGCTGAAGGAATTGTACATGACAGGCATGTACAAAGCCTCAAAGGGCATCAGACTCTTTGTGATGTGCTCAAAAAGCTGATCCTCAACAGGAACCCTAGGAAAGAGGGTATTGCCTTTGAGAGGAAACTCAATGCTGATGGTACATATTGGAAGCCTGAGCAGTACCCCAAAACCTCATGGGTTGCTGCAAAGGGACCTCCAGTTGATCCATCCAATTTATCTGGCTTTACATGTGAATCTCCTCATTCTTCTGATGAGTCATTTGACTCCAACTATAAACTGTTCAAAAATCAGAATGGTGAAGTATTTGCTAGATATGTTGGTACTAACTGCAGGAACGGTTCCCCTATGAAGAAAATCTGGGTTCCCAAAAGGTGCCTTGAAAGTCTTTAGGTGAATGTCCTCATGACACCACCTATGAAGAATAGGAACCCCAGATCAAATTCTTCATATGGATCCAAGTCCTCATACGGACCAAACTCCTCACGTGGATCAAATTCCTCAAAAGGATCAAAATCCTCATATGATTATCATCGTGCTAACCCCTCTGTTTCGCAGGAAAGGGCTAAGGGCTATGACTATGAGCATTATTATTCTAACCATTATGTTCATAAGTCCTCGAAGAATTTCTGTGCTTATTCATATGCTTATCCTAACCCCTCTTATGTGAAACGAAGTGGACTGGCTTCTATGCCACTTTTCTCATATGGTACTCGCAGAGTGATGAGTTCTCTGCCGCCCCTTCAGATTGTTGGTGATCGTTGCAGAATTTTAAAATTTTCTACACATCACCAAGATCCATCTATGGAGTTTACTAGCAACGAGAGGGAAGGAGTGCATCTACATACCCTTGTAGATCGCGAGCGGAAGCGTTCAAGTGAACGGGTTGATGGAGTCGTACTCGTCGTGATCCAAATCACCGATGACCGAGTGCCGAACGGACGGCACCTCCGCGTTCAACACACGTACGGAGCAGCGACGTCTCCTCCTTCTTGATCCAGCAAGGGGGAAGGAGAGGTTGATGGAGATCCAGCAGCACGACGGCGTGGTGGTGGAAGTAGCGGGGATCCTGGCAGGGCTTCGCCAAGCGCAAGCGGGAGGGAGAGGGAGGCGCCAGGGGCTAGGGTACTGCTGCCCTCCCTCCCCCCACTATATATAGGGGTCCTGGGGGGGCGCCGGCCCCCTGGAGATCCCATCTGAGGGGGGCGGCGGCCAACGGGGTGGCTTGCCCCCCAAGCCAAGTGGGGCGCCCCCCCACCCCCAGGGTTTCCAACCCTAGGTGCAGGGGAGGCCCATGGGGGGGCGCACCAGCCCACCAGGGGCTGGTTCCCCTCCCACTTCAGCCCATGGGGCCCTCCGGGATAGGTGGCCCCACCCGGTGGACCCCCGGGACCCTTCCGGTGGTCCCGGTACAATACCGATAACCCCCGAAACTTTCCCGGTGGCCAAAACTGGACTTCCTATATATAATTCTTCACCTCCGGACCATTCCGGAACTCCTCGTGACGTCCGGGATCTCATCCGGGACTCCGAACAACTTTCGGGTTTTTGCATACTAATATCTCTACAACCCTAGCGTCACCGAACCTTAAGTGTGTAGACCCTACGGGTTCGGGAGACATGCAGACATGACCGAGACGACTCTCCGGTCAATAACCAACAGCGGGATCTGGATACCCATGTTGGCTCCCACATGTTCCACGATGATCTCATCGGATGAACCACGATGTCGAGGATTCAATCAATCCCGTATACAATTCCCTTTGTCAATCGGTATGTTACTTGCCCGAGATTCGATCGTCGGTATCCCAATACCTTGTTCAATCTCGTTATCGGCAAGTCTCTTTACTCGTACCAAAATGCATGATCCCGTGACTAACTCCTTAGTCACATTGAGCTCATTATGATGATGCATTACCGAGTGGGCCCAGAGATACCTCTCCGTCACACGGAGTGACAAATCCCAGTCTCGATCCGTGTCAACCCAACAGACACTTTCAGAGATACCTGTAGTGTACCTTTATAGTCACCCAGTTATGTTGTGACGTTTGGTACACCCAAAGCACTCCTACGGCATCCAGGAGTTACACGATCTCGTGGTCTAAGGAAAAGATACTTGACATTTGAAAAAGCTCTAGCAAACGAACTACACGATCTTTGCGCTATGCTTAGGATTGGGTCTTGTCCATCACATCATTCTCCTAATGATGTGATCCCGTTATCAATGACATCCAATGTCCATAGTCAGGAAACCATGACTATCTGTTGATCAACGAGCTAGTCAACTAGAGGCTCACTAGGGACATGTTGTGGTCTATGTATTCACACATGTATTACGATTTCCGGATAACACAATTATAGCATGAACAATAGACAATTATCATGAACAAGGAAATATAATAATAACCATTTTATTATTGCCTCTAGGGCATATTTCCAACAGTCTCCCACTTGCACTAGAGTCAATAATCTAGTTACATTGTGATGAATCGAACACCCATAGAGTTCTGGTGTTGATCACGTTTTGCTCTAGGGAGAGGTTTAGTCAACGGATCTGCTACATTCAGGTCCGTATGTACTTTACAAATATCTATGTCTCCATTTTGAACACTTTCACGAATGGAGTTGAAGTGACGCTTGATATGTCTGGTCTTCCTGTGAAACCTGGGCTCCTTGGCAAGGGCAATAGCTCCAGTGTTGTCACAGAAGAGAGTCATCGGTCCCAACGCATTGGGAATCGGCCCTAGGTCGGTAATGAACTCCTTTATCCAGACTGCTTCCTGTGCTGCCTCTGAGGCCGCCATGTACTCCGCTTCACATGTAGATCCCGCCACGACGCTTTGCTTGAACCTGCACCAGCTTACTGCCCCTCCATTCAAAATATACACGTATCCGGGATTACTTTGGTACCTTCCTACCAAACTTACGGCAAGGTTTACATCAGGTCTGGTACACAGCATGACATACATAATAGACCCTATGGTTGAGGCATAGGGGATGACACTCATCTTTTCTCTATCTTCTGTCGTGGTCGGGCATTGAGCCGTGCTCAATTGCACACCTTGCAATACAGGCAAGAACCCCTTCTTGGACTGATCCATATTGAACTTCTTCAATATCTTGTCAAGGTACGTACTCTGTGAAAGACCAATGAGGCGTCTTGATCTATCTCTATAGATCTTGATGCCTAATATATAAGCAGCTTCTCCAAGGTCATTCATTGAAAAACACTTATTCAAGTAGGCTTTTATACTTTCCAAGAATTCTATATCATTTTCCATCAATAGTATGTCATCCACATATAATATGAGAAATGCTACAGAGCTCCCACTCACTTTCTTTTAAACACAGGCTTCTCCATAAGTCTGTGTAAACCCAAACGCTTTGATCATCTCATCAAAGCGAATATTCCAACTCTGAGATGCTTGCACCAGCCCATAGATGGAGCGCTGGAGCTTGCATACCTTGTTAGCATTCTTAGGATCGACAAAACCTCCCGGCTGCATCATATACAATTCTTCCTTAAGAAAGCCGTTAAGGAATGCCGTTTTGACGTCCATTTGCCATATCTCATAATCATAGAATGCGGCAATTGCTAACATGATTCGGACGGACTTCAGCTTCGCTACGGGTGAGAAAGTCTCATCGTAGTCAACCCCTTGAACTTGTCGATAACCCTTAGCGACAAGTCGAGCCTTATAGATGGTCACATTACCATCCGCGTCTGTCTTCTTCTTGAAGATCGATTTATTTTCTATGGCTCGCCGATCATCGGGCAAGTCAGTCAAAGTCCATACTTCGTTTTCATACATGGATCCTATCTCGGATTTCATGGCTTCTAGCCATTTGTCGGAATCTGGGCCCGCCATTGCTTCTTCATAGTTCGAAGGTTCACCGTTGTCTAACAACATGATTTCCAGGACAGGGTTGCCGTACCACTCTGGTGTGGAACGTGTCCTTGTGGACCTACGAAGTTCAGCAGTAACTTGATCCGAAGCTTCATGATCATCATCATTAACTTCCTCCCCAGTCGGTGTAGGCACCACAGGAATATCTTCCCGCGCTGCGCTACTTTCCGGTTCGGAAGGGGTGACTATCACCTCATCAAGTTCCACTTTCCTCCCACTTATTTCTTTCGAGAGAAACTCTTTCTCCAGAAAGGACCCGTTCTTGGCAACGAAGATCTTGCCTTCGGATCTGAGGTAGAAGGTATACCCAATGGTTTCCTTAGGGTATCCTATGAAGACGCATTTTTCCGATTTGGGTTCGAGCTTTTCAGGTTGAAGTTTCTTGACATAAGCATCGCATCCCCAAACTTTTAGAAACGACAGCTTAGGTTTCTTCCCAAACCATAATTCATACGGTGTCGTCTCAACGGATTTCGACGGAGCCCTATTTAAAGTGAATGCGGCAGTCTCTAAAGCATAGCCCCAAAATGAGAGCGGTAGATCGGCAAGAGACATCATAGATCGCACCATATCCAATAGAGTGCGATTACGATGTTCGGACACACCGTTACGCTGAGGTGTTCCAGGCGGCGTGAGTTGTGAAACGATTCCACATTTCCTTAAGTGCGTACCAAATTCGTGACTTAAATATTCTCCTCCACGATCTGATCGTAAGAACTTTATTTTCCTGTCACGTTGATTCTCAACCTCACTCTGAAATTCCTTGAACTTTTCAAAGGTCTCAGACTTGTGTTTCATTAGGTAGACATACCCATATCTACTTAAGTCATCAGTGAGAGTGAGAACATAACGATAGCCACCGCGAGCCTCAACACTCATTGGACCGCACACATCGGTATGTATGATTTCCAATAAGTTGGTTGCTCGCTCCATTGTTCCGGAGAACGGAGTCTTGGTCATCTTACCCATGAGGCATGGTTCGCACGTGTCAAATGATTCGTAATCAAGAGACTCCAAAAGTCCATCTGCATGGAGCTTCTTCATGTGCTTGACACCAATGTGACCAAGGCGGCAGTGCCACAAGTATGTGGGACTATCGTTATCAACTTTACATCTTTTGGTATTCACACTATGAATATGTGTAACATCACGTTCGAGATTCATTAAGAATAAACCATTGACTAGCAGGGCATGACCATAAAACATATCTCTCATATAAATAGAACAACCATTATTCTCGGATTTAAATGAGTAGCCATCTCGAATTAAACGAGATCCTGATACAATGTTCATGCTCAAAGCTGGCACTAAATAACAATTATTGCGGTTTAAAACTAATCCCGTAGGTAAATGCAGAGGTAGCATGCCGACGGCGATCACATCGACCTTGGAACCATTCCCGACGCGCATCTTCACCTCGTCCTTCGCCAGTCTCCGTTTATTCCACAGCTCCTGTTTTGAGTTACAATATGAGCAACCGCACCGGTATCAAATACCCAGGAGCTACTACGAGTACTGGTAAGGTACACATCAATTACATGTATATCACATATACCTTTGGTGTTGCCGGCCTTCTTGTCCGCTAAGTATTTGGGGCAGTTCCGCTTCCAGTGACCACTTCCCTTGCAATAAAAGCACTCAGTCTCAGGCTTGGGTCCATTCCTTGGCTTCTTCCCGGCAACTGGCTTACCGGGCGCGGCAACTCCCTTGCCGTCTTTCTTGAAGTTCTTCTTACCCTTGCCTTTCTTGAACTTAGTGGTTTTATTCACCATCAACACTTGATGTTCCTTTCTAATCTCCACCTCCGCTGATTTCAGCATTGAATATACCTCAGGAATGGTCTTTTCCATCCCCTGCATATTGAAGTTCATCACAAAGCTCTTGTAGCTTGGTGGAAGCGACTGAAGGATTCTGTCAATGACCGCGTCATCCGGGAGATTAACTCCTAGCTGAGTCAAGCGGTTGTGCAACCCAGACATTTTGAGTATGTGCTCACTGACAGAACTGTTTTCCTCCATCTTACAACTAAAGAATTTGTCGGAGACTTCATATCTCTCGACCCGGGCATGAGCTTGGAAAACCATTTTCAGCTCTTCGAACATCTCATATGCTCCGTGTTGCTCAAAACGCTTTTGGAGCCCCGGTTCTAAGCTGTAAAGCATGCCGCACTGAACGAGGGAGTAATCATCAGCACGTGATTGCCAAGCGTTCATAACGTCTTGGTTCTCTGGGATGGGTGCATCACCTAGCGGTGCTTCTAGGACATAATCTTTCTTGGCAGCTATGAGGATGATCCTCAGGTTCCGGACCCAGTCCGTATAGTTGCTGCCATAATCTTTCAGCTTGGTTTTCTCTAGGAACGCGTTGAAGTTGAGGACAACGTGGGCCATTTGATCTACAAGACATATTGTAAAGATTTTAGACTAAGTTCATGATAATTAAGTTCATCTAATCAAATTATTCAATGAACTCCCACTCAGATAGACATCCCTCTAGTCATCTAAGTGAAACATGATCCGAGTTAACTAGGCCGTGTCTGATCATCACGTGAGACGGACTAGTCAACATCGGTGAACATCTTCATGTTGATCGTATCTTCTATACGACTCATGCTCGACCTTTCGGTCTTCCGTGTTCCGAGGCCATGTCTGTACATGCTAGGCTCGTCAAGTCAACCTAAGTGTATTGCGTGTGTTCCGAGGCCATGTCTGTACATGCTAGGCTCGTCAACACCCGTTGTATGCGAACGTTAGAATCTATCACACCCGATCATCACGTGGTGCTTCGAAACAACGAACCTTCGCAATGGTGCACAGTTAGGGGGAACACTTTCTTGAAATTATTATAAGGGATCATCTTACTTACTACCATCGTTCTAAGCAAATAAGATGTAAAACATGATAAACATCACATGTAATCAAATAGTGACATGATATGGCCAATATCATTTTGCTCCTTTGATCTCCATCTTCGAGGCGCCATGATCATCTTCGTCACCGGCATGACACCATGATCTCCATCATCGTGTCTTCATGGAGTTGTCACGCCAACGATTACTTCTACTTCTATGGCTAACGTGTTTAGCAATAAAGTAAAGTAATTTACATGGCGTTATTCAATGACACGCAGGTCATACAAAAAAATAAAGACAACTCCTATGGCTCCTGCCGGTTGTCATACTCATCGACATGCAAGTCGTGATTCCTATTACAAGAACATGATCAATCTCATACATCACATATATCTCATTCATCACATCCTTTTTGGCCATATCACATCACAAGGCACACGTCCTCTAATTGTTGTTGCATGTTTTTACGTGGCTTCTATAGGTTTCTAGCAAGAACGTTTCTTACCTACGTAAAACCACAACGTGATATGCCAATTTCTATTTACCCTTCATAAGGACCCTTTTCATCGAATCCGTTCCGACTAAAGTGGGAGAGACAGACACCCGCTAGCCACCTTATGCAACTAGTGCATGTCAGTAGGTGGAACCTGTCTCACGTAAGCGTACATGTAAGGTCGGTCCGGGCCGCTTCATCCCACGATGCCGCCGAAACAAGATAAGACTAGTAGTGGCAAGAAAAATTGACAACATCTACGCCCACAACTGCTTTGTGTTCTACTCGTGCATAGTAACTACGCATAGGCCTGGCTCATGATGCCACTGTTGGGGATCGTTGCAGAATTTTAAAATTTTCTACGCATCACCAAGATCCATCTATGGAGTTTACTAGCAACGAGAGGGAAGGAGTGCATCTACATACCCTTGTAGATCGCGAGCGGAAGCGTTCAAGTGAACGGGTTGATGGAGTCGTACTCGTCGTGATCCAAATCACCGATGACCGAGTGCCGAATGGACGGCACCTCCGCGTTCAACACACGTACGGAGCAGCAACGTCTCCTCCTTCTTGATCCAGCAAGGGGGAAGGAGAGGTTGATGGAGATCCAGCAGCACGATGGCGTGGTGGTGGAAGTAGCGGGGATCCCGGCAGGGCTTCGCCAAGCGCAAGCGGGAGGGAGAGGTGTCACGGGAGGGAGAGGGAGGCGCCAGGGGCTAGGGTACTGCTGCCCTCCCTCCCCCCACTATATATAGGGGTCCTGGGGGGGCCGGCCCCCTGGAGATCCCATCTGAGGGGGGCGGCGGCCAAGTGGGTGGCTTGCCCCCCAAGCCAAGTGGGGCGCCCCCCACCCCCAGGGTTTCCAACCCTAGGCGCATGGGAGGCCCATGGGGGGAGCACCAGCCCACCAGGGGATGGTTCCCCTCCCACTTCAGCCCATGGGGCCCTCCGGGATAGGTGGCCCCACCCGGTGGACCCCCGGGACCCTTCCTGTGGTCCCGGTACAATACCGATAACCCCCGAAACTTTCCCGATGGCCGAAACTGGACTTCCTATATATAATTCTTCACCTCCGTACCATTTCGGAACTCCTCGTGACATCCAGGATCTCATCCGGGACTCCGAACAACTTTCGGGTTTCCGCATACTAATATCTCTACAACCCTAGCGTCACCGAACCTTAAGTGTGTAGACCCTACGGGTTCGGGAGACATGCAGACATGACCGAGACGACTCTCCGGTCAATAACCAACAGCGGGATCTGGATACCCATGTTGGCTCCCACATGTTCCACGATGATCTCATCGGATGAACCACGATGTCGAGGATTCAATCAATCCCGTATACAATTCCCTTTGTCAATCGGTATGTTACTTGCCCGAGATTCGATCGTCGGTATCCCAATACCTTGTTCAATCTCGTTAGCGGCAAGTCTCTTTACTCGTACCGCAATGCATGATCCCGTGACTAACTCCTTAGTCACATTGAGCTCATTATGATGATGCATTACCAAGTGGGCCCAGAGATACCTCTCCGTCACACGGAGTGACAAATCCCAGTCTCGATCCGTGTCAACCCAACAGACACTTTCAGAGATACCTGTAGTGTACCTTTATAGTATCCCAGTTACGTTGTGACGTTTGGTACACCCAAAGCACTCCTACGGCATCCGGGAGTTACACGATCTCATGGTCTAAGGAAAAGATACTTGACATTGGAAAAAGCTCTAGCAAACGAACTACACGATCTTTGCGCTATGCTTAGGATTGGGTCTTGTCCATCACATCATTCTCCTAATGATGTGATCCCGTTATCAATGACATCCAATGTCCATAGTCAGGAAACCATGACTATCTGTTGATCAACGAGCTAGTCAACTAGAGGCTCACTAGGGACATGTTGTGGTCTATGTATTCACACATGTATTACGATTTCCGGATAACACAATTATAGCATGAACAATAGACAATTATCATGAACAAGGAAATATAATAATAAACATTTTATTATTGCCTCTAGGGCATATTTCCAACACAGATGTGGGTGGTGAAGAAAAAGAACTAACCTCTTACGCAGGGTCAGGTCTCCAGACGTGCTTAAAATTGTCTGAAGAAATTGCTGGAGACCTGAAATTGCCTGGAAGGACGTAGGATAATCATGATGAAATGAACTTTCATTTCACACGTCCTCATATTGCTTTATCTGTTCTATTGCTTGATGAAATCGATCTGATGAAATTGATGTCATATTCTTCACTGATGAAGTATATGAGATTGTAAGTTGCACTAATTCATCTGCATGATGATCAACCCAAAGCAAATGAGTGGGTCCTCGATAGTGGATGTACAAATCACATGACTGGTGACAAGAATCTATTGATGGAGGCTCCTTTAGCTCCATCGCATCTGAAGCATATCATCTTCGCTGACAAAGGAAAAAGTCAGGTATTGGGTCTAGGTAAGGTTGCTATCTCAAAGGATCGGCACATGGACAAAGTCATGCTTGTCGAGTCCTTAGGATACAACCTCATGTCTGTCTCAATGCTTTGTGATCTTGATATGGTTGTTGTCTTTGGCAAATATCGTTGTGTTGTGGTCTTGGAAGCTGACAATTCCAAAGTCTTCGAAGGCTTTAGGAGAGGAGACTTGTATATTGTTGATTTCTCTACGGGACCACAACCAGCCGCATGCTTACTTACAAAAGCTTCAGAAGGCTGGCTATGGCATCGACGACTTGGTCATGCTGGCATGAGGAATTTGCACACGCTTGCGAAGAAGAAGCATGTCATTGGCATTGAGAATGTCAAATTCCTCAAGGATCACTTGTGTGGAGCCTGTGAAGCTGGAAAGATGACAAAGGCCAAGCATCTGGCGAAGACTATCATGACTACCACTCGACCATTTGAATTGCTTCACATGGATCTCTTTGGTCCTAATCACTATTCTGCATTTTGCAAATGAAGCATCTCTATATGGCTTTGTTATTGTTGATGATTACTCTCGTTACACATGGGTGCATATTGTCACTTACAAACATGAAGTGAAGGAAGTCTTCAAACGATTTTCCTCGAGGGCTTCAACCAACTTTGGTGTGAAGATCAAGCACATCAGAAGTGACAATGGAACTGAGTTCAAGAATTCTGGTCTTGATGACTATCTTGATGAACTTGGTATTACTCATGAGTTATCCGCTCCTTATACTCCTCAGCAGAATGGCGTCGTGGAGCGCAAGAACAGGACTCTTGTTGAGATGGCTCGCACCATGCTTGATGAATACAAGACACCTCGTCATTTCTGGATTGAGGCAATTGATACTGCTTGCCACATCATCAACAGGGTATATCTTCACAAATTCTTCAAGAAGACTGCTTATGAACTCCTCACTGACAAGAAACCCAATATGAGTTATTTCAAAGTCTTTGGTGCTAAATGTTGGATTAGAGATCCTCATCACAATTCTAAATTTGCACCGAAAGCACATGAGGGTTTTATGCTTGGTTACGGAAAGGACTCGCACACCTACAAAGTCTTCAACAACATTCTCCACAAGGTTGTTGAAACTATAGATGTGCGGTTCGATGAAACTAATGGCTCGCAAAGAGAGCACCTACCTTCTGTGTTAGATGAACCAGCACCTGAGGCATCTATCAAGTTCAAGGCTACTGAGGATGTCATTCCTACCGAAGAATCTGCTGAAGAATTCATTCCAGAACGTGAAGAACATCGAGCTGGCGCACCTGAAGAAAATGGTGCCGAGGAAAATGCTCCTGAAGAAAATGCGGATCAAATTCCTCGAAGACAACCCGCTCATCCTCGCATTGCGAACGAAGTGCAAGTCGAGAAAATCATCGATGATATTGAAGCATCAGGTCCTCTCACACGCTCAAAAGCTTCAGATTTGTCTAACTTTTGTGCGCACTTTGCTTTTATCTCTATCACAGAGCCCACTAAGGTAGATGAAGCATTTCTGGAGCCTGAGTGGATTCAAGCTATGCAAGAAGAATTACATCAGTTCGAGCTCAACAACGTCTGGGAACTGGTCAAACGTCCAGATCCT
Source organism: Aegilops tauschii subsp. strangulata (assembly GCF_002575655.3). Taxonomy (NCBI): domain Eukaryota; kingdom Viridiplantae; phylum Streptophyta; class Magnoliopsida; order Poales; family Poaceae; genus Aegilops; species Aegilops tauschii. The sequence goes on along the minus strand of NC_053041.3, from coordinate 554,021,835 downwards.
CGCAAGCACAACATCATTGGCACAAAATGGATCTAGCGCAACAAGCAAGATGAAAATGGCTTGTGTTGAGGAATAAGGCACGGCTTGTAGCTCAAGGCTACACACAGGTTGAAGGAATTGATTTCGATGAAACTTTTGTACCTGTTGCTAGACTTGAGGCTATTCGCATATTACTTGCTTATGCTAACCATCATGATATTATCTTACAACAAATGGATGTGAAAAGTGCATTCCTCAATGGTAAGCTCGAGGAAGAAGTATATGTTGCTCAACCCCCAGGTTTTGAAGATCCAAAGCATCCTGACAAAGTCTTCAGACTCAACAAGGCCCTGTATGGCCTCAAGCAGGCCCCTCGGGCGTGGTATGATACTTTGAAGGAATTCCTCATGAAGAAAGGCTTCAAACCCAGTTCACTCGACCCAACTCTTTTCACTAAATCTTATGATGGTGAATTGTTTGTGTGCCAAATTTATGTTGATGATATTATCTTTGGCTGTACTGACCAACGTTACAGTGATGAATTTGCCTATATGATGAGTGAAGAATATCAAATGTCTATGATGGGAGAGTTGAAATTCTTTTTAGGTCTTCAAATTCGTCAATAGCACAATGGCATATTCATATCTCAGGAGAAATACCTCAAGGATGTATTGAGGAAATTCGGCATGCAAGATTGCAAAGGGGTCAAAATTCCAATGCCCACAAATGGCCATCTATGCACTGATGAAAATGGTAAAGACTTCGATCAAAAGGTATACCGCTCCATGATTGGCTCGTTATTGTACCTATGTGCATCTAGGCCAGATATTATGCTTAGTGTTTGCATGTGTGCCCGATTTCAAGCTACACCGAAGGAATCACACCATAAGGCTGTGAAACATATTCTTCGATATCTAGCTCACACACCAACACTTGGATTATGATATCCCAAGGGCTCGGCTTTTGATCTCATTGGATATTCAGACTCTGACTATGCTGGTGATCGTGTGGACCGCAAGTCAACATCTGGCACATGCCATTTCCTCGGACGATCTTTGGTCTGTTGGTCCTCGAAGAAACATAACTGCGTATCACTGTCTACTGCTGAAGCTGAGTACATTGCTGCTGGATCATGTTGTGCTCAATTACTATGGATGAAGCAAACACTCAAGGACTATGGCATCAACATGAAGAATGTGCCTCTCTACTGTGACAATGAGAGCGCCATCAAGATTGCTCATAACCCAGTTCAGCACTCGAAGACCAAGCACATTCAAATTCGTCATCATTTTCTTCGTGATCATGTGTTGAAGGGCGACATTTCTATTGAGCATGTGAAGACTGAAGAGCAGCTAGCCGATATCTTCACTAAGCCCTTGGATGAGAAGAGATTTAGCAAGTTGCGGTGTGAGCTAAATATCTTAGAGTCTTCAAATGTTCTTTGAAAAGGACACTCATCCTAACACTTAGGCAAAATTGATGACTTAGATGTGCAACACGCGAAGAAACGTTTTTCTTCAATCAATGAAGACTAACACTCTAAGTGTGAAGAAATTAACGAAGAATTTGATTCTCAGAACCCTACGACAATTGTACGCGGTGTCTGAAATCATCATTCTTATACGGTGGGTCACACCACCACCAAAAGTTGAAAATCTTCAAATTGAGTTTTTCTTCAGTTTTTGAAATTCCTCGGTTGTTCAAATTCTTCAACTTTTCATTGTCTTCACTAGTTCCGTCGTTTTTCTTCATTGGCTATATATATATAGTGTTTATGTCCTCTACAACATTCACTTATTGCTATTTCTTCAAGTTGCTATTTCTGCTAAGTGAATGTGATCGGACCCTTTCCCCTCTATGCGATACTCAACCCAATCTATTCACAAATTCTTCATGTGCGTTCTATTTGAAACTCGTTCAAAATCTTCACTGTGTCCTTGTCAGCTGAAGAAATTGCGAACGGAACTTTTAACTTATCTTATCTAAATTTTCAGCTTTGCCGCTCAAACCATTCCGCATTCCACGAAATACTTATATATTCACCCACGATCTCACACGATCGCCACCTCTCAGTACGTGGGTGACACATGTCAAGCGAATGAGAAGGGTCAGGGGCACGTTCGTCCAAATTCTTCGGGCGAACAGTTTTTCACCGTGGCTATATATACCCCTCCCCTTCCTCACTTCACTTTTACTCCGCTCGATCTCTCTCCTGCTCGAGCTTCTCAAACCCTAGCGCCGCCGCTACTTCATCGCCGCCGGTGAGGAAGAACTTCACTGCCTCAACCTCGTCGCCGTCGTACTCGTGCCGGTTGCGGATTTCTTCACTCCGCCGCCGCCATAGCTGTCTTCCTCTGCCGAGTTATGGCGTGGAAGATCTGAGCTGACGAACTTCACATCTCCACTTCCCAGTTTGTCGTGTTCTTCATCAAGGGTAATTAAAAGTTACTTTTACTACCCTCTTTGATTCGAATGTTTTCTTGAAAATCTTCAAAGATGTTTATTCTTCAAATCTTCACACACTGAACACCTCACATGTCATCTGCTCTTGATTCTCTTCTCTAAGCAATGATTTTCTTCAAGATTCCTCAATTGTGTGGATCTTCGATCTATACAACACTGGAACCTAAGACAAAGCACGCTTAGTGAAATTCCTCAAGACTCATCTGGTCAAATTCCTCAAACTTATCCTTTTGAAAAACCTTCTGAGAACGCACATGACCTCTCCAAATTCCTCGCAACTATACTCTATTCACAGGTACACATGTCCGCTGCTGAATCACTAGGTTCTCATCAACTTAACTCATTTGCAGCGTTCCTCAAAGAAAAGTTGCACACCTCTTCAGAAACTTCAGTTGTTCATATTCCTCAGCTGAAGAAAATGGCTGAAGGTAAGAAGCCACAGAAGGGTGGAAAGAAGCCTGAGGTCAACACAACATTTGAGATCCCAGATGATATTTATGCTGGGTATTGCACACCCCCTGAGGAAGATAAACAACAGCGCAAGGTGCGCATTCAGAAAATTGAGAGGAGATGGGAAAGAGAGTGGAGGGAGTACAGATATGTTACTCCCAAGTATATGAAGAAATTCACTCTTAATCCTCCCTGCCCAAGACCTCCGTTGGCACCTGGCCAATTGGCAGATCCCACCAGCCTCAAGCGCGGTGAGGATTATCCTGATGAATGGGCAAAGCGCCGGGCCAAATTGACCAAACAAGCAAAGGAAGCAGTGAGGAAATTTAATGAAGACTCTGCTGCTATTGCTGCTGCCGCTGAGGCCTCTGCTAGCAAGCCGAAGAAGGCCATGGCTAAGAAGCCTGCTCACAAGCCAAGTGTTTCTCCCTCAATGCCCTCACGGCCAAGTTCCTCAGCAATGCCCTCACGGCCAGAATCTTCAAAGCCCTCAAGGCCTACTCCCCAAGCTGCTCCTGCACCTTCCAAGTCCTCAGCTGCTCCAACCAAGTCCTCAGCGCCTGTGCATCTTGCCTCGTGCCAAAGGACTACAGGCATCTCAATTGCCTCAGGAGCTTCTGCGAGTTCCTCAGCTGCACCAAATTCCTCAACTGGCTCCTCTCTGCTGAAGAAAAAGGCCACTGCTGGACGAGGCTCACACCCAAGTCCTCACAAGAAGCAGGTCGCCTTTCAAGTGCCCTCTGATGACGATGATGCTGATGATGAAGAACTTGCCGAAATCATCAGAGACAGGCAGGCCAGGGCCGCTAGAGCCAAAGGCAGCAATGTGCCAATGCTACTGGATCCGAAGTTGATCCTAGAATTCATCGATTTATGGCACAAGGACCCAAACACGCCTTTGTCGGAGATGAACCTCACTCCTGGTCAAAGTCATGTTTTGACTGCCTTCATTGAAGAAGAAAAGTGGAAATTTGAAGAAGGAAGAAGACTGAAGAAAGCGCAGTACAAGAAGCAGCGCTACCTAAAGGACAATGTCCTCACTCTTACCCCTGAACAACTCGTTGCTTTGCAAGCTGAGATCAAGCAACTAAGTGATGAATTCAATCGCTACTATGCTGATTGGAAGGGCGCCAAGGTCTGGTTCGTCAATCTGACAAAGACATTCACTTCAAGTGCTACTGCTCCTATGCACATTGAAGTCACTCCGGCTAAAGCATCTGCTCAGCCCACTGAAGAACATGCCAGCACCGCTGATGACAATCAGGCTGCTGAAGAAAATGAGATTACCAGGGCTGACGACTGCATTCCAGCCGCTGAAGAAACTGCCAGGGCATCCACTAGTGGTGCGCCTGTAGAAAATGAAGAAGTCAGGGCAACTGCATCAGTTGTGCCTGAAGAAACTCAACCAAATTCCTCTGCTCCTCCTGCGCCTACACCAATTCCGATCCTTCCATCTGCATCAGATGTGAAGAAGACCAAGGCTGCAGAACGCACAGCTGTGAAGAAAAGGAAGGCATCAACTTCATCAGATTCTTCAGCTCTGAAGAAGATGAAGCCCTTGACAAGCTCAATTGATGCCGTTCCTATCTCATTCATGCCATCAAAGGACCTTGTTCCTTATGATGAGGATTATGTGATCCCCAATGGATCTGGTGATGACATTCCCTCTGCTGCTTCGTCAGAGCAGATGGATGAAGAAATTGAAGTGGATGCTATCCCTTCAACACCTGTTGTTTCCTCGCCTATGCCTCAGTTCACTGCTGAAGAGGCCAGCGTTGAAGAAATGGAAGATGAGGATGTGGACATTGGTTGTACCACTCCTGTGCTGAATGATGACTTTTGGGAAAGTCAGCACCCCAACTCTCCGTTGTTCACTCCACTTCAAGCAATTCCTCAGTCCCCTGCTGCTACTGAAGTACAAGTGGGATCTGAAGAACCTCATGCAACCCCATCTGTCCATGAAGAAATTCCAGCCACTAGTGCTGATGAAAATGTAAATGAAGAATTGAAGACCCAGGCTGCCACTGAAGCAGAAGAGCCTGAAATTCCTCAGCCCGCTGAACCTGAGATTGCGATCCCTGAGGTGATAATGCAATTGACTGACACTCCTCATCCCAAGCCAAAGGATCCATTCTCAAAGAAGCAGAAATTCAGGGCTGAAGATTTCTTTGGCGAGCATGTATTCTTCAGTGACTACAATCCCTATGATTCTGCTCGTCTTAGAAGAAAACACTTCTGGACAGCCAGCCAGGCCAATTTCTATTCTTCACTGCTCTTCAATAAGGACAAAGTCTTCGACCACGAGCATATTCCTCATGTGGACATGGAATCACTGCCATGCTTCTCACCTGTCCTCAATGTGCTTCATGACGCAGGCCTCCTCAACTTTTGCACAGACATAGTTGATTGGAATGAAGAGCTCATTCTTCAGTTCTACGCAACCCTGCACATCACAGGTGATGCTGATGATATCAACTCTTGGGTATTGGACTGGATGACCGAAAACACTAACTATAAGGCACCGACCTCTGAATTGCTTCACGCCATGCTAAAGTCCACCACCTGATGGAGCTCATTGCCTGTACCAAGAGCTTGAGCTGACTGCTCATTTTATGCAAGTGCTCATGAAGCCGATGAAGCCCGGTCAAGCCCCAATGACCAAATTCCTCGTGCGGGAATTGCTCTATGTGCCAAGAACAGTCTATTGCATTCTGACAAAGACTATGAGTCCAATCAAAGGCCATGACTCAAATGATGAAGAAGTCGTTGGCATCATGAAGAATCTGTTGTTCAACATCATACATGGCATCCCTGTCAACCTTCATGATTTCTTCATGAGGACTCTTGCAAATGCTGCACTTTCTCCGTTTGAGCTGAAGCCTTATGCTCCTTGGATCATGAGATTCCTCGGAACAAGGTCTTCACTCAACTACAAAGCTGATTTTCAGAATCACCTCAGCTACTTGCCCCCGATTGAAGTCCTTAAGCAAGCATATTCCTCAGCTGATGAGAAGGGCAAGGCTCCAGCTGTTATTGATGAAGGTATTCGTCCATTGGATGGTCAGTTCCGTAAAGCTGCATCTTACTCCACCAATGATGACTCTGCCACTCATGATTCTGCTGCCAATGCATCCAAGCCAAATCCTCAAGCCACTGCTCCTCGTGTGATGACTGCCCGTGAGCTGCTTCTTAGTCTTCACCAGAAGGTGGATCGAAACCACAAATGGGTTAAGCGTCAGTTTGGCTCTATTCTTCACAACATGACTTCTACACATAATGCAGTGAAGAAAAACCATTACTACCTCCATGAAGTCTTTGATTGCACCTGGGCTATTCTGTCACATCTCTATGATGAAGAAGATCTAAAGCAAATGTTGTGTCAAAGAAGATTTTGACTGGTCTGCTCCTCCACCGAAGAAATACAAGAAGGTCAAGGTTCCTCCCTTGGTCGCCAGTTCATATTCTTCATCGCGCGACACGGACGAGCATGAAGACTTGGACGACACTGCGGCAGGCCCTACAACGACAAACGACCCCAACAACGCTGGCGCTCCTCCATCAACATGATATTCTTCAGGGGGGTTAGTCCTCATTTTCAACCCTTTTGGTCATTCGATGACAAAGGGGGAGAAATTTGAGTTAGTCTTCAAGCGGGTCTATCTTATATGGGCGTTTTTTTCTAAGTTACAACTCTCGTTCTTTTGATGACTTTGCTGGATCGAGTTGTAATCTTAAACTCTATGGTGGCCTGATACTTTTGCTGAGTTCTTCTGCATGCTTATTCCTCATTAATGTCAATGCACGCATGCTGAATTACATCAGTCACCATATTTCATCATGCATTTCAAATTCTTCATAGTATATGTCAAATGTGTGTATGAATTACAAGATATAGGGGGAGATCTCCATGATTATACTCTTCAAATGTGCATTGCTTCAAAAGCAAATTCCTCACTATGCACATCTTCAGGGGGAGTTCTTCTATATCTTGCAATCAAATTCCTCAATATCAGTATTTACACTTCATATGTTTATCCCCGTTGAAAACTTAACCTATATTGTCATCAATCACCAAAAAGGGGGAGATTGTAAGTGCATCTAGTGCCCCCTTAGTGATTTTGGTGTATTGAAGACTTATAGGTTAAGGGACTGATGCGTTTGTGAGTGTACACAGGTCTATAAGTTTATGAGGATTTGATATTTACAGAGAAAGTCGACCCCTAAAAATGAAGTTCTTCGACTCAAGACTTTGGATTTCTGAAGACTTTCTGAAGACTTTGAAAGTGAAGAAATTGGTGTGACCTTGAAGACTTGACAATCATTCGAGGAACATGAAGCGTGAAGACTTTTGTTTCGTAGTTTCATTTTCTCTTTCTTGAGTCATAGGAAACACCGTGCTGTTAAAGGGGGTCGAGGAAATACTAAGGAAAAATTTCCATGTGATGCTCAATTCAAAATCCTACACCTACCAATCCCTTCGTGTGAAGCCATTGGAAATCTCATACAGTTCAGTCATATTCTTCAGTGACAGAGACGAAGTTCTTCTGGTCTCTGAGGAATTTGTTCGGACTGAGGAGTTAGGAAATTCGCCAGTGCGGATTGCCTACGCAGTGAGGAACATGATAACCCTGAGGAATTAGACACTCAAAATTCCGACCGTTGCTGTGCTACGCGCCAGCTGTCCCAAAATATCTACCCACCTAACGGTCATATCATTGAAGGGCATTTATGTCTTATCATGTCGGGCTGCTCCCTAGGCTATAAATAGCCGCCCCCTACAACCACTAGCTGGTTGGCTGCTCCGAGAGAAACTGACACTTGTCATTTGAGAGCATCCCATCCTCCGAGGACTTTGAGCTAAAATCATCAAGTGAGGAAAAACCCAAACCAAAACCCAAACACTATCAAACCCCAAAGTGATTGAGCATCACTGAAGAGATTGATCCTGTGTGGATCCGACGCTTGTTACCTTTGAAGACTGTGCATCTTCCAGACGGTTAGGCGTCATGGTCTAGAGCATCCAAGAGGAATTGTGGATCGCCGAGTGACCGAGTTGTGAAGGTTTGGAAGTCACCTGAAGACTTACCACGAGTGATTGGGCGAGGTCCGTGTGACCTTAGCTCAAGGAGAATACGGTGAGGACTGTGTGTCCGGGACTGGGTGTCCTCAGGTTTAAATACCTAGCAGCTCCAACCAGACGTACAACTGTCACAGCAGTTGGAACTGGCCTACCAAATCATTGTCTTCACCAAGCCTACTGGTTCTATTCACTACAAAAAAAAGACATATCCGTGACATTTTGGGCCGAACGAAAAAAAATTCTGTCATACATATGACACTTCTATGACAATAATTGTGACAAAACTCGGTATCATCATAGATCTGGTGGGCTCCTACTTCTATGACAAAAAATCATGACAGAAAATGGGCTTTTCGTCCCGGGCGAGCCGGAGACGCAGCTGCATGACATTCTTTGGGCCGTCCATGACGGAAAAAACCGTGGTAGAAGCAAGGGCGAGGAAAATTTTGGGGAGTTCCCGGTTACGGTGGGAGGTCGGGGGCCGAGCGATGCGCGTTTCTCTCATACACGTACGCGTGTATGTGCGAGGCATTGGCTCTAACTGAACCCGAGCGAGGCGTTGGGCTCTAACTGAACCCGAGTGATTGCACTACAGGCTACGCGTTAATGAACCCGAGCGATCGATCGATGGCTGTTAACTGAACCCGATCGAGCGATTCCTTCACTACTGCTGCTAACTGAAGCCGATCAATGCTGCCTCTGGATGAACAGTGAGCGTTGCTGGGGGGTTTGGATGAACAGTTCCCGGTGGGGGTGGATGAACAGGACCCCGTGGTGTTGCCTCTGGATGAACAGGACCCCGATCGATCGAGCCGGTTGGGGCTGGATGAACAGGACCCCGTGGAGGGCAGGATGAACAGGACCACCCCGTGGAGGGCAGAATGAACAGTAGACGGTGGAGGGCTGGATGAACAGTAGCCCGTGGAGGGGTGGTTGAACAGGAGCCCGTGGAGAGGGCTGGTTGAACAGTAGCCGGTGGAGTAGCGCGTGGTGGAGGCTGGATGAACAGGAGCCCGTGGATGAACAGTCGCAGGTGGAGGCTGGAGGAGGTCGACGGTGGATGAACAGTAGCCCGTGGAGGCGGGAGGGGGTCGACGGTGGAGATGAACAGTGTCCCGTGGAGTCCCGTTTTGCGGTACGCCACACCCCTCCCGATGAACAGGACCCCCGTTTTGACTGTAGCGCTCCAACGCAAGTCCGTTTCCTCCATTTTGTGGTACGCCACACTCCTCCCGATCAACACGACCCCCGTTTCGACCGTAGGAGGTCCGTTTCCTCCGTTTTGCAGTACGCCAGACCCCTCCCGATGAACAGGATCCCGTTTCAAACGTGGCCGGTCGAACACAAGGCCGTTTCCTCCGTTCTGCGGTATGCCAGGCCTCGTTTCCATCGGCTGTTCCGTCCAAGCCCTCCAGATGAACACGACGACGCATTCCGTTCCGACCCAGCCGGTTGGCTCCCCATGAACACGACGACGACGCTGTTTCTCCGTTCCGACCCAACCATGTACACAAGCCCTGGCCTTATGTATGCACGAGTAGGCGTTCGAGACCCTGCCCGTATGTACGTACGTGACCGTATTTTCTTTCTTGCACACTGGCCGCTGTACGTACGTGTACATGCTACGTGCGTGCCTCTACTACGAAACGTGCACGCCTCTACATCGACCAGTATGTACGTACACGTTCGCGACCAGAATGACAATGCTATGTACGCTTCGACCAGGTGGGTCCTGACTGTCAGGCACTTCCTTGCCTGCGAAGATGTAGCTGGTGGGTCCCAGCAGTCAGGGGGGCGAATCGTTTTTTTTTTGCCCGGACGCACTTCCTTGCGTGCGAAGATGTAGCTGGTGGGTCCCCGTAGTCAGGGGGAAACATTTTTTTCGTGAAATACGGTGGCCCGTCCGGTGGGTCCCCGCTATCAGGTGGAGGAATAATTATTTTCCGCGTAATAAGGAGGCACTTCCTTGCTGCGGCTGTGGACCCAGCTGTCAGCCTCTCCATGTACAGTCCACGTCCGATGGAAGCTGTTCCTTGACCATGTTGACCACGCCGCGCCGAGAGCACCAGGGCGGTGGACGACGGTGAGGCCTAGGAAGGGGATGACGCGGAGCCGGGGAAGGCGCGACAGTGGAAGCCTGCGTGGAGAGGAGTACGAGGGTTCACTGGTTCGGCTGCGGTGTGAGGCTGTCGTCTCAGCAGGGCCTGGCCAGCAGTGGGAATAGTAGGGGGCGGTGAGTTCTCCGCGGCAGCACAGCCGGCCACGGGAGGCAGGAGCATGCGGCACGACCGGCGCTGCTTTGGGTGGCTGGAGCAACAAGACCAGAGGTTGAAGAAGCACTACGACCGTTGGATGGACATCATACGGTCACTGGAGTTAGAATCGTGCATATTGACTAAGTTGACAAAGCCCTCCATCCCCGTCAACTTAGTAGGCCCACAAGTCAGCCTGCCACTATACTGGGTCCTAGCTAGCAGGGGAGTATTCATTTTTTTTGTGCGTAATAAGGACACACTTCATTGCATGCGAAGATATAGCTGGTGGGTCCGAGCTGTCAGCAGCGGTAACGTTTTTTTCACGAAATACAGAGGCCCTTTCGGTGGGTCCCAGATGTCAGGTTGAGGAATCATTATTTTTTGCGTAATAAGGAGGCATTTCCTTGCGTGCGGCCATGGACCCAGCTGTCAGCCTCTCCACGTACAGTCCACTTCAGATGCATGTAGGTCGTTGACCACGTTGACCAGGCCGCGCCGGGAGCACCAAGGCGGTGGACGACGGCGAGGCTTAGGAAGGGAACGACACAGAGGCAGGGAAGACTCGGCAGTTGTTTCCCACGCGGAGGGGAGTACGACTATATGAGGGTTTACTGGTTCGTCTGCCGTTGCCGGAGAATAACAACAGGTGTGGGTGAGTAGAGGGATGGCTAGGCCAGCGATGGGAGTACGGTGGGGCAGTGAAGCCTGCGCGGCAGCACAGCCGGCCGCGGGGAGGAGGGAGCAGGCAGTCCCGCCGGCGCTTGTTTGAGCAGCTGGAGCAGGAGGAGCAGAGATTGAAGAAGCACGACGGCCGTTGGATGGACATCCAACAGTCACTGCTTGTGCGTCAACCTTTTTTTTAGGAAAGCCTCAAATCTGTGGAAAATAGCATACAACCCATCTGCCATTATTTCTAATAATTTACAGCCCATTTGCTAATTCTGAAGGTTTTTTTGGAGCCCATATTCTTTTTGTTAGCATTACAGCCCATATTGTGGCCACGGTTAAAAAATTATACAAAATGTTGCATATTTCGGTGCAGTGCGAACTGTTTTTAATCCCGAAATTTTGAGTCACATTCAAACTGATTTTAAAAATAAATGTATATCAATATAAAATTCAACAAATTTTCCACGCATAAAAATTAATGCAATTTAAAATCTTTAAATGAAAAAAAGAAATTCGAAAGTAATTGCCGGTTTGATGTGTTTTAAAAATGCACAACCCATTTCTCATTACTGATAGGCCATTTTCTCGTCCAGCCGAATGAAGCTCTCCTCGTCTTGAAAGATTTGCAGCCCAATAGGCCTGACAAAGCGACTTACTTGGCAAATCACAAAAAAACTGGGCTAGCCATTTTCAGAAAGAAAAAAAACTACTGGGCTGGTTTGTGGTAAACATAAAAGAGAAGGCTGTCTAGACATGCCAGAGTGCCCCGCACAGCCCAGTTGACACCCTGCTTCCGTCTCAAAAACAAATTAGATAAATGCCACAACAAATATGGCGATTCATAAAAATGCCACTGCAATTTCCAAACTTTGAAAAATGCCACTGCAATTTTTGCACACTTTGGAAAACGCCACTGCAATTTGCAAACTTTGAAAAATGCCACTCCAGACTTCGAAAAATGCCACTGGGGATGGCATGAAATGGCATTTTTCAAAGTTTGGAAATTGCAATGGCATTTCTTAGAAACACCAAATTTGGAGTGGCATTTATCAAATTAACCCAAAACAAAAATAACTGGGCGAGCTGCTGGGTCACTGATGTCAGCCGCTCATTGTGCAACTCTCTCGTTTATTGACTACGTTGACAATGGCATGGGACCAAGATGTCAGAAATCCATTACGAGGAGCCATTTTTTATTGGATTGAAATAAGGAGGCACTTTGCTTGCGTACTGCCATGACCTTGGCGGGTCCCTGCTGTCATCCTCTCCACATACAATCATCTCCTGGTTGTGTACGCGTCAACTTGGTAGGCCCACAAGTCAGCCTCTAAACCCGTGGAGGACAAATACAAGCCATTTAAAAAAATAACAGCCCATTCCATATGTTCAAACGGAAAGTTCAACATTCAGAGCAAAGTAACAGGTCTGATCCACATATAGAGTACTGAACTTCCACGTTGACAACCATCATAGCCAAGTTAACTATCTACTTCCACTAATACTCTAGTAGCGTACAAGTACTAACTTACTCTTAGCTAACTAGACGATGTCGGCCGCCATCTGTGGTACACGCTAAACGCTGGCACCGGCGTCCTCCGCCTCGCCTCGGACTTGCTAGAGGTGCGATAGGGCGCGTTGCTTGCGCGCGTTGGCCCTTTCCATGCCGGCGTGGTCCACCGAAGCTTCGGCTTCTAAGCGGGAAACCCACTTGACGAGCTGGTAGTAAAAATCGGTGTCGCGAACGCGTGCATGCCCGACAGCCTCCAGGGCTATTTGCCAGGTGCCAGCCTCCACGTAGTCGGCCCACGTGCGAGCGCTCTGCTCGCGACTTAGAGCATCGGTGCGCTGCTGCTCCATGTCCCACTGGCGGCGCAAATCGGCGATACACTGCTCATCCGCCAAGCGGTCGCGCTCCAACAAATCCTGCTCCTTCGCCAGGCGGTCGCGCTCCAACAAGTCCTCGATCTCCGCATTGCCATCTAAAGACCGATAGAATGCCTCCTCCCTCCGTCTGCCTTCCGGTGAAAAACCGAACACTAGTTCCGGCGGTGACCGCCTCCGGCCACGCCTATCGCGGACGGGCGGGGGCATGGCGGACGTGGCGAGAGCGAGGATAAGTGGCGAGCAACGTCGGGCCGGTGGGGGCTTATGAGGATAGGGCGAGTTGGGTCACGGTGCCACCATAGAAGGCTGAGAAACAATACTTATAAGCGGGAGGTAGCGCGACAGTCATCGGAATTCAATGCATAATGAAGCAGGCATGACTTAGCGCGCCAGCTTGCCGTGGAAAACTAGAGAAACTGAAATTCTGACTGTGCCGTCCCGTCCCGTCCGTGCTGAGTCGCACGCCGGCCTTACGGTCAAACGAGTGCACTTGAATCATCTCCCTCCTTCTCAATAATGATTCCACGGATTTAAAAGGCCCGCAACAATTAAAGCGCATCTTTTTTTCGCATCAGTTAGTTGCCTTAATTACGGCCGGCTGCATGCGGGCACTCAAAATCGCTCGCAGCCAGTACGCGGAGCAGCATGCAACGAGTCGCAGCCGAGGACATTAATTGATGAACTTTAGCTGGGAGATAAGGCATTTGCGAACGTTTTTGCTAGCAGTTTCTTCAAATTCGCATGGAATTTTCTTCAGAGCAGCTTGTCAGTTTCTTTAGAGGTAGGCATTTCTATTCAAAAAACTGCCACTTCGGATCTTGCGTCGCAACTAAAACAGCCAGGAGCGCATTAGTAGGCTAGCTAGTGATCGATCGGTAACTTGTAAACACTGAGCGAACAGATATAAGGAACTGTTAATGCATCTCAATGATTCACATATCATATACAAATATGTAGCTCCAAAAGCAAAGATCAGCCACAACTAAAACCAACTAGTACGATTCCCATACATAAGATCAACATGTTAATGCATCTCAATGATTCACAGATCATATACAAATATGTAGCTCCAAAAGCAAAGATCTAGAAAAAACATATGTTCTTCCTACTAACATGGATGCTTCTCTTGGCCAACATTCAGTACAGACTGAATGACAAATTTGTTTGTGAAGTCCACAATTCCTCTTGCAAACGTAAGTGGTTTCACCAACAGTTGGAACCATGGGAATGAACCACACATGATGGAGGAACATCCACTGCAATATGATTTGGTCTTCTCTTGATCACACGGCGAGACTATTTTCGGAATACAAACTTTAACTTAGGAAAAATGATGCCCATTGTATAATCAGACCAAAGCAATGAAGCACCTAGTGTTGGCCAATAAATAGTACAGTACTACTTTTCTGCAGTCCATGAAGTGACTATCCAATCTTTCTCTGTCTATTTTCAAATGGCACTGCATGCAGTGACTATACTATTCTCTTGTGTAGTTCAACCAAAACTGTGGTCACTTTGTGTGTTTGCTAAATAGCAACGGGCAGACATCTCTGTCTGCACAAATATCAAGCAGCTAGTAAACATATACCCCACCTTGTATTTTCGGTTTAAACATGTCTCTTCCGCTTAGATCTGTCATGTTTTGCACTGGACAATTTGATACTGTCATGTTTTGCCCTGGACAATTTCATACTGAATTGATTTGCTTGTTCAGAGCAGAAATATAGCGCCTATTCTTCACCAGACCAAGGATATCCATGTTCGCAGTGATGGAAGAGGTGAAATCGATACAACCGAAATTGAGCATCCAGTCATTGAATCATGTCCTGCACCTCCAATGTAGGTCCACCCTGCCAATAAATTCACATGCAAACCACTAGTATTACTATCTAATGACAGTACAAAAAGAGTTTCAAGATAGTAGCAAACCATGTACCTTCTTAATGAACAACTCATAGTGCCACCAATTGGATATAAAGGTTTGGGAGAAAACATGCTTCTAATGTTGAACCAGTTGGACTTTTTGTGCAGTTCCACTAAACTCGAGCATCCCTGTTTGCATAGATATTGAAAGTGTGATTACTATAAAAGTGGCACTAGTTGAAGCATAGACTCACAAATATAAGCATTCCAATTTCTTAATGGGAAAAGGTAGCAAGACTGTTTCTAACCACCTTTTTGAAGGAATAAATAAGGCAACAGAGGCTGATGTCAGAAAGGCATATATAGTTCTTTCTGAAAGAATGATCGATTCCTGACCTTTCCTCTTCTTTTAAGCATATTTTGTGTAGTTCAACTAAACTAAAATGCCATCACCGCCTTGACAATTCAGTGACACTGTACAAAAGGAAATGACTTAACATTACATCATGATGTCAGGTATGTAGTCGACAGGCATTAGAGACAAACTTACAGACCTCCTCCGATAACGTAATGAACATTAATTTTAACAAAGGTGTGACTAGCTTTATCGGGATAATTTGAGTGAACTCTACACCCTCTGTTCCTTAATATAAGAGGTTTTTGCGGTTCAGTTTAAAGTACCCAAACGTCTACTAGTATTTAGAAAAATAGGTAGTAGTTTTCTTGAGCACATATCTGGGAAACCTTGCCACCCTTTATTTACGTCCATACACTAATGCAACACCATTCGAAATTTTGAATACTACAAATATACACTAATCCAGTGGCTAGTGCAACAGTAGAGTAGTTATTTTATTACAGGGTACAGTACAATAGTTTTACTGAACGTATTTCAATAAACTCTGGCACTGGAAGATTTCTATAAGAATTAACAATACAAAATGTGAAAGTAACACGTTTCAGCATTGGTATACTAGCTGTGCATGAGCATTAAACCAAATACAAAAGTCTGAAGGTAACTAGCATTATTAACTAATGACAGTATAAAAAAATTGCAGACCATGTACCCCCAAGGTAAATATCATTTCGAACTCGGGGGGGGGGCTTAAAAATTGCTATCCCAATCTTGATAATCGATCAAACATAAAAACTTGATCGAACGAATCAAGAGAACAGCTGGAGGAGGAGGTGCCCACTCTTAACCTTTCCTCTTGTCTTCATAATTTTTTGTGCAGTTTAACCAAAATAAAATGACATCAACGCCTTGGAATTTTGGTGACACTGTACAAAAAATTAACTTATCTCATGAAAGTGAGGTATGTAATCTATAAGCATTAACAGTGCAAAAATCTAAAGGTAGTAACAAGTTTCATCGTTGGTATACTGGCTGTGCAACATCATTAGAATGCCTTAGTTGAAAAATCTTTAATACATCCACAATCAACAGCTAACCATGAAATAATCTAGTGACATTAAATGGCATTGCTTAAATTTATCGGTGGCATTAGACTGAGTGCGGCATTAGTTAAATGTGGCATCACTTTAGCAGTAGCATTGCTTGACTTGACTGCTGGCGTTATACTAACAGCAAAAAAGTTAGACTAAGAGCATGCGAGGCCCATTCGGACAGTGGGCGCACCAGTACGATGTACCTCCACGGACGCATAGAGTGGTGAGGGAGGTATGGTTGCCCAGAGCAACAAATATCCAGGCAACATATGTGGATTACGTCCCATTTTTGTTATGTTTAGCCACCTTTTTCCTATCCGAGGACAACAAACCGATCGACCTGGTCATTCTCTATTGCGTTGTCATGCCTTTCTACCCTTCTTCATCCAAGAGACACGAGACTCATTCCTTAGCTACTGATTTTCCCCTTCTCAACCTAGATGCGGGTTCGATGCCTACTCTCTTGGACAGTACAGTCTCCCTTCCTTTCCTTATTCAACCCAGACATGGATTAGTCTGCATGAAGTAGGGTTTCCTTTAATAGTGCAAATTAAGGTTTTCGTCTGCGTGACTAGCAGAGCAGAGGATAGCAAATTGGGAAGATGGTGGAGTGGAAAAAGATCCACATGCAGCGACATGGCAGGTGGGGCAATAGAACAAGGGTATGGTTCGAAAAGAGGTAGCATACCCGAGGGTCGGCGGGAAGTGGCTTCGCTCGTGGTCATCCTCCTCCACACGCACTACGACAGGGAGCTTGGAGACGAAGGCCATCCCGCGCGGGCGCTAGGTCTGAGAGGACGGCCTTGTCATCAGTGCGTGACCTCGCTCGCCGACGACGAGTGTGTCAACACTGCACGTCCTTTTCTTCCCTGGCGGATCTATGACCACCAGTGAGGAGGGAGAGAGAGGCCGTCTTTTTTAGATCTGGAGAGAGGGTGATAGTGTGAGAAGCAAGTGAGCAGCCCTTAGCAAGAAAGCTCTGAAGCTCCAGCCTATATATCTTTTTTATACTACTAGTACTAGAAGTGGAGTAGTGGTTGAGTAGTTTATATTTTCTCTGCAAACAATACCAGTTAGTCGTGCTTCAAAACTGAACGGCACGCCATTAAAAAAGTAAAGTCAAGAAATAATGCGGCACCTCGGGCCAACGCGGCCAGATCGCATTTTGCACGAGAAATTACACACGATGTTTCGTTGACATGTGGTCCCATTCCAACATGTCAGTGAGACGATGGCGAGTCCTTTTGTACAATTTCCGAAAGGACGTGTAGGCCGGGGCGCCTCTTCGTGTACCATGGCAAACTGGCAACCGTCCACCGACTCTTCGCCTTTCCCTCTCGATTTGGAACTGCTGTCACACGCTCTTCCTCCCTCCTCCATTTGCCTTCACCCTTCCTTCTACCATTGTTCGATCGTCTTCTCCATGGAGGGAACAAGCCGGAAACGACCCCGTTATTCTTGTCTCGATCTGAAAGATGACGTGGTGGGGGAACTCATTGATCGGTGCGACGTCATCACCTCGACTAGCATGGCAGGTTCGTTCAAGCCCATTCTTGACTCAACTAATAACATCATTACAAGGAACCCAAGGGTCCAGGAGCGGTTTGATCTCCCTTATCTTCTTCGCTATAAGCCTGTTCGCATGGGCGCGGACGACGGAGGCCTCGCCTTGTGCAAGTTGATGCCGCTTGATATTGATATGTGTGATGTCAAGATGCCATCGCTTAAGGGTAAGTCCTGGGCTGGCACAAATGGAGATTGGGTTGTTTATATTGGGTACAATTGCGAGTGGGAACTTGTGAATGTGTACACTCGTCAGCGGATTCCACTTCCAAAAATCTCCGAGTGCCCTGAGGTTGAGCACACAGATGATCTACGTACGTTCAAATACGATCATGGTGACTATCGTCTACTGAAGATAGCAATTTGTCGAGTTCCCAACCGCTCTTGGAATTACAAGAACTATCAAGTTGTTGCGATCTTCGACAAGCTTGTTGCCGTCCTTCATGGTTCGACTGGATGGATATTGCTCAAAAATCAGTTTCTATACACGGATGTGTACTGTGATGCAATTGAATACGAGGATCTTGTGTTTGCTGCCACCACTCGTGGCACTGTTTTTGCATGGGATCCTCGTAGTTTCGGTACGTTTGTCTTCCACCGTAATTATAATTGTTTCATCCACATGCATGCGGTTTAGCAAGTTTCCCTTTACTAATTAACCTTGTTCTTGTGTTTCCAAGGTCATGTGAACATTCCACCACCTATACTTGAAAAAATTTATAAGCAAGGGGGAGATGACGATGGTGATGATCACGAGCATGAGGAGGAGCAGAACTTATATACTCAGTGGCGCCTGGCAACTAATTCCGATGGATCACCTCTTCTTGTCTGTATACAGTGCACTCAGACTGTTACTACTGAGGAAGAAGGTGTTGTCTCCCATGGTCGCCCTCTCCTGACCTATTCCAACACCCGTTGCATGGTATTCAGGACGGATACTAGTGTGCTAGCGCAAACACCTTCTCCCTGGTTCAGTATTGATAGTCTTGGAATAAACTCGCTCTTCCTTAGACCAAACTATCCAATGATGGTGAAAGGCGATCCAGCTGCTGTTGACACAACGTTACTACCATTTATGAGAAGCAACTGTATCTATACCTCGGACATTTTGGTGGTTCCCTACCCTGGTCCTGATATATGCCGCTTCAGCCTGGATGATTAGTCCTGCGTTGCTCTCGATATTGAC
Organism: Aegilops tauschii subsp. strangulata; assembly: GCF_002575655.3. Classification (NCBI taxonomy): domain Eukaryota; kingdom Viridiplantae; phylum Streptophyta; class Magnoliopsida; order Poales; family Poaceae; genus Aegilops; species Aegilops tauschii. Next base: position 554,002,994 of record NC_053041.3, on the reverse strand, counting down.
AATAGCTGGCCCTTCCCAGAGCACCTATGGTTCAAAGGAAGCGTTTCCAACGCCGAGGATTGGTTGAGTTGAAGTTCATTTCATTGCTTGTTATTTGTTGTGTGATTAAAACTTTAGTATTTGCTAGAATGTTTTGTTGGAAATAATCTATAATCCAACATGTATCCTCGTTGTCGTTGTGTGTTGATGACTTGTTGTATTTAATGAATGGTACATTTCAGTTGTGAATGCATGTCATAGACTCAATTTATGAATGGTTTTCGAGTCACTTCTTGGAGTGTGAGTACCGTAGTAGTATAGCTAGCATCCGGTTAGTATATGAAGTTGCCACATCACATAGAGCCAACCTAATATTGGAGTATGCTAGCCCTCCACCGGCGCGCCGCTTCAAATGGCGGAGGAAGTGAGAGGTCGCGTCACCTTGTGTCCAGATCTGAGATGCCACATGTACCAGATGAATGACTCCAAGTTCGACCACCATGATGTTAGGTGCGAGCCCAGGAACACTATTGGAGAGACCCCCCTCATAATTTTCCTACATTGGTCGTTTGATTCATAGGATAGAATGCTATAGGATTTTTTCCCTATGTAATCATCTTTTAATTGGCAATCTAGCATCCACTCCAACTTTTGTTTCACTTACTTTGTTCCTACGAAGAGAGTACTTGCTCTAAATGATGTGCCGCTGCAAGAGCCACCTATATTTATTAAACATGCTCTAAAAAGGTGGACCAGCCTTGGCTATAGTAGTACTGTACTGGTTAGTAGGTGACCTTGCGCTTGGCTCTTCTCCTCTTCCGGAAGTCGAACAATAATGATGGTACTACAGTAGTACTTCTGGCAATCTGACACCAAATGAACTGCTGCATGTCCACCACTTGTAAGCAAAAGTTTCTCCTCGTGCTGCGAGCCACCGCGCACGCGTTGGCGAGGGAGAAGGCGTAGTAAGCAAGCTTCTCGTTGTTCCGCGAGTTGACGGGACACATCAAAGTTATTTATTAGTACTCTTGGAGTAAACTCGCTCTTGGAGTAAACTCGCTCTTCCTTGGACAAAACTATCCAATGATGGTGAAAGCCGATCCAGTTGTTGTTGACACAACGTTACGAGTACCATTTATGAGAAGCAAATGTATCTATACGTCGGACATTTCGGTGGTTACCTACCCTGGTCGTGATATAGTAGGCCGCTTCAGCCTAGATGATCAGTCCTGCGTTGGCCTCGAGATTTACAATAGCTGGCCCTTCCCAGAGAATCACTTGTGGTTCAAAGCAAGCGTTTCCAATGCCGAGGATTGGTTGAGTTGAAGTTCATTTCATTGCTTGTTATTTGTTGTGTGATGAAAACTTTAGTATTTATAATCTATCCTCGTTGTTGTTGTGGGTTGATGACCAGTCCTATGTAATAAAATGATATGCCTGTGATAAACTTACTAAATTTATGAATGACTATCGAGTCGCTTCTCTGAGTGGGTGCTGCGACGAGGCAAAAAAATATTTTCCGAATACATAATTGTACGTGCATTGCAACAGGTTATCGAATGAGGCCAATCAACAATAGTACACTATTTGTACTAGCTTCACATGCTGCACTATCTCTACGTCTACGTACGTAATACAACAATTTTTAAACTTGAGACCAGCCACCCATCCTCACAAAGAACACTTTTTAACCTAGCACAGACTCCAAGAAATTTGGCCATAGTGTGAGGTGGTCCATATGTTAATGTGTTCGCTGTACGTAACCAGCACCTCGAATCCTCGATACTACTACTATAAGTAGTACTAGGAGTAGTAGGGTGGCATGGGCCAGAACAAGCATTCACGTCCAGGAGTACGGCACACACCACCAGCACGACTTCCATCTGACACCATATTTCTTGGAGTCCGTGCTATAGCAATCTCTTCAACCTAGTCGTTTCTCTAACTCAGCCATTGCGCGACGGGTGAGGTGGGGGTTTGCCGATAGTCGGTTTCCTCAACTGTGGTCCCACTTGTAAGGCCAACTCCAACGCACGACCCCAAATGGACCTCTATTTTGCCCGGATTCTGTCCGTTTGGGTAGGGCAATGGGGTCGTGTCTGGGCCATTTCTCGGAGGCGGTGGTCGTGCGCCGAACGCGTGACCGCATCCCGGCCGCGTACATTTTTCTTTGCAAACACATATCTTTTTTTCATCATTGATTTTTTTGGTACATGGAAATACATCACCAAAAATTTGACTAGAAAAGTAAGACCAAAGAAAACAAGAACCACAAGAATACATTTTAGAAGATACCCAACTTCCATAACTGCTCCTGTAAGTTGGATTAGTGCCTTCTCGATGCATTCATTGTTGATCTGCGGAGGCTCGATCTTGCGTGCTTCTTTCTTCTTCGAGTGTAAAGAAGTAGACGTGTCTAGCCTCTATTCTATCAACAAGTGCACTAGTCTCATCTCTAGCCTCTATGCTAGCTAAAAGTGCTAGAACATCTACTAAATTGTGCTCTATCAATATATCATTGTACTCTTCTTCCCAATACCAAAACTTGCATCCATTCTACATAATAAAATTTTAAGTTAGCACAACTAGTCTAATCCGAGAGCACAACCAAAGATTTGGTCAAGTTCTTCCTCCTTTTGCCGACACGTGGGACATCCAACATCCCGGTCGTGTCATGCAAGAAAATAGAGTGGTAGGTGAAGCCACGTGATGTGCATCTTGGGTTAAACTGTAAATAGAATCTTACTACTCTTGAGTAACTCCAAAAGCGGCCACCGAAGATCTTTATTGGATTTGTTTTTCATCACCAGCACGTCGAGGTGACAGATGTGCAGGTTCAGTGGGTCCTCTTTCGTTTTCACTGACTTGTGGGACCGCATATGAGCAAACAGACGATGGGCTCCGCGCGTCTGCTGGCTGGCTGAGAAGAGAGATAGAGGAGGGCCGAGCACGGACTCCTGGAAATTTGTTCTATGTACTCGATATAGTGGAGTAACCAGCACCTCGATATAGTGGGGTGGCATGGGCCATAACTAGCATTCATGTCTAGCAGTATGGCACACGCCACCCACACGAGTCCCATGCGACACCAATTTTCTTGGAGTCCGTGCTAGCTACAACCATCTCTTCTCCCTCCTGTTTTCTCAGCCATCGCGCGGTGGGCGGCATGGGGGTTTGCCGATAGTCGGTTTGCTCAATTGCGGTCCCACTTGTAAGTGAAAATGCAACACAGCACGCATTCCCCCTTGAGCGGCGTGCCGGACAAACCGTGTGGGGGTGCGACGTGAACACGACAGGCTTTTCCTTTTGAACTTGTAACTTGTAAAATTTGGTTCTGCTCCATGGGGCGACCGATAGATAGAAATAACGATTTTCCCTTGAGTAATGAGAAGTTTGGTTCTGGCACGGTTCATGCATGGAGTACGTAGGAAAACTATGAAGTTGATGCAAAAGGTAAGATAATTACTAGTAGTACCATATACTACTACATGGATTTGACGGAAAGATAAAGATACATACGGATCCATCAACGACATCCTCATGCCCTAGTGCACCGGGTCACCAACTGACGTGTGAGGAGCAGCGGCGTTAGCGGCAAGCTCAACGTGCTTCTAAACAATGCCGTCCAAGGTTGCCCTGTGGTCCAAGAAGGCCAGCGTCCTATCGTCCTCCTCCTGCATGTAGTAGTCCTTGTGGACGATTTGCGCGTAGACGTGGGTGATTATGTCGATGGTGTCTTGCTGCGCCAGGCGCTGCGCGGCGAGCGCGACCTCGAGGTGGACATTCTCCGGTGCGACGGCGGGCAGTCGCAGGGCCACCAGTGCGTCGAAGAGGTTGTCACCATAGAGGCTGTTGAGGGTGCCAGGCATCGCAGAGCCTGGGCGCCTGGGCTGGAGGCGTACGTCAAGGTCGTCCGCGAGCTTCTTGATGATGGTGAACTTGCCGAGGAAGCCGACGAGGACCTCGTCGAACAAGGAGACGAAGCTGTCGTCCAAGCGGCCCCTCGCCCTGGCGGCCTCAAGCACTACATGGAGACATTCCTCGGTGCCAGGATGCAGGCCGGCGTCGTGGACCATCTGGCACAGCCGGCTGATGCTCGCGCTCATCGCCTCCATGGGTCTAGCTTCTAGTCAACTGATCTTGCGATTGGAGTGATCACTCTTTCCCTTAGGTGCGTAGGTGCGTAGGATTTCGTAGATTGGACTGGCGGGAGCCTTTATATGAGAAGTGCAGACTGCGTTGAATTCACGTGCGTGTTGGCCATCTACTCCTTGCCCCTCTACTGCACCTGCCTTTGGCTGTATGACAGGTTGGCCAGCCACCCGTTGGACCCACGTGTCATACACCCAAAGGCAGGTGCAGTAAGTCAATGAAGCTGCGTCCCCCTCCCTGCCCGTGCATGCTTTCAATGACTTGAGACTACCAAACATCACATGCGGTGGTTAGTTCATTGCATGTAAACTTATTAAGTAGCAAAAAGACATTAAGTTACCTCGCCGATAGGAATAAAACAATACACCATGTATTTATTTACAGAGGGAGTATAGCCAGCATCCGGTTAGTATATGAAGTTGCCACATCACATACAGCCAACCTAATATTGGAGTATGATAGCCCTCCACCGGCGCGCCGCTTCAAATGGCGGAGGAAGTGAGAGGTCGCGTCACCTTGTGTCCAGATCTGAGATACCACGTGTACCAGATGAATGACTCCAAGTTCGACCACCGTGATGCTAGGTGCGAGCCAAGGAACACTGTTGGAGAGACCCCCCTCATAATTTTCCTACATTGTCGACGACGAGGTGCCCATGGTGACTTCGTAAATTTCAAGATGACAGTGTCGTGCGTGTGTGCGTTCATAGGGGTGAGTGTATGCGCGTGTATATGAGCGCTTGCGTCTGTAGTGTGTAAAAAAACGTAAATGCGTGTCAAAAAGAGACTAGTCAGTATACTCAATATTGTGCACCTCGGAGAGGAAAACGATAGAACTAGTACGTATTTATTCACGGTGTAGATTCACTCATTTTGCTCCATATGTACTCCGTCTCGGTGTAGTCTAGTCACTTGTTGAAATCTCTAGAAGGGCAAATACTCCTTTCTGGATTACAGGGCTATACTAGCAAGTAGTTGTACGTACTAGTAAAATAGTGGGCTCACATAGCAATTTTGTCTCATGCAAGAGCCTCGCTATATGCGTGCTCCAATGTTCGCAACTGCAATGTTCGGTTTGCGCTTGGCTCTTCGCCTCTTCAAGAAGATGAACAATGATGTTACTACTACTGCTTCTACAGTGTCGAATCTACTGCTGCATGTCCATCCACCGCGAGCGGGACGGATTACTTGTTGTAGAAGTACTACTAAGCAAATGCCTGTCCTCGTTTGCGAGCAACCGCGCACATGTGTGAGGGAGAAGACGTGTAGTAAAATCAAGCTTCTCCTCGTTGTACGAGTTGACGCGACACATCATAACACTGGCCCCAAATGCTTGCCTCTAAACTTGGCTGAAAGACCCGCAGTATACAATATATTTGCTACAACCTCTAACATTTACCCACCACAAATTAAAATATATGTGGCCGTATGCATCGTTCTGATGCAGAGGCCGGGGAGTCCCCCCTTTTCGAAAAAAACAAATTAAAATATATATTCCTGTCTTGACCAGATGAGCGTGCAAACTACAATCACCAGGGTGTCAGGTAGGGCCAGAAGACTATTTTAATATTATTTTTAAAACTTCGAGACGGCCACATAGCATGGAGCCGACCCCAACGATTTTAAGCTTACAGGCACGGTACACGCTATCCTAGACTACTCTACACATGAAATTGCCACACGAGCGTCCGGGCTGCGCTTGGCTCTTCGCCTCTTCGGGAAGTCGAACAATGATGGAGTACTACTGCACTGGAGGAGTACTACAGTACGCTTCTGGCCATCTGACACCGATTGAACTGCTGCATGTCCACCGCGTGCGGGAGGGAGAGCGTGTAGCGAAAGCTTCTCCTAGTCTTGCCAGCCACCACGCTCATGGGCGAGGGAGGGACGCTCCTGCCTTTGCGTGTATGACAGGTGGGCCCGACAGGTGTGTGGCCAACCTGTCATACAGCCAAAGGCAGGTGCAGTTAAGTCCGCGAGGGAGAGGATAATCAAACTTCTCGTTGATGTACGAGTTGACGCGACACATCAAAGCACCTTGAAGTAGTATAAAATATGTGACGGTAAAGCTTTGTAATACCCCGGCCCAAGTCGAGAGATGGTTGTGCATGGGGAGGGCGAGATCATGCAGACCGAACAGGACCCGACGATGGAGCTCTCTAAGGTCTCGATGGACCTCACCGTGCTCCACTGCCCCTTGTGCCTCCGCCCCTTGAATTGTGGTTTCTCAACGAGTTGTGCTGAACTTCTTGTGAATTGTGGTGGTTTTCAGTAATGAAAATCGGAAGGGGCAAGCCCTTCTTTGATAAATAAAAATTAATCATCCTTATATATTCATCAGTCTTGCTATAAGTCACAGTAGATGCTATATAGGTCCGTCGGATCTTACATCAAGATCTGTGCTTTCAGATTTTATTTTTTTCTCTCTTAAATCTCAGTCGAGTGAGACATAGCCACACCATTAAACAGAGGCTCGGGCGCCATTAATGGAGACCTTGGGAGAGAGGTGGACAGCAGATGGAGGTCAAAGGGCTCTCCTCCCGATAAGCACGCGCAGGGGTCTGATCGCACGCCTCTCGTACTCAAATAGCTATCCTGCACGGCGCCTCCTAGCTAATAAAAAATGGGGACGCGTGGCGGCACGTAAATGGTACTAGTAAGTAGAAGGCCCACGGTTTCAATAATACTTGTGTTTTCGATTGTAACGTGACAGCACTTGTTCCAAAATGACTTTGTTGATTGTTAATGTGTGCGCCTTCGCAAATCGGACTGCAAATTTACCACAGCATGTTGGTGCCATGTCATGGCACCAAGCCAAGTTTCATTATTTCCATGCGTGTTTTGGATTTACAGGAATTAAAAAACTAAGTTTCTCAATGTTTCCAACCCAGCCACGACGCCCAAAATTTTGAATTTAATTCCCATTTCTTGCATGGAACCTAGAAGTTTACCCGAGGACACACATGTGATTTTTCAACCAACTTTGGTGCACTTGAACATGTGCTTGTATTTCAAATTTGAATTATGCACACAAAGGTGACACGTTCCATCCCAGAACCACGAGCCTTCTTGAGAGAAGCTCTGATTTGCAAGAAGCTTATACCAAAATTTGTTCCTATTCGGCCAATTTTTTTTACCACGGCATGGTACTACCATGACATGACACCATGCCAAGTTTCATGATTTTAAAACCAAGTTTCTCAATGTTCTCGACCAAGCCACGATGCCCAGATGTTTGAATTTTATTCTCATTTTTTGCATGGGACCTACTCCCTCCTTCCATCTATATAGGGCCTAATGTGTTTTTCAAGACAGCCTTTGACTATTGACAAGATTAATAGCACATGAGATGTATACTATGAAAATTATATTATTGGAAGCTCCTTTGACATACAAATTTGAAGGTATGCTTTGTGTAAGTTGCATGTCATATATTATTGCTCTAACGTTTGGTCAAAGTTAGCCTCGAAAAACGCATTAGGACCTATATAGATGGAAGGAGGGAGTAGAAATTCACCCGAGGACACAAATGTGATTTTTCAACCAACTTTGGTGCACGGGAGCATGTGCTTGTAGTTCAAATTTGAATTATGCACATTAAATGACCAAAAACTCAATTAATGTGTAAATAAGGCCAAACCAAGCCGGAATAATTCCAAAATTTAACAGGGCACTCATCTAGTTCTATCTTGCCTTTGTAAATAAACTTAAGGGGGACAACGTATATCGTTTCGCACTCAAAGGTGGGACGTTCCCTCTCAGAACCACGAGCCTTCTTGAGAGAAGCTTCGGTTTGCAAGAAGCTTATACCAAAATATGTTCCTATTCGGCCAATTTTTTTACCACAACATGGTAGTACCATGACATGACATCCATGCTAAGTTTCATGATTTTCAGACGTGTTTTGGATTTACAAGAGTTTTAAAACCAAGTTTCTCAATGTTCTCGGCCGAGCCACGATGCCCAGATGTTTTAATTTTATTCTCATTTCTTGCATGGGACCTAGAAATTCACCCGAGGACACAAATGTGAATTTTGAACCAACTTTGGTGCACGAGAGCATGTGCTTGTAGTTCAAATTTGACTTATGCACATTAAATGACCAGAAACTCAATTAATGTATAAAAACGACAAACGAACCCGGAATAATTCCAAAATTTAACAGGGCACTAATGTAGTTCTATGTTGCCTTTGTTAAGAAACTCAAGGGGGGGCAGCGTATATCATTTCACACTCAAAGGTGGCACGTTCCCTCTTAGAACCACGAGCTTCCAAATCGGCCCAATTTTTTACCACAACATGTTAGTGCCATGACATGACACCATGCCAAGTTTCATGATTTCCAGGCGAGTTTTGGATTTACATGAATTTAAAATCAAAGTTTCTCGATGTTCTCGGCCGAGTCATGACGCCCAGATGTTTGAATTTCATTCTCATTTCTTCCATGGGACCTAGAAATTCAACCAAGGACACACATGTGATTTTTCAACCCACTTTGGTGCACCGGAGCATGTGCATGCAATTCATATTTAGATTATGCACATTAAAAGTCCAAAAACTCAATTAATGTATAAAAAGGCCAAATGAACCCGAAATAATTCCAAAATTTAACAGGGCACTCATATAGTTCTATGTTGCCTCTGTAAATAAAATCAGGGGGGAGGCAGCGTATATCGTTTCGCGCACAAAGGTGACACGTTCCCTCTCGGAACCACGAGGCTTGTTGAGAGAATCTCCGGTTTTGCAAGAGGCTTATACCAAAACTTGTCCCAATTCAGCCAAAAATTATACGTATGAAAACAGGGTTTAGATTATGCCAAACATCTCGCTACCTAGACCAATAATGTACTATGATTTGAATTCAACATAAAATGGATACAAATATTTGAATTGGAGAGCGTATGGTACATGTAGTTCATAGTGAAATATGATTACTGCTATATGTATGTTTTTTGTTATCAAGATAATATTTAAATTATTGTATAACTTGACAACAATCGTATTCAAATAAGGAAAATTGATTCAAATTTAGTCCATATGGTAGACGGCAATATATATGTTCACATGGTGGAGTAAAATGTTCATATATGATGCAAGATCAAAATGTACGACTACATCAATTATAAACCGCAAGGTCACCTAACGATATATTTGAATTCAACATAAGGTGGATTCAAAAATTGAAATTCGAGATCATGGCATCTGTAATCATATAAAAAGGGACATTACTCTTTCTTTGGTGGGAATTGATTTGTTTTTTGTTGTTGTTGAGGGAAGTGCGAATCGATTTGGTACTGTGCAGGGTAATCTTGTTCTCCCGATTTTTTTTACATTTTTCTTGTAGTTTTTTCAATGGCATCTATAGAAATATAGTAAAAGGGGACATGACTCTCTTGTGTCTTGTATGAATTGTTTTTTTACATGTTAAGTTTGTTCTGCCGAACAAGGAATCCGCACCTTGTTATCCCGAAATTTTAAAGCTCGAGTATCTTTTGTCTCACCTGCTTTGAAACTCCTGCTTCTTCAACCCGCGCCACGCCTTGTTATCCTGAAATTTTGACGCGCGCGAGAAGTCCCTCCTCATCCGAAATCGCTCCCGCAGCCCAGACACGCGAAATCCCCCTTCTACCCCTCAGCCGGAAATGAAGCTCCACGTCGCGGTGTCAAAACCGGTGGGGGTACGCTGGTAACTTACCCTACATTTCGGACAAGCGCGTCCCTAAGCTTGGCTCCCCCCTCCCCCTTCGCCCCCCCATTCGTACACCGAGGCCGCCAAAACCCGCGAAACCCCACGCTCCTCCGTCAGCCTCCCGACTGCCGCCCAGCCGGAGACTCTTCCCCGACTACGTCGTCCACCGCAACAGCTCGCCGTCCCTCATCCACCGCACCGGATGAGGATCCATTGTCGATCTCGTCGTCCCGCCGGATCAGCCGCCCCGTCCTCCACCTCCAAGGAGCTGCCCCGACGTTCGCCTCGTCTATCGTGCCACCTCAATCCCCACAACGCCGTCTTGACCTGCCCCACCGGAACCGCAACACCCTCACCAATTCCTCCGATGAAGCCGAGGCCAACTCGGCGCCACCAAGGAGGTTCTACACTCACCGTTGCATTTTATCTTTTATTCGATCTCACGGGGCTGCCGGTGCTCGATACCGAGTAGACATGGCGTGTCTCCATCGACGACGCCGTCGCCGGCCACATCATCCACGGCGTCTCTCCCCCATGTCGTTGCTTCCTCGGCGGCGACTTCCACAACGGCACTAGTTGCAGCTGCTCCGGCTCTCGCTCGCGCTGCGGCTCTGTTCTTGCTGTCGGTTGCGCTGCTGCACTGCTCCTACTTTTGTTCGTGCTGCTGCTCTGCTCTTGCTCTCGCTTGCACTGCTGCTACTGCTGCACGACCTCCGGTAGCTACAGGAGTTGCAGCTTTAGCACTCGCTCGCGGTGCTACTGCACGACTTGCTCTCTGCTAGTGCGTTCCCTGCTCGAGCGTCTGCTGATTTAGATCACTGCTTCTCTGCTACTAGTGCTCGAACGCCCTAAACATCTATCGCAATGCTCTGTTACTAGTTCAATTAGTTTCGACAGTAAAATTCAGTTTCGACTGTGAAGTTCATTTTCTTCAGTTAAGTTCAGAGTGAACAGTACTTACAACATCTGTCGGAGCGGCCGTGGCGCGGCTGATGCGTTTTACATCTAGCACTTTTTGGTGATGTATTTTACATCATCTATTGCAGATGATATTAGGGTCCCACTTCAGATTAACGTTGTCTGTCTTATCATGCTTCAGCCTCGTCGCCGTACACCCTAGCGGAGCTGCTCCAACGACGGAACCGTCCATCACAGCAGAGTAGTACCCTCGGCGCCGTTTCCAGAGGCCTCGGATCTTCTTCCCCGCCTCCGACAGTCACACCAGCATCATCACCATCCTCCACGTCCAACCCAATGATGCTGAGGTCCACAAGGCTATGCCAAAGAGGTTGTACACTCGTCGCATCACTTTGTTTCTCCATTCCTCTGTTCTTCCAATTCATGTGAGCCAAACACCCAGGTTGACTGAAATCCTATGTTTCCAAATGCTCTGTTTTGCACGTGCATTCCAATCCTATTCCTGTGTTTTTCCTGTCCCTGCGTTTATAGAATCCTCCAATTCTAAGGAGCCCTTATAGATTTACTTCATTTTCAGATAGGCGTCAAAGAAAACTCTGTGTGTTATGTCCTGCTTCTGTCGTGTCGTCATCCACCCCACCTGAGGTGCACCATCGATAGAAGCGTTCACTGCAGCAGAGATCCCCCCTGCAGACTTCCTTTCGCCGCCTCAGATCATCTTCCCCGTTGCCAGCAGCCACGCCAACTGCATTACCATCATCGACTGAGCAGATGAACCTGAGGACTACACAGTTCTGGAAGAGAGGTCGCAGTCTTTCGTGTTTGCTTACGTTATACATCGGTTATTATTACCTGCTACTTTATCATTCAATCTTGAGTTTTGAATTGCCCATGGGTCTCATATCGAGCCAGCAACGAATAGTATCTGTCTACTATCTGGTTCATCTGGGGTCTTCTATGTGGTTCATGTTGGGTGGGCAACAAACAATAGATGATCCATTGTCTATCTTTTTAAACTGAAGCTATAATCTACCTGCTATCATTAGTTTTGGTTCCATCCACTCGTTTGCTACCATCAGTGTTGATTTTTGCATGCACCCCTTAGGCCTTACGAAATCTAACAATTTTTTTATTATGCATGTCAGATATTGTACACAATCGTACTGAACATGTAGAGAAAAAGATAAGACCGTTGCGTGCAAATATAATGTCATGCAGACGCCGCTCCATGGTGGGCGAAGTGGCCCCCCCTCCTGCATTTCCAGATTGTATTCCAAACGAAGATAACTGTTCAGATGGAGATTCAGAAGGAGCCGACCACGCCTGTTTACCACCTGAGGTGTTTGCTCTAACCTGGCATGCTGATGTTGGTCATATCATGCATATGGCGCCTTGCATTGCTTACATTATACATCTTATATGTCATCAGCTTAGTTTAGATTTGCTTTGTGTGAATGCCACCTGTTTGGTTTCTATATCATACTCCCACCATTCCTAAATATTTGTCTTCAGAGATTTCACCAAGTGACTACATACGGAACAAAATGAGTGAATCTACACTCTAAAATATGTCTATATACATCCGTATGTGGTAGTCCATTTGAAATCTCTAAAAAGACAAATATTTAGGAACGGAGGGAGTATATGGGAATTATGCAATGCCATCTTCTTTAGCCATGCATCATATACGTGAATCATGCAATGCCATCCTATTTAGCCAGTCATCGTATATGTGAATTGTATTGTGCCATATTTTTTTCCGTAATGTATTCCATTTGTCAACAATGTTTATACATTCATCTACTCTTCCTGTGCATCAGCCATTTGAGTCGGTCATGGGAAAATCTGGAGTGAAAACAAGGTCTTCTGAGCAGTCAGTGCTACCTGTCGATGCAGATTTCTTGCTGGTTACAGATAGCTCCTCAGAGGAGGATTTGGAGAGAGATGACCAGTCGTATTCCCCCCGAGGTGCATGCTCTAACTTGGCTGGGTTATATTGCTCATATCATGCATATGGTGTCTTGCATTGCCATGCCATCTTCTTAGATTAGACATGCTTTGTGTGAATGCCTCCTGTTTGCTTTCTACATCAGATATGTGAATTATGCAATGCCATGTTTTTCAGCCAGTTATCATATATGTGAATTATGCACCGCCATGGAGCCAGACATCATATATGTGAATTATCTCATGCCATCTTTTTTTTTCATTACGTATTCCATTTGTCGACAATCTTTGTATATTGAACTACTCTTCATGTGTATCAGCCATTTGAGCCGGTTATGGAAAAATCTGGAGTGAAAACAAGGTCTTCAGAGCAGGCAATGGTACCTGTTGAAGCATATATCTCGATGGTTACAGGGAGCTCCTCAGATGAGGATTCAGAGACAGATGACCAGTCCTATATCCCACCTGAGGTGTATGCTTTAAGTTGCAATGTTTATATTTCTCATATGATGCATATGGTGTCTTGCATTGCTTAGTTTAGAGGCTATTTTTTTAAATAATACATTTTTTTAATTAATTTTCATAAATATTACGCTGGATAAAAAAATTTCAAAAATAATACACCGTCGGCCCGTTGCAGGCCGACTGGGCCTAGTCGGCCCACAGCAGGCCGATTGGATTCCAGTCGGCCTACAGCTGGCCGACTGGCCCCTGTCGGCCCACTGTGGGCTGATTGCGTCCTGTCGGCCCACTGTGGGCCGATTGAAGCTAATTGGCTCGCTGTGGGCTAATTGTTTTTGCACAAAAAGTAGGCATAAAAAATATATGTTTAAAAAATGTTAATCATGTAATTAAAAAAGTTAAATGTGTATAAAAAATGTTCCTGATGTATACAAAAAATGTACAATATATATGCAAAAAAGTTGACATAAAAAATATGTTTTAAAAAGTGTTAAGCATGTATTTAAAAATTGTTAAATGTGTGTATAAAAAATGTTCCTTATTTATACAAAAATATAGAATGTGTTCGAAAAAAAATTGACACCAAAAAAATATGTTTGAAAAGTTGACATTTTTTCAAATACATGATTAAAAATTGTTAAATGTGTGTATAAAAAATGTTTCTTATCTATTCAAAAAATATAGAATGTGTATGAAAAAAAGTTGACACCAAAAAAATATATTTGAAAAAAATGTTCCAGTTCCATACAAAAAGAGCAACCAATCATACTTAGGTCCGTGATGCTCCCATACCGGATCCGGAGCTGGATCATTTTTTATACAGGTTTAACCTTTCATTCCAATACATGAAACATTTTTGTGTACTCGTTTAACATTTTTTCAAATACATGATTAACATTTTTTTCAAACATATTTTTTGTGTCAACTTTTTTTCATACACATTCTATATTTTTTCTATAGATAAGGAACATTTTTTCAAATACATGATTAACATTTTTTTCAAACATTTTTTGTGTCAACTTTTTTTCATACACATTCTATATTTTTTGTATAGATAAGGAACATTTTTTATACACACATTTAACAATTTTTAAATACATGATTAACACTTTTTAAAACATATTTTTAGTCAACTTTTTTGCATATATATTGTACATTTTTTATATACATCAGGAACATTTTTTTATACACGTTTAACTTTTTTAATTACATGATTAACATTTTTTAAACATATATTTTTTATGCCTACTTTTTTTGCAAAAACAATTAGCCCAGAGCGAGCCAATTAGCTCCAGTCGGCCCACAGTGGGCCAACAGGGGCCAGTCGGCCAGCTGTAGGCCGACTGGAGTCCAATCGGCCTGCTGTGGGCCGACTAGGCCCATTCGGCCTGCAGCGGGAGACGGTGTATTATTTTTGAAAAAAATTACCCAGCGTAATATTTATGAAAATTAATAAAAAATGTATTATTTTAAAAAAAATTAGCTAGTTTAGACATCATATGCACAATATTGAATTCTATCTGCTTAGTTTAGAGATCATACATGCGAGTGCCAGCTGCTTAGTATATGAATCAATTATGTCAATTATATCATGCCATCCTGTATACTTAGACAACATGCATGTGAATTATTTCATCCCAACCTATTTTAGAAAGACATCATATAGTTTTGTCATGTCATCCTGTTTAGGTACTCATCATATGTTGAATTATGCCATTATATCCTGTTAAGTTATCCATCATATATCTGAAACTGTGTCATGCTATCCTGTTTAGTTAGGCATCCTATATGTGAAATTGTGTCATGTTGTCCTGTTTGGTTAGACAACATATATGTGAATTACCACATCTGTCTATCATACAATGTCTGTACGTTCAATTTCTTTTCTTGTTTATCAGCCATTTGAATTGGAGGGGGTGATGGCAGTATCTAAGGGAGAAAAAACCCGTTCTTCACAAAAGACAGTGCTACCCGTCGATGCAGATAGAACCATGGTTGTACTGGCCCACAAACTAGCCCCAACACACATAATCGAGACTCTTCCAGATTGCACACTTACACCGTTGGGCAGAGAACCAGCTACAACCCATCTAACTGCAACCCCAGCGGATAGTAACCCACTTATAGTTGACAAAGCACCATGTCCACCACAGAGTACTCCCACACGAGCAGTTTGTAAAGCTACTCCAGTGCCCAAAGCACGAAGACCACCACAGCTAACCCAAACTCCACGTTCAAAGCAGAAGAGCAACTGTTCTCAGGTCAGATTCCGTAGCTATGGTCCATACTCCTTTGCTGTTGCATCACTGTATTTACTCATACCAACTACTTTCGAATTTGAAGGATCCAATTGAAACTCCAATGGCGCAACAGGCATGTTTTAAACCTATTTCTTTAACTGGATTGATGTTCTAACTTGTTGCTCTATGTTGATTTCAGTTTAAGTTGTATAAACAGTTATGTTCTCATGTGATGCACATTACAAGTGCTGCCAATGCTGTGTAGTTTCTCACACTTATATTCTGTCTATGCTGATGTGTCTTAAAAATATATGAGTTGAACTGTGTCTCTATCTTGATTAGGGAACATAAACTAGAATGATATGGACAATACAGTGACCATAGTACATAGATATATGTTTGTTTCATGCTGTTATCCTGTCCACCTTACTACTGAACCGGTTTACCAAAATGAGTTTCGTATACTAAGCTAAACCTGTGATGTGTCTGCTTGTTTCTCTTGTAGTATGCAAACAGAATATTGGAGAAGAGCACCCCACTATGCAATGGTAGAGAAAGTAATGCAGATAAGGTTCAAGATAGTGAGACAACCCTGTTGGTCTCCAAGAAAGGTGATAAAAACGATCTTGTAGACAGTGAGAAAACCCCACAGTCCTGCGTTGATGTAGTGTTCGAGTTACTGGCCAGTACCGCTGGCACAAGCTCTTTGAACTCGGTGCCTGAATCACTTTGGCTTCTTCAGTCTCAGCTACAAGCTGAAAGGCATCAGTCATCTGTGCTGCGGCAAGAAGCCGAAGGACTGAGGAAGTCCCTGCAGAATTCAGATGCGTACTTTCTTGTGCAACAGCAAGCGCTGGAGGATTTAAGCGCCAAACAAGAGAAAGTTAATAAGCTTGCTAAGCATCTTGCCAGCATTATGGGTACCCAGGATATTGTTTCTTGAACTCTTTTGAAGTGGTTTCAGTTCTGGACTTGTTTTGCTACGGCGTTTATATGCTGCTTTGTTCCCTATATTTGCACTGGTGGCGAACTTTGATGCCCAGTGGATGTAATATGTGTAATAGCCGTGATAGCCTAGCATAAGTTGCTTGCTTATTTATTTCCTTGTTGACTTGTTTATTTGTTTGCTTGCAGTCAGTGCAGTTCTTTTTCCGCGGTTTGCTAGTGGCTGCAATAACCTATTTTTAAAACTAGGCCACAATAACCATGGGCTAATATTTACTGTAGTGACACTGGGCCTCCTACGGGCCATAGAAACAGTGGGCCTTCTATGGGCCGTAGAAACAGTAGGCCTTCTACGGACCGTAGAAACAATGGGCCTTCTACGGGCCGTATCATCAATGGGCCTTATACGGGCCGTATGATCGATTGGCCAAACATGGGCCAATAACAGGCCGCATTATGGCCGTAAACGGGCCAGAGTTGGAATCGTCCGTTCATGGGCCGACCATAACGGGCCATCGTTAATAGGCCGTATTTGATGACGCTATGAAAACGGCCCAATGTATTAACGGACCACAAACGGGCCGACTGTAACCACGGGCTGAATTTGGCCCACAAGCAGAAAATGACAGTAACGGGCCGTAAGTAAACGAATGCTGGAAATGAGCCCAAGAATAAATGGGCTCTGAGAAGGCCGAAAGATAACATGGGCTGGAAACGGCCCAACGGAATAACGGGCCGTTAATGGGTATAAAGTGATACACTGTTCATTACGGGCCAGTTTCACCACGGGCCGTTAATGGGTGTAAAGTGATACACTGTTCATTACGGGCCAGTTTCACCACGGGCCGTTAATAGGCCAAGAGTTACATAGGGCCTCATATGGGCCGAAAGACGTCATGGGCCATACATGGGCCAGAAGTGAAAACGGGCTGGAATCATATTGGATGGCCCAGATGACGCTACTGGGCCTAATTCGGATAGGGCATAACGGGCCTTGGGTTAGCGGGCTGTAAATGGGCTATATGCGAACATGCCGTTAACAGGCTTTCCATGGGTCGGCCCGCCACCTTTTAACCAAGTCAAACGGGCCGGCCTTTTCACAGGAATGGGCCTCTGTTGGACCGTGCCACGTGTCGACGTTTCATAGGCGCCTTCTGTCCAATGAGTGGATGACATCTGTCCCAACGATGAGCCGACACGTGTTTCCTCCAGCCAATGATGATTTTATACGTGGAAAATCCCCATTGGTCGGGGCTGTTAACGGGTTATCGGATCCAAAACCCGACCCGATAGCTTAACGGCGCTCCGTTACGGTGGATGCCACGTGTCGGTCACCCTTGACGAAAGCACTTCTGTGACGCGCGATTTATCGTCATGGAAGTGGACACTTCCGTGATGATTTGGCAATGTCATGGAACACTTCTACGACAGCACAGGTATGACTATCTTGATTCTGTCATAAATTTGTCATGGATGTACATGCATGACAAAAAACGCGACCTACTGTGACAAACACGTATCATCACGGAAGTGTATTTTTTTGTAGTGATTTCCTCAACTCTTTCATTTCCTCATTTCAGTTGTTGTGTGCCAAGTTCATATCTGTTTGAAGACTTTCTCTATTTCCTTAGTTCAATTTCTTCAGTCTATCCGTCTTCATCCGGCTTTATCCCGTGCTTACGCTTTCTGTACTCTGTGCTTGTCTTCATCTTTTCATGATGACTATGCTTGTGTTCTGCTATGTTTACTTTTGAGTACTTATTCCGCTGCAAGTAGTTCTTCATTTAGGAATTTCCTCACCAGCAAATTCCTCAGTGAAGAATTTATAAAAATCGCCTATTCACCCCCCTCTAGTCGATATATCGCACTTTCACATAATTATTCAACTACTCATTGATCTTCACTTATATCATTCGAAGTAGTTTGTCGTTTGCTCTAGTGCTTCACTTATATCTTCTTAGAGCACGACGGTAGTTTTATTTTGCAGAAATAGATGAACTCTCATGCTTTACTTATATTATTTTGAGAGCCCTAAACATCATGGTAATTTGCTTTGGTTATGAAACTAGTCCTAATATGATAGGCATCCAAGATGGATATAATAAAAACTTTCATATAGAGTGCATTAAATACTATGAGAAGTTTGATACTTGATAGTTGTTTTGAGATATAAAGGTGGTAATGTTAGAGTCATGCTTGTTGGGTAATTGTGGAATTGAGAAATACTTGTGTTGAGGATTCCAAGTCCCATAGCATGCACGTACGGTAAACGTTGTGTAAAAATTTGAAGCATGGGGTGTTCTTTGATTGCTTTCCTTATGGGTGGCAGTCGGAGACGAGCGATGGTTTTTTCCTACCAATCTATCCCTCTAGGAGCATGCGCGTAGTGCTTAGTTTTGATGACTTGTAAATTTTTGCAATAAGTATGTGAGTTCTTTATGACTAATGTTGAGTCCATGGATTATACACACTCTCACCCTTCCATCATTGCTAGCCTCTTCGGTACCGTGCATTGCCCTTTCTCACCTCAAGAGTTAGTGCAAACTTCACCGGTGCATCCAAACCCCATGATATGATACGCTCTATCACATATAAGCCTCCTTATATCTTCCTCAAAACAGCCACCATACCTACCTATTATGGCATTTCCATAGCCATTCCGAGATATATTGCCATGCAACTTTCCACCGTTCTGTTTATTATGACATGCTCCATCATTGTCATATTGCTTTGCATGATCATGTAGTTGACATCGTATTTGTGGCAAAGCCACCTTCATAATTCTTTCATACATGTGGCTCTTGATTCATTGCACATCCCGGTACACCGCCGGGGGCATTCACATAGAGTCATATTTGTTCCAAGTATCGAGTTGTAATTCTTGAGTTGTAAGTAAATAAAAGTGTGATGATTTTCACTATTAGAGCATTGTCCCATGTGAGGAAAGGATGATGGACACTATGATTCCCCCACAAGTCGGGATGAGACTCCGGACGAAAAAAAGAGAGGCCAAAGAAGCCCGAATAAAAAAAAGAGGCCAAAGAAGCCCAAACAAAAAAAGAGAGAGAAAAAGAGAGAAGGGGCAATGTTACTATCCTTTTTCCACACTTGTGCTTCAAAGTAGCACCATGATCTTCATGATAGAGAGTCTCTTATTTTGTCACTTTCATATACTAGTGGGAATTTTTTATTATAGAACTTGGCTTGTATATTCCAATGATGGGCTTCCTCAAAATGCCCTAGGTCTTCGTGAGCAAGCAAGTTGGATGCACACCCACTTTGTTTCTTTTGATGAGCTTTCATATATTTATAGCTCTAGTGCATCCGTTGCATGGAAATCCTTACTCCTCGCATCTCCATAGCCCGTTGATTAGCCACATCAATGTCAGACTTTCTCCTTTTTTTTCTTCTCACATAACCTCCATCATCATACGCTATTCCACCCATAGTCCTATGTACATGGCTTGCGCTCATATATTGCGTAAAAGTTGAAAGAGTTTGAAAAGGCTAAGTATGAAACAATTGCTTGGCTTGTCATCGGGGTTGTGCATGATGGGAGCATTTTGTGTGACGAAAATGAAGCATAGCCAAACTATATGATTTTGTAGGGATAAGCTTTCTTTGGCTATGTTATTTTGATAATACATAATTGCTTGGTTAGCATGCTTGAAGTATTACTATGTCAATATTAAACTTTGTCTAGAATCTTTTGGATCTAAACATTCATGCCACAATAAAGAGAATTACATTGAAAATTATGTTAGGTAGCATTCCACATCAAAAAATCTGTTTTTATCATTTACCTACTCGAGGACGAGCAGGAATTAAGCTTGTGGGTGGTTGATACATCTCCAACGTATCTATAATTTTTTTATTGTTCCATGCTAATATATTATCCATCTAGAATGTTTTATATGCATTTATATACTATTTTATATGATTTTTGGGACTAACCTATTAACGTAGAGCCCAGTGCCAGTTTTTGTTTTTTCCTTGTTTTTGAGTATCGCAGAAAAGGAAAACCAAACGGAGTCCAATTGACCTGAAATTTCACGGAGATTATTTTTGGACCAGAGGAAGCCCACGGAGTATCGGAGATGGGCCAGAAGAGTCCCGAGGCACCCACGAGGGTGGGGGCGGGCCCTACCCCCCTGGACGCTGCCCCCTACCTCATGGCCGCCTCGGAGACCCCCCTGACTTGTTCCCGACGCCAAAAATCCCTATAAGTATAGAAACCCCCGAAAAGAAACCTAGATCAGGAGTTTCGCCGCCGCAAGCCTCTGTAGACACCAAAAACCAATCGGGACCCTGTTCCGGCACCCTGCCGGAGGGAGGATCCATCATCGGTGGCCATCTTCATCATCCCGGCGATCTCCATGACGAGGAGGGAGTATTTCACCCTCGAGGCTGAGGGTATGTACCAGTAGCTATGTGTTTGATCTCTCTCTCTCTCTCTCATGTTCTTGATTCGGCACGATCTTGATGTATCGCGAGCTTTGCTATTATAGTTGGATCTTATGATGTTTCTCCCCCTCTACTCTCTTGTAATGGATTGAGTTTTCCCTTTGAAGTTATCTTATCGGAATGAGTCTTTAAGGATTTGAGAACACTTGATATATGTCTTGCATGTGCTTATCTGCGGTGACAATGGGATATTCACGTGATCTACTTGATGTATATTTTGGTGATCAACTTGCGGGTTCAGTGACCTTGTGAACTTATGCATAGGGGTTGGCACAAGTTTTCGTCTTGACTCTCCGGTAGAAACTTTGGGGCACTCTTTGAAGTACTTTGTATTGGTTTGAATAGATGAATCTGAGATTGTGTGATGCATATCGTATAATCGTACCCACGGATACTTGTGGTGACATTGGGGTATCTAGGTGACATTAGGGTTTTGGTTGATTTGTGTCTTAAGGTGTTATTCTAGTACGAACTCTAGGATAGATCGAATGGAAAGAATAGCTTCATGTTATTTTACTACGGACTATTGAATAGATCGATCGGAAAGAATAACTTTCAGGTGGTTTCGTACCCTACAATAATCTCTTCGTTTGTTGTCCGCTATTTGTGACTTTGGAGTGACTCTTTGTTGCATGTTGAGGGATAGTTATATGATCTGATTATGTTATTATTGTTGAGAGAACTTGCACTGGTGAAAGTATGAACCCTAGGCCTTGTTTCAACGCATTGCAATACCGTTTGTGCTCACTTTTATCAATAGTTACCTTGCTGTTTTTATATTTTCAGATTACAAAAACGTATATCTACAATCAATATTGCACTTGTATCACCATCTCTTCGCCAAACTAGTGCACCTATACAATTTACCATTGTATTGGGTGTGTTGTGGACACAAGAGACTCTTTGTTATTTGGTTGCAGGGTTGTTTGAGAGATATCATCTTCATCCTACGCCTCCCACGGTAAACCTTAGGTCATCCACTTGAGGGAAATTTGCTACTGTCCTACAAACCTCTGCACTTGGAGGCCCAACAACGTCTATAAGAAGAAGGTTGTGTAGTAGACATAATCCTTCTTGCTACCTCTTGAGCATGCATTGGTTTTCCCTTGAAGAGGAAAGGGTGATGCAGCAAAGTAGCGTAAGTATTTCCCTCAGTTTTTGAGAACCAAGGTATCAATCCAGTAGGAGACTACATGCAAGTCGCCTAGTACCTGCACAAACAATCAAGAACCTTGCAACCAACGCGATAAAGGGGTTGTCAATCCCTTCACGGCCACTTGCAAAAGTGAGATCTGATAAAGATAATAAGATAAATATTTTTGGTATTTTTTGTGTAGATTGGGAAGTAAAGATTGCAAAATAAACGGCGACAGAAATTGGCAAGTTGATGATAAACTAATATGATGTAAAATAGACCCGGGGGCCATAGGTTTCACTAGTGGCTTCTCTCATGACAGCATGTATTACGGTGGGTGAACAAATTACTGCCGAGCATTTGATAGAAAAGTGCATAGTTATGATGATATCTAAGGCAATGATCATGAATATAGGCATCACGTCCGTGTCAAGTAGACCGAAATGATTCTGCATCTACTACTATTACTCCACACATCGACCGCTATCCAGCATGCATCTAGAGTATTAAGTTCATAAGAACGGAGTAACACATTAAGCAAGATGACATGATGTAGAGGGATAAACTCAAGCAGTATGATATAAACCCCATCTTTTTATCCTCAATGGCAACAATACAATACGTGTCGTTTCCCTTTCTGTCACTGGGATCGAGCACCACAAGATTGAACCCAAAGCTAAGCACTTCTCCCATTGCAAGAAAGATCAATCTAGTAGGCCAAACTAAACCGATAATTCGAAGAGACTTGCAAAGATATAAAATCATGCATATAAGAATTTAGAGACGAACCAAATAATATTCATAGATAATCAAGTTCATAAACCCACAATTCATCGGATCTCGGCAAACACACCGCAAAAGAGTATTACATCGAATAGATCTCCAAGATCATCGAGGAGAACTTTGTATTGAGATCCAAAGAGAGAGAAAAAGCCATCTAGCTAATAACTATGGACCCGAAGGTCTGTGGTAAACTACTCACACATCATCGGAGAGGATATGGTGTTGATGTAGAAGCCCTCCATGATCGAATCCCCCTCCGGCAGATCGCTGGAAAAGGCCCCAAGATGGGATCTCACGGGTACAGAAGGTTGTGGCTGTGGAAAAGTGGTTTCATGGCTCCCCTGGATGTTTTCAGGGTATAAGAGTATATATAGGTGAAAGAAGTTGGTCGGTGGAGCTACGAGTATAGGGGATCGCAACCGTTTTCGAGGGTAGAGTATTCAACCCAAATTTATTGAGTCGACGCAAGGGGAGCCAAAGAATATTCTCAAGTATTAGTAGCTGAGTTGTCAATTCAACCACACCTGGAAGACTTAATATCTGCAGCAAAATATTTAGTAGCAAAGTAGTATGGAAGTAACAGTAATGGTGGCAAAGGTAACAGTAGCATTTTTGTAGTAATTGTAACAGTAGCAACGGAAAAGTAACTAAGCAAAGATTAATATGTGAAAAGGTCGTAGGCATTGGATTAGTGATGGATAATTATGTCGGATGCGATTCCTCATGCAACAGTTATAACATAGGGTGACACAGAACTAGCTCCAGTTCATCAATGTAATGTAGGCATGTATTCCGAATATAGGCATACATGCTTATGGAAAAGAACTTGCATGACATCTTTTGTCCTACCCTCCCGTGGCAGCGGGGTCCTATTGGAAACTAAGGGATATTAAGGCCTCCTTTTAATAGAGTACCGGACCAAAGCATTAACACTTAGTGAATACATGAACTCCTCAAACTACGGTCATCACTGGGAGTGGTCCCGATTATTGTCAAACCGGATCATAACACATAGTAGGTGACTATTGACTTGCAACATAGGATCAAGAACTCATATATATTCATGAAAACATAATAGGTTCAGATCTGAAATCATGGCACTCGGGCCCTAGTGACAAGCATTAAGCATAGCAAAGTCATAGCAACATCAATCTCAGAACATAGTGGATACTAGGGATCAAACCCTAACAAAACTAACTCGATTACATGATAAATCTCATCCAACCCATCACCGTCCAGCAAGCCTGCGATGGAATTACTCACGCACGGCGGTGAGAATCATGAAATTGGTGATGGAGGATGGTTGATGATGACGATGGCGACGGATTCCCCTCTCCGGAGCCCCGAACGGACTCCAGGTCAGCCCTCCCGAGAGAGATTAGGGCTTGGCGGCGTCTCCGTATCGTAAAACGCGATGAATCCTTCTCTTTGATTTTTTTCTCCCCGAACATGAATATATAGAGTTGGAGTTGAGGTCGGTGGAGCCTCATGGGGCCCACAAGGCAGGGGAGCGCGCCCCAGGGGGTGGGCGCGCCCTCCACCCTCGTGGACAGGGTGTGGGACCCTTGGTGTTGATTCTTTCGCCGATATTTTTTATTAATCCCAAAAATATTCTCCGTGAAGTTTCAGGTCATTCCGAGAACTTTTATTTCTGCACAAAAATAACACCATGGCAATTCTGGTGAAAACAGCATCAGTCCGGATTAGTTCCATTCAAATCATGCAAGTTAGAGTCCAAAACAAGGGCAAAAGTGTTTGGAAAAGTAGATATGATGGATACCTATCAACTCCCCCAAGCTTAAACCTTTGCTTGTCCTCAAGGAATTCAGTTGACAAACTGAAAGTGATAAAGAAAAACTTTTACAAACTCTGTTTGATCTTGTTGTTGTAAATATGTAAAGCCAGCATTCGAGTTTTCAGCAAAGATTATGAACCAACCATATTCACGATAACACTGAGGTATCATGTTTACTCATATCAATGGCATAATCAACTAGCGAGCAATTAGAATAAATATCGTATGACACTTTCTCAAAACAATCACAATATGATATAACAAGATGGTATCTCGCTAGCCCTTTCTGAGACCGCAAAACGTAAATGCAGAGCACCCCTGAAGATCAAGGACTGACTAAACATTGTAATTCATGGTAAAAGAGATCCAGTCACAGTCATACTCAATGTAAACTAATAGTAATGCATGCAAATGACAGCAGTGCTCTCCAGCTGGTGCTTTTTAATACGAGGGTGGTGACTCAACATAAAAGTAAATAGATAGGCCCTTCGCATAGGGAAGCAGGGATTTGTAGAGGTGCCAGAGCTTGATTTTGAAGCAGAGATAAATAATATTTTGAGCGGCACACTTTCATTGTCAACATAACAACCGAGAGATCTCGATATCTTCCATGCTACACACATTATAGGCGGTTCCCAAGCAGAATGGTAAAGTTTATACTCCCCCACCACCAACAAGCATCAATCCATGGCTTGCCCGAAACAACGGGTGCCTCCAACTAACAACAGTTTTGTTTGCAATTATTTTGATTTGAGCATGGGACTGGGCATCCCGGTTACCAACCATTTTCTCGTGAATGAGGAGCAGAGTCCACCCTCGTGAGAATAACCCACATAGCATGGAAGATATAGACAGCCCTAGTTGATACATGAGCTATTCGAGCATACAAAATAGAATTTCATTTGAAGGTTTAGAGTTTGGCACATACAAATTTACTTGGAACGACAGGTAGATACCGCATATAGGAAGGTATGGTGGACTCATATGGAATAACTTTGGGGTTTATGGAAGTGGATGCACAAGCAGTATTCCCACTTAGTACAAGTGAAGGCTAGAAAAAGACTGGAAAGCGACCAACTAGAGAGCGACAACAGTCATGAACATGCATTAAAATTAATTAACACTGAGTGCAAGCATGAGTAGGATATAATTCACCATGAACATAAATATCCTGGAGGCTATGTTGATTTTGTTTCAACTACATGCGTGAACATGTGCCAACTCAAGCCACTCGAATCGTTCAAAGGAGGATACCACCCTATCATACCACATCACAACCATTTTAATAGCATGTTGGCACGCAAGGTAAACCATTATAAACTCCTAGCAAATTAAGCATGGCATGAGCAACTATAATCTCTAATTGTCATTGCAAATATGTTTCATTCATAATAGGCTGAATCAGGAACGATGAACTAATCATATTTAAAAAAACAAGATAGGTCGAGTTCATACTAGCTTCTCTCATCTCAATCAGTCCATCATATATCATCATTATTGCCTTTCACTCGCACGACCGAACGATGTGGATAATAATAATAGTGCATGTGCATTGGACTAAGCTGGAATCTGCGAGCATTTAATACACAGGAGAAGACAAGGTAATATGGGCTCTTGGTTAAATCAGCAATAATGCATATAAGAGCCACTCAACATTTTCATCATGGTCTTCTCCTCTCGACCCCCAAAGAAAAGAAAAGAAATAAAACTATTTACACGGGAAAGCTCCCAACAAGTAAAAGAAGAACGAGAAATCTTTTTGGGTTTTCTTTTAATTATTACTACTACAGGCATGGAAAGTAAACTAGCTAAAAGCTACAACTAATTTTTTTGTTTTTCCTAAGGTTTTTCAAACACACAAGAAGAACACTTAAAAAGAAAATAAACTAGCATGGGTAGTACAGTGAAAAAGTATAAGCACCGACAACTGGCATGAGTGTGTGAACATGAATATAATGTCGGTGAGAACTACGTACTCCCCCAAGCTTAGGCTTTTGGCCTAAGTTGGTCTATGCCCACGGCTGGCCTGGCGGATATCCAAAGTTGTAGCTAGGGTCATACTGAGATGCAGCAGCTACTGCCTCAAGAGCTGCAGCTTGGAGGCGAGCTGCCTCCGTCCTCCTCTCGTACTCGTTCGCCTCCTCCCTGGTTATAACATATCTCCTTTTTGCCTGAAAGTCGAAGAAAGTAGGAGCAGGGAGAGCAATATGGACAGTGCGACGTCTGTCAAAGATTAGTCGGTACTGGAGGAACTGTTCATTCCTCTCAACAAACTGACGGCGAACCATAGCATTATAATCTAGATAAGCAGGAGGCAATTCCATGTCATTTGCATGTATGGGTACATCAAGATAATTAGCTACACGAGTTGCATAAATTCCACCAAACAAGTCTCCACTTAAACCGTTAAGATGCAACCTTCGTGCAACAATGGCCCCCAAGTTATATTGTTTATCTCCTAATACCGCACTCTTGAGGACACAAAGATCCGGAACGCACATGTGACAAGCTTCATCTTTACCGTTAATGCATCTACCTATAAAGAGAGCAAAATAATGTATGGAAGGGAAATAAATGCTCCCTATGGTAGCTTGTGTGATTTCTCTAGATTCCCCCACAGTGATTGAGGGAGTCCTGGACTAAGGGGTCCTCGGGCATCCGACCTGTTATACATGGCCGGACTAATGGGCTATGAAGATACAAGACCGAAGGCTCTCTCCCGTGTCCGGATGGGACTCTCCTTGGCATGGAAGGCAAGCTTGGCGTCCAAATATGAAGATTCCTTTCTCCGTAACCGACTTTGTACAACCCTAGTCCCCTCCGGTGTCTATATAAACCGGAGGGCTTAGTCCAGAAACATAGATAGTCATACAGGCTAGACTTCTAGGGTTTTAGCCATTATGATCTCATGGTAGATCAACTCTTGTAATACTCATATTCATCAAGATCAATCAAGCAGGAAGTAGGGTATTACCTCCATAGAGAGGGCCCAAACCTGGGTAAATATTGTGTCCCCCGTCTCCTGTTACCATCATCCTTAGATGCACAGTTCGGGACCCCCTACCCGAGATCCACCGGTTTTGACACCGACATTGGTGCTTTCATTGAGAGCTCCACTGTGTCATCCTCAGAAGGTTGATGGCGCCTTCAAGCATCTACAACAATGCTGTCCAGGGGGAAACCTTCCTCCCCGGACAGATCTTCGTGTTCGGCGGCTTCGCACTGCGGGCTAACTCGCTTGGCCATCTGGAGCAGATCGACAGCTACGCCCCTGGCCATCAGGTCAGATTTGGGAGCTTGAATTACGTCGCGGACATCCGCGGAGACTTGATCTTCGACGGATTCGATACCACGGCAGCCGCTCCCTATCCCTACAATGAACATGATTTAAATCTGTCATCGAGCCATACTCAGGAAATTGCACCTGTGACTACTCCGGCCTTAGATCCAGAGCAGACCGCGCCATCCGAGGACGGGAAGCTCAACCCCGCCATGGAGGCCACAGATTCCACGGCATTGGGGCCGCACACAGACTTAACCTCATGTGGTATATGTGTCACCGGAACTCCGGACTCGTCTCCGGCTATAAGTTCCGAACCATGTGCGCCCGCGGACGCTGAGCTTGATCAGTTATCGATCTTCGAATTCAGCGCCGCAGACGTCTTCCGGCACTCGCCTTAAAGCGATGTGTTAAATTCATTAAAAAAATGTCCTTAGCGGGGGACTCATAGCCGAACTATAACCGGTTTGAACTGGAGGCTGATGATGGAGAATTTTGTTTCCCACCCACCGCCCACTTCATAGCCACTGTCGAAGACCTAACCGACATGCTAGACTATGACTCCGAAGACATCAACGGTACGGACGACGATGCCGGAGAAGAGGAAGCCCAAAACCCGCTGTTCACTGGACGATGGACGACCACTTCCTCATATGACGTATACATGGTGGATGCACCAAAAGATAATAGCGGCGATGACAAGGAGAACCCAGTGAAGGATGGCCCTCCTAAGACGCAACCGAAGCGCCATCGCCAGCGGCGCCGTTCTAAATTGCTCCGCAGCAAGGACAGCAACACCGGCACAGGAGACGATAATACTCCGGATGGTGCCGAAGACACAGAACACCCGGACAAACAAACTGCCGAACAAGACAATCGGGAGGACGGCAAGTCAGCCCTAATGAACAGGCCATAGAAGAAGACTCGGAGGACGGCAGTTATCATCCGCTCTCCGAGGAGGAGGTGAGCCTCAGCAACGAAGATTTCATCTTGCCTGAGGAACCTCTTGAGCAGGAGCGCTTTAAGCTTTAGCTAATAGCCACTGCAAGGAGCCTGAAAAAGAAGCAGCAGCAACTTCAAGCTGATCAAGACCTGCTCAATGACAGATGGACCAATATCTTGGCAGCCGAGGAATACGGCCTTAAGTGCCTAGCCAAAAGCTACCCGAAGCGCAAATTGCTACCTCAGTTCGATGACGACGTGGCAGCGCCGGCACCAGCATCGCGCAATGCGGCGGACCGACCACTACACGGTCGGGATAAAACGGCAAATCGAGCCAAAAACCAGACTATCCCACCCCGCTGTAAAAGCAGGGATAAGACAGCTCGGGGTTATACATATGACCTTCGTCAAGACCTGGACAGTAGAGTAGGACATACAAGATCGATCTACGGATTGCGAGGACGTGCCCTGACACGCGAGGACGACTATCTATTCGGGCGCGACAAACCCAGTCACGTCTGAGCCGAAAACCGCAGACGAACTCCATCAGAGCTACGTCGTGATGCGGCCCGATATAGGGGTGTCGCACACCCCTTTTGCTTCACTGACGAAGTAATGGATCATCAATTCCCAGAAGGGTTTAAACCCATAAACATCAAATCATACGATGGAACAACCGATCCCGCGGTATGGATCGAGGATTTTATTCTCCACATCCACATGGCCCGCGGGGATGATCTTCACGCAATCAAATACCTCCCACTAAAACTCAAAGGAGTAGCTCGGCACTGGCTAAACAGTCTGCCTGAAAATTCTATCGGCAGCTGGGAGGACTTGGAAGAAGCTTTCCTTGAAAACTTCCAAGGTACATATGTCCGGCCACCAGATGCCGATGACTTAAGTCACATAGTCCAACAGCCTGGAGAGTCAGCTAGGAAATTCTGGACTAGGTTCCTAACTAAAAAGAACCAGATCGTCGACTGTCCGGATGCCGAAGCCCTAGTGGCCTTTAAACATATCATCTGCGATGAATGGCTCACCCGCCACGTTGGTCAGGAAAAACCGAAATCCATGGCAGGCCTTACGGCACTCATGACTCGCTTCTGTGCGGGTGAGGATAGTTGGCTGGCCCGCAGTAAAAACACAGCAAGCAAAATAGGCACCTCCGGGGGAAAAATAGCAACGGCAAGCTCCGACGCAACACACACAAACGTCAAAGCAATGGCAATAACACCGATGACACGACAGTCAACGCCGATTCAGTGGCTCCAAGTCCGGTCAGCGGAAAAAGCCATACAAAAGGAACAATCAGGGACCATCCAGCTTGGACCGCATACTTGATCGTCCGTGCCAAATCCACGGCACTCCAGACAAACCTGCCAATCATACCAACAAGGATTGTTGGGTTTTTAAACAGGCCTGCAAGTTAAATGCTGAAAACAAGGAGAAGGGATCGCAAAGCGAGGACGATGACGAGGAGCCCCGGCAACCGAACACAGGGGGACAAAAGAAGTTTCCCCCTCAGTTCAAAATGGTGAACATGATATACGCCACACACATCCCTAGGAGGGAGCGCAAACGCGCACTCAGGGACATCTATGCGATAGAGCCAGTCGCCCCAAAATTCAATCCATGGTCGTCATGCCCGATCACCTTTGATCGCCGGGACCATCCGACCAGTATCCATCATGGCGGTTCAACCGCACTGGTCCTCGACCCAATCATTGATGGATTCCACATGACGCGAGTCCTCATGGACAGTGGCAGCAACCTCAATCTGCTCTATCAGGATACAGTGCGCAAAATGGCATTGACCCATCACGGATCAAGCCCACAAGGACTACCTTTAAAGGAGTCATACCAGGTGTGGAGGCTCGCTATACGGGCTCAATTACGCTCGAGGTTGTCTTCGGATCTCCGGACAACTTCCAAAGCGAAGAGTTAATCTTTGATATCGTCCCTTTTCGCAGCGGCTATCACGCACTGCTCGGACGAACCGCATTTGCTCGATTCAATGCGGTGCCTCATTATGCTTACCTCAAGATCAAGATGCCCGGGCCACGCGGCGTCATAACATTTAATGGAAACATGGAACGTTCCCTCCGTAACGAGGAACACACTGCTGCCTTTTCAAGCTCAAGATGCCCGGGCCACGCGGCGTCGTAACAGCAGAAGTACAGAGCGGCCTTTTCAAGCAGAACCTTAATTCGGCGGCCAAGCTCCCGGACACTGTGAAGAGGGTCCGGACCACTCTGCAGCAGGACAGTTCGGCTCATCAAGAGCTCGACTAGCAATTTGGCCTCCGTCCCAGTCCCACTGAAGTGGCGGTGTTTGTACCACGCATACATAACTATGCACTCAAAATACCATGGGCATAGACGGAGGCATAATCAGCTTGTGATCCGCAATACGGCTCGACCACTCCTGGACGCACATACTTTCACTACTTCTCTTTCCCCTTTTCAGGTCTCTTTTCCACAGGCTTTCCCTAATGGCTTGATCATTGGTCGATCAAAGGACCAACACCAAGATGGCAAGAAGCACAAGCGCACAGGGGAATTTCTAGGTGTTTTCTTTAAACGATCACTCTACCTATTTTTAGGACCCACACGCAGCTCTCCCTTGGTCGCGGCATGTCAAATAGCCTGTCGCTTATCGCACTATTTGTATCAATGCACTTTGACGTATTAATAAAACTGTAATGAAAACAGTTCACGGCCCAAATTCTGCGGGCCTAACTCATTACCTTTGCTCATTTTTTGTTTTCTTTTATTTTCTGTTAATAACCTTACCAAGTAGCACCCGTACACTTTGGTACGTTTCCATTTGCCAGGGGCTTCATAGCGCCCCGCACTACGGCAACAAAGTCCGAACACTTTTTTAGTACAGTTTGGCACCCCGAATTTAGCATTATATGTACTGGCTCCGAATCATGTCTTTGGTCAATAGTTGGGTTGCCCGGCTCCTGTGCTTGCTACCTTACGTTCCGCTATATCGGCTAGGGTAGTAAAGGGAGAACTACTGCGATTGTGCCCTGGTTCATCCGGATGAGCACCTCAGTAGAGAAAGCCAAAAACTGACTGTTATGATGCGGCGAGAGCCGGTTAGCTCTTCGGAGGTCTCAAATCGTTAGAGGTTTTTTCCGCATTAAGCGATGAATCGGTTTGTGTCCAACCAGGTGTTCGCAGAATCCCCCAGTTCGGACCTCCGAATACCAGGGGTTGCGCCTAAAATTTTACTGTCGAACTCCTATGGCTAAGTGAGGGTGATAAAGCATTATAGTCTGATTGCCTTGTTCGTTGCGCTAAACACCTCCTTCAAGGACCAAATAATTGGATCAAGAGTGTTTAGATTCCATCCCGAACACCCCCGTATTACCTACGTGGGGGCTGAAGCCGACGACTGGCCAACTCTCAGATTTAATAAAAATGGCCGCGCAGGAGGTAAAAATCTAACACAAAGCATTACATTACATAAATTGTCTTTGTTTCATACTACAGGGTGAGATAAAATATGAATGCATTCATTCAAAGATCATGTCTTTTGCACACTGCTCTGCCACAATGCAGGACCCATCAAGGACGTCTCCAAAATATCGCTCGGGTGTGCGGTGCTCCTTGCCCTCAGGCGGCCCCTCGGTCGCTAGCTTGACGGCGTCCATCTTCGCCCACCACACCTTGACATAGGCGAAGGCCAGGCGCGCGCCTTTGATGCAGACCGACCGCTTGACGACGTCCAGCCGAGGACAGGCATCCACCAGCCGCTTCACGAGGCCGAAGTAGCTGCTGGGTATAGCTTCGGCAGGCCACAGCCGGATTATTAAATCCTTCATGGCCAGCTCGGCCACCCTATGCAGCTCGACCAGTTGTTTCAGTTGATCGATGAAGGGCACTGGATGTTCTAGCGCAAGGTACTGCGAAAAGAACAGCTTCTCCATCGAGCTCCCTTCTTCGGCCCTAAAGAACTCCGCAGCGTCTGACACGCTGCGCGGCAGGTCCGCAAACGCCCCTGTGGAACTCCGAATTCGGGTTAGCAAGAAATACTTCTTCTTCAAATACTTGCTTTGCATACTAAACGCCTTACCCACTGTGATCCTCTTCGCCTCCTGGATCTCCTGGAGGGCGCCATGGGCTTCAACCCGGGCCTCTTCCACACTTTGACGAGCCTTGGTGAGTTCGTTCTCTCGAGCTGAAACATCACCCTCCAAGGCATCGCACTTTTTCACCGCGTCCTGGAGCTCTTGCTGGACATCCTTCAGCCTGGCCTTGAGCTTTTTGCGGGCGGCTTGCTCCTTGGCAGCTTTCTCCTCAGCTTCGGCCAGGGCCTTTTTCAGGGCCTCGACCTCGGTCATCGCTCTTGCACAAGTCATGACATCACAGTCAATAAACATCATCTATTCTTTCTGAATATATAGCGAGTCATCGCATACCTTGCTGCTCTTCCAGCTGCTTCCTCGCTTGGACGAGCTCTCCCTTGGCCCGCTCCAGCCTCTGCTTTAGTCCGGATACTTTGGTAGTGTGTGAGGTCGCGGCCAGCAACGATGCCTGCTTATTCATATAAGACACATTTTGTTAGTTCCCTGCGAAATTATTTGATCCCCTATCCGGCTTTTCTTTCCGAACAACGGACAGTGTCTCAGGGGCTACTGTCTATAATGGGACTTCTCTCTTTTTGCATCGCTTACCTCAAAACCTGACAGCAGGCCGCTGCAGGCTTCGGTCAGTCTGCTTTTGACGGACCGAACCTTCTCAATCACCGTATCCATAAGGATACAGTGTTCATCCACAATGGAAGCGCCTCGTAGCGCTTCCACCAGATTGTTCGATGCCTCTGGTTGGACAGAGGTCACCGGTGGGATGGGCGCGCCTCCTTCTTTCGAGGGAGGCTGCTTGCCGGATTCCGGAGCCTTCTGGTTCTCCGGAACCGTATTGGGTTGGGGGCTGAATTTAACTTGGCCCCCATCATCAGTCCCCACGGGGATCTGTTCCCCCATGTGTCCGGCGGCCGAGGTCTCTGATAACCCGCAAGTATACGGGATCAATTGTAGCCTCTTTCGATAAGTAAGAGTGTTGAACCCAACGAGGAGCTAAAGGTAGAACACATATTCCCTCAAGTTCTATCAACCACCGATACAACTCTACGCATGCTTAGCGTTCGCTTTACCTAGAACAAGTATGAAACCAGAAGTACTTTGTAGGTGTTGTTGGATAGGTTTGCAAGATAATAAAGAGCACGTAAATAAAAATTAGGGGCTGTTTAGATAAAGAAGCAATAAAGTAAATATAGCGAGTGTGGAAAAGTGGTGGTAGGAGTTGTGGAATTATCCCTAAGCAATTGACTACTTTACTAGACCGATAGCAAGTTTTATGTGGGAGAGGCCACTGCTAGCATGTCATCCCTGACTTGGAATTCTATGCACTTATGATTGGAACTATTAGCAAGCATCCGCAACTACTAACGTTCATTAAGGTAAAACCCAACCATAGGATTAAGATATATTGGTCCCCCTTTCATCCCGTATGCGTCAATTTCTATGCTAGGTAGAAGCTTCTGTCACTCTTGCCCTCCAATACATAGTCCTATCAACATACAACTAACCCTATGGTGTGATCCACGCGCGCGCTCATATGATGGGCACCAAAGGACAGCAACATAACCACAAGCAAATTAAATCAATCATAGCAATTCATCAACCACCAATAGGACAACGAAAATCTACTCAGACATCATAAGATGGCAACACATCATTGGATAATAATATGAAGCATAAAGCACCATGTTCAAGTAGAGGGTACAACGGGTTGCGGGAGAGTGGACCACTGAATATAGATGGGGGAAGGTGATGGAGATGTTGGTAGATCGCGGTGATGATGATGGCCCCCAGCGGTGTTCCGGCGCCACTGGAAGCAAGGGGGGAGAGCCCCCTTCTTCTTCTTCTTCCTTGACCTTCTCCCGAGATGGGAGAAGGGTTTCCCCTCTGGTCCTTGGCTCCCATTGAGGGAGTCCTGGATAAGGGGGTATCCGGACAGCCGGACTATATACTTTGGCCGGACTGTTGGACTATGAAGATACAAGATTGAAGACTTCGTCCCGTGTCCGGATGGGACTCTCCTTTGCGTGGAAGGCAAGCTTGGCGATTCGGATATGTAGATCTCCTTCTTTGTAACCGACTCTGTGTAACCCTAGCCCCCTTCGGTTTCTATATAAACCGGAGGGTTTAGTCCGTAGGACTAACAAGAACAATCATAATCATAGGCTCTAGGGTTTAGCCTCTACGATCTCGTGGTAGATCAACTCTTGTAATACTCATATCATCAAGATCAATCAAGCAGGAAGTAGGGTATTACCTTCATCGAGAGGGCCCGAACCTGGGTAAACATTGTGTCCCCCGCCTCTTGTTACCATTAGCCTTAGACGCACAGTTCGGGACCCCCTACCCGAGATCCGCCGGTTTTGACACCGACATTGGTGCTTTCATTGAGAGTTCCACTGTGTTGTCACGATAAGGCTTGATGGCTCCCTCAATCATCTATAATGATGCGATCCAGGGTGAGGTTTCCCCCCCGGACAGCCCTTCGTATTCGGCGGCTTCGCACTGCGGGCCAACTCACTTGGCCATCTGGAGCAGATCGATAGCTACGCCCCTGGCCATCAGGTCAGGTTTGGAAGCTTGAACTATACGGCTGACATCCGCGGAGACTTGATCTTCGACGGATTTGAGCCTAGGACAGGTGCGCCGAACAGTCACGAGGAGCATGACCTAGATCTGCCATCGGACGATGTTTGGGAGATCGCGCCTGCGGCTGCCCCGGCTCTTAATCTGGAGCAGATCGTGCCATCCGAGGACGGGTGGATGGACCCCGCCACGGAGGCCGCACACTCAGCGGCGATAGAGCCGAACACAGGCTTCGCCTCCAATGAGGCATGTGTCATCGGACCCTCGGACTCATCTCCGGCCATAGGCTCCGAACCGCGTGCATCCGTGCCTGTCGAATCTGATTGGGCACCGATCATGGACTTCACCTCCGCGGATATCTTTCAGCACTCGCCCTTGGGCGATGTACTAAATTCATTAAAGTCTCTCTCCCTGTCAGGAGACTCGCAGCCGAACTATGTCTGGCTCGAGTGGGAAGCGAACGACGAAGAAATTCGTTCGCCACCCACCACCCACTTAATAGCCACTGTCGACGACTTAACCGAGATGCTTGATTTCGACTCCGAAGACATCGACGGTATGGACGACGATGCTGGAGAAGAACAGGAACCACCGCCCACAGGGTGCTGGACAGCCACCTCATCATATGATATATACATGGTGGATACACCCAGAGAAAGTGACGGCGAGGAACGGAAGGATGCAACGTAGGATAATCCCCTTGATAAGCAACCAAGCGACGGCGTCGGCGCCGCTCCAAATCCCGCCACAGTAAAAACAGCGATAACATCGCAAGAGAAAATAATACCCCGAACGACCCCATGGACCCAGCGATGGAGCAGGATGAGCCGGGGGACGCCGAACATAGACCGGAGCGGCTGTCTGATCATAATGACGGCGGAGATAACACTCATAAACCTGCCTCTGGAGAGGAGGATAGTCTGGGCGGCGATGCATTCAGCTCGGAAAAGCAATTGGAACAAGAAGACCTTCGCGAAGTGCTTATTGCCACCACAAGGAGCTTGAAGAAGCAGAAGCAAAGGCTTAAGGCCGCGCGGGATACGCTCAACGGCAGATGGAACAAAGTGCTCAACACTGAAGAAAAATACGGCGGCGATCGCCACACCAAGAGCCACCCAAGACGCAAGCTTCTGCCTGAATTCGACGACTAGGTTATAAAGCCCATACCGCCGAAAAATAATACAGCCGACCGGCCGGACCAACCACTCCGTGGCCGAGACAAAGCGGCTAACCATGCCGCACACAAAGCGCACGATTTACGTGAGCACCTGGACAAAAAAGCCGGTATGGCCAGGTCCATCTATGGATCTAGGAAGCGTGCTCCGACACAGGATCAGGGCCGCCTAAACGATTATATTGATCGAATAATAGCTCGGAATCAACACCGAACACCACAACCATCGGAAGCATCCAAATACAGGGGTGCCGCACACCCCCTGTGCTTCACCGGTGAGGTGCTGGATCATGAATTTCCATAGGGATTCAAACCCGTAAACATAGAAGCATACGACGGAACGACAGACCCTAGGGTCTGGATTGAGGACTTTATCCTTCATATCCACATGGCTCGCGGAGATGATCTCCACGCCATTAAATACCTGCCCCTCAAGTTGAAAGGACCAGCTCGGCATTGGTTGAAAAGCCTTCCCAAAAACTCAATTGGAAGTTTGGAGGAACTTGAGGATGCTTTCAGGGCCAATTTCCAAGGGACCTTTGTCCGACCTCCGGATGCAGACGATCTAAGTTACATAATTCAACAACCCGGAGAGTCAGCCCGAAAGCTTTGGAACAGATTTCTCACTAAGAAGAATCAAATTGTCGACTGCCCGGACGCCGAAGCCTTAGCGGCTTTCAAGCATAGCGTCTGGGACGAATGGCTCGCTAGACACCTCGGCCAGGAAAAGCCGAGGACAATGGCAGCCCTCACAAGCCTTATGACCCGCTTTTGCGCGGGCGAGGACAGTTGGTTGGCCCGCAGTGGTACCAACGACCCAGGCACATCCGAAGGCAGGGATGGCAACGGAAAGCCACGGCGCAATAAAAATAAGCGTTGAAATAATGAAGACAGCCCAGACAATACGGCGGTCAACACCGGATTCAGGGGCTCTCGACCTGGTCAACGGAAGAAGCCATTCAAGGGCATTAGAGATGGACCGTCCAGCCTAAACAGGATTCTAGACAAATTATGTCAGATTCATGGCACCCCTGAAAGACCTGCAAATCATACCAACAGAGAATGTTGGGTCTTCAAGTAGGCCGGCAAACTAAACGCCGAACACAAGGGGAAGGAGACGCCAAGTGAAGACGAGGATGAGCCCCGCTAGCCGAACACTGGGGGACAGAAGAAATTTCCACCAGAGGTCAAAACAGTACACATGATTTATGCTGCAGAACCCGTCGTCCCCAAGTTAAACCCATGGGCGGCCTGCCCGATCTCTTTCGGTCGCAGGGATCATCCGACTAGTGTCCGGCAGGGAGGTCCGGCTGCCTTGGTGCTCGACCCAATAATTAACGGATACCATCTCACATGAGTCCTTATGGACGGCGGCAGTACTATCAATCTGATATATCAGGACACTGTCCGCAAAATGGGGATAGACCCATTAAGAATTAGCCAAAGCACTACTACCTTTAAAGGAGTAATACCGGGCGCAGAGGCCCGCTGTACGGGCTCTCTAACATTAGAGGTTGTATTCAGTTCTCCCGACAACTTCCGAAGCGAAGAACTAACCTTTGGCATCGCTCCATTCCAAAGCGGCTACCATGCACTACTCGGAAGAACGGCCTTCGCCCGTTTTAATGTAGTTCCACATTAAGCTTATCTTAAACTCAAGATGCCCGGTTCACGTGGCGTCATCTCAATCAGCGGAAATATAGAGCATTCTCGGTGTGCGGAAGAATATGCCGTGGCTCTAACAGCCAGACCAACTCCCCAACCCGAATAAATGATCGGTCGTCAAGACCACGGACGCGGATAGACGTGTCTGGCGCACCACTAGTTGTAGCAGCCCAGATAAACCTGAGCTTGGTTGGCGGACACGCCCCCACATGTGGTGCTAGGGGCTGCCCGCACGTATAAATGCTCATAATCCGGCTAGATCCTATTAGTAAATTAATAGATTGCATTTTTATGGTTTATTAAGAATAACCAACTTTTCGCATGATTACCAGATTCTCTCACCTAGGTTTTCTCTTTTTTGCAGACGATCATCGTGCTACACCCTTCCAGGATACGGCACAACGGAGACAAAGGCGCAGACGTGCAGCAGGGCCCCGGTCAAAGGTTTTTTTTAGATTAAGACCCTGCATAAACCTTTTTTAATGTCTCTTGTTGATTCACACCCTCTGGATACTTTACACAACCGAGTGGGGTAACGGCGTTATTGGCATTTCGCCATGCCAAGATTAATGCATGTACCTGGAAATTTAGGGCTCATTATCGAGGGAGTTACTCAGCCCAAAATATGTTATAAAGTCCGAATACCTTAGGGAGTCTTCGGCGTCGCGAGTTTGGCCTTATATGCATCAGCTCCGAATCATGTCTTTGGTCAAATGTTGGGTTTGCCCTGCTCCCGTGTTTTGATACCTTACGTTCCGCTCTATCGGCTAAGGTGCCACCGGGAGAACTACTGCGATTGTGCCCCGGTTCATCTGGGCGAGCACCTCAGTAGAGAAAGCTGAAAACTGACTGTCATGATAAAGCGAGAGACTGGTCAACCACTCGATGACTCATCGGAATCTTCGGGATTCCTCCGCATTAATGAAGGACCGTTTCCCGGTCATGTATGTGCACCGTATTCGGATGAGCGCGGACATACCAGGGGCTATATAGTAGTCCCACCGTCAAACTCCTATGGCTAAGTGAAAGTGTTAAAGCAATATAGTCCGATTGCCTTGTTCGCCGCGCTATCACCTCCTCAAACGAACCAAGACGTTGGATCAAGTGTGATTATGCGCTTTACCGAACACCCCCGCATTATATGCGTGGGGGCTGAAGCCGACGACTGCAATCTTTCAGGTTATATACATATATACATAAACGGCCGCACAGGAGGCACTTAATACTTTACAGGCAGAAGTATAAAAATAGCCTTTATAATCAAAATAGCATTGTTTTACAATCAACATACATGTGATTAGAACATGGTACTTTTTGAGCACTGAGCCTCTATTAAACGGGCACCTTCTAGCACTTCTTCAAAATAGTGCTCGGACGAATCCTGGCCTCCGGTCGGACCCCTGGTTGCAATGGCGGTGGCCTCCATCTCTGCCCAGTATGTCTTAACACGGGCAAGAGCCATCCGCGCACCCTCTATGCACGCCGACCTCTTTATAGCGTCAATATGCGGCACAACGCGAAGAAATCGTTGCACTAAACCGAAATAACTTTACGGACTTGGTTCCTTCGGCCAAAGATGATCCACGACAGACCTCATGGCAACCCGGACAACCTATGGAGCTCGGCCCACTCGGCCATTTGTTCATTTAACAGCAGCGGACGCTTTGGAGCACTGAACTGCGACCAGAACAACTTTTCCACCTCATGATCCTCTTGATCTTTGAAATACTCAGTCGCATCAGCAGCACTCTTTGCTAAGTCCAGGTATGCGTCTGCAGCACTCCATAATTTATCGAGAGGGGCATACTTAGGATCGCCGAACTTCGTCCGTAATAGGAAAGGCTTCCCAGCCATGATATCTCCGGCTTGGCGAAGCTCCTCCCGCGCCGCTCTGATTCCAGAGCGCACTTCCTTGGCTGCTTCTAAGGCCTTCTTCAAGTCAGTCGCTTTCGTCTGGTTCTCCCTCTCGAGGAGCTCATAGCGGCCGGTGGAATTTTGCAGCTCAAGAGCCATGTTGGCTATTTTCTCTTCGCTCTAGCAATGAGCAGCCTGTTCGGCTTTCAACTCTTCGGCTGCCTTCAGGGCAGCCGCATCACTTCTTCTGGCTTGCTCCTTGGCTCGGGCAAGTTCCGCCCGCAGGATCTCCACGGCAGCAGCTCCATCTGCAATCGAAGCATATTATAGATACTAGCATAATGCTCCTCTTAATATTCGCTGACCATCCAAAAATACATACCTTGTGCCTCGTCAAGCCGCTTGTTCACAAGCACGATGTCGGCGTCGGCCACGTCAAGCTGCCGCCTCAGTTCGGCAAAATCAGCAGTCCGGTTAGCCGCCGGACCCTCAGCCGCCTGCACATGAAAGCAGTGCGGTCATTACCTGGGACTATGATCCTCTGTTCGCCGCTGGTCGGCAACCAGAGTCTCAGGGGCTACTATCTATACAGAGCACACCTATCATGTGTGGTACGGTCAAAAATATGTATATTACTTTGCGTACCTCAAAGCCTCTTAGCAGGCTTGTAAAAGCTTCATTTAACCCGCTCTTAGCGGATGAAATCCTCTCAATCACCATGCCAATTAAGGTACGATGCGCCTCTGAGATAGCCGCTTGCTCCAAAAGACCCATCAATGCATCCGGTTGGGCACCGAAAAATCCCGGGCTCTTTCCGTTGCTCTCCTTGGGAGCCGGATACTCCAGACTTCGAGCGGCCGAAGAGTTACCTTCTGGCCTTTGCGGATCAGGAGAAATCCTCCGCGACGACACCTCAGGGTTGTCTATCTCGCGATGCGGGGAAGCAGGAGAAGGCGTCTCGCTCTCCATCATCTTCGGAAGAAGATCCCCCGAAGATGAACTTTGTTGAGAAGGGCTAGGAGCCGGACTGCAAAACATGTGTCCTGGTTGTTATTCTCAGAGAAGGAAAAAGATATATTTGTCAAAGTGCCTTTGTTCACTTACGGCTCGGTTGATGGCTGGCCCCCTTGCAGGCGCTATGCGGCAAGGATGCCTTCCGGGCCGGGGCCCCCTGGCGAAGGTTTCTTCCCTCGTTTGGAAGCCTCCATTTCCAAATCTTCAGGGGCGCCCCTCTTCTTCCCATGGGGAGAGGGGGTTTTTGATTCACCTCTCCGATCACCCTCCTTTGCGGAGGTACCAATTCCCCCAGTTTGGATGTGTAATGCATGAAGCCCGCTCTCGGCTTCTCTGCGCCTCCCTTCATCTTCTCCTGATGGCACTTGGTAGGGTGCGCGCTCCAGCATCCTGGCTAGAACAGGATTCGGCGAGCCTTCAGGAAGAGGGGCCGAGCACCTGATCCTCTCCGCCTTCCTTATCCAATCCTGGCCGAGGGTGATTTGTCAGAATGATGTTATAACAAACATAATAATGGTGTGTTCGGTTGCAGAGTTACTTACTTGGGTATCTGGACGGTTGCAGTTCAGACCCGCATCCTCGGTGGTGTCCGGACACTTTATTCGTGGTCCGAAGAATAATTGATACATCCCTTCGAGCGTCACGCCGAAGAAGTGCTGAATAGTTCGCGGTCCTTCTGGGTTGAACTCCCACATATGGAGAGGGCGACGTTTCCATGGCGGGACCCGTCGGACCATCATTACTTGTATTACCTAGACGAGACTGACGTCCCTCCTAAGGAGATCTTGGATGCGGCTTTGCAATGTCAGCACGTCATTACTTGGCCCCCAATCCAGCCCTTTGTTGACCCATGACGCGAGTTGAGGCGGAGGGCCCGGGCGAAAGGCTGGGGTGGCCACCCACTTTGTACCCCCGGGGGCAGTGATGTAAAACCACTCCCGCTGGCATAATTCGGACACCTCCGGGAAGGAACCCTTCAGCCATGGGGCGTCGGCACCTTTTCTTATTATAGCGCCCCCGCACTCTGCGTGTCGCCCCTCGATCATCTTCGGCTTCACATTGAAGGTCTTGAGCCATAAGCCGAAGTGTGAGGTAATGCGGAGGAAGGCCTCACACACGACGATAAACGACGAGATGTGAAGGATGGAATCTGGAGCTAGGTCATGGAAATCTAGCCCGTAATAGAACATGAGCCCTCTTACGAAGGGATCAAGACTAAAGCCAAGCCCTCGAAGGAAGTGGGAAACAAATACAACACTCTCGCTGGGTTCGGGAGTGGGGATAACCTGCCCTTGAGCAGGTAACCGGTGGGATATTTCGACGGTCAGATACCTAGCCTCCCTAAGCTTCTTGATATCCTCCTCTGTCACAGAAGAGGCCATCCACCGGCCTTGAAGGTTGGATCCGGACATGATTGAAGGTCCAAAGCGCTTAGCCTGAGCCTTGGGTGTTGGAACTCGAGGTAAGGGACGGGAAGGATCGGGCGTGGAAAGAAAAGGATAGGTCTGGACCTCTTTATAAAGGGGGTGAATATCAAGCATCCT
Organism: Aegilops tauschii subsp. strangulata; assembly: GCF_002575655.3. Taxonomy (NCBI): domain Eukaryota; kingdom Viridiplantae; phylum Streptophyta; class Magnoliopsida; order Poales; family Poaceae; genus Aegilops; species Aegilops tauschii. The sequence goes on along the minus strand of NC_053041.3, from coordinate 553,960,337 downwards.
CCGCGTGACCGTTTGGAACTTGCCTAAAACCGTGGAGTTATATCAGTAACCTGATTGGGTTAACCACGCCCATATTGATGAGAATCTCGCGATAAGGGGGACACGATCTCTGCTTCGACAAGACGTGCCAATAAAACCGCCTCGCAATACGTGTTATGGCAGGCAGGGAGAAAACGGTTCGAATAATGACCGGCCCGCGGCGTGATGTCACGCTATGGAAAGTTGTCAGCAGATTAGATTTGTGAAATATATTCTCTCTACGGTGTTATGTGGAATTTGTTTTGCAGAGCCGGACACGATCCTCGTGTTCACAATCTTCTACGGAGTATTCGGAGAAGGAACCCGCCTTGCAATGCCGAAGACAATCTGCGCGTCGGACTCATCGTCATTAAAGCCTGGTTCAGGGGCTACTGAGGGAGTCCTGGATAAGGGGGTATCCGGACATCTGGACTATATACTTTGGCCGGACTGTTGGACTATGAAGATACAAGATTGAAGACTTCGTCCCGTGTCCAGATGGGACTCTCCTTTGCGTGGAAGGCAAGCTTGGTGATTCGGATATGTAGATCTCCTTCTTTGTAACCGACTCTGTGTAACCCTAGCCCCCTCCGGTGTCTATAAAAACCGGAGGGTTTAATCCGTAGGACTAACAACAACAATCATAATCATAGGCTAGCTTCTAGGGTTTAGCCTCTACGATCTCGTGGTAGATCAATTCTTGTAATACTCATATCATCAAGATTAATCAAGCAGGAAGTAGGGTATTACCTCCATCGAGAGGGCCCGAACCTGGGTAAACATTGTGTCCCCCGCCTCCTGTTACCATTAGACTTAGACGCACAGTTCGGGACCCCCTACCCGAGATCCACCGGTTTTGACACCGACACCCATGGCGTGGGAGGGGCGAGAGCCCCTCCGAGATTGGATCTGTCTCTCTGTCTCTCTCTGTTTCTGCATTCTTCCCTGGCTTCCGTTTCACCGTTTCATGTATATATGGAGATCCATAACTCCGATTGGATTGAAACCTTCGCCCAGATCTTTTTCCAAAAATTAGCTTTCTTGCGGCCGAAGAAGAGCAGCAACCGCCTTACGGGTGGCCCAGGAGGGTGGCAGGCACGCCTAGTAAGGGCAGGCACGCCCCCTGTCTCGTGGCCACCTCGGACACCGTTTCGCGTTGATTCTTCCTCCGGACAATCCCAAATATTCCAAAATAATTCTCCGTTCGTTTTTATCCCGTTTGGATTCTGTTTGATATTGGGTTTCTGTGAAACATAAACATGCAACAAACAGGAATTGGCACTGGGCACTGGATCAATATGTTAGTCCCAAAAAATAGTATAAAAAGTTGCCAAAAGTATATGAAAGTTGAATAATATTGGCATGGAACAATCAAAAATTATAGATACGATGGAGACGTATCAGCATCCCCAAGCTTAATTCCTGCTCGTCCTCGAGTAGGTAAATGATAAAAAAGATAATTTTTGATGTGGAATGCTACCTAGCATAATCTTGATCATGTAATCTAATCATGGCATGAATATTAAGACACGATTGATTCAAGGCAATAGTCTATCATTTGACATAAAAACAATAATACTTCAAGCCTACTAATAAAGCAATCATGTCTTTTCAAAATAACATGGCCAAAGAAAGTTATCCCTACAAAATCATATAGTCTGGCTATGCTCCATCTTCACCACACAAAATATTCAAATCATGCACAACCCCGATGACAAGCCAAGCAATTGTTTCATACTTTTGACATTATCAAACCTTTTCAACTTTCACGCAATACATGAGTGTGAGCCATGGATATAGCACTATAGGTGGAATAGAATATGATGGTGGGGGTTATGTGGAGAAGACAAAAAAGGAGAAAGTCTCACATCGACGCGGCTAATCAACGGGCTATGGAGATGCCCATCAATTGATGTCAATGCAAGGAGTAGGGATTGCCATGCAACGGATGCACTAGATCTATAAGTGTATGAAAGCTCAAACTGAAACTAAGTGGGTGTGCATCCAACTTGCTTGCTCATGAAGACCTAGGGCATTTGAGGAAGCCCATCATCAGAATATACAAGCCAAGTTATATAATGAAAATTCCCACTAGTATATGAAAGTGACAATATAGGAGACTCTCTATATGAAGAACATGGTGCTAATTTGAAGCACAAGTGTGGTAAAAGGATAGTAACATTGCCCCTTCTCTGTTTTTCTCTCATTTTTTTTATTTTTTTTATTTTTTTTTGGTGGGCTTCTTTGGCCTCTTTTTTTTATTTGGGCTTCTTTGGCCTCTTTTATTTTTCATAAAGTCCGGAGACTCATCCCGACTTGTGGGGGAATCATAGTCTCCATCATCCTTTCCTCACTGGGGCAATGCTCTAATAATGATGATCATCACACTTTTATTTACTTACAACTCAATATTAAAACTTGATATCTAGAACAAAGATATGACTCTATATGAATGCCTCCGACGGTGTACCGGGATGTGCAATGATCTAGCGTAGCAATGACATCAAAAAATGGACAAGCCATGAAAACATCATGCTAGCTATCTTACGATCATGCAAAGCAATATGACAATGAATGCTCAAGTCATGTATATGATGATGATGGAAGTTGCATGGCAATATATCTCGGAATGGCTATGGAAATGCCATGATAGGTAGGTATGGTGGCTGTTTTGAGGAAGATATAAGGAGGCTTATGTGTGATAGAGCGTATCGTATCACGGGGTTTGGATGCACCGGCGAAGTTTGCACCAACTCTCTAGGTGAGAAAGGGCAATGCACGGTACCGAAGAGGCTAGCAATGATGGAAGGGTGAGAGTGCGTATAATCCATGGACTCAACATTAGTCATAAATAACTCACATACTTATTGCAAAAATCTATTAGTCATCGAAACATAGTACTACGCGCATGCTCCTAGGGGGATAGATTGGTAGGAAAAGACCATCGCTCGTCCCCAACCGCAACTCATAAGGAAGACAATCAATAAATAAATCATGCTCCGACTTCATCACATAACGGTTCACCATACGTGCATGTTTCGGGAATCACAAACCTCAACACAAGTATTTCTACAATCCACAACTACCCACTAGCATGACTCTAATATCACCATCTTTATATCGCAAAACTATTGCAAGGAATCAAACATATCATATTCAGCGATCTACAAGTTTATGTAGGATTTTATGACTAACCATGTGAATGACCAATTCCTGTCATCTCTCTAAATAGATATAAGTGAAGAAAGAGAGTTTAATTCTTTCTACAAAAGATCTGCCCATGCTCTAACAAATATAAGTGAAGCAAAAGAGCATTCTACAAATGGTGGTTTTCTATGTGAAGAGAAACAGGCAATCCAAACTTCAAATGATATGAGTGAAGCACATGAAGCATTCTATAAAGCCATACTCAAAAGATTTAAGTGAAGTGCAAAGAGCATTCTATAAATCAACCAAGGACTATCTCATACCAGCATAATTCATAAAGGAAAAATGAAAACTAAATGCAAAAGACGCTCCAAGGCTTGCACATATCGCATGAACGAAACGAATCCGAAAACATACCGATACTTGTTGAAGAAAGAGGGGATGCCTTCTGGGGCATCCCCAAGCTTAGACGCTTGAGTCTCCTTGAATATTTACTTGGGGTGCCTCGGGCATCCCCAAGCTTGAGCTCTTGCCTCTCTTCCTTCTTCTCACATCGAGACCTTCTCAATTATCGAACACTTCATCCACACAAAACTTCAACAGAAAACTCGGTAAGATCTGTTAGTATAATAAAGCAAATCACTACTCTAAGTACTGTTGCAAACCAATTCATATTTTGTTTTTGCATTGTGTCTACTGTAATATAGCTTTTACATGGCTTAATCCACTGATATAAATTGATAGTTTCATCAAAACAAGCAAACTATGCATCAAAAACAGAATCTGTCAAAAACATAACAGTCTGTAGAAATATGAACATTCACCATACTTCTGGTACCCCAAAAATTCTACCAAAATTAGGAAAAATAAAAAATTTGTATAGCAAGACATTGCAAAAGGAATCTGAACCATTTGATGTTCCAGGTAAAAATGTAAAATCTCGCACTACAGACAAAGTTTCTGTCCTGCACCGTACAAACCAACAAGCATTGTAAACATCCTAAAGGCAAACCTTAGCACATTATTTTTATTTCTAAACTTTATAAAAGCACAAAATAGAAATAAATGACTCTCTAAAACTTCCGGGTTGTCTCCTTGGCAGCGCTTTCCTTAAATCCATTAAGCTAGGCATATAGTGCTCAAGTAGTGAATCCACCCGGATCCCAAGGTATATCAAAGCCAATTTTAATTAGCAATGATTTGTAATTTAGTAGTGAGCACAAAGTAACATATATCATGTAATGACGAAATCTAACTCTCTTCCTATGCATCGGCATGTCATAAAAGAACAATTCATGCACACCAAGTAAAGGCCAATGCATAGTATACACAGTTTCTTGCAATTTTATCGTATTGGAAACATGGAGAGGTGGAGATATAGTTCCTCTCTCATAATAATTGCAAGTAGGAGCAGCAAGCACATGCATATTATGTCTATCAAAATCATCATGTGTAGTAGTAAAACGCAACCCATCAATATAATCCTTAATAAGCACAAACTTCTCCGATATAGTGTAGTAGGGAGAATTCAAAAAGATAATAGGACTATCATGCGTGGGTGCAATAGCAACAATTTCATGTTTAACATAAGGAACTATAGCAAGTTCATCTCCATAAGCATAATTCATATTGGCATCTTGGCCACAAGCATCATCAAAAAGGGATATTTCAAGAGAATCAACGGGATCATAACAATCATCATAGTAATCATCCTTCGGTAAGCACGAAGGGAAATCAAACAATGTATGAGTTGAAGAGTTACTCTCATTAGAAGGTGGGCACGGGTAGCTAATCCGCTCTTCCTCCTTTTGTTCTTCGCTCTCCTCATCATCTTTTTCATCCAATGAGCTCACAGTTTCATCAATTTCTTCTTCCATAGCTTCCTACCAAATATTAGTCTCTTCTTGGACAGCGGAGACTTTCTCAATAAATGCATCAATATTGGAATTTTATTCATAATTCTCATAACAATATTTAAGTATAGCAAAATTTTCAGGTCTATAAACTGAATCATCAAAATCGTCAAACTCTTTAAACACAGATTCAATCTCATAAGCACCCATAAAAGCAACAAATTCTTCTATTTGTTCCACATCATAGTAATCATAGATACCATTAGCATAAGAAGCCAAGGTTTTATTATCATTAAATTTGCATGAAAAGGGAAGGTGTGTAGCCTTCATCCTAGAGCAACAAGTATAATCATATCTCAAGCATAGTTCCCGAGCATACCAACGCAACATATTAATTTGATCCCATAATAGTTTCCCTTTTTGTGTCAAGTGATAGTCCCTAAAGTATTCACGTTGATCCAACGTGTCTCCCATTACAAAGTTGAATCGGGTTTTCTCAGGATTATCAAACTAGTACATAATATCTATCACATAACGAGGATAGAGGGTTTTAGGAGGTTCCCCATCTCCATGAGTGGCAAGTACACCTAATTTTTTTTGGTATTTCGTGTTCCATATCGATAACTAAAGATAGAGAACAACTTAGAACAGCAAATAAAATCTACTTAGTGATAAAGCAAACAAGCACACACGAGAATATTCACCCCACGCTATTGCTCCCCGGCAACGGCGCCAGAAAAAGGTCTTGATAACCCTCAAGTATACGGGATCAATTGTAGCCTCTTTAGATAAGTAAGAGTGTCGAACCCAACGAGGAGCTAAAGGTAGAACAAATATTCCCTCAAGTTCTATCGACCACCGATACAACTCTACGCACGCTTAGCGTTCGCTTTACCTAGAACAAGTATGAAACTAGAAGTACTTTGTAGGTGTTGTTGGATAGGTTTGCAAGATAATAAAGAGAACGTAAATAAAAAGTAGGGGCTGTTTAGATAAAGAAGCAATAAAGTAAATATAGCAAGTGTGGAAAAGTGGTGGTAGGAGTTGTGGAATTGTCCCTAAGCAATTGACTACTTTGCTAGACCGATAGCAAGTTTTATGTGGGAGAGGCCACTGCTAGCATGTCATCCCTGACTTGGAATTCTATGCACTTATGATTGGAACTATTAGCAAGCATCCGCAACTACTAACGTTCATTAAGGTAAAACCCAACCATAGCATTAAGATATATTGGTCCCCCTTTCATCCCGTATGCATCAATTTCTATGCTAGGTAGAAGCCTCTGTCACTCTTGCCCTCCAATACATAGTTCTATCAACATACAACTAACCCTATGGTGTGATCCACGCGCGCGCTCATATGATGGGCACCAAAGGACAGCAACATAACCACAATCAAATTAAATCAATCATAGCAATTCATCAACCACCAATAGGACAACGAAAATCTACTCAGACATCATAAGATGGCAACACATCATTGGATAATAATATGAAGCATAAAGCACCATGTTCAAGTAGAGGGTACAGCGGGTTGCGGGAGAGTGGACCACTGAATATAGATGGGGGAAGGTGATGGAGATGTTGGTGTAGATCGCGGTGATGATGATGGCCCCCGGCGGCGTTCCGGCGCCATCGGAAGCAAGGGGGAGAGCCCCCCTTCTTCTTCTTCCTTGACCTTCTCCCTAGATGGGACAAGGGTTTCCCCTCTGGTCCTTGGCTCCCATGGCATGGGAGGGGCGAGAGCCCCTCTGAGATTGGATCTGTCTCTCTGTCTCTCTCTGTTTCTGCGTTCTTCCCTGGCTTCTGTTTCACCGTTTCTTGTATATATGGAGATCCATAACTCCGATTGGATTGAAACCTTCGCCCAGATCTTTTTCCAAAAATTAGCTTTCTTGCGGCCGAAGAAGAGCAGCAACCGCCTTACGGGTGGCCCATGAGGGTGCAGGCGCGCCCAGTAAGGGCAGGCGCGCCCCTCTATCTCGTGGCCACCTCGGGCACCGTTTCGCATTGATTCTTCCTCTGGAAAATCCCAAATATTCCAAAATAGTTCTCCGTCCGTTTTTATCCCGTTTGGATTCCGTTTGATATTGGGTTTCTGCGAAACATAAAACATGCAACAAACAGGAACTGGCACTGGGCACTGGATCAATATGTTTGTCCCAAAAAATAGTATAAAAAGTTGCCAAAAGTATATGAAAGTTGAATAATATTGGCATGGAACAATCAAAAATTATAGATACGACGGAGACGTATCAGTCTCGGCCTCTAGCGCCGCCCTGACGACCTCCGGAACCTCTCTCTGGCCTGGAAGGGTCCTTCGGGACGACACCTTGGCGTAGCCCTTGGCCGGGGGAGAGTGAGCGGCCGGCGGTGTCTCGCTGGCCATCGCCTTTGAACCAAGCGAACCTCCCGATGAGGTTCGCGGGGAGCTGTCGCGGGCTGGACTGCAATAGCATAGCTAACCATGTTAATACAATAAAGAGGAAAGGCCGGATACATGGGCGAGTACGAGTCTATCAGTACTTACGACGCAGCCAGGGGCTTGCTCCGCGGGGGTCGCTCCGGACTCCTGTCGACGTCCCATGCGGTTTTATCCGCGAGGGAGCTTTTCCCCTTCTTGGGCGCCTCCGCCTCCAGATTTGTGGAGGCCGCCCTCTTCTTCCTCCCCCCATCAGTGGGAGGATTGCTTTCCTCCTCCTCCTCATCGACATCTTCGGCGGCGGAGGAGTGAGTCTTGTCTTCGGACATCATGTCCGAAGTACCCTTGCGGCAGAGGCCACCCCGGCCCCCCTTGGCCTTCTTCTCCGGCGGCTGATAGGGCGCCGGGACCAGCATCTTCACCAGGAGCGGGATGACTGGCTCTTAGGGCAGTGGAGCCGAACTATGAATTCACTCCGCTCTCTCCGTCCATTCCTGAAACGATAAATTAGCAAAGTTCAGTTACCCTCCTTGGACAAACAGATTGAGGGCATGCCTTGAGATCTGAAGGACTTACCGTGCTGGCAGGGTGGGCGAGATCGTGCCCACGATCCGAGTCTATGGCCGGCGGCTTCTCATCGCCTTTGAAGAGTAGCTTCCAGGCGTCTTCGTGAGTAGTGCCGAAGAGCCTCACCAAGGTCTGGTGCTTCTCCGGATCGAATTCCCATAAGGGGGAAGTTCGGCTTTGGCAGGGGAGGATCTGGCGAACCAGCATAACCTGGATCACGTCGATGATCTTGACGTTCTTGTTCACCATGCTTTGGATGCGCGTCTGCAGCGCCATCAACTCATCCAAGGAAGACCAATTTGGGCCTTTCTCCATCCAGGAGGTCAGTCGCATTGGAGCCCCGGACTTAAATTCGGGAGCGGCGGCCCAAGTGGCACCGCGTGGCTCTGTGATATAAAACCACAGCTTCTGCCACTCCTTGACAGTCTCCATGAACATGCCTTGGGGCCATGTGACGTTGGGCATCTTGCTCACCATGGCTCCCCCGCACTTCGCGTGTTGGCCATCCACCACCTTCGGCTTCACGTTGAAGATTTTGAGACATAGTCCGAAGTGGGGCTGGATGCGGAGGAAAGCCTCACACACGACAATGAATGCCGAGATGTTGAGGAAGGAGTTTGGGGCTAGATCATGGAAATCTAGCCCGTAATAGAACATCAGCCCGTGGGCGAAAGGGTGGAGTGGAAACCCTAGCCCGCAGACGAAATGCGGGAGAAACACCACCCTCTCGCTGGGTTTTGGTGTAGGGACGACTTGTCCCTTGGCCGGAAGCTGGTGGGCGATCTCCTTCACCAGATACCCGGCCTCCTGAAGCTCGGCGATGTCCTTCGCCGTGACAGAAGAGGCCATCCACTTGCCTTGACCTCCGGATCTAGACATGGTTGAGAGCTTGCTCGGAGTGGAAAGGACGAAAGCTTGGGCGCTGGAGCTCGAGAATGGAAGGGCAGAGGAAGAAAGAAGGCGTGGGTGAAGGAGGAGAATCCTTATCCCCTTATAAAGGCAGCAAATATCGAACGCCTCCCCACTCGCCTTAAAACTCGCCTATTCCCAAGGGTTGTGCAAATGGCACGGTTGGGTTACCCATGCCTGTATTGATGAGAATCCCGTAGTAAGGGGACACAATCTCTGCTTTGACAAGACGTGCCGATGGAAACCGCATCTCGAAACACGGAACGGCAGACGAAAATGGCTCGAAATAATGACCGGACAGACGTGATGTTATCTTGCGAAAAAGTTGTCAACGGATGGGACTCGTGAAATATGATACTCTCTACGGCTGTGTGTGTGGTACTTATGTTGCAGATCCGGACACATTCGTTGCGTCCGCAGACTATCCTGGAGACTTCGGAGAAGAGGAACCTGCCTTGCAATGCCGAAGACAATCTGCGCGCCGGGCACCTCGTCATTGAAGCCTGGTTCAGGGGCAACTGAGGGAGTCCTGGACTAAGGGGTCCTCGGGCGTCCGACCTGTTATACATGGGCCAGACTAATGGGCTGTGAAGATACAAGACCGAAGACTCTCTCCCGTGTCCGGATGGGACTCTCCTTGGCGTGGAAGGCAAGCTTGGCGTCCAAATATGAAGATTCCTTTCTCCGTAATCGACTTTGTACAACCCTAGTCCCCTCCGGTGTCTATATAAACCGGAGGGCTTAGTCCGGAAACATAGATAGTCATACAGGCTAGACTTCTAGGGTTTTAGCCATTACGATCTCGTGGTAGATCAACTCTTGTAATACTCATATTCATCAAGATCAATCAAGCAGGAAGTAGGGTATTACCTCCATAGAGAGGGCCCGAACCTGGGTAAATATTGCGTCCCCCGTCTCCTGTTACCATCATCCTTAGACGCATAATTCGGGACCCCCTACCCGAGATCCGCCGGTTTTGACACCGACAGTGATACTAGCAAGAAAATCTTTATATTCAGATTTGCGAGGTTCACTAACATTACCCCACTGCGGGAGTTTGCAAGCATTATTAAAATCTTCTAAATCTATGGTATATGATTTATCATAAATATCAAATAAAACAGTGTGAGTATTTCGCGAGGATGTAAATTTAAACCTTCTCACAAATGAATCAGTTAGGTATTGGTATTGAGGGCACTTATCTGACATGAAGCCCTCAAGATCAGCATTATGCACATACGTGTCAAATTCATCCTTGATACCTGTGTCGACCATAAACTCCTCTGACGGCCATTCACAAGGCTGCACTTGAGCTTCCCTTGGTAGTTCATTGTCCGGCTCACGTATCGCGAGCCTTGGGCCTTGCTTCCTTGAGGAACCACCTTCGTACATTTTCCTAAACATATTTCTTCCTCTGAAAAATTTCTGAAATTTTTAGTGACTCAAAATAAAAGTGTACCAAACTCAACAAGATTGATAGCAACTATTCCCACAAGTGCCTTGAGGCTATATCATGCATTAAAACTACTTTTGACCATATAAATTTGACACACAAGCTCAAGAACAGTGTCACCTAAGCAGCAAAAATTTGCAATAAATAAAGCACTAGAACAAAAACTAATTGGACCATTGGAGGAGTCACATACCAAAGAACAATCCCCCAAAGCAGTTTTGTGAATGGAGCTTTGAGCAAGGAGATCGAAAATCGCAGCAAGATGAGCTAGAACACGGGTTTGAGCTATGGGAGGATTTTTTCTGGAGGAAGAAGAAGTGTGTGGGTGCTGGAATAAGTGGAGGGGGGCACGTGGGGCCCACGAGGCAGGGGGCGCGCCCTGGACCCTCGTGGCCAGGTGGTGGCTCCCTTTGCTGTGTTCTCAGTGCCAGATATTCTTAAATATTCTAAAAAAATCATATTTCATTTTCAGGACATTTGGAGAACTTCTATTTTCGGGGTATTTTTTATTGCAAGGATAATTCAGAAAACTGACAGAAAATATTATTTTTGCTTAATTTAATCTAAACTAGGAAAATTGTCTGTGCGTTGCAACGGGAGGAAAAACACACGCCCATCCCCCGTGCTTCGCTATTGACTAAACAACAATTGTGATAAATCAAGTGGCAGACCACGATGCAACTAAATGAACCAGATGGATAATTAAGTGTATAGGGTCGATGGATCAATTATTAGTACGATTTTTGGGGGCGTTAGTGCGGAACCTGGGACGTGAATCCTAGTCAACTAATCGGATGAACAACTTTATCTTCAGATTACCATATTGATAATAAAAATAACGTACACGTAGTGCTTATTTTGAGTTACCGACACCAGACAATAAAAATGTGGTAGACTCCCTACATGCATGCTTCCATCTTGTCTGCTAACGGTGAAGCCTTGTTGTATAGATGTTCTAACTTTCTGTTCTGTTGCGATATATGCATGATTCTCCATCGCAATTGAATCTTTGCCGAGTCTGTTGCGCCTCAATTACTTCATGAGAGTTCTCTATGACGGGGGAATCTGTTGTTGATTAAAAAAGAAATAGATTTGATTCTGCATCATAAATAGAGCATACATAGCTACTCATAAATTAATCTCATTAGCATGCATATAAGCATCAAATATGTGTTGTTTGTATAGTAGTCCCTCCGTTTTAATTTACTCCGTGTATTAACTTTGGTCAAAGTCAACCTTTGTAAATTTTGACAAAGTTTATAGAAAAAAATATTAACATATACGATAACAAATCAATACCTTTAGATTCATTATTGAATGTACTTTCACATCATATAGATTTATTATGGTAACGAGATATATTTTTTCTATAGACTTGGTCAACTTTACAAAGTTTGACTTCTGTCAAATCTAATATGCAGAGTAAATAAAAACGGAGGAGGAAGTAATGTTTTACTTCTTCCCCGCATCCCTTTTTAAATTGTGCAACCATTTTGTCTTGCAATTTAAGCCAACTATGATATTCTATGTAATCCTTTTAGACGATTATCACTAAGTAAAGTTAATACTATCCTACATAGAATTATTAATGTCTTAAAATCATGATAGTGGGATATAACAACTTATGTAATTACCTTTGTTTAAGAAAGTGAGCTAGTTCACTAAAGTGGGTTACTTTTGTTTAGATTTTTTTATGCATGCAGCACTTCGACAGTAATTTTAGGTAGATGCAATTGTTGTTTTCCTCCATAACATCAATGTTTGGGGTGAAAGTGGTATCCCTAAATATAGTTTCAAATAAGTATGAGTGAGTTAATTAATGATGACGCATGTCTTGCTAGTGTCCTACAATTTAGAAACCAGCAAAATGTTACGATGTTGTAGATCAGATCGTCGATGTCTAGTTAAAAAACATACCATATCGATAGATTAATTATTGTACTACCATCATACAATAATTTTTTTATGCATGCAACACTTTCAAAAGTAATTTTAGCAGGATGGAATTGTTGGTTTTCCTTCATAGCTAGTCAGTATGAGCTCATGAGGGACATAAATAGAGTGAAATTCAACCTTAAAAAATGCAATGTGTGCATAGTTCGGAGAACAAAGACGTGCACACTAACATGTCTGTGTGATGGACTATGAGATTTTAATCGGTGCGTGAAGGATTGAAAGTATCAATCTCGCAAGAAAGTCCAAAATATTCGAAACAAGAACTGTGAACATGCACGCTAGTCTAAAAATGTCTAAAAAAAGCAAGCCACACACGTCGGCTGGTCTAGAAGAAACCAGCAGCTGTGTCGCTAGCGCTCCTCGCAACCTCGCAGTTTCTCTTCCGTGATGCCACTTATGCACGTCCCCCCGACCTCCCGCTGGGACATGCCACCGCTGACGCCTGCACCCACCGCCACGGTAAGCACGCCGCCGGATCTCTTCAGCTCCCCGGAATCCCTGCTCCTCCTCTCATCCTACTGCGACTCTCCTCCTCGGACGCCCCCTTCGCCTCCCCCTCCCCTGCTTGTGTAAGTGCATCTAGTGCCCCTTAGTGATTTTTGTGTATTGAAGACTTATAGGTTAAGGGACTAATGTGTTTATGAGTGTACACAGGTCTATAAGTCTATGAGGAGTTTGATATTTACACAGAAAGTTGACCCCTAAAAATGAAATTCTTCGACTGAAGACTTTGGATTTCTGAAGACTTTCTGAAGACTTTGAAAGTGAAGAAATTGGTGTGACCTTGAAGACTTGGTATACATTTGAGGAACATGAAGCGTGAAGACTTTTGTTTTCGTAGTTTCATTTTCCCTTTCTTGAGTCATAGGAAACACTGTACTGTTAAAGGGGGTCGAGGAAATACTAAGGAAAAATTTCCATGTGATGCTCAACTCAAAATCCTACACCTACCAATCCCTTCGAGTGAAGCCATTGGAAATCTCATACAGTTCTGACTGAGGAGTTAGGATTTCGCCAGTGCGGATTGCCTACACAGTGAGGAACATGATAGCCCTGAGAAATTTGATACTCAAATTTCCGACCGTTGTTGTGCTATGCGCCAGCTGTCCCAAAATATCTACCCACCTAACGGTCATATCATTGAAGGGCATTTATGTCTTACAATGTCGGGCTGCTCCCTAGGCTATAAATAGCCACCCCCTACAACCACTAGCTGTGAGGCTGCTCCGAGAGAAACTGACACTTGTCATTTGAGAGCATCCCATCCTCCGAGGACTTTGAGCGAAAATCATCAAGTGAGGAAAAACCCCAAACCCAAACACCTTCAAACCCAAAGTGATTGAGCATCACTGAAGAGATTGATCCTGCGTGGATCTGACGCATGTTACCTTTGAAGATTGTGCTTCTTCCAGACGGTTAGGCGTCATGGTCTAGAGCATCCAAGAGGAAATTGTGGATCGTCGAGTGACCGAGTTTGTGAAGGTTCGGAAGTCACCTGAAGACTTACCACGAGTGATTGGGCGAGGTCTGTGTGACCTTAGCTCAAGGGGAATATGGTGAGGACTAGGTGTCCTGGACTGTGTGTTCAGGACTGGGTGTCCAGGACTGTGTGTCCTCAGGTTTAAATACCTAGCCGCCCTAACCAAATGTACAACTGAGACAGCAGTTGGAACTGGTCTACCAAATCATTGTGTTCACCAAGCCAACTGGTTCTATTTCCTCAACTCTTTCATTTCCTCATAACTATGTTGTGCACTTGTTCATATCTGTGTTTGAAGACTTTGACTGAAGACTTTCTCAATTTCCTCAGTTCAATTTCTTCAGTCTTTTTGTCTTCATCCCGTGTTATCCTATGATTACACTTTCTGTACTCTGTGCTTGTCTTCATTTCATCATGATGACCATGCTTGTATTCTGTTATGCTTACGTTTGAGTACTTATTCCGCTGCAAGTAGTTCTTCGCTAAGGAATTTCCTCACTGGCAAATTCCTCAGTGAAGAATTCATAAAAATCGCCTATTCACCCCCCTCTAGTCGATATAACGCACTTTCAATTGGTATCAGAGCAAGGTACTCCCTTGTTCTGTGTGATTTTGGTTATGTCGACCGCAGGTATGAAGAAAGTGACATGCCCCATCTTTGACGATCATGATTATCCCAAGTGGAAGGCCATGATGAGGAAACGCCTCATGGCAATGAACAGCGAGTTGTGGACCGTCACTGAGATTGGTCTTACCGATCTATGCAAGATGGCAGACACTGATGATATTCGCAAGTACACTCGACTTGACATCATGGCGAAGGATATCATCTGTTCCTGCCTATCCAGAGATGAATTCAGGCGCATTATGCATCTTTGCAATGTGAAGCTTATCTGGGACCGAATCTCTGACGTCTATGAAGGTCATCGAACTTGTCATGATCCCTGGTTTGAGGATTTCAAGGAATCGCTCAAAACGATGACTTTCGAACCCGAACAATCATCTTCTGCACCATGCCTCATGGCAAAAGGTGCCAAGGTAACCGAATGTTCCTCATCCGAGTCTAGTGATGATGAATCTGATGATGATTTTGGACCTAGCTATACCAAGCTTGTTTGTATTTCCACTAAACAACAAAAGGCCTTGGAAAAGGTTCAAAACATGCTAGACAAAAGTGATGATATGTTGGGTGAAGAAATGGATCGCACTAAAACCTTGACTGAAAATCTTCAGAGACTCCAGACTAGGTTTGACAACCTTCAAGGTCATCATAACACTCTTTTGTCTGATCATGAGAAGCTTTCTTATGAATTTCTTCAAAGAAAGAAAGATCTAGAGAAGCTAAAAGTGAGTTATGAAGATCTTCAGAAGGAGCACGATTCATTACTTGCTCAACAAATCAGCGCTGCTCAGGAAGAATTTGTTCCTCCATGTTTGAAATGCATTGAACGTGAATCTGCTAATTCTTCACCTGAATGTTCAAATGCTTCTAATGCTACAAATTCTTCAACTGTCTCTGCTATCACTAATTCCTCATCTGAGGACATTGCTAGTATCACTAACGATGCAGGGCTGAAGGAATTGTACATGACAGGCATGTACAAAAGCCTCAAAGGGCATCAGACTCTTTGTGATGTGCTTAAAAAGCAGATCCTCAACAGGAACCCTAGGAAAGAGGGTATTGCCTTTGAGAGGAAACTCAATGCTGATGGTACATATTGGAAGCCTGGGCAGTACCCCAAAACCTCATGGGTTGCTGCAAAGGGACCTCCAGTTGATCCATCTAACTTATCTGGCTTTACATGTGAATCTCCTCATTCTTCTGATGAGTCATTTGATTCCAACTATAAACTGTTCAAAAATCAGAATGGTGAAGTATTTGCTAGATATGTTGGCACTAACTGCAGGAACGGTTCTCCTATGAAGAAAATCTGGGTTCCCAAAAGATGCCTTGAAAGTCTTCAGGTGAATGTCCTCATGACACCACCTGTGAAGAATAGGAACCCCAGATCAAATTCTTCATATGGACCAAATTCTTCATATGGATCCAAGTCCTCATACGGACCAAATTCCTCACATGGATCAAATTCCTCAAGAGGATCAAAGTCCTCATATGAACATCATCGTGCTAACAACTCTGTTTCAAAGGGAAGAGCCAAGGGCTATGAATATCAGCATTATTCTTCTAATCATTATGTTCATAAGTCCTCGAAGAATTTCTCTGCTTATTCATATGCTTACCCTAACTTCTCTTATGTGAAACGAAACGGATTGGCTTCTATGCCACCTTTCTCATATGGAGCTCGCAGAGTGATGAACTCTTTGCCACCCCTTCAGATGTGGGTGGTGAAGAAAAAGAACTAATCTCTTCTGCAGGGTCAGGTCTCTAGACGTACTTGAACGTCTGAAGAATTTGCTGGAGACCTGAAGTATGCCTGAAAGGACGCAGGCTAATCATGAAGAAATGAACTTTCATTTCTCACGTCCTCAAACTGCTTTATCTGTTCTATTGCTTGATGAAATTGATCTGATGAATTGTGATGTCATATTCTTCACTGATGAAGTATATGAAGTTCGTAAGCTGCACTAATTCATCTGTCGGATGATCAACCCAAAGCCACTGAGTGGGTCCTCGATAGTGGATGTACAAATCACATGACTGGTGACAAGAATCTATTGATGGATGCTCCCTTATCACCATCGCATCTGAAGCATATCATCTTCGCTGACAAAGGCAAAAGTCAGGTATTGGGTCTAGGTAAGGTTGCGATCACAAAGGATCGACACATGGACAAAGTCATGCTTGTCGAGTCCTTAGGATACAACCTCATGTCTGTCTCAATGCTTTGTGATCTTGATATGGTAGTTGTCTTTGGAAAGTATCATTGTGTTGTGGTTATGGAAGCTGACAATTCCAAAGTCTTCGAAGGCTTTAGGAGAGGAGACTTGTATATTGTTGATTTCTCTACATGACCGCAACCAGCCGTGTGCCTACTTGCAAAAGCTTCAGAAGGATGGCTATGGCATCGACGACTTGGTCATGCAGGCATGAGGAATTTGCACACGCTTGCGAAGAAGAAGCATGTCATTGGCATTGAGAATGTCAAATTCCTCAAGGATCACCTATGTGGAGCTTGTGAAGCTGGAAAGATGACCAAGGCTAAGCATCCAGCGAAGACTATCATGACCACTACTCGACCATTCGAATTGCTTCACATGGACCTCTTTGGTCCTAACCATTACTCAGCTGTCACAAATGACGCATCTCTCTATGGGCTTGTTATTGTTCATGATTACTCTCGTTACACATGGGTACACATTGTTACTTACAAACATGAAGTGCAGGAAGTCTTCAAACGATTTTCCTCGAGGGCTTCAACCAACTTTGGTGTGAAGATCAAGCACATCAGAAGTGATAATGGAACTGAGTTCAAGAATTCTGGTCTTGATGACTATCTTGATGAACTTGGTATTACTCATGAGTTATCTGCTCCTTACACTCCTCAGCAAAATGGCGTCGTGGAGCGCAAGAACAGAACTCTTGTTGAGATGGCTCGCACTATGCTTGATGAGTACAAGATGCCTCGTCACTTCTGGATTGAGGCAATTTATACTGCGTGCCACATCATCAACAGGGTATATCTTCACAAATTCTTCAAGAAGACTGCCTATGAACTCCTCACTGACAAGAAACCCAATGTGAGTTATTTCAAAGTCTTCGGTGCTAAATGTTGGATTAGAGATCCTCATCACAATGCTAAATTTGCACCGAACGCACATGAAGGTTTTATGCTTGGTTACGGAAAGGACTCGCACACCTACAGAGTCTTCAACAACGTTCTTCACAAGGTTGTTGAAACTGTAGTTGTGCGGTTTGATGAAACTAATGGCTCGCAAAGAGAGCACCTACCTTCTGTGATAGATGAACCAGCACCTGAGGAAACTATCAAGTTCAAGGCTACTGAAGATGTCATTCCTACCGGAGAATCTACTGAAGAATTCATTGCAGAACATGAAGAACGACGAGCTAATGCACCTGAAGAAATTGCTGAAGAAAATGCTGATCAAATTCCTCGACGACAACCAACTCATCCTCGCGTTGCAAAAGAAGTGCAAGTTGAGAAGATCATCGATGACATTGAAGCACCAGGTCCTCTCACACGCTCAAAAGCTTCACATTTATCTAAATTTTGTGGGCACTATGCTTTTGTCTCTATCTCAGAGCCCACTAAGGTAGATGAAGCATTTCTGGAGCCTGAGTGGATTCAGGCCATGGAAGAAGAATTACATCAGTTCGAGCTTAACAACGTTTGGGAACTGGTCAATCGTCCAGATCCTCGCAAACACAATATCATTGGCACAAAGTGGATCTACCGCAACAAGCAAGATGAAAATGGCCTTGTAGTGAGGAATAAGGCACGGCTTGTAGCTCAAGGCTACACACAGGTTGAAGGAATTGATTTTGATGAAACTTTTGCACCTGTTGCTAGACTTGAAGCTATTCGCATATTACTTGCTTATGCTAACCATCATGATATCACTTAATATCAAATGGATGTGAAAAGTGCATTCCTCAATGGTAAGCTTGAGGAAGAAGTATATGTTGCTCAACCCCCAAGTTTTGAAGATCCTAAGCATCCTGACAAAGTCTTCAGACTAAATAAGGCCCTCTATGGCCTCAAGCAGGCCCCTCGGGCGTGGTATGATACTTTGAAGGAATTCCTCATAAAGAAAGGCTTCAAACCCGGTTCACTCGACCCTACTCTTTTCACTAAATCATATGATGATGAATTGTTTGTATGCCAAATATATGTTGATGATATCATCTTTGGCTGTACTGACCAACGTTATAGTGATGAATTTGCCTATATGATGAGTGAAGAATATCAAATGTCTATGATGGGAGAGTTGAAATTCTTCTTAGGTCTTCAAATTCGTCAACAGCGCAATGGCATATTCATATCTCAGGAGAAATACCTCAAGGATGTACTGAGGAAATTCGGCATGCAAGATTGCAAAGGCGTCAAAATTCCTATGCCCACAAATGGCCATCTGTGCACTGATGAAAATGGTATTGACTTCGATCAAAAGGTATACCGCTCCATGATTGGCTCTTTATTGTACTTATGTGCATCTAGGCCAGATATTATGCTTAGTGTTTGCATGTGTGCCCGATTTCAAGCTACACCGAAGGAATCACACCATAAGGCTGTGAAGCATATTCTTCGATATCTAGCTCACACACCAACACTAGGATTATGGTACCCCAAGGGCTCGGCTTTTGATCTTGTTGGATATTCTGACTCTGACTATGTTGGTGATCATGTGGATCGCAAGTCAACATCTGGTACATGTCATTTCCTCGGACGATCTTTGGTCTGTTGGTCCTCAAAGAAACAGAACTGCGTATCACTGTCTACTGCTGAAGCTGAGTACATTGCTGCTGGTTCTTGCTGTGCTCAGTTGTTGTGGATGAAGCAAACTCTCAAGGACTACGGCGTCAACGTGAAGAATGTGCCTCTCTTCTGTGACAATGAGAGTGCCATCAAGATTGCTCACAACCCAGTTCAGCACTCGAAGACAAAGCACATTCAGAATCGTCATCATTTTCTTCGCGATCATGTGTTGAAGGGCGATATTTCTATTGAGCATGTGAAGACTGAAGAACGGCTAGCCGATATCTTCACAAAGCCCTTGGATGAAAAGAGATTTAGCAAGTTGCGGTGTGAGCTAAATATCTTAGAATCTTCGAATGTTCTTTGAAAAGGACACTCATCCTAACACTTATGCAAAATTGATGACTTAGATGTGCAACACATGAAGAAACGTTTTTCTTCAATCAATGAAGAATAACACTCTAAGTGTGAAGAAATTAATGAAGAATTTGATTCCTACGACAATTGTACGCGGTGTCTGAAATCATCATTCTTATACGGTGGGTCACGCCACCACAAAAGTTGAAAATCCTCAATTTGAGTTTCTCCTCAGTTTTGAAATTCCTCAGTTGTTCATATTCTTCAACTTTGCAAAATCTTCACTGTTTCTGTCATTTTTCTTCATTGGCTATATATATATATGAGTTTATGTCCTCTACAGCATTCACTTATGGCTAATTCTTCAAGTTGGTTTTTCTGCTAAGTGAATGTGATCGGACCCTTCCCCCTCTATGCTATACTCATCCCAATCTATTCACAAATTCTTCATGTGCATTCTATTTGAAACTCGTTCAAAATCTTCACTGTGTCCTTGTCAGCTGAAGAATTTGCGAACGAAACTTTTAACTTATCTTATCTAAAATTTTCGGCTTTGCCGCTCAAACCGTTCCGCCTCCCATGATATACTTATCTATTCACCCACGATCTCCACTTCTCAGTATGTGGGTGACACATGTCATGCGAATGAGAAGGGTCAGGGGCACGTTCGTCCAATTTCTTCGGGCGAACCATTTTTCACCGTGGCTATAAATACCCCCTCTCCCCTTCCTCACTTCTTTTACTCCGCTCGACCTCTCTCCCGCTTGAGCTTCTCAAACCCTAGCGCCGCCGCTACATCATCATCGCCGGTGAGGAAGAGCTTCACTGCCTCGACCTCGTCGTCGCCGTACTCACGCCGGCCGCGGAAATCTTCACTCCGCCGCCGCCGTAGCCGTCTTCCTCCGCCAAGTTAGGGCGTGGAAGATCTGCACAGACGAGCTTCACTTCTCCACATCCCAGTTCGTCGTGTTCTTCGTTCAGGGTAATTAAAAGTTACTTTTATTGCCCACTTTGATTCAAATGTTTACTACAAAATCTTCAAAGGTGTTTTTCTTCAAATCCTCACACACTAAACACCTCACATGTCATCTGTTCTTGATTCATTTCTCTAAGCATCATTTTTCTTCAAGATTCCTCAATTGTGTGGATCTTCGATCTATACAACTCTGGAACCTAAGACAAAGAACACTTAGTGAAATTCTTCAAGACTCATCTGGTCAAATTCCTCAAACTTGTTCTTACTGAAAAACCTTCTGAGAGCGCATATGACCTCTCCAAATTCCTCGCAACTATACTCTGTTCACAGGTACTCATGTCCGCTGCTGAATCACTAGGTTCTCATCAACTTAACTCATTTGCAGCATTCCTTGAAGAAAAGTTGCATACTTCTTCAGAGAGTTCAACTGTTCAAATTCCTCAACTGAAGAAAATGGCTAATGAAAAGAGGCCACAGAAAGGAGGAAAGAGGCCTGAGGTCAATACTGCCTTTGAAATCCTTGAGGACATTTATGTTGGGTACTGCACACCCCCTGAGGAAGATAAAAATCAGCGCAAGGTGCGCATTCAGAGGATAGAAAGGAGATGGGCAAAAGAGTGGAGGGAGTACAGGTATGTGACTCCAAAATACATGAAGAAATTTGCTGTTACTCCTCCATGCTCAAGACCTCCATTGGCACCTGGCCAAGAGGCAGATCCCACTAGCATCAAGCGCGGTGAGGAATTTCCTGAAGAATGGGCGAAGCGCCAGGCCAAGTTGGCCAAACAGGCTAAAGATGCAGTGAGGAAATTCAATGAAGATTCCACTGTTGCTGCTGCTGAGGCCTTTGTAAGGCCGAAGAAATTCATCGCAAAGAAGCCTGCGCACAAGCCAAGTGCCTCATCTTCAATGCCCTCACGGCTAATTTCCTCAGCCAAGCCCTCACGGCTAATTCCTCAAGCCGCTCTTGCTCCTCCAAAGTCCTCGGCTGCTCCGACAAAATCCTCAGCACCTATGCATCTTGCCACGTGCCAAAGGACTACAGGCATCTCCATTGCCTTAGGAGCTTCAGCTAGTTCCTCAGCTGCACCATATTCTTCAACAGGACCCTCTTTGCTGAAGACAAAGACCACTGCTGGACGTGGCTCTCGCCCAAGTCCTCAGAAGAAGCAGGTCACCTTCCAAGTATCGTCTAAAGATGACGAAGCTGATGATGAAGAACTTGCTAAGATCATCAGAGACAGGCAAGTCAGGGCCGCTAGAGCCAAGGGCACAGAAGTGCCACTGCTTTTGGATCCAAAGCTGATACTCGACTATATTGATCTCTGGCACAAGGACCCAAACACTCCTATGCCTGATTTCAAGTTGACACCTGGCCAAAGTCACATGCTGACCCATTTCATCAGTGAAGAAAAATGGAAATATGAGAAGGCCAGGCAACTCAAGAAAGCACAGTACAGGAAGGAGAAGTTTCTGAAGAACAACATTATCTCTATGACAACTGATGAACTCGTAAAGCTCCAGTCTGAAATCAAAGTCCTCAGCGATGATTTCAACGCTTACTATGCTGATTGGAAAGGAGCCAAGGTCAGGTTCGTCAATCTGACGAAGACACTCACTTCAAGTGCTACTGCCCCTGTGCATATTGAAGTCACTCCGGCTGAAGCATCTGCTCAGCCCACTGAAGTACATGCCAGCACCGCTGATGACAATCAGGCTGCTGAAGAAAATGTAAGTTCCAGGGCTGATGACTGCATTCTAGCCTCTGATGAAATTGCCAGGGCACCCACTAGTGGTGTGCGTGAAGAAACTGCACCAAATTCCTCTGCTCCACCTGCGCCTACTCCAACTCCAATCCTTCCATCTACATCAGATGTGAAGAAGACCAAGGCTGCAGAGCATGCAGCTGTGAAGAAACAGAAAGCATCAGCTTCTTCAGATTCCTCTGCTCCGAAGAAAATGAAGCCAATGACCAGCTCTTTTGCAAACCCGATTGATGCTGTTCCAATCTCAACCATGCCATCAAAGGACCTTGTTCCTTTTGATGAAGAATATGTGATCCCAAGCGGATCTGATGAAGAAACTCCTTCTGCTGCTACGTCAGAGCAGATGGATGAAGAAATTGAAGTGGATGAAATCCCTTCTACCCAAGTTGTTTCCTCGCCTGTGCCTCAGTTTACTGCTGAAGAGGCCGGCATTGAAGAAATTGAAGATGAAGATGTCGACATTGGATGTACCACACCTGTGATGAATGATGACTTTTGGGAAAGTCAGCACCCCAATTCTCCACTCTTCACTCCACTACAGCAAATTCCTCAGTCCCCAATCACTACAGTTCAAATGGGATCTGATGAAGCTCATGAAGCCATTCCAGCCGCTAGTGCTGAAGAAAATGAAAATGAAGAATTCAAGAACCAGGCTGCCACTGAAGAAGAACTAGAAATTCCTCAGCCTGAAGAACCTGAGATTGCTATCCGTGAGGTTGTGATGCAACTCACTGACACTCCTCTGCCCAAACCAAAGGATCCATTCTCAAGGAAGCAAAAATTCAAGGCTGATGATTTCTTCGGCCAGCACATATTCTTCACTGATTACAACCCTTATGACTCTGCTCGCATAAGGAAGAGGCGTTTCTGGACTGCCAGCCAGGCAATTCTATTCCTCAGTGCTGTTCGACAAAGACAAAGTCTTCGATCATGAGCACATTCCTCACGTGGACATGGAATCCCTGCCGTGCTTCGAGCCAGTCCTCAGTGTTCTTCATGACGCTGGACTGTTAAATTTCTGCACTGACATCTGTGATTGGAATGAAGAACTTATTCTTCAATTCTATGCAATGCTGCACATCACCGGAAATTCTGAAGATGTGAATCCATGGGCGCTGGACTGGATGTCTGAAAATACTCACTACAAGGCACCAGCTACTGAATTGCTTCGTGCCTTACCTCTCAGTCCGCCCCTTGAAGGTGCTTGTTGCGTCTACAATGAACCTGAGCTAACCGATCACTACATGCAAGTGCTGATGAAGCCTTTGAAGCCAGGTCAGACCTCAAGAACAAAATTCCTTGTGAAGGAATTGTTGTATGTGCCTCGGACTATCTATCGCATTCTGACGAAGACAATGAGTCCAATCAAGGGCCACGACTCAAATGAAGAAGAAGTCGTTGGCATCATGAAGAATCTGCTTTTCAATATCATTCATGGCATTCCCATCAACTTCCATGATTTCTTCATGAGGACTCTGGCCAATGTCGCCATGTCACCATTTGAGTTGAAGCCTTATGCATCTTGGATTATGAGATTCATCAGGACAAGGTCTTCACTCAACTATAAAGCTGATACACTGAACCATTGCAGCTACTTGCCCCCAATTGAAGTCCTCAAACGGACATTTTCCTCAGCTGATGAAAAGGGCAAGGCTACTGCTGTAATTGATGAAGGCATTCGTCCATTGGATGGACAATTCACAAGGTTGCATCCTACTCCACCAATGATGACTCTGCCACCCATGACTCTGCCGCCAACGCACCCAAGCAAAATCCTCAAAGCACAGCACCCAGGGTGATGACTGACCATGAGCTTCTCCTCAGTCTTCACCAGAAGGTTGATCGCAATCATAAATGGGTCAAGCGTCAGTTTGGTTCAATTCTTCACAACATGACTGCTACCCACAATGCAGTGAAGAAAAACCACTACTACCTTCATGAAATCCTCAACCGCGCCTGGGCTGTTCTGTCTCAAGTCTATAGTGAAGAAGATCTGAAGACAATGGGTCTCAAGGACGATCTTGACTGGGCTGCACCTCCTCCAAAGAATTACAAGAAGGTCAAGGTTCCTTCCTTGGTGGCCAGCTCCTATTCTTCATCACGTGACACTGATGAACATGAAGATTTGGACGACACTGCGGCAGGCCCTACTCCAACAACCGACCCCAACAACGCTGACGCTCCTTCATCACCTTGATATTCTTCAGGGGCGTTAGTCCTCATTTTCGACCCTTTTGGTCATTTGATGACAAAGGGGGAGAAATTTGAGTAAGTCTTCAATCGGGTCTATTATATGGGCGTTTTGTTTTAGTTGCAACTCTCGTTCTTTTGAAGACTTTGCTGGATTGAGTTGTAAACTTAAACTCTATGGTGACCTGAAACTTTTGTTGTTTCTTCTGCATTCCTCGTTAATGTTATTGCACGCATGCTGAATTACATCAGTCACCATATTTCATCATGCATTTCAAATTCTTCATATAATATGTCAAATGCGTGTATGAATTACAAGATATAGGGGGAGATCTCCATGATGCAACTCTTCAAGTGTGCATTGCTTCAAAAGCAAATTCCTCACTATGCACATCTTCAGCGGAGTTCTTCTATATCTTGCAATCAAATTCCTCAATATCAGTATTTACACTTATGTTTATCCCAGTTGAAAACATAACCTATATTGTCATCAATCACCAAAAAGGGGGAGATTGTAAGTGCATCTAGTGCCCCTTAGTGATTTTGGTGTATTGAAGACTTATAGGTTAAGGGACTAATGTGTTTATGAGTGTACACAGGTCTATAAGTCTATGAGGAGTTTGATATTTACAGAGAAAGTCGACCCCTAAAAATGAAATTCTTCGACTGAAGACTTTGGATTTCTAAAGACTTTCTAAAGACTCTGAAAGTGAAGAAATTGGTGTGACCTTGAAGACTTGGTATACATTTGAGGAACATGAAGCGTGAAGACTTTTGTTTTTGTAGTTTCATTTTCCCTTTCTTGAGTCATAGGAAACACCGTACTGTTAAAGGGGGTCGAGGAAATACTAAGGAAAAATTTCCATGTGATGCTCAACTCAAAATCCTACACCTACCAATCCCTTCGAGTGAAGCCATTGGAAATCGCATACAGTTCAGTCATATTCTTCAGTGACAGAGACGAAGTTCTTCTGGTCTCTGAGGAATTTGTTCTGACTGAAGAGTTAGGAATTCACCAGTGTGGATTGCCTACACAGTGAGGAACATGATAGCCCTGAGAAATTTGGTACTCAAATTTCCGACCGTTGCTGTGCTATGCACCAACTGTCCCAAAATATCTACCCACCTAACGGTCATATCATTGAAGGGCATTTATGTCTTATCATGTCGGGCTGCTCCCTAGGCTATAAATAGCCGCCCCCTAAAACCACTAGCTGTGAGGCTGCTCCGAGAGAAACTGACACTTGTCATTTGAGAGCATCCCATTCTCTGAGGACTTTGAACGAAAATCATCAAGTGAGGAAAAACCCCAAACCCAAACACCTTCAAACCCAAAGTGATTGAGCATCACTGAAGAGATTGATCCTGCATGGATCCGACGCCTATTACCTTTGAAGACTGTGCTTCTTCCAGACGGTTAGGCGTCATGGTCTAGAGCATCCAAGAGGAAATTGTGGATCGCCGAGTGGCCGAGTTTGTGAAGGTTCGGAAGTCACCTGAAGACTTACCACGAGTGATTGGGCGAGGTTTGTGTGACCTTAGCTCAAGGGGAATACGGTGAGGACTAGGTGTCCAGGACTGTGTGTTCAGGACTGGGTGTCCGGGACTGTGTGTCCTCAGGTTTAAATACCTAGCCGCCCTAACCAGATGTACAACTGAGACAGCACTTGGAACTGGTCTACCAAATCATTGTCTTCACCAACCAACTGGTTCTATTTCCTCAACTCTTTCATTTCCTCATAACTGTGTTGTGCACTTGTTCATATCTGTGTTTGAAGACTTTGACTGAAGACTTTCTCAATTTCCTCAGTTCAATTTCTTTAGTCTGTTTGTCTTCATCCCGTGTTATCCTGTGATTACGCTTTCTGTACTCTGTGCTTGTCTTCATTTCATCATGATGAGCATGCTTGTATTCAGTTATGCTTACATTTGAGTACTTATTCCGCTGCAAGTAGTTCTTCGCTAAGGAATTTCCTCACTGGCAAATTCCTCAATGAAGAATTCATAAAAATCGCCTATTCACCCCCCCCCCTCTAGTCGATATAACGCACTTTCAGCTTGCCATGGCATGGAGGGCGGCATAGCCGCTGCCCCCATCCTGCTCCTGGACTCGCTCGTCGCCGCTGCCTGATTCCGCTCACCCCCCATCCCCAACCAGTGCGTCGTCGCCTCTGGCAACCTCCAAGCGGCCGATGAGGGGCTATCGCCGCCGCCCCCTTGAGCTCCCCCCACCCCCCACCAGTGCGTCGCCGCCTCCTCGGTCCGGCAACCTCCAAGCCACCGCGGCTGACATCGCCGCCCCAACCACGAGCTCCTGGCCGAGCGAGGCCAGGGTTGCTCCCTCTCCTTTTCCCGGGGCAGCAGCCCCTTCCCTTCGCCCCGAGCCTCCCCTCTAGAGATCAATTTCTTTCTCTCGAATCCCAGGTTTGATTCCTTCGCTGTACACCTCTCTGGGTTGGTTCCTCCGTTGATTTCTATTGCCTCTTGTTGAATCACCAAGGCGCACGTATATAAACCGATAAAATTCACTGTAAATTAGCGATGTGGGATTATGGAGAAAATCAGGCGATGCGGGTGAGAGAGATCGGAAGAGAGTGGTGAGGGGAAAGCAGCGGCAGATTGGGCTCGGGTGGTTTTAGCAAAAATGTGACGACGGTGAGCGGGCGGGCAGAATAAAGAGACGGGCCAAGGCCCAACTGGATCACAGCCTAACGTAGCGGTCAATCGAGTCGATAAATTTAGTACCATCTCGAATATGTTTTAAATTCAAACTGAAAGCGTAAAATCACGGGAAGAAGCGTACTGTGACGGTGAACCCACGGAGTCAATCCGTGCTTTATTAGGAGAAAGATTTTGTCTATACAAATTGTAAAAGCGTATTATGACATGAGAAGAAAGCGTATTGTGACGGTGAACCCACAGAGTCAATCCGTGCTTTATTATTAGGGAAAGATAACAGAAAGTAAAAGGAGGGTACAGAAAGTTGTGCTTTCTAACTTCATCCATCCCATGCACATCAAAAGGAATCCACTAACAAGGTTGATCAAGTCTTCTTAACAAACTCTTTCCGAATAACATGAAACTGGAGAATTTTCGAATAACACTAAGTTACCTCAACGGGGATATGCACATCCCCAACAATAAGAATATCATATTTCTTCTTGACAGTAGGAAGAGGAAATTCAAAACCTCCAATAGTAATAGTTGGAATTTGTAACATCCCAAATTTTCAATTTGGAATGTTATACATTAGATCATCATGCATATCATATTTTATTGCATTTCGATTTGCAATCCTCAAAATTCTAAGCAACTCAAGGACCCACGGAGAGAGTTGGGGATTTCACGATTTTCATATTTGAGTTTTATCAAATATCGAAACGAGGATCAATTTGTTTTAATTATTTTCTCTCCAAAAAATATTTCATATTCAAAACATATGAGAGGGGATAATATGACTTCTCCAAAAATAATAAAATATTGGAGGAAAAATATTAAAAACAAATATTTGATTTTATTCGGATTTTATTTCTATTTTATTTGCCTAGGAAAAATATGTGTGTTTTCAAAATGCATTTCAGGCTCAAATAAATGTTCATCTTGTTCTAATATTTTATTTAGACAGAGAAAATTTGTTTTGGGATTTTTAGTTTTTTGTTTATTTTTCTAGGATTTATTTAAGTTTCGGCGGAATATTTTTTTTTAAATCTTTCCCCGCGGACCGAACTGGGCCGAAGGCCCAGCCGGCCCACCTGCCCGCGCCGCCTCGCCCGAGCGTGGCCGAGCCGGACTCCCGCCGCCACTTCCTCCCCACCCCGAGCCGCAGCCGCCGCCGTCCCGCTGACCCGCCGCCCCGCTGCCTCACCGGAGCCCCGCCGGACCCGAGGTAGACTGCCGCTGGTTTTTCCGTTAAAAAACCGTTCGGTTTTAAAAAAAACCTAGTTCATTTTTTTAATTATTATTCGATCGGTTCGGTTTTTCCGGTTTAGTTATTTAACAAACGCTCGCTCGTTCGTTCCTTTTTACAAACGGTTTTCTAGCCGCAGACAGCGAACGTTCGTTCGTTTGCCTGTTCGTCAGTTTTTCTTTTTCTCGGGTTTTTCGCGATTATTTTCTATCATGATTTTTGATCCAATTTTTGTTTTAGTATAACTTTTCGCTCATTTATCGGAATCAGGCGATTCAAGCGCCTAGAGTTTCGCCTCCAAACCCTCTTTCTGTTTAACCAACTTGAACAAGATTTTGCTAGTGTAAAATTTGACTTAAGTCCAGATTAGTAAACGGGGCTTGTTTCTTACGCGGCTTGAGTTTCGTCGCTTCGTTCGATTTGATTCTTTTTGCAAACCGGAGTTCTTAAGTGGAACTTTCTGGTTAGATCTCTTATTTTAGTTTTACCCGTGCACCCTTGCTTGATTGCTTATGTATGTTATTGTTTGCTTACGATAGAGTACCTGGAGTGCGAAGCGTGCTACTACGAGTCTCTAGGTTTCACGGATCATCAGCAAGGCAAGTAACACTTTGATCATACCTCTTTACTACCCAGTTTTATTGCATTAGATCAATCCTCAAACATTGCATGATTAGGAACTGATTAAATTGTGGGTTTTGGGAAGTAGATGAGGTAGTACCTATTGCCTTGTTATTTATCAAACCTTTGGGAGTTACTTCTACGTTGCTCATATTGCTATGCTATGCTAGTAGACGTGGATTGGGTTTGAGAGATATTCCATGACAGATGTGAGATTGTTAATTAATGGTTCAACTTAAGGTGGCTACTTTAATTTACATCTGGGTGGATTGAGGCACCTGGAGAATCCAGTGTTGCCTGTACTTTTGGATATCCCGGAGTACCCGTGTGATTGTCCTATGGACCACCACCCAGGCTCAAAGGGATCATAAGATTATTCATGCTAGAAACTTCCGTGTGCAGCCACAAGCTATTATGGGCTCTAGCATAGTTGAGTATGTTACATGACCTCTTGAAGAGGTGGGCTAGCAGATGTAGGGGAAAGTAGGTGTAACTATCCACCCGCAGTAAAGAGTAATTGTTTCAGAAAGACTGTGCCTCGGTCATCCATTTCTCAAACACCATGTAGTGCGAGAAGTCAAACGGAGGAGATCGAGTCTTGTGGGGAAAAGTAGGCAAACCTCTGCAGAGTGTACAAACTAATCATGGTTAGCCGTGTCCCCGGTTATGGACATCTTGAGTATCTAGTTCTAGGATTATCATGTGGATCTCATCATCATGTTACTTAACTTTAATTTGATTGGCTTTAGTCATGTTCTTAATTGGGATTGAGTTGGAGGTACCTTCTCAATGTTTAACAACCACCATGATAGTTAAATAAAATTTATTCCTTTGTTGTAGGGAAAAATTGGCTTTATGCAAAAACTGTAACCATAGAGCTTTCCACCTGCCAAATATGCATGTAGTGATAGCATTATTCTGTTCATTACTCTCTATGTGTTACATTGCCAGCATATTCCATGTGCTGACCCGTTTTCGGGCTGCAACGTTCATGTTGCAGACTTTTCAGACGACGATTAAGGTGCCATAGGTCGTGGTCTTATACTCAGTGATGCCGTTGGAGTTGATGGACTCACTTTATCTTCCAAGCCTTCCGCTGTTATCATTTTAGATGGCCTTAAGCCATATTTATTGCAATAAGTTCTCTTTTGAGACATTCGATGTAATAAGTGTGTGATTGCTACTCTGTTATAAATCCTTCAAGTACTGTGCGTGTCAGCATTACCGATCCAGGGACGAAACGGATGCACAGAGATCGGACTGTTTGAGGTCTGGTCGCTACAAGATGGTATTAGAGCGGTATCAGAGCACACGCTGACTGTAGGACACGACCACTAAGCTAAAAGCCCTAGATCACTACTCTCTTCTCATTTCTGACTCCTCTCCTTTCTTATACTCTTTTAGGATGGCAGATGCAAGGAACAAGTTCGCGCAGCCGGATGACGACACACCTTTTGGACGCCACTTGAAGGAAGTTCCTAGATACCTGAACATCGGAATACCAAGCTTCACCGGGACCTACAACGCCACACTACCAGAAGAGGAACATTGGATGATTCAAGTTCAAGTTCCAGGAAGAACGTTCATGCCAGTCACTGAGCCCATAGAGTTTTCCTTTGATGCACCGACCTGGAGTTTAGGAAAGAGCATGGCAGCCCAAATCACCATGGGACGCATTAGAGAAGTGTACCACAAGGATCTTAAGGATACTATCTACCATATTTGTGGGCGCCGAGACGAGCAATGGGACATGATCAGCACGAGGAAGGATAGATCAATTGTAGCATTCATCCAGGAGTTAAACCAACACATTCGTCGCCAGGAGAACTAGATGTGCGCAGGCATGATAGATCTGAAGAAAGCAAAGACTAGGATCACGGAGCTGGAAGAAGAACTCAAGTCTACGCATGATGGATATGAGGAGGAAATCGCAACATTACTGGAGAAGAATGACGACCTGATAAAAAAGATCGGAGTATTCATGGGAGATCCAGCACCAGAAGGAGAAGACGACGATTCTACTTGCCCGGAGAACTACATCATCATCGACGACACCGACTCGGACCCTAGTGATGATGATTTGGAGGACGAAGCTGGAGCAGATATCATGGAGTCTTCGACCGATCAAAATTTCTAGTAGACCACCATATCAATAGTAGTATTTCCCCCATGTATATAGTATAGTCCGAGCACTTTTGTAACGATAGTTAGATCGATAGTATGCCTTGTTTGAAATTGATTGGAGTGATATGATTGTGTTTGTCTCATGTGCATATGGGTAGTGTTTTTCCCTCTAGATCTCATTCTATTCTATTTTCTCATCTTTTCTAAACCCATCAGATGCCTCCAAGACGCGACACCGGATTTGTTTTCCCATCGGAGATCACCCAGTTGATTTAGCAGCAGAATGCCCTGATGCAAGTGCTAGTTCAGAACCAAGGCAACAACAACAACAACCCACCACCACCACCACCTGTTGACCACTTAGCCCGTTTCTTGAGGCTAAATCCGCCGGTGTTTTCCAGCAGCACCGAGCCGATTGTTGCAGATGATTGGCTCCGCAAGGTTGGAAGGGAGCTGACCACTGCAGGATGCACAGATGCGGAGAGAGTGCGTTTTGCCGCACACTAGCTTGATGGACCCGCAGCATCGTGGTGGGAGAATTACACAGCCACTCACCCCATCGACACTGTCACATGGGACCAGTTTCAGCAAGCTTTTCGTACTGCCCATGTTTCAGCAGGAGCTATGGCCATGAAGAAGCGTGAGTTTCGCAACTTGCGCCAAGGAGGACGTACCGTTGGCCAGTACGTGGAGGATTTTAGTAAGTTAGCACGTTATGTCCCAGATGACGTTGCTACAGATGCAGCTAACCAGGAGAAGTTTCTGGAAGGACTGAATGATGAGCTGAGCATGCAGTTGATGGTGGCAACTTTCAACAACTACCAGGAGTTGGTAGATAGAGCTCTCATGATTGAAGGGAAGCAGCAGCAGATTGAAAGCCGCAAGAGGAAGTATGGACAAGGAAAGTACAGTACAGGAACTCATCAGAAGCCTCGTTTTACCCCGAACTCGGGAGGACACCTTCAGCATAACCATGGAGGTCACAATCACAATGGAGGGAGTTCGCACAATCATAGTGGCCCCAAGAATGGGGATGTTAACGGAGGAAGCAACGGACAGAACCGTTCCAACCCATCAACCCCAGTCAAGAGGGATCTGAGCCACGTTACTTGTTTCAAGTGCCAGAAGACTGGACATTATGCCACTGATTGTCCGGAAGCAAAGAATGGAAATGGCAATGGAAGCTCTGGGAAGAAGCCGAACCCTTTCAACAGGGGACAGGTGAACCACGTTAACGTGGAGGAGGTTGAAGCACAGCCCGATGCAGTAATAGGTAAGTTTTTGGTTAAGTCATTTACTGCAATCGTTCTTTTCGATACTGGTGCATCGCATTCATAGATATCAAGGGGATTTGTGGATAAGCATAAGTTGCCCACCAAATTTATTAGAACACCTATGTTAGTAACCTCGCCAAGAGCAGAGTATATGGCAAGCGAAGGATGTTTTCAGATGCCATTGGCCATAGGTAGGCATGTTTTCCCCTCAGACTTGATAATTTTGGAGTCGCAAGGTTTGGATGTGATTTTGGGTATGGATTGGTTATCGATGTATGGAGGAAACATCGATTGCGCCAGTAAGTCGATTTTGCTTACCACCCCAGAAGGAAGAAGGATTAAGTATGTATCTCGGCATGTGCCGAAAAGGTCTCAAGTGAATTCCTTATCAGGAGTTGTACAGAAGGAAGTACCAGTGGTGAAGGATATCCCCGATGTATTTCTAGAGGAGTTGCCAGGCATGCCACCAGATAGAGACATTGAGTTTTTGATTGAGCTTTTGCCAGGCACAGGGCCAATATCTAAGAGACCGTACAGGATGCCCGCTAAGGATTTGGAAGAAATTAAGAAGCAGATTAAGAAGTTACTGGATAAATGCTTTATTCGCCCAAGTTCGTCGCCTTGGGGATCACTAGTGCTTCTCGTGGAGAAGAAGGATGGATCGTTGAGGATGGTTGTTGATTATCGTGGATTGAATGAAGTGACCATCAAGAACAAGTACCCACTACCAATGATCAATGATCTGTTTGACTGACTACAAGGAGCTAAAGTATTTTCCAAGATTGATTTGCGATCAGGATACCACCAGCTGAAGATTCAAGAGCAGGATATACCTAAGACAGCTTTTACCACAAGGTATGGGCTATATGAGTACACCGTTATGTCATTTGGCTTGACTAACGCACCTGCCTATTTTATGAACATGATGAACAAAGTGTTTATGGAGTTTTTGGATAAGTTCGTCGTAGTGTTCATTGATGATATTCTGGTCTATTCGAAAAATGAAGAGGAGCATAAGGAGCATTTGCGTTTGGTACTTGGAAAGGTCAGAGAACATCAGTTATATGCCAAGTTCAGCAAGTGCGAGTTTTGGTTGAAGGAAGTTGGATTCCTCGGACATGTTATATCCGGAGAAGGAATAGCAGTAGACCCCACCAAGGTGATCACTGTGACAAATTGGGAAGCACCCACGTCAGTTGGAGAGATCCGTAGTTTTCTTGGACTCGCAGGATACTACCGGAGGTTCATTGAGAATTTATCGAAGATTGCAAAGCCTATGACCGAGTTGTTGAAGAAGGACACAAAGTTCAATTGGACTGAGGAATGTGAGGCTAGTTTCCAGGAGTTGAAGAAACGCTTGGTTACAGCGCCAATGTTGATTCTGCCAGATCAACGCAAGGATTATGAAGTGTATTGTGATGCTTCTCGTCGAGGACTTGGAGCAGTGCTTATGCAGGAGGGAAGAGTTGTCTCATATGCCTCACGACAGCTTAAACCCCATGAGTTGAATTATGCTACACATGATTTGGAGTTAGCAGCCGTAGTGCATGCGTTGAAGACGTGGATACATTTTCTCATAGGGAACCATTGTGAGGTGTACACGGATCACAAGAGTTTGAAGTACATTTTTACGCAGAAGGAGTTGAATCTCAGGCGAAGGAGATGGTTGGAGCTCATCAAAGATTATGATATGAGATTGCATTCTCACCCAGGGAAGGCTAACGTAGTAGCTGATGCGTTGAGCCGCAAGAGCCATGTCAACACACTCATGACTGTAGAGTTACCCAAGGAGTTAGCAGAGGATCTTCGTGACTATGTTTGGAGATAGTTCCGAGAGGCTATGTAGCAGCATTGGAGATTCAGTCTACTTTGATTGATAAGATCAGAGAAGCTCAGAAGACAGACAAGGAAATTGCCGAGATCAAGGAAAGGATGAGCAAAGGAAAAGCCAAGGGATTTCGTGAATATGAGCAGGATACCTTATGGTTTGAGGACCGCGTTTATGTGCCCAAAGATCCGGAGATCAGAAAGTTGATTCTGCAAGAGGCCCATGATTTGCCGTATTTGATTCACCCAGGAAATACCAAGATGTATCTGGATTTGAAGGATAGTTTCTGGTGGACCGGAATGAAGAAGGATATTGCGGAGTATGTAGCAGCTTGCGATGTATGTCAGAGAGTGAAGGCAGAGCATCAGAAGCCAGCAGGATTGCTACAACCATTGCCGATACCCGAATGGAAGTGGGATAAGCTGGGCATGGATTTTATCACGGGATTGCCCAGGACTCGTTCAGGCTATGACTCGATATGGGTTGTAGTCGATCGTTTGACAAAGGTAGCTCATTTCATCCTAGTGAAGACCACTTATACCAGTGCTAAGTTGGCAAAGATATACATGACCAGGATCGTATGTCTGCATGGAGTTCCGAGGACTATTGTATCAGATAGAGGAACCCAGTTTACCTCAAAGTTCTGGAATCAGTTGCACGAAACTTTGGGTACCAGGCTAGAGTTCAGTACAGCCTTTCATCCACAGACAGACGGACAGACCGAGAGAGTCAATCAGATTTTGGAGGATATGCTGAGATCTTGTGCGCTAGATTATGGATCCAGTTGGGATGACAATTTACCATATGCAGAGTTTTCTTACAACAATAGCTACCAATCCAGTTTGAAGATGGCCCCTTTCGAAGCTTTGTACGGAAGGAGGTGCAGGACACCGTTGTTGTGGGACGAAGTTGGAGACCGTCAGTTGTCTGGACCAGATTTGATTAAAGAGTCTGAAGAGAAGGTTAAGCTGATTCGCGATAGACTCAAGGTAGCCCAGTCCAGGCAGAAGAGTTATGCGGATTCTAAACGCAAGGAGACAGTTTACGAAGTAGGAGACAGAGTTTATCTTCGTGTGTCCCCACTTCGAGGAGTTAAGCGTTTTGGAGTTAAGGGAAAGTTAGCACCACGTTTTCTGGGACCATACAAAGTTTTGGAACATATGGGAGAAGTTGCTTACAAGTTGGAATTGCCCGAAGGATTGTCAGGAGTTCACGATGTGTTCCATGTTTCTAAGTTGAAGAAGTGCCACGCAGAGATGGCTGATATACCTTTGAGAGATATAGTGCCACTGGAAGCAATTCAGTTGGATAGCGATCTGACCTACGAGGAGAAACCAGTTAGGATTCTCGAGTTTGCCAGCAGAGTCACCCGCAGCAAGGTTATCAAGTTTTGCAAAGTTCAGTGGAGCCACCATACTGAAGATGAAGCCACCTAGGAACGAGAGGAAGACCTACGGAAGGACCACCCTCACCTATTTTCTAGCCAACCCGAATCTCGAGGGCGAGATTCATCTTAAGAGGGTAGGTTTGTAACATCCCAAATTTTCTATTTGGAATGTTATACATTAGATCATCATCCATATCATATTTTATTGCATTTCGATTTGCAATCCTCAAAATTCTAAGCAACCCAAGGACCCACGGAGAGAGTTGGGGATTTCACGATTTTCATATTTGAGTTTTATCAAATATCGAAACGAGGATCAATTTGTTTTAATTATTTTCTCTCCGAAAAATATTTCATATTCAAAACATATGAGAGGGGATAATATGACTTCTCCAAAAATATGAAATATTGGAGGAAAAATATTAAAAAAATATTTGATTTTATTCGGATTTTATTTCTATTTTATTTGCCTAGGAAAAATATGCGTTTTTCAAAATTGCATTTTAGGCTCAAATAAATGTTCATCCTGTTCTAAATATTTTATTTAGACGGAGAAAATTTGTTTTGGCATTTTTAGATTTTTTGTTTATTTTTCTAGGATTTATTTAAGTTTTGGCGGAATATTTTTAAAAAAAATTCCCCGCGGACCGAACTGGGCCGAAGGCCCAGCCGGCCCACTTGCCCGCGCCGCCTCGCCCGAGCGTGGCCGAGCCGGACTCCCGCCGGAGTCCGGGTCAGCGCCGCCGCCCGGGGCTGCCCCTCCCCCAAGTCGGACGCCCCCCCTCCCCGTCCCCTTTAAGTACCCCGCCCCTCCGCCACTTCCTCCCCACCCCGAGCCGCCGCCGCCGACCCGCCGCCCCGCCGCCGTCCCGTCGCCGCTGACCCGTCGCCCCGCTGCCTCACCGGAGCCCCGCCGGACCCGAGGTAGACCGCCGCCGGTTTTTTGTTAAAAAACCGTTCGGTTTTTTTAAAAAAACCTAGTTCGTTTTATTATTATTATTAGATCGGTTCGGTTTTTCCGGTTTAGTTATCTAACGAACGATCGCTTGTTCGTTCGTTTTTACGAACGGTTTTCACCATTTAGCCGAAGACAGCGAACGTTCGTTCGTTTGCCTGTTCGTCAGTTTTTCTTTTTCTCGGGTTTTTCGCGATTATTTTCGATCGCGATTTCTGATCCGATTTTCGTTTTAGTATAACTTTTCGCTCATTTATCGGAATCAGGCGATTCAAGCGCCTAGAGTTTCATATCGAAACCCTCTTTCTGTTTAACCAACTTGAACAAGATTTTGCTAGTGTAAAATTTGACTTAACTCCAGATTAGTAAATGGAGCTTGTTTCTTTTGCAGCTTGAGTTTCGTCGCTTCGTTCGATTTGATTCTTTTTGCAAACCAGAGTTCTTAAGTTGAACTTTCTGGTTAGATCTCTTATTTTAGTTTTACCCGTGCACCCTTGCTTGATTGCTTATGTATGTTATTGTTTGCTTACGATAGAGTACCCGGAGTGCGAAGCGTGCTACTACGAGTCTCTAGGTTTCACGGATCATTAGCAAGGCAAGTAACACTTTGATCATACCTCTTTACTACCCAGTTTTATTGCATTAGATCAATCCTCAAACATTGCATGATTAGGAACTGATTAAATTGTGGGTTTTGGGAAGTAGATGAGGTAGTACCTATTGCCCTGTTATTTATCAAACCTTTGGGAGTTACTTCTACGTTGCTCATATTGCTATGCTATGCTAGTAGACGTGGATTGGGTTTGAGAGATATTCCATGACAGATGTGAGATTGTTAATTAATGGTTCAACTTAAGGTGGCTACTTTAATTTACATCTGGGTGGATTGAGGCACCTGGAGAATCCAGTGTTGCCTGTACTTTTGGATATCCCGGAGTACCCGTGTGATTATCCTATGGACCGCCACCCAGGCTCAAAGGGATCATAAGATTATTCATGCTAGAAAATTCTGTGTGCAGCCACAAGCTATTATGGGCTCTAGCATAGTTGAGTATGTTACATGACCTCTTGAAGAGGTGGGCTAGCAGATGTAGGGGAAAGTAGGTGTAACTGTCCACCCGGAGTAAGGAGTTATTGTTTCTGAAAGACTGTGTCTCGGTCATCCGTTTCTCAAACACCATGTAGTGCGAGAAATCAAACGGAGGAGATCGAGTCTTGTGGGGAAAAGTGTGCAAACCTCTGCAGAATGTACAAACTAATCATGGTTAGTCATGTCCCCGGTTATGGACATCTTGAGTATCTAGTTCTTGGATTATCATGTGGATCTCATCATCATGTTACTTAACTTTAATTTGATTGGGTTTAATCACATTCTTAATTGGGATTGAGTTGGAGGTACCTTCTCAATGTTTAACAACCACCATGATAGTTAAATAAAATTTATTCCTTTGTTGTACGGAAACATTGGCTTTATGCAAAAACTGTAACCATAGAGCTTTCCACCTGCCAAATATGCATGTAGTGATAGCATTATTCTGTTCATTACTCTCTATGTGTTACATTGCCAGCATATTCCATGTGCTGACCCGTTTTCGGGCTGCAACGTTCATGTTGCAGACTTTTCAGACGACGATTAAGGTGACATAGGTCGTGGTCTTATACTCAGTGATGCCGTTGGAGTTGATGGACTCACTTTATCTTCCAAGCCTTCCGCTGTTATCGTTTTAGATGGCCTTAAGCCATATTTATTGTAATAAGTTTTCTTTTGAGACATTCGATGTAATAAGTGTGTGATTGCTACTCTGTTATAAATCCTTCAAGTACTGTGCGTGTCAGCATTACCGATCCAGGGATGACACTGATGCATAGAGATCGGACTGTTTGAGGTCTGGTCGCTACAGAATTTTTCCAATAGAATTGATATTGTGGACTTGAGGTTGTTTCCTCGGAAAGTGTACCGTATGCTCATTACCATTAACATGAAAAGTGGCATTGCCTTTGTTTCAATCAATAACAGCCCCTGCAGTATTCAGAAAGGGTCTGCCAAGGATAATCGACATACTATCGTCCTCGGGAATATCAAGAATAACAAAGTCCGTTAAAATAGTAATGTTTGCAACCACAACAGGCACATCCTCACAAATACCAACAGGTATAGCAGTTGATTTATCGGCCATTTGCAAAGATATTTCAGTAGGTGTCAACTTATTCAAATCAAGTCTACGATATAAAGAGAGAGGCATAACACTAACACCGGCTCCAAGATCACATAAAGAAGTTTTAACATAGTTTCTTTTAATGGAGCATGGTATAGTTGGTACTCCTGGATCTCCAAGTTTCTTTGGTATTCCACCTTTAAAAGTATAATTAGCAAACATGGTGGAAATTTCAGCTTCCGGTATCTTTGTTTTATTTGTAAAAATTTCTTTCATATACTTAGCATAAGGATTCATTTTAAGCATATCATTCAAACGCATACACAAAAAGATAGGTCTAATCATTTTGGCAAAGCGCTCAAAATCCTCATCATCCTTTTTCTTGGATGATTTAGGAGGAAAGGGCATGGGTTTCTGAACCCATGGTTCTCTTTCTTTACCATGCTTCCTAGCAACAAAGTCTCTCTTATCATAACGTTGATTCTTTGATGGTGGGTTATCAAGATCAACAGCAAGTTCAATCTCTACATCATTGTTATTGCTAGGTTGAGCATCAACATGAACATCATCATTAACATTATCACTAGGTTCATGTTCATTACCAGATTGTGTTTCAGCATTAGAAATAGAAATATCATTGGGGTTCTCAGGTGTGTCAACAAAAGGTTCACTAGAAGCATGAAAAGTCCTATCATTTTTTTTCTTCTTCTTAAAAGGACTAGGTACATCAACATTAGTTCTCTGAGAATCTTGCTCAATTCTCTTAGGGTGGCCCTCAGGATACAAAGGTTCCTGAGTCATTTTACCCCCTCTAGTCATAACTCTAACGGCATTATCATTGTTCTTATTATTTAATTCATTGAGCAAATCATTCTGAGCTTTAAGAACTTGTTCTACTTGAGTGGTAACCATAGAAGCATGTTTAATAATAAGTTTAAGCTCGCCTTTAACTCTGGACATATAATCACTCAAGTGTTCAATCATATAAGCATTTCGTTTCAATTGTCTACCAACATAGGCATTGAAGTTTTCTTGTTTAACAATAAAATTATCAAACTCATCTAAGCATTGGCTAGCGGACTTATAACGAGGAATATCACCTTCATCAAATCTATAGAGAGAATTTACCTTTAATACCTGTGTCGGGTTATCAAGACCATGTATTTCTTCAATAGGTGGTAAATTCTTAACATCTTCAGCTTTAATACCCTTTTCTTTCATAGATTTCTTTGCCTCTTGCATATCTTCAGGACAAAGAAATAGAATACCCCTTTTCTTTGGAGTTGGCTTAGGAATTGCTTCAGGAAGTGTCCAATTATTATCATTACTCAACATATTATTCAATAGCAATTCAGCTTGATCAACAGTTCTTTCCCTGAAAACACAACCAGCACAACTATCCAGGTGGTCTCTGGAAGCATCGGTTAGTCCATTATAAAAGATATCAAGTATTTCATTTTTCTTGAGAGGATGATCAGGCAAAGCATTAAGTAATCGGAGAAGCCTCCCCCAAGCTTGTGGGAGACTCTCTTCTTCAATTTGCACAAAATTATATATTTCCCTTAAGGCAGCTTGTTTCTTATGAGCGGGGAAATATTTAGCAGAGAAGTAATAAATCATATCCTGGGGACTACGCACACAACCAGGATCAAGAGAATTAAACCATGTTTTAGCATCACCCTTTAATGAGAACGGAAATAACTTAAGGATATAGTAGTAACCAATTTTTCCTCGTTAGTGAATAGGCTGGCTATATAATTCAATTTAGTAAGATGTGCCACAACGGTTTCAGATTCATAGCCATAAAAAGGATCAGATTCAACCAAAGTAATTAACTCAGGATCGACAGAGAAATCATAATCCTTATCAGAAATACGGATAGGTGAAGTAGCAAAAGCAGGGTCATATTTCATTCTAGCATTCAAAGACTTTTCTTTCAGCTTAACTAATAGTTTCTTAAGATCATATCTATCTTTGCAAGCAAAAAGATCTCTAGCAGTTTCTTCATCCATAACATAACCCTCAGGAACATCAAGCAATTCATATCTAGGGGGAGAATCTTCATCATCACTTTCATCAATATTATCAGTTTCAATAATTTCATTCTCTCTAACCCTAGCAAGTTGTTCATCAAGAAATTCACCTAATGGCACAGTATTATCAAGCATAGAAGTAGTTTCATCATAAGTATCATGCATAGCAGAAGTGGTATCATCAATACCATGCGACATATCAGAATCAATAGCAGGAGTAGGTGTCGCAAATTTACTCATAACAGGAGGTGAATCAAGTGTAGAGCTAGATGGCAGTTCCTTACCTCCCCTCGTAGTTGAGGGATAAATCTTGGTTTTTTCGTCTTTCAAGTTCCTCATGGTGATCAACAGATATAAATCCCAAGTGACTCAAAGAATAGAGCTATGCTCCCCGGCGACGGCGCCAGAAAATAGTCTTGATAACCCACAAGTATAGGGGATCGCAACAGTTTTCGAGGGTAGAGTATTCAACCCAAATTTATTGATTCGACACAAGGGGGGCCAAAGAATATTCTCGAGTATTAGCAACTGAGTTGTCAATTCAACCACACCTGGAAGACTTAATATCTACAGCAAAATATTTAGTAGCAAAGTAGTATGGAAGTAACGGTAACGGTGGCAAAGGTAACAGTAGCAGTTTTGTAGTAATTGTAACAGTAGCAACGGAAAAGTAACTAAGCAAAGATCAATATGTGAAAAGCTCGTAGGCATTGGATCAGTGATGGATAATTATGTCAGATGCGATTCCTCATGCAACAGTTATAACATAGGGTGACACAGAACTAGCTCCAGTTCATCAATTTAATGTAGGCATGTATTCTGAATATAGTCATACGTGCTTATGGAAAAGAACTTGCATGACATCTTTTGTCCTACCCTCCCGTGGTAGCGGGGTCCTATTGGAAACTAAGGGATATTAAGGCCTCCTTTTAATAGAGTACCGGACCAAAGCATTAACACTTAGTGAATACATGAACTCCTCAAACTACGGTCATCACTGGGAGTGGTCCCGATTATTGTCACTTCGGGGTTACCGGATCATAACACATAGTAGGTGACTATTGACTTGCAAGATAGGATCAAGAACTCATATATATTCATGAAAACATAATAGGTTCAGATCTGAAATCATGGCACTCGGTCCCTAGTGACAAGCATTAAGCATAGCAAAGTCATAGCAACATCAATCTCAGAACATAGTGGATACTAGGGATCAAACCCTAATAAAACTAACTCGATTACATGATAAATCTCATCCAACCCATCACCGTCCAGCAAGCCTAAGATGAAATTACTCGCGCACGGCGGTGAGCATCATGAAATTGGTGATGGACGATGGTTGATGATGACGATGGCGGCGGATTCCCCTCTCCGGAGCCCCGAATGGACTCCAGATCAGCCCTCCCGAGAGAGATTAGGG
This sequence comes from Aegilops tauschii subsp. strangulata, assembly GCF_002575655.3. Lineage (NCBI taxonomy): Eukaryota > Viridiplantae > Streptophyta > Magnoliopsida > Poales > Poaceae > Aegilops > Aegilops tauschii. Next base: position 553,918,143 of record NC_053041.3, on the reverse strand, counting down.
CTTGGCGGCGGCTCCGTATCGTAAAACGCGATGAATCCTTCTCTCTGATTTTTTTCTCCCCGAACGTGAATATATAGAGTTGGAGTTGAGGTCGGTGGAGCCTCAGGGGGGCCACGAGGCAGGGGGCGCGCCCAAGGGGGGTGGGCGCGCCCTCCACCCTCGTGGACAGGGTGTGGGCCCCATGGTGTTGATTCTTTCGCCAGTATTTTTATTATTTCCAAAAATATTCTCCGTGAAGTTTCAGGTCATTCCGAGAACTTTTATTTCTGCACAAAAATAACACCATGGCAATTCTGCTGAAAACAGCGTCAGTCCGGGTTAGTTCCATTCAAATCATGCAAGTTAGAGTCCAAAACAAGGGCAAAAGTGTTTGGAAAAGTAGATACGATGGAGATGTATCAGCGGCGGCGGCAGCACGGTCATGGCATCGAGCTTGCGCAAACGGACAGTCGCAGCTTGCAAGAGCAGCATGCGCAACGAGCAGGTACATCACATCCCTGATTATATCTAATTCAACTGTTCAATTTCTGGCCAATAGTTAAACCTGACAGTGTTGTAAAACTGCTTGTATGTAGGGAATCTATGAGAAAATGAAACCAATTTCTGCTTATTTTATAACTCCCCCAATCAATACTAAACTGACTTAACCTGATGTAACTAATCAAGTTTCCGGTGTAAACGTACAAGCTCATGTTGTTCTTGAGCCTGAAGTGTCTAATGAACAGAATGCTAATGAAGGATTTGATGCAAACATTTTACAAGCTCCTGGTGACATGATTGAATATTGTGCGTGGATGTTTTATTTATTTTTATGTGAGTTTTAAACATTTTTCACATGTCAAGATTTGTTGCGGAACATAGTAATTTCAAAAAAAATCTTACGCACATGCAAGATCATGGTGATGTATAGCAACGAGAGGGGAGAGTGTTGTCCACGTACCCTCGTAGACCGAAAGCGGAAGCGTTATGACAACGCGGTTGATGTAGTCGTACGTCTTAACGATCGACCGATCCTAGTACCGAACATATGGCACCTCCGCGATCTGCACACGTTCAGCTCGGTGACATCCCACGAACTCACGACCCAGCAGAGTATCGAGGGAGATCTTTGTCAGCACGATGGCGTGATGATGGTGATGATGAAGCTACCGGCGTAGGGCTTCGCCTAAGCACTACGACGATATGACCAAGGTGGATTATGGTGGAGGGGGGCACCTCACACGGCTAAGAGATCAATGATCAACTTGTGTGTCTATGGGGTGCCCTCCTCCCCCGTATATAAAGGAGTGGAGGAGTTGGAGGGCCAGCCCTCTACTATGGCGCGCCCTGGGGAGTCCTACTCCCACCGGGAGTAGGATTCCCCCCTTCCAAGTAGTAAGAGTAGGAGAGAAGGAAGGGGAAGAGAGAAGAGAATGAAGGACGGGGCGCCGCCCCTCCCCCTTAGACCAATTCGGACTAGGCCTTGGGGGGCGCACGGCCTGCCCTAGGCAGCCCCTCTCTCTCCCCTAAAGCCCAATAAGGCCCATATACTCCCCAGGGGGTTCCGGTAACCCCCTGGTACTCCGGTTAATGCCCGAACTCAACCGGAACCATTCTGGTGTCCAAACATATGATCCAATATATCGATCTTTATGTCTCGACCATTTCGAGACTCCACGTCATGTCTGTGATCATATCCGGGACTCCGAACAACCTTCAGTACATCAAAACACATAAACTCATAATACCGATCGTCACCGAACGTTAAGCGTGCGGACCCTACGGGTTCGAGAACTATGTAGACATGACCGAGACACGTCTCCGGTCAATAACCAATAGCGGAACCTGGATGCTCATATTGGCTCCCACATATTCTACGAAGATCTTTATCGGTCAAACCGCATAACAACATATGTTGTTCCCTTTGTCATCGATATGTTACTTGCCCGAGATTCGTCGGTATCTTAATACCTAGTTCAATCTCGTTACCGGCAAGTCTCTTTACTCGTTCCGTAATGCATCATCCCGCAACTAACTCATTAGTCACATTGCTTGCAAGGCTTATAGTGATGTGCATTACCGAGAGGGCCCAGAGATACCTCTCCGACAATCGGAGTGACAAATCCTAATCTCGATCTATGCCAACTCAACAAGTACCATCGGAGACACCTGTAGAGCACCTTTATAATCACCCAGTTACGTTGTGACGTTTGGTAGCACACAAAGTGCTCCTCCGGTATTCGGGAGTTGCATAATCTCATAGTCAAAGGAACATGTACAAGTCATGAAGAAAGCAATAGCAATATACTAAACGATCAAATGCTAAGCTAACGGAATGGGTCAAGTCAATCACATCATTCTCTAATGATGTGATCCCGTTAATCAAATGACAACTCATGTTTATGGCTAGGAAACTTAACCATCTTTGATTCAACGAGCTAGTCAAGTAGAGGCATACTAGTGACACTCTGTTTGTCTATGTATTCACACATGTACTAAGTTTCCGGTTAATACAATTCTAGCATGAATAATAAACATTTATCATGATATAAGGAAATATAAATAACAACTTTATTATTGCCTCTAGGGCATATTTCCTTCAGTCTCCCACGTGCACTAGAGTAAATAATCTAGTTCACATCGCCATGTGATTTAATATCAATAGTTCACATCACCATGTGATTAACACCCATAGTTCACATCGCTATGTGACCAACACCCAAAGGGTTTACTAGAGTGAGTAATCTAGTTCACATCGCCATGTGATTAACACCCAAAGAGTACTAAGGTGTGATCATGTTTTGCTTGTGAGAGAAGTTTAGTCAATGGGTCTGCCACATTCAGATCCGTATGTATTTTGCTAATTTCTATGTCTACAATCCTCTGCACGGAGCTACTCTAGCTAATTGCTCCCACTTTCAATATGTATCCGGATTATGACTTAGAGTCATTCAGATCGGTGTCAAAGCTTGCATTGACGTAACTCTTTACGACGAACTCTTTATCACCTCCATAACCGAGAAATATTTCCTTAGTCCTCTAAGGATAATTTTGACCGTTGTCCAGTGATCTACTCCTAGATCACTATTGTACTCCCTTGCCAAACTCATGGTGAGGTTCACAATAGGTCTGGTACACAGCATAGCATATTTAATACAACCTATGGCTGATGCATAGGGAATGACTTCCATTCTCTCTCTATCTTCTCCCGTGGTCGGGCTTTGAGTCTTACTCAACTTCACACCTTGCAACACAGGCAAGAACTCTTTCTTTGACTGTTCCATTTTGAACTACTTCAAAAACTTGTCAAGGTATGTACTCATTGAAAAAACTTATCAAGCGTCTTGATCTATCTCTATAGATCTTGATGCTCAATATGTAAGTAGCTTCACCGAGGTTTTTGTTTGAAAAATTCTTTTCAAACACTCCTTTATGATTTCCAGAAAATTCTACATTATTTCCGGTCAACAATATGTCATTCACATATACTTATCAGAAATGTTGTAGTGCTCCCACTCACTTTCTTGTAAATACAGGCTTCATCACAAGTCTGTATAAAACCGTATGCTTTGATCATTTTATCAAAGCATATATTCCAACTCCGAGATGCTTGCACCAGTCCATAGATGGATCGCTGGAGCTTGCTCACTTTGTTAGCACCTTTAGGATCGACAAAACCTTCTCGTTGCATCATATACAACTCTTCTTTAAGAAATCCATTAAGGAATGCAGTTTTGACATCCATTTGGCAGATTTCATAAAATGCGGCAACTGCTAACATGATTTGGACAGACTTTTAAGCATCGATACAAGTGAGAAAATCTCATCGTAGTTAACACCTTGAACTTGTCGAAAACGTTTTGCGACAATTCGAGCTTTGTAGATAGTAACACTACCATCAGCGTCCGTCTTCCTCTTGAAGATCCATTTATTCTCAATGGCTTGCCGATCATCGAGCAATTCCACCAAAGTCCATACTTTGTTTTCATACATGGATCCTATCTCAGATTTCATGGCCTTAAACCATTTTGCGGAATCTGGGCTCATCATCGCTTCCTCATAGTTCGTAGGTTTGTCATGGTCTAGTAACATGACTTCCAGAACTGGATTACCGTACCACTCTGGTGCGGAACGTACTCTGGTTGACCTACGAGGTTCGATAGTAAATTGATCTGAAGTTTCATGATCATCGTCATTAACTTCCTCACTAATTGGTGTAGGCATCACTGGAACTGATTTCTGTGATGAACTACTTTCCAATTCGGGAGAAGGTACAATTACCTCATCAAGTTCTACTTTCCTCCCACTCACTTCTTTTGAGAGAAACTTCTTCTCTAGAAAGAATCCATTCTTAGCAACAAAGATTTTTCCTTCGGATCTGTGATAGAAGGTGTACCCAACAGTTTCTTTTGCATATCCTATGAAGACGCACTTCTCTGATTTGGGTTTTAGCTTATCAGGTTGAAACTTTTTCACATAAGCATCGCAACCCCAAACTTTAAGAAACGACATCTTAGGTTTCTAGCCAAACCATAGTTCATACGGTGTCGTCTCAACGGATTAGACGGTGCCCTATTTAACGTGAATGTAGTTGTCTCTAATGCATAACCCCAAAACGATAGTGGTAAATCGGTAAGAGACATCACAGTTGCACTATATCCAATAAAGTACGGTTATGATGTTCGGACACACCATTATGCTATGGTGTTCTAGGTGGCATGAATTTGTGAAACTATTCCACATTGTTTTAATTGAAGACCAAACTCGTAACTCAAATATTCATCTCCACGATCAGATAGTAGAAACTTTATTTTCTTGTTATGATGATTTTCCACTTCACTCTGAAATTCTTTGAACTTTTCAAATGTTTCAGACTTATGTTTCATCAAGTAGATATACCCATATCTGCTCAAATCATCTGTGAAGGTCATAAAATAACGATACCCGCCGCGAGCCTTAACACTCATTGGACCGCACACATCTGTATGTATTATTTCCAACAAGTCTGTTGCTCGCTCCATTGTTCCGAAGAACGGAGTCTTAGTCATCTTGCCCATGATGCATGGTTCGCAATCATTAAGTGATTCATAATCAAGTGATTCCAATCGGCATGGAGTTTCTTCATGCGCTTTACACCAATATGACCTAAATGGTAGTGCCACAAATAAGTTGCACTATCATTATTAACTTTGCATCTTTTGGCTTCAATATTTATGAATATGTGTATCACTACGATCGAGATTCAATAAACCATTTACATTGAGTGTATGACCATAAAAGGTTTTTATTCATGTAAATAGAACAACAATTATTCTTTGACTTAAATGAATAACCATATTGCAATAAACATGATCCAATCATATTCATGCTTAACGCAAACACCAAATAACATTTATTTTAGGTTCAACACTAATCTCGAAGGTAAAAGGAGTGTGCGATGGTGATCTTATCAACCTTGGAATCATTTCCAACACACATCGTCACCTCGCCCTTAACTAGTCTATGTTTATTTTGCAACGCCCGTTTCGAGTTACTACTCTTAGCAACTGAACTAGTATCAAATACCGAGGGGTTGCTATAAACACTAGTAAAGTACACATCAATAACATGTATATCAAATATACCTTTGTTCATTTTTCCATCCTTCTTATCCGCCAAGTATCTAGGGGCAGTTCCACTTCTAGTGACCATTTCCTTTGCAGTAGAAGCACTCAGTTTCAGGCTTGAGTGTAGCTTTGGGTTTCTTCACGGGAGTGAAAACTTGTTTGTCATTCTTCTTGAAGTCCCCTTTCTATTCTTTTGCCCTTTTTCTTGAAACTAGTGGTCTTGTAAACCATCAACACTTGATGCTCTTTCTTGATTTCTACCTTCTCCAATTTCAATATCGCGAAGAGCTCGGGAATTACTTTTGTCATCCCTTGCATATTATAGTTCATCACGAAGTTCTAGTAACTTGGTGATAGTGACTAGAGAACTCTTGTCAATCACTATTTTATCTGGAAGATCAACTCCTAAGCGATTGTAGTACTCAGACAATCTGAGCACATGCTCACTGGTTGAGCTATTCTCCTCCATCTTGTAGGCAAAATACTGTCAGAGGTCTCATACCTCTTGACACGGGCATGAGTATGAAATACCAATTTCAACTCTTGGAACATATTATATGTTCCGTAGCGTTCAAAACGTTTTTGAAGTCCCGGTTCTAAGCCGTAAAGCATGGTGCACTAAACTATCAAGTAGTCGTCATACCGAGCTTTGCCAAACGTTCATAACGTCTGCATCTGCTCCTGCAATAGGTCCGTCACCTAGTGGTGCATCAAGGACATAATTTTTCCGTGCAGCAATGAGGACAATCCTCAGATCACAGACCTGGTCCGCATCATTGCTACTATCATCTTTCAACATAGTTTTTCTCTAGGAACATATAAAATTAAACAGGGAGCTACATCGCGAGCTATTGATCTACAACATAGTTATGCAAATACTATCAGGACTAAGTTCATGATAAATTAAGTTCAATTAATCATATTACTTAAGAACTACCACTTAGATAGACATCCCTCTAATCATCTAAGTGATCACGTGATCCAAATCAACTAAACCATGTCCGATCATCACGTGAGATGGAGTAGTTTTCAATGGTGAACACCACTATGTTGATCATATCTACTATATGATTCGCGCTCGACCTTTCGGTCTCAGTGTTCCGAGGCCATATCTGCATATGCTAGGCTCGTCAAGTTTAACCCGAGTATTCCGTGTGTGCAAAACTGGCTTGCACCCGTTGTATGTGAACGTAGAGCTTATCACACCCGATCATCACGTGGTGTCTCGGCACGACGAACTTTCGCAACGCTGCATACCCAGGGAGAACACTTGTACCTTGAAATTTAGTGAGAGATCATCTTATAATGCTACCATCGAACTAAACAAAATAAGATGCATAAAGGATAAACATCACATGCAATCAATATAAGTGATATGATATGGCCATCATCATCTTGTGCCTTTGATCTCCATCTCCAAAGCACCGTCATGATCACCATCGTCACCAGCGCGACACCTTGATCTCCATCATAGCATCGTTGTCGTCTCGCCAACTATTGCTTCTACGACTATCGCTACCGCTTAGTGGTAAAGTAAAGCAATTACATGGTGATTGCATTTCATACAATAAAGCAACAACCATATGGCTCCTGCCAGTTGCCGATAACTCTGATACAAAACATGATCATCTCATACAATAAAATTTAGCATCATGTCTTGACCATATCACATCACAACATGCCCTGCAAAAACAAGTTAGACGTCCTCTACTTTGTTGTTGCAAGTTTTACGTGGCTGCTACGGGCTGAGCAAGAACCATTCTTACCTACGCATCAAAACCACAACGATTTTTCGTCAAGTATGTGTTGTTTTAACCTTCAACAAGGACCGGGCGTAGCCACACTCGATTCAACTAAAGTTGAAGAAACTGACACCCGCCAGCCACCTGTGTGCGAAGCACGTCGGTAGAACAAGTCTCGCGTAAGCGTACGCGTGATGTCGGTCCGGGCCGCTTCATCCAACAATACCGCCGAATCAAAGTATGACATGTTGGTAAGCAGTATGACTATTATCGCCCACAACTCACTTGTGTTCTACTCGTGCATATAACATCTACGCATAAACCTGGCTCGGATGCCACTGTTTGGGAAAGTAGTAATTTCAAAAAAACATCCTACGCACACGCAAGATCATGGTGATGTATAGCAACGAGACGGGAGAGTGTTGTCCACATACCCTCATAGACCGAAAGCGGAAGCGTTATGACAACGCGGTTGATGTAGTTGTATGTCTTAACGATCGACCGATCCTAGTACCGAACATATGGCACCTCCGCGATCTGCACACGTTCAGCTCGGTGACGTCCCACGAACTAACGACCCAGCATAGTATCGAGGGAGAGCTTTGTCAGCACGATGGCGTGATGAAGGTGATGATGAAGCTACCGGCGCAGGGCTTCGCCTAAGCACTACGACAATATGACCAAGGTGGATTATGGTGGAGGGGGGCACCGCACACGGCTAAGAGATCAATGATCAACTTGTGTGTCTATGGGGTGCCCTCCTCCCCCGTATATAAAGGAGTGGAGGAGGTGGAGGGCCGGCCCTCTACTATGGCGCGCCCTGGGGAGTCCTACTCCCACCGGGAGTAGGATTCCCCCTTTCCAAGTAGTAGTAGGAGAGAAGGAAGGGGGAGAGAGAAGAAAAGGAAGGAGGGGCGCCGCCCCTCCCCCTTAGTCCAATTCGGACAAGGCCTTGGGGGGCGCACGACCTGCCCTAGGCAGCCCCCCTATCTCCCCCCTAAAGCCCAATAAGGCCCATATACTCCACGGGGGGGGGGGGGGGGGGTTCCGGTAACCCCCCGGTACTCCGGTTAATGCCCGAACTCAACCGGAACCATTCCGATGTCCAAATATAGTCATCCAATATATCGATCTTTATGTCTCGGCCATTTCGAGACTCCTCGTCATGTCCATGATCATATCCGGGACTCCGAACAACCTTCGGTACATCAAAACACATAAATTCATAATACCGATCGTCACCGAACGTTAAGCGTGCGGACCCTACGGGTTCGAGAACTATGTAGACATGACCGAGACACGTCTCCGGTCAATAACCAATAGCGGAACCTGGATGCTCATATTGGCTCCCACATATTCTACGAAGATCTTTATCGGTCAAACCGCCTAACAACATACGGTGTTCCCTTTGTCATCGGTATGTTACTTGCCCGAGATTCGATCGTCGGTATCTTAATACCTAGTTCAATCTCGTTACCGGCAAGTCTCTTTACTTGTTCCTTAATGCATCATCCTGCAACTAACTCATTAGTCACATTGCTTGCAAGGCTTATAGTGATGTGCATTACCGAGAGGGCCCAGAGATACCTCTCCGACAATCGGAGTGACAAATCCTAATCTCGATCTATGCCAACTCAACAAGTACCATCGGAGACACCTATAGAGCACCTTTATAATCACCCAGTTACGTTGTGACGTTTGGTAGCACACAAAGTGTTCCTCCGGTATTCAGGAGTTGCATAATCTCATAGTCATAGGAACATGTATAAGTCATGAAGAAAGCAATAGCAATATACTAAACGATCAAATGCTAAGCTAACGGAATGGGTCAAGTCAATCACATCATTCTCTAATGATGTGATCCCGTTAATCAAATGACAACTCATGTCTATGGCTAGGAAACTTAACCATCTTTGATTCAACGAGCTAGTCAAGTAGAGGCATACTAGTGACACTCTGTTTTTCTATGTATTCACACATGTACTAAGTTTCCAGTTAATACAATTCTAGCATTAATAATAAACATTTATCATGATATAAGGAAATATAAATAACAACTTTATTATTGCCTCTAGGGCATATTTCCTTCAAGATTATGTCGCATGACTGATTTATTTAACGTACATTCTAAACATTTGTAATTTACAAATTTATTTTATATTTTGCGTTGAATGAGCGTTCACGCGAATGTACGAACTTGGGGCTTTAAAATACCGTGTTGTGATCGTGTTCTTCGAGTTGACACGTCGGGATCCCGTGTCGGATATACTGTCAGGAGGCGAGCGTCGCCCGCGCCGCGCGTCACGTGCTCGCCTCGTGCGGCTCAACAAGCGCCACGTGCTCGTGATGGCCCGCGGGGGGCTCAACAAGCGCCACGTGCTCGCCACGAGATGGCCCGCGGGGGGCTCAACAAGCGCCACGTGCTCATCGTGTTCTTCGAGTTAACACGTTGGGATCCCGGGTTGGAGTTTGCACCCCCCGAGGTGGATTCGCCCCCTGCCCACCTGCGCCCCCTGCGCCAGAGGGCGTTGTAGCCTCGGGATCGCCGTTTGTGGCGGCACCTGAATCATCCTCGTGTCTTGCGCCATTTTTGTCCTGTTCTTGAACGCCCCTTTGCGCCGGCTGGCGCCACTCACGACCCAGCGGCTGTTACTTTTTAAAAAAATTGAAGCAACTGGCGGCCGTAAAACGCCCCCGATCGCCCAACACTCCATGATTTATACATCAAATGATATATTCTAAATAAAAATGTGTATATCACATATCATATTAAAAACAATGACTATAGCGGCAACAAATATATATTCTAAAGTTAAAATGTGTATATCGCATATCATATGAAAAACAACGAGTATAGTGCCAACAAATATGACATAAGTTAACACTGATTACAAGTCTCCCGTAGCGATGTGCCAGAAACAAATTTATAAGTAGAATTCTTTATTACAACCAAATAAATCATTAACTCTATTTAAGAACTTGTTCCACTTATTCAAACAATCCGTGCTATCATCATCATGCCATGTTTCTGTATAGAAAGATCATAATATATGTCAAAATTTCATAAACAATAAACTAAATAACAAAAGTACGTTAAAGAAACATATACACATACTTAGGATTCGTAGGACAATTGTTCTTGAAATGACCTTTTGTTCTGCATAAACCGCATAGGCGTTCAGGAGGTTTCTCATTGAAACCTTTAGGTCTACCGTTTTTAGTCACGCCAGGTTCCTTACCACGGCCTTTGTTATTCTGCCCTTTGGGTGCTCCTTTCATAGTGACTTTCTGTGGATCACCAACAGAAACATGATCTTGATCCGGCACAAAAGCATCGTCATACGCAACCCTATGTTGTCTCACATATTCTTCCTCCTCAACGTCCTTGTTTGCTATATCATCCTTCAGAGCAGCCTTCAGTTTGTCAAATACAAAATGGTCTATGACATGCCGCATGAGATGCTTCCACAGACAAAATAGTCAACTCATTGTACTTAGTTCTCTCCTCAGTACCTGCCCATCCCCATGCAAAGAGTTCGCTAGTGCGCTTCACGGCCAGTCCACCTCTAGCATTCTTGGTTAATCTTCGCAGCACTAAGCACTGAGGTAAGTCCTTCATGTTCAACCTGGCCAAAACATAAAGAACATGCTTGCATGGGAGACCATTACGATTCATACTACCACAACTGCACTTCACTATTTCTTCTGAGTTAGTAGGTGTATAGTCCACTTTGAATCTCAGTTGGGTGTTATTTTTCCATGCCACTTGAATCTCTGACGGACGGCTCCACTGAGTCTATCTATGATCTCAAGATCCGCTGCCTTCTTCATTTCTTTCTGCAAGAGGTAAAAGTTCACCAGAAGTGAGGGCAGCGGCTTTCTCAATGTATTTGAACTCGTCAAGTACTGCTATCGGGAGTGTCTATGTGGCCATGCAGTCGTCGTACGACTCATTTTCACGGAGCTGCACAATGCAGTTCTCATAATGCACAACCATATCAACAATTGTCATGCCAGAGTCAAGATGCATATGAAGGCAAGAGTTCAGACTCTCGCTCCTCTGGCTACTCCGCATACCAAGGAAGAACCCACCGGTGAGATATGATGCAGCCCAAAGCCTTTTCTTCCTGTACATCCTACGCAACCATGTTTCAGTTTTCTCCGACTCCCATTTAGCTTTGAAAGCTGCCCATCCCGCCTCAAACTCATCATGTGTAGTAGCATAGTAAATAAGAGACATGAACTCCTTAAGGGACTTGTGGTGGAGGTGTTTCTGCATGTTCTTCTCTATATGCCATGAACAAAGTCGATGCCACACGTCAGTAAGGACCTTACTGGTGGCCCTTATCATGGCTGCGTCTCCGTCAATAATTACAAACCTCGGCTTCTTCTGACAGTGAGCTCTCAAGAAGGTCTGCAACACCCAAACATATGTATCTTCGGTCTCATTTGACACAACAGCACAACCGAACACAATGGTGCAACGATGATTGTTTAGATCAACAAAAGGTATGAATGGCATTCCGTACCTATTCATCTTATATGTGCTGTCGAAGACGGTTACATCACCAAAGTCAAGGTAATCCCGACGTGACTGAGAATCACACCAGAACAGGTTCTTCAGCTTGCCTTCTGCATCAACAGTGTGGTCAAAGAAAAAGTATGGATCCCTTGCCTTTATGGCCATCATGATCCCGATCGCAGTGTCCGCATCACCCTTTGCTAGCAACTTCATTTTCTCCCTATAGCACATGTTATAAAGGTTCCTGCTCCCGAAACCAGCCCTTGCATATGATCCATACCTACTAACGAAGTTGTCATAAATCATATGTTTTCTGATCCCAGCACCTGCCATTGCTAAGATCTCGATCTTCTGATATTCCTTTATCTGATTGTGAGATCGGAGATATGTAACTTCATCCGGTAGCAAGAATGTGACTATGATCATCGCTGAAACTGCTGACATACCAAATGGAGCGCTCTCTATCAAGCTTCACAGTTAGATGGGCCTCGCAATAACACCGACTCTCCGCTCTCAGCCTACGCTTCCTCCCTTCCATGGTACAAAACTTGGCCAGTCATTTCCCAGCCCTCGAACAGAGAAACCTCCTCAAGCGCTTACGTGCGTCGACACCCTTCGCGTATTTCAAGTTGTCCCTCGTAATGCTGAATCCACGCTTTTTCGCATAGTCGTTATAGAAATCATATGCCTCCTCTTCTGACCTGAACGTCATGGCCATCACCATCCAATGCCTGTCCAGTGAGTCTTACTGGTTTTCATCGTACCCAATGTCAAAATTACTCATCACCATTGGCATCGTCATCATTTTCGCACGGGTCACCAACGTCTCCCTGAAAAAAATACAAACAACCTCATATGTCAGTAAGTTATTGTATGAGGACTATCATATATATTCACTTTGCACTACTTACTTTGCTTGAGCTGTCATTATAAGATGCATCAACATCGTTTTCGTCATTGGCATCATCGAATAAATTCCACTCATAGTACCCTTCCACATCCATCTGCACAAATTTTAAATATGATATGTAAGATTTGATGCATTTGTCATGTCACTTTAAACTAACCTGCATAATTTTAAACTTACATGGGTACCGTTTTCAGCATATGAATCATCTACATCCATATCATCATTGTCATTATCCCCACCTACCTGTGCAAAGTCAAACAAGTACATGTTAGTGTCATCGCGGTTGCTTGTATTTAATATGCTTGACAACATGCAGACCACTTACATTGCCACTGTAAGACTCATCCAAACTCATATAATTTCCCCCGCCATGTTCGTCTTCATCCAATGACAATGATCCGTCCTCCCTACCGCCATCATCACCGTCATATCTGATTTTCGCCTCCATCTATACACGTTTATATATAATCAAACATCCATTCAAACAGCACGTAACATCGTCGCAACTAAAATCCGTTTTTAAATCACAATGTCAGCGGCTCGCGTACCTCGTTGCCTTCGTCAGACATGACAATAGTGTTGATATTCGCCGGTGACGAAGGCTTGAGGGCGAACAGCACGCCGAGCAGGCGGCGGCGGCGGCGTCTGCCCGACCTAGGCGGTTGTCGGCGTCGACTTTGCGCACAACACGTCGAAATTATTGGGTGCTGCCGGCGACTTTATTTCCCCGTCGGCCAGGTACTGCCGGAGATGGCAGCGGCGGTGCGAGAGGCGACGGCAGAGGCGAGGGGAAAATAGGGTTCACCCGATCGGGCGTCTTTTTTTTTCTCAAACCAAACGGGCGGGCGGGCGCGACCAGCCCGTGCGGTGATGCGGGCGGGCGGGTATTCTAATACGCCGTGTGAAATGACCCCCTGCCCCTACGTTTTGGGGGGGGGGTGTACCGAAGCGCACCTCATTTTGGATGGAAACGGTCCTGTGAAGAAGTTGCTTGAGATATTCAACACCTTGATAGGAAAACTATGATTTGAGGATTGGATCTCTTGCAGATGACCATCAAGGCGGTTGAAGCTGACATCGAGAACTACGATGCTTCTGGAGAAGAACAATTCCACTGGTAGACTGCCTTCAAGAGAATCCTGGGATAGGTTGAGGTGCAAGAGCCAGAAATTGACAATGGCTCCTAGGTGCATATAGACCCATTGTCAATTTCTGGCTCTGGGCTCGGTGTTTTGGCTTCTAGGTGCATATGCATTCATTGTCTAAATACACATTTTGAAAAGTTGAAAAATTCGAAACAAAAATCCCACGTGTATACCAGGACATTCTATGTGCATGCACAAAGTTTCGGTGAAAAACGACGTTTTTTTTTTGCTTGTGTAAAAAGATAAAGAAATGCAAAATGAATAGTTGTAATGAAATATTAGAAATTGTCTTTTTTACACAAGCCACAAAAAACCTCGTTTTTCACCGAAAACTTTGTGCACGCACATAGAATGTTCGGATATACACGCAGGATTTTTTTTTAGAATTTTTTAACTTTTCAAAATGTGCATTTGGACAATGAGATGACCCCTCTGAGGGATGGTGAGAATGAGATGACCCCTCTGAGGCTCTGAGGCCTTTGGAAGACAACAAGACATCTGTGACTGTGCCATCACTGCTGCAGACGATACATTCCCAGTTGCAGCAGTCTAAGCCATTCACCCATGACACGTTGAGACCACCGTTACCGCCCGCTTAGGAAGTCAGAGAGTGTGGTGGCCTCATGCTCCGTGCAGGAACTTGTGGGAGAAGCAAAACAGAGCAGCAGCACAACAGCGAGGCCATGAAAATGCATGGTTGTTTTCTCCCTGCTGCTTGATGCGAAGCGGAGCAGCTGGGTCATGTGCCTGAAAGCCTTATGGGCTTATGGCCACGGCGTAGTGTTCCTGCAACTGAATCCATGAGCCATCATGGATGGTGGTTGAGATCAAGAACGGGTTGCAACCTTACCCAAACTCGGCGAGGAACATGTGCAACGAAGGGTAGCTATAATTTCCTCTCCTTCTTTAGCAACTCTTTACTCTTTTTAGCTCAAGAATGAAAAGAGAAGCAGCGTATACCAACGTTTATTCTACGGCTAACGGCAGGACCCCCTACCCCCGTGTGGTAGTATACTGCTTCCACGTCTTCCTAATCCCTAGTCGTATGTGTAGTAGTAAATCACAAGTAATGTAGAAAAACAAACAACTCTTAATGCGCTGATGGCCGTTAGAGGCAAATTTGACAATTTTGACCTTGGGACGAAATCAATTCACAGAATAAACTGCCCGTGAAACTATTTCACGTCGATGACCTTTTTGTGTAGCGTCCGCCACGCCGGCGCCACACTCTACGGTGCAGCGCCTAGCTCGGGGGCGTTGCACATCTGTCCACCGTGGCAGCCCCTGGGCCCGCACCCAGCAGTGCAGCGCCTACGTGCTAGACGCCACACATGTAATGTGCAACGCCTAGCCCCCGGGCGCTGCACTGTGACTTAGATGCCAGCCGCGGCAGCCCTCTCCTCCCCCACCCACCCCATTGCCACCAGTTACAAACAGAAGAAGCCGCGGCGGCGGCCCTCTCCTCTCCCCCTCTCAATCCCCTCTCTCAAATCCTTCAGATCTGACGATTTTGTCCGTGGATTCGTTCACCAATCCATCCTAGAAGGTATCCTCCTCCGACCCCCTTCTTTCTATCCATATAATGTATGCTATTTTGAAGATTTAGAGGAACCCTTGTTTGATTTGATTAGATTTGAATGTTGCATGTATTATAATCTTGCATGTAGCTAATTTTGCAACCCTAGTTTAGTTTATTTTATTGAAAAGATATGGTTTGGATATATAGGTTGACATGTTATTTTATATGGAAAAGAGATTTGTATTTAATCTTGAATGAAGTAGGCCTAGTTTAGTTTATTTGTGTTGAACTTATATTTGTTTTGACAACAATGCTTTGGATACATATGCTTTTAATTTTGCATCTAGTAGGCGTACTTTAGTTTATTTGTATTCAAAAGATAATTGTGTTGACAAGAAAGTTTTTTTTCAAATTATTAGGATGGTTTGGCTTCTCGATGATCATTGGGACAAACAACACCGGTCGTACGCTATGTCGGTGGAGCAGCGGGTAATAATGAAAGTTGTCGGTGTTATGAATTTCATGTTTATTTCAAACACAAATGCCCCATATGTAATGATTTGTTTGTTTGTTTGTAGGAGCTTGCACCTTTGAAGCTTCGGTCTCACGGGGTCACCCTTGGGTGGATGCGCTATGATGAGCGGTACACACCGTATGTAAGGCAGACGGGACTTCTCCCTTTCATTCAGTTGGTCAGCCGGTCGACGCCACCCAACAATGCTGCAGCACTCACCGCGCTTATTGATCATTGGAGGTCGGAGACACACACTTTCCATCTTCGGACCGGGGAGATGACCGTGATGCTCCAGGATATGGCTATGATCACCGGTCTTCCTATCGATGGGAACCCTTTATGTATGAACACCGATTCTGATGGATGGCGCGCGCAGATGCATGCCCTTATCGGTATGGTTCCTCCGGAGCCTCGGGAACCAGAAGCAGAAGACAAGAAGAAGGAAAGAGTCGCAGTCGGTGCTCCTTTCACGTGGATTCAATCGAACTTTGGTACTTGCCCTGAGGATGCTAATGAGGACACGGTCAAGACATATGCTCGTGTCTACATGTGGTACGTGATATCCAGGACTATGTTTGCTGATGGCACAGGCAAGAATGCTCCATGGATGTGGCTAAAGGCGTTGACCATCTTCGATAGCAAATGGAGTTGGGGTTCGGCGACACTGGCTTACTTGTATCGACAGGTATGAAGTTGTTTCCTTTTCACTTCATTGATACATTATCAATGCGCTCTTGTTGTTAATTCAACCATGTTCTCTTTTATGTGCAGTTGGACGAAGCCTGTTGTAGGCAATCTGGAGGTATTGGTGGTTGTCTGCTCGCACTTTCCATATGGAGCTGGGAGCGTTTGCCGGTTGGACGATCGAAGACCGTGAAGTACGAGGATTGGGACGACAAAGACGACCCACTACGGCTCCCCACTTGGGCTTACAAGTGGGATGTGTTAAATGAGACGACGGATGATCCGTCGGTCATGTACAAGTTGTACAAGAGCGAGCTGGACGCGATCACGCCTGAGCAGGTGAATCGACATTGCATAAGTGATTATCATGCTTCTATCGTAACTCGATATCAATTTTGCATTCTATCCCATTTTGCAGGTGGAATGGGAGCCGTACGGAAAAGGAGAGAGTTTTGGTAACCCTATAGAGTTCAGGATGAATCCGATGTGCACTAGGGATAGCGATCTCTGGCATATGCGGTGCCCACTCATATGCAACTGGGCGGTTGAGCTTCACCTGCCACATTGGGTGTTCCGCCAGTTTGGTTTGTTCCAGCCACACCCGCCGGAGTGGGAGGACACGGACAAGGTGCTACACAGGTAAGATATAATAAACCTTGAGCACTTAGCGGCTTCTCGGCGGTTTCGATGGTGGTAATATTCTGTTTCTAACTTGCAGGTTGGATAGGAAAAAGCAGCGGAAGATCAAGGATTGGGCCCAGCATCATAGGAAGTATGTCGTACAGTTCGCGCTTAGTGTGGAGCAAGCTAGGGCTGGAAAACGAGCCCAGCTTCGTAAGCACTGCCCGGATGCGTTCAACAACTATCTCACATGGTTTCTTGGAAGTACCCGTGTGGAGGTATGCAAGCCAGCGTATGCTGATGAGATTTTGGAAGATCCGACCATTTTTGATGAGCTAGCCCAGCACCAGTACAACGCATTAGTCAGGAAAGGAAACTCAGTGATCCCTTCAGCTCCAATGATGAACTTTGTGGTATTTGCCCTTTTTGCTTTTCCATTTGCACTATTCACATCTTCGCTTGCCTAACACTTTGATACCGTTTCTGTTCATAGCGTGCCTAGATCAAGAAAGCAGCTGATGAGACCGAGACTATTCTGGAAACAACCCCGGCTGGTAAAAGCGATGGGGAAGGTGCACTTCAAGCATTCATTAAGGTTCACATCTCCTTCAAACTAGCACTTAACATGTGTTGCTACGTTCGATTTCTCATTCACTTGTACATGTTGCAGCGCCAGGGCCAAAAGTTAAGGCGGCTATCAAACCTTTTCGGTTGTCGTGACCCCGAGTATGTATCACCAGAACGGTCTAGGTCGGTGACACCATCAGATCCCACTTCGGGCCAGGGCCATGTTGATCCTTTGGAGGATGAGGATGTGGGTGTGGTCACCCAAGAGGTATGGCATGAGCATATATCAATTGTTGATGCATTGCTAACTATATCCTCACACCCGGTCTTTTCATATCTTTTGTTGATGCATAGGTTGCTGATGATATGACCTTGGGGACGTACCAGGTTCGGTCTGCATACGAGTTAAAGCCTAGGAAGGGAATCAAGAAGTACACACCTGAAGGCTTCACCCAAAGAGGCAAAAGGACGGTCGGCACCTCGCGGATGGCGGCATTGGATGACTATTTGGATGACGATGCGGATGACGTGGAGGAACCGCAGCCGGAGCCGGAGCGGGTTGCTCTTCCTAGGAAGGCGAAGAATATATCCAGCAAGAGGGGGGAGGAGCCAAAAAGCGCTCAAGGAACTAGTCGTCGTCCTCTATTTGTAATGGTAGCTCTATGTTGGTGGTAGCTCTATGTTGAACTCTATGTTGGTGGTAATGTTAAACTTGTCGTGATGGTCACTCTATGTTGAACTTGTCGTGATGGTCACTCTATGTTGAACTCTATGTTGGTGGTAATGTTGAACTTGAAGCTCTTAGTAATGTTGAACTTGTCGTGATGGTCACTCTAGGAAATGTTGAACTTGAATTGATTGTATGTCTTAGCTCATAGTAATGTTGAAATTACTGTTTATTCTGTGATGCAACTATCTGTGACTTAAAATGACCCAGTTTATTCTGTGATGCAACTATTCTGTTACAGACTTGTGTGGCGCCTAGCTTGCAGGCGCCACACTGTACAGTGCAGCGCCTAGCTCGTGGGCGTTGCACTGTACGGTGTGGCGCCTCCAAGCTAGGCGCCGCATAGGTCTGTAACTT
This sequence comes from Aegilops tauschii subsp. strangulata, assembly GCF_002575655.3. Classification (NCBI taxonomy): domain Eukaryota; kingdom Viridiplantae; phylum Streptophyta; class Magnoliopsida; order Poales; family Poaceae; genus Aegilops; species Aegilops tauschii. Next base: position 553,899,250 of record NC_053041.3, on the reverse strand, counting down.
GCCCTCCCTTCTGTTTCTCTCTGGATAGTTACAGACCTGTGTGGCGCCTAGCTTGCAGGCGCCACACTGTACAGTGCAGCGCCTAGCTCGTGGGCGTTGCACTGTACGGTGTGGCGCCTCCAAGCAACCAAAGGGGAGGGGTTCTGGTTCAAGTCCAAATGCAAACTTGAATCAACCTTCTTCGTTGCAAATAACTCAAGAGCCTTGTCTAGTGATTCGACCACCGTCTCCTTGTATGCAACCCAACGTTGCTCCGAGTTGACACGCATTGTCTTCCACGGATGTGCATTCCAAAACCAACATTATGCCTTCCCTCCAACTCAACGATATCACTAGGGTCCATCCAATTCAATTCTTTCCTCACTTGTTGCAAGAGCTCCGCATAGCTAGGACTACTATCAAACACCATGTCAAGCTCATCCGGGTCCGGTTCAATATTGCCTTTCAAGAAGGCGTCTTTGTCCCCATGATGAACAAACACACATGTTCTTCCCATCCCTATAAGCATTCAAAGAACACAACGTAACATTACTTCCATGAGTACTAATCCTTTTGACTAACACGAAATACAAACCCTAATATATATATCAAACAACAACCCTAACCCTAACCCTAACCCTAACCATAACCATAACCCTAGCCCTAAACCTAACCCTAGCACCAACATAACAACACCCATAAGAATAACCCTAACATACTAACAAAGCCTAATCATAGGAAATTGGCAAACAAACATCTCACATCTCCATGCAAATCTCTAGATCCAAACAAAACTAGGGTTTCCCCAAACTAGCAACAAATGAGCAATTTGATAACATTATTTGGATCAAAACAAGGGGATCGGAGAAGATTACCTTGAGGGAGGGTTTGACTTCGAAATTCACGGACAAATTCTTCAAATTTGCAAGATTTGGGAGACGGTTTGAGAGGAGGAGAGAGTGGGACAGGGGCAAAGCTCGGGTTGGAGTGTGGGGTGGGGGGAGTGGGGGAGGGGGGCCAGCCAAGTGGCTGCGTAAGTCACAGTGCAGCGCCTACACGCTAGGCGCTGCACTTTAAATGTGTGGCGCCTAGCACGGAGGCGCTACACATTACATGTGTGGCGCCTAGCCTGGAGGCGCTGCACTGTGCACTGCTGGGTGCGGGCCCAGGGGCTGCCACGGTAGACTGGCGTGCAACGCCCCAGAGCTAGGCGCTGCACCGTAGGTTGTGGCGCCGGCGTGGCGGGCGCTACACAAAAAGGTTTTCGGCGTGAAATAGTTTCACGGACAGTTCATTCTATGAATTGATTTCGTTCAGAGGTCAAAATTGTCAAATTTGCCGCCGTCAGATAATCATGGCACCAAGTCAAACGTCTCCACGCACTGATTCTCCCTACCCAGAAAAAGTGGATCGTGAACAAAGTGCAGCCCGTGCGCACCAACTGCTATGCCACCGGGCATGCGTCCCCGGCTCCAGCACCGCTAGTCGCCATCGTCGCGGCCGCAGACCTTCGGCATCCCCGGTTGGCATCACCTCGTCGTGCAGGTCGCAAAAAAAAATCACTGCCGTCACGCTTCACGGCCAGCAACGCCCCCTCCATTGATGCCGCTCGCCGGACCTCGCAGCAGGTTTCAATCTCCCGTCGTTGAAGCACTTATCATCTCCAGTCCAGCATACGTCGCCGTCGGCTACAACTCCAAGTGCTCGTGCTCGCAACCTCGCCGGCGACCGGCGCCTCCGGTTGTAGCTCCGGTGTAGACGGCTTGCAGCTCTCGTGCATGCGGTTGCAGCTTCCCAATACATGGTTGAAGCTTTTTAAAAAGCCGGTTCCTCATCTAGCAAAGAAATTGAAAGCAAAAAAAATCTTCAGTTAGTTGATTGAAGCAGAAAAAAATGCCAGTTCCAGCAAAATCGAAAGACGTTGGTAGCAAAATTTTAGGCTGGTTACAGCAAAATACAAAACAAAACAAGGTGGTAGCAAAAAATTCTGATGCTTCTAGCAAAAAAGATGGGTGGTTGAAGCAAACTTTCTCACCGGCTGCACCAAAATTTGCAATCCCGGCAAAAAAGAAAAAAAAATACTTTTGTACTCGCATGCATGGAAATCGCTGGTTCCGGCAAAAATGCTTAATGGTTCGAGCAAAAACAATGGCTGGTAGACGCAAAAAAATAAAAACCTGCTGAAGGCCGTGGCTGTTGGTTCCAACATTTTGCTGCCACGGTTGTAGCACCTCCTGTCGCCCGTTCCAGCAAAAAAACTGGTCGGTTCCAGCATCATCGGTGTCATAGCTCCCGGTCGCCGCCATGGTTGCAGCTCCAGGTCGCTGCGGTTGCAGCTCCGCGCGCCACCGGATGTAGCTTCGGTCGTTGCGGCTGCAGCGCCAGGCGCCGCTGTTCGCAGTTCCCCCCGCCGCCATGGTTGTACCTTCCCCGATTCACCTCTCCTCCTTCCTCCGTCTACTCTACAGCAGCGCCCGGCACCTCCCGTGCAGCAGCGCCGAGCAGCCACCATGCACCCTAGTCTTCCCTGCCACGGCGCCCATGGCCGTGCCGCATGGGCTGGGTCGCGAGAGAGGGATGGATGTCGCCCATGGCTGCCGACCAAGAAAAAGGATGAGGAATAACTGGTCCTGAAGGGATAAAGTAGGAGTGGTTTGAGCGGTGAGTGGGTCCTACCAACATGTGGCACTTGCGGGAGCTAGCTGTGGCCGTATGATGAAGCTTGATCGTACGCCTCGCAGGCTACCGGCGCGACGTTCGGCCGGCGCGCCGATGGCAAATATTTTACGCGTGTCGGTAACGACAGACCGTGAGGTGTCGGGGAGCAGGTAAATTCGTTGGAGAGTACCTCCAAGTCAACGTGCCTGTCATAGAACGAGATTAGTTTAGGGAACCTTGATTACTCAATACTCATGTTGAGACGACTTGCCAGTTACAAACCCAGAAATACGGTCTGGACAAAAGCTGGTGTGCTAGACGATTACAGGGCTCTAGTAAGTGCCATTTCGCCAGTTACAGGGCTCTAGACGATTACAGGGCTCTAGACAACAACAACAACAACAACACTTGTACGTTTAACTCGCTCCCCTGCGCTACTACTTCTCTCTTGCTCTACTCTGCACCACCGGGTTGCGCCACGTTGACGCTCGGTTGGGTTGGTTGGGTTGGTTGATGCTGCTCAGATTCTCTGCCGAGCTCGCCTCTGGTTGGCTTTGTTAGTGTTGCTGTTGCTCTCGGTTTCCTCAGGATTACAGAGGCAGAGGAGAACTGCAATACCTGTGAATGCTGTCGAAGTTTTTCTGTAATTGAATTGATTTTGAATGAAGTTGTATACTGTGAATTCAGATGATGTATCAGGCATTGTAGTTCCCTTGTAATCCAGTGTATCTATGTTAATAAATTTGTGAATTCAATGGAGTAAACACCATTGTTCTAAGTATTTATTTTCTCTGCAATGTGACATGAAATTGGCCTGATAGTTGCAAAATTCAGAGAGCAAGTGCACATGAGATTTTTGGTGCCCTCCTGATATGACAAATAAATTTGATGTAAACTTTTTTTAGAGAGAGCGCACATATCTGTTTTTCTCCTGAACAACAGAAGTCACTTACAACAGTTAAAGCACAAAAGCAATCTTCTTGGTGTAATCGTGTGCCTGATATTATTCATGAAAAAATGTTAATAGGAGGGAGCATAGATCAGATGAAAGCATAGAAAGAGATCTAGTGGCAGATGTTTGCATTAATCAGATCCAATGCTTTTACATTTACAAAAATCCCTTGCATTAATGAATCAATTGTGAGGATAATCCCCTAATTGTCAGTAGGGTCCTCACACCTACCGCGATGGCTAGTATTCTGAATGTCTTGCTGGAAGTTTTGCCTTGAGAATTGGATATAAATGACTGGTGATGGCAAAATGGAGGCAAAGATGGATGATGGTGTCGCTGGCCAAGTTTTGACCGTTGAAGTTGATCATACTATCTTTTTAACTGGTATAGTTCGTTTAACTGCTGATGACAAGTGCTATTTAGGGAAGGAAACATAAATATTAACGCTGCAGTTCAGAGTGGCTGCAAGTCATACAACAAGAATCAGTCACCCCATGAGCTTGTACAGAGTAGACCTAATTTTTCCATTTCCCAGCATGTCAAAATGCGCACTCCTAATTTTAATGATAACATAGAAAGAAATCTAGTGGAAGATGCTTGCATACATCAGACCAAATGCTTTTAAACAAACCGAATCCGTTGCATTAGTTGATCGATTGTGATCATAATGCACACTAACTACTGAACAACATGCCAGTAAGAATACTGTGCTGCAGTTTGCAGACTCAGCTTCCTCTGCTTTGCTCAGCTGTGTAAGACTGCCACCAACAAGGCTGCCCTGCATGTCTGTAGAATTGCATCACTTGAGCAACGTCTCCATGTATGTCCCGTCGACGAGCCATCGTGATTTGCTTCTTGTCTTGCTTCGAGCAGTTCCTCAGGGGACTTGGTTAGTGGTCACGTGGAGGGATCAATGTAGGGGTCGTTGAAGTGTACGGTGTCCACCATCCACTCCACCTTTCCCTCCTCTGTAGGTATAATTCTGAACATAGCATCCCCTATTCTAAGACTATACTGGAATCAAAATCTAGTGGGTGGCCTGCATGTTTGCACACCAAACTTAAAACCTGAGAAGAGCATTATACCAACAGATGGGTACTTCAACTTAAAAAGAACCAATTTCCAACTCCATAACATAGATGAACATTAGAGAATCACATAAGTACCACCATACTAGCTTTACACATGCGCATGGCTACTAAACTGGTCCTCGTCTTTTTTTTTTAAATCAACCACTCTACTGACCCTATTATCTACTCCAGTATTTCTAAACCCGGTGAGCGAACTTTGGAAAAAACAACCATTATCTATTTCTAAACATTTGTGAGCATGAGAATGCCACCTACCAAAACCAGTATATTCTCATAGTTCTAGATATACTCAGATGAAAACAGAAGACTCACAGCCCACTCTTTAAGTTTAAGATTAAATTGTCTAAAGACTGAATGACACAACCAGTATTTACAACTCATATTCTACAGTTCAATAATTTAAGCTTAAAGATGTCTTTCCAGAAAATTAGTACATATACTACAAAGACTTCCCAAGTCAAATGCAAACATATTTTATGACCCGAGGATAATAGTTCCTAATGGATTAATTAAATAAGCAAAAATTGCAAAGTATGTGCTCCGAGGCTGAACTTATTCAAAAACTTAATAACTGAACTATATGCATGAGCTAGTAATCTCTCATGTATACTTTCGGATGCACTGAAAAGGAAAGACTGTATTAATGTAAAGAAGCTCCTCGTTTTTTCCGTTCTAAATACATGATGCATAAGCCGAGCAGTGCCAAGAGATGAAAATAATAAGCATTCAGGGCGTAAAATGGCAAGTACACATGATACTGGCACGGCAGTTGCAACATTCAGACAGCAAGTACACATGAGCTGTTGGCAACAATGATGCATGTACGCATCAGGATTCAGGAAACAGTCTTTTTTGGCGCCTTCTGATGCGACAACTAAATTCTGCTTTGTCGATGTGACAACTAAATTCTGCTTTGTCGATGTGACAACTAAATCCTGCATGAGGATTCAGGAGTTCAGCAAGCACACATATCTGTTCTTCTCCTGGAAAATAGCAGTCATCTGGAATAGTACTTCAAGCACAGAAGTAATCTTCTTGGTGGGACCGTGTGCTTGCATACATTAGATCCAATGCTTGCATACAACAGACTGAAAACGTAGAAAGAAATCTGGTGCTACTTGCATACATCAGATCCAATTCTTTTACATAGAACAATCCCTTGCATTAACTGATCAATTGTGAATCTCACTCGCACACTAATTAATGACCAAACTACGAATCTCACTCGCACTACTGAAAAACATGCCTGTGAAATACTCCTACACACTTGCAACCAAGGAGTAAATTGTCAAAAACCACCACAATTGCGTCCGATAGTGCCAAAAACTACTGTTTTTATAAAAGTTTGCTGAAAACACCGATTTTGAGTAATCACGTTGCCGAAAGCACTAACCGGTCGATTGACCTCGTTTTGATAGAAAAACTGACGGACAGGGCCCGCTGTCAGCGATGACATGGCAGAGGGAAAACGGACGCAGGAGACGGAGTTTCTCTCTTCCTCAACTTTCCCAAACATTTCGTTGAACACCTTCTGAGCGGCGCGAGGGGCGACGATGCCACCGAGGAAGTGTACGGCGGAGCAACGACTGCTCAACGCCGGCATCAGCTGCAAAAACCAACTTGGAGAGGAAGTAGACAGAGGGAGGTAAGCTGGTCCGCTGGCGGTTGGGACTCCCTCCCCGTCGGGGCCGCTGCCCGCGCGTGCACGGGCCGCGCCTCGGCTCTTTCGACCGCCGGCTTACTGCTGCGAATGCTGCCGCTCTGGCGAGGCCGAGCCCCCGCGGTGCCCCTGCTTCTCCATCGCCACCGTCCCTCCAGGTTCTTTCCGCGCCACCGCTCCCCCATGCCCCTGGTGCGCACGGGCGGTGCTGCTATGCGTCCCAGTCCGCTGCTCGATGTGGGTGCGCCTTGGGAAACCGGTGCGTGCAGCCCTCGTGCCGTGAACAGCCTACGTGGGCGAGGAAGCTCCGGCTGTGCCCGACGTACGATGCATGCGTCCATGCGGTGCGCACCACACACGCTGTCCACCGGAGTCAGAACATCGACATGGTGGAGGTTCAGTCTTCAGTCCAGGCGGTGCTCCTTGACGACGACCACCACGGCGAGCTCCATGCCCATGCGGACAAGAGCTCAGCGGACGGACTTGAGAGCTCCTCCGCGGGGCCCCTGCCTGGCCGTTGCAGCCCGAGAGCCCCCGCTGGCCAGGGGTCGCCGCCTCGAGAGCCAGCCAAGATTGTTTTTTTTTATACAGCACATACGCAAGACCTCATACATACGCGCATACGCTCACCTCTACGATGCGCATACGCTCACCCCTACAAACGCGCACACCCTACCCCTATGCGGGCTGGCCAAGCCGCGTGCTGCCACTATCACCCCTATGAGCACCTTCAAGAGACGAGACTGAGCCGCCATATCATTTTGAGATTACAAAATCACCATAGACGCTTCGTTATCGACGGAAATGTCTCCTCCCACAAAAAGTCATCATCGGAAATTCTAAAATAAATTCAGGAATAATGCGAGCACTAGAACTTGAACCCTAATGGGCCGGAGATACCACTATCAAAACTGACATCATCTGCACACAAAAAGTTAGGGTTTTTGCCTCCCGCCGGCGCCGCCACAGATCTGCCTCCTCTCCGGTGGCTCCAGGGCCATGGGGGCGCGGTGGATCTCGGCAAAGACTGGCGGGAGGGCTCCGTTTTTAGTCGCTTCTTTCAATTTTGCTAGGGTTTGTGTCCTGCTCAGGAAGACGAGACGGCGGCGGCTCCCTGAAGATGGAATAAAGGTCTCCCCGTCTAGCCCCCGTTCCGGCGGTGCGTCTAGCACCGTTGGTGGGTGTGTGGAGGTGTGTCTCCGGCGGATCTATCTTTGGTGGATTTGCTCGGATCTCGTCGTTGTTCGTCTACGTTCGTATGTCTTTGGATTGGATCCTTCTGATCTACGTTATTCTTCATCTGCGGCGGTTGTTGTTCTGGTGCGCTGGTCCTACGGGGCCTTAGCACGACGACTTCCCGACTGTCTACTACAACAAGTTGTGTCCGACTCCGGCGATGAAGGGGCGATGACGGCGGCGCGCCTTCGGCTCGCTTCAGTACTTGTAGTCGTTGCTAGGTGGTCTATAGATCTGGATGTAATTTTTATTATTTCTGGTATTCCTTGTATTGCCATGACTGAAGATGAATAGATCAGAAATTTTCCCGTAAAAAGAACTGACATCACCAAAATATAAGGAGCGTAATCACGGGAGATCCTATGTGCCGCTCTCTGCGGCAGTCGCCCGAACGAACAGGGGTATCTACGGCTGGGCCGGCCCATGAAGTACAGACAGGCAGCGATCGCGTACTATAGCTTAAAAAAAGTGAACTAGCCGCGGATCTCGTAAAAAAGGCATGCGCGACAATACCACTTGAGCTATGAACATTCACTGGCGATAACGCCGCGCAAGACCTTAAGAACAAAACGCCAGCGCTGATCCAAAATACTTTTCCAACTTTCAAGCACAAATTCTTTTTGAGAAAAAAATACCAGAACATTTTCGAATTTGCGAACACTTTTTTCAAAAACAGAACAGAATTGAAAACCCAAACATTTTTTGAAAACAAGAACATTTTTTAAATTTGTGAACAATTTTTTAAAGCATGAACGATTTTTGAATCTTGAGAACAAATTTGGAAGCGTGAACTATTTTTTAAAGCACGAACATTTTTTGAATCTTGAGAACAAATTTTAAAACAGAGAACAATTTTGAAAAATCCCGAACAAATTTGGAAGCGTGAATAATTTTTTAAAGCACAAACATTTTTTAAATCTTGAGAACAAATTTTGAAACGGAATTTTATTTTGAAAAATCCCAAAACAAATTTGGAAGCGCAGACATTTTTTGAATATGTGAACAAAAAATTAAAATCCGGTACATTTTCTGAATTTCGAAAGTTTTGAACTTTTTTGTGTAATGAGAACAATTTTTGAATTTTGAGAACATTTTTTCAAAAAACTGAACAATTTTTGGAAACACGAACAAAAATTAAAATTTTCGTTTTTTTTAAAGAGAGAAGAAAAGAAAAAGAAATAAAAAAGAAAAGATTTTTTTAGGATTTTTTAGAAACAGAAAATGTTTAGGATCGTGGAATTCATGTATGCCAATGATCGTGGAATTCTCTCTAAACCGATTCAGTTCTACGACAAGTTGAAGGAACTATTTAGTGGCTCCTCGACAGGTGGTTCTTTTATGCAAGACCCTTTCTCTGCAGCTAAAACTGACAATGATGATAAGGTAAAAGATGACATGATGAATGATATGTCCACCTTTGATGAAGCGAAGGGTCCAACAGGTCATGACTCGGATAAATTAGATACGGATAGTGATGATTGTGAAGCGGTGGCTGCTCTTGCTGCAACTGATAGTCAAGTTTCCTCGTCCAATGTTGCGGCTCTAAAGCCTAACAAGAAAAGTTTCAAAAAAAGTGCAAAGCCAAATACTCTGCCACCACCACAAAATGATAAAGCTAAAAAGTCAAAGCCAAGATCATCTCAAGCATCACAAGATGACACTGATATGGATGTGCTGCTCACAAGTACTTGGATAGACATACAAGAAACCCTTGCAAGTCCAGTACAGGCTGTAGCCCCAAAGGACCCAAATGCTCCTTTATGGGACATGCTCAAGAAAATTCCATTGCCACCTGATGAGAGGATGTCGGTCGGGATGCATCTATGCAAGCCAGAATTTGCAATCCATCGAGGTTTTGTTGTCAGCATGGGTCAAGAATACATGGAGCGTTGGGTGGATACATACTTATCTGACAATTATCCTGCTGGCAAACGTGTCGGTGATTATCTTGTTGGTAACCAAAACAACGATCATACTAGTAACCTTGGCGATGATCCTGTTGTTAACTCTAGCCCTTTCTGAGTAAGATTGGTTCGTGGTCTTCCATATTGTTGGATCCTTTTGGTTGCAAAACGCTAGTTTCTAAGTAGTCGATGACTAGATTTTGGCTATGCACATCTGATGTCTAAGTAATGGCTGATGGTGGTATTATTTTGCTACAGCCTTCTTCTTAGTTTCCTGTAGCGACCCGACCTCAGACGGTCAAGTCTCTGTGCTTAAGTGTCATCCCTGGATCGGTATGCTGACACACACAGTACTCGAGGATTTATAACAAAGGTAAATCACATGTATACAATAACGTAAATATTATTACCTCAATTCAAATAGCGGAAGAAACGACAAGGTTGTGGATTCCCATCAACACCAACGGCAAAGTTGAGTGTAAAAATCATAACCCTAACGTATCACTTACTCGTCCTAAGAATCCTGCAACATGAGACGTTGCAGCCACAAAGGGTCAGTACATTGAATGTACTGGCAAATTCACACCATAGGATAATGATGAATAATGGCTATCACTACATGCATATATGGCTAGTGGAGGCTCTACGGTTAACATGTTTTTGCGAAAAGTCAATTTTTCCCTACTGCAAAGGAATATATTTTATTTAACTACCAAGTTTGTTGAAAAATATTGAGAAGGTTCCTCCAACTCAACCCCCAATTAAAGTAATCAACCCAACAAATTAATTAAGTAAAGTGATGAGATCCATATGATAATCCAAGAACCAGATACTCAAGATGTCCATAACCGAGGACACGGCTAATCATGATTAGTTTGTACACTCTGCAGAGGTTTGCGCACTTTTCCCCACAAGACTCGATCTCCTCCGTTGAATTTCTCGCACTACAGGATGTTTGAGAAACGGATGATCAAGACACAATCTTTCAGAAGCATTTACTCTCTACTCCGGGCAGACCGTTACACCTACAATCCCCCTACAACTGCTAGTCCACCTCTTCAAGAGCTCACGCAACTTACTCAACTATGCCAGAGCCCATAATGGCTTGTGGCTGCACACGGAAGTTTCTAGCATGAATGATCCATTTGAGCCTGGGTGGCTTTCCATAGGGTGATCACACGGATCCTTCGGGATCCCCTTGGGCAAGCACTGGGTTCTCCAAGTGCCCGGGCAAACCACTGGGTGCTCCAGGATGCCCCAACCAATCCACCCAGATGTGTATTAAAGTAGACACCTTAAGTTAACCATTAAATAATAACTCTCACATCTGTCATGAATCACTCAAACCAAACCACGTCTACGAGCATAGCATAGCAGTATAAGCACAACGTAGAAGTAACTCCTAAGGTTTGAATGCAGGACAATATGTTCTGCCTCATCAACTACTTCCCAATACCCACATGTTATCAATCCTACTCATGCAATGTTTGAGGGTTGAAACTGAAGGAAATATACCCTAGAGGCAATAATAAAGTATTATATATTTCCTTATATCATGATAAATATTTATTATTCATGCTAGAATTGTATTAACCGGAAACATAATACATGTGTGAATACATAGACAAACAGAGTGTCACTAGTATGCCTCTACTTGACTAGCTCGTTAATCAAAGATGGTTATGTTTCCTAGCCATAGACATGAGTTGTCATTTGATTAACGAGATCACCTCATTAGGAGAATGACGTGATTGACTTGACCCATTCCGTTAGCTTAGCACCCGATCGTTTAGTATGTTGCTATTGCTTTCTTCATGACTTATACATGTTCCTATGACTATGAGATTATGCAACTCCCGTTTACCGGAGGAACACTTTGTGTGCTACCAAACGTCACAACGTAACTGGGTGATTATAAAGGTGCTCTACAGGTGTCTCCAAAGGTACTTGTTGGGTTGGCGTATTTCGAGATTAGGATTTGTCACTCCGATTGTCGGAGAGGTATCTTTGGGCCCACTCGGTAATGCACATCACTATAAGCCTTGCAAGCATTGTGACTAATGAGTTAGTTGCGGGATGATGTATTACGGAACGATTAAAGAGACTTGCCGGTAACGAGATTGAACTAGGTATCGAGATACCGACGATCGAATCTCGGGCAAGTAACATACCGATGACAAAGGGAACAACGTATGTTGTTATGCGGTCTGACCGATAAAGATCTTCGTAGAATATGTGGGAGCCAATATGGGCATCCAGGTCCCGCTATTGGTTATTGATCGGAGAGGTGTCTCGGTCATGTCTACATAGTTCTCGAACCCAAAGGGTCCGCACGCTTAAAGTTACGATGACAGTTTTATTATGAGTTTATGTATGTTGATGTACCGAAGGAGTTCGGAGTCCTGGATGAGATCGGGGACATGACGAGGAGTCTCGAAATGGTCGAGACGTAAAGATCGATATATTGGACGACTATATTCGGACTTCGGAAAGGTTCCGAGTGATTCGGGTATTTTTCGGAGTACCGGAGAGTTACGGGAATACGTATTGGGCCTTATCGGGCCATACGGGAAAGAAGGAAAAGGGCCTCAAGGGTGGCCGCACCCCTCCCCTTGGTCTGGTCCGAATTGGACTAGGGAAGGGGGGCGCCCCCTTCCTTCCTTCTCTTTTTCCCTTCCTCTTTTCCTATTTCATATGGGAGGTGGAATCCTACTAGGACTAGGGAGTCCTAGTAGGACTCCACACTTGGTGCGCCCCCTCCTAGGGCCGGCCTCCTCCTCCCTTGCTCCTTTATATACGGGGGCATGGGGCACCCCATGGACACACTTTGATATACGATATTTTAGCCGTGTGCGGTGCCCCCCTCCACCAGATTACACCTCGATAATACCGTCGCGGAGTTTAGGCGAAGCCCTGCGTCGGTGGAACATCATCATCGTCACCACGCCGTCGTGCTGACGAAACTCTCCCTCAACACTCGGCTGGATCGGAGTTCGAGGGACGTCATCGAGCTGAACGTGTGTAGAACTTCGGAGGTGCCGTGCGTTCGGTACTTGATCGGTCGGATCGTGAAGACGTACGACTACATCAACCGCGTTGTGATAACGCTTCCGCTGTCGGTCTACGAGGGTACGTGGACAACACTCTCCCCTCTCGTTGCTATGCATCACCATGATCTTGCGTGTGCGTAGGAATTTTTTTTGAAATTACTACGTTCCCCAACAGAAACTAATGCATAAAAACTGGGTAATAAAGGGATATGATCAAAGTGTGAACTTGCCTTGTACTGTTGATGAAGATGATTCGCACTCATAACTCCTGATAGTTCTACTCGTCACACTCCAGTCAATCTAGCGTAAGCAAGCAATAGTAACCACACATAAGCAATCACTCAAAAGATCGGAAAGAACGAAGAAAACAATTCGGAAAGCTTCAAAACCAAGCAAATAACTCTTGCAACATAAAACAATTTCTAACAGTACCAAAATTATGTGAATTTGGCCTTATCAGAAAGTTTAGGTCAAGAGCTTCGATTTGCAAAAAGAATCAACTAAATCGGAGTTATAAAACTCAAGTTACGATCAAAAGAAGTTCAAATACAAAACTGTTTAAATTCAAATTTTAAAACTTTAAAAAACATGTCCAAGTTGATTATCTGGATAGAGGGGGTCATAACGAAGAAGTAGGCGTTGGTTTCGTTGGATTTGGATAAATGAGTAAAAGGTTGTGGCTGTTTGAAAAGCAGAGACTAATCTGCAAATAAAATTGCTGCAAATAGGTCCCTGGACACGTGTCAGATTGTTAGTGGCTGAAAACTGTTCGCTGCGTAGACTAAACAACAAACGTCCTCTAACTAAGGGATAACGGTTCGAAATAAAAAAAACAAACCTAATCTAATCTAGACCGTCTATTCTAGATCGGACGGTGGGCGTGGCGATGGCGACTTACCGCGGCGTCGGCGGCGTCGACGAAGAAGAACACGGCGGCGGCGGCTCTGGTCTGGCCGGGGCGACGACTCCGGTGGCCCTCCTGCTCGACGGGGTGGACGGGGAGGGGCGGCGTGATGCGGCGGTGGCGTCGATGAGGTCGGCGGCGAACGAGATCGAGGCGAGCGGCGGCTCGGGTTCGACGGCGGCGGCGGTGGAGGTGAGATGCGGCGACGGCGTTGCTCGAGTTCGGAGGAGGAGGAGAGGGTGTCCGGGCGGCGTTTATTTATAGGAGGGGGGCAACGACGGCTTGGGGAAGGGGCAAGCGGGGAAGAGTCCCGCCTGGACACAGTGTCGCCGGCGAGGCGTGTGGCGGACGGAGTCCGGCGCGGGGTGGGAGAAGGTCCCGACAGGTGGGTCCCGCCTGTCGGTGACTCGGCAAGGCGGCGTGCGAGCGGGCGAGCGAGGCGAAGGCAACTCGGGCGCTGGCTACGGTGGGCTGGCTGCGCTGGCTGGGCCGGCTGGCCTGGCCCGATTGGTCAAAAAAAATGTTTTTTTAAACACAATGAAAAAAAAGTTAGGCAAAATAAGATAAAATATAACCTAGGCATATAATATATCAAAATTTTCAAAAAAACATTTTCTAAAACATGAACATTTATATAACATCAAATAAAATCCACAAAAATTCAAATAAGTCAAACAGTGCTACTGCTCTAATAAAATCCAATAAAAATCTTTTTAAAAATACCAAAATAATTTCAAATTTATTTCTCTCCAATTTTCTATTTTAGGGAATCATTTTACCCTAATTTTTATATATTTTATTTCTAGAGAAAAAAATAATTTGAATAAAATCCAAATAACTCCAAATTGAAAATAATTTCCAAAGGACTTTTAAATTTGATCCTTTTAAACTCCCAATTCATATTTCATATGTTTTGAGAAGTCATTTATCTTCTCTCATGAAAATCATTGAGTTGCATAAAGTTTCTGAATTTGAAATATTTTCAAATGGAATTCAAATATTTTCAACAACCCTTTTTCATTTATTTAAATGGAAGAAGTCATCTCATCTTCTATCTAGGGTTTTGTGATGAAAAGAATTTGAATTCATGGAGTTCATAAAAGCAAGATGAAAGTTTGGGAAAGTCCTTTTATTCCCCTCTCATTCAACTTTCAAAAAGTTTCGAATTTCACTCAATTTCACACAATCAATCATAACTATCTATTTATTATAACATTCCAAAATTTAGAATTTTGGGATGTTACATTTCCAAGTAGTATCAGCATGCATGATATGATTATTAGATGCTAATGTGAAAGCTATGTTGCTTTCTGACTTTTGGATAAGTTTCTTGGTAGTATCATAATGCATACATAATTAGTTATGTTAATCCCACAAGGATAATTTGTGTATCTCTTGCATTCCAGGTGTGCTGGACAATGAGTATTAGTCAAATGTAATGCACTGGTAATTCAACAACAATGTTGTTGTGTATCGTCAGAGTTATAAAATCATTTGCCTTCAGTGTTATGCTTATGAAACTTCAGATTATTATTATTTTTTGTTTATCAAATTATTTGGCTTTGTTATGCTTTTGAAAAGTCAGATTATATATATATATATATATATATATATATATATATATATATATATATATATATATATTACATTTGAATATAGCTACATTCATATTGATTTACTGCATAAAATTTGGCATAACAAAAAAATATAGGTCAAAAATTATATTTTATATACATTTTATGCCATGTTTTTACATTTGTAAATTTACGTAACATAAAAAAAATTACGACGATTATATGTTTTCTTACGTTCTCTTTTTATGTCTAAAATAAGACAAAATTTATGAAACCTAAAATTACGGTGCATAGATGTTAAAATAGAGATGGGTGAAGAATAACTATTCCTGACCCAGGGTGACAAATAGCGCGACTCATATATATACATGCACAACGGTGATCTCCAACCCCTGGGCCATTTATCCACACAGGCATGTTCTCAGGTCAGAAACCAAACGCAGCCTAGAAACATGGTTGTGCCTGGCCAGGCATTTCTTGCTGAGATGTCCAGGCAACTCCCAGGCAGCTATTTTGCTCAGGCAAACCAGTGAGGACACGATCCAAACTGACCCTGACTGCGGGCAGCCCACTTATATCCCACTAAACAAATATGGGTGTTTACGGGAGCCACTTTTCCCACATAATTTCTGAATAGATACAACAGTTGCATGCCCAGATTGCATTTGTTCACGGGAGCCATTTGCCCACATACAACAGATGCATGCCCAGATACAACAGACACATCTGTTCTGAAATAGCAGAGTAATCAGCTATTCATTTATATCAAGTAGCAAAGTAATCAGCTGTTCATGCACTCTTACAAAAGATATTTTAAAATAAATTACAGGAGTGAATTTATTAAACTGCTTGTTCATTTTTGAAACACAGTTAGCACTACACTGTATTTTTACTAACAGAGAACAGAGAACTCTGTTAGTGATAGTCTACAGTTAGCAGCTTCCAAACAGGAAAAAAAAACTCCTTTTCAAACTGAATCTGATATGAATATATGATTCATTTATTTCAGATATGCACCTAGGTCTTCACTAACAGAGAACTTGGAGCTTCTTGGCAAGTTTCAGAGAACTTGGAACTATGTACAAAGGGGGATAACCGGATAACTACGCAGGTTCTTGCGAGCCCCGCCGGTAATGGCCATGGTGAGGTAGACGGCGGCGTTCGGGCGAGCATGGAGGATATGGACGGCTGCGCTCGTCCGGCCGCGGGGGAGTTGGACGGCGGCGCTGGTGCGGCTACAATGGAGGTGGAAGGCGGCGCTGCGGCGTCCATGGAGATGATGGACGGCGGCGCTAGGCCGGCCATGGGGAAGGTGGGCGGCGGCATGGCGGCGTAATCCTACGAAGATGGGGACGAGGAAGAGGCGAGCGAGGAATTAAGTGGGTTATGCAGCGTCCGTGGGTCAGCCCACTTATCCCACTTCCTAGATCTTAGATTACGTGGGCGTCCACAAATACAAATTACATGGGCTTTTAAATGGGGGCCGCGGACGGCCCGTGTCCACTTGCAGCCTGACAAGGATGAAATGAGCTATGGGAATACGGCAAAGCCAAGATCCATGTGTGGCGACTCCTGGCTTGGCTGCCGGAGCGGAGCTTCAAAGAAGAAATATGAATGCAGGGATACAATGTGTCGTTTGTAACCGGGAAGAGACGACTCTTCACCGGTTCTGGAGGTGTCCGTTCGCCCAGGGTGGACGCGCCCGGCTCGCCGCGGTCGTGGACGAGCTTGAGCTGGCCGTTGTTGAGAATCTTGCCGCACCCGTCACCTCTTGGAGAGCTTCTGCGCCGGCCGCCTCGTCTTCGCTGGCTCCGCCCGCGCTCTCGTTGTCGTCGCCGGCGACAGCGGAAACGTCACGCCGCCCCGCCGGCTCCACCACCACGTCCACGCCGGCGTACCTTGCCTCCGCGTCCATGCCACCGTTCGCGCCTCCGCGTCAGCCTGTTGCGTTGTTTGATGTGCTCAGAGCATACCAAGCTCTGCGCTGAGCCACTAACGGTGCCATGCGCGCATAGCCATTCTCTGGTCAAGCTCATGATCTGCATGTGCATCGACTACACGAAGGCATTTTCACACTTCCAACCAGTTCGATCTTCAATTTGTAGACAAGAAAAACCGTTGAGAGTCGAGATGAGCAGAGACTCCGCACTGCCGTTCCCGCCGCCGGGGCAGGCCAGCTTCGGGATGGTGTGCGCGAAGCCGATGACGGCCTTGACCCGCATGCCGCCTGCGCTGGCGCGCGCGACGGCCGCGACCACGTCCGCTCGGACGCCGGGTACGCGACGGCCGCCAAGGGGCAATCCGCGCGGTCGCTCGACCAGGTGCCCGGCCGCGTCCACTCTGGCCGCAGGCTCCGCTGCATCGGGTCGCCTCGCCTCGCCGCTCCGCCGGGTCACCTTGCCGCTGCTCCGCATCCGGCATCGCGGCACCGGCCGGTCGCGGTAGTAGAGCACCGCGCGGAACCGGCGAAGGCTTGGTCGAGGCCAGCGCCGTCGCCGTCGCCGCCGCCAAGCCGAGGGGCCGCTTCGACCACGACCTGCAGCGGGTCAGCGGCGAGCTGTGGGGGCACTAGTCGTGGAGGAGAAGAACAAGCAGGCCATGGAGGGAGAGAGAGGGAATTGACGATTAGGGAGAGAGAGGGGGATTAACAGGAGACACACGTCTTCAAAGAGCCACCCACGTGCGCCTCGAAGCATCGCTCGGGCCTGGCTCTTGGGAAACTGCCGATTCGGCCGTTCCCAACGGGCCAGTTCCAGGGGTGCTTTAAGAACCGTGCTATGCGGGCTGAACAGTGTATGCGGAGAACCAAACAATCGAGGTCCGAAAAGATGCTACACCGCGTGGACCTGATTGGCCTCGATGCAACTAAACTCGCCCCAAGCAATGCTGGAATCTGATGCTCGAAACTCGTGGTACTGGCTGCGATTTTATTCCTCCTAAACACATTGATTCCCAGGCCAATTTGAGTCTCTGGCTGCTTGATTGGTTTGGTAGACAGGGGGAGAAGTCTGTCGTGATTATAACTTTATAGTATGTGGCTAGCAAGGAATGCTTGTAGGGATGGAAAGCAAATTGAAAATGCCGATGAATGGGTGGCAGCCCATACACCGAAGGACGGAAATGCTGCTACTTCAGTCACCATGGTTTGGAGTCCACCGGACCGGAAAGTTGATTGGCTCAAAGTGAACGTTGACGGAGCAGTGAAGAAGGATGGAGCTTGGGCTGGTGGAGGAGTGGTTATTTGTGACCATCATGGCATTTTCCATGCTGGGCCTGTCACTTTTTCCCTAATGTCAGGATTCCCGAACACGACTTGTTGGCTTGGTCACTTTTTCCCTAATGTCAGGATTCCCGAACACGACTTGTTGGCTTGGTCACTTTTTCCCTAATGTCAGGATTCCCGAACACGACTTGTTGGCTTGGTCACTTTTTCCCTAATGTCAGGATTCCCGAACATGCAGACCTGTTGGCTTGCAGGCGGGTGTTCAACTTGCGATGAAAATTGGGGACTGAGATACAGTGCCTCCCTCAGGCAAGGCATGCATTGCCTTGAGGCTCCGAATCCACCCTCCATCTGCATTCGACGGTCAGAATCAGTCAACACGGAAACAACCTGGTCGTCGACTCGTCCCCGTCCTCCTCCTCAATTATCAGCTCCGCGGGAAACGGAGGCTTCGCGGGCGGGAACTCGGCTCCGACGCAGAGCTCTGCCGCTGTCGCCGTCATGGGGAAGGGAGCCATGGGAGCTCCGGCGGCGGCCACCGGATAAACGACGCCGGCAATCCCCTCCGCCCCCACGCCTTCACCTCCCCGCCCCGCTCCGCTCCGACGAGGTCCTCGTCCCCATTGCGACGGCGCCCCACCTCAGCTCCGACGACCACCTTAACGGAAAAGCGAGGGAGCTCCTCAGCACGCTGCGGGAAAGGGGGATGAGGCGCTCCGGCTGCTCCCCCAGGGGACTCGTCCTCCAGGTTGAACTCCGGCGGCGTCCACGGGAGGAATCGGCCTCGACGGCCGCCCACCTTCGGCTGCTTCGTCCGCCTCCCATCCGTCGGCTGCCTCTGCCCGTTCTCACGACCCTTCCGACGCCCTTTATGCTACCTCTGACCATGACGGGTGTCCTGGAGCTGGCAGCCGGCAGACGGAGACCAAATTCAGTTAACTACACACAACTATAGACAGCTACGTAATTCAGTTAACTGAAGACAAATCAAATTCATTTAACTACAGACAGAGAACAAATTCAGTGTAGCAAGCCTGCAGCAGAAAAGTGTTTGATACAAAGACTTTAGTACTGGAAAAGGAACTGAAAAAGGAAGAGTTGAACATGAGGCATACATTATACAATGAATTAAAAAGTAAACTCAAAATGAATTCAACAATATACAGACTTTGTAGTATTTGCAACTCAAATTCGGCACCAACAAAATCTGTTCTTACATAATTCTTCAAGTAGATAAATTAGGCCAGTCTACTTGTACACTTAGGCCACGAAAGACTATAGTCAGCCCAAAATCCAAAATACTATAGTCATCTTTGTCCAAAATACTAGTCAAAATGTCCTAAATACTATCTAACAAGCTTGTACACGTTAGAACAGATTTTCATCATAAACACCGTCAAGGGGAGTCATCAAGAGCTGCGTGTAACTGACAACCGTGTTGCTCTCTTGAAGCTCCACATTTGCTCTTTTATCGCCATCATCCTTCTCCACTCTCACTTGAGGCTGTCCACCATCATCCTTCTCCACTCTCACTTGAGGCTGTCCACCATCATCCTTCTCCACTCTCACTTGAGGCTGTCCACCATCATTTTTCTTTTGCTGCTGCCATGAAAGTTTCAGTATTTAGTTTAGCAACGAGTGGCAACAACATATCATGTATAGTTTGGAACATACCTTTGCTCCCTCTTTTTTTGACAAGGCAACTTTAGTTGGCTTGCGCTTCCCCTTGAGTAACTTATCAAGCCAGCCTTTCTTTCTCCTCAAATTTTTTGATGCAACCTCTTTTTTCTTGAGCTTTGCGGCACTAAGAAACTCACTAGTTAGTTGCACATTTGGGTCAACATTTTCTTGGTCATCACATGGCTTTTTCGTAGCATTCATAGTTGCATCAAGTTTCTCATCTAGTTGTGGACCAACGCAATCAAGTGCATTTTCTAATATCAAACGACACTCTAGAGAGTTGGTTACTTTATGTGCCATAGTGTGAAACTTGTGAGACACACCCTTGTACCAAAGTTGGGCTTCAAACTTTAGATTCTCTACCACATTCCTTCCTTGTCTATCTTGTATGCTTCCATTGCGTGCTTCTCTAGTCCATCTCTTTAATACATAATGTGTTGGTAATGTCTTTATATTCATCAAGTCAAGAACTTTGAGACCATGTCCACACAATATTCCTGTCCTATTGAACATTCCACAACTACATGAAGCGGTTTTGGTCAAAGGATCACCAATCACTATGCGCTCCTCCTCAAAATGTAAATCACCATGCAAACTCCCAATAGCAACCCCAACTTTGTTATTTCCATCCAAGACTCTAGTGCATGCAGCCATGGATCTCTCATATTCACCTTGAAAAGATTCAAAGATAATTGGAGTGTATTCGTTGCTTGCTAGCACCAACATAGGTGTGTGCATCTTGATTCTTGGCAACTTCTTCCTTTGTTCAAATTCAGATTGCAATTCCTTTGTTCCTTTTACCTCCACTGTCCTCTCAAAATGCATCAAGAACCGAACAATATGAAAATCTGATTTCAAATGGTTTTTCAATAAATTGTTGATGCTCTCACTAAGTTGTGTACTTCTCACTCCCAAACTGAACACATCTCTCATATAACATTCAGCCATCTTTTCTTTCAACTTGTAGATACTATCTAACCAAGTTTGCTTGTGCACTTTATTTCTCATATCGTCAAATGCTTCTTGAAATTCTACTTTGTCCTCATAGCCATACATGCATTCACTAAAATCTGTGATAATATGAGACTCTTCCTCTTCTTCTTCATCTTCATATTCACCGTCCTCTCCATCTTTCTCTTTCCCTCCTTCATTTTTTCTTCACCCTTCAATGGACATAAATGCTTAACAGCATTCTGCATTGAACATATAAAGCCTCCTAGACTGGTAGGCAAAACCGCGCCCTCCACGTCGCCTTTAAATCGCTCGTGCCACCGCCTGTAGATTTCATGCCCCGCCGAGGGCATTATCGTATTTTCACGTGCAGGTGTATAAAAGTCAGCCGCTCCGCCTGTAGAAACCTAGCCCCCAAACCTTCCTCCCCCGCACCCGCAACCGCCTCCCCTCCCTCCCTCCTATCTCTCCTCCCTCCCTCCTCGTCCACGCGCGCTCGCCTCCGGCCACCTCCGCCGCGAGCCCTCCTCTATCTCCCTCTCCTCCCTCCACTCTTCTCTTCCCCGCCTCCTCCTGCTGTCGCCGCCTCCCATCCCCTCGGCGACGCGCCGCCTGACCCGCACAGTCCAAGCTTCGACGACGGCGCGCGATGATAGAGGAGGAGCGAAGGAGAGGTATGGTGGGGGATCTGCTCATGAGTTGGAGGTGCTCAAGTTGGGGTAGCAGAGGACGGCTCGCCGGCAAGCTCAGGTTGGAAGTGGTGAGATCCATCTCCTCTCTTCCTCGCCAAACCCTCACCCTTGTCTCTGTCTCCCAGCCCTCTCCGCCTGGTCCGGGGACGCCCGTTGGCGAGCTTCGACCACCCACATCGGGGCAGAGGGAGCCGCGCGCGTGGCCAACAAGTGGACCGACGGGAGAGACGCCGCGCCGCGTGCTCGACGGGGAGGAGAGATGAAGGGGGCGCGTGTGGGCGGCTGGCCGAAGGGGAACCATCGCGTCTCTGCCGCATCTACGAACCGCAGGTTAGTTTTGGCACAGGTGAGCTTTTTCTTCATCGTTTACTCATCTTTGCATTGTAACCTGAGCTCATCCCTTGATTCGTGGCAGATCAGGGCAGGCATGTCTTCATGGTGCTTGCGGAGGAGTAGGGCCGCTGAGGAAAAGTGGTGGTTGGGGAGGAGGACGCCCTTGTCCTTGCCCTTGTCCTTCCCCTGTGCTGCTCTGTGCATGGTTGTTGAAGGCGAGGACGACCTGTGACTCCTCGTGGCAAGGTAATTTCCTCCACCCCTCTCTTCCTCTCATGCCCTGTTGCCGCTCCTCAACTATGTTTTCCTCTCCAGATTTTTGGAAGTACCTGATTGGTTGGGTGCTTTGAATATATATCATTTTCTGTGATTAGTATTAGCAGCTTCATTAGGGGCAGTCTATTTTAACTCCACTTTCTAAACTGAACTGAATAAATCCATTTGAGTTCGTCTATTTCTGAATTTATTGTAATGTCATGCCTTCAGTTTGTGTTGCACATTAGGAAGAAGAGACCTGGGCAGCGTGCTTTACATGGGCGGCGTCACCTCGACCAGATTAACGATTCAAGCCCAAGGTGAAAGTACTGCCCTCTCTTTTATTTCTCAATTGTGTGAGATCTGATTTGGTTCAGATTTTGTGTGGAGAAGCACATCGGGGGGGAAATTAGAGATGCTTCTTTCTCCATGGGATATTTCAAAAACAGAATGTGTGATATCTGATTTTGTTCAGAATTTGTGTGGAGCTTGAAGTACATGAACAAGAAATTAGAGGTGCTTCTTTCTCCGTGTGATCTGATTTTGTTTGCTTGCTTGAAAATCCCAAGGAGACTTTTGCTTTCATTCTATTACACTACAATTTTATAAACCATATAAATGAATTACTTGAGGAATGTGAGCCCTCTTATCAGATTATATCCTTTGGAGCTAACTCATGTTGCTTTAGGGAAAATTAGAGATGCTTCTTTCTCCATGGGATATTTCAAAAACAGAATGTGTGAGATCTGATTTTGTTCAGAATTTGTGTGGAGTTTGAAGTACATGAACAAGAAATTAGAGGTGTTTCTTTCTCCGTGTGATCTGATTTTGTTTGCTTGCTTGAAAATCCCAAGGAGACTTTTGCTTTCATTCTATTACACTACAATTTTATAAACCATATACATGAATTACTTGAGGAATGTGAGACCTCTTATCAGATTATATCCTTTGGAGCTAACTCATGTTGCTTTATTTTACTTGTTGGCTTGCATTTCAAAACAGTATGTTTTTCTTATATACTTATATTTACCAGTTGGACTGTAAGGCAATAGAGGACGTTCTCTGAACCTTTATGCAAATAATTACTCATCCAAAAATGGCGATCTTATATACTTATATTTGTATGTTCTCTTTATGCAGAACACGTGAGAAATCATTGATGCGCATGACTGACAGCTTTCGCACAAGTAAGTAAAATTGGCATGTGCTTTTCTCTACTTTCTAAAATTATCCATATATCACAGGGCAATGATAGTTAGTTTTAGGAGGGATTAGTGGTTCGTCGCAATTTTTCTAACTTCTATTGTCCTCCAAATGATATAGAACGCAGTCCAGTTCCATCCTCTAATTTCTTGTGATCTTTACTCTTCCGTTGATCTGTTGGGTTTGGTGTACATCTCCAGCCCTTGCCTCTCATGGCTTGTATTGCTTTTATTTACCTTCATGTTCACGTTCTGGTTAGGGGAGAAGTGCAAACGCTGGAGCACATGGATGTGTAGCAGGACTAAGTTCTGATTGGACCAAGGCAAAGGAAGCATACGACCGGAAATTTCTCTCAGGTCAAATTATCTACAAGATTAGTTCTTTTGGATGGGGAGAAATCACCATGTCCTGGTTAATATAACTGACATAGCTTGTGTTTTTACTGCTGAACCCTGTTTATGTTTGTTCTAGGTCACAAGGAAGCCGGGGGAGGAGGAGACCTCGTCGCGAGGGAGCTGCGGGAGGAGGAGCTCAACCCAAGAGGAGAGGATGCCAGCCAGGGAGTCGTCTTGGCTCGACGCGGTCCTTCGCGTCTTGAACCTAACGCCGTAGGCGGCTCGTGCAGTTGCGCAGCAGACGGCGGCCGAAGCTGGTCATGACCTCGCATCCTGGGTGCGTGCTCGATTAGCTCGTGTCTTCACGGCCTTCAGGTGCGCAGGTGAGTCCCCAACCATCTCTCTCTCTCTCGTTTTGCCTCTGAGGTTGCAAATGCAAGCACCTGTTTGCAAACGTGAGCACTAGCTGTTTGTAAAAGTGCTGAAGGAGAGCTGCTCAGAGGAGGGCAGTATGTGTGTTCGAGAGAGAGGGATGGAAAAGAGGGTGACTGGAATAAGTGGAGAAGAAAGTTATTAGTTGATTCCTATCAAACAAAAGTAAATACCAGCCATGTTACTTTTAGTGTGTTTGTTAGTTCCATTTGCATATAATTAGAGTAAACTGCACTGATCCACATACTTTCTCCAGCTCCCTTGAAAGCTAATTTATTTGGCCCCCCATTTTACTGTCAATTTGTAGTATGCTTTCTTATGCTTGAGTGGTCAATAGATTTTAGGTTTGAGCAGCTAATTGGCAAATTTAAAAGTACAAGGGACAAGATAAATTGTGATCTTGCAATGTCTACTCCTCTATTGATGTGGCTCTTGATTTCTGAAGCTCCCAGGATTTAATAAGCCGCAGGAGGACGAGCTCAACCCGGACGAGGTCGTTGTGGTCCTAGGTTCAGTCAGGCTCTCTCCCCTCTCTACATCTCTCTCTCTCTCTCTCTCTCTCTCTCTCTCCTTCTACATCTCTCCCTCTCTCCATTAGAGGGCAGCTGCTGACCCCGAGGTGCAACCGGCCATGGCAAGGCAGGAGATGTCGAGAGGAATTTTCCTCCAGGATATTGCAGACACCACGTGTCATTGCCCGTTACAAATCTGCCTAGGAGTACATGGGAAAATGTTTACATTTAAGCAACCTCAGTTGCGGATTTTTTATATTTGTTCACTCGCTCAAGAGGCCATTAGTCTGTACCAGCGATGGAGACAGCTTCCCTTTTCACTACTGTATTTTTCCCCCATTTCTATATTGTCTCGAATCATGCTATGAGTTTGGAAAATTGTATCACTGCAATGCCTTCTTCGTATCTGTAGAATTGGAGAAAAAACCATACATGTTATTGATGCATTAGTAAGAAGGCTCGCCGTCTGGGAGATGGCGAGCGCCAGTGAGCACTGCGCACGGTGTAGCAAGCTGGACAAGATCACAAGAGCGTGAGCGACAGTCAAGACATGAGCTATCCAGTGTAGGTTCAGACAATTCATTCATTCATTGCAGGTTCGGCATGTCTCATTATGTCTTTTTGCTTCATATTCAGGGTCAAACTGGGCTATATTTCTTTCATTGAGGCGAGGGTGATTCCAGCAGGTGAGGTGCATTTTAGACATCCGGATGATGTCTTGCTATGTCCAGGTGGTACCATGTCTGAATTAAGATTTCCCTTGCAGATTTTGCTTGGCATACTTGCCTTTTTTCTTGAAGTTGGGCGTCAGTCGTCTCTGCGGCAAGGTAAGCTTATCCCATTTACTTTGTTCAACCCAGAGTCAAGATTCATATCCCCTTCACTGTCATTTCATTTGTGAGCATTTATTCCATTGATCTATGCCGTCGGCACCCTGACGATTTAGCCTTTTCTGCTGATCACAATTGCTTGCATCTGCCATCTCATTGAGGAAATGCCCCTGCTCCTCTTAATTAAAATTAATGTGAAATATGTTTCTACCAAAATTAATGTGAAATATGTTTCTACCAAAATTAATGTGAAGCACTATTGAGACAATGAATTTCAACTATGTTATGAGCCAAACCATATTAAGTATGTGCATCCTTGCTGGAATGCTTTCTGTTCATGAGCTGGTCTCCCAACACGTATTGTCGCTGGAATGCTTTCTGTTCATGAGCTGTTCATGAGCTGGTCTTCCAACATGAAGCAAGGAATTGAGACGGCCATCCACTTCATATTGTTAACTGGATGGTGTCGCACTATGCTTTATGAAAGCAACCTAAATAAATTGTTGTAAATAACCCTAAGGATTTTCTTTACCTTGAACTATCTTTAAACCTTTCTTCTTGCTTCACTTGATACTTTTGGACTTCATGCTGCCATTGACCAGAATGTAAACCGTTATATTTCTGAATGTGCTATGTATGAGATCTCTGATGCTACTAATTATTGGCCTGCTTCGGGTCATCTATTTCCTTGTGCAGCAAGGATTCTGGATCGGGCGCAGGTCGTCGACATAAGAGAGCCTGGTTGGTGTGGTCTTCATGCTTGGTGTGGAGAAGCAGGGGAGGATGAGTAGGACGGGCATGGGGAAGGAGCAGCCAGGCCGGAGCTCCGGTGTTGCTCACGTCATGGTTGAATGGAGCCGGCCATCACTATGGGCTGCTGCTCGCCGGTCGTTGTTCCCCAATCTCAGTTGCTCATCTTTGGCTTCACCATCTTCCTCCCCTGGTCATGCATCTACTTTAGATCATATAATTATGCTATATCATATATGTTGTTTAGTTCAGACTTGTGCATGTGCATGCATTGGCATTGATTTAGACAGAGATATTGCATGATTTGTACATAAAAGGAGTACGGATGATCTAAGAATAAATGTTCGAATAAAGTTAGTAGTGAGATTTAGGTAAGAGGTTACCTGGACTGTTCTGTTTTATGTAGATTCTAAGCTGCAAAATCATACATGGTCCTGTTAGTAGTTTGTTTGAGTTGTGAGTTCACGCATTTTCCCTTGGAATGTTTGTATGTGTGATCACTTGCTTTTAGGTTCCCAGCGGTATATCATGAGAAGTTTTTTACTTTGCACCGGGTGATCAACTACATATTTAGACGAATACACTATTCAGGACCAGGAACATTAAGATTTCTAATGTTGTTTTCCTCTTTCAAGATTGCAGTTTTCATAAGCCTTAGATAGCTAAGGTACATAGTTTTCATTTAACAATGTTTTTACTGTTCTCTCATCTCCTATATGGTGTCTAAGAAATACTAATGTAGACAATTGAAAATTTTAAAATACCTTCTGGCCAATTATGTGGGGAAGGTGCAGCAAGCCGGCCCTCGTGTCGCAGTAGAGTGGAGCCGGCAATTTTATGATTGGTCTCTAAATATTTCAACTTGCACAGTTTGAATTAGTTTTACATGCTAAAGTATATAGTTTGAACATAGGTATTCCTTAATTTTTCATATAAAAGGTTTAGAATTATTATCCTTGGTGCTTGCTAAAACTCTTAAGTTACTAACAAATGCAAAGGTTTCTGTTACAAAAGGTTTAGAATCATTACCCTTGATGCTTGAATTTGGACCATGCACCTTACTTGGGTAACATAGAGCCAAATGGCACGTTGTCCAAATACATGTTCAAAACACTTCGGGTTTGACATGGTCTCTATCCTTGATCAAACATAAAGTTACTAAAAAAGGCAAATATTTCTCAACACGAACATGGTTTCAAATGGGTCTCTGCGCCATTTGGCGCACCGGGTCATCTAGTTATATGAAAGGTGCACAATCCATGATATGATTCCGTGAAGACATTATCTATAGCTTTTCCCATGGCCGCATCTTGATCCGTATAAATAGTTCTAGGTGGCTCCCATTATGTGCAGCTAGAAAAGTCTCAAAAAGCCATTTAAATGACTCAAATGTTTCATCAAATAGCAATGCCGCGCCAAAAATGGTGGTTTCTCTGAACTGATTGAGCCCAAGAAAAACACCAAATGGCCTATATTCTTTGTTTGTGCCAAAAGTTGTATCAAATGTGACAACGTAACCAAAGTGTGCATAGCCAAGAAGCATTTTAGCATCAGCCCAAAATATGTTGGCTATATCTTCCTCACAATCCAGCTGCAAAGCATATTGGAAAGATGGGTTCTCGATCATTTTGTCATGAAAATACTTCAACATACTACCAGCCTGACCGTAAGCCAACTCTCTTTGTCACTTGGTTCGCAAATAATTCTTTTGATCACGACAAGTGTAGCCCAGGTTAAATGGTCCACCAACTTGGCGACAAGCAAACTCATGTGCAGCTTGGGCATTATTCCTGAATCCTCGGCAGCTTCTATTTCAAAAGCTTGTAGTTCGGAAATCTTCCTTTGTGATGCCATCAAATGACATGTTTGTGGCAATTGAAGGCAATGATTGTGTTCCAACACAATATCTGTGACTTCGTAATTTCTTTGCACTCGGTCCAATGATATAATCATGCGAGCTTTGCAATTTGTCCTTGTTTCAGCTCGAACACGTTTTGGCTCATGATCCATTGTTATCCCTTTCTTTCGTATACCCTCATTTGAGCAAACAAATGTGCATGAAGTCACTTGACCATCCATCTTACTTACATGCTTGTTTCTCTTCCTCACATCAAACCCAACACGGCCACCATATGCAACCCAAAACACCCAAGCTTCATCTGCATTTCTAAACCTCATACCAACTTGAGGTATTCCCTTGTCAATTTCGCCCATTGCACAACAATTGCAAATGCACAACACTCAAATCTTGTCAAATTGCACAACACATCACCCCAATCAGTAATAATTCTGTCAAATAGGAAAGTACACATCAGTGCATCACTCATTTGCACAGAACACATCACAAAATTCAGCTATTGCAAAGAAAGCTACCTGCTGGAGTCGGCCTGGAGCTTGATGGCCACTGCTACAGGACCAAATCTGCCACCATGTCAGCGGCTACCAGCAGCACAGGCGGAGGGGGCACAACGGCTAGACGGAGTGGATTCTAGGAGGGGTCGGGGGGAGCGGAGGGAGTTGGCGCATGGAGCGATCGGAGCCCGTCGGAGGTGGCGAGGCGGAGGAGCCCGGAGTGGCGACGGAGGAAGCTGCCGATGGCGTTGTCTTCGGTGGCCGCCGCCGGAGCTCGGTCCACTCCCTTTCCCACGGCGGCGGCGGCGGCGGCGGCGGGAGAGCGGTGCCCGGTACCCAGCTCGCGCAAAATTTCCTCTGCTGGGAGAGCCCGCGAAGCTGTCCCGCGCAATTTCCCCTGCTCCCCCAAACAGAGCTCGCGAAGCTGTCTCTCTGTCAGTCTATCTGCGTGTGTGTGTCGTTTGGCTGTGAAACGGAGCTAGCCGTCCATTTGGACGATGGATACAGGGGGGCGAGGCATGCCGTGACTTAGCTCTGGCGAGGCACTGGATCTCAGTCCGAAAATTGGTGCAGAGAAGATATGTCTGGAGACTGACAATCTGGGAGTGGCACAAGCTCTTCAATTCAATGATCGTGACAGGTCGCATTTTGGCCCTCTTATTGAGGAGATTAAGGAGCTGCTTAAAGGTGTTGACGAACATCTGGTGATCTGGTCTAGAAGATTGACCAACAAGGCGTCTCACAATGTAGCCAGGGAAGGCTGCATGAAGAAGCTCTGTAAAACCTGGTTTAATTTACTCTAGCTTGTATTAGTGATGTTATCTGACCCTCAAAACATCTTCACAAAAATATTTAAAATTTTGATTATTTGACTTTCAAAAGAAGCGTTAAACACTATACCTGAATATCTTTCTGGTTCCGCACCTTCTTGTTCGATCGTAGGTCTAGAAAAAACGCCTCACAAAACGTGAGCACTATTTTTGTTTCGAAAATAAATAAAATAAAATAAAAGTAAGCACTAAACACAAATTCCTTTTCAGTAAAGCAACTGTGAGTTAAAAGACGAAAAAAAAAGTATCAGTACGTCCGACAGGAAGGAGATCCGATTAATTTCCTCGCGAACTGAACGGATTAGGATTCAGACTAGGATTAGAGCTGGACTAGGCAGCAGTGGCCCAGGTGCATCCTAGCCCTAGTTCACCAAGCGGATACGGGAAACAGTGTAGCCAATAGGCTGCATCCAAACGCACCCTTACAGTCACAGATAGAAGAAACAGTGTACGCCAAGTGGCTAGGATTGTCAGGAGATACTAGAAACATGTAAAGATACCAGAAACAGTTCAACAGTGTCCACGACTCACTCTAGACTGTTGACCAGGTCTTGGCCCATTCCTCAGACACAACTTTTCGATTAACTTTATTCAAGGCCTGTAATAAGCCTACTGGGAGGAAAGCAGAGTCGACCAAGTCACCTTCACTGACATCAACCCGAATTCAGTCTTTATCTCGTGAGTTTCAAGTCCATGTGTGTCCGCCTTGAAGGAACAACAGTGCTCCGCTGAACCGAAAGGCCCCGAGGCCACCTTGAACTTCAAATCCAGAGTGGAACCATCCGCTACAGCAACCACAGACCTCTTTAAGAGGTGTGACTCGCCAATTGCACCATCGAACAGCCGGATTTCTTCGTTATAACCACCGATAAAACAACTGAAGCACAGCTCAAAACTGCTCTGCACTTCTGACACGACAACTTCTACATTCGCCATGACTGCCTTATCAATACGTGCTAGGGTTATGTCAACTGCGCCACAGTCACCATAGATGCGGTTTGTGAATGCTTGATTCCATACTCCCCACAGGTCGTCTATGCCTGATACACCATCAATCAGCTGGTGATCATCCCTTTCTGCTTTGCCTGCCTTGATCCTAATGTCAAATTCCACTAGAACAGCGCAATACATATCTATGCCTCGCTTAGGGCCAGCCATGTTGATGAGAGAACCCTACAAAATGTTACCTTTTAGTAGCTCTTCACATGGAAGTAAGAAACATCTAAAAATATGAATATTCTCTTAAGCTGTTTTACTCGCCACACCATTTACTTCAGCGATAGTTTACAATTGATGACCAAAATCTTTGCCACGTATCAAACTGATTGGTTACATGGTGCACAACAGTGCTCTTGGTGGGGAGGGGGATGGCCCTTGTATTTATTTGGTATTGTTCAGATACCAATTTTTTTTACATAAGCCTATCGAGATGACAAGAGAAAATAAAATGACTTGTAGTGATGCGATTATTCATGCTGGTGTGTTAAGTAGCAACCAAGAGCCCGAACTATTTTGTTTGATTTTGTTTCAAATACATGATACTGACTCAGTTCCATAATTTATAAGTTTCCCATAGTAAATCACCTGTCCACAAAAAACTTGGTATAGTAGTGGCTTATACAATCCAAACAACTATTTTGCTACTTTTGGACAGATAAGTCACATGGACACATCTTTAATGATGCAAAAGAGACTAAGACCCTGTTCGGAATTCCACCGGCTCCGCGAAATCCCGGGAGCCGCGGAGCCAGGAAATAGGTGCTCCGTGCGTTTTTGAACTGTAACTCCACCAGCTCCGGGAGTGGAGTTGCGGAGTGGAGGTACTCCGAACAGGGCCTAAGTGCTTGTTGTTCTAGGCATGCGCTAGGATTGGTCTTACAACGTGAAGTAAATAAATTTGACATAAATCAGGTATTTGATCCCCCTATTCCATTCCGTATAAATCATTCCCCGGAGGGTTTTGCCCATGCTGCAACATCCACTTAATGTGAGAACTTCCCCAGTGGGTGATTTATACCATATGGAATACTTCAAGGGGCCAAAAACCTGATTTTATTTATACTTGAGGGGGTTAAGTAGACGTGTTGCTTGAAATAATTGCAGGTAAGTATGGGTTGGCACCTGTTTCACGATGACATGATCATCCCTGCTTATATTGACAACATAATTAAGCAATGTATCCAGACAATCCCGCACTGCTATGTATCCATACAACTCTACTGGGCCAACATCCACAGTAAGTTCAACCAACTTTAATGAGAAAATTTGTAAGACGCGACTAGGTTTATGCCGCTTGCATTTTCCGTTGCGGAAGACGCAATCTTTGGGATCTGCCAACCGAGCTTCATAAAATAAACAAGTTAAATTGTAATGGAGATCAATATAGGAAACAAATAGTCATCATATGAAAAGTAAGCATGTCACTTGAGGATTCCATGGCCCTAATGGATGTTTTCCTTTTCATCTAAGTGGAAATTATTGGTGTTCTTTTTACTAGGAATTATAATCCCTCAAAAGTTTTTGTTTTAGGAAACTCAAAGAAAAAGCGGGTAACATTTCATCACGTCAGTAAGTAAAGGTCCCTTTTACTCTGCCAGATTATTTCACAACCCCCTAAACTATTTATTGGTTACGTTTACCCAAAGATTTACTAAAACAGGTCAATTCAACCCTTAATGAAAATATTATTTTGTTTCATTTCTAGAAGTCCTCTTGTAAGATGGTTTTTTATTCTTTGCAATCAAAGGTAACATCATACCCATACCCATAATAATAATAATATATTCCTAATTTTCTATCTTGTATAGTTGGGAGCAACTAAACATATTTTAGCACTCATGATAGAAAAATACGTGCTAAAAAACTGACTGAACATATTTTTATAGGGTAGGGCATGGTGACATCAAACAAGATAAAAATCATTATGCAGTGAATTGAACACAATCCTCTTTTGAAAAACGTAACAAATGTAACCCCAGAATGCAATGCGTTGACATTTAACTATCAAAAGTAATAAATAAAGTAAAGAAAATTAGCCACAAGATGTCAACACAGAACACATCAATTGACCCTATTGCTTGGAAAAGGTGCTCATAACAAATTGAAATAGGTAACGAGATATTGATCACTTACTCTCACTACGGTCATCAACAGCATAGTTCTTTTTCCACGCATGAGTGCTTCTGTGTATAGAACCATCACGGTGTGTGCTTTCTGGAAGCAATTCCATGGGGAATACTTCGTCACCGCTTGCTATCAATGCGCTCTTTGTATCCTTGCTATCAATACTCCTTCCTTTTTCATCTATAACTTCCAAGGTTGTGCCACTCGTCTCTACATTTTTCGTGCCTTGGCTGATGACAGAGTGATCGTTGGCAGAAGAGATGAGCAATCGCTTGTCTTCGAGTCCACTGTTGCTGGACATGCTCCGAGATCTAGGAGGAAATCTATCACCAAATAGAAGAAAGAGCAAATTTGAGCACCCGACACATTTTTTAATTATTTTTCGGTTCCCCCCTTTCCCCTGGGATTAACTATAAGACCCTCACCCCCTGCCTTATTTTACCAAAATCAACACATGAAGAGTAATTAAAAACCCACAGTTGGTCAGAATCCAGATCCAAAGGTCAGAATCCAGATCCAAAACTATAGCAACTAACTAAAGGCGCAAACTTTGGCATCGGATGATCAAAACATACCGGGAAACACGACGGACAAGTAGATCGGGAGCCATGAGAGGGAAAACTCGTGGTGCAAGCGGTGGTGGCGACCAGCAAGGCGGCGCAGAGGCCGTGAAAGAGAGGAGAGGTCGCGAGGTGGAGGAGAGGCGGAGCATTGGGTCATGAAAGGTGGCGACGCCAGGTCGTCGGAGGAGGCGAAAAATCTGGCAGAGGATCGGCATCTCAGCGCGCGGCGGCGGGAGAGATGGGGTGTGCCGGCGTTGAGAATGGGGAGAAGAAGTTTTGGGTGGGGGGTGGGGGGGGGGATGATAGCTGAACACACGGCGCCGGCGTTCTTTTCTTCTCTGACGATTGCTTTCTCTCTTTATTTATAATGGAAAAACGATTGGAATGGATTTCAATATGGCAATGAGTACCCGCTACCCGTAAACCCGGTGGGTAAAAAGATTTTCAAAAAAAAACCCGGTGGGTAAAAACCCTAATTAGGGTATGGGTATGGAAAATTAAAATACTCATAGGTTTTTAAATGGAAAAGTTTGTACCCGGGTACGGGTACGGGAAGGCAATACCCATACCCGCGAACCCGTAAACCTGTATACTACTACACAATGTCAGGTAGGTCCTATGTGTCATTGACTAGATTCAGAAAAAAAACCTAAGTTATCAGGTGCTAAGTACAACTAGTCAAGTAGATTTGTTCTTGTCTGCCTCCTCGCGCCTCCAGCCACCTTCAAAAGGAAAAATGCCTGGGTGCCATGACGACTACAAGGTGGGACATGGTCGTAGCCGGGTCTTCCCTATGAAACGTCCAGCTACTCCTACGAGGAACGCATGTGCTCTGCCAATGACAAGGGCGGAGCATGACAAGCGTCCAATTTGGTGAATAATTTTGCACCCCACACTTAACCTTTTTTTAATTTCTATGATGCATGAATGTGTTGATGATTGGTCTATTGACGAATGTGTACGATGAATGGACTATTTGAATGTTTTGATGATTGTTTAGTCAACTTTGAACATGCTGAAATATAAATACTGAGATGGGTATTTTTATCCGCCGGCATTACCCATACCCAATCGGGTACGGGTATGGGAACAATTTGAAACCCGAGGTGCGGGTACGTGTATGGGTTTGGGCAGAAAATATTGGGACGGGTGCGGGTTTAGGCACGCATTACCCATACCCATACCCTACGGGTGCCATGTTGAGAATGGATCGAATCGACGCATCGGCGCTCAGTGCTAGGCGCCGCCAGCGCGCCGTCCTAATTTTTGGCCGGCCGGCCCAAAGTCGTTCGATCTACACACACAGCCGTTAGATCTTTCCCCGTCCTCAACCTCCGGCACGGGGGAAGGGAGAGGAAGGAGACCGCCGCCCCCGCAAGCGTCGACCGCCTCCTCGTCTTCCTTTACCGCCGATCGCCGCCTTGCCACTACTTGCCGCCTATGTCTTGCCGACTCCACGCATGTAACTTTGTGCGGTGGCCGTTCCAGTGGCGACGGAGGCAGCTCGCCGGCGAGCTCCATGGTTGCAGCACCCCCGATGCGTCGTCGTCGCCCCCTCGCCATCGAAACTCGTTGCATGGGGTTGCGTGAAGAGTCGATGTTGTTCATCGGTGTAGCAGAAAAAACGCCGGTCATAGCAAAAAACGATGGTTGCAGCAATTCGTTGTCATCGCCGTCGCGAGTCGCGACTCCGCCATGATGGATGTAGCAAATCCAACGACAGTTGCTGTAATTCATCTCGCCGCAATCACCGGTCGCAACTCCGCCATGATGGATGTAGCAAAATCCCTCGCCGGTAGTAGCAAAGTCCGAGGACGGTTGCAACAAAAAAAGCCACCGCCGTAGCAGGTCGTAGCTCCGCCGTGATGGATGCAGCAAATCCGCCGCCGGTAGTAGCAAAAAAACTCGGCCCTTTCTAGCAAAGTTATTGTCGTAGGTTGCCTCATTTATTTTGCTTCTCCATCGTCGTCGTTGATTTGGGGGTTGCAACTTTTTTGCACCACGGTTCCAGCACCTTCAACAGGGGGTGCAACTTTTCTGCATTCCTCACCGGCTGGTAGAGCAGAGTTGCAATATCTCACGGGCCACGATTCCAGCTTTTCCCACGAATGGTTCCAACAAAAAATCACCGCAGGTTGCAGCTCCCCCGCCGCGTCGATTGAGCGCAGTCGCACGCGAGCACTTCACCGTCGGTGAGAGAGCTTGTGGAGATTGCGAGCGGCGTGGGGGGAGACTGTGGAGGAGCAGACCCGCGATGGCTGTAGGTGGATGAAAGAGGAAACGGAAGAGTATGAAAGGATAAGGCATAATGAAGGGGGTCGGTCGCACGGGACCCACCATGTACACGCGTCTCGCGCGGGGCGGTTGTTCCATGGTGCGTGAGCCGGAGGAAAGTTTGGTCGGCTTGCTGCTACTTCTTGAGGTTGCGTTGGTTTTTCCCTTGAAGAGGAAAGGGTGATGCAGCAAAGTAGAGATAAGTATTTCCCTCAGTTAGAGAACCAAGGTATCAATCCAGTAGGAGACAACGCACAGATCACCAATACCTGCACAAACAATCAAACAACTTGCACCCAACGCAATAAAGGGGTTGTTAATCCCTTCCCGGTCACTTGCAAAAGTGAGATCTGATAAAGATAGATAAAACGAAACAAAAGCTAAAGTAAATATTTTTGTTTTTTTTTGGATTTATAGATCGAAAAGTAAAAGATTGCAAAATAGTAGATCGGAAACTAATATGATGGAAAATAGACATGGGGGCCATAGGTTTCACTAGAGGCTTCTCTCAAGATAACAAATATTACGGTGGGTGAACAAATTTCTGCCGAGCAATTGATAGAAAAGCGCAAAGTTATGACGATATCTAAGGCAATGATTATGAAATATAGGCATCACGTTCGTGTCAAGTAGACCGAAATGATTCTGCATCTACTACTATTACTCCACACATCGACCGACTCCTGCCTGCATCTAGAGTATTAAGTTCATGAAGAACAGAGTAACACATTAAGTAAGATGACATGACGTAGAGGAATAAACTCAAGCAATATGATGTAAACCCCATCTTTTTATTCTCGATGGCAACAATACAATACGTGCCTTGCTGCCCCTACTGTCACTGGGAAAGGACACCGCAAGATTGAACCCAAAGCTAAGCACTTCTCCCATTGCAGGAAAACCAATCTAGTTGGCCAAACTAAACCGATAGTTCGAAGAGAATTACAAACATATCAAATCATGCATATAAGAACCCAGAGAAGATTCAAATAATATTCATAGATAAGATGATCATAAATCCACAATTCATCGGATCTCGACAAACACACCGCAAAAGAAGATTACATTGGATGGATCTCCAAGAACATCGAGGAGAACATGGTATTGAGAATCAAAGAGAGAGAAGAAGCCATCTAGATACTAGATATGGACCCGTAGGTCTGAGGTAAACTACTCACGCTACATCAGAAGGGCAATAGAGTTGATGTAGATGCCCTCCGTGATCGAATCCCCCTCCGGCAGGATGCCGGTAAAGGCCCCAAGATGGGATCTAACGGGAACAGAAGGTTGCGGCGGTGGAGAAGTGTTTTCGTGGATGCCTTTGGTGATTTGGGAATATACGTGAATATATAGGAGGAAGATCTAGGTCAGGGGGTCACCGAGGGGCACACAAGGTAGGGGGCGCGCCCTACCCACCAGGGCGCGCCCTCCATCCTTGTGGCCGCCTCGTGGCTCTTTTGACTTGCACTCCAAGTCTCCTGGGTGTCTTCTGGTCCAAGAAAAATCATCGCGAAGGTTTTATTCCGTTTGGACTCCATTTGGTATTCCTTTTCCGCGAAGCTCAAAAACAAGGAAAAACAGAAACTGGCACTGGGCTCTAGGTTAATAAGTTAGTCCCAAAAATAATATAAAATAGCATATTAATGCATATAAAACATCCAAAACAGATAATATAATAGCATGGAGCAATAAAAAATTATAGATATGTTTGGAGACGTATCAAGCATCCCCAAGCTTAATTCCTGCTCGTCCTCGAGTAGGTAAATGATAAAAACAGAAATTTTGATGTGGAATGCTACCTAACATATTTATCCATGTAATTTTTCTTTATTGTGGCATGAATGTTCAGATCCATAAGATTCAAAACAAAAGTTTAATATTGACATAAAAACAATAATACTTCAAGCATACTAACAAGGTAATTATGTCTTCTCAAAATAACATGGCCAAAGAAAGCTTATCCCTCCAAAATCATATAGTCTGGCTATGCTCCATCTTCATCACACAAAATATTAAAATCATGCACAACCCCGATGACAAGCCAAGCAATTGTTTCATACTTTTGGTGTTCTCAAACCTTTTCAACTTTCATGCAATACATGAGCGTGAGCCATGGACATATCACTATAGGTGGAATAGAATATGGTGGTTGTGGAGAAGATAAAAAGAAGGAGATAGTCTCACATCAACTGGGCGTATCAACGGGCTATGGAGATGCCCATCAATAGATATCAATGTGAGTGAGTAGGGATTGCCATGCAACGGATGCACTAGAGCTATAAGTTTATAGCTCAAAAGAATACTAAGTGGGTGTGCATCCAACTTGCTTGCTCATGAAGACCTAGGGAAATTTGAGGAAGCCCATCATTGGAATATACAAGCCAAGTTCTATAATGAAAAATTCCCACTAGTATATGAAAGTGACAACATAGGAGACTCTCTATCATGAAGATCATGGTGCTACTTTGAAGCACAAGTGTGGAAAAAGGATAGTAACATTGCCCCTTCTCTCTTTTTCTCTTTTTTTGTTTGGCTTGTTTGGCCTCCCTTTTATTTTTTTCCTCACATGGGACAATGCTCTAATAATGAAGATCATCACACCTTTATTTACTTACAACTCAAGAATTAAATCTCGATACTTAGAACAAAATATGACTCTGTATGAATGCCTCCGGCGGTGTACCGGGATGTGCAATGACTCAAGAGTGACTTCGACCTCTTGAGCATGCGTTGGTTTTCCCTTGAAGAGGAAAGGGTGATGCAGCAAAGTAGCATAAGTATTTCCCTCAGTTTTTGAGCACCAAGGTATCAATCCAGTAGGAGGCCACACGCAAGTCCCTCGTACCTACACAAACAAATAAGAACCTTGCAACCAACGCGATAAAGGGGTTGTCAATCCCTTCACGGCCACTTGCAAAAGTGAGATCTGATAGAGATGATAAGATAACATTTTTGGTATTTTTATGATAAAGATTAAAAGTAAAGATTGCAAAATAAACGACTAAAGAAATAGCTAGTTGACGGAAGATTAATATGATGGAAAATAGATCCGGGGGCCATAGGTTTCACTAGTGGCTTCTCTCAAGATAGCATAAGTATTACGGTGGGTGAACAAATTACTGTCGAGCAATTGATAGAAAAGTGCATAATTGTGAGAGTATCTAGGCATGATCATGTATATAGGCATCACGTCCGCAACAAGTAGACCGACTCCTGCCTGCATCTACTACTATTACTCCACACATCGACCGCTATCCAGCATGCATCTAGAGTATTAAGTTCATAAGAACAAAGTAACACATTAGGCAAGATGACATGATGTAGAGGGATAAACTCAAGCAATATGATATAAACCCCATCTTTTTATCCTTGATGGCAACAATACAATACGTGTCGTTTCCCCTTCTGTCACTAGGATCGAGCAACACAAGATTGAACCCAAAGCTAAGCACTTCTCCCATTGCAAGAAAGATCAATCTAGTAGGCCAAACGAAACTGATAATTCGAAGAGACTTGCAAAGATAACCAATCATACATAAAAGAATCCAGAGAAGATTCAAATATTGTTCATAGATAATCTTGATCATAAACCCACAATTCATCGGATCTCGACAAACACACCGCAAAAAGAGTTACATCGAATAGATCTCCAAGAAGATCGAGGAGAACTTTGTATTGAGATCCAAAGAGAGAGAAGAAGCCATCTAGATAATAACTATGGACCCGAAGGTCTGAGGTAAACTACTCACACATCATCGGACAGGCTATGGTGTTGATGTAGAAGCCCTCCGTGATCGATGCCCCCTCCGGCGGAGCGCCGGAAAAGGCCCCAAGATGGGATCTCATGGGTACAGAAGGTTGCGGCAGTGGAAATAGGGTTTCGTGGTGCTCCTGGATGTTTTCAGGGTATATGAGTATATATAGGCGAAGGAAGTCGGTCAGGAGAGCCACGAGGGGCCCATGTGGGTGGGGGGCGCGCCGAGGGGGGCAGGCGCGCCTCCCTGCCTCGTGGCCTCCTTGGTTGTTTCTTGACGTCCACTCCAAGTCCTGTGGATCACGTTTGTTCCAAAAATCACGCTCCCGAAGGTTTCATTCCGTTTGGACTCCATTTGATATTCCTTTTCTACAAAACACTGAAATAGGCAAAAAAACAGCAATTTGCACTGGGCCTTGGGTTAATAGGTTAGTCCCAAAAATAATATA
This sequence comes from Aegilops tauschii subsp. strangulata, assembly GCF_002575655.3. Taxonomy (NCBI): domain Eukaryota; kingdom Viridiplantae; phylum Streptophyta; class Magnoliopsida; order Poales; family Poaceae; genus Aegilops; species Aegilops tauschii. The sequence continues at coordinate 553,859,701 of NC_053041.3, read as the reverse complement.
AAAGTGTATAATAAAGACCATTAAACATCCAAAACAGAATATATAATAGCATGGAACAATCAAAAATTATAGATACGTTGGAGACGTATCAAGCATCCCCAAGCTTAATTCCTGCTCGTCCTCGAGTAGGTAAATGATAAAAACATAATTTTTGATGTGGAATGCTTTCTAGCATATTTTCAATGTAATTTTCTTTATTGAGGCATGAATGTTCAGATCCGAAAGATTCAAGATAAAAGTTTAATGTTGACATAAAAATAATAGTACTTCAAGCATGCTAACCAAGCAATTATGTCTTATCAAAATAACATAGCCAAAGAAAGCTTATCCCTACAAAATCATATAGTTTGGTCATGCTTCATTTTCGTCACACAAAATGCTCTCATCATGCACAACCCCGATGACAAGCCAAGCAATTGTTTCATACTTAGCCTTTTCAAACTCTTTCAACTTTTACGCAATATATGAGCGCGAGCCATGGACATAGCACTATGGGTGGAATAGAATATAATGATTGAGGTTGTGTGAGAAGACAAAAGAAAGAAAGTCTCACATTGACGCGGCTAATCAATGGGCTATGGAGATGCTCATCGATTGATGTCAATGCAAGGAGTAGGGATTGCCATGCAACGGATGCACTAGAGCTATAAATATATGAAAGCTCAACAAAAGAAACTAAGTGGGTGTGCATCCAACTTGCTTGCTCACGAAGACCTAGGGCATTTGAGGAAGCCCATCATTGGAATATACAAGCCAAGTTCTATAATGAAAAATTCCCACTAGTATATGAAAGTGACAAAATAAGAGACTCTCTATCATGAAGATCATGGTGCTACTTTGAAGCACAAGTGTGGAAAAAGGAAGTAACATTGTCCCTTCTCTCTTTTTCTCTCATTTTCTTTTTTTTTATTTGGGCCTTTTTTTTTCTTTTGGCCTTTTTTTTTTCTTTTGTACGGAGTCTCATCCCGACTTGTGGGGGAATCATAGTCTCCATCATCCTTTCCTCACATGGGACAATGCTCTAATGATGATCATCACACTTTTATTTACTTACAACTCAAGAATTACAACTCGATACTTAGAACAAAATATGACTCTATGTGAATGCCTCCGGTGGTGTACCGGGATATGCAATGAATCAAGAGTGACATGTATGAAAAATTAAGCATGGTGGCTTTGCCACATATACGATGTCAACTACATGATCATGCAAGCAATATGACAATGATGATGTGTGTCATAATAAACGGAACGGTGGAAAGTTGCATGGCAATATATCTCGGAATGGCTATGGAAATGCCATAATAGCTAGGTATGGTGGCTGTTTTGAGGAAGATATAAGGAGGCTTATGTGTGATAGAGCGTATCATATCACGGGGTTTGGATGCACCGGCGAAGTTTGCACCAACTCTCAAGGTGAGAAAGGGCAATGCACGGTACCGAAGAGGCTAGCAATGATGTAAAGGGTGAGAGTGCGTATAATCCATGGACTCAACATTAGTCATAAAGAACTCACATACTTATTGCAAAAATCTACAAGTCATCAAAACCAAGCACTACGCGCATGCTCCTAGGGGGATATATTGGTAGGAAAAGACCATCGCTCGTCCCCAACCGCCACTCATAAGGAAAGCAATCAAAGAACAACTCATGCTTCAAATTTGTCACACAACATTTACCATACGTGCATGCTACGGGACTTGCAAACTTCAACACAAGTATTTCTCAATTTCAAAATTACTCAACTAGCACACCTCTAATATTACCACCTTTGTATCTCAAAACAACTATCAAGTATCAAACTTCTCTTAGTATTCAATGCATTTTAAAGTTTTTATCTTGGATGCCTATCATATTAGGACTAATTTTATAACCAAAGCAAATTACCATGTTGTTCTAAAGGACTCTCAAAATAATATAAGTGAAGCATGAGAGATCAATTATTCTATAAAATAAAACCACCGCCGTGCTCTAAAAAGATATAAGCGAAGCACTAGAGCAAAATTATCTAACTCAAAAGATATAAGTGAAGCACATAGAGTATTCTAATAAATTCTGATTCATGTGTGTCTCTCTCAAAAGGCGTGTACAACAAGGATGATTTTGGTAAACTAAAAAGCAAAGACTCAAATCATACAAGACGCTCCAAGCAAAACACATATCATGTGGTGAATAATAATATAGCATCAAGTAAAGTTACCGATGGACGAAGACGAAAGAGGGGGATGCCTTCCGGGGCATCCCCAAGCTTAGGCTTTTTGGTTGTCCTTAATTTTACCTTGGGGTGCCTTGGGCATCCCCAAGCTTAGGCTCTTGCCACTCCTTATTCCATAATCCATCAAATCTTTACCCAAAACTTGAAAACTTCAGAACACAAAACTTAACAGAAAAATCTCATGAGCTCCGTTAGCGAAATAAAACAAACCACCACTTTAAGGTACTGTAATTAACTCATTTTTTATTTATATTGGTGTTAAACCTACTGTATTCCAACTTCTCTATGGTTCATAAACTCCATTACTAGCCATAAATTCATCAGAATAAGCAAACAACACACGAAAAATAGAATCTGTCAAAAACAGAACAGTCTGTAGTAATCTGTATCAAACGCAAACTTTCTGTAACTCAAAAATTCTACCAAAATAGGAAGACCTAGATAATTTGTTCATTGATCTACTGCAATTGGAATCAGTATTTTATCACGTTCTGGTGATTTTTAACAATTGTTTTCGTGAGCAGAAAGTTTCTGACTTTTTCAGCAAGATCAAATAACTATCATCCAAGAAGATCCTATAGGTTTTACTTGGCACAAACACTAATTAAAACATAAAAACACATCTAACCAGAAACTAGATGAAAGATTTATTACCAAACAGAACCAAAAAGCAAGAAACTAAAATAAAATTGGGTTGCCTCCCAACAAGCGCTATCGTTTAACGCCCCTAGCTAGGCATAAAAATAAGGATAGATCTAGGTATTGCCATAATAATGGTAAAGCAAGTCGTGAAAAATCTTCTCATATTCTCTACGTTCAGCAGCAAGTTTTCTTTGTGGCAAGCAAAAGTAATCAAAGGGGCTAAATTTAATGGGACAAATGTTCCCAAGATCAAGCTCGGGAGGTATGGGTTCCTCCTGTGGCCCCTTATATTGCACAATCAATTCATCATTGCAAGCGTTCTTTTGGCAAAAAGTCAAGAGCCTTTGTTCAAGAGAAAAACCTAACCCGTTATTCTGAATAGCAAAATCATTATTAAGTTCAGAAATTCTATCAACTAGAACATCGGTAGGAACCTTTTTTCTAAGGTTTTCACTATAAGCAACATGATCCAAGGATTGTGAACGCATTATGTCTTCTTGGTTAAAAAGGATAGCTTCTATGGGAGGACGACCCGCGTCCACCTTATAATGCGCAAAAATTTCTTTGGCCTCTTTCATTATAAATCTGAACTCATGAGCCAAAAAGATAGTAGCTGCTCGCTTAACAGAAGAGTGCTCAATATTGGAAAATTCTAGAAAAATTCTCTGTATGCAAGGATGCATATGAAGAAATTGCCTTTCAAGTTCAACTACAAGCAAGGATATTGCATCCGCAAGACTGCTAGTTTTATGGAGAACAGAACCACCCATAATGGGCAAAGCACCGGCGCAAGTAAAGAAATCTTGAATAACTCCTTTCCCAATAATATTACCGATACCGATTTGAAACCTTTTAGTATGCAAGATAGTAGGTTCCTCAGGAGGATCATCGAAAGCATCAAAATTTCCCATGTTATTATTATTGCCCATATCGACGATAACCTCCCCAGATTCAGACATCATGGCAGCAAACACAAGGAACAAGCGAAAGAAAAAGCGAATGGAAAAAGAGGGCGAATAAAACGGCAAGGGTGAAGTGGGGGAGAGGAAAACGAGAGGCAAATGGCAAATAATGTAATGCGAGGGATAAGAGTTTGTGATGGGTACTTGGTATGTCTTGACTTGTGTGTAGACTCGCCGGCAACGGCGCCAGAAATCCTTCTTGCTACCTCTTGAGCATGCGTTGGTTTTCCCTTGAAGAGGAAAGGGTGATGCAGCAAAGTAGCATAAGTATTTCCCTCAGTTTTTGAGAACCAAGGTATCAATCCAGTAGGAGGCCACACGCAAGTCCCTCGTACCTACACAAACAAATAAGAACCTTGCAACCAACACGATAAAGGGGTTGTTAATCCCTTCACGGCCACTTGCAAAAGTGAGATCTGATAGCGATGATAAGATAATACTTTTGGTATTTTTATGATAAAGATTAAAAGTAAAGATTGCAAAATAAACGGAGAAAGAAATAGCTAGTTGACGGAAGATTAATATGATGGAAAATAGACCCGGGGACCATAGGTTTAACTAGTGGTTTATCTCAAGATAGCATAAGTATTACGGTGGGTGAACAAATTACTGTCGAGCAATTGATAGAAAAGTGCATAATTATGAGAGTACCTAGGCATGATCATGTATATAGGCATCACGTCCGCAACAAGTAGACCGACTACTGCCTGCATCTACTACTATTACTCCACACATCGACCACCATACAACATGCATCTAGAGTATTAAGTTCATAAGCACAGAGTAACGCATTAGGCAAGATGACATGATGTAGAGGGATAAACTCAAGCAATATGATATAAACCCCATCTTTTTATCCTCGATGGCAACAATACAATACGTGTCGTTTCCCCTTCTGTCACTAGGATCGAGCAACGCAAGATTGAACCCAAAGCTAAGCACTTCACCCATTGCAAGAAAGATCAATCTAGTAGGCCAAACCGAACTGACAATTCGAAGAGACTTGCAAAGATAACCAATCATACATAAAAGAATTCAGAGAAGATTCAAATATTGTTCATAGATAATCTTGATCATAAACCCACAATTCATCGGATCTCGACAAACACACCGCAAAAAGAGTTACATCGAATAGATCTCCAAGAAGATCGAGGAGAACTTTGTATTGAGATCCAAAGAGAGAGAAGAAGCCATCTAGCTAATAACTATGGACCCGAAGGTCTGAGGTAAACTACTCACACATCATCGCACAGGCTATGGTGTTGATGTAGAAGCACTCCGTGATCGATGCCCCCTCCGGCGGAGCGCCGGAAAAGGCCCCAAGATGGGATCTCATGGGTACAGAAGGTTGCGGCGGTGGAAATAGGGTTTCGTGGTGCTCCTGGATGTTTTCAGGGTATATGAGTATATATAGGCGAAGGAAGTCGGTCAGGAGAGCCAGAGGGGCCCACGAGGGTGGGGGCGCGCCGAGGGGGGGGGGGCGGGCGTGCCTCCCTGCCTCGTGGCCTCCTCGGTTGGTTCTTGACGTCCACTCCAAGTCCTCTGGATCACGTTTGTTCCCAAAATCACGCTCCCGAAGGTTTCATTCCATTTGGACTCCGTTTGATATTCCTTTTCTGCGAAACACTGAAATAGGCAAAAAACAACAATTTGCACTGGGCCTTGGCTTAATAGGTTAGTCCCAAAAATAATATAAAGTGTATAATAAAGCCCATTAAACATCCAAAACAGAATATATAATAGCATGGAACAATCAAAAATTATAGATACGTTGGAGACGTATCAGTGACATGTATGAAAAAATTATGAAAGGTGGCTTTGCCACAAATACGATGTCAACTACATGATCATGCAAAGCAATATGACAATGATGGAACACGTCATAATAAAAAAGGAACGGTGGAAAGTTGCATGGCAATATATCTCGGAATGGCTATGGAAATGCCATAATAGGTAGGTATGGTGGCTGTTTTGAGGAAGTTATATGGTGGGTGTATGGTACCAGCGAAAGTTGTGCGGCACTAGAGAGGCTAGCAATGGTGGAAGGGTGAGAGTGTGTATAATCCATGGACTCAACATTAGTCATAAAGAACTCACATACTTATTGCAAAAATCTATTAGTCATTGAAACAAAGTACTACCCGCATGCTCCTAGGGGGATATATTGGTAGGAAAATACCATCGCTCGTCCCCGACCGCCACTCATAAGGAAGACAATCAAAAAATACCTCATGCTCCAACTTCGTTACATAACGGTTCACCATACGTGCATGCTAAGGGAATCACAAACCTTAACACAAGTATTTCTCCAATTCACAATTACTCACTAGCATGAATCTAATATCACCATCTCTATATGTCAAACAATCATAAGGAATCAAACTTCTCATAGTATTCAATGCACTTTATATGAAAGTTTTTATTATATCCTTCTTGGATGTCTATCATATTAGGACTAAATTCATAACCAAAGTAAATTACCATGATGTTTAGAGACTCCCAAAATAGTATAAGTGAAGCATGAGAGTTCAATAATATCTACAAAATAAAGCCACCATCGTGCTCTAAAAAGATACAAGTGAAGCACTAGAGCAAAATTGCCTAGCTCAAAAAGTGATGCACATAGAGTATTTTGATAAATCACGATTCATGCGTGTCCCTCTCAAAAGGTGTGTACAACAAGGATGATTGTGGCAAACTAAAAAGTAAAGACTCAAATCATACAAGACGCTCCAAGCAAAACACATATCATGTGGTGAATAAAAATATAGCCTCAAGTAAAGTTACCGATAGACGAAGACGAAAGAGGGGATGCCTTCCGGGGCATCCCCAAGCTTAGGCTCTTGGTTGTCCTTGAATATTACCTTGGGGTGCCTTGGACATCCCCAAGCTTAGGCTCTCGCCACTCCTTATTCTATAGTCCATCAAATCCTTACCCAAAACTTGAAAACTTCACAACGCAAAACTCAACAGAAAATCTCATAAGCTCCGTTAGTATAGGAAAATAAATCACCACTTTTGGTACTGTTGTGAACCCATTCTTTATTTATATTGGTGTAATATCTACTGTATTCCAACTTTTCCATGGTTCATACCCCCCGATACTACCCATTGATTCATCAAGATAAGCAAACAACACATAGAAAGAAGAATCTGTCAAAAACAGAACTGTCTGTAGTAATCTGTAACTCTCGAATAGTTCTGTTACTCCAAAAATTCTGAAAAATTAGGACAACCACTACAGGAATCAGGAACTTTGCCGTCTAGCATGGCAGATGGCAAAGGCATGCTTGGCGAATGGCAAAGGCCTTTGCCGTCAGCTAGCAGACGGCAACACATCCGGCTGAACAAACTACGGCAAAGGGCACTTTGCCGTCCGCTGGCAGACAGCAAAGATGCAAAGGACTTTGCCAGCAGACGGCAAAGAGCCTGGACGACACACGTGGCAGCTTAGGCCCATTAGGGGGTTAACGACGTGCTTTGCCGTCTGCCAGCAGACAGCAAAGTGCCCAAATAGGCCAGCCCAGATGCCCCCCCAGTAGCTGCCACGTGGCATGCTATGTCGTCTGCTGGCAGACGGCGAAGATGCAAAGGTCTTTGCCGTCTGCTAGCAGACGGCAAAGACTACTAAATAGGCCAGCCAAGTGCACCCCAGGTTGCACAGGTAGCTGCCACATGGCAGCTTTGTCGTCTGCTGGCTGATGGCAAAGAGCCTGTACAACCCATGTTTTTTCTGTTTTTTTTTCTTAAATTCATTCAATTTCACAGAATTTCACACACACACACACACATATATAACAAGTTTCCAACAACATATATATAACAAGTTTCCAACAACATATATATAACAAGTTTCCAACAACAAGTTATCCAACAACATATCCAACATAAAATGGTTTCATCCATACATACATATCCAACAACAAGTTTGCAACAAGTTTCCAAAAACATAAAGGAAGCACAAGTAGAAGAGTAGACTCCATCAATGCAAGCTTCCTCATCTAAAGGAAATCAGCAAATTGGGAAAGAAGAAAGTTAGAAGAAGAAGAAGACTAGCTAGAAGAAGAAGATGTAAAAGAAGAAAAAGAAGAAGAAGAAGAAGAATTTTTCTTCTCTTTCCTTTTCTCCTCTCCTCTTCTTTATCTTCTTCTAATTAACTAAGGTAGGTAAAATGCCATTTTTTAGCTAAGCTAGGTAAAAATGATAAGTGTAGGTCATTTTAGAGCTAAGCTAGGTAAATAGGTCATTTTGGAGCTTAGTAAGGTTATTATGTCATTTTGGAGGAAAATAAGCTAAGTCTATGTCATTTTGGAGCTAAACCAAGGTTATCATGCCATTTTTTACCTAAGTATGCTAAGTATGTCATAAATGAACTGAAGAAGCTAAGTATAGGTCATTTTTAGCTAACCTAGGTAGTTATGCCATTTTTGAGCTAACTAAGCATATCAAGTCATTTAGGAGGAAAAATGCTAAGTATAGGTCATTTTATAGCTATCCTAGGTAAAGTATGTAAGTTTGGAGCTAAGTAAGGTTATTATGTCATTTTCGAGGAAAATAAGCTAAGTATAGGTCATTTTGGAGCTAAACCAAGGTTATTATGCCATTTTTTTACCTATTTAGCTAATTATGTCATAAATGAACTAGCTAAGCTAATTATAGATCATTACTGAGCTATCCTAGGTAGTTATGCCATTTTTTAGATAACTAAGCATATCAAGTCATTTTGGAGGAAAAAAATGCTAAGTATAGGTCATTTTACAGCTATCCTAGGTAAAATATGTCATTTTGGAGCTAAGTAAGGTTATTATGTCATTTTCGAGGAAAATAAGCTAAGTATAGGTCATTTTGGACCTAAACCAACATTATTATGCCATTTTTTTACCTAAGTGAGCTAATTATGTCATAAATGAACTAGCTAAGCTAATTATAGATCATTATTGAGCTATCCTAGGTAGTTATGCCATTTTTAGCTAACTAAGCATATCAAGTCATTTTGGAGGAAAAATGCTAAGTATAGGTCATGTTATAGCTATCCTAGGTAAAATATGTCATTTTGGAGCTAAGTAAGGTTATTATGTCATTTTCGAGGAAAATAAGCTAAGTAGGTCATTTCTTAAGCTAAGTATGCATTTGTTAAGCAAAACACTTGCAAAAACTTACCATGATCACGGAGGTGAAGGACCGGTCGGGTTTGCGCCAGTGCCAGGCGGAGAAGGACTGGTCGGGGTTACGCCAGTGCGAGACGGAGAAGGATCGGTCGATGCTTGTCGGGAGGCATGCTGCACCAAAGATCATTTGCAATGTCTCGTTAGCACGATGCAACTGAAATATGAATACTAGTAACTAATGACCATTCAAATGAAACTCACCGTGTCCGCTATACCAATCTGGGACATCGACGGAGGGGTATGACCGTTTTTCTCGCACACGAACTGCACATTTTGTTTTCACGAGTCAGTCATATTAGTTAGTAATGAAATGAACATTACATGCATGATTTGGCTAATATGCAGGAGAAAATTAGCACGAGGATCTCGTATAGGGCCCGGTGAGACGCGTCATTCTGGTTCCTCTCCGCCTCCAATAGACTAGCCATCCTCTCCTCCAACTCCCTCTCCCTCTGCTTAGCCTGCCTGTTTGCCTCCGCCAGAAGCTCCTGGGCCCTAGCCTCGATGGCGAGCTCCATTGGCTGTGGATGAGGCGGTATCTCAGGATCGGAGCTCGTCTGGCGCTTCTTGATCTCCCGGAGAGTTCTAGGACAACGTATGAGTCCATCCCCAATGGCTACCGAGCCATGGTACCTCCCATCACCAGATAGCATCACGATCTCTGGATCAAGGAAACTAAGTACAAGGCCTTAAGAATAGGTAATTACCTTCATGTACTTCTCCTTACTCAGATACTTGCCGCAACACTTCTTCTTGGCCCTCTTAATGTTAGTCGAGGCGTAGTAGTCTCGAACAGCATGCACCCTAGCCTCGTGCCCTAAGTTCTGAAGTAGGCGCTTGCACTCGGCTTCGAGAACCATAGCCGCGTCCGGCTTGTGTTCCTCAAGACACCTGTAGAAGGTCTGCAATCGAACAAGACAACATTGATTAGTACAATCACTAGGTACTGTTGATTTTTAATTCTGTAAAGGAGAAATTACCCAAAACCGCCGCCTCACAATGTCGGCCACCGTCTCGCACAAGACACCATCGACCCTCTCCTCCGGCGGGGCCGGGGCAGCCACGTACAGCTCCCAGCTCAGTGCTAGCTGTGGAACCTGACCCTCACCGGGCAACGTGACCCACCCCGGCAAGTGGTGCCGGCAAAGCACACCAAGGACCTGGTTGGGCCTGCGGACACCAGGGCCATATTTCCAACCCCTGCAGTATGACAAGGCCAACACATTAGATATTAATTTGAAGAAACATGAAGGACAAAGGTCAAAAAAGAGTAAATGCACTTACTTCTCCCTGTTAGGCTCAATCAACCACCTGTGATCGCAGGTCACCGGCATGGGCGGGAGCTTCGTACCACCACGCTGGTAGACCTTCTTGCCCCCTCAACCAGCTCGCCCTCGCTATAGCTATCGTCAGAAAAGGTGTCCTTGCCACCAGCATGGCCACTAGTCTCTGGAGTCACGTGGGACAAAGACTCTGAGACCGGAGTCTCGTGGGACGAAGACTCTGGGCCCGAGTCTCGTGGGATGAAGGCTCGGCGACCCGAGGCTCTTCGGCCTGAGGCTCGTGGATCAGAGTCCGAGACGGGTCCAATTCAGACGGGTCCACCTAAGATGGAGCACTCCCGTGGTCCGGAGAATCAGCTGGGGTGGCGGCGAGGAAGGTGCAGCATCCTTCCTACCTCTCCTGCCGCCACGTCCACCTCTAGCAGCCCTCTTCGTCTTCCCCCGACATCTCCCGACCTAAGAAGAAGCGCCTGTGGCACCCCAGCTCAGAGCAACCGGTTTACCCTGCATTGCCAGCCCAGAGATTGAGTCTTCTGGCAATACACAACAACATGGTACAGAAACAACCGCTTTATTGATGCTAGCGGAGTACATAGGTCTGATATTACATCGAGATACGAGGCCAAGCGGCACACACGGTGCTGCTAGACAGTATGTACATTATTTAATGAACATGGCTGGGGCCTCGATCACACGAACTACGCGGCAGCGGAAGAACGACGAAGTGGAACTCCATAGCACAGGGACACCGACGTGGACACGGCCTAGACACGAGATGCGCTCCGATGCGAATCGACTTGCCTGAAAGCTGGCATAACACGCCAGGTCAGTACATTGAATGTACTTGCAAGCTCACAACAAACATAAGCATGATGACAGACAATATCATGATAATTAATCAGGTTAAATCAATGCAAGAAGTACTACAGATGCAATGCAGCCAAACAGTGCACCGAGTCACACAGACTCGCTTACTAGATGGTTACCTCGTAACCAAACGGTGACCACACCGGGGTCACACCTGAAAGCAATTACTCATGAACACCTCGAGTGTTCAAGGTTCACCACGAAACAATGCACCACAACAATCGCTTAGTTTGCAAGATTTATTATAAAAGTTGATCCATGGTGTGACTTACTCCCGAGTCTTGCCCATAACCGAGGGCGCGGCTATCGATAGATTAAATACACTCTGCAGAGGTAGCGCACTTTACCCACACTACGGAATACCTGGCCTTGCAATCCCGTTCGGGTGGACCAAAGTATTCCGACGAAACCCTCCCTTTGTCATGCACTCTCCCCGGCCACTCCGACCATCTCCCTCTCAGGGCTAGGTCTTGGGTGGCCCCGTGTCTACCAAAGACACCAACGACCACCGTCGTGGCAAAACGGTCCCAAACGGGGACAAGGTACCATAAAAACAAAAACGAGCACACAAGGTTATGTCTGCCTACCGGGCCAGGGTATGCACGCCCATAAACTTCCCTCGTGGGAGGCACCGGTGAGAGCCACAACAAAGGACCGAATCAAGACCTTCCCATTAGGTAAATGTGGTCGCACTGAATTAAAACCCGATTCAGTGGCACCATGATGTGATCAACATCATATTCAAGTTGAACTTAATCAAGTTTAGCTTTGATAAAAACTTTTTATGATCACCATAATATAATGCACTACTCGTCATGCAATGCAAACAACTTAAAGTCATGGATCCAACTTAACAACATAAACATCTTGCAATACTAAGAACCAAAACTCTCTGGTTATAACTCATTTTTATCATCAAACAATATTTTTATTAGTTCTTTATTTAAATGAAAATACCACTTAGTAAAAATTACTACCATTAATCTCCATAGCAATATGCATAGTGCAAACCTTACTCTAATTATCCAAACAAGTTCATGCATTCAACCAATAACTAAAACAAGCACATCTAGCAGAATAAAGTAGCTAGCAATTCACCAAAATTATTTATCAAATTTTAAATGCAAATAAGAACTCATATTCAAGTAGAAAATCATAGATATTGACATAACACCATCCAAATGCTGGTGTGGCTTGCCTTAGTGTAGAGGAGGATCATACTCCTCTTGGGTTGCTTCAAGACGAGCTTCTCCTTCTGAAAATAATTTAAAACCACAAAAATAAATGTCAAAACACATTCTGAAAATCACCAGAAATTCTAGGCAGCAGAGAAAAACCCACCCTTTGGTGTGCTGCTAGAGCTTTCTGTAACAAAGACAATGCAAAAAGAATCAAATCATTGGACTTATGGTTTAGAAATGGTGGCTGGTCAAAGTTCAGTCAAATTTCTGAATTAAACAGAAACCAGGGGGTGACATCGAAGGTGTAAAACGGGAGTGCGCCTCCACTCGTACCGCTTTGGGCGCGAGTGGTGAGGCTGACACTGGGCCCCGCCTGTCAGGAGAGAGAGAGGGGATCGAGATCAGAGGGGGGGGGCGCTTCACCGGAGCTTACGCTGGCGACGAGGGGGTTTGGGGCTAGGCTAGAGGGATAGGATTGAAGCGGGGCTCGAGGTGCACCTGCCCGTACCCATGGTTTGGCGAGAGGTGGACGGAGTGGCTCGCGCTCGAGCTCGCAAGCTTCGGTGGCGGACGGAGTTCGCCGGAGAGGTTGAAGACGATGGCTAGGAGCGGCTCTGAGGGCTTGGCAGTGTCCAGGTAGCACCAACAGACCACCAAGGCCCCGCCAAAGCAGCTGCTTGAGCTCGAGAGGCCCTGGAGAGTGACGGCTGGCCTGCGGGGATCGCCGGAGTCCTCAGGTCGGGGCGACAGCTAGAGGCCTGCCCGACCGAGCTGCGGTCGTTCTACGTGTTCGTGGGGTTTGGGTGGAGTGGGGCTTGGCTCGAAAACGAGGTGGGGAGCGCTATATATAGCCGGAGCAAGAGGGGGGACGTGTCGCCGCCGGAGCACTCTGGACACGCGGCGAACGTCGACGAGAAGCTCCAACGCGAGGGGGCAAGGCTCAGTGTCAACGCAGGAGCGTGCCCACGCTCGCGGACAAGCACAGGAGGCAGTTGGGGAAGTGGACAAGCGCACGCGCGCACTGTGGCGTTTTGGACGCGACGCGCCCGTGCTTGCTGCGGTGGCTGTGGCGTCGGCAAGCGCCAGGGAGCGGTCAAGGGTGATGGGTCGAGGCTTGTGGCGCGGTGCGGCAGTCGTCGGCGAGCGCTGGAACGAGCACGCGCAAAACAGAGGGCAAGGCGACAGCCAGAGCGCGTCGAGACACTGCCAGGCGCTGTGTCCACGCGTGGTCACCAAGCTGGCATGGTCAAAATGACGTCCAGGAGCGGCCAAACCTTGTCTACGTGCTCGACCATGCAGTGTTACGTCTAGGAGAGGTGATGGCTCATACCCAGGCCGACCAGATTGGACTCAACTAAGCTGGCAAGTTTCTGTCCAGAAACTTGGTCGCCAAGTTTGGCCACCTTCTAGAAGGCCATTAGGGCTGATCTCCTGGTGTTTAGGGTTTCTTAGGAGGGTGCTTAGGCTCAAGAAAGCTCAAGGCCAAAAGCTCAAGGAAAAATGCACTTGCTGTACAAAGTGCATTTCTGGTCCAGAAGTGAAAAGATTTTCTACAGAAAAATATTACAAAAAGTGATGCAATATTTTTGCATGGGAAGGTGTTCCAAGGTTCAAAGAATATTCATGATTTATCTCAGATTTTTCTGAGCAAGAAAAATTGAGGTTGCTTTGGAGCACAAGTTTCTGAATTGAATTTCAGAGAGGAAAATGAATATTTTTCTTTTAGGAAAAATATTCATTTGATTATTTTGGGAATTTGTTGGAAGAATAAGGTAGATAGGTCACTTGGGTGCAAGTCAAGGATATGCCCAAGTGACAAGTCCATTTGAAATGATTCAAAACCCAAATCAAATCAGGGCAAAAACCACGGTGAAAACCAAGTCCGGAAAAAGAGAGAAGGCAAGTCCGAAAAAGAGAGAAGGCAAAATCCAGGCTGTCACAGCGCCCGCCAGTGTCGTCATGTTTTCTACCAGCGCTCTTCGAAGGTGCTGGGGGTGGAATAATAGCACCCCTCCCAGCACGCGTCGAGGAAGGAGGCTCGGAGCGCTCTCGACCCGCGCCCACCATCTATCAACACCTGTAATGACAAAGAGTAGACGAAATTAGTACAACATAAACATAATAAAATATTTAAGTGTGTATCATCATCATGAACATAATAAAAATTGAATACCTAATAACATGAACTAATTAATAATATATATATATATGTACATAATAATAATTGAATACCTGACCTAACTCATAATTCACAAATATATGACCCCGTTGGCCTCTGGAAGGCCGAAGAGCATCTTTTTCGGGAGGTCTCGGGGGTCAGGGTGTCGGGGGTGTCATTCGGGGTCGGGGTGCTGTGTCGGGGTCAGGGGGTGCCGTGTCGGGGTCTCGGGGTGCCGTGTCGGGGTCTCGGGGTGTCGTGTCGGGGGTCGGGGTGTCGGTGGTGTCGTATCGGGGTGCTGTGTTGGGGTTGGGGGTGCCGTGTCGGGGTGCTGTGTCGGGGTCACAGTGTCGGGTGTCGAGGCGGGGTCGGGGTGTCGTGTCAGCGTCGGGGTCAGGGGGTCGGGGTGGCGACCCTCGACCCCTTTTCCCCTCGACCCTCGACCCCTCGACACCTTGATCCTCGACCCCTAGACCCTCGACTCCTTTTCCCCTCGATCCTTGACCCCTCGCCCCCCTTTCCCCTTTCCCCTCAACCCCTCAACACCTCGATTCTCGACCCCTAGACCCTCGACTCCTTTTCCCCTAGATCCTCGACCCCTCGACCCCTTTTCCCCTCGACTCTCGACACCTCAATCCTCGACCCCTAGACCCTCGACCCCTTTCCCCCTTGATCCTTGACCCCTCGACCCCTCGATCCTCGACCCCTAGACCCTCGACTCCTTTTCTCCTCGATCCTCGACCCCTCGACACCTGGACCCTCAACCCCTCGACACCTCGATCCTCGACCCCTAGACCCTTGACTCCTTTTCCCCTCGATCCTCGACCCGCCTAGACCCTCGACTCCTTTTCCCCTCGATCCTCGAGCCCTCGACCACTCGGCGACCCTCTTTTTCTACTTTTCCTACTTCTTTTTTTCATCTTCATCTTCTACTTCTTTTTTTCATCTCCACTTCTACTTCTTTTTCTTCTTCTTCCTTCTTTTCCTTCTTCCTCTTGTCTTCTTTTTCTTCGTCATTTTCCTTCTTCCTCTTGTCTACTTTTTCTTCTTCAACTAATCAACCTAAATAAACTAATTAACCTAAATCAACTAAAATCTACTAACCTAAAATCAACTTAAATCTATTAACCTAAAATCAACTAAAATCTACTAAACTGAAATCATCTAAAATCTATTAACCTAAAACCAACTAAAATCTATTAACCTAAAATCAACTAAAATCTATTAACCTAAAATCAACTAAAATGTACTAACCTAAAATCAACTAAAATCTACTAACCTAAAATCAACTAAAATCTAATTAACCTAAATCTCCTTTTTTGACTATGTACAGTAGGGTAAAACACCACCTACTAACTAATTAACTAACTAACTAAGTAAGTAATTAACCTAAAAAATAACTAACTAACTAATTAACCTATGTACAGTAGGGTAAAACAACTAACTAATTAACCTAAAAAAACTAACTAACTAATTACCCTAAATCAAAAAACAGCAAGAAATAAAAGAAAGAAAAAAAGGGAAGAAACATCACCAGGGGGCGGAGCGTTGACGGGCGGCGGGGGGTCGGGGGACAGGGTGGTCGGGGGCCGGCAGGGGGTCATGGGCGTCGGGGCGGTGGGGGTCGGGGGCGGTGGGGGTCGGGGGCGGCGAGGGCAGTGGGGGTCGACGGCAGGGGCGACAGGCACGGGGACAGTGGGCACGGGGGCAGCGCGGGGTGAGGTGAGGGAGAGAGAGAGGGGTGGGGCGCAGGGCCGACCGTTTTTTAGTTAGGTTTAATTTCTTTGCCGTCTGCTAGCAGACGACAAAGAGCGTAGCTATTGGGATGGGGCCAGGGGGAAACAACCGTTAGGTTGGCTATTCTCTTTGCCGTCTGCTAGCGGACGACAAAGAGGCAAAGAAAGTGTCCGTTAGGTGGTTCTCTTTAGTGGGCCACCCTCCCTCTTTGCCGTGTGCTAGCAGACGGCAAAGCTTCTATGCCGTCTGCTAGTAGACGGCAAAGAGCTGGCTGATGCAGATGGCAAAGAGCTGGCTGACGGGAAATATGATCTTTGCTGTCAGTTTTCGGTAAGCTGATGGCAAAGACCTTCTTTGCCGTCAGCTAGGTGATGGCAAAGAACGGCAAAGATCCTAATTCCAGTAGTGAACTTGGGCAATTTGTATATTAATATTCTGCAAAAAGAATCAATATTTTATCATGCTTTAGTTAAAAATTAGAATTGTTTTCCTGAGCGCAAAAGTTTCTATATTTCAGCAAGATCAAATCAACTATCACCATAAGCCATCGCAAGGTCTTACTTGGCACAAACACTAATTAAAACACAAAAACACATCTAACCAGAGGCTAGATGAATTATTTATTCAAAAACAGAAAGGAAATACATTGGGTTGTCTCCCAACAAGCGATTTTCTTTAAAGCCTTTTAGCTAGGCATTGATAATTTTAATGATGCTCACAACAAAGACAAGAATTGAAGCACAAAGAGAGCATTGTAAAACACATGACAAACACATCTAAGTCTAACATACTTCCTATGCATAGGCATTATATGAGCAAACAAATTACCAAGACAAGCAAAAACTAGCATATGCAAGGAAGGAGAAAGAAACAATGGCAATCTCAACATATCGAGAAGTAATTTAGTGACATGAAAATTTCTACAACCATATTTTCCTCTCTCATAATAATCACATGTAGGATCATAATTAAATTCAACAACATCACTATCACATAAAATATTCTCAACATGATCCACATGCATGCAAAGTTGACACTCTTCCAAAATAGTGGGATTATCATCAAATAAAGTCATGACCTCTCCAAACACACTTTTATCAAAAAATTCATAGGATTGATCAATCTCCAAGGTAGTGGGTTAATTTTTTCCTAAAGTTGACACTCTTCTGGGTTAACTTTTTCCTAAAGTTGACACTCTTCCAAACCCACTTTCAATATTATCGTAAATTGATCATGAGGCTTAAATAAATTTTCAAGATCATAAGAAGAATCATCACCCCAATCATGATCATTGTAATAAGTAGAGGACATAGCAAAACTAGCATCCCCAAGCTTTGGGTTTTGCATATCATTAGCACAATTGACATTAATAGAATTTATAATAACATCATTGCAATCATGCTTTAGCAACAATCTCATGTTTAACATAAGGAACTATAGCAAATTCATCTCCATAAATATTGGCATCATGTCCACAAGAATAGCAAGCATCATGTTCATCAAGGGATATTTCAATCAAATCATCAGAATCATAACTATCTATAGATTCATGCATATCATTATTTTCTTTCAAAGCAACGGTCATTCTCTCAATAAATTCTTTGACATAGGCATTGTGAGCATAGTTTTCATAGCAATATTTAAGTAATATCATACTTTTCAATCAAAGAAGCAACTTCATAAGCACCCTTAAAAGCAACAAATTCTTCAATTTGTTATCATAGTAACTATAAACACCCTTTTCATAAGAAGACAAAATTTCATTATCATTAAACTCACATAGGTAGGGAAGGTGTTTTTAGGGTTTTTAGAGCAACAAGTAAATCAAAAAGTTCACAAAGATTCCAAGCATAGAATAGCAAAAAATTTATTTGATTCCATAGGAGTCTCCCTTTTTCAGACAAATGGTGACGCACAAAATGAGCATGCTCATCTAAAGATTTTCTCTCAACTAAACTAGTTGGGGTTTCAGCACGAGCACATATGGAACGAAGATGATCCAAGTAGAAAACTTTAAGTGGATCCATAAACTTTGTTTCTGAATTTCAATAAACACACAATTATACCAAGCAAACAAGCAAACAAAACGAGTCAGACATAAGGGCAAACGAAAATACGAATGATAGAAGGGCGAAGAAAAGGGCAAATCTTTTTGAAAATCGTTTTAGAAGTGGGGGAGAGGAAAATGGCAAATAATGTAATGCAAGAGATGAGAGTTTATGATGGGTACTTGGTAGGCTTGACTTGGTGTAGATCTCCCCCGCAACAGCGCCAGAAATTCTTCCTGCTACTTCTTGAGCTTACGTTGGTTTTTCCCTTGAAGAGGAAAGGGTGATGCAGCAAAGTAGAGATAAGTATTTCCCTCAGTTAGAGAACCAAGGTATCAATCCATTAGGAGACAACGCACAAATCACGAATACCTGCACAAACAATCAAACAACTTGCACCCAACGCGATAAAGGGGTTGTCAATCCCTTCATGGTCACTTGCAAAAGTGAGATCTGATAAAGATAGATAAAACTAAACAAAATATAAAGTAAATATTTTTGTTTTTTTGGATTTATAGATCGGAAAGTAAAAGATTGCAAAATAGTAGATCGGAAACTAATATGGTGGAAAATAGACCCGGGGGCCATAGGTTTCACTAGAGGCTTCTCTCAAGATAGCAAATAATACGGTGAACTAATTACTGTCGAGGAATTGATAGAAAAGCGCAAAGTTACAACGATATCTAAGGCAATGATTGTGAAATATAGGCATCACGTCCTTGTCAAGTAGACCAAAACGATTCTGCATCTACTACTATTACTCCACACATCGACCAACTCCTGCCTGCATCTAGAGTATTAAGTTCATGAAGAATAGAGTAACACATTAAGTAAGATGACATGATGTAGAGGAATAAACTCAAGCAATATGATGTAAACCCCATCTTTTTATCCTCGATGGGAACAATACAATACGTGCCTTGCTGCCCCTACTGTCACTGGGAGAGGACACCACCAGATTGAACCCAAAGCTAAGCACTTCTCCCATTGCAAGAAAAACCAATCTAGTTGGCCAAACTAAACCGATAGTTCGAAGAGAATTACAAAGATATCAAATCATGCATATAATAACTCAGAGAAGATTCAAATAATATTCATGGATAAGCTGATCATAAATCCACAATTCATCGGATCTCGACAAACACACCGCAAAATAAGATTACATCAGATGGATCTCCAAGAACATCAAGGAGAACATGGTATTGAGAATCGAAGAGAGAGAACAAGCCATCTAGCTACTAGTTATGAACCCGTAGGTCTGAGGTAAACTACTCACGCTTCATCGTTAGGGCAATGGAGTTGATGTTCATGCCCTCCATGATCAAATCCCCCGCCGGCAGGATGCCGGAAAAGGCCCCAAGATGGGATCTTACGGGAACAGAGGGTTGCGGCGGTGGAAAAGGGTTTTCGTGGATACCTCTGGTGGTTTGGAAATATATGTGAATATATAGGAGGAAGATCTAGGTCAGGGGGTCATCGAGGGGCCCACAAGGTAGGGGGCGCGCCCTACCCCCTGGGCGCGCCCTCCACCCTTGTGGCTGCCTTGTGGATCTTCTGACTTGCACTCCAAGTCTCCCGGGTGTCTTTTGGTCCAAGAAAAATCATTGCGAAGGTTTTATTCCGTTTGGACTCCGTTTCGTATTCCTTTTCTGCGATGCTCAAAAACAAGGAAAAACTAGAAACTGGCACTGGGCTCTAGGTTACTAAGTTAGTACCAAAAATAATATAAAATAGCATATTAATGCATATAAAACATCCAAAACAGGTAATATAATAGCATGGAACAATAAAAAATTATAGATACGTTGGAGATGTATCACTTGCCGTCTCCAAGAATTTTCCATATATTTGTAATATATACTAGAAAAATGCTCGTGTGTGGAACGGGAGAAATAAATTGTCACACACACATAACACACATTTCTGTTGTCACTTCTTCTCTTCACCACCTTGACGATGATCATGTTGTCAACCTATTCATGATGGATGTGATTACTTTCAAGACAGTATGCTTTGTCATCACACTCTAGCAGGGCTGCATTCTTGAGCCCTTTATTGCATCAATTTGTAATTTTGTGGACTTGAAATACCCGCATATGTCACCCCTTTCTCATCTACACTTTGTACATGCACCTTACCCACACTCATGCACCATAGTCCAATTTCCACCCATGTCGTCGATCCTCCTCGTCGACCATAGCCCTTCCCTACACATACTCATAATTATTTTAGTTATGATGACCACCACCACCGTCTCCCCTTCATCTGATGCATGCATCGTCCCGGATAAAATGAATGCATAAAAATTGTATTGTAACTAAAAAGTCATGAGCCAACACTCGAGTAAGTTAATTAAAATCAGTCAATCCGGTTGTGTTCCAACAAATCAAAATAAAAACTAATCAAGTTTGATTAGTTCAACTGTGTTCTAGCTAACTGTAATACTAAAAGCACCGGTAACCTTTTCTTAGATGATGCATGCAATTTCCTGGAAATCGAAAACTAAAGAGGTGGAGGGTTAAAACCTAGAAAAATAATTGGTGGGGCATGTGAGGCCCGATGGCTTTTTAATTACGGGTGGAGAAGTTTTATTAGAAAGCGGGCCTCCATTCTATCCAAAGCAAGAGCTGGCACAACTGGTTGTGCCGTCGAGGACGGAAAGATGGAGGTTGTAGGTTCGATCCTCAACACGATCAAGGGTATGTAGACATAATCCCTTCTCGTTGTTACATACGTTCCCCTTCAGTGGCATCTTGAGCTAGATCTATGCGTAGATGTATATGCACGAGTAGAACACAAAAAAAGTTGTGGGCGTTGATGTTCAAATTGCTTACTTCCTTTGTCTTATTTGGATTCGACGGTATTGTGGGATGAAGCGGCTCGGACCAACCTTGCCTGTCCACGCACAAGAGACCGGTTTCACTGACTGCCATGCAACTTGTATTGCATAAAAGTGGCTTTGCGGGTGTCTGTCTCTCGCGCCTTAATCGAATCTGATTTGTCAATTGCGATCCTTGTAGAAGGTTAAAAGGTAACTTGTATTGCATAAACGATGGTATCATTATAAGATGATCCCTTCACTTAATTAAAAGATAAAAGTGTTCTCCCTAAGTATGCACCGTTGCGAAAGTTCATCGTTTCGAAGCACCTCGTGATGATCGGGTGTGATAGACTTTACGTTCGCATACAACGGGTGTAAGCCAGTTTTACACATGCGGAATACTTGGGTTAAACTTGACGAGCTTAGCATGTACACACAACGCATCGGAACACGGAGGACTGAAAGGTCGAACATGAATCATATAGTAGATATGATAAATATGGAGAGGTTCACCATTGATGACGACCCCATCTCACATGATGATCGGACATGGGTAGTTGATTTGGATCATGTGACACTTAGACGACTTGAGGGATGTTGATTTAAGTGGGAGTTCACTAGTAATTTGATTAACTGAACCCATTATCATGAACATAGTCTAAAGACTTCGCAAATTTATGTTGTAGATCAATGGCTCGCACTGTAGCTCCCCCGAATTTTAATGCATTCCTGGAGAAAGAAAAATTGAAAAATGATGGAAGCAACTATGCAGTTGTTGGGAAACGTAGCATGTAATTTCTAAAAATTTCCTACGCTCATGCAAGATCTATCTAGGAGATGCATAGCAACGAGAGGGGGAGAGTGTGTCTACGTACCCTCGTAGACCGAAAGCAGAAGCGTTTCACAATGCGGTTGATGTAGTCGAACTTCTTCTAGCTCCGGCCGATCAAGTACCGAACATACGACACCTCCGAGTTCTGCACACATTCAGCGCGATGACGTCCCTCGCCTTCTTGATCCAGCAAGGTGTTGAGGAATTAGATGAGTTCCGTCAACACGACGGCGTGGTGACGGTCATAGTGAAGTGATCCGCTCAGGGCTTCGCCTAAGCTCCGCGAGAATATGACCGGGGGTGTAAACTGTGGAAGGGCGCACCGCACACGGCTAAAATTGATGTTGTGGGTGTTCTAGGCGCCCGCTCCCCACATATATATAGGTGGGAGGGGTGGAGAGGCAGCCAGGGGCGCCCTAGGGTTGGCCCCCGCCCCTAGGGGCATGCCTTGCCCTGCGCCCCCTTTCCATGTATGCATGATGGGGAAGGAAAGAGGGGGGGGGGGTGAGGGAAGGAAGTGGGAATCCTAATTCACACATTCCTTTCCCTTCCCCCCTTTCCTTCTCCTCCTCCTATAGCCTTATAGGGCACACCAACCCCTTGTGGGCTGGTGTGTTCCTTCAGAAGGCCCATATGGCCCATAGGATTGCCGGGGGTACCCAAAACACCTTCCGGTGACCCGATAAGTACCCGATACCCTCCGGAACACTTCTTGTGTCCGAATACCATCGTCCTGTATATTAATCTTTACCTCTCGACCACTTCGAGACTCCTCGTCATGTCCGTGATCTCATCCAAGATTCCGAACGACATTCAGTCACCAAATCACAGAACTCATATAATACTATATCGTCATCGAACGTTAAGCATGCGGACCCTACGGGTTTGAGAACTATGTAGACTGATACGTCCATTTTGCATCATGCTTTTATATTGATATTTATTGCATTATGGGCTGTTATTACACATTATATCACAATACTTACGCCTATTCTCTCTTATTTTACAAGGTTTACATGAAGAGGGGGATGCCGACAGCTGGAATTCTGGGCTGGAAAAGGAGCAAATATTAGAGACCTATTCTGCACAACTCCAAAAGTCCTGAAACTTCACGGAGATTATTTTTGGAATATATAAAAAAATTGGGCGAAGAAAGTACCAGAGGGGGGGGGGGGGCACCAGCCAGCCACAAGGGTGGAGGGCGCGCCCCCTGACCTTGTGGGCCCCCTAACAGGCCTTCGGTGCCCATCTTCTACTATATGGTGTCTTTTACCCTAGAAAAAATTATAAGGAAGCTTTCGGGACGAAGCGCCGCCATCTCGAGGTGGAACCTGGGCAGAACCAATCTAGGGCTCCGGCGGAGCTGTTCTGCCGGGGAAACATCCCTCCGGGAGGGGGAAATCATAGCCATCGTCATCACCATCGATCCTCTCATCGAGAGGGGGTCAATCTCCATCAACATCTTCACCAGCACCATCTCCTCTCAAACCCTAGTTCATCTCTTGTATTTGATCTTGGTCCCAAAACCTCAGATTGGTACCTGTGGGTTGCTAGTAGTGTTGATTACTCCTTGTAGTTGATGCTAGTTGGTTTATCCGGTGGAAGATCATATGTTCAGATCCTTAATGATAATTAATACTCCTCTGATTATGATTATGTATATGCTTTGTTAGTATTTACGTTTGAGACATGGGAGAAGTCTTGTTATAAGTAATCATGTGAATTTGGTATTCGTTCGATATTTTGATGAGATGTATGTTGTCCTTCCTCTAGTGGTGTTATGTGAATGTTGACTACATGACACTTCACCATTATTTGGGCCTAGGGGAAGGCACTGGGAAGTAATAAGTAGATGATGGGTTGCTAGAGTGACAGAAGCTTAAACCCTACTTTATGCGTTGCTTCGTAAGGGGCTGATTTGGATCCATATGTTTCATGCTGTGGTTAGGTTTACCTTAATACTTCTTTTGTAGTTGCCGATGCTTGCAAGAGGGGTTAATCATAAGTGGGAGGCTTGTCCAAGGAAGGGCATCACCCAAGCACCAGTCCACCCACGTATCAAATTATTAAAGTAACGAACGCGAATCATATGAGCATGATGAAAACTAACTTGACAACAATTCCCATGTGTCCTCGGGAGCGCTTTGCATTATATAAGAGTTTGTCCAGGCTTGTCCTTTGCTACAAAAAGGATTGGGACACATTGCTGCACCTTGGTTACTTTATTACTTGTTACCCGTTATGATTTATCTTATCACAAAACTATTTGTTATCGATAATTTAAGTGCTTGCAGAGAACACCTTGCTGAAAACCACTTGTCATTTCCTTCTGCTCCTCGTTGGGTTTGACACTCTTACTTATCGAAGGGACTACGATAGATCCCCTATATTTGTGGGTCATCAAGACTCTTTTCTGGCACCGTTGCCAGGGAGTGAAGCGCCTTTGGTAAGGAAACATTTATATAGTGTGCTGAAATGTACTGTGACTAGTTACTATGGAAAATAATCCTTTGAGGGGATTGTTCGGGGTATCTTCACCTCGATCGGGACCACAATTAGTTGATCCTCAACCCACTGCACCTACTGAAAATATTTATTATGAAATTCCTTCGGGTATGATAGAGAAACTGTTAGCTAATCCTTGTGCAGGAGATGGAACATTACATCCCGATATGCACCTAATCTATGTGGATGAATTTTGTGGATTATTTAAGCTTGCAGGTATGCCCGAGGATGTTGTCAAGAAGAAGGTCTTCCCTTTATATTTGAAGGGAAAGGCATTGACATGGTATAGGCTATTGGATGATATTGGATCATGGAACTACAACCAATTGAAATTGGAATTCATCAGAAGTTTTATCCTATGCATCTGGTTCACCGTGATCGGAATTATATATATAATTTTTGGCCTCATGATAGAGAAAGTATCGCTCAAGCTTGGGGGAGGCTTAAGTAAATGTTATATTCATTCCCCAGTCATGAGCTCTCAAGAGAAATTATTATTCAAAATTTTTATGCTCGGCTTTCTCATAATGATCGATCCATGCTCGATACTTCTTGTACTGGTTCCTATATGAAGAAGGATATTGAATTTAAATGGGATTTATTGGAAAGAATTAAATGCAACTCTAAAGATTGGGATCTCAACGAAGGTAAGGAGTCAGGTATAAACCTTAAGTTCGATAGTGTTAAATCTCTTATGGATACCGATGCTTTTCGTGATTTTAGCACTAAATATGGACTTGACTCTGAGATAGTAGCTTCTTTCTGTGAATCTTTTGCTACTCATGTCAATCTCCCTAAGGAGAAATGGTTTAATTATCATCCTCCCATTAAAGTTAAAGTAGTTAAACCTATTAAAGTTGAAGAAGAAACTATTACTTATAATGTTGATCCTATTATTCCTACTGCTTATATTGAGAAACAACCATTCCCTGTTAGAATAAAGTATCATGCTAAAGCTTCAACTGTGGTTCGTAAGAGTTATACTAAAACACCTACACCCTCTGAACAAATTAAAGTTGAACCTAGTATTTCTATGGTTAAAGATCTCTTGGTTGATAATATTGATGGGCATGTTATTTATTTCTATGATGAAGCTGCTAGGATTGCTAAACCTGATACTAAAGATAAGCATAGACCTGTTGTTGGCATGCCTGTTGTTTCTGTTAAAATTGGAGATCACTGTTATCATGGCTTATGTGATGTGGGTGCCAGTGTGAGTGCAATTCCTTACACATTATATAAAGAAATTATGAATGATATTGCACCTGCTGAGATAGAAGATATTGATGTTACTATTAAACTTCCTAATAGAGAAACTATATCACCAATTGGGATTGTTAGAGATGTTGAAGTCTTGTGTGGGAAGATAAAATATCCTACTGATTTTCTTGTTCTTGGTTCCCCACAAGATAATTTTTGTCCCATTATATTTGCTAGACCTTTCTTGAATATTGTTAATGCTAAGATAGACTGCGAGAAAAATATTGTTACTGTTGGTTCGGGGGATATGCCTCATGATTTTAATTTCTGTAAATTTCTTAGACAACCCCATGATAAACAATTGCCTAGTAAAGATGAAATTATTCGTCTTGCTTCTATTGCTGTGCCTCCTAATGATCCTTTAGAACAATATTTGCTAGACCATGAAAATGATATGTTTATGAATGAAAGAAGAGAAATAGATGAAGTATTCTTTAATCAGGGACCTATTTTGAAACACAATTTGCCTGTTGAAATCCTTGGAGATCCTCCTCCACCTAAGGGTGATCCCATATTTGAGCTTAAACCGTTACCTGATACTCTGAAATATGCTTATCTTGATGAAAAGAAGATATATCCTGTTATTACTAGTGCTAACCTTTCAGAGCATGAAGAAAAGAGATTGATGAAAACTCTGAAGAAGCACCATGCCGCTATTGGATATACTCTTGATGATCTTAAGGGCATTAGTCCCACTCTATGTCAGCACAAAATTAAACTGGAGTAAGATGTTAAACCAGTTGTTGATCACCAACAATGGTTAAATCCTAAGATGAAAGAAGTGGTAAGAAATGAAATACTAAAGCTTCTGGAGGCAGGTATAATTTATCCTATTGCTGATAGTCAATGGGTAAGTCATGTTCATTGTGTCCCTAAGAAGGGAGGTACTACTGTTGTTCCTAATGATAAGAATGAATTGATTCCTCAAAGAATTGTTACAGGTTATAGAATGGTAATTGATTTCCACAAATTAAATAAAGCTACTAGAAAAGATCATTACCCTCTACCTTTTATTGATCAAATGCTAGAAAGATTATCCAAACATACACATTTTTGCTTTCTAGATGGTTATTCTGGTTTCTCTCAAATACCTGTGTCAAAAGAGGATCAAGAGAAACCACTTTTACTTGCCCTTTTGGTACCTTTGCTTATAGATGTATGCCTTTTGTTTTATGTAATGCACCTGCTACCTTTCAAAGATGTATGACTGCTATATTCTCTGACTTTTGTGAAAAGATTGTTGAGGTTTTCATGGATGATTTCCCCGTTTATGAAACTTCTTTTGATGATTGCTTAAGCAACCTTGATCGAGTTTTGCAGAGATGTGAAGAAACTAATCTTGTATTTAATTGGGAGAAGTGCCACTTTATGGTTAATGAAGGTATTGTCTTGGGGCATAAAATTTATGAAGGACGTATTGAAGTTGATAAAGCTAAAGTAGATGCTATTGAAAATATGCTGCGTCCTAAAGATATTAAAGATATAAGTTTCCTTGGTCATGCTGGTTTTTATAGGAGGTTTATTAAAGACTTCTCTAAAATTTCTAGGCCTCTCACTAATCTCTTGCAAAAAGATGTTCCTTTTGTTTTTGATGATGATTGTGTAGAAGCATTTGAAATACTTAAGAAAGGCCTAATTACTGCCTGATTGGAATTTACCCTTTGAAATTATGTGTGATGCTAGTGATTATGCTGTTGGTGATGTTCTAGGACAAAGAGTTGATAAGAAATTAAGGGACACTTTCCAGAACATTTCAGACTCCGAAAAGGAATAGTTATGTGGTACGGTAAGTAAACCGACTCCAAAACATTTCCAATGATAAATTTTCTCCGTTTTGGAATATTTAAAAATTAGGAAAATTAAAAGTATTCTGAAAGAGATACGAGGCCACCACAAGGGTGGAGGGCGCCCCCCGACCTTGTGGGCACCTCGTGTGCCCTCTGGACTCCATTTTCTTGCACGATACTTCTTATGGTCGGTAAAAATTCATTATATAATCTCCCGAAGGTTTTGACCACCGTACCATGCAAATATCTCCTGTTTTTGTTTCGAGCTGTTTTTCCTGACAGATCTAGAATGCTATGACATCTCCAAGCACCCCCAAGGACAAGTTTTTCGAGAAGGTCATCTACCCATACCTTGTAGAGGTGCTGCGACACCCTCAAGCCATTGAGATGCGTGAGGGGGTTCTGCACATCCGCGATGTTGAGGGGCCGAAGAAAACCGGAAGCATGGAGACAAGACTCAAAGCAATGGAGTAACAAGTTTTCAAGTGTTAAGGGATGGTGGAGTGTGGACTCAACGCCAATCACATGATGATCGCGGAGTTCACCAACAATCACAAGCTAGATGCCAAGAACATTGGGGAGGCCATCTTCAAGCTTCACGAGAAAATCGAGCACCGCCAAGCCCAGATCTATGACCTGCAAAACCGAAACTATGAGTATGAATGCAGATTTAAGAGGATGAATTTGGCTACAGATTTGAGGATCCCTAAGACTCGTTCATCTTTCTATGATGGTGAGCCTATGCCTTGGAAGATGGATGACAAGCCTTCTTCATCAACAACTCCATCATCACCACCTCCAAAGAAAGAGATCTAATTACATGGGTATGGGCACTCCCCTTGGCAACTGCCAAGCTTGGGGGAGTACCCCTGTATCGTATCAGCATCACATCTTTATCTTTATCGTTTTTCTTAGTTCAATCCTTTTGGTTATATCTTTATCTAGTAGAATAAAGTTTTAGTATGATCTAGTTTTGAGTTTTGCTTTATGTTCTTTCTATGTATTCAAGTCTGTGAGATATATAATAAAGAGTTGTTTTGAGTTGAGGGCTTTGCTTTCTTGCTATGATCTTGAGGGGATTAAATAAAAATAAAGAAATAAGAAGTTCATATATTGATCTTATGGAGAGTAATGAGTTCACATATAAAGAGTATGAGGAATAAAAGTTATTGAGAGTTGACAAACATAGTTTTGGTCATTGTTGCAATTAATAGGAAGTAATAAAGAAAGAGAGGCTTCACATATAAATGTTATATCTTGGACATCTTTTGCAATTGTGAGCACTTATTAAAATATGACATGCTAAAAAGTTGATGTTGGACAAGGAAGACAACATAATGAGTTATGTTTTCTTATATCCAAATAGAAGTTATATTGTTTTGGATCATCCAGCATGTTGAGCTTGCCTTTCCTCCTCATGCTAGCCAAATTATTTGCACTAAGTAGAGATACTACTTGTGCTTCCGAATACCCCTAAACCCAGTTTTTCCATGAGAGTCCACCATACCTACCTATGGATTGAGTAAGATCCTTCAAGTAAGTTGTCATCGGTGCAAGCAGTAAAAAATGCTCTCTCTAAATATGTATGATTTATTACTGTGAAGAAAATAAGCTTTATACGAACTTGTGATATGGAAGAAATAAAAGCGACGGACTACATAATAAAGGTCCTCATCACGAGCGGCAATATAAAGTGACGTTCTATTGCACTAAGATTTTGTGCATCCAACCATAAAGGTGCATGACAACCTTTGCTTCCCTCTGCGAAGGGCCTATCTTTTACTTTCATCTTCTACCCTTATACAAGAGTCATGGTGATCATCACCTTTCCTTTTTATACTTTTTCCTTTGGCAAGCTCTATGTGTTGGAGAGATCCGGATATATATATATATATATCCACTCGGATGTAAGTTATCATAAAGTATTATTGTTGACATTACCCTTGAGGTAAAAGGTTGGGAGGCGAAACTATAAGCCCCTATCTTTCTCTATGTCCGATTGAAACTTTGTACCCATAAGTATCACGTGAGTGTTAGCAATTGTGAAAGACTATATGATAGTTGAGTATATGGACTTGTTGAAAAGCTCTTTATTTGACTCTTTCTGATGTTATGATAAATTGCAATTGCTTCAATGACCGAGATCATAGTTTCTTAGTTTTCAGTGATGTTTCTGATTCATACTTTACCTTGTGAACGAATTGTTACTTTAGCATAAGAAATTATATGGCATTATATGTTGCTGTTGTAAAGATGATCATGATGCCCTCATGTCCGTATTTTATTGTATCGACACCTCTAGCTCTAAACATGTGGACATATTATCGATATCAACTTTCGCTTGAGGACAAGCGAGGTCCAAGATTGGGGGAGTTGATACGTCCATTTTGCATCATGCTTTTATATTGATATTTATTAAATTATGGGCTGTTATTACACATTATATCACAATACTTATGCCTATTCTCTCTTATTTTACAAGGTTTACATGAAGAGGGAGAATGCCGGCAGCTGGAATTCTGGGCTGGAAAAGGAGCAAATATTAGAGACCTATTCTGCACAACTCCGAAAGTCCTGAAACTTCACGGAGATTATTTTTGGAATATATAGAAAATATTGGGCGAAGAAAGTACCAGAGGGGGGCCACCAGCCAACCACAAGGGTGGAGGGTGCGCCCTACCCCCTAGGCGCGCCCCCACCCTTGTGGGCCCCCTGGTAGGCCTCTGGTGCCCATCTTCTTCTATATGGTGTCTTTTACCCTGGAAAAAATCATAAGGAAGCTTTCGGGACGAAGTGCCACAGTCTCGAGGCGGAACCTGCACAGAACCAATCTAGGGCCCCGACGGAAACATCCCTCCGGGAAGGGAAATCATCGCCATCATCATCACCATCGATCCTCTCATCAAGAGGGGGTCAATCTCCATCAACATCTTCACCAGCACCATCTCCTCTCAAACCCTAGTTCATCTCTTGTATTCCATCTTGGTCCCAAAACCTCAGATTGGTACCTATGGGTTCCTAGTAGTGTTGATTACTCCTTGTAGTTGATGCTAGTTGGTTTATCCGGTGGAAGATCATATGTTCAGATCCTTAATGACAATTAATACTCCTCTAATTATGATTATGAATATGCTTTGTGAGTAGTTACGTTTGTTCTTGAGGACATGGGAGAAGTCTTGTTATAAGTAATCATGTGAATTTGGTATTCGTTCGATATTTTGATGAGATGTATGTTGTCCTTCCTCTGGTGTTATGTGAACGTCAACTACATGATACTTCACCATTATTTGGGCCTAGGGGAAGGCATTGGGAAGTAATAAGTAGATGATGGGTTGCTAGAGTGACATAAGCTTAAACCCTAGTTTATGCGTTGCTTCGTAAGGGGCTGATTTGGATCCATATGTTTCATGCTATGGTTAGGTTTACCTTAATACTTCTTTTGTAGTTGCGGGTGCTTGCGAGTGGGGTTAATCATAAGTGGGAGGCTTGTCCAAGGAAGGGCAGCACCCAACCACCGGTCCACCCACATATCAAATTATCAAAGTAACGAACGCGAATCATATGAGCATGATGAAAACTAACTTGACAACAATTCCCATGTGTCCTCGGGAGTGATTTGCATTATATAAGAGTTTGTCCAGGCTTGTCCTTTGCTACAAAAAGGATTGGGCCACCTTGCTGCACCTTAGTTACTTTATTTACTTGTTACCCGTTACGATTTATCTTATCACAAATCTATCTGTTACCGATAATTTCAATGCTTGCAGAGAACACCTTACTGAAAACCACTTGTCATTTCCTTCTACTCTTCGTTGGGTTCGACACTCTTACTTATGGAAAGGACTACGATAGATTCCCTATACTTGTGGGTCATCATAGACATGACCGAGACACCTCTCCGGTCAATAACCAATAGCGGAACCTGGATGCTCATACTGGCTCCCACATATTCTACGAAGATCTTTATCGGTCGAACCGTTATGACAACATACGTTATTCCCTTTGTCCATCGATATGTTACTTGCCCGAGATTCGATCGTCGGTATCCACATACCTAGTTCAATCACATTACCGGCAAGTATCTTTACTCATTCTGTAATACATCAACTTGTAACTAACTCATTAGTCACTTTTCCTGCAAGGCTTCTTATGATGTGCATTACCGAGAGGGCCCAGAGATACCTCTCCGATACTCAGAGTGACAAATCCTAATCTTGATCTATGCCAACCCAACAAACACCTTCGGATATACCTGTAGAGCATCTTTATAATCACCCAGTTACGTTGTGACATTTGATAGCACACAAGGTATTCCTCCGGTATCCGGGAGTTACATAATCTCATAGTCGAAGGAATATGTATTTGACATGAAGAAAGCAATAGCAATAAAACTGAATGATCATTATGCTAAGCTAACGGATGGGTCTTGTCCATCACATCATTCTCCTAATGATGTGATCCCATTATGAAATGACAACTCATGTCAATGGTTAGGAAACCTTAACCATCTTTGATCAACGAGCTAGTCTAGTAGAGGCTCACTAGGGACACGATGTTTTGTCTATGTATCCACACATGTATCAAGTTTCCGGTTAACACAATTGTAGCATGATTAATAAACATTTATCATGATATAAGGAAATATTAAATAACAACTTTATTATTGCCTCTAGGGCATATTTCCTTCAGTCTCCCACTTGCACTAGAGTCAATAATCTAGTTCACATCGCCATGTGATTAACACCAATAGTTCACATCGCCATGTGATTAACACCCAAAGGGTTTACTAGAGTCAATGATACGTCTCCAACGTATCTACTTTTCCAAACTCTTTTGCCCTTGTTTTGGACTCTAACTTGCATGATTTGAATGGAACTAACCCAGACTGACGCTGTTTTCAACAGAATTGCCATGGTGTTATTTTTGTGCAGAATAAAAAGTTCTCGGAATGACCTGAAACTTCACGAAGATAAGTTTTGGAATTAATAAAAAAATTGGCGAAAGAATCAGCAGCAGGGGGCCCACACCCTAGCCACAAGGGTGGAGGGCGCGCCCTCCGACCTTGTGGGCCCGCTGGACCTCCACCGACCTCAATTCCAACTCCATATATTCTCTTTCGGGGAGAAATTTTTAGAGAGAATGATTCATCGCGTTTTACGATACAGAGCCGCCACCAAGCCTTGTTCTTCCTCGGGAGGGCAGATCTGGAGTCCATTCGGGGCCCCGGAGAGGGGAATTCGTCGCCATCGTCATCAAGCATCCTCCATCACCAATTTCATGATGCTCACCGCCGTGCGTGAGTAATTCCATCGTAGGCTAGCTGGACCGTGATGGGTTGGATGAGATTTACCATGTAATCGAGTTAGTTTTGTTAGGGTTTGATCCCTAGTATCCACTATGTTGTAAGATTGATGTTGCTATGACTTTGCTATGCTTAATGCTTGTCACTAGGGCCCGAGTGCCATGATTTCAGATCTGAACCTATTATGTTTTCATGAATATATTTGTGTTCTTGATCTGATATTGCAAGTTATAGTCACCTACTACGTGTTATGATCCGGCAACCCCGGAGTGACAATAGTCGGGACCACTCCCAATGATGACCGTAATTTGAGGAGTTCATGTATTCACTAAGTGCTAATGCTTTGGTCTGGTACTCTATTTAAAGGAGGCCTTAATATCCCTTAGTTTCCAATAGGACCCCGCTGCCACAGGAGGGTAGGACAAAAGATGTCATGCAAGTTCTTTTCCATAAGCACGTATGACTATATTCGGAATACATGCCTACATTATATTGATGAATTGGAGCTAGTTCTGTGTCACCCTATGTTATAACCGTTGCATGATGAATGCTATCCGACATAATTATCCATCATGGATCCATTGCCTACGAGATTTTCACATATTGATCTTTCCTAAGTTACTTTTCCGTTGCCACTGTTACGATTGATACAATACTACTACTGTTACTTTTGCCACCGTTACCGCTTCTTCCATACTACTTTGCTACTAAATACTTTGCTGCAGATATTAAGTCTTTCAGGTGTGGTTGAATTGACAACTCAGCTGGTAATACTCAAGAATATTCTTTGGCTCCCCTTGTGTCGAATCAACAATTTTGGGTTGAATACTCTACCCTCGAAAACTGTTGCGATCCCCTATACTTGTGGGTTATAAGACCTTTTTCTGGTGCTGTTGCCGGGGAGCATAGCTCTATTCTCTGAGTCACTTGGGATTTATATCTGTTGATCACTATGAGGAATCTGAAAGATCAAAGAACTAACATTTTTCCCTCAACTACGAGGGGAGGTAAGGAACTGCCATCTAGCTTTGCACTTGATTCTCCTTCTGTTTTGAGTAAACTTGCGACACCTACACCTGCTATTGATTCTGATATGTCGCATGTTACTGATGATGCTACTTCTTCCATGCATGATGCTTATGATGATACTACTTCTATGCTTGATAATACTGTGCCACTAGGTGAATTTCTTGATGAACAACTTGCTAGGGTTAGAGAGAATGAAATTACTGAAACTGATGATATTATTGAAACTGGTGATTATGATTCTCCCCCTAGATATGAATTGCCTGTTGTTCCTAAGGGTTATGTTATGGATGAAGAAACTGCTAGAGACTTCTTTGCTTGCAATGATAGAGAGGATCTTAAGAAATTGTTAGCTAAGCTGAAAGAAAAATCCTTGAATGCTAGAATGAAATATGATCCCGCTTTTGCTGCTTCACGTATCTTTGTTATTGATAAGGATTATGAATTCTCTGTCGATCCTGAGTTAATTACTTCGGTTGAATCTAATCCTTTTCATGGTTATGAATCTGAAATAGTTGTGACACATCTTACTAAATTGAATGATATAGCCACCCTATTTGCTCATGAGGAAAAAATCGTTATTACTATATCCTTAAATTATTTCCTTTTTCATTAAAGGGTGATGCTAAGTTATGGTTTAATTCTCTTGCTCCTGGTTGTGTGCGTAGTCCCCAGGATATGATTTATCACTTCTCTGCAAAATATTTCCCCGCTCATAAGAAACAAGTTGCTTTGAAGGAAATATTTAATTTTGTGCAAATTGAAGAAGAGAGTCTCCCACAAGCTTGGGGGAGGATTCTCCGATTATTTAATGCTTTGCCTGATCATCCTCTCAAGAAAAATGAATTACTTGATATCTTTTATAATGGACTAACCGATTCTTCCATAGACCACCTGGATAGTTGTGCTGGTTGTGTTTTCAGGGAAAGAACTGTTGAGCAAGCTGAATTGCTATTGAATAATATATTGAGTAATGAAAATGATTGGACACTTCCTGAACAAACTCCAAAGCCAACTCCAAAAAAGGGGTATTCTATTTCTCAATCCTGAAGATATGCAAGAGGCAAAGAAATCTATGAAAGAAAAAGGTATTAAAGTTGAAGATGTTAAAAATTTACCGCCTATTGAAGAAATACATAGTCTTGATAACCCGACACAGGTAGTAGAGGTAAACTCTCTCCGTAGATTTGATGAAGGTGATATTCCTCATAATAAGTCTGCTAGTCAATGCTTGAATGAGTTTGATAATTTTATTGTTAAACAAGAAAATTTCAATGCTTATGTTAGTAGACAATTGAAACGTAATGCTTACATGCTTGACCACTTGGGTGATTATATGAGTAGAACTGTTAATGATCTTAAGCTTATTAGTAAACATGCTTCCATGGTTACAACTCAAGTAGAACAAGTACTTAAGGCACATGATGATTTTCTTAATGAGTTGAATAGTAAGAACAATGATAATGCTGTTAGGGTTATGACTAGAGGTGGTAAGATGACCCAGGAACCTTTGTATCCTGAGGGCCATCCTAAGAGAGTTGAGCAGGATTCTCAGAGAACTAATACTGATGCACCTAGTCCTCGTACTAAAAAGAAAAAGGAAATTGATAGGACTTTGCATGCTAGTGAACCTGCTATAGACACACCTGAGAATCCCAATGATATTTCTATTTCTGATGCTGAGACACAATCTGGTGATGAACATGAACCTAGTGATAATGTTAATAATGATGTTCATGTTGATGCTCAACCTAGTAATGATAATGATGTAGAGATTGAACCTGCTGTTGATCTTCATAACCCACAATCAAAGAATCAACGTCATGATAAGAGAGATTCGTTGCTAAAAACATGGTAAAGAAAGAGAACCATGGGTTCAGAAACCCATGCCCTTTCCTCCTAAGCCATCAAAGAAAAAGGATGATGAGGATTTTGAGCGCTTTGCTGAAATGATTAGACCTATCTTTTTCCGTATGCATTTGTCTGATATGCTTAAAATGCCTCCTTATGCTAAATATATGAAAGATATTGTTACTAATAAAAGAAAGATACTGGAAGCTGAAATTTCCACCATGCTTGCTAATTATACTTTTAAAGGTGGAATACCAAAGAAACTAGGAGATCGAGGAGTACCAACTATACCATGCTCCATTAAAAGAAACTATGTTAAAACTGCTTAATGTGATCTTGGAGCCGGTGTTAGTGTTATGTCTTTCTCTTTATGTCGTAGACTTGAATTGAATAAGTTGACACCTACTGAAATCTCTTTGCAAATGGCTGATAAATCAACTGATATACCGATCGGTATTTGTGAGGATGTGCCTGTTGTGGTTGCAAATGTTACTATTTTAATGTATTTTGTTATTCTTGATATACCTGAGGATGACAGTATGTCAATTATCCTTGGTAGACCCTTTTTGAATACTGCAGGGGCTGTTATTGATTGCAACAAAGGCAATGTCACTTTTCATGTTAATGGTAATGAGCATACGGTACACTTTCCGAAGAAACAACCTCAAGTTCATAGTATCAATTCCATTGGAATTTTTTTTAACTATTATTATTGGAGGTTTTGAATTCCCTCTTCCTACTGCCAAAAAGAAATATGATATTCTTATTGTTGGGGAAATGCATATCCCCGTTGAGGTAACCTAGTGTTATTCGAAAGTTCTCCGGTTTCATGTTACCCGGAAGAAGTTTGTTAATAAGACTTTATCAACCTTGTTAATGGATTCCTTTTGATGGGCATGAGATGGATGAATTTAGAAGGCACAACTCTCTGCACCCAGTTTTTACTTTCTGCTAAGTAGTTTAAATAGAGCAAAAATAGTATTTCTGTCTATTTTCTGAATTATCCATGCAATAAAAAATGTCCCGAAAATAAAAGTTCTCCCAATGCCCTGAAATTTCAGTATGATTTTTTATATATTATTTTAGAATTTCTGGTGCAAAGAACACACCAGGGGGCCTCACCAGCTGGCCACAAGGGTGGAGGGCACGCCCACCACCCTGGGGCGCGCCCCCTGACCTTGTGGGCCCCATGTGCCCCCCTCCACTTATTCCAGCGCCCATCCACTCCTTCTTCCTCCAGAAAAAATCACTCCATAGCTCAAACTCGTGTTCTTGCTCATCTTGCTGCGATTTTCAATCTCCTTGCTCAAAGCTCCATTCAAAAAAACTGCTTTGGGGGATTGTTCTTCGGTATGTGACTCCTCCAATGGTCCAATTAGTTTTTATTCTAGTGCTTTACTTACTGCAAATTTTTGCTGCTGTGTTGACCTTGTTCTTGAGCTTGCATGCCAAATTTATATGCTCCAAAGTAGTTTCAATGCATGATATAGCCTCTAGGCACTTGTAGGAGTAGTTGCTATCAATTTTGTTGAGTTTGGTTCACTTCTATTTTGAGTCAATAAAAATTTCAGAAATTTTTCAGAGAAAGAAAAATGTATAGGAAAATGTACCAAGGTGGTCCTTCAAGGAAGGAAGCACCGAGGCGTGCGATACGCGAACTGGACCTTGAACCACCAAGGGAAGCTTAAGTGAAGCCATGCGAATGGTCGTCGGATCAATTTATGGATCGTGCAGGTTTCAAGGATGAATTCTATACGTACGTACAAAATGCCGGCCTCGAGGACTTCTTATCGGACAAGTGCTTACAGTATTATTATCTCACCGATTCCTTCATGCGGAGGTTTGAGTTTTCATCTAGGCGTAATACTCATACTGTCCTATTTGATCTTTATGATGAATCTTATACCATGGACCTAGAAGATTTTTGTGATGCATGCAAAATCCCTCATAAATCTAAATATAATGATTTCCTTGCTAGCATCACTGTTGGAGAAACTAGAAATATCACACAAGCCTCCATGGGGAGCATTCATTTTCCTTCCCTACATTATTTTGCTCTCTTTATAGGCAGATGCATTAGTGGTAAACATGACCATAGCCACCTCTATGCCTCAGATCTTAGTGTCCTCAAGTGTGCGGTGTTAGGTGATAAACAATATAATTTGGGGGCCATTATTGCTAAGAGGTTACATCTTAATGCTAAGGAACTCGTTTAGCTAATTATTTGGTGAGATTTATGGAACTCGTTTAGCTAATTATTTGGGTGTGTCCATAAGAGGGTACGACATGGAGTTGCCACCTGCCTTTCTAGATTATGAGGCTATGGTACGATATTAGTTTCTTAAGAGGAACGAGCAGTTCCTCTAGTACTGACTAATCTTTGATAGACGGGGCGCCGTACATGTTACTCTTCCTGCTCCTGCTTTCTTTAACTTTCAGGCAAATGGGCGATATTTTATAACCAGAGAGGAGGAAAACGAGTATGAGAGAACATCGCAGGCTGCTCGCCTCCATGCTGCAGCCCTTTAGGCAGTAGCTGATGCGTCTCAGTACAACCCCAACTACAACTTTGGATATCCACCAGGCCAGTGGCCTCAGACCAACTTAGGACAAAAGCCTAAGCTTGGGGGAGTATGTATTTCTCACCGACATTATATTCATGCTCACACACTCATTCTAGTTGTCGGTGTTCTTACTCTTTCATTGTATTATCCATGCTAGTTTATTTTCTTTTTCCGCTTTCTTCTTGTGTGTTTGATAAGCCTTAAGAAAAACCAAAAAAATTAGTTGTAGCTAGTTTACTTTCTATGCATGCTTAGTTGTAGTATTAAAAGAAAACCCAAGATTTCTCGTTCTTCTTTTGCTTGTTGGGAGTTTTCCCGTGTAAACAGTTTTTCTCGTTCTTGTTTTATTTTCTTCAGAAAAACAAAAACTCCAAAAATATTTCAGTGTGTTTCTTTGAAATTCTTTTCTTTTCTTTTCTTTGGGGTTCGAGAGGAGAAGACCACAATGAACATGTTTGTGGCTCTCATATGCATTATTGTTGATCTAACAAAGAGCCCATATTACCTTGTCTTCTCCTTTGAATAAATGTTTTCAGATTCCAGCTTAGTCCAATGCACGTGCACTATTATTATTATCCGCACCGTTCGATCATGCAAGTGAAAGGCAATAATGACGATATATGATGAAATGATTGAGATGACGAAAAGCTGGTATGAACTCAACCTATCTTGTTTTTGTAAATATGATTAGTTCATCGTTCCTAATTTAGCCTATTATGAATGAAATTTTTTGCAATGACAATTAGAGATTATAGTTACTCATGCCATGCTTAATTAGCTAGGAGTTTATAATGCTTTACCTTGTGTGCCAACATGGAAATTAAATGGTTGTGATATAGTATGATAGGATGATATCCTCCTTTGAATGATCCGAGTGGCTTGACTTGGCACATGTTCACGCATGTAGTTGAAACAAAATCAACATAGCCTCTACGATATTTATGTTCATGGTGATTTATATCCTACTCATGCTTGCACTCAATGTTGGTTAATCTCAATGCATGTTTATGACTGTTGTTGCTCTCTAGTTGGTCGCTCCCCAGTCTTTTTCCAGCCTTCACTTGTACTAAGCGGGAATACTGCTTGTGCATCCACTTCCATAAACCCCAAAGTTGTTCCATATGAGTCCACCATACCTTCCTATATGCGGTATTTACCTGCCGTTCCAAGTAAATTTACATGTGCCAAACTCTAAAACTTCAAATGATAATATGTTTTGTATGCTCGAATCGCTCATGTACCAACTAGGGCTGTCAATATCTTCCATGCTAGGTGGGTTATTCTCACGATGAGTGGACTCCACTCATCATTCATGAGAAAATGGCTGGTAACTGGGATGCCTAGTCCCATTCTCAAAGCAAATCAAATCAAAATAATTGCAAACAAAACTCCCCCAGGACTGTTGTTAGTTGGACGGTACCCGTTGTATCGGACCAGCCGTGGAGTGTGCTTGTTGGTGGTGGGGGAGTATAAACTTTACCATGTTGTTTGGGAACCGCCTATAATGTATGTGGCATGGAAGATACCGAGATCTCTTAGTTGTTATGTTGACAATGAAAGCATGCCGCTCAAAATATTATTTATCTCTACTTCAAAACTTGAGCTCTGGCACCTTTGCAAATCCT
Source organism: Aegilops tauschii subsp. strangulata (assembly GCF_002575655.3). Classification (NCBI taxonomy): domain Eukaryota; kingdom Viridiplantae; phylum Streptophyta; class Magnoliopsida; order Poales; family Poaceae; genus Aegilops; species Aegilops tauschii. The sequence goes on along the minus strand of NC_053041.3, from coordinate 553,819,867 downwards.
TGCTTCCCTTTGCGAAGGGCCCATCTATTTACTTTTATTGCTGAGTCATCATCCTCTTATAAAAAAGCACCAGTTAGAGAGCACCATTGTCATTTGTATGCATTGTTATTAATTTATATTGAGTATGACTGTGATTGGATCTCTTTTACCATGAATTACAATGTCTAGTCAGTCCTTGATCTTTAGGGGTGCTCTGCATTTATGTTTTGCGGTCTCAGAAAGGGCTAGCGAGATACCATCTTGTTATATCATATTATGATTGTTCTGAGAAAGTGTTGTCATCTTAGATTTATTATTATTGCTCGCTAGTTTATTATGCCATTGATATGGGTACATGTGAGACCTCAAAGTTATTGTGAATATGGCTAGTTCATAACCTTTGCTGAAAACTTGAATGCTGGCTTTACATATTTGCAACAACAAGATCAAACAGAGTTTGTAAAAGTTTTTCTTTATCACTTTCAGTTTGTCAACTGAATTGCTTGAGGACAAGCAAAGGTTTAAGCTTGGGGGAGTTGATACGTCTCCAATGTATCTACTTTTCCAAACTCTTTTGCCCTTGTTTTGGACTCTAACTTGCATGATTTGAATGGAACTAACCCGGACTCACGCAGTTTTTAGCAGAATTGCCATGGTGTTATTTTTGTGCAGAATAAAAAGTTCTCGGAATGACCTGAAACTTCACAGAGATAAGTTTTGGAATTAATAAAAAATATTGGCGAAAAAATCAGCAGCAGGGGGCCCACACCCTAGCCACAAGGGTGGGGGGCGCGCACACCCCCTAGGGAGCGCCCTCCGACCTTGTGGGCCCCCTGGACCTCCACCGACCTCAACTCCAACTCCATATATTCTCTTTTGGGGAGAAAAAATTAGAGAGAAGGATTCATCACGTTTTACCATACAGAGCCGCCGCCAAGCCCTGTTCTTCCTCGGGAGGGCTGGTCTGGAGTCCATTCGGGGTTCCGGAGAGGGGAATCCATCGCCATCGTCATCATCAACCATCCTCCATCACCAATTTGATGATGCTCACCGCCGTGCGTGACTAATTTCATCGTAGGCTTGCTGGACCGTGATGGGTTGGATGAGATTTACCATGTAATCGAGTTAGTTTTGTTTGGGTTTGATCCCTAGTATCCACTATGTTCTAAGATTGATGTTGCTATGACTTTGCTATGCTTAATGTTTGTCACTAGGGCCCAAGTGCCATGATTTCAGGTCTGAACCTATTATGTTTTCATGAATATATTTGTGTTCTTGATCCGATATTACAAGTTATAGTCACCTGATACGTCTCCAACGTATCTATAATATATGAAGTATTCATGCTATTATATTATCCTTCTAGGATGTTTTATATGCATTTATATGCTATTTTATATGATTTTTGGGACTAACCTATTAACCCAGAGCCCAGTGCGAGTTTCTGTTTTTTCCTTGTTTTTGAGTATCGCAGAAAAGGAAAACCAAACGGAGTCCAATTGACCTGAAACTTGACGGAGCTTATTTTTGGACCAGAAGAAGGCCATGGAGTAAAGAGTTGGGCCAGAAGAGTCCCGGGCTGCCCACGAGGGTGGGAGGCGCGCCCACCCCCTGGGCGCGCCCCCTACCTCATGGACAGCCCGGAGACCCCCCTGAGTTGTTCCCGACGCCAAAACCTCTTATATATATAAAAACCCCCAGAACATAACCTAGATCGGGATTTCCGCCGCCGCAAGCCTCTATAGCCACCGAAAACCAATCTAGACCCGTTCCGGCACCCTGCCGGTGGGGGAAATCCCTCTCCGGTGTCCATCTTCATCATCCCGGCACTCTCCATGACGAGGAGGGAGTAGTTCACCCTCGGGGCTGAGGGTCTGTATCAGTAGCTATGTGTTTGACCTCTCTCTCTCTCTCGTGTTCTTGATTTGGCACGATCTTGATGTACCGCAAGCTTTGCTATTATAGTTGGATATTATGATGTTTCTCCCCCTCTACTCTCTTGTAATGGATTGAGTTTTCCCTTTGAAGTTATCTTATCGGATTGAGTCTTTAAGGATTTGAGAACAGTTGATGTATGTCTTGCATGTGCTTATCTGTGGTGACAATGGGATATTCACGTGATCTACTTGATGTATGTTTTGGTGATCAACTTGTAGGTTCAGTGACCTTGTGAACTTATGCATAGGGGTTGGCACACGTTTTCGTCTTGACTCTCCGGTAGAAACTTTGGGGCACTCTTTGAAGTTCTTTATGTTGGTTGAATAGATGAATTTGAGATTGTGTGATGCATATCGTATAATCATACCCACGGATACTTGAGGTGGCATAAGAGTATCTAGGTGACATTAGGGTTTTGGTTGATTTGTATCTTAAGGTGTTATTCTAGTACAAACTCTATGACAGATCGAACGGAAAGAATAGCTTCGTGTTATTTTACTACGGACTCTTGAATAGATCGATCGGAAAGGATAACTTTGAGGTGGTTTCGTACCCCACAATAATCTCTTCGTTTGCTCTCCGCTATTAGTGACTTTGGAGTGACTCTTTGTTGCATGTTGAGGGATAGTTATATGATCCAATTATGTTATTATTGTTGAGAGAACTTGCACTAGTGAAAGTATGAACCCTAGGCCTTGTTTCCTAGCATTGCAATACCGTTTACACTCACTTTTATCATTAGTAACCTTGCTGTTTTTATATTTTTAGATTACAAAAACCTATATCTACCATCCATATTGCACTTGTATCACCATCTCTTCACCGAACTAGTGCACCTATACAATTTACCATTGTATTGGATGTGTTTGGGACACAAGAGACTCTTTGTTATTTGGTTGCAGGGTTGTTCGAGAGAGACCATCTTCAACCTACGCCTCCCACGGATTGATAAACCTTAGGTCATCCACTTGAGGGAAATTTGCTACTGTCCTACAAACCTCTGCACTTGGAGGCCCAACAATGTCTACAAGAAGAAGGTTGCGTAGTAGACATCATCACCTACTACGTGTTATGATCCGACAACCCTGGAGTGACAATAGTCGGGACCACTCCCGGTGATGACCGTAGTTTGAGGAGTTCATGTATTCACTAAGTGCTAATGCTTTGGTCCGGTACTCTATTAAAAGGAGGCCTTAATATCCCTTAGTTTCCAATAGGACCCTGCTGCCACGGGAGGGTAGGACAAAAGATGTCATGCAAGTTCTTTTCCATAAGCACGTATGACTATATTCAGAATACATGCCTACATTATATTGATGAATTGGAGCTAGTTCTGTGTCACCCTACGTTATAATCGTTGCTTGATGAATGCCATCCGACATAATTATCCATCATGGATCCATTACCTACAAGCTTTTCACATATTGATCTTTGCTAAGTTACTTTTCCGTTGCCACTGGTACGATTGCTACAATACTACTATTGTTACTTTTGCCACCGTTACCGCTACTTCCATACTACTTTGCTACTAAATACTTTGCTGCAGATATTAAGTCTTTCAGGTGTGGTTGAATTGACAACTCAACTTCTAATACTCAAGAATATTCTTTGGCTCCCCTTGTGTCGAATCAATAAATTTGGGTTGAATACTCTACCCTCGAAAACTGTTGTGATACCCTATACTTGTAGGTTATCAGTCAATAATCTAGTTCACATCGTCATGTGATTAACACCCAAAGAGTACTAAGGTGTGATCATGTTTTGCTTGGGGAGAGGTTTAGTCAACGAGTCTGCCATATTCAGATCCGTATGTATTTTGCAAATTTCTATGTCTATAATGCTCTACATGGAGCTACTCTAGCTAATTGCTCCCACTTTCAATATGCATCCAGATTGAGACTCAGATTCATCTAGATCAACGTCAAAGCTTGCATTGACGTATCCCTTTACGACGAACTCTTTGTCACCTCCATAACCAAGAAACATTTCCTTAGTCCTTTGTAGGTACCTAAGGATAATTTTGACCACTGTCTAGTGATCTACTCCTAGATCACTATTGTACCCCCTTGCCAAACTCATGGCATGGTATATAATAGGTCTGGTACACAGCATGGCATACTTTATAGAACCTATGGTTGAGGCATAGGGAATGACTTTCATTCTCTCTCTATCTTCTGCCATGGTCGGGTTTTGAGTCTTACTCAACTTCACACCCTGCAACACAGACAAGAACCCTTTCTTTGACTAATCTATTTTTGAACTTCTTCAAAAAATTGCCAAGGTATGTGCTTTGTGAAAGTCCTATTAAGTGTCTCGATCTATCCCTATAGATCTTGATGCCGAATATTCAAATAGCTTCACTGCGGTCTTTCATTAAAAAATTCTTATTCAAGTATCCTTTTATGCTATCCAGAAATTCTCTGTCATTTCCAATCAATAATATTGTCGGCGTTCTGGGAACAGGGGTCCCCAGACTTGCCTGCATGCGGCCCACGGCGTGGCTATGCTAGCAGGCCTGTACGGCCCGTCTTCACCAACAAGACACTCAAGACCCTCGCGAGGGCCTAAGCCTCGCGAGGCGGACGATGCAAGACCTCCTCAGGAGCAGCTTCATCAGGCTGCCTCACGAGGAGCGGAGATATCAAGGCAGGGCGAACCTCGCGAGGCTGTCGTGACGGGAGCCATGACGATCAAGACCAGGCGGGCGCCAGGCGGGCGCCAGCGCGCGTAGCATCCTTGTTTCCTATTTGGTGCTAAGGAGGCAAGCGCAGGCACGGAGTACCGAGGCATCAAGCAAAGGTTTCCAATCGGTGCAACGAGACCAAGACCAGCAGGACGGCAGGACGGAGGTCACCATGGAGCCCAAGACGGCGTCACCACCAGAGCCTTTTGCAAGTGAAGACTGCTTTTGTCATGATAAGCTGTACTAGCTGTCCCCTTTCAAATTGGCCGTTGTTGGCTCCCTTCCCGCTCAATATTTTGGGAGAGGACCAGGGCCTCTATAAATAGGACTAGCCACCACCGTAGGGGATAACTGATCCAGGGGCATCTGATAGCTCACGGAGAAAACCCTTAGCCACACACCAAGAACAAGAACACCTCGACCTCAGGAGGCTGTTCTTCCCCTTGTACTATTCATCATCAGCCCAAGAGGCAATCCACCACCACCACCACACTGGAGTAGGGTATTACACCACATCGGTGGCCCGAACCAGTATAAATCTTGTGTCCTTTGTGTTGCGAGTTCGTCGAGTTCGTCCGCGAGATCTTAGCGAGCCACGGCGTAGATCGGTAGGGAGGAATCTTCGCGCGCACCCCAGTATTCGAACCTTGAGGGTTTTGCCAGAACCCGTGATCCGACATTTGGCGCGCCAGGTAGGGGTGTGCCGGAGCTTCCTGTCCGTCATTCGTGGCCAGTTGCTCCGTTGTCTCCATGGCGGACGCTCGCCGTGCTCGTGCCGAGCGCCGGGCTGCCCTGGCCACCCGCGTCGCCCAGACGGCTCCCGTCGGTGGGCCACCTCGTCATTCTCCGTCACCTGCCGCCAACGCCGTCACTGGCCCGGCGGGGAACGAGCAGCAAGCGTCCTCGCTGCACCCCTCGGTGCGGCAGGACGGCCGCACCGCCACTCCATCGCTGACTCTCGTTGGTTCGTCGTCCCATGCTCGTCGCGCTCCCATGGACGCATGGGCCGCGCTCCTCATGGCGCACGAGCTCCTGCGCTACCGCCCAGTCGACGACCTCTACGAGGACTAGCTCGACCGCATCGCCGAGCTTGTCTGCGCTGCAGGGGGCTCCCCTGCGCCTTCCCTCTCTCCGCCTGGCCCTCCGTCGGCTTCGGGCGACGTAGCTCAGGGAGCACCTCCACCGCCTCTGCCCCAAGAGGGCACCTTGGCGCCAAGGCGTGCGGCTTCGCGACGCGATCCGCCGCGTCCAGCGCCCGTGCGTGAAGAAGGAAGCTGCCAAGAAGTTCCTCGGCCGCAAGGGAACGCTCCGCCACTCCTTGCACCGCCATGCCAAGATCGTCTGCCGCGGCAGGCCCCCGTGCCACTTGCCGTAGCGGCGCGTGGGCGTCAAGACCAAGCTCCACCTCCAAGACGGGCCCCGACGACCACGACCGGTTGCCGCGCCTTCACCCCTGAGCTGCATAGCGTCGTCTGGCCGGCAAGTTCAAGCCAGATCTGCCTCCTTGCTACGACGGCACCCTCGACCCCGTGGAGTTCTTGCAGCTCTACGAGCTGAGCATCGAGGCGGCCAACGGCGACGAGAAAGTCATGGCGAACTGGTTCCCCATGGCACTCAAAGACGGCGCCCGTTCGTGGCTCCTGAACCTACATCCAGGCTCGATCTCCTCCTGGGACGAGATGCGCGACCGCTTCGTCGCCAACTTCTAGGGCACGCGCGACCGCCCGCCGGCCGCGGGTGACATGCGCCGCATCAAGCAACAACCAGGAGAGACCCTCCAGAAGTACATCCAGCGCTTCAACAATACCCGCCTCAAGATCCCCAAGGTGACGGACGAGGCCATCATCTCCGCGTTATCCGACGGCGTCCGCGACGTCAAGATGAAGGAAGAGCTAGCTATCCACGAGGAGATGTGCACATCTTAGGAGCTGTTCAACCTGGCGACCAAGTGCGCAAGAGCTGAGGAGGGACGCCTCTCCCTCCTCAAGCTGCCAGCTGTGGGCGTGGAGGAGAAGAAAGCCAAGGCCAAGGACGTGAAGCGCAAGGAAGCAGCCGTGCTCGCAGTGGAGCCGGACACCAAGCGAGGCAGAGATCAGCCCGAGTCATCCAAGAGCAGCCGGCCGTTCTGCGCCTTCCACAACCTGAATACCCACAACACCAGCGACTGTCAAGAGCTCAGGGCCATTCGTGAAGGACGCTTCGGCCGACGCCCCGAGCGCAGCGACCGGGGCTACGACTGAGGAGGAGGACGTGGTGGCGGGCGCTGGGACGACCGTGGCCCGCGCCAGGAGTGGTGCGACCGGTCTCGAGAGGACCGTTGGCAGGATCATCCTCGCGAGGGCACTTGGAGAGACCAGCCTCGTGAGGATCGTCCTCAAGGCAACGCCGGACTTCCCCCGCTACCGCCACCACCAAGAAGGAATGATGACCACCATCAAGACGAGGGGGCTGGGGGCGTCCAGGAGCCACGCGCTATCGCTTGCATCTTGGGCGGAGCCCAGGCCCCAGCCTCGCAGCGTATCTTCAAACAGTTTGCTCGTGAAGTGAATGCAGTCCTCCCCAAGCTTGAGGCCACGCGCCCGCTCAGGTGGTCCCAGTGCGCCATCACCTTCAACTTGGTAGATCAGCTCAATTGCGCGCAGCCACCGCTGGCGCCCTCCCAATGCTTTGTTCACTAGTTATCAGCAACGTGCAAGTCACCAAGACTCTCATCGACGGCGGCGCGGGGCTCAACATCTTGTCCGTCGACACGTTCGACAACCTCCAAGTGCCATATGATCAGCTTCAGCCTACCAAGCCCTTCTCAGGAGTGACCGACGGCTCCACCATGCCGATAGGGCAGATCCGCCTCCCTGTCACCTTCGGAGAACGCAAGAACTACCGCACCGAGCTCATCGACTTCGACGTCGCGCACATCCGTCTGCCGTACAACGCCATCCTCGGGTATCCATCCCTGGCCAAGTTCATGGCGGTGACACACCACGGCTACAATGTCCTCAAGATGCCGGGAAGCGGCGGAATCATCACGGTCCCGTGCAAAGAAAGAGACGCGGTGTGCTCCCTCGAGCGTGCCTTCCAAGCTGCAGCAATCGATGACCCGACAGCAAGAGCAAGGACCCTCCCGAGGCCATCCCCAAGAAGAAGAAGCAGCTGCACCGTGCCGGGCCTCAGGAGGGTGGCAACGCAGCTGGAGCCTCATCAGGATCAGCACCCGCTCCAGGGGCGCCTCCCTCCATCGCATAGGAAGGCACGCCCAGCGCCCTCCTCGGGCAGGGCTCGGGGGCTCTCACCTGGAGGGCCTCAGACCTTGCCAACATCACGAGGGAGGCGCTCGGGCACCACCTGGAGGCGTGCTTCATGGCACGTTTCCCTCAGGAGAACACAGGGCAAGGAGCGCCCATCGCTCAGGAGTTCATCACCAAGACCACTCAGGAACTACAAGATGCAAGGGCCATGCGCGGCGACCGCCGCTCGCGAGGCGCAGCTCCCCATCCAAGCAAGGATGCCGGGCTGCGCGTCTGCATCGATGTCCCAGGGCTCAACAGGGCCGCTTCTCGGGAGCTTTTCTGGCCTTCGCGTGTGGGCCGCTGCGAGGGTCCACCACACAACTACGTTCGCATGCCGTTTGGCTTGCCGAGCGTGTCGTTCGGCTACCAGCGCAACTTGCGTTGCACCTTGGCATCTCAGGAGGCCAGGCACCGCGCCGTCCTGGCGGAGACGGGGACGGTCCTCAAAGAACTGCCCGGCCCCCCAGAGCCTGAAGGAAATATGCCCTAGAGGCAATAATAAAGTTATTATTTATTTCCTTATATCATGATAAATGTTTATTATTCATGCTAGAATTGTATTAGCCGGAAACTTGATACATGTGTGAATACATAGACAAACAGAGTGTCACTAGTATGCCTCTACTTGACTAGCTCGTTAATCAAAGATGGTTATGTTTCCTAGCCATAGACATGAGTTGTCATTTTATTAACGGGATCACTTCATTAGGAGAATGATGTGATTGACTTGACCCATTCCGTTAGCTTAGCACTCGATCATTTAGTATGTTGCTATTGCTTTCTTCATGACTTATACATGTTCCTATGACTATGAGATTATGCAACTCCTGTTTACCGGAGGAACACTTTGTGTGCTACCAAACGTCACAACGTAACTGGGTGATTATAAAGGTGCTCTACAGGTGTCTCCAAAGGTACTTGTTGGGTTGGCGTATTTCGAGATTAGGATTTGTCACTCCGATTGTCGGAGAGGTATCTCTGGGCCCACTCGGTAATGCACATCACTATAAGCCTTGCTAGCATTGTAACTAATGAGTTAGTTGCGGGATGATGTATTACGGAACGAATAAAGAGACTTGCCGGTAACGAGATTGAACTAGGTATCGAGATACCGACGATCGAATCTCGGGCAAGTAACATACCGATGACAAAGGGAACAACGTATGTTGTTATGCGGTCTGACCGATAAAGATCTTCGTAGAATATGTGGGAGCCAATATGAGCATCCAGGTTCCGCTATTGGTTATTGACCGGAGAGGTGTCTCGGTCATGTCTACATAGTTCTCGAACCCGTAGGGTCCGCACGCTTAATGTTACGATGACAGTTATATTATGAGTTTATATGTTTTGATGTACCAAGGTTGTTCGGAGTCCCGGATGTGATCACGGACATGACGAGGAGTCTCGAAATGGTCGAGACATAAAGATTGATATATTGGAAGCCTATGTTTGGACATTGGAAATGTTCCGGGTGAAATCGGGATTTTTCCGGAGTACCGGGAGGTTACCGGAACCCCCCCGGTAACTTAATAGGCCTTAGTGGGCCTAGGTGGAAGAGAGGAGAGGAGGCTAGGTGTGACGCCCCCGATTTGACCGTACACTAATCATGCACGCAAATGTGTACGATCAAGATCAGGGACTCACGGGAAGATATCACAACACAACTCTAAAGCATAATTAAGTCATACAAGCATCATAATACAAGCCAGGGGCCTCGAGGGCTCGAATACAATGGCTCGATCACAGACGAGTCAGCAGAAGCAACAATATCTGAGTACAGACATAAGTTAAACAAGTTTGCCTTAAGAAGGCTAGCACAAACTGGGATACAGATCGAACGAGGCGCAGGCCTCCTGCCTGGGATCCTCCTAACTACTCCTGCTCGTCGTCAGCGGCCTGCACGTAGTAGTAGGCACCTCCAGTGTCGTAGGAGTCGTCGTCGACGGTGGCGTCTGGCTCCTGGGCTCCAGCATCTGGTTGCGACAACCAGATAGAAAGGAAAGGGGGAAAAGAGGGAGAGAAGCAACCGTGAGTACTCATCCAAAGTACTCGCAAGCAAGGAGCTACACTACATATGCATGGGTATATGTGTAAAGGGGCATATCAGTGGACTGAACTGCAGAATGCCAGAATAAAAGGGGGATAGCTAGTCCTGCCGAAGACTACGCTTCTGGCCATCTCCATCTTGCAGCATGTAGAAGAGAGTAGATTGAAGTCCTCCAAGTAGCATCGCATAGCATAATCCTACCCGGCGATCCCCTCCTCGTCGCCCTGTTAGAGAGCGATCACCGGGTTGTATCTGGCACTTGGAAGGGTGTATTTTATTCAGTATCCAGTTCTAGTTGTCATAAGGTCAAGGTACAACTCCGGGTCGTCCTTTTACCGAGGGACACGGCTATTCGAATAGATAAACTTCCCTGCAGGGGTGCACCACATAACCCAACACGCTCGATCCCATTTGGCCGGACACACTTTTCTGGGTCATGCCCGGCCTCGTAAGATCAACGCGTCGCAGCCCCACCTAAGCACAACAGAGCGGTCAGCATGCCGGTCTAATCCTAAGCACGCAGGGGTCTGGGCCCATCGCCCTATGCACACCTGCACGTTGCGAATGCTGCCGCGAGCAGACCTAGCAACCCACACGATCACGGCGGTTACGTCAAAGCGGTCCAACACGGCGCGCGCCACTCAGTCGCTGACGTCACGAAGGCTTCGGCTGATACCACGACGCCGGGATACCATAACTACTCCCGCGTAGATGGTTAGTGCGTATAGACCAAATGGCCAGACTCAGATCAAATACCAAGATCTTGTTAAGCGTGCTAAGTATCTGCGAACGCCGACCAGGGCCAGGCCCACCTCTCACCTGGGTGGTCTCAACCTGCCCTGTCGCTCCGCCACAAAGATCCACTTGCGGGTACTCCTTCGAGCCGACCCGACTTTAGTCATCACATGTGTCATGTATTTAGTATATAAGTATATACCCGTGATCACCGCCCAGGTGATCACGGCCCGATAGTATAGCACAGCAGACGGACAAGAATGTAGGGCCACTGATGGAAAACTAGCATCCTATACTAAGCATGTAGGATTGCAGGTAAAGGTAACAACAGTAGTAGCAAGGATAGGCTATGCATCAGGATAGGATATCGGAAAGCAGTAACATACTACACTACTCTAATGCAAGCAGTATAGAGAAGAATAGGCGATATCTGGTGATCAAGGGGGGGGGGGCTTGCCTGGTTGCTCTGGCAAGTAGGAGGGGTCGTCAACTCCGTAGTCGAACTGGGCAGCAGCAGTGTCGGTCTCGTAGTCTACCGGAGAGAAGAGGGGGAAGAAACAGTAAATACAATGCAAACATAAACATGACGATGCGTGACATGACAATGAGCAGTGCGAGGTGTGTCCTAACGCGACAGTAGGTGGTACCGACGAAGGGGGGGAACATCCGGGAAAGTATTCCCGCTGTTTCGCGTTTCGGACAGACGGACCGGAGGGGGAGAGTTGCGAGTTCGATAGGTTAGGGAGGCGTGGTGGACGAACGGACTGCGTATCCGGATTCGTCTCGTCGTTCTGAGCAACTTTCATGTTGAAAATATTTTAATCCGAGTTACGGATTAAAAGATATGATTTTCTAAAGATTTTATTAATTTTTGAAATTTAATTTAATTCGAAAATGGATTTATGACGTCAGCATGATGTCATGCTGACGTCAGCAGTCAACGTTGACCGTTGACCTGGTCAACCTGACAGGTGGGTCCCACCTGTCAGGGGCTGTTACCTAATTAACTACTATTTAGTTAAATTAATTATTTAATTAGATTAATTTAAACAGGATTAATTAACTTAATTAATTTAGTTAATTAATTAATTAAATTTATTTTTATTATTTGTTTTACTATTAATTTTATTTTATTTTTATTTTATTTATTTATTAATTTTTATTAACTAGTTTATTATTATTATTATTATTTATTATTATTATATTTCATTTCATTTTCCTTTGTTTTTTTGTAAACGTTCTGTGGGGGGGGGGCGGGCCCCGTTTGGCAGTGGCCCAGGGCCATAGCGGGTCGGGCGTCGGGCATAGCCCGAAGGGGCGCTGCGGGCGTGGCCGGCAGGGGCGCATCCGACCGGGCGTCGGCGGCCATAGCAGGGCGCCGGAGCAAGGGGAGGGGGGGTGCCAGTGGCCAGGGGCGGCCGGAGTCAGGCGCGGCGAAGGCCAGCGGGCGCGGGACGCGGCCGGTGCGGCGCATCCGCGACGGCGCGGACGGCACCGGAGCGGGGCACGGGGAGCGGCGGCCACGCGCGGCCACGGGCGCGTGCGGGGGCGAGGGTGCGGGGCGAAGGCACGGCGCGGTGAGCGCGGTCGTGGGCGTGACCAACGAGGCGGCTGGGCGACGACGACCGAGTGCGGCAGGCAGAGGCGGACGCTGGCGCGGTCGGCGAGTGGGAGGGCACCGGCGGTAGCCGCCCGTCTGCACGAGCGGTGGTGGCGCGGGCGAAGCAGAGCCGCGGCGGGGCAGTGGCGATGGGAGGCGGTGACGGGCAGGGGCCCGACGACGGGGTCGGCGCACGGACGATGCGAGCACAGGGCGGGCGCGGGCGGTGCACGACGGGGGGGGGGGGGGGTGGGGCTGCGGGAGCGCGAGCTCGCGCGCAGCCACGGGCACGGGCCGCGCGGCTGGGCGAGGGAAGGAGAGGAGGGGCGTGGAGGCCGTGGCCTCACCGGGGGTGTAGGGTCACGGCAGTGGGGCTCGGGGAGGAGGTCGAGGACGTCGCGGCGGAGGGAAAGAAGGCCGGCGGGGGGAGGAGGAAGCAGGCCGGTGGGGGGGGGTGCTCCGGCGAGGGCGAGCTCCGGGCGGCGACGGCAACGGGGCGGTCGGCGACGGTGGTCTCCTCTCGATCCCGTTCTGGATCGGGGGAGGGAAGAGGAGATATTTCGGGGGGGAGTGGGTGGCCGTCGGTGGTGAGTGGGGGGGGGAGTGGATAAGGAGTGGGGCGGCCGGCTGGGCCTGGGGTTTGGCCCAGTTGGGCCAGGGTCCAGTGGGGGGGGGCAGTTGGGCCAGGGTCCAGTGGGGGGAGGGGGGGGTTCCTCCTTTTTTTTCTGTTTGTTTTATCTGTTGCATTTTCTTTTCTTTTTATTTATTTTCTTTTCTGTTTTATTTCAATTTAAACTATTTAGGCATTTTATAAAAATGTGTTTTCTTCACAATAATTATCAGTGCAATATCTGGCACCCACCGAACATTTTTATTTAAATTTTTGAAAACTTTTATTATTGACATTAATTTGAATTTAAATTTTGAAACGGTTTCGAATCATCGCGAGGTTAACAACAGTAACCGTGGTGACGTGGCATCATTAACGTGAGATTACTGTAGCATGATTATCCGGGCGTTACAAATCTCCTCCACTACAAGAAATCTCGTCCCGAGATTTTAGGAGGTAGAAGGAAACAGTGCGGGGTATTCATCACGCAGGCGATCCTCGCGTTCCCAAGTGGCCTCATCTTCAGAATGGTGCGACCACTGGACCTTGAGAAACTTGATCGCCTTCTGACGTGTGCGGCGTTCAGCTTGGTCGAGAATGCGGACTGGATGCTCCTTATAGGAGAGGTCCTGCTGCAATTCGAGCACTTCATGATCCACTGCTCGGATTGGGTCCTTGAAGCAACGGCGGAGCTGTGACACATGGAACACATCGTGAACCTGAGAAAGGTTCGGCGGAAGCTCCAGTTGGTATGCCACTTTTCCACGCCTTTCGAGAATAGTGAATGGGCCAATATAGCGAGGAGCTAGTTTGCCCTTGATCCCGAAGCGGTGAGCACCCTTCATAGGTGTGACTCAAAGATAAGCCTTTTCGCCAGGTTGAAAGACCATGTCTTTATGATGACAGTCATACTGACTCTTCTGACGTGACTGAGCAGTCTTGAGATTCTCGCGAATAATGCGGACTTGTTCTTCGGCATCTATGATAATATCCGGACCGAAGAGTGGACGTTCCCCAGTTTCTGACCAGTTCAGAGGGGTTCGGCACTTTCGTCCATATAACACTTCGAAGGGGGCCATCTTCAGACTAGCTTGATAGCTATTATTATAAGAGAACTCAGCATACGGGAGAGATTGCTCCCATTTCTTGCCGAAGGAAATAACACAAGCTTGAAGCATGTCTTCAAGAACTTGGTTGACACGTTCAACTTGCCCCTGTGACTGAGGATGAAATGCAGTACTGAATGACAGATGAGTTCCCATAGCTTCTTGGAAACTTGCCCAGAATCTTGAAGTGAATAGCTGCCACGGTCTGAACTGATAACCAATGGAATACCGTGGAGTGAAACAATCCTGGACATATAGAGCGTTGCCAACTGGCTAGCAGTGATCGTTTCTTTGACCGCCAGAAAATGTGCAACTTTGGAAAGCCGGTCAATGACAACAAGAATAGCATCATTACCTTTCTGTGATTTGGGAAATCCAGTGACGAAGTCCATCTCAACATGGTCCCATTTCCATTCAGGAATAGAGATAGGTTGCAGAGTTCCAGCAGGCCTTTGATGTTCTTCTTTGATACGACGGCAAACGTCACACTCAGCAACATAACGAGCAATGTCTTGTTTCATATTAGACCAGCAGAATCTCTGACGGATGTCTTGGTACATCTTTGTACTACCAGGGTGGATACATAGAGGCGTATCATGAGCTTCTTTCATAACCTCCTGTGTCATATCCAAGTTTTTCTCTGCACATGGCACCACTAGGCAGCCCTTGAAGTATAAGGTGCCATCTTCAGCAATAGTGAAGAATGAGGGCTTTCCTTCTGTGAGGTAGCGCTTAATCTTGTGGGCTTCAGAGTCATACTTCTGTAGCCTTTTGGTGCTGTCCACGAGATCTGGTTTAGCAACTAGGGTATTGAGGGAACCCTGGGTAACAACGTGGAGGTTCACCTTGCCAAACTCCTTAGGAGGGGGAGCGAGTGCACCCGGAGGGACAATATGGAGGTTCAGCTTCCTGAATTCTTCAACAAGCGAGGGCTGAACTTTGTGAACCTGAAGGTGGTTGCAGTAAGACTTGCGGCTCAAGGCATCAGCCGTTACATTAGCCTTGCCTGGCGTATAGGAAATACCCAAGTCAAAGTCTGCAACAAGCTCCATCCATCTCTGCTGACGGAGGTTCAGATCTGGCTGAGTAAACAGATATTTCAGACTTTGGTGGTCAGTGAAGATCTCGCAACGATTACCGAGAAGGTAATGTCGCCACTGCCTCAGCGCATGAATGACAGCAGCAAGTTCGAGGTCGTGAACTGGGTAGTTCTCTTCGTGAGGGCGCAATTGCCGAGAGGCATAAGCAATCACTTTGCGGTCTTGCATTAGGACACAGCCTAAGCCTTGACGGGAAGCGTCGCAGTAAATGACGAAGTCCTTCTTAGTATAAGGTGGAGCTAGAACTGGAGCAGAAGTCAACTTGTCTTTGAGTGCCTGGAAACTTTCCTGACATTTGTCTGTCCATTGGAACTTGACGCCCTTATGCAACAGATTAGTCAGAGGCCTGGCGATCTTGGAGAAGTTCTCGACGAATCGACGGCAATAGCTGGCGAGACCGAGAAAACTTCTGACTTGCTTAACGTTCTTGGGAGGAGTCCAATCAAGAATAGCCTGAACTCGCTCGGGGTTGACGGCAATACCATCCTTAGAGATGACATGCCCAAGATAGGTTACTTCCGGTAGCCAGAATTCACATTTGGAGAACTTGGCATATAGTTGATGCTCTCGTAGCTTTTCCAGCACAAGTCGAAGATGTTCATCATGTTCTTCTTCGTTCTTGGAAAATACCAGGATATCATCCAGATAAACCACGACGAACTTGTCGAGGTAATCCATGAATATATAGTTCATCAGACGAGAGAAGGTGGCTGGAGCATTGGTTAAACCGAAAGACATGACGGTGTACTCGTATGAACCATAGCGAGTCACGAAGGCGGTCTTTGGGATATCCTCTTCGCGAACACGGATCTGGTGGTAACCCAACCTCAAGTCGAGCTTAGAGAACACTGATGAACCCGCCAGTTGATCATACAGATCATTAATCCGAGGAAGAGGGTATTTATTCTGAATGGTAGCTTGGTTTATAGGACGGTAGTCTTGAACCAATCGGTTAGTCCCATACTTCTTCTTGACAAAGAGAGAAGGTGCTCCCCAAGGAGAGCAACTTGGGCGAATGAATCCTTTGCGAAGAGATTTGTCAATTTCCTCCTTAAGCTCAAGGAGTTCATGCGGCGGCATTTTGTAGGGTCGCTTGGCTATAGGAGTGGTGCCTGGTTTCAAGTCGATGATGAATTCGACAGCTCTAGCAGGGGGAATCCCTGGAAGTTCTTCAGGAAAGACGTCGAGGAATTCATGCACGACGGGAATGTTTTCAATGCCCTCGAGTGGTGCAGCGTTCAATGCATTCAATGCATAGAGCCTTGCCTCGGCATTTTGCACCAGATGGGCTTGGTAAGTAACTATCTCATCTGAAGGGTGTAGCAGATGGACGGTCTTAGTGGTGCAAACGATTGAAGCAGTATGCGCTTTTAACCAATTCATTCCCAGAATGAGATCGATGCTACAGGACTTCAGTACGATGGGAGAGACAAGAAATTCCAGTCCTTCAATTTCAACAGGAACGTCGTGACTAACCATAGAGGTTTGACATTGGCCCGCAGGGGTGTGTACCACTAGCGGAGTGTTCATCTCTTCGTATTTAATGCCATGCAGGAATGCAAATTCTGCTGATATGAATGAATGGGATGCTCCTGTATCAAATAAAATGGATGCTGGTACTGAATTTACGAGGAGTGTACCCATCACAGTAGCAGGCTGGTCTTGAGCTTCGTTGAGATCAACGTGGTTGGCATGAGCACGACCATAAGACTTAGCATTGTTGTTGCGGGGCTGGTTGTTACCACGGCCAGCTGCTGGAAGGGCCAGTTGATTCTGGTTCTGATAGCAGTTCCTGGCAAAGTGACCCGGTTGACCACACTTGTAGCACAGACCATTATCGGAAGTGGGAACAGGAGCCCCAGGTGGAGGAGCTGGTAGCTTTGACTGCCTAGATGGTGGAGGAGGCAGACGCGATGCAGCATAAGATTTCCTTGGAGCAGGTGCATTTGGACGGTACATGCTGTTGGGGATCCATATCTTTCGCTTCTGCGAGGGCGGGCCCGAAGATGAGCCCGTGTCACGATTGCGCCTCTGAGAGCTCTGGTATTCCTGCAGACCAGTCTCGACATTGATGGCCTTATTCACCAAGGTGGCGAAATCGGCGAAGTCATGCACTAGAAGTGCGAGCTTGATGTCAGCTTGTAGTCCATCACAGAACTTCTCCTGTCTGCGAGCATCAGTTGCAATGTCTTCTTCAGCATAGCGGGAGTCCAGAAACTCCCGTTGATAAGCTTCAACAGTTTTGTTGCCTTGGGTGAGGTTGCGGAACTCACGCTTCTTCCGGTCCATGACTCCTTGAGGAATGAAGCGGGCACGGAAAGCAGCTTGGAAGTCTGGCCAGGTGATGATTGTCCCAGCTGGCAGAGTACGCCTGTGGCTGTCCCACCATTGAGCTGCGGGTCCCTTCAGAAAGAAGGAAGCAAAGTTGACATAGCTGGCAGGGGCTACATCGGCAGATTCCATCTCATAGGTGATGTCACGGAGCCAGTCATCAGCATCCAGAGGCTGAGTTGAGCTGCAGTACACAGTTGGGTTCAGGCGCATGAAATCCTGCAGAGTTACTGGGGTTGGTTGCTGGTCCATATTGGGGCGAGGAAACTGAGCCATCATATTTTCCATGAATTGGCGGTTCAGTTCGAACTGTTGGATCATACCAGCCATGTACTCAGGTGGTGGTGGGGCATTGCCACCACTACCACGACCACCTGGTCTAACCATCCTGCTAATATATAACAGGGGTTCAGCATTGAGAAATTTGCAAAGACAAGGATCATTCATGATGAAACATGCATAATGAAAGGAGCACGATAGCTACTACATAGTAGTCGGCATAACTTACAAAAGGGGTCATGCATAGAGTTCAGTACACAGAGTTCAGTACATAGACTAAAACATCATAGGCGGCACACAGGCTCGCGGCGAATGCATCTAATACTAACCAAGCAAGACTACATCAGTCCCAAGAGGTACTGTGGAGGTAATCGTAGCCCGACAGCTGGTAGTGAGGCAACGGATAGCCCTCCACGTCAGCAGACTGGGGGCCGCGGATACTCAGGTGTAGAGCCCGACGCTCCGGTGGCAAAAGAGGACCAAGTGCGGGAGAGTAGCCTCCCACCTCTGGCCAACCGACACCGTGGGGCATCACGGTCCTGGCTGGGTAGATCGCAGTACGCGGTAGCTGTCCAGATCGGACAAAGGGGTGCAGCAGCGTCAGAGCACGGTAAAGGTGCTGACGGGTGGTGTACATCTCGTGGCGAAGAGCTCGGTTAGCTCGATCCAGCCCATCAGCATGCAGAACCAGGTTCTGATGGTAGAATGGCTCTCGGGTGACAGTGGAGTAGGCAGCAGTATAGTATCCCTCCGCACCAACATCAGATGCGATAGCAATGTGCCTGAAAGGGGAGGTGTCCAACTCCCGATACTCTCCACGAAGACGTGTCAGAGCAGCATAGGCAACATCGTGGACAGCCATATCGATGGTCACACCAACACCATGTGCGGTGTGCAGCACAGTAGTGGAGTCATACTCCCGCGAGTAGAGGTGGACGATGGCATGATACTGCTCCTGGTTAAAGTCCTGGTACTCCTCGTAGACGGTGTACTCAGGGTGCCAGCGATAACCCAGATAGGTCATCATCTCAGCTAGCACCGCAGGTGATCCCGAGGCACCAATGGCCGTCGTGTGGCGCATGACCTGCCTCGTGGGTTCCATCTGAAAGCAAAGACGTTTCAAAGGAGTCAAATGACAGTGTGTGAATTGTTCAAAATACTATTCTAAGAAACAACTATGGCTTATCCAACTTTGGGGTGAATGCGGTCACGAGATCCTAGTGTTAGAGTTAGTAAATTCGTTTAACCCGAGTAGAAGAGAGTTCAGAGTCCCAGAGTAAAGGTCGAGGAGTAAAAGATCCTAGTACCACCCAATGGCGACGTGGGCCCGTAAGACACACAGCCATGTTAGTAAAAGTTTTGTAATGTTCTAGACTCGACTTCGGCCAAGGAGTGTGGAAAGGGGGATTCCTACAGGCAGTCGGCTCTGATACCAACTTGTGACGCCCCCGATTTGACCGTACACTAATCATGCACGCAAATGTGTACGATCAAGATCAGGGACTCACGGGAAGATATCACAACACAACTCTAAAACATAATTAAGTCATACAAGCATCATAATACAAGCCAGGGGCCTCGAGGGCTCGAATACAATGGCTCGATCACAGACGAGTCAGCGGAAGCAACAATATCTGAGTACAGACATAAGTTAAACAAGTTTGCCTTAAGAAGGCTAGCACAAACTGGGATACAGATCGAACGAGGCGCAGGCCTCCTGCCTGGGATCCTCCTAACTACTCCTGCTCGTCGTCAGCGGCCTGCACGTAGTAGTAGGCACCTCCAGTGTCGTAGGAGTCGTCGTCGACGGTGGCGTCTGGCTCCTGGGCTCCAGCATCTGGTTGCGACAACCAGATAGAAAGGAAAGGGGGAAAAGAGGGAGAGAAGCAACCGTGAGTACTCATCCAAAGTACTCGCAAGCAAGGAGCTACACTACATATGCATGGGTATATGTGTAAAGGGGCATATCAGTGGACTGAACTGCAGAATGCCAGAATAAAAGGGGGATAGCTAGTCCTGTCGAAGACTACGCTTCTGGCCATCTCCATCTTGCAGCATGTAGAAGAGAGTAGATTGAAGTCCTCCAAGTAGCATCGCATAGCATAATCCTACCCGGCGACCCCTCCTCGTCGCCCTGTTAGAGAGCGATCACCGGGTTGTATCTGGCACTTGGAAGGGTGTATTTTATTCAGTATCCAGTTCTAGTTGTCATAAGGTCAAGGTACAACTCCGGGTCGTCCTTTTACCGAGGGACACGGCTATTCGAATAGATAAACTTCCCTGCACGGGTGCACCACATAACCCAACACGCTCGATCCCATTTGGCCGGACACACTTTTCTGGGTCATGCCCGGCCTCGTAAGATCAACGCGTCGCAGCCCCACCTAAGCACAACAGAGCGGTCAGCACGCCGGTCTAATCCTAAGCGCGCAGGGGTCTGGGCCCATCGCCCTATGCACACCTGCACGTTGCGAACGCGGCCGCGAGCAGACCTAGCAACCCACACGATCATGGCGGTTACGTCAAAGCGGTCCAACACGGCGTGCGCCACTCAGTCGCTGACGTCACGAAGGCTTCGGCTGATACCACGACGCCGGGATACCCATAACTACTCCCGCGTAGATGGTTAGTGCGTATAGACCAAATGGCCAGACTCAGATCAAATACCAAGATCTCGTTAAGCGTGTTAAGTAACTGCGAACGCCGACCAGGGCCAGGCCCACCTCTCACCTGGGTGGTCTCAACCTGCCCTGTCGCTCCGCCACAAAGATCCACTTGCGGGTACTCCTACGAGCCGACCCGACTTTAGTCATCACATGTGTCATGTATTTAGTATATAAGTATATACCCGTGATCACCGCCTAGGTGATCACGGCCCGATAGTATAGCACAGCAGATGGACAAGAATGTAGGGCCACTGATGGAAAACTAGCATCCTATACTAAGCATGTAGGATTGCAGGTAAAGGTAACAACAGTAGTAGCACGGATAGGCTATGCATCAGGATAGGATATCGGAAAGCAGTAACATACTACACTACTCTAATGTAAGCAGTATAGAGAAGAATAGGCGATATCTGGTGATCAAGGGGGGGGGGGCTTGCCTGGTTGCTCTGGCAAGTAGGAGGGGTCGTCAACTCCGTAGTCGAACTGGGCAGCAGCAGTGTCGGTCTCGTAGTCTACCGGAGAGAAGAGGGGGAAGAAACAGTAAATACAATGCAAACATAAACATGACGATGCGTGACATGACAATGAGCAGTGCGAGGTGTGTCCTAACACGACAGTAGGTGGTACCGGCGAAGGGGGGAACATCCGGGAAAGTATTCCCGCTGTTTCGCGTTTCGGACAGACGGACCGGAGGGGGAGAGTTGCGAGTTTGATAGGTTAGGGAGGTGTGGTGGGCGAACGGACTGCGTATCCGGATTCGTCTCGTCGTTCTGAGCAACTTTCATATTGAAAATATTTTAATCCGAGTTAGGATTAAAAGATATGATTTTTTAAAGATTTTATTAATTTTTGGAATTTAATTAATTATTTAATTTAATTCGAAAATGGATTTATGACGTCAGCATGATGTCATGCTGATGTCAGCAGTCAACGTTGACCGTTGACCTAGTCAACCTGACAGGTGGGTCCCACCTGTCAGGGGCTGTTACCTAATTAACTACTGTTTAGTTAAATTAATTATCTAATTAGATTAATTTAAACAGGATTAATTAACTTAATTAATTTAGTTAATTAATTAATTAATTAATTAAATTTATTTTTATTATTTGTTTTACTATTAATTTTATTTTATTTATTTATTAATTTTTATTAACTAGTTTATTATTATTATTATTATTTTTATTATTTATTATTATTATTATTATTATTATTTTTTCATTTCATTTTCCTTTGTTTTTTTTGTAAACGTTCTGTGGGGGGCGCGGGCCCCGTTTGGCAGTGGCCTCGGGCCATAGCGGGTCGGGCGTCGGGCATAGCCCGAAGGGGCGCTGCGGGCGTGGCCGGCAGGGGCGCATCCGACCGGGCGCCGGCGGCCACAGCAGGGCGCCGGAGCAAGGGGAGGGGGGGTGCCAGTGGCCAGGGGCGGCCGGAGTCAGGCGCGGCGAAGGCCAGCGGGCGCGGGACGCGGCCGGTGCGGCGCATCCGCGGCGGCGCGGACGGCACCGGAGCGGGGCACGGGGAGCGGCGGCCACGCGCGGCCACGGGCGCGTGCGGGGGCGAGGGTGCGGGGCGAAGGCACGGCGCGGTGAGCGCGGTCGTGGGCGTGACCAACGAGGCGGCTGGGCGACGGCGGCCGAGTGCGGCAAGCAGAGGCGGACGCTGGCGCGGTCGGCGAGTGGGAGGGCACCGGCGGTAGCCGCCCGTCTGCACGAGCGGTGGTGGCGCGGGCGAAGCAGAGCCGCGGCGGGGCAGTGGCGATGGGAGGCGGTGACGGGCAGGGGCCCGACGACGGGGTCGGCGCACGGACGATGCGAGCACAGGGCGGGCGCGGGCGGTGCACGACGGGGGGTGGCGCTGCGGGAGCGCGAGTTCGCGCGCAGCCACGGGCGCGGGGCAACGGCGCGGGCCGCGCGGCGGGGCGAGGGAAGGAGAGGAGGGGCGTGGAGGCCGTGGCCTCACCGGGGGTGTAGGGTCACGGCAGTGGGGCTCGGGGAGGAGGTCGAGGACGTCGCGGCGGAGGGGAAGAAGGCCGGCGGGGGGAGGAGGAAGCAGGCCGGTGGGGGGGGGTGCTCCGGCGAGGGCGAGCTCCGGGCGGCGACGGCAACGGGGCGGTCGGCGACGGTGGTCTCCTCTCGATCCCGTTCTGGATCGGGGGAGGGAGGAGGAGATATTTCGGGGGGGGGGGAGTGGGTGGCCGTCGGTGGTGAGTGGGGGGGGGGAGTGGATAAGGAGTGGGGCGGCCGGCTGGGCCTGGGGTTTGGCCCAGTTGGGCCAGGGTGCAGTGGGGGGGGGGCAGTTGGGCCAGGGTCCAGTGGGGGGAGGGGGGTTCCTCCTTTTTTTTCTGTTTGTTTTCTCTGTTGCATTTTCTTTTCTTTTTATTTATTTTCTTTTCTGTTTTATTTCAATTTAAACTATTTAGGCATTTTATAAAAATGTGTTTTCTTCACAATAATTATCAGTGCAATATCTGGCACCCACCGAACATTTTTATTTAAATTTTTGAAAACTTTTATTATTGACATTAATTTGAATTTAGATTTTGGAACGGTTTCGAATCATCGCGAGGTTAACAACAGTAACCGTGGTGATGTGGCATCATTAACGTGAGATTACTGTAGCATGATTATCCGGGCGTTACACTAGGGCAGGGCCGTGCCCCCCTTCCCCCCAGTCCGAATAGGACAAGGAGAGGGGGGCGGCGCCCCCCTTCCTTCCTCCCCTCCACCTCTTCCCCTCTCCCACTCCTAGTCCAACATGGAAAGGGGGGAGTCCTACTCCCGGTAGGAGTAGGACTCCTCCTGGCGCGCCTCTCCTCCCTTGGCCGCCGGCCTCCCCCTTGCTCCTTTATATACGGGGGCAGGGGGCACCTCTCGACACACAATTGATATACGATATTTTAGCCGTGTGCGGTGCCCCCCTCCACCATATTACACCTCGATAATATCGTTGCGCAGCTTAGGCGAAGGCCTGCGTCGGTAGAACATCATCATCGTCACCACGCCGTCGTGCTGACGAAACTCTCCCTCAACACTCAGTTGGATCGGAGTTCGAGGGACGTCATCGAGCTGAACGTGTGCTGAACTCGGAGGTGCCGTGCGTTCGGTACTTGATCGGTCGGATCGTGAAGACGTACGACTACATCAACCGCGTTGTGTTAATGCTTCCGCTTTCGGTCTACGAGGGTAGGTGGACAATACTCTCCCCTCTCGTTGCTATGCATCACCATGATCTTGCGTGTTCGTAGGAATTTTTTTGAAATTACTACGTTCCCCAACAGTGGCATCCGAGCCTGGTTTTATGCGTTGATGCTATGCACGAGTAGAACACAAGTGAGTTGTGGGCGATATAAGTCATACTGCTTACCAGCATGTCATACTTTGGTTCGGCGGTATTGTGAGATGAAGCGGCCCGGACCGACATTACGCGTACGCTTACGCGAGACTGGTTTCACCGTTGCGAGCACTCGTTGCTTAAAGGTGACTGGCGGGTGTCTGTCTCTCTCACTTTAGTTGAACCGAGTGTGGCTACGCCCGGTCCTTGCGAAGGTTAAAACAGCACCAACTTGACAAACTATCATTGTGGTTTTGATGCGTAGGTAAGAACGGTTCTTGCTAAGCCCGTAGCAGCCACGTAAAACTTGCAACAACAAAGTAGAGGACGTCTAACTTGTTTTTGCAGGGCATGTTGTGATGTGATATGGTCAAGACATGATGCTATATTTCATTGTATGAGATGATCATGTTTTTTAACCGAGTTATCGGCAACTGGCAGGAGCCATATGGTTGTCGCTTTATTGTATGCAATGCAATCGCCATGTAATTGTTTTACTTTATCACTAAGCGGTAGCGATAGTCGTAAAAGTAATAGTTGGCGAGACGATAACGATGCTACGATGGAGATCAAGGTGTCGAGCTGGTGACGATGGTGATCATGACGGTGCTTCGGAGATGGAGATCACAAGCACAAGATGATGATGGCCATATCATATCACTGATATTGATTGCATGTGATGTTTATCTTTTATGCATCTTATCTTGCTTTGATTGACGGTAGCATTATAAGATGATCTCTCACTAAAATTTCAAGATAAAAGTGTTCTCCCTGAGTATGCACCGTTGCGAAAGTTCTTCGTGCTGAGACACCACGTGATGATCGGGTGTGATAGGCTCTACGTTCAAATACAACGGGTGCAAAACAGTTGCACACGCGGAATACTCAGGTTAAACTTGACGAGCCTAGCATATGCAGATATGGCCTTGGAACACGGAGACCGGAAGGTCGAGCGTGAATCATATAGTAGATATGATCAACATAGTGATGTTCACCGTTGATACTACTCCATCTCACATGATGATCGGACATGGTTTAGTTGATTTGTATCACTTAATCACTTAGATGATTAGATGGATGTCTATCTAAGTGGGAGTTCTTAAGTAATATGATTAATTGAACTTAAATTTATCATGAACTTAGTCCTGATAGTATTTTGCAAATTATGTTGTAGATCAATAGCTCGCGTTGTTGCTTCCCTGTGTTTATTTTTTGATATATTCCTAGAGAAAAAATTATGTTGAAATATGTTAGTAGCAAAGATGCGGATTGGATCCGTGATCTGAGGATTATCCTCATTGCTGCACAGAAGAATTATGTCCTTGATGCACCGCTAGGTGATAGACCAATTACAGGAGCAGATGCAGACGTTATGAACGTTTGGCTAGCTCAATATGATGACTACTTGATAGTTTAGTGCACCATGCTTAAACGGCTTAGAATCGGGACTTCAAAGACGTTTTGAATATCATGGACCATATGAGATGTTCCAGGAGTTGAAGTTAATATTTCAAGAAAATACCCGAGTTGAGAGATATGAAGTCTCCAACAAGTTCTATAGCTAAAAGATGGAGGAGAATAGCTCAAGCAGTGAGCATGTGCTCAGATTGTCTGGGTACTACAATCGCTTGAATCAAGTGGGAGTTAATCTTCCAGATAAAATAGTGATTGACAGAATTCTCTAGTCACCATCACCAAGTTAGTAGAACTTCGTGATGAACTATAGTATGCAAGGGATGACGAAAGTAATTCCCAAGCTCTTCGTGATGCTGAAATCGACGAAGGTAGAAATCAAGAAAAACATCAAGTGTTAATGGTTGACGAGACCACTAGTTTCAAGAAAAGGGCAAAGGGAAGAAAGGGGAACTTCAAGAAGAACGGCAAGCAAGTTGCTGCTCAAGTGAAGAAGCCTAAGTCTGGTCCTAAGCCTGAGACTAAGTGCTTCTACTGCAAAGGACTGGTCACTGGAAGCGGAACTACCCCACTATTTGGTGGATAAGAAGGATGGCAAAGTGAACAAAGGTATATTGGATATACATGTTATTGATGTGTACTTTACTAGTGTTTATAGCAAACCCTCGGTATTTGATACTGGTTCAGTTGCTAAGAGTAGTAACTTGAAACGGGAGTTGCAGAATAAACAGAGACTAGTAAAAGGCGAGGTGACGATGTGTGTTGGAAGTAGTTCCAAGATTGATATGATCATCATCGCACACTCCCTATACTTTCGGGATTAGTGTTGAAACTAAATAAGTGTTATTTGGTGGTTGCGTTGAGCATGAATATGATTTGATCATGTTTGTTGCAATACGGTTATTCATTTAAATTAGAGAATAATTTTTGTTCTATTTACATGAATAAAACCTTCTATGGTCATACACCCAATAAAATGGTTTGTTGGATCTCGATCGTAGTGATACACATATTCATAATAATGAAGCCAAAAGATGCAAAGTTAATAATGATAGTGCAACTTATTTGTGGCACTGCCATTTAGGTCATATTGGTGTAAAGCGCATGAAGAAACTCCATGCTGATGGGCTTTGGAATCACTTGATTATGAATCACTTGATGCTTGCGAACCGTGCCTCATGGGCAAGATGACTAAAACGCCGTTCTCCGGAACTATGGAGACAGCAACAGATTTGTTGGAAATCATACATACAGATGTATGTGGTCCGATGAATATTGAGGCTCGTAGCAGGTATCATTATTTTCTGACCTTCACAGATGATTTGAGCAGATATGGGTATATCTACTTAATGAAACAGAAGTCTGAAACATTTGAAAAGTTCATATAATTTCAGAGTGAAGTGGAAAATCATCGTACAAGAAAATAAGATTTCTACGATCTGATCGCGGAGACAAATATTTGAGTTACGAGTTTGGTCTTCAATTAAAACAATGTGGAATAGTTTCACAAATTCATGCCACCTGGAACACCACAGCATAATGGTATGTCCGAACGTCATAACCGTACTTCATTGGATATAGTGCAATCTATGATGTTTCTTACCGATTTACCACTATAATTTTGGGGTTATGCATTGGAGACAGCTGCATTCACGTTAAATAGGGTACCATCTAAATCCGTTGAGACGACATCTTATGAACTGTGGTTTGGCAAGAAACCAAAGTTGTCGTTTCTTAAAGTTTGGGGTTGCGATGCTTATGTGAAAAGGTTTCATCCTAATAAGCTCAAACCCAAATCGGAGAAATGTGTCTTCATAGGATACCCAAAGGAGACTGTTGGGTACACCTTCTATCACAGATCCGAAGGCAAGACATTCGTTGCTAAGTATGGATCCTTTCTAGAGAAGGAGTTTCTCTCGAAAGAAGTGAGTGGGAGGAAAGTAGAACTTGATGAGGTAATTGTACCTGCTCCCTTATTGGAAAGTAGTTCATCACAGAAAACTGGTTCCTGTGACAGCTACACCAATTAGTGAGGAAGTAAATGATGTTGATCATGAAACTTCAGATCAAGTTGTTACTGAACCTCGTAGGTCAACCAGAGTAAGATCCGCACCAGAGTGGTACGGTAATCCTGTTCTGGAGGTTATGTTACTAGACCATGACGAACCTACGAACTATGAAGAAGCGATGGTGAGCCCAGATTCCGCAAAATGGCTTGAGGCCATGAAATCTGAGATGGGATCCATGTATGAGAACAAAGTATGGACTTTGATTGACTTGCCAATGATCGGCGAGCCATAAAAATAAATGGATCTTCAAGAGGAAGACGGACGCTGATAGTAGTGTTACTATCTACAAAGCTAGACTTGTCGGAAAAAGGTTTTTTGACAAAGTTCAAAGTGTTGAATACGATGAGATTTTCTCACTCGTAGCGATGCTTAAGTCTGTCTGAATCATGTTAGCAATTGCCGCATTTTATGAAATATGGCAAATGGATAAACAAAACTGCATTCCTTAAATGGATTTATTAAAGAAGAGTTGTATATGATGCAACCAGAAGGTTTTGTCAATCCTAAAAGTGCTAAAAAAATATGCAAGCTCCAGCGATCCATCTATGGACTGGTGCAAGCATCTCGGAGTTGGAATATACGCTTTGATAAGTTGATCAAAGGATATAGTTTTATACAGACTTGCGGTGAAGCCTGTATTTACAAGAAAGTGAGTGGGAGCACTACAGCATTTCTGATAAGTATATGTGAATGACATATTGTTGATCGGAAATAATGTAGAATTATTCTGCAAAAGCATAAAGGAGTGTTTGAAAGGATTTTTTCAAAGAAAGACCTCGGTGAAGCTGCTTACATATTGAGCATCAAGATCTATAGAGATAGATCAAGACGCTTGATATGTTTTTTCAATGAGTACATACCTTAACAAGATTTTGAAGTAGTTCAAAATAGAACAGTCAAAGAAAGAGTTCTTGCCTATGTTACAAGGTGTGAAATTGAGTAAGACTCAAAGCCCGACCACTGCAGAAGATAGAAAGAGAATGAAAGTCATTCCCTATGCCTTGGCCATAGGTTCTATAAAGTATGTCATGCTGTGTACCAGATCTATTGTATACCCTACACTGATTTTGGCAAGGGAGTACAATAGTGATCTAGGAGTAGATCACTGGACAGCGGTCAAAATTATCCTTAGTGGAATAAGGATATGTTTCTCGATTATGGAAGTGACAAAAGGTTCGTCATAAAGGGTTACGTCGATGCAAAGTTTTGACACTAATCTAGATCACTCTAAGTCTCGGTCTAGATACATATTGAAAGTGGGAGCAATTAGCTAGAGTAGCTCCGTGCAGAGCATTGTAGACATAGAAATTTGCAAAATACTTACGGATCTGAATGTGACAGACCCGTTGACTAAAATTATCTCACAATCAAAACATGATCACACCTTAGTACTCTTTGGGTGTTAATCACATAGCGATGTGAACTAGATTATTGACTCTAGTAAACCCTTTGGGTGTTAGTCACATGACAATGTGAACTATGGGTGTTAATCACATGGTGATGTGAACTATTGATGTCAAATCACATGGCGATGTGAACTAGATTATTGACTCTAGTGCAAGTGGGAGACTGAAGGAAATATGCCCTAGAGGCAATAATAAAGTTATTATTTATTTCCTTATACCATGATAAATGTTTATTATTCATGCTAGAATTGTATTAACCGGAAACTTGATACATGTGTGAATACATAGACAAACAGAGTGTCACTACTCTGCCTCTACTTGACTAGCTCGTTAATCAAAGATGGTTATGTTTCCTAGCCATAGACATGAGTTGTCATTTGATTAACGGGATCACTTCATTAGGAGAATGACGTGATTGACTTGACCCATTCCGTTAGCTTAGCACTCGATCGTTTAGTATGTTGCTATTGCTTTCTTCATGACTTATACATGTTCCTATGACTATGAGATTATGCAACTCCCGTTTACCGGAGCAACACTTTGTGTGATACCAAACGTCACAACGTAACTGGGTGATTATAAAGGTGCTCTACAGGTGTCTCCAAAGGTACTTGTTGGGTTGGCATATTTCGAGATTAGGATTTGTCACTCCGATTGTCGGAGAGGTATCTCTGGGCCCACTCGGTAATGCACATCACTATAAGCCTTGCAAGCATTGTAACTAATGAGTTAGTTGCGGGATGATGTATTACGGAACGAGTAAAGAGACTTGCCGGTAACGAGATTGAACTAGGTATCGAGATATCGACGATCAAATCTCGGGCAAGTAACAAACCGATGACAAAGGGAACAACGTATGTTGTTATGCGGTCTGACCGATAAAGATCTTCGTAGAATATGTGGGAGCCAATATGAGCATCCAGGTTCCGCTATTGGTTATTGACCGGAGAGGTGTCTCGGTCATGTCTACATAGTTCTCGAACCCGTAGGGTCCGCACGCTTAACGTTACGATGACAGTTATATTATGAGTTTATATGTTTTGATGTACCGAAGGTTGTTCAGAGTCCCAGATGTGATCACGGACATGACGAGGAGTCTCGAAATGGTCGAGACATAAAGATTGATATATTGGAAGCCTATGTTTGGACATCGGAAGTGTTCCGGGTGAAATCGGGATTTTTCCGGAGTACCGGGAGGTTACCGGAACCCCCCCGGTAACTTAATGGGCCTTAGTGGGCCTAGGTGGAAGAGAGGAGAGGAGGCTAGGGTAGGGCCGCGCCCCCCTTCCCCCCAGTCCGAATAGGACAAGGAGAGGGAGGCAGCGCCCCCCTTCCTTCCTCCCCTCCACCTCTTCCCCTCTTCCACTCCTAGTCCAACATGGAAAGGGGGGGAGTCCTACTCCCGGTAGGAGTAGGACTCCTCCTGGCGCGCCTCTCCTCCCTTGGCCGCCGGCCTCCCCCTTGCTCCTTTATATATGGGGGCAGGGGGGCACCTCTCGACACACAATTGATATACGATATTTTAGCCGTGTGCGGTGCCCCCCCCCACCATATTACACCTCGATAATATCGTTGCGGAGCTTAGGCGAAGCCCTGCGTCTGTAGAACATCATCATCGTCACCACGCCGTCGTGCTGACGAAACTCTCCCTCAACACTCGGCTGGATCGGAGTTCGAGGGACGTCATCGAGCTGAACGTGTGCTGAACTCGGATGTGCCGTGCGTTCGGTACTTGATCGGTCGGATCGTGAAGACGTACAACTACATCAATCGCGTTGTGTTAAGGCTTTCACTTTCGGTCTACGAGGGTACGTCGACAATACTCTCCCCTCTCGTTGCTATGCATCACCATGATCTTGCGTGTTCATAGGAATTTTTTTGAAATTACTACGTTCCCCAACAGAGCCTCCCGAGGCTCAGGACCCCGGTGGCTCGTGAGGAGCGACCCCGTCACCGCGTACCTTCAGCTGCTCCGACATCTCTCCATCAACAAAACCAGGTGACATTTTCCAAGTTCATTTAGCTGGGAGTGCCCCTCGGGCTGCATCATTCCCAGGCCGCGTGGGTCCGTCCCTGTGGCATGTATCTCTTTTGCTTATGTCTTTAGCTTACCTTGCTGGGGGCGCCCCTCAGGCCGCATCATCCCCAAGCCACTCGGGCCTGACCCAGTGGCATGTATCTTTCTGCGTTTACCCAAGTTGATCTGCCTTTCATGCGTAATCTATCTATGATTATCACCTGCTCGATTGCCACCTGCTACGGGTCCACCCCTCTCTCATGCAATTCTCTTGCGCGTTAAAAGGGGGGCTCCTGAGCATCACGACTCAGGAGCTCTTACTGGCTCTCCAGCCCTCACCCCTTGGCCTTGACCACGGCATCGCGACCTGGCATACCAGCGGCGGCTGAGCTCGCTCGAGGGCCGGGAGCTGAGGACGTAGAGCACTTGTACCTAACCGTCTCGCAGGAACACACAACTATCAAAGACCCAAGAACAGGCGCAACCCGCCTTGAGGTAGGGCCTCGTGAGTCCCGCACTGGCTCACGAGTGCCCAGATACACCTCGCAGCCCTGTCGTGCAAGCCACGTGTCAGGGCGGGGCTGTACACGCCCCGGGGGCTCTCCTCAGAGGGAGCCCCCCTCCCACGCACAAGTGGAAGCACCATGCTCCGCGCTGGCCGTCGACACTGCCGAGGAGCGGCTATGCCCGTGCACAAGCGGGAGCACAATGCTCCGCGCTAGTGATAAACAACCGAGGGCGGCTTCACGGTCGTACCAACCTCAGGGAGCCCCAGAGCTCAGCGTCCGGCCTCACCGCAACGCCTCCCCTCGGGAGAGCCGCGCGAGGGGGCTGGGCACGGGGGCTGCGCTCGGGTCACGCCCAAGCATACGCCACCCAACCAGGTCTCCCGGACCTGTTCGTCGCACGCCCCTAACGAGGCCTCGGCAAGGGCAGGTATGGAGATTGTTTGCACGTCAAGGGGTACTCCTGAGCATCGTGACTCAGGAGCCTAACTGGTCACGTAGCCCCTCACTTCTTGGCCCGTCCTGGTCTCCGGTCGGCCCAACAGCGGTTGAGGTATGTGCGGGGCCGGGCTCTGCCGACGTAGAACATTAACCTATCCTCACGCGTTCTTCCTATAAGCTGTTTGTGCATCAAGGGGGACGCCTGAGCATCGTGACGCAGGAGCCTAACTGGTCACGTAGCCCCTCACTCCTTGGTCCGTCCTGGTCTCCGGTCGGCCCAATGGCGGTTGAGGTATGCGCGGGGCCGGGCTCTGCCGACGCAGAACGCAAAGCAGATAGGAAGAAAATCACCAAATCTCAAGGCAAATATTACAAGACATATTGTTCTCGCAACATCAAACGAAAGTTTAACACCTCCACGAGGCCTGATGCATGCTGCAGGGATAAAACAGGAAAGGAGCTACAGGTCACCCCTGAACGCCATCGATGCCCGTGGGTGGCACTCCTCCCTTGGTGGTGTTGCCTTCGCATTGGTCACCGGCCAGAGCTGCAGCAGTGGCCTCACCTCCGGACAAGGGCGCGGAAACAAAGCCGCGAAACTTCTTCAGCAGGGCCTCCACTTGACCTTGCACGGCTGCGGCGGCGGCTGTGCGGTGATCATCAGCCACAGGGTCAAGCAGCTCGTCAAGGCAGGCGTTGGGGTCACGAAGGTGCAGATGGCTGGAGACGCAAGTTAATGCAGCTGAAGAAAGGACGCGAGCTTCTGCCTCAGCCATGGGACCAATACCCTCCACGACTTCCTCGAGCGCCTTCACCAAGAAGGGGAGCAGCTGGGCGGGGCCGTCCTCATCAGTGGTCAGTGGCCTCTCCAAGCCGTTCTCGTAGAGCGTCTTCAGTGCCACGCGAGACCTCTCCTCGAGATCGGCAAAGGCCACGCGGTCTTCAGCCAGGACCGTCGCCTTGGCGTCAAGATCGGCCTCCTTCGCCTTTGCCTCCCGTTCCTGCTCTTCCAGCCGGCTGCGCTCCGCAGCCTGCGCCTTCGCTAGCTCCACCAGCTCGGCGTCGCGGCTCCTGATGGCGTCCTCCCGAGCCTTCATCTCCTCTTCCTTCGCCTGGCGGCCGCGGGCTTCTTCGGCGTGCTGATCACGCATGCTCTTCAGCTCGTTCTCCAGCACTCGGCAGCGGTCGCGGGCGGTCTCGGCATCCTTCAGCGCTGCGTCGCGATTGGCCACAGCTTTGGCGGCGGCTTGCTTCTCCTTCTCGAAGGCGGCCGCGGCCTGGCTCAGCGATGCTCGAACTGCCAAGTCAGAATGAAGCCAGCCAGAGGCCAGCTCCAGGCGCCCGGCAACCAGGCGCGAGTCCGCACTCAGGAGATCTTCCTGTAGCTGGGTCATCTCCGAAAGAGCATGCTCCAAGATAACGGCAGAGGTAGAAGAACCTGGGAGTAGAGGCGTAGCAGCAGGAGGAGGCGACATCACCAAGGCCTGGGAGACTGCGGGCTCCGGAGCCCTCAGGACCTCATCAGCCGAGCCAGACACCGGCACCTCCAGAGCCGGCGGGGCCTCGGGGGCTGACTCCTCCCGACGATGCTCCCCTTGGTCTCGCGAGGGCGACCGGGCGGGGGAAGGGCGAGTGCTGTCATCTCCTTTCTCCACAGAGGGGGGCGCGGCCGCTGTATCGTCCTTCCTTCTCTTCACCGCAGGCGTCGGCCTGATCAACCAAGGGTGGACATCAGGAAATGGCAAGTATAAGCAGGAACAAGGCGAAACTCGAACACTTACTAATCCACCGCAGCGTACTCCACCCTCCGCTTGGGAAGCTTGAAGTCTGAAAGCCTCGAAGCTTGAGGTGTGGGTGCACGGGTTCTGGGAGCAGAGGACGGCGCAACAGAAGGGCCGGAAGCAGCTCCGGGCGGTGTCAAGGCACAGGCCAAATCCCGAGGAATCAGTGACGACATGCTCCTTGTCGGGACGACGGGCGGTTCTCCCTCCTCCTGGTGGGCGTCGACCTCGGTGTCGTCAGGAAGGGTACAGAGGATTTCAGCCTTGCTCAAGGGAGAGGCCTCCCCCATTTCCTCGAGGGTCGCATCCGAGTCCACCTCCTCTTCCTCCCTCCCGCAGGACTCGTCGGAAGACACCTCCACCGGCTTCGGCGCCGCAGGGGCTCCGAACAGCGCAGGCAGCACCAGCCCGCGCGCGTCAAAAGTCGGCCTGGAGGCCACGATTGGCTCCCAGTCCTTGCGGAGGAACAATGGAGTGAAAGCGCTCGGCGGGTACTCCTGGTTATCCCCAACCATGAGGCGCAGGACAGCAGCCAGTTCGTCGTCAGGTAGGCCCCCCGGCCTCAGGCGGATCTTGTCTTCTTCATCTCCAAGCTTCCACAAGGGGCGCGCAAGCGCCTGGAGCGAGGCGACGTGCAACATCAAGAATTCCCTCAAGAGCATGGCCCCTGTGACCTTCGCCGCCTTCGCATTGCCCGGCTTCAGGTCGGTCTGTATCTGCGCCAACACCGACGACACCCGCTTGTCAGCAAGCTCTACGCGAGGCCACCCCTTGTTAAATTGGTGTGCCTCCGTCGGCAACGCCAAACGCGGGTGGATGCACTTGGCGTCCATCATGACCCATTTGGCCCGGATGTTGTCGGCTCTCTTCTCGGTGTTTGAGATCGAGTTGGCTTTTCCGGATGCGACGAAATTGGCGCACCCGGAGACATGTCCATCGCTGACACGAAGGAAGAAGAGGTGGCGCAGAAGAGCCACAGACGGCATCACGCCCAGGTAAGCCTCACAATAGTAGGCGAAGATGGACAGGAGGAGGATAGAGTTGGGATGGAGATGCAACGCCTGCAGCCCGTAGTGGTCAAGGACCTCATAAAAGAAATCGGAGAAGGGAGGAACCAACCCAGCGGAGATGCTACTCGAGAAGAAGGGGAAGAGGGTGCTTCCCTCGGGCTTCGGCACGTCGGAGGCAAGCCGGAGCTCCGTCTTCCCCCATTCATTGCTCTCCCCCGCCGTCAGCAAGCGCATGGAGGCGAGGCTTTTCTCCGTGACATTGGGCGCTTCAAGAGCTGGCTCGTACCAAGTCAGCGCCGAGGAGGGCTTGACCTTGCGCGGCGCCATTAGTCGTGGATGCAGAGCAAGATTGGCGCGGATCTGGAGGTATCGGCGGTGAGGAGCGAGAAAGGGGATCTGAGGCAAGGCGAAAGGGAATAGTGGAGGCAAGTGTTGTCCGCGCCAGCCTTTTGTCAAGTCGAGCAGTTGCCGAGGCAGCATGGGGAAGCGGAGACGCCCACGTCCAATCAACCGCCACGCGTCGACCAAGGCCGCATGCTTTTGGGGCCCGCGGTGCTCCGCGCTTGACCTTTGGCTTCGCCTCGAAGCCAAGCCCGAGCGTGCCTTGGGCCCAGCGGCTACTGTCGGCGTTCTGGGAACGGGGATCCCCAGACTTGCCTACCTGCGGCCCATGGCGTGGCTATGCTAGCAGGCCTGTACGACCCATCTTCACCAACAAGACACTCAAGACCCACGCGAGGGGCTAAGCCTCACGAGGCAGACGATGCGAGACCTCCTCAGGAGCGGCTTCATCAGGCTGCCTCGCGAGGAGCGGAGATATCAAGGCAGGGCGAACCTCGCGAGGCTCTTGTGATGTGAGCCATGACAATCAAGACCAGGCGGGCGCCAGGCGGGCGCCAGCGCGTGCAGCGTCCGTGTTTCCTCTTTGGTGCTAACGAGGCAAGCGCAGGCGCGGAGTACCAAGGCATCAAGCAAAGGTTTCCATATCGGTGCAACGAGACCAAGACCAGTAGGACGGCAGGACGGAGGTCACCATGGAGCCCAAGACGGCGTCACCACCAGAGCCTTTTGCAGGCGAAGACCGCTTTTGTCAGGATAAGCTGTACTAGCTGTCCCCTTTCAAATTGGCCGTTGTTGGCTCCCTTCCCGCTCAATATTTGGGGAGAGGACCAGGGCCTCTATAAATAGGACTAGCCACCACCGTAGGGGATAACTGATCCTGGGGCATCTGATAGCTCACGGAGAAAACCCTTAGCCACACACCGAGAACAAGAACACCTCGACCTCAGGAGGCTGTTCTTCCCCTTGTACTGTTCATCATCAGCCCAAGAGGCAATCCACCACCACCACACTGGAGTAGGGTATTACACCACATCGGTGGCCCGAACCAGTATAAATCTTGTGTCCTTTGTGTTGCGAGTTTGTCGAGTTCGTCCACGAGATCTTAGTGAGCCACGGCGTAGATCGGTAGGGAGGAATCTTCACGTGCACCCTAGTGTTCGAACCTTGAGGGTTTTGCCGGAACCCGTGATCCGACAAATATGTCATCCACATATAATATCAGAAATGCTACAGAGCTCCCACTCACTTTATTGTAAATACAAGCTTCTACAAAAGTCTGTATAAAACCATATGCTTTGATCACCTCATAGAAGCATATATTCCAACTCCGAGATACTTGCACCAGACCATAGATGGATCGCTGGAGCTTGCATACTTTGTTAGCACCTTTAGGATCAACAAAAACCTTCTGGTTGCATCATATACAACTCTTCTTCTAAGAAATCCATTAAGGAATGCAGTTTTGACATC
This sequence comes from Aegilops tauschii subsp. strangulata, assembly GCF_002575655.3. Lineage (NCBI taxonomy): Eukaryota > Viridiplantae > Streptophyta > Magnoliopsida > Poales > Poaceae > Aegilops > Aegilops tauschii. Next base: position 553,783,721 of record NC_053041.3, on the reverse strand, counting down.
CATTTGCCATATTTCATAAAATGCGGCAATTGCTAACACATGATTCGGACAGACTTTAAGCATCGCTACGAGTGAGAAAATCTCATCGTAGTCAACACCTTGAACTTGTCAAAAACCTTTTGCGACAAGTCGAGCTTTGTAGATAGTAACACTACCATCAGTGTTCGTCTTCCTCTCGAAGATCCATTTATTCTCAATGGCTTGCTGATCATTGGGCAAGTCCACCAAAGTCTACACTTTGTTCTCATACATGGATCCTATCTAAGATTTCATGGCCTCAAGCCATCTATCGGAATCTGGGCTCATCATAGCTTCTTCATAGTTTGTAGGTTTGCCATGTTCTAGTAACATGACTTCCAGGACAGGATTACCGTACCACACTCTGTGCAGAATGTGCTCTGTTTGACCTACGAGGTCCAGTAGTAACTTGATCCGAAATTTCATGATCATCATCATTAGCTTCCTCTCTAGTTGGTGTAGGCATCATGAGAACGAATTTCACTGATGTGCTACTTTCCAATTCGAGAGGAGGTAGAATTACCTCATCAAGTTCTACTTTTCTCCCACTCACTTCTTTCAAGAGAAACTCCTTCTCTAGAAAGGTGCCATTCTCGGCAACAAAGATCTTGCCTTCGGATCTGTGGTAGAAGGTGTACCCAATTGTTTCCTTAGGTATCCTATGAAGATGCACTTCTCCGATTTGGGTTCGAGCTTATCAGGCTGAAGCCTTTTGACATAAGTGTCGCAACCCCAAACTTTAAGAAACGACAGCTTAGGTTTGTTGCCAAACCACAATTCATGCGGTGCCATCTCAGCGCATTTAGACGGTGCCCTATTTAACGTGAATGCGACTGTCTCTAATGCATAACCCCAAAACGATAGTGGTAAATCGGTAAGAGACATCATAGATCGCACCATATCTAATAAAGTATAGTTACGACGTTCGGACACACCATTACGCTGTGGTGTTCCACGTGGCGTGAGTTGTGAAACTATTCCACATTGTTTTAAATGAAAGCCAAACTCGTAACTCATATATTCGCCTCCACAATCAGATTTTAGAAACTTTATTTTCTTATTACTATGATTCTCTACTTCACTCTAAAATTCTTTGAACTTTTCAAATGTTTCAGACTTGTGTTTCATTAAGTAGATATCACTGGTGCACGTCGGTCCTAAACAAACGGTTTTTAACCCCTTTCCGTGACGGCATTTGGAACCGTCGCCAAGTGAGTGTGGGCGATAGGGGGGTCCTTCCCACACGACCCAGAAACTGTCGGGGATAGGGAGCCTTGATGCATACAGTTGTCCCTATATAACCGTTTCCGATATCTCGAATATCCCAAACGCTTCATCCTTGCTACTCGTTTGTGCTCGCATTTCCATCGCAGTCGGAGTTTTGTGTTTTTCCTAAAACCAGGCAGATTCCAGGCACGGGAGTTTTCCAGGCATATTCTAGGCATGGGAGTTTTACGATGCCTGGCACATCACAAACAGTTTATGATTATAAACCATGTACGAAAGGTAGACAATCACACACATTTAGTTTTCCCGCACCGTATGTGATAGTGTCTGACATCACACACGCTTTGCAAACGGCAAATGTGTGCATGCTTGCACACATTTACTCTCTGTGAAATGTCTTGGATTATGGTGTATTTCGCAAACGTTTGTGTTTTACAAACCATGTGTGCCGTAGTGACCTGCACAATGTAATTTCGCCCTAATTTAATTGTTGCTATTTAAAATTGTACCTAATTTAATCTTGAAAGTAGGCTATAGCTTTATTCATATCCAACAGGTTCAAACAACCAATGCATTATTCGATTCACAGGTACATATGTTTAAGAATTACATAAGCACCAAATAAAGAATGATGTACCAGGGTTCTATACTTGTACTATTACAAATGGCAAAGAAAGAGGCGACAGACATTCCAGTTGCTGAACAAGGTGAAGCGGAATGGCCCTATTGTGCTCTCTTAGATGCAGAAGGCCTGCAGGACTCTAGTCCAACCCCTTGTGATGGCCGGCCGCCAATCATGTAGTTTGAGAGGTAATCTTGAGTAAACTGCTCCAGGATCCACTTCAAAAGAAAAAAGATTCAGGCATTGTCATCTAACACAACTCATTACGGGCGGTAAAAAGAAGGCTACAAGGTTCTTACTTACCATCCTGTAGTTCACTGTTGTCTTGCATAAAGTGTAAACAAATAATTTGATTGACATCTTTTGACCCATTTTAATAAAAATCTTTATCAGTTTCCTGACTTGATGCTGGTTCATGAATATCTCATTGCCCCATACGCAGAAAGGGTCGAAGTGTGGATCTTTGGCAATGATACATGTACCTAAAAGCACCAAGTTAATATTAGAAGCTAAACAACAATTGAAAAATGATGTAGTACAACACTCAATCCATCCATTATATAAGATTTTATTACATGTATATCTAGACATTATCAGAACATTAAGGTTACACTATTCCTTGTTGCTATGTAGCCTGGGATTGCATATTTAGTCATTCAGTACAATGCATGTTGCTAAACAACAATTAAAAAACGAAAAGGCATGTTAACTGCAATATCCTTAACAACAACCAAATATCGTAATTCATAGTGCTATTGTTGAAACTGTTATTGATGATTTGAACTGCACGACAAATAGTTGCACATATAGAGCATCACATTGTGAAGAACTGAAATAAACAAGTCATAAGGACATCTCTAGGCGATCCTTAAAAAGTTAAAGGACCAAAACCCTTAGTGGATATATATATATATATATATATATATATACTCCAGCAATTTTTGGCCTTTTCTAGTCGATCCCCTAAACTTAAGGTTGTAAACTTCAATTTGATCAAGTTCAAAGCAGGTTCAACTGAAAGTAGCATGCATTCAAACATAAACATAGATAGTTTTGCATAACCGAACATAAAACATAAATTTAAACTAAGCTAAAATACTTTTGGTCGGAGTAGAGGTCGGGCCAATCCTTCCTCGTCATTTATGATGTGCCGCGAGCCGGGTCCGGGCCAGTACCGTCGTTGGGGTCGTTGGGGGAAGGCACTCCTCCACTCGTCGACGTCAATCTCCTCGTCCTTGGGTCCCACCTCGACGCCCTCCGTGCCGCCATCGCCGCCGCCTTCGACCTCGTCATCAGAGGAGATCGTGATAACCTCGCCGCCCTCCATGCCGCCGTCCTCGCCGCCATCGACCTCGTCATCAGAGGAGAGCGCGATAACGTCACCGCCCTCCGCGCCAGCAAAGATCGCCCGCTCCACCTCCACGAGCTCCGGGTGCTGCCGGCGGAGCTCTTGCATGTAGGCCTCGTCGGCGGCCTCGGCATCGAGGCGCTCCCACGCATCGCGGTCCTCCCGCGCCATAGCCGAGCTCACCACCTCTGGCTCTAGCGGAACAAGGTCGACCAGACGTGTGCTGAAGGGGAAATTGAGCCTAGCCGCCGTGCCATGGCAGCAGACCTGCCAGCGGTCGTACTCCATGGCCGCGAGATCGGCCGTGTGGAAGCTACCGAGCCACCGGTGGGTGTGGGTCTCTTGATCTGTGTAATCTCGGCGACCCACGTCCCCCACCGCCGCTGCCGGACCCCGAGGTAGGACTTTGTCGGCTGCCGGGTCCGAGGGAGGACGAGGAAGTCCTGAACCGGCGTAGGGGCGCGGCAGCGGGTGGATCGGGGGACTGGCGACGGCGGATCGGCCCCGCGGAGGACGACGGGGACACCTCGGCGGCCACCTCGCCGACGTCGGGAGAAAAGGCCGCGATAAACCTCTTTTTGGCCATTGGCTCCTCGAGCTCCCTGGCACACAGGCGTTGAGGATGGAGGCACCGGCGATGGTGGCGACCTACCAATGGTTTCGAGGGTCTTTTGTGTCTGTGTGAGCTGAGGTTTTGGGGTGTGTGTGGAGGGGCGGCAAGGTTGTGTTTGAGGAAATACTACGGCAACTGAAAATTTTACTAGGCGGGAGTAACAAGGTGGGGCTACTGAAAATTTGGATCAAGGGCGAGCAGATATTTTTGAGATTGTGAGGGATGCAGAGGCGGGAGTAGAATGCCGGGGCTACTGAAAATTTGAATCAACGAACTGAAGCAGAGCGGGAGTTTTGGGCACTATTGATTGCCGGCAAAACATTGAGATACCTGGTTTTTAAATTCTAGTAAATCCAAAACTCGTTTGAAATTCATGAAACTTGGCATGCTATCATGGAGCGGCATCAACATGCCGTGGTGAAAATTTTGTTCCATTTGGGGCAGGTTTGGGTACAAGCTTCTCACAAACCAGAGCTTCTCACAACAAGGATGATGATTTTGATAGGGAACGTACCACCTTTGGTGACGGGACGATATCTGTTGCCTCTTATTGCTTTCAAATTTTTTCTAGTGTCAACATAGAACAACAGGAGTGTTGTGTCAATTTTTGTGATTTTTCGCGGTTCGTTTGGACATTTTTATGCATTAAATGAGTTTTCAATGCATTTATGTGCATAATTCAAATTTGAACTACAAGCACATGCTCTAGTGGATATAAATTGGTTGATAAATCAAATATGTGTCCTTGGGTGCATGGTTAGGTCCCATGCAAGAAATGGGAATGAATTTCAAACACCAGGGCACCGTTGATTGCCAACAAAACATTGAGATGCCTGGTTTTTAAATTCTATAAACCCAAAACTCGTCTGAAATTCATGAAACTTGGCATGCTATCATGGAGCGGCATCAACATGCCGTGGTAAATTTTTTTTCCCATTTGGGACAGGCTTGTGTATATGCTTCTCACAAACCAGAGCTTCTCACAACAAGCCTGATGGTTTCGGTAGGGAACATACGTCCCACCTTTGGGGACGAAATGATATCTATTGCCTCTTATTGCTTTAATTTTTTTTCTCATGTCAACATAGAACAACAGGAGTGTTGTCTCAATTTTTGGGACTATTCGGGGTTCGTTTGGACATTTTTATGCATTAATTGAGTTTTTAATGCATTTATGTGCATAATTCAAATTTGAACTATGCACATGCACATGCTCCAGTGCATATAAATTGGTTGAAAAATCAAGTCTGTGTCCTTGGGTGCATGCTTAGGTCCCATGCAAGAAATGGGAATGAATTGCAACCACCAGGGCACCGTTGAATGCCGGCAAAACATTGAGATGCCTGGTTTTTAAATACTAGTAAATCCAAAACTCGTCTGAAATTCATGAAACTTGGCATGCTATCATGGAATGGCACCCGACATGCTGTGGCATTTTTCTTGTCCATTTTGAGAGAAGGCGCACTCGAATAATGACAGCCAATAAAGGCATTTTGAAAAAATAGCTGCCACTTTAATATCTCAAACGTTTGTATAATTCAAACCGTGTGCGTTCTGTTAACCATTCACGTGACGCCACGTGTCTTGGTTTTAATGGGTGTAGGAGGCGCCGTGCAGACACCTGCTTGACCTTGACTGAACGGGAGGCATGCGAGCGCAGTCCCGTGCGTAGGCTGACCGAGAGGCGTGCAAGCTGTCCTCCAATGCGCAGGCTCACCGGGAAGCTGATACGTCTCCAACGTATCTATAATTTATGAAGTATTCATGCTATTATATTATCCTTCTAGGATGTTTTATATGCATTTATATGCTATTTTATATGATTTTTGGGACTAACCTATTAACCTAGAGCCCAGTGCCAGTTTCTGTTTTTTCCTTGTTTTTGAGTATCGCAGAAAAGGAAAACCAAACGGAGTCCAATTGACCTGAAACTTGACGGAGCTTATTTTTGGACCAGAAGAAGGCCATGGAGTAAAGGAGTTGGGCTAGAAGAGTCCCGGGCTGCCCACGAGGGTGGGAGGCGCGCCCACCCCCTGGGCACGCCCCCTACCTCGTGGACAGCCCGGAGACCCCCCTGACTTGTTCTCGACGCCAAAACCTCTTATATATACAGAAACCTCCAGAAAATAACCTAGATCAGGAGTTCTGCCACCGCAAGCCTCTATAGCCACCAAAAACCAATCGAGACCCTGTTCCGGCACCCTGCTGGAGGGGGGATCCCTCACCGGTGGCCATCTTCATCATCCCGGCGCTCTCCTTGACGAGGAGGGAGTAGTTCACCCTCGGGGCTGAGGGTATGTACCAGTAGCTATGTGTTTGATCTCTCTCTCTCTCTCGTGTTCTTGATTCGGCATGATCTTGATGTATCGCGAGCTTTGCTATTATAGTTGGATCTTATGATGTTTCTCCCCCTCTACTCTCTTGTAACGGATTGAGTTTTCCCTTTGAAGTTATCTTATCGGATTGAGTCTTTAAGGATTTGAGAACACTTTATGTATGTCTTGCATGTGCTTATCTGTGGTGACAATGGGATATTCAAGTGATCCACTTGATATATGTTTTGGTGATCAACTTGTGGGTTCCGTAACATTGTGAACTTATGCATAGAGGTTGGCACACGTTTTCGTCTTGACTCTCCGGTAGAAACTTTGGGGCACTCTTTGAAGTTCTTTGTGTTGGTCGAATAGATGAATCTGAGATTGTGTGATGCATATCGTATAATCATACCCACGGATACTTGAGGTGACATTGGAGTATCTAGGTGACATTAGGGGTTTGGTTGATATGTGTCTTAAGGTGTTATTCTAGTACGAACTCTATGATAGATCGAATAGAAAGAATAACTTCATGTTATTTTACTACGGACTCTTGAATAGATCGATCAGAAAGGATAACTTTGAGGTGGTATCATACCCTACAATAATCTCTTCATTTGTTCTCCGCTATTAGTCACTTTGGAGTGACTCTTTGTTGCATGTTGAGGGATAGTTATATGATCCAATTATGTTATTATTGTTGAGAGAACTTGCACTAGTGAAAGTATGAACCCTAGGACTTGTTTCCTAGCATTGCAATACCGTTTATGCTCACTTTTACCACTTGTTACCTTGCTGTTTTTATATTTTCAGATTACAAAAACCTATATCTACCATCCATATTGCACTTGTATCACCATCTCTTCGCCAAACTAGTGCACCTATACAATTTACCATTGCATTGGGTGTGTTGGGGACACAAGAGACTCTTTGTTATTTGGTTGCAGGGTTGCTTGAGAGAGACCATCTTCATCCTACGCCTCCCACGGATTGATAAACCTTAGGTCATCCACTTGAGGGAAATTTGCTACTGTCCTACAAACCTCTGCACTTGGAGGCCCAACAACGTCTATAAGAAGAAGGTTGCGTAGTAGACATCAAGCTCTTTTCTGGCGCCGTTGCCAGGGAGGTTAGTGCTTGAAGGTATATCTTTAGATCTTTCAATCAAATCTTTTTGTTTCTTGTTTTATGACTAGTTTAGTTTATAAAAGAAAACTACAAAAAATGGAATTAAGGGTGCCTCATATGCTTCATCTTTTTAATATCTTTCGTGAAAATGATGGGAAGGAAAATTGTGCTCAAGTACTAGAAGAAGAATTACATAGAATGCTTGGCATAAAATATGTGAATGATGAGCATGATTGCAATGTTGTCAATATGAATTCTTTGAATACCCATGATGCTAGTGATATGCAAAGGGATGCTATGTTTGATGAAGATGATATGTTTTGTCCCCCAAGTTTTGATGAGCAAATTTATTATGATGAAAGCATGCCTCCTATTTATGATGATTATTGTGATGACACGTATGCTATAAAGAATAAAGATAACCATGAAACTTGTCATCATGATTTTAATTTTCAATTGGATTATGCTTCACATGATAGTTATTTTGTTGAGTTTGCTCCCACTACTATTGATAAGAATAAATTTGCTTATGTGGAGAGTAGTAAAATTTCTATGCAAGTAGATCATGAAAAGAATGCTTTATGTGCTGGTTATATTGTTGAATTCATTCATGATGCTACTGAAATTATTATGAGGGAGGAATATATGCTTGTAGGAATTGCAATAATATCAAGTTTCCTTTCTATGTGTTAAAAGTTTTGAAGTTATGCTTGTTTTGCCTTCCTATGCTAGTTGATTATTGTTCTCATAAGTTGTTTGCTCACAAAATCCCTATGCATAGGAAGTGGGTTAGACTTAAATGTGCTAGTCATATTCTTCATGATGCTCTCTTTATGTTTCAATTCTTATCTTTTAGGTGAGCATCATTGAAATCATGCCTAGCTAGGGGCGTTAAACGTTAGCGCTTGTTGGGAGGCAACCCAATTTTATTTTTGTTCCTTGATTTTTGTTCCTGTTAAGTAATAAATAAATCATCTAGCCTCTGGTTAGATGTGGTTTTATGTTTTAATTAGTGTTTGTGCCAAGTAAGACCTATAGGATCTTCTTGGATGATAATTATTTGATCTTGCTGAAAAAGACAGAAAATTTCTGATCACGACAACAATTGTTAAAAATCACCAGAAAGCGATAAAATACTGATTCCAATTGCAGTAGATCAATAATCAAATTATCTAGGTCTTCCTGTTTTGGCAGATTTTTCTGAGTTCCAGAAGTTTGCGTTTGATGCAGATTACTACAGACTGTTCTGTTTTTGACAGATTCTGTTTTCTATGTGTTGTTTGCTTATTTTGATGAATCTATGAGCAGTATCGGAGGGTATGAACCATAGAGGAGTTGGAATACAGTAGATATTACACCAATATGAATTTATATTGAGTTCACAACAGTACCTAAGTGGTGATTTATTTTCTTATACTAACGGAGCTCATAAGATTTTCTGTTGAGTTTTGTGTTGTGAAGTTTTCAAGTTTTGGGTAAAGACTCGATGGACTATGGAATAAGGAGTGGCAAGAGCCTAATCTTGGGGATTCCCAAGACACCCCAAGTTAATATTCAAGTACAACCAAGAGCCTAAGCTTGGGGATGCCCCGGATGGCATCCACTCTTTCGTCTTCGTTCATCGGTAACTTTACTTGGAGCTATATTTTTATTCACCACATGATATGTGTTTTGCTTGGAGCGTCATTTTATTTTGTTAGTATTTGCTTGCTGTTATTTAGAATAATGTTTTGCATCTCTATTTTCAATAAAAACGTCAAGGATAGCCTTTACCATGCTTATTTTGCAAGTACACATGTTGCTGTTTCAAAACAGAAAGTTCACCGCTGTTGCAAAAATTCCCTAGAAAAGTCAGAATATGATAAAATGTTGAAACTTTTTGCATAATAAGCTCTGATAAATTTTCTACAGTGTGGTAGAATTTCATAATGTTTGGAGTTAGGGAAGTATGATGAATCTTGCATTCTTTACAGACTGTACTGTTTTGGCAGATTGCTGTTATGTTTGCATTGTTTGCATATGTTTGCTTGTTTAATGATTCTATTTGAGGATAGGAGTATTAAATATGCAGAGGCATTTAGTATGCAATGTTGAATAATAATTTTAGTGATTTGTTACAGTAGAAAATGATAAGGTTTTTGCATTGGTTTATACTAACTTATCTCGCGAGTTCTTGTTGAGTTTGGTGTGGATGAAGCTTTCGAGATTTAGGAAACTGTGATATGAGAGGAATTAAGGAGACACAAAAGCTCAAGCTTGGGGATGCCCAAGGCACCCCAAGATAATATTTCAAGAAGTCTCAAGAATCTAAGCTTGGGGATGCCCCGGTAGGCATCCCACCTTTCTTCTTCAACAATTATCGGTTAGTATCGGTTGAGCCTAAGTTTTTGCTTCTTCACATGATGAGTGCTATTTTTATTTTGTTTTGCTTGCTGTTTGAAAAATATCCCAAGATCTGAAATTCTTATATGAGAGAGAGTCTTCACAAAGCTACATAATTATTTAACTATTCATTGATCTTCACTTATATCTTTTTGGAGTAGTTTATCATTTACTTGTGTGCTTCACTTATATCCTATGAGTAAATGGTTGAATGATTTGAATGTCATAAATCTGAAAATTATATATGTTTCATATGCCTTTCCCATGGGGAGTAATGCCTTCACATATAAGAAGTAGAGGTGGTAAATTTTTTGAAGGTTAGCAAACATTGTATTGGTCACTTGAACAATTCATGAAAGAATATTGAAGGAAGAGAGATTTCACATATAAATATACTATCTTGGACATCTTCTATGATTGTGAGCCCCATTAATTATTTTCAAACCTGAGCAAATTAGTTGAAGTTGGACAAGCAAGACAACATAATGAGTTATGCTTGGGTATATTTGTATAGAAGTTATATTGTTATGGATCCTCTAACATGTGGTGCTTGCTATTTAGAATCCTTTGCTAGCCAAAATACCTGTACTAAGCGGGAATACTGCTTGTGCATCAAAATTCCTTGAACCAAGTTTGTTCCATGAGTGTCCACCATATCTACCTATATGCGGTATTTACCTGCCGTTCCAAGTAAATTTGCATGTGCCAAACTCTAAACCTTCAAATAATAATCTGTTTTGTATGCCCGAATCGCTCGTGTAGCGACTAGGGGCTGTCAGTATCTTCCATGCTAGGTGGGTTATTCTCACGATGAGTGGACTCCGCTCATCATTCACAAATAATTTAAAAAGCACTTAAAAAGCAGTCTATTTTTGAGTGTTGACTGTTTTCGAGTGTTGACAGTTTTTTTGCCACGACTTCCACGAATGTCATTCCCTGATGAAACTTGGCAAGCACTTAAAACATTTACAATTTTTTGGCACCAAAATTTTCTTGAATTTTTTGAAGTTTTTTTAGACTTTCCTATTCATGGTGGTATGATAAGAGCTAAAACTCAGATGGGCACTTACCAACAGTTTTGTCATGAATGCAAGTGACATTGACATACATGTGATGTTTTTCCAAAAAATTTGGTATCTTATTTGCATTTTTATGATTTAGTATGAATTAGTTATGAAGTTCTCAAAGTGACAGTCAAACGGTCAAAGGGCAAAAGCACAAGATGACGAAGTGAGTCGGGCAAGACCACGTGTTTTCAAAAACTAGGGGCAATTCAGTTGAGGGGGACACAATTAAGGGTATAAATACAATTATCCCAAAATTATAGATACTTAGAGACGTATTAGCATCCCCAAGCTTAATTCTTGCTCGTCCTCAAGTAGGTAAATGATAAAAACAGAATTTTTGATGTGGAATGCTGCCTAACATGCTCATCTCATATTATTTTCTTTGTAGCATGGACATTTGGACTTTTATATGGTTCAAAGCAATAGTCTAGTTTTGACATGAGACTTAAATACTCAAGCATATCAACAAGCAACCAAGTCTTTCAAAATATCAATGCTAAAATAAGTTATCCCTAGCCCATTATGCTCATTCATTGATCCATTCATGAAACACACTTGCATATTAGCTACACCCGATGCTCAAGTACGATCATAGTGCCCCATAGTTGGTTCTTTATAAGAGAAGATGGAGACTCAAGTTAAGAATAAAAATTGCATAAAGTAAAAGAAAGGCCCTTCGCGGAGGGAAGTAGGGATTTTTAGAGGTGGCAGAGCTCAAAGCAAAAAAGATAGAGATAAAAACATTTTGGGAGGCATGCTTTTCCTGTCAACGAGAACGATCGAGTAGTTCCCAATACTTTCCATGCTAGATATATCATAGGCGGTTTCCAAACAGAAATTAAAGTTTATTCCTTTTTCAACCATACTTTCACTTTCCATGGCTAGCCGTATCCACGGGTGCCTTCCATACCAACACTTTCCAAGGAATTTATTATTTGACAACATAAAGTAAATTCATTTTTCATTTCGGGACTCGGCATCCCTAATACCTTTGCCTTACTCTCGTGCAATGACAAGTGATTAAACACTCATCGTGAGAATAACATATCTAGCATGGAAATATATTAGCCACCCCCTACCGTTTCATGAGCGGTACGAGCACACAAAAGAGAAATTTATTATGAAAATTAGAGATGGCACATACAAATTTGCTTAGAACGGCAAAAGAATACCACATATAGGTAGGTATGGTGGACTCATGTGGCAAAACTGGTTTAAAGGATTTTGGATGCACAAGTAGTGATCGTACTTAGTGCAATGTGAAGCCTATCAAAAGGTTGAGAAGCGACCAACCAAGAAACGAAAAATCTCATAAGCGAGCATTAAGCACAATTAACACCGAATAATGCACCACAAGTAGGATGTAATTTCATCGCATAACTATTGACTTTTAGGGCATATTCCCAATAATAAGTGGCAAAGCTCTGTTGGAAGTATGCCCTATAGGCAATAATAAAGAGGTTATAATTATATTTCCTTGTTCATGATAATCGTTATTATCCATGCTATAACTGTATTGACCACAAACTCAAATGCATGTGTGGATACATAGACAACAACATAAACCTAGTAAGCCTCTACCGGACTAGCTCGTTGATGAAAGATGGCTATGGTTTCCTAGCCATGGACATGAGTTCATCATTAGGAGAATGATGTGATGGACAAGACCCAAACTATGAATGTAGCATATGAACGTATCAAGTTTATAGCTATCGTTTTCTGCATGTAAAGTATAAGAAATTAATCGGTCAGTTGAATATTCGGGATCATGCAACTCACTGACACCGGAGGAGTACCTTGTGTGTACCAAACGTTGCAACGTAACTGGGTGACTATAAAGGTGCTCTACAGGTATCTCCGAGGGTGTCTGTTGAGTTGATATGGATCAAGACTGGGATTTGCACTCTGTATGATGGAGAGGTATCTCAGAGCCCACTAGGTAATACAACATCATAAGAAGCTTGCAAGCAATGTGACTAATGAGTTAGCCACGGGATCTTGTATTACGGAATGAGTAAAGAGACTTGTCGATAACGAGATTGAACTAGGTATATAGATGCCGACGATCGAATATCGGGCAAGTAATATATCGATAGACAAAGGGAACTACATTTGGGATTAGCTGAGTCCTTGACATCGAGGTTCGACCGATAAGATCTTCATAGAATATGTGGGAACCAATATGGGCATCCAGGTCCCGCTATTGGTTATTGACCGTAGAGGTGTCTTGGTCATGTCTGCATAGTTCTCGAACCCGCAGGGTCTACACACTTAACATTTGGTGACGATATAAGCATAGTTGAGTCATTATGGTGGTTACCGAAGGTTGTTTGGAGTCCCGGATGAGATCCCGGACATGACGAGGAACTCCGGAATGGTTCGGAGGTGAAGATTGATATATTGGACGAAGGGTATTGGAGTATGGAATTGTTCCAGGGGTACCAGGTGATGACCAGCATGACCGAAAGGGGTTTCGGGGGGCCCCGACAAGTGTTGGGGGCCTCATGGGCCAAGGGGAGGGGGCACACCAACCCACTAAGGGGCTGTGCGCCCCCACACCCCATCCCACGTTGCCAGAAGGGGTGGGGGCGCCTCCCTAGGGTTTTCCCTTCACCTGGGTTTAGGGCCAAGTCTCCTAAGGGGAGGGCCAAAATGCATCTAGGGTTTCCCATCCCTTGTGGCCGCCGCCCCCCTAGATGGGATCTAGGGCGCCCCTCCTCCTCCCTCCCCCTATATATAGAGGGGTAGAGGGAGGGCAGCCGCACCCATCTATGCCATGGCGCTGCCCTCCCTCTCCCTCGTAGTTCTTCCTCCTCTCCATAGTGCTTAGCGAAGCTCTGCCGAGATTTCTCCACCACCACCGCCACCACGTCGTCGTGCTGCCGGAGGCCTCGAGCTAATACTTCACCATCGCTCACTGGATCAAGGAGGTGAAGGCACCATCAAGCCGTATGTGTGTTGAACGCGGATGTGCCATCCGTTCGGCGCTAGATCGGGAGTTCGCGGGACGGATTGTGATTGGATTGCGAAGACGTTCGACTACATCAACCACATTTCTTAATGCTTCCGCTTAGCGATCTACAAGGGTATGCAGATGCAATCTCTCCTCTCGTAGATGTCCATCTCCTAGATTGATCTTGGTGCGCATAGGAAAACTTTTGTTTCCCATGCAACGTTCCCAAAAGTGGCATCAGAGCTAGGTCTATGTGTAGATGACATCACGAGTAGAACACAAAGGAGTTTGTGGGCGTTGATATTCAGATTGCTTCCTTCCTTGGCCTTTTCTTGATTCGGCGGTATTGTGGGATGAAGCGGCCTGGACCAACTTTACATGTCCACGTACATGAGACCGGTTCCATCGACAGACATGTGTCTTTGTTGCATAAAGATGGCTGGCGGGTGTCTGTCTCTCCCACCTTAGTTGAATCGGATTCGACAAAGGCGGTCCTTGTAAAAGGTTAAATAGAAACTTGCATATTACCGTTGTGGCTTTGCGTAGGTAAGAATCGTTTTTGCTAGATACCCATAGCAGCCACGTAAAACATGCAACAACAATTAGAGGACGTCTAACTTGTTTTTGCAGGGTATGTTGTGATATGATATGGCCAAGGACATGATGAAATATATTTGATGTATGAGATGATCATGTTTGTAATAGTTTAATCGAGTTGCATGTTGATGCATACGGCAACTGGCAGGAGCCATAGGTTTGTCTTTAATTATTGTATGACCTGCGTGTCAATCATTAAACGCTATGTCATGCTATACTTTATCTCTAGGTGGTAACAATAGCAGTAGAAGCATGGTTGGCGTGACAACCCCGATGGCGGCACAATGATGGAGATCATGGTGTCATGCTAGTGACAATGGAGATCATGCCGGTGCTTTGGAAATGGAGATCAAAAGCACAAGTTGATGGCCATATCATGTCACTTATGATTTGCATGTGATGTTAATCCTTTTATGCATATTATTTTGCTTAGGACGATGGTAGCATTATAAGGTGATCCCTCACTAAAATTTCAAGATAAAATTGTGTTCTCCCCAAGTGTGCACTATTGTGAAAGTTCGTCAAGCATCACCTGATGATCGGGTGTGATAGACTCTATGTTCGCATACAACGAGTGCAAGCCAGTTTTGCACATGCGGAACACTTGGGTTAAACTTGACGAGCCTAGCATGTACAGACATGGCCTCGGAACACAAGAGACCGAAAGGTCGAACACGAGTCATATAGTAGATATGATCAACATAGAGATGTTCACCACTGAAACCACCTCATCTCACGTGATGATCGGACTTGGGTTGGTGAATTTGGATCGTGTTGCACTCGGACAACCGGAGGGATGTTGATTTGAGTGGGATTTCTTAGGTTATATGATTAATTGAACTCATTTATCATGAGCAATAGTCTAAGTTATCCTTGCAAACTTATGTTGTAGATCAATGGCTCGCGCAGTAGCTCCCCTGAATTTCAATGCGTTCCTAGAGAAAGCTAAGCTGAAAGATGATGGAAGTAACTTTGTGGACTGGGCCCATAATCCAAGGATTATACTCACGACTGCCCAAAAATCTTATGTCCTTGATGCACCGCTTGGTGCTCCACCCCCTCCAGCGACTATAGACGTTGTGAACACCTGGCAATCGCGTGTTGATGACTACTCAATAGTTCAGTGCGCCATGTTGTATGGCTTAGAATCGGGACTTCAAATGTGTTTTGAACTTCATGGAGCATATGAGATGTTCCAGGAGTTGAAGTTTATCTTTGAGAAGAATGTCCAGATCGAGAGGTATGAGACCTCTGATAAGTTCTATGCTTGCAAGATGGAGGAGAACGGGTCTGTCAGTGAGCACATACTTAGAATGTCTGGGTACTACAACCATCTGGCTAAGTTGGGAGTTGAGCTCCCGCCAGAGGCTGTCACTGACAGAGTTCTTCAATCGCTACCATGTAGCTACAAGATCTTTGTGTTGAACTATAACATGCAAGGGATGAACAAGTTAGTCTCCGAGCTGTTCGCGATGCTGAAAGTCGCTGAGTCAGACATCCAGAAGGAGCATCAAGTGTTGATGGTGAATAAAACCACTAGTTTCAAGAAGAGCAAGGGACAGAAGGGAAACTTCAAGAAGGGTGGCAAAGCAGTTGCTCCTCCCGTGAAGAAACCCAAGGCTGGACCCAAGCCGGAAACTGAGTGCTTCTATTGCAAGGGAACTGGCCACTGGAAGCGGAACTGGCCCAAGTATCTGGCCGACAAGAAGGGGGCCAATGTCAACAAAGGTATATGTGATATACATGTTATTGATGTGTACCTTACCAACTCTCGTTGTAGTGCCTGGGTATTTGCTAACGGTTCGGTTGCTCACATTTGCAACTCAAAACAGGAACTACGAAATAGACGGAGGCTGGCAGAGGACGAAGTGACGATGCGCGTGGGAAATGGTTCCAAGGTTGATGTGATCACCGTCGGCACGCTCGCTCTTCGATTACCATCTGGATTAGTGATGAACCTGAATAATTGTTATCTAGTGCCTGCGTTGAGCATGAACATTATATCTGGATCTTGTTTAATGCGATTTGGTTACTCATTTAAATCACAAGGGTTGTTCTATTTATATGGGTAATATCTTTTATGGTCACGCACCCATTGTGAGGGGTTTATTCTTATTGAATCTCGATAGTGATGATACACATGTTCATAACATTGATGCCAAAAGATATAGAGTTGATAATGATAGTACCACTTTCTTGTGGCACTGCCGCTTAGGTCATATGGGTGTAAAGCGCATGAAGAAATTCCATGCTGATGGACTTTTGGAATCACTTGATTATGAATCACTTGATACTTGCGAACCATGCCTCATGGGCAAGATGACTAAGACTCCATTCTCCGGAACAATGGAGCGAGCCACTGACTTATTGGAAATCATACATACTGATGTATGCGGTCCGATGAGCGTTGACGCGCGTGATAGATATTTACTTTCTCACCTTCATTGATGATTTGAGTAGATATGGGTATATTTACTTAATGAATCATAAGTCTGAAACGTTTGAAAACTTCAAGCAATTTCATAGTGAAGTTGAGAATCATCGTAACAAGAAGATCAAATTCCTATGATCTGATCGAGGGGCAGCGTATCTGAGTTATGAGTTTGGCAATCACTTAAGACGATGTGGAATTTTTTCACAGTTGACACCACCTGGAACACCACAGCGTAATGGCGTGTTCGAACGTCGTAATCATACCATATTGGATATGGTGCATTCTATGATGTCTCTTGCTGATCTGCCACTATCATTTTGGGGTTATGCGTTAGAGACAGTTGCATTCACTTTAAATAGGGCACCATCTATGTCCGTGGAGACGACACCGTATGAACTATGGTTTGGCAAGAAATCTAAGTTGTCGTTTCTTAAGGTTTGGGGCTGCGATGCTTATGTCAAAAGGAGTCAGCCGAAAAAGCTTGAACCCAAAGCGGACAAATGCGTCTTCATAGGATACCCAAAAGAGACGGTTGGGTATACCTTCCATCTCATCTGAAGGCAAAATGTTTGTCGCTAAGAACGTGTCCTTTCTCGAGAAAGAGTTTCTCTCGAAAGAATTGAGTGGGAAGAAGATAGAACTTGATGAGTTTGTTGAACCTTTACTTCAACCAGAGAGTAGCACATCATAGAAAGATGTTTATGTGGAACCTACGTCAGTTGAATAGGAAGCTAATGATGATGATCATGAAGCTTCGGATCAAGTTACTATCTAACCTCGTAGGTCAACAAGGGTACGTACAACTCCTGGGTGGTACGGTAACCCTGTCTTAGAGGTCATGTTGTTGGACAACGGTGAACCTACAAGCTATGGAGAAGTGATGGTGGGCCCGGATTCCGACAAATGGTTAGAGGCCATGAAATCCAAGATGGGATCCAAGTATGAAAACAAAGTATGGACTTTGGAAGTATTACCTGAAGGGCAAAAGGCCATTCAGAATAAATGGATCTTCAAGAAGAAGACGGACATGGACGGTAATGTCACCGTCTATAAAGCTCGACTTATTGCAAATGGGTTTTCACAAGTTCAAGGAGTTGACTACGATGAGACTTTCTCACCCATAGCGATGCTTAAGTCCGTTAGAATCATGTTAGCAATACCTGCATAATTCGATTATGAAATTTGGCAGATGGATGTCAAAACAACATTCTTAAGGGTTTCCTTAAGGAAGAGTTGTATATGATGCAACTGGAAGGTTTTGTCGATCCAGAGAATGCTGACAAAGTGAAACATTTATCCGGATCAGTCCTTGCCCTTTGACACTGATCCGGATGACTCTAAGTCTCTAACTGGATACATACATATATATATATATATATATATTCTAAATGGGGGAGCGGTAAGCTGGTGCAGTTCCAAGCAAAGCATGGTTGCTGATTCTACATGCGAAGCGGAGTACATAGCAGCCTCAGAGGCAGCAAAGGAAGGTGTCTGAATGAAGCAGTTCATGACAGATCCTGGAGTTGTGCCACTAAACCCAATTGACTCTGTTCTGTGACAACACTGGTGCCATTGCTCTAGCCAAGGAACCAAGGTTTCACAAGAGGACCAGACACATAAAGCGACACTTCAAATCCATCCGTCATGCAGTCAAGGAGGAGGAAATAAACATTTGCAAAGTACATACATATCTGAATGTTGCAGATCCGTTGACTAAACCTCTTCCACGGGCAAAACATGATCAACACCAGAACTCTATGGGTGTTAGATTTATTACCATGTAATGCTAGATTATTAACTCTAGTGCAAGTGGGAGATTGTTGGAAATATGCCCTAGAGGAAATAATAAAGTGGTTATTGTTATATCTACTTGTTCATGATAATCATTTATTATCCATGCTATAATTGTATTGACCGAAAACTCAAATGCATGTGTGGATACATAGACAACAACATGTCCCTAGTAAGCCTCTACCGGACTAGCTCGTTGAGCAAAGATGGCTATGGTTTCCTAGCCATGGACATGAGTTGTCATTTGATAATGGGATCACATCATTAGGAGAATGATGCGATGGACAAGACCTAAACTATGAACATAGCATATGATCGTGTCAAGTTTATTGCTATCATTTTTTGCATGCCAAGTATATGTTCCTATGACCATGAGATCATGAAACTCACTGACACCGGAGGAGTACCTTGTGTGTACCAAACGTCGCAACATAACTGAGTGACTATAAAGGTGCTCTATAGGTATCTCCGAGGGTGTCTGTTGAGTTGGCATGGATCAAGATTGGGATTTGTCACTCCGTATGACGGAGAGGTATCTCAGGGCCCACTCAGTAATACAACATCACAAGAAGCTTGCAAGCAATGTGACTAATGAGTTAGCCACGGGATCTTGTATTACGGAATGATTAAAGAGACTTGCCGGTAATGAGATTGAACTAGGTATAGAGATACCGACGATCGAATCTCGGGCAAGTAACATACCGATAGACAAAGGGAACTACAAACGGGATTAGCTGAATCCTTGACACTGAGGTTCGATCGATAAGATCTTCGTAGAATATGTGGGAACCAATATGGGCATCCAGGTCCCGCTATTGGTTATTGACCGTAGAGGTGTCTCGGTCATGTCTGCATAGTTCTCGAACCCGCAGGGTCTACACACTTAACATTTGGTGATGATATAAGTATAGTTGAGTCATTATGGTGGTTACCAAAGGTTGTACGGAGTCCCGGATGAGATCCCGGACGTGATGAGGAACTCCGAAATGTTCCGGAGGTGAAGATTGATATATTGGACGAAGGGTATTGGAGTCCGGAATTGTTCCGGGGTTACCAGGCGATGACCAGCATGACCGAAAGGGGTTTCGGGTGGCCCCAACAAGTGGTGGGGGCCTGATAGGCCAAGCGAAGGGGGCACACACTAAAAAAAAGACACATCCATGACATTTTGGGCCGAACGAATTTTTTTCTATCATGCTTATGACACTTCTATGACGATAACTGTGACAAAACCTGGTATCATCATAGATGTGGTGGGCTCCTACTTCTATGACAAAAAATCATGACAGAAAATGGGCTGTTCGTCCTGGGCGGGCCGGAGATGCACCTGCATGACATTCTTTGGGCCGTCCATGATGGAAAAAATCATGGTAGAAGCAAGGGCGAGGAAAATATCGCGGAGTTCCCGGTTACGGTGGGTGGTCAGGGCCGAGCAATGCACGAAGGTTTGCGCGTTTCTCTCATACACGTACGCGCATGTGTGCGAGGCGTTGCGCTCTAACTGAACCCGAGCGAGGCATTCGCTTACTGAACCCGAGCGATTGCACTGGCTACGTTACTGAACCCTAGTGATCGATCCCTGGCTGTTAACTGAACCCAAGCGATTCCTTCGCTACTGCTGTTAACTGAAGCCGATCGAAGCTGCCTCTTGATGAATAGTTCCCG
Organism: Aegilops tauschii subsp. strangulata; assembly: GCF_002575655.3. Taxonomy (NCBI): domain Eukaryota; kingdom Viridiplantae; phylum Streptophyta; class Magnoliopsida; order Poales; family Poaceae; genus Aegilops; species Aegilops tauschii. Next base: position 553,763,561 of record NC_053041.3, on the reverse strand, counting down.
GTGGGGGTTGGATGAATAGGATCCCGTGGTAGTAGAGGTCGTTGCCGCTGGATGAAGAGGACCCCGATTGAGGAGGTGGGGGTGGATGAACAGTAGCTGGTGGAGGGACCCCGTGGAGGGCTGGTTGAATAGGACCCCGTGGAGGACTGGTTGAATAGGAGCCGGTGGAGCCTGGATGAACAGGACCCCGTGGAGGGATGGATGAACAGTAGCCAGTGGAGGCTGGATGGACATGACCCCGTGGATGAACAGTAGCTGGTGGAGGCTGGAGGAAGTCGATGGTGGATGAACAATAGCCCGTGGAGTCCCGTTTTGCGGTACGCCACACCCCTCCCGATGAATAGGATCCCATTTCAACCGTAGGAGCTCCAACACAAGTCTGTTTCCTCCGTTTTGCGGTACACCACACCCCTCCCGATCAACAGGACCCCGTTTCGACCGTACGCGGTCGAACACAAGTCCGTTTCCTCCGTTTTGTGGTACGCCACACCCCTCCCGATCAACAGCACCACGATTCGACCATAGGCACTCGAATAGAAGTCTATTTCCTCGTTTTGCAGTACGCCAGACCCTTCTCGATGAACATGACCCCGTATTGACCGTACACGGTCGAACATAAGACCGTTTCCTCCGTTCTGTGGTACGCCAGACCTCGTTTCGGCTGTTCCCTCCAAGCCGGTTGACGCTTGTTTACTCTGTTCTGACCCAGCCGGTTGGCTGCCGATGAACATGATTAGTCGTTGTACGCATTAGAGACCCCGCCCGTATGTACGTACATAGCCGTATTTACTATCTTGCAGCGTGGCCGTACATACGTGTACATGATATAGACGGGACTACGTGACATGCTACGTCGGTGCCTCTACTACAACACGTGCCGCTCCTTACTCGGACACGGTACATCGCTGTAGAGAGACCGATCGACCGCTATGTACGTACACGTTCGCGGCCGGACAGATAACGCTACCTTCGCTTCAACCTAGTGGGTCCCAGCTATTCGGGGTAAGAAGGCAGTTCCTTCCGTGCGAAGATAAAGCCGGTGGGTCCCAGCTGGCAGGGGCAATTTTTTTCGCGAAATACAAAGGCCCTTCCGGTAGGTCCGAGGTGTCAGGTGGAGGAATCATTATTTTACGCGTAATAAGGAGGCACTTCCTTGCGTGCGGCCATGGACCCAGCTGCCAGCCTCTCCACTTACAGTCCTCTTATGATGGCTATCGTTCGTTGACCGCGTTGATGAAGCTGTACCGCCCAAGAGCACCAAGGTGGTGGACGACGGTGTGACCTAGGAAGGTGTGACGTCCGGATAGTTATGCTATAGTAATTCCCTGCTAATGATGCCACGTCACCAGATTACTGTTGTCGATCTCGCGATGGTTCAAAAACGATTCAAATTCAAATTTGAAATAAAGTCAAACGGTAAAAGTTTTCAAACTTTAAAACTAAAATGTTCACATTGTTCAATAATTCCCCTGATCATTTGTCATGTTGAACCCAACCTTATTTGAACCACCAATTAAGCCCTAGGAATTTATAAAGTGGTCCAATGGCAAATAAAATAGCCTTTTCATAATAAGCAAATATTTATACAGTTCCAATTGACCTCAAACTTTGTATGTCATTCCAAAATATTGTGAAGTATTTAAGTGACAAGTTTCATGATGAATAAAATTCAATTGGTATTTAAAGGAAGTGCAAAACTATGGTGAATAAAAGAAATCAGAGAATAAATAAAAGCAGAATAATAAACAAATGGGGGAAACCTAACTACTGTACACTTAAAGCCCAAAGGGCCAGTAGCTAGCCTAGCCCACCAGGAGGTTTCCTCCAACCTCCTCCTGTTCACAGGGGTCGCGCTGGACGCGCCCACGGCGTCCATGGCCGGATCGGCCACGTGCCGGCCATCGAGCGACGCGCCGGCGTCCTACAAGGTCATCTCGACCCCCCTGCGAACCCTAGCATCCTCACATCTGTCCCCTCGCCTCGCTCTCTCTCCCTCACAGTACCCCCTCCCCATCGCGCCGCAGCCGCCATGACCATCACCGTCGTCGCGGCCGACGACCTCCTCGGCGCCTGAGAATACATCCAGGGGCTCCATCGTCGTCATCTTCTTCACCCTTGACCAAGGGGTCGAGCTAGGAGGCCCCGTTCGCTCGCCATCGCCGTCGTCTCCCTCGCGTACACCATCGTCCGTCGCCAGATGCCGCTGCTCCCGACCATCCCCGACCTCCTCGAGCTCACCCACCGCCTCAACGTGAGCTCCTCTGCCGATTCCCCACCTTTCCCCTTTGATTTGTCGCCGTTTGCCGTCGCCCCCGAGCTCGGTCTTCCTCGTCCATGGCCGGGTTCGAGCTTCCGGGTATGCGCACGTGCTTGCCCGCTCCTGCCGGTGGCCGCGCCCTTGCTGCGCCATGCGCGCACCCACGCTGCTGCTCCCTTGCGCCTGCGCGGGCGTCCGCGCTCCCGCGTCCCCGCCTGCTGTTTTTCTTGCTGCTGCGTTGTTCTACTGCTCCCTGTCGCCACTGCTGCTGCGCTAGTGCTGCTGCTTGCTGCTTGCTGGCGCAAAGGGTCTGCTCCTCTCTACTACTGATGTTCATGCTAGCCACTACCTTGTTGATGCGTTTTTGCTGCTTCTACTGATGACAATGGCCGCCGTGGCTTGTGCGCCCATGCCTACTGGCCATGGCACCACAGCCGTTGCACATCCACTGGATGTGAGGCCAGCCGTTGCTTAGTTAGATTAGTTTAGCTTAGGATTAAATTGTTGATTACTTAGTGTATAGAGAATGACGTGTGGGACCACCTCGGTTAATTAACATTTTTTTAAACTAAAGTCAATGACAATTTGGACCCGCATACACTGTTTATATATTGACCAGTTAATCTTTGACTGGGTCAAACCATGCCCACTGGCCCCACTGTCATACACCGTGGCTAGAATAGTACCAGGTAACAGAAGTATATTCTGTTTTTAATTCGAATTAATAATAAATTCAAAAAAATAGTAAACTTTAGAAAATCATATAAAATAATCCGTAACTCGGATGAAAATATTTTGTACATGAAAGTTGCTCAGAACGACGAGACGAATCCGAATATGCAGACCGTTCGTCCGCCGCATGTCCCTAGCATAGTGAACATGCAACAATCCACCTCCGGTTCGTCTGTCCAAAAACATCAAACATCGGGAATACTTTCCCGGATGTTCCCCCCTTCGCCGGTAACACCTACTACCGCGTTAGGGCACACCTAGCATCGCTCATTGTCATGTCACGCATCGTCATGCTTATGTTTGCATTGTATTTACTGTTTCTTCCCTCTCTTCTCTCTGGTAGACTACGAGACCGACGCTGCTGCTGCCCAGTTCGACTACAGAGTTGACGACCCCTCCTACTTCCCCGAGCAACTAGGCAAGCCCTCCCCCTTGATCACCAGATATCGCCTATTCCTTCTATATACTGCTTGCATTAGAGTAGTGTAGCATGTTACTGCTTTTGGTTAATCCTATACTGATGCATAGCCTGTCATTGTTGCTATAGTTGTTACCCTTACCTGCTATCCTACTGCTTAGTATAGGATGCTAGTGTTCCATCAGTGGCCCTACACTCTTGTCCGTCTGCCATGCTACACTATTGGGCCGTGATCACTTCGGGAGGTGATCACGGGTATATACTATATACTTTATATACATGACACATGTGGTGACTAAAGTCGGGTCGGCTCGTTGAGTACCCGCAAGTGATTCTGATGAGGGGGCTGAAAGGACAGGTGGCTCCATCCCGGTAGAGGTGGGCCTGGGTTCCTGACGGCCCCCGACTGTTACTTTGTGGCGGAGCGACAGGGCAGGTTGAGACCACCTAGGAGAGAGGTGGGCCTGGCCCTGATCGGCGTTCGCGGATACTTAACACGCTTAACGAGATCTTGGTATTTGATCTGAGTCTGGCCATTTGGTCTATACGCACTAACCAACTATGCGGGAACAGTTATGGGCACTCAACGTCGTGGTATCAGCCGAAGCTCTTCTTGACGTCAGCGACGGAGCGGCGCGCGCCGGATTGGACTGGAACGCCTGCTAGGCTAGGTCTGCTTTCGGCCGCGTACGCAACGTGCAGGTGTGCAATGGGCGATGGGCCCAGACCCCTGCGCGCATAGGATTTAGACCGGCGTGTTGACCTCTCTGTTGAGCCTAGGTGGGGCTGCGACGTGTTGATCTTCCGCGGCCGGGCATGACCCAAGAAAGTGTGTCCGGCCAAATGGGATCGAGCGTGTTGGGTTATGTGGTGCACCCCTGCAGGGAAGTTTATCTATTCGAATAGCCGTGTCCCTCGGTAAAAGGACGACCCGGAGTTGTACCTTGACCTTATGACAACTAGAACTGGATACTTAATAAAACACACCCTTCCAAGTGCCAGATATAACCCGGTGATCGCTCTCTAACAGGGCGACGAGGAGGGGATCGCCGGGTAGGATTATGCTATGCGATGCTACTTGGTGAACTTACCATCTACTCTCTTCTACATGCTGCAAGATGGAGGTGGCCAGAAGCGTAGTCTTCATCAGGATTAGCTATCCCCCTCTTATTCTGGCATTCTGCAGTTCAGTGCACCGATATGGCCCTTTACACATATACCCATGCATATGTAGTGTAGCTCCTTGCTTGCGAGTACTTTGGATGAGTACTCACGGTTGCTTTTCTCCCTCTTTCCCCCTTTCTGTACCTGATTGTCGCAACCAGATGCTGGAGTCCAGGAGCTAGAAATCCCGAGGATGATTCTACATGGAGTTCAGCTTCGAGGAGTAGTTAGGAGGTCCCAGGCAGGAGGCCTTGCCTTTTCGATCGTTGCTACTTTTGTGCTAGCCTTCTTAAGGCAAACTTGTTTAACTTATGTCTGTACTCAGATATTGTTGCTTCCGCTGACTCGTCTATGATCGAGCAATTGTATTCGAGCCCTCGAGGCCACTGGCTTGTATTATGATGCTTGTATGACTTATTTATGTTGTAGAGTTGTGTTGTGATATCTTCCCGTGAGTCCCTGATCTTGATCATACACATTTGCATGCATGATTAGTGTACGGTCGAATTGGGGGCGTCAGAAGTTGGTATCAGAGCCAACTGCCTATAGGAGTCCCCCTTCCCAGCTCCTTGGCCGAAGTCGAGTCTAGTCATTGAAAAACTTTTACTAACATGGATGTGTGGCTTACGGGCCCACGTCGCCATTGGGTAGTATTAGGATATTTTACTCCTCGATCCTTACTCTGGGACTCTGAACTCTTTCCTATTCGGGTTAAATGAATTTTGCTAAATCTAACATTAGGATCTCGTTATCACTTTCACCCAGAGAGCCCCTTATTACTGATGATCATCTGCTGCACATGAAGTCCCTGAAGACACTCTCCGCTGTTAACCCGAGGACTTGTGTTCATCGCTTTTGCAATTCCCTTCCATCGATAAACTCCTATGGATAACCACGTATACTCGCCATTCATACAATGTTTCCCAGTTGATCTTGTTATTACAACATACCCCGAAATTCTCTCTGTTGTTGCGAGAATCTTTGAGCTTACTGCCTTGCTGTTCTTTGTCACCTGAATACCCCTACGGATAATTCTCGCACTTACCGAGTATCCGCTCATCCCCAGTTGATTCAAGTATTTCACAAAAGTGTTCAAAATATCATTCGATCTTCCGAAAATCCTCAGGAGCCTTTTTGCTCTTGAAATTCTTGCTTACTTGCATTATGATTAATCTTAAGTCTCGTAATCTTATTGGCATCTCTTGTCATTATCATTTTGAGTCCGTTGATTCAATTTGTTGCGAATGCTCGCAATCCTCAATCAGATCCTAGAATTCATCCTTCCGGCTCAGATGTCATTTGAAACGTGAGCTGGTTCTCCCCAATCGAATTGTCGTCGATTGTGCCCCTATGTCTATTGAACTTATCCATCCTTGATCAGAGTGTCTGTTTCTGATCCTTCGGTTTGTAAATCATAATTCCTTTGCAATTGAGCTCTAAGTTACTTAGTTGTTTCTATAATCCAAGGTCTTTGCATTGATTCTTCCTCTGGTTGTGTGCCGATACTCACATCAGATCCTTTATGGACCATCATAACCTTGCTGGATTTTTTCCGACGACGTCCTTCATATTCAATAACTTTGTGAGTCTTTTCTCGGATACATAATGCCTTTGGTAAATTGTACCCTATGCTTTGTCAACAATGCTCTCCTTTCGAGCTTGTGTTATTTACTCCTGAAGTTTGCGGTATATGTTCCCAATATGCCCCTATGGGTTGAAGCCTTCTCTAATCCGTGTGAACCCGAAAGTTCTCACGAGTCATACTCTTCTGGTGCTTCGCCAGATAAAATTTCAGCACTACAACTTCTTCGTAAATGAGAAGTGAATGAAAGGTTATGCATTGCAGAAGTGGGAGTCGACCTTGAACATTTGTGTTCATGCCCACGGACACGATGTGGAACTTATCATGAAAGCTTCTTGCAAGAATATTTAAACATTCGAATAATTCTTCCGGTGTAGTAAATTGGATCCCTTGCAGTTATGGTTTCAACCATTCTAACCTTATTCAATACATCTGGAAGGAAACCATTCCATTGCCTCGTCTATCATGACAAGATTAAAGTATCTGCTATTGCAAGTCTACACTCCAGTTCAGTTTCTATGCTGATCTTCCCTTGAGTAGTACCCTCAAGTATCTCGAGAATACCACGGAACTACATAACTTCTTGTGAGTTCTTCATCAACTAATATTCTCACTAATCCCAATTTTTCACGGGCTCTCAGTTATTAAACACTCAAAGACACCGATAACTGAACCGAGTCCGCACTACGGTTCAACAACTTTAGTAATATTCTTTACTTACGAGTTTGTACCCAAACACGTCATTCCTAGCCTGATTGGCTATATCATTATCGTGCTAAATTTTAAACTGTGCCACCCAGTCCTTCTTCCCGGAGCACAACTTTCGACGGTGAGCAAAGCTTACGTCGATCTTCCCCATAATACCCTTTCACCTTGAGCAGCAAGCTTGATTTCGAATTTGTGTCATAACCGTGGTTCCAATATCGTTTCGCTTCATCATTCCTTTGACTTGATGTCATCGCCAATCGATTACATCTTCATGAAATCTCTCAACAAATGTGTCGTGATCATCATCGGCATTCTGAGCTCTTCCAGGATAGCACTTGAACTCATGATGAGAAATTCCACCCTTGCCCCCGATGATTTGTGTTATCATTGACCACCTTATTGCCTTCCGTTCAACACAAACTTGTTCGTGTTTGGTGTTGTACTTTGAGATCCTTGCTATCCAGCCTTAGTTCTTCTTTACCTTGGAGTATTACCATCTTTATGTCAGGAATGTCTTGAGATTGCTCCACCTCTTAAGAATTCTTGGTATAGTGATGCTTCCAGGGTACCAACAAGTGCATGGTGCTATTTGGATTCTGCTCTTCTAGCAACCCTATTGCTTTGAAATTAATGATCGATAGTTCATTCTTATCCTATCGGTTATTGAATCACCAGTCTAAACATTGATCGTGTAACCTAGCCCATATTTCAGGTGCACATTTCAACCAATGTTTAACTGTGTATGTTTTCCTCGAGCATACATCATTAAGTCATTCGATCTAGCTAATGTTATCTCCTTGTTCACATAGTTGTGGAAAACCATCTTTTGGAAATCTCGATGAATTGTCGTTTAGTTCATCAGCCACCCTGTCATTCTCTCCTTGGCTCAATGATGAACTGTTGTTCAAAAATCGCTTCCATAGTTCATTTCTCGAGAATCTTACATTGTCATCTCGTCAAATTGTGCTGCACCCGTTCCTTCTTAGGCATCATGAGTCCGAGGTATCCTGACACCAATCAGATCTGAATCTCGGTCAGATATGATGGTTGGAACATTTTCCAAGAGTCACAACATTGGTCTTTATATGGCCCGGTAAGGTGATGACATGCCTAGCACACCTGGCCGGAGGACCTATTGTTATAGTTTCCATCTTAGCAAGGTTAACCATTCTTCCATGAGGAAATTGTAAGACTTATTCTATAAGTTGTTCCTGATGAATCCTTTGTATATCCAAGTCCAACCTTTGCTTGAAGACCATGTCAATGCTATCTCGAAGCATGTCTGTGGTACTCCTATTTTGAACAAGAACATTTGAAGCCCAATGCTAAATGTTTCTTGCTCAATTATCCGAACACCGCTGTATGGGTAATGTCATGAAGTTTCTCTCCCCTTACCTAAAGGGTTTTCTACATTATATATTGTCACAGATATCATGCTCTGCTTGTCCTTGGGAAGGTTATACCCCTGAAATATGTGTTTAAACACATTATCCTTTCCGTGGCTGTTTAATCTGGAAATCACATTTTCCTTTCCATTGTTTTGTTTAAACTTTCTTGTGCACTATATGACCTAAGCAGAAATAATTTCCTGCTTATGTAAGCACCTCGTTGTACAACTCTGTCAGTAAGACCCTGTTACCATTGTTGATGACATTCTGGTAACCACCGATGGACGAGAACTTTGCCTATTGGTCCGCCTCATTCAACAAGCAGGAAAATGGTTCTCTTCGTCCCTCGCCCTTGGTACCGGCGTTGTTGCCGACATAACTCACAGGCTACCCTCTCACAGGCCTTGCTATCATGACCATGCAAGATGTCACTGCCCCTCTTACATTAACCCACATGGTGGGCCCATAGCCCACAGTTCAACAGGATCGAAACCTGACTCTCCTGTACACCATGTTGTCAAAGTTATTCCTCGCGCTTGACTTTGTAAGTAATTCACGGGCCACCTTCCTAGTGATCTATTTTGGTAACAGACGCAATACTTTATCTCGTTGCTCTGGACCCCTTTCGCACTTGGTTTCAGGCATTGAACGATTGCCTATCCGATTGAAACTTCTCATGGTACCTTCTTACTTTGCTCTTAATATCTTCTTAAGTTTCAATTCGAGGGATACTTATGCTTCTTCCCCTGAGTTAACCGTCTGATGCTCAATCTTGATAGAATCCATCCTTATAGAGTTTTCCCCTCTTATCCTTTCGTAAGTACGGTGAAGATCATGAAGGAAGGACGACAACTTCATCATGATGACCTGAAGCAGAGAAATGAAGACATCAATGTAATGGATTGACCTCTTTGAGAAGAGCAACTAAGGCCGAGAAGATTCGTTAGAATTTCATAACCAAATCTTTTCCCCTTACTCCACCTCTTAAAATCTCGGGACGAGATTTCTTGTAGTGGAGGAGAATTGTGACGTCCGGATAGTTATGCTATAGTAATTCCCTGCTAATGATGCCACGTCACCAGATTACTGTTGTCGATCTCGCGATGGTTCAAAAACGATTCAAATTCAAATTTGAAATAAAGTCAAACGGTAAAAGTTTTCAAACTTTAAAACTAAAATGTTCACATTGTTCAATAATTCCCCTGATCATTTGTCATGTTGAACCCAACCTTATTTGAACCACCAATTAAGCCCTAGGAATTTATAAAGTGGTCCAATGGCAAATAAAATAGCCTTTTCGTAATAAGCAAATATTTATACAGTTCCAATTGACCTCAAACTTTGTATGTCATTCCAAAATATTGTGAAGTATTTAAGTGACAAGTTTCATGATGAATAAAATTCAATTGGTATTTAAAGGAAGTGCAAAACTATGGTGAATAAAAGAAATCAGAGAATAAATAAAAGCAGAAAAATAAACAAATGGGGGAAACCTAACTACTGTACACTTAAAGCCCAAAGGTCCAGTAGCTAGCCTAGCCCACCAGGAGGTTTCCTCAAACCTCCTCCTGTTCACAGGGGTCGCGCTAGACGCGCCCGCGGCGTCCATGGCCGGATCGGCCACGTGTCGGCCATCGAGCGACGCGCCGGCGTCCTACAAGGTCATCTCGACCCCCCTGCGAACCCTAGCATCCTCACATCTGTCCCCTCGCCTCGCTCTCTCTCCCTCACAGTACCCCCTCCCCATCGCGCCGCAGCCGCCATGACCATCACCGTCGTCGCGGCCGACGACCTCCTCGGCGCCTGAGAATACATCCAGGGGCTCCATCGTCGTCATCTTCTTCACCCTTGACCAAGGGGTCGAGCTAGGAGGCCCCGTTCGCCCGCCATCGCCGTCGTCTCCCTCGCGTACACGTCGTCCGTCGCCAGATGCCGCTGCTCCCGACCATCCCCGACCTCCTCGAGCTCGCCCACCGCCTCAACGTGAGCTCCTCTGCCGATTCCCCACCTTTCCCCTTTGATTTGTCGCCGTTTGCCGTCGTCCCCGAGCTCGGTCGTCCTCGTCCATGGCCGCGTTCGAGCTTCCGGGTATGCGCACGCGCTTGCCCGCTCCTGCCGGTGGTCGCGCCCTTGCTGCGCCATGCGCGCACCCACGCTGCTGCTCCCTTGCGCCTGCGCGGGCGTCCGCGCTCCCGCGTCCCCGCCTGCTGTTTTTCTTGCTGCTGCGTTGTTCTACTGCTCCCTGTCGCCACTGCTGCTGCGCTAGTGCTGCTGCTTGCTGCTTGCTGGCGCAAAGAGTCTGCTCCTCTCTACTACTGATGTTCATGCTAGCCACTACCTTGTTGATGCATTTTTGCTGCTGCTACTGATGACAATGGCCGCCGTGGCTTGTGCGCCCATGCCTACTGGCCATGGCACCACAGCCGTTGCACATCCACTGGATGTGAGGCCGGCCGTTGCTTAGTTAGATTAGTTTAGCTTAGGATTAAATTGTTGATTACTTAGTGTATAGAGAATGACGTGTGGGACCACCTCGGTTAAACTAAAGTCAATGACAATTTGGACCCGCACACACTGTTTATATATTGACCAGTTAATCTTTGACCGGGTCAAACCATGCCCACTGGCCCCACTGTCATACACCGTGGCTAGAATAGTACCAGGTAACAGAAGTATATTCTGTTTTAATTCGAATTAATAATAAATTCAAAAAAATAGTAAACTTTAGAAAATCATATAAAATAATCCATAACTCGGATGAAAATATTTTGTACATGAAAGTTGCTCAGAACGACGAGACGAATCCGAATATGCAGACCGTTCGTCCGCCACATGTCCCTAGCATAGTGAACATGCAACAATCCACCTCCGGTTCGTCTGTCCAAAAACATCAAACATCGGGAATACTTTCCCGGATGTCCCCCCCTTCGCCGGTAACACCTACTACCGCGTTAGGGCACACCTAGCATCGCTCATTGTCATGTCACGCATCGTCATGCTTATGTTTGCATTGTATTTACTGTTCTTCCCCCTCTTCTCTCCGGTAGACTACGAGACCGATGCTGCTGCTGCCCAGTTCGACTACGGAGTTGACGACCCCTCCTACTTGCCCGAGCAACCAGGCAAGCCCGGCCCCTGATCACCAGATATCGCCTATTCCTTCTGTATATTGCTTGCATTAGAGTAGTGTAGCATGTTACTGCTTTCGGTTAATCCTATACTGATGCATAGCCTGTCATTGTTGCTATAGTTGTTACCCTTACCTGCTATCCTACTGCTTAGTATAGGATGCTAGTGTTCCATCAGTGTCCCTACACTCTTGTCCGTCTGCCATGCTATACTACTGGGTCGTGATCACTTCGGGAGGTGATCACTGGTATATACTGTATACTTTATACACATGACACATGTGGTGACTAAAGTCGGGTCGGCTCGTTGAGTACCCGCAAGTGATTCTGATGAGGGGGCTGAAAGGACAGGTGGCTCCATCCCGGTAGAGGTGGGCCTGGGTTCCTGACGGCCCCCGACTGTTACTTTGTGGCGGAGCGACAGGGCAGGTTGAGACCACCTAGGAGAGAGGTGGGCCTGGCCCTGATCGGCGTTCGCGGATACTTAACACGCTAAACGAGATCTTGGTATTTGATCTGAGTCTGGCCATTTGGTCTATACGCACTAACCAACTACGCGGGAATAGTTATGGGCACTCGACGTCGTGGTATCAGCCGAAGCTCTTCTTGACGTCAGCGACGGAGTGGCGCGTGCCGGATTGGACTAGAACGCCTGCTAGGCTAGGTCTACTTCCGGCCGCGTACGCAACATGCAGGTGTGCAATGGGCGATGGGCCCAGACCCCTGCGCGCATAGGATTTAGACCGGCGTGTTGACCTCTTTGTTGAGCCTAGGTGGGGTTGCGACGTGTTGATCTTCCGCGGCCGGGCATGACCCAGGAAAGTGTGTCCGGCCAAATGGGATCGAGCGTGTTGGGTTATGTGGTGCACCCCTGCAGGGAAGTTTATCTATTCGAATAGCCGTGTCCCTCGGTAAGAGGACGACCCGGAGTTGTACCTTGACCTTATGACAACTAGAACTCGATACTTAATAAAACACACCCTTCCAAGTGCCAGATATAACCCGGTGATCGCTCTCTAACAGGGCGACGAGGAGGGGATTGCCGGGTAGGATTATGCTATGCGATGCTACTTGGTGAACTTACCATCTGCTCTCTTCTACATGCTGCAAGATGGAGGTGGCCAGAAGCGTAGTCTTCGTCAGGATTAGCTATCCCCCTCTTATTCTGGCATTCTGCAGTTCAGTCCACCGATATGGCCCTTTACACATATACCCATGCATATGTAGTGTAGCTCCTTGCTTGCGAGTACTTTGGATGAGTACTAACGGTTGCTTTTCTCCCTCTTTTCCCCTTTCTATACCTGATTGTCGCAACCAGATGCTGGAGTCCAGGAGCTAGAAATCCCGAGGATGATTCTACATGGAGTTCGGCTTCGAGGAGTAGTTAGGAGGTCCCAGGCAGGAGGCCTTGCCTTTTCGATCGTTGCTACTTTTGTGCTAGCCTTCTTAAGGAAAACTTGTTTAACTTATGTCTGTACTCAGATATTGTTGCTTCCGCTGACTCGTCTATGATCAAGCAATTGTATTCGAGCCCTCGAGGCCCCTGGCTTGTATTATGATGCTTGTATGACTTATTTATGTTGTAGAGTTGTGTTGTGATATCTTCCCGTGAGTCCCTGATCTTGATCGTACACATTTGTGTGCATGATTAGTGTACGGTCGAATTGGGGGCGTCACAGAAGGGAACGACCCGGAGCTGGGGAATACGTAGCAGTGGATGCCCAGGCGGAGGGGAGTACGAGGGTTGACTGCTTCAGCTACGGTTTGAGTCTGTCGTCTCCGAAGAATAACAGAGGGTGTTGGTGGGTACAGGGAAGGCCTGGCCAGCGGTGGGTGTAGGGTGGGGCGTTGAGGCGTGCGTGCAGCACAACCGTCCATGGGAGGCAGGAGCAGGCGGCACGGCCGGCGCTGATTTGAGCGGCAGGAGCAAGAATACCAGAGGTTGAAGAAGCACAACGACTGTTGGATGGACATCATACGGTCAGCGCAGCTAGAATCGTTTATATTGACTAAGTTGACAAAGCCCTGCGTCCGCGTCAACTTAGTAGGCCCACAAGTCATCCTCCAAATATGGTGGGACCGACCTAGCAGCGGGGCTATTCATTATTTTTGTGCGTAATAGCTGGTGTATCCGAGCTGTCAGTGGGGGAATGTTTTTTTTGTGAAATACAGAGGCCCTTCCGGTGGGTCCCAGCTGTCAGGAGGAGGAATCATTATTTTGCGCATAATAAGGAGGCACTTCCTACACGCAAAAAAAGGAGGCACTTCCTTGTGTGCGGCCGTGGACCTAGCTGTCAGCCTCTCCACGTACAGTCCTCTTCCGATGGATGTCATTCGTTGACCACGCCGTGCCGAGAGCACCAAGGTGGTGGGCGACGGCGAGGCCAAGTAAGGGAACGACCCGAAACCGAGGAAGACTCAGCAGTTGTTTCCCATGCGGAGTGGGTACGAGGGTTTACTTGTTCGGCCGCAGTGTGAGGCTGTCGTCGTCGGAGGATAACAGGAGGTGTGGGTGAGTAGAGGGATAGCCAGGCCAGCGATGTGAGTATGGTGGGGCCGTGAGGCCTGCTCGGCAGCATAGCCGGCCACTGGAGGCTGGAGCAGGCGGTTCTGCTGGCGCTGGTTTGGGCGGCTTGAGCATAAAGATCAGAGACTGAAGAAGCACGATTGCCGTTAGATTGACATCTAATGGTTTGACATTGGTAGAGTCGATTGTTGACTAACTTTCTTTTTTTGAGAAACCTTGTGTACGCATGAACTTAGTAGGCCCACAAGTCAGCCTCCAAATCTGTGGCAGACAACATAGAGCCCATTTGCTATTTTTTTAATAATTTGCAGCCCATTTGCTATTTATTTTTAATAATTTGCAGCCCTTTTGCTAATTCTTAAGGAATTTATTACAACCCATTTTCTGCCCAGGACCACGGTCAAAAAGTTCAACCTTATTTTGCATATTTCGGTGGAGTCCGAACTATTTAATCCAGAAATGATAAAAATTTATTTTTAAGAACTTATTGATTTGCCAAATAAAATATCGTTTTGTTTTTGTAAGCTAATAAGACGTGGGACAATTGAGTTGGTTTGAGGGAAAACCAGTGGTAAAAAAATCAGCGCTGGAGGGAAAACAAAACAAAAAAATAAGGATGTAAAGATGAGAAGGGAACTTTATGTATTTTCAATATAATAATACATGTATATGAACTAGTAAAACTATAGGTAGAGATTAGAAAACGGAAGTAGGACATGACGTTTCAAGAGGAAAATAGAACTAGGATGTATGTTTGATTCAGTAAAAAAACTGCCTGTGGATGTTCTAAGACAAAATATAACTAAGGCTGGCGGGCCAGAGGCCAGTTGATACCAGCTGGATCTTTGTGCCCTGTTGTCGTCATGGGCTAGGCCTGTTAAAAACAAAACCAAGCCTGGGCAGTCTATAGCCCAGTTGAAACTTGCTCGATCTGAAAAACAATATACCTGCTGGATCCCAGTTATCAGTCTGTACTTGTAGAATTCTCTTGTTTATTGACTACGTTGAAGACTTCATGAGTTTCACCGTCTCAGATGTCAGCATTATTTTTCCGTCGTGATAATAAGTGCATGCACTTGCTTGCGTACGACCATGGACCTGCTGGTTCCGTACGGTTAGGCTCTGTATGGACAGTCGTCTTGTGGTTCCACGGATGAATTTCATGCAAATCGGATGGTTTTCAGTGAAAGCGGACTAAATTCATTGCATTTTACATATTTATTTTCATTATGCAATATGTTACATATTTTAACTAATAATAACGGACTAGGCCTTTTTAGTCCATGGGAGGCGCTTCACGATCGAGGTCGAGACACTTAACTGTTCTGGAAGGCCCAAATCCATTGCTCCTCTCTTTTAACAATTTGTAGCTGGGCTTGGCAACCACAGCCTAGTTCTGATGTGCAGCGTCCAACTATCAGCCTGTGAAACCGGATGGATCCCCTGCGTACTTCGAAGATGTAAAAAATTTGGAGAACTGGGAATTTGAACGGCAGGTGCTTATGGTACCCATCAAATAAAAATCAGGTGCCTGAAAATTCGTTTCGTAACAAATGATTCAGCTTTATATCCACGTCGCCCTCGACATGATGGTTGGAAGCAAATGCCAAGTTCATACCAAAAGAGCGTTAACAACAATACCAACTTGCAGACAACCAGATAGTACAAGTACCAATACCAGACTAACTTATAATCTTTTTAGCCCTGGCCCTAGTGTTCGCCTGGTAGAAAATCTTGTAGAGGACCTGCTCCCGCTCCTTCTCTTGGTCCAGGTCCCCGAGGTGGTACTGGTGCATCACCCAGTTGGTCATCTTCTGGTCGAAGTTCTTGTTGGTGTGCAACACCAGAACCTTTTTGCTGCCCGTCTGCCGGCCGTTGACCATCACCGGCAAGGTATTGTCGGTCTTGTGCCACATCACGTGCATGCCGCACTCCGGCTGTATCTTGCGACGCGTCCACGTGCCCCTTTTGAACGCCCTGGAGTTGCGCTAGAAGAAATGCTTACTTAGGCCACTCAGTGTGATACCTGCAGTATTGTCGAATACATGTTTTAGTGTACGTAGTTGGCATTTTCATAACATCTTTGGCATGTTGCAGTCACTTGTTTCACTTTTTATTAACTGTCAAATTGTAATTGCTTCACTAGGTCTGCGTCTAAAAAGAAAAATAGATCTATAAACAAAGGAATATGTTTGTGCAAGTAGACGGCCGATCAGTGTCTCACCTGGAAGTTTCTCAGGATGGGTGTAGCAAATGCCGTGCTCGCTGTCGATGGTTGGTATGAAAAAACCGACGAGAGGGTGAGATCCTGCACTGTCAGCACGCACTTTGGCCTCAAGGTGCTCAATCAGCTCCTGATCCATGGGATCGAACTTGACGCCAGCCGGCAGCACCAGCCAATCCTTCTTGGACTTGCATCGGTTAATTCCAGTTATATGGTACTCAATGTATGATCAATCGACTGTTTTAAGTGAATGATGAAAGATTTCGATAGATAAGTGGTACTCCAAATCTGAAGTCCACAATACCCGAACACGCTTCCCCCGCAAATTATTCTTGTTAGTCGTATTCTATATGATGTTAGTGTAATTTAGAAACGTTTTTAGCAACTAAATCCCGGTTTTAAATAGGAATCTCGCTCGTTGGTGGATTTTGCTCTCGGGTCGTGATGAAATTGCATTTTTTGCAATTTTACTCCCTGAGTTGTTCGACCTGAACTTCTCCCAGTGTTAGGTTGAACTTCCGCCAACATTGCCCAAATGGGGCTAGCGATATACCGTTGGAAAGACATGGACACTAGTATCATGATCCAAGTTAAATTTTTGGCAAAATGTAAGAGGTTTAAGAGCAGTTTTGAAAACCGTTTTTTCTTCATACAAAAAACGTGAATCATATTTTCGATCGCATTTCTAAACCGTTTATCAAAATGAGGCAAATAATATGGCCTTGGAAAATTGCTGCAAAACCGCTCCTTCCACATGTTGGAAGTTTTTTCTAATTCCCTATGGTTAAAGAGTAATTTGGAAAATCGTAAAATTTCGTAAACCGAACAGCCAAGTTCGTATTTTCGATGTTATTTCTAAATGGCTAATCCAATTGAGTCAAGTGATATGGTGTTGGAAAGCTTATGAAAATGCGCTACTTTCTCATGTTGAAAGTTTTTTCTAATTTTGAACGGTTTAAAAGTAATTTAGAAAACAGTACAAGTTCCACCGAGTTCGTATTTCGAGCTAATTTTTTAACCGTACGTCCAAATGCAGCAAATGATATGGCGTTGGAAAGCTTGAGGAAATGCGAAATTTTTTGATATATATTGTTTCTCCCAATTCCTTACTGTTTTAAGTCAATTTTGAAATTGCTAAAAACGTATTTTCGCTGTAATTTCTATGAACTTTATGGGAATGGGGCAAATAATATACCGTTGAAAAGCTAAGGAAAACGTGAAACTTTTTCATGTTGATGGTTTTCTCTGATTCCTAGCCGTTTTCAAGTAATTTCGAAAATGGCAAGATTATTCGTTCTGCCTTTATCACGAAACAGATTCTTCGAAAATGCATCGAGTGAAGAACCTGAACTTCTCGGCATGTCTACTTGAACTTCACTCTGTTTTTCACGTGCTTTTTTTGCCCGTAGCTCTCCATCCACTCACCGGAACACTCACCAGAATTGAGCAAGTAATATACCAGTGGAAAGCTGTTGTAAACACACAACTTTCTCGCGTTGATTGTTTTTTCATACTCGCGACGAATTAAAAAAAATCATCTCAAATTCATTCACTATAGTAGTCGAACTTCCTGCTGTTTTCACGTTGAACTTCTGTGATGTATTTTCATTTGTAATGTTCTCATCCATTTCGTCAGTGTTACACAAATGATATTCTTTTTGTACAAACCTCTCTCACAATAATTTTTTTATCTTTCCCCGATTGAGGACTTGAACTTACACAAATGATATTCCTGTCATTTTGAAGTAAATTAGAGAAATGACGAGATCATGATTTCTGCCTTCAGTGCGAATGGAAACGCACTGCGTGAAGTACTTGAACTTCTCGGGCATGTCTGTTTGAACTTCACTCTGTTTCACTTTATTGTTTTTTTCTTATATGAAATACACACCATTTAGTACGTGAACTTCTGGTTATTATCACTTTGAACTTCCCTCTGGTTTGAGAGAATTATTTTAAAACACAGAAAACAACATATTTTTTAATGTATTTTGGACATCTGAATACACGTTGAACCTCTCTCACAAGAATATTTTGAACTTTTCCTCACCGAGCACTTGAACTTCTAGCAACCATTTTTTCGTTTATGAGTTTTTTTAAAAGTGCAAAAATGGTGTTGTGCTTTTATTTTTTGAACAGGTAAATCCTAGGTTTTAATATACTCCGAAATTCTCTGTTATTTCAATATGAACTACACCTTTTTATATTTTGAGTAAAGAATTGTATTCGATTTTTATATGGAAAAAACCGAACATGGAAATACAAGGTGAACCCCTCTGCAAGAATTTTTGAACTTCTCCGGACACAGCACTTGAACTTCTTTCAACAAACCTTTTAAGCTTTTATTTTTCTATACTTTTATATCTCACCTGAAATGCATTCCTTGCAGTACTTGAACTTCTCATTGTTTTCACTATGAACTTCTGTCACATTTTTGTGTATACGTCGAATTACACACAACTGATGGTTGGATGTTATTTTTGGCCTTTTTAAAACATGTAATTGGAGGTCGGACGTCCCGCAATATAAATTCTGAACCATGCACGGAGGTGCACGTGAACTTCTTGCAACAAATATTAGTTTTTTATATACTTCAAACTTCTATGTTATTTTAAACTGAACTTCTTAGTATTATTCTTAGAAAAAATAATGTTTTCTAATAAGCAACAAACATTTTTTTAAATTGAACCTCATACTTTCATTTTTCCTAGAAATGTAAAGGATTTGAGTTTTCCATAAACATCAAACTACTCCTTTTATTTTAATTTGAAATTCTTTAATTTTATTCTTTAGTAACGAAAGAAAACCTGTGTTTTTTTTATAAATATCGAACTTCTCTACTTTTACAATCTGTACTTCTTGGTTTATTTGAAATACTCTCCTTTTCCATTTTTTTGAAACTGTAAAACAATGTTCTTTTTATAAGAAAAACATCAAAGTCATGTGTTATGTTAATTTTGAACTTCTTGCTTTTCTTTACATACAAAATTTTCTAATTTTTTTATAAACTTTGACCTGCTATGTATCTTAAATTTGAACTCTTGGTTTAGTTTCAGAGACAGAAAAAATGTCTACTATTTCATCTTTGAACTTATAGGCTTTTTGGGGTTTTGTGAACTTCTAGAGTTTATTTTTGCGCAAAGTTACAGACACACACACACATAATAAAACACACACCCACACATTGATGCTCACATGTTGTAATTTTGTTTTGAAGTGAATTTTCTAGACTTAAATTTTGTTTGTGCTCTTTTAAATTTATTTTGTCACTTCAAGTTCTAAAAAGTCGCAAATCTCCCATGGTTTTCCTTGCATGTTTAAATAGTTTGAACTTGCTGAGATACACATAATATACTTGACCTTCTCGAACACAACAGTTTGACCTTCACAAATAAAAATGTAAGCATAGTAATACAAGACAAACAGAGCATTCTCTGTATCCACGTTTTGAGGTGGCAACATGGGTGCAGGTGCTAGTCGGCGCGTTGTGCAGCGGGCATCGCTCGATGGTAGTAGCAGAAGGCGGTCGTCTGCTTTTCAGATCAATGTTCTTGAATTGGTTTCCAAGAGGAGCATCAACTTTTGTTGCACTGCAGATTTAAACACACAAGCAAGTCCCCTCCTGATGAATGAATGAATTGAAGGAGCAAGATGAGTGAGTCTGAATATGCATGAATATATAAAGGCCATGTTTTTATTTGGAATCTCTAGTACTACTGAGAATATAGACTGAAATAGTAGACAGGAGTGGAGCTTAGTTGCAAGAACATGAAAATGAGAGAAGGAAGAAAGGTGATGCCTAGGAAGGTCGGATTCGGCCGTTGCTGCAATCCACGCACGACAACAGCGACCAGGTATATTACCGACACTGCAGGGGGTAGCAGAGGCTTCAGGCTGTCACGCACTCATGTGCAATGAACCAATGATATCTTATCACTGAAGCAACAGTACAAGCTACGAAATGAAATGTCTCTGAACTTCAATATTACTTGCAAATGAAATTTCTTTTATTTCAGCCATTGGCTAAGTCAGGGAAGCGAACAGTCACGGCAAACAACATTGCATCAGAGATTCTTTAGAATCGCAAGCCTTCCACCAGCAGCCAGCCAGACGCTAGCTTAATTGCAAATTTATCGACGGGATACTCAAATGTGGTTCCTTCCCTTCAAAAATTATTGCTCACTGGCAATGTTGTTTGCCACTGAAAAGAGTGACCAACATTTTTGCTTGGTGCCTCTAGCTTCTCCAACTCAGAACAAGAACAATCTGAGCACTACAGCCGTTCTCGGCTTCTAGTAACTTGCTAAAAGGGGGAGCTGATCTTACGAATGTCGTACACATTAGATACACATCACCAAACAAAATGGGGCAAGAAGCAGGGAGACTGGCTGTCATCAGTATTTAAACTAGAGAAACAACTTATGGTAAAAAACGCTCCATCAGTATCGGTCTTGTCCTGGTTCTTTTTTCCTTGAAGAAAGCTTGGTAATGATCGTCGGTTTGTTTCAAAACGGTGTGATTTAAGAAATCAGTGCCTCTGGACTTACCTTCCTCTCTGATGCTACTTCTTTGGGTCACCTCACTATTGACTAGCGTATCGTGCGTCGGGTTGCATTCGGAGCTGAAGTGTGCTTGTGAGAATTTGCTTGTTCCTCGTCACAGGTGCAGCAAAATCACCACACGAAGGGCCGAAGGGGGATGAGAGCAATATGGTGGTAGAAGCACAACAAGAACAGTAAACACACTGGATGAATGTCTTGTGGGAAGAAGATAACTTCTGACTTGTAGAGTGGACGAATGATGTTAACAACAAGGTCGTTGTAGTAGTGGTAAGAAGCCACTCCAGGGTCGAGAAGTGCATCGCTGCACGCAGCGGCTGTTGCACGCACGACATCAACGGCGACAGCAACTTCGCGATTCGAATCATGGAAGCGCGCTAGTTAGAGTATAGGTGAACGTTGGCTATTGTATATGCGTATTGGAAGGACCATGACTGACAGCATGACCTGACACAAGTGCATGGTCTGTGCAGGATGGGCCCTCAATTCATTTTGTCATGTAAGACCATAGTACCTGCAAAGCGCAGCAGCGGCCAGAGGTTGCCCAAGTCCACATATATCATAATTTCTCCCTGACGAAAGCTTCCCCACCAGATAAATCGAAGAGACCACACAGCGAGCTAGCAATTTTTGCAGCTTTCCAAATTGCCGCGAACAAATTTATCAGATGAAAACAGAGTACCAGAAACAAAGATTTATTACTACAGATTGCCACGACATACCATCGCCACTAACAAATCTATTAGATTTTGTACCCGAACCTGACAGTAAGTAATTTTCAACATCCATTCTTTCAGTCAATCCCTTTTTTCCGATCATTACCACACTAATACATGTGCACTGGGCAGGACGACGGACTAATTGATTAGGACGAGAGAAGATGGAGGAGAGGAACAGCGCAGTACAGAAAATAGTACCCTGCCATGCGGAGTAAAAAAATAGAGGTACAGGTACCTCACTGCACACTCTGCGGATAGGCTCCTTTTGCGTCAGAACTGCACCCCACGAGACCGACGTGGCCAAGGGTATTCGCATGTATCGGCCGATGTATGTCCACTTTCCTCATTTCAATGAATTTTAGTGCACGAATCACCTTGTCTGGACCACCGGTTGGATAGGTGCGATCAGCTGCCGCTGCGTGTAGGAAGGCCGCTCTCCTCAAGGGTCCTGTCCAGTTTTTTGTCCACCATACCGACACTGCATATTTCGCGGCTAAAAAGACGAGCATCTTCCAATTCTTTTGAGCGACTTGCTCCCAGCTGCTACTTCAGCTTCCCTCAGCTCTGGTTCCGGTAGTTCATGAGGAGAGGATGGAGGCAGAAGGGCAGCAAAGCTTGAGGGAGCAGCTCGGCCTACACGAGCAGGAGGAGGAGCAGCATCAACAAATTGCTAGCATCGGTTGCTTTAACTCCAGAGGAAGAAGATCGAGGTTGCAGTTCAGACCTGCATGACGGGGAAGGTCATTTTCTGGGCGCGCCGGAGTTGGGGGTCGTCTCCCCTTCACATTGAGGAGGAGGAGGGGGACGGGACCTGCTGGTGGCGCTCAACGCGTGATGCATGGCTGCAGAGGAAGCAGGGGTGGCGCGCTGACGCAAGGGCGTCGGGTGGTGCACGCTCCGGCGGCCGGTTGCTATGCTTGGCCGCGAGGTAGCGGTGGCCAGTGGAGGCGCCTGGGTAGGCGGCAGCGCACTGGGATCCGGCGACCTCTCCTTCTCCCGCATCCATGGTTGTTGTAGGGTCGTCGGATGCACGGCGGGGCCTGCGTGGGGGAGACTTGAGAGGGACATGGTCCTAGAAGGCGCGCGGCGACAGGAGAAACGGGTGGCGACGCTGGCGCTCGGAGGTCCGGCGGCGCCCGATTTTTTGATGGCTGTATTGCGGTGGTGGGAGGCGCGGGGCATATAGCGAGGCGGTGGTCTGGGCAGGTCGCAGCGACGACGGCGTGGGGCAGGTAGCGGCGGCGGCGCCTTGGGCAGGCAGCGGCGGCGGCGCCATGGTGGATCGGAGAGAGTGAGAGGTGCGGGATTGGGGTGGTTCGGGGAAGGTGGAGGGTGGTTCGTGGATTGGGGGTATACCTGGCCATACCTCGGGCCGGGCCTAGCCAAGCCCGACGCAAAAAACCCAGGCCCGAGCCCGGCCCGGCCCGGCCGTCGGGCCTGTTTTCTGGGCCCGAGCCTGGCCTGAACACGTAAAAGCCCATCGGGCTTCGGGCCGGCCCGGCCCGTCCTTCAGAAAAAACGCGAAAACGATGGGCCCGGGCCCGGCCTTCAGGCTCAAAATCTAAGCCCGAGCCCGGCCCGGGAGCGGCATCGGGCTGGGCCGGGTCGGGCTTTTTCGGGCTGGGCCGTTCGGGCCGGGCTGCCCATGGCCAGGACTAATTGGGGGTGGTGTTCTCATTTTTTTTCTGCCTGCCGGTTCGGGCCGTCGGGGAGTTGAGGAACATCCAGTCGGGCCCTTATAGGCTGGTGTGATCAAAATAGTTATTCTAATCCCGGGATTAGAATAGTGCTACTCTCTCTCTCTCTCTCTCTCTCTCTCTCTATATATATATATATATATATATATATATATATAAACACTATTCTGATCACGGGATTAGAATAATATTCTGATCACAACCTGAACTGCCTGAGTAACGCGCCTGAACTTCCTTGTGTACGAACCAGCCGTCGGGCTATCTTCGGAACCGTGGCTTCCCTCGCGAATTATTCTGGTTAGTCGTGTTCTATATGATGTTAGTGTAACCTAGAAACATTTTTTAGCAACTAAATACCGGTTTTAAATAGGAATCTCGCTTGTTGGCGGATTTTGTTCACGGGTCGTGATGAAATTGCGTTTTTTGCAATTTTACTGCTTCAGTTGTTCGACCTGAACTTCTCCCAGTGCTAGGTTGAACTTCCGCCAACATTGCCCAAATGGGGCTTGCGATATACCATTGGAAAGCTATGGACACCAGTATCATGACCCAAGTTAACTTTTTGGCAAAATGTAAGCGGTTCAAGAGCAGTTTTGAAAACTGTTTTATTCTTTATAGAAAAAACGTGAATCGTATTTCCGATTGCATTTCCAAACCGTTTATCAGAATGAGGCAAATAATATGGCGTTGGAAATCTGTTGTAAAACCGCTCCTTCCACATGTTGAAAGATTTCTCTAATTCCTTATGGTTAAAGAGTAATATGGAAAAACGTAAAATTTTGCAAACCGAACAGCTGAGTTAGTATTTTCGATGGCATTTCTAAACGGCTAATCCAATTGAGGCAAATGATATAGCGTTGGAAAGCTTATGAAAATGTGCTATTTTCTCTTGTTGAAAGTTGTTCCTAAATTTGAACGGTTTGAAAGTAATTTAGAAAACTGTACAAGTTCCACCGAGTTCGTATTTTCGAGCCAAATTTTTAACCTTACATCCGAATGCAGCAAATGATATGGCGTTGGAAAGCTTGAGCAAATGTGAAACTTTTTGGTATATATTATTTCTCCCAATTCATTACGGTTTTATGTCAATTTTGAAAATAGGTGTAACTTTTACAACTTTTATCGGAATGAGGCATATGATATACCGTTGAAAAGCTACGGAAAATGCGAAACTTTTTCATGTTGATGGTTTTCTCTGATTCCTTGCCGTTTTCAAGTAATTTCGAAAACGGAGGGATCATTCGTTCTGCTTTTATCGCGAAACAGATTGTTCAAAAATGCACCGCGTGTAGAACTTGAACTTCTCGGTATGTTTACTTGAACTTCACTCTATTTTTCACGTGCTTTTTTGCTCATAGCTTTCCATCCACTCACCGGAACACTCATCGGAATTGAGCAAGTGATATACCGGTGGAAAGCTGCTGTAAACATGCAACTTTCCCGTGTTGATCATTTTTTTCATACTCTCGACGATTTTAAAAGTTTTTCATCTGAAATTCATTCAGTGTAGTTGGTGAACTTCCTGTTGTTTTCACATTGAACTTCTGTGACGTATTTTCGTTTGTAATTTTCTCATCCATTCACTAGTTTTACACAAGTGATATTACTTTTCTACAAACCTATCTCAAAATAACTTTTCATCCGACCGAGGACTTGAACTTACAACAAGAAAACTTTTAGTCTTTGCTTTTTGATTCTTTTTCAATACAAAATGCACACCGTGTAGTATGTGAACTTCTGGCAGTTATCAATCTAAACTTCTCTCGGTTACACGAAAAAATCTGAGTTTTTTATGAATATTAATTTGAATTTCTTAATCTTTTTTACGAAATTTTGAAGCACTCTATTATTAAAAGTTGAACTTCTTGTTATTTAATTTTTGAACTTCTAGTTTCCATTCTATAATAACAAGGAAAATCTGAGTTTTCTATAATCATCGAACTTCCCCATCTTTTTAATATGGACTTCCGGATTTTTATTCTTAATCTTTTTTATGAATTTTTGAAGCGCTCTATTTTTAAAAGTTGAACTTCTTGTTATTTAATATTTGAACTTCTTGTTTCCGTTCTTCAATAACGAGGAAACTCCTAGTGTTTTGGTACACATCGAGTAGCTTCGTTTATAAAATTTGAACTTCTAGATTTTTTAAACAAAGAAAATACCTTTTTAATAAAAAAATTGAGATGCATTGTTTTGTTTTGTTTTAATTTAACCTTCTTTTATTTGTAATAAAAATTAAAATTTTCATCTTTTAAATTTGAAACTTTAGGTATTTTCAAGAAATAGGGAAATCCATTTGTTTTATAGATTTTTGAAATGATCATTTTCTTTAATTTGAACTTTTTAGTTATCTTTATTCTATAACGAGACAATCAACGGGGATTTTTGTATAGACATAACATTTTCTTTTGAACTCTCCAATCTATTAAATTTGAACTTCGAGAGTTAACATTTTTTGGGTGACGCTTTTTGGTTTCTTCGTGAATTATAAAAATTGAATTACTGTGTTACTTGAATTTGAACTTCTTAGTTCATTTTTTATTAACGGGGAATTTTGAGTTTTGTAATGCTTAATTACTTGTATTTGCTTAGTTATTTAAAGTTGAACTTCTTGGTTTTTCCTAGAATCGGAGAAAATCTATGTTTAATCCACAAGTTAAACTTCTCCGTTATTTTAATATGAAGTTCTTTGTTTTATTCTTAGAAAGAATGAAAATAATTTTAAAATAAACTTCAAACTTAAAAAAAATCATTTTCTTTTATTTTTCCTAGAAACGAGAAGAATTTGAGATTTTCGCATACATCAGACTACTCTGCTTTGTTGAATGCACAATTTTAGTTTTCATTTTATTACTTTTTCCTCATCCGATCTTGTGGTGTTGGCTCACACCCACACACAAAACACATTTTTCGCATGTGTATTTTGCATACAAACATTTTTATAAGATATTTTTAACTTCTTTTTTTTTGTATGTATGAACTTCTGATTTATTAAAAAGGGAAAAAAGCATACCCATAGGATGAGCACACCGAGCGCACCATTCACGACCACCACATGCACGCACACACGACCACCATCTTATAAAAGAAATGGGTGGCGACACACTGTGTGCTTCCTAAGTTTACTAAATTGGTTCCATTTATATCAAAATGAGGTTCAGTGGCGATTTTCCTTCTCTATTAGTACTAGCAGGACTACACAAATTCACGGAACATGCTAGTTACTAGAGAGAAAAACCACGCATGCGCAGGGAGCAGTGTGTGGGTAACGCTACCGACGTGACATTGCGGACCTCGGCCTTAGACAACTCGTACTTTTTTGCTTTGTTTGTACATCTTGCATGCATTTGAGAACAAAACCGGGTTGCAAACACATGTTATTTCTTCTGCCCATATTTTTTGTGTGCTTCACAAGACAACTTTGTGTCCAACCGTGATGAAACCCATATCAGGATAGAGATTCCTTGCTCTACACTCACGCTCGACGGCAAGGGTGACCAAGAGCAGCAGTCGCGCGAAGTTTCAGGGCCCGTCGTTGGCACGCGAGGCCCGCCGTTGCTCGGGTTGTACACGACAACTCATTGGCGGATGGCCGGCATCAGCGACGCACGGTGACGAAGGACACCGCTAGCACCCCATGAAGGTCGGGTAGGCACCCCATGAAGGTCGGGTATCGGGATTGTGCGGATCCACGTCGGCGGCCAGATTCGTGGAGGAACAGGGCTCCGGCGGATGTAGCTGACGGAAACTGCAGTACTGGTATTTTTCTTCTAAAAACTTCCAGCGTTCTCATATTACTTGAACCTCTAAAATTGTACTTATTGAACTTCATGTGGTTTTTCCAAAGAACTCGCCAGCATTTTTGTTTGTTGAATTTCGTTTTTGGTTTCCAAGGCTTTTTAAACATACGAACTTTGTTGTGTTTTCAATGGATTTTGGATTACAACAAGCACCTATGGAGCATCCGCACTTGCACAACAAATTTGACTGTGAGTGCTATTTTTTGTGCACTTTAAAATACATATAACACGGTGCCAAACTGCAGAAAAAGACCAAATCCAAACTGATCCCGTATACTGTACCAAGCTGAACCTCAAGTACGGCCAAACATCAAGACCAGAAGTCAGGAACCTAAAGCATTATATCACTACTGAACCTATACGGCCAACTAGCATTAGTATTTTTGAACTGCCCATGATGGAGCACCTGGCCGTCAACAGCATCACGGGCTGCGCGTACCGCAGCACAGCTTGGCACTGCTCCCTCGGCCCAGCTGCATAGCAGCTGCAGGCGACCTCGAGCATGGCCATGGGCGGCGGCGGCCTTGAGCACGGCTGGAGCCAAGTCGTCTGCAGAGGAGCCCGCCATGGCCGTGGGACACCATGGAGCCAGCTCGTCTGCAGAGGAGCTGGACGGTGGCCTACTCTGAATCCATTCTTTTCAGACAACGGACACCATGTCGTATTTTTCCTGCTAATCCACACTCCCATGGTAATCCAAGGTGAAGTTCAGGTTCAGATGCCCCGATGGATCGAAAGAACTCTTGCAGATTTTGTCGCTGCAAAAAGTGTTGTCATCCTCACTCGTGCGACAGTGATACGCCAGATGAATCCAGCTACTGGATGGAATGGGAGGGAGAAGGTCATCGTGGATGTGCAGTGCTCGGGGAGAAAACGAGAGGAAGGAGGCTGCTGGTTGTCTGTGGGTCGTGCCAGCAGCGGTGGTCAGTGGCGCACCGACCAGATCTGGCTGGACCTTTGCGCGCAGCTCCACTCCTCCGCCTCCACACCCAGACGCACGCGCTGCTCCACTCCTCCGTCATCAAGCGAGCAGATCAGGAAGGACCTCCTCTGCTCAATTGAGGATGCTCCGAGGTGGGGGCAACACCGCCGCCCGCCTGGAACAACGACGGCGACGCAGCTACTCGAGGCGATGGCCGGATCTTCTTCCCATGGAGGGGCATGGCGACGACGTCCTGGGGACCTCGGCGGCGGTAGGAAACGGGGAGCACGGGCAGGTGGACCTCAGCGGCGGCGCCTGGTGGAGGTTCGCACAGGGGTGGTATTCGCGAGGGGGTGCGGGGAGGCAGGTGCGACGCGCTGGGAAGGCGGCCGGCGGCACGCTAGGCAACGGTGGGGATGGCGGCCGACAGCGCGCTGGGTGGTTGCGGGGAGGGAGGCGATTGGATCCGGGGATAGGATGGGCGGTATATATATATATAACTTCCTGAGTTACACGCCTGAACTTTTCTCTGTAGGAACCCAACCTTCGGGCTATCTTCTCAACCGTGTCTCCCCGCGCGAATTTTTTTGTCAGTCATGTTCTAAGTGATGTAAGTGTAATCTACAAACGGTTTTTAACAACTAAATTCCCGTTTTAAATAGGAATCTCGCTCATTGGCGGATTTGCTCTCGGGTCGTGATGAAACAAGCCTCTGTTTTACTGCCTGAGTTGTTCGACCTGAACTTCCCCCTGTGTTAGGTTAAACTTCCGCCAACATTGCCCAAATGGGGCTTGCAATATACCGTTGGAAAGCTATGGACACCAGTATCATGACCCAAGTTAAATTTTTCGCAAAATGTAAGTGGTTTAAGAGCAGTTTTGAAAACCATTTTTTCTTCACACAAAAAACGTGAATCGTATTTTCGATCGTACTTCTAAACCGTTTATCGGAATGAGACAAATAATATGGCATTGGAAAGCTGCTGCAAAACCACTTCTTCCACATGTGTTGTTTTTCTTTTTGTATCGGGTGTTGTTTTTCTTTTTGTATTTTGTTCATGTCATGCATTTCATATCATGTCATCACGTGCATTGCATTTGCATACGTGTTCGTCTCATGCATCCGAGCATTTTCCCCGTTGTCCGTTTTGCAATCCGGCGCTCCTATCTCCTACAGTGCACCCCTCTTATTTTCTTTCGTGAGCGGGTGTCAAACGTTTTCGGAATGGACCGAGGCTTGTCAAGTGGCCTTGGTATACCACCGGTAGACCACCGGTCAAGTTTCGTTCCATTTAAAGGTCGTTTGGTACTCCAACGGTTAACCGGGCATCCGCAAAGTCCATTTGTGTGTTCCAGCAAAACCCCCTCAAAAACCAGCCCAAAACCCACCAAACTCTCTTCCATGCTGTAGGTCATTCGATCACGATCATGTGGGCGAAAACCGCATCTCATTTGGAGCCTCTAGCTATATAAGGGCATCCCCTCCCGAAAACATTGGCAGATCAAACCCTACCCTTCTTCCACCTCGCGTCCGGACAAACCCGCCGCCGCCGGACACGTCCACCCGCCACCTCACCTCGGCCAATAGAGTGCTGCCACGTCGCCTTCCCCGCCGCCCTGACCAACCAGAACGCGCCACCTCATCCCGCGCCGCGCCCTCTCTCTCCTCCCCGCGCCGCCGGCCCGCCTGGCCCAGGCAGGGCTCGCCCGGCCCGATCCCGCCGCCGCTCGCCCTCCGCATGCCGTAGCCGTGCCGCCGCCCTGCGCGCCGCCTCCGCGCCGTCGCTCGCCGCCTTCGCCTACCGCCGGCGCCGCCGCGCCCGGCACCGGTCGTCGCCGCCGCCGCGGACGCCGCCGCCGTCGTCCGGCGCCTCCGGCCCCTCCCTCCTCTCCACCGGCGACGCCTTCCACTGCCGGCGAGCCGCGCCGACGCCCCGGCCTCGATTCGATCGGGGGAATAGTACACGGGTTGACTTTTCCCCCGAACCCTAAAATCTAAGTCATTTTCTGATATATTATATGCCCCTGTTCCTCATTGCATAAATCACTGTGCATAGCTTCGATTTGCGCGTGTAATATGCCAAATTGTTCGCCTCGTGATGCTCTACATTTTGTTCAATTGCACCATGTTCATTAGAGGCCATCTTGATGCCCAAATCTCTATTGCAAGAGGGCTAGTTGCTGTTATCTGCTGGTTCTTAGCAGAACTTGGAGATTTGTCATTTTTGTATCATTTAATCTGTGCATCTGATGGGCATGAGCTCTACATGTGTTTTGTTGTATGCCATTCCATATTTCCAGTGGTGTATGCCATGTATTTTTGTGTTCTCTGTGGTGACTAGCACAAGCATGCAAACTAGGCCCCGCAATGTTTCTGATTTCAGGGACTTTGTAATCCCTGGTCATCGAAACCCTAATCAATACCACCTCAACTGGACGTAGGCTTTTACCTTCACCGTAAGGGGCCGAACCAGTATAACCCTCGTGTTCCTTGTCCCGTTTAACCCCTTCAAGCTTCCTAGTTGCGATGGCTCCACGACTAAGTCCTAGCTCGAGGACATCTGCCGTGACAATTCCACGACAGTTGGCGCCCACCGTGGGGCCAGCGCATGGTGGATTTGAGTTCTTGAAGGGCAGCTTCGAGGGGCTCAAGGGATACGCTGTGGGCCGGATGACCAAGAGTCGTCGCGTCAAGCTCTACATCAACGATGCAAACTGGGGCCCCGATGCCGGCTCAATTGAGTACGGGTACCGGGTCCCCTTTGGCGGAATTCATGTCTTCATTGGCAAGATTGGTGAGCCGGGCCCTGAGCCGGATCTCTACGCCGATCTCATCGAGACGGCTCAGCGCGCACGACCCGCCCGGGCCCTACCGGCCTTGAAGCATGCTTTTGTGGGATGTATCCATGAAGGACTCTCTGTAGGGTCTGGATCTGGTGATGAGACGGCCGCCGGCTCTGACGGCGAGTCGTCCACAGATGAGTCATACTTGTTGTATCAACTTCAGGATGGCAGGCTCAGGGGCTGTTTCGATGGTGACAGTATTCCGGACCCTTTTGAGCCGCCGAGCCGGGTTGGAATCTTCATGGCTGGTGCACAACCTGTTCAAAACCCTGCCGCCGGGTCAGGAAATCCAGTGCCCTCGCCAGCTCAGGTGCTGATGGATCTCACGGATAAGATGACGGCCCTGTTGACCGCCACGGTTGACCCGGTGGATCAAGCTCAGCATGACGCGGAGGTGGCGCAGTTAAAGTCAGATCTAGTGAAAGCCAAGGAGGATCTGGCAGCGAAAGGGATCAGGATGGCTGCGGAGAGGGCGGCTCTCGACGCCCAGACTCAGTTGATTCAGGCGCAGTCCTTCCGGCTCACGATGGATCAGAACGCGTCCAACGAGGTCATGAGAAGGAGGCATCAAAAGGCCCAATCTCGACTCCCTCCGGTCTACGATCCTCGAAACCTCTTCAACACGCCAGGAGCAGGGTCTAGTAACCCGCCAGAGGTCATAGTGCCCGGGGCTGGGACACCTATTCAGCCACAAGTGATGGGGCCTCCTCGGGTGAACCCTGTCCCGCCTTAGTATGTGCCAATACCACCGGGTCATTATGCTAACCCGCTGGAAAACATGGTCGCCGCGGCAGCACGGTTGGCGGCTCTCCCAATTGACGGCGACTCTCCAACGGCTGTTGAAACCCGCCGGGTCAGAGAACTCCTTCAGACAGCGCTGGCGCAGCAAGAGGCGTACTCTTACAGCCGGGATAGGATCCATTCAACCCCTCGTCCAGGCCGGAGCCCGAGTTATAGCAGACACATGGTTTCAGCGACCGGCTCAAGTAATGTCCGACGCCATGACATGCCCCCTGGCCATGGCCCGGCTCATAACGGAGCCTTTCGCACAATAGACCAAGACAGAGCGCGGCAAGAGGCGGAGCAGGTGCCTCAGTTGACGGCTTACCAGACACCCCCGGCTTATCCGACGACTTTCATTGACGTGGGTATCCCTACGAGGACTGGAGGTGTCCCTTGTTTAGTGCCGGCTCTCCGTAATGAACGTCTACCCAAGGACTTCAAAGGGCCTAGGAAGGTGCCTAATTACACGGCTGATTTACAACCCGGAGCCTGGATCGAGAGTTACGAGATGGCCATGGAATTGCTGGAGGTCAGTGAAGCGGCGATGGCCAAGTACTTCACCATGATGTTAGATGGGACTGCCCGCACTTGGTTGAAAGGGCTACCACCGAATTCCATCGGGTCTTGGGCTGAGCTGAAGGCCCGGTTCATCCAAAACTTCAAAGATACCTGTAGGCAGTCTATGTCAATTGTGGATTTGACTAACTGTAAACAGCAGGAGGGTGAGTCTACGACACATTGGGTTCGCTGGGTCAAAGTGATAATACATTCATCTGATAAGATGGATGCCGGCTCTGCAGTCTTAATGTTAGAGCAGAATTTTCGTTTCCTACCCCTGAAGATGGAACTCGGGCGGCTTAAGCGCGACTGCAATGATATGGGTACGCTGATGGCGGCTCTCGTCAAGTACGCCGATTCTGATAGTACCAAGGACCCCGCTTCAGATGATGAAAGGACAGGGAAGGGAAAGAAGAACGGCAATGGCAAGGGTCCTCAGCATAACCCGGGGAACCAAGGAGGTGGCAAGCGTAAGGCCGACGGCAGCCTAGAGTTCGTGGCCAACGCCAGTTCACAGGGTAATAACCAGCGACGCAAGGGGAGGCCACTTCCCTGAGCCGGCGGGTCAGGCCCGATGCTGGAGCAGCTGTTGAATGAGCCTTGTCCAAGGCATGGCTCTAGGGAGAAGCCAGCTACTCATCTATGGAAGGATTGCGCAATCATGAAGGCCTTTAAGAATTCCAATGCCTTTAATGGCAACAATGCCCCGGGCGGCGGCTCAGGCGCTGGCGGTTTCCATGGCCCGGGCGGCGGCTCAAATTCTAATCCTCAGAACGGTCAAGGGGGCTTTAATCAGCAGTCTGGCCAGGGTCATCAACAGCAGCAGGGGGGTTATCAGACCAATCCAAAACAGCTTAACGGTGGGCAGTATCACGTATTTACCACCAGTCTGTGTAAGCGAGATCAGAAGCTTCATAAGAGGGCTGTGAATGCTGTTGAGCCGGCGGTTCCACGTTATTTAAGATGGTCTGAGCAGCCTATCGTATGGAGTAGGGAGGATCACCCTCCCCGGGTTGATAATCCGGGTCACTTGGCCTTGGTGGTGGCTCCTCAGGTGGGAGGATATAAGTTCACTAAGGTGCTCATGGATGGAGGCAGCAGCATTAACATCCTCTACTATGAGACTTTCCGTCGTATGGGGTTGATTGATAAGAACCTCAGCTAGTCCAACACTATTTTCCATGGCGTAGTGCCTGGTAAGTCGTCTTATCCAGTTGGTAAGATCGAGTTGGAAGTGGCCTTCGGAGACGAGTACAACTACAGGGTGGAAAAATTGACCTTTGAGGTGGTCAAGATAAGAAGTCCGTATCATGCCATATTTGGGCGGCCGGCTT
Organism: Aegilops tauschii subsp. strangulata; assembly: GCF_002575655.3. Lineage (NCBI taxonomy): Eukaryota > Viridiplantae > Streptophyta > Magnoliopsida > Poales > Poaceae > Aegilops > Aegilops tauschii. Next base: position 553,730,217 of record NC_053041.3, on the reverse strand, counting down.
ACGCCAAGTTTATGGCACGGCCGTGTTATGTGTATTTGCAGCTTAAGATGTCGGGTCACAATGGGACCATCACGGTTCATGGCAGCCGGAAGGTGGCCTTGGAGTGTGAGGAAGGCGATGCGGCTTATGCAGAATCTGTTTGTGCAACAGAGGAGTTGAAATTTTACAAGGACAATGTTGACCCAATAGATATGACCTCTCTGAAAAAGCCGACTACGGAGCATGAGCCGGCAATGAAATTTAAGTCGGCTGATGAGACTAAACTCGTTGATTTCGTTCCAGGTGATTCATCTCAGCAGTTTAGCATCAGTGCCAATCTGGATCCAAAATAGGAAAGCGCGCTCATCGAGTTCATCCGTGAGAATAGGGACATTTTTGCATGGAAACCTTCTGACATGCCGGGTGTACCTAGAGAACTCGCTGAGCACACTCTCAATGTTGATCCGAAATTTAAGCCGGTCAGGCAATTCCTTCGGCGGTTTAATGAAGTGAGGCGGAAAGCCATTGGTGAAGAGGTGGCCTGGCTCTTGGCAGCCGGGTTTATTGTTGAAGTCTTTCACCCAGAGTGGTTAGCTAACCCGGTGCTCGTGCTCACGAAGAATGGCACCTGGCGGATGTGTGTGGACTACACGGACTTAAACAAGGCATGTCCGGCTGATCCTTTTGCCCTTCCCCGTATTGATCAAATCATTGATGCTACGGCGGGTTGCGAGCGCTTAAGTTTCTTGGATGCTTATTCTGGATACCATCAGATTAAAATGGCAGTTAAGGACCAGGAGAAGACGGTGTTCATCACTCCCTTTGGAGCCTTCTGCTATGTGTCTATGCCTTTTGGACTTAAGAGTGCACAAGTGACTTATCAGCGTTGCGTGCAGAACTGTCTTCACAACCAGATTGGGCGCAATGTTCATGCCTATGTGGATGATATTGTGGTTAAGTCCAGGGAGAAGGAAACCTTGATAGATGACCTGAGGAAACCTTTGATAATCTCCGGGTCTACAAGATGATGCTTAACCCAGCCAAGTGTGTTTTTGGTGTTCCTGCAGGTAAGCTCTTGGGTTTTCTGGTTTCTAACAGAGGCATTGAAGCTAACCCGGAAAAAATCACGGCAATCACCTCTTTGGCTAAGCCGGCGTGCATAAACGACGTCCAGCGCCTGGCGGGTCGTATCGCTGCTTTAAGTCGGTTTATAAGCCGTTTGGGTGAGAAGGCCATGCCATTGTACCAGTTGATGAAGAAAACTGATGACTTTGTCTGGAATGATGCTGCTAATACTGCTTTTGAGGATTTGAAGAGACAGCTGGCTGAGCCCCCAGTCCTTGCTGCTTCGGTCGACAAGGAGCCTTTATTACTGTATGTAGCTCCTAACACACGGGCCGTCAGTGTGGCTGTGGTGGTGGAGCGCAAGGAAGAGGGTAAGGAGCATCCGGTTCAGCGGCCGGTTTATTACGTCAGTGAAGTGCTCATCGAGTCCAAGCAGCGGTATCCACATTGGCAGAAGCTTGTTTATGACGTGTTCATGGCAAGCCGGAAGCTTAAGCATTATTTCCAGGGTCACCCTATCACTGTAGTCAGTTCTGCCCCCCTTGGAGATATCATTCAAAACAGAGAGGCCACAGGGAGAGTGGCTAAGTGGGCTATAGAGCTCGGACCTCATGGTCTGAAATACGTACCACGCACTGCTGTTAAATCTCAAGCCTTGGTGGATTTCATCAACGATTGGACAGAGCTACAAGTGCCCGAAGAAAAGCCGGATAACACATATTGGACTATTCACTTCGATGGGTCCAGGCAATTGGAGGGCTCGGAGGCTGGAGTTGTATTGGCTTCCCCTAAAGGTGACGAGTTCCATTATGTGCTACGGTTGATGTTTCCTTGCACTAACAATGCGGCTGAGTACGAGGCCTTGCTCCATGGTCTTCGGATGGCTAAGGAGATGAGCTTGAGCCGGTTAAGGTGCTTCGGCGACTCAGACTTAGTGGCTCAACAAGTATCAGGCAAGTGGGATTCCAAGGACCCTCTCATGGTGGCTTATCGCCGTGAAGTTGATGCCATTGCTGGACACTTTCAGGGTTACCAAGTAGAGCACATCGATCGCAGGAAGAATGAGGCGGCTGATGCTTTAAGCCGGCTGGGCTCTCAGCGAAAACCAGTGCCGCCTAATACTTTTCTGGACGTCTTGCATAACCCTTCTGTTAAGTTGCCTACAGAGGAAGACTTGGCTGTCCCTGACCCAGAGGCACAATTGGTGGCGGCTCTCCACATCATCCCGGACTGGACAGTGCCCTATCTGGCTTACATGACCCGGGGAGATTTGCCTGAGGATGAAACTTTGGCCAGACAAATAACCCGGCGGTCTAAGTCAATGGTTGTTATCAATGGTGAGCTGCATCGCCGCAGTGTTACGGGAGCGTTCCAACGTTGTGTCTCCCCTGAGGAAGGTCAAGAAATCCTGCGTGAGATTCACGAAGGGGATTGTGGCCATCATGCCGGCTCAAAATCTCTTGTGGCCAAGGCTTTTCGTCATGGTTTTTATTGGCTGACGGCTCATGCTGATGCGGAGGACTTGGTCAGTAAATGTGATGGTTGCCAAAGGTTCTCGCGACGGGCTCATGTGCCGGCTCAGGAGCTGAGGATGATACCAATCACTTGGCCATTTGCGGTCTGGGGGCTTGATATGGTTGGGACTTTTAAAAGGTCCAAAGACAAGAAGACCCACCTCTTGGTGGCAGTTGACAAATTCACAAAATGGGTTGAAGCAGAGCCAGTTAGCAAGTGTGACGCAGCCACGGCGGTTCAGTTTATGAAAAGGGTGATATTTCACTTTGGCTTTCCACACAACATTATAACTGACAATGGTACCAATCTGTCCAAGGGCGCCATGGAGGTGTTTTGTCAACGAGAGCATATTCGGCTTGATGTTTCATCAGTGGCTCACCCTCAATCCAATGGTCAAGCTGAGAGAGCTAATCAGGAGATTCTGAGAGGCATCAAGCCCCGGCTTTTAGTCCCTTTGCAACGGACGCCGGGTTGTTGGGTGGAGGAGTTACCCTCCGTGTTATGGAGCATCAATACTACTCCTAACAGGTCTACGGGTTACACGCCTTTCTTCATGGTTTATGGAGTGGAAGCAGTCCTCCCCAGTGACATCCGTCATGACTCACCTCGAGTGGCGGCTTATGTTGAGGCGGATAATGAATAGGCGCTCCAAGATTCTCTTGACTTGTTGGATGAACAGCGGCTCGTTCAGCGATTTACCAACAAGACCTGCGCCGTTATCACAGTCGCCGGGTTAAGTCCCGGGTCTTCCAGGAAGGTGATCTAGTGCTCCGGCTCATCCAAGATCAAACAGATGCGCACAAGTTATCCCCGCCTTGGGAAGGGCCCTTTGTGGTCAGCAAGAACTTGCACAACGGGTCATACTACCTTATTGACGTTCGAGAGCATAAAGATTCACGTAAGTCAGAGGAAGAGACCCGTCGGCCATGGAACATAGCTCAGCTTCGGCCTTATTACACTTGAGCCACCGGCTCTCATAATGTACATATTTCTATAAGCCATGTATATATTATGATAAGCAATAAAAGCAGGACCTCTGTCCTTTTTTCTCCTCCAAAGGTAACTGTGTTGTTTCCATTACAAGATCACATGGTAACTTAGAGGTGGATCCGGCTTATGATCGTATTCGAATCTAGCCGTACGCAATATAATCACTTGGGGGCTTCCTGTTCAAACATAGGTCGTATCCGAACCAAAGAGAACATAGCTGTCGATACCCATCTGATTGGCAAAGTGCCGAGCTCATTGGGGAGTTTTCTTTGATCATATTTGAATCATAGCTCAACCCCCTTTGGGAACCGACGTGGATCGTATTCGAATCAGCGTCGTTAAACAACTCTTAAGGTCATTTGGGGGCTTCCTATTCAAACATGGGTCGTATTCGAACCAAAGAGAACATAGCTGTCGATACCCTCTTGATCGGCATCGCCAAACCCACTGGGGGCTATATGATCGGATTCGAATCTTAGCTTAACCCCTTTGGGACGGGTCTCTGGTCGTATTCGAACCGGAAGCCCCTAAGTTTCGATTTTCTGATTTACAACAAGCTCTTTTGGTTGTATCAACAGTGTACACGGCGGTTCTTATTCCGCCGACTTAACTTTGAGTCACAGGGTTAGTCACACACAATCAGCGTTATCAAGACTGATAAACCGGAGTTGAGGTACCAACCTTATTATCCGGGTGACATAAACCGGAGGTATACTTGAAGGCCTGTAAGTATTCTATTATGGTTATATCAAGGACATAATTGAGGACCATTCTTTGGTGACTTAGATTCATATTCCGGGTTATGCATATATGGATTATGATGCTCAGTGCGGTAAGCCGCCCAGAGACTTGCGACTTGTTTTTCTATGCAGGATGGTTCAATACAGTTATTTGAGCTTAAGGAAAATAAATGATCAATTATGACCCGGAAGAATATAAGGAAGCAACTTCAATGGAGTTAAGCATTCAACACGTGCACCATGGCACGACAAAGTTAAAATGTTGGTCCTACTCTATTACAAGACTCCCCGAGTCCAAAAGGGTGAAGCATTGTTTAACAAGCATAGTCATGGGCCGTCTAAAGAGTCAAGATGCTTGCCGGGTTGAAGCTTCCGGCTCATCCCTCTCCGCTTCTCTGGCTGTTCCCATGACCTGGAAAGTTGACGATTTCCAGTCAATGCCGCTCAAAGCTTCGAATTGAGCCTCCTCGTCAATTAACCCGGCCGGGTCAATTTCCGGGGCAAAGGTGTGCTTACGAGTCGGCGGGACCAAGCTGATGGCTTCATAACGCGGCGTGGGGATCCTCTGATTCTCTGCGTCGTAGCCCGGCTGGTACTTGGTCAGATTGGTGTCATTCCCAATCAGGGTGGCCACCGGGCGCACGATCTTCACGCAGGCAGCAAAGTCCTTTTGGTCAAAGGGGGTGCCGTCTTCCTTTAAGCCGGGATAACCAAGTGCAATGTTAGCCGGGTCTAGCTCTGGAAGGAAAGCCTTGGCCCGGCTCAAAGCAGCTATGGCTCCGGCTCTTGCAGAGGCCCGTCGCAACTCTTGGACACGCTGAGGAAGAACGGCAAGCCGGCGAAGTACTTCCGCCAGGTGAGTCGGAACCTCATTGGATAGGGCCACCACGGCCAAAGCGCGCTGTGACCCGGTGTAGAGTTGCTCCACCAGGGTGTACACGGCCTTCAGCTTGGTCAGCACGTTCTGATTGAGGTTGGCGCTTCTGGGACCTGTTTAACAAAGTAAGATAAGCCGTTCTCAATGATGGGAGTTATGAGACATAAAGACTGTAAACTTGTTCAAAGTCTGCAGAAGGACTTACCGAAGATTGCGGCGACCATTTGTGAGACATGGCGCTTTAAGCCGGAGAGTTCGGCGGTTCTCTCCGTGAGAGTCTTCTCCGCCTGTTCGGCCCGGCTTACAAGAGCAGCCTTTTCTTCGGCCCAAGTTTTCCTCTCAGCTTCAAACTTCTTCTTCAGCTTCTCTTGAGCAGCAATGCTGGATTCAAATTTGGCGTTGGCCTTCCGGGTCTCAGTTTCCTGAGTCTTCAGGCGGTTCTTCAGCTCAGAGATATCAGCCTCAAATTTTTTGCAAGCAGCCTGCACAATTTCCGGGTTATAGTATGAACAATTATTATGCGATTTTAAAGTCCCAAGCACTTTCCAAGCAAAGACACTTGGCACTTGGGGGCTAATGCATGTCGAAAGTTTCTATCTACAAAGTACCGATTCATTGAAGTAAGCTGGAAATTAAGTCTACAACATATTCTATCATAAGTCGTAGACTTGGGGGCTAGAGTATGGTAAAGATGATTATACAGTAAACAATAGAGTGGTACCTCAGACATCTGCTGTATCTGTTTCACCATGTCAATCTCCAAGTCCCGGCTGCTGTGCACTTGATTGACATAGCCGGAGATGATGTCTCCAATGCTCAGGTTGGCGTAGTTGGTGATGTCCAGCTTGGCCCGGTGGCGCTCTAGAAACTCTTCCTTCGTAGATCACTTAGCCAGCGCAGTGGGTCTCCCCGGTTCGACAAACTCCGTCCGTGTGATTACCACGTCCGGGTCATCGGCCGGCTGAGCCGGGCTGGAGATATCCGGGTTGGTGGAAGTCTCCATGGCTGGCTCATCAGTTGGAGTGGTGGCTTCAGGAGCAGAGGCAGCTGGCGGCTCTTGAGCTGAAATCTCCGGCTCAGGCAAGACCGGCTCTTCGACCGGCTTATTCTTCTTTGCTCTTTTACTGAATTTTGCTTGAGCACTGAAAGGACAAAAAGTTAGTACAAAGGTATGAGTAAAGATAAGCACAACAAGAGATGATCATCATTACCCGGGTACGGTCTTGAAAGCCGGCAGGTTCGATTGCATAGAGTCGCTAGAGGAGGGTGAAGTTTCCTGATAATTCGAATCAGAAGAATTGAGCGGTTGACGTATAACACCCGCCAAAGGATGAAAAGGATATAAGTTGGAGATAACCTCGGTCCGGCGCTTCCTTGACGTCTCAGGTAAGCCGGAGGAGAGGTCAGCATCCTTGTTTGTCCGGGTGTGCCGCCGGCTCTCATGAATCTGTTGCTTCAAAAGAAATTAAGGATCTTGATAAGCTAAAGGATGGGAAAATCTTACTTTCCGGGTTACTCTTCGGACTTTCAGCCTTGGCAAGGGCTCCGAGTCGGAGGAAAGTGTCATTACCTCTTCAGGCGCCGGGTTACTTGCTCTGGTGTCATCTTGCTGATGAACAGTAGTGATAAGGTGGATAGAAATGAACAAGAAACAAAATAAAAGCTTACAGATTCAGGGGTTACCTCTGACTCGGAGCTGTCACTTAGCTGAAGCAGCTCTGAGGCAGTAGGCCGGCTTCCCTTCTTGCGGGGAGCGGCTCTCCGGGCGGCTTTCTTAGCCTTCCTGGCCTTCTTGGCCGCCTCATGGTCATACTTGACCTTCCAGAATTTATCATCAGCATGAAAAATACAATGAAGATTTCTTAAGGTTCAGATGAAAACTATTTAAAGGAGAAAATAAGATGTTCAGATCAGCGGCTTACCGCTGGGGCCGGGTTGGTCTTGCAGAAGGGGCTTAAGCCGGTCCTCCCGCAGTCTGCCAGGCTCTCATTCAAGAGGGCCTTGGTCATATCTTCAATAACGTCTTCAGGAAGATCGTTGCGGCTATGTCGCAGGGGGTCATCTTTCCGGCCTGTGTAATCACACATTAAGCCGGGGCGGCGGCTCAAGGGGATCACCCGCCAGGAGATCCAAACCCGGACCAGATCAATGCCGTTGAGGCCGTTGCCCAGGAGAGCCTTGATCTTGTTGATGGTGGGGATCAGAGGTTGACGCTCTGCCTGAGATAGTTTGTCGGGCAGAGGGTGGTTTGGTTCCAGACGCACGGCATGAAAGCCGGGCAGAGGGCTCTCGTCAGCCGGAGACGTGTCCTGGCAGTAAAACCACGTCTGGTTCCAGTCCTTTGGATGGCTGGGCGGCTCAGTGTAAGGAAAGAGGCAGTCTCTCCGGCGTTGAATGGAGATTCCACCAAGTTCCAGGCTCGGTCCGTTGGCGCACTCATTCTGGCGGTTCAGATAAAAAAGCTCTCTAAAGAGCAGCAGGCTGAGCTCTTCTCCAAGATAGACTTCGCAGAATACTTGGAAGTTGCATATATTTGACACGGAATTGGGTCCTATGTCTTGTGGCCGCAGGTCAAAGAAGTTCAGCACGTCTCTAAAGAACTTTGAGCCGGGCGGTGCGAAGCCCCGGCTCATGTGATCCGCAAATATTACCACTTCACCATCCTTTGGTTGCGGTCTCTCCTCTGACGGGTCAGGGGCACGGTAAGACATGGCATCCTTTTTGGGCAGGTAGCCCGTCTTCACAAAGTCCGCTAAGGTTTCACCAGTGACGTTGGACCTCAGCCAGTTGCACGTGATGGGTGCTTTGGGAGCTTTGGGAGGCATGGTGAAGGACGGAAGCCTATGATAAAAGGACATGTCCGGTTCAATTATAAGCCGGAGGAGGTTTACAGTTCAATGTTTAAAATGGCAACTTATGAAGGGGCCTAATGACATATGGCTAAGTGCATCGGGTTATCTAAGCCGCTGAAGGTAGCGAGAGTAATTCAAATTGTCTACAGCTTTATCATAAATGAGCCGGCAAATTTTTACGGCGCGTGGCTTCTTTTGAGCCGAAAATGTAAGCCGCCATAGCTCAGCAGATGCAGTTTTTACTAAGTGTGGTGAAAACAAGTTTCACAGATCGCAGTAATTATTTTGGATCAAAACGGTCGATTAAAGAGAAAAGTTTCTAGACCTAAAACAGACACAGAGGAAGTTCATAAGTTCGAACGGAGCCTTTATACAGTGAGAAGGGATCTATGTACATTGGAAACGGGCGTGAAACAACTGCCGCAACAGTTCTATACAGTTTAAAGATCAAGAGAGGTGGTAAAAATGAAATCTACCGAGAACTCGCGAGGAACGGCGAAGAACACGGGAAGAACAACAAAGAACCTAATGTGGATCTACTCTATGGAGTGGCGAGGGCTTACGGGTGCTGGTGAGTCGCGGAGGTCGCCGCTGTTTTCTCTGGACACGACAGGTTGATGCAGCGGCCGGAGTTGGTGAGGACGAGGAGATCCGCGGCGGCGGCGGTGGAGCTCGGGCGACAGCACAGTAGGCGAGAGGAGGAAGAATATAGAGGCGACGAGTGACCAGAGGCTGATGGGCCGGGCTATTTATAAGGGGAGGCTCATAAGTGGGCGCGAGAAACGAGGAGGCCACGGCGTGGTTATCTTGCTATATAAACGCCTCGATTTTCGGGACGGCAGTTAAAGATAAGATCCGTTGCGGATATGGTGGAGTAAAAAATGGACTTAATGGAAGATGACGTCACGGCGGGTTACCCGAAATCCAGAAGATGACGTCACGACGGGTTATAGCCTTCACACAATTGTAAGCCAGAGATTTTCTGTCGAAAGGATTGAAGATTGACATCAGCCGGCTCAAATCAATCTGGGGCCTAATGTTGAGGATATAAACCTTAGAGTCACCCGCCCAGAGAGTATCAATTCTATGCGAAGTTCTCAAAATGTGAGTTTTGGCTCGATGAAGTTCTTTTCCTTGGTCACATCATCTCTGCTAAGGGCATCGCTGTTAACCCCGAGAAGGTGTCCGCAATTGTGAATTGGGAACCTCCTCAGAATGTCAAGCAGCTCCACAGTTTTCTTGGTCTTGCAAGCTATTGCCGAAGATTCGTTGAGAATTTCTCTAAGATTGCAAAGCCTCTTTCCAACCTCCTCCAGAAGCATGCGAAGTATGTCTGGTCTCCTGAGTGTGACGTTGCTTTCAACACTCTCAAAGAGAAACTTGTCACAGCTCCTGTCTTAACTCCTCCTGATGAATCCAAGCCATTTGAAGTTTTCTGTGATGCTTCTCTCCAAGGTCTCGGTGCTGTGTTAATGCTAGAGAAGAAAGTTGTGGCCTATACCTCTCGTTAGTTGAAGCCCAACGAGAAGAACTACCCCACTCATGATCTTGAGTTGGCGGCAGTTGTCCATGCATTAATAACGTGGAGACATCTCTTGTTGTGAAGACAAGTGGACATATTCACTGATCACAAGAGTCTCAAGTACATCTTCACTCAGCCCAACCTCAACCTCAGGCAAACTCGATGGGTCGAAATGATTCAAGAGTACAATCCGAGTATTGAATATACTCCAGGCAAGGCCAATGTCATTGCAGATGCTTTAAGCAGGAAGGCTTATTGCAACAGCTTAATTCTCAAGCCATTCCAACGGGATCTTTGTGAAGCTTTCCACAAGCTAAATCTCCAAGTTGTTCCTCAAGGTTTTCTTGCCAACCTCATAGTCTCTCCTACTTTGGAAGATCAAATTCGTGAGGCGCAACTCCTTGATGCCATGGTGAAGAAGGTGAAACGTGGTATCGACAAGGGTCTTTCCAAATACAAGTGCTATCGCATTGATGACAGAGACACTTTGTTCTTCGAGGACCGGATTGTGGTTCCTAAAGGTGATCTAAGGAAAGTCATAATGAACGAGGCGCACAATTCTCTCCTTTCCATTCATCCTGGAAGTACGAAGATGTACCATGACCTCAAGCAGTCGTATTGGTGGACTCGAATGAAGCGAGAAATTGCTCAATTCGTGAATGAATGTGATGTATGTCGAAGAGTGAAAGCAGAACACCAACGACCAGCTGGTCTCCTTCAACCTCTTGCTATCCCAGAGTGGAAGTTTGATCATATCGAAATGGACTTCGTGACTGGTTTTCCAAAGTCCAAGCGTGGAAATGATGCTATCTTCGTTGTCATCGACAAGCTTTCTAAAGTGGCTCATTTCCTTCCAATCAAAGAATCCATCACAGCAGCTCAGTTGGCAGAGCTATACACCTCCAGAATTGTCTCCTTGCACATCATTCCACAATTGATTTCTTCAGATCGTGGAAGCAACTTCACCTCTAAGTTCTGGGACTCCTTCCAGAAGGCCATAGGCACAAACATTCGCTTCAGCACAGCTTTCCATCCTCAAACTAGTGGCCAAGTCGAGCGAGTCAATCAAATTCTTGAAGATATGCTCAGGGCTTGTGTCATTTCCTTTGGCATGAAATGGGAAGATTGTCTTCCATATGCTGACTTCTCCTACAACAACAGCTTCCAAGCAAGTTCGGGCAAGGCCCCATTCGAGATTCTCTATGGCAGAAAGTGCCGTACTCCTCTCAATTGGTCAGAGACTGGTGAACGCCAACTTCTTAGAAATGACTTAATCACTGAAGCTGATGAAATGTGTAAAGTCATCCGTGATAATCTCAAAGCCGTGCAATCGCGCCAGAAGAGTTACTATGATAGTAAGCACTGTGATTTGGCTTTCGAGATCGGAGACCATGTCTACCTCCGCGTCTCTCCAATGAAAGGCACTCGTTGCTTTGGTATCAAAGGGAAGCTTGCCCCTAGATACGTGGGTCCTTTCAAGATCATTGGCAAAAGAGGCGACCTCACCTATCAACTTGAGCTTCCTTCCAACTTCGCGAACGTGCACGATGTGTTCCACGTGTCTCAGCTCCGCAAGTGCTTCAAGACGCCTGAGCGCACCATCAACTTCGAAGAGATTGACCTCCAAGAAGATTTGTCTTATCATGAGCACCCCGTTGCTATTCTTGAAGAAACTGAGCGCAAGACTCGCAACAAGTCAATCAAATTCCTGAAAGTGAAGTGGTCGCACCATTCCGACCAGGAAGCCACCTGGGAGCGCGAGGACCATCTCCATTCCGAATATCCGGAGTTCTTTCAGTCCTAGATCTCGGGACGAGATCTTCTCGTAGTGGTGGAGTGTTGTAACACCCCGCATGTAACTTTCCATATTTGTAACTCCGACTGTTGCCATTTTCGGCTTTGCGTTATGATATTCCCTCCGTGGTCGGGTGTTGTTTTTCTTTTTGTATTTTGTTCATGTCATGCATTTCATATCATGTCATCATGTGCATTGCATTTGCATACGTGTTCGTCTCATGCATCCGAGCATTTTCCCCGTAGTCCGTTTTGCACTCCGGCGCTCCTATCTCCTCCGGTGCACCCCTCTTGTTTTCTTTCGTGAGCGGGTGTCAAACGTTCTCGGAATGGACCGAGGCTTGTCAAGTGGCCTTGGTATACCACCGGTAGACCACCGGTCAAGTTTCGTTCCATTTGGAGGTCGTTTGGTACTCCAACGGTTAACCGGGCATCCGCAAAGTCCATTTGTGTGTTCCAGCAAAACCCCCTCAAAAACCAGCCCAAAACCCACCAAACTCTCTTCCATGCTGTAGGTCGTTCGATCACGATCGTGTGGGCGAAAACCTCACCTCATTTGGAGCCTCCTAGCTCCCTCTAGCTATATAAGGGCATCCCCTCCTGAAAACATTCGCAGATCAAACCCTACCCTTCTTCCACCTCGCGCCCGAACAAACCCGCCGCCGCCAGACACGTCCACCCGCCACCTCACCTCGGCCAATAGAGTGCTGCCACGTCGCCTTCCCCGCCGCCCCGACCAACCAGAACGCGCCACCTCATCCCGCGTCGCGCCCTCTCTCTCCTCCCCGCGCCGCTGGCCCGCCGAGCCCAGGCGGGGCCCGCCCGGCCCGATCCCGCCGTCGCTCGCCCTCCGCACGCCGTACCCACGCCGCCGCCCTGCGCGCCGTCGCCCGCCGCCTTCGCCTACCGCCGGCGCCCCCGCGCCCGGCACCGGTCGCCGCCGCCGCCGCGGACGCCGCCCCCGTCGTCCGGCGCCTCCGGCCCCTCCCTCCTCTCCTCCGGCGACGCCTTCCACTGCCGGCGAGCCGCGCCGATGCCTCGGCCTCGATCCGATCGGGAACAGTACACGGGTTGACTTTTCCCCCGAACCCTAAAATCTCCGAGTCATTTTTTGATATATTATATGTCCCTGTTCCTCATTGCATAACTCACTGTGCATAGCTCCGTTTCACGCGTGTAATATGCCAAATTGTTCGTCTCGTGATGCTCTACATTTTGTTCAATTGCCCCATGTTCATTAGAGGCCGTCTTGGTGCCCAAATCTCTGTTGCAAGAGCGCTAGTTGCTGTTATCTGCTGGTTCTTAGCAGAACTTGGAGATTTGTCATTTTTGTATCATTTAATCTGTGCATCTTATGGGCATGAGCTCTACATGTGTTTTGTTGTATGCCATTCCATCTTTCCAGTGGTGTATGCCATGTATTTTTGTGATCTCTGTGGTGACTAGCACAAGCATGCAAACTAGGCCCCGTAATGTTTCTGATTTCAGGGACAGTAATTTCTCCAAGTCTTTGTCTGCTGTTATTTTGTTGCCATGTAAACTTGATGCTACAGAGAGATCCATGCATAGTTTGGAGATTTTCAGTAAGGATGTTTTGTAGATATAGATGTAATTGATCCATTACTGCCCTTATTTGCAATTATGAAGTGCCATAGCATGACTCAATCTTGCTCTACGTTTGCTATAAAATATTTCTGGCAGATTCTTAACATGATATGCTATTTTGCCAAGCTTGTTCTAGTTGATCCATACATGATATGCTTTTTTCTTGCCATGGATAGCTTCATAAACATGCCATCTTGCTGTAGGTATGCTAGTTTTGTCATGCATTGCTTTGTGGTGAGTGCATCAAGCTCACCAACATGTCCTCATATTATTGTTTCTGCTATGCTCTGTTTTCTGCAAAGTCTGAAACCTGATAACGAAACTTGCTATGTTTACGCGGTTGCCATCATATCTTCTAGTCCTTTTTGTCTTATGGTCAGTAAGGGACTTTTGTCATATGAATTTAGTAAAACACTGCCATGCCTTGTTTTTCTATGTTAAGTTCCTGTAGCATATTGATTTCATGCTCTGAATATTGCTACCTGATGCTGTTTTCTGCCATGTCCAGTAATTTCACTAAGTCTGTGAACCTGTTATCTTTTGCACTTTTGCCATGCTTGTTTGAGCTTGATATGTTGTGATCTAGCCGTAGCTCAGTGTTCATCTTTTGTCAAGAATCTCCTGTAGACTACTGCCATGTAATTTGTTGCTATGTTGGAGTGCTGTAGCATTTTTACTTGTTGTATTTTAAGTGCTATCATGCTGTTAATCGCAGATTCGTGTCATTCTTGTTTTGCTTGCCATTTGCAAACCGTGCATCCGTTTCCGGTGATCTTTATATCGATTTCGACCGAAATCATCTCATCTTTCCAGTGGCATGCTTGGTTTGTCATGTTACTACCTTGTTCATCAGTTTCCTTCCGGAGCACGCATATGCATCGCATATCATATTTTGCATATCATACATGTTTTGCATCATGTCGCTTGTGCATTTCTCGTGGTTCATTGTGGTTCCGTTTGTTTGTGTTCTTGTCTTGGGTAGAGCCGGGAGACGAGTTCGTGAACGAGGAACCTGTCGAGTACGCTTACGAGGATCAAGGTTTCGACAACTCTGAGAACCTTGCAGGCAAGATGACCACCCCTCGAAATCACTTCTATCTTTGCTTTACTAGTTGTTCGCTCTATTGCCATGCTGCGCTACCTATCTCTTGCTATATCATGCCTCCCATATTGCCATGTCAGCCTCTAACCATCCTTTCCTAGCAAACCGTTGTTTGGCTAAGTTACCACTTTTGCTCAGCCCTTCTTATAGCGTTGCTAGTTGCAGGTGAAGTTGAAGTTTGTTCCATGTCGGAACATGGATATGTTGGGATATCACAATATCTCTTATTATATTAATGCATCTATATATATTTGGTAAAGGGTGGAAGGCTCGGCCTTATGCCTGGTGTTTTATTCCACTCTTGCCGCCCTAGTTTCTGTTATACCGGGATTATGTTCCTTGAGTTTGCGTTCCTTACGCGGTCGGGTGATTTATGGGACCCCCTTGACAGTTCGCCTTGAATAAAACTCCTCCAGCAAGGCCCAACCTTGGTTTTACCATTTGCCACCTAAGCCTTTCCCCCGGGTTTTCGCGAGCCCGAGGGTCATCTTATTTTAACCCCCCCGGGCCAGTGCTCCTTCGAGTGTTGGTCCGAACCGAGCAGCCTGCGGGGCCACCTCGGGGAAACTCGAGGTCTGGTTTTACTCGTAGCTTGACTTATCCGGTGTGCCCTGAGAACGAGATATGTGCAGCTCCTATCGGGATTTGTCGGCACATTCGGGCGGCTTTGCTGGTCTTGTTTTACCATTGTCGAAATGTCTTGTAAACCGGGATTCCGAGACTGATCGGGTCTTTCCGGGAGAAGGTTTATCCTTCATTGACCGTGAGAGCTTATGATGGGCTAAGTTGGGACACCCCTGCAGGGTATTATCTTTCGAAAGCCATGCCTGCGGTTATGAGGCAGATGGGAATTTTTTAATGTCCGGTTGTAGAGAACTTGTCACTTGACCCAATTAAAATACATCAACTGCGTGTGTAGCCGTGATGGTCTCTTCTCGGCGGAGTCCAGGAAGTGAACACGGTCTGAGTTATGTATGACGTAAGTAGGAGTTCAGGATCACTTCTTGGTCATTGCTAGAAGATGACCGTTTCGTTGCTTCTCTTCTCGCTCTCTTTTGCGTATGTTAGCCACCATATATGCTTATTGCCTGCTGCAGCTCCACCTCATTACACCATCCTTTCCTATAAGCTTAAATAGTCTTGATCTCGCGGGTGTGAGATTGCTGAGTCCTCGTGACTCACATATTCTACCAAAACAGTTGCAGGTGCCGACGATGCCAGAGCAGATGATGGGGTCGATCTCAAGTGGGAGTTCGACGAGGAACGTGGTCGTTACTATGTGTCTTTTCCTGATGATCAGTAGTGGAGCCCAGTTGGGACGACCGGGGATCTAGCATTTGGGGTTATCTTATTTTCATCTGGTTTTGACCGTAGTCGGTCTATATGGTTGTATTTTGGATGATGTATGAATTATATTTATGTATTGTGTGAAGTGGCGATTGTAAGCCAACTCTTTATCCCATTCTTGTTCATTACATGGGATTGTGTGAAGATGACCCTTCTTGCGACAAAACCACTATGCGGTTATGCCTCTAAGTCGTGCCTCGACACGTGGGAGATATAGCCGCATCATGGGCGTTACAATCTACTCACCGGAGTTGAGCAAGTAATATATCGATGGAAAGCTGCTGTAAACACGCAACTTTCCCGTGTTGATCATTTTTTCATACTCGCGACGATTTTAAAAGTTTTTCATCTGAAATTCATTCATCGTAGTAGTTGAACTTCCTGCTGTTTTCACGTTGAACTTCTGTGACGTATATTTGTTTGTAATTTTCTCATACATTCGTCAGTGTTACTCAAATGATATTCCTTTTGTACAAACCTCTCTGACAATAATTTTTTTAACTTTTTCCGACCGAGGAATTGAACTTACACAAATGATATTCCTGCCATTTTGAAGTAAATTAGAAAATGGGAGATCATGATTTCTGCGTTCATCGCGAACGGAAATGCACTGCGTGAAGCAGTTGAACTTCTGAGACATGTCTGTTTGAACTTCACTCTGTTTCACTTTATTGTATTTTTCTTATATGAAATACACACCATGTAGTACGTGAACTTCCGGATGTTATCACTTTGAAGTTCTCTCTGGTTTGAGAGAATTATTTTAAAACACAAAAAACAACATATTTTTTATGTATTTTGGACATCTAAATACATGGTGATCCTCTCTCACAATTTTTTTTAACTTTTCCTCGCCGAGCACTTGAACTTCAAGCAACCATTTTTTCGTTTATGAGTTGTTTTTCAAAGTGCAAAAAAAGGCATTGTGTTTTTTATTTTTTAAACAGGTAAATCCTAGGTTTTAATAAATTCCAAACTTCTCTGTTATTTCAATTTGAACTTCACCTTTTTATATTTTGAGTAAAGAATTGTATTCAATTTTTATACGTAAAAAATCAAACATGGAAATACAAGGTGAACCTCTATCGCAAGAATTTTTGAACTTCTCCGGACAGAGCACTTGAACTTCTTTCAATAAACTTTTTAAGCTTTTATTTTTCTATACTTTTATTCTCACCTGAAATGCATTCCTTGCAGTACTTGAACTTTTCGTTGTTTTCACTATGAACTTCTTTCAGCAGGTAAGAATTTTTCGAATACATCAAAACGTGTTTTAAATGGTATACATGAAAATTTTAAACCGTTCATCAAAATGTGGCACATAATATACCTGGTGGAAAGCTTATGAATCGCAGCAAGTTTTTCATGTAGTCATGTGTTACAAATTCATTGCCGTTTGAGAGTAGTTTTTAAAATGGAAAAATAACGTTGTTTTTTGCATTTTAAAACAACATGTAAATGAATGACGGACGTCTCGTAGATATAATTTTTGAACCGTGCAGGGTGGAGCACATGAACTTCTTGCGAAAAACCTTTTAGGCTTTTAGTTTTTTTATTCTCTTCTGAAACGCATTCCGTGAAATAGTTGAACTTCCCGCTGTTTTCACCTTGAACTTCTGACATGTATTTTTGTTCAACCTCTCTCACAAGAATTTTTGAACTTCCTGCTGTTTTCACGTTGAACTTCTGTGACGTATTTTCATTTGTAATTTTCTCATCCACTCGTTAGTGTTACACAAATGATATTCCTTTTGTACAAACCTCTCTCACAATAATTTTTTTAATTTTCTCCGACCGAGGACTTGAATTTACACAAATGATATTTTTTGTATAGTCATAGCATTTTCTTTTGAAATCTCAAATTTATTAAATTTGAACTTCGAGAGTTAACATTTTTCTGGCGACGCTTTTTGGTTTCTTCTTGAATTCTAAAAATTTCACTACTATTGTTGAGGATATAGACCTTAGAGTCACCCGCCAGGAGGGGCCGGGTTACTCGTATGGTCGTTGCCAGAAGCCCGGAGCCAAGCTTGAAGACGATGGGCCAGAGATGGGCTAAGACCCGGATATGGCTTAAATCCCGTAGTTACAATCATTATTATGGTAGAACTTGTAGTGTAAGGCAAGTATAGTTGAGAGTCCGAGCCGGACACTCTTATGAGCCGGCCGGGACTCTAAGGGCTGCTGGGCGTCAGCCTCTCTATATAAAGGGACGACCCGGCAGCGGTTTAGGGACAAGAACAATCTCATCGAGAGCCAGGCATAGCTATTTAGCTCCCTGGTGATCGTAACCCTAATCAATACCACCTCAAACTGGACGTAGGCTTTTACCTTCACCGTAAGGGGCCGAACTAGTATAAACCCTCGTGTTCCTTGTCCCGCATAACCCCTTCAAGCTTCCTACTTGCGATGGCTCCACGACTAAGTCCTAACTCGAGGACATCTGCCGTGACAATTCCACGACAGTTGGCGCCCACCGTGGGGCTGGCGCACGGTGGATTTGAGTTCTTGAAGGGCAGCTTCGAAGGGCTCAAGGGATACGCTGTGGGCCGGATGACCAAGAGTCGTCGCGGCAAGCTCTACATCGACGATGCAAACTGAGGCCCCGACGCCGGCTCAATTGAGTACGGGTACCGGGTCCCCTTCGGCGGAATTCATGTTTTCATTGGCAAGATTGGTGAGCCGGGCCCTGAGCCGGATCTCTGCGCCGATCTCATCGAAACGGCTCAGCGCGCACGACCCGCCCGGGCCCGGCCTGCCTTAAAGCGCGCTTTTGTGGGATGCGTCCATGGAGGGCCCTCTGATCCATCCGGGTCTGGTGATGAGGCGGCCGCCGGCTCTGACGGCGAGTCGGCCACCGATGAGTCAAACTCATTGTATCAACTTCAAGATGGCAAGCTCATGGGCTGTTCCGATGGTGACAGTATTCCGGATCTTTTTGAGCCGCCAAGTCAGGTTGGAGTTTTTATGGCTGGTGTGCAGCCTGTTCAGAACCCCGCTATTGGAGTGGGAAACCCGGTGCCTTCTCCGGCTTAGGTGCTAATGGATCTCGCGGACAAGATGACGGCCCTGTTAACCGCCACGGTTGACCCGGCAGATCAAGCTCAGCACGATGCCGAGGTGGCACAGTTAAAATTGGATCTAATAAAAGCTAAGGAGGATCTTGCAGCGGAAGGGATCAGGCTGGCTGCGGAGCGGGCGGCTCTCGATGCCCAGACTCAGCTGATTCAGGCGCAGTCCTTCCAACTCACGATGGATCAGAACGCGGCCAATGAGGTCACGAGAAGGAGGCATCAAAAGGCCCAGTCTCGACTCCCTCCGGTCTATGATCCACGCAACCTCTTCAACACGCCAGGTGCAGGGTCTAATAACCCACCAGGGGTCATAGCGCCCGGGTCTGGACCCCTTATTCAGCCACGAGTGATGGGGCCTCCCCAGGTGCCCCCTGCCCTGCCTCAATATGTGCCAATACCCCCGGGTCATTATAATAACCCGCTGGAGAACATGGTCGCTGCGGCAGCACGGCTGGCGGCTCTCCCAGTTGACGGCGACTCTCCGACGGCTATTGAAACCCGCCGGGTCAGGAAACTCCTTCAGACAGCACTGGCGCAGCAAGAGGCGTACTCCTACAGCCGGGACAGGATCCACTCGACCCCTCGTCCAGGCCAGAGCCCGAGTTACAGCCGGCACATGATCTCAGCAACCGGCTCAAGTAACGTCCGACGCCATGACCCGCCTCCTGGCCATGGCCCGGCTCATAATGGAGCCTTTTACGCAGCAGACCAAGCGCGGCAAGAGGCGGAGCAAGTACCTCAATTGACGGCTTACCAGACCCCCCCGGCTTATCCGACGACTTCCATTGATGTGGGTATCCCTACCAGGACCGGGGGTGTCCCTTGTTTGATGCCAGCTATCCGTAATGAACGTCTACCTAAGGACTTCAAGGGCCCTAGGAAGGTGCCTAACTACACGGCTGACTTACAACCCGCAGCCTGGATTGAGAGCTATGAGATGGCTATGGAGTTGCTGGAGGTCAGTGAGGCAGCCATGGCCAAATATTTCACCATGATGTTAGATGGAACTGCCCGCACTTGGTTGAAAGGGCTACCACCGAATTCCATTGGGTCTTGGGCGGAGCTGAAGGCCCGGTTCATCCAAAACTTCAAAGATACCTATAGGCAGTCTATGTCAATTGTGGATTTGACTAACTGTAAGCAGCAGGAGGGTGAATCCACGACCCATTGGGTTCGCCGGGTTAAGGAGATCATACATTCATCAGATAAGATGGATGACGGCTCTGCAGTCTTAATGTTGGAACAAAATTGTCGCTTTGTGCCCCTGAAGATGAAACTCGAGCGGCTTAAGCGCGACTGCACTGATATGGGTACACTAATGGCGGCTCTCGTCAAGTACGCCGATTCCGATGGTACCAAGGATCCCTGTCGTGGAATTGTCACGGCAGATGTCCTCGAGCTAGGACTTAGTCATGGAGCCATCGCAACTAGGAAGCTTGAAGGGGTTATGAGGGACAAGGAACACGAGGGTTTATACTGGTTCGGCCCCTTACGGTGAAGGTAAAAGCCTACTTCCAGTTTCGAGGTGTTATTGATTAGGGTTACGATCGCCAGGGAGCTAAATAGCTATGCCCGGCTCTCGGAGAGATTGTTGTCGTCCCTCAACCGCTGCCGGGTCGTCCCTTTATATAAGGAGGCTGACGCCCAGCAGCCCTTAGAGTCCCGGCCGGCTCATAAGAGTGTCCGGCTCGGACTCTAAACAATACTTGCCTTACATTACAAGTTTACTATAACAATGATTGTAACTACGGGCCTTAAGCCATATCCGGGTCTCAGCCCATCTGGCCCATTATCCTGAAACTTAGCTCCGGGCTTCTGGTAATGACCCTGGAGTAACCCGGCCCTCCTGGCGGGTGACCCCCTAGGTCTATGTCCTCAACATTAGGCCCCGGATTGACTTGAGCCGGCTCGTGTCAATCTTCAGCTCTGCAGACAGAAAAAATTCTCCGGCTTACCACTCATGCGAAGCTCATAACCCGGAGTGACGTCATCCTCTGGACTCCGGATAATCCGCCGTGACGTCATCCTCCATTAAATCCGTTTTTTTTACTCCGCCAGATCCGCAACGGATCTTTGCTTTTACTGTCTTTCCGAGAATCGAGGCGCCGTGAGGGGGAGATAACCACGCCGTGGTCTCCTTGAATCTCGCGCCCACTTATGGCTTACCTTATAAATAGGCCGGCTCGGCACTCTCTTCTCACACTCTCCTTCTTCCTCGCGCTGTCGTTCCTCTGCCCGAGCTTCTGCCGCCGCCGTTGCCGTCGCGCCCCTGATCTTCATCGACCCGGCCGCTGCATCACCCTGACCCGGACCAGATAACGCCGGCGACCTCCTCTCTTCCTCAACTCCGGTGAGTCTTCTCTGCCTTGCTAGAATAGATCTGCGGTAGGGTTCCTTCAGTTCTTCGTGTTCGTCACCATTGCCCACAAACTCGGTAGTTCTTGTTGCCACCGTAGTTGGTTGATCCTTAAACTCGCGTAGAACCATTGCGG
The DNA here is from genome assembly GCF_002575655.3 of Aegilops tauschii subsp. strangulata. Taxonomy (NCBI): domain Eukaryota; kingdom Viridiplantae; phylum Streptophyta; class Magnoliopsida; order Poales; family Poaceae; genus Aegilops; species Aegilops tauschii. The sequence continues at coordinate 553,709,263 of NC_053041.3, read as the reverse complement.
TAGAGGTTTGATACCCATTTCATCTGTAAGAAACCCTCTTTTTACTGCACAAGAACTGTGTTCAACCTCAAGAACTTCTCCTGCCTCTGTTTTTAGGTCTAGAAAAATTTCATCTTGCCTGACCACTTTGATCCGAAAAAGTTACTGCCATATGTGAAATCTGTTTTACCACACTTAGCAAAAATTGCAGCCCTTGAATCTTGACGGCTTATATTTCCGACTTAAAGAACCCACGCGCCGTAGAACTTTCCGGCTTAAAGAGAACCATGCTCTGTAGATTCCTCCGGCTTAACTGTAGTAAACCGTAGATGACTCATTTATTCTGAATGTTCCTACGGCTCAGATAACTCACCGTTCATGAGTATATATCATTAGTCCCCTTCATAAGCCGCCATTTTAACTTGATCAATAGATTTCCGGCTTACAATTTACCCGGATACTTTTCTCTCTATTATAGACCACCAACCTTCACCATGCCTCCCAAGGCCCCCATCACTTGCAACTGGACAAGATCCAATGTCACTGAAGAGACCCTAGCCAACTTTGTTAAGTCCGGGTATCTGCCCAAGAAAGAAGTGATGTCCTACCGTGCCCCTGATCCGTCAGAAGAAAGACCACAGCCGAGAGACGGGGAGGTAGTGATCTTTGCGGATCACATGATCCGGGGCTTCGCACCGCCCGGTTCAAAATTCTTCCGGGACGTGCTCAACTTTTTTGACCTTCGGCCTCAGGATATAGGACCCAATTCCATATCCAATATCTGCAACTTCCAAGTCTTTTGTGAAGTATATCTTGGGGAAGAGCCGAATCTTCTGCTCTTCAGAGAGCTGTTTTATTTGAACCGCCAAACCGAGTGCGCAAACGGTCCAAGTCTAGAGCTAGGCGGCATCTCCATCCAACGGCGCAGGGATTGTCTGTTCCCTTACGCAGAACCGCCAAGTCACCCCAAGGACTGGAACATGACTTGGTTCTACTGCCAAGACACGTCCCCGGCTGATGAGAGCCCGCTGCCCGGCTTTCGCCCAACGCGCCTGGAGCCAACTCATCCATTATCCGACAAGCTGACTGCCGCAGAACGCCAGCCTCTGCTCCCAACGATCAACAAGATCAAAGCCCTGCTAGGCAATGGTCTGAACGGAATTGACCTGGTCCGGGTCTGGATCTCTTGGCGGGTGATCCCATTGAGCCGCCGCCCCGGCTTAATGTGTGAGTACACCGGGCGAAAGGATGACCCGCAGAGGAACAGTCGCAATGATCTTCCAGAAGACGTTGCTGAAGAAGAGACCAAGGCTCTTTTAAACGAGAGCCTGGCAGACTGTGGAAGAACCGGGCTAGCCCCGTTCTGCAAGACCAATCCAGCCCCAGCGGTAGGCCGCTGACTTTAACCTTTCCATTTTGCTTTACCTGTCCTTTTACTAAGAACTCATTACTGTATTTCTCAGGCTGATGATAAATTCCGGCGGGTCAAGTATGACCACGAGGAGGCCAAGAAGGCTAGGAAGGCGAAGAAAGCCGCCAAGAAAGCCGCCCCTCGCAAAAAGGGAAGCAGACCCACTGCTTCGGAGCTGCTGCAATTAAGCGATAGCTCCGAGTCAGAGGTAACCTTTAAACCTTTTAAATTCTTGCAGTATATGTTGTCTGATGCTGTCCACCTTATCAACACTTGCTTATTGACAGGATGACACCGGCGCCAGTAACCCGGTGGTCGAAGAGGTAACATCACTTTCCTCCGGCTCGGAGCCTTTACCACAGCTGAAAGTCCGAAGGGTAACCCGAAAAGTAAGCTTTTCCCATCCATTAGCTCACCGAGATCCTCAATTTCTTTTGAAGCAGCAGGTTCACGAAAACCGGCGTCACACCCGGGCCCGCAAGGACACCGACCTCTCCACCGGGTTACCCGACGCAACGAGGAAACGCCGCACTGAGGTTTTTTCTCACCTGTACCCTTTTCATCCGTTGGCGGGTGTTATCCGTCAACCGCTTAATTCTTCTGACTCCAATTACCAGGAGACCTCCCCTTCCTCTGGTGACTCCATGCAGTCAAGTCTGCCGGCCTTCAAGACTGCCCCCGGGTAATAACAATCGCCTTACATTATCTGTCTGTACTTACCCTTTGTATGCCTAACACTTCTGCCTTTTCAGCGCCTAGGCAAAGCTCACCAAAAGAGCAAAGAAGACCAGGTCAGCCGGAGTGCCTGACTTGCCTGAGCCGGAGACGACGGCTCAAGAGCCGCCGGCCGCCGCCGCCCCCGAAGCTACCATTCCCATGGACACGGCGCCTGAAGCCCCTGCCCCGAGCACCAAGAGAACAACCGAAGCATCAGCTAACCCAGAAGCGTCCGACTCAGCCCCACCGGCTAACGACCCGGACGTGGTAATTACCCGGACGGAGTACGTTGAGCCGGGGAGGCCAACCGCACTGGCCCAATGCTCCGCGAAGGGGGAGCTGCTGCGACCTCATCGGGCGAATCTGGATCTCTCGGGCTACACCGATTTAAGCATTGGCGAGCTTGTCTCAGGCTATATCAGTCAGGTTCACAAGAGCCGAGACGCCGAGATTGCCATGGTCAACCAGATCCAACAGAAATCTGAGGTAACCTTCTGCTGTTCTCTTACTTCCGCATAGTGATCCTTGTCATTCTAGCCCCCAAGTCTAGGACTTGTACTTGAACATGTTGTAGATTTTAGATTCCGGCTTACTGAACTGAGCCGACCGTACATAGATAGAGACATTCAATATGCATTAGCCCCCAAGTGCCAAGTGTCTTTGCTTGGAAAGTGCTTGGGACTTTATAGAATGACTGTTAATAACCCGGAAATATATGCAGGCTGTTGGCAAGAAATTAGAGTCGGACCTGACGGATCTTAAGAGCCGGCTGAAGGCACAAGAGATGGAGACCCGGAAGGCAAATGCCAAGTTTGTCTCCAGCATCGCCGCTCAGGAGAAGTTGAAGACTGAATTCGACGCTGAGCGGAAGGCCTGGGCTGAGGAAAAAACTGCACTGGTGACCCGGGCAGAACAGGCGGAGAAGGCCCTTATTGAGAAGACCGCTGAGCTCTCCGGTCTAAAGCGCCAAGTGTCCCAAATGGTAGCTGCCATCTTCGGTAAGTCGCCTCACCGGCTTTCATTCACGTTGGAATGTTTACATCTCTTAACTCATCATTACCACCGGGTCATCTGATGTTGTTAAACAGGTTCCAGAAGCACCAACTTGAACCAGAGCGTGGTCACCAAGCTAAAGGCCGTGTACACCCTGGTGGAACAACTCTACACCGGGTCACAGCGGGCTTTAGCTGTGGTGGCCCTGTCGAATGAAGTGCCGACTCATCTGGCCGAAGTCCTGCGCCGGCTCGCAGTTCTGCCGCAGCGGATCCAGGAGCTACGACGAGCATCCGCGAGATCCGGAGCAATCGCCGCACTGAGCCGGGCCAAAGCCTTCTTGCCGGAGCTAGACCCGGCAGACATCGCCCTGGGTTACCCGAGCCTGAAAGAAGACGGCTCAGCGTTCGACCAGAAGGACTTCGCGGCTTGTGTGAAGGCTGTGCGCCCGGTGGCCACCATCATCGGGAACGACACCGATTTAACCAAGTATCAGCCGAGATACAACGCGGAGAATCAGAGGATTCCAACCCCTCGCTATGAAGCCATCAATCTGATTCCTCCGGCTCGCCAGCACACCTTCGCCCCGGAGATTAACCCGGCCGGGTTAATTGACGAAGAGGCTCAGTTCGAAGCCCTCAGTGGCATCAACTGGAAGTCGTCGACCTTCGAAGCCTTGGGATCAGCCAGAGCAGAAGATGAGCCGGGGACTTCGACTCAGCAGGCGTCATAAACCGACTAGCAGCTCACCAAACAACGCTCCAACCTTGAAACTTTGAAAGATTTTTGTAATAGAATAGGTGCAACAATTTATCTCTGCCGTGCCCTCGTGCACGTAATGAATGCTAACATCCTTTGAAGTCATTCTTTTTGATGCTCCTCCGGGTTACAATTATCCTTCGTGCTTCTCAACCTTTCTTTAAAAAGGTACCTTTAGGTATCTGCATAAGAAGGCAAATCACAAGTCACAAGGCGGCTTACCGCCCTGAGAATCAGGTGTCTGGGATGGATAACCCGGAAATTCAAACCAAAAAGACTGGTTTTTAACTATATTCTGAACACAGTCGTGATAACACACTTCAACAGTTTGTAAGCACACTCCCGGGCTAAATAACCCGGGTAGCACGGTTGGTATCTGAACTCGAATTTACTTGTCTTGATGACATCCATGATGCTCAATTAACAAGATGAACCAAAATTAAGCCGATAAGTGAAACCCGGCCGTACACACTTTGACATGATCAGAGTAAACTTGTGATAAAGCGGAAAACTTAGGGGCTTCCGGTTCGAATACGACCAGAGACCCGGCCCAAAGGGGTTAAGCTAAGATTCGGATACGATCATATAGCCCCAGTGGGTGTGGCGATGCCAATCAAGAGGGTACCGACAGCTATGTTCTCTTTGGTTCGAATACGACCCATGTTTGAACAGGAAGCCCCCAAGTGATTTTAAGAATTGTTTAACGACGCTGATTCGAATACGATCCACGTCGGTTCTCAAAGGGTTTAAACTATGATTCAAATATGATCAGAGAAAAACTCCCAATGAGCTCGGCACTTTGCCAATCAAATGGGTATCGACAGCTATGTTCTCTTTGGTTCGAATACGACCCATGTTTGAACAGGAAGCCCCCAAGTGATTTTATTGCTTATAGCTGGATTTGAAGATAATCATAAGCCGGATCTTCTGTAAGTCAGCATGTAAAAAACAACACCCATATTTGGGAGAGAGCAAAGGACAGAGGTCCTGCTTTATTACTTTATCATAACGGCTGAGATAAATATGTACATCACAAGAGCCGGTAGCTCAAGTGTAGTAAGGCCGAAGCTGAGCTATGTTCCACGGCCGACGGGTCTCCTCCTCAGATTTACACGAGTCCTTATGCTCCCGGATATCAATGAGGTAATATGACCCGTTGTGCAAGTTCTTACTGACCACAAAAGGCCCTTCCCAAGGCGGGGATAACTTGTGTGCATCTGTTTGATCCTGGATGAGTCGGAGCACCAGGTCGCCTTCTTGGAAGACCCGGGATTTGACCCGGTGGCTATGATAACGGCGCAGGTCCTGTTGGTAAATCGCTGAACGGGCGGCTGCCACATCACGCTGTTCGTCCAACAAGTCCAGAGCATCTTGGCGCGCCTGTTCATTATCCGTCTCAACATAAGCCGCCACACGAGGTGAATCATGACGGATGTCGCTGGGGAGAACTGCTTCTGCTCCATAAACCATGAAGAAAGGCGTGAAGCCTGTAGACCTGTTAGGAGTAGTGTTGATGCTCCATAAGACGGAGGGCAACTCCTCCACCCAACAACCCGGCGTCCGTTGCAAAGGGACCGAGAGCCGGGGTTTGATGCCCTTCAGAATCTCCTGGTTAGCTCTCTCCGCTTGACCATTGGATTGGGGGTGTGCCACTGAAGAAACATCAAGCCGGATATGCTCTCTTTGACAAAACTCCTCCATAGCGCCTTTGGACAGATTAGTTCCATTGTCTGTTATGATGCTGTGTGGAAAGCCGAAGCGGAAGATCACCTTTTTCATAAACTGAACCGCCGTGGCTGCATCACACTTGCTAACTGGCTCAACTTCCACCCACTTCGTGAATTTGTCCACTGCCACCAAGAGGTGGGTCTTCTTATCCTTGGACCGTTTAAAAGGCCCGACCATATCAAGCCCCCAGACCGCAAAGGGCCAAGTGATTGGGATCATCCTTAACTCCTGAGCCGGCACATGAGCCCGCCGTGAGAACCTTTGGCAGCCATCACATTTACTGACCAAGTCCTCTGCATCAGCGTGAGCCGTCAACCAATAAAAACCATGACGGAAAGCCTTGGCCACAAGAGATTTTGAACCGGTATGATGGCCACAATCCCCTTCATGGATCTCGCGCAGGATCTCTTGACCTTCCTCAGGGGAGATACAACGCTGGAATGCCCCTGAAACACTGCGATGATGCAACTCGCCATCGATAACAATCATTGACTTAGCCCGCCGGGTTATTTGCCTGGCCAGAATTTCATCTTCACGCAACTCTCCCCGGGTTATATAAGCCAGATATGGCATTGTCTAGTCTGGTATGACACGAAGAGCTGCCACCAGTTGCGCCTCCGGGTCAGGGACGGCCAAATCTTCTTCTGTAGGCAACTTGACCGAAGGATTATACAGGACATCCAGGAAAGTGTTAGGCGGCACCGGCTTTCGCTGAGAGCCGAGCCGGCTTAAAGCATCAGCCGCCTCATTCTTCCTACGGTCAATGTGCTCCACTTGATATCCCTGAAAGTGCCCGGCAATGGCATCAACCTCGCGGCGGTAAGCCGCCATTAGAGGGTCCTTAGAATCCCAGGTGCCAGATACTTGTTGAGCCACCAAGTCCGAGTCACCAAAACACCTCACCCGGCTTAAGCTCATTTCCTTAGCCACCCGAAGACCGTGGAGCAAAGCCTCGTATTCCGCCGCATTGTTAGTGCAAGGAAACATCAACCGTAGCACATAGTGGAACTTGTCACCTTTAGGGGAAGCCAAGACAACACCAGCCCCCGAGCCCTCCAGCTGCCTGGACCCATCAAAGTGAATAGTCCAATAAGTGTTATCCGGCTTTTGCTCAGGTACTTGTGATTCTGTCCAATCATTGATGAAATCCACTAAGGCCTGAGACTTGACAGCAGTGCGTGGCACATATTTAAGGTCATGAGGTCCAAGTTCTATAGCCCACTTAGCGATTCTCCCTGTAGCCTCTCTGTTTTGGATAATATCACCAAGAGGGGCAGAACTGACCACCGTGATGGGATGACCCTGAAAATAATGCTTAAGCTTCCGGCTCGCCATAAACACCCCATACACAAGCTTCTGCCAATGTGGATACCGCTGCTTGGACTCAATGAGCACCTCGCTGACATAATAAACCGGCCGCTGAACCGGATGCTCCTTACCCGCCTCCTTACGCTCCACCACAATAGCCACGCTGATGGCTCGTGCGCTTGCCGCTACATACAGTAGCAAGGGCTCCTTATCAACCGGAGCAGCAAGGACGGGGGTTTCTGCCAGTTGCTTTTTTAAATCCTCGAAGGCGGTATTAGCTGCAGCATTCCAGACAAAGTTATCCGTTTTCTTCATCAACTGATATAAAGGCATAGCCTTCTCACCCAAGCGGCTTATGAACCGGCTTAAAGCAGCGATGCGACCTGCCAAACGCTGAACATCATTTATACATGCCGGCTTAGCTAGAGAAGTGATAGCTTTGATCTTCTCCGGGTTAGCTTCAATTCCTCTGTCAGAAACCAAGAAGCCCAATAGCTTGCCCGCAGGAACACCAAAAACACATTTGGCCGGGTTAAGCATCATTTTGTAGACCCGGAGATTATCGAAGGTTTCCCTTAAGTCATCTATCAGGGTTTCCTCCTTGATGGACTTAACCACAATATCGTCCACGTAAGCATGAACATTGCGCCCGATCTGTTTATGGAGACAATTCTGTACGCAACGCTGGTAAGTCGCCTGCGCACATTTGAGCCCAAAGGGCATAGAGATATAGCAGAAGGCTCCAAAGGGAGTGATGAACGCCGTCTTCTCCTGGTCCTTAACTGCCATCTTAATCTGATGATACCCGAAATAAGCATCCAAGAAACTTAAGCGTGCACAACCTGCCGTGGCATCAATGATTTGATCGATACGGGGGAGAGCAAAAGGATCAGCCGGACACGCCTTGTTCAAGTCCGTGTAGTCCACACACATCCGCCAGGTGCCGTTCTTTTTAAGTACAAGCACCGGGTTAGCCAACCACTCTGGGTGAAAAACCTCAACAATGAACCCGGCTGCCAAAAGCCGGGCCACTTCTTCACCAATAGCCTTCCGCCTCTCTTCATTAAACCGTCGAAGGAACTGTCTGACCGGCTTAAATTTTGGATCAACATTGAGAGTGTGCTCAGCGAGTTCTCTAGGTACACCTGGCATGTCAGAAGGTTTCCATGCAAAGATGTCCCTATTCTCACGGATGAACTCGATGAGCGCGCCTTCCTATTTCGGGTCCATATTTGCACTGATGCTGAACTGCTGAGACGAGTCACCTGGAACAAAATCAACAAGTTTAGTCTCATCAGCTGATTTAAACTTCATTGCTGGTTCATTCTCCGTGGTTGGCTTTTTCAGAGAGGTCATATCTGTTGGGTCAACATTGTCTTTATAAAATTTCAACTCTTCTGTGGCACAAACAGACTCTGCATAAGCCGCATCACCTTCCCCACGGTGGGCGCCAACTGTCGTGGAATTGTCACGGCAGATGTCCTCGAGCTAGGACTTAGTCGTGGAGCCATCGCAACTAGGAAGCTTGAAGGGGTTATGCGGGACAAGGAACACGAGGGTTTATACTGGTTCGGCCCCTTACGGTGAAGGTAAAAGCCTACTTCCAGTTTCGAGGTGTTATTGATTAGGGTTACGATCGCCAGGGAGCTAAATAGCTATGCCCGGCTCTCGGAGAGATTGTTGTCGTCCCTCAACCGCTGCCGGGTCGTCCCTTTATATAAGGAGGCTGACGCCCAGCAGCCCTTAGAGTCCCGGCCGGCTCATAAGAGTGTCCGGCTCGGACTCTAAACAATACTTGCCTTACATTACAAGTTTACTATAACAATGATTGTAACTACGGGCCTTAAGCCATATCCGGGTCTCAGCCCATCTCTGGCCCATTATCCTGAAACTTAGCTCCGGGCTTCTGGTAATGACCCTGGAGTAACCCGGCCCTCCTGGCGGGTGACCCCCTAGGTCTATGTCCTCAACAATCCCCCTTCAGATGATGAAAGGACAGGGAAGGGAAAGAAGAACGACAATGGCAAGGGTCCTCAGTTTAACCCGGGGAACCAAGGAGGAGGCAAGCGCAAGGCCGATGGCAGCCTAGAGTTTGTAGCTAACGCCAACTCCCAAGGTAATAACCAGCGACGCAAGGGGAGGCCCCCTCCCCGAGGCGGCGGGTCAGGTCCGACGCTGGAGCAGCTGTTGAATGAACCTTGTCCAAGGCACGGCTCTAGAGAGAAGCCAGCGACTCATCTGTGGAAGGATTGTGCAATCATGAAGGCCTTTAAGAATTACAATGGCCCGGGCGGCGGTTCAGGTGCTGGCGGCTTTCATGGCCCGGGCGGCGGCTCAAATTCCGGTCCTCAGAATGGTCAAGGGGGCTTTAATCAACAGCCTGGCCAGGGTCATGAACAGCAGCAGGGGGGTTATCAGACCAATCCAAAGCAGCTTAGCGGTGGACAGTATCATGTGTTTACCACTAGTCTGTGCAAGCGAGATCAGAAGCTTCACAAGAGGGCTGTGAATGCTGTTGAGCCGGCGGTCCCACGCTACTTGCGGTGGTCTGAGCAGCCTATAGTGTGGAGTAGGGAGGATCACCCTTCCCGGGTGGATAACCCGGGCCATTTGGCCTTAGTAGTGGCTCCTTAGGTGGGAGGATACAAGTTTACAAAGGTGCTCATGGATGGAGGCAGCAACATCAACATCCTCTATTATGAGACTTTTCGCCGTATGGGGTTGGTTGATAAGAACCTCAGCCAGTCAAACACTATCTTCCATGGCGTGGTACCTGGTAAGTCGGCTTATCCAGTCGGCAAGATCGAATTGGAAGTGGCTTTTGGTGATGAGAATAACTACAGGGTGGAGAAATTGACCTTTGAGGTGGTCAAGATAAGAAGTCCATACCATGCTATATTTGGACGGCCAGCTTACGCCAAGTTCATGGCACGACCGTGTTATGTGTACTTACAGCTCAAGATGCCGGGTCACAATGGGACCATTACGGTTCACGGCAGCCGGAAAGTGGCTTTGGAGTGTGAGGAAGGTGATGCGGCTTATGCAGAGTCTGTTTGTGCTACAGAGGAGTTGAAGTTTTACAAAGACAATGTTGACCCAACAGATATGACCTCTCTGAAAAAGCCGACTACGGAGACTGAGCCGGTGATGAAATTTAAGTCGGCTGATGAAACTAAGCTTGTTGATTTTGTTTCAGGAGATTCATCTCAGCAGTTTAGCATCAGTGCCAATCTGGATCCAAAATAGGAAAGCGCGCTCATCGAGTTCATCCGTGAGAATAGGGACATCTTCGCATGGAAACCTTCTGACATGCCAGGTGTACCTAGAGAACTCGCTGAGCATACTCTCAATGTTGATCCGAAATTTAAGCTGGTCAGACAGTTCCTTCGGCGGTTTAATGAAGAGAGGCGGAAAGCCATTGGTGAAGAAGTGGCCCGGCTCTTGGCGGCCGGGTTTATTGTTGAAGTCTTTCACCCAGAGTGGTTGGCTAACCCGGTGCTCGTACTCAAGAAGAACGGCACCTGGCGGATGTGTGTGGACTACACGGACTTGAACAAGGCGTGTCCGGCTGATCCTTTTGCCCTCCCCTGTATTGATCAAATCATTGATGCTGCGGCAGGTTGTGCACGTTTAAGTTTCTTGGATGCTTATTCCGGTTATCATCAGATTAAGATGGCAGTTAAGGACCAGGAGAAGACGGCGTTCATCACTCCCTTTGGAGCCTTCTGCTATGTGTCTATGCCCTTTGGACTCAAGTGTGCACAGGCGACTTACCAGCGTTGTGTACAGAACTGTCTTCATAAGCAGATCGGGCGCAATGTTCACGCTTACGTGGACGATATTGTGGTTAAATCCATCAAAGAGGAAACCCTGATAGATGATTTAAGGGAAACCTTTGATAATCTCCGAGTCTATAAGATGATGCTTAACCCGGCCAAGTGCGTCTTTGGTGTTCCTGCAGGCAAGCTTTTGGGCTTCTTGGTTTCTGACAGAGGCATTGAGGCTAACCCGGAGAAGATCAAGGCCATCACCTCCCTGGCTAAGCCGGCGTGTATAAATGACGTTCAGCGCTTGGCGGGTCGCATCGCTGCTTTAAGGCGGTTTATAAGCCGTTTGGGTGAGAAGGCCATGCCCTTATATTAGTTGATGAAGAAAACTGATAACTTTGTCTGGAATGATGCAGCTAATACCGCCTTTGAGGATTTGAAGAAGCAGCTGGCAGAGCCTCCAGTCCTCGCTGCTTCGGTTGATAAGGAGCCCTTACTGCTGTATGTGGCGGCAAACGCACGAGCCGTCAGTGTGGCTATTGTGGTGGAGCGCAAGGAGGAGGGTAAGGAGCATCCGGTTCAGCGGCCGGTTTATTATGTCAGCGAAGTGCTCATTGGGTCCAAGCAGCAGTACCCGCATTGGCAGAAGCTGGTATATGGTGTGTTCATGGCAAGCCGGAAACTTAAGCATTATTTTCAGGGTCATCCCATCACTGTGGTCAGCTCTGCCCCTCTTGGTGATATCATTCAAAACAGAGAGGCCACAGGGAGAATTGCTAAGTGGGCTATAGAACTTGGACCTCATGGTCTCAAATATGTGCCACGCACTGCTGTTAAATCTCAGGCCTTGGTGGATTTCATCAATGATTGGACAGAGTCACAAGTGCCTGAGCAAAAGCCGGATAACACATATTGGACTATTCACTTCGATGGGTCCAGGCAGTTGGAGGGCTCGGGGGCTGGCGTTATATTGGCTTCCCCTAAAGGTGATAAGTTCCATTATGTGCTACAGTTGATGTTTCCTTGCACTAAAAATGCGGCTGAGTACGAGGCCTTGCTCCACGGTCTTCGGATGGCTAAGGAGATGAGCTTGAGCCGGGTAAGGTGCTTCGGTGACTCAGACTTGGTGGCTCAACAAGTATCAGGCAAGTGGGACTCTAAGGACCCTCTAATGGCGGCTTATCGCCGCGAAGTTGATGCCATTGCTGGGCACTTTCAGGGCTACCAAGTGGAGCACATTGATCGCAGGAAGAACGAGGCGGCTGATGCCCTAAGCCGGCTAGGCTCTCAGCGAAAGCCGGTGCCGCCTAACACTTTCCTGGACATTCTGTATAGCCCTTCGGTTAAGTTGCCTACGGAGGCACGACTGGTGGCGGCTCTCCATATCATACCAGACTGGACAATGCGATATCTGGCTTACATGACCCGGGTGAGTTGCCCGAGGATGAAACTTTGGCCAGGCAGATAACCCGGCGGGCTAAGTCCATGATCGTTATCAATGGCGAGTTGCATCATCGCAGTGTTACAGGGGCATTCCAGCGTTGTGTCTCCCCTGAGGAAGGTCAAGAAATCTTGCGTGAGATCCATGAAGGGGATTGTGGCCATCATGCCGGCTCAAAATCCCTTGTGGCCAAGGCTTTCCGTCATGGTTTTTATTGGTTGACGGCTCATGCTGATGCAGAGGACTTGGTCAGTAAATGTGATGGTTGCCAGAGGTTCTCACGACGGGCTCATGTGCCGGCTCAGGAGCTGAGGATGATCCCAATCACTTGGCCCTTTGCGGTCTGGGGGCTTGATATGGTTGGACCTTTTAAAAAGTCCAAGGATAAGAAGACCCACCTCTTGGTGGCAGTTGATAAGTTTACAAAGTGGGTGGAAGCTGAGCCAGTTAGCAAGTGCGATGCAGCCACGGCGGTTCAATTTATGAAAAAGGTGATTTTCCGCTTTGGCTTTCCGCACAGCATCATAACTGACAATGGCACCAATCTCTCCAAAGGCGCCATGGAAGAGTTTTGTCAACGAGAGCATATCCGACTTGATGTTTCCTCAGTGGCTCATCCTCAATCCAATGGTCAAGCTGAGAGAGCTAACCAGGAGATTCTGAAGGGCATCAAGCCCCGGCTTTTGGTCCCTTTGCAACGGACGCCGGGTTGTTGGGTGGAGGAGTTGCCCTCCGTCTTATGGAGCATCAACACTACTCCTAACAGGTCTACAGGCTTCACGCCTTTTTTCATGGTTTATGGAGCAGAAGCAGTCCTCCCCAGTGACATCCGTCACGACTCACCTCGCGTGGCGGCTTATGTTGAGACGGATAATGAACAGGCGCGCCAAGATGCTCTTGACTTGTTGGACGAACAGCGTGATGTGGCAGCAGCCCGTTCAGCAATTTACCAACAAGACCTGCGCCGTTATCATAGCCGCCGGGTCAAATCCCGGGTCTTCCAGGAAGGCGACCTTGTGCTCAGGCTCATCCAGGATCAAACAGATGCACACAAGTTATCCCCACCTTAGGAAGGGCCCTTTGTGGTCAGCAAGAACTTGCACAACGGGTCATATTACCTCATTGACATTTGGGAGCACAAAGATTCACGTAAATCGGAGGAGGAGACCCGTCGGCCGTGGAACATAGCTCAGCTTCGGCCTTACTACACTTGAGCCACCGGCTCTCGTGGTGTACATACTTCTCTCAGCCATGTATACATTATGATAAGTAATAAAGCAGGACCTCTGTCCTTTTTTTTCTCCTCCAAATATACACGTGTTGTTCTTATTGCAAGATTACATGATGATTTCAAGGAGGATCCGGCTTATGATCGTATTCGAATTTAGCCGTAAGCAGTAAAGTCACTTGGGGGCTTCCTGTTCAAACATGGGTCGTATTCGAACCAAAGAGAACATAGCTGTCGATACCCATTTGATTGGCAAGGTGCCAAGCTCATTGGGAAGTTATCTTTGGTCATATTTGAATCATAGTTTAACCCCTCTGAGAACCGACGTGGATCGTATTCGAATCAGCGTCGTTAAAAAATTCTTGAAATCACTTGGGGGCTTCCTGTTCAAACATAGGTCGTATTCGAACCAAAGAGAACATAGCTGTCGGTACCCTCTTGATTGGCATCGCCACACCCACTGGGGGCAATATGATTGTATCCGAATCTTAGCTTAACCCCTTTGGGCCGGGTCTCTGGTCGTATTCGAACTGGAAGCCCCTAAGTTCTTATGTTCTATCACAAGTTTACTCTGATTATATCAAGGTGTGTACGGTCGGGTCTCACTTTGCCGGCTTAACTTTGGTTTACCATGTTATTTAAACCGGAAGTATGCTTACAGGCTGCTAAGTGTGTTATTACGGCTGTGTTAAGGAGATAATTGAGGACTAGTCTCTTTTGATTCATATTCCGGGTTATCTATCCAAGACACCTGATTCTCAGGGCGGTAAGCCGCCTTGAGACTTGTGATTTGCCTTTCTATGCAGGATACTTAAAGGTACCTCTTTGAGGTTGAGAAAAAAACAAAGGGATTATTATGACTCGGAGAAGCATTAAAGAGACGACTTCAAAAGACCTTGGCATTCAATACGTGCACGATGGCACGGCAGAGATAGACTGTTGCACCTACTTTATTACAAAACTCATCAAATCTAACAAGGGTGGAGCATTGTTTGGTAAACCGACAGCCGAGTTACGATGCCCGCTGAGTGGAAGTCTCCGGCTCGTTCCTGTCCTCTCCTCCGGCTGATCCCAAGACCTGGAAGGTTGATGACTTCCAATCGATGCCGCTGAGAGCCTCGAACTGGGCCTCTTCGTTAATTAACCCGGCCGGGTCAATCTCCGGGGCGAAGGTGTGCTGACGAGCCGGCGGGATCAGGTTGAGGGCTTCGTAGCGAGGGGTTGGAATCCTCTGATTCTCCGCATCATAACCCGGCTGGTACTTGGTCAGGTCCGTGTCATTCCCGATAAGGGTGGCCACCAGGCGTACCGCCTTCACGCAGGCTGCGAAATCCTTCTGATCGAAAGCTGAGCCGTCTTCCTTCAGGCTTGGATAACCCAGGGCGATGTCTGCCGGGTCTAGCTCCGGCAGGAATGCCTTGGCCCGGCTCAGCGCGGCGATTGCTCCGGCTCTCGTGGAGGCCCGTCGCAGCTCTTGGATCCGCTGAGGCAGAACGGCGAGCCGGCGCAGGACTTCGGCCAGATGAGTCGGCACCTCGTTGGATAGGGCCACCACAGCTAAGGCACGCTGTGACCCGGTGTAGAGTTGTTCCACCAGGGTATACACGGCCTTTAGCTTGGTGACCACACTCTGGTTGAGGTTGGCACTTCTGGGGCCTGTTTATCCGAATCAGATAAGCCGGCGGCAAGGATGAATAATGAGACATAAACATTTTAACATTGATGAAAGCCGGTGCGGCGACTTACCGAAGATGGCAGCCACCATTTGGGAAACCTGGCGCTTTAGGCCGGAGAGCTCGGCGGTCTTCTCAGAGAGAGCTTTCTCCGCCTGTTCCGCCCGGGTCACCAGTGCGGCCTTCTCTTCGGCCCAGGCTTTTCTCTCAGCATCAAACTCAGTCTTCAACTTTTCTTGCCTGGCGATGCTGGATACAAACTTGGCGTTTGCCTTCCGGGTCTCCATCTCCTGCATCTTCAGCCGGGTCTTGAGATCCGCCAGGTCCGCCTCTAGCTTCTTGCCAACAGCCTGCATATATTTCCGGGTTATTAACAGTTATTATATAAGTCCCAAGCGTTTTCCAAGCAAAGACACTTGGCACTTGGGGGCTAATGCATATTGAACGTCTCTATCTACATACTGCCGGCTCAATTGAGTAAGCCGGAACCTAAGTCTACAACATATTCAATCATAAGTCATCGACTTGGGGGCTAGCATGGCAAAGGTAACTATGCAGTAAGTAAGAAGACAGCAGAAGGATACCTCAGATTTTTGTTGGATCTGGTTTACCATGGCGACCTCTGCGTCCCGGCTCTTGTGTACTTGGCTGATGTAGCCAGAGACGAGATCTCCAATGCTCAGATTGCTGTAGTTGGAGAGGTCCAGATTCGCCCGGTGGGGCTGCAGTAACTCCCCCTTAGCAGAGCACTTGGCCAACACGGTCGGTCTCCCCGGCTCAACATACTCTGTCCGGGTAATTACCACGTCCGGGTCGTCTGCTGGTGGAGCTGAGCCGGAGGCCTCCGGGTTAACCGAAGCTTCGGTCATTGCCTTGGTAGTTGGGGCGGTGGCTTCAGGTGCCGTGTCCATTGGAGTGGCGGCTTCGGGGGCGGAGGCAGCTGGCGGTTCTTGGACTGTCACCGCCGGCTCAGGCAAATCCGGCACTCCGGCCGACTTGGTTTTCTTCACCCTCTTGGTGAGCTTTGCTTGGGCACTGAATGAACAACAAAGGTTAGTACAAAGCATATGAGTAAAGATCAGAACAACATGAGATGATTGTTGTTACCCGGGCGCGGTCTTGAAAGCCGGCAGATTTGACTGCATGGAGTCACCCGAAGAGGGGGAGGTCTCCTGATAATTGGAGTCAGAAGAGTTGAGTGGCTGACGGATAACACCCGCCAACGGGTGAAAAGGGTACAAGTGGGAAATAACCTCAGTTCGGCGCTTCCTTGTTGCGTCGGGTAACCCGGCGGAGAGGTCGGTGTCCTTGTTGGCCCGGGTGTGACGCCGGCTTTCGTGAACCTGTTGCTTCAAAAGAAATTGAGGGTCTTAATGAGCTAAAGGATGTGAAAAGCTTACTTTCCGGGTTACCCTTCGGACTTTCAGCTGTGGCAAGGGCTCCGAGTCGGAGGAAAGTGACATTACCTCTTCAACCACCGGGTTACTGGCGCCGGTGTCATCCTGTCAATGAGCAAGTGTTGATAAGGCGGACAGCAACAAACAACAAATACAGCAAGAATTTAAAGGCTTAAGGGTTACCTCTGACTCGAAGTTGTCGCTTAATTGCATCAGCTCCGAAGCAGTAGGTCTGCTTCCTTTTTTGCGAGGGGCGGCTTTCTTGGCGGCTTTCTTCGCCTTCCTGGCCTTCTTGGCTGCCTCATGGTCATATTTGACCCGCCAGAACTTATCATCAGCCTGAGAAATACAGTAATGAATTCTTAAAACGGTTCAGATCAAGGTTATATGCAGAAGAAGTTGAAAGGTTAAAGTCAGCGGCTTACCGCTGGGGCTGGATTGGTCTTGCAGAAGGGGGCTAACCCGGTCCTTCCGCAGTCTGCCAGGCTCTCGTTTAAAAGAGCCTTGGGATCCTCCTCTGCAACGTCTTCTGGAAGATCATTGCGACTGTGCCTCTGAGGGTCATCCTTTCGCCCGGTGTACTCACACATTAAGCCGGGGCGGCGGCTCAATGGGATCACCCGCCATGAGATCCAGACCCGGACCAGGTCTATTCCGTTTAGACCGTTGCCCAGAAGGGCCTTGATTTTGTTGATAGTAGGAAGCAGAGGCTGGCGCTCCGCTGGAGTCAGCTTGTCCGACAGTGGGTGAGTCGGCTCTAGACGTGTTGGGCGAAAGCCGGGCAGCGGGCTTTCATCAGTCGGGGACGTATCTTGGCAGTAGAACCAAGTCATGTTCCAGTCCTTGGGGTGGCTCGGCGGCTCTGCGTAAGGGAAAAGACAGTCCCTACGCCGCTGGATGGAGATGCCGCCTAGCTCTAGACTTGGCCCATTTGCACACTCATTCTGGCGGTTTAAGTAAAACAGCTCTCTGAAGAGCAGCAGACTTGGCTCTTCTCCAAGGTAAACCTCGCAGAAGACTTGAAAATTGCAGATGTTGGACACTGATTTGGGTCCTATATCTTGAGGCCGCAGGTCGAAGAAATTGAGCACGTCCCTAAAGAACTTTGAGCCAGGAGGTGCGAAGCCCCGGCTCATATGATCTGCGAAAATCACTACCTCCCCGTCCTTTGGCTGTGGTCTCTCTTCTAACGGGTCAGGGGCATGGTAGGACATGATTTCCTTCTTAGGCAGATATCCGGACTTAACAAAATTGGCTAGGGTCTCGTTGGTGATGTTGGACCTCATCCAGTTGCAAGTGATGGGAGCCTTGGGAGGCATGGTGAAAGTTGGTGGTCTATGACAAAAAGGAAAAATATCCAGGTTAATTATAAGCCGGAGATCTACAGTTCAAAACTAAGGTGGCGGCTTATGAGGGGGACTAATGATATATACTCTGGCACAGTGGGTTATTTAAGCCACAGGGGCATTCAGAGTAAGTTGGTTATCTACGGCCTTACCACAGTTAAGCCGGAGGATTCTACGAAGCATGGTTTCCTTTAAGCCGGAAGATTCTACGTCGCGTGGTTTCTTTAAACCGGAATTATAAGCCGCCAAGATTCAATGGTTGCAGTTTTTACTAAGTGTGGTAAAACAGGTTTCACATATTGCAGTAACTTTTTTGGATCAAAATGGTCGGGCAAAGGAAAAATTTCTAGACCTAGAAACCGAAGTGAGGGAGTTCTTGGGTTCAAACAAGGTTCTTATGCAGTACAAGGAAGGCTACTTATATGTGAAATGGATCTTAAAACAACTACCGCACTAGTTCTATGCAGGCCTAAGATCAAGCAGGAGCAATAACTAGGAGAACTACCGAACTTGCGGGCAATGGTGACGAACACGAGGAACGTGGACGAACCCTACTGCAGATCTACTCTACGGGGTAGTGAGAACTTACCGGAGCTGAAGAGGTGCGGGAGTCGCCGCCGTTTATCTGGTCCGAGTCAGGGTGATGCAACGGCCAAGGTTGACGAAGACCGGAGGCGAGACGACGGCGGCGGAGTGCGAGCTCAGTGAGAAAAGCAGCGGCGCGAGGAGGAAGAAAGGAGCGTGAGGAGAGCCCATCGGGCCGGCCTATTTATAAGACAAGGTCATAAGTGGGCGCGAGATTCAAGGAGACCACGGCGTGGTTATCTCCCCCCACGACGCCTCGATTTTCGGAATGGCAGTAAAAGCAAAGATCCGTTGCGGATCTGGTGGAGTAAAAAACGGGCTTAATGGAAGATGACGTCACGGCGGATTATCCGGAGTCCAGAGGATGACGTCACGCCGGGTTATGGCCTTCACATGAATGGTAAGCCGGAGATTTTTTCTGTCGGCAGAGTTGAAGATTGACATGAGCCGGCTCAAATCAATCTGGGGCCTAATGTTGAGGATATAGACCTTAGAGTCACCCGCCAGGAGGGGCCGGGTTACTCGTATGGTCGTTGCCAGAAGCCCGGAGCCAAGCTTGAAGACGATGGGCCAGAGATGGGCTAAGACCCGGATATGGCTTAAAGCCCGTAGTTACAATCATTATTATGGTAGAACTTGTAGTGTAAGGCAAGTCTAGTTGAGAGTCCGAGCCGGACACTCTTATGAGCCGGCCGGGACTCTAAGGGCTGCTGGGCGTCAGCCTCTCTATATAAAGGGACGACCCGGCAGCGGTTTAGGGACAAGAACAATCTCATCGAGAGCCAGGCATAGCTATTTAGCTCCCTGGTGATCGTAACCCTAATCAATACCACCTCAAACTGGACGTAGGCTTTTACCTTCACCGTAAGGGGCCGAACCAGTATAAACCCTCGTGTTCCTTGTCCCGCATAACCCCTTCAAGCTTCCTAGTTGCGATGGCTCCACGACTAAGTCCTAACTCGAGGACATCTGCCGTGACAATTCCACGACAACTATGTTATTTGAATTTGAACTTCTTAGTTTATTTTTTATTAACAGGGAATTTTGAGTTTTGTGATCGCTCAGTTTGTACACGACAGCTCATCAACAGATGGCCCACATCATGCACACACAGTGATGAAGGACACTGCTGGCACCCCATGAAGGTCGGGTAGGCACCCCGTGAAGGTCGGGTATTGTGATAGTGCGGATCGACGTCGGCGGCGCACGGTTGGCCAGATTCATGGAGGAGCAGGGGCTCCGACTGATGTTGCCGACGACGACTACACCACCGGCATTTTTCTTTCGCAAACTTCTAGCGTTCTCATATTTCATGAACCCCTAAAATTATACTTATTGAACTTCATGTGGTTTTTGCAAAGAACTCACTAGCATTTTTGTTTGTCGAATTTTGTTTTGGTTTCCAAGGGTTTTTAAACATATGAACTTTACTGTGTTTTTAATGGATTTCAGATTACAACAAGCACCTATGGAGGATACGCACTTGCACAACCAAAATCTGACTGTAAGTGCTATTTTTGTGCACTTTAAAATACATATAAAAAGATGCCAAACTACAGAAAAATAACAAATCCAAACTGCTCCCATATACAATACCAAGCTAAACCTCAAGTGCGGCCAAACATCAAACCAATAGTCAGGAACCTAAAGCATTATACCACTACTGAAGTTATACGGCCGACTAGCATTAGTATATTTGAGTGGCACCTGATGGAGCACCTGGCCGTGAAAAGCATCACGGACTGCGCGTACGTAGCACAGCTTGGCACTACTCCCTCGGCCCAGCTGCATAGCAGCCCCAGGCGACCTCGAGCATGGCCATGGGTTGTGGTGGCCTTGAGCACGGCTGGAGCCAAGTCGTCTGCAGAGGAGCCCGCCGTGGCCCCTGAGTTAACATTTTTAATTTGAAATTCTATTTTTTTATTCTTTAGAAGCAGAAAAAATCATGATAACAACACATCAAACTAATCAATTTTTTTAATTTGAAGTTCTTTGCTTTCTCTAGAAAATGTGATTCTTTTTCTTATAAACATTGAATTGCTTCCATTATTTTAATTTTGAAGAGCCCTCCACCACCGAGCCCTTCACCATGCTCCCCACCACCGAGCCCTCCACCACTGAGCCCTTCCTCGCCGCCGATCATGGTGATATCTAGGAGGTTCTCATGGATGGTCTATTGCACTGGGATTTCAATCCTGGCCTTGAAGTGGCTGAACAGGTTCGTCGTCGTTTCAGATCCACGGTCCACTTCTCTCCTTCTGCCTCTACCAAGGAATTGTTCTTGGTGGTCACTTTCTCATCTGCCTCTTCCAAGCTCTCCGTTTCTTCGGTTAGCCTTGCACTTCAATGTTGTATTGGTGGCATTGTGGATGGTTTCAATGTGATACATTTACATGATCGTGCTTATCGGTTCTCTGTGGCTTCGAATAAAGTTGGTCATTTCATTTATGGGCTTAGAGACCGAATTTGGCCTGACTTTATATGTCATTTCAATCTTTTTGGCCCTCATCATCATTTCTGGTTGACGGTTGATCACAATAAAGTTGATGAGGAGATGGGTATTCCTTTGGCTCTCTCTCGTAGCCCCATCGCGGTCAAGACCAATCTGGATTTCTTACGTAATTTTGAGGCACCTATTGGTCATCAATCATCTGAATTGCTTAAGTTTGGTTTGATTCAAGTTCTTGATCATGATGTTCATCCCGATCAGCCAAATCAGGAAAGTGCAAAGGGGAACACATTTAAGGTTGTACCCGCCGATAACGGGATTGTTTTTGGTCAGTTTGATCCGGTGACATCACATGGTAAATTGGTAACTAAGAAATTTGTGGGTATTAATTGTCCTTCCAAGTGTTGGGATTTGATTCCGGATGACACGCTTTACCAGATTCTGGATTTACGGCAAGCCAAGTATGAGAATGATGATATTATGGCAGCTTTGAATTTATTGTCAGTGCCTAATAGGCAATATATTATTGCCCGTTTGGGTCTATGCCATATTTGTTCAAAAGTTGGCCACATTGATGTTGATTGCATGTTTCAGATCCATAATTCAGATTATTGCTCTGGGAAGGTTCCTTCGTGCAACATGAGATCTGTTGATACGCGTCGAGCTAGTTGTGATTTCTGCAATAGTTTCTCTCATATTGCCACTACCTGCCCGTCTAAGTTAATTTGTCTGCATTGTGGGTTGCTGGGCCATTTGGGCCGCCAATGTGGAGCTGCTACAGCCTTATACCTCCGCTGGAAAGTTTCCTGTCAGGCCCAAAAGACTAAAACGAGTATACCGAGGAGTCCCAAACCTTCCTTCGTCAAACAGATTTGGGTGCCCAAAAACAGGACTATTGTAGATTCTGTGCTGCAGAAAGGTATTCTCTCGCCGTCTCCTCCGCTTCCGGCTCTTTCTCATTCGTTGAGCCTGCCACCCATAGTCCTGCCATTGCAATCCCCCCTGCTCCTTCACCCTTGCCTGACCCCAAGCTGCGTATTGGTGCGGCCATGGCGAACTTCCCTGCTGTGCCTTTTCGCTTTGTGCCGGAGGGAGCTGCACTCGAGAGGGGGCCAGACCACAGGGTGCAGAGAAACACCATAATCGTGGATGACCCTCCGTTGAGCCACGATAGGTATGCTATTGTCACTGTTAGCCCCGCAGTTCCGGATCATCGCAAGGAGTTAGTGTTGCAAGATGTACTTAATATCCTTCGAGATGACTTTCATCTGAATATACCCGATGCTTTTGTTTATCTAATTGGAGTTGGAATGGTTGCTTTTGAGGATGTTTTTATCAGGGATGAGTACATTAGAGAAAGCCCTCACCAACTGGATCCTGTTGATGAAAGCATGACATTTTCTCTAGTTCCGCATGATGAAGGGGAAAATATGCGGTTGTGTCCGTTTCAGTATGTTGCCTGGATACTCTTTCTTGCTTTCCCAATGGACTACCAAACAGATCACTACATTAATAAAGAAGTATCCTGTTTTGGTAAACTTGAATTATGGCACAGACCTGGGCAGAACAAGGAGAGAGTGCTGGTGCATGCCATAATCAGCGATATTGCTTTGGTTCCACATAGTCTGGTTGTTAGGAGGTCCAGTCACCTGCCAGGGATGGGGCGCTCATGGTCGGTGCCAGTTTATATCTTGAATGGTCGTCACACGATGCCTGGATTAGTTGGCAATGAGGACGACCCCTCCTATGAATGCTTCGCCACACCCATACGAGCCGCCGTTCCTATCTGCAGCGCAGCAGTGGCAACTCGATCACCAGCAATGGATTCAACAACAGGTAGATGAAGCTTGGGCTCAGGGGCTACCGCAGCAACAGCATCAACAGTTGCAAGGCAACGGCTGGGGAGCTTGGCCTGTTGTGCCGCCACCATACCGAGGCTTCAGTTTCAGAACTTATTTTCAGTACACTGGCAATTCTCTGATGGATGGCGTGGAGCATGATAGTAATTTTTCTGATGATCCGCAGGATGAATGGTCAATGTACTCAGATATTTCTGAGGCGGCAGATAACTTTGTTCGTGGTGTTGACACCCCAGGGTTGCAGTTCGTCCGTGCTTCTGGCTCTGAGAGGTCAGTGGTTGTTGATCCTTTTGCTGCTCTGCTTGACACCTTTGGTTTCATTTATGTCGGCATCTGGACACCTAGACTCTGCAATGATAGCTCTCCACCCAGCTCTTTTATTGCCTCTCAGTTCCCTATCAATCTGTTCAAATTGTTTGCGATTGTGGGCACTGCCATGGTTCACACCTGGAATCAATGCTGCAATAGTGTAATGAGGGAGGAGGGTATTTTGGCCAGACTTCCTAAATCTCTCTTTTTGGACAATGGGACCTACACTATTTGCATTTCTGTTGAGCCTGCTGGGTTGAAGTATATCTCATCATTTGCTCTTTCTGGTCTGAATCTACTTGGCACTACCGGGGCGGATGCTGCTGTTTCAAGTGCCCTAGGTCTGTTTGATGCTGCCCCTGTTTCTCCTACTGAACTAGAGATTGAGAGCAGTGGGAATGTTTGTCTAGTTTCTGATGAGGAAGCGGTCAGTGTGTTTGATCATTTTGGAAAAATGATCCTGGATGAGCCCGGTCATGTGTCCCTCAGCCTTCAGATATAAAAAAGGGCGTGTCCAAGGTGAAACCAAGGAAATCTCCTGTTATCACTCGCAACCTGTATGCTATGGCCCCGTCTGGTATTCCTGCTGTTTTGGGTGTCAGTTCAGATTCTGTTCCTGCTCCTACACCAATCCCAGTTATCCAAGAGATTGGCATTGTCAGATGTGGAGTGTCGCCTGAAGAACTCAATGCTGAGAAGTTGATGGTTGCTCCGCAAGCTACACTCCCTCCCAAAGATGCCGCAAACTAGGAGGTGGAATATCCTCTGCTGGAATGTTCGTGGAATTAACGCGGACAAAAAACACCTTGCTATCCGTAATGCTATTGATATAAGTGGTTGTGATGTTATATGTTTGCAAGAAACTAAGCGTGAGATTCTCGATAGGGCTTTTGTAAAACTATTTGTCCTAAGCGACTTGATATGTTTGCTTTCATTCCCTCTAATGGGGCCTCGGGTGGTTTATTTACTGCTTGGAACTCGTCTGTTTTCTCTGGCTTGGTTTTCCTGGAGGAGTCTTTTGCCCTTGGAATTAAATTCACTTCTTTGCATTCCAATGCTGTGTGGAATCTAATCAATGTTTATGGCCTGTGTGATGGTATTGATCGTTCTAACTTTACGGTGTGGTTGTTCAGTATGCACATTCCAGTCTCTGAAGATTGGATCTTGGCTGGGGATTTTAACTACTGTCGCGCGCCTGATAACAGAAGTAGGCCGGGTGGCAATGCCAATGATATGTTGATCTTCAATGATTTTATCCGCACCCAGTCGCTAGTTGAACTACCCATCAAGGGTAGGATGTACACGTGGAGTAACATGCAAGATGACCCTTTGCTAGTGCAATTAGATTGGTTTTTCTCCTCGGTGCACTGGACTTCTTCCTACCCTAATACCACTGTATCGCCCTTGGGTAAGCCTGTTTCAGATCACGTCCCCTGTGTCATTGGTATAGATTCGTGCATCCCTAAGAGCAAGGTGTTTTGTTTTGAGAACTACTGGATACAACATTCAGGGTTTCACGAGGTAGTGCAACGCTCTTGGAGCCAACCTTGTCATGCGGCTAACTTAGCGGCTTTGATCTGTAGAAAGCTAAAGAAGCTGCGTTATGCTTTAAAGTCCCGGAGCAAGAAAATCTCGAGATTATCAATTCTTATTGATAATTCCAGTGAAGCTCTTATGAATTTGGATACTTTAGAGGATAAAAGACCTCTTACTATTCCAGAAACC
The DNA here is from genome assembly GCF_002575655.3 of Aegilops tauschii subsp. strangulata. Lineage (NCBI taxonomy): Eukaryota > Viridiplantae > Streptophyta > Magnoliopsida > Poales > Poaceae > Aegilops > Aegilops tauschii. The sequence goes on along the minus strand of NC_053041.3, from coordinate 553,684,589 downwards.
AATTTCAGAATTATTCTCAAGGCGCACCTCCTCAAGTTACTGGAGTATAAACGCATGTATTGGCAGAAAAGATGTACAGTTCGGAGATTTCAAGTTGGGGATGGTAACACGAAATTCTTTCATGCAGTGGCCACAGAGAGATACCGCAAGAACTCAATATCAACACTCAAACTTGATGATGGTACGTTGATTGATGACCATATGGGTAAAGCGTCCTTGCTGTTTTCCTCCTATAAACAACGACTAGGCTCTTCTGACCCTCCAAACATGCGCTTCAACTTGTATCACATCATCAAGAAAGTGGAGGGCCTTGATGACTTGACAGCTCCTTTCACCACGGATGAAATTGACCTAGTGGTCAAAGAGATGCCAGTGGATAGAGCGCCGGGGCCAGATGGATTCAACGGTTGCTTCTTAAAGTCATGTTGGAATATTATAAAACATGACTTCTATAAGCTTGTCATGGATTTTTATGAGGGGGATCTAGACCTCGAAAGCATTAATACTGGGTTCATTACACTGATTCCTAAATGCCACTCCCCGAAAACAGTAAATGACTACCGACCGATCACCCTTCTGAACTGTTGTTTGAAGATCATTACCAAGCTGCTTGCGAATCGTCTACAGAGGATCATCTTGTGCATTATTCATACAAACCAATACGGGTTCCTCAAGTGTAGATCGATTCAGGACTGCTTGGCTTGGGCGTTCGAGTACACTCATCAATGTCAAGCGTCGGGGAGAAAGGTCTTGCTATTGAAGCTAGATTTCGCCAAGGCGGTTGATACTATTGAACATGCCCCTATAATAGAGATCATGAGAGCGATGGTGTTCAATAACAAATGGCTAAACTGGATTGCTTGTATCTTTGAATCAGGAAAATCTTCGGTCCTGCTCAATGGCACGCTAGGGAGGCAGTTCACTTGCAAATGGGGAGTGCACCAAGGGGATCCTCTTTCGCCGCTCATTTTTGTCCTAGCGGCTGACCTGTTGCAATCTGCCATCAACCATGCCTTTCGCGAGGGGATACTTCAGAAACCAATCCCGACAGCTGAGAAAGACTACCCGGTAATTCAGTATGCGGACGACACGATTGTCTTTCTCCCAGCTGTGAAGGAGCAGGTTGAGGCTCTGAAAAAACTCCTGTTGGACTATGCGGCTTCCATTGGGTTGCGACTCAATTTTCAGAAATCAACCCTGATCCCGATTAATGTTACACCCACTGAGGCACTGGCTTTTGCTGACATTTTTGGTTGTGTTGTGGGGAAAATGCCATTCACATTTTTAGGACTCCCGCTTGGGACTACTAAACCCACAGTAATGGACTTCATGCCTCTTGTGACGTCTGTTGAGAGAAGAGTTTCTGTGGCCGGTAACTTGCTAGACTACGGATCAAAACTCACCTATGTTAATTCGGTGGTGTCATCGCTTATGGTGTATGCCATGTGTTCCATTAGGATCCCTCCTAAGATAGTGGAACACCTGGATAAAATCCGTAGACATTGCTTCTGGAGCAAGAAGACGAAGGATGGGACGAAAAACACTTCCCTTGCCTCCTGGGAGCTCATTTGCCGCCCAAGGCTGTAGGGGGGCTTGGGATTGTGGACCTTAAAATTCAGAATCAAGGCCTTTTGCTCAAACAGCTATACAAGTTTTACAATAAGCAGGATGTGCCGTGGGTGAACCTGGTATGGCGTTCATATTACTTAGTCGATGTACCACATGCCTCGGAACCATGTGGCTCCTTCTGGTGGCGGGATCTCATGCAGTTATCGGACATCTTCAGAGGAGTGACTGAGATCAAAATTGGGGATGGTAGTACGGCCTTATTCTGGAAGGATCTCTGGAATGATCAGCCTCTTGAGACCTCATACCCAAGGGCGTTTTCTTTTGCGAGAGAGGAGGATGTGTCAATATAGAGACTATTGAGGTCTAGCACCATTGGAGAGGCTTTTCACATACCTTTCTCTCCCCAGGCAAGAGTGGAAGTTGAGGAGATTCAGGCATTAACTGCGGGGTTTAATCCTGAGAGTGACAGAACCTACAAGTGGTGTTGTGTCTGGGATGATAGAGGGCTGGGAACATTCAAATCAAGTGACTATTATAAGTTCTGCTTTAAGGATGTTCCCGTGGATGCAGTTTTTCCTTGGATCTGGGATTCCAAATGCACGAACAAGTGGAAAGTTTTTGCCTGGCTTCTGTTTGCAGATCGTCTGAATACAAGAAACATGTTGAGGAGGAGAAAATATAAGCTGGAAGGTGATGTGTACACCTGCCATCTTTGTGACTCGCCCCCGAAGGAAACGGTGGCCCACCTGTTCTTCAAATGCCCATTCGCAACTGAGTGTTGGGATGCGATTGGGATGCATTGGCATGATTCTCAATGCAGGCTGGATCTCATCCATGGGGGAAAAAGGTCATGGGGGAGACCGTTATTCATGGAAACTTTCATCATCGCAGCTTGGGGTGTGTGGAAAGAGAGGAATAATAAACACTTTAGGAATGTGAGGCCCTCACTGGAGTCCTGGAGGGGCAGATTCAAAAATGATATGTCCATGATGGTACATCGCACGAGAGACTCTCTCCACCCCTTCATCAGAGGATTGGTGGCCGCCATCTGATTTCTACCCCCCTAGTCTGTTTTTAGTAGGTTTTGTTACCTCTTTGTTATAATAGTTTGTCTGTTAATACCCAGTTCTCTACTTTGTAATTATGGGGCCACACCTCCCCTGATCCTGGTGTTGCATTAATTTAAAAGTCAGTAGGAGCCTCTCCTACTATCAGTGAGCTTTCAAAAAAAAATTAATTTTGAACTTCTTGATTTGATATTTATGAACTTCTTACATTTTTCAGTGCAGTAAGATTTTATGTATTTTTAATATGTGAACTTATAGTGTTTTCCCAAGAAATTAGATGTTTTTTGTTTTTTTCTAAAAAAATTGTCTAAGAAGTTTATTCCGAACAAATCCACTCATGGAAACAACACTATTTTCACAATAATTACACGAAACTTGAAAGAGAGAGAGATATATTCGCCTGAATCAACAACCGACCCCCTCTATCATCTGATTCAGAAAATGCCAACGTTTTACAGTAATGTGCCAATCTGAATACATACGAGTAATTTTTTGCATACATCAGTCAAAGTGCTTCCATGTTGTTTTAGTCAGTGCCATAAATTCAGCGTTTTAAACTTCAGAAGATGCCTACAATTCTCGGTTTGCGCCGAATCTAGGAGTCAAGAAGATCACCACACAGGACTAGATAGAGGAGTTCAAGTGAAGCAACCTTTTTCTTCAGAAAATCAACAAATAGAACTTCGGAAAATCAAGAAACTTAACTTCAGAAAGTGAAACAAACTGAACTTCACAAGGCCCTGCAAAAATATACACGATAGTAGTCCACTTTAAAAACTTTAGAAAATCAACAAACTGAACTTCTAGAGGGCTAGATGCTGACCTTTCTCTTCGTAGTGCTGTTGGCGACGTGTGGATACGAAAACCAAGTCGCACTGAATACATGCCACCTTGGTAGCCACATACACAGGCTAGCTGAACCTGAAGTAGCTAACAAATTAGAACTGGACAGTGAGCAGCAGGATCCAGGGTTGTGTTGCGTTCATGAACAGCCGGCTGCTCCGTCGTTGAACAGCCCGGGGCCGGGTAGTTGAACGGCTCAGGGGTACGTTGGGAGGATTCAGGGCGGCGCTGCAGATTGGATCAAGGTGAGGGTGCTCTCCATTGCCCCTGAAGAAAATGCTCTGAAGGACAAAACACACGCACAAGAATAACTTCACATTAGGATTTCTGAATGGTCCTCTGTTTGTAGACGCAAAGAAGTTCAGAAAGATCCTCGGACGCACGCACACCAGTGCATGAACACACACATTAGCATGTAGATCTCAGTTCCTCACATTCTACATGGTTAAATTTTTTTAACAACATATGAAATGAATTGTCAAATCAATACTCAGAAAGGGGCTCTCTTTTTATGGAGATACAGACCCAATCGTTCTTGCTTTTTTATAACATACTAAGATGAATATGAAGGAAATATGCCCTAGAGGCAATAATAAAGTTATTATTTATTTCCTTATTTAATGATAAATGTTTATTATTCATGCTAGAATTATATTAACCGGAAACATAATACATGTGTGAATACATAGACAAACAGAGTGTCACTAGTATGCCTCTACTTGACTAGCTCGTTGATCAAAGATGGTTAAGTTTCCTAACCATAGACATGAGTTGTCATTTGATAAACGGGATCACATCATCAGGAGAATGATGTGATTGACTTGACCCATTCCGTTAGCTTAGCACTTGATCGTTTAGTATGTTGCTATTACTTTCTTCATGACTTATACATGTTCTTATGCAACTCCTGCTTACCGGAGGAACACTTTGTGTGTTACCAAACGTCACAACGTAACTGGGTGATTATAAAGGTGCTCTACAGGTGTCTCCGAAGGTACTTGTTGAGTTGGCGTATTTCGAGATTAGGATTTGTCACTCCGATTGTCGGAGAGGTATCTCTGGGCCCACTCGGTAATACACATCACTATAAGCCTTGCAAGCATTGTAACTAATGAGTTAGTTATGTGATGGTGTATTACGGAACGAGTAAAGAGACTTTCCGGTAATGAGATTGAACTAGGTATTAAGATACCGACGATCGAATCTCGGGCAAGTAACATACCGATGACAAAGGGAACAACATATGTTGTTATGCGGTTTGACCGATAAAGATCTTCATAGAATATGTAGGAGCCAATATGAGCATCCAGGTTCCGCTATTGGTTATTGACCCGAGACATGTCTGGTCATGTCTACATAGTTCTCAAACCCGTAGGGTCCGCACGCTTAACGTTCGGTGACGATCGATAATATGAGTTTATGTGTTTTGATGTACCGAAGGTAGTGCGGAGTCCCGGATGAGATCGGGGACATGACGAGGAGTCTCGAAATGGTCGAGACATAAAGATCGATATATTGGACGACTATATTCGGACATCGGAAAGGTTCCGAGTGATTCGGGTATTTTCGGAGTACCGGGGAGTTACGGGAATTCACCGGGAGAAGTATTGGGCCTTATTGGGCCATACGGGAATAGAGGAGAGAGGCCAAAAGGAAGGAGGCGCGCGCCCCCCTCTGGTCCGAATTGGACAAGGGGTGCAGCCCCCTTTTCCTTCTCCCTCTTCCCCTCTTTCCTTCTCTCCTACTCCAGAAAGGAAAGGGGAATCCTACTAGGACTTGGGAGTCCTAGTAGGACTCCCAACACTTGGCGCGCCCCCTCTAGGGCCGGCCTCTCCCTTCCTCCTTTATATACGGGGGCAGGGGGCCCCTCTAGACCAAACAATTGATCTCTTGATCTCTTAGCTGTGTGCGTTGCCCCCCTCCACCATAATCCACCTCGATCATATCGTAGCGGTGCTTAGGCGAAGCCCTGCGTCGGTAGCATCATCATCACCATCATCACGCCGTCGTGCTGACAGAACTCTCCCTTGAAGCTCTGCTGGATCGGAGTTCGTGGGACGTCATCGAGCTGAACGTGTGCTGAACTCGGAGGTGCCGTGCGTTCAGTACTTGGATCGGTCGGATCGTGAAGACGTACGACTACATCAACCGCGTTGTCATAACGCTTCCGCTTTCGGTCTATGAGGGTACATGGACACACTCTCCCCTCTCGTTGCTATGCATCACCATGATCCTGTGTGTGCGTAGGAATTTTTTTGAAATTACTACATTCCCCAACAGTGGTATCAGAGCCAGGTTTTATGCGTAGATGTTATATGCACGAGTAGAACACAAGTGAGTTGTGGGCGATACAAGTCATACTGCTTACCAGCATGTCATACTTTGGTTCGTGGTATTGTTGGATGAAGCGGCCCGGGCCGACATTACGCGTACGCTTACGCGAGACTAGTTCTACCGACGTGCTTTGCACACAGGTGGCTGGCGGGTGTCAGTTTCTCCAACTTTAGTTGAACCGAGTGTGGCTACGCCCGGTCCTTGAGAAGGTTGAAACATCACTAACTTGACGAACTATCGTTGTGGTTTTGATGCGTAGGTAAGAACGGTTCTTGCTCAGCCCGTAGCAGCCACGTAAAACTTGCAACAACAAAGTAGAGGACGTCTAACTTGTTTTTGCAGGGCATGTTGTGATGTGATATGGTCAAGACATGATGCTATATTTTATTGTATGAGATGATCATGTTTTGTAACCGAGTTATCGGCAACTGGCAGGAGCCATATGGTTGTCGCTTTATTGTATGAAATGCAATCGCCATGTAATTGTTTTACTTTATTACTAAGCGGTAGCGATAGTCATAAAAGCAATAGTTGACGAGACGACAACGATGCTATGATGGAGACCAAGGTGTCGCGCCGGTGACGATGGTGATCATGACGGTGCTTCGGAGATGGAGATCACAAGCACAAGATGATGATGGCCATATCATATCACTTATATTGATTGCATGTGATGTTTATCTTTTATGCATATTATTTTGCTTAGATCGACGGTGGCATTATAAGATGATCTCTCACTAAATTTCAAGGTATAAGTGTTCTCCCAGAGTATGCACCGTTGCGAAAGTTCTTCGTGCTGAGACACCACGTGATGATCGGGTGTGATAGGCTCTACGTTCAAATACAACGGGTGCAAGACAGTTTTGCACACGCGGAATACTCAGGTTAAACTTGACGAGCCTAGCATATGCAGATATGGCCTCGAAACACTGAGACCGAAAGGTCGAGCGTGAATCATATAGTAGATATGATCAACATAGTGATGTTCACCATTGAAAACTACTCCATCTCACGTGATGATCGGACATGGTTTAGTTGATTTGGATCACGTGATCACTTAGATGATAAGAGGGATGTCTATCTAAGTGGGAGTTCTTAAGTAATATGATTAATTGAACTTAAATTTATCATGAACTTAGTACCTGATAGTATTAGCATATCTATGTTGTAGACAGGGCCGGTCCACAAATAAACGGGCCCCAAGGGCAAGAAAAGAACATGGGGCCCTTCTTGACACACAAAAGCTCAATTTTTATTTATTTTAAAAATTAGAAGCAAAGTAAATATCCAGTACATAGTGTAGATTGATGGAACAATATAGCTCCAGAATAGCTCGATTTTCTAATTGTTACAATAGGGATTTTTTTCTGCAAAACAAAACAAACAAAGAATGATTGTTGTTCATCGACACAAGGTATTTCTGAGTTTGGTGAGTGAGCTAGGTTTTTTGTTTACTACAACTATTATTACCTTCGTTGGTATCATCAGCAGCAGCAACATAAATATTGTCAGTGTTTGCTCTTCGACATTTACTACAGTCAAGTGCAAAGAATTACTACTTTTGGAAAACTTAGCCATTACCCGCCAAAAAAGGAAAACTAAGCGATTGATCCTTTCTGGGATTCTACCAGTTCATCTATCCATTTTTCTTCCTTCCTTTAATCACTACCAAGACAAATACTTTCTTGGAGACATGTCACCAAACAAGCTGCATAAAAATTGTTAATACAGGAACAGAAGAACCTGGAAACGGATTGATGTGGATGTAGGTGGCTTGATCCACTGGTCGCGGCAGCCAGAATTAGCACGAACAAGACGACACCGCCATGAAGTGCATAAAATTTACCCTTTCTCTTCTAATCTTCTTCCTGAGTGCTCTCTCACATCTAGATCCAATGAAGGGCAGAACAATGTGCAACATGTAATCGTAAGTGCCCGAGGGCAGGGTTAATTACCAGTGAATCTTTGAAGTGAGGAACGAGGTTACGGGAAGCAAGAACACATACCATCTTGATCTCTCCAACTCCAGTTGATGGGAAGTGACCATATCGTTGAGAAAGGAAGGAGAGGACCATTGGGGAGTGAATTCGTGCCCTAGGTATCATGGTCGTGTCCTTGTAATCGAAGAGGCATCAGGCATGCGAGGGGCGGCGCTGTTCGGGAGTAGGGATTTGGGGAAGCAAAGGAGTCGCGGAGCTGAAGAGACGAGAACGATCATGGTCCAGTGCGGCGAACAGACGTGACTTTTTCCTGGTGGGTTTTCCATAGCACGGTTCCTTGGGCCTTTATTTTTCCCTTTTACTTTCCTTGGCCCATTCTACTTACTAGAGAAGGAATACCTGGGTCGAGGCCCCTGCGCCCCGGGGGCCCAGGGCAGGCGCACCGTTTGCCCGGCCTATGGGCCGGCCCTGGTTGTAGATCAATAGCTCGCATTGTTGCTCCCCGTTTATATTTTGATATGTTCCTACAGAAAACTAAGTTGAAAGATGTTAGTAGCAATGATGTGGACATGGTCCGTGATCTGAGGATTTTCCTCATTGCTGCACAGAAGAATTATGTCCTTGATGCACCGCTAGGTGACAGACCTATTGCAGGAGCTGATGCAGACGTTATGAACGTTTTGACAAAAGCTCGGTATGATGACTACTTGATAGTTTAGTGCACCATGCTTTACGGCTTAGAATCGGGACTTCAAAAATGTTTTGAACGCCACGGGGCATATAAGATGTTCCAAGAGTTGAAATTGGTATTTCATACTCATGCCCGTGTCGAGAGGTATGAGACCTCTGACAGTACTTTGCCTACAAGATGGAGGAGAATAGCTCAACCAGTGAGCATGTGCTCAGATTGTCTGGGTACTACAATCACTTGAATCAAGTGGGAGTTAACCTTCCAGATAAGATAGTGATTGTCAGAATTCTCTAGTCACTATCACCAAGTTACTAGAACTTCGTGATGAACTATAATATGCAAGGGATAATGGAAAAAATTCCCAAGCTCTTCGTGATGCTGAAATCGACGAAGGTAGAAATCAAGAAAAGCATCAAGTGTTGATAGTTGACAAGACCAGTAGTTTCAAGAAAAGGGCAAAGGTAAGAAGGGTAACTTCAAAAAGAACGGCAAGCAAGTTGCTGCTCAAGTGAAGAAGCCCAAGTCTGGACCTAAGCCTGAGACTAAGTGCTTCTACTACAAAGGGACTGGTCACTGGAAGCGGAACTGCCCCAATTATTTGGCGGATAAGAAGGATGGCAAAGTGAACAAAGGTATATTGGATATACAGATTATTGATGTGTATTTTACTAGTGTTCATAGCAACCCCTCGGTATTTTATACTGGTTCAGTTGCTAAGAGTAGTAATTCGAAACGGGAGTTGTAGAATGAACAGAAACTAGTTAAGGGCGAGGTGACGATGTGTGTTGGAAGTAGTTCCACAATTGATATGATCATCATCGCACACTCCCTATATTTTCGGGATTAGTGTTGAACCTAAATAAGTGTTATTTGGTGTTTGCGTTGAGCATCAATATGATTTGATCATGTTTATTGCAATACGGTTATTCATTTAAGTTAGAGAATAATTGTTGTTCTGTTTACATGAATAAAAACCTTCTATGGTTATACACCCAATGAAAATGGTTCGTTGGATCTCGATCGTAGTCAAGGTTGTCAGAATCGCGATTCTATTATACGATTCTATGACTTTACGATCCAAACAAACCACTCTGATTCTACGACTTTAGTTCATAGAATCTATGTTTTTACGATCTTGATAGTGAAGATTCTATGATTTGCGATCCTACCATCGAAGCTCTGATCCGATTCAAAATCGTGATTCTGACAACCTTGTTCGTAGTGATACACATATTCATAATATTGAAGCCAAAAGATGCAAAGTTAATAATGATAGTGCAACTTATTTGTGGCACTGCCGTTTAGGTCATATTGGTCTAAATCGCATGAAGAAACTCCATGCTGATGGGAATTTGGAATCACTTGAATATGAATCACTTGATGCTTGCGAACCATGCCTCATGGGCAAGATGACTAAAACGCCGTTCTCCCGAACTATGGAGCGAGCAAGCGATTTGTTGGAAATCATACATACTGATGTATGTGGTCCAATGAAAGTTGAGGCTCACGACAAGTATCCTTATTTTCTAACCTTCACAGATGATTTGAGCAGATATGGGTATATCTACTTGATAAAACACAAGTCTGAAACATTTGAAAAGTTCAAAGAATTTCAGAGTGAAGTGGAGAATCATCGTAACAAGAAAATAAAAAGTTTCTACGATATGATCGCAGAGGTAAAATATTTGAGTTACGAGTTTGGCCTTCAGCTAAAACAATGTGAAATAGTTTCACTACTCATGCCACTTGGAACACCACAGTGTAATGGTGTGTCCGAATGTCGTAACCGTACTTTATTAGATATGGTGTGATCTATGATGTCTCTTACCGATCTACCACTATCGTTTTGGGGTTATGCATTAGAGACAGCCACATTCACGTTAATAGGGCACCATCTAAATCCGTTGAGACGACGCCTTATGAACTATGGTTTGGCAAGAAACCAAAGTTGTCGTTTCTTAAAGTTTGGGGCTGCGATGCTTATGTGAAAAAGCTTCAACCTGATAAGCTCGAACTCAAATCGGAGAAATGTGGCTTCATAGAATACCCAAAGGAGACTGTTGGGTACACCTTCTATCACAGATCCGAAGGCAAAATACTTTTGTTGCTAAATTTGGATCCTTTCTAAAGAAGGAGTTTTTCTCGAAAGAAGTGAGTGGCAGGAAAGTAAAACTTGATGAGGTAACTATACCTGCTCCCTTATTGGAAAGTAGTTCATCACAGAAACCGGTTCCTGTGACACCTACACCAATTAGTGAGGAAGTTAATGATGATGATCATGAAACATCAGATCAAGTTAGTACCGAACCTCGTAGGTCAACCAGAGTAAGATCCGCACCAGAGTGGTATGGTAATCCTGTTCTGGAGGTCATGTTACTAGACCATGACGAACCTACGAACTATGAGGAAGCGATGATGAGCCCAGATTCCGCGAAATGGCTTGAGGCCATGAAATCTGAGATGGGATCCATGTATAAGAACAAAGTGTGGACTTTGGTTGACTTGATCGATGATCGGCAAGCCATAGAAAATAAATGGATCTTCAAGAGGAAGATGGACGCTGATAGTAGTGTTACTATCTACAAATCTAGAGTGTCGAAAAAGGTTTTTTGACAAAGTTCAAGGTGGTGACTACGATGAGATTTTCTCACTCATAGCGATGCTTAAGTCTGTCCGAATCATGTTAGCAAATTGCCACATTTTATGAAATCTGGCAAATGGATGTCAAAACTACATTCCTTAATGGATTTCTTAAAAAACGAGTTGTATATGATGCAACCAGAAGGTTTTGCCGATCCTAAAGGTGCTAACAAAATGTGCAAGTTCCAGCGATCCATTTATGGACTGGTGCAAGCATCTCGGAGTTGGAATATACGCTTTGATGAGTTGATCAAAGCATATAATTCTATACAGACTTGGGGTGAAGCCTGTATTTACAAGAAAGTGAGTGGGAGCACTACATCATTTCTGATAAATATATGTGAATAACATATTGTTGATCGGAAATAATGTAGAATTTTCTGGAAAGCATAAAGGAGTATTTGAAAGGAGTTTTTCAAAGAAAGACCTCAGTGAAGCTGCTTACATATTGAGCATCAAGATCTATAGAGATAGATCAAGACGCTTGATAAGTTTTTCAATGAGTACATACCTTGACAAGATTTTGAAGTAATTCAAAATGGAGCAGTCAAAGAAAGAGTTTTTGCCTGTGTAACAAGGTATGAAATTGAGTAAAGACTCAAAGCCCGACCACGGCAGAAGATAGAAAGAGAATGAAAGTCATTCCCTATGCTTCAGCCATAGGTTCTATAAAGTATGCCATGCTGTGTACCAGATATATTGTATACCCTACACTGAGTTTGGCAAGGGAGTACAATAGTGATCTAGGAGTAGACCACTGGACAGTGGTCAAACTTATCCTTAGCGGAATAAGGATATGTTTCTCGATTATGGGGGTGACAAAAGGTTCTTCGTAAAGAGTTACGTCGATGCAAGCTTTGACACCGATCTGGATGACTCTAAGTCTCGATCTAGATACATATTGAAAGTGGGAGCAATTAGCTAGAGTAGCTCCGTGCAGAGCATTGTTGACATAGAAATTTACAAAATACATACGGATCTGAATATGGCAGACCCGTTGACTAAACTTCTCTCACAAGCAAAACATGATCACACCTTAGTACTCTTTGGGTGTTAATCACATAGCGATGTGAACTAGATTATTGACTGAAGGAAATATGCCCTAGAGGCAATAGTAAAGTTATTATTTATTTCCTTATTTCATGATAAATGTTTATTGATGCTAGAATTGTATTAACCGGAAACATAATACATGTGTGAATACATAGACAAACAGAGTGTCACTAGTATGCCTCTACTCGACTAGCTCGTTGATCAAAGATGGTTAAGTTTCCTAACCATAGACATGAGTTGTCATTTGATAAAAGGGATCACATAATTAGGAGAATGATGTGATTGACTTGACCCATTCCGTTAGCTTAGCACTTGATCATTTAGTATGTTGCTATTGCTTTCTTCATGACTTATACATGTTCCTATGACTATGAGATTATGCAACTCCCGCTTACCGGAGGAACACTTTGTGTGCTACCAAACGTCACAACGTAACTGGGTGATTATAAAGGTGCTCTACAGGTGTCTCCGAAGGTACTTGTTGAGTTGGCGTATTTCGAGATTAGGATTTGTCACTCCGATTGTCGGAGAGGTATCTCTGGGCCCACTCGGTAATACACATCACTATAAGCCTTGCAAGCATTGTAACTAATGAGTTAATTACGGGATGATGTATTATGGAACGAGTAAAGAGACTTTCCGGTAACAAGATTGAACTAGGTATTAAGATACCGACGATCGAATCTCGGGCAAGTAACATACCGATGACAAAGGGAACAACGTATGTTGTTATGCAGTTTGACCGATAAAGATCTTCATAGAATATGTAGGAGCCAATATGAGCATCCAGGTTCCGCTATTATTTATTGACCGGAGACATGTCTCGGTCATGTCTACATAGTTCTCGAACCCGTACGGTCCGCACGCTTAACGTTCGGTGACGATCGGTAATATGAGTTTATGTGTTTTGATGTACCGAAGGTAGTTCAGAGTCCCGGATGAGATCGGGGACATGACGAGGAGTCTCGAAATGGTCAAGACGTAAAGATCGATATATTGGACGACTATATCTGGACATCAGAAAGGTTCCGAGTGATTCGGGTATTTTCGGAGTACCGAGGAGTTACGGGAATTCACCGGGAGAAGTATTGGGCCTTATTGGGCCATACGGGAATAGAGGAGAGAGGCCAAAAGGAAGGAGGCGCGCGCCCCCCCTCTGGTCCGAATTGGACAACGGGTCAACCCCCTTTTCCTTCTCCCTCTTCCCCTCTTTCCTTCTCTCCTACTCCGGAAAGGAAAGGGGAATCCTACTAGGACTTGAGAGTCCTAGTAGGACTCCCCACACTTGGCGCGCCCCCTCTAGGGCCGGCCTCTCCCTCCCTCCTTTATATATGAGGGCAGGGGGGCACCTCTAGACACAACAATTGATCTCTTGATCTCTTAGCCGTGTGCGGTGCCCCCCTCCACCATAATCCACCTCGATCATATCGTAGCAGTGCTTAGGCGAAGCCCTGCGTCGGTAGCATCATCATTACCGTCATCACGCCATTGTGCTGATGGAACTCTCCCTCAAAGCTCTACTAGATCGGAGTTCGTGGGACGTCATCGAGCTGAACGTGTGCTGAACTCGGAGGCGCCGTGCGTTCGGTACTTGGATCGGTCGGATCATGAAGACGTACGACTACATCAACCGCGTTGTCATAACGCTTCTGCTTTTGGTCTACGAGGGTACGTGGACACACTCTCCCCTCTCGTTGCTATGCATCACCATGATCCTGTGTGTGCATAGGATTTTTTTTAGAAATTACTACGTTCCCCAACAGAATAACAGAGAAGCATCCATACCAACAATAATGAATTTGCAAACAATGTTGGAGAAGCAAACATGAAACCTGTAGCTTGAACGAGTAGAGCTGATTTCGGTAGTAGTGGTGCACGGGTTCAAGCAAAAGCATGACCTGAACTACAATTTTTGCAAAGTTCATTGCCCCAACACACAGATCTTGCAAGAAACCCAAAGAAATTGAACAAAATAGCAACAACCAAAATAAATCTCTAGCCACAAGATGACGAGGAGTGGGCGGTGACGAGCTACGGCTCCCCGTGGTGCCATCGCAGTAGAGAGAGAAGGAAGGTTGTCGAGGATGCGCCGGTGCAGAGGGCAGGTCGCGCTGGAGCAGAGGGAAGGTCGCGATGGAGCGGAGGGAAGGTCGCGCCGCAGGGGAGGTTGGTGGCGGGGGTGGTCGGGACGGAGGGCAGCCATGGAAAAGGTGGTTGGGGCAGGCACGGCGGAGGTGGCTGGGACGCAGGGCGGGGATGGAGGTGGGTGGGGTGGAGGGCGGCGATAGAGGTGGTCGGGGCGGAGGACGGTGGTGGAGGTGGTCGTCGGGAGGACGACGGCCGCTGAAGTGGTCGGGGCAGATGGAAGTGGCGGAAGTGGTTGTGGCGGAGGACAGCGGCGTCCGTCATGGGTGTCCGGTGGCGACACGATCCAGGTGGTTCGCGGGACCGGCGGGGAGGGGAGGCGCAGGGCCGTTGGCGCGGGGCTGGCTGAGAGGAGAGGTGCAAAGCCGTTGGTGCGGGGCCGACCGGGAGGTGAGGCGCAGGGCCGGCAGGGATGGGCGGGGAGGGCGGCACGGTGGCTTGGTCGGTGGGGATCCAGGCATCGTGGAGTTATCGTGAAGGTCGTGGGTGTGGAACGGGCCGTTTGGGAGGTGCACAGCGGGCCAGTAAGTCGCTCTGTTTTTTCTCAGGAACTTCTCCCTCGGCCCTATATAAGGAAGGAGTTTTCAGAATAGTTATTCTGATCCCAGGATCAGAATAGTGCTACTCTATATATATGGCTTCTGCACAACATCTCCATCATCATTATCACACTACTGGAATCAGATTCTTTGCCGTCCGCCATGGCGGACGGCAAAGGCATGGATCACGGACGGCAAACGTCTTTGCCGTCCGCCAGCAGACGACAAACTGTCCGTCTGAACATGTGCCAGCAAATGCCTTCTTTGCCGTCCGCTTCCAGGAAGCGGACGTCAAAGGATTTTGCCGCCCGCCATCCTAGGCCAGCAGACGGCAAAGACAACGAACGGTAGTGCGGTGGCGTGAGAGCCATTAGGGGGTTAACGACGTTCTTTGCCGTCTGCCAGTGACCGAAGGCTCATGGACCGGAGTCCGAGACGGGTCCATTTAAGACGGAGCACTCCTGTGGTCGGGTGAATCAGCTGAGGGTGGCGACGAGGAAGGCGTAACAGCCTTCCTACCTCTCCCGCTGCCACGCCCACCTCTAGGAGGCTTCTTCGTCCTCCCCCAACCTCTCCCAGCCGAAGAAGAAGCGCCCGCCGCAGTTGTATGCATACTGTCTAGTAGCGCTCTCCGGAGGGGTTGGGCTGGAATAATGGAACCACTCCTCCCAGTAGCGCTCGCAGGAGGATCGGGGCGCTCTGGACCCTTGCCCACCATCCTGTCAACACCTGCAATGACAAAAAGTAAACGAAATTAGTAGAACATAAAAAATTGGATACCTGACATGAACATAATAATATGTATATAATTTAAGTGTATCATAATCATGACCATAATAAAAATACACCCAATCAACACAAATATATATGGGGTCGGGGTGTGGTGTCAGGGTGTCGGGGTGTCGGGGTCGGGGTGTCGTGCCGGGGTGTCGTGTCGGGGTCGGGGTGTCAGGGTCGGGGTCGGGGTGTGGTGTTAGGGTGTCGGCGGTCAGGGTAAGGGTGGGTGTGGTGTCAGGGTGTCGGTGGTCGGGGTGTCAGGTGTCGGGGTGTCGGTGGTCGGAGTCGGGGTCGGGGTGTGGTGTCAGGGTGTCGGGTTGTCGGGGTCGGGGTGTCGTGCCGGGGTGTCGTGTCGAGGTCGGGGTGTCAGGGTGTCGGGCTCGGGGTCGGGGTCGGGGTGTGGTGTCAGGGTGTCGGTTCGTCGGGGGTCAGGGTCGGGGTCGGGGTGTGGTGTCAGGGTGTCGGTTGGTCGGGGGTCAGGGTCGGGGTCGGGGTGTGGTGTCAGGGTGTCGGGGTGTCGATCGGGTGTCGGGGGTCGGGTCGGGGTCTTCTTCTTCTTCTTCTTCTTCTTCCATCAGATTGATAGACTATTTCATGCACCGCTACTCTTCCATCAGATGAAAGACATTAAAGTGGCCTTTTCACGTCCACGCTTCATGCTTCAAAAAGCGATAATAGTGTAATTTTAAAGCCGATGTTTATTAGAACTACATATATGAAATGTCGCGTAATGGCACACAGAGCACGTTTTACGATTTTTTTTCCTCCCGTTGCAACGCACTGGCATTTGTGCTAGTTAAACAAAAAAAAGGTGGAGGAGCTCACCTGGTGGAGGGGGAGGCCGGACGGCTGCCGCGGCCGCTGGAGGAGGCGGCGACCCGATGGAGGGGGAGGCCGGACGGCCACGGCGGGGTCTGTGTGGAATTAAGATTATTATAACAGTGACACATATTATAGATAGAGAATTGCAATGCCGTGGTCATAATCATACCCCAAGTTAAAAAAAGCCAATGGCTTTCATATTCTAGCAATATGTCATGGTTCAAACATCATGTAACAATGAGATCAAAACAGCTATGACAGGGCCTACTCATATTCTACCATAGCACTTACTACTGTTCTCATATCAACTCTCAACAATAACATGCGTGGTATAAAAATCTTGGAAATGAGAGTAACATATAGCAATCATGTGGTTATACTCATAATATCTATTCTAACAATCATTAGATGCCAATTGTTCTCATATCAACTCTAACAATAACATGTGTGGTTAGAAAAATCTAGGAAATGAGAGGAAAATATAGCAATGATGTGGTTATAGACATATTATCTATTCTAAATTTGTAACAATTAACAGGCAGTCATATTCATAAGGTAAAGATGAGATGAGATAGAATAATTCAAGACGATAGATTCCACCAGTATAGGCAGCCAATCTGTGCGTCGATCGCGTAAACGATGCCATCATGCACTATAGCATCAGACAGAAATGGAGGCTCAATACAGTACAAAAAATACACTTCCGTGATGATACGTGTTTGTCACAGTAGGTCACGTTTTTTTCTCACGCATGTACATCCATGGCGATTTTATGACAGAATCAAGATAGTCATACCTGTGCTGTCGTAGAAGTGTTCCATGACATTACCAAAATTATCATCACGGAAGTGTCCACTTCCATAACGATAAGTGGCGTGTCATGGAAATGCTTTCGTCAAGGGTAACCGACACGTGGCATCCACCGTAACGGGTCGCCGTTAAGCTATTGGGTTCCGGTTTGGATCCGATAACCCGTTAACAGCCCAGACTAATGGGGATTTTCCATATGTAAAATCATCATTGGCTGGAGGAAACACGTGTCTGCTCCTCGGTGGGCCAGATGTCGTCTGTCCAATGGAGGAGACATGCCTATGATACGTCGACACGTGGCACGGCCCAACAGAGGCCCATATAGGATAAAAAGGCCGACCTAGTCAAAGGCCCGTAGTACTTACTCAGGTACTAGTGGGCCAGCCCAATAACGGCCTATTTAAACATGGCCCATTTACGGCTCGAAGCCAGATTTGGCCCGTTAATTGTTCGCCGAATATTTGGGCCCAATTACGGCCCAGTGACTTCCGGCTTGTTAGAGGCCGGATGTAGACATGGGCCTATTTCAGCCTGGTGTGTCTTTCGGCCTGGGAATGGCCCGTGCTGCCCATGGGCCATATATGGTCCGATGCGACATCCGGCCCACTAACGGTCTGTGATAAAGGTGGCAACAGTTCAGCCCAACGTGACTTTGGGCCTATTAAATGCCTCTCGTATAATTCGGCCCGTTGATACCTGTACTAAGCTTTCGGCCTCTTAAAGGCAGATATCAGTGGGCCAACTAAGGACCGAGATATGTTTCGGCCTGGTAATGGCCCATCATATAACTGGGCCAAAAAAGGCCCGGTCTACATTTCAGCCTGCTGAAGGCCCGTCGACGACTAGTGAAAATTGAGGCCCAACATGCATTTCGGCCTGCTAAAGGCCCATGGTTTCTTCTGGGCCGTAACATGCCAGTAGAATATTCAGCCTGTTAATGGACCAAAGCTACATGGGCCCAACTAAGTGTTGGGAAACGTAGCATGCAATTTGAAAAAAAATTCTACGATCATGCAAGATCTATCTAGGAGATGCATAGCAACGCGAGGGCGAGAGTGTGTCCAAGTACCGTCGTAGACCGAAAGCGGAAGCGTTAGCCTAACGCGGTTGATGTAGTCGAACGTCTTCGTGATCCAAACGATCAAGCACCGAACGTACGACACCTCCGAGTTCTGCACACGTTCAGCTTGATGACGTCCTTCGAACTCTCCAGCAAAGTGTCAAGGGAGAGTTTCATCAGCACGACGGCGTGGTGATGGTGATATGATCCATGCAGGGCTTCGCCTAAGCACTACGACAATATGACCGGAGGAGTAAACTGTGGAGGGGGGCACCGCACATGGCTAAGAGACAAAATGATCTGCCTTGGAGTGCCCCCTGCCCCAGTATATAAAAGAGGAGGGGAAGAGGCCAACCCTAGGGGCGCGCCCAAGTTGGGGGCAACCGACTAGGACTCCTAGTCCTAGTCGGCCCCCTTTCCTTTCTTTCGGAGGGGGAAAGGGAAAGGAGAGGGAGAGGGAGGACGAAAGGGGGGGCCGCACACCCTTGCCCTTGTCCAATTCGGACAGCCCATGGGGGGCGCCACTGAGGGAGTCTTGGATAAGGGGCTATCCGGACAGCCGGACTATATACTTTGGCCAGACTGTTGGACTATGAAGATACATGATTGAAGACTTCGTCCCGTGTCTGGGTGGGACTCTCCTTTGCGTGGAAGGCAAGCTTGGATATTTGGATATGTAGATTTCCTTCTCTGTAACCAACTCTATGTAACCCTAGCCCCCTCCGGTGTCTATATAAACCGGAGGGTTTAGTCCGTAGGACCAAGATAACAACAATGATAATCATAGGCTAGCTTCTAGGGTTTAGCCTCTACGATCTCGTGGTAGATCAACTCTTGTAATACTCATATCATCAAGATCAATCAAGCAGGAAGTAGGGTATTACCTCCATCGAGAGGGCCCGAACCTGGGTAAACATCATTTCCCCCGCCTCCTGTTACCATTAGCCTTAGACGCACAGTTCGGGACCCCCTACCCGAGATCCGCCGGTTTTGACACCGACATTGGTGCTTTCATTGAGAGTTCCACTGTGTCATCGTGATAAGGCTTGATGGCTCCTTCAATCATCTTCAACGACGTAGTCCAGGGGGAGGTTTTCCTTCCCGGACAGATCTTCGTATTCGGCGGCTTCGTACTACGGGCCAATTCGCTTGGCCATCTGGAGCAGATCGATAGCTACGCCCCTGGCCATCAGGTCAGGTTTGGAAGCTTAAACTGTACCGCCGACATCCGCGGAGACTTGATCTTCGACGGATTCGAGCCCACGCCAGGTGCGCCGAACGGTCACAGCGGGCATGACCTTGATCTGCCGTCGGACAGTATTCGGAAGATCGCACCCGCGGTGGCGCCGGGAATCAATCCGGAGAAGATCGTGCCTTCTAAGGGCCGGTGGATGGACCCCGCCACGGAAGCCGCACACTCATCGGCATCGGAGCCGAACACTGATTCCACCTCCTGTGAGAGTGGTGTCATCGTACCCTCGGACTCGTCTCCGGCCACAGGATCTGAACCGCGTGCAGCCATGCCTATCGAATCTGATTTGGCACCGGTCATGGAGTTCACCGCCGCGAATATTTTTCAGCACTCGCCCTTGGGTGACATGCTAAACTCACTAAAGTCTCTTTCCTTGTCGAGAGATTCCTGGCCGAACTATGTCCGGCTCGAGTGGGAAGCGGACGACGAAGAAATTCGTTCCCCACCCACCACCCACTTAATAGCCACTGTCGACGACTTAACCGACAAGCTTGATTTTGACTCCGAAGACATGGACGGTATGGACGACGATGTCTTACAAGAACAGGAACCACCGCCCACAGGGCGCTGGACAGCCACCTCATCATATGATATATACATGGTGGATACACCCAGAGAAAGTGACGGCGAGGAACGGAAGGATGCAATGGAGGATTATCCCCTTGATAAGCAACCAAAGCGACGGCGTTGGCGCCGCTCCAAATCCCGCCACAGTAAAAACAGCAACAACAGCGCAGGAAATAACACCCCGGACGACCCCAGGGACCCAGCGATGGAGCAGGATGAGCCAGGGGACGGCGAACATAATCCGGGACCGCTATCCGATCATAGTGACGGCGGAGATAAAACTCATAAACCTGCCTCCGGAGAGGAGGACAGTCGCGACGATGCATTCATCATCCCGGAAAAGCAATTGGAACAAGAAGACCTTCGCGAAGTGCTTATTGCCACCGTGAGGAGCCTAAAGAAGCAGAAGCAAAGGCTCAAGGCCGCATAGGATACGCTCAACCGCAGGCGGACACAAAGTGCTCGACATAGAAGAAAAATACGGCAACGATCGTCACACAAAGAGCTATCCAAAGCGCAAGCTGCTGCCCGAATTCGACGACGAGGCCATAGAGCCCATCCAGCCGAAAACGACCGATTAGCCGGACCGACCGCCCCGTGGCCATGACAAGACGGCTAATGATGCCGCACACAAGTCAGCACATGATTTACGTGAGCTCCTGTACAAAAAGTCTGGTATGACCAGATCCATCTATGGATCTAGGAAGCGTGCTCCGGCACAGGATCAGAGCTACCAAAACAATCACATTGATCGAATACCAGCTAGAAATTAGCACCAAACACAACAACCATCGACAGCATGCCACGACACGTCCAAATACAGGGGTGCCGCACACCCCCTATGCTTCACCGATGAGGTGCTGGACCATGAATTTTCGGAAGGATTTAAACCCGTGAATATAGAGGCATACGACGGAACGACAGACCCTGGGGTCTGGATTGAGGACTTTATCCTTCATATCCACATGGCCCGCGGAGATGATCTCCACGCCATTAAATACCTACCCCTCAAATTGAAAGGACTAGCTCGGTACTGGTTGAAAACTCAATTGGGAGTTGGGAAGAACTTGAGGATGCTTTTAGGGCCAGTTTTCAAGGGACCTATGTCCGACCTCCGGACGCAGACGACCTAAGTCACATAATTCAACAGCCCGAAGAGTCAGCCCGAAAGCTCTGGAACAAATTTCTTACTAAGAAGAATCAAATAGTAGATTGCCCGGACGCCGAAGGCTTAGCGGCCTTCACACACAGTATCCGGGACGAATGGCTCGCCAGACACCTCGGCCAAGAAAAGCCGAGGACAATGGCAGCCTTAACAAGCCTTATGACCCGCTTTTGCGCGGGCGAGGACAGCTGGCTGGCCCGTAGCGGCACTAGCGACCCAAGCACATCCGAAGTCAGGGATGGCAACGGGAAACCGCGACGCAACAAAAACAAGCGTCGAAACAACGATAGCAGCCCAGAGAACACGACGGTCAACGCCGGATTCAGGGGCTCTCGACCCGGTCAACGGAAGAAGCCATTTAAAGGCAGCAGAGATGGACCGTCCAGCCTAAACAAGATTCTAGACAAATTATGTCAGATTCACGGCACCCCCAAAAACCTGCAAATCACACCCATAGAGATTGTTGGGTTTTCAAGCTGGCCGGCAAGCTAAATGCCGAACACAAAGGGAGGGAGACGCCAAGCGAAGACGAGGATGAACCTCGCCAGCCGAACACTGGAGGACAGAAAAATTCCCACCAGAAGTCAAAACAGTGAATATGACTTACACAACTCACATTCCAAAGAGTAGGCGCAAACACGCATTCCGAGACGTATACGCGGTGGAGCCCGTCGCCCCCAAATTCAATCCCTGGTCGGCCTGCCCGATCACCTTTGATCGCAGGGATCATCTGACCAGTATCCGGCACGGAGGATCGGCTGCCATGGTGCTCGACCCAATAATCAATGGATACCATCTCACCCGAGTCCTTATGGACAGCGGTAGTAGTCTAAACCTTATATACCAGGACACTGTCCGCAAAATGGGGATAGACCCGTCAAGAATCAGCCTAAGCAACACTACCTTCAAAGGAGTGATTCCAGGCGTCGAGGCCCACTGTACGGGCTCTCTAGTACTAGAGGTTGTATTAGGTTCTCCCAACAACTTCAGAAGCGAGGAATTAACCTTCGACATCGCTCCATTCCGAAGCGGCTATCACGCACTACTCGAAAGAACGGCCTTTGCTTGTTTTAATGCAGTACCGCATTACACCTACCTTAAACTTAAGATGCCCGGTCCACGCGGCGTCATCACAGTTAGCGGAAATACAGAGCGTTCCTTACGCGCGGAAGAATACGTGGTGGCTCCAGCAGCCGAACACTGAGCGGCCCCTCCAACCAGGATAAATGGTCGGTCGTTTAGACCATGAACACGGTTAGACGAGTCTGGCGCTCCACTCAATGTAACAGCCCAGTTATGATTTCCCCATAAAAGATGCTAGGGGCTGTCCGCAAAAGGAGCCCACAGTTTGCCTCGACCCTATCAATACAATAACATATCGCATTTTCATGGTTCACTCCGATTAACGAACACCTCGCACAAAGTCTTTCACCTGGGTTTTTTCTTTTTTTTTCCAGATGATCATCGCGCTACACCCTTCCAGGATACGACACAACGGAGATAAAGGCGCAGACGTGCACCATGGCCCCGCTCAAAGGTTTCTTTTTAGATTAAGACCCTGCGTAAACCTTTTTAATGTCTCTTGTTGCTTCTTCCCCTCCGGGTACTTTATACAACCGGGAGGGATACTGGCGTTTTCGGCATTTTTGTCACACCAGACTATTGCTCATACCTGGAAACTCAGGGCTTATTGTCAAGGGCGTTATTCAGCCCAGTACACATTATAAAGTCTGAATACCTTAGGGAGTGTTCGGCGTTGCGAGTTTGGCCTTATATGCATCAGCTCCGAATCATGTCTCTGGTCAAATGTTGGGTTTGCCCGGCTCCCATGTTTTGCTACCTTACGTTCCACTCTATCGGCTAAGGCGGCACCGGGAGAAGTACTGCGATTGTGCCCCGGTTCATCTGGATGTGCACCTCAGTAGAGAAAGCCGAAAACTGACTGTCATGATACAGCGCGAGACTGGTCAACCACTCGATGACTCAGCGGAATCTTGGCGATTCCTCCGCATTAATGAAGGACCGATTTCCCGGTCACGTACATACGCACACCATCTTCGGATGAACGCGGAAGTACCAGGGGCTATATAGTAGGCCCACCGTCGAACTCCTATGGCTAAGTGAAAGTGTTAAAGCTATATAGTCCGATTGCCTGGTTCACTGCGCTATCTCCTCCTTAACGGACAAAAACGTTGGATTAAGAGTGACTACGCGTTTTTCTCGAACACCCCCGCATTATGTGCGTGGGGGCTGAAGCCGACAACTGCAAACTTTCAGGTTATATACATACATGAATGGCCGCACAGGAGGCACTATAATACTTTTAGGCAAAAGTATAAACACAGCCTTTATAATCAAAATAGTTGTTTTTACAATGGAGATACATGTCACTCGAACATGGCACTCTTCGAGCACTGAGCCTCTATTAAACAGGCGCCTTCTAGGACTTCTTCAAAATAGTGCTCGACTGGGTCCTGGCCTTCCGCCGGACCCCGGGTTGCAATAGCGGTGGCTTCCATCCCGGCCTAGTATGTTTTTAAAACGGGTAAGAGCCATCCGCGCACCCTCAATACACGCCGACCTCTTCAAAGCGTCGATATGCGGCCCAGCGCCAAGGAATTGTTGCACTAATGTAAAATAACTGTTCGGCCTTGGTCCTCGTGGCCAAAGATGATCCACGACAGACCTCATAGCAAGCCCGGACAACCTATGGAGCTCGGCCCAGGCGGCCATCCTTTCATTCAACGGCAGTGGACGCGTCGGAGCACTGAACTGTGACCAGAATAACCTTTCCACCTTATGGTCCTTCCGATCTTTGTAAAATTCAGTCGCATCAGCAGCACTCTTTTCCAGGTCCGCATACGCGTCCGCAGCGCTCCACAACTGATCCAGAGGGGCATACTTCGGATCTCCGAACTTCATCCGCAACAAATAGGGCTTCCCAGCTGTGATATCTCCAGCTTCACGAAGCTCCCCCCTTATCCCTCTCATTTCAGAGTGGGTTTCCTTGGCTGCCTCCAGGGCTTTCTTCAGGTCAGCCGCTTTTGCTTGATTTTCCTTTTCAAGGAGCTCACGACGGTCGACGGCATCTTTCAGCTCGGTAGCCATCTGGGCTATCGTTTCTTCGCTCCGGCGATGAGCAGCCTGTTCGGCTCTTAACTCTTTGACCGCCTTCAGGGCGGTCGCATCGCTTATTCGGGCTTGCCCCTTGGCTCGGGCAAGCTCCCCCCGAAGGGTCTCCACGGCAGCAGCTCCATCGGCAGTCACAACATATTATAGATACTAGCATCATGCTCCTCTTAACATTTGCTGACAAGCCGAATATACATACCCTAGGCCTCGTCAAGCCGCTTGTTAACCAGCGCGATGTCGGCATCGGCCACGTCAAGCTGCCGCTTTAGTACGGCAAAATCAGCAGTCCGGTCAGCTGCCGGACCCTCAGCCGCCTGCACATAAAGCGGCGCGATTATTACCAGAGATTATGATCCTCCGTTCGCCATCTTTGGATAGCAACCAGAGTCTCAGGGGCTACTATCTATACAGAGCACATCTAGCATGTACGATACCGTCAAAAATACATATATTATTTTTTGCATACCTCAAAGCCTCTCAGCAGACTCGTAAAAGCTTCATTCAAACCGCTTTTCGCGGATGAAATCCTCTCAATCACCGTACCCATTAAGGCACGATGTGTCTCTGAATGGCCGCTCGCTCCAGAAGGCCCATTAGTGTGTCCGGCTGTGTGCCGGACAATCCCGGACTCCCCCTGAAGCTCTCTTCGAGAGCCGGATATTCCAGACTCTGTGCGGCCGAAGTATCAACTACTGGCCTTGGCGGATCAGGAGAAATCCTCCGTGACGACACCTCAGGGTCGTCCGCCCCATGTGACGGGGAGGCAGGGGGAGGCGTTTCGCTCTCCATCATCTCCGGAGGAAGATCCCCCGAGGACGAACTCTGTGGAGAAGGGCTACGAGCCGGACTACAACAAATATGTTTCGGTTATTATTCTCAGAGATAAAACAGGATATACTTACCAAAGTACCTTTTTTCACTTACAGCTCGGTTGAGGGCTGGCCCCCTTGCGGGCGCTGTACGGTAAGAACGCCCTCTGGGGCAGGGCCCCCTGGCGAAGGTTTCTTCCCCCGCTTGGAAACCTCCGTTTCCAAGTCTTCAGAGGCGGCCCTTTTCTTACCATGGGGAGAGGGAATTTCGGATTCACCTCCCCGACTATCCTCCTTTGTAGAGGCACTTACTCCCCCGATCTGGATGTGTAAAGTATGAAGCCCACCTCCGCACTCCGCGTGATGCCCGTCAATCACCCTCGGCCTCACATTGAAGGTCTTGAGCCACAGGCCGAAGTGGGGGGTAATGCGGAGAAAAGCTTCACACACGACGATAAACGACGAGATTTGAAGGATAGAATCTGGAGCTAGATCATGGAAATCTAGCCCATAATAGAACATAAGCCCCCTCACGAAGGGATCGAGACTGAAACCTAGCCCTCAGAGGAAGTGGGAAATAAATACAACACTCTCGTTGGGTTCGGGAGTGGGAATGACCTGCCCTTGAGCAGGCAGCCTGTGCGGGATTTCGGCGGTGAGATACTTGGCCTTCCTAAGCTTCTTGATGTCCTCCTCTATAACAGAGGAGGCCATCCACCGGCCTTGAAGGTTGGATCTGGACATAGTCGAAAAATCCGAAGTGCTTGAGCTTGAGCCTTGGGTGTTGGAACTCTAGGTACGGGAGGGGAAAGATCGAGCGTGGGAAGAAAAGGACAGGCCTTGGCCCCTTTATAAAGAGGACGAATATCGAGCGTCCCCCGTGTGACCGTTTGGGACTTGCCTAAAATTGAGGAGTCATATTAAACAAACATGGTTGGGTTACCCGCACCCGTATTGATGAGAATCCCGTGATAAGGAGGACACGATCTCTGCTTCGACAAGACGTGTCAATAAAACTGCCACGCAATACGTGTAGTAGTAGGATGGGAGAAAATGGTTCGTATAAAGACCGGGCCACGGCGTGATGTCACGCTGTCAAAAGCTGTCAGCAGATTAGATTTGTGAAATATATTCTCTCTATGGTGTTGTGTGGAATTTGTTTTGCAGAGCCGGACACGATCCTCGTGTTCACAATCTTCTATGGAGTATTCGGAGAAGGAACCCGCCTTGCAATGCCGAAGATAATCTGCACGCCGGATTCATCGTCATTGAAGCCTGGTTCAGGGGCTACTAAGGGAGTCCTAGATAAGGGGGTATCCGGACAGCCGGACTATATACTTTGGCCGGACTGTTGGACTATGAAGATACAAGATTGAAGACTTCGTCCCGTGTCCGGGTGGGACTCTCCTTTGCGTGGAAGGCAAGCTTGGATATTTGGATATGTAGATTTCCTTCTCTGTAACCGACTCTGTGTAACCCTAGCCCCCTCCGGTGTCTATATAAACCGGAGGGTTTAGTCCGTATGACCAAGATAACAACAATGATAATCATAGGCTAGCTTCTAGGGTTTAGCCTCTACGATCTCGTGGTAGACCAACTCTTGTAATACTCATATCAACAAGGTCAATCAAGCAGGAAGTAGGGTATTACCTCCATCGAGAGGGCCCGAACCTGGGTAAACATCGTGTCCCCCGCCTCCTGTTACCATTAGCCTTAGACGCACAGTTCGGGACCCCCTACCCGAGATCCGCCGGTTTTGACACCGACAGCCACCCCTTGTGGGCTCCCGTCTCTCTCCCCTATGGCCCATGTTGGCCCATTACTTTCCTGGGGGGTTCCGGTAACCTCCCGATACTCCAAACCCGAAACACTCCAGAACCATTCCAGTGTCCGAATATCATCGTCCAATATATCAACCTTTACCTCTCGACTATTTGAGACTCCTCGTTATGTCCGTGATCTCATCCGGGACTCCGAACAATCTTCGGTCACCAAAACACATAACTCATAATACAAATCGTCATCGAACGTTAAGCTTGCGGACCCTACGGGTTCGAGAACTATGTAGACATGACCAAGACACATCTCCGATCAATAACCAACAACGGAACTTGGATGCTCATATTGGTTCCTACATATTCTACGAAGGTCTTTATCGGTCAAACCGTACATACTTCATTCCCTTTGTCATCGGTATGTTACTTGCCCAAGATTCGATCGTCGGTATTCTCATACCTAGTTCAATCTCGTTACCGGCAAGTCTCTTTACTCGTTCCGTGATGCATCATCCTGCAACTAACTCATTAGTCACAATGCTTGCAAGGCTTATCGTGATTTGCATTACCGAGAGGGCCCAGAGATACCTCTCCGATACTCGGAGTGACAAATCCTAATCTTGATCTATACCAAACCAACAAACACCTTCGGAGACACATGTAGAGCATATTTATAATCACCCAGTTACGTTGTAACGTTTGATAGCACACAAGGTGTTCCTCCGGTATTCGGGAGTTGCATAATCTCATAGTCAAAGGAATATGTATAAGTCATGAAGAAAGCAATGGCAATAAAATTTAACGATCATTATGCTAAGCTAACGGATGGCTCTTGTCCATCACATCATTCTCCTAATGATGTGATCCCGTTCATCAAATGACAACACATGTCTATGGTGAGGAAACTTAACCATCTTTGATTAACGAGCTAGTCTAGTAGAGGCTTACTAGGGACATGGTGTTTTGTCTATGTATCCACACATGTATCAAGTTTCCGGTTAATACAATTCTAGCATGAATAATAAAAATTTATCATGATATAAAGAAATATAAAATAACAACTTTATTATTGCCTCTAGGGCATATTTCCTTCAGTCTCCCACTTGCACTAGAGTCAATAATCTAGTTCACATCTCCATGAGATTTAACACCAATAGCTCACATCGCCATGTGACCAACACCCAAAGGGTTTTACTAGAGCCAATAATCTAGTTCACATCTCCATGTGATTTAACTCCAATAGTTCGCATCGCCATGTGACCAACACCCAAAGGGTTTTACTAGAGTCAATAATCTAGTTCACATCGCCATGTGATTAATGCCCAAAGAGTACTAAGGTGTGATCATGTTTTGCTTGTGAGAGAGGTATAGTCAACGGGTCTGCCACATTCAGATCCGTATGTATTTTGCAAATTTCTGTGTCTACAATGCTCTGCACGGAGCTACTCTAGCTAATTGCTCCCACTTTCAATATGTATCCAGATTCAGACTCAGAGTCATTCGGATCAGTGTCAAAGCTTGCATCCACGTAACCCTTTACGACGAACTCTATGTCACCTCCATAACCGAGAAACATTTCCTTAGTCCTATTGAGGTACCTAAGTATAATTTTGACCGCTGTCCAGTGGTCTACTCCTGGATCACTATTGTACCCCCTTGCCAAACTCATGGCAGGTACACAATAGGTCAAGTACACATCATAGCATACTTTATAGAACCTATGGCTGAGGCATAGGGAATGACTTTCATTCTCTCTCTATCTTCTGCCATGGTCGGGTTTTGAGTCTTACTCAACTTCACACCTCGAAATATAGGCAAGAACTCTTTCTTTGTCAGATCTATTTTGAACTTCTTCAAAATCTTGTCAAGGGATATGCTTTGTGAAAGTCCTATTAAGCGTCTCGATCTATCCCTATAGATCTTGATGCCCAATATATAAGCAGCTTCACCGAGGTCTTTCATTGAAAAATTCTTTTTCAAGTATCCTTTTATGCTATCCAGAAAGGGAAAACTTTGTTTTTGCCACTCTAGCTTTTGCCCACTTTGCTTATGGCACTCTAGAATTTAACATTTCACTTTTGCCACTCTTAGCTTTTGACAATATATCAATTTTGCCATTCAGTGGCAAAAGCAAAATTTTCAGAGTGGCAATTGTGATACATTGCAAAACCTAAGAGTGGCAAAAGTGAAATAAAAAATTATCTTTTTTGCCACTGAATGGCATTTGTGATGTATTGTCAAAAGCTAAGAGTGGCAAAAGTGAGATGTCAAATTCTAGAGTGGCATAAACAAAGTGGGGAAAAACTAGACTAGCAAAAACAAAGTTTTCCCATCCAGAAATTCTATATCATTTCCAATCAATAATATGTCATCCACATATAATGTCAGAAATGCTACAGAGCTCCCTCTCACTTTCTTGTAAATACATGCTTCAGCATAAGTCTGTATAAAATCGTATGCCTTGATCACCTCATCAAAGCATATATTCCAACTCCGAGATGCTTGCACTAGTTCATAGAAGGATTGCTGGAGCTTGCACACTTTGTTAGCACCTTTAGGATTGACAAAACCTTCTGGTTGCATCATATACAACTCTTCTTTGAGATATCCATTAAGGAATGCCGTTTTGACATCCATTTGCCAAATTTCATAATGTAGCAATTGCTAACATGATTCGGACGGACTTAAGCATCGCTACGGGTGAGAAAGTCTCATTGTAGTCAACTCCTTAAACTTGTAGAAAACCTTTTGCGACAAGTCGAGATTTTGTGGACAGTAACATTACCATTAGCGCCAGTCTTCCTCTTGAAGATCCATTTTTTCTCTATGGCTTGCCGATCATCGGGCAAGTCCACCAAAGTCCACACTTTGTTCTCATACATGGATCCTATCTCAGATTTCATGGCCTCAAGCCATTTTGTGGAATCTGGGCTCATCATCGCTACCTCATAGTTCATAGGTTCGTCATGGTCTAGTAACATGACTTCCTAAACAGGATTACCGTACCACTCTGGTGCAGATCGTGCTCTGGTTGACCTATGATGTTCAGTAGTAACTTGATCAGAAGTTTCATGATCGTCATTATTAGCTCCCTCTCTAGTTGGTGTAGGCATCACGGGAATGGTTTTCTGTGATGAGCTACTTTCCAATTTGAGAGAAGGTACAATTACCTCATCAAGTTCTACTTTCCTCCCACTCACTTCTTTCGGGAGAAACTCCTTCTCTAGATAGGATCCATTCTTAGCAACAAAGAACCTTCCTGCAGATTTTTGATAGAAGGTGTACCCAATAGTTTTTTTGGGTATCCTACGAAGACGCACTTCTCCGATTTGGGTTCGAGCTTATCAGGTTGAAGCTTTTTCACATAAGCATCACAACCCCAAACTTTAAGGAACGACAGCTTAGGTTTCTTGCCAAACCATACAGTGTCGTCTCAACGTGAATGCAGCTGTCTCTAGCTAATGCATAACCCCAAACCGGTAGTGGTAAATCGGTAGGAGACATCATAGACCGCACCATATCTAATAAAGTACGGTTACGACGTTCGGACACACCATTACATTGTGGTGTTCCAGGTGGCATGAGTTGTGAAACTATTCCACATTGTTTTAAATGAAGGCTGTCGGGGGGATGACCCCCGTGTAGGCCCAAGACGGTGAATGCTGCTTCAAAAACATCGGGGCCGGCAACACCCCTCAATCCCGCTCGCACTTGGCCGGGTTGCTCAACCCGGCCGAACTCACCATCCCGGCCGCCCGGCCAGCTCCCTGTCCGGCTGCTCCAGCTGGCCTGCTACGCGAAGTCAACTACAGTGTCCCATCTGACACGACACCAACAAGACGGCCATACCGTGACCACTGTTGCTGATAAAGCAGACACTATTCACTCATTATACGCGACATCATGTACAGTGCTACTTGTCCCTACTTGTCCCTGGACACTAATGTATAAAGTGACTCAGGGGAGGCACTCACTTGGTCAAGAGGTCACTCCCTTGGCCAAGAAGGCATTTCCTTGGCCAAGGGAACACGCACCCACACACACATAAAAGCTCCATCCATCCATCCACTCACGGCTCCCTGGCCACACCTGCATTCAGCCACAAGACACAAGGCACACATGCCCACTCACTCCCTCACGCATGCATACATGCTCCTGGGCACACACACACCCATTCATCCAGCCACTAGTGCCAAGAGCACTCATACTACACGCATGCGTACATGAGGACAGATGCCCCTAGCTACGTTCTGTAATACAGCTCCTGGAGCAACTCTGTACTGCCAGACATGTACACTGCATATATATTTAGACATGCAGGAGTAGGGATATTATCTTTCCGGAGAGCCCCGAACCTGGGTAAATCACTGCGTGCTGTTTGCCCAATCCCGTCCCTTGACCTTCAGAGCAGTCTTGCCCTCACCTCAAGCCACCCCATGGCATATGTCGTCTCACGAACCCGCCCGCGAGATAACCACGACAGTTGGTGCCCACCGTGGGGCAAGCTGCCGCGAAACCGCGATCCGGGCGGGACCATCTTCATCATCACCGCCTGGTCACGCCGTCTCTCCGGTAGTGCTTGGGGCTCGACATCAACACGCCTCCGGGGCGGCCACACGGGACGGCGCGTCCCCATCGTCGGCCTCGCCATTTTCGCCATCATCACCGCGATGTCATCGCCGTCTGTCCGGCCACGCTCAAGGGCTCGACACCAACACGCCTCCGGGAGGGCCGCGCGGGACGGCGCATCCTCGCCGACAGCCTCGGCTCCGTCCGCCTCGCTCTCTTCTCCGCGGAACAGGGCAAGCCCATAGGCCGGGCAAACGGGGCGCCCGCCCTGGGCCCCCGGAAGGCAGGGGCCCCAGCCCAGGTATTATTTCCTCTAGTAGTCAGTCGATCTTTCCCGTTCAGCGAGAGTAAAGAAGGCCCGTTCAGCGTCGGTCAATCTTTCCCGTGCTCCTCATCTCCTCTTCCCCAAACCGAGACTCCCAAAACAGCGCCGCGCCGCCGCCGTTCTCGTGCCGTATCTGATTCCAAAATCGCCGCCGGCCATTAATGGAGACTAAAGGTGCCAATCGACTCCCCAATCTACTCCCCTTCGTTCTTCAACGTTCTGCTCGCTCCCCATCAGCTGGACGTTGGAGAGGAGACGGTGCATGTTCTTCTTTTCTTCCCCTCCATAACCCCGTTCCTCCTTTGAGTTAAATAGAGGTGCCCTCCCCCTCTGACGACTCCACATCTTTCTTCTTATCTTCTGCTCTTCAGACTTCAGCGGATCTAAGTTTGAGTGCTTGGGAGAACTGCTGAACTGGAGAAGGAGGGGTGTTGTGTTCTCGTTCGTGCTGACTGCAACCTGTGGATCTACTGATTTGGCCACCTACATCCACATTCAGGTGCATTTGTTCCCAGCTTTAATTTTTTATGCTGCTTTTTCTTGTTTAGTGAGATGTCCTCTAGAAAGCATTTATCTGGTAGTGCCAAAAGGAAGAGAAAAAAGGAAAAAATGAAGAGGTAAAATCCCTAAAAGGATCACTTAAGAATTTTTTTCAGACCTGGTAGTTCTTCTAGAGATCCCCTGGAATTGGCCATAGTATGTGTTGAAGAACAACCAGCTGAAAATACAAATTCTATTGATGATATGAATGGCGGTAATAGCAATTCCAGTGAGCAAGAAAATGTATCTCATTCACCAAATTCGAAATCACCGAGTGTTGATAAACAACAACCATTTACTATTGATATTTTTGATCCACGAAACTGGGATAATCTGGATCATAAGGCTAGAGATATTTTAGTTGAGAAGGGTCCCGTAAGAAATGATGATATTGTGTTCCCTTCAGATAGTAACTCTAGACATTTTCAAAATCTTATTATTCGAGAAAGTTAAGCAATGGAGAGGTACATGGCAGGAAATGGTTGGTTTACTCTGAACATGCTAACAAAGTGTACTGCTTTCGTTGCAAGCTTTTCAAATCCCATAGCAACAAGAGTGTGTTAGCAGGTAATGGATTGAGTGACTGGAAGCATCTTAGCGAGAGGCTTAAAGAACATGAAAATGGTGTAGAGCATATTAAAACCATGAACACTTGGAATGAGTTAAAAGTTAGACTAGCCAAAAATAAAACCATCGATAAGGATTTGCAGCAGCAAATCAATAAGGAGAAAGAACGTTTGAGACAAGTGTTAGTGAGATTAGTAGCCATTGTTAAATATGTTGGTAAACGTAACTTGGCTTTTCGTGGATCTAGTGAGAAACTTTACCAGCACAATAATGGTAATTTTTTGGCATGTGTAGAGATGATTGCTGAATTTGATCCAGTTTTGACAGGAATTTTGTTTTTTTGCAGGACAAAATTAAGTCTCCATTAAAATTTAGAAATGCAAGCTTTTGTGGAAAGCGAGCTTTTGTCGAACTACATCATTTCATTACTATCATGGTGTAGTTCACTTATCAATAAATAATTTGTACTGTCGGTTTTAGAGTCCAAATTAAGATCATCAGACTATGCTATGTACTGGATATTACTTTGCTTTTGAAATATAAATATTTTGATCAGCTTTTGAGTAAACACAAGGGCCCCTTATTGCTGTCTTGCCCCTGGCCCCGTATATCTATGGGCCGGCCCTGCCGCGGACGTTCACCAACTCCCCGCGAGCATCCGCAGCCTCGCGCCCTGCCGTCCAAGCGACTGTTCAGCGCTGCTCCGCCTCGCCATCGGGCTCGCGGGACGCCCGTCCTCGCAGTGTCAGGCTCACCGGCGCAAGTTCCACTCTTCTCGCTGCCCATATAATAGTCAGACAATAGTCAGATACACTGACCATACACTACACACTCGCTCTGCTCCGCTGCGCCTCCGTCCTGCTGCGACCACACCTTGCCGTACCTGTGCCGCGGCGCCCCTCGCGTCTACGCGCGCCTGCGCGCCGGACGCTCCTCCACGACGAGCTCTTTGCTGCCCGGCTGCACATGCACACGCCCACGCAATAACTTAGATTCAGTCAAAGTAGCTTGGTTGGCCGGCTCCACAGAAAAGTAAATTTCAGCCAAGGTAGTTGTCAGCTTGGCTGGCTGCATGCACATGTGCTTCGCCCGCTCCTAGTCAACAACCTCGCACACTCCTTGGCAATAGCGTCCTCGGGTCGGCTCGGCTTCGTTCGGCCGCCGCCTGGCCGGCTGCTCTGCTTGGCCGTCTGGCCAGCTGCGCCTTGCCTGCTGCCTGACCTACTGCCCGGCTCCGCCTCTTCGTCATGCACGCGGGAACGACCGGCTCCGCTTGCTCCTCCCGCGCGCGTCGTCCCTGTGACTACTCCGTCGTGGCCGCGCCCGCTCGCCAGCCGGCTGCTCTGCCTCCACGCGCTCAGCCGCTACGAGCCACGCGCCAACCCGGCCGTCCGCCGCCCCGCCAGCCGGCGTCCGCGCTCTCCCCCGCCACCCGGCGACCCGGCCGTCCGCCGGGTCCGCACGTGCCGGCTCTGACTGCGCCGCGCGGGCTTCGCCCCGCGGCCAGCTTCCTTCGCGTCCGAGCGCCCGCCCTGGCCAGCTCCGGGTCCGGCTCCCTCCCCAGCCGGCCTCGCCGGCATCTCGCACGCGTCTCCGGCCGCCTCCCCGTGCCGGCTCCAAGCGCCCGCCGCGCCGCGTCCATGCCTCCCTGGCTACCCGGCTGCGCCGCACCGCCTCCTCTCGCGTCTGCATCGTCCCGACGCACCTCCGCCCGCGCCTGCTGGCCCACCGTCCGGCTCGCGCGCCTCGTCCGCGCCTGGCCCTCGTGCCAGCCGGCTCTCCGCCCGAGCCCCCCGCCGCTCCGGCCGCCGCCGCGCCTCCCCCATCAGCATGCTACCGCGCGCGCAGTCCTCGTCACCACCGACCGCTCCCCGCGCATCTGCGCGCGTCCCCGCGCGTCGGCTGCTCCTCCGCCCACTGCGCTCCGGCCGGCTCCCGCACTCGCCGGCTTCCCCGCAACCCGGCCGTCGGGCTCCCGTGCTCGCCGGCAGAGGCAGTCCTCGATAAGGGGTCCCCGGGCGTCCGCGCTATGTGACGTGGGCCGGACTGGTGGGCCATAAAGATACAAGATAGAAGGCTTCCCCCGTGTCTGGATGGGACTTTCCTTGGCGTGGAAGGCAAACTTGGCGTTCAGATATGAAGATTCCTTTCTCTGTAAACCGAATCTGTACAACCCTAGGCCCCTCCGGTGTCTATATAACCGGAGGGTTTAGTCCGTAGGGGCAATCACAATCATACAGACTATACATCTAGGGTTTATCTCGATGTAGATCAACTCTTGTAACCCCTATATTCATCAAAGTCAATCAAGCAGGAAGTAGGGTATTACCTCCATTAAGAGGGCCCGAACCTGGGTAAACATCGTGTCCCCTGCCTGCTGTTACCATCGATCCTCAGAAGCACAGTTTGGGACCCCCTACCCGAGATCGGCCGGTTTTGACACCGACATTGGTGCTTTCATTGAGAGCTCCTCTGTGTTGTCGATAGAAGGTTGGATGGCTCGTTCGATCATCTACAATAATGCTGTTTCAGGGGAGATTTTACGTCCCGGCCAAATCTTCGTATTCGGCGGCTTCGCACTGCGCGCCAACTCGATTGGCCACTTGGAGCAGATCGACAGCTACACCCCTGGTCATCAGATCAGTTTTGGAAACCTCGGAGTTGGATGAGGAGGATAGAGCAAAACCAATCTCCCTTTGTGCGGTCACACTGAAATGTAGAGACGTTGCCCGTGTGACATTTTAGTGCAATTGCACAAAACACTCTTAAGAAAAAAGTGACTTGTGCAGTTCACCAAAAGGTCGCAATAGCAACGAGGTGAAATGGATAGCCCTGTTTTCAAAAAAGAGGTCGAAAGGAAACAATTGCTGGCCAATAACAGTTGATGACACATACGACGATAAAAAGGAAGCATATTCCTTGTCCTAAGGGAAGATAACAACACGGTTGTGTTTGTCTAAAACGGTGTGAGGACGAGATTGCAATATGGAAAGTACGCCGGACGAGCTACGTTTTGGGTAAAGAACTATGGCAGATCCACATGGAAGATTTTCCACATGCAGCGATGTGGGAAGACGGGCAGTGGAGCAAGGCTGGAGGGGATACCTGGGGGTCGTCGGGATGAAACTAGGAGAGCGGCGGCGGGCGGGATCTGCCCATACTGCGGTAGCGAGCAGGTGGAGTGGGCCCTACCACGCCGGAGCTTGGTCAGAGAGAACGGCGGGTATCGCAGATCGGGACGTGCTGCCTCGGCGCCGTCGAACGAAGAAACGATGCACATCCTCCCTTTCCGCCGGCGGACGGGATGCGGCCGGATCAGTGACCAACGGTGAGAGAGAGAGAGGCCACCGCCGCCTTGTGTGAGATACTCTGAAGAGAGACAAACCCAGGCAGGCAGGCTCCATTGTATATAGTGGAGCGGACTACCTTTTTTCCATAAAAATCGTTTTATAGTCTGTGTACGTGCCATTGAGCGATATAACTTTATTTAAAAATAACGCGCCAACGCATCAAGTCGAACTTTGTTTCGTGCACGCGTGGTACACGACCTCCGTAGGTAAACAACCGCTATACATGTTCAAATTAGCACGTGGGCTGCCATTTCGTACAGAAATGAGCTCCACCATGTACCCGCGCGGGTGTGGCTGGGCACGAAGCGTGAGTACGTGCACCTAGGGGTTGTGTGAGAAATATATAAACGTAGAGAGATAGTGTGTGGGTTCGTGATTGTTTTTTTCTGGGAGTGGGGGGGGGGGGGGTTGAGAAATAGACAAGCAATATATGTGGATGATATTTCAATAAAAAAATGTAACATATGCAACGTGTGTGAAATAGAGTCCTGGATACATCATATATATAGAGGAGGCGATCCACGAGAAGAGAGTGGAGGTATCATCGGGTTGAGGTATCCACAGAATCGAAGAGAGGGATGATGATGATGTGTGTGTGCGCGCGTGATCGATAAAGAGTGCCATCGAATTTGTGTGTGCCCACGTCAAAGATATAGGGTGACTGGCCTACTGGAACGTGAGAGGGGACAGGTGCAGTTTGTCTCTGCGGCATGGATACCTACCTACAGCTCTCGACTATCGGTGTGTGGTGGGGGTGGGGTGGTGGGGGGAGAGACCTAATTAACTATGGAGGTACAATGGCTGGTATATGTGTGGAGGAGGAGAGAGGCCTACCTTATGTATTGAGGGAGATCAATCGGCATCCATGCATATGTGTAGGAGAGGAATAAGGTTGGGAGAGAGACAGAGCTAGAGTGTTGGAGGGGGTGGTAGTGGAGTTGCTTCTAACAAATTGTGGGAGAGGCTTGCTAGACAAACGGAGGGCACGCCTGCAATATCAATAAGAGAGGGGATGGCTGCCTGTCTGTGCACGTGCGTGTGAGAGACGGGACAGGAGGCATGCATGAATGATGAGGGGGGACGATATGGCTGCGGTAAGAAGATGTAACTACATAGGAAGATCAATCGTCCTTTGTCAAAGAGAGGAGAGACATAACTTGTGAGGTACGTCGATCGATGGGTGGGGGAAAATAGTTAAAGTCGACCTAGGTATATGTAGGGAGATCGATCGGTATACATGCATGTATGTGTTACAAGCAAATAAGGCCTGGGGAGAAGGATAGAGAGATAGAGGGATGCGGCTAGGAGGTGGTGCGAGAGGCATACTATATAAAGGGGAAAGGAGTGTGCGAGTACGAGATTGATGAAAAGAGGGGTGGGAGTGAGGCATGGAAGGTGAGAAGGGAAGAGGGAAAGCTTGTGTTTGTGGTAGGCACACCTGGCTAGAGAGGCATATCGATCGATGTGTGCCGTAAAGAAGGAGCTGGTGGGCCTACACACACCGTGGGCGAATGACCTAAAGTGAAAAGACGAATTTGTGCGATGGAGCTAGAGAATGCTGAGGGAGGGTCAGAGGGATGCGGGCGTGTGCATGCACGAGAGAAAGTTAGCGCTAGCTACAAAGATAAGAGGATTGTGTGGGTGGAAAAGACGAATAGAGATCATAATTCATTATAAAAAGTGAATTTGGATATTTGAAGAATTTATCATAGTGTTTTAAACTGACGCATGCGTGAATATATATAACGGTGATACACATGGTGTGGTTATGAACATGTTATACTACATATAATATATTTTATCTCTACTCTTATAAAAAAACAGAGTTGTTGATGATGGTGTGCCTTCCATCAAGCAATATAGGCCGTCCGATATGATAGGAAGGAAACTATGGCAATTTTGAAAAGAGATACCCACACCCCTCTCCACATTTGCAAATAAGGCCTCCCCTCGATCATCTTGATGTTCCATGGAACGCATGGGCATCTTGCTAGTACTACATATAATATATACAACATTGATTATAATTTGGGCTAATGTGTGGCTTTTGCAGCTCAGGGCTAAATACTAGTCATAATGTTGGGGGCGGGGCACTATACTTTGTGTGATAAACACGGTGTACGTATGGAACATGGTTTAGATTATGAATATATAGTTAGTACATCAAATGTACTATTATTTGGAGTCAACATCAAGTGTATTCAAAAAATAGAATTCGAGTTCATATAGTACACATATTTCATAGCTATCTCTATAGTAATCATGTGGTGTGTTGTTAAGGTGATACACGAATGATGGTTGAAGTTGGCAACAATCATGATTGTAGATTCTTATTGAAATAGAGAAACAAATTCAAATTTAGTTCGAATTGCAGCGGTAGTATAGACATTTGGAATGCACTAAAATGTTGGTATGAGTAGGTTACATGCATTATACATTCAACGAAAAAATTTAATTGGACATAACATGTTGGTATGAGTAGCTTTGAATAGCATTTGTATAGTAAAATGGGACAAGACTCTCTCTTTGTGTGGTGTGAATAGTTTTATTTTTTCGTTTTTTCGTTGAGGGAAGTGCGAATTGATTTGGTACATACAAGTACAATATTACACGTTAGGCTTGTCCCTAAAATTCAACCCGCACCTTGTTATATCCTAGAAATTCAGATATCGTGCTCCCAAAACTGGCGCCTTCACAACCCGCGCCTTGCTATCCCAAAATTACAACGCGTGCGAAAACTCCCTCCAGCTGCCAAATCCCGACACGCGAAATCCCCCTTCTAACCCTGAGCCGAAAGGGCCGCTAGATCAAATCGGTGGGGGTACTTTTGTAACACACCCTACATTTTGGACAAGCGCGTCCCTAAGTCATGGTTCCCCCCTCCCATCGCCTCCTTTTCGCCATTCGAAATCCCAGGCCGCCATAACCGCTCCGCTCCAATCGCGAAACCCCACCCTCCTCCATCCGCCACCTCACCACTGCCCAGCCGAAGCCTCTTCCCCGACGACGTCGTCCACCGTAACAGCT
This sequence comes from Aegilops tauschii subsp. strangulata, assembly GCF_002575655.3. Classification (NCBI taxonomy): domain Eukaryota; kingdom Viridiplantae; phylum Streptophyta; class Magnoliopsida; order Poales; family Poaceae; genus Aegilops; species Aegilops tauschii. The sequence goes on along the minus strand of NC_053041.3, from coordinate 553,645,221 downwards.
CGACGTCCCTCGTCCACCTCCCCGGATGAGGATCCGTCGTCCATCTCTTCGTCCCGCCGGTTCAGCCGCCCCGTCCTCCACCTCCAAGGAGCTGCTCCGACAATCGCCTCGTCTATCGCCGCTGCTCCATCACCACAGCGCCGCCTTACCCTGCTCCACCGGAACCGCAGCATCCTCACCGACTCGTCGAACGAAGCCGAGGCCTACTCGGCGCCACCAAAGAGGTTGTACACTCATCGCATCACACCTTCTCCTTAACTCGACCTCCCGGTGCCGTCGGTGCTCCATCCCGCACCCCCATGGAGCGGCTACCTCGAAGCCGGCGCCATGCGTGACATCTCCATGGAAGCTCTCCCCCAGTGCGAGGCCCCTTCGGCGGCGTCATCCATACCAGCTGGATCTGCTGCTGCTGCTCCGGCTCTCGCTCGCGCTGCTGCTGCTCTGGCTCTCGCTCGCTCGCGCTGCTGCTGCTATCCCCCTCGCTTGTGCTGCTGCTCTGCTCTGATTTAGCTACACTTCAGTTGACTGAATCAACTTTTGGGTCAGTCAATTTTCAGCGGGTGGGGGGGGGGGGGCTTGCCGGAGTTAAGGAAGAACAACCCGCAGCGGGGAGGGGGCTCGCCGGGAGGTACCCCACTATCTATCTTAGGGTTTGGGTTGGGTGGCGGCGGACCGGCGGTGGGGATTTGTTTCGGGGCGGCGGCGGACCGGCAGTGGGGAGTTGTTTCGGGGCGGCGAGGCGGCGCGGGGGCCGGAGGTTCGGCCGGTGGTGGCTGGCGGCTGAGGGGGGTGCAGTTTGAAGATGAACTGCAGGCCCTCCCTAAACTACTCCCTCCGTTCCAAAATAGATGATCCAACTTTGTACTAACTTTAGTATAAATTGACTCATCTATTTTGGAACGGAGGGAGTACATGTCAAGTGCCTCTCTGCTACCATTGCGTTCAGTTTCGACAGTAACATTCAGATTCCACAGTAAATTTCAGTTTTGACAGTTACGTTCAGAGTCAATAGTTTTTACCTCATCTGTTGTAGTCAGGTGGTTTTTGGTGATGTAAATTTTACATCATCTATTGGAGATGCTATTAGAATCCCACTTGAGATTAACGATGTCTGTCTTGTGCTGCTCCAGCCTTGACGTCTTACGGCTCACCGGAGCTGCTCCAACGATAGAACGATCCATCACAACAGAGCAGTGCCCTGGATGTCGTCTACAGATTCCTCAGATCTTCCTCCACACCTTCGACAGCCACTTCTGCCTCAACTTCTTCAGCGACCAACCCAATGATGCTGAGGTCGACACGGCTACGGCAAAGAGGTTGTACACTTGTTGCATCACTTATTACTCTACATTCATGTCGATCCATTAGGGCTATTTTGGTTCAACGGAAAAACATAGCAATAGGAAATTTTCCTATGGCACTCTACTATTCAATTACTCATGCATTTTGTTGAAAGGAATGGAGCAAAACATCCACCTGGACCTACTTTTCAAAATCCTATGCATGAAAACAAGACCAAGTGCATTAGTGGCAGAATAACATTCTAACTGTGCACGCTTTCATATGGTTTCACTTTATTTTGGCCATGTTTCTTTGCATTCCTCTGCTCTTCCAATTCCTGTGAACCAAACACCCAAGTTGACAGAAATCCTATGTTTACAAATGCTCTGTTTACCATGTGCATTCCTATCCTATTCCGGTGTTTTTCCTATCCCTACGTTTTTTCCTACCATCACTCTAGATTTCTGCATGCTCTCCTTAAATAATCTCACCGTATTTTTTTCGTATGCATGTCAGATATTGTACACAGTCATGTTGAACATGTAGAGAAAAAGAGAAGAGTTTTGCGTGGCAATACAATGTCATGCAGACATCGCTCCATGGTGGGTTCAATGGCAAACCCTCCCCCTCTCCAGATTGTAATCCAGAGGAAGATATCTATTCTGAGGCGGATTCAGACGCAACTGACCACTCCTATTTACCCCCCAAGGTGTTTGCTCTACCTTGGCATGATGATGTTAGTCATATCATGCATATGTTGCCTTGCAGTGCCTACTTTTGACATCATATATGTCATCTTCTTAGTTTAGACATGTTCTGTAATGCCACCTGTTTAGTTTCTATATCATATATGGGAATTATGCAGTCTCATGTCTTTTAGCCAGCCATAATATCTGTGAAATGTGCAATGCCATCCTGTTTAAATAGGCATCGTATATTTGAATGATATCTTGCCCATCCTTTTCTTCATTACATTTCCATTTGTCGACAATGTTTGTACATTAAACTACTCTTCCTGTGAATCAGCCATTTGGGTGGGAGATGAAAAAATCTGGAGTGAAAACAAGGCCTTCAGAGCAGACCGTGCTACCTATCGAAGCAGATCTCTTGTTGGGTCCTGATAGCTCCTCATAGATGGATTCAGAGATAGATGACCAGTCCTATTCCCCCACCGAGGTGTATGCTCTAACTTGGCACGGTTATACTGCTCATATCATGCATATGGTGTCTTGCATTGCATAGTTTAGACATCATTACACCATATTCAACACCATGTTCTTAGTTCAGACATCATATCGAATGCCCTCTATTTAGCATATCTCTACTCTTATAAAAAACAGAGTTGGTGTTGATGGTGTGCCTGCCATCCTGCAATATAGGCCGTCCGATTTATATCTAACGAATAGGAAGGAAACTATGACAATTTTGCAAAAAGATACCCACACCCCTCTCCACATTTGCAAATAAGGCCTTCCCTCATTCATCTTTTTCTCTCACAAGATAAACTACTCATATAAATGCATCTTGATGTTCCGTGCAACGCATGGGCATCTTGCTAGTAAATCACATATGTGAGTTAAATCATGCGATCCTGATTACTTAGATAACATGTATGTGAATTATGTCATGTGATCCTATTTAATTATTCATCATATCTTTGAATTATGTTATGCTATGCTATCCAGTTTAGATAGACATCATATATGTGAAATTATGTCATGCTATCCGTTTTAGTTAAACAATATACATGTCAACTATTTCATGCCCTCTTTTTTCCACACTATCTATTGCATCTGTATCTCATACAATGTGTGTACATTCAACTATGTTTCTTGTTTATCAACCATTTGAACTGGAGCGGGTGATGCCAGTATCTAGAGGAGTAAAAACACGGTCTTCAAATAAAACAGTGCTACCTCTTGGTGGAGATAGCACCCCGGCTGTACATGCATGAGAACCAGCCCTAGCACACATAACCCAGACTCTCGCAGATTGTACCCCTAATGTGATGGACAGAGAACCAGCTTCACCCAATCAAACCCCAACCCCAGCAGATAGTAACCCAGTTCCTGTTGACACAACACCATCTCCACCACAGAGCTCCCAAACAAGAGCAGTTAGTAAGGCAGCTCCAGTGCCCAAAGGGCCAATACTACCACGGCGAACCCCAACTCCACCAGTTAGTACGCCTATTCCTGAGGAGGAAGCACAACCAGCCAGTCGTAGTTTAGCATCTATCGCATTTGATGTTGTTAAATCCTATGTGCGTATCTTCCCATCTTGGAAATATTATACTGAAGATGAAGGAAAATGCCAGTTGCAGGTGTTTGTCCAGGAGCTATGTGTAAGTAATGTTATTCATGGCAATTACATTGCTTTGTCCCATACATTCTACCTCCATGATGGTTATAATACAAAAAAATTCCCATTTTTCTCTATAGAGAAGGACCGATTTGGAAACTCAGGATGAGGTAACCTGTGCTAATACCTCTTCTATCTTCAAGAATGCTTGTTGTTAGTAACGGAATTACCTGAAGAAAACATACTTCACTGGCAAAGAAACTCATAAAATTCCCTTACGTTCTCCTGAGACACATTTACTGGATGATGACTAGGAATGCCTTGTTCTGTACTGGTCCCGAACCAAGAATGTGGTAAGATCTACGAGCTCATTTTCCATTTTTAAGTACTATATTCTTGCGTCTTACTGTACTCTGTTCATGTAGAACAAGTGCTTAAACCAGAAGAACAACTGTTCTAATTTAAGATTCCTTGCTATCGTGCATACTGCTTTGCTCTTGTATCACTGTATTTACTCATACAAACTTAATTTTTAAATTGAAGGATCCAATCAAAACCCAATGGCGCAGCAGGTATGTTCACGCATATTTCTTTAACAGGTTTGCTCTTATCAATAGCTCTATTGATTTCAATTTCAATTGTGTATACAATTGACTTCTCATATCATGCACATTACTAGCATCATAATAGAGCCAATAGTGTTGTTGTACATGTAGACTCGTGGTACCCATATGAAATCTTGTTGTGCCGTGTAGTTTCCCACGCTTCGTAATATTTCACTGCTACTTTGTCTTGAACTGATATGATTTGAACTATGTCTCTATTTTGATTTGACAAGACAATGCAGTGACCATAGGACATAGACATATGTTTGTTTAATACTTTTATTATGTACTAGTACTTGGCAATAGAAGACTTGGTAGTTTAATCATGTCCACCTTACTAATGAACTGGTTCACTGAAATGAGTTTCATATACTAGTACATGCTAAACCTGTTATGTGTCTGCTTGTTTCTTCTTTTAGAATGCTGACAGATTATTGGGGAAGAGTGCCTTATTAAGCAATGGTAAAGGAAGTAATGCAGATAAGGTTCAGGATAGTGAGACATCCTAGTTGGTCTCCAAGAAAGCTGATAAAACAGCTAGGAAGACTATCTGGAAGACAGTGAGGCAACCCCAAAGTCCTGTCTTGGTTTAGTGTTCGAGTTACTGGCCACTACCGCTTGCACAAGCTATTCAAACTCACTGTCTGAATCAGTTCGGTTTCTTGAGTCTCAACTACAAGCTGAAAGACATCGATCAGCTGTGCTGCGACAAGAAGCGGAAGGACTGCGGAAGTCCGTGGAGCATTCACATGCATACTTTCTGGTGCAACAGCAAGCGTTGGAGGATTTTAGCGCCAAACAGGACAAAGCTAGTAAGCTTGCTAAGCTTATTGCCAGCATGGTGGATACTGAGGATAACGTTTCTTGAGCTCTTCTGAAGTTGTTTCAGTTATGCTCTTGTTTTGCTGCCGCGTTTATTTGCACTGGTAGCCAATTTTGACGGCCAGTGTATGTAATGTGCTGCTTTGTTCCCTATATTTGCACTTGTGGTGAACTTTGATGCCCAGTTGATGTAATATGTGTAATAGCTGTAATAGCCTAGCGTTAGTTGCTTGCTTATTTATTTCCTTATTGTGTTTGTTTAGTTGTTTGCTGGTAGTCACTGCAGTTCTTTTTCCGCGTTTTTCTAGTGGCCACAATAACCTATTTTTGGTAACTAGGCCACAATAATCATGGCAACACACGGACTGTTGTAACCATGGGCCTCCTGTGGGCCGTAGGATCCATGGGCCTTCTTATGGCAGTAGGATCCATGGGCCTTCTACGGCCGTAGGATCCATGGGCCTTCTACGGGCCGTAGGATCCATGGGCTTTCTACGGGCCGTATGATCCATGGACTTTCTACGCGCCGTATGATCCATGGGCCTTCTACGGGCCGTAGGATCCATTGGTCTTCTATGGACCGTAGGATCCATGGGCCTTGTACGGGGCGTATCATCATTTCGCCAAACATGGGCCGTACTATTTGTGGACCATAACGGGCCGTTAATAGGCCGTATTTGACAATGTTATGAAAACAACCCAATGGGTTAACGGTTCACAAACAGGCCGAATGTAACCACGGGCTGAATTTGGCCCACAAACAGAACATGCCAGTAACGGACCGTAACTAACCGAATTCTAGAAATGAGCCCAAGAAGAAATGGGCCCTTAGAAGGCCGAAAGTTAACACGGGCTGGAAACGGCCGACGGAATAATGGGCCGTGAATAGGTATAAAGCGATACACTGTTCATTATGTGCCAGTTTCATCTCGGGCCTTTAATGGGCCCAGAGTTACGAAGGGCCTCATATGGGCCGAAATACATCATGGGTCATACATGGGCCGGAAGTTACAATGGGCTGGAATCATATTGGACGGCCCAAATGAAGCTACTGGGCTTAATTCCGATAGGCAATAACGGGCCGGGAGTTAGCGGGCCGTAAATGGGCGATATACGAACATGTCGTTAACCGGCTTTCCATGGGCCGGACCGTTACCTTTTGACCACGTCAAACGGGCCGACCTTTTCACTGGAATGGGCCTCTGTTGGGCCGTGCCACGTGTCGACGTATCATAGGCGCCTCATGTCCAATGAGTGGATGACATCTGTCCCGACGGTGAGCCAACACGTGTTTCCTCTGGCCAATGAGAATTTTACATGTGGAAAATCCCCATTGGTCCAGGCTGTTAACGGGTTATCGGATCCAAAACTGTATCCGATAGCTTAACGGCGACCTGTTACGGTGGATGCCATGTGTCGGTCACCCTTGATGAAAGCACTTCTATGACATGCGATTTATCGTCATGGAAGTGGACACTTCCTTGAAGATAATTTTGGTAATGTCATGGAACACTTCTACGACAACACAAGTATAAATATCTTGATTCTGTCATAAAATCGTCATGGATGTACATGCATGATAGAAAATGTGACCTACTATGACAAACACGTATCATCACGAAAGTGTATTTTTTTGTAGTGCGTATTTCAATAAACATGATCCAATCATATTCATGCTCAACGCAAACACCAAATAACATTTATTTTTGGTTCAACACTAATCTCGAAGGTAAAGGGAGTGTGCGATGGTGATATTATCAACCTTGGAATCAGTTCCAACACACATCGTCACCTTGGCCTTAACTAGTCTCTGTTTATTCTGCAAGTCCTATTTCGAGTTACTACTCTTAGCAACTGAACCGATATCAAATACCGAGGGGTTGCTATAAACACTAGTAAAGTACACATCAATAACATGTATATCAAATATACCTTTGTTCACTTTGCCATCCTTCTTATCCGCCAAGTATCTAGGGCAGTTCCACTTCTAGTGACCATTTCCATTGTAGTAGAAGCACTCAGTTTCAGGCTTGGGTCTAGCTTTGGGCTTCTTTATCGGAGTGGCAACTTTCTTGCCATTTTTTGAAGTTTCCCTTTCTTTCCATTGCCCTTTTTCTTGAAACTAGTGGTCTTGTTCACCATCAATACTTGATGTTATTTCTTGATTTATACCTTCGCTGATTTCAGCATCGCAAAGAGCTTGGGAATCATTTTAGTCATCCCTTGCATATTATAGTTCATCACAAAGTTCTAGTAACTTGGTGATAGTGACTAGAGAACTCTGTCAATCACTATCTTATCTAGAAGATTAACTCCCACTTGATTCAAGCAATTGTAGTACCCAGACATTCTGAGCAAATGCTCACTAGCTGAGATATTCTCCTCCATCTTGTAGGCAAAGTACTTGTCAGAGGTCTCATACCTGTCAACACGGGTATGAGTCTAAAATACCAATTTCAGTTCTTGGAACATCCCATATCACTACAAAAAAAAGACACATCCGTGACATTTTGGGCCGAACGATTTTTTCCTGTCATACTTATGACACTTCTATGACGATAATTGTGACAAAACCCGGTATCATCATAGATGTGGTGGGCTCCTACTTCTATGACAAAAAATCATGACAAAAAATGGGCTTTTCGTCCTGGGCGGGCCGGAGACGCAGCTGCATGACATTCTTTGGGCCGTCTATGACGGAAAAAACCGTGGTAGAAGCGAGGGCGAGGAAAATATCGGGGTGTTCCCGGTTACGATGGGTGGTCGGGGCCGAGCGATGCGCGTTTCTCTCGTACATGCATGCGCGTGGGTGCGAGGCGTTGGGCTCTAACTGAACCCGAGCGAGGCGTTGGGCTCTAACTGAACCCGAGCGATTGCACTGCAGGCTACGCGTTACTGAACCCTAGCGATCGATCGATGGCTGTTAACTAAACCGGATCGAGCGATTCCTTCGCTACTGCTGCTAACTGAATCCGATCGATGTTGCCTCTGGGTGAACAGTGAGCGTTGCTGGGGGGTTTGGATGAACAGTTCCCGGTGGGGGTGGACGAACAGGACCCCGTGGTGTTGCCTCTGGATGAACAGTGAGTGTTGCTAGGGGGGTGGATGAACAGTTCCCGGTGGGGGTGGATGAACAGGACCCCATGGAGGGCTGGATGAACAGGAACACCCCATGGAGGGCAGGATGAACAGTAGACGGTGGAGGGATGGATGAACAGTAGCCCGTGGAGGGGTGGTTGAACAGGAGCCCGTGGAGAGGGCTGGTTGAACAGTAGCCGGTGGAGTAGCGTGCGGTGGAGGCTGGATGAACAGTCGCAGGTGGAGGCTGGAGGAGGTCGACGGTGGATGAACAGTAGCCCGTGGAGGCTGGAGGGGGTCGACGGTGGAGATGAATAGTATCCCGTGGAGTCCCGTTTTGCAGTATGCCACACCCCTCTTGATGAACAGGACCCCCGTTTCAACCGTAGCGCTCCAACACAAGTCTGTTTCCTCCGTTTTGCGGTACGCCACAACCCTCCCGATCAACAGGACCCCCGCTTCGACCGTAGGAGGTCTGTTTCCTCCGTTTTGTGGTACGCCAGACCCCTCCCGATGAACAGGATCCCGTTTCGAATGTGGCCGGTCAAACAAAAGGCCGATTTCCTCCGTTCTGCGGTACGCCAGGCCTCGTTTCCATCGGCTATTCCGTCCAAGCTGGTTGGCTCCCACGCGTTCCGTTGCCTCCCGATGAACACGACACATTCCGTTGCCTCCCCATGCACACGACGACGACACAGTTTCTCCATTCCAACCCAGCCATGTACACGAGCCCTGGCCGTACGTATGTGCGAGTAGGCGTTCGAGACCCTGCCCGTATGTACGTACGTGGCCGTATTTTCTTTCTTGCACACTGGACGTTGTACGTATGTGTACATGCTAAGTGCGCGCCTCTACTACGACACGTACACGCCTCTACATCGACCAGTATGTACGTACACGATCGCGACCAGAATGACAACGCTACGTACGCGTCGACCAGGTGGGTCTCGACTGTCAGGCACTTCCTTGCCTGCAAAGATGTAGCTAGTGGGTCCCAGCAGTCAGGGGGGCGAATTGTTTTTTTGCCCGGACGCACTTCCTTGCGTGCGAAGATGTAGCTGGTGGGTCCCAGCAGTCAGGGGGAAATGTTTTTTTCACGAAATACGGTGGCCCATCCGGTGGGTCCCCGCTGTCAGGTGGAGGAATAATTATTTTGCGCGTAATAAGGAGGCATTTCCATGCTGCGGCCATGGACCCAGCTGCCAGCCTCTCCACGTACAGTACTATTCTGATGGAAGTTGTTCCTTGACCATGTTGACCATGCCGCGCCGAGAGCACCAGGGCGGTGCACGACGGTGAGGCCTAGGAAGGGGACGACGCGGAGCCGGAGAAGACGCGGCAGTGGAAGCCCGCGCGGAGAGGAGTACGAGGGTTCACTGGTTCGGCTGTGGTGTGAGGCTGCCATCGCCGCAGGGCCTGGCCAGCGGTGGGAATAGTAGGGGGCGGTGAGGCCTCCATGGCAGCACAACCGTCCACGGGAGGTTGGAGCATCCGGTACGACCGGCGCTACTTTGGGCGGCTGGAGCAAGAAGACCAGAGGTTGAAGAAGCACTACGGCCGTTGGATGGACATCGTACGGTCACTGGAGCTAGAATCGTGCATGTTGACTAAGTTGACAAAGCCCTTCGTCCTCGTCAACTTAGTAGGCCCACAAGTCAGCCTGCCACCATACTGGGTCCCAGCTAGCAGGGGGAGTATTCATTTTTTTGTGCGTAATAAGGAGGCACTTCCTTGCGTGCGAAGATATAGCTGGTGGGTCCAAGCTATCAGCGGCGGTAACTTTTTTTCGCGAAATAAAGAGGCCCTTTCGGTGGGTCCCAGATGTCAGGTGGAGGAATCATTATTTTGCGCGTAATAAGGAGGCATTTCCTTGCGTGCGGCCGTGGACCCAGCTGTCAGCCTTTCCACGTATAGTCCACTTCAGATGCATGTCGGTCGTTGACCACGTTGACCAGGCCGCGCCGAGAGCACCAGGGCGGTGGACGACGGCGAGGCCTAGGAAGGGAACGACATGGAGGCAGGGAAGAGTCGGCAGTTGTTTCTCACGCGGAGGGCAGTACGACTGTACGAGGGTTTACTGATTCGTCTGCCGTCGCCGGAGAATAACAGCAGGTGTGGGTGAGTAGAGGGATGGCTAGGCCAGCGATGGGAGTACGGTGGGGCGGTGAGTCTTGCGTGGCAGCACAGCCGGCCACGGGGAGGAGAGAGCAGGCAGTCCCGCCGGCGCTTGTTTCAGTGGCTAGAGCAGGAAGAGCAGAGATTGAAGAAGCACGACGGCCGTTGGATGGGCATCCAACAATCACTGCTTGTGCGTCAACCTTTTTTTAGGAAAGCCTCAAATCTGTGGAAAACATCATACAACCCATCTGCCATTATTTCTAATAATTTACATCCCATTTGCTAATTCTTAAGGTTTTTTTGGAGCCCATATTTTTTTGTTAGTATTACAGCCCATATTGTGGCTACGGTTAAAAAATTATACGAAATTTTGCATATTTCGGTGCGGTCCGAACTGTTTTTAATCCCGAAATTTCGAGTCACATTCAAACTTATTTTAAAAATAAATGTATATCAATATAAAATCCAACAAATTGTCCACGCATAAAAATCAATGCAATTTAAAATCTCAAAATGGAAAAAAGAAATTTGAAACTAATTGCCGGTTTGATGTGTTTTAAAAATGTACAGCCCATTTCTCATTACTGATAGGCCATTTTCTCGGCCAGCCGAATGAAGCTCTCCTCGTCTTGAAAGATTTGCAGCCCAACAGGCCTAACAAAGCGACTTACTTGGCAAATCACAAAAAAACTGGGCTATGGCCGTGGACCCAGCTACGGCCGTGGACCCAGCTGTCAGCCTCTCCACGTATAGTACTCTTCCGATGGAAGTCGTTAATTGACCACATTGACCACGCCGTGCCGAGAGCACCAAGGCGGTGGATGACGGCGAGGCCTAGGAAGGGGATGACGCGGAGCCGGAGAAGACGCGGCAATGGATGCCCACGCGGAGAGGAGTACGAGGGTTCACTGGTTCGGCTGCGGACCGTCGCCGCAGAATAACAGGGGGTGTGGGTGAGTAGAGGGATGCCCTTGCCAGTGGTGGGAGTAGTAGGGGGCGGTGAGGCCTCTGCAGCATCACAGCCGACCACGGGAGGCAGGAGCATGCGGCACGACCGGCGTTGGTTTGGGCGGCTGGAGCAAGAAGACCAGAGGTTGAAGAAGCACTATTGTCGTTGGATGAACATCGTACGGTAACTGGAGCTAGAATCAATCATATTGACTAAGTTGACAAAGCCCTCTATACCCGTCAACTTGGTAGGCCCACAAGTCAGCCTCCCACTATGCTGGGTTCCAGTTGGCAGGGGGAGTATTCATTTTTTTTGTGTGTAATAAGGAGGCACTTCCTTGCGTGCGAAGATAGCTGGTGGGTCCGACCTGTCAGCGGGGGGCACGTTTTTTTTGCGAAATACAGAGGTCCTTCTGGTGGGTCCCAGATGCCAGGTGGATGAATCAAAGACTTGAGAAGGCGTACAGAACAAGCTAGTGTACCAGTAAAGAGACGTTGCTGAGTTTTAGAAAAAAGAGTGACGTGCTCCTGTAGCTGGTTCAAATCCAAACCAAGACTATGACTATATATGGTGCTATGCTACTCTCCAATTAATGAAACTGACATATCCAACGTCCGCTTCTCCTCTTCTCTACTTACTCTACCTAGCATCAGAAGCTCTGGCCGCAGCAACCATGTCCGTTGGTTGCTCGTCCACCTGCTCTTGGCCTTTGGGTCTCATCACACCCCCGCCGGCACGCGCACCGCAGCCGGTTACTCATCGCAACCCGCTGCCATTGGTGTGGTGCCACTGCTACAAATCACGCAGAGTCATCCGTCGCGTCTCAACCAGAATCCTCAACCCTGGCCGAGTCTTCTACAAATGCCCGAATCATGGGGTAATAATATGTTTAAGTGTTGTTCTGCTACTTTCAGTTGCTGATTTTTTTTAATAGTTTGGTTGATGATCTTCCAATTTGATTCGTGCAGAAAAGGGAAGATTCGTGTGATTTGTATTTCTGGGAAGTTGCTGATGTGGGGGAGTGCAACTACGCTGATTATTTGGTTACCCGAGGAATCCCAATACTAGCAGGTTGGGGTGTTGGACAAGTAACTGAAGGAACGTCAGAAGAGGATGATGCAGAGCAGAAGGTTAAAGATGCAGTTCCTCTGATCATGGCCAAGCAACAGCTGCTGAACGGCCTTGATAGCAATGAGGAGATGAAAGAGCTTGTGAAGATAATGGGCAAAATCGATGTGCTCTGTAGGATGATTGTCTCTTTATTTGCAGTGTATGTAGCACTCGTGATGTATTCAGTGGCTATGACATGAGCACTTTGCTGAAACTAGTAATGAATGAAACCTGTGTAGCAGGCTGTGTGTAGTGTTGTGAACATCTAATGATTTCTATTAACGGAAATCAGGGGGTATCCCCTTTTGCTCATAAATAAATAAATAGCAGATGCCCTTTTGGTAATAAAAAAATAAATTAGCAGAGGCCCTGTCGGGTCAGGTTTGTTCTCATTCGAAGACGTTGAGAAAATTGCAGTCCAACAGCAAACTATGTCATCAAATTCAAGTTTCACAGCCAAATATGAGTACAACTAAACAACAATGTCATCATGTTTTAGTCGTCATACAATCACCAAACACAAATCAGCATACATAACAAGTGATGTTCTCACAAGAAAATACGAAACAACATGTTCATCAGGTTTCAGTTGTCATAGCAAACACAATTTCACATAGTATAAAAAACGTCTTCTGACAGGCAAATACGACAAAAGCAATGTAATCATCATCCGTAGCAGCAGCGTCAACATCTTCGCCATGTGTATCAGTCTGAATCGTAATTCCCCACGGTGTCATCTTCTTCTTCGTCCACAACGTCCTCGAACGTTAGCTTCTTCTTGATCAACTCTTGTATGTCCACATCACGACAGGCAATCTTTTCGCCTCGTCATTGACGTGATGGTTCTCAAAGATATTAGGAACATCTGTGTTATCTTGTACATCAGGAGCAGTGTAAGCATCATCTTGTTGTGCAACTTGATTAAACGAATTCCTCTGCTCAAACCTTTGCAATACTCTCCAGTCATCGCTACGTGCAAATGTGTCTTCCAAGAAAAATATCTGTGTTGCTTGATTTGCCAAAATAAAAGGCTCGTTGGTCTGGTACGCCGCCTTGACATTGATGGATTTGAAATAATCATCAGCTCTAGGTTTTGCGATACTGGAAAATAGATTATACCAACGACAGCACAACAGAACCACACACCGATGATCCTCGAACTGGAGATATAGTGCAACTGAACAATGTCTGTTACGTTAGCATACATTTCAGTTGTCTCTTTGTCATACGTTTCCGTGCTCATGATGGCACTGTTTTGTGTCTTCCTGCCTTCGTCTCGTGCAAGGGTGTTGTAGCGCACATCTCCAACAGCGCAAGATTCATAATGTCTTACACGAGTATCAGGACCCATTGCTAGTGAGTAAAGGGCATCATCAACTGCCTGCCCATCCTCCCGCATCTTCTTAACCTATGGTTAGAAAATAGACAAGCTGATCATCTTATGTACTCAATATATTAAAAAACTAGCAATGCAAATCAAAAGCTTACATGGCTCTTGAACCATTTCGCAAATCCTGCCATCACCAGTTTGTCAATGTTTCTTGGATTTTGCGGCAGTAACTCCTTTTTGTAGATGCTGCACAACATAGTGATCGCGTCAAACATCTAAATATATAAGAATGTGCTGCAAGTTTAGTAGATTATGATGTATAAGCTGCAGTACTTAGCACTTATTTGATATAAGGTAGTATCTCAGGATAGTTATTCAACACATACCAAACCATTTTGTCCAAATCTTTAGGTTTGTCCTCTTGTCGACTCTTCCCTGTAACTCGAACAGAATAATTGAAAACATTGAGCCCGGGATTGTCTTCATCCACCTCTTTGCTAAGCTGATCAGCTGTTTCAATGTATTTTGAGCAGAATGTCAACGCTTCTGTAGCAATGTAGGCCTCTGCAATGGAACCCTCGGGTCTAGCTCTGTTCCTAACATAGACCTTGAAAGTGCATAGCCGCCTTTCAATAGGGTACATCCAGCCATACTGTACTGGACCTCTAAGTAGTGCCTCATCAGGTAGATGAACAGAATAATCTTCTCAAGGTCGCATAGGATAATTGGTATCTTGTCTCTAAGACGCTCCAAAGCATCTATCCTGATATTTCTACTGTAGAGTTCCTTGAAGAATTGTCCCAACTCTGCAACTGCTCTGTATAAGTCAGGGCGGCCCAATCCTCTAAGGATAACAGGTAATACCCTTTGAAGTAGGATGTGGCAGTCATGAGTTTTCAATCCTTGTACCTCGTTTCCATCTACACTGACTATCCTTTGAGGGTTGGAAGCAAATCCATGTGGGAATCTCACACGTGACAGGACCTCACAGAATTCTTTTCTTTTTACCTTGTCCAAGACATACACAGCTGGTGCCATATCCCGTGGTTTACCTTGATCTTGCACCTGCAAATCTTGTCTGATACCCAGGTGTGTCAAATCAATCCTAGATTTTAAGGTATCTTTCATCTCTCCTTCAATATTAAGAAGTGTGCCGATAATGCTGTCATATATATTTTTCTCGATGTGCATCACATCAAGATTATGCCGCAAATCCAAATCTTTCCAATACTCCAAGTCCCACAAAGTGGACCTACGGGTAAACAATAATCTTTCTTCTGCCCTGCCACGCTTCCTTTTCCTGCTACCATTATCAGGATGGTTTCCTGGTGTAATATGCCTGACCTTCTCTAATTCCACTTGCAACTCATCGGCGGTGAGCCTCTTTGGCGCATCACGGTTTTCATGCTTTGCATTGAACACATGTCTCTGGTATTTTCAAGGATGCGGCTTGTCCTTGGCAAGGAAACGGCGGTGTCCAATGTAACAAATCTTGCTAAGTATTGCGTATGATAGCGGATTCCTGTCACAGCGAACACATGCATTGTAACCATGTGTCATTCGCCCTGACATAGTGCCCAAAGCCAGATAATCATGGATGCACCAAATTATAATAGCACGCAGAAAGAAATCAGCTGGTGCGCTGCTATATAGGTCTCGAGTGAGAACACCCCTCCATAGCTGTTGAAGTTCCTCCACAAGAGGCTCCATGGACAAATCAAAATCCTTTCCAGGACTTTTTGGACCTGGGATGAGCAAGGCCATCATGTAGTTTGATTCTTTGGTGCAAACATTTGGAGGCATGTTATAAGGGATAACAAGCACTGGCCACATGCTATATGTGGCGGTCTGGTGGCCAAATGGGTTAAATCCATCTGAAGCTAAGCCAAGTCTAATGTTTCTCGGGTCAGCAGCAAACTTTTCATGTTTCTGATTGAAGCTTTTCCACTCACTACCATGTGATGGATGGCTCATTACATTCTGATCTCTGTACTCCTGGTTCCTAGAATGCCACAGTACATCCTCTCTTGTTTCAGCATCATGAAACAACCTCTGCAATCTTGGTGTAATTGGAAAATGTCCCAGAACATTATGAGGAATCCTCTTCACAGCATCACCATCTTTCCATCTTGATGATTTGCATTTCGGGCATTCACTTACGTTGGCATAATCCTTCCGGAACAGAACACAATTATTATTACAAACATGGATCATATCATATCCAATTCCAACTGAACGAAGGAAATTCTTCATTTTACTGTAGGTGTGTGGCAGCTCAGACGCATCTGGGAAAGCTTTGCGAAAAGCAGCCAACATCGCATCAAATGATTTGTTGGTCATCCACTTAGATGTCTTCACCTGAAGAAATGTGACCATAGCTGAGAATACTGACAGCTTATTTCCTGGGGTGACAGCCACGTTGCATTGTTCCAACATGCGGGCCCACCGTTTTTCTTCTGCAGGTGAAAGTTCACGGAATGCACGAGCATTTCGTAGCATTGTTTCAATGTTGGTCAAACTCACTGGCTCCGCCACCTCCTCCTCCTCCTCCTCTTCCACCTGAGCATCAGGCAGATCAAGATGGTGATCTGCTGCTTCCATGTAGTCAATAACATTGACGTTCACAGCTTCACCATGCTGAACCCACCTAGTATATGTGACCGACAGCCCATACAAGTGTAGATGATTTTGCACAGTTGACTGGGGTCTTGTAACTGAATTCATACAACTGCTACACGGGCAGAGCACATCTGATTTCGGACCACCGTACTCAGCTCTGATAAAGTTCATGAAGTTTTCAACCCCCTCGACATATGCAGCGGAGAATCTTCGAGCAGAAGTTATCGTCCTATCCATCTTTTAGACATACAAATTAGTTCTTCTACTAGATATTACAGGAAAAACATATATGCTTTTTTTATGAAGTCCAGAAGAAAATACCTAGGTCGATGTCTAAAGCTATGGCAAGATATTTGGACGAGCAGATCTAAGTAACGAAATATATGTAAAGCTAATTCAGCAAACAAATTTGAGTGCTAAATTATGGCAGGTTGTTTCAGCAGTTAATGAGGCCGAGCACACAGCCATCAAACTATCGAAGGCCATCGCAGCAACAAAGATCGAGTATAAAATGGTGTAGAGCTATTTCACCTAACAGATTGGCTACTAGACCATGGCAATCTACGTCACAATAAATATATGGTAGGATATTTTAGCAACTAATCGGCCTTGGCATGCCATCTCAGCTAAGCAGATTGAGTACAGAACAGGGCAAGGAAGCTTCTTAAGCAGAGCATATTGATTATAAACTACTTCGGCAAACAGTGAGATTAACAGCGCCTATCAGCTAACATTCAGCGCTATACCGACATGCACGGGGCCTCAGTCTAGAATGCGCGTACCATGGGAGAAGCTGACCGCCGTGCGTCTCCACACGAACGTCTCCAGCGGTGGCGGCGCTGACCGCCGTGCGCCTCCACAAGAACGTCACCATTGGTGGCGGCGCGGCTAGAGGATGGCAGTCTATGAGAGCGTACTGTGGGAGCGAGAGGATCGCCGTGTGTCCCCTCGACGAACCGCGGCGCTGACGTATCGGTGTGGCGGGGAGGGTGGCTTTGGCAGAGCGAATGGAGTGGAGGGGGACGGGGGGAGGGGGGTTTGGGGAATATTATTGGCTAGTTGGCCGAAGGGCGGTTGAATCTAGGATTTGGGGGGAATTTTTGGGTGGGGGGGAGGATTTTCGCGTGGTGGGTGGGGGGAGTTTGGCGCATGGTCGGTTTCTCCAAGTGCAGTCCCACGTGTCAGTGAAGAGGCAAGCCGAAGCGCGTTCCATTTGCGTGAGCCGTGTGCAGGACCGAACGTGTGTGGGGTGCAATGTGACCGCGACAGGGGTGTTGTGAGTGTACCACCTTTTTTCCCTTTAAACTAGGTGCTTCGCCCCCTAAAAAAACATGTTGCTTCGCGCGATCCATCGATACTACTACTAGTAATCCGATAATCCCGACGAAAACGGCGCGGCCGGGTCTTTTCCCGCACGATATGCTGGGAGGTTGGCTTGGTTGGGGTTTTTAGGACGAGTAATGCTACACCTACGTAGTTCCAGTTACGTAATTAACATAATGTGAAACGTGTGAGCTGTTGATTGTAGATTGGGGGGGAGGGAGGGGCCCACCACCATGAAAATCAGGGGAGGAGAGAGAGAGAGGCAATTTACGTTAACCCTTTCATAGGTTCCCGTAGATGTAGAAAGATATGAAATGCATGAATGTGCATTTGCAGATAAGGCCTTCCCTCATTCATCCTTTTCTCCCACAAGATCTTGATCTTCCGTGCAACGCACGGGCATCTTGCTAGTACTCCTACAATATACTATATTATTGTGAAAGTTCATATACACCGGCCGAGATTAATGCAAACACGGCAGATTTTCATTACATTTCGAACTTTTATTGGACAGAAAAATAAAAGAAACCCGACCCTAAACCTATTCTACGGCGGCGACCGACGTCCTCCATCTGCGATCTCCATGTACAGGGGCGGGGTTGAAGACCTGTGAAGTGAAGGTGCGGTCTCCGGCGAGGAAAAGTAGAACACGGGAGATGGACCGGCGAGTTGGCACACCATGCCCTGCCGCCTCCCGTGCCCTACTCATCCTCGGAGGAGTCCCCGACCTCGGAGGTGCCGGACGTTGGACGGCGGCAAGTAGGACGCCTGGCTGACGGTGCTCCCGTCGTCGGCCGCTAGCGTGGCCACCGCTTGTGCGGCGACTTGAGCGAGGGCGGCGACCTCGAGCTTCATCCCCGAAGACAAGCTCTCCCGTAGAGCGTTCGCGCTTCGGTCATGGCAGATGTGGTGCCAGGTAGGAGGACGATGCACTATGGTGTGGAGGTTAGCTGGGCGTTGCCGCTTTAAGTAGCGCATTCTGGTGAGGCCAAGCGTCCTGGTGCGTCATTTAGTCGCCGGAGTTGGTTCCTCGGGCACCGAGCCTCTTAACGATGGCATACGGACGGACGGCATGAATGCGGGCAGCTGGCGTCGGCTGGGAACGCACCGCGTGTCGACGCGAGGGACGAGGGTTTTTGGTGTGCCAGGGTAGTCAGCTGCGGTCGTGGCAACGTTGGAGATGCCCTTTTCTCACATGCGATCAACGCATGTCATTGGAAAAGCAAGACGACCCGGCATGGTCTCAGGTCCTGAGGATGCAGTTGGCCACGCTACACCACTCCGCGGACGCGTCCCGGTGCCCCGTGCATGCTTGACAAGCCGGGTGTTGGGATGTGTTTGGATTGTGGCGAAAGTGCACCTTACCAAAATTTTGGTCATGACCCAAGGATTGGTCTTTGTTTGGATGGTTGCCATTTTTTCGGCATGCCAATGAACTCTAGCCAACTATAGTTCATTTTTCTTGCCGATGTCAGCCAAATCATGGGCAACCAAAACCTCAACCAAAATTTTGGCTACCCAATGCTTTGATGGGGCAACCTTGGGCACAAACCAAACATACTGTTGGTCGTGCCACAACACTAACGCCACCCTCGGCACACTAAAACCGACCGTGTCTAGCGACGATGAGCGTGTCGCTCACTGTGGTCGCCGTGTCCAGAGGCGGTGCTGGAGCTGCGCCACGTTGTTGGCCCCCACGACCCACATGAACGGTTGCCATTAGCGAGGAGGTCATGGGCCAGCTCCTCCATTGGACTAGTTTGCGCTACATCATCCCGACAGGTGTGCCCCACATGTCGGTTTCCCTGTGTTCCCGGCCATATTCGAGCATCAGTGCTCCGCATTGCGCATTAGGCCTTTTACTATGTAGGCCAAGCGAGACAACTTATTGTTTATTTGAGCCGTTCAAGTATAATCATGTGGCGTTTGCTTATTTCTCATTTCTCTCCAACCCTCTTCTCCATCGATCATGTCGCCCTCCGGTCGAGTCCATCCTCCTGCATGCCCCATTTGAACATTCCACCGAGTATCATTCGCATGTGGGCCTAGACCATGCTTGTATTTCCAATGTTTATTTGTAATTTGTCCAACATGCATACAAACAAACGGTTCGTTTAAAGTTTCACTTTGCCTCCACTATGTGTCGCTTCGCGTCTTAGTTTTGACATCCCATTCGGTTCATGCCCCGACACATGTTGACGAGATCGATTGATGTTCAGAGATCAATTGCGTGTCGTGCAAGGAGATAAAGGTTTGGTCTGTTTCTATGATAGAAATGACCCGCCGGGGGGGGGGTCTGTGGGGATCAGAGGGAGTATATTGTACGTTCATAAGCGAAACGAACGTATTGTACCCACCCTAGTCCTCTTTCAATCGATCTCCGGACCCGAGATGAAATCGAGAGAGAACGAGTGGGGGCATGTGTGATACCTAGGGCGGATTCAAAATTTTGAACTGGTGATCATAGCATCCGCAAATCATATATAAAGGGTATTCAATGTTCGTTTCGTTTTTGAACGTACAATATACTCCCTCCTATCCTTTCTAGTTTACATATAAGTTTTATGTGAAGTCAAAGTATCTCTACTTTGATAAAAAAAAGTATCAACATTCAACAACGCCCAATCAATATTGTTAGATTCGTACGTACTCCTAGATTTGTACTCGAGATGGTTTCCAATTTGTTTTCAACCACGTGAATGTGCTTGTTCTCGCACATGCTCTTCCTACTAGGATTTCGCCACGTATAGCCAGTCCAATAGTAACTTTTTTAAGCTCCCTGTCCAATAGTACTAGTGGAGTACTGACAACATCTGTACTAGAGTATGCAGTGCTCATAGTTGTACTCCCTCCTTCCATTTATATAGGGCCTATGTGGAGGAGAGAGATGGGAAAAAGTAAGGGGAGTGAGCTCTCATGCAAGGGCCTAGCTATATACGCATTCCTAGTTAAATACGTACAATAAATATGAAGAAAGAGATGGAGAGGAGATGGAAAAAAGTACTAATACAATAGCCAACCTTATATTTTTTTGCGGGAAATAGCCAACCTTATAGCCCACACTACTGTATGAGTGCATATAATAGTTGATGGCTATAGATGACATGGCAGTTCCTTATAGCCATCGACTGGCTATATTATTAACCATGCTCTAATGCGTTTTTCAAAACCGCATTTGACTATTGACAAGATTAATAGTACATGAGATGTATAATGTGAAAATTATATCATAGGAAGCTCCTTTCACATACGTATCCCTGCCTTACCCTCCGTTTCGGTCACTTACTGGCGGACCCCATGCTTGCTAGGCCCCGCATGTCAGTTACTCAATGGGTTCGGCCACGTCAGGGGATCCTCATCCGTAGTATACTCCCTCTATTTTTATTTACTCCGCATAAAATGACGCGGGCGGGGGAGGGGGAGGGATGTCAGTTTGTTGTAAACTGCGGTCCCACAAGCGAGCGAAAACGCAAGACGAAGCGTGTTCCATTCGATGAGTGACGTGGAGAGTCCAGCGTGTCGGGCTGCAACGCGAACGCGGCAAGAGCGATGTACAGTCAAAACCGATTGACCGGTCGTCACCGGAACCTCTATTCACATCAGAACCTTCGCTGCTCGCCCTACGCCAGCCACTGCCCTGAAACCACACCTAATCTCCAGCCCCTGCCCCCACCTTTTGATCCCCTAGCCCGCATCAAGCGTCCCCTAGTTCACTGGAAAGCCATGGTGCACCGCAAGATCACATACTACAAGATGCTGACACCAGAGCGCCACGCAGAAATCACGGTGGCGGTCGGCGCCAGAGACCTCCGTTCCCAAGCTCCCTTTGTGGCGGGCCAATCCCCGAGTTCTCTGGAGCTAGGCTATGAGGAGGAGGAAGCCGATCCAATGTTCATGGCGGAGGTCGTGGCGCAGAAGGCCCCCGATGGGTATGAGACGATGGACGTCGACTTCGTGCCGGCGTCCGAGTCCCCCATGGTGCAGGCGGACCAGCGGTTCAACCTGGCGATACTAAAGGAGGACCAGGAGGGAGAGGCTCAACTCGACGTAGAGTGCGCGCATGCCGCTGCCATCGAGGCTCTCCTGCAGGCGGAAGCGGATGTCGTGGATGTGAACCGGGCGGCAGAGGCTCAACTTGAGGCAGAGCGCGCGGATGCCGCTGCCATCGAGGCCCTCCTGCAGGCGGAACCAGACGTCCTGGACTTGAACCCGGCGGCAGAGGCTCAACTCGACGCGGAGCGCGCAGATGGCGCTCTCATCGAGGCCCTCCTGAAGGCAGAACCGGACGGCGGAGGCTCGACTCGACGCGGAGCGCGCGGATGCCGCTGCCATCGAGGCCCTCCTGCAGGCGGAACCGGACGTCCTCAACTTGAACCGGGCGGTGCTCTCGTCCGTGCAGAGCGCCCGCACGCTCCGCGTGAACGAGTAGCTGGAGTCCGAGGAAAACCACGGTGCAGAGACACACGTCGGCAGCTACGGCTGGTTCGTGCCGGCAGCCAAAGACGACGAGGCCGTCTCGTTCCGCGAGTAGTGATAGTTTTTCTTTGGGAAAACTTTGTTTTTGCCACTCTAGTTTTTTCCAACTTTGTTTATGCCACTCTAGAATTTGACATTTCACTTTTGCCACTCTTAGCTTTTGACAATATATCACTTTTTTCATTCCGTGGTGAAAGCAAAATTTTCAGAGTGGCAATTATGATACATTGTCGAAAGCTAAGAGTGGCAAAAGTGAAATGAAAAATTATCGTTTTTGCCATAGAATGGCATTTGTGATGTATTGTCAAAAGCCAAGAGTGGAAAAAATGAGATGTAAAATTCTAGAGTGGCATAAGCAAAATTGGCAAAAACCAAAGTGGCAAAAACAAAGTTTTCCCTTTTTCTTTATGTTGTTGTTTTTATGGATCTTTTGCTGTATAAAAACATATATTGTTATGCAAGTCGCCTGACTTGGGTCAGTCTACCATTTCAGGCGATTGGATGAATATCCTACGTCTCCTAACCCTTCTTCGTCACCTCTTCTTCTTCCCCAACAGACCACCGCACGGGCCGTACGGATACTCCCCAACATGCGGTTGGATAAACATACTCTATGAACGAAAATTATGTGTCAGCGATATGATGGCTGAGTTTGGTTTTTTCACATGCGATAGCATGTGTCAGTGAGGGTGCATTCCCTTGGTTGGGTTTGCGGCATGCAGGTGCGACTGTGCATGTGAGGGTGCGGTGCGACCGCGGCGTGCAGGAGCGACCGTGTGAGGGTGCGGTGCGACCGGGACAGCCGTGCGCAAGTGTACCTCCTTCTCATTTTGAAAACTTTAGGCAAGCTTGGCAAAAATGTGTGGTGAAGTATGGCAATGCAAGGCCTAGACCCAAATAGGATAAGTACGTAGTAGTACGTACTAGGAGTACTAGTGTTAAAAAAGAAAGGCGGGGTTTTCCTTCGCGGGATTAATTGATACAAATCCTCGTTTCACGTGTCAATTAATGCGTACTTTTTTTCTCCATAGACCAAAGAGCTAACCATCTCACTCCTCATCGCTTGATTAATGCAGCGCCAAGCAAACCAACCTTCTCACTTCCGCATGCATGCAGGGGATATTAATGTCCTTGGTTGCTAGTATGAGGTAAACCCCATCCATTTTGCCTCGATTATTGTTAGTGGCCTTTTGCAAATTGTATTTTTGATATACTGGCCTTGTGTACAAAAAAATGGAGGTAGTAACTATATTTAACTTCCTTCCCCATTGCCGTGACATCGACGATATCTCGAACATTGTGGTTTGGCGAAGTCCGTTCGACGGAGAACACCATTGAGGGAGACCACGGTAAGTCGTTCACAAGTGCCGCCTGCAAGCCGAGACAACCGCCTTATTTTCATCCAGGAAGTCCGTTGAACCAAAGGACGCGTAAATGTACTAGTACTACTCGTACAAAATAGCGTCGTCCGTCTAGCTT
Organism: Aegilops tauschii subsp. strangulata; assembly: GCF_002575655.3. NCBI lineage: Eukaryota > Viridiplantae > Streptophyta > Magnoliopsida > Poales > Poaceae > Aegilops > Aegilops tauschii. The sequence continues at coordinate 553,621,730 of NC_053041.3, read as the reverse complement.
AGTGCGGTGAGATGGTTTCTCGAAGAAGACGATGGAGAAGCGGAGTCAGCAAAGAGTGAAATGATGGTTGCTTTGTCCATGCTTTATGATTTGACGCCTCACTGCTTTGTGATTTGTGATTGAAGGGACAGGGGAGTATACTTTGTCCTCTATACTGTACATGCGTCCAAGCATGGGAGAAAGAGGAGAGACGTTGCATTTTTCTATTCCTTCAATCAATCAATCAGGGAGCTTCGGTTCCATCCTTTTGGCTTTGGCAACACCGTCCATAATGGTTCCCACGATGCCAAAAGCTATTTTGACATTTGGCTACACATTGTGGATGCCCTTAACCATACCACTTGGTTTTGCTCCTGTGTGCTATCTATACAAATCTCAATTATATTGATTTAAAAAATTATAGAATCAAGATTAGAAAAAAGGAGGTGATTTTGCCGCGCGGATGGCAGGGGAGGTTTCTCATTTTTAGAGGACGTTGTCCTGGAGGTTTGCTAACATGACATCCCACGTGTCAGTGCTTTACCAAGCCGATCCGCTTCCCACATGAGGCAGAACAATGCCAGAAGCAACACGTGGTTAACTTGAAGAAGATGAGGGAGAAGCGGATTCAGCAACGAGTGAAATGATGGTTGCTTCGTCCCTCCAACTTCTTTTTTTAGCATTATTACTTCATCCCTCCAACTTAACTGCGGGAAAGGTGCAGCTTTGTGATTTGACGCCTCATTGCTCATTACTACGCCGGCGCCATGACTGGGTGCTTCACGCCGGCTGCTCTGCACTGTATTCCGGTATGACACGTGGACTCAGTAGCTTGATGTCCCACATGTCGGCGAATGGGACTAGAAGATTTATGAAAGCGAGCGCTCCAGTCTTAGGACGGAGGAGTACACGACACGACGGCCCAGTGAACTGTCACTTGTATTGTATAGAGTACTATAGTTTGGCTGTTTCGCACGATCCATCGATACAAACCCGGTTAAACAGGAAAGGGCGGGATTTTTCCCGCGTGGTATAGGATACTGGCCATACATTTCAAAGGAAATTTTAATGTATGCAAACTGAATAATTAAGTAACAATATGATATCTAGTAAAACTAAAAACACATATTATTTATTGTGTTAGAGTGTAGTAGTAGTGCTGTATTGCATAGTTGTTAGATGTAACATGCGAGAACGTGTAGAAATGTAGTTTTAGAGGGCCTACAGAGAGAAAAGCGTAATACGTTCACCGAACTTCAGAATAAGCTAATTACGGTCACTATATACATTTTGCGGTGATTATACGATCAATTGCTTACGGTTCAGCATCGGATTGCACTCTGTTGACCGGCCAAATAGTCTGTGTGGCACCATGTTGACTAGTTAAATTGACCACGTTCCTTGTGGGTCCCACCTGTCAGTTCGCATAGGGAAAAGGTCAGATAAACACAAATTTACACAGGCGCGACAAGACTCCACCCCATGTGCGGGAATCACCTGGTTGTGTATGTGTCTGTCAGGGATGTGTGCGCATGCACGTGTAGGTTGAGCACTTCAGCATGAGAGTGTGTGTTGGTTGTGTGGTGTACTGGTGTGTGCATGCATGCATGCGTGTGAGTGTCGCGTGCGTGCGTGGCTGCGTGTGTACATGTGAGTGTTGCGTGCGTGCGTGGGTGCATGTGTTCGTGTGAGTGTTGCGTGCATGCAGTTCGTGTGCATGCGTGCATGTGTGTATAATCACCACACCAGCTCCTGTGTGTTAAAACAGACGGCTCAGCATACCAATACAAGGCCACCTTGTCCGCTGTGCCCGCGGTCATGACTTCGAACCACCGTCCAATATTTTTTTGTCGTTTGTTTTCATTCTTACTAGCAAGATGCCCGTGCGTTGCACGTAACATCAAGATGCATTTGTATGACTAGTTTATCTAGTGAGAGAAAAGGATGACGAGGGAAGGCCTTATTTGCAAATGTGGAGAGGTGTGTGGGTACCTTTTTGCAAAATTGTCATAGTTTCTTTCCTATCCGTCAGATATAAATCGAACAACCTATATTGCAGGATGGCAGGCACACCATCATCACCAACTCTGTTTTTTATAAGAGTGTATTTTATTCCTACTCTTATAAAAAGCATAGTCGGTGATGATCGTGTGCCTGCCATCCTGCAATATAGGCCATCCGATCTATATCTGACGGATAGGAAGGAAACTAGGGCAATTTTGCAAAAAGATACCCACACCCCTCTCCACACTTGCAAATAAGGCCTTCCCTTGTTCATCCTTTTCTCCCACAAGATAAACTACTCATACAAATGCATCTTGATGTTCCGTGCAACACATGGGCATCTTGCTAGTATTTTATAAGAGTGTAGATGTAGAGTAGATACAAGTCGACGGGTGGGCCCGATGGTAGTGAGATAATGTGATGCAACACTAGAGGTGCCATGTGGAGCGTTTAACTGGTCAACTAGTCGTGTCTTGAGCAAATACAGAGTTGTACGGTGAGCCCGTGACTGTATAATAACCACAAAACATAAATGGTGACCGTAATGAGTGGATTCTGAAGCCCAATGTACGTATCGTGCTTTCGCTTCAAATACAATGATCGTCACTGTATATACCGCGAGAGAGAGATGAAACATGCGTGAATGTGCTGGGGTCTTCCTTTTAGAGGACCTGGAGATAGTTTGTGTGCGTACGTGAAAGGGGCGTAGAGGGGGGGTATGCGATGGAGAGAGAGATGCTCTTAATTTATCTTTATTATGACTAACTTTATATATAGTATAAAAATATACAAATTCACAGTGCAGAATAAATATCATTGTGGGCACCATGCAATGCAAGCGATCATACTCCTCCATATAACTTTGTAATGTTGTATATATGTAGAAATTCTAAAATATTTTTTTGGCCACACTTTATTCAAAAGGAATGTTGTATGCGAAATAAACGTGAATAGAGGGACTTTTAGAACAATGGGGTACGTGATGTAACATGTGTGAATGTGTAGTTGATGCATTTGGCAGGGCCTAGAGAGGTATGTGTGTGTATTACGTATTTGAGAGAGGCATGGATAGAGGGGCCGGCCGGGGGGGGGGGGAGAGATAGCACGAGAAATGAGAGTAGTCTAGAGAGAGAGACGAATATGACGTCACGGCGAGAGATTCCCTTGAGTGTGTATATGCAAGGGGGAAGTGGATAGAGGCACCAGGAGAATATTATTTTGTGTGTGGTGTTTGTGTTGGTATGTGTGGGTGTGAGAACATAACGAGACGTGGGGGCAGAGGGTGTGTCACCGCGTGAGGTCCGGTGGGTCGGGGTGAGGCCCTTCGTTCGGTTCCGTCCTACGCCACATTGGTTGGCCCGTGACGCATTTAGGGAGACCCATGGATGACTAGTCGTACAAGACAAAGATAGCATAATTGTGAAGGACTCTATGTCCACTGACAAAGCCGGCTAGGATTTGTAACCCTAGGTTCTCGGACTAAGGTAACCCCTTTATCTCTGATATTACTATTCATCCAACCTAACTTTAAGGGGCATCATACAGAATGCTCTGCTAGAATCATACTCGTCGATTAGGAAGAAAGGTGTGAGACAATGCGTGAGAGACAGGCCTAAAGATAATGTGCGTACAGGAGACACGTAGGCAGGTCTATTTATATAGAAAGGGTCGATGGGGATTGTGTGTGTATGCTTGCAAGAGGAAGAGTGCTTGTGATAAAGGTTAGTGAAAACAGTCGTAAATGGTTACGAGAGGGAGGGAGGGTTATATCGAGAGCATGTGTGCGAGAAAGACACCTCGGGAGAGAGTGTGTGAGCATGTGTGAGAGACCACCGATGGAGAGTGAAACTACACGTACAAGACCGCTGTACACATTGATTAAAGATATAAATTATATCCAAATATTAGGATGGGATCATGATATTTGCAATTTGCGTAAGCAACAGTCATTGATCCATCAGACATCTAGATTCTATCGAATTTCAGCATGTCTATGTTATTATTCGACACAATTGATCCACATAGTTAGTATTTTGAACTCCAGACAATGCATCGCTTTAGCAATCGAATATAAACGTGAGTATAGTTCATGTTGTGTGTGTAAAGCACATTATACATATGAAAGTTACACAATGAACATTATAAATGCTACCTATGAACTAGCATACATTTGAATTCAACTTAAGGTGGTTTAAAAAAATCAAATTCAACATGAAGTCCATTCAATTATTTGAATTTGATATCATGGCATTTGTAAATCATACCTAAATTATGGGGCCACCAATCTTTGCTCTGATTTTGTACATAATAGCATATGTAGTCGTGTACAAAATAGATTCAAATTTAGCTCCTCCATTCCAAAATAATAGTAGTTATAGGATTTTCAAGTGTCAAAATTTCAAAAAGAATCGGATAATTTAATGAGGTTTTCAAACATACAAGGTCAAATTTAACGTTGTCTATTTAGGTCAATCCTCAAACTTCAAGAGTATTCTAAACGTGAATGCTTGTGTTTCAAAATTTCGAACGAAGCACCAAAAGAGCCTCTACTCGCCCGAAACCGCGTGAGACCAATGTTTGGTAGAACAAGGAAATTACTTTTCTAATAACTCCGACCAATGAAACCTACCGGCCCGACGTCCAAAGGTCTAAACCGGGGTAGGTTTGTAGCTTCATCTAGACAACACGCAACCGCCTCTGAAAAACATTCATACACAATGGCCGCCTAAGCACACATGCTCACGGCCGAAATCGCTCTTGCCCACTATTTGGGACACCTGGGATTACCATCCTACCCCCGACCCGCAGTAGGTCCGAAATTTAAGAGGGGGGCAAAGTTTGTATTTTCCCCAAATTTCAAACAAGCGCGTCCCATCTTCTGTTCAAAAAAGCCAAAACCAAGCGCATCTGAGACCGAAACATGGTTCTCCCCCCACCCTCCCGCCCACCCGTCCGATTCCCCATTCGTACTCTGTGGGCGCAAAAACTACCTCTCCACCAGCCGCGAAACCCCGGCGTCCTCCATCCGCCACCTCATTCCACCCATCAACCGCCACCCTCCTCCATCACGCCGGAGCCGATACCCCGACGTCGTCGTCCACCGCATCCTCAACCGCAACGCCCTCCACGGCTAGTAGTTGAAGCCGAGGCCGAGCCGTCCGTACCCGAGCCAGTTCAACCACGCCATCCTGCGCCTCACCGCTGCTGCTCCAACTTCGCCACCCTCTACCGCACTGGAGCTGTTCCTGCTACACCATCCTTCACCGCCTCGGATCTGCTTCCCCTCCGCCGATACGGCCACGGCAACACAGTCAACAATTTGGCCATGGGTTCGTCCAAGCCTGCACCCTCCTCCAGAACATCGGTTTGCCCGGCAAAAAGAACAAGATCGGCGCGACATGTGGAGGCGACCACACCGGAAACCGAAAATGGTACTCCTCTTCCCTTATTCGTGCAAATCTTACGTGTCTGCTTGCACGGTATTCATCCCACAAAAGACACTAGTTGACCGCTTCTTCTTGATACTAGATGTTCTTAGTAACTCGCGATGCACAAGGTTTCTCCTCATATACTATTTCACCTTAGCTAGAGGTCCGTCGCCCCCCTGAATTTCAATTCCTGGTCAGTTGATTCCCAATTAACGGAAGCATTCCCCGGCGTAACAGGCGCTACTCCGCCTATTACACCGGGGAAGCAGCGCCTCAGTGTTTATCTTAGGGGCGTGTGGGGCCTAGAGATACTGGCGCCCGATCTGGAGGTCGGCCGGGGTTAAAGGGATGGCCTGGGGGCGCTGCCAAGCTCGGCGGTGGTGTGAGGTCGAGGGGAGGGGGGCGGAGGCAGGGGTCTGGGCTGGTGGTCGCTGGCGGTTCGAGAAAGATCGTCAACAGTGACTGGCGGGAGGTAGACGAAGGCCATCTGCCCGTTCCTTATAGATCGGACGGTACATTAAAAAAATCGACTAACCTATTTATTTCCAGTCGATTGTTATCTTGATATGACCACATGTGGTGGTGTGCTGGAGGAGTACCTGCATTTCCTGTGATCATATATTACAAAATCATACGGAGTAGAATCTAATTTTGTTTGCCATGCAATGTTGTAGAGCTATCATATGTCTCCTGTCATTTATTTTTCAGCCACCTGCTATCTGCTACTTTTATAATGCACTAGTTCTGCACACACTTCACCCATACTCTCACTATTGTGTTTTTATGAAAGGGTATTTCAGACTCTGCTACTATGAGAGAAGCAAAAAAGAAAAGAGAGAAGTCGCTCCAGCATCGTACGCGGATAGGCCAGACACGTTTCAGCCTTATAATAGGTTTAGTGTCAGCAGATGGAGACGGTAAACGTAGCTCTGGAGTTGATGACCTCGCTCGCAATGAACCACCATCCGAGGTGCTTGCTTTAACTTCGCGGTGTCATATGTGGTTGCATGTTCCATATGGTGTCTAGCTTGTATTCGAAAGGCCGAAGTTGGTCTTTATTAAGATAAGCAAAGATATTTTTTACATGAACCACCATCCCGTGAGCACCAGAAGACAAATAGCTAGTCAGGACACTGGCCGAGCCAGTGACAAGCCCAGCAAAGAGAGGCATCACCTGGAAGCCAACTAAAAAGCCGCGATGGTGGCGAAGCAGCCCGCCTCCCACCAGGCTCTCAGGTCCTAGATGATCATGCTCACCCCTCCAGCCGAATGTCTAGCTTGTATTGCTTCCAATTTGGTTAAATTACATCTGCTTAGCTTACACATTATACCTTTGAATATGACATGCCTTTCTGTTTTTGGTACATACTAGTACATCTGTGTATTAACCATGTTCTTACATCAAACCAATGTTCTTGTGTATCCCTCATCAATCACTTATGATGAGGCAGTCAGGCAAGTGGATTACTCCTCATTTAAAGAATGCAGCGTCAGCCTCCCGACATGATTCTCAAGAAACAGCAAGGCTAGATGAAGATAGTGAACGTAGCTCTGTAGTTGATTACCGCATTTCCCCTACACTAGCATCGTAGGTGCTTGCTCTAACTTGGCAGCGTGATATGTGGTTGCATGTTGCATATGGTGTCTACATTGTAATTCTTCCAAGCTGGTTAAACTGCATGTGCTATTCTGATTAGCTTATACATTACACCTGTTAATGTGACATGCCTTCCTGTATTTAGTACATAGTACATCTGTTTATTAAGCATGTCCTTACATAAAACTATAGTTTTTTTGTATCTCACGTCAATCAATATGACGAGACACCTTTAGTATATGCAGTGCGATATTAGTTGCATCTTTCATATGATTTATAGCATGCGCTGCTTCTAATTTGTTGAAATTCCATTTATGATGGGACGCTTTTAACTTGGCAGAGTCATATTGGTAGCATCTTTCATGTGGTGTCTAGCTTGCATTGCTTCTTATTTGTTGGAATGGTTTCTGCTTAGTTTACACAAACAGTTGCGAACATGCCATGCCGTCCTGTTTTTCGTACATATTCCATCCTGCTATCATGTGTTTGCCTTACATCAAAGTAGTGATTGTTAGTATCATGCATGAATGAGTTCTGAAGAGAGAATTTTATTGCTTTTTCTTGTCGGTTTTACTTGAAAATTCAAAATCAATAAAGCGGAAGGAAGTTAGCAAGGCAGTGGATAAAGGTGCTCCTTCCAAACGGAGGGCCTCTACAGTTTCTACTCCTCCACCCCCCCAAGATGATTTCCAAGACAACACATGCATAGACACTCAACGTAGGCGTGTTTATGATGAGCACGTCTCCCCTAGTGCACCATCACCGGTGCTCCCTCTAACTTGGCACTGTTATATGTGGTTGCATGTTATGTGTGATGTCTAGCTTGTATTGCTTCTAATTTTGTTGAATTCCATCTGCTTACTTTACACATTATACTTGAATAAGACACGTGTTCCTGTTTCTAGAACATACAATATCTGTCTATCACACCATGTTCTTACATCAAATTACTACTGTTGTCTAACCTGCAACAATCACTTAAGACACGTTTGACTTTGGAGTGTGATATAGGTTACATCTCGCATTCTTTTCTAGCTTGTACTACTAATTTGTTGAAATGACACTTATGACGAGACAATTTTAACTTGGTAGAGTGATATTCGTTGCATCTTTCATATGGTGTCTAGCTTTCATTGTTTCTAATTTGTTGAAATGCCTTCTCCTTAGTTTACACATCATAAGCTGTGAATATGCAATGCTGTGAATATGCAATGGCACTAATGACGAGAGACCTTTAACTTGATAGTGTGATGTTTTTTGCATCTTGCATATGATTTATTTCTTGTACTGCTTCACATTTGTTTAAACGGCATTTATGATGAGACACTGTTAACTTGGCAGAGCGAAATTTGTAGCATCTTTCATATGGTGTCTACCTTCCATTGCATTGCTTCTAATTTAGTGAAATGTCTTCTGCTTAGTTTACACATCATAGTTCTGGTTATCTCATGCCATCCTGTTTTTCTTACATATTACATCCTCCTATCATATGGTTGTCTAACATCAAAGTTCAGTTCGTCTGTATCACGCATCAATTTGTTCTGAAGAACTAAATTGTTATTTGTTTTTCTTGTCGGCTTGACTTAACATGGCACAGAGAAAGAGGATGCAAGACAGAACGACAGGGAAAGGGAAACAGAAGATTCTTGCAGATTCTGCTGGTACTGATGATGCAATAGAAGGTCAAAGTCTAGTGGAAAATTGTACCGACAGGGTATCCTGTGCTAAACAAGCTGCAGAACAAGCCAAACAGAAACAAATAGCTGCCACCAAACAAGCAGAGATAGCCCTAGTTGTTGCAACACCTTCCACAGTACACCAGCTGCACGATTTACTCGTTTGTCAACTCAGCTAGCAGCACGTTCCCAAGTTCCCTTGCCACCTGACACTACTTCTGAAGCACTCTTGACACAAGATGAGTTGTCAAGATCAGATGAACTTTGTGAGCTTCAACAGCAAGAAGGTAGTTGCTGGAGTCAAGTTACAGTTGCATGCTTCTTTATATGTAGTCTCACAGCTTGATGTACACTAACACTTCCTATGTTTGTTGTTGGACTAGCACCTAGGCGCAAGAGGAAACAAACATCAGGGATAATGCTCGATAGGTTAACTAAATCTAGAGGAGGAAGAATGGAGATCCGTTTTGAGGCAGGTTTAAAAAGGCCCCGTGATGGTACAGAGTCGGCCAAGTTAGTATCAGAGGCAGCGGTTGCTGTTAGGTGTCATGTACGTATCCTCCCAACATGGATTCAGTACAGGAATGACAAAGACGAAACCTAGTTCAACACCTTCCTCGACCATTTATCTGTAAGTATGGTTATGTATGGAAACTAGTAATATCGTCTTGCTCTATCCAATACTTTCAAGGTTGCTGATAATGAGACTCCCATAATTTTCAACAGATGAGGTTCAAGTTGGATAGCCAAGATGATGCAACCAGACAAGCTTGCACCCAGGTTTTCAAGTCTGCTCTGTGACAGTATCGGTATAATTTGAGGAAAACTCACTTTGAAGGCAAGGCTAATAGTGAACTTGCCCAAACATCTCCAGTGGAAAATATATCTGATGAAGACTGGAGAGGCCTCGTTAAACACTGGTCCGATCCGAAGTATCAGGTACATTATATATATGTGATCAGATCACATGTTGAAGTCCTATTTACGCATGTGCCACACAAATCTATCTTCTTGTAGGTGAACTGTTCAAAGAACAAGGCCAACCATACGAAAGTGAAATTCCAACACACGACAGGATCTCGTAGCTATATTGCACATTGCGAGGCTCTTGTAATTAGCTGTTGTTTCACTCTTTTTGTTATACCATATTATCAGATCTATATTGACTTGTTCCAAATGCAGAGGAAAGCCCGCAAGGACCTAAAAGTACCTGAACCAAATGCTGTGGAAATCGTCAAGGACTGTCACACCAGGAAGAAGATGGGCATGACTACACCAGTCAAAGCCGCTGTTGTAAGTCCTTAATCCTCATGCCTTTTAACTAGTTACTCTGGCTTGTGCCTTGAACTGCATGGTTTGCAGCCAATGTCTATTACTCTTTTCAATTTTATACAGAATTGTCTTAGCGTATCATTGCACCTTACAAGGTTTAAAAGAGAGGAGTGATGTTCCTTTGATCTTGACCTGTAATCTAGTTCCGTGCTGGACTTGCCCACACAACGTTACAATTGCCTATTTGTCTGTTCTCAGTTGTTTTGTGATATGAATGATGTCATACTATGCTTACCGTATTATAAACTTCGTCTCTTTATCCTTAGCCCTCAATACAATGTGAAGAAATAGACAATACATTAGTGATGGTACATGGTCATATGTTTGGAACCTGGGTTTATTATGTACTTTGCAATAAAATACAACTATTATTTTACATGGGTTCACCAGAATAAGTTCTATATATAGACCAAAGCTATTTTGTTTGGTTTTGCTGCCTCCTTAATATATTCTGTTCTGGTGCTACTAATGTAAAACCTCAACTTTTCAGCAAGCTATGGAAAAATGGTGGAACCGCCACTTTCTGAAGGTGGTGAGGCAACTATAACCGCAATGTCAGCTCTTGCTGCAGTGGGTCAGTACCTGTCCACTAACAGTGCCAAAAGCACGTTCCTGCGTAATACTGGCTTGGTTGTTAAGGCAATCTCGTCCAAACTGCCTCATGATCAAGATATGCAAGCTCAAAACAATGTTGTATTTGCGCTCCAGACACAAGTCCATTCCCTAACGGAGACCCTTTGTCAAATAAGGAGAGACATTGTTTGATGTTGTCAAGATATGCATGGTTTTGAAACCAGACTAACAGACATTTGCTATGTTGTTCAGGAGCCTAGGAGAACTGAAGGCGAAGGTTATGGTGCTCCATCGGACAATACAACATGAAAATGTAACAGTTAGGTCAAATGAACTGAGCTTCTGAACTTCTGGTGGTGCATTTATCTGCTAGACTGTTAACTTTTATGCCAGCCTTCCTTTTGTTTTATAGTTGTAATTTGTTTTGGTGCGATACAAAATTTGTTCTTAACGTGCAGCCATCGGCTGAAGAAAACAGCAAGCCATTTTTGTATAGTGTAGGGTGTTCCCTATATTTGCACTGGTGGCGAACTTTGATGCCCACCGGTTGTAGTTATCATTGGCCTCCTACGGGCCGTAGAAATAATGGGCCTTCTACGGGCCATAGAAACAATGGGCCTTCTACGTGGCATAGAAACAATGGGCCTTATACGGTCCGTAGACACAATGGGCCTTATACGGGCCGTATACACAATGGGCCTTCTATGGGCCGTATCATCGATGGGCCTTCTACGGGCCGTATGATCGGTTGGCCAAAGATGGGCCAATAACAGACCACATTACGGCCGTAAATGGGCTAGAGTTGAAATCGTCCGTTCATAGGCCGACCATAACGGGCCACCATTAATCGGTTGTATTTTGATGACGCTATGAAAACGGACCAACGTATTAACGGGCCACAAATGGGCCGACTGTAACCACGGGCTGAATTTGGCCCACAAGCAGAAAATGACAGTAACGGGCCGTAAGTAAACGAATGTGGAAATGAGCCCAAGAATAAATGGGCCCCGAGAAGGCCAAAAGATAACATGGGCTGGAAACGGCCCAACGGAATAATGGGCCGTTAATGGGTATAAAGTGATACACTGTTCATTACGGCCCAGTTTCACCATGTGCCGTTAATGGGTATAAAGTGATACACTGTTCATTACGGGCCAGTTTTACCACGGGCCGTTAATGGGCCGAGAGTAATAAGGGCCTCATATGGGCCGAAACACGTCATGGGCCATACATGGGCCGGAAGTTAAAACGGGCTGGAATTATATTGGATGGCCCAGATGACGCTACTGGGCCTAATTCGGATAGGCCGTAAAGGGGCCCTGGGTTAGCAGGCTGTAAATGGGCTATATGCGAACAGGCCGTTCACAGGCTTGCCGTGGGCCGGCCCGCCACCTTTTGACCAAGTCAAACGGACCGGCCTTTTCACAGGAATGGGCCTCTGTTGGGTCGTGCCACTTGTCGACATATCATTGGCGCTTTGGGTCCAATTAGTGGATGATATCTGTCCCAACGGTGTGCCGACACGTGTTTCCTCCAGCCAATGATGATTTTACACGTGGAAAATCCCCATTGGTCGGGGCTGTTAACGGGTTATCGGATCCAAAACCGGACCCGATAGCTTAATGGTGTTCCGTTACGGTGGATGCCACGTGTCGGTCACCCCTGACGAAAGCACTTATGTGACGTGCGATTTATCGTCATGGAAGTGGACACTTCCGTGATGATAATTTTGGTAATGTCATGGAACACTTCTACGATAGCACATGTATGACTATCTTGATTCTGTCATAAATTTGTCATGGATGTACATGCATGACAGAAAACGTGACCTACTTTGACAAACACGTATCGTCACAGAAGTGTATTTTTTTGTAGTATATGCTCCATGGCGTTCAAAACATTTTTGAAGTCCCGATTCTAAGCCGTAAAGCATGGTGCACTAAATTATCAAGTAGTCATCATACCGAGTTTGTAAAATGTTCATAACGTCTGCATTTGCTCCTGCAACAGGTTCGTCACGTAGTGGTGCATCAAGGACATAATTCTTCTGTGCAGCAATGAGGATAATCCTCAGATCACGGAACCAGTCCGCATCATTGCTACTATCATCTTTCAACTTAGTTTTCTCTAGGAACATACCAAAAATAAAACAGGGGAGCTATACGCGAGCTATTGATCTACAACATAGATATGCAAATACTATCAGGGCTAAGTTCATGATAAATTAAGTTCAATTAATCATTACTTAAGAACTCCCACTTAGATAGACATCCTCCGAGTCATCTAAATGATCACGTGATCCATATCAATTAAACCATGTCCGATCACCACGTGAGATGGAGTACTTTTTAATGGTGAACATCTCTATGCTGATCATATCTACTATATGATTCACGTTCGACCTTTCGGTCTCAGTGTTCCGAGGCCATGTCTGTACATGCTAGGATCGTCAAGTTTAACCCGAGTATTCTGCGCGTGCAAAACTGTCTTGCACCCATTGTATGTGAACGTAGAGCTTATCGCACCCGATCATCACGTGGTGTCTCAGCACGACGAACTATCGCAACAGTGCATACTCCGGGAGAACACTTATACCTTGAAGTTTAGTGAGGGGTCATCTAATTATGCTACCGCCGTACTAAGCAAAATAAGATGCATAAAAGATAAACATCACATGCAATCAAAATATGTGACATGATATGGCCATCATCATCTTGTGCCTTTGATCTCCATCTCCAAAGCACCGTCATGATCTCCATCATCACCTGCTTCACACCTTGATCTCCATCGTAGTATCATTGTCGTCTCGCCAACTATTGCTTCTACGACTATAGCTAACACATAGTGATAAAGTAAAGAAATTGCATGGCGATTGCATTTCATACAATAAAGCGACAACCATAAGGCTCCTGCCAGTTGCCGAGAACTTCTACAAAACATGATCATCTCATACAATAATGTATATCACATCATGTGTTGACCATATCACATCACAACATGCCCTACAAAAACAAGTTAGACGTCCTCTACTTTGTTGTTGAAAGTTTTACGTTGCTGCTATGGGCTTCTAGTAAGAACCGTTCTTACCAATGCATTAAAACCACAACGATTTTTCATCAAGTGTGCTGTTTTAACCTTCAACAAGGACCGGCCGCAGTCAAATTCGATTCAACTAAAGTTGGAGAAACAGACACCCGCTAGCCACCTTTATGCAAAACAAGTTGTATGTCTGTCAGTGGAACCGGTCTCATGAACGTAGTCATGTACTGTTGGTCCGGGCCGCTTAATCCAACAATACCGCCAAATCAAAATAAGACATTGGTGGTAAGCAGTATGACTATGATCGCCCACAACTCTTTCTGTTCTACTCGTGCATATCATCTATGCATAGACCTGGCTCGGACGATGCCACTGTTGGGAAATATAGTGTCACGGCATATCCGCGGCCAGCTATGGGATTGGGTGGTCCCTTGATGGTTCGGAAGGGGGACGTCGCGTTGCACAAAGAGAAGATCAGTGCATGGCAGCATGGCAGAGAGCACACAAGTAATTTACCCAGGTTCGGGCCGCCGCGAGGCGTAAGACCGTACTCCTGCTTTGGTGGATTGATGGTGGAATGAGTGTGGTGGTGAGTAGTACACTTGCCCGGCAGGGCTTGCCTCGGGGCCGTAGCAACTACGCGCGTATGGTGGCTTGGGTTCATCAACTTTCCAACCTTCTGACCCCTCCTACAAGTGCCATGGGCCTCCTTTTATAGATTAAGGGGTCACCATAGTGGCAAAGTGGTCATTATCCACTGATATGATAGCAAACAGTGCTATCATACCTAACTCTACGGGCTGACAGGGTGCATAAAATGCGCCACTTAGTGTCACATCACTGGTTGCCCGACAAGGCCTGCCGGGCTATCCTGCCAGCTCCGTGCCTGTTCCCTTGACATGTCGCAGGACGGGTGTCATCTATGGGTTTCTCCTATAGGAAATGGGCGCCATGCGGTGAATGGCTGCCACTTAATCATCTTGCAGCTTGACACCGCACTGATTGACGATGTGGGTCATGTTTGAGTGGTTGGCAGGGTGGTTCAACCCCTGTGAGCCCCGGCAGGCTCTGTCGGGGATCCTTGGTTGCTTGCTTCTGGTGGTGGCCTCGCCCTTTGCCGGGCTCGTCTGCCCGGCAAGCGAGGCCCTTCTCTTGCCGATATCTTGCTGCTCTGGCTCGATCATGGTCTCTCTGAGCTGCATGTTGATTCTTCAAATCTCTTGGCTCTTCAATCTCTAACTTGAGCTGGTGCTTCAATATTGATCTTGTGCCTGTGCACAGTTGGGCAACAGACCCAGGGTTTGTTGCACCGATAGAAGCCCGCGGGGCTGCCCCGAACACGCTGCTGAGCGTCATCGGGGTATGGCCTAATAAGTGCACAGACAGGATCTCCGAAGGGGTTGGCCCCTTGAGGTTTTCCGTTGCTGCTTCATTAGTCTTGATCTTGGGATGGTTTCTGTTTTCCTCGCGCGTTGCGCGTGGTGTCGTGGAAGAACTTGGATTGTGGCCCGCGGATTCTCCTCGCCCCATGATCACGGGGCGAAAACCGCCATCCCACCTGCCCCCCGTTTTGCATGCACCTCGCCACGTGTGCCACATGCATTGGGCGTGGTAGGTGGTGGATGCGGAGGACACGGGGAGGAGTGCTATGGCTGAAAACCGAGCGTCGATGGTTGGAGTAGAGGGGCGGCCTCGACCCTTAGAGGCATAGTTGGTGCAGAGGGGCCGTATTGGAGGAGAGGGGCGGCCGTTTCTCGTAGGAGAGGCCAGTGCCCTGCACCGTTTCCCTATAAAAGGGGTTGGGGTAGTGTCCTTCTACACACACTTCTTCTTCTCCTCTGTGATCCTTCTCTTCTAGTCATGGCGCGAGGGCGAGGGGGTGGTGGTGTTCCGGCGGTGGCGACGAGGGTTTCTTCTCGACAGCATGCCCCTCCTCCCCCGGATCCTGAGGCAGCGAATCGTCCGCAAGGAGGGGAGGAAGGGGACATGGTCGTGGTCGCCGTGGTGCTCGAGGAGGAGGAGGGAGGGACGGTGCCTTGGCGGCGCTTCCGCCGGCGTCTCTTCCCCCGATGGAAGGCCACGTTGGTGACCAACCTCGGGATTTCGCCATCAGGCTGTACAAGCCCGTATGTGGTCACCTTCGCCTCCCAACTCTCTTTGCGCGAGAGATGGAGCTCGAGCAACCACATGCTCTACGGCTGCACATGAGGGGATACGGGGATGGAGGTATGAGGGTTGATGTCGATTTCCCTGCTCCTCATGTGATGTATCTTCGCCGCGGCTGGAAGACCTTCCCCTGTGCCCATGGCTTCTCGGAGGGGCACGTTCTCCAGTTCAAGTTAATGGAGAACGGCCTGCTCTCCGCAAGATCTTCGGGCGCTCGGATGCTCGCTTAAGGTGCTGCACGGAGAGCTTGACCGACGACGAAAGCTCCTCCTCGAGTGAAAGTGATGAGAAGGACAGTGACGGCAATGACGACGGCAGCAGACGGAGGAGCGACGACTCTGACTCTGGCTGATCGTCGCCCGCACCATCTTCATAAGGCGGCAACACCATCATCTGCATCTACATCTCCTCCCTGGAAATTTGATTTGCCGGGGAGTTGGGTGCAGAGGTGTGGATGGCGCTTCCGGGCTCCTCCAGCAGCCTTCCAGCTGGACTCTGGCAGGCTTCCTCTCAGGCTGCAGCCCTGTTAGCCCTGCCGAGTCCTGCTGGCCCTGGTGACGGTGGTTTGACGGGGCCGCCTTCTGCCGTGCTCTCCATCGGGGCGTTCCCTCGTGCTTCCGCTTCCCTTGGGCTGCCTCTCCTGGAGCCCGATGAGAGCGGGCCGAGCCTTCGCTCAGGTGCTCCTTTTGCCCCCCCTCACCTTCGAGGGCTGCACCTAGGAGGAGAGGGATAAGAAAGTGCATTACGGAGCACTTATCTATTTTCAATCTTAAACCTATATGCAATTGCCAAATTTTAATTCAAACAATGTAATCTCTTGAGTCCATCTTTGTGTCTTGTAACGCCTGTACTTGTATAAACATATGAATTAAAAAGATGAACCTTGTCGGGAACCCATGCATGTGTATGTACATGCAGAGGTGGAATGCCTCTTTAATAAAAATAAACGAGTTTTCTCCGGCAGGATATCCTGCCGGCACCTGATACGTCTCCAACGTATCTATAATTTTTGATTGTTCCATGCAGTTTTATTATCAATCTTGGATGTTTTATAATCATTTTATAGTCATTTTATATCATTTTTGGTTCTAACCTATTGATATAGTGCCAAGTGCCAGTTGCTCTTTTTTCCATGTTTTTTACATCACAGGAAATCATTATCAAACGGAGTCCAAATGCCACGAAACTCCACGATGATTTTTTACGGGCCAGAAGGAAGGCAATGGGCCCTAGTTGCACCTGCACTAGTAGGAAAAGGGGCTTTTACCCCGGTTTGTAAGGGCCTTCTGTCCCGGTTTTCGAACCGGGACTAAAGGGTCGTTACTAAAGCCCTAACCCTTTAGTCCCGGTTCTTACACGAACCGGGACAGAAGGTCCTCCATGTGGCCGCTGCTGCCAGCCCAGGCAGGGGGGCCTTTGGTCCCGGTTGGTGCCACCAACCGGGACCAATAGGCAGGGCCTTTTGTCCCGGTTGGTGTCACCAACCGGGACCAATAGGCATCCACGCGTCAGCATTTTAGGGGCTGGGGTTTTTGTTTTTTTTTTGAAAGGGGGGGGTTGGGGGGTTAATTTAGGTGTTTCATATATTGTGTTAGCTAGCTAATTAATAGAGAGAAGTTTCCTCTCTTATCTCCGTGCTTGGTCGACGCTACGTACTATATAAGTATGGAGAGGACTAGACACGCTAGCTAGTAATCAAATGAAGGAAAGAGAAGATCGTCATGAACATATGCATACATAGAGAAGTGATATCGACCACCTCTCCTTCTCCGAGAGATTGGTCGAACAACAAGTTCTCGTATATCTATCCGACACTACCGGCTACATATATACAGTAATTATCTCTTACAATACAATCTCCTAATTAAATTGTAAGAACACAGGGTCCACATAGTATTCTCCGTTTTCAGCGATCACGTGGTCAAGGAAGAATGCCGCCAATTCCTCTTGAATTGCTCGCATACGATCTGGTGCTAGGAGTTCATCCCGCTTCCGAAACATCTAATTTGAAGAAGGGGTCAATACATATATATATGAATAAATGAAACTCAACAGAAATGATGGTAATAAAATAAAATTGTGAATATTATTGCTTACGCACTTCATATTGTTTGTCAGAGTAGCCCCGCTCACAGGTCGTGTAGCGGATGGACTCGCAAACGTAGTATCCACAGTAATTATTCCCGGGTTCCTGCCACAACCACTTTACAAGAAATAGAGGTCAATCAAACTGATAAGCAAGCATGCTAAATGGTATTGATGAAACTAGCACTTGAATCACTAGGAGATGCGCGGAACATGCTACTATAGTACTTACTTTCGGGTGTTTAAATTGCAGCTTCTTCGGCAGTCCCGGAGCTTTTGTGGTGAATTTTCTCCAAATCCTGCCAGACAAAGAAAACAATTACTTGATATCAGGAAATGAACAAAGTTGCTAATATGGTGGATAATGATCGATTTAACTTACTTCTCGAGCATTTGAGTCATGTTCGCATAGTCCTGGGGATCTTTTCGTCTCGAGTCTAAGACGGTTACTACTCCCTGCTCAAGCTTAATCTCTAGGAGAATATAGTGGAAGCTGCGCATGCATGCATAAGTCATTAATTAGATTACCATAACCTAGACTAATAAGGGAAACCGAATATGCACAAGACAGTAGCACTCACTTGAAGTTGTAAGGAAAGAGTATTATATCTTTGTTTTGATTTAATACCAACGATCGTAGCAAGTTGGCCTCGGCTTCTTTGGCATGTTTTTCAACCGTATATGCATCTATGAGATTTGTGTTAATGAACCCAATATCACCGATTTTTCTTTTCTTCAATTCGGCGATCTTCAATCTGCATAATATAGTGAGGATAATTATAAATACATGCAATGAAAGAGCTGACCTATATAGAGAGACTTAATGACAAAAGTACTACTACTTACAGACAATAGAAAGTGATCGTTGTTTTATCGAGGGCCTTTTGATTGTAAAACTGGAAGAAATCCTCAAATGGAACATTCAGCAGTTCAATTCCAACGAGGTCATGCTCCGGTTTAACTCTCAGCGTCAAAGTATTCATCCCATCAGACTCTCTACAGGTTTTCATGTACCAATCATGTAATCTTCGCATCATCGTTGTTAGAGATCCTTCATCTTTGACGAGAGGCTTCCCGTAATGGTATTTGTGTTCGTCCACCTCCATGATTTCATAATGTACATCGTCGGGCAGGTAATCTCCAAGATTGCTATAACCGGCCACCATCCTCGGATCATTAGCGACGATGTCTTTTGACACCTTGAGCGGGGGGCACGATTGGTTCGCTTGTTAGCCGAGCTGGGCAATTTTTTTCCCAGCTCGTCGTTCTTTTAACCTTTGATCACTGACAGTACTTCCCGACCGCTCCGCTTCGGCATATGTCTTTGCAAGAATGCGCTCATAGTTGCCTCTCGGCGGAGACTTTGGTGGTTTTGTCAGGGCAGCCAGAGTGTGCTTTGCTTTCACTGGATCTACCTTCTCCTCCGGAGGTGGATGTTTCTTTGCTTTCACCACTTCAAAGAAGTTTGTCACTTCGGCTCGCACGATCTTCCTGGTTTCCTCCTCGGTCCTCTCGTATGGTAACTTCTCTGGAGTCTTCGGAGAAGGACTGAATCTGTATTGCCTCCCGCCTCTGGCAGCTGTACTGCTAGACACCAGCAGAGCAGACGGAGCGGCTGCGGTTGTCTTCTTTCCTTGCTTACGAGGCGGAGGAGAAGGACTACCACGCGCCGGAGCAGCCGGAGCGGCGGCGGGTCTCTTCCGCCCTTGCTGACGAGGCAAAGAAGGAGGAGGCTGGCTGCTCTGGCGTGCCGGCGCAGGCGGAGAAGGAGGCGGAGTGCCGCCACGCGCCGGAGAAGGAGGATGAGTGCCCTGATCACTCGCCAGAGGAGGAGGCGGAGGAGGAGGCGGAGTGCTGCCACGCGCCGGAGAAGGAGGCTGAGTGCCCTGATCACTCGCCAGAGGAGGAGGAGGCGGCGGCGGAGTGCCCTTACTCGCCGGAGGCGTCCAGTTCGGAAGGTTAATGAGCTCCTTCCGCCATAGGCACGGAGTCTTCAGAGCTAAACCCAGCCGAGTCTCCCCTTCACCGGTAGGGTGGTCAAGCTGGAGGTCCTCAGATCCCTCCATTATTTCATCCACCATCACCCTAGCATATCCTTCTGGAATCGGCCGGCAGTGGTAGGTTGCTTCGGGTTCAGGAGGTAAAACAGAGCCAATAGCCGCCTTGACTTTGAAGTTCTGCCATTCCGCCATAAGGTGGCAATGTTGAGACTCCGTGATAGCATCCATGGGGTAGCTAGCAGGAGCCGTCAAGACATGCTCCAGCTGAAGCAGCTCGGTGGAAGCCACGCTGCTTCTCCACTGAGATGGCGGGGTAGCTTCGGGGGTAGTTTCGGCATGTCGATTGCCGTCTCGTTCCTCTAGCGCTTGAACCCTTTCGTGCAGCTTCTGAATTTGGGTCTGCTCCATTTTTTCCTCCTCTCCTGGCTTTTGTAACCGCCTGCGTCCAGAAAACCAGCCTTCCACGGAACGGAGCCTGGCGTGCCTCGTGTCCATCCAGGGTGCTCAGGATTCCCGAGGGCCATTGTGAGCTCGTCGTTCTCTCTGTCTGGAATGAACGCCCCTTCCTGCGCTGCATCGATATATTGCTGAATCTTCTTGACTGGTATTCTCAAAAGCTTGTTCGTCCAAACGCACCTCCCTGATACAGGGTCCAAGGTTCCGCCAGCCCCGAAGAACCAAGTCCGGCAACGGTCTGTCCAGTTCATTGTCTGTGGTTCGATCCCCTTTTCAAGCAGATCATTCTCAGCCTTGGCCCACTTAGGCCTGGCTTTGAGGTAGCCACCTGACCCCGTGCGATGGTGAAGCTTCTTCTTCGCCGCATTCTTCTTGTTTGTCGCTGACATCTTCTTACTCTTTTCCGATGTCTTGTGGGCCACAAATGCGGGCCAGTGATTTCTGATCTTCTCATACTGGCCGATGAATTCTGGTGTCTCTTCTATGTCGACAAACGTTTTTAGCTCATTCTTCCACCTCCGGAATAGGTCTGCCATCTTCTTAAGAGCATAAGACTTGATTAATTGCTCTTTAACTGGCTTCTCCGGATCCTCCTCTGGCGGTAGGGTGAAATTTGCCTTCAGCTCAGTCCAAAGATCATCTTTCTGCATATCATTGACATAAGACACCTCAGGGTCTTCCTTCTTAGGCTTATACCATTGGTGGATGCTGATCGGGATCTTGTCCCTAACTAGAACCCCGCACTGAGCAGCAAATGCATCCTTTGTCCAGATGGGTTCAATCGGTTGGCCGTCGCTCGCGATTGCTGTGATCTCAAACCTTTCATCCGAGCGCAACTTTCTCTTCGGGCCTCATCTCTTTACCGAAGTTGTGCTCGATCTGGAGGGCTAGAAAAAAGAAGAAAGACGAGTGTTAATTAATATGTGTACATACCAAAACAATGAATGCATCAATTAGCTAATCAGCACAGGCTTAACTAATATATTTACCTGGCCGGACTCTGTTCGGTCACCGGAGCCGTCACCACGGGCTCCTTCTTGCACCAGCATTAGGTCACCGGAGCCATCATAATCATGTCTTTCCTCCTCCACTCTTCGATCACCGTAGCCTGCTTC
The DNA here is from genome assembly GCF_002575655.3 of Aegilops tauschii subsp. strangulata. NCBI lineage: Eukaryota > Viridiplantae > Streptophyta > Magnoliopsida > Poales > Poaceae > Aegilops > Aegilops tauschii. The sequence goes on along the minus strand of NC_053041.3, from coordinate 553,600,280 downwards.
TTCACCCTGTTCTTCGAGACCATCATTGTCGTTAAGATACGACAAGATATCACCTCCGGCTAAGATTATGTCCCCCAACACCTCTTCTGCTTGCTCGTCTCGTCCGTGCTCCATTGTTTCTGCAAATATTACAACATGGCAATTATTACACAAACATGACAGCAGGTGGATATATTAGTGCAAACGTAGACCTAGCTTATTCTGGGTTTGGGGTGGCCTCGGCAACGCTTCAAGGGTAGGGGCGCGGCGGGAGGGGGTAGGAGACCGACATCGTTTTTTTCTAGGGTTTGGGTGTCCTCGAGAGTTTTGGCCGAGCGAGAGGGCCGGGGGGTGCTCCCGTGGTATAAGTTATCACGGTCGAGAGGGGGTATAAATATCGACCATCCATCATGTCGAAGTTATCTGGGAGGGAGTTATATATATCGACAACGACGACATACATACATGGGAAAATAATGTTATCGGGGAGGGGGTATATCGACCCCCCCACGTGTTGAAGTTATCGGGAGGGGGTTATATCGACAACGACAATGAACGTACATGGGAAAATAATATTATCGGGGAGGGGGTATATCGACCCCCCCTCGTGTTTAAGTTATCGGGAGAGGGGTATATCGACGACGACAGACCCGATAAAACATAAGAAAACGAAGAAGAAACAAAAAGAGGAGAAGAAGAAAGAAATAGAGGAGAAGATCGAAGAAAAAAAAAGAGGAGAAGAAGAAAGGAATAGAGGAGAGAAGAAGAAAAAATATAATTTTTTCTATTTTTTTCTTCTTCTCTTCTATTCCTTTCTTCTTCTCCTCTTCTTTTTCTTCTTTTTTCCTCTTTTTATTTATTTCTCCTCTTCTTCCTCTCCTCTTCTTCTCCTTTCTTCCTCTTCTTATTTTCCTTTTTCCTCTCATTCATAAAAAAATGTTCAAATAGAAAATTTCGAAAAGAAGTAAAGGTTTTGCCTAATGCATTGTTCATATGAATATACAAAAATTTGCATATTCTACAATAATTAATATCACCAAAAAAATCTATGAACAGAAAACAATCCTAACTTTTCTAAAAATCTATCTTTTGCATATATACATGAACATATATATACACAGAGAACATATATACATTTTTATAAAAATGCAAAAACAAGACAGGGAGGAAGGGGGCAGTGCCGGCCCTGACCAAGGCGACGGCGGCGCGTCGGGGTAGGGGCAGAGGCGACGGCGGCGTGGTCAGGGCAGGGGCAGAGGCGTCGGCGGCGTGGTCGGGGCAGGGCGAGGCAAAGGCGACGGCGGCTTGGTCGGGGCAGCTGGGGCGACGACGACGTGGTCGGGGCATAGGCGCGCGGCGTGGTCGGGGCGGGTCGCCGGCGGCGTGCTCGGGGAAGGGGCGGCTGCACGTCGACGAGGCAGCAAAGGGCGGCGACGGCGTCGACGGGGCGAGCTCGGGCAGCCTGGCGGCGTCGTCGGGGCGGGGGAACTGATGCAGAGATGAATCTGAAAAACGCTAAGTGTTTTCTTATATACTGAGAGCATTGGTCCCGGTTCGTGGCACCAACCGGGACCAATGCCCCCTTTAGTCCCGGTTGGTGCCACCAACCGGGACCAAAGGCCTCTTTTCAGCAGCCCAAAGGGCGGGAAGCGGCGGCCTTTGGTCCCGGTTGGTGGCACCAACCGGGACTAAAGGGGGGGCATTGGTCCCGGTTGGTGCCACGAACCGGTACGCATGCCCCCCTTTAGTCCCGGTTGGTGGCACCAACCGGGACCAAAGGCCTCTTGCTGCCCGCGTCGCGGCCAAAAGTTTAGTCCCACCTCACTAGCCGAGGGGCGCCCGCACCAGTTTAAAAGCCCCGGCGCGGCTGCTTCCTCGAACTCCTCTCTATAGCAGGATTCTGGGCCTAACTTTGGCGCACTTCCCGTTGAGCCTTCTAGCCCTTCTGGGCCTGTATTTGCAAACCTGAGGGTTGGAAGGCCCAGCGGGCAGCGCCCCAACAATTTTTTTTGTTGTATTTAGTTTTTTTGTTTTCTTTTTTGCTTTATTTTTTTTGTTTCTACTTACAACAAAAAACTTATTTATTTTATTTTGTTTCTAATTACTTATTTATTTTACTTTATGATAATTCTTTTTGCTATTAAAGTTTCTATCAAAAAAAGTTCTTTATGAAAATTCTTTTTGCTGTATTTAGTTTTTTTGTTTTATTTATTTTGTTTTGTTTCTACTTACAACAAAAAACTTATTTATTTTATTTTATTTTGTTTCTAATTACTTATTTATTTTACTTTATGATAATTCTTTTTGCTATTAAAGTTTCTATCAAAAAAAGTTCTTTATGAAAATTCTTTTTTGCTTTTAATGAGTTTGAACAGAAAATACTTCGATAATTTTAGTTGCACCAATTTTATATGATTTTAGTTTCAATAATACTAGAGGTTTCTTATAATGTTTTGAACAGAAAATACTTTGTTAATTTTAGTTTCATAAATTTTATTAAAGTTTATTTTATTTTGTCGTAACACAAGAAGTCCGGCGTTGTAATAAGTTATTAAAAATAAAAAAAGAGGCGCAATGCTCGTTGATTAGCTTCAAGGCTTTCGGAATAGTGTAGACTGCACTGCACATAGCTCCATGCAGTCTACCTTATTCCTCAAGGCTTGAAGCTAAGCAACGTGAAGGTGAGCATTGCGCCTCTTCTTCATCGTCTCTGCACTCAGGGCTTATAAACCGCTCCTAGTGCCTCTCAGCTAGCAAGGTGGGACTAAAAAACTGCTTAGTAAGAAACTCTAGTACCGGTTCGTGCCACGAACCGGTACTAAAGGTGCTTGTGGGGCCACAGCCTCATTAGTACCGGTTCGTGGCACCAACCGGGACCAAAGGGTGGAATTGGCCGGTTCGTGCCACCAACTGGGACCAATGGCCTTGCATAGCAACGTGGTGGTGGGAGTCTAGTCCCACCTCGCTAGCTGAGAGAGAGCCGCACCTGTTTATAAGGTGCGGTGCGCCTGAGCTGCTGAGCTCCTCTCTAAAGCAGGCTTACGGGCCTAACCTCTCTGTACATGCCTGTGGGCCTACTGGGCTTTCTGTGGGCCTGAATCCTGGCCCATGGATTGGTTTCTAATCGTATTCAGGCCGTGGTGGCCCAGTAGGTGGCATAATTTTTAATTTTTGGCCTGTTATTTTTCATGCATTTACTAATTATTTTGAGCTATAAGACCCTAAAATTGAAAAGCATTTCAAATGAACTCTGAAAAGGTTGAAAGTTGGCATGGTATCATCATTTCATCCACATAGCATGTGCAAGAAAGTTGAGAGGGTTACGGCAAAAACTAGATGCACTTCGGGTACAAAACGGACAATGGTATCATACTCGTCTGTTACAAAGTTGGCATGGTATCATCATAATAGTTGCGGGAGAAAGTCTTCACTTTTTCTTCGCTTGTGTCATTTGCTTATTGCGCCATAACCATGGAGAATCTTCATCGTTTATCAGGATGCTTGGGTCAGCCTTGACTTTTAAGGGAGGAATTTCATGAAACTTTTCATAATCTTCAGACATGTCTGTCTTGCCCTCCACTCCCACAATGTCCCTTTTTCCTGAAAGAACTATGTGGCGCTTTGGCTCATCGTATGATGTATTCGCTTCCTTATCTTTTCTTTTTCTCGGTCTGGTAGACATGTCCTTCACATAGATAACCTGTGCCACATCATTGGCTAGGACGAACGGTTCGTCAGTGTACCCAAGATTGTTCAGATCCACTGTTGTCATTCCGTACTGTGGGTCTACCTGTACCCCGCCTCCTGACAGATTGACCCATTTGCACTTAAACAAAGGGACCTTAAAATCATGTCCGTAGTCAAGTTCCCATATGTCCATTATGTAACCATATTATGTGTCCTTTCCCCTCTCGGTTGCTGCATCAAAGCGGACACCGCTGTTTTGGTTGGTGCTCTTTTGATCTTGGGCGATCGTGTAAAATGTATTCCCATTTATCTCGTATCCTTTGTAAGTCAATACAGTCGAAGATGGTCCCCTGGACAACGAGTACAACTCATCACAAACAGTGGTGTCACCTCTAAGACGTGTTTCCAACCAACTGCTGAAAGTCCTGATGTGTTCACATGTAATCCAGTCGTCACACTGCTCCGGGTGTTTGGAGCGCAGACTATTCTTGTGTTCATCGACATGCGGGGTCACCAAGGTAGAGTTCTGTAGAACTGTGTAGTGTGCTTGAGACCAAGAATATCCGTCCCTGCATATTATTGAGTCCCCTCCAAGCGTGCCTTTTCCAGTCAGTCTCCCCTCATACCGCGATTTAGGGAGACCTATCTTCTTAAGGTCAGGAATGAAGTCAACACAAAACCCAATGACATCCTTTGTTTGATGGTCCATGGAGATGCTTCCTTCTGGCCTAGCACGGTTACGGACATATTTCTTTAGGACTCCCATGAACCTCTCAAAGGGGAACATATTGTGTAGAAATACGGGCCCCAGAATGACAATCTCGTCGACTAGATGAACTAGGATGTGCGTCATGATATTGAAGAAGGATGGTGGGAACACCAGCTCGAAACTGACAAGACATTGCGCCACATCACTCCTTAGCCTTGGTATGATTTCTGGATCGATCACCTTCTGAGAGATTGCATTGAGGAATGCACATAGCTTCACAATGGCTAATCGGACGTTTTCCGGTAGAAGCCCCTCAATGCAACCGGAAGCAGTTGCGTCATAATCACGTGGCAGTCATGAGACTTTAGGTTCTGGAACTTTTTCTCTGGCATATTTATTATTCTCTTTATATTCGATGAGAAGCCAGTCGGGACCTTCATACTGAGCAGGCATTCAAAGAAGATTTCTTTCTCTTCTTTCGTAAGAGCATAGCTGGCAGGACCTTCATACTGCTTTGGAGGCATGCCGTCTTTTTCGTGCAAACGTTGCAGGTCCTCCCGTGCCTCAGGTGTATCTTTTGTCTTCCCATACACGCCCAAGAAGCCTAGCAGGTTCACGCAAAGGTTCTTCGTCACGTGCATCACGTCGATTGAAGAGCGGACCTCTAGCTCTTTCCAGTAGGGTAGGTCCCAAAATATAGATTTCTTCTTCCACATGGGTGCGTGTCCCTCAGCGTCATTCGGAACAGCTAGTCCGCCGGGACCCTTTCCAAAGGTTACGTGTAAATCATTGACCATAGCAAGTACGTGATCACCGGTACGCATGGCGGGCTTCTTCCGGTGATCTGCCTCGCCTTTGAAATGCTTGCCTTTCTTTCGACATTGATGGTTGGTCGGAAGAAATCGACGATGGCCCAGGTACACATTCTTCCTGTATTTGTCCAGGTATATACTTTCAGTGTCATCTAAACAGTGTGTGCATGCGTGGTATCCCTTGTTTGTCTGTCCTGAAAGGTTACTGAGAGCGGGCCAATCATTGATGGTTAGAAACAGCAACGCGTGCATGTTAAATTCCTCCTGTTTGTGCTCATCCCACGTACGTACACCGTTTCCATTCCACAGCTGTAAAAGTTCTTCAACTAATGGCCTTAGGTACACATCAATGTCGTTGTCGGGTTGCTTAGGGCCTTGGATGAGAATTGGCATCATAATGAACTTCCGCTTCATGCACATCCAAGGAGGAAGGTTATACATACATCGAGTCACAGGCCAGGTGCTGTGATTGCTGCTCTGCTCCCCGAAAGGATTAATGCCATCCGCGCTTAAACCAAACCATACGTTCCTTGGGTCAGCTGCAAACTCAGCCCAGTACTTTCTCTCGATTTTTCTCCACTACGACCCGTCAGCGGGTGCTCTCAACTTCCCGTCTTTCTTATGGTCCTCACTGTGCCATCGCATCAACTTGGCATGCTCTTTGTTTCTGAACAGATGTTTCAACCGTGGTATTATAGGAGCATACCACATCACCTTCGCAGGAACCCTGTTCCTGGGGGGCTGGCCGTCAACATCACCAGGGTCATCTCGTCGGATCTTATACCGCAATGCACCGCATACCGGGCATGCGTTCAGATCCTTGTACGCACCGCGGTAGAGGATGCAGTCATTAGGGCATGCATGTATCTTCTGCACCTCCAATCCTAGAGGGCATACGACCTTCTTTGCTGCGTATGTACTGTCGGGCAATTCGTTATCCTTTGGAAGCTTCTTCTTCAATATTTTCAATAGCTTCTCAAATCCTTTGTCAGGCACAGAATTCTCTGCCTTCCACTGCAGCAATTCCAGTACGGTACCGAGCTTTGTGTTGCCATCTTTGCAATTGGGGTACAACCCTTTTTTGTGATCCTCTAACATGCGATCGAACTTCAGCTTCTCCTTTTGAATTTCGCATTGCGTCCTTGCATCGACAATGACCCGGCGGAGATCATCATCATCGGGCACTGGTTCCTCTTGATCTTCAGCAGCTTCCCCCCCTTGCAGCATCATTGGGCAGATCGTCTGGTTCCTCTTGATCTTCAGCAGCTTCCCCCATTGCAGCATCACCGTATTCAGGGGGCACATAGTTGTCGTCGTCCTCTTCTTCTTCGCCGTCTTCCATCATAACCCCTATTTCTCCGTGCCTCGTCCAAACATTATAGTGTGGCATGAAACCCTTGTAAAGCAGGTGGGTGTGAAGGATTTTCCGGTCAGAGTAAGACTTCGTATTCCCACATATAGGGCATGGACAACACATAAAACCATTCTGCTTGTTTGCCTCAGCCACTTCGAGAAAATCATGCACGCCCTTAATGTACTTGGAGGTGTGTCTATCACTGTACATCCATTGCCGGTTCATCTGCGTGCATTGTATATAATTAAGTGTGTCAAAAACCATTACAGAACATCATGAATAGATAATTAAGTGACCAAATTAATAGAAGTTCATCATCACATTAAAACCAAAGTACATACATAGTTCTCATCTAACAACATATATATAGCTCTCCAGAGCATCTAATTAATTAAACCATACATTGAAACTATGTAAAACATTTCAATGCGAAAACAAATGCGATCATAATCGCAACCAAGGTAACAATTGATCCAACGGCATAATGATACCAAGCCTCGGTATGAATGGCATATTTTCTAATCTTTCTAATCTTCAAGCGCATTGCATCCATCTTGATCTTGTGATCATCGACGACATCGGCAACATGCAACTCCAATATCATCTTCTCCTCCTCAATTTTTTTTACTTTTTCCTTCAAGTAATTGTTTTCTTCTTCAACTAAATTTAACCTCTCGACAATAGGGTCGGTTAGAATTTCCGGTTCAACCACCTCCTAGATAAATAAATTCTATGTCACGTTGGTCGGTATATTTGTCATAAACAATAAATGAACCAAATAGTTATAAAAAGATAATATATACCACATCCGAATCATAGATAGGACGAGGGCTGACGGGGGCGGATACCAAAACCATCGCACTATGTAATAAGAAGGAATAATAAAAGTAACAAAATTAGACAAGTATCTATCTAAAGTAAGAATTTTTTTCCTTTCAGAAAGAAGATAAGAACAAGAGGCTCACCACGGCGGTGCTGGCGACGAGATCGGCACGGGCGATCGACGGCGGTGAAGACGGGGACGGGACGTGACGGACCGCTAAACCTAGACAAATCTCGGGGAAAATGGAGCTCGGAGGTCGAGTTTCGAGAGGAGAAAGATTAACTAGTGTGGCTCAGACATTTCATCGAACACCTCATGTGCATAGGAGGTGAGCTAGAGCACCCAAATGCCCTCCCCTCGCTAGCCAGAAAAAACAGAGCACTGTGGAGTGCTCTGCTGTGGTGATGGGGTATATATAGAGAACTCATTGGTCTCAGTTCGTGGCACCAACCGGGACTAAAGGCCTTTGGTCCCGGTTGGTGCCACGAACCTGGACCAATGACCCCCTTTAGTCCCGGTTGGTGGCCCCAACCGGGACCAAAGGCCATGTGTTGCCCCGCGTCAAAAGTTTAGTCCCACCTCGCTAGTTGAGAGGGCTCGAGAGTGGTTTATAAGCGCTGCTGCGCCCGCCCTCTCGAGCTCCTCTCAACTGCAGGCTTTCGGGCCTAACCGTTCTCTTTGCCTGTGGGGCCTACTGGGCCTTCTATGGGCCTGAATCCTGGCCCATGGATGGGTTTCAAGTCGTATTCAGGCCGTGGTGGCCCAGTAGGTGGCATAATTTTTTATTTATTTTATTTACTATAAAAAATGAACATAGATGCGCCTATAGAGAAAATTCAACCTAAATTCATAATAAATTTCTATGAAATTCAAAGAAATTTACTGTGAATTTAGGTCAAATTCCCTGTATAAGGGCATCTATTTTCACTTTGAGAGGAGCTCAACAAGGCAGAGAGGGACGGGCTTATAAACTGGTGTGAGCGCCCTTCGGTTGGCGAGGTGGGACTAAACACTGGGCGTAACTAGGACCAGCCCTTTAGTCCCGGTTTGTGGTATGAACCGGGACTAAAGGGTGGTGGGCCAGGAGCGTGGCCCATTGGTCCTGGTTTGTCCCACCAACCGGGACCAAAGGGGCCTGACGAACCGGGACCAATGCCCCCACGAGGCCCGACAGGCCCCTGGCCGCACGAACCGGGACCAATGCTCGCATTAGTCCCGGTTCGTGACTAAACCGAGACTAATGTGAATATTGCCCTGTGACCAAAGCCCAGTTTTCAACTAGTGCTGGGGGTGCCCCGAGGGGGGCACAACCCACCAGGGCGCGCCAGGAGGCCCAGGCTCGCCCTGCTGGGTTGTGCCCACCTCGGGTGCCCCCCAAACCGCCTCTGTGCTCTATAAATACCACAATATTCCAGAAACCCTAGGGGGCATTGACATATTCATCCAGCCGCCGCAGATTCCAAAACCACCAGATCAAATCTAGACACCATCACGGAGGGGTTCACCCATTGGTGCCTCTATGATGATGCGTGAGTAGTTTTTTGTAGACCTTCGGGTCCGTAGTTAGTTGCTAGATGGCTTTTGAAGTCTACTACACAACCTTCTTCTTGTAGACGTTGTTGGACCTCCAAGTGCAGAGGTTTGTAGGACAGTAGCAAATTTCCCTCAAGTGGATGACCTAAGGTTTATCAATCCGTGGGAGGTGTAGGATGAAGATGGTCTCTCCCAAACAACCCTGCAACCAAATAACATAGAGTCTCTTGTGTCCCCAACATACCCAATACAATGGTAAATTGTATAGGTGCACTAGTTCAGCGAAGAGATGGTGATACAAGTGCAATATGGATGGTAGATATGGGTATTTGTAATATGAAAATCTAAAAACAGCAAGGTAGCAAGCGATAAAAGTGCGTGTAAACAGTATTGCAATGCTAGGAAACAAGTCCTAGGGTTCATACTTTCACTATTGCAAGTTCTCTCACCAATAATAACATAATTGGATCATATAACTATCCCTCAACATGCAACAAAGAGTCACTCCAAAGTCACTAATAGCGGAGAACAAACGAAGAGATTATTGTAGGGTACGAAACCACCTCAAAGTTATTCTTTTGGATCGATCTATTCAAGAGTTCGTACTAGAATAACACCTTAAGACACATATCAACCAAAACCCTAATATCACCTAGATAATCCAATGTCACCTCAAGTATCCGTGGGTATGATTATACGATATGCATCACACAATCTCAAATTCATCTATTCAACCAACACAAAGAACTTCAAAGAGTACCCCAAAGTTTCTACCAGAGAGTCTAGACGAAAACGTGTGCCAATCCCTATGCATAAGTTCAAAAGGTCACTGAACCCGCAAGTTGATCACCAAACATACATCAAGAGATCACGTGAATATCCCATTGTCACCACAGATAAGCACATGCAAGACATACATCAAGTGTTCTCAAATCCTTAAAAACTCAATCCGATAAGATGACTTCAAAGGGAAAACTCAATCCATTACAAGAGAGTAGAGGGGGAGAAACATCATAAGATCCATCTATAATAGCTAAGCTGGCGGTACATCAAGATCGTGCCAAATCAAGAACACGAGAGAGAGAGAGATCAAACACATAGCTACTGGTACATACCCTCAGGCCCGAGGGTGAACTACTCCCTCCTCTTCATGGAGAACGCCGGGATGATGAAGATGGCCACCGGAGAGGGATTCCCCCATCCGGCAGGTTGCCGGAACGGGTCTATATTGGTTTTCGGTGGCTACAGAGGCTTGCGGCGGCGGAACTCCCGATCTAGGTATCTTTCTGGAAGTTTGGGGTTATATAAGAGGTGTTGGAGTCGGGAACAAGTCAGGGGGGTCCCTGAGGCGGCCACGAGGCAGGTGGCACGCCCAAGGGGGGTAGGGCGCGCCCCCCACCCTCGTGGTGGCCTCGGGACTCTTCTGGCCCACTTCCGGTACTCCATGGGCTTCTTCTGGTCCAAAAATGATCTCCGTCAAATTTCATCTCAATTGGACTCCGTTTGGTTTTCCTTTTCTGCAAAACTCAAAAACAAGGAAAAAAACAGAAACTGGCATTGGGCTCTGGGTTAATAGGTTAGTCCCAAAAATCATATAAAATAGCATATAAATGCATATAAAACATCCTAGAAGGATAATATAATGGCATGAATACTTCATAATTTATAGATACGTTGGAGACATATCAGCATCCCCAAGCTTAATTCCTGCTCGTCCTCGAGTGGGTAAATGATAAAAGAAATAATTTATGAAGTGTGAATGCTAGCAAGTGCATAAGTTTGATCAATGATAGTTCCAATCACTTTTTCTAGCATAAGAGTAGCTCATATCATAAAGCTTCTCATGATCAAGTAACAAGCTATTCACATGTTAAAGTATAGATCATAAACTTTCTTGAAAACTAACAAACAGTTCTCAGTCATCAAACAATTGCAATTCATCTTATTTTCAGGAAGGGTCTATGTAACAGCTTTGATTTAGCAAATCCCACATACTCAACTATCATATAGTCTTCCATGATTGCTACCACTCAAAGCATATTTTTAGAACAAATAGCATCCAGTGAACACAGAGAAAGATAGGGGCTTAATGTTTCGCCTCCCAACTTATTTATCATATAGATAATTGTCAACAATAATAATTCATGATCAAATATATTTGAATGGCATATATGCTTAGATCTTTCCCCATCACATGATGCTTGCCAACTAAAGAATAGGTTGGAATGAGAAGGAATACTACTGACTCTTGCATAAAAGTAAAAGATAGGCCCTTCGCAGAGGGAAGCAGGGATTTGCAGAGGTGCCAGAGCTCGAAGCTAAACAGAGATGAAAATAATCTTGAGAGGTATGCTTTCATTGTCAACATAACGACCAAGAGTTCCCAATATCATCCATACTAGATACATTACAGGCAGTTCCCAAACAGAAAGGTAAAGATTTTACTCCCCCTCCACCAACAATCACACTCCACGGCTTGTCCAAAACAACGGGTGCTGTCCAACTATCAACAATCCTGGGGGAGTTTGTTTAAATTATTTTTGAATTTGTTTTTGATCTTTTGATCATAGGACTGGGCATCCCAGTTACCAGCCATTTTCTCGTGAATGATGAGCGGAGTCCACTCATCGTGAGAATAACCCACCTAGCATGGAAGATACTGACAGACCCTAATCGCTACATGAGCGATTCGGGCATACAAAACAGATTATTATTTGAAGGTTTAGAGTTTGGCACATGCAAATTTACTTGGAACGGCAGGTAAATACCACATATAGGTAGATATGGTGGACACTCATGGAATAAACTTGGTTCAAGGAATTTGGATGCACAAGCAGTATTCCTGCTTAGTACAGATGTTTTGGCTAGCAAAGGATTCTAAATAGCAAGCACCACATGTTAGAGGATCCATGACAATATAACTTCTATACAAATGTACCCAAGCATAACTCATTATGTTGTCTTCCTTGTCCAACTTCAACTAATTTGCTCAGGTTTGAAAATAATTAATGGGGCTCACAATCATAGAAGATGTCCAAGATAGTATATTTATATGTGACATCTCTCTTCCTTCAATATTCTTTCATGAATTGTTCAAGTGACCAATACAATGTTTGCTAACCTTCAAAAAATTTACCACCTCTACTTCTTATATGTGAAGGCATTACTCCCCATGGGAAAGGCATACGAAACATATATAATTTCAGATTTATGACATTCAAATCATTCAACCATTTACTCATAGGATATAAGTGAAACACACGAGTAAATGACAAACTACTCCAAAAGATATAAGTGAAGATCAATGAGTAGTTGAATAATTATGTAACTATGTGAAGACTCTCTAACATTTAAGAATTTTAGATATTGGGATATTATTCAAACAGCAAGCAAAACAAAAGAAAATAAAATGATGCTCCAAGCAAAACACATATCATGTGGTGAATAAAAATATAGCTCCAAGTAAAGTTACCGATGAACGAAGACGAAAGAGGGGATGCCATCCGGGGCATCCCCAAGCTTAGGCTTTTGGTTGTCCTTGAATATTACCTTGGGTTGCCTTGGGCATCCCCAAGCTAAGGTTATTGCCACTCCTTATTCCATAGTCCATCGAATCTTCACCCAAAACTTGAAAACTTCACAACACAAAACTCAACAGAAAATCTCAGGAGCTCCGTTAGCGAAATAAAACAAACCACTACTTAAAGGTACTATAACGAACTCATTATTTATTTATATTGGTGTTAAACCTACTGTATTACAACTTCTCTATGGTTCATAACCTCCGACACTAGCCATAGATTCATCAACATAAGCAACAACACACGGAAAAACAGAATCTGTCAAAAACAGAACAGTTTGTAGTAATCTGTATCAAACGCAAACTTTCTTTAACTCAAAAATTCTACCAAATAGGCATACCTAGATAATTTTTTACTGATCTACAGCAATTGGAATCAGTATTTTATCACGTTCTGGTGATTTTTAACAATTGTTTTCGTGAGCAGAAAGTTTCTGTTTTTTCAGCAAGATCAAATAACTATCATCCAAGAAGATCCTATAGGTTTTACTTGGCACAAACACTAATTAAAACATAAAACCACATCTAACCAGAGGCTAGATCAAATATTTATTACTAAACATAACCAAAAAGCAAAAACAAAAATAAAATTGGGTTGCCTCCCAACAAGCGCTAACATTTAACGCCCCTAGCTAGGCATGATGATTTCAATGATGCTCGCATAAAAGATAAGAATTGAAACATAAAGAGAGCATCATGAAGAATATAACTAGCACATTTAATTCTAACCCACTTCCCATGCATAGGGATTTTGTGAGCAAACAACTTATGGGAACAATAATCAACAAGCATAGGAAGGCAAAACAAGCATAACTTCAAAACTTTAAGCACATAGAGAGGAAACTTGATATTATTGCAATTCCTACAAGCATATGTTCCTCCCTCATAATAATTTTTAGTAGCATCGTGAATGAATTCAAAAATATAACCAGCACCTAAAGCAATCTTCTCATGATCTACAAGCATAGAGAATTTACTACTCTCTACATAAGCAAAATTCTTCTCAATTGGAATAGTGGGAGTATCATAAGAGACTCGAATACTATAAATTGTTTCCACGTTAAAAGAGTAGTGTTCAGAAAAAGGGTAATCATAATCATGAAAAGTTTTATAAATATAATCATCACTACTCTTTATAGCATAAGTATCATCACAATAATTATCATAGGTAGCAACTTTGTTCTCATCATAATCAATTGAAACCTCTTCCAAGATAGTGGAATCATTACTAAATAAAGTCATGACCTCTCCAAATCCACTTTCATAATTATCACAATAAGATTCAACATCCTCCAAAATAGTGGGATCATTACTTCCTAAAGTTGACACTCTTCCAAACCCACTTTCATCAATATAATCATCATAAGTAGGAGGCATGCTATCGTCATAAAAAATTTTCTCATCAAAACATGCGAGGCTAAAAATATCATCTTCATTAAGCATAGCATCCCCAAGCTTGGGACAAACATTAATTACAGCAAATATATTCTCAAACATGTCATTCTCATCAAACATAGCATCCCCAAGCTTGGGCCTTTTCATATCATAAGCATACTCACTCTCATCATTAATAGTATGGATAGCACCAATAGTATAGCAATTATCATCATCACAATGAGTAATAGGAGCAACATCATTTGGGAGGGATACCTTTCTACCTTTGCTTCTCCGTCTTTTCTTTTTCTTCTTCACATCATGTGTGGGTTTAACCCTCTCTTTTGAGCTCCTTATTAATGAGATTGGTTGAATAGAAAGCTCCTCCCCGTTACCTGATTCATCATAAGAAATAATAGGAGGATATTGGGAAGTCTCTTCCCTTTCATTAGTATTCTCTTCATCTTCTATTTGTTTTCTTGTCTTTATGTAATTGGCAATATAAGGATTTTGAATGCAATTCACCGCACAATACATAAAAATTTCTTCTAGATCAAAATCAAGAAATCTATCAAGATTAAATTTTGGAATACCTTCAGTTATACGTTTCATTTCTTCATACCCCAAAAGAAGACTAAGCTCTTTATGATGCTCGAGGGTAATCAAGTTATCACAATTTTTGGACACGATTTGATCATGAAACAAATAGCATTGGAGCTTTAAATGACCATGTTCATTGCAAAGTTCACAAGGATGGCGATAAATATTGAATCTTTCAGCACAATCATCTAGCCTTTCTTGCAACCATTTAGTTTCCCAATACTTATGCCTCTTGCAAAATCTATCTTCCCTATTTGGTCTGTACTTGCAAGCTCTTTGTATTCCACAAAAGTTGACATGCTTATAAGAGACATTTTCATCATGACTAGTGCAATCATCATTAGTACTATGGATATTCAAAGAATTCATACTAACAACATGGCAATCATGCTCATCATTCAAATATTTAGTGCCAAACATCCTAATGCATTCTTCCTCTAGCAATTGAGCACAATTATCGGAATCCTTATTTTCATGAAAGATATTAAAAAGATGAAGCATATGAGGCACCCTCAATTCCATTTTTGTAGTTTTCTTTTATAAACTAAACTAGTGATAAAACAAGAAACTAAAAGATTCGATTGCAAGATCTAAAGATATACCTTCAAGCACTCACCGCCCTGGCAACGGCGCCAGAAAAGAGCTTGATGTCTACTACACAACCTTCTTCTTGTAGACGTTGTTGGGCCTCCAAGTGCAGAGGTTTGTAGGACAATAGCAAATTTCCCTCAACTGGATGACCTAAGGTTTGTCAATCCGTGGGAGGTGTAGGATGAAGACGGTCTCTCTCAAACAACCCTGCAACCAAATAACAAAGAGTCTCTTGTGTCCCCAACACACCCAATACAATGGTAAATTGTATAGGTGCACTAGTTCGGCGAAGAGATGGTGATACAAGTGCAATATGGATGGTAGACATGGGTATTTGGAATCTGAAAAATATAAAAACAGCAAGGTAGCAAGCGATAAAAGTGAGTGTAAACGGTATTGCAATGCTTGGAAACAAGGCCTAGGGTTCATACTTTCACTAGTGCAAGTTCTCTCAACAATAATAACATAATTGGATCATATAACTATCCCTCAGCATGCAACAAAGGGTCACTCCATAGTCACTAATAGTGGAGAACAAACGAAGAGATTATTGTAGGGTACGAAACCACCTCAAGGTTATTCTTTCGGATCGATCTATTCAAGAGTTCGTACTAGAATAACACCTTAAGACACATATCAACCAAAACCCTAATGTCACCTAGATACTCCAATGTCACCTCAAGTATCCGTGGGTATGATTAAACGATATGCATCACACAATCTCAGATTCATCTATTCAACCAACACAAAGAACTTCAAAGAGGACCCCAAAGTTTCTACCGGAGAGTCAAGACGAAAACGTGTGCCAACCCCTCTGCATAAGTTCACAAGGTCACTGAACTCGCAAGTTGATCACCAAAACATACGTCAAGTAGATCACGTGAATATCCCATTGTCACCACAGATAAGCACATGCAAGACATACATCAAGTGTTCTCAAATCCTTAAAGACTCAATCCGATAAGATAACTTCAAAGGGAAAACTCAATCCATTACAAGAGAACAGAGGGGGAGAAACATCATAATATCCAACTATAATAGCGAAGCTCGCGGTACATCAAGATCGTGCCAAATCAAGAACACGAGAGAGAGAGAGAGAGAGAGAGAGATCAAACACATAGCTGCTGGTACATACCCTCAGCCCCAAGGGTGAACTACTCCCTCCTCGTCATGGAGAGCGCCGGGATGATTAAGATGGCCACCGGAGAGGGATTCCCCCCTCCGGCAGGGTGCCAGAACGGGTCTAGATTGGTTTTCGGTGGCTACAAAGGCTTGCGGCGGCGCAACTCCCGATCTAGGTTTGTTTCTGGAAGTTTGGGGTTATCTAAGAGGTGTTGGAGTCGGGAACAAGTCAGGAGGGTCCCTGAGGCGGCCACGAGGCAGGGGGGCGCGCCCAGGGGGGTAGAGCGCGCCCCCAACCTCGTGGTGGCCTCAGGACTCTTCTGGCCAACTTCCGATACTCCGTGGGCTTCTTATGGTCCAAAGATGATCTCCGTCAAAATTCAGCTCAATTGGACTCTGTTTGGTTTTCCTTTTCTGCAAAACTCAAAAACAAGGAAAAAAACAGAAACTAGCACTGGGCTCTAGGTTAATAGGTTAGTCCCAAAAATCATATAAAATAGCATATAAAACATCCTAGAAGGATAATATAATATCATGAATACTTCATAAATTTTAGATACGTTGGAGACGTATCAGCTTTCTCTCTCTCTCGCTAGATTCTCAATACAATGGTCTCTTGGATATCCATATGATGTAAGTCTTTTGCGGTGTGTTTGTTGGGATCTGATGAACTTTGAGTTTATGATCAGTCATATCTTTTTATATCCATGAAAGTTATTTGAGTTTATTTGATCTCTATATGCATGATCTCTTATAGCCTCATATTTCTTCTCCGATATTTGGGTTTTGCTTGGCAACATGATCTATTTATGTTGCAATGGGAAGAGGTGCCTGGTAGTGGGTTCGATCTTACGGTGCTCGATCCCGGTGACAGAAGGGGAAACGACACGTATGTATCGTTGCTACTAAGGATAAAAAGACGGGATCTATATCTACCGCCATATAGATAAACAGATCTTGTCTACATCATGTCATCGTTCTTATTGCATTACTCCATTTTTCCATGAACTTAATACACTAGATGCATGCTGGATAGCGCTCGATGTGTGGAGTAATAGTAGTAGATGCAGGCTAGAGTCGGTCTACTAATCTTGGACATGATGCCTATGTAATGATCATTGCCTGGATCGTCATGAGTATTCTAAGTTCTATCAATTGCCCAACAGTAATATGTTTACCCATCATTTGCTATTTTTCTCGAGAGAAGCCACTAGTGAAACCTACGGCCCCGGGTCTTTCTTCGCATATATTTGCCTTGCGATGTATTTTTCCTTTGCATTTTTATTCAGATCTATTAAACTAAAAATACAAAAATACCTTGCGGCATCTTATGTTTATTTATTTTATTTGGCATTTGATCTATCAATCTATTACAAATTATCTCACGTCCACTTGCCTATCTTGAGGCACCGTATCCCGGAAGGAATTGACAACCCCTTTAACTCGTCGGGTTGCGAGGTGTTTTTATTTGTGTGCAGGTGCTGTTTACATTGTGTTGCTTGGTTCCCCTACTGGTTCGATACCTTCATTTCATAACTGAGGGAAATACTCTACCGTCGCTGTGCTACATCATCCCTCCCTCTCCGGGGAAATACCGACGTAGTTCCAGCTGCCATCAAGGAGAATTTCTGGCGCCATTGCCGGGGAGAATCAAGTCAAGATAGCCTCCCGTCAACTTGCCAATTTCTGGCGCCGTTGTCGGGGAGGATCTTCAACATAACCAGCTTCCTAATCACAAATCTCATATCCTTGCAATTTACATTATTTGCCATTTGCCTCTCGTTTTCATCTCGCCCACTTCACAAAAAAATACCGTTTTATTCGCCTCTCTTTTTCTGTTCGCCATTTTCTTGTTGGATCTGTTTTTGAGTGCAATCTTATTGTGTGGTCATCATGACTGAAGAGAACAACAAATTATGTGATTTATCAATACCAACAACAATGATTTTATTGGCACTCCGCTTGCTCTTCCCGCCACTAGTGCAGAGACTTGTGATATTAATACTGCTTTGCGGAATCATGTTATGAAAGACCAATTTTCTGGTACTCCTAATGTAGATGCTGCGTCCCGTCTTAATACCTTCGTGGAATTATGTGATATGCAAAATAAAAAAGATGTGGACAATAATGTGGTCAAGATGAAATTATTTTCATTCTCTTTGCGTGATTCTGCAAAAATTTGGTTCTCTTCTTTGCCTCGCAATAGTATCGATTCTTGGAATAAGTGCAAAGATGCTTTTATCACTAAGTATTTTTCCTCCCGCAAAAATTATTTCCCTTAGAACCCAGATCATGAATTTCAAGCAACTTGAACATGAGCATGTTGCACAATCTTGGGAAAGGATGAAAATGATGCAATTGCCCAACTCATGGGTTAAATCTTTGGAGGATCATACAAAAAATTTATGCGGGGTTGAATTTTGTTTCTCATAATCTTTTAGATTCCGCCGCGGGTGGAACTTTTATGGAAATTATTTTGGGTGAAGCCACCAAATTGCTTGATAATATCATGGAAAATTATTCACTATGGCATACCGAAAGAGCTCCTACTAGTAAAAAAGTCAATTCGGTTGAAGAAATTTCTTCTTTGAGTTATAAAGTTGATGCTTTTATGAAATTGGTTGCTAATAAAAGTGCTCCTGTTGATTTTAATTATATGCCTTTGTCCACTTTGATTGAGGAAAATAGTGATGCCATTGATGTGAATTTTATTTCTCGCAATAACTTCAACAACAATGCTTATAGAGGAAATTTTAATCCTAGGCCTTTTCCTAGTAATTCCTCTAACAATTATGGTAATTCGTATGGAAATCAATCTTATAATAATAATAGGAACACCTCTGATCTTGAGAATAATATTAAAGAATTTATCAACACAGAAAAATTTTACACTTCCATAGAAGAAAAGTTGAATAAGAATGATGATTTGTCTAGAAGTGTTGATAGAATTGCTCATGATGTTGAAAATCTCAAGATGAAAATTTTTGTGCCTAAAGTAGATGAATCAATTAAAGATCTTTATGTTTCTATGGATGAAAGTAAGAAAAGGACTGCTATGGTTAGAGCTAAAAGGGAATTTTTAGAAAAAGCTTTTTCTAGTGATTATTCTTGCAAAGATGAAGATCTTAA
This sequence comes from Aegilops tauschii subsp. strangulata, assembly GCF_002575655.3. Lineage (NCBI taxonomy): Eukaryota > Viridiplantae > Streptophyta > Magnoliopsida > Poales > Poaceae > Aegilops > Aegilops tauschii. The sequence continues at coordinate 553,580,987 of NC_053041.3, read as the reverse complement.
AATGATTGGTGTTCTTCTATTGATTCCTTGTTTAGTAAAATTAAGAGCGATGAAAAGGGGACTGGAGAAGATTCAACTTTAGGTAGAAGGCGTCCCAATATTTCTGAGGGTGAAAATCTTGTTGAGAAAATTGATGAAAGTGGGCTTGGAGAGGTCAAAACTTTAACTAGTGATGTGCCCACTCTTTTGGATAACAAAGACTTTAATTATGATAGTTGCTCTTTGATTTATTGTATTTCTTTGTTGCAATCCATGATCAATTCACCCCATGCTTATGAACAAAATAAAGCTTTTACTAAACATATTGTTGATGCTATGATGAAAGCTTTGGAAAAAAGTTGGAATTAGAAGTTTCAATTCCTAGAAAATTGCATGATGAGTGGCAACCTACTATCAAAGTCAAGATTAAAAATTATGAGTGTTTTGCTTTGTGTGACTTGGGTGCTAGTGTTTCCACAATTCCGAAATCTCTATGTGATGTGCTTGGGCTTACCAATCTTGAGGAATGTTCTTTGAATTTGCACTTGGCGGATTCTACTATTAAAAAGCCTATGGGAAGAATTAATGATGTTCTTATTCTTGCAAATAGGAATTATGTGCCCATAGATTTTATTGTTCTTGATATTGATTGCAATCCATCTTGTCCAATTTTATTGTTTTTACGCACTATCGGTGTCGTGATTGATATGAAAGAAGGCAATATTAAGTTCCAATTTCCTTTGAGGAAAGGGGTGGAACACTTTCCTAGAACAAAAATCAGGCCACCTTATGAATCAATCATGAGGGCATCTTATGGATCTCGTACCAAGGATGACAAAACTTAGATCCTTGCTTTATGCCTAGCTAAGGGCGTAAAACTATAGCGCTTGTTGGGAGGCAACCCAATGAATAATTTTTTTTTTTGCTTTTTTTATTTCTGTTATTGAGTGTTAAAACAATTATGCTACTGGTATTATTGTGTTTTTTGTGTTTTAATTAGTGTTTTGTGCCAAGTAAAGCCTTTAGGATCTTCTTGGGTGATAGTTGTTTGATCTTGCTGAAAAAGACAGAAACTTTGTGCTCACGAAAATAATTTTCATAAATCACAGAAAAGAGCTTTTGCCCTGATTATTTTTGAAGAAGATTAATATACAAATTACCCTGGTCTTCCTAATTTGGAAGAATTTTTGGAGTTCCATAAGTATTCGCAAAAGTCAGATTGCTACAGACTGTTCTGTTTTGACAGATTCTGTTTTCTTTGTGTTGTGTGCTTATTTGATGGCTCTATGGTTTTCTTTGATGTGTTTTTGCCATAGAAAAGTTGGAATACAGTATATATAATACAAAAACAAAATAATAATTGGTCTGATGCAGCACTTATAGTAGTGATTTATTTTTCTTACACTAACGGATCTCACGAAGGTTTTGTTGAGTTTTGTGTGATTGAAGTTTTCAAGTTTTGGGTTATCTTACGATGGATGAAGGAAGGATGAAAAGAGCCTAAGCTTGGGGATGCCCCGGCATCCCAAGATATTATCCAAGAATGAGCAACCAACTAAGCTTGGGGATGCCCCCGAGTGGCATCCCCGCTTTCTTCCAACAACTATCGGTATTTTACTCGAGGCTATATTTTTATTCGTCACATGATATGTGTTTTGCTTGAAGCGTCTTGTATGATATGTGTCTTTGCTTGTTTAATTATTTGAGGGAGCTAAAATTATATCATGACTTGCTAGAATTGCTCTCTATGCTTCACTTAAATCTTTTATGAGCTAGGACTTGCTCTAGTGCTTCACTTATATCTTTTTGAGCACGGTGTGCTTTGTTATTTTAGAAGAAATGCTCTCTTGCTTCACTTAGATTTATTTGAGAGTTGGTAAATCTTGAAGAAATTCTCTCTTGCTTCACTTAAATTATTTTGAGAGAAAGAAAAAAATTGTTATGCTCATGATCTTCACTTATATTTGTTTGAGCTTATGAAAAGCAACACATGAAAATTAGTCCTAAAGTGACAGATATCCAAGAAGGATAAAGTTAAAGAAAATGTCATGAAGATCATTGGACAAAATAAACTTGATTCTTAGTAATAGTTTTGAGATATGATGACGTGATATGTGAGTTATGTTGATGAGTAATTGTTCTCTAGTAAGAATATTGGTGTTAAGGTTTGTGATTCCCTATGCATGCACGAAAGTCAATAATCATGCAATGAAAATTATATCCTACTTGTGGTGCATTATTTGGTGTTAATTATGCTTAATGCTTGTTTATGAGATTATTCGTTTCTTTGTTGGTCGCTTCTCAATATTTTGCTAGCCTTCATTTTGCACTAAGTATGATCTCTACTTGTGCATCCAAAATCCTTTAAACCATTTTTGCCACATGAATCCACTATATCTACCTATATGCGGTATTCTTTTGCCGTTCTAAGCAAATTTGCATGTGCCATCTCTAATTTTCAAAATAAACTTCTCTTTTGTGTGTTTGTTTCGCTCGCGGAACGGTAACGGGTGGCTAATATTTTCCATGTTCGATGTGTTATACTCAAGATGAGTGTTTATTCACTTGTCATTGCACGAGAGTAAGGCAAAGGTCTTAGGGATGCCCAGTCCCGAAATGCAAAAAATGAATTTACTTTATGTTGTCAAATAATAAATTCCTTGGAAAGTGTTGGTATGGAGGTCACCCATGGATACTGCTAGCCATGGAAAGTGAAAGAATGGTGGAAAAAGTAATAAACTTTATTTTCTATTTGGGAACCGCCTATGTCATATCTAGCATGGAAAGTGTTCGGAACTCGAAGTCATTTTCGTTGGTGGGATGGATACACCTCCCAAAATGTTTTTATCTCAAATTTTTCGCTTTGAGCTCTGGCACCTCTACAAATCCCTACTTCCCTCTGCGAAGGGCTATTCTTTTACTTTATGCAATTTTTATTTTGAAATTTGAGTCTCCATCTTCTCTCATAAAAAGCACCAACTAGGAGGCAATATGATCGTGCTCAGGTATTGGGTGTAGTTAATATTCGAGTGTGTTTCATGAATGGATCCATGTTTGAGCATGATGGGCTAGGGATAACTTATTTTAGCGTTGATATTTTCAAAGACATGGTTGCTTGTTGACATGCCTGAGTATCTAAATTATTATGTCAAAACTAGAATATTGCTTTGAATCACATAAAAGTCCAAATGTCCATGCTATAAAGAAAAGAATATGATTTGACTTGATGAACAGCACTCCACATCAAATATTCTGTTTTTATCACTTACCTACTCGAGGACGAGTAGGAGTTAAGCTTGGGGATGCTGATACGTCTCCAACGTATCTATAACTTTTGATTGTTCCATGTTGTTTTATTATCAATCTTGGATGTTTTATAATCATTTTATATCATTTTTTGGTACTAACCTATTGACATAGTGCCAAGTGACAGTTGCTGTTTTTTCCATGTTTTTTACATCGCAGGATATCATTATCAAACGGAGTCCAAATGCCACGAAACTCCATGATGATTTTATGGGCCAGAAGGAAGGCAGTGGGCCCTGGTTGCACTTGGGGGTTGCCCCGAGGGGGGCACAACCCACCAGGGCGCGCTAGGAGACCCAGGCGCGCCCTGGTGGGTTGTGCCCACCTCGGGTTCCCCCCGGACCGCCTCATTGCTCTATAAATACCACAATATTCGAGAAACCCTAGGGGGGCGTGGAAATATTCATCCAGCCGCAGAGTCCAGAACCACCAGATCCAATCTAGACACCATCACGGAGGGGTTCACCACTTCCATTGGTGCCTCTCCGATGATGCGTGAGTAGTTCTTTGTAGACCTTCGGGTACGTAGTTAGTAGCTAGATGGCTTTCTCTCTCTCTCGCTGGATTCTCAATACAGTGGTCTCTTGGAGATCCATATGATGTTACTCTTTTGCGGTGTGTTTGTTGGGATCTGATGAACTTTGAGTTTATGATCAGTCATATCTTTTTATATCCATGAAAGTTATTTTGAGTTTCTTTGATCTCTTATATGCATGATCTCTTATAGCCTCGTATTTCTTCTCTGATATTTGGTTTTTTTGGCCAACTTGATATATTTATCTTGCAATGGGAAGAGGTGCCCGGTAGTGGGTTTGATCTTACGGTGCTCGATCCCAGTGACAGAAGGGGAAACGACACGTATGTATCGTTGCTACTAAGGATAAAAAGACGGGATCTATATCTACCGCCATATAGATAAACGGATCTTGTCTACATCATGTCATCGTTCTTATTGCATTACTCCATTTTTCCATGAACTCAATACACTAGATGCATGCTGGATAGCGGTCGATGTGTGGAGTAATAGTAGTAGATGCAGGCAGGAGTCGGTCTACTAATCTTGGACGTGATTCCTATGTAATGATTATTGCCTGGATATCTTCATGAGTATTTGAAGTTCTATCAATTGCTCAACAGTAATTTGTTTACCCACCATTTGCTATTTTCTCGAGAGAAGCCACTAGTGAAACCTACGGCCCCCAGGTGTTTCTTCTCATATATTTGCCTTGCGATCTATTTTTCTTTGCATTTTTATTCAGATCTATTAAACTAAAATACAAAATACCTCGCTGTGTTTTATCTTTATTTATTTTATTTGGCATTCGATCTATCAATCTATTACAAACTATCTCACGTCCACTTGCCTATCTTGAGGATCCGTACCCCGGAAGGGATTGACAACCCCTTTGACTCGTCAGGTTGCGAGGTGTTGTTAATTGTGTGCAGGTGTTGTTTACGTTGTGTTGCTTGGTTCTCCTACTTGTTCGATACCTTGGTTTCATAACTGAGGGGAATACTCTACCGTCGCTGTGCTACATCATCCCTCCCTCTCCGGGGAAATACCGACGTAGTTCCAGCTGCCATCAGCACCCTCTTTGTCTGTCGGAGAGCTATGTCTGCCGGGGAACAGAAAGAGGGGCCAGCCCCCCGCCAACTCTTTTTACCAAAGGCCACTGCGACCATCCTGACCGAAGCAATGTTCGAGTCATGGATGGGAGCACCTAAGTTTCAAGAGAGAGGCGAGGTTTTCTCATGCGAAGTTATAGCCTGACAGAACACTAATGGACAAGAGGTAAACTTATCTGTATGGCTTTGCCGGGGATCGCTGTGCCGTGCAATGTTCTCGTCCTTTGTCGAAGTCGAGTTCTCGGCAGGAACTTGCAACTTCATGTAGGTGAGAATAAATGCAGGATGCAATCCTATCTATCGGCATATGCAAATGCTCATGAGATGCTTATGCAGTGATCTGGGTGTGCTCGTGCATGCATGCAATCTTAGTTGGGGCCCCCTACAACACTTCTTTATTTTCTCTTGCACGGGGTCATTGCCACGGCTTTGTACAAGGGTTTACATGAAGCTGAGGCAAGGCCTATACAAAAGGGTGGCTGCCGGGCAGTGCTCGGCAGCCTCGCGCCTTACGGGTAGTACTTACGGAGATGCTCAATATTCCATGAGTTTTGCAGTTGAGTGCCATCTCCGGTCTCCAGACCGACTGCGCCGGGTCTGGTGACTCGTACCACCCTGTAAGGGCCTTCCCACTTTGGTGATAGCTTGTTTGTACCCTTGGCAGACTGAACGCGCCTAAGGACAAGGTCACCTTCCTCAAACCACTGGGCATGAACCCTGCGGCTATGATAGTGATGCAGGGCTTGTTGGTAGCGTGTAGCATGCATAGCAGCCCGGAGACGGTTATCCTCGAGTAGCACAACGTCGTCACGCCGGTGCTGATCTTGCACTGCTTCATCGTAGGCAAGAACTCGTGGGGACCCGTAAATGAGTTCCATGGGGATAACTACTTCTGCCCCATAGACCAGGGAGAAGGGAGTCTGCCCGGTAGCTCGGCTAGGTGTCGTTCTGAGGGACCAGAGAACTACCGGCAGCTCCTCGATCCACTGCCTGTCGTGCTTCTACAGCGTATCGAAAGTTCTTGTCTTGAGTCCACGAGGCACTTCAGTGTCCGCCCTCTCATCTTGTGCATTGCTCCGGCGGTGTGCCACAGAAGCGAATGAGATCTTGCATCCGGGGGCATGAACGTATTGCATGAAGGCGTGGCTCGTGAACTAGGTGCCGTTGTTAGTGATGATCCTTGCCGGAACTCCGAGACGACACACCAATTCTTTCAAGAACTTGATAGCTGACTGAGCAGTCATCTTTCTCATGGCAGTCACTTCCGGCCACTTTGTAAACTTGTCGATGGCAACGAACAATAATTCAAAGCCCCCGATTGCTCGGGGGAAGGGGCCAAGGATATCGAGCCCCTAGACCGAAAATGGCTATGATAGAGGGATTGTCTGAAGGGCTTGGGCAGGCAGGTGTGTTCTCTTAGAATGGAACTGGCAGGCTTCACATGTCGTGATGAGCTCAACTGCATCTTGGAGGGCTATGGGCCAATAGAATCCTTGCCGGAATGCTTTCCCAACTAATGCCCTTGATCCAATGTGTGAGCCGCACATTCCTCTGTGAATCTTAGCCAGCAGTTCCTTTCCATCCTCCCGGCAGACACACTTCAATTTTACACCGTTGGGCCTCCTTCTGTACAGAGTGTCATCGATAAACTGATACATACTGGCCCTCCGGTCTACTTTCTCAGCTTCATCTTGGTCGTCGGGAAGTGCTCCGGGTTGGAGGAAGCGGACGATGTGCCTTGCCCAAGTTGGAGCCTGGGGCTCGGCAATGAGGACTAGCGGCACCTCGTCTACTGCGGGAGCACCAGCCTTGTTCGCGGGGTCCATAGGCCCGGCTAGAGGGGGCGGTCCGGCAGGCTGTGAGGAGTTGTTTCCGGCAGGCTGTGAGGAGTTGTTTCCGGCAGGGTCTCTGCCAGGAGAGGACGGCTTGACCGGTAGAGGCTTACCGTAGTCCAACTTTCTCCTTTTCTGGGCCATTGTGGCTGGTCATATGGAGGGCTGAGAGAGATGGAGAACAAAAGTTCCTGGTTCCACAGGAAACTTCTGCGCAGCACACTTTGACAGGTGACCAGCTATGTTGTTTTCCGCATGGGGTATGTGCTCTGTTTGCAACCCATCAAAGTGCTCCTCCAATCTCCTCACTTCCTCGACGTACGCTTCCATCAATGGACTTCGATAATCCTTGTTGACTTGTCTCACCACAAGCTGTGAATCTCTTCGAATGATCAATTTCTTGATTCCCAATGCTGCTGCAATCCTGAGCCCGGCAAGGAGACCTTCATACTTAGTTGTATTGTTGGTGGCTTCTTCCTGGGCAAAGTGCATTTGGACGACGTACTTCAAGTGCTCCCTGGAGGGGGCAACAAAAAGCACGCAAGCCCCTGCACCTTGTAGGGAAAAGGCACCATCAAAATACATAATCCATTCTTGGGGTGATTTCTTGCCGGGGAGAGTTGTTTCTGCCACTTCCTCATCAGAGGTTGGCATCCATTCTGGAATAAACTCTGCCAGTGCCCTGCTCTGAATAGTTGACATGCTCTCAAACTTCAAACCAAACCTGGATAACTCCAAAGCCCACTCCACTATTCTGCTGGTGGCCTCAGGGCTTCGGAGTATCCTTTGCAACGGAAAGCGAGTGACAACCGTGATCTCATGGGCTTGGAAGTAGTGGCGCAGTTTACTAGAGGCCATGACAAGGCCAAAGATAAACTTTTGCACACCAGAATACCTCGATCTAGCCCCTTGTAACAAGGATCTGACGAAGTATATTGGGCGCTGCACCACTTTCTTCCTTGCCGCGTCCTATGGGTTGCTCTTGTTGCCGTGCTCACTGCTGTTCTGATCCTTTTCTGACTCTGCCATGATCTGGCCACTTTCTGCCTCATCCACTTGTCGCAGTGCTACCAAAGCCGCACTGACCTGTTGGTTGGTTGCCGCCAAGTAAAGCAACAACGTCTCTTGGGGTTTGGGTGCAACCAAGGTAGGCACAGACGATAGGTAGGCCTTCAATTATTGCAGAGCTGCATCTGCTTTCGAGGTCCACTTCATGGGCCTTGCTTTCTTCAAAATTTTGAAGAACGACAGGGCACGCTCGGCAGACTTGGAAATGAATCTGCTTAGGGCGGTAATGCATCCCGTCAGGTGCCTTACATCCTTAACTGTCCTTGGCGCTTGGATCTGCTCAATGGCCTTGATCTTGTCGGCGTTGGCTTCAATCCCCCGATGGGATACAAAGAATCCAAGTTGCTTGCCGGAGGGAACACCGAATACACACTTCTCCGGATTAAGCTTCAAGTTAATCTTGCGCAGATTAGCAAATGTCTCCTCCAAATCCTGGATAAGGGTGGTCTTATCCTTGGTTTTGACCACGATGTCATCCGTATAGGCTTCCATGTTTCTATGCAACTGTGGCTCAAAACCAATCTAAAGTACTCTTGCAAAAGTGGACCTGGCACACTATAATCCGAAAGGCATGTGGACAAAGCAGTACGTACCACATGGAGTGATGAATGATGTCTTCTGCTCATCTTCTTTGGACATGAAGATCTACTGATATCCGGAGTATGCATCCAGAAAGGAGAGAAAATCACAACCTGAAGTGGAATCCACAATCTGGTCGATGCGCGGCAAGGGAAATGGGTCCTTCGGGCAAGCCTTTTTGAGATCTCTGAAATCAATGCAAAGCCTCCATTTCCCATTCGCCTTCCGGACCACCACTGGATTTGCTAACCATGTAGGATGCAGTACTCCCCTGACCAATCCGGCTGCCTCTAGCTTCTTGATTTCCTCGGCAATGAACTGCTGCCGCTCCAAGGCCCGCTTCCGGACTTTCTGCTTGGTGGGTCGGGTGTGTGGGCAAACAACAAGGTGGTGCTCGATTACCTCCCTGGGAACATCGGGGATATCAGATGGTTGCCATGCAAACACATTGATATTCGCCGCAGGAAGGCAATGAGCGCGCTTTCCTATTTTTCACCAAAGGTGGCGCTGATAGTGAAAGTACCATCAACGCCAGCCAGCCCTGCTGGGACCTTCTTCACTTGGGGTGCAGAAACCTTGGATCTCTTGCTGTTGGAACACTCCGGCACATCGTCAACGGGTGTCGTGCACTCAGAGGGTGCATGCTTCCCGGACTCCTTGCCAGAGGCCCTACAATCCTTCTTCTTTCCTTTACTTTCCTTGGCAGGAGCTGCTGCTGCCGCGACCTCTGCTGTGACTGCATCCCGGTACATCTTGTCCACGCAGATAATTGCATCCTTCTCATCTGATGGGATAGTGATGACTCCCAGTGGCCCAGGCATCTTCAAAGTGTTATAAGCATAGTGGTGTGCTGCCATGAACTTAGCCAGGGACGGGCGTCCTAGAATCCCATTGCGGCAGGGGGAGATCAACCACATCAAACACAATCTTCTCAGTCCGACAGTTCAGTTCTCCCCCAAACGTCACCGGCAATGTAATCTTCCCCTTGGGATGGCTCCTGTCGGGATTGACTCCTTGAAACGTGCCGGTAACCTCTAGCTCTTCGTCTCCTATCTGAAGCTTGTTGATGACTGTCGGGGAAATCAGATTCAACTCGGCCCCGCCGTCCACTAACATCTTCGTGACCTTGAGGTTGCGAATTGTTGGGGAGACCAACAATGGCAAACACCCTATGCAGTGGTGCGGCCAGGGTGGTCCTCCTCATCAAAGATGATGGGTGTGCAGGACCACTTGAGCGGCTTCCGGGCCTCTGGAGCTGGTTCCACAGCATTGACCTCTCGTGCCCATCGCTTGAGTTGGCGATGAGAGGTGTGCAAAGACGCACCTCCATCAATGCATAGGGCGTCAGTGGCCTTATGAAATTCCTGCTCACTGGTTTCCTCTTCATTCCCTTCGTCACTCACATCATTACAGATTTCCTTCCCTTGGCCCCTGGCGGGTTTTCCTTGGTTCCGAAAGGGTTTGCTGGGGCGATTTGCTCCACCACCTCGGCCCTTACTGCCAGCAGCATTCTGTCCTTTTTCCTTATCACGCTTGTCATACTCTGCCCTCTGTTTCTCGACAAGTTGTTCAACTTGGTAACACTCTTGAAGGTCGTGTCCTTTGGTCCAGGGGATCTTGCAGTACGGCCCATCACCTTTCCCAACTTTTTCAGCGGCAGCGGCTTCCGGGCAGGCCGCGCACGTGGCAGCTTCCTTGCCGGGGGCCTCAGCCTTAGCCTTCTTGCCGGTACTAGGTGTGCCCGAACCTTCTACAGTCATCACTGCCTTATCTCTTAGCTTCTTACTACGCTTCTTGCCCTTTCTCTGACTGGCTGATTCATCCTCATCTTCTGAATCAACATTGATGCAATCCTCCTCTCCGGGCAACTTCCTTCCTTCCTCCATCCGAGCACACTTATCCACCAGTGTGTACAGCTCCTTCACAGTCTTGGGCAACCGCACATTCATCTTAGAACGAATGCGACGGTTGCGCACATTGGACTGGAAGGCTGCTATAACGACTGCCAGCTGGATATTTGGAATATTTCTATGAACTTTACTAAATATCTGTAAATACTTACGGAGGGTTTCTCCTTCCTTCTGCTGGAGAAGCTGCGGGTCGCTGGGCCTGCTGGGCTCTTGGTGGCCACCGGTGAAGGCACCGATGAACTCGTGGCACAGATTTGCCCATGACGAAATGGAGTTCTCCGGCAGGTGCATCATCTAAGACCTCACATTGGACTTGAGGGCCAAAGGGAAGTAGTTGGCGAAGACTTTCTTGTCTCTTCCCCCGGCAGCCTAAATATAGCGATGGGGTAGATGCTTAGGAACTCTGTCGGGTTAAGCCTCCCGTCGTACTTCTCAGGTATCTCTAGCTTGAACATACGAACGGACGGCCAAAGGACTTGTCGCAGCTCTCATGTAATGGCAGGGCAGCCGTCCTCGAAAGGTAGGCACCCGCCAACACCGAGCGCTGGCTTGTTGACGTCGAGGCCGCCGCACCCGTCGATCTGGCGGAGGTCGTCGTGCCGCAGATCTATCACTACTGTAGGATGCTGCTAACGCGACACTACGATCAAAGACCCTTCGACGAAACTGTGTACGATGCCATAATTGCAAACGGTGGTGTAAAAAACGTCAAAAAAGGTGCAAAACATTTGCGATGACGGATGCATCAAACACGGTTCAGATTTTAGTTGCGTGTGCGAAGCAGGGCATATGGTTGATCCAGACGAACTGTTTGTGTCGTGGAATTATCACGGCAGATGTCCTCGTGCAAGGACTTAGTCGTGGAGCCATTGTAGCTAGGAAGCTTAAAGGGGTTAAGCGGGACAAAGGACACGAGGATTATACTGGTTCGGCCCCTTACAGTGAAGGTAAAAGCCTACGTCCAGTTGAGGTTGTATTGATTAGGGTTTCGACGACCAGGAGCTAAACCGCCCTGCCTGGTTATCGATTTGATCTTACTTGTCCCTGAACTGCTGCCGGGTCGTCCCTTTATATAGAGAGGTTAACGCCCAGCGGCTCTCAGAGTCCCGGCCGGCTTATAACAGTATCCGGCTCGGACTCTTAACTATTCTTGCCTTACACTACAAGTTTCACCATAACGGTGGTTTATCACTACGGGCCTTAAGCCGTCTCCGGGTCTTAAGCCCATTACTGACCCGCCATCCTCAAGCTTGGTACTGGGCTTCACGTGATGATCATTATGATGTAACCCGGCCCCTCCTGGGCGGGTGACTCTAATGGTTATATCCTCAACATTAGGCCCCAGATTGATTTGAACCGGTTCATGTCAATCTTCAATCCCTTTAACAGAAAATCGTCCGGCTTCTACTTGTGCGAAGATTATAACCCGCCATGACGTCATCTTCTGGATTCCTGGTAACCCGCCATGATGTCATCTTCCATTAAACTCATTTTTTTATTCTGTCATATCCCAACGGATCTTATCTTAATAACCATCCTGAGAATCGAGGCGTTTTTGCGGCAAGATAATCACGTCTCTAGCCTCCTCATTTCTCGCGCCCATTTATGAGCCGTCCCTTATAAATAGGCCCAGCCCATAGGCCTTCGTCACTTCTCGATCCCTTGTCTTCCTCCTCTGACGCCCCAGAGCTCGAGCTCCGCCGCCGCCGCCGCGCCCCTGGTCTTCCTCAACCTCGGCCGGTGCATCACCCTGAACTCGCCAGAGAAACGGCGGCAACCTCCGCATCTCATCAGCGCCAGTAAGTCCTCGCCCCTCCATACAGTAGATTCGCAATAGGGTTCGATCGTTCTTCCCCTGTTCTTCGTAGTTCATCTCGAGTTCTTCACAGTTCTTCCACTGCAACCGCTTTTGATCCGGAAAACAGGGTAGAACTCCTGCGGTAGTGGTTTCGCACCCATTTCCAATACTAGCAGATCCCTCTTGCTTGCAAAAAGATCTCATTAGAACTTATGAACTTCTCTGTGCCAGTTTTTAGGTCTAGAAATTTTTCCTTTCTAAACGTCCGTTTAATCCAAAATAATCGCTGCAATCTGTGAAACTTGTTTGTGCAACACTTAGACAAAAACTGCCTCTGTGAGCCATGGCGGCTCATATTGCCGGCTTAAAAGAGGCCATGCTCTGTGAAATTTCTGGCTTATTCATAATAGAGTTAAATAACTTAAATTGCTTATAATACCCACGGCGGCTTAAATAACCCGACACAATTAGTCATATATCATTAGGCCCCTTCATAAGCCGCCATCTTGAATACTGAACTGGAATCTTCCTCCGGCTTATATTTGAACCGGACATTTTCTTTTGTCATAGGCTTTCGTCTTTCACAATGCCGCCCAAGGCTCCCAAGGCACCCATTACGTGCAACTGGGTGAGATCCAACGTTACTGATGATACCTTAGATGATTTCGTGAAGACGGGTTACCTGCCTAAGAAGGAGGTCATGTCCTATCGTGCCCCTGACCCGTCTGAAGAAAGACCTCAACCAAGAGATGGAGAGGTTGTGATATTTGCTGATCACATGAGCCGGGGTTTTGCACCTCCCAGCTCAAAATTCTTTAGAGATGTTCTGCACTTTTTCGATCTGCGCCCTCAAGACATTGGACCCAATTCCGTGTCGAACATTTGCAATTTCCAAGTGTTCTGTGAGGTGTACCTTGGAGAAGAGCCCAGCCTACTGCTCTTTAGGGAGCTGTTTTATCTGAACCGCCAGAACGAGTGTGCCAACGGGCCTAGCTTGGAACTTGGCGGAATTTCAATCCAATGACAGAGAGATTGCCTCTTTCCTTATGCTGAGCCGCCAAGCCACCCAAAGGACTGGAACCAGACATGGTTCTACTGCCAGGACACTTCTCCGGCTGATGAGAAACCTCTGCCCGGCTTTCGTGCCCTGCGTCTGGAGTCAAATCACCGTCTGCCGGACAAATTATCCCAAGCTGAGCGTCAACCGCTTATGCCCACCATCAACAAAATCAAAGCTCTTCTGGGAAACGGCTTAAATGGTGTAGATTTGGTCCGGGTCTGGGTTGCCTGGCGGGTGATTCCCTTAAGCCGCCGCCCTAGCTTGATGTGTGAGTACTCAGGCCGGAAAGATGATCCTCTATGGCATAGCCCAAAGGATTTACCTGAAGATGTTATTGATGAGACAACCAAGTCACTTCTGAACGAGAGCCTGGCAGATTGCGGGAAAGTGGGCCTGAGCCCTTTCGGCAAGACTAACCCGGCTCTTGCGGTAAACCATTTACCTAAGTACTTCTCCTTTCATTTTAACAATTTTGTCTTAGCTTACTAACCTTTGTTGTACTTTACAGGCTAATGATAAATTCTGGAAGGTCAGATATGACCATGAAGCTGCTAAAAAGGCCATGAAGGTCAAAAAGGCCGCCAGGAGAGCCGCTCCCCGCAAGAAGGGGAGTAAGCCTAGCGCTTCAGACCTGCTTCAGCTAGATGATACCTCCGAGTCAGAGGTAGCCCTTGATTCTTATGCTCTTCTTTGTTTTTTGTTTGTTCTTAACCACCTTATCAACACTGATTATCAGTAGGAGGACACCGGAGCAAGTAACCCGGTGACTGAAGAGGTAACTATACTTTCCTCCGACTCGGAGCCCTTGCCAAGGCTGAAAGTCCGAAGAGTAACCTGGAAAGTAAGATTTTCACATCCTTTAGCTTATCAAGATCCTCAATTTCTTTTGAAGCGACAGATTCATGTGAGCCGGAGGCACACCCGGACCAACAAGGATGCAGACCTCTCCTCCGGCTTACCTGAAGCATCAAGGAAGCGCCGGACCGAGGTTATCTCCAACTTATATCCTTTTCATCCTTTGGCGGGCGTCACTCGTCAACCGCTCAATTCTTCTGATTCAAAATATCAGGAAATTTCACCTTCCTCCGGGGACTCCATGCAATCTAACCTGCCGGCTTTCAAGACCGCACCCGGGTAATGATGATCAACTTATGTTGTGCTTATCTTACTCATGTTTTTGCACTAACCTTTGTCTTTTCAGTGCTCAAGCAAAGCTCAGCAAGAGGGCGAAGAAAAGTAAACCGGTCGAAGAGCCGGTCTTAACTGAACCGGAGGCTTCTGCTCATGAGCCGCCGTCTGCCTCAGCTCCTGAAACCACCGCTCCAACTAAAGAACAAGTCATGGAAGGTTCTGATAACCCGGAGATCCCCAGCTCAGCTCAACCGGCCGATGACCCGGACGTTGTAATCACCCGGACAGAGTTTGTCGAGCCGAGAAGACCCACTGTGCTGGCTAGATGCTCTGCCAAGGAAGAACTGCTGGAGCGCCGGAGGGCCAGGCTGGATATCACTGACTATGCTAACTTGAGCATTGGAGACATTGTCTCCGGCTATGTTAATCAGGTGTACAACAGCCGGGACCTGGAGATTGACATGGTGAAGCAAATCCAGATTAAATCTGAGGTACAACTCTTCCTGTTTACTCCATAGTCATCCTTGCCATGCTAGCCCCCAAGTCTATTACTTATGATAGAATATGTTGTAGACTTTAATACCGGCTTACCTGGTAACTCTCAAGGGCCGGGTTAGACAACATCCTTACCTTATGTTGATCAAGTAATTTCATGAACCGGCACTGTAACTAGAATCTTTCAGCATACATTAGCCCCCAAGTGCCAAGTGTCTTTGCTTGCAAAATGCTTGGGACTTTAATGTTGCATGATAATCACTCAAACTATAACCCGGAATTTGTACAGGCTGCCTGCAAGAAATTTGAATCGGAAATCTCTGAGCTGAAGAACCGCCTGAAGACTCAGGAAACTGAGACCCGGAAGGCCAATGCCAAGTTTGAATTCACTGTTGCTGCACAAGAAAAATTGAAGAAAAAATTTGAAACAGAAAGAAAAACTTGGGCCGATGAGAAGACCGCCTTGCTCAGCCGGGCAGAACAAGCGGAGGCTACTCTTACTGAAAGAACCGCCGAACTCTCCGGCTTAAAACGCCATGTAACACAGATGGTCTCCGCAATCTTCGGTAAGTTCTCTGCAAGCTTTAAATAAGTTTACATCATTCACGTCTCATAAGCCCCTCCAGTGCTATCAGCTCACCTGACTTTGTTATACAGGCCCCCAAAGCTCCAATCTCAATCAGAACATGCTGACCAAGCTGAAGGCTATTTACACCTTGGTGGAGCAACTCTACACCGGGTCACAACGTGCTTTAGCCGTTGTGGCTCTGTCCAATGAGGTTCCCACTCACCTGGCGGACGTACTCAAGCGGCTTGCCATTCTTCCTCAACGCTTCCAAGAGCTGAGACGGGCTTCTGCAAGAGCCGGAGCTATAGCTGCTCTGAGCCGGGCCAAGGCATTTCTCCCGGAGCTAGACCCGGCCGACATCGCTCTTGGATACCCCAGCCTAAAGGAAGACGGTACCCCCTTTGACCAGAAAGACTTCGCCGCCTGTGTGAAGAGCGTGCGCCCGGTGGCTACCTTGATTGGCAATGACACATATCTTACCAAGTATCAGCCGGGCTATGATGCGGAAAATCAGAGGATCCCAACTCCATGCTATGAAGCAGTCAGCCTGATCCCGCCAACTCGTAAGCATACCTTCGCCCCAGAAGATGACCCGACCGGGTTAATTGATGATGAGGCTCAATTCGAAGCTCTGAGTGGCATTGACTGGAAATCAACAACCTTCCAGGTCATGGAAACAGCCGGAGGAGTGGAGAGGGATGAGCCGGAAGCTTCAACTCAACAAGCACCTTGATTTCTTAGGCGGCTTATGGATATGCCTTAAAAACAATGCCTCATCTTTTGGACTCGGGGAGTCTTGTAATAGAGTAGGATAAACACTTAATTTTGTCGTGCCATCATGCACGTGTGCATCTCTTAACTCTGTTGAAGCTGCTCTTTTATAATCCTCCGGGTTATGTTCGATTATTTACTTTCCTTAAGCTTAAAGAGCTGTCTTTAATTATCCTGTATAGGAAATTAAATCACAAGTCTCTAGGCGGCTTACCGCATGGAGAGTCACATATTTTACATATAACCCGGAATATGAATCAAGGTCATAAAAGACCGGCTCCAAATTATATCTTCGAGATAACCATAATAGCATACCTGCAAGCCTTCAAGTACACTTCCGGGTTATGTAACCCAAATAATGAGGTTGAGAACTCAATTCCGGCTCAACAGCATCGATAATGCTTATTGTGTGCTATCAACATTGTTAATCAAATTTAAGCCGGCAGAGTAAGAAACGCCCTTGCACACTGTTGATATGATCAAAAGAACTTATTGCAAACCAAAAGATCAAAACTTAGGGGCTTCTGGTTCGAATACAACCAGAGAACCGTCCCAAAGGGGTTAAGCTAAGATTCGAATGCGATCATATAGCCCCCAGTGGGTTTGGCGTTGCCGATCAAGAGGGTACCGACAGCTATGTTCTCTTAGGTTCGAATACGACCCATGTTTGAACAGGAAGCCCCCAAATGAACTTAAGAGTTGTTTAACGACGCTGATTCGAATACGATCCACGTCGGTTCCCAAAGGGGGTTGAGCTATGATTCAAATATGATCAAGGAAAACTCCCCAATGAGCTCGGCAATTTGCCAATCAAGTGGGTATCGACAGCTATGTTCTCTTTGGTTCGAATACGACCTATGTTTGAACAGGAAGCCCCCAAGTGATCATATTGTTAACGGCTAGATTCGAATACGATCGTAAGCCGGATCCATCTCCAAATGACCATGTAATGTTGTAATGGAAATAACACATTTACCTTTGGAGGGGAAAAGGACAGAGGTCCTGCTTTATTATTTATCATAATATATACATGGCTATAGAAATATGTACATTATGAGAGCCGGTGGCTCAAGTGTAATAAGGCCGAAGCTGAGCTACATTCCACGGCCGACGGGTCTCTTCCTCTGACTTACGTGAATCTTTGTGCTCCCGAACATCGATAAGGTAGTATGACCCGTTGTGCAAGTTCTTGCTGACTACAAAGGGCCCTTCCCAAGGCGGGGATAACTTGTGTGCATCTGTTTGATCTTGGATGAGCCGGAGCACCAGATCACCTTCCTGGAAGACCCTGGACTTAACCCGGTGGCTGTGATAGCGGCGCAGGTCTTGTTGGCAAATCGCCGAGCGAGCTGCTGCCACATCACGCTGTTCGTCCAACAAGTCAAGAGCATCTTGGCGTGCCCGCTCATTATCCGCCTCAACATAAGCCGCCACTCAAGGCGAGTCATGACGGATGTGGCTAGGGAGGACCGCTTCTGCTCCATAAACCATGAAGAAAGGCGTGTAACCCGTAGACCTGTTAGGAGTCGTATTGATGCTTCATAACACGGAGGGTAACTCCTCCACCCAACAACCCGGCATCCGTTGCAAAGGGACCAAAAGCCGGGGCTTGATGCCCTTCAAGATTTCCTGATTAGCTCTCTCAGCTTGACCATTGGATTGAGGGTGAGCCACTGATGAAACATCAAGCCGAATATGCTCTCGTTGACAAAACTCCTCCAGGGCGCCTTCAGACAGATTGGTACCATTATCAGTTATAATGCTGTGTGGAAAACCAAAGCGAAATATCACCCTCTTCATGAACTGAACCGCCGTGGCTGCATCACACTTACTAACTGGCTCTGCTTCAACCCACTTTGTGAACTTGTCGACCGCCACCAAGAGGTGGGTCTTCTTATCCTTGGATCTTTTAAAAGGCCCAACCATATCAAGCCCCCAGACCGCAAATGGCCAAGTGATTGGAATCATCCTCAACTCTTGAGCCGGCGCATGAGCCCGTCGCGAGAACCTCTGACAACCGTCACATTTACTGACCAAGTCCTCTGCATCAGCATGAGCCGTCAGCCAATAAAAGTCATGACGAAAAGCCTTGGCCACAAGGGATTTTGAGCCGGCATGATGGCCACAATCCCCCTCATGGATCTCACGTAAAATTTCTTGACCTTCCTTAGGGGAAACACAACGCTAGAAAGTCCCAGTGGCACTGCGACGATGCAGCTCGCCATTGATAATTATCATTGACTTAGACCGCCGGGTTATTTGTCTGGCCAAAGTTTCATCTTTAGGCAACTCTCCCCGGGTCATGTAAGCCAAGTATGGTACTGTCCAATCTGGGATAATGTGGAGAGCCGCCACCAACTGTGCTTCCGGGTCAGGAACAACCAAGTCTTCCTCTGTAGGCAATTTAACAGAAGGATTATGCAGAATATCCAAGAAAGTGTTAGGCGGCACCGGCTTTCGCTGAGAGCCCAGCCGACTTAATGCATCAGCCGCTTCGTTCTTTCTGCGATCGATGTGCTCTACCTGGTAACCCTGAAAGTGTCCAGCAATGGCATCAACTTCGCGGCGATAAGCCGCCATGAGAGGGTCCCTGGAATCCCACTTGCCTGACACTTGTTGGGCCACTAAATCTGAGTCACCAAAGCACCTCACCCGGCTTAAGCTCATCTCCTTAGCCATCCGACGACCATGGAGCAAGGCCTCGTACTCAGCTGCATTGTTAGTACAGAGAAACATCAACTGTAGCACATAGCAAAACTTGTCACCTCCAGGGGAAGCTAATACAACTCCAGCCCCCGAGCCCTCCAACTGCCTGGACCCGTCAAAATGAATAGTCCAGTATGTATTATCTGGTGTCTCTTCAGGCACCTGCAGCTCTGTCCAATCGTTGATGAAATCCACTAATGCTTGAGACTTAATAGCAGTGCGTGGCACGTATTTTAGGCCATGAGGCCCAAGTTCTATGGCCCACTTAGCAACTCTTCCTGTGGCTTCTCGGTTTTGGATGATATCTCCTAGGGGAGCAGAACTAACCATAGTGATAGGGTGACCCTGGAAATAATGCTTAAGCTTCCGCCTTGCCATGAATACCCCATAAACAAGCTTCTGCCAATGTGGGTACCGTTGTTTGGACTCAATGAGTACTTCGCTAACGTAGTAAACCGGCCGCTGAACCTGATACTCCTTACCCTCTTCCTTACGCTCCACCACCACAGCCACACTGACGGCTCGTGTGTTAGCGGCTACATACAGCAATAAGGGCTCTTTGTCGACAGGAGCAGCAAGGACTGGGGGCTCAGCCAACTATCTCTTCAAATCCTCAAAAGCAGCATTAGCAGCATCATTCCAGATAAAATCATCTGTTTTCTTCATCAACTGGTACAGTGGCATGGCCTTTTCACCCAAACGGCTTATAAACCGGCTCAAAGCAGCGATGCGGCCGCCAGATGCTGGACGTCGTTTATGCATGCCGGCTTGGCCAGAGAGGTGATTGCCTTGATCTTTTCCGGGTTAGCTTCAATGCCTCTGTGAGAAACCAGAAAACCCAAGAGCTTGCCTGCGGGAACACCAAAAACACACTTGGCCGGGTTAAGCATCATCTTGTAAACCCGGAGATTATCAAAGGTTTCTCTAAGATCATCTACTAGGGTCTCCTTCTCCCTGGATTTAACCACGATATCATCCACATAGGCATGGACATTGCGTCGCTGGTAAGTCGCCTGTGCACTCTTGAGCCCAAAAGGCATAGATACATAACAGAAGGCCCCAAAGGGAGTGATGAACGCCGTCTTCTCCTGGTCCTTAACTACCATTTTAATCTGATGGTATCCAGAATAAGCATCCAAAAAACTTAAGCGCTCACAACCCGCCGTAGCATCAATAATCTGATCAATACGGGGGAGAGCAAAAGGATCAGCCGGAGAAGCCTTGTTTAAATCCGTGTAATCCACACACATCCGCCAGGTGCCGTTCTTCTTGAGCACGAGCACCGGGTTAGCTAACCATTCTGGATGAAATACTTCAACAATAAACCCGGCCGCCAAGAGCCGGGCTACCTCCTCACCAATGGCTTTCCGCCTCTCCTCATTAAACCGCCGGAGAAATTGCCTGATCGGCTTAAATTTCGGATCAATATTAAGAGTGTGCTCAGTGAGTTCTCTAGGTACACCTGGCATGTCAGAAGGTTTCCATGCAAAGATGTCCCTGTTCTCACGGATGAACTCGATGAGCGCGCCTTCCTATTTCGGATCCAAATTGGCACTGATGCTGAACTGCTGAGATGAATCACCTGGAACAAAGTCAACAAGTTTAGTCTCATCAGCTGACTTAAATTTCATTGCCGGCTCATGCTCCGTGGTTGGCTTTTTCAAAGATGTCATATCTGCCGGGTCAACATTCTCCTTGTAAAACTTCAACTCCTCTGTGGCACAAACAGATTCCGCGTAAGCCGCGTCACCTTCCTCACACTCCAAGGCTATCTTTCGGCTGCCATGAACTGTAATGGTCCCATTGTGACCCGGCATCTTGAGCTGCAAATACACGTAACACGATCGCGCCATGAACTTGGCGTAAGCCGGCCGCCCAAATAAAGCATGATACGGACTTCTTATCTTAACCACCTCAAAGGTTAATTTTTCTGCCCTGTAGTTGTACTCATCTCCAAAAGCCACTTCCAGCTCGATATTACCAACTGGATATGCCGACTTACCAGGCACCACCCCATGGAAAACAGTATTGGACTGGCTGAGGTTCTTATCAATCAATCCCATACGACGGAAGGTCTCATAATAGAGGATGTTGATGCTACTGCCTCCGTCCATGAGCACCTTAGTGAATTTATATCCCCCCACCTGAGGAGCCACCACCAGGGCCAGGTGACCCGGATTATCAACCCGGGGAGGATGATCTTCCCTACTCCACACAATAGGCTGCTCAGACCATCTTAAATAGCGTGGAACCGCCGGCTCAACAGCATTCACAGCCCTTTTATGAAGCTTCTGATCTCGCTTACACAGACTGGTGGTAAACACATGATACTGTCCACCATTGAGCTGCTTTGGATTGGTCTGGTATCCCCCCTGCTGCTGCTGATGACCCTGGCCGGACTGCTGATTAAAGCCCCCTTGAACATTCTGAGGATTGGAATTTGAGCCGCCGCCCGGGCCATGAAAACCGCCGGCGCCTGAGCCTCCGCCCGGGCCGTTGTTGCTATTGAAAGCATTGGAACTCTTAAAGGCCTTCATGATTGCACAGTCCTTCCATAAATCAGTGGGCGGCTTTTCCCTAGAGCCATGCCTTGGGCAAGGCTCATTTAACAATTGTTCAAGCGTCGGGCCTGACCCGCCGGCTCGGGGAGGTGGTCTCCCTTTACGTCGTTGGTTGTTATCCTGTGAACTGGCGTTGGCCACAAACTCTATGCTGCCATCAGCCTTACACTTGTTACCTCCTTGGTTCGCCGGGTTATGCTGAGGGCCCTTGCCATTGCCGTTCTTCTTTCCCTTCCCTGTCCTTTCATCATCCGACGCGGGGTCCTTGGTACTATCAGAGTCGGCGTACTTGACGAGAGCCGCCATTAGCGTACCCATATCATTGCAATTGCGCTTGAGCCGCCCGAGTTTCATCTTCAGGGGCATAAAACGACAATTCTGCTCCAACATTAAGACTGCAGAGCCGGCATCCATCTTATCAGATGAATGTATTATCTCTTTGACCCGGCGGACCCAATGGGTTGTAGACTCGTCTTCTTGCTGTTTACAGTTAGTCAGATCCACAATGGACATAGATTGCCTACATGTATCCTTGAAGTTCTGGATGAACCGGGCTTTTAACTCGGCCCATGACCCGATGGAGTTAGGCGGCAGTCCTTTCAACCAAGTACGGGCAGTCCCGTCCAACATCATGGTGAAGTATTTGGCCATTGCCGCTTCACTGACCTCTAGTAACTCCATAGCCATCTCATAGCTCTCGATCCATGCTCCGGGTTGTAAATCAGCCGTGTAATTAGGCACCTTCCTAGGCCCTTTGAAATCCTTGGGCAGACGTTCATTGCGGAGAGCCGGCACCAGACAAGGGACACATCCAGTCCTCGTAGGTATACCCGCATCGACAGAAGCCGTCGGATAAGCCGGGGGTGGCTGGTAAGCCGTCAACTGAGGCGCCTGCTCCGCCTCTTGCCGTGCTCTGTCTTGGTCTACCACGTGAAAGGCTCCGTTATGAACCGGGCCGTGGCCAGGAGGCAAGTCATGGCGTCGGACATTGCTTGAGCCGGTCGCTGAGACCATGTGTCTGCTATAACTCGGACTCCGGCCTGGACGAGGGGTTGAATGAATCCTGTCCCGGCTATAAGAATATGCCTCCTGCTGTGCCAGAGCTGTCTGAAGGAGTTCTCTGACCCAGCGGGTTTCAACCGCCGTCGGAGAGTCACCATCGATTGGGAGAGCCGCCAGTCGCGCCACCGCGGCGACCATGTTTTCCGATGGGTTGGCATAATGACCCGGTGGTATTGGCACGTACTGAGGTGGGGCAGCGTTCACCCGGGGAGGTCCCATCACTTGGGGCTGAATTGACGTTCCAGCCCCGGGCGTCGTGATCTCCGGCGGGTTACCGGGCCCTGCACCAAGCGTGTTGAAGAGATTTCGAGGATCGTAAACTGAAGGGAGTCGAGATTGGGCCTTTTGGTGCCTCCTTCTCATGACCTCCTTGGACGCGTTCTGATCCATCGTGAGCCGGAAAGACTGTGCCTGAATCAGCTGAGTCTGGGCATCGAGAGCCGCCCTCTCCGCAGCCATCCTGATCCCTTCCGCCACCAGATCCTCCTTGGCTTTTGCTAGATCCAACTTTAACTGTACCACCTCCGCGTCATGCTGAGCTTGATCCGCTGGGGCGACCGTAGCGGTTAACAGGGCCGTCATCTTGTCTGTAAGATCCATCAGCACCTGAGCCGGCGAGTGCACAGGACCTCCTGCCCCAGTGGTGGAGTTTTGAACAGGTTGTGCGCCGGCCATGAAGATCCCAACCCGGCTCGGCGGCTCAAAGGTGTCCGGAATACTGTCGCCATCGGAACAACCCCTGAGCCTGCCATCTTGGAGTTGATATAACGAGTTTGTCTCATCCGTGGATGACTCGCCGTCAGAGCGGGCGGCCGTCTCATCACCAGATCCAGATCCTTCATAGGGTCCTCCATGGACGCATCCCACGGAAGCATGCTTCATGGCAGGCAAAGCCCGGGCGGGTCGTGCACGCTGAGCCGTCTCGATGAGATCGGCGCAAAGGTCCGGCTCAGGGCCCGGCTCACCAATCTTGTCGATGAAGACATGGATTCCGCCGAAGGGGACCCGGTACCTTTACTCGATTGAGCCGGCGTTGGGGCCCCAGTTTTCATCGTCGATGTAGAGCTTGCCGCGGCGATTCTTGGTCATCCGGCCCACAGCGTATCCCTTGAGCCCTTCGAAGCTGCCCTTCAAGAACTCAAATCCACCGTGCGCTGGCCCCACGGTGGGCGCCAACTGTCGTGGAATTATCACGGCAGATGTCCTCGTGCAAGGACTTAGTCGTGGAGCCATCGCAGCTAGGAAGCTTAAAGGGGTTAAGCGGGACAAAGGACACGAGGATTATACTGGTTCGGCCCCTTACAGTGAAGGTAAAAGCCTACGTCCTGTTGAGGTTGTATTGATTAGGGTTTCGACGACTAGGAGCTAAACCGCCCTGCCTGGTTATCGATTTGATCTTACTTGTCCTTGAACCGCCGCCGGGTCGTCCCTTTATATAGAGAGGTTAACGCCAAGCGGCTCTCAGAGTCCCGGCCGGCTTATAACAGTATCCGGCTCGAACTCTTAACTATTCTTGCCTTACACTACAAGTTTCACCATAACGGCGGTTTATCACTACGGGCCTTAAGCCATCTCCGGGTCTTAAGCCCATTACTGACCCGCCGTCCTCAAGCTTGGTACTGGGCTTCACGTGATGATCATTATGATGTAACCCGGCCCCTCCTGGGCGGGTGACTCTAATGGTTATATCCTCAACAGTTTGCGATTAGACAGAACAACAGAAATGGGCAGCCATATCAATGCGTGTGCGATATACGGCATATGGTTCGCCCCGATGAACTATTTATTATTAGGGAAAGCAACAGAAACGGTTAGCTAGATCAAGGTGTGTGTGATATACGGCATACGGTTCAGTCGAATGAACTGTTTTCGATTAGGGAAGAGAACATAAACGGTTCAACATAACAAGATGTGTGTGATACGCGGCAAAAAGGCCCGGAGGTTAATTCGAGAACAAGTACACAGAGGTTAATTTGACATACATGACTTATAAGTTTCATAGAAATCATATCACTTTTTTTGGAAAACATTTAACTGCGTTGAATGTATATAATGCTCCGTCCTATTAGTTGAATTAACCTCGAGGTCCATGTTTTGGAAACATGTCATAAAGTAATGGGATAGACCTTCATTCAAGCCAATCAACATGTGTTCAAAAAACAAAAATTATCAAAAAGTAACGAGATAGACCTTCTTCAAGCCAATCAACATGTGGACAAAAAACAAAAAATGTAAAAAATTACAAAACTAGGACCTCGAGGTTAATTCAACTAATATGATGGAGTACTATATACATTCAATGCAATTAAATGTTTACAGTGACCCATCACATCAGTTAATTTAACATCGAGGCCACTTTCCATCCGGTCACCCATCCGATGACTGCTCCGACCTCAGCACACTTAACTTGAGAGTTCTGTTAGATGAGCTATCGGTAGGGAAGCTGGTCCTTGCTGCTGTAGGATCCCTCTTTGCATCCTTTATTGGGCACCCGGATGACCGACTGTTGCCGCCCAATGGTCAATGCGACGTCCCCCACATGGCAGTTTTTGCAGCGGGTAACTACATCGTCGCGCTGCACCCGGTGCAACCGCATGCACACGAACGTGCGTGATCGTGCGCCGGCCCCAAACACTGGCAGCACAACTTATAAATTGACGGATGGAGTACTAGTTACAGTGATGCATATAATTAAGCAAAGGGATCACACATGTCTGTATTGACTAGAACGAGAATGCAATAGCACAATAAGAATTAAGGCCACGATGATGCGATCGCAGTGGTGGTTACAGGAGGCAAGAAGAAAGATGCATCCATCAACGTACGACCTCCTCCTCCTCAACTCAGTGCACCGGGCCACCGACGGGCGGCTAAGGAGCGACGGATTTTGTGGCGAGGTCAAGGTGCTTCTTAGCAAAGGCATCCAAGGATTCCAGCCGGTTGAAGAAGGCCAACGTCATAGCGTCCTCACTGGCCTTGTAGATACCTATGTAAATGATTCGCTCGTACACATGGATGTGTAGGTCAACGGTTTCTTGCAGGACGAGGCGCCTCGCGGCGAGCACGACCTCCAGGTGGACATTCTTCGTGGCGTCGGTGGGCAGTCGCAGGGCCACCAGTGCTTGGAAGAGGTTCCGACCATGTAGGCCGATTAGGGTGGCAGGCGATGAGGAGCCCGGGCGCATGGGCTGGAGGAGTACGGCGAAGTCTTCCGCGAGCTTCTTGCGATGGTGAACCTGTTGGTGGTGGGAACGATCATCTGGTCGTACTGAGAGTCGTAGCTGGCGTTGACGGCGGCCATCCACCAGCCGGCCGCCAACACCGTGTGGAGACGATCCACGGTGCCATGCCATAGGCCGGCGGCGTGGACCATCTGGCACAGCCGCTGGCCGCTCGCGCGCAATCGCCGCCATGGGTCTGGAGTGAGCACTTTTGCTCTTATTAGTGTAGGTGCTTAGGCAAATGCTTAGGTGCGTATGATGTGGTAGATGCATTGGAAGGGAGGGGCGCCTTTATATGAGTGCAAACTGCGTTGCATTCACATCGTGCTGCCTCCTTTCCCGGTGCTCCTCCCATTACTTCCCTCATGCATTCACAAGATGCTAATTGAAGGAGGATGCATCATTGGCCATTCAACATTTCGGGAACCGCTACCCTCTCCCTCATCTGCATTAAAGCCGTATCTGGAACTGCGCCGCCCGCTGTCAAATCGAATAGTAATGCGCCGCCCGCTGCACGCCCGGCTTAACACGCCTCCTCGCCTCCATCTATGCTTAATTACTGAATTTTAGTTGCAAAAATTAGATACTGCTAGTGATTTTTAGCTTCATATTTTGAAAAATCACAGTGTTACAAGGTTGCCAAATGGCAATGTTACTAGATCAACAAATGTCAATCTTTCTAGTTTGACAAATGGCAACATACCCAATATGACAGATGCAAATCTTACCAAATTGTTTGTAAGTGGTTCACGCGGGTCATCCAAAAGAACCGTTTGTATTCAAGAGATGCACAAATCCTGCTCTCACTTTTCATACGAGTGTTCTATCTAAAACGTTTGCGATCAAGAGCCATTAAAACCTATAGCCATTAAAACCAAGACACATGGTGTCACGTGAATGGTTAACATAACGCACACTATTTGAATTATACAAACGTTTGAGATACTAAAGTGGCAGCTATTTTTTCAAAATGTTTTTGTTGGCTGTTATTCGAGTGCGCCTTCTCTCAAAATGGACACGAAAAATACCACAGCATGTCAGGTGACATTCCATTATAGCATGCCAAGTTTCATGAATTTCAGACGAGTTTTGAATTTACTAGAATTTAAAAACCAGGTATCTCAATGTTTGCGGCCGAGTGACGGTGGTAGGGTGTTTGACATTCATTCTCATTTCTTGCATGCGACCTAAGCATGCACCCAAGGACAAAGATATGATTTTTCAACCAATTTATATGCACTGGAGCATGTGCATGTAGTTCAAATTTGAATTATGCACATAAATGCATTGAAAACTCACTTAATGCATAAAAATGTCCAAACGAACCCCAAAAAATCACAAAAAATAACACAACATTCCTGTTGTTCTATGTTGACATCAGAATTTTTTTGAAAGCAATAAGAGGCAATGGATATCGTTTCGTCCCCACAGGTGGGGCGTTCCCTACCGAAACCATCATGCTTGTTGTGAGAAGCTCTGGTTTGTGAGAAGCATATACCCAAACCTGCCCCAAATGGGACAAAAAATTTTACCACGGCATGTTGATGCTGCTCCATGATAGCATGCCAAGTTTCATGAATTTTAGACGAGTTTTGAATTTACTAGAAATTAAAAACCAGGTATCTCAATGTTTGTGGCCGGGTGACGGTGGCAGGGTGTTTGACAATCATTCCCATTTCTTGCATGGGACCCACCCAAGGACAAAGATTTGATTTTTCAACCAATTTATATGCACTTGAGCATGTGCATGTAGTTCAAATTTGAATTATGCACACAAATGCATT
Source organism: Aegilops tauschii subsp. strangulata (assembly GCF_002575655.3). Lineage (NCBI taxonomy): Eukaryota > Viridiplantae > Streptophyta > Magnoliopsida > Poales > Poaceae > Aegilops > Aegilops tauschii. The sequence goes on along the minus strand of NC_053041.3, from coordinate 553,553,530 downwards.
GAAAACTCACTTAATGCATAAAAATGTCCAAATGACCCTGAATAATTCTAATTCTTTTATGACACACATATAGTTGCATGTTCACTGCAGATAAAAGGTCTAGCAATTCAAACACCGTCCATGGCTGTTGTGACTCCATTATGTAATTCAAATCAAGACGAAAAATCAAGTAGATCCCACACAGTTTATTATAACCAACTATGTGAGATGCAGCACAAAATATCTTGGAGCACCGTCGGAGTATAGTACGCATACGGCTTACGCGATAAGGTGCGACGGCTACAGTCCACAGCCCGCTCTGAATAAGGACCGTGTCTGATGACACTTTGCACGCCAGTTTTGCGCTGAAGCGATTCCAAATTTTCGGCTTCTGCAGAAATATCTACCTCCCCGCCCCTCCCCCTTACCAAAAGCCACATTTCCCCTGCTTCCGCCTTCCTTTCCAAGTTGAAACCTTCACTCCTTGCTTGCAGCGCCGCCTCCTCGCTGGCGACCCTCCTTCACGCAGCTGGCCTCGCCTATCCAGGCAGGTAATCCACACCCGACCCCCATCCTCCTCCTCCTTCCACACCCCACATGCCTCGACAACCGGCGCAAGCGCGACACCTTCCATCCAAATCACCGACCCCTCCACCAAATAAGCACCGGCCTAAGCCATGGTAAACGAAGTATAGCCAGGATCTCAAGGAGCATTTGGCAGCGAAGAAGCAAATCGCGACCGCACGCACGGATGAGGTCGCGATGGCTGCCATTCGTGCCGACCCCCAGATCTTGGAGGAGCACCTCGCCATCGAGGCCACCATTGACGCCTCGCGCGCCGATGCTGCGATGCGGTTGGCTGCTTTAAATGACAGTTCGTGGCGTTTTCTCGAGGCCACCGTCGGTGCCTTCGACAAAGACTACGAGGTGTTTTCTCAGCGTGCACGTGCTTACCTTATCTCGAGAGCCAGCAGGTTGGTGCCCGAAGCGGCTCAGGCAACTCACCACTACAACGAGGGCACCCACGATGCGAAGGCCTCGCCCTCTTCCATGTCCAAGGAGCCAATCGTCATCGATATGTCCTACAATGAGGAGTAGCTTGTCTTATTAGCTCACTATAAGGACCCATGTTCAGTTTGCTAGCTACTACCTTTCTTTAACAAATTCTAGTGAATTGTGCTATCTACTTTTACCATGCAATCTTCTCCTATAGTGCATATGTTCTATATGTCGTGCAATGTGGTGTTCAGTTAATTGCTTGGTTCAATTATGCAAATGTGATGTTCAATTCTTCAGGGTGCAATATTTCCAAGTTGTTAAGCATGCTTGGTTTGGTTAACTGTCTGATCTTCTATTACGAGTATGTTATATTGTTCAATGTGGTGCTCAGTTAACGTTTGGTTCATTTGTTGTGGTGTTTAGTTACATGCTTGGTTCAATTCTGTGATACGTCTCCAACGTATCTATAATTTTTGATTGTTCCATGCTATTAAATTATCTGTTTTGGATGTTTAATGGGCTTTAATATGCTCTTTTATATTATTTTGGGACTAACCTATTAAGCGGAGGCCCAGTGCCAGTTTCTGTTTTTTTGTCTATTTTAGTGTTTCGCAGAAAAGGAATATCAAATGGAATCCAAATGGAATGAAACCTTTGCGATGATCTTTCTTGGACCGAAAGCAATCCAGAAGACTTGGAGTTGAAGTCTGGAACGCCACGAGGCGGCCACGAGGCAGGAGGGCGCGACCAGGGGGTAGGCGCCCCCCCCCCTCGTGGGCCCCTCGTAGCTCCACCGACGTACTTCCTTCGCCTATATATACTCTTGTACCCTAAAAACATCAGGGGGAGCCACGAAACCACTTTTCCACTACCGCAACCTTCTGTACCCGTGAGATCCCATCTTGGGGCCTTTTCTGGCAATTTGCCAGAGGGGGAATCAATCACGGAGGGCTTCTACAGCAACACCATAGCCTCTCCGATGAAGCGTGAGTAGTTTACCACAGACCTTCGGGTCCATAATTATTAGCTATATGGTTTCTTCCCTCTCTTTGATTCTCAATACAAAGTTCTCCTCGATGTTCTTGGAGATCTATTCGATGTAATACCCTTTTGCAGCGTGTTTGCCGAGGTCCGATGAATTGTGGATTTATGAACTTGATTATCTATGAATATTATTCGGTTCTTCTCTGAATTCGTATATGCATGATTTGATATCTTTGCAAGTCTCTTCGAATTATCAATTTAGTTTGGCCTACTAGATTGATCTTTCTTGCAATGGGAGAAGTGCTTAGCTTTGGATTCAATCTTGTGGTGTCCTTTCCCAGTGACAGTAGGGGCAGCAAGGCACGTATTGTATTATTGCCATCAAGGATAAAAAGATGGGGTTTATATCAAATTGCTTGAGTTTATCCCTCTACATCATGTCATCTTGCCTAATGCATTACTCTGTTCTTATGAACTTAATACTCTAGATGCATGCTGGATAGCGGTCGGTGTGTGGAGTAATTGTAGTAGATGCAGAATCGTTTCAGTCTACTTGACACGGACGTGATGCCTATATTCATGATCATTGCCTTAGATATCTTCATAATTATGCGCTTTTCTATCAATTGCTCGGCAGTAATTTGGTCACCCACCATAATGCATGCTATCTTGAGAGAAGCCACTAGTGAAACCTATGGCCCTCGCGTCTCTTTCTTATTATATTGCATCTCTTTTATTTATATCGCATCTTGTTTACTATTTTCCAATCTTTACATTCCAATCTATACAACAAAAATACCAAAAATATTTACTTTACTATCTTTATTAGATCTCACTTTTGCGAGAGGCCGTGAAGGGATTGACAACCCCTTTATCGCGTTGGTTGCAAGGTTCTTGATTGTTTCTGCAGGTACTAGGTGACTTGTGCGTTGTCTCCTACTACATTGATACCTTGGTTCTCAAAAACTAAGGGAAATACTTACGCTACTTTGCTGCATCACCCTTTCCTCTTCAAGGGAAAACCAACGCATGCTCAAGAGGTAGCAAGAAGGATTTCTGGCGCCGTTGCCAGGGAGATCTACGCCAAGTCAAGACATACCAAGTACCCATCATAAACTCTTCTCCCTCGCATTACATTATTTGCCATTCGCCTCTCGTTTTCCTCTCCCCCACTTCTAAAACGATTTTGGAAAACCTTTGCCTTTCTCCTCGCCCTTTTCCGTTCGTCTTTTTCTCTTGCTTCTTGTGCGTCCGTGTGTTAGATCGTTTGTCTCGCCTTCATGGCTAGCCCTCTCCCTCTTCCTTTGTCTCCCGATTTTGAAGTTCTTCACTTCAAACAAAGACAAGGAGAAAACTTAAAAGATGCTTGGTATAGGACGAATGAATCCTATCGTAATTGCAGTATAAAGGGAGATTTCAAGATTTTACTTCGTAATTTTTATGTTGGGCTAACCATGTCCCATAGACAACTCTTGGATTTTGCCGCTAAAGGGAGTTTTATTGAAATTGATCCCAGTATTGCGTATGAGATTATAGAGGAAATAGTAGGGGTACTATCCCCACATAAGGGACTTCATCATACTCAAGAAGGAACCCAAGTTTTTGAGAAAATATGCGAAGTAACTAAAATTTTGCAAAAATCTCTTGAACCTCTTAAAAATGTTAGTGGGAACCTCCACCGCATGAATATGTTGATCACTCTTTGCAATAAGCGGTTGGATGCTTTAGATCTATAGATCTTCTAGTATGAAGGGAAATGTACGGATCCTCCTGGATCCGAGCATAACCCCATTAAAAAGATAAAGGCCAAAGATGACAACACCTAGATATATTCTTGCTTTTATGCCTAGCTAGGGGCGTTAAACGATAGCGCTTGTTGGGAGGCAACCCTATTTTATTTTTGTTCTTTGCTTTTTGTTCCTGTTTAGTAATAAATAATTCATCTAGCCTCTTATTAGATGTGGTTTTAGGTTTTTAATTAGTGTTTGTGCCAAGTAGAACCAATAGGATCTTCTTGGGTGATAGTTGTTTGATCTTGCTGAAAAACCCAGAAAGTTTGCGCTCACGAAAATAATTGTTAAAATTCTCCAGAACGTGATAAAATACCAATTCTTTTTGAAGTAGATCAATATACAAAGTATCCAGGTTTTACTAGTTTTTCAGAATGTTTGGAGTTCCAGAAGTATTCGAACAAAGCAGATTGCTATAGACTGTTCTGTTTTGACAGATTCTGTTTTTCGTGTGTTGTTTGCTTATTTTGATGAATCTATGAGTAGTATCGGGGTTATGAACCATAGAGAAGTTGGAATACAGTAGGTTTAACACCAATATAAATAAAGAATGAGTTCATTACAGTACCTTAAAGTTGGAATACAGTTTGCTCATGAGATTTTCTGTTGAGTTTTGTGTTGTGAAGTTTTCAAGTTTTTGGGTAAAGATTTGATGGCTTTTGGAATAAGGAGTGGCAAGAGCCTAAGCTTGGGGATTCCCAAGGCACCGCAAGGTAAAATTCAAGGACAACCAAAAGCCTAAGCTTGGGGATGCCCCGGAAGGCATCCCCTCTTTCGTCTTCGTCTATCGGTAACTTTACTTGATGCTATATTTTTATTCACCACATGATATGTGTTTTGCTTGGAGCATCTTGTGTGATTTGAGTCTTTGCTTTTTGGTTTACCACAATCATCCTTGCTTTACACACCTTTTGGGAGAGACACGCATGAATCAGAATTTATTAGAATACTCTATGTGCTTCACTTATATCTTTTGAGCTAGATAATTTTGCTCTAGTGCTTCGCTTATATCTTTTTAGAGCATGGTGGTGGTTTTATTTTATAGAAATTATTGATCTCTCATGATTCACTTATATTATTTTGAGACTCTTTTAAAACAGCATGGTAATTTGCTTTGTCTATAAAACTAGTCCTAATATGATGGGCATCCAAGATGGGTACAATAAAAACTTTCATATAAAGTGCATTGGATTCTATGAGAAGTTTCATGCTTGATGATTGTTTTGAGACATGAGGGTGGTGATATTAAAGTCATGCTAGTCGATTAATTGTGAATTTGAGAAATACTTGTGTTGAGGTTTGCAAGTCCCGTAGCATGCACGTATGGTAACCGTTCTGTAACAAATTTGAAGCATGAGGTGTTTCTTTGATTGTATTCCTTATGAGTGGCGGTCGGGGACGAGCGATGGTCTTTTCCTACCAATCTATCCCCCTAGGAGCATGCGCGTAGTGCTTGGTTTTGATGACTTGTAGATTTTTGCAATAAGTATGTGAGTTCTTTATGACTAATGTTGATTCCATGGATTATACGCACTCTCACCCTTCCACCATTGCTAGCCTCTCTAGTACCGCGCAACTTCCGCCGGTACCATAAACCCACTATTTACCTTCCTCAAAACAGCCACCATACCTACCTATTATGGCATTTTCATAGCCATTCCGAGATATATTGCCAGGATACTTTCCACCGTTCCGTTTATTATGACACGCTCCACCATTGTCATATTGCTTTGCATGATAATGTAGTTGACATCGTATTAGTGGCAAAGCCACCATTCATAATTTTTTCATACATGTCACTCTAGATTCATTGCACATCCCGGTACACCGCCGGAGGCACGCATATATAGTCATATTTTGTTCTAGTATCGAGTTGTAATTTTTGAGTTGTAAGTAAATAGAAGTGTGATGATCTTCATTATTAAAGCATTGTCCCATGTGAGGAAATAAAAATAAAAAAGAAGAATAGAGAAAGGCCAATTAAAAAAAGAGAAGGCCCAAAAAATGAGAGAAAAAGAAGAAGGGACAATGCTACTATCCTTTTTCCACACTTGTGCTTTAAAGTAGCACCATGATCTTCATGATAGAGAGTCTCTTGTTTTGTCACTTTCATATACTAGTGGGAATTTTTCATTATAGAAATTGGCTTGTATATTCCAACGATGGGCTTCCTCAAAATGCCCTAGGTCTTCGTGAGCAAGCAAGTTGGATGCACACCCACTTAGTTTCTTTTTTTGAGCTTTCATACATTTATAGCTCTAGTGCATCCGTTGCATGGCAATCCCTACTCACTCACATTGATATCTATTGATGGGCATCTCCATAGCCCATTGATACGCCTAGTTGATGTGAGACCATCTTCCTCCTTTTTGTCTTCTCCACAACCACCATTCTATTCCACCTATAGTGCTATGTCCATGGCTCGCGCTCATGTATTGCGTGAAAGTTGAAAAAGTTTGAGAATACTAAAGTATGAAACAATTGCTTGGCTTGTCATCGGGGTTGTGCATGATTTGAGCATTTTGTGTGACGAAGATGGAGCATAGCCAAACTATATCATTTTGTTGGGCTAAACTTTCTTTGGCCATGTTATTTTGAGAAGACATGATTACTTTGTTAGTATGCTTGAAGTATTATTATTTTTATGTCAATATTAAACTTTTGTCTTGAATCTTTCGGATATGAACATTCATGCCACAATAAATAAAATTATATTGATAATTATGCTAGGTAGCATTCCACATCAAAAATTCTGTTACAATGTATCTATAATTTATGTCAAAAATTGCTTGGCTTATCATTTACCTACTCGAGGATGAGCAGGAATTAAGCTTGGGGATGCCTGATATATACGTCTCCAACGTATCTGTAATTTTTTATTGTTCCATGCTATTATATTATCTGTTTTGGATGTATAATGGGCTTTAATATGCTCTTTTATATTATTTTTGGGACTAACCTATTAACCGGAGGCCCAGTGCCAGTTTCTGTTTTTTTTGCCTATTTCAATGTTTCACAGAAAAGGAATATCAAACGGAATCCAAACGGAATGAAACCTTCGCTATGGTCTTTCTTGGACCGAAAGCAATCTAGAAGACTTGGAGTTGAAGTCTGGAATGCCACAAAGCGGCCATGAGGCAGGAGGGGGCGCCCGGGGGGGTAGGTGCGCCCCCACCCTCGTGGGCCCCTCGTAGCTCCACTGACATACTTCCTTCGCCTATATATACTCTTATACCCTAAAAATATCAGGGGAGCCACAAAACCAGTTTTCCACCGCCGCAACCTTCTGTAGCCATGAGATCCCATCTCGGGGCCTTTTTCGGTGATCTGCCGGAGGGGGAATCAATCATGGAGGGCTTCTACATCAACACCATAGCCTCTCCGATGAAGCGTGAGTAGTTTACCATAGACCTTCGGGTCCATAGTTATTAGCTAGATGGCTTCTTCTCTCTCTTTGATTCTCAATACAAAGTTCTCCTCGATGTTGTTGGAGATCTATTCGATGTAATACTCTTTTGCGGTGTGTTTGCCGAGTTCCGATGAATTGTGGATTTATGAACTTGATTATCTATGAATATTATTTGGTTCTTCTCTGAATTCTTATAGGCACGATTTGATATCTTTGCAAGTCTCTTTGAATTATCGGTTTAGTTTGGCCTACTAGATTGATCTTTCTTGCAATGGGAGAAGTGCTTAGCTTCGGGTTCAATCTTGTGGTGTCCTTTCCCAGTGACAGTATGGGCAGCAAGGCACATATTATATTGTTGCCATTGAGGATAAAAAGATGGGGTTTATATCATATTGCTTGATTTTATCCCTCTACATCGTGTCATCTTGCCTAATGCGTTACTCTATTCTTTTGAACTTAATACTCTAGATGCATGCTGGATAGCGATCGGAGTGTGGAGTAATAGTAGTAGATGCAGAATCATTTCGGTCTACTTGACACGGACGTGATGCCTATATTCATGATCATTGCCTCAGATATCTTCATAATTATGTGCTTTTCTATTAATTGCTCGGTAGTAATTTGTTCACCCACCGTAATGCATGCTATCTTGAGAGAAGCCACTAGTAAAACCTATGGCCCCCGGGTCTCTTTCATATTATATTGCATCGCTTTTATTTACATCGCATCTCGTTTACTATTTTGCAATCTTTACTTTCCAATCTATACAAAAAAAATACCAAAAATATTTACTTTACTATCTTTATTAGATCTCATTTTTGCGAGTGGCCGTGAAGGGATTGACAACCCCTTTATCGCGTTCGTTGCAAGGTTCTTGATTGTTTGTGCAGGTACTAGGTGACTTGTGCGTTGTCTCCTACTGGATTGATACCTTGGTTCTCAAAAACTGAGGAAATACTTACGCTACTTTGTTGCATCACCCTTTCCTCTTCAAGGGAAAACCAACACATGCTCAAGAGGTAGCATTCTGCAATGCGATGTTCAATTGTTGTGGCTGCATTTTTTTATTGTATAGCATGTGAGAAATAAATCAAATTTGGCTATACTAAATACATGAGAAACAAATACAATTGCCATATTTCCAAGTTGTTAAGAATGCTTGGTTTGGTTAACTGTCTGATCTTCTATTTGGAGTATGTTATATTGTGCAATGTGGTGCTCAATTAACATTTGGTTCATTTGTTGTGGTGTTTAGTTAACTTCTTGGTTCAATTATGCAATGCGATGTTCAATTGTTGTGGCTGCATTCTGTTATTGTATACCATGTGAGTAATAAATCGAATTTGGCTGCACTTAATACATGAGAAACATATACAAGTGCTATATTTCCTAGTTCTTAATCATGCTTGGTTCGGATAAATGGGTTTTCCATGTGGCTTGAATTAATCTGATGAATCTGCAATGTGCTTATTTATCATCAACATATTTTACTGATAGCATGCGAACCCTTAACGTGACGACTAACTATCGTATATGTGTTGGAGGGAAACAATGGGAAGCACTGAGGTTTACAAGATGGTACTAACTATTATACCTTGCCTTTTTTATTCCTATGCCCCATTTCCAGTATAGAGAAGATATTTATGCACATCCTTGTTTTCAGGGTTCACTGATGATTACCTCTCAAACCACCTCTGTGGTCAGGAGGCGAGGAAAGTTTTCATACAACACCCACGGTTCAATATTGAAGTGTTCCCGAAGAGGTCGAAGGATGGACGGTCAATCATCCACAGGCACTGGCCTAATGTTGCAAAGACCTTCAACATGAATGAAGGCTCAATATTCGCCTTCCGCTTCAGCAGTTTTCCAGATGAGATGCATCTCTATATGTACCGTCTATGATGCTAATTTCAAAAGGTTCTAGATGTTGCATGTGAAACTTGCTGCTGGTGCAGTTGTGTAATGGGGTACCTTAGTGCTGAAGCTATATCATGTTGTACTTCGATGTATTTAAATTATGAAATCCTGCTTCCTTAATATGGAAATGGAATATATTATGTGCTTAATATGAATGTCAATTAGATTAGTAAATGGATTATTAATAATAGGGCAATTAGCCCGCTAATTGGCCAATTAGCTTGCTAATTGGGTATTCCTATTGCAAACGGTTATTGAGAAAACACCATGGGCGATGACCTCAGGCAACGCACACAGTTTCTAGGAATAATCCATGTTGGATCAATGAACAATCACACACGACATTCTCTTGAAAACTGTTTGCGTTACGCCACCTTGCGCAAATGTTTTCCTTGGAGTGACTGTGTGGGATGTATATACGAACGGAAACATTTAGCGGTGACTGACTGTGTGGGATGTACTTACGACCGGAAATCATTTTGCCTGTATAATTGTATTTTTTAGCACTATTGTACGTATTTCTGTATTTGAGTGCTCCCCGGTCGCACACGATCTCATTTTGCCGAGCGTGTGTGCCAGGAGGGTATATCCCCTATGGTTTCTGGGTAGTGCGGGAAGGACGCCCCTATCACCCACACTCACTAGGTGACAGTTCCGAACGCCGTCGCGAAAAGGGGTTAAAAACTGTCTGTATAGCACCGACGTGTACCAGTGTATGACGACGCACGCGTCTCCCTGCCGCCTATCCTCCGGGGCTCGACGTTGGCCTAGATGTGCTCGAGGGTCAGAAGAGGCCATCGAGACGTCATCGGGGTCTTGATTCTGCTGCACCCGCGTCGGCTGCCGTGGTGGGGACTGCACTATGGGGACAACCCCCTCCTTTCGGTTAGCAGTGTGGGCGGTTGCTGTCGCTTGGGGAGGTCATTGCGGGCCAGCACGTCGCGAGCCCCCAGCCTTGGCGAAACCGAGCAGGCTCTGGATGGTGGCACGCCATTCATCCATCTGCTCTGCTACCAGCGGAAACCTCAGTAATAGCCGAGCTCGCACCATGGCCTCCGTAGCTATGCTTGGAATAGATGTTGATGACGTCGACCGCACCATCACCTGGCTCCTGATGGTGCCAGCGGCGGCGACGAAATTAGTGTTGCGTCCGCGCAGCTATGGGATGATCACTTGGGCAGCGGGGTCGCGCAGCGATGGTGCTCGAGGGTTAGTGGCTCCGTCGAGCGCAGCAGTCTGGTCGGCTCGTCCCGGAGGAGGCACATGCGCCATGACCGCCGCCGCAGCAGGAGCGGCCGGAGGACGATGGCTCGCCCCGGACCGAGCGCCGTTACTATGGTTGTGCCTGCCGGTGGGAGGAAGGGGTGCGAGCGGAGTGACCCCCTCGTCCACACCTTGTGGAGCGTGACCGTCGAGACGCTGCTGACATTGTTCTCCTCCGACATCTCTAGCCCCCGTGTCGGCCGCGGGGGAGTGGTGATGGCGCCACCTACTCCAGTCACGCCCCCAGCAGCACTCACGTCCTCGGTCGTCTCCGCATCCCCCGCAGCATGTTTGTTTTGCCGCCCACCGTGTATGAATGGGGAAATGGAGGGAGAGATAGAGGTCTTTCGAACTAGCTTGAATCAATTGTCTTTGGCCGCCCATGTTTGGCGCCCACCATGTCAGAATGGGCTTAGAAGCGGTCATGTCATGCCTAATTGAAGTTACTAATCTACCCCTATTGAGAGCAGTGGAAATCGGGCCGATAGATTGTCTGTGTAAGGGTTAGACAGTAATTTCCATCTCCCAAACACTTGGCTTCGGGCAGCCGATGTGGGAGTGGACATTTTGCCGCTTCTTTTGAATTTTGGGACAATAAGCATCCACGTTTACCCTGGCAACTAAATTAGAATCCATTTTGTATTCCTATACGAATCTTTATAAATCATTCTATGTGTTTTTATATATCTTCAAAAGCACGACAAAGATGTATTCCACTGTCATATATGAATATGATTTACAAATGCCGATACTCAAATTCAAAAGCTAGAATCCAGTTTAAGGTGAATTCGAATATTTGAAACCACTTTATGTCCAACTCGAGTGTCACACGCAGCATAATGTGTACTCCCATTTAGATATGTACACAAGCGATGTATCAAGATTCAAATACCGAGTCAATCAACCAATAATGTACAAAACTAACAGACATATAAACACTTATAGAGTATATGGATCAATAATATCAACAAAAATACATAAGCCAGGCCGCTGTACTTTTTTTTGCTAGAAGAGCATCCTTTTTTAGCGAAGCTAGTACAACATCCTGGCCCTTTCCGATGCGTTCCACTTAAGTTCCATCTATACTACTATTATTGCTGAATGCACATTCAGCCCGATTCGCATATTTGTAGGTCTGGCACAGCAATCAAGATGAAATGTCTCAGTGTCTTATCAATTAATACAGACTTGTGCTCAAAAAATTTACAAACCAAAAAACAAAAAACAATTATTACATCATCTCTAAAACAAACGATTTGATCGATTACATGAACAAACAGCACAATGGTTATTCAACGATGGAAAGAACATTTCACCTATGATTTATCAAGTGGGAATTTAATTTCCTTTTTTCCTTCAGGACCTTACCAATGCGGTCAGTCTCAGCTTGCTTCGTTCTGAAATCCACCAAATATTTAATGGTTGTCTTGATTACTACTTGTGATTGTGTTGTTTGCTTCCTCAACATGTCAACTTCATCTCTAAGTACAGAAGCAGAATATGTTTCTACCAATAGTTTAGCTTCTAGAGCATCAGCAGTTGGCAATTCATGATGCACGATTGGGCCGGTGCCACTGCTGTGGGATGATACAACGTCCATGGGGACCTCGCTCTTTGATCTTGGGCTAACCATTTTGCCATTAAAGTTTTGATTGGACTCCAAAAAGTTGAAGTTAGCAAAACATCTCAACTGGGAGTTATAACAACAAACCAGTTAAAAAAACAAGAAATTAAAGAGTTTCAACTGGATGCTGGAAAGTAGTTATTAACATCATTGTAACCGGTTGCAGCAACAAAGCAGTTAAACAAACACATTTTGCAAAAGGTACCTGTTGTGGCATTGGAGTTTCTCTTGGATCCTCAAAAGTTGAGTAGCCAGTAACATGATTAGAGCAACCGGTTGCAGCAGCAAAGCAGTTAAACAAACAAGTTTTGCAAAAGGAACCTATTGTGGCATTGGAGTTTCTCTTGGATCCTGAAAAGTTGATTAGTCAGTAACTTGATTAGAGAAACAAGTTACAATAGCAAACATGTTACATAAATATATTTTTGAAAATGTACCTGCTGTGCAATTGGACTTCCAATTGGATCATGAAAACTTGAAGTTGGTAAGATGATTACAAAAACAAGTTACAGCAGCAAACCAGGTAAATAGGGAAGTTTCTGAAAACATACCTGTTGTGCCAACGGAGTTTCAGTTGGATCCTGCAAACTTGAATGTTAGCAATCATAAATAAAATGTTGCAAGAGCCATAAGAAACTAACATCAAACTAGTAAAACTAACCAGTTTTGGCAACGTATTTAATTACACATGAACTAGTAAAACTAACAAGTTCTTGGCAACATATTAAAGTAACAAGTCGATACCGTTTACCAGCAACACATACATCTGTAAATTTCTTTGATTTAAGCAAAATGATTCCAACACATATATAAGTTAATAAGATGGTGTCCCTCATATAAACCTGATAGTTGTCTATCTATGAACATGCAAACATTACTAGTGCTACAAGTGATAACAGCAAACCATTTAAACAAACAGGGTATCAGAACGTAAATTACATGTGAATTCTGCTGCACCCTAGAAGTACATATGACCAACTATCTACGTGCTGAAGTAGCTATTTAAGTTCAGGGAAACAGGTAATTCTTAACAGTAATTATCAAACACATAGATAGGCATAGTCTATAATAGGATTAACAGGCTATGGCCTTATGTAATCAGTAGCAAACTAAATTAAGCGAAGCAACGTAATTGAACAATTTTGCAATAAGTGGCTAACTAAAATTCTGAGAAGCAGGTAACTGAACTTAGGCTAGCTCTTTGTACAGGCACACTGCAACTTCTTTTTCGCTTACAAGGTTCTACGAAGGAGTCCATGGCATCAATTGCTTGGATACGCAGTCCCAATACTTCTTTCTTCCCACACTGCATTGGTAAGTCGAATGGTTAATCTGATAGATGGTGCGTCCTTGATATGATATATGAGGACGGGTTGTTAGACTAGTTGTAACCATACACATCACACTGGCTTTTACTGTATATTTCATGCGATTACATCTGGCATATCAAGATCTAACACTACAAAAAAAGATACATCCATGACATTTTGGGCCGAACGAAATTTTTTCTATCATACTTATGACACTTCTATGACGATAATTGTGACAAAACACGGTATCATCATAGATGTGGTGGGCTCCTAGTTCTATGACAAAAAATCATGATAGATGGGCTTTTCATCCTGGGCGGGCCGGAGACGCAGCTGAATGACATTCTTTGGGCCGTCCATGACGGAAAAAACCGTGGTAGAAGCGAGGGTTCCCGGTTACGGTGGGTGGTCGGGGCCGAGCGATGCGCGTTTCTCTCGTACACGCACGCGCGTGGGTGCGAGGCATTGGGCTCTAACTAAACCCGAGCGAGGCGTTGGGCTCTAACTGAACCCGAGCGATTGCACTGTAGGCTACGCGTTACTGAACCCGAGCGATCGATCGATGGCTGTTAACTGAACCCGATCGAGCGATTCCTTCGCTACTGGTGCTAACTGAAGCCGATCGATGCTGCCTCTGGATGAACAGTGAGCGTTGCTGGGGGGTTGGATGAACAGTTCCTGGTGGGGGTGGATGAACAGGACCCCGTGGTGTTGCCTCTGGATGAACAGGACCCCGATCGATCGAGCCGGTTGGGGCTGGATGAACAGGACCCCGTGGAGGGCTGGATGAACAAGACCACCCCGTGGAGGGCTGGATGAACAGTATACAGTGGAGGGCTAGAGCCCGTGGAGGGGTGGTTGAACAGGAGCCCGTGGAGAGGGCTGGTTGAACAGTAGCCGGTGGAGTCGCGCTGTGGAGGCTGGATGTTCAGGAGCCCGTGGATGAACAGTCGCAGGTGGAGGCTGGAGGAGGTCGACGGTAGATGAACAGTACCCCGTGGAGGCTGGAGGGGGTCGACGGTGGAGATGAACAGTATCCCGTGGAGTCCCGGTTTGTGGTACACCGCACCCCTCCCGATGAACAGGACCCCCGTTTCGACCGTAGCGCTCCAACACAAGTCTGTTTCCTCCGTTTTGCGCTACGCCACAGCCCTCCCGATCAACAGGACCCCCGTTTCGACCGTAGGAGGTCCGTTTCCTCTGTTTTGCGGTACGCCAGACCCCTCCCGATGAACAGGATCCCGTTTCAAACATGGCCGGCCAAACACAAGGCCGTTTCTTCCGTTCTGCGGTACGTCAGGCCTTGTTTCCATCAGTTGTTCCGTCCAAGCCCTCCCGATGAACACGACGACACATTCCATTCCAAACCAGCCGGTTGGCTCCCCATGATACGATGACGATGCAGTTCCCCCGTTCCGACCCAGCCATGTACACGAGCCCTGGCCGTATGTATGCGCGAGTAGGCGTTTGAGACCCCGCCCGTATGTACGTACGTGGCCGTATTTTCTTTCTTGCACACTGGTTGTTGTACATACGTGTACATGCTACGTGCGCGCCTCTACTATGACACGTGTGCACCTCTACATTGAAAAGTATGTACGTACACGTTCGCGACCAGAATGAAAACGCTACATATGCTTCGACCAGGTGGGTCCCGACTGTCAGGCACTTCCTTGCCTGCGAAGATGTAGCTGGTGGGTCCCAGCAGTCAAGGGGGCGAATCGTTTTTTTGCCCAGACGCACTTCCTTGTGTGCGAAGATGTAGCTGGTGGGTCCCCGCAGTCAGGGGGAAACGTTTTTTTGCAAAATACGGTGGCCCGTCCGGTGGGTCCCTGCTGTTAGGTGCAGGAATAATTATTTTGCGTGTAATAAGGAGGCACTTCCTTGCTGCGGCCGTGGACCCAGCTGTCAGCCTCTCCATGTATAGTCCATGCCCGATGTAAGACGTTCCTTGACCACGTTGACCATGCCGTGCCGAGAGCACCAGGGCAGTGGACGACGGCGAGGCATAGGAAGGGGACGAAGCGGAGCCGGAGAAGACGCGGCAGTGGATGCCCAAGCGTAGAGGAGTATGAGGGTTCACTGGTTCGCTACGGTGTGAGGCTGTCGTCGCCGCAGAATAACAGGGGGTGTGGGTGAGTAGAGGGTTGGCCTGGCCAGCGGTTGGATTAGTAGGGGGCGGTGAGGCCTCCGCCGCATCGCAGCCGGCCACGGGAGGCAGGAGCACGCACGACCAGCGCTAGTTTGGGCGGCTGGAGCAAGAAGACCAGAGGTTGAAGAAGCACTACGGCCGTTGGATGGACATCGTACGGTCACTGGAGCTAGAATCGTGCATATTGACTAAGTTGACAAAGCCCTCCGTCCCCGTCAACTTAGTAGGCCCACAAGTCAGCCTGCCACTATACTAGGTCCTAGCTAGCAGGGGGAGTATTCATTTTTTTGTGCGTAATAAGGAGGCACTTCCTTGCGTGCGAAGATATAGCTGGTGGGTCCGAGCTATCAGCGGCGGTAATGTTTTTTCATGAAATACAGAGGCCCTTCCAGTGGGTCCCAGATGTCAGGTGGAGGAACCATTATTTTGCACGTCATAAGGAGGCATTTCCTAGCGTGCGGCCGTGGACCTAGCTATCAGCCTCTCCACGTACAGTCCACTTCAGATGCATGTCGGTCATTGACCACGTTGACCAGGCCGTACCGAGAGCACCAGGGCGGTGGACGACGGCGAGGCCTAGGAAGGGAACAACATGGAGCAAGGGAAGACTCGGTAGTTGTTTCCCACGTGAAGGGTAGTACTACTGTACGAGGGTTTACTGGTTCGTCTACCGTCGCCAGAGAATAACAACAGGTGTGAGTAGAGGGATGGTCTGGCCAGCGGTGGGAGTAGTAGGGGGCGGTGAGGCCTCCGCGGCATCGCAGCCGGCCACGGGAGGCAGGAGCACGAGGCACGACCGACGCTCGTTTGGGCGGCTGGAGCAAGAAGACCAGAGGTTGAAGAAGCACTACGGCCGTTGGATGGCAGCAATGGGAGTACGGTGGGGCGGTGAGGCCTGCGCGGCAGCACAGCCGGCCGCGGGGAGGAGGGAGCAGGCAGTCCCGCCGGCGCTTGTTTGAGCGGCTGGAGCAGGAAGAGCACAGATTGAAGAAGCACGACGGCCGTTGGATGGACATCCAACAGTCACTGCTTGTGCGTCAACCTTTTTTTTAGGAAAGCCTCAAATCTGTGAAAAACAGCATACAACCCATCTGCCATTATTTATAATAATTTACAACCCATTTGCATATTCTTAAGGTTTTTTTGGAGCCCATATTCTTTTTGTTAGCATTACAGCCCATATTGTGGCCACGGTTAAAAAATTGTATGAAATTTTGCATATTTCGGTGCGGTCTGAACTGTTTTTAATCCCGAAATTTCGAGTCATATTCAAACTGATTTTAAAAATAAACGTATATCAATATAAAATCCAACAAATTGTCCACGCATAAAATTCAATGCAATTTAAAATCCCGAAATGAAAAAAAGAAATTTGAAACTAATTGCCGGTTTGATGTGTTTTCAAAATGTACAACCCATTTCTCATTACCGATAGGCCATTTTCTCGGCCAGCCGAATGAAGCTCTCCTCGTCTTGAAAGATTTGCAGCCCAATAGGCCTGACAAAGCGACTTACTTGGAAAATCACAAAAAAACTGGGGTAGCCATTTTCAGAAAGAAAAAAAACTACTGGGCTGGTTTGTGGTAAACATAAAAGAGAAGGCTCGCTAGACAGGCCAGAGTGCCCTGCACAGCCGTTGACACCCTGCTTCCGTCTCAAAAACAAATTAGATAAATGCCACTCCAATTATGGCGATTCATAAAAATGCCACTGCAATTTCCAAACTTTGAAAAATGCCAGTCCAATTTTTGCAAACTTTGGAAAATGCCACTGCAATTTGCAAACTTTGAAAAGCGCCACTCCAGACTTCGAAAAATGCCACTGGAAATGGCGCCACTCCAGACTTCGAAAAATGCCATTGGAAATGGCATGAAATGGCATTTTTCAAAGTTTGGAAATTGCAGTGAGATTTCTCGGAAACACCAAATTTGGAGTGGCATTCATCAAATTAATCCGAAACAAAAATAATTGGGCGAGCTGCTGGGTCCCTGGTGTCAGCCGCTCATTGTGCAATTCTCTCGTTTATTGACTACGTTGACAATGGCATGGGACCCAGATGTCAGAAATTCATTAGGAGGAGCCATTTTTTATATTGGCTTGAAATAAGGAGGCAGTTGCTTGCGTACTGCCATGACCTTGGCGGGTCCCTGCTGTCATCCTCTCCACGTACTATCATCTCCTGATTGTGTACGTGTCAACTTGGTAGGCCCACAAGTCAGCCTCTAAACCCGTGGAGGACAACAACCCATTTAAAAAAAATAACAGCCCATTCCATACGTTCAAACGGAAAGTTCAACATTCAGAGCAAAGTAACAGGTCTGATCCACATATAGAGTACTGAACTTCCACGTTGACAACCATCATAGCCAAGTTAACTATCTACTCCCACTAATACTCTAGTAGCGTACAAGTACTAACTTACTCTTAGCTAACTAGATGATGTCGGCCGCCATCTGCGGTACACGCTAAACACCAGCACCGGCGTCCTTCACCTCACCTCGGACTTTCCAAAGGTGCGATAGGGCGCGGTGCTCGCGCATGTTGGCCCTTTCCATGCCGGCGTGGTCCACCGAAGCTTCGGCTTCTAAGCGGGAAACCCACTTGACGAGCTGGTAGTAAAAATTGGCGTCGCGAACGCGTGCGTGCCCGACAGCCTCAAGGGCTATTTGCCGGGCACCGGCCTCCATGTAGTCGGCCCAGTTGCGGGTGCTCTGCTCGCGACTCAGAGCGTCGGTGCGTTGCTGCTCCATGTCCCGCTGGCGGCGCAAATCGACAATACGCTGCTCCTCCGCCAAGCGGTCGCGCTCCAACAACTCTTGCTCCTCCGCCAGGCGGTCGCTCTCCAACAAGTCCTCGATCTCCGCATTGCCATCTAAAGACCGATAGAATGCCTCCTCCCTCCGTCTGCCTTCCGGTGAAAAGCCGAACACTAGTTCCGGCGGTGACCACCTCTGCCTATCGCGGACGGGCGGGGGCATGGCGGATGTGGCGAGACCGAGGATAAGTGGCGAGCAACGTCGGGCCGGTGGGGGCTTATGAGGATAGGGCAATTTGGGTGATGGTGCCACCGGAGAAGCCCAGGAAACAGTAATTATAGGCTGAAGGTAGGCGAACTAGCGTGTCGCGGGAAACGCAACGGTCATCGCGGTCATCAAAATTCAATGCATAAGCAGGCATGGCTTAGCGCACCAGCTTGCCGTGGAAAACTAGAAAAACTGAAATTATGACTGTGTCGTCCCGTCCCGTCAGTGGTGCGTCCCGTCCGTGCTGGGTCGCACGCCGGCATGACGGTCAAACGAGTGCACTCGAATCATCCAGATGAGGTACTCCCTCCTTGTCAAAAATGATTCCACCACTCATCATCTACCTTGGTTGGTTAGATTTTTGAATTAAGCCCTGCAAACCAGAAAGGAGGTAGTACGTGCGTGATCCGCTATTTATTCGTGTAGGATCGAGTAGGTCGTTTTTTGAATTGAGCCCTGCAAACCAGAAAGGAGGTAGTACGTGCGTGATCCGCTATTTATCCGTGTAGGATCGAGTAGGTCGGATAGTGTACATGTAGGATCGAGTAGGTCGGATGGTCTACGTGTACGATCGCATTAGCTGATGAACGTTTGCTGGGAGATAAGGCATTTGCGAACGTTTTTGCTGGCAGTTTCTTCAGATTCGCATGACATTTTCTTCAGAGCAGCTTGTTAGTTTCTTCAAAGGTAGGCATTTTTATTCAAAAAATAACACTTCGGATCCTGCGTCGGAACTAAAACTGCCAGGAGCGCATTAGTAGGCTAGCTAGTGATCGATCAATAACTTGTAAACACTGAGCGAACAGAAATAAGGAAATGTTAGTAACTTGTGAACACTGAGAACTCAGAAATAAGGATCATGTTGTGCACAACAGTAAGAGCCGATCCGTTCAAAATGTTCACACGAGACTCACAGGCCTGGCATTGTAATATGTTCACATTAGTAGCCCAAATTCAAAACCAACTAGTACGATTCCCATACATAAGATCAACATGTTAATTCATCTCAATGATTCACAGATCATATATAAATATGTAGCTCCAAAAGCAAAGATCTAGAAAAAACATATGTTCTTCCTACTAACATGGATGCTTCTATTGGCCAACATTCAATACAGACTGAAAGACAAATTTGTTTGTGAAGTCTACAATTCCTCTTGCAAACGTAAGTGGTTTCACCAACAGCTGGAACCATGAGAATGAACCACACATGATGGAGGAACATCCACTGCAATATGATTTGGTCTTCTCTCGATCACACGGCGAGACTATTTTTGGAATACAAACTTTAACTTAGGCAAAATGATGCCCATTGTATAATAACATCAAAGCAATGAAGCACCTAGTGTTGGCCAATAAATAGTACAGTAGTACTTTTCTGCAGTCCATGAAGTGACTATCCAATCTTTCTGTGTCTATTTTCAAATGGCACTGCATGCAGTGACTATACTATTCTCTTGTGCAGTTCAACCAAAATTGCGGTCACTTTGTGTGTTTGCCAAATAGCAACAGGTAGACATCTTTGTCTGCACAAATATCAAGCAGCTAGTAAACATATACCCCACCTTGTATTTTCATTTTAAACATGTCTCTTCCGCTTAGCATCTGTCATGTTTTGCACTGGACAATTTGATATAGTCATGTTTTGCCCTGGACAATTTCATACTGAATTGATTTGCTGGTTCAGAGCAGAAATATAGCGCCTATTCTTCATCACACCAAGGATATCCATGTTCGTAGTGATGGAAGAGGTGAAACCGATACAACTGAAATTGAGCATCCAATCATTGAATCCTGTCCTGCACCTCCAATGTAGGTCCACCCTGCCAATAAATTCACATGCAAACCACTAGTATTACTATCTAATGACAGTACAAAAAGAGTAGCAAGATAGTAGCAAACCATGTACCTTCATAATGAACAGCTCATAGTGCCAACAATTGGATATAAACGTTTGGAAGAAAACATGCTCCTAATGTTGAACTAGTTGGACTTTTTGTGCATAGACTCACAAACATGCTCCTAAAGAGTGGTTACTATAAAAGTGGAACTAGTTGAAGCATAGACTCACAAATATAAGCATTCCAATTTCTTAATGGGAAAAGGTAGCAAGACTGTTTCTAACCACCTGTTTGAAGGAATAAATAAGGCAACAACGGCTGATGTCAGAAAGGCATATATAGTTATTTCTGAAAGAATGATCGATTCCTGACCTTTCCTCCTTTTGAAGCATATTTTGTGCAGTTCAACTAAAATAAAATGCCATCACCGTCTTGACAATTCAGTGACACTGTACAAAAGGAAATGACTTAACATTACATCATGATGTCAGGTATGTAGTCGACAGGCATTAGAGACAAACAAACAGACCTCCTCCGATAACATAATGAACATTAATTTTAACAAAGGTGTGACTAGCTTTACCGGGATAATTTGAGTGAACTCTACACCCTCTATTCCTTAATATAAGACGTTTCGCAGTTCAATTTAAAGTACCCAAACGTCCAGTATTTAGAAAAACAGGTAGTAGTTTTCTTGAGCACATATCTGGGAAAGCTTGCCACACTTTATATATGTCCATACGCTAATGCAACACCATTCGAATAGTACAAATATACAGTAATCCAGTGGTTAGTGCAATAGTAGAGTAGTTATTTTATTACAGGGTACAATACAATGGTTTTACTGGACAGATTTCCATAAGCTCTAGCACTGGAAGATTTCTATAAGAATTAACAATACAAAATGTAAAGGTAACAAGTATCAGCATTGGTATACTAGCTGTGCAAGAGCATTAAACCAAATACAAAAGTCTGAAGGTAACTAGCATTATATATTAACTAATGACAGTATTAAAAAATTGCAAACCATGTACCTTGAAGGTAAATATCATTTCGAACTCGAGTGGACATGAAAAATTGCTATCCCAATCTTGATAATCGATCAAACATAAAAACTTGATTGAACGAATCAATACAATAGCCAAAGGAGGAGGTGCCCACTCTTGACCTTTCCTCTTGTCTTAATAATTTTTTGTGCAGTTTAACCAAAATAAGATGACATCAGCGCCTTGGCATTTTGGTGACACTGTACAAAAAAATTGACTTATCTCATGAAAGTGAGGTATGTAATCTATAGGCATTAACAGTGCAAAAATCTGAAGGTAGTAACAAGTTTCATCGGCTGTATATTGGCTGTGCAACAACATTAGAATGCCTTAGCTGAAAAATCTTTAATACATCCACAATCAACAGCTAACCCTGAAATAATCCAGAGACATTAAATGGCATTGCTTAAATTTATCGGTGGCATTAGACTGAGTGCGGCATTAGTTAAATGTGGCATCACTTTAGCATTAGCATTGGTTGACTTTACCGCTGGCGTTATAGTAACAGCAAAAAAGTGGCAATAAGATCATGGGAGACCCATTCGGATAGTGGGCGCACCAGTACGATGTACCTCCACGGACGCATAGAGTGATGAGGGAGGTATGGTTGCCCAGAGCAACAAATATCCAGGCAGCATATGTGGATTACGTCCCATTTTTGTTCTCTTTAGCCACCTTTTTCCTATGTGAGGACAACAAACCGATCGACCTGGTCATTCTCTATTGCGTTGTCATGCCTTTCTACCCTTCTTCAACCAAGAGACACGAGACTTGTTCCTTAGCTACTGATTTTCCCCTTTTCAACCTAGATGCGGGTTCGATGCCTACTCTCTTGGACAGTACAGTCTCCCTTCCTTTCCTTATTCAACCTAGACATGGGTTAGTCTGCATGAATTAGGGTTTCCTTTAATAGTGCAAATTAAGGTTTTCGTCTGCGTGATCAGGAGAGCAGAGGATAGGAAATTGGGAAGGTGGTGGAGTGGAAAAAGATCCACATGCAGCGACGTGGCAGGTGGGGCAATAGAACAAGGGTATGGTTCGAAAAGAGGTAGCATACCTGAGGGTCGGCAGGAAGTGGCTTTGCCCATGGTCGTCGTCCTCCGCACACACTACGGCAGCAAGCTTGGGGACGGAGGCCATCCCACGCGGGCGCTAGGTCTGAGAGGACGCCCTTGTCGTCAGTGTGTGACCTCACTCGCTGACGAGGAGTGCGTCAACGCTGCACGTCCTTTTCTTCCCCGGCGGATCTATGACCACCGGTGAGGAGGGAGAGAGAGGCCATTATTTTTAAATTTGGAGAGAGGGTGATAGTGTGAGAAGCAAGTGGCCAGCCCTTAGCAAGAAAGCTCTGAAGCTCCAGCCTATATATCTTTTTTATACTACTAGTACTAGAGGTGGAGTAGTGGTAGAGTAGTTTATATTTTCTCTGCAAACAGTACCAGTTAGTCGTGATGACCACAGGAGCTATCCACTCAGATTGTATGTTAAAAAAATAAAGGTCGATAACTAATGCGGCACCTCAGGCCAACGCGGCCAGATCGCATTTTGCACGAGAAATTACACACCATGTTTCGTTGACATGTGGTCCCCTTCCAACATGTCAGTGAGACGACGGCGAGTCCTTTTGTACAATTTCCGAAAGGACATGTAGGTCGGGGCGCCTCCTCGTGTACCGTGGCAAACTGGCAACCGTCCACCGACTCTTCGCCTTTCCCTCTCGATTTGGAACTGCTGTCACACGCTCTTCCTCCCTCCTCCATTTGCCTTCACCCTTCCTTCTTCCATTGTTCGATCGTCTTCTCCATGGAGGGAACAAGCCGGAAACGACCTCGTTATTCTTGCCCCGATCTGAAAGATGACGTGGTGGGGGAACTCATTGATCGGTGCGACGTCATCACCTCGGCTAGCATCGCAGGTTCGTTCAAGACCATTCTCGACTCAACTAATAACATCATTACAAGTGTAGCGACCAGACCTCAAACAGTCCAATCTCTGTGGATCAGTGTCATCCCTGGATCGGTAATGCTGACACACACAGTACTTGAAGGATTTATGACAGAGTAGCAATCACACACTTATTACATCGAATAGTCTCAAGAGAGAGCTTATTACAATAAATATGGCTTAAGGCCATCTAATTACGATAACAGCGGAAGGCTTGGAGATAAAGTGAGTCTATCAACTCCAACGGCATCACTGAGTATGAGACCACGACCTATGGCACCTTACTCGTCGTCTGAAAAGTCTGCAACATGAACGTTGCAGCCCAAAAACGGGTCAGCACATGGAATATGCTGGCAAAATAACACATAGAGAGTAAGGAATAGAATAAAGCTATCACTACATGCAATTTGGCTGGTGGAAAGCTGTATGGTTACAGTTTTGCGAAAAGCCAATTTTTCCCTACAATGAAGAAATAAATTTTATTTAACTATCATGGTGGTTGTTAAACATTGAGAAGGTTCACCCAACTCAATCCCAATTAAGAAATCATCATTAACCCAACAAATTAAATTAAGTAACATGATGAGATTCACATGATAATCCAAGAACTAGATACTCAAGACGTCCATAACCGGGGACACGGCTAACCATGATTAGTTTGTACACTCTGCAGAGGTTTGCGCACTTTTCCCCACAAGACTCGATCGCCTCCATTTAATTTCTCGCACTGCATGGTGTTTGAGAAACGGATGACCGAGACACAGTCTTACAGAAGCGTTAGCACCTTACGATGGGTAGACAGTACCACCTACATCCCCTACATCTGCTAGTCTACCACTGTAAGAGTTCACACGACTTAATCAACTATGCTAGAGCCCATAATAGAGTGTGGCTGCACACGGAAGTTTCTAGCATGAAAAATCTCATGATCCCTTTGAGCCTGGGTGGCGGTCCATAGGAGAATCACACGGTACCCCGGGATTTCCAAAAAGAAACAGGCAACATTGGGTTCCCCATGTGCCTCAATCCACCCAGATGTGTATTTAAGTAGCCACCTTAAATTAACCATTAATTAACAATCTCACATCTGTCATGTAATCACTCAAACCCAATCCACGTCTACGAGCATAGCATAGCAATATAAGCAAACGTAGAAGTAACTCCCAAGGGTTTCATAATACAACAAGTAATAGGTACTACCTCATCTTCTTCCCAAAACCCACATGTTAAACAGATCCTAATCATGCAACGGATTGATCTAATGCAATAAAACTGGGTAGTAAAAAGGTATGATCAAAGTGTTACTTGCCTTGCTGATGATTCGGGAAACGTAGAGACTCGTAGTAGCACGCTGGGCACACCGGGTACTCTATCGCAAACAAACAATGACATACATAAGCAATCAAGCAAGGGTGCACGGGTAAAACTCAAATAAGAGATCTAACCAGAAAGTTCAACTTAAGAACTCCGGTTGGCAAAAACAATCAAATCGAACGAAGCAACGAAACTCAAACGGCAAAAGAAACAAGCTTCATTTACTAATCTGGACCTAAGTCAATTTTTACTGTACCAAAACCTTGTTCAAGTTGGTTCAACTGAAAGAGGGTTTCAAGACGAAACTCTAGGCGCTTGAATCACCTGATTCCGATAAACGAGCGAAAAGTAATACTAGAACGAAAATCGGATCAGAAATCACGATCGAAAATAATCGCGAAAATTCCGAGAAAAAGAAAAACTGACAAACAGGCTAACGAACGAACATTCGCTGTCTGCGGTTAAACAGTGAAAACCGTTCGTTAAAACGAACGTACGGACGAACGCCCGCTAAATAACTAAACCGAAAAAAACATAAAACCAATCTATTAAAAATAATATACCGGGTTCCTAAAAAATCCGATGGTTTTCTCTCGAAAACCGCGGCGGCGTCGACTACCTCCGGCGGTCAACGGACAGCGGTGGCAGGTCAACGGACGTCGGCGGCGGTCGGCTCCGGCGAGGCGGCGACGATCGGCGGCGGCAGGCGGCGCGTCGGCGGTGGTGGCATCAGCGGCAACGGCGGCGGCGGCGGGGGCTAGGGTTTGGCGGCGGGGTGGGCTGGGCTGGGGCGGCTCGGGGCACACTATTTAAAGGGGCCGACTGGGCGAAGTCCTGGCCGAAAACGGCCCGAGGTCGGTTTCGTTTTTTTTAATAATTCAGAAGTGCAGAAAAGAAAGAAAAAAATACTAAACAGACTCCAAAAATCCCGAAATAAAATTTCCCCGTCCTCTAAAAATAAGCCGGACAAGATGAACATTTATTTGGGCCTAAAATGCAATTTTGAAAAACGCGTATTTTTCCTAGGCAAATAAAATAGCAATAAAATCCCAAATAAAATATTTATTTGTTTTTAATATTTTTCTCCAATATTTCATTATTTTTGGGGAAGTCATATTATCCCCTCTCATATTTTTTAAATATGAAAATATTTTCGGAGAGAAAAATAATTAAAACAAATGATCCTCGTTTCGATATTTGATGAAACTCAAATATGAAAATTGTGAAATCCCCAACTCTCTCCGTGGGTCCTTGAGTTGCTTAGAATTTCGAGAATCGCAAATCGAAATGCAAGAAAATATGATATGCATGATGATCTAATGTGTAACATTCTAAATTGAAAATTTGGGATGTTACAAACCTACCCCCCTTAAGATGAATCTCGCCCTCGAGATTCGGGTTGGCTAGCAAATAGGTGAGGGTGGTCCTTCCGTAGGTCTGCCTCTCGTTCCCAAGTGGCTTCATCTTCACTATGGTGGCTCCACTGAACTTTGCAAAACTTGATAACCTTGCTGCGGGTGACTTGGCTGGCAAACTCGAGAATCTTAACTGGTTTCTGCTCATAGGTCAAATCGCTATCCAACTGAATTGCTTCCAGTGGCACTGTATCTCTCAGAGGGATATCAGCCATCTCTACGTAGCACTTCTTCAACTGAGAAACATGGAATACATCATGAACTCCTAACAACCCTTCAGGCAATTCCAACTTGTAAGCAATTTCTCCCATACGCTCCAAAACTTTGTATGGTCCCACAAAACGTGGTGCTAACTTTCCCTTAACTCCAAAACGCTTAACTCCTCGAAGTGGGGACACACGAAGATAAAATCTGTCTCCGACTTCATAAACTGTCTCCTTGCGTTTAGAATCCGCATAACTCTTTTGCCTGGACTGGGCTACCTTGAGTCTATCGCGAATCAACTTTACCTTCTCTTCAGACTCTTTAATCAAATCTGGTCCAAACAACTGACGGTCTCCAACTTCGTCCCACAACAACGGTGTCCTGCACCTCCTTCCATACAGAGCTTCGAAAGGGGCCATCTTCAAACTGGATTGGTAGCTATTGTTGTAAGAAAACTCTGCATATGGCAAATTATCATCCCAACTAGATCCATAATCTAGCGCACAAGCTCTCAGCATGTCTTCCAGAATCTGATTGACTCTCTCGGTATGTCCATCTGTCTGTGGATGAAAGGCTGTAAGGAACTCTAGCCTGGTACCCAAAGTTTCGTGCAACTGATGCCAAAACTTTGAGGTAAACTGGGTTCCTCTATCTGATACAATGGTCCTCGGAACTCCGTGCAGACATACGATCCTGGTCATGTATATCTTTGCCAACTTAGCACTGGTATAAGTGGTCTTCACTGGAATGAAATGAGCTACCTTCGTCAAACGATCGACTACAACCCATATCGAGTCATAGACTGAACGAGTCCTGGGCAATCCCGTGATGAAATCCATGCCTAGCTTATCCCACTTCCATTCGGGTATCGGCAATGGTTGTAGCAAACCTGCTGGCTTCTGATGCTCTGCCTTCACTCTCTGACATACATCACAAACTGCTACATACTCCGCAATATCCTTCTTCATTCCGGTCCACCAGAATCTGTCCTTCAAATCCAGATACATCTTTGTATTTCCTGGGTGAATCGAATACGATGAATCATGGGCCTCTTGCAAAATCAACTTCCTGATCTCCTGATCATTGGGCACATATACGTGGTCCTCAAACCATAAGGTATCGTGCTCATCCTCACGAAATCCCTTGGCTTTTCCTTTGCTCATCCTTTCCTTTATCTCGGCAATCTCCTTGTCCGTCCTTTGAGCTTCTCTGATCTTATCCATCAAGGTAGACTGAATCTCCAATGCTGCTACATAGCCTCTCAGAACTATCTCCAAACATAGCTCGTGAAGATCCTCGGCTAACTCCTTGGGTAATTATCCGGTCATGAGTGTGTTGACATGGCTCTTGCGGCTCAACGCATCGGCTACTACGTTAGCCTTCGCTGGGTGATAATGCAATTTCATATCATAATCCTTGATGAGCTCCAGCCATCTCCTTTGTCTGAGATTCAACTCCTTCTGCGTGAAAATGTACTTCAAACTCTTGTGATCCGTATACACCTCACAATGGTTTCCTATGAGAAAATGTCTCCATGTCTTCAACGCATGCACTACGGCTGCTAACTCCAAATCATGCGTAGCATAATTCAACTCATGGGGCTTAAGTTGTCGTGAGGCATACGAAACAACTCTTCCCTCCTGCATAAGCATTGCTCCAAGTCCTCGACGAGAAGCATCGCAATACACCTCATAATCCTTGCGTTGATCTGGCAGAATCAACACTGGCACTGTAACCAAACGTTTCTTCAACTCCTGGAAACTGGCCTCACATTCCTTAGTCCAATTAAACTTTGTGTCCTTCTTTAACAACTCGGTCATAGGCTTTGCAATCTTCGAGAAATTCTCAATGAACCTTCGGTAGTATCCTGCGAGTCCAAGAAAACTCCGGATCTCTCCAACTGATGTGGGTGCTTCCCAATTTGTCACGGTGATAACCTTGGTGGGGTCTACTGCTATTCCTTCTCCGGATATAACATGTCCGAGGAATCCAACTTCCTTCAACCAAAACTCGCACTTGCTGAACTTGGCATCTAACTGATGTTCTCTAAGATTTCCAAGTACCAAACGCAAATGCACCTTATGCTCCTCTTCATTTTTTGAATAGACCAGAATATCATCAATGAAAACCACGACGAACTTATCCAAAAACTGCATAAACACCTTGTTCATCATGTTCATGAAATAGGTGTTGGGAATCGTAGCATAATTTAAAATTTTCCTACGCTCACCAAGATGCATCTATGGAGTGTACTAGCAACGAGGGGAAGGGAGTGCATCTACATACCCTTGTAGATCGCGAGCGGAAGCGTTCCAATGAACGTGGATGACGGAGTCGTACTCGCCGTGATCCAAATCACCGATGACCGAGTGCCGAACGGACGGCACCTCCGCGTTCAACACACGTACGGTGCAGCGATGTCTCCTCCTTCTTGATCCAGCAAGGGGGAAGGAGAGGTTGATGGAGATCCAACAGCACGACGGCGTGGTGGTGGATGTAGCGGGTTTCCGGCAGGGCTTCGCCGAGCTTCTGGAAGAGAGAGAGAGGTGTTGCAGGGGAGGAGGGAGGCGCCCAAGGCTGTAGGTTGCTGCCCTCCCTCCCCCCCCTTTATATAGGCCCCCTGGGGGGGCGCCGGCCCAGGGAGATGGGATCTCCAAGGGGGGGCGGCGGCCAAAGGGGGGGAAGGGGTTGCCTTGCCCCCCCAAGGCAAGGGGGAAGCTCCCCCCCTAGGGTTCCCAACCCTAGGCGCATGGGGGGAGGCCCAAGGGGGGCGCCCCAGCCCACTAAGGGCTGGTTCCCTTCCACTTTCAGCCCACGGGGCCCTCCGGGATAGGTGGCCCCACCCGGTGGACCCCCGGGACCCTTCCGGTGGTCCCGGTACAATACCGGTAACCCCCGAAACTTTCCCGGTAGCCGAAACTTGACTTCCTATATATAATTCTTCACCTCCAGACCATTCCGGAACCTCTCGTGATGTCCGGGATCTCATCCGGGACTCCGAACAACTTTCGGGTTTCCGCATACATATATCTCTACAACCCTAGCGTCACCGAACCTTAAGTGTGTAGACCCTACGGGTTCGGGAGACATGCAGACATGACCGAGACGCCTCTCCGGTCAATAACCAACAGCGGGATCTGGATACCCATGTTGGCTCCCACATGTTCCACGATGATCTCATCGGATGAACCACGGTGTCGAGGATTCAATCAATCCCATATACAATTCCCTTTGTCAATCGGTATGTTACTTGCCCGAGATTCGATCGTCGGTATCCCAATACCTTGTTCAATCTCGTTTCCGGCAAGTCTCTTTACTCGTACCGCAATGCATGATCCCGTGACTAACGCCTTAGTCACATAGAGCTCATTATGATGATGCATTACCGAGTGGGCCCAGAGATACCTCTCCGTCACACGGAGTGACAAATCCCAGTCTCGATCCGTGCCAACCCAACAGACACTTTCGGAGATACCCGTAGTGCACCTTTATAGTCACCCAGTTACGTTGTGACGTTTGGCACACCCAAAGCACTCCTACGGTATCCGGGAGTTGCACGATCTCATGGTCTAAGGAAAAGATACTTGACATTGGAAGAGCTCTAGCAAACGAAACTACACGATCTTTTATGCTATGCTTAGGATTGGGTCTTGTCCATCACATCATTCTCCTAATGATGTGATCCCGTTATCAATGACATCCAATGTCCATAGTCAGGAAACCATGACAGATCAACGAGCTAGTCAACTAGAGGCTTACTAGGGACACGTTGTGGTCTATGTATTCACACATGTATTACGATTTCCGGACAATACAATTATAGCATGAACAATAGACGATTATCATGAACAAAGAAATATAATAATAACCATTTATTATTGCCTCTAGGGCATATTTCCAAAAATAGGCAGGTGCGTTAGTCAGGCCAAATGACATAACGGTATACTCATATAGCCCATACCTTGTGGTAAAAGTTGTCTTAGGTATATCCTGCTCTCGAATCTTCAGCTGGTGGTATCCTGATCGCAAATCAATCTTGGAAAATACTTTAGCTCCTTGCAACTAGTCAAATAGATCATTGATCATCAGTAGTGGGTACTTGTTCTTGATTGTCACCTCATTAATTCCACGATAATCAACAACCATCCTCACGATCCATCCTTCTTCTCCATGAGAAGTACTGGTGATCCCCAAGGTGACGAACTTGGGCGAATATATCCTTTATCCAGTAACTCCTTAATCTGCTTCTTAATTTCCTCCAAATCTTTGGCGGGCATCCTGTACGGTCTCTTAGATATTGGCCCCGTGCCTGGAAAAAGCTCAATCAAAAACTCAATGTCTCTATCCAGTGGCATGCCTGTCAACTCTTCTGGAAATACATCAGGGGATTCCTTCACCACTGGTACTTCCTCCTGTACAACTCCCGATAAGGAATTCACTTGAGTCCTCTTTGGTACATGCCGGGATACATACTTAATCCTTCTTCCTTCTGGGGTGGTAAGCAAAATCGACTTACTGGCGCAATCAATGTTCCCTCCATACTTAGATAACCAATCCATGCCTAAAATCACATCCAGTCCTTGTGACTCCAATACTATTAGGTCTGAGAGAAACACGTGGTTACCAATCCTTAATGGTAACCGATCACACCATAGGCTAGCCATATACTCTGCTCCTGGCGAGGTTACTAACATGGGTGACCTAAGGGCTTGGGTTGGCAATTTATACTTATCCACAAATCCCCTTGATATGTATGAATGCGATGCACCAGTATCAAAAAGAACGATTGCAGCAAATGACTTAACCAAAAACTTACCTATTACTGCATCTGGCTGAGCTTCAACCTCCTCCACGCTAACGTGGTTCACCTGTCCCCTGTTGAAAGGGTTAGGCTTCTTCCCAGAGCTTCCATTTCCATTTCCATTCTTAGCTTCAGGACATTCATTGGCATAATGTCCAGTCTTCTGGTACTTGTAGCAAGTGACGTGCCTAAGATCCTTTTTGGCTGGGGTTGCTGGGTTGGAACGGTTCTGCCCGCTGCTTCCTCCGTTACCGTTCCCATTCTTGGGGCCACTATGGTTGTGCGAACTCCCTCCATTGTGATTGTGAACTCCATGGGTATGCTGAAAAGGTCCTCCTGAGTTCGGGGTAAAATGAGGCTTCTGATGAGCTCCAGAACTGTACTTCCCTTGTCCATACTTCCTCTTACGGCTTTCAATCTGTTGTTGCTTCCCTTCAATCATGAGAGCTCTATCTACCAACTCCTGGTAGTTTTTGAAGGTTGCCACCATCAACTGCATGCTCAGCTCATCATTCAGTCCTTCCAGAAACTTCTCCTGCTTGGTTGCATCTGTAGCAACGTCATCAGGGGCATAACGTGCTAGCTTACTAAAATCCTCCACATACCGGCCAACGGTGCGTCCTCCTTGGCGTAAGTTATGAAACTCACGTTTCTTCATGGCCATAGCTCCTGCTGAAACATGGGCAGTACGGAAAGCTTGCTGAAACTGGTCCCATGTGACAGT
Source organism: Aegilops tauschii subsp. strangulata (assembly GCF_002575655.3). Lineage (NCBI taxonomy): Eukaryota > Viridiplantae > Streptophyta > Magnoliopsida > Poales > Poaceae > Aegilops > Aegilops tauschii. The sequence continues at coordinate 553,521,791 of NC_053041.3, read as the reverse complement.
GTCGATGGGGTGAGTGGCTGTGTAATTCTCCCACCATGATGTTGCGGGTCCATCAAGCTGATGTGCGGCAAAACGCACTCTCTCCGCATCTGTGCATCCTGCAGTGGTCAGCTCCCTTCCAACCTTGCGGAGCCAATTATTTGCAACAATCGGCTCGGTGCTGCTGGAAAACACCAGCGGATTCAGCCTCATGAAACGGGCTAAGTGGTTAACAGGTGGTGGTGGTGATGGGTTTTTGTTGTTGTTGTTGTTGTTGTTGCCTTGGTTCTAAACTAACACTTGCATCAGGGCATTCTCCTGCTGAATCAACTGAGTGATCTCCGATGGAAAGACAAATCCGGTGTCGCGTCTCGGAGGCATCTGATAGGTTTAGAAAAGATGAGATAATAGAATAGAATGAGATCTAGAGGGAAAACACTACCCATATGCACATGAGACAAACACACTCATATCACTCCAATCAATTCAAACAAGGGCGTACAACGGTCTAACTATCGTTACAAAAGTACTCGGACTATACTATATACATGGGGGAAACACTACTACTGATATGGTGGTCTACTAGAAATTTTGATCAGTCGAAGACTCCATTATATCTGCTCCAGCTTCATCAACAAAATCATCATCACTACGGTCCGAGTCGGTGTCGTCGATGATGATGTAGTTCTCCGGACAAGTAGAATCGTCGTCTTCTCCTCCCGGCGCGGGGTCGCCCATGAATACTCCAATCTTCTTTATCAGGTCGTCATTCTTCTCCAACAATGTTGCAATTTCCACCTCATATCCATCGCGTGTAGACTTGAGTTCTTCCTCCAGCTCCGTGATCCTGGTCTTTGCCTTCTTCAGATCATCATGTCTGCGCACATCTGGTTCTCCTGGTGACGAATGTGCTAGTTTAACTACTGGATGAAAGCTGCAATTGATCTATCCTTCCTGGTGCTGATCATCTCCCATTGCTCGTCTCGGTGTCCACAAATCTGGTAAATAGTATCCTTGAGATCCTTGTGGTACACTTCTCCAATGCGCCCCATGGTGATGTGGGCTGCCATGCTCTTGCCTAGACTCCAGGTTGGTGCATCAAAAGAAAACTCTATGGGCTCCGTGACTGGCATGAACGTCCTTCCTGGAACTTGAACTCGAATCATCCAACGCTCTTCTTCCGGTAGTGTGGCATTGTAGGTCCCGGTGAAGCTTGGTATTCCGATGTTCAGGTACCTAGTAACTTCCTTCAAGTGTCGTCCAAATGGCGTATCTTCATCCGGTTGCGCGAACTTGTTCCTTGCATCCGCCATCCTAAAAGAGTGGATGAAAGGAGAGGAGTCAGAAATGAGAAGAGAGTAGTGATCTAGGGCTTTAGCTTAGTGGTCGTGTCCTACAGTTAGCGTGTGCTCTGATACCATCTTGTAGCGACCAGACCTCAAACAGTCCGATCTCTGTGCATCAGTGTCATCCCTGGATCGGTAATGCTCACACGCACAGTACTTGAAGGATTTATAACAGAGTAGCAATCACACACTTATTACATCGAATAGTCTCAAGAGAGAGCTTATTACAATAAATATGGCTTAAGGCCATCTAATTACGATAACAGCGGAAGGCTTGGAAGATAAAGTGAGTCCATCAACTCCAACGACATCACTGAGTATAAGACCATGACCTATGGCACCTTACTCGTCATCTGAAAAGTCTGCAACATGAATGTTGCAGCCCAAAAACGGGTCAGCACATGGAATATGCTGGCAAAGTAACACATAGAGAGTAATGAATAGAATAAAGCTATCACTACATGCAATTTGGCTGGTGGAAAGCTCTATGGTTACAGTTTTGCGAAAAGCCAATTTTTCCCTACAACAAAGAAATAAATTTTATTTAACTATCATGGTGGTTGTTAAACATTGAGAAGGTTCACCCAACTCAATCCCAATTAAGAAATCATCATTAACCCAACAAATTAAATTAAGTAACGTGATGAGATTCACATGACAATCCAAGAACTAGATACTCAAGACGTCCATAACCGGGGACACGGCTAACCATGATTTGTTTGTACACTCTGCAGAGGTTTGCGCACTTTTCCCCACCAGACTCGATCGCCTCCGTTGAATTTCTCGCACTACATGGTGTTTGAGAAACGGATGACCGAGACACAGTCTTTCAGAAGCGTTAGCACCTTACGATGGGTAGACAGTACCACCTACATCCCCTACATCTGCTAGTCTACCACTGTAAGAGTTCACACGACTTAATCAACTATGCTAGAGCCCATAATAGCGTGTGGCTGCACACGGAAGTTTCTAGCTTGAAAAATCTCATGATCCCTTTGAGCCTGGGTGGCGGTCCATAGGAGAATCACACGGTACCCCGGGATTTCCAAAAAGAAACAGGCAAACCTTAAATTAACCATTAATTAACAATCTCACATCTGTCATGTAATCACTCAAACCCAATCCACGTCTAAGAGCATAGCATAGCAATATAAGCAAACGTAGAAGTAACTCCCAAGGGTTTGATAATAGAACAGGTAATAGGTACTACCTCATCTACTTCCCAAAACCCACATGTTAAACAGATCCTAATCATGGAATTGTTTGAGGATTGATCTAATGCAAGAAAACTGGGTAGTAAAAAGGTACGATCAAAGTGTTACTTGCCTTGATGATGATTCGGGAAACCTAGAGACTCGTAGTAGCACACTACGCACTCCGGGTACTCTATCGCACACAAACAATGACTTACATAAGCAATCAAGTAATGGTGCACGGGTAAAACTCAAATAAGAGATCTAACCAGAAAGTTCAACTTAAGAACTCCGGTTGGCAAAAAGAATCAAATCGAACGAAGCAACGAAACTCAAACGGCGAAAGAAACAAACTTCGTTTACTAATCTGGACCTAAGTCAATTTTTACTGTACCAAAAACATGTTCAAGTTGGTTAAACAGAAAGAGGGTTTTGAGACGAAACTCTAGGCGCTTGTATCGCCTGATTCTGATAAACGAGCGAAAAGTAATACTAGAACGATAATCGGATCACAAATCGCGATCGAAAATAATCGCGAAAATTCCAAGAAAAAAAACTGACGAACAGGCTAACGAACGAACGTTCGCTGTCTGCGGTTAAACGGTGAAAACCGTTCGTTAAAATGAACGTACGGACGAACGTCCGCTAAATAACTAAACCGGAAAAAAACATAAAACCGATCTATAAAAAAAATAAACCGGGTTCCTAAAAAAACCGACTGTTTTCTCTCGAAAACCGCGGCGGCGGCGACTACCTCCGGCGGTCAACGGACGGCGGCGGGGGCGGCGCGTCGGCGGCGGCGGGCGACGGCGGCGTCGGCGGCGGCGGCGCCGGCGGTGGCGGCTGGCGGCGGCGGCTAGGGTTTGGGGCGGGGTGGGCTGGGCTGGGGCGGCTCGGGGCGCACTATTTAAAGGGGCCGGCCGGGTGGAGTCCTGGCCGAAAACGGCCCGAGGCCGGTTTCGTCTTTTTTATAATTCGGACGTGCAGAAAAAGAAAGAAAAGAAATACTAAACGGACTCCAAAAATCCCGAAATAAATTTTCCCTGTACTTTGAAAATAATCCGGACAAGATGAACATTTATTTGGGCCAAAAATGCAATTTTGTAAAACGCGTATTTTTCCTAGGCAAATAAAATAGCAATAAAATCCCAAATAAAATATTTATTTGTTTTTAATATTTTTCCTCCAATATTTCATTATTTTTGGGGAAGTCATATTATCCCCTCTCATATATTTTAAATATGAAAATATTTTTGGAGAGAAAAATAATTAAAACAAATGATCCTCGTTTCGTATTTGATGAAACTCAAATATGAAAATTGTGAAATCCCCAACTCTCTCCGTGGGTCCTTGAGTTGCTTAGAATTTCGAGGATCGCAAATCGAAATGCGAGAAAATATGATATGCATGATGATCTAATGTATAACATTCCAAATTGAAAATTTGGGATGTTACAACAAGGAACCCAAGGGTCCAGGAGCAGTTTGATCTCCCTTATCTTCTTCGCTATAAGCATGTTCGCATGGGCGCGGACGATGGAGGCCTCGCCTTGTGCAAGTTGATGCCGCTTGATAATGATATGTGTGATGTCAAGATGCCATCACTTAAGGGTAAGGCCTGGGCTGGCGCAAATGGAGATTGGGTTGTTTATATTGGGTACAATTGCGACTGGAAACTTGTGAATGTGTACACTCGTCAGCGGATTCCACTTCCAAAAATCTCAGAGTGCCCTAAGGTTGAGCACACAAATGATCTACGTACGTTCAAATACGATCATGGTGGCTGTCATCTACGGAAGATAGCAATTTGTCGAGTTCCCAACCGCTCTTGGAATTACAAGAACTATGAAGTTGTTGCTATCTTCGATGAGCTTGTTGCCGTCGTTACTGATTCCACGGTTCGTCCATGGATATTGCTCAAAAATCAGTTTCTGTACACGGATGAGTATTGTGATGCAATTGAATACGAGGATCTTGTGTTTGCTGCCACCACTCGTGGAACTGTTTTTGCATGGGATCCTCGTAGTTTCGGTATGTTTGTCTTCTACCGTAATTATAACTAGCAAGTTCACCCGCGCGTTTGCGCGGCTAGAGTTTAAACACATATCTCAAGATGCTATTTTAGGTGTTCATATGTTCTTTGGATCTAAAGTTTGACTATCTTTTTCATATGAGTATGCTATATAGAATATTTTTATTGCAGGTAAATCATTGATAAACTGATACTACTTTCCTAGGACAATATAGATATTACTCCCTCCATTCCCAAATAAAGTCATGCATGTTGTTGCACACGTACCAAGACACATTCGAGCCCACCAATCATGTAAGTGCTATCCCACTAAACTCAGCTTCTAATTGGCCCATATTATATGCCTTGCTTTTGGACCAAAAAGAGAAAACATTATACCTCTTTTGTTTCGGAATAGAGGGAGTATTAGAATTTTTTTAGCTGAATTAGAAGTTTCGGCAACATGCAATATTCTTGGTCTATTTTTACAATTCACCATCGGTGGGCGATTATCACATAATAGACATCACTCTTTATGTAAATTGGAAAAATTAAAAATAATTTTCAGTGGTGATCTAAGTAAATTCTCGTGTACTGACGTCTTACATTTAAACATGGTTTTCTTTTCCTCCATCCACCTCATCATTAGCATCGTAGTGGCTCACTTGTTTGTGCTAGTAGATTTTGAGTTCCTACTGTAAATTGAACTCATTTTTCACGCGATAATTCTGTTTACTATTTTTATGAACAACACTTAGCTTTATCTATACAGAAGCATTTGCACACCTTATTTCATTTATTACCTTTTTGAATCTCAAGTATTGTAGATAGAACACACATAATCACTAATTAGTAAAAAATGTGACAATGAAAATACAAATTTTTGGCACTTAGATATCATGCTTGTATTTAGGGTCTTAGTTGTTAATTCATGTTTTTCTTACTGCTAACATCGTATTTTAGGCATACTCTATCATTAAAAATAATTGGTAAACTCATCGAGCATACATTATTGGGATATTCATATATACTCTAGAGCTATGCAATTTCTCCATAGTGGTTGTATCTGTCGCTCCCTTATCTCCCACATTTATTTCCAGAAATAAAATTTGACTGATTATTCGCTCATCGCTCCATTAGTCGCCATCAACATAATTCCTAAAGCAATAAACTCATTGATAATATATGATTGATTGTGATATTCATAGGTTCTCCTAGATTTGTGCGAATTTTCCATAATGGTTGTGCGTGTCATTTCCCCAATATAATTACCTAGTATTCCATATGTTCCAGAATATATGCTACAAATGAAGATTTGTTGTTTCTAAATCATAATTTTAGCTACAATTTTTATTTAGAATATTTCAAAGAATTAGTTAAATGGCATATGGATTAAACTATTATGTAGTCCTTTTTTGCAAGAAAACTTCTGATCTATTCATCTTCAATCATGGCAGTACAACGGACATCGGAAATAATAAACATTGCATCCAGACCCGTAGACCATGTAGTGAATAGGATGTTATTCTTAAATCTCCTATCCATAGATTAGTGCTCAAAGTTTTAAAATTTTACTGCATGTTTATTTATATGACTTATATTTTGACACATATGTGTATTTTTCTTATGCGCGAATGTATAACTTTCTTGCGATCTTATTATGATTATTTTATGACTTTTGAAGTATACATAAAAAGTACTTAATTTATACAAAAGCATTAGAACACACATCATGATTCATTAGTAAAAGAATTGTGAGAACGGAAATAAAAATTATTGGAACTTAGACGTACACATATTTTTTTGTCTCATTTGTGCCTTCATGATTTATTACCGGTATAATATTCTATTATAGGCACACCTCAGTATTAAACAAAAGAATTTTGGTAATCTCTGGCCACAAAAAAAGAATCTTGGTAATCTCTTTACTATATACGTGGACATTTATTATCCAACGTGAGGCACTAAGGCTATGTGGAATCCGGACTGATTATTGCCACAGAAGACATCAGCAAATGTATTCTAATCGGACTTTTTTTTATTCATGGTGATTCGGGTGCTTGTTTTTTGTTTGCGGGAAGGAAAGAGACATACCGTTCCTTCTACATTGGCGCGTATAGTTTCTCCGTGTCTAACAAAAAATGAGCTAAGATCAGCCCGTGGGGTGCCTAGGCCCCAGGTCTGCCGTGCACTTTTTTAAAACACAGGCTGTTGGGGATTCTTTTTTTTAGGGGTGGCTGCTGCTGCTGGATATTGTAAATTAGCAACGGCGCATAGGTGTATTAGATGGGCCAAGATCAGGGCGTGGAGCGTCTGTCATTTTCTTTTTTTGCTTGATGCCTTTTTATAACATGGATACCTTTTCTTTTGACGTAGAACACTCCAACTACAACTCTTGAAAGACCGTCAAACCATGCACTTTTTTAAATGTGCGTACGTGAGTTTAGTTTGGTAGGTGTCTGGCTTGGGCTCTTTTTTCCCGTGAGGGGGCTTGGTCTAGTTTTTTTGTACGCAATTATGATGACACTTTCCCATCATAGATGCTTGTACGTGATAGACTTAGCACGTGCAACACAATATATGCCTACACATAATATTTGTATGTAACGTTATATCTTTAAATCTCGGCCGTTTATATTAAAAAGTTGATGGTTGAGATAATTTAATCTGTGTGGATAAACGTGATGGCTTATTTGCCTCTTGTCTTAAGTATATAATAGATAGATTGTTTCATCCACATGCATGTGGGTTAGCAAGTTTCCCTTTACTAATTAACCTTCTTCTTGTGTTTCCAACGTCCTGTGAACATTCCACCACCTATACTTGAAAAAATTTATAACCAAGGGGAGATGACGATGGTGATGATCACGAGCATGAGGACGAGCAGAACTTATATACTCTGTGGCGCCTGGCAACTAATTCCGACGGATCACCTCTTCTTGTATGTATACAGTGCCACTGAGATTGTTACTACTGAGGGAGCAGGTGTTTTCTTCCATGGTCGCCCTCTCCGGACCAATTCCAACACCCGTTGCAGGGTATTCGGGATGGATACTAGTGTGCTAGCGCTAACACCTTGAACCTGGTTCAGTATTGATAGTCTTGGAGAAAACTCGCTCTTTCTTGGACAAAACTATCCAATGATGGTGAAAGGCGATCCAGCTGCTGTTGACACAACGTTACTACCATTTATGAGAAGCAACTGTATCTATACCTCAGACATTGCGGTGGTTCCCTACCCTGGTCCTGATATATGCCGCTTGAGCCTGGATGATCAGTCCTGCGTTGCTCTCGATATTGACAATAGCTGGCCCTTCCCAAAGCACCTATGGTTCAAAGCAAGCGTTTCCAACACCGAGGATTGGTTGAGTTGAAGTTCATTTCATTGCTTGTTATTTGTTGTGTAATGAATACTTCAGTATTTACTAGAACTAGCAGGTTCACCCACGCGTTTGCGCGGCTAGAGTTTAAACATATATCTCAAGATGCTATTTTAGGTGTTCATATGTTCTTTGGATCTAAAGTTTGACTATCTCTTTCATATGAGTATGCTATATAGAATATTTTTATTGCAGGTAAATCATTGATAAATTGATATTACTTTCCTAGGACAATGTAGATATTACTCCCTCTATTCCCAAATAAAGTCATGCATGTTGTTGCACACATACCAAGACACATTCAAGCCCACCAATCATGTAAGTGCTATCCCACTAAACTCAGCTTCTAATTGGCCCATATTATATGCCTTGCTTTTGGACCAAAAAGAGAAAACATTATACCTCTTTTGTTTGGGAATAGAGGGAGTATTAGAAGTTTTTTTTAGCTGAATTAGAAGTTTTGGCAACATGCAATATTCTCAGTCTATTTTTACAATTCATCATCGGTGGGCGATTATCACATAATAGACATCACTCTTTATGTAAATTGGAAAAATTAAAAATAATTTTCAGTGGTGATCTAAGTAAATTCTCGTGTACTGACGTCTTACATTTAAACATGGTTTTCTCTTCCTCCATCCACCTCATCATTAGCATCGTAGTGGCTCACTTGTTTGTGCTAGTAGATTTTGAGTTCCTACTGTAAATTGAACTCATTTTTCATGCGATAATTCTGTTTACTATTTTTATTAACAATACTTAGCTTTATGTATACAGAAGCATTTGCACACCTTATTTCATTTATTACCTTTTTGAATCTCAAGTATTGTAGATAGAACACACATAATCACTAATTAGTAAAAAATGTGACAATGAAAATACAAATGTTTGGCACTTAGATATCATGCTTGTATTTAGGGTCTTAGTTGTTAATTCATGTTTTTCTTACTGCTAACATCGTATTTTAGGCATACTCTATCATTAAAAATAATTGGTAAACTCATCGAGCATACATTATTGGGATATTCATATATACTCTAGAGCTATGCAATTTCTCCATAGTGGTTGTATCTGTCGCTCCCTTATCTCCCACATTTATTTCCAGAAATAAAATTTGACTGATTATTCGCTCATCGCTCCATTAGTCGCCATCAACATAATTCCTAAAGCAATAAACTCATTGATAATATATGATTGATTGTGATATTCATAGGTTCTCCTAGATTTGTGCGAATTTTCCATAATGGTTGTGGGTGTCATTTCCCCAATATAATTACCTAGTATTCCATATGTTCCAAAATATATGCTACAAATGAAGATTTGTTGTTTCTAAATCATAATTTTAGCTAATATTTAGAATATTTCAAATAATTAGTTAAATGGCATATGGATTAAACTATTATGTAGTCCTTTTTTTGCAAGAAAACTTCTGATCTAATCATCTTCAATCATGGCAGTACAACGGACATCGGAAATAATAAACATTACATCCAGACCCGTAGACCATGTAGTGAATAGGATGTTATTCTTAAATCTCCTATCCATAGATTAGTGCTCAAAGTTTTAAAATTTTACTGCATGTTTATTTATATGACTTATATTTTGACACATATGTGTATTTTTCTTATGCGCGAATGTATAACTTTCTTGTGATCTTATTATGACTATTTTATGACTTTTGAAGTATACATAAAAAATACTTAATTTATGCAATAGCATTAGAACACACATCATGATTCATTAGTAAAAGAATTGTGAGAATGGAAATAAAAATTATTGGAACTTAGACGTACACATATTTTTGGTCTCATTTGTGCCTTCATGATTTATTACCGGTATAATATTCTATTATAGGCACACCTCAGTATTAAACAAAAGAATTTTGGTAATCTCTCGCCACAAAAAAAGAATCTTGGTAATCTCTTTACTATGTACGTGGACATTTATTATCCAACGTGAGGCACTAAGGCTATGTGGAATCCGGACTGATTATTGCCACAGAAGACATCAGCAAATGTATTCTAATCGGACTTATTTTTATTCATGGTGATTCGGGTGGTTGTGTTTTCCTAAATACTTCCTAATGCAGCTGCGCTCGTTCGCTGGCGCGAGCGCACGCACCGCAGCCGTCCGATGCAGCGTGGCGATCTCCCCACGCGCGACGCGACCCGACCAGGTGCCCGTTAGGGGATTGCACGAGGCGTGCGAAAACTGCCCGCATCCCCCGTTCGTCTTTGTTCGAAACCGCCCGCACCCCCCGCTTATCCCTATCCTTTTCCCCTCCTCTAGCAACGGCGCGGGGAGGCGGGGTGCTCCAGTGGTGGATCCGGCGTGGAGTCGCCGGTGCGGGAGGCCGTCCGCGAGCGCCGCGAGTCGCCGGCTGCAGGCGGAGGTAAACCGCTATTTTTCCTCCTCCCCTGCTCCCCTGTTTTTCTCGCTCTACTCCCCTGTTTGCGCTCCATGGAGTTAGGGTTTCGGTGAGGGGGCGGGCACGAGATTATCCATGGCGTCCTCGGGCTCCGCGTCATGAATGCTTTTGGAGGTCGTGGCGTTGCTATGGCGAGGGGAGGGGAGGGAGGTGGGTTTTTGCTGGGGGTAGGTGGGATTGATTCGCTGTAAGGGGATACACGCGACCGAATCCTAGTGACTGGCGCATAGGGTTCGTTTTTCGATGTTGGTTGCTTCTCAAGACGCAGTTGCTCATAATTTCAATGGAGTTGCTTAGATTTTTTTCCTGTAATTTGTGAGATGGGGGGGGGGGGCAGGACAAGGGGATGCATCTGACTAGGGCAGTCGCTCATTTTTTTGATGGCAGTTGCTTCATAATTTCGGTGCTAGTTGCTTAGTTTTTTGCTGCAAATTGTTCATAAATTTGATGCTAGTTGATGGAGGGGTCATGAATAGGAGATGAGATATCTCTCATGAATAAGCGGCAAAGCCTGAGTGTTTTTTGATTTTTTTTAGCTAATGTGATGAAGATGAACATGTGACTTTTGTTGATGAGTAGTTTTTTTATGCGCTTTATTTTTAGTTGCCACAAAATAATGAGTAGTTGCATAGTTATCAATACCAAATTGCTTTTTGCAAGCACTAGCAATTCAGTTGTTGAGTTATCTCTGGGTAGGGAATAAATGGAGTTTTTGTTCATCTCCAAATGACAGTGATGTTAGCTCCAAATGCAAGCAGTATCATTTGAGCAGTTGAGTTATAGGGCTTTTGTATCAGGTTGTATCTGTTTTCATGAACATGGTTTTTTTTGTGTTTTCTTGTACAGAATGGCTCCGAAAAGCAAAAGGCATGCGGGTAGAACTGATGGTGAAAATGATGGAGAAGAAGTGGCAGCTCAACCAGCAAGGAGTAATGTTGGACGCAAGCGCGGGCGGGTGAATCAGGATCCTGTACGTGGTGGTCGGGCAGGGAAACGGGCCACCAATTCTGCCCAGGGTGGTCGGGCGGGGAAACGGGGCACTGATTCCGCCCCTCGTGATGAAGGAGGGAGAAATCTGAAACGTGCGAAGAAAGTTGCGGATGAGGTATATTTCTTATGAAAAACTTGAAAGAAGGGAGGCATCCTTGAAATATGTAATGCTCAAGTCAGCATTGCATTTTCTTTTTGTATATGCACTCCTATCATTTTTGATAAACAGTAGAATAGCAGTGTAGCAGTTGCCTAGTTTAGTACTAACAGTTGCAGTTCATTATAGATCTAGTTGCTTACTTTAGTACAGTGAGTTGCTCAGCTTAATATAGTGGGGTTGCTCATTTTTTTAATTTTTGTAATGCAGATTGGTAGCAGTGGGCCACCACCGAGGAACATGGCATCACCTTCAAGACTTTTTCTCCTAAACAGTGGCCTTGATGATACACAAAAGGACCATTGGTGATATAAGCTTTGGGGGTGTGCTTGATATCGGGACAAGAACAATGAAAGGAGATCTTCTGAAGTTTGTGACGAAGTGTTATGATCCAGAGAGGTCGCAGCTTGTTATCCCAGATAGGGGGAAGATCCCAGTTGATGTAGCAAGCGTAGAAAGAATCTGGGGTTTGCCAAGGGGAGCAGGGAAGGTTGCATATGAAGTGGAGCCAGACGTAGTTAGGTTGTTCAATGAGATGTTCGACATCCTGACAGGGCCCGCGCCATCAGTGACTGAGTGGTGCAAAATGATAAATGATATGGGAGCTGTTGCGGACGACAAGTTCTTAAGTGCTTGGCTGGTTGTTGTTTATAGCTGTTTTCTTGCACCGACGACCAGCTTGAAGGTGTCACCGCGTGCATACTCAGCTGCGCTAAATCCACGTGAGGTTGTGAATTCAAATGTTTGCCAGTTTGTCGTCGACCAACTTAGGCTTGCTTTCATGGGTTTGGGAGACAAGAAGAATACTATATGCTGCTGCCTTTTCCACCTAGTGGTAAAATGATCCTAGGCCTCCCCCCTTGTTTTTTTTTCATTTTTCATTTTGCGTTATATGTTTCAAGCTGAAGTTCGATAGGTTTTTCGCAACTGATATGTGTTCTCTATTTTTTTGAAACAGCTGCTATACCTTGACTCGCTTGACGTGGACTTTAGGACAGTCCACAAGGATTATGTGGATGAGAGGACGGCAACTGTTCTTCCACGGGTCAAAGTATGGAATGAAGGTCTGATCAAAGCAGTAATTAAGAAGGACATGATTAGGAAGGGTGTCTATGGAAAGTTACGAGTAAGTGTCACTTTACTGTCTGAACAGAATTTTTTTTGTGGTTGCTTGAGTTTTTTATGCAGTTGCCCACCTATAGGGATTGTGTTGCCTAATTTTAGGAAGCTAGTTGCTTTTCTGAAAGCTATTTTTCATGATAGTTTTTTTAACATGGAATTTTACATGGTAATCTTCATCATTTTGTCTCCAAGTAGTCATACATGTCCAATTACATTAGTCTTTTTAAGCAATAGTTGCCAATAATTTATAGTTTCTGTAGTTGCTCAATTTTTATCGGGGGGTTGCTGTAGGTGCTGTAGGTTTTTTGTGATGTCCATAACTGCAGTTGCCATCAATAGTGCTTGTATTAGCCCTAAGTTAGGGAGGCAGTTGCTCATTCATTTCCTCTTTTTTCGAACTTTTTGTTTGATCTTTTTTGCTAACTGAGTTTATCATGTACATTTTTTTACAACAAACAGCTCAAAGCCGAGTTCTCGAGATGCGCAGAAGATAGTGTTTTTGGGAGCATGGATCACATCCAGAAGTTTGTTGCTGCGAGGCTTCCTCAAAACTACAACAACAATGTATTTTATTTTGTCACCATGGTTTTTTTCCCTTTTTCATAAGAAACGGAGTGCTTTTTTTTCGTTCATCGTCGTTGTTGTATAGACTGCTCATCTTTTCGAGTTTTGTATTTTTTGTATTTTTGCAGAAACAAAGGAGGTTGTCAATGCTGGTCCATGATATGTGCTCTCAAATATCAGTCCAAATTGGGAGGTTTGTTCAAGGGGTGGGCAAGTTGGAAGAGGAGGAGGTTGAACCAGCAGGCACAAGTGTTTCTAGGGTCGCAAGCATACGTCAATCATCACGGCAGAAAAAGTCAGCGACAACTCCGAAACAGCAGAAGGTTGCTGAGCAAAAGAATACAAGGGCAGTAGCAGTCAGTGCAAGGAGACACTTTTGGAGTCCGATGACGAGGAGGAGGAATCCGACGAGCAAGAATTTGAATCTTCAGAAGAAGAAGAAGAGGAGGAAGGGAAAGATGAGGACAATCCTAAAGAGGAGAGTTCGGATAATGACGGGGATAGCAATGACGATGACGATGAGTATGATGATGATGCTCCGTCATACAACAGCCCGCCAGCACCCACAGAACATGACGATGATGATTCACAACACACGAACACTGACAACTCACAGCCGCCCATTGCTGGTGAAGAAGATGGTGGAGAGGAACGGGACGAAGAGAAGGAGAGAAATGTGGAAGGGGGCAATGATGAAGAGAATGAAGCAGATAAGAAAGAGGGGGAATCGGAGGAGAAACATGATGATGAAAAGAGTGAAGAAGAGGAAGAAGAGGAGGAAGACAGAGAGGATGAAGATGATGATGCGGAGCAAGATGGCGGGGTGGGAAGAAGGGGGGTGAAGATAAGGATGATGGCGTGAATGGCGGCAACGCTAGCACTGACCAGCCCAGCAAGGGTGGTGGTGATGATGAGGGAGGTGCACGAAATCCGGGATGGCGTGGGGGCAGTTGCGATGACGAGGTGCCGCTAAGTACCATCATGGAGAGACTCAAGCGCACTGGCAAGGAAAGAAGTGAGGCAGAGGAAACGATGTCCGTCGAGAGCACACAAGGAAGCATCCAAAGTGCCGACAGTTTTTTTCAGAGCAGCTTCGTTAAGATGGACATGCGGAAGGAGCCTTTTGAGGTTCAGAGTGGGCCTATCATTTCAGCTGCAGATGTGGTGAGGATTGGAGATACCCAGTACAGACAGAAACAAGTCATTCCCGAGACCCATGATATCCCTCTTTTCCCGATGCCTGCGATGCCAACTGAGGAAAAATTCTCTGTGATGGATTTGTGCCCTGAGATGATGGTAGATGAGTTGGAACGACCAAGTTTTGGCCAAAAAGAGAAGGAAAGAAAGCTTGACGATGGAGTTGGAGCGGCTGCCCCAAGGAAGGTCAAGAAAGTGAGGCATAATTAGTCAGTTAAGGCCTGTGTTATGTCTCCAAAAGGAAGAGAGGATGCAGCTGTTCAAAGTGCTACAACTACGACAACCAGCCAGCAAGCTCCGACAGTTCAGAGGCCGACAGATGGAGTGGCAAGTCAGAAAGCAACATCACCAGCAAAAAAGCAAGGTTTACGAGAAAAGAGCAGCAAAGAAGCAAAACAAAGTAACTGATCATATTCTGCAAGCAACTGAACAGAAAAAACAAGCAACTGTTGAATCAACAAAGACTGGAAACAGAGCAACTAGTGCTACTTTTGAAGCAACTCAGCAAAAAACTCAGGCAACCAGAGTGAGCAAGCAGGCAGCAACTGCCCAGGAATCAGCAGCCCCTCCCACACAAAGTACGGTGGCAACTACTGTGCTTGAGGAAGCATCCCCTGAGCAGGAGCAAGCAACCGCCCAGGACTCAACAGACAAGCCTCCGGTACTCCCCAACAAGCAAGCATGTTCTGCAAAGGGGAAAGAAATCTCACTGGATGGTAGGGACATCAACAAGCTCCTTGAGAAGTGTGTGAGCCCAGGTTCGACGCCACCGCTCGCGAGGAGTAATTCTGCTGGCACCATACCTGTAATACGGACATCAGCTACCATCAATCTACCAGCAAACAAAGGAGCATGAGATTCAGGTGAAGAAGCACGATTGCTGCAAAGATCAAAGTCTGGGAGCGCTGTGTGGGACGATTACTGTCCAGCTCCACCTTTCGATCTTGGGATAACAGGCGAGGAGGGAAAGGCAGCAGAGGATAAGGGGGTTGCAAACGCAGCTACCACCGGTGACATTGAGTGGGGAATTGACTGGGGCAATATGGACTTCGATGAAGTTGTCGAGGGGGCAGTGAAAAATGCTGTAGGTCAGAGTGCGGGGCACATGTCACCTGCCGGTTTCAGCACGCCAACCAAAGTTGCAAAAACTACTGCTGAGGGGGAATCATATGGCAAAGGTGCAGCCAGTAGCTCAGAAGACCCTGTTCCTGAGAAGCGCGAGAGGAGGATACAGAAAGCTCCACCATCATAGAGGTCACCATATGTGAATGTAGAGATGAGGAAGGATTTCACATGCAATGCAGAGACAAACAGAGTGTATGCACTGATTATGTTGCTTGGAGGAGGAGGAGGGACGAGAAGGACGTCGCAGGGTGATGATACAACGTGTGTGTTTGTTCCAGTAGCCACATTTTTCCTGCTTTTTTCTTTTTTCGCATGCAATGATCTCTCCTATTGTTATTTTTCTTAACAGAGCCTTTCTGTTTGTTCTACAGGCCGCAAATCATAAACTATCGTGGTTACTTCTGCATAATCAAGGAGCTTGCTCAATCAATGAGGAAGGCATGATGGATGAAGACACATGTTTTTGAGTTAGGGATTGAAGCAATCATGTACAACAGACAGGTGGGGTCCAAGAAAATAATCATGCCTTTTAGGTTTTCGGTAAGAGAAATAAAAACCCACAGTTTCTTCATTTTTTTTGTTTTTTGGCACTGAAGTTGTTACTTTATTATCTGATTCTACATTTCCCCACAGACTTGGCTTCAGAGGATCGATCTAGATGTGAGGGAGCTGCATGATAGGTTCAACAAATCAAACCGTTTGGATGAGCAAGACATGGTATGGTCCATGTGTTTTACTAGTTGTCAAACATGACAAAAGGCTCTATTCTGTTTTTTCTTAGTTTTTGTTTTTCTAGAAGCTGATGTTAGGAAATCATAGGAGTTGCTTGAAATCACATGATAAGTTGCTCATAAAAAGCCACTGAGATGCCTAATAAACCATTTTTGGGAGTTATGCCAGAAGTTGAATAAATTATGTAGAGTTGCCTAAAAATCATATGAAATGTTGCCCAGACAAACATATAGAGTTGCCCAAAAACATAGCAGTAGTTGATGGTTTTTTTTTGGTATGCTAACATGGTTTTTTTTTCTTGAAGGTTATGATTCCTGTGCTTGAAAATTTAGACCCAGAGAACACCAATGGTGCACACCACTACTGGGTACTCAACATCAATCTGAGGGACAAAAGGTTCGAAGTGTTTGACTCATGGAGGATGTTAAAGAAAAGCATGAGGCTGGATGATGTTGCAAGGGCTATTGTAGCTGCAGTTCGTGTGTTGTGGGACAAGTACTATCCAAAATAAGCAAAGACAATGGACCAGTTCCCGCTTGTGGATATCGATGCACCAAAGCAGACTGTATCATAAGGACCAACCCACATACATACATATCATTGTTATAAGACGTAGTGTTTTGCTTTTTTTGCAAGTGCTTTCTTGACATTTTTGGTTTTTTTGCAGCGGTGACTGTAGCATATTCGCATTGGTGAACGCGTTATTGTGGAACGGGACATGGCTCCCGAACTACGGACAAAGCAACATACCAAACATCGGGAAGAAGATGACCATCTCCATGCTGAAGTGTGACCTGAACAAGATTCCATGGCAGGAGATCCTCAAACCGGCCAACAAGTGAACAAATATATAGGTACATTTTTTTCCTGATCAATGTGTTCCATTAGAGAATATCAAATGCGAATACTAATGTGTTCCATTACAAAACTCACAAAAGTTTGCCCCAAACCACCTATTGTTGGAAATATTCCCTAGAGGCAATAATAAATTGGTTATTATTATATTTCCTTGTTCATGATAATCGTTTATTATCCGTGATAAAATTGTATTGATAGGAAACTCAAATACATGTGTGGATACATAGACAACACCATGTCCCTAGTAAGCCTCTAGTTGACTAGCTCGTTGATCAATAGATGGTTACGGTTTCCTGACCATGGACATTGGATGTCGTTGATAACGGGATCACATCATTAGGAGAATGATGTGATGGACAAGACCCAATCCTAAGCCTAGCACAAGATCGTGTAGTTCGTATGCTAATAGCTTTTCTAATGTCAAGTATCATTTCCTTAGACCATGAGATTGTGCAACTCCCGGATACCGTAGGAATGCTTTGGGTGTACCAAACGTCACAACATAACTGGGTGGCTATAAAGGTGCACTACAGGTATCTCCGAAAGTGTCTGTTGGGTTGGCACGAATCGAGACTGGGATTTGTCACTCTGTGTAAACGGAGAGGTATCTCTGGGCCCACTCGGTAGGACATCGTCATAATGTGCACAATGTGACCAAGGAGTTGATCACGGGATGATGTGTTACGGAACGAGTAAAGAGACTTGCCGGTAACGAGATTGAACAAGGTATCGGGATACCGACGATCGAATCTCGGGTAAGTACCATACCGGTAGACAAAGGGAATTGTATACGGGATTGATTGAATCCCCGACATCGTGGTTCATCCGATGAGATCATCGTGGAACATGTGGGAGCCAACATGGGTATCCTGATCCCGCTGTTGGTTATTGGCCGGAGAACGTCTCGGTCATGTCTGCATAGTTCCCGAACCCGTAGGGTCTACACACTTAAGGTTCGATGACGCTAGGGTTATAGGGAATAGATATACGTGGTTAGCGAATGCTGTTCGGAGTCCCGGATGAGATCCCGGATGTCACGAGGAGTTCCGAAATGGTCCGGAGGTAAAGATTTATATATGGGATGTCCTGTTTTGGCCACCGGAAGAGTTTCGGGCGTCACCGGTAATGTACCGGGACCACCGGAGGGTTCCGGGGGTTCACCGGGAGGGGCCACCAGCCCCGGAGGGCCCTATGGGCTGTATGTGGAGAGGGACCAGCCCCTTAGTGGGCTGGGCGCCTTCCCTCCCAGGGCCCATACGCCTGGGGTTTGGGGGAACCCTAAGGGGAGGCGCCCCCCTTGCCTTGGGGGGCAAGGCAACCCCCCTGGCCGCCGCCCCCTCCTTAGATTGGATCTGAGGGGGCCGCCCCCCCTCTCCCTTGCCCCTATATATATGTGGGGGGTGGGAGGGCAGCCGCACCCAAGTTCTGGCGCAGCCCTCCCCCTCTTCCATGTCCTCCCCCTCTCCTGCGGTGCTTGGCGAAGCCCTGCAAGATTGCCACGCTCCTCCATCACCACCACGTCGTCGTGCTGTTCCTGGACGGAGTCTTTCCCAACCTCTCCCTCTCTCCTTGCTGGATCAAGGTGTGGGAGACGTCACCGGGCTGCACGTGTGTTGAACGCGGAGGCGCCGTGGTTCGGCGCTTAGATCGGAATCAACCGCGATCTGAATCTCTACGAGTACGACTCGTTCATCCGCGCTCTTGCAACGCTTCCGCTTAGCGATCTACAATGGTATGTAGATGCACTCCCCTTCCCCTTGTTGCTAGATTACTCCATAGATTGACCTTGGTGATGCGTAGAAAATTTTGAATTTCTGCTACGATCCCCAACAGTGGTATCATGAGCCAGGTTTATGCGTAGTTTCTATGCACGAGTAGAACACAAAGTAGTTGTGGGCGTCGATTTTGTCAATTTACTTGCCGTTACTAGTCTTATCTTGATTCGGCGGCATCGTGGGATGAAGCGGCCTGGACTGACCTTACACGTACTCTTACGTGAGACAGGTTCCACCGACAGACATGCACTAGTTGCATAAGGTGGCTAGCGGGTGTCTGTCTCTCCCACTTTAGTCGGATCGGATTCAATGAAAAGGGTCCTTATGAAGGGTAAATAGAAATTGGCATATCACGTTGTGGCTTTTGCGTAGGTAAGAAACGTTCTTGCTAGAAACCCATAGCAGCCACGTAAAACATGCAACAACAATTAGAGGACGTCTAACTTGTTTTTGCAGGGTATGCTATGTGATGTGATAAGGATGTGATGAATGATATATGTGATGTATGAGATTGATCATATTCTTGTAATAGGAATCACGACTTGCATGTCGATGAGTATGACAACCGGCAGGAGCCATAGGAGTTGTCTTAATTTTTTGTATGACCTGCGTGTCAATGAAAACGCCATGTAATTACTTTACTTTATTGCTAACCGTTAGCCATAGTAGTAGAAGTAATAGTTGGCGAGACAACTTCATGAAGACACGATGATGGAGATCATGGTGTCATGCCGGTGACGAAGGTGATCATGCCGCGCCTCGAAGATGGAGATCAAAGGCGCAAGATGATATTGGCCATATCACGTCACTTTATGATTTGCATGTGATGTTTATCATGTTTACATCTTATTTGCTTAGAACGACGGTAGCATAAATAAGATGATCCCTCACTAAAATTTCAAGAGACGTGTTCCCCCTAACTGTGCACCGTTGCGAAGGTTCGTTGTTTCGAAGCACCATGTGATGATCGGGTGTGATAGATTCTAACGTTCGCATACAACGGGTGTTGACGAGCCTAGCATGTACAGACATGGCCTCGGAAAACATGTGAAACACTTAGGTTGACTTGACGAGCCTAGCATGTACAGACTTGGCCTCGGAACACAAGAGATCAGAAGGTCGAACATGAGTCGTATAGTAGATGCGATTAACATGGAGATGTTCACCGATGATGACTTGTCCGTCTCACGTGATGATCGGACATGGCCTAGTTTGACTCAGATCATGTATCACTTAGATGACTAGAGGGATGTCTATCTGAGTGGGAGTTCATTAAATAATCAGATGAACTTAATTATCATAAACATAGTCAAAAGGTCTTTGCAAATTATGTCATAGCTTACGCTTTAGCTCTACTGTTTAAAGATAGGCCTAGAGAAAATTTAGTTGAAATTTGGTAGTAGCAATTATGCGGACTGGGTCCGTAAACTGAGGATTGTCCTCATTGCTGCACAGAAGGCTTATGTCCTTAATGCACCGCTCGGTGTGCTGAACCTCAGCGTCGTCTGTAGATGTTGCGAAACATCTGACATACACGTTTTGATGACTACGTGATAGTTCAGTGCGTAATGCTAACGGTTTAGAATTGTGGCACCAAAGACGTTTTTTGAAACGTCGCAGAACGTGATGTTCCGAAGACTGAAATTGGGATTTCAGACTAATGCCCACGTCAAGAGGTATGAGACCTCTGACAAGTTTCTTAAGCCTGCAAACTAAGGGAGAAAAGCTCAATCGTTGAGCATGTGCTCAGATTGTCTGAGTACTACAATCACTTGAATCGAGTGGGAGTTAATCTTCCAGATGAGATAGTGATGGTTCTCCATAGTCACTGCCACCAAGCTATTAGAGCTTCGTGATGAACTATAACATATCAGGGATAGACATGTTGATCCTTGAGCAACTCGCGATGTTTGACACCGCGAAAGTAGAAATCAAGAAGGAGCATCAATTGTTGATGGTTAGTAAAACCACTAGTTTCTAGAAGGGCAAGGGCAAAAGGGATACTTCATGAAACAGCAAATCATTTGCTGCTCTAGTGAAGAATCCCAAGGTTGAACCCAAACCCGAGACTAAGTGCTTCTGTAATGAGGGGAACGGTCACTGAAGCAGAACTACCCTAGATACTTGGTAGATGAGAAGGCAGGCAAGGTCGACAGAAGTATATTGGATATACATTAGATGAATGTGTACTTTACTAGTACTCCTAGCAGCACCAGGGTATTAGATACCGGCTCGGTTGCTAAGTGTTAGTAACTCGAAATAAAAGCTGCGAAATAAACGGAGACTAGCTAAAGGTGAGATGACGATATGTGTTGGAAGTGTTTCCAAGGTTGATGTGATCAAGCATCGCATGCTCCCTCTACCATCAAGATTGGTGTTAAACCTAAATAATTGTTATTTGGAGTTTGCGTTGAGCATAAACATGATTGGATTATGTTTATCGCAATACGGTTATTCATTTAAGGAGAATAATGGTTACTCTGTTTGTTTGAATAATACCTTCAATGGTCTTGGACCTAAAATGAATCTCGATCGCAGTGATACACATGTTTGTGCCAAAAGATATAAAATAGTAATGATAGTACCACATACTTGTGGCACTGCCATTTGAGTCATATTGGTATAGAACGCATGAAGAAGCTCCATGTAGATGGATCTTTGGACTCACTCGTTTTTTAAAAGATTGAGACATGCGAACCATGTCTATTGGTATATATGCATGAAGAAACTCCATGCAGATGGATCGTTTGGACTCACTTGATTTTGAATCACTTGAGACATGCAAATCATACCACATGGGCAAGATGACTGAAAGGCCTCGTTTTCAATAAGATGGAACAACAGAGCAACTTGTTGGAAGTAATACATTTGATGTGTGCAGTCCAATGAGTGCTGAGGCACGCAGTGGATATCGATATGTTCTTACTTCACAGATGATTTGAGTAGATGCTGAGAATATTTACTTGATGAAACACAAGTCTGAATTATTGAAAGGTTCAAGTAATTTCAGAGTGAAGTTGAAGATCGTCATGACAAGAGGATAAAATGTCTATGATATGATCATAGAGATATCTGAGTTACGAGTTTGGCACACAATTAAGACATTGTGGAAAGTGTTTCACAATTAATACCGCCTGAAACACCACAGTGTGATGGTGTGTCCGAACATCATAACTACACCCTATTGGATATGGTGCATACCATGATGTCTCTTGTCGAATTACCACTATCGTTTATGGGTTAAGCATTAGAGACAACTGCATTCACTTTAAAAGGGGCACCACGCAATTCCGTTGAGACGACACCGTTTAGAGAAACCTAAGTTGTCGTTTCTTAAAAGTTTGGGGCTGCGATGCTTATGTGAAAAAGTTTCAGGCTAATAAGCTCGAACCCAAAGCGGATAAATGCATCTTCATAGAATACCAAAAACAGTTGGGTATACCTCCTATTTCAGATCTGGAAGCAAAAGGAATTGCTTCTAGAAACAGGTCCTTTCTCGAGGAAAAGTTTCTCTTGAAAGAATTGAGTGGGAGGATGGTAGAGACTTGATGAGGTTATTGAACCGTCACTTCAACTAGTGTGTAGCAGGGCACAAGAAGTTGTTCCTGTGGCACCTACACCAATTGAAGTGGAAGCTTATGATAGTGATCATAAAACTTCGGATCAAGTCACTACCAAACCTCGTAGGTCGATAAGGATGCGTACTACTTCGAGTGGTACGTAATCCTGTCTTGGAAGTCATGTTTCTAGACAACAATGAACCTACGAGCTATGGAGAAGCGATGGTGGGCCTGGATTCCGACGAATCGCTCAAGGCCATGAAATCCGAGAGAGGGTCCATGTATAAAAGCAAAGTATAGACTTTGGAAGAAATACTTGATAGTCGTAAGGCTGTTGGGTGCAGATGGATTTTAAAAGGAAGACATACAATGATGGTAAGTGTCACCATTAAGAAAGCTCGGCTTGTCGTTAAGATGTTTTCCGACAAGTTCAAGGAGTTGACTACGATGAGACTTTCTCACTCGTAGCGATGCTAAGAGTCTGTTGGAATTATATTAGTAGTTACTGCATTATTTATGAAATCTAGCAGATCGGATGTCAAAACATTGTTTCCTCGATGATTTTCTAGAGGAAAGGTTGTATGTGATACAACCAGAAGGTTTTGTCAATCCTGAAAGATGCTAACAAGTATGCAAAGCTCCAGCAATCCTTCTAAGGACTGGAGTAAGCATCTCGGAGTTGGAATGTACGCTTTGATGAGATGATCAAAGATTTTGGGTTTATACAAAGTTTATGAGAAACTTGTATCTCCAAAGAAGTGAGTGGGAGCACTATAGAATTTTTGATGAGTATATGTTGTTAACATATTGATGATCAGAAATGATGTAGAATTTCTGGAAAGCATACAGGGTTATTTGAAAAGTGTTTTTAATGGAAAACCTGGATTAAGCTACTTGAACATTGAGCATCAAGATCTATAAGGATAGATCAAAAACGCTTAATAGTACTTTCAAATGAATACATACCGTGACAAGATTTTGAAGGAGTTCAAAATAGATCAGCAAAGAAGGAGTTCTTGGCTGTGTTACAAGGTGTGAGTATTGAGTAAGACTCAAGACCTGACCACAGCAGAAGAGAGACAAAGGACGAAGGTCGTCCCCTATGCTTTAGACGTAGGCTCTACAATATGCTATGCTGTGTACCGCACCTGAAGTGTGCCTTACCATGAGTTAGTCAAGGGGTACAATAGTGATCCGGGAATGGATCACATGACAGTGGTCGAACTTGTCCTTAGTATCTAGTGGACTAAGGAATTTTCTTGATTATGGAGGTGGTAAAAGAGTTCGTCGTAAAGGGTTACGTCAATGCAACTTTGACACTAATCCGGATGACTCTGAGTAGTAAACCGGATTCGTATAGTAGAGCAGTTATTTGGAATAGCTCCAAGTAGCGCGTGGTAGCTGCATCTATAGGATGACATAGAGATTTATAAAGCGCACACGGATCTGAAAGGTTCAGACCCGTTGACTCAAACCTCTCTCGTAAGCATAACATGATCAAACCCTAGAACTCATTGAGTGTTAATCACATGGTGATGTGAACTAGATTATTGACTCTAGTAAACTCTTGGGTATTAGTCACATGGCGATGTGAACTTTGAGTGTTAATCACATGGTGATGTGAACTAGATTATTGACTCTAGTGCAAGTGGGAGACTGTTGGAAATATGCCCTAGAGGCAATAATAAATTGGTTATTATTATATTTCCTTGTTCATGATAATCGTTTATTATCCATGCTAAAATTGTATTGATAGGAAACTCAAATACATGTGTGGATACATAGACAACACCATGTCCCTAGGAAGCCTCTAGTTGACTAGCTCGTTGATCAATACATGGTTACGGTTTCCTGACCATGGACATTGGATGTCGTTGATAATGGGATCACATCATTAGGAGAATGATGTGATGGACAAGACCTAATCCTAAGCCTAGCTCAAGATCGTGTAGTTTGTATGCTAAGAGCTTTTCTAATGTCAAGTATCATTTCCTTAGACCATGAGATTGTGCAACTCCCGGATACTGTAGGAATGCTTTGGGTGTACCAAACGTCACAACGTAACTGGGTGGCTATAAAGGTGCACTACAGGTATCTCCGAAAGTGTCTGTTGGGTTGGCACGAATCGAGACTGGGATTTGTCACTCTGTGTAAACGGAGAGGTATCTCTGGGCCCACTCGGTAAGACATCGTCATAATGTGCACAATGTGACCAAGGAGTTGATCACGGGATGATGTGTTACGGAATGAGTAAAGAGACTTGCCGGTAACGAGATTGAACAAGGTATCGGGATACCGACGATCGAATCTCGGGCAAGTACCATACCGGTAGACAAAGGGAATTGTATACGGGATTGATTGAATCCCCGACATCGTGGTTCATCCGATGAGATCATCGTGGAACATGTGGGAGCCAACATGGGTATCTAGATCCCGTTGTTGGTTATTGGCCGGAGAACGTCTCGGTCATGTCTGCATAGTTCCCGAACCCGTAGGGTCTACACACTTAAGGTTCGATGACGCTAGGGTTATAGGGAATAGATATACGTGGTTACCGAATGTTGTTCGGAGTCCCGGATGAGATCCCGGACGTCACGAGGAGTTCCGGAATGGTCCGGAGGTAAAGATTTATATATGGGAAGTCCCGTTTTGGCCACCGGAAGAGTTTCGGGCTTCACCGGTAATGTACCGGGACCACCGGAGGGTTCCGGGGGTTCACCGGGAGGGGCCACCAGCCCCGGAGTGCCCTATGGGCTGTATGTGGAGAGGGACCAGCCCCTTAGTGGGCTGGGCGCCTTCCCTCCCAGGGCCCATACGCCTGGGGGTTTAGGGGAACCCTAAGGGGAGGCGCCCCCCTTGCCTTGGGGGGCAAGGCAACCCCCCTGGCCGCCGCCCCTCCTCAGATTGGATCTGAGGGGGCCGCCCCCCCTCTCCCTTGCCCCTATATATATGTGGGGGTGGGAGGGCAGCCGCACCCAAGTTCTGGCGCAGCCCTCCCCCTCTTGCATGTCCTCCTCCTCTCCTGCGGTGCTTGGCGAAGCCCTGCAAGATTGCCACGCTCCTCCATCACCACTACGCCGTCGTGCTGCTGCTGGACGGAGTCTTCCCCAACCTCTCCCTCTCTCCTTGCTGGATCAAGGCGTGGGAGACGTCACCGGGCTGCACGTGTGTTGAACGCGGAGGCGCCGTGGTTCGGCGCTTAGATCGGAATCAACCGCGATCTGAATCGCTACGAGTACGACTCCTTCATCTGCGTTCTTGCAACGCTTCCGCTTAGCGATCTACAATGGTATGTAGATGCACTCCCCTTCCCCTCGTTGCTAGATTACTCCATAGATTGATCTTGGTGATGCGTAGAAAATTTTGAATTTCTGCTACGATCCCCAACACCTATAACATGTTTGCATAAATCACAAGCGCTCATAGGTTTTTTCATGTTTTACGAGTAAGGAATACAAGCACAAATGTCAAGCTTCTACCTCCACACAGTCTCCAATTTGTGAATTTAAAGCTAGGAAAACACATAAATTAAAACAAATCCATGCAAATGATTTCATCGTTTGCTTTTTTCTTGAAGCTGGGAGTTGCTTGATTTCCCTTCTACATTTGCTCAGAAACCAGACCTCAATTGCTTCATCTACCAGGACACTATTTGCTCTTTTTTTTCCTTACTTTCCGCTAGTTTTGCAAACCCAGGGGGTCATTCCCTTCATGTGGTAACGATCACATCAGCTTCCCTAGGCACGTCGCAGCAGTGTGATCGATTGATTCACAAATGCTGCACTTGTTCTTTTTCTTAGGGTGTTGTTCCAGGGCTGATTTGGAGCGCTTGCTGCGGCTGCGCCCTTTCGTGACTGAACGAGGTGGATCCATAGGAGCAAGGGGGGCAGGAGGTTGGTTTGAAGTACTTGGGGCATTAGGGTTTGATGCTTCCCTAGCACGAGCCGCTTCCCCGGCTCCCTTTAGCCTCTTCTTCCTTAGTTTTTTCAGCTTAGTAACCTCAGTATCTGCTGCTTTCATGTGCCTCCTAACTGCAGTGGCTGCCTCATCACTAGTCATTCCCTTCTTGGCTAGCTTTGCAAAATCCATTGTCAGAGTCACTTGCCGAACTTGGTTCTCTGACTCAGCGGGCAAGTCATGCGGAGGGCCCTCGTTAGGTGGCAGCGGTGCACTTGGTACTGCATGTTGCGTCCAGCGGCGCTTGATGTAGTGTTCAGGTATCTCATTAACGCCAAGGTGTGTGAAGATTTTCAAGACATGGCAACAAATCATGCCATCTCTATGCCACTTGCAACATTCGCAATCGTAGATAGCTGGCTCTGGTCTCACTGTGACTAGGTACTTCCTCAAGCCATACCCTAGGACTTCTTTTGTATTGGGCTCAAGGTAATAGAAGTTGATACCAGCGGGACACACATCGTACTGCCCAATCATCTGAAACTCAGTTCTAAACTTCACATAGATGTCCCTAGTGTATGCTTTGTAGGCATGCCTCTCAATGGGGAAACGCGACCATCTTTGTGCCTCTAGATGTTCTGTCTGGTAGTCGTTCCCGCCCTCCCTCACGAGTATGTGTACCTGAATTTTCTCATATTGCTTGAGGAAGTTGAGAATTGACTTGTGTGGGTTCACATAGCGCTTCAACACAGCATTGAACCCTTCGCTGCGTTGCGTTGACTGAAGGAAAGGGAAGAACCTGAATTTGAAGTAACATGGCACCCATGTAGCCCGATCTTCATAGAGTTTCTCAAAGTGACCATGCATAAGACCTTCATATTTCAATTGAAGTGCATCCCATTTCCTTTCAAACTCAGCCGGGGTGAAAGTGAATTCAATGCATTCATTGAAGTCTTTTACCAAATCCGGGTTCCTAGCCAACACGGGGCCAAGCTTCTCTTGTGCTTTCTTCATTATATGCCAACGGCAGCAACGGTGAATCATTGCCGGGAACTTCCTCTTGATAGATTGTGCCATAGCAACATCTTGGTTCGTGATGATGTTGTCCGGAGCCAAACCATCCATTGCTTCTAGGAAAGCATCAAATAACCAGTCATAACTTGAGGCTAGTTCCTGCCGGACAAATCCACACCCGAGCATTATTGACTGCCCATGTCTGTTGATTCCAATGAAGGGGGCAAACGGCATATTGTACATGTTCGTGAGGTAAGTTGCATCAAATGACACGCAATCATGATAAGCCTCCGCGTATTCTTTCCGTGCCGCACCATCCACCCAAAACAAGTTTTCTGTCCTGCCTTCCGCATCTGTCTTGCATTTAAAGAAAAATCCTGGGTCATTTTCCATCACCGTGCAAAAGTAGTTTAGTGTTTCTTCAATGTCAATGTCTTTAGTTGGGGCGTTGAGCTTCGAACAGTGGTTATGGATGGCTTTAGCTGTGTACGGAACAATCAACTCCGTGCCGTAGTATGATGACATTAACATCATCATTTTTCCTGGCATAAAAAAACAGAAACTTGTTTTTTCAGGACTAACTAACCACAATGGAGCGAGCAACATGTTTTTTATAGATAACATAAAGTAACATTTATGCATAAGCAGAACAAGAACCAAGCCTGTATCCAACCAAGTTTTGTTTTTTGATGGGTGATGTCTTTTATTTTTTATTTTCAGAGTTGCACGGAAAATGAACATAGTTGCCTCAGTTTACTTTTCAAGTTGCCAGTTTTCCCCCCTGGTCAGGGCTGCCCATGAATCCTAAGCAGCTTATACTAGGATATGAAACAAACCCAAGTAGTTGTGGTAGGAATAGGCAACACCAAGGTGTTTCTGTTTTGGGTCATGATTTTTTTTAATTACCAGAGTTGCACAAAAAATGAACATAGTTGCATAAAAAATGAACATAGTTGGCTCAGGTCAAGGTACTTTGATGCAGGAATAAGTAACAGTACTGTGGTAAAAAGACTTAACGCAATGTGAGTTTTGTACCTGCTGTCAAGTTGCAGTCATTTAGGTGAGTCAGTAGTTTTTTCTGTTCCGGCGGGATTCCTTGGTGAGAACGGAGGTATTTCGAAAGCGATGGCTTCTCAATCAGTGGATGGTTATGATCTACAATAAAAGTGATAACCTCCCATCTGTCATCTTTAAGCTTCACCACCATCTTAGCACGACATTTTGTTCGCTTCACAGTTTCCCGTTTCCTCTTCTTCTTGAAAGTGTGTTCCTCGACATCATCTTCAACATCTTGTTTAGGTGAGCTTGGACATGTAGTGTTTTTGCTCGACGAGGGAACATCCGGGATCCCAACCCTCTCTACTGGTTTGTGGAACTTGTTACAGCAGAATTGTTGTTTTTCCACCACACCTGTGTAGGTCGACCTGTAAGACGTATTTGACTTGATTGAAAAGCCCTCCATCAAAGCATAGCGATTGTAGTGTTCCCTCGCATCCTCTAATGTGTCAAAGCGCATCCCAACATAAGGTTGTTGTGGCTGTGATCCAGCTTCTTCAACTTCCAACTCACGTGCCTCATGAACTAAAGCATTAGCAGGAGCAACCATAGGTGGGGGAGTGGCAACACGTTTGTCCGGGACATGAGTAGTGTTAGATCCAATATTGGGGTCAGGAGACTCACCAACCTCCTCCTCCAGTTGTTGATGTCCCTGTTCACCCCCTGCATGCAAGAAGGGTACACCCAACTCGACTAAAATGTTGATGGACTCTACGTCAAGCGGTGGTTCATTCAGATCAATCATCATGAACAATCAACCTGCAACAATTTGTGTGTTAGCCCACCACAAAAGCATGCATGACCTTTTATAAACAAACTAGTTGTAGAATATAAAGGAGCAACTATAAACACTTGTTTGGGCAACTATAAAGTTAAACAGAGGCAATTCATATCTTCTTTTTTCCTCAAAAGTTTCCCGTTTATTCTTTTGTTTTTCTTATATGTGTTATGTTTCTACCAGTATGACACACATATACAGCAGCAAAGAGCATGGATGACCTCTTATGAACAAAGTAGTTGTAGAATATAAAGGAGCAACTATAAACACTTGTTTGGGCAACTATAAAGTTAAACAGAGGCAATTCATATCTTCTTTTTCCTCAAAAGTTTCTTGTTTCTTCTTTGTTTTCTTACAGATGTTTCTACCAGTATGACACACATATACAGCAGCAAAGTTTTGTTTTTACACGACATGCGCTGATTTCATTTGTGCCTTTTTTTCAGCAGCAGATTACAACTTTTGATGATTGGAAAGAAACAACCAATGTGCATATCTGACGGAGAGCTTACCAGGAGCAGGAGGCCTATCATTTGGTGTAGTTTATGTCTTTTTTATTTTTTCAGTGGGACCATATGGAATGTAGCAAAGTATCTTAGTGTGGGATTGTTCGAATCTGTTTTTTATGACGCGACCTTTTGTTTTGTGCGTTTGTCGTTTGTGTCTTCTTTTTTAGCGAGAACCATACTGACATAGCAAAACCTATGCGTTAACACATGCAAGTTAATACTTTCTACCTCTGTCTATAACTTGAGTTTTTTATGTTCTTGATAGTTCATGCTTTAATGCACAGGGAAGTTGCATGTGTTTTAGTACTAGAGTTGACATGTTCTCACATCAGGTAGAGGCAACTCTAGAATTTCTGAAAAGCTACGGTTGCACAGCTCTTTTTTTACCAGTGTTGCTTCAAAAATGAACATAGTTGCTTCAGTTAATTGTTCGAGTTGTCAGGTTACTTTTTTCCTGATCAGGGTTGCTCATGAACCCCAAGCACCTTATAATAGGATAGGAAAGAAAGCAAAGCAGGGTTCGTGTTGCAATGCACCAGCAAACAAACGCAATGGTCCTGCATTTTCTTTTTCCACTAGAGTTGCTCTATTTTTGTACTGGTGTTGCTTTTTTTGTATCATAATAGTTGCTCAAGATGCGTACTGGTGTTCCCACTGTAGTTGCTCTTTTCATGCAATGGTCCTGATCAGGGTTGCTCATGAACCCCAAGCACCTTATAATAGGATAGGATAGAAAGCAAAGCAGGGTCGTGTTGCAATGCACCAGCAAACAAACGCAATGGTCCTGCATTTACTTTTTCCACTAGAGTGGCTCTATTTTTGTACTAGTGTTGCTTTTTTTGTATCATAATAGTTGCTCAAGATGCGTACTGGTGTTCCCACTATAGTTGCTTTTTTCACGCAATGGTCCTGATCAGGGTTGCTCATGAACCCCAAGCACCTTATAATAGGATAGGAAAGAAAGCAAAGCCGGTTTCGTGTTGCAATGCACCAGCAAACAAACGCAATGGTCCTGCATTTTCTTTTTCCACTAGAGTTGCTCTATTTTTGTACTGGTGTTGCTTTTTTTGTATCATAATAGTTGCTCAAGATGCGTACTGGTGTTCCCACTATAGTTGCTTTTTTCACGAGATCAAAAGAACGAACTAAAAACTGGACTAGTTGATGTTCAAGCAGGGGTGGTTGAGTAGGGAAGAGAGAGGAGTCGGGTGGAGGTGGTGCTTACCTTTTTAGGGGCAGGTAGGTCTGGTTTTTTCTCTCCAGATCTGATTTTTGGAGCAAGGAGGAGGAAGGAGGTGTTCCTGCGTCGGCTTTGTTCTTTCAAGACGCCATAGACGGGGTAGATCTTGTTCCGATCTTGTTTAGAGGAGGAAAGGCAGGAGCAAGGAGGAAGAAGGGGACCTGTGCGTGGGCTTGTCCTTCAAGGAAAAGGGGGAGAGGGGGTTGCGTGAGGCGTCCGCAAGGGGGTGCAGGGAGGGGGTGGGGACCAGGATGACGGGTGCGAGGAAGCGGGGGCGCGTGATTCGCGCGGGCTTGGGTTGGTTTCGCGCGCGGCGGGGTCTGATTTCCGTTTTTGGCTGTCCGGTCGCGCGCGCGGGGTGGCTCCTTCCTTTTCTGGGAGAGCGCTCGGGGCTGCGATCTGGCGCCCGCGAGCCAGTTTTTTGTTTGCGGGAAGGAAAGAGACATACCGGTCCTTCTACATTGGCACGTATAGTTTCTCCGTGTCTAACAAAAAATGAGCTAAGATCAGCGCGTGGGGTGCCTAGGCCCCAGGTCTGCCGTGCACTTTTTTAAAACACAGGCTGTTGGGGATTCTTTTTTTTAGGGGTGGCTGCTGCTGCTGGATATTGTAAATTAGCAACGGCGCATAGGTGTATTACATGGGCCAAGATGAGGGCATGGAGCGTCTGTCATTTTCTTTTTTTGCTTGATGCCTTTTTATAACATGGATACCTTTTCTTTTGACATAGAACACTCCAACTACAACTCTTGAAAGACCGTCAAACCATGCACTTTTTAAAATGTTCATATGTCAGTTTAGTTTGGCAGGTGTCTGGCTTGGGCTCTTTTGTCCCGTGAGGGGGCTTGGTCTAGTTTTTTTACGTGTCAATGATGGACTTATTGTACGCAATTATGATGACACTTTCCCATCATAGATGCTTGTACGTGATAGACTTAGCACGTTCAACACAATATATGCCTACACATAATATTTGTATGTAACGTTATATCTTTAAATATTGGCCGTTTATATTAAAAAGTTGATGGTTGAGATAATTTAATCTGTGTGGATAAACGTGATGGCTTGTTTGCCTCTTGTCTTAAGTATATAATAGATAGATGTTTTGTTGGAAATAATCTATAATCCAACATGTATTCGCGTTGTCGTTGTGTGTTGATGACTTGTTGTATGTAATGAATGGTACATTTGTAAATGCATGTCATAGACTCAATTTATGAATGATTTTCGAGTCACTTCTTGGAGTGTGAGTATCGTAGTAGTATAGCCAGCATCCGGTTAGTATATGAAGTTGCCACATCACATAGAGCCAACCTAATATTGGAGTATGCTAGCCCTCCACTGGCGTGCCGCTTCAAATGGCGGAGGAAGTGAGAGATCGCGTCACCTTGTGTCTAGATCTTAGATGCCATGTGTACCAGATGAATGACTCCAAGTTCGACCACCGTGATGCTAGGTGCGAGCCGAGGAACACTGTTAGATAGACCCCCCTCATAATTTTCCTACATTGGTCATTTGATTCATAGGATAGAATGCTATAGGATTTTTTTCCTATGTAATCATGTTTAATTGGCAATCTAGCATCCACTCCAACTTTTGTTTCACTTCCTTTGTTCCTACGAAGAGAGTACTTGCTCTAAATGATGTGCCGCTGCAAGAGCCGCCTATATTAATTAACCATGCTCTAAAAAGGTGGACCAGCTTTGGCTATATTAGTACTGTACTAGGTTAGTAGCTGACCTTGCGCTTGGCTCTTCTCCTCTTCCGGAAGTCGAACAATAATGATGGTACTACAGTAGTACTTCTGGCAATCTGACACCAAATGAACTGTTGCACCTCCACCGCTTGTAAGCAAAAGTTTCTCCTCGTTCTGCGAGCCACCGCGCACGCGTTGGCGAGGGAGAAGGCATAGTAAGCAAGCTTCTCGTCTTTCTGCGAGTTGACAGGACACATGAAAGTTATTTATTAGTACTCTCTTCAAAATGGGCCGACCATGTCCATGGCTACCATCCCGTGCTCTGTCATTGAGTACGTGCACTATTCATGTGCCATCGAGGAGAAAAAATATAGCGTAGTACTAGGTGCCATCGAAGTGCACGACTCACTTATGCACTGTATATCTCCATTTTCTTGCATGACACGCCACCTTGATGCTAGATGTCCCGCGTGTCATGGAGGCATATAGTATGATTTTGTAAAATGGAGGCATATAGATGTCTCGCGTGTCGGCAAAAGGATGAACAAAGCTCATGTCTTAGACGAAAGAGTGGAAGAACATAGATTCCCGACGACCGAGAAGGAGCAA
The DNA here is from genome assembly GCF_002575655.3 of Aegilops tauschii subsp. strangulata. Lineage (NCBI taxonomy): Eukaryota > Viridiplantae > Streptophyta > Magnoliopsida > Poales > Poaceae > Aegilops > Aegilops tauschii. Next base: position 553,488,576 of record NC_053041.3, on the reverse strand, counting down.
CAAACCTCGGGGTGGAGCGTATGCACTCATAATATTTTATATTATTCAGCGATATAAAATCAACCAAATCTCTCCACGTTCCTATACCATTCTATAGTATGATAATAACTTTGAACGTAAGCCATTGATTCACTCTATCCAATGGTCATAGTTGGAAAATCCAAACAAAACCAAAGCATTGGATCATCTCTTTTTTCGAGATCAACTCTTTTAGCACTTAGATTGTTGCCGCCTGCCCACCTAGCCCACCTATATATCCACCCACGTGTGATGACCACAGGAGCTATCCACTCAGATTGTAAGTTAAAAAAATAAAGGTCGATAACTAATGCGGCACCCCGGGCCAACGCGGCCAGATCGCATTTTGCACGAGAAATTACACACCATGTTTCGTTGACATGTGGTCCCGTTCCAACATGTCAGTGAGACGACGGCGAGTCCTTTTGTACAATTTACGAAAGGACGTGTAGGCCGGGGTGTCTCTTCGTGTACCGTGGCAAACTGGCAACCGTCCACCGACTCTTCGCCTTTCCCTCTCGATTTGGAACTGTTGTCGCACGCTCTTCCTCCCTCCTCCATTTTCCTTCACCCTTCCTTCTGCCATTGTTCGATCGTCTTCTCCATGGAGGGAACAAGCTAGAAACGACCCCGTTATTCTTGCCCCGATGTGAAAGATGACGTGGTGGGGGAACTCATTGATCGGTGCGATGTCATCACCTCGGCTAGCATGGCAGGTTCGTTCAAGACCATTCTCAACTCAACTAATAACATCATTACAAGGAACCCAAGGGTCCAGAAGCGGTTTGATCTCCCTTATCTTCTTCGCTATAAGCCTGTTCGCATGGGTGTGGATGACGGAGGCCTCGCCTTGTGCAAGTTGATGCCGCTTGATAATGATATGTGTGATGTCAAGATGCCATCGCTTAAGGGTAAGGCTTGGGCTGGCGCAAATGGAGATTGGGTTGTTTATATTGGGTACAATTGCGAGTGGGAACTTGTGAATGTGTACACTCGTCAGCGGATTCCACTTCCAAAAATCTCAAAGTGCCTTGAGGTTGAGCACACAGATGATCTACGTACGTTCAAATACGATCATGGTGGCTGTCGTCTACGGAAGATAGCAATTTGTCGAGTTCCCAACTGCTCTTGGAATTACAAGAACTATGTAGTTGTTGCTATCTTCGACAAGCTTGTTGCCGTTGTTACTGATTCCACGGTTCGTCCATGGATATTGCTCAAATATCAATTTTTGTACACGGATGAGTACTGTGATGCAATTGAATACGAGGATCTTGTGTTTGCTGCCACCACTCGTGGCACTATTTTTGCATGGGATCCTCGTAGTTTCGGTACGTTTTTATTCCTCCGTAATGATAATTGTTTCATCCACATGCATGTGGGTTAGCAAGTTTCCCTTTACTAATTAACCTTCTTCTTGTGTTTCCAAGGTCCTGTGAACATTCCACCACCTATACTTGAAAAAATTTATAACCAAGGGGGAGATGACGATGGTGATGATCACAAGCATGAGGACGAGTAGAACTTATATACTCAGTGGCGCCTGGCAACTAATTCCGATGGATCACCTCTTCTTGTCTATATACAGTGCACTGACACTACAAAAAAAAGACACATCCGTGACATTTTGGGCTGAACGAATTTTTTTTCTGTCATACATATGACACTTCTATGATGATAATTGTGAAAAGCCCGGTATCATCATACATGTGGTGGGCTCCTACTTCTATGACAAAAAATCATGACAGAAAATGGGCTTTTCGTCCTGGGCGGGTCGGAGACGCAGCTGCATGACATTCTTTGGGTCGTCCATGACGGAAAAAACCGTGGTAGAAGCGAGGGCGAGGAAAATTTCGGGGAGTTCCCGGTTACGGTAGGAGGTCGGGGGCCGAGCGATGCGCGTTTCCCTCGTACACGTACGCGCGTGTGTGCGAGGCGTTGGCTCTAACTGAACCCGAGCGAGGCGTTGGGCTCTAACTGAACCCGAGTGATTGCACTGCAGGCTACGCGTTACTGAACCCGAGCGATCGATCGATGGCTCTTAACTGAACCCGATCGAGCGAGTCCTTCGTTACTGCTGCTAACTGAAGCCGGTCGATGCTGCCTCTGGATGAACAGTGAGTGTTGCTGGGGGGGGGGGGGGTTGGATGAACAGTTCCCGGTGGGGGTGGATGAATAGGACCCCGTGGTGTTCCCTCTGGATGAACAGGACCCCGATTGATCGAGCCGGCTGGGGCTGGATGAATAGGACCCCGTGGAGGGCAGGATGAACAGGACCACCCCGTGGAGGGCAGAATGAACAGTGGACTGTGGAGGGCTGGATGAACAGTAGCCCGTGGAGGGGTGGTTGAACAGGAGCCCGTGTTGAGGGCTGGTTGAACAGTAGCCGGTGGAGTAGCGCGTGGTGGAGGCTGGATGAACAGGAGCCCGTGGATGAACAGTCACAGGTGGAGGCTAGAGGAGGTCGACGGTGGATGAATAGTAGCCCGTGGAGGCAGGAGGGGGTCGACGGTGGAGATGAACAGTGTCCCGTGGAGTCCCGTCTTGCGGTACGCCACATCCCTCCCGATGAACAGGACCCCCGTTTCGACCGTAGCGCTCCAACACAAGTCTGTTTCCTCCGTTTTGCGGTACGCCACACCCCTCCCGATCAACAGGACCCCCGTTTCGACCGTAGGAGGTCCGTTTCCTCCGTTTTGCGGTACGCCAGACCCCTCCCGATGAACAGGATCCCGTTTCGAACGTGGCTGATCGAACACAAGCCCGTTTCCTCCGTTCTGCGGTACGCCAGGCCTCGTTTCCATCGGCTGTTCCGTCCAAGCCCTCCCGATGAACACGACGACGCATTCCGTTGCGACCCAGCCGGTTGGCTCCCCATGAACACGACGACGACGCTGTTTCTCCATTCCGACCCAACCATGTACACGAGCCCTGGCTGTACATATGCGCGAGTAGGCGTTCGAGAGCCTGCCCGTATGTACGTACATGGCCGTATTTTCTTTCTTGCACACTGGCTGTTGTACGTACGTGTACATGCTACGTGTGCGCCTCTACTACGATACGTGCGCGCCTCTACATTGACCAGTATGTACGTACACGTTCGCGACCAGAATGACAATGCTGCGTACACTTCGACCGGGTGGGTCCCGACTGTCAGGCACTTCCTTGCCTGCGAAGATGTAGCTGGTGGGTCCCAGCAGTCAGGGGGAAACATTTTTCGTGAAATACGGTGGCCCGTCCGGTGGGTCCCCGCTGTCAGGTGGAGGAATAATTATTTTCCGCGTAATAAGGAGGCACTTCCTTGCTGCGGCTGTGGACCCAGCTGTCAGCCTCTCCATGTACAGTCCATGTCCGATGGAAGCCATTCCTTGACCACGTTGACCACGCCGCGCCGAGAGCACCAGGGCAGTGGACGACGGCAAGGCCTAGGAAGGGGATGACGCGGAGCCAGGGAAGACGTGGCAGTGGAAGCCCGCGCGGAGAGGAGTACGAGGGTTCACTAGTTCGGCTGCGGTGTGAGGCTGCCGTCGCCGCAGGGCCTGGCCAGCGGTGGGAATAGTAGGGGGCGGTGAGTTCTCCGCGGTAGCACAGCCGGCCACGGGAGGCAGGAGCATGCAGCACGACCGGCGCTGCTTTGGGCGGCTGGAGCAACAAGACTAGAGGTTGAAGAAGCACTACGGCCGTTGGATGGACATCATACGGTCACTGGAGTTAGAATCGTGCATATTGACTAAGTTGACAAAGCCCTCCGTCCCTGTCAACTTAGTAGGCCCAGAAGTCAGTCTGCCACTATACTGGGCCCCAGCTAGCTGGGGCAGTATACATTTTTTTTGCGTAATAAGGATGCACTTCCTTGCGTGCGAAGATATAGCTGGTGGGTCCGAGCTGTCAGCGGTGGTAACGTTTTTTCGCAAAATACAGAGGCCCTTTCGGTGGGTCCCACATGTCAGGTGGAGGAATCATTATTTTGCGCGTAATAAGGAGGCATTTCCTTGCGTGCAGCCGTGGACCCAGCTGTCAGCCTCTCCACGTACAGTCCACTTCAGATGCATGTCGGTCGTTGACCACGTTAACCAGGCCGGGCCGGGAGCACCAGGGCAGTGGACGATGGCGAGGCCTAGGTAGGAAACGACACGGAGGCAGGGAAGACTCGGCAGTTATTTCCCATGCGGAGGGGAGTACGACTATATGAGGGTTTACTGGTTCGTCTGCCGTCGCCGGAGAATACACTACTAGGAAAAGGCCTGCTAGTGGCGCACCAGTTTTGCCTACTAATGGCGCACTACTGGTGCGCCACTAGCACCACGCCATTAGAATTAAATACTAATGGCGAACCCCTGGTGCGCCATTAGTATCTGGTATACTAATGGCGCACCACGCAGTGCGCCATTAGTATAGCCCACCGTGCGCCATTAGTATGCCTCCCAGGGGGGCATATTTACCCATGTGCTTTGGCATACTAATGGCGCGCTAGGGGGTGATGCGCCATTAGTGTCCTTTCTGCAGTGCGCCATTAGTGTGCTGAGTGGTGCGCCACTAGTATGAATATTAGGGATTTTTTTCTTTTCTGATATTTGCACAGGTTACAAAACATATTACTGCACATAATATAGACAGCACAACATATAAATAGCGGAGTTATCGAATACAATAGAAGATTAGTCTCCGAATACAATTCATCATATTAGTCTCCGAATTCAAAAGACCGAACAAAGTTAGAACATTACAAGTCTCGAAACCGCGAGTAGCGAGTTTGTCTTCACATTACAAGTCGATATCGATCATCTAAACTACCATCACATAGAAGAGAGCTGCGGTCATCACGATGAAACTGGTCCTCATCCGGTTCCTCCTCCGCTCCCTCCTCTCTCTCGCTAGATAGCGCGCGTATCTAGCTTCCGCCTCCGCCCTAGTGGTGTACCCTTTGTAACTGTTACCACTGAAACGGTGAACTTGTCTCCGACACTCCTCCCAGTCGTCGTAGACTCCGGGAACCTTACCCTTGTACACGACATACGATGGCATCTCTATGCACTAGCCAAACAAAACGTTAGTAGCAATTCACAGACAATACATAAGCAATATATAAGTATGCAACAAAAGGATCGGAAGAGAAAAGCAACACATTAATAGCACGATTCATGGTCCTACTAATAAATAGCATCGATTACATATAAGTTGAACGACTGTCCAAACCAAAGAGAGATACAAGTTCATTAAAGTTTAATATTACAACATGAGCCAATCGACATTTCAGAACTACACAGCATCACTACTTTCGACTCGACTCAGGGACCGGAGCGTGGATGAAGCCGCCGTCTTTCGTGATGGTCAAGAAATCGCAGGCGTTGTCAGCCTGCATTTGTAGCGTTGTTTCTATCTCACTGTTGGACGGTTGATGTCTGAGATAGAACTGCCCCGAGGTACGAAGGACATCTTGATGGATGATTTCCGCAAACTCCGACTGGATGCGAAAGAATTCTTGTCTGATGTCCGCGTCCTGGATTGCCGACAAGCGTGCGGCCCAATCTTTGAGATTATTTGGTAGCAGAAGGTGATTATGGTCCCGTACGATCGCCCGCATGTGATGGAGGGCGTAGTAGGCATCCTTCTGACCGCCAGGCAGTTGCTTGACGGAGGGGAACATCGTATTTGTGGCTGAAGATGTGCTTGCCGTACCTACGAACTGGCCTGCTGAAGGTGCCTCCAGATCCGGCGTAGCCGGGGAGAACATCATCAAGAACTTTCTTGATATTTGTGTAGTCTTTCTTCGACTAACGGTCCGGGTCGAAATACGTGGCCATGGAATATTTTGAGCTTAAGAGGATGAGTGCAATGTGTGTCACTGCACAAAACACGGAATGTTAGAAAAAAAAGAACGATCAAAATCTAAGAAATCATATGTTACGGGGCGGTGAGGGGATGACTTACTCGGGAAAGTAAGGCACGAGGAAGTTATCCTTATCTGGGTTTGCCAGAATGACGCCTACGAGGTATGAACTCGTGACTTGCCGGTCCCCAGCGCTTCCCAAGATCTTGGCACGCATGTAGAAGGGGTCGACTATCACGATATCCGGGGTCTTGTCTCTAATGATCCGCATCTCCATACTCAGCGAAAATAGCCGAATGAAGGTGTAGTGCAGCGGATGAAGGTTAAACATAGCGAAGATGTCATCAAACCGCAGGACGATCGTACCCCCGATGGCGCTATCCACAAAGCCCTTGCCCTCTGGCACCTTGGCCACGAAAACTGGGTATGCCACATCATTCTCGGAGAGACGCCACTTCTCCAAAGAAAGAACACTGTCATGCAGGCTCCGCATAGCACCGGTTGCAGATTAGTCGGTAGCATCGGCCTACCCGCCACATGCACCCTCTTCGAGATATCCTTAGGTGAAGGTGGCCCGTCCTGAGCACGGATCATACTCGGTGCCGGCTGGCTCGCACCGCCCATGTTATTCTTTCGTTTCCGTCCCTTCTTCCTCATCTCCTGTAATGGGATCGAGTTCTGCTCAGAGACCGCCTTCTTGAGTGTGTTGGGGCTGATAATATTCCGCACCTCGGCTATCTGAGGCTCGGTGAAGGCGGCAGCTAGAGGCGTCTCGTGAGAACTGAACGCCAGACGACGCCTGTTGCAATTGGGTTTCTCCGTGGTACCAGCTCGATCGCGGTCGTCTTTTTCAGGGTTGGGTTCTTGAGAAGGAGGCCCGAAGAATTCGTCACCGTACCCATGTTCGGCATAGTACTTATCGACGTTGGTAAATGTACCATCGTCGTTGTCGTCGTCGTCCGGATCCTGTGCCATATGCATGTCCGGATCCTGTGCCATAGGGATGTCCGGCATGTCCGGTAGCGTTGCGGCGGTCTTGCCATGGCTTGGCGCCGGTACAACTGGCGCTGTTGTCTGTGGGGTGGTGTCCCCCGCCCCCAAACGAATCTGGCTCTTCGACCAAAGCAGGGGCCAGCTTACGCAGGCGCTGAGGGTCATCACATCATCTTCGTCGGCCCCAGCGGGTCAAATCGGAGGTAACAACTCATCGCAGCCTGGCAGCACCCGAAACAGTTCAACCCTATACACGGTGGGTGGCATCGGATTACCGTGGAACACGGGGTTGCCCGGTTGAACGATTATGCCCTTGGCGACATCGATCAACTCGCCGCCCACGAAGTGCAGGAGAGTGCATGGAACGTCGGCGGCGCCCTGCGAAAACATGTAGGGCGTCAGGGATGCCCAGTCAAAGGCAAGGAGATGAAATCATCGGCCGAGAGGCTTAGTTACCGTGATGGCGTCGAGCTCGGCTAATGTCGAGGGACCGCCAACGGCGGGCGTGCAACTGACGGAGGGGCCGTTTGCTGCCAAGGTGTCGGCCGGCGTACACCCGGGTGCATTAAGCTCCAATGCCCGTGCCGGCGCCGGAGACACCAATACCGCCTCCGCCGGAGACACCAATGGCCCCGCCTGCGCGTTGTGCGAGTTGCTGGCCATGAAGCTGGCAACCGGGGGCGGCCCCTGTTGGCCGCCCGCAATCCACGCCCGCAGCCCCTCAATCAAGCTAGGCACAATGGCGGTGAGCGTCGTTCCTAGTTGTTGTTGCACTTACTCTTGGACAATCTCCGGAATCCGCGCCACTTGTGCCTTGAGTTCTTCAACCTCGCGAGACTGGCTTTCCGAGCTGGTCTTTTTCTCCTTTATTCGCCCGCCAGCATTATAGTATGACGACCATTTTGTGGACAAGCCTTTGCCGGCCACACGACCAGCTGACGACGGCTTACTGAGCTTATCCTTGTTTTTCCTTATGTTCAACGCCCTATTTAGAGTGCTGCCCCAAGCTGGGGAGCTCTGAGACGACCCCGCGCTACTGCTTTCAGTCTCCTGCGGAAGGAATGTGAACCATTTAGAAATTTGGCTTCATTAATTAGAATGCAACCATATGGAGCTAATTACGCGGGGGTGTATTCCTTACCAGAACACGCTCAAGCGCCTTGGTCTCCGGATCCGTGGTAAGCTCCTTTGTTACCGGGTCCTCCTTGTACCGGGCCCTGACATAGTTCCTGGTCTGCTTCTCACGGTATTTCTCGAAGCGGGGCGGTAGGCCTTGCTCGGCACGCTCCGCGTCCTCCTTGTCCCATATAGGTTCCGCCACTCTGTAACCGCCGGCACCGAGTTTGTGGACCCCTAAATTCAAGTCCCGCATCTCTTTCCCTCACTGACTTGATTCCTCAGATGCGCTGCTCTCGCACTTGATCTTTAACTCCTTGTAGTCATCTTCGCTGATCGAAGGATTTTTCGCCTTGATCTTCTCATAACTATCACCTTTGTTAATCATTCTCTTCACCGTGCTTCTCCAAGTAGACAGGGCCGTGCTCATCTTCGTGAGGGCGGCACTATTCACTTTATTCCCTGAGAGGCGTGTGTTTGCAAAGTCAGCGGGGAACTTGTATCGTTCGTGCAGCTTCGTGAAGAGGAGGTTGCGCAAATTCCCTCGGTCCTTATGCCTTAGGTTCTCGGTGTTGATCGAGACGGTGCTCCGGAGAATGGACCCGAGCTGAACCGAGTACCCCTTGACTAATTCTTTGGGCGCCGTTGGATCCCCGTCGCAGTTCACTTCAGTAAATTCCTCCTTGACGGTGCCGAGCACGTTCGGGCGCCGGTCCTTCCGTTGCCTCTTCGGTTGGCTGCCATCTGTGCATGCGCTGCCATCATCAGTGGTGGCATCCTCGGCGGCACCATGAGTGGTGTCATCCCTGACGCCACTAGGGGTTGTGTAGTCAGGATCGGTGTCTTCCGCGGTGTCCTCATAGCGGTGAGGTTCTTCCTCCATCTCCAGGGACAGCTCCCAGAATGCCTTGCCGCCCAAACCGCCGGCCTCATCGTTGTGGGCCATGTTTTGCTCTAAATAGGAAAAAAGTTTGGTCAAAAATTTAGTTATTGTCAAGGAACAAGATCATGGTCTCATAATTTAGGGTTTGTCGACACCGAGGCATCCTAAGAGCTAAGCTTTTATCATTTAGGGTTTGTCGACGCCGAGGCACCCTAAAAGCCTAAGCTTTCATCATTTAGGTTTTTATCGACACCGAGGCACCCTAAAAGCCAATGTTTTATAATTTAGGGTTTGTTGACGCCGAGGCACCCTAAATGCTAAGTTAAGTTTTCATCATTTAGGGTTTATCGATGCCGAGGCACCCTAGGTTGACTGATATATATGGGTATCTTCTAATAATATACCCTATTAAGAAAAGGGAAGGAGAATTCTAAGTTGGGCCTAATCACTTGGCTCTATTGCCACCTATGGTTTAATGCAGCAAGAATAAAGGGGCAGTTGATCCTACTTAATTAAGTACTAAGATACCCCGGCCCATGCATTAGTCGCAAGTACGCCATATGTCCTATTTTTAGCAAAGTCATGCTAAAATTCATGGAAAATTTCAGCATGACTTTGCTGAAAATAGGACATATGGAGTACCCGAATTTGCCGGAACGGAAGTTAATCGACATTCCGGCAAACTCAAGGGCCTCTCGGGGTACCTGCAAAATCATTATCCCCGCATAATGAAGTCCCCAATGGGTCATTTCAGAAGATCACAAGTAGCATCATCACAAGTGCAACATCATCACAAGTACAGCAGCAGCAGCAGTGAATACAGGCATAACAGCAACAACAACAGCTTAATTCTTCTTCTTCATAAACACTAATTGTCTAATTGAGCAATACAGCGACATGTGAACAAATAAAAACACAAACTACACCTACATATTTGGGTACCTCTATGGTAGTAACATGCCATGCTCTGCCTAGAGCTACTGCAGCAATCATTGTTATACATTTCTCTGAATAGTATATATGGCTTGAAATGGCAGAACCGGTTACAGTAATTAGATGAATGAAATGCATAAGTGTTATACATTTCTCTGAATAGTATACAAGGTGGTGTAGATCTCTAAGGAGCAGCATTAAAAGGGAAGGGCGTGCGGCAAGATGCCATCAAGCTCCCAGCAGCAATGGTCACAAGTGACAGGAGCTGTGCCTGCCACTAGGATGAGCACTTTTAATTTTTTGCTTCTTCTTTTTTTGAGATAGAAGCACTTTCAGTCTCAGAAACAAAGATCACACAGCTTTATAAAATCAACTTTACAGGAAGTATTCGTGTAAGGAAACATTAATAAGTATCTAAGTGTTTTCAGTTCATTTTATACAAAAGACAAACAACAACCCTTTTCTTTTGCACCGGAAGAAAATGCTAGTACTATGTGATAAGCTTTAGAAAATGGAGTACTTACAGCAACTGTGCAGGCAATCATTCCAGGCTTCTCCTGGTGATCCAAAGCAACAAAGAATAGAAGAAAAGCACCAATATACCAGGGAATTGCAGCCAAGAAGAACCCTAGTAAGAACCTTCAAAACAAAAACAACCTAAAGTGTTTAATATGGATTGATTGTGCTTTCATTTTAAATTTGCAGGTAAGAACAATGAACTTATAGAAATTCCTTAATATGAATATTATACAGATGATAAAAGAAGTGAGACAAGAAGTGTCTGCAGCCTTGAGTAGATTCCCGGGAACTGAAGGTTGTTCACCCTTCTCATATCAAATATTATGTTGTATTAGCAGAAAGTAGACAAGCCTCCATACATCAAGCCCTAAATGATGAATGAACTGGCATGGCACATTAAAATTAAGAAAGGACATCACACTTCACATCCCAGGTGCTCTTATAAATGCTGTCAGCGTCTCTGAAGCATACAAAAAGGAAGCGGCATCACAAGTCACAATGTACTCTCTCCGTAAAGAAATATAAGAGCGTTTAGATCACTATTTTAGTTATCTAAATGCTCTTATATTTGTTTACAGAGGGAGTATCAAAGAGTATATACAATTACTTATGACCAAATCTACTAGTGTTAGTGTATTGCTTGATCAAACAGCAAGCAGTATTCAGCAACACAATTACTTCTGACCAAATCTACTAGTGTAGTGGGAGACAGAACATTTTGCAGGAAACTAAATTAGTTGTCTGTCAAAACAGTACAGAGAGACAGTGGCTAAACTTTCTCTGATGACGAACCATTGGGGGTTTACACACTTTACTTTAAAACAGTACAGAGATACAGATTGATGTTGTTCCCTGGTTGTTTCGGCCCTTCAATTAGCATACTCATGTGAATGTACTTCCTCTTCATGCACAACCAGGGGGGAAGGTTGTACATCCACACAAACACAGGCCAGGTGCTATGTGTGCTTCTCTGGCTGCCAAACGGATTGACTCCATCGGTGCTCGCGCCCAGCACGATGTTCCTTGGATCGTTCCCAAATTCTGGGTGTTCGAAGTTCAACGCTTGCCACTGGCTCCCATCCTTAGGGTGACTCAGCATCTTGTCATTTTTATTTATCTCCGGATCATTTGTGTCATCTTCTCGCTTCTTCTCCTCCCTATCCGCGTGCCAACGCAAGACCTTTGCTACCTTAGGGTCCGCGAAATACCGCTGCAGACGAGGAGTGATCGGAAAGTACCACACCACTTTTCGAGGAGCTTTCTTCCTCTTCTTGTATCGAGTGACGCCGCACACCGGACATATGGTAGACTCCACGTGCTCGTCCTGATAAATGATGCAATTGTTCATGCACACATGGTATTTCACGTGCGGTAAATCCAGAGGACACACAATTTTCTTCGCCTCCTCGAAAATGGTCGGGCACTTGTTCCCCTTGGGAAGACGTTCGTGCCAGAATGACATGTTCTCGTGGAAGCATGCGTCGGTCATTTTGTGTTTTACCTTCATCTCCAGAGCCATGAGCGTTACTTTCAGGCGGGTATTCTCGGGCCTGCATCCTTCATACAATGGAGTAACCGCGTCTATCTCCAGTTGATCCATCTTGGCTTTCTCTCGGTCTGCAACTCTTGCGTTATCCGTCTGCTTAAGAAGCAGCTCTTGAATATGAGGGTCCTGCACCCAGCCCATCGATGGTCCATCGTCGTCTGCTCCGGCATCTTCATCTTCATGATCATGCCCTTCATCTGCTCCGGCATCTTCCTCATCATCATGTCCGGCATCTTCTACATGATGACTGTGTACTGCATCTACTTCGTGATCATGTCCTAGAGATTCTTCGTCTTCTCGCCCGCCCTCGCCGCAGTTGTCTTGCTGCCCTTCCTCATTTCTTGCCAGCCGCCCCCATGGACGACTTCATAATAATCTTCATTACCTTGCCACTGATAGCCATCCATGAAACCACGCAAGAGCAGGTGGTCCCGCACCTGTACGGAATTCGGGTCCATAAGGCTCCTCAGCTTGCATCTTCGACACGGACATCTTATCTCCGTCTGGTTATTTTGAAGCATCTCGGCCTTCACGGAGCTCAAAAACCTATTCACGATGCCTTCGGTCATCGTGCGGACTATGGTCGCCTGCGGGGTAGAGCAAAACGATATTTCAGAACCAAGAAAAAATTTGGCATGACTTTGCCTAAAAATAGGACCAAAATGAATGCATAGTGCCAAAATTCTCGCCGAAACGGAAATGAATCAACATTTCGGCAAAATATTGGCAACTATAGCATTTCAAATATCGGTACCTGCAAACACAAACATATATGCAACACCACAAACATATGCAACACCAGAAACATACATAGATCTAGCTAGGCCATAAAAAGTGCATGTGCACGTTGTTGGAGGGAGAAAAAAGTAGATCTACAACATAAAGAAAGCTTTCCCCGTACTTACCTATCAAAAAAGGTAATTTAACCACTTAATTTGGATGAATCGATGGTGCAAATGAGGTGAGGAGGAGGAGGCAGCCGAGACAAGCTTGGAGGAGGAGGTGGAGAGAATGAAGTGGGGAAAGTGAGTGTGTAGGTGGCTGTCCAAAATATCTAACTGGTCCCAGGTTACTAATGGGGCACCACCAACAAATGCGCCATTAGTAAAAAAAATAGTAGTGGCGCACGGGGTGACTGGTGCGCCATTACTAGTTAACACTAGTAATGGCGCACTATGCCACGGTGCGCCATTAGTATTTTTGGAAAAAAACAAATTTTGTTAGTAGTGGCGCACCATGTTTGTGGTGCTCCATTAGTGTCTATCACACTAATGGCGCACCAGCACATGGTGCGCCATTAGTATTTTTGGAAAAAAGAAAAAAATAATAATTTTGTTAGTAGTGGCGCACCATAGTTGTGGTGCGCCATTAGTGTCTATCACACTAATGGCGCACCAGCACACGGTGCGCCACTGCTATGCAGTAGTGGCGCACCACATGTCTGGTGCGCCATTAGTGTGCATATTGTCTATAGTCGTTTTCCTAGTAGTGATAACAACAGGTGTGGGTGATTAGAGGGATGGCTAGGCCAACGATGGGAGTACGGTGGGGCGGTGAAGCCTGCGCGGCCGCACAGCCGGCCGCGGGGAGAAGGGAGCAGGCAGTCCCACCGGCGCTTGTTTGAGCGGCTGGAGCAGGAAGAGCAGAGATTGAAGAAGCACGACGGCCGTTGGATGGACATCCAACAGTCACTGCTTGTGCGTCAACCTTTTTTTTAGGAAAGTCTCAAATCTGTGGAAAACAACATACAACCCATCTGCAATTATTTCTAATAATTTACAGCCCATTTGCTAATTCTGAAGGTTTTGTTTGGAGCCCATATTCTTTTTGTTAGCATTACAGCCCATATTGTGGCCACGGTTAAAAAATTATACGAAATGTTGCATATTTCGGTGCGGTCCGAACTGTTTTTAATCCTGAAATTTCGAGTCATATTCAAACTGATTTTAAAAATAAATGTATATCAACATAAAATCCAACAAATTGTCCACGCATAAAAATTAATGCAATTTAAAATCTTGAAATGAAAAAAAGAAATTTGAAAGTAATTGCCGGTTTGATGTGTTTTAAAAATGTACAACCCATTTCTCATTATGGATAGGCCATTTTCTCGTCCAGCCGAATGAAGCTCTCCTCGTCTTGAAAGATTTGCAGCCCAATAGGCCTGACAAAGCGACTTACTTGGCAAATCACAAAAAAACTGGGCTAGCCATTTTCAAAAAGAAAAAAATACTGGGCTGGTCTGTGGTAAACATAAAAGAGAAGGCTGTCTAGACATGCTAGAGTGCCCCGCACAGCCCAGTTGACACCCTGCTTCCGTCTCAAAAACAAATTAGATAAATGCCACAACAAATATTGCGATTCATCAAAATGCCACTGCAATTTCCAAACTTTGAAAAATGCCACTGCAATTTTTGCAAACTTTGGAAAACGCCACTGCAATTTGCAAACTTTGAAAAACGCCACTCGAGACTTCGAAAAATGCCACAGGGGATGGCATGAAATGGCATTTTTCAAAGTTTGGAAATTGCAATGGCATTTCTTAGAAACACCAGATTTGGAGTGGCATTTATCAAATTAACCCAAAACAAAAATAACTGGGCGAGCTACTGGGTCCCTGATGTCAGCCGCTCGTTGTGCAATTCTCTCGTTTATTGACTACGTTGACAATGGCATGGGACCCAGATGTCAGAAATCCATTACGAGGAGCCATTTTTTTATTGGATTGAAATAAGGAGGCACTTTGCTTGCGTACTGCCATGACCTTGGCGGGTCCCTGCTGTCATCCTCTCCACGTACAATCATCTCCTGGTTGTGTACGCGTCAACTTGGTAGGCCCACAAGTCAGCCTCGAAACCCGTGGAGGACAAATACAACCCATTTAAAAAAATAACAGCCCATTCCATATGTTCAAACGGAAAGTTCAACATTCAGAGCAAAGTAACAGGTCTGATCCACATATAGAGTACTGAACTTCCACGTTGACAACCATCATAGCCAAGTTAACTATCTACTTCCACTAATACTCTAGTAGCGTACAAGTACTAACTTACTCTTAGCTAACTAGACGATGCTGGGCGCCATCTGCGGTACACGCTAAACGCCGGCACCGGCGTCCTCCGCCTCACCTCGGACTTGCCAGAGGTGCGATAGGGCGCGTTGCTCGCGCGCGTTGGCCCTTTCCATGCCGGCGTGGTCCACCAAAGCTTCGGCTTCTAAGAGGGAAACCCACTTGACGAGCTGGTAGTAAAAATCGGCGTCGCGAACGCGTGCGTGCCCGATAGCCTCCAGGGCTATTTGCTGGGCGCCGGCCTCCACGTAGTCGGCCCACGTGCGGGCGCTCTGCTCGCGACTCAGAGCATCGGTGCGCTGCTGCTCCATGTCCCGCTGGCAGCGCAAATCGGTGATACGCTGCTCATCCGCCAAGCGGTCGCGCTCCAACAACTCCTGCTCCTCCGCCAGGCGGTCGCGCTCCAACAAGTCCTCGATCTCCGCATTGCCATCTAAAGACCGATAGAATGCCTCCTCCCACCGTCTGCCTTCCGGTGAAAAACCGAACACTAGTTCCGGCGGTGACCACCTCCGGCCACGCCTATCGCGGACGGGCGGGGGCATGGCGGACGTGGCGAGAGCGAGGATAAGTGGCGAGCAACGTCGGGCCGGTGGGGGCTTATGAGGATAGGGCGAGTTGGGTCACGGTGCCACCATAGAAGGCCGAGAAACAGTACTTATAAGCGGAACGTAGCGCGACGGTCATCGGAATTCAATGCATAATGAAGCAGGCATGGCTTAGCGCGCCAGCCTGCTGTGGAAAACTAGAGAAACTGAAATTCTGACTGTGCCGTCCCGTCCCGTCCGTGCTGGGTCGAACGCCGGCCTTACGGTCAAACGAGTGCACTCGAATCATCTCCCTCCTTGTCAATAATGATTCCACGGATTTAAAAGGCCCGCAACAGTTAAAGTGCATCTTTTTCGCATCAGTTAGCTGCCTTAATTACGGCCGGCTGCATGCGGGCACTCAAAATCGCTTGCAGCCAGTACGCGGAGCAGCATGCAACGAGTCGCAGCCGAGGGCATTAATTGATGAACTTTAGCTGGGAGATAAGGCATTTGCGAACGTTTTTGCTAGCAGTTTCTTCAGATTCGCATGGCATTTTCTTCAGAGCAGCTTGTCAGTTTCTTTAGAGGTAGGCATTTCTATTCAAAAAAACAGCCACTTCGGATCTTGCATCGCAACTAAAACAGCCAGGAGCGCATTAGTAGGCTAGCTAGTGATCGATCGGTAACTTGTAAACACTGAGCGAACATATATAAGGAACTGTTAATGCATCTCAATGATTCACATATCATATACAAATATGTAGCTCCAAAAGCAAAGATCAGCCACAACTAAAAACAACTAGTACGATTCCCATACATAAGATCAACATGTTAATGCATCTCAATGATTCACAGATCATATAAAAATATGTAGCTCCAAAAGCAAAGATCTAGAAAAAACATATGTTCTTCCTACTAACATGGATGCTTCTCTTGGCCAACATTCAGTACAGACTGTATGACAAATTTGTTAGTGAAGTCTACAATTCCTCTTGCAAACGTATGTGGTTTCACCAACAGCTGGAACCATGGGAATGAACCACACATGATGGAGGAACATCCACTGCAATATGATTTGGTCTTCTCTTGATCACACGGCGAGACTATTTTTGGAATACAAACTTTAACTTAGGCAAAATGATGCCCATTGTATAATCAGACAAAAGCAATGAAGCACCTAGTGTTGGCCAATAAATAGTACAGTACTACTTTTCTGCAGTCCATGAAGTGACTATCCAATCTTTCTGTGTCTATTTTCAAATGGCACTGCATGCAGTGACTATACTATTCTCTTGTGCAGTTCAACCAAAATAGCGGTCACTTTGTGTGTTTGCAAATAGCAAGGGGCAGACATCTCTGTCTGCACAAATATCAAGCAGCTAGTAAACATATACCCCACCTTGTATTTTCGGTTTAAACATGTCTCTTCCGCTTAGATCTGTCAAGTTTTGCACTGGACAATTTGATACAGTCATGTTTTGCCCTGGACAATTTCATACTGAATTGATTTGCTTGTTCAGAGCAGAAATATAGCGCCTATTCTTCATCAGACCAAGGATATCCATGTTCGCAGTGATGGAAGAGGTGAAATCGATACAACCAAAATTGAGCATCCAGTCATTGAATCATGTCCTGCACCTCCAATGTAGGTCCACCCTGCCAATAAATTCACATGCAAACCACTAGTATTACTATCTAATGACAGTACAAAAAGAGTAGCAAGATAGTAGCAAACCATCTACCTTCTTAATGAACAGCTCATAGTGCCACCAATTGGATATAAAGGTTTGGGAGAAAACATGCTCCTAATGTTGAACAAGTTGGACTTTTTGTGCAGTTCCACTAAACTCGAGCATCCCTGTTTGCATAGATATTGAAAGTGTGATTACTATAAAAGTGGCACTAGTTGAAGCATAGACTGACAAATATAAGCATTCCAATTTCTTAATGGGAAAAGGTAGCAAGACTGTTTCTAACCACCTTTTTGAAGGAATAAATAAGGCAACAGAGGCTCATGTCAGAAAGGCATATATAGTTCTTTCTGAAAGAATGGTCGATTCCTGACTTTTCCTCTTCTTTTAAGCATATTTTGTGCAGCTCAACTAAAATACAATTCCATCACCGCCTTGACAATTCAGTGACATTGTACAAAAGGAAATGACTTAACAATACATCATGATGCCAGGTATGTAGTCGACAGGCATTAGAGACAAACTTACAAACCTCCTCCGATAACATAATGAACATTAATTTTAACAAAGGTGTGACAAGCTTTACCGGGATAATTTGAGTGAACTCTACACCCTCTGTTCCTTAATATAAGAGGTTTTTGCGGTTCAGTTTAAAGTACCCAAACGTCTACTAGTATTTAGAAAAACAGGTAGTAGTTTTCTTGAGCACATATCTGGGAAAGCTTGCCACCCTTTATTTATGTCCATACGCTAATGCAACACCATTCGAAATTTCGAATACTACAAATATACACTAATCCAGTGGCTAGTGCAACAGTAGAGTAGTTATTTTATTACAGGGTACAGTACAATGGTCTTACTGAACAGATTTCAATAAACTCTGGCACTGGAAGATTTCTATAAGAATTAACAATACAAAATGTAAAGGTAACACGTTTCAGCATTGGTATACTAGCTGTGCATGAGCATTAAACCAAATACAAAAGTCTGAAGGTAACTTGCATTATTAACTAATGACAGTATAAAAAATTTGCAAACCATGTACCTCCAAGGTAAATATCATTTCGAACTCGGGGGGACCTTAAAAATTGCTATCCCAATCTTGATAATCGATCAAACATAAAAACTTGATTGAGCGAATCAAGAGAACAGCCGGAGGAGGAGGTGCCAACTCTTAACCTCTCCTCTTGTCTTCATAATTTTTTGTGCAGTTTAACCAAAATAAAATGACATCAGCGCCTTGGCATTTTGGTGACATTGTACAAAAAAATTAACTTATCTCATGAAAGTGAGGTATGTAATCTATAAGCATTAACAGTGCAAAAATCTGAAGGTAGTAACAAGTTTCATTGTTGGTATACTGGCTGTGCAACATCATTAGAATGCCTTACTTGAAAAATCTTTAATACATCCACAATCAACAGCTAACCCTGAAATAATCCAGTGACATTAAATGGCATTGCTTAAATTTATCGGTGGCATTAGACTGAGTGCGACATTAGTCACTTTAGCAGTAGCATTGCTTGACTTGACTGCTGGCGTTATACTAACAGCAAAAAAGTTAGACTAAGAGCATGCGAGGCCCATTCGACAGTGGGCGCACCAGTACGATGTACCTCCACGGACGCATAGAGTGGTGAGGGAGGTATGGTTGTCCAGAGCAACAAATATCCAGGCAGCATATGTGGATTACGTCCCATTTTTGTTATGTTTAGCCACCTTTTTCCTATGTGAGGACAACAAACCGATCGACCTGGTCATTCTCTATTGTGTTGTCATGCCTTTCTACCCTTCTTCAACCAAGAGACACGAGACTCGTTCCTTAGCTACTGATTTTCCCCTTCTCAACCTAGATGCGGGTTTGATGCCTACTCTCTTGGACAGTACAGTCTCCCTTCCTTTCCTTATTCAACCCAGACATGGATTAGTCTGCATGAAGTAGGGTTTCCTTTAATAGTGCAAAATTAAGGTTTTCGTCTGCGTGTCCAGCAGAGCAAAGTATAGCAAATTGGGAAGATGGTGGAGTGGAAAAAGATCCACATGCAGCGACATGGCGGATGGGGCAATAGAACAAGGGTATGGTTCGAAAAGAGGTAGCATACCTGAGGGTCGGCGGGAAGTGGCTTCGCTCGTGGTTATCATCCTCCACATGCACTAAGACGGCGAGCTTGGGGACGGAGGCCATCCCGCGCGGGCGCTAGGTCTGAGAGGACGGCCTTGTCGTCAGTGCGTGACCTCGCTCACCGACGACGAGTGCGTCAACACTGCACGTCCTTTTCTTCCCCGGCGAATCTGTGACCACCGGTGAGGAGGGAGAGAGAGGCCGTCTTTTTTAGATCTGGAGAGAGGGTGATAGTGTGAGAAGCAAGTGGGCAGCCCTTAGCAAGAAAGCTTTGAAGCTCCAGCCGATATATCTTTTTTATACTACTAGTACTAGAGGTGGAGTAGTGGTAGAGTAGTTTATAATTTTCTCTGCAAACAGTACCAGTTAGTTGTGCTTCAAAACTGAATGGCACGCCATTAAAAAAATAAAGTCGAGAAATAATGCGGCACCTCGGGCCAACACGGCCAAATCACATTTTGCACGAGAAATTACACACGATGTTTCGTTGACATGTGGTCCCGTTCCAACATGTCAGGGAGACGACGGCGAGTCCTTTTGTACAATTTCCGAAAGGACGTGTAGGCCGGGGTTCCTCTTCGTGTACCATGGCAAACTGGCAACCGTCCACCGACTCTTCGCCTTTCCCTCTCGATTTGGAACTGCTGTCGCACGCTCTTCCTCCCTCCTCCATTTGCCTTCACCCTTCCTTCTGCCATTGTTCGATCGTCTTCTCCATGGAGGGAACAAGCCGGAAACAACCCCGTTATTCTTGCCCCGATCTGAAAGATGACATGGTGGGGGAACTCATTGATCGGTGCGACGTCATCACCTCGGCTAGCATGGAAGGTTCGTTCAAGCCCATTCTCGACTCAACTAATAACATCATTACAAGGAACCCAAGGGTCCAGGAGCGGTTTGATCTCCCTTATCTTCTTCACTATAAGCCTGTTCGCATGGGCGCGGACGATGGAGGCCTCGCCTTGTGCAAGTTGATGCCGCTTGATAATGATACATGTGATGTCAAGATGCCATCGCTTAAGGGTAAGTCCTGGGCTGGCACAAATGGAGATTGGGTTGTTTATATTGGGTACAATTGCGAGTGGGAACTTGTGAATGTGTACACTCGTCAGCGGATTCCACTTCCAAAAATCTCCGAGTGCCCCGAGGTTGAGCACACAGATGATCTACGTACATTCAAATACGATCATGGTGATTGTCGTCTACTGAAGATAGCAATTTATCGAGTTCCCAACCGCTCTTGGAATTACAAGAATTATCAAGTTGTTGCTATCTTCGACAAGCTTGTTGCCGTCCTTCGTGGTTCGACTGGATGGATATTGCTCAAAAATCAGTTTCTATACACGGATGTGTACTGTGATGCAATTGAATTCGAGGATCTTGTGTTTGCTGCCACCACTCGTGGCACTGTTTTTGCATGGGATCCTCGTAGTTTCGGTACGTTTGTCTTCCACCGTAATTATAATTGTTTCATCCACATGCATGCGGGTTAGCAAGTTTCCCTTTACTAATTAACCTTCTTCTTGTGTTTCCAAGGTCCTGTGAACATTCCACCACCTATACTTGAAAAATTTTATAAGCAAGGGGGAGATGACGATGGTGATGATCACGAGCATGAGGAGGAGCAGAACTTATATACTCAGTGGCGCCTGGCAACTAATTCCGATGGATCACCTCTTCTTTCTGTGTACAGTGCACTCAGAATCTTACTACTGAGGAAGCAGGTGTTATCTCCCATGGTCGCCCTCTCCTGACCTATTCCAACACCCGTTGCATGGTATTCAGGATGGATACTAGTGCGCTAAGGCAAACACATTCTCCCTGGTTCAGTATTGATAGTCTTGGACCAAACTCGCTCTTCCTTGGACCAAACTATCCAATGATGGTGAAAGGCGATATAGCTGCTGTTGACACAACGTTACTACCATTTATGAGAAGCAACTGTATCTATACCTCAGACATTTCGGTGGTTCCCTACCCTGGTCCCGATATATGCCGCTTCAGCCTAGATGATCAGTCCTGCGTTGCTCTCGATATTGACAATAGCTGGCCCTTCCCAGAGCACCTATGGTTCAAAGCAAGCGTTTCCAACGCCGAGGATTGGTTGAGTTGAAGTTCATTTCATTGCTTGTTATTTGTTGTGTGATGAAAACTTTAGTATTTGCTAGAATGTTTTGTTGGAAATAATCTATAATGCAACACGTATCCTCATTGTCGTTGTGTGTTGATGACTTGTTGTATTTAATGAATGGTACATTTCAGTTGCGAATGCATGTCATAGACTCAATTTATGAATGGTTTTCGAGTCACTTATTGGAGTGTGAGTACCGTAGTAGTATAGCCAGCATCCGGTTAGTATATGAAGTTGCCACATCACATAGAGCCAACCTAATATTGGAGTATGCTAGCCCTGCACCGGCGTGCCGCTTCAAATGGCGGAGGAAGTGAGAGGTCGCGTCACCTTGTGTCCAGATCTGAGATGCCACGTGTACCAGATGAATGACTCCAAGTTCGACCACCGTGATGTTAGGTGCGGGCCCAGGAACACTGTTGGAGAGACCCCCCTCATAATTTTCCTACATTGGTCGTTTGATTCATAGGATAGAATGCTATAGGATTTTTTTCCTATGTAACCATCTTCTAGTTGGCAATCTAGCATCCACTCCAACTTTTGTTTCACTTCCTTTGTTCCTACGAAGAGAGTACTTGCTCTAAATGATGTGCCGCTGCAAGAGCCGCCTATATTAATTAACCATGCTCTAAAAAGGTGGACCAGCTTTGGCTATAGTAGTACTGTACTAGGTTAGTAGGTGACCTTGCGCTTGGCTCTTCTCCTCTTCCGGAAGTCGAACAATAATGATGGTACTACAGTAGTACTTCTGGCAATCTGACACCAAATGAACTGCTGCACGTCCACCGCTTGTAAGTAAAAGTTTCTCCTCGTGCTGCGAGCCACCGCGCACGCATTGGCGAGGGAGAAGGCGTAGTAAGCAAGCTTCTCGTCGTTCTGCGAGTTGACGGGACACATCAAAGTTATTTATTAGTACTCTTGGAGTAAACTCGCTCTTGGAGTAAACTCGCTCTTCCTTCGACAAAACTATCCAATGATGGTGAAAGCCGATCCAGCTGCTGTTGACACAACGTTACGAGTACCATTTATGAGAAGCAACTGTATCTATACGTCAGACATTTCGATGGTTACCTACCCTGGTCGTGATATAGTAGGCCGCTTCAGCCTAGATGATCAGTCCTGCGTTGGCCTCGAGATTTACAATAGCTGGCCCTTCCCAGAGAATCACTTGTGGTTCAAAGCAAGCGTTTCCAACGCCGAGGATTGGTTGAGTTGAAGTTCATTTCATTGCTTGTTATTTGTTGTGTGATGAAAACTTTAGTATTTATAATCTATCCTCGTTGTTGTTGTGGGTTGATGACATGTTCTATGTAATAAAATGATATGCCTGTGATAAACTTACTAAATTTATGAATGGCTATCGAGTCGCTTCTCTGAGTGGCTGCTGCGACGAGGCAAAAAAATATTTTCCAAATACATAATTGTACGTGCATTGCAACAGGTTATTGGATGAGGCCAATCAACAATAGTACACTATTTGTACTAGCTTCACATGCTGCACTATCTCTACGTCTACGTACGTAATACAACAATTTTTAAACTTGAGACCAGCCACCTATCCTCACAAAGAACACTTTTTAACCTAGACTCTAGGAAATTTGGCCACGGTGTGAGGTGGGCCATATGTTAATGTGTTCGCTGTACGTAACCAGCACCTCGAATCCTCGATACTACTACTATAAGTAGTACTAGGAGTAGTAGGGTGGCATGGGCCAGAACAAGCATTCACGTCCAGGAGTACGGCACACACCACCAGCACGACTTCCATCTGACACCATATTTCTTGGAGTCCGTGCTACAGCAATCTCTTCAACCTAGTCGTTTCTCTAACTCAGCCATCGCGCGGCGGGCGAGGTGGGGGTTTGCTGATAGTCGGTTTCCTCAATTGCGGTCCCACTTGTAAGGCCAACTCCAACGCACGACCCCAAACGGACCTCTGTTTTGCCCGGATTTTGTCCGTTTCAATAGGGCAATGGGGTCATGTCCGGGCCATTTCTTGGATGCGGTGGTCGTGCGCCGAACGCGCGACTGCATCCCGGCCGCGTACATTTTTCTTTGCAAACACATATCTTTTTTTCATCATTGATTTTTTGGTACATGGAAATACATCACCAAAATTTTGACTAGAAAAGCAAGACCAAAGAAAACAAGAACCACAAGAATACATTTTAGAAGATATCCAACTTCCATAACTGCTCCTGTAAGTTGGATTAGTGCCTTCTCAATGCATTCATTGTTGATCTGCGGAGGCTCGATCTTGCGTGCTTCTTTCTTCTTCGAGTGTAAAGAAGTAGACGTGTCTAGCCTCTATTCTATCAACAAGTGCACTAGTCTCATCTAGCCTCTATGCTAGCTAAAAGTGCTAGAACATCTACTAAATTGTGCTCTATCAATATATCATTGTACTCTTCTTCCCAATACCAAAACTTGCATCCATTCTACACAATAAAATTTTAAGTTAGCACAACCCGTCTAATCCGAGAGCACAACTGAAGATTTGGTCGAGTTCTTCCTCCTTTTGCCGACACATGGGACATCCAGCATCCAGGTCGTGTCATGCAAGAAAATAGAGTGGTAGGTGAAGCCACGTGATGTGCATCTTGGGTTAAACTGTAAATAGAATCTTACTACTCTTGAGTAACTCCAAAAGCGGCCACCGAAGATCTTTATTGGATTTGTTTTTCATCACCAGCACGTCGAGGTGGAAGATGTGTAGGTTCAGTGGGTCCTCTTGCATTTTCACTGACATGTGGGACCGCATATGAGCAAACAGACGATGGGCTCCGCGCGTCTGCTGGCTGGCTGAGAAGAGAGATAGAGGAGGGCCGAGCACGGACTCCAGGAAATTTGTTCTACGTACTCGATATAGTGGAGTAGCCAGCACCTCGATATAGTGGGGTGGCATGGGACATAACTAGCATTCATGTCTAGCAGTACAGCACACGCCACCCACACGAGTCCCATCCGACACCAATTTTCTTGGAGTCCGTGCTAGCTACAGCCATCTCTTCTCCCTCCTGTTTTCTCAGCCATCGCGCGGTGGGCGGGGTGGGGGTTTGCCGATAGTCGGTTTGCTCAACTGCGGTCCCACTTGTAAGTGAAAATGCAACACAGCACACATTCCCCCTTGAGCGGCGTGCCGGACAAACCGTGTGGGGGTGCGACGTGAACACGGCAGGCTTTTCCTTTTGAACTTGTAACTTGTAAATTTTGGTTCTGCTCCATGGGGCGACCGATAGATAGAAATAACGATTTTCCCTAGAGTAATGAGAAGTTTGGTTCTGGCATGGTTCATGCATGGAGTACGTAGGAAAATTATGAAGTTGATGCGAAAGGTAAGATAATTACTAGTAGTACCATATACTACTACATGGATTTGACGGAAAGATAAAGATACATACGGATCCATCAACGACATCCTCACGCCCTAGTGCACCGGATCACCAACCGATGTGTGAGGAGCAGCGGTGTTGGCGGCAAGCTCAACGTGCTTCTAAACAATGCCATCCAAGGTTGCCCTGCAGTCCAACAAGGCCAGCGTCCTATCGTCCTCCTCTTGCATGTATTATTCCTTGTGGACGATTTGCGCGTAGACGTGGGTGATTATGTCGATGGTGTCTTGCTGCGCCAGGCGCTGCGCGGGAGCGCGACCTCGAGGTGGACATTCTCCGGCGCGACGGCGGGCAGTCGCAGGGCCACCAGTGCGTCGAAGAGGTTGTCACCATAGAGGCTGTTGAGGATGGCAGGCATCGCAGAGCCTGCGCGCGTGGGCTGGAGGCGTACGTCAAGGTCGTCCGCGAGCTTCTTGACGACGGTGAACTTGTCGGGGAAGCCGACGAGGACCTCGTCGAACAAGGAGACGAAGCATTCGTCCAAGGGGCCCCTCGCCCTGGCAGCCTCAAGCACTACCTGGAGACATTCCTCGGTGCCAGGATGCAGGCCGGCGTCGTGGACCATCTGGCACAGCCGACTGATGCTCGCGCTCATCGCCTCCATGGGTCTAGCTTCTAGTCAACTGATCTTGCGATTGGAGTGATCACTCTTGCCCTTAGGTTTGTAGGTGCATAGGATTTCGTAGATTGGACTGGCGGGAGCCTTTATATGAGAAGTGCAAACTACGTTGAATTCACGTGCGTGTTGGCCATCTACTCCTCGCCTCTCTACTGCACCTGCCTTTGGCTGTATGACAGGTTGGCTAGCCACCCGTTGGACCCACATTTCATACACCCAAAGGCAGGTGCAGTAAGTCAATGAAGTTGCGTCCCCCTCCGTGCCCGTGCATGCTTTCAATGACTTGAGACTACCAAACATCACATGCGGTGGTTAATTCATTGCATGTAATCCTATTAAGTAGCAAAAAGACATTAAGTTACCTCGTCGATAGGAATAAAACAATACACCATGTATTTATCTACAGAGGGAGTATAGCCAGCATCCCGTTAGTATATGAAGTTGCCACATCACATAGAGCCAACCTAATATTGGAGTATGATAGCCCTCCACCGGCGTGCCGCTTCAAGTGACGGAGGAAGTGAGAGGTCCCGTGACCTTGTGTCCAGATATGAGATGCCACGTGTACCAGATGAATGACTCCAAGTTCGACCACCATGATGCTAGGTGCGAGCCAAGGAACACTGTTGGAGAGACCCCCTCATAATTTTCCTACATTGTCGACGACGAGGTGCCTATGGTGACTTCGTAAATTTCAAGATGATAGTGTCGTGCGTGTGTGCGTTCATAGGGGTGAGCCTATGCGCGTGTATATGAGCGCTTGCGTCTGTACTATGTAAAAAAACATAAATGCGTGTCAAAAAGAGACTAGTCAGTATACTCAATATTGTGCACCTCGGAGAGGAAAACGATAGAACTAGTACGTATTTATTTACGGTGCAGATTCACTCATTGTGCTCCATATGTACTCCGTCTCGGTGTAGTCTAGTCACTTGTTGAAATCTCTAGAAGGGAAAATACTCCTTTCTGGTTTACAGGGCTATACTAGCAAGTAGTTGTACGTACTAGTACAATAGTGGGCTCACATAGCAATTTTGTCTCATGCAAGAGCCTGGCTATATGCGTGCTCCAATGTTCGCAACTGCAACATTCAGTTTGCGCTTGGCTCTTCGCCTCTTCGAGAAGACGAACAATGATGTTACTCCTACTGCTTCTACTGTGTCGAATACACTACTGCATGTCCGTCCACCGCGAGCGGGACGGATAGCTTGTTGTAGAAATACTACTAAGCAAAAGCCTGTCCTCGTTTGCGAGCAACCGCGCGCATGGGTGAGGGAGAAGGCGTGTAGTAAAATCAAGCTTCTCCTCGTTGTACGAGTTGACGCGACACATCATAGCACTGGCCCCACATGCTTGCCTCTAAACTTGGTTGAAAGACCCGCAGTGTACAATATATTTGCTGCAACCTCTAACATTTACCCACCACAAATTAAAATATATGTGGCCGTATGCATCGTTTTGATGTAGAGGCCGGGGAGTGCCCCCTTTTCGAAAAAAACCAAATTAAAATATATATTCCTGTCTTGACCAGTTGAGCGTGCAAACTACAATCACCAGGGTGTCAGGTAGGGCCAGAAGACTATTTTAATTATTATTTTTAACTTCGAGACGGCCACATAGCATGGAGCCGACCCCAACGATTTTAAGCTTACAGGCATGGTACACGCTATCCTAGACTACTCTACACATGAAACTGCCACATGAGCGTCCGGGCTGCGCTTGGCTCTTCGCCTCTTCGGGAAGTCGAACAATGTTGGAGTACTACTGCACTGGAGGAGTACTACAGTACGCTTCTGGCCATCTGACACCGATTGAACTGCTGCATGTCCACCGCGTGCGGGAGGGAGAGCGTGTAGCGAAAGCTTCTCCTAGTCTTGCCAGCCACCACGCTCATGGGCGAGGGAGGGACGCTCCTGCCTTTGCCTATGACAGGTGGGCCCGACAGGTGTGTGGCCAACCTGTCATACAGCCAAAGGCAGGTGCAGTTAAGTCCGCGAGGGAGAGGATAATCAAACTTCTCGTTGATGTACGAGTTGACGTGACACATCAAAGCACTGCACTCGATATATTTCAATAATTTGCGTTTACCGATGCATTAATTACAACGCATGCATGCATGACGTGACTCTCCTTTTGATACTTGCATGTGTTGATTTAATGCACCTTGAAGTAGTATAAAATATGTGACAGTAAAGCTTTGTAATACCCCGGCCCAAGTCGAGAGATGGTTGTGCACGAGGAGGGCAAGATCATGCAGACCGAACAGGACCCGACAATGGAGCTCTCTAAGCTCGATGGACCTCACCGTGCTCCACTGCCCCTTGTGCCTCCGCCCCTTGAATTGTGGTTTCTCAACGAGTTGTGCTGAACTTCTTGTGAATTGTGGTGGTTTTCAGTAATGAAAATCGGAAGGGGCAAGCCCTTCTTTGATCAAAAAATAATAATCGTCCTTATATATTCATCAGTCTTGCTATAAGTCGCAGTAGATGCTATATAGGTCCGTCGGATCTTACATCAAGATCCGTGCTTTCAGATTTTCTTTTTTCTCTCTTAAATCTCAGTCGAGTGAGACATAGCCACGCCATTAAACAGAGGCTCGGGCGCCATTAATGGAGACCTTGGGAGAGAGGTGGACGGCAGATGGAGGTCAAAGGGCTCTCCTCCCGATAAGCACGCGCAGGGGTCTGATCGCATGCCTCTCGTACTCAAATAGCTACCCTGCACGGCGCCTCCTAGCTAATAAAAAATGGGGACGCGTGGCGGCACGTAAATGGTACTAGTAAGTAGAACGCCCACGGTTTCAATAATACTTATGTTTCCGATTGTAACGTGACATCACTTGTTCCAAAATGACTTTGTTGATTGTTAATGTGTGCGCCTTCGCAAATCGGACTGCAAATTTACCACAGCATGTTGGTGCCATGTCATGGCACCAAGCCAAGTTTCATTATTGTCATGCGTGTTTCGGATTTACAGGAATTAAGACACTAAGTTTCTCAATGTTTCCAACCCAGCCACGACGCCTAGAATTTTGAATTTCATTCCCATTTCTTGCATGGAACCTAGAAATTTACCCGAGGACACACATGTGATTTTTCAACCAACTTTGGTGCACTGGAACATGTGCTTGTATTTCAAATTTGAACTATGCACACAAAGGTGACACATTCCCTCCCAGAACCACGAGCCTTCTTGAGAGAAGCTCCGATTTGCAAGAAGCTTATACCAAAATTTGTTCCTATTCGGCCAATTTTTCTTACCACGGTATGGTACTACCATGACATGACACCATGCCAAGTTTCATGATTTTAAAACCAAGTTTCTCAATGTTCTCGACCGAGCCACGATGCCCAGATGTTTGAATTTTATTCTCATTTTTTGCATGGGACCTACTCCCTCCTTCCGTCTATATAGGGCCTAATGTGTTTTTCAAGACAGCCTTTGACTATTGACAAGATTAATAGCACATGAGATGTATACTATGAAAATTATATTATTGAAAGCTCCTTTGACATACAAATTTGAAGGTATGCTTTGTGCAAGTTGCATGTCATATATTATTGCTCTAACGTTTGGTCAAAGTTAGCCTCGAAAAACGCATTAGGACCTATATAGATGGAAGGAGGGAGTAGAAATTCACCCGAGGACACAGATGTGATTTTTCAACCAACTTTGGTGCACGGGAGCATGAGCTTGTAGTTCAAATTTGAATTATGCACATTAAATGATCAAAAACTCAATTAAAGTGTAAATAAGGCCAAACGAAGCCGGAATAATTCCAAAATTTAACAGGGCACTCATGTAGTTCTATGTTGCCTTTGTAAATAAACTCAAGGGGGACAACGTATATCGTTTCGCACTCAATGGTGGCACGTTCCCTCTCAGAACCAGGAGCCTTCTTGAGAGAAGCTTCGGTTTGCAAGAAGCTTATACCAAAATCTGTTCCTATTCGGCCAATTTTTTTTACCACAACATGGTAGTACCATGACATGACATCCATGCCAAGTTTCATGATTTTCAGACGTGTTTTGGACTTACAATAATTTTAAAACCAAGTTTCTCAATGTTCTCGGCCGAGCCATGATGCCCAGATGTTTTAATTTTATTCTCATTTCTTGCATGGGACGTAGAAATTCACCCGAAGACACAAATGTGAATTTTGAACCAACTTTGGTGCACGAGAGCATGTGCTTGTAGTTCAAATTTGACTTATGCACATTAAGTTACCAGAAACTCAATTAATGTATAAAAATGACAAACGAACCCGGAATAATTCCAAAATTTAACAGGGCACTAATGTAGTTCTATGTTGCCTTTGTTAAGAAACTCAAGGGGGGGCAGCGTATATCGCTTCACACTCAAAGGTAGCACGTTCCCTCTTAGAACCGCGAGCTTCCAAATCGGCTCAATTTTTTACCACAACATGTTAGTGCCATGCCATGACACCATGCCAAGTTTCATGATTTCCAGGCGAGTTTTGGATTTACATGAATTTAAAATCAAAGTTTCTCGATGTTCTCGGCCGAGTCATGACGCCCAGGTGTTTGAATTTCATTCTCATTTCTTCCATGGGACCTAGAAATTCTACCGAGGACACACATGTGATTTTTCAACCCACTTTGGTGCACCGGAGCATGTGCATTCAATTCATATTTAGATTATGCACATTAAAAGTCCAGAAACTCAATTAATGTATAAAAAGGCCAAATGAACCCGAAATAATTCCAAAATTTAACAGGGCACTCATATAGTTCTATGTTGCCTCTGTAAATAAAATCAGGGGGGAGGCAGCGTATATCGTTTCGCACAGAAAGGTGACACGTTCCCTCTCGGAACCACGAGGCTTGTTGAGAGAATCTCCGGTTTTGCAAGAGGCTTATACCAAAACTTGTCCCAATTCAGCCGAAAATTATACGTATGAAAACAGGGTTTAGATTATTCCAAACATCTCGCTACCTAGACCAATAATGTACTATGATTTGAATTCATCATAAAATGGATACAAATATTTGAATTGGAGAGCGTATGGTACATGTAGTTCATAGTGAAATATGATTACTGCTATATGTATGTTTTTTGTTATCAAGATAATATTTAAATTATTGTATAACTTGACAACAATCGTATTCAAATAAGGAAAATTGATTCAAATTTAGTCCATATGGTAGACGGCAATATATATGTTCACATGGTGGAGTAAAATGTTCATATATGATGGAAGATCAAAATGTACGACTACATCAATTATAAACCGCAAGGTCACCTAACAATATATTTGAATTCAACATAACGTGGATTCAAAAATTGAAATTCGAGATCATGGCATCTGTAATCATATAAAAAGGGACATTACTCTTTCTTTGGTGGGAATTGATTTTTTTTTGTTATTGTTGAGGGAAGTGCGAATCGATTTGGTACTGTGCAGGGTAATCTTGTTCTCCCGATTTTTTTTACATTTTCTTGTAGTTTTTTCAATGGCATCTATAGCAATATAGTAAAAGGGGACATGACTCTCTTGTGTCTTGTATGAATTGTTTTTTTACATGTTAAGTTTGTTCTGCCGAACAAGGAATCCGCACCTTGTTATCCCGAAATTTTCAAGCTCGAGTATCTTTTGTCTCACCTGCTTTGAAACTCCCGCTTCTTCAACCCGCGCCGCGCCTTGTTATCCCGAAATTTGGACGCGCGCGAGAATTTCCTCCTCATCTGAAATCGCTCCCACAGCCCAGACATGCGAAATCCCCCTTCTACCCCTCAGCCGAAAATGAAGCTCCACGTCGCGGTGTCAAAACCGGTGGGGGTATGCTGGTAACTTACCCTACATTTGGGACAAGCGCGTCCCTAAGCTTGGCTCCCCCTCCCCCTTCGCCCCCCCATTCGTACACTGAGGCCGCCAAAACCCGCGAAACCCCACGCTGCTCCGTCAGCCTCCCGACCGCCACCCAGCCGGAGACTCTTCCCCGACTACGTCGTCCACCGCAACAGCTCGCCGTCCCTCATCCACCGCACTAGATGAGGATCCGTTGTCGATCTCATCGTCCTACCGGATCAGCCGCCCCGTCCTCCACCTCCAAGGAGTTGCCCCAACGTTCCCCTTGTCTATCGCGCCACCTCAATCCCCACAGCGCCGTCTTGACCTGCCCCACCAGAACCGCAGTACCCTCACCAATTCCTCCAATGAAGCGGAGGCCAACTCGGCGCCACCAAGGAGGTTCTACACTCACAGCTATATTTTATCTTTTATTCGATCTCACGGGGCTGCCGGTGCTCGATACCGAGCAGACATGGCGTGTCTCCATCGACGGCACCGTCGCCGGCCACATCATCCACGGCGTCTCTCCCCCATGTCGTTGCTTCCTCGGCGGCGACTTCCACAACGGCACTAGCTGCAGCTGCTCCGGCTCTCACTCGCGCTGCGGCTCTGTTCTTGTTGTAGGTCGCGCTGCTGCACTGCTCCTGCTTTCGTTCGTGCTGCTGCTCTGCTCTTGCTCTCGCTTGCGCTGCTGCTGCTGCTGCACGACATCCGGCAGCTACAGGAGTTGCTGCTTTAGCACTCGCTCACGGTGCTACTGCACGACTTGCTCTCTGCTAGTGCGTTCCCTGCTCGAGCGTCTGCTGATTTAGATCACTGCTTCTCTGACTAGTGCTCGAACACCCTAAACATCTATTGCAATGCTCTGTTACTAGTTCAATCAGTTTCGACAGTAAAATTCAGTTTCGATTGTGAAGTTCATTTTCTTCAGTTAAGTTCAGAGTGAACAGTACTTACAGCATCTGTCGGAGCGGCCGTGGCACGGCTGATGCGTTTTACATCTAGCACTTTTTGGTGATGTATTTTACATCATCTATTGCAGATGATATTAGGGTCCCACTTTAGATTAACGTTGTCTGTCTTGTCATGCTTCAGCCTCGTCGCCGTACACCCTAGCGGAGCTGCTCCAATGACGGAACCGTCCATCACAGCGGAGCAGTACCCTCGGCGCCGTTTCCAGAGGCCTCGGATCTTCTTCCCCGCCTCCGACAGTCACACCAGCATCATCACCATCCTCCACGTCCAACCCAATGATGCTGAGGTCCACAAGGCTATGCCAAAGAGGTTGTACACTCGCCGCATCACTTTGTTTCTCCATTCCTCTGTTCTTCCAATTCATGTGAGCCAAACACCCAGGTTGACTGAAATCCTATGTTTCCAAATGCTCTGTTTTGCACGTGCATTCCTATCCTATTCCTGTGTTTTTCCTGTCCCTGCATTTATAGAATCCTCCAATTCTAAGGAGCCCTTACAGATTTACTTCATTTTCAGATAGACGTCAAAGAAAACTCTGTGTGTTATGTCCTGCACCTGCCGTGCCGTCATTCACCCCACCTGAGGTGCACCATCGACAGAAGCGTTCACTGCAGCAGAGATCCCCCTGCAGACTTCCTTTCGCCGCCTCAGATCATCTTCCCCGTTGCCGGCAGCCATGCCAACTGCATTACCATCATCAACTAAGCAGATGAACCTGAGGACTACACAGTTCTGGAAGAGAGGTCGCAGTCTTTCATGTTTGCTTACGTTATACATCGGTTATTATTACCTGCTACTTTATCGTTCAATCTTGAATTTTGAATTGCCCATGGGTCTCATATCGAGCCAGCAACGAATAGTATCTGTCTACTATCTGGTTCATCTGGGGTCTTCTATGTGGTTCAAGTTGGGTGGGCAACAAACAATAGATGATCCATTGTCTATCTTTTGAAACTGAAGCTATAATCTACCTGCTATCATTAGTTTGGATCCATCCACTCATTTGCTACCATCAGTCTTGATTTTTGCATGCACCCCTTAGGCCTTACAAAATCTAACTATTTTTTTATTATGCATGTCAGATATTGTACACAATCGTACTGAACATGCAGAGAAAAAGAGAAGACCGTTGCGTGCGAATATAATGTCATGTAGACGTCGCTCCATGGTGGACGAAGTGGCCCCCCTCTTGCATTTCCAGATTGTATTCCAGAGGAAGATAACTGTTCAGATGGAGATTCAGAAGGAGCCGACCACGCCTGTTTACCACCTGAGGTGTTTGCTCTAACCTGGCATGCTGATGTTGGTCATATCATGCATATGGCGCCTTGCATTTCTTACATTATACATATTACATGTCATCAACTTAGTTTAGATTTGCTTTGTGTGAATGCCACCTGTTTGGTTTCTATATCATACTCCCACCATTCCTAAATATTTGTCTTTTTAGAGATTTCAACAAGTGACTACATACGGAACAAAATGAGTGAATCTACACTCTAAAATATGTCTATATACATCCGTATGTGGTAGTCCATTTGAAATCTCTAAAAAGACAAATATTTAGGAACGGAGGGAGTATATGGGAATTATGCAATGCCATCTTCTTTAGCCAGGCATCATATACGTGAATCATGCAATGCCATCCTGTTTAGCCAGTCATCGTATATGTGAATTGTATTGTGCCATATTTTTTTCCATATTGTATTCCATTGGTCAACAATGTTTATACATTCATCTACTCTTCCTGTGCATCAGCCATTTGAGTCGGCCATGGGAAAATCTGGAGTGAAAACAAGGTCTTCTGAGCAGTCAGTGCTACCTGTCAATGCAGATTTCTTGCTGGTTACAGATAGCTCCTCAGAGGAGGATTCAGAGAGAGATGACCAGTCGTATTCCCCCCCCCCCCGAGGTGCATGCTCTAACTTGGCTGGGTTATATTGCTCATATCATGCATATGGTGTCTTGCATTGCCATGCCATCTGCTTAGATTAGACATGCTTTGTGTGAATGCCTCCTGTTTGGTTTCTATATCAGATATGTGAATTATGCAATACCATGTTTTTCAGCCAGTTATCATATATGTGAATTATGCACCGCCATGGAGCCACGCATCATATATGTGAATTATCTCATGCCATCTTTTTTTTCATTACGTATTCCATTTGTCGACAATCTGTGTATATTGAACTACTCTTCATGTGTATCAGCCATTTGAGCCGGTTATGGAAAAATCTGGAGTGAAAACATGGTCTTCAGAGCAGGCAATGGTACCTGTTGAAGCATATATCACGATGGTTACAGGGAGCTCCTCAGAGGAGGATTCAGAGACAGATGACCAGTCCTATATCCCACCTGAGGTGTATGCTCTAAGTTGCATTGTTTATATTTCTCATATGATGCATATGGTGTCTTGCATTGCTTAGTTTAGACATCATATGCACAATATTGAATTCTATCTGCTTAGTTTAGAGATCATACATGCGAGTGCCAGCTGCTTAGTATATGAATCAATTATGTCAATTATATCATGACATCCTGTATACTTAGACAACATGTATGTGAATTATTTCATCCCAGCCTATTTTAGAAAGACATCATATAGTTTTGTCATGTCATCCTGTTTAGGTACTCATCATATGTTCAATTATGCCATTATATCCTGTTAAGTTATCCATCATATATCTGAAACTGTGTCATGCTATCCTATTTAGTTAGGCATCATATATGTGAAATTGTGTCATGCTGTCCTATTTGGTTAGACAACATATATGTGAATTACCACATCTGTCTATCATACAATGTCTGTACGTTCAATTTCGTTTCTTGTTTATCCGCCATTTGAATTGGAGGGGGTGATGGCAGTATCTAAGGGAGCAAAAACCCGTTCCTCACAAAAGACAGTGCTACCCATCGATGCAGATAGAACCATGGTTGTACTGGCCCACAAACTAGCCCCACCACACATAATCGAGACTCTTCCAGATTGCACACTTACACCGTTGGGCAGAGAACCAGCTACAACCCATCTAACCGCAACCCCAGCGGATAGTAACCCACTTATAGTTGACAAAGCACCATGTCCACCACAGAGTACCCCCAACGAGCAGTTTGTAAAGCTACTGCAGTGCCCAAAGCACGAAGACCACCACAGCTAACCCAAACTCCACGTTTAAAGCAGAAGAGCAACTGTTCTCAGGTCAGATTCCGTAGCTATGGTCCATACTCCTTTGCTGTTGCATCACTTTATTTACTCATACGAACTACTTTCGAATTTGAAGGATCCAATTGAAACTCCAATGACGCAACAGGTATGTTTTAAAACTATTTCTTTAACTGGATTGCTGTTCTAACTTGTTGCTCTATGTTGATTTCAGTTTAAGTTGTATAAACAGTTATGTTCTCATGTGATGCATATTACAAGTGCTGCCAATGCTGTGTAGTTTCTCACACTTATATTCTGTCTATGCTGTTGTGTCTTAAAAATATATGAGTTGAACTGTGTCTCTATCTTGATTAGGGAACATAAACTAGAATGATATGGATAATACAGTGACCATAGTACATAGATATATGTTTGTTTCATGTTGTTATCCTGTCCACCTTACTACTAAACCGGTTTACCAAAATGAGTTTCGTATACTACCAGCTAAACCTGTGATGTGTCTGCTTGTTTCTCTTGTAGTATACAAACAGAATATTGGAGAAGAGCACCCCACTATGCAATGGTAGAGAAAGTAATGCAGATAAGGTTCAAGATAGTGAGACAACCCTGTTGGTCTCCAAGAAAGGTGATAAAAACGATCTTGTAGACAGTGAGAAAACCCCACAGTCCTGCGTTGATGTAGTGTTCGAGTTACTGGCCAGTACCGCTGGCACAAGCTCTTCGAACTCGCTGCCTGAATCACTTCAGCTTCTTCAGTCTCAGCTACAAGCTGAAAGGCATCAGTCAGCTGTGCTGCGGCAAGAAGCCGAAGGACTGAGGAAGTCCCTGCAGAATTCAGATGCATACTTTCTTGTGCAACAGCAAGCGCTGGAGGATTTAAGCGCCAAACAAGAGAAAGTTAATAAGCTTGCTAAGCATCTTGCCAGCATTATGGGTACCCAGGATATCGTTTCTTGAACTCTTCTGAAGTGGTTTCAGTTCTGGATTTGTTTTGCTGCGGCGTTTATATGCTGCTTTGTTCCCTATATTTGCACTGGTGGCGAACTTCGATGCCCAGTGGATGTAATATGTGTAATAGCCGTGATAGCCTAACATAAGTTGCTTGCTTATTTATTTCCTTGTTGTCTTGTTTATTTGTTTGCTTGTAGTCAGTGCAGTTCTTTTTCCGCGGTTTGCTAGTGGCTGCAATAACCTATTTTTTAAAACTAGGCCACAATAACCGTGGGCTAATATTTACTGTAGTGACACTGGGCCTCCTACGGGCCGTAGAAATAGTGGGCCTTCTACGGGCAGTAGAAACAGTAGGCCTTCTACGGGCTGTATCATCAATGGGCCTTATACGGGCCGTATGATCGATTGGCCAAACATGGGCCAATAACAGGCCACATTATGGCCGGGCTAGAGTTGGAATCGTCCGTTCATGGGCTGACCATAATGGGCCATCGTTTAGGCCGTATTTGATGACGCTATGAAAACGGCCCAACATATTAACGGACCACAAACGGGCCAACTGTAACCACGGGCTGAATTTGGCCCACAAGCAGAAAATGAAAGTAACGGGCCGTAAGTAAAAGAATGCTGGAAATGAGCCGAAGAATAAATGGGCTCTGAGAAGACCGAAAGATAACATGGGCTGGAAACGGCCCAACGGAATAATGGGCCGTTAATGGGTATAAAGTGATACACTGTTCATTACGGGCCAGTTTCACCACGGGCCGTTAATGGGTGTAAAGTGATACACTGTTCATTACGGGCCAGTTTCACCACGGGCCGTTAATAGGCCAAGAGTTACATAGGGTCTCATATGGGCCGAAAGACGCCATGGGCCATACATGGGCCAGAAGTGAAAACGGGCTGGAATCATATTGGATGCCCCAGATGACGCTACTGGGCCTAATTCGGATAGGGTGTAACGGGCCTTGGGTTAGCGGGCTGTAAATGGGCTATATGCGAACAGGCCGTTAACAGGCTTTCCATGGGCCGGCCCGCCACCTTTTGACCAAGTCAAACGGGCCGGCCTTTTCACAGGAATGGGCCTTTGTTGGGCCGTGCCACGTGTCGACGTATCATAGGCGCCTTCTGTCCAATGAGTGGATGACATCTGTCCCAATGATGAGCCGACACGTGTTTCCTCCAGCCAATGATGATTTTACACGTGGAAAATCCCCATTGGTCGGGGCTGTTAACGGGTTATCGGATCCAAAACCTGACCCGATAGCTTAACGGCGTTCCGTTATGGTGGATGCCATGTGTCGGTCACCCTTGACGAAAGCACTTCTGTGACGCGCGATTTATCGTCATGGAAGTGGACACTTCCGTGATGATAATTTTGGTAATGTGATGGAACACTTCTACGACAGCACAGGTATGACTATCTTGATTCTGTCATAAACTTGTCATGGATGTACATGCATGACAAAAAACGCGACCTACTGTGACAAACACGTATCATCATGGAAGTGTATTTATTTTGTAGTGTGAGATTGTTACTACTGAGCAAGGTTTTAAATTGCCGGCTATTGCGGCGCTATTTGCCGGCCATAGCGGCTAGAAAAGCTGGGGGCAACGCAATGCCATTTTTTGCGCTACGGTAACTGAACCACAAAAGGCCGCAATTAGCCGGTTGTAGCCGCTATTTCCTGGATAAGATTGCGCCGCTATACGAGTTTGGGCCACCAGGGAGTACGCTCAGTACGGGAATTCTGGGCCTTTTCAAAATCACTGCACAGAGGCCCAAAAGTGGGCTACAAAAGAGCCGAGCGCTAACCCTAACAAGCAAAACATCCGCTCCGCTTCCCGGATCTATATCGCTGGCAACGGTGACACGGCGGTGAGCCTGCAACACGGATGCGAAGAAGAACTGCAGGACCATGTCTCAGCCGGAGTCAGGGATTCAGGGTGGCAAGTTTCCTAGTCTGTCCTTCCATTAGTTCATCTTCTATTATCTCAGTTACTATCTCTTCTACTCGCATATGTAGATAGATTGTTCCAAGTAGAGGGAACGTAAGTTTATCTTCCAATAGAAGAGAAACGTATTCTATGTTTTACGTTCTGCAATCTAACAAGTTTATGTTCCATCTCCCTTATCGATCTGAAAGCTAACAAGTAGCCAGTTATTATTTTCAGTAGGTTATACGTTGTAGGTAGATTATCAATCAAATAAACCGTGGCAAATCTCCTATGCTTTAACAACAATTTACAATGTTAGATGTTTCTGAATCCAAGTAATTAATTGTGGCATATATCATATGCTTCTTCCTTAATTAGGATAGATTAATTATCAATCAAATAGGTCATCTGTAGCACTGTAGGTTAATGAAATTATTTTGTACTTTTTCTATTGGTGATTCGGTAACCCAAACACAAGCAAGGCAAGCAGTAACGTCCGATGACCCTGCATATGCGTACTGTTTTGCCCCAGATGTGAACAAGAAGTACCATTTGCAGTGCAATTTTTGTGACAAGCTATTGAAAGGTGGAATTACTAGAAGGAAGTACCATCTTGCTTGCATTACTGGCTTCAATGCTATTAAATGTAAGAAGATTCCAGCTGATGTGAAGGAAGAGATTATTGCTTTTCTTACGAAGAAGAGTGGTGACAAGCAAAAGAAGAAGGATGAAGTGCAAAGGGTTCGATCTGCAATTAATATAGAGAACTCAGATGATGAAAGGGGTAGTGGGGATGATTCTGACTTTGAGAGGAATGATGTTGTGTTGCTGAAGTCAACAAGACGTAGTGGGACGAGTAACTCTGGAGCTGTGGTAGGTAGTGGCAGTGCCACTATTGATAAGTTTTACAAGAATACATCTATAGAAGAGTCTGTTCGCAATAATCAAAGGGGATTCAACGTTAGCCAGAAGGTCCAATCAAAGTTGTCAACTATGAAAAGAGAAGAGAAAAGGGATAGAGTTTGTGAGTATATTTGCCAGTTTTTCTATGAAGCTAGCATTCCTCACAACACTGTCACCCTCCCTAGCTTTGCTCATATGCTTGAGTCCATCGGACAGTTTGGCAAGGACTTGAGAGGGCCTAGTCCATATGAGATGAGTGGACCATTTTTGCAGAAGAGGAAACAGAAGGTGCTGGATGGATTCAAGAATCATAAGGAATCATGGGAGCTCACAGGTTGCACGGTTATGACTGATGCATGGGCAGATAAGAAGGGCAGGGGAGTTATGAATTTAGTTGTGCACAGTGCTCATGGTGTTTGCTTCAGTGATTCGGTGGACTGCTCCGGTGACAGAAAAGATGGCAAATACATATTTGACTTGGTGGACAAATGCATAGAAGAAATAGGTGAAGAAAATGTTGTGCAAGTGGTGACTGATAATGCTAGTGTGAATGTATCAGCAGCTAGTATGCTAACAGCAAAGAGATCATCCATATTTTGGAATGGATGTGCTGCTCACTGCCTAGATCTCATGCTGGAGGATCTTGGGAAGCTTGGACCAGTTGCAAAAAATATTTCAAGTGCAAGAGAAGTGACTAGCTTCTTGTATGCTCATACAAGGGTATTGGATTTGATACGGAAATTTCTTGGGAAGGACTTGGTTCGCTCTGGTGTTACTTGGTTTGCCACTGCTTACTTAAATCTGAAAAGTTTGCTAGACAACAAGAAGGAGTTGACAAGGCTCTTCAAATCAGATGAGATGAATGAACTAGGTTCATACTTGACAAAGGCAAAGGGGAAAAAAGCACTCAAAGTGGTGCGATCTGAAGTTTTTTGGAAACATGTTGACATGGCTGTTAATTTCTTCGAGCCAATGGCTAATGTGCTTCGCAGAATGGACAGTGATGTTCCTGCAATGGGATTCTTCCATGGATTAATACTTGATGCAAAGAAACATATTGCTGTGAGGTTTGATAATGATGAGAGCAAGTACAAAGTTGCTTGGGACATCATTGATAAAAGGTGGGACAGCAAGCTCAAGACTCCTCTCCACTTGGCTGGCTACTATTTGAATCCTCACTATTATTACCCAAACAAGTCAGAGATTGAGCATGATGGATCATTTAGAGCTGCTGTTATTACATGCATTTGCAAGATGATTGAGGACGAAGAAACCCAAGACACTGTAATTGAAGAACTCAACATGTATCAAGATCAGCAAGGATCTTTCGGCCATGAGATTGATATAAGGCAAAGGAGA
Organism: Aegilops tauschii subsp. strangulata; assembly: GCF_002575655.3. Lineage (NCBI taxonomy): Eukaryota > Viridiplantae > Streptophyta > Magnoliopsida > Poales > Poaceae > Aegilops > Aegilops tauschii. Next base: position 553,448,079 of record NC_053041.3, on the reverse strand, counting down.
AACAAGAATTTTAATCCAGGTTAGTTATTGTAGCTAATATGGTTGATGAATAAAATGCTTCTGTTTCCATTTCTTTAACTATTAACTTGTATAATGTGCAGCAAAATGGTGGCTGAACCATGGCACCAGCACACCAAAGTTGAGAACTTTGGCATCTAGGATTCTTAATTTGACATGTAGCTCATCAGCTTGTGAGAGGAACTGGTCAGCTTTCGAAGAGGTAACAAATTATATGTTTGTAGTTTATACAATTGGGTTTTCTATTTTCTACATTTGTTATAAGTATTTAATTTTTATGAACTTTTAGGTTCATACAAAGAAGTGCAATAGGCTGCTGCATGACAGGATGAGGGATCTTGTGTTTGTGAAATTCAACTCTAAACTAAGGAACAAGAGAGAGAACAAAAACAGAGATCCCATAGAGAAAGAAGTAGATGATGTTCTTGCTAATTATGAAAATGAGTTCATCACTGGGAAAGAACCAACTGCAGAAGCTGATGAAGAACAAGAGAAAGCTCATGAAGATGCATCGGAAGAGGCACCAAACAGGGCATCATCATCACAGGGAAAAGCCAAAAGGAAGAGGAGTTGTCGGCCTAGGAAGAAAATCAAGACCGTGAGCCTGCAGTCCTTGATGGCTATGCGTGTTGAAACAATGCCGCAAGTTGCTTCTTCTTCTGAATCGGAGTCTGATAAGTCTCCTTCAGATTCTGGAGAAGAATAGAAGAGAATGCACCACTACCTTTATGGATTATTTATCTGCAAAACTTACTAGCAGTCTGTGTCCAGTTTCGAACTATTTTCTTTGTCGCTTGAGACGGTCCAATGTCTACCGAACTATTTGCTTTGTCGCTTGAGACGATTGCTGAATGTTGGCCTAATGGATGATCTTATGGTTCAGTTATTATATTCCTGTTTGTCTCAACTATTTAATCAATGCTGAATTTCTATAGTTCGACATGTATCTTGCACTTATTTTCGAAACTCTTGCATGTATTCTGCAAAACTGCTATTTGGCATAGCTGCTCATTGCTGCCGCTAGTGGGTGCCGCTTTTTTCAATAGCCGGCAATTTTAAACATTGCTACTGAGGGAGCAGGTGTTGTCTCCCATGGTCGCCCTCTCCGAACCTATTCCAACACCCGTTGCAGGGTATTCGGGATGGATACTAGTGTGCTAGCGCCAACACCTTCTCCCTGGTTCAGTATTGATAGTCTTGGAGAAAACTCGCTCTTCCTTGGAAAAAACTATCCAATGATGGTGAAAGGCTATCCAGCTGCTGTTGACACAATGTTACTACCATTTATGAGAAGCAATTGTATCTATACCTCAGACATTGTGGTGGTTCCCTACCCTTGTCCTGATATATGCCGCTTCAGCCTGGATGATCAGTCCTGCGTTGCTCTCGATATTGACAATAGCTGGCCCTTCCCAGAGCACCTATGGTTCAAAGCAAGCGTTTCCACCGCCGAGGATTGGTTGAGTTCAAGTTCATTTCATTGCTTGTTATTTGTTGTGTAATGAAAACTTCAGTATTTACTAGAATGTTTTGTTGGAAATAATCTATAATCCAACATGTATCCTCGTTGTCGTTGTGTGTTGATGACTTGTTGTATGTAATGAATGGTACGTTTGCCAATGCATCTCATAGACTCAATTTATGAATGGTTTTCGAGTCCCTTCTTGGAGTGTGAGTACCGTAGTAGTATAGCCAGCATCCGGTTTGTATATGAAGTTGCCACATGACATAGAGCCAACCTAATATTGGAGTATGCTAGCCCTCCACCGACGCGCCACTTCAAATGGCGGAGGAAGTGAGAGGTCGCGTCACCTTGTGTCTAGATCTGAGATGCCACCTGTACCAGATGAATGACTCCAAGTTCAACCACCATGATGCTAGGTGCAAGCCGAGGAACACTGTTGGAGAGACCCCCCTCATAATTTTCCTACATTGGTCGTTTGATTCATAGGATAGAATGCTATAGGATTTTTTTCCTATGTAATCATGTTTTAATTGGCAATCAAGCATCCACTCCAACTTTTGTTTCACTTCCTTTGTTCCTATGAAGAGAGTACTTGCTCTAAATGATGTGCCGCTGCAAGAGCCGCCTATATTAATTAACCATGCTCTAAAAAGGTGGACCAACTTTGACTATAGTAGTACTATACTAGGTTAGTAGGTGACCTTGCGCTTGGCTCTTCTCCTCTTCCGGAAGTCGAACAATAATAATAGTACTACAGTAGTACTTCTGGCAATCTGACACCAAATGGACTGCTGCACCTTCACCGCTTGTAAGCAAAAGTTTCTCCTCGTGCTGCGAGCCACCGCGCACGCGTTGGCGAGGGAGAAGGCGTATTAAGCAAGCTTCTCGTCGTTCTATGAGTTGACGGGAGACATCAAAGTTATCTATTAGTACTCTCTTCGAAAAGGGCCGACCATGTCCATGGCTACCATCCCGTGCTCTGTCATTGAGTACATGCACTATTCACGTGCCATCGAGGAGATTTTTTTTGCGTAGTACTAGGTGCCATCGAAGTGCACGACTCACTTACGCACTGTATATCTCCACTTTCTTGCATGACACGCCACCTTGATGCTAGATGTCCCGCGTGTCATGGAGGCATATAATATGATTTTATAAAATTGAGGCATATAGATGTCCCGCGTGTCGGCAAAAGGATGAACAAACCTCATGTCTTAGACGAAAGAGTGGAAGAACATAGATTCCCGACGACCGAGAAGGAGCAACAAACCTCGGGGGTGGAGCGTCTGCACTCATAATATTTTATATTATTCAGCGATATAAAATCAACCAAATCTCTCCAGATTCCTATACCATTCTATAATATGAGAATAACTTTGAACGTAAGCCATTGATTCACTCTATCCAATGGTCATAGTTGGAAAATCCAAACAAAACCAAAGCATTGGATCAACTCTTTTAGCACTTAGATTGTTGCTGCCTGCCCACCTAGCCCAACTATATATCCGCTCATGTGTGATGACCATAGGAGCTATCCACTCAGATTGTATGTTAAAAAAAGGTCGATAACTAATGCGGCACCTCAGGCCAATGCGGCCAGATCGCATTTTGCACGAGAAATTACACACCATGTTTCGTTGACATGTGGTCCAGTTCCAACATGTCAGTGAGACGACGGCGAGTCCTTTTGTACAATTTCCGAAAGGACGTGTAGGCCGGGCGCCTCTTCGTGTACCGTGGCAAACTGGCAATCGTCCACCGACTCTTCGCCTTTCCCTCTCGATTTGGAACTGCTATCGCACGCTCTTCCTCCCTCCTCCATTTGCCTGCACCCTTCCTTCTGCCATTGTTCGATCGTCTTCTACATGGAGGGAAAAAGCTGTAAACGACCCCGTTATTCTTGCCCCAATCTGAAAGATGACGTGGTGCGGGAACTCATTGATCGGTGTGACGTCATCACCTCGGCTAGCATGGCAGGTTCGTTCAAGACCATTCTCGACTCAACTAATAACATCATTACAAGGAACCCAAGGGTCCAGAGCGGTTTGATCTCCCTTATCTTCTTCGCTATAAGCCTGTTCGCATGGGAGAAGACGACGGAGGCCTCGCTTTGTGCAAGTTGATGCCACTTGATAATGATACGGGGGGGTGTCAAGATGCCATCGCTTAAGGGTAAGGCCTGGGCTGGCACAAATGGAGATTGGGTTGTTTATATTGGGTACAATTGCGAGTGGGAACTTGTGAATGTGTACACTCGTCAGCGGATTCCACTTCCAAAAATCTCAGAGTGCCCTGAGGTTGAGCACACAAATGATCTACGTATGTTCAAATACGATCATGGTGGCTGTCGTCTACGGAAGATAGCAATTTGTCGAGTTCCCAACCGCTCTTGAAATTACAAGAACTATGAAGTTGTTGCTATCCTCGACAAGCTTATTGCCGTCCTTCATGGTTCGACTAGATGGATATTGCTCAAAAATCAGTTTCTATACACGGATGTGTACTATGATGCAATTCAATACGAGGGTCTTTTGTTTGCTGCCACCACTTGTGGCACTGTTTTTGCATGGGATCCTCGTAGTTTCGGTACGTTTGTCTTCCACCATAATTATAATTGTTTCATCCACATGCATGCGAGTTAGCAAGTTTCCCTTCTCTACTAATTAACCTTCTTCTTGTGTTTCCAAGGTCATGTGAACATTCCACCACCTATACTTGAAAAAATTTATAACCAAGGGGGAGATGACGATGGTGAAGATCACGAGCATGAGGACGAGCAGGGCCCATATACTCAGTGGTGGCTGGCAACTAATTCCGACGGATCACCCCTTCTTGTCTGTATACAACCCACTGCTGATGTTACTACTAAGGAAGCAGGTGTTGTCTCCCATGGTAGCACTCTCCGGACCTATTCAAACACCCATTGCATGGTATTCGGGATGGATACTAGTGTGCTAGCGCCAACACGTTCTCCCTGGTACAGTATTGATAGTCTTGGAGAAAACTCGCTCTTCCTTGGACAAAACTATCCAATGATGGTGAGAGGCGATCCAACTTCTGTTGACACAACGTTACTACTACCATTTATGAGAAGCAACTTTATCTATATGTTGGACCTTGCGGTGGTTCCCTACCCTGGTCGTGATATAGTAGGCCGCTTCAGCCTGGATGATCAGTCCTGCGTTGGTCTCGAGATTGACAGTAGCTGGCCCTTCCCAGAGGATCACTTGTGGTTCAAAGAAAGCGTTTCCAATGCCGAGGATTGGTTGAGTTGAAGTTCATTTCATTGCTTGTTATTTGTTGTGTGATGAAAACTTTAGTATTTATAATGTATCCTTGTTGTCGTTGTGGGTTGATGACCTGTTGTATGTAATAAAATGATATGCCTGTGATAAACTTACTAAATTAAAGAATGGCTTTCGAGTCGCTTCTTTGAGTGGGTGCTGTCGGTGTCAAAACCGGCGCATCTCGGGTAGGGGGTCCCGAACTGTGCGTCTAAGATCGATGGTAACAAGACTCAGGGGACACGATGTTTACCCAGGTTCGGGCCCTCTCTATGGAGGTAATACCCTACTTCTTGCTTGATTGATCTTGGTCAATATGAGTATTACAAGAGTTGATCTACCACGAGATCGTAATGGCTAAAACCCTAGAGGCCTAGCCTGTATAACTATCGTCATGTATATCTCCCCCGGACTAAGTCCTCCGGTTTATATAGACACCGGGAGGATCTAGGGTTACACAAGGTCGGTTACAAAGAAAGGAATCTACATATTTGGTCGCCAAGCTTGCCTTCCACGCCAAGGAGAGTCCCATCCGGACACGGGTGTAGTCTTCGGTCTTTGCATCTTCACAGCCCATCGGTCTGGCCCATGGCTAACAGGCCGGACGCCCGAGGACCCCTTAGTCCAGGACTCCCTCAGTAGCCCCTGAACCTGGCTTCAATGACAAGGTATCTGGCGCGTAGATCTATCTTTGGCATTGCAAGGCGGGTTCCTCCTTCCGAACTCCAAGATAGTCTTCGGATGTATTGAACGTGTCCGGACCTGTAACACACACACCACACACCACCGAATAGAGAATATAATATTCCACGAGTCCAATCCACTGACAACTTTTTGTAGCATGACGTCACGTCTGCCCGGTCATAATTTCGAACCGTTTTTTGTCTGCCGCTCCACGTTTCGGGACGCGGTTTCCATTGGCACGTCTTGTCAAAGCAGAGATCATGTCCCCTTATTGCGGGATTCTCATCAATACGGGCTTGGGTAACCCAACCGTGCCGTTTACACAATCCTTGGGAATGGGCGAGTTTTAGGGCGAGTGGGGAGGCGTTCGATATTCACGGCCTTTATAAGGAGATAAGGATTCTCCTTCTTCACCCACGCCTTCTGTCCTTCCATTCTCGAGCTCCAGCGCCCAAGCTCCCATCTTCTCCACCTCAAACAAGCACTCAGCCATGTCCGGATCCGGAGGCCAAGGCAAGTGGATGGTCTCCTCCGTCAAGGAGAAGGACATCACCCAGCCCCCGGCAGCGGGGTACCTGGCGAAAGGAATCGCCCACCGTCTGCCCACCAAGGGGAAAGTCATCCCCACCCCGAAGCCTACCAAGAGGGTAGTTTTCCTCCCTCACTTCGTCCACGGATTGGGGTTTCCATTTCACCCCTTCGTCCGCAGACTGATGTACTATTACGGGCTAGATTTCCATGATCTAGCCCCAAACTCCTTCCTCAACATCTCGGCATTCATTGTCGTGTGCGAGGCCTTCCTCCGTATCCATCCCCACTTTGGCCTATGGCTCAAGGTCTTCAACGTGAAGCCAAAGGTGGTGGACGGCCAGCACACAGAGTGTGGAGGCGCCATGGTGAGCAAGATGCCCAACGTCACTTGGCCCATAGGCACTTTTGTGGAGACTGTCAAGGAGTGGTAGAAGCAGTGGTTCTACATCACAGAGCCGCGCGACACCACTTGGGCGGCGGCTCCCGATGCGGCTCACCTCCTGGAAGGAGAAAGGCCCCAACTGGCCAGCATCAGACGAGTTGATAGCGCTGCAAACGCGAATTCAGAGTATGGTGGATAAATACGTCAAGCTCGTCGACGTGATCCAGGTGATGCTGGTTCGCCGGATTCTCCCCTGCCAACGCCGAAGCGTCCCTTTATGGGAATACGATCCTGTGAAGCACCAGACCCTAAAAGGGCTCTTCAGAACTATTCACGAAGGTGCCTGGAAGTTTCTCTTGAAGGGCAACGAGAAGCCGCCGGTCATAGATTCGGACTGTGGGCACGACCACACCCAAGGCGAGTTCCCCTTTTCTTAAGGCGTACCTTCTACTTGTTTCCTCAAGGAGGATGCCTAACCTTTGCTGTATTTTCTTAGGAGTGGATGGAGAGAGCGGAGCGGATCCATAGTTTGGCTCCGTTGCCCGAAGAGCCAGTCATCCTGCTTCTGGCGAAGATGCTGGTCCTGGTGCCCTATAGGCCACTGGAAAAGAAGGCCAAGAAGAAGGACAAGGGGGCCAAAGGTGGCCCTCGTTGCAAGGGTGCTTCGGACGTGACGTCCGAAGACGAAGTGACCCTTTCCTCCACCACCGAGGACAACGACGAGGAGGAGGAGGAGAACAACCCTCCCCCTGAGGAGGGAATGAAGAAAAGGGCGGCCTCCACGAACCTGGAGGCGGAGACGTCCAAGAAAGGGAAGGGCTCCCTCGCGGATAACTCCGCATGGGACGTCGACAGCAGTCCAGAGTGACGCCCCCGCCCTAAGCCTCGGGCTGCGTCGTAAGTGCTAGGACTCGTACATACCCATATATCGGGCCTCTCTTCTTTATTGTATTGACATGATTAATTATGCACTTGCAGTCCGGCCCACGACAGCTTCTAGCGATCCTCAACAGGAGGTTCGTTGGATTCAAGGGCGATGGCCAGCGCGTCACCGCCGACCGCTCACTCCCCCGAGGCCAAGGGCAACGCCGAGGTGTTGTCCTGAAGGACCTTCCCAGGCCGGGGGGAGGTTCAGGGGGCGCCAGAAGGCGAAGCCTCCGTCACCGAACACCAGTGGGAGCCGATCCCCGCGGAGACTGGTGATGAGGTCCGTACTCAGTTCGGCCCTCAGCCGAATACGATTTCGGAGACCAATATGGCTCCGGAATCAGGTGTGCAACCTCCTTCGAAAGATGGGGGTATGCCCATTCCGCCGATGACCCCTGTCCAACCAGGGGCACCGGATAATCTGCTGGAAGCGCTGCGAGGCGCTTCCATTGTGGACGAGCACCGTGTCCTTATGGGCACGGTAATTGAAAGGGTTCAGTCTGCCAAGAGCGGACTAACCGAAGCCTGCAGCAGCCTGCTGACGGGCTTTGAGGTAAGCGACACAAAAAGAGAAAATCCCGATATAGACAGTAGCCCCTGAGACATTGTCCAGTGTTCGGAAAGAAAGAGTTGGACAGAGGATCAATCATTTATTGCAGGAAGCTAACTAAATTTGTCTGAAATGCATACATAGGCGTCGCTGTTGGCTGCAGCCTCACATACTGCTGAAGTATCTGGACTAAAGCAGAGACTGGAGCAGGCCGAGGAGGAGCTCGACCAGGTGAGGAGGCAGCTCCAAGAAAAACAAGGTATGTGATAACTCGTTATATATTCGAAAAAAGCAGCATGATGTGCATTGACAGAAGTGTCATGATATGTATAGAAGCGACGACCAAGGTCGAGGCCCTAAAAAAGGCACTGGCCGAAGCCAAGGGGAAGGCTGTCAAGGAGCAGGCCGCCTGTAAGAAGCTCAAGGCCCGGGTCAATGAGGTCCAGCAAGAGCTCCAAGACGCAGTGAGAAAGTGCGAGACCTTGGAGCGTGATGCGTCAGTTCAAGAGATCGAACTCGCCAAGGCTCGTCAGAGCGTAGAGATGGCCCGGAATGAGGCCTGAGGTGCCCTCCAGGAGATCCAGGAGGCCAGGAAGATTGCGGCGGGTAAGGCTTTTAGCATGCAAAGCAAGAATGTGAAGAGGAAATATCTTTTACTAAGCCGGATTCGGCGTTCTCCAGGGGCTTTTGCCGATCTGCCATGCAGTGTGTCCGACGCCGCGGAGTTCTTCCGAGCCGAAGAAGGGAGCTCCACGGAGAAGCTATTCTGGTCGCAATATCTTGCGCCAGACCATCCGGTGCCCTTCACCGATCAGCTAAAACAGCTGGTCGAGCTGCACAGGGTGGCCGAACTGTCCATGAAGGATTTAATAATCTGGTTGTGGCGAGCCGAAGCTATACCCAGCAGTTACTTCGGCCTCGTGAAGTGGCTGGTGGATGCCTGTAATTGGCTGGACGCCGTCAAGCGGTCCATCTGCATCGAGGGCGCGCGCCTGGCCTTCTCCTATGTCAAGGTGTGGTGGGAAAAGCGGACGCCATCAAGTTAGCGACCGAGGGGCCGCCTGAGGGCAAGGAGCACCACACACCCGAGCGATACTTTGGAGATGTCTTGGAGGGGTCCCGCATTGTTTCGGATCATTGTGCGAAGGACGTAATCTTTGAATGAATACATTCATATTTTTCCTCACCCTGTATTATGGAACAAAGATAATTTTGTGATATGAAAATTTTACCTCTTGTGCGGCCGTGTTGTATGAAATCTGAGGATTGGCCAGTCGTCGGCTTCTGCGCCCACGTAGGTAGTACGGGGTGAAGGAAATATGCCCTAGAGGCAATAATAATAAAGTATTATATATTTCCTTATATCATGATAAATATTTATTATTCATGCTAGAATTGTATTAACCGGAAACATAATACATGTGTGAATACATAGACAAACAGAGTGTCACTAGTATGCCTCTACTTGACTAGCTCGTTAATCAAAGATGGTTATGTTTCCTAGCCATAGACATCAGTTGTCATTTGATTAATGGGATCACCTCATTAGGAGAATGACGTGATTGACATGACCCATTACGTTAGCTTAGCACCCGATCGTTTAGTATGTTGCTATTGCTTTCTTCATGACTTATACATGTTCCTATGACTATGAGATTATGCAACTCCCGTTTACCGGAGGAACACTTTGTGTGCTACCAAACGTCACAACGTAACTGGGTGATTATAAAGGTGCTCTACAGGTGTCTCCAAAGGTACTTGTTGGGTTGGCGTATTTCGAGATTAGGATTTGTCACTCCGATTATCGGAGAGGTATCTCTGGGCCCACTCGGTAATGCACATCACTATAAGCCTTGCAAGCATTGTGACTAATGAGTTAGTTGCGGGATGATGTATTACGGAACGAGTACAGAGACTTGCCGGTAACGAGATTGAACTAGGTATCGAGATACCGACGATCGAATCTCGGGCAAGTAACATACCGATGACAAAGGGAACAACGTATGTTGTTATGCGGTCTGACCGATAAAGATCTTCGTAGAATATGTGGGAGCCAATATGGGCATCTAGGTCCCGCTATTGGTTATTGACCGGAGAGGTGTCTCGGTCATGTCTACATAGTTCTCGAACCCGAAGGGTCCGCACGCTTAACGTTACGATGACAGTTTTATTGAGTTTTGATGTACCGAAGGAGTTCGGAGTCCCGGGTGAGATCGGGGACATGATGCGGAGTCTCGAAATGGCCGAGACGTAAAGATCGATATATTGGACGACTATATTCGGACTTCGGAAAGGTTCCGAGTGATTCGGGTATTTTTCGGAGTACCGGAGAGTTACGGGAATTCGTCTTGGGCCTTAATGGGCCATGATCTAGTCCGAATTGGACTAGGGAAGGGGGGCGCCCCCTTCCTTCTTTCTCCTTCCCCCTTCCCTTCTCCTACTCCCAAAAGGAAAGGAGGAGTCCTACTCCCGGTGGGAGTAGGACTCCCCCCTTTGGCGCGCCTCTTCCCTTGGCCGGCTGCCTCCTCCTTGCTCCTTTATATACGGGGGCAGGGGGCACCCCAGAGACACAACAATTGATCCTTGAGATCTCTTAGCCATGTGCGGTGCCCCCTCCACCAAATTACACCTCGATAATACCGTTGCGGAGCTTAGGCGAAGCCCTGCGTCGGTGGAACATCATCATCGTCACCACGCCGTCGTGCTGACGAAACTCTCCCTCAACACTCGGCTAGATCGGAGTTCGAGGGACGTCATCGAGCTGAACGTGTGTAGAACTCGGAGGTGCCGTGCATTCGGTACTTGATCGGTCGGATCGTGAAGACGTACGACTACATCAACCGCGTTGTGATAACGCTTCCGCTGTCGGTCTACGAGGGTACGTGGACAACACTCTCCCCTCTCGTTGCTATGCATCACCATGATCTTGCGTGTGCGTAGGAATTTTTTTTGAAATTACTACGTTCCCCAACACGGGGGTGTTCGGGATGGAATCTAAACACTCTTGATCCAATTATATGGTCCTTGAAGGAGTTGTTTAGCGCAACGAACCAGGCAATCAGACTATGCGACTTTAACGCCCTCACTTAGCCATAGGACTTTGACAATAAAAATGTTGGCGCAGCACCTAGTATTCTAACTAGAGCGCTTATCAGCGCCTGATCGGGAAGTACCGATCCTTTGCGTAACGCGGATGAAATCTCCAACGATTTGCAACCTCCGAAGAGCTGACCGGCTCTCGCCGCATCATGACAGTCAGTTTTCGGCTTTCTCTACTAAGGTGCTCCTTTGGGTAAACCAGGGCACAATCGCAGTAGTTATCCCTTTACTACCTTAGCCGATATAGCGGAACGTAAGGTAGCAAGCACAGGAGCCGGGCAACCCAACTATTGTCCAAAGACATGATTCGGAGCCAATGCATATAGTGCTAAATTCGGGGTGCCAAACTGTACTATAGAAAGTGTTCGGACTTTTGTTGCCATAGTGCGGGGTGCTATGAAGCCCCTGGCAAATACGAAACGTACCAAAGTGTACGGGTGCTATCTGATAAGGCTTATGAACAAAGAATAAAGGAAAATAAAAAAGGAGCAAAGGTAATGAGCTAGGGCCGCAGAATTTGGGCCTCGATCTGTTCTCATTGCAATTTTATTAATACGTCAAAGCGCATTGATACAAATAGTGCATTAAGCAACAGGCTATTTAACATGCCAAAAACCAAGGAAGAGCTGCATGTGGGTCCTGAAAACAGGTAGAGTGATTGTTAACGAAACCACCTTGAAATTCCCCAATACGCTTGTGCTTCTTGCCATCTTGGTGTATTGGTCCTTTGAGGGGACCGGTGATCTAGCCATCAGGGAAGGTCTGCGGAAAGGAAACCTGAAAGGAAACGAATAAAAGTGAAAGTATGTATGCCCTGGAGCAGTCGAGCCGTATTGTGGATCACCGGCTAGTTATGCCTCCGTTTATGCCCATGGTATTTTGACTGCGTAGTTATGTACATGCGGTACTAGTGCCGCCACCTGATCGGGACTGGGACAGAGGCCGAACTGCTAATCAAGCTCCTGACGAGCCGAGCTGTCATGCTGCAGGATGGTCCGGACCCTCTTGACAGTGTCCGGGAGCTTGGCCGCTGAATTAAAGTTCTGCTTAAAAAGGCCGCTCTGTGCTTCTGCTGCTAAGGCAACGGTGTGTTCCTCGGTACAGAGGGAACGTTCCGTGCTTCCATTAACTGTTATGACGCCGCGTGGCCCGGGCATATTGAGCTTGAGGTAGGCATAATGAGGCACCGCATTGAATCAAGCAAATGCGGTTCGTCCGAGCAGTGCGTGGTAGCAGCTGTGAAAAGGGACGATGGCAAAGATTAACTCCTCGCTTCTGAAGTTGTCCGGGGATCCGAAGACAACCTCTAGCGTAATTGAGCCCGTATAGCGAGCCACTACACCTAGTATGAATCCTTTGAATGTGGTCTTTGTGGGCTTGATTCGTGATGGGTTAATGCCCATTTTGTGCACTGTATCCTGATAGAGCAGGTTCAGGCTGCTTCCGCCGTCCATAAGGACTCGCGTTAGGTGGAATCCGTCAATTATTAGGTCAAGGATCAATGTGGCTGAACCGCCAAGATGGATACTGGTCGGGTGGTCCCGTCGATCAAAAGTGATCGGGCATGACGACCATGGATTAAATTTGGGGCGACTGGCTCTATCGCATAGACATCCCTGAGCGTGCTCTTGTGCTCCCTCTTAGGGATGTGTGTAGCATATCTCATATTCACCAATTTGACCTGGGGGAAACTTCTTTTGTCCCCCTGTGTTCAGTTGCCGAGGCTCCTCGTCATCGTCCTCGTTTTGCGATCCCTTTTCTTTGTTCTCGGCATTTAACTTGTCGGCCTGTTTAAAGACCCAACAACCTCTGTTGGTATGATTGGCTGGTTTATCAGAGGTGCCATGGATTTGGCACGGACGATCGAGTATGCGATCCAAGCTTGATGGTCCCTGATTGTTTCTTTTCCATGGCTTCCTCCGCTGACCGAACTTGGAACCACTGAATCCGGCATTGACTGTCGTGTCATCGGTGTTGTCACCATTACTTCAGCGTTTGTGTCTGCTGCGTCGGAGCTTGCCGTTGCAATTTTTGGCCTCGGAGGTACCCATGGCACTTGCTGTATTTTTGCTACGGGCCAGCCAACTATCCTCTCCCGCACAGAAGCGGGTCATGAGTTCCGTGAGGGCTGCCATGGATTTTGGCTTTTCCTGACCGAGGTGGCGGGCGAGCCATTCGTCATGGATGCTATGTTTAAAGGCCGCTAGGGCTTCGGCATCCGGACAGTCGATGATCTGGTTCTTTTTAGTTAGGAACCTAGTCCAGAATTTCCTGGCTGACTCTCCTGGTTGCTGGACTATGTGACTTAAGTCATCGGCGTCTGGTGGCCGGACATAAGTACCTTGGAAGTTGTCAAGGAAAGCTTCTTCCAAGTCCTCCCAGCTGCCAATGGAATTTTCACGCAGACTGTTTAGCCAGTGCCGAGCTGGCCCTTTGAGTTTTAGTGGGAGGTATTTGATGGCGTGAAGATCATCCCCACGGGCCATGTGGATGTGGAGAATGAAATCCTCTATCCATACCGCGGGATCGGTTTTCCATCGTATGATTCGATGTTTACGGGTTTAAATCCTTCTGGGAATTCATGATCCATTACTTCGTCAGCGAAGCAAAGAGGGTGTGCGGCGCCTCTATATCGGGCCGCATCGCGACGTAGCTCCGATGGAGTCCATCTGTGGTTTTCGGCCTGGACGTGACTAGGTTTGTCACATCCAAATAGATAGCCGTCCTCGTGTGTCAAGGCACGTCCTCGCGATCCGTAGATCGATCTTGTATGTCCTGCTCTACTGTCCAGGTCTTGACGAAGGTCATATGTATAGCCCTGAGCTGTCTTATCCCTGCCTTTACGGCGAGGTGGGACAGTCTGGTTTTCGGCTCGGGTTGCCGTTTTATCTCGGCCACGCGATGGCCGATCAACCGCATTGCGTGATGCTGGTGCGGGTTCTGGCGCCTCATCATCGAACTGAGGTAGCAATTTGCGCTTCGGGTAACTTTTGGCTGGGCGTTTAAGGCCGTGTTCCTTGGCTGCTAGGACATCATTCCATCTGTCATTGAGCATGTCTTGAGCAGCTTGAAGCTGCTGCTGCTTCTTTTTCAGGCTCCTTGTAGTGGCTATTAGCTGAAGCTTAAAGCGCTTGTTGAGGATATAGCTACTGGTGTAACCCGCCCGAGATGGGCCGGGTTACGTTACGACGGCTCTTCATTTAGAAGCCCAAGGATAGGTTAACGATGGTGGTTTAGTAATAGGTCTAAGGCCCGGAGGCGACTTAAGGCCCGTAGTGGTAAACCGCCGTTGTGGCATCACTTGTAGTGTAAGGCAAGAATAGTTAAGAGTCCGAGCCGCACACAGTTTATGAGCCGGCCGGGACTCTGAGAGCCACTGGGCGTTAACCTTTCTATATAAAGGGACGACCCGGCGGCGGTTGAGGGCAAGTAACATCAGATTGATAGCCAGGCATAACGGTTTAGCTCCCTGGTCATCGAAACCCCAAGTAATTCCACCTCAACTGGAGTAGGCTTTTACCTTCACCGTAAGGGGCTGTACCAGTATAACCTTCGTGTCCTTTGTCCCGTTTAACCCCTTTAAGCTTCCTTGCTGCGGTGGCTCCACGACTAAGTCCTTGCACGAGGACATCTGCCGTGACAATTCCACGACAGTTGGCGCCCACCGTGGGGCCAGCGCACGGTGGATTTGAGTTCTTGAAAGGCAGTTTCGAAGGGCTCAAGGGATACGCTATGGGCCGGATGACCAAGAGTCGTCGCGGCAAGCTCTACATCAACGACGCAGACTGGGGCCCCGACGCCGGCTCAATCGAGTACGGGTACCGGATCCCCTTCGGCGGAATCCATGTGTTCATTGGCAAGATCGGTGAGCCGGGCCCTGAGCCGGACATCAGCACCGACCTCATCAAGACGGCACAGCGTGCGAGACCCGCCCGGGCTCTGCCCGCTTTGAAACGTGCTTTCGTGGGATGCGTCCATGGAGGACTTTCTAAAGGATCTGAATCTGGCGATGAGACGGCCGCTCGCTCTGACGACGAGTCGTCCACAGATGAGACCAACTCGTTATATCAACTTCGAGAAGGCAGGCTCAGGGGTTGTTCCGATGGCGACAATATTCCGGACCCCTTTGAGCCGCCCAGCCGGGTTGGAATCTTCATGGCCGGCACACAACCTGTTCAAAACCCCGCCGCTGGAGCAGGGGGCCCTGCGCACTCGCCGGCTCAGGAGCTAATGGATCTCACAGATAAGATGACGGCCCTATTAACTGCCACGGTTGTCTCGGTGGATCAAGCTCAACATGATGCAGAAGTGGCACAGTTAAAGCTGGATATAGCACGAGCCAAGGAGGATCTAGCAGCGGAAGGGATCAGGATGGCTGCAGAACGGGCGGCTCTAGACGCCCAGACTCAACTGATTCAGGCGCAGTCTTTCCGGCTCACGATGGATCAGAACGCATCCAATGAGATCATGAGAGGGAGGCATCAGAAGGCTCAATCTCGACTCCCTCTGGTTTACGATCCTCGAAACCTCTTCAACACGCCTGGGGCAGGGCCCAGCAACCCGCCAGAAATCACGGCACCCGGGGCTGGAACGCCGGTTCAGCCGCAAGTGATGGGGCCTCCCCGTGTGAATACTGCCCCACCTCAGTATGTACCAATACCACCGGGTCACTATTCCAATCCGTTGGAGAACATGATCGCTGCGGCAGTGCGACTGGCGGCTCTCCCAGTAGAGGGCGACTCTCCGACGGCGGTCGAAACCCACCGGGTCAGAGAACTTCTGCAGACGGCTCTGGCACAACAGGAGGCATATTCATATAGCCGGGACAGGATCCATTCGACCCCTCGCCCAGGCCGGAGCCCAAGTTATAGCAGACACACGGTTTCAGCGACCGGCTCAAGCAACGTCCGGCGCCATGACTTGCCGGCTGGCCATGACCCGGCGCATAACGGAGTTTTTAACGCAGTAGACCGAGACAGAGCACGTCAAGAGGCGGAGCAGGCGGCTCAGCTGACGGCTTACCAACCCCTCCCGGTTTATCCAACGGCCTCTATGGAGGCATGCATAGCTACGAGGACCGGAGGTGTCCCCTGTCTGGTACCGGCTCTCTGTAACGAACGTCTGCCCAAGGATTTCAAAGGACCTAGGAAGGTACCTAATTACACGGCGGATTTACAGCCCGGAGCATGGATTGAGAGCTACGAGATGGCTATGGAGTTGCTGGAGGTCAGCGAAGCGGCAATGGCCAAATACTTCACCATGATGTTGGATGGGACTGCCCGCACTTGGTTGGAAGGGCTGCCACCTAATTCTATCGGGTCATGGGCAGAGCTAAAAGCCCGGTTCATCAAAAACTTCAAAGATACATTCAGGCAATCTATGTCAATTGTGGATTTGACTAACTGCAAGCAACAAGAGGGCGAGTCTACAACCCATTGGGTACGCCGGGTCAAAGAGATAATACATTCATCTGATAAGATGGATGCCGGCTCTGCAGTCTTAATGTTGGAGCAGAATTGTCGTTTTGCACCCCTGAAGATGAAGCTCGGGCGGCTCAAGCGCGATTGCAATGATATGGGTACGCTGATGGCGGCTCTGGTCAAGTACGCCGACTCTGATAGTACCAAGGATCCTGCGTCCGATGATGAAAGGACAGTGAAGGGAAAAAAGAATGGCAACGGCAAGGGCCCTCAGCATAACCCAGCGAACCAGGGAGGTAACAAACGTAAGGCTGATGGCAGTATGGAGTTTGTGGCCAACACCAATGCGCAGGGTAACAACCACCGCGATCCGGCGGGTCAGGCCCGACGCTTGAGCAATTGTTGAATGAGCCCTGCCCAAGGCATGGCTCTAGGGAGAAGCCGACCACTCATCTATGGAAGGACTGCGCAATCATGAAAGCCTTCAAAAATTCCAACGCTTTTAATGGCAACAATGGGCAGGGCGGTGGCTTAGGCGGCGGCGGCTTTCATGGCCCGGGCGGCGGATCAAATTCCA
Source organism: Aegilops tauschii subsp. strangulata (assembly GCF_002575655.3). Lineage (NCBI taxonomy): Eukaryota > Viridiplantae > Streptophyta > Magnoliopsida > Poales > Poaceae > Aegilops > Aegilops tauschii. The sequence goes on along the minus strand of NC_053041.3, from coordinate 553,431,142 downwards.
ATCCTTAGAATTTCCAAGGTAATCAAGGAGGTTTTAATCAGCAATCTAGCCAGGGTAATCAGCAGCAGCAGCAGGGGGGATACCAGACCAATCCAAAGCAGCTCAATAGTGGACAGTATCATGTGTTTACTACTTGTCTGTGCAAGCGAGACCAGAAGATTCATAAGAGGGCTGTGATTGCTGTTGAGCCGGCGGTTCCACATTATTTGAGATGGTCTGAGCAGCCTATTGTGCGGAGTAGGGAAGATGACCCTCCCGGGGTTGATAATCTGGGTCACCTGGCCTTGGTGGTGGCTCCTCAGGTTGGAGGGTATAAATTCACTAAGGTGCTCATGGACGGAGGCAGTAGCATCAACATCCTCTATTATGAGACCTTCCGTCGTATGGGGTTGACTGGTAAAAACCTCAACCAGTCCAACACTATTTTCCATGGCGTGGTGCCCGGTAAGTCGGTGTATCCAGTTGGTAAGATCGAACTGGAAGTAGCCTTTGGAGATGAGTACAACTAAAGGGCGGAAAAACTGACTTTCGTGGTGGTTAAAATAAGAAGCCCGTACCATGCTCTATTTGGGCGGCCGGCTTACGCCAAGTTCATGGCGCGGCCGTGTTACGTATACTTGCAGCTAAAGATGCCGGGTCACAATGGGACCATTACGGTTCACGGCAGCCGAAAGATAGCTTTGGAGTGCGAGGAAGGTGACGCTGCTTACACTGAATCTGTTTGTGCAACAGAGGAGTTGAAGTTTTACAAAGATAATGTTGACCCGGCAGATATGACGTCTTTGAAAAAGCCAACCACGGAGCATGAGCCGGTAATGAAATTTAAGTCGGCCGATGAGACTAAACTTGTTGACTTTGTTCCAGGTGACTCGTCTAAGCAGTTCAGCATCAGTGCCAATCTGGATCCGAAATAGGAAGGCGCGCTCATCGAGTTCATCCGTGAGAACAGGGACATCTTTGCATGGAAACCCTCTGACATGCCGGGTGTACCAAGAGAACTCGCTGAGCACACTCTCAATATTGATCCGAAATTTAAGCCAGTCAGGCAATTCCTCCGGCGGTTTAATGAGGAGAGGCGGAAAGCCATTGGTGAGGAAGTAGCCCGGCTCTTGGCGGCCGGGTTTATCGTGGAAGTCTTTCATCCAGAATGGTTAGCTAACCCGGTGCTCGTGCTCAAGAAGAATGGCACCTGGCGTATGTGTGTGGACTATACGGATTTAAACAAGGCTTGTCCGGCTGATCCTTTTGCTCTCCCTGTATTGATCAAATTATTGATGCTATGGTAGGTTGTGAACGTTTAAGTTTTTTGGATGCTTACTCTAGATACCATCAGATCAAAATGGCAGTTAAGGACCAGGAGAAGACGGCGTTCATCACTCCCTTTGGAGCCTTCTGTTATGTGTCTATGCCTTTTGGGCTCAAGAGCGCACAGGCGACTTACCAGCGGTGCGTGCAGAATTGTCTCCATAATCAGATTGGGCGCAACGTTCATGCTTATGTGGATGATATTGTGGTAAAATCCAGAGAGAAGGAAACCTTGGTAGATGATCTGAAAGAGACCTTTGATAATCTCCGGGTCTACAAGATGATGCTTAATCCGGCTAAGTGTGTTTTTGGTGTTCCTGCAGGCAAGCTCTTGGGTTTTCTGGTTTCTCACAGAGGCATTGAAGCTAACCCGGAGAAGATCAAGGCAATCACCTCTCTGGCTAAGCCGGTGTGCATAAATGATGTCCAGCATCTGGCGGGTCGCATCGCTGCTTTGAGTCGGTTTATAAGCCGGTTGGGCGAGAAGGCCAAGCCACTATATCAGATGATGAAGAAAACAGATGACTTTGTCTGGAATGATGCTGCTAATGCGGCTTTTGAGGATTTGAAAAGGCAGCTGGCTGAGCCGCCAGTCCTTGCTGCTCCTATCGATAAATAGCCCTTGTTGTTGTATGTAGCCGCTAACACACGAGCCGTCAGTGTGGCTGTGGTGGTGGAGCGTAAGGAGGCGGGTAAGGAACATCCGGTTCAGTGGCCGGTTTACTACGTCAGTGAAGTACTTATTGAGTCTAAGCAATGGTATCCACATTGGCAGAAGCTTGTTTATGGGGTGTTCATGGCAAGCCAGAAGCTTAAGCATTATTTCCAGGGCCACCCTATCACTGTGGTTAGTTCTGCTCCCCTAGGAGATATCATCCAAAACAGAGAAGCCACAGGAAGAGTTGCTAAGTGGGCCATAGAACTCGGGCCTCATGGTCTAAAGTACATGCCACGCACTGCTATCAAATCCCAAGCATTGGTGGATTTCATCAACGATTGGACGGAGCTGCAGGTGCCTGAAGAGAAACCGGATAATACATACTGGACTATTCACATCGATGGGTCGAGGCAATTGGAGGGCTCGGTGGCTGGAGTCGTGTTAGCTTCCCCTCGAGGGGACAAATTTTGTTACGTCCTACGGTTGATATTTCCCTGTACTAACAATGCAGGTGAGTACGAGGCCTTGCTCCATGGTCTTCGGATGGCAAAGGAGATGAGCTTAAGCCGGGTAAGATGCTTTGGTGACTCAGATTTGGTGGCCCAACAAGTATCAGGCAAGTGGGATTCCAAGGACCCCCTCATGGCAGCTTATCGCCGCGAAGTTGATGCCATTGCTGGACATTTTCAGGGTTACCAAGTAGAGCACATTGATCGCAGAAAGAAAGAGGCAGCTGATGAATTAAGCCGGCTGGGCTCTCAGCGAAAGCCGGTGCCGCCTAATACTTTCTTGGATACTCTGCATAACCCTTCTATCAAGTTGCCTACAGAGGAAGACTTGGTTGTTCCTGACCCGGAAGCACAGTTGGTGGCGGCTCTCCACGTTATCCCAGATTGGACAGTACCATACTTGGCTTATATGAACCGGGGAGAATTGCCTGAGTATGAAACTTTGGCCAGACAAATAACCCGGCGGTCTAAGTCAATGGTAATTATCAATGGCGAGCTGCATCATCGCAGTGTCACGGGAGCTTTTCAGCGTTGTGTTTCCTCTGGGGAAGGTCAAGAAATTCTACGTGAGATTCACGAGGGGGATTGTGGCCATCATGCCGGCTCAAAATCCCTTGTGGCCAAAGCTTTTCGCCATGGTTTTTATTGGTTGACGGCTCATGCTGATGCAGAAGACTTGGTCAGTAAGTGTGACGGTTGTCAAAAGTTCTCAAGACAGGCTCACGTGCTGGCTCAAGAGTTGAGGATGATTCCAATCACTTGGCCGTTTGCGGTCTGGGGGCTTGATATGGTTGGGACTTTCAAAAGGTCCAAGGATAAAAAGACCCACCTCTTGGTGGCGGTTGACAAGTTCACAAAGTGGGTAGAGGCAGAGCCAGTTAGTAAGTGTGACGCAGCCACGGCGGTCCAGTTCATGAAAAATGTGATATTTCGCTTTGGTTTTCCACACAGCATTATAACTGACAATGGTACCAATCTATCAAAAGGCGCCATGGAGGAATTTTGTCAACGAGAGCATATTCGGCTTGACGTTTCATCAGTGGCTCACCCTCAATCCAATGGTCAAGGTGAGAGAGCCAATCAGGAAATCTTGAAGGGCATCAAGCCCTGGCTTTTGGTCCCTTTGTAACGGACGCCAGGTTGTTGGGTGGAGGAGTTATCCTCCGTATTATGGAGCATCAATACTACTCCTAACAGGTCTACGGGTTACACGCCTTTCTTCATGGTTTATGGAGCTGAGGCGGTCCTCCCTAGCGACATCCGTCATGATTCGCCTCGAGTGGCGGCTTATGTCGAGGCGGATAATGAGCAAGCGCATCAAGATGCTCTTCACTTGTTGGACGAACAGCGTGACATAGCAGCAGCTCGCTCGGCGATTTACCAACAAGACCTGCGCCGCTATCACAGCTGCCGGGTTAAGTCCAGGGTCTTTCAGGAAGGTGATTTGGTGCTCCGGCTCATCCAGGATCAGACAGATGCACACAAGCTATCCCCACCTTGGGAAGGGCCCTTTGTGGTCAGCAAGAACTTGCACAACGGGTCATACTACCTTATCGATGTTCGGGAGCACAAAGATTCACGTAAATCAAAGGAGGAGACCCGCCGGCCGTGGAACATAGCTCAGCTTCGGCCTTATTACACTTGAGCCACCGGCTCTCACAATGTACATATTTCTATAGCCATGTATATATTGTGATAAATAATAAAGCAGGACCTCTATCCTTTTTTCCTCCAAAAGGTAAATGTATCATGGTTACTTTCATTGTAATACTACATGGTCACTTGGAGGTTGATCCGGCTTATGATAGTATTCGAATCTAGCCGTTAAAAATATGATCACTTGGGGGCTTCCTGTTCAAACATAGGTCGTATTCGAACCAAAGAGAACATAGTTGTCGATACCCACTTGATTGGCATATTGCCGAGCTCATTGGGGAGTTTTTCTTGATCATATTTGGATCATAACTCAACCCCCTTTGGGAACCGACGTGGATTGTATTCGAATCAGCGTCGTTAAACAACTCTCAAGGTCATTTGGGGGCTTCTTGTTCAAACATAGGTCGTATTCAAACCAAAGAGAACATAGCTGTCGGTACCCTCTTGATCGGCAACGCCACAGCCACTGGGGGCTATATGATCGCATTCGAATCTTAGCTTAATCCCTTTGGAACGGTTCTCTGGTCGTATTCGAATCAGAAGCCCCTAAATTTTTGAGATCTCTTGGTTTGCAAACCAGTTCTTTTGATGATGTCAAAAGTATTCAAGGGTGGTTCTTATTCCGCCGGCTTAACCTTGATTAATAATGTTGATAGCACATAATAAGCATTATATGTGCTGGTGAGCCGGAGTCGAGTTCTCAACCTCATTATTCGGGTTACATAAACCGGAAGTGTACTTGAAGGCTCGCAGGTATGCTGTTATGGTTATCTCGAAGATATAATTGAGACTTTGATTCATATTCTGGGTTATATGTAAAATGTATAACTCTCCATGCGGTAGCCGCCTAGAGACTTGTGATTTGTTTTCTATGTAGGACAATTAAAGACAGATCTTTAAACTTAAGGAAAGCAGAGGATCAAACATAAACCGAAAGAATATAAAAGGGCAGTTTAAATAGGTTTAAGCGCTACGCACGTGCATGATGGCACGACAAAACTAAGTGTTCGTCCTACTCTATTACAGGGCTCCCCGAGTCCAAAAGGTGAGGCATTGTTTTTAAGACATAACCATGAGCCGCCTAAGAAATCAAAGGTGCTTGTTGAGTTGAAGCTTCCGGCTCATCCCTCTCCGCTCCTCCGGCTGTTCCCATGTCCTGGAAGGTTGATGATTTCTAGTCAATGCCACTCAAGGCTTCAAATTGAGCTTCATCATCAATTAACCCGGCTGGGTCAACTTCAGGGGCGAAGGTATGCTTACGAGTCGGAGGAATCAGGCTGACTGCTTCATAACGAGGTGTTGGGATCCTCTGATTCTCCGCGTCATAGCCCGGTTGATATTTGGCAAGGTCTGTGTCATTACCAATTAAAGTGGCCACCGGGCGTACACTCTTCACACAAGCGGCGAAGTCTTTCTGGTCAAAAGGAGTGCCGTCTTCCTTCAAGCTAGGATACCCAAGGGCGATGTCGGCCGGGTCTAGCTCCGGAAGAAACGCCTTGGCCTGGCTTAGAGCGGCTATGGCTCCGGCTCTTGCAGAAGCTCGTCTTAACTCTTGGAAGCATTGAGGAAGCACGGCAAGCCGCCTGAGTACATCCGCCAGATGAGTGGGAACTTCGTTTGACAGAGCCACAACGGCTAAGGCACGTTGTGACCCGGTATAAAGTTGTTCCACCAAGGTATAAACCGCCTTCAGCTTGGTCAGCACGTTCTGGTTGAGATTGGAACTCCTGGGACCTGTATTACAAAGTCAGGTGAGCTGATGGCAACTTAGATACTTATGGAAAATGAACGATGTAAACTAGTTAGAAACTTACAGAGTAACTTACCAAAGATTGCGGAGACCATCTGAGATACATGGCGTTTTAAGCCGGATAGCTCGGCGGTTCTTTCAGTAAGAGTGGCCTCCGCTTGTTCGGCCCGGCTGAGCAAAGCAGTTTTTTCATCCGCCCAGGCTTTTCTTTCTGCTTCAAACTTCATCTTCAGTTTCTCTTGTGCAGATATGCTGACTTCAAATTTGGAGTTGGCTTTTTGGGTTTCACTTTCCTTAGTCTTCAGGTGGTTCTTTAGATCAGAGATTTCCAATTCAAATTTCTTGCAGGCGGCCTGTACAAATTCCTGGTTACAGTTAGGGTGATTATAATGCAACATTAAGTCCCAAGCACTTTGCAAGCAAAGACACTTGGCACTTGGGGGCTAATGTATGCTGAAAAGCTCTATTTACAGTGTCGGTTCATGAAAATAAGTCCCAAGCACTTTGCAGGCAAAGGTACTTGGCACTTGGGGGCTAATGCATAAAGTTGCTCAACTACTTGATTAAAATAAGGTAAGAACCGGTTCAACTATGATGTTTAAACCGGCCCTTGAGTGTTACCAGGTAAGCTGGTTTCTTGCAGTGATTATTAAGCCGGTATTAAGTCTACAACATATTTCATCATAAGTAATAGACTTGGGGGCTGGCATGGTAAGGATAACTATGGAGTAAGCAAGAGAGTCATATCTCAGACTTTTGCTGTATTTGCTTCACCATATCAATTTCCAGGTCTTGGCTGTTGTGCACTTGATTAATATAGCCAGAGACAATATCTCCAATGCTCAGATTAGCATAATCAGTGATGTCCAGCCTGGCCCTACGGCGTTCCAGAAGTTCTTCCTTGGCAGAGCATCTAGCCAACACGGTGGGTCTTCCCGGTTCGACAAACTCGGTCCGGGTGATTACAACGTCCGGGTCATCTGGATGAGCCGGGCTGGGGATCTCTGGGTTATCAGAGCCTTCCATAACTTGTTCATCAGATGGAGCAGTGGCGGTTTCCGGAGCTGGTGCAGATGGCGGCTCATTAGCAGAAGCATCAGGTTCAGTCAGGACCGGCTCTTCGGCCGGCTTATGTTTCTTCGCCCTCTTGCCGGGCTTTACTTGTACACTGAAAGTCAAAGGGTTAGTGCAAAACATGAGTAAGATAAGCACAAAGTAAGCTGATCATCATTACCCGGGTGCGGTTTTGAAAGCCGGCAAGCTAGACTGCATTGAGTCGCCGGAGGAAGGTGAAGTTCCCTGGTAGTTTGAATCAGAAGAATTGAGTGGTTGACGAGTGACACCCGCCAAAGGATGAAAAGGATATAAGTCGGAGATAACCTCAGTCCGGCACTTTCTTGATGCTTCGGGTAAGCCGGAGGAGAGGTCTGCGTCTTTACTGGTCCGGGTCTGCCTCCGGCTCTCATAAATCTGTCGCTTCAAAAGAAATTGAGGATCTTGATAAGCTAAAGGATGTGAAAATCTTACTTTCCGGGTTACTCTTCGGACTTTCCGTCTCGGCAAAGGCTCGGAGTCAGAGGAAATTATAGTTACCTCGTCATTCACTTCATGACTCGTTCCGGTGTCCTCCTGCTGATAATCCATGTCAATAAGATGATTAAAAAAGGAGCCTAAGGAATCAAGAGCTACCTCTGACTCGGAGGTGTCTTCCAGACGAAGCAGGTCTGAGGCGCTAGGTTTGCTGCCCTTCTTACGGGGAGCGGCTCTCCTGGCGGCTTTCTTAACCTTTCTGGCTTTCTTGGCAGCTTCATGGTCATACTTGACCTTCCAGAATTTATCATTAGCCTGTAAAATACAACAATGGTTTTTGAAGTTAAGACGAAATCGTTAAAATGGAAGGTGAGGTGTTCAGGTCAATAGTTTACCGCTGGGGCCGGGTTAGCCTTGCAGAAAGGACTTAAGCCTGTTCTGCCGCAATCTGCCAGGCTCTCGTTCAGAAGAGACTTGGCCTTGTCATCAATGACGTCCTCAGGTAAGTCGTTGGGACTGTGCCGAAGAGGATCATCCTTCCGGCCCGTATAATCGCACATTAAGCCGGGGCGGCGGCGTAAAGGAATCACCCGCCAGGCAATCCAGACCCGGACCAGATCAATGTCATTCAAGCTGTTCCCCAGAAGAGCTCTGATCTTGTTAATGGTGGGAGTAAGTGGCTGACGTTCAGCTTGAGATAGTTTATCTGGCAAGGGGTGATTTGATTCCAGACGCAGGGCGCGAAAGCCGGGCAGTGGATTCTCATCAGCCGAAGAAGTGTCTTGGCAGTAGAACCATGTCTGGTTCCAGTCCTTCGGGTGGCTTGGCGGCTCAGCATAAGGAAAGAGACAATCTCTCCGTCGTTGGATTGAGATTCCACCGAGCTCCAGGCTGGGCCCATTGGCACATTCATTTTGGCGGTTCAGATAGAATAACTCTCTAAAGAGTAGCAAGTTGGGCTCTTCTCCAAGGTATACCTCGCAGAACACTTGGAAGTTACAAATGTTTGACACGGAATTGGGTCCAATGTCTTGAGGTCGCAGGTCGAAAAAGTGCAGAACATCTCTGAAGAATTTTCAGCTGGGAGGAGCAAAGCCCCAGCTCATGTGATCAGCAAATATGACAACCTCTCTGTCCTTGGGTTGAGGTCTCTCTTCGGACGGGCCAGGAGCACGATAGGACATGACCTCTTTCTTGGGCAGGTAACCCGTTTTCACGAAGTCAGCTAAGGTGCTATCAGTAACGTTGGATCTAACCCAGTTGCATGTAATGGGCGCCTTGGGAGCCTTGGGCGGCATTGCGAAGGATGGAAGCCTACGACAAAATAAAATTTCCGGTTCAAATTTAAGCCGGAGGAAAATTTCGGTTCATTATTTAAGATGGCGGCTTATGAAGGGGCCTAATGATATATGGCCAATTGTGTCAGGTTATTTAAGCCGCTATGGATATCGTGAGCAATTAAGTTATTTGACTCTGTTATGGATGACCCGGAATATTCATGAGGCATCGCCTTTTTTAAGCCGGTGACATGAGCCGCCATAGCTAACAGATGCAATTTTTGCCTAAGTGTTGCACAAACAAGTTTCGCAGGTTGCAGTAATTATTTTGGATCAAACGGTTGTCCAGAAAGGAAAATTTTCTAGACCTAAAAACTGGCACGGAGAAGTTCATAAGTTCTAATGAGGTCTTTTTGCAAGCAAAGGGGATCTGCTAGTATTGGAAATGGGTGCGAAACCACTACCGCAGGAGTTCTGTACTGTTTTTCGAATCAAGAGAAGTCGCGGTGGAAGAACTATAAAGAACTGAGATGAACTACGAAGAACAGGGAAGAACACGGAACCCTAATGCGGATCTGATGTTTGAGAAGAAGAGGACTTACAGTTGCAGGTTCACTGCGGAGAGTCGCCGCCGTTCTCTGGACTAGCTCAGGTTGATGCAGCGACCAAGGCTGAGGAAGACGAGAGGCGCGGCGGCGGCGGCGGCAGAGCTCGGGCTCTAAGGTGTTGAGAGGAGGAAGACGATGGAAAGGGAAGAGTGAGAGAGGACCCGGTCGGGCCTATTTATAAGGGACGGCTGTTAAGTGGGCGCGAGAAATGAGGAGGCTAAAGACATGATTATCCAGCTGCTGAGGCGCCTCGATTTTCGGGATAATTATTAAAGATAAGGATGCGTTGAGATACGTTGGGCAGAACGTGCATTAATGGCGGATGACGTCACGGCGGGTTACCAAGAATCCAGAGGATAACGTCATGGCGGGTTATAACCTTCGCGCAAACAGAAGCCGGAAGATTTTCTCTTAAGGTATTGAAGATTGACATGAACCGGATCAAATCAATCTGGGGCCTAATGTTGAGGATATAGCTACTGGTGTAACCCGCCCGAGATGGGCCGGGTTACGTTACGACGGCTCTTCATTCAGAAGCCCAAGGACAGGTTAAGGATAGCGGTTTAGTAATAGGTCTAAGGCCCGGAGGCGACTTAAGGCCCGTAGTGGTAAACCGCCGTTGTGGCATGACTTGTAGTGTAAGGCAAGAATAGTTAAGAGTCCGAGCCGCACACAGTTTATGAGCCGGCCGGGACTCTGAGAGCCGTTGGGCGTTAACCTTTCTATATAAAGGGACGACCCGGCGGCGGTTGAGGGCAAGTAACATAAGATTGGTAGCCAGGCATAGCGGTTTATCTCCCTGGTCATCGAAACCCCAAGTAATTCCACCTCAACTGGAGTAGGCTTTTACCTTCACCATAAGGGGCCGAACCAGTATAACCTTCGTGTCCTTTGTCCCGTTTAACCGCTTTAAGCTTCCTAGCTGTGATGGCTCCACGACTAAGTCCTTGCACGAGGACATCTGCCGTGACAATTCCACGACAGTGCTCCTGCTCGAGAGGTTCCTCAGGCATGATGAAGTCTTCGTTGCTGAGGCTCGCCTCCTCCTCGGGGAGCAGATGGTAGCTACCATCCTCCGAGTCTTCTTCTATGGCCTGTTCGTCAGGGCTGACTTGCCCATCTTCCCGATTGTCTTGTTCGGCAGTTTGTTCATCGGGTTCTTCTGTGTCTTCGGCACCATCAGGAGTGTTGTCGTCTCCTGTGCCTGCGTTGTTGTCTCTGCTGCGGCGCGATTTAGAGCGGCGCCGCTGACGCTGGCGCTTTGGTTGTTTCTTACGAGGGTCCTCCTTCGCTGGGTTTTCCTTGTCATCGCCGCTATTATTTTTCGGCGTATCTACCATGTATACGTCATATGAGGAAGTGGCCGTCCATCGTCCAGTGAACGGTGGATTTTCGGCCTCCTCGTCTCCGGCATCGTCGTCCATACCGTCGATGTCTTCGGAGTCATAGTCAAGCGTGTCGGTTAGGTCTTCGACAGTGGCTATGAAGTGGCTGGCGGGTGGGAAGCGAAATTGTCCCCCATCATCAGCCTCCAGTTCAAACCGGACATAATTCGGCTATGAGTCCCCCGCCAAGGACAGATTTCTTAATGAATTTAGCACATCGCCCAAGGGCGAATGCTGGAAGATGTCTGTGGCGCTGAATTCGAAGATCGATAATCGATCAAGTTAGGTGTCCGCGGACTCACATGGTTCGGAACTTATAGCTGGAGACGAGTCCGGAACTCCGGTGACACAGATGTCGGGTGATGTTAAGACTATGTGCGGCTCCAACGTCGCGGAATCTACGACCTCCATGGCAGGGTTGAGCCTCCCGTCCTCGGAGGGTGCGGTCTGCTCCGGATCTAAAGCCAGAGCAGTTACGGAAGCCATCTCCTGGATGCGGTCCGATGACAGATCTAAGTCATGTTCATCGGGGCGACAAGGGGCGTTCGCCACGGTCTCAAATCCGTTAAAGATCAAGTCTCCACGTAGTTCAAGCTTCCGAATCTGACCTGATGTCCAGGGGCGTAGCTATCGATCTGCTCCAGATGGCCAAGCAAGTTGGCCCGCAGTGCAAAGCCACCGAACACGAAGATCTGTCCGGGGAGGAAGGTTTCTCCTTGGACAGCATTGTCGTTGACGGTTGAAGGGGCCATCAAACCTTTTGGGGACGGCACAGTGGAACTCTCAATGAAAGCACCAATGTCGGTGTCAAAACCGGCGGATCTCGGGTAGGGGGTCCCGAAATTTGCGTCTAAGGTCGATGGTAACAGGAGACAGGGGACACGATGTTTACCCAGGTTCGGGCCCTCTCTATGGAGATAATACCCTACTTCCTGCTTGATTGATCTTGATGAATATGAGTATTACAAGAGTTGATCTACCACGAGATATTAATGGCTAAAACCCTAGAGGCCTAGCCTATATGACTATCGTTATGTATATCTCCCCCGGACTAAGTCCTCCGGTTTATATAGACACCGGGAGGATCTAGGGTTACACAAGGTCAGTTACAAAGAAAGGAATCTACATATTTGGTCTCCAGGCTTGCCTTGCACGCCAAGGAGAGTCCCATCCGGACACGGGTGCAGTCTTCGGTCTTCGCATCTTCACAGCCCATCAGTCCAGCACATGGCTAACAGGCCGGACGCCCAAGGACCCCTTAGTCCAGGACTCCCTCAGGTACTGCGATGAGGCAAAAAAATATTTTCTGAATACATAATTGTACGTGCATTGCAACAGGTTATCGGATGAGGCCAATCAACAATAGTACACTATTTGTACTAGCTTCACATGCTGCACTATCTCTACGTCTACGTACGTAATACAACAAGTTTTAAACTTGAGACCAGCCACCCATCCTCACAAAGAACATTTTTAACCTAGCACAGACTCCGGGAAATTTGGCCACAGTGTGAGGTGGGCCATATGTTAATGTGTTCGCTGCACGTAACCAACACCTCGGATCCTCGATACTACTACTATAAGTAGTAGGAGTAGTAGGGTGACATGGGCCAGAACAAGCATTCTCGTCCAGGAGTACGGCACATGCCACCAGCATGACTTCCATCTGACACCATATTTCTTGGAGTCCGTGCTACAGCCATCTCTTCTCCCTCTTGTTTTCTTAGCCATCACACGGTGGGCGGGGTGGGGGTTTGCCGATAGTCGGTTTCCTCAACTGCGGTCCCACTTGTAAGGCCAACTCCAATGCACGACCCCAAACGGACCTCCATTTTGCCCGGACTCTGTCCGTTTGGGTAGGGCAATGGGGTCGTGTCCGGGCCATTTCTTGGATGCGGGGGCCGTGCGCCGAACGCGCGGACGCATCCCGGCCGCGTACATTTTTCTTTGCAAACACATATCTTTTTTTCATCATTGATTTTTTGGTACATGGAAATACATCACCAAAATGTTGAATAGAAAAGCAAGACCAAAGAAAACAAGAACCACAAGAATACATTTTAGAAGATATCTAACTTCCATAACTGCTCCTGTAAGTTGGATTAGTGCCTTCTCGATGCATTCATTATTGATCTGCGGAGGCTCGATCTTGCATGCTTCTTTCTTCTTTGAGTGTAAAGAAGTAGACATGTCTAGCCTCTATTCTATCAACAAGTGCACTAGTCTCATCTCTAGCCTCTATGCTAGCTAAAAGTGCTAGAACATCTACTAAATTGCGCTCTATCAATATATCGTTGTACTCTTCTTCCCAATACCAAAACTTGCATCCATTCTACACAATAAAATTTTAAGTTAGCACAACTAGTCTAATCCGAGAGCACAACTGAAGATTTGGTCGACTTCTTCCTCCTTTTGCCGACATGTGGGACATCCAGCATCCAGGTCGTGTTATGCAAGAAAATAGAGTGGTAGTTGAAGCCACGTGATGTGCATCTTGGGTTAAACTGTAAATAGAATCTTACTACTCTTGAGTAACTCCAAAAGCGGCCACCGAAGATCTTTGTTGGATTTGTTTTTCATCGCCAGCACATGGAGGTGAAAGATGTGCAGGTTCAATGGGTCCTCTTGCGTTTTCACTGACATGTGGGACCGCACATGAGCAAACAGACGATGGGCTCCGAGCGTCTGCTGGCTGGCTGAGAAGAGAGATAGAGGAGGGCTGAGCACGGACTCCAGGAAATTTGTTCTACGTAACCAGCACCTCGATATAGTGGGGTGGCATGGGCCATAACTAGCATTCATGTATAGCAGTACGGCACATACCACCCACACGAGTCCCATCCGACACCAATTTTCTTGGAGTGCGTGCTACAGCCATCTCTTCTCCCTCTTGTTTTCTTAGCCATCACACGGTGGGCGGGGTGGGGGTTTGCCGATAGTCGGTTTGCTCAACTGCGGTCCCACTTGTAAGTCAAAATGCAATACAGCTCGCATTCCCCCTTGTGCGGCATGCCGGACCAACCGTGTGGGGGTGCGACGCGAACACGGTAGGCTTTTCCTTTTGAAATTGTAACTTCTAAAATTTGGTTCTACTCCATGGCGCGACCGATAGATAGAAATAACGATTTTCCCTAGAGTAATGAGAAGTTTGGTTCAGGCGCGGTTCATGCATGGAGTACGTACGAAAATTATGAAGTTGATGCGAAAGGTAAGATAATTACTAGTAGTACCATATACTACTACATGGATTTGACGGAAAGATAAAGATACATACGGATCCATCAACGACATCCTCACGCCCTAGTGCACCGGGTCACCAACCGACGTGTGAGGAGCAGCGGCATTGGCGGCAAGCTCAACGTGCTTCTGAACAATGCCGTCCAAGGTTGCCCTGCGGTCCAAGAAGGCCAGCGTCCCATCGTCCTCCTCTTGCATGTAGTAGTCCTTGTGGACGAATTGCGCGTAGACGTGGGTGATTATGTCAATGGTGTCTTGCTGCGCCAGGTGCTGCACGGCGAGCGCGACCTCGAGGTGGACATTCTCCGGCGCAACGGTGGGCAGTCGCAGGGCCACCAGTGCGTCGAAAAGGTTGTCACCATAGATGACGTTGAGGGTGGCGGGCATCGCAGAGCCTGGGCGCGTGGGCTGTAGGCGTACGTCAAGGTCGTCCGCGAGCTTCTTGATGACGGTGAACTTGTCGAGGAAGCCGACGAGGACCTCGTCGAACAAGGAGACGAAGCTGTCGTCCAAGCGGCCCCTCGCCCTGGCGGCCTCAAGCACTACCTGGAGACGTTCCTTGGTGCCGAGCCGCAGGCCGACATCGTGGACCATCTGGCACAGCCGGCTAATGCTCGCGCTCATCGCCTCCATGGGTCTAGCTTCTAGTCAACTGATCTTGCGATTGGAGTGATCACTCTTGCCCTTGGGTGCGTAGGTGCGTAGGATTTCGTAGATTGGACTGGCGGGAGCCTTTATATGAGAAGTGTAGACTGCGTTGAATTCACGTGCGTGTTGGCCATCTACTCCTCGCCCCTCTACTACACCAGCTTTGGCTGTATGACAGGTTGGCCATCCACCCGTTGGGCCCACGTGTCATACACCCAAAGGCAGGTGCAGTAAGTCAATGAAGCTGCGTCCCCCTCCGTGCCAGTGCAGTATAGTCATCTCACCGGACCTCTAGTTGGGGCCAAACGAGAGAACTTTGATGTTTACTGGTTTATTGGTCCCCTTTGCATTTTGCGCCAAGTTTTGACCATTGATTTAACTAATAAAATGTTAATGCATGTAACCAAAAATGTTGTGTAAGTCACCTTACGAAAACCAAATAATCCCAAAACACTTAGGCACGGTACATTAACTCCCTCCTCGTTTCTTATTTCGTGACATATCAACCAATGAGAGATGTGTGCCGTGCATTCTTTCAATGACTTGAGACTATCAAACATCACATGCGGTGGTTAGCTCATTGCATGTAATCCTATTAAGTAGCAAAAAGACATTAAGTTATCTCGCCGATAGGAATAAAACAATATACCATGTATTTACTTACAGAGGGAGTAGTACATTTTTTGTGACATGCATTACTAGATACACTACAACAAAAACGCACCTATAGCAACGCATATGTACCAACAAAACCATAACATGTGTTGTTTGTTCCACCTCCCACCTCCCAGCCCTCCCACACTTTGAGCCAAACTCCCCGTACCCACCTCTATCAGGCGTCAAACATGCAGAAAAAATAAACTTTTTATCAAACATCTACTCCGTACTCCGCATCTCCCTCTCGCCTGCTTCCCCTTTCTCGCCCAACTTCCATGACCACGACACTGCCGCCACCGCCTTCAATTTTTGTGACGATCGTACTGGCGCCACCACAAGCCAGCTCCACCGCGAGCCCCCAGCCTCCATGATGGCCGCAGCAGGCCACCATGCCTGCGGGAGCAGCCGCCGCTGCCGAACTGGCGTGACCAGATCTGGGCCCAAGAGCACACGAGAGCAGCAGCTCCCTGCACCACCGACCACCGCCTCCACCTCTCCGCTGCAAGCAGGCACCAGCGCCGGAGCCCCGGAGGAGCCACCCCGCCGCCGCAGCCGCCGTGGCCCCCACCGCACAGACCACTACCTGCCTCCACGAGGTCCCCCAACTCGTGAGCGTGACGCTTGACTCCGGGAGAAACGGATCTCGCCGGCGGCGGCTCTGTACGGGATTTGGCCGTCGGAGGCTGCTGGTGATGGCGAGAGGGAGGAGGAGGTGGACCCAGCAACATTGTAGGGCCGGTAACAACACGCATCTTGAGAGACATGCACAATTCCTCTGAATCATTGTAATCTTTAACTGTTTATTCTATAAGAGCACGTTCTGGCAAAAATTGATCTGCAATTTCAAACTATTGGTATCACAGGTTTTGGTGGTAACACATGCTCACCTTCAGTTCAAACCAACAACAATGATCATGAACTGGTACCCTGTTTGTTTATTTGGAGCACACACAGATGAATCGTGGTGCACACCATTGCATAGTGTCGAAGTATGGTTTGTAACCTTCCTGTTATATACACAAGTGATTTATTCTTAACCCTAGTGCCATGGGTGGCTGACACGGTTCTCTCGCCAATGGTTTCTAGGCCCACTACCTCGGGTTGCTGCGCTTGGGACTAACGGTGTTGTGCCTCCCAGGCTTCCTATGTCGACGCTTAATCTTGACTGCAGGTTGGATCTGACACAAATTGCGTTATGGGCGCATAATGTAGCTACGGTTCAGTTGTCGATGCTTCCCCCCTTCTGTTTTCAAGATAAAACATGCATTGAACCTATGATGAACTCTATTGACATCTATGCAGGAGCTCCAGGCTGCCACTACATTGGCTTCGGGTTGTCATACCATGAAATCTCCAAGCTCTGCAAATCAATTCCGTGCTGAAGTTGTACTACTCCATGACAGGTAGGTTAGTAGCACAAACTTTCCTGGCCACCAATAAGATATGTGTCGATTGTACCTAATTATATTTTCCACCTGTATATCATCATGTAAATTTTTTTCCATGAATTTTTTGTGCCTACTAGATGTCAGCTAACAGTTTGTCAGTCTCTAAACACTTGGAGTAGCTGTGATTTTGGTATGAAATTTCCAGGTCAGGTTTCAAACAGTTGACTGTAGATGCATAAATAAATAAGATTGTGTTAATATCTTTAGCTTGCCTTGGCTGATTTGTAAGGGATTAACTTGCTTTAATGGCGTGCAGCTTCAGGGCAGATGGATATGTACGGCTTACTACATCATCGGAGAGTGAGGCAACCCATTCGCTTCCTTGATTAGGTATTTTGTACATTCCCATATTTTGCCCAGTACCCTATTTTGTACATTCCTATAGGTTTCGATGTTCAGTTATTGAATGGCATAACAAATGATACAAGATTAGGAAGCTAAAAGGTCACAAAG
This sequence comes from Aegilops tauschii subsp. strangulata, assembly GCF_002575655.3. NCBI lineage: Eukaryota > Viridiplantae > Streptophyta > Magnoliopsida > Poales > Poaceae > Aegilops > Aegilops tauschii. Next base: position 553,414,021 of record NC_053041.3, on the reverse strand, counting down.
ATCAAATTCCTTTGATATATGATATGCCACATTGGCAGCAATGGCTTGTGGGTATTATTCCTTAAAACTAGGTAAGTATTGAAAAAAAACTACAGCACTCATGGATTGAAAAATTAAGTACATTCCCTATAGGTTTCGATGTTCACTATGCATGTCTTGTTTTTCTTTTTTTTGCATGAGTTATTAACGCCAACTGCCCAAATCTGATGATGCGGTTCTTTTTCATGTTGCTCCTTCTACGGGTTCCGAGAATGCACTCATGGATTGAAAAATTCTAACGTATGAAATTGTAGTTCTCAGGTAACTACACAGTTTTGTGTGATGGTTTTCGAGCTGCTGGCATCGATATTTTCTCTCTTAATACATCATAGAAAGCAAACCGAAACATTAGTGCAGAGTCCTTTGGAAATTAGAAATATCCAATTCTTACATAAGTACTTACCATCTAGTTGGTTGTTGAATTCATCTCATTATTAATATAATATAATCTTTGGATAATTGTTAGTAGTAAATACATGTTGATGGTTGTTCATAGTGAACAGGCACATCTGATTGATCAAAGATGCTTACGACACGTTTGGTTCGGCTCCAGAAACGTATTGATTTTATCGTATTGGGAAGCTCTGCTTCCGATTAGTTCTATGGAAAACGCGCTTCGTTTGGTTGGTGCAAATATGTTTCGGTTTTCCACAGCTTCGATCTGGGCATTTTTACTTTCGTGAAGTCCTGTATCAGAAACCACAGCTGCAGAAGACATTGCGGGCGAACCAAACACGATGGTACGGTTTCAGGAAGCATTGGAACTAGAAACCGCTATTTTTCTGCGGACCAAACGCGTCATTAGTGTCTTAATATGAACTCTACTAAGTTATGTCTAAGACATACATAAGCTTATCTCTGTTCTCCCAAACATCTTTTCTTGTACACTTGGTATTTTTATGTGGATCCTTTTCTATACAATGCATAGCATGTGTATTTGTAGACTTCAAATTTTGAATTTATAACTAAATAGCATTATGGTTTTTTCTTTGTAGGTTGATGAGAAGTTCAATACTAGATGATTACTTGGATCCTTGGATAATTTATGCTGATCTTTGGTACTTGGAGGAGAATGAAGACATAGAATTTTAGAAATTTATATCCTGTAAAATGTTTCATTTTCTAGGAAATTGATGTATTCCTAATTGATGATACTTGCATTGCAATGTAACAGATTGTGCCACTGAATCAATATATTAGTTCCATTTCTCCGAATTTTACTGAAGTTGTACCTTGTAGTGTGAGCTCAAAAAAAAGGTGTCAGGTACTGCTATTTGAACAACCTATTGTTATAAATGATTATATATAGAGGTTATTCTGTTTGTGCAAACAACAACGCATAGAAGCGTTGGATGAATCTGTTGTTGGCTTGCAATGCATTATTCTTGAGATTACCAACGGATCTATATATGTTGTTGTAGACCCTTGCAACGCCACCAACGACAACGCATGATAATCCGTTGGTGTAGACCTTAGCAACGCTTATATGGACAAAAGGCAACGCATCAATGCGTTGCTGAAGGGGGGTTCTTGTTGTAGTGATATTGCTAGTCAAATACTAAATCCAGATGGACGTGGTAGTACTACTAAATCCAGACGGTGGTGCTAGTACTAGTAGTAGTACTACCAATGTAGTAGCACTGTACTACCCGTTGGTCAAATTATTACGTGCTGCTCCTTACAGTGAAATGACAAGACCCTACGCCGGAGATGACACCTGAGTATAGGCACCGTGTTCGGCATACCATAGTCAGCCTCACCGTCTGCAGTCACTATCATCATGGCTCTAGACCTAGCCTGCTTACAACTAGCCGTGTTTGACATAATTTCCTGTGCGTAGATGCCCGTGCATTGCACGGAACACCAAGATTGGGGGGTGGACGGCACCCGTGAGCAGCGGCCATCGCGCCAGATTTTTCCATGGCCTTCTAGAAGTGGTGGGGAGGAGATAAGGCTGATTGTGAGAGACAAGGAGTTGTTTGTAAATAGGGAACAAGTGCGGGGATCTTTTTGCAAAACTGGAGAAGTTTTGTTTGTATGCGTCAGATCTAGATCCGACGGCTATTGGTGAAAGATGGCAGGCACAACATCATCACCAACTCAGGACCTGTTTGATTCGCAGGATTTTGGAAACGTAGGAATAGGACACGGCAATATTACAAGTTTCAAACTGATATTACAAATGTTAGGAGTAATGTTGCACCTACGAAGAGGGAATTACTAGGAAGTTTACGTAAGAACTTTCGTTACTTTAGGTGGATGCAGCATTATCGTACAAACAAAAATCCACCGCCCTGACAAGTCACTAATGGGCAAATAAGTTTTCGAGTCTCTGGCCACATAATGTTTCAAAAACAAATTCAGCTTCTGCGGAGACTTTGTCATTTAGCCTTAGATGCTTGCGGTGATCAGCACGCCATTCATTGTTGCGCCAGAGAACGCCAAACCTCATTACCTTGAGCACACTTGCCTCCAGAACAAAAAACCTGGCCAATTTAATCTCAAATGTGCTTCCTCGGTAGTCGATCAAATCAATTTCTATAAGATGTAGATCAAGGCATTCGATGAGATTGTTATAGTGCAGCACATTTTTCACTTTCGGGTCTTTTTTTATCTGCAAAAGAAAAGAACATATTAGAGCAGCTGGCTCTATAAGATTGTCGTGTCATCAAGAGGTACCAATATCATTCGCTCATATGATAGGGTTGGCTGGCTAGTGATATTTTTTCACCCTCTGTCTCTCTGTCTTTCTCTTTCCTCTCATTTACCTAGGAGTACGTGAAGAGCTTGGGCATTTGTTGCCTTCCACTATGTGGCCGATGCCATATTTCGCAAAAGTATGCCACATAATACGCATCGATGTCAAATCAAAAGATTTTGGCACCGCTCTCGCGATGTGAGAGAGTTGGCACCGCTGTGCACACAGACCCACATATATAAACAAATCAATCAAACCAACTACACCAGCCTCTCACTCTCCCAAACAAGTGTTTTTTTATTGCCTCGGTCCTCTCTCTCTCTCTCCCACACAAGTGTTTTTTCATTGCGTGAGTTAATTTGGCACCGGAGCAAAGTAGGTGATCCCGATTGGGGCACCAGGTGAGCAATGGAGGGGCATCGATGCCAAATGCATCACAAGTGAATTTGGCACGTGTTTTGGCCTACATAGTGGAGGGCCGTTATAGCCCACTTTTGTACTACCTCTTATTTAGTATAATATTTTGACCATAGATTTACGTAAGAAAATGCCAATGCATGTCACTAAAAATTACATCATTTGAAATTATGTTCATATACGAATCCAACGATATAGTTCTTAGTGACATGCATTAACATTTTGTCAGTTAAATCTATGGTCAAATTTTGATACTACAAACTAGGAAGAGTAAACCAGGACGGAGGTAGTACTTGCTCTTAGGGTAACCATAGAGTTACTGGAGTAGTCTAAGTTACTTTCCACTATCACTAGCCTAGGCTACTATAGTAGTACAACAACAAAAAAGATGCAGGTGATCACGTGAGAAAAAAATACTAAAAACATTTCTTTTGGTGCACTGTGTAGATGCAGTTTTGAACACTACACTTGTCATCGTAATTTGGGAAAATTACGAAAAAAAATTGAGCTACGTTGTGATTACCGTTTCCTAATAGGAAAGAAGTTTCACCTCGATGAGTAGCTTCTCCGTGCACGAAAAGCATGTAAGGAATCCAACAACTTGATCCAGATTGGGGCCGATAGATTTTATTGCCAAGATCTTCACTGTGCGCATAGACTGGGTCAAGCTTGTGGGCATCATTTTCTGGAAGACAGTCGTAAATACATCAAGAAGAAATTTAAAAATGTGAATTTCAAGAAGACGGAGAAGAAGATGAGTGATGTACCTGAACGATTACGGATCCAATAAAGAGTTTGAAGAATTTGGCAGACGAGTGCACAACACTGTCAATTTCGGTGCGTCAATGACCCTGATTTTTGTTGGACCTTCTAGATCCGATACAAGCAATCTCTCAAGGAAAGGTGCATTCTCAATGACCATAACATGGAACAGCTGGAGTGATCTCTTCCCAATTGATGTCTTGTTGAGGGGCCAGCAAGACACATAAATCCATCGGAGATTCGTCGAGGCGATGTGGAGGCTAATGAACCCGTGGATCTGCTCAAGACAAAGGTACTCGAGCGCAGTACAGCTGCGGAGCAGGTGCTCCATAGCCTTCTTCGAGATGACAACGTCGAAGAGGTCGAGCTGCTTGAGTTGAGGGAGAAGAAGGGTGGGCGCGGCATTAATCTAGGGAAGATAGCAGGAGCTAAAGCTGGCACGGCGCAGCTTTGGCGCAAGGCGGAGCGCGGACGGCGGCAGAGAGCGACATCGTCCAGCTTCAAAGCTGACCTCCTCGAGCTGATCTAGGGCGGGGGATAAGAACCACTCGTCGAACTTGGGTTGGACCTTGCAGTTGGTACTGAACATGCGGATGTCAAGGCGTCTGGCTGGCCCAGGGTGCGATCAAAGGATCTTGGAGACTGCGGCCATGCGTTTGCAATCCCCATCGCAGAGGCAGCTGTCGACGGTGAGGTTGAGGGGGACACGGCGCTAGAGGGGGCGCCACCGCCGGGAGAGCAGGGCAGTCCGCACGGCAAATTTGGTGGGGAGGAGGCCGATGATGACGAGCAGCATGTCGTCGGGGAGGCTGCTGATGAAGTCCAGGCTCGTCGGATGCGGTTTTGGCTCAAGCCGCCTCCGCTTGTTGGCTGCCTCGCCGTCCATCTCAACCGGCGGCGACGCCGGTGTACACGTGTGTTGGTGTGTGTTGTGTGCTGGGTGTGCGCGAGTGCGTCCTTCTGTGCATGCCGCCGCGCAGTGGTGAATTGTGTGCGAGTGCGTCCTTCACACGGAAGAAGTGTGTCCTCAATGCGCCCTCAATTTACTAGCGTGCGGGGTGCTACCCCGAGTGGTTTCAACTTTGTTTACTTCACCGCGTGTCAGATGGGCCTCTAGTTTACTTATTTTCACCCACTGACACATGGGTCAGCACACAAAGATACAGAACACGAGCTGACAAGGCAGCATGTGGACTGGTTGACCAGTCAACTAAACAATATATGGAGCTATACGCTGACACAGTGAGCGTATAATCCGTCGGTATAGAGTGTTCGAGTGAGAGGGGAGGCCCGTGAGAGATAGCAGAGAGAGAAAGAGCTACTCCCTCCGTTCGATAATGTAGTTCCAACATTTTTTTTAAGTCAAACTTTTGAAACTTTGACCAAGTTGATAAAGTAATTACTTATATCTACAATACCAAAGATAAATGATAGTATGAAGTAAGTACATGTTGTGATGAATCTAATGATCGTTCCAGATGTAAATGTTTTTCTCCACATATACCTGGTCAAACTTTTCTGAGGCTTGACTTTTCAAAACATCCATATGCTTATGGACGTGAGAGAGTCCCTAACTAGAGAGAGAGAGAGAAAGTGAAATACAAAGAGTGAGTGAAAAAAGTGTGTGTGCGTGTGTGAAAGAGACATGAACAACACTCGATAAAAGTCGAGAAAAAACGTGTGTGTCTTATGCAAACATATCACACATGCATCTTCGACAACGGAAGCAAGGTGAGGAGATAGTGTGTGGTTGTTTGCAACCGAGAGAGCAAGACCCCTAGCACGTGGCCAAGAGGGGTCTGACAAACAAGGGAGAGAGGTTGAGAGAGACGTACGGAGAAAATGCAGACATGGGGAGGAGAGAGTGTGTGTTTTTCATAGAGAGATCCCCTGGAGATCGTGATGGGACTACATGGGTGGTAGATCGAGTGACAAGGTGTGTGCGCGCGATAGAAGATACCCCGAGAGATATCGAGATAGACATATGGATGGAAGGATACAATACGTGTGTTCTTGATGGCTAGTGAGAGATAATCATACTTAGGGGGAGTGCTTGCGCCTATGATGTAGTGAGGGATTATGGTACTTATTAGGGGGGTGCGTGTCACATAGAGAGAGAACAAGGGCGGAGAGTGTTGGATGGGTCTATATGTATAGCGCGAGCGAGACATGTGTATGCGTGAACCAGGGAGATATAAAGTTTGAGAGAGATTGAGGAGCCCCGATAAGGCTGAGTGGTGCGTCAAATAGCTGAGAGGGGGAAAGAGATATTCCATCTGCTCGATAATGCAGTGCATGTAAATTTTTTAGAAGTCAAACTTTGGAAACTTTGATCAGGTTTACGCAAATGTTATTTATACAATACCAAAGATACATCATACGAAACTACATCTCATGGTGAATCTAATGGTATATGTTTGCCGTTCAAGATGTAAATGTTTTTCTCCACGTACATGGTCAAACTTTGTGATGTTTGACTTTTCAATAAATCAATATGCTATGGACCGAGGAGAGTGCCTAAGTCGAGAGAGATCAAGTGCGTGTGAAAGAGAATGAGTAAGTGTGCAAAAAGAGTATGTGTGTGAAAGAGAAAGTGACAACAAAACGATAAATTAGAGAGATAGTGTGTTTTTTCGTTTCTTAGGTGAACATCTCACGCATGCATCTCCGAGATAGAAAAGCGATGCGAGGAGATACACGAAGATAGCTAGTGTGTGATTTTTTGCAACGGAGAGAGACACCCCTATAACACATGTCCAATAGAGGTCTGGCCAACATGGAACAAAGGTCGAGAGGGACACATGGAGAACATGAATGCATGGGGAGGGCGAGAGGGTGTGTTTGTGATAGAGAGATCCCCTCGAGATCGAGAGAATCATACATGTGAGATGGAGAGAGAACGAGGGAGAGAGATAGAGTTTTAGATGGGCCTATCGAGTGCGAGTGAGATATGCATGTGTATGTGTGACCCAGGTAGATGGAGAGTTTGAGAGAGAGCGGGGTGAGCTCCGAGACGACAGAGTGGTGCGTGAGAGAGTTACGGGCAACGAGCCAAGGAATTTGTGTCCGTATGATTAGTGCACCCAAGATATCTCGCTTGGACTAGAGAATCATACATAGTGTGCGAGAGAGACCTATAGATGGAGTATATATGCATGCGAACTAGAAAGACCCCCCCCCACACACACACAAAGAGAGAGAGAGAGATGGAGAGAAAGCGAGAGGGACCAACAAGGTTTGTGTGTTGGATGCGTGCGACAGAATTGAAGATTGTCGGAGAGAGAGAGAGAGAGAGAGAGAGAGAGAGAGAGCAGGAGTCCGGGAGAGGGGGAGGTCGCGTTTTATGCATCAAATACTGATATAAACCATGTTTCGATATAAACTTGCATTCAAATATTTAAATTGGAGAACATGTTGTCTGCAATCCACACATGAACGGATATATGTGTATATCAAACAAGTTCACTAATTTGACTTTCGACATGTTCATGGAGTACTATAATACTGTACAACATGCTACTCGATTGAGGTGTTCAATTTTGGATTTAGTTCACTATTTTGACCTGGTAAACAAGCTATTTCATTGAATCGAGATATTTCATTTTGGGTTTGATTCCCGTTTTTGAGTGGGTCAACTATTTTTCATATAGTAAATCGCTAGCAACGAGCATGTAAAAACACATTACTCCCGAGCATCATCTCTCCATCTAAAAAAGAAGTGGCAAGCTAATATTTCAAAATTTGATTCGAATCGACTTGGTAAGGTAGACGTGGATGCTCGTTCTCCCAAATTTTGAACGAATCGTTATACGCCCGAGCAAATAAATGGGAGACACAAAATTACCGTCCTATGTGGGACACGCATTAATTGGCCCTTTGTACATCGAGGGTAGGTTCGTAACTTCATCCTAGCGCGCCTTCTCCTCGGCCGAAATGACATGTGCCGAATAATTCATAAACCATGGTCGGCAAAACACACTCTCCTCGCCTGAAATAGCTCGCGCCCACTATTTCAAAACACGCTCTCCTCGCCCGAAATCGCTCGCGCCCACTATATTTCAAAACACGCCCTCCTCGCCCAATGATACGTCTCCAACGTATCTATAATTTTTGATTGTCCCATGCTATTATATTACCCATTTTGGATGTTTATGGGCTTTAGTTTACACTTTTATATCATTTTTGGGACTAGCCTACTAACCGGAGCCCCAGCCCGAATTGCTATTTTTTTGCCTATTTCAGTGTTTCGAAGAAAATGAATATCAAACGGAGTCCAAACGGAATAAAACCTTCGGGAGCGATCTTTTTGGAACAAACGTGATCCAGAGGACTTGGAGTGGAAGACAAGAAACAAACAAGGCAGCCACGAGGGTGGAGGGCGACCCCCCTACTGGGCGCGCCCCCTGTCACCTGGGCCCCTCGAGCGTCCACCGACCTACTTATTCCTCCTATATATACCCATGTACCCCCAAAACATCAGAAGTGACCACGAAAAACTATTTCCACCGCCGGAACCTTCTGTATCCGCGAGATTCCATCTTGGAGCCTTCGCCGGCGCTTCGCCGGAGGGGGAATCGATCACGGAGGGCTTCTACATCAACACCATAGCCCTTCACATGAGTTGTGAGTGGTTTACCACAGACCTTCGGGTCCATAGTTATTAGCAAGATGGCTTCTTCTCTCTCTTTGAATCTCAATACAAAGTTCTCCTCGATCTTCTTGGAGATCTATTCGATGTAACTCTTTTTGCGGTGTGTTTGTCGAGATCCGATGAATTGAGGGTTTATGATCAAGTTTATCTATGAGAAATATTTGAATCTCCTCTGAATTCTTTTATGTGTGATTAAGTTATCTTTGCAAGTCTCTTCGAATTATCAGTTTGGTTTGGCCTACTAGATTGATCTTTCTTGCAATGGGAGAAGTGCTTAGCTTTGGGTTCAATCTTGCGGTGTCCTTTCCCAGTGACAGCAGGGGCAGCAAGGCACGTATTGTATTGTTTCCATTGAGGATAAAAAGATGGGGTTTATATCATATTGCATGAGTTTATCCCTCTACATCAGGTCATCTTTCTTAATGCGTTACTCTGTTCTTTATGAACTTAATACTCTAGATGCATGCTGGATAGCGGTCGATGTGTGGAGTAATAGTAGTAGATGCAGAATCGTTTTGGTCTACTTGTCACGGACGTGATGCCTATATACATGATCATGCCTAGATAATCTCATAATTATTCGCTTTTCTATCAATTGCTCGACAGTAATTTGTTCACCCACCGTAATACTTATGCTATCTTGAGAGAAGCCGCTAGTGAAACCTATGGCCCCCGGGTCTATCTTTTATCCTATAAGTTTTCAATCTACTTTTATTTGCATATTTTACTTTTCCAATCTATATCACAAAAAACCAAAAATATTGTCTTATCATATTATCTCTATCAGATCTCACTTTCGCAAGTGGCCGAAGGGATTGACAACCCCTTTATTGTGTTGGTTGCGAGTTCTTGTTTCTTTGTGTAGGTGCGTGGGACTTTTGAGGAGCCTCCTACCGGATTGATAACTTGGTTCTCAAAAACTGAGGGAAATACTTACGCTACTGTGCTGCATCACCCTTTCCTCTTCAAGGAAAACGAACGCAAGCTCAAGACGTAGCAAGAAGGATTTTTGGCGCCGTTGCCGGGGAGGTCTTCGCTCAAGTCAAGACATACCAAGTACCCATCACAAACTCATCTCCCTCGCATTACATTATTTGCCATTTGCCTCTCGTTTTCCTCTCCCCCACTTCACCCTTGCCGTTTATTCGTCCTCTCTCTCTCTCTCCCAATCTCCTTTCTCTTTCGCTTGTCTTCTTGTGTGCCTGTTTGCCCTTATGGATTTGCCTAAGAACACCGACCTTCATCATAGAAGGTTGGAAGAGATTGAATCAAACATTAGAAGTTTTATGACTTTACAATTTGAGCATAATAATTTCTTCAGAAAGGAGCTTAAAGAACAAAAAGGTTTTATGGGTTATATGAACAAAGAGCTTGATGATATGTCTAAAGAATTTTATGGCTTGAACTCTCAAATTACTCGTCTTGAAAAATCTATAGCCCAAATTTCTGATAAACAAGCTACCTTAGTTAATAATATGGCTGCCAAACCAGAAAAGTTAGATGAAAATAATGATGAGGATCTAAAAGTTATTGATGTGTCCCCAATTAAATCTTTGTTTTGCAATATGAATCTTAATAATGATGGGACAAGAGATGAGTCAACTTTAGTTAAAAGGTGTCCCAATGATTCGGAGTTTTTAGATCTTGATGCTAAATTTGGTAAAAGTGGGATTGGAGAGGTCAAGACTTTAAATAGCATTGAACCCACTAGCTTGGATTTCAAGGAATTTAATTATGATAATTTTTCTTTAGTAGATTGTATTTCCTTGTTGCAATCCGTATTGAATTCTCCTCATGCTTATAGTCAAAATAAAGCTTTTACCAAACATATTGTTGATGCCTTGATGCAATCTTATGATGAAAAACTTAATTTGGAAGTTTCTATACCTAGAAAACTTAATGATGAGTGGGAACCTACTATAAAGATTAAAATTAAAGATCATGAGTGCTATGCTTTGTGTTATTTGGGTGCGAGTGTTTCCACGATTCCTAAAACTTTATGTGATATTCTAGGTTTCCATGATCTTGATGATTGCTCTTTAAATTTGCACCTTGCAGATTCCACTATTAAAAAGCCTATGGGAAGAATCAATGATGTTCTTATTGTTGCAAATAGGAATTATGTGCCCGTAGATTTTATCGTTCTTGACATAGATTGCAATCTTTCTTGTCCTATTATTCTTGGTAGACCTTTCCTTAGAACGATTGGTGCAATTATTGATATGAAGGAAGGGAACATTAGATTCCAATTTCCGTTAAGGAAAGGCATGGAACACTTTCCAAGAAAGAAAGTTAAATTACCTTATGAATCTATCATGCGAGCTACTTATGAATTGAGTGCCAAAGATGGCACCACTTAGATCTATCCTCGCTTTTATGCCTAGCTTGGGGCGTTAAACAATAGCGCTAGTTGGGAGGCAACCCAACTTTATTTTTGTTTTTTGTTTTTGCTTCTGCTTAGTAATAAATATTTCATCTACCTTCTGTTTAGATGTGTTTTTATGTTTTAATTAGTGTTTGTGCCCAGTTAAACCTATAGGATCTTCTTGGATGATAGTTATTTGATCCTGCTGAAAATTCCAGAAACTTTCTGTTCACGAAAACAATTGTTTAAAATCACCAGAACGTGATAAAATACTGATTTCAATTGCAGTAGATCAATAAAAAAATTGTCTAGGTTGTCCTATTTTGGTAGAATTTTTTCAGTTCCAGAAGTTTTCGTTAGTTACAGATTACTGCAGACTGTTCTGTTTTTGACAGATTCTGTTTTTCGTGTGTTGTTTGCTTATTTTGATGAATCTATGGCTAGTAAAATAGTTTATAAACCATAGAGAAGTTTTAATACAGTAGGTTTAACACCAATACAAATAAAGAATGAGTTCATTACAGTATCTTGAAGTGGTGTTTTGTTTTCTTTCGCTAACGGAGCTTACGAGATTTTCTGTTAAGTTTTGTGTTGTGAAGTTTTAAAGTTTTGAGTAAAGATTTGATGGATTATGGAATAAGGAGTGGCAAGGACCTAAGCTTGGGGATGCCCATGGCACCCCAAGATATTCAAGGATAACCAAAAGCCTAAGCTTGGGGATGCCCCGAAAGGCATCCCCTCTTTCGTCTTCGTTTATCGGTAACTTTACTTGGAGCTATATTTTTATTCACCACATGATATGTGTTTTGCTTGGAGCGTCTTATATGATATTAGTCTTTTCTTTTTAGTTTACCACAATCATCCTTGCTGTACACACCTTTTGGTAGAAACCCACATGATAGGAATTTATTAGAATACTCTTTGTGCTTCACTTATATCTTTTGAGCTAGATAGTTTTGTTCTATATGCTTCATTTATACTTTTTAGAGCACGGCGGTGGCTTAATTTTGAAGAAATTGTTGATCTCTCATGCTTCACTTATATTATTTTGAGATTCTTTTAGAACAGCATGGTATTTTCTATGGTTATAAAATTGGTCCTGAAATGATGGGCATCCAAGTTGGGTATAATAAAAACTGTCATAGGAAGTGAATTGGATGCTATGATCAATTTGATTCTTGGTAATTGTTTTGAGATATAGAGGTGGTAATATTAGAGTCATGCTAGTTGGGTAATTATGAATTTAAAGAATACTTGTGTTGAAGTTTGTGATTCCCGTAGCATGCACGTATGGTGAACCGCTTTGTGATGAAGTCGGAGCATAATTTATTTATTGATTGTCTTCCTTATGAGTGGCAGTTGGGGACGAGCGATGGTCTTTTCCTACCAATCTATCCCCCTAGGAGCATGCGCATAGTACTTTGTTTTCAAAGACTTGTAGATTTTTTGTGACGCCCCCGACTCGACCGTACACTAAACATACACGCAAATGTGTACGATCAAGATCAGGGACTCACGGGAAGATATCACAACACAACTCTAGACACAAATCAAAATAATACAAGCTTTATATTACAAGCCAGGGGCCTCGAGGGCTCGAATACAAGCTCGATACACAAGAGTCAGCGGAAGCAACAATATCTGAGTACAGACATAAGTTAAAGAAGGATGCCTTAAGAAGGCTAGCACAAAAGCGACACGATCGAAGAGGCAAGGCCTCCTGCCTGGGACCTCCTAACTACTCCTGGTCGTCGGCGGTCTCCATGTAGTAGCATCCATCAGTGGTGGCATCTGGCTCCAGGGATCCATCATCTGGTTGCATCAACCGGAAAGAAGAAAGAAGGGGGGAAAAGGGGTAGCAAAGCAACCATGAGTACTCATCCAAAGTACTCGAAAGCATCAGATCTATACTAAGTATGCATTGGTGTCAAATGGAAGGGTTGTATCTATGGACTGAACTGCAGAATGCCAGAATAGAGGGGGAAGGCCTAGCCTATCGAAGACTAGCATCTTCAAGCAGCTCCGAACATCTTGCAGCATATATAAGAGTAAAGAATAGCAATTTTAATTAACAAACATGTTGTAACATTAATGCCCAGAGATCCTTCCTCGACTCCCTGCGAGAAAGCAATCCCGGAGCCACATATCTCAAGTATCCATTTGTAGTTGTATAAGATCAGGATATAAGTCTGAACGTCCGTTACCGTGGACATGGCTATTAATAGATAATCTTCCGTGTAGGGGTGCACCATGTTTTCCAACACGCTCGATCACTCTGGCCGGACACACTTTCCTGGGTCATGCCCGGCCTCGGAAGATCAACACGTCGCAGCCCTACCTAGGCTCAGCAGAGAGGTCCCCGCCGGTCTACCTCCTAAGCACTCCGGGGTCTGGGCCCATCACCCGTTGTACTCCGGGTCGTTGCGTGCAGGGCGAGTCCAGGCTCCACCACTACAGGATGGTGCCGGCCCAGCCATGCCGCACTGCTGAACTGGACGTCTGACAAAGCTTCGGCTGGTACCTCGACGCCGAGGCCCATAACTATTCTCGCGTGGTGGTTGGTGCGTAAAGGCCAAAGGCCAATTCAGAACAAATACCCAAACCATAGTGTATTATTAGCTTGCGGAGACAAGCAGAGACTCACGATAATGTGACCCCATCGCCCCGTCTCGAGGAAATACGACAAGGGCTAGCCCGGCCCATTCGGGGGCGGCATGCCGGCCCGGCCGTGCCTCGTAACCATCTTGCGGGTGCTCTCTGGGCCCGCATGACTTTCCCAAGGGTCTCAAGTAAAGTCAAGGTAACCGTGTGTCCAAACATCAAGGGGAAAACCCGAGGAATCACCCCCGGTGGATTCCACTCAATGTAATCATCAAGGTGAATGTAAGAGGGATCACCCTCGAGATTCACACTTGAGGTGTTGAACGACAGAGCCATATCGGGAATGGTGAAAGAGGAAATCACCCTCGATGACCACGACCGAATAGCTACACTACAGAATTATCATCAGGAGTGCGTTATGAGGGATCACCCTCGACACTCGATAGTAGCTCTGCAGAGTCGAGCAACTAAAGGGGCATGATGTGATGTGAGGTGTCGGGCTCTCGTCGTCGATCACGTCGATCGAGGCGTCGATGATGAAGCAGGGGCAACAAGGACAAGTGGGGGTCACTGATGGATCACTAGCCAACCTATACTAAGCAGTTTAGGATAAGCAGGTAGGTAACAAAAGCAGGTACAAAAGCAGGCTATGCATCAGAATAGGAGCAAACCATAACAGTAGCAAAACCTAATGCAAGCATGAGAGAATGGAATGGGCGATATCGGGATGATCAAAGGGGGGCTTGCCTGGTTGCTCAGACAAGAAGGAGGGTCGTCGTCGACGTAGTCGATCACAGTGGCATCAGCAGCGGTCTCGGGGTCTACCGGAGAGAAGAGGGGGAAGAAACAGTAAATACACGCAAACATATGCACAACATGATTATAAACGGGGCTAGAGGTGTGCTAACGCAGCGTTAGGCGATACTAGCGAAGGGGGAAACATCCGGGAAAGTTTTCCCGGTTCCGGACGTCTGTCAGATAGATGAACCGGAGGGGAAAAGTTCAATGTTTGCTATGCTAGGGACATGTGGCGGGCGAACGGACCGCCTTTTCAGATTCGTCTCGTCGTTCTGAGCAACTTTCATGTAGAAAACTTTTTGATCCGAGCTACGGTTTATTTATATGATTTTTCAAAGAATTTAAACAATTTTCTAGAATTATCTTAAATATTTAAAACAATGGACAATTCCATTTCTCCCCCTAACTTGAGCCACCACCTGGCATTTGCCCCTAATTTTCTGGTGTGCTCAAAAATACCCCTCTACCGTCAAGTCACCTTATAGAAATGCCATTTTGTGTCGTTACCATCCGGTCAAAGGGCTTTGACTGTGCGGTGAACAGTATCAAAAAAATCTTAAATTTTGAGGGATCGAAGATACTCAGGTGCACAAGGTGTGTGCAAATTTTCGTGATGTTTGGACATTCCAGGAGCTTGTGGCAAAGGAAAAATAGTAAACATGTATGCGTGTGAACAGTAAATTCAAAAAAATTAGCAAAAAATTGAAAAAAATATGAAAATTTTGGCATCAAAAAGGCTTGGGTGTGCAAGGTTCTTGCATGTTTTTGTGATCAAATGACATGCGAGGAGCTCTAGCAAAAAAACAAAATAGTGTATTTTTCCAAAGTTTTTTTCTGAGGCAAATTTTGTTTTTTTCTCCACGGGTTCCTACTATGTCCAAACACAACAAAAAATTGCACACACCTTGCGCACCTGAGACTCTTGGATGCCAAAAAATTTCATATTTGTTTGACCTTTTTTGCTATTTTTTGAATGTACTGTTCACAGGCATACAGATTTACTTGTTTCCTTTGCCACGAGCTCCTGGAATGTCCAAACAGCATGCAAATTTGCACGCACCTTGCGCACCTGAGTGTCTTTGATCCCACAAAAATTCAGATTTTTTTGATACTGTTCACCGGACGGTCAAAGCATTTTGAACGGATGGTAACGGCACAGAAGGGCATTTCCATAAGGTGACTTGACGACAGAGGGGTATTTTTGAGCATACCAGAAAATTAGGGGCAAATGCCAGGTGATGGCTCAAGTTAGGGGGAGAAATGGAATTTTCCCTTAAAACAACATTATCCAGAATAGTGCGGCGGTGACATCAGCATAATGTCACGATGACGTCAGCAGGTCAACTGACTGGTTGGCCAGGTCAAACCTGACATGTGGGGTCACTGGGACCCACATGTCAGCCTGTGTTAGTACTAAACGGAGTTAAAATTAATCTAACTACTTAACTAGATGGTGGGCCCTACTAGTCAGTGTTTAATTAGTGTTTTAATTAGCTAATAAATTAATTGACCTATTTTCTATTTAATTAATTTCGTTTATTTAGGCGGGACCCACGTGTCATAGACACAGGGCCTGCCCAATCTGCGTTGACCCTGGTTAACGGGTCAACTGGGGGCCCCGGGGCCCGCAGGCAGTGGCACATAGGCGTGGCCCATGGTGCCAGGTCAGCGGCGCCACCGGAGTTGCTCCGGCGGGCCTGCGCGCGGCGGCCGAACGCCGGCGAGCGCCGGAATCACGCTGTAGTGCCCCGTTTTGCGCGTTCTTGGTCGTGTTCAAACGGGCAGAACGCGCTGCGTCGATCTGTGGCATCGGTTGGTGCAGGGAATCGTGGACGGCGACGAGGTCCGCGGTGGCGAGGTTTCGGGCGACGACGCAACCGGCGATGCAGCCCGCAGTAGTTCAATCTAAAGCTTCGAGCGTGCCCTACGCGCGCGCGAGGACAATGGACACAGGCCCTTGACCAAAAGTTCACCAGAGACGCGCCGGTGACCAAACGAGGCGGCGGTGGTTCGGGCTTCGTCGAGGCAGTGGCTACGGGCGGCTAGATGGGGCAGGGGACGGCGCGTTCGGCGCAGGAGCTCACCGCGGGAGCGTGGGGTCTGGGCAGAGGGCTCGGGGAGGTCCGGTGAAGCAGATCGGCCGGGAGGTTATGTGGTGGCCGTCTAGGAGGAAGACGAAGGGGATCCGGCGCTGGGGTGGCTCCCGCCTTGAGGTCGTTGGTGCAGACGAAGCAGAAGACGGCCGTGGGGCTTGTGGGCACATCGGGGCAGCGAGGGGGGCACGGTGGCCGCTGTGGTGCAGCAACGCGGCGGCGACAGTGCGTTGGGGCGAGGTGGATCTGGGGCGAGGCCAGAGGGAGAGAGGGGAGATGGGGCGTCAAGGGGGAGTGAGCGGGTGTGGGGAACCCGAGGGGTCGCGGGACTCGACCTTATCCCCCAACGCGTCGACGCCGGTGAGCTGGTCCGGCGGGGCGTCGCCCCTATTGCGACCCCGGTCGGGGGAATAGGGAGGCGACCGTGGGGGGGGGGGTTAGGTGGGCTGGCTAGCGGGAGAGGGAGCTGGGCTGGCCCAGGTAGGCATCTGGGCCAGTTGGCCCAGGGGGAATTAGGGGGCTTCTTTCTCTTCTTATTTTTTTGCGTTGATTTATTTATGTTCTACTCTGCATTTTAATTGAGCTACTAAAAGAGTTTTGTTTAATACAAAACTTGGCACAAAAATACAGGGCAGTAACCTGGGTTGGTACAAAAAGTTTCAAAGCATTTGGGAGTGTTCAATTATTTTTAGAAATTGAAAAGGTCGTATAATTGGCTGATGGTTCACTGAATAAATTTCCAAGGGCACCTGGGAATCCAAAAGAGGTTGGTTCCAACATGAAAAATAACCAGAGATTATTTTCCACACTTCGAACATTTTAGATTTTATGTTTGAAAACTTTTATATTTGACTTTAATTTAAATTTGAATTTGGACCGGATTCGAACCAACGCGAGTTTAACATCAGTAATCGTGGTGACGTGGCATCTATAGCAGAGGATTACTGTAGCTTGATTATCCGGGCGTCACAATTCTCCTCCACTACAAGAAATCTCGTCCCGAGATTTAAGGGGTGGAGTAAGGGGGAAAGACTCGGGAAGGACGGAGCTCAACACAAGATAGGTACCTAGGGGAGGTTTCGATGAACGCGACATAGATACATCTCTCGAGTTGAAATTCTAAGAAAGTCATCGAGAGAAAGGTAAGGAGGAGCAACAAGAAGCTTCAAGCGGATGGACAATCGTTCGATGTCTGAAACAGAGGGTGAAAGGGGTTCAGAGCATCGAGAATAAGTATTGCATCTAATACCAGAACAGATCACAAGAAGGTGGCTCGTGAATTACATAAGAATCCAAGCGTGAGGAACAATTTAGGAAGACAGGGATGTACAGGAGAGTCAGGTTTCGATCCCGTGGAACTGTGGGTTATGGGCCCATCATGTGGGTTAAAAGCAAGAAGGCGTTACATTTTGCATGGTCATGATAGTAAGGCAGCTCAGAGGGCAGCCTGTCAGTTATGTTGGCAACAACGTTGGTACCAAGGGCGAGGGACGAAGAGAACCATTTTCCTGCTCGTTAAGACGAGGCGGACCAATAGGCAAAGTTCTCGTCCACCGGTGGCTACCGGAATGTCATCAACAATAGTAACAAGGTCTTACTGACAGAGTTGTACACCGAGGTGTTTACATAAGCAGGAAATTATCACTGCTCAGATATGATAGGTTACAAGAAAGGTTAAACAAAGCAATAGAGACCTGAATCAATTACCGGTGTTCTCGAGTGTCTAACAACTCAGAACCCGTGGAAAATTCGAATCGGTGAGAATAATAGTTGATGAAGAACTCATAAGAAGTTATGTAGTTCCGTGATATTCTCGAGATACCATAGTGTAATACTCGGAGGTAGATCAAAGTAGAGGTTGGACAGGTGAAATGATCTGAAGAAGACAAGTACTTTAACTTGTCCGAGAAATGTGATCAAAGAAGAATAATATGGTCGAAACCATAGTTTCAAAGGACCAAATATACATAATAGATGAACTTGTCACAAGGGGATTATTATAATAACACGAAGCTTCCATGATAAGTTCCACATCGGGTCCATGGGCATGAACACAAAGGTTCAAGGTCGACTCCCACTTCTCTAATGCACAACTTTCCATTCACTTCTCGCATTCAAAGAAGTTATAGCGTTGAAATTTTACCTGGCGAAAAGCCAATAGAGTATAACCCGCATAGCTTTCGAGTTCACCCGGATTTAGGGAAGACATAGATTCAAACCACTGGGCATCTTAGGAACATATATGACAAACGTCACGAGTAAAAACTCAAGACCGGAAGCAGAGTATGGTTGACAGGAGTGGGGGATACAATTTACCAAAGGCATTATGTATCCGAGGAAAAGTTCACAAGGTTACTAAATATGAAGGACGCTGTCAGATAGAACCCAACAAAGGATCTGGTGGTCCACAAGGGATCTGATGTGAGCAACGGTACTCGACCAGAAGAAGAAATGATGCAAGGAGATCAAATGTAACAGAATTATGATTCCCAAATCGAGGGATCAGAAGAAGAGGCTCTGATCAAAGACAAGTAAGTTGAATAGACATAGATCAACAACCAATCAAGGTTTGTTTTGTCGAGCACTAGCTCATGTCAGGAGTGATGTTTGACTCGAAGGGAAGAATTCCAATTGAGATGGATGATTGCAAGCATTCAAAAAATATTGAATGAAATGTTCAAAATTGACGATGACAAAGGATACTAACAATATTGTCAGACATATGGAAAGTATCCATAATGCAAGCAGACAAGTATTTGTAGATCAATAGTTGGAGAGGGTTATCGGAAGATCGGATAGTATTTCAGTGTATCTTGTGAATCACTTGATCAACTAGGAATGAGCAAATCCTCGATAGGTGTGAGGAATTACCGTAGGGGTATGCAGGTGGCAAAGAATTACAAGGTAGTAGGCACAAAGTTTTCTCGGAATAATAAGGAGAAATTCAGGGTATCTTGTAATAACAAGATCAACGGGGGAGGACTGTATGAACGACAATGTGGGTAGTTACACCTAAGGATTTATTGGTGGTAGGGATCGCAACGTCGAAGGGTACAAGGGTCTCGGTAAAACATCGGATAGTATCTTCAGAATCTTCTGGTGCACCAAGCAATCATATGGAGTGAGGGGCTCTCCAGGAGAACGTGTTTACGAGAACCTAGAGTTAGAGTTAGCAAAACCATTTAACCCGAATAGAAGAGAGATTAGAGTCCCAGAGTAAAGGTCGAGGAGTAAAAGATCCTAATACCACCCAATGGCGACGTGGGCCCGTAAGCCACACAGCCATGTTAGTAAATCAGTTTTTCAAAGACTAGACTCAACTTCGGCCAAGGAGTAGGAAAGGGGGATCCTATAGGCAGTCGGCTCTGATACCAACTTGTGACGCCCCCGACTCAACCGTACACTAAACATACACGCAAATGTGTACGATCAAGACTAGGGACTCACGGGAAGATATCACAACACAACTCTAGACACAAATCAAAATAATACAAGCATTATATTACAAGCCAAGGGCCTCGAGGGCTCGATACACAAGAGTCAGCTGAAGCAACAATATCTGAGTACAGACATAAGTTAAATAAGGATACCTTAAGAAGGCTAGCACAAAAGCGACACGATCGAAGAGGCAAGGCCTCCTGCCTGGGACCTCCTAACTACTCCTGGTCGTCGGCGGTCTCCACGTAGTAGCATCCATCGGTGGAGGCATCTGGCTCCAGGGATCCGTCATCTGGTTGCATCAACCGGAAAGAAGAAAGAAGGGGGGAAAGGGGTAGCAAAGCAACTGTGAGTACTCATCCAAAGTACTCGCAAGCATCAGATCTATACTAAGTATGCATTGGTGTCAAATGGAAGGGTTGTATCTGTGGAATAAACTGCAGAATGCCAGAATAGAGGGGGAAGGCCTAGCCTGTCGAAGACTAGCATCTTCAAGCAGCTTGAACATCTTGCAGCATATAGAAGAGTAAAGAATAGCAATTTTAATTAACAAACATGTTGTAACATTAATGCCCAGAGATCCTTCCTCGACTCCCTGCGAGAAAGCAATCCCGGAGCCACATATCTCAAGTATCCATTTGTAGTTGTATAAGATCAGGATATAAGTCTGAACATCCGTTACCGTGGACATGGCTATTAATAGATAATCTTCCCTGTAGGGGTGCACCATGTTTTCCAACACGCTCGATCACTCTGGCCGGACACACTTTCCTAGGTCATGCCCGGCCTCGGAAGATCAACACGTCGCAGCCCTACCTAGGCTCAGCAGAGAGGTCCCCGCCGGTCTACCTCCTAAGCACTCCGGGGTCTGGGACCATCACCCGTTGCACTCCGGGTCATTGCGTGCAGGGTGGGTCCAGGATCGACCACTACAGGATGGTGCCGGCCCAGCCATGCCGCACTGCTGAACTGGACGTCTGACAAAGCTTCGGCTGGTACCACGACGCCGAGGCCCATAACTATTCTCGCGTGGTGGTTGGTGCGTAAAGGCCAAAGGCCAATTCAGAACAAATACCCAAACCATATTGTATTATTAGCTTGCGGAGACGAGCAGAGACTCACGATAATGTGACCCCGTCGCCCCGTCTTGAGGAAATACGGCAAGGGCTAGCCCGGCCCATTCGGGGGCGGCCTGCCGGCCCGGCCGTGCTTCGTAACCATCTTGCGGGTGCTCTTCGGGCCCGCATGACTTTCCCAAGGGTCTCAAGTAAAGTCAAGGTAACCGTGTGTCCAAACATCAAGGGGAAAACCCGAGGAATCACCCCCGGTGGATTCCACTCAATGTAATCATCAAGGTGAACGTAAGAGGGATCACCCTCGAGGTTCACACTTGAGGTGTTGAACGACAGAGCCATATCGGGAATGGTGAAAGAGGAAATCGCCCTCGATGACCATGACCGAATAGCTACACTACAGAATTATCATCAGGAGTGCGTTATGAGGGATCACCCTCGGCACTCGATAGTAGCTCTGTAGAGTCGAGCAACTAAAGGGGCGTGATGTGATGTGAGGTGTCGGGCTCTCGTCGTCGATCACGTCGATCGAGGCGTCGATGATGAAGCAGGGGCAACAAGGACAAGTGGGGGTCACTAACGGATCACTAGCCAACCTATACTAAGCAGTTTAGGATAAGCAGGTAGGTAACAAAAGCAGGTACAAAAGCAGGCTATGCATCAGAATAGGAGCAAACCATAACAGTATCAAAATCTAATCCAAGCATGAGAGAATGGAATGGGCGATATTGGGATGATCAAAGGGGGGGCTTGCCTGGTTGCTCAGACAAGAAGGAGGGTCGTCGTCGACGTAGTCGATCACAGTGGCATCAGCAGCGGTCTCGGGGTCTACCGGAGAGAAGAGGGGGAAGAAACAGTAAATACACGCAAACATATGCACAACATGATTATAAGCGGGGCTGGAGGTGTGCTAACGCAGCGTTAGGCGATACTAGCGAAGGGGGAAACATCCGGGAAAGTTTTCCCGGTTCCGGACGTCTGTCAGACAGATGAACCGGAGGGGAAAAGTTCAACGTTTGCTATGCTAGGGACGTGTGGCGGGCGAACGGACCTCCTTTTCGGATTCGTCTCATCGTTCTGAGCAACTTTCATGTAGAAAACTTTTTGATCCGAGCTACGGTTTATTTATATGATTTTTCAAAGAATTTAAACAATTTTCTAGAATTATCTTAAATATTTAAAACAACATTATCCAGAACAGTGTGGCGGTGACGTCAGCATAATGTCACGGTGACGTCAGTAGGTCAACTGACCGGTTGGCCAGGTCAAACTTGACATGTGGGGTCACTTGGACCCACATGTCAGCCTCTGTTAGTACTAAACGGAGTTAAAATTAATCTAACTACTTAATTAGATGGTGGGCCCTACTAGTCAGTGTTTAATTAGTGTTTTAATTAGCTAATTAATTAATTAACCTATTTTCCATTTAATTAATTTCGTTTATTTAGGCGGGACCCACGTGTCATAGACACAGGGCCTGCCCAATCTGCGTTGACCATGGTTAACGGGTCAATTGGGGGCCCCGGGCCCACAGGCAGTGGCACATAGGCAGGGCCCACGGTGCCAGGTCAGCGGCGCCACTGGAGTTGCTCCGACGGGCCTACGCGCGGCGGCCGAACGCCGGCGAGTGCCGGAATCACGCTGTAGTGCCCCGTTTTGCGCGTTCTTGGTCGCGTTCAAACGCACTGTCGCCGCCGCGTCGATCTATGGCATCGGTTGGTGCGGGGCAATCGGAATCGTGGACGGCGACGAGGTCCGCGGTGGCGAGGTTTCGGGCGACGATGCAAACGGCGATGCAGCCCGCAGTAGTTCAATCTAAAGCTTCGGGCGTGCTCTACGCGCGCGCGAGGACAACGGACACAGGCCCTTGACCAAAAGGTCACCGGAGACGCGCCGGCGACCAAACGAGGCGGCGATGGTTCGGGCTTCGTCGAGGCAGTGGCTACGGGCGGCTAGATGGGGCAGGGGACGGCGCGTTCGGCGCAGGAGCTCACCGCAGGAGCGTGGGGTCTAGGCAGAGGGCTCGGGGAGGTCCGGTGAAGCAGATCGGCCGCGAGGTCATGTGGTGGCCGTCGAGGAGGAAGACGAAGGGGATCCGGCGTTGGGGTAGCTGCCGCCTTGAGGTCGTTTGTGCAGACGAAGCAGAAGACGGCTGTGGGGCTCGTGGGCACATCGGGGCGGCGAGGGGGGCACGGTGGCCGCGGTGGCGCAGCAACGCGGCGGCGACAGTGCGTCGGGGTGAGGTGGATCTGGAGAAGGGGGCGAGGCCAGAGGGAGAGAGGGGAGATGGGGCGTCCAGGGGGGTGAGCGGGTGTGGGGAGCCCGAGGGGTCGCGGGATTCAACCTTATCCCCCAACACGTCGACGCCGGTGAGCTGGTCCGGCGGGGCGTCGCCCCTGTTGCGACCCCGGTCGGGGGAACAGGGAGGCGACCGTGGGGGGGATTAGGTGGGCTGGCTGGCGCGAGAGGGAGCTGGGCTGGCCCAGGTAGGCAGCTGGGCCAGTTGGCCCAGGGGAGTCAGGGGGTTTCTTTCTCTCTTTTTTGCGTTGATTTATTTCTGTTCTACTGTGCATTTTAATTGAGCTACTAAAAGAGTATTGTTTAATACAAAACTTGGCACAAAAATACAGGGCAGTAACCTGGGTTGGTACAAAAAGTTGCAAAGCATTTGGGAGTGTTCAATTATTTTTAGAAATTGAAAAGGTCGGATAATTGGCTGATGGTTCACTGAATAAATTTCCAAGGGCACCTGGGAATCCAAAAGAGGTTGGTTCCAACATGAAAAATAACCCGAGATTATTTTCCACACTTCAAACATTTTAGATTTTATGTTTGAAAACTTTTATATTTGACTTTAATTTAAATTTGAATTTGGACCGGTTTCGAACCAACGCGAGTTTAACATCAGTAATCGTGGTGACGTGGCATCATTAGCAGAGGATTACTGTAGCTTGATTATCCGGGCGTCACATTTTTGCAATAAGTATATGAGTTCTTTATGACTAATGTTGAGTTCATGGATTATACGCACTTCCACCCTTCCATCGTAACTTTCGCCGGTATCATACACCCACCTTATACCTTCCTCAAAACAGCCACCATACCTACCTATTATGGCATTTCCATAGCCATTCCGATATATATTGCCATGCAACTTTCCACCGTTCAGTTTATTATGACACGCATTATCATTGTCATATTGCTCTTTGGATGATCATGCAGTTGACATTGTATTTATGGCAAAGCCATCTTCATAATTTTCATACATGTCACTCTTGGTTCATTGCATATCCCGGTACACCGCCGGCGCCATTCACATAGAGTCATATTTTGTTCTAAGTATTGTTGTAATTCTTGAGTTGTAAATCAATAAAAGTGTGATGATCTTCATTATTAGAGCATTGTCCCAAGTGAGGAATGGATGATGAAGACTATGATTCCCCCACAAGTCGGGATGAGACTTCGGACTTTACAAAAAAAAGAGAAAAAAAGAAAGAAAAAAAAAAGAAAAAAGAAAGAAGAAAAATAATAATAATGAGAGAAAAGAGAGAAGGGGCAATGCTACTATCCTTTTTACCACACTTGTGCTTCAAAGTAGCACTATGATCTTCATGGTAGAGAGTCTCCTATGTTGTTACTTTCATATACTAGTGGGAATTTTTCATTATAGAACTTGGCTTGTATATTCCAATGATGGGCTTCCTCAAAATGCCCTAGGTCTTCGTGAGCAAGCAAGTTGGATGCACACCCACTTAGTTTCTTTTGTTGAGCTTTCATACATTTATAGCTCTAGTGCATCCGTTGCATGGCAATCCCTACTCACTCACATTGATATCTATTAACGGGCATCTCCATAGCTCGTTGATACGCCTAGTTGATGTGAGACTATCTTCTCCTTTTTTGTCTTCTCCACAACCACCATTCTATTCCATATATAGTGCTATGTCCATGGCTCACGCTCATGTATTGCGTGAAAGTTGAAAAAGGTTTGAGATTACTAAAGTATGAAACAATTGCTTGGCTTGTCATCGGGGTTGTGCATGATTAAATACTTTGTGTGATGAAGATGGAGCATAGCCAGACTATATGATTTTGTAGGGATAACTTTCTTTAGCCATGTTATTTTGAGAAGACATGATTGCTTTATTAGTATGCTTGAAGTATTATTATTTCTTATGTTAATATGAACTTTTATTTTGAATCATTTGGATCTGAACATTCATGCCACAATAAACAAAACTACATTGAGAATTATGCTAGGTAGCATTCCACATCAAAAATTCTGTTTTTATCATTTACCTACTCGAGGACGAGCAGGAATTAAGCTTGGGGATGCTTGATACATCTCCAACGTATCTATAATTTTTGATTGTTACATGCGATTATATTACCCGTTTTGGATGTTTATGGGCTTTACTTTACACTTTTATATCATTTTTGGGACTAACCTACTAACCGGAGTCCCAGACCGAATTGCTGTTTTTTTGCCTATTTCAGTCTTTCGAAGAAAAGGAATATCAAATGGAGTCCAAACGGAATAAAACATTCGGGAGCGATCTTTTTGGAACAACGTGGTCCAGAGGACTTGGAGTGGAAGTCAAGAAACAAACGAGGTGGCCACGATGGTGGAGGATGCCCCCCCTACTGGGCGCGCCCCTATCTCATGGGCCCCTCGAGCGTCCACCGACCTACTTATTCCTCCTATATATACCCATGTACCCCGAAAACATCAGAAGCGACCACAAAAATCTATTTCCACCGCCGTAACCTTCTGTATCCACGAGATCCCCTCTTGGAGCCTTCGTCGGCGCTCTGCCAGAGGGGGAATCGATCACGGAGGGCTTCTACATCAACACCATAGCCCTTCCGATGAGTTGTGAGTAGTTTACCACAGACTTCGGGTCCGTAGTTATTAGTTAGATGGCTTCTTCTCTCTCTTTTAATCTCAATACAAAGTTCTCCTTGATCTTCTTGGAGATCTATTTGATGTAACTATTTTTGCGGTGTGTTTGTCGAGATCCGATGAATTGTGGGTTTATGATCAAGTTTATCTATGAGAAATATTTGAATCTCCTCTGAATTCTTTTATGTGTGACTAAGTTATCTTTGCAAGTCTCTTCGAATTATCAGTTTGGTTTGGCCTACTAGATTGATCTTTCTTGCAATGGGAGAAGTGCTTAGCTTTGGGTTCAATCTTGTGGTGTCCTTTCCCAGTGACAGCAGGGGCAGCAAGGCACGTATTGTATTGTTGCCATCGAGGATAAAAAGATGGGGTTTATATCATATTGCATGAGTTTATCCCTCTACATCATGTCATCTTTCTTAATGAGTTACTTTTTTCTTTATGAACTTAATACTCTAGATGCATGCTGGATAGCGGTCGATGTGTGGAGTAATAGTAGTAGATGCAGAATCGTTTCGGTCTACTTGTCACGGACGTGATGCCTATATACATGATCATGCCTAGATAATCTCATAATTATTCGCTTTTCTATCAATTGCTCGACAGTAATTTGTTCACCCACCGTAATACTTATGCTATCTTGAGAGAAGCCGCTAGTGAATCCTATGGCCCCCGGGTCTATCTTTGATCATATAAGTTTTCAATCTACTTTTATGTGCATCTTTTACTTTTCCAATCTATATCACAAAAAAACCAAAAATATTATCTTATCATATTATCTCTTTCAGATCTCACTTTCGCAAGTGGCTGTGAAGGGACTGACAACCCCTTTATTGTGTTGGTTGCGAGTTCTTGTTTGTTTGTGTAGGTGCGTGGGACTTTTGAGGAGCCTCCTACTGGATTGATACCTTGGTTCTCAAAACCTGAGGGAAATACTTACGCTACTGTGCTGCATCACCCTTTCCTCTTCAACGAAAACCAACGCAAGCTCATGACGTAGCACCCGAAATCGCTCCCGCCCACTATTTGGGGAGAAGCAAAGTTACTCTACTATCCCCGACCCTCAGTACACAGACCCAAGCCGAGAAGCCTAAAGGAAGGGGTAGAACTGTAACTCCCCTCACATTTCAGAAAAATGTGTCCGTAAAACATGGTTCCACTCCCCTCCTAATCCCCCCCATTCATACCTCGTAGGCGCCAAATCACCTTCTCCCCGGAAGCTCCCTTCTCCCGAGCCGCAAAACCTCAGCCCCTCCGCCATGGCGCCCCCACCGCACCAATTTCACAGCCGCCCTCCTCCCTAATGCCGGAGACGCTGTCCATTTGTCGTCGTGCACTGGGCCGTGTGCCTCTTACTCCGTGCTGCTGGAGCTGCCTCGACAACGGCCACGTGAACCGTACCGGATCCGATTCACCCCCGCCGTTGCTCACGACGCCGGAGCGGCTCCAACTTCGGATCCGTCCAGAGTCCCGGTGCTGCTTCCCCATAGCCATCGACCATCGCGACATCGCTGTTTCCCTGCCGCCGGTCGCCACCGCAACCATGCCGGCCTCACCGACTTGGCAGCTGGACCTGCCTACTTCACCATGCCGCCAGATAGATCGCACCCTCATCTCAAATCACTTTATTTAGGCGTCAGTTGTCTGAATTTTTATTCTGGGCCAATTGATTCCCAATGGGAAGCAGCACCCCTCGAGGCGGCGGAGCTCCTAGGCTGCCGGTTGGCTGGTGTCTAACGTAAGGGTGCGTGGCCGCAAGTTTACTGTGGAAGCAGCGCTTAGATGGCTATCTTACAGTTGCGTGGGTTGAAGGTACTGCCGCCGCCGGATCTGGATGACGGGGAGTCTTTGTGGATTGGCCCGGGGGTGGCGCAACCACGATAGTGCAGTGGGGCGGGGAGCGGGGTTTTGGCCGGGACCACGGACGGCGGAGGCAGGCTGCTCTGCCATTGGTCGCTGGCTCTTCGGGGAAGATTCCTAACAGTGTCAGCCGGGAGGCACAAGACGGCCATCAAGCCATCCGGCGTAGATCGGACAGTACCAAAATAAAATAAAATCATGTGACCCCAATTTAGTGTTCAGTCAACAAACGTGTGACCACTCTCATACCTTGCTGTTGATCTCTTAGTGTATTTCTTCAGATCAAATAGATGTGTCGTTCTTAACATTATGCGTTATCTGCATCTTCAGCCACACCGTCTTCTGACTCACCGGTTGTACCCTCATCTTACTTGTGTGCAACATTTATGGCTTTGTTATTCATCTAAGCATGGAAAATAGATTATCACATTTCACTGTATATTCATGCTGATCTCTTACGGGTCTTGTTCAGGAGTTAACGATGTTCCATAATTCAGCTAAGATACTTGTTCTTTAGGTAACGTTGTTCCATAGTTATCATCCATCAACCAATGCTATCCCACAGGCTGGTGATTATAGTATTATACCACTTCTAGTATTACCTATGTTGTTCCTTAATACTTTTGTGTGCCATCTAGTTAATCTCGAGTACACACGATACATATTTTGTAGCTTTCATCTGTGTTCTCCCTTTAGTTTTTGAGACCTGTTGCTGCTAGTTAACCCCAGCCCTACTATTAATGTCGTCTCCTACAGGCACTCATTACATAAATCTAACTACTACTTGTCTTCCATGCATGTCAGATATCATTGCACACACTGATATATCCACAAGAACCTCACGGAGCAATGTAAAGGCCAATAAACTTGATGTCAATGATACCCAATATGATGGAACATGTAAAGGCAGTTCTTCAGAAGACTTGCAGAAAGATGTTGAATCCTCTTCACCCCACAAGGTCCTTGCTCTAACTTGGCCCATGATATGGGTACAACATGCATATAATGTCCTGGAGTGTATCTACTCTGTTGCAATGCCATGTGCTTAGCATGCTGATCATGCATGTAATGTCAGGCCTTCCTGTTTTTCAGTACCTATTCCCTTCATGATAACATGTTTTCAAATTCAAGTACTGTCATTCTACTCTATCGCAATGCCATCTGCTTAATTTGGACATCATGCTTATGAAAATCTTATGCATTGTTATTCATCAGTATGTACTTCATCTATCTACCATACCATGTATTTTTACATTGAAGTGTTGTTCTAGTGCTCTGTTGTAATGCCATCTTATTTTCCCAATAATACACATGAATGTTGCCTTAGTTTTTTCTGTATGTATTCCTCTAGCATACAGTTTTACATCCAAGTAGTGTTTTTTTACTGTGTTGTCCTGTCGTATCCCTAGCTCTTACACCATACTCCCTTCGTCCGGATTACATGTTGCCGAAATGGATAAAAAGGATGTATCTAGAACTGAAATACGCCTAGACCCCTCCATTTTTTTCCGGATGGAGGGAATACATGTCAATATGTCATGCCTTTCTATTCTTCAGTACATATTCCATCTCTCTGCTGTAGCATGTTTTATAATTGAAGCACCATTCTTCTATACAACGCATGCAAGGGGAAGACGACTATGTTAGAATCTGAAGGGTTACAAACCAGGACTTTGCAAAAGATCCAAACGCCAGGACATAATAAACCAACTCCAGTTTTTATAGATACTGCTCCAGCATAGAGAAACCCAACTCCTACTAATAATAAGCAGATTCCAGTGGCCAAAGAACTAATCCGCTCCAGTCCAGCAAAAATATGTCAACTCCATTCTAAGAAGCGTGTGCGTATCCATGCATCATGACATTTTATAGCATGCTAATCATATTTTCTACATGTTTCTTACCCATCTCTCTTTTAGAAAATAAGCTTAACAGATAGAAGAATTTCTGCACTGGTATCGTCTGTGAGGAAAGATTCTTGCAGTAATTCTCTGTGCTCCAATGCAGATGTAAGTACCTGTTGTATATACCTATATTTTTACATCAGCATGTATTTTGTTAATCCGCGTGAATCTAACCTTTATCTGATCTAAATTTAGTTGTAGCAAAATGTATGATTAAAGGCCACAATGTTGATTTTTGTAAGGAAAACTGCCTGGTAGTTTTGCATCCTGAGCTGCATGAGTGTACTATCTCATATCAGTGGGTTTGATTACTTTGGTTCTGTAGTGGGTTTTCAGTGTTTTTTTTACTGTGTTGTCCTGTCGTATCCCTAGCTCTTACATCATACACCCTCCGTCCGGATTACATGTCACAGAAATTGATAAAACTGGATGTATCTAGAACTGAAATACGCCTAGACCCATCCATTTATTTCCGGATCGAGGGAATACATGTCAATATGTCATGCCTTTCTATTCTTCAGTACCTATTCCATCTCTGCTCTAGCATGTTTTATAATTGAAGAACCATTCTTCTATATAAGGCATGCAAGGGGAAGACGGCTATGTTAGAATCTGAAGGGTTACAAACCAGGTCTTTGCAAAAGATCCCAATGCCAGGAGATAATAAACCAACTCCAATTTTCATAGATACTGCTCTAGCCCAGAGAAACCCAACTCCCACTGATAATAAGCAGATTCCGGTGGCCAAAGAACTAGTCCGCTCCAGGCCAGCAAAAGAATGTCAACTCCATTCCAAGAAGTGTGTGCGTATCCTCGCATCATGAAATTTTATAGCATTCTGATCATATTTTCTACATGTTTCTTACCCATCTCTCTTTTAGAAAATAAGGTTAAATGATAGAAGACTTCCTTCATTGGGATTGTATTCGAGGAAAATATCTTGAGGGAATTCTCTCTGCTCCAATGCTAATGTAAGTACCTATTGTATATCACTATATTTTTACATCACATGTATTTTGTTAATCGGCGTGAATCCAACCTTTATCTGATCTAAAATTAGTTGTAGCAAAATGCTAAAGGCGCCAATGTTGATTTTTGTAAAGAAAATTGCCTGGTAGTTTTGCATACTGAGCTGCATGAGTGTACTATCTCATATCATGCACATTACTGAATTGTAGTGCTGCTCTGGTTGCCCATTCATTGATTGTGTCAATGTTGCTTTCGTATTACCTTACCTGGCTGATGATAGTTGTGCCATATTGTGTTAATTTGGTGTTGGCTAGTTTCCCAAACGTTCGTTGTGCCAATGTTGCTTTCCTATTATCTGACTTGGCCAATGATAGCAATACTAGTGTCTTAATTTTGTGTAGGCTGCTGAAGATAAGAAGACAAACTCTGAAAACAGCAAGGCAACCCCATTGTTTCTTTCCAATAAATCTAGGCCAGGTAATATGCCAATAACTCATGATTGATCTGTTTGGTTCCCCTCCTAATTTATGTTATGATGCAGTGGTCGAGACACTCTCCACTATCAATAATACAAGCCTGCCAAAATCGCCATCTGAATCTGTTTAGTATCCTCTGTCCCGAATGCAACAGAAAAAATGTATGTTTGTGAACCAATTAATGGTTGAAGGAATGATGGAAATGGTGGAGGAATCAGAGGTGCAGAGTTGTGCGACACAACAACTGATCAATGTTTTCAGAGATAGTGTAGCAAAGCAGCAAGAACTTGTCCACATGCTTATGGGCGTCATCCGTGCTGAGGTTGCAGATTGTGACGTTGTAGATCGTTAGGTTCTGTTCATTTATTTGCACTGGCATCAATCTTTGATTGCCCAGTGGATGTAATTTCATGTAATATATGCTGGATGTGCAACGTTTTTCCCTGTATGTCGTACCTTTGCTTGATCGGTTTTGGTCCTGTGCATAATTGCTCATCGTAATGGGCTCAAATTATCTAATTTGGCCTAAAGACATGTATGAACTTTAGTGGGCCCATTAAGTTAATGGGCCGTTACCAGGCCGAAAGTTAATGGTTGGCCCTCTTAACTCCCGGGTCGTTAACAGGCCGACATCGAAGCGGGCAACAGGTGGGCCCAATTGATTTCACGGGCCGTTAACAGGCCGTTACTATGTTCGGGCTACATATGGCCCAACTATACTGTGGGCCTTTAGCAGGCCGAAAGAGACAGCGGGCTTGTACTGGACAATGAAGAGCATGGGCCGCTAAGAGGCCGAAAGTCAGGTCGTATTGTAAATGGCCCAACTGTGTTGTGGGCCTTTAGCAGGCCGAAAGAGAAACCGGGCTGGTATTGGACCATGAAGGGCATGGGCCGTTAAAAGGCCAAAACTCAGGTCCGACTACAAATGGCGCAACTCAATTATGGTCCGTTAACATGCTGAAAGGCACACGGGGCCGGGAATTGGCCGAACAATTAAATGGGTCGCTAAAAGGCCAAAACTCAGGTCTGACTACAAATGGCCCAACAGATATATGGGCCGTCACCAGGCTGAAAGACACACCGGACCGGAAATTGGCCCAACACTTAAATGGGTCGCTAAAAGGCCGAAACTCAGGTTCGACTACAAATGACCCAACTGATTTATGGGCCATCAACAGGCTGAAAGACACACCGGGCCAGAAATTAGCCCAACATTTAAATGGGTCGCTAAAAGGCCGAAAGATGTACATCGTGAAAATTGGCCCATCCACTGAATGGGCCGTTAACAGGCCGAAATCTCATCGGGCCGATATTGAGCCCAAATATATAGCGGGCTGTTAACGGGCTCGAACTGACGATGGGCTGCAATGGTGTCAAATCTTTAACGGGCCGTTGACGGCCAAATTGGCACACCTCATATGGGCCATGGGCTTAAATGGACCTGACACAAGTAGGCCTTATATGGGCCGACCTGCTAATTTTTAATGGGTCGTGCCACGTGTCGACCTATCATAGGCGCCTCCTGTCCAATGAGTGGATGACATCTGTCCCAACGGTGAAGCAACACGTGTTTCCTCCGGCCAATGATGATTTTACACGTGGAAAATCCTCATTGGTCCGGGCTGTTAACAGGTTATCGGATCCAAAACCGGACCCGATAGCTTAACGGCGTTCCGTTACGGTGGATGCCACGTGTCGGTCACCCTTGACGAAAGCACTTCTGTGACGCGCAATTTATCGTCATGGAAGTGGACACTTCCATGATGATAATTTTGGTAATTTCATGGAACACTTCTACGACAGCACAGGTATGACTATCTTGATTCTATCATAAAATCATCATGGATGTACATGCATGACAAAAAACGCGACCTACTATGACAAACACGTATCATCACGGAAGTGTATTTTTTTGTAGTGTAAGCAATCTACAATAGGATGAAAAGACTGGCATCCTTCACAGTATTTGTGAACTCAGTTCATAGGAACAAGCAATTCAACCATTCTGTGGGTAAATCAAAAGCGCCACTGGAATACACTACCCCAATCATACACGCAAAAAGGGGCGACGCCACCGTAGGGGCTGGTATGGGCGGTCGCCTCGGGTGGCTAGAAAGTGTGCACGTAGTTTGAGTCGTCCAGGTTGGCCCAGGCTAGTTTTGTTCGTCCCAACGCACGAGCAGGCAATGTAAAATGAAGAAAAACATTTCAATTTGGATGGGTCAATAATGTAAGTGCAAGGCAGGCCCTATAGCAGGCTCGCGGCCCAGACGAGCACCTCCCATATCGATCGACAGCAGGAAAAAACCCAATTCGTTCGCTCCAGCCTCTAGTCTGATTCGCTCCTAACCTAGCCGCCGCTGGACAGATCGACACAGCACTTCCTCGCGCCCTCGTTGGAGGGCGGTCGCCGGGCTTCAAGCGAATGGAAGGACAAGAAGATGAAGATCCAACCCTGGGTGTAGCCTGCGTGGGAGGTGATATGTCCATTTTGCATCATGCTTTTATATTTATATTTATTGCATTATGGGCTATTATTTCACATTATGTCACAATACTTATGCCTTTTCTCTCTTATTTTACAAGGTTTACATGAAGAGGGAGAATGCCGGCAGCTGGAATTCTGGGCTGGAAAAGGAGCAAATATTAGAGACCTATTCTGCACAACTCCAAAAGTCCTGAAACTCCACGAAAGTCAGTTTTGAAATATATAAAAATATTGGGCGAAGAAAGCACAAGAGGGGGGCCACCCACCGTCCACGAGGGTGGAGGGCGTGCCCTACCCCGCAGGGCGCGCCCCTGCCTCGTGGGCCACCTGGCAGCCCGCTGATGCCCATCTTCTGGTATAAGGTGTCTTTTGCCCTGGAAAAAATTAGAAGAAGCTTTCGGGACGAAGCGCCGCCGTCTCGAGGCGGAACCTGGGAAGAACCAATCTAGGGCTCCGGCGGAGCTGTTCTGCCGCGGAAACATCACTCCGGGAGGGGGAAACCGTCACGATCATCATCACCATTGATCCTCTCATCGTGAGGGGGTCAATCTTCATCAACATCTTCACCAGGACCATCTCCTCTGAAACCCTAGTTCATCTCTTGTATCCGATCTTTGTCTCAAAACCTCAGATTGGTACCTGTGGGTTGCTAGTAGTGTTGATTACTCCTTGTAGTTGATGCTAGTTGGTTTATTCAGTGGAAGAGTATATGTTCTGATCCTTTATGCACATTAGTAACCCTCTGATTATGAACATGAATATGATTTATGAGTAGTTACATTTGTTCCCAAGGACATGGGAGAAGTCTTGTTATAAGTAGTCATGTGAATTTGGTATTCGTTCGATATTTTGATGAGATGTATGTTGTCTTTCCTCTAGTGGTGTTAGTTGAACGTCGACTACATGACACTTCACCATTTTTTGGGCCTAGGAGAAGGCATTGGGAAGTAATAAGTAGATGATGGGTTGCTAGAGTGACAGAAGCTTAAACCCTAGTTTATGCATTGCTTCGTAAGGGGCTGATTTGGATCCATATGTTTCATGCTATGGTTAGGTTTACCTTAATTCTTCTTTCGTAGTTGCAGATGCTTGCGAGGGGGGTTAATCATAAGTGGGATGCTTGTCCAAGGAAGGGCAGTACCCAAGCACCGGTCCACCCACATATCAAATTATCAAAGTAACGAACGCGAATCATATGAGCATGATGAAAACTAGCTTGACGATAATTACCATGTGTCCTCGGGAGCGCTTTCCTTTATATAAGAGTTTGTACATGCTTGTCCTTTGCTACAAAAAGGATTGGGCCACCTTTCTGCACCTTGTTTACTTTTGTTACTTGTTACCCGTTACGAATTACCTTATCATAAAACTATATGCTACCGATAATTTCAGTGCTTGCAGAGAATACCTTACTGAAAACTGCTTGTCATTTCCTTCTGCTCCTCGTTGGGTTCGACACTCTTACTTATTGAAAGGACTACGATAGATCCCCTATACTTGTGGGTGATCAAGACTCTTTTATGGCACCGTTTCCGGGGAGTGAAGCGCCTTTGGTAGGTGGAATTTGGTAAGGAAAATTTTATATAGTGTGCTGAAATTTACTGTCACTTGTTACTATGGAAAATAATCCTTTGAGGGGCTTGTTCGGGGTATCTTCACCCCGACCAATAGATCAAAGAGTTGCTCCTCAACCTACTGAACCTACTGAAAATGTTTACTTTTCAATTCCTTCAGGTATGATAGAGAAACTGCTAGCTAATCCTTTTACAGGAGATGGAACATTACATCCCGATATGCACCTAATCTATGTGGATGAAGTTTGTGGATTATTTAAGCTTGCAGGTATGCCCCAGGATGTTATCAAGAAGAAGGTCTTCCCTTTATCTTTGAAGGGAAAGGCATTGACACGGTTTAGGCTATGTGATGATATTGGATCATGGAACTACAACCGATTGAAATTGGAATTTCGTCAGAAGTTTTATCCTATGCATCTGGTTCATCGTGATCATAATTATATATATAATTTTTGGCCTCCCGAAGGAGAAAGTATCGCTGAACCTTGGGGGTGGCTTACATCAAAGTTATATTCATGCCCCAATCATGAGCTCTCAAGAGAAATTACTATTCAAAAAATTTATGCTCGGCTTTCTCTCAATAATCGCTCCATGCTCGATACTTCCTGTACTGGTTCTTTCATGATGAAGACTATTGAATTCGAATGGATTTATTGGAAAGAATTAAACGCAACTCTGAAGATTGGTAATTCGACGAAGGTAAGGAGTCAGGTATAAGACCTAAGTTTGATTGTGTTAAATCTTTTATGGATACCGATGTTTTTCATGAATTTAGCACTAAATATGGGCTTGACTCTGAGATAGTAGCTTCTTTCTGTGAATCATTTGCTACTCATGTTGATCTCCCTAAGGAGAAGTGGTTTAAATATCATCCTCCCGTTGAAGTAAAAGTACTTGAACCTATTAAAGTTGAAGAAAAAACTATCACTTATAATGTTGATCCTATTGTTCCTACCACTTATATTGAGAAACCACCTTTCCCTGTTAGAATAAAGGATCATGCTAAAGCTTAAAATGTGGTTAGTAAGAGTAATGCTAGAACACCTACACCCCCTGAGAAAATTAAAGTTGAACCTAGTATTGCTATGGTCAAAGATCTCTTGGTCGATAATATTGATGGTCATGTTATTTACTTCTGTAATGAAGCTACTAGAATTGGTAGACCCGATACTAAAAATAAACATAGTCCTGTTGTAGGCATGCCTGTTGTTTCTGTTAAAATAGGAGATCACTGTTATCATGTCTTATGTGATATGGGTGCGAGTGCGAGTGCAATACCTCATTCCTTATACGAAGAAATCTTGCATGATATTGCACCTGTTGAGATAGAAGATATTGATGTTACAATTAAGCTTGCCAATGGAGATACTATTTCACCAGTTGGGATTGTTAGAGATGTTGAAGTCTTGTGTGGGAAAGTTAAATATCCTACTGATTTTCTTGTTCTTGGTTCCCCGCAAGATGACTTTTGCCCCATTATATTTGGTAGACCCTTCTTGAATACTGTTAATGCTAGGATAGATTGCGAAAAGGATATTGTTACTGTTGGTTTAGGGGATATGTCTAATGATTTTAATTTTGCTAAATTTTGTAGACAACCCCATGATAAATAATTGCCTAGTAAAGATGAAATTATTGGTCTTGCTTCTATTGTCGTGCCTCCTAATGATCCTTTAGAACAATATTTGCTAGACCATGAAAATGATATGTTTATGAATGAAAGAAGGGAAATAGATGAAATATTCTTTAAACAGGGACCTATTTTGAAACACAACTTGCCTATTGAAATTCTAGGGGATCCTCCTCCACCCAAGGGTGATCCCGTGTTTGAGCTTAAACCATTACCAGATACTCTTAAATATACTTATCTTGATGAAAAGAAGATATATCCTGTTATTATTAGTGCTAACCTTTCAGAGCAGGAAGAAGATAAATTATTGAAAACTCTGAAGAAGCACTGTGCTGCTATTGGATATACTCTTGATGATCTTAAGGGCATTAGTCACACTCTATGCCAGCACAAAATAAAATTGGAGAAAGACGCTAAACCGGTTGTTGATCACCAACATGGTTAAATCCTAAGATGAAAGAAGTGGTAAGAAAACAAATACTAAAGCTTCTGGAGGCAGGTATAATATATCCGGTTGCTGATAGTGAGTAAGTCCTGTCCATTGTGTCCCTAAGAAGGGAGGTATTACTGTTGTTCCTAATGATAAAGATGAATTTATCCCACAAAGAATTGTCACAGGTTATAGAATGGTAATTGATTTCTACAAATTAAATAAAGCTACTTGAAAAGATCATTACCCTTTAACTTTTATTGATCAAATGCTAGAAAGATTATCCAAACATACACATTTTTGCTTTCTAGATGGTTATTCTGGTTTCTCTCAAATACCTGTTTCAAAAGAGGATCAGGATAAGACCATTTTTACCTGCCCTTTCGGTACCTTTGCTTATAGATGTATGCCTTTTGGTTTATGTAATGCACCTGCTACCTTTCAAACATGTATGACTGTTATATTCTCTGACTTTTGTGAAAAGATTGTTGAGGTTTTCATGGATGATTTCTCCATGTATGGAACTTCTTTTGATGATTGCTTAAGCAACCTTGATCAAGTATTGCAGAGATGTGAAGAAACTAATCTTGTCTTGAATTGGGAGAAGTGCCCCTTTATGGTTAATGAAGGTATTGTCTTGGGGCATAAGATTTCTAAAAGAGGCATTGAAGTTGATAAAGCTAAAGTTGATGATATTGAAAAGATGTCGTGTCCCAAGGACATCAAAGGTATAAGAAGTTTCCTTGGTCTGTCGGTTTTTATAGGAGGTTCATTAAAGACTTCTCTAAAATTTCTAGGCCTCTGACTAATCTCTTACAAAAAGATGTTCCTTTTGTCTTTGATGATGATTGTGTAGAAGCATCTGAAATACTTAAGAAAGCCTTGATTTCTACACCTATTGTTCAGCCACCTGATTGGAATTTACCCTTTGAAATTATGTGTGATGCTAGTGATTATGCTGTAGGTGTTGTTCTAGGACAAAGAGTTGATAAGAAATTAAATGTTATCCAATATGCTAGTAAAACTCTAGACAGTGCCCAGAGAAATTATGCTACTACTGAAAAAGAATTTTTAGCGGTTGTATTTGCTTGTGATAAGTTCAGACCTTATATTGTTGATTCTAAAGTAACTGTTCACACTGATCATGCTGCTATGAAATATCTTATGGAAAACAAAAATGCTAAACCTAGACTTATTAGATGGGTTCTCTTTCTACAAGAATTTGATTTGCATATTATTGATAGAGAGGGAGCTGAGAACCCCGTTGCACACAACTTATCTAGGTTAGAGAATGTTCTCGATGACCCACTACCTATTGATGATAGCTTTCCTGACGAACAATTAGCTGTCATAAATGCTTCTCGTACTGCTCCATGGTATGCTAATTATGCTAATTACATTGTTGCTAAATTCATACCACCTAGTTTCACATACCAGCAAAAGAAAAAGGTTTTCTATGATTTAAGACATTATTTCTAGGATGACCCACACCTTTATAAAGAAGGAGTAGAATGGTGTTATTAGACGGTGTGTACCTGAGCATGAACAGGAGTAGATCCTATGCAAGTGTCACTCCAAGGCTTATGGAGGACACCATGCTGGAGATAGAACTGCGCATAAGGTATTGCAATCTGGTTTTTATTGGCCTACTCTTTTTAAAGATGCCCGTAAGTTTGTCTTGTCTTGTGATGAATGTCAAGGAATTGGTAATATTAGTAGACGTCAAGAAATGCCTATGAACTATTCATTTGTTATTGAACCATTTGATGTTTGGGGCTTTGATTATATGGGACCTTTTCCTTCCTCTAATGGGTATAAATATATTTTAGTTGCTGTTGACTACGTTACTAAGTGGGTAGAAGCTATTCCAAGTAGTAGTGTTGATCATAACACCTCTATTAAGATGCTTAAAGAAGTTATTTTTCCGAGGTTTGGAGTCCCTAGATACTTAATGACTGATGGTGGTTCACATTTTATTCATGGTGCTTTTCGTAAAATACTTGCTAAGTATGATGTTAATCATAGAATTGTATCTCCATACCACCCACAATCTAGTGGTCAAGTAGAACTAAGTAATAGAGAAATTAAATTAATTTTGCAAAAGACTATTAATAGATCTAGAAAGAATTGGTCCAAGAAACTTGATGATGCATTATGGGCCTATAGAACTGCATATAAAAATCCTATGGGTATGTCTCCGTATAAAATGGTTTATGGAAAAGCATGTCACTTACCTCTCGAACTAGAACATAAGGCATATTCGGCCATTAAAGAGCTCAATTATGATTTCAAACTTGCTGGTGAGAAGAGACTATTTGACATTAGCTCACTTGATGAGTGGAGAACCCAGGCCTATGAGAATGCCAAACTGTTTAAAGAAAAAGTTAAAAGATGGCATGACAAAAGGATACAAAAGAGTGAGTTTAATGTAGGTGATTATGTTTTGTTATACAACTTCGTTTAAGATTTTTTGCAGGAAAACTTCTCTCTAACTGGGAAGGTCCTTACGTCATCGAGGAGGTCTATCGTTCCGGTGCCATAAAAATCACAACTTCGAAGGCACAAATCCAAAGGTGGTGAATGGTCAAAGAATCAAACATTATATCTCAGGTAATCCCATAAATGTTGAAACCAATATTATTGACACCGTAACCCCAGAGGAGTACATAAGGGACACTTTCCAAAACGTTTCAGACTCCGAAAAGGAATAGGTATGTGGTACGGTAAGTAAACCGACTCCAAAACAGTTCTAATAGCAATTTTTCTCCCTTTTGGAATATTTAAGAAAATAGGAAAATAAGAAGTGTTCCGGAAAGGACACGAGGCATCCATGAGGGTGGAGGGCGCGCCCCCTGCCTCGTGGGCACTGTCGGTGTCAAAACCGGCGAATCTCGGGTAGGGGGTCCCGAACTGTGCGTCTAGGATCGATGGTTACAGGAGACAGGGGACACGATGTTTACCCAGGTTCGGGCCCTCTCTATCGAGGTAATACCCTACTTCCTGCTTGATTGATCTTGATGAATATGAGTGTTACAAGAGTTGATCTACCAGGAGATCATAATGGCTAAACCCTAGAAGTCTAGCCTGTATGACTATGGTAATGAGTCTAACCTTTCCGGACTACACCCTCTGGTTTATATAGACATCGAGGGGATCTAGGGTTACATAGAGTCGGTTACATAAGAAGGAATCTTCATAGTTGGTCGCCAAGATTTCCTTCCACGCCAAGGAGAGTCCAATCCGGACACGGGTACAGTCTTCGGCCTTTATGTCTTCACAGCCCACCAGTCCGGCCCATTGATAACAGGCCGGACGCCCGAGGACCCCTTAGTCCAGGACTCCCTCAGTAGCCCCAGAACCTGGCTTCAATGACGAGGAGTCTGGCACGCGGATTGTCTCCGGCATTGCAAGGCGGATTCCCCTTTCCGAACTCCAAGATAGTCTTCGGATGTAATGATTGTATTCGGACTTGTATACACAACTGCACAGGATATAATATTTCACGAGTCCAACCCGCTGATAGCTTTTTGGTAATATGACATCACGCCTGCTCGGCCATTATTTTTGAACCGTTAGCTAGCCCGTCGCCCCACGTCTCGAGATGTGGTTTTATCAGCATGTCTTGTCCAAGCGGAGATCGTGTCTCCCCTTTTTTAAGGGATCCTTATCAACTCGGACGTGGGTAACCCAACCATCGCTTGGGCACAACTTCTTGGGAATAGGCAACTTTTGAGGCCCAAGAGGAGACGTTCGATATTCGCGGCCTTTATATAGGGGTACAGACCCGTCTTTTTTCTTTCACGCTTGCTTCTCCCTCAACCCTTGCTACCCCGAGTTCCAACACCCGAGTTTCAATCGCCACAAGCTCCAATCATGTCCGGATCCAGCCGTCAAGGCCAGTGGGTGGCTTCTTCTGTCATGGAGGGAGACATTGCAAAGCTTCGGGCGGCGAGGTATCTGACCGCAGAAATCCTTCATCGGCTTCCTGCCGAGGGGAAGGTTATTCCCACCCCTAGATCCAGCGAGAGGGTCGTGTTCGTGTCCCACTTCCTCCGCGGGTTAGGGTTTGCACTTAATCCCTTCATCCGAGGGCTCATGTTCTATTATGGGCTAGATTTTCACGAACTGGCCCCGGACTCTATTCTTCTTATCTCGGCGTTCATCATCACGTGCGAAGCCTTCCTCCGAACTCCTCCGCACTTCGGCTTATGGCTCAAGACCTTCGATGTGAAGCCACAAGTGATAGAGGGGGAGCAGGCAGAGTGTGGCGGTGCCATGGTGAGCAAGCTTGCTAGCGCTGTTTGGCTGAAAGGATCCTTTGCCAAATCTTCAAATTTATGGCAGCATGGGTGGTTCTATATCACCGAGCCCCGTGGCTCCAAGTGGGCAGCAATGCCCGCATTTCGATCCAGCCCCCCAATTCAGCTTGCATCGTGGATTAACAAGGGATTGGACTGGGGATCAACGGATGAGGTGCGGACTTTGTAAAGTCGCATCCGAAGCCTCATTGAGAGGGACATCAATATCGTCAACGTTGTTCAAGTAATGCTAGTCCGCCAGACCTTGCCGTGCCAGTGACGGCCTCTCCGCATGTGGGAGTTCAATCCAGAAGGGCCACGGACTCTTCAACACTTCTTCGGCACTATGCATGAAGGAATGTGGAGATTATTTTTCGGGAAACTAAAGCAATGGCCGGACACCACCGAAGATATCAGCCTAGACTGTAACCATCCGGACACCCCGGTAAGTACCCGTTCGAAGAACGCTTCATAATTAGATACCCAGTGGTAAGATACTAACCGAATCATCCTTTTTCAGGGCTGGATAAAGAAAGTGGAACGGATTAGGTGTCCGGCTCCCCTTCCCGAAGACTCAGCTAGTCCTATGTCAATAAGGATGCTGGCCTCAGGACCATACCAGGCGCCGGCAAGGGAGGGTAAAGAGGAGAGTGAGAAGACCCGCGATGACCTTTGTTCCGGAGGTAAGTCGGATACTGAGTCCGGAGAAATCAATCTTTCCTCGCCTGAAGATAGAGGCGAAAGAGGACCCAGCATCCCTTCTCCGAGTAGGAGGAAAAGGGCCTCCTCCGAAGGTTGGGAGGGGCAAGATGCCACCGTCGAGCGGCTTGGGTTTGGAAAGCGACGCCGTTGAACAGCTCCAACATGGGGACAAGCCCTCGACCAAACTGTAAGTGAATCCGGGGTACTTTGATAGCGTACCACTCCTTTGCAGTTACCAAAGATATACGTAATGTGTCCGTGCATTTTTACAGGTCAGCACAGAGTTTTTCGGGGCAATCCCCTTCTTCGGGAGGTCTCCTCCCAGAGATGATGGAAAGCGAGACGCCTCCCCCGACCTCCTCGCCCAATAAGGCGGACGACTCTGAAGTGTCATCACGGAGGGTTCTTCTTGCTCAACAAGCTATGCAGGGGATGAAAGAGGCAGTACCCGAAGGTGGATCTCCGACCGTCCGGGATTCTGGGGCCAATAATAAAGGCCCCGGACTATCTGGCTTGCAGCCGCCGATGCTTCCAGAGACGGGTGAGCAAATTCCTTCAAAGGATGACTGTGCTCCTAAAGCGGCTTCCGGAGACCCAGTGGCTCCGACATATTACGGGACATGTTGTGAAATGCATCTGTCTTTGGGGAACAGCGTACCTTGATGGGTCAGTGGTTGAGAAGATTTTGTCCGCGAAGAGCGGATTAGATGAAGCCTTCATGAGCCTGCTGAAGGGCTTCGAGGTTTGCGATATAATGTTTTTAGCTATGTTTTATTTGCAAAGATGCGCCTATGTATAGGTAGTAGCCCCTGAGACTCGGGTTGA
Source organism: Aegilops tauschii subsp. strangulata (assembly GCF_002575655.3). Classification (NCBI taxonomy): domain Eukaryota; kingdom Viridiplantae; phylum Streptophyta; class Magnoliopsida; order Poales; family Poaceae; genus Aegilops; species Aegilops tauschii. The sequence continues at coordinate 553,371,027 of NC_053041.3, read as the reverse complement.
CTTCCATTGGGAAGCAAACGGAGGATCGAAAAGGATCATTTGAGGACTAACCTGATGAACTTGAACACATGTTACTTCCCCCTTGGCCACTTCCCAGACTATGGAAATTGCCGAGCTGCAGCGGAAGCTTGATGTGGCAGGGGATAATCTTGCATTAATTAATATGCGTCTTGACAAGTCGCAAGGTATGTATTCGGTGCAATCCCCATACATTTTTGTGGTATAAGCATGATGCTGAAATTTAGATGCTGGAATATGCATGGCTGCAGATGGTGCTGCCGCCGTTGAAGTTCTTCGAGCGGAGCTGGTCCGGGCCAAGGAGCAGGCCCGTTGTAGCAAAGCTGCTGCCGAAAAGGCATCGGCTGAGTTAAAAGCCGAACAAGCTGCACGGTGCCAAGACGAGGAGAAAATATCCATGATGGCGCTCAAACTGGAAAATGCTACTGGCCGCTGTGAATTTCTGGAGTAGGAGAATAAAGCCTTACCGGCTAAACTGGACAAGGCCTTACAAGAGGCAAAAGAAGCACGGTTGGAATCCAGAGCATCTCGTGAGGAGATCCGGCAAGCTAGGGAGATTGCGGCTGCTAAGCCCTTTCTGCTGCAAACTAAGTTCGGTGATCCGAACTATGCTCAGCTTAACCAAGTGTGGAGTTCTCCGGACGAGTTTTTAGACTTGCCGAAGAGTTCTTCCGATGCGTCGCAGTATTACCAAGCGCGAGATGGGTATGCAACGGAGAAGCTTTTCTGGTCACAGTTTGGCGCATCGAAGCGCCCTCTGTTGCTGAATGAACAGATGTCCCAATGGGCCGAGCTTCATAGGATATCCGGCGCTGCCATGAAGAACGTCATAATCCGGTTGTGGCCAACCGAGCCTGTTCCGAATAGCTACTTCGGTTTGGTGCAAAGGCTTGTTGACACGGTGCCGCGTATCGACGCTGTGAAGCGGTCAACGTGCATTGAGGGTGCACGGATGGCTTTTGCCCGAGTCAAGACATTCTGGGGGAAGATGAAGGCCATCGATGTTGCGGCGAAGAGTCCACCCAAGGGCAAGGACCGTCCTGAACAGGAGCATTATTTTGAAGACGTCCTGGAGGCCGCCCGCTTGATAGCGGGTCAGTGCTCGAAAGACATAATGTTCGAGTGGGGTGTATGAGAATCGTAAAAGACAATTTTATAGTTAATCTATTTTAATGTTTTGCTCGAAAGCTTGTATTCCTCCTGTGGAGCCGTTTATAATATAATCTAAAAGTTTTCCAGTCGTCGGCTTCAGCCCCCTCGTAGGAAGTACGGAGGTGTTCAGAAAAGCATTTAATCACTCTTTATCCAACGTCTTGGTCCATGAAGGAGGTGATAATGCGGCGAACCAGGCAATCGGACTATAGGGCGTTAACACTTTCACTTAGCCATGGGAGTTTTATGGTGGGGCTACAAAATAGCCCCTGGTATGTATGCGGCGTATTATAATATGGCGCCTTACATATTTGATCTGAAAAAGATCCCTCGTGTGACATGGAGAATCGCTAAAGATTCCAAGAAGTCGTCAAGTGGTTGACCGGCTCTTGCCGCATCATGACAGCCAGTTTTCGGCTTTCTCTACTGAGGTACTTGACCAGATGAACCGGAAGCACAATCGCAATAGTTCTCCCTTTACTACCCTAGCCGATGGGGCGGAACGTAGGGTAGCAAGCACAAGAGCCGGGCAACCCAACTATTGACCCAAGACAATGATTCGGAGCTGATGCTGAAAGTGCTAGTTATCGACTAGAGGGGGTGAATAGGCGATTTTTATGAAAGTCTTCAAAACATGGGAGTTTCGAAGACAAACAATAGAAATGAACCTATTAACATGCAGCAGAAGGTAGACTACACAAGGCAAGCCATAGTCAAGTATTCAATGAAGTGAAAGCACAAAGACTAATGGCAGCTAGGTAGTAGTGATCAGGATGGAAGATAGTATGAAGCCAAACAACAATAGTAGTCACACAGTGAAGTCAAACAGGTAACGCAAGCAGGCAATGACTTCACGAAGAAAAACTGTAACTAAAGAGAGGGAGAAGATAGAACCAGTCGCTTGGTGAGGACAAGGATTTGTTGGACCAGTTCCAATTGTTCTGACAACTGTACGTCTGGTTAGGGAGGCTGAGATTCAACTCAGAAGACCGCGTCTTCACCTTATTCCCCTTGAGCTAAGGACACCCAGTCCTTGCCCAATCACTCTGGTAAGTCTTCAAGGTAGACTTCCAAACCTTCACAGACTTCGTTCACCGGCGATCCACGATGACTCTTGGATACTCAGAACGTGACGCCTAACCGGCTAGAGGATTCACAGTCCTCAAGTGTAACAAGTCTTCAGGTCACGCGGACAGGAAGACTTCAGTGATGCCTAACACTCTTCGGCTCTGGGTGTTTTGGGCTTTGTCCTCGCAAGGATTTCTCTCTCTCAAAAGCTTCGGAGGTGGGTTGCCCTCAAATGACAAAAGCCGTGCACTAACTCTGAGCAGCCACCAATTTATGGTGTAAGAGGTGGGCTATTTATGGCCACTAGGCAACCCGACCTGATTTTTCCGAAATGACCCTGGGTCACTAAGGAACTGACACGTGTTCCAGCAGTCAGATTTCAAACACACGCGGCAGCTTGACTTGGGCTACAAGTAAAGCTGACTCATCCGCCTCTGGATAAGATTTGCTCTCATTGTCTTCGCTCGAAGACATAGGATTTGGTTGAGCATCACTTCAGTCACTCTGACTTTTTTCACTGGGACCCCACTTAACAGTACGGTGGTTCCTATGACTCAACAAAGAAGAAAATGAAACTACGAAACAACTATGTCTTCGCGCTCCAAAGTATTCATGTGATGTCTTCTCATGTCATAGTCTTCAATGTGAATATCTTCACATACCACCATTGTCTTCAATGTCTTCACACATTTTTAGGGGTCATCTCCAATAGGTAAACCAAATCAATGAGGGACTACTACCTGTGTTATCCTGCAATTCTCACAAACACATTAGTCCCTCAACCAGGTTTGTCGTCAATACTCCAAAACCAACTAGGGGTGGCACTAGATGCACTTACAATATCCCCCTTTTTGGTGATTGATGACAAACTGGTTGAAGTTTTCAATGGGGATAAAAGTATGTGAAATTGTAAAGGATTAAGATAGTGTCTTCATAAGTAGCAAAGGGCTCCCCTGAAGATGTGCATATAAGTATTTTGCTTCTGGAATGCAAATGCACATGGCAGGTTGTACTTGTGGAGATCCTCTTCAACTTATGAAGACAATTCATCATGCATAAAAGATATAACAAGAATAATGATATGCATAATGAAAAATGGACGTCTGCAATATGATTGCGTGTGGGATTTATCATCACACATGCGGAATTTATCATCGCATCACATAATAGCAGAAAAAAGTAGCAGACGACCATCAAGTTTAAGTGTTACAACTCAAAGAACCAAATGTATCAAAAGCGAGAGTTGTAAACACTTGGCAAAAGTATAGCAACCACCCAAATGGACCCTCTTGAAGACTATCAACTCATATGCTTCTCCCCCTTTTGTCAGTAAGGACCAAAAAGGTTTGAAGACATAGAGCCTCTACTCGTTCCCATGAGGAGTAGAGCGGCAGGGTCGTCGTCGAGGTTTGGTGGTGCTGAAGAACTTGGTGCAGTGTTGATACGCGCCGAAGTTGGAGGTGGTGAAGTAGCATCATCATCGTCATCAATGACTCTGGCATTAACTGTTGCTGCGGAGGAAGAGTACTCAGAGTCTTCAAGTGAGGGAGTTCGACGCAGAACAGCATTCCTGGGAGGAGTGAATCAAACTTGAATCTTTCGGTGAAGCCATCGTCTTGAAGATCAGCTTCAACACTGAGCAAAGTCAGACTCTTCCACGACCTCCTACAGGTCTCATGAGTGACAAATGCATTCTTGGTGGCAAGATTGCGAATGTGGTTGACATCCACCAAGAGGCTTTGCATCTGATGCTTCAGCCAGTAGTGATGCTTATCTTGTTTTTGATGTAGGGCGACGAGAAGCTCTCGGTCATTGAGAACACGAGAACGCTTCCGAGGCCTTTGAGCAATAGTACTTTCAGTCGCTTCAGTATGGGCACGGTGAGGTGCACGTGTATTGCCAGCCAAAGGATAAACACGAGTGACAGCCTGAACTCCTTTAATGGGTTGTGTGAAGCTTTGGTGATCAGCATTGTGAAGAGAAACAGGCTCCTTGGCAGGTTCTGGGTAGATGGCTTCAACAGACATATCAACCTCTAGCAAGAATATCAAATGGTTGTGTGCAGATGGCTGATAGTTGACAGCAGACTGAAGCTTGATAGGGCGCATAACCCATGGAGCGTAGAACTTCAGACCGAAGATATCAAATCCAGATGTAGCCAATTTCCTGATGAAGAAGTCTTGAGCATTGAAGCTCATGCCATTGAAGATATAAAAGACTAATGTCTTCATTGCTCCTTCAAGCTTCGCTGCAGAAGAATGTCCCTTGACAGGCCATAGAGTACGCCTGATGATATGATAGATAGTGCGGGGCAGATACTCTAGGTCTTCAACAAGAAATTCCCTTGGATATTCAGCGTCATGAGGCAAAGGCTTCATCATGCTCAGCATTTGGCTCATGTTGGGCTCAGGCTTCTGGAAGATGCTCTCCAAAGCATTGCGGTGAAGCTGACAACCAAGTTCAAAGAGTTCACCTGGAGTGGGCAGGCCAGTCAGCTCAATGATGTCAAAAGCTTTGGCTTCGTGATGGACATTGTGTTGGGGATATAACTATTGAGTATAAACCGCCCAGGAGGGGCCGGGTTATACTCATAAGGAGTCATCTGCATTGAAGCCCATGAAGACAAGGAGTATGGCGCTTTACTACAGAGACTTAAAGGCCCAAGGCCCAAAGGCGGATTAGGGCCCGTAGACATAAACCGCCATGTAATCTGTAAGTTGTGTTGTAAGGTAGGAGAAGGTAGAAACCGAGCCGGACACGTGTATGAGCCGGCGTCGGGATTCTGTAAACCGACGGGCGTCAACCTATGTATATAAAGGGACGACTCGGCGGCGGTTCAAGGACAAGAAACAACAACTCGAGAGCCAGGAAAAGCGGATTCGCTCCCTGATCATCGAGACCCCATCAATTCTACCACAACTGGATCGTAGGCTTTTACCTTCACCGCAAGGGGCCAAACCAGTATAAACTCCCCATGTCCTTTGTCCGGTTTAACCCCTTTAAGCTAATATCATTGCGATGGCTCCACGACTAAGACCTCACGCTAGGACATCTGCCGTGACAAATCCATGACACATTGCCTGTCATCCACTCAAGGATCCATGTCTTCGGATCCGTGTTGTAGCCGCGAATGTGGAGGGTAGCATAGGATTGCAACAGAAGCTCTTCGTTCTAGTGCTATTTATCAGTCACAAATGGCAGCAGACCAGCATCTCGAAAACAGTCAAGGGCTTCTTCTAAGCAGGGCAGCCCGGCAATAGCTTCATAGTCTAGACGCATATGGGGAAAGATGCGCCCTTGATCATAAAGAACACATGAATAGTAACTGCGCTGCTGATAGCTCCAGAACCGATCAGAGGAAATTCTTGGCCTTGAGTATGGGTTCTTGTCGCTGTCAAAGAAGGTGTTGTGTGCAATGAAGCCATTCACATTGAAAGATCCTGGTGAAGTTGCAATACCTGGAAACCTTGGCAGCCTTGGCTTAGGCTTCTGGACCTGAGGCATGTGCTTTATATGATAGTCAAATTGTGGACCGGCAACAGGTGGAGGAACCAGAATGGGCCGGCGAACCATGACAAGTTGGCCGCGATCAAATGCCAGCTCGATAGTGTGTGGTCTTGGAGGCGGTACAGGAGCATTGGCATTGATGTGAGCTGCAAGTGGTACAATGGCTTCAGGTGCAATGTTGACTTCAAGTGCATTAGCTTCAGGCGCGATAACTTCAGACGCATTAACTTCTGGCGCCACATTGACTTCAGGCGCCACATTTGCTTCAGCCATGACAACGTCATTGGCTTCAGTGTTAGCGTTGGTGCCCGCCTCAATGTTTTCAACCTCCACTTGAGTAGTTGGAGGGTCGGACACGTTCTCCTCGAGAACAACTTCTGGGTTGGACGGGGGTGTTGCAACATGTTCTTCTTCTTGTCTTGGTTCTTCTTGTTCATCGGCTGATGCAGCCGGAATGTCTTCAGAAGTTTTGGCTTCAGACACTGAGATGTTCGCAGTTGGAGTGGCTTCAGGAAACACATGACGTGATACTGAGTGTTGGCGCTCTTCTCCTTCTGGAACACTCAAAAGAGTGTCTTGGGGCCTTGGTCCTTTGTGAAGCCTTTGAAATACAGGCGACGCTTGTGGAGAGGGAGTTGGCTGGGCCTCAAAGTCATCATCATCCTCACGCACCGGAGGAGTGACTTGAGTTGGAGGAGTACTTGGTGATTCTTCTACACGGGGGGAGTCTTGAGGGTGATCAGCCAATGAATCATCCTGAGCAATTGGCGTCAAAGGACGACCAATGCTGATGAGTTCGTTGTTCGTGAGAACAGGCGATGATACCAATTGGTGCTCGATCTGAGGAAGGACTTCATCATCATCTACATTGTCTTGGGGACCAATGTCTTCAGCTGCGGTGTGGTCAACAGCTGGATCTTCTTGTGCTTCAGGAGCCTCTGTGGTAGCAGGCTCGTGAACTATCAAACGACGCTCTTGATGTGCAGACGCAGGACGAGCAACTGAAATTGGCTCGACGACAAGGGGCTCTGTGGGAGCAGCCCAGACTTTCTTCTTTGTCTTTCTCTTCTTGGTTGGTGGCGCATCATCAGTGGTGTTCTTGTTCTTACGCTTTCTGGCTTCGGCTTCGGCTGTTCTTGTTTTCTTGAGTTCTGAAGCCACTGTGGGGACCTTAGGCTTCGAGCCTGTCATGCTAGCGGGGAAGACAATGCGAGGTTCTTCCCGCCTGGATACTTCAGCTGGGGCCACAGTAGGCTTCTTTTGCTTGGCAGCCATCTTGGGGTCGATGCTAGGACGCCCGAGTGCCTTGCGCTTCTCAGCTTCATTGTAAGCTTGAACACATTTGGCAGCAAGGAGCTTCATGCGCTCACGTGAGCCTTTAGCTTCGTCACGTTTCTTGTGAAACGCCTCCTTGAGCTCATGCATCATTTGCTTGAAGTTTTGGACATCAGTCACACTGAGCTTGGCCATATGCTTCTTGAACTGGGCTTTTACATAGTCAATCTTGTGCTTCAGTTCAACAATTCTCTGAGCTAGAGCCAGCTCAGGAGCAATGGCTCCATGGAAGGAGAAGCTGAGGCCGATTGGGAGTTGAAGATCATCAAAACTGAGGTTTGGGCTGTCAAACCATTCATCAATGAACTTGTTCATGATGTCCACATCAAAAAGGGGAAGATCATTGAAGATTTCTGCCTCTTGCTTGCTCTTTATTTGCAGTTCGAGAGCATCATCGCCAAGATCGTCGTGACTAGACAGATCAATGGCTTCGTTCTCATTCCTCAGAATGGCAGCAGGGGTCAGTGCTTGACCAGTAGTTTGCATGGGCTTCTTCTTCTTCTCAGTCTTGGATATGCGTGACAAATCTTCAGAATGCACACTAGGTGCAGGAGGAGCAGTGGCCAAGGGCTCTGCACGCGAAGCTCTTGGTGCAGTGGAGGGCTTTGAAGCCTTGGGTTTCTTCTACTTTTGAGGCTTCGGCGGAGCAGGAGCTTCATCAGAATCAGCTTCATCTCCAGATTGATCCAATCTGGCCCTCTGAGCAGCAATGTATGAGAGGAGACCATCAAAATTGTTGAAGGGGCCGATGACATTGGGATTGGCATCACCTGTGACATCAGCCCGCGGAGCAGATGGACCTGCGTTGAAATCGCATCCAAGACTTTCCTTGTTTTCTTTGGCCGATGCCTTCGCATGCTGATAGTTGCGCTTGAAAATATTATCGTCACGACACCATAGCAATGATGATGGGTTGGCATTGGCTGGCTCTGGTCCACGGACCATACAGGGGTAGAAACCCTGGGAAATAGCTTCAACTCTGTTCTTGGGTTGAAGATTATGAAAGAGAATATCACCCCAAGGACTCTTGATGGCATTCTTCTCAGCATACTCCTGGGTCAGGAATCTGTATTTGAACCATTGCTCGTCCCAATATCGTTGAACCCACTGGATTCGAGTTTTGCGCTGATTGTAATCCTCTTCTGGATCAGTCTTGTATAGCTCAGAGAGATCTGGTGGCAAATTCCTTGATGTGCCCCCACGGCGCTGCCTACCTCCTTTCCTTGCTGATTTTTCTGTGGCCATGAAGTTTAGACTGAATGGCTTCAAAGCTGTCAAAGGCTTCCGTCTGCTGGTCAGACAAGAACTGGCTTTAGGAGAATTGATGTGATGTTGTAAGAACTCTGCAAATGAATGCAGACTATGATAACCAAGGGATTCTCCCATGGACATGTACCTGTGACAGCATTAGAGATGCGAGGGAAGGGGAAGAGGTCATATGCATTCTCAGAAGATTTTGAAGATAAATAAGTTTGAAAACATTGACCTCATAGCGCGAAGACATTCACTTATATGTTGAGAGTTGGTTCCAGATTTGTACGAATCCAAGAATAGGTACAAGTGAGGAATCTTAACTATGTGTGAAGCATAAGTGAATACCCTAGGCTTGTTATGAGATGCAGAACAGGATAGATCCAAATTTGTGGAGGCAGAAACCACTTTTGGTAAGGAAAGATGAATCCATCAGATCAAAAAGACAGTAAAAAGTGAGTTTTAATTACCACATGATGAACTGCTAGACGGAGTAGAGAGGAAGCCGAGCAGTTCGATCTTTCGTGCCCTAACTTGGCGACGGAAGACACCTACGGCGGCGGCGGGGAAGACGAGGTCCGTGGCCGGTGTGAGGATGGCGTCGGTGAGGTCGCGGCAGCTAAGCGCTTCGTCGTCGACGTCGTCGAGAGCTAGCGGTGGCGCTAGGGTTAGTCAAGGCGGAGAGGTGGAAGAAAGATTTTGACCGCGATGTGATGTGCATTTATAGGGAGAGGGACAGCACAGCGCAATTACGCAGGTGCCCCTGGCAGTTCACATCTAAGGGACACGTGGCGGACATGCAACACTTTGGGAGTTGTTTCATGTTCCCACGCACGCCTGGACTGTCGGGTGGTCGTTCCGGCTTCTCCGGGTTTCAGGCAATAAGGACTGAGCATTTAAAATAGATTTAATGTTTGTCTCTGTATCTTCTGCTGACAAGGACGCAGAGAAGACATTCGACAGTTTCAACAGAATGCATATGATTTGGATAGATAGAGTTTGAGATAGAAGCATAGAAAGGTTAGGGTCCGATCACATTCACTTAGTCTAAAAGATTCAAATGAGAAAACATAGCTATAAGTGAATGATGTAGAGGACAGAACACAAGTATATGTATATATCTGAGTAAAACTAAATCAACAAGGTGAAAATCATCAAGAAGACAAATCAATGTTGAAGATAAATCAAATGCGAAGACTTAGCATATGTAACGCCAGAAGAAAAACACTTCAAACAAGAATTTGGTGGTGGCGTTACCCACCGTATAGGAAGTATTAGACCCAGACATGGCGCACAATTATCGTGGCGCTCGAAGTCAAATTCCGCATTAATGTATTCACACTCAGAGTGTAAGTCTTCATTGATTGAAGACATACATTACATCGTGTGTTGCACATATAAGTCATCAACATGCATAAGTGTTAGGATGTGTGCCTAATCACCGGACATTCAAGGATTCCAAGATATTTAGCTCACACCGCAACTTACAAAACCTTTTCTCATCCAAGGGCTTTGTGAAGATATCTGCCAATTGCTCTTTAGTGTTGACGTGTATGATATCAATATCTTCCTTCATGACATGATTTCTGAGAAAGTGATGACGAATTTCAATGTGCTTTGTCTTCGAGTGCTGAACTAGGTTGTTGGCTATCTTGATGGCGCTTTCATTGTTGCAGTAGAGTGGTACTTGTTTCAGATGGATGCCATAGTCCTTGAGTGTTTGCTTCATCCATAGAAGCTGAGTGCAGCAAGATCCAGCAGCAATGTATTCAGATTCAGCAGTGGAGAGAGATACACAGTTCTGCTTCTTTGAAGACCAACAGACAAGTGATCATCCCAAAAAGTGACATGTGCCTAATGTAGACTTGCGATCCACCTTGTCACCAGCATAATCAGCATCCGAGAATCCAACTAGATAAAACTCTGAGCCCTTTGGATACCATAATCCTAGTGTTGGGGTGTAAGCCAAATATCGAAGAATTCGCTTCACTGCTAAGTGATGCGATTCCTTTAGTGCCGCTTGGAATCGGGCACACATGCAAACACTAAGCATTATATCTGGCCTAGATGCACATAAATAAAGTAAAGAACCAATCATGGAGCGGTATACCTTTTGATCGAACTCTTTACCATTAGCGTCAGGACCCAGATGACTTTTGGTTGGCATTGGCGTCGTGTAACCTTTGCAGTCTTGCATTCCAAACTTCTTCAAGCAGTCTTTGAGGTATTTCTCTTAAGATATGAAGATGTTGTTGCTTTGCTGACGAATTTGAAGACCAAGGAAGAACTTCAGCTCACCCATCATGGACATTTGATATTGCTCTTGCATCATATGTCCAAACTCATCACTGTATTTCTAGTTAGTGCAGCCGAAGATAATGTCATCCACATATATTTGGCACACAAACAGTTCACCATCATATGTCTTCGTGAAGAGTGTGGGATCCAGGGAACCAGGTTTGAAGCCTTTGCTCTTCAGGAAGTCTTTGAGTGTGTCATACCAAGCACGAGGGGCTTGTTTGAGGCCATACAATGCCTTGTTGAGCTTGTATACCATATCAGGATGTTTTGGATCTTCAAAGCCAGGTGGTTGTGCAACATACACTTCTTCTTCAACCTTGCCATTGAGAAAAGCACTCTTAACATCCATTTGATACATAAGGATGTTGTGATGATTTGCGTAGGCTAGCAGTATGTGAATGGCTTCAAGCCTAGCCACAGGAGCAAATGTTTCATCGAAGTCAATCCCTTCAACTTGAGTGTATCTTTGAGCAACGAGACGAGCCTTGTTTCTGACAACTTGACCATGCTCATCTTGCTTGTTGCGATATATCCATTTTGTGCCTATTATGTTGTGCTTGCGAGGGTCAGGACGCTTGACTAGTTCCCACACATTGTTCAGCTTGAACTGTTGAAGCTCTTCTTGCATAGCTTGAATCCATTCAGGTTCCATGAAGGCTTTAGCAACTTTCTTGGGTTCTGATATTGAGACAAATGCAAAGTGCCCACAGAAATTTGCTAGCTGTGTTGCTCTTGAACGAGTGATTGGACCAGGTGCATTGATGATGTCAATTATCTTCTCAATTTGTACTTCATTTGCAACACGAGAATGAACTGGACGAATATTTTGCTCTTGCTGATCATTGTCATCATTTGGAGGATTTTCTTTAGGCTGAGCATTGTCTTCAGGTTGATTAGGTGCAGAAATGATAAGTTCCTCTTCAGCCTGAGCTTCAAACGGTATAATTTCTCCAGTTCCCATAAGCTTGATGGATTCACCAGGTGGAACTTCATCTATCACATTTGGCAGGTGCTCTCTTTGTGAGCCATTAGTCTCATCGAACTGCACATCTACAGTTTCAACCACTTTATAGTGAAAGAGGTTGAAGACTCTGTAGGAGTGTGAATCCTTTCCGTAACCAAGCATAAAACCTTCATGTGCTTTCGGTGCAAATTTTGAAGAGTGATGTGGATCCTTGATCCAGCACCTAGCACCAAATACTCTGAAGTAACTGACATTTGGATTCTTACCAGTCAGGAGTTCATAGGATGTCTTCTTTAGAAGCTTGTGAAGATGAACATGGTTGATGACATGGCATGCAGCATCAATGGCTTCGGGCCAGAACTTTCTTAGAGTCTTGTATTCATCAAGCATTGTCCGAGCCATCTCAATGAGTGTTCTGTTCTTGCGCTCCATGATGCCATTTTGCTGAGGTGTGTATGGAGCTGAGAACTCATGAGTGATCCCCAATGTATCCAGGTAAAGGTCGAGGCCAGTGTTCTTGAACTCTGTGCTGTTGTCACTTCTGATATGCTTGATCTTGATGCCATAGTTGTTCATGGCATGGTTGGCGAAGCGTTTGAATACATCCTGCACTTCAGTCTTGTAGAGGATTATGTGTACCCAAGTATATCTTGAATAATCATCAACAATGACGAAGCCATAGAGACAAACAGTAGTAGTGAGAGTAGAGTAGTGAGTAGGACCAAACAAGTCCATGTGTAGCAGCTCGAAGGGTTGAGATGTTGTCATGATTGTCTTCGAGGGATGCTTGGACCTTGTCATCTTTCCAGCTTCTCAAGTACCGCATCGATGATCTTTCTTGAACTTGACGCCCTCGATGCCTATGACGTGCTTCTTCTTTGCGAGAGTGTGCAAGTTCCTCATGCCAGCATGCCCTAGCCTCCGATGCCAGAGCCAGCACTCTGAAGCTTTTGCTAGAAGACATACGGCAAGCTGTGGTCCTGCTGAGAAATCTACCATGTACAAATCATCCTTTCGATACCCTTCAAAGACTAGAGACTTGTCAGATTCCGTTAGTACAAGGCAACGATATTTTCCAAATATCACAATCATGTTCAAGTCACAAAGCATTGAGACAGACATTAAGTTGAAACCAAGGGATTCAACAAGCATCACTTTATCCATGTGTTGATCCTTTGAGATTTCAACTCTACCTAGACCCAATACCTTGCTTTTACTAGTGTCAGCAAATGTGATGTGACTCTTGTCAGATGGACGTAAGGTTGAGTCCATGAGAAGACTTTGATCACCAGTTATATGGTTAGTGCATCCGCTGTCCATAATCCATTCTGAAGCATGAGGTGTCATACCCTATAGTACAGTTAGGGGTACAGGCTTCACCAAGAACATTTGACGTACAAGAGGATTATCAAAGCTCAGATCAAGATTAGGACTGATAGGATGATTGGCAAGCGATTCAGGAACAAAATACATAGTAAGACCATTTGGGCATTTTATCTTGCACCCTACAAGATGTTTTAGGTCCCTAGCATTAGCATCGGACGCCTTTGATTTCCAGCTGGAGACCTTTCCCTGCAAAAGAGAGTTAAGTTTTCTTAACCACCCACATTTTCAGGGGTGGCTTAGAAGCAATGAGTCTAAGTGCAGCATCTGAGAACTTCGGCTTTGGAGCCCTAGCAAATAGCCTTGCAGGAGGAAAATAATACTGATATGAATAAGCATAAAAGTTCTTAGTCTTATGAACATAGTGGTTTGAAGAAACACGCTCATATTCATACATCTGAGTATGATTTCCCTTCAAAACATTGGCGTTAGGGTGACTCAGGTGAGTCATGTGTCTGTATGAAGCCTTTGGACCATATGAAGCCTTTGGTCTGAGATTTGTCTTCTTCCCAGGCGGTGTCATGATGACATTCACAGGAAGATTCTCAAGATAACTTTTGGGAACCCAGATCTTCTTCATAGGTGGCCCATTCCTGCAGTTAGTACCAATATACCTGGCAAACTCTTCACCATTCTGATTCTTAAACAGTTTATAGTTTGCATCAAAGGATTCATCAATGATAACTGGGTTAGCACAAGTGAAGCCAGATAAGGTGGATGGATCCACTGAAGGTTCCTTTGCAGCAACCCATGTGGTTTTGGGATACTGCTCAGGCTTCTAGTAAGAACCATCAACATTCATTTTCCTCTCGAACCCAACACCCTCTTTTCTAGGGTTTCGGTCTAGAATCTGCTTTTTGAGGACATCGCACAGTGTCTGATGCCCTTTGAGACTTTTGTACATCCCCGTTTCAAGCAATGTCTTCAACCTAGCATTTTCATCAGCAATAGTAGTGGTATCCTCAGTAGAGGGGTTAGTTACCACATCAACAGTTGAAGATATTGCAACAATAGCAGTAGTAGAACATTCAGCAATAGAAGTAGCGTTATCACGCTCAAGGCATTTTAGACATGGTGGTTCAAATCCTTCCTGAGTGGGACTGATCTGTTGAGCGTGAAGTGACTCATTCTCTTTTTGAAGATCTTCATGAGCCGCTCTCAATTTCTCAAGTTCTTGCTTCCTTTGAAGATAATCATAGGAAAGCTTTTCATGAGTAGTTGAGAGCATTTCATGACGACTTTCAAGTTCCTGGTACTTAACATGAAGATTTTTTATGTCTTCAATTAAGGACTGAGATCGGGTCATTTCAGCGTCCAACAGGTCATCGCTTTTGTCTAACAGTTTTTGAGTATGTTCCATAGCTTTCTGTTGTTCAGTTGCAATTTTTGCAAGTGTTTTGTAGCTGGGTTTGGATTCACAATCAGAGTCATCTTCACTTGATGTTTGAAAGTAAGCATCGCGTGATTTTACCTTGGCACCACGTGCCATGAAGTAGCAGGTGGGAGCGGAGTCGTCCTTGTCATTAGCATTAGCGTTGGTGACGGAGCCATTGTCTTCAGTGTTGAAGATGGACTTGGCAACGTAGGCTGTAGCCAGAGCCAGACTTGCAACGCCAGGGTCGGACTCCTCCTCAGACTCCACCTCCACCTCCTCAGAAGCAGACTCCTCCTCTGAATCCATTTCCTTGCCAACAAAAGCATGAGCCTTGCCAGATGAGCTCTTCTTGTGTGATGAAGATTTGGACGAAGACTTGGAAGAGGACTTTGCGGATTTCTTCTTCTTCTTGTCATCAGAATCATATTCCTTGCTCTTCTTCTTGTTGTTGTTCTCATTGTCCCACTATGGGCACTCAGAGATGTAGTGTCCAGGTTTCTTGCACTTGTGACATGTTCTCTTCTTGTGGTCATGAGTGGAAGCTTCATCATTTCTTGAGCTGGATCGTGAAGACTTTATGAAGCCTTTCTTCCTAGTGAACTTCTGGAACTTCTTCACAAGCATAGCAAGCTCCTTTCCAATGTCTTCGGGATCACCAGAACTGCAGTCAGATTCTTCTTCAGATGAGGAAACAGCCTTGCCTTCAAAGCGCGAGTTTAGCCATAGTTGGGACCATAGATATCTCTTTTCTCAGATAACTGAAACTCATGTATCTTGAGCCTCTCAAGTATGTCAGATGGATCGAGCGTCTTGAAGTCAGGGCGTTCTTGAATCATCAGGGCAAGGGTGTCGAACGAGCTGTCAAGTGATCTCAGAGTGTCTTGGTGATCTCAGTGGCGCCGAGAGCACGAAGCTCATTTGTGATGTCAGTGAGGCGATCAAACATGAGCTGGACATTCTCATTGTCGTTTCTCTTGAAGCGGTTGAAGAGGTTGCGAAGAACACTGATCCTTTGATCTCTCTGGGTTGAGACGCCTTCGTTGACCTTGGAGAGCCAGTCCCAGACTAGCTTCGACGTTTCCAGAGCACTCACACGGCCATACTGTCCTTTGGTCAGATGACCACAGATGATGTTCTTGGCAGTAGAATCCAGTTGAACGAACTTCTTGACATCAGCAGCGGTGACACCTTCACCGGTCTTGGGAACACCGGTCTTGACGACATACCAGAGGTCGACATCAATGGCTTCAGGATGCATGCGCATCTTATTCTTCCAGTAGGGATATTCAGTGACATCGAAGACAGGGCACGCAGCGGAGACTTTGATTACCCTGCAGCCGACATAGCTAAAACTCCTGGTGGTTAAACTGAATCACAAAGAACAAGGGAGTACCTTGCTCTGATACCAATTGAAAGTGCTAGTTATTGACTAGAGGGGGGTGAATAGGTGATTTTTATGGAAGTCTTCAAACATGGGAGTTTCAAAGACAAACAACAGAAATGAACCTATTAACATGCAGCGGAAGGTAGACGACACAAGGCAAGCCATAGTCAAGTATTCAATGAAGTGAAAGCACGAAGACTAATGGCAGCTAGGTAGTAGTGATTAGGATGGAAGATAGTATGAAGCCAAACAACAATAGTAGTCACACAGTGAAGTCAAACAGGTAACGCAAGCAGGCAATGACTTCACGAACACAACTGTAAGTAAAGAGAGGGAGAAGATAGAACCAGTCGCTTGGTGAGGACAAGGATTTGTTGGACCAGTTTCAGTTGCTGTGACAACTATACGTCTGCTTAGGGAGGCTGAGATTCAACTTCGAAGACCGCGTATTCACCTTATTCCCCTTGAGGTAAGGACACCCGGTCCTTACCCAATCACTCTGGTAAGTCTTCAAGGTAGACTTCCAAACCTTCACAGACTTCGTTCACCGGCGATCCACAATGACTCTTGGATGCTCAGAACGCGACACCTAACCGGCTGGAGGATTCACAGTCCTCAAGTGTAACAAATCTTCAGGTCACGCGGACAGAAAGACTTCAGTGATGCCTAACACTCTTTGGCTCTAGGTGTTTTGGGCTTTGTCCTCGCAAGGATTTCTATCTCTCAAAAGCTTAGGAGGTGGGTTGCTCTCAAACGACAAAAGCCGTGCACTAACTCTGAGCAGCCACCAATTTATGGTGTAGGGGGTGGGCTATTTATAGCCACTAGGCAACCCAACCTAATTTGTCCGAAATGACCCTGGGTCGCTAAGGAACTGACACGTGTTCCAATGGTCAGATTTCAAACACACGCGGCAGCTTGACTTGGGCTACAAGTAAAGCTGACTCATCCGCCTCTGGATAAGATTTGCTCTCATTGTCTTCGCTCGAAGACATAGGATTTGGTTGAGCATCACTTCAGTCACTCTGACTTTGTTCACTGGGACCCCATTTAGCAGTACGGTGGTTCCTAGGACTCAACCAGGAAGAAAATGAAACTACGAAACAACTATGTCTTCACGCTCCAAAGTCTTCATGTGATGTCTTCTCATGTCATAGTCTTCAATGTGAATATCTTCACATACCACCATTGTCTTCAATGTGTTCACACATTTTTAGGGGTCATCTCCGGTAGGTAAACCGAATCAATGAGGGACTACTACCTGTGTTATCCTGCAATTCTCACAAACACATTAGTCACTCAACCAGGTTTGTCGTCAATACTCCAAAACCAACTAGGGGTGGCACTAGATGCACTTACAGATGCATATAAGGCCAAACATGCGACGCGGAAGTACGCTATAGAGCTGTTCGGACTTTTGTTGGCAACTCATTTGTTCCCGTACCGAGCCCCTGGCAGGTTATGCCAAGGTATATCTGTGAAGTGACCATGGGAGCCGTATTCATTGGCGAAACAACACGGTGATTAATTCGGATACTGTTTTACTGGGACCTGAGTGATATGTCGATGATTACTTTATATAAATATAAAGACCACAACCCCGGCTATTTGACATGCTCGGGGTTGAATGCGGAGGAAGAGGCATAGTACAGGCTCGAAATAAAGAGTGCGGTCTACAAAAAGTTATTTTGGACCTCCTGTCGCACGTGTGCGCCGCCTGTCCTCGGCGAGGGGAATCCTTGATGGAAGTAACCCCCTAGGTGAGTGCACAGACCCGAACTCCGATAGAGTCAGTTTTAGATGTTTGTCCTGTTCGTCACCTGTTTTTAAGAGATATTGAAGGAAGAAATAAAAAGAAAGTGGATAAAAATGTTACGGGGATGCTTGCAGGCTTGTCCGTAGTGTGCTCCCGCCAATGCCCATGGTATCTTGAGTGTGTAGTGATGTATGCGCGGCACAAATTTTGCAGGTGTACGAGGTGGGCGGCGGAAGCCGGACTGCTATTTTCGCTCCGGGAGTAGTTGATCCTTGGGTGGAAATTGCTTCTCACCCCCGGTATTTCGTTGGTGATCCTCTCCGTCGTCCCTGTCGCCTGGAGGCCTCCTCCCCTTGTGTTCGGCATTGATATTGCCGGCCTGCTTAAAGACCCAGCAGTTTCTGTTAGTATGATTAGCTGGTTTATCAGGGTGGCCGTGAATCTAGCAGGGTCGGTCCAATATCCTGTCTAGGTTGGATGGTTCGTCTCGGTTTGCCTTGAATGGCTTCTTCCGTTGACCGGGCTTGGGAATGCTGAATCCGGTGTTGACCACTGTGTCGCATGATTTTTCATTATCATTGCGACTGTTGTATTTGCTTCGTCGTGGCTTGCCATTGCCCTCTCGGATTTCGGAAGTGCCCGGGTCGCTGGCGCTGTTGCTTCTACGAGCGAGCCAGTTGTCTTCTCCCGCGCAAAAGCGGGTCATCAGAGCAGTGAGGGCTGTCATGGATTTAGGTCCTTCTTGACCGAGGTGGCGTGCAAGCCATTCATCCCGGACACTGTGTCTGAAAGCCGCAAGGGCTTCCGCGTCCGGACAGTCGATGATTTGGTTCTTTTTGACTAAGAACCGAGTCCAGAGCTTCCTGGCTGACTCTCCGGGCTGCTGGATAATGTGACTTAGGTCATCGGCATCCTGTGGCCGGACAAATGTTCCTCGGAAGTTTTAGAGGAAGGCCTCTTCCAAGTCCTCCCAGCTGCCTATGGAATTTTCTGGCAGGCTATTTAACTAGTGCCGAGCTGGCCCTTTTAGCTTTAGTGGGAGATATTTAATGGCTTGGAGGCCGTCTCCACGGGCCATATGGATGTGGAGAATAAAATCCTCGATCCATTATGAGGGATCGGTTGTTCCGTCGTATGATTCAATATTGACGGGCTTGAATCCCTCAGGGAATTCATGGTCCATTACTTCATCTGTGAAGCAGAGAGGGTGTGCGGCGCCTCTATGTTGGGCCGCACTGCGACGTAACTCCGAAGGAGTCCATTTGCTATTTTCGGCTCGGGCATGTCTGGGTTTGTCACGTCCGGATAGGTAGCCATCGTCGCATGTCCGGTGGTGCCCTCGCGGTCCATATATCGATTTTGCGTGTCCTGCTCTACTGTCCAAGTCCCGCTGAAGGTCGTCTGGACAACCATGAGCTGCGTTATTCTTGCCTTTATGGTGAGGTGGGGCGGTCTGGTGTTCGGCTTGAGTTGCCTCTTTGTTCGGACTGGGTTGTCGATGACCTGCCGAATTATGTGATGATGGTACGGGCTCCAACGACTCGTCATCGGATTGAGGTAGCAGTCTATGCTTCGGGTAGCTTTTGGCTGGGCCACTAAGGCCATATTCTTCGGTGGCCAGGACTTCGGTCCATCTACCGTTGAGTAGGTCTTGGTCAGCTTGAAGTTGCTGATGCTTCTTTTTCAGGCTCCTTGCAGTAGCTATTAGCCTGCGCTTGAAGCGCTCCTGCTCGAGGGGTTCTTCGGGTACGATGAAGTCTTCGTCGCCGAGGCTTACCTCATCTTCGGAGAGCGGAAGGTAATTGTCATCCTCCGAATTGTCGTTGGGCAGGGCCTGTTCATCAGGGTTGGCTTGCTCGTTTTCTTGTTCCTCCTGTTCGGATCTTGCTCCAACAGGGTCTTTATTCTTTTCGGCGTCGTCCGGAGTACTATTTTCTCTGGTACCAACGTTGCTGCGATGTGGCTTAGAGCGGTGTTTAGGGCGCCGGTACTTAGACTGTCTCAGGAGGTCTATTCTCAACTGGATCGTCTTTGTCATCATCGCTAGTTTTTTTAGGTGTATCAACCATGTACACGTCATACGAAGAGGTGGACGTCCCGTGTCCCGTGAATGGCGGGTCTTGGCCTTGCTCCTTGTTGGCATCGTCGTCTATACCATCGATGTCTTTGGAGTCATAATCAAGCATGTCGGTTAAGTCCTCGACAGTGGCTATGAAGTGCGCGGCGGGTGGGAAGCGAAATTCTCCATTATTAGCCTCTAGCTCGAACCGGACATAGTTCGGCTGTGAGTCCCCCGCCAAGGACAGGTCTTTTAATGAATTTAGAACGCCTCCCAAGGACAAGTGTTGGAAGATATCTGCGGCGCTGAACTTGAAGATCGATAACCGATCCAGCTCTGCGCCTGCGGGCGTGCGTGGTTTGGAACTTATAGCTGGAGGCGAGTCCGGGATTCCGTTGTGGCAGACATTGCAAGGTGATGAGTCCGTGTGCGGCTCTAACGCCGCGGATTCTGTGGTTTCGGATGGCGCAATCTGCTTCGGATATAAGGCCATAGCAGTTATAGGAACCATCTCCTAAATATGGTCCGATGACAGATTTAAGTCGTGTTCATCGGAGTGAGGGGGAACGATCGCCGTCTCAAATCCGTTGAAGATCAAGTCTCCACCGATATCCGCAACGAAGTTCAAGCTTCCAAATCTGACCTGGTGGACAGGGGCGTAGCTATCGATCTGCTCCAGGTGGCCAAGCGAGTTGGCCCGCAGTACGAAGCCGCCAAATACGAAAATCTGTCTGGGGAGGAAGGTTTCTCCTTGGACAGCATCACTATAGACGATCGAAGGGGCCATCGAACCTTTCGTCGATGGCACAGTGGAACTCTCAATGAAAGCACCAATGTCGGTGTCAAAACCGGCAGATCTAGGGTAGGAGGTCCCGAACTGTGCGTCTAGGATCGATGGTTACAGGAGACAGGGGACACGATGTTTACCCAGGTTCGGGCCCTCTCTATGGAGGTAATACCCTACTTCCTGCTTGATTGATCTTGATGAATATGAGTGTTACAAGAGTTCATCTACCATGAGATCGTAATGGCTAAACCCTAGAAGTCTAGCCTGTATGACTATGGTAATGAGTCTATCCTTTCCGGACTACACCCTCCGGTTTATATAGACACCGGGGGGATCTAGGGTTACATAGAGTCGGTTACATAAGAAGGAATCTTCATAGTTGGTCGCCAAGCTTGCCTTCCACGCCAAGGAGAGTCCAATCCGGACACGGGTACAGTCTTCGACTTTTATGTCTTCACAGCCGACTAGTCCGGCCCATTGATAACAGGCCGGACGCCCGAGGACCCCTTAGTCCAGGACTCCCTCAGGCACCTTGTGTGCCCTCCGAACTCCATTTTCTTGCATCATACTTCTTTTGGTTGGTAAAAATTCATTATATAATCTCCTGAAGGTTTTGACCACCGTACCACGAAAATATCCTCTGTTTTTGTTTCGAGCTATTTCTGCAACAGATCTAGAGCAAGATGTCTTCTTAAGAGTCAGTCGGGGAGAGTCGGGTGTCTCATCCGATACCGGGGCCAAGAGCAAACAGTGATGCTGACCACTTTGGGCCATCAACGGAGGAAGAGATGGAGGCCGACTTGAAAAGGATAGATGCCATGGAGGAGGATCAAGAAGTTACCTCTCGTCTCCAAGCCAGATTCCCGATGGAGGAACTTCAGAGCTCAGCAATTCCAAACTCGGTCATCCCTCCCAATGCTAGATTTCTTTCTTATGAAAATTTGAAAAAGAGTGTTACTTGTTCTCCCGCAGCTATGCAACATCCATGGGTGAAAGGAGCTTTAGCCGTCACGAGTAAGCTCCGTAAGGAAATAATGGATCTCAAGCAGCAAGTCAATAAGCTCAAGGAAGAGAATCATATCCTAATGGGCATCATCGCCAAGAATATCACATCACCACCTCCAAAGAAAGAGACATAAATACATGGGTATGGGCACTCCCCTTGGCAACTGCCAAGCTTGGGGGAGGTGCCCCAGTATCGTATCACCATCACACTTCTATCTTTACTGTTTTTCTTAGTTCATTCCTTTTGGTTATATCTTGATCTAGTAGAATAAAGTTTAGTATGATCTAGTTTTGAGTTTTTCTTTATGATCCTTCTATGTAATCGAGTCCGTGAGCTATATATAATAAAGATTAGTTTTGAGTCGAGGGCTTTGCTATCTTGCTATGATCTTGAGGGAATAAAAGAAAGAATAAAAAGAAATAAAAAGATCATATTGATCTTATGGATAGTAATGATTTCACATATAAAGAGTATGATGAATAAACGTTGTTGAGAGTTGACAAGCATAGTTTGGTCATCGTTGCAATTAATAGGAAGTAATAAATAAAGAGAGGTTTTTCACATATAAAGATACTATCTTGGACATCTTTTATGATTGTGAGCACTCATTAAAATATGACATGCTAAAAAGTTGATGTTGGACAAGGAAGACAACGTAATGGGTTATGTTTTCTCATATCCGAAATAAATTATATTGTCATGGATCATCCAACATGTTGAGCTTGCCTTTCCCCCCTCATGCTAGCCAAATTCTTTGCACCAAGTAGAGATACTACTTGTGCTTCCAAATATCCTTAAACCCAGTTTTGCCATGAGAGTCCACCATATCTACCTATGGATTGAGTAAGATCCTTCAAGTAAGTTGTCATTGCTGCAAGCAATAAAAATTGCTCTCTAAATATGTATGATCTATTAGTGTGGAGAAAATAAACTTTATATGAGCTTGTGATATGGAAGAAATAAAAGCGACAGACTACATAATAAAGGTCCCTATCACAAGTGGCAATATAAAGTGACGTTATTTTGCATTATTTTTTGTGCATCCAACCATAAAAGCACATGACAACCTCTGCTTCGCTCTGCGAACGGCCTATCTTTTATTTTTGTCTTATGCCTTATACAAGAGTCATGGTGATCTTCACCTTTCCTTTTTACACTTTATCCTTTGGCAAGCACTGTGTGTTGGAAAGATCCTGATATATATATCCAATTGGATGTTGGTTTTCATAAAGCATTATTGTTGACGTTACCCCTGAGGTAAAAGGTTGGGAGGAAAAACTATAAGCCCCTATCTTTCTCTGTGTCCAATTAAAACTTCATACCCGTAAGTATTGCGTGAGTGTTAGCAATTGTGAAAGACTAAATGATAGTTGAGTATGTGGACTTGCAGAAAAGCTCTTATATTGACTCTTTCTGATGTTATGATAAATTGCAATTGCTTCAATGACTGAGATTATAGTTTGTTAGTTTTCAGCGAAGTTTCTGATTCATACTTTACATTGTGAATAGATTGTTACTTTAGCATAAGAAATCATATGACAATATATATGTTGTTGTTTTAAGAATGATCATGATGCCCTAATGTCCGTATTTTATTTTATCGACACCTCTATCTCTAAACATGTGGACATATTTTTCGATGTCGGCTCCCGCTTGAGGACAAGCGAGGCCTAAGCTTGGGGGAGTTGATACGTCCATTTTGCATCATGCTTTTATATCAATATTTATTGCATTGTGGGCTATTATTTCACATTATGTCACAATACTTATGCATTTTCTATCTTATTTTACAAGGTTTACATGAAGAGGGAGAATGCCGGTAGCTAGAATTCTGGGCTGGAAAAGGAGCAAATATTAGAGACCTATTCTGCACAACTCCAAAAGTCCTGAAACTCCACGAAAGTCAGTTTTGAAATATATAAAAATATTGGGTGAAGAAAGCACAAGAGGGGGGCCACCCACCGTCCACGAGGGTGGAGGGTGCGCCCTACCCCAGGGCGCGCCCCTTCCTCGTGGGCCACCTGGCAGCCCCCCGATGCCCATCTTCTGGTATAAGGTGTCTTTTGCCCTGGAAAAAATCAGAAGAAGCTTTCGGGACGAAGCGCGGCCGTCTCGAGGCGGAACCTGGGAAGAACCAATCTAGGGCTCCGGTGGAGCTGTTCTGCCAGGGAAACATCCCTCCGAGAGGGGGAAACCGTCACGATCATCATCACCATTGATCCTCTCATCATGAGGGGGTCAATCTTCATCAACATCTTCACCAGCACCATCTCCTCTCAAACCCTACTTCATCTCTTATATCCGATCTTTGTCTCAAAACCTCAGATTGGTACCTGTGGGTTGCTCGTAGTGTTGATTACTCCTTGTAGTTGATGCTAGTTGGTTTATTCACTGGAAGAGTATATGTTCTGATCCTTTATGCACATTAATACCCCTCTGATTATGAACATGAATATGATTTATGAGTAGTTACATTTGTTCCCGAGGACATGGGAGAAGTCTTGTTATAAGTAGTCATGTGAATTTGGTATTCGTTCGATATTTTGATGAGATGTATGTTGTCTTTCCTCTAGTGGTGTTATGTGAACGTCGACTACATGGCACTTCACCATTTTTTGGGCCTAGGGGAAGGCATTGGGAAGTAATAAGTAGATGATGGGTTGCTAGAGTGACAGAAGCTTAAACCCTAGTTTATGCATTGCTTCGTAAGGGGCTGATTTGGATCCATATGTTTCATGCTATGGTTAGGTTTACCTTAATTCTTCTTTCATAGTTGCAGATGCTTGCGAGGGGGGTTAATCATAAGTGGGATGCTTGTCCAAGGAAGGGCAGTACCCAAGCACCGGTCCACCCACATATCAAAATATCAAAGTAACGAACGCGAATCATATGAGCATGATGAAAACTAGCTTGACGATAATTCCCATCTGTCCTCGGGAGCGCTTTCCT
The DNA here is from genome assembly GCF_002575655.3 of Aegilops tauschii subsp. strangulata. Lineage (NCBI taxonomy): Eukaryota > Viridiplantae > Streptophyta > Magnoliopsida > Poales > Poaceae > Aegilops > Aegilops tauschii. Next base: position 553,346,732 of record NC_053041.3, on the reverse strand, counting down.
TTATATAAGAGTTTGTACATGCTTGTCCTTTGCTACAAAAAGGATTGGGCCACCTTTCTGCACCTTGTTTACTTTTGTTACTTGTTACCCGTTATGAATTACCTTATCATAAAACTATCTGCTACCGATAATTTCAGTGCTTGCAGAGAATACCTTACTGAAAACTGCTTGTCATTTCCTTCTGCTCCTCATTGGGTTCGACACTCTTACTTATCGAAAGGGCTACGATAGATCCCCTATACTTGTGGGTCATCAAGAGGGAGCGGTGGCAGCACGGGCATGGCATCGAGCTTGTGCAAAGGGACAGTCGCAGCTTGCAAGAGCAACATGCGCAATGAGCAAGTACATCACATCCCTGATTATATCTAATTCAACTGTTCAATTTCTAGCCAATAGTTAAACCTGACGGTGTTGCAAAACTGCTTGTATGTAGGGAATCTATGAGAAAATGAAACCGATTTATGCTTATTTTATAACTCCCCCAATCAATACGGAACTGACTGAACCTGATGTATCTAATCAAGTTTCCGGTGCAAACATACAAGCTCATGTTATTCTTGAGCGTGAAGTGTCTAATGAACAGACTGCTAATAAAGGATTTGATGCAAACATTTTACATGCTCCTAGTGAGGAACATATAGTGTCTAATGAGGGATCTAATACAAGCATTTTGCAAGCTCCCATTGAAGGATTTAGTGTCTAATGATGATCTGCTATGTTGAGAGAGACATAGAGATTTGCAGGCATTGATGACAAGCAAATTATAGTACATTTTCATGGCTTGAGGAAACGTCGAGGCCGTCTACCAGAAAGTCCCCGTATCATGACAATGTAGCATAAATACTTTTCTAATCTGCTGTTTGAAACTATTGGCATACTTGTGCAGGATAGATATATTGATATGCAGTTTGCACACTGGTTATAGGTGCAATTACACTTCGATATTTTCATCCAGAGATGAATAATTCAAGCAGGTACAGACCATGTTAGTAGTCCTTATACACCATGTTGCATTTTCTGTTTTTTGGTACTTACATCATTTAGTGTTTTATAATTTGAATTACTTTGGATCATTAGCTGGTTTTCAAAATGCATGTAGCTTCACATTTCTCAAGTTATGTTGATTTCCCGAGTGCAAGTGCCGTCATATTTTTTAAGTTAAATGTTCGCCCCTAGTAACTTGAATTTGTGGATCCGCCACTACACACAAATCATACACGCAGGCCAGTACGAATTAAATGAAATGCAGGGACTTACGCTAGCTCGTTGTACAGGCTCACTGCAGCTCTGCTTGCGCTTGGGATGTTCCATGTACAAGTCCATGTTACCACTTTCTTGGATGTGCAGGCCTTGTGCTCCTTGCATCCTCCTCTGAATTTTTGACATGGCGAATGGTTGATCAAATAAGAGGAATCGACCTTGTTGTTGTACCGAAGGACACATACTTACAAGGTTATACGGGTGTGCAGGATGTGTACCAGATCTCATAGCGCCATCATGCTTCGCTAAAAAATGGTTTTTCTTGTTTCAGATGATATCTCCAGAAGAAATAAGAGTTAAAGTCATAGTTGCATAGCTAATCCGATCGTCCTCCTTTTGTTCTTCACTTTCCTCATCATCTTTTTCATCCAATGAGCTCACAGTTTCATCAGTTCCTTCTTCCATAAACTCCTGCAAAATATTAGTCTCTTCTTGCACAGCGGAGTTATTCTAAATAAATACATCAATATCATAATTGTATTATAATTATCATAGAAATATTTAAGGATAGCAAGATTTTCAGGTCTATAAACTGAATCATCAAAGTCTTCAAACTTTTTAAACAAGGTTCAATTTCATAAGCACCCTTAAAAGCAACAAATTCTTCTATTCGTTCCACATCATAGTAATCATATATACCTTTAGCATAAGAAGCCAAGGTTTCATTATCATTAAATTCGCAAGAATAGGGAAGGTGTGGAACCTCAATCTTAGAGCAACAAGTATAATCATATCTCAAGCATAGATTCCAAGCATACCATTGCAAATATATGAATTTTATCCCATAAAAGTTTCCCTTTTTGTGTCAAGCGATACTCCCTAAAGTATTCGCGTTGATCCAACGTTACTCCCATTCTCAAGTTGAATGGGGTTTTCTTAGGAATATCAAAGTAGTGCATAATATCTTTTACATAACGAGCATCGAGGGTTTTAGGAGGTTCCCCATCTCCATGAGTAGCAAGTACCACTAATTTTTTGGTGTTTCGTGTTCCATATCCATAACTAAAGATAGAGAACAACTTAGAATAGGAAATAAAAACTACTTACTGATAAAGCAAACAAGCACACATGAGAATATTAACCCCACGCTATTGCTCCCCGGCAACGGTGCCAGAAAAAGGTCTTGATAACCCACAAGTATAGGGGGTCAATTGTAGCCTCTTTCGATAAGTAAGAGTGTCGAACCCAACGATGAGCTAAAGGTAGTACAAATATTCCCTCAAGTTCTATCGACCACCGATACAACTCTATACACACTTGACATTCGCTTTACCGGAAACAAGTATGAAACTAGAAGTACTTTGTAGGTGTGATAGGATAGGTTTGCAAGATAATAAAGAGCACGTAAATAAAATCTAGGGGCTGTTTAGATAAAGACACAACTAAGTTAGTTTTAGTAGAGAGCTTTTGTCAACAAGAAAGTTATTCGTCCCTAGGCAATCGATAACAAGTACCGGTAATCATTCTTGTAATTTTATATGAGGGAGAGGCATGAGCTAACATACTTTCTCTACTTGGATCATATGCACTTATGATTGGAACTCTAGCAAGCATCCGCAACTACTAAAGTTCATTAAGGTCATGAAACCCAACCATAGCATAAAGTATCAAGTCCTCTTTATTCCCATATGTCATACCCCACCTACTCGGGTTTAAGTTTCTGACACTCTCGCAACCCACCATAAGCGAACCATGAACATGTTGCAACACCCTACAACGGGGGCCCCTCACGTTTGTGCGAGAACGGAGGGCACGGTAGGACAGCACCATAAATAAAATATACAATCATACCAACCAAGATCACGATTAACCCACAGGACAAAACGGATCTACTCAAACATCATAGGATAACCATAGATCATTGGGGAATAATATATGAAGTTGAGCACCATGTTTGAGTAGAGATTATAGCAGGGAGAAGAGGTGTTACACCACTGCATAGAGGGGTAGAGAGTTGGTGTTGACGGTAGCAAGATTTTGGATGTAGATCGCCGTCCCGATCGTTGCCCCGGTGGCACTCCAGCGCCACCAGAAGCGAGGGGGAGAGAGACCCCCTACTTCTTCTGCATCCTTGCCCCCATAGATGGGGAGGAGAGTTCCCCCTCTGGTCCTTGGGTCTCCATGGCGGTGGAGGGGAGGGAGCCCCTCCGAGATTGGATCTCCCTCTCTGTTCTCTTCTGTTTCGCGTTCCCCAGATCTGGCCGAAAACCGTTTCTTATATTCCCGGAGATCCGTAACTTTGATTGCGCTGAGATTTTAACATGATTTTTTTCCGGATATAAGCTTCCTTGCGCCCGAAGTATAGCTCCAACCGACGTTCGAGGAGGGAACAACCCACCACCGCGCGCCAGAGGCCTCTGGCGCGCCCTGGTGTCTTGTGGGTTGTGTGGCCCTCCGTTTGCGGTGATTCCAACTCCCAAAAATCACATATATTCCAAAATAATTATCCGTGAAATTTTATTGCATTTGGACTCGTTTGATATGGATACTCTGCGATACAAAAAACATGCAGAAAACAAGAACTGGCACTTGGCACTGGATCAATAGGTTAGTCCAATAAATCATATAAAAAGTTGCCAAAAGTATGTAAAACTTGTATAATATTGGCATGAAACAATCAAAAATATAGATACGACGCAGACGTATCAGGGGCCGAATCCTACTAGGACTAGGAGTGCTAGTAGGACTCCCCCCTTGGCGCGCCCCTCCTGGCCGCTGGCCTCCTCCTCCCCTCCTTTATATACGGGGGCGGAAGGCACCCCAAAGGCACATAAGTTGTTCTCTTAGCCGTGTGCGGTGCCCCCTCCACAGTTTACTCCTCCTGTCATAGCGTCGTACTGCTTAGGTGAAGCCCTGCGCGGATCACATCACCATCACCGTCACTGCATCGTCGTGCTGACAGAACTCTCCCTCGACCCTCTGCTGGATCAAGAGTTCGAGGGACGTAATCAAGCTAAACGTGTGCTGAACACGGAGGTGACGTATGTTCGGTACTAAGATCGGTTGGATCGTGAAGACATTCGACTACATCAACCACGTTAACCTAACGCTTCCGCTTTCGGTCTACGAGGGTACGTTGACACACTCTCCCCCTCTTGTTGCTATGCATCTCCTAGATAGATTTTGCGTGATCGTAGGAAATTTTTGAAATTGCATGCTACGTTCACCTACAGTGGCATCCGAGCCAGGTCCGTGCGTAGCGGATATGCACGAGTAGAACACAAAGAGTTGTGGGCAATAATAGTCATACTGCTTACCACCAACGTCTTACTTTGATTCAGCGGTATTGTTGGATGAAGCGGACTGGACCAACATTACATGAGCACGTTCATGAGACCGGTTCTACAGACGTGCTTCGCACACAGGTGGCTAGCGGGTGTCTGTTTCTCCAACTTTAGTTGAACCAAATTTGACTATGGCCGGTCCTTGTTGAAGGTTAAAACAGCACACTTGATGAAAAATCATTGTGGTTTTGATGCGTAGGTAAGAACGGTTCTTGCTAGAAGCTTGTAGCATAAAACTTGCAACAACAAAGTAGAGGACGTCTAACTTGTTTTTTCAGGGTATGTTGTGATGTGATATGGTCAAGACATGATGAGATATAAATTGTTGTATGAGATGATCATGTTTTGTAGAAGTTATCGGCAACTGGGAGGAGCCTTGTGATTGTCGCTTTATTGTATGAAATGCAATCGCCATGTAATTGCTTTACTTTATCACTAAGCGGTAGCGATAGTCGTAGAAGCAATAGTTGGTGAGACGACAACGACGCTACGATGGAGATCAAGGTGTCAAGCCGGTGATGATGGAGATCATGACGGTGTTTTGGAGATGGAGATCAAAGGCACAAGATGATGATGGCCATATCATGTCACATATTTTGATTGCATGTGATGTTTATCTTTTATGCATCTTATTTTGCTTAGTACGGCGGTAGCATTATAAGATGACCCCTCACTAAATTTCAAGGTACAAGTGTTCTCCCTGAGTATGCACCGTTGCTACAGTTCGTCATGCCGAGACACCACGTGATGATCGGGTGTGATAAGCTCTATGTTCACATACAACGGGTGCAAGCCAGTTTTGCACATGCAGAATACTCAGGTTAAACTTGACGAGCCTAGCATATGCAGATATGGCCTCGGAACACTGAGACCGAAAGGTCGAACGTGAATGATATAGTAGATATGATCAACATAGTGATGTTCACCATTGAAAACTACTCCATCTCACGTGATGATCGGACATGGTTTAGTTGATATGGATCACGTGATCATTTAGATGACTAGAGGGATGTCTATCTAAGTAGGAGTTCCTAAGTAATATGATTAATTGAACTTTAATTTATCATGAAATTAGCCCTGATAGTTATTGCATATCTATGTTGTTGTAGATCAATGGCCCGTGCTACCGTTCCCTTGAATTTTAATGCGTTCCTAGAGAAAGCTAAGTTGATAGATGATGGTAGCAACTACACGAACTGGGTCCGTAACTTGAGGATTATCCTCATAGCTGCACAGAAGAATTATGTCCTTGAAGCACCGCTAAGTGAAAGGCCTGCTGCAGGAGCAACTCCAGACGTTACGAACGTCTGGCAAACTCGATCTGATGACTACTCGATAGTTCAGTGTGCCATGCTCTACGGCTTAGAATCGGGACTTCAACGATGTTTTGAACGTCATGGAGCATATGGGATGTTCCAGGAGTTGAAGTTAATATTTCAAGCAAATGCCCGAGTTGAGAGATATGAAGTCTCCAACAAGTTCTACAGCTCCAAAATGGAGGAGAATAGTTCTGTCAGTGAACACATACTTAGAATGTCTGGGTAGCATAACCACTTGACTCAACTGGGAGTTAATCTTCCAGATGATAGTGTCATTGTTAGAGTTCTTCAATCACTGCCACCAAGCTATAAAGGCTTCATGATGAACTATAATATGCAAGGGATGGAAAAGACAATTCCCGAGCTCTTCGCAATGCTAAAGGCTTTGGAGGTAGAAATCAAGAAGGAGCATCAAGTGTTGATGGTTAACAAGACCACTAGTTTCAAGAAAAATGGCAAAGGGAAGAAAGGGAAGTTCAAGAAGAACAGGAAGCAAGTTGCTGCTCAAGGGAAGATATACATGTTATTGATGTGTACCTTACTAATGCCCGTAGTAGCGCCTGAGTATTTGATACTGGTTCTGTTGCTCAAATTTGCAACTCGAAACAGGGGCTACGCATGAAACGAAGATTGGCTAAGGATGAGGTGACGATGCGCGTTGGAAATGGTTCCAAGGTTGATGTGATCGCCGTTGGCATGCTACCTCTACATCTACCTTCGGGATTAGTTTTAGACCTGAATAATTGTTATTTGGTGCCAGCGTTGAGCATGAACATTATATCTGGATCTTGTTTGACGCGAGACGGTTATTCATTTAAATCAGAGAATAATGGTTGTTCTATTTATATGAGTAATATCTTTTATGGTCATGCACCCTTGATTAGTGGTCTATTATTGTTGAATCTCGATCGTAGTGATACACACATTCATAATCTTGAAGAAAAAAGATGCAAAGTTAATAATGATAGTGCAACTTATTTGTGGCACTGCCGTTTAGGTCATATTGGTGTAAAGCGCATGAAGAAACTCCATGCTGATGGACTTTTGGAATCACTTGATTATGAATCACTTGATACTTGAGAACCATGCCTCATGGGCAAGATGACTAAGTCTCCATTCTCCGGAACAATGGAGCGAGCCACTGACTTATTGGAAATAATACATACTGTATGCGGTCCGATGAGTGTTGAGGCTCGCGGCGGGTATCGTTATTTTCTGACCTTCACAGATGATTGAAGCAGGGTATATCTACTTAATGAAACATAAGTATGAAAGGTTTGAAAGGTTCAAAGAATTTCATAGTGAAGTGGAAAATCATCGTAACAAGAAAATAAAGTTTCTACAATCTAATCGTGCAGGTGAATATTTGAGTTATGAGTTTGGTCTTCATTTGAAACAATGTGGAATAGTTTCGCAACTCACGCCACCTAGAACACCATAGCGTAATGGTGTGTCCGAACATCGTAACCGTGCTTTATTAGATATGGTGCGATCTATGATGTATCTTATCGATTTACCGCTATCGTTTTAGGGTTATGCTTGAGAGACAGCTGCATTCACGTTAAACAGGGCACCATCTAAATCCGTTGAGACGACACCATATGAACTGTGGTTTAGCAAGAAACCTAAGCTGTCATTTCTTAAAGTTTGGGGCTGCAATGCTTATGTGAAAAAGCTTCAACCTGATAAGATCGAACCCAAATCGGAGAAATGTGTCTTCATAGGATTCCCAAAGGAAACTGTTGGGTACACCTTCTATCACAGATCCGAAGGCAAGATATTCGTTGCTAAGAATGGATCCCTTCTAGAGAAGGAGTTTCTCTCGAAAGAAGTGAGTGGGAGGAAAGTAGAACTTGATGAGGTAATTGTACCTTCTCTTGAATTGGAGAATAGTTCATCACAGAAATCAGTTCCAGTGATGCCTACACCAATTAGTGAGGAAGCAAACGATGATGATCATGAAACTTCAGATCAAGTTACTACAGAACCTCGTAGGTCAACCAGAGTACGATCCGCACCAGAGTGGTACGGTAATCCTGTCCTAGAAGTCATGTTACTAGACCATGACGAACCTACGAACTATGAGGAAGCGATGATGAGCCCAGATTCCGCAAAATGGCTTGATGCCATGAAATCTGAGATGGGATCCATGTATGAGAACAAAGTATGGACTTTGGTTGACTTGGCCGATGATCGGCAAGCCATAGAGAATAAATGGATCTTCAAGAAGAAGACTGACGATGACGGTAATGTTACTGTCTACAAAGCTTGACTTTTTGCGAAAGGTTTTCGACAAGTTCAAGGAGTTGACTACGATGAGACTTTCTAACCCGTAGCGATGCTTAAGTCTGTCCGAATCATGTTAGCAATTGCCGCATTTTATGATTATGAAATTTGGCAAATGGATGTCAAAATTGCATTCCTTAACGTATTTCTTAAAGAAGAGTTGTATATGATGCAACCAGAAGGTTTTGTCGATCCTAAAGGTGCTAACATAGTGTGCAAGCTCCAGCGATCCATTTATGGATTGGTGCAAGCCTCTCGGAGTTGGAATATACGTTTTGATAGTGTGATCAAAGCATATGGTTTTATACAGACTTTCGGAGAAGCCTGTATTTATAAGAAAGTGAGTGGGAGGTCTGTAGAATTTCTAATATTATATGTGGATGACATATAGTTGATTGGAAATAACACAGAATTTCTGGATAGCATAAAAGGATACTTGAATAAGAATTTTTCAATGAAAGACCTCGGTGAAGCTGCTTATATATTGGGCATCAAGATCTATAGAGATAGATCAAGACGCTTAATTGGACTTTCACAAAGCACATACCTTGATAAAGTTTTAAAGAAGTTCAAAATGGGTCAATCAAAGAAACGGTTCTTGCATGTGTTACAAGGTGTGAAGTTGAGTCAGACTCAATGCCCGACCGATGCAGAAGATAGAAAGAAAATGAAAGTAATTCCCTATGCTTCAGCCATAGGTTCTATCATGTATGCAATGCTGTGTACCAGACCTGATGTGTGCCTTGCTATAAGTTTAGTAGGGACGTACCAAAGTAATCCAGGAGTAGATCACTGGACGGCGGTCAAGAACATCCTGAAATACTTGAAAAGGACTAAGGATATTTCTCGTTTATGGAGGTGACAAACAGCTTGTCATAAATGGTTACGTCAATGCAAGCTTTGACACTGATCCAGATGACTCTAAGTCACAAACCGGATACGTATTTATATTGAATGGTGGAGCTGTAAGTTGGTGCAATTCCAAGCAGAGTGTCATGGCGGGATCTACATGTGAAGCGGAGTACATAGCTTCTTCGGAAGCAGCAAATGAAAGAGTTCATATCCGATCTAGGTGTAATACCTAGTGCATCGGGTCCAATGAAAATCTTTTGTGACAATACTGGAGCAATTGCCTTGGCGAAGGAATCCAGATTTCAGAAGAGAACCAAACACATCAAGAGATGCTTCAATTCCATCCGCGATCAAGTCAAGGAGGGAGACATAGAGATTTGCAAAATACATACGGATCTAAATGTTGCAAACCCGTTGACTAAGCCTCTCTCATGAGCAAAACATGATCAACACCAAGACTCCATGGCTGTTAGAATCATTACTATGTAATCTAGATTCTCTAGTGCAAGTGGGAGACTGAAGGAAATATTCCCTAGAGGCAATAATAAAGTTGTTATTTATATTTCTGATAAATGTTTATTATTCATGCTAGAATTGTATTAACCGGAAACTTAGTACATGTGAGAATAGATAGACAAAACAGAGTGTCCCTAGTATGCCTCTATTTGACTAGCTCGTTAATCAAAGATGGTTAAGCTTCCTAACCATAGACATGTGTTGTCATTTGATGAACGGGATCACATCATTAGGGAATGATGTGATGGACAAGACCCATCCATTAGCTTAGCATTATGATCGTTTAGTTTTATTGCTATTTCTTTCTTCATGACTTATACATATTCCTCTGACTATGAGATTATGCAACTCCCGGATACCGGAGGAACACCTTGTGTGCTATGAATAAAGATGCTCTACGGGTGTCTCCGAAGGTGTTTGTTGGGTTGGCATAGATCAAGATTAGGATTTGTCAGTCCGAGTATCGGAGAGGTATCTCTGGGCCCTCTCGGTAATGCACATCACTATAAGCCTTGCAAGCAATGTGACTAATGAGTTAGTTGCGAGATGATGCATTATGGAACGAGTAAAGAGACTTGCCAGTAACGAGATTGAACTAGGTATGATGATACTGACGATTGAATCTCGGGCAAGTAACATACCGATGACAAAGGGAATGTCGTATGTTGTTATGCGGTTTGACCGATAAAGATCTTCGTAGAATATGTAGGAACCAATATGAGCATCCAGGTTCTGCTATTGGTTATTGACCGGAGATGTGTCTCGGTCATGTCTACATAGTTCTCGAACCCATAGGGTCCGCACGCTTAACGTTCGATGATGATTTGTATTATGAGTTATGTATTTTGGTGACCGAAGTTTGTTCGGAGTCCCGCATAAGATCACGAACATGACGAGGAGTCTCGAAATGGTAGAGAAGTAAATATTCATATATTAGAAGGTAGTATTCGGACATCGAAATGGTTTCGAGTAGTTCGGATATTTACCGGAGTACCGAGGGGTTACCGGAACCCCCTAGGGGAATATTGGGCCTTAGTGGGCCTTAGTGGAGAGAGAGGAGGGCCGCAAGGGGTGGTCGCCCCCCCCCCATGGCAGTCCGAATTGGACTAGGGGGAGGGTGAGGCGCCCCCTTTCCCTCTCCCTCTCCTTCCTTTTCCCTTCGGTGGAGAAAGAAAAGGGGGCGAATCCTACTAGGACTAGGAGTCCTAGTAGGACTCCCCACTTGGCGCGCCCCTTCTGGCCGCCGGCCTCCTCCTCCCCTCCTTTATATACGGGGGCGGGAGGCACCCCAAAGGCACATCAATTGTTCTCTTAGCCGTGTGCGATGCCCCCCTCCACAGTTTACTCCTTAGGTCATAGCGTCGTAGTGGTTAGGCGAAGCCCTGCGCGGATCACATTACCATCACCGTCACCACACCGTTGTGCTGACGGAACTCTCCCTTGACCCTCTGCTGGATCAAGAGTTCGAGGGACGTCATCGAGCTGAACGTGTGCTGAACACGGAGGTGCCGTACGTTCGGTACTAAGATCGGTTGGATCGTGAAGACGTTCAACTGCATCAACCGCGTTAACCTAACGCTTCCGCTTTTGGTCTAGGAGGGTACGTGGACACACTCTCCCCCTCTTGTTGCTATGCATCTCCTAGATAGATCTTGCGTGATCGTAGGAAATTTGTTAAATTGCATGCTACGTTCACCTACAGTTTTTCATCCAATGATCTCACGGTGTCATCAATTTCTTCTTCCATAGTTTCCTGCAAAATATTAGTCTCTTCTTGGACAGCGGAGACTTTCTCAATAAATGCATCAATATTGGAATTATATTCATAATTCTCATCGCAATATTCAAGTATAGCAAAATTTTCAGGCCTATAAACATCATCATCAAAAGCTTCATACTTTTCAAACAAAGATTCAATTTCATAAGCACCCTTAAAAGCAACGAATTCTTCTATTCGTTCCACATCATAGTAATCATAAATACCATTAGCATAAGAAGCCAAGGTTTCATTATCATTAAATTTGCAAGAAAAGGGAAGGTGTAGAGCCTTCATCCTAGAGCAACAAGTATAATCATATCTCAAGCATAACTTCTGAGCATACCAATGCAACATATGAATTTGATCCCATAACAGTTTCCATTTTTGATCCAAGCGATAATCCCTAAAGTATTCACGTTGATCCAACATGTTTCCCATTATATAATTAAATGGGGTTTTCTCAGGATTATTAAAGTAGTGCATAATATCTTTCGCATAATGAGCATCGAGGGTTTTAGGAGGTTCCACATCTCCATGAGTAGCAAGTACACCTAATTTTTTTTTGGTATTTCGTGTTCTATATCCATACTAAAGATAGATAACAACTTAGAACGGCAAATAAAATCTATTTAATGATAAAGCAAACAAGCACACACGAGAATATTCACCCCACACTATTGCTCCCCGGCAACGGCGCCAGAAAAAGGTCTTGATAACCCACAAATATAGGGGATCAGTTGTAGCCTCTTTCGATAAGTAAGAGTGTCGAACCCAACGAGGAGCTAAAGGTAGAACAAATATTCCCTCAAGTTCTATCGACCACCGATACAACTCTACGCACGCTTAACGTTCGCTTTACCTAGAACAAGTATGAAACTAGAAGTACTTTGTAGGTGTTGTAGGATAGGTTTGCAAGATAATAAAGAACACGTAAATAAAAGCTAGGGGCTGTTTAGACAAAGACACAACTAAGTTAGTTTTAGTAGAGAGCTTTTTTCATCATAAAGTTATTTGTCCCTAGGCAATCGATAACTAGACCGGTAATCATTATTGCAATTTTATATGAGGGAGAGGCATAAGCTAACATACTTTCTCTGTGGATCATATGCACTTATGGTTGGAACTCTAACAAGCATCCGCAACTGCTAAAGATCATTAAGGTAAAACCCAGCCATAGCATTATAAGGTATCAAGTCCTCTTTACTCCCATACGCAAACAACCTACTTACTCGGGTATGTGCTTCTATCACTCACGCCACCCACCATAAGCAAACCATGAACATATTGCAAACCCTACAGCAGGGATCCCTCACGCTTGTGCGATACGGAGAGCACCATAGGACAGCACCAATAATAAAACATATGACTCAAACCAATCACGATCATCAATTAACCCATAGGACAAAACAGATCTACTCAAACATCATAGGATAGCCATACATCATTGGGAAATAACATATAGCATTGAGCACCATGTTCAAGTAGAGATTACAGCAGGGAGAAGAGGTGTTACACTGCTGCATAGAGGGGGGAGTTGGTGATGACGGCGGCGAAGTTGTTGGTGTAGATCGTCGTAACGATGATGGCCCCGACAGCGTTCCGGTGCCACCGGGAGAGAGGGGGAGAGAGTCCCCCTCCTCCTTCTTCTTCATTGACCTTCCCCCTAGATGGGAGAAGGGTTTCCCCTCTGGTCCATGGCCTCCATGGCGGCGGAGGGGCAAGAGCCCCTCCGAGATTGGATCTCTCTCTGGTTCCTTCTGTTTCTGTGCTCCCAGATTCTAGCCTTCCACCGTTTCTTAAATTCCCGGAGATCCGTAACTCCGATTGGCTGAAATTTTAACACGATTTTTATCCGGATATTAGCTTTCTTGCAGCGAAAGAAGGGCACCAACCGCCTTACGGGGTGGCCACAAGGGCCCAGGGCGCGCCCTACCCCCTGGGGCGCCCCCTGCCTTGTGGACTCCTCGGGCATCGTCTCACGTTGATTCTTTTTCCCAAAAATCACATATATTCCAAAAAAATCTACGTAAGCTTTTATTGCGTTTGGACTTTGTTTGATATGGATTTTCTGTGAAACAGAAACATGCAACAACAGGAACTGGCACTGGGCACTGGAACAATATGTTAGTCCCAAAAATTGTATAAAAAGTTGCCAAAAGTATACGAAAGTTGTATAATATTGGCATGGAACAATCAAAAATTATAGATACGACGGAGACGTATCACGAAGCAAAGGGAATAGTGCATGATAACCAAAGGTTCACTCGAGTGTCATTCGTGTAGTCATAGGGATGATATGGACATCCACGGTTCCCCTATCGGTCATTGAACGAAATGGGGTTTTGTTCATGTCCATGTTTTACTGAACCTACAGGGTCACAAGCTTAGGGTAATCACAATCTGCTGAGTGTTAGTAGGACATGAATAATGAGGAAATATTTATGAAATAGTTTCATTAATATTCCAAATCGTTTTGAGAGGAGCCGGAAGCGTTTCGGAGTCACTAGAAGGGTTTCGGGGTTTACCAGCTAATACCAGAAAATAATATCCAGGTGGGAAATGTTTCTAGAGATGTTTACTTCATAATAAAAGGCTCAAATAATAGTACGGAGGTTTTTATATTTAATTAATTATCAACGGGCATTAAAAGGCCAATTAGTGGAAGGGATATGGGGCCACATCGGCCCAGTAGGAGGTGGCGCCCCCTTTTCTTCTTGGAGAAGGAAGGGGAGGCCGAATTGGAAGGGGACTCCCCCACCTATGGCCAGGGCAAGGGGTGGGGGACCTTCCTACCTTGTGGAGCCCCCTCCCCTCTCCTCCAACATATATATACTTGAGGATTTGGCCCTTGAGAGACACAAGTTTTGGAGCCTCCTCTAGTTCTCTAGTTCTAGTTCTAGTTGATCCAATTAGAGCTAGACCTAATCCTCTCTAGTCCTCATAACTAGAAGCCCAGTGTGGTTCTAATCTTCTCCCTCTAATTCTCCGGTGACTTTTAGCTCTGGACGGCGAAGCGCTGCCGGATCGTGAAGACCGTACGCTTGCAAACTATGGAGAGGTCATGCTTTCGGTCTTCTATTCGAGGGATCATTCATGAACGGTTCGAGGGACTTCAAGTACGATCTACACTGACTCTTCTTCGATGCAACTCGGAGTTGGTAAAGATCCGATCTAAACAGTTTATGCATCTTCATAGTGTTCCTGGTTTGATCGTCGGACGATTTTTTTTTGTTTTCTACTACATTTCCCAACACCTAATATAGAAAAACGTAATCTAATTTACAAACTTTGATATGTGGTTCCCCACCCGGCCACCTCTTATGCCTCCTTTGGTTCATAGCATAGGAATTTCAGGGGAATATGAGAACCATAGGACGTGATATGACATGTATCTCATTCCCTACAGGCAGAAAGATGCCATTTGATTCACAGAGTAGGAATTTTTTCATTAAGTCTAGACTAATGATATTTTTCCTTAGAAATGTGAAGGACCGGTTCCTATCCTACATAGAATAGAAATCCATTCCTACAAAGCAAAGGGCTCCAAAGGAACTTTTCTTACAAAATTGATATCCTTTAGAATTCCTGTAAAATTCTTGTAAACCAAAGGAGGCCTTAGTGTTAAAAAGACCACCGGGGCGCGTGCAAATAGTAGAAAAATACTGATAGGTATAGGGTTCCACTTGCTTCTCTTTTTCTCTCTCCAATGACAGATGCGATATTTTCCCCTGATAATGCATACCCTTGTCTATGTGTCGATTGCTGCATGCATCCATGATAATGTGATAAAATGATTGATGCATGTAGTCGAAAGATACACAAGTTATTTTGTAGTCCTCTCCTCTGGCTTTACATTTTACATCCTGAAATGTGTTGTTTTTATTGTTATGTTATTACACCATTACATGATTTCATTAAACATGTTTAGTAGGCCCATCCTGTAAACGCATATCATGCAAAAGATTACATACCAACTCAAATCTGGTAACACCGACACCTATCATAAACAAACCACATTACCAGAAGGCTACATGGAAAGTCAAGGCGTCTCAAACTAACCCTTCACCATCGATCCCCCCAGCCTCGATTTAGCGCTGACGCTATTGGCTATGGAGCCCCTGGCCTCCTCCCCAATTTCCCCGATGACAGGAACAACACGCACACACGCGGGGGGGGGGGGGGGGGGGGGGGGGGGGGATATTGCACTAAGAACAACGCTGGCCGCCCCTTCACTCATCGATACATGTGATTCTTTTTCGAATGGGAGGTATACCCCGGACTCTTCAATACTTGATGCATCCAATCATGATAAATGTGATCAAAAGATAATTTTGATTTCTGCTGTCTTTGTCTCTCTGGTGATACATGTGATACTTTTTTCCCATGCAAGCAATGAAATTTGAAATGTTTAGATTTCTTCTTTGATGCTAGTAGTGCCTTAGAAGTTCCGAATGTTTTGATGCTCCCCAAAGTTACTAATCGTGTGTCCTACAGCGGGATGAAAGTTCTTAATCAATCAATGTAATGTAATAAAATGTTGTCACCAAGTTTCTGAATAGAAGATGCAGGAGAGAGGATGACAGGTGGGCCCTACGTTAGCCTAACTATTGAGTCGAATGGTGCGAGTTTCCTCATGCCACGTAAATTGCCGACCGTGGGCTCGCCTATCATATTTCGCGTCAAAATGAGCTCAACTGAGCAGTTAGCGGTTCTGGAAAAAAAATACTGAAAAGTGCTTTGATGATTCTTAGCAGACTTCAACACTATTGCGATGGTTTTTTTGCATTTTAGTTTCCATGTGATAATTTCATATATTTTTTTTTCCAAAAAAAGGCATACTCTATGACCTCTGCAACAATCGACACGGGCAGCCGTTTGGATGTGACCACGGTGTGTGTTCTTAACGTGTCAGTTTCACAAATCCGCATCGTTTTCGCCAAGTTGGACCCCGGCGCCGCGTCTCCATGGCCCATACGTGCATGATGTGGTCAGGTAGGAGACGCCTGGCTGGCGCAGAGTGCGGCCGAGCGTGCACGCACGTTGAGCTCGTGGTGGAAATGAGATGAGCACCAGAGCAGGTCCGTCCTTAGAGCAACTCTAATGGGGCGACCCATTTCGTCCGCGGCGGTCCAACGCGCCGACTTAAATGGACACGCGTCCGTTTTTCGTCCGCGGGCGACCCATTCCCGGCCCATTTTTAAGCCTGATTTGCGTCGGCGTGGACACGCGACGGACGCGTGTGCGCTCGCCTACTCCTGTCCCCGGGCCCGCTGGTTTGTGGCACATTGGCCTCCCCTCTCACCCCCGGCCAACAAGCAACCCTCGCCCCGCCTCCTCCGTCACCGACGCCGCCGCCCATTTTTGCCGGCGACTCTTCCAGCTGCCGCCGCCTCCACATCCGCCCAGCAACGCCGCCCCTGCCTCCAGTCGTCCGCCATCGCTGTTTTGCCGCCGGGGAGCAAACTGGTTCCCGCCGCCGCTTCCCCCATCGCACAGCCGCCCGCGACCAAGAAGACGCCTCGCCACCCCCGCCACATCCGACCGGCACGCTCGTCGGACGCCGTCACACTCGTCGGACGCTAGCAGGGCAACTAGCTGGTCTGTGGGCGCCGCGTCTCCCCTCGCCGGCCGTCTCCTTCTTCGACGCCCGCAAACTGTTCGACAGTTTGCCAAGGTACGAAAATGGACTCCGCCGACGAGTTCTTTTTCCACAATTTCCTTTGCGACTCCGACGATTCGTCGTCCGACGACGAGGAGGAGATATTGGCTATCGTGTTGGTCCATCACCACCTCAACAACCAGCGGCCGTTGTTCCGTGGCTCTATTCCGGGCCACCTTCCGGCGTTGAATCGTAACCGAGAGAGCGGGCATTTCCTTCTCTGGAAGGACTACTTTGATACAACAAACCCGTTGTTCAAACATCACAAATTCCGCCGCTGGTTCCGTATGAGTAGGCATGTTTTCAACCGTATTAGAGAAGGAGCGGTCGGCTATGATGACTACTTCGAGTGCAAAGAGGATGCCGTCGGCAAGATTGGTTTCTCCTCTTAACAGAAATGCACTGCCGCCATCCGAATGCTTGCATACGGAGTGCCCGGTGATCTCATTTACGAGTACATCCGTATGAACGAGTCTACATGCCTAGAGTCCCTGTATAAGTTCTGCAAGGCTGTGATTGCTATGTTTGGCCCTGAGTACTTGAGAGAGCCGACAGCTGAAGATACAGCCCGTTTGTTGGCGATGAATGCCAGCAGGGGCTTCCCGGGGATGCTTGGCAGCATAGACTGCATGCACTGGGAGTGGAAGAACTGCTCTTCTGCTTGGCAAGGGAAGTATAAGGGACATGTCAGGGCTTGCACTGTCATACTAGAGGTCGTGGCGTCTCAAGATCTCTGGATCTGGCACTCTTTCTTTGGCATGGCTGGATCACACAACGATATCAACGTGCTTCAGCGCTCGCCGGTGTTTGCTAGGCTTGCCGAAGGCAACAGCCCACCGGTGAACTTTACTGTCAACGGCCACAACTACGACAAAGGGTACTATTTAGGTGACGGTATCTATCCTCAGTGGACCACTATTATCAAGACAATACCCAACCCTGTCGGAGAGAAAAGGAAAATATTTGCCCAAGAGCAAGAGAGTGCTAGAAAGGATGTCGAGCGTGCCTTTGGTGTTTTGCAATCTCGATGGGGCATCGTTTGGTATCCTGCTAATACTTGGAGCACGCAGAAACTATGGGAGGTGATGACTGCTTGTGTGATCATGCACAATATGATCGTAGAAGACGAGCGCCCGGAATGTCTGTACGATCAAGGCTTTCAGTTTCGGGGTGAGAATGTTGTGCGTGAGCATGGAGTAGCGGCAACATTTGAGCAGTTCACTCAGTTTCATGAAGACATGCGTGATTTGATTGAGCATATGTGGACTCATGTTGGCAACCAATAGATGTATCTTCTTTTATTCGTTTGCAAAACTATGTGAAACATTTTTATTTGTATTTGGCTTGTAAAACTATACTATTTATTTGGGCGGCTAAACTATTTTGCTTGTTATATCATTTCACACTATGTTTGAATGCAAATCAATGTAAAATTGGGCGGCCAGCCGGCCACGCCTGCACATATGAGTCGGCGCGTTGGCGCGCTGCCGACCCATATAAAAAAACAGGGCGGACGCCGGGCGAGCGGTCAACCCAAACGGACAAAAAGCGGACAAAATCGCCGTCCGTTTGGGTCAGCCCGTTGGAGTTGCTCTTATCCTGGAATCCTTGCGGTCCCGGGCACATTTCCTTGGACCAGCGCTGCCGCGCGCTCTTGTCAAGTGTGGATGGATGCAGCGGTCCCATCAGACGTCTCCACTTCTGGCGAAAAGCTCATGTCTACTATATTCTATATAAATAAAATAAACTCATGTTCGCAAAAGGAGAAGAAGTTTGACATATGCCGATGGAATATCTGGTTTGCCCATCTAGGGCTCCTTTGATTCAAAGGAATTTTATAGGATTTCTGAAGGATTAAAATTCTTAGGATTTTTTTCTATGTTGGTCCTTTGATTCATAGGATTGAATCCCATGGGATTTTTTCCTATGGAATCTTTTGTACTACATTTTATAGGAAATCTAACATCCACTCCAACATCTTTTTACAATTTCTCTGTTTTTCCCGTGCCATCAAACACTCATTGCTAACTCTATAGGATTCAAGTGAGCATGCCACTCAACCCTATACTTTTCCTATTCCTACGTTTTTAAAATCCTACGAATCAAAGAGGCCCCTAGTTTACCTACCTTTTAAAGGTTTTGAAGGGAATATTATTCCCAGCTTTTCTTTTATTGATTTCAAACAGGAGCATATGAGTGTATGGCTTTGAGATTATATATGTCTAGTCACGTTGAGCTTTTCTTTTGTAGCCGGTCTCTTTTAATTTGTGATGAAGAGCATTTGATCTTATCCTGGCTGTGTGGATCACTGTCAGTTAACCACTGTGAAGCCAGGTAACCACGTGGGCCTTACGACCTTTGTGAGCACATGAGGACAAAAGAGAGAAAGGGCAAAATCAGAATGGCACTGAAGAAGAAACGCATGCATGCATGGCCACGCCAAGCACCATCTGTTTCTCCCGATCCAGTGACGGCAAAATTTCGTGTTTTGACTCTTTTGACAAATAAAATCAAGATCTGACCCTAATTTAAAATATTTTCAGGATTTGACCCTTTTGCTACCGCTAGGGTCTCTGGCGGTAGGGTTAGACAGCCTACCGTCAGAGCCGCTGGCGGTAGGGTGTGACGGAGGGGGACGGCGGCCGTTTGCCTGTGCTGACGTGGATAAGTACCTTACCGCCAGGGGCCCTGGCGGTAGGCTGTCTAACCCTACCGCCAGAGGCCCTCGCGGTAAGGTGTGGCAGGGTTTTGCCGTACAAATTTTCTGTAACGAAAGATGCAATCACCCTACCGCCATGCCCCATGGCGGTAGGTTGTCTGACCCTACTGCCAGGGCCCCTGGCGGTAGGGTCCTGTGTTTTGCCGTATAAAGCTTCTGTAACGAAATATGCAAGGGCCCTGGCGGTAGGTTCACCCTACCGCCAGGCCCCATGGCGGTAGGTTGTCTGACCCTACCGCCAGGGTGCCTGGCGGAAGGGTCCTCTGTTTTGTTGTTTCAAATTCATTTGGTTGCTTGTTTTCAAATTCAATATGACAGCAATATCATAGCAAGTTTCACAAAATATGACAGCAATATCACAGCAAGTTTCACAAAATATGACACCAATATCACAGATTTTAAACAATTAAACTTGGGCATCACATAGATCTATATTAAGATAACTTGAAGTGCATAGAACATTTCAAACGAACTTCAACTAATCAGTAAAGAGTTCCACATAGTAGCAAACACATAGATACACAAATAGCAAACACATAGTTCCACGTAGTTTCACAACCACTAGACAAGTTCAACCAAACTGAAAGAGCCAAGTATCGAAGAGCATAATCAGTTGCTCCTTCCCCTCTTGGGATGTACGGTCCTCGTTACTCTTTGAACGAGTCTCTTCGGTGGGCCGTCGAGGAACCGGTCTCTGGAAAGGGTCCGAACTCAGCAAATCCTTCTTCTTCGGATTCCTCTTCGGCAGCTGAGATGCTTGAGATGTTTGAGTTGGTGGAGGTCCATAATCTTCATCGTACTCCTCCTCCCCGTTGCTCTCATCCTCCTCCTCCTCCCCTTCTTCATGTGTGGCCTCCTCCTCCTCCTCCCCAACCAACCTAGATGACGAGGGAGCATGGCTCGATGAGCCGATGAGACCCTGTGTGGTACAGGCTGATAAGCTTCAACTGACCCAGCTCCAGCACACCGAAGCAGCCCTACCAGCTTGCGACAACGCTTCACGAACTTCTGCACTCACAATGAAACAAGGTTATAATAAGTATCAGATCGACTGATTGCAAGTGAACAAGATGCATCTGTTCCGAGGAGGCTGAAATTGTACCTTCATTATCCCCCTCACTTTGTTCTCAGACTGTATGCTCCCGAGGAGATCACCTAGTGCATCTGAGGCTTCAAAGATGCATCTGTTCAGCTCACCGGACTGCAACGGCATAAGTCAGTCACGATGACGAATAAAATAGTTTAAATACAACCGTCGGTTCAAACTTACCACTCTGTTGATGAGGGGTGCAAACTCCCTAAATCCACTGTGCATGTCTCTGATGCCGGTCTGGTAGGCCTCTTCCTCGGGGTCATCCCTCTCCAGCTCCGCGATGTCTTCCGCCGTCCACCGAGGCCTGAGACGAAGACGGTGCTTCTGGCCATCATCGTACCACCTCATGTGTCGGCCCAGGTAAGCATCCCTGTCAGCCACTTTCCTCTCCACATCTTTCCGGTACCTCCATCGGTCCCACGCCGCCACATGAACCTTATGCTCCTCTCCCCAGTCTGTGATCGACTGATTCTTCTGCCGGCTCATCCTGCAAGGCATAGGCAAGAGATCATCATAAGAAACATGATAAGCGTAATGAAATTATGGGCATGGAGAACAAAGCGCTCACAGGTGGAGCGTGTGGCCGCCGGTATCGGTGGGCTTGCCCGGTGGGGTATGCTGATAAATCCCAAACTACGTGGCCACGCGGTGTGGCAAGTGCCACTCGACGGCATACACACAGATCATGGGCACGATGCACCGCCAGAGACCACGGTCCGCATCGCACATCACGTTCAGATCAAAGTCCCACTCTCGGTCTTGTCGATACGGCCACCAGTTTACCTATTACATATACATTGGTAAGTTCGCACTCTCGGTCAAAAGTGGAATCAAAGAGAAAGGTGTTGAGCGAGTTCATATACCTGCGTATGCGTCAAAGCGTCCAACTCGTTGGTGTAGGTCTTGTACGAAGTCTTGTTCAGGCCCGTGTAGAGTTTGACAACGTCCCACTCGTAAGCTACAGTGGGGTTTCGAGTTTCGTCGCCGTCTTCACTATAGTCTTCCCATGGGCGTCTTGGCATCTTCTCCGGACGCCCCACCAGCAGGCGCTCCCACATCCAAATGGAGAAGGCCCAGACAAAGCCACCCATATTGGACTTGTCTCCCGTCCTCTGCATTGCGTCGTCAAGCTGCAAAACATCAAATGAGGATCAGATATAAGAAAATGGCATGGACATACTTTCGTAGGTAGGCAATTAGACACTCTCTTACCGAACGATACAGGTAGGCGAGAGATGCGGTCCCCCAACTGTACCCTGCATCCCAGTCCGCTAGGAAGAACAGATACGCCCAGTTGGCAGAGTTCCCGAAGCTGTCTGGAAACACGACCTCCGTGAGAATATACCACAGATAGGCCCTCGCGTACAACTCCACAGTCGCCTCATCGCCTTCAGGGCATGTCTTCCGGTGCTCCGAGAGCCAGATCAACGGCACACCGGATGTACGGTTACTCTTGGGAGCGGGGCAGTCGCCGATGAGGGTGGTAACCCTCTGCTTCCAGTTGGTCCTCTCCACTCGACCGGTGAGTGCATGACCCTCGATCGGCATGGCAGTAATCATCTCCCAGTCCTCGAGGGTCACCGTCATCTCCCCGCATGGCAGATGGAAAGAATGGGTCTCCGGTCGCCACCGGTCAATCAGAGCTGTGAGAGCTGCGTGGACAAGCGTCGGCGGCTGACGCTTGAACTGCAACACGAAACCCAACAGTCGGGCTCTCTTGAAGAACGACGCGTAGCGATCGTCGTAGTCCATATGCCCATGAACCCCGTGACCCCTCATGCGCAGTGGCTGGAGCATCTGTCAAAAAGTGAACGCCAAAAGTTAGGAAATCATTTTCATCAATCCGAAAACTTTGATCAAAATTTCATTCATATCACTTACCTCTCCGTTCTCTATGAACCGGGCACGATGACCCTTGTCGAATGCCGAGTCCAGCATGGAGTACCGTGGGCCGATGTTGTCCGCAAGAGGTGGCCGCCTTAATAAAATTTCATAAACAAAAGCACCATAAGCATAAAGCATACATAAACAAAAAATGAACTCAAATCATATCAACATGCATCATATCAAAATAAAATTTTAAGCATATTCCTCCAACAACATCTACTACACATGATGGATCAAATCATATCAACATGCATCATATCAAAAAAATCCTCCATTTTTAAATATTTTTTTCCAAACAAAATCTTCATATCATCATATCAACATGCATCATCAAACTAGGGTTCATCTTCACACTAGATCATATCATCATATCAACATGCATCATCAAACTAGGGTTCATCCTCATATCAACATTACATCATAATTTTTTTAACAAAAAAATATGAACTAGGGTTCATCTTCACACTAACATACGAACTATTGATTAGAGTTCATATCCAATACCACTAGTTACTAAAGAACTAAGAACTACAACTACAATCAAACTAAAACAATCTTAGGTGGAAAAAAATCCAATCTTTGTTCAAAAATATGAGGGATTTCAAGCAAATAATGCGTCGAATCGGAAGCAAGCTTGCAAAAACTAATTGAAGGGATTGGAGGAGCTTACGTTTCTCTCTTCGGGGCCATCTCGATCCGCAAAAACAGTGAAGAATCGGTGAAGATCCGAGGGGGAGAGTGGAGGAGAAGAGAGAGGGAGAGAGGGGCGACTTGGGGGAGAAACTGCCGACGGGGGGGGGGGGGGGGGGGGGGGGGGGGGGGGGGGAGGGTAGATGGGAAGGGGCGCGGGGTCTCGGGCGGAATAACTGCACGGACCCTACCGCCAGGGGTCCTGGCGGTAGGGTGCGACGGAGGGGGACGGCGGCCGTCTCTGCGTGCTGGCGTGGATAAGTACCCTACCGCCGATGGCCCTAGCGGTAGGCTGTCTAACCCTACCGCCAGGACCCCTGGCGGTAAGAAAAAGGGTCAAATCTTGATTTTTTTTCAAACCTGGGTCAGATCTTGATTTTGTTTGTCAAAAGGGTCAAAACACGAAATTTTGCCTCCAGTGACATGCATGCAGGCTAAGCTAGGGGCCGGCCGGCCATATGCGGCTAGCAGACGGAAGAGCCAGGCGGCCCCTTTTCATGCATCCGGAATTCCTGATTGAGCCCCATGGTACGTACACGCAATGGCAATCCTTTACAGAATCTCCTGGCGTTGCCTGGTTTATTTCGAGCGGCTCCGTGTGTTGCTTGGCATTTTCAACTTCGACAGCTCATCTCGTCGACGTGGAGCCGTTGGCAATCTTGTGTCTTTTCTGGTTGGAGGTGACTTCTCATCATAATGTCTGAGATCAGCGTCGTCACGTTGGGTTTGGTATATGCTTAAGCTTTGATCGTGAGGCTCTGTTCTTTTCTTTTTTTTTGAGGGGACGTGAGGCTCTGTTCGGGATCGCCATGTTGCGTTTTCTGGTGCTTCTCCTGCATATCCTGTCACGTTTCTTCGAGGGCTTGTACGTTTCCACGAGCAGGAGACGACTTTATGTTGAGAAGATCTATCGAGTAGTCAAAAAGTTTGCTCATGTGATTATGCCTCATCATGTTTTGTCCAGCACACATGTTCGTTACCCTGGACAGAGCACGCCTTTATTCCGAGACGATCGAACACCGCACGCCTAAACGCGCCGACACGCCGATGCACGTCGGTGTGGAACTCTCAACACTGGAGTATCACGCACGTCGGTCTGGAACTCTGAACACTGGAGTATCGTGATACTCCAGTGTTCAGAGTTCCACACCGACGTGCATCGATGACACACCATATAGAAAAAGAATTACATCCAAATTTTTATGGGTGTCAGAATATCCTTTCTCCTACATCTATCGATGACGCGCCATGAGAAAAGCTCGATGCCTTCTTGATCGAGCAAACAAGTCTGGGATCTTGTAGAAGCAGTAGGCAGTGGCTGAGAAATCGTTAACATGGATAACAAGACACCGGCAACCGTGATTCGCCAAGAAGAAGACGCAAAAAAAATGTATCTTTTTAGGGTGAACATCCTTTACTTTATTGTTGTCTAGAGCGGTTTACAGTGATAACAGAAGTATCAAAAGGGTGTAAAAGCCACTAATGACGAGCCTCATCTAAATGTAAATGGGAGCCATTAGGGATGAGACTACTGATCCCTTGCTTCATCAGACTAGTGCAAGGCCACTGGATTAGAAGCATGCAGGTCGTCGGATCTGATACTAATGCCCAGCACATGGTAGGTCAGTTTCCTTCCTTAATTGTCTCCTTGATGGTAAATGCTCCTGTTACAACGCACAGGCCTATGAATATGAACCACATAACTGTAAAATAATAATGATAGTAGTGTAGTAATAGTAGTACTACTACTACTACTACTACTACTAATAATAATAATAATAATAATAATAATAATAATAATAATAATAACAACTTCAGAACCAACAACAAAATGTGCTTCATCAGTTTTCTTTCAACAAGATGGATGGGAGCATCATTCATGTATTTAGTTGATGAATACATAACATGTATAATAGACATTGTCGTACGTACGTGCAAGGATACTATATATCACAACTGAAATGGTTCGCTATGGGAGGATGATGGAGGGTGTAAAGTCTAAACCGATATCATGATGATTATGCAGAAAGCTTTGCTGCAATCCACCACCAAATGCACCTTCATTGATCCTTCATGATGGCGACTGCTCCTCAGTGGCAGTCACACGTATGACACGCCCCTCCAAGCTGTGTAGAATTCAGATAACAATCCGAAACTTGCTCATCGTGACATTGGTTATTATTACTATTCGTTATGTAAACGACAAAGAGATTGACTACCCATGAACCTGTCCATGGAGGGTTGTGATGGCATTGTCCATATCCTCCCGCGACGCTATCTCTACAAAACCGAATCCCTTTGAGTCCCTCGCTATGGATATCACGGATAACCTTAGCATAGGCCACTCTGTCGTGCTGGCTGAACATATGAGTCAGCCTAGAGTCATCCACGTTCAACGACAGGTTGTTCACATGCAACCGGAATGAAGGCCCAACAACATGACGGGGAGGGGGACTTTCTACCTCTGGAGCCGCCATGCTTACAGTCATGCCTGGCACCTCGACGGCACTCACTCGCATGACACACCCCTCCAAGCTCTGTAGAATTCAGATAGCAATTCGAGACTCGCTCGTTGTGACATTGGTTATTACTATTCATTACGTAAATGACAAAGAAATCGACTACCAACGAACCTGTCCGTGGAGGGTTGTGATGGCGCTCTCCATTTCCCCCCGCGACAACATCTCTACGAAACCGAATCCCTTTGAGCGCCCGCTTTTGAAATCACGGATGACCTTAGCATAGGCCGCTTTGCCGTGCTGGCTGAACATTTGTGCCAGCCTAGAGTCATCCACTTTCAACGACAGGTTGTTCACGTGCAACCGAAATGAAGGCCCAACAACATGACAGGGAGGAGGGCTTTCCACCCGGGCGTCTCGTGGAACCTCCTTGCTTACAGTCACGTCTGGCTCCTCTGCGGCACTCACTCGCAGGGCAAGCCCCTCCAAGATCTGTAGAGTTCAGATTACCATCTGAGAGTCACCATGACACACACTCACCTGCTCGTTGAGGGCCGCGATGGCCGCCTCGCGTTCCTCCTGTGATGCCATTCCTACAAAGCTGAATCCCTTTGAGCGCCCGGTTTGGAAGTCACGCATGATCTTAGCGAAGACCACGGTGCCGTGCTCGCTGAATAGTTGTGCCAACCTGGAGTCATCGAGTTGCCATGACAGGTTGCCCACGTACATGCGGAATGAAGAAGACCCAACATCATGGGGAGGCCTTTCCAATCCATAGCCACGTGGATCCTAGATGAAGATTGCGTTTTAGAATAAGATGAAAGATTTATATGTTTCAAATGCTAATATAAGTGGTTTATCCGCTAAAAAAATACAAGTGTGGTTTAAAGACGATTTTTTGAAGCTAATGTGGATATATACATATATATGGATTATCTTCTTCCCAATAAAATTGCACTTGTCATATTCCTATACAGAATGTAGGAGTATGATTAAGCAGATGCAGCAGCGCATTGAGTTATGTCTAGCCAGATCTCGTGCACAGTACGTAGGACCCTTTCCTATCCCAAATTAAAGTTTTCTGAACATGCTACACGTACCTCTCTATCGACAACATAAACTGAAGACACAAATCTGGTAATCAAGAACTTTCTCCGCACAACAGCGCAAGCACACCACATACACTTGAACCAATCAGGCATTCACGCATGAACCGACCCGGCGCAGCTGCTACGGCGATCGGTCGGATCGGGTGCCAGTTTCAGTTGTGCATGCTGACGTGCGAGCGAATTTCAGTTAAGGCATACGCACTTCTCCTTCACCAGGAGATCTGGCGAATTGTTCGCCAAGTAAGGAAGTCGATCGGGGATTTACTTCAGGTTGCAGGCGGGGCGGGATGCGGCTGCCCGCCAAACACCTTATAAGAACTGTAAACCACAAGATTTTTTACTGCTAAGAAATTCCATGTGTGAACGACTTTGGTACAAATTTACAAGGATATTTCACATTACATTCTCCTTCTACAGAAAGATATAATGATCTGTTTTCCCTTTTTTTTTCAATTTTTTCTAATTGTCTTGGGTGTGTTTCCACCGCTTGCTTTTATAAATGATGAAGGTGCAATAAGTATAGGAGTAGTGATAGCAACTTACCTTTAGGAGGCCTCTCAGTCTGCTGGTTATGCTGAAGATACCTGTCATAGGCTTTCAAGATCCTACAAATCGCTTCAACCCTCCTATCAAACTCTTCATTAAAAAATTAGCTACCGTAAATTTCTTAGATGGGAAGGGCTGACCATGTGGATTGCAGCTTCCTTCGGTTTCCACCCAATCGACATGCATTTGTATCAATCATCATAGTTACCAAAATCAACTAATTGTAAATGATAAGTTGATAACTTTAACGAGCCTAAAATTATCAGAATTGTGAAACATATACCTGACAAATTTGAAGTGTGAGCTTCTCTAGAACTAGTGTATGTTGTAGAAAGCATATCAGTGGTTGAAGATCTGATACCGCACACCATTCATTAAGCAACAAAATCTTCAAGTTGCTAAATTTAGGGCAGTACATCAAATCCGTACCAAAAAGAAGCTGGAAAAATGGCAATGAAGTAGGGTAGCTCCAGGTTAGTTTCTAAGTATAGTGAGCTCAATGATACCGGAACATGGAAGTCCCAAAGACAAAAACTAATATTTCACAGTTCGGCAAATGAAGTAGGGTAGCTCCAGGAAAATGAAGTAGGGTAGCTCGTTTTTTATTCTTTTATTTCCTTCTTCAGTTCGGTTTATTCTGTTTGTTTTTTCTCATCCTTTTCTATTTTCTTGATGCGTGGTTATTTTAAAATTCGTGAACCTTTTTTAGAAACGGATGATTTTTTTTCGAATTTGATGAGATTTTTTCAAGTCTGATGATTTTTTCTTAAAATTTGATGATTTGTTTTTTCAAATTCGATGAACTTTTTTCAAAATCATGAACTATTTTTTAAATTCAATGAACTTTTTAAAGGTTGATAAAATTTGTTTAAAGAATTGATGAACTTTTTTTTCAAGTTCGTGAACTTTGTTCTCAAATTAGTGAAATTTTTCCAATTTCCTTGAACTTTTCGTATTTCGTGAACTTTTTCAAATCCGTGAACTTTTTTCAAACTCATGAACTTTTCTTAAATTAGTGATCTTTTCTAAATTTCGTGAAACGTTTCCATTATTCATGAACTTTTTTGAATATGTGAGCCTTTTCTTTTTTGAAAAAATCAGAAAATATTTTTTAGTTTGTGAACTTTCAATTTTTTGGAACCACGACTATTGTGCTTAAGAATTCTCGAGGTAGTACTGATCGCTAGTAACATGTAGCCATAGTGGTTTACCGAGCGGGTGTAGGAAGCCTATGGCGCGTTAGTGGGCCGCCCCAGCAGGGTGCTGCAGCGAGCGCCAGCTAGGTTAGGCGGCGCTGTATAGGAGCTCCTGAGTACCGTGCCGCTGGGCACAGTAGAGGAGCCGGATCCGTAAGTACTCATCATCCGGAGCTCTGCCCTCAACATCAACTTGCTTGCTGCTACGTAAAGGACCATTAAGCACCTCCATATTGACTAAATATGGGCATAATCATTTTGTACTTTTAAATCATGAGGGGGCAAAGCCCCCCCCCCCCCCCTCCCCCAATGATTAAAGGAGGAAACTGAAAAAAGAGGCACACACATCGCTTGCTCCGTATAAAACAAAAGAATAGTTTTCCTTCAATTGGTTACATAAGCTCAGAACAAAAGCGTCACAAATAAATGCACTTCTTAATAATGATTTTAGTTACGAATTTGCAAATTTGTCTAACTTGATAATGACCTATGTAAACCATTTTTGTGTGTATGTTCTTTCAAAATTGTATGAATAAACCACAATGCATGGATAAACCACATTGCACAGAGTAATATATTAATGTACTATTTCTGAATTCCCGTTCGATAGAAATCAAATCCTTATCATCTTAGAAATAATTGACCACAGTACAATCGAAGATGCTCACATACACACATATACACTCACCCCCATAAAGGCGCACACACACCCTATTCTTATGAGCATCTCTGAGATATTGAGCCAACACAACATCTTGAGACTGACGAAGTCATCACAGGCAACTCGTAGTCCACAGGAACGTCACCTCCCACCGGAAGAACATCGCTAGAAAAGATTAAAATAAGTTCAGGAAAATGCGAACACTAGTGCCAAGTCTGGGAGTTGAATGTCTCAATCAATTCTGTTTTCATCAATAGTTATTCTAATTTGGACACTTTGATGAACTTTCGTGCTCGAGAATTCTGAGCAGTTCCTTTATCTCCACCACATCCGGATCCTCGCGCTTTGTAAGTTGTGTTTTTTAAGAAGAACGCGGGGATATATTTTCTTCCATTACAATGCACTACCATTTTTGCTAGTATAACAACAAACTAGTTAGGACGAACTTATACGGTGATCACTGACTAGCATCAATTAGGACGAACTTATACGGTGATCACTAACTGACATGGAAGATTATTCCATAGGGTATCATTGAAGGTTGAAGGATGGTATGATCCAAGAATACATGCAAAGCTCAAGCACAACAATATAAGATGGTGGATAATTAAGGCGGGCCCAGTTACAACAGACAAGGCAAATTCTACTGCCATTCAAAGATCCATCGACAATCATGTATCCAGGTCATGCAAGATCATAGTAATTGGGGAGCATGCTAATGGCTTTGGGAGTCATACAGTCTCACAAATGTAACCTATATATTGTCCAAAGGGTTACCAAGTGTTAAGAGTACACCGCCATAACCTTATAAGAACTGTAAACCATAAGATTGTTTACTGCTAAGGAATTCCTTGTGTGATCGACTTTGGTACAAATTTACAAAGATATTTCACATTACATTCTCCTTATACATAAAGATAGAATGATCTATTTTTCCTTTTCTTCTAATTGTTTTGGCCGCTTTTCCATCACTTGCTTTTTAGGATGAAGGGACAATAAGGAAATAAGCTATATGTGTAGTGATAGCCAACTTACCTTTAGAAGACCTCTCGGTCTGCTGGATATGCTGAAGATACCTGCCATAGTCTATCAAGATCCTACAAATAGCTTCAACCCTCCTATCGAACTCTTCATAAAAAAATTCAGCAACCATAAGTTATTAGATGGGAAGGGTTGATCCCGTGGACTACCCATCCGAAGGCACCAACTCTAGCTCGATGGGGTCCCAATGGCAATGATGATGGGCAGAATGGTTTGTTCGATGATATTCAATGGCGTTAGTCTTGCATAGTTCCCCTTTGTAGCTCTCCATCACAATCGGAGTTGCATTGTTTTCATCACCTATGTACAACATGGGCTAGGACTACAGTGAAGTTGGAGTCAATTTCTCATGGAGATGGGACGGCGATGACGCTTGCTCAAGGACAAGTGATGATGGTGACGCCAATGTGCTACCTTGACAAGGCCTCTTTGTAGTGTTGTGTACGGGGTATCTTGTGTCAACCGCTCAGAGGATTGTGATGAATTTCGCTTAGTTTTTCGTTAATCAACCAAACAATTATCTTCTTCTTAATTAATGGATGACGCAAATCTTTTTCTTTTGTTTAAAAGAAATAAGGACTAGCTAGAAGTACTTTGTGTGAACGGATAATACATCTGGCTTAAAAATGGTCAGCCAAATAAGATAGGATTTTGACTATGTTATTCCCAGGCGCAATACACTTGCACCCAGGCGAGGTATGCAAAAACTTCAATCCTCTTGGCATAAGGGAGGCCACCACACAAAGTTAGGGCAACTCCAACACGGTCCATCAAAATGGACACCACCAAATGTCCACTGTTAGGAATAGGGGTATGCAATAAAAAATTGATGAGACAAACGGAAAACTGATTAGCCATGGTTTCCTATGAATTATTTGACAAGGTATATAAAACTAATTTTCCATGGCAAGAAAAATATGCCATGGAAAATGCAAATAGTAATTTTCTATGGAAATACTAAAACTATTTTCATGTATACACCTATGGCAAATAATTTGTCATGATCTAATTAATAAAAATGTCAAGGTCTAAATAATAAATTGACATGGTCTAAACAATAGAAGTGTCATACTACCTACAATAAAACTACCATGGTCTAGTTGCTAAAATTGCCATACTGAATAATAAAAGTAGCATGCTACTTATATAAAACTACCATGGTATAATAAATAAAATTGTCAAATTCTAAATATAATTTGCAATGGTCCAAACTATAAAAGGATCATGCTAACTACAATAAAACTACCATGGTCTTATTAATAAAATTACCATGGTTATAAAAGTGCCATGCTATCTATAATATAACTACCATGGTCTAATTAGTAAAATTGTCATTGTTTAAATAATAAAAGTGACATGCTACCTATAATGAAATTGCACAAGGCAAATTAGGAAGCTTGTTCTCTAAAAATACATCGCAACCACTGGAATTTTGTAATAGGAATATAGAATCCTCTTCTTTGATGTAATTTGCCATGGGCACGTGGCAAAAAGATTAGGAAATTTTCATTGGCACGTGGCTAATTTAGGAAAATTTTCTTTTGAAAGATGGTAACTTTACGGATTTTGTTCACTAGAAAAACATAGCGACTATTGGAAATGGCAAATTTGGCGTGGTACAAAAAAAAGAATTGCCATGTTATGTTAAATAAACTTATCCTAGTGTATATAATATATTTACTATGGACACATGGCAAGTTTGAAAATGGTACATGGAAATAAAATTTGCCATGTAGTTTGGTGTCTAACACATCGTTGCGAAATAAATCAAAACAAATTGTCGTGGTGACCATTTCTACATTTGCCATAAAATCATTACAAAAACATTTTAAGAAATTGATGTTCTAGAGAACACAATTTATCTAAATTTGCCATGTGATCAAATTTTCATAAATTTTCCATGTGATCATATTTTCGTAAATTTGCCATGTGGTCAGTCCAAAACATTTTGTTCTACAATTTACCATGTTCTAGGGACCAATTTTTCATAAATTGGACATTTCACTGTTATAAAATTCTCTATTTTTTCCATGACGTGGTAAATAATTTGCCATCATTAATAGGGGAGAAAGGTAGGGGCGCCTTTTGCACTCATGAACCTTATACCAGCATGACTATCTTTTGCAATTTCCTCACTGGAACAAATAGAGTTTAAAGGCCAAGAATTTGGGCATAAATCAAAATAAGAATAGAACCAGATAGCAGAAACACAATTTCATTGTGAAAAAAATCGTACACAAGTGTCATGCTCCAATATACGTCTGAACTTCTTGTTCATGACAAAACAAAATGAAAACAAATATCTTTTTTTTTAGAAAAGGAGGATGACCCCCGACCTCTACATATGCCGCTACTCTTATCCATATGATGAAGGGATGCTAGCTGGGCCACTACCCAAACCACTCACCTAAACCTAACATCAAAAGCCGGAAGCCCCAGCCGAGCCACATACCGGGTCTGGGGCACAATCCGGTCAGACGCACTCTTGTGTCGTCGCCGCCATCTTCCACAGGTCCGTCTTCAGATTATATTGAGTCTTCTACCTTGTGAAGGCCACTTTTGCCATCGACGTCACCATGACACCAGACAGCTACCTCCAAAAAACAAATATCATGAGATGCAGAATGCCACAATCAATTTTTTAGACAAACAGGGAGGAGCTCCCATGGCTACATTTATATAAATGAAACCATCAGTTTTGTTCGATGAAGAGGCAACTAAAGGTTGTTTTTAGGGGAAATGCATATACTTGAAGTCTCAAGGCTCAATTACGTCTGCCACCCATAAAAAGTAGACTAGCTATTACATTTCAAGAGAAAAGGAGCACGTCGGCGACTTCTGAATCTCCAAAACAGCGCGTTTGGCCTTGAATGGTGGCGCAGTCGAAGGTTGGATGTCAGGACCCAACTATCGATCTATGGATTATGGTGTAGAAACTATGAATAGAGTATGCAGATTTGGTATGGAATTGGCCGAATCAAGAGGGCCGATTTGTATTCAGCAGTCTGATTGCATAGTGATTTTGCACAAAGCCGAGACGAGCTTTTGGTTTATGAGATTGTATGAGATATATCCCACATGAAAATTTGCAATGATTCATTTGAAAGTAGTCTGTTATAATAGTATCTGATGATTATTATTACGGAAACACTAACGCCCACATGTGTGGGCATTTGCATCTTGCCCACACGCGTGAATCCGCTTCTGTTTGTGGGTGCACGAATCTTGACATGTTTGTGGTGCCACGTAGGACTGGGCTGGGGTGTGAGCATTCACCCGGTCGCCCACACGTCCGTTTCACCACACAGAGGGGCCGGTGTGTAGGCGTTTAGCAATTCGCCCACACGCCAATTTTCACTCACGCACAAGGGCTAGTGTGTGGGCATTTGCCATCTCGCCCACACGCCCGTCTCCTCTCCCACACCCAAGCTGCCAGTTGCCATGTGTTTTGCAGTGTACATGGCAATTGCACTAGTGTACTTATAAGCAGATGACAACTCTTTTTTTTTACCCGAACATGTCAATTGCCATGTGTTTTGCAGGGTACACGGTAACTGCCCTAGTGTGCTTGTAAGCAGATGACAACTCTCTCTTTTACCCGAACATGTTGTTTTGCCATGTCTCTTTGTAGCGCGACACGGCAACTGCCTAGTGTTAGTATATGGCAACTTCTAAGGTTTTCAAATCATGGCAACTGTAGTAAATCAGACCATACATGGCAACTGCTTAGTGTTAGTAGATGGCAACCTCTAAAGTTTTCAAATCATGGCAACTATAGTAAACACGACCATACATGGCAACAGCTACAGTTGCCAAAATGGCATCTGACACTTGACCCGAGATGGCAACTGCAGTTGAGCAACCATGGCAACTGTAGTTGTCCGACATGGCAACAGCAGTTAAACGGACATTGAAGAGGGTCCGGACCATGGCAACTACGGGGACGCGTGGTGACTGTCACGCGGGGTGTGCGGGACCGTGAGGTAGGTGGCTGAGAGAGGTCGTAGGCGTTATGCATTTTGCCCACACGTAGACGTATGAGAAGGACCGCAAGGAAAAAATAGACGTGTGGGCGCTAGTTGTTTTGCCCACACGTAGGCGTGTGAGCTGGTCCTCTTAGACACCACACAAAACGTGTGGGCAGACTCCTTAACGCCTACACGTGTGGTAGTTATCGTCGTCGTATTATTATTCACTGAAATATCTTGCCTCTCAATTTGATATTTAGTTAAATGTAACCACAGGATAATGCCTACTATCTTTGCTTCTGCAATCCTTTTCCAAAACTTCTCAGGTCTTGTTAATTTACACCTTCGATGATCTAGTAGTAACTAGTAAAGCCTCAAATCGATCGTGCCACTTGTGGACAGACAGACACTCTGCGAGAGGAATCTGTAATTTATTAGAGAAGACAAACTTGCATGTATCCATGCAGAAGTAGTCCACAACTCTCCTGACGTGCTCACGCTTATTAATCGATATCACAATACATAACTGCATATATGCACGCCCTCTAGCTAGCTCAATGGTACGTATGTAGCTCGAGCCTAGAGCAGGTCAGCCATGAGCTTGAACTCCTCGACGCTGATGGCGCCGTCGCCGTCCCCGTCCCCGTCCATGCACGCGATGATCTCCGCGCAGTCCTCGGCGCTGGCGGTGCCCATGAGCCCCAGCACCGTGGCGAGCTCGTCGGGGCCCGCGAAGGACTCCAGCGCCGGGACGGCGGCCTGCAGCAGCGCGCCGAGCGCGCCCAGGCCGAGCTCGCCGGCGTTCATCACGTCTAAAATGGCATCTGACACTTGACCCGAGATGGCAACTGCAATTGAGCAACCATGACAAATGTACCACGCAGAGCCGGCCGTCACGGTCGGCGTCGGCGCGCGCCAGCATGTCCCGCGCCTCGGCCTCCGACTTGTCCAGGCCCAGGGAGGCCAGGAGGCCCCGGAGCTCGGGGGCCGTGACGAGGCCGTCGCTGTCCGAGTCGAACGCCTGGAACGCCTCCACGAGCCTGCTGATGTAGCTCAGCGCCTCGAAGTCCACCGTCAGCGGCTGCGGCTGCGCCGACGCCCGGCGGGCCGGCGTCGCCATCGCGTTGGCGAGAACGAAGTACGAACTAGACCGTGAGAGACATGGTGGACCTGACGATTGGTTGGAGCTCGGTTGGCTTGCATGGACGGCCTTAAGAAGGCGAGGCGAGTGCAGCAGAATCTGAATCTCTCGGCCGCTTTGTGTCGACATGGAATGAACACTAGTGGACGAGCATCTTGTTCTCGCTGTTGGCAATGGCAGGATAAGGCCTCTGGATTCTCGCGTGATAGCGTGGACGTTCGTTTTGGATGACAAATCCTTTGAAGTTTGAACAGTTTGTACTATGACCTTCAAGGTCTCCACGCCGTGCCACCGGGCGAACGCATCCCAGAATATCGGAGGCCCATTTCGACAATGTGTGTGACGAGGAAGGAGGCAAAGATCAATCGCGGGAGCTATATCTCGCTTATTGCGCCTGAAGCGGTCTAGTAGGGTGTTTCTCGGTCGTGTGTTCATTCGTTCGGTCTGTTAGCTGCTGTGTTTGTTTCGTTTTTTTTTATTACTTCATCACTGGTTCTCTTCGGATTTTCCTTTTAAAATTCGTTAAACTTTGTCTTTCTTGTTTCATTCTCGGTTTTCTCCTGTTTTTCTATTTTCTTTTGTTTCTTTTTTTTGCACTGGGTTTTTTCCGGTTTTCTTGTTTTTTTGTTTTCCTTTTGATTGTTTCTCACTTTTTTTCGGAGGTTTTCCAACACAAGTCTACATTTTTGTATACATCAGATACATTTTTTCATACACGATTAAGATTTTTTCAAATATATATTTTGAAGCATGTTTTATTTTTCATACACATTATGCATTTTTGGTATAGACCTCAAACAATTTTTTATATATGTTTAACCATTATCAAACACATTATTAAGTTTTTTTCTGACACATATTTTGATGCCTTTTTTTCACACACATTGTATATTTCTTGTATACATCAGGGGCATTTTTATACACACAATTAAAAACATTTCAAATACTATTTTTGATGTCTACTTTTTACATACACCTTATACATTTTTCTTATACAACAGGGACATTGTTTTATACATGTTTAATATTTTTTAATTGCATGATTAACATTTTTATTTTATGTTTTCATGTCTAATTTTTTCATACACGTGTACATTTTACATACAGTTTCTACCTTTTTCGTATACGTCTTGATTTCTTCTACATGTTTAACATTTTATATTTATGTTTTGACGTATACTTTTTTCATACACATTATACATTTTTGTATACATTAGAAACATTTTTCTGTATATGCTTAACATTTTTCAAATGCATGATTAATATTTTTGACATTTTATGTAATTTGATTTGTAATATATAAGTTTATAATATTTAAAAATATAAACAAAAGTGGAAAAAATAACGCAAAAAATAGGAAAATATTAAAAAGCAAAAGAAACAAACGGGAGGTGAAGGCCCTGCATGCTGGGCCAGCCATGGCGGAGGCGCTTCAGGCGAGTGCTCGTACCGCCTCACTATAAGCAAGGCATAGTCGCTCCCAAGATCGATAGCCTCGCGAAGCAAAGAATCACTTGGGTTAGGAACAATAGTAGTACGTTTTAGCTCCATTTGCCTACACTCAACTAGAGAGGGCCAGATACTTCCAAGAATTTAGTTAGATCGGGATATCATTTATCTGTGGGCTTGATCCAGGTCTTCAAGTCGTGTACTACCTGGGGCTTGTTAAGCGCCGGTCAACGAGCAAGTTTGCAAACCCTTTACGTTTTCCTTTTCTTTCCTGCTAAAGTTCAAAAAAGGTGTCGCCGACGGGTTTGAACGCGAGATCTGTCAATTCGCAGAAAACCGCAACAACCACTAGGACATATTCACGCTTGTGCTTAATAACTTTTTTCCAGTTTTATTATTTCTTCAGTTCGCTATGAATCCAAAGGTGTCGCTTCCTTTTTTTCTTTTTTTTCTCCTTGTACCTTTCTTGTTTTTTTTGTTTTCTTAAATTTTCAAACAGTTTTTTCTCAAAATCAAAGAACTTTTTTCATATTCGCAAGATTTTTATTCAAAATCGATGAACTTTTTTAAATATATGAACATTTTTTGAAAGGGTTGGGTTTTTTCCAAAATTTAAGAATGTTCTTAAATTTTTTGAACTTTTTGAAAATAGATGAAGTTTTCTAAAAATTGGTGAATTTTTTAAATTTTGTGTATTTTTTATGAAAATCAATGAATTTTTTCATTTCTTTTTGGAAGTCCCCATGCTGCGAGTGTTGGGCGGGCCCACGACAGTGGCTACGTGAGCGCCAGTTCCCGAACTGGCGCCTGAAGCGCCGATTAGGAAGTCCCGAGCAAGTCCTTTCCAAGTACTAATTCTTCTCCTGTGCCGATTTCCTACTCTACTACTGTATTACTTTTTCTGTATTTTCTCCACGTGATAACCGAGGAGCATCCAGTGCCCGTCACACTGCTCCTTTCACCAAGAACAATACTATTACAACTTGCTACTTTTCAGCTTCCACGCTCGATACGGCTGCAAGTTGCAAACACTGGTAACGCATTTCCGGTAGTTGAATCTTGAATGGAAGACCAGCCCGTCCAGTCCAGACGTAAACTGCACACGCCGCCCCTGCAATTGACCCCCGGCGCTGCAAGAGAATCTGTCAAATGTCGCCGGCGAAATATTTCACGCTCTTTAGGACGCGCTAATTTAAGAACCAGAGTCTGGACTAAAGAAAAAGAGAGGTGGGCTCTAGGCGTGCTCCTAGGAAAAACATTAAAAATAAGAGAAAAGGGATAGACAAAAAGTAAGAAAAAAGACTAACCTAATAGCCACAATATTAAACGAAAAAGTATAGAAATTCATTTCATGATGAATCTAATCATATCGATATGATATTATGGATTTTGGTATATTTCACTACAAATTTGATCAGACGTAAAAGGTTTGACTTTTGAAAAAAGTAATATAGCTTATATTTTGAAACAAGGTAATTTTCTTTTTTAAGAAAACCAACAACACAAATGGCAAAGCGCACCCAACCTTTCTAGTAAGGATGACTTTGGATTAAATGGAAATTTTATATAGCCAGGTAACTGTAAGATTAGGGAAACCACACGTAGTGGTGCCTTGTATTGATCAATATATATAGGTTACAAGGCAGAGTTCGTATTGTACAATATACGGACACCTATACAAGGACTACACATATACAACCGTATAACTATACAAAAACAATACGGTTATATATTTTAACACCCTCCCTCAGTCATAAACGGGCGTCGGCGAATGTTAAGACTGTCCCGAAAATCCACAAAGAGAGGAGATGGCAATCCTTTGGTGAAAATGTCCGCAAATTGAGAAGAACTCGGAACGTGAAGAACCCGGACCTCGCCTGTGGTGACACGGTCTCGCACAAAGTGTAAATCGATCTCCACATGCTTGGTGCGCTGATGATGAACGGGATTCTATGTCATGTAAACAGAGCTCACATTGTCACAAAACACCACAGTGGCACCAGTCACCGGTCGATGAAGTTCCTGAAGAAGCTGCCGTAACCAACATGTTTCAGCCACGACATTTGCAACTGCCCTGTATTCGGCCTCGGCGCTGGAGCGAGAGACCGTGTCCTGCCGCTTAGCAGACCACGACACCAGGTTAGTGCCAAGAAAGACGCAGTAACCTGAGGTAGACCGGCGAGTGTCAGGGCAACCTGCCCAATCAGCGTCAGAATAGGCCAACAATTTGTTGGAGCTGCGTCGAAACAAAGTGAGGCCATGGCCGGTGGTGCCGCGGATATAGCGAAGCACACGCTTCACAAGGAGCAAATGATTAGCCCGAGGATCATGCATATGAAGACAAATCTGCTGCACAGCATAAGAGATGTCCGGCCGAGTGAACGTGAGGTACTGAAGACCGCCTGCAATACTACGATACTCGGTGGGATCTGCAACTGGATCACTGGACTTGGCTGAAAGTTTGGAGGTAGTATCAACGGGAGTAGAGATGGGTTTGCACTACAACATGCCAGCTCTGTCAAGAAGATCCAATGCATACTTCTCCTGTGAGAGGAACAAACTGTCCTTGCTGCGAGTGACAGAGATGCCCAGAAAATAATGAAGATCACCCATATCTGTCATACTGAATTCGGTACGAAGAGAGGCAATCAAACTGTGCAACAATGTCGAGGAAGATGCAGTCAGGATAATGTCATCCACATAGAGCAGGAGATAGGCCATGTCAGCACCACGCCGATAGACGAACAACAAGCTGTCGGACTTGGAGCCAATGAAACCAACCGATGCAATGAACAAAGCAAACTGCTGAAACCATGCTCGAGGCGCCTGTTTCAAACCATAGAGTGATTTGTTGAGACGACAAACCTTATCAGGGAAACGAGGATCAGTGAACCCAGAAGGCTGACGAGCATAAACAGTCTCGATGAGAGTGCCATTGAGGAACACATTCTTGACGTCAAGCTGATGAATGGACCAGTCACTAGAGAGAGCACTGTTCGAATAGTGGCTGGCTTAACGACCGGGCTGAAAGTTTCATAAAAATCGATACCTTCTCGCTGAGTAAATCCACGAAGCACCCAACGAGCTTTGTAGCGATCCAAAGAACCAGCAGACTTCATCTTGTGACGGTAGATCCACTTACCAGTAACAATGTTAGCATTGTGAGGTGGATCAACGAGGTCCCAAGTGTTGTTGGAGAGAAGAGCACCATACTCCTCAACCATAGCGGAATGGATCCTTGAGAGCACCACGATAAGTCTTCGGTATTGGACATAAACCCTCAACATGAAGATCAAATATCTTTTTCGGCTGCACAATGCCCTGTTTAGCACGAGTGGCCATGGCGTGGGATGGTGGCGGTGGAGGGGCCCGCGGCCGGCGGGTCCGGGGTGGATCCACAGCAGCAGGAGCCGGCGACGGCGTTGCCGGCGGTGACGCTGCTGTAGTAGGAGAAGGACTCCCAGCAGGACCGCCATCGAGGCTCCTGGCAGGGCGCTCGATAGAAGCCCGTGCCCCAGGTGACCGGGGCGAGGTCGGTGGCGGCGACCGAGGAGGGGACCGTGGCGGCGGCGACTGCGACCGTGGGGCCGCGTCCGGGGTCACCGTGCCTGGCACGGTGAATGGCATCAACGAGACCGGCTGCTCAGTACCCTGCAAAAAATCATAAGTGTTCAGGGAAGGAGTAGGAGTTGACGAAGATGGAGTGGAGGCAAAGGGAAAGGTTGACTCATCGAACACTACATGACGAGAGATGATGATCTTTTGGGTGGAGCGATCAAGGCAACGATAGCCATGATGTCGTGATGGGTACCCTAGAAACACGCATGGCACGGAGCGAGGCGCAAGTTTGTGCGGAGCAACGGCTGTGGTGTTGGGTAACATAGACATACGAAAACCCGAAGACCAGCATAGGCAGGATCTACGCCAAGTAAGGCACGAAAAGGAATACGATCCGAGATTGCCTTGGAAGCAGCCGATTATGCAACATAACGGCGATGTGAAGAGCTTCGACCCAAAAACGAGGTGGCATACTAACTTGGATAAGGAGTGTACGAGTAATGTCATTAAGAGTACGAATAATGCGTTCGGCTTTGCCATTCTGTTGCGAAGTGTATGGACATGAAAAGCGGAGTGCAATTCCATGGTGCTGGGCAAACGAATGGAGGAGTGAATTATCGAACTCACGACCATTATCACACTGAATAGCCTGCAAGCGTGCACTAAACTGGGTGAGCGCTAAAGCATGAAGGGACGACAAGTGCGAGAAAGCTTCAGATTTAATCAGTAGAGGGTAAACCCATGCATACTGAGTAAAATCATCGAGACAAACGAGATAATACTTAAAGCCAGAAATACTCTCAACAGGAGGTGTCCACAAATCACAGTGAATTATTTGAAAGGGAGTAGTGGTTACACGATTGGTGGAAGAAAAAGGAAGACGAACATGACGACCTAACTGACAAGCATGACACAAACTACTTTTATTCTTTTCCCTAGGGATAATCGAAGAACGAGCTAATGACTCCATGACGGGCTGCCCAGGATGCCCAAGCCGACGGTGCCAGAGTGCTGCATCGACGACGAGGAAGGTGTGTGGCTGGCTGGTAGAGGAAGGGCGGATGGAGTAGAGAGCTCCGAAGCTATTGCATCTGAGAATCTCGGTCCTGGATAGAAGATCCTTCACAGAAAAACCAAGAGGGTCAAATTCGACGGAGACACGATTATCAATGGTGAACTGACGAACAGACAAAAGGTTTTTAACTATGTTAGGAACTACTAAGACATTACGAAGGTAAAGAGGACGAGAGGTGGTGGAAATAGGAAGACGTGCATGCCCGGTACCGGTGATTGGAAGAGTGGAACCGTTACCGAGAACGACAGCACGACGAAAGGAGGAGGGGAGGACACGGAGGTGAGCATACCGGGATCGGACGCGAAGTGGGAGGAGGCGCCGGTGTCCATCACCCACTCCCTGGAGGGTGCTTGCAGCCCCATGGTTTGGAACTGATGCATGAGCGCGGCCTGGTCCCATGAAGCCGAAGTTGATGCCGGTGATGATGGAGCCGTGTCGGTGAGACCGTAGGAGTGCTGTCTAGAGGCGTAGCCGTAGCCGTAGGGAGCAAGGCCGTACGGGTTCTGGGCGTAGAACGCATGTGGCGATGGGGTGTGCCAGGGCGCGTAGCTGGGAGCAGGGGCATAGCCGGGCGGCGCGCGAACGAGCAGCCCCCTTGGCCATAGGGCCACATCTGGATGGCGCCGTTCCAGGGATGCTGCGGTGAGGGCCAGGAAGGAGTGGCAGCCTGCGGGGTCGCGGGCGCCGGGATGATCTCCTTGGTGACTCCAGCGGTGGCCTTCTTCTTCTTCTTTCCTTTTCTAGGAGCCTTGCCAGGGTT
The DNA here is from genome assembly GCF_002575655.3 of Aegilops tauschii subsp. strangulata. NCBI lineage: Eukaryota > Viridiplantae > Streptophyta > Magnoliopsida > Poales > Poaceae > Aegilops > Aegilops tauschii. The sequence continues at coordinate 553,304,445 of NC_053041.3, read as the reverse complement.
GCCGGTGTTGGTGAAGAGGGCCGTGTCCGAGTTGCGGGCGCGGCGGTTTTTGCGTTTCATGTCTTGGAGCGCAAGCAACGAGCGGCACTGCGCGAAAGTCATACCGGGCATGAGGGAGATCAGATCGGCGGCGGACTCGTATTGCTCGGAGAGGCCGTTGAGGCAGTGGACCACCATCTCGACATCATCAACGGGGGCACCAAGATCCGCAAGCCCATCGGAGAGGGACTTGGCCTTCTGAAGATAGTCGACCATACTCATCTCTCCCGTCTTGACATCGCCGAGCTCGGCCGTGAGGTGGAGTTGACGATTGATCTTGTGGTCGTTGAAGAGACCGTTGATGTTGTTCCAGAGATCGACAGCGAGGGGATCGTCGTCGGGCGTCATGACGGCGTCGAGGATACTGAGCGAGACAGACCCATAGAGCCAAGAGACGACGGTGGCATCGAGGAGAGACCACTCCGGGTTCGGCGCATCGGGAGCATCGAAGTCGAGGTGATCCAGGAGGGCGTACTTGCGACAAGCGGCGCAAAAGAAGGTGCGCCACTGCCGGTGAACGCCGGTGTCGAGAACGAGCTCGACGGGAACGTGGCCTTTGATGGAGTGGAGGCCGACGGCCTGGGTGTGCAGCGAGGTCAAGGAGAAAGACCCCGCGCTCGTCCCTGATCCATCGACGGCGGTCGCGAGAGGCAGCTTGGCCTTGGCGGCCTCGGCGTCCTGGCGCTCCTTGGCGGCGGCCAGCGCCTGGTTCGTCGCGTCGGTGTCGGGCTGCGACATGGATGCGGCGGTGCGGGCGCGGCGGCGAGAGAGGAGGTGGTGGCTTCGGCGGCAGCGGAAGGAGGAGGAGGGTGGCACAGGCTAGGGTTAGGTTTTTAGGCTCTATACCATGTAAGATTAGGGAAACCACACGTAGTGGTGCCTTGTATTGATCAATATATATGTAGGTTACAAGGCAGAGTTCGTATCATACAATATACGGACACCTATACAAGGACTACACATATACAACCGTATAACTATACAAAAACAATACGGTTATATATTCTAATAGTAACGACTCTACTATTGTTGTTTCTTTTACACTGAATATGAATCTTGGATCCACTAAAATCTTGCAAATTACAAACAACGAGGTTAGAGAAACAACCGCTTGTAAGCACAAAAGGTAGGGTCGCCAATGATGTTTCCACTCATCATCGACTAGATTCACAAAATAAACAACATAAATAATTAATTCTCTTAATTGCCTTCTTGTTAATGAGCAAACCCAGTGACAGCCTAAGATGCACTTTTGAAGCCTTATGATCATTCGCAAAATTCCAGATTTTTTTAGGCCCTTACATATGTCTTTTTAAATGAGAGCATATATATAGGAGCACCTAAAGTGTGGGACAGTGGGAGCACCTAAGGGCATCCCCAACAGTAACCCGCAAACGGGACACCGCATCCATCCACGGAACGGATGTGGGATGCGGTCATACAATGCTATACGCATACATTTCAAACCGGGTTTCAGGACGAATTTCATCAAACACGACACAACTCATGAAATTTCGTATAGTGAATAGCACAAATCATACATACATAGCATGCAAATAAATCTAGCACAACTATAGTTCAAATTCAATGTGATAAACCGGATGTTCAACAAGTTTTTCATGGATTAATCATGTTTTCCACACATACTGCCCCTTGAGCTGTTGAGCATCATACAACAATGTGTGCGCGTGAATAGTCTACATCTGCCCCATGGTACATCACGTTAGCACGCACATGCCACACAACGTGGTGAGTAGCATTGAGTGAATGAATCAATCAATCAACAAGTTGAGCAAGAAGAAGTGAAACTTACGATATCCATGGTTGCCGTGCAATGGCCACATTGCCGCTAGCAGATCAACCGCGCCACAAAACTTCATGACAAAGTTCTTGATGGTGTATCATCGATTCGCTAACGACTTCACATTGCGTTCATGGATGATGTGCATGTCGTAGGGCGCAATGTCCTTTCGCGCATGAAAGGAACTATGCACGCGCTGCCAAAAGAGCTCCCCTTCCGCTCTTGCCTATGAAGTCCGCAGATACGACCAACCACGCATCGCACAACAACTCGTCCTCCATGGTCGAGTATCCTGCCATCCTTCTTACTCTAAAAAGATGACATGAAGTTTGAAAATAACCTCAATGGGATTTGACCGAACACCTGTTGGGCGTGGTGTCCGCCATGAACGTCATCGACAGGGGGCGGAGGGTACCTAGTTGCGACGGATCCTGGGTGGACAACGTCGTGGTACGAGGTGAGCAGGTGATGACGACATGTACCTAGGGTAGGGTCTTAGGCCTGACCTAGACACCCTCCCCAAGGACATTGCCCTAAAGTAAGAAGCATTCAAGGGATAACATCATCCACTCGACCAGAAGCATTCCACTCGGAAGATTCAATGTCACTCGACCATAGCAATAGTCACTCGACGACCAGAAGATCTAAAGCCACTCTGTACAGCAACGGTCAGGCATTTACTCTGTAGACTTAATGGTCATCCATGTATCTTTATTGCTGGCGTTACCAGTAACGCCCCATCTTTATGTACCTTAAACCCTGTGTAACTGAGGGCGGGAGGGGTCTGGCGAACTCTAAATAAGCCACCCCCCTCCTCAGGGACAAGGGTTCGCACCCCTTGTAACTCCAAACGCATAATTCAATCGACCGAGCTCCCAAGCATCGAGACGTAGGGCTGTTACTTCCACCGTGAAGGGCCTGAACTCGTAAACCTTGTGTGTACAACTTCACCATAGCTAGGATCTTGCCTCCTCATACCTACCCCCATTCTACTGCCAGGCTTAGAACCACGACAGTTGGCGCCCACCATGGGGCAGGTGTCTTAGTGACTTTTTGGTGAGGTTGCGATTTTTCTGATTCCTATCATCATGGTTTCTGGCAGTGGATTGGCTGAGGGCCGCGAGATCCGTCTCGGCGCGCTCGCCTTCGTCGCCGACGACTCCGCCTGGATTCAGGAATCTCCCCTCGACGTCGAGACGCTCACCGCCCGCAGCGCAACGCATTTTCGCGCGTGCGTTCGCGGCGTCCTTCTCCGGCAGCCATCGACCCAGTATCGGTCGGCTCCCGTGGCGTCCTCACTCCCCGTTGTTCGCCGTCGCAAGCGATTCGGTCGGTCGCGGCTTCAGCGGTGGGTGAAACACGCGGTGGCTCGTCAGTCGGCCACCCCACAAGTCGCGGCAATCGAGCCCGACGAAACTCTCTACGGCCTGTTCGACTGGCTCCGTCGAGACCGCATCCGAGTGCGATAGCAGCGATCCTGCGGCTGAAGTCTTGATGGTCGACGGACCACACAGTCCGCCTGGTTTCCACCGCGACGGCGGTGGTGATGGTGGCGGCAATCCGTCGCGCGTTCACGAGGAGTACCACCCTGAAACCCTTTCTTCTCAGCAGAGGGAGGAGCTTCACCGCCGCAACATGGAGGCGCTGCACACGCCCATCGTTGGGGAAACCTCTGAGGCTCGGGCCTTGGAGGAGGCGCGCCTGGCCAATTTGGCTGAGCGCACTCGACTGGAGACCTTCAGCATGCACTCGACGAGCGTGCTCGGCAGCGGATCCCTGAGTCTAGTCGACGACATCGTCAATTTTTCCCGCCCCACCCTCAGGTATACCGCACTCTGATTCAGAATCTCACAGCTACGGCCCGTATAGCGGAGTCAATCAGCCTTCCCAGTCGGAGGCTGGTAGAGGTTTGATGCAGATCCGGGCCTTACTCCGGGCAGAAGGAGAGCAGAACACAGCGATGTCTCAGTCGCGGAATAGGATTCATAGCAGATCTATGATGGCAGATACAGTTCAGTCGGCCCACAACCCAAAATCGCCCCTGCGGCGTGAGGGACGTGGGCACCGGCAGGATCAGTACGTGGGGAGGAACCACGAGCAGTATGATCACCGACTCGGTCGTGATGACCGCCGTCGAGTGCCCACACCTCCTCCGAGGAGTGGGTCTTATGTGCCTCGGCAATATGATGACAGACGCCCACACAGCGGCGAGCGAAGAATACCAACCGACCCAAGAGAGCCAGGCTTTGATGCGAGATCTATTCTCGTTCAAGGTTTGGTCGACAGGAACAGAGCACACAGAGAATGCCTTGACAGAGATCGCCCGACTGGTAGCAGAGTTCATGTCTCAGGTCCAGAGTGTTTCAACAGAGCTATCAGGGCTGTAGAGATTCCTCCCAACTTCAGGTTGGCGACTGGAGTCAGTAAGTTCACTAGTGAGTCCAAGCCCGACACTTGGCTTGAGGATTACCAAGTGGTTGTGCAGATTGGTGGTGGCAATGATGAGGTGGCCCTGAAGCACCTTCTTGTGATGCTTTTAGGTTCAGCCAGAGCATTGCTACCTCTTGAGCACTGCGTTGGTTTTCCCTTGAAGAGGAAAGGGTGATGCAGTAAAGTAGCGTAAGTATTTCCCTCAGTTTTTGAGAACCAAGGTATCAATCCAGTAGGAGACCACGCTCGAGTCCCACGCACCTACACAAAAAAATAAGAACCTCGCAACCAACGCGGTAAAGGGGTTGTCAATCCCTTCACGGTCACTTACGAGACTGAGATCTGATAGATATGATAAGATAATATTTTTGGTATTTTTATAATAAAGAGAAATAAAGATGCAAAGTAAAATAAACGACAATGGAAATAGCTAAGTGTTGGAAGATTAATATGATGGAAAATAGACCCGGGGGCCATAGGTTTCACTAGTGGCTTCTCTCAAGAGCATAAGTATTAAGGTGGGTGAACAAATTACTGTCGAGCAATTGATAGAATTGAGCATAGTTATGAGAATATCTAGGTATGATCATGTATATAGGCATCACGTCCGCGACAAGTAGACCAAAACGATTCTGCATCTACTACTATTACTCCACACATCGACCGCTATCCAGCATGCATCTATAGTATTAAGTTCAAAAGAACAGAGTAATGCTTTAAGTAAGATGACATGATGTAGAGGGATAAACTCATGCAATATGATATAAACCCCATCTTTTTATCCTCGATGGCAACAATACAATACGTGCCTTGCCGCCCCTGCTGTCACTGGGAAAGGACACCGCAAGATTTAACCCAAAGCTACGCACTTCTCCCATTGCAAGAAAGATCAATCTAGTAGGCCAAACCAAACTGATAATTCGAAGAGACTTGCAAAGATAACCAATCATACATAAAGAATTCAGAGGAGATTCAAATATTGTTCATAGATAAACTTGATCATAAACCCACAATTCATCGGTCTTAATAAACACACCGCAAAAGAAGATTACATCGAATAGATCTCCACGAGAATCGAGGAGAACTTTGTATTGAGATCCAAAAAGAGAGAAGAAGCCATCTAGCTAATAACTATGGACCCGAAGATCTGAGGTAAACTACTCACACATCATCGGAGAGGCTACGGTGTTGATGTAGAAGCCCTCCGTGATCAATGCCCCCTCCGGCAGGACGCCGGAAAACGCCCCAAGATGGGATCTCACGGGTACAGAAGGTTGCGGCGGTGGAATTAGGTTTTCGTGGATGCCTCTGATGGTTTGGGGGTACGTAGGTATATATAGGAGGAAGAAGTACGTCGGTGCAGCAACATGGGCCCCACGAGGGTGGAGGGCGCGCCTGGGGGGTAGGCGCGCCTCCCTGCCTCGTGCTCTCCTTGTTGCTTTCTTTACGTGGACTCCAAGTCCTCTGGATCACGTTTGTTCCGAAAATCACGTTCTCGAAGGTTTCATTCCGTTTGGACTTCGTTTGATATTCTTTTTCTGCGAAACACTAAAATAGGCAAAAAAAAGCAATTTCGGCTAGGCCTCCGGTTAATAGGTTAGTCCCAAAAATAATATAAAAGTGTATAACAAAGCCCATTAAACATCCAAAACAGAATATAATATAGCATGGAACAATAAAAAATTATAGATACGTTGGAGACGTATCAAGCATCCCCAAGCTTAATTCCTGCTCACCCTCGAGTAGGTAAATGATAAAAACAGAATTTTTGATGTGGAATGCTACTTTAGCATAATTTCAATGTGGTTCTTCTTATTGTGGCACGAATGTTCAGATTCGATATGATTCAAGATAAAAGTTTAATGTTGACATAAAAACAATAATACTTCAAGCATGCTAACCAAGCAATTATGTCTTATCCAAATAACATAGCCAAAGCAAGTTATCCCTACAAAATCATATAGTCTGGCCATGCTCCATCTTCCCCACACAAAATATTCATATCATGTACAACCCCGGTTTTAGCCAAGCAATTGGTTCATACTTTTTAACGCGCTTCAGCCTTTTCAACTTTTACGCAATACATGAGCGCAAGCCATGGATATAGCACTATGGTGGAATAAGGTATAATGATAGGGGTTATTTGGGAAGACAAAAAAAGGAGAAAGTCTCACATCGACGAGGCTAATCAATGGGCTATGGAGATGCCCATCAATTGATGTCAATGCAAGGAGTAGGGATTGCCATGCAACGGATGCACTAGAGCTATAAGTGTATGAAAGCTCAAACAAAAGAAACTAAGTTGGTGTGCATCCAACTTGCTTGCTCATGAAGACCTCGGGCATTTGAGGAAGCCCATCATTGGAATATACAAGCCACGTTCGATAATGAAATTTCCCACTAGTATATGAAAGTGACAAAATGAGAGACTCTCTATCATGAAGATCACGGTGCTACTTTGAAGCACAAGTGTGGTAAAAGGATAGTAACATTGTCCCTTCTCTCTTTTTCTCTCATTTTTTTATTTGGGCATTTTCTTTTTTTATGGCCTCTTTTTATTTATTTTGTCCAGAGTCTCATCCTGACTTGTGGGGGAATCATGGTCTCCATCATCCTTTCCTCACTTGGGACAATGCTCTAATAATGATGATCATCACACTTTTATTTACTTTCAACTCATGAATTACAACTCAATACTTAGAACAAGATATGACTCTATGTGAATGCCTCCGGCGGTGTACCGGGATATGCAATGAATCAAGAGCGACATCTATGAAGGAATTATGAACGGTGGCTTTGCCACAAATACGATGTCAACTACATGATCATGCAAAGCAATATGACAATGATGGAGCGTGTCATGATAAACGAAACGGTGGAAAGTTGCATGGCAATATATCTCGGAATGGCTATGGAAATGCCATAATAGGTAGGTATGGTGGCTGTTTTGAGGAAGATATAAGGAGGTTTATGTGTGATAGAGCGTATCATATCACGGGGTTTGGATGCACCGGCGAAGTTTGCACCAACTCTCAAGGTGAGAAAGGGCAATGCACGGTACCGAAGAGACTAGGGGAAGGGTTGGTAGGAGTTAACCATCGCGCGATCCCGACCGCCACACAAAGGATGACAATCAACAAATACCTCATGCTCTGACTTCGTTACATAACGGTTCACCATACGTGCATGCTACGGGAATCACAAACTCCAACACAAGTATTTCTCAATTTCACAATTACTCAACTAGCACAACTATGATATTACCACCTTTATATCTCAAAACAATTATCAAGCATCGAATTTCTCATGATATTATAATTAAAGAAAATTGCCATGCTGTTTTAAGACTCTCAAAATAATATAAGTGAAGCATGAGAGATCAATAATTTCTATAAAATACAACCACCGCCGTGCTCTAAAAGGTATAAGTGAAGCACTAGAGCAAAACCTATATAGCTCAAAAGATATAAGTGAAGCACATAGAGTATTCTAATAAATTCCGATTTGTGTGTGTCTCTCTCAAAAGGTGTGTACAGCAAGGATGACTGTGGTAAAATAAAAATCAAAGACTCAAATCATACAAGACGCTCCAAGCAAAACACATATCATGTGGTGAATAAAAATATAGCTCCAAGTAAAGTTACCGATGGAAGTAGACGAAAGAGGGGATGCCTTCCGGGGCATCCCCAAGCTTTGGCTTTTTGGTGTCCTTAGATTATCTTGGGGTGCCATGGGCATCCCCAAGCTTAGGCTCTTGCCACTCCTTGTTCCATAATCCATCAAATCTTTTACCCAAAACTTGAAAACTTCACAACACAAAACTTAGCAGAAAATCTCGTGAGCTCCGTTGGCGAAAGAAAACAAAACACCACTTCAAGGTACTGTAATGAACTCATTCTTTATTTATATTGGTGTTAAACCTACTATATTCCAACTTCTCTATGGTTTATAAACTCTTTTACTAGCCATAGATTCATGAAAATAAGCAAACAACACACGAAAAACAGAATCTGTCAAAAACAGAACAGTCTATAGTAATCTGTGACTAACGCAAACTTCTGGAACTAAAAAAAATCTACCAAAATAGGAAGATCTAGAAAATTTGTTTATTGATCATCAGCAATTGGAATCAATATTTTATCACGTTCTGGTGATTTTTAACAATTGTTTTCGTGAACAGAAACTTTCTGGAATTTTCAGCAAGATCAAATAACTCTCATCCAAGAAGATCCTATAGGTTTAACTTGGCACAAACACTAATTAAAACATAAAAACAAATATAACCAGAGGCTAGAACAAATATTTATTCCTAAAAATAAGCAAAAAGCAAAAAACTAAAATAAAATTGGGTTGCCTCCCAACAAGCGCTATCGTTTAACGCCCCTAGCTAGGCATAAAAGCAAGGATCGATCTAGGTGTTGCCGTCTTTGGTAGGCAATCCATAAGTGGCTCTCATAATAGATTCATAAGGCAATTTAATTTTCTTTCTAGGGAAGTGTTCCATGCCTTTCCTTAATGGAAATTGGAATCTAATATTCCTTCCTTCATATCAATAATTGCACCAATCGTTCTAAGGAAAGGTCTACCAAGAATAATAGGACATGAAGGATTTCAATCTATTTCAAGAACAATAAAATCTACGGGCACATAATTCCTATTTGCAACAATAAGAACATCATTAATTCTTCCCATAGGTTTCTTGATAGTGGAATCCGCAAGGTGCAAGTTTAAAGAGCAATCATCAAATTCGCGGAAACCTAACAAATCACACAAAGTTTTGGGAATCGTGGAAACACTAGCACCCAAATCACACAAAGCATAGCATTCATGATCTTTAATTTTAATTTTAATAGTAGGTTCCCACTCATCATAAAGTTTACTAGGGATAGAAACTTCCAACTCAAGTTTTTCTTCATAAGATTGCATCAAAGCATCAAGGATATGTCTAGTAAAAGCTTTATTTTGGCTATAAGCATGAGGAGAATTTAGTACGGATTGCAACAAGGAAATACAATCTATCAAAGAGCAATTATCATAATTAAATTCCTTGAAATCCAAAATAGTGGGCTCATTGATATCTAAAGTTTTGACCTCTTCAATCCCACTTTTACAAATTTTAGCATCAAGATCTAAAAGCTCTGAATTTTTGGAACGCCTTCTAGGTAAAGGTGGCTCATATTCAGTCCCATCATTATCAAGATTCATATTGCAAAACAAAGATTTAATAGGGGACACATCAATAACTTTTAGATCTTCATCTTTATTCTCATAAAAACTAGAAGAACATGCTTTTACAAAGCAATCTTTCTTGGCACGCATCCTAGCGGTTCTTTCTTTGCATTGATCAATGGAAATTCTCATGGCTTTGAGAGACTCATTGATATCATGCTTAGGTGGAATAGATCTAAGTTTCAAAGAATCAACGTCAAGAGAAATTCTATCAATGTTCCTAGCCAATTCATCAACCTTGAGCAATTTTTCTTCAAGCAAAGCATTGAAATTCTTTTGTGAATTCATAAACTCCTTAACACTAGTCTCAAATTCAGAGAGCATCTTATTAAAATTTCCATAAGAATTGTTGTAGGAATTACCATAATTATTAGAGATATTACTAGGGAACAGCCTAGGATTAAAGTTTCCTCTATACACGTTGTTACCAAAATTATTCCTACCAACAAAATTCACATCCATAGATTCGTTATTATTCTCAATCAAAGTAGACAAAGGCATATCATTAGGATCAGAAGAAACACTTTTAATAGCAAATAATTTCATAAGTTCATCCATCTTTCCACTCAAAACATTAATTTCTTCTATCGCATGCACTTTTTTATTAGTAGATCTTTCGGTGTGCCATTGAGAGTAATTAACCATAATATTATCTAGGAGTTTGGTAGCTTCTCCTAAAGTGATTTCCATAAAAGTGCCTCCCGCGGCCGAATCTAAAAGATTTCTAGAAGCAAAATTCAATCCAGCATAAAATTTTTGTATAACCATCCAAAGATTCAAACCATGTGTAGGGAAATTACGTATCATTTATTTCATCCTCTCCCAAGCTTGTGCAACATGTTCATGATCAAGTTGCTTAAAATTCATAATATCGTTTCTAAGAGAAATGATTTTAGCGGGAGGAAAATACTTAGAGATAAAAGCATCTTTGCACTTATTCCATGAATCAATACTATTTTTAGGCAAAGATGAAAACCAAGCTTTAGCGCGATCTCTAAGTGAAAAAGGAAATAGCTTCAATTTAATAATATCATTGTCCACATCTTTAATAATATCATTTAGATGGGTAGCGGCATCTTCACTAGGAAGGCCGGCGAATTCATCTTTCATGACAAGATTCAACAAAGCAGCATTAATTTCGCAAGATTCAGTATCGGTAAGAGGAGAAATCGGAGTGCTAAGAAAATCATTGTTGTTGGTATTGGTAAATTCACACAATTTAGTATTATCTTCAGCCATTGTGACAAGCAAGCAATCCAACACACAAGCAAACAAAAAGCAAGCGAAAACGAGGGCAAACGGAAAGAGAGGGCGAATAAAACGGCAAGGGTGAAGTGGGGGAGAGGAAAACAAGAGGAAAATGGCAAATAATGTAATGCGAGGGAGATGAGTTTGTGATGGGTACTTCGTATGTCTTGACTTGTGCGTAGACTCCCTAGCAACGGCGCAAGAAATCCTTCTTGCTACCTCTTGAGCACTGCGTTGGTTTTCCCTTGAAGAGGAAAGGGTGATGCAGTAAAGTAGCGTAAGTATTCCCCTCAGTTTTTGAGAACCAAGGTATCAATCCAGTAGGAGACCACGCTCGAGTCCCACGCACCTACACAAAAAAATAAGAACCTCGCAACCAACGCGGTAAAGGGGTTGTCAATCCCTTCACGGTCACTTACGAGAGTGAGATCTGATAGATATGATAAGATAATATTTTTGGTATTTTTATAATAAAGAGAAATAAAGATGCAAAGTAAAATAAATGACAATGGAAATAGCTAAGTGTTGGAAGATTAATATGATGGAAAATAGACCCGGGGGCCATAGGTTTCACTAGTGGCTTCTCTCAAGAGCATAAGTATTAAGGTGGGTGAACAAATTACTGTCGAGCAATTGATAGAATTGAGCATAGTTATGAGAATATCTACGTACGATCATGTATATAGGCATCACGTCCGCCACAAGTAGACCAAAACGATTCTGCATCTACTACTATTACTCCACACATCGACCGCTATCCAGCATGCATCTAAAGTATTAAGTTCAAAAGAATGGAGTAATGCTTTAAGTAAGATGACATGACGTAGAGGGATAAACTCATGCAATATGATACAAACCCCATCTTTTTATCCTCGATGGCAACAATACAATACGTGCCTTGCCGCCCCTGCTCTCACTGGGAAAGGACACCGCAAGATTGAACCCAAAGCTAAGCACTTCTCCCATTGCAAGAAAGATCAATCTAGTAGGCCAAACCAAACTGATAATTCGAAGAGACTTGCAAAGATAACCAATCATACATAAAGAATTCAGAGGAGATTCAAATATTGTTCATAGATAAACTTGATCATAAACACACAATTCATCATTCTCAACAAACACACCGCAAAAGAAGATTACATCGAATAGATCTCCATGAGAATTGAGGAGAACTTTGTATTGAGATCCAAAGAGAGAGAAGAAGCCATCTAGCTAATAACTATGGACTCGAAGGTCTGAGGTAAACTACTCACACATCATCGGAGAGGCTAGGGTGTTGATGTAGAAGCCCTCCGTGACCAATGCCCCCTCCGGCAGGACGCCGGAAAAGGCCCCAAGATGGGATCTCATGGGTATAGAAGGTTGCAGCGGTGGAATTAGGTTTTCGTGGATGCCTCTGATGATTTGGGGGTACGTAGGTATATATAGGAGGAAGAAGTACGTCGGTGGAGCAACGTGGGCCCCACGAGGGTGGAGGGCGCGCCTGGGGGGGGGGGGTAGGCGCGCCCCCTGCCTCGTGCTCTCCTCGTTGCTTTCTTTACGTGGACTCCAAGTCCTCTGGATCACGTTTGTTCCGAAAATCACATTCCCGAAGGTTTCATTCCGTTTGGAGTTCGTTTGATATTCTTTTTCTGCGAAACACTGAAATAGGCAAAAAAACAGCAATTTGGGCTAGGCTCTCCAGTTAATAGGTTAGTCCCAAAAATAATATAAAAGTGTATAATAAAGCCCATTAAACATCCAAAACAGAATATAATATAGCATGGAACAATAAAAAATTATAGATACGTCGGAGACGTATCAAGCATGGCTGAATCAATTGACCCCAGGCAGTATATTCAGTTGGGAGGAACTTGCCCGAGTGTTTGTCAGAACTTTCAAGGGTACGTGCAAACGGCCAGCAGGTTTAACAGAATTGCAGCATTGCGTGCAAAAACCGAATGAGACTCTGAGGGATTACATTCAGAGGTGGACCACTTTGCATCACACAGTGGAAAATGCATCTCAGCATCAAGCAGTTTGTGCCTTCAAGGAAGGCGTGCGGTATCGAGAGCTTAACCTGAAATTTGGTCAGACGGGAGATATGTCTCTGACTCGGATGATGGAGATAGCCACTCGGTACACTAACAGAGAAGAAGAGGATCGACTCCGCAGTGGGAAGAGCAAACCAGTCGGTCAGGACACCGGTGGAGGTAATTCCAATCGGAAACAGAAACGTAAAGCTGAGCCTGCAGGACCTGGAGAAACTGCGGCAGTGATCCAAGGAAAGTTTAAAGGGAAACCTAAGGGGCCCTGGACCCCCAAGAAGGTAAAAGATCAAGCAGGGAATGATGTGTTGGATTTGCCGTGTCACATTCACACCAAGAAGGATGAAGAGGGTAATCTGATTTACCCTAAACACACCACTCGACAGTGTCGGCTCCTGATCCAACAATTCCAAGAGAAGCAACCCAGTGAAAAGGAGAAGGAGTCGGACAAGGAAGAAGGTGATGATGGTTTTCCCAACGTCAATTCCACTCTGGTGATTTTTGCTGATGTTGAGAGCAAAAGTCGACTGAAGGTGATAAACTGAGAAGTGAATATGGTTGCTCCGGCAATAACAACATACCTGAAGTGGTCACAGACAGCTATCACATTCGACCAATCTGATCATCCCGCACGCGTTGCTACTCCAGGGAGGCAAGCGCTGGTAGTCGACCTAGTTGTTGGAGGCACTCGACTGACCAAAGTGTTGATGGATGGTGGTAGCGGCCTGAATATTCTTTACGCTGAAACCTTGAAGGGGATGGGCATTCCGATGTCCAAGCTTAGCGAGAGCAACATGAGTTTCCATGGTGTTATCCCTGGAAAGAAAGCCGAATCACTCGGCCAGATCTCTCTTGACATGGTTTTTGGTGATTCAAAGAATTACCATAAGGAAAAGTTGACATTTGAAGTAGTGGATTTCCAGAGTGCTTATCATGCTATTTTGGCCAGATCTCTCTTGACATGGTTTTTGGTGATTCGAAGAATTACCATAAGGAAAAGTTGACATTTGAAGTAGTGGATTTCCAGAGTGCTTATCATGCTATTTTGGGTAGGCCTGCATATGCACGTTTTACGGCTCAACCATGTTACGTGTATCTCAAATTGAAAATGCCTGGTCCCAGAGGAGTGATCACAGTCACTGGGAATCGGCAGAAGGCAGAAGAGTTCCTCCAGAAGGGTTCGAAGATTGCCGATGCACAAATGGCAGCAGTTGAAATGCAAGAATATCAGAAGAATGCAGATCCGAGTGATTTGTTGCGAGCCAAGAAGCCCGCCATAGATTCTGCATTTCAGTCGTCCGGCGAAACAAAGTCGATTCATATTCATCCGACCGATCCTAATGCTGCTCCTACTCATATCTCAACATCACTCGACAGCAAATAGGAAGAAGCGCTCATCCAGTTCCTCCGTGAGAACTAGGATATCTTTGCATGGAAATCTTCTGACATGCCGGGTGTACCCAGGGAACTGGCTGAGCACCATTTGCGAGTCGACCCGAAAGTGAAACCAGTCAAAGAGCATCTTCGACGGTCCGCTGTACAGAAGAGAAAGGCAATTGGAGAGGAAGTGGCTCGGCTTCTGGCAGCTGAGTTCATCCAAGAGATTTATCGCTCCGAGTGGCTCGCCAATGTTGTCATGGTCCCCAAGAAGGATGACTCACTTCGTATGTGTATTGACTTCAAGCATATCAATCGGGCCTACCCGAAAGATCATTTTCCTCTCCCCCGCATCGGGGTGTGAGCGTTTGCACTCTGGACGCATATTCCGGGTATCATCAGATCCGACTGTATGGGCCCGATGAAATAAAAACAGCTTTCATCACCCCATTCGGGTGCTTTTAATATGTCACCATGCCATTCGGTCTCAAAAACGCTGGTGCCACATTTATGAGGATGATTCAGAAGTGCCTGCTCACTCAAACCAGTCGGAATGTGGAAGCATATATGGATGACATTGTGGTCAAGTCGCGTAAAGGTTCTGACCTGCTGACTGACCTCGCTGAAACCTTTGCCAACCTGAGAAGGTATGATATCAAACTTAATCCGTCGAAGTGCACATTCGGAGTTCCGGGAGGAAAGTTACTCGGTTTCCTTGTTCTGAATGAGGGATCGACGCAAACCCAGAGAAAGTTGGGGCCATACTCCGGATGAAACGCCCTGTGCGTGTGCATGATGTTTAGAAGCTTACTGGTTGTTTGGTCGCCTTGATTCGATTCATCTCTCGCCTCGGTGAAAAAGCATTGCCTCTTTACCGACTGCTGAAGAAATCTGATAAGTTCGAGTGGACTCCTGAAGCTGACGCAGCGTTTGCGGAGCTCAAAGCCCTGCTATCCACCCAGCCGGTGCTCGCTGCCCCAATCAGCAAAGAGCCTTTACTGCTTTATATTGCAGCCACTGGACAAGTCGTCAGTACAGTACTCACGGTCGAGCGGGAAGAAGAAGGAAAATCTTATAAAGTTCAGCGCCCAGTATACTATATTTCTGAAGTCTTGACTCCGTCCAAGCAGAGATATCCGCATTATCAGAAGCTTTTTTATGGAATTTACATGACCACGAAGAAGGTTGCACATTATTTCTCAGATCATTCCATTACAGTCGTCAGGGACGCACCATTGTCAGAAATTCTGAACAACAGAGATGCAACTGGTCGAGTGGCAAAGTGGGCGATTGAACTCCTTCCATTGGATATCAAGTTTGAGGCAAAGAAAGCTATCAAGCCCAAGCAATAGCAGATTTCCTCGCCGAGTGGGTTGAGCAGCAACAACCGACTCAGATCCACTCAGAGCATTGGACCATGTTCTTTGATGGATCTAAGATGCTGAATGGTTCTGGTGCTGGGGTGGTATTGGTATCCCCCCGAGGAGACAGGCTCAACTATGTTCTTTAGATTCATTTTGATTCCTCCAACAATGAAGCTGAATATGAAGCACTTCTGTATGGGTTGCGTATGGCCATTTCACTCGGCGTCCGTCGCCTAATGGTCTACGGCGACTCAGATTTGGTGGTTAATCAAGTAATGAAAGAGTGGGACGTCAGGAGCCCGGCTATGACTGACTATTGTAATGCAGTAAGAAAGTTAGAAAAGAAGTTTGAGGGGTTAGAGCTTCATCATATACCCCGACTGAAAAATCAAGCAGCTGATGATTTGGCAAAGATAGGGTCCAAGCATGAGCCCATTCCCAGTAATGTGTTCTTGGAACATCTTCACACGCCGTCTGCCCAAGAGGATCCCTTCACGGAAGAGCCCCCACAACCTAAAAGCCCTACTGATCCGACTGAAGTTGAAATCCCAGCCGTGGTCGACTTGGTCATGGAAGTTTTCGTTGTCATACCCGATTGGACAGTGCTGTACATTGCATATATTCTCAGGAAAGAACTCCCAGAGGATGAATGATACGTCTCCAACGTATCTATAATTTATGAAGTATTCTGCTATTATATTATCCATCTTGGATGTTTAATGGGCTTTACTATGCACTTTTATATTATTTTTGGGACTAACCTATTAACCCAGAGCCCAGTGCCAGTTTCTGTTTCCCCCTTATTTCAGTGTTTCGCAGAAAAGGAATATCAAACGGAGTCCAAACGGAATAAAACCTTCGGGAAAGTTATTTTTGGAACGGAAGCAATCCAGAAGACTTGGAGTGTATGCAAGGGAAGCAACGAGGAAGGCACGAGGCAAGGGGGCACGCCCTCCACCCTTGTGGGCCCCTCGTGGCTCCCCTGATGTATTTCTTCCGCCTATATATATCCATATACCCTAAAAACTTCGGGGAGCAGAATAGATCGGGAGTTCCGCTGCCGCAAGCCTCTATAGCCACCAAAACCCAATCGGGGCCCTGTTCCGGCACCCTGCCGGAGGGGGGATCCCTCACCGGTGGCCATCTTCATCATCCCGACGCTCTCCATGACGAGGAGGGAGTAGTTCACCCTCGGGGTTGAGGTTATGACCAGTAGCTATGTGTTTGATCTCTCTCTCTCATGTTCTTGAGGTGATACGATCTTGATGTATCGCGAGCTTTGCTATTGTAGTTGGATCTTATGATGTTTCTCCCCCTCTACTCTCTTGTAATGGATTGAGTTTTCCCTTTGAAGTTATCTTATTGGATTGAGTCTTTAAGGATTTGAGAACACTTGATCTATGTCTTGCGTGGGATAACCGTGTTGGCAATGGGTTATTCTATTGATTCACTTGATGTATGTTTTGGTGATCAACTTGCGGGTTCCGCCCATGAACCTATGCATAGGGGTTGGCACACGTTTTCGTCTTGACTCTCCGGTAGAAACTTTGGGGCACTCTTTGAAGTACTTTTGTGTTGGTTGAATAAATGAATCCGAGATTGTGTGATGCATATTGTATAATCATGCCCACGGATACTTGAGGTGACAATGGAGTATCTAGGTGACATTAGGGTTTTGGTTGATTTGTGTCTTAAGGTGTTATTCTAGTACGAACTCTATGATAGATTGAACAGAAAGAATAGCTTCGTGTTATTTTACCACAGACTCTTGAATAGATCGAGCAAAAAGAATAACTTTGAGGTGGTTTCGTACCCTACCATAATCTCTTCGTTTGTTCTCCGCTATTAGTGTCTTTGGAGTGACTCTTTGTTGCATGTTGAGGGATAGTTATATGATCCAATTATGTTATTATTGTTGAGAGAATTTGCACTAGTGAAAGTATGAACCCTAGGCCTTGTTTCCTAGCATTGCAATACCGTTTACGCTCACTTTTATCATTAGTTACCTTGCTGTTTTTATATTTTCAGATTACAAAAACCTATATCTACCATCCATATTGCACTTGTATCACCATCTATTCGCCGAACTAGTGCACCTATACAATTTACCATTGTATTGGGTGTGTTGGGGACACAAGAGACTCTTTGTTATTTGTTTGCAGGGTTGTTTGAGAGAGACCATCTTCAACCTACGCCTCCCACGGATTGACAAACCTTAGGTCATCCACTTGAGGGAAATTTGCTACTGTCCTACAAACCTCTGCACTTGGAGGCCCAACAACGTCTACAAGAAGAAGGTTGCGTAGTAGACATCAAGCTCTTTTCTGGCGCCGTTGCCGGGGAGGTGTGCTTGAATGTATATCTTTAGATCTTGTAATCGAATCTTTTTGTTTCTTGTTTTAGCACTAGTTTAGTTTATAAAAGAAAACTACAAATGGAATTGAGTTTACCTCATACGCTTCATCTTTTTAATATCTTTCGTGAGTATGATGGGAAGGAAAATTCTGCCAAAGTGTTAGAAGAAGAATGCATTAAAATGTTTGGCACTAAATCTTTGAATGATGAGCATGATTGCAATGTTGTTAGTATGAACTCCTTGAATATCCATAGTACTAATGATGATTGCACTAGTTTTGATGAAAATATCTCCTATAAACATGTCAATTTTTATGGAGTGCATTGGGTTTGCAAGTACACACCAAATAGGGAAGATAGATATTGCAAGAGGCATAAGCATTTAGAAACTAAATGGTTGCAAGAAAGGCTAAATGTTAGTGCTGAAAATTTAAAATTTCTTAGCCATACTTGTGAACTTTGCAATGAACATGGTCATTTAAATATCAAATGCAAATTGTTTCATGATCGAATCATCTCCAAAAATTGTGATGACTTGATTTCCCTTGCACATTATAGTGAACTTAGTTTGCTTTTGGGTTATGAAGAAATGAAACGTCAAACTAAGATTATTCCAGAATATAACCTCGAGAAATTCCTCGATATTGATCTAGAAGAAATTTATATGTATTGTGCGGTGAATTGCATTGAAAATCCTTATATTGCCAATTACATAAAGAAAAGAAAACAAATAGAAGATGAAGAAAATACTAATGAAAGGGAAGAGACTTCCCAATATCCTCCTATTATTTCTTATGATGAATCAGGTAACAAGGAGGAGCCTTCTATTCAACCAATCTCATTAATAAGGAGCTCCAAAAAGAGGATTGAACCCACACATGATGTGGTTAAGAAGAAGAAAAGAAAAAGGAAGAGAGGTAAAAAGATGTCTCTCCCAAATAATGTTGCTCCTATTATTGTTGTGCCTCATGAAAATGAATCAAAAATAATTGTGGAAGATGATGCACTTGATGATGATCTCGTTATGCCTATTGCTTGTTGTGATGATTATGATTGGGAATATAATGATACTTCTTATGATCTTGAAAATCGTTTTGGCACTTGCTTGGAAGAATATGATAATTGCTATACTATTGGTGCTATCCGTACTATTAATAATGAGAGTGATTATGCTTATGATATGAAAAGGCCCAAGCTTGGGGAAGCTATGTTTGATAAGGATGACACATTTGAGAATATTTGCTGAAATTAATGTTTATCCCAAGCTTGGGGATGCTACGTTTAATGAAGATGATATTTTTAGCCTCCCAAGTTTTGATATGCAAAGTTGTTATGATGATAGCATGCCTTCTACCTATGATGATTATATTGATGAAAGAGGGTTTGGAAGAGTGTCAACTTTAGGAAGTAATGATCCCACTATTTTGGAGGATGTTGAATCTTATAATATTTATGAAAGTGGATTTGGAGAGGTCATGACTCTATTTAGTGATGAGTCCACTATCTTGGAAGAGGTTTCAATCGATTATGATGAGAACAAAGTTGCTACTTATGATGATTATTGTGATAAAACTTATGCTATAAAAAGTAGTGATGATTATATTTATAAAACTTGTCATGATTATGATTACCGTTTTTCTGAACATTACTCTTTTAATGTGGAAACAATTTATAGTATTCGAGTTTCTTATGATACTACCACTATTCCGAATGAGAAGAATTTTGCTTATGTGGAGAGTAGTAAATTTTCTATGCAAGTAGATCATGAAAAGAATGCTTTAGGTGCTGGTTATATTGTTGAATTCATTCATGATGCTACTGAAAATTATTATGAGGGAGGAATATATGCTTGTAGGAATTGCAATAATATCAAGTTTCCTCTCTATGTGCTTAAAGTTTTGAAGTTATGCTTGTTTTGCCTTCCTATGCTAGATGATTATTGTTCCCATAAGTTGTTTGCTCACAAAATCCCTATGAATAGGAAGTGGGTTATACTTAAATGTGCTAGTAATATTCTTCATGATGCTCTCTTTATGTTTCAATTCTTATCTCTTATGTGAGCATCATTGAAATCATCATGCCTAGCTAGGGGCGTTAACGTTAGCGCTTGTTGGGAGGCAACCCAATTTTATTTTCGTTTCTTGATTTTTTGGGTCTGTTTAGGAATAAATAATTCATCTAGCTTCTGTTAAGATGTGGTTTTATGTTTTAATTAGTGTTTGTGCCAAGTAAGACCTATAGGATCTTCTTGGATGGTAGTTATTTGATCTTGCTGAAAATTCCAGAAACTTTATGTTCACGAAAACAATTGTTAAAAATCACCAGAACGTGATAAAATACTGATTCCAATTTCAGTAGATCAATAATCAAATTATCTAGGTCTTCCTATTTTGGTAGAATTTTTTGAGTTCCAGAAGTTTGCGTTAGTTACAGATTACTACAGGCTGTTCTGTTTTTCGTGTGTTGTTTGCTTATTTTGATGAACCTATGGCTAGTAAAATAGTTTATAAACCATAGAGAAGTTGGAATATAGTAGATTTAACACCAATACAAATAAAGGATGAGTTCATTACAGTACCTTGAAGTGGTGTTTTGTTTTCTTTCGCTAACGGAGCTCACGAGATTTTCTGTTAAGTTTTGTGTTGTGAAGTTTTAAAGTTTTGGGTAAAGATTCGATGGACTATGGAATAAGGAGTGGCAAGAGCCTAAGCTTGGGGATGCCCCGGATGGCATCCCCTCTTTCGTCTTCGTTCATCGGTAACTTTACTTGGAGCTATATTTTTATTACCACATGATATGTGTTTTGCTTGGAGCGTCGTTTTATTTTCTTTAGCTTTGCTTGCTGTTTGAATAAAATACTAAGATCTGAAATTATTAAATGGGAGAGTCTTCACATAGCTACATAATTATTTAACTACTCATTGGTCTTCACTTATATTTTTTTTTGGATTAGTTTGTCATTTACTCGTGTGCTTCACTTATATCCTATGAGTAAATGGTTGAATGAATTGAATATAATAAATCTGAAATTATATATGTTTCATATGCTTATCCCATGGGGAGTAATGACTTCACATATAAGAAGTAGAGGTGGTAAATTTATTGAAGGTTAGCAAACATTGTATTGGTCACTTGAACAATTCATGAAAGAATATTGAAGGAAGAGAGATTTCACATATAAATATACTACCTTGGACATCTTTTGTAATTGTGAGCACTCATTAAAATATGACATGATAAAAGGTTGATGTTGGACAAGGAAGACAACTTAATGGGTTATGTTTTCTTATATCCGAAATAAAGTATATTGTCATGGATCGCCCAACACGTTGAGCTTGCCTTTCCCCCTCATGCTAGCCAAATTCCTTGCACCAAGTAGAGATACTACTTGTGCTTCCAAACATCCCTTAAACCAGTATTGCCATGAGAGTCCACCATACCTACCTATGGATTGAGTAAGATCCTTCAAGTAAGTTGTCATCGGTGCATGCAATAAAAATTGCTCTCTAAATATGTATGATCTTTTAGTGTGGAGAAAATAAGCTTTATACGATCTTGTGATATGGAAGAAATAAAAGCGATGGACTGCATAATAAAGGTCCCTATCACAAGTGGCAATATAAAGTGACGTTCCCTCGCATTAAGATTTTGTGCATCCAGCTATAAAAGCGCATGGCAACCTCTGCTTCCCTCTGCGAAGGGCCTATCTTTTACTTTTATGAAAGAGTCATGGTGATCTTCACCTTTCCTTTTTTTCATTTTATCCTTTGGCAAGCACCTCGTGTTGGAAAGATTCTGATATATAATATATCTAATTGGATGTAAGGCATCATGAACTATTATTGTTGACATTACCCTTGAGGTAAAAGGTTGGGAGACGAATCTATAAGCCCCTATCTTTCCCTGTGTCTGATTAAAACTTTGAACCCCTAATTATCGCGTGAGTGTTAGCAATTGTGAAAGACTAAATGATAGTTGAGTATGTGGAGTTTGCTAAATCAAAGCTCTGACATAGACTCTTCTTGAAAATAAAATGAATTGTAATTGTTTGATGACTAATAACACGGTTTGTTAGTTTTCAAGAAAGTTTATGATCTATACTTTAACATGTGAATAGCTTGCTACTTGATCATGAGAAGCTTTATGAGATGAGCTACTATTATGACATATAATGATGCTAGAAAAGGTGATTGAAATTATCATTGGTCAAACTTGTGCACCTGCTAGCATTCACACTTCATAAATTATTTCTTTTATCATTTACCTACTCGAGGACGAGCAGGAATTAAGCTTGGGGATGCTGATACGTCTCCAACGTATCTATAATTTATGAAGTATTCATGCTATTATATTATCCATCTTGGATGTTTAATGGGCTTTACTATGCATTTTTATATTATTTTTGGGACTAACCTATTAACCCAGAGCCTAGTGCCAGTTTCTGTTTTTCCCTTGTTTCAGTGTTTCGCAGAAAAGGAATATCAAACGGAGTCCAAACGGAATAAAACCTTCGGGAAAGTTATTTTTGGAACGGCAGCAATCCAGAAGACTTGGACTGTACGTAAGGGAAGCAACGAGGAAGGCACGAGGCCGGGGGCGCGCCCTCCACCCTCGTGGGTGTTGGAAATATGCCCTAGAGGCAATAATAAAATGGTTATTATTATATTTCCTTGTTCATGATAATTGTCTATTGTTCATGCTATAATTGTGTTATCCGGAAATCATAATACATGTGTGAATACATAGACCACAACATGTCCCTAGTGAGCCTCTAGTTGACTAGCTCGTTGATCAACAGATAGTCATGGTTTCCTGACTATGGACATTGGATGTCATTGATAACGGGATCACATCATTAGGAGAATGATGTGATGGACAAGACCCAATCCTAAGCATAGCACAAGATCGTGTAGTTCGTTTGCTAGAGCTTTTCCAAATGTCAAGTATCATTTCCTTAGACCATGAGATTGTGCAACTCCCGGATACCATAGGAGTGCTTTGGGTGTGCCAAACGTCACAACGTAACTGGGTGGCTATAAAGGTGCACTACGGGTATCTCCGAAAGTGTCTGTTGGGTTGGCACGAATCGAGACTAGCATTTGTCACTCCGTATGACAGAGAGGTATCTCCGGGCCCACTCGGTAATGCATCATCATAATGAGCTCAGTGTGACCAAGTGTTTGGTCACGGGATCATGCATTACGGTACGAGTAAAGTGACTTGTCGGTAACGAGATTGAACAAGGTATTGGGATACCGACGATCGAATCTCGGGCAAGTAACGTACCGATTGACAAAGGGAATTGTATACGGGATTGATTGAATCCTCGACATCGTGGTTCATCCGATGAGATCATCGTGGAACATGTGGGAGCCAACATGGGTATCCAGATCCCGCTGTTGGTTATTGACCGGAGAGTCGTCTCGGTCATGTCTGCATGTCTCCCGAACCCGTAGGGTCTACACACTTAAGGTTCGGTGACGCTAGAGTTGTAGAGATATTAGTATGCGGTTAACCGAAAGTTGTTCGGAGTCCCGGATGAGATCCTGGACGTCACGAGGAGTTCCGGAATGGTCCGGAGGTAAAGATTTATATATGGGAAGTCCTATTTTGGCCACCGGAAAATGTTCGGGATTTTTCGGTATTGTACCGGGAAGGTTCTAGAAGGTTCCGAAGTGGGGCCCACCTGCATGGGGGGACCCACATGAACGTGGGTAGTGGGGGCAAGGCCCCACACCCCTGGTCAAGGCACACCAAGATCCCACCTTAGAAGGAATAAGATCATATCCCGAAGGGATAAGATCAAGATCCCTAAAAAAGGGGGATAACAATCGGTGGGGAAGGGAAATGATGGGATTTCTTTCCCCCACCTTTGCCAACGCCCCAATGGACTTGGAGGGCAAGAAACCAGCCCCCTCCACCCCTATATATATAGTGGGGAGGCGCATGGGAGCAGCACCCCAAGCCCCTGGCGCCTCCCTCTCCCTCCCGTGACACCTCTCCCTCTCGCTGAGCTTGGCGAAGCCCTGCCGAGATCCCCGCTGCTTCCACCACCACGCCGTCGTGCTGCTGGATCTCCATCAACCTCTCCCTCCCCTTGCTGGATCAAGAAGGAGGAGACGTCTTCTCCAACCGTACGTGTGTTGAACGCGGAGGTGCCGTCCGTTCGGCGCTCGGTCATTGGTGATTTGGATCACGACGAGTACGACTCCATCAACCCCGTTCACTTGAACGCTTCCGCTCGCGATCTACAAGGGTATGTAGATGCACTCTTTTCCCTCTCGTTGCTAGAAGACTCCATAGATTGTATTCTTGGTGATGCGTAGGAAATTTTTAATTTCTACAACGATCTCCAATAGTGGTATCAGAGCCAGGTTTATGCGTAGTTTCTATGCACGAGTAGAACACAAAGCAGTTGTGGGCGTCGATATTGTCAATTTACTTGCCGTTACTAGTCTTATCTTGATTCGGCGGCATCGTGGGATGAAGCGGCCCGGACCGACCTTACACGTACGCTTACGTGAGACAGGTTCCACCGACTGACATGCACTAGTTGCATAAGGTGGCTAACGGGTGTCTGTCTCTCCCACTTTAGTTGGATCGGATTCGATGAAAAGGGTCCTTATGAAGGGTAAATAGAAATTGGCATATCACGTTGTGGTTTTACGTAGGTAAGAAACGTTCTTGCTAGAAACCTATAAAAGACACGTAAAAACATGCAACAACAATTAGAGGACGTCTAACTTGTTTTTGCAGCATATGCCTTGTGATGTGATATGGCCAAAAGGATGTGATGAATGAAATATATGTGATGTATGAGATTGATCATGTTCTTGTAATAGGAATCACAACTTGCATGTCGATGAGTATGACAACCGGCAGGAGCCATAGGAGTTGTCTTTATTTTGTATGACCTGCGTGTCATTGAATAACGCCATGTAAATTACTTTACTTTATTGCTAAACACGTTAGCCATAGAAGTAGAAGTAATCGTTGGCGTGACAACTTCATGAAGACACGATGATGGAGATCATGGTGTCATGCCGGTGACGAAGATGATCATGGCGCCCCGAAGATGGAGATCAAAGGAGCAATATGATACTGGCCATATCATGTCACTATTTGATTGCATGTGATGTTTATCATATTTTGCTTCTTATTTGCTTAGTACGACGGTAGTAAGTAAGATGATCCCTTATAATAATTTCAAGAAAGTGTTCCCCCTAACTGTGCGCCGTTGCGAAAGTCCGTTGTTTCGAAGCACCACGTGATGATCGGGTGTGATAGATTCTAACGTTCACATACAACGGGTGTAAGACAGATTTACACATGCAAAACACTTAGGTTGACTTGACGAGCCTAGCATGTACAGACAAGGCCTCGGAACACAAGAGACCGAAAGGTCGAACATGAGTCGTATAGAAGATACGATCAACATGAAGATGTTCACCGATGTTGACTAGTCCGTCTCACGTGATGATCGGACACGGCCTAGTTGACTCGGATCATGTTTCACTTAGATGACTAGAGGGATGTCTATCTGAGTGGGAGTTCATTGAATAATTTGATTAGATGAACTTAATTATCATGAACTTAGTCTAAAATCTTTACAATATGTCTTGTAGATCAAATGGCCCACGCTAATGTTGCCCTCAACTTCAACGCGTTCCTAGAGAAAACCAAACTGAAAGATGATGGCAGCAACTATATGGACTGGGTCCGGAACCTGAGGATCATCCTCATTGCTGCCAAGAAAGATTATGTCCTAGAAGCACCGCTAGGTGACGCACCCATCCCAGAGAACCAAGACGTTATGAACGCTTGGCAGCAGCGTGCTGATGATTACTCCCTCGTTCAGTGCGGCATGCTTTACAGCTTAGAACCGGGGCTCCAAAAGCGTTTTGAGCAACACGGAGCATATGAGATGTTCGAAGAGCTGAAAATGGTTTTCCAAGCTCATGCCCGGGTCGAGAGATATGAAGTCTCCGACAAGTTCTTCAGTTGTAAGATGGAGGAAAATAGTTCTGTCAGTGAGCACATACTCAAAATGTCTGGGTTACACAACCGCTTGACTCAGCTGGGAGTTAATCTCCGGGATGACGCGGTCATTGACAGAATCCTTCAGTCGCTTCCACCGAGCTACAAGAGCTTTGTGATGAACTTCAATATGCAGGGGATGGAAAAGACCATTCCTGAGGTATATTCAATGCTGAAATCAGTGGAGGTGGAGATCAGAAAGGAACATCAAGTGTTGATGGTGAATAAAATCACTAAGTTCAAGAAAGGCAAGGGTAAGAAGAACTTCAAGAAGGACGGCAAGGGAGTTGTCGCGCCCGGTAAGCCAGTTGCTGGGAAGAAGCCAAAGAATGGACCCAAGCCTAAGACTGAGTGCTTTTATTGCAAGGGAAGTGGTCACTGGAAGCGGAACTGCCCCAAGTACTTGGCGGACAAGAAGGCCGGCAACACCAAAGGTATATGTGATATACATGTTATTGATGTGTACCTTACCAGCACTCGTAGTAGCTCCTGGGTATTTGATACCGGTGCGGTTGTTCATATTTGTAACTCAAAGCAGGAGCTGCGGAATAAGCGGAGACTGGCAAAGGACGAGGTGACGATGCGCGTCGGGAATGGTTCCAAGGTCGATGTGATCGCCGTCGGCACGCTACCTCTACATTTACCTACGGGATTAGTTTTAAACCTCAATAATTGTTATTTAGTGCCAGCTTTGAGCATGAACATTGTATCAGGATCTCGTTTAATTCGAGATGGCTACTCATTTAAATCCGAGAATAATGGTTGTTCTATTTATATGAGAGATATGTTTTATGGTCATGCCCCGCTTGTTAATGATTTATTCTTAATGAATCTCGAACATAGTGTTACACATATTCATAGTGTGAATACCAAAAGATGTAAGGTTGATAATGATAGTCCCACATACTTGTGGCACTGCCGTCTTGGTCACATTGGTGTCAAACGCATGAAGAAGCTCCATGCAGATGGACTTTTGGAGTCACTTGATTATGAATCATTTGACACGTACGAACCATGCCTCATGGGTAAGATGACCAAGACTCCGTTCTCCGGAACAATGGAGCGAGCAACCAACTTATTGGAAATCATACATACTGATGTGTGCGGTCCAAAGAGTGTTGAGGCTCGCGGTGGCTATCGTTATGTTCTCACTCTCACTGTGACTTGAGTAGATATGAGTATGTCTACCTAATGAAACACAAGTCTGAGACCTTTGAAAAGTTCAAGGAATTTTAGAGTGAGGTTGAGAATCAACGTGACAGAAAAATAGAGTTCTTACGATCAGATCGTGGAGGGGAATATTTGAGTCACGAATTTGGCACACACTTAAGGAAATGTGGAATAGTTTCACAACTCACGCCGCCTGGAACACCTCAGCGAAATGGTGTGTCCGAACGTCATAATGGCACTCTATTGGATATGGTGCGATCTATGATGTCTCTTACCGATCTACCGCTGTCATTTTGGGGCTATGCTTTAGAGACTGCCGCATTTACTTTAAATAGGGCTCCGTCGAAATCCGTTGAGACGACACCGTATGAATTATGGTTTGGGAAGAAACCTAAGCCGTCGTTTCTAAAAGTTTGGGGATGCGATGCTTATGTCAAGAAACTTCAACCTGAAAAGCCCGAACCCAAGTCAGAAAAATGCGTCTTCATAGGATACCCTAAGGAAACCATTGGGTATACCTTCTACCTCAGATCCGAAGGCAAGATCTTTGTTGCCAAGAACGGGTCCTTTCTGGAGAAAGAGTTTCTATCGAAAGAAGTAAGTGGGAGGAAAGTGGAACTTGATGAAGTACTACCTCTTGAACCGGAATGTAGCGCAGCTCAAGAAGATGTTCCTGTGGTGCCTGCACCGACTAGAGAGGAAGTTAATGATGATGATGATCAAGGTACTTCGGATCAAGCTCCTACTGAACTTCGTAGGTCCACAAGGACACGTCCCGCGCCAGAGTGGTACGGCAACCCTGTCTTGGAAATCATGTTGTTAGACAACGGTGAACCTTCGAACTATGAAGAAGTAATGGCGGGCCCAGATTCCGACAAATGGCTTGAAGCCTTGCAATCCGAGATAGGATCCATGTATGAAAACAAAGTGTGGACTTTGACAGACTTGCCCGATGATCGGCGAGCGATAGAAAACAAATGGATCTTTAAGAAGAAGACATACGCGGATGGTAATGTTACCATCTATAAAGCTCGACTTGTCGCTAAGGGTTATCGACAAGTTCAAGGGGTTGACTATGATGAGACTTTCTCACCCGTAGCGAAGCTGAAGTCCGTCCGAATCATGTTAGCAATTGCCACATACTATGATTATGAGATATGGAAAATGGACGTCAAAACGACATTCCTTAACGGCTTTCTTAAGGAAGAATTGTATATGATGCAGCCAGAAGGTTTTGTCGATCCTAAGAATACTAACAAGGTATGCAAGCTCCAGCGCTCCATCTATGGGCTGGTGCAAGCATCTCGGAGTTGGAACATTCAATTTGATGAGATGATCAAAGCGTTTGGGTTTACACAGACTTATGGAGAAGCCTGTGTTTACAAGAAAGTGAGTGGGAGCTCTGTAGCATTTCTCATATTATATGTGGATGACATACTGTTGATGGGAAATGATATAGAATTCTTAGGAAGCATAAAGTCCTACTTGAACAAGTGTTTTTCAATGAAGGACCTTGGAGAAGCTGCTTATATATTTGGCATCAAGATCTATAGAGATAGATCAAGACGCCTCATTGGTCTTTCACAAAGTACGTACCTTGACAAGATATTGAAGAAGTTCAATATGGATCAGTCCAAGAAGGGGTTCTTGCCTGTATTGCAAGGTGTGCAATTGAGCACGGCTCAATGCCCGACCACGGCAAAAGATAGAGAAAAGATGAGTGTCGTCCCCTATGCCTCGGCCATAGGGTCTATTATGTATGCCATGTTGTGTACGAGACCTGATGTAAACCTTGCCGTAAGTTTGGTAGGAAGGTACCAAAGTAAACCCGACATGGAACACTGGACAGCGGTCAAGAATATCCTGAAGTACCTGAAGAGGACTAAGGATATGTTTCTCGTTTATGGAGGTGACAAAGAGCTCGTCGTAAAGGGTTACGTCGATGCTAGTTTCGACACAGATCTGGACGACTCTAAGTCAAAAACCGGATACGTGTATATTTTGAATGGTGGGGCAGTAAGCTGGTGCAGTTGCAAGCAAAGCATTGTGGCGGGATCTACATGTGAAGCGGAATACATGGCGGCCTCAGAGGCAGCACAAGAAGCAATCTGGGTGAAGGAGTTCATTACCGACCTAGGAGTTATTCCCAATGCATCGGGCCCGATGACTCTCTTCTGTGACAACACTGGAGCTATTGCCCTTGCCAAGGAGCCCAGGTTTCACAGGAAGACCAGGCATATCAAGCGTCGCTTCAACTCCATTCGTGAAAATGTTCAAAATGGAGACATAGATATTTGTAAAGTACATACGGACCTGAATGTAGCAGATCCGTTGACTAAACCTCTCCCTAGAGCAAAACATGATCAACACCAGAACTCTATGGGTGTTCGATTCATCACAATGTAACTAGATTATTGACTCTAGTGCAAGTGGGAGACTGTTGGAAATATGCCCTAGAGGCTATAATAAAATGGTTATTATTATATTTCCTTGTTCATGATAATTGTCTATTGTTCATGCTATAATTGTGTTATCCGGAAATCGTAATACATGTGTGAATACATAGACCACAACATGTCCCTAGTGAGCCTCTAGTTGAGTAGCTCGTTGATCAACAGATAGTCATGGTTTCCTGACTATGGACATTGGATGTCATTGATAACGGGATCACATCATTAGGAGAATGATGTGATGGACAAGACCCAATCCTAAGCATAGCACAAGATCGTGTAGTTCGTTTGCTAGAGCTTTTCCAAATGTCAAGTATCATTTCCTTAGACCATGAGATTGTGCAACTCCCGGATACCATAGGAGTGCTTTGGGTGTGCCAAACATCACAACGTAACTGGGTGGCTATAAAGGTGCACTACGGGTATCTCCGAAAGTGTCTGTTGGGTGGCACGAATCGAGACTGGGATTTGTCACTCCGTATGACGGAGAGGTATCTCTGGGACCACTCGGTAATGCATCATCATAATGAGCTCAATGTGACCAAGTGTTTGGTCACGGATCATGCATTACGGTACGAGTAAAGTGACTTGCCGGTAACGAGATTGAACAAGGTATTGGGATACCGACAATCGAATCTCGGGCAAGTAACGTACCGATTGACAAAGGGAATTGTATACGGGATTGATTGAATCCTCGACATCGTGGTTCATCCGATGAGATCATCGTGGAACATGTGGGAGCCAACATGGGTATCCAGATCCCGCTGTTGGTTATTGACCGGAGAGTCGTCTCGGTCATGTCTGCATGTCTCCCGAACCCGTAGGGTCTACACACTTAAGGTTCGGTGACGCTAGAGTTGTAGAGCTATTAGTATGCGGTTAACCGAAAGTTGTTCGGAGTCCCGGATGAGATCCCGCACGTCATGAGGAGTTCCGGAATGGTCCGGAGGTAAAGATTTATATATGGGAAGTCCTATTTTGGCCACCGGAAAATGTTCAGGATTTTTCGGTATTGTACCGGGAAGGTTCTAGAAGGTTCTGAAGTGGGGCCCACCTGCATGGGGGGACCCACATGAACGTGGGTAGTGGGGGCAAGTCCCCACACCCCTGGTCAAGGCGCACCAAGATCCCACCTTAGAAGGAATAAGATCATATCCCGAAGGGATAAGATCAAGATCCCTAAAAAAGGGGGATAACAATCGATGGGGAAGGGAAATGATGGGATTTCTTTCCCCCACCTTTGCCAACGCCCCAATGGACTTGGAGGGAAAGAAACCAGCCCCCTCCACCCCTATATATAGTGGGGAGGCGCATGGGAGAAGCACCCCAAGCCCCTGGCGCCTCCCTCTCCCTCCCGTGACACCTCTCCCTCTCGCTGAGCTTGGCGAAGCCCTGCCGAGATCCCCGCTGCTTCCACCACCACGCCGTCGTGCTGCTGGATCTCCATCAACCTCTCCCTCCCCTTGTTGGATCAAGAAGGAGGAGACGTCTTCCCCAACCATACGTGTGTTGAACGCGGAGGTGCCGTCCCTTCGGCGCTCGGTCATCGGTGATTTGGATCACGACGAGTACGACTCCATCAACCCCGTTCACTTGAACGCTTTCGCTCGTGATCTACAAGGGTATGTAGATGCACTCTTTTCCCTCTCATTGCTAGAAGACTCCATATATTGTTCTTGGTGATGCGTAGAAATTTTTTAATTTCTGCAACGATCTCCAACAGTGGGCCCCTCGTGGCTCCCCTGATGTATTTCTTCCGCCTATATATATCCATATACCCTAAAAACTTCGAGGAGCAGAATAGATCAGGAGTTCCGCTGCCGCAAGCCTATGTAGCCACCAAAACCCAATCGGGACCCTGTTCCGGCACCCTGCCGGAGGGGGGGATCCCTCACCGGTGGCCATCTTCATCATCCCGACGCTCTCCATGACGAGGAGGGAGTAGTTCACCCTCGGGGCTGAGGGTATGTACCAGTAGCTATGTGTTTGATCTCTCTCTCGTGTTCTTGAGGTGATACGATCTTGATGTATTGCGAGCTTTGCTATTGTAGTTGGATCTTATGATGTTTCTCCCCCTCTACTCTCTTGTAATGGATTGAGTTTTCCCTTTGAAGTTATCTTATTGGATTGAGTCTTTAAGGATTTGAAAACACTTGATGTATGTCTTGCGTGGGATAACCGTGGTGACAATGGGTTATTCTATTGATTCACTTGATGTACGTTTTGGTGATCAACTTGCGGGTTCCGCCCATGAACCTATGCATAGGGGTTGGCACACGTTTTCGTCTTGACTCTCCGGTAGAAACTTTGGGGCACTCTTTGAAGTACTTTTGTGTTGGTTGAATAGATGAATCCGAGATTGTGTGATGCATATCGTACAATCATGCCCACGGATACTTGACGTGACAATGGAGTATCTAGGGGGCATTAGGGTTTTGATTGATTTGTGTCTTAAGGTGTTATACTAGTACGAACTCTATGATAGATTGAACGGAAAGAATAGCTTCGTGTTATTTTACTACGGACTCTTGAATAGATCGAGCAGAAAGAATAACTTTGAGGTGGTTTCGTACCCTACCATAATCTCTTTGTTTGTTCTCCGCTATTAGTGTCTTTGGAGTGACTCTTTGTTGCATGTTGAGGGATATTTATATGATCCAATTATGTTATTATTGTTGAGAGAACTTGCACTAGTGAAAGTATGAACCCTAGGCCTTGTTTCCTAGCATTGCAATACCGTTTACGCTCACTTTTATCATTACTTACCTTGCTGTTTTTATATTTTTAGATTACAAAAACCTATATCTACCATCCATATTGCACTTGTATCACCATCTCTTTGCCGAACTAGTGCACCTATACAATTTACCATTGTATTGGGTGTGTTGGGGACACAAGAGACTCTTTGATATTTGGTTGCAGGGTTGTTTGAGAGAGACCATCTTCAACCTACGCCTCCCACGGATTGATAAACCTTAGGTCATCCACTTGAGGGAAATTTTCTACTGTCCTACAAACCTCTGCACTTGGAGGACCAACAACGTCTACAAGATGAAGGTTGCGTAGTAGACATCAATGAAGAAGAGGCCCATCAGATTGTCCGTCGATCCAAAGCTTTCACAGTAATGGGTGGACAGCTTTACAGAGAAAGTGTTACCGGAGTCGCTCAAAAGTGCATAACACCGGAAGAAGGTCGAGTGATCCTCAACGACATCCACTCGGGGACCTGTGGTCACCATGCGTCCTCTCAGACCATTGTGGCCAAAGCATACCGAGCGGGATTTTATTGGCCACGAGCGAATGAAATGGCAAAAGACATAGTCGACAAATGTGAAGGTTGCCAGTTCTATTCCAACATGTCTCACAAGCCTGCATCGGCCCTGAAGACCATTCCACTCGTCTGGCCCTTTGCTATCTAGGGGTTAGATATGGTTGGACCTCTGAGGACTGGCAGGAGCGGCTTCACTCATGTGCTCGTAGCAGTCGACAAGTTCACCAAATGGATTGAAGCCAAGCCTATCAAAAACCTCGAAGCCAGTACTGCTGTCAGCTTCATCAGAGAGTTAACATTCAGATATGGTGTTCCGCATAGTATCATCACTGATAATGGGTCGAACTTTGATTCTGATGAGTTCAGAGCCTTCTGCGCTTCTCAAGGCACTCGGGTCGACTATGCTTCAGTCGCCCATCCCCAGTCGAATGGACAAGCTGATAGAGAAAACGGATTGATTCTCAAAGGACTGAGACCCCGATTGATGCGTGACCTCAAGCATGCGGCAGGCGCTTGGGTCGATGAGCTTCCATCAGTGCTTTGGGGATTGAGGACAACTCCTAATCGGTCGACTGGTCGAACTCCATTCTTCTTAGTCTATGGGGCTGAAGCTGTGCTTCCGAGTGACTTGCTTCACAATGCACCCCGAGTCGAACTTTTCTCAGAAGATGAAGCAAAACAGGCTCGGCAAGATGCAGTTGATCTCCTAGAAGAGGAAAGAGAGATGGCTTTGATCCGGTCGACCATTTATCAACAAGATCTGTGTCGATTCCACGCTCGAAATGTGAGAGGTCGAGCATTTCAAGAGGGGGATTTGGTTCTTCGAGTGGATCAGCAGCGACCACACAAGCTCGCTCCTGCTTGGGAAGGCCCCTTCATCATTACCAAAGTGCTCCACAATGGAGCCTATCGCCTCTACAATGTGGAGCACAATAAAGAAGAGCCACGCACTTGGAATGCGGAGCTGATCCGCCCCTTTTACACTTAAGCATTCAGACTATTGAGATGTAATAAGAAATACTTCCTAGTTTGATTATCAAAGACAGAGTTTTACAGTCTCCTAAATGATTGTTGTTCCTTTTTTATGTGATCTAAATCCCCCAGTGGGTGCCTTAGCTGCGAATCCGCTTCACCTAAGTTCCAAAAAAGTAAATCCTGCCGTGTGAAGAGCAAGCCTCTCACTCGGGGGCTTAGTCGCGAATCTGTTTCGCCTAAGTTTGAAAAATCCTGCCGAGTGGTGAGCAACCCTCTCACTCGGGGGCTTAGCTGCAGTCCAGTACTCGCCTAAGTTTGAAAAATCCCACCGAGTGGTGAGCAACCCTCTCACTCGGGGGCTTAGCTGCAGTCCAGTACTCGCCTAAGTTTGAAAAATCCCACCGAGTGTGAGCAACCCTCTCACTCGGGGGCTTAGCTGCAGTCCAGTAGTCGCCTAAGTTTGAAAAATCCCACCGAGTGGTGAGCAACCCTCTCACTCGGGGGCTTAGCTGCAGTCCAGTACTCGCCTAAGTTTGAAAAATCCCACCAAGTGGTGAGCAAGCCTCTCACTCGGGGGCTTAGCTGCAGTCCAGTACTCGCCTAAGTTTGAAAAATCCTACCGAGTGGTGAGCAAGCCTCTCACTCGGGGGCTTAGCTGCAGTCCAGTACTCGCCTAAGTTTGAAAACTCCCACTGAGTGGTCAGCAACCCTCTCACTCGGGGGCTTAGCTGCAGTCCAGTACTCGCCTAAGTTTGAAAAATCCCACCGAGTGGTGAGCAACCCTCTCACTCAGTGGCTTAGCTCCAGTCTAGTACTCGCCTAAGTTTGAAAAATCCTACCGAGTGGTGAGCAAGCCTCGCACTCGCGGGCTTAGCTGCAGTCCAGTACTCGCCTAAGTTTGAAAAATCCCACCGAGTGGTGAGCAACCCTCTCACTCGGGGGCTTAGTTGTAGTCTAGTACTCGCCTAAGTTTGAAAAATCCCACCGAGTGGTGAGCAACCCTCTCACTCGGGGGCTTAGCTCCAGTCCAGTACTCGCCTAAGTTTGAAAAATCCCACCGAGTGGAGAACAACCCTCTCACTCGGGGGCTTAGCTGCAGTCCAGTACTCGCCTAAGTTTAAAAAATCCTACCGAGTGGTGAGCAAGCCTCTCACTCGGAGGTTTAGCTGCGGTCCAGTACTCGCCTAAGTTTAAAACACGTCCCGATCCGCAAGGACGATGAGGTGCAGGTCGACTGCGACCTTCTCCACAGAGCTATGCCATAAGTACAATGTGCGCTCCATCATGATCCACAAGGACGATGAGGTGCAGGTCGACTATGACCTTCTCCTTAGAGCTGCGCCATAAGTACAATGTGCGCTCCATCCCGATCCGCAAGGACGACGAGGTGCAGGTCGTCTGTTACCTTCTCCTCAGAGCTGCATCACGAGTACAAAGACTATTCTGAGTGAAGAAACAAGTTCCACTCGAAGGCAAACACAAGCATATTCAGAGATAAACCAAGTTTAGATAAATCCTAAGATTCCAAACCACGGATTAAAGTACTCGGGCATCAGGCCCGAAGGAGTTTAACGGTTACAAAATCACTCGGCATTCCGAGGCAAATTTAAGGCAAGGCATAAAGTTTGTTCACTCCGCAGGAGGAGGGCTAGCAGGCTCGTCGAACTCGTCTAGGTCGATTCCGTCAGCAATCCGAGTGGCAGCAGCAATGAAGGTTTCCATGAAGGATTGGAAGTCGTGCTTTTTGGTATTGGCAACCTTGATCGCTGCTAGCTTCTCTTCTCGCGCTTCCTTGCAGTGGACACGAACCAAAGACAAAGCCACGTCAACACCGCATCGAGCAGAAGACTTCTTCCATTCCTGCACTCGACCAGGGACCTCATTGAGTCGAGTCATCAGAGACTCGAGGTCATTTTGGAGCGTCGCCCCTGGCTGGAGTGCTGCATCGATTCGCGACACCGCAACTTTTAGTCAAGCAAGGTAGTCGACAACACCAGCGACACAGGATTTCAGTCGGAGCACGTCCATGGCAGCTTCGTCCTTAACAGGAGAGAGGATGGGGTCCAAGCTTGTCTCAATTCGCCCAGTCTCTTCCTCGAAGTTCTGGCAAAATTCTGCACACGCAATACAACGATGAGTCAATGGTTATATATTGAGTCGACGACAACAAGCCAGTCGAACAAAGGAAAACACCTTCAAGCATGATGAATAGCTTCTTGGCAAGACCTCCCAGATAATTCTCCAAGTCATCTCTCTTGCGGGCGATGTCTTCCACTTTGTCGGTCAGGGCCCTCTTGTCCTTCTTCAGACGAGTCACTTCCTTGTTGGCTTCATCAAGGGCAGTTGGCGTTCTCTTCCTCCAGTTTGCCGACTGAAGCCAGCTTCTGGTCGGCGAGTGCAGTTTTCTCTTTGGCTGTTTTCTACACGGTTGCAAGGTCCAGATCCTTCTTCGCCAGAGCCTGGTTCATTGTTTCTGAAAGAAATAACACTCGGATCAGAAAAAGCAAATAACACCCGGTTCAGGAACAAATCAGTCGACAAATTTTTCATACCAACAGCTTCATCCTTGGCCTTCTACAAGTTTGTCTTGGCTAGCTCTAGATCGAGATTGTGCTGAATCTGCTTCTGTTCCAGGTCAGCAAAACGAGCTCCAAGTTCACAGGATTTCTATAATCAAAGGACGGTCAGGGATAGATGAAAAGATTGGTTACTTCAGAGCAATGGAGTGATAAATTCAACAAATTCTAAGACTACTGCCGAATCAAACATCCAACAGTAGTCTCGGGGACTACACCCAGTGGGTGCACTTAGCGTGCCCCCACTGATCCAGTTTCCACTCGACATGGTCCGCGCAGGCCGAGTGTAAAAAAAAGAGGAAAGTTGTTCTTAGACCACAGTCGACTGCCCGCAGTCGACTACGGTCTCGGGGACTACACCCAGTGGGTGCACTCAGCGTGCCCCCACTAGTTTAGATTCCACTCGACATGGTCCGCCCAGGCCGAGTGAGAAAATTCTGATTCTCAGGCCATAGCCAACTGCCCGCAGTCAACTATGGTCTCGGGGACTACACCCAGTGGGTGCACTCAGCGTGCCCCCACTGGTTCAAAGATTCAATCGACACAACTTAGTCGACCCAAGAAGCAAAAGTATTCAGCAGTAAGTTAAACACCCACTGGGTGTACAAATGCAAAATGCAGACTGACGAAAAGATGCACAAGGGAAGTTTTCAGGTACCATATCCTAACAGAACAAGCGACAAGCTAAAGGATCAGTCGGTAGTCAACCAACCTGGACGTTGCTCTGAAGAGCTGAACTGGCGTCGTAAGCAGCTTGACTGGCCTCCCGAACCACCTTCATCTGCTCCATCATGATGCTTGCCTGGCGTATAGCCTCCTTGGCAGCACCCACTTGGTCCTCTGGGACGTGATGCGCAGTGAAGAGTGAAGATGGATCAGCTGGAATCTATGTAGTCGACACTGAAGGCTGGGCACTCGACAATGGTACGGCAAAAGTCACAGAAGCCCGGTTGGCATCGCTGGTCTCCTGGATCTCTAGCTCTGTCACTGGCGTCAATTGAGGCACCTTGCCAGTTGATGTCTTCCTGCTTCTTCTTCCCATGGGCCTCAGCGGCACATCCTCGTCGTCGTCTGGAAGATCAATGACATTGGGAGTGTTGGGGATCGTAGCAGAATTTAAAATTTTTCCTACACATCACCAAGATCCATCTATGGAGTTTACTAGCAACGAGGGGAAAGGAGTGCATCTACATACCCTTGTAGATCGTGAGCGGAAGCGTTCCAATGAACGGGGTTGATGGAGTCGTACTCGCCGTGATCTAAATCACCGATGACCGAGTGCCGAACGGACGGCACCTCCGCGTTCAACACACGTACGGAGCAGCGATGTCTCCTCCTTCTTGATCCAGCAGGGGGGGAGGAGAGGTTGATGGAGATCCAGCAGCACGACGGCGTGGTGGTGGAAGTAGCGGGGTCTTGGCAGGGCTTCGCCAAGCTTCTGCGAGAGGGAGAGGTGTTGCAGGGGGGAGAGGAGGCTCCAGGGGCTGTCATTTTGCTGCCCTCCCTCCCCCCCACTATATATAGGCCCCCTGGGAGGGGGGTGGCGCCAGCCTGGATCCCATCTGCAAGGGGGGCGGCGGCCAGGGGGAAACTTACCCCCCAAGG
Organism: Aegilops tauschii subsp. strangulata; assembly: GCF_002575655.3. NCBI lineage: Eukaryota > Viridiplantae > Streptophyta > Magnoliopsida > Poales > Poaceae > Aegilops > Aegilops tauschii. The sequence continues at coordinate 553,266,491 of NC_053041.3, read as the reverse complement.
CAAGTGGGGCGCCCCCCCCCACCCTAGGGTTTCCAACCCTAGGCGCAGGGGGGCGCCCCAGCCCACTAAGGGCTGGTTCCCTTCCCACTTCAGCCCATGGGGCCCTTCGGGATAGGTGGCCCCACCCGGTGGACCCCCGGGACCCTTCCGATGGTCCCGGTACAATACCGGTGACCCCCGAAACTTTCCCGGTGGCCGAAACTTGACTTCCTATATATAATTCTTCACCTCCGGACCATTCCGGAACTCCTCGTGACGTCCGGGATCTCATCCGGGACTCCGAACAACTTTCGGGTTTCCGCATACTCATATCTCTACAACCCTAGCGTCACCGAACCTTAAGTGTGTAGACCCTACGGGTTCGGGAGACATGCAGACATGACCGAGACGCCTCTCCAGTCAATAACCAACAGCGGGATCTGGATACCCATGTTGGATCCCACATGTTCCGTGATGATCTCATCGGATGAACCACGATGTCGAGGATTCAATCAATCCCGTATACAATTCCCTTTGTCAATCGGTACTTTACTTGCCCGAGATTCGATCGTCGGTATCCCAATACCTTGTTCAATCTCGTTACCGGCAAGTCACTTTACTCGTACCGTAATGCATGATCCCATGGCTAACTCCTTAGTCACAGTGAGCTCATTATGATGATGCATTACCGAGTGGGCCTAGAGATACCTCTCCGTCATACGGAGTGACAAATCCCAGTCTCGATCCGTGCCAACCCAACAGACACTTTCGGAGATACCCGTAATGCACCTTTATAGTCACCCAGTTACGTTGTGACGTTTGGTACACCCAAAGCACTCCTACGGCATCCGGGAGTTACACGATCTCATGGTCTAAGGAAAAGATACTTGACATTGGAAAAGCTCTAGCAAACGAACTACACGATCTTTTATGCTATGCTTAGGATTGGGTCTTGTCCATCACATCATTCTCCTAATGATGTGATCACGTTATCAATGACATCCAATGTCCATGGTCAGGAAACCGTAACCATCTATTGATCAACGAGCTAGTCAACTAGAGGCTTACTAGGGACATGGTGTTGTCTATGTATCCACACATGTATCTGAGTTTCCTATCAATACAATTCTAGCATGGATAATAAACGATTATCATGAACAAGGAAATATAATAATAACCAATTTATTATTGCCTCTAGGGCATATTTCCAATAGGGAGGAGCTGCAACAAGAATCAACCGCCAGAATTCAGTCGACTAGTAAAATGGCTGAGAAAGTAAAGACAAGATTGCAAAAGTCATACCTGGGTTGGAAGTGACCGCGTCTCCCATTTCCTTGTCACCGTCTCTGTAAGCAAAAGTCCCAAAAGTAGCAGCACTACAAGTTTCAAGATTCACTCGGTTAAATCAAGAAGAGAGTCGACAGTGCAGGTCCTTGAGCAAAAAATGAGGACAACAGACTTACGCCGAAGCGAGGGGAACATCGATCTTGATCTTGGGCAGGGTCTTCCGAGACTTTGATCCTGCAACTTTGGGCTGCTTTGAAGCCTTTTCACTCGGCGCAGGGGAAGAGGTCTGAGTGCGCTTGGAAGTCTGTCTAGTTGGCAGACCTACTTTGCCACGGACACTTGCTAGGTCGTGCTTATTCTTGGAACGCCTTTCGTTGCGAGGTGGTGACTCGACTTCTTCGCCACTGCTCGAGTCCTCGCTTTCCTCCTCCTCTGCTCCTCCATTAGACTGCCAATCCATGCTTTCGCCTCCGATTTCTTCTCCTTCCTGGTACTGCTCTTGCTCCCCGTTTGGCATCGAGTATGTCTCCGTGTAGATCTGCGAAGCAAAAAAGGTGAACAAAGGATGGTCGACTCAGTAAACAATTGCAAGTCAGAATGAAAAACACTCAGAAAACAAAGAATAGACCTTGTCTGGTTGGTTGTTGGCGTCGAAAGGTAGAACTCTTCGGGACCCCCTGGGTTGTCCTTGGTTCCTGTTATGCCTCGCACCCACTGCGCCACCGTCTTCTCATCAACGTCCTCCGGGTGGATCCGAGTGGAATCATCAATCACCGAGGACATCCACATCGAGTGATCACGAGCCTGGAAAGGCTGGATACGTCGACTGAGAAATACCTCAAGCAAATCCATACCAGTCACACCCTCATGGATCCGCTGAACTACTTGCTCCATCAACATGGTCACCTCCACCTTCTCTGCTGGAGTCACTTTCAAGGTAGTGGGTTTCTGGACTCGCGCCAAAGAAAAGGGAGGGAGATCAGTCGAATGACCAGGGGTCGACTTGTCTTTGCAATAAAACCAAGTCGACTGCCACCCTCTAACCGAGTCAGGGAGAGTCATCGCGAGAAAAGCACTCTTTCCCCGCATCTGGATGCCTAAGCCCCCACACATCTGGATTACCTGGGTTTTCTCGTCACTCGGGCTAGCTTTTTTCACAGTCTGCGAGCGGCATGTGAAGATGTGCTTAAACAGACCCCAATGCGGTCAACAGCCTAGGAAATTCTCACACAGAGAGACAAAGGCAGCAAGGTACGTGATAGTGTTGGGAGATAAATGGTGGAGTTGAGCTCCGAAGAAGTTCAGAAAAGCACGGAAAAAGGGATGTGGGGCAAGGAAAACCCACGGTCGACGTGGGTGGCGAGCAAGACGCACTCGCCCTCCTGAGGTTGCGGCTCAGTTTCATCCCCCGGGAGCCTCCAGGAACCGTGCTCGATCAGCCCGCTCTCGGCCAGATCTCGCAAATCATCCAGCTCGATTGTGGACTGGACCCAGCCGCGCGGCAAGCCGGATCTCGACGACGACCCGCTCCTGCCGGTCTTTTTCCCCTCCCCCTTCGCCGCCCCCTTCTTCGCGCGCTCCAGTGCCGCCGTCTTGTCCTTCGCCATCGCAGCAAGAGGTGCACGGGCGGGATGTGGCATTGAGAGCGGAAGCGGTAGCGGTGGAGAAGCAGAGGAGGAAGAAGGAGGAATTGAGGCGCACTGTGCAGAATTCCCCAATCCAACGCCTTATATGGAGTCATTTCTGAGTGGCTGACCCGTGGGCCCAAGCAATCCTGTCAAATCCTCCAATAGTCGTGCGTGCAGTACGTGGCGAAAAAGGTGGCGCAGATATCGAGGTGCCCCTGCCTAATCCGCCCCGATTACTGCGACCTCCTCCGTCCCGCGCGCTTCCCAAAATTTCGAATCCCACAAGATCTGGGAGCAGCAGAGCAGTCCGCCGGGCCGAAGATTTTTTCCATATCAACACTCGAAGCTTAGCAGCAAAGTTCATTCGACAAACTAAGAATGGATCAGGGCGACTGAAAAAGAAGTTGAAGTCATCACGTTGTTCATTGGTCCCAACAAAACGCTTCCGAAGCGCAAGAACTGAGTCAGAATTATTTTTCAACTCCTTCTCCACTCGAACCCTGAACCATTCGGGGGCTAATGACGACGACATGTACCTAGGGTAGGGTCATAGGCCTGACCTAGACGCCCTCCCCAAGGACATTGCCCTAAAGTAAGAAGCATTCAAGGGATAACATCATCCACTCGACCAGAAGCATTCCACTCGGAAGATTCAATGTCACTCGACCATAGCAATAGTCACTCGGCGACCAGAAGATCTAAAGCCACTCTGTACAGCAACGGTCGGGCATTTACTCTGCAGACTTAATGGTCATTCATGTATCTTTATTGCTGGCATTACCAGTAACGCCCCATCTTTATGTACCTTAAACCCTGTGTAACTGAGGGCGGGAGGGGTCTGGCGAACTCTATATAAGCCACCCCCCTCCTCAGGGACAAGGGTTCGCACCCCTTGTAACTCCACACGCATAATTCAATCGACCGAGCTCCCGAGCATCGAGACGTATGGTTGTTACTTCCACCGTGAAGGGTCTGAACTCGTAAACCTTGTGTGTACAACTTCACCATAGCTAGGATCTTGCCTCCTCATACCCACCCCTCATTCTACTGTCAGGCTTAGAACCACGACAGCCGGCGCGTGGGTGATGGCTGTGGATGTCCGACAATGCATGGATGGCGACCGGAGAGGTACAGCGGCAGCGGCGGCGGAGGAGGGCGCGGATGGAAAGGAAGGGCGGGCAAGGGCGAAGTGAAAGAGAATAGCTAGGACCGTGAGGGGGATTTGCGTGGGCCAGGGGTGTCGGAGTCCTACATGGCAGCGGCCCGGACTCCCGCAAAGACCTCCCCGAGTTTGCTTCCTATTAACGAGAAAAAGCATGTTCAGACTGGTCGGCGGACCGATACAGATCCGCACTAGATGGATGTGTTAATAAGCCTTGACTAGCTAAGCGTGGCCCGAACGGATGCAGGCGGTTTAAGGGTCGGCGTTGAAGATGCCCTAACATTCTGCCACTGGCGAGTGGTCCAAGCTCTATCAATGCTAACCAATCACGGAAAGGTGTTACCGAGCTGATTTTCTTGTGTTTTTCTGATACAAATATATTGTGTTTTAGATGTTTAGGTCAGATTGTTACTGAGAAGGTCCCAGGGAAAGTGAAAAATCACACTTGGCGCTTACTGAGAAGTGGCTTGGCGGTGGGTTTTGAGCTGCACCGCAGGAGCATCAAAGGGGGCATTTTTTGTTCTGCTTGTGGAAGAGAAGAAACAGTGCTACATAGATTCTGGAGATGCCCCCATTCTCAACAATTCTAGGATTGCATGACGATGAACATGTCCTTGCGGATGTTTGCCTCACCACCGTTCTTACGTGAATAAAATGATCTAAGTGTTGCTTCCTGGATTGGCTGGGACGTGCTGACAGTATGGAGGGAGATGCAACACTGATGGCTATCTACCATTTTTGGGTAGCCAGAAATGAAGCAGGAGACACAAGGGAATTGGAGGATCCAGAAGCTTTAGCCTATCGTGTATGGCGTTTGCCCTTGGGTTCAAAGTGTGTTGGGTTCGCCGTTCTGGCAACGTAGCTGCACCCTGCCTAGCTAGGGAATGCTGCGTTAATAGGCGTTGTAAAACTTGGTTACATGTACCTCCAGATTTAGTTGTGCCCTTGGTTGTCGGAGTCAGTCAGCAGAGCTTATTGTCTGTCTAAGACACATCTAGATGTGACATAATTATATCACATCTAACCTGATGTCCACTATGTTTGTGGTCTATTTTTTTTGTTTGAGCTTTTTTTTGTTTCTTGTTGCTGCGTTATTTGTAGGAGGTTAGATGTGACATTCTTAGAAAACATCTAGATGTGAATTAGACAAACGCAACGATTTCCCCTAAAAAGAAGAGGTTGTCAATCCTAAAAAAAAAGAGGTTGTCACTACGTGCTGCTGACTCAACAAAATATAAATCTATTAATACCTAATTAGAGTGTACGGGCTAGTCAATAAGACAAGCGCCAAAACTCAAAACCACCCCCACCTAATTGGACGTAGCACGCACCAACTGCTAAAAAAACAAATGAACATTTCACCAAAGATGTTGACATTATGTAATAATCCAAGGAGAGCCCAAGTCCAAACAGATGCGTTGCTGACTTTGCATTGCACGCAGATCTGGACGCGGAAGATAACATAAACAAAAATTATGCAAGTAGGACTGGTGCTACGTACACGGTCATTTTCTCTCTATTTTTATCCAAAGTTTCTTCCTTCCAAAAAGGTGTCGAGCTCGTGCAGGAACTGAAGCACGTCGTGCGATTATACACAATAGAAATGACCAGTGCATTTCCTAACATGATGTGTTACACGTGCACATGTGGCCGAGAACAAGACCTAACAATGTCACTTTTCCGGTTAATATATAACCCTTTCGGCACTCGGTCACAACTCACGCGCCGGACCGGAACGATTCGCGTTGCGTCCCCAACCACCGGTTGAAAGTTGAAACCCCGCGATCATGTCAAACCGGTCATGTGCATATCCCACCCACCGTTCAGTCCATCTTCTCGTCGCATGGCATCGATCTCCTCCGCGTGCGCGTTACGACTGAGAGGGAGATCGACGTCACCCCGGCCCTCACCGGAACCAACAAGGGCCCGCAGTGCCCAGAGCCGGAAGGCTCAAAAGTCAGAAACCGCAAACACGTCGGAGCTTGGACGCCTTCGTTCCCGCGCCTGTCACCAGCCCACGTACCTCGTCGTCGTCTAGCTGTGTGCTAGTGCTAGCTAGCTACACACTGCCCCTGCGTGCTACTCCTGGGAGTTTCTGGGGAGGGTGGAGAGGCAATTCAAGATACTTGCCCGCCATCTAAAAAAAATGGCACTCAAAGACCGAGCACTATATCGAGTTTTTTTTTTCGAGTTGATGAGGATCTACTTTGACTACTCACTTTTTTTTGGCTAATGCATAGATAACATTTGCACTATATAGTAATTCTCGGTCCACTTGGAATTTCTTAGTTCCCAGTCGGCCGTTCAAGATGACATTTCAAAATAAGAAAATTCTAAGCCAAACAATGTATTCTTTTTTGCACTGGACGGACAAATTATTACAGCATGTTCCTGCAAAAAAAAATTATTACAGCATGGTGAAAATTTTAGATCAAATTATGAAGAAGTTTGTAGAGCCGACTGAGAAATAAGATTTTCTTGGTCAACTAAGACAATACTTTTTTCCAACAAATCATAAACAAATTGGTAAAGCGACAATACTACTTTTACTTTCGCACTAGATGTAAAGATTATTACATCACGGTGAATATTTTTCTAGATTTGGGTAAAGAAGTTGCAAAGTTGATTAAGAAATAAGATTTTCTCGGCCAACTAGGATGTAGACAAATCCATGGAATAAAGGTGAATTATGGGTGTCGGTCGACGGGCCACGTCCTTGATCATCTGATCCACCTATGGGGGCAAACATGAGACGTGCCACCATAATAGCATAAAAGGTCCGGTCACACAATTTCTAGGTCACTCCACATATGTGCATTCTATAAATTCATGCAACATAAGAAATCAACTCATGAAACATTTATACAAAATATGTAACATAAAACATATTTAACAACATCAACAAACATACACAACATAGGAAATAGAAAATAATAATCAATGCAGCATAGCAAAGTGTGTACGCAACAATAGTAATGCATTCATAACACACCAAGGAAAAGCTCACCATATATATACTTGTCTAAGCCACACAAATTCGGCTTGCCAGAACCACATCATTGAATTTTTTTGATGGCTAAGACAATCTCGTTGCGGGCGCCATATTCCTCGAGCTTAGTGGCACAACAAGCTAACATTTCGAGGGCACCCCTAGCTCCAATGTCGAGGTGATGGGTGGAGGAGATATCATGGTAGAAGTGGTGTAGGGAGAAGGTGGCATCATAGAAGAAAAAGGAGACGGGGAGGGGGAGGGGGAGAAAGGAGCGGGTATGAAGGCACTCGGAAAGGCAATGCACTGGAGTGAGGAGAATCAGTTTCCTGAAGAAATGTACTTTGTGGGATCGTGTATCAAATCAAGTGCTTATGACTAACCGACAGAAATTCAAGTAAGATCTATAGTTAACTTATTTATTATACATGCTTCTTATTGAAGGAAATATGCCCTAGAGGCAATAATAAAGTTGTTATTTATATTTACTTATGTCATGATAAATGTTTATTATTCATGCTATAATTGTATTAACCGGAAACTTAGTACATGTGTGAATACATAGACAAACAGAGTGTCACTAGTATGCCTCTACTTGACTAGCTCGTTAATCAAAGATGGTTAAGTTTCCTAACCATAGACATGAGTTGTCATTTGATTAATGGGATCACATCATTAGAGAATGATGTAATTGACAAGACCCATCCGTTAGCTTAGTACGATGATCGTTTAGTTTGTTACTATTGCTTTCTTCATGACTTATACATGTTCCTATGACTATGAGATTATGCAACTCCCGAATACCGGAGGAACACTTCGTATGCTATCAAACGTCACAACGTAACTGGGTGATTATAAAGATGCTCTACAGGTATCTCCGATGGTGTTTGTTGAGTTGGCATAGATCGAGATTAGGATTTGTCACTTCGATTGTCGGAGAGGTATCTCTGGGCCCTCTCGGTAATGCACATCACTATAAGCCTTGCAAGCAATGTGACTAATGAGTTAGTTGCGAGATGATGCATTACGGAACGAGTAAAGAGACTTGCCGGTAACGAGATAGAACTAGGTATTGAGATACCGACGATCGAATCTCGGGGAAGTAACATACCAATGACAAAGGGAACAACGTATGTTGTTATGCGGTTTGACCGATAAAGACCTTCGTAGAATATGTGGGAGCCAATATGAGCATCTAGGTTCCGCTATTGGTTATTGACCGGAGATGAGTCTCGGTCATGTCTACATAGTTCTCGAACCCGTAGGGTCCGCACGCTTAACGTTCGATGACGATCGGTATTATGAGTTTATGTGTTTTGATGTACCGAAGGTTGTTCGGAGTCCCGGGTGTGATCACGGACATGACGAGGAGTCTCGAAATGGTTGAGACATAAAGATTGATATATTGGACGATGTTATTCGGACACCAGATGAGTTCCGGGGGTCACCGGATAAATATCGGAGTGCCAGGGGGGTTATCGGAACCCCCGGGGGAACTAATGGGCCAACATGGGCCTTGTGAGAGAGAGGAGGGGCCCCTAGGGCTGGCCGCACCCCCTCCCCCTTGAGGAGTCTGAATTGGACTTGGAGGGGGCGGCGCCCCCCTCTTTCCCTCTCTCCCTCTCCTTCCTTCCCCCTCTCTTCCCTTGTTGGAAACCTACTAGGAATAGGATTCCTAGTAGGAATCCTACTTGGGGCGCGTCCTATGAGGGCCGGCCGGCCTCCCCCTTGCTCCTTTATATACGGGGGCAGGGGGGCACCCTAGAACACAAAAGTCAACAGTTGTTTTAGCCGTGTGCGGTGCCCCCCTCCACAGATTTCCACCTCGGTCATATCGTTGAAGTGCTTAGGCGAAGCCCTGCGTCGGTAACTTCATCATCACCGTCATCGCGCCGTCATGCTGATGAAACTCTCCATCGGCCTTAGCTGGATCAAGAGTTCGAAGGACGTCACCGAGCTGAACGTGTGCAGATCGCGTAGGTGCCGTGCGTTCGGTACTTGATCGTTTGGATCGCGAAGACGTTCGACTACATAAACCGCGTTACTTAAAGCTTCCGCTTTCGGTCTACGAGGGTACGTGGACACACTCTCCCCGCTCGCTGTTGTGCATCTCCTAGATAGATCTTGCGTGATCGTAGGAATTTTTTTGAAATACTGTGTTCTCCAACAGTGGCATCCGAGCCAGGTTTATGCGTAGATGTTATACGCACGAGTAGAACACAAAGAGTTGTGGGCGATAATAGTCATACTGCTTACCAGCATGTCATACTTTGATTCTGTGCTATTGTTGGATGAAGCGGCTCAGACCGACATTACGCGTATGCTTACGCGAGACTGGTTCTACCGACGTGCTTCGCACACAGGTGGCTAGTGGGTGTCTGTTTCTCCAACTTTAGTTGAATTGAGTGTGACTACGCCTGGTCCTTTTTGAAGTTTAAAACAGCACACTTGACGAAAAATCGTTGTGGTTTAGATGCGTAGGTAAGAACGGTTCTTGCTAAGCCCATAGCAGCCACGTAAAACTTGCAACAACAAATTAGAGGACGTCTAACTTGTTTTTGCAGGGCATGTTGTGATGTGATATGGTCAAGACGTGATGATATAAATTGTTGTATGAGATGATCATGTTTTGTAACAGAGTTATCGGCAACTGGCAGGAGCCATATGGTTGTCGCTTTATTGTATGCAATGCCATCGCCATGTAATTGCTTTACTTTATCACTAAGCGATAGCGATAGTTGTGATAGCAATAGTTGGCAAGACGACAACGATGCTTCGATGGAGATCAAGGTGTCAAGCCCGTGACGATGGTGATCATGACGGTGCTTTAGAGATGGAGATCAAAGGCACAAGATGATGATCACTAGTGCAGAACCGGCCTTTAGCGCCGCTTCGTAAGGGCCTTTAGTGCCGGTTCCACAACCGGCACTAAAGAGTGGGGACTAAAGCCACCCCCCTTTACTACGGGTTCACCATGAACCGGCGCTAAAGTGCCACCACGTGGCACGAGCCAGGCCCGGGTGCGGGTAGACCATTAGTACCGGTTGGTAACACCAACCGGTACTAAATGTTTGGGGGGTTTTGGTTTTATTTTTTATTTTTCCTTTTATTTTGTGTTTTCCATTTAATTCTATTTTGTTTGCTGGTATTTTACGGTACTACATATTGTACACGTTATGCATATATATAAATATATTTTCTCGTAGAACCAATCATATATATATATATATCATCGAATGTCTCACAACAACCATTAATTATTCACACATACACATGTATATATATATACAATTTCTCCTACATGTTGCCTTGGTGCCTTCGGAGCACGATGACAAATGGTTCATGAGGGCGGTAGCGGGTAATAGTATTCTCCTTTGGGATCTATGACCTGGTCGAGCAAAAATCTCGTTATTTCCTCTTGAAGTGCTAGTATGCGCTCCGTTGGTAGGAGCTGCTCCCGCACCTCTCTGAACTGTTAAGAAGGAGATCAATATGCATGTGTATTAGTTGTGTGACTAGATATTGATAATGGTGTAAAAATTTGTGAATAGTTTCCGACAAACGTACCTAGTCCTGTCTTTGAGATCTGCTCCTTTCGGACACCATCATGCGAATGTTCTCGCAAACGTAGTATGCACACAGATCAGTCCCCGGCGCCTGCTTCAGGGCCTTTACGAGAATGGAATTTAATCAGATAATGATTAATCAACCATGCTAATTAATGAATGGTATTGAAACAAGAATTAAAGAGATGGTAGCTAGCTAGCTCGTACTACTTAATTACTTACCTTGGGTCGCCACCAATACAGCTTTTTTCCCACTTGCCTGGAGTCACCTTGATGAACTTTGCCCAAGCCCTGCCCGGCAGCAAAGAAAATGAATAAAGGGGTTATTAAATAGTTGATATCAGTAAATGACGAACTAATTAAATAGGCCGAGATATAGTTAATAATGATTGAAATTACCTGTCGAGTATCCCCTTCAAGATGGCGAAGTCACTTTCTTCCTTAAGTAGTGAGTCCAGTACTTCAACTGTTCCTTTATCAACTTTAATGACTAACAAGATCCAGTGGTAACTGCATGCGCACACGTTTGCATGTCTTAATTAAGCGGGCATGTGCACAACACTAATCAACTACCCTAAACCCTATACACTTAATTATTAACATCTAGCTAGCTAGTAAGCAAAAACAGAATTTGTAGTATAAGACAGTGTGACTCACAGGAAGTTGTAAGGAAGTAGTATATCTTCATTGGTATTGAGGCACTTGAAGAACTCTAGCATGCTTTCCTCTAAACTTGCTCGACAACTTGGAATATTCCATGTGTGTTCATTAACGGTATTTGGGTCAATGAACACAATGCCATAGCGTCCAGATTTTTTCATTTCATACATCTTCATCCTGCATAATACCACAGAAAAGAATATAGTGAGGATAATTACAGGTAATGATTGATCAAAATGATCACTACAGCTAGCTGGAGACTTAAATTACAGAAAGAAATCACTTACAGACAATAGCAACTGACGAGAGATTTGTCGAGTGCGTCTTGATTCTATAACTGAAATAGTTCTGAATACTCAACGGACAGAGCTTTCTCATGGAAGTAATGCTCCTCCTTGACATTCACCATGAGGGACTCTCGATTGCAAATCTTGGTAATGTTCATGTACCACTGATGCAATTCATACATTCTCATTGGGAGGTTCTTGACCTCCTCGGGCTTGACCAAAGGTTGGCCCCGGACATATTTCCGTTTTATTTCCTCCTCTCTAAGAGGAGACATGGGCTCGATCTCGTGGGGTTGTCCAACACTGATATTGAGCATTTTAGCCTGGCTTATATGCTCTTCGGTTATTACCAGATTGTTCAGCTGGGGAACGGTTTGCCCACAATAATATAGGGCGCGCGTACTCTCATGTGTTGTTGGCACAACAAGCAGGGGGATCGATTGCGCCGCCTGTTCTCCCAGCTGGGGAACGGTTTTCCCGCATTTTTTGCCAGCTGCTTGTTGGCTCGAGCTCGTGCTCGCTTCCTTCTGTAGTCGTGCTCGATGTGCCTTCCTGATTTGGCGCTCATAGTCTGAGTCAACAGGCTTGGGAGTCTGAGTCAACAGGCTTGGGAGCTGGTGGTCTAGCCATACGAATGAAGTGGTTAATCTTTTCCTCAGGCACTTTCTCCCTCGGCGGCGGTGCCGGTTTCGGTCCAAAATGGGCGTCCACTTGGGCCTTCACTATGGCTTCGTTTTGCTCCTCGGTCATGTCGTAAGGCCTCTGAGGAAGAGGAGCGAGGCTTGGACCATATTTATATCGCTTGTCTCCGCCTGTACCTCCTGTACTACCTCGACTCGTACCGCTACGCACCATAGCTGCGGCGTGTCTCTTCTGCGATTGCTGAGGCGGCGGAGACGGCTGACGTGGCTGAGTTGGAGCATGAGTCTGCTCACGCATTGGTGGACTTGGAGGAGCGGGAGTCTGCTGACATGGTGGCGGACTTCGAGGAGGAGTCGGCTCACGCGTTCGTGGACTTGGAGGAGCGGGAGTCTGCTGACACGGTGGCGGACTTCGAGGAGGATTCAGCTCATGCGTTTGTGGACTTGGAGGAGCGGGAGTATGCTAACTCGGTGGCGGACTTCGAGGAGGAGTCAGCAGACGCGGTGTCGGTGGCCTTCGAAAGATGATGCAATCCTTTCTCCATAGGATGATACGATGTATGGCCTCTCCCAGTGTGTGCTCGTCGTCACCTCCAGGAATGTCAAGCTCTAGCCCCGAATATTGGTCCACCACCTCATCAACCAAGACACGAACATAGCCCGCTGTAATCAGGGTGCAATGGAAGGTTGCTTCGGGGGTATTTGTAAAAGCAACGGCGTCCGCCACCTTCATGGATATGTTCTTCATTTTGATGTGTAGCTCACAGTTAGTGTTCTCTATGATGTCATCCACAGGGTATGTATCCAGCAGTGCGTCGCCCGGGGCGAAACCAACGCTGCTTCTCGGCATGGATGGGACGGTGCTATCCAATGCTGGACGATCATCCGCTTGCTGCTGCCGCTGCTGAGACCCCCTTTCCTGGCTAAGTGAGTCGATCTGCTACTGCTGCTGCTGGAATTTGAGTGCCAAGTCCGCGTGCCTTGCTTCTAGGCCTTGAAGGCGTTCTGCATCCTGCTTCCTCTGCTCCTCCTCCAGCTTCCTCTTCTTCTCCTCCTCCATCTTCTTTCTTGCATGGCTCCTGTAGTCGTCGTTCCATTCCGAAAAGCCCTCATACCAGGGAATAACGCCCTTGCCTCGTGTTCTTCCCGGGTGTTCAGGATTTCCCAAGGCGCGCGTAATCTCGTCGTTCTCTCTGTTGGGCATGAACACTGAGGGAGTCCTAGATTAGGGGGTCCTCGGACAGCCGAACTATATACTTTGGCCGAACTGTTGGACTATGAAGATACAAGATTGAAGACTTCGTCCCGTGTCCGGGAGGGACTCTCCTTTGCGTGGAAGGCAAGCTTGGCAATTCGGATATGTAGATCTCCTCCCTTATAATTGACTCTGTGTAACCCTAGCCCCCTCCGGTGTCTATATAAACCGGAGGGTTTAGTCCGTAGGACAACAACAATCATAATCATAGGCTAGCTTCTAGGGTTTAGCCTCTATGATCTCGTGGTTGATCAACTCTTGTAATACTCATATCATCAAGATCAATCAAGCAGGAAGTAGGGTATTACCTCCATCGAGAGGGCCCGAACCTGGGTAAACATTGTGTCCCCTGCCTCTTGTTACCATCCGCCTTAGACGCACAGTTCGGGACCCCCTACCCGAGATCCGCCGGTTTTGACACCGACATTGGTGCTTTCATTGAGAGTTCCACTGTGCCGTCACGATAAAGGCTTGATGGCTCCTTCGATCATCGGCAACGATGCAATCCAGGGTGAGGATTTTCTCCCTGGACAGATCTTCGTATTCGGCGGCTTCGTACTGCGGGCCAACTCGCTTGGCCATCTGGAGCAGATCGAGAGCTACGCCCCTGGCTGTCAGGTCAGGTTTGGAAGCTTAAACTATACTACCGACATCCGCGGAGACTTGATCTTCGACGGATTCGAGCCCATGTCAAGTGCGCCGCACAGTCACGACGAGCATGACTTAGCTCTGCTGTCGGACGGTGTTCGGGAGATCACACCTATGGCTACTCCGGCCCTCAATCCGGAGCAGATCGTGTCGTCCGTGGACGGGTGGATAGACCCCGCCACGGAGGCCGCACACTCAGCGGCGTTAGAGCCGAATACTGACTTCACCTCCTATGAGACCTGTGTTGTCGGGCCCTTGGATTCGTGCCCGGCCACGGGCTCCGAACCGCCTGCGTCCGTGCCTATCCAATCTGACTGGGCACCGATCATGGAGTTTACCTCCGCAGATATTTTTCAGCACTCGCCCTTGGGCGACGTGCTAGATTCATTGAGGTCTCTTTCCTTGTCAGGAGACCCTCGGCCGAACTATGTCCGGCTCGAGTGGGAAGCGGACGACGAAGAAATTCGCTCCCCACCCACCACCCACTTAATAGCCACTGTCGACGACTTAACCGACATGCTTGATTTCGACTCCGAAGACATCAATGGTATGGACGACGATGCAGGAGAGGAACAGGAACCACTGCCCACAGGGCGCTGGACAGCCACTTCATCACACGATATATACATGGTGGATACACCCAAAGAAAACAACGACGAGGAACGGGAGGAAGCAGCGAAGGATAGTTCCCTCGAGAAGCAACCAAAGCGGCGACGTAGGCGCCGCTCCAAATCCCGCCTCAGCAAAATCAGCGATAACAGCACAAGAAAGAATAATACCCCGGTCAACTCCAAAGGAAACGACGACCACATGGATCCCGCGATGGAGCAGGATGAGCCAGTGGACGGCGAACATAGTACAGAACCGCTGTCCGATCACAATGATGCCGAGGGTAAAGCTCATCAACCTATCTCTGGAGAGGAGAACAGTCCGGACGACGATGCACACATCATCCCGGAAAGGCACTTGGAACAAGAGAACCTCCATAGAAGGCTTATTGCCACCGCAAGGAGCCTGAAGAAGCAGAAGCAAAGGCTTAAGGCCGCGCAGAATACGCTCAACAGCAGATGGAACAAAGTGCTTGACACGGAAGAAAAGTACGGCGGTAGTCGCCACACAAAGAGCTATCCAAAGCGCAAGCTGCTGCCTGAATTCGACGACGAGGCTTTAGAGCCCATTCAGCCGAAAAATAAAACGGCCGATCAGCCAGACCGACCACCCCATGGCTGCGACATGGCGGCTAATGATGTCGCAGACAAGTCAGCACACGACTTACGTGAGGACCTACACAAAAAGCCGGTATGACCAGGTCCATCTACGGATCTAGGAAGCGCGTTCCGGCATAGAATCATGGCCGCCCAAATGACTATACTGACCGAATAACAGCTCGGAATCAAAACCGAACAATACAACCGTCAGAATACCATGACACATCCAAATACAGGGGTGCCGTGCACCCCCTATGCTTTACCGATGAGGTGCTGGATCATGAATTTCCAGAGGGATTCAAACCCGTGAACATAGAGGCATACGACGGAACGACAGACCCTGGGGTCTGGATTGAGGACTTTATCCTTCACATCCACATGGCTCGCGGAGATGATCTCCATGCCATCAAATACCTGCCCCTCAAGTTGAAAGGACCAGCTCGGCACTGGTTGAAAAGCCTCCCCGAAAACTCAATTGGAAGTTGGGAAGAGCTTGAGGACGTTTTTAGGGCTAATTTTCAAGGGACCTATGTCCGACCTCCGGATGCAGACGATTTAAGTCATATAATTCAACAGCCTGGAGAGTCAGCCCGAAAGCTTTGGAACAGATTTCTCACTAAGAAGAACCAAATTGTCGACTGCCCGGATGCCGAAGCCTTAGTGGCTTTCAAACATAGTGTCGGGACGAATGGCTCGCCAGACACCTCGGCTAGGAAAAACCGAGGACAATGGCAGCCCTAACAAGCCTTATGACCCACTTTTGCGCGGGCGAAGACAGTTGGCTGGCCCGTAGCGGCACCAGCGACCCAGGCACATCCGAAGTCAGGGATGGCAATGGGAAACCGCGACGCAATAAAAGCAAGCGTCGAAACAATGAAGACAGCTCACACAACACGGCGGTAAACGCCGGATTCAGGGGCTCTCGACCCGGTCAATGGAAAAAGCCATTTAAAGGCAGCAGAGATGGACCGTCTAGCCTAAACAAGATTCTAGACAGATTATGTCAGATTCACGGCACCTCCGACAAACCTGCAAACCACACCAACAGAGAATGCTGGGTCTTCAAGCAGGTCGGCAAGCTAAACGCCGAACACAAGGGGAGGGAGACACCAAGTGAAGATGAGGATGAGCCTCGCCAGCCGAACACTGGGGGACAGAAAAAAATTCCCACCAGAGGTCAAAACAGTGAACATGATTTACGCAACTCACATACAAAAGAGGAGGTGAAAACGTGCACTCCGAGACGTATACGCCGTGGAACCCGTCACCCCCAAGTTCAACCCTTGGTCGGCCTGCCCGATCACTTTTGATCGCAGGGATCACCCGACTAGTATCCGACACGGAGGATCGGCTGCCTTGGTGCTAGACCCAATAATTAACGGATATCATCTCACCCGAGTCCTTATGGACGGCGGCAGTAGTCCTAATCTGATATATCAGGACACCGTCCGCAAAATGGGGATAGACCCGACAAGAATCAGCCAAAGCAATACTACCTTTAAAGGAGTAATACCAGGCCAAGAGGCCCGCTGCATGGGCTCTCTAGTACTAGAGGTTGTATTCGGTTCTCTCGACAACTTCCGAAGCGAAGAATTAACCTTCGACATCGCTCCATTCCGAAGCGGCTATCACGCACTACTCGGAAGAACGGCCTTCGCTCGTTTTAATGCAGTACCGCATTATGCTTATCTTAAGCTTAAAATGCCCGGTCCACGTGGCATCATCATAGTTAGCGGAAACACAGAGCGTTCCTTACGTGCGGAGGAATATGTGGCGGCTCTAGCAGCCGAACACTAAACGGCCTCTCCAACCAGAATAAATGATCGGTCGTCAAGACCGCGGACACGGCTAGACGAGTTCGGCGCACCACTAGCTGTAACAGCTCAGATAAACCCGAGATTGGGTCGATGGGTATACCCCCGTAGTTGGTGCTAGGGGCTTCCCGCATGTAAAAAGGGCTACAGTTCGGCTTGACCCTATTTAGATTGCATTTTAATGGTTCATTAAGAATAACCAATTTTTCGCACGGAGACTTCTACATGTTTTTTTCTCTTCTACAGATGATCATCGTGCTACACCCTTCCAGGATACGGCACAACGGAGATACAGGCGCAGATGTGCAGTAGGGCCCCGCTCAAAGGTTTCTTTTTAGATTAAGACCCTGTGTAAACCTTTTTTACTGTCTCTTGTTGCTTTACACCCTCCGGATACTCAACACAACCGAGAGGGATGATGGCATTATTGACATTTCGTCATGTCAAACTAATGCACGTACCTGGAAATTCAGGGTTTATTATCGAGGGCGTTACTCAGCCCAGCATATGTTGTAAAGTCCGAATACCTTAGGGAGTGTTCGGCGTCGCGAGTTTGGCCTTATATGCATCAGCTCCGAATCATGTCTTTGGTCAATAGTTGGGTTTGCCCAGCTCCCGTGTTTTGCTACCTTATGTTCCGCTCTATCGGCTAAGGTGGCGCCGGGAGAACTGTTGCGATTGTGCCCTAGTTCATCTGGATGAGCACCTCAGTAGAGAAAGCCGAAAACTGACTGTCATGATAAAGCGCGAGACTGGTCAACCACTCGATGACTCAGCAGAATCTTCACGATTCCTCCGCATTAACGAAGGACCGGTTTCCCGGTCATGTATGTATGCGCACCGTATTCGGATGAGCGCGGAAGTACCAGGGGCTATATAGTAGCCCCACCGTCAAACTCCTATGGCTAAGTGAAAGTGTTAAAGCTATATAGTCCAATTTCCTTGTTCGCCATGCTACCACCTCCTTAATGGACCAAGACGTTGGATCAAGTGTGAATACGCGCTTTTCTGAACACCCCCGCATATGCGTGGGGGCTGAAGCCGACGACTGCAAACTTTCAGGTTATATACATACATAAACGGTTGCGCAGGAGGCATCATAATACTTTCAGGCAAAAGTATAAACACAACCTTTATAATCCAAATAGCATTGTTTTTACAATTGGGATACATGTCACTCGAACATGATACTTTTCGAGCATTGAGCCTCTATTAAACGAGCGCCTTCTAGGACTTCTTCAAAATAGTGCTCGGCCGAGACCTGGCCTACGGCCGGATCCCGGGTCGCAATAGCGGTGGCCTCCATCTCTGCCCAGTATGTCTTAACACGGGCAAGAGCCATCCGCGCACCCTCTATGCACACCGACCTCTTTACAGCGTTGATATGCGGCACAGCACCAAGGAATCGTTGCACTAAGCCAAAATAACTATTCGGCCTTGGCCCCTTCAGCCAAAGATAATCCACGATAGACCTCATGGCAAGTCCGTACAACCTATGGAGCTCGGCCCACTCGGCCATTTGTTCAATTAACAGCAGCGGACGCGTTGGGGCACTGAACTGCGACCAGAACAACCTTTCCACTTCATGATCTTTCTGATCTTTGAAAAACTCAGTCGCATCAGTAGCACTCATTGCCAAGTCCAAGCACGCGTCTACAACACTCCATAATTGATCCAGAGGGGCATACTTCGGATCTTCGAACTTCGTCCGCAACAAAAAGGGCTTCCCAGCCGTGATATCTCCGGCTTGACGAAGCTCCTCCTTCGCCGCTCTGATTTTAGAGCAGGTTTCCTTGGCTGCTTCCATGACTTTCTTCAGGTCATCCGCTTTCGCTTGGCTTTCCTTTTCAAGAAGCTCATATCGGCCGGCGGCATCTTTCAGCTCAACAGCCATCTTGGCTATTTTATCTTCGCTCTGGCGATGAGCAGCCTGTTCGGCTCTTAACTCTTCGACCGCCTTTAGGGCGGCCGCATCACTTCTCCTGGCTTGTTCCTTGGCTCGGGCGGCAGCTCCATCTGCAGTCACAACATATTATAGATACTAGCATCATGCTCCTCTTAATATTTGTTGACCACAGGAAAATACATACCCTGTGCCTCGTCAAGCTGCTTGTTCACAAGCGCGATGTCGGCATCTGCCGCATCAAGCTGCCGCCTCAGTTCGGTAAACTCACCAGTCCGGCCAGCCACCGGACCCTCAGCCGCCTGCACATGAAAGCAACGTGATCATTACCTGGGACTATGATCCTCTGTTTGCCGCCTATGGACAGCAACCAGAGTCTCAGGGGCTACTATCTGTATAGGGCACACCTAGCGTGTGCGGTACTGTCAAAAAAATAATATTACTTTGCGTACCTCAAAGCCTCTTAGCAGGCTCATAAAAGCTTCATGCAACCCACTTTTGGCGGATGAAATCCTCTCAACCACCGTACCCATTAAAGTACGATGCGCCTCTGAGATAGCCGCTTGCTCCAGAAGACCCATCTGTGCGTCCGGTTGTGCACCGGACAGTCCCGGACTCTCTCTGTTGCTCTCCTTAGGAGCCGAATACTCCAGACTTCGGGTGGCCGAAGGGTTACCTTCTGGCTTGGCGGATCAGGAGAAATCCTCCGTGACGACACCTCAGGGTTGTCCGCCCCATGAGGCGGGGAAACAGGGGGAGGCGTTTCGCTCTCCATCATCTCCGGCAGAAGATCCCCCGAAGACGAACTCTGTCGAGAAGGGCTACGATCCGGACTATAAGACATACGTCTCGGTTATTGTCCTTGGAGATAAAGCAGGATATATTTACCAAAAGTACTCTTGTTCACTTACAGCTCGGTGGAGGGCTGACCCCCTTGCGGGCACTGTGTGGTAAGGATGCCCTCAGGGGCAGGGCCCCCTGACGAAGGTTTCTTCCCGCGTTTGGAAACCCTCGTTTCCAAGTCTTCAGAAGCGGTCCTTTTCCTTCCTTGGGGAGAGAGGATTCTAGATTCTTCTCCCCGATTATCCTCCTTCGCGGAGACACTAACTCCCCCGGTTTGGATGAGTAATGCGTGAGGCCCGCTTTCGGCATCTTTATTCCTCCCTTTATCTTCCCCTGATGGCACTTGATAAGGTGCGTGCTCAAGCATCCTGGCTAGTACAGGATCCGGTGAGCTTTCGGGAAGGGGGGCCGAACACCTGATCATCTTCGCCTTTCTTATCCAGTCCTGGCCAAGAGCAATTTTTTCAGAATGATGTTGTGACAAATAAAAAGACAGCATGTTCGGCCGCAGAATTACTTACGTGGGTATCCGGACGGTTGCAGTTGAGACCCGCATCCTCGGTGGAGTCCGGACACTTTATTCGTGATCCGAAGAACAATCCATACATCTCTTCGAGCGTCACGCCGAAGAATTGCTGAATAGTTCGCGGTCCTTCCGGGTTGAACTCCCACATATGGAGAGATCGACGTTGGCATGGCAGGACCCGACGAACTAGCATAGCTTGCATTACCTTGACAAGACTGACATCTCTCTTGAGGAGATCTCGGATGCAACTTTGCAATGTCGGCACGTCATTAACTGGCCCCCAGTCCAGCCCCTTGTTGACCCATGACGCCAGTTGTGGCGGGGGGCCCGAACGAAAGGTGGGGGAAGCTACCCACTTAGTACTTCGGGGAGCTGTGATGTAAAACCACTCCCGCTGCCATAAGTTGGACATCTCCGGGAAGGAACCCTTTGGCCATGGAGCATCGGCGCCTTTGCTTATTATGGCACCTCCCCATTCTGCGTGTCGCCCATCGATCATCTTCGGCTTCACATTGAAGGTCTTGAGCCATAAGCTGAAGTGTGGGGTCATGCGGAGGAAGGCCTCACACACGACCATAAACGACGAGATGTGAAGGATGGAAGCTGGAGCTAGATCGTGGAAATCGAGCCCGTAATAGAACATAAGCCCTCTAACAAAGGGATCAAGACTAAAGCCTAGCCCTTGGAGGAAGTGGGAAACAAATACGACACTCTTGTTGGATTCCGGAGTGGGGATGACCTGCCCTTGAGCAGGCAGCCTGTGCGAGATTTCGGCGGTCAGATACCTGGCTTCTCTTAGCTTCTTGATGTCCTCCTCTGTGACAGAGGAGGCCATTCACCGGCCTTGAAGGTTGGATCCGGACATGATTGAAGGTCCGAAGCACTTAGCCTGAGCCTTGGGTGTTGGAACTCGAGGTGGGGGAAGGAAAGGATCGAGCGCGAGAAGAAAAGGACAGGCCTTGGCCCCTTTATAAAGAGGGCGAATATCAAGCATCCTCTGCGGGCCGTTTGGAACTTGCCTAAAATCGAGGAGTCATACTAACAAGCATGATTGGGTTACCCACACCCGTATTGATGAGAATCCTGTGATAAGGGGAACACGATCTGTGCTTCGACAAGACGCGCCAATAAAACCGCCGTGCAACACGTGCAGTGGCAGGCTGGGAAAAACGGTTCATAATGACCGAACCATGACAGGGTGTCACGTTATGAAAAGTTGTCTGCAGATTGGACTTGTGGAATATTATACTCTCTACGGTGGTATGTGGAATTTGTTTTGCAGAGCCGGACACGATCCTTGTGTTCAAATTCTTCTATGGAGTGTTCGGAGGAGGAACCAGCCTTGCAATGCCGAAGACAATCTGCACGTCGGACTCATCGTCATTGAAGCCTAGTTCAGGGGCTACTGAGGGAGTCCTGGATTAGGGGGTCCTCGGACAGCCGGACTATATACTTTGGCCGGACTGTTGGACTATGAAGATACAAGATTGAAGACTTCGTCCCGTGTCCGGGAGGGACTCTCCTTTGCGTGGAAGGCAAGCTTGGCAATTCGGATATGTAGATCTTCTCCCTTGTAATCGACTCTGTGTAACCCTAGCCCCCTCCGGTGTCTCTATAAACCGGAGGGTTTACTCCGTAGGACAAGAACAATCATAATCATAGGCTAGCTTCTAGGGTTTAGCCTCTACGATCTCGTGGTAGATCAATTCTTGTAATACTCATATCATCAAGATCAATCAAGCAGGAAGTAGGGTATTACCTCCATCGAGAGGGCCCGAACCTGGGTAAACATCGTGTCCCCCACCTCCTGTTACCATCCGCCTTAGACGCACAGTTCGGGACCCCCTACCCGAGATTCGCCGGTTTTGACACCGACAAACACCCCCTTTCGAGCATCTTCTATTGCATCAAGTAACTTTTGTTCGGCTCCTTTTAGACTTGCCTTCTTCAAAACCAGGCCTGTCTTCGGGTCCAACGCCCCCCATGCGCATAGAACCAAGTTCTACACCTGGGGGGCCAGCTCCTAGTAACCGGAGTGACCCCTGCATCCTCCATCTCTTGCTCAGACTTATCCTACTTAGGCATTGCCACCGCGTAGCCACCTGGCCCCAGCCTATGGAACTGCGTCTTTTTTGCGGCATTGGCCTTGTTTTTTCTGGACCATTCCTTAGATAATTCTGATTCCTTGAATTTCACGAAAGCGGGCCAGTGTTCTCTTTGCTTCTCCAGTGTTCCCTTGAATTCTGGAGTCTTCCTTTCTGCAGCGTCGTAGTTGGCCCATATAGTTTTCTTGTGGGTGTTGAATGCAATTGCCATCTTCTGAAGAGCAGCGTCCTTGACTTTCTGCACATCTGCATCAGTGAAATAATCTGGTAGGGTGAAATGTTCCATCAGAGATTCCCAAAGCTTTTCTTTTGCTCTGTCGTCGACCCAAGTAACATCTGGACATTTAGTTTTTGGCTCTTTCCATTCTTAAATGGAGATCGGGAGTTGGTCCTTCATAAGAACTCTGCACTGACGAACGAACTTGTTCGCAATGTTCTTAGGCGTGAGGGGTTCGCCACTAGCTTTGATGGAATCGATGTTGTACTTTACACCCTCCTTCTACTTTT
Organism: Aegilops tauschii subsp. strangulata; assembly: GCF_002575655.3. Taxonomy (NCBI): domain Eukaryota; kingdom Viridiplantae; phylum Streptophyta; class Magnoliopsida; order Poales; family Poaceae; genus Aegilops; species Aegilops tauschii. Next base: position 553,243,483 of record NC_053041.3, on the reverse strand, counting down.
TGCCCGGGCCTCGCTTTTTCCTGCTGTCTGTAGAAGCAGATTTGCTCGATCCGGAGGGCTGAAAGAAGAAAGATCGATTCGTTAATATATCTTCAAATAAAAAAACATGTGATGATCACTAGATGCCTGCTTATATAAATATACCTCGCCGGTAGTCTTTGTTATTTCAAGATCAACATTGAATTCTTCATCATAATCATTGTCTGCGTCATCATAATCATAATCATAGTTCATGACTTCATCAGCTCGGTTGTCGAGATCGAATATCTTATCATCACCCTCCCCGGTATTGTTCAGATATTGGGAGCCGTCATCTGCTTCATTCAGATCATCTGGCCTGTTAGGGCTGCGTATTATCTCGAACAGGGCCTCTTCTCCCTCTCTGTCGGTATTGTCCGGCATAACTTTTATTTAACTAATACAGAAGAAATATAAAACAATTTAGTAATCAAATTACAATGCATGGATGCAATCAATAAGGAAAAACTGAATCATATTGTACATAATATATATCGTCTCGAATAATATATAATCTCGAATACATCGTCTCGAATAATATATAATCTCGAATACATCGTCTCGAATAATATATAATCTCGAGCACATCGTCTCTAATAATATATATAATCTCGAATACATCGTCTCGAATATTATATATCGAATACATCACTGGCTAGGTAGCTAATAAAGATCGAATACTACAGAAGAATCTAGGCCACTCGCGGTTCCTGGGGCGCGGGCGGTGGACACCCAAAGAGAAGGAACCATCACAGGATCATATCTCCGGTCATCTGCCCAAAGAACCTGCCAGGTATTGGAGAACCTGATGTCCATACCAGCCATGTAGCGATGGACGTGCTCGTCCTCCTCCCTGACACGGCGACGCACCACCTCCAACGGGGCCGGCTCCCTCTGCACCGAATGTGGCCCACGCTAACGCCACCAAAGGATATCAGGGTCGACGACGGGACCCGAGGACGGGTTCCTCACCAAGCGGCGCGCCCCTCCAGGTAGCACCTCCCAGTGCCAGCCCGGTGGAGCCCAGTCCCGGATATGGGTCAGCCGGACGTCATCGCGAACGGGTCGACGGCGAGGATGCAGGCCGCGCATCGTCGAGAACAAATACTATATGCCCGCAAAAAGTAACATTTTTTAAATGATTGGATTGTGAAAACTAAATTTCTATATGCAAATTCTAAATAAAATTATAACATCGATCATCGTCTAACAATTTGACATTAATCTAATTCATCTAGCTAAAACTAATTCTAAAATTTCTAACATTTCTATATAACTAACATTTCTAATATTTCTATAACTAAAAAACAGAAAAATTGCTAACATTTCTATAAATATTTCTATAACCAAAATATAGAAAAATTTATAACATTTCTATATAACTAACATTTCTATAACATTTCTAATATTCCTATAACTAAAAAACAGAAAAATTTCTAACATTTCTATAGATATTTCTATAACTAAAAAACAGAAAAAATTCTATAACTAAAAAACTAAAAAACAATGTGTGTGTGTGTGTGGACATGGCGGCGGGCAGGAGCTCACCGGCGGCGAGGCGAGGCGACGGGGGGCGGCGACGGGGACGGCGACGGGCGGTGACGACGGGGATCGATGGGGACGGGGCGGCGGCGACGGGGACGGGGATGGGCCGGGCGGGGACGACGCGAGGGACGATGGGGCGGGGCGTGGCGACAGGGACGATGGGGACGTGGCCAGGGTCGCGACGGCCACGGACGGCGACGGGGACGGTGACGGGGACGGCGACGGGGGCGGCGACGAGGGGCGGCAGCGACGGGGCAGAGGAGAAGAAGCAGAGGGAGAGATGAGAAACTGATGAAATTTTGAAGTGTTTTTTTATATAGAACCCCCCTTTAGTACCAGTTGGAGCCACCAACTGGTACTAAAGGTCTGTTTTGGCCAGGCCAAGCGGCGGGAAGCACACCCTTTTAGTACCAGTTGGTGGCACCAACCGGTACTAAAGACCCACCCTTTAGTACCGGTTGGAGCCACGACCCGGTACTAAAGGGGTGCGCTGGTGCAGGTGCGGTGCGGCAAGTTTAGTCCCACCTCGCTAGCCGAGGGGCGTCCGCACTGGTTTATAAGCCCCAGTGCGGTAGCTCTCTCGAGCTCCTCTCCAAAGCAGGCCTACTAGACCTACCTGTTCTGTGCTGCCCTGTGGGCCTACTGGGCCTTTGCGGGCCTGCATCCTGGCCCAACAACACGTTTGGTTTCTAGTCGTATGCAGGCCGCTCTGGCCCAGTAGGCGGGCTTTTTTATTTTCTTATTTTTTTTGCTTTATTTTTTTTGTTTTATTTTTTTTTTTGAGTTGTTTTTTGCTGTATTTAGAGTTTCTTTGTGAATATTTTTGCTTTACGTACAAAAAATTACAAACTTTCTGTTAGTGCCGGTAGTTTTCAAATTTGAATAGTTTAAATTTTGAATTATTTGAAATTTTTGTGAATCACTAGTTTGTGAATAACTTAACTTTGAAAATATATTTTTCTGTGATTCTTTTTTCTTATGTTTAATATTAGTGTGTTTTATCATTATATTCAATTTGATAATGCTTAGGTTATTTAAAAAATGAAATGCCTTTGTAACAGATGAGTTTTCGTGCGAAACCCTGATACTTCGAAAGAGATTGTCCATTTTGTACACGAAGTGCATCCAGTTTTTGCGGTAACCCTCTCTACATTTTTGCACATGCTATGTGGGTGAAATTATGATACCATGCCAACTTTCAACCTTTTCTGAGTTCATTTCAAGTGCTTTTCAATTTCAGGGTCATTTAGCTGAAAAACTCAGTAAATGCATGAAAGAATTTGTTTGCACATAAAATTTCTTCGCGTTTCAAATGCCAAAACACATAACTACCCTAACTATTACAGAGATTCCCTCCTGGTTGTGAAACACAGAAGAAAGTGATGATAGTGAAGCCGATCACATCCCAGATCTTTGGGTGTGAAACTTTTTCTTCGTGTGTGTCCCTTTGCGCCGTAGCCATGGAAAATCTTCATCATTTAACTGGATGCTCGGGTTAATATTCACTCTGAATGGAGCAATTTCATCAAACTTTTCATAATCTTCTGACATGTCTGTCTTGTCATTCACTCCCACGATGTTTCTCTTCCCAGAAAGAACTATGTGGCGCTTTGGCTCATCGAATGATGCATTCTCTTCCTTATCTTTTCTTTTTCTTGGCTTGGTAGACATGTCCTTCACATAGAAAACCTGTGCCACATCATTGGCTAGGACGAATGGTTCGTCCGCATACGCAAGATTGTTGAGATCCACTGTCGTCATTCCGTACTGCGGGTCTTCCGTTACCCCGCCTCGTGTCATATTGACCCATTTGCACCGAAACAAAGGGACCTTCAAACCACGTCCATAGTCAAGTTCCCATATGTCCTCTATGTAACCATAATATGTTTCCTTTCCCGTCTTGGTTGTTGCATCAAAGCGGACACCACTGTTTTGGTTGGTGCTCTTCTTATCTTGGCGATCGTGTAAAATGTATTACCATTTATCTCGTACCCTTTGAAAGTCATTATATTCGAAGATGGTAACTGGGACAGCGAGTACAGGTCATCTTCAATAGAGGCGTCATGCATGGTACGTGTCTACAACCAGCCGGCGAAACTCCTGGTTTGTTCACGTGTAATCCAGTCATCAGACCGCTCCGGGTGTTTGGAGTGTAGAAAATTCTTGTGTTCGTCCATATACGGAGCCACCAAAGCGGAATTCTGTAGAACTGTGTAGTGTGCTTCAGTGAGAGAATGTCCGTCCATACATATTATTTGATTCCCTCCTAGTGTGCCTTTTCCATCCAGTCTGCCCTTATGTCGCGATTCAGGAACACCAATCGGCTTAAGGTCAGGAATAAAGTCAATACAAAACTCAATGACCTCCTCATTTTCATGGCCCTTGGAGATGCTTCCTTCTGGCCTAGCACGGTTATGAACATATTTCTTTAAGACTCCTATGAACCTCTCAAAGGGGAACATATTGTGTAGAAATACAGGACCCAAAATGTTAATCTCTTCGCATAGGTGAACTAGGACGTGCGTCATGATGTTGACGAAGGATGGTGAGAACACCAACTCGAAACTGACAAGACATTGCACCAAATCATTCTCTAACCTTCGTATGATTTCTGGATCGATTACCTTCTGAGAGATTGCATTGAGGAATGCACATAGCTTCACAATGGCTAATCGAACGTTATCCAGTAGAAGCCCCCTCAATGCAACCGGAAGCAGTTGCGTCATAATCACGTGGCAGTCATGAGACTTTAGGTTCTAGAACTTTTTCTCTGCCATGTTTATTATTCCCTTTATATTCAACGAGAAGCCAGACGGTACCTTAATACTGAGCAGGCATTCAAAGAAGATTTCCTTCTCTTCTTCGGTAAGAGCGTAGCTGGCATGACCCTGATGTATGCCGTCTTTTCCGTGCATATGTTGCTGGTCCTCCCGTGCCTCAGGTGTATCTTTGTCTTCCCATACACGCCCAAGAAGCCAAGCAGGGTCACGCAAAGATTATTCGTCACGTGCATCACGTCGATTGCGGAGCGGACCTCTAGGTCTTTCCAATAGGGCAGGTCCCAAAATATAGATTTCTTATTCCACATGGGTGCGCGTCCGTCAGCGTCATTCGGAATAGGTTGTCCGCCAGGACCCTTGAGGGAGTCTTGGATTAGGGGGTCCTCGGACAGCCGGATTATATACTTTGGCCGGACTGTTGGACTATGAAGATACAAGATTGAAGACTTCGTCCCGTGTCCGGGTGGGACTCTCCTTTGCGTGGAAGGCAAGCTTGGCAATTCGGATATGTAGATCTCCTCCCTTGTAACCGACTCTGTGTAACCCTAGCCCCCTCCGGAGTCTATATAAACCGGAGGGTTTAGTCCGTAGGACAACAACAATCATAATCATAGGCTAGCTTCTAGGGTTCAGCCTCTACGATCTCGTGGTAGATCAACTCTTGTAATACTCATATCATCAAGATCAATCAAGCAGGAAGTAGGGCATTACCTCCATCAAGAGGGCCCGAACATGGGTAAACATTGTGTCCCCCGCCTCCTGTTACCATCCGCCTTAGCCGCACAGTTCGGGACCCCCTACCCGATATCCGCCGGTTTTGACACCGACATTGGTGCTTTCATTGAGAGTTCCACTGTGCCATCACGATAAGGCTTGATGGCTCGTCTTGTTGTCAAGGACAACATTTCCTCTGGGGGAGGCCTGGCTGTAGGCCAAACTCTCCGACTAGGCGGCTTCGTCCTGACCGCCCATTCGGCCATCGCGTCGACGATGACTTCTCAGGTCATCAAAAACAGCCTCCACGTCGGCTCGGGATTCATCGAGCAGATGGATCCAATGGAGCTCTCTTCCTTGAACGAGCTCTTGGATCGCATCGCCGCCCTGGGAGTCGCTACGGACTATGATCGGATCAGGCTTAAACCCGACCAAAGGGAGATTAACTCTCCGCCGGTCACCCATCATATAGCGGTGGTGGAGGAGCAATGTAGCGTTTCTTCCTCTATTTTGAGGACAAACTATGTCCGGATTCCCGAGCTCTCCGAGCCGGATACCCGTCTACGGGAGGACATGGCCCAAGCTCCGAACCTAGAATCATACAGCAGGCCAGAACTATTGGGCAACATCCTGGAGCCCGAACTGCCAAGCTCGGAAACTCCTCCGCCCCTGGGTCTCATATCAGGTCAGGGTTTGGACCTAAATCTACCCACCCACCCAGACATAAGTGATCTTTCCCACATTAGACATGAGCCCCAAGAGACAGTACATCACTATTGGGCCAGATTCCTCCTTGTAATGAGCAAGGTCAAGGACTGTCGCGAGGAAGACGCAATTTCATTCTTTTGCAAAAATTGCACGGACAAGGGAATCGTCAACGCCATAAGTCGCCGTGACATAGCACACTTCGCTGACTTGGCGGCCATAGTACAGAAGTATTGTCCGATGGAAAGCGCCTGGAAAACCCAAACAAAATTCTGGGATCCTCCGGCTCTCACTAAACCCCCTGTCCGAACTAAAAGGGTGTACTCTCATAAGTCACCCGATCCAATTACAAAGAAACCAAAGCCCACTACAGGGCGTGGAACTGTATTGGAGGGATGGCTCAATGGGCCATGCAAAATTCACAGTACATAGGATACCATGCCAACACACAGCCTTAGAGCATGTTGGATACTCCGGCACGTGGCCAAGAGCGGCGAGGATCTCCTCATCAACAATACCACAGAGCACCATCCCGTGGAAAATAACAATACAGTATTGACAGTCTTCGAGACCTTCGCCTCGAATAATAGGCGCAAGCGAGCACTCCGCAGCCTTGCCGAAGTCTGCCATGTTGCGGCAATAAATCCATGGAACGACACGGCCATAACCTTCAATGCCAGTGACGAACCTCTATTCCGAACAGCCCGAGCACCAGCCGCTTTGGTCCTTAGTCCAATTGTGGACGGCTTCTGGCTTACTAAAGTGCTCATGGATGGTGGCAGCGGATTAAACCTCATCTACGAGGAGACTCTTAAGAAAATGGAAATAGACAAGAGCCGCATTGAGCAAAGCAGCACGACCTCCAAAGGAATCATCCCTAGTCGGGAGGCACGATGTGCGGGAAAAATCACACTAGATGTGGTATTCGGCACGCCGGAGAATTATAGGTCCGAAGAAATCGCATTTCAAGTGGCCCCGTTTAGTAGTGGATACCATGCCCTTTTAGGGCGGGAGGCATTCACGGTCTTCCAAGCTATACCCCATTACAGGTACATGAAGCTCAAAATCCCCGGGCCCAATGAAATCATCACTCTAGCTAGTGATCCGGACATAGCACTCCGCGCCGAAAATATAACCGCCGCACTGGCCCTCGAGGCATTATCCTAAGCCCTTGCGGCCAAAGAACTAACTGCGCTGCGCTCCACGGTGGACAGGGACAATGTGATACTCGACAAAAGACCCAAGTCCACCTCTTTTAAACCAGCGGACGAAATAGTCAAATTCCAGGTCCATCCAACGGACCCTACAAAAACAGCATCCATCAGGGCACAGCTGAACGCCACAACAGATGCCGCACTGCGGGAGTTCTTGCGTGAGAATTGGGACATCTTCTCCTAGCATCCTTCAGACATGCCAGGAATCCCACGCAGGATGGCCGAGCATAGCCTAAACATTCTAAAGGGATACAAACCGGTCAAGCAGACTCTTCGGCGTTTCTCAGAGCCTAAGCGACAAGCCATGGGAGAGGAGCTAGCCAAGTTACTCGAGGCCGGATTCATTATAGAAATAAAACATCCGGACTGGCTAGCAAACCTGGTAATGGTACCAAAGAAGGACAAATCCTGGCGCCTATGTGTCGATTTCAAGGACCTTAATAAGGCTTGCCCCAAGGATCCCTTCCCCCTCCCCCGCATCGATCAAATTATCGACGCTACCGCATGTCACGACTCATTGTGTTTCCTCTATGCATACTCCGGATACCATCAAATTAAGATGGCGGAGTCCGATCAAGCCACAACGACATTCATCACTCCATACGGCCCCTTCTGTTTTAACACCATGCCTTTCGGGCTAAAAAACGCTGGTGCAACCTATCAACGCATGATTCAGACATGCCTGGAAACACAAATCGGCAAAACAGTGGAGGCATACGTAGATGATGTGGTCATTAAAACTAGACACGTCGAATCCTTAATAGACGACTTGAGGCTCACGTTCGACAATCTCCGAACTTATGACATCAAGCTCAATCCGGAAAATGCGTTTTCGGCGTGCCCGCCGGTAAGCTCTTGGGCTTCATCGTTTCCAATAGAGGAATTGAAGCAAATCCGGCTAAAATCCGAGCTCTGTCACAGTTGGCTATCCCAACAGACCTCAAGCAAATCCAGAAATTGACTGGATCCGTGGCTGCCTTAAGCCGCTTTATCTCCCGATTGGGAGAAAAGGCACTACCTCTTTATCGCCTTCTTCGACGCACCAAACACTTCGAGTGGACGGATGCGGCCACGACCGGATTGGAAGAAATAAAAGCCGTCTTGGCCAGCAACCCAATCTTGGCCGCACCAAATATCGGCGAACCAATGCTGTTATATATAGCGGCAACACACCAAGTTGTAAGCGCAGTGCTCGTCGTCGAACGAGAGACGGACGGACATAAGTTCCCGCTTCAAAAGTCGGTATACTACGTATCCACTGTCCTCACTCCTTGCAAATCACGGTACCCACATTATCAAAAGATAGCATACGCGTCTTCATGGCATCACCGGAAACTATGACACTACTTTCAAGAGTGTTCAATTACGGTGGCCTCTGAAGTACCACTCAACAACATAATAAATAACCGCGATGCCATGGGACGGATTGCTAAATAGGCTATTGAGCTCCTCCCGTTCGACATAACATACAAACCACGGCGAGCCATTAAGTCACAAGTACTGGCTGATTTCGTTGCCGAATAGACAGAAGCCAAACTCCCTAAAGAGTACGGCGCATACTCCAATTGGATCATGCACTTTGACAGCTCTAAGATGCTGGCTGGTCTGGGGGCAGGCGTCATCCTGACATCCCCCACCGGAGATACAGTCCAATACGTACTCCAAATATTATACACAGACTCCAACAATGCAGCAGAATATGAGGCCCTGTTGCATGGTCTCCGGATGGCAGTCTCCATGGGCATTCAACGCATAGAGGTGCATGGGGATTCGAACCTCGCAATATCTCAAATAAATGGAGACTTTGACGCCAAGGACCCAAAAATGGCGGCTTACCGCAACGCCGTCCTCAAAATGTCAGCTCGGTTTGAGGGGCTCGAATTCCACCATGTGGTCCGAGAAAACAATCAAGCGGCGGATATCCTCACCCGCATCAGCGCTAAGCGCGACCCTGTCCCACCTAATATCTTCTTGGAAAGGCTATTTAAGCCATCCGTGGTGTGGGAAGGGGAGACCGGCAACAACAGTCCGGATCCGGCCACAACGCCAGATCCCGAACACTCTGACATAATCGGAGGCTCGCCACCGAAATAACACCTTCGGCCCATGTGATTATGGCTGTCATCGCCCCGTGGACATAACCCTTCTTGGCTTACCTAACTAGGCAAGAAATCCCCGAGGACCCAAACGAGGCACGTTGCATTGTGCGGCGGTCTAAAGCCTACAAGGTCCACGAGGGAGAGCTTTATAAGAAAAGCGCTACCGGAGTACTTCAAAGGTGCATCATCGAAGAGGAAGGACGGCAACTTTTGGCAGAAATTTTCATGCTGGACTCGGCGGCCACCACGCCGCAGCCCGGGCCCTTGTAAGCAAGGCCTTCCGTACAGGTTTTTACTGGCTGGCGGCCCGGGCAGACGCACAGGACCTCGTCCAACATTGCGTCGGTTGCCAGCTTTTTGCAAACCAAAGTCATATGCCACCTACCGCTCTCCAAACAATCCCCATTACTTGGCCCTTTGCGGTCTGGGGGCTTGATGTGGTCAGACCCCTTAAAGGAGGAAGCCATAAGAAAAAGTACCTATTGGTCATGTTGGATAAATTCACCTAATGGATAGAAGCCAAACCAGTTAAAACGGCCGAGTCCGGACTAGTGATAGACTTCATATCCGGGGTTGTACACCGTTACGGTGTCCCCCACAGCATCATCACCGATAATGGCTCGAAATTTACAGCCGACGAGGTAAAAACTTGGTGCGGCAACATGGGCATTAAGCTCGATTATGCCTCCCTCTATCACCCCCAAACAAACGGTCAAGTCGAGCGAGCAAATGGTCTTATTATGAGCGGCATTAAACCCAGATTAGTGCGATCCTTGAAGGAATCAGATACGCACTGGGTCGAGGAGCTCGACTCCGTACTATGGGGGCTGCGGACCACGCCGAATCGCACTACCGGATACACACCATTTTTTATGGTGTATGGCGCAGAGGCGGTACTGCCCTGCGACATCATTCATGACTCACCTCGAGTGCGCATGTACGAAGAGAAAGAAGCCGACCTTGATCGGCAGGACAGTTTGGACGCCCTGGAGGAGGAGCGTGACGTGGCAAAAGCCCGCTCCACATTCTATCAGCAACGGGCTCGACGGTATCAAAGCAGAGAAGTACGGGCCAAAACTTATAACGTTGCGAACTCGTTCTACGCCTACCAGAGAAGAAAAAGGACAAGCTCAAGCCCAAATGGGAAGGTCCCTTTGTTATTGACAAAGTTCTAACCGGTGGAGCGTACCGTCTGCGGGATGCATCGGACAATCGACTCGAGCCAAACCCATGGAACGTGGCCAAACTCCGAAGGTTGTACGCCTAGTGCCGGACTCTGTGTTCGTCTCCTTACCTCCGTCAATTTTATATATATATATCCGCTATCTGTCTTTCTTTCTTTCTTCCCTCCTTCTTCACGACCTTAAAAGGTTAAAATGTGTCTTGACTACACAATCTTGACGCGCCAGGCGTGCTCATTATACCTGGGGGCTTCTTATACAGAAGCTTAATATAACTGTGCTCCGGGCTCTATGCCCCCCGCACATGTGTTCCTTTTCCACATGTACCTTTTCTTCGCCATTATATGCATCGATATGACTTATGTTTTGGCCAAGCTGGGTTGCCTGGCTCTTGTGTTTATGCCCTATGTTCCCGTTAATTCGGCTAGGGCATAAGGGGAGCACCTCTGCGGTTGTTACTGCCGGGTCAGCCGGATGTGTACCTCAGACTGGGTGAAGCCGAAAGCTAGTGTTCTTAAGGGAATATTCGGTCGGTGAACAAAAGATGACTTATACTTATTGTAATACATGCCCCGGATGTTTATATCCTGCGTCTCTTTTCGCAGTTCGGACATGCACATTAATGCATGCATACCCAAGGAAAGGAACCCTTAACGGAACTATTCTCCCTGGAAGATGTTTATTACTATCCATGTAATATAACATAGCTAGTTGGGTAATTGTCTGTTCAAGCACTTATGACCCCTACGTCTGGTTTCCATGCGTACCCCGGTTTTTACATAACTGAGCAGGTATTCGAGCACACTCCGGACTGTCGGGTCCGGAGGTCGAAGCGAGAAGGTCTGCCATGACAAATGATTTACAATCCAGCTAGGGACAATATATGTCACTTGAAGCACACAGTCACTTAGACTGACTAAATTCTTCTTCTATACCATCCAACAGGCTATCTAGCCTACAATCCTGTTGGGAATACTTTGCGGCTAATTTCACCTGGTTATACACCACACTGACGGGGATCTCTTTCCCATCAGACCCCACAGGTCCGACCTCGGCCATGTGGTTCGGGTCAGCCTTGGTATATCGAGTCTTCACCATGGCCCAGGCTTCCCTTGCACCTTGTCGGCAGGCAGATATCTTCCATAATCGGAAGCGCCGCCGTGCTCCCTTGAGCATCTCTACGAGCTCCCCCATGCCTCCTGGCAGGGAGGCGGATGGCCACAAGGCCTGGGCAATGCCCTGCATCACCTGCCGAACTTGTTCGTGCAGTTGTGAGAGCTCTGGCAGAAGATCACCCGCAGACCCGGGCATCTCCTCTGCGGGATGACCCGTCAGCATACCTACAAATACAACTCTGTTAGCCGGTCTCTTCGCCGAACTCTATAAAAGTTTGTTCAAGCACTTACTAAAAATGCCGCGTCGAAGCCTCTTATTCTCCTTTATGGAGTCAGCAAGCTGGGCCCGAACATCTTTCAGTTCAACTCCCAGCCGGGTATTGGCATCTTGGAGATTGTTTTTCTCCCGCCTAACCTGCGTAAGCACGCGCTCGCCAGCCTCTAGCTGTCATTGAGCATGTTGCTCATCCCCTCGCACGACCTCCAGATTTACTCCGGCATCATCTGCAGAATCTATTGTTAGATTTGCATGCATGCCGAATACTAAATGGTATATGTCATTCTTTTCGATAGGAACAAGTGTTACCAGATGGGGCCTTCTTGGACTCCTTCATTGCGGCAACTGCGGCCCGTAGCTGGGCTTTGCACTCCTCCAGCTCTTGAGACAACTGGGTATTCTTCTTCGTAAGAACCTACGCATATAATGATCCTTAAATCAGTTGTGCCAACTGTTCCAAGTCTCAGGGGCTACTGATATACATAATTATCAGATTTTCTTACCCGTATATCCTTTACATACTGGTCTGTGGCTCTGGCAAGACCATTTTGAGCAGCTCGGATGTACGCGTCTCCTGAGTTGAAGGCATCGAACGCCTCTTCAAAGAAACCAGGGTCGCGAAGTACGGCCCGGCGACGCCTGTGATTCATGGCACTCTCCACTTCGGAATTCGTAGCGGACAACCTATCCGCATCCTCTGTAGGAGGAACATCCGGTGTTGTCACCACGTTAGCGTCTGCCTCTAAGTCTAGCTCTGGAGCCCGGCTGGTGGAGGCGTGGCCGGCAGGCTCTCCGGATACGGTCCGGCGAGTGTTTTTCCTGCCAGGAACCATGGACGTTATTATATTTTAAAGACAACAACCACGGAGCAGGGTTCTTTTTCATACCTCTGCGATGGCGTCTCAGTCCTGACCGCCTTCCTTTTAAGCCTACCCGGCTTCGGTGCCCCTTGTTGGTAAGTCACCGCGGGTTCGGCATGGCGTCCCGAGGGCCTTCCCTGTAAGACACCATATGCGTGCGGTGGGTGAAGTGCAAAAAAGGGATCCTTCTTGGAAGTCGGGACTCCGGTTTTACTTACATGCGATGCAGGGAGCAGTCCAGGATAATCGGCTATGATGGCCACCAAGGCACCGTCGCAGCTTTAACTGGTAGAATGTCCTGTCGATAAGCTCACAAATATGTCCGGATCTTTTTCGAGTCCGGGGTCGAGGGCCCAGTCAGGGTCCTCTGGCTGTGGAGACGGGCTATGGACCTCCCTCACAGCTTTTCGCAGTTCCTGCTATGAAACAGCAAGGTAAATATTTATGACGAAGAATGTGGGAAGGTCTGGAGTAAAAAGTAGCAGCTCACCCAGTGTGGGGGATTGTACATGGAGAATCCATCCCGTGGCTTAATGCGGATGAACTCCTCTTCCTCTCCTTTATATAAATCGGACAGTATTTTCGCTAGAGCAGCGGCGGAGTCCGGACCTTTACGGCCGCAGCGGGTGGCATCGTCTTCTCCATTGAAGTGCCACATGGGTTGTCCCCGATATTGAAGTGGCTGCACCCCCCGCATTATACATATTGACATAACCTCGATTATTGTCAGTCCTGATTTGGCCAGCATTTTTATCCGGCCCATCAGGTAAAGGACCTCTCTGTTATCTTCCTCCTGGGGGCTCCGAGGGCACCAGCTGCGGCGTTTCTTCAAAGGGGCGTTATTAAACTCAGGAAGGCCCATCCGAATAGGGTCCGGAAGGGGGACGTCCTCCATATAAAACCACTCCGAAGGCCAGTCTTCGGATGTCTTCTTTGGAGTACCAGACAGGTATCCGGTCCCGGCGATGCGGCATATTTTGGCTCCGCCCACTTGATATATTGACCCCTCCTGTGTACGGGGCACGAGGCAGAATAGCCTCTGCCATAGCTCGAAATGAGCTTCGCAGCCCAGAAATAGCTCACAAAGGGCGACATAGCCAGCGATGTGTAATATGGAGGCGGGAGTAAAGTTATGCAGCTGGAGGCCGTAGAACTCCAGGAGCCCGCGGAGGAACGGATGGATTGGAAATCCAAGTCCCCTTAATAAGTAAGGGACAAGGCATACCGCTCCCCCATGGATGGGTTGGGAAAGCTCTCCGCTTGCTCCCCGCCGTTGTAAGTGGCTAGTCCGGCTCGGACGGGACCATATACGCAGGAGGGAGAAACCCCTGGGTCTGTAACTCTACTAATTGGTTGTGGGGGATGGAACACTTCTTCCAATTGCCTGGCTTAGTGCTACGGGAGCGAGAGGAGGAGCTGCGATGGCCGGCCATGATGGGATGGACTTTTCCGGGCGCGCTCCCACGGATACTCGCTGTGGGGAGGATGGTGTGATCTGGATCTGAGGATCCCCGGCTCTTTAAATAGACGATTTACTCACAGGGTTAGGGTGGCGAGTGTAAAAATGCCCCGACTTCTCGCATTCGCTCGACACGTGGAAGATAGCCATTATTAGGCGCAGAAGCCAAGGAGTGCAACATTCATGGGAAGCCGAACACTACTCAACAGGTACTCGGAATTTGGAGAAGAACCCGCCTTGCAATGCCGAAGACAATCTGCGCGCCGGACTCATCGTCATTGAAGCCTGGTTCAGGGGCTACTGAGGGAGTCCTGGATTAGGGGGTCCTCGGACAGCCGGACTATATACTTTGGCCGGACTGTTGGACTATGAAGATACAAGATTGAAGACTTTGTCCCGTGTCCGGGTGGGACTCTCCTTTGCGTGGAAGGCAAGCTTGGCAATTCGGATATGTAGATCTCCTCCCTTGTAACCGACTCTGTGTAACCCTAGCCCCCTCTGGTGTCTATATAAACCGGAGGGTTTAGTCCGTAGGACAACAACAATCATAATCATAGGCTAGCTTCTAGGGTTTAGCCTCTATGATCTCGTGGTAGATCAACTCTTGTAATACTCATATCATCAAGATCAATCAAGCAGGAAGTAGGGTATTACCTCCATTGAGAGGGCCCGAACCTGGGTAAACATTGTGTCCCCTGCCTCCTGTTACCATCCGCCTTAGACGCACAGTTCGGGACCCCCTACCCGAGATCCGCCGGTTTTGATACCAACAACCCTTTCCAAAGACTACCTTCAAATCCTTGACCATATCATGTACATCAGCACCAGTACGGTGGCAAGGCTCACTACTATAATCAGCTATTTTGCCATCTGCCAGCTCTTTGCCGTCTGCTAGCTGACGGCAAAGAAGCTCTTTGCCATCAGCTACCCAAAAGCAGACGGCAAAGAAATGGCAGACGACAAAACAGGTCTTTGCCATCTGCCAGCTCTTTGCCGTCCGCTAGCAGACGGCAAAGAATCTTTGCCGTCCGCTGGCAGACGGCAAAGAGAGAGGTGGCCCCCACCCCCCGCCCGTTTAGAAAAAACTTAACGCCCCACCTCTTTGCCGCGGACGGCAAAGATTGGCGGACGGCAAAGAGGAGAGTAACTAACGGCCCCTACCCCCCCCCCCCCCCCCGCCCGTTACTCTCTCTTCTCTCCCTCTCTCCTCCCCGACGCGCCCCGCCACCACATCCCACCCCACCGCCGCCGCCGCCCGCCGCCGCCCCCGGCCCCCGTCGCCCCGCCACCCGCCGCCCGGCGCCGCCCCGTCGCCCCCTCCGCCCCGTCGCCCCCCACCCCTCCGCCCCCACCCCACCCGCCGACGCCCCGTCGCCCCGCCACCCGCCGCCCGGCGCCGCCCGGCACCGCCCCCGACGCCCCGTCGCCCCGCCACCCGCCGCCCGGCGCCTCCCCCGCCGCCCGGCGCCCCCTGCCACCGCCCCCGCCGACCGTCCCATTGCTCCGGTGAGGGACCAATTTTTTTCTGTTTTTTCATTTTTTTTCTGTTTAATTGTTAGTGCTAGATTGTGTTAGTGTTAGTGTTAGAAAAGAATGAGAAGAAGTAGAAGTAGTAGAAGAAGTAGAAGAAGAAGAAAAGAGAAGAAGTAGAAAAAAGATGAAAAAAGAAAAAGAAGAAAAGAAGTAGAAGAAGAAGAAAGGAAGAAAAGAAAAGAAGTACAAAAAAGATGTAAAAAGAAGAAGAAGAAAAGAAGTAGAAGAAGTAGAAGAAGAAGAAAGGAAGAAACGAAAAGAAGTAAAAAAGTAGAAAAAAGATGAAAGAAGAAGAAGAAGAAAGGAAAGAAGAAGAAGAAGAAGAAGAAGAAGAAGAAGAAGAAGAAGAAGAAGAGAAAGAAAGAAGAAGACCCCTCCGGCCTCACCCCACCCGCCGACACCTCGACCCCGACACCACACCCCGACCCCGACACGACACCCCGACCCCCTGACCCCGACACCCCGACTCCGACACCACACCCCGACCCCGACACGACACCCCGACACCCGACCCCCCGACCCCCTGACCCCCTGACACGACACCCCGACACCCGACCCCCTGACCCCCCAACCCCGAGACCACACCCCGACACCCGACCCCGACTCCACCCCGACACCCGACCCCCTAACCCCCTGACCCCGACACGACACCCCGACCCCCCGACCCCGAAACAGCACCCCGACCCCGACACGGCACCCTGACACCGACACGACACCCCGACCCCCGACACCTCCCGAAAAGGTGTTCTTTGGCCTTGCAGAGGCCGATGGGGTCATATATTTGTGAATTATTCGTTAGGTCATATATTTTTCGATTTTGTTATGAAAACATCATATATAATTGTGTTGATCGGGTAGATTTCAATGTGCAGTTGTTTCATCGCTGCGAGGTTTGGTGGTCGACGACCTCGCCGTGCGTTTGACGAGCTCTGCCCCTTCATTCGTGGGTGAGCACAAATGACATGTCCTCCTCCCCCGTTAATTATTTGCTCTGTTCCGGTGTTCGTGCCGATGAAACTTGATAGCTAGCTATATATGTGTCTTGAATCATCAGTATGCGTAACCAATATGTGTCTCCCGTTCGAAAGCGTCATAGTTATCAATATGCATGCATTTGCATATTTATAACCTTGATTCTTTCGAATTGTCCAACGCTATCCATGGACAGCCCGAGTATGTTTAGATTGGGTTCGTTTCCCCATATGCTTTGCTCCGGATTTGACGCATAAGTTTCGTCAGTGCCTCCCCTGTTGTTCTCCGAGTACACATCCTCTCTGTTTATTGCAGAGACGTGTATCAGGAGAACAGCGGGAAGGTGCTGCCGAAATTTTGCGTAGGATCCGGAGCATAGCATGGGAAAATGAACCCAATCTAAACATACTCGGGTGGGATTAGGACCTATCATTACCTATTAGAGTGTAGGTTGCATGGACGTAATAAAATTCACAAAGTAGATCAACTGATGAATATATACATGGTGAATTATATATATATTTGTTGTGTGTCTAGTAGCTCTGAAAGTCAAGATGAGTGATCGTGCGTGGATGTACACCGGTCACACTGGTCAGAACAAATGGAGCACTGAATGATTCACAAAAACCAAGGGGTTTGTGCGAGCCGCATTTGCAAATGGCCAGAGGAAAACCTGGTGCCCCTGTTTACGGTGCGGCAATTGGGAAAAGAGGACAGAGGCTGAAATGGGCAAACACCTGCAGAAGAGTGGTTTTACACCCGATTATACGGTGTGGACATTTCATGGTGAGTCTGCCCAACGTGACCGAGCTGAGGTGGATCGTCGTCGCACCGACGAGCATGGTACCGGGATGGAAAACATGGTGCAAGACTTCGATGATGCTCGGGATTCGGACGAGGAGATGGAGGAATCTGCAAAGGCCTTCAATGAAATGTTGGAGTCTTCAAAACGTCCGCTCCATGAGCACACTGAGCTTTGTTAGTTGGATGCCATCTCACAAGTAATGGCTCTGAAGGCTCAGTTCAACTTGGGCAGAGAATGCTATGATGCAATGATGACAGTATTTGGACGCTTTCTACCCAAAGGCCATGTGATGCCTGCAAACCTGTACCAGTCGGACAAAATCCTCCGTGCACTGAAGATGCCCTATGATAAGATACATGCCTGTGAGAAAGGATGTGTCTTGTTTAGGCTTGACTATGCGGACTTGAACTATTGTCCCATTTGCAAGTCTTCCAGGTATGTTGTGGTAGACAACGGTATGGGTGAGAAGACACAGACCAAAACCCCCGTTAGTGTTCTTCGGTATATGCCAATCGTACCAAGACTTCAACGTCTTTTCATGGTCGAAGAGACGGCCAGACAGATGACATGGCACAAAACGGGCAAAAGAACCAAACTAGATGCAGATGGGAATCTGATGATTGTACACACATCGGATGGTGTTGCGTGGAAAAAGTTTGATGAATTTCATGCTGACAAAGCGGCAGATCCGAGGCATCCTCGAGTCGGCATCAGCACGGATGGGTTCAGTGTGTTTGGTATGACGGCAGCCCAATACAGTTGTTGGCCCGTATTTGTCTTTCCACTCAATCTCCCCCCCGGACAGATTATGCAAAGAAAGAACATTTTCCTGACGTTCATAATTCCAGGGCCCAACTATCCGGGGAAAAATATGAATGTGTACATGCAGCCGCTTAAGGACGAATTGCAAGAAGCCTGGGATAATGGGTTCAAGACATACGACGCCTATAGCAAACGGAACTTCATAATGCATGTCTGGTACATGTACTCGACGCATGACTTGCCGGCGTATGCGCTATTCGTTGGCTGGTGTGTGCATGGAAGGTTCCCGTGCCCCACATGCAAGGGAGCTCTTGAGTTTCGTTGGCTTCAGGCCGGTCGCAAGTTTTCTTGCTTCGACATGCATAGACAGTTCCTGAATCCTCGCCATAAGTTCAGGAAAGACAAGAAGAACTTCATCAGAGGTAGAGTTGTCAAAAACTCTGCACCACCTGCATTGACAGGCCAACGGACCCTGGATCAGTTAAACGCTCTCGAGCCAGATCCAGAGCGTCCAGGGTACTTCAAGGGGTATAATTCTAAGCACGCCTGGACTCACAAAACATGCTTATGGGATCTGCCTTACTTCAAAGACCTCCTTTGCCCACACAACATCGATGTGATGCACACTGAGAAGAATATCGCCGAGGCACTTTTTGGTACATTGTTCGGCATAGATGGGAAGTCAAAGGATAATACTAAGGCTAGAGTCGATCTGGAGGCGCTATGTGGTAGGCCGTTACAAAACATGAAAGAACCGAAAGGAAAGCAGAACTGGACGAAGCCAAAGGCATGGTTCAATCTTGGAAGGCCAGCTATGAGGGAAATTATCTTGTGGGTGAAAATGCAGTTGATGTTCCCCGATGGGTATGCAGTGAATCTAAAGAGGGGAGCCAGTCTTGATAAATTGAAGATATTTGGTCTCAAGAGTCATGATTGGCACATATGGATTGAGTGGGTAATGCCGATGATGTTGCGTGGCTTCATCCCTGAGGATGAATGGCTAGTACTGGCAGAACTCAGCTATTTCTTCCGTGTTCTTTGTGCGAAAGAACTATCGCCTGGCGTGCTAGAAGAAATGGAAGAGTTGGCGCCGGAGTTGATCTGCAAGTTAGAGAAGATCTTTCCACCGGGCTTCTTTAATCCAATGCAACATTTGATTTTGCATCTCCCGACCGAGGCAAGATTGGGGGGGGCCGTGCAAAATCGTTGGTGCTACCCAACTGAGAGGATGCAGAAGACGCTTCGACAAAAATGTAAAAATAAACGTAGAATTGAAGCATTGATGGCTGAGGCATTCATCACTGAGGAGGCGACAAACTTCATGACAGCACACTACGAAGCCAAAAATCATCATTTGCATAATCCGAAGCCTCGGTACAATGCTGACGACCCTAAAAAGGGTGGATCCAACCTCAGCCTATTCAAAGGGAATCTCGCACCAGCCAGTGTTTCAAATCCAGTATCTTTGGATAACGAACAATGGCGGACCATTTCGTTGTATATCTTCAACAACCTGATAGAAGTACGGCCGTACATCGAGTAAGTTCTCGGTACATTGTTTCGCAACTTCTATTTCCTTTGAACTGCTCTTATTCCTGGATATTTCATACAGTCGATACGTCGCCTTATTCTCGTATGGAGCGATGATCCAAAGGATTCTGTCGAAGAGTATGAGCTTCTCGCAAAGCAAGGAGGCGGCTATCCCGGTTTCATCTCTTGGTTCAAACAAATGGTAATTTCTATTAGACAATTTCATTTCATTCGCTAATTTGTGCGTAATGCAAAAATCCTTTCATATTAAACTTGTAGGCTAATTCAGAGTCTATGGACGCCGAATTGAGACAAGTCGCTAATGGTTTTGACTATAAGGTCCGTTCATTTGACAAATACGACATCAACGGGTATCGCTTCCGTACCTATGGCAAAGAGCTATCTATGGCCGACCGAAAGTCTACAAATTGTTGTGTATCTGCTATCGGCGAAGGAGGTACCGAGTATTATGGGAGAGTTGAAGCAATTTATGAACTTCTATTCTATGGTGAAAACCCACCGAATGTCGTAGTCTTCAAATGTTATTGGTTTCAGCCGAAGGAGACTAGAAGGACTCATGAACATATAGGGCTAGTTGAAATCAACCAAAGCACCCATTTAGATGTTCCTGATGTCTATATTACGGCTCAACAGGCGACCCAAGTATTCTATCTACCGTGGGCCTGCCAAACTAATCCAAATCTGAAAGGTTGGGATGTCGTTCATGAAGTGCCGCCACGTGCTAGACTATCTCCCCCAAAGGAAGAGGATTATGAACCTCACATTAAACCAGACACATATGAAGGAGAATTCTTCCAAGAGACACGTATTTCCAAAAAGCGTTTCAAGAACCGCTATACTTCACCCCAAAACATTGAAGTAGACAGCGACAGTGAATCCGACATCACCCCAGAGGAGGAACAAGAAGAGCCGGAACAAGAAGAGGTTACTGCTGCGGATGACCTGTCATTGCTTGACCGATTACGTCAAGGTGGCCTTCCACATGTTGATGCCACTGAACCCTATGAGCCCGTCATTGATTATAGTGATGATGATGATTATACATTTATTGATGATACTGATCGAGATTATTAGTAGTGTCAGGTATTAAATTTTTTTATGTTGTACTTGATGATGATACACTTAAGTGATACACATATTATTATTCATGTCGGTCTTTTTTTATGTTGTACTAATTTTGTTTACTGTTTGTCATGGCAGGTGTTGAAAGATGGTGGGCGCTGGTCGGGAGCGCGCCAAGGCCCCTTCTTCGTCGGCGCGTGGTCTGAGGTCTTCCATTCCACACGCACCTCTCCGCCGAGCGTTGCTGGACAGTATGGCGACACCGCCGGGCCCTTCTTCATCGACCGCGGTGCCCAGCAGGGGACGAGGTAGGAAGAGAGGAGGTGGGGCACATGGTCGCGGGAGAGGAGGTAGGGTGACTGCTACGGCGCCTTCCTCGCCGCCACCCCCAGCTGTTTCACCCGAGCACGTGACTGCTAGGGTGGACTCGTCCGAGGAGGAGGCTACACGAACTCCGGTCCACGAGCCTCCGGTCCACGGGTCTTGGGCCCACGAGCCTCGGGTCGACTGGCCTTCGGCCCATGAGACCCCGGAGGAGCACACGTCCGGATGGGGTACCTGGCCGGATCAGCCCGAGGAGCCGAGTGGCCATGCTGATGATGGCGGGGAGCCGACTGATATTGAGGAGGAGGGGGGCACCGTCTACCAGCATGGTGCTACACGGCTCCCGTCCGTGCCGGCAACCCGCGAGCAGAGGTGGTTGATTTTCCCTGATGGGGAGAGGTAAGTGCATTTAATATTTTTGTACCTTCTGCATTCACGTTTCTTCAAATAACTAATGCGTTGGCCTTGTCATGCTGCAGGGGTTGGGACCACCATCATAGTGTCCGCCGGCCCAACTCCGTCCTTGGAGTTCTTTGCCGGCAAAACTTCCCAGGGTTTGTCACGTTGCCTGGTGAGGGTCGGCTTCCAGAGCTTGGATTGAGCTGGGAGCACTACTTGGCTGCCCCGGCCCCGCCGGATGAGATTATCGACGGTGTCTTGTGCGACACGAGGGCAGACATGGTGATCAGAAAGTTCTGGGTAATTTCTCCTTTACACATTTAAAAATCTTCAACTAGCTAGTTATTAATTGTACTAATCAATATTGTCTCATTTGATTGCAGACATTCTACAGGTGTGAGGAGGGATACGAGGAGGACGCGGCACATGTTATCGAGAACGTCTGCAAGCGCCTACTACAGAACTTACGACACGAGGCTCGGGTGCAGGCTGTTCGAGACTACTACGCCTTGCGTGGTATCAAGAAGACCAAGCCGGCGTGCCGCGATAAGTTCCTGAGTAAGGAGCAGTACATGAAGGTAATTCTTAAGGCCTTCTACTTAAGTTCCTTCATTTAGTAATTCTTAGCCGTAGCGCTCAAGTTTCTATTTGCTAACTTAGGCACCTCCGAGATGGTGTGCGGATCGGATGGATTGTTGGGAGGTGTTGGTCAATGAGTGGTGCTCACAAGAATGGCTAGCCCTCCACAACGAGGCCAAGGACAAACGTGCCCAAATGGAAGGTGTGCCACACCATCAAGGCAGCTCCAACTTATATCAGTTCGGGCGGAACTGGGTATGTGGTTTGCTTCATGATTCATGCAATTCATTCATCATGCTAGCTTGAGCCCTTTAATTACTAATTTACATTGTTTCTCTCTTTCAGGCACGCCACAATAAGGTGGATAAGGTGCCAGAGGTGTACGACCTGTATGCCATGGCCCACACTGCCTCTTTCAAGAAAGTCAAGGCATTCTCTCAGCCTGACCTCGATGATGCAAACAACTTCACCAACATCTCCTCCCACAACAAGCTCGTGAGATATAGAGATGAGGGGAAGGCGAGGAAAGGGGAGGACTTTAACCCGAGCCAGGGTCCCATTGATCCAGAGCTGGTGATGATATCTGGTGGCGGGAGGTCCCATGGCTCCATAGCCATTGGAGATGGACTTATCCGTTGTCCTAGCACTCTCCCGGAGATCAAGGCGCGCCAGTCGAGCTCCGCTCCTGAGATAAGGCCTCGTGAACGGCCAGTGCAACTCGCCATCAAGGTTAGTGATACGTACTCAGCTATCTTTCTCCATTACATTGTGTGCGCTTCCATCAATGATTACAAATGGTCATGTGAGTGGTGTTGCAGGCTGCTATACAAGTGAGAGAGATAGAACGGAGAAACTTCTGGCGGAGGCGGCGGAGAGGCAGCGGGAGTTGGAGGAGAGGACGACAAAGATGTTGGAGGAGGAGAGGGCACGGAATGACATGCAGGCAAGGGCCATGTACGAGCTCTTTGTGGTAAGTTTCTTCTGCAGATTAGCCAAAACATTCATGTAGTGTTTGTCTCATTACTAACTAGTATGACTGAGTCGTCAAAACCAAATGTGCAGTCTGTGTGCGAGAAGACCGGTCAGACCGCTCCGCCGATGCCAGTGATTGCTCCTGGGACCACGGTGAGTTTAATTTGAATGGACATTACTTGCTAGTCTTAACATTTGAGTGTCATCATGCTAACAAGACATTGGAATGATCTTTGGTGCAGCGTAACTCCAGACAAGCATCGCACGATCCTTCTCCAGCTACCGACACGAGCCAGCCCGCTCCTACACCTCCTGGATCATGGTAAGTTTATCTAGTGTTTTGCTTAACACATGCATAAAGACCTAGACTTAGCTTTATTTCCTCCAATTCTTACCATAATGACCTAGACTTAGCTTCTTCTCCTCCAAAATGACTTAATAAGCTTACTGACCTCCAAAACCATCCATTTTACCTAAGTTAGCTCTAAAACGATCTGTACTTAGCTTACTTATGTCAAAAATTGCATAATTAGCTTAGTTAGCTCATAAACGATCCATTTTACCTAAGTTAGCTCTAAAATGACCCATTTTACCTTGGTTAGCTTATAAATGATCCAGTTCATCCAAGTTAGCTCAAAAATGACCCATTTTACCTAGATTAGCTCCTAAATGATCCATTTTACCTACGTTAGCTTTAAAATGACCCATTTCACCTAGGTTAGCTCCAAAATGACCCATCTTACCTAGGTTATCTCATAAACGATCCATTTCAACTAATTTAGCTCATAAACGATCCATTTCACCAAGTTAGCTCAAAAATGATCCATTTCACCTAAATTAGCTCTTAAATGATCCATTTCACCTAAGTTAGCTCAAAAAGATCCATTTCAACTAAATTAGCTCATAAATGATCCATTTCACCTAAGTTAGCTCAAAAACGATCCATTTCAACTAAGTTAGCTCATAAATGATCCATTTCACCTAAGTTGGCTAAAAAACGATCCATTTCACCTTAGTTACCTCAAAAATGATCCATTTGACCTTAGTTAGCTCATAAACGACCCATTTCACCTTAGTTACCTCAAAAATGATCCATTTCACCTTAGCTAGCTCATAAACGACCCATTTCAACTTAGTTAGCTCATATATGATCCATTTCACGTAAGTTAGCTCGTAAATGACATACTCTTCTTGTTCTAGTCTTCTTCTTGTTCTACTCTTCTTGTTCTAGTCTTCTTCTTGTTCTACTCTTCTTGTTCTAGTCTTCTTATTCTAGTCACCTATTTCTAACTTTCTTATTTTGCCATTTTGCAGATTTCATTCACTTCATGGAAGCTAGCTTGCTATGGAGTGCTTGTTTATGTATGGATGGAACTTGTTTATGTATGAATGGATGGATGGAACTTGCTTATGTAATATGTATGGATGGAACTTGCTTATGTATGAATGGATTGAACTTGCTTATGTATGAATGTATGGAACTTATGTGCTGGATATATGTGATATGAATGCCTGTGAAATATATCTATATATGTCATATATATTTGCTGTGAGAATTGTTGGATTTAATAAAAAACAGAAAAAAGAGCCAATATGCAGGCTCTTTGCCGTCTGCCACCGACGGCAAAGAGCTCTTTGCCGTCTGCCGCGGACGGAAAAGAAGCCACGTGGCATCCAGCGGTGCTTCCTGGGATCTGACCCATTTGGTCAGTTTGCCTACAGTGGCAGAAGGCAAAGAGTAAACAATTTTGCCGTCAGCGGCAGACGGCAAAGGCCTGCCATGTAGTGACGTGTAGCTGACATCATACGGCGGACGGCAAAGACACTAGAAAGTTTGCCGTCTGCCGCGGACGGCAAAGGCCTGCCGTTAGCCACTTAATGGACTGACAGCGCAATTATTGCCGTCCGCTCTCTTTGCCGTCCGCGGCAGACGGCAAAGGGCCTTTGCCGTCAGCCGCCCGAAAGCAGACGGCAAAGTAGCTGTTTACCGTAGCCTACTTTGCTGGAGCCTTTTGCCGTCCGCGGCTGACGGCAAAGGCCTTTGCCGTCCGCCGTGGCAGACGGCAAAATAGCTGATTCATGTAGTGGCTTCGTCCGGTGATCCGCCTCACCTTTGAAATGCTTGCCTTTCTTTCTTACGGGATGCCTGCTCGGAAGAAATCGACGATGTCCCAGGTACACATTCTTCCTACAATTGTCCAAATATATACTGTCGGTATCATCCAAACAGTGCGTGCATGCGCGATATCCCTTGTTTGTCTGTCCTGAAAGGCTACTGGGAGCAGGCCAATCATTGATGGTCATGAACAGCAACGCCTTTAGGTCAAATTCTTCCCCCATGTGCTCATCCCACACACGTACACCTGTTCCATTCCACAGTTGCAATAGTTCTTCAACTAAAGGCCTTAGGTACACATCAATGTCGTTGCCGGGTTGCTTAGGGCCTTGGATGAGCACTGGCATCATAATGAACTTCCGCTTCATGCACAACCAAGGAGGAAGGTTATACAAACATAGAGTCACAGGCCAGGTGCTATGGTTGCTGCTCTGCTCCCCAAAAGGATTAATGCCATCTGCGCTTAGACCAAACCATACGTTCCTTGCGTCATATGCAAAATCCTTCCCGTACTTTCTCTCGATTTTTCTCCACTGCGACCCGTCAGTGGGTACTCTCAACTCTCCATCATTCTTACGGTCTTCTCTGTGCCATCGCATCACCTAGGCATGCTCTTTGTTTTGGAACAAACGTTTCAACCGTGGTATTATAGGAGCATACCACATCACCTTGGCAGGAATCTTCTTCCTGGGGCGCTCGCCCTCGACATCACCAGGGTCATCGCGGCTGATCTTATAGCGCAATGCACCGCATAACGGGAAAGCGTTCAAATCCTCGTACTCACCGCAGTAGAGGATGCAGTCATTAGGGCATGCATGTATCTTCTGCACCTCTAACCCTAGAGGGTAGACAGCCTTCTTTGCTTCATACGTACCCTTGAGAAATTCGTTGTCCTTTGGAAGCATATTGTTTATCATTACCAGCAACTTTCCAAATCCCTTGTCAGATACACCATTCTCAGCCTTCCATTGCAGCAATTCCAGTGTGGTGCCCAACTTTTTCTTGTCAGCTTCGCAATTCGGGTACAACAATTTCTTGTTATCCTCTAACATGCGCTGCAACTTATTCTTCTCCAAATCACTTGCGCAGTTTCTCTTTGCATCGGCAATGGCCCGACCTAGATCATTAGCGGGCTCATCTCATGCCTCTTCTTCAGCTTCTTCCCGCATTGCCGGCTCAGCTTCTTCCCCCATTGTTGTATCATCGTATTCAGGGAACCCATGGCCAGGATAGCTGCCGTCGTCCTCTTCTTCTTCATTGTCTTCCATCATAACCCCTCTTTCTCCGTGCTTGGTCCAAACATTATAGTGGGGCATGAAACCGGACTTAAACAGGTGGACGTGAATGGTTCTTGACGTAGAGTGATTGTGATCATTCTTACAGAAAGCACATGGACAAGGCATAAAACCATCCGCCCGCTTGTTTGCCTCAGCCGCAAGCAGGAAAGTATGCACGCCATTAATGAACTCGGGAGAGCATCGGTCATCATACATCCATTGTCGGCTCATCTTCATTACACAACACCGAAAAGACCAAATTAATACAAGTTCATACATAAAGTTCATACATAGATATAGTTCATACAACACTTAAATGCAACAAACAAATAACTCTCTAGCTAAAGCATTTAAATGCAACAACAAATGTGATCAAGATCGCAACTAAGGTAACAATTGATCCAACAGCATAATGATACCAGGCCTCACTATCAATGGCATATTTTCTAATCTTTCTAATCTTCAAGCGCATTTTCTCCATCTTGATCTTGTGATCATCGACGACATCGGCAACATGCAACTCCAATTCCATCTTCTCCCCTTCAATTCTTTTCAATTTTTCTTTCAAATACTCATTTTCTCATTCAACTAAATTTAACCTCTCGACAATAGGGTCGGTTGGAATTTCTGGTTCACATACCTCCTAGATAAAAATATCTCTGTCAACTTGATGGGCATAATTTGTCATAAACACGAAATGCAACAACTAGTTTTAAAAGAGAATATACCACATCTGAATCATAACAAGGACGAGGGCCGACGGGGACGGATATCAAAACCATGGCACTGTGTATAACAAACAACGTATGGGTAAGATAATTATACGAGTAACTATATATCCAAATCACACAAACATCAATTTGGTAATGTAAAACATTCATGAACAAGAGGCTCACCACAAGGTGGTGTCGGCAACGGGACGATGCGGGCGATCGACGGTGGTTACGACGGAGATTTAGAAGGCACTAAGTAAACCACACCTACATATGCAAACTAAGTGTTATTTTTGACCTCAAATTGCATATAAATTAAATACTAGCACATATAATTCCTCCCAAATTACTAAACTCACAAATTAATCACTATACAAAGCATTGCAAGAGCTAATCTAGCAATGAGAGATGACAGGACAAAGTTGCTAACCTTTGTGATCATTCGAATGGATGGGGGCCTTCAAATCTTGACAAATTTTGGGCAAAATGTGTGATGAGCTCGAGAGGAAGAGGGGAAGAACAGAGAGGAGAGGGGAAAGGGGAAGAACAGAGCGAGCTCGGGTGGACGAAGGGTTTATGTAGGATGAACTTTAGCACCGGTTCGTGCCACGAACCGGTACTAAAGGTGCTGGAGGGGCCCCAGACTGACAACATCCTGCCACCACTCACTTTAGTACCGGTTCGTGGCACGAACCGGTGCTAAAGGTTCGCCACGAACCGGTACTAATGAGAGTGTCCGGCTAGCCGTTGGAACCGGCACTAATGCACACATTAGTGCCGGCTCAAAATCAAACCGGCACTAATGTGCTTCACATTTGACCCTTTTTCTACTAGTGGATGGCCATATCATATCACTTATATTGATTGCATGTGATGTTTATCCTTTATGCATCTTATTTTGCTTAGTTCGGCGGTAGCATTATAAGATGATCTCTCACTAAATTTCAAGGTATAAGTGTTCTCCCTGAGTATGCACCGTTGCGACAGTTCATCGTGCCGAGACACCATGTGATGATTGGGTGTGATAAGCTCTACGTTCACATACAACGTGTGCAAGCCAGTTTTGCACACGCAGAATACTCGGGTTAAACTTGACCAGCCTAGCATATGCAGATATGGCTTCGGAACACTGAGACCGAAAGGTCGAGCGTGAATCATATAGTAGATATGATCAACATAGTGATGTTCACCATTTAAAACTACTCCATCTCACGTGATGATCGGACATGGTTTAGTTGATATGGATCACGTGATCACTTAGATGATTAGAGGAATTTCTATCTAAGTGGGAGTTCTTAAGTAATATGATTAATTGAACTTTAATTTATCATGAACTTAGTACCTAATAGTATTTTGCATGTCTATGTTGTTCTAGATCAATGGCCCGTGCTACTGTTCCTTTGAATTTTAATGCGTTTCTAGAGAAAGCTAAGTTGAAAGATGACGGTAGCAACTACACGGACTGGGTCCGTAACTTGAGGATTATTCTCATTGCTGCACAGAAGAATTACGTCATGGAAGCACCGCTAGGTGCAAGACCCGCTGCAGGAGCAACGCCGGACGTTGTGAACGCCTGGCAGAGCAAAGCTGATGACTACTCGATAGTTCAGTGTGCCATGCTTTACGCTTAGAACCGGGACTTCAACGACGTTTTGAACGTCATGGAGCATATGAGATGTTCCAGGAGTTGAAGTTAATATTTCAAGCAAATGCCCGGATTGAGAGATATGAAGTCTCCAATAAGTTCTACAGTTGCAAAATGGAGGAGAATAGTTCTGTTAATGAACATATACTCAAAATGTCTGGGTATCATAATCACTTGACTCAGCTAGGAGTTAATCTTCTGGTTGATAGTGTCATTGACAGAGTTCTTCAATCACTGCCACCAAGCTACAAAAGCTTCGTGATGAACTATAATATGCAAGGGATGGATAAGACAATTCCCGAGCTCTTCGCAATGCTAAAGGTTGTGGAGGTAGAAATCAAGAAGGAGCATCAAGTGTTGATGGTCAACAAGACCACCAGTTTCAAGAAGAAGGGTAAAGGGAAGAAGGGGAACTTCAAGAAGAACGGCAAGCAAGTTGTTGCTCAAGTGAAGAAGCCCAAGTCTGGACCTAAGCCTGAGACTGAGTGCTTCTACTACAAAGGGACTGGTCACTGGAAGCGGAACTGCCCCAAGTATTTGGCGGATAAGAAGGATGGCAAAGTGAAAAAAGGTATATGTGATATACATGTTATTGATGTGTACCTTACTAATACTTGCTAACTCTTGAGCACTGCGTTGGTTTTCCCTTGAAGAGGAAAGGGTGCTGCAGTAAAGTAGCGTAAGTATTTCCCTCAGTTTTTGAGAACCAAGGTATCAATCCAGTAGGAGGCCACGCACGAGTCCCTTGCACCTACACAAACAAATAAATCCTCGCAACCAACGCAATAAAGGGGTTGTCAATCCCTTCACGGTCACTTACGAGAGTGATATCTGATACATATGATAAGATAATATTTTTGGTATTTTTATGATAAAGATGCAAAGTAAAATAAAAGGCAATAAAAATAACTAAGTGTTGGAAGATTAATATGATGGAAAATAGACCCGGGGCCATAGGTTTCACTAGTGTCTTCTCTCGAGAGCATAAGTATTACGGTGGGTGAACAAATTACTGTTGAACAATTGACAGAATTGAGCATAGTTATGGGAATATCTAGGTATGATCATGTATATAGGCATCACGTCCGAGACAAGTAGACCGACTCCTGCCTCCATCTACTACTATTACTCCACACATCGACCGCTATCCAGCATGCATCTAGAGTATTAAGTTCATAAGAACAGAGTAACACTTTAAGCAAGATGACATGATGTAGAGGGATAAACTCATGCAATATGATATAAACCCCATCTTGTTATCCTCGATGGCAACAATACAATACGTGCCTTGCTTCCCCTACTGTCACAGGGAAAGGACACCGTACGATTGAATCCAAAGCTAAGCACTTCTCCCATTGCAAGAAAGATCAATCTAGTAGGCCAAACCAAAATGATAATTCAAAGAGACTTGCAAAGATAACCAATCATACATAAAAGAATTCAGAGAAGATTCAAATATTGTTCATAGATAAACTTGATCATAAACCCACAATTCATCGGTCTCAACAAACACACCGCAAAAGAAGATTACATCGAATAGATCTCCACAAGAGAGGGGGAGAACATTGTATTGAGATCCAAAAAGAGAGAAGAAGCCATCTAGCTAATAACTATTGACCCGAAGGTCTGAGGTAAACTACTCACACATCATCGGAGAGGCTATGGTGTTGATGTAGAAGCCCTCCGTGATCGATGCCCCCTCCAACAGAGCTCCGGAAAAGGCCCCAAGATGGGATCTCACGAGTACAGAATGTTGCGGCGGTGGAATTAGGTTTTTGGCTCCATATCTCGTAGTTTGGGGGTACGTAGGTATATATAGGAGGAAGAAGTACGTCGGTGGAGCAACATGGGGCCCACGAGGGTGGAGGGCGCGCCCAGGGGGGTAGGCGCGCCCCCCTACCTCGTGCCCTCCTGGTTGATGTCTTGACGTAGGGTCCAAGTCCTCTGGATCACGTTCGTTCCGAAAATCATGTTCCCGAAGGTTTCATTCCGTTTGGACTCCGTTTGATATTCTTTTTCTGCGAAACTCTGAAATAGGCAAAAAAACAGCAATTCTGGGCTGGGCCTCTGGTTAATAGGTTAGTCCCAAAAAGAATATAAAAGTGTATAATAAAACCCAATAATGTCCAAAACAGAATATAATATAGCATGGAACAATCAAAAATTATGGATACGTTGGAGACGTATCAAGCATCCCCAAGCTTAATTCCTGCTCGTCCTCGAGTAGGTAAATGATAAAAACAGAATTTTTGATGTGGAATGCTACTTAGCATAATTTCAATGTAATTCTTCTTATTGTGGCACGGATGTTCAGTTTTAATATGATTCAGGATAAGAGTTTAATGTTGACATAAAAACAATAATACTTCAAGCATGCTAACCAAGCAATCATGTCTTATCAAAATAACATAGCCAAAGCAAGTTATCCCTACAAAATCATATAGTCTGGCTATGCTCCATCTTCCCCACACAAAATATTCATATCATGTACAACCCCGGTTTTAGCCAAGCAATTGGTTCATACTTTTTAACGCGCTTCAGCCTTTTCAATTCTTACACAATACATGAGCGCAAGCCATGGATATAGCACTATGGTGGAATAAGGTATAGTGGTAGGGGTTATGTGGGAAGTCAAAAAAGGAGAAAGTCTCACATCAACGAGGCTAATCAACGGGCTATGGAGATGCCCATCAATTGATGTTAATGCAAGGAGTAGGGATTGCCATGCAACGGATGCACTAGAGCTATAAGTGTATGAAAGCTCAAAAAGAAACTAAGTGGGTGTGCATCCAACTTGCTTGCTCACGAAGACCTCGGGCATTTTGAGGAAGCCCATCATTGGAATATACAAGCCAAGTTCTATAATGAAATTTCCCACTAGTATATGAAAGTGACAAAATAAGAGACTCTCTATTATGAAGATCACGGTGCTACTTTGAAGCACAAGTGTGGTAAAAGGATAATAACATTGTCCCTTCTCTCTTTTTCTCTCATTTTTTTATTTGGACCTTTTTTTATGGCCTCTTTTTTTTAGTCCGGAGTCTCATCCTGACTTATGGGGGAATCATAGTCTCCATCATCCTTTCCTCACTTGGGACAATGCTCTAATAATGATGATCATCACACTTTTATTTACTTACAACTCATGAATTACAACTCAATACTTAGAACAAAATATGACTCTATGTGGATGCCTCCGGTGGTGTACCGGGATATGCAATGAATCAAGAGCGACATGTATGAAAGAATTATGAATGGTGGCTTTGCCACGAATACAATGTCAACTACATGATCATGCAAAGCAATATGACAATGATGGAACGTGTCATGATAAACGAAACGATGGAAAGTTGCATGGCAATATATCTCGGAATGGCTATGGAAATGCCATAATAGGTAGGTATGGTGGCTGTTTTGAGGAAGATATAAGGAGGTTTATGTGTGATAGAGCGTATCATATCACGGGGTTTGGATGCATTGGCGAAGTTTGCACCGACTCTCAAGGTGAGAAAGGGAAATGCACAGTACCGAAGAGGCTAGAAAATTGCGGAAAGGTAAGTGTGCGTATAATCCATGTACTCACGTTAGTCATAAAGAACTCATATACTTATTGCAAAAATTTATTAGCCCTCGAAGCAAAGTACTACTACGCATGCTCCTAGGGGAAGGGTTGGTAGGAGTTAACCATCGCGCGATCCCAACCGCCATACAAAGGATGACAATCAACAAATACCTCATGCTCCGACTTCGTTACATAACGTTTCACCATACGTGCATGCTACGGGAATCACAAACTCCAACACAAGTATTTTTCAATTACACAATTACTCAACTAGCACAACAATGATATTACCACCTTTATATCTCAAAACAATTATCTAGTATCAAATTTCTCATGATATTTAGTTAAAGCAAATTGCCATGCTATTTTATAGGACTCTCAAAAAGATATAAGTGAAGCATGAGATAACAATAGTTTCTATAAAACAAATCTACCGCCGTGCTCTAAAAGATATAAGTGAAGTACTAGAGCAAAACTATATAACTCAGAAGACATAAGTGAAGCACATAGAGTATTCTAACAATTTCCGAATCATGTGTGTCTCTCTTAAAAGGTGTGTACAGCAAGGATGATTGTGGTAAACTAAGAACAAAGACTCAAATAATACAAGACGCTCCAAGCAAAACACATATCATGTGGTGAATAAAAATATAGCTCCAAGTAAAGTTACCGATGGAAATAGACGAAAGAGGGGATGCATTCCGGGGCATCCCCAAGCTTTGGCTTTTAGGTGTCCTTAGATTATCTTGGGGTGCCATGGGCATCCCCAAGCTTAGGCTCTTGCCACTCCTTGTTCCATAATCCATCAAATCTTTCACCCAAAACTTGAAAACTTCACAACACAAAACTGGACAGAAAATCTCGTGAGCTCCGTTAGCGAAAGAAAACAAAACACCACTTCAAGGTAATGTAATGCACTCATTCTTTATTTATATTAGTGTTAAACCTACTGTATTCCAACTTCTCTATGGTTTATAAACTCCTTTACTAGCCATAGATTCATCAAAATAAGCAAACAACACAAGAAAAACAGAATCTGTCAAAAACAGAACAGTCTGTAGTAATCTGTAACTAACGCAAACTTCTGGAACTCCAAAAATTCAGAAAAAATAGGAAGATCTAGATAATTTGTTTATTGATCAGCAGCAATTGGAATCAATATTTTATCACGTTCTGGTGATTTTTAACAATTATTTTCGTGAACAGAAAGTTTCTGGAATTTTCAGCAAGATCAAATAACTATCATCTAAGAAGATCCTATAGGTTTAACTTGGCACAAACACTAATTAAAACATAAAAACAAATCTAACCAGAGGCTAGATCAAATATTTATTCCTAAACATAAGCAAAAATCAAAAAACTAAAAATAAAATTGGGTTGCCTCCCAACAAGCGCTATCGTTTAACGCCCCTAGCTAGGCATAAAAGCAAGGATAGATCTAGGTATCGCCATCTTTGGTAGGCAAATTCTTAATGGAGTTATGCTCGGCAATCCTTTGATCTAAAGCATCCAGCCGATTATTGCAAAGTGTAATCAGATTATTCATGCAGTTGATATTCCCACCAATACTTTTAAGAGGTTCAACATTTTTTGTAATTCACATAATTTCTCTAGAATTTGAGTCTCTTTTTGGGTAAGGGATGATCCTTTTTGTAGGGGGGGTACTCCCACTATCCCCTCTAAAATTTCATAAGAGAAACCAGGATCAATATCAATAACACTACCTTTGGCGGAAAATCGAGGAGTTGTCTATGGGGCAAGGTTAGCCCAACATAAAAATTGCGAAGCAAAATTTTAAAATCTCCTTCTATATTGCAACTACGATAAGATTTGAGCATCCTAAACCAAGCATCTTTTAAATTTTCCCCTTGTCTTTGCTTGAAGTGGAGGACTTCAAAGTCGGGAGATGAAGGGATGAAGACCGAGCTAGCCATAATGACAAGCAAGCAATCCAACACACGAGCAAACAAGAAGCAAGCGAAAAAGAGGCGAACGGAAAAGAGAGGGCGAATAAAACGGCATGGGTGAAGTGGGGGAGAGGAAAACGAGAGGCAAATGGCAAATAATGTAATGCGGGAGATAAGGGTTTGTGATGGGTACTTGGTATGTTGACTTTTGTGTAGACTCCCCGGCAACGGCGCCAGAAATGGCTCGTTGTCGGGAGTCAAATCTTGACTTGACTTGGTGTAGGCCTCCCCGGAAATGGTGCCAGAAATCCTTCTTGCTACCTCTTGAGCACTGCGTTGGTTTTCCCTTGAAGAGGAAAGGGTGATGCAGTAAAGTAGCGTAAGTATTTCCCTCGGTTTTTGAGAACCAAGGTATCAATCCAGTAGGAGGCCACGCACGAGTCCCTCGCACCTACACAAACAAATAAATCCTCGCAACCAATGCAATAAAGGGGTTGTCAATCCCTTCACGGTCACTTACGAGAGTGAGATCTGATAGATATGATAAGATAATATTTTTGGTATTTTTATGATAAAGATGCAAAGTAAAATAAAAGGAAATAAAAATAACTAAGTGTTGGAAGATTAATATGATGGAAAATAGACCCGGGGGCCATAGGTTTCACTAGTGTCTTCTCTCGAGAGCATAAGTACTACGGTGGGTGAACAAATTACTGTTGAGCAATTGACAGAATTGAGCATAGTTATGAGAATATCTAGGTATGATCATGTATATAGGCATCACGTCCGAGACAAGTAGACCGACTCCTGCCTGCATCTACTACTATTACTCCACACATTGACCGCTATCCAGCATGCATCTAGAGTATTAAGTTCATAAGAACAGAGTAACGCTTTAAGCAAGATGACATGATGTAGAGGGATAAACTCATGCAATATGATATAAACCCCATCTTGTTATCCTCGATGGCAACAATACAATACGTGCCTTGCTGCCCCTACTGTCACTGGGAAAGGACACCACACGATTGAAACCAAAGCTAAGCACTTCTCCCATTGCAAGAAAGATCAATCTAGTAGGCCAAACCAAACTGATAATTTGAAGAGACTTGCGAAGATAACCAATCATACATAAAAGACTTCAGAGAAGATCCAAATATTGCTCATAGATAAACTTGATCATAAACCCATAATTCATCGGTCTCAACAAACACACCGCAAAAGAAGATTACATCGAATAGATCTCCACAAGAGAGGGGGAGAACATTGTATTGAGATCCAAAAAGAGAGAAGAAGCCATCTAGCTAATAACTATGGACCCGAAGGTCTGAGGTAAACTACTCACACATCATCGGAGAGGCTATGGTGTTGATGTAGAAGCCATCCGTGATCGATGCCCCCTCCGGCGGAGCCCCAGAAAAGGCCCCAAGATGGGATCTCACAGGTACAGAAGGTTACGGCGGTGGAATTAGGTTTTTGGCTCTGTATCTGGTAGTTTGGGGGTACGTAGGTATATATAGGAGGAAGAAGTACGTCGGTGGAGCAACATGGGGCCCATGAGGGTGGAGGGCGCGCCCCCTACCTCGTGCCCTCCTGGTTGATGTCTTGACGTAGGGTCCAAGTCCTCTGGATCACGTTCGTTCCGAAAATCACGTTCCCGAAGGTTTTATTCCGTTTGGACTCCGTTTGATATTCTTTTTCTGTGAAACTCTGAAATAGGCAAAAAAAACATCAATTCTGGGCTGGGCCTCCGGTTAATAGGTTTAGTCCCAAAAATAATATAAAAGTGTATAATAAAACCCAATAATGTCCAAAACAGAATATAATATACATGGAACAATCAAAAATTATAGATACGTTGGAGACGTATCAATACTCGCAGTAGTACCTGGGTATTTGATACTGGTTCTGTTGCTAATATTTGCAACTCGAAACAGGGACTACGGATTAAGCGAAGATTGGCTAAGGAAGAGGTGACGATGCGCGTGGGAAATGGTTCCAAAGTCGATGTGATCGCCGTCGGCACGCTACCTCTACGTCTACCTTCGGGATTAGTTTTAGACCTGAATAATTGTTATTTGGTGCCAGCGTTAAGCATGAACATTATATCTGGATCTTGTTTGATGCGAGACGGTTATTCATTTAAATCTAAGAATAATGGTTGTTCTATTTATATGAGTAATATCTTTTATGGCCATGCACCCTTAAAGCATGGTCTATTTTTGTTGAATCTCGATTGTAGTGATACACATATTCATAATATTGAAGCCAAAAGATGCAGAGTTGATAATGATAGTGCAACTTATTTGTGGCACTGCCGTTTGGGTCATATTGGTGTAAAGCTCATGAAGAAACTCCATACTGATGGACTTTTGGAATCACTTGATTATGAATCACTTGGTACTTGCGAACCATGCCTCATGGGCAAGATGACTAAAACTCCGTTCTCCGGAACAATGGAGCGAGCAACAGATTTATTGGAAATAATACATACTGATGTATGCGGTCCAATGAATGTTGAGGCTCGTGGCGGGTATCGTTATTTTCTGACCTTCGCAGATGATTTGAGCAGATATGGGTATATCTACTTGATGAAACATAAGTCTAAAACATTTAAAAAGTTTAAAGAATTTCAGAGTGAAGTGGAAAATCATCGTAGCAAGAAAATAAAGTTTCTGCGATCTGATCGTGGAGGAGAATATTTGAGTTACGAGTTTGGTCTTCATTTGAAACAATGCAGAATAGTTTCGCAACTCACGCCACCCGGAACACCACAGCGTAATGGTGTGTCCGAACGTCGTAACCGCACTTTATTAGATATGGTGCGATCTATGATGTCTCTTACTGATTTACCGCTACCGTTTTGGGGTTATGCTTTAGAGACGGCTGCATTCACGTTAAATAGGGAACCATCTAAATCCGTTGAGACGACACCTTATGAACTGTGGTTTGGCAAGAAACCCAAGTTGTCATTTTTTAAAGTTTGGGGCTGCGATGCTTATGTGAAAAAGCTTCAACTTGATAAGCTCGAACCCAAATCGGAGAAATGTGTGTTCATAGGATACTCAAAAGAGACTGTTGGGTACACCTTCTATCACAGATCCGAAGGCAAGATATTCGTTGCTAAGAATGGATCCTTTCTAGAGAAGGAGTTTCTCTCGAAAGAAGTGAGTGGGAGGAAAGTAGAACTTGATGAGATAACTGTACCTGCTCCCTTATTGGAAAGTAGTTCATCACAGAAATCAGTTCCTGTGACTCCTACACCAATTAGTGAGGAAGCTAATGATGATGAACATGTAACTTCAGATCAAGTTACTACCGAACCTCGTAGGTCAACGAGAGTAAGATCCGCACCAGAGTGGTACGGTAATCCTGTTCTGGAGGTCATGTTACTTGGCCATGACGAACCTACGAACTATGAGGAAGCAATGATGAGCCCAGTTTCCGCGAAATGGCTTGAGGCCATGAAATCTGAGATGGGATCCATGTATGAGAACAAAGTGTGGACTTTGGTTGACTTGCCCGATGATCGGCAAGCCATAGAGAATAAATGGATCTTCAAGAAGAAGATTGACGCTGACGGTAATGTTACTATCTTCAAAGCTCGACTTGTTGCGAAAGGTTTTCGACAAGTTCAAGGAGTTGACTACGATGAGACCTTCTCACCCGTAGCGATGCTTAAGTCCGTCCGAATCATGTTAGCAATTGCCGCATTTTATGATTATGAAATTTGGCAAATGGATGTAAAAACTGTATTCCGATTGGATTTCTGGAAGAAGAGTTGTATATGATGCAACTAGAAGGTCTTATCGATCCAAAGGATGCTAACAAAGTGTGCAAGCTCCAGCGATCCATTTATGGACTGGTGCAAGCATCTCGGAGTTGGAATAAACGTTTTGATAGTGTGATCAAAGCATATGGTTTTATACAGACTTCTAGAGAAGCCTATATTTACAATAAAGTGAGTGGGAGCTTTG
This sequence comes from Aegilops tauschii subsp. strangulata, assembly GCF_002575655.3. NCBI lineage: Eukaryota > Viridiplantae > Streptophyta > Magnoliopsida > Poales > Poaceae > Aegilops > Aegilops tauschii. The sequence goes on along the minus strand of NC_053041.3, from coordinate 553,205,360 downwards.
TAGCATTTCTAATATTATATGTGGATGACATATTGTTGATTGGAAATAATATAGAATTTCTGGATAGCATAAAAAGATACTTGAACAAGAGTTTTTCAATGAAAGACCTCGGTGAAGCTGCTTATATATTGGGCATCAAGATCTATAGAGATAGATCAAGACGCTTAATTGGACTTTCACAAAGCACATACCTTGATAAAGTTTTGAAGAAGTTCAAAATGGATCAAGCAAAGAAAGGGTTCTTGCCTGTGTTACAAGGTGTGAAGTTGAGTCAGACTCAATGCCCGCCACTGCAGAAGATAGAGAGAAAATGAAAGTCATTCCCTATGCTTCAGCCATAGGTTCTATCATGTATGCACTGTTGTGTACCAGACCTGATGTGTGCCTTGCTATTAGTTTAGCAGGGAGGTACCAAAGTAATCCAGGAGTGGATCACTGGGCAGCGGTCAAGAACATCCTGAAATACCTGAAAAAGGACTAAGGATATGTTTCTTGTTTATGGAGGTGACAAAGAGCTCGTCGTAAATGGTTACGTCGATGCAAGCTTTGACACTGATCTAGATGACTCTAAGTCACAAACCGGATAGAGGATACATATTTATATTGAACGGTGGAGCTGTCAGTTGGTGCAGTTCTAAGCAAAGCGTCGTGGCGGGATCTACGTGTGAAGCGGAGTACATAGCTGCTTCAGAAGCAGCAAATGAAGGAGTTCATATCCGATCTAGGTGTCATACCTAGTGCATCGAGTCCAATGAAAATCTTTTGTGACAATACTGGTGCAATTGCCTTGGCAAAGGAATCCAGATTTCACAAGAGAACCAAGCACATCAAGAGACGCTTCAATTCCATCCGCGATCAAGTCAAGGAGGGAGACATAGAGATTTGCAAGATACATACGGATCTGAATGTTGCAGACCCATTGACTAAGCCTCTCTCATGAGCAAAACATGATCAGCACCAAGACTCCATGGGTGTTATAATCATTACTGTGTAATCTAGATTATTGACTCTAGTGCAAGTGGGAGACTGAAGGAAATATGCCCTAGAGGCAATAATAAAGTTGTTATTTATATTTCCTTATGTCATGATAAATGTTTATTATTCATGCTAGAATTGTATTAACCGGAAACTTAGTACATGTGTGAATACATAGACAAACAGAGTGTCACTAGTATGCCTCTACTTGACTAGCTCGTTAATCAAAGATGGTTAAGTTTCCTAACCATAGAGATGAGTTGTCATTTGATTAACGGGATCACATCATTAGAGAATGTTGTGATTGACAAGACCCATCCGTTAGCTTAGCACGATGATCGTTTAGTTTGTTGCTATTGCTTTCTTCATGACTTATACATGTTCCTATGACTTTGAGATTATGCAACTCCCGAATACCGGAGGAACAGTTAGTGTGCTATCTAACGTCACAACGTAACTGGGTGATTATAAATATGCTCTACAGGTGTCTCCGATGGTGTTTGTTGAGTTGGCATAGATCGAGATTAGGATTTGTCACTCCGATTGTCGGAGAGGTATCTCTGGGCCCTCTCGGTAATGCACATCACTATAAGACTTGCAAGCAATGTGACTAATGAGTTAGTTGCGGGATGATGCATTACAGAACGAGTAAAGAGACTTGTCGGTAACGAGATTGAACTAGGTATTGAGATACCGACGATCGAATCTCGGGCAAGTAACATACCGATGACAAAGGGAACAACGTATGTTGTTATGCGGTTTGACCGATAAGGATCTTCGTAGAATATGTGGGAGCCAATATGAGCATCCAGGTTCCGCTATTGGTTATTGACCGGAGATGAGTCTCGGTCATGTCTACATACTTCTCGAACCCGTAGGGTCCGCAGGCGTAACGTTCGATGACGATCGGTATTATGAGTTTATGTGTTTTGATGTACCGAAGGTTGTTCGGAGTCCCGGATGTGATCACGGACATGAAGAGGAGTCTCGAAATGGTCGAGACATAAAGATTGATATATTGGACGATGTTATTCGGACACCGGATGAGTTCCGGGGGTCACCGGATAAATATCTGAGTGCCAGGGGGTTATCGGAACCCCCAGGGGAACTAACAGGCCAACATGGGCCTTGGGAGAGAGAGAGGAGGGGCCCCTAGGGCTGCCCCCCCCCCCTTGAGGAGTCCGAATTGGACTAGGAGGGGGCGACGCCCCCCTCTTTCCCTCTCCCTCTCTCCCTCTCCTTCCTTCCCCGTCTCTTCCCTTGTTGGAAACCTACTAGGAATAGGATTCCTAGTAGGAATCCTACTTGGGGCGCGTCCTATGAGGGCCGGCCGGCCTCCCCCTTGCTCCTTTATATACGGGGGCAGGGGGCACCCTAGAACACACAAGTCACCAGTTGTTTTAGCCATGTGCGGTGACCCCCTCCACAGATTTCCACCTCGGTCATATCGTTGTAGTGCTTAGGCGAAGCCCTGCGTCGGTAACTTCATCATCACCGTCATCATGCCGTCATGCTGACGAAACTCTCCCTCGGCCTCAGCTGGATCAAGAGTTCGAGGGACATCACCGAGTTGAACGTGTGCAGATCGCGGAGGTGTCGTGCGTTCGGTACTTGATCGGTTGGATCACGAAGACGTTCGACTACATCAACCGCGTTACTTAACGCTTCCGCTTTCGTTCTACGAGGGTATGTGGACACTCTCCCCGCTCATTGTTGTGCATCTCCTAGATAGATCTTGCGTGATCGTAGGAAATTTTTTGAAATACAGCGTTCCCCAACACTTATATGACTAAGCCATGGGAAAAAAGTCTTAGTTGCTTATCAGAAGAAAAAATAGATATCAATGAGTGCCAAATTCATACGCAACAGAGAATGAGAAGGAAGCGGCCATGAAGGCACTCGGAAAGGCAATGCACTACAATGAGGAGAATCATTTCCCTTAAATAAAATACATTGTGTAGGTTCATGTATCAAACCAACTGCTTACCACTAACATAAAAAAATTGATTAAGATTTATAGTTAAAAAAGTTATACATACCACTTATACGTTAACTAGGGATAGGGAACAAGAATTCAAGTTGGTTAGCAGAATAAAAATAGATATCAAAGAGTAGAAAAACATATGTGAATGAGAATATAAGCGGGCACGAAGCAGGCACTCGAAAAGGCATTGCGCTAGAGTGAAGAATCATTTTCCTTAAATAAAATGTACTTTGTAGGATCATGCAACAAACTAAGTGCTTACCACTATGGAAAGTAAATCCGAGTAAGATCTATAGTTTCTTTTTGAGAAAGAGGTTCTCTACCTAACCAAAATGTACTTTGTAGGAGTGTGTATCATATTCAAGTGCTTCACACTAATCGAAAGAAATTCGAGCAAGATCTATATTTAATTAATTTATTATACATGGTGCTTACTTCCTCCGTTCCCAAAATATAAGTCTTTCTAGAGATTCCAACAAGTGACTACATACGGAGCAAAATGAGTGAATCTACACTCTAAAATATGTCTACATGCATCCGTATGTTGTAGTCCATTTGAAATGTCTAAAAAGACTTATTATTTAGGAACGGGGGGAGTATATGACTAAACCATGGGAAAATAACTCTGAGTTGCTTATCAGAAGTAAAATACACATCAATGAGTACAAAATTCCTATGCTACCGAGAATGAGAGGGAGTGAACATGAAGACACTCGGAAGGGCAATGATCTAGAGTGGGGAGAATCATCTTCCCTAAACAAAATATACTCTGTAGGATCATGTATCAAACCAGGTGCATCTATAGTTAAAAAAATGCATACTACTTATATGACTAAACTAGGGAAAGATAATTCGAGATCGTTATCAGAACAAAAATAGACATCAAAGAGTAAGAAATATGCCACCGAGAATAAGAAGGAGCACTGATGAAGATGCCTAGAAAGGCAATGCGCTAGAGTGGGGAGAATCATTTTCTATAAATAAATTGTCCTTTGTAGGATCATGCACCGAACCAAGTGGTTATCGTTGTGCAAAACAAAACCGCTTAAGATCTATCGTACATATTTTTGAAACAACACATGAGAACATCAAACCTACACCAGCATGCAAACAACATGAGGTGCAACTAACAGGAAACAATGATTCATTTGGCACTAAATAAGATCTATAGTGAATAATAAACATTATACATGTGGCTTACATGACTAAGCAAAAGAAAGTGGATTTCGAGTTAGTTATTCGACAAAAAATAGATTTCTAGGAGTAAAAATAAAATCCATATGTAGCAAAGAATTGTCCTGGCCACATGCCATCAAAAACTTAGAAGGGAAGTTAAACCAAGAGGAATTGATGACTGGTAAGCCTCACCCAACATTTCACAATCTGTTCGTCCAAAAACGTAATAACGATTCCAACAAAAATTGACAACACTCCAACAAGATGGATCTATCATGTCACATTTTAATCCTCAATTCGATATACACATGAAGAAAAAAATCTAGAAAAATAAGGACATATCTCGGTATTGTTTCTTAGTATACAAATTGAATTTGAATTTAAAATTTTGTTACCTAATAGATAGATCTCCGGTCCATATTTCCAACTTTTCAGAAATATTTGCATACTGGCAGATGGCAACAACAAGTGGGATAAGTAAGTTTCCCCCTCGGGTTACCGAGTGGAAGTATGAATTCCCTACAAAAAAGAAAGTGGAGGCCTGAGTTGCATGGTTTGATTCGGGGAAATTAGAAGCCTGTTTCGTTCAATATGTTAAACTGTTGTAATTTGATACGTGGATTCGAAGTTGTAGTTAATATATTGTTCATTCTTATGTGTGTGGTGATTCTGCAAAGTTAAATTATATTCAAAGTTTATATTTTGTTCAATACATATGCAATTGTGCACAAATTTGTATGCCCCAAATTTTATTCCAATGCAAGTTTTGGCGCCCTATTGTAGGGCAGCTATTGGAGATACTCTGAGTTGCATAGTTTGATTCAGACATGACCGTCATTTTTCTCTTAGACAGAGACGACCACCACACGCGGCATCCGTGATAAATCAATGGCGACGGACAAGAAAAATATCTCAGATCGAATCCAGTAGAACTGACTAATGGAGAGCCACGTCGCCACCATCATTATGTAAAATGGTTAGATTATAAACCTAGCTCACTTGCAGATAGTGGATGGATGGCATCTTCTCCCCGCAAAAATAAGAAGATGATACTCCGTGGATGGCATTTAGTAGTTTGATCCATATCTCTACGTGGATCGATGGATCCATCAACGTAGACTGGAATGTGCGACAGCACATGCATGCAGCTCACAGCTCCATGGCTGCTACAGCCTCCGGCGACTTTTGCTCAAGTGGCCATCTCGAATTGAATCCCACGCACGCTACGCTAGCTCGCTGCTTGATGTGTGTTTTCTTGTCGTGATCCGTGCATGGGTCAGAGAGGAGGTGGCCTCTAGGTCATACCCTCGGTAGGTCCAAAGGAGGAAAACAAACCGGAAAGAAAAGCTTCCTGCAGACGTGCACATCACCCCTCCCTCTCCCTCCCCAACGGAGCTCCAAAAAGTAAACGCCTCGGGCAGGGTCAAGAACGGGGTACCCACCCACTCCCAAAAATACCTTTCCGGCGTATTTCGACCAACAGGTAGAAAGAAAAGGTACATGCAAAAACAAAAAAAAAAGGAAGAGAAACTGCATACATAATTTGAAAAAAGGTAATGAAGCAGAAGAACTGCACTCAAAATCTGCGAACTAGTGCGGGTCTACGGGCCGCGCCTCACACCAAATCTCGCCATTATCCGCCTTTGAGTTGAGCAATCAAACCACGCACCCACACACATCAACGACGTTCGACGACGACGTTAATCATTGATTGCTTTATCAGATCAGATTATGTGCGCGCTCCATCCCAGAGATAAGCTCCAAGTGCTCTCTACATGTACCTACCACTAGCGGAAAAAGAAGAGAAGTGCCTTGCAGACGCTGGAATCTTCAGCACCGGTTCCTTTCATGCGTCGACGACGACGCCCGCCTTTCTTTCCCTGTTCAATAATGAAAGAAACCCGCCTTCTCAGCAAAGAAGCTCCACGTGTAAGGGCACAATTTTTTCAAATGACAGCTGAAAAAAATACGACCTAACTCCTTTTTTTCCAGTAAATAATTTTCCTATTCCGCGCGCTAGCGGTGAGAATCTATCAACGGCTATCATGTCAATGGCTGTCGATTTTCGCCGGTGACATGCAAATACTGACAGTAAGTTGTTGATAGTTTACAGTTTGGTTTTCCTGAGCGTCAGGGTCGTACCAATGAGCCAGAAAGATATGCATAGATATACGTAGCTGGTGAATTATTATACGGGCATGGCGCAGTATTCAACACCAACTTCCAAAGCGAGGTGACGAGATCCTAGACAAGGATATACAACAGCTAAAATGTATAGTCGTATTGCATAGGGAAGTTGGACTTTTGCATACCAGAACCGGAGGCTGGCGGCTGGCCCAAGCAACGAGGTCAAACATGAGGAACGGGGCCCACACAGCAGCATTCTCCTTTTCCTCCATGGGCTGAAAAACACGCTAGTGGCAAACGTGCAAAAGGAGCCGATTAGGATGTGAATGCGTCCATAGCGCCTCACCTTAGCCATTTTCTTCGAGGCAACGGCAGGCAGCTTCTTCCTCCTCCATGCTGCTCTGCGCCACGAACCCATCGCCCATGGTGGTTCCCTAGGCAATCAGGGTCCGAGTAGCGCAAAAGCAGCCCTGCGTTAGCCGAGTTTCATGAGAGGGAACCATGCAGCCGCTCAGCTCATCATGCCGTAGCAGCAGCAGCAGATACACCACCAAATCATCCACGCCGTTCGCCGGCCTTGTTGCTGTCGCCCTTCTGCTCTGCTTCGTCTCGCCAACCAGCTCCTGCACGGAGCAGGAGAGGAGCGCCCTCCTCGGCTTCCTGGGCGGGCTCGTGCCGGGCGGCAGCGGCAGTCTCAACGTGTCGTGGGTGAACGGCACGGACTGCTGCCAATGGGAAGGCGTCCTCTGCAGCGGCGACGGCACGGTCACAGATGTCTTTGTGGCTTCCAGAGGTCTCAGAGGGCTCGTCTCGCCATCCCTCGGCGATCTTGCTGGCCTCAAGCGCCTCAACCTGTCCCATAATTCGCTTGAAGGCAGTCTACCGGCAGAATTGGTGTTCTCCAGAAGCATTACTGTCCTCGACGTCAGCTTCAACCACCTCGATGGTCATCTGCAAGAGCTGCAAGCCTCAGATACCAACCTTCCTCTGCAGGTGCTGAATATCTCAAGCAATTTGTTTGGAGGCCAGTTTCCATCAACAACATGGGGGGCGATGAGGAATCTGGTTGCCCTTAATGCGAGCAACAACACCTTCACAGGACAAATACCATCTTCTCTCTGCACCAACGCCCCCTTATTTGACATGCTTGACCTTTGTTTCAACCAATTCAGTGGCAACATTCCCCCAGGGCTTGGCAGTTGCTCCATGCTGAAAGTGCTCAAGGTTGGACACAATAACCTCAGCGGAGCTCTCCCGCCGGAACTCTTCAATGCTACCTCACTGGAGCAGCTCTCCTTACCCAACAATTTCTTGCAAGGAGTTATTGATGGCTCCCACATAGCAAAACTAAGCAATCTGACTGTCCTTAATCTTGGATCGACTGGCCTCAGTGGCAAGATTCCGGATTCTGTCGGCCAGTTAACAAGATTGGAGCAACTCTACTTGGACAACAACAAGATGTCTGGTGAGCTGCCACCGGCCCTAGGTAACTGCTCAAATCTCAGATACATTACCATCAGAAACAACAGTTTTACCGGGGAACTTAGCAAAGTCAACTTCACCATGTTGGATCTGAGGACAGCTGATTTTTCATTGAACAACTTCACTGGTACAATTCCTGAAAGTATCTACTCATGCACCAACCTAGTTGCGTTACGTCTGGCTTTCAATCAATTCCATGGCCAGTTCTCACCAAGCATTGGAAATCTCAGGTCCCTCTCCTTCTTTTCAATCACCGGCAACTCTTTTACAAATATCACAAATGCACTTCAGATGCTCAAGAGCTGCAAGAATCTCACCTCCCTGCTTATTGGAACCAACTTCAAGGGTGAAACCATACCACAGGATGAAACAATTGATGGTTTTGAGAAGCTTCAGGTACTCACCATAGATGATTGCCCATTGGTTGGGCAAATCCCGCTTTGGATATCAAAGCTTGAAAAATTGGAGATGCTAGACCTGTCAATGAATCAACTCACTGGACCGATACCATCCTGGATTGATGGGCTGGGCTTCCTGTTCTTTCTAGATATATCAAGCAACAAACTTACAGGGGATATACCAGCTGCATTGACAAAGATGCCGATGTTACTATCAGAGAAAAATGCTGCTAAGCTGGACCCAAAGTTCCTTGAGTTGCCTGTATTTTGGACACCATTACGTCAATACCGGATGGTCAGTGCTTTTCCCAACAAATTGTGTCTGGACAACAATAATTTCACTGGTGTGATTCCCCCTGAGATTGGTCAGCTAAAAATGCTTGACATCCTTAATTTAAGCTCCAACAGCTTAACTGGTGGAATACCACAAGAAATCTGCAACCTCACAAACCTGCAAACACTCGATCTGTCGAACAACCAGCTCACAGGTGCAATACCATCTGCACTGAATGGTCTGCACTTCCTTTCCAAATTTGATGTTTCCAACAACAAGCTAGAAGGGAAAGTTCCAAGTGGAGGACAGTTTGATTCTTTTTCAAATTCTAGCTACAGTGGGAATCCAAAGCTATGTGGCCCTATGATCAATAATGACTGCAACTCAACATCATCTTCAGCGTCCCCAAGACGGTGGAACAAGAAGAACATTACTGCCGTTGGATTAGGTGTGTTCTTCGGAGGGCTTGCCATTCTGTTCTTGCTGGGACGTCTGCTTATGGCCCTCAGAAGAACAAACTCTGTCCACCAAAACAAGGGTAGCAGCAATGGCGACATAGAGGCAAGTTCATTTACTTCTGCATCAGATGACTTGTGCAATGTGACGAAAGGAAGCATTTTGGTGATGGTACCTCAAGGCAAGGGAGAATCAGGCAAAATCACCTTCCATGATATCTTAAAGGCCACAAATAACTTTGACCAGCAGAACATCATCGGCTGCGGAGGTAATGGTCTAGTTTACAAGGCAGAGCTGCCGAATGGACCCAAGCTTGCCATCAAGAAGCTCAACGGCGAAATGTGTCTCATGGAAAGAGAATTCACCGCAGAGGTTGACGCACTCACCGTGGCGAAACATGACAACCTTGTGCCTCTATGGGGCTACTACATCCAGGGAAACTCGAGGCTCCTCATATATTCTTACATGGAGAATGGTAGCCTGGATGATTGGCTTCACAACAGGGACAATGGCAACACATTGCTTGACTGGCCAACAAGGCTAGAGATTGCACAAGGAGCAAGCCGGGGCCTTTTTTACATCCACAATATCTGCAAGCCACACATTGTACATCGTGATATCAAGTCCAGCAACATCCTTCTTGACAGAGATTTCAAAGCTTATGTTGCAGATTTCGGGCTTGCCAGATTGATCCGTCCCTATGACACACATGTCACAACTGAGCTGGTCGGCACTCTGGGTTATATTCCTCCCGAGTACGGGCACGCATGGGTGGCCACACTGAGGGGAGACATATACAGTTTTGGAGTGGTGTTGCTTGAGCTGCTCACAGGGAAAAGGCCCGTCGAGGTCCTGTCCAAGTCGAAGGAACTTGTCCAGTGGGTACGGGAGATGACGTCCCAGGGAAAGCATACTGAAGTCTTGGATCCAGCGCTGAGAGAACAAGGGCATGAAGAGCAAATGCTGAAGGTGTTTGAAGTTGCTTGCAAGTGTATCAACCATAATCCGTGCCTGAGGCCAAGCATCCAAGAGGTGGTATCCTGCCTGGAAAATGCAGATGTGAACCTGCAGGTGGAAATGTAGTTAAAAGTAGAACAGAAACAGGTGGTAATCTTGTGCTTTGCTAGACTAGGTGTAATCTGAGTAGAAGGATTGTTTTCTAACAGATTGTACAGTCGTGTGTGTACAGTACATCTCTGTACAAAAAAAAGGCTTGTAGTTGTGAGCCCATATATTCAATTTTGCCTCTTTTTGTGTGTGGAAACATTTCAGCTCCAAACTCGGTTCCCCAATATACGGAAAATGGTATTCTTGCGCTTTGCTAGACTAGGTGTAAACTGAGTAAAAGGATTGTTTTCTAACAAATTGTACAGTTATGTGTGTAAGCAGAGTAGGAAAAAGGCTCGTAGTTATGAGCCCATATATTCAATTTTGCCTTTTTGTATGTGGAAACATTTCAGCTCCAGACTCTGTTCCACGATTACGGAAAGTGGGTTGACATGCGCCCCCGGGCGCTGTTTGAGAAAAGAGAAAGTCGGTTCAGAGCTGTTGCTGAATTCATCTTCATTTATTTGAGCTGCTCAGTGCACTTCCGAGAACAATCCTGCAAAACACAGTGGGAACATGCTGATATGCTAGCAGAATAGTTTCGATTTCTCTGAGAAAGGCGCGCAACATGGAAGTCCAACATTACAGCACCAAGTTGACTAGTTGTTCCTATGACATTGAATTCATTTGTGAGACCAGAATCACGCGCATATGGCTTTGCCAAGTCCTAACTGCTGCCATCGGAGAGCTAGTTTCAATATGAGGTGGGGGGATCGAACCAGATTCAGATTCCAGAGCACAAGGAGTTCAATCCACGGGTCACGGACAACACATTGTAGCAGACTAACAACGATTTCTTCGAGCGCCATGAACAATCGCATCTACGGCATGAGGCGGGTTTGCTAATGGATGGGCACCGAAAGCTAATGGATGGGCACCGCCAGCAACAACCAAATCAAATTCCTAGGGCATCAAGTGGCTACCTCGTGCCGACCCTCAGCCGTCGCGCCACCGCGGCGCCTCGCCGCCGGCTCAACGCTTCCGATGGTTGCGCCCCGCGGCGGAAGGGGAGGCGGCCTCGCGTCGCCGCGGCCGGAGGTGGGGGAGGGGGGCGGTGGCAAACGGTGGCCACGGTTGGCACGGCCAGAGCCCAGGGCCCATTTGGGCAAGTTTGACAGGGCCCCAGGCTTGCGGCCTGTTTGATCTTTTTTTTTTAGACAATTGCGGGTTGTTTGATGATCACCTTCAGGCGTCTCGAGCCGTCGCCGACCTGCAGCCCAATAAGGTTTGCACGCTCACTAGCTCAGTTGTCTCGCCGGTAAGCCCTAAAGAAAAGTTGTCTCGCCGGTTCCAAAAACAAGATTCCTTCAAAACAATTGGTGGATTCGGAGGCAAGTGGCACATAACAAAACTGCGCCACCTTCGCAGAGATGCCCTATCTCGGTTTTTTTTACGGGTCTATCTCGGTTCTTTCTATAGGAAGAAACTTCAAGACAGCTACAGCAAGATCGCATGATATGCCTGCAACGAAATGGTGCAAGCCAGACCCGAGATTTACACAATTAAACGCTAATGCAGCTTTCTTTACAGATGAAGAAAGTGGTGCGCCAACTGCTATCCTCACAGATGACAGGGGTCCGTTTATAGCAGTGCAATGTAAGTTCATTCCAGTTGCAACTTATGCAATTACCACGAAAGCGACGACTATAAGAGATGGCTTGGCATTTGTCAACTCTCTTGGTTTCAGTAGGATTGAAGCGGAGTCACATTCATTTCAAGTAATTAATTTTGTTCTGGTCATACAAGATGGTGGGATGAAGTTGTAGCACTATTTGCGAAATGTGTGGACATAGGTACTGCAATGGGAAGGTCATGTTTAAGCATTGTTTTCGTTCATATAATCAAGTGGCTCATGTGCTAGCTAACTTTAGTTTTCGTGATAAGTCTACTCTTACATGGTCGGATAACCTCCTGACTTTATTGTCGGCAAGCTCACATGACAAATCGTTTGAAAATATAGGTGGATAGTTGTATGCGCGGAGCTGTTAGAATTTGGAGCTTGACAGAAATGTATTTGGTTTGTGGCCGTAGCTTGCTTGAAGTGGCTGGAGGCGTTAAAGACTATTGAGAATCTGAGAAGAGTGTAGTCAAGTAGTGAACAATTTTTCAATAAAGAGCAAATACCAGCTTTTACCACATCTTTTGACATTTTTGACACAAATTATATAATGGACATCTCCACTTGACAGAATGTGCTAAAAATAAATAAAAATGGATGACTGAAGATGTCGAAGACTCGAGAATCTAAAAATAGTGAGCTGAAGTGGTGAGTAATTTCATAAGAAAGGCTACAGGGCAATCCATTTTCCTAAGGAGGAGCGTAGTCGACGAATCTTTTCCCTTCAAGAAGAAGACGCTGACTGAACAACTAACTGGAGGCGGCGAATTCTTATAAACGAAAGTACAAAAACAAAAGCAAATACACAAAGCAGAAAACGTAAAAAAAAAAGGAAAAAGAAGCTGTGGCCTCCCGCCGTAGTGGGCCGGCCCAGCTTGCTCGCCCTTCAGCGAGTCTGAAGCCAGGACTCGCTGTCGCGTGCCTCGGCGATTCCTATACGACGCGCGCGAGCGTCAAGGTGTGGCCGCTTCACTGAAGCAAAGCGACCGATCGACAAGATATGGACCGGCCCACTTGAGCGAGGAACTGGTTTTGGGACCTTCCAGAAGGTTCCCTGTACCTGCTTTTTTCAGTTATGGTTTCTTTTATAGGTTTTTCCGGTTTTCTTATTTACTTTTATTTTTCGTTTTATTTTTTCGTTTTTCTTCTTATTTCTCCCTTTTATTTTATTTTGTCTACCTTTTTTGTTTCTTTTTTCTTTTCCTTTTTTCTATTCCATAAATTCAAATTTTCAAAAACATGTTCAGATTTGTCAAAATTCGTTTGAATTTTCATAATATGTTTTTGAAAATTTTGTTCATGTTTTCAAATTTTGTTCACGGTTCAAAAAAGGTTTTGAATTCCAATTATTTGTTCACCGAATTGAAGAAAATCGTTGACCATACATTGAAAAAAATGTTCAGTGTGTATAAAAATGTTCATTGTGCATAGAACTGTTGTTCAGTATGCATTCAAAAAATGTTCATTGTATTTTTTTTAAATGTTCAGTGTGTATTTGAATAATGTTCATCGTGCATAGAAGTTTTGTTCAGTATGCATTCAAAAAATGTTCATCGTATTTTTTCTAAATGTTCAGTGTGTATTTGAATAATGTTTATCGTGCATAGAAGTTTTGTTCAGTATGCATTCAAAAAATGTTCATCGTATTTTTTTTAAATGTTCAGTGTGTATTTGAATAATGTTTATCGTGCATAGAACTTTTGTTCAGTATGCATTCAAAAAATGTTCATCGTTTTTTCTTGAAATGTTCAGTGTGTATTTGAGTAATATTCATCGTATACTAAGAAAATGTTCAGTGTGTAATCTAAATTCGCTTTCGAAAAATTGTTCACAGTACAAAAAAAATTGTTCAGAATTTAAAATTTGTTCAATTTTTCGAAAATATATTTCACGTTTAAAAAAAGAATTTTAAAAAAATACGATTTTCGAAACTTTGTTCACATATTTATGAATATTGTTCACATTTTTTCCTAAGAATTGTTGGGAAATGTTGAAAAACCCACGATCTACCACTTTCTATGGTACTTTAAGGCGAACGCTGCCTTTTAGACGTGAAGAACTCGTAGCCCAGCTGGATAGCTCCCATAGCATGCGTCGCGAGGTTGGGAGTTCGGAGACCTCCTATATGCCGCCCGTGAGCGTCCGATCGACGCGGCTTCGCTGAATTGAAGCGCAAACGGACCGGCCCAATAAGCACGCGTCGAGCAAAAATTCGAAAACGAAGCGAACAAGTTGGGATCAAACTCCCGACCTCAATCTTGATCCAAGCGAGCCAACCAGCCAAGCTAGCTACCTACTCCCTCCGTCCCAAAATTCTTGTCTTAGATTAGTCTAGATACGGATGTATCTAATACTAAAGCGTGACTTGATACACCCGTATGTAGACAAATCTAAGACAAGAATTTTGGGACGGAGGGACTACAACGGTAAAATTGCAGCCCCTATCTTAAAGTATAAAAGACAGCGGCAAATCATATTATTTAAAAAAAAAATTACAATATGCATTGAACAAATTTTAAAATACAGAGAACTTTTTTTAAAACAAACACTGGAAAATTTTCAAATACACAACTGAACATTTTGTAGTATACGTTGAACAAATTTTTTATATATGATGAACAAATTTTAAATACACAATGAACATTTTTTAATATACATTGAACAATTTCATAATATACTATGAACATTTTTTAATACACAATAAACAATTTTAGAATGCAAGGTGCACTATTTCATAATATACGATGAACATTTTCTTAATATGATGAAGATTTTTTTAATACGCGGTGAACTTTTTATATAATGCGCAATAAAGAGAAGAAAAACAGAAAGAGAAAATAAAAAAGGAACCAAAAAAGGAAAAATAAAAAACAGGAAGAAAACAACTGAAAACCGGGCAAAACAGTGAAAATCCTGGAAGAAAAAACCGTACAAAAAAAAACCCCGCAAGGAATAGGGAAGGAAGCAGCAGCGAACGCATCGAATGGCAAACGCTAATCCCGTACATGGGCCGGCACAACCGGAGGTTCCCTCAGCGAAACCACAACATTCTGACGCTAACGAGCGTCAAATAGGGTTTGTCGGGAGTTCGAGTCCCTTTGTTGTTTTTGTTTTTCAGTTACCGCGTTCGCTTGACGCTTCGTTTGGGCCGGCCCATTTGCGAGTCAGCTTTAGCGAAAGCAACTCGTTTTGACACCCACGAGCGTACTACAGGAGCCCCAGCTGCACTTGCTTCACCGGTGGGAGTGGCAAAAATCAATGTGGATGGTGCAGTTCTGCGAAACAGGCGCGGTGGGACTGTCGCTGCTGTTTGCCGAGACCACACAGGGCTATATTTGGGATCCTCGGCGGTTGTGTATCGGGGTATTACTGATCCCACCATCTTAGAAACTTTTGCATGCAGGGAGGCTCTAACCCTAGCTGAGGACCTTCAGTTGACAAATCTCACAGTCAAGGTGTGATAAACGATATCCATCAGGGGACGGGAGGTCCACACTCAGCCATTATACATGAAATAATGAGCCGTAGAGACAGTTTTACTTCGGTCTCTTTTCTTCATGAGCGTATAAACTACAATTTCGAAGCTCATATTCTCGCCAAGTTTGTTTATAATCTAGAAATAGGTCGTCATATTTGGTTGGGCATTCCACATTACCAACGTCTTGTACCTATGAACATTGTTTAATTAATAAAGTGGCGAGATTCCTAAAAAACGAGCGTACAGCAGGAGCTCTCGCGCGCCTCGTAGTCCAAAGCCGTAGAGGGGCAAGGAAAAAAACATAACGATTCAAATGCGTAGTCCAACAGGATGAGTCGCAACCACTCAAAAAAAAAACAGGATGAGTCGGAAACAGAATTGAAAAAGGAAAGGCAAAAGTGCGATCCTATTTACACGCATCGTATGCTTCATACGCCGCCATACAAACATAGCAACTCCGATCGTCGAGATCACGTCGGCCGGAAGGAGATGGAAGCGACGACGACGGCGGCCACGCTCCCGAACGACGTCATCCTGGAGATCCTCGCACGTCTGCCAGACGAGGCTGTGCTCTTCCGATGCGCGGCGACGTGCAAGCTGTGGAGTACCCTAGTGGCCGACCCTTCGTTCCTCCGCCGCCGTTGGCCGGACAACTCGCCCCATCCGTCCTCGCTCCTCGGGTTCTTCCCCAGCAACGGGCAAATCCCTCGTGCAATCATGGAGCACGTTCCCAGGGGACCACGGTCGGCGTCGTCCGGCCTCCGCCGTCGACCCCTCGGATCCTTGCCCCCCCCGAAGCCGACGGCCTCTTCGACCGCGCGAAGCCGGTCGCCTCGCGCGGCGGTCTCCTCCTCCTGCACTTCGTCCCGCGCCACGCCCGCGTCCACCACCACTCGCCCCCGACCTCCAGCCACTTCGCCGTGTGCAACTTGCTTGCCGGCTCGTGGGAGGTGCTTCCCCCACTGCGGCAAAAGTCGATCTACGACGGCGTCGAACTGGAGGGCTCTGGCATTCTAGCGGGGGCGGACTTCTGCTCCGGCGGCCAACAGCAGCGACGGCGGCCATTGCGGGGCTTCTCGGCCCTATTCAAAGTGCTACTCATCGGCGGCAGCTACGATGGAGCGCGCCATTACCTTTACACGTTCTCGTCCGACCAGCCGAGCTGGAGCGCGCCCAGTAGCTTCCAGGACTGTGTGAAGCACCACAATGGCTTAACGATGGCCCAGCAGAGCGCCGTCGTGCGACGGGGCACGGCGCACTGGCTCTGCTGGGACTTTTCAGACATGTACAGCGTCGACGTGAACGCCGAGACCGGCCGATCCTCCTTGGCGAATCTTCGCGTCCCCGCTGGAGCATGCTACTACTTCCTCCCTTACAGTACGCCGAAACTTGTCGTCGACGTCGACGGGGCGCTCCAGCTGGTCCCCCTACACATCGAAGGACTCTGGGTAGAGACCTGGACACGACAAGACGGCGGAGATCAGAGCATCGACAGCGGGAGTGCAGACTGGCTCCGCACACGGATGGTCGAGATAGAACAACCCAAGCAAAAGTTGACTGAAAGAGCGGACTGTGTTTGCGTTGGAGAGAAAAGTTGCACCAAGACGGGAGAGCGCTCCTGGTCGACCTTGAGACTGGGGCGGCGGAGGAGATGATGGGTCGGTTTAAAGGCCAGGAGTGGATGGCGGCCGTGGCCGTGGAGATAGATTGGCCGACATTGTTCTTGTCTCGTCTTAGCGGGCAACGACGATGCTACACTCATGGAGAGGTTCTACGGACTACACTTATGGATGCCATCCGCAAGTTCCCCCGCTACATCTGTAAGCTTCGTCTCATGACAAATCGTTTGTAAATATATACTTCCTTCGTTTCAAAATAGATAAGCCAACTTTGTACTGACTTTAGTAGGGAGTATATAGGTGGATAGTAGTGTGCGCGGAGCTGTTAGAACTTGGAGCATTGACAGAAACTGTATTTGGTATGTGGCCATGGTTTGCTTGAACTGGCTGAAGACGTAAAGACTCTTGAGTATCTCAAAAAAAGTGTGGGACTGGCTAAACACATGTCAGTCGATTTGCAAGGATTAATTTGAGGTGTTGGATGACAAACGAACGGTGATGCTCATGTCTTCTTCCTTACGGAAACAAATCACGGGATCTTCTTCCTCCCGGTTCTTGCTACCATCGGCCGGGCTACCTGCTGCTGCTGCCCGCAGCCGGCGACGCTCTCGTGCAGCCTTGCCCCATCGCCCTCACCCCAACAGTGCCATCCCTCTAGCCTCGGCGCTGACGAAGATTTTCTCTGACGAAGTTGCACCACCGCCGTGTTGATGCCCCCACCACCACCGTTCTTCCGCCCAAGCGAGCTCCTTCCTTCCCACCGGCGAATTTCAAAATCGACCGACCCAAAGCAAAAGATCAGTCGACTGACATTTAGCTATTGTGAAAAAATATACTCAAGCAGCGAACAATTTTCAATAAAGAGCAAATCTCAGTTTTTAACACATCTTCTGACATTTTTGGCACAAAATTGTATAATTGACATCTCCACTAGACAGAATGTGCTAAAAATAAATAAAAATGAACGGCTGAAGATGTGGAAGACTTGAGAATCTAAAAATAGTGAGCTGAAGTGGTGAACAATTTCATAAGAAAGGCTACAGGGCAATCCATTTTCCTAAGAAGGAACATGGTCGGCGAATGTTATCCCATTCAGGCTTTGTTCGGTTACACCTCTGCCCACAGGGATTGAAGGGGATTTGGGGGGATTTGACTTGTAGGAGATCTAATCCCCCCTCAATCCCTGCCAAACCTCTTCAATTCCCTGTGAACCGAACGTAGCCTCAAGAGGAAGACGTTGGCGGAACAACTAACTGCATGCAGGCGGCGAATTCTTCGCTGCAGTTCCCTAACAGTAACAGGAGCAGTGATGTACTGACATGACTGCACATGCTAGCTGTGATTATACTACGTAGTGCTACCACCTTTCCTTGGATTCCCGACTCCTCGGGTTATTGTGTATCCGCCGTTCCGGCCTGATTCGCTTCAGCTGCTAGCTTCTCGACTCTCAGTCCAGTCCTCCACAGAAGAGGAGGGATCTGTGCATGCGAGCAGGTAACCATCATATGCAGCGCACTACAGGTGCATAAAAACAAGGCAAAAAATTTGTCATTTTCATTGAACAAGAAGGAGTATTAGGGGTCTTGGCAAAAGACCAAATACAACATAGAGAAAAGTATATTTTGTGTCCCTTAACTTTTGGCGAAGTCTAAATTTAATCCCTCAATTTCTAAACCGGACAACTTGCATCCCCAATTCTTGAAACCGGACAAGTTTCGTCCCTCAATCCAACCAAAGCTGTTTTTGTGCTGACTTGCGGTTTTGACTGGTTCTAGTCCATGTGGCAATCTATTTTTCTCCTTTGATTTATCTCTGTTGTGGGCATTCTATCAAGCACTTGGCGTGCAAGGTCTGGAGCTGCTGGCTATGGTTTGATTTTGGAGGAACAGAACCACGAGCGAGTCGATGCTGCAGTCCATGGCCACGTTGACCAGTGACGCCGTCACCGCCGTTCCATATTCATTGCCGGAGGACTTCATGGGGAAGACAATGGGGCCTGTGTGCCCGGTGGCCTAGCGCACGACCCGGACCTGTATACACACGCATATAGCTATGTATCATGCCCACGGCATGCACATGCACAAGGAAAATAAACATGCAGCTAAACTAGCTAAGGTCGTGTTTGGTTGCCCGCATTAGGTCCAGCCTGGTCCGCGCGGGAAGAAAGTGGCCCGTTTGGTTGCATGCGTTTACTGTGCGACCCGCGTGGCACGAACCTTAAAGCACACTTGGGCCTGGCTCGCTTGAAACACTTAGATCGGCAGTTTCTAGCGAGCCAGGCTGAGGCGAGCACACAAGGTGGGTCACTTGCACGAGGGGAGATGGGAGGGATAGGAGCTGGTATGCAGCCTGCTTATCTTCTCCTACCTCCAGTAACCTTCCCTCTAATTCTGTTCTTCCTAACCCCTTCCGATCTACATAACGGTGCTTCGATTCGAGGTAAGCTCTACACGAAAAAATGTTTATCTAACATGGCGTTGTGCAGTCTTGAATGCGCGGAGCCTTTCGATTGCGTCGATGGTGCAGTGTCATGGTTTGGTCTCGGCTAACTGATTGCGTTCGACTTCTCGTGGAGTGCTCTTTGTTGTGTACTGTTGTGTTGTATTTCCCTCCCTGTTCTCCATGTATGTGTGTTGTGGTGTGTGTTGTTTTTTGCTTATCTCCTCCTCTGTGTCCCCTGTAATTCTGGTTCACTTGAACCTATCTTGCGACGGGCTGCAAAGCTGTTGACACACGAATACGTCACGTGTACCCTCGACGCCGGGGGTGATGCACCGCAGCTCACGTCAAAGGAGACCCGACCGACAGCGTGATATGTAGGACAGTCGACGGGCGCTTTTGTAGACCCGAAACCTCACACCCCCGGGAGGGACCCCGTCAGGGAGTGCGACGGTAAATGGGCTTCCCTAGGTCGATTCGCTCGCCTCTAGGGCCTCGGGATTCGCAGCTCTCAAACTTGAGGAACAGTGAAGAACGAGAGAGAAAAACGGTGGAGAGATAAAACATAGATGAAAAGTAGTATATTGATTTGTTCGATTGTGTGTTGTTCCAATCGGCCGTCACCCCTGACATATATAAGAGGCGGCTAGACTTCCCGTCAAGCAAAGGATTCATCTAGGCTTTCCTTACAAGAAAATTACATCAATCCACGTCCTACAGTTCTATTTTCAGTCCAACCCGGATTCAGCCCGAATCTGTCCCACACTTCTGTCCTGCTTCTTGCGCGGGCCGTAGAAATCGCATACTAACTCGGATGGAGTCGAGTTCAACATCAAACTTGTCCGCCTCGATGATATGCATAATACAAGGTGTGCCACTTCTCCTTTTAAGGCCATCTTTATGACTTTGAGGGCCCATCTTTAAATGTGGGTCGGATACATTTATGCAGTTTTCTGAACTGTCCGAGTATTGTAACAATTCTGCAGGCCGTATACTATCTCCGATGATGATGACTCCAAAAACAAAGTTGACCGTTTCGATGATAAGCACAACTTGTGTGTAGAACTCTTTTTCATCCGAGGTCACCTAAATAACCTTTCGAGCCCATCTCCAACTTCTGGTCAGATTAACTTTGACAGCCTCCACCTCAGCAAGCTTTCCACACCGGCAAGGTTTCTGCCCCGGCAATCTTTCACACCGGCAAGGTTTTATCCCGGCAAGGCTTCTACCCCGGCAAGCTTTCACACCGGCAAGCTTCCACGCCGGCGAGCTTTCCACGCCCGGCAAGGTCTCCACCCCGGTAAAAATAGTAAGCTGAAGTGGTGAATAATTTCATAAGAAAGGCTACAGGGCAATCCATTTTCCTAAGGAGGAGCGTAGTTGGCGAATGTTTTCCCTTCAAGAAGAAGACGCTGACATCCTAAACAAAAGACGCTGACTGAACAACTAACTGGAGGCGGTGAATTCTTGTAAACAAAAGTACAAAAATAAAAGCAAAAACAGAAAATAGAAAACGTAAAAAAAACAGGAAAAAGAAGCTGTGGCCTCCCGCCGTAGTGGTCAACGTAGCACGCAGCTGACTGGTGGAGGGCTGCAGGACGAGGTCCACCTCGCCAGCGGGGCAAGTCGGCCGGCCCGGCGGCCGGGGTGGAGGGGATTCGAACTCCCGATCCAGATAGCTATTGTGAAAAAGTATACTCACGTAGTGAACAATTTTCAGTAAAGAGCAAATCCCAGTTTCTACCACATCTCCACTAGACAGAATGTGCTAAACATAAATAAAAACGGATGGCTGAAGACGTCGAAGACTTGAGAATCTAAAAAGAGTGAGCTGAAGGGAAGATATCAGGTGATACCATGTGTTAGGTGATACCATGATACGAGCTTCTAGGAGCTGTTGGATCTCAGATCCGACGGCCACTAGTAGAAAACGGGGCAAACGTCACAGGGCAGTTTTCACATTAGCCCCGGTTCAGTCACGAACCGGGACTAATGTGAGCATTGGACCCGGTTCGTGAGCCCAGGGGGCCGTCCGGGGCCTCGTGGGTATTGGTCCCGGTTCGTATGGACCCTTTGGTCCCGGTTGGTGGTATAAACCGGGACCAATGGGCCACGCTCCTGGCCCACCACCCTTTAGTCCCGGTTCATACCACAAACCGGGACTAAAGGGCGCGGCCAGTGTTTAGTCCCACCTCGCAAACCGAAGGGGGCTCACACCAGTTTATAAGCCCTTCCCTCTCTGCCTTTTAAAGTGAAAATAGATGCCCTTATACAGGAAATTTGACCTAAATTCATAGTAAATTTCATAGAAATTTATTATGAATTTAGGTTGAATTTTCTCTATAAGCGCATCTATTTTCTTTTTTTTATATTTATAAAATAAATAAACCTTAATAAAATAAATAAAACTAAATAAACCTTAATAAAATAAAATAAAATAAACTATAGTAACTACAATAAATAAACCTTAATAAATTAAGTAAAAATAGCAGCAGTAAAATAAATAAAAATAAAATGCGTCTGAAAGAGATTGTCCGTTTTGTAGTGCATCCAGTTTATGCCGTAACCCTCTCAACTTTCTTGCACATGCTATGTGGATGAAATGATGATATCATGCCAACTTTCAACCTTTTCATTTGAAATGCTTTTCAATTTTAGGGTCTTATAGCTCAAAATAATTAGTAAATGCATGAAAAATAACAAATGAAGTTAGAAAGGATTGACAAATGATGATGTGGCTTTGAATGGTGCATTTTGAACACACAAAAAGTCAGGAGTTCAAATAAGTTTTAAAAAATGAAATCCCTTTGTAACAGACGAGTTTCCGGATGAAATCCTGATACTTTGAAAGAGATTGTCCGTTTTATACACGAAGTGCATCCAGTTTATGCCGTAACCCTCTCAACTTTCTTGCATATGCTATGTGGATGAAATGATGATATCATGCCAACTATCAACCTTTTCAGAGTTCATTTGAAATGCTTTTCAATTTTAGGGTCTTATAGCTCAAAATAATTAGTAAATGCATGAAAAATAACAAATGAAGTCAGAAAGGATTGACAAATGATGATGTGGCTTTGAATGGTGCATTTTGAACACACAAAAAGTCAGGAGTTCAAATAAGTTTTAAAAAATGAAATCCCTTTGTAACAGACGAGTTTCTGGATGAAATCCTGATACTTTGAAAGAGATTGTCCGTTTTGTAACATGCCATTGGTGGCACGAACCGGGACCAATTCCACCCTTTGGTCCCTGTTGGTGCCACGAACCGGTACTAATGAGGCTGTGGCCCCACGAGCACCTTTAGTACCTGTTCGTGGCACGAACCGGTACTAGAGTTTCTTACTAGCTAAGCAGTTTTTTAGTCCCACCTCGCTAGCTGAGAGGCACTAGGAGCGGTTTATAAGCTCTGAGTGCAGAGACGATGAAGAAGAGGCGCAATGCTCACGTTGCTTAGCTTCAAGCCTTGAGGAATAAGGTAGACTGTTCGAGCTATGTGCAGTGCAGTCTACACTATTCCGAAAGGCTTCAAGCAAATCAACGCGCATTGCGCCTCTTTTTTATTTTTAATCATTAAAAGCAAAATGAATTTTCATAAAGAACTTTTTTTGATAGAAACTTTAATAGCAGAAAGAATTATCATAAAGTAAAATAAATAAGTAATTAGAAACAAAATAAAATAAAATAAATAAGTTTTTTGTTGTAAGTAGAAATAAAACAAAATAAATATAGCAAAAAAGAAAATAAAAAAACTAAATACAGCAAAAAGAATTTTCATAAAGAACTAATGGCACTAATAGAAAGTTTATATGTTTTCTAAAACTAATGGCACTAACAGACAGTTTATAATTTTGCTGACCTAAAAGCAAAAAGAATTAAAAAATAAAGCAAAAAACAAAAGAAAATAAATAATGCAAAAAATTTAAAAAACTGCCACCTATTGGGCCACCACGGCCTGAATACGACTAGAAACCCAACCTGGGCCAGGATTCAGGCCCACAGACAGCACAGTGTGACATTAGGCCCGTAAGCCTGCATTTGAGAGGAGCTCGAGAGGGCAGCCGCAGTGGGGCTTATAAACCACTCCGAGCACCTCTCAACTAGCGAGGTGGGACTAAACTTTTGGCCGCGGGCAGCGCAAGGCCTTTGGTCCCGGTTGGTGGCACCAACCGGGACCAATGCCCCCCTTTAGTCCCGGTTGGTGCCACCAACCGGGACCAAAGGCCTCTGCTTCCCGCCCTTTGCGCTGGTGAAAAGAGGCCTTTAGTCCCGGTTCCAAAGGGTGGAATTGGTTCCGGTTGGAGCCACCAACCGGGACCAAAGCCTTTGCTATATAAGTAGCACTTTGGAAATTTGCGGTGTTCCATCGCCAGTGTCCCCCCGCCCGACGACGCCGCGAGCTCGATCTACGCCGCCAGGCTGCCCCGTCGTCGTCGCCGTCGCCCGTGCCCTCGAGCCCACGCCATCGCCCGTCGCCGTCGTCCTCCGCCCCCCGCCGCCGTCGCCGTCGGCATCCGCCGCGCGCCCCCGAGCCGTCGCCCCGTACGTCACCGTTGCCGCCCTCCGCCCCCGGCCCGCCGCGGTCGCCGTCACCCTCCGCCACCCACGCCGTCGCCCTCCGCCACCCTGTGAGCGCCGCCCCGATCCCCTCCTCCTCCTCCCTGTAATATGGATGTGTAGTTAGATTTGTGTAATTAGATTTGTATGTGTAGTATTAATTTGGATGTAATTAGATTTGTATGTGTAGTATTAATTTGGATGTGTAGTTAGATTTAGATGCTGTAATTAGATTTGTATGTGTAGTATTAATTTGGATGTGTAATTAGATTTGTAATTTAGTTGTATTAATTTGGATGTGTAGTTAATTAGATAATTTAGTTGTTGTAATTTAGATGTATTAATTTAGATGTGTAGTTTAGATTTTTTTGGTGATATTATTATTGAATATGCAAATGTTTGTATGTTCATATGCAAAAAATATATCAATTTTTTCATAGAATTTTTATGATTTTTTCTGTTGTAATTTTGTTCATAGAATTTTTATGATTTTTTTTGTTCATAGAAATTGTGGATGATCAAAGTCATTTATGTATGTTCATATTTAGAAGAAAAAGAAGGAGAGAAAAAAGGAAAATAAGAAGGAGAAGAAGAAGAGAAGAAGAGAAGAAGAGGAGAGGAAGTAGAGGAGAAATAAATAAGAAGATGAAAAAGAAGAAAAAAAAGAGTAGAAGAAGAAGAAATAGAGGAGAAGAAGAAGAAATAGAATTCTTCTCCTCTTTTTTTCTTTTTTTTTTCTTCGATCTCCTCCTCTATTCCTTTCTTCTTCTCCTCTTTTTTTGCGTCTTCTTCCTCTTCTTATTTTTTATCGGGTATGTCGTTGTCGATATATGTACCCCCCTCCCCGATAACTTTTAGTAAGTACTACCTAGAAAGTGTTTAATAGAATTAGTTAGAAAAATAATAGAACTAGTTAAACTAGCTAGTTTATTTTTAGTAAGTACTACTTTATTCTATTTATAGTAAGGAAATTAATAGAACTAGTTTGTTTTTTTAGTTAAAGCAATTATTCCCGCATCGACGTCGACGATGCCTATCCCGCATCCTCGTCGTCGACTCGGCGGAGGAGGCCGGCTTGATCAGAGGGGCCATGTCCGGGACTGGGCTCCGCCGGGCTGGTTTTGGGAGGTGCTACCTTCCGGTGGGCGTAGGTTGGTGAGGAACCAGCCCGTCGTTGACCCGATCCTTGTTTGGTGGCGCTCGCGTGGGCCAGTGACGGTGCCGAGGCTTCCGGACACCGCGGAGGAGGTACGTCACCGTGTCAACGAGGAGGACCAGCACGTCCGTCGCTACATGGTTGCGTTGGAGGGCAGGTTCGACAGTACCTGGCAGGTTCTTCAGAGATCTCACTGGAGCTATGATCCTGTGATGGTTCCGTCCCTTTGGGTGTCCACCGCCCGCGCCGATGTCCGTCGGGCGCTACTGTTCTAGCTGTACTAGCAATGCTATATGTATGATAGTATTCGAGGTGTATTAGTGATAATATTCGGCGATGTACGGACGCATGGAGATAATGTAGTTTTGCTTATAATTGAATGCATCCTAATTTGGATACTACTTTATTTTGTGATTTGATTTTGCTTATTGAATGCTCAGAGTGGAAAACTACTCCGATCCTACTTTGAATGCTAAAATTGGAGAGCACTATGATTAGTTGATAGCTTATAGGGTTTTTGTTTTCGCAAAAGTCTAGGAGCCCCGGCCCCCTGGCCCCTCCATCATCCCCGCCGTCATCCCCGTCACCGCCCCCTCCGACATCGAGGTGAGACCAGCCAAATTCTCTTTTAGAAAGATAATTAAACGATATTTCGGGTTGACTGTAAGTCTGTCGAGTCTCCACCATATATGAGAGGATGAAGAATCCCGACTGTGTTGTCGTGGGGGTAGCTTCTCCTTCGTTCCCGTGTGCTAGACAATTTGGTGTAATGCACTCGAGAACGAAAGGAGGAGCTACCATCACCGACGGTCGCAAATGTCAGAGAGGAATCAGTGAGGGAGAGTTCCACCATATATATATGAGAGGACGAAGAATCCCGACTGTTGTCGTGGGGGTCGCTTCTCCTTTGTTCCCGTGTGCTAGCTAGACATTTTGGTGTAATGCACATGGGGACAAAGGGAGGAGCGACCATCACCAACGGTCGAATGTATACACCACGTGAGCTGAGAGTTTTCAAGAAAAGACTCGACAAACCGATAGTCAACCCGTGATGAATAATAATGATCTAACTTAGGTTTTTTAGTACATATATTTAATTGTAGATGTTTAATATTTGAATTATATATGAACATAGGAAATGTCGTACTCGGACGACGAAAGTCTCCCGGGGGAGTGCGACTGGTGCCACGACGACCGAGGTCAGTGCGACAGGCCTCACCTGGACGAAGATCGGCGCTTCAGTATTAAGCTGGAGGAGACGTTCGATGTTGAAACGGTACGCAACGACGACAAAGTGTTATTTTTTCGTAATTAAGCACGACTTCAACTATTTCAACGTGTACTTTTCATCTTTTACAATTCGGCTAGCTTATCCCATACCATGCAAGACGCTACGTCTTGGAGAGGATGGGTTTTGAAGACCATGAAAGTATGGAAACAAAGAAAATTCACCTAAGGACCCATCATGATATAGATTTTGAAGTAAAGCTGTATAATTTTGAGAGCGTAACCCATTTTGGTTGCAAAAATTGGGAAGCATTTTGCAAGATGTATGGTTTTGATGAGGGTATGCTTGTCACCATGGATCTTGGTGATCCTGACATCGAGCAAGACAATATGAACATTTGGGTCCTTGTTGATACGCCTCCAATTCTACCGCTATGTGAGTTTCTCAAACATAGTTATTAGCTAATTTATATTGTTCATTTCAAAATAGTTGACAGCTTATTTTCATTGACAGCTTATTTTGATTGTTCAAACAATGTGCGGAACATGATAGACAGAACCTACTACACCGATGGCTCTGAGTTAACTTATAAGGAGAAAACTCATCTGGTCGGATTTTGTACTGATATTGAGAATTACAATATCTACAATCAAACTCCTCATCATTATGGTCCTCCATACGTGCCACTAGTGCACGTGGTGAACTACGGTAACTACTATGGAGATACCCTGGTAAGATTTCTTACTATTACGACATCCGTGCATATTTTGCATAGTTCTAAAACTAGTGCATTATCATTGCTAACTATGAAGTTATTACTATGTTTTTCAACAGATAATCCCAGAGGATTGTGTGCCTCATTTGATGTATCAGAATGGTAGGCTTGATGTTTTGAATATACAACCAGGTCATCCTACGAATCTCAACTGTCCATACCGGATTTCTAAAAGAAGTGGAGACATGCAAATCAAAGAATGGAAAAAATGTATGGACAGTCGCAAGGAGCTTCTTGGAAGCAAAAGGAAGCGAGGCGCAAGAATTGGAGACAGGATGATCTCCATTCTCCATAATGGAGAGTCAGGGTCTATATTGTTTTATGCTATTTTACCTTAAAGAGGGTATTTCGGTCCTACCTAATACTGATGATCATGTGCTAAGAACAATTAAGTAGGGTTGGTTCGATGACTGTGAGGATGATGATCGTATGACTTGTTAGTAATAACGAGTAGAAGTTGTATGATGATGCTTAGTAGGACTTGTTATTATATATGATGATGCATGATGCGTGCATGAAGTGTTATTATATATCAGCGGGTGAAATGAACATGGATTGGATTGAAGTGAAGGCAACATGCATGTGGTGCGTGTCGAAAGTAGTACAATCCAAACTTGATCAAGTCCGGATTAGTATTACTTTCGACATGCACCACATGTTGCCTTCACTTCAATCTAAGCCATGTTTAGGCATAGCAGTACGTAGCGTTGGTAAACCAAGCACAGAGATATAAGAGAGGACACTTCTCTCTAATAGCTGCCTAATAACAATCTAAATTAACCCCCCAAAACCCCCAACCCCCCCCCCCCTTTCAAAAAAAAAAACAAAAACCTCAGGTCCTGCCAGGTGCTGACGCGTGGATGCCTATTGGTCCCGGTTGGTGCCACCAACCGGGACCAAAGGCCCTCCTGCCTGGGCTCCCCGCACCGGCCACGTGGACGGCCTTTAGTCTCGGTTCGTGTAAGAACCGGGACTAAAGGGCTAGGGCATTAGTAACGACCCTTTAGTCCCGGTTCCTGAACCGGGACTAAAGGCCCTTATGAACCAGGGTAAAAGCCCTGTTTTCTACCAGTGGGCTCCCGGGAGTTCTTGAGCATTTTGCAAAAAAGTCATCCGGGAGTCCCAAAATTTCGCGTAGGTACAACAGACTTTCGGGAGCCGTTGGATCTCAAGCCCGTATCACGGTATCACCTAAGTGCTGGTAGCACCTGATATTTTCCCGTGAGCTGAAGTGGTGAGCAATTTCATAAGAAAGGCTACAGGGCAATCCATTTTCCTAAGGAGGAACATGGTCGGTGAATGTTATTCCCTTCAACAAGAAGACGCTGACTGAACAACTAACTGCAGGTGGCGAATTCTTCACTGCAGTTACCTAACAGTAACAGGAGCAGTGATGTACTGACATGACTGCACATGCTAGCTGTGATTATACTGCGTAGTGCTACCACCTTTCTGCCGACCCATAACCGAACCACCGTACTTCGGTTTTTTATTGATGTGCATAGCTAGGATCATTGCAAGATCCTCCTCCTCTTTCATATCAAATTCTTTTTCGGAAGAATCATACGATGAACTCATCTACAATGTTTAATTTAAACTAGGCTATAAAAACTACAAACAACATGCACCAAATTCATGTAAAAAATGTGAAGTTGAAGCAATACATACCTTGCGGGCATTTTGTCGAACACTTTGCAGGCGCCGAGCGGCAGTGGGCGGCCGGGCATTGTTCGTCGGAGGACTGCCGCGCGCGACGGGCGGCGGTGACTAGAGAGACGGGGGAAGCCGCGGCGGCGCGGGGATAGGCCGGGAAAGCGCCGGAACGATCGCCGGAAGAAATGGGGTCGCGCGGGCGGCGGCGGTGGCGCCAGCGGCTAGATGGGGTAGGTGGAGTTACGAGCGAGCGCGCGGGAATAGGCGCAGCGAATAAGCGGCGCGCGATGGCGTTTCGGGCGACGCGCTGAACTGGATATGCCGCGCGCGCGGTTTTTGCGCCTCCGCTGAAGCGCCCGGAACGGTAGCGCGCGCAAAAGACACTAATTTTTCAGCGCGGCGGTTGGAGATGCTCTGAACCACCTATGCATATGCATGGTCGGTTCCTGTACAGTCCACGCGCCTCTCTCTGCTGTAAATGTAACAAAACAGCAAGCATCGAAGCAAAAATACCGGCAGCAGATAGCACTCGCGCACGCGGCTGGCCGGGCCGGGCCGAAAGTTAGCTCCCCGTTTTCTCTGGTGTCCAGCTTGGTAATAGTAGTAAAAGCGAAAGGCAAGGGCGCGTCCTGCGAAGACTGGCAAATTTAACAATTTTAATCTTGGGATGAAATCATTTCACAGAATGAACTGGTTGCGAAACTATTTCACTCCCCTGACCTTTTTGTGTAGCGCCCACCACGCCGGCGCCACACCCTACTGTGCAACGCCTCACAGATAGGCGCTACACGGCCAGCGTCGCACCCATATGTGCCCAAGTCAGCGTGCAGCGCCTGAGAGCTAGGCGCCACACTACACAGGGTAGCGCCTGGTTCCTGGGCGTTGCACTAGTGCAGCGCCTAGCTCCTGGGCGTTGCACTAGTGCAGCGCCTGAGAGTTAGACGCCAAGGGTCAGCCGCGTGAAATAGTTTTACGGACAGTTCATTCTGTGATTTGATTTCGACTATAGGTCAAATTTGTCAAATTTGCCGCGAACACTATCGGGTCGGGCACGCACGCACGCGGCCGCGCCGATTCAATCGGCGCTCCACGCACGCTGACAGCTGTGGGTGCTCGAGGGCATCGGGCTAGTGCCTTTTTGGCTCTTTCGTCGTGCCTCGTGCGTGCTGTGCCATGGATCTTCCTCACAGATGCAGATGCTATCGCCCACGTCTGCTACCTGCTAGTGTACTTAGAGCATGGTTAATAATATAGCAGCTGCTGGCTATAAGTCAGTGCCATGTCATTTACAGCCCATCTTATAGCCAATATGTACAATAGTAGATTAAAAAAATGTACTATTTTTTTATTATGTGGCCCACCTTTCATTCTCATAAAGTGCCTAGGAGCACGTGCTAGAGCTGACTTTTCACGAAGAGCCCGCTTACCTTCTCTCTCCTTTTCTCTTTCCTCCAACTAAGTAGAAATATACTAGTTTAATCTTTATAGCCCGCTGAGTCAGCTCTATTATACTTGCTCTTATCTGGAATGAATTGAACTAGAGGGATACGTGCGCTTTGCCGCGTCGGGAACACAGACGTGTGACATCTATATCTATCAACCATTGTTTTCTGTTTGATGCATTCAATGTGATTGGATTGCTCTATCAATTTTGACCCAACGGAAAGTCTTTCTATTTTGCAGCAGTTATTTTCTCTGTGTGATATCCAGGTTTTGTGGTAACTGGATCATCAGCGTGAGTCAGCTGTAGTCTAGGAATCCAAATCGCAGAGACCAGACGTCAAATGCCCTAGCAAGATTCGATTGTATATTTTGGGAAAAAAATGCACTGTTCTGACTATATGATGTACTTCCTCCGTCCCAAAAAAATTACAGTTCATTAGACATAATTTGTACTCTTTCCATCCGAAAATAAGTGTCTCTTCCTGCTGCACTTCGTCCCGTGCCACGCCCGCGACCACCACTCGCCCCCGACCTCCATCCACTTGGCCGTGTGTGACCTGCTTGCCGGCTCGTGTGAGGTGCTCCCCCATTGCGGCACAAGTCGATCTATGACGGGGTCGAACTGGCGGGCTCTGGCATTCTAGCGGGGGCGGACTTCTGCTCCGGTGGGCAACAACAGCGGTGGCCATTGCGGGGCTTCTCAGCCCTATTCAAAGTGCTACTCATCGGCGGCAGCTACGATGGAGCGAGGCACTACCTTTACACGTTCTCGTCCGATTAGCGGAGCTGGAGCGTGCCCAGCAGCTTCCTGGACTGTGTGAAGCACCACAATGGCTTAATGATGGCCCAACAGAGCGCCATTGTGCGACGGGGCACGGCGCACTGGCTCTGCTGGGACTTTTCAGACATGTACAGCGTCGACGTGAACATCGAGACCGGCCGATCCTCCTTGGCGAATCTTCGCGTCCCCGTTGGAGCACGCTACTACTTCCTCCCTTACAGTACGCCGAAACTTGCCGTCGGCGTCGACGGGGCGCTCCAGCTAGTCTGCCTGCACATCGTAGAGACCTGGACACGACAAGACGGCCGGGATCAGAGTGTCGATAGCGGGAGTGCAGACTGGCTCCGCACACGGGTGGTCGAGATAGAACAACCCAAGCAGAAGTTGGCTGAAAGAACGGACTATGTTTGCGTTGGAGAGAAAAGTGGCACGATGCTCCTCGTCGACCAAGACGGGAGTGCGTTCCTGGTCGACCTCGAGACCGGGGCAGTGGAGGAGATGACGGGTCGGTTTAAAGGCCAGGAGTGGATGGCGGCCGTGGCGGTGGAGATAGATTGGCCGGCCTTGTTCTTGTCTCGTCTTAGCGGACAGCGACGATGCTATACTCGTGGAGAGGTTCTACGGACTACATCCGCAAGTTCCCCCACTACATCCGTAAGCTCCGTGTCATGACAAATCGTTTGTAAACATAGGTGGATAGTAGTGTGCGCGGAGGTGTTAGAACTTGGAGCGGTGGGTGAATGAAAACTGTAGCGCCTGCCACGGGCAGCCACGCATTGCTTGGTTCCACGCGTCACGTGATCCCGGCAAGAGGAGCATGGTTACCATCCTAAACAAAATGGGCAGGTAGCAAGTTAGTCCTCGGAACCAACTAACAGCACCAGTGTGAAGTTCAGAGAAACACTAGCATGCAGAGAGTGTTGGTCAGTACAGTCAAAGATTCAGCACATGACACCCCTGTCCTGGTTTTGGTTTGGTTGCGGCGGGGGATGAACCCCTGCTTCAGGTCGTCCCTCCTCCTCCTCCTCCTATTCCCCAAAAAACAAGACCAACAAAAAGAGGGAATCGCTCCTGGCTCGATCGGTCTCTCTCGTTTCATGGACGGACGGACGCTTCCTCTCTCTTTCTTTCTTTCTTTCTTTTCCGCACATTTTCTTTTCACCTCTCTCTCCCTCTCCTAAAAAAATGACTCTTCCAACTCTGAACTCATAAAAAAAACACTGTGACTATCTCAATCTTTTGTAACCCAAAAGACCTTTGATTCAGCCAAAGCGGAACAAACAAATCCAAACCAGCAGAGGGGGGGGGGGGGGGGGGGGGGGCCTTCAATGGATGCGGCCGGCTGTTGCATGGACTCAGAACTCCGTCTCGGCGTCGCGACCTTCGTCTTCTGCGAGAAGCAAAGGATAAGAAGAACAACAACAACAAGATCTCCCCTCAGTCACTCACAAGGGAAGCATCGCCTCTCGCCTTTGCCCAAGCGCCAAGTCCAAGTCGCATGCGCACCCCCGCACGCGGATGGATGGCTACTTCTTGTATATATAGATAATGTTGGCCCTACTACGGATCGATGAGGTGGCGCCTCGCTGATGGCATCCCTAGGGTCGCATTCATTTCGTTCTCTTTTACATGAAAAGGGATAATTAAGGGCTCCTCACGGACACGTCGTTCAATAAGGCTTCTTTCCTTCTTCCAAAATACTACTCCCTCTAGATGGATATGTATGTTAGTCACATGCACCGCTCCAAGTCGTCGTTTGGTTCCAATCAATAATTTTATTGATCACAGAAGAGAAGACGGAGATGAATTTTGCATGGTGACTGACTAGAGTCGCATTGAAATTTTGCAACGGAATCTTGATTTGGCATGGAATTTCTTATACTTAATCATCGTCACAAAGATACATCTCCTTTACTATGCTCTCTAGCTAGGATATACATCTTTAATACGAGCAACAAGCAAGATCAACTTATATTTTACTCAAACGTACACAGTCCTCTCTTCAGAATTCCAAAACCAGACGATCCAATCAGCGATAGGTTCGAAAAATCACATCAGATTGCTCACAACCACAACACGACAGTTTTGGAGCTCATAGAATGATTCGTTCATTCATTCATTCATTCATGCGCTCCAAAGGAAGAAGCATGATTTTTCAACATTCCAATGTCACCCATTCAAGAATACATGAATTGGAATATATAACAAGTGTAATCAGCGAAACATATGTCAGAAAGGATTTCTAAAAGACAACTTATTTCCATCTATCTAGTAGCCGGCTGCTATTTCCATTTTTCTCCTTAGCACAGATACATAAACAGCCAATTTTTAGGCCTCAGACCCCTGCTTTACCGTGAAAGCAAAAGGCTCTAAAACGAAACATAATTCGCTTCCTGTATACAAACCCAATGCTAAAGGATTTATTTCAAAAAAGGCAAAATCTTGATGATCCTCCATTGCTTCCTGCAGTAGAAACATGATAGGGTACACCGCCAATCACTAGTATGCTCGATGTAGATAACTTCAGGGCTGTTTGGATGGTACCCCCGACCTGCCATGCCAATAATTTCACGTTGACCGATGGGGGTGGCGTGCATTTGGTTCACAACAAATATTTTGGGTCCCAGCAAAAATTTTGGTCGCTCGTTCAGTTTCTGCAGTCCGCGCGTGGGCGAGGCACTGGCGGCGAATTCCTTTACCAAAACATTGGCACGACCAATTTTGGCTCTTCATTTCTCTCTGGTAGCCCACCACACAGCCAAAATGCCAAACCACAAATTGGCTGGCTCCCATAGCGTCATACTGTTTCACAACAGCCACCTATCATTCTACTTGTATCAGTTTTAGTTTTTGCCCTACACATACCACCTACAAGGCACTCGCCTTGCCCAGTCCACAGCCGAGCCAACAAAGGCTTCTGTAGGCTTCTGTACGCAAGCAATGCCGCGTCGTTCCAGTCAAACTCAATAGCCTGAAATAGCAAACAAAACTTAATAAATGAAGGCTGGCTCGAGATTTGCACCCTTGCACAAACAAAGAAGATACATATCTACTCCCTCCGTTCCTAAATATTTGTCTTTCTAAAAATTTCGACAAGTGACTACATATAGAGCAACATGAGTGAATCTACACTCTAAAATATGTCTATATACATCCGTATGTGGTAGTCCATTTGAAATCTCTAAAAAGACAAATATTTAGGAACGGAGGGAGTAGTAAGAAGATATCTAGTAACATCACAAGGAAATTTATAAGAATGGAATAGAAGAATGGTCTTTAGGCAGGGGCAAGCATGATACATGATCACATAGACATGACAAGCATACATTTGAGGCAGGGGACAGATTCACTCTTACAGCAAGGACTAAACATAATCATGGTCACTAAAAAATGCTTGATGGATTCATCTAGCTCAAAGATGACTTCATTCCTGCCAGTAATGCCAACCGCACAGCCAAACCAAAAAGTGCTCACTACTCCCCAAACCAAAAAGTACACACACATCAATGATTATGATTCAACCGTAACAGGCAAAAAAAAAAATCTTTTCAGTATACAACATCTACCAGAAAATACTTTGTTTGCACCCAGGGACAAGTCGCCCCCACGCCGAAGCCCAACGAGAGGGTGGTATTCATCCCTCATTTCTTCCGCGGGCTAGGGTTTCCACTCCACCCTTTCGTCCGCGGGCTGATGTACTATTACGGGATTGACTTCCATGATCTATCCCCGAACTCCTTCCTCAACATTTCAGCGTTCATCGTCGTGTGTGAGGCCTTCCTCCGTATCCAACCCCACTTCGGGCTGTGGCTCAAAGTCTTCAACGTGAAGCCGAAGGTGTTGGATGGCCAGCACGCGGAGTGCAGAGGAGCCATGATGAGTAAGCTGTCCAATGTCTCCTGGCCGAAAGGCACTTTCGTGGACATTGTCAAGGAGTGGCAGAAACAATGGTTCTACATTACAGAACCCCGTGGCACCAACTGGGCCGCAGTTGCCAAATTCAACCCCGGTGCTCCAATGCGGCTCACCTCCTGGGTCTAGAAGAGCCCGAACTGGTGTTCGCTAGACGAGCTGACAGCGCTGCAGACGCACGTCCAGAGCATGGTGGACAAGAATGTCAAACTTGTCGATGTAATCCAGGTGATGCTAGTTCGCCGGATTCTCCCGTGCCAAAGCCGAAGCCTCCCGCTATGGAAGTTCAATCCGAAGAAGCACCATACCCTGACGAGGCTCTTCGAGACTTCTCACAAAGATGCCTGGAGGTTGCTCTTCAAGGGCAACGAGATACCACCAGCCACGGATTCGGACCGTGGGCATGATGTTAACCACCTCGCCAGCGAGGTATGTTATTTTTACCGCATCCCCTACTTGCTCGTTTCAAGGATGATGCCTAAGCTTTTATCGTCATTGTTTCTTCAGGACTGGATGGAGAGGGCGAAGCGGATCCAATGTCCGACTCCGCTGCCTGAAGAACCAGTCATCCCGCGTTTAGCGAAGATGCTGGTGCCGGCGCCCTACAAGGCGCCGGAGAAGAAGGCCACAGGGAAGGCCAAGGGAGGCCGGAATGGCCGCCGCCGCAAGGGCGCTTTGGACGCGACGTCCGAAGACAAGACTCGTTCCTCCGCCGCCGAAGACGACGACGATGAGGAGGAGGAGGAAAACAACCCCTCCCCTCATGAGGGGAAGAGGAAGAGGGCGGCCTCCACCATTCTGGAGGTGGAGGCGCCCAAGAAGGGGAAAGGCCCACTCGTGGGCAGCTCCGCATGGGACGTCGAAAGAAGTCTGGAGCAACGCCCCTGCACTAAGCCGCGGGCCGCATCGTAAGTGCTAGGACTTATACCCGCCCATAAAGTTTCTCCTCCTCATTGTATTGATATGATGGGTTATGATATTGCAGTCCGGCCCACAATAGCTCCCCGTGATCCTCATCAGGAGGTTCGCGCGATCCTCATCAGGAGGTTCGCTAGATTCCAAGGCGATGGCCAGCGAGTCACTGCCGGCCGTTCACTCCCCCAAGGCCAAGGACGACGCGGAGGTGCTGTCCCGAAGGACCGTTCCAGGTCGGGGAGAGGCTCGGGAGGCGCCAGAAGGTGAAACCCCCGTCGCTGGACACCAGGGGGAGTCAATCCCCATGAGGACTGGTGGGGAGGGCCGTATTCAGTTCGGCCCTCAGCCGGACTCGAGTCCGGAGACCGATGCGGCTCCGGAATCCGGCACGCAACCTCCTTCGAAAGAAGGGGGGATGCCTATTCCGTCGGTGACCCCTGTCCAACCAGGGGCACCGGATAATCTGCTGGAAGCGCTGCGAGGCGCTTCAATTGTGGATGAGCACCGTGCCCTTATGGGTACGGTAATTAAAAAGGTTCAGTCCGCCAAGAGCGGACTAACCGAAGCCTGCAGCAGCCTGCTGACAGGTTTTGAGGTAAGCGACGCAAAAAAGAGAAAATCCCAATATAGACAGTAGCCCCTGTGACACTGTCCGGTGTTCGGAAAGAAAAAGCCGGACAGAGGATCAATCTCCTATTGCAGGAAACTAACTAAATTTTTCTGAAATCTATGCACAGGCGTCGCTGTTGGACGCAGCCTCGTATGCTGCCGAAGTCTCCGGACTAAATCGGAGACTGGCGGAGGCCGAGGAGGAGCTTGGCCAGGTGAAGAGGCAGCTCCAGGAAAAACAAGGTATGTAATAACCTGTTATGTATTCGAAAAAGGTAAAATGATATGCATTGACTTAAATTCCATGATGTGTACAGAGGCGACGACCGAGGTCGAGGCCCTGAAAAAGGCCCTGGTGATACGTCTCCAACGTATCTATAATTTTTTATTGTTCCATGCTATATTATATTCTGTTTTGGACATTATTGGGCTTTATTATACACTTTTATATTATTTTGGGGACTAACCTATTAACCGGAGGCCCAGCCCAGAATTGCTGTTTTTTTGCCTATTTCAGAGTTTCGCAGAAAAAGAATATCAAACGGAGTCCAAACGGAATGAAACCTTCGGGAACGTGATTTTCGGAACGAACGTGATCCAGAGGACTTGGACCCTACGTCAAGACATCAACCAGGAGGGCATGAGGTAGGGGGCGCGCCTACCCCCCCAGGCGCGTCCTCCACCCTCGTGGCCCCCTGTTGCTCCACCGACGTACTTCTTCCTCCTATATATACCTACGTACCCCCAAACTTTCAGATACGGAGCAAAAAACCTAATTCCACCGTCGCAACCTTCTGTACCCATGAGATCCCTTCTTGGGGCCTGTTCTGGAGCTCCGCCGGAGGGGGCTTGGATCACGGAGGGCTTGTACATCAACACCATAGCCTCTCCGATGAAGTGTGAGTAGTTTACCTCAGACCTTCGGGTCCATAGTTATTAGCTAGATGGCTTCTTCTCTCTTTTTGGATCTCAATACAATGTTCTCCCCCTCTCTCGTGGAGATCTATTCGATGTAATCTTCTTTTGCGGTGTGTTTGTTGAGACCGATGAATTGTGGGTTTATGATCAAGTTTATCTATGAACAATATTTGAATCTTCTAAATTCTTTTATGTATGATTGGTTATCTTTGCAAGTCTCTTCGAATTATCAGTTTGGTTTGGCCTACTAGATTGATCTTTCTTGCAATGGGAGAAGTGCTTAGCTTTGGGTTCAATCTTGCGGTGTCCTTTCCCAGTGACAGTAGGGGCAGAAAGGCACGTATTGTATTGTTGCCATCGAGGATAACAAGATGGGGTTTATATCATGTTGCATGAGTTTATCCCTCTACATCATGTCATCTTGCTTAAAGTGTTACTCTGTTCTTATGAACTTAATACTCTAGATGCATGCTGGATAGCGGTCGATGTGTGGAGTAATAGTAGTAGATGCAGGCAGGAGTCGGTCTACTTGTCTCGGACGTGATGCCTATATACATGATCATACCTAGATATTCTCATAACTATGCTCAATTCTGTCAATTGCTCAACAGTAATTTGTTCACCCACCATAAATACTTATGCTCTTGAGAGAAGCCACTAGTGAAACCTATGGTCCCCGGGTCTATTTTCCATCATATTAATCTTCCAACACTTAGTTATTTTTATTGCCTTTTATTTTAATTTGCATCTTTATCATAAAAAATACCAAAAATATTATTTTATCATATCTATCAGATCTCACTCTCGTAAGTGACCATGTAGGGATTGACAACCCCTTATCGCGTTGGTTGCGAGGATTTATTTGTTTGTGTAAGTGCGAGGGACTCGTGCGTGGCCTCCTACTGGATTGATACCTTGGTTCTCAAAAACTGAGGGAAATACTTACGCTACTTTGCTGCATCATCCTTTCCTCTTCAAGGGAAAACCAACGCAGTGCTCAAGAGGTAGCACCTGGCCGAAGCTGAAGGGAAGGTTGTCAAGGAGCAGGCCGCTCGGAAGAAGCTCAAGGCCCGGGTCAACGAGGTCCAACAGGAGCTCCAAGACGCGGTGAAGAAGTGTGAGACCTTGGAGCGCGATGCGTCGGTTCAAGAGACCGAACTCGCCAAGGCTCATCAGAATGCGGAGACAGCCCGGATTGAAGCCCAGGACGCCCTCCAGGAGATCCAAGAGGCCAGGAAGATCGTGGCGGGTAAGGCATTCAGTATGCAAAGCAAAAATGTGAAGAGAAAATATCTTTTACTAACCCGGATTCGGAATTCTCCAGGGGCCTTTGCTGATCTGCCACGCAGTGTGGCCGACGCTGCAGAGTTCTTTCGAGCCGAAGAAGGAAGCTCCACGGAGAAGCTGTTCTGGTCGCAGTATCTTGTGCCAGAACATCCGGTGCCCTTCGGCGACCAGCTAAAACAGCTGGTCGAGCTGCATAGGGTGGCCGAACTGGCCATGAAGGATTTTATAATCCGGTTGTGGCTAGGGATGGCAATGGGTACCCATTACCCACGTACCCTGCGGGTAAAAACCCTATTAGGGTAAGGGTATGGGATTTTTTTACCCGTGGGTATATAAATAGGGAAATTTGGAACCCACCGGGTTGAGCGGGTATGGGTATGGGATCGTATTACCCATACCCACATACCCATGTACCCACAAAAAATCTATATGAACTCAAAATTATCTCTACAGTCTACA
Organism: Aegilops tauschii subsp. strangulata; assembly: GCF_002575655.3. Taxonomy (NCBI): domain Eukaryota; kingdom Viridiplantae; phylum Streptophyta; class Magnoliopsida; order Poales; family Poaceae; genus Aegilops; species Aegilops tauschii. The sequence goes on along the minus strand of NC_053041.3, from coordinate 553,166,534 downwards.
CTTTATCATGAATTTACGAACTCAAAAAGTATGACTATGTGATGCTATTTTGATGTATTGTTGTTTATTAAATGTGTTTTTGTTTATGATCTGATGTTGTTTATCAGTATGTGTTGTTGTTATAATCTGTTGTTGTAAATTATGATTATATTTTGTTGTTTATGACTAAGAGTTGTTCAAATTGATGCTTTGCAATGGGTAATTTTACCCGCGGGTACTCGTCTACCCTGCCGCGTAACGGGTATGGGAAAAAATTGTACCCACTCGCGGGTATGGGTAAGGGTGATGGGTAAGCTTAGGGGAGACGGGTAAGGGTATGGGGTGGCTCCACCCATACCCAAACCCTGCGGGCGCCATCACTAGTTATGGCCAGCCGAAGCTATACCCGGCAGTTACTTTGGCCTTGTGAAGCGACTGGTGGATGCCTGTCCTCGGCTGGACGTCGTCAAGCGGTCCATCTGCATCGAGGGCGCACGTCTGGCCTTCTCCTACTGCAAGGTTTGGTGGGCGAAGTTGGCCGCTGTCAAATTAGCGACCGAGGGGCCGCTGGAGGGCAAGGAGCACCACACACCCGAGCGATACTTCGGCGATGTCTTGGAGGGGTCCCGCATTGTTGCGGATCATTGTGCAAAAGACACTATCTATGAATGAATGTATTCGAGCTGCCCCTACTTTGTATGATAAAACAAAGTGATTGTGCAATATAATGCTTGTTATGTTTTTAAATTTTTACTTCCTGTGCGGCCGTGTTGTATGAAATCTTAGGGTTAACCAGTCGCCGGCTTCTGCCCCCACGTAGGTAGTACGGGGGTGTTCGGGATGGAATCTAAAAAATCTTAATCCAATTAGATGGTCCTTGAAGGAGTTGTTTAGCGCAACGAACCAGGCAACCAGACTATGCGGCTGTAACACCCTCACTTAGCCATAGGAGTTCGACAATAAAAACATGGGCGCAACCCCTAGTATCCGAACTAGAGTACTATAAGCGTCTGATCGAGAAGTACCAATCCTTCGCGTAATGCGGAAGAAATCTCCAACGATTTGCAACCTCCGAACAACTGACCGGCTCTCGCTGCACCATGACAGTCAGTTTTTGGCTTTCTCTACTGAGGTGCTCCTTTGGATAAACCAAGGCACAATCGCAGTAGTTCTCCCTTTACTACCTTAACCGATATAGCAGAACATAAGGTAGCAAGCACAGGAGCCGGGCAACCCAACTATTGACCAAAGACATGATTCAGAGCCAATGCATATAATGCTAAATTTGGGGTGCCGAACTATACTTATAAAAAGTGTTCGAACTTTTGTTGCCGTAGTGTGGGGTGCTGAGCAGCCCCTGGCAAACATGAAACACACCAAAGTGTACGAGTGCTATCTGATAAGGTTACCCACGGGAGGAAAGAAATAAAAAACAAAGGGAAACAAACAGGGTGCGAAAATAATAAGCTATGGCCCTGAAATTCGGGCCACGAACTGTTTCCATTGTAATTTGATTAATACGTCGAGGCGCATTTGATACAAGTAGTGCAATAAGTAATAGGCTATTTAACATTCCAAAACCAAGGGAGAGCTGCATGTGGGTCCTGGAAGACAGGTAGAGTTATCGTTAACGGAATCACCTAGAAAGTCCCCCATGTGTCTGCGTTTCTCGCCGCCTTGGTGTGTTTATCCTTCAAGAGGGCCGATGACCCGACCGCCAGATGGGGCTTGTAGAATTGAGACCTGAAAAGGAAACAGGTAAAAAGTGAAAGGATGTGTGTATCCGATGTCGGTTAAGCCGTACTGTGGATCACAAGCTAACTATGCCACTGTCGATGCCCATGGGATTTTGAGCGCGTAGTTATGTACGCGCGGCACGAATGCCACCACTTGACCGGGACTAGGACGGAGGCAGGATTGCTAGTCGAGCTCCTGACGAGCCGAGCTGTCCTGCTGCAGGGTAGTTCGGACCCTCTTAACGGTGTCCGTGGGCTCGGCAGCCGAATTAAGGTTCTGCTTGAGAAGGCCGCTCTGTACTTCTGCTGCTAAGGTAGCCGTGTGCTCTTCTGTACGGAGGGAGCGTTCCGTATTTCCATTGCCGTTATGATGCCGCGTGGACCGGGCATCTTGAGCTTGAGATAAGCATAGTGTGGTACTGCATTAAATCATGCAAATGCAGTTCGTCCGAGCAGTGCGTGATAGCCGCTGTGGAAGGAGACGATGTCGAAGATTAACTCCTCACTTCGGGATTTGTCCGGAGACCCGAAGACGACTTCTAGCATGATTGAGCCCATACAGCGGGCCTCGACACCTGGTATGACTCCTTTGAAGGTAGTCTTTGTGGGCTTGATCCGTGATGGATTGATGCCCATTTTTCACACTGTATCCTGATAAAGCAAGTTCAGGCTGCTACCTCCGTCCATAAGGACGCGCGTCAGGTGAAATCTGTCAATGATTGGGTCCAGGACTAGTGCGGCTGAACCGCCATGACGGATACTAGTCGGGTGATCCCGACGATCAAAGGTGATCGGGAATGACGACCATGGATTGAATTTTGGGGCGACTGGCTCTATCGCATAGACGTCCCTTAGTGCGCGCTTGCGTTCCCTTTTAGGGATGTGTGTGGCATATATCATGTTTACTGTTTTGACTTGGGGGGGGGGACTTCTTCTGCCCCCCTGTATTCGGTTGCTGGGGCTCCTCGTCGTCGTCCTTGCTTTGCGATCCCTTCTCCCTGTTCTCGGTGTTTAATTTGCCGGCCTGTTCGAAAACCCAACGATCTCTGTTGGTGTGATTAGCTGGTTCTGGGGTGCCGTGTATCTGGCACGGGCGATCGAGTATGCGGTCCAGGCTGGATGGTCCCTGATTGTTTCTTTTGTGCGGTTTCTTCCGCTGGCTAGACTTGGAGCCGCTGAATCCGGCGTTGACTGTAGTGTCGTCGGTATTATCACTATTGCTTCGGCGTTTGTGTCTGTTATGTCGGAGCTTTCCATTACTGTTCTTAACCTCAGAGGGCCTTCCTCGCTGGCTGTGTTTTTGCTACGAGCCAACCAACTATCCTCACCCGCACAAAAGCGGGTCATGAGTGCCGTGAGGGCTGCCATAGATTTTGGCTTTTCTTTGGCCGAGGTGGCGGGCGAGCCATTCATCGCGGATGCTATGTTTAAAGGCCGCTAGGGCTTCTGCATTCAGACAGTCAATCGATCTTGTTCTTTTTAGTTAGGAACCTAGTCCAGAACTTCCTGGCTAACTCCCCGGGCTGTTGAACTATGTGACTTAAGTCATCGGCATTTGCTGGCCGAACATATGTACCTTGGAAGTTGTCGAGGAAAGCTTCTTCCAGGTCCTCCCAGCTGCCAATAGAATCCTCAGGTAGACTGTTTAGCCAGTGTCAGGCTGGTCCTTTAAGTTTTAGTGGGAGGTATTTCATGGCGTGAAGGTCATCCCCGCGGGCCATGTGGATGTGGAGAATAAAATCCTCGATCCATACCGCGGGATCGATTGTTCCATCGTATGATTCGATGTTTACGGGTTTAAACCCTTTTGGGAATTCGTGGTCCATTACTTCGTCAGTGCAGCAAAGAGGGTGTGCGGCACCTCTATTTCGGGCCGCATCGCGACGTAGCTCTGATGGAGTCCGTCTGTGGTTTTCGGCCCGGGCGTAACTGGGTTTGTCATGCCCAAATAGATAGCCGTCCTTGCGCATCAAGGCGCGTTCTCACGATCCGTAGACCGATCTTGTATGTTCTGCTCTACTGTTTAGGTCTTGACGGAGGTCATATGTATAGCCCTGAGCTGTCTTATACGTGCCTTTACGGCGGGGTGGGACAGTTTGGTTTTCGGCTCGGGTTGCCGTTTTATCCCGACTGCGCGGTGGCCGATCAGCCGGATTGCGTGATGCTGGTGCAGGGTCCGACGCCTCATCGTCGAACTGAGGTAGTAATCTGCGCTTCGGGTAACTTTTGGCTGGGCGTTTAAGGCCGTATTCCTCGGCTGCCAGGACATCGGTCCATCTGTCATTGAGTAGGTCTTGATCAGCTTGAAGCTACTGCTGCTTCTTTTTCAGGCTCCTCGTAGTGGCTAATAGCTGAAGCTTAAAGCGCTCCTGCTCCAGAGGCTCCTCAGGCACGATGAAGTCTTCGTTGCCGAGGCTCACCTACTCCTCGGAGGGCGGACAGTAACTGCCGTCCTCCGAGTCTTCTTCTGTGGCCTGTATGTCAGGGCTGACATGCCCTGATTCCCGATTGTCCTGTTTGGCAGTTTGTTTATCGGGTTCTTCTGTGTCTTCGGTACCATCCGGAGTGTTGTTGTCTCCTGTACCGGTGTTGCTGTCCCTGCTGCGGTGGGATTTAGAGCGGCGCCGCTGACGCCGGTGCTTTGGTTGTGTTTTAGGAGGGTCCTCCTTTGCTGGGTTTTCCTTGTCGTCGCTGCTGTTATTTTTAGGCGAGTCTACCATGTATACGTCGTATGAGGAAGTGGCCATCCATCGTCCAGTAAATGGCAGATTTTGGCCCTGCTCCTCGTCGGCATCGTCGTCCATACCGTCGATGTCTTCGGAGCCGTAATCAAGCATGTCGGTTAAATCTTCGACTGTGGCTATAAAGTGGGTGGCGGGTGGGAAGCAAGATTCTCCATCATCAGCCCCTAGCTCGAACCGAACATAGTTCGGCTGTGAGTCCCCTGCCAAGGACGTGTTTTTAAATGAGTTTAGCACATCGCCCAGAGGTGAATGCTGAAAGATGTATGTAGCGCCGAATTCGAAGATCGATAAACTATCAAGTTCGGCATCCGCGAGCTCATGTGGTTCGGAACTTAGGACCGGAGACGAGTCCGGAGTTCTGGTGACGCAGATGTCCCATGAGTTCGGGTCCATGTGCGGCTCCAACGCCGCGGGATCCGTGGCCTCCGTGGCGGGGTTGAGATTCCTGTCCTTGAATGGCGCAGTATGCTCCGGATCTAAGGCCGGAGCAGGTACATGAGCTATCTCCTGAAAGCGGTCTGACGACAGATTTAGGTCATGTTCATCAAGGTGACCAGGGGCGGTTGCCGCGGTCTCGAATCCGGCGAAGATCAAGTCTCCACGGATGTCCGCGACGTAGTTCAAGCTCCCAAATCTGACCTGATGGCCAGGGGCGTAGCTATCGATCTGCTCCAGATGGCCAAGCGAGTTAGCCCGCAGTGCGAAGCCTCCGAGCATGAAGATCTGTCTGGGGAGGAAGGTTCCTCCTTGGACAACGTCATTGTTGACGATTAATGGGGCCATCGAAACCTTTTCGGGGACGACACAGTGGAACTCTCAATGAAAGCACCAACGTCGGTGTCAAAACCGGCGGATCTCGCATAGGGGGTCCCGAACTATGCGTCTAAGGTCGATGGTAACAGGAGACAGGGGACACGATGTTTACCCAGGTTCGGGCCCTCTCTATGGAGGTAATACCCTACTTCCTGCTTGATTGATCTAGATGAATATGAGTATTACAAGAGTTGATCTACCACGAGATCGTAATGGCTAAACCCTAGAAGTCTAGCCTGTATGACTATGGTCATGAGTATCTCCCCCCTCCGGACTAAGTCCTCTGGTTTATATAGACACCAGGAGAATCTAGGGTTACACAAGGTCGGTTACAAGGGAAAGGAATCTACATATTTGGTCGCCAAGCTTGCCTTTCACGCAAAGGAGAGTCACATCCGGACACGGGTGCAGTCTTCGGTGTTCGCATCTTCACAGCCCATCAGTCCGGCCCATGGCTAACATGCGGACGCCCAAGGACCCCTTAGTCCAGGACTCCCTCACTTGGCCCGGGCTAGGTCAGCCTGAAGGATCTCAACTACGGCGGCGCCATCTGCAGACATACATATCTCAGTATACAATTCTTAGCGTCATGCTTATATTCTAAGCATGTGCCTATAATGACTGCCCCAAAAGCATACCTTGCGCCTCGTCAAGCCGCCTGTTGATAAGCGTGATGTCATCATCCGCCTTGTCAATCTTCCGCTGCAGATCTGCAACCTCTGTAGTTCGGGCAGAAGCCAGTGAGGTAACAACCTGTATTCCAGTTAGTCAGATTATTTCCTGGGCATATCTTTTTGATCCTCTGATCGCCTCCCTTGGGAAGCCAATCAGAGTCTCAGGGGCTACTATCTATGCACAGGTGCATTTTGCGAATAAAGCACAATCGAAAACATTACATTACAAACCTCGAAGCCTCTTAGCAGGCTCGTGAGGCTTCATTCAATCCGCTTTTTGCGGACAGAACCCTTTCAACCACCGTACCCATCAAGGTACGATGTTCCTCCGAGACGGACGCTTGTTGCAGCATGTTCGTCAAGGTATCCGGCGCTTTTTGATCTCCGGGAACTAGTGTATGAGTACGGCCTTCCTTCGAAGGGATCCGTTTATTTGTCCCTTGAGTCGCCTCCGGCTGTAAACCGGATAATCCGGGGCCTTTATTGTTGGCCCCCGAACCTTGGGCATCCGAAGTGTCACCTTCGGGTAATGTCTTCATCATCCCTCGCACCACTTGTTGATCAAGAGAGACCCTCCGGGATGACACCTCGAAGTCGTCCGCCCTATTGGGCAAGGAGGCCGGTGGAGGCGTGCTACCTCTTGAGCACTGCGTTGGTTTTCCCTTGAAGAGGAAAGGGTGATGCAGTAAAGTAGCATAAGTATTTCCCTCAGTTTTTGAGAACCAAGGTATCAATCCAGTAGGAGACCACGCTCGAGTCCCACACACCTACACAAACAAATAAGAACCTCGCAACCAACGCGATAAAGGGGTTGTCAATCCCTTCACGGTCACTTACGAGAGTGAGATCTGATAGAGATGATAAGATAATATTTTTGGTATTTTTATGGTAAAGAGTAAAAGTAAAGAAAGCAAAACAAACGGCAAAAGAAATAGCTAGTTGACGGGAGATTAATATGATGGAAAATAGACCCGGGGGCCATAGGTTTCACTAGTGGCTTCTCTCAAGATAGCATAAGTATTATGGTGGGTAAACGAATTACTGTCGAGCAATTGATAGAATTGAGCATAGTTATGAGAATATCTAGGTGATCATGTATATAGGCATCACGTCTGTGACAAGTAGACCGACTCCTGCCTGCATCTACTACTATTACTCCACACATCGACCGCTATCCAGCATGCATCTAGAGTATTAAGTTCATAAGAACAGAGTAACGCTTTAAGCAAGATGACATGATGTAGAGGGATAAACTCATGCAATATGATATAAACCCCATCTTTTTATCCTCGATGGCAACAATATAATACGTGTCGTTTCCCCTACTGTCACTGGGATCGAGCACCGCAAGATTGAACCCAAAGCTAAGCACTTCTCCCATTGCAAGAAAGATCAATCTAGTAGGCCAAACCAAACTGATAATTCGAAGAGACTTGAAAAGATAACCATCATACATAAAAGAATTCAGAGGAGATTCAAATATTGTTCATAGATAATCTTGATCATAAACCCACAATTCATCGGATCTCGACAAACACACCACAAAAAGAAGAGTTACATCAAATAGATCTCCAAGAGAATCGAGGAGAACTTTGTATTGAGATCCAAAGAGAGAGAAGAAGCCATCTAGCTAATAACTATCGACCCGAAGGTCTGAGGTAAACTACTCACACATCATCGGAGAGGCTATGGTGTTGATGTAGAAGCCCTCCATGATCAATGCCCCCTCCGGCGGAGCGCCGGAAAAGGCCCCAAGATGGGATCTCACGGGTACAGAAGGTTGCGGCGGTGGAAATAGGGTGTTTGGCTCCTCCCTGATGGTTTGGGGGTACGTAGGTATATAGGAGGAAGAAGTAGGTCGGTGGAGCTACGAGGAGCCCACGAGGGTGGAGGGCGCGCCCAGGGGGTAGGCGCGCCCCCTGCCTCGTGGCCTCCTTGTTGATTGCTTGACGTCCACTCCAAGTCCTCTGGATCACGTTTGTTCCGAAAATCACGTTCCCGAAGGTTTCATTCCGTTTGGACTCCGTTTGATATTCTTTTCCTTCGAAACACTGAAATAGGCAAAAAAACAGTAATTTGGGCTGGGCCTCCGGTTAATAGGTTAGTCCCAAAAAATAATATAAAAGTGTATAATAAAGCCCATTAAACATCCAAAACAGAATATAATATAGCATGGAACAATAAAAAATTATAGACGCGTTGGAGACGTATCAAGCATCCCCAAGCTTAATTCCTGCTCGTCCTCGAGTAGGTAAATGATAAAAACAGAATTTTTGATGTGGAATGCTACTTAGGATAATTTTCAATGTAATTCTCTTATTTGTGGTATGAATATTCAGATCCGAAAGATTCAAGATAAAAGTTTAATATTGACATAAAAGTAAAAATACTTCAAGCATACTAACTAAGCAATTATGTCTTCTCAAAATAACATGGACAAAGAAAGTTCATCCCTACAAAATCATATAGTTTGGTCATGCTCCATTTTTGTCACACAAGAATGCTCTCATCATGCACAACCCCGATGACAAGCCAAGCAATTGTTTCATACTTTAGTAATCTCAAACTTTTTTCAACTTTCACGCAATATATGAGCGTGAGCCATGGATATAGCATTATGGGTGGAATAGAATATGATGATGGGGGTTATGTGGAGAAGACAAAAAGGAGAAAGTCCCACATTGACGCGGCTAATCAACAAGCTAGGGAGATGCCCATCGATTGATGTCAATGCAAGGAGTAGGGATTGCCATGCAACGGATGCACTAGAGCTATGAATGTATGAAAGCTCAACAAAAGAAACTAAGTGGGTGTGCATCGAACTTGCTTGCTCACGAAGACCTAGGGCATTTGAGGAAGCCCATTGTTGGAATACACAAGACAAGTTCTATAATGAAAAATTCCCACTAGTATATGAAAGTGACAAAACAAGAGATTCTCTATCATAAAAACATGGTGCTACTTTGAAGCACAAGTGTGGAAAAGAGGATAGTAACATTGTCCCTTCTTTATTTTATTTTCTCTTTTTTTGGGCCTTTCCTTTTTTTTATTTGGCCTTTCTCCTTTTTTTTATTTCGGACAATGCTCTATGAATGATGATCATCACACTTCTATTTATTTACAACTCAATGATTACAACTCGATACTAGAACAAAGTATGGGTATATATGAATGCCTCCGGTGGTGTACCGAGATGGGCAATGAATCAAGAGTGACATGTATGATAATATGCATGGTGGCTTTGCCACAAATACGATGTCAACTACATGATCATGCAAGGCAATATGACAATGATGAAACGTGTCATAATAAACGGACCGGTGGAAAGTTGCATGGCAATATATCTCGGAATGGCTATGGAAATGCCATAATAGGTAGGTATGGTGGCTGTTTTGAGGAAGATATAAGGAGGTTTATGTGTGATAGAGTGTATCGTATCACGGGGTTTGGATGCACCGGCGAAGTTTGCACCAACTCTCAAGGTGAGAAAGGGCAATGCACGGTACCGAAGAGGCTAGCAATGATGGAAGGGTGAGAGTGCGTATAATCCATGGACTCAACATTAGTCATAAAGAACTCACATACTTATTGCAAAAATCTACAAGTCATCAAAAACCAAGCACTACGCGCATGCTCCTAGGGGGATAGATTGGTAGGAAAATACCATCGCTCGTCCCCGACCGCCACTCATAAGGAGGATAATCAAAGAACACCTCATGTTTCAAATTTGTTACACAACGTTTACCATACGTGCATGCTACGGGACTTGCAAACTTGAACACAAGTATTTCTCAAATTCACAACTACTCAACTACCACAACTTTAATATCACTACCTTCATATCTCAAAACAATCATCAAGCATCAAACTTCTCTTAGTATTCAACGCACTTATAAGAAAGTTTTTACTAATCTTGGATGCCTATCATATTAGGACTAATTTCTCAATTTAAGTTACCATGCTGTTTTGTAGTACTCTCAAAATGATATAAGTGAAGCATGAGAGAACAATAGTTTCTATAAAATAAAACCACCGCCGTGCTCTACAAGATGTAAGTGAAGAACTAGAGCAAAAACTATATAGCTCAAAAGATATAAGTGAAGCACATAGAGTATTCTAATAAATTCCGAATCATGTGTGTCTCTCTCAAAAGGTGTGTACAGCAAGGATGATTATGGTAAACTAAAAATCAAAGACTCAAATCATACAAGACGCTCCAAGCAAAACACATATCATGTGGTGAATAAAAATATAGCTCCAAGTAAAGTTACCGATGGACGAAGACGAAAGAGGGGATGCCTTCCGGGGCATCCCCAAGCTTTGGATTTTTGGTGTACTTAGATTTACCTTGGGGTGCCTTGGGCATCACCAAGCTTAGGCTCTTGCCACTCCTTGTTTCATAATCCATCAAATCCTTACCCAAAACTTGAAAACTTCACAACACAAAACTTAACAGAAAATCTCGTGAGCTCCGTTAGCGAAAGAAAACAAAACACCACTTCAAGGTACTGTATTGAACTCATTCTTTGTTTATATTGGTGTTAAACTTACTGTATTCCAACTTCTCTATGGTTTATAAACTATTTTACTAACCATAGACTCATCAAAATAAGCAAACAACACACGAAAAAACAGAATCTGTCAAAAACAGAACAGTCTGTAGTAATCTGTATCAAACGCAAACTTCTGGAACTCAAACAATTCTACCAAAATAGGACGACCTAAATAATTTGTTTATTTATCTGCTGCAATTGGAACCAGTATTTTATCACGTTCTGGTGATTTTAAACAATTGTTTTCATGAACAGAAAGTTTCTGGAATTTTCAGCAAGATCAAATAACTATCATCCAAGAAGATCCTATAGGTTTAACTTGGCACAAACACTAAATTAAACACAAATCTAACCAGAGGCTAGATCAAAGATTTATTCCTAAACAGGAGAAAAAAGCAAAAAACTAAAATAAAATTAGGTTGCCTCCCAACAAGCGCTATCGTTTAACGCCCTTAGCTAGGCATAAAAACGAGGATAGATCTAGGTATTGCCATCTTTGGTAGGCAATTTTTAAGTAAGACACCTAGGAGTCTCTTTATTTTTATTAATTATCAAACTCCTAGTCACAAAATCAAGAAAATCATTTGTAGCAAAAGGTTCCTTAAGGATAGCAAGAAAGTTGGGGTGAACACTTATGGATTTGAGGTCCGCATTTCCCTTACTTGAAGTTTCACCCTTATTTTTAGGAACATACATTAATTTGGCAATCTTAGCATTAGAAGGAGTGTTTTTCACGGAAGAAAAAGCAGACCCTAGGTTGGAAATAATATCCTCAATTTTATCAATTCTTGTGGAGTCTTGATCTATCTTTTCATTAACCATGGGTTCCTTTTCTTTAAAAAATTTAAGAGCCACTCCTACCTTAGATCCATATTGGATAACTTGGTTGTGGATCTTTCTATCCAAATTTTCAATAAACTCTATGGTCGCAACTTTATTTTCAATAATTTCAAGCCGTTGCATCACATGTTCCAAAGTTAAAGTAGTTCCATTAACCAAAAGAGGTGGTGGGCCAAACAAATCTATCATAGCATTATAAGAATCAAAAGTATGGCTACCCAAGAAATTTCCTCCGGTAATGGTATCAAGAATATATCTATTCCAAGGAGTGATGCCTACATAAAAGTTGCGAAGAAGAACGGAAGTAGATTGCTTCCTAGTAGATCTATTTTGCGCATTGCAAATTCTGTACCAAGCATCTTTTAGATTTTCTCTCTCCCTTTGTTTAAAATTAAGAACTTCACTCTCGGGAGACAAAGGAGTAGATAAAGGACTAGACATGACGGCACATGGAACACAAGAGGCAAGCAAAAAAAAGGCGAAGGGAAAGAGAGGGCGAATAAAACGGCAAGGGTGAAGTGGGGGAGAGGAAAACGAGAGGCAAATGGCAAATAATGTAATGCGAGGGATAAGAGTTTGTGATGGGTACTTGGTATGTATTGACTTGTGCGTAGACCCCCCGGCAACGGCGCCAGAAATGGCTTGTTGTCGGGAGTCAAATCTTGACTTGACTTGGTGTAGGCCTCCCCGACAACGGCGCCAGAAATCCTTCTTGCTACCTCTTGAGCACTGCGTTGGTTTTCCCATGAAGAGGAAAGGGTGATGCAGTAAAGTAGCATAAGTATTTCCCTCAGTTTTTGAGAACCAAGGTATCAATCTAGTAGGAGACCACGCTCGAGTCCCACGCACATACACAAACAAATAAGAACCTCGCAACCAACGCGATAAAGGGGTTGTCAATCCCTTCACGGTCACCTACGAGAGTGAGATCTGATAGAGATGATAAGATAATATTTTTGGTATTTTTATGGTAAAGAGTAAAAGTAAAGAAATAAAAACAAACGGCAAAAGAAATAGCTAGTTGACGGGAGATTAATATGATGGAAAATAGACCCGGGGGCCATAGGTTTCACTAGTGGCTTCTCTCAAGATAGCATAAGTATTACGGTGGGTAAACGAATTACTGTCGAGCAATTGATAGAATTGAGCATAGTTATGAGAATATCTAGGTATGATCATGTATATAGGCATCACGTCTGTGACAAGTAGACCGACTCCTGCCTGCATCTACTACTATTACTCCACACATCGACCGCTATCCAGCATGCATCTAGAGTATTAAATTCATAAGAACAGAGTAATGCTTTAAGCAAGATGACATGATGTAGAGGGATAAACTCATGCAATATGATATAAACCCCATCTTTTTATCCTCGATGGCAACAATATAATACGTGTCGTTTCCCCTACTGTCACTGGGATCGAGCACTGCAAGATTGAACCCAAAGCTAAGCACTTCTCCCATTGCAAGAAAGATCAATCTAGTAGGCCAAACCAAACTGATAATTCGAAGAGACTTGAAAAGATAACCAATCATACATAAAAGAATTCAGAGGTGATTCAAATATTGTTCATAGATAATCTTGATCATAAACCCACAATTCATCGGATCTCGACAAACACACCACAAAAAGAAGAGTTACATCAAATAGATCTCCAAGAGAATCAAGGAGAACTTTGTATTGAGATCCAAAGAGAGAGAAGAAGCCATCTAGCTAATAACTATGGACCCGAAGGTCTGCGGTAAACTACTCACACATCATCAGAGAGGCTATGGTGTTGATGTAGAAGCCCTCCGTGATCAATGCCCCATCCGGCGGAGCGCCGGAAAAGGCCCCAAGATGGGATCTCATGGGTACAGAAGGTTGCGGCGGTGGAAATAGGGTTTTTGGCTCCTCCCTGATGGTTTGGGGGTACGTAGGTATATATAGGAGGAAGAACTAGGTCGGTAGAGCTACGAGGAGCCCACGAGCGTGGAGGGCGCGCCCAGGGGTGTAGGTGCACCCCCTGCCTCGTGGCCTCCTCGTTGATTGCTTGACGTCCACTCCATGTCCTCTAGATCACGTTTGTTCCGAAAATCACGTTCCCGAAGGTTTCATTCCGTTTGGACTCCGTTTGATATTCTTTTCCTTCAAAACACTGAAATAGGCAAAAAACAACAATTTGGGCTGGGCCTCCGGTTAATAGGTTAGTCCCAAAAAATAATATAAAAGTGTATAATAAAGCCCATTAAACATCGAAAATAGAATATAATATAGCATGGAACAATAAAAAATTATAGATGCGTTGGAGACGTATCAAGGCGTTTCGCTTTCCATCATCTCTGGGAGAAGATCCCCCGAGGAAGAGGATTGTGAAAGAAGACTGTGTGCCAAGCTGCAAAAACATATATTCCAGATGTTACCTTTGTAACGGGAAAAGAACGGGATGTGTTTAGAATACCCTTGTTCACTTACGATTTGTCTAAGGGCTTGTCCTCGCTGTGGAACTGTGCAACGACGTCATCCTCCAAGCCCGAGCCGCTCGACAAGGGCATCTTGCCTCGCCTAGGAGCCTTTTCCTCCCAATCTTCGGAGGCGGCTGATACGTCTCCAACGTATCTAAATTTTTTGATTGTGCCATGCTATTGTATTATCCATCTAGGATGTTTTATATGCATTTATATGCTATTTTATATGATTTTGGGACTAACCTATTAACCTAGAGCCAAGTGCAAGTTTCTGTTTTTTCCTTATTTTTGAGTTTTACAGAAAAGGAAAGTCAAATGGAGTCCAATTGACCTGAAATTTCATGGAGCTTATTGGACCAGACGAAGGCCGTGGAGTAAAAGAGTTGGGCTAGAAGAGTCCCGGGTTGCCCATGAGGGTGGGGGCGCGCCCACCCCCTGGGTGCGCCTCGCTACCTCGTGGATAGCCCGGAGACCCCCCTGACTTGTTCTCGACGCCAAAACCTCTTATATATACAGAAACCCCCAGAACATAACCTAGATCGAGAGTTCTGCCGCCGCAAGCCTCTGTAGCCACCAAAAACCAATCGGGACTCTGTTCCGGCACCCTGCCGGAGGGGGGAATCCCTCTCTGGTGGCCATCTTCATCATCCCGGCGCTCTCCATGACGAGGAGGGAGTAGTTCACCCTCGGGGCTGAGGGTATGTACCAGTAGCTATGTGTTTGATCTCTCTCTCTCTCTCTCGTGTTCTTGATTCGGCACGATCTTGATGTATCACGAGCTTTGCTATTATAGTTGGATCTTATGATGTTTCTGCCCCTCTTCTCTCTTGTAATGGATTAAGTTTTCCCTTTGAAGTTATCTTATCGGATTGAGTCTTTAAGGATTTGAGAACACTTGATATATGTCTTGCATGTGCTTATCTGTGGTGACAATGGGATATTCATGTGACCCACTTGATGTATGTTTTGATGATCAACTTGCGGGTTCCATAACATTGTGAACTTATGCATAGGGGTTGGCACACGTTTTCGTCTTGACTCTCTGGTAGAAACTTTGGGGCACTCTTTGAAGTTCTTTGTGTTGGTTGAATAGATGAATCTAAGATTGTGTGATGCATATCGTATAATCATACCCACGGATACTTGAGGTGACATTGGAGTATCTAGGTGACATTAGGGTTTTGGTTGATATGTGTCTTAAGGTGTTATTCTAGTATGAACTCTTGAATAGATCGATCCGAAAGAATAACTTTGAGGTGGTTTCGTACCCTACAATAATCTCTTCGTTTGTTCTCCGCTATTAGTGACTTTGGAGTGACTCTTTGTTGCATGTTGAGGGATAGTTATATGATCCAATTATGTTATTATTGTTGAGAGAACTTGCAGTAGTGAAAATATGAACCCTAGGCCTTTGTTTCCTAGCATTGCAATACTGTTTACGCTCACTTTTATGGCTTGTTACCTTGCTGTTTTTATAATTTCAGGTTACAAAAACCTATATCTACCATCCATATTGCACTTGTATCACCATCTCTTCGCCGAACTAGTGCACCTATACAACTTACCATTGTATTGGGTGTGTTGGGGACACAAGAGACTCTTTGTTATTTGGTTGCAGAGTTGTTTGAGAGAGACCATCTTCAACCTACGCCTCCCACGGATTGATAAACCTTAGGTCATCCACTTGAGGGAAATTTGCTATTGTCCTACAAACCTCTGCACTTGGAGGCCCAACAACGTATACAAGAAGAAGGTTGCGTAGTAGACATCAAGCTCTTTTCTGGCGCCATTGCCGGGGAGGTGAGTGCTTGAAGGTATATCTTTAGATCTTGCAATCGAATCTTTTAGTTTCTTGTTTTATCACTAGTTTAGTCTATAAAAGAAAACTACAAAAAAATGGAATTGAGGATGCCTCATATGCTTCATCTTTTTAATGTCTTTCGTGAAAATAAGGATTCCGATAATTGTGCCAGAGTGTTAGAAGAAGAATGTATTAAAATGTTTGGCACTAAATCCTTGGATGATGAGCATGATTGCAATGTTGTTAGTATGAATTCTTTGAATTCCCATGACGCTAATGATATGCAAAGCCACAAGCTTGGGGAAGCTATGTTTGATCAAGATGATATTTTCCCCCAAGTTTTGATGAGCAAATTTATTATGATGAAAGCATGCCTCCTATTTATGATGATTATATTGATGAAAGTGGATTTGGAGAGGTCATGACTTTATTTAGTAATGATTCCACTATCTTGGAAGAGGTTTCAATTGATTATGATGAGAACAAAGTTGCTACTTATGATGATTATTGTGATGACACTTATGCTATAAAAAGTAGTGATGATTATATTTATAAAACTTGTCATGATTATGATTACCCTTTTTCTGAACATTACTCTTTTAATGTGGAAACAATTTATAGTATTCGAGTTTCTTATGATACTCCCACTATTCCGAATGAGAGGAATTTTGCTTATGTGGAGAGTAGTAAATTTTTTATGCTTGTAGATCATGAAAAGAATGATTTATGTGCTGGTTATATGGTGGAATTCATTCATGATGCTACTGAAAATTATTATGAGAGAGGATCATATGCTTCTACATATTGCAATAATATCAAGTTTCCTCTCTATGTGTTGAAAATCTTGAAGTTATGCTTGTTTTACCTTCCTATGCAAGTTGATTCTTGTTCCCATAAGTTTTTTTCTCACAAAATCCCTATGTATAGGAATTGGGTTAGACTTAAATGTGTTAGTAATATGCTTCATGATGCTCTATTTATGTTTCAATTCTTATCTTTTATGCGAGCATCATTGAAACCATCTTGCCTAGCTAAAAGGCATTAAAGAAAAGTGCTTATTGGGAGACAACCCAATATTTACCCTTACTGTTTTTGTGTGTTCACATGATTACTCTACTGTATTAATCATGTTTTATAGGTTTTGTTTCAATAAAGTGCCAAGTAGAACCTTTGGGAAGACTTGGGTGAAGTCTTTGCGATCTTGCTGTAAAAAACAGAAACTTTTGCGATCACGATATTAGCTGCCATTTTTTTCCTGGAGAGTGGTTTTAGGTTGATTCTTTTTGCAGATGATTAATAGACAAATTTCTCACGTCCACCAATTTATTTCAGAATTTTTGGAGTTCCATAAGTATACGTTT
Organism: Aegilops tauschii subsp. strangulata; assembly: GCF_002575655.3. Lineage (NCBI taxonomy): Eukaryota > Viridiplantae > Streptophyta > Magnoliopsida > Poales > Poaceae > Aegilops > Aegilops tauschii. The sequence continues at coordinate 553,149,584 of NC_053041.3, read as the reverse complement.
GATACAGATTACTACAGACTATTCTGTTTTTGACAGATTCTGTTTTCTATGTGTTGTTTGCTTATTTTGATGAATCTATGAGTAGTATCGGAGGGTATGAACCATAGAGAAGTTGGAATACAGTAGATATTACACCAATATGAATTTAGAATGAGTTCACAACAGTACCAAAAGTGGTGATTAATTTTCTTATACTAATGGAGCTTACGAGTATTCTGTTAAGTTTTGTGTTGTGAAGTTTTCAAGTTTTGGGTAAAGATTCGATAGACTATGGAATAAGGAGTGGCAAGAGCCTAAGCTTGGGGATGCCCAAGGCACCAAGGTAATATTCAAGGATAACCAAGAGCCTAAGCTTGGGGATGCCCCGGATGGCATCCCCTCTTTCGTCTTCGTTCATCAGTAACTTTACTTGGAGCTATATTTTTATTCACCACATGATATGTGTTTTGCTTGGAGCGTCATCTTATTTTATTTTGTTTTGCTTGATGTTTGAATAATATCCCAAGATCTGAAATTCTTAAATGTTAGGGAGTCTTCACATAGTTACATAATTATTCGACTACTCATTGATCTTCACTTATATCTTTCGGAGTAGTTTGTCATTTGCTCTAGTGCTTCACTTATATCCTTTTAGAGCACGGCGGTGGTTTTATTTTGAAGAAATAGATGAACTCTCATGCTTCACTTATATTATTTTGAGAGTCTTAAACAGCATGGTAATTTGCTTAGGTTATGATTTAGTCCTAATATGATAGGCATCCAAGAGGGATATAATAAAAACTTTCATATAAAGTGCATCGAATACTATGTGAAGTTTGATTCCTTATGATTGGTTTTGAGATATGAGGATGGTAATATTAGATTCATGCTAGTGAGTAGTTGTGAATTTGAGAGATACTTGTGTTAAAGTTTGTGATTCCCATAGCATGCACGTATGGTGAACCGTTATGTGATGAAGTCGGAGCATGATTTATTTATTGATTGTCTTCCTTATGAGTGGCGGTCGGGGACGAGCGATGGTATTTTCCTACCAATCCATCCCCCTAGGAGCATGCGCGTAGTACTTCGTTTTGATAACTAATAAATTTTTGCAATAAGTATATGAGTTCTTTATGACTAATGTTGAGTCCATGGATAATACGCACTCTCACCCTTCCACCATTGCTAGCTTCTCTAATACCACGCACCTTTTGCCGGTATCATACACCCACCATATACCTTCCTCAAAACAGCCACCATACCTACCTATTATGGCATTTCCATAGCCATTCCGAGATATATTGCCATGCAACTTTCCACCGCTCCGTTTATTATGACACGCTTCATCATTATCATATTTCTTTGCATGATCATGTAGTTGACATCGTATTTGTGGCAAAGCCACCTTCATAATTCTTTCATACATGTCACTCTTGATTCATTGCTTATCCCGGTACACCGCCGGAGGCATTCATATAGAGTCATATTTTGTTCTAAGTATCGAGTTGTAAGTAAATAAAAGTGTGATGGACATCATTATTACAGCATTGTCCCATGTGAGGAAAGGATGATGGAGACTATGATTACCCCACAAGTCGGGATGAGACTCCGGACGAAAAAAAAGAGAAAAAAGAGGCCATAAAAAAGAGAAGGCCCAAAAAAACAAAAAACAACGAGAGAAAAAGAGAGAAGGGGCAATGCTACTATCCTTTTACCACACTTGTGCTTCAAAGTAGCACCATGATCTTCATGATAGAGAGTCTCCTATGTTGTCACTTTCATATACTAGTGGGAATCTTTCATTATAGAACTTGGCTTGTATATTCCAATGATGGGCTTCCTCAAAATGCCCTAGGTCTTCGTGAGCAAGCGAGTTGGATGCACACCCACTTAGTTCCTTTTGTTGAGCTTTCATACACTTATAGCTCTAGTGCATCCGTTGCATGGCAATCCCTACTCACTCACATTGATATCTATTGATGGGCAACTTCATAGCCCGTTGATACGCCTAGTTGATGTGAGACTATCTTCTCCCTTTTTGTCTTCTCCACAACCACCATTCTATTCCACCTATAGTGCTATGTCCATGGCTCATGCTCATGTATTGCGTGAAGATTGAAAAAGTTTGAGAACATAAAAAGTATGAAACAATTGCTTGGCTTGTCATCGGGGTTGTGCATGATTTAAATATTTTGTGTGATGAAGATAGAGCATAGCCAGACTATATGATTTTGTAGGGATAGCTTGCTTTGGCCATGTTATTTTGAGAAGACATGATTGCTTTGTTAGTATGCTTGAAGTATTACTGTTTTCATGTCAATATTAAACTTTTGTATTGAATCTTATGGATCTGAATATTCTTGCCACAATAAAGAAGATTACATTGATAAATATGCTAGGTAGCATTCCACATCAAAAATTCTGTTTTTATCATTTACCTACTCGAGGACGAGCAGGAATTAAGCTTGGGGATGCTGATATGTCTCCAACGTATCTATAATTTTTTATTGTTCCATGCTATTATATTATCCATCTAGGATGTTTTATATGCATTTATATGCTATTTTATATGATTTTTGGGACTAACCTAATAACCTAGAGCCCAGTGCCAGTTTCTGTTTTTTTCCTTGTTTTTGAGTTTTACAGAAAAGGAAAATCAAACGGAGTCCAATTGACCTGAAATTTCAGGAAGCTTATTTTTGGACCAGAAGAAGGCCATGGAGTAAAAGAGTTGGGCCAGAAGAGTCCCGGGAGGCCCACGAGGGTGGGGGGCGCGCCCACCCCTTGGGCGCGCCTCCCTACATCGTGGGCAGCCCGGAGACCCCCTGACTTGTTCTCGACGCCAAAACCTTTTATATATACAGAAACCCCCAGATCATAACCTAGATCGGGAGTTCTGCCGCCGCAAGCCTTTGTAGCCACCAAAAACCAATCGAGACCCTGTTCCGGCACCCTGCCGGAGGGGGGAATCCCTCTCTGGTGGCCATCTTCGTCATCCCGGCGCTCTCCATGATGAGGAGGGAGCAGTTCACCCTCGGGGATGAGGGTATGTACCAGTAGCTATGTGTTTGATCTCTCTCTCTCTCGTGTTGCGTAGTAGACATCAGCGACCCTTTTCTTACCACAGGGAGAAGGGATGTTGGCTTCTCCTTCACTTTTGTCTTCGGACGGGGGAACTTTGATCTCCCCTGACACAGTGTCTAACTTACCTTCGGAATGGAGGCCATCTTTGGTCTTCCCGCTCTCCGCCTTGTCCTCCTCCACGGGCACCTTGTACGGTGCCGGGGCCAGCATCCTTGTTAGCACGGGATTTGCTGAGTCTTCGGGAAGGGGGGCCGAACACCTAATTCGCTCCGCTTTCTTTATCCATCCCTGGAAGAACATAGTTTGCTCAGTATCGTGTTGCGGCATACCTGACTAAAAATTGTTCGGGCGTCGAGCGCTTACCGAGGTATCCGGATGGTTGCAGTCGAGGCCGATGTCCTCGGTGGTGTCCGGCCATTGTTTTCATTTCCCGAAAAACAACTTCCCCGTTCCTTTCTGCGTAGTGCCAAAGAAGTGTTGGAGGGCCCGTGGTCCTTCCGGATTAAACTCCCACATACGGAGAGGCCGTTGTCGGTGTCAAAACCGGCGGATCTCGGGTAGGGGGTCCCGAACTGTACGTCTAAGGCGGATGGTAACAGGAGGCGGGGGACATGATGTTTACCCATGTTCGGGCCCTCTCGATGGAGGTAATACCCTACTTCCTGCTTGATTGATCTTGGTGATATGAGTATTACAAGAGTTGATCTACCACGAGATCGTAGAGGCTAAACCCTAGAAGCTAGCCTATGGTATGATTGTTGTTGTCCTACGGACTAAACCCTCTGGTTTATATAGACACCGGAGGGGGCTAGGGTTACACAGAGTCGGTTACAAGGAAGGAGATCTACATATCCGTATTGCCAAGCTTGCCTTCCACGCCAAGGAGAGTCCCATCCAGACACGGGTCGAAGTCTTCAATCTTGTATCTTCATAGTCCAACAGTCCGGCCAAAGGATATAGTCCGGCTGTCTGAGGACCCCCTAATCCAGGACTCCCTCAGTAGCCCCTGAACCAGGCTTCAATGACGATAAGTCCGGCGCGTAGATTGTCTTCGGCATTGCAAGGCGGGTTCCTTCTCCGAATACTCCATAGAAGATTTTGAACACTAGGATAGAGTCCGACTCTGTAAAACAAATTCCACATACCATCGTAGAGAGAATAATATTTCCACAAATCTAATCTGCTGACAGCTTTTCATAACGTGACGTTCTGTCGTGGTCTGGTCATGACGAACCGTTTTTCCCGTGCCTGCCACTGCACGTGTTGCGAGGCGGTTTTATTGGCACGTCCTTTCATAGCAGAGATCATGTCCCTCTTTTCACGGGATTCTCATCAATACGGGTGTGGCTAACCCAATCGTGCATGTTGGTATGACTCCTCGATTTTAGGCAGGTCCCAAACGTCCACGCGGAGGACGCTTGATATTCACCCTCTTTATAAAGGGGCCAAGGCCTATCCTTTTCTTCTCGCGCTCGATCCTTCTGTCAGGACCCCGATTCCAAGTCACACCGATCTAGCCGGTAACACCTCATATCACTTTGCGGCCTCACACATGGTATTCCCACGGGTGTCACCTTACCATGGCCCGGGACCGTTTGCGCCTTTTGGCTCACGTATATGATAGTGTCACTAGCATACATATGACAGAGAACCCGGGCCGACATGACTAGTCATGAACCCAAAGTGGCACTAACTTACGGGGACAGGCATACATGAATCAACATCGAGAATGTCGGTCAGCAGTGTCCGAATCCGGGCTGTAGCACTGGGCTAATAGGACTCTGATGAACCGGGCTGTAGCAGGCTAGGCAGGACTCCGGATGTCACCGCGTGACATTTCCCCGAAGGGACAGACACAGGAACGAAGTGAATCACATGCCGGCCAGTCAAGTGTTCCGGAGCAGTAGTGCTGGGCTAGCAGGACTCCGATGAACCGGGCTGTAGCGGACTACTATGGCTCAAGGAAGCACAAGACTACATTTCCCCATAAGAGAGGCTACCAAGGATAAACAACTAGGTTGTCGGATCCCACACATACCAAGAATTTCAATCATACACACAATATGCTCGATATGTGTAAATAGAACATGGCATCACAACAAAACTCTACGACTCAAAGTATTTATTCATTAGGCTCTGAAGAGCTAGATATTACAAACATGGGTCTGATGACCCAGCAGTCAAGTCATACAAGCAACAAGCACATGCGGAAGCTTAACATGTCTGAGTACAGACATCTACAAATGAAAAAGGCTGAGAAGCCTGACTATCTACAAGATCCTGCCGAGGGCACAGGATCGTAGCTGAGGTATCAAGCTAAACGCCGAAGTCCACACGGAACTAATAGAGAGACCGACGTCTCTCTGCAAAACATAAAATAGGCAAACGTGAGTACAAATGTACCCAGCAAGACTTACATTAGAACTAGCTACATATGCATCAGTATCAACAAAGGGGGTGGTGGAGTTTGACTGCAGCAAGCCAGCTTTGACTCAGTGGCTATCCTAAACTATGACTGCAAGTAACGTTTTTGAGGTGGCGCACACGAGTCCACATATTCACCATACCAATACACCACTATGGATCCGCTCTCGTCTCCCTACGAGAACGCCATCCTTAGCACTCACGCTTATCTTGCGCATTTTAGAGTGTCCACTTTCACTTGTCTATGAACTGTTATAGGCAACCCAGAAGTCCTTTACCGCGGACACGGCTATTCGAATAGATCATATTAACCCTACAGGGGTGTACTTCTTCACACACGCTCTCGCCACTTACCACCATGTACACATCGTGTATCTCGGCAACCTTCAAGCGGAAGCCTGACGAGGGAGTCGGCCACGACCTAACAAACCACACAAGTCTCTCGTCCAGGTTTATCGCCTATTCGGGTTCCATCCGCAAGGAGATCCGGCCGGGGTGTCGCTCACGGCCCCAAACGATGTGAGCAGGGTTCCCAAGCCCACCATCTGGGTGCCACTTGGTACACCGTGCCATTGTGCCTAGTCTGTCCCAAGCCCACCTGTACCGGGTGCCACTTGGTAGACTACTATCACTACCTACAAACACCAGAAACTAGTTGCAACTCCTGGACAGAGATCAGGTTGATTAATAAGTCGAGAGGGGCCGAGTTACCGGAACCCAATGTGTGGTAGTAACTGTTTCATGGATCACAAACACAGAACTCAGTTCCTGAGGACGACTTCAATGAGACAACCCACCATGTACTCCTACATGGCCTCTCACCGATACCTTTACCAAATCGTGTTCACACACTTAGCTCACACACAGTAGGACATGTTTGTCACCATTCCAATTCATCCCCGATGAATCAGACCCGACTCAACTCTAAGCAGTAGCAGGCATGACAAACAAGCATGAATGAGTAGGCACATCAGGGCTCAAACAACTCCTACTCATGCTAGTGGGTTTCATCTATTTACTGTGGCAATGACAGGTCATGCAGAGGAAAGGGGTTCAGCTACCGCAGCATGTAACAGTTGAAACGTTGTTGTCCTAATGCAATAAAAGAGAGCAGGAGCGAGAGAGTGGGATTGTATCGGAATGAACAAGGGGGTTTTGCTTGCCTGTCACTTCCGAAGATAGTATAGCTCTTCATCGATGTCATCGATCACATCGTCGAAGCAACGTCTACTGAGAGGGGACAACACCGGCAAATAGAGAAGAAAGATGATCAATGCAATGCACAATATGATGCATGATCATGACACGGCAATATGCTGTGATTTGGGCTAATGCGACAGCAAGTCATTTTGATTGAAGTGGAATTCAAAACTACATCAAATTCCAACTCCAAAACTATTATCAAAGTTGTCCTATTCATGTTTCATCCTAAACAGTGAAGTTAACTTGCTCAAACATGCATGAGAATAGTACATATGGATAGATTGGATTTTTCTGATCATTTTTCATATATAATTTATTTCATTTGGACTTATGGTTGAATTTATATGATTTTTAGAAGTTTAAGCCTTTTTCTGGATTTTCTGATTAACTAGAATTAAACTAATTCCAGAAAAGGATTTACTGCGTCAGCCTGACATCATCATGACGTCAGCAGGTCAACCGGCACGGTCCAGGTCAATCCTGACCAGTGGGTCCCACTGGTCAGTGACCCAGTCAACTAACTAAGTTAGTTAGCCCTAACTAACTGGGCAGGGCCCACTGGTCAGTGATTGCAGTAACTAACCTAGCTAGTTAATTAGTGCTAACTAGAGTAATTAGTCGGGCGGGGCCCGCAAGTCAGTGAGAGAGAGGGGAAGTCAAACCGGGCAGTGGGGTCAACCCACGCCGGTCAACGGGTCAGCGGTCGCCGGCGTTTAGCCGCCGGCGATGACAGAGACGGTGGGGCGGCTCGGAAATGCTCTACAGGGCACCATTCGATGCGCAGGTTGCACCTACGGGTTCCTGGGAGTGAGTCGCATCCATTGGTGGTGGTGGTAGGAGCTGCGGTGGTCAAGATCGACGGCGGCGACCAAATCGGCGGCGGCCGGAGTTTGGGCGAGACGCGAGCGAGAGCTAGGGGGCATGGGAAGGCGAGCTGGGGTGTGGTGCGGGCTCGTGGGGAGGCACTGAGCGCAGTGGTGTGCTCGACTGCGAGCTTCAACAGCCGTAGCCACGGCGGCGACATGGCCTGCGGCGAAGAGCTCTCGGGCTCGTTGCGAACGACGGCTAGAGAGGGGGGGGTAGAGCACGGGGAGAGGGGGAAACGATGGCGGAGCTCACAGCGGGGTCGAGGACGGTCTCAGCGAGCTCGGGGATGCGGCGGAGGCGGTGAATCGACGGCGGCGGTGTTCGGTGGCCGAGGAGGGAAACGGCGATGCTAGCGGCGTCCAGGGGCTTCCGGCGTCATACAACTCGGTGGAGAGGACGAAGCAGACGATGCAGAGCTCGGGGATAGGTCGGAGAGGCTCGGGGGCGGCTGTGCGCACGACTACGGCGGCGACGAGCTCGGGCGTGCGTCGGCCATGGCGTGAAGAGAGCGAGGGGCGAGGGGAAAAGAGGGAGCAAGGGGTCGGTGGGTTCCGGAGGCCACGGGGAGACGATCCGAGCGTCGCGCTGGCCAGGAAGGGGCCAGGCAGGCAGCTGCGTGCCCGCGCGCGCGAGCGCCGTGCACTGCTTCCCCTCTGCCTTCTGGCAAGAGGAGGGGGATGACTGGCACATGGGCCTAGTGGGCTGGCTTCTCTCCTGGGCCAGGTAAGTTACAGGTACTCCCTCCCTCTGATTTCTATTTAGTTTCTGTTTTTCTATTTTGCATGTTTGTTTGAATTTGGCTACTAGACCAAATCAATTTTGTAAATGTTGAGAACTTTTGTAGATGCTGGAATAATTATTCCAGGGCCCCACACAAAGTTTCAGAATTATTGGGGCAAGGGAATTATTTATAGAAATTTATAGCCCCAATTCAAATACTTAGTGATTTAATTCAAAACCCAAATATGTCCTGCAAAAATGTAAACCATTTTTGGTAGAGGCTTCCACCTCAATCCAGAAATGATGAACATTTTTAAAGGGCATTTTGAGTTCATTGAAAAAGATTTTATTTTGACCCTAGTTGAATTCATTTGGTGCTAGGGTTTGAACATCCCCATTTCATGTTTAAGCAAAATTCAAACATGATGCACACATGAAGCTGGCCTAGTGCAATACGAGAAGCTAGGGATGTGACACCTTCCCTTCCCCCCACCTTGAATTCCAACACTCAAGGCTCAGGCTAAGCGCTTCGGACCTTCAATCATGTCCGGATCCAACCTTCGAGGCCGGTGGATGGCCTCCTCTGTCACAGAGGAGGACATCAAGAAGCTAAAAGAAGCCAGGTATCTGACCGCCGAAATCTCGCACAGGCTGCCTGCTCAAGGGCAGGTCATCCCCACTCCCAAACCCAACGAGAGTGTCATATTTATTTCCCACTTCCTCCGAGGGCTAGGCTTTAGTCTTGATCCCTTTGTTAGAGGGCTTATGTTCTACTACAGGCTCGATTTCCATGATCTGGCTCCGTTCCATCCTTCACATCTCGTCGTTCATCATCGTGTGTGAAGCCTTCCTCCGCATCACCCCACACTTCGGCTTATGGCTCAAGAACTTCAACGTGAAGCCAAAGATGATTGAGGGGCGACACGCAGAGTGCGGAGGCGCCATAATAAACAAAGGCGCCGATGCTCCATGGCCAAAGGGTTCCTTCCCAGAGACATCCAAGTTATGGCAGCGGGAGTGGTTTTACATCACCGCTCCCCGAAGCGCTAAGTGGGTAGCTGCCCCCGCCTTCCGTCCGGGCCCCCCGCCACAATTGGCGTCATGGGTCAACAAAGGGCTGGACTGGGGGGCAGCTAATGATGTGCCGACGTTGTAGAGCCGCATCCGAGATCTCTTCGAGGGAGATGTCAGCCTTGTCAAGGTAATGCAGGTCATGCTAGTTCGTCGGGTCCTGCCATGCCAACGGCGATCTCTCCGTATGTGGGAGTTCAACCCGGAAGGACCGCGAACTATTCAGCAATTCTTCGGCGCGACGCTCGAAGAGATGTATGGATTGTTCTTCGGATCACGAATAAAGTGTCCGGGCACCATCGAGGATGCGGGTCTGAACTGCAATCGTCCAGACACCCAAGTAAGTAATTCCGCGGCCGAACACGTTGTCTTTTAATTTACCACAACATCATTCTGAAAAGTCGCCTTTTGACCAGGGCTGGATAAAAAAGGCGAAGATGATCAGGTGTTCGGCCCCCGTTCCCGAGGGCTCACCGGATCCTGTACTAGCCAGGATGCTTGATCTTGCGCCTTATCAAGCGCCATCAGGGGAAGATAAAGGGAGGAACAAAGAAGCTGAAAGCGAGCCTCACTCATTATTCATCCAAACCGGGGGAATTAGTGCCTCCGTGAAGGAGGATAACCGGGGAGCAGAATCTAAAATTCCCTCTCCCCAAGAAGGAATAGGGCCGCCTCTGAAGACTTGGAAACAATGGTTTTCAAACGAGGGAAGAAACCTTTGTCAGAGGGCCCTACCCTGGAGGGCATCCTTACTGCACTGTACCCGCAAGGGGACCAACCCTCCAGCGAGCTGTAAGTAAACAAAAGTACTTTATAGTAAATATACCCTGCTTCATTTCTGAGAACAATAACCGAGACGTATGTCTTGTAGTTCGGATCGTAGCCCTTCTCGACAGAGTTCGTCTTCGGGGGATCTTCTTCCGGAGATGATGGAGAGCGAAACACCTCCCCGTGCCTCCCCACCTCGTGACGCGGACGACCCTGAGGTGTCATCACGGAGGATTTCTCCTGATCCGCCAAGGCCAGAGGGTAACCCTTCGGCCACCCGAAGTCTGGAGTATTCGGCTCCTAAGGAGAGCAACAGAAAGTGTCCGGGACCATCCGGTGCGCGACCAGACGTACTGATGAATCTTCTAGAGCAAGCGGCTATCTCAGAAGCGCATTGTACGCTAATGGGTACGGTGATTGAGAGGATTTCATCCGCCGAAAGTGGGTTGCATGAAGCTTTTATGAGCCTGCTGAGAGGCTTTGAGGTACGCAAAGTAATATATTTTTTTTGACGGTACCGCACACGCTAGGTGTGCCCTATGCAGATAGTAGCCCCTGAGACTCAGGTTGCTGTCAAAAAAGACGGCAAATAGAGGATCATAGTCCCAGGTAATAACCGTGCTGCATTCACGTGCAGGCAGCTGAGGGTCCGGTGGCTAGCCGGACTGGTGGTTTTGCCGAACTGAAGCGGCAACTTGATCTGGCAGATGCCGACATCGTGCTTGTAAACAAGCGGCTTGACGAGGCACAGGGTATGTATTCTCCTATGATCAACACATATTAAGAGGAGCATGATGCTAGTATCTGTAATATGCTGTGACTGCAGATGGATCTGTCGCCGTGGAGACCCTTCGGACGGAACTTGCCCGAGCCAAGGAACAAGCCAGGAAGAGTGATGCGGCCGCCCTAAAGGCTATCGAAGAGCTAAGAGCCGAACAGGCTACGCATTGCCAGAGCAAAGAGAAAATAGCCAAGATGGCTGTTGAGCTGAAAGATGCCGCCGACCGTTATGAGCTTCTTGAAAAGGAAAGCCAAACGAAGACGGCAGACCTGGAGAAAGCCACGGTAGCAGCCAAGGAAGCCCGCTCTAAAATCAGAGCGGCGAAGGAGGAGCTACGTCAAGCCGGAGATATCGCGGCTGGGAAGCCCTTTTTGTTGCGGATGAAGTTCGGAGATCCTAAGTATGCCCTTCTGGATCAATTATGGAGTTCTGCGGACGCATACCTGGATTTGGCAGCAAGTGCTGCTGATGCGACCAAGTTTTTCGAAAATCAAAAAGATCACGAAGTGGAAAAGTTGTTCTGGTCGCAGTTCAATGCTCCGGCACGTCCGCTGCTGTTAAATGAGCAAATGGCCGAGTGGGCCGAGCTCCATAGGTTGTCCGGGCTTGCCATGAGGTCTGTTGTGGATCATCTTTGGCTGGAAGGACCAAGGCTGAATAGTTATTTTGGCTTAGTGCAATGATTCCTTGGTGCTGTGCCACATATCGACGCTGTGAAGAGGTCGGCGTGCATAGAGGGTGCGCGGATGGCTCTTGCCCGTGTCAAGACATACTGGGCAGAGATGGAGGCCACCGCTATTGCAACCCATAGTTCGGCCTTAGGCCGGATATCGGCCGAGCACTATTTTGAAGAAGTCTTAGAAGGCGCTCATTTAATAGAGGCTCAGTGCTCGAAGAGTATCATGTTCTAGTGACATGTATCCCAATTGTAAGAACAATGTTATTTTAATTATAAAGGTTGTGTTTATACTTTTTCCTGGAAGTATTATTATGCCTCTTGTGCGGTCGTTTATATATGTATATATATCCTGAAAGTTTGCAGTCGTCGGCTTCAGCGCCCACGCATATAATGCGGGGCTGTTCGCAAAAGTGTGTCTTCACACTTGATCCAACGTCTTGGTCCATTAAGGAGGTGGTAGCGTGGCGAACGAATCAATCGGACTATATTGCTTTAACACTTTCACTTAACCATAGGAGTTTGACAGTGGGGCTACTATATAGCCCCTGGTATTTCCGCGGCTATCCGAATACGTTGCGCGTACGTACATGACCGGGAAAACCGTCCCTTCGTTAATGCGGAGGAATCCTGAAGATTCCGTTAAGTCATCGAGTGGTTGACCAGTCTCGCGCTTTATCATGACAGTCAGTTTTAGGCTTTCTCTACTGAGGTGGTCATCCGGATGAACCAGGGCACAATCGCAGTAGTTCTCCCGGTGCCACCTTAGCCGATAGAGCGGAACGTAAGGTAGCAAAACGCGGGAGCTGGGCAAACCCAGCATTTGACCAAAGACATGATTCGGAGCTGATGCATATAAGGCCAAACTCGCGACGCCGAACACTCCCTAAGGTATTCGGTCTTTACAACATATACCGGGCTGAGTAATGCCCTTGATAATGAACCCTGAGTGTCCAGGTACGTGCATTATTCTAACGTGGCGAAATGCCAATAACGTCAGCATCCCTCTCGGTTATACTGAGTATCCGGAGGATGTGAAGTAACAAGAGACAGTAAAAAAGGTTAACACAGGGTCTTAATCTAAAAAGAAACCTTTGAGCGGGGCCCTACTGCACGTCCGCGCCTGTGTCTCCGTTGTGCCGTATCCTGGAAGGGTGTAGCATGATTATCATCTGCAAAAGAGAAGAACTTAGGTGAAAGTTGTTGTGTGAAAAATTGGTTATTCTTAATAAACCATTAAAATTTAAGGTAAGTAAGGTCGAGCCGAACTATAGTCCTTTGTACATGCGGGAAGCCCCTGGTACCGCCTTTGGGGGTATATCCATCAAACCAATCTCAGGTTTATCTAAGCTGTTACAGCTAATGATGCGCCGGACTCGTCTAGCCGTGTCCGCGGTCTTGACGACCGATCGTTTATTCTGGTTGGAGGGGCCGTTTTAGTGTTCGGCTGCTAAAGCCGCCACACGTTCCTCCGTGCGCAAGGAACGCTCAACATTTCCGCTAACTGTGATGATGCCACGTGGACCGGGCATCTTAAGCTTAAGAGAAGCGTAATGCGGTATTGCATTAAAACGAGCGAAAGCTGTTCTTCCGGTAGTGCTTGATAGCCGCTTCGGAATGGAGCGATGTCGAAGGTTAACTTTTCACTTCGGAAGTTGTCGGGAGAACCGAATATAACCTCTAGTACTAGAGAGCCCATACAGCGGGCCTTTGGGCCTGGTATTACTCCTTTAAAGGTAGTATTGTTGTGGCTGATTCTTGTCGGGTCTATCCCCATTTTGCGGACCGTGTCCTGATATATCAGATTAAGACTACTACCACCGTCCATGAGGACTTGGGTGAGATGGTATCCGTCGATAATTGGGTCTAACACCAAGGCAGCCAATCCTCCGTGCCGGATACTTGTCAAGTGATCCCTGCGATCAAAAGTGATCGGGCAGGCCAACCAAGGGTTGGACTTAGGGGTGACGAGCTCTATGGCGCGTATGTCTCGGAGTGCATGTTTGCTTCTTATTTTTGTTACGTGAATCATGTTCACTGTTTTGACCTCTGGTGGGAATTTTTTCTGTCCCCCGGTGCTTTGCTGGCGAGGCTCATCCTCGTCTTCACTTGGTGTATCCCTCCCCTTGTGTTCGGCGTTTAACTTGCCGGCCTGCTTGAAGACCCAGCATTCTCTGTGGGTGTGATTTGCAGGTTTATCGGAGGTGCCATGAATCTGACATAATTTGTCTAGAATCTTGTTTAGGTTGGACGGTCCATCTCTGTTGCCTTTGAAAGGCTTTTTCCGCTGACCGGGTCGAGAGCCCCTAAATCCGGCGTTTACCGCCATGTTGTCTGGGCTGTCTTCGTTATTTCGACGCTTGCTTTTACTGCGTCGTGGTTTTCCATTATCATCCCTGACTTCAGATGTGCCTGGGTCGCTGGTGCTACTACGTGCCAGCTAGCTATCTTCGCCCGCGCAAAAGCGGGTCATAAGGCTTGTTAGGGCTGCCATTGTCCTTGGTTTTTCTTGGCCGAGGTGTCTGGCGAGCCATTCGTCTCGGACGCTGTGTTTGAAAGCTGCTAAGGCTTCGGCGTCCGGGCAGTCGACGATTTGGTTCTTCTTAGTGAGAAATCTGTTCCAAAGCTTTCGGGCTGACTCTCCGGGCTGTTGAATTATATGACTTAAATCGTCTGCATCCGGAGGTCGGACATAGGTCCCTTGAAAGTTAGCCCTAAAAGCATCCTCAAGCTCCTCCCAACTTCCAATTGAATTTTCAGGGAGTCTCTTCAGCCAGTGCCGAGCTGGTCCTTTCAGCTTGAGGGGTAAGTACTTGATCGCGTGGAGATCGTCTCCGCGAGCCATATGGATGTGGAGGATGAAGTCCTCAATCCAGACCCCAGGGTCCGTCGTTTCGTCGTATGCCTCTATGTTCACGGGTTTGAATCCCTCTGGAAATTCGTGATCCAGCACCTCATCAGTGAAACATAGGGGGTGCACGGCACCCCTGTATTTGGATGTGTCATGGCGTTTTGACAGTTGTAGTGTTCGGTTTTGATTATGCGTTGTAGCGCGCTTCCTAGATCCATAGATGGATCTGGTCACGTCGGCCTTTTGATGCAAGTCCTCGCTTGGATCGTGTGCTGACTTATGTGCGGCCTCGTTAGCCGCCCTATCGCGGCCATGAGGTGGTCGATCCGACCGGTCGGCCATTTTGTTTTTCGGCTGTGTGGGCTCTAAGGCCTCATCATCAAATTCAGGCAACAGCTTGCGCTTTGGATAGCTCTTTGTGTGGTGACTGCCACCACACTTTTCTTCAGTGTCGAGCACTTTGTTCCATCTACTGTTGAGCGTATTCTGCGCGGCCTTAAGCCTTTGCTTCTGCTTCTTCAGACTCCTCGCAGTGGCAATAAGCCTTCTACGGAGGTTCTCTTGTTCCAGGTGCCTTTCCGGGATGATGTATGCTTCGTCGTCCGAACTGTTTTCCTCTCCGGAGAGAGGTTGATGAGCTTTATCCTCGGCGTCGCCGTGATCGGACAGCGGCTCCGTACTATGTTCACCGTCCGCTGGTTCATCCTGTTCTGTCGCTGGGTCAATGTGGTTGTCATTTCCTCTGGAGTCGATCGGGGTGTTATTTTTTCTTGTGCTGTTATCGCTGTTCTTGCCGAGTCGGGATTTGGAGCGGCGCCTACGCCATCGCTTTGGTTGCTTCTCGAGGGAGCTATCCTTCGATGCATCCTTCCGTTCCTCGTCGTTGTTTTCTTTGGGTGTATCCACCATATATATATCGTGTGATGAAGTGGCAGTCCAGTGCCCTGTGGGCGGTGGTTCCTGTTCGTCTCCTGCATCGTCGTCCATACCATCGATGTCTTCGGAGCTGAAATCGAGCATGTCGGTTAAATCGTCGACAGTGGCTACTAAGTGGGTGGTGGGTGGGCAGTGAATTTCTTCGTCGTCCGCATCCCATTCTAGCCGGACATAGTTAGGCCAAGGGTCTCCTGAGAAGGAGAGAGACCTCAATGAGTTTAGCACGTCGCCCAGTGGCGAGTGCTGAAAGATATCCGCGGAGGAAAACTCCATGATCGGTGCCCAATCAGATTCGATAGGCATGGTCGCAGGCGGTTCGGAGCCCGTGGCCGGGGACGAATCCAAATGTCCGGCAACACGGGTCTCATAAGAGGTAAAGTCAGTATTCGACTCTATCGCCGCTGAGTGTGCGGCCTCCGTGGCGGGGTCCATCCACCCGTCCTCGGACGGCGTAATCTGCTCCGGATCAAGGGCCGGAGTAGCTGCAGGTGGGATCTCCCGAACACTGTCCGTCGGCAGAGCTAAGTCATGCATGTCGTGACTGTGCGGCGCACCTGACATGGGCTCGAATCCGTCGAAGATCAAGTCTCCGCGGATGTCGGCAGTATAGTTCAAGCTTCCAAACCTGACCTTATGGCCAGGGGCATAGCTTTCGATCTGCTCCAGATGGCCAAGCAAGTTGGCCCGCAGTGCGAAGCCGCCGAATACGAAGATCTGTCCAGGGAGAAAAACCTCACCCTGGATTGCATCGTTGCCGATGATCGAAGGGGCCATCAAACCTTGTGGTGACGGCACAGTGGAACTCTCAATGAAAGCACCAATGTCGGTGTCAAAAACGGCGGATCTCGGGTAGGGGGTCCCGAACTGTGCGTCTAAGGCGGATGGTAACAGGAGGCTGGGGACACGATGTTTACCCAGGTTCGGGCCCTCTCGATGGAGGTAATACCCTACTTCCTGCTTGATTGATCTTGGTGATATGAGTATTACAAGAGTTGATCTACCACGAGATCGTAGAGGCTAAACCCTAGAAGCTAGCCTATGGTATGATTGTTGTTGTCCTACGGACTAAACCCTCCGGTTTATATAGACACCGGAGGGGGCTAGGGTTACACAGAGTCGGTTACAAGGGAGGAGATCTACATATCCGTATTGCCAAGCTTGCCTTCCACGCCAAAGAGAGTCCCATCCGGACACGGGTCAAAGTCTTCAATCTTGTATCTTCATAGTCCAACAGTCCGGCCAAAGGATATAGTCCGGCTGTCCGAGGACCCCCTAATCCAAGACTCCCTCAGCCGTCGCTGGCACGGCAAGACCCGGCGGACTAGCATTACTTGAATTACGTTGACGAGATCGATGTCCTTCTCAAGGAGGCTTCGGATGCGGCTCTGTAGAGTCTGCACTTCGTCAATTGATCCCCATGCCAGCCCCTTATTAATCCATGATGCAAGCTGTAACGGAGGGCCAGGTCGGAACGTAGGTATAGTTGCCCACTTGGTACCGCGGGGTTCCGTGACGTAAAACCACTCCCACTGCCATAGGTTGGAAGTTTTGGTGAAAGAGCCTTTTGGCCAGAAAGTATTAGTAAGCTTGCTCACTATGGCACCGCCACACTCCGTCTGTTTCCCGTCGACTACCTTCGGCTTCACACTAAAGGTCTTGAGCCATAAGCCGAAGTGTGGGGGAATATGGAGGAAAGCCTCGCACGTGATGATAAACACCGAGACATGGAGGAAAGAATCTGGGGCTAGATCGTGAAAATCTAGTCCGTAATAAAACATAAGCCCCCGGACGAAGGGATGAAGGGCGAATCCTAGCCCTCGGAGGAACTGAGAGATAAATACGACCCTCTTGCCGGATCTGGGAGTCGGAATAACCTGTCCTTGAGCAGGAAGCCTATGAGGGATCTCCGCGGTCAGGTATCTGGCCGCCCGGAGCTTCGCAATGTCCTCCTCTGTAACAGAGGAAGCCGCCCATCGGCCCTGTGGGCTGGGTTCGGACATGATTGGGAAGCTGGAAGCAATGAAGTCGAACCTTGGGAGCTGGAACGCGAGGTTGGAAGGGCTTGGCGAGACGGCCCTTAGCTCCTTTATAAATGCGATGGATATCAAACGCCTCCTCCTAAACCCCGGAACTTGCCTATTCCCGAGGAATCATACCAAAAAGACAGTTGGGTTACCCACGTCTGTGTTGATAAGAATCCCATAATAAGGGGACATGATCTCTGCTTTGACAAGACACGCCAACAAAACCGCATCTTAAAACGTGGAGCGGCAGGCCAAAAAACGGTTCAAAATAATGACCGGGTGGTGACGTGGCATCATGCTGCAAAAAGTTGTCATCAGATTGGACTCGTGAAATATTGTACTCTCTGTGGTTGTGTCTGGTGCTTGTGTTGCATATCCGGACACGTTCGTCCGAAGACTATCTTGGAGTATTCGGAAAGGGGAACCCGTCTTGCAATGCTGAAGACAATCTGCGCACCGGACACCTCGTCATTGAAGCCTGGTTCAGGGGCTACTGAGGGAGTCCTGGATCAAGGGGTCCTCGGGCGTCCGACCTGTTAGACATGGGCCGGACTGATGGGCTGTGAAGATATGAAGACCGAAGACTTTCTCCCATGTCCGGATGGGACTCTCCTTGGCGTGGATGGCAAGCTTGGCGACCAAATATGAAGATTCCTTTCTCTGTAACCGACTTTATGTAACCCTAGATCCCTCCGGTGTCTATATAAACCGGAGGGTTAGGCCCGTAGGGCCGAAGACTCATAATCATAGTCATATAGGCTAGACTTCTAGGGTTTTAGCCATTACGGTCTCGTGGTAGATCAACTCTTGTAACACTCATATTCATCAAGATCAATCAAGCAGGAAGTAGGGTATTACCTCCATAGAGAGGGCCTGAACCTGGGTAAACACTGTGTCCCCTGTCTCCTGTTACCATCGACCTTAGACACACAGTTCGGGACCCCCTACCCGAGATCCGCCGGTTTTGACACCGACAATGCCACCATGTCAACAATGTGGAAGAGTCACATACGTGTGTCCAAGTGTGGTATTCAAGGCGGCAATGGAGATCTTGTTGTGTTTCTTCGATTGATGTTAACAGTTTCTCGGGCCCCTAACAAACATTTGTTGTTTCTCATCTATTTTTGGTATATGAACGAACAAAAAATGAACAAATGCTCTTAACTATAGTTTTTATGAAAAAAATTAAACCTTACTTCAGAAACATGTAATTCAAATTTGAATTGTTTTCAATAATCACACAAAAATTCATTTAGGAAATGGAAAATATTTAATTTAGTGAAAGACACATGTGATCCGCGTGATTCGTCCCGATTGGCTGGTTGCAGGAGACAGGATGTTGATCATCTTGATTAGTTGAGAGGTGAAGGGTGTGGATCGATGAGGTGGCGGACAAAAAAGTACTAATGCTATTCCACATTTATTCAGCCGACACGCGCACACTTCACGACACGAGAGAGTTATTGTAATGGGGTCATAATTGGCTAGTAGTACCTCTGACTGTCGTGCCCCTTGAATCTGGTGGCATAGCGTGCATGCATTCATGCATGGTTCCTACTCGTACTTCAAGGATAGTACCAGCTCAAACAGGAACAAGGATAGTACTTCAAGGATAGTACTATTGCTACTACTAGTAGCAACCTATGGAGTAGATTTTGTTTCTTTGACCAAGTACCTAGATATTGAGAGGACATGTAGTGCAATTAATACTAGTTTTCCTCGACCGGAAAACCTTTAATTTGGCCCATCACGCTTGCATCCATGAATCAACCACACTTTTTTTGAACCAAAAACCATAGAACAATCGTTCTACAGTAAATTTCATTCAAAAATAAGCAAAGTTATGTACAACAAAGAAAATAAAATACAACGTCCCACCATCTAACCAATACCAGCTCTAGGAAAGTCCATGAGAAATTAAGTTAGATTATATGTAATCCATCCTCTGAAAGCTTCTCTGTATTTCTCTTTGGTTCTGAGTAGTAACAACTTGAGATCATCTCTGAGAAGATTTCTCCATGCTTGAACTGATGGGTTTTGAGCTTTGAAAATTTTGGAGTTTCTCTGCATCCAAATGTGCCAGCAACCCATGGTGATGATGCTCATTGCGTACTGCTTGGGTAACTGGATCAATAACAAGTTTATTTCATCGAAAACATTGATGCCTCTGACTTTAGAAGGGACAATTGAATCCCAGCATTGCAGAGCAAAAGGGCAGTCCCAGAGCAGGTGAAGGCTGGTTTCCTCACAAGAACAGTTACAAAGTTCACAATTGTAGCTTGGCAAATGGAAATGCTTTCTGGAGAGAAGATTTCTGGCATTTACTCTGTCATGCAATAGTAGCCATAGGAAAATCTTATATCTTAACATAGCAGCACTTTTCCAAATACTCTTGAACAGTGGAGAGGCTACCTCTTTTCCTTGCAAATGACCATACATTTGGATAGCAGAGAATCCATCATTCTTCTTGCTCCATGGGAAGCACCATTTGTCTAATGAATTGTTCAGATGGGTAGCTTGCAAGATGGCAGACAGTTCTTGAAATTGCTGGTGTGCTTGAATGGAAAGTGGAGTAAAGAAATGTTTAGATACCTCCTCCAAGCCTTTGATTTTCTGAACTGAAATTTGCTCATGTCTGCTGAAAGAGAACAGTTGTGGGAATCTGTCTTTCAATATGCCCTGATTCCAGTTGTCAATCCAAAATCTAACAGTGTTCCCAGATCCTAGCTTGGGGACAGCAGCCTGTCTAAACTCAGGCACTAACTTTAGAATACTTTTCCACCAAAAAGATCCTTGTGGAGTAGTGGAAAGCATTCTGTCTGGATAATAAGCCTCCCAAATCAATTTGACCCAAGGAATATCCTATTGATTTAAGAATTTGTGGACATGTTTCATAAGTAAACATTTGTTGTGACTGGCAATATCCAAAACTCCAAGACCTCCTTTTTCTTTGGGCTGGCAAACTTTGTCCCAAGCAATCAAGGCAGTGCCTCTGTCTTCCATTCTATATTTCCTCCAAAAGAAATGCTTGAGGTATTTTTTAATCTGCTCCATGACACTAGAGGGCAGTGCTAGTGTACACATGAAGAAAATGGGCAAGCTGTAAAACACAGACTTAACCAGGACTAGCTTGTCCCCATATGATAAGAGGGAGGAACAACCAACAAGCCTTCTTTCAATTCTTTGCATAATGGGCATAAAATCCTCAATCTTTGGTTTGGAGAGACAGAGAGGTAAACCCAAATATGTGAAGGGGAGAGAGCCAACTTTGCAACCCATAATGTTAGCCAATTCCAGCATTCTATCATTTGTAGTGTTGATGGGGACAATTACTGATTTTTCATAATTAACCCTCAGGCCAGTGAATGTGCTGAAGTACATGAGTAAGTTTTTGAGCTGATGCAATTGAGCAGCATTATCATGCATAACAAGGACTGTATCATCTGCATACTAAATTATAGGAAAATCCTGATCAATATTAGCATGCAGAGGGTCAGAGATCAGACCATTCTTCATTGCTTCATTGAGAATTGTTTGGAGCAGATCCGCGGCTATGACAAACAATAAAGGTGAGAGAGGATCACCTTGTCTGACCCCTCTTTTACAGAGGAACTGTTTTCCAGGTACACCATTTAGCAGCACTGAAGAAAGCCCAGAAGAGAAAATCATATCCATCCACATAATCCACCTAGGTCCAAAGCCCCTAGCAATGAGAAGTTTTCTGATAGCTTCATGCTCAATCATATCAAAAGCTTTCTCAAAGTCCAATTTCAGAATAATTAAATCCTGTCCTGATTGATGACATTGGTGAATGAATTCATATGACCAGGCCAAACAATCCTGAATTGATCTCTTCTTAAGAAATCCATATTGATTCTGATGAACCAACTTTAGGATGACAGTCTGCAGTCTATTAGCCAGAAGCTTTGTGATGATTTTGATGGAGCAGTTGAGCAAAGAGATTGGTCTGAAATCATTAGCATGCACATGAGCTTCCTTTTTTGGCAACAGAGTAATAAAAGAGGAGTTGAGGCTTTGCAGGTTTCAATTTCCAGTATAAAAATCTTCAATTAGCTTGTAGAAATCTGGAGCAATGATATCCCAGCAATGCTTGATGAAATCAGTGTTGAAGCCATCTGGCCCTGGTGCCTTGTCAGAAGGGACATCTTTAACTACTGCATCAATTTCCTCTTTGGAAAATGGCTTGTCAAGCTCAATTAGTTCAGGCACCTTTGTAATAAGTGAGTCCAGGCTGAGAAGGTTAAAAGTAGGCACAGAAGTATTGAGTCTCTGTTTGAAAGCTCTCCATAGAATTGCAGCTTTAGCCTGATGATCATCTTGCATATTACCAGCCTCATCCTATAAACTAGCAATATAGTTTCTCCTGTAGTTGATGGTAGCCTTTACTTTCAGATATTTTGTATTTGCTTACCCTTGTAAAATCCATCTAATTGTTGCTCTTTGTTTCCAGTAAGCTCTTTGCATTTCCAACAAGTTTAGAAGGTGCTGCTTAATAATTTCTCTGCCATTCCATTCAACAGTTGATAAAGATCTAAAATCTTCAATTGTATCATAAAGCAGAATGAGATCATTACAGGATTGAATAAGTTTTGACAACTGAGATAGTTCTTTGGCCCAAATTTTTAATCATTTCCTCAATCTCTTTAACTTTGCAGTGATTCTCTTTGCACTATCAGTTTCATTAACTTCTTGCTGCCAAATATTTTTCACAGTGTCCTTGAAACTATCAATCTGCATCCAGTAATTTTCAAACCTGAAAATCTTTGATTTTGGGATCATGGTGCCAATCTTGATGATGTATGGGACATGGTCAGAAATAGGCTTTGAGAGAGGTAAGACCATAGTGTTTGGGAAATTGGAAGTCCAAGCTTCAGAAGAGAAAACCCAATCAAGCTTTTCCAGCAAAGGGGCTTCTTGCATGTTGCTCCATGTAAAAGCTCTACCCTTCAAAGGAATTTCAAGAAGGCCCAAATTGCTTATTGCTTCATTAAATAAGAGCATGTCATTAATATTACCCCCCTCTCTATTTCTGTTAGAAGGATATCGAATATAGTTGAATCCCCAAGCATCAACCAATTACAGTCATCAGGTATCTGAATGTTAGAAAACCAGTCCATGAAAATAACCCTGTCAGCAGAAAGACAAGGACCATAGATGTTTGATAGAGCCCAGGTGTCAGAGGAGAGTCTAGAAGTGAATCGAATGGAAATGGAGAAGGAGTTTTTGGAAATAGTTTCTCCAGAGAAAAGAGAATCATTCCAGACCACTAACAGCCCTCCTGAAGCACCAACAGATGGTTGGTAATCAAACTTATTCAGACGTTTTGGGCAAAACTGCTTAAGATATCTGCTATCAAACGAATCTCTCTTTGTTTCTTGGATGCAAAGCAAGTCACAGTCGGTCTCATCAATTTTATTTTTGATGGCTAACCACTTATCTTTATCATTGATGCCTCTGATATTCCAGTTCAAAATTTTCCACTGCTTATTCATGAGAGAAATGCACTGATAAATGAATATGATATATCTGAACAATCTTGCATAACTTAAAGATCTCAGTCAGCAACAGAGCTAAAAGTGCCAGATTAACATCTCCCCAGAACATGGGCTTACATAAAGTCACTTGGTAGGACTTGACCATTACACACATAACTCAAAAGGAAACTAGAGAGGGCCCCTAATAAAACTTCATGCAGGGGTGGACACTCCCCCCTTCTGTGAACCCTTGTTGCTCTTCTCCTTCTCCTCTTTGCCCTTGCCTCCTTTTTTCTTCTTGGGCTAGTGGAGAGCATCATCTGAGCATTCTTTCTCAGGAACCTTGCAAAATGTAATTTAGAGATTTTTAACCACTTTACTGGGTAAAGATGGAGGATTAATATTGCAAGGTAAACAGTTTCTGTCCATGCAAGTTTTCTTTCTGTAACCATGATTCAGTTGTTCAATTCTACAGCTTCTTCTCACCTGAGATTCAATGAGTGGAGCTTTATCCTTCCTCTTTCTGTATACTTGGATGGCAGAAGTGCTAGAAGACATCCCTACTGATGAAGTCTTGGAAGGTGGAGTGGTAGCAACACTTGGAAGAGGCACCTCCTTGTCATTCTGAGTCTGGCAAGAGGGCTGCAGGACAGGATCACATTTTTGAGGCACCACAAAAGGTTTTAAATTTGAGCTATCAGATTGTTCAGAAATAAACTTCCATAACTGAGAAGAAAGCAACTGTTTGGCCCACTCAAATTTGTCTGGTGAAAGCAGAGCAAGTGCAATAAAATTTGCCCACTCATTAGGTACCTGAATCACCTCTCTGGGCTGTCCAACTGGAGCAAAGTGCTTCTTCCAGAGCTCTGCTTCCTCTATACTAGTGCAGACCTTGTGCAGATCCTCATGAACTTGAGACAGAAACATCTTCTGCATAACTGGGTCTGCAGCATCAGGCAATAATTGACAAGCTCCAACATGAATAGTGTCTTTATAGATGGGAAGAGGAAATCCAGGTGGAGGGTTAGAGCTACCTGAATCTGGACTAGGCAGGTCTGAAGCTTTGTTATTTTCAGCATGGCTGACCGCAGCAGGAATATCAGCTCCCTGAAGGATATCCAGAGCTACTCCCTGAAGCTCAGCAGCAGCACCAACAGCCTCTTGCTGAAGAATGCTGTCATCTTGAGTAGACAATGGAGCCATCAACACTTGATCTTCAGGCATGGTGATATCAGGCAGCTGAACAACTGGGTTCTGCACTTGTGGCAACTCTTGGGGCGGTTGATCCAGAGGCAGCTGATCAACAGTTGCAGTATCAGGCATCAAATCTTGTTGCACAAAAATTGCAACATCTGGTAGCTCTTGCTGCTCAACTACAGCTGGCAGGTCAACAAGTTGCAGAGCAAGGGGGGGCTCAGGCTGCTGCAGACCTTCCTCAAGGGGCAAGTTAAGATCTGGAAGCTGCATCTCAGGTAGCAACACTGGCGGGTCATGTGGAGCAATCAAATTTCCAAACAACTGAAGATTAGCAGCACCCTGAACTGAATTTGCAGTCTCAACACTGTTGGAGTCAAAACCAAGAGAGAGCGTGAGGCCACTGTGATCCATCTCAATAGCTTGTGGCGCAACAACTTGATGATCCTGGATCAGCATATTATCATTGATTGGGGGCATTGCTCAATGGTCCCAGCCGAGATCATCTGCATTTTCTGCCTCTTCATTTTGATCATGCTGAACATTGTCAGGCTGTTCATTATTTTCATGTTGCGGAATGGGCCCAAAGAAAAGATTGTGCTGATTGGGATGATGATGCTGCTCTGGTGGTCTTGGGTGCGGGTTGCCATCCACAGGAACGGGATCCTCATCAGGGGGTCCCCCTCCCAACAACTCCTCCTGGAAAATGATGACTGGGCAAGTCCACGATTCTCCTTCGAAGTGCCTGTCCCCAGTAACTGCCAAACTGACTGGAACATCAGAAAGAGCATCGATTCTAACTTTCACTGCAACAGCTGCATCCGTGGTTTTCACTCGATCCCAAGAAAGCAACTTTCCAAAACTAGAGACAGCGTTGTTGAGTTCAGACATGCAACGAAGATCTACTGGGAAACCAACTAACAACAACCAATAGTCTCTGGCCAGATTGAACTTCCTCCAGTTCATGCCCTGATCGTGCTTCTCGAAAACGATGTGAATATCATCAAAAGGATGCGGGCTCCTATTGACTAAGGAATCTCTGTCTGCTTTACCGTTGCATCTAACAAAAGCTTGACCAAAAGGGCATTTGGAAATAGAGGAGATCACAACCCTTTGCGAAACCAAGAAATCACTGAGAACCTCTCAGACATTGACAAAGGCGACTTCACCTTGGGGCATTGGCACCAGAGTGGCAATGGCGAGATTTTCATTGGACTGCTGCATATCTCCATGGATGACCCAAGCGCGCGCTGGCCTCCCTTCCACCTCGATAGCTTGAGTGCCAGGGAGAAGGAATGGTGTAGGATCGAAGGGAAAGTTTGCCATGGTTGACGACCTCGCCGGAGCAGGGTTTGAGGGATGAAGCAATGAAGAAACAGAGCTAGGAGGATTTGATTGATGAGACTGGAGAGGGCAGTGAGAAAGAGGTGGGAAATTAGCATTGGCAGAGTCCCGAGCAGAGGGCAATAAATTTTCTGCAGTGCCGGCATTATGGGAAGACGGAACGGTAGAGCCACTGACAAGCGGGTCCCTCCGACCAATGTTACCAGATTCCTGATTATTCACCAAATTGGGGGGATTTGCCATGTCAGATGAGGAATGCGGAACGGCAGTCTCGGCCCGGAATCTACAGTTGAATGCAATATGCCCCCATCTCTTGCAGGCCTTACATCGGATTTTGTTCTGGCATTTGGGCCTCAAGTGGCCCGACATGAGGCAGCGAACACAAAAAAGGCCAGAAGCGCTATGGGCCACAGGGTCCAAAGATTCAAAACGCGCAGATCCCGCCCCACCCAACGCAGTATTATTGGGCGAAGTTAAAACTGAATTAAATGGGCCTCTTGACTGCTGCATGGCTCGATCAAGGGAATTTTGCGAAGTTTGCGAAGAAAAGAATTGAGGCTGCTGAACAGCTTGAGCATATGATCGACGAGATTTGGCGTTGGACACAATTGTCCAATTTTTGCTGACCGCATCATGATAGCGTCGGTATAGATCCTTAAGCTCATCATCCCCCTCTCCCCATAGGAGAAAATTCATGGTAAAAAGATCGGAAGACAAGTTGCCACCTCTAACAATTTCGAAACCCACTTCCGGAGCAGAAACACAGAACTTGTATGACCAATTGCGCAGATGAGATACCTTAAAAAGTTTGGCAGAGCCGCCAAAACAAGCTTGAATGATGAGGCCCACTGATTCTGGATTTAGCTTGATTAACGAACGCTTGAATTCCACCACGAGGAAGAACTTTGGAGATCTAGGCACATCTTGGGCATTGACGACTGCCTTGCACTGCTTCTTGATGTATTCTTCAAAAGCTTTCCCAAGGTAGAAGTTGAGATCGGAAAGGGCCATATTGTGAAGTGGACGACGGGATCGGAGCGATCACCAGCGGGAAGTGGTCACCGGGGTCGGAATGACCACCGCCGTGGCTGTCTTGGTGGCCTCCGGCGAGGGAGCGGAGCGAGGGCTAGGGTGGCGGAGCGGGGGAGCGGAGCCTGCTAGATCGTCTATCAACCACACTTTGACGTTGGCCTTACATCTCCCATATATATCCATCGGTTTTTTGGGTTGTGTGTTGTTCTCTCCGAAGGGGCCGGGCCGGGCCGAGGGGTCACCGGAGAGGAGGTGGAAGCAGGGCCCACCATCATTTTTTTTCATGGCCAATGAGGCAACGTTGTAGGGTCGGTCGGCAAGACGAGATGGAGCAGAAGTTTGTACGGAGAAATTTTTCCTGGCCTGGCTTGTTTGTCGAGCAGTTGATGTGCCTCGGCTGTCGGCTCACGGCAGCGCCGATACGCTCACCCCAGTCACCTTAGGGGACTGTCCGGGCCGGCGTTAGTTAGACTAGGGCGCGCGGTGCACGACATGGCGGCGGCGGTTTGTTGTGGACGTTGGCGGGAATGGACTACGGGGCAAAGTTTGAACTTCAACAAATGCTCAATATTTTTTGGTGCTGCATGTCCAGGGGCGATACAGGAGCAAGTGCGAGATGTTCTGGGTGTTACTTCGACGGTGTTTGAAGAAAAATATTTGGGCCTCCCAACCCCCAAGGGACGCATGTCCAAGGGGAAATTTCAGAATCTTCAAACTAGTCTAACCAAGCGACTGATCCAATGGGGTGACGGCCTATTGGCGCAACCAGGAAGAGAGGTCTTGATTAAAGCAGTAGCTCAAGCATTGTCAACATACATCATGGGGGTTTCCAAGCTACCTTTCTCTGTGTGTGATGATTTGACACGAATGGTAAGGAACTTCTATTGGGGTTCTAGTAAAGGAAAGAGGAAAGTACACTGGAGAGGCTGTGATCACCTCCTACAGCCAAAGAACAAAGGGGGTGCTGGTTTCCAGGACTTCCGGATGTTCAATCAAGCATTGCTAGCCCCGCAGGCGTGGCGTTTGTTGACGAAACCTGAAAGCTTGTGCGCGCAAGTTCTGAAGGCGAGATATTACCCCAGTGGCAATTTGGAGGACACAGTATTCTCAGGAAATGCTTCTTCTTCATGGCTTGCGATATCTTATGGTCTCGATCTTTTGAAGAAAGGTTTGATATGGAGAGTTGGGAATGGGCGCAATATTAGGATGTGGAGAGATAACTGGATCCCGAGACCATTCTCTTACAAACCAGAATCGCAACGGGGTCGGTGTCGTATTCGGTTTGTGGCTGGACTACCAAATGAGAACGGATCTTGGAACTTGGAGGTACTGCAATGATTCTTTGTACCAGCGGATGTGGAGAAAATGTTGAAAATCAGAGCATCCCCTAGGCTTGGGGACGATGTTATTGCATGGGGTCCAGAGAAGCTTGGCAGGTTTACGGTTAAGTCGGCGTATAATCTAGCGTTTGAGGAGGCTAACAGGGCCACTGCTGTGGCGTCTAGTTCGTTGCCGGACAGTAATCGTTCGTGCTGGCAATATATATGGAAGTGCAACGTCCCCCCTATAGTACGTAACTTTGCATGAAGATTGTCAATTGATTCACTACCCACTTGGAAGAATAAACACAGGATTGATTTGGAGTTGAGTAGTGCATGTCCTGTCTGTGGCATGGAGGAGGAAGGCAATTTCCACCCTTTTATTAGGTGTCAGTTTGGTCGGGACTTATATGAGAAGATGTCCACCATATGGCAGATTCCCGAGCTATTATCATTTCAAAACTCGAGGAAGGAGTGGCTCCTCAATGCGCTTACCCAACTGAGTGATACTCAGCGATGCATGATTTTGCTAATCTTTTGGAGATGCTGGTACATATGCAATGAGGTAACACATGCCAAACCGGCCCCTCCCATGTCCGTGTCAGTCCGTTTCCTCCAAAGGTACCTGGATGAATTGATTGGGATCCGAGTTGGTGAATGTTGGGATCCAGCAAAAGGGAAAGCAAGCATAATCTATGGTAGTGCAGAGCAGCAGGTGAAGCATCCGGTACAAGATACACCGTGGAAGCCTCCCAAGCGGGGCTAGGCCAAACTAAACACAGATGGTTCCTTTGCTGAATCAGATGGAGCGGGAGCCGGGATGATCCTGCGGGATAGCGTTGGGGCGATCATTTTCTCATCATGCAGAACCTTGTTTTCTTGTAGAGATGCATTGGAAGCAGAGCTATGTGCATGCATGGAAGGATTGTCCTTTGCAATTCAGCGGTCGAACCTACCAATTGAAGTTGAGATGGATTCGAGCAATGTTGTGTCTATGATTTCTTGTGAGGAGATGGACCGCTCAGTTTACGCCCCTTTGGTGGGTGAGATCAAGCACCTGTTGAGTCTTAGAAAGTTTTGTATTACTCATGTACCTCGTAGTCAAAATAAAGCTAGTGATAAACTTGCTAGTTTCGCTAGAACTGAGGGCCAAACTATTACTTGGGTTGGATCGGGCCCGGAGGAAGTGTTGAGGATTGTCCATGATGATTGTAAGAACTTGATCATTGAGTAATACAATTCTTTTCCTGCAAAAAAAAAAGACGTTGGCGGGAAGGAATTGCGGCGGTTGGGAGAGGAAAAGTAGTAGGAAAGAAAATGGGTGTCAAGGATTGCCGGGCGCACGTGTAGGTAGTGCAGGCACCAGCGTGGACAGGCCTTGTTTTCAAAAATAAATAAATTATACTATGGGCGTGTGTAGGACGGGACGGGTAATACTACATCGACTGACATCTGTAGGATTTTACAGGGTGTGTTTCAGCTGTCAAATTGTGATTGAATTAAAGGGAGATTGGGGCCCACCCACTTGAAAATTAGGGAGGCATATTTAATTGGTTGGGAAAGAGCCTGTAGAAGCTTGTAAGGCTTTGTACGTCTAGCATTTTTGTACCGTAGGTATGCATGACGCGTCGAGTACATTGAAACGCAGGCGCGCTTAATTAACGCGGCCGGGTTTTAGCCTCTCTCTTTTTCTTTTTCGAAAATACTAACGCCCACACGTGTGGCAGTTTTGCAACTCGCCCACACACATGGATCACCGTCCAATCAAGTTTGCGCGAATCTTGACACATTGAGGCGGATTTTGAGTGCCACGTAGGATGGGACTGGTGTGTGGGCGTTGGAGAGTTCGACCACACGCCCCGCAACACGCGGTTTGCCAGCTGCGTGTGTGGGCGAGCTAGTTTCTGTCCACGCATCTATCACTTAGTCCACGCGTGTGTGGGAGAACTGCTTTTTGCCCACTCGACACGCGTACGTTGTTAGATGGCAACTGCAGTTGCGCGTACGTGGCAACTAGGTAAACACACATGACAACTGTGATTAATCATACATGGCAACTATGGTTGTATCACACGCAACAACTAGGTAAACACACATGGCAACTACTTTTTGACCATATGTGGCAAGTACTTAATCACACATGGCAACTATAGTTTGATTACACGCGGCAACTACCATAAATTAGACATGATAAATATAGTTAACCAAAACAGATAGAGTTGTCGTGCGTTTACAACTATATTTGTCATCCTGGATAACTACATCTGCCATCTCGAATGGCAACTAAATCGTCATCCCGCGGGGTATCTAACGTAGTTGCGGCAGGACATGTGGGCATTTTTTGCTTCATGCCACACGCGTGGGGTGAAGATGATAGTACTTGTTGGGCGTGTGGCACAAAATAGCTGCGCCCACACATGTGGGCAATTCTAATGTTCGCCCACACACAGCTCGTGTGGGCTGACTCCTGCTCACGCCACACATGATGTGTGAGTGAATGTTTAGTATGCTACACGTGTGGGCGTTATCGGCGTCCTACTTTTTTGAGAGCGAGAAAAAGAAAGGGGTAGCATGCATGCATGCGTACGATGCGGAAGTACTACGTAGTATAGGATGGATCGATCGATCATGTTGACTATGCGTGCGTGCGCGGCGACTCGTTTATTAGCCCGGCGGAACCTCCTTTTGTTTTGCCTAAAGAATGAAGGAAAGGAGAGGAAAATACGAAGCAAATCGATCTGCCTAGCCACTGCACTATGGAAAAGATTGATCGATATACAGAATCTTCGACCGCTCGCCTCGGGAGGCCGTCTCGTCCTCCTGCATTTCGTCCCGCGCCTTGCCATCCAGTCTCTGTCAAATCTCGGTAGGTATCATGCCCGACAATTTGAGCTCATCCATGGATCCATTAGCACACTCTTTTGGCGTCATCAAATCACACTATAGATGCATGCTCATCGAAAAGAAATCGCACCACACACATTACTCTGTGGCTCATCATGCTTCAGTTGGTAAGCTTTATACGTAGCACAAATCATGTACTAGGGGGGCATGGCTTCTGCTGCATCAGCGTCTTCTTCCTCCTCTGGATGTCGAGCACCCACACCAGACGAGCGGCGCCACTCCTTGAGAGCCTCGCGAACCGTGTCGCTGTCTTCGTATTCGTCACGAAATGTCTCGAAGTTGGCCGCCATGTTCTTCACCGACGACGCGAACAGCTCGATCTTCCAGCTCTCCAGCCGCGGGAACCCGCACCACCTCTCTCCGAACTCGCTCATGTACTGCTGCGTGCAAATATATATCCCATCTTGTAATTCAGATCGATCGATGGATTGTTCACTGAGAGCGCGGTGATCATGCATGCACTTACGTGAGGCTCGACGCCGCAGATGTCATGCGCCAACTTGTTCGGCACGCCGGCAGCCTCCCTGGCGCGCCGCTGGGCCTCCACGGACCGCACCATTTCCGCCTCGGTCGGCAGCTCGCTCCTGCCGGACAAGACCCGCGCAACCCACCTTGCTTGGCCCTCAAAGAACCACGGTGCGATCACTCTGATGGGGATGCCCACGAACGACAACGACGGCGCCAGTGGCGACGCCGGGAACACGTGCTCGAACAGCGGATCCACGCGGTTGTCGTCCACGGTGACCCTCCCCTCCGTCTCTAGGAAAGGGAACGAGTAGCTGTACCCCGTGCAGTAGATGACGGTGTCCGCGACGGCGCTGGAACCGTCCGCGAAGACCACGGCTCCGTCTTCGCGCAGCCGCTCCACCCCGAGGTGGAGGTGCAGGTTGTCGTGCCTGGCGATTGCCTTGGACAGGCCCGGGCTCACCACCTCCATTGACCTAGCGGCGAGGTGCACCTCCCTGGCGACGCCGGTTAGCTCCACGGCGATGTCCGTGCCGCTCTCCCCGCACCCGACCACAACGACCGTCTCGCCGCAGAACGGCCCCGGCGTCCGGTACGAGTGGCTGTGCAGCTGCGTCCTCCTCCACTGCTCCATCCCGTCGATGCTTGGGAGCTTCGGCTGCGAGTAGTGGCCAGTGGCCACCACGACGGCGTCGAACACCTCCTCCGTGTACGAGACCTCCTTGTTGCTCTCCGGCTCTACCTGCACGGCCCTCACTTGCCACCGCAAACTCGACCCGACGTCGCAAGGTGGCGCCAAGGCGATGCGGACAGCTCTGGTGTTGAGCCTGATGGCGTCCACGAGCCCGAACGCGTCGCAGAAGTCCTTGAGGTAGCAGTACACCTCGCGGTGGCCCGGGAAGCGGCGGGGGTCGCAGCCAGCTCCGGCGCCATCCCTGGACGCGAACGGGAAGTCCGAGAAGCCCATCGCCTCCCTGGGGCTCATCAGCCGGAGCGAGTCGTACATGCTGCTGTGCACCCTCACCGGCGCCGCGGCGCCGAGCGGGTCGGCGTCGTCGGTTCTCGGGTCGTACAGCCACTGGCCGCCGACGTCGTGGCTCTGCTCCAGCACCGTCACGGCGTGGCCCTCGCGCCGCAGCTCACGCACCGCTGCCAGCCCGGCCATGCCGGCTCCCACTATGCACACCTTCTTCGACGTGGGTTGGGGGCTGTGAGTGGCCATGTCGACGGACTGATGCGAATGTGCTTCACTGCTGGACTTGTGTTTTATTGGAGGTGAGCTCAACACGATTGGTCCCGGTAATGTAAATAATTCGCCACTCATAGCACGCTGCAGCACCCACCCAGAAATACACTGCACCTTTACTTTTGACATATTTTCCTAAAGGAAATATATAAATATCGTGAAGATATCAGTTACACATAATCTCTGTACCAACAAGATATCCAAATGGATCAAGAATACACAGCCAAAAAATACAAAGAAAAAGACCCCGCCAGGATGATGAATCACTAGCATCAACAGCACTCTAACCACAACCGAAGACCACACCCGGATTACAAAAGAGGCTCTGCAAAAGCAATACCTCTAAGAAGAAAACAATGCACACGCGTTGTCGTTGCCCGATAGAAGATATTGGGTTTTCACATTTGGCATTTCCCATATTTAAAACAGATCAGGGGAATAAGATGGTGCAACGGTCTTGAAGGTTATTTTGCATTTCCCATATTTAATGTCATAATGCTTTTTCCAAAAGTTTTTTAGGTTGTTCTAGTTCTTGATCTTACCATATAGGTGTGCTTTTGTGTCAACCACTGGATGGCGTACAAGGAAAATAAGAATTATCTAGTGATCTGTAGCAATGTTGTTTCATTTAGCTATGGTAATTTGTGAATTGGAAGGTACTCTTTTAAATAAATAAGGCCAATAAGGAATATATGTATATTAAGATCATGTTAATTCCAAGTCAAAGATGTCAATGTTTCAAGCTGCCCAATTTTTCCTGAAGGTATATATTGTAATTCCTTTCGTATGAATTTGCACGAGATGATATGCAAGTATGCAACTACACTGCTTTTGCCAAGGATGAATTAACTTTTCATGTATTCAACTTACTACTAACTTGGACGTGTTTCCCCTACAAAACGTATAAAGGGTAATATAGGCTTTTGACCCACTTACGTATATATGGTGGGTTGCCTGTCAGTCTGTATATACGTATAGGCCCTCATGTCAATTTTTTTCTCTTCACTTAAAATTTCACCCTTTTTTTCCTTTTTGTTAAAGTTTAAAAAATTATGCATGTGACAAGCTTCGCACTAGAGACCTCCGTTATATAATACAGCGAGGTAACAAACTGCCCACGTTAGTAGTTGTAGCAATTATAGGTATGCCCCATACTTAGTTATAAAACGCAGGGGTTTCCCTTTTTTTTACCGAGTTTTCATCTGTGTTTTTCTCTTTTTTTTCATTTTCTTTCTCTTTTTTAGAATTCCTGAACTTTTCAAAAATTCGTTAACTTTTCTTAAATTCATTGAAAAAATCAAATCCATGAACTTTTTTCAAATCCTAAAAAAGAAAAATTCAAGAACTTGTTTTTAAATGCCTGAAATTTTTTGAAATGCGTAAACTTTTTAAAATGCGTAATTTTTTTTCAAAACACGTGAATGGTTTTCAAATTGATGAACATTTTTTCACATAAGATGAATTTTATTCAGAATTGATATTTTTATTGACAACCTGCTCGCAAGTTGAGTTTTCCAAAACCAGGAACAATGTTTTTGCAACTTTATTTAGTTAACCATTTTTCTGAGAATCTGAAACCTTTTCAAATCCGTGAACATTAAAAAAAAGATTTCCTTTTTGACAGGAACGAACTTAAGAAGCCCACTAGGATCAACCAATCCTTGGAAAGTATACAAATTTTGGTAAAAAGACTGCACTTCTACCTTATCTTCACTTTCATTCATGCAAACCGAGCCATCTGGATGCATTAGGCCCTGAATTTTATTGATCCTTTTCCTTTGAGCTGCTTGCGCATGAAAATATCCTGTATTACGATCGCCATCTCGAAGCCAAGGGACCCGCGAGCGCTGGCGGACCCAGATCTCTTCTCGATGTAATGCTTCACGCAGCTTTTGGGCAATACTCCTTTCCTCGTCATTGGGAGACCACGTCCAACCGAACGCATCCGGAGTTTGTCCAATCGTTTGTGCAACTCACGAACTTTGCGAGTTAAACCCCCAAACTCCTTTACACCCCACGGTTCGAGCACCCCTTGAAGATGTTTCAGGGAATCAGCGAGGCCTTGGAGACCGGGGGAACGTGTTCGGCTTCTCCACATGTCGGCCACCATGCGATCATAGTCAATATGTGTTTGCCAGACATTCTCATACCTAAACTGTTTGGCTGACCTGGACCGAAAGGAGTGAGAAGCACGTATCTCAGCAACCACAAACACAGTGATCAGACTCGATCGAACTTAGATGTCGCACTCTGATATGTTGGAACCTTTGCCGAAATTCCTCATTAGCAAACGCTCTATCGAGCCTTGCTTTTACATTAGCCTCTCCGGATTGCTGGTTGTCCCATGTATACGCTGTGCCGGACCAACCTAAATCCTGGAAGGCAATATCATCTATAACTTCTCGGAACGCTCTCATTTGTGCCTCGGGTCGAAGCGATCTGCTGAAGTGCTCACAAGCGTAAAGCGTTTCATTGAAGTCTCCCATACAAAGCCAAGCCTGATGCGGTAGGTGTGCAACGTACGCATAGAGAGCCAGCTATTGTGTCTATCTGTTGCTCTAGGCGCTCCATAAAAACCGATGAACCGCCACACCGGTGAGTTCATATCTTTATTCTGCACCAGAACATCTATGTGAGAGGTGCTATAATTCTTAAGTTCAACTTTTACATCTTTAGACCAAAAAAGGCCAACTCCACCACTTAATCCAACACTATCCACTGCAAAGCATCCTCCAAGACCCAGAGTATGCTGCAGATCCTCCACTCTTTTACCTCTTATCTTCGTTTCCATAACAAAGACAAGAGAGGGACCTTCTAGCTTCACGATGCTGCGAAGCTCTCGAACTGCCTCGAGGTTCCCAAGCCCCCGGTAGTTCCAACTGATACAACTCATTGCGACTGGTAGGACCGCGGCGTGGTCTCTGCCAAATTGTCAGGTGTGGGCTTCTTCTTCTTAAGATCTCGCTCCCGCTCAGTATCATCATCCTTAGACCCTTCTGAATCTTGCTGTTGTCCTCATGCGATGAATCAGTGATCATGAGCGTGTTTTTTGGCTTATATACTTGAACTGGAGCGTCCTTCCTTTTGTTCTGAGATCGCCTGTTATTGTTCTTGACCGGTGACGTAGCTTCCTGTCCAGCATCCAGTCGGAAACAGAGTTGAAAAAGGAAAGGCAAAGGTCTGATCGTATTTATACGCATCGTATGCTTCATACGCCGCTGTACAAACTATTACTCCGATCGTCGCGATCACGTCGGCCCGAAGGAGATGGAAGCGACGACGGTGTCGGTGGCCACGCTCCCGAACGACGTCATCCTCGAGATCCTCGCACGTCTGCCCGACGAGGCTCTGCTCTTCCGGTGCGCGGCAGCGTGCAAGCTGTGGAGGAGCCTCGTGGCTGACCCTTCGTTCCTCCGCCGCCGCTGGCCGGACAACGCGCCCCATCCGTCCTCGCTCCTCGGGTTCTTCCCCAGTAACGGGCAAATCCCTCGTGCAATCATGGAGCACATTCCAAGGGCCCACGGTCGGCGTCGTCCGGCCTCCGCCGTCGACCCCTCGGATCCTTGCTCCCCGAAATCGACAGCCTCTTCGACCGCGCGAAGCCTCTCGCCTCACGCGGCGGTCTCCTCCTCCTGCAGTTTGTCCCACGCCGCACCCGCGTCCACCACTCGCCCCCGATCTTCAGCCACTTCGCCGTGTGGGACCTGCTTGCCGGCTCGTGTGAGGTGCTTCCCCCACTGCGGCACAAATCGATCTATGACGGCGTCGAACTGGCGGGCTCTTGCATTCTAGCGGGGCCGGACTTCTGCTCCGGCGGCCAACAGCAGCAGCGGCGGCCATTGCGGGGCTTCTCGGCCTTATACAAAGTGCTACTCATCGGCAGCAGCTACGACGGAATGCGCCACTACCTCTACACGTTCTCGTCTGATCAGCCAAGCTGGAGCGCGCCCGACAGCTTCCTGGACTGTGTGAAGCACCACAATGGCTTAACGATGGCCCAACAGAGCGCCGTCGTGCGACGGGGCACGGCGCACTGGCTCTGCTGGGACTTTTCAGACATGTACAGCGTCGACGTAAACGCCGAGACCGGCTGATCCTCCTTGGCGAATCTTCGCGTCCCCGTTGGAGCACGCTACTACTTCCTCCCTTACAGTACGCCGAAACTTACCGTCGGCGTCGACGGGGCGCTCCAGCTAGTTCGCCTACACTCCCAAGGTCTCTGGGTAGAGACCTGGACACGACAAGACGACCGAGATCATCAGAGTGTCGGTAGCGGGAGTGCAGACCGGCTCCGCACACGGGTGGTCGAGATAGAACAACCCAAGCAGAAGTTGACTGTAAGAGCGGACTGTGTTTGCGTTGGAGAGAAAAGTGGCACGATGCTCCTCGTCGACAAAGACGGGAGAGCGCTCCTGGTTGACCTCGAGACTGGGGCGGCGGAGGAGATGACGGGCCGGTTTAAAGGCCAGGAGTGGATGGCGGCCGTGGCCGTGGAGATAGATTGGCCGCCCTTGTTCTTGTCTCGTCTTAGCGCACAACGACGAAGGTACTGTTAGAGTTGTGTCGAATATTGTGTACAAGGTAGGTTACAGTTGGACTCGTAGTTGTATTGTGTTTAGATAGGATATGGAGTCGTGTCCTAGTAGGGCACTTGTATCCTAGGCCTTTCATATATAGTGGGGCTAGACACACGATGTAACCTATGCCAACATAATAGCACAGGCGCGCAAGGGGGAGCCGGCGGCGTGTGCCGGCGCCTGGGTGGCCGGTGTGCGGTATTGTGACGGTGTCACGGGGAGGAGCGCCCGTAGTCAGGCCCCGGGGATGTAGCCATATCGGTGAACCTCGTTAACAAATCTCGGTGTCGTGCTCATATGATTGCTTGATCCTCGGATGATCAACGGTATGCCTCGAATTTATTCTAACAAATGGTATCAGAGCAAGGTTCGATTCGAAGAGGCTGTGAGAGTTGATCTAGAGGAAGGTTTGATGGGTTGGTCGGTATCGTCTGCACAGGAAGTTGCCGTAGTGCAATTGGTGCGCGCGGTTGAGATCGACTGGGAATACGTCAGACGTTCGCAATCTTGACGGGTTGTGGAGATCGGATCATGACGCAGCTAGCGTGTGTGGTGCGGAGGTGCGCGTGGCACAAAGCGACGCTCGGACGCAGCGCAGAAGCCAGGCGG
This sequence comes from Aegilops tauschii subsp. strangulata, assembly GCF_002575655.3. Classification (NCBI taxonomy): domain Eukaryota; kingdom Viridiplantae; phylum Streptophyta; class Magnoliopsida; order Poales; family Poaceae; genus Aegilops; species Aegilops tauschii. The sequence goes on along the minus strand of NC_053041.3, from coordinate 553,112,015 downwards.
CTGAAGCAGAGGCGGCGACGCACATGCGGGGTGGCCCAGCGGGGCTAGCTGGTGCGTTGTGTAGCGGGGATAGGCATGCTACACGGCAGGGCTCCGCTGCAGGTCCGATCGACCCAGGGACTTGTTTTGAAAAGAAAAAGAGGAGCAAGTCCTCATGGACGACGCAAGGCTGCATATCTAATTCGAGCAGAGAAAATTCATCATTGGCTCGGTGCATCCATCGGGAAGGCAAGGGCTGGGCTAAAGCAATTAGCTTAGCATTGGAGTTGAGCCACGGGAGCCGCACCACGTGAAGGCCAAGAGTGTTTTTTGGTTGGAATTGCTGTTAGTACATGGAGACTGTTCGTGTACTTGGGCATCACGTTGATAGCTCGGATATTTTTCACGGGTCAGCCGTACAAAGAACCATGGCGTCAATGGATGTCAGGTTGAGGTGGAGAAGTTCGTGGAACTGAAAACCTTGGGTTATGGCAGACATGAGTGAAAAATTATTGGCGCGGCAGGGATGCTTGAAGGCGTTGCAGGAAGTCATGTCAATTGTGATGGAATTATCATGTGATGGATGAGAATTCGCCGAAGACGGTATGGGAGCCTCGAGCGTGTCGTACAGTCGAACGAGTTCGGCTGGGTCGGATTGGACAGTCTGACGGGTTCGACGCAAGTCGGTTGGTACAGAAGACGGTGGTGAGATCGGCGACGACGACATAGGAGCGTGATGCTGATGGTGACCGACTTCTGGGGCGTGGAAACACGTGGCACAGGCCCAAGGGCTTGTGTGGCTTCGACAAGACTATGGCGCGGGGTTGATTCAAGACGGTGCACATGTGAGCTTGAAGTCGACGGGGCGTGTGGGTGGACTGATCATCTACCATGGAGTCATGTTGAAGGTGGAGCTGGATTGAGGGGCTACAATGTAAGGATCCGGGGAATCGAAGCCTATTCAGCAAGGGGGAAAAGCGAGTGACATGTAGTTCGGACTGGAGCCCAGTGGTCTGATGGAAGCGTGAAACTCGTCATCGGTCGGTGATGATCGGTGGTACTCTGCAGTGGGGTTGAGTGGTGTGGGTTCGCGACCCTTGACTGGACCGGGACAGCGGAGGCTCGACGCGGTAATAGCGGCGAGGCGTGCGGTGCGCATGGGACATGGAGACGGGCCAGGGCTCTGGTGGTCACACATGTGGTGAGACAACTGCGAATTTGACTCGGGATGACTATAAGCAATGGTGAAATTTCTTCAAGTTTCAGACAGGCGGTCAAGGAAGAGCGGTAATGTTGAGTTCAAATAACTCTTATGTGTGACACCCAATATGTGAGTTGTTCATTTTCACGCAGGTCAGTGATCAGTGTGTGATGGCGTTGGACGGATACTCTTGAAGTTGGGAGCACAAACTAGAGTAACAAGGAACTTAATTTTGTTCGAGTGTTGACTGTGGTCAAGAAAAGGAGAGACTACAAGTTGCAAGTGGAGTCACATGGAGTCTTTGGAGTAGCAGCGGTGCTCATGGGATAAGCTCAAGTCCAATGTACATGGAAGTTTGACGCATGGACGAATTCAAGGTGGTGGAGAATATTCGCCAAGGTGAAGTTTGTTAGAGTTGTGTCGAATATTGTGTACAATGTAGGTTATAGTTGGGCTTGTAGTTGTATTGTGTTTAGATAGGATATGGAGTCGTGTCCTAGGAGGACACTTGTATCCTAGGCCTCTCATATATAGTGGGGCTAGACACACGATGTAATCTATGCCAACATAATAGCACAGGCGCGCAAGGAGGAGCCGGCGGCGTGTGCCGGCGCCCGGGTGGCCGGTGTGCGGTATTGTGACGGTGTCACGGGGAGGAGCGCCCATAGTCAGGCCCCGGGGATGTAGCCATATCGGTGAACCTCGTTAACAAATCTCGTTGTCGTGCTCATGTGATTGCTTGGTCCTCAGATGATCAACAATATGCCTCGGATTTATTCTAACAAAAACTGTATTTGGTCTGTGGCCGTAGCTTGCTTAAACTGGGCGAAGTCGTTAAAAGACTCTTGAGAATCTAAAAAGAGTGTGAGACTGGCTAAACACACGTCGGCTGAAAATTTGAATTGGGTCAATCGATTTGGCAGGATTAATTTGAGTTGATGGATGACAAACGAACGGTGATGCTCACGTCTTCTTCCTCCTGGAAACAGATCACGGGATCTTCTTCTTCCCGCCGAGCTCCTTCCTTCCCACCGGCAAATTTCAAAATCGACTGACCCAAAGCCAAACGTTAGTCGACTGACATTTAGTTATTGTGAAAAAGTATACTCACGTAGCATAACTTAACAGCGAGCTGATTGCATCCATCCATATTGGCTCTGGTCTCCTCTCTCTGCAGCTGCAGGTAAAGGACATCTCCTTTCTGAACCACGCGTCCACGCATCCATACGCATGGTGGTGCCTGTACAGTCCACGCGCCTCTCTCTTCTGTAATCTGTAACAAAACAGCAAGCACCGAAGCAGAATTACCGCCAGCAGACAGCACTCGCGCACGCGGCTGGCCTGGCCGGGCCGAAAGTTAGCACGCGGCTTGGTAGTACGTAATAAGCTGTGGGCATGCATTCAAAAGCGAAAGGCAAGGGCACGTCCTGCGAACACGATCGGGTCGCGGGCACGCACGCACGCACGCGGCCGTGCCGATTCAATCGGCGCTCCACGCACGCTGACAGCTGTGGGTGCTCGAGGGGGGATCGCGCTAGTGCCAGTTTTTGGCTCTTTCGTCGTGCCTGCTGCTGCTGTGCCATGGATCTAGCTCACAGATACAGATGCTATCGCCTACGTCTGCTACCTGCTAGTGTACTTACCCGGAATGAGTTGAATGCTGTAAACTGCGATAATGCCGTAGACCCTTCGGTGACATCCCTGACCCAACTGCGATAATGCCTTACACCATTCGGTGACATCCCTGACCCTGGGGCGACAGGCTCCGATCCCCATGCATGCAAAAACACTCTGTCTGCACTTGCAGCAGAAGCAAGCAGCACTCACCCCGCAAATTTTTTAAAAAAGCAGCACTCTGTTTTACTTCGCAACTTGCGCCTGACGATCGAACACGATGATGCACGCAATCTTGTGAGGTCAAAAGTGTAACCACACGTTATCTTGGTTGATTAACCACTTCTCCATGTGTTACGCAACTAACAACGATCCTGTGTGGTATGTGGAGAAGCACAAAACTTGGACCGGTGGTGAATGTAAACGGCAGCGCCTGCCACGGCCAGCCATGCACTGCTTGCTTCCACGCGTCACGTGCCTCCGTCACGTGACCCCGGCAAGAGGAACATGGTTACCAGCTTAAACAAACTGGGCAGGTAGGTTATTAGTCCTTGGAACCAACTAACACCGGTGTGAAGCTCAGAAAAACACTACTAGCATGCATGCTTAGTCACTCTTGGTCCAGAGCAGAAAATTTTGGTCAGTACAGTCAAAGATGCAGCACATGACACCCATGACTTCCCGATTAGATCGATCACTGATTAGCACATGAATCCCCATCGCGCCCACGCTCTGAACTAGTAGTAGCATTTTGGTCACTAATATCGCGTATACAGGGTCTAGATCTCGGCTGGGGACCCGTTTAGGACCGCCGCTGGCTACTCGCTACCGATCGAGCTACTGGCCATGGCGATTGTACTAGTGATCTGCCGCAGTGCCACTGGGAATAAAACCCACGCAAAGCCCACGTTAACTCCCACCACTTCTCCTCGATCTTTTCTCCCATCCATACCTCACCCACCATCCTTCCTCGTCTGCACACTGTCCCAGAAGAACATACCTCACCACCGCAGACCTGACTCCGGTCCTGCCTGACACCCAAGATGAGTTCTTCCAGCAGGTTTTGTCGTCCGGTGACGCTGCCACTTCTGTTGCTGCTTCTTCTGTCCTTGAGTTCGTCGTCGTTGAAGCTGGCCGACGCGAGTGGGCAGTACCGGCCTGCTCGGCGGTTGCTGGTGTTGCCGCCGTCGACGCACGGCTCCGAGCAACGAATGCGGGTCGACGGTGAGAAGAAGCCCTTCAAAGGCGCACGGGCGAGCTTGGGGCGCCGGAAGATACCGGCCTCACGGTATAGCCCCATCCACAACAGATAGAAAGGTACTACTCCGATGTCTGTGCCTGCTTGCTTGTTCCCACAACCTCAGTGGTCGCGGTCTCCCGGTGGCTCGGCTCACCGCTGGCCTGGCCCGCCATGGTCGCATCATGTCCCGAGCAAATCCATGGCTGAACTGATGCGGCAGCTTCGGGCCGGGGCACCACCAAGACTATACTGTAGCGGGGAACTAGATCAGTATCTGCCGCACTGCCATGGAGCATGTAAGTTCATATATCAACTTGTTCTTTTGTTTCGTAGTATATTCTCACATCGACTTCTTGTCATATCTAACATACAAAATTTGGTTGTAGCTTGCTGAAGCACAAGCTTTTTGTTCATGGAGGGGGAGTAAGAAAAGGAGAGCATTTTCCATGCATCACTGTTGGCTAGGTCCGAGAAACAAGAAGACCAAGTCCGCAAGGCTTCCACATCCACATCCACTCCAACGCCAGATTCTTCACAGCTGAGGAGGCAAATATTGAATAAAGCAGTAGATGGTGGCATATACAAGGAGTCACAAGACATGTTGGTCATGTAGGAGAAAATGGAGGCTGCCAAGCAAGAGAAGAAAGAGGCAAGGTGGAAGGGGGCGTGTTAAATTCAGGAGCACAAGACGTCACTTGAGGAGGGCAAGATCATGTGAGAGCAAGAGTAGAAGATCATGTTTTGCCATCTCTACCATGGGTCCTGACCAAAAAGAATATGTCTTGGCTATGCGATCACAGTTTGCGGCTTCAAAGATGGATGTGTTGAAATGGTGGCTTTGGTGGTGATGGAAATGGCAATGGAAGTGGTGATGTTTGATGATCTATGTTGGGATGTTTTCTTTTCTGCATCTAGATCGAACTATGTCAAGTATGTTGATGATTTGATTAACATTCCATTGTAAATTTGAGATTTACGTTTTTTATTTCAATTCAAATTATGGCGCTTCAAATTTTGAATTTTAATATTATTGGGTCGTATGTATTAGAAATATTATAGTTTATCATTGTGCTGGGAAATTAGGTGTCACATACAACAAAAAGCAAAAAACAAGAGAACGAAAATTAACAACAGGAAATGAGGGGTATTATTGGAGTTCGGGGAAAAAATTTAAGAGGTGAGAAAATAAAAAAACTCAAATAGATAGCTTCATTTTGGCCCTCGGATGAGGGTTCGGCACGTCTGCAGTTTTGATGGTACGGTGCATGTTTTTGCTTCAAATCCACAACTCACTTCAATCCAAATGATCTCCTTTAATTTCGTTATCAGTATTCGGAAAAACACTGCACGTTATTATTAACCCAAACAATAAACAGTACGGTTTACCACAGGGAAGCCATGCCGGTGGTTCTCCGTCTGTTGCGTCGGCCAATTCAATTGCCATCACAGCCGCACATATTATAACAATTTTACTTCCTGCTTATTTATACTAAATTGTTTTACTTATAAACATTTTTTCCTATCATAAAACTTTTACCACTATATTTACTAGTATACGTATCAAAATGAACTACATAATGACACTGGAAAAAACATACACAATTATGATTTATATTTTAATAAATGCATTGCTTTGCTTTATTTTCTTAAGATGCACTTTAGAGATCATTAAGAAAATATTGCATTCAAAAGAACCCAACTTAGATATAAGAAATAACATAGGCAAAATTACATTTCTATGTGGATGTGTGCCTTATAGTGTATTTATATGCACTCATGGTCATATTATATATCTTGACCGATGTTACTAGAGGGTATGATATGTGTAACTAGATAAGGATTTATAGTTTGTACAAGATGTCTACAAGTGTCTTGAGGCCATTGGAATTGCCCATTTTTCAATTCTTACTTCCGCTGTCTTAAAATAAGTGTCGTTAATTTAGTACAAAGTTATTAAATCTGCGACATTTATTTTGGAATGAAGGAAGTACATGTGTGCTTCGTATCTAGTATGGCTGTGGAATCGTGTCTGGAAACATAGAGGATAACTTACAATAATAAACCGGTCTATGCTTGGCAAAAGCTTTGTAGCTCAACTCTACAAGATAACATCAACTAAGCACCCATCAAATTCGCACAAGGCTAACCCAACCCGTCAAAAAGTTTTGTCGTGTTTGGACTTCATTTGGTATGAATTTTCTGTAAAATCAAAAACAAGCAGAAAATAGCAACTTGCACTTGGCACTAGGTTAATACGTTAGTTTTCAAAAATGATATAAAATTACATATAAAGTATATAAGATTGATAATATAATAGCATGACAATTAAAATTATAGATACGTTGGAGACGTATCACATGCCTCCTCGAGGAGGCCGCTCCAACGAACGAGGAATTCGTCTGTCAGATGGAGCTCATGACGACGTGATCGCTCCGGGAGCATGGCCTGGCGCCATCCTCGCCGCTACGCTACCGCGTCTCCTCTCCGACGCGTGAAGAGCCGACGTCCCCCCTCCGCCCCACAACTGTGGCGGCGTCCACATCAGATTTCGCGTCAAGGAGGAGCCGACATCGTCGGTAGGCAACCACGATGTACAAATCAAGCGCCACTTGACGGAGGAACCGGCCTTGCCGCCGTCGCAAATCCGCTATGTTTGGTGGAAGAGCCTCATCGCAACCAGCATGCCCAGTTCGTCAAGGACGAATTTCCGCCAGTGATCGCCAAGGTCGCGTCCACATCCTGCACTACCTCGATGGCAGCAGCCCCTCGGGATCGCTGGCCAACGTGTCTAAGGAGAAAAGGGTGGCGAGGCAACATGCGCGCTACGAGTGGCGCAACGCTGTCCGCCGCTCCGCGTTCGCCAAGTCGGACAAGGCGTCGGCATGGGTCCTCGCCGACCCCGACATGTCCACCGCCTGGGCTCTTGATCGTTCCTTCACCACCAAGGAGACGCCCGCGAGGCCCCGCCGCCACCTTGTGGCTAGCCTGCCAAGATCGGCGAGGAGTGATTGCTTAGGGACTCCTCCGCCAATGCCGGCACGGGCAAGGCCGCCGCCAGGGCTCCACGTGCGCCGTCGACATTGACGACGGCGGCCCTCTAGACCACGCAGGAGGAAGCGGGGCGGCTCCTCCAAGAGCGCCAGGCTGCGGCAGGACAAGGAGCAGCGGACCGGTGCCCTACCGCCGCTGGAGGGACGATGACGACAGCACGGACGGCGACGGCAGTGCAATTGGGCAAGGCGGCCACACATACGCGGTGGTCATCCGGTACAAGCTTTAGTTTTTTGTTTAGTTTTTAGTTAAACACCAAAATATCGGTCGCTCTATGTAAATTATGTCCGAACATGAATGAAATCCGACGTGTTTGATGAAACTTGTCTCGTTTTAAATCCGGTTCCAATTGTATGAGAATATGTTTGGATGGCCGGCTCCCGCATTCGTGTCCGTGGACTGGTCCCATTCTGTAGACGGATACGGAAGCCGATTTTAAGAGTCATCATTGGAGATCAACCAATGCCACAGGGCAAAGGATGAAAAAAAGTATTTTTTATAGAAGGGAGCAAAATAATACAAGAAGCCGATGATCAATGCGAACATCGATTGTCGGTGCATCCACACCAAAGGACATAAAAAACTAACTTCTCGCAAATCTATCTAATCCACCCACACCAAAACCAGCGCGCGACCAATCGTGGATGTCCCCAAGTATCGCCAAAGCAAGCTCTCTAGGGCCAACCGCGTGCTCCGGCCGGTTGAATACACGGGCGTTTCTTTGCTTCCAAATGGCCCACAGCGCTCCGATGACCAACGAGCCGAAACCTCTCTTCTCCTTTCCGTGAAATCGTCTCCTCGCCCTGAGCCACCACTCCTAGAGTGGCTCCTGCCCATCCGGGATGCCAACATTTACCTGCAGAGTGTCAAAACACGTGTGCCAAACTTCTCTCGCGTAGAGGCACTGCACCAGAATGTGCTCGACGTTATCCCCATCTTGCAAGCAAATGTAACAAACCGAAAGCTCATCTTGAAGACCATGGCGAAAAATGAATTGCCATTGACGTACTCTTGAAAAAAATAAGCGCGCATGCCCAAGCCCTATCTTCATATGAACGGGCCAGGAGAGGAACGATTTGCCACACTCCGTTACATCATCGGCTGGAAACTCACTGGAAAGTTGATCAACTTTTGCGCCGATCGAGCCGTGTGGGTGCGTGTCCCGTGCTCGGGGGGCGCGTGGCGAAGTCACTGGCGATGGCACGGCGCCGTACGAAAAGCTTCACGTTCCTTGCACGCGCCCACGGCCACGGGCGACCGCCGAGCGGGTGGCTCCGCCCATCGCTGTCTCGGATTCGGATTATTTTATCGCGCGCGCACGGCGCTAACAGCTGTGTGGATCGATGCTTCAGTCGCTACGCTAGCCCGGTCGTGGATCGCTATGCTTTTTGGCCGTTTCGTCGTGCGATCTCTCTCCCAGATACATACAGGTGCCGTCAGACTAATCCTTCCCGTTAAACTGTGCAAGCTCCAGTAGAGGTACCAGTAGCGAAGTACCCTAGTGACAGTCTGACAGTGCAGTAGTTACTGACTGGACTGGCCAGAGCCCAGGCAGAGGACCTGAAGCTGCTGCTGCCGTTGCTGTCGCTGCAGAACAGAAGCAGAGGCAGAACGCATCGTCCAACATTACCGTCAGTTACTCAGATATAAGAACATGGTAAGCTGTCGAGTGATACAGTAAACAAGTTGTTAAGCACATTCATCAAGAGCGCGCCATCGTTCCTAGGATCCGCTGCCTGACCGGCCGGTCAGGCCGGCTCCGATCCCAATGCAAACGCACTGACATTCTGACAGACACACTGCGCTCCACTGAATCTGGTTCGTTGATGCTCCATACAGGAGGGGGGGGGGGGGGGGGGGGGGCTGGGCTGGGTTGGTTTTTGAACTGCTTGCAAGTTGTGCCCGATCGACGAATATATATATGGCTCTCTGCAGTTAACCAACTTCAGTCCATCACCGATCTCATCGTAGATTTTCCTGCCTTGTTTATTACAGATGCATGGCACACTCTGACTACGAAGGTGCAAACTGCAACTGTCATCGAGTCCAATTAACCACCTTACCCTTCTTCATATTTTTCTTTTTGCGGGGTTCTTTCATCCTCTTCATATGACAGACGCAGTTAACAAAGAGGACAAGATCAATCACCATGTTCCTGCGTGGGTGTGGAAGGTGAATCTGCAGAAAACATATTTTGACTACACTTGAATACATACTTGATTCGGCCGGTAAAAGTGAGCAACGGCGCCGATCGATCAGAGATCGGTGTTTAATTTCCAAGCCTCATCACGTGATCCCGGCAAGACACACATGATTGCGAGTTTAAGAAATGCATTCCCTGTAAGGAACCAACCACTAAACGCTGCGATTGCCGCCCTTGGTCCAAGGCAGAAAAGGGTTTAGCAGTACAGTCAAAGGCGCAGCACGCACATGACAGCGTTCACGCAGATTAGACAATTTGGTTAGCACATGATCGAGCCGATCCCACCGGCTTGATCCGTTCATTAAGTAGATTAGCACCCCCTATGTATCTTGGTTACTCACCAGGATAGTGTATCGGGTTTGGATCGCTCAGTGTCAGTAGCGCCCGAACCGGGGACCTGTTAACGTTCTGAATGAATGTTTACGCTGTCAGATTCTCATCTGAACCGACCCTGATCCAGGACCCGACCCGCAGACCGCCGCTAGCTAGTTGGTCTCGTAGCCATCGTATACTAAGCGATCACACTACTGAGTAACCTGCCAGTGGAAATAAAACCCACGCAAAGCCCACGTTAACTCCACCACCACTTCTCCTCGATCCTTGCTCCGATCCACCCCACACCTCACCCAGCACCATTCCTTCCTCCCTTCCTTCCTCGTTGCACACTGTCCCAGAAGAACATACCACACCACCAGAGCAGAGCAGAGACCCGACCCCCCAGTAAGATGAGTTCTTCCAGCAGGTTATGTCGTCCGGTGACGCTGCCACTTTTGCTGCTGCTGCTGCTCCTGTTTCTTACTTCGTCGTCGTTGGCGCTGGCCGACGCGAGCGGGCAGTACCAGCAGGCCCGGCGGCTGCTGGTGTCGCCGCCGTCGACGCACAAGTCGGAGCAGCGGATGCGGGTCGACGGCGCCAAGAAGCCCTTCAGGAACGCCGGCGCGATCCTGGGGCGCCGGAAGATACCAAGCTCCCGCTGGAACCCCATCCACAACAGATAAAAGGTACTACACACGCACTCTGATGTACCATGTGCCTGGCTGCCTGCTCGTCTCGTGGTGTACGGTGGTCTGAGTAAGCTTGTTTGTCCTTGATTTCAGGCGTAGACGGACTAGATGGCCACGGAGCATCATCTAAGCAGTGAGGGCACACACAGGGATAGGAATTAAGAATGGAGACGCGTACATGGAGGATCGAGCTTAGGATCGATCGGCGCATATGTGTGTAAACCCTTTCAATTTTGTAGTTAGTTTTTATTTTTTTTAGTTTATAGGCATTTTTTGTGTGTAAGTTTAGCTATACGTAGCTAGTCGGATGGGAGTAACAGCTGGTTCTCCCCTTCATGTTGTCACTTGTTTCATAGCTGTTCCTTTGTTGGATTTAGAAGGCTGCTGTAATATAACTTTGTCTGTTGGTGGTACACGGAACAAACTAGTCTCTTCTTTTGATTTTCGGTAGTTCTGCATTGCGGCCTCTTAACAGCTAACTGATCTTCGCAAAACAATAAGTTGGTTGAAAAAAAATATTTTTTGGCGAAGAAAAGAAGAAGTGAAAATCCAAATAAAAAGTACACAAAAAGAAAGCGTAGTTGTGGGCCTGCTGATGCCAAAATATCTAGGCCGAAAGGAAAGCTACAAAACGCCTATTAAGCCCTCCTACGGGGAGAGCTCCTGCCCGACGCTCGCGAAATGAGCAGCTTTAGCTAAAGGTGGTGCGCAAATGGACCGGCCCTATTCGCAGGCGCTGAGCGAATCAAAAAAATAATATTGCTCCCAACCTCGCAATGCTTACTAGCGACTCTAGCTAGCCGAGCTAGGGACTAAGCACGGCTGAAATGCAGCGCTATGCTTAAAAGTAACAACTAAAAGTGGGAGATCCGGGGGTTTTCAACTTTTTCAACATTTCTTGGAAAAATGTGGACAAAGTTTCTTAAAAATGTGAACGGTTTGGAAATCGTAAATAAAATTCAAATATTCTTTGTGAAAACGTTTAACAAATTTCGAATATTTGAGCAATTTTTTTGAAATGTGAACAATTTAAAAAAAGTGAAGTTAGAATACACACTGAACATTTTCTTAGTATACCGTGAACATTATTAAAATACACACTGAACATTTTTACAAGAATATACGATAAATCTTTTCAAATGCACGCTGAACAAAATTTCTATACACGATGAACATTTTTTTATACAATATGAACACTTTTTTCAATGTACTGTGACCATTTTTCTTCAATACAGTGAACAAAAGTGGAATTCCAAACTTTTTTTGAAACATGAACAAAATATGAAAACATGAACAAAATTTGGATACAAACATGTTTCAAAAGTCAAACGAGTTTTGAAAATTCTTAACATTTTTTGGAAATCTTGAATTTATTGGAAAACAAAAAAGAAAAAGTAGAAAGGAAAGAAGAAGAAGAAATAAGGAGAAAAAAATAAAAAAGAAAACGAAAACAACAATAATGAATAAAACAAAAAAACATAAATCAAAAACTAAAAATGGGTTCGTGGAACCTTCTGGGAGGTTCCCAAAACCGGTTCCTCACTCCAAGTGGGCCAGCCCGTGTCGGTCTCCCTGTTCGCTTCAAATAGGAGGAATTGCCGAGAGCAACTAGTTAACGAGCGCTCCTTCGGGAGCCTCGCAACGATCAGCGCCACTTGGCGCGCTTTCAGCCATTTGCCACGTGTCGCGCTCTGGGCGCTTTCTCCGGATTTTATTTTTTTATTTTTCCACACGCGTTTTTGGCTTTTAAAACGGCTTTTTTCCGGGTTTCTTTCAACGTTTTGGTTTTCCATCTGTCTTCCTTAGCTTTTCAATTAAAAAAAAAATTACGTGAAAAAACATGTTTTTTTCCTTTCGCGAGAGTCACGGTTTTGCTTCCGCGAGAGTCACGGCCGTGCCTCTCGAAAACGGAAAAAAACGCGTTTTCTGTTTTTTTGCTTTCGCGAGAGTCACGGTTTTGCTTCCGCGAGAGGCACGGGTATGCTTTCGCGAGAGTCACGGCCGTGCCTCTCGGAAACAAAAAAAACGCGCTTTCTGTTTTTTTTTTCTTTTGCGAGAGGCATGGTTTTGCTTCCGCGAGAGGCACGGTTGTGCTTTCGCGTGCCTCTTTCGAAAAGGGAAAAAACCAGTGCTCCCGGTTCGGTTTTTTCGTCTGTTTTTTTCATCTGGTTTTTTTTGAAAAAAGTTCATCAAAACCTATCAACATGGGATCTAGTTTTGAAGATCTCGACGCGAGGAATCCAACTGTGAAAGCGGTTCGAGATTTGGACGCACGGTTTGATAGATAAAACATTTTGAATAAACGGATCTACGAAAAAAGGGAAAACTGCCAGGTTGCGACAAGTGGTGCGCTGCATGTGCGCCACTTGTCGCAACCAGGAGAATTGGAGTGATCTTTGCAACAAGTACTCCTCAATTAATAATTTCGGGAATTGCCCTCGTACGGCCCCAACAAAGAGCTTCAAATAGGTGGCCAATCGCTCAGGTGGGTCAGCCCATGTAGCAACACACCATAGCGAGCAAGCGCCAACTCTGGTTTCTTGGTTTTTCCTCTAGTGTTTGGGTTTTTTATTTTGATTTTTCAGGGGAAAATTAAATTTTATTCATTCCTAAAAAGGATAATTTTTAAAAACACGGAATGTTTTCCAAAATTTGTGAACATTTTTAACATTTCACCATATATTTTGAAATTACGAGAAAAAACTAAAGCCGAATATTTAAAAAATAGTGAACAGCTTTGAAATTTTCGAACATTTTTTGAATTTTTTTTATAAAAGGGGAGAGGAAATAAAATAAGGTAAATTAAAAGTACAAAATAAATGTTCCATAAACCAGGTAGCACAACCTACAAAATGGGTCGGCCGAGTACATTCGCTAGCTTGCTTAGCTCTATGCGATACATCAACAGTTTGCTGCAGCGAGCAACAAATAGGAAATGCCCAAACAAGGCCGACTTCTCTTCAACCAGCCCAATGCTGGCTTATTTTACATTGCTTTGCCATTTCTCATTATTTAAAACCATGTAGGGAACTGCCTTTTTCTCTAAAAAAGGCGAACTAATTTTTCAATGATAGTAGAAATGGTTCTAACATTGAAAAATGGTTCAACTTACAGCAAAAGAAAACAAAAAAAATATAAAGAAAGAAAATAAAGTAGAGCAATGTCCGCTTGATTTCATCCAGGATCACCAAATCTGTTGTGGTCCTCGTCATTGAGGATGCGGCGGTTAGGATCCTACCCGACGCTCATCGCCCTTGCACGCTTGTGACCAGGCCCGCAGGGGATGCCATCAGAGAGCTAATTCGTGTGAGGATTGATGGAAATATTCCCTAGAGGCAATAATAAAGTTGTTATTATTATATTTCCTTATTCATGATAAAGGTTTATTATTCATGCTAGAATTGTATTGACCGGAAACTTAAATACATGTGTGAATACATAAACAATACTGTGTCCCTAGTAAGCCTCTACTAGACTAGCTCGTTGATCAAAGATGGTTAAAGTTTCATAACCATAGACATGAGTTGTCATTTGATAACGGGATCACATCATTAGGAGAATGATGTGATGGACAAGACCCATCCGTTAGCTTAGCATATGATCGTTCAGTTTATTGCTACTGTTTCTTGAATGTCAAATACATGTTCCTTCGACCATGAGATCATGCAACTCCCGGATACCGGAGGAATACCTTGTGTGCTATCAAACATCAGAACGTACTTGGATGATCATAAAGATGCTCTACAGGTATCTCCGAAGATGTCTGTTGAGTTGGCATGGATCGAGATTGGGATTTGTCACTCTGAGTATCGGAGAGGTATCTCTGGGCCCTCTCGGTAATACACATCATAATAAGCTTGCAAGCAAAATGACTAAGGAGTTAGTTATGAGATGATGTATTACGAAACGAGTAAAGAGACTTGCTGGTAATGAGATTGAACTAGGCATGGAGATACCGACGATCAAATCTCGGGCAAGTAACATACCGACAGACAAGGGGAATTATGTATGTTGTCATAACGGTTCGACCGATAAAGATCTTCGTAGAATATGTAGGAACCAATATGAGCATCCAGGTTCCGCTATTGCTTATTGACCGGAGAGATGTCTCGGTCATGTCTACATAGTTCTCGAACCCGTAGGGTCCGCACGCTTAATGTTCGTTGACGATATAGTACTATATGAGTTATGTATGATGGTGACCGAATGTTGTTCGGAGTCCCGTATGAGATCACAGACATGACGAGGAGCTCCGGAATGGTCCGGAGGTAAAGGTTGATATATCGGATAATAGTGTTTGGTCTTCGAAAGGGTTCCGGAATTCACCGGAAGGGGTTTTGGATGTTTCCCGAAATGTTCTGGTGCGAGAACACTTTATTTGGGCCAAGGGGTAAAGCCCACGAGGTTTTCGGAAAGTGCAAAAGGAAGTTTTGCGGCGGCCAGGCCAAACAACAGGGACCCTAGCGTCTGGGTCCAGACGCCGGGAACCCTGGCGTCTGGTCCAGGGACCCTAGTTGATGTGAGACTATCTTCTCCTTTTTGTCTTCTCCACAACCACCATATTCTATTCCACCTATAGTGCTATGTCTATGGCTCACGCTCATGTATTGCGTGAAAGTTGAAAAAGTTTGAGAATACTAAAGTATGAAACAATTGCTTGGCTCAAACCGGGGTTGTGCATAATTTAAATATTTTGTGTGATGAAGATAGAGCATAGCCAGACTATATGATTTTGTACGGATAGCTTTCTTTGGCCATGTTATTTTGAGAAGACATAATTGCTTGGTTAGTATGCTTGAAGTATTATTGTTTTTATGTCAATATCAAACTTTTGTATTGAATCTTATGGATCTGAATATTCATGACATAATAAAGAAAATTAAATTGATAATTATGTTAGGTAGCATTCCACATCAAAAATTCTGTTTTTATCATTTACCTACTCGAGGACGAGCAGGAATTAAGCTTGGCGATGCTTGATACGTCTCCAACGTATCTATAATTTTTTATTGTTCCATGCTATTAAATTATTAATCTTCGATGTTTTATATGCATTTATATGCTGTTTTATATGATTTTTGGGACTAATCTATTAACCCAGAGCCCAGTGCCAGTTTCTGTTTTTCCTTGTTTTTGAGTATCGCAGAAAAGGAAAACCAAACGGAGTCCAATTGACCTGAAATTTGACGAAGATTATTTTTGGACCAGAAGAAGCCCACGGAGCATCGGAGATGGACCAGAAGTGTCCCGGGCTGCCCATGAGGGTGGGGGCGCGCTCACCCCCTGGGCGCGCTCCCTGCCTCGTGGACAGCCCGGAGACCCCCCTGACTTGTTTCCGATGCCAACATCTCTTATATATACCCAAACTTCCAGAACATAACCTAGATCGGGAGTTCCGCCGCCGCAAGCCTCTGTAGCCAACAAAAACCAATCGGGACCCTGTTCCGGCACCCTGCCGGAGGGGGATCCCTCACCGGTGGCCATCTTCATCATCCCGACGCTCTCCATGACGAGGAGGGAGTAGTTCACCCTCGGGGCTGAGGGTATGTACTAGTAGCTATGTGTTTAATCTCTCTCTCTCGTGTTCTTGATTTGGCACGATCTTGATGTACCGCGAGCTTTGCTATTATAGTTGGATCTTATGATGTTTCTCCCCCTCTATTCACTTGTAATGGATTGAGTTTTCCCTTTGAAGTTATCTTATCGGATTGAGTCTTTAAGGATTTGAGAACACTTGATGTATGTCTTGCATGTGCTTATCTGTGGTGACAATGGGATATTCACGTGATCTACTTGATGTATGTTCTGGTGATCAACTTGCGGGTTCAGTGACCTTGTGAACTTATGCATAGGGGTTGGCACACGTTTTCGTCTTGACTCTCCGGTAGAAACTTTGGGGCACTCTTTGAAGTTCTTTGTGTTGGTTGAATAGATGAATCTGAGATTGTGTGATGCATATCGTATAATCATACCCACGGATACTTGAGGTGACATTGGAGTATCTAGGTGACATTAGGGTGTTGGTTGATTTGTGTCTTAAGGTGTTATTCTAGTACGAACTCTATTATAGATCGAACAGACAGAATAGCTTCGTGTTATTTTACTACGGACTCTTGAATAGATCAATCAGAAAGGATAACTTTGAGGTGGTTTCGTACCCTACAATAATCTCTTCGTTTGTTCTCCGCCATTAGTGACTTTGGAGTGACTCTTTGTTGCATGTTGAGGGATTGTTATATGATTTAATTATGTTATTATTGTTGAGAGAACTTGCACTAGTGAAAGTATGAACCCTAGGCCTTGTTTCCTAGCATTGCAATATCGTTTACGCTCACTTTTACCACTTGCTACCTTGCTGTTTTTATATTTTCAGATTACAAATACTCATATCTATCATCCATATTGCACTTGTATCACCATCTCTTCACCGAACTAGTGCACCTATACAATTTACCATTGTATTGGGTGTGTTGGGGACACAAGAGACTCTTTGTTATTTGGTTGCAGGGTTGTTTGAGAGAGACCATATTCATCCTACGCCTCCCACGGATTGATAAACCTTAGGTCACCCACTTGAGGGAAATTTGCTACTGTCCTACAAACCTCTGCACTTGGAGGCCCAACAACGTCTACAAGAAGAAGGTTGTGTAGTAGACATCAAGCTCTTTTCTGGCGCCGTTGCCGGGGAGGTGAGTGCTTGAAGGTATATCTTTAGATCTTGCAATCGAATCTTTTAGTTTCTTGTTTTATCACTAGTTTAGTCTATAAAAGAAAACTACAAAAAAAAAATGGAATTGAGGGTGCCTCATATGCTTCATCTTTTTAATGTCTTCCGTGAAAATAAGGATTCCGATAATTGTGCTCAATTGCTAGAGGAAGAATGCATTAAAATGTTTGGCACTAAATCTTTGAATGATGAGCATGATTGCAATGTTTTTAGTATGAATTATTTGAATACCCATGATGCAAATGATATGCAAAGCCACAAGCTTGGGGATGCTATGTTTGATGAAGATGATATGTTTAGTCCCCCAAGTTTTGATGAGCAAATTTATTATGATGAAAGCATGCCCCCTATTTATGATGATTATTGTGATGACACGTATGCTATAAAGAATAAAGATAACCATGAAACTTGTCATCATGATTTTAATTTTCAATTGGATTATGCTTCACATGATAGTTATTTTGTTGAGTTTGCTCCCACTACTATTGATGAGAATAAATTTGCTTATGTGGAGAGTAGTAAAATTTCTATGCAAGTAGATCATGAAAAGGATGCTTTATGTGCTGGTTATATTGTTGAATTCATTCATGATGCTATTGAAAATTATTATGAGGGAGGAATATATGCTTGTAGGAATTGCAATAATGTCAAGTTTCCTCTCTATGTGTTGAAAATCTTGAAGCTATGCTTGTTTTACCTTCCTATGCTAGTTGATTCTTGTTCCCATAAGTTGTTTGCTCACAAAATCCCTATGCATAGGAAGTGGGTTAGGCTTAAATGTGATAGTCATATGCTTCATGATGCTCCTGTTATGTTCCAATTCTTATCTTTTATGTGAGCATCATTGTCATCATCATGCCTAGCTAAAAAGGCAATAAAGAAAAGCGCTTGTTGGGAGACAAACCAATATTTACCTTTACTGTTTTTGTGTGTTCACATGATTATGCTACTGTAGTAATTTTGTTTTATAGCTTTTGTTTCAATAAAGTGTCAAGTAAGACCTTTAGGATAACCTACGGTGATAGTTAATTTGATTTTGCTGAAAAACAGAAACTTTTGCACGCACGAGATTAGTTTTCATAAATCACAGGAACGTGCTTTTCAGTTGATTCTTTTTCCAGAAGATTAATAAACAAATTTCTTAGGACTTCCTAATTTGGTAGAATTTTGGAGTTCCAGAAGTATTCGCAAGTTACAGATTGCTACAAATTGTTTTTGACAGATTCTGTTTTCTATGTGTTGTTTGCTTATTTTGATGAATCTATGAGTAGTATCGGAGAGTATGAACCATAGAGAAGTTGGAATACAGTAGATATTACACCAATATGAATTTAGAATGAGTTCACAACAGTTCCAAAAGCGGTGATTTATTTTCTTATACTAACAGAGCTTATGAGTTTTTTGTTGAGTTTTGTGTTGTGAAGTTTTCAAGTTTTGGGTAAAGATTCGATGGACTATGGAATAAGGAGTGGCAAGAGCCTAAGCTTGGGGATGCCCAAGGCACCCCAAGGTAATATTCAAGGACAAACAAGAGCCTAAGCTTGGGGATGCCCCGGAAGGCATCCCCTCTTTCGTCTTCGTTCATCGGTAACTTTACTTGGAGCTATATTTTTATTCACCACATGATATGTGTTTTGCTTGGAGCGTCATTTTCTTTTATTTTGTTTTGCTTGCTGTTTGAATAATATCCCAAGATCTGAAATTCTTAAATGTTAGAGAGTCTTCACATAGTTGCATAATTATTCGACTACTCATTTATCTTCACTTATATCTTTCGGAGTAGTTTGTCATTGGCTCTAGTGCTTCACTTATATCTTCTTAGAGCACAACGGTGGTTTTATTTTGAAGAAATATATGAACTCTCATGCTTCACTTATATTATTTTGAGAGTCTTTTAGAACAACATGGTAATTTTCTTTGGTTATGAATTTAGTCCTAATATGATGGGCATCCAAGAGGGATATAATAAAAACTTTCATATAAAGTGTATTGAATACTATGAGAAGTTTGATTGTTTATGATTGTTTTGAGACATGAGGATGGTGATATTAGAGTCATGCTAATGGAGTAGTTGTGAATTTGAAAGATACTTGTGTTAAAGTTTGTGATTCCCGTAGCATGCACGTATGGTGAACCGTTATGTGATGAAGTCGGAGCATGATTTATTTATTGATTGTCTTCCTTATGTGTGGAGGTCGGGATCGCGCGATGGTTAACTCCTACCAACCCTTCCCCTAGGAGCATGCGTGTAGTACTTTGTTTTGATGACTTGTAGACTTTTGCAATAAGTATGTGAGTTCTTTATGACTAATGTTGAGTCCATGGATTATACGCACTCTCACCCTTCCACCATTGCTAGCTTCTCTTGTGTCGCGCAACTTTCGCTGGTACCATACACCCACCATATACCTTCCTCAAAACAGCCACCATACCTATTATGGCATTTCCATAGCCATTCCGAGATATATTGCCATGCACTTTCCACCGTTCTGTTTATTATGACACGCTTCATCATTGTCATATTGCTTTTCATGATCATGTAGTTGATATCATATTTGTGGCAAAGCCACCTTTCATAATCTTTCATACATGTCAGTCTTGATTCATTGCACATCCCGGTACACCGCCGGAGGCATTCATATAGAGTCATATCTTGTTGTTGTAATTCTTGAGTTGTAAGTAAATAAAAGTGTGATGATCTTCATTATTAGAGCATTGTCCCAGTGAGGAAAGGATGATGGAGACTATGATTCCCCCACAAGTCGGGATGAGACTCCGGACGAAAAAGAAAAAGAAAAGAAAAAAAAGAGGCCATAAAAAAAGAGAAAAGACCCAAACAAAAAAAAATGAGAGAAAAAGAGAGAAGGGGCAATGCTACTATCCTTTTACCACACTTGTGCTTCAAGGTAGCACCATGATCTTCATGATAGAGAGTCTACTATGTTGTCACTTTCATATACTAGTGGGAATTTTTCATTATAGAACTTGGCTTGTATATTCCAATGATGCGCTTCCTCAAAGTGCCCTAGGTCTTCGTGAGCAAGCAAGTTGGATGCACACCCACTTAGTTTCTTTTTGAGCTTTCATACACTTATAGCTCTAGTGCATCCGTTGCATGGCAATCCCTACTCACTCACATTGATATCTATTGATGGGCATCTCCATAGCCCGTTGATACACCTAGTTGATGTGAGACTATCTTCTCCTTTTTGGCTTCTTCACAACCACCATATTCTATTCCACGTATAGTGCTATGTCTATGGCTCACGCTCATGTATTGCGTGAAAGTTGAAAAAGTTTGAGAATACTAAAGTATGAAACAATTGCTTGGCTGAAACCGGGGTTGTGCATGATTTAAATATTTTGCGTGATGAAGATAGAGCATAACCAGACTATATGATTTTGTAGGGATAGCTTTCTTTGGCCATGTTATTTTGAGAAGACATAATTGCTTGGTTAGTATGCTTGAAGTATTATTGTTTTTATGTCAATATCAAACTTTTGTCTTGAATCTTATGGATCTGAATATTCATGCCACAACAAAGAAAATTACATTGATAATTATATTAGGTAGCATTCCACATCAAAAATTCTGTTTTTATCATTTACCTACTCAAGGACGAGTAGGAATTAAGCTTGGAGATGCTTGATACGTCTCCAACGTATCTATAATTTTTGATTGTTCCATGCTATTAAATTATCAATCTTGGATGTTTTATATGCTGTTTTATATGATTTTTGGGACTAACCTATTAACCTAGAGCCCAGTGCCTGTTTCTGTTTTTTCCTTGTTTTTGAGTATCGCAGAAAAGGAAAACCAATTGACCTGAAATTTGACAGAGATTATTTTTGTACCAGAAGAAGCCCACGGAGCATTGGAGATGGACCAGAAAAGTCCCGGGCTGCCCACGAGGGTGGGGGGGGGGGCGCCCACCCCCCTCGGCGCACCCCTGCCTCGTGGATAGCCCGGAGACCCCCCCTGACTTGTTTTCGACGCCAACATCTCTTATATATACCCAAACTTCCAGAACATAACCTAGATCGGGAGTTCCGCCGCCGCAAGCCTCTATAGCCACCAAAAACGAATCGGGACCCTGTTCCGGCACCCTGCCGGAGGGGGGATCCCTCATCGGTGGCTATCTTCATCATCCCGACGCTCTCCATGACGAGGAGGGAGTAGTTCACCCTCAGGGCTGAGGGTATGTACTAGTAGCTATGTGTTTGACCTCTCTCTCTCGTGTTCTTGATTTGGCACGATCTTGATGTACCGCGAGCTTTGCTATTATAGTTGGATCTTATGATGTTTCTCCCCCTCTACTCTCTGGTAATGGATTGAGGTTTCCCTTTGAAGTTATCTTATCGGATTGAGTCTTTAAGCATTTGAGAACACTTGATGTATGTCTTGCATGTGCTTATCCGTGGTGACAATGGGATATTCACATGATCTACTTGATGTATGTTCTGGTGATCAACTTGCGGGTTCAGTGACCTTGTGAACTTATGCATAGGGGTTGGCACACGTTTTCGTCTTGACTCTCCAGTAGAAACTTTGGGGCACTCTTTGAAGTTCTTTGTGTTGGTTGAATAGATGAATCTGAGATTGTGTGATGCATATCGTATAATCATATCCACGGATACTTGAGGTGACATTGGAGTATCTAGGTGACATTAGGGTTTTTGTTGATTTGTGTCTTAAGGTGTTATTCTAGTACGAACTCTATGATAGATCGAACGGAAAGAATAGCTTTGTGTTATTTTACTACGGACTCTTGAATAGATCGATCAGAAAGGATAACTTTGAGGTGGTTTCGTACCCTATAATAATCTCTTCGTTTGTTCTCCGCTATTAGTGACTTTGGAGTGACTCTTTGTTGCATGTTGAGGGATTGTTATATGATCTAATTATGTTATTATTGTTGAGAGAACTTGCACTAGTGAAAGTATGAACCCTAGGCCTTGTTTCCTAGCATTGCAATACCGTTTACGCTCACTTTTACCATTTGCTACCTTGCTGTTTTTATATTTTCAGATTACAAATACTCATATCTATCATCCATATTGCACTTGTATCACCATGTCTTCGCCGAACTAGTGCACCTATACAATTTACCATTGTATTGGGTGTGTTGGGGACACAAGAGACTCTTTGTTATTTGGTTGCAGGGTTGTTGGAGAGAGACCATCTTCATCCTACGCCTCCCACGGATTGATAAACCTTAGGTCACCCACTTGAGGGAAATTTGCTACTGTCCTACAAACCTCTGCACTTGGAGGCCCAACAACGTCTACAAGAAGAAGGTTGTGTAGTAGACATCATATGACTACATCAACCGCATTCATAAATGCTTCCGCTTAGCGATCTTCAAGGGTATGAAGATGCTCTCCCCCTCTCGTAGCTATGTATCTCCATGGATATATCTTGCGTGTGCGTAGAATTTTTTTGTTTTCATGCAACGTTCCCCAACAGTGGCATCTGAGCCAGGTCTATGCGTAGATGATATGCACGAGTCACTACTACAGGATGCTGCTAACGCGACACTACAATCAGATACCCTTTCACGAAACTGTGTGCGATGCATTAATCGCAAATGGAGATGTAAAAAAAGTCAAAAAAGATGCAAAATGTTTGCGATGGCGGAGACATCAAACACGGTTCAGATTTCAGTTACGTGTGCGATGCAGGGCATACAGTTGATCCAGAAGAACTGTTTGCGATGAGGTAGAACAATAGAAACGGGCAGCCATATCAATGTGTGTGCGATATACGACATACAGTTCGCTCCGGTGAACTGTGTGCTATTAGGGAATGCAACAGAAATGGCCAGCCAGATCAAGGTGTGTGTGATATACGACATATGATTCACTCGAACGAACTGTTTTCGATTAGGGAAGAGAACATAAATGGTTCAACTTAACAAGATGTGTGTGATATGCGGCATACAGTTCACATAGATGAACTATTTGCGATGAGCCAAAAGAACACAAATGATTCGTGTAAACAAGATATGTGTGATACGCAGCAAATAGCCCACTCGGATGAACTGTTTGCGATGAGAAATTATAACACAGACGGTTACTATAGTTAGTTCGTGTGCGATTATGTTTGTATAAAAACTTTGAAAAATGCAAACTAGTTGCTTGCGGTGGCTAGGAGTATCGCAGACAATGCGTCTGCGAGTACTTGTGTGCGATGATTAGTAAGTTGCACATATGTTTCCTTATGTTAACACGTGTCTGGTAACACGTGACAACGCATATGGTTGTCGGGTTGTGTGCTCAAGTCTTCCCGTGCTCCAGCAAAGGCTTCCCGCGCTCCACAAGGGTGAATTATAAAATCCCCAATCCCCTAGCCAGCTGCTAGCTATAAATAACCACAACAATGGCCACCGGCGGCGACTCGCTACTAATCCACTTGCTATCTAGTTAGCCACACATACCGGCATACCCCCAACGGCCGACGAAAGGATGGAGTTGCACGACGGGAACAGGCGCCGGAGATCATAGTTTAGGTTAATTAATTATACCTCCAGAGCCGGATGATTCCGGCTCTGGAGGTATAATTAATTAACATAATCTAAGATCAAATAACTAAAGCTTCCCCAACCGCTAGCAGAGCGGGCGCGGAGGGACGACGCGACCCGAGCGAGACTTGGCACCTAAACGGCGAGAAGAGCGCGCAGAGGGACACGACCCGAGGGCGCCTAAATGGCGAGTAGAGCGCGCGGAGGCACGCGAGCAGAGCGTGCCACGACCGCCTAAACGGCGAGCAAGCACATGCATAATTATTGCATATAGCAGATGAACATAGCCGGGAATAGTCGTCCAACAATATTATTTTCGATGACATGCATTAATATATTCTTAGTTAAATCTAAGGTCAAAGTTTGGTACTACAAAATACGAAGGGGCCAATAAAGAATAAACCACGAGAGAGGTAGTACCTATAGGAACACAGACACCCAGTATGAAAGAAAATGTGGGTCAAACCCTAGTTGAAAAGGGCAACAATGTCTAACTCTAGCTTACAAAAGGTACAAAAGCATGAGGATTAATTGTTCATCAGGCTTACACATAACCCGGATTGAACAAGGCAATAACATCTAACTCAACCAAAGTTTTTGGCAGTCACAATCAAATGGATCGGTCCGATCCATAAAATCAAGATCCCGGTACAAAAGTTCTACTGGTCCATGACGACGACAAGTTGTTGTAAATATAAAACGAGCACGATCAGAAGCCCTTAGGTCCACCTGAAACTTCTTTTTATGTTGTTCCACATACAGTTCCGTGAGAAATTTCTTGTTGAAAAACTTAATCCTCACGGACAATAGCGCCCTCGCATTCATCATGAAGAATGTGACAAAGCTAGTGTTTGCACTATTGGATGCATATCCTTCCAGCGTTACTGTCTTCAAACGAATGTTATGAGATATGAGAAAATCCCGGTGCTTCTTGAACCAACGATTTGTTATACCTTTTTCTCCATGTGTTAGTGCCTAAATAGAGATGAAGATTGAAAACAGTTAATGTCTAAAAAAGATTATGTTGAAAGAGCGTTAGCTGAATGATTAATTATAGTACATTATATATGGGCTTTCAATGTGCGTGAAATCGTCACCTTTATATACAAATTCTCCAGACATGGAAAGCATTGCAGCAAGGCAATAATGATGTTGAGATCAAAACACCACATACTGGTATATAATGTCTTGACAGAATCCACCACCACTGATAGGATGGACAAGCTCTTCATTGAGCATAGAACATAATATTAGCACTGAAAGTGTAGTCCAAGATGATACTTAACTTATGCGCACAAACGAAAAATATAAATTATAAAAGTGTACATGAATAATATACAGTACCTCAATAGGTGTGGAGGCAAACACAATCTCGAGCCATTTAAACGGATCACGAATTGCACCCAAGGTCTCCAGTTTAGGCGCAAATACCACAGTTATTTGCGAAGGTTTATAACAACAATCAAGGAGCAACCTTTGAAGTGAAGGGGTATCTTCGATGATGAGCGCCTGTCCTTCAAAACAAATTCCAATGCTTACAAGGTGAGGCGACTTTATTTTGAGACAAGGGATATGGATTCCATTTCCAAAAACAAGCACCTAACGCTCCAGGGCAGGGCAACTGGAGTGGATGATGCTGTGCAGTGAGGCCTCCGACAGATGAACCAACACAAGCGCAAGTTTTTTTAGCAGTGGCAGTCGAAGCATTTGTACCAGATTGTCTGCTAGATGGCACCGGGTCAAGGTGGCGGTGTGGAGAGAGGAGAAAAACCATGAGATGGGCATCGGTGGTGAGGGCACAGATGCAGCTATTGTGGTAACCTATCGCTGTAGTAATGGTAGAACTCAAGCTGCTGGAGTTTATCGAATTGATGAGATGTCAGCCAGGCGGCCACCGTGTAGGGTATATCCAGCAGGTAGCATGCCGGGATGCAGATGCGTTGAATGGAGCCTTGGTGGGAGGAGGATGGCTCCGGGGAGTTCAGAATCATCATCGACAGATAGCTGAAGACAGTCGAGATTAAGAGGCGCGGCACGCCACAGAGTACTACTGGTTCCTCAGGTCCAGGGGGCGTGGTCGCTTCTGGCCGCGCAGCCGGGTCCAAGATCTACATCCAGCGGCGGCGCTGGCCGGAGCCTCATCTGTGTACATACCAATCCGAAAGAAAAAAATGGCAGAAACATACATGTAGGACATTCAAAATCAATTCTCGAGATCTGGAAGAAAAAAGGCACAAACATATATGTGGGACATTCAAAATCAATTCTCAAGATCTGGCCACGAATTATTAGCGCGCAAGCTAACCCTAGTCGGATTATTAGAAAAAATCATTTGTACAGAACAAACAATTAATCACTAACTCTATACGGATAACATTCAAACACTCAATACACTACGTGCATCTAACGGATATTAATTACTCTGATTTCATGGACTGAGAGAACATAACCATAGGATTTGTATTCCAAAAAAATTATAGAGGGGGGAGTAACCAGAGAAAACACATGATATGTTTGCTGGACAAATGGGTATATAGATGACTAACCGGTTTTCCGTAGGAGTCGCAGTCGTTGCCGAAGTTGCTGTTGACCTTCGGCTCCGGCTGGGGGAGGGGGGCACGACGGCGCGGACGAAGTCAAGGTCGTGCTGCTACTCGCGTGAGACCTTGTCGGCGGCGACAGAAACCTCTGCGCCCAGCTTCACGCGTTGCGCGGGTGCTTCACCAGCCCCGGCGTCGCCTCTCCCTCCGATGGTGCGCTTCGGCGGCATCCTCATACACTCCAGAGTCCAGATGTTGGTGACCATTGTGCACCGGGGGTGCGGCCGCCTATTATAGCCGGCGGCTCGGGCGCGCAATTAATACGGACCAGTGGGAGCGAGGCGGGCGGCGGTCAAAGGCTGTCTCGCCTCCCACTGAGCCTACGCGACGAACTTCTGCCATTCCTACCATCATTTCACACAGCTACTCGCACGCCTCCCGTCAATACACACACCTGCATGCACGCGTCCCGGTATGCCTGCGTGGCGGACTGCTCGCATGCGTCCCGTCAACTCACTACTGCTCGCACGGCACACGAGGCGTGTGGCAGCGCGTATATTTTTTGGTTTATTGATGATTCATTATGCCGCTTTACTGCTTAACCGAAGCATGGCACGGTCTAACGCACACGGTCCGAATAAATAATCCGTATGAGATATTGGTTGCCAGTTTTTTATAATCTCCCGTTTGTAAGAAGATTATATCAAAACGGGTCTCAAATTTGACGAAAAAAATAATATCACAGTCTACTAGTGTCCATATATGACACCATGATAAGTTTCATGAATTTCAACTAAGTTTTGGATCTACTGAATTTTAAAAATCTATATTCTCAATGTTTTGAAATCTCTTGCACGGGGAAACATGCACCCAGGGACACATATGATTTTGCAATCCATTTTGGTGCACATGTAGCTCAAATTTGATTTTTGCACATTAAATCCCTAGGAAATCGATCAATGTATAAAAATGGTCGAATGATGTCTGTTTTTTTAAGTTTAACACGACACTCCGCCTTTGGTCACATGTTCACTACGAAAAAAGTTTGACATGCCTCAGAGTGGCTGTGGAGGTGCGGGATGTGTGTGTCTGTGTGTGTGGGGGCGGGGAGAGGGGTCCGACAGTACACTACGAGTCATGAACCTCCGTGTGGGATTATTGATCATTTTGTGAGTCATATATGCCACATCAAAGTCGTGAATTGGTTATTTACAGCATTACACAACCCTTTCATACATACATGTTCGGGCCACATGCATGCATTGGTGGTCCTCTCGGACACTCTCCCTCGTGCGATTATCAGCGACGTGCCCATTCGTTAGCCCGCAAAGGTTTTTAGTTTTCACCGACAACGAGAGGTATTTGACCAAAAGGTGGATTCATCTTGGCATGTGTGTGGTGTGGATCATAGTGAGATTCCATATCAAAGTTCGAGCACGTGCGTACACACCCTCCCACCGGCTTGAAGTGAGGGGGCTACACACATCGTGGTGTAGTGCGTTTCCGGTTTGCGAAGCATGTGCCACGTCAAAGTTGTGCATTGGGTAGTATTCAAACATCACATAACACACGGGCGCATGCACGCGGTGGTTTTTGTCCTATGACATCACTCGCGTGTGCCTCTCTCTGTGGGCCCACAAGGTCGTCGTCGACCAGTTGAACGTACAACGAGAGAGAGGTTAATTTGACCAACAAGGATGGTTCTTTTTTGGTTTGTGTTACATATATGCACGGTAGGAGTATGTACATGTCAAAGAGGGGGCAACATGAATACTCTATATATATGCGTGTCATAACCTCGCTCCATGTGGGGACTTTTCGGTTCCCGAGGTAGGTGCCACATCAAAGTTGTACAATATATATTTTGGTATTCAAATATCATGCAATACCATGCAGGTGGTGGTTTCCCTATAGAAACTCACTCGCGTTTGGCGCTTCCATCCGTGGGCATGCGAGGTTGTCCTCCATCACTTTGACCCAACAAGAGAGAGGTTAATTTGACCATCAAGGAATGATTCTTTTTTGGTTTGTGCTATACAGTAGAAGTACATATATACCACGCATCGAATGGGGGCGTACATATAGCACATACCACGCATCATGAACCTCGTGCTCTCTGTGGGGAATTTTTAGTTTCCTATATTTGTGGTGCCACATCAAAGTTGTGCATTGCGTATTCAAACATCACACAAACACCTCTTTGGACCACATGCAGACGGTGGTACATAGTCCTATATAGGATGATCACTCGCGTGCGACGTACGCTACGCTTCTGTGCTGGGCCCGCGAGTTCGTCGTCCATCACTTTGACCCAGCGAGAGAGAGGTACGTTTGGCGAACAAGGAGGATTAATTCTTTTAGGGTTGTGTTACTAGGTTTATAGTACGTGTCGAAGGGGGGGGGGGGGTGACCAGCATATATATACTAGGTGTCACATGAACCTTACTCTGTGTGGGGACTTTGCGGTTTTTGAGGCAAATGCCACATCAAAGTTGTGCATTAGGTATTCAAAACATCACAACACACCTCTTCATATATATGTTCTGGCACACGTGCAATCGCGATGGTTGTTGTCCTATATATGGCACTCACTCACGCGGTTATCGGCGATGCTTCCATCTGTTGGCCCGCTTGGTCCATCACTTTCATTGACAACGCGAGAGAGGTTAACTAATTTGAATTAGGAGGGGATTAATTTTTTTGTCTCATGATATAGATCATGATGTGAGATTACATATACATAATAGCGCATGTGTACACATGAATCCATCCCGCTAGATCAAAGGGGGGGGGGGGGCGAGCACACGACACGTCATGAACGACCTCTTGCTCTGTGTGGGGACCTCTGCGATTTTTAGCGCATGCACCACATCAATGTTGTGCATTGGGTTGGGTATTCAACACATATGCATGCATCACACACCTCCATAAATATGTTCGAGACACACGCATGGAATGGTTGTCTTTGGACACACTCTCACTCGCTTGGTTATGGGCAGCAAGCCTATATATATTCACGGGCCCGCGTGGACGTCCATCATTTCGACCAACGACGAGAAAAGTTACCAGGGTGGATTCTTCTTCTTTGCTTCGAGTTACCGTATAGTAGGTCGACCATTCCAAGCCTAATTAAGTTTGAGCGCATGTTACGCCTCGTGAACCCTCGCTCATTGTGGGGATTTTACGGTTCCAAAGCATGGTGCCACATCAAATTTGCGCATTGGGTATTCAAACACCACACACACCACTTCCATATACATACTTGGGCCACATGCACAGAGTGGGTTTGTCTTCATACAGTACTCCCTCGCAAGGTTATCAACGACAAGCTAGCCCATTTTGCGGGGCCGTGTGGACGTCCATCACTTTGACCAACAACGAGCGTGAAAGGTTGCACGACCAAGTTGGATTCTTCTTGGTCCGTGTTACAATTCGTCTTGGTGAGATGCCCTCCCCCCGACGTGTTTGTGTGTGTGTTGGGGGGGGGCTACTTCGCGCTACCTGCAACCTTCGTGGGGTCGGGGAAGTCTGATGTCTACTATGCAACTTTATTCTTGTAGACACGTGTTGGGCCTCCAAGCGCAGAGTTTTGTAGGACAGTAGCAATTTTCCCTCAAGTGGATGACCTAAGGTTTATCAATCCGTGGGAGGTGTACAATGAAGATAGTCTCTCTCAAATGACCTTGCAACCAAATACAAGAAATCTCTTGTGTCCCCAACACACCCAATACAATGGCAAATTGTATAGGTGCACTAGTTCGGCGAAGAGATGGTGATAAAAGTGTAATATGGATGGTAGAAATATATTTTTATAATCTGAATAAATAAAAACAGCAAGGTAGAAAATAGTAAACGGGCACAAAAATGGTATTGCAATGCTTGAAAATGAGGCCTAGGGTCCGTACTTTCACTAGTGCAATCTCTCAACAATGCTAACATACTTGGATCATATAACCATCCCTCAAAGTGCGATGAAGAATCACTCCAAAGTTCCTATCTAGCGGAGAACATAAGAATAAATTGTTTGTAGGGTACGAAACCACCTCAAAGCTATTCTTTTCGTTCGATCTATTC
Organism: Aegilops tauschii subsp. strangulata; assembly: GCF_002575655.3. Lineage (NCBI taxonomy): Eukaryota > Viridiplantae > Streptophyta > Magnoliopsida > Poales > Poaceae > Aegilops > Aegilops tauschii. The sequence continues at coordinate 553,081,861 of NC_053041.3, read as the reverse complement.
AAGAGTTCGTACTTAAATAACACAAAGCTATTCTTTCCATTCGATCTATCCTAGAGTTCGTACAAAATAACACCAAAACAAATTCATATTCATAGTACTCAATCCAACATAAAGAACTTCAAAGAATGCCCCAAGATTTCTATCGGAGAAACAAAGACAAGAACGTGCATTAACCCCTATGCATAGATTACCCCAATGTCACCTCGGGAATCCGCGAGTTGAGTGCCAAAACATATATCAAGTGAATCAATACGATACCCCATTGTCACCACGAGTATTCAATTGCAATACATATATCAAGTGTTCTCAAATCCATAAAAGTATTCAATCCGATAACAACGAAATCTCAAAGGGTAAACTCAATTCATCACAACAAGATAGAGAGGGGAAAACACCATATGATCCGACTATATTAACAAAGCCCGCGATACATCAAGATCGTGACATCTCAAGAACACAAGAGAGAGAGATTAAACACATATATAGCTACTGGTACAAACCCTCAGCCCCGAGGGTGGACTACTCCCTCCTCATCACGGTGGCCGCCGGGATGACGAAGATGGCCACCGGAGATGATTCCCCCCTCCGACAGGGTGCCAGAACGGGGTCTAGATTGGTTTTCGGTGTCTACAGAGGCCTGCGGCAGCGAAACTTCTGATCTAGGGCTATTTCTGATGGTTTCTCTATTTATAGGATTTTTGGCGTCGGTTTCACGCGAAGATGGGCCTCGAGGTGAGCACAAAGCACCGGGGCAAGCCAGGCCCACCAGGCGCGCCCTGGTGGGTTGTGCCCTCCTCGTGGCTCTTCTGGCCCTCCCACGAAGCTTCTGGGGTCTCTTTTGTTCCAAAAAAAAATCGTCAAAAATTTTCAGCTCATTTGGAGAACTTTCATTTCTGCACAAAAAACAACACCACGGTAGTTCTGCTGAAAACAGCGTCACTCCGGGTTAGTTCCATGCAAATCATACCACAACCATATAAAATTGTTGTAAACATGGCATGGATACTTCATAAATTATAGATACGTTGGAGATGTATCAGCAACCCCAAGCTTAATTCCTACTCGGCCTCGAGTAGGTAAATGATAAAAGAAATAATTTATGAAGTGTGAATGCTAGCAATGTGCATAAGTTTGATCAATAATAACTTCAATCACTTTTCCTAGCATCATAACAGCAACTCTTTCTCATAAAACTTATCATGATAAGGTAGCAATTGAAAACGGAATTTTTTGTGTGGAATGCTACCTATCATGTCATCTCATATTCTTTTCTCTATAGCATGGACATTTGGGCTTTTATATGGTTCAAAGCAATAGTCTAGTTTTGACATGAGACTTAAATACTCAAGCATATCAACAAGCAATCGTATTTCAAAATGTCAAAGCTAAAATAAGTTATCCCTAGCCCATCATGCTCAATCATTGATCCATTCATGAAACACACTCGCATATTAACTACACCCAATGCTCAAGTACGATCATAGTGCCCCCTACTTGGTGCTTTATAAGATAAGATGGAGACTCAAATTAAAATAAAAATTGCATAAAGTAAAAGAAAGGCCCTTCGCGAGGGAAGTAGGGATTTGTAGAGGTGCCAAAGCTCAAAGTGAAAATTGAGAGATAAAAACATTTTGAGAGGCATACTTTTCCCACCAACGAAAATGACTTAGAGCTCCCAATAGTTTCCATGCTAGATATATCATAGGTGGTTCCCAAACAGAAAATAAAGTTTATTCCTTTTTCCACCATACTTTCACTTTCCATGGCTAGCCGAATCCACGGTTGCCCTCCATACCAACACTTTCCAAGGAATTTATTATTTGACAACATAAAGTAAATTCATTTTTCATTTCGGGACTAGGCATCCCTAATACCTTTGCCTTACTCTCATGCAATGACAAGTGAATAAACACTCATCGTGAGAATAACACATCTAGCATGGAAAATACTGGCCACCCCTCACTGCCAAGTACGAGCACACAAAAGAGAAATTTATTTTGAAAATTAGAGATGGCACATACAAATTTGCTTAGAACGGCAAAAGAATACCACATATAGATTGATATAGTGGACTCATGTGGCAAAACTAGTTTAAAGGATTTTGGATGCACAAGTAGTGATCATACTTAGTGCAAAATGAAGGCTAGCAAAAGATTGAGAAGCGACCAACCAAGAAACAAATAATCTCATAAGCGAGCATTAAGCATAATTAACACCGAATAATGCACCACAAGTTGGATGTCATTTCATTGCATGACTATTGACTTTCGTGCTTGCATAGGGAATCACAAACCTTAACACCAATATTCTTACTAAAGCATAATTACTCATCAACATGACTCACATATCACATCATCATATCTCAAAACTATTACAAGGAATCAATTTTATTTTGTCCAGTGATCTTCATGAAAGTTTTCATTATATCCTTCTTGGATATCTATCACCTTGGAACTAATTTTCATATGTTGCTTTTGATAAGCTCAAACAAATATAAGTGAAGATCATGAGCATAATATTTCTTTCTCTCAAATTAATTTAAGTGAAGCAAGAGAGAATTTCTTCAAAAATACTAAAGCACACCGTGCTAAAAAAGATATAAGTGAAGCACTAGAGCAATTCCAGAGAAAAGAGCTTCGTTGACGGGATGTGAGTACCGCTTACCTAGCCTCCATGGCAACTATTTGAGGACTATATTTTATTTAAAAACTTTCATATCTAAGTATTTTATTAAAACAACAAGCAAAACACGACACAATGACATTACAAGGATAGCACAACTCATGTGAAGAAGCAAAAACTTAGGCTCAACCGATACTAACCAATAATTGTTGATGAAGAAAGGTGGGATGCCTACCGGGGCATCCCCAAGCTTAGATGCTTGAGACTTCTTGAAATATTAACTAGGGATGCCTTGGGAATCCCCAAGCTTGAGCTCTTGTGTCTTCTTCATTCCTCTCATATCACGGTTTCCCTAAATCTTAAAACTTCATCCACACAGAACTCACCCAGAACTCGTGAGATAAGTTAGTATAAACCAATGCAAAAACTTTATCATTCTCTACTGTAGCAAATCACTAAAATTATTATTCAACATTGCGTAATAAATGCCTCTGCATATTTAATACTCCTATCCTCAAATAGAATCATTAAACAAGCAAACATATGCAAACAATGCAAATATAACAGCAATCTGCCAAAACAGTACAGTCTGTAAAGAATGCAAGTGTCAATACTTCCCTAACTCCAAAAATTCTGAAAATTTACCATGCTATAGAATATTAATCAGAGCTTAGTGTGCAAAAAGTTTCAACATTTTATCAGATTCTGACTTTTCTAGGGAATTTTTGCAACAGCTATAAACTTTGTGTTTTGAAACAACAACATGTATACTTGCAAAATAAGCATGTTAAAGGCTATCCTTGACATTTTTATTGAAAATAAAGATGCAAAACATTATTCTAAATAACAACGAGCAAATACTAACAAAATAAATTGATGCTCCAAGTAAAACACATATCATGTGACGAATGAAAACATAGCTCCAAGTGAGGTTACCGATAATGTTTGAGACGAAAGAGGGGATGCCTTCCGGGGCATCCCCAAGCTTAGTTGCTTGGATCTTCCTTGAATATTACTTTGGGGTGCCTTGGGCATCCCCAAGATTAGGGTCTTGTCACTCCTTATTCTCCTCATATCGATATCTCACCCAAAGCTTGAAAACTTGAATCACACAAAACTTAACGGAACTTCGTGAGATAGGTTAGTATGATAAAGAGCAAACCATTTCACTTTGGTACTGTAAAAGACAAGATTCATAATTGTTTCCACACAATGCCTACTGTAGCATAATTTCCACAATTTATATTGAGCAATATAAGCCATAGAAACTAGAAAACAAGCAAACTATGCATTGAAAACAAAATCTGTCAAAAACAGAACAACCTGTAGTAATCTGTACTCCAACCATACTTCTGCTACTCAAAAAATTCTGAAAAATAGGAAAACGTAGAGAATTTGTATATCTATCACCTTTAAAAATTCAGATCAAAAGGACGTTCCAGTGAATTTTCAAATTTCTTGGACTGAGCGCAAAAGTTTCTGTTTTTGCACAGATTCAAGTCAACTATCATCCACACTATCCCAAAGGCTTTACTTGTCACTTTACTGAAACAAAAGCAATAAAACATGATTACTACAGTAGCATAATCATGTGAACACACAAAAACAGTAGTTATAAGTATTGGGTTGCCTCCCAACAAGCGCTTTTCTTTAATGCCTTTTAGCTAGGCATGATGATTTCAATGATGCTCGCATAAAAAGTAAGAATTGAAACATAAAGAGAGCATCATGAAGCATGTGACTAGCACATTTAAGTCTAACCCACTTCCTATGCATAGGGATTTTGTTAGCAAATAATTTATGGGATCAAGAATCAACTAGCATAGGAAGGGCAAACAAGTGCAACTTCAAAACCTTCAACACAAAGAGAGGAAACTTGATATTATTGCAATATGTAAATGCATATGTTCCTCTCTCATAATAATTTTCATTAGCATCATGAATGAATTCAACAATATAGCTATCACATAAAGCATTCTTTTCGTGATCCACAAGCATATAAATTTTGTTACTCTCCACATAAGCAAATTTATTCTCATCAATAGTAGTGGGAGCAAACTCAACAAAATAACTATCACGAGAGTGAAAATTAAAATCATGATGACAAGCTTCATGGTTATTATTATTCTTTATAGCATACATGTCATCACCATAATCATCATAGGTAGCAATTTTGTTATCATAGTCAATTGAAGCCTCATCCAAAATGGTTGATTCATCACTAAATAAAGTCATGACCTCTCCAAATCCACTTATGGCATGCTTTCATCATAAATAGGAGGCATGCTTTCATCATAATAATTTTTGTCATCAAAACTTGGGGGACAAAAAATATCATCTTCATCAAACATAGCATCCCCAAGCTTATGGCTTTGCATATCATTAGCATCATGGATATTTAAAGAATTTATACTAACAACATTGCAATCATGCTCATCATTCAAATATTTTGTGCCAAACATTTTATTGACTTCTTCTTCTAACAATTGAGCACAATTTCCTGATCCATCATTTTCAAAAAGATATTATAAAGATGATCAATAATATGATGCAACCCCAATTCCATTTTTATGTAGTTTTCTTTTATAAACCAAACTAGTGATAAAACAAGAAACTAAAAGATTCGATTGCAAGATCTAAAGATATACCTTCATGCACTCACCTCCCCGGCAATGGCGCCAGAAAAGAGCTTGATGTCCACTACGCAACTTTATTCTTGTAGACACGTGTTGGGCGTCCAAGCGCAGAGTTTTGTAGGACATTGGCAATTTTCCCTCAAGTGGATGACCTAAGGTTTATCAATCCATGGGAGGTGTAGGATGAAGATAGTCTCTCTCAAACGACCCTGCAGCCAAATACAAGAAATCTCTTGTGTCCCCAACACACCCAATACAATGGCAAATTGTATAGGTGCACTAGTTCGGAGAAGAGATGGTGATAAAAGTGTAATATGGATGGTAGAAATATATTTTTTAATCTGAATAAATAAAAATAGCTAGGTAGCAAAATAGTAAACGGGCACAAAACGGTATTGCAATGCTTGAAAATGAGGCCTAGGGTCCGTACTTTCACTAGTGCAATCTCTCGACAATGCTAACATAGTTGGATCATATAACCATCCCTCAAAGTGCGATGAAGAATCACTCCAAAGTTCCTATCTAGCGGAGAACATAAGAATAAATTGTTTGTAGCACTACTGCAGGATGGTCCAAACGCGACACTACGATCAGAGACCCTTCGACCAAACTGTGTGCGATGCCATAATCGCAAACGGTGGTGTAAAAAACCGTCAAAAAAGGTGCAAAATGTTTGCGATGACAGATGCATCAAACACGGTTCAGAATTTAGTTGCGTGTGCGATGCAGGGCATACGGTTCGGCTCAATTAACTGTTTGTGGTGAGGAGGAACAAAAGAAACGGGCATCCAGATGAAGGCGTGTGCGATATACAACATACGGTTCACTGGGATGAACTGTGTGTGATTAGGCAACACAATGGAAATGGTTCAACTGAACAAGATGTGTGTGATACGCGGCAAACAGGTTCGTAATCTGAAATGTGTGCGAAGACCAATAATAACACAGTCGATTGCTGCTAATAAGCCGTGTGAATTGCTCTTTCTACAGCAGAATAACATGTATATATATAACTGAAATAAACATCCAATTACATAAGTGACTATACCGATCATTCGCACACACCTCAATAAACAATTGCATGCATTCTAAAGTAGGAGAAACGATCGTCTAGTCATCTACTTCTTGTGATGCTCCCGCCACTGCTATGTGGCTCGATCCCCCGTCTGGGTCAGGAAGAAGACAGTTCCTCATGTCAACGATCCGCCTGTACATCTCGTAGCTTGTGTACACGTCCATGGCCGCATACTTGACATGTTGTTCATCCAGTTTCTTTTGCCACACATTGTGCCAGGCGTTCTTGTGCTTATTGCTCTCTTGCTTCATCTTCACATAGTAGGGGTCGATGATGGCCGAGGCGAGGTCAACCAGGGAGTTTAGTTTGCTTTTGTCGCTGCCCCAGACCTTGTAGTGATCCTGGATGTTGACAAGATTCGGGCATTTCAAGTCCGAAACCTTGAGCGCTTTTAGATCGTTGGTGGTGTCCACTGTAGCGAAACTATAGTCGGAGCTGTTGATAAACCTGGAGAAACGCTCGCAAGCCCTTGTGGCAAGTTGGAAGTGGTAGATGAGGACGTCATGTTGCACGCACAACTGGGCGACGACAGCCTTCCGATCGTGCCCAGCACGACCGATGGTGTACTCGAGGTCGAAGCCGACCACTTGGTACTTGTCCTCGGCAAGGAACTGCTCCATAGTTTGGATGGAGCTCTCCACCGAGACCGGATCGTTCGTGTACACCACCGAGAGGGCCTTCCCCCTCACATGGGTGTCCACTACATGACGCGTGGTGAACTGCCTGCCGTTGTCATCTTCGGCCGCCGGGAGCGCCATTGGAGCCACGGGGAGCGCCATTGGAGCCACGGGGAGCGCCATTGGAGCCACGGGGAGAGCCATTGGAACCGCTGGATGTCCTCTCTGTATGTGTCCTCGTGGGTGTGCTTATTGTGTCGTGTGACGAGAGATGAAGGTAAATGGCCGCAGGAATAAAAGGGGGCCGGGCGGCGTGGATTCTCGGCGCGTCCGCATGGCAGTTTTTGCAGCGGGTAACTGCATCGTCGCGCCGCGCCCGGCGCAACCGCTTGCACACGAACGTGTGTGATCGTGCGCCGGCCCCAAACACTGGCAGCGCGCGTGGAGGGACATGGGCAGAGCACCCAGAGGGACGCGAGAGCAGAGCGTGCACGGCGGGACGTGAGCAGAGCGCGCCGCGGCCGCCTGAACCGCAAGCAACCACACACATGGAGCAGTTGAACACGCAGGAAATGGTCGCCTACAAGCCGGCCGACAATTGCGTCGCTGCGTAGAGAGCGGCCGTGTGGTACCACCTCCGTCTAGTCTATAGTCTCCTTTATATTCCGTGCCATACTTTGCCCTCAAATTTAACCAACAAAATGTTAATGCATGTTTTAAAAATTATTTAATTGGAAACTATGTTCAAATACAAATCCAACTATATAATCTTTGGTGACATGCATTTTTATTTTATTAGTTAAATCATACTTATAAACCAGGACGGTGGTATAGTAGGTAATTAAATCGCAAATGTTTTTTTATTAACCGTAAGTGTACGTGGCCTTTCGTCCTCCTCTCGCACGTCTTGTCACCCCGCTACCACAGACGGCTTACAGTGCAAGCTTGCGCAGTGCGCGGGGGCGTTGTTTTTGCCAAACGGTGGCGCCAATGAATCGTTGGTGAGGCCCATTCCCGCGCAACCTCGTAGGTTCCCGCGCAAGCTTCCCACCCGACTTGGTGAAATCCCCCAAAATCCCAATGCTTACCGGCCTGCTATAAAAACCCTCACGGCCGGCGAGTCCTGCGTCGCATTTTCCCCTCCATCCCTGTAGCTTATCTCATCTGCTTCTCCCACATTCGCCAATGGCACCGGTCCGTCGTCCTCGCTCAGCCACTCCGCCGTCATCAGAGGACAACTCCAGCTGGGAGGCTACACCACGGCGGCGGCGCAGTCCCCGGTGTAGTGTAGTGCGCGTGGCGTCCCTGTTGGGTGTGCGCGGAACACCCACCACACGCTCCGCAGCCGGTGCCCGTCGGCAGCCGTTGCCGGCCGCCGTTGCCGCCACACCACCGTCGAAAGCCAGGGCCGTCGCCCGCTCCGCTGCCGTGGCCCGAAGGCGGGAGATGGTCATCGTGGCCGCCACCCCACTGCTGGCCACTGTGGCCATCACCCGCTCCGCCACCGCGGCCCGAAGGCGGGTGGTGGTGGTCGTGGCCGCCTACCCACCGTCGACCGCTGGGGTCATCACCTGCTCCGCCACCGCCGCCCGAAGGCGGGAGGCAGAGGTGGATGCCCGCACGTGCGACAGCGACCTTGCGCGCTACACCGAGTTCCTGCGGGAGGAGGATGAGCGCCTCGTCGAGCACGCAAAGAGCCTTACCGCCGCAGTGGCCGCGGCACACGCCGCCTCAGAGGCGAGGAATCAGGAGATCTACGAGGAGAACCACCGCTTCGAGAGGGGTCGTCTGGAGCGGCAGAGGGCGTTCGAGGTGAGCGTCACTAAAGCTGCATTAGCGGCAAGCACCACATTGCGGTTGCCCAGCTCGTCGGTAGACTCCTCGTCCTCCGCCTCTTACTAAGCGCGCTCGGCAGAGGAGAGGCAGCCGGAAGTAGTACAAAGCCCCTCTGCAGTAGTAGTATTTAGGGGCTATTTTGTTCAGTTCATCTGACTATAGATGTGGTGGAACTTTACAACGTACTTGATACGTCTCCAACGTATCTATAATTTTTGATTGTTCCATGCTATTATATTATCCATCTTGGATGTTTTATATGCATTTATATGCTATTTATATGATTTTTGGGACTAACCTATTAACCTAGAGGCCAGTGCCAGTTTCTATTTCTTCCTTGTTTTTGAGTTTTACAGAAAAGAAATACCAACCGGAGTCCAATTGACGTGCCAATTTTTGATGATTTTTATGGACCAGAAGAAGCCCACGGAGCATCGGAGATGGACCAGAAGAGTCCCGAGCCATCAACGAGGGTGGAGGGAGCGCCCTACCCCCCTAGGCGTGCCCCCCTATCTCGTGGATGACTCGGAGACCCCCCTGACGTGAAACTGACGCCAAAAATTCTTGTAAATACAGAAACCCCCAGAAATAAACCTAGATCGGGAGCTCCGCTGCCGCAAGCCTCTGTAGCCACAAAAACTCAATCGGGACCCTATTCCGGCACCCTGCCGGAGGGGGGATCCCTCACCGGTGGCCATCTTCATCATCCCGACGCTCTCCATGACGAGGAGGGAGTAGTTCACCCTCGGGGCTGAGGGTATGTACCAGTAGCTATGTGTTTGATCTCTCTCTCTCTCTCTCTCTCTCTCGTGTTCTTGATTTGGCACGATCTTGATGTATCGCGAGCTTTGCTATTATAGTTGGATCATATGATGTTTCTCCCCCTCTACTCTCTTGTAATGGATTGAGTTTTCCCTTTGAAGTTATCTTATCGGATTGAGTCTTTAAGGATTTGAGAACACTTGATGTATGTCTTGCATGTGCTTATCTGTGGTGACATTGGGATATTCATGTGATCTACTTGATGTATGTTTTGGTAATCAACTTGCGGGTTCAGTGACCTTGTGAACTTATGCATAGGGGTTGGCACACGTTTTCGTCTTGACTCTCCGGTAGAAACTTTGGGGCACTCTTTGAAGTTCTTTGTGTTGGTTGAATAGATGAATCTGAGATTGTGTGATACATATCGTATAATCATACCCACGGATACTTGAGGTGACATTGGAGTATCTAGGTGACATTAGGGTTTTGGTTGATTTGTGTCTTAAGGTGTTATTCTAGTACGAACTCTAGGATAGATTGAATGGAAAGAATAGCTTCATGTTATTTTACTACAGACTCTTGAATAGATCGATCAGAAAGGATAACTTTGAGGTGGTTTCATACCCTACAATAATCTCTTCGTTTGTTCTCCGCTATTAGTGACTTTGGAGTGACTCTTTGTTGCATGTTGAGAGATAGTTATATGATCCAATTATGTTATTATTGTTGAGAGAACTTGCACTAGTGAAAGTATGAACCCTAAGCCTTGTTTCGAAGCATTGCAATACCGTTTGTGCTCACTTTTATCATTAGTTACCTTGCTGTTTTTATATTTTCAGATTACAAATACCCATATATCTACCATCCATATGGCACTTGTATTACCATCTCTTCGCCGAACTAGTGCACCTATACAATTTACCATTTTATTCGGTGTGTTGGGGACGCAAGAGACTCTTTGCTATTTGGTTGCAGGGTTGCTTGAGAGAGACCATCTTCATCCTACGCCTCCCACGGATTGATAAACCTTAGGTCATCCACTTGAGGGAAATTTGCTACTGTCCTACAAACCTCTGCATTTGGAGGCCCAACAACGTCTACAAGAAGAAGGTTGCGTAGTAGACATCAAGCTTTTTTCTGGCGCCGTTGCCGGGGAAGTGAGTGCTTGAAGGTATATCTTTAGATCTTGCAATGGAATCTTTTTGTTTCTTGTTTTATCAATAGTTTAGCCTATAAAAGAAAACTAAAAAAATAATGGAATTGAGGGTGCCTCATATGCTTCATCTTTTTAATATCTTTCATGAAAATAAGGATTCCGATAATTCTGCCAAAATGCTAGAAGAAGAATGCATTAAAATGTTTGGCACTAAGTCTTTGAATGATGAGCATGATTGCAATGTTGTTAGTACGAACTCTTTGAATATCCATAGTACTAATGATGATTGCACTAGTCATGATGAAAATATCTCATATAAGCATGTCAATTTTTGTGGAGTGCATAGAGTTTGCAAGTACACACCAAATAGGGAAGGTAGATTTTGCAAGAGGCATAAGTATTTATAAACTAAATGGTTGCAAGAAAGGCTAGATGTTTGTCCTGAAAATTTAAATTTTCTTAGCCATCCTTGTGAACTTTGAAATGAACGTGGTCATTTAAATATCCAATGCAAATTGTTTCATGATCGTATCGTGTCCAAAAATTGTGATGACTTGATTTCCCTTGCGCATCCCGATGAACTTAGTTTGCTTGTGGGTTATGAATAAATGAAACGTATAACTAAGGATATGCCAGAATTTGTCCTTGATAAAGTTCTTGATTTTATATGTATTGTGCGGTGAATTGCATTGAAATCCTTATATTGCCAATTATATAAAGACTAGAAAACAAATAGAAGAGAATACTAATGAAAGGGAAGTGATTTCCCAATATCCTCCTATTCTTTCTTATGATGAATCAGGTAACGAGGAGGAGCCTTCTATTCAACCAATATCATTAATAAGGAGCTCCAAAAAGAGGATTAAACCCACACATGATGCGAAGAAGAAAAAGAAAAGACGGAGAAGCAAAGGTAAAAAGGTATTCTTCCCAAATGATGTTGCTCCTATTACTCATTGTGATGATGATAATTTCTATACTATTGGTGCTATCCATACTATTAATGATGAGAGTGACTATGCTTATGATATGAAAAGGCCTAAGCTTGGGGATGCTATGTTTGATGAGAATGACATGTTTGAGAATTTATTTGCTGCAATTAATGTTTGTCCCAAGCTTGGGGATGCTATGTTTAATGAAGATGATATTTTTAGCCTCCCAAGTTTTGATGAGCAAGTTTATTATGATGATAGCATGCCTCCTCTTTATGATGATTATTGTGATGACACTTATGCTATAAAAAGTAGTGATGATTATATTTATAGAACTTGTCATGATTATGATTATGATTACCCTTTTTCTGAACATTACTCTTTTAATGTGGAAACAATTTATAGTATTCGAGTTTCTTATGATACTCCCACTATTCCGAATGAGAAGAATTTTGCTTATGTGGAGAGTGATAAAATTTCTATGCTTGGGGATCATGAAAATAATGCTTTATGTGATGGTTATATTGTTGAATTCATTCAGGATGCTACTGAAAATTATTATGAGGGAGGAACATATGCTTGTAGGAATTGTAATAATATCAAGTTTCCTTTCTATGTGTTGAAAATCTTGAAGTTATGCTTGTTTTGCTTTCCTATGCTAGTTGATTCTTGTTCCCATAAGTTGTTTGCTCACAAAATCCCTATGCATAGGAAGTGGGTTAGGCTTAAATGTGCTAGTCATATGCTTCATGATGCTCCCGTTATGTTTCAATTCTTATCTTTTATGTGAGCATCATTGTCATCATCATGCCTAGCTAAAAAGGCAATAAAGAAAAGCGCTTGTTGGGAGACAACCCAATATTTACCCTTACTGTTTTTGTGTCTTTACATGATTAAGCTACTGTAGTAATCATATTCTATCGCTTTTGTTTCAATGAAGTGCCAAGTAAGACCTTTAGGATAGCTTACGGTGATAGTTGTGTTGATCCTGCTGAAAATCAGAAACTTTTGCGCCTAGTAAATTAGTTTTTATAATTCACAGAAACGTTGAGGGAGTCCTGGACTAAGGGGTCCTCGGGCGTCTGGTCTGTTATCCGTGGGCCAGACTGATGGGCTGTGAAGACATGAAGACCGAAGACTGCACCCGTGTCTGGATTGGACTCTACTTGGCGTGGAAGGCAAGCTAGGCGACCGATTATGAAGATTTCCTCCTATGTAACCGACTCCATGTAACCCTAGATCTCTCCGGTGTCTATATAAACCGGAGAGCATAGTCCGGATAGGACAAATTCATTACTATATGCTCATAGGCTAGACTTCTAGGGTTTAGCCATTACGATCTCGTGGTAGATCAACTCTTGTGACACTCATATTCATCAAGATCAATCAAGCAGGAAGTAGGGTATTACCTCCATAGAGATGGCCCAAACCTGGGTAAACATTGTGTCCCCCGTCTCCTGTTACCATCGATCCTAGACGTTCGGGACCCCCTACCCGAGATCCGCCGGTTTTGACACCGACATTGGTGCTTTCATTGAGAGTTCCACTGTGCCGTCGCCAAGAGGGTCGATGGCTCGCCTTGTTGTCAGGGATAATATCATCTCCGGAGGAGCCCTGGCCCCAGGCCAGACCCTCCGGCTCGGCGGCTTTGCCATGACCGCCGGCTCGGCCCTTAAGCCGGCGATGACCTCTCAAGTCATCGAAAATCGCCTCCGCGTTGATCCCGAATACTCCGCCCGCATGTATCCAATGGAGTTATTGTTGTTGAACGAACTCTTGGATCGCATGGCCGCCTTGGGGGTCGCTACAGACTACGACCGGGTCGGGCTTAAACCCGACCAGAGAGAAATTAAAACTCCACCAATCACCCATCAGATAGCGGTAGTCGAGGAGCGGAGCAACTCTTCCACTATATTGAAGACGAACTATGTTCGGATCGCCGATCTCGAAGAGCCGGATATTTTACGGCAGAAAAGCATGTCTCTTCCTCCGAACATAAAGTCGGATGACGAGCCTAAAAAATCGGTCGATAACCCGGAGCCCGAACTGTCCGGCCAGGTAGACCTCCAAACTCCGGATCCAAAATCGGGTCAGGGTTCGGATTCTATTCCACCCACCCACCCGGACATAGATGCTCTCAGGAGCACAAACAACAGTCTCAGGAAATGGCCCACCACTTCTGGGCCAGGTTCCTCCTTGGTAAAAACAAGGTAAAAGACTGCCGCGACGAAGACGCGATAGCAGCATTCTCCAACAACTGCGCGGACGAAGGTATCCTTAACGCCATCAATCGCCGTCGCATACCAAAGTTCGCTGACCTAGCAACTATTGTACAAAAGTACAACGCGATGGAAAGCGCCTGAAAAACTCAGGCAGCTCGCTGGGAACCATCCCGGCTCCCCCTACAGGCAAAAAGGACGCGCCCCCCGTGGCATGCCCGGCCGAACAATCAAAAAACATAAACCTATTACGTTGCACGACACCGTTCTGGAGGGATGGCTCAATGGCCCATGCAAAATACACACGACGCCGGATACCGTGGCAACCCATAGCCTTAGAGCATGTTGGATACTTCGGTAGGTGGCCAACAGCGGTGAGGACATCCTTATCAAGGACACCCCGGAACAACACCCTCCAGCAAACGACGACAATAGAGTATTGGCAGTCTTCGAGACATTTGCTTCAAACAACAAGCGTAAAAGGGCCCTGCGCGATCTCGCCGAAGTTTGCCAGGTCGCTGCAATTGACCCCTGGAACGACACGACCATAACCTTCAACGCCAGTGACGAACCTAAATACAGAACAGATCGAGCGCCAGCTGCCCTAGTCCTCAGTCCCATCGTGAACGGCTTTCAACTTACAAAAGTCATCATGGACGGCAGCAGTGGACTAAACCTCATTTACGAGGACACACTCCACAAGATGGAAATAGACAGGAGCCGCATCGAGAAAAGCAACACAACCTTTTGAGGTATCATTCCCAGCCGGGAAGCTCGGTGTGCAGGAAAAATTACACTTGATGTGGTGTTCGGCACGCCGGAGAATTATCGGTCCGAAGAAATAACTTTCCAGGTGGCCCCCTTCAACAGTGGGTACCACGCCCTGTTAGGGCGAGAGGCCTTCATGCGCTTTCAAGCCACACCTCATTATGGGTATATGAAGCTAAAAATGCCCGGGCCTAATGGAATAATCACCCTTGTCAGCGATCCGGACATAGCCCTCTGCGCCGAGAATAAAACCGCATCCTTGGCCCTCGAGGCATTGTCTAAGGCCCTTGCGGCCGAAGAACTAACCGCACTACGCTCCACCGTGGATAAGGACGATGTGATCCTCGACAAACGACCCAAATCCACTTCCTTCAAGCCAGCAGAAGAAATAGTCAAATTTCAGGTCCACTCAATAGACCCGAAGAAGACAGCGTCTATCGGAGCGCAACTCAGCCCTGCAGTCGACGCTGCACTACGAGACTTCCTGCGCGAAAACTGGGATATATTCGCTTGGCATCCTTCCGATATGCCAGGAATCCCGCGCGAGTTGGCCGAACATAGCCTCAACATACTAAAAGGATATAAGCCAGTCAAGCAAACTCTGCGGCGCTTTTCCAAATCCAAACGACAAGCTATGGGGGAGGAGCTAGCCAAACTCATCGAGGCCGGATTCATCAAAGACATTAAACATCCGGACTAGCTGGCAAACTTGGTAATGGTACCAAAGAAGGATAAATCCTGGCGCCTATGCGTCGATTTCAAAGACCTTAACAAGGCTTGCCCTAAGGATCCCTTCCCTCTTCCCCGTATTGACCAAATCATTGACGCTACCGCAGGTCACGACTCGCGGTGCTTCCTTGATGCATATTCCGGATACCATCAAATCAAAATGAAGGAGTCCGATCAAGCCGCAACAACATTCATTACACCATACGGGCCGTTTTGCTTCAACACCATGCCTTTCGGGCTCAAGAATGCCGGCGCCACCTACCAGCGCATGATCCAAACATGCCTCGAGAAACAGATCGGCAAAACAGTGGAGGCCTACGTGGACTATGTCGTCATCAAAACTAGACACGTCGAAACACTAATAGACAACTTGCGTCTCACATTTGACAACCTCCGCACATACGACATCAAGCTTAACCCGGAAAATTGCGCCTTCGGCGTCCCCGCCGGCAAACTATTGGGCTTCATCGTTTCCAACAGAGGGATTGAAGCAAATCCAGCCAAAATCCGAGCTCTGTCACAACTGGCTACGCCAACCGAACTCAAGCAGGTCCAAAAACTTGCTGGGTGCGTGGCAGCTTTAAGCCGCTTTATCTCCAGGTTGGGAGAAAAGGCGCTGCCGCTCTATCGCCTTCTACGGCGCACCGATAACTTCGAGTGGACAGACGCGGCGACGGCCGGACTAGAAGAAATAAAAGCCCTTCTAGCAAGCGACCCAATCCTGGCCGAGCCAAACGCTGGCGAACCAATGCTCTTATACATATCAGCAACACACGAGGTGGTGAGCGCCGTACTCGTCGTCGAACGAGAACAGGACGGACACAAATTTCCGCTCCAGAAGCCGGTATACTACGTATCCACCATCCTCACACCATGCAAATCCTGGTTCCCTCATTATCAAAAAATAGCATATGCAATTTTCATGGCCTCTCGAAAATTGCGACACTACTTTCACGAGTGCTCTATCACGGTGGCCCCAAAGTGCCCCTCAATGATATAATTAACAACCGGGATGCAACGGGCCGGATTGCCAAATGGGCCATTGAGCTCCTGCCATTCGACATTACGTACAAACCACGTCGAGCCATCAAATCCCAGGTACTGGCTGACTTCGTCGCCGAATGGACAGAAGCCGAACTCCCTAAAGAGTACGACGCGTATTCCAACTGGGTGATGCATTTTGATGGCTCCAAGATGTTGGCAGGGCTAGGGGCGGGTGTCGTATTAACTCCCCCACAGGAGATATCGTCCAGTACGTACTCCAAATATTATACATAGACTCCAACAACCCAGCCGAATACGAGGCCTTGCTACATGGCCTCCGGATGGCCGTATCAATGGGCATACAATGCCTGGAGGTGCGCGGGGACTCAAACCTCGCAATATCCCAAATTAATGAAGACTTTGATGCCAAAGATCCAAAGATGGAAGCTTATCGCAATGCCGTTTTGAAGATGTCGGCTCGGTTCGAGGGACTCGAATTTCATCACATCGCCCGCGAAAGTAACCAGGCGGCAGACGTCCTTGCTCGCATCGGCGCTAAGCGCGACCCCGTCCTACCTAACATCTTCCTCGAAAGGCTCTTCAAGCCATCCGTGGTATGGCAAGGGGAAGATAGCAATGACAGTCCCGTTCCGAACACAAACACAGATAACGAACACGCCGATATCATCGAAGGCTCAACCACCAAAGTAACACCATCGGCCCACCTCATAATGGCAGTAATTGCCCCGTGGACTGAACCATTCTTGGCCTACTTTAATAAGAAGGAGCTCCCAGAAGATCAGAATGAGGCTCGCCGCATCGTCCGGCGTTCGAAGGCTTATAAAGTTCACGAAGGAGAGCTCTACGAGAAAAGCACTACCGGAGTCCTTCAAAGGTCTATCTCCGAGGAGGAAGGGTGGCAACTCTTGGCAGAAATTCACGCCGGTCTCGGTGGGCACCACGCCGCAGCCCGGGCACTTGTCAGCAAGGCCTTTCGTACATGATTTTACTGGCCTACGGCCCGGGCAGACGCACATGACCTCGTCCAGTGCTGTGTCGGATGCCAACTCTTCGCCAACCAAAGCCATATGCCCCAACCGCTCTACAAACAATCCCCATTACATGGCCCTTTGCGGTCTGGGGCTTGGACATGGTCGGACCCCTTAAAGGGGGAAGCCATAAGAAAAAAATATCTTCTGGTCATGGTGGACAAATTCACCAAGTGGATAGAGGCTAGACCAGTTAAAACGGCTGAGTCCGGACCGGTGATTGCATTTATATCCGATGTGGTACACCATTACGGTGTACCGCATAGCATCATCACTGATAATGGTTCGAATTTCACAGCTGACGAGGTGAAAACCTGGTGTGCTAATCTGGGCATTAAGCTCGATTATGCCTGTATCTACCACCCGCAAACAAACGGTCAAGTCGAGCGAGCTAATGGTCTTTTTATGAGTGGCATCAAACCCAGACTAGTGCGGTCTTTGAAAGAATCAGACAAACACTGGGTCGAGGAGCTTGACTTCGTACTCTGGGGGCTGTGGACCACGCCCAACCGTACTATCGGATACACACCTTTCTTCATGGTGTACGGTGCAGAGGCTGTATTGCCCTGCGATATTATACATGAATCACCTCGAGTGCGTATGTACGAAGAGAAAGAGGCCGAGTTGGATCGGCAGGACAACCTAGATGCCATGGAGGAGGAGGGCGACGTCACCAAATCCCGTTCAACATTTTATCAATAGCAGGCTCGAAGATATCAAAGCAGAGAAGTACGGGCCAAGACTTACAACGTTGGCGAACTCGTTCTACGCCTGCCGGAGAAGAAAAAGGACAAACTCAAGCCCAAATGGGAGGGTCCCTTCATAATTGACAAAGTTCTTACCGGAGGAGCGTACCGTCTTTGTGACACATCAGACAATCGCCTAGAGTCGAACCCCTGGAATGCGGCCAGACTCTAAAGGTTCTATGCCTAGCGCCGAGCACTTTGTTAGTCTCCTTCTCCCTTACAGTTTCCATAACTCTTTCCCCCTTTTTACACAATTTTTTCGCTTTAAAGCTCTCCTCGGCTTGACCAAATACTGCTGACGTACACATTTTTACAAACGTACGCTCATTATACCTGGGGGCTTCTTTTGACAGAAGCTTGTTAATATTACTTGCCGAGCATTAAGCTCATCACACATACGCATTTTTTTTCGTATGTCTTTTCTTCACCATTATATGCATCGATATGACTTAAGTTTTGGCCAAGCTGGGTTGCCTGGCTCCTGTGCTTAACCCTACGTTCCCGATTGTTCGGCTAGGTGGTAAAGGGAGCACCTCTGCGATTGTTACTGCCGGGTCATCCGGATGTGTACCTCAGACTGGGTGAAGCCGAAAGATAGCATTCTTAAGGGAATATTCGGCCGGTGGATGAAAAATACCTTTTTACACTCACTCTATTGTGAACCCCCAGAAGCTATACACACTATGATTTTCACATCACAACTCTGACATGTCTACTAATGCATGCATACCCAGGGAAAGGAACCCTTAACGGAACTATTCTCCCTGGAAGATGTTTCTTACAATCTCAATGTAATATAACATAACTAGCCAGACACAACTTGTCTGTTCAAGCAATTATGACCCCTACGCTTAGTTTTCCACGCATACCCCAGCCTATTCGTCCGCGGCGGTATTTAGAAACACTCCGCACCTTTGGGTCCGGAGGTTGAAGCGAAAAGGTCTGCCATGACAAATGATATACAATTCAGCTAGAATTCCATACCGTGAGGAAAGTACATAGTCACTTAGACTCAAACACTTCCTCCTCTATACCATCCAACAGGCGATCTAACTTACAATCCCGTTGGCAATATCTGGCGGCCACCCCTACTTGGTCATACACAAAACTAACGGGAATTTCTTCCCCATTCGGCCCTACCGGTCCGACCCGGGCCATGCGATTAGGATCAAGCTTGGTATACCGAGTCTTCACCATGGCCCAAGCCTCTCGCGCACCCTCTCGACAGGCCGATATCTTCCATAGTCGGATATGCCACCGCGCTCCTTTGAACCGCTCTACAAGCTCCTCCATACTTCCTGGAGGGGAGGCGGATGGCCATAGAGCCTTGGCAACACTCCGCATCGCCAACCACGCTTGTTTGTGCACTTGCGACACCTTTTGCAACAGATCACTCGATGATCCGGACACCTCCTATTCAGGACGGCCCGTTAATATACCTGCAATCATAGCTATATTAATTTCTCCTATCGCCGAACTACTTTCAAAATAGTTCAGATATATACTGAATATGCCGCCCCGCAGCTGCTTGTTCTCCTTCACGGAATCGGCTAGCTGGGCCCGCACATCTTTTAGCTCTTCGCCTAGCTGGGTCTTGCAATCCTGGAGCTGGTTTTTCTCAATAATGGCCTGCTTCAGTACACGATTGCCTGTAGCTTGTAGCCTTTTGGCTTCTTGCTCATTCGCTTGCGCGACTTCCACCGCCTCTTTGAGTCCCCCTGACCATTATGTCACGGTATAGGCAAGACTGTTAGTATTGAGGGCATATAAGTATATTTTCTTGTTGGAAGGGGAATATTACTAGGTGGCGCCTTCTTGGACTCTTCCAGTTCGGCGGTAGCAGCATTTAGCTGCGTCCGACATTGTTCCAGCTCTTGGGATAGCAGGTTGTTCTTCTCTGCAAGAACCTGGCCATACAATGGTACTCAAGTCAGTTGTAACAACTGCTTTTAGTCCCGGGGGCTACTGGCACATGGTTATCCTATTCGGACAAAGAAAACTTACCCGCACATCTGTTAAATACTGCTTCGTGGCTCTACTAAGCCCGTTTCGAGTAGTCCGGATGTACGCATCAGCCGAGCTGAAGGCATTAAATGCCTCTTCCGAGAACTCAGGGTCTCGTAAAACAGCCCTGCAGCGCCGATGATTCATGGCGCTCTCCACTTCCGAGTTGGTAACGGACATATTCTCCGAACCCTCGGCCGAAGGACAGTCCGACACTGTTCCTATGTCGGCTCCCGCCTTTCCAACAGGGTCTAAATCCCAGGCGCTGGGAGTACGGCTGGCCGGACCCTCGTATTTAGTCCGGTGAACCTTTTTCCTGGTGTCAAACAAGCGTACAAGTTACAGTTGGATGTGACTGCTAAAGTATACCTTTATATCCTTACCTCTTTGACGAGGGACCGGTCGTGACTTCACCGACCTTCCTTTTAGAGGCCTTGCTCAGCGTCGGAGCCACTCTATTTGGAACCGCCCCTGGAGTAGCGTGACGCACCGAACGCCTCCCCTGTGGAGCACGAGACAGTGCGATGGGTGAGGCAGTGCGAGGAAGCTCTTTCGAGAGAGATTTTTTCTCGACAACTTACGTGGGAAGCAGGAAGAAGACCAGGATAATCAGCGATAATGGCCACTTCCGTGCCATCGTAGCTTGCCTGGTAAAACACCCCTTCCGCGAGTACCACGAATATGTCCGAATCTTCTTCGGACCCAGGATCCAGCTCCCGGTTGTGGTCCTCAGGCTGTGGGGCGGGGCTGTAAAACCCCTCGGTGATTCTTCACCAATGCTGTTATAAGCAGATTAGAAATTCATCAAAGGTAATCCGGGAAGCAGAATGAGTAAAGCAGAAGGATTGGGACTTACCCAACTGGGAGGATTATACATAGAATATCCATCTCTGTGATTGACCCGAAGAAATTCCTCTTCCTCCCCTTTAAACAGCTCGGCCAGTATTTTGGCCAGAGCGGCGGGGGTACCCGGACCTTTTCGACCGCAACGGGAGGCGTTGTCCTCCCCGTTGTAGTGCCACATTGGGAGCCCTCTGTATTGAAGCGGCTGAACCCCTCGTGTTATGGAGGTCGCCATTACCTCAACTATTGTTAATCCGGACTGGGCGAGCGTCTTTATCTCTCCCAAGAGTTGACGAACCTCCGCGCTGTCGTCCTCCTCAAGGCTCCGGGGGCGCCAACTGTGGCGTTTCTTTAGCGGAACGCTTGCAAATTCAGGGAGACCCTTTCGAACTGGGTCGGGAAGTGCAACGTCCTCGATGTAGAACCATTTGTAAGGCCATTCTTTCGATGCCTTCCTTGGTGTACCGGACAGGTATCCGGTATCGGTGATGCGCCATACTTCGGCTCCGCCCACTTCAAATATTGACCCGTCATGGTTACGCGGGAAGAGACAGAACAATTTTCTCCACAGTTCAAAATGGGCTTCATCACCCAGAAATAGCTCGCATAAAGCAACATAACCTGCGATGTGCAGGATTGAGGCGGGAGTGAAGTTATGCAGCTGAAGGCCGTAATATTCCAGAAGCCCTCGGAGGAATGGATGGACTGGAAATCCGACGCCTCTTATCAGATAGGGACGAAGCACACTCGCTCCCCCCGGACGGATTAGGGGAGTCCTCCGCCTGAGCCACATCATTGAAGGAAGCCAGCCCTGCTCAAACAGGGACCAGATCTGCGGGAGGAAGAAATCCCTGCGTTTGCAACTTTGCTAACTGACTGTGAGACACAGAGCACTTCTCCCACTCACTTTTCTTTGGGCTGGAGCGGGAGGAGGAGCCGGGAATGCTAGCCATGCTGGAATGGTTTGTCCTAGCAGTCTCCGGGGATCTTCTCGATGTGGCGTCGTGTGGATCTGAGATCCAGTATCTTTAATAGGTGCGCTCCCTCGCGTGGACGGCGTGTTATTTGCAAAAATACCCTGACTTTCCGCATTCGCTCGATACGTGGAAGGCGAAGTTATTAGCGCACAGAAGCCGAAGGGAACAATATTGAGTCAACAGTCGAATACATTACTTGGAGAAGGGAACCCACCTTGCAATGCCGAAGAAAATCCGAACGCCGAACACCTCGTCATTGAAGCCTGGTTCGGGGGCTACTGAGGGAGTCCTGGACTAAGGGGTCCTCGGGCGTCCGGTCTGTTATCCGTGGGCCGGACTGATGGGCTGTGAAGACATGAAGACCGAAGACTGCACCCGTGTCCGGATTGGACTCTAATTGGCGTGGAAGGCAAGCTAGGCGACCGATTATGAAGATTTCCTTCTATGTAACCGACTCCATGTAACCCTAGATCTCTCCGGTGTCTATATAAACCGGAGAGCATAGTCCGAATAGGACAGATTCATTACCATATGCTCATAGGCTAGACTTCTAGGGTTTAGCCATTACGATCTCGTGGTAGATCAACTCTTGTAACACTCATATTCATCAAGATCAATCAAGCAGGAAGTAGGGTATTACCTCCATAGAGAGGGCCCGAACCTGGGTAAACATTGTCTCCCCCGTCTCCTGTTACCATCGAACCTAGACGCACAGTTCGGGACCCCCTAGCCGAGATCCGCCGGTTTTGACATCGACAAACGTGCTTTTGATCTGATTCTTTTTGCTCTGGATTGGTACACAAATATCTCAGGTTTTCCTAATTTGGTAGGATTTTTGGAGTTACATAAGTATTTGAGAGTTACAGATTACTACAGACCGTTCTGTTTTTGACAGATTCTGTTTTCTATGTGTTGTTTGCTTATTTTGATGAATTTATGAGTAGTATTGGAGGGTATGAACCATAGAGAAGTTGGAATACAGTAGATATTACACCAATATGAATTTAGAATTAGTTCACAACAGTACCAAAAGTGGTGATTTATTTTCTTATACTAACGGAGCTCATAAGATTTTCTGTTGAGTTTTGTGTTGTGAAGTTTTCATGTTTTGGGTAAAGATTCGATGGACTATGGAATAAGGAGTGGCAAGAGCCTAATGTTGGGGATGCCCAAGGCACCCCAAGGTAATATTCAAGGACAACCAAGAGCCTAAGCTTGGGGATGCCCCGGAAGGCATCCCCTCTTTCGTCTTCGTTCATCGGTAACTTTACTTGGAGCTATATTTTTGTTCACCACATGATATGTGTTTTGCTTGGAGCATCATTTTATTTTGTTTTGTTTTGCTTGCTGTTTGAATAAAATACCAAGATCTGAAATTCTTAGATGTTAGAGAGTCTTCACATAGTTGCATAATTATTCGACTACTCATTGATCTTCACTTATATCTTTCGGAGTAGTTTGTCATTTGCTCTAGTGCATCACTTATATCCTTTTAGAGCACGGCAATGGTTTTATTTTGAAGAAATAGATGAACTCTCATGCTTCACTTATATTATTTTGAGAGTCTTAAACAGCATGGTAATTTGCTTAGGTTATGAATTTAGTCCTAGTATGATAGGCATCCAAGAGGGATATAATAAAAACTTTCATATAAAGTGCATTGAATACTATGAGAAGTTTGATTCTTTATGATTGTTTTGAGATATGAAGATGGTGATATTAGAGTCATGCTAGTGGAGTAATTGTGAATTTGAGAGATACTTGTGTTAAAGTTTGTGATTCCCGTAGCATGCATGTATGGTGAACCGTTATGTGATGAAGTTGGAGCATGATATATTTATTGATTGTCTTCCTTATGAGTGGAGGTCGGGATCACGCGATGGTTAACTCCTACGAACCCTTCCCCTAGGAGCATGCGGGTAGTACTTTGTTTTGATGACTAATAGATTTTTGCAATAAGTATGTGAGTTCTTTATGACTAATGTTAAGTCCATGGATTATACGCACTCTCAGCCTTCCACCATTGCTAGCCTCTCTAGTATCGCGCAACTTTCGCCGGTACTATACACCCACCATATACCTTCCTCAAAACAGCCACCATTCCTACCTATTATGGCATTTCCATAGCCATTCTGAGATATATTGCCATGCAACTTTCCACCGTTCCATTTATTATGACACGCTCCATCATTGTCATATTGCTTTGCATGATCATGTAGTTGACATCGTATTTGTGGCAAAGCCACCATTCATAATTCTTTCATACATGTCACTCTTGCTTAATTGCATATCCCAGTACACTGCCGGAGGCATACACATAGAGTCATATTTTGAGTTGTAATTCTTGAGTTGTAAGTAAATATAAGTGTGATGATTTTCATTATTAGAGCATTGTCTCATGTGAGGAAAGGATGATGGAGACTATGATTCCCCCACAAGTCGGGATGAGACTCTGGACGAAAAACAAGAGGCCAAAAAAAGAGAAGAAAAAAAACAAAAAAAAGAGAGAAAAAGAGAGAAGGGGCAATGCTACTATCCTTTTACCACACTTGTGCTTCAAAGTAGCACCATGATCTTCATGAAAGAGAGTCTCCTATGTTGTCACTTTCATATACTAGTGGGAATTTTTCATTATAGAACTTGGCTTGTATATTCCAATGATGGGCTTCCTCAAAATGCCCTAGGTCTTCGTGAGCAAGTGAGTTGGATGCACTTAGTTTCTTTTTGAGCTTTCATACACTTATAGCTCTAGTGCATCCGTTGCATGGCAATCCCTACTCACTCACATTGATACCTATTGATGGGCATCTCCATAGCCCGTTGATACGCTTTGTTGATGTGAGACTATCTCCTTCTTTTTGTCTTCTCCACAACCACCATTCTATTCCATCTATAGTGCTATGTCCATGGCTCACGCTCATGTATTGCGTGAAAGTTGAAAAAGTTTGAGAATACTAAAGTATGAAACAATTGCTTGGCTGAAACCGGGGTTGTGCATGATTTAAATATTTTGTGTGGTGAATATAGAGCATAGCCGGACTATATGATTTTGTAGGGATATCTTTCTTTGGCCATGTTATCTTGAGAAGACATGATTGCTTTGTTAGTATGCTTGAAGTATTATTATTTTTATGTCAATATTAAACTTTTGTTTTGAATCTTATGGATCTGAATATTCTTGCCACAATAAAGAAGATTACATTGATAAATATGTTAGGTAGCATTCCACATCAAAAATTCTGTTTTTATCATTTACCTACTCGAGGACGAGCAAGAATTAGTACTTAAAATTAGCTAGTATATATAGTTGAACTAGCTATTTCAGTACGTGGTTGGCAACAATTGGGGAAAAGTTTGGTCAGTTCAGCTGTCAAGTTGTATTGTTTGTATAAATTAAGAATGACTGCTTAATCTATGAATGAAATCTGTGCTTAATTACTGAATTTTAGTTGCAAAAATTAGATACTACTAGTGATTTTTAGCTTCATATTTTGACAAATTGCAGTGTTACAAGGATTGACAAATCTTACCAAATTGTTTGTATGTGGTGCACATGGGTCATCCAAAACAACCGTTTGCGTTGAAGGGATGCACTAATCCTGCGCTGCTCTCACTTTACATACGGGTGTTCTATCTAAAACGTTTGCGATCAAGAGCTGCAGAAATCCTGCTCGGCAAATTTTCTCTTGGCTTCCTGGGGAATTTGTCGGTTTGCATACGGGTGTTCTAACTAAAAGTTGGCAGTGAGTGTTTTATATTTAAAAAGTGAATTAAACTGCGGCTTGGGAGCCATTAGTGGAGAGGATGAGAGCAAGGCGGGCGACCATGGAAGTCAAATGGCTAGCTTCCCAGTTAGCCTGCGCACTCGAGGACAACTTGCACGCCTCTCGGTCAGCCTGTGCACCGGACGGCGCTCGCACACCTCCCGTTCAGTCAAGGTCAAGCAGCTGTCTGCACGGCACCTCCTACAGCCATTAAAACCAAGACACTTGGCGTCACGTGAATGGTTAACAGAATTTTGGATTTACAGGAATTTAAAAACCAGGCATCTCAATGTTTTGCCAGCAATCAACGGTGCCCTGGTGTTTGAAATTCGTTCCCATTTCTTGCATGGGACCTAAGCATGCACCCAAGGACACATATTTGATTTTTCAACCAATTTATATGCACTGGAGCATGTGCATGTAGTTCAAATTTGAATTATGCACATAAATGCATTGAAAACTCAGTTAATGCATAAAAATGTCCAAATGAACCCCGAAAAATCACAAAAATTCACACAACACTCCTGTTGTTCTATGTTGACACGAGAAATTTTTTTGAAAGCAATAAGAGGCAATGGATATCGTTTCGTCCCCAAAGGTGGGACGTTCCCTACCGAAAACCATCATGCTTGTTGTGAGAAGCTCCGGTTTGTGAGAAGCATATACCAAACCTGCCCCAAATGGGACAAAATTTGTACCACGGCATGTTAATGCCGCTCCATGATAGCATGCCAAGTTTCATGAATTTCAGACGGGTTTTGGATTTACCAGAATTTAAAAACTAGGCATCTCAATGTTTTGCCAGCAATCAACGGTGCCCCGGTGTTTGAAATTCATTCCCATTTCTTGCATGGGACCTAAGCATGCACCCAAGGACACAGGTTTGATTTTTCAAAGAATTTATATGCACTGGAGCATGCGCATGTAGTTCAAATTTGAATTATGCACATTAATGCATTGAAAACTCACTTAATGCATAAAAATGTCCAATCAAACCCCGAAAATCACAAAAATTCACACAACACTCCTGTTGTTCTGTGTTGACACGAGAATTGTTTTTGAAAGCAATAAGAGGCAATGGATATCGTTTGGTCCCCAAAGGTGGGACGTTCCCTACCGAAAACCATCATGCTTGTTGTGAGAAGCTCTGGTTTGTGATAAGCATATACCCAAACCTGCCCCAAATGGGACAAAATTTGTACCACAACATGTTGATGCCGCTCCATGATAACATGCCAAGTTTCATGAATTTCAGACGGGTTTTGGATTTACTAGAATTTAAAAACCAGGCATCTCAATGTTTTGCCGGCAATCAACAGTGCCCCGGTGTTTGAAATTCATTCCCATTTCTTGCATGGGACCTAAGCATGCAACCAAGGTCACAGATTTGATTTTTCAAAGAATTTATATGCACTGGAGCATGCGCATGTAGTTCAAATTTTAATTATGCACATAAATGCATTGAAAACTCACTTAATGCATAAAAATGTCCAAACGAACCCCGAAAACTCACAAAAACTCACACAACACTCCTGTTGTTTTATGTTGACACGAGAAAAAAATTTGAAAGATATAAGAGGCAATGGATATCGTTTCATCCCTAAAGGTGGGACGTTCCCTACTGAAAACCATCATGCTTGTTGTGAGAAGCTCCGGTTTATGAGAAGCATATACCCAAACCTGCCCCAAATGGGGCAAAATTTGTACCACGGCATGTTGATGCCGCTCCATGATAGCATGCCAGGTTTCATGAATTTCAGACGAGTTTTGGATTTACTAGAATTTAAAAACCAGGCATCTCAATGTTTTGCCGGCAATCAACGGTGCCCCGGTAGTTGAAATTCATTCCTATTTCTTGCATGGGACCTAAGCATGCACCCAAGGACACATATTTGATTTTTCAAAGAATTTATATGCACTAGAGCATGCGCATGTAGTTCAAATTTGAATTATGCACATAAATGCATTGAAAACTCACTTAATGCATAAGAATGTCCAAAGGAACCCCGAAAAATCACAAAAATTCACACAACACTCCTGTTGTTCTATGTTGACACGAGGAAAATATTTGAAAGCAATAAGAGGCAATGGATATCGTTTCGTCCCCAAAGGTGGGACGTTCCCTACCGAAAACCATCATGCTTGTTGTGAGAAGCTCCGGTTTGTGAGAAGCATATACCCAAACCTGCCCAAAATGGGACAAAATTTGTACCACGACATGTTAATGCCGCTCCATGATAGCATGCCAAGTTTCATGAATTTCAGACGAGTTTTGGATTTACTAGAATTTAAAAACCAGGCATCTCAATGTTTTGCCGGCAATCAACGGTGTGATTGTGTTTGAAATTCATTCCCATTTCTTGCATGGGACCTAAGCATGCACCCAAGGACAAAGATTTGATTTTTCAAAGAATTTATATGCACTAGAGCATGTGCATGTAGTTCAAATTTGAATTGTTCACCTGAAATGGCTAAAAAACCAATTTAATGTATAAAATGTTCAAACGAACCCTGAATAATTCCAATTCTTTTACGATACACATATAGTTGCATGTTCACTCCAGATAAAAGGTCTAGCAATTCAAACACCGTCCATTGCCGCTGTGACCCTATTATGTAATTCAAATCAAGATGAAAAATCAAGTAGATCGCACACATTTTATTATCAGCAACCGTGTGAGATGTAGTACAAAATATCTTGGAGCACCGTCAGTGTATAGTACGCCTATGGCTCACGCGAGACGGTGCGTCGGCTATAGTCCACAGCCGGCGTTTCAAGCACACTAGCTCGCTCCCCAAATATCATTTCACTCTTCAATCGTCGCCGGTGAAAGATGGGCACGTGGACCCGCGTCGTGAGGGAAACTTCGGTGGCCCACTCCGGCGAGAGCGCGGCCGTAGCCGCCTTGTGTGTGCTAACAATGTGCATGAGCGCGGCCACAATTTGCGACCGGGCGGCAAAGGCAGCCCAAACGGCCGCTCTTGCTTCTCAGGTGGCGGCAGCAACATCTGCCTCGGGGATAGCAACTGGCGCTAGCGGCACAGTAGCTGTCCGTTCTGCAGCGGCGGCCTTAGCCCTGATGGAGGCCGTCCATGACCATGTCGAGGCTGCCCACGCCCAGCTCCTGGCGGTCACCGCACAAATCGAACGAAGCTTCTCCGACAACGGTCGGCAAACCATGGCCGAAGAGCTGGCAATCGCCGAGAGCGTTCGAGCAGCCGTCCGTTCCTCCGCCACATACCTTGTGACAACGGAGCCCGTCCAAGCCCAGATCGCGTCCGCCCACGCCCAGCTCGTGGCAGCATTTTCCAAAGAGATGGTGGACGCGGATGGCGAGATGCTTGCCGAGTATGGTGCGATGGATGCCATGGAGCCCCTTCCCCAGGAGACCGTCGGGCGCGAGCTGGACATGGAGGCGGCGGCGGAGATCGATGAGCACCAGCCGTAGTAGTACTCTTTGTTTTCTTTAATTAAGAGCGCCGGTCTTTAATTTGTTAGAGTAATTTTTAGGTCAGCTAGCTCTGTTTAATTGCTGAACTTGCTCGATTAAGAAGTGTGGGTGTGCTGTAGTCTCCTTTGTGTACCTAAATTATGCAATGACGTGGATGACGACTGTAACCATGGAAATTCGAACCAAAACTTTTGACGTTCAAACTCATCACACACGGGTTAAGCTATCTGAATTGTTTGTGATGTCCACATATCGTACACAGTTTTGAATAAGGGACCGTGTCTGATGACACTTTGCGCGCCAGTTTTTTGGCTGAAGTGATTCCAAATTTTCGGCTTCCGCGGAAATATCTACCTCCCCGCCCCCTCCCCCTTACCAAAAGCCACATTTCCCCTCTTTCCGCCTTCCTTTCCAAGTTGAAACCTTCACTCCTTGCTTGCAGCGCCGCCGCCTCCTCGCCGGCGACCCTCCTTCACGCTGCTCGGCCTCCTCTATCCAGGCAGGTAATCCACACCCGACCCCCATCCTCCTCCTTCCACATCCCACATGCCCCGACCGTTGGCGCGAGCGCGACACCTTCCACCCAAATCACCGACCCCTCCACCAAAAAAGCGCCGGCCTAAGCCATGGTGCACGGAGTATAGCCAGGACCTCAAGGAGCATTTGGCAGCGGAGAACCAAATCGCGGCCGCACGCGCGGATGAGGTCGCGATGGCTGCCATTCATGCCGACCCCTAGATCTTGAAGGAGCAAATTGACAATTGCTAGCTATGCCAGTTAAGCATGCTCGGTTTACCCGTTGCGTGTGCTGCTCCTGCCTTTCCTTCACAAATTCTAGTGAATTGTGCTATCTAATTTCACCATGCAATCTATTGCTCTAGTGTATATGTTCTATATATCGTGCAGTGTGGTGCTCACTTATTAACTGTTTTGTTAATTAGTTGTCGTCTTCAGTTAACTGTTTGGTTCAATTCTGCAAATGTGATGTTCAATTCTTCAGGCTGAAATTTTTGTATTGTCTTCCATGTGAGAAATAAATCGAATTTATCTTTACAAAATTGTGGGTGCATTCTGTTATTGTATACCATGTGAGGAATAAATTGAATTTGGCTGTAGTAAATACATGAGAAACAAATACAATTGGTACAATTGGCTGTAGTTAACTGTTTGGTTAACTCTTTGATCTTCTATTAGGAGTATGTTATATTGTGCAATGTGGTGCTTAGTTAATGTTTGGTTCATTTGTTGTGGTGTTTAGTTAACTGATTGGTTCAATTCTGCAATGTGATGTCCAATTGTCATGGGTAGAATTTTGTATTGTTGTGCATGTGAGGAATAAATCAAATTTGGCTGCACTTAATACATGAGAAACATATAAAAGTGCTATATTTCCTAGTTCTTAATCATGCTTGGTTTGGGTAAATGGGTTTTCCGTGTGGCTTCAATTAATCTGATGAATCTGCAATGTGCTTATTTTTCATCAACATATTTTACTGATAGCATGCGAACCCTTACTTAACCTGATGACTAACTACCTTATATGTGTTGCAGGGAAACAATGGGAAGCACTGAGGTTTACAATTGAGGTTAGCACGTGCATGGTCCGTTGTCTAATAGCACATTATTGTGCAATTGCAGGAACCATTCTAATATTTTGGTTTTTAACAATTTGGTCTTGCACATGTAGGTCCTGCTGCCAGAGGTTTTGACCCACTGTTCGACCCTTTTTGCATATGGGGAAATGAGTTGTCCATGAATATCAATCAAATCAAGAAACCCAGAAAAATTGTTAGGATAAAGAAATTAGCGACAAAAAAACAAGATCTTTGTCTGCACAATGAAGAAGACATCAGTTCACTACAAGATGGTACTAACTATTATACCTTGCCTTTTTTTATTCCTTTGCCCCATTTCCAATATAGAGAAGATATTTATGCACATCCTTGTTTTCAGGCCTTTCCAAAGTAGTCCACTGATGATTACCTCTCAAACCACCTCTATGGTCAGGAGGCGAGGAAGATTTTCATACAACACCCACGGTTCAATATTGAAGTGTTCCTGAAGAGGACGAAGGACGAACGGTCAATCATCCACAGGCACTGGCCTAAAGTTGCAAAGACCTTCAACATGAATGAAGGCTCAATATTCGCCTTCCGCTTCAGCTATTTTCCAGATGAGATGCATCTATCTATATACCGTCTATGATGCTAATTTCGAAAGGTTCTACATGTTGCATGTGGAACTTGCTGCTGGTGCAGTTGTGTAATGGGGTAGCTGAGTGCTGAAGCTATATCATGTTGTACTCTGATGTATTTCAATTATGAAATTCTGCTTCCTTAATATGGAAATGAAATATATTGTGTGCTTAATATGAAATGTCAATTAGATTAATAAATGGATTATGAATAATTGGATAATTAGCCTGCTAATGGTGAATTAGCATGCTAATTGTGTTTTGCTATGCAAACGGTTGTTGAAAAAATACCGTGGGCGATGACCTCAGGCAACGCACACAGTTTCTAGGAATAAACCGTGTTGGATCAATGAACAATCACACACGACTTTCTCTTGAAAACTGTTTGCGTTAGGCCACCTTGCGCAAACATTTACCACATAAAAACTATGTGTGATGGATAGCCTTTGCCACACAGTTTCTTCTACGGACCGTGTGTGATACATTCAATAACGCAAACGATTTAACGGGAAAAATTGTGTGTGATGTACATGTGAATGGAAACGTTTTCCTTGGAGCGACTGTGTGGGATGTTCATACGAACGAAAACGTTTAGCGGGGACTGACTATGTGGGATGTAATTGCGACCGGAAACAATTTTGCCGTATAATTGTATTTTTTGCTCTACTGTACGTATTTCCGTATTTGAGTGCTCGCCGGTCGCACACGACCTCATTTTGCCGAACGTGTGTGCAAGGAGGGCATATCCCCGACGGTTTCTGGGTCGTGTGGGAAGGATCCCCCCTATCGCCCACACTCACTTGGCGACGGTTCCAGATGCCGTCGCGGAAAGGGGTTAAAAACCGATTGTTTAGGACCGACGCGCACCAGTGTAGGGTATGAAACCACCTCAAAGCTATTCTTTCCGTTCGATCTATTCAAGAGTTCGTACTAAAATAACACAAAGCTATTCTTTCTGTTCGATCTATCCTAGAGTTCGTACCAAAATAACACCAAAACAAATTCATATTCATAATACTCAATCCAACATAAAGAACTTCAAAGAGTCCCCGAGATTTCTACCGGAGAAACAAAGACAAGAACGTGCATCAACCCCTATGCATAGATTACCCCAATGTCACCTCGGGAATCCACGAGTTGAGTGCTAAAACATATATCAAGTGAATCAATACGATACCCCATTGTCACCACGAGTATTCAATTGCAAGATATATATCAAGTGTTCTCAAATCCATAAAAGTATTCAATCCGATAACAATGAAATCTCAAAGGGAAAACTCAATTCATCACAACAAGATAGAGAGGGGAAAACACCATATGATCCGACTATATTAAGAAATCCCGCGATACATCAAGATCGTGACATCTCAAGAACATGAGAGAGAGAGAGAGATTAAACACATAGCTACTGGTACAAACCGTCAGCCCCGAGGGTGGACTACTCCCTCCTCATCGTGGTGGCCGCCGGGATGATGAAGATGGCCACCGGAGATGATTCCCCCTCCGGCAGGGTGCCGGAATGGGGTCTAGATTGGTTTTCGGTGTCCACAGAGGCCTGCGGCGGCGGAACTTCTGATTTAGGGCTATTTTTGATGGTTTCTCTATTTATAGGATTTTTTGGCGTCGGTTTCACGCGAAGATGGGACTCGAGGTGAGCATAACCCACCGGGGCAAGCCAGGCCCACCAGGTGCGCCCTGGTGGGTGCCCTCCTCATGGCTCTTCTAGCCCTCCCACGAAGCTTCGGGGGTCTCTTTTGTTCCAAAAAAAAATCGTCAAAAAGTTTCAGCTCATTTGGAGAACTTTCATTTCTGCACAAAAAACAACACCACGGTAGTTCTGCTGAAAACATCGTCAGTCCGGGTTAGTTCCATGCAAATCATACCACAACCATATAAAATTGTTGTAAACATGGCATGAATACTTCATAAATTATAGATACATTGGAGACGTATCAAAGTCCGGTTAATTTGCGAGGCACACGTGCCACATCAAAGTTGTGAATGGTAGTTAAATATCACACCACACACCCTTTTCATACATATAGTAGGGCCACCCGCATGTGGTTCGTATGTGGTCACGCCCATCTCGCGCCACAAGCAAACATTTGTGGGTCGGCACACGGTCCACCTTTGTCAGGAAGCCAAAGGGGAAGTTTGACCATATAGACTCCTATAGGTTTTGTGTTACGGTAGGGTGAGATTTCAGACCTAGCTATTCGGGGCATGCATTCACAGCTAGGATTCCCTTACCACCGACACAAAGTGGGGTTCGTAGGGGGTGGCTGACTAGAAATACTGTGTTTGTGCGACAGGTGCCACATATAAGTTGTGCATTGGATATTAGAACATCAAACCACAATTTTCATACATATACTTGGTCCACATGCAAGTGTGTTCGTGTTCTGACCCTCTCCCGCGTTATTCTTTTTGCCAAATTTATAAATAGCACAAGAGTTGGATGTAGAAACCGTCTGCGATTGGGTATGCAACAGACACGGTTCGGTCAGACTACCCGTGTGCCACGCCCGTGCCCTGCAGTCCGTCACATCAGCACAGTAGATTGGGCTCCACGAGGCTTGCCTCCCGGTCTCGAAAATATCTACTGCCCCGTAATCACAAAAATATCTACCACCTAGAAGATTTTAATGTTCGATAGCACATGATTAGTATGTGCGGAACATGTGTGATGTCTGTTACTCCCGCTCTGCTTCAGTCCCTTGATTCAAATTTTCAGTAGCCCCAACATTTTACTCCCGCCTCTGCCTTCCTCGCAATCTCAAAAATATCTGCTCGCCCTTGATTCAAATTTTTAGTAGCCCCGCCTTGTTACTCCTGCCTCTGCATCCCTCGCAATCTCAAAAATACCTGCTCGCCCTTGATTCAAATTTTTAGTAGGCCCGCCTTGTTACTCTAGCCTCTGCTTCCCTCACAATCTCAAAAATATCTACTTGCCCTTGATTCAAATTTTCAGTTGCCCCAACATTTTACTCCCGCCTAGTAAAATTTTCAGTTGCCGCGGTATTTCCTCAAACACCACCTTGCCCCCCTCCACACACACCATACACTCGCCAAAACCTCCACCCACACATACACGCACCACTCCTCCCTCGCTCGAAACCATTGGTAGGTCACCGCCATCGCCGCCACCACCGCCTCCATCCTCAACTTTTGCCTGTGTGCCAGGGAGCTGAGGAGCCAATGGCCAAAAAGAGGTTTATCGCGACCTCTTCGCCCGACACCGACGAGGTGGCCGCCGAGGTGTCCCCGTCGTCTTCCTCGGGATCTTTATTGATCCGTCGTCGCCGGTCGCCCGATCCGCCCGCAGCCGTGCCCCTACGCCGGTTCGCGGACTTCCCCGTCCTCCCTCAGGCCCGGCAGCCAAGGAGGTCCTACCTCAGCGTCCGGCAGTAGCGGTGGGGGACGTGGGTTGCCGAGATTACGGATCGGGAGACCCACACCCGTCGGTGGCTCGGTAGCTTCCACATGGCCGAGCTCGCAGCCATGGAGTACGACCGTTGGCAGGTCCGCTACCATGGCGCAACGGCTAGGCTCAATTTCCCCTTCGGCACATGTTCGGTCGACCTCGTTCCGCCGGAGCCATGGGTGGTGAGCTCGGCTATGGCGCGGGAGGACCGCGAGGCATGGGAGCGCCTCGAGGCCGAGGCCGCCAACGAGGCCTACATGCAAGAGCTCCGCCGGCAGCACCCGAAGCTCGTGGAGGCGGAGCAGGTGATCTTTGCCGGCACGGAGGGCTGCGAGGTTATCACGCTCTCCTCCGATGACGAGATCGAAGGCAGCAAGGACGGCGGCGCGGAGGGCGTCGAGGTGGGCGGCGAGGACGAGGAGATTGATGTCGGCTTGAACTACGTCAATATTTCCCCAAAGGGGAAGGGATGATGTAGCACACCAACGGTAGGTATTTCCCTCAGTGATGAGACCAAGGTTATCGAACCAGTAGGAGAACCACGCAACACTACATAGATAGCACCTGCACACAAAGAACAAATACTTGCAACCCGACGTGTTAAAGGGGTTGTCAATCCCTTTCGAGTAACGGTGCCAGAAATTGTCAAGTTGACGGGATAAAATTGTAGTAGATTGGATAAATAGATCACGAATAAAATAAAGTGCAGCAAAGTATTTTTGGGTTTTTGGAAATATAGATATGAAAATAAAAGCGAATAAAAATATATCTCAAAGGAAAATATGATAAAGAAGAGACCCCGGGGCCGTAGATTTCACTAGTGGCTTCTCTCAATAAAAATGGCATACGGTGGGTAAACAAATTATTGTTGGGAAATTGATAGAACTTCAAATAATTATGACGATATCCAGGCAATGATCATTATATAGGCATCACGTCCAAGATTAGTAGACTAACTCCTGCCTGCATCTACTACTATTACTCCACACATCGACCGCTATCCAGCATGCATCTAGTGTATTAAGTTCATGGAAAAATGGACTAATGCAATAAGAATGATGACATGATGTAGACAAGATCTATTCATGTAGGAATTAGACCCCATCTTATTATCCTTAATGGCAACGATACATACGTGTCGGTTCCCCTTCTGTTGCTGGGATCAAGCACCGTAAGATCGAACCCATCACAAAGCACCTCTTCCCATGGCAAGAAAAATTGATCTAGTCGGCCTAACTAAACCAAAGATTCGAAGAAGAAATATGAGGCTATAAGTAATCATGCATATAATAGATCAAAAGACTCAAATAACTTTCATGGATAAAAACATAGGTCTAATCATAAACTCGAAGTTCATCGGATCCCAACAAACACACCGCAAGAAGAGTTACATCAAATAGATCTCCAAGAGACCATTGTATTGAGAATCAAATGAGAGAGAGGAAGACATCTAGCTACTAACTACGGACCCGTAGGTCTACAATGAACTACTCACACATCATCAGAGAGGCACCAATGAGGATGATAAACCCCTCTGTGATGGTGTCTAGATTGGATCTGTGGTTTCTAGAACTTGCGGCGGCTGGAATTGATTTTCGTCGACTCCCCTAGGGTTTCTAGAATATTGGGGTATTTACAGAGCAAAGAGGCGGTGCGGGAGTCGGCCGAGGTGGGCACAACGTGCTCCCCTCGGAGCCCCCCTCAAGTACTTTCTTGTTTCATCGTGTGTCTTTTGGTCCAGCAAAAATCACCAAAAAGTTTCACTGCGTTTGGACTCCATTTGGTATTGATTTCCTGCAAAGTAAAAAAGCAAGCAAAAAACAGCAAGTGGCACTAGGCACTATGGCAATAGATTAGTCCCAAAAAATGATATAAATTTGCTATAAAATGAGTGTAAAACATCCAAGAATGACAATGTAACAGCATGGAACAATAAAAAATTATAGATACGCTGGAGACGTATCAGCATCCCCAAGCTTAATTCTTGCTCATCCTCGAGTAGGTAAATGATTAAAACAGAATTTTTGATGTTGAATGCTGCCTAACATGTTCATCACATATCATTTTCTTTGTAGCATGGATATTTGGGCTTTTATATGATTCAAAGAAATAGTCTAGTTTTGACATGAATATTTTAATACTCAAGCATATCAACAAGTAACCATGTCTTTCAAAATATCAACACTAAAGCAAGTTATCCCTAGCCCATTATGCTCAATCATTGACCCATTCATGAAACATGCTCGCATATCACTGGTACACGTCGGTGCTATACAAACGGTTTTAACCCCTTTCCGCGACGGCATTTGGAACCGTCGCCAAGTGAGTGTGGGCGATAGGGGGTCCTTCCCACACGACCCAGAAACTGTCGGGGATAGGGCCCCTATAGTACTCCTACTCGTTTCTGCTTGCATTGCCATCACAGTCGGTATTCTATGGTGCTACGTTTACGATGCGCAGCCCATCACAAATGGTTCACTATTATAGAACGCGTATGATGCGCGGCCCATCACAAACGGTTCACTGTTAAGAAGATTTGCTAATCGTCGTACGAGTGTCGGACAGGATTATGAAACGTCGGACCGTCGTAACATCGTCGTACATGACAACTATCGCACATGCTATTCTGTGGTGCAACATTTATGATGCATACTTCATCAGAAACAGTTCATGGTTGCGAATCGTGTACGATACGGCAACTAACACAAACTTTTAGTTTGCCCGCACCGTTTGTGATATTGTCTGACATCGCACACACGCTTTGCAAAGGGCAATTGTGTGCATGCTTGCACACGTTTCCTCTTTGTGAACCATCTCGGATTATGGTGCATATCGCAAACGTTTGCGTTTTACCAACCGTGTGTGCCGTAACAACCTGGAGAGCGTAATTTCACCATAATTTAATTGCTGCTTTTCCAAATTGTACCAGATTTGGATTTGGATTTGAATGTATGTTACAGCTTTATTCATATCCATCAGGTTCAAACAACCAATGCAATATTCGATTCATAGGTACATGTGTTCAAGAATTACATAAGAACCAAATAAAGAATGATGAACCATAGTTGTATACTTGTACTATTAAAGACGGTAAACAAAGAGGCGAAATATATTCTGGTTGCTGAACAAGGTGAAGCGGAATGCCCATATTGTGCCCTCCTCCATGCAGAAGGCATGCACGACTCTAGTCCAACCCCTTGTGATGGCCGACCACCCATCCTTCACAGTCTTCATGAAAACATCAAGATAATCATCGTGTTCTGGTAGAAATACTTTAACCTTTGCATGCCCACCAATCATGTAGTTTGAGAGGTAATCTTGAGTAAACTGCTTTGGCAACCACTATAAAGGAAAAAGATTCAGACATTGTCATCTAACACAACTCATTATGGGCAGTAAAAAGAAGACTGCATAGTTCTTACTTACCAGCCTGCAGTTCGCTGTTGTCTTGGATAAAGTGTAAGCAAATAGTTTAATTGACATCTTTGGACCTATTTTACTAACAATCTTTTTCAGCTTCCTCACTTGATGCTGGTTCATCGATATCTCATTGCCCCATACGCAGAAAGGCTCGAAGCGCGGATCTTTACCATTGACATATGTACCTAAAAGCACCAAGTTAATATTAGAAGCTAAACAACAATTGCACAATGATGTAGTACAACACTCTTTTATAATATGTCTATATACATCCGTATGTGGTAGTCCATTTGAAATATCTAAAAAGGCAAATATTTAGGAACGGACGGAGTATCTTATAACATCCAATATACTCACATATTAGATGAATTAACATCTTATATTATGGGCCGTAAGGAGTTTAGTGCATTCTTACAAATTATTGGCTGATTAACTGCTGCTGTATCCATGGGTTACAGTTAGTTTGAGCTAGTTCGGGCTCAAATAGCCCTAAAGTATATCTAAACATGAGGGCTAGTTTTAGCTAGTTGCATCTATAACCCACCCAAAAAAACTATCCAACCCAAGAGGTGCTAATTGGAGCTAGTTCTCCTAGTGCATTTATTGTCAATCTAACCCTGCCATCCAAACAACTCTTTGGATGGAGTTAGTTCAGGGTTAGTAATGAGCTAGAAACTAACTCTAACCTCTAGCTAAGTTGAGTATCCAAACAGGGCTGTGTTGTTGTTGTTGTTGCTGCTGCTACTCTTCTACGTATATCTAGACATCATTATAACATTAATGTAACACTCTTCCTTGTTGCTATGTAGCCTAGGATTGCATATTTAGACATTAAGTACAGTGCATGTTGCTATGTAGCCTCAGATATATTACATATGGCCCTAGTTAACCTAATGATAAATGGGTTGTAGATATATTCAGTTAAAACTCCGATTCACCGATTAGTCCCTTATCAGCCGCCGGCCTATATGGTACCAGCTACCAATATCCTGAACAGTGAGCAGATATAAGCCATGGGACGAAACTAACCTCGATGGAAACAGCAGTCGTTCCCAAAATTGTCCTGTGTAGGTACATCGAGAAGCATGTTAAGCACAACAGGCTAAACACCAACCAAAATTTTTCATGGCAGACAAAATAATCTCCAAAAGGTAGCTTCAGTGTGTAGGTTTAAGCACGCTAGTAAAGAAAAACAAGTGGAAAGGTGTGCTAACTGCAACATGCCTAACATTTAACAACAAGCAAACATATTCATTCAAACTGGTATTGTGCCGGTCTAAGTACACTGGTTATTGTTAAATAAAAATGGAAAGGCGTGTTAACTACAAGATGAAGCAACCAAATGTAGTTATTCATAGTGGTATTGTTGAAACTGGTACTGATGAAATCGAACTGCACAGTTCATACTTGCACATATAGACCATCACGTTGTGAATAACTGGAATAAACAAGGCATACTACGAACAACCAAAGATAGCATTTGAAACTGGACATATGCTAACTACAAACAACCGAACAATCAAAAAACTTTAAAAGAGGCATATGCTAGCTATAACAGGCTTAACAGGAAGCAAATATATGCATTCCTATCGGTATGTTTAAAACTGGATTGATGAAATGTACTGCACAGTAAATAATTGCACATATAGAGCGTCACATTGTGAACAACTGAAATAAACAAGGCATACTGCAAACAACCAGATATATCAATTAAAACTGGACATATTCTCACTACACTACAAAAGGGACTCGATAAAACAAATCATGGGTTCCCCCCTGTGAAGAGGCACGACAAAACAAATCATGGGTTTCCTCACTTGTCACAGATGGGCTCGGTCCCGTGGGAAGAGCACGGACCCTGGATGCGCTCCATGTTGTCGCCGATGGGCTCCTTCCCCTTGGAAGAGCACGGCTGTAGGGTGCCCTCCGTGATGTCGCAGATGGACGCTTTCCCCTTGGAAGAGCATATGGGCTCTTTCCCCTTGGAAGAGCCGGAGAGGGTGCCCTCCTCGTGGTCACCGTCAATGAGGTCTGACTTGGAAGATGTGGATCCCAAGCCAGCGTCGCAGAACGTGTCCTTCAGAAATGACAAAAGGGCTCGATGGCGATGTAGAATGGCAAATTGTTGACAGCGAACCAGAGGAGATCAGCGGCGGGGCCATGGATGAGATCGACGGCGGTTGAACCCGAGGGGTTGGGGGTGGGCCACTTAACCTGTGACATAGCCCGCCTCAGGCCGCCGCTGTCGATGACCTCGATGTCATAGCCGGCGGCCGAGACATGCCCGCATACTCTAGCCCGCTGCTTGAGTGCCTGCCGCCAGTAATGGTCATCAGCTTCCTCGGCGACGTCGGGCGAAGAGACCGCTATACACCGCATTTGGGCCAGTCGCTCCTCGAGCTCCACGGGTAGCGTAGCCGGGCTTAGGCTGCAACACTCTGGAGTGGGGAATGGGGATCTGTGGGAAAGGGGGCGTTTGGCAGGCGTCATCTAATAAACTCAGGGCGGCCTGGGTATGGAGATCGATGGGTAAGCTGCACGGGCCAACCGGCAGATGTTGACAATGGAGGCCTTGCGGCGGCGGCGGTGGGGACCTTGCTAGGGTTACGAGCGAGGGAGGGGTGTGTGTGTGTGTGTGCGCACGCCCGAGGAGGTTTTGGTGTGTGTGTGTGTGGAGGGGGGGGTGTTTGAGGAAATGATGCGGGTACTGAAAATTTTACTACGCGGGAGTCAAATGCGGGAGTGAAATGCCGGGCTATTGAAAATTTTGATGACAGTGCATCGCACACGGTCCGAAGATAACAACCGTGTGTTATGAAACAGAAAAACCCTCGAGGTGGGCAGATAATTTCTAGGGATGCAGGCGGGATTGGGAAGAAGAAACGTCGCACACGGTCCGGAGATAACAACCGTGTGTTCTGAAACAGAAAAACCCTCAAAGGCGGGTAGATATTTTCTAGGGATGCAGGCGGAATTGGGAACAAAATATCACACACGGTCCGGAGATAACAACCGTGTGTTATGAAACAGAAAAACCCTCGAGGCAGGAAGATATTTTTGAGAGGGGGAGCCTCGTGGAGCCCAATGTACTGTGCGGATGTGTGCGTGACAGGTGCACCAGCGTGGCACACAGTTAGTTTGAGTGAACCGTATCTGTTGCGTCGTCCGACTTGTCTAATGTTCATAAATTTGGCGAAAAATGACGCGGGAGAGGGTCAGAACACGAACACACTTGCATGTGGACCAAATTTATGTATCAAAAGGGTGGTTTGATTTTCAAATACCAAATGCAACTTCGATGTGGCACCTCTCTCGCAAAGCGCACGGTATTGCTTGCCCCCACCCCCATCGTGTTGGCACGAAGGGAATCCTAAGCTATGAATGCATGCCCCCTCCCCCCCAACCGAGGTTCACCTAGCAAAGTGTGAATTAGCTAGCAGCCCCCCTCCTCCCTCGTGTCGGCACGAAGGGAATCCTAAGCTATGAATGCATGCCCCCCCAACCAAGGTTCATTCACCTACCAAAGTGCGAAGTAGCTAGCAGCCCCCCTTCCTCGTGTCGGCACGAAGGGAATCCTAAGCTATGAATGCATGCCCCCCTCAACCGAGGTTCACCTAGCAAAGTGCGAAGTAGCTAGCAGCCCCCTCCCTCGCGTCGACACGAAGGGAATCCTAAGCTATGAATGCATGCCCTCCCCCCAACTGAGGTTCACCCTAGCAAAGTGCGAAGTAGCTAGTAGCCACCCTCCCTCGTGTCGGCACGAAGGGAATCCTAAGCTATGAATGCATGGCCCCCCAACCGAGGTTGACCTAGCAAAGTGAGAAGTAGCTAGCAGCCCCCTCGTGTCAGCACGAAGGGAATCCTAAGCTATGAATGGATGCCCCCTCCCCCCAACCGAGGTTCACCTAGCAAAGTGCGAAGTTTCTAGCAGCCCCCTACCCCCCTTGTGTCGCCACGAAGGGAATCCAAAGCTATGAATGCATGCCCCCAACCGAGGTTCACCTAGAAAATTGCGAAGTAGCAACCCCCCTGTCGGTGTCAAAACCGGCGGATCTCGCGTAGGGGGTCCCGAACTGTGCATCTAGGATCAATGGTAACAGGAGACGGGGGACACAATGTTTACCCAGGTAAGACCCTACTTCCTGCTTGATTGATCTTGATGAATATGAGTTTTGCAAGAGTTGATCTACCACAAGATCGTAATGGATAAACCCTACAAGCCTAGCCTGTATGACTATGGTAATGTGTATATGTCCATCTGGACTACTCTCTTCGGTTTATATAGACACCAGAGAGATCTAGGGTTACATGGAGTCGGTTACATTGGAAGGAATCTACATAGTCGGTTTGCCAAGCTTGCCTTCCACGCCAAGTAGAGTCTAGTTCGGACACGGGTACGGTCTTCAGCCTTCATGTCTTCATAGCCCATCAGTCCGGCCCGATAGATAATAGGTTGGACGCCCAAGGACGCCTTAGTCCAGGACTCCCTCAGTAGCCCCCGAACCAGGCTTCAATGACGAGATGTTCGGCGCGCAGTATTGTCTTCGGCATTGCAAGGCGGGTTCCTTCTCCAAGTAATGTATTCGACCGTTGACTCAATATTGCTCCCCTCGGCTTGTGTGCACTAATAACTTCGTCTTCCACATGTCGAGCGAATGCGGAACGTCAGGGTATTTTTATGAATGACACCCCGTCCATGCAAGGAAGAGCGCCTATTTAAAGATACCGGATCTCAGATCCATGCGATACTGCGCCCAGAAAATCCCCGGAGACTGCTAGGAGAAACCATTCCAACATGGCTAGCATCCCCAGCTCCTCCTACCGTTCCAGCCCAGAGAGAGGCGAGTGGGAGAAGTGCTCAGTGCCTCACAGTCAATTAGCAAAGTTGCAAGCGCAGGGATTTCTTCCCCCCGCGGATCTGGTCCCTGTTCGAGCAGGGTTGGCCTCCTTCAATGGCGCGACTCAAGCGGAGGACTTGCCCAATCCATCCGGGGGAGAGCGAGTGTGCTTCGTCCCCTTTCTGCTAAGAGGCGTCGGATTTCCAGTCCATCTGTTCCTCCGAGGGCTTCTGGAATATTATGGACTCCAGCTGCACAACTTCACTCCCGCCTGTATCCTGCATATCGCAGGTTACATTGCTCTATGCAAGTTATTTCTGGGTGTTGAAGCCCATTTTGAACTGTGGAGAAAATTGTTCTGTCTTGTCCCGCGTAACCACGAGGGGTCAATATTTGAAGTGGGCGGAGCCGAAGTGTGGCGCATCGCCGATACCGGATACCTGTCCGGCACACCAAGGAGGGCACCTAGAGAATGGCCTTCCGAATGGTTCTACATCGAGGACGTTGCACTTCCCGACCCGGTTCGAAAGGGTCTCCCTGAATTCGCAAGCGTTCCGCTAAAGAAACGCCATAGTTGGCGTCCTCGGAGCCTTGAGGAGGATGACAGTGCGGAGGTTCGTCAGCTCATGGGTAAGATAAAGACGCTCGCTAGTCAGGATTAACAATGGTTGAGGTAATGGCAACCTCCATAGTGCGAGGGGTTCAGCCGCTTCAATATAGAGGGCTCCCAATGTGGCACTACAACGGGGAGGACGATGCCTCCCGCTGTGGTCAGAAAGGTCCGAACACCCCCGCTGCTCTAGCCAAGATATTGACCGAGCTGTTCAAAGGGGAGGAAGAGGAATTTCTTCGCATCAATCGCAGGGATGGATATTATATGTATAATCCTCCCAGTTGGGTAAGCCCCAGTCCTTCTGCTTTACTCATTTCGCTTCCCGGATTACTTTTGATAAATTTCTAATCCGCTTATAACAGCATTGGCGAAAAATCACCGAGGGGTTTTACAGCCCCGCCCCACAGCTTGAGAACCACAACCGGGAGCTGGATCCTGTGTTTGAAGAAGACCCGAATATATTCGTGGTACTCGCGGAAGGGGTGTTTTACCAGGCGAGCTACGATGGCACGGAAGTGGCCATTATCACCGATTACCCTGGTCTTCTTCCTGCTTCCCACGTAGTTATCAAGAAAAAGTTTCGCTCGAAAAAGCTTCCTCACACTGCCTCACCCATCACACTGCATCGTGCTCCACAGGGGAGGCGTTCGGCGCGTCACGCTACTCCGGGGGAGGCACCAAAGAGGGCAGCTCCAGCGCCGAGCAAGGCCACTAAAAGGAAGGTCGGTGAAGACACGACCAGCCCCTCGTCAAAGAGGTAAGGATTTGAAGGTATACTTTAGTAGCCGCATCCAACTGCAACTTATACGTTTGTCTGATACCAGGAAAAAGGTTCACCGGACTATGTCCGAGGGTCCGGCCGGCTGTACTCCCAGCGCCCGGGATTTAGACCCCGTCGGAGAGACGGGAGCATATATGGGAACAATGCCGGACTGTCCTTCAGCCGAGGGTTCGGAGAATATGTCCGTTACCAACTCGGAAGTGGAGAGTGCCATGAATCATCAGCGCTGCAGAGCTATTTTACAAGACCCTGAGTTCTCGGAAGAGGCATTCAATGCCTTCAGCTCGGCTGATGCATACATCCGTGCTGCTCGAAACGAGCTTAGTAGAGCTACAAAGCAGCATTTAACAGATGTGCAGGTAAGTTTTCTTTGTCTGAATAGGATGGCCATAGCCAGTAGCTCCCGGGACTGAAAGCAGCTGGTACAACTGATTTAATGACCATTGTATGACCAGGTTCTTATAGAGAAGAACATCCTGCT
Organism: Aegilops tauschii subsp. strangulata; assembly: GCF_002575655.3. Taxonomy (NCBI): domain Eukaryota; kingdom Viridiplantae; phylum Streptophyta; class Magnoliopsida; order Poales; family Poaceae; genus Aegilops; species Aegilops tauschii. The sequence goes on along the minus strand of NC_053041.3, from coordinate 553,036,939 downwards.
AACCCAAGAGCTGGAACAATGTCGAACGCAGCTAAATGCTGCCACCGCCGAACTGAAAAAGTCCAAGAAGGCGTCACCTGGTAATATTCCCCTCCATCGAGAAAATATAATTATATGCCATTAATGCTAACAGTCCTGCTTATATCATGACATGATTGTCAGAGGAACTCAAAGAGGCGCTGGAAGTCGTGCAAGCGAATGAACGAGAAGCCAAGAGGCTACATGCTGCGGGCGAACGTGTGCTAAAGTAGGCCATTGTTGAGAAAAACCAGCTCCAGGATTGCAAAACCAGCTAGGCGAAGAGCTGAAGGATGTGCGGGCCCAGCTAGCCGATTCCGTGAAGGAGAACAAGAAGCTGCGGGGCGGCATATTCAGTATGTGTCTGAACTATTGTTAAGGTAGTTCGGGGATAGATGGAACTGATATAATTGTGATTGCAGGTATATTGACAGGCCGTCCTGAAGAGGAGGTGTCCGGATCATCGAGTGATCTGCTGCAAAGGCTATCGCAAGTGCACGAACAGGTGCGGTTGGCGATATGGAGTGTTGCCAAGGCCCTATGGCCATCTGCCTCCCCTCCAGGAAGTATGGAGGAGCTTGTAGAGCTGTTCAAAGGAGCGCGGCGGCGTATCCGACTATGGAAGATATTGGCCTGTCGAGAGGGTGCGCGAGAGGCTTGGGCCATGGTGAAAACTCGGTATACCAAGCTTGATCCTAATCACATGGCTCGGGTCGGACCGCTAGGGTCGAATGGGGAAGAAATTCCCGTTAGTTTAGTGTATGACCAAGTAGAGGTGGCCGCCAAATATTCCAAACAGGATTGTAAGTTAGACCGCCTGTTGGACGGTATAGAGAAGGAAGTGTTTGAGTCCAAGTGACTATGTACTTTCCTTACCCTATGTAATTCTAGCTGAATTGTATAGCATTTGTCATGGCGGACCTTTTCGCTTCAACCTCCAGACTCGATGGTGCGGAGTGTTTCCGAATACCCTCGTGGCCGAATAGACCGGGCTTGGAAAACTAGGCGTAGGGGTCATAGTTGCTTGAACAAACAAGTTGTATTCTGCTAGTTATGTTATATTACATTGAAATAGTAAGAAACATCTTCCAGAGAGAATAGTTCCGTTAAGGGTTCCTTTCCCTGGGTGTGCATGCATTAGGATACATGTCCGAATTGTGATGTGAAGATCACATCGTGTATAGCTTCTTGGGGTTCGTAATGGAGTGAGTACAGAAAACATCTTTAATTCGCCGACCGAATATTCCCTTAAGAATGCTAGCTTTCGGCTTCACCCAGTCTATGGTACACATCTGGATGACCCGGCAGTAACAATCGCAGAGGTGCTCCCTTTATGCCCTAGCCGAACTAACGGGAACGTAGGGCATAAGCACAGGAGCCAGACAACCCAGCTTGGCCAAAACTGAAGTCATATCGATGCATATATTGGCGAAGAAAAGGTACATATGGAAAGACTCATATGTGAAGAGCTTGATGCTCAGTGAATTAATGAAAAGCTTCTGTCCAAGAAGCCCCCAGGCATAATGGGCGTACATATGTAAAGATGTGTACGTCAGCAGTGTTTGGTCAAGCTGTATGAGAGCTTTAAAGCGAAAAAGGTGTAAAAGAGAGAAAATAATGGAAACGAGGGGAGAAGGAGACTAACAAAGAATTCGGTGCTAGGCATAGAACCTTCGGAGTCTGGCCGCATTCCAGGGGTTCGGCTCGAGGCGATTGTCTGATGCATCACGAAGACGGTACGCTCCTCCGGTAAGAACTTCGTCAATTATGAAGGGACCCTCCCATTTTGGCTTGAGTTTGTCCTTTTTCTTCTCCAACAAGCGTAGAACGAGTTCGCCAACATTGTAAGTCTTGGCCCGTACTTCTCTGATTTGATATCTTCGAGCCTGCTGTTGATAAAATGCTGAACGGGCTTTGGCGACGTCGCGCTCCTCCTCCAGGGCATCTAGGCTGTCCTGCCGATCCAACTCGGCCTCTTTCTCTTCGTACATACGCACTCGAGGTGAGTCATGTATAATATCGCAGGGCAATACAGCCTCTGGACCATACACCATGAAGAAAGGTGTGTATCCGGTAGTATGGTTGGGCGTGGTCCGCAGCCCCCAGAGTACGGAGTCGAGCTCCTCAACCCAGTGCTTGTCTGATTCTTTCAAAGACCGCACTAGCCTGGGTTTGATGCCGCTCATAATAAGACCATTGGCTCGTTCGACTTGACTGTTTGTTTGCGGGTGGTAGACAGAGGCGTAATCGAGCTTGATGCCCAGATTAGCACACCAGGTTTTCACCTCATCAGCTATAAAATTGGAGCCGTTGTCGGTGATGATGTTGTGCGGGACACCATAACAGTGCACCACATCGGATATAAATGCAATCACCGATCCAGACTCGGCCGTTTTAACTGGTTTAGCCTCTATCCACTTGGTGAATTTATCCACCATGACCGGCATATATTTTTTCTTATGACTTCCCCCTTTAAGGGGTCCAACCATGTCCAAGCCCCAGACCGCAAAGGGCCATGTAATGGGGATTGTTTGTAGGGCGGTTGGGGGCATGTGGCTTTGGTTGGCGAATAATTGGCATCCAACGCAGCACTGGACGAGATCTTGTGCGTCTGCTCGGGCTGTAGGCCAATAAATCCTGTATGGAAGGCCTTGCTGACAAGTGCCCGGGCTGCGGCATGGTGCCCACCGAGAACGACATGAATTTCTGCCAAGAGTTGCCGCCCCTCCTCCTCGGAGATACACCTTTGAAGGACTCCGGTAGTGCTTTTCTTGTAGAGCTCTCCTTCGTGAACTTTATTGGCCTTCGAACGCCGGACAATGCGGCGAGCCTCGTTCTGATCTTCTGGGAGCTCCTTCCTAGTAAGGTAGGCCAAGAATGGTTCGGTCCACGGGGCAATGACTGCCATGATGAGGTGGGCCGATGGTGTTATTTCGGTGGCTGAGCCTCCGATGATATCGGCGTGTTCGCTATCTATGTTTGTGTTCGGAATGGGCTGTCGTTGGTGTCTCCCCCTTGCCACACCATGGATGGCTTAAAGAGCCTTTCGAGGAAGATGCTGGGTGGGATGGGGTCGCGCTTAGCACCGATGCGAGCAAGGACGTCTACCGCCTGATTACTTTCGCGGGCGATGTGATGAAATTCGAGCCCCTCGAACCGAGCCGACATCTTTAAGACGGCATTGCGATAAGCTGCCATCTTTGGATCTTTGGCATCAAAGTCTCCATTAATTTGGGATATTGCGTGGTTTGAGTCCCCGCGCACCTCCAGGCGTTGTATGCCCATTGATACGACCATCCGAAGGCCATGTAGCAAGGCCTCGTATTCGACTGCGTTGTTGGAGTCTGTGTATAATATTTGGAGTATGTACTAGACGATATCTCCCGTGGGGGACGTCAATACGACGCCCGCCCCTAGCCCTACCAACATTTAGGAGCCATCAAAATGCATAACTCAGTTGGAATACACGCCGTACTCTTTAGGGAGTTCAGCCTCTGTCCATTCGGCGACGAACTCAGCCAGTACTTGGGATTTGATGGCTCGACGTGGTTTGTACGTGATGTCGAGTGGGAGGAGCTCAATGGCCCATTTGGCAATCCGGCCCGTGGCGTCCCGGTTATTTATTATATCATTGAGGGGCACTTCAGAAGCCACTATGATTGAACACTCCTGAAAGTAGTGTCGCAACTTTTGAGATGCCATGAAGACTACATATGCTATCTTTTGATAGTGAGGGTACCGGGATTTGCATGGTGTGAGGATGGTGGATACGTAGTATACCGGCTTTTGGAGCGGAAATTTGTGTCTGTCCTGTTCTCGCTCGACGACGAGTACGACGCTCACCACCTGGTGTGTTGCCGATATATATATAGGAGCATTGGTTCGCCGACATTTGGCGCAGCCAGGATTGGGTTGCTTGCCAGAAGGGCTTTTATTTCTTCCAGTCCGGCTGTTGCTGCGTCTGTCCACTCGAAGTTATCGGTGCGCCGTAGAAGGCGATAAAGGGGCAGCGCCTTTTCCCCCAACCTAGAGATAAAGCGGCTTAAAGCTGCCACGCATCCAGCGAGGTTTTGGACCTGTTTAAGTTCGGTTGGCGTAGCCAATTGTGACAGAGCTCGGATATTGGCTGGATTTGCTTCAATTCCTCTATTGGAAACGATGAAGCCCAGTAGTTTTCCGGCGGGGACGCCGAAGACGCACTTTTCCGAGTTAAGTTTGATGTCATATGTACTAAGGTTGTCGAATGTGAGACGCAAATCGTCTATTAGTGTTTCGACATGTCTAGTTTTGATGACGACGTCGTCCATGTAGGCCTCCACTGTCTTGCCGATCTGTCTCTCGAGGCATGTTTGGATCATGCGTTGGTAGGTGGCGCCGGTGTTCTTGAGCCCGAAAGGCATGGTGTTGAAGCAAAACGGCCCGTATGGTGTAATGAATGCTGTTGCGGCTTGATCAGACTCCTTCATTTTGATTTGATGGTATCCGGAATATGCATCAAGGAAGCACAGCGAGTCGTGTCCTGCAGTAGCGTCAATGATTTGATCAATGCGAGGGAGAGGGAAGGGATCCTTAGGGCAAGCCTTGTTCAGGTCTTTGAAATCGACGCATAGGCGCCAGGATTTATCCTTCTTTGGTACCATTACCAAGTTTGCCAGCCAGTCCGGATGTTTAATGTCTCTGATGAATCCGGCCTCAATGAGTTTGGCTAGCTCTTCCCCCATAGCTTGTCGTTTGGGTTCGGAAAAGCGCCGCAGTGTTTGTTTGACCGGCTTATATCCCTTCAGTATGTTGAGGCTATGTTCGGCCAACTCGCGCGGGATTCCTGGCATATCTGAGGGGTGCCAGGCGAATATATTCCAGTTTTCACGCAAGAAGTCTCGTAGTGCGGCGTTGACTGCGGGGCTGAGTTGCACTCCGATAGATGATGTCTTCTTCGGGTCTGTTGGATGGACCTGAAATTTGACTATTTCTTCTGCTGGCTTGAAGGAAGTGGATTTGGGTCGTTTGTCCAGGATCACATCGTCCCTATCCACAGTGGAGCATAGTGCGGTTAATTCTTCGGCCGCAAGGGCCGCGGATAATGCCTCGAGGGCGAGGGATGCACTTTTGTTCTCGGCGCGGAGTGCTATATCCGGATCGCTGATGAGGGTGATTATTCCATTAGGCCCGGGCATTTTTAGCTTCATATACCCAAAATGAGGTACAGCTTGAAAGCGCGTGAAGGCCTCTCGCCCTAACAGGGCGTGATATCCACTGTTAAAGGGGCCACCTGGAAAGTTATTTCTTCGGACCGATAATTCTCCGGCGTGCCGAATACCACATCAAGTGTAATTTTTCCCGCACACCGCGCTTCCCGACTGGGAATGATACCTCAAAAGGTTGTGCTACTTTTCTCGATGCGGCTCCTGTCTATTTCCATCTTGTGGAGCATGTCCTCATAAATGAGGTTTAGTCCGCTGCTGCGGTCCATGAGGACTTTTGTAAGTCGAAAACCGAACATGATGGGACTGAGGACTAATGCGGCTGGCGCTCGGACTGTTATATATTTAGGTTCGTCACTGGCGTTAAAGGTTATGGCCGTGTCATTCCAGGGGTCAATTGCGGCGACCTGACAGACTTCAGCGAGATCATGCAGTGCCCTTTTACGCTTATTGTTTGAAGTGAATGTCTCGAAGACCATCAATACTCTTGCGTCGTCGTTTTTTGGAGGGTGCTGTTCTGGGGTGTCCTTGATAAGGATGTCCTCGCCGCTCTTGGCTACCTGCCGAAGTATCCAACATGCTCTTGTTGGGGAACGTAGTAATTTCAAAAAAATTCTACGCACACGCAAGATCATGGTGATGCATAGCAATGAGAGGGGAGAGTGTTGTCCACGTACCCTCGTAGACCGAAAGCGGAAGCGTTAACACAACGCGGTTGATGTAGTCGTACGTCTTCACGATCCGACCGATCAAGTACCGAACGCACGGCACCTCCGAATTCAGCACACGTTCAGCTCGATGACGTCCCTCGAACTCCGATCCAGCCGAGTGTTGAGGGAGAGTTTCGTCAGCACGACGGTGTGGTGACAATGTTGATGTTCTACCAACGCAGGGCTTCGCCTAAGCACCGCTATGATATTATCGAGGTGTAATATGGTGGAGGGGGGCACCGCACACGACTAAGAGATCAATGATCAATTGTGTGTCTAGAGGTGCCCCCTGCCCCTGTATATAAAGGAGCAAGGGGGGTTCAGCCGGCCAAGGGGAGAGGGGCGCCAGGAGGAGTCCTACTCCTACCGGGAGTAGGACTCCCCCTTTTCCATGTTGGACTAGGAGAGAGAGGGGGAAGAGGTGGAGGGGAGGAAGGAAAGGGGTGGCGCCGCCCCCCTCTCCTTGTCCTATTCAGATTGGGGGGGAGGGGCGTGCGGCCCTGCCCTGGCCTCCTCTCCTCTCTTCCACCTAGGCCCACTAAGGCCCATTAAGTTACCGGGGGGTTCCGGTAACCTCCCGGTACTCCGGAAAAATCCCGATTTCACCCGGAACACTTCCGATGTCCAAACATAGGCTTCCAATATATCAATCTTTATGTCTCGACCATTTCGAGACTCCTCGTCATGTCCGTGATCACATCTGGGACTCCGAAAAACCTTCGGTACATCAAAACATATAAACTCATAATATAACTGTCATCGTAACGTTAAGCGTGCGGACCCTACGGGTTCGAGAACTATGTAGACATGACCGAGACACCTCTCCGGTCAATAACCAATAGCGGAACCTGGATGCTCATATTGGTTCCCACATATTCTATGAAGATCTTTATCGGTCAGACCGCATAACAACATACGTTGTTCCCTTTGTCATCGGTATGTTACTTGCCCGAGATTCGATCGTCGGTATCTCGATACCTAGTTCAATCTCGTTACCGGCAAGTCTCTTTACTCGTTCCGTAATACATCATCCCGCAACTAACTCATTAGTCACAATGCTTGCAAGGCTTATAGTGATGTGTATTATTGAGTGGGCCCAGAGATACCTCTCCGACAATCGGAGTGACAAATCCTAATCTCGAAATACGCCAACCCAACAAGTACCTTTGGAGACACCTGTAGAGCACCTTTATAATCACCCAGTTACATTGTGACGTTTGGTAGCACACAAAGTGTTCTTCCAGTAAACGGGAGTTGCATAATCTCATAGTCATAGGAACATGTATAAGTCATGAAGAAAGCAATAGCAACATACTAAACGATCGAGTGCTAAGCTAACAGAATGGGTCAAGTCAATCACATCGTTCTCCTAATGATGTGATCCCGTTAATCAAATGACAACTCATGTCTATGGCTAGGAAACATAACCATCTTTGATCAACGAGCTAGTCAAGTAGAGGCATACTAGTGACACTCTGTTTGTCTATGTATTCACACATGTATTATGTTTCCGGTTAATACAATTCTAGCATGAATAATAAACATTTATCATGATATAAGGAAATAAATAATAACTTTATTATTGCCTCTAGGGCATATTTCCTTCAGTCTCCCACTTGTACTAGAGTCAATAATCTAGATTACACATTAATGATTCTTACACCCATGGAGTCTTGGTGCTGATCATGTTTTGCTCGTGGAAGAGGCTTAGTCAACGGGTCTGCAACATTGAGATCCTTATGTATCTTGCAAATTTCTATGTCTCCCACCTGGACTAAATCCCGGATGGAATTGAAGCGTCTTTTGATGTGCTTGGTTCTCTTGTGAAATCTAGATTCCTTTGCTAAGGCAATTGCACCAGTATTGTCACAAAAGATTTTCATTGGTCCCGATGCACTAGGTATGACACCTAGATCGGATATGAACTCCTTCATCCAGACTCCTTCATTTGCTGCTTCCGAAGCAGCTATGTACTCCGCTTCACACGTAGATCCCGCCATGACACTTTGCTTAGAACTGCACCAACTGACAGCTCCACCGTTCAATGTCAACACGTATCCAGTTTGCGATTTAGAATCATCCGGATCAGTGTCAAAGCTTGCATCAACGTAACCATTTACGATGAGCTCTTTGTCACCTCCATAAACGAGAAACATATCCTTAGTCCTTTTCAGGTATTTCAGGATGTTCTTGACCGCTGTCCAGTGATCCACTCCTGGATTACTTTGGTACCTCCCTGCTAAACTTATAGCAAGGCACACATCAGGTCTGGTACACAACATTGCATACATGATAGAGCCTATGGCTGAAGCATAGGGAACATCTTTCATCTTCTCTCTATCTTCTGCAGTGGTCGGGCATTGAGTCTTACTCAATCTCACACCTTGTAGTACAGGCAAGAACCCTTTCTTTGCTTGATCCATTTTGAACTTCTTCAAAACTTTGTCAAGGTATGTGCTTTGTGAAAGTCCAATTAAGCGTCTTGATCTATCTCTATAGATCTTGATGCCTAATATATATGCAGCTTCACCGAGGTCTTTCATTGAAAAACTCTTATTCAAGTATCCCTTTATGCTATCCAGAAATTCTATATCATTTCCAATTAGCAATATGTCATCCACATATAATATTAGAAATGCTACTGAGCTCCCACTCACTTTCTTGTAAATACAGGCTTCTCCAAAAGTCTGTATAAAACCAAATGCTTTGATCACACTATCAAAGCGTTTATTCCAACTCCGAGAGGCTTGCACCAGTCCATAAATGGATCGCTGGAGTTTGCACACTTTGTTAGCTCCCTTTGGATTGACAAAACCTTCTGGTTGCATCATATACAACTCTTCTTCCAGAAATCCATTCAGGAATGCAGTTTTGACATCCATTTGCCAAATTTCATAATCATAAAATGCGGCAATTGCTAACATGATTCGGACAGACTTGAGCATCGCTACGGGTGAGAAGGTCTCATCGTAGTCAATCCCTTGAACTTGTCGAAAACCTTTCGCAACAAGTCGAGCTTTATAGACAGTAACATTACCGTCAGCGTCAGTCTTCTTCTTGAAGATTCATTTATTTTCAATAGCTTGCCGATCATCGGGCAAGTCAATCAAAGTCCATACTTTGTTCTCATACATGGATCCCATCTCGGATTTCATGGCCTCAAGCCATTTTGCGGAATCTGGGCTCACCATCGCTTCTTCGTAGTTCGTAGGTTCGTCATGGTCTACTAACGTAACCTCCAGAACAGGATTACCGTACCACTCTGGTGCGGATCTTAATCTGGTTGACCTACGAGGTTCAGTAATAACTTGATCTGAAGTTTCATGATCATTATCATTAACTTCCTCACCAATTGGTGTAGGTGTCGTAGAAACTGGTTTCTGTGATGATCTACTTTCCAATAAGGGAGCAGGTACAGTTACCTCATCAAATTCTACTTTCCTCCCACTCACTTCTTTCGAGAGAAACTCCTTCTCTAGAAAGGATCCATTCTTAGCAACGAATGTCTTGCCTTCGGATCTATGATAGAAGGTGTACCCAACAGTCTCCTTTGGGATCCTATGAATACATATTTCTCCGATTTAGGTTCGAGCTTATCAGGTTGAAGTTTCTTCACATAAGCATCGCAACCCCAAACTTTAAGAAAACGACAACTTTGGTTTCTTGCCAAACCATAGTTCATAAGGCGTCGTCTCAACGGATTTCGATGGTGCCCTATTTAGAGTGAATGCAGCCGTCTCTAAAGCATAACCCCAAAACGATAGCGGTAAATCAGTAAGAGACATCATAGATCGCACCATATCTAGTAAAGTACGATTACAATGTTCGGACACACCATTACGCTGTGGTGTTCTGGGTGGCGTGAGTTGCGAAACTATTCCGCATTGTTTCAAATGTAGGCCAAACTCGTAACTCAAATATTCTCCTCCACGATCTGATCGTAGAAACTTTATTTTCTTGTTACGATGATTTTCAACTTCGCTCTGAAATTCTTTGAACTTTTCAAATGTTTCAGACTTATGTTTCATTAAGTAGATATACCCATATCTGCTCAAATCCTCTATGAAGGTGAGAAAATAACGATATCCGCTACGAGCCTCAATATTCATCGGACCACATACATCTGTATGTATGATTTCCAATAAATCAGTTGCTCTCTCCATAGTTCCGGAGAACGGTGTTTTAGTCATCTTTCCCATGAGACACGGTTCGCAAGTACCAAGTGATTCATAATCAAGTGATTCCAAAAGTCCATCATTATGGAGTTTCTTCATGCGCTTTACACCGATATGACCAAAACGGCAGTGCCACAAATAAGTTGCACTATCATTATCAACTCTGCATCTTTTGGCTTCGACATTATGAATATGTGTGTCACTACTACTGAGATTCATTAAAAATAGACCACTCTTCAAGGGTGCATGACCATAAAAGATATTACTCATATAAATAGAACAACCATTATTCTCTGATTTAAATGAATAACCGTCTCGCATCAAACAAGATCCAGATATATTGTTCATGCTCAACGCTGGCACCAAATAACAATTATTTAGGTCTAATATTAATCCTGAAGGTAGATGTAGAGGTAGCGTGCCGACGGCGATCACATCGACTTTGGAACCGTTTCCCACGCGCATCGTCACCTCGTCCTTGGCCAGTGTTCACTTAATCCGTAGTCCCTGTTTCGAGTTGCAAATATTAGCAACAGAACCAGTATCAAATACCCAGGTGCTACCGCGAGCTCTGATAAGGTACACATCAATAACAAGTATATCACATATACCTTTGTTCACCTTGCCATCCTTCTTATCCGCCAAATACTTGGCGCAGTTCCGCTTCCAGTGACCAGTCTGCTTGCAGTAGAAGCACTCAGTCTCAGGCTTAGGTCCAGATTTGGGTTTCTTCTCCTGAACAGCAACTTGCTTGCTGTTCTTCTTGAAGTTCCCCTTCTTCTTCCCTTTGCCCTTTTTCTTGAAACTAGTGGTCTTATTGACCATCAATACTTGATGCTCCTTTTTGATTTCTACCTCCGCTGCCTTTAGCATTGCGCAGAGCTCGGGAATTGTCTTATTCATCCCTTGCATGTTATAGTTCATCACGAAGCTCTTGTAGCTTGGTGGCAGTGATTGAAGAATTCTGTCAATGACGCTATCATCCGGAAGATTAACTCCCAGTTGAATCAAGTGATTATTATACCCAGACATTTTGAGTATATGCTCACTGACATAACTATTCTCTTCCATCTTGCAGTTGTAGAACTTATTGGAGACTTCATATCTCTCAATCCGGGCATTTGCTTGAAATATTAACTTCAACTCCTGGAACATCTCATATGCTACATGACGTTCAAAACGTCGTTGAAGACCCGGTTCTAAGCCGTAAAGCATGGCACACTGAACTATCGAGTAGTCATCAGCTTTGCTCTGCCAGATGCTCATAACTTCTGGTGTTGCTCTTGCAGCAGGCCTGGCACCCAGCGGTGCTTCCAGGACGTAATTCTTCTGTGCAGCAATGAGGATAATCCTGAAGTTATGGACCCAGTCCGTGTAATTGCTACCATCATCTTTCAACTTTGCTTCTCAAGGAACGCATTAAAATTCAACGGAACAACAGCACGGGCCATCTATCTACAATTAACATAGACAAGCAAGATACTATCAGGTACTAAGTTCATGATAAATTTAAGTTCTATTAATCATATTACTTAAGAACTTCCACTTAGATAGACATCCCTCTAATCATCTAAGTGATTAAGTGATCCAAATCAACTAAACCATAACCGATCATCACGTGAAATGGAGTAGTTTTCAATGGTGAACATCACTATGTTGATCATATCTACTATATGATTCACGCTCGACCTTTCGGTCTCAGTGTTCCGAGGCCATATCTGCATATGCTAGGCTCATCAAGTTTAACCTGAGTATTCTGCGTGTGCAAAACTGGCTTGCACCCGTTGTAGATGGACATAGAGCTTATCACACCCGATCATCACGTGGTGTCTGGGCACGACGAACTTTGGCAATGGTGCATACTCAGGGAGAACACTTTTATCTTGAAATTTTAGTGAGAGATCATCTTATAATGCTACCGTCAATCAAAGCAAGATAAGATGCATAAAAGATAAACATCACATGCAATCAATATAAGTGATATGATATGGCCATCATCATCTTGTGCTTGTGATCTCCATCCCCGAAGCACCGTCATGATCACCATCGTCACCGGCGCGACTCCTCGATCTCCATCGTAGCATCGTTGTCGTCTCGCCAACTATTGCTTTTACGACTATCTCTACCGCTTAGTGATAAAGTAAAACAATTACATGGCGATTGCATTGCATACAATAAAGCGACAACCATATGGCTCCTGCCAGTTGCCGATAACTCGGTTACAAAACATGATCATCTCATACAATAAAATATAGCATCATGTCTTGACCATATCACATCACAACATGCCCTGCAAAAACAAGTTAGACGTCCTCTACTTTGTTGTTGCAAGTTTTACGTGGCTGCTACGGGCTTAGCAAGAACCGTTCTTACCTACGCATCAAAACCACAATGATAGTTTGTCAAGTTGGTGCTGTTTTAACCTTCGCAAGGACCGGGCGTAGCCACACTCGGTTCAACTAAAGTGAGAGAGACAGACACCCGCCAGTCACCTTTAAGCAACGAGTGCTCGCAACGGTGAAACCAGTCTCGCGTAAGCATACGCGTAATGTCGGTCCGGGCCACTTCATCTCACAATACCGCCGAACCAAAATATGACATGCTGGTAAGCAGTATGACTTATATCAGCCGCAACTCACTTGTGTTCTACTCGTGCATATAACATCAACGCATAAAACCAGGCTCGGATGCCACTGTTGGGGAACGTAGTAATTTCAAAAAAATTCTACGCACACGCAAGATCATGGTGATGCATAGCAACGAGAGGGGAGAGTGTTGTCCACGTACCCTCGTAGACCGAAAGCAGAAGCGTTAACACAACGCGGTTGATGTAGTCGTACGTCTTCACGATCCGACCGCTCAAGTACCGAACGCACGGCACCTCCGAGTTCAGCACACGTTTAGCTCGATGACGTCCCTCGAACTCCGATCCAGCCGAGTGTTGAGGGAGAGTTTCGTCAGCACGACGGCGTGGTGACAATGTTGATGTTCTACCGACGCAGGGCTTCGCCTAAGCACCGCTACGATATTATCGAGGTGTAATATGGTGGAGGGGGGCACCGCACACGGCTAAGAGATCAATGATCAATTGTGTGTCTAGAGGTGCCCCCTGCCCCCGTATATAAAGGAGCAAGGGGGGTTTGGCCGGCCAAGGGGAGAGGCGCGCCAGGAGGAGTCCTACTCATACCGGGAGTAGGACTCCCCCCTTTTCCATGTTGGACTAGGAGAGAGAGGGGGAAGAGGTGGAGGGGAGGAAGGAAAGGGGGGGGGGGGCGCCGCCCCCCTCTCCTTGTCCTATTTGGATTGGGGGGGGAGGGGCGTGCGGCCCTGCCCTGGCCTCCTCTCCTCTCTTCCACCTAGGCCCACTAAGGCCCATTAAGTTACCGGGGGGTTCCAGTAACCTCCCGGTACTCCGGAAAAATCCCGATTTCACCCGGAACACTTCGGATGTCCAAACATAGGCTTCCAATATATCAATCTTTATGTCTTGACCATTTCGAGACTCCTCGTCATGTCCGTGATCACATCCGGGACTCCGAACAACCTTCGGTACATCAAAACATATAAACTCATAATATAACTGTCATCGTAACGTTAAGCGTGCGGACCCTACGGGTTCGAGAACTATGTAGACATGACCGAGACACCTCTCCGGTCAATAACCAATAGCGGAACCTGGATGCTCATATTGGTTCCCACATATTCTACGAAGATCTTTATCGGTCAGACCGCATAACAACATACGTTGTTCCCTTTGTCATCGGTATGTTACTTGCCCGAGATTCGATCATCGGTATCTCGATACCTAGTTCAATCTCGTTACCGGCAAGTCTCTTTAGTCGTTCCGTAATACATCATCCCGCAACTAACTCATTAGTCACAATGCTTGCAAGGCTTATAGTGATGTGTATTACTGAGTGGGCCCAGAGATACCTCTCCGACAATCGGAGTGACAAATCCTAATCTCGAAATACGACAACCCAACAAGTACCTTTGGAGACACCTGTAGAGCACCTTTATAAGCACCCAGTTATGTTGTGACGTTTGGTAGCACACAAAGTGTTCCTCCGGTAAACGGGAGTTGCATAATCTCATAGTCATAGGAACATGTATAAGTCATGAAGAAAGCAATAGCAACATACTAAACGATCGAGTGCTAAGCTAACGGAATGGGTCAAGTCAATCACATCATTCTCCTAATGATGTGATCCCGTTAATCAAATGACAACTCATGTCTATGGCTAGGAAACATAACCATCTTTGATCAACGAGCTAGTCAAGTAGAGGCATACTAGTGACACTCTGTTTGTCTATGTATTCACACATGTATTATGTTTCCGGTTAATACAATTCTAGCATGAATAATAAACATTTATCATGATATAAGGAAATAAATAATAACTTTATTATTACCTCTAGGGCATATTTCCTTCAGCTCTAAGGCTGTTGGTTGCCACGGTATCTGGCGTCGTGTGTATTTTGCATGGGCCATTGAGCCATCCCTCCAGAACGGTGCCGTGCAGCGTGATGGGTTTATGTTTTTTGACTGTTGGGCTGGGCGTGCCATGGGGGTGCGTCCTCTTTGCCTGTAGGGGGAGTTGAGTTGGGACCGATAGTTCCCAGCAAGCTGCCTGAGTTTTCCAGGCGCTTTCCATCGCGCTATAATTTTGTACGATAGTTGCTAGGTCAGCGAACTTTAGTATGCGGCGGCGATTGATGGCGTTGAGGATACCTTCGTCCGCGCAGTTGTTGCAGAATGCTGCTATCGCGTCTTCATCGCGGCAGTCTTTTACCTTATCTTTGACAAGGAGGAATCTGGCCCAGAAGTGGTGGACCATTTCCTGAGACTGTTGTTTGATGCTCATGAGAGCGTCTATGTCCGGGTGGGTGGGTGGAATTAAATCCGAACCCTGACCTAATTTTGGATCCAGAGTTTGGACATCTACAGGGCCTGACAGTTCGTGCTCCGGGATATCAACTGATTTTTTAGGCTCGTCGTCCGACTCTATGTTCGGAGGACGAGACATGCCTTTCTGCCGGAGAATATCCGGCCCTTCCAGATCGGAGATCGGAACATAGTTCGTCTTCAATATAGCAGAAGAGTTGTCCCGCTCTTCGACTACCGCTATGTGGTGGGTGATCGGCGGAGTTTTAATATCTCTCTGGTCGGGTTTAAGCCCAATCCGATCGTAGTCTATGGGGACCCCCAAAGCGGCCATGCGATCTAGGAGTTCGTTCAACGACGATAACTACATTGGATCCATCCGGGCAGAGTTTTCGGGATTAACGCGAAGGCGATTTTCGATGACTTGAGAGGTCATCGTCGGCTTAAGGGCCGAACTGGCGGTCATGACGAAGCCGCCTAGCCGGAGGGTTTGGCCTGGGGCCAGGGCTCCTCCGGAGATGATATTATCCTTGACAACAAGGCGAGCCATCAACCCTTTTGGCGACGGCACAGTGGAACTCTCAATGAAAGCACCAACGTCAGTGTCAAAACCGGCGGATCTCGGGTAGGGGGTCCCGAACTGTGTGTCTAGGATCGATGGTAACAGGAGACGGGGGGACACGATGTTTACCCAGGTTCGGCCCTCTCTATGGAGGTAATACCCTACTTCCTGCTTGATTGATCTTGATGAATATGAGTATTACAAGAGTTGATCTACCACGAGATCGTAATGGCTAAACCCTAGAAGCCTAGCCTGTATGACTATGGTAATGTGTATATGTCCATCCGGACTACTCTCTCCGGTTTATATAGACACCAGAGAGATCTAGGGTTACTTGGAGTCGGTTACAAAGGAAGGAATCTACATAGTCGGTTTGCCAAGCCTGCCTTCCACGCCAAGTAGAGTCCAGTCCGGACACAGGTACGGTCTTCGGCCTTCATGTCTTCACAGCCCATCAGTCCGGCCCGATAGATAATAGGCCGGATGCCCGAGGACCCCTTAGTCCAGGACTCCCTCACCCCCCACACACACTTTCAGTCGGCGGGCCAGAGAGGCATATATCTCACCAAGATGGATCGTAAAACGGACCAAGAATAATCCACCTTGGTCAACCTCTATCTTGTTGTTGGTCAAAGTGATGGCCATCCATGTGACCCCGGAGATGGGCTAGCTCGCCAATAATCACGCAAGTAGCTAGTCCCCGAAGGCAACCACTCCATGCGTGTGGCCCAAACATATGTATGGAGAGGTGTGTTTTTTAGTAATAATGGAACAACTTTGATGTGGCACCGTGATTTCGAACTAGAAATCCCCACACTGAGTGAGGGTTAGGTTGACGATGCATATGTTTGTTACACCACACTTCAAGCCAACGACGAGGATTAATGCATGCATGCGTGCATAGTATATGCGCTCAAACTTAATTAGGTCTGAATGTCAGCATGACCTATACTACGATAACACGAACCAAATGAAGAATCCGCCATGGTAACCTATCTTGTTGTTGGTCAAGGTGATCATGGATGTCCACGCGGGCGCACGAATATATAGGCTTGTCGCCGATAACCACGCGAGGGAGTGTAACGTTCGAAGGCAACCACTACATGCATATGTATGGAGGTGATGCGTGCATGCATGTTTGAATACACAACATTGATGTGGCGCGTGCGTCAAAAATCGTACACTAGCTCCCCACACAGAGCGAGATCGGTTCATGATGTGTCGTTGTACTAGCCACTTCGACTCGATGGGAGGGATTCATGCGTACACATGCATGTGTGCGTGCTCAAACTGTATCATGCATGTCATCCCAGAGCAAAAATAATAATCCCCTCCTAAGTCAAATTAACCTCTCTTGTTGTCAGGCAAAAAGTAGTGATGGATCAAGCGGGCCCACAGATGGAAAGCATCGATATCGCTGATAACCGCTTAAGTGGGTGCGAGAGGACAACCACCACCGCTTTGCATGTGGGCCAAACATATATATGTTGAATACCCAAAATGCACAACTTTGATGTGCCACATGCCTCAAAAACCGTAAACCATGCACCCACACAGAGCGAGGTTCATATCAAGCGTACTACATATGATGGTCCCCTTCCCCCCTCTTCACCGCATACTATATGCTCCTGCCGTAATATATGTACAACCCAAACGAATCCTCATCGATGGTAAAATTAATTAACCTCTCCCGATGTAAGTCAATGTGATGCATGCATGCATCGACGATGGCCTCGTGGGCCCACAGATGGAAGCGTCACACGTGAGTGTCCTAGCTAGGATATGCATGTGGCCCAAAAAGGTGTTGTGTGATGTTTGAATAACCAATTTCACAATTTTGATGTGGCACGTGCCTCGGAAACCAAAAAGTCCCGACACTCAGTGAGGTTTGCTTGTTCACGGACGCGTACGTATAGTATATATGCTAGTCCCCTCCCACCTCTTCGACGCGTACTATATATCAACATAACACAAACAAAAAAGATTCTACCTTGCTGGTCAAATTAACCTCACTGCCAGCTGTTCGTCAAAGTGATGGAGGACCTCCTCGCGGGCCCACAGAAAGCGTCACACGCGAGTATCGAGTGTCATGTAGGACAACCGTCGACTGCATGTGGCCAAAACATTTATGTATGAAAGGGTTGTGTAATGTTTTAAATAATGATTTCACGACTCTGATGTGGCACCGGCCTGCCTAACAAAACAGCCAACCCACACGGTGGCTCACAGCTCGTAGTGTACTGCGAGCCACCCGCCACCCCCAGACACACACACCCACACACCGCGAATCCACCGCAACTACGATGCATGTTAAATTAATTATCCCGCGGTGAACATACATGTTACCAAAGGAGGGATGTTTTAAGTTCAAAAAAAATCACATAGATCATTAAGACGTTTTAGTACATTGATTGATTGATTTTCTACGGGTATAATGTGCAAAAATCAAATTTGAGCTACATGCACACGTGACAGTGCACCTAAATGGATTGCAAAAACACATGTGTCTCACTGGGTGCATGTTTACTCCCCGTGCAACAAATTTCAAACATTGAGAATCTTGATTTTTAAATTCTAGTACATCCAAAACTTATTTGAAGTTCATGAAACTTATCATGTTGTCATATGGACACCAATACAAAGTGGCATTGTACTTTTTTTTGTCAAATTTGAGACCAGTTTTGATGTAATCTTTATCTAATTACAGACGGGAGATTATTAATAATTGGGAACCAATATCCCAAACGGATTATTTATTCGAACCATGAGCGTTATACCAACAATGGATACGTGCCATGCTTCGGTTAAGCAATAAAGCGGCATCATTAATCATCCAAATAGAAAAACAATATACGTGCCGCCGCGCGACCCTGTGCCGTGCGAGCAGGCGTGAGTTGGCGGGACGCATGCGAGAAGTCCGCCGCGCATGCAGACAGGGAGGCATGCGTGCAGGTGTATGAATTGACGGAGGCGTGCTCGCTGCGCAGTGTCATCGGGAGGCGTGCGAGTAGCTGTGTGAAACTTTGGTAGGCATGCCAGTAGTCCGGTGCGCAGGCTCACCAGGAGGCGAGCCATCGGTTTGACCACCGCCCGCCTCTCTCCCACAACTACCACTACTCCATATTAACGATGCACCCGAGCGGCTGCACCCCCATCCTCGCTACACACACACAATCCTCTCTCTTCGCTTGCATCCTCGACGCCGCTCTCAGTCCTCAAAGCCGTCAGTGTATGAGGATGCCGCCGAAGCGCCCCATCGGAGGGAGTGGTGACGCCGGGGCTGCTAAAGCACCAGAGCACGGCGTGGAGATGCAGACAGAGGTTGCCGTCACCGCCGGTGAGTTATTGCTGCACCCTGACGTTGTCGACGGCGTCGAGCTTCCATAGCCGGAGGCGGAGTTCCACACCGACTCCGATGACCACTCCGGTGATGACTCCGACGACGACGGACAGCTGGTTAGTCATCTATACCCATTTATGTGTCAAATAGTGTGACACCCCAAAATTTTTGACCTTGCTTTATCAAATTTTTTTTTGGAAATAAAACTTTTCCATTTTGTCAAGATTTACCCTTTTGATTTTTGGATTTTTGCCTCTAGTGGAAAAACCTTCAGAGAGTATTGTTGGACTTGAATACTCTCTATAATAAAACAATTCTTTATCAGTGGATTTAAATTGCAAGATTTGTTTTCTCAGAGCTTCATTCTTTTAAAATGATTTCTTTTGAATGTGGAGCCTGTTTTGCACTACAACCATTTGACAAATGCATTTAAAATTTCCACCAAAATTTGGGGATGTCATGTGATGTTTCCACATCACTTTTATGCAAAAATACCTTTTGGCCATTGGAAATTTTGAGCTCTACACCAACTTTTCCAATCTGGTCGAGTAGGCACTTTTGCACTACAACCCACTTAAATATCTCTTTAAAAAATTCTTCCAAGTGTTTGGAGATGTCAGTGGATGCCTACAGTTCAACTCTATGCAAAAACCCATTGATGTTCTTTGAAAAATTTGAGTGAAACAACCTCTTTTCCATTCTGGTCCAGTTTGGTGTTTTGAACTGCAACTCTATTTTATTTTGCTCTGGTGCCCATGACCCTTTTTCCTACTTGTAGCCCTCCCTTCAAAACCCTTAAGTCCAGAAGAGTGGACTCATTGGAGGTTTTGAAGTGCATGCAATAAACCCTTTTTCTTTCTGTCCAAAACCAGAGTTTTGCAAAACTTGCACTAACAAGTTTCTGGTTTTGCCCATATGATCTTGCCACCATCTTCTGCACCTAAAGAGACCCTGATCTGGAGACTTTGGCCACTCCAAGAGTTGCCTAAGTGCATTTGGCATTCTGTCGAGCAGTTGGTGTGCACAGTCAGCTTGGGGCATGTTTTCTAGTTTGCACTGTGAACTTGCTCCAATGACCCAGCAACCTTGTCCACTGAGCTCCTAGCCACCCCTACCCCTGTCCTGTTCATTGCCAGCT
Organism: Aegilops tauschii subsp. strangulata; assembly: GCF_002575655.3. Classification (NCBI taxonomy): domain Eukaryota; kingdom Viridiplantae; phylum Streptophyta; class Magnoliopsida; order Poales; family Poaceae; genus Aegilops; species Aegilops tauschii. Next base: position 553,016,910 of record NC_053041.3, on the reverse strand, counting down.
CCACCCTCGCGCTCTAGACCGCCCTGGCATTTCGTCGAGCGGGTTCCGCGCATGCTCTGGGCGCACCCAGAGCGCACGTTTTGCACGCGCGCGCACTGAGCCTCCGCGCCGCACTGCCGCACTCGACGCGACTCGTCCCTGGCCCCTGCTCCACCGCTGAACCGCGCACTAGCTCGCCCCCTCTCCACGCCATCTCTGGCGCCCTGCAGCGCCGCTGGCAGAGCCCTTGGCGGCACGCCGGCGTCGGCAGCGGCCTCTGCCATGTTCGGCACCGCCCAAACCATGCCAGCACGCCAGCTGCCCCTGTGAATAGCTCGATCTTATCCCGAAGCTCGTCGGCACGCGCTCGTCGCCGCCACGTCGCCCTGCAGCTACAGCACGGCTGTCGCCGGCGATCTTATCCTCAGCCGCCGCGGCCCAGCCCCGAGCGCCTATTTAAAGGGTCCCCGAGCTCGTTCAAGACCCCAGGCGACCTCAGACTTCCCTCCTAGCGCTCCCCAAGCAGTGGATCGACCCGTAGTGGCCATCTTCCTCGTCTCCGGCCCGTTCGGCTGCCGCCGAACTCCGGTGCAATACGTCGCAACCAGTCACTCCCTCGCCCAACCAGCGCCACCAGTCGCTTCCCCTTGTCCTTGCGGAGCTACCCAACTACCCAACCTCGATCGGAGACCACCGGAGCCCAAAAACCACTTCACCACCGTAGCCCCCTCCGCCGCGGAGCTCGCCACCGGCGACTCCTTCCACCTCCGACGACCCAGCGACCACCAAGAGGACCGCCTCGGTCTGGCCGTTCCATCCCCGCCCTCGGATGCCCGTGAGGCGCTGCCGTTCGTCGACGGCGATCGCCGGAGCCCCGCTCCCGTCGGGCAGAGAAGAGGAGGGAGAGGGAAGAACGGTCAAACCTGACCAGTGGGCCCTCTGGACCCACTGTCAGTGACCCGCGCGCCGTCTTCACTGTTTTAAGTGAAGGCGCATAAGTCCCGAGTACGTCTCCTTTGCTGCGAAAACGTATTTCTCCCGAAACGTTTTCTTTTCTGGTTTTGTTTAAAAACAGAGATTTGACCAAACTTTGACCAGCTATAACTTTTAAAATAAAACTCCAAATGAGTTGATTCTTTTTCCTACCTCCCCCAGATTTCATCTAGTTTATTTTAAGATTTATTTCAAAAATATTTGAGACAACTTTTTGTACTGTGTTTGAAATATTTGTTATTTGGATATTTTGCAAAATAGGGATAATGGAGAGGAGAGAAAGCTTTCAAAAAGTGCATCCTTTGCATACTCTTGAAGGCAAGCATTTCTGAACTCTGGCATAATATTTTGTGAGGTGTTTTGATATGGTTGCAACACCATTTGACTTGGAGTATGCGTTATCTTTATGTAACGATAAAGTCTCGTGCATGAGTGCTTTTTGGAGATATTTTGTGGCCAACAATGGATACGCTAGTGATTTGGATCATCCTCGTGAGCTCCTCATGCGTACCGGAAGGAAGCCAGGAAAGTCGTGGTCTTGGGTAGACATGAGCTTGTCCCTAGTTCCTTGTTGAGACGAGTATGTCCAGTATAGCATGGAAAGGCTTGATGAGTGGTGAGTTTATTCTGTTAATGGTAATATTGTTGGAGGATACTTGTACCACCTGAGTCGGTCATAGGTCGAGTCTTGGTCAGTAGCTTCCCTATTTGTTGGTACCACCACTTGTCCCTGTCGCAGATGGGGTATGGTTCAGTAAGTTGTCAACCCCTTACCAAAGCACACATCGTACAGAGAGGCCATAGTGGAAGATACCGGAGGCCTCCGGTAGGCATGCCACTTGGTCCGGGGGCATGGGTGTTTTCCGGTTGAGACCGAGAGGGGGGCAACCCCTTAGAGCGCGCGAATAGAAATTTGATCCCATGCTACGTCGAGGTTGTAGCCTCCCCACTTAGAGTTTTGCTTGGCAGGTGTCGTGAGTGATTCCAGACATCGGTGGGTTAAGCTGGTGTGTGCAGGTCAGGCGTGTTTTCAACTAAAAGGCCATAGGCGGAATTAGCCCCGATGGGCTAAGTAAATCCGTTACTCGTGGGTGAAGAGTACACCCTCTGCAGAGGATATATCCTGTTGGATAGCCATGTTCATAGGTAAGGACCACAGTCTGAGTTGAATCATAGTAACGGTTTTCGGATGGAGACACGGCTGACCGGATCATAGTAACGGTTTTCGGATGGAGAACGAATTAGCTAGAACTCAGTGACGGTCTTCGGATGGAGAAACGGCTGGACTAGATTTTTTGTTTATGACCTGTGACATCTGGGAATCGTGTGTTAATTTTGTTATTATTGTGGACTAACCATTTACATTATGTATTTTATTGAGTATCCCTGGGATGGTTCTACCTCCTGGATACTCACTGTGATTAATCTTTTATAAGCCCTTTATGTGGTGTCGCTCAGACGCCCGACTGCGGCATGCTTGTTGTTTATTTATTCTTTTATAAGCCCTTTATGTGATGTCGCTCAGACGTCCGACTGTGGCACGCACTGTCTTTCTTTTTCCGTTATAAGCCCTTTATGTGGTGTCGCCCCGACGCCCGACTGCGGCATTATTATTCTTGCAGTTTCCTCTCGAGGAGTCATTCAGACCCTTGTTTGGCACCGGCATTATCATTCTTGCAGTTTCCTCTCGAGGAGTCATTCAGACCCTCGTTCTGCACCGGCATTATTACTACGGCATCATTAATTTATTTGCAACCTTTCGAGGAGTCATTTTAGACACTCGCTCAGTGCATTTCTTTTACTTCCGTATAGCACGTCCATATTTTTCTCTGCTTGCGTGCACCACAGATTTTTGTTTACTTCATGGCAGACTCATCATCATAAATGTTTCGGAGTATGATTATCTCCTGTTATATTATACCCATGTTCTTAGTGTTTGCGAGTACATTCAAACGTACTCACTAGCTTGTCCCTGGCTATTGTCTTGGCCAGATTCCTTGCTTGGAGATAAGCATCGCGATGACGGCCCTGGTACTTGCGTATCGACGATTGCAGCCTCTCGGAGATAGGAGTTATCCAGGTCAGCTGTTCTTGTGGGAAATGGAGTCCCATAGACGCAGTTGTATCACAGACCGCTTCCGCCATCAACCACTAGAAACCAAATGTTGTACTCCTAGGCCACAATGGTCTTGCACTACATATTTTTGTACCTTGCTTGGAATTCTTGTATCAAGTTGGTGCCTCATCAGCTAACAGTAATCCTGGGGCTGGTGAGCACAAAGGCCGTTTTCTGGGAAATTATTACCCCAAAAATCCGGTCGTGACAAATAGATCATAGGGTTTCTCTGGTTACTCCTGCCTCCGCCTTTTTGGAATAGCAATCCTATGGTTATGTTCTCCCAATGCATGAAATATGAGTAAGTTTCGTTAGATCCGTGTAGTGTATTGATTGTTTGAATGGTACAGGTGATAAGTGATTAGTTGTTTCATCTGTGCAAATGATTTCTGCTAGTAATCTGACTAGGGTTAGTGTTCGTGCTAATAATTCCTAGCCAGGGCTTGACAATTGATTTTGAATGACCTACATATGTTTGTGCCATTATTTCCTTCAAGATTGGTCTGTACATAGACGAGTGTGCTTAAAAATCAAACCATAATATCTGGATATGTATAAATAAATAGCCATAAATTCCTAATCCTACTTCACGGCATGTAATCATTGATTTGATGCCAAATTTGTTTTACTATTTGTATAGGTGCTGTCTGACGATGTGGACAGCGAGGATGAAGATGGCCAGAGGAGGTACAAGAGGCAAATCCTAAGGAAGCTTTATGTGGGAATGCATAACAGGCGTATTAGGACCTGGAACGGCGGCTATGGATGCCCATTTTGCAACTAGAAGCTTCATGACGCGTATCTACGTGTTCTGGCGCATGCAAGAGGACGGCTCGTTGGCTCCTTCAAGCAGAAGTATTCTCGCAGGGTGGCGCACAACGCGTATGTCGAGTACCTGGAGAAGCTTCATGATCGTGCCGGCCGCATATGAGATGAGATGTGGGATGGATCGAACTATGTACGCTTGAGTATGCTTAATGACGGTTGAACCATGTACTTATGGTTGAACTATGCTTATGTACGTGTACGCTTATTTTCTATGTCTGAGTATGTTAAATATTTCGCCAAATTTTGGTAAAAATTACAAAGGGGGACCAATAAACCAGGACGGAGGTAGTACGTCAATCACACACGGTTCCCATAATTGGAACCGTGTGCAATGACTTTCATTTTGCCTGCTGCGTCAATCACACACGGTTCTCTCTAGCAAACCATGGCCCCCAAAATTCTTTGTGGGACAGAAAACCCTCACCACCCAATTCAAAAAATAAAAAAGAAAACCCTCACCATCCCCACGTCACAAAAACCCTCACCCGCCCGCCACCCCCTCGGCCCCTCCGGTACGTTCCCCATTCACACCTGCACAAGCTCCTCCGCGTCTATGCCATGGCACTGCCTATTGCGGTGGTAAACACTTAGCTCGACGCCTGCCGCCGCCGCCAGGCTGCCGACAAAGCCCATCGCATTTCGCCACTTCCGCTTGCCACCGCCTATCGCCATCGACTTTCTCAACGCTGCTCGCGGTCAACCCAGCTCCGCTCGGTTGGGGAATCTACCGTACTGAAGGTTCTTTCTCATGGACGACAAGGTAACTAATTTAACAAGATATTATCTCATCTCTTATCCCAGTTCATCTGCCTCCTTTAATTAGCCGGCGGGAATCGCCGTGAATTCATTTTTATTCGAGCTGATTTGAGGATTTTATTTCATTCGTAGAATGTACAGTGCACCGACACTTCAGGACTTTGCGACCTCTGCCAGAGATTCCATCTCACCGTACCAGATAACTTGAGGACGCGCGCGGTATGTTCAATCTCACCCTAAATCGGTTGGCATGGCCTACTTTCCTGAACATATTCTAAATATTGCTACATTTGGATAAAAGGTGCCACATGCACCATATACGTCAAAGGGGATTTTCCTCCTCTTCTTTCTATATTAGGCAAATTAATGATGTATTGTTCTTTCGATTACTCTCATATTTCCATGACATCATGTTTACCCCATCTGTTTAATTATAGATTTTTGTCCTTCGATTTCAACTTCTGTACAGTTCTTTCAATTTCGGCCCATATTTGCATGTTACCATATTTTCTTTAACAATCCTACCATTTTCTGCAGAACATCCCTTGCTATGCAACAGATTATGTAGTGCACAATTTTTCCCTTTACATAGATCAAGGCTCCACGGATGTCATACTGCACACAAACCATGGATTTACAATCGTTGCTACTTTAAGACTTGATGAACGTGGTGACTCCTATTTTGGCACTGGCTTTTGGAAAGAAATTGCAAAGTTTTATGAACTTAAAGCCGGCACTAAAATTGCACTGCACATAAAAGGGCCTGGTCATGAGATATATGCTAACTTCCCCGACAAAATCATCCGTCCAGACTTTGTTCGAAGTAAGTTTTCTTTTCAACTATCTGCATGTTGACTTACCCAGCAATGTCAAATGAATTGTGTAGTATTTAAGCAACCAATTGTTATTCCCTTTTCTTACTATATTCCTACCTAATAACTTCTAGTTACCAATACACTTTTCTATTGCCCTGCTTTAACTAAATATTCCATGTACTCCCATTTCTATCAGAAAGCGCCGCTGACAAGGAGACTCTGGAAGTGGAGAACGGGGCTGCCAACAAGCGGAGGCGGGGCGAGCTAGAACCGCAAGCGACTCCAGCAGGCCTAGACTTCATCAACAGCCTCCCCGATGATATGTTGAGAGTCATCATCTCCCTCCTCCCAATCAAATATGGGGCGCGCACAACCGTCCTTTCCTGGCGGTGGCACCCCCTATGGAACTCCAGCCCTCTCGTCATCATTGACACTCACGAGCTCTGCCATGGCTATCGCAAAAGCTTGGATGCATTCTCCAAGATCCTCGGCAGTCGCCTTGGCCCAACCAAAGGCCTTAGAATGGGCAAGTTCGTTCCAACGGCAAGGACCAAGCCAAGCTTGACGACTGGCTCCAATTCCCCCCTAGATCAGCTCGAGGATCTCACTTTTGATGATGGGCATATGCGGTCGCTGCCAACATCAGCACTCCGCCTCGTGCCCACGCTACGCGTCGCAAAGTTCAGGAACTGCCATCCCCCCTTAATGACGCGCCCGCTCTTATTCTACCACGACTGAAGCACCTCGAGCTCGTCGCCGTCTTCCTCTCAAACGGTGACATGGAGCGTCTGCTCCGTGGCTGTACTGCACTTGAGTACCTTCGTCTTCACGCGATCAATGGGTTGAGTACCTTCCACATCACCTCCATGACTCTCCGGACAATTTATGTGTGTTGCTGGTGCAGCAGGAAGACATCACAAGATGTGTACCACGGTATGGTCATTGAGGACACACCTGCACTTGAGAGATTACTTGTAATTGATCAAGAAGGTCCAACAAGAATCAATGTCGTTTCTGCCCCGAAATTGACAGTGGTTGGCTACTCGTCTCACAAATAGTCCGAACTTGTTATTGGATCCACACCCGTTCAGGTACAACAGCTGCCTTTTACCTCTTCTTCTACAAATTAACATTATTTCTAATTTTGAAGATGTTTGTTCGTCTGTCATTCATAAAATGATTCCAACAAGCTTGACCCCGAAACTGCGCACAGTGAAGGTCTTGGCACTAGAATCTATCGGCCCCAACCTGGAGCAAGTTGTCAGTTTCCTGAGATCCTTTCCTTGCCTGGAGAAGCTATCTATCGAGGTGATGTTCCTTTCCTGTTAAATGTTAACCATAAGGGAGTTCAATTTGTGACACCTTTTTCCAAGTTTACAATGACAATGTACTACGATTTCTGAAGGTTCTTTTGGAGGATTTCAGTACATACATGTCCCCCCGCCCCCCATATTGGTTGCTTGATCCATATGGTTACAATCAATAAGCATTTCTCCTTTGGATTCATCTGTACTAGTTTTCTTAGGGAACTTTTCATCCACCCCAACCTCTTGTGAAGAAGGCTACATTTTTCTAGAATGTAATCAAATCCCATGTTAATCATGTCAGATCGAAGATGGCATGTTAGTGCATTTTACAAATCCTGCAAACCAAATAGGCATGTAGTAATGTTCAAAACTGCATGTAGGCACTAACATGTTTTCTTCTTTTGCAGATAAGATTAGGCCCAGTGGTGGATAATGTGATACAATATAACAATCACGTCGAATGCCTAGATCTCCCTCTCTCAGAAATTACTTTGAACTCCAACCGAGGGACCTTACCGGAGATTATATTCGCTAGGTTCTTTGTTCTCAGAGCAAGGGTGTTGAAGGAAATGAGGTTTGTCTTACATTTATTTCACAAAAATGAATGGTTTGTTGATCAGCGCCGGTGCCTGCGGCAGAATGGAGTAGGCTCCAAAAATGCTGAATTTCATTTTGGAACTTGAGATGACAGAGTAATCGGAAGTCATCGTGTCAACCCTATACATGACTTCTTAGTGGCTGACCCCTTTGCAAAAATTGTGAGGTTTCGAAACCAGACTTAGAAGCGGTGATATTAGTCTGAACCTCTCTGATATCCATGTTCAGCGGATCAGCGTGAGCGTTTGCAGCTGATGAGCTGATTTTCATTTCTAATATCAGTTTGAACCTTGTAATCTTCGAATTTGAGCCATATAACTCTAGAATTTGAACCTTGTAACATTTCGAGCTTTTGTGGTACAATCGTTGAAATGGCATCGTATGAGACTCGTATATTGCTAGCACTATTTTGACCTTAATATGCCATGGTCTTAGATTTTATTAACCATTCTCGAATCAGTTTACCTTGTCGATCTCACAACACACGATCTGTATAGCTAACTTGACTACGATCTTCGACATTATTGCACACAGTTGGTTTCTTCCACCGTGTGCACTGTAGAGCGCAGAATTAATTATCACACTCGAGTGTCCATCATCACCCTGTAGGGGAACGCGACAGAAAACGAAAATTTTCGGTATAGCGAGCACGCCCAGGACCACTATGGAGACTGCATACAAGGTTTGATCTGATCCGTACCGACTCGAAGCGCAGCGGAAGAAGAGTCGGTGTAGATCGTTGGTGCAGATCCCCGCAGCTAGGATTTACAACCTCCCAACCGCGAGGATGTACTCCCTCTCCGGACAGCCCTTCGGGAGGCGGTCGGACAGTCCCCCGGACAATGTCGCGGACAGCCCTTCGGGAGGACCCTCGAAACTCGGACGGAGACTCGGACAGCCCTTCGGGAGGACACTCGAACAGCCCCTTAGGCAAAAGATCGAAACTACAATCTCTCTACAGGGTTGCACACATACGGTGTCAGCTATCCGGCAGGGCTTCGCCGTCCAGAACTAGTTCCTGCCGGAACCCAGACAGCCTTACGGCTCTACGAAACTCTTTTCGTGGGAGGGAGAGAAGAAGCCAGATAATGCATGGCATGTGTATGAGAGCAAGGGATGAGCTTTGGGCTGCCCACTCCTCCTCTATTTATAGGGAAGCCAAGGGGTAGGGATGGCTCACAAAAACCCAAAATGCCCATGCAAATGTCACACATGAAGGGCATAATGGGGAGTGAAGTGGAGCTCCATGGAGCCCCACACATGTGGCCGGCCAACCCCCTTGGGGGACCCCCATGAGGAGCATACTTGGCCCCCAAGCCCTTCAAGAAGCCTTTTGGAGATATCCCAAAAGGTGACTCACCATAAAATATCCCAAAAAGCACTTTCACTATTCACGACGACATTTTTCAGCGTCTGTTCGAACTGAAAATATTTATGTGGGCTTAGAACATTTCCAGTACCCACCAAAATTATTTTCAACGCGTTCCGAAACAATTCCGGTTTAGTGATTTTCATCTGCGAAAAGCATCTGAAGTGGCTCCGGCAGCTCCGGAACATTTCCGGTTTTTATTTCAGAAAATTCCAAAAAGCTTCCAGAATGATTCTGGCATCCTCTAAGAATTATCAGGCATGTGCCGAAACCAATTTGACTTAATGGTGTATCCCGAAACAACTTTTCGGTATCATCGAAACTTATCCGATGACCTCTCTCTGCGGTACGATTCCGCTGTCCGAAACTTTTTCGGTGATTTTCTCTCAGACTCCCTGTCTAGTATTCAGCAGATAGATGACCCTTAAGCGTGTGACCCTACAGGTTCGGTGAAGTATAGACATGACCTGGAACCCCTTCCGATCAATGATCAACATCGGAGCCGTGGACACCCATATTGACCCCTATACCCACACGAATGAATATTCGAGTGAACCTCCAGTTGCAGTGAGCTATTCCTGTTGCTTCGCGATATGTCACAAACACGCGAGGTGAGATTTATTGCATGCCCATGGACGAACAATTTGTCCACCATGCAAGTTACCTCGTTACCAGTTTTGTTCTCTTTTCTCGTTTCAGTGTTCCGGCATCCCAGTGATCAAATCACAATGTGTCTGGCCAGACGATGATGGATACCGTTACACCGAGAGGGCCCGAGTATATCTCTCCTTCGTCGGTGGAGCAAATCCCAATCTTGAGCTATCTTGTTACTTCCTATACTTTTCCGTCAACCCGAAAGCTGCCGTAATAGCCACCCAGTTACGGATGACGTTTAACAAACCCCAAAGTTCACGAAGCAAGCACGAAGGAACTTGATACTCTCATGGTCTAAGGAATTATGCAAACATTAACTATCTCAATGATATTAACCATAAACTTGTGATGAAGGTATCTCATAGCATAACATCGATCCGGGTTGATTCAACACAAGCGTTCTACCAACATTGTGCCCTCAAAATTGCCGGCATAGTCATGCCCATGATCAGGAAACAGGATCATCATGCAATACTTGAGCTAGTCTTAGAGGCAAGAATAGGAATATATTTTACCGTTTATTATACCACACGTGCATATGAGTTCCCTCCGAGCCTCGTGGATATTGTAGACTCGAGAATCATTGCAGTTATAGCATGGATCATAAACATTCATTACAAACTTGGAGATACAAAATAACTGTTATTACTGCCTCTAGGGCATATCTCCTACAGACTCCCACTTGCACTAGAGTCATAATCCAGTTACATGGCTTCCCTAACACCAATGGCTATCCGGTGCTGCTCATGTTTTGCTCGTGGTAGAGGCTTTGTCATCGGGTCTGACACGTTCAGATCCGTGTGAAGTTTGCGTACTTTCACTAAACCCTCTTCGACATGATGTCGAATGAGTTTATATTTGCGTTGAATATGTCTTGTCTTATGGTGCGAACTTGGCTCCCTTGCCTGAGCCACGACGCCACTATTATGCACATCACTTAAGCCTTGCAAGCATTGCAACTAATAAGTTTGTTGCGGGATGATGTATTACGGAACGAGTAAAGAGACTTGTCGGTAACGAGATTGAACTAGGTATTGAGATACCGACGATCGACTCTCGGGCAAGTAACATACCGATGACAAAGGGAACAACGTATGTTGTTATCACTACTAGAAAAAGGCCTACTAATGGCGCACCTAATTTGGCCATTAATGGCGCATTAGTGGTGCGCCATTAGTAGCACGCCATTAGTATATTTTACTAATGGCGCACCACTGGTGCGCCATTAGTATCTGGTATACTAATGGCGCACCCCAGATGCGCCATTAGTATATACAACAGTGCGCCATTAGTATGCCTCCCAGGGGGCCATCTATACCTAGGTGCTTTGGCATACTAATGGCGCACAACAACAGGATGCGCCATTAGTAACTTCGGCATACTAATGGCGCACTGTTTAGTGATGCGCCATTAGTATCCTTTGGCATACTAATGGCGCACTATGATGTGATGCGCCATTAGTATGAATATTAGTTTTTTTTTAATTTTCTGTTTTTTGCACAGGTTACAAAATGTATAATTGGACAAAATATAGACAGCACACATCAACAACAGATGCATCGAATACAATAGAAGATTAGTCTCTAAATACAATTCATCATTTTAGTCTCCGAATACAATTCATCATATTAGTCTCCGAATTGAAAAGACCGAACAAAGATAGAACATTATATTACAAGTCTCGAGACCGCGAGTTTGTCTTCACATTACAAGTCGATATCGATCATCTAAACTACCATCACATAGAAGAGAGCTGCGGTCATCACGATGAGCATCATCACGATGAAACTCGTCTTCATCCGGTTCCTCCAACGCTCCCTCCCCTCTCCCGCTAGATAGCGGTCGTATCTAGATTCGGCCTCGGCCCTAGTGGCGTACCCTTTGTAACTGTTACCGCTGAATCGGTGAACCTGTCTCCGACACTCCTCCCAGTCGTCGTAGACTCCGGGAACCTTACCCTTGTACACGACATACCACGGCATCGCTATGCAGTAGCCAAACGAAACGTTAGTACCAATTCACAGACAATACATAAGCAATATATAAGTATGCAACAGAACGATCGGAAGAGAAAAGCAAGACATTAATAGCATCGATTACATCTAAGTTGAACGACTCTCGAAACCAAAGAGACATACTACAAGTTCATTAAAGTTTAATTACAACATGAGCCAATCGATGTTTCAGAACTAGACACAGCATCACTGCTTTCGACTCGACTCAAGGGACCGGAGCGTGGATGAAGCCGCCGTCTATCGTGGGAGTCATGAAACAATGGGCGTTGTCAGCCTGCATTTGTAGGATTGTGTCGATGTCACTGTTGGACGGTTGATTTCTGAGGTAGAACTGCCCCGAGGTACGAAGGACATCTTGATGGATGATTTCCGCAAACTCCGACTGGATGCGAAAGAATTCTTGTCTGATGTCCGCGTCCTGGATTGCCCCCAAGCTTGCGGCCCAATCTTTGAGATTATTTGGTAGGAGAAGGTGATTATGGTCCCGCACGATCGCCCGCATGTGATGGATGGCGTAGTAGGCATCCTTCTGACCGCCAGGCGGCTGCTTGACGCAGCAGAACATCGTATTGTGGGACAACACGTGCTTGCCGTACTTACGAATAGGCCTGGTGAAGGTGCCTCCAGATTTGACGTAGCCGGGGAGAACATCATCAAGAACCTTCTTGACATTTGTGTAGTCTACGTTCGACTGACGGTCCGGGTCGAAATACGTGGCCATGGAATATTTGGGGCTTAGGAGGATGAGCGTGCAATGTGTGTCACTGCAGAAAACACGGAATGTTAAAAGAAAAACGATCGAAATCTAAGAATTCATATGTTACGGGGCGGTTGAGGGGAGGACTTACTCGAGAAAGTAAGGCACGAGGAAGTTGTCCTTATCTTGGTTTGCCAGAATGACGCCTTCGAGGTAAGAACTCGCGACTTGCCGGTCCCCAGCGCTGCCCAAGATCTTGGCTCGCATGTAGAAGGGGTCGACTATCACGATGTCCGGGGTCTTGTCGCGAATGATCCGCATCTCCATACTCAGCGAAAATAGCCGAACGAAGGTGTAGTGCAGCGGATGAAGGTTCAACATAGCGTGGATGTCATCAAACCGCAGGACGATCGTACCCCCGATGGAGTTATCCACAAAGCCCTTGCCCTCTGGCACCTTGGCCGCGAAAACCGGGTATGCCACATCCTTCTCTCGGAGACGCCGCTTCTCCAAAGAAAGCACACTGTCATGCAGACTCCGCATAGCACCGGTTGCAGCATCGAGCATATTTCTCGGTAGCATCGGCCTACCCGCCACATGCACCCTCCTCGAGATATCCGCAGTTGAAGGTGGCCCGTCCTGAGCACGGATCGTACTCGGTGCCGGCTGGCCCGCACCCTTGTTAGTCTTTCTTTTGCGTGCCTTCTTCTTGATCTCCTGTAATGGGACCGAGTTCTGCTCACAGACCGCCTTCTTGAGTGTGTTGGGGCTGATCATATATGGCACCTGGCCTATCTGAGGCTCGGTGAAGTTGGCAGCTGGAGGCGTCTCCTGAGAGCTGAACTGCAGACGACGCATGTTGCAACTTGGCTTCTCCGCGGTACCAGCGAGATCGCACACGTCTTTTGTTGGGTTGGGTTCTTGAGAAGGAGGCCCCATTAAGTCGCCACCGTCCCCATGATCGGCAAAGTACTGATCGACGTTGGCAAATGTATCGTCGTCGTCGTCGTTCTGATCCTGTGCCATATGCATGTTTGGATCCAGTGGCATAGGGATGTCCGGCACCGTTGCGGCGGTCTTGCCATGGGGCCGACTTGGCGCCGGCACGACTGGCGGTGTTGTCTTTGGGGTGGTGTCCCCCGCCCCCAAACGAATCTGGCTCTTCGGCCAAAGCAGGGGCCAGCTCAGGCAGGCGCTGAGGTTCATCACGTCATCATCGTCGGCCCCCATGGGTCGAATCGGAGGTAACACCTCGTCGCAGCCTGGCAGCACCCGAACCAGTTGAACCCTAAACAAGTTGGGTGGCATCTGGGTACCGTGGAACAAGGGGTTGCCTGGTTGAATGATTTTTCCCTTGGCGACATCGACCAACTCGTTGTTCACGAAGTGCAGGAGAGTGCACGGAACGTCGGCGGCGCCCTGCGAAAACATGTAGGGCGTTAGGGATGCCCAGTCAAAGGCAAGGAGATGAAGTCCTCGGCCAAGAGAGGCTTAATTAGTTACCGTGATGATGGCGTCGAGCTCGGCTAATGTCGAGGCACCGCCAACGGCGGGCATGCAGTTGACGGAGGGGCCGCTTGCTGCAGAGGTGCCGGCCGGCGTACACCCGGGTGCATTAAGCTCCCGTGTCGGCGTCGGAGACACCAATGCCGCCTCCGCCGGAGACACCAATGGCCCCGCCATCGCGTTCAGCGAGTTGCTGGCCGTGAAGCTAGGAATCGGGGGCGGCCCCTGTTGGCCGCCCGCAATCCACGCACTAATCCCCTGGATCAAGGTAGGCACAATGGCGGTGATCGTCGCTCCGAGTTGTTGTTGCACTTGCTCTTGGACAATCTCTGGAATCCGCGCCACCTGTGCCCTGAGTTCTTGAACCTCGCGCGCCTGGCTTTCCGAGCTAGTCTTTTTCTCCTTTCGCCCAGCAGTGTCATAGTATGACGACCATTTTGTCGACAAGCCTTTGCCGGCCACACGACCAGCTGACGTCGGCTTACTGAGCTTATCCTTGTTCTTCATTACATTCAACGCCCTATTTAGAGTGGTGTCCCAAGGGTTGCTCTTAGTCGACCCCGCACTACTGCTTTCAGTCGCCTGCGGAAGGAATGTGAACCATTTAGAAATTTGGCTTCATTAATTAGAATGCAACCATATGGAGCTAATTACGAGGGGGTGTATTCCTTACCAGAACAAGCTCAAGCGCCCTGGTCTTCGGATCTGTGGTAAGCTCCTTTGTTTTCGGGTCCTTCTTGTACCGGGCCCTGACAAAGTTCCTGGTCTGCTTGTCACCGTATTTATCGAAGAGGCGCGGTAGGCCTTGCTCGGCACGGTCCGCCTCCTCCTTGTCCCATATAGGCTCCGCCACTCTGTAACCGCCGGGACCGAGTGTGTGTTCCCCTAAGTTAAGCTCCCGCATTTCTTTCCCCCACTTACTTGATTCGGAGTTTGCGGTGCTCGAGCAATTGATCTTGAAGTCGTTGTAGTCATCTTCGGTGATCGAAGGATTTTTCTCCTTGATCTTCTCATAACTCTCACCTTTCTCGATCATTCTCTTCACATTGCTTTTCCAAGTAGACAGGGCCTTGCTCATCTTCGTGAGGGCAACATTGTTCACTTTATTCCCTTTGAGGCTTGTGTTTTCAAATTCAGCGGGGAACTTGTATCGTTCGTGCAGCTTCGTTAAGAGGAGGTTGCGCAAATTCCCTCGGTCAGGATGCCTCAGGTTCTCGGTGTTGATCGAGACGGTGCTCCGGAGAATGCACCCGAGCTGAAGCGAGTACCCCTTGACTATTCGTTCGGGCGCCGTTGGATTCCCGTCGGAGTCCACTTGAGTAACTTCCTCCTTGAGGGTGCGGAGCACGGTCGGGCGCCGGTCCTTCCGTTGCCTCTTCGGTTGGCTGCCATCTGTGCGTGCGCCGCCATCATCAGTGGTGGCATCCTCGGCGGCACCATCAGTGGTGGCATCCTCGGCGGCACCATCAGTGGTGGCATCAGTGGGGTCATCCTCGGCGGTACCATCAGTGGTCTCAGGATCGGTGGGGAAGGCGGCGTCCTCATACAAGTGAGGTTGTTCCTCCATCTCCTGGGACAGCATCCAGAATGGCTTGATGCTCCAACCCCCGGCCTCATCGTTGTTGGCCATGTTTCTCTCTAAATAGGAACAAAGTTTGGTCAAAAAGTTGGTTATTGTCAAGGAACAAGATCATGGTCTCATCATTTAGGGTTTGTCGACACCGAGGCATCCTAAAAGCTAAGCTTTTATCATTGAGGGTTTTTCGACGCCGAGGCACCCTAAAAGCCTAAGCTTTCATCATTTCGGTTTTTATCGACACCGAGGCACCCTAAAAGCCATGCATTAGTCACAAGTATGCCGGGGCACTTGATCCTACTTAATTAACTACTAAGATACCCTGGCCCATGCATTAGTCACAAGTACCCCATATGTCCTATTTTTAGCAAAGTCATGCTAAAATTCACGGAAAATTTTAGCATGACCTTTGCTGAAAATAGGACATATGGAGTACCCGAATTTGCCGGAACGGAAGTTAATCGACATTCCGGCAAACTCAAGGGCCTCTCGGGTGGACAAGGCAAAAAAGGCCTCCATCACAACATGGAAAATACACCAAGCAGTATCATCTCCAAGCAGTATCATCTCCAAGCAGTATCATCTCCAAGCAGTATCATATTTGTAATGACTGAAAATATTAGCTACCAGGAGTAAGTAACTAACTAAATACACTTCTATAACAAAATAAATCAGAAACTTAGTTTTCAGTGTAATGAAACTAATTTGGCGTTGTAGGTCTTGATATATTTTTCTTATGGACTTGGTTACAGAGTACAAACTTAACTTGAGAATGACAGTGTTCAAAATAGTCAATGAAAAATTCATCAGTACTGAACATAATTAACAGAAGTTATTTTGATGGTATATAAGAATATTTATGGAACAAACAACATGAAGATAGCTGCAATCTTAAACAAAAATCAAAGCACACTTGTCTGTAAAAAGCTAACAAACTATGTGATGCTTCCAGCTAATATGTTCAGAGAACAGGAGCATGAGAAAAAATAACAGAAACTATATGATTTAACTGGTTTCAAAACATGAAGTCCTAAAAGCTCTTGTTTTTGACTTTGCATCCACTGATAAAGAAGAATCAGAGTAGTGAGCAAGACTGTAAATGTTCTGAAAATTAAAAGAAAAGAGAGATTGCATGTTCATCTTAGCTGCAGTCCTGATCGTGAGAAGTACATCCTATACGTTTTACCAAGGGAACAGTAGGGATAACAGAAAGTCACTGTTGTCACTGTCCTAGTGAAGAATTTTGTGCTATCTACCTTCTTGGTTTACCCCCTAGTGCTTCGATACATATGCAATTACACAACTGAACAGTAGTATGCTGGTTTTACTTACATGAACAGTAGCTTAGTACTGATAGAAAAAGAAGAGTTTCTTCTACTAGAGGATCTTTGTTTGATGGACTCGTTTGCTGAATATTTGACTGCAGTATAGTGTAACTTTTCAAATTTCACATGATAGTTGGTAATGAGAAACATCTCGTTGGGAAAGATAAAATTGGGTGCACAAGGCATGCTCTGGTTCTAAAGTGATAGTTTAGTGATACTGCTTGTGCAAATTAGTCTTAACTTAGTATGCTCCGGAATGGAAAGTTCTTAGGAACCCCAATGTTTCATTGTCCAATGTAGGTGCACTATAAGCTTGAGCTACTGGGTGAAACACTATTCCTTGCTGTCAACATCATTGATAGATCAATGCATAGAAAACCATGTCTCAAATTTTCTCTTAAATGGAACATGCAAGTTTCTCAACTGTTGAGTGAAGCTTTCCTTCAAAATAATTATAAATACTACAGGAAGGATAGTAAGACAATGACAGTTCATTGGAATATAGATTTTGAGAGGACATATATGGGTTTAGCTCTCTGTAATTACATATTACTTTCCTTGCTGATGCTATTGCTCACGTTGTAAAACTGGCCTACATTGCACACATGGTTTCCAGCAAAGAAAACAGTTTGATGATTTATCAACTAAATGAAAATATTATCGCTCGTGTGCTCAAGTAATATTTTAGTGCTTAAAACTATAAAGGAACTATAAAGGAACCTTTTAAGAAAATAAATAAAGATCCTTTTTGGTCTAAAATATACAACTCCCAACTTGACTTTTACTTCTGCTATGTGCATGTTCATCCCGCTGAGTGAAGTGATGGATGGTTTCAAGCAAAGAAAACAGTGTCATGTTGTACTTGTACATACTGGAACTGTAGGCAAAACAAAGTGATGGATGGTCTACAAGATGATCTGGATGAATTCATCTCCAGGGTAAATGAGCCAACCAGTGTGCATGCCGTTTGGTTGGAAATAAAATTGCCTTGAAAATGTATAACTTGCTATTTGCGACATTCCCACTACATGAGGTTCACATATATAATCGTCTATTTTTTTAGTTTGTGATCAATCAAAATGCTTAGAGTTTTTTAAAGCACCATCAATAATCTCTATTTATATAGAGATAAGTAATGAAAACAATAGCATTCAACAACTTTAAACCTAACTCTCAGTAGCTGCCTGCAAATGTGGTGGAGGGAGAGGAAGGAGGAGGCCGGAGGGGGAGGGAGAGGTGGGGCAGTACCTGAGGAGGCGGAGGAGGCCGGAGGGGACAAGGAGGAGGTCGGAGCGGCGTGGCGGTGGCGCGGACGAGGAGGAGGGCGAGGACGAGGACGACGGGGCGGCGGTGGCGCGGACGACGTCGAGGGGTGAGGAGGAGGTCGGGGCAGCGGCGTCGGGAGAGGAGAGGGGAAGGGGCAGCGGCGTCGGGGCGTCGGGGCGGAGACGAGGACGACGGGGCGGCGTCGAGGCGGCGGGGCAGCGGCGTCGGGAGAGGAGAGGGGAAGGGGATCGAGGGCGAGGGCGAGGGAGAGAGAGGGGATAGGTTTGGGCCGGGGATAGGCGAGGGCGAGGGCACAATACTAATGGCGCACCACCCCTCGGTGCGCCATAAGTACATCCATACTAATGGCGCACCTCACCCTGGTGCGCCATTAGTATTGTTTTTTTATATCTGCTCGAGCCAACAGGTTATCTTCCACCTGACCTGGTCCACACCAAGTTCCCTCTACTAGCTCGACTGGTCAGCAGCTAGTTCTCACACCAGGAGGTCCTGGGTTCGATTCCCAGGCTCCACAATTTTTTTATGCATTTAAAATGCTGTTTCATATTTATTTGTGTTTAAATATGTTCAAACTTGTTTAAATCATAACAGTAATATTTTTTATAAGACAGTAATATATTTTTTTAAATATCATCAAACAGTAATGCCGGTGGAGCGGGGGAGGGTGCGCGGGGTGCGGGGGGCCGGTGGACCGGGGGGTGCTCGGCGGCGAGGGGGACCGGATCTGGCGAGGTGGGATAGCGATCGAGATGGAGGGGGATCGAGATCGAGTGTCCATGAAATTTAAAAATATTCATGATAGTTCAAAAAGTGCCCATGAAATACAATCGAGAAATGAAGGCTACAATTTAAATACAATCGATCTCTTAGCTAGCTATCTGTTCACAATCTTCTTGCCCTTCTTTTTCGCAAATGGAGTTCTTCTGTGGAACGGACGTCCTTTAGGTAGGGTGGTGTATGCTGGTACTTCATCATCGTCGTCATGTTCGATTCTCGGGTCGCCGTACTTGTCGAAGTCTTGCTCATTGGCTACTCCATCCATTCCGATGATCTTCCTTTTGCCTCTCCTCACGACAACACGACTGGGCTTTGACGGGTCGGTAATGAAGAAGCATTGGTCCACTTGGGAAGCCAGTACCCATGGCTCATTTTTCGCGGTGACGTTTGCGCCTGCGGTCTTGGATTTGGCTTCGGGTATAACCATGGTGGTGAAATACCGGTCTTCTTTTAGGACGTTCTTGGCCCATCTGACACGGAACATCGGGACCTTCTCTCCAGCGTAGCTCAGCTCCCAGATCTCCTCGATCCTTCCGTAGTATCTGTCCTTGTCATTACCGGTGTAGGATTCCATCGTTACCCCGGAGTTCTGATAACCATCGCTCTTCATGTCCTTGGCCTCGGTGTAGAATGTGTAGCCGTTGATATCGTACGCCTCATAGGTCATCAGGTTGTGCTCGGCGCCCTGTGACAAGGCGAATATGATTTGTTCTTCCGCGGAAGAATCCTCATGTAAAGGGTACGACAGAAGCTTCTGCTTGAACCAACGCGTGAAACATGAGTTGTGCTCTTTGAGTATATCTCCATCCGTCCTCTGTTGGCCTCGGTCATTGTACGTCTTCTTAATAAAGGTTTTGTGCTCTACCACCCAAGGATCGACCACGTCTATGTGTTGTAGCGCGACTAGGTTTGCTCTTTCAAAGTCGGCGAGTCGACCCTCGAAGTCGACATGCATTTCGCGGCGACCCTCACGGTGACCCCATCCAGCGAGCCTGCCGAGGTGCCTGTTGACGGGCAGACCAACGGGGTTCTCGATGCCTAGATAATTCATGCAGTAGGAGATGCACTCTTCGGTCAGAAAGCCCCTGGCTATGCTTCCCTCTGGACGTGACATGTTGCGAACGTATCCTTTGATGACACCATTCATCCTTTCGAACGGCATCATGCTGTGCAGGAATGTCGGCCCGAGTTGGATGATATCGTCCACGATATGGACCAGCAGATGCACCATAACGTCGAAGAATGCGGGCGGGAAGTACATCTCAAGCTCGCATAGTATCACCACGATCTCTTCCTGTAGCCTTCTGAGTTGCCTCACGCCAACAGACTTCCGAGAGATGCGTCGAAAAAGCTTCATAGGCCAAATAGCGTTTCACGGACGTGCGCGTCCATGATCCCACGGATTGCAACTGGAAGTATCTGCATCATCAGCACGTGACAGTCGTGAGACTTCATCCCGCTGAACTTCAGCTTCGCTAGGTCTAGGTATCTGCTTATCTTCCCCGCGTAACCGTAAGGAAGTTTTACTCCTACGAGGCAGGTGAAAAACTGCTCGATCTCCTCCTGACTTAGAGTGAAGCACGCGGGAGGGTAGTAATTTCCGGTCTTCTTGGCCTTTTTGCCTTTGCGACGACTTTCCGTGTCCTGCTTCGCCTCATCATCATCATCATCATCATCATCATATATAGCGTGAAGCTCCTGCCTGATGCCCATTGATTTCAAGTCTGCCCTTGCTTTCGGCCCATCTTTGGTCCTCTCTGGCATGTTGAGCAGGGTACCAAGCAGACTCTCGCACATGTTCTTCGTGATATGCATGACATCAAGGCTGTGAGGCACACGGTGGATCTTCCAGTACGGCAAGTCCCAGAAAACAGACCTCGTTTTCCATACCTTCAGCAGCGGCTCTGGCGCCTTTCGCTTATTTCCCGGCTCTGGCGCCTTTTGCTTCTTTCCCGGCAGTGGGCAGTCTTTCCAATTTTTCAACAGCTCGTCTATTTCCTCGCCGCTCCTCGTACGCGGGCGTCCTCGGGGTTCGGTTTCACCATCGAATAGATCCTTGCGTTTTCTCCACGGGTCATCGTCGCAAAGCCACCTTCGATGTCCCATGAACACGGTTTTCGAAGACCCGGGATCTCTATCTAGCTGGCGATACATTGTGTCATCCATGCACCTGACGCATCCAGAAAATCCGTGGACCACCTGCCCTGCGAGATATCCGTAACCAAGATAGTCGTGCACCGTCGTGAGCAGCGCGGCTCTCATAGGGAAATATTCTTTCTCTGCGGCGTCCCACGTATTGGCTGGCGTTTTCCACATCGTGTCTAGCTCCTCTTTCAGCAGCCCCAGATATAGATTGATGTCGTTCCCTGGTTGTTTCGGTCCTTCGATTAGCATACTCATGTGAATGTACTTCCTCTTCATGCACAACCAGGGGGGAAGGTTGTACATCCACACAAACACAGGCCAGGTGCTATGTGTGCTTCTCTGGCTGCCAAACGGATTGACTCCATCGGTGCTCGCGCCCAGCACGATGTTCCTTGGATCGTTCCCAAATTCTAGGTCTTCGAAGTTCAACGCTTGCCACTGGCTCGCATCCTTAGGGTGACTCAGCATCTTGTCTTTTTTATCTATCTCCGGATCATTTGCGTCATCTTCTCGCTTCTTCTCCTCCCTATCCGCGTGCCAACGCAGGAGCTTTGCTACCTTAGGGTCCGCGAAATACCGCTGCAGACGAGGAGTGATCGGAAAGTACCACACCACTTTTCGAGGAGCTTTCTTCCTCTTCTTGTATCGAGTGACGCCGCACACCGGACATATGGTAGACTCCGCGTGCTCGTCCCGATAAATGATGCAATTGTTCATGCACACATGGTATTTCACGTGCGGTAAATCCAGAGGACACACGATTTTCTTCGCCTCCTCCAAACTGGTCGGGCACTTGTTCCCCTTGGGAAGACGTTCGTGCCAGAATGACATGTTCTCGTCGAAGCATGCGTCGGTCATTTTGTGTTTTACCTTCATCTCCAGAGCCATGAGCGTTACTTTCAGGCGGGTATCCTCGGGCCTGCATCCTTCATACAATGGAGTAACCGCGTCTAACTCAAGTTGATCCATCTTGGCTTTCTCTCGGGCGGCAGCTCTTGCGTTATCCGTCTGCTTGAGAAGCAGCTCTTGAATATGAGGGTCCTGCACCCAGCCCATCGATGGTCCAGCGTCGTCTGCTCCGCCGGCATCATCATCTTCATGATCATGCCCGTCGTCTGCTCCGGCATCTTCCTCATCATCATGTCCTGCATCTTCTACATGATGACTGTGTACAGCATCACCGTCGTGATCATCTCCTGGGGATTCTTCGTCTTCTCGCCCGCCCGAGCCGCGGTGGTTGTCTTGCTGCCCTTCCTCATTTCTTGCCCAGCCCCCATGGACGACTTCGTAGTCATCTTCATCACCTTGCCACCGATAGCCATCCATGAAACCATGCAAGAGCAGGTGGTCCCGCACCTGCCAGGATTCCGGGTCCGCAATAAGGCTCTTCAGCTTGCATCTTCGACACGGACATCTTATCTCCGTCTCGTTCTTTTGAAGCATCTCGGCCTTCGCGGACCTCAAAAACCTATTCACGATGCCTTCGGTCATCATGTGCACCATGGTTGCCTGCGGGGTAGAGCAAAACGATATTTTAGAACCAAGAAAAAATTTGGCATGACTTTCCCTAAAAATAGGACCAAAAAGAATGCTTAATGCCAAAATTCTCGCCAAAACGGAAATGAATCAACATTCCGGCAAAATATTGGCAACTATCGCATTTCAAATACCGGTACACCTCCAAACACAAACACATATGCAACACCACAAACATATGCAACACCACGAACATACATAGATCTAGCTAGGCCATAAAAAGTGCATGTGCACATTGTTGTAGGGAGAACAACATAAATATAGCTTCCCCCCTTACTTACCTATCAAAACAAGGTAATTTAACCACTTAAATTGAATGAATCTATGGTGGAAATGAGGTGAAAAAGAGGAGGCACCCGAGACAAGGAGGAGGTGGAGAGAATGAAGTGGGGAGAAAGTGAGTGTGGGTAGGAGAGGCTGTCCAAAATATCTTGTTGCTGCCCACTTACTAATGGCGCACCAACACTAAATGCGCCATTAGTAATCCAGGTTACTAATGGCGCACCTTCTGGTGGTGCGCCATTAGTATGTTTGGACAGGCGCACTAGTTAAAAAAAACTTTTGATACTAATGGCGCACCCTGGGCCAGGTGCGCCATTACTAGTTACAACTAGTAATGGCGCACCTGGCCCAGGGTGCGCCATTAGTATGTTTGGACAGGCGCACTAGTTAATTTTTTTTTATACTAATGGCGCACCCTGTGCAGGTGCGCCATTACTAGTTACAACTAGTAATGGCGCACTGTGTCTGGATGCGCCTTTAGTATGTTTGGACAGGCGCACTAGTTAAATTTTTTTTTGATACTAATGGCGCACCCTGTGCCAGGTGCGCCATTACTAGTTACAACTAGTAATGGCGCACTGTGTCCGGATGCGCCATTAGTATGTTTGGACAGGCGCACTAGTTAAATATTTTTTGATACTAATGGCGCACCCTGCGCCTGGTGCGCCATTAGTAGTTTCAACTCTAATGGCGTATCAGAAGGTGGTGCGCCATTAGTATATACTAATGGCGCACCGCTTTTCTGGTGCGCCATTAGTGTCAATCCCATCTATAGCCCTTTTTCTAGTAGTGTAAGTCTTTCATTGAAAAACTTTTCTTCAATGAGTCTTTTATTTCGCTAAGAAAATTCACGTCATTTCCAATCAACAATATGTCATCCACATACAAGATTAGAAATGCTTTTGCGCTCCCACTAAACTTCTTGTAAACACAAGATTCTTCGTCATTCCTGATGAAGCCAAACTCTTTGACCACTTCATCAAAACGAATGTTCCAGCTCCTTGATGCTTGCTTCAGACCATAAATGGCTTTCTGAAGTTTGCATACCTTTCCAGCATCCTCATGAATGACAAAACCTTCTGGCTGTATCATGTATACATCCTCTTTGAGGTTTCCATTTAGGAAAGCCATTTTGACATCCATCTGCCATATTTCATAGTCGAAATAAGCAGCAATTGCTAGCAATATCCGAACAGACCTAAGCATACCTACTGGCGAGAAAGTCTCGTCGTAGTCCACTCCTGGAACTTGTGTGAACCCTTTCGCGACAAGTCTAGCTTTGTGGATAGTAATGTTACCATCCGCGTCCGTCTTTCTTTTGAAAATCCATTTACAACCAATGGGCTTTACGCCTTATGGAAGTTCTTCCAAGTTCCAAACTTGGTTTTCGTACATGGATTCCATTTCGGATCTCATGGCTTTGTGCCATTCTTTTGAGCTGGGCCCCGCCATCGCTTCCTTGTAGTGCGCAGGTTCATCGTCTTCAAGAATGAAGATTTCGTTATGAAACCACTCAGGTGGCTGGATAGCCCTACCTGATCTGCGCGGTTCAGTTACAACGTTGTCTGAAGTCTCCGCATCACATGCGACAACTTCCGGCTCGGTTGTAGGGATAATTAGAGGAATTTCTTCCGGTTCCTTAGCCATATCAACGGTTGCCGAAGATTCACTAATCTCATTAAGTTGTACTGTCCTCCCACTCACTTCTTTAGTGAGAAACTCTTTCTCAAGAAAGACTCCATGTTTTGCAACAAACACTTTGTTCTCGGAGGCGTGGTAGAAAGAATACCCAACTGTCTCCTTGGGATAACCTACAAAGTAACATTTGTCTGATCTGGGATCAAGTTTGCTTGGCTGTAAACGCTTTACATAAGCTTCACAACCCCAAATTTTGAAAAACGACAGGTCGGGTTTCTTCCCGTGCCACATCTCATGTGGCGCCGTCTCAACAGATTTAGACGGTGCTTTGTTTAGTGTGTGAGAAGCAGTAAGTAGTGCGTCACCCCAAAAAGATATTGGAAGATTTGTAAGAGACATCATTGACCTTACCATGTCCAACAAGGTTCGGTTACGTCGTTCCGATACTCCATTTCTCTGTGGAGTTCCGGGAGGCGTAAGCTGTGAAACGATTCCACGATCACTCAGATGTTGGCCAAACTCATGACTAAGATATTCGCCTCCGCGATCAGACCGCAGAAACTTAATCTTTTTGTTACGATGATTTTCTACCTCATTCTGAAATTCTTTGAACTTTTCAAAGGTTTCCGATTTATGCTTCATTAAGTAGATATAGCCATACCTACTCAAATCATCAGTAAAAGTCACGAAGTAAAAATATCCACCCCGTGCGCCTGTGTTCATTGGACCACATACATCACTATGTATTATTTCCAATAATTCACCCGCCCGTTCAGGATGACCCGTTAACGGCGTCTTGGTCATTTTCCCCATCAGGCAAGCTTCACATGTGTCAAATGATTCAAAATCAAGGGATGGTAAAACTCCATCTTTATGGAGTCTTTGCATGCGTTTCTTACCGATGTGGCCAAGGCGACAGTGCCACATGAAAGTGGTGGTGGTATCAGCCTTCTTAAGGCGTTTAGCATTCACGTTAAAGACATCATTTCCACATTCAAGATTTAGTATGAAAAGGCCCCCAACAATGGGTGCAAATCCATAAAACATATCCTTACAATAAAGTGAACAACCATTGTTCTCAGACTTGTACGAATACCCATCGTGTACCAAACATGATCCGGAGATAATGTTTCTACACAACAGTGGAACAAAATAACAGTTACTTAGTTCTAAGATAAATCCTGAAGGGAGACGTAGAGGCATAATGCCGACGGCTTGAGCGGCGATCCCAGCGCCGTTCCCGACGCGCATCACGACTTCATTCTTTGCTAGCTTGCGCACCTTCTGAAGTCTCTGTATCGAGTTGCAAATGTGAGCAACCGATCCGGTATCAAATACCCAAGACTTAGAGTTTTCACTAGCAAGCAAAACGTCAATGACATTAACTTGTATAACAATTATACCTTTTCCGGTTTTCCCGGTCTTCTTATCTTCCAGATACTTCTTGCAGTTTCTCTTCCAGTGTCCTGTGCCCTTGCAGTAGAATCACTCAGTTTCATTCTTGGCTCCGCCCTTAGAGTTGCTTTGGGAGCCGGTCTTACCGGTGCCCTTGCCCTTCTTTGGCTTGCCTTTCTTCTTTTTGAAACTGGCGGTTTTATTCACAAGCAACACTTGCTTGCGATTTTTCCGCAGTCCTCCTTCTGTAGTTTTCAGCATGGCGAGCACTTCTTCCGGCGTCTTCTCCATCTCTGTCATGTTGTAGTTCATGACAAAACCATCGTAAGACGTGGGGAGTGAAGAAAGCAACATGTCCATCATATGGCCAGGTGGAAGTGGAAATTCTAGGGCTTTAAGCCTTTCAGAATAGCCAATCATTTTGACCACGTGTTCGCCAACTGAACTACCCTCAGCCATCTTGCAATCCATCAAAGCCTTCATGATATCATATCGTTCAGACTTTGCGGTTTCCTTGTACAGAGCATCCAATTCCCGGATCATATTACGGGCTTTATGGAATTCAAAACGTTTTTGAAGCCCTAGACTCATGCAAGCTAGCATGAGGCACTGCACTAAGTTGTGATAATCATCCTTAGTGGCCCAGACATTTTGTTCATCTACCGGTGCATCTGGCGCCGGTTTAGCTGGAAGAGCAGGTTCAAGCACGTACAATTTCTTAGCGCTCCTGAGGACAATCCTCAGGTTACGGACCCAGTCCGCATAGTTGTTTCCAGTCGTAGCTAACTTCTCTTTCTCTAACATCGGCCTAAGTTGAACGCGGTGTTGCGAGCCATTTGATCTACAACGAAAACACAAGTTTCACTTAGACTTTGTTTATAATGAAATTTGCACTAGTGAATAAACATTTTATTCTAAAGTGCACTCCCACTCAAATCAATATCTCTCAAAATTGATTATGAGTGATTCAAGATCCATGTCTTGATTGTTCGCCATTGGTGTAACACCACTGATGACGAAAATCTTAACCGGTAGGCCAACTTGCCAATCACATCACTATGTGACTCTTGTTCATCTTTCGACGCGTGTGTTCCGAGCTCATGACGGTCATGCCTGAACGTCAAGACAACCAAGTGATCTCGCTGCGAGGTCTCAACTCACCCGCCTCACACTTCGCTAATCGTTCGTACCCGTGTGACACGGCACACCCCGAAAAGATAGGTGCCGTGACGGTGCTACACTTGGGAGAACACTATCTACTTGATATCTTTAAGTGAGAGATCACCCTAATAAAAGCGAGTACCGCGCAATCAAGAAGGGTGCATCATAGGGGATAAACATCTCAGGCAATTCATAATTAGCATGATATGGTATAGCCCTTTCTGACGGAGAAGTCTTTCAATTCTTCGTCTTCGGCATTTGCTGCGGTGTTCACCTTCGCGAAGATTGCCACCACCTTGTCGATGCACCAGATAATATTGCTATCTCTATAGCTAATAAAATAAGTGCATTACTTAAGGTTGACACGCAGGTCATTAAAGTGCAATCATATGGCTCCAGCCATCATGCAGAATCATGACACGCAGGTCATGTTAGTTACATCATATAGTCATCTCATACATAATCAAATTGAATATGAGCATTGCTATACCACATCACATGCACATCCTGCAAAACCAAGTTAGACGCCTCTAATCGGTTTATGCAAAATTTTATTTTACGTGGCTTCTAAGGTTTTGAGTTAAACCGCAGCTACCAATGTTTTATCATCAAGTATGATTATTCAAATTGCTAGATTAACATCTCGGGGTGTATGAAACACGAGATAATTAAATCTCGAGCCCCATACTAAACTTCGTCATACGCATGACCCCCGTGCAGATCATATCTGCAATGCCCTTTCATCTGCGAATTTCATCTTTCTTTTGACTATGGCAGAACCCAAAGAACTGATAGCACTTCCATGATCAATCAGGATCACGGATTGCCAGAACTTTGTCAAATTCCACCATGCTGTCTCGAGATTGAGCAAACGCAAATTCTAGGGAAGCAACAAGAACGTCGGGTAACAGATTTCATCTGTCACCCGCATAAATAATTTTCAGCAATAGATCTCATCTACTCCAAAATTATATTATGCAATACCCATACATCTCCATGTATTCTAGATCGTAACCTGCATCTACGCATAGCCTGGCTCTTGATGCCACTGTAGGGGAACGCGACAGAAAACGAAACTTTTTGGTATAGCGAGCACGCCCAGGACCACTATGGAGACTGCATACAAGGTTTGATCTGATCCGTACCGACTCGAAGCGCAGCGGAAGAAGAGTCGGTGTAGATCCCCGCAGCTAGGATTTACAACCTCCCAACCGCGAGGATGTACTCCTTCTCCGGACAGCCCTTCGAGAGGTGGTCGGACAGTCCCCCGGACAATGTCGCGGACAGCCCTTCGGGAGGACCCTCGAAACTCGGACGGAGACTCGGATAGCCCTTCGGGAGGACACTCAAACAGCCCCTCGGGCAAAAGATCGAAACTACAATCTCTCTACAGGGTTGCACACATACGGTGTCAGCTATCCGGCAGGGCTTCGCCGTCCAGAACTAGTTGCTGCCGGAACCCAGACAGCCTTACGGCTCTACGAAACTCTTTTCGTGGGAGGGAGAGAAGAAGCCAGATAATGCATGGCATGTGTATGAGAGCAAGGGATGAGCTTTGGGCTGCCCACTCCTCCTCTATTTATAGGAAAGCCAAGGGGTAGGGATGGCTCACAAAAACCCAAAATGCCCATGCAAATGTCACACATGAAGGGCATAATGGGGAGTGAAGTGGAGCTCCATGGAGCCCCACACATGTGGCCGGCCAACCCCCTTGGGGGACCCCCATGAGGAGCATACTTGGCCCCCAAGCCCTTCTAGAAGCCTTTTGGAGATATCCCAAAAGGTGACTCACCATAAAATATCCCAAAAAGCACTTTCACTATTCACGACGACATTTTTCAGCGTCTGTTCGAACTGAAAATATTTATGTGGGCTTAGAACATTTCCAGTACCCACCAAAATTATTTTCAACGCGATCCGAAACAATTCCGGTTTAGTGATTTTCATCTGTGAAAAGCATCTGAAGTGGCTCCGGCAGCTCTGGAACATTTCCGGTGTTTATCTCAGAAAATTCCAAAAAGCTTCCAGAATGATTCTGGCATCCTCCAAGATTTATCAGGCATGTGCCGAAACCAATTTGACTTAATGGTGTATCCCGAAACAACTTTTCGGTATCATCGAAACTTATCCGATGACCTCTCTCTGCGGTACGATTCCGCTGTCCAAAACTTTTCGGTGTCCGAAACTTTTTCGGTGATTTTCTCTCAGACTCCCTGTCTAGTATTCAACAGATAGATGACCCTTAAGCGTGTGACCCTACAGGTTCGGTGAAGTATAGACATGACCTGGAACCCCTTCCGATCAATGATCAACATCGGAGCCGTGGACACCCATATTGATCGCTATACCCACACGAATGAATATTTGAGTGAACCTCCAGTTGCAGTGAGCTATTCCTGTTTCTTCGCGATATGTCACAAACACCCGAGGTGAGATTTATTGCATGCCCATGGACGAACAATTTTTCCACCTTGCAAGTTACCTCGTTACCGGTTTTGTTCTCTTTTCTCGTTTCCGTGTTCCGGCATCCCAGTGATCAAATCACAATGTGTCTGGCCAGACGATGATGGATACCATTACACCGAGAGGGCCCGAGTATATCTCTCCATCGTCGGAGGAGCAAATCCCAATCTTGAGCTATCTTGTTACTTCCTATACTTTTCCGTGAACCCGAAAGCTGCCGTAATAGCCACCCAGTTACGGATGACGTTTAACAAACCCCAAAGTTCACGAAGCAAGCACGAAGGAACTTGATACTCTCATGGTCTAAGGAATTATGCAAACATTAACTATCTCAATGATATTAACCATAAACTTGTGACGAAGGTATCTCATAGCATAACATCAATCCGGGTTGATTCAACACAAGCGTTCTACCAATATTGTGCCCTCAAAATTGCCGGCATAGTCATGCCCATGATCAGGAAACAGGATCATCATGCAATACTTGAGCTAGTCTTAGAGGCATGACTAGGAATATATTTTACCGTTTATTATACCACACGTGCATATGAGTTCCCTCCGAGCCTCGTGGATATTGTAGACTCGAGAATCATTGCAGTTATAGCATGGATCATAAACATTCATTACAAACTTGGAGATACAAAATAACTGTTATTACTGCCTCTAGGGCATATCTCCTACACACCCTTCTGTGTAACTTTGACCTCATCACCCACGGGTAAACTTATGATCGAAATCATTCCACACACTTCATTTTTACAAAGCTTTTTGCCAATAAATGCCCATGATTTGTCCCTCTTCTAGCCTACGCGTGGCCAAACTAGCCGGGCGGGAAGCTTGCGCGGTAAACAACGCGGTAGCGTGGGAACAGGCTCACCGACGATACATTTGGTGCCTCTTCGAGCCCACACGTGCGGTGCAGAGTTGTCAAGCGTGCACTGGAATCCTCTGCTATGAACACCGTGACAAGACGTGACGATTACGGGCCGGCCGGCCCCCATTTATTACAGTGGCCATTTAACCCTTGTGTCTCTTCAACCTTTCGATCATGCCCCACCATTGCAAGAAGCACACCCACCACGAGAAATTCTTAGAGGGTATCCTACGCGGGTCCAATGGTGCTCCGAGCGGCTGCCGACGACGAGCAGCAGTTCACCATGCGTGCTGTGGTGGACACCCACAAAAGTTTCATGGATCTCTCGGTGGTGTACACCAACGACCCGGTCTGGGTGGAGCACTCCATCCACATCATGGAGCTGTTGCTTGCCGCGAAGAAGTACAAGGTGATCAGGTTCAACCTCGAGTACACCCGCACTCGTGCCGGGTCTCGTCCCAAGGTTGCCGTCGCCCAGATGGGCGTGCACCACCACGTCCTCGTCTACCACTACTGCCTGGCCACAAGGCCTTGCGAGCGTTTCGCCAGGTTTGTCAACAGCCCCCACTACATGTTCGCTATGGTGGACATCACGAACGATGTAAAGGTGCTCGAGAATTCGGGCATCGCCTGCGAGAATCTTGTCGACATCCAGGGCCAATACAAGATCTGGGGCAGCAAGGAGCATGAGAAGGACTCACTGGTTCACCTCATCGAGGCCATCATCGACCCCTACTACAGAGACTTGAAGGATTCGTGCAACAAGGACAAGCGTGCCTGGCACTTGGCCTGGATGGAGAAACTCGACAAAGCTCATGCCATGTACGCGGCCAAGGAGGCGTACACGAGCTACGACATGTACAGGCGGATCGTTGACATGAGGAAGTGCCTCCTTCCCCAAATCGGCCAGGGATCCAGCCGAAAGTAGAGCAATGGCAAGCGTCTATGCAACAATAAGTATGATTAGATCCTCGTTTCTCCTACTTTAGTATGCATGTAATTGCTTACTTTGGTGTGTGGAAATGTTATGTGTGTAGTCATTTGTGTAATTGTATGCTTAATTTGGTTATGCAATGCTGTCTTTTTAAGTATATATGTTGATGCTCTGTAGACAGAGCGTAGATGTTGTGTGAACAAAGAAAATCACATCGCACACGGACTAAACAATGGAACCCGTCGGTGATGTTTTCATCAATCACTCACAATTGTATACCAGCAATCGTTTGCTCACAACACACATGGCTTGTTAGCAGTAATCGTCTATGTTGTTATCGGTCTTCGCACACATTTCTGATTACAGACCTATTTGCCTCGTATCACACACATCTTGTTCATTTGAACCGTTTCTGTTCTCATGTATCAACGCAAACGGTTCATCCGAGTGAACCGCATGCCGTATATCGCACACACCTTTGATCTGGCTGACCGTTTCTTTTGTGTTGCCTAATCACAAACAGTTCATCCGAGTGAACCGTATGCTATACATCGCACACACCTTCATCTGGCTGCCCGTTTCTTTTGTTCCTCCACATCGCAAACAGTTAATTGAGCTGAACCGTACGCCCTGCACCGCACACGCAACTAAAATCTAAACCGTGTTTGATGCATCCTCCATCGCAAACGTTTTGCACCTTTTTTGATGGTTTTTTTACACCACTGTTTGCGATTATGGCATCACACACAGTTTCGTCGGAGGGTCTCTGATTGTAGTGTCGCGTTAGCAGCAACCTGCAGTAGTGTATTAGCTACACCCAATGCTCAAGTACGATCATAGTGCCCCTTAGTTGCTGCTTTATAAGAGAAGATGGAGACTCAAATAAAATTAAAATTGCATAAAGTAAATAGAAAGGCCCTTCGCAGAGGGAAGTAGGGATTTGTGGAGGTGCCAGAGCTCAAAGTGAAAAAGATAGAGATAAAAACATTTTGGGTGGCATGCTTTTCCTGTCAACGAAAATGATTGAGTAGTTCCCAATACTTTCCATGCTAGATATATCATAGGCGGTTCCCAAACAGAAAATAAAGTTTATTCCTTTTTCCACCATACTTTCACATTCCACGGCTAACCGAATCCACGGGTGCCGTCCATACCAACACTTTCCAAGGAATTTATTATTTGACAACATACATTAAATTCATTTTTCATTCGAGACTGGGCATCCCTAATACCTTTCCCGTACTCTCGTGCAATGACAACTGAATAAACACTCATCTTGAGAATAACACATCTAGCATGGAAAAATATCAGCCACCCCCTACCGTTTCATGAGCGGTACGAGCACACAAAAGATAAATTTATTTTGAAAATTAGAGATTGCACATACAAATTTGCTTAGAACGGCACGGAAATACCGCATATAGGTAGGTATAGTGGACTCATATGGAAAAACTTAGTTTAAGGATTTTGGATGCACAAGTAGTGATCGTACTTAGTGCAAGTGAAGGCTAGCAAAAGATTGGGAAGCATCCAACCAAGAAACGAAAAATCTCATAAGCGAGCATTAAGCATAACTAATACCAAATAATGCACCAAAAGTAGGATGTAATTTTATTGCATAACTATTGACTTTCGTGCTTTCATAGGGAATCACAAACCTTAACACCAATATCTTACTAAAGCATAATTACTCATCAACATGACTCACATATTATATCAACATATCGCAAAACTATTACAAGGAATCAAGTTTATTTTTCCCAATGATCTTCATGAAAGTTTTTATTATATCCCTCTTGAATATCTATCACTTTGGGACTAATTTCATATGTTGCTTTTGATAGCTCAAACAAATCTAAGTGAAGAACATGAGCATAAAAATTTTCTTCTCTCAAAATAATTTAAGTGAAGCAAGAGAGAATTTCTTAAAAAATTTACTAACTCTCAAATAAATCTAAGTGAAGCATGAGAGCATTTCTTCAAAAATACTAAAGCACACCATGCTCAAAAAGATATAAGTGAAGCACTAGAGCAATTCCATAGCTCATAAAGATTTAAGTGAAGCATAGAGAGCAATTCTAACAAGTCATAGCATAATTTTGGCTCCCTCAAATAGGTGTGTCCAGCAAGGATAGATGACACAAAATAAAAAGCAAAACAAGCAAAGACTCATATCATACAAGACGCTCCAAGCAAAACTCATGATATGTGACGAATAAAAATATAGCTCCAAGTAAAATACCGATGGTCGTTAGAAGAAAGAGGGGATGCCACTCGGGGCATCCCCAGGCTTAGGCTCTTCTTACTCCTTATTCCTTCATCCATCGTGATCTCACCCAAAACTTGAAAACTTCAATCACACAAAACTCAACAAAACCTTCGTGAGATCCGTTAGTATAACAAAGCAAATCACTACTATAAGTACTGTTGCAAACCCATTCATATTTTTGCATTATATCTACTGTATTCCAACTTTACTATAGCTTATACCCTCCAATATAAACCATAGATTCATCGAATTAAGCACACAACGCAAAGAAAACAGAATCTTTCAAAAATTGAAAAGTCTGTAGTAATCTGAATACTTCGTATACTTATGTAACTCCAAAAATTCTTCAAAATTAGGACAACGTAGGCAATTTGTATATACAATTTGTGTAAAAAATTCAGAGCAAAAGGAAGTTTCGGTTATTTACGAAAATTATTTCACTAAGCGCAAAAGTTTTTGTTTTTCAACAAGATCAAAGCAACTATCACCCAACATGATCCCAAAGGCTTTGCTTGGCACAAACACTAATTAAAACACAAAAAACACAATCATAACAGAGGCATAATTGTTAAAACACTCAAGAACATAAAGAAAAAGACAAAAATAAATTTTATTCATTGGGTTGCCTCCTAACAATCGCTATCGTTTTACGCCCCTAGCTAGGCATAATGCAAAGATATAAGTGTTGTCATCTTTAATTTCACTTCCCATGGAGGTGTTTTTGTCAAGTGGTTTTGCACACACAACATAAAACAGCTCATCCATAGAGACTTTAGCATTATCAAGTTTCTTATCATCACATCCCCTTTAATTTCTGGCAACAATCCAAGAATAGTGTTGATTAACATAATTGAAAACATGTTGGATTATGTCTAAAACAGGGACTTCCTTTTTAAGATTCTCACCAAAATTTTGATTATTTCCAAGCAAGTGTCTTAACATATAATCACTATTATAAAGGATCTCATCTATCACCGGTTTTTCATGGTTCATACCATAAAAATCAAAGATTTCTCTAGCTTCCCATATTATGTTGTCAAGTTCATTCATAAGAACGCGGGTGGCCAACTTTTTTGCTTTGGGATTCTTTATAATAGGTAACTCATAAAACAATGTTTGCAAGGTAGGATGACTACAGATGAATTTATTCTCAAGTTTCGGAACTAGTGCTGAAATAGCTTCTGCATAAGATTTTGTTCTTTTAAGTATAGGAGCATCATCAAGAGTTAAATTTCTGACACAATTGGAAAGTTCTTCGATATGTTCTTTCCCCATAATATTACCTTGCACCAAAACAAAAGATTTAGCATCCAGATTGCCAGATCATCCAATTTTAGGAGTTAGGCCATCATCTGTTTCTGCCATGCTAAAGTCACTCTGACAAATTCAAGCAAATAGGAGATCTGACGAGAAAATGGCGAACGAAAAAGAGGGCGAATAAAACGGCAAATTTTGTGAAGTGGGGGAGAGTAAAACAAGAGGCAAATGGCAAATAATGTAGATTGAAAGGAGATGAGATTTGTTATTAGGAACCTGGTACATGTTGATGATTTCTCCCCGGCAACAACGCCAGAAATTCCTTTTGATATCGGCTTGAACTACGTCGGTATTTCCCCAAAGAGGAAGGGATGATGTAGAACAACAACAGTAGGTATTTCCCTCAGTGATGAGACCAAGGTTATCAAACCAGTAGGAGAACCACGCAACACTATGTAAATGGTACCTGCACACAAAGGACAAATACTTGCAACCCGACATGTTAAAGGGGTTGTCAATCCCTTTCGGGTAACGGTGCCAGAAATTGTCAAGTTTACGGGATAAAATTGTGGTAGATTGCATAAATAGATCGCGAATAAAATAAGTGCAGCAAATTTAGCAAAGTATTTTTGGGTTTTTGGAAATATAGATCTGAAAATAAAAGCGAATAAAAATATATCTCGAAGGCAAATATGATAAAGAAGAGACCCGGGGGCCGTAGATTTCACTAGTGGCTTCTCTCAATAAAAATAGCATACGGTGGGTAAACAAAGTATTGTTGGGAAATTGATAGAACTTCAAATAATTATGACGATATCCAGGAAATAATCATTATATAGGCATCCCGTCCAAGATTAGAAGACCGACTCCTGCCTGCATCTACTACTATTACTCCACACATTGACTGCTATCCAGCATGCATCTAGTGTATTAAGTTCATGAAAAAACAGAGTAATGCAATAAGAACGATGACATGATGTAGACAAGATCTATTCATGTAGGAATTAGACCCCATCTTGTTATCCGTAATGGCAACGATACATACGTATCGGTTCCCCTTCTGTTACTAGGATCAAGCATCGTAAGATCGAACCCATCACAAAGCACCTCCTCCCATGGCAAGAAAAATCGATCTAGTCAGCCTAACTAAACCAAAGATTCAAAGAAGAAATACGAGGCTATAAGTAATCATGCATATAAGAGATCAAAAGACTCAAATAACTTTCATGGATAAAAACATAGATCTGATCATAAACTCAAAGTTCATCGGATCCCAACAAACACACCGCAAAAGAGTTACATCAAATAGATCTCCCAGGGACCATTGTATTGTGAATCAAATGAGAGAGAGGAAGCCATCTAGCTACGAACTACGGACTTGAAGGTCTACAATGAACTACTCACGCATCATCGGAGAGGCACCAATGAGGATGATGAACCCCTCAGTGATGGTTTCTAGATTGGATCTGTGGTTCTGGAACTTGCGGCGGCTGGAATTGATTTTTGTCGACTCCCCTAGGATTTCTGGAATATTGGGGTATTTATGGAGCAAAGGGGTGGTGCAGGAGGCGGACGAGGTGGGCACAACCCACCTGGGTGCGCCTGGTCCTCCAGGCACGCCCTGGTGGGGTGTGCTCCCCTCGGAGCCCCCCTCAGGTACTTTCTTGGCCCATCATGTGTCTTCTGGTCCAGAAAAAATCACCAAAAAGTTTCGCTGTGTTTGGACTCCATTTGGTATTGATTTCATGCGAAGTAAAAAACAAGCTAAAAACAACAACTGGCACTGGGCACTATGTCAATAGGTTAGTCCCAAGAAATGATATAAAGTTGCTATAAAATGATTGTAAAACATCCAAGAATGATAATATAGCAGCATGGAACAATCAAAAATTATATATACGTTGGAGACGTATCAGAGATCGACGTCGACGAGTGGAGGAGTGTCTTCCGCAATGACCCCGATGATGGCACCGGCCCGGACCCGGCTCGCGGCATGCCGTATCTGACGAGGAAGGATTGGCTCGACCTCCACTTCGACCGAAAGTAGTTTAGCTTAGTTTAAATTTATGTTTTATGTTCAGTTATGCAAAACTATCTATGTTTATGTTTGAATGCATGCTACTTTCCGTTGAACTTGCTTTGAACTTGATCAAATTGAAGTTTACAACGTTAAGTTTAGGGGATCGACTAGAAACGGCCAACAATTTCTGGAGTATATCTATATATCCACTAAGGGTTTTAGTCCTTTAACTTTTAAAGGATCGGCTAGAGATGGCCTTATGCCTTGTTTATTCCAGTTCTTCACAATGTGATGCTCTATATGTGCAACTATTTGCCGTGCAGTTCAATTTTTTTCAATAACAGTTTCAAGAATACCACTATGTATTATGATATTTGGTTGCTGTTAAGGATGTTGCAGTTAACATGCCTTTTCATTTTTTTAACAATAACTAGTGTACTTTAGACCTGCACAATACCAATTTGAATGGCTATTTGCTTGTTTTTAAATGTTATGCCTGATGCAGTTAACACACCTTTCCACTTCTTGTTTTGCTTAACTAGCATGCTTAAACCTGCACACTGAAGCTATCATTTGTAGATTATGTTGCCTACCATGGATATATTTGGTTGATGTTTATCATGTTGTGCTTAACATGGCTTTATATGTACTCATACAGGACAATATCGAGAACAATGTTGTTTTCCATCAAGGTTAGTTTCATCGCATTGCTTATATGTAGTCACTGTTCACGATATCGGTAGCTGGTACCATATATCCCGGGGGCTGATATGGGATTAATCATCGAATCGGACATTTCACTAAATATATCTGTAACCCATTTATCAGTAGGTTAACTAGGGCCATATTTAGTATATTTGAGGCTACATAGCAACATGCATTGTACTGAATGACTAAATATGCAATCCCAGGCTACATAGCAACAAGGAAGAGTGCTACCTTAATGTTCTGATGATGTCTAGATATACATGTAATAAGATCTTATATAATGGGATGGAGGCAGTGTTGTACTACATCATTTTGCAATTGTTGTTTAGCTTCTAATATTAACTTGGTGCTTTTAGGTACATATGTCATTGCCAAAGATCTACACTTCGACCCTTTCTGCATGTGGGGCAATGAGATATTCATGAACTAGCATCAAGTGAGGAAATAGATAAAGATTGTTATTAAAATGGGTCAAAAGATGTCAATAGTGAACTGCAGGATGGTAAGTAAGAACTCTATAGCCTTCTTTTTACTGCCCGTAATGAGTTGTGTTAGATGACAATGTCTGAATCTTTTTTCCTTTGTAGTGGATCCTGAAGCAGTTTACTCAATATTACCTCTCAAACTACATGATTGGCGGTCGGCCATCACAAGGGGTTGGAACTGAGTCGTGCGTGCCTTCTGCATCCAGGAGAGCACAATAGGGCCATTCCGCTTCACCTTATTCAACAACCAGAATGTTTGTCGCCTCTTTCTTTACCATCTGTAATAGGAAGACGCGTACAAGTATAGAACCCTGGTTCATCATTCTTTATTTGGTACTTATGTAATTCTTAAACATATGTACCTGTGAATCGAATAATGCATTGGTTGTTTGAACCTGATGAATATGAATAAAGCTATAACCTACTTTCAAGTTCAAATTAGGTACAATTTTAAATAGCAGCAATTAAATTAGGGTGAAATTATGGTGTGCATGTCATTACGGCGCAACGGTCTATAAAGCACAGCGTGTGTGATATACATCATAATCCGACACGGCTCACAGAGAGAAAACGTGTGTAACAATGCACACAGTTGCCGTTTGCAAAGCATGTGTGATGTCATACACTATCATAAACGGTGCGGAAAAACTAAATGTGTGCGATTGTCTACCTATCGTACACGGTTTACAATCATGAACTGTTTGTCATGTGCCAGGCCTCGTAAACGTAGAGCCAGTTTGGTACGTGCCTGGAATGTTCCTGGTTTTAGGTAAAACCACAAAACTACGACTGCGATGGCGATGCAAGCACAAACGAGTAGCAAGGATGAAGTGTTTAGGATATTTGAGATATCGGAAACAGTTATATGGGGACAACTGTATGCATCAAGGCTCTCTATCCCTGAAGGTTTCTGGGTTGTGTGGGAAGGACCACCCCTATCGCTCTGATGTCTACTACACAACCTTCCTCTTGTAGACGTTGTTGGGCCTCCAAGTGCAGAGGTTTGTAGGACAGTAGCAAATTTCCCTCAAGTGGATGACCTAAGATTTATCAATCCATGGGAGGCGTAGGATGAATATGGTCTCTCTCAAACAACCCTGCAACCAAATAGCAAAGAGTCTCTTGTGTCCCCAACACACCCAATACAATGGTAAATTGTATAGGTGCACTAGTTCGGCGAAGAGATGGTGATACAAGTGCAATATTGATGATAGATATAGGTTTTTGTAATCTGAAATTATAAAAACAGCAAGGTAACAAGTAATAAAAGTGAGCGAAAACGGTATTGCAATGCTAGGAAACAAGGCCTAGGGTTCATACTTTCACTAGTGCAAGTTCTCTCAACAATAATAACATAATTGGATCATATAACAATCCCTCAGCGTGCAACAAAGAGTCACTCCAAAGACATTAATAGCGGAGAACAAACGAAGAGATTATTGTAGGGTATGAAATCACCTCAAAATTATCCTTTCCTGTCAATCTATTCAAGAGTCCGTAGTAAAATAACATGAAGCTATTCTTTGCGTTCGATCTATCCTAGAGTACATACTAGAATAACACCTTAAGACACAAATCAACCAAAACCCTAATGTCACCTAGATACTGCAATGTCACCAAGTATCCATGGGTATGATTATACGGTATGCATCACACAATCTCAGATTCATCTATTCAACCAACACAAAGAACTTCAAAGAGTGCCCCAAAGTTTCTACCGGAGAGTCAAGACGAAAACGTGTGCCAACCCCTATGCATAAGTTCACAAGGACACAGAACCCGCAAGTTGATCACCAAAACATACATCAAGTAAATCACGTGAATATCCCATTGTCACCACAGATAAGCACATGCAAGACATACATCAAGTGTTCTCACATCCTTAAAGACTCAATCCGATAAGATAACTTCAAAGGGAAAACTCAATCCATTACAAGAGAGTAGAGGGGGAGAAACATCGTAAGATCCAACTATAATAGCAAAGCTTGCGATACATCAAGATCGTGCCATATCAAGAACACGAGAGAGAGATCAAACACATAGCTACTGGTACATACCCTCAGCCCTGAGGGTGAACTACTCCCTCCTCGTCATGGAGAGCGCCGGGATGATGAAGATGGCCACCGGTGATGGATCCCCACTCCGGCAGGGTGTCGGAACAGGGTCCCGATTGGTTTTTGGTGGCTATAGATGCTTGCGACGGCAGAACTCCCGATCTAGGTTTCTTTCTGCGGGTTTCTGTATTTATAGGAATTTTTGGCGTTGGTCTCACGTTAGGGGGTCTCTGAGTCATCCACGAGATAGGGGGACGCACCTAGGGGGTAGGGCGCGCCCTCCACCCTCGTGGATGGCTCGGGACTCTTCTTGCCCAACTCTTTTACTCTGGAGCTTCACGGGCAGCAACTCGCGTAACGCGCCGGCGGCGCCATTGATGTCTCCGGTGGAGGCGGCATTGGTGT
This sequence comes from Aegilops tauschii subsp. strangulata, assembly GCF_002575655.3. Classification (NCBI taxonomy): domain Eukaryota; kingdom Viridiplantae; phylum Streptophyta; class Magnoliopsida; order Poales; family Poaceae; genus Aegilops; species Aegilops tauschii. The sequence continues at coordinate 552,976,687 of NC_053041.3, read as the reverse complement.
CTCCCGCGGCGGCGCCGGCGTTGCAGCTTAATGCACCCGGGTGTGGGAAGAATACGCCGGCCGGCACCTCGGCAGCAAGCGGCCCCTCCATCACTTGCACGCCCGCCGTTGGCGGTTCCTCGACATTAGCCGAGCTCGACGCCATCACGATAACTAATTAAGCCTCTCGGCCGATGGCTTCATCTCCTTGCCTTTGACTGGGCATCCCTGACGCCCTACATGTTTTTGTAGGGCATCGCCAACGTTCCATGCACTCTCCTGCACTTCGTGGACGGCGAGTTGATTGATGTCGCCAAGGCCAGAATCGTTCAACCGGGCAACCGCATGTTCCACGGTAATCCGATGCCACCCAACGTGTATAGGGTTCAACTGGTTCGGGTGCTGTGGGGCTGCGACGACTTGTTACCTCCATTTTGACCCCCTGGGCTGACGAAGATGATGTGATGACCCTCAGCACCTGCTTAAGCTGGCCCCTGCTTTGGCCGAAGAGCCAGATTCGTTTGGGGGTGGGGACACCACCCCATAGACAACACCGCCAGTCGTGCCGGCGCCAAGCCATGGCAAGACCGCCGCAATGCTACCGGACATGCCGGACATGCATATGGCACAGGATCCGGATGACGACGACGACGGTACATTTACCAACGTCGATAAGTACTTCAACGAACATGGGTACGGTGATGAATTCTTGGGGCCTCCTTCTCAAGAACCCAACCCTGCAAAAGACGATCGCGATCTAGCTGGTACCGCGGAGAAACACAATTGCAACAGGCATCGTCTGGCGTTTAGTTCTCAGGAGACGCCTCCAGCTGCCACCTTCACCGAGCCTCAGATAGCCGAGGTGCGAAATATTATCAGCCCCAACACACTCAAGAAGGCGGTCTCTGAGCAGAACTCGATCCCATTACAGCAGAGAAGAAGGGATGGAAAAGATAGAATAACAAGGGTGCGAGCCAGCCGGCACCGAGTATGATCCGTGCTCAGGACGGGCCACCTTCACCTAAGGATATCTCGAGGAGGGTGCATGTGGCGGGTAGGCCAATGCTACCGACTAATCTGCTCAATGCTGCAACCGGTGCTATGTGGAGTCTGCATGACAGTGTTCTTTCTTTGGAGAAGCGGCGTCTCTTCGAGAATGATGTGGCATACCCGGTTTTCGTGGCCAAGGTGCCAGAGGGCAAGGGCTTTGTGGATAGCGCCATCGGGGGTATGATCGTCCTGCGGTTTGATGACATCTTCGCTATTTTTAACTTTCATCCGCTGCACTACACCTTCGTTCGGCTATTTTCGCTGAGTATGGAGATGCGGATCATTTGAGACAAGACCCCGGACATCGTGATAGTCGACCCCTTCTACATGCGTGCCAAGATCTTGGGCATTGCTGGGGACCGGCAAGTCGCGATTTCATACCTCGAAGGCGTCATTCTGGCAAACCCAGATAAGGATAACTTCCTCGTGCCTTACTTTCCCGAGTAAGTCATCCCCTCACCGCCCCGTAACATATGATTTCTTAGATTTCGATCGTTCTTTTTTTCTAACATTCCGTGTTTTTTGCAGTGACACACATTGCACACTCATCCTCTTAAGCCCGAAATATTCCATGGCCACGTATTTCGACTTGGACCGTCAGTCGAAGAAAGACTACACAAATATCAAGAAAGTTCTTGATGATGTTCACCCACAATACGACGTTCCCCTGCGTCAAGCAGCCGCCTGGCGGTTAGAAGGATGCCTACTATGCCCTCCATCACATGCGGGCGATCGTACGGGACCATAATCACCTTCTGCTACCAAATAATCTCAAAGATTGGGCCGCATGCTTGTCGGCAATCCAGGACGCGAACATCAGACAAGAATTCTTTCGCATCCAGTCGGAGTTTGCGGAAATAATCCATCAAGATGTCCTTCGTACCTAGGGGCGGTTCTACCTCAGATATCAACCGTCCAACAGTGAGATAGAAACAACGCTACAAATGCAGGCCGACAACGCCCGCGATTTCATGACCATCACGACAGACGGCGGCTTCATCCACGCTCCGGTCCCTGAGTCGAAAGTAGTGATGCTATGTAGTTCTGAAATATCGATTAGCTCATGTTGTAATTAAACTTTAATGAACTTGTATGTCTCTTTGGTTTGGACAGTCGTTCAACTTATATGTAATCGATGCTATTTATTAGTAGGACCATGAATCATGCTATTAATGTGTTTCTTTTCTCTTCGGATCCTTTTGTTGCATACTTATATATTGCTTATGTATTGTCTGTGAATTGCTACTAACGTTTTGTTTGTCTAGTGCATAGAGATGCCATCGTATGTCGTGTACAAGGGTAAGGTTCCCGGAGTCTACGACGACTGGGAGGAGTGTCGGAGATAGGTTCACCGTTTCAGCGGTAACAGTTACAAAGGGTACACCACTAGGGCGGAGGCGGAAGCTAGATACTCGCGCTATCTAGCGGGAGAGAGGAGGGAGCAGAGGAGGAACCAGATGAAGACCAGTTTCATCGCGATGATGCTCATCGTGATGACTGCAGCTCTCTTCTATGTAATGGTAGTTTAGATGATCGATATTGACTTGTAATGTGAAGACAAACTTGCTACTCGTGGTCTCGAGACTTGTAATGTTCTAACTTTCTTCGGTCTTTTGAATTCAAAGACTAATATGATGAATTGTATTCGGAGACTAATCTTCTATTGTATTCGATAAATCTGCTGTTTATATGTTGTGCTGTCTATATTCTGTGCAGTAATATATTTTGTAACCTGTGCAAATATCAGAAAAGAAAAAAAATTCCTAATATTCATACTAGTGGCGCACCACACTGCACTTTAGTGGCGCACTGCAATAAACACACTAGTGGCGCATTATCTAGAAGTGTGCCATTAGTAACCCAGAGCAAAAGGTAAATATGGCCCCCTGGGAGGCATAGTAATGGCGTACCGTTTGACATACTAATGGCGCACTCCCAGGTGCGCCGCTATTGTCTGGTATACGAATGGCGCACCAGGGGTGCGCCATTAGTACTAGTTACTAGTGGCGTGATGATAATGGTGCACCTGTAGTGCGCCATTAATGGCCAAAACAGGTGCGCCACTAATTAGCCTTTTCCTAGTAGTGGCAGATAAGAAGAATGGCAAAATAAACAAAGGTATATTCGATATACATGTTATTGATGTGTGCCTTACTAGTGCTCGTAATAGCCCCTGGGTATTTGATACCGGTTCAGTTGCTGAGATTAGTAACTCAAAACAAGAGTTTGCAGAATAAACGGAGACTAGTTAAGGGCGAGGTAACGATGTGTGTTGGAAGTGTTTCCAAGATTGATATGATCACCATCGCACAATTCCTCTACCTTCGGGATTAGTGTTGAGCCTAAAAGAATGTTATTTGGTGTTTGCATTGAGCATGAACATGATTATATCGCGTTTATTGCAATACGGTTATTTATTTAAGTTAGAGAATAATTGTTGTTATGTTTACATAAATAAAACCTTCTATGGTCATACACCCAATGTAAATGGTTTATTGAATCTTGATCGTAGTGATACACATATTCATAATATTGATGCCAAAAGATACAAAGTTGATAATGATAGTGCAACTTACTTGTGGGACTGCCGTTTAGGTCATATTGGTGTAAAGCGCATGAAAAAACTCCATGCGGATGGACTTTTGGAATCACTTGATTATGAATCATTTGATACTTGCAAACCAGACCTCATGGGTAAGATGACTAAAACTCCGGTCTCCGGAACAATGGAGCACGCTCATGACTTATTGAAAATAATACATACTGATGTATGCGGTCCGATGAGTATTGAAGCACGCGGTGATGTCTACTACGCAACCTTCTCCTTGTAGACGTTGTTGGGCCTCCAAGTGCAGAGGTTTGTAGGACAGTAGCAAATTTCCCTCAAGTGGATGGCCTAAGGTTTAACAATCCGTGGGAGGTGTAGGATGAAGATGGTCTCTCTCAAACAACCCTGCAACCAAATAATAAAGAGTCTCTTATGTCCCCAACACACCCAATACAATGGTAAATTGTATAGGTGCACTGGAAATCAACATAACTTGAGAAATGTGAAGCTACATGCACTTTGAAAACCAGCTAATGATCCAAAGCAGTTCAGATTATAAACACTAAATGATGCAAGCACCAAAAAACACAAAATGCAACATGGTGTACAAGGACTACAAACATGGTGTGTACCTGCTTGAATTATTCATTCTCTGGCTGAAAATATCGAAGTGTAATTGCACGTATAACCAGTGCGCAAACTGCATACCATCTTACCAGATTAACCATTCGACTTACCCATGCAGTGTGGGAAGAAAGAAGTATTGGGACTGCGTATCCAAGCAATTGATGCCATGGACTCCTCCGTACAACCTTGTAAGCGAAAAAGAAGTTGCAGTGTGCCTGTACAAAGAACTACGTAAGTTCAGTTACCTTCTTCTTAGAATTTTAGTTAGCCACTTATTGCAAAATTGTTCAATTACGTTGCTTGGCTTAATTTAGTTTGGTACTGATTACATAATGGCACAACCTGTTAATCATATTGTAGACTGCGCCTATCTATGTGTTTGATACTTACTATTAAGAATTACCTGTTTGCCTTAACTTAAATATCTACTTGTTTGTTTAACTGCTTTCTGCTGCAACAACGGGTTACAATGATGTTAATAACTACTTTTCAGCATCCAATTGAAACTCTTTAATTCCTTGTTTGTTTAACTGGTTTGCTGTTATAACTCCCAGTTGAGATGTTTTGCTAACTTCAACTTTTCTGAATCCGATCGGAACTTTAATGGCAAAACAGGTTAGCCCAAGATCAAAGAGCGAGGTCCCCATGGACGTTGCATCATCCCACAGCAGTGGCACTGGCCCAATCGTGCATTATGAATTGCCAACTGCTGATGCTCTAGAGGCTAAACTAGTGGTAGAAAGAGATCCTGCTTCTGCACTTAGAGATGAAGTTGACATGTTGAGGAAGCAAACAGCACAATCACAAGCAGTACTCAAGACAACCATTAAATATTTGGTGGATTTCAAAATGAAGCAAGCTGAGACTGACCAGATTGTTAAGGTCCTGAATGAAAAAAGGAAATTAAATTCCTACTTGGTAAATCATAGGTGAAATGTTCTTTCCATAGTTGAGTAACCTTTGTGTTGTCTGTTCATGTAATCAATCAAACCATTTGTTTTAGTGTAGTGACCAGACCTCAGACGGTCAAGTCTCTGTGCATCAGTGTCATCCCTGGATCAGTAATGCTGACACGCACAGTACTCGAAGGATTTATAACAGAGAAGCAATCACACACTTATTACATCGAATGTCTCAAAAGAGAACTTATTACAATAAATATGGCTTAAGGCCATCTAATAACGATAACAGCGGAAGGTTCTATACTCAGTGATGCCGTTGGAGTTGACGGACTCACTTATCTTCCAAGCCTTCCGCTGTTATCGTTATTAGATGGCCTTAAGCCATATTTATTGTAATAAGTTCTCTTTTGAGACATTCGATGTAATAAGTGTGTGATTGCTACTCTGTTATAAATCCTTCGAGTACTGTGCGTGTCAGCATTACTGATCCAGGGATGACACTGATGCACAGAGACTTGACCGTCTGAGGTCTGGTCGCTACAAGATGGTATCAGAGCACACGCTGACTGTAGGACACGACCACTAAGCTTAAACCCTAGATCAATATTCTCTTCTCATTTCTGACTCCTCTCTAGTTTCCACTCTTTTAGGATGGCGGATGCCAGGAACAAGTTCATGCAACCAGATGAAATACACCCTTTGGACGCCACTTGAAGGAAGTCACTAGATACATGAACATTGGAATACCAAGCTTCACCAGAACCTACAACGTCACCCTACCAGAAGAGGAGCGTTGGATGATTCAAGTTCAAGTTCCAGGAAGGACGTTCATGCCCATCACCGAGCCCATAGAGTTTTCGTTTAATGCACCAACCTGGAGTCTAGGAAAGAGCATGGCAGCCCACATCACCATGGGACGCATTGGAGAAGTTTACCACAAGGAGCTTAAGGATACCATTTACTAGATTTGTGGGCGCCGGGGTGAGCAATGGGAGATGATCAGCACCAAGAAGGATAGATCAATTCCATCTTTCATCCAGGAGCAAAACCAACACATTCGTCGCCAGGAGAACCAAATGTGCACAGGCATGATAGATCTGAAGAAGGCATTGACCAAGATCACGGAGCTGGAGGAAGAACTCAAGTCTACGCGCGATGGATATGAGGAGGAGATCGCCACGTTGTTGGAGAAGAATGACGACCTGATAAAGAAGATCGGAGTATTCATGGGAGACCCAGCACCAGGAGGAGAAGACGATGATTGCGCTTGCCCGGATAACTACATCATCATCGACGACACCGACTCGGACCCCAGTGAAGATGACTTTGTTGATGAAGCTGGAGCAGATATCATGGAGTCTTCGACCAATCAAAATTTCTAGAAGACCACCATAATCAGTAGTAGTATTCCCCCATGTATATAGTATAGTCGGAGCACTTTGTGACGATAGTTAGATCGATTGTATGCCTTGTTTGAACTGATTTGAGTGATATTGATTGTGTTTGTCTCATGTGCATATGGGTAGTGTTTTCTCTCTAGACCTCATTCTATTCTAAATTCTCATCTTTTCTAAACCCATCAGATGCCTCCGAGACGCGAAAGCAGATTTGTTTTCCCACCGGAGATCACTCAGTTGATTCAGCAGCAGAAGGTCTTGATGCAAGCACTAGTACAGAACCAAGGCAACAACAACAACAACCCACCACCACCACCTGTTGATCACTTAACCCGTTTCTTGAGACTGAATCCGCCGGTGTATTACAGTAGCACCGAGCCGATTGTTGCAGATGATTGGCTCCGCAAAGTTGGAAGGGAGTTGACCACTGCAGGATGCACAGATGCGGAAAGAGTGCGTTTTGCCGCACATCAGCTTGATGGACCCGCAACATCATGGTGGGAGAATTACACAGCCACACACCCTATAGACACTGTCACATGGGACCAGTTCCAGCAAGCTTTTCGTACTGACCATGTTTTAGTAGGAGCTATGGCCATGAAGAAGCGTGAGTTTCGCAACCTATGCCAACAAAGGAGGACGCACCGTAGGCCAGTATGTGGAGGACTTTAGTAAACTAGCACATTATGCCCCAGATGCCGTTGCTACTGATGCAGCCAAGTAGGAGAAGTTTTTGGAAGGACTGAATGATGAGCTGAGCATGCAGTTGATGGTAGCAACCTTCAACAACTACCAAGAGTTGGTAGATAGAGCTCTCATGATTGAAGGGAAGCAGCAGCAGATTGAAAACTGCAAGAGGAAGTATGGACAAGGGAAGTACAATTCTGGAGCTCAGCAGAAGCCACGTTTTACCCCGAAATCGGGAGGACATTTTCAGCATACCCATGGAGGAGGTAGTTCGCACAATCATAATGGCCCCAAGAATGGTAACGGGAATGGAGGAAGCAACGGCCAGAACTGTACCAACCCATCAACCCCAGCCAAGAGAGACCTGAGCCAAGTCACTTGCTATAAGTGTCAGAAGACTGGACATTATGCCAATGAATGTCCGGAAGCCCAGAATGGAAATGGCAATGGAAGCTCTGGGAAGAAGCCGAACCCTTTCAATAAAGGATAGGTGAACCACGTTAACGTGGAGGAGGTTGAAGCCCAGCCAGATGCAGTAATCATTTACTGCACTCATTCTTTTTGATACTGGTGCATCGCATTCATACATATCAAGGGGATTCGTGGATAAGTATAAACTGCCCACCAAAGTTCTTAGAACACCTATGTTAGTGAGTTTCACCATGAGCAGAGTGTATGGCAAGCCAAGGATGTTTTCAGATGCCATTGGCCATAGGTAGGCATATTTTCCCCTCAGACTTAATAATCTTGGAGTCGCAAGGTTTGGATGTGATTTTTTGGTATGGATTGGCTGTCGATGTACGGAGGAAACATCGATTGCGCTAGTAAGACGATTTTAGTTACCACCCCAGAAGGAAGAAGGATTAAGTATGTATCCCAGCATGTGCCGAAGAGGACTCAGGTGAATTCCTTATCAGGAGTTGTACAGGAGGAAGTACCAGTGGAGAAGGATTTCCCTGACGTATTTCCAGAGGAGTTGCCAGGCATGCCACCGGATACAGACATTGAGTTTTTGATTGAGCTTTTGCCAGGCACAGGGCCAATATCTAAGAGACCGTACAGGATGCCCGCAAAAGATTTGGAGGAGATTAAGAAGCAGATTAAGGAGTTACTGGATAAAGGCTATATTCGCCCAAGTTCTTCACCTTGGGGATCGCCAGTACTTCTAGTGGAGAAGAAGGATGGATCGTTATGGATGGTTGTTGATTATCGAGGATTGAATGAAGTGACCATCAAAAACAAGTACCCACTGCCGATGATCAACGATTTGTTTGACCGCTTACAAGGAGCTAAGGTATTTTCCAAGATCGATCTGTGATCAGGGTACCATCAGTTGAAGATTCGAGAGCAGGATATACCTAAGACAGCTTTTACCACTAGGTATGGGCTGTACGAGTATACCGTTATGTCATTTGGTCTGACTAACGCACCTGCCTATTTCATGAACCTGATGAACAAAGTGTTTATGGAGTTTTTGGATAAGTTCATCGTAGTGTTCATTGATGACATTTTGGTCTACTCAAAGACAAAGAGGAGCATAAGGAGCATTTGCGTTTGGTACTTGAGAAGCTTAGAGAACATCAGCTATACGCCAAGTTCAGCAAATGTGAGTTTTGGTTGAAGGAAGTTGGATTCCTCGGACATGTTATATCCGGAGAAGGAATAGCAGTAGACCCCACCAAAGTCGACACAGTGACAAACTGGAAATCACCCACATCAGTTAGAGAGATCCGGAGTTTTCTTGGACTTGCAGGATACTACCGAAGATTCATTGAGAATTTCTCGAGGATTGCAAAGCCCATGACTGAGCTGTTGAAGAAGGACACCAAGTTCAATTGGACTGAGGAATGTGAAGCTAGTTTCCAGGAGTTGAAGAAACGTTTGGTTACATCACCAGTGTTGATTCTCCTAGATCAGCGCAAGGATTATGAAGTATACTGCGATGCTTCTTGTCGAGGACTTGGAGCAGTGCTTATGCAGGAAGGAAGAGTTGTTTCATATGCCTCACGACAGCTTAAGCCCCATGAGTTGAATTATGCTACACATGATTTGCAGTTAGCAGCCGTAGTACATGCGTTGAAGACATGGAGACACTTTCTCATCGGAAACCACTTCGAGGTGTACACGGATCATAAGAGTTTGAAATACATCTTCACGCAGAAGGAATTGAATCTCAGGCAAAGGAGATGGTTGGAGCTCATTAAGGATTATGACATGAGATTGCATTATCACCCAGGGTAGGCTAACGTAGTAGCTGATGCGTTGAGCCACAAGAGCCATGTCAACACACTCGTGACCGGAGAGTTACCAAAGGAATTAGCCGAGGATCTTCGCGAGCTATGTTTGGAGATAGTTCCGAGAGGCTATGTTGCCGCATTAGAAATACAGTCTACTTTGATGGATAGGATCAGAGAAGCTCAGAAGACTGACAAGGGGATTGCTGAAATAAAGGAAAGGATGCGCAAAAGAAAAGCCAAGGGATTTCGTGAGGACGAGCACGATACCTTATGGTTTGAGGACCGCGTTTATGTGCCTAATGATCAGGAGATCAGGAAGTTGATTCTGCAAGAGGCCCATGATTCGCCGTATTCGATTCACCCAGGAAATACCAAGATGTATTTGGATTTGAAGGATACTTTTTGGTGGACCGGAATGAAGAAGGATATTGCGGAGTATGTAGCAGTTTGTGATGTATGTCAGAGAGTGAAGGCAGAGCATCAGAAACCAGCAGGATTGCTACAGCCATTGCCGATACCCGAATGGAAGTGGGATAAGTTAGGCATGGATTTTATCACAGGATTGCCCAGGACTCGTTCAGGCTATGACTCAATATGGGTTGTAGTCGATCGTTTGACGAAAGTAGCTCATTTCATCCCAGTGAAGACCACTTACACCAGTGCTAAGTTGGCAAAGATATACATGACCATGATTGTTTGTCTGCATGGAGTTCTGAGGAGCATTGTATCAGATAGAGGAACCCAGTTTACCTCAAAGTTCTGGCATCAGTTGAAACTTTGGGTACCAGGCTAGAGTTCAGTACAGCCTTTCATCCATAGACAGATGGACAGACCGAAAGAGTGAATCAGATTTTGGAGGACATGTTGAGAGCTTGTGCGCTAGATTATGGATCTAGTTGGGACGACAATTTACCGTATGCAGAATTTTCTTACAACAACAGCTATCAATCTAGTCTGAAGATGGCCCCTTTCGAAGCTTTGTACGGAAGGAGGTGTAGAACACCATCGTTATGGGATGAAGTTGGAGACCGTCAGTTGTTTGGACCAGATTTGATTAAGGAATCTGAACAGAAGGTGAAGTTGATTCGCGATAGGCTCAAGGTAGCCCAATCCAGGCAGAAGAACTATGCGGATTCTAAACGCAAGGAGACTGTTTACGAAGTCGGAGACATAGTTTATCTTCGTGCATCCCCACTTCGAGGAGTTAAGCGCTTTGGAGTTAAGGGAAAGTTAGCGCCACGATTTGTAGGACCATAGAAAGTTTTGGAGCGTATGGGAGAAGTTGCTTACAAGTTGGAATTACCAGAAGGATTTTCAGGAGTTCACGATGTGTTCCACCTTTCCCAGTTGAAGAAGTGCCACGCAGAGATGGCTGATATACCATTGAGAGATACCGTGCCGCTGGAAGCGATTCAGTTGGATAGTGATTTGACCTACGAGGAGAAACCAGTTAAGATTCTCGAATATGCAAGCCGAGTCACCCGCAGCAAGGTTATCAAGTTTTGCAAAGTTCAGTGGAGCCACCATACCGAGGATGAAGCCACCTGGGAGCGAGAGGAAGATCTATGGAAGGACCACCCTCACCTATTTTCTAGCCAGCCCGAATCTCGAGGGCGAGATTCATCTTAAGGGGGGTAGGTTTGTAACATCCCAACTTTTCAATTTGGAATGTTATACATTAGAGCACCGTTGCATATCATATTTTATTTGCATTTTGATTTTGATCCTAGAAATTCTACGCAACTCAAGGACCCACGGAGAGAGTTGGGGATTTCGTTATTTTCATATTTGGGTTTCCTCAAATTTTGAAAAGAGGATCATTTGATTTTATTTATTTTATCTTCAATTATTTCATTTATAAAAATACGAGAGAGGGAATAAAATGACTTTCCCAAAAAAAAGAAATAATGAGGATTTAATAAAAAAATCAAATATTATTTTATTTGGAAGTTTTCGCTATTTTATTTGAATTTAGGAAAAATTGCACGTTTTTCAAAACTGCATTTTAGGGCCAAGAAAATGTTCATCTCGTTCTATAATTTGTTTTGGCATTCTTAGATTTTTATTTTATTTCCTAGAATTCTTCTTAGTTTCGGCGGAATTGTTTAAAAAAAAAGAGTCGCGCGCCCGACTGGGCCGAGGCCCAGTCGAGCCGGCCCGCCTCCCCGCCGCCGTCTCCCGCGCGGAGACCGCGTGCGCGCCGCCGTCGCCGACCCGAACAGAGTCCGAGCCGGATTCCGCCTCCGCCGCCACCTTGCCCCCTCCCCCAAGCCACCACACCCCCCTCTTTAAATAGCCACCGCCGCCGCCCCCTCACCCCACAACCCGACCCGGCCCGCCTCCCGCAGCCGCAGCCGCCGCCGCCCGAAGCCGAGCCGCCGCCGCCGCCGCCCGGAGCCCCGCAGCCCCACCGGACCCCGCCGGACTGCGCCGGAGCCCGACGAGGTAGCCGCCGCCGTCGCCGCCGTTTTTTTAAATCCGTTCGGGTTTTTTTAGAAAACCTAGATCCGGTTTTTTTAGAAAACCCTAGTTTTCGTTTTTTTAGATTAGATCGATTTTTTTCGGTTTAGTTTTTTCAGCGGATGTTCGTCCGTACGTTCATTTTAATGAACGAGTTTGCCGTTTAGTCGCTGTTAACGAACGATCGTTCGTTAGCCTGTTCATCCGTTTTCTTTTTCTCGGATTTTCCGCGATTATTTCTGATCGTGATTTCCGATCTGTTTTTCGTTTTCGTTTTTCTTTTCGCTCGTTTGTCGGAATTAGGCGATTCAAGCGCCTAGAGTTTTGTCTCGAAGCCCTCTTTCCGTTTAACCAACTCAAACAAGTTTTTGCTACTGTAAAATTTGACTTAGGTCCATATTAGTAAATGAAGCTTGTTTCTTTCGCCGTTTGTGTTTCGTTGCTTCATTTGATTTGATTCTTTTTGCAATCCGGAGTTCTTAAGTTGAACTTTCTGGTTAGATCTCTTATTCGAGTTTTACCTGTGCATTAGATGAGTACTTATTGTATGCTTGTTTGTTTGTGATAGAGTACCCGGAGTGCGCCGCTTGCTACTTCGAATCCCTAGGTTTCACGGATCATCAGCAAGGCAAGTAACACTTTGATCATACTTTTCATACCCAGTTTTATTGCATTAGATCAATCCTCAAACACTGCATGATTAGGATCTGATTAAATTGTGGGTTTTGGGAAGTAGATGAGGTAGTACCTATTACCTGTTTTGTATTCAAACCCTTGGGAGTTACTTCTACGTTTGCTTATATTGCTATGCTATGCTCGTAGACGTGGATTGGGTTTGAGTGTATCCATGACAGATGTGAGTTTGTTAGTTAATGGTTCAACTTAAGGTGGCAACTTAAATACACATCTGGGTGGATTGAGGCACCTGGGTATTCCAGCGATTGCCTGTTTTTTTGATGGACCGCCACCCAGGCTCAAAGGGATCATAAGATTATTCATGCTAGAAACTTCCGTGTGCAGCCGCAAGCTATTATGGGCTCTAGCATAGTTGATTAAGTTGTGTGAACTTTTACAGTGGTAGACTAGCAGATGTAGGGGAAGTAGGTGTAACTGTCTACCCGATCGTAAGGTGCTAACGCTTCTGAAAGACTATGTCTCGGTCATCCGTTTCTCAAACACCATGTAGTGCGAGAATCCCAATGGAGGAGATCGAGTCTTGCGGGGAAAAGTGCGCAAACCTCTACAGAGTGTACAATCTAATCATGGTTAGCCGTGTCCCCGGTTATGGACAACTTGAGTATCTAGTACTTGGATTATCATGTGAATCTCATCATGTTACTTTAATTAATTTTATTGGGATTAATGTTGAAACTTAATTGGGATTGAGATGGTGTCACCCATTCTCAATGTTTAACAACCACCATGATAGTTAAAAATTATTCCTTTGCAGTAGGGAAAAATTGGCTTTTCGCAAAACTGTAACCATAGAGCTTTCCACCAGCCAAATATGCATGTAGTATAGCATTATTCTGTTCATTACTCTCTATGTGTTACATTGCCAGTATATTCCATGTGCTGACCCGTTTTCGGGCTGCAACGTTTCATGGTGCAGACTTTTCAGACGACGAGTAAGGTGCCTTAGGTCGTGGTTCTATACTCAGTGATGCCGTTGGAGTTGATGGACTCACTTATCTTCCAAGCCTTCTGCTGTTATCGTTATTAGATGGCCTTAAGCCATATTTATTGTAATAAGTTCTCTTTTGAGACATTCGATGTAATAAGTGTGTGATTGTTACTCTGTTATAAATCCTTCGAAAACTGTGCGTGTCCGCATTACTGATCCAGGGATGACACGGATGCACAGAGACTTGACCGTCTGAGGTTTGGTCGCTACATTTAGAGATCATGTAATAATTGTTTTTTTGTTTTTTGGTTTGTAATTTTATTTGAGTACAAGTCTGTATTAATTGATAAGACTCGGAGAAATTTCATTTGGATTGCTGTGCCAGACCTACAAATATGCCAATCGGGCTGAATGTGCATTCAGCAATAGTAGTAGTACAGATGGACCATAAGTGGCACGCATCGGAAAGGGCCAAGATGCTGGCTAAAAAAAGGATGATCTTGTAGCCAAAAAAAAGTACAGCGGCCTGGCTTATGTATGTTAGTTGATATTATTGATCCATATACTCTATAAGTGTTTATATGTCTGTTAGTTCTGTACATTCTTGGTTGATTGACTCGGTATTTGAATCTTGATACATCGCTTGTGCACATATCTAAATGGGAGTACACATTATGCTGCGTGTGACATTTTTGGACATGAAGTGTTCCAAATATTCGAATTCACCTTAAACTGGAGTCTAGTTTCTGAATTTCAGTATCGGCATTTGTAAACCATATTCATATATGATAGTGGAATACATCTTTGTCGTCCTTTTGAAGATATATAAAAACACATAGAATGATTTATATAGATTCATATAGGAATACAAAATGGATTCGAATTTAGTTGCCAGGGTAAACGTGGATGCTTATTATCCCAAAATTCGAAAGAAGCAGCAAAATGTCCACTCCCACGTCGGCTGCCCGAAGCGAAGTGATTGGGAGATGGAAATTACTGCCTACCCATTACACGGACAATCCATCGGCCCGATTTCCACTGCTCTAAATAGGGGTAGGTTAGTAACTTCAATTAGACGTGACACGACCGCCTCTGAGCTCATTCCGACACGGTGGGCGTCAAACATGGGCGGCAAAACTCATTTGACTCAAGCTTGTCCGAAAGACCTCTGTTTCTCCCTCCATTCCCCATTCATACACGGTGGGCGGCAAAACAAACTCGACTCGGCCGAAATCGATGTAGGCAAATATTTTCAATAGGGGCAGGTTTGTAACTTCACTCAGACGTGACACAACCGCCCTACCTGTCAGCCCCGTTCATACACCGTGGGCGCCAACCATGGGCGCCAACCACCCTCTCCTCGCCCGAAATTGCTCTGGGCAAATATTGGCGAGATGCGAGATTACCGTGCTATCCCCAACCAACGAGACGTCCAAATTTTCAACGGGGCTAAGTTCGTAACTTTCCCATATTTCAGACAGGCGCGTCCCAAAAACATGGTTCCCCGTACCTCTCTCTCCATTTTCCCATTCATACACCGTCTGCGCTAGAACACCCCATCCCCACACCAGCCTCCGTCCGCCCCCCATCCATCGCCGCCGTCCTCCACCACATCCATCACGATCGTCCTCCACCATGCCGGAGCGCCTACCAAGACTGCGTCGTCCACTGCTAGAGATGGATGTTTCTCATCCATGGCGACGGACCAATAGCCTTGCATCGCGTCCTCTCGCTTCATCGGCGCCGTCGTCCTCTTTGCCAGGGCCGCTCACACGACCTTCTCTTCCACCGCAACGGGACTTATCCCCCGATGCACCCGTCTACCGTCACATATCTGCTTCAACGCCATCGACAGCCATCGCACCCCCGATGCCTACACGGCGCCGCAAGAGAGGTGGTACTTCATATCTCCTCAACTTTTTGATCTCAACCAGAAAATAGATCTTAACTCGGTTACTCTACTTTCTTTTCAGCTCTTAGAATTTAGTTCTTAGTTCGAAGCAAACAATGGATGCTAAATATCATTTCTCCGGTTTGCAGCTTCAAATCTGCCATGGCACAGCCATAATACGGTTTAATTGATCATGCTTAGGGTTTAATTGATCGTGTTGGTTCCGTGGTGGTTTCTTTAATAGAAATCGGAGGGGAAACCCTCTTTTGCTAAAAAAATATGCTTAGAGTTTCCCCCTTTCATGATTAGTATACGATCAGAATACGTGCTTCGTGTCATAATAACACTGCTCCACCCATCAAGCTAAACAAGCTTAGTTGTTCAAATATGAATATGATATTATTAAAGTAGAGTTGTTTAATTGGTCAGCTAAATGTTCCTAAATTAGTTTCGAAAATGCATGTTCGCCGCTCGGGTGTGTATCTCTACAGGGTGCCCACGGTGGGCCGGCCCACCCTGGGATTTTGGGTCGTCCCAGGCCCCGATTCCCCTCTATTCTGCTGCGTGCTTCCGATATCTACTCGGCCCCAGCCGCCTGCCTCGCCGGCGAATTGCCGTCCCCGGACGGCATGACTCTAGGAGGAGATGACGGACTAACAGGAGGCCAGGAGCCGCTCGCCCAACAGCGTCACCGCCGCCCGGGCGCGCCGCCGTGCCTACCTTCCCAGTCCGTTCAGGGCTCAGGCGTGCAGCACCCACCAAGCCAACCCGATTTATCCTGAGATACGTCCTCAACACTCAGCAGCCACTCGTCATCACCCATTTTCTAATTGATTAATTACTCATTAGGCATGACTTTCATTAGGGTTTGTTGTGTGCTCAGTGCTACCTACACTTAATGGTTCAGATGTATTTCGGTAATCTTTAGTACCTCTAAAGTTCACAGGGTTTTCAAAATTCCGGCCCTCGGAACAGAAACTAGTCATTTTCGATTGTTGGTCGTAGTGACATTGACCCAGATTACTACTGCAAGCCAGGTTTATTGACAATTTTACTTGTCTTTCTTACTCATTCGATATAATATCCAATTATTCACGTCGATTAGTTGCAAAATAAGTGCTAGACAAACTTCTTCATTCAGATTTTGGACGGTCTCTTACTGTAGTTACAATTCAACATACTTGTCCTAGTAAGCTCACAAGTAAATGATTGATTCACTACATCTATGCTTGCCTTGTCATATTTGTTGTCAATATTCTTTTAGGGTGGACCACCCTGTTTCTAAATACTGGAACCGTAGACATGAGTGAATAGTATTTCTCTATGTGATCTCTTCCATCATGTGTGGGTAATGAACACTGCATTGTATAGAAAGAAAGTGTCATTTCCAGCTTTTACATAGGTTTCAATCTTTTACATGGAATACAATCTGCCTACTTGCTTTGT
Source organism: Aegilops tauschii subsp. strangulata (assembly GCF_002575655.3). Classification (NCBI taxonomy): domain Eukaryota; kingdom Viridiplantae; phylum Streptophyta; class Magnoliopsida; order Poales; family Poaceae; genus Aegilops; species Aegilops tauschii. Next base: position 552,959,839 of record NC_053041.3, on the reverse strand, counting down.
GTCGCACTACCAACACTCCACCCTTGAAGCTAAACATTACGCCACTCATAATTGCTTAGTTTATTTGTTCAAATACGAATTTCATATGATTCTAATGTTCCTACTTTAGTTTTGAAATTTGTGCCTGCCTGTTATAGAGACATAAGGGGTTTGTATTTCTGTGTGTGGTCTGGTCAGCACGGTTGGGGAGGTGAACTTTGCATATGCAGGGGTTTATAGGGAGACACTCTCCGAGTTGAATCCGCAATGCATTCCATAGATAATCTGACTACTTTTTATGTTTTCATGAATCTTAGATTTTGAACAGCATCATAATGATTATGAGCTTGCGCACATGAAAAGAATAAAGCAGAACAATGCCATGGCTGTCAAACTTGGCATTAAGGGACTGAAATCAAGTCTGGATGCAATGCAATGCAAACGCTCTCCACCTACATATTCATGCTCAGAATATGATCCTAACAGTGATTCTGAGCTAGAGGGAGACCTAAGTCAATGTAGCTCCCTAGTGGAGGAGTCAGAGGAAGATGCCCTATCTCCTTCACCCATCAAGGTACTTGCTCTAACTTTCCAAGGTTACATTGCTCGCACATATCTTGCAACTGATGCTTTGCATTGCTTCTACTTTGTTGAACTGCCATTAGCTTAGTTTACACATCGTGTATGTGAATACACCCTGCCAATCCATTTTCAGTACATATTCCATCTGTCATCATACCATATTTATCCATTCAAATGCTGTTCTTGTGTATCAGACGTTCAAAAGGAAGAGGGCGATTGCTGATCGTGGAGGAGCACAAGCAAAGTACTTGGAAAAGGTAGTGGCACCTGATAAATCAAATAGCCCATTAGGTGTAGTTGCAATATCACCTGACCCACAAAATACCCCAACTCTAGCAAACTCTAGCCCTACTACACTGGTCATTTCTGATGCCCCAACTCAGCAGACCCCAACTGCAGCAAACAGTATGATTATGCCAGTTGACATAGCACCAGCTGTACGACGCAAAACCCCCATTCCAGCAAAGAGTACACCAAATCCAATTGCCAAATCCCTTTTCGAACTAGAGAGAGCCCCAATTGCAGCAAATAGGACCCCTATTCCATTTCTTCCCAGTTTAGAAGACGAAGCTTATGTTGTTGTCAGGAACTTTGTGCGCATCTTTCCTTCATGGAAAGATTATACCGCAGACACAGAACAATTTCCAGTCTTCCTCCGCAACTTACGCGTAAGTAATGTACTAATTTTATTACTGGTCATTACTGCATATGTTTCTGCTGACAGAAAACAAAAGATTTCATTCTTTTAAATAGGCGAGGAGCAAACTGGATTGTGATGACGAGCAAGGGTTGGTTGAGCTTTTCAAGCACTCATTGATGAAGTATCGTTCCTACCTGAGGCAAGCGCACTTCGATGGCAAGCCTCTGAACGAAATTTCTGTAAAGTCTCCGGTGCTACATTTATCCGACGGTGACTGGAATAATCTTGTTACACATTGGTCTCGGCTGCAGCGTAAGGTACTGTCTATGATATCACATCACAATTTGAACTACATTTCTGCATTTGCCTTAATGTCTCACTTGTACGAAAACTGTTAGCAGAAGAACATTCGTTCTCAAGGGACCACGGAATCTCGCAACTATATTGCACACTGCATTGCTCTTGTGAGTACCTCTTGCCCTGTATGACCATACTTACTTTCATAGCTGTTTGATTATGTAGCATCACTGCACAAGTTAGCCTCGTAATCGTCCATTTGGTGGACATTATAAGATCCGTATGGTCTCTTACATAAATTTAGAATCAACACAATGCTTTTGAAGAGGTTTAGCTCTGCAGTCCTCTTGTAAGGACTGAACGTGGTCTATCACTGTCTTACATTAACAGCTACTCCCTCCGTCCCATAATATAAGAACGTTTTGTACAGCACACCAGTGTTCAAAACACTCTTGTATTATGGGAAGAGGGATTGGTTCATTTTGTAACATTCTGCATCTTATCTCCCTCGCCCACCATTTACTAAAAAAGATCATATCTATATTTAATCTTACCAACAAGTAGAATACACAGACAATGCCAGTGCATAAGTGTAGCCCATTGCTCTTGTCAGTACATTTTGTCCTGTAATGCTTGTACTTCCAGGGATTGGTAGTTGATTATGTAGCATCAATCTGCATCTTATCTTCATTATCCTCTATCCCTTCCAGTATTATCATATCTATAATTACTCTCTACAAAATGTAGAGTACATGCAATGCTTATGAAGAAGATTCTGTGCTGAAATTCTTGAGTTATCCTTCCCTTGACATGGAGAAGGGCATTATAAAGCCGGTGTTAACTGTTAATGTAAGTCAGTCCTTCTAAAGCCTTTATCCTCAACTGCTGTTTAATTTGCTCATACTCCCTATCATTTACTGCTGTTTAGTTTGCTGTTTCTACCAAAATGCATGTTCGTAAGAACCGTAAGTTCTAAGTTTTACTTGTAAAACCAAATTCCTTATTCATACCATGCACATTACTTAATACTCCCTATATGTATGCTTGTTTTTGTGGATCTATAATCCAGTGTGTGGTGAAGCAGCCCATGTTTGCACCTTGTCATCTCCTGTTTTATCTTACTGATGTGGCTGATGATATGAACAACATGCCATGCACATTATCCAAAATAGATACAATGATTTTCTTTGCCCTTCATCTATGCTTGTTATGTTGACATGGTAATCCAGTAGTGTGGTGAAGCTCCTCGCATTATGAACAATGCCAAATTATGCTATTGATATTTTGAACTTACTCTTTATTTTCTAATTTGAAATTGGATAGAATTGACAGAACAGTTATCATCTTTGTTTATACACGTGAAAAACCTGTCATCTCTCTGCTTTGTTTCAGGGTGATATGCCTGATGGCATGCACAAGTCTGCTGAAGGCTGTGAGACAAACCCAACATATATTGCAGCAAAGAAGGCAAAACATCTTGAAGATAATGAGACAAACCCAAAGTCTTGTCTTGATGCAGTGTTCAAGTTACTTGGGACTAACAGTCAGACAAGCTCACAAAATTCGTTGTCTGAATCAGTTCGACTTCTTCAGTCCCAAGTTCTAGCAGAAAGGCATTCTGCAACTCAACTTTGACTTGAAGTCCTATGTCTAAGAAAGATTGCGGAGAACACCAATGAGAACCTCATTGCTAAACAGCTACACCTGGAAGCTATGACCGACATGCTAGGCCAGTCTCACAGCCTTGCTCAGCAGCTTGCGCAGTAGTTCCCCCGCAAGGCTAACCTTTCTTGAACTGTCTTGGAAGTGGTCTCGGTTCAGTATTATTTTGTTATGCTGCAATGGTGCCCAGTTTTTGTAATCTGCTTCTTCGTTGCGCTTTATGATCACTGGTGGTGAACTTCGATGCCCAGTGGATGTAATATACCTTAAATCCTTTATTGTATAGTGTAGGTTTATTCTTAGTTACTATGCCATAATTTCTTTATTGTATAGAGTAGGTTTGTTCTTAATTCCTACTAGTTACTGCCATCATTCGCTATCTGAAAAAAAAATCAGATGTAGTCGACCGGACCGAAACATTCGACTCTAACGGGCCAGGTTTTTAGCGGGCCACAATTGGGCCGGCCTGCGTCTTTCTTGGGCCCAAATGATTGGGGCCTTCACACATTGCGCCAGGCCCAAACTTACACCGGCCTATATTTTAGTTGGGCCTTTTGTCGACCCAGCGCTTAGTTTGGCCCAGGTAGCGTTGGGCCATTAACAGGCTGAATATTGTACTGGCCTGTTACGGCCGAGATGAAACCACGGGCCTTTAGCAGGCCAAAATGCATGTTGGGCCTCAATTTTCACTAGTCTTCGACGGGCCTTCAGCAGGCCGAAATGTAGACCGGGCCGTTTTGGGCCCAGTTAGCTCACGGGTCGTTACCAGGCCAAAACATATCTCGGGCCTTAGTTGGACCACAGATATCATGGGCCTTTAAGAGGCCGAAAGCTTAGCACAGGCATCAACGGGCCGAATTACGCGACAGGCCTTTAACAGGCCCAAAGTCACGTTGGGCTTAACTGTTGCCACCTTTAGGACGGGCCGTTAGTGGGCCCAATGTCCCGTCGGACCATATATGGCCCATGGGCAGCATGGGCCATTCCCAGGCCGAAAGTCACATCGGGCTGAAATGGGCCCATGTCTACATCAGGCCTCTAACAGGCCGAAAGTCACTGGGCTGTAGTTGGGCCCAAATATTCGGTGAACAATTAACGGGCCAGATCTGGCTTCGGGCCGCAAATGGGCCCAAATATTGGGCGAACAATTAACGGGCCAGATCTGGCTTCGGGCCGTAAATGGGCCCAAATATTGGGTGAACAATTAATGGGCAAGATCTGGCTTCGGGCCGTAAATGGGCCTTTATTAAGCAGGCTGTTATTGGGCTAGCCCACTAGTACCTGATTAAGTTCTATGGGCCTTTGACTGGGCCGGCCTTTTTAACCTATATGGGCCTCTGTTGGGCCCAGCCACGTGTCGACGTATCATAGGCATGTCTTCTCCAATGGACGGGCGACATCTGGCCCACTGATGAGCTGACAGGTGTTCCCTTCGGCCAATCAGAATTTTACACATGGAAATTTCCCATTGGTCAGGCCTGTTAACGGGTTATCGGATCCAAAATCCGACCCGATAGCTTAACGGCGTTCCGTTATGGTGGATGCCATGTGTCGGTCACCCTTGATGAAAGCACTTCTGTGACGCGCGATTTATCGTCATGGAAGTGGACACTTCCGTGATGATAATTTTGGTAATGTCATGGAACACTTCTACGACAGCACAGGTATGACTATCTTGATTCTGTCATAAAATCGTCATGGATGTACATGCATGACAAAAAACGCGACCTACTGTGACAAACACGTATCATCACGAAAGTGTATTTTTTTGTAGTGTGGGTCCCAGCAGTCAGGGGGGAAACATTTTTTCGTGAAATACGGTGGCCCGTCCGGTGGGTCCCTGCTGTCAGGTGGAGGAATCATTTTTTTCCACGTAATAAGGAGGCACTTTCTTGCTGCGGCTGTGGACCCAGCTGTCAGACTCTCCACGTACAGTCCATGTCCGATGGAAGCCGTTCCTTGACCACGTTGACCGCGCCGCGCCGAGAGCACCAGGGCGGTGGACGACGGCGAGGCCTAGGAAGGGGACGACGCGGAGCCGGGGAAGACGCACCTATTATGGCATTTCCATAGCCATTCCGAGATATATTGTCATGCAACTTACCACCGTTCCGTTTACTAAGACACGCTTCATCATTGTCATATTGCTTTGCGTGATCATGTAGTTGACATCGTATTTGTGGCAAAGCCACCGTTCATAATTCTTTCATACATGTCACTCTTGATTCATTGCATATCCCGGTAATCCGCCGAAGGCATTCACCTAGAGTCATATTTTTGTTCTAAGTATTGAGTTGTAATTGTTGAGTTGTAAGTAAATAAAAGTGTGATGATCATCATTATTAGAGCATTGTCCCAAGTGAGGAAAGGATGATGGAGACTATGATTCCCCCACAAGTCGGGATGAGACTCCGGACGAAAAAAAAGAAAAAAAAGAGGCCATAAAAAAAAGAAAAGGCCCAAATAAAAAAATGAGAGAAAAAGAGAGAAGGGACAATGTTACTATCCTTTTACCACACTTGTGCTTCAAAGTAGCACCATGATCTTCATGATAGAGAGTCTCCTATGATATCACTTTCATATACTAGTGGGAATTTTTCATTATAGAACTTGGCTTCTATATTCTAATGATGGGCTTCCTCAAAATGCCCTAGGTCTTCGTGAGCAAGCGAGTTGGATGCACACCCACTTAGTTTCTTTTGTTGAGCTTTCATATATTTATAGCTCTAGTGCATCTGTTGCATGGCAATCCCAACTCACTCACATTGATATCTATTGATGGGCATCTCGATAGCCCGTTGATACGCCTAGTTGATGTGAGACTATCTTCTCCTTTTTGTCTTCTCCACAACCACCATTCTATTCCACATATAGTACTATGTCCATGGCTCACGCTCATGTATTGCGTGAAAGATTGAAAAAGTTTGAGAACACCAAAAGTATGAAACAATTGCTTGGCTTGTCATCGGGGTTGTGCATGATTTAAATACTTTGTGTGGTGAAGGTACAGCATAGCCAGACTATATGATTTTGTAGGGATAACTTTCTTTGGCCATGTTATTTTGAGAAGACATAATTGCTTGGTTAGTATGCTTGAAGTATTATTATTTTTATGTCAATATTAAACTTTTATCTTGAATCTTTCGGATCTGAATATTCATACCACAATTAAGAGAATTACATTGAAAATTATGCTAAGTAAGCATTCCACATCAAAAATTATGTTTTTATCATTTACCTACTCGAGGACGAGCAGGAATTAAGCTTGGGGACGCTTGATACGTCTCCAACGTATCTATAATTTTTTATTGTTCCATGCTATATTATATTCTGTTTTGGATGATTAACGGGCTTTATTATATACTTTTATATTATTTTTGGGACTAACCTATTAACCGGAGGCCCAGCCCGAATTGCTTTTTTTGCCTATTTCAGTGTTTCGCAGAAAAAGTATATCAAACGGAGTCCAAACGAAATGAAACCTTCGGGAACGAGATTTTCGGAACGAACGTGATCCAGAGGATTTGGAGTCTACGTCAAGAAATCAACCAGGAGAGCGCGAGGCAGGGGCCGCGCCTAACCCCCTAGGCGCGCCCTCCACCCTTGTGGGGCCCATGTTGCTCCACCAACGTACTTCTTCCTCCTATATATACCAACGTACCCCCAAACTATCAGATACGGGGCCAAAAACCTAATTCCACCGCCACAACCTTCTGTACCCATGAGATCCCATCTTGGGGCCTTTTCCGGCGCTCCGCCGGAGGGGGCATTGATCACAGAGGGCTTCTACATCAACACCATAGCCTCTCCGATGATGTGTGAGTAGTTTACCTCAGACCTTTGGGTCCATAGTTATTAGCTAGATGGCTTCTTCTCTCTCTCTTTGGATCTCAATACAAAGTTCTCCACGATTCTTGTGGAGATCTATTCGATGTAATCTTCTTTTGCGGTGTGTTTGTTGAGACCGATGAATTGTGGGTTTATGATCAAGTTTATCTATGAACAATATTTGAACCTCCTCTGAATTCTTTTATGTATGGTTTGTTATCTTTTCAAGTCTCTTTGAATTATCATTTTGGGTTGGCCTACTAGATTGATCTTTCTTGCAATGGGAGAAGTGCTTAGCTTTGGGTTCAATCTTGCGGTGTCCTTTCCCAGTGACAGTAGGGGCAGCAAGGCACGTACTGTATTGTTGCCATCGAGGATAAAAAGATGGGGTTTATATCATATTGCATGAGTTTATCCCTCTACATCATGTCATCTTACTTAAAGCATTACTCTGTTCTTATGAACTTAATACTCTAGATGCATGCTGGATAGCGGTCGATGTGTGGAGTAATAGTAGTAGATGCAGGCAGGAGTCGGTCTACTTGTCGCGGACGTGATGCCTATATACATGATCATACCTAGATATTCTCATAACTATGCTCAGTTCCCTCAATTGCTCAACAGTAATTTGTTCACCCACTGTAATACTTATGCTCTTGAGAGAAGCCACTAGTGAAACCTATGGCCCCCGGGTCTATTTTCCATCATATTAATCTTCCAACACTTAGCTATTTCTATTGCCTTTTATTGTACTTTGCATCTTTATCATAAAAATATCAAAAATATTATCTTATCATATCTATCAGATCTCACTCTCGTAAGTGACCGTTGAGGGATTGACAACCCCTTTATTGTGTTGGTTGCGAGGTTCTTGTTTGTTTGTGTAGGTGTGAGGGACTCGTGCGTGATCTCCTACTGGATTGATACGTTGGTTCTCAAAAACTGAGGGAAATACTTACGGTCCTTTACTGCATCACCCTTTCCTCTTTAAGGGAAAACCAACGCGGTGCTGAAGAGGTAGCAAGAAGGATTCCTGGCGCTGTTGCCGGGAAGATTCACGCCAAGTCAAGACATACCAAGTACCTATCACAAACTCTTATCCCTCGCATTACATTATTTGCCATTTGCCTCTCGTTTTCCTCTCCCCCCACTTCACCCTTGCCGTTTTATTCGCCTTCTTCTCGTATGTCTTTTTGTTTATGTTTCCACGTGCCTTCTATTTGCTTGCATCTTTGCTTGCTAGAAATCTATTGATATGGATCCACTTAAAGTGTTCTACTTGGATCATCTTCGATCCTTATGCGCTCATGCTGAAACCCCAACTAGCCTAGTTGATGGGAAATCTCTAGATGAGCATGCTCATTTTGTGCGTCACCATTTGTCTGAAAAAGGGAAACTCTTATGGAATCAAATAAACAAATTGCTGTGTTATGCTTGGAATCTTTGTGAAATTTGTGATATTACTTGTTGCTCTAAGAACCCTAAAAAACACCTTCCCTACCTATATGAGTTTAACGAAAATAAAATCTTATCATCTTATGCAAAGGGTGTTTATAGCTACTATGATATCAAACAAATTGAAGAATTTGTTTCTTTTAAGGGTTCTTATGAATTTGTTGCTTTCCAGAAGTTGACTCTTTACGAATCTAAAAATCTTGACATACTTGAATATTGCTATGAAAACTATGCTCATAATGTCTATGTCAAAGAATTTATTGAAAGAATGACCGTTTCTTCTAAAGAAAATAATGATATGCACGAATCTATAGATAATTATGATTCCGATGATTTGATTGAAATATCCCTTGATGAGCATGATGCTTGCTATCCTTGTGGCCATGATGCCAATATTTATGAAGATGAATTTGCTATAGTTCCTTACGTTAAACATGAGATCGTTGCTATTGCACCCATACTTGGTAGTTCCTTCAATGAAAAGCATGATTGCGGACAGTTACAGATTTGAGGCTTTCCTAAAAAAAGGTTGATCTGCGCCTAGAGCGGAAGATGGCGACTCCCACCTCTCCACCGCCACCCTAACCCTAGCCACCCCACATCGCCGGCGATCCCCACATCCCTCCGTGGGTTTTGGCATCTGATCGGCTCATCTTTCCCGGCGTCTCTTCCTCTCGCCTCTGGTTGTCTTCTTCCTCATGGCGGTTCAAGCTGCGCTCTCCTTGGGATTGGATTTCTCCCCGGGGATGAAGTTGGCGTCCGAGATCCAACGCACCTTCAACAGATCGCTGCACCCAACAGAAGACACGGGCCATTTCATTATGGTCGTCTCTTTTGCACGACACACCTTCCGGCTTGATGAGGAAACTGTGGGGTTCGCTCTTGAGGCGGCCATCGGAGGTTATTGCTCCCACCTCAAGGTATCTTTTCTTCACCATGGCGTCTACTCTTTCAACGTTTCTTGCAAGGAGGTGGGTTTTTTCATTCTGCACCAGCGGAGTTTTGTCTGTGATCAGTTCAAGTGTTTTTTCCACCTCTGGGGTCATGGTGGCCCGGATTGGCAGAAGGAATTTCGTCTTTGGCAATCTGAATGCCAAGAGGAATGGGTTTTAGTCAGCCCCTCTAAGAGGAGAGCTCGCATTGGTTTAGAGGCCATGAAATTTCCTCCGGCCAAATCTTCTCTCCGTGCTCGCGCGGCCAGATCTCTTCCTAAGAAACATGCTACGTTTGCAACGTTCATGCAGTACCCAGTGCGTAAGGGCTATAGCTATGGCCCGTCTACCGATGAGGTGGCCACGGTCCGAGTAGCGGGCTACCGTGTCTCGTCTCATGAGGATGCGGATGATCTTTCTCCGGCGACCACCCCACCGCCGGCAAGGCTAGTGATTCAGTTTGGAACAATCCCGCCTTCCCCGGAGGGTTTATCTCCTACCCGTTTAAACCCTGGAACCTCGGGTGGCCATTTAGTTTTCACATTGGAAGGTTTGGATTCCACTGTACCCGCTCAACCGCCTCTACCAGGCCATGTTCCTCAGTTGGGCTCCAGGGTGCAGCCCATATGCCTGTCAGATGATGAGAGTGGCAGCCCTTCACCTATGGCCTCTAGTGCTTCGTCCCCTGAGGATATTATCCGAGACCTGCAAAGTTTTGATGTTATGATTGAAGATATGGCTGCGAGCTATTGGGACTGTCAGCATTGCTTGGCTATGCGCCACACATCAGAGACATGCACGAATCCGGTCCGGTGCCGTAATTGTTTTCGTTCGGGACACGTTAAAAAAAATTGCACTGGCAAGCCGCCTGACTTATCCATCTGGGTGCCTAAAGTCCCATCGCCGGGTTTTGGGAAGCGGGACCAAACAGAGGATTCTCCCCCTGCCTCTCCAGTTTCCCGAGACCAAACGCCTCCGGAGAAAACCCCATCTGCTTCTCCGCCGCCACCATCGCCGCCGGACTGCCCTCACGAGCACGCCCACGCTTCCCCAGCTCTGGTCCGGCTCCTGCTCTGCAGCCTTCAATGGCGGTGTTTGAGATTGACCCGCATCGCTTTATCCCTGCGGGCTTCGACATTGAAGATGGCGGAGCAGATCGTCTACCTCGCACCTTCTACACGCTGGCCGTCCCGCCGCCCCGAGCGCATGAGCAGTACATGGTGGCCATTGTGGAGCTGATCCCGCCTCCAGAGCTAGTTGGGGTCCGTCGTCAGCAGGTTCTTGATTTTCTAGTTCAAGTGATGCATGTTCCAGTTCTTTCTGCTCAGACTTGGTATCAAGGAGTTGGTATGTTCGAGATGGAAGATCCAGTTGTCTGGGGCTCTTTTACTCTGCATCCACCATTTCCCTTAGGGCTTGATGATGATGGCAACGAGTTTTTGTCCGTTTTATTCCGCATAATCAGGGTGAAGGATTTCGTGCTATTCATGGTCAGCGAACGGGGTGGTTGATGTTCATCGGCATCCCTTTAGACTACAGGAATACGCAGTGCATTGCTGATATGGTTGGCTCTTTTGGGCAGTTCCACTACTGGAATAGTACTGACCGGCGCAAGGTTCGAGCTTTGGTCCGTGCCTCGTTCCCCGACAATGCGCTAGTTCCTCGTTCGGTCACCTTTCGGGAATTTGCCAATTGGGGGGATGTCATGGTTTCTTGGTCTGCTGGTTGCTATATACTGTCAGGGGAATTCGCTGGTGCCATGATCCCAGCGGATGAGGACCCAATGCCTCTAAATGGGAATCCCCACCCGTTGCCTGGAGTTCAAGTGCCGCAGCCATTTTGGGCAATGCCTCCATACCCTGCTTTGGGATGGAACGATGTTCCTCCGGGCCCTCCTCAAGGGCAGAATGAGGGGGCGGGCTGGGCTGACAATGTGCCGCAAGGAGCAGGATGGGGCCCATGGGAGGAGCAGATTCAGCCTGACCATCAGCAGCAGCATCAAGAGGTCCAACCTGTCCAAGACCAGGATTCTATGATTCTGAACCCATCTGTGGATTCTTCTGACGATGAGGATATGGCTGAGGTCCAGCAGCCTCTACAAGCCCCACCAATTGTGCAGCTGGAGCCGATTCATCTTGGCCTGGTCCGGGTTTTTTATGTGCCAGTTCTGCCGCCGGCTATGATCTGGGAGAGATCTTTCAAGACTTTGTTACCTGAATTCTTCATCAAGGATATACCAGCTTGCCTCCCTAGTTCTTCTGCGCTGTTGCTACAAATCAAATTTGGGTATGCCGATCTGCAAGCGAAGTATCAGCTTTTTTCTGCTCCGCCTGATGTCTCCGTTCCTGGACCCAGCTCCTCGGTGGTCATTGAGGAGTTGGCACCTGAAGATCACTCGTGCTCCACTTACCAGGTCTCTCAAGAGGACTTTCAGTTTTCTTCGGTTACACCTTCTCCGCTGGGCAAGCGACCACGTCAGTCTGCACGCTCAAGGCGCTCTATCACGCTTGTGGAGCCAGTTTTCGACTTCTCCACTAGACGCATGACGCGCAGTGCTGCCAAGAGGACAGGCATGAAGCCCGTCTCTGCCATTCCTCCGAGGTCTGCCCCCCAGCGTCGCCCGAAGGCCAAGAAGCTTCGACTTGAGGATGAGCCCAGCATGCTCCCTCTCCCACCTCCGACGCCTATTCCGACGCTGCAGGCCATTGGAGTGGCTTTGGGCATCGATCCAGCTGAGTTATCAGTGGAGAAGCTTATGGCTTCTCCCAATCCTGCTGAAGAAGGTGATGGTTCACATGATGCTTGACGGCCCACGAAGATTCCAGGCGAGTTGGGCGCTTTTGCTTTTGTGCCCATTTTTTGTTTTTAGTGATTGTCTGCAACACATGGTTACTGTTATTGCCACCTATGTTCCGTTTATGTCCATACTGTTAAGCAGCTGGATCTGCAACTATACCCCTGCGTTGTTTTTCTATGGATAATTGCTATTTTCGCAACTGGAATGTGCTCTGTTGGAATGTGCGGGGGCTCAATTCTGAGGCTCGACAGCGTGATCTACGTGCCAAGATTGAGGAGAGCAGATGTTCTGTTATTTGTCTGCAAGAAACTAAATGTGAGAGCTTTGATATCCGTACGATTAGATCCTTCTGCCCTAGGCGGTTTGATCAATTTGCGTTCTCCCCTTCTGTTGGAGCCTCTGGCGGGATCCTCGTTGTTTGGAACTCCTCGATCTTTCATGGTCAGCTTGTGGATATTCAGAGGTTTGGTGTTATCGTCTCTTTCCAGTCGTTGCAGAATTTTGAAAAATGGACCCTAACCTCTGTCTATGGGCCATGTGAGGGCCAGCCTAGGGATGATTTTGTTAGTTGGCTTTATCACCTACAAATCCCCCCGGATGAAAATTGGCTCTTGTTAGGGGACTTTAATTTCATCAGATCTTTGGAGAACCGAAACCTTCCAGGTGGTGATACCAATGACATCTTTCTATTCAACGAAATAATTGGTCACCTGGGTCTTTTGGAGCTGCCCTTGAAGGGCCGGAGCTTTACCTGGTCTAATATGCAGCAGAACCCCCTGCTTGAGCAACTCGATTGGTTCTTCACTACTGCTAATTGGATTTCACACTACCCAAACACCGTGGTTACACCACTAGCCAGAACTTCCTCCGACCTTGTGCCTTGTGTGGTGTCCATTGACACTACCATTCCTGCGGCCAAGATTTTTCGGTTTGAAAATTTCTGGTTGGATATGCCGGGGTTCATGGATTGTGTCTCCAAGTCCTGGAATGCACCTGTTTTCTCTGATCTTTCTGCTTCCGCAGTTATCACAAGGAAATTTAAGCGACTGCGGTACGATTTGAAAATTTGGAGCAAAAAATTATCGTACATCAAAAAGCTTACTGTTGATTGTTCAAAGGTGATTCTGCACTTTGATCAGCTGGAGGAAGTGCGACCTTTAACACGGCCGGAATTCAACTTCCGGAAACTCGTGAAGTTTCACTATGAACATCTGTTAAAAATTCACTATATATATTGGAAGCAGCGGTGCACTATTAGGTACATCAAGGTTGGTGAGGAGAATTCAAAAAAATTTCATGCCATGGCCTCCGAGCGTATGAGGAGAAACTCCATCTCCAGTCTCAAAACCAGCTCCATGCTTGATCCAGTGACTGATCATACTTAGATGGCGGGAATCCTTTGGGCCTCTTTCAAATCTAGGATGGGCCAGGCCCAAGGGATCTCTATGGGCTTTGATTTGAATCATTTAATCCAACCCATCCCGGGGCTGGAGGAGTTATCCTTGCCTTTTTCTGATGAAGAAATTCACAAAGTTTTGAAGGATTTGCCGGCGGATCGGGCACCTGGCCCAGATGGCTTTAATGGGATGTTCGTCAAGCGCTGTTGGCCTATAATTCAGGGGGATTTCTTGAGGATGATTCGGGCTTTTTATGAGGGGAAGCTTTCGTTGGAAAATATCAACTCCTCCCTCATTACGCTCATACCCAAAATCATGTCACCAGAAGGGCCGGATGATTTTCGGCCAATTTCCCTAACCAACACATGTCTTAAATTCCTCACAAAATTACTGGCCAACAGATTGCAGCGGGTGATCCTTAAGTGCATCCACAAAAATCAGTATGGGTTCCTCAAGGGTTGGTCGATTCAGGATTGTCTGGCCTCGAGCTTTGAGTATATTCATCAATGTAAGCAATCCAAGTGTCCAATCGTAATCCTTAAGTTGGACTTTGCTAAGGCCTTTGACACAGTTGAGCATGAGGTTATTCTTCAGATGTTGCAGCATAAAGGATTTGATGCCAAATGGGTGCTTTGGGTTAAACAACTGTTGTCTACAGGTTCTTCGTCTGTGCTGTTAAATGGCATCCCTGGAAAGGAATTCTTGTGTAAGTGTGGTGTCAGGCAGGGTGATCCACTCTCTCCTCTCTTGTTCGTCATCGCAGCCGACCTGTTGCAATCTGTGGTCAATCAAATGCTAGCGTCGGGCACACTCTCTTTGCCTCTTCAGACACATGACAGGGATTTTCCCATCATTCAATATGCAGATGACACGATCCTATTTCTTGCGGCTAAGGATGATGAGCTTGTTGCCCTCAAGAATATGCTGCTTACATTTCAACAATCCACTGGTTTAAAGGTTAACTTTGCTAAATCCTCAATGATTCCACTCAATATGACTACCGAGGAGGCTGACAGACTGGCTGCTATTCTCGGTTGTAAAATTGGCCAGCTTCCATTTACTTATCTTGGATTGCCTTTGGGATCTACGAGGCCAAGGATCATTGACCTCATGCCCTTAGTTGACAGTCTTGAAAGGAGATTAACTGCAAGCTCTTCTATGCTGAATCAAGGTTCTCGATTACAACTTCTCACCTCTGTCCTGACCTCTCTGCCAATATACTTTCTGTGTAGCCTCCATATCCCAGCCGGGATCATTAAGCAACTGGACAGGATCTTCAGGCAATGCCTTTGGAGGGGTAATAGTGATGTTCCAAAACAGTCCCTGGCTGCTTGGGCATTATTAATCTGAACATCCAGAACAAAGGACTGCTTCTCAAGCATCTACACAAATTCTATAACAAGGTTGATGTTCCTTGGGTGACCCTGATATGGAATAGTTACTATGATCATGGGGTCCCATAGGCAACAGCTACTGCTGGATCTTTCTGGTGGAGAGATATTCTGAAGCTGCATGAGGCTTACACTGCTATTGCTTCAGTTCACATCAACATTGGTGATTCTTCTTTTTTCTGGACTAATTCCTGGCACATTGGGGGCTCTGCTAGACCCCTCTGTTGGAGGTTGCCAAGGTTGTTTTCTTTTGTCAATAATGACAGGATCTCTGTGAGGGAATTTCTCCAATCCCAGGATCTCTTTTCCATGTTTTATCTGCCTCTTTCTCAGGAAGCTGCTGCTGAGTTGCACATATTGGAAAATTGGATCATGCAGTTAGACAGAGACCCCACCATAACTGATGTTTGGATATGGCCTGGTCAATCAGGAGGGTATACTGCAAAAAGTTTTTATAGGATCATGCACTCCCACTTGCCTACAATACAACCCTGTAAATGGCTTTGGCAGAGTAAATGCACCATGAAGATCAAGGTGTTTGGCTGGCTTTTGTTCTTTGACAGACTTAACACCAAGGATATGCTGGTTAGGAGACACTGGAGCTCGAATCAGGATGACAATCTTTGCCTCATCTGCAGTGAGTTGGCGTATGAGAATAGGATACATCTATTTTTTAACTGCACCTTCAGCTGTAGAATCTGGAACTATTTGGGTATTGATTGGTCTGGAGGTTCAGATATCCTGCAATGTCTCCTGCACGCCAGGTCTAACTTCACACACCCTTTCTTCGTTGAAGTTATACTAACAGCAGCATGGAATATTTGGATTAGGCGAAATGGCAGAATTTTCAGAGCTGAGAGAGCTACTTTCAGTGCTTGGAAGTGTAATTTCATCCATGATATTTCTTTGCTTGCTCACAGGGTGAAGGACTGTAACAAGCCAAAGCTTTTGGCTTGGATTGCTTCTTTGTTGTAAAGCAAGTACAATTAGTTTGCAAATAGGTAGACTCTTTCCCCTTTTGTTTTCCTTCTTTGTATAGTCTGTTTTACTTGTACAGTGGTTCTTTATATAATAAAGGGCTGTGGGGCTTTGCCTCGCAGTAAATATTCAAAAAAAACATGATTGCAATAATTTTACTATAAATTTTCTTCATGTCAATTGTGCTAATAATATGCAAAACCCTAAGCTTGGGGATGCTAGTTTTGCAATGTCTACTACTTGTTGCAATGATCATGATTGGGGTGATTCTTCTTATGATCTTGAAAATTTATTTAAGCCCCATGATGAATATGAGATTGATAATAATGTTTGCAATAGTATTGAAAGTGGGTTTGGAAGAGTGTCAACTTTAGATCCCACATATTTGAATTTTGATCAATCTTATGAAGTTTTTGATAAAAGTGTGTTTGGAGAGGTCATGACTTTAGCTAATGTTAATCCCACTATTTTGGAAGAGTGTCAACTTTGCATACATGCGGATCATGTTAAGCATATGTTTTGTGATAGCTATATTGTTGAATTTTCTTATGATCCTACATGTAATTATTATGAGAGAGGAAAATATGGCTGTAGAAATTTTCATGTTGCTAAATTACCTCTCGTCATGTTGAGATTGCTATTGTTTCTTTCCACTTCCTTGCATATGCTAGTTTTTGCTTGTTTTGACAATTTGTTTGCCTATAAGATGCCTATGCATAGGAAGTATGTTAGACTTAGATGTGTTTTGTCACGTGTTTTATGATGCTCTGTTTGTGCTTCAATTCTTGTCCTTCATGTGAGCATCATTAAATTTATCAATGCCTAGCTAAGGGCGTTAAACGATAGCGCTTGTTGGGAGGCAACCCAATTTTATTTTAGTTTTTTGTTTTTTGCTTCTGTTTAGGAATAAATATTTGATCTAGCCTCTGGTTAGACTTGTTTTTGTGTTTTAATTAGTGTTTGTGCCAAGTTAAACCTATAGGATCTTCTTGGATGATAGTTACTTGATCTTGCTGAAAATTCCAGAAACTTTCTGTTCACGAAAACAATTGTTAAAAATCACCAGAACATTATAAAATATTGATTCCAATTGCTGATGATCAATAAACAAATTGTCTAGGTCTTCCTATTTTGGTAAATGTTTTTGAGTTCCAGAAGTTTGCGTTAGTTACAGATTACTACAGACTGTTCTTTTTTTGACAGATTCTGTTTTTCGTGTGTTGTTTGCTTATTTTGATGAATCAATGGCTAATAAAATAGTTTATAAACCATAGAGAAGATGGAATACAGTAGGTTTAACACCAATATAAATAAAGAATGAGTTCATTACAGTACCTTGAAGTGGTGTTTTGTTTTCTTTCGCTAACGGAGCTCACGAGATTTTCTGTTAAGTTTTGTGTTGTGAAGTTTTCAAGTTTTGGGTAAAAGATTTGATGGATTATGGAACAAGGAGTGGCAAGAGCCTAAGCTTGGGGATTCCCCGGAAGGCATCCCCTCTTTCGTCTACTTCCATCGGTAACTTTACTTGGAGCTATATTTTTATTCACCACATGATAAGTGTTTTGCTTGGAGCATCTTGTATGATTTGAGTCTTTGCTTTTTAGTTTACCACAATCATCCTTGTTGTACACACCTTTTGAGAGAGACACACCTGATTCGGAATTTATTAGAATACTCTATGTGCTTCACTTATACTTTTTGAGCTATATAGTTTTTGCTCTATTGCTTCACTTATATCTTTTAGAGCACGGTGGTGGATTTGTTTTATAGAAACTATTGTTCTCTCATGCTTCATTTATATTATTTTGAGAGTCCTACAAAACAGCATGGTAATTTGCTTAAATCGGAAAATTAATCCTAAAGTAATAGGCATCCAGGACTAGTAAAAAAATTCCTTATGAGTGTGTTGAATACTATGAGAAGTTTGATGCTTGATAATTGTTTTGAGATATGAAGATGGTGATATTAGAGTTATGCTAGTTGACTAGTTGTGGATTTGAGGAATACTTGCGTTAAAGTTTGTGATTCCCGTAGCATGCACGTATGGTGAACTGTTATGTGATGAAGTCGGAGCATGATTTATTTATTGATTGTCTTCCTTATTAGTGGCGGTCGGGGATGAGCGATGGTCTTTTCCTACCAATCTATCCCCCTAGGAGCATGCGCGTAATACTTTGCTTTGATAACTTGTAGATTTTTGCAATAAGTATATGAGTTCTTTATGAATAATGTTGAGTCCATGGATTATACGCACTCTCTTCCTTCCACCATTGCTAGCCTCTCTAATACCGCGCACTTTTCGCCGGTATCATACACTCACCATATACCTTCCTCAAAATAGCCACCATACCTACCTATTATGGCATTTCCATAGCCATTCCGAGATATATTGCCATGCAACTTACCACCGTTCCGTTTACTATGACACGCTTCATCATTGTCATATTGCTTTGCATGATCATGTAGTTGACATCGTATTTGTGGCAAAGCCACTGTTCATAATTCTTTCATACATGTCACTCTTGATTCATTGCATATCCCGGTACTCCGCCAAAGGCATTCACCTAGAGTCATATTTTTGTTCTAAGTATTGAGTTGTAATTGTTGAGTTGTAAGTAAATAAAAGTGTGATGATCATCATTATTAGAGCATTGTCCCAAGTGAGGAAAGGATGATGGAGACTGTGATTCCCCCACAAGTCGGGATGAGACTTCGGACGAAAAAGAAAAAAAAGAAAAAAAAAGAGGCCATAGAAAAAGGCCCAAATAAAAAAATGAGAGAAAAAGAGAGAAGGGACAATGTTACTATCCTTTTACCACACTTGTGCTTCAAAGTAGCACCATGATCTTCATGATAGAGAATCTCCTATGATATCACTTTCATATACTAGTGGGAATTTTTCATTATAGAACTTGGCTTGTATATTCCAATGATGGGCTTCCTCAAAATGCCCTAGGTCTTCGTGAGCAAGCGAGTTGGATGCACACCTACTTAGTTTCTTTTGTTGAGCTTTCATATATTTATAGCTCTAGTGCATCCGTTGCATGGCAATCCCTACTCACTCACATTGATATCTATTTATGGGCATCTCCATAGCCCGTTGATACGCCTAGTTGATGTGAGACTATCTCCTTTTTGTCTTCTCCACAACCACCATTCTATTCCACATATAGTGCTATGTCCATGGCTCATGCTCATGTATTGCGTGAAGATTGAAAAAGGTTGAGAACACCAAAAGTATGAAACAATTGCTTGGCTTGTCATCGGGGTTGTGCATGATTTAAATACTTTGTGTGGTGAAGATAGAGCATAGCCAGACTATATGATTTTGTAGGGATAACTTTCTTTGGCCATGTTATTTTGAGAAGACATAATTGCTTGGTTAGTATGCTTGAAGTATTATTATTTTTATGTCAATATTAAACTTTTATCTTGAATCTTTCGGATCTAAATATCATACCACAATTAATAGAATTACATTGAAAATTATGCTAAGTAAGCATTCCACATCAAAAATTCTGTTTTTATCATTTCCCTACTGATGACCCACAAGTATAGGGGATCTATCGTAGTCCTTTCAATAAGTAAGAGTGTCGAACTGAACGAGGAGCAGAAGGAAATGATAAGAGGTTTTCAGCAAGGTATTCTCTGCAAGCACTGAAATTATAGGTAACAGATAGTTTTGTGATAAGATAATTTGTAACGAGCAACAAGTAACAAAAGTAAATAAAGTGCAGCAAGGTGGCCCAATCCTTTTTGTAGCAAAGGACAAGCCTGGACAAACTCTTATATAAAGAAAAGCGCTCCCGAGGACACATGGGAATTATCGTCAAGCATCACGTTCATGTGATTCGCGTTCGGTACTTTGATAATTTGATATGTGGGTGGACCGGTGCTTGGGTGCTGTCCTTACTTGGACAAGCATCACACTTATGATTAACCCCTATTGCAAGCATCCGCAACTACAAAAGAAGTATTAAGGTAAACCTAACCATAGCATGAAACATATGGATCCAAATCAACCCCTTACGAAGCAACGCATAAACTAGGGTTTAAGCTTCTGTCACTCTAGCAACCCATTATCTACTTATTACTTCCCAATGCCTTCCTCTAGGCCCAAATAATGGTGAAGTGTCATGTAGTTGACGTTCACATAACACCACTAGAGGAGAGACAACATACATCTCATCAAAATATCGAACGAATGCCAAATTCACATGACTACTAATAGCAAGACTTCTCCCATGTCCCCGGGAACAAACGTAACTACTCACAAAGCATATTCATGTTCATAACCAGAGGAGTATTAATATGCATATAGGATCTGAACATACGATCTTCCACCAAATAAACCAACTAGCATCAACTACAAGGAGTAATCAACACTACTAGCAACCCACAGGTACCAATCCCAGACTTAGAGACAAGAACTGGATACAAGAGATGAACTAGGGTTTGAGAGGAGATGGTGCTGGTGAAGATGTTGATGGAGATTGAGCCCCTCCCAATGATAGGAGCGTTGGTGATGACGATGGCGATGATTTCCCCCTCCCGGAGGGAAGTGTCCCCGGTAGAACAGCTCCGCCGGAGCCCTAGATTGGTTCCGCCAAGGCTCCGCCTCGTGGCGGCGGAGTCTCGTCCCGAAAGCTTGCTTATGATTTTTCTTTGCACGAAAGACTTCATATATATTAGAAGATGGGCACCGGAGGGCCAACAGGGGGCCCACGAGGCAGGGGCGCGCCTAGGGGGGTAGGGCGCGCCCCCCACCCTCATGGCCAGGGTGTGGGCCCCCTCTGGTATTTCTTGCGCTCAATATTTTTTATTATTTACAAAAATAACTTCCGTGAAGTTTCAGGACTTTATGAGTTGTGCAGGATAGGTCTCTAATATTTGCTCCTTTTCCAGCCCAGAATTCCAGCTGCCGGCATTCTCCCTCCTTATGTAAACCTTGTAAAATTAGAGAGAATAGGCATAAGTATTGTGACATAATGTGTAATAACAGCCCATAATGCAATAAATATTGATATAAAAGCATGATGCAAAATGGACGTATCACCTACTCGAGGACGAGCAGGAATTAAGCTTGGGGATGCTTGATACGTCTCCAACGTATCTATAATTTTTTATTGTTCCATGCTATATTATATTCTGTTTTGGATGATTAACGGGCTTTATTATACACTTTTATATTATTTTTGGGACTAACCTATTAGCCAGAGGCCTAGCCCAAATTGCTCTTTTTTTGCCTATTTCAGTGTTTCGCAGAAAAAGAATATCAAACGGCGTCCAAACGGAATGAAACCTTCGGGAACGTGATTTTCAGAACGAATGTGATCTAGAGGACTTGGACTCTACGTCAAGAAATCAACCAGGAGAGCACGAGGCAGCACTACTAGGAAAAGGTCTATAGTTAATATGGACATTAATGGCGCACCATGTATGTGGTGCGCCACTGCTAGATAGCAGTGGCGCACCAGATACTGGTGCGCCATTAGTGTCCTCATTACTAATGGCGCACCACACACATGGTGCGCCTTTACTAGCAAATTTTTTTCCAAAACAATTAATGGCGCACCACACACACGGTGCGCCATTACTAACAATTTTTTTTAATTTTTCCAAAACTAGTAATGGCGCACCAGGGTACAGTGCGCCATTACTAGTTCAAACTAGTAATGGCGCACCACAACCAAGGTGCGACACTACTAACAATTATTATTTTTTGTTTTGCAAAACTAGTAATGATATTTCTTCTGTTCTAGTCCTCATGAATATTTATTTATGTGTTTATTCTGGTATTGAATTTCTAACTCACACAAAGTATTGAATTTGTTAATATTTTTTGAACTCATGAATATTTTTAAATTTCATGGGCACTTTTTGAATTCATGAATATTTTTTCAAATTTGATGATATTTTTTCATATTCATAAATGTTTTACCAATTCACAAATGAATGCAATTAAAAATCCAAAAAAACAAATTTGATGATATTTTCAAATTACAAATTTGATGATATTTTCAAATAACAAATTTGATGATATTTTCAAAAATAAAAAAGTTACTAATGGCGCACCCCTCGGTGGTGCGCCATTGCTGTGGATGTACTTATGGCGCACCCCTGGTTGGTGCGACATTGCTATTCTTCCCCCCTCTATCCCTTTTCCCCTCGCCCCCGCGCCAGATCCCCCTCCATCTCGATCCCCCTCGCCGCCGCCGACCCCCCGCACCCTCCCTCGCTCCAACCTAGGTTAGGCTAGGTCGCGTCGCACCGCAACCCCATTCGCCGCAACCGCCCCACCCCACCGGCAGCTGCACCTCGTTCCGCCTCCGTGATGAGGAAGTCGGAGCCCGGAGGTGGAGACTTCAGCGGGGCTACTCGCAGTCCATCGACGGCTGACAACGAACGCCAACGCGACGCGACGAGGCCGGCCCACGACCACGACCGGCGTCCTCCTCCTTCTACGGTCTGCATCTCCGACGCGACGCCAACCACCGCCTCGTCAACGAATGTAAATGCTCCCTCCCTCCCTCCCTCCTCTACTCCTCTCCTCTATATAGTGTAATAATTTTTATCAATAAAAAAATAAAAAAAAGTTACTAATGGCGCACCAGGAGAGGGTGCGCCATTGTTATCAATAAAAAAAAGTTACTTATGGCGGACCCCACGGTGGTGCGCCAGTGCTATGGATGTACTTATGGCGCACCCCTGGGAGGTGCGCCATTGCTATCCCTTTCCCCCCTCCATCCCTTTCCCCCTCGCCCCCCCGCGCGCCAGATCCCTTTCCCCCTTGCCGCAGAGGACCCCTTTCCAGCGCGCCCCGCCCCCACCTCCAGCGCTCCTCCGCCCATCACCACCGCAGCTCTTCCACCCCTCACCAACGCAAGCTGCCGCCACCCCCGAGCATCAACCGCCGCCGTCCCAAGCATCCACCACCACCGCCGCCGCCCCCAACCAACCATCCACCGGCGCCGCCCCCCTCCCCCTCCTCCCAACCATCCACCACCCTCCACTGGACCGCAAGCCATTGCCGTCGTCGCCCCGAATCGTGCGTTTCCTCCCCGAGCAGGCTTCACCGAGCACGGGTCCGCCTCCTCTAGAAGCCCCCGAAGCAGCAGATCGAGCCCCTCTGCACCGGCTGCCCACGGCGCTTCCGTCCCAAAGCTGCAGATCATCCAGTCCTCCACTCCTCCACGGTGAGCATCTGGATGGCTGGAATGTGTTCTTTTGAGAGAAAAGTGCAGAGTTGCATAAGTTACATACTGGTCCAAGCTCACTCTGCTCGCCACTAGTTCCAAGTACTAAGGGATTGCTACGTTGTCTGCATTAACACCATCATTTACACCGAGTGAACACACTTAATTTTCTAAGGCATCTGCTACTCTGTTATAGTCTCTCCTAGCCAAACTGAAACAAAACGCATCGAAGTTCTGAATCAAAAAACTCTTTTCAGCTCATATTTGGGCAGACAGTGGAAGGATCAGTGTGTCTTCAGATTCAGAGTACTCTGAAATGTTACACTGGTTGCTGTTTATCTTCAGATTTTTTTAACTCTAGCTTTAGAGTATTATGCGAAGCTACAAGATGTGTGATCTATTGTCAGAACATTTTGTTAGATCTTTGGTGTGCTTACCAAGAACGAAATAAAAGATGATCCTTCGGATTTATTTGTTGAGACAAGCATCTCATATATGTTCAGCACCTGGGTGGGTTCTGCTCCAGTAAATCAAATCATACATAGCATCGCTGGATTGTCAGTTTTTTTGAGAGAATCCTGAATGGCTATATGTTGTGGGAGGTCGGCGTCCACGCAGCAGGTTGATTGGGCCGGGAAAGTTTTTTGAGGGAAGAAAAGGATGGGAAAGATGTACACACGGCTGACTGGCTTTGGTTTTTTCTTTTATCTCTTTATTATTATTATTATTATTATTATTATTATTATTATTATTATTATTATTATTATTATTGTCACACACACGGGTAGCAAAGTTTTTGGATGGGCTGGTATGTATAGTATATACCTAGTATATATAAAATTAAACTTGTGATGATGTTGTACTTGTGATGATGCTACTTGTGATGATGTTGGCAATAATTAGTGTTTATGAAGAAGAAGAATAAACCTGTTGCTGCTGCTGTTATGCATGTATTCATTGCTGCTGCTGCTGCTGTACTTGTGATGATGTTGTTCTTGTGATGATGCTACTTGTGTCTTCTGAAATGACCCATTGGCGACTTCATTACGCGGGGATAATGATTTTGCAGGTACCCCGAGAGGCCCTTGAGTTTGCCGGAATATCGATTAACTTCCGATCCGGCAAATTCGGGTACTCCATATGTCCTATTTTTAGCAAAGGTCATGCTGAAATTTTCCGTGAATTTTAGCATGACTTTGCTAAAAAATTGGACATATGGGGTACTTGCGACTAATGCATTGGCCGGGGTATCTTAGTACTTAATTAAGTAGGATCAACTGCCTCTTGTGTTATAAATATAGAAGTGTGATATCAACTCATAGTTATTACTAATGTTAGTTACTCGTCATTGATAAACCCTAATCTGGTAGGATGACCTACTAAAAATGCCCATACCACACATTCTATTTGGATGGCCCTGCTAACCCTTGACCATAAATACTTGTGATGGATGTAGCAGGCTTAAAGAAAGAAATGTTTTTAGGCCAACTCCACTGGGCTTGGCTGAAAATGCACAAGTGTGCATGACTAACAATATTCTATTGTAAAGCTAAATAGGAAAGAGGAACACTCATCCTAACCATTTGCTCTCAAAATTACCACTTCACTTCTTACTACTGAAAATCTTAGACCATCTCCATTCACCAATAGCTCAAACCAGTTCGAAGGGCGTGTTTTCACCACACTGTGGATTATCTTATTGGACCCAATAGATATTTGCAGAAGTAACTTCCTATTCACCTAAAGGCATGAATTATCCAAATCTTGATTCATCCTCATTAAAGCTTTCCATCTGAATTGATTCTGCTACCTATCTATCCTCTACAAGACCCTCCACCTATGTTTCTAATTAGATTCCTTTCTTTCAACTCTTAACCAGTTCCATTTCTCCATTTCTCCACCCTCCATTTCTAATTAGATACCCGTCGGGCTCTACGGTTCTAGCTGTACTAGCGATGCTATATGTATGATAGTATTCGAGGTGTATTAGTGATAATATTCGACGATGTATGGACGCAAGAGATGATGTAGTTTTGAATTATGAACGTAGGAAATGTCGTCATCGGACGACGAAATTCTCCCGGGGGAGTGCGGCAGGTGCCACGACGATCGAGGTCTGTGCGACAGGCCTCACTTGGACGATGATCGGAGCTTCAGCATTAAGCTCAAGGAGACCTTCGAAGTTGAAACGGTACGCAACGACGACAAGTGTTTTTTTCATAATTAAGCATGACTTCAACTATTTCAACGTGTAATTTTCATCTTTTACAATTCGACTATAGCTTATCCCATTGCCATGCAAGACGCTATGTCTTGGAGAGGATGGATTTTGAAGACCATGAAAATTATGAAACAAAGAAAATTCACCTAAGGACTCATCATGATGTGGATTTTGAAGTAAATCTATATAATTCTGGGAGCGTAACCCATTTTGGTTGCAAAAATTGGGAAGCATTTTGCAAGATGTATGGTTTTGATGAGGGTATGCTTGTCACCATGGATCTTGGTGATCCTGACATCGACCAAGACAATATGGACATTTGGGTCCTTGTTGATACGCCTCCAGTTCTACCGCTATGTGAGTTTCTCAAACATAGTTAATTATTAACTAATTTATATTGTTCATTTCAAAATAGTTGACAGCTTATTTCCATTGACAGCTTATTTTGATTGTTCAAACAATGTGCGGAACATGGTAGACAAAACCCACTACACCGATGGCTCCGAGTTAACTTATCAGGAGAAAAATCATCTGGTCGGATTTTGTACTGATCTTGAGAATTACAATATCTACAATCAAACTCCTCAACATTATGGTCAATACGTGCCACTAGTGCACGTGTTGAACTACGGTAACTACCATGGAGATACCCTGGTAAGAATTTTTACTATTACGACATCCGTGCATCTTTCGCATACTTCTAAAACTAGTATATCATTGCTAACTATGAAGTTATTACTATGTTTTTCAACAAATCCTAGAGGATTGTGTGCCTCATTTGATGTATCAGAATGGCAGCCTTCGTGTTTTGAACATATATCCAGGTCATCCTACGAATCTCAACTGTCCATACCGGATTTCTAAAAGAAGTGGAGACATGCTAATCAAAGAATGGAAAAAATGTATGGACAGTCGTAAGGAGGTTCTTGGAAGCAAAAGGAAGCGCCGCGCAAAAATTGGAGACAGGATGATCTCCATTCTCCATAATGCAGAGTCAGGGTCTATATTGTTTTATGCTATTTAACCTTAAATAGGGTATTTAGGTCCTGCCTAATACTAATGATCATGTGCTAAGAACAATTAAGTAGGGTTGGTTCGATGACTATCAGGATGATGATCGTATGACTTGTTATTAATAACTAGTAGAAGTTGTATGATGATGATTAGTAGGACTTGTTATTATGATGATGCATGATGCGAGCATGAAGAGTTATTATATATCTGTGGGTGAAATGAACATGGATTGGATTGAAGTGAAGGCAACATGCATGTGGTGCATGTCAAAAGTAGTACAATCCAAACTTGATCAAGTTAGGATTAGTATTACTTTTGACATGCACCACATGTTGCCTCAATTCAATCTAAGTCATGTTTAGGCATAGCAGTAGCAGTAGTACGGAGAAAAGAGTGGACACATCTCTCAATTATCTCCGAATGCAGTATTACTTTCGACAAACTCGCTACTCGCGGTCTCGAGACTTGTAATGTTCTAACTTTGTTCGATCTTTTGAATTCGCAGACTAATATGATGAATTGTATTCGGAGACTAATCTTCTATTGTATTTGATGAATCTGCTGTTTATATGTTGTGTTGTCTATATTCTGTGCAGTAATATATTTTGTAACCTGTGCAAATATCAGAAAAGAAAAAAATTCCTAATATTCATACTAGTGGCGCACCATACAACACATTAGTGGCGCACTGCTATAAAAAATACTACTGGCGCATTATCTGTTAGTGCGCCATTAGTAACCCAGAGCACAAGGTAAATATGGCCCCCTGGGAGGCATACCAATGGCGCACCGCGTGACTTACTAATGGCGCCACCATAGTCTGGTATACTAATGGCGCACCAGGGGTGCGCCATTAGTATATGTTACTAGTGGCGTGATGATAGTGGCGCACCTGTAGTGCGCCATTAATGGCCAAAACAGGTCCGCCACTCATAAGCCTCTTTCTAGTACTCCAGGGGGCGCGCCTACCCCCCCCCCCCCCAGGCACGCCCTCCACCCTCGTGGGGCCCACGTTGCTCCACCAACGTACCTCTTCCTCCTATATATATATACCTACGTACCCCCAAACTATCAGATGCGGAGCCAAAGACCTAATTCCTCTGCCGCAACCTTCCGTACCCGTGAGATCCCATCTTGGGGCCTTTTACGGCGCTCCGCCGGAGGGGGCATTGATCACGGAGGGCTTCTACATCAACACCATAGCCTCTCCGGTGATGTGTGGGTAGTTTACCTCAGACCTTCGAGTCCATAGTTATTAGCTAGATGGCTTCTTCTCTCTCTTTGGATCTCTATACAAAGTTCTCCACGATTCTTGTGGAGATCTATTCAATGTAATCTTCTTTTGCGGTGTGTTTGTTGAGACCGATGAATTGTGGGTTTATGATCAAGTTTATCTATGAACAATATTTGAATCTCCTCTGAATTATTTTATGTATGATTGGTTATCTTTGCAAGTCTCTTCCAATTATCAGTTTGGTTTGGCCTACTAGATTGATCTTTCTTGCAATGGGAGAAGTGCTTAGCTTTGGGTTCAATCTTGCGGTGTCCTTTCCCAGTGACAGCAGGGGCAGCAAGGCATGTATTCTATTGTTGCCATCGAGGATAAAAAGATGGGGTTTATATCATATTGCATGAGTTTATCCCTCTACATCATGTCATCTTAGTTAAAGCATTACTCTGTTCTTATGAACTTAATACTCTAGATGCATGCTGGATAGCGGTCGATGTGTGGAGTAATAGTAGTAGATGCAGGCAGGAGTCGGTCTACTTGTCGCGGACGTGATGCCTATATACATGATCACACCTAGATATTCTCATAACTATGCTCAATTCCATCAATTGCTCAACAGTAATTTGTTCACCCACCGTAATACTTATGCTCTTGAGAGAAGCCACTAGTGAAACCTATGGCCCCGGGGTCTATTTTCCATCATATTAATCTTCCAACACTTATTTATTTTTATTGCGTTTTATTTTACTTTGCATCTTTATCATAAAAATACCAAAAATATTATCTTATCATATCTATTAGATCTCACTCTCGTAAGTGACCGTTGAGGGATTGACAACCCCTTTATCGCGTTGGTTGCGAGGTTCTTATTTGTTTGTGTAGGTGTGAGGGACTCATGCGTGATCTCCTACTGGATTGATACCTTGGTTCTCAAAAACTGAGGGAAATACTTATGCTACTTTACTGCATCACCTTTTCCTCTTCAAGGGAAAACCAACGCAGTGCTCAAGACTTAGCAGGCACGACCGGCGCTGGTTTGGGAGGCTGGAGCAAGAAGACCAGAGGTTGAAGAAGCACTACGGCCGTTGGATGGACATCGTATGGTCACTGGAGCTAGAATCGTGCATATTGACTATGTTGACAAAGCACTCCGTCCCCGTCAACTTAGTAGGCCCACAAGTTAGCCTCCCACTATACTGGGTCCCAGCTAGCAGGGGGAGTATTCATTTTTTTTGTGTAATAAGGAGGCACTTCCTTGCGTGCGAAGATATAGCTGGTGGGTCCGAGCTGTCAGCGGCAGTAACGTTTTTTTCACGAAATACAAAGGTCCTTTCGATGGGTCCCAGATGTCAGGTGGAGGAATCATTATTTTGCGCCTAATAAGGAGGCATTTCCTTGCGTGCGGCCGTGGACCCAGCTGCCAGCCTCTCCACGTACAGTCCACTTCAGATGCATGTCGGTTGTTGACCACGTTGACCAGGCCACGCCGAGAGCACCAGGGCGGTGGACGATGGCGAGGCCTAGGAAGGGAACGACACGGAGCCAGGGAAGACTCGGTAGTTGTTTCCCACGCAGAGGGGAGTACGACTATACGAGGGTTTACTGGTTCGTCTGCTGTCGCCGAAGAATAACAGCAGGTGAGGGTGAGTAGAGGGATGGCTAGGCCAGCGATGGGAGTACGGTGGGGCGGCAAGGCCTGCGCGGCAGCACAGCCGGCTGCGGGGAGGAGGGAGCAGGCAGTCCCGCCGGCGCTTGTTTGAGCGGCTGGAGCAGGAAGAGCAGAGATTGAAGAAGCACGACGGCCGTTGGATGGACATCCAACAGTCACTGCTTGTGCGTCAACCTTTTTTTAGGAAAGCCTCAAATCTGTGGAAAACAGCATACAGCCCATCTGCCATTATTTCTAATAATTTACAGCCCATTTGCTAATTCTTAAGGTTTTTTTCTGGAGCCCATATTCTTTTTTTGTTAGCATTACAGCCCATATTGTGGCCACGGTTAAAAAATTATACGAAATTTTGCATATTTCCGTGCGGTCCGAACTGTTTTTAATCCCGAAATTTCGAGTCACATTCAAACTGATTTTAAAAATAAATGTATATCAATATAAAATCCAACAAATTATCCACGCATAAACATCAATGCAATTTAAAATCTCGAAATGAAAAAAAGAAATTTGAAACTAATTGCCGGTTTGATGTGTTTTAAAAATGTGCAGCCCATTTCTCATTACTGATAGGCCATTTTCTCGGCCAGCCGAATGACGCTCTCGTCGTCTTGAAAGATTTGCAGCCCAACAGGCCTGACAAAGCGAATTACTTGGCAAATCACAAAAAAGTGCCATGGACCCAACTGTCAGCCTCCCCACGTACAGTACTCTTCCGATGGAAGTCGGTCGTTGACCACATTGACCACGCCACGCCGAGAGCACCAAGGCGGTGGACGATGGCGAGGCCTAGGAAGGGGACGACGCAGAGCCGGGGAAGATGCGGCAGTGGATGCCCACGCGGAGAGGAGTACGAGGGTTCACTGGTTCGGCTACGATGTGAGGCTGTCGTCGCCGCAGAATAACAGGGGTGTGGGTGAGTAGAGGGATGCCCTGGCCAACGGTGGGAGTAGTAGGGGGCGGTGAGGCCTCCACGGCATCACAACCGGCCATGGGAGGCAGGAGCACGCGACACGACCGGCGCTGGTTTGGGTGGCTGGAGCAAGAAGACCTGAGGTTGAAGAAGCACTACGGTCGTTGGATGAACATCGTACGGTAACAGGAGCTAGAATCATTCTTATTGACTAAGTTGACAAAGCCCTCCGTCCCCGTCAACTTGGTAGGCCCACAAGTCAGCCTCCCACTATGCTGGGTTCCAGCTGGCAGGGGGTATTCATTTTTTTTGTGCGTAATATGCAGGCACTTCCTTGCGTGTGAAGATGTAGCTGGTGGGTCCCAGCAGTCAGGGGGGAAATGTTTTTTTCACGAAATACGGTGGCCCGTCCGGTGGGTCCCTGCTGTCAGGTGGAGGAATAATTTTTTTGCGCGTAATAAGGAGGCACTTCCTTGCGGTCGCCGTGGACGTAGCTGTCAGCCTCTCCAAGTGAAGTACTCTTCCGATGGAAGTCGTTCCTTGACCACGTTGACCACGCCGCGCCGAGAGCACCAGGGCAGTGGACGACGGCGAGGCCTAGGAAGGGGACGACGTGGAGCCAGGGAAGATGTGGCAGTGGAAGCCTGCGCGGAGAGGAGTGCGAGGGTTCACTGGTTTGGCTGCGGTGTGAGGCTATCGTCGCCGCAGAATAACAGGGGATGTGGGTGAGTGGAGGGATGGCCTGGCCAGCGGTGGGAGTAGTAGGGGGCGATGAGGCCTCCGCGGCAGCACAGCCGGCCATGGGAGGCAAGAGTAGGCGGCACGACCGACGCTGCTTTGGGCGGCTGGAGCATGAAGACCAGAGGTTGAAGAAGCACTACGGTCGTTGGATGGACATCGTATGGTCACTGCGGCTAGAATCCTTTATATTGACTAAGTTGACAAAGCCCTTGGTACGCATCAACTTAGTAGGCCCACAAGTGAGCCTCCGAAACGGTGCGCCCCAGATGTCAGGGGGAGGAATCATTTTTTGGGCGGCCGAAACTAGAATATCCGAGATTGAATAAGAAGCATGACATCCGTTAGATAGACATCCAACGGCCACTGCTGCTAGAACCGTGTGTTGACTATAATAAGTTGACAAAGCCTTGCATACGCGTCAACTTTTTTTTAGGGGACGCGTCAACTTAGTAGGCCCACAAGTGTGTGGCAGAGAACTTATAGCCCATTTGCGATTTGTAAGAATGTACAACCCATTTTTGAATTCTAATGGAATTTACTACAGCCCATTTACAGTTTGTTAAAAGTACAACCCATTTTCTAGCTAGGACAACGATTTATAATTTCAACCAACCGTTCAAGACAGAATTCAATAAAATTTCCCACATTTTGATGGGATCCGAAATATTTTTATCCCGAAATTTCTAGTCAGATTAAATATAAATTTGTATTACGTAAAAATCCAACTAAACATTGCGCGCGCAACAATTAAAAATTAAGATTTTCAAAATCCATAAATAATATTTTATAAACTAATTTCGTGTTTGGTGCATTTTTTTATAGTTACTGCCCAGTTTTTATAATTACATCCCATTTATTATTTTTTAAAGCCCATTTTCCTGTTAAGCCTAATGCATCCCTCCTAGGAAAGATTTGCAGCCCAGCGGGACAGAGAATAACAAGTTGACCTTGCCTCGGTATTCCTCAAAAAAATGTATAGCTGGGCTAGCCATTTTCATCTTGAAAAAAATTAATATCTGGGCTGGATATCTGTCCTGGGCTAGACGGGCCACAGCCCACCCAGTTAATACCCTGCTCTCCTCTGAACAACAACGAAAACATCGCCAACAAAAACTCTGCAGTGCTCACGCCTCAAAAACACAAATATTGCTCGAGCTGCTTGGTCCAAACTGTCGGCCGCACCTTGTGCAATTCTCTCGTTTATATTGACTACATAGGATGACAATGGTGTGGGACCGTGATGTCAGGAAACCAGGAGGAAGCAAAAAAATATAGTTGTACATAAAAAGGAGGCACTTGCATACGTACGGCTATGGCCCTAGTGGGTCCCTACTGTCATCCAGTCAAAATAAAGTCATCTCATGAATCCTCATGTTCATTGACCATGTTAACAATGCTCGGCACCACGGCGAGCGCAACAACTCGAAGGACGACGGAGAAGGCCTCGCGGGCCCTACGGATGGTCTGATACAACGCCCGCTGCTCATTCAGGAAGCCTTTGAGAGACTGAGACGGCATGAAACGGTAAGGCCGCGCTTGGGAGCTCTGGTTTATTTCACACCTGTATTAAGATAGAAGTGTAATTTACTCGTCATCGGAAACAACGCGTAAAATACAGGCGTAATGAAACCGAGGGCCCGAGGTCTGTAAGTAAAACCGACGGGTTACGCGTGTAATTTGAGAGACCAGTGTATATTTTACTAGTCGAAATCGACCAACCAAGCGCTTCGCCCGAGACCATCTGCTTTTATTTACAAGCGTCGGTTTTACAAGCGGTTTTGGTTGGAAGACGACGATCCAATCACGGCCTAAGATGATGAGTTGGTCGGAAGATCATATGGTTTCACGTCTAACCTACCCTACTTGTCGTATAGGCTATGAATGAAACATAAGACAATGAACTTCTTAAGCATGGAAACAACAGAAGAGGATGATCTTCTTAACAAGCAAATCACTGGCATTAGATTGACATGCAAAACAATACGAAGCATTATTCTTAGGAGGCACGGTGAACAGGTCATGATGCCGCATGCCACAACATTGCAAGCTCAACTTTGCAATCAAACACAAGGCCTGGCATTACATAGACAATATTCAGAACAAACTCTTAAAATATCTTACATAAGTCAACATTCATGTGACTATGCATCTCAGCAGAGTAAATATTTACTTCTGAACTGAAGACAGGAATAGGAAAAAATGATCGACGTTGCTCACAGCAAAGGGCGTCCCACTCAAAAATATCAAATGCATATCTTCTGGCTAACATCAATGAGCAAAAATTCTCAAGGTTTTCCAATTCCAATATATTAAACTAATGTCAACTTTGACAAGCTTTTCCCATTCAAAATATGTAATGCCAATGATTGTGGAACAGGCAGGTTTTGTCATCAGTTTGTCATCTGATAGTCCGTTGGCTCAAGGTGACGATGAATGATTAGAGAACCATTCGATGTATTGTGCATGATGAAGTATTATGGAGGACACGAACCATCTGAACATTTTGTGCAGTTCCACTAAAATCAAGCTGAGCATCCCTGTGGATTTCGTATTTATATGCTGCCAGAAAACAAAGACACATCAGCACACACATGAATATTGGCCCCAGTGTCAACCGACCAATCGATGGACTAACAAACTGAAAGTATGGTAAACAGATTACCATACCCAGATGCCCCATCATTGTTTCTTAGAGTGACATTGAAAGACTTGGAGTCCTGTCCTGGCTTCTTGGTACTTGTTTGGGCACTTGTTTGCCCAGTGTTCCTCTGAACCACAAGTAAAGCAGCCATCTCTCTTTTTGTCTTTCTTCTTACCCTTCTTAATGGCCGATGTTGGCAGCACCATTCAAGCATATAGTCCGGTGGCTCAAGGTGACGACGAATGATTAGAGAACCATTCGATGTATTGTGCATGATGAAGTATTATGGAGGACACAAACCATCTGGACATTTTGTGCAGTTCCACTAAAATCAAGCTGAGCATGCCTCTGGATTTCGTATTTATATGCTGCAAGAAAACAAAGACACAGCAGCACACACATGAATATTGGCCCAGTGTCAACCCACCAATCGGTGGACTAACAAACTGAAAGTACGGTAAACAGATTACCATACCCAGATGCCCCATCATTGTTGATTAGAATGACATTGACAGATTTGGAGTCCTGTCCTGGCTTCCTGTACTTGTTTGGGCACTTTTTGCCCAGTGCACTCCACGTGTTGTAGAGTTTCCTATGCTCTCTGCAGACTAGTCATGTCACCAGCGTCTACTAATACTCGGTAAAGCTTCTCGGTCATTCCTTGTGTAATGTAGCGCAAACAGTGACTGCTTCTTTCTGCAAAGTGGTAAGACCAACTGGACCTACTAATGCAGCAGTTTGCCTTAGACACATTGGTTCCTTTTGTGCAGTTCAAATAAAATCAAAGTCGGAATAAAACCGAGCTTTAATTTTGATATCCCTGTAAGCAACAATAGGTATAAGGGAAACAATTACTGAGAAATAACGGTTGATGACTTGTACTCCCAGAAGAAAAACATCTATTGATCTACCTTATCTTAACCGGAAACAAAGCAGGAGAGTAGCAATTCTCAATCAGTGTGATTCATTCATATTAACTGAGACATTATCTTAACAATGCCTTTCAACATGTATAAAGAACGACAAAGCAGAAAAGTATCATTCCTAAAACAATGTGACTGATTCATTTTAACAGAGACATTATCTTAACAATACCTTGGTTAAACATGTAGAAAGAACAACAAAGCAGGATAGTACCATTTGTAAAAAACTATAACTGATATATAATAACAGAGACATTATCTGAACAATACATTTCTTAAACATGTACTCCGGCCGATCCCTAATAGAAATGGTACTCCCGCCGATCCCTAACAAGTGTTGCAGTTTTGAACTAAGATTCAGTAGTTAATTCTCAGGTAAGTAGGTACTGACCTTTCAAGACCAAGATTTGAAACAACTCCTGAGGAAGATCTAAAAGAGATCTCAACACATATATGGAAATCCGGTCTCATTTTGTGCAGTTCCACCAAAATTAAGCGAAGCAAAATGTCGCAATAGCAACAAGTTGAATAGGTATCCCTGTTTTAACAGAGGCAAAAAAGGAATCAATTACTGGACAATAAAGGATGATGAAACATGCGGCCACAAAAATGGTAATCCCGCCAATCCCTAACAAGTGTTGCAGTTTTGAAATAAGATTCAGTAGTCAATTCTGAGAGTGGCATTGCTTAATTTTACCAGCGGCATTAGATTAACAAAAAGCATAAATAGTTCCAGGGGAGACTGGACGCAACAACAACACGTGCTTCCATCTACTTATAAAGGGGGTGATGCAGAGTTTGTTGTAACAAAGCAACAAGCATAATGTCTGGGTTGGTCCCATTTTTGTTCACTACTTAATGGGAAAAGACAGCAATACAATAGCTT
Source organism: Aegilops tauschii subsp. strangulata (assembly GCF_002575655.3). Taxonomy (NCBI): domain Eukaryota; kingdom Viridiplantae; phylum Streptophyta; class Magnoliopsida; order Poales; family Poaceae; genus Aegilops; species Aegilops tauschii. The sequence goes on along the minus strand of NC_053041.3, from coordinate 552,924,469 downwards.
CAATTCAACATTTATTTAAAACAGTACCAATACAAGTAGCACAACATCTCAAAACACACGGCACGATCATGTGGATGAAGGCAAGTACCAACATGTCATGACGCACACAAGATCACAGGAAATCCAATCTCGTTTTGTGCAGTTGCACTGAAATCATGTAAAGTCGCCGGTGTGATATTTAAGTTTGCTATAGCAACAAGTTGAATAGATATCCCTGATTTAACAGAGGCAAAAAAGGAAACAATTACTGCCAATAAAGGAGGATGAAACATGCGGCCACAAAAAGAAGCATCTACCTTATCTTGATGGAAAACAAAGTATAGGACAGTAGCATTTCTAAAACGGCTGTATTGATTCATATTAACAGAGAAATTGTCTTAAAATAGTTCAGTAGTTAATTCTGAGAGTGGCATTGCTTAATTTTACCATCAACATTAGATTAAGAAAAAAGCATAAACAGTTCCAGGGGCGAGTGGGCGCAACAACACCATGTGCTTCCATCTACTTATAAAGGGGGTGATGTAGAGTTTGTTGTAACAAAGCAACAAGCATCATGTCTGGGTTGGTACCATTTTTGTTCACTACTTAATGGGAAAAGAGAGCAATACAATAGCTTCAATTCATCATTTATTTAAAACAGTACCAATACAAGTAGCACAACATCTCAAAACACACTACACGATCGTGTGGATGGGACATGGGACATGCCAGCACCATGTGCGTCCACACGTATAAATGGGTGATGCAGAGTATGTAGCCAAGCAGCATATCTGCGTTGGTCCCATTTTTGTTCTCTTTGAAACTTTTTCCTATGTGAGGGCAGCAAATCTAGTCCTGCACAAACTACCCGACCCCCCAGTTTCTTTCCCTTTTCAACAAAGAGTTCGGTTCCTTACAGATGTGTGTACTGGGTCACCCCCTTTTTCCCTTTTCGACCAACAAAGCGGCTGGATAGCTAGTCTATACTACTTTCCCTCCCTCCTTTCCTCATTGAACCACATCCTAGATTCATGCTCCACCCCATCGCTGTCGGTGTCAAAACCGGCGGATCTCGGGTAGGGGGTCCTGAACTGTGCGTCTAAGGCGGATGGTAACAGGAGGCGGGGGACACGATGTTTACCCAGGTTCGGGCCCTCTCGATGGAGGTAATACCCTACTTCCTGCTTGATTGATCTTGACGATATGAGTATTACAAGAGTTGATCTACCACGAGATCGTAGAGGCTAAACCCTATAAGCTAGCCTATGATTATGATTGTTGTTGTCCTACGGACTAAACCCTCCGGTTTATATAGACACCGGAGGGGGCTAGGGTTACACAGAGTCGGTTACAAGGGAGGAGATCTACATATCCGAATTGCCAAGCTTGCCTTCCACGCAAAGGAGAGTCCCATCCGGACACGGGACGAAGTCTGCAATCTTGTATCTTCATAGTCCAACAGTCCGGCCAAAGTATATAGTCCGGTTGTCCGAGTACCCCCTAATCCAGGACTCCCTCAACCACACCCTTCTTTCCTCTTTGAACCAAGACCTAGATTCGACTACAGAATCGAAAAAGATCTGCATGCAGCTAGACCAATGACGGTTTCAAAGAAACTTATACCTTAGGGTCGTCGGGATGTGGCAAGGCATGCGGCGGGAGGTCAGATCTGCCCACACTACGTACGGCAGCGAGGAAGAAGTGGTCGGCGGCCCTCCCGCACAGGCGCTGGGTGAAAGAGAAAAGTGCAGCCGGCAGTGGATTGCCTCCCTCGCCTAAGGTGATAGAGTGAACGCTGCACCTCCTCCCTTTCCCGGTGACGCAGTCTTGTTTAGATCTGGTGAAGAGGGTGAGAGACTGTGAATATAGCAAACCCTAGCAAAGGAACGCTGAGCCTCCAGCATGTATATATATATATATATATATATATATATATATATGTAGTGCGGCGAGAGTGGGGAGAGTGCAAACCCTAGCGAACAAGCGCTGAGGCTCCAACTTATATATACTGTAGTACGGACTGAGCTCCGGTGCCTTAACTGCACCTGCTTTTGGCTGAATGACAGGTGGGCCAGCCACAGTTTGGGCCCACCTGTTATAAGCCCAAAGGCAGGTGCACTAAAGTCAATGAAGCTGCATCCATATAGTACTCGTGTATACAACTAATATATAGTGGAGTGGTTTTCTTATTCTCTCCATAACAATCGTTTTAAATTGTGTAAGTACGAAACGAAACTCTTTATTTAACATACTAGTGAAGAAAATTACTAGTACTTCTGATGAACTAACAATCCACGCGTCCTGGTCGCACTTCCTGTCCTTCACGTGCGGTACACTACCCTCCCTTAAGTGAACAACCACACATGCGCCAAATTATCGGAAACGTGTGAGAGTGTGTACAAATAAAGAATTTTAATTTCAATTGTCGGAAAGGTTTGAGAGTATGTACAGTTTTCCCTCTCTAATAATTATGGTTTGTTGTGTTCGGCCTAAACTTGGTCAAACTTTACAAAGTTTGACTTCAGTCAAATCTAATATGCAGAGTAAATAAAAATGCAGGGCTGCTATGTCCATCCGGGTTTTTAGTCCACACCATTTTTTTAATCAAAGTTAATAGCTGGACAAATAAAATTACAGGGGAGCTGGAGACAAAGTTGTGAGAAGGCTTAGAAATCAATACAAAACTTATGCTCTTAGTACCAACGTTGATCCTTCTTCGAGGAAACATTTGGTTCATTGCCAATTGTGTGATAAAGTTGCACCAACGTGAAAGACGATTGCGTCTCCAACACAACCAAGGTGAACTGACGAAGGATATCATCTTTGTGGGTAACAAGCAAAGAGCACTGATGGAAGACAACTTGTTTTTCATTGAAAATCGATCAGCTTCACCAGCCGACGCAACCATGAGCATCGATAGGTCATCGTGGTGATGCATCATCCATTTGGCATCAAGTTTGGGTGAGGCACCTATGAAGTTCGACAAATCCTCACTGTGGTCTGTTTCTTCTCAGTAATCAAGCTCGAGGAAGGAAGAACCACGTGGCAGAGGACAGTGAGGCGGAACAACAATGGCCATCCAATTTTGTGCAGTTCCACTAAAATTGAGGAAGACATGCCCGGGTATGGAGATACGCATCACTGTTTCCAAAAATATAAAAAAGGGATATAGTGTTGTTACTTTGTTTTACAAGATTAACAATGACATCTCAATTGTCAATAAGAATTATGAAAAGTACACCAACAAACAGAAGCATCATGATTATCTTGATGGGAACTAAACCAGGATACCCGAGAAAAAAAGCATTTCTTCATTTAACCAGTGATAGTATTAGATTAGCAGCAGCAATAGGAGCATATGTACAATGACCGCACAACCACCATGTACTTTTTGTCGAAACAACATGTATACCTAGCTACTATACATGGGGAGCTGGGGAGTAGTCGCATAACCCGCATGCAGCGACCTGGGGAGCTGGACCAGTACAAGAAATTATACCTCAGGTGGGCGAGATGTCGCTTAGGCAGGCGGGCGGGATCTGCCCACACAATGGCAGCAAACAAGGGCATGGAGGACCTTCGTTCGCGCCAGCGCCGGCTCCGAGAGGATGGTGCGCATCGGCTTCCTCCATCGCCGACGGCGATAACGTCAACGCAGCACCTCCTCACCTCCCGCAGCGGACGGGATTCGGCCGGATCTGTGACCACCGGTGAGGAGAGAGATAGTGTCGACACTGTCATCTTGTTTTGATATGGAGAGGGTGAGAGAGCGAGACGCGAGAAACTCTATCAAACAAGAGGATATAATGGAGTAAAAAATCTCTCCATAGCAGTGGTTTTAAATAGAATACGCGCGTTCCCAGAAAAAAGAAACAAAAATTGGCGGACAATTTTTTAACGTACCAAGAAAGAAAACTCGATCAAAAACACGCCCCTGCTTCCAGGTCGCGAGAGTCATCACGCACACACACATAGACATAGACATGCATATCCGTGTTTACGTAAAATTCCATTTCCATCTCCATCTCCAATCATATTTGTCCAACTGGCACATTATTTACGTTGTTAATTATATACGCGGCAATATTAACGTACAACATCTCTTGTTTGCGGGCGTCCGGACCACTGCCACGGCCGCTCCTGACCAACCCGAACCCTCTTCATCACCCGTGTGTGCTTCCCGCTCGAAATGGTCAGTGCCGAATTCATGCCCGGCCAGAGCGGACGCGACCTCTCACTGGCACCGGCATTGAAGCGGCGTGCCGGCCGAGAGAGCATCGCCCGCGCCGCTTCCTGGTGCACGCGACTGCTCCGCGTTCAAAGGTCGCAATAGCCGGCCACAACATGCATGTAAAAAGTTCTTGGGAGTCCGTGCTACAGCTAGCTGTCCTCCCCCAACTCGTCAATATCTTCCAGTAGTACTAGTACTCCATGGCGCGATCCATCGACAAGCAGGCGGGAAAGTTATCGTATATTCGGTTTGTGGTGAGTGGCATGCCGAGCGACCTTGTGGGGTCGAGCCGTGGAGGAGGGTGAGACACGAACGCGACAGATGTGATTTAAACGTTGGTTTTGCTCGATGGCGTGATCCAACGAAACGAAACGTTGGTTTCTCTCCGTTTCCATTTTTTCTCTGGAAAAACGGAAACTTTCCACTCCATTTTCATTCCTACTCCAAGGTTGCCCCGTTACAACATTACATCAAATACAAAGGAAAACTAACACGCATGCTGATGCATCTCAATGATTCACAGATCATAGCCAATATTTACTTCACAACTAAAGAAAAAAGTTGTGAGAGCATGTACGAAAGAAAAACTACTGATGGGGTCACTACGACTTAAACCCTAAACCCTAAAGAGGATTTAATTTCCTGCCAGGTAGAACCTGTCGAAGGAAAGACGGCTGGCACCCTCAGATCATACGATGCTTTTGTGCAGTTCCACTAAAATCGCGCTGAGCATCCCTGATGGCAAAGATATTGAAGAAGTGTGATTAGAATAATAGTACTGGCACTAGTTCATGGGACATGAACTCATCACAAGTAGAAGCCGGTAGAAGTACAGAAAGATCGACATGGAGATGGAGCTACGTGGGGAGCTGCGGCAGTGGAGCAAGCCGGCTCCAAATGGAAGATGGACTACCTGGGACGTCGGGCTGTAGCTAGAAGGGCGGTTGGCACGCGGCATCGGCCCATACCGCGGTGACCCCCAATTGGGATGCATCGACTGTGGATTTTCTCCCTCGCCGATGTCGACCGCGTCTACGCAGAACATTGTTCCCTTCCCCGAGCTGCGGGATCAGGCCGGATATGTGACCAGCGGTGTGGCCACCGTCGTTCTATGCTTGTGAAGAGAGCAACCCAAGCAAGCAGGCTTGTAGCTTAGGCTCCTGCTAGTGTATATATAGTGGTTTTCTTTTTCTCTCCATATCAACCATTTTATATTGCGTACGTGTCATTGAAGAGTGAAATGATGGTTGCTTCTTCCGACTAACTTGCTGTGTGATTTGACTGCTCCTTTAGTGGCCCCTACACGTACTCCCCCTACGTGTATGCAACAGTCACACGTACACATGGATGCAAAAACGCGCGACGCCCTAATGATGCATGTCCGAGCACACGATGGAACACACACGGTCACGCTCAGGTGCTCAACCTACACGTGCATGCACACACATACTTAGCTAGGGTGAGCTAGTGACCGTATAAACACCGGAAATGTATATATTGAGTGCAATGAGCGTATTATGAATTTCACTGACCGTATTTTTACAAATATACACTAGTAGAAAACAGGGCTTTCGTTCGGGCATGGCAAGCCCATTAGTCCCGGTTCAGTCACGAACCGGGACCCATGGGGGCATTCGTCCCGGTTCGTGAGCCAGGGGGCCGGCCGGGGCCTCGTGGGCATTGGTCCCGGTTCGTATGGAACCATTTGTCCCGGTTTGAGGCATGAACCGGGACTAATGGGCCTCGCTCCTGGCCCACAACCATTGGTCCCGGTTCTTGGCTTGAAACAGGACAGAAGGCCTGAATTTAGTACCGGTTCTAGCCACAAACCGGGACAAATGAGCTGCCTATATATACCCCATCGCCGCAGCAGAGCACTCCACAGTGCTCTATTTTTCTGGCCGTCGAGGGGAGGGCATTTGGGTGCTCTAGCTCACCTCCTATGCACATGAGGTGTTCGATGAAATGTCTGAGCCACACTAGTTAATATTTCTCCTCTCGAAACTCGATCTCCGAGCTCCATTTTCCCCGAGATTTGTCTAGGTTTAGCGGTCCGTCACGTCCCGTCCCCGTCTTCACCGCTGTCGATCGCCCGGCCGACCTCGTCGCCAGCACCACCGTGGTGAGCCTCTTGTTCTTATCTTCTTTCTGAAAGAAAAAAATTCTTACTTCAGATAGATACTTGTCTAATTTTGTTTCTTCTCCCTATTAGGGATATTCCCTTTTGCTCCTACGTGCATATGCACCCATTGTCGAAATACACATTTCGAAAAGTTGAAAAATTCAGAACAAAATCCTTCTTATTATATAGTGCGATGGTTTTGGTATCTGCCCCCGTCGGCCCTCGTCCTGTCTATGATTCGGATGTGGTATATATTATCTTTTTATAACTATTTGGTTCATTTATTATTTATGACAATTATGCCGACCAACGTGACATAGATTTTATTTATCTAGGAGGTGGTTGAACCGGAAATTCCAACCGACCCTATTGTCGAGAGGTTAAATTTAGTTGAAGAAGAAAACAATTACTTGAAGGAAAAAATGAAAAAATTGAGGAGGAGAAGATGATATTGGAGTTGCATGTTGCGGATGTCGTTGATGATCACAAGATCAAGATGGATGCAATGCGGTTGAAGATTAGAAAGATTAGAAAATATGCCATTCATAACGAGGCTTGGTATCATTATGCAGTTGGATCCATTGTTACCTTGGTTGCGATTATGATCGCATTTGTTGTTGCATTGAAATGTTTTACATAATTTCAATGTATGGTTTAATTAGATGCTCTGGAGAGCTATATATATGTTGTTCAATGAGAACTACGTATGTACTTTGGTTTTAATGTGATGATGAACTTCTATTAATTTGGTCACTTATCTATTCATGAGAGCTATATGTTGCCTTCAATTTCAGGGTCTTATAGCTCAAAATAATCAGTAAATGCATGAAAAATAACAAATGAAATACCTTTGTAGCATACGAGTTTCCGTATAAAACCCTGATACTTCGAAAGAGATTGTCCGTTTTGTACACGAAGTGCATCCAGTTTTTGCCGTAACCCTCTCTACGTTCTTGCACATGCTATGTGGGTGAAATGATGATACCATGCCAACTTTTAACCTTTTCATAGTTGATTTGAAATGCTTTTCAATTTCAGGGGTTTATTGCTCAAAATAATCAGTAAATGCATGAAAAATAACAAATGAAGTTAGAAAGGGTTGAAAATTGATGATGTGGCTTTGAATGGTGCATTTTGAACACAGAAAAACTATGGAGTTCAAGTAAGTTCAAAAAAATGAAATCCCTTTGTAACAGATGAGTTTCCGAATGAAACCCTGATACTTCGAAAGAGATTGTCCGTTTCCTACACGAAGTGCATCCAGTTTTTGCCGTAACCCTCTCTACTTTCTTGCACATGCTATGTGGGTGAAATGATGATACCATGCCAACTTTTAACCTTTTCAGAGTTGATTTGAAATGCTTTTCAATTTTAGGGTTTCATAGCTCAAAATAATCAGTAAATGCATGAAAAATAACAAATGAAGTAAGAAAGGGTTGAAAATTGATGATGTGGCTTTGAATGGTGCATTTTGAACACATAAAAACTATGGAGTTCAAGTAAGTTCAAAAAATGAAATCCCTTTGTAACAGACAAGTTCCCGAATGAAACCCTGATACTTCGAAAGAGAATGTCCGTTTTGTACACGAAGTGCATCCAGTTTTTGCCGTAACCCTCTCTACTTTCTTGCACATGCTATGTGGGTGAAATTATGATACCATGCCAACTTTTAACCTTTTCAGAGTTGATTTGAAATGCTTTTCAATTTCAGTGTCTTATAGCTCAAAATAATCAGTAAATGCATGAAAAATAACAAATGAAGTCAGAAAGGGTTGAAAATTGATGATGTGGCTTTGAATGGTGCATTTTGAACACAGAAAAACTATGGAGTTCAAGTAAGTTCAAAAAAATGAAATCCCTTTGTAACAGACGAGTTTCTGAATGAAACCCTGATACTTCGAAAGAGATTGTCCGTTTTGTACACGAAGTGCATCCAGTTTTTGCCGTAACCCTCTCTACTTCCTTGCACATGCTATGTGGGTGAAATTATGATACCATGCCAACTTTTAACCTTTTCAGAGTTGATTTGAAACGCCTTTCAATTTCAGGGTTTTATAGCTCAAAATAAACAGTAAATGCATGGAAAATAACAAATATCATAAAACATAAATAAGTAATTAGAAACAGAATAAAATAAAATTTAATAAAATATATAAGTAGAAACAAAATAAAATAAACTTTAATAACATAAAAAAAATTATGAAACTAAAATTATCAACGTATTTTCTGTTCAAAACATTATAAGCAACCTCAAGTATTACTAAAACTAAAATTATATAAGATTAATGCAACTAAAATTATCAAAGTTTTTTCTGTTCAAAATCATTAAAAGCAAAAAGAATTTTCATAAAGAACTTTTTTGTTAGAAACTTTAATAGCAAAAAGAATTATCATAAATTAAAATAAATAAGTAATTAGAAACAAAATAAAATAAAATAAATAATATTTTTTTGTAAGTAGAAACAGATAAAATAAATAAAGCAAAAAAGAAAAGAAATAAACTAGAAAAAATAAAAATAAAAACACCTACTGGGCCAGCACGGCCTGAATACGACTAGAAACCCACCCATGGTCCAGGATTCAGGCCCGTAGAAAGCCCAATAGGCCCACAGGCAGATACAGTGTGTTTAGGCCTGAAAGCCTGCATTTGAGAGGAGCTCGAGAGGGCAGCGGGAGTGGGGCTTATAAACCACTCTCGAGCTCCCTCAGCTAGCGAGGTGGGACTAAACTTTCGTGCCGCGATGCGGGCAACATAAGGCCTTTTGTCCCGATTGGTGCCACCAACCGGTACTAAAGGCATACATTAGTACCGGTTCGTGGCACCAACCGGTACCAATGCCCCCCTTTAGTCCCGGTTTGTGCCACCAACCGGGACCAAAGGCCTCTGCTTCCCGCCCTTTGGGCTGCTGAAAAGAGGCCTTTGGTCCCGGTTGGTGGCACCAACCGGGACTGAAGGTGGGCTTTGGTACCGGTTCGTGCCATGAACCGGGACTAAAGCTTTTCCTATATAAGCCAACACTTAGCATTTTCTCAGATTTCATCGCCAGTTGCCGCCCGACGACGCCGACCTCCTCGACGTCGCCAGGCTGCCCTGCCGCCATCGCCCGTGCCCCCGAGCCCACGCCGACGCCGTCCGCCGCCCTCGAGCCTACGCCGTCGCCGGCCGCGCCCCTGCGCCACGCCCCGACGCCGTCCCGCCCCGCCCTGACGCCGTCGCCGCCCCTGCCCCGACGTTGCCTCCTCGTCGCCGTCGCCGCGCACCCTGTGAGCACCGCCCTGATCCCCTCCTCCTCCTCCCTGTAATGGCCGCCGCCGCGCCCCCGCGCCCCCTAGCTATTATATATGTGTAGTTTAGATTTGTAGTTTAGTTGTATTAATTTGGATGTGTAGTTAGATGTGTAGTTAATTTAGTTGTTGTAATTTAGATGTATTAATTTAGATGTGTAGTTTAGATTTTTTGGTGATATTATTATTGAATATGCAAATGTTTGTATGTTCATATATATGCAAAGAATATATCAATTTTTTCATAGAATTTTTATGATTTTTTTCTGTTGTAATTTTGTTCATAGAATTTTTATGATTTTTTTTCATAGAATTTTCTTTGTCAATTTATGTATATGTTCATATTGTGTAGGAATCTTAAAATTGTGTATGATCAAAGTCATTTATGTATGTTCATATTTAGAAGAAAAAGAATTAGAGAAAAAATGAAAATAAGAAGAGGAAGAAGGAGAAGAAGAAGAAGAATAAGAAGAAGAAGAGGAGAGGAAGAACAGGAGCAATAAATAAGAAGATGAAAAAGAAGAAAAAAAGAGTAGAAGAAGAAGAAATAGAGGAGAAGAAGAAATAGAATAATATATTATTCTATTTTTTCGTCTTCTCCTCTATTCCTTCTTCTTCTCCTCTTTTTTTTTCTTTTTTTCTTTGATCTCCTCCTCTATTCCTTTCTTCTTCTCCTCTTTTTTTCTTCTTCTGCCTCTTCTTATTTTTTTATCGGGTATGTCATTGTCGATATACGTACCCCCCTCCCCGATAACTTTTAGTAAGTACTACTTAGAAAGTGTTTAACAGAATTAGTTAGAAAAATAATAGAACTAGTTAAACTAGCTAGTTTATTTTTAGTAAGTACTAATTTATTATATTTTATAGTAAGGAAATTAATAGAACTAGTTTGTTTTTTAGTTAAATCAATTATTCCCGCATCGACATCGACGATGCCTATCCCGCATCCTCGTCATCGACTCGGTGGAGGAGGCCGGCATGATCAGAGGGTCCATGTCCGGGACTAGGTTCCGCTGGGCTGATTTTGGGAGGTGCTACCTTCCGGGGGCGTAGGTTGGTGAGGAGCCAGCCCGTCGTTGACCCGATCCTTGTTTGGTGGCGATCGCGTGGGCCAGTGACGGTGCCGAGGCTTCCGGACACCGCGGAGGTGGTATGTCAATGTGTCAGCGAGGAGGACCGGCACGTCCGTCGCTACATGGTTGCGTTGGAGGGCAGGTTCGAAAATACCTGGCAGGTTCTTCAGGGATCTCAATGGAGCTATGATCCTGTGATGGTTCCTTCCCTTTGGGTCTCCACCGCCCGCGCCGATACCCGTCGGGCGCTACGGTTCTAGCTGTACTGACGATATGTATGATAGTATTCGAGGTGTATTAGTGATAATATTCGACGATGTACGGACGCATGGAGATGATGTAGTTTTGCTTATAATAGAATGCATCCTAATTTGAATACTACTTATTTTGCGATTTGATTTTGCTTATTGAATGCTCAAATTGGAAAACTACTCCTACTTTCAATGCTAAAATTGGAGAGCACTATGCAAGGCATATGCATATGATTAGTTGATAGCTTATAGGGTTTTTGTTTTCACAGAAATCTAGGAGCCGCCGGTCCCTCCATCATCCCCGTCACCGACCCCCTCCGATATTGAGGTGAGACCAGCCAAATCCTCTTTTAGAAAGATAATTAAATGATATTTCGGGTTGACTTTAAGTCTGTTGAGTCTCCACTATATATGAGAGGACGAAGAATCCCGACTGTTGTCGTGGGGGTAGCTTCTCCTTCGTTCCCGTGTGCTAGACAATTTGGTGTAATGCACTCGGGAACGAAAGGAGGAGCTACCATCACCGACGGTCGCAAATGTCAGAGAGGAATCAGTGAGGGGGAGTTCCACCATATATATATGAGAGGACGAAGAATCCCGACTATTGTCGTGGGGGTCGCTTCTCCTTCGTTCCCGTGTGCTAGACATTTTGGTGTAATGCACTCGGGGACAAATGGAGGAGCGACCATCACCAACGGTCGAATGTATGCACCACGTGAGCTGAGAGTTTTCAAGAAAAGACTCGACAAACCGATAGTCAACCCGTGATGAATAATAACGATCTAATTTAGTTTTTGTAGTACATATATTTAATTGTGCAAGTTTAATCTTTGAATTATGAACGTAGGAAATGTCATCATCGGACGACGAAAGTCTCCCGGGGGAGTGCGGGTGGTGCCACGACGATCGAGGTTTGGGCGACAGGCCTCACCTAGACGATGATCGGCGCTTCAGCATTAAGCTCGAGGAGACCTTCGATATTGAAACGGTACGCAATGGCGACAAGTGTTTTTTCGTAATTAAGCATGACTTCAACTATTTCAACGTGTAATTTTCATCTTTTACAATTCGACTATAGCTTATCCCATGCCATGCAAGACGCTATGTCTTGGAGAAGATGGATTTTGAAGACCATGAAAATTTTGAAACGAAGAAAATTCACCTAAGGACCCATCATGATGTGGATTTTGAAGTAAATCTGTATAATGCTAAGAGCGTAACCCATTTTGGTTGCAAAAATTGGGAAGCATTTTGCAAGATGTATGGTTTTGATGAGGGTATGCTTGTCACCATGGATCTTGGTGATCCTGAAATCGAGCAAGACAATATGGACATTTGGGTCCTTGTTGATACGCCTCCAGTTCTACCGCTATTTGAGTTTCTCAAACATAGTTATTAGCTAATTTATATTGTTTATTTCAAAATAGTTGACAGATTATTTCCATTGACAGCTTATTTTGATTGTTCAAACAATGTGCGGAACATGGTAGACAAAACCGACTACACCAATGGCTCCGAATTAACTTATCAGGAGAAAAATCATCTGGTCGGATTTTGTACTGATATTGAGAATTACAATATCTACAATCAAACTCCTCAACATTATGGTCAATACGTGCCACTAGTGCACGTGTTGAACTACGGTAACTACCATGGAGATACCCTGGTTAGATATTTTACTATTACGACATCCGTGCATATTTTGCATACTTCTAAAACTAGTACATCATTGCTAACTATGAAGTTATTACTATGTTTTTCAACAGAGAATCCCAGAGGATTGTGTGCCTCATTTGATGTATCAGAATGGCAGCCTTCGTGTTTTGAACATATATCCAGGTCATCCTACGAATCTCAACTGTCCATACCAGATTTCTAAAAGAAGTGGAGACATGCTAATCAGAGAGTGGAGAAAATGTATGGACAGTCGTAAGGAGGTTCTTGGAAGCAAAAGGAAGCGAAGCGCAAGAACTGGAGACAGGATGATCTCCATTCTCCATAATGGAGAGTCAGGGTCTATATTGTTTTATGCTATTTTACCTTAAAGAGGGTATTTAGGTCCTACCTAATACTGATGATCATGTGCTAAGAACAAAGTAGGGTTGGTTCGATGACTATCATGATGATGATCGTATGACTTGTTATTAATAACGAGTAGAAGTTGTATGATGATGATTAGTAGGACTTGTTATTATGATGATGCATGATGCAAGCATGAAGAGTTATTATATATCTATGGATGAAATGAACATGGATTGGATTGAAGTGAAGGCAACATGCATGTGGTGCATGTCGAAAGTAGTACAATCCAAACTTGATCAAGTTAGGATTAGTATTACTTTCGACATGCACCACATGTTGCCTCACTTCAATCTAAGTCACGTTTAGGCATAGCAGTAGCAGTAGCACGGAGATAAGAGAGGACACATCTATGTATTAGCTACCTATACCAACCTAAATTAACCCCAAAACCCCTAAACCACCTCCTTTCAAAAAAATAGCCGCTGAAATGCTGACGCGTGGAAGCTTATTGGTCCCGGTTGGTGCTACCAACCGGGACCAAAGGCCCTCCTGCCTGGGCTCGCCGGAGCGGCCACGTGGAGGCCCATCTGTCCCGGTTTGTATAAGAACCGGGACTAAAGGCCTAGGGAATTAGTAACGACCCTTTAGTCCCGGTTCCCCAACCGGGACAGATGGGCCTTATGAACCGGGACAAATGGGCCTTTTTCTACTAGTGTTATCTCGTTTGAAATTAAGCCATATTAACCGGAGAGGAGGCAGTATGGACTAGCATTACTTTGCTGTGTCCCGTCAACTTTCCGAACGAGGAGAAGCTTGCAGGACGGGAGAAGCTTGCGCGCGGTGGCTCGCAGGACAAGGAGAAACTTTTGACTAATGCAAGCTCTCCCTTGCTCAGGCGGTGGACGTGCAACAGTTAATTCGGTGTCAGATTGCCAGAAGCATACACTATACTAGTACTACTACTTATTGTTTGACTTCCCGAAGAGGCGAACAGCCAAGCGCAAAGTTTACTAGTACTAGTACTACTACTATAGTCTATAGAGGCGAACAGCCAAGCGCAAAGTTTACTAGTACTAGTACTACTACTATAGTCTATAGAGGCGAACAGCCAAGCGCAAAGTTTACTAGTACTAGTACTACTACTATAGTCTAGGAACCGGATGGAGGAGCGTCTGCACTCTTATTATATTTTTAAAATGTGATAAAGCAATCTTCAACACATTTGGTTCTCTTCGAGGTTCTTGCATGTGATAATGGAAGTTGATTGCATGGAATACTCGCCACAATTCTCGCTTAATTCTGGCTCATATCCTGTTACAAATAGGAGCGCTCAGTAATATGTCCTCTTTTTTGTTATTCGGCATGTAAACAGGTCAGCAAACCTTGCGGCGCATCTTTGTGCGAACTGTGCTTGCTGCACTTTGAATGTGGCCGAGAGCTGGCTTGATGAGACACCTCGCTTCCTACTTCTTTTTTGCGGGGTACCTCGCTTCCTAGTGACCAGTGTCTTGGTTGATCGTCCTAAGAATGCTTATATATGAATAAAGCTCTCTCATTTACCCGCAAAAAAGATTAAGCCATATTAACCGGAAAGGAGGGAGTATGGACTAGCACTACTTTTTGGTGTGTCCCATCAACTCGCAGAATGAGGAGAAGCTTGCAGGACAAGGTGAAGCTCGCTTACACCTTTTGACTAATGCAACCTACCCTCGCCCAGGCGGTGGACATGCATCAGTTCATTCGGTGTTAGATTGCCAGAGGCATACACTGTACTACCGAACATGCGGAGTACCATCATTGTTCGACTTCATGAAGAGGCGAAGAGCCAAGCGCAAGGTTTAGTAGTACGAGTAGTACTACTACTAGAACCGCATGGTGGAGCGTCTATACTCTTATTTTTTAATCTCTGATAAAGTACACATTTATTCCGGAGAAGGGCGGAAAACAGCAGCCCAACATGTAATGATGACATCGATCAGCCATGCTCGAATATATCTTGGCCTCCGTGCGAGCCCGTCTATGTGTTCTCGCTCCTCGTCTCTCTCAAGGAACGGCGGGTTGGCCATTTTGCCTTCAATTGAGATCGGTTTGCTCACACTCCGGTCCCACATGTCAGTGATATGCCAAGAGGAGGTGCCTTGACCGACTAGCCATACTCGTACTTGGTTTTGCACCTTCATACTACTCCTCCCTCCATCACAGTTTACAGGGCGCGCTTCATTATGATGCATTTCTCTCAATGCATTTCCACCACCAGAGAGACTTTAGACGCGTTTGGTTTAATGCTCAATTAATTAGGGCGTGGTAACCGCAATCAAGTCCACAATTTTCTCTCGATGTACTACGGAGTTGAGTAAGTGCATGCATGTGTGTACCCGGGGTGGAAGCACTGCATGCATGTGTGTACGCATTATTTCCTCTAGTAATAGACACCGTGCTATAACTACCAATGCTATTTTTCAGGCCTATCGCTAGTCGCCTTGGTCCCAGAGATTTTTTTCTTTTTCTGAAGCGCGCTCTATAAACAATGACGGATGGAGTAGTATGAGCGGATTCAAAGAAGAGCGTATTGATGGTTGCTTCTTCCGAGCAACTTACAGTGGGAAAGGTGGGGCTTATGATTTGACTGCTCATTACTCACTATTAATGCGGCGCAACGACCGGGCTGAGTCTCCCATGCGGCTGTGCACTACCCCCTCGATTCTTAAATATACTCCGGAGTATTTGTCTTTCTAGAGATTTCAACGAGTGACTACTCAAATATTTGTCTTTTTAGAGATTCAAATGGACTACTACATATTTAGAGTGTAGATTCACTCATTTTGCTTCGTATGTAGTCACTTGTTGAAATCTCTAGAAAGACAAATATTTAGGAATGGAGGGAGTACACATACGAAGCGAAATGAGTGAATCTACACTCTAAAATATGCCCATTTGAAATTTGTAAAAAGAAAAATATTTAGGAACGAAGGAGTATAATTTTGTGTATGGCACATGGACCCGGATGCCGAAGAGGCTTCTGGCAATGCTATCAAGCTTCCAGCATTTGTTTACATAATTGACGTACTATACAAATAATTTTCCAGCGACATGAAATTGCACAATGGTGTGATCTTTCAGCTTTTGTTTCGTGTGTCTTGCCATCGATGCACTTTTGGAAACAATAAAAAACTAAGTTCATTGCTAATGCATCTCAATTATTAGCAGATCAGAGCTAATATTTACATCACAACTGAAGACAAAGTTGTGAGAAGGTGTTAAATTAAAATTGATCCATGCTTTCATTGGCAGTAACGTCCCCCAGCTCTGTCTAAATCAACAAGGCATGTTAGGAAAAAAAAGTACCTGTCTGGAGCATGCAACATTCCGATCATTTTGTGCAGTTCCACTAAAATAGAGCTGAGCGTCCCTGTTCCAAAGATATTAAGTGTGATTACGATAATAGAGGACTGCTGATTAAACAATAAACACACAAATAGAAGCCGGTCACCTTTGCAGTCTCTCTTAAGACTAACTAGTTGGAGAAGATTAGGCTCGGAGTTGGATGAGGAGGATAGAGCAAAACCAATCTCCCTTTGTGCAGTCGCACTGAAATGTAGAGACGTTGCCCGTGTGACATTTTAGTACAACTGCACAAAACACTCTTAAGAAAAAAGTGATTTGTGCAGTTCACCAAAAGGTCGCAATAGCAACGAGGTGAAATGGATAGCCCTGTTTGCAAAAAAGAGGTAGAAAGGAAACAATTACTGGCCAATAATAGTTGATGACACATGCGAAAACAAAAAAGAAGCATATTCCTTGTCCTAAGGGAAGATAACAACACGGTTGTGTTTGTCTAAAACGGTGTGAGGACGAGATTGCAATATGGAAAGTACGCCGGACGAGCTATGTTTTGGGCAAAGAACTATGGAAGATCCACATGCAGCGATGTGGGAAGACGGGCACTGGAGCAAGGCCGGAGGGGATACCTGGAGGTCGTCGAGATGTAACTAGGTGAGCGGCGGCAGGCGGAATCTGCCCATACTGCAGCAGCGAGCAGGTGGCGTAGGCCCTACCGCGCTGGAGCTTGGTCACAGAGAACGGCGTGTACCGCAGATCGGGACGTGCTGCCTCGGCGCCGTCGAACGGAGAAACGATGCACGTCCTCCCTTTCCGCCGGCGGACGGGATGCGGCCGGATCAGTGGCCAACGGTGAGAGAGAGAGAGAGAGAGAGAGGCCACCGCAGCCTTGTGTGAGATACTCTGAAGAGAGACAAACCAGGCAGGCAGGCTCCATTGTAGGAGTATATAGTGGAGCGGACTACCTTTTTCTCCATAAAAATTGTATTATATTCTGCGTACGTGCCATTGAGCGATATAACTTTATTTAAAAATAGGGCCAATTCCATTTTTCCCCCTAACTTTGTCCCGACCTCGTCTTTACCCCTAAATAAAAACAGTGCTCAACTTTGCCCCTCTTCCGTTAGGTGAGCTTATAGAAATGCCCTTCCGTACATTTTCCGTCCAGTCAAAGGCCTTTGACCGTTAGATTTTTCTACACGCGCACTTAACGGTCAAAGGCCTTTGACTGGACGGAAAATGTACGGAAGGGTATTTCTATAAGAGCACTTAACGGAAGAGGGGTAAAGTTGAGCACCGTTTTTATTTAGTGGTAAAGATGAGGTCGGGACAAAGTTAGGGGTAAAGATAAGGAGGAATCTGGCCCAGAAGTGGTGGACCGTTTCCTAAGACTGTTGTTTGGTGCTCCTGACAGCCTTAGAGCATGTTGGATACTTCGGCAGGTAGCCAAGAGCGGCGAGGGCATCCTTATCAAGGAGACCCCAGAACAACATCCTCCAGCAAACGATGACAATAGAGTTTTGACAATCTTCGAGACATTCGTTTCAAACAATAAGCGTAAAAGGGCCCTGCGCGATCTCGCCGAAGTTTGCCAGGTCGCCGCAATTGACCCCTGGAACGACACGGCCATAACCTTTAACACCAGTGACGAACCTAAATATAGAACAGTCCAAGCGCCAGCTGCATTAGTCCTCGGTCCCATCGTGGACGGCTTTTGACTTACAAAAGTCCTCATGGACGGAGGCAGCGGACTAAACCTTATTTACGAGGACACGCTCCACAAGATGGAAATAGATAGGAGCCGTATCGAGAAAAGCAGCACAAACTTTTGAGGTATCATTCCCAGGTGGGAAGCGCGGTGTGCGGGAAAAAATACACTTGATGTGGTGTTCGGCACGCCAGAGAATTATCGGTCCGAAGAAATAACTTTCCAGGTGGCCCCTTTCAACAGTGGGTACAACGCCCTGTTAGGGCGAGAGGCCTTCATGCGCTTTCAAGCCATACCTCATTATGGGTATATGAAGCTAAAAATTCCCAGGCCAAATGGAATAATCACCCTCGTCAGCGATCCGGACATAGCACTCCGTGCCGAGAACAAAACCGCATCATTGGCCCTCGAGGCATTGTCTGAGGCCCTTGCGGCCGAAGAACTAACCGCACTACGCTCCACTGTGGACCCAAATCCACTTCCTTCAAGCCAGCAGAAGAAATAGTCAAATTTCAGGTCCATCCAACAGACCCGAAGAAGACAGCGTCTATCGGAGCGCAACTCAGCCCTGCAGTCGATGCCGCACTACGAGACTTCTTGCGTGAAAACTGAGATATATTCACCAGGCACCCTTCAGATATGCCAGGAATTCCGCACGAGCTGGCCGAACACAGCCTCAACATACTAAAGGGATATAAGCCGGTCAAGCAAACTCTGTGGCGCTTTTCCGAACTCAAACGACAAGCTATCGGGGAGGAGCTAGCCAAACTCATCGAGGCCGGATTCATCAAAGATATTAAACATCCAGACTGGCTGGCAAACTTGGTAATGGTACCAAAGAAGGATAAATCCTGGCGCCTATGCGTCGACTTCAAAGACCTTAACAAGGCTTGCCCTAAGGATCCTTTCCCTCTTCCCTGAATTGATCAAATCATTGACGCCACCGCAGGCCACGACTCGCTGTGCTTCCTTGATGCATATTCCGGATACCATCAAATCAAAATGAAGGAGTCCGATCAAGCCGCAGCAGCATTCATTACACCATACGGGCCGTTTTGCTTCAACACCATGCCTTTCGGGCTCAAGAACGCCGGCGCCACCTACCAGCACATGATACAAACATGCCTCGAGAAATAGATCAGCAAGACGGTGGAGGCCTACGTGGACGACATCGTCATCAAAACTAGACACGTCGAAACACTAATAGACGATTGGCATCTCACATTTGACAACCTCCGCACATACGACATCAAGCTTACCCCGGAAAAGCGCGTCTTCGGCGTCCCTGCCGGAGTCTTCCTATTCCATCTTTTCCCGAATCTCCCTTAACGGAAGAAATAGAAGCTCGAGAAGGAATACCACTAAAAACCTAGTTCGCTCTCAAATAAAAACTACTGGGCTTCATTGTTTCCAACAGAGGAATTGAAGCATCTAGCCAAAATCCGAGCTCTGTCACAACTGGCTACGCCAACCAAACTCAAACAGGTCCAAAAATTCACTGGGTGTGTGGCAGCTTTAAGCCGCTTTATCTCCAGGTTGGGAGAAAAGGCGATGCCGCTCTATCGCCTTCTACGGCGCACCGATAACTTCGAGTGGACAGACGCGGCGACGGCCGGACTGGAAGAAATAAAAGCCCTTCTGGCAAGCAACCCAATCCTGGCCGCGCCAAACGTCGGAGAACCAATGCTCTTATACATATCGGTAACACACCAGGTGGTGAGCACCGTACTCGTCGTCGAACAAGAACAGGACAGACACAAATTCCCGCTCCAGAAGCCGGTATACTACGTATCCACCATCCTCACACCATGCAAATCCCGGTACCCTCATTATCAAAAAATAGCATATGCAGTCTTCATGGCATCTCGAAAATTGCGACACTACTTTCAGGAGTGCTCTATCACAATGGCCTCCGGAGTGCCCCTCAATGATATCATTAACAACCGGGATGCAACGGGCCGGATTGCCAAATGAGCCATTGAGCTCCTGCCATTCGACATCACGTACAAACCACGTCGAGCCGTCAAATCCCAGGTACTAGATGACTTCGTCGCCGAATGGACAGAAGCCGAACTCCCTAAAGAGTACGATGCGTATTCCAACTGGGTCATGCATTTTGACGGCTCCAAAATGTTAGCAGGGCTGGGGGCGGGCGTCGTATTAACGTCCCCCACAGGAGATGTCGTCTAGTACGTACTCCAAATATTATACATAGACTCCAACAACGCAGCTGAATATGAGGCCTTGCTACATGGCCTTCGAATGGCCGTATCAATGGGCATACAATGCCTAGAGGTGCACGGGGACTCAAACCTTGCAATATCCCAAATTAATGGAGACTTTGATGCCAAAGATCCAAAGATGGCAGCTTATCGCAATGTCGTCTTGAAGATGTTGGCTCGGTTCGAGGGACTCAAATTTCAACACATCGCCCGCGAAAGTAATCAAGTGGCAGACGTCCTTGCTCGCATCGGCGCTAAGCGTGACCCCGTCCCACCTAGCATCTTCCTCGAAAGGCTCTTTAAGCCATCCGTGGTGTGGCAAGGGGGAGACAGCAACGACAGTCCTGTTCCGAACACAAACACAGATAACGAACACTTCGATATCATCGGAGGCTCAGCCACCGAAATAACACCATGGCCCACCTCATCATGGCAGTAATTGCCCCGTGGACCGAACCATTCCTGGCCTACTTTAATAGGAAGGAGCTCCCAGAAGATCAGAATGAGGCTCGCCGCATCATCCGGCGTTCGAAGGCCTATAAAGTTCACGAAGGAGAGCTCTACAAGAAAAGCACTACCGGAGTCCTTCAAAGGTGTATCTCCGAGGAGGGGCGGCAACTCTTGGCAGAAATCCACACCGGTCTCGGTGGGCACCACGCCGCAGCCAGGCACTTGTCAGCAAGGCCTTCCGTACATGATTTTACTGGCCTACGGCCCGGGCAGACGCACAGGACCTCGTCCAGCGCTGTGTTGGATGCCAACTCTTTGCCAACCAAAGCCATATGCCCCCAACCGCTCTACGAACAATCCCCATCACATGGCCCTTTGCGGTCTAGGGCTTGGACATGGTTGGACCCCTTAAAGGGGGAAGCCATAAGAAAAAATATCTGCTGGTCATGGTGGACAAATTCACCAAGTGGATAGAGGCTAGACCAGTTAAAACGGCCGAGTCCGGATTGGTGATTGCATTTATATCCGATGTGGTACACCGTTATGGTGTACCGCACAGCATCATCACCGATAACGGTTCGAATTTCACAGCTGATGAGGTGAAAAACGGGTGTGCTAATCTGGGCATTAAGCCCGATTACGCCTCTGTCAACCACCCACAAACAAACGGTCAAGTCGAGCGAGCTAATGGCCTTATTATGAGAGGCATCAAACCCAGTCTAGTGCGGTCTTTGAAAGAATCAGACAAACACCGGGTCGAGGAGCTCAACTCCGTACTCTGGGGGCTGCGTACCACGCCCAACCGTACTACCGGATACACACCTTTCTTCATGGTGTACGGTGCAGAGGCTGTATTGCCCTGCGATATTATACATGACTCACCTCAAGTGCGTATGTACGAAGAGAAAGAGGCCGAGTTGGATCGGCAGGACAGCCTAGACGCCCAGGAGGAGGAGCGCGACGTTGCCAAAGCCTGTTCAGCATTTTATCAACAGCAGGCTCGAAGATATCAAAGCAGAGAAGTACGGGCCAAGACTTACAACGTTGGCGAACTCGTTCTACGCTTGCCGGAGAGGAAAAAGGACAAACTCAAGCCCAAATGGAAGGGTCCCTTCATAATTGATGAAGTTCTTACCGGTGGAGTGTACCGTCTTCGTGACGCATCAGACAATCGCCTAGAGCCGAACCCCTGGAACGCGGCCAGACTCCAAAGGTTCTATGCCTAGCGCCGAACCCTTCGTTAGTCTCCTTCTCCCTTATAGTTTCCATAACTCTTTCCCCCTTTTAAACATTTTTTTTCGCTTTCAAGCTCGCATTTTGGCTCGACCGAACAGTGCTGACGTACACATTTTCACATACGTACGCCCATTATACCTGGGGGCTTATTTAACAAAAGCTTGTTAATATTCCTTTCCGAGCATCAAGCTCATCACACATACGCATTTTCCCCGTATGTCTTTTCTTCACCATTATATGCATCGATATGACTTAAGTTTTGGCCAAGCTGGGTTGCCTGCCTCCTGTGCTTACCCCTACGTTCCCGATTGTTCGGCTAGGTGGTAAAGGGAGCACCTCTATGATTGTTACTGCCGGGTCATCCGGATGTGTACCTCAGACTGAGTGAAGCCGAAAGCTAGCATTCTTAAGGGAATATTCGGTCCGTGGATGAAAAATATTTCTTGCAGTCACTCTATTGTGAACCCCCAGAAGCTATACACACTATGATTTTCACATCACAATTCAGACATGTCTACTAATGCATGCACACCCAGGGAAAGGAACCCTTAACGGAACTATTCTCCCTGGAAGATGTTTCTTACAATCTCAATGTAATATAACATAACTAGCCGGATACAACTTGTCTGTTCAAGCAATTATGACCCCTACGCTTAGTTTTCCACGCATACCCCGGTCTATTCGGCCGTGACGGTATTCGGAAACACTCCGCACCTTCGGGTCCGGAGGTTGAAGCCAAAAGGTCTGACATGACAAATGATATACAATTCAGCTAGAAATTCCACATGGTGAGGAAAGTACATAGTCACTTGTACTCAAACACTTCTGCCTCTATACCATCTAACAGGGAGTCTAATTTACAATCCTGTTGGGAATATTTGGCGGCCACCTCTACTTGGTCATATACTAAACTAACGGGAATTTCTTCCCCATTTGGCCCCATCGGTCCGACCCGAACCATGTGATTCGGATCAAGCTTGGTATACCGAGTTTTCACCATGGCCCAAGCCTCTCGCGCACCCTCTCGGCAGGCCGATATCTTCCATAGCCGGATACGTCGCCGCGCTCCTTTAAACAGCTCTACAAGCTCCTCCATACTTCCTGGAGAGGAGGCGGATGGCCATAGAGCCTTGGCAACACTCCGCATCGCCAGTCGAGCTTGTTCGTGCACTCGCGATAGCTCTTGCAGCAGATCGCTCGATGATCCGGACACCTCCTCTTCAGGACGGCCCGTCAATATACCTGCGATCACAACTATATCAGTTTCATCCACCTCCGAACTACTTTCCAAATAGTTTAGACACATACTGAATATGCCGCCCTGCAGCTTCTTGTTCTCCTTCATGGAATCGGCTAGCTGGGCCCGCACATCTTTCAGCTCTTCGCCTAGCTGGGTCTTGCAATCCTAGAGCTGGTTTTTCTCAATAATGGCCTGCTTCAACACACGATCGCCCATAGCTTTTAGCCTTTTGGCTTCTTGCTCATTCGCTTGCATGGCTTCCAACGCCTCTTTAAGTTCCCCTGACATTTATGTCATGGTATAGGCAAGATTGTTGGCATTCAGGGCATATAAGTATATTTTCTCGATAGAGGGGAATATTACCAGGTGACGCCTTCTTGGACTTTTCCAGTTCGGCGGTAGCAGCATTTAGCTGCGTCCGACATTGTTCCAGCTCTTGGGATAGTAGGTTGTTCTTCTCTGTAAGAACCTGGTCATACAACGGTCCTTAAATCAGTTGTACCAACTGCTTTCAGTCCCGGGGGCTACTGGCATATGGCTATCCTATTCGAACAAAGAAAACTTACCCGCACATCTGTTAAATACTGCTTCGTGGCTCTACTAAGCCCGTTTCGAGCAGTTCAGATGTACGCATCAGCCGAGCTGAAGGCATTGAATGCCTCTTCCGAAAACTCAAGGTTTCGTAAAACAGCCCTGCAGCGTCGATGATTCATGGAGCTCTCCACTTCCGAGTTGGTAACAGACATATTCTCCAAACCCTCGACCGAAGGACAGGTCGGCCCTGTTCCTATGTCGGCTCCCACCTCTCCAACAGGGTCTAAATCCCGGGCGCTGGGAGTACGGCTGGCCGGACCCTTGGATTTAGTTCGATGAACCTTTTTCCTGGTATCAAACAAACGTATAAGTTACGGTTGGATGTGACTGCTAAAGTATACCTTCAAATCCTTACCTCTTTGACGAGGGACCAGTCGTGCCTTCTCCGACCTTCCTTTTAGAAGCCTTGCTTGGTGCTGGAGCCGCTCTCTTTGGAGCCGCCCCTGGAGTAGCGTGACGCGCCGAACGCCTCCCCTGTGGAGCACGAGATAGTGAAATGGGTGAGGCAGTGCAAGGAAGCTCTTTTCGAGTGAGATTTTTTCTTGATGACGTACGTGGGAAGCAGGAAGAAGACCAGGGTAACCGGCGATAATGGCCACTTCCGTGCCATCGTAGCTCGCCTGGTAAAACACCCCTTCCGCGAGTACCACGAATATATCCGGATCTTCTTCGAACCCAGGATCCAGCTCCCGGTTGTGGTTCTCCGGCTGTGGGGCGGGGCTGTAAAACCCCTCGGTGACTTTTCGCCAATGCTGTTATAAGCGGATTTTATTGAAGGTAATCCGGGAAGCAGAATGAGTAAAGCAGAAGGATTGGGGCTTACCCAACTGGGAGGATTATACATAGAATATCCATCTCTGCAATTGATGCGAAGAAATTCCTCTTCCTCCCCTTTGAACAGCTCGGCCAGTATTTTGGCCAGAGCGGCGGAGGTGCCCAGACCTTTCCGACTGCAGCGGGAGGCATCGTCCTCCCCGTTGTAGTGCCACATTGGGGCCCTCTATATTGAAGCGGTTGAACCCCTCGCGCTATGGAGGTCGCCAATACCTCGGCCATTGTTAATCCGGACTGGGCAAGCGTATTTATCTCGCCCATGAGTTGACGAACCTCCGCGCTTTCATCTTCCTCAAGGCTCTGGGGGCGCCAACTAGGACATTTCTTTAGCGGAACGCTTGCAAATTCAGGGAGACCCTTTCGAACTGGGTCGGGAAGCGCAACGTCCTCGATGTAAAACCATTCGGAAGGCCATTCTTTAGATGCCTTCCTCGGTGTGCCGAACAGGTATCCGGTATCGGCGACACGCCACACTTCGGCTCCGCCCACTTCAAATATTGACCACTCATGGTTACGCAGGACAAGGCAGAACAATTTTCTCCACAGTTCAAAGTGGGCTTCGACACCCAGAAATAGCTCGCATAAAGCAATATAACATGCGATGTGCAGGATAGAGGCGGGAGTGAAGTTGTGCAGCTGGAGGCCATAATATTCCAGGAGCCCTCGGAGGAACGGATGGATTGGAAATCCGACGCCTCTTATCAGATAGGGGACGAAGCACACCCGCTCCCCCCCGGATGGATTGGGGGAGTTCTCCGCCTGGGTTACGCCATTGAAGGAAGCCAGCCCTGCTCGAACAGGGACCAGAGCCGTAGGAGGAAGGAATCCCTGCGTTTGCAACTTTGCTAACTGACCGTGAGACACAGATCACTTCTCCCACTCGCTTTTCCTTCGGCTGGAACGGGAGGAGGAGCTGGGAATGCTAGCCATGCTGGAATGGTTTCTCCTAGCAATCTCCGGGATCTTCTTGTTGGGAATCGTAGCATAATTTTAAAATTTTCCTACGCTCACCAAGATGCATCTATGGAGTATACTAGCAACAAGGGGAAAGGAGTGCATCTACATACCCTTGTAGATCGCGAGCGGAAGCGTTCCAATGAACGTGGATGACGGAGTCGTACTCGCCGTGATCCAAATCACCGATGACCGAGTGCCGAATGGACGGCACCTCCGCGTTCAACACACGTACGGTGCAGCGACGTCTCCTCCTTCTTGATCCAGCAAGGGGGAAGGAGAGGTTGATGGAGATCTAGCAGCACGACGGCGTGGTGGTGGATGTAGCGGGATGTCGGCAGGGCTTCGCCGAGCTTCTACGAGAGAGAGAGGTGTTGCAGGGGAGGAGGGAGGCGCCCAAGGCTGTGTTCTTGCTGCCCTCCCTCCCCCCCTTTATATAGGCCCCCTAGGAGGGGGGGCGCCGGCCAAACCCCATCTAGGGTGGGGGCGGCGGCCAAGGGGGTGCCTTGCCCCCCAAGGCAAGTGGGAAGCCCCCCCACCCTAGGGTTTGCAACCCTAGGCGCATGGGGGGAGGCCCATGGGGGGCGCCCAGGCCACTAGGGGCTGGTTCCCTTCCCACTTCAGCCCACGGGGCCCTCTGGGATAGGTGGCCCCACCCGGTGGACCCCCGGGACCCTTCCAGTGGTCCCGGTACAATACTGGTAACCCCCGAAACTTTCCCGGTGGCCGAAACTTGACTTCCTATATATAATTCTTCACCTCCGGACCATTCCGGAACTCCTCGTGACGTCCGGGATCTCATCCGGGACTCTGAACAACTTTCGGGTTTCCGCATACACATATCTCTACAACCCTAGCGTCACCGAACCTTAAGTGTGTAGACCCTACGGGTTCGGGAGACATGCAGACATGACCGAGACGCCTCTCCGGTCAATAACCAACAGCGGGATCTGGATACCCATGTTGGCTCCCACATGTTCCACGATGATCTCATCGGATGAACCACGATGTCGAGGATTCAATCAATCCCGTATACAATTCCCTTTGTCAATCGGTATGTTACTTGCCCGAGATTCGATCGTCGGTATCCCAATACCTTGTTCAATCTCGTTACCGGCAAGTCTCTTTACTCGTACCGCAATGCATGATCCCGTGACTAACGCCATAGTCACATTGAGCTCATTATGATGATGCATTACCGAGTGGGCCCAGAGATACCTCTCCGTCACACGGAGTGACAAATCCCAGTCTCGATCCGTGCCAACCCAACAGACACTTCCGGAGATACCCGTAGTGCACCTTTATAGTCACCCAGTTATGTTGTGACGTTTGGCACACCCAAAGCACTCCTACGGTATCCGGGAGTTGCACGATCTCATGGTCTAAGGAAAAGATTTGACATTGGAAAAGCTCTAGCAAACGAAACTACACGATCTTTTATGCTATGCTTAGGATTGGGTCTTTGTCCATCACATCATTCTCCCAATGATGTGATGCCGTTATCAACGACATCCAATGTCCATAGTCAGGAAACCATGACTATTGGTTGATCAACGAGCTAGTCAACTAGAGGCTTACTAGGGACACGTTGTGGTCTATGTATTCACACATGTATTACGATTTCCGGACAATACAATTATAGCATGAACAATAGACAATTACCATGAACAAAGAAATATAATAATAACCATTTATTATTGCCTCTAGGGCATATTTCCAACAGTCTCCCACTTGCACTAGAGTCAATAATCTAGTTACATTGTGATGAATCGAACACCCATTGCGTCCTGGTGTTGATCATGTTTTGCTCTAGGGAGAGGTTTAGTCAACGGATCTGCTACATTCAGGTCCGTATGTACTTTACAAATATCTATGTCTCCATTTTGAACACTTTCACGAATGGAGTTGAAGCGACGCTTGATATGCCTGGTCTTCCTGTGAAACCTGGGCTCCTTCGCAAGGGCAATAGCTCTAGTGTTGTCACAGAAGAGAGTCATCGGGCCCGACGCATTGGGAATCACCCCTAGGTCGGTAATGAACTCCTTCATCCAGACTGCTTCGTCTGCTGCCTCCGAGGCTGCCATGTACTCCGCTTCACATGTAGATCCCGCCACGACGCTTTGCTTGCAACTGCACCAGCTTACTGCTCCTCCATTCAAAATATACACGTATCCGGTTTGTGACTTCGAGTCATCCAGATCTGTGTCGAAGCTAGCGTCGACGTAACCCTTTACGACGAGCTCTTCGTCACCTCCATAAACGAGAAACATATCCTTAGTCCTTTTCAGGTACTTCGGGATATTCTTGACTGTTGTCCAGTGTTCCATGCCGGGATTACTTTGGTACCTTCCTACCAAACTTACGGCAAGGTTTACATCAGGTCTGGTACACAGCATGGCATACATAATAGATAGACCCTATGGCCGAGGCATAGGGGATGACACTCATCTTTTCTATATCTTCTACCGTGGTCGGGCATTGAGCCGTGCTCAATTGCACACCTTGCAATACAGGCAAGAACCCCTTCTTGGACTCATCCATATTGAACTTCTGCAATATCTTGTCAAGGTATGTACTCTGTGAAAGACCAATGAGGCGTCTCGATCTATCTCTATAGATCTTGATGCCTAATATATAAGCAGCTTCTCCAAGGTCCTTCATTGAAAAACACTTATTCAAATAGGCCTTTATACTTTCCAAGAATTCTATATCATTTCCCATCAATAATATGTCATCCACATATAATAAGAGAAATGCTACAGAGCTCCCACTCACTTTCTTGTAAACACAGGCTTCTCCATAAGTCTGTGTAAACCCAAACGCTTTGATCATCTCATCAAAGCGAATGTTCCAACGTATAGATGCTTGCACCGGCCCATAAATTGAGCGCTGGAGCTTGCATACTTTGTTAGCATTCTTAGGATCGACAAAACCTTCCGGCTGCATCATATACAATTCTTCCTTAAGGAAGCCATTAAGGAATGCCGTTTTGACGTCCATCTACCATATCTCATAATCATAGTATGCGGCAATTGCTAACATGATTCGGACGGACTTCAGCTTCGCTTCGGGTGAGAAAGTCTCATCGTAGTCAACCCCTTGAACTTGTCGATAACCCTTAGCGACAAGTCGAGCCTTATAGATGGTCACATTACCATTCGCGTCTGTCTTCTTATTCAAGATCCATTTGTTTTCTATGGCTCGCCGATCATCGGGCAAGTCAGTCAAAGTCCATACTTCGTTTTCATACATGGATCCTGTCTCGGATTTCATGGCTTCCAGCCATTTGTCGGAATCCGGGCCCGCCATCGCTTCTTCATAGTTTGAAGGTTCACCGTTGTCTAACAACATGATTTCCAGGACAGGGTTGCCGTACCACTCTGGTGCGGAACGTGTCCTTGTGGACCTACGAAGTTCAGTGGTAACTTGATCCGAAGCTTCATGATCATCATCATTAACTTCCTCCCCAGTCGGTGTAGGCACCACAGGAACATTTTCCCGCGCTGCGCTACTTTCCGGTTCATAAGGGGTGACTATCACCTCATCAAGTTCCACTTTCCTCCCACTGAATTCTTTCGAGAGAAACTCCTTCTCCAGAAAGGACCCGTTCTTGGCAACGAAGATCTTTCCCTCGGATCTGAGGTAGAAGGTATACCCAATAGTTTCCTTAGGGTATCCTATGAAGACGCATTTTTCCGACTTGGGTTCGAGCTTTTCAGGTTGAAGTTTCTTGACATAAGCATCGCATCCCCAAACTTTTAGAAACGACAGCTTAGGTTTCTTCCCAAACCATAATTCATACGGTGTCGTCTCAACGGATTTCGACAGAGCCCTATTTAAAGTGAATGCGGCAGTCTCTAAAGCATAACCCCAAAATGAGAGCGGTAAATCGGTAAGAGACATCATAGATCGCACCATATCCAATAGAGTGCGATTACGACATTCGGACACACCGTTTCTCTGAGGTGTTCCAGGCGGCGTGAGTTGTGAAACTATTCCACATTTCCTTAAGTGTGCACCAAATTCATGACTTAAATATTCTCCACCACGATCTGATCGTAAGAATTTTATTCTCCTGTCACGTTGATTCTCAACCTCACTCTGAAATTCCTTGAACTTTTCAAAGGTTTCAGACTTGTGTTTCATTAGGTAGATATACCCATATCTACTTAAGTCATCAGTGAGAGTGAGAACATAACGATATCCTCCGCGAGCCTCAACACTCATTGGACCGCACACATCGGTATGTATGATTTCCAATAAGTTGGTTGCTCGCTCCATTGTTCCGGAGAACGGAGTCTTGGTCATCTTACCCATGAGGCATGGTTCGCACGTGTCAAATGATTCGTAATCAAGAGACTCCAAAAGTCCATCTGCATGGAGCTTCTTCTTGCGCTTGACACCAATGTGACCAAGGCGGCAGTGCCACAAGTATGTGGGACTATCGTTATCAACTTTACATCTTTTGGTATTCACACTATGAACATGTGTAACATCACGTTCGAGATTCATCAAAAATAAACCATTGACCAGCGGGGCATGACCATAAAACATATCTCTCAAATAAATAGAACAACCATTATTCTCGGATTTAAATGATAGCCATCTCGAATTAAACGAGATCCAGATACAATGTTCATGCTCAAAGCTGGCACTAAATAACAATTATTGAGGTTTAAAACTAATCCCGTGGGTAGATGCAGTAGCGTGCCGACGGCGATCACATCGACCTTGGAACCATTCCCGACGCGCATCGTCACCTCGTCCTTCGCCAGTCTCCGTTTATTCTATAGTTCCTGTTTTGAGTTACAAATATGAGCAACCGCACCGGTATCAAATACCCAGGAGCTACTACGAGTACTGGTAAGGTACACATCAATTACATCTATATCACATATACCTTTGGTGTTGCCGGCCTTCTTGTCCGCTAAGTATTTGGGGCAGTTCCGCTTCCAGTGACCACTTCCCTTGCAATAAAAGCACTCAGTTTCAGGCTTGGGTCCATTCTTTGACTTCTTCCCAGTAACTGGTTTACCGGGCGCGGCAACTCCCTTGTCGTCCTTCTTGAAGTTCTTCTTACCCTTGCCCTTCTTGAACTTAGTGGTTTTATTCACCATCAACACTTGATGTTCCTTTTTGATTTCCACCTCCGCTGATTTCAGCATCGAATATACCTCAGGAATGGTCTTTTCCATCCCCTGCATATTGTAGTTCACCCCAAAGCTCTTGAAGCTTGGTGGAAGCGACTGAAGGATTCTGTCAATGACCGCGTCATCTGGGAGATTAACTCCCAGCTGAGTCAAGCAGTTGTGCAACCCAGACATTCTGAGTATGTGCTCACTTACAGAACTATTTCCTCTATTTTACAGCTGAAGAACTTGTCGGAGACTTCATATCTCTCGACCCGGGCATGAGCTTGGAAAACCAATTTCAGCTCCTCGAACATCTCATATGCTCCATGTTTCTCAAAACGCTTTTGGAGACGCGGTTCTAAGCTGTAAAGCATGCCGCACTGAACGAGGGAGTAATCATCAGCACGCTGCTGCCAATCGTACATAACGTCTTGGTTCTCAGGGGTTGGTGCTTCACCTAGCGGTGCTTCTAAGACATAATCTTTCTTGGCTACTATGAGGATGATCCTCAGGTTCCGGACCCAGTCCGTATAGTTGCTGCCATCATCTTTCAGCTTAGTTTTCTCTAGGAACGCGTTGAAATTGAGCACAACGTGGGCCATTTGATCTACAAGACATAGTGTAAAGATTTTAGACTAAGTTCATGATAATTAAGTTCATCTAATCAAATTATTTAATGAACTCCCACTTAGATAGACATCCCTCTAGTAATCTAAGTGAAACATGATCCGAGTTAACTAGGCCGTGTCCGATCATCATGTGAGACAGACTAGTCAAGATCGGTGAACATCTCCATGTTGATCGTATCTTCTATACGACTCATGCTCGACCTTTCGGTCCTCCGTGTTCCGAGGCCATGTCTGTACATGCTAGGCTCGTCAAGTCAACCTAAGTGTATTGCGTGTGTTCCGAGGCCATGTTTGTACATGCTAGGCTCGTCAACACCCGTTGTATGCGAACGTTAGAATCTATCACACCCGATCATCACGTGGTGCTTCGAAACAACGAACCTTCGCAACGGTGCACAGTTAGGGTGAACACTTTCTTGAAATTATTATAAGGGATCATCTTACTTACTACCGTCGTTCTTAAGCAAATAAGATGCAAAAACATGATAAACATCACATGGAATCAAATAGTGACATGATATGGCCAATATCATTATGCTCCTTTGATCTCCATCTTCGGGGAACCATGATCATCTTCGTCACCGGCATGACACCATGATCTCCATCATCATGATCTCCATCACTGTGTCTTCATGAAGTCGTCATGCCAACGATTACTTCTACTTCTATGGCTAACGTGTTTAGCAACAAAGTAAAGTAATTTACATGGCGTTATTCAATGACACGCAGGTCATACAAAATAATAAAGACAACTCCTATGGCTCCTGCCGGTTGTCATACTCATCGACATGCAAGTCGTGATTCCTATTACAAGAATATGATCAATCTCATACATCACATATATCATTCATCACATCTTCTGGCCATATCACATCACATAGCACTTGCTGCAAAAACAAGTTAGACGTCCTCTAATTGTTGTTGCAAGTTTTTACGTGGTTTGTAGGTTTCTAGCAAGAACGTTTTCTTACCTACGTATGACCACAACGTGATTTGCCAATTTCTATTTACCCTTCATAAGGACCCTTTTCATCGAATCCGTTCCGACTAAAGTAGGAGAGACAGACACCCGCTAGCCACCTTATGCAACTAGTGCATGTCAGTCGGTGGAACCTGTCTCACGTAAGCGTACGTGTAAGGTCGCTCCGGGCCGCTTCATCCTACAATGCCGCCGAAACAAGAAACGACTAGTAGCGGCAAGAGGAATTGGCAACATCAACGCCCACAACTTCTTTGTGTTCTACTCGTGCATAGTAACTACGCATAGGCCTAGCTCATGATGCCACTGTTGGGAATCGTAGCATAATTTTAAAATTTTCCTACGCTCACAAAGATGCATCTATGGAGTATACTAGCAACAAGGGGAAAGGAGTGCATCTACATACCCTTGTAGATCGCGAGCGGAAGCGTTCCAATGAACGTGGATGACGGAGTCGTACTCGCCGTGATCCAAATCACCGATGACCGGCCGAACGGACGGCACCTCCGCGTTCAACACACGTATGGTGCAGCGACGTCTCCTCCTTCTTGATCCAGCAAGGGGGAAGGAGAGGTTGATGGAGATCCAGCAGCACGACGGCGTGGTGGTGGATGTAGCGGGATGTCGGCAGGGCTTCGCCGAGCTTCTACGAGAGAGAGAGGTGTTGCAGGGGAGGAGGGAGGCGCCCAAGGCTGTGTTCTTGCTGCCCTCCCTCCCCCCCCCCTTATATAGGCCCCCTGGGAGGGGGGGCGCCGGCCAAACCCCATCTAGGGTGGGGGGCGGCGGCCAAGGGGGTGCCTTGCCCCCCAAGGCAAGTGGGAAGCCCCCCACCCTAGGGTTTGCAACCCTAGGCGCATGGGGGGAGGCCCATGGGGGGCGCCCAGCCCACTAGGGGCTGGTTCCCTTCCCACTTCAGCCACGGGGCCCTCCGGGATAGGTGGCCCCACCCGGTGGACCCCCGGGACCCTTCCGGTGGTCCCGGTACAATACCGGTAACCCCCGAAACTTTCCCGGTGGCCGAAACATGACTTCCTATATATAATTCTTCACCTCCGGACCATTCCGGAACTCCTTGTGACGTCCGGGATCTCATCCGGGACTCCGAACAACTTTCGGGTTTCCGCATACACATATCTCTACAACCCTAGCGTCACCGAACCTTAAGTGTGTAGACCCTACGGGTTCGGGAGACATGCAGACATGACCGAGACGCCTCTCCGGTCAATAACCAACAGCGGGATCTGGATACCCATGTTGGCTCCCACATTTTCCACGATGATCTCATCGGATGAACCACGATGTCAAGGATTCAATCAATCCCGTATACAATTCCCTTTGTCAATCGGTATGTTACTTGCCCGAGATTCGATCGTCGGTATCCCAATACCTTGTTCAATCTCGTTACCGGCAAGTCTCTTTACTCGTACCGCAATGCATGATCCCGTGACTAACGCCTTAGTCACATTGAGCTCATTATGATGATGCATTACCGAGTGGGCTCAGAGATACCTCTCCGTCACACGGAGTGACAAATCCCAGTCTCGATCCGTGCCAACCCAACAGACACTTTCGGAGATACCCGTAGTGCACCTTTATAGTCACCCAGTTACGTTGTGACGTTTGGCACACCCAAAGCACTCCTACAGTATCCAGGAGTTGCACGATCTCATGGTCTAAGGAAAAGATACTTGACATTGGAAAAGCTCTAGCAAACGAAACTACACGATCTTTTATGCTATGCTTAGGATTGGGTCTTTGTCCATCACATCATTCTCCCAATGATGTGATCCCGTTATCAACGACATCCAATGTCCATAGTCAGGAAACCATGACTATCGGTTGATCAACGAGCTAGTCAACTAGAGGCTTACTAGGGACACGTTGTGGTCTATGTATTCACACATGTATTACGGTTTTCGGACAATACAATTATAGCATGAACAATAGACAATTACCATGAACAAAGAAATATAATAATAACCAATTATTATTGCCTCTAGGGCATATTTCCAACACTTCTTGGTGTGGCGTTGCATGGATCTAAGATCCAGTATCTTTAATAGGCGTGCTCCCTTGTATGGACGGGGTGTTATTTGCAAAATACCCTGACTTCCCGCATTCGCTTGACACGTGGAAGACAAAGTTATTAGCGTGCAGAAGCCGAGGGGAACAATATTGAGTCAGCGGCCGAATATATTACTTGGAGAAGGGAACCCGCCTTGCAATGCTGAAGACAATCTGAACGCCGAACACCTCGTCATTGACGACTGGTTCGGGGGCTACTGACGGAGTCCTGGACTAAGGGGTCCTCGGGCGTACGGCCCGTTATCCATGGGCCGGACTGATGGGCTGTGAAGACATGAAGACCGAAGACTGTACCTGTGTCCGGATTGGACTCTACTTGGCGTGGAAGGCAAGCTCGCGACCGACTATGTAGATTCCCTTTGATGTAACCTACTCCATGTAACCCTAGATCTCTCCGGTGTCTATATAAACCGGAGAGCATAGTCCGGATAGAGGGATACTCATGACCATATTCACATAGGCTAGACTTCTAGGGTTTAGCCATTACGATATCGTGGTAGATCAACTCTTGTAATACTCATATCCATCAAGATCAATCTAGCACGAAGTAGGGTATTACCTCCATAGAGAGGGCCCGAACCTGGGTAAACATCGTGTCCCCCGTCTCCTGTTACCATCGATCCTAGACGCATAATTAGGGACCCCCTACCTGAGATCCGCCGGTTTTGACACCGACAGTGTGAGAGAGATACAAATGTAGAGAGATATAGTGTATGGGCTCGTGAGAGTTTTTTGGGGGGTCAATCAAAAAATGTAACATATGCAATGTGTGTGAAATAGATTCCTGGATATATCATATATATAGAGGGGGCGATCCACGAGAAGAGAGTGGAGGTATCATCGGCTTGAGGTGTCCACAGAATCGAAGAGAGGGATGATGTGTGTGTGCGCGCGCGCGATCGATAAAGAGTGCCATCGAATTTGTGTGTTCCCACGTCAAATAAATAGAGTACCTGGCCTACTGGAACGTGAGAGGGGACAGGTGCAGTTTGTCTCTGTGGCATGGATACCTACCTAGAGCGCTCGATTATCGGTGTGTGGTGGGGAGGGAGGGAGGCCTAATTAACTATAGAGGTACAATGGCTGGTATATGTGTGGAGGAGGAGAGAGGCCTACCTCATGTATTAAGGGAGATCAATCTACCTCATGTATTAAGGGAGATCAATCGGCATCCATGCATATGTGTAGGAGAGGAATAAGGTTGGGAGAGAGAGACAGAGCTAGAGTGTTGGAGGGGGTGGTAGTGGAGTTGCTTCTAACAAATGGTGGGATAGGCTTGCTAGACAACCGGAGGGCACTCCTGCAATATCAATAAGAGAGGGGATGGCTGCCTGTCTGTGCACGTGCGTGTGAGAGACGGGTCAGGAGGCATGCATGAATGATGAGGGGGGACGATATGGATGTGGTAAGCAGAAGTAACTACATAGGAAGATCAATCGTCCTTTGTCAGAGAAAGGAGAGACATAACTTGTGAGGTACGTCGATCGATGGGGGTGGAATAGTTAAAGTCGACCTAGGTATATGTTGGGAGATCGATCGGTATACATGCATGTGTGTGTTAGAAGCAAATGAGGCATGGGGAGAAGGATAGAGAGAGAGGGATGCATCTAGGAGGTGGTGCGAGAGTCATACTATATCGAGGGGGAAGGAGTGTGCGAGTACGAGATCGATGAAAAGAGTGGTGGGAGTGAGGCATGGACGGTGATAAGAGAAGAGGGGAAGCTTGTGTTTATGCTAGGAACACCTGGCTAGAGAGGCATATCAATCGATGTGTGCCATAATCGATGGGTGAACAACCTAAAGTGAAAAGACGAATTTGTGCGATGGAGCTAGAGAATGCTGAGGGAGGGTGAGAGGGATGCGGGCGTGTGCATGCACGAGAGAAAGTTAGCGCTAGCTACAAAGATAAGAGGATTGTGTGGGTGTAAAAGACGAATAGAGATCATACTTCATTATAAAAAGCGAATTGGGATATTTGAAGAATTTATCATAGTGTTTTAAACCGACGCATGTGTGATATATATAACGGTGAGACACATGGTGTGGTTATGAACATGTTATACTACATATAATATATTTTATCTCTACTCTTATAAAAACGGAGCTGTTGATGATGGTGTGCCTGCCGTCCTGCAATATAGGCCGTCCGATTTATATCTGACGGATAGGAAGGAAACTATGGCAATTTTGAAAAAATATACCCACACCCCTCTCCATATTTGCAAATTAGGCCTCCCCTTGATCATGTTGATGTTTTGTGGAACGCATGGGCATCTTGCTAGCACTACGTATAATATATAGAACATTTATCATAATTTGGGCTAATGTGTGGCTTTTGCAGCTTAGGTCTAAATACTTGTCATAATGTAGGGGGCGGGGCACTATACTATGTGTGATAAACACGGTGTATGTATGGAACATGGTTTAGATTATGAATATATAGTTAGTACATCAAAGGTACTATTATTTGGAATCAACATCAAGTGTATTCAAAAGATAGAATTCGAGTTCATGTAGTACACATAGTTCATATCTATCTCTATAGTAATCATGTGGTTTGCTATTAAGGTAATACCCGAATGATGGTTGAAGTTGGCAACGATCATGATTGTAGATTCTTATTGAAATCGAGAAACGAATTCAAATTCAGTTCAAATTGCAGCGGTAGTATAGACATTTGGAATGCACTAAAATGTTGGTATGAGTAGGTTACATGCATTATACAGCAAGCGAAAAAAATTAATTGGACATAACATGGATTCATACTCCCTCCTTCCATCTATATAGGGCGTAATGCATTTTTTAAGACCACCTTTGACTATTGACAAGATTAATAGTACATGACATGCACAATGTGAAAATTATATCATTGAAAGAACCTTTCACAGACGAATTTAACGGTGTGCTTTCTGTAAGTTGCATGTCATATATTATTGCTCTAATATTTGGTCAAACTTAGCATCAAAAAACGCATTAGGCCCTATATAGATGGAAGGAGGGAGTAGCTTTGAATAACATTTTTATAGTAAAATGGGGCAAGACTTTCTCTTTGTGTGGTGTGAATAGTTTTATTTTTTCGTTTTCTTTTTGTTTGAGGGAAGTGTGAATTGATTTCGTACGTACAAGTACAATATTACACGTTAGGCTTGTCCCTAAAATTCAACCCGCGCCTTGTTATATCCTGAAAATTCAGATATCGTGCTCCCAAAACTGGCGCCTTCACAACCCGCGCCTTGCTATCCCAAAATTACAACGCGCGCGAAAACTCCCTCCAGCTACCAAATCCCGACACGCGAAATCCCCCTTCTAACCCTGAACCGAAAGGGCCGCTAGTTCAAATCGGTTGGGGGTACTTTTGTAACACACCCTACATTTTAGACAAGCGCGTCCCAAAGTCATGGTTCACCCCCTCCCATCGCCTCCTTTTTGCCATTCGAAATCCCAGGCCACCATAACCTCTCCGCTCCAGCCGCGAAACCCCACCCTCCTCCGTCCGCCACCTCACTGCTGCCCAGCCGGAGCCTCTTCCCCGACGACGTCGTCCACCGCAACTGCTCGACGTCCCTCATCCACCTCCCCGGATGAGGATCCGTCGTCCATCTCGTCGTCCCGCCGGTTCAGCCGCCCAGTCCTCCACCTCCAAGGAGCTGCTCTGACGATCGCCTCGTCTATCGCGGCTGCTCCATCCCCACAGTGTCGCCTTAACCTGCTCCGCCGGAACCGCAGCATCCTCACCGACTCCTCGGACGAAGCCGAGGCCTACTCGGCGCCACCAAAGAGGTTGTACACTCATCGCATCGCACCTTCTCCTTAACTCAACCTCCCAGCGCCGACGGTGCTCCATCCCGCACCCCCATGGAGCAGCTACCTTGAAGCCGGCGCCGCGGGCAACATCTCCATGGCAGCTCTCCCCCAGTGCGAGGCCCCTTCGGCGGCGGCGTCCATACCAGCCGGATCTACTGCTGCTGCTCCGGCTCTCGCTCGCGCTGCTGGTGCTGCTCCGGCTCTCGCTCGCTCGCGCTACTGCTGATGTTGTCCCCCTTGCTCGTGTTGCTGCTCTGCTTCGATTTAGCTACACTTCAGTTGACTGAATCGACTTTTGGGTCAGTCGATTTTCAGGGGGTGGGGGGCTCGCCGGAGTTAAGGAAGAACCACCCGCAGCAGGGACGGGGGCTCACCGAAGAGGTACCCCACTATCTATCTTAGGGTTTAGGGTGGGGGCGGGGGGGCTAGAGGGCTGGCCTGGGCGGCGGAGGACCGGCGGTGGGGAGTTGTTTCGGGGCGGCGAGGCGGCACTGGGCCGGCGGTTCGGCCGGTGGTGGCTGGCGGCTCAGGGGGGTGCAAGTTGAAGATGAACTGCAGGCCCTCCCTAAACTACATGTCAAGTGCCTCTCTGCTACCATTGCGTTCAGTTTCGACAGTAACATTCAGATTCCACAGTAAATTTCAGTTTCGACGGTTAAGTTCAGAGTCAACAGTTTTTACCTCGTGTGTTGTAGTCAGGTGGTTTTTGGTGATGTAAATTTTACATCTATTTTACATCATCTATTGGAGATGCTATTAGAATCCCACTTGAGATTGACAATGTCTGTCTTGTGCTGCTTCAGCCTTGACGTCTTACGGCTCACCTAGGGTGTGCCTATGTTGTTCATCTTGGGTGGGAAACAAATATTAAAGCAATCATCATCTGTCATTTTATTAAATTAAAGCAATCATCAGCCTGCTATCATTATTTTTGGATCCATCCATTGGTTGTTACCATCACTCTAAATTTCTGCATGCTCTCCTTACATAATCTCACCATATTTTTTTCGTATGCATGTCAGATATTGTACACAGCCATGCTGAACATGTAGAGAAAAAGAGAAGAGTTTTGCGCGGCAATACAATGTCATGCAGACATCGCTCCATTGTGGGTTCAATGGCAAACCCTCCCCACCCCTCTCCAGATTGTAATCCAGAGGAAGATATCTGTTCTGAGGCGGATTTAGACACCGCTGACCACTCCTATTTACCCCCCAAGGTGTTTGCTCTACCTTGGCATGATGATGTTAGTATGCATATGTTGCCTTGCAGTGCCTACTTTTGACATCATATATGTCATCTGCTTAGTTTATACATGTTCTGTAATGCCACCTGTTTAGTTTCTATATCATATATGGGAATTATGAAGTCTCATGTCTTTTAGCCAGCCATAATATATGTGAAATGTGCAATGCCATCCTGTTTAACCAGGCATCATATATTTGAATGATATCTTGCCCATCCTTTTCTTCATTACATTTCCATTTGTCGACAATGTTTGTACATTAAACTACTCTTCCTGTGAATAAGCCATTTGGGTGGGAGATTGAAAAATCTGGAGTGAAAACAAGGCCTTCAGAGAAGACAGCGCTACCTGTCGAAGCAGATCTCTTGTTGGGTCCCGATAGCTCCTCAGAGATGGATTCAGAGATAGATGACCAGTCCTATTCCCCCACCGAGGTCTATGCTCTAACTTGGCACGGTTATACTGCTCATATCATGCATATGGTGTCTTGCATTGCATAGTTTAGACATCATATAAACAATATTCAACACCATGTTCTTAGTTCAGACATCATATCGAATGCCCTCTGTTTAGCATATAAATCACATATGTGAATTAAATGATGCGATCTTGATTACTTAGATAACATGTAGGTGAATTATATCATGTGATCCTGTTTAGTTATTCATCATATCTTTGAATTATGTTATGCTATGCTATCCAGTTTAGATAGACATCATATATGTGAAATTATGTCATGCTATCCATTTTAGTTAAACAATATACATGTCAACTATTTCATGCCCTCTTTTTTCCACACCATCTATTGCATCTGTCTCTCATACAATGTCTGTACATTCAACTATGTTTCCTGTTTATCAGCCATTTGAATTAGAGCGGGTGATGCCAGTATCTAGCGGACTAAAAACACGGTCTTCAAATAAAACAGTGCTACCTCTTGGTGGAGATAGCACCCCGGTTGTACATGCACGAGAACCAGCCCTACCACACATAACCCAAACTCTCGCAGATTGTACCCCTACTGCGGTGGACAGAGAACAAGCTTCACCCAATCTAACCCCAAGCCCAGCAGATAGTAACCCAGTTCTTGTTGACACAGCACCATCTCCACCATAGAGCTCTCAAACAAGAGCAGTTAGTAAGGCAGCTCCAGTGCCCAAAGGGCCAGTACTACCATGGCGAACCCCAACTCCACCAGTTAGTACGCCTATTCCTGTGGAGGAAGCACAACCAGCTAGTCGTAGTTTAGCATCTATCGCATTTGATGTTGTTAAATCGTATGTGCGTATCTTCCCATCTTGGAAATATTATACTGAAGATGAAGGAAAATGCCAGTTGCAGGTGTTTGTCCAGGAGTTATGTGTAAGTAATGTTATTCATGGCAATTACTTTGCTTTGTCCCATACTTCCTACCTTCATGATGGTTATAATACAGCAAATTTTCCCATTTTTCTCTATAGGGAAGGACCGATTTGGAAACTCAGGATGAGGTAACCTGTGCTAATACCTCTGCTATCTTCAAGAATGCTTGGTGGTAGTACCGGAATTACATGAAGAAAACGTACTTCACCGGCAAACAAACTCATCAAATTCCCTTACGTTCTCCTGAGACACATTTACTGGACGATGACTGGGAACGCCTTGTTCTGTACTGGTCCCGAACCAAGAATGTGGTAAGGTCTATGAGCTCATTTTGTATTTTTAAGTACTATATTCTTGCGTCTTACTGTACTCTGTTCATGTAGAACAAGTGCGTAAACCTGAAGAACAACTGTTCTAATTTAAGATTCCATTTCTAATTTGCTATCGTGCATACTGCTTTGCTCTTGTATCACTGTATTTACTCATACAAACTTATTTTTAAATTGAAGGATACAATCGAAACTCCAATGGCACAACAGGTATGTTCACGCATGTTTCTTTAACAGGTTTGCTCATATCAATAGCTCTGTCGATTTCAACTTCAATTGTGTATACAGTTGACTTCTCATATCATGCATATTACTAGCATCACAATAGAGCCAATAGTGTTGTTGTACATGTAGACCCGTGGTACCCATCTGAAATCTTGTTGTGCCGTGTAGTTTCCCACGCTTTGTATTCTTTCACTGCTGTTTTGTCTTGAACTGATATGATTTGAACCGTGTATCTATTTTGATTTGGCAAGACAATGCAATGACCATAGGACATAGATATATGTTTGTTTGGTGTTTTTATTATGTACTAGTACTTGGCAATAGAAGACTTGGTAGTTTAATCCTGTCCACCTTACTAATGAACTGGTTCACCGAAATGAGTTTCATATACTAGTACATGCTAAACCTGTTATGTGTCTACTTGTTTCTTCTTTTAGATTGCTGACAGAATATTGGGGAAGAGTGCCTTATTAAGCAATGGTAAAGGAAGTAATGCAGATAAGGTTCAGGATAGTGACACATCCTTGTTGGTCTCCAACAAAGCTGATAAAACAGCTAAGGAAGACTATCTCGAAGACAATGAGACAACCCCAAAGTCCTGTCTTGGTTTAGTGTTCGAGTTACTGGCCACTACCGCTTGCACAAGCTATTCAAACTCACTGTCTGAATCAGTTCGGTTTCTTGAGTCTCAACTACAAGCTGAAAGACATCGATCAGCTGTGCTGCGACAAGAAGCGGAAGGACTGCGGAAGTCCCTGGAGCATTCGGATGCATACTTTCTGGTGCAACAGCAAGCATTGGAGGATTTTAGCGCCAAACAGGACAAAGCTAATAAGCTTGCTAAGCTTATTGCCAGCATGGTGGATACCCAGGATAACGTTTCTTGAGCTCTTCTGAAGTTGTTTCAGTTATGCTCTTGTTTTGCTGCCGCGTTTCTTTGCACTGGTGGCCAATTTTGACGGCCAGTGTATGTAATATGCTGCTTTGTTCCCAATATTTGCACTGGTGGCGAACTTTGATGCCCAGTGGATGTAATATGTGTAATAGCGGTAATAGGCTAGCGTTAATTGCTTGCTTATTTATTTCCTTATTGTCTTGTTTAGTTGTTTGCTTGTAGTCACTGCAGTTCTTTTTTGTGTTTTTCTAGTGGCCACAATAACCTATTTTTGGAAACTAGGGCAAAATAATCATGGCAACACACGGACTGTTGTAACCATGGGCCTCCTACGGGCCGTATGATCCATGGTCCTTCTACGGGCCGTAGGATCCATGGGCCTTCTATGGGCCGTAGGATCCATGGGCCTTCTACGGGCCGTAGGATCCATGGGCCTTCTACGGGGCGTATCATCATTTCGCCAATCATGGGCCGTACTATCCGTGGACCATAACAGGCCATTAATAGGCCGTATTTGATAACTCTATGAAAACAGCCCAACGGGTTTTTTTTACATGAAAATGGCCCAACGTATTAAAGGGCCACAAATGGGCCGACTGTAACCACGGGCTGAATTTGGCCCACAAGCAGAAAATGACAGTAACGGGCCATAAGTAACCGAATGCTGGAAATGAGCCCAAGAATAAATGGGCCCTGAGAAGGCCGAAAGATAACATGGGCTGGAAACGGCCCAATGGAATAATGGGCCGTTAATGGGTATGAAGTGCTACACTGTTCATTACAGGCCAGTTTCACCACGGGCCGTTAATGGGCCAAGAGTTACAAAGGGCCTCATATGGGCCGAAAGACGTCATGGGCCATACATGGGCTGGAAGTTAAAACGGACTGGAATCTTATTGGACGGCCCAGATGACGGTAGTGGGCCTAATTCGGAGAGGTCGTAACGGGCCCTGGGTTAGCGGGCTATAAATGGGCTATATGCGAACAGACCGTTAACAGGCTTTCCGTGGGCCGGCCCGCCACCTTTTGACCAAGTCAAACGGGCCGGCCTTTTCACAAGAATGGGCCTCTCTTGGGCCGTGCCATGTGTCGACGTATCATAGGCAC
Organism: Aegilops tauschii subsp. strangulata; assembly: GCF_002575655.3. Lineage (NCBI taxonomy): Eukaryota > Viridiplantae > Streptophyta > Magnoliopsida > Poales > Poaceae > Aegilops > Aegilops tauschii. The sequence continues at coordinate 552,881,136 of NC_053041.3, read as the reverse complement.
CTTGGGTCCAATGAGTGGATGACATCTGTCCCAACGGTGAGCCGACACATGTTTCCTCCAGCCAATGATGATTTTACACGTGGAAAATCCCCATTGGTCGGGGCTGTTAACAGGTTACCAGATCCAAAACCGGACCCAATAGCTTAACGACGTTCCGTTACGGTGGATGCCACGTGTCGGTCACCCTTGACGAAAGAACTTCTGTGACGCGTGATTTATCGTCATGGAAGTGGACACTTCCGTGATGATAATTTTGCTAATGTCATGGAACACTTCTATGACAGCACAGGTATGACTATCTTGATTCTGTCATAAAATCGTCATGGATGTACATGCATGACAAAAAATGTGACCTACTCTGACAAACATGTATCATCACGGAAGTGTATTTTTTTGTAGTGTATGGGGGAGCTCATGGCGGCTCTATTAAATATGTCGACTCTGATAGTACCAAGGACCCCGAGTCTGATGATGAAAAGCCGAGAAAGGGAAAGAAGAGTGGCAATACCAAGGGCCAGCATCATAATAACCCGGCGAGTCAGTCTGGCAACGGTAAACGCAAGGCGGATAATAATTCAGATATTGTGGCCAATACCAACACGCAGAACAATGGTCAGCGTCGTAAAGGAAAGCCACCTTCTCGGGCAGGAGGGTCAGGTATATATCTGGAGCAGCTGTTGAATCAGCCTTGCCCAAAGCATGGTTCGCGGGAAAGGCTATCCACGCACCTTTGGAAGGACTGCTACATTATGAAGGAGTTCAAAAATTCCGACTTGTTCCAGAACAATCATGGGCCAAGTGGCGGCTCAGGTTCCGGTTCTCATGGCCCCGGTTACGGTAGTGGCGGTTCTAATTCTGGTTTTCAGGGTCACCAAAGCAATCAAGGCAATCAGGGCAGTTATCATCAACACTCTGGTCAGGGGAATCAACAGCAGCAATCTGGGTATCAGAGTAACCCGAAGCAATTGAATAGTGGGCGGTACCACGTCTTCACCACAAGTTTGTGCAAGCGAGATCAGAAGCTCCATAAAAGGGATGTGAACGTCGTTGAGCTGGCAGTTCCCCGTTACTTGCGTTGGTGTGAGCAGCCCATTGTGTGGAGTCGTGAGGATCACCCGCCCCGGGTTGACAATTCGGGTCACTTAGCTTTGGTGGTGGCGCCTCAGGTTGGAGGATATAAATTCACTAAGGTACCCATGGACGGAGGTAGCAACATCAATATCCTTTATTATGAAACCTTCCATCGCATGGGGGTGACTGATAAAAATCTTAAGCCGTCAAACACCGTCTTTCACGGTGTGGTGCCTGGTAAGTCGGCATACCCGGTTGGTAAAATAGCTCTCGAGGTTGCATTCGGGGATGATCATGATTCCAGGTCTGAGACGTTGACCTTTGAAGTGGTGAAGATCAAGAGCCCTCATCATGCTCTATTTGGACGGCCGGCTTATGCTAAGTTTATGGCAAGGCCTTGTTATGTTTATCTGCAGCTCAAAATGCCGGGTCACAAGGGGACCATCACGGTGCATGGAAGCCGGAAGATAGCTTTGGAGTGTGAAGAAGGTGATGCTGCTTACGCTGAGTCCGTCTGTGCAACAGAGGAGTTGAAATTTTATGAAGACAATGTTGGCCCGGTAGATATGACATCTTTGAAAAAGTCAACCACGGAGCATGATCCGGTCTTGAAGTTTAAGTTGGGAGATGACACCAAGTTGATTGATTTCATTCCTGGCGATTCATCCAAGCAGTTCAGCATCAGTGCTAATCTGGATCCGAAATAGGAAAGCACGCTCATCGAGTTCATCCGTGAGAACCGGGACATCTTTGCATGGAAACCTTCTGACATGCCGGGTGTACCGAGAGAACTCGCTGAGCACACTCTCAATATTGATCCAAAGTTTAAGCCGGTCAAGCAGTTTCTTCGTTGTTTTAATGAAGAGAGGTGCAAGGCCATTGGTGAAGAAGTCGCCCGGCTCTTAGCGGCTGGGTTCATTGTTGAAGTTTTTCATCCTCAGTGGTTGGCTAACCCGGTGCTGGTGCTTAAGAAAAACGGTACTTGGCGTATGTGTGTGGACTACACGGACTTAAACAAAGCTTGTCCGGTTGATCCTTTCGCTCTCCCTCGTATTGACCAAATTATTGATGCTACGGTGGGTTGTGAGCGTTTGAGCTTTTTGGATGCTTATTCAGGTTATCATCAGATCAAGATGGCAGTTAAGGACCAGGAGAAGACAGCTTTCATCACTCCTTTTGGAGCCTTCTGTTACGTGTGTATGCCTTGTGGACACAAGAGTGCCCAGGCGACTTACCAGCGATGTGTGCAAAATTGTCTTCATGATCAGATTGGGCGCAATGTTCATGCGTATGTGGATGATATTGTGGTGAAATCCAGAACGAAGGAAACCTTGATAGATGATTTAAAGGAGACCTTTGACAATCTCCGGGGCTATAAGATGATGCTTAACCCGACCAAGTGCGTTTTTGGTGTGCTGGCAAGCAAGCTCTTGGGTTTTCTGGTTTCAAACAGAGGCATTGAAGCTAACCCGGAGAAGATCAAGGCCATTACTTCTTTGGCTAAACCGGCGTGCATCAATGATGTTCAACGTTTGGCGAGTCATATTGCGGCTCTAAGCCGGTTCATAAGCCGGTTGGGAGAGAAGGCTATCCCTCTGTATCAAATGATGAAAAAACAGATAATTTTGTCTGGAGTGATGCTGCTAATCAAGCATTTGAAGACTTAAAGAAACAGCTGGCTGAGCCGCCCGTTCTTGCTGCTCCCATTGATAAGGAGCCTTTGCTGTTATATATGGCTACCAATAGCCGAGCTGTTAGTGTTGCCATTGTGGTGGAGAGGAAGGAAAAAGGCAAAGAATATCCGGTTCAACGGCCGGTTTACTATACCAGTGAGGTCCTTATTGAGTCCAAACAGAGATATCCACATTGGCAGAAGCTTGTGTACGGGGTTTTTATGGCTAGCCGGAAGCTTAAGCAGTATTTTCTGGGTCATCCTATCACTGTGGTTAGTTCTGCCCCTCTAGGGGATATCATTCAAAACAGAGAAGCCACAGGTCGGGTAGCCAAATGGGCCATTGAGCTTGGGCCTCATGGTTTAAAGATGTGCCTCGTACAACCATCAAATCTCAAGCACTTGTGGACTTCATCAATGATTGGACAGAGTTGCAGATGCCTGAGGAGAAGCCGAATAACACGTATTGGACTGTTCACTTTGATGGGTCCAGGCAGTTGGAAGGCTCGGGGCCTGGAGTTGTATTGACTTCCCCACGAGGTGATAAATTTTCCTATGTTCTTCGGCTGATGTTCCCTTGTACTAACAATGCAGCTGAATATGAGGCCTTGCTCCATGGTCTTCGGATGGCTAAGGAGATGAACTTAAGCCGGGTGAGGTGCTTTGGCGACTCAGATCTGGTGGCTCAACAAGTTTCTGGTACTTGGGATTCTAAGGATCCACTCATGGCGGCTTATCGTCGAGAGGTTGATGCTATTGCGGGTCATTTCAAGGGTTATCAAGTTGAGCATGTTGATCGCAGGAAAAACGAGGCGGCTGATACTTTAAGCCGGTTAGGCTCTCAGCGTAAGCCGGTGCCACCTAACACTTTCTTGGATATTCTGCATAACCCCTCAGTCAAATTGCCTGAAGATCTTGCTATTCCTGACCCAGAGGCACAGCTGGTGGTGGCTCTTCATGCTATTCCTGATTGGACAGTCACATACTTGGCTTATATGACCCGAGGCGAGTTACCTGAAGATGAAACTTTAGCCAGGCAGATAACCCGGCGGTCTAAGTCAATGACAATTGTCAATGTAGAGCTACATCATTGCAGTGTCACAGGGGCGTTTCAACGTTGTGTTTCTCTAGAAGAGGGTTGTGAGATTCTTCGTGAGATTCATGAAGGAGATTTTGGTCATCATGCCGGTTCTAAATCTCTTGTGGCTAAAGCTTTTCGTCATGGGTTTTATTGGCTGATGGCTCATGCTGATGCTGAGGATCTGGTCAGTAAATGGGATGGTTATCAGAAATTTTCACGACGAGCTCATGTGCCAGCTCAAGAATTGAGGATGATTCCAATTACTTGGCCATTTGCAGTCTAGGGGCTTGATATGGTTGGACCTTTCAAAAGGTCCAAAGATAAAAAGACACATCTCTTGGCGGCGGTTGACAAATTTACAAAGTGGGTTGAGGCAGAGCCAGTTAGTAAATGTGACGCGGCGACGGCGGTGCAATTCATTAAAAAGGTGATTTCCGTTTTGGCTTTCCCCACAGTATCATAACTGATAATGGCACTAATCTATCAAAGGGTGCTATGAAAGAATTTTGTCAACGTGAACATATCCGGCTTGATGTATCATCAGTGGCTCATCCCCAGTCTAATGGTCAAGCCGAGAGAGCCAATCAGGAGATCCTTAGAGGCATCAAGCCCCGGCTTATGGTTCCCTTACAAAGGACGCCGGATTGTTGGGTGGAGGAGTTACCTTTGGTGTATGGAGCATCAATACTACCCCCAACAGATCTACGGGTTACACGCCTTTCTTCATGGTTTACGGAGCAGAGGCGGTTCTCCCCAGTGACATCCATCATGATTTGCCTCGTGTGGCGGCTTATGTTCAAGCTGATAATGAAAGAGCACGTCAGGATGCACTTGACTTCTTGGATGAGTTGCATGACCTTGCGGCGGCTCTTTCAGCGATTTACCAGCAAGATCTGCGCCATTATCACAGCCACCAGGTTAAAACCAGAACTTTTCAAGAAGGTGACCTGGTGCTCCGGCTTATTCAGGATCAAACTGATATGCACAAGTTATCCCCACCTTGGGAAGGACCCTTTATGGTCAGCAAAAATCTGAACAACGGATCGTACTACCTTATCAACGTTCGAGAACACAAGGATTCACGTAAGTCGGAGGAGGAGACCCACCGGCCGTGGAATATTGCTCATCTTCGGCCTTACTATACTTGAGCCACCGGCTCTTGCAATGTACATATTTTGACAATGTATATATTATGATGATTATAATAAAGCCGGCATCCCTCATAAAGCAGGGCCTCTGTCATTTCATTTTTAAGAATAATGAGTCTTTATTACTTCCAATGGTCACTTGCGGGCTTCCTGTTCAAACATATGTGTACTCACCAAAGAGAACATAGCGTTACTACCCTCTTGATCCAGTGCAACGTTGTTCTTACAAATCACTTGGGGGCTTCCTATTCAAACAATAGGTGTATTCACCAAAGAGAACATAGCGTTACTACCCTCGTGATTCTGGCTATCAAGCCAATATGATAATGTCATAAGAGCACAGCTCTGGTTACTTCGGTAATTCGGCTATCAAGCCAATATGATAATTTCATAAGAGCACAGCTCTGGTTATCTTGGTATTTCGGCTATCAAGCCAATATGATAATGTCATAAGAGCACAATTCCGGTTATCTTGGTAATTCGGCTATCAAGCCAATATGATAATTTCATAAGAGCACAGCTCTGATTACCTTGATAATTCGGCTATCAAGCCAATATAATAATTTCATAAGAGCACAGCTCTGATTACCTTGGTAATTCGGCTATCAAGCCAATATGATAATTTCATAAGAGCACAGCTCTGATTACCTTGGGATTTCGGCTATCAAGCCAGTATTATAACTTCATATGAGCAAAGCTCTGACCTACCTGGAGGGTTAATGACCGGGTTATATAGACCAAAGAGAGTCTGTTGCACAGCACAGCTCAAACATAGGTCTGTGGTGAACCGACAGCATATAAGGACATTAAGTACTTGGGAGTATTGTCTTCTAAGTTTTGGGTTATCACCCTAACTGCTCTGGTATGGCAAGCCAGCAGTGTTCAATCACATATCACAGGTATGATATTATATATATATATATATAATCATGGTTCAACCGGCCCTGGTTATGACCTATTTTAGTTGCCAATGGTTTATATAGGGTATCATGACCCGACCCGCGGTAAACCGCCGGGGCACTTGTGATTTACTTGTGTGCAGGATAATGATAAATCTCCTCTGCATAAATTGACGTTATCATAAGTATCAAAAGATAGCTTTTCAAAGGGCGGGTCAAGCATTGTTGCATAAAACAAAAACGTGCACGATGGCACGACAGATCAAAGTTTTACTAGCCTATTACATGACTCAATGAGCCCAAAGGATCAAGTGTTTTCACAAGTTCAAATATTTGAGCCGCCCAGCGGATCAATCTTCCTATTCTTGACGACCTGAAGCTTCTGGATCATCCTTCTCTGGTTCTTCGTCCTCCGCCGTCTGGAAGTTGGGTGATGACCAGTCAAATCCACGCAAAGCTTGGAATTCAGCTTCATCATCTATAAGGTTGGACGGATCAACTTTAGGGGCGAAAGTATGCTTACGGATTGGGGGAATCAGATCCATCACTTTATAAGCCGGCATGGGCATCTTCTGGTTTTCTGCATCATAAGCCGGCTGATATTTTGAGAGAGTTGTTTCATCAGCAATCAGAGTCGCCAGAGGGCGTATCTCTTTAACACAGGCAGCGAAGTCTTTCTGGTCAAAAGAAGTGCCATCTTCTTTCAAACTTGGATACCCAGTAGCTATCTCAGCCGGGTCTAGTTCTGGTAACCATGCCTTAGCAAGACTCAAGGCCGTCACAGCATCGACTCTTGCACATGACCGTTTTATCTCTTGCATCCTCGCAGGCAGAATTGACAATTTTTTCAAGACATCACTCAGCAGATTGGGTCCTTGATTTGTTGGAGAAATCGAGGCTAGCGTGCGCTGAGTTCCAGTATATAGTTGTTCAACAAGCATGTATACGGAAGTTTCACCGGCATGTCTTGACTAAGATTGCTGCTCCTTGGACCTGTATAACAATTGTGGAGTGGTCAGTGGCGGTTTATGATATATAAAAAGACAAGAGTCAATTTTGATGCTGACAAGGCGGCTCACCAAAGATAGCAGAAACCATCTGGGATACACGGTGTTTTAAACCGGTCAGCTCAGCTGTCACCTCTTGAAGAGCCACCTCCGCCTTTTCAACCCGCTGCGTCAAAGCCGTTCTTTCTTTAGCCCAGGTGTTTCTGTCAGCCTCAAAATCGGTCTTCAGCTTCTCTGTCTCAGCCACGCTAAATTGGAATTTTGAATCAGCCTTCCGGGTCTCCGATTCTTGATTCTTCAGCCGGGTCTTGGCATCATCCAGTTGCAATTGAAGTTGAGCAGTGGCGTCCTATACAAGCACAGACTTGTAATCACATTTATATCCGGGTTACAGGAAGATAAGTCCGAAGCCTTTTGCAAGCAACAACACTTGGCACTTGGGGGCTAATGTCTACCGAAATATTCTTCATACACCGGTTTATCTTCTATATCTAAATAGGGACACCCCACTAGATGATTTTCCTGACTTCTCATGAAGCCACGTCGTCAGAATTGTTGGAGCCATTGATGCATTTTAGGTGAGCAGTCCGCAACCGTTTGATCAAGACTTGATGAAAATTACTGGGACTTGCCACCGCCAAGTGAAAAAATAATGATTCGTTGCTCCACCGTGCCCTCTATTCTTCAGGCAGGCCTATCGGAGTCACGTTTTTGTATGTGGGTTATAGAGCTGGCCTCTTTGGACAAGTCCTAAGCCCATGGAAAACGAATCAATAGCCCATGCATCCTCCTCACGTCACTATCCTCCCCATATCTTTCCCGTGCATCCCCAATTCCCCCATCGAGCTGCCGCCACGACTGCCACTGACAATACCCCGGCGAACCCCCGGTGCTGATACTACGCTCCCCAACCTATCCCTCGGCCAGCCGTTGTCACGCTGGACGCTCGCTGGCCAGTCTCCCGGTCAGTCGCCGCCGCTCCTCTGGCAGCTACTGCCGCCATGACCGACGATCTCCCGTGCATTAATTCTCTCCCCTTTACTAAATTAAGCCACCACTATACTTCCGCCTCCATGACGTATGGTATCCCGGCCACAATGCAGCCACAAATGCACGTGAAAAGGCTTCACGACCACCTAATTCATCATCCCTCATTACATCGCCCTCCATTACCCAGCAAATGCGGAAGAAAATGGGTTTAAATACCCCATGTAGTGCCATTGGCATCCAGCACACACTCCTCGTGTCCCATCAAGGAAGAAGCCTCTGGCCTGGTAGGTGCACACTCCCTATTTCTAGCAGTATATAATTTTCCCATCTTGAAGCTTATGCCTTTGAATCTTGTCAGGTTGCGCTTTGGATCAAAGGTGCTCTGCTCCACGTTATGCTTCAACATCCTTTGCTGCTGGGAATTGTTTCATTACTTCACTGGTCTCTTTGCATTTTTGCGTCCTGAGGCGTCCGCTGGTTCTGCCCCTTGCACTACAGGTCTGGTTCTAAATCATATAACTGCATCATGTTATTGTCTTGCTTGGTTGTGATATTATTAACTTGGAAATTTCATGTCTTGGCCGATGCAAAGCTTGATGCGATTTGGCTGCTATACTGAAACATAACGAAATTTTGCTCTTCAATTTTCCATGTTCAGATATACCCTCACATTGTGCTAGTTAGTTGATTTTCGCTGCATATTTCTATGACAAATTTTCATTGGTTTCCTGATATATATATATATATATATATATATATATCGACTTTAAGTTTTGCCATATAATATTTGTATTCCATGCAATCAGAGTGCTATATATACATCACTAATCTATTAGTTGAGGCACGTCACATACTCGAGAACGAATAAAAGATGCAGTTTATTCAAGCTGCAGACTAGCAGCTTTTTTTCATGTCTGACGAACATTAGAAACTACATCAATAATTTGGAGACAGAGAGGAATTATTATTCATATCAATATATCAAATATAACCACATTCAACAAATAGACATGTATACGTTTTGCTAGCCTGAAATATTGTATCTATTGGAAATAATACACTTGACTGGTCTACATCTGTTGTTGCTTCAAGCTTTGTCTCTAACAGTATGAATTATCTACATGGTATAGTTTACTGTAAATGTTAGATAAGTGAACTGATGAAAATAGATGTGTAAATAAAAGAGGCAAAAGTTACACAATCACCAATATAGCCAGGACAAAACTTGGGCTTAAATCACTTGGCTCATGGAACTTATTTACATTTTGCCAGACGTATATAGTCACCTTTAGAAGGGTTCCAGTGACGTATGATAATATTAGTACTAAAGCATAAACATCTGTTGCACTGCCTAGTGCCCAGTTGGCTAGGATGGGAAAAGAAAATAATTATTCAACATAATCAGTCAGCTTAATTTGGTTCCATCAAGAAATGTAGACTATGGTGTATTAAAACTTCTCCTACTTCCTATTTTGTGAGTAGTTTGTTGTACTGAAAACATAGACTTGGAGCGACGCAAAGAGGTTCTGAATTTTTAGTACTAACATATATTTAAAAATCTTAATTATTCTGGCACTAACACCATTTTGTGTTTTGTCAATGTATTAATGTTCCTCTCTATCATATACAAAATCGTGGGTGTACACCATATGTTTAATTTGTAGCAGCTAGAACCAAGTAAGTGCAGCAAGAGTGCATTTTATTTAGCCTCATTTGGTACGTAGCAGAATACCTTACTACTACACACACATCTATAGTTTAATTTTTAGCAGCTAGCAACAAAGTAAGTGTGCACTTTATTTAGCTTTGTTTGGTAACCAGCAAGAGTGCATTTTATTTACCCTCATTTGTTAAGGAGCATAATAGCTTACTACTACAACACACACATCTATATAACATGATCATGTCGCATTTTCAGCTTACCACTTATCTTTTCAATCTCGGGTCGACAGCAAGTACAAATGGACAACCGAAGTAGCAGGTACTCCTACTATAATTGGTTTGATCTATATTTCATTTCACTTCTTACCCTGATGGACAACGTACACCTATCTTCTCCAGGATGCCACTGAATTCAGCAAACAACAATTTGCCATGTTCCACCACCGGTTCAATAAGATAATCTCAGAAGAAATACACAGATACAATTGCAAAGATGAAGAGCACAAAAGACCTGGTGTTTATAACTTTTAAACAGGAGTCCAAGCCTCAACACACCACTAACCCACTGTCTGGTGTCAGGACCGGTTTTCGGGATATTAATTTCCCAGAAAATGGCCCTTGTGCTCACCAGCCCCAGGATTACTGTTAGCTGATGAGGCACCAACTTGATACAGAAATTCCAAGCAAAGTACAAAATATGTAGTACATGACCATTGTGGCCTCTGAGTACAACAATTGGTTTCTAGTGGTTGATGGCGGAAGCGGTTTGTGTTTCATCTGCGTCTATGGGACTCTATTTCCCACAGGAATAGCTGACTAGGATAACTCATATCTTCGCGAGGCTGCTATCTCCATTGCGTAGGTTCCGGGGCTGTCGTCGCAACGCTCCTCTCCACGCAAGAAATCTGGCCAAGACAATAACCAGGGACAAGCCAGTGAGTACTTTGAATGTACTCGCAAACATCATGAAAACAGGTATAACATAGCAGGTGATAATCATGCACTAAAATAATCCGTGATCACTTAGTCAGTCCCAAAATAAAACTCACGATGCACGTAAGCAGGAAATTAAAAATGCACCGATCGGGTGTCTGAAGCGACACCTTGAATGGGTAATAATATAAAGCGTGCCTCAGTCAGGCGTCTGAGCGACGTCACATAAAAGGCTTATATAAAAGAATAACAAACATGCCACGGTCGGGCGTCTGAGCGACACCACATAAAGGGCTTATAAGGTAAATAAATAACAAGCATGCCACAGTCGGGCGTCTCAGCGACACCACATAAAGGGCTTATAAGGTAAATAAATAACAAGCATGCCACAGTCGGGCGTCTCAGCGACACCACATAAAGGGCTTATAAGGTAAATAAATAACAAGCATGCCACAGTCGAGCGTCTCAGTGACACCACATAAAGGGCTCATAAGGTAAATAAATAACAAGCATGCCACAGTCGGGCGTCTCAGCGACACCACATAAAGGGCTCATAAGGTAAATAAATAACAAGCATGCCACAGTCGGGCGTCTCAGCGACACCACATAAAGGGCTTATAAGGTAAATAAATAACAAACATGCCACAGTCGAGCGTCTCTGCGACACCACATAAAGGGCTCATAAGGTAAATAAATAACAAGCATGCCACAGTCGGGCGTCTCAGCGACACCACATAAAGGGCTTATAAGGTAAATAAGTAACAAGCATGCCACAGTCGGGCGTCTCAGCGACACCACATAAAGGGCTTATAAGGTAAATACGCATGGTGAATATCCAGGAGGTAGAACTGTCCCAGGGATATTCAATAATTCAAATAATATAATGGGTTAGTCCATAATAATAATAATCATAATCATCACAAGTCACCAGTCATGATCCAGGTTCTGGTTTAACAGTTTTTCTCCTCCGAAGACCGACACTTGACCCATCCCAGACTGTAGTCCTTACCCATGGACACGGCTATTCGAATAGATGTATAATCTCTGCAGAGGGTGTACTCTTTACCCACGGGTAACAGATTTTTTAGTCCATCGGGACTAATTCCGTCTACCGTCTTTTAATTAAAAACACACCTAACCGCACACACCAGCCTAACTTACCGGTGTCTGGAATCACCCACGACACCCGTTAAGCGAAACTCTAAGTGGGGAGGCTACAACCTCGACTTAGCATGGGATCACAAAATTTATACCGCGCGCAAACTAGGGGAGCTACCCCTTCGGCTACAACTGAAACACCCATGCCCCCGGACCAGGTGGCATGCCTACCGGATGCCTCCGGTATCTTCCACCATGGCCTCTCTGTATGGTGTGTGCTAGGTAAGGGGTTGACAACTTACTGAATCGTACCCTACCTATGGCAGGGACAAGTGGTAGTACGAAACAAGTATGGGAGGTTACCGGAACAAGACTCGATCTACGGCCGACTCAGGAGGTTTAAGTATTCCCTGCATGGTTAGCATAGCAATGTTCTTCATAGTTTCCCGACAGGGTCACCACCCCTCATGCCCCATCATGCCTTACTGCACATTCTCGCCACAACGAGACGTCAGTCACGGGGTTGTGTTCACCGGAACATAACCTCCTTTTGGACTCCCTCCGAACTATCATCAGGCACATGTGGCATGAGAAGTAGCTACTGTCACCAATGTCACATACATAACAGAAAAGATTTTCACCATGTGCTTATATGCATGAGTATGATTCCACATAAAATAACACCATTCCACATTAGCATAAATGATGGAGTTCTAGAATATTCTAGCAAAACAGCACCCAACTTGTATCATATCTGAGTTCAAGATGCTTGCCTTCAAGGTGTGGAGGGGTGAGGTGCACTCCAAAACTTTTGAAAGTTATAATCTCCCCTTCCAAATTCCTATTTTCAAAAATATTCAAATAACACATACTTTAAAAACAGCGCAAAAAGTTGTCCTAGATATTTTTGAAATAAATCTTAAAATAAACTCGGTGGAATTTGGGAGAGGTAGGAAAAAGAATTAATTCATTTGGAGTTTTATTTAAAAAGATATAGCTAGTCAAAGTTTCAGTCAAAATCTGATTTTAAAATAAAACAGAAAAGAAAATGTTTCGGACGAAATACGCTTTCGAGAGGGGGACACGTACTTCGGGCTTTACGCCTCCACTTAAAACAGCGCGGGCCGGCTCGGGGTCACTGACAGTGGGTCCAGGGGGCCCACTGGTCAGGTTTGACCAGTCGCCCGCGCCTCCCTCCTCCTCTGTCCGAGTGGTGGCGGGCTCCGGTGATCGACGCCGGCGAATGGCGGCTCCCCACGGGGCCCCGGGGGCACGGATGGATCCGCCAGTCCAGGGCGGTCCTCCCGGTGGTTGCTAGGTTGGCGGGGGTGGAGGGAGTCGCCGGCGGCGAGCTCCGCGGCGGAGGTGGCTTCGGGAGGTTTTGGGGACTAGAGTTACGGTGGTTCCCGATCGTGTTTGAGAGGTGGCGTGGCTCCGCAAGGTTCAGGGGAGTTGAACGGTGGCTCCAGACGGACGGGGGAGGCTCTGGTTGCGACGAGCGGGACCGGAACGTGGCGGCGGCCGAGCTGACCGGAGAGGGGGAAGACGGCCTTCCTTGGTCGATTGCAGGCTATGGGAGCGCTAGGTGGATGGCTTGAGCTTGCCTGAGTGACTGGACGAGCTCGGGGCTCCTCTTATAGGCGGCCAAGGTCGGTTCCGCGGCGGCCATGGATAAGACCGACGGCGAACCGCCGTTCTGTTGCTGCAGGGCGACGTGGAGGTGATTGGGGCTGGTCGGCGCATTCCGACGAGGTCCCCACTGCTCAAGGGGGCGAGCTGGCGCGCGCGGGTGGCTCGGGCGGTGCCGTCCGCGGCAGAGCCCTGCTGTGGCCGGCCGCTAGCTGCCACGGTCGACCTGACGGCGGCGCTGTGGAGCTCCAGGGGCGGCCTGGAGGGTGCTGGTGAGTGGATGAGGACGGGCGTGGCTCTGTAGGTGAGCAAAGGCCAGGGGCCAGACGCGGTGACCCGTGCGCACGCACGTGCAAAACGCGCGCTCTCGGCGCGCCCGGCGCATGCACGCCAGGTGCTCGACGAAAAGCCAGCGCGTGTTAGAGAGCTCGGATGATGCTGGTAGTTAGCAGGCCTGGGTTAGGGTTAGCTAGGAGCTTAGTGGACAAGTTAGTTAGGTCAGAGGATCAAGCTCACAATGCCAACTAAATATCATGCCAAATTTGGCCATGCACACAAAGTGCTCGACAGTATGTCATGGGCATCTAGGCATCTCTTGGGGTGGCCGAAAACTCCAGATCATAGTCTCTTTAGATGCTAAAGAAGGTGGTAAGGTTAGTTTGGCAAAAACAGAAACTTGTTAGTGCAAGTTTTTGAGAAAACCAATACTGGACAGAAGGAAAAGGGCATCATTTCATGGACCAAACATACTCCAATGGGTCCACTCTCCTGGGCTTAAGGGTTTTGCAGGGTGGTCTATAAGTAGGAAAAAGAGTCACGGGTAAAAGGGCAAGTTAAAATATGGTTGCAGTAGAAAATGCCAAACTGAACCAGAGAGCAAAAGAGGATGATTTGCTCAAATTTTTCAAAGCACCCTCATAGATTTTTGCATAAAGTTGAATTATATACTCCTACTGACCTCCCCTAATTTTGGTGGAAGTTTTAAAGGAATATTTAAATAGGTTGTAGTGCAAATTACAAACTGGACCAGATTTGAAAACTTGAGGTAGGGCTCAAAATCTCCAAATGACTAAAAGAGATTTTTGCATAAAAGTGATGTGGGAACATCACATGACATCTCCAAATTTTGGTGGGAATTTTAAAGAAGTATTTGAAGGGTTGTAGTGCAAATGAGGCTCTAAAGCTTATAAAAATCATTTCTAAAAGAATAAAGCTCAGGAAAAACAATTATACAAATAAATCCACTGATAAAAGCAATGTTTTCTTGAGAGGGTATACAAGTCCAATAATATTTTTGGGAAGTTTTCACTTGGGGTAAAAACTCCACAATATTAAAGAAAAGAGAGGTTCTGAAATCAAAAGATAAATCCAGAAAATAAAATTTAATTTCCTGGCAAAATTTTAATTAATAAAACAAGGTAAAAATTTTGGGGTGTTACAACACTACCCCCCTTAAGAAAAAAATCTCATCCTCGAGATTTGCTATGGGCTGTTTTGAAAATATTACTCCTACTATCACAAAAAAATAACCATCCTATTCATGCAATAAAATGTGGCTACAGTGAGTGGGCAATAAGTGGTGTAAAACTACAGTGTGGTACACTAGCGCTGTGTGGGAAAAATCCATGGTTTGGGGAAAACGAGAGATTTCTACGTTGGATATAGTAAATTTAGAATAAATTCTAAATTTCTAAAATACGCTGGTCGTACCCGAGAGCACAGTGCTCCCTCTGGCTGACGGGTGGACCCGGGGCCCACTGTCGGCCTCTTCTTCTACCTCTGGCTCTCTCCTCTTCCTTTCTCCCGCGTGCTTTCCCGCGCTTTCTCCACCGGTGACGTCTAGCGCGTAGGGCATCTAGGCCGTACTGCGGTAGTGCGCGGCGTGCTAGCTGCCGGTGCAGCGTGCACTCACCTCGCGGGCCAGTGCACTGTCGGCACTGCTCGCGGATTCGCCTCCGAACACCGGCGATCGAGCGACGAGCGGCGCTGGTGGACCTCGCCCACCGTACACCGATCTCGAGCTATAAAATGATCGCGGTGCTCCTTTCTTCTTCCTCACACCTGGCCTCGCTTCTCCTTCTCCTTCCTTCTCCTCCATTTCTGTTTGCAGGAGATCGAGGCGAGGCTCTAATGGCGGAGGTGATGCCGGACTGGTACGTGGTCCTGATGTGCGGAGGGTTGGCGGCGTTGCTGGGGTTCTCCGTGCTCCTGTGCGTGATGATCCTCGATGATCGTCGTGATGTTGCCGCTCGAGTGTTAGCCCTTCGCGGTGGCGGTGATCATGAGAATTAAGTGCGGTGTCACGTGCTAACTGCTGTTAGTGTGTTGGAGGCAGCTTGTACCCGAGTGATTACCCATTAACCTCTCCTTCAGAGGTGATCAGTTAGGTGTAACATGTGTATGTGCATTAGCAATTAGTGCACGAGGTCGAGTGGTTGCGGTTGTGAGTCTGCTGTGGTGCTGCGTGAATAAAAATCTACGTCGTGAAGAGATATATGCCGCACGATTCCGGGAAAAATCTCACTTCAAAATTTTACTGAGAGTGAAAACAGTTAATCACAATTAACAGTAATACAAGCTACTCACATTAATTGAAACTAAAAATTTAATTCATCGCACGACTTTAGGGTACCACGCATGAGTTGTGACACAGAAACAAATGCTGAGACAATGAACATAGCAGTGACGTCTACAATGATAATGGTAAATGGATAGGGTCCTAAGAAAACGTCTCTGCTACTGGGACACACTCCTCTTCTATCGGGGGAAGCGGATTGACTAGCCGATGAATGCGTCTCTCCTGGTCGGGCCTCAGTGGTCTGCCAATAGCGATCTGAGGATTTAAATCAGCGAGGTTCTGGAGATAACCCATTACCCGCTGAGTCAAACGCTCTTGAGCGATAACATACTGGGCAAGGTTGGCCAGTACCGGGTCTCTCTCAATTCGTCCATCGGGAAAAGATGCTACTTCTCCGGGTGCCGCACGGCTCGGGAAATAATAATACCCCCGTTCACTGGCATAGGGCACCGCGAATCAAAGGTGAGCAAGTGCTTCGTATGCAGCAGCTTCTATGGCCATTTGCGGAGTTGGCATAGATTTCCCCACAAAGGAGACTTCCGTTGGGTCTTGGTTTGGGTTTGTGGGAGGGATGTGCACCACTGCCCAATATTTCGAGGTGGATGGGGTGATCCTCGATTTGAGCAACTCGTACTGGGGTGGATGGATGGCACTCATGGTACTGCAGGTAAAGTCCCACAATATTTTGACAAAACTACTTGGGGTGGCATCTGGGGTTCTCAGATAAAAACTAGGGCTCGGCATGGCAAGAAATGGCTGTGAAAGTTGTGCACCAGATGAGGGATACTTGGCAAGGTCACGAGGTGGCCTTTTATATAGCATCTGGGCGGGGTCATTTATCGCGGTGCAAGGTAACTAGTTTGTCGGTTCTGCCCTTATGGGGATCGGGGTCAAAGCTACAGAAGTACATATCTCACAAAGTGACGCATTACTGTGGGTGTCGTCGGGGTGGTTTTGGTAGCTGCGCCCGGAATTTAAAAATGCAACTGTACGCTAACGTACTTATGCATGGCTACTATTCAAAAAATAGGGGCGCACAAGCAGACAACATTTAATTATGGTGATACAGGATCACACAATTACAAGGCGTAGAAATACTAAGGCTCGGTACTACTCGAGTGACTTAGTCTACTTCGTTAATATCTAAGCGGGCTTGCCTTGTGGATGTCGAGGCTTCTCCACGGGTTTCACCGTCGGGATTAGCTGGAGGGGGTTGAGGGGCTGCAGGGTCGGGGTAGCGATGATGACCATCGCGGGGGTTGTTGGCCACAATCCCGTTGGAGCGTGTTCCCAAAAGGCGAAGAAGCACTTCTGGGGACACCAAAGCATTTTGGCCGATGGCTGGGGAAGACCTCAAGGACACGATCGGCTGTCCGAACAGCACGACTGGGTTGTCGGCGTCGGGCTCGTCTTCTCCTCTTGTCGGGGCTCGGCGAACCAGTTCTCCACGAGCTGCGATCAGATCAAGGGTGATTTGATCGAACAGTTCCTCTAGTGCACTTACATAGCGCACAAGATGCAACAATGCAGGATCCGTCTCGGGATCTCCGTTGGCAACCTGGGGCGGCCTACCATACCCGTCACGGCTAGGGTAGTAGCAGAACGAGCGACAGTTAACTCTGGGCGACAAGTGCCGGAGTTGAACTATAGCCTCTCGAGCTGCTAGCTGGATGGCTTGTGGCTCAAAGGAAGTTGTCCTTCCAGTGAACCTGCAGGGGCGTTCTGGCGATAGACCCCTACCATAGATGTGTACAGTGGCCCAGAATTGATGGCTCTCACCGCTCATGGGTCCTTGGTACACAACATATTCTGGGGCTCTTCTAACGCATAGGCACGGCGGGTGAGGTTTGCGAGCACGGTCACAAAACCTCCAAGGTTGGTTCCTGTGGTCTCATTATGAACAATGGGTCCAGGCATCGTTGCTTGGTTTGGGAAACAGGCTGTGCTGTGCTGTGTTGAGGCTAGCGTGCCCTTTTTATCGAAAAAAGGAGACGGAGCCTTCCTTCGCATGCTTGCGAATGAGACAAATTAGGTGTCGGTCACTGGCGCGTGATCGACGGGCTAGGCTGAAAGGTTGGGCACCGACTGCCAAAAGCATCGGGGTCACTGTGTGGCTATCTAACACGAGAAGCTTGGCCGGGGTTAGGTTAAGGTCTGGTGGGTCGGTTAACCTAGGTTTATTGACCTGGCTAAGATAGGATTAGCCAATGGTCAGCCTGGCTCTGATACCAAGTTTGTCAGGACCGGTTTTCGGGATATTAATTTCCCAGAAAATGGCCCTTGTGCTCACCAGCCCCAGGATTACTGTTAGCTGATGAGGCACCAACTTGATACAGAAATTCCAAGCAAAGTACAAAATATGTAGTACAGGACCATTGTGGCCTCTGAGTACAACAATTGGTTTCTAGTGGTTGATGGCGGAAGCGGTTTGTCTTTCATCTGCGTCTATGGGACTCCATTTCCCACAGGAACAGCTGACCAGGATAACTCCTATCTTCGCGAGGCTGCTATCTCCATTGCGTAGGTTCCGGGGCTGTCGTCGCAACGCTCCTCTCCACGCAAGAAATCTGGCCAAGACAATAGCCAGGGACAAGCCAGTGAGTACTTTGAATGTACTCGCAAACATCATGAAAACAGGTATAACATAGCAGGTGATAATCATGCACTAAAATAATCCGCGATCACTTAGTCAGTCCCAAAATAAAACTCACGATGCACGTAAGCAGGAAATTAAAAATGCACCGATCGGGTGTCTGAAGCGACACCTTGAATGGGTAATAATATAAAGCGTGCCTCAGTCGGGCTCTTCTAATGCATAGGCACGACGGGTGAGGTTTGCGAGCACGGTCACAAAACCTCCAAGGTTGGTTCCTGTGGTCTCATTATGAACAATGGGTCCAAGCATCGTAGCTTGGTTTGGGAAAGAGGTTGTGCTGTGCTGTGTTGAGGCTAGCGTGCCCTTTTTATCGAAAAAAGGAGACGGGGCCTTCCTTCGCACGCTTGCGAATGAGACAAATTAGGTGTCGGTCACTGGCGCGTGATCGACGGGCTAGGCTGAAAGGTTGGGCACCGACTGCCAAAAGCGTCGGGGTCACTGTGTGGCTATCTAACACGAGAAGCTTGGCCGGGGTTAGGTTAAGGTCTGGTGGGTCGGTTAACCTAGGTTTATTGACCTGGCTAAGATAGGATTAGCCAATGGTCAGCCTGGCTCTGATACCAAGTTTGTCAGGACCGGTTTTCGGGATATTAATTTCCCAGAAAATGGCCCTTGTGCTCACCCCAGGATTACTGTTAGCTGATGAGGCACCAACTTGATACAGAAATTCCAAGCAAAGTACAAAATATGTAGTACAGGACCATTGTGGCCTCTGAGTACAACAATTGGTTTCTAGTGGTTGATGGCGGAAGCGGTTTGTGTTTCATCTGCGTCTATGGGACTCCATTTCCCACAGGAACAGCTGACCAGGATAACTCCTATCTTCGCGAGGCTGCTATCTCCATTGCGTAGGTTCCGGGGCTGTCGTCGCAACGCTCCTCTCCACGCAAGAAATCTGGCCAAGACAATAGCCAGGGACAAGCCAGTGAGTACTTTGAATGTACGCGCAAACATCATGAAAACAGGTATAACATAGCAGGTGATAATCATGCACTAAAATAATCCGCGATCACTTAGTCAGTCCCAAAATAAAACTCACGATGCACGTAAGCAGGAAATTAAAAATGCACCGATCGGGTGTCTGAAGCGACACCTTGAATGGGTAATAATATAAAGCGTGCCTCAGTCGGGCTCTTCTAATGCATAGGCACGACGGGTGAGGTTTGCGAGCACGGTCACAAAACCTCCAAGGTTGGTTCCTGTGGTCTCATTATGAACAATGGGTCCAAGCATCGTAGCTTGGTTTGGGAAAGAGGTTGTGCTGTGCTGTGTTGAGGCTAGCGTGCCCTTTTTATCGAAAAAAGGAGACGGGGCCTTCCTTCGCACGCTTGCGAATGAGACAAATTAGGTGTCGGTCACTGGCGCGTGATCGACGGGCTAGGCTGAAAGGTTGGGCACCGACTGCCAAAAGCGTCGGGGTCACTGTGTGGCTATCTAACACGAGAAGCTTGGCCGGGGTTAGGTTAAGGTCTGGTGGGTCGGTTAACCTAGGTTTATTGACCTGGCTAAGATAGGATTAGCCAATGGTCAGCCTGGCTCTGATACCAAGTTTGTCAGGACCGGTTTTCGGGATATTAATTTCCCAGAAAATGGCCCTTGTGCTCACCCCAGGATTACTGTTAGCTGATGAGGCACCAACTTGATACAGAAATTCCAAGCAAAGTACAAAATATGTAGTACAGGACCATTGTGGCCTCTGAGTACAACAATTGGTTTCTAGTGGTTGATGGCGGAAGTGGTTTGTGTTTCATCTGCGTCTATGGGACTCCATTTCCCACAGGAACAGCTGACCAGGATAACTCCTATCTTCGCGAGGCTGCTATCTCCATTGCGTAGGTTCCGGGGCTGTCGTCGCAACGCTCCTCTCCACGCAAGAAATCTGGCCAAGACAATAGCCAGGGACAAGCCAGTGAGTACTTTGAATGTACGCGCAAACATCATGAAAACAGGTATAACATAGCAGGTGATAATCATGCACTAAAATAATTCGCGATCACTTAGTCAGTCCCAAAATAAAACTCACGATGCACGTAAGCAGGAAATTAAAAATGCACCGATCGGGTGTCTGAAGCGACACCTTGAATGGGTAATAATATAAAGCGTGCCTTAGTCGGGCTCTTCTAATGCATAGGCACGACGGGTGAGGTTTGCAAGCACGGTCACAAAACCTCCAAGGTTGGTTCCTGTGGTCTCATTATGAACAATGGATCCAGGCATCGTAGCTTGGTTTGGGAAAGAGGTTGTGTTGTGCTGTGTTGAGGCTAGCATGCCCTTTTTATCGAAAAAAGGAGACGGAGCCTTCCTTCGCACGCTTGCGAATGAGACAAATTAGGTGTCGGTCACTGGCACGTGATCGACACGCTAGGCTGAAAGGTTGGGCACCGACTGCCAAAAGCGTCGGGGTCACTGTGTGGCTATCAAACATGAGAAGCTTGGCCGGGGTTAGGTTAAGGTCTGGTGGGTCGGTTAACCTAGGTTTATTGACCTGGCTAAGATAGGATTAGCCAATGGTCAGCCTGGCTCTGATACCAAGTTTGTCAGGACCGGTTTTCGGGATATTAATTTCCCAGAAAATGGCCCTTGTGCTCACCAGCCCCAGGATTACTGTTAGCTGATGAGGCACCAACTTGATACAGAAATTCCAAGCAAAGTACAAAATATGTAGTACAGGACCATTGTGGCCTCTGAGTACAACAATTGGTTTCTAGTGGTTGATGGCAGAAGCGGTTTGTGTTTCATCTGCGTCTATGGGACTCCATTTCCCACAGGAACAGCTGACCAGGATAACTCCTATCTTCGCGAGGCTGCTATCTCCATTGCGTAGGTTCCGGGGCTGTCGTCGCAACGCTCCTCTCCACGCAAGAAATCTGGCCAAGACAATAGCCAGGGACAAGCCAGTGAGTACTTTGAATGTACTCGCAAACATCATGAAAACAGGTATAACATAGCAGGTGATAATCATGCACTAAAATAATCCGCGATCACTTAGTCAGTCCCAAAATAAAACTCACAATGCACGTAAGCAGGAAATTAAAAATTCACCGATCGGGTGTCTGAAGCGACACCTTGAATGGGTAATAATATAAAGCGTGCCTCAGTCGGGCTCTTCTAATGCATAGGCACGACGGGTGAGGTTTGCGAGCACGGTAACAAAACCTCCAAGGTTGGTTCCTGTGGTCTCATTATGAACAATGGGTCCAGGCATCGTAGCTTGGTTTGGGAAAGAGGCTGTGATGTGCTGTGTTGAGGCTAGCGTGCCCTTTTTATCGAAAAAAGGAGACGGAGCCTTCCTTCGCACGCTTGCGAATGAGACAAATTAGGTGTCGGTCACTGGCGCGTGATCGACGGGCTAGGCTGAAAGGTTGGGCACCGACTGCCAAAAGCGTCAGGGTCACTGTGTGGCTATCTAACACGAGAAGCTTGGCCGGGGTTAGGTTAAGGTCTGGTGGGTCGGTTAACCTAGGTTTATTGACCTAGCTAAGATAGGATTAGCCAATGGTCAGCCTGGCTCTGATACCAAGTTTGTCAGGACCGGTTTTCGGGATATTAATTTCCCAGAAAATGGCCCTTGTGCTCACCAGCCCCAGGATTACTGTTAGCTGATGAGGCACCAACTTGATACAGAAATTCCAAGCAAAGTACAAAATATGTAGTACAAGACCATTGTGGCCTCTGAGTACAACAATTGGTTTCTAGTGGTTGATGGCGGAAGCGGTTTGTCTTTCATCTGCGTCTATGGGACTCCATTTCCCACAGGAACAGCTGACCAGGATAACTCCTATCTTCGCGAGGCTGCTATCTCCATTGCGTAGGTTCCGGGGCTGTCGTCGCAACGCTCCTCTCCACGCAAGAAATCTGGCCAAGACAATAGCCAGGGACAAGCCAGTGAGTACTTTGAATGTACTCGCAAACATCATGAAAACAGGTATAACATAGCAGGTGATAATCATGCACTAAAATAATCCGCGATCACTTAGTCAGTCCCAAAATAAAACTCACGATGCACGTAAGCAGGAAATTAAAAATGCACCGATCGGGTGTCTGAAGCGACACCTTGAATGGGTAATAATATAAAGCGTGCCTCAGTCGGGCGTCTGAGCAACGTCACATAAAGGGCTTATATAAAAGAATAACAAACATGCCATAGTCGGGTGTCTGAGCGACACCACATAAAGGGCTTATAAGGTAAATAAATAACAAGCATGCCACAGTTGGGCGTCTCAGCGACACCACATAAAGGGCTCATAAGGTAAATAAATAACAAGCATGCCACAGTCGGGCGTCTCAGCGACACCACATAAAGGGCTTATAAGGTAAATAAATAACAAGCATGCCACAGTCGGGCGTCTCAACGACATCACATAAAGGGCTCATAAGGTAAATAAATAATAAGCATGCCACAGTCGGGCGTCTCAGCGACACCACATAAAGGGCTTATAAGGTAAATAAATAACAAGCATGCCACAGTCGGGCGTCTCAGCGACACCACATAAAGGGCTTATAAGGTAAATAAGCATGGTGAATATCCAGGAGGTAGAACCGTCCCAGGGATATTCAATAGTTCAAATAATATAATGGGTTAGTCCATAATAATAATAATCATAATCATCACAAGTCACCAGTCATGATCCAGGTTCTGGTTTAACAGTTTTTCTCCTCCGAAGACCGACACTAAGACCGACACTTGACCCATCCCAGACTGTAGTCCTTACCCATGGACACAGCTATTCGAATAGATGTATAATCTCTGCAGAGGGTGTACTCTTTACCCACGGGTAACAGATTTCTTTAGTCCATCGGGACTAATTCCGTCTACGGTCTTTTAATTGAAAACACACCTAACCGCACACACCAGCCTAACTTACCGGTGTCTGGAATCACCCACGACACCCGTTAAGCAAAACTCTAAGTGGGGAGGCTACAACCTCGACTTAGCATGGGATCACAAAATTTATACCGCGCGCAAACTAGGGGAGCTACCCCTTCGGCTACAACCGAAACACCCATGCCCCCGGACCAGGTGGCATGCCTACCGGATGCCTCCGGTATCTTCCACCATGGCCTCTCTGTACGGTGTATGCTAGGTAAGGGGTTGACAACTTACTGAACCGTACCCTATCTATGGTAGGGACAAGTGGTAGTACAAAACACGTATGGGAGGTTACCGGAACAAGACTCGATCTACGGCCGACTCAGGAGGTTTAAGTATTCCCTGCATGGTTAGCATAGCAATGTTCTTCATAGTTTCCCGACAGGGTCACCACCCCTCATGCCCCATCATGCCTTACTGCACATTCTCGCCACAATGAGACGTCAGTCACGGGGTTGTGCTCACCGAAACATATCTCCTTTCGGACTCCCTCCGAACTATCATCAGGCACATGTGGCATGAGAAGTAGCTACTGTCACCAATGTCACATACATAACAGAAAAGATTTTCACCATGTGCTTATATGCATGAGTATGATTCCACATAAAATAACACCATTCCACATTAGCATAAATGATGGAGTTCTAGAATATTCTAGCAAAACAGCACACAACTTGTATCATATCTGAGTTCAAGATGCTTGCCTTCAAGGGGTGGAGGGGTGAGGTGCACTCCAAAACTTTTGAAAGTTATAATCTCCCCTTCCAAATTCCTATTTTCAAAAATATTCAAATAACACATACTTTAAAAACAGCGCAAAAAGTTGTCCTAGATATTTTTAAATAAATCTTAAAATAAACTAGGTGGAATTTGAGAGAGGTAGGAAAAAGAATTAATTCATTTGGAGTTTTATTTAAAAAGATATAGCCAGTCAAAATTTGATTTTAAAATAAAACAGAAAAGAAAACGTTTCGGACGAAATACGCTTTCGAGAGGGGGACACGTACTTCGGGCTTTACGCCTCCACTTAAAACAGCGCGGGCCGGCTCGGGGTCACTGACAGTGGGTCCAGGGGGCCCACTGGTCAGGTTTGACCAGTCGCCCGCGCCTCCCTCCTCCACTGTCCGAGTGGTGGCAGGCTCCGGTGATCGACGTCGGCGAACGGCGGCTCCCCACGGGGCCCCGGGGGCAGGGATGGATCCGCCAGTCCAGGGCGGTCCTCCCGGTGGTCGCTAGGTTGGCGGGGGTGGAAGGAGTCGCCGGCGGCGAGCTCTGCGGGGGAGGTGGCTTCGGGAGGTTTCTGGGACTAGAGCTACGGTCGTTCCCGATCGTGTTTGAGAGGTGGGGTGGCTTCGCAAGGTTCAGGGGAGTTGAACGGTGGCTCCAGACGGACGGGGGAGGCTCTGGTTGCGACGAGCGGGACCGGAACGTGGCGGCGGCCGAGCTGACCGGAGAGGGGGAAGACGGCCTTCCTTGGTCGATTGCAGGCTATGGGAGCGCTAGGTGGATGGCTTGAGCTTGCCTGAGTGACTAGACGAGCTCGGGGCTCCTCTTATAGGCGGCCAAGGTCGGTTCCGCGGCGGCCGTGGATAAGACCGACGGCGAACCGCCGTTCTGTTGCTGCAGGGCGACGTGGAGGTGATTGGGGCTGGTCGGCGCATTCGGACGAGCTCCCCACTGTTCAAGGGGGCGAGCTGACGCGCGCGGGTGGCTCGGGCGGTGCCGTCCGCGGCAGAGCCCTGCTGTGGCCGGCCGCTAGCTGCCACGACCGACCTGACGGCGGCGCTGTGGAGCTCCAGGGGCGCCCTGGAGGGTGCTGGTGAGTGGATGAGGACGGGCGTGGCTCTGCAGGTGAGCAAAGGCCAGGGGCCAGACGCGGCGACCCGTGCGCACGCACGTGCAAAACGCGTGCTCTGGGCGCGCCCGGCGCATGCACGCCAGGTGCTCGACGAAAAGCTAGCGCATGTTAGAGAGCTCGGATGATGCTAGTAGTTAACAGGCCTGGGTTAGGGTTAGCTAGGAGCATAGTGGACAAGTTAGTTAGGTCAGAGGATCAAGCTCACAATGCCAACTAAAAATCATGCCAAATTTGGCCATGCACACAAAGTGCTCGACAGTATGTCATGGGCATCTAGGCATCTCTTGGGGTGGCCTAAAAATCTAGATCATAGTCTCTTTAGATGCTAAAGAAGGTGGTAAGGTTAGTTTGGCAAAAACAGAAACTTGTTAGTGCAAGTTTTTGAGAAAACCAATACTGGACAGAAGGAAAAGGGCATCATTTCATGGACCAAACATACTCCAATGGGTCCATACTCCTGGGCTTAAGGGTTTTGCAGGGTGGTCTATAAGTAGGAAAAAGAGTCATGGGTAAAAGGGCAAGTTAAAATATGGTTGCAGTAGAAAATGCCAAACTGAACCAGAGAGCAAAATAGGATGATTTGCTCAAATTTTTCAAAGCACACTCATAGATTTTTGCATAAAGTTGAATTATATACTCCTACTGACCTCCCCTAATTTTGGTGGAAGTTTTAAAGGAATATTTAAATAGGTTGTAGTGCAAATTACAAACTGGACCAGATTTGAAAACTTGAGGTAGGGCTCAAAATCTCCAAATGACTAAAATAGATTTTTGCAGAAAAGTGATGTGGGAACATCACATGACATCTCCAAATTTTGGTGGGAATTTTAAAGAAGTATTTGAAAGGGTTGTAGTGCAAATGAGGCTCTAAAGCTTATAAAAATCATTTCTAAAAGAATAAAGCTCAGGAAAAACAATTATGCAAATAAATCCACTGATAAAAGCAATGTTTTCTTGAGAGGGTATACAAGTCCAATAATATTTTTGGAAAGTTTTCACTTGGGGTAAAAACTCCACAATATTAAAGAAAAGAGAAGTTCTGAAATCAAAAGATAAATCCAGAAAATAAAAATTTAATTTCCTGGCAAAATTTTAATTAATAAAACAAGGTAAAAATTTTGGGGTGTTACAACACTACCCCCCCTTAAGAAAAAAAATCTCGTCCTCGAGATTTGCTAAGGGCTGTTTTGAAAATATTACTCCTACTATCACAAAAAAAATAACCATCCTATTCATGCAATAAAATGTGGCTATATTGAGTGGGCAATAAGTGGTGTAAAACTACAGTGTGGTATACTGGCGCTGTGTGGGAAAAATCCATGGTTTGGGGAAAACAAGAGATTTCTACGTTGGATATAGTAAATTTAGAATAAATTCTAAATTTCTAAAATACGCTGGTCGTACCCGAGAGCACAGTGCTCCCTCTGGCTGACGGGTGGACCCAGGGCCCACTGTCGGCCTCTTCTTCTACCTCTGGCTCTCTCCTCTTCCTTTCTCCCGCGTGCTTTCCCGCGCTTTCTCCACCGGCGACGTCTAGCGCGTAGGGCATCTAGGCCGTACTGCGGTAGTGCGCGGCGTGCTAGCTGCCGGTGCAACGTGCACTCACCTCGCGGGCCAGTGCACTGTCGGCACTGCTCGCCGATTCGCCTCCTAACACCGGCGATCGAGCGACGAGCGACGCTGGTGGACCTCGCCCACCGTACACCGATCTCGAGCTATAAAATGATCGCGGTGCTCCTTTCTTCTTCCTCACACCTGGCCTCGCTTCTCCTTCTCCTTCCTTCTTCTCCATTTCTGTTTGCAGGAGCTCGAGACGAGGCTCTAATGGTGGAGGTGATGCCGGACTGGTACGTGGTTCTGATGTGCGGAGGGTTGGCGGCGTTGCTGGGGTTCTTCGTGCTCCTGTGCGTGATGATCCTCGATGATCGTCGTGATGCTGCCGCTCGAGTGTTAGCCCTTCGTAGTGGCGGTGATCATGAGAATTAAGTGCGGTGTCAGGTGCTAACTGCTGTCAGTGTGTTGGAGGTAGCTTGTACCCAAGTGATTACCCATTAACCTCTCCTTCAGAGGTGATCAGTTAGGTGTAACATGTGTATGTGCATTAGCAATTAGTGCACGAGGTCGAGTGGTTGCGGTTGTGAGTCTGCTGTGGTGCTGCGTGAATAAAAATCTACGTCGTGAAGAGATATATGCCGCACGATTCCGGGAAAAATCTCACTTCGAAATTTTACTGAGAGTGAAAACAGTTAATCACAATTAACAGTAGTACAAGCTACTCACATTAATTGAAACTAAAAATTTAATTCATCGCACGACTTTAGGTAGCACGCATGAGTTGCGACACAGAAACAAATGCTGAGACAATGAACATAGCAGTGACGTCTACAATGATAATGGTAAATGGATAGGGTCCTGAGAAAACGTCTCTGGTACTGGGACACACTCCTCTTCTATCGGGGGAAGCGGATTGACTAGCCGATGAATGCGTCTCTCCTAGTCGGGCCTCAGTGGTCTGCCAATAGCGATCTGAGGATTTAAATCAGCGAGGTTCTGGAGATAACCCATTACCCGCTGAGTCAAACGCTCTTGAGCGATAACAAACTGGGCAAGGTTGGCCAGTACCGGGTCTCTCTCAATTGGTCCATCGGGAAAAGATGCTACTTCTCCGGGTGCCGCACGGCTCGGGAAATAATAATACCCCCGTTCACTGGCATAGGGCACCGCGAATCGAAGGTGAGCAAGTGCTTCGTATGCAGCAGCTTCTATGGCCATTTGCGGAGTTGGCATAGATTTCCCCACAAAGGAGACTTCCGTTGGGTCTTGGTTTGGGTTTGTGGGAGGGATGTGCACCACTGCCCAATATTTCGAGGTGGATGGGGTGATCCTCGATTTGAGCAACTCGTACTGGGTGGATGGATGGCACTCATGGTACTGCAGGTAAAGGCCCACAATATTTTGACAAAACTACCTGGGGTGGCATCTGGGGTTCTCAGATAAAAACTAGGGCTCGGCATGGCAAGAAATGGCTGTGAAAGTTGAGCACCAGATGTGGGATACTTGCCAAGGTCACGGGGTGGCCTTTTATATAGCATCTGGGCGGGGTCATTTATCGCGGTGAAAGGTAACTAGTTTGTCGGTTCTGCTCTTATGGGGGTTGGGGTCAAAGCTACAGATATACATATCTCACAAAGTGACGCATTACTGTGGGTGTCGTCGGGGTGGTTTTGGTAGTTGCGCCCGGAATTTAAAAATGCAACTGTACGCTAACGTACTTATGCATGGCTACTATTCAAAAAATAGGGGCGCACAAGCAGACACATTTAATTATGGTGATACAGGATCACACAATTACAAGGCGTAGAAATACTAAGGCTCGATACTACTCGAGTGACTTAGTCTACTTCGTTAATATCTAAGCGGGCTTGCCTTGTGGATGTCGAGGCTTCTCCACGGGTTTCACCATCGGGATTAGCCGGAGGGGGTTGAGGGGCTGCAGGGTCGGGGTAGCGATGATGACCATCGCGGGGGTTGTTGGCCACAATCCCGTTGGAGCGTGTTCCCAAAAGGCGACGAAGCACTTCTGGGGACACCAAAGCATTTTGGCCGATGGCTGGGGAAGACCTCAAGGACTCGATCGGCTGTCTGAACAGCACGACTGGGTTGTCGGCGTCGGGCTCATCTTCTCCTCTTGCCGGGGCTCGGCGAACCAGTTCTCCACGAGCTGCGATCAGATCAAGGGTGATTTGATCGAACAGTTCCTCTAGTGCACTTACATAGCGCACAAGATGCAACAATGCAGGATCCGTCTCGGGATCTCCGTTGGCAACCTGGGGCGGCCTACCATACCCGTCACGGCTAGGGTAGTAGCAGAACGAGCGACAGTTAACTCTGGGCGACAAGTTCTGGAGTTGAACTATAGCCTCCCGAGCTGCTAGCTGGATGCCTTGTGGCTCAAAGGAAGTTGTCCTTCCAGTGAACCTATAGGGGCGTTCTGGCGATAGACCCCTACCATAGATGTGTATAGTGGCCTAGAATTGATGGCTCTCACCGCTCATGGGTCCTTGGTCCACAACATATTCTGGGGCTCTTCTAATGCATAGGCACGGCGGGTGAGGTTTGCGAGCACGATCACAAAACCCCCAAGGTTGGTTCCTGTGGTCTCATTATGAACAATGGATCCAGGCATCGTAGCTTGGTTTGGGAAAGAGGTTGTGCTGTGCTGTGTTGAGGCTAGCGTGCCCTTTTTATCGAAAAAAGGAGACGGAGCCTTCCTTCGCACGCTTGCGAATGAGACAAATTAGGTGTCGGTCACTGGCGCGTGATCGACGGGCTAGGCTGAAAGGTTGGGCACCGACTGCCAAAAGCGTCGGGGTCACTGTGTGGCTATCTAACACGAGAAGCTTGGCCGGGGTTAGGTTAAGGTCTGGTGGGTCGGTTAACCTAGGTTTATTGACCTGGCTAAGATAGGATTAGCCAATGGTCAGCCTGGCTCTGATACCAAGTTTGTCAGGACCGGTTTTCGGGATATTAATTTCCCAGAAAATGGCCCTTGTGCTCACCAGCCCCAGGATTACTGTTAGCTGATGAGGCACCAACTTGATACAGAAATTCCAAGCAAAGTACAAAATATGTAGTACAGGACCATTGTGGCCTCTGAGTACAACAATTGGTTTCTAGTGGTTGATGGCGGAAGCGGTTTGTGTTTCATCTGCGTCTATGGGACTCCATTTCCCATGCGAACAGCTGACCAGGATAACTCCTATCTTCGCGAGGCTGCTATCTCCATTGCGTAGGTTCCGGGGCTGTCATCGCAACGCTCCTCTCCACGCAAGAAATCTGGCCAAGACAATAGCCAGGGACAAGCCAGTGAGTACTTTGAATGTACTCGCAAACATCATGAAAACAGGTATAACATAGCAGGTGATAATCATGCACTAAAATAATCCACGATCACTTAGTCAATCCCAAAATAAAACTCATGATGCACGTAAGCAGGAAATTAAAAATGCACCGATCGGGTGTCTGAAGCGACACCTTGAATGGGTAATAATATAAAGCGTGCCTCAGTCAGGCGTCTGAGCAATGTCACATAAAGGGCTTATATAAAAGAATAACAAACATGCCACCGTCAGGTGTCTGAGCGACACCACATAAAGGGCTTATAAGGTAAATAAATAACAAGCATGCCACAGTCGGGCGTCTCAGCGACACCACATAAAGGGCTTATAAGGTAAATAAGCATGGTGAATATCCAGGACGTAGAACCGTCCCAGGGATATTCAATAGTTCAAATAATATAATGGGTTAGTCCATAATAATAATAATCATAATCATCACAAGTCACCAGTCATGATCCAGGTTCTGGTTTAACAGTTTTTCTCCTCCGAAGACCGACACTAAGACCGACACTTGACCCATCCCAGACTGTAGTCCTTACCCATGGACACGGCTATTCGAATAGATGTATAATCTCTGCAGAGGGTGTACTCTTTACCCACGGGTAACAGATTTCTTTAGTCCATCGGGACTAATTCCGTCTACGGTCTTTTAATTGAAAACACACCTAACCGCACACACCAGCCTAACTTACCGGTGTCTGGAATCACCCACGACACCCGTTAAGCGAAACTCTAAGTGGGGAGGCTACAACCTCGACTTAGCATGGGATCACAAAATTTATACCGCGCGCAAACTAGGGGAGCTACCCCTTCGGCTACAACCGAAACACCCATGCCCCCGGACCAGGTGGCATGCCTACCGGATGCCTCCGGTATCTTCCACCATGGCCTCTGTGTACGGTGTGTGCTAGGTAAGGGGTTGACAACTTACTGAACCGTACCCTATCTATGGCAGGGACAAGTGGTAGTACGAAACAAGTATGGGAGGTTACCGAAACAAGACTCGATCTACGGCCGACTCAGGAGGTTTAAGTATTCCCTGCATGGTTAGCATAGCAATGTTCTTCATAGTTTCCCGACAGGGTCACCACCCCTCATGCCCCATCATGCCTTACTGCACATTCTCGCCACAACGAGACGTCAGTCACGGGGTTGTGTTCCCCTGAACATAACCTCCTTTCGGACTCCCTCCGAACTATCATCAGGAACATGTGGCATGAGAAGTAGCTACTGTCACCAATGTCACATACATAACAGAAAAGATTTTCACCATGTGCTTATATGCATGAGTATGATTCCACATAAAATAACACCATTCCACATTACCATAAATGATGGAGTTCTAGAATATTCTAGCAAAATAGCACCCAACTTGTATCATATCTGAGTTCAAGATGCTTGCCTTCAAGGTGTGGAGGGGTGAGGTGCACTCCAAAACTTTTGAAAGTTATAATCTCCCCTTCCAAATTCCTATTTTCAAAAATATTCAAATAACACATACTTTAAAAACAGCGCAAAAAGTTGTCCTAGATATTTTTGATATAAATCTTAAAATAAACTAGGTGGAATTTGAGAGAGGTAGGAAAAAGAATTAATTCATTTGGAGTTTTATTTAAAAAGATATAGCCAGTCAAAGTTTCAGTCAAAATCTGATTTTAAAATAAAACAGAAAAGAAAACGTTTCGGACGAAATACGCTTTCGAGAGGGGGACACGTACTTCAGGCTTTACGCCTCCACTTAAAACAGCGCGGGCCATCTCGGGGTCACTGACAGTGGGTCCAGGGGGGGCACTGGTCAGGTTTGACCAGTCGCCCGCGCCTCCCTCCTCCTCTGTCCGAGTGGTGGCGGGCTCCGGTGATCGACGCCGGCGAACGGCGGCTCCCCACGGGGCCCCGGGGGCAGGGATGGATCCGCTAGTCCTGGGCGGTCCTCCCGGTGGTCGCTAGGTTGGCGGGGGTGGAGGGAGTCGCCGGCGGCGAGCTCCGCGGCGGAGGTGGCTTCGGGAGGTTTTGGGGACTAGAGCTACGGTGGTTCCCGATCATGTTTGAGAGGTGGGGTGGCTCCGCAAGGTTCAGGGGAGTTGAACGGTGGCTCCAGTCGGACGGGGGAGGTTCTGGTTGCGACGAGCGGGACCGGAACGTGGCGGCGGCCGAGCTGACCGGAGAGGGGGAAGACGGCCTTCCTTGGTCGATTGCAGGCTATGGGAGCGCTAGGTGGATGGCTTGAGCTTGCCTGAGTGACTGGACGAGCTCGGGGCTCCTCTTATAGGCGGCCAAGGTCGGTTCCGCGGCGGCCGTGGATAAGACCGATGGCGAACCGCCGTTCTGTTGCTGCAGGGCGACGTGGAGGTGATTGGGGCTGGTCGGCGCATTCCGACGAGCTCCCCACTGCTCAAGGGGGCGAGCTGGCGCGCGCGGGTGGCTCGGGCGGTGCCGTCCGCGGCATAGCCCTGCTGTGGCCGGCCGCTAGCTGCCACGGCCGACCTGACGGCGGCGCTGTGGAGCTCCAGGGGCGGCCTGGAGGGTGCTGGTGAGTGGATGAGGACGGGCGTGGCTCTGCGGGTGAGCAAAGGCCAGGGGCCAGACGCGGCGACCCGTGCACACGCACGTGCAAAACGCGCGCTCTGGGCGCGCCCGGCGCATGCACGCCAGGTGCTCGACGAAAAGCCAGCGCGTGTTAGAGAGCTCGGATGATGCTGGTAGTTAACAGGCCTGGGTTAGGGTTAGCTAGGAGCTTAGTGGACAAGTTAGTTAGGTCAGAGGATCAAGCTCACAATGCCAACTAAAAATCATGCCAAATTTGGCCATGCACACAAAGTGCTTGACAGTATGTCATGGGCATCTAGGCATCTCTTGGGGTGGCCGAAAACTCCAGATCATAGTCTCTTTAGATGCTAAAGAAGGTGGTAAGGTTAGTTTGGCAAAAACAGAAACTTGTTAGTGCAAGTTTTTGAGAAAACCAATACTGGACAGAAGGAAAAGGGCATCATTTCATGGACCAAACATACTCCAATGGGTCCACTCTGCTGGGCTTAAGGGTTTTGCAGGGTGGTCTATAAGTAGGAAAAAGAGTCATGGGTAAAAGGGCAAGTTAAAATATGGTTGCAGTAGAAAATGCCAAACTGAACCAGAGAGCAAAAGAGGATGATTTGCTCAAATTTTTCAAAGCACACTCATAGATTTTTGCATAAAGTTGAATTATATACTCCTACTGACCTCCCCTAATTTTGGTGGAAGTTTTAAAGGAATATTTAAATAGGTTGTAGTGCAAATTACAAACTGGACCAGATTTGAAAACTTGAGGTAGGGCTCAAAATCTCCAAATGACTAAAAGAGATTTTTGCATAAAAGTGATGTGGGAACATCACATGACATCTCCAAATTTTGGTGGGAATTTTAAAGAAGTATTTGAAAGGGTTGTAGTGCAAATGAGGCTCTAAAGCTTATAAAAATCTTTTTTAAAAGAATAAAGCTCAGGAAAAACAATTATGCAATTAAATCCACTGATAAAAGCAATGTTTTCTTGAGAGGGTATACAAGTCCAATAATATTTTTGGAAAGTTTTCACTTGGGGTAAAAACTCCACAATATTAAAGAAAAGAGAGGTTCTGAAATCAAAAGATAAATCCAGAAAATAAAAATTTAATTTCCTGGCAAAATTTTAATTAATAAAACAAGGTAAAAATTTTGGGGTGTTACATATGGTGACCATCCATTCTCATCTGTTGGATACATTGTTGAGTATGAAGAGAATGGGATATCATATGTGTCCAGGTCATATTAACCGCAGAAGGCACACCTACAAACAACATCAAATATGTCCTGTATGAATATGGTTAATGCTACAAAGTGTTGTCTTTCTCATACAATATATGGTTCATGCTACAAACTGCTAAAGTTTAATCATATGGTACATATTTGTACCAACAATGAATGTCTATACAAGAAATATATCATTTTATTTATTCAAAATTCATAACAAATTTCCGCAGCAACGCGCGGGGCATCATCTAGTATGACTAAAGTCCCAAGCACTTTGCAAGCAAGAGTACTTAGCACTTGGGGGCTAATGCATATTTATTCATGTGTCTTTACTACTTTATGATGACTTGGTTGTGCTACAGATGACCACAGCTGGCTCATGAGGGCTACGCGAGTAAGTTCTGATCTTTAAATATTGATAAGTACCGGTTTATTCATACTGATTAAACCTGCCCTTAGGGGCTACGGATGCACTTTGATCATTAAAATCCAGTTTAATTCTGAAAGTGAAAGACGGCTTCTCCGAAGGATTTTTTTATCAAAGATGTTTTCTATTCATCATTATTCTAAGTCTACAGCATATTCTATTCTATTGTACACAGTAGACTTGGGGGCTGACAGGATATGCATAATTTATTTAAGCCGGAATTCATACCTCATATTTCTTGTGCATCTGTCTCACCATGTCAATCTCAAGATCGCGGATGGTGTGAACTTGGTTGAGATAACCAGAGAATACTTCACCGACGCTTAGTTGAGAATAATCAGCAATGTCAAATCTCACTTTCCTTTTTTCAATAAACTCCTGTTTGGCGGAGTGCTTAGCCAAGACAGTTGGATTTCCCGGTTCTTTGAAGATGCTGCCAGTGATCATAACATCTTCACTATGCTCTTCATACGGTTTAAGTGGGCTTGATGATTCGATGTTCAAAGGATTGATATTTGTTTTTTCACTGGAAAGGTCAGGAATTTGTGGTGGAACATCATGAACATGCTCTTCTGGTGGTTGCACAGAGGCGTCAGATGCTGGAATTTGCTGCTCCGGTTCATGGACTTTGGGATCGTCAGTCGGCTTGGTCACCTTTGCCCTCTTGTTAGGCCTTCCTTGTCCACTACACAGGTTATAGCAAGTTAGTACAAGCATAAGAGCATAAGGAGATAGAGAATAAAAGTAATTGTTGTTACCTGGGGGCAGTTTTGATAGCCAGCAGCTGGGTCTGTGATGAGTCGCCGGAGGAAGAGCGAGAAGCCTCCTGATAATTTGAATCGGAAGAATTAAGTAGCTGGCAAATGAGACTCGCCAATGTGTTAAAAGAATTTAAGTTTGGAAAGACCTCATTTTGGCGTTTCCGCTGAATGGGAGTATTTGGTAAACCGGAGGATAATTCTTCACCTCCGCTGGTCCGAGTCTGTCGCCGATTCTCATGCTGCTGTTGCTTCAAAAGAAAGTGAGGATCCAAATGAGCTAAGGGGTGTGAAAAGCTTACTTTCTGGGTTACCCGTCGAAATTTCTGTCTTGGCAAAGGCTCTGAGTCAGAGGAAATAATCATTACCTCTTCTTCAATTGCTTGGCTGACCCCCGTGTCATCCTGATAATAATCAGTGTCAATAATATAATTGAAAAAGGAGCCAAGGGAGTCAAGGGCTACCTCCGACTCAGAACTGTCATTCAGTTCAAACATATTGGAAGCACTTGGTTTCTTCTTATTTTTCTTGACGGCTTTTCTGGCGTCTTTCTTGGCGGCCCTGGCCTTTTTGGCAGCTTCATGATCATATTGCTTTTTCCAAAAATCAGATTTAGCATGTGAAAGTCATCAGAGTTGAGTTAAGAGAATATTTGAATGATGAGGTAAAAGTAAGAGATTTAGAGACTCACATCTGGCGGCGGGTTAAGTTTGCAGAAAGGGTTCAGACCCACTTTGCTGCAATCTTCCAATTCTTCATTCAGAAGGGTCTTTGTCATTTCAGTGATTGCTTCATCAGTTAAACACACGGAACTATGGTGTAGTGGATCTTTTACACCACCCGTGTAAGTACACATTAAACCGGGTCGGCGACTTAAGGGTATGATCGCCAAGAAACCTAGCACCGAACCAAGTCAATGCCAGTTAACCCATTTCCCAGTAGAGCCTTGACCTTTGCAATGGTGGGGGCAAGCTTTGCACGTTAAGCAGCGGTGAGCTTTTCGCGAAGATGATGCTTCGGGTCAAGACGCTGGACACGATAACCCGGCAGAGGATTCTCATCAGCTGGAGAGGTATCTTTGCAGTAAAACCTTGTCTGGTTCCAATCTTTGGGGTGACTCGGCAAGCAAGCATTAGGGAAGATAGCACCTCTTCTTCATTGAATCGATATTCCATCGAGTTCCAAGCTGGGTCCATTCGTAAACTCGTTATGGCGGTTCAAGTAAAAATATTCCCTGAAGAGTTCAACATTGGGCTCCTCTTGAAGGTATACTTAACAGAAAACATGAAAATTGCAAATGTTTGACATGGAATTGGGTCTGATGTCTTGAGGATGGAGTTGAAAGAAGTGCAGAACGTCTCAGAAAATTTTTGATCCAGGCGATGAGAAGCCCCGGTTCATGTGATCGGTGAAAACGACGACTTCACCATCCTTTGGGTGAGGTTTTCCTTCACTTGGTTTGGGGGCGCGCCAATGCATGACATCTTTTGCTGGTAAAAAGCCGACTTTTACAAAGTCTTTGAGCATGTTCTCAGTAACAATTGAGGGAACCCAGTTACATGAGGTAACTGTCTTCGGCGGCATTATGAAGGAAGAAGCCTAAAAGAAAGAAACATGTCTGCCGGTTTAAGATAATTCATTAAGTCAAAGGTAAGTATTACAACATGTATTCAGATTGGCGGCTTAAGTGGGGCCTAATGGTATATGGATAGCTATAAACGAGTGGCGTAAACCGATGATGTAAGCCGGTGATGTAAGCCGCCATGACAGCAATGATATTCAAGATCTGTCAAGAGTGAATTCTCCTAAGTGTTGAAGCAAACAGGTTTCACAGATTTATGCTAGGATTTCAGATCTGCGACAGTTCAAATAATGGAAAATATTTCTAACCTAAATTACAGTACTCGAGCAGTTCATATGTTCAGATTGGTTTTTTCTTACGCGAAGGAAGTGGTCTATTAACAAAAACAAGTATCATGACTGCCGCCGTGCAGGAGGAGTGCTAAGTCTGAATCAAAGTTACAAGCTACAGCGAAGAACAAGGATGAACTCTTAGGAACAAGGATTAACTCTGAGGAACAAGGATGAACTCTAAAGAACTTAGAGAAACCCTAATGGAGATCTACAGCGGAGAAAGAGGCACTTACTGGATCCACCGAGCAGAGGAGAGGCACCGCGTTTTTCTCTGATCACGTTCGGGTTGATGCAGCGGCCGAGGTTGAGGAAGACGATGAGCTTCGCGGCGGCGGCAGGGCTCCAGTGTGCAGATGCGCCATGGAGAGAGGTGGAAGACAAGAAGGAAAGAGGGTTGCATGACCCTATTTATAAGGAGAAGGGTAATAGGTGGCACGAAAAATGAGGGGGGCAAAGAATGATTATCCAGCTGCTCAGACACCTCGATTTTCGGGATGGTTATTGAGGATAAGGACCTGTTAAAGATATGTTGGGTATTGTGCGAAATTAATGGCAGATGACGTCATGGCGGGTTTCCGTAATTCCAGGAAATGACGTCATGGCGGGTTACAATATCTAACAAGAACAAGCGAAGAAGGATTTTCTCTAAATGTTGAAGATTGACATGAACAAGTTCAAATCAATCTGGGCCTAATGTAGGGGATATGACTATTAGGTATGAACTGCCCAGGAGGGGCCGGGTTATACCTATGGCGGTTCATCAAGAAGAAGCCCATGACGATATTGAAGATGGCGGTTCCTGAAGCAGACTTACTAAGGGCCCAAAGCCCAAGAGGCGTTGTAAGGCCCATAGGTGTAAACCGCCATATATGTATGACTTATGTTGTAAGGCAAGGGTAATTAGTCACCAAGCCGGACACGTTGTTTATGAGCCGGCCGGGACTCCGTGAGCTGCTAGGCGTCAACTTGTGTATATAAAGGGACGACCCAGCGGTGGTTTAGGGCAAGAGAGAACAGATCAAAAGGTAGGTCAAGCGTATTCGCTCCCTGGTAATCGAAACATAAGCAATACCACCTCAAACTGGATTAGGCCTTTACCTTCACTGCAAGGGGCCGAACCAGTATAAACTCATGTGTCATTTGTCCCGTTTAACCCCTTTAAGCTCACCTAGTGCGATGGCTCCACGACTAAGTCCTCACACTAGGACATCTACTGTGACAATTCCACAACAGTTAGGAAACTTAACCATTTTTATTAACGAGCTAGTCTAGTAGAGGCTTACTAGGGACACAATGTTTTGTCTATGTATCCACACATGTATCAAGTTTCTGGTTAATACAGTTCTAGCATGAATAATAAACATTTATCATGATATAAGGAAATATAAAATAACAACTTTATTATTGCCTCTCGGGCATATTTCCTTCAGTCTCCCACTTGCACTCGAGTCAATAATCTAGTTCACATCGCCATGTGATCTAACACCAATAGTTCACATATTTATGTGATTAACACCCATAGTTCACATCACCATGTGACTAATACCCAAAGGGTTTACTAGAGTCAATAATCTAGTTCACATCGCTATGTGATTAACACCCAAAGAGTACGAAGGTGTGATCATGTTTTGCTTGTGAGAGAAGTTTAGCCAACGGGCTTGTCACATTCAGATCCGTATGTATTTTGCAAATTTCTATGTCTACAATGCTCTGCATGGAGCTACTCTAGCTAATTGCTCCCACTTCAATACGTATCTAGATTGAGACTTAGAGTCATCTAGATCAGTGTCAAAGCTTGCATCGACGTAACTATTTACGATGAACTCTTTATCACCTCCATAACTGAGAAACATTTGCTTAGTCCTCTTTAAGGCACCTAAGGATAATTTTGACCGTTGTCCAGTGGTCCACTCCTGGATCACTCTTGTACCCTCTTTGCCAAATAAGTGGCAAGACACACATCAGGTGTCGTATATAGCATGGCATATCGTATAGAACCTATGGCTGAGGCATAGGGAATGACTTCCATTCTTTCTCTCTATCTTCTGTTGTGGTTGGGCTTTGAGTCTTACTCAATCTTCACACCTTGTAATACAGGCAAGAACCCCATCTTGGACTGAACCATTTTGAACTTCTTCAAATCTTATCAAGGTATGTGTTTTGTGAAAGTTCTATTAAGCGTCTTGATCAATCCCTATGGATCTTGATGCTCAATATGCAAGTAGCTTCACCGAGGTCTTTCATTGAAAAAATCTTATCAAACACTCCTTTATGCTTTCCAGAAATTCTACATCATTTCTGATCAACAATATGTCATTCACATATACTTATCAGAAAGGTTGTAGTGCTCCCACTCAGTTTCTTGAAAATACAGGCTTCACCATAAGTCTGTATAAAACCATATGCTTTGATCACCTTATCAAAGCATATATTCCAACTCCGAGATGCTTGCACCAGTCCATAGATGGATCGCTGGAGTCTGCACACTTTGTTAGCACTTTTAGGATCGACAAATACTTTTGGTTGCATCATATACAACTCTTCTTTAAGAGATCCATTAAGGAATGCAGTTTTGACATCCATTTGTGAGATTTCATAAAATGCGGCAATTTCTAACATGATTCGGACAGACTTAAGCATCGCTATGAGTGAGAAAATCTCATCGTAGTCAACACCTTGAACTTGTCGAAAACCTTTTGTGACAAGTTGAGCTTTGTAGATAGTAACACTACCATCAGCTTCCGTCTTCCTCTTGAAGATCCATTTATTCTCAATGGCTTGCCGATCATCTGGCAAGTTCACCAAAGTCCACACTTTGTTCTCATACATGGATCCTATCTCAGATTTCATGGCCTCAAGCCATTTATCGGAATCTGGGCTCATCATAGCTTCTTCATAGTTCGTAGGTTCGCCATGGTCTAGTAACATGACTTCCAGACACTGGTAGAAAATAGGCCTTTAGTCCCGGTTCGCAAAGGCCATTAATCCCGGCTGTGCAACCGGGACTAAATATGCGCGACTAAAGGCCCCCCCTTTAGTCGCGCCTCTTACGAACCGCGACTAAAGGCCCATCCACGTGGGCGCCAGGAGTCCGTCGGGGCGGAGGACCTTTAGTCCCGGTTCTCGTGGCTAACCGGGACTAAAGGCCTCCTCCGCAGGTTTAGGGTTTTAGCCCCCCTAAACCTGGTTTCTTTTTAATTTGTAGTGTTTTATTTCTTTTATATTTTATTTTGTGTTTTATTTTAATTTTGATGAAGTTTCAGTACACATATTCTACGCTACTATATACATGCATATGAAATTTCAAACAAGAAGAATTCAAGAGGAATATATAATATATATTCAATCTCGGGTGACCATATACAACTTCGAACAAGTTTCCATACACAATTAGGATGGATGACCATATACAACTTCGAACAAGTTTCAATCTTGGGTATGCATATAAATTTCTTCGTCCTCGGTATAGTGTTCTCCTTTAGGATTGATGACTTCCCTCATGAAAAATCCTGCTAATTCATCTTGAATTGGTCGGAAGCGAGCTTCTGGACTAAGCCTCCTCCGCAAGTTATCCGTCGCCTTCCGCACGCTATCCGATGCCTTCCGCTCAGAGGTGTGTCTCCGGATGTTCTCACAAACATAGTATCCACATAGATTGGTCCCCGGTGGCTGCTTATCCACATTAACTAACCTTCTAAAATCTAGCTCATGTTTGAATTCACCGACAATTTCTTCTGAGAACCGTCTCCAAACCCTACAGGGCAAAGAAAATTAAATGAACAAGGGAGTTATTAGTTACTTGATATTAGGAAATGAACGAAAGAGACCGATCGATATAGAGCTCAAATGATTGAAAATAATTACTTTTGCAGCATTTTTCTCATGTCGGCCCAACGCTTTGGATCCGAATCCATAGAGTCCATGATTAGAACTCTAGAGGTGTGAAGTTCAATATTTAGCAGAATCCGGTGGAACCTGCGGACACATTACATGCACAGTCATGCATAACTCATCGATTAGACATACCATGCATGGAGTAAACAAAAGAGAATGGGCACAAGAGAGAAACACTCACCCAAAATGGTAAGGAAATAGAATATGACTTTTGAGTTGATGCTTTCTAAGAAACTTGTACAAGTCTTTCTCCACGTCTTCGGGGTGATTTTGTAACACATGTCCATTAACGATATGTGGGTCAATGAACCCAACATCATGGATGTTTCTTATTTTGCATTCCCAAATCTTCAATCTACATAATAGCGTACGCAACAATATAGTTAGGACAATATATATATAGTGCAGGCAATGAAGAACGAGATGAGGTAGAAATAAATCACTTACAGAACGTAGCAACTCAGCATAGATTTGTCGAGCTCGCGCAGATTGAACAGCTGGAACAAATCACTCATATGAACTTGTACAGAGTACCGTTTGGTGTGATGCTCCTCTGTAACATCCGCATAAACATATTCTTTGTCGGCCCATGTTATGAATTGCTTGTACCAACGTAGCAGATTTCGCATTTGTGGTGGTAGACCCTTTTCCCGCGCAGGCTCGACGAGAGGCCCATTCCGCACATATTGTAATGCTATCTCACATACTGGCGCATCCTCAAGGCCTAAGAAGGCACGAAGAGTCAAACCCATCTCGGACGCTTGTTTCATGGCACTCGCTACAGTCAATCCAAGTGCTGCCGCAGCTGCTATGATCTCGGGGTCCTCTTCCAGACCGGCTTTCACTAGGAGCGGGGGGATCGATTGTTTATTCTGCATCCCGAGCTGGTCAACTTGTTTCCCGCTTTTTTTACTTTCTTCTTTCTCCTCCTTCAATATTTTTGCTTGCCTACGAAGTTCATGTCCATAGTCGTCAGGCATATTCAGCTCGGCTTGGGACGGTGTCGTCAAAAAATCCTTAGCCCACTTCTTTTGCTTCTCAGTGAATACTTGCTTGGGCTCAGGCTCTTTTTTCACCTTCGTATCCGCCTTCCATTTCTCATAATGAGCAGACGCGGCCAATTTGGTTTCAGCTTCACTAAGTTCCCAAGGCCTTGGGAGGAGAGGCTTCAGTGATGGCTCCGGTACCCTTGTGGTCTTAGGTACATAAGGGTCCGGGTTAATAGTCCAGGAGCGGGTTTCCTTGCTGTCCGCCTGCTTCTGCTTCTTCGCCGGAGGTGGCTTGGGGGGCGTCGTACCCGCCGGAGGAGGATTGGGGGGCATCGTACCCACCGGAGGAGGATTGGGGGGCGGCGGCTGCTTACCCGCCGGAGGTTGTGGATCGGGGGACGACGTCGAATGGCGTGAAGGAGGTGTAGGTGAACCACCACGACCACCACCGCCGCCACCACCACCACCACCACCATCGGAGGGGGGTGGACTTGTTAGCCTTGGCGCCTCGCCTGGAAACACTATGTACTTCTTTTTCCATAGAATGATCTGGCGCTTGACATCTCCAAGTCTTCTCTCCCCTTCGGGTGTAGCTTTGTCAATCTCCAGGTCCTCAAACTCTTGGACTATGTCTTCCACCGTGACACGAGCATAGCCATATGCAATGGGGTTGTTGTGGTGGAGTGCTCTAGGTGTACAGGGTAAAGCACTGCCGGTAGCTACCTTCGTGGAAACGTTCCCCACGGGATAATGCAGATCACATTCTTTCATCTCCTTTACATCATCCACGGGGTAGTGAGGCTCTGGTGCACGAATCTCGATCATCGGTGCATTAGCACCAGGCGGGGCATCCGTGGAAGCCACGCTGCTTCTCCACTGCTGGCTTCCGCGATCCGCTTCATGATCTTCATGTGGCCCTGCAGCCGATTTTTCTTTTACTAGTTCATGCACGGTCTGCTTCAACTCATGGAGTTCCGATGCAAACTTCGCCAAAAGATCTGCATCCCGGTCTGTCTTTCTCTTACGGCTTCTGTAACAGTACGGGTCATTGTCCTGGGAAAACCCTACTTTCCACGGAATTCTGCCTTTGCCTCGTACA
This sequence comes from Aegilops tauschii subsp. strangulata, assembly GCF_002575655.3. Lineage (NCBI taxonomy): Eukaryota > Viridiplantae > Streptophyta > Magnoliopsida > Poales > Poaceae > Aegilops > Aegilops tauschii. The sequence goes on along the minus strand of NC_053041.3, from coordinate 552,838,243 downwards.
CGTCCTCCGTGTTCATCATTCCCGAGGGCTGTTGTCAGTGCGTCTTTCTCTCTGTTGAACTTGATCAAGCCCTCTTGAGCTTGGGTCATTGCGTCAATAAGGGCTTGGGTGGGAGCAAACTTTTTCTTCCGGTGAACACACACCCCTGTCTCCGGGTCTAGCGATCCGCCATGCCCGTACCACCAGCTTTTGGCCCTTGGGTCCCATCCCTCTATACCTAGAGGGATTCCTCGCACCCTCAGGTCCTCCTCCATCTTCTGCCACTTAGGCTCCGAAAGGCGGTATCCTCCTGGCCCCATAATATGATGGAACTTTTTCTTACTCGCATTATCCTTATTTTTTCGATATTTCCTTGAAATGCTCCGATTTCTTTTGCCTCACAAATTCTGGCCAATCATCTTTCAGTTTCTCATGTTGTCCATTGAAATCCGGAGTCTTGCCCTTGTTGACATAGTCACGGGTTAAATTTTTCTTGAAGTTCCGGAATGCTTCGCCCATCTTCTGAAGAGCGAACTCTTTAACTAGCCTCCTCCTCTCACGTCCACCCGGAACCTCGTTACCGAATTCATCGACTTTGTTGTATTTCGGAGGTAGAATGAAATGTTCCATAAGCTTTCTCCAGCAATCCTTTTTCGTTCTCTTGTCGACAAAACTGAAACCAAGACGTGCCTTCTTGGCTCCTTCCATTCCTGGACGGTGATCGGGACGTTGTCTCTAACAACGACTCCGCATTGGTTGATAAACTTTGAGGTGTGCTGTAGGGGCTTGCCGGTTTCACTGACAAAATCAATGGCATATGTTTCTCCTGTTTTCATCGCCTTGGATTTGCCACGCTTTGTCGTACTCGATCCGGCCGAGGGCTAAAAAAAGAAAGAGAGTCGCGCGCGTTAATACATATGTATTCACATTTCAGTAAGTTTGTATCACGAGAGGCTCAATGTATATATATACCTCGCCGGAGGTGGTTGCTACTTGCAATTCGAGATCGTCGTTTGTTGACGGTTGACCTTCGTCGACAATGTCCGTTCCTTCACCTTCTTGATCATCGACAATGTCTGTTCCACCGTCAAGGTTCAGAAAAGAAGAGACTACATCCTCTTCTTGCTCATATTCTGAGCCCGGCACATAAGGAATCTCGTTGTTTATGATGCCCATTAAATAACGTTCAGCCTCCGGATCCCTAAGCGGCTCGGCTCTATCGTCTGCCATATGTCACTCCTGCAATTAAAAATAAGATTAAGGGGACATAGAGGAGGAGCAGCGACGGTTGAATGATTAAGAGCTATTAAAAAATAAAATTGATGTTTTTTGGTCAAATTTATACTATTTTTCCTTTTCTTTTTCCTTTTCTTTTTCCTCTCTGCTCTCTCTTTCCTTTTCTTTTTTCCTTCTCTCTTTCCTTTTCTTTTTCCTTTTCTTTTTCCTCTCTGCTCTCTCTTTCCTTTTCTTTTTCCTTTTCAGTTTTTTATTGAGCACTAATTTGCATAGAAGTTTTTGTTTTTCCTTTTCTTTTTCCTTTTCTTTTTCCTCTCTGCTCTCTCTTTCCTTTTCTTTTTCCTTTTCAGTTTTTTATTGAGCACTAATTTGCATAGAAGTTTTTCTTTTTCCTTTTCTTTTCCTTCTCTTTTTCCTCTCTGCTCTCTCTTTCCTTTTCTTTTTCCTTTTCTTTTTCCTCTCTGCTCTCTCTTTCCTTTTCTTTTTCCTTTTCTTTTTCCTTCTCTCTTTCCTTTTCTTTTTCCTTTTCTTTTTCCTTCTCTCTTTCCTTTTCTTTTTCCTTCTCTCTTTCCTTTTCTTTTTCCTTTTCTTTTTCCTTCTCTCTTTCCTTTTCTTTTTCCTTTTCTTTTTCCTTCTCTCTTTCCTTTTCTTTTTCCTTTTCTTTTTCCTTCTCTCTTTCCTTTTATTTTTCCTTTTCTTTTTCCTTCTCTCTTTCCTTTTATTTTTCCTTTTCTTTTTCCTTCTCTCTTTCCTTTTCTTTTTCCTTTTCTTTTTCCTTCTCTCTTTCCTTTTCTTTTTCCTCTCTGCTCTCTCTTTCCTGCGGAGGACGGCAGGCAGCGGCGGGAGGCGGAGGGGCAGGGGCAGCGGGGGCGGCGCGCAGGGGCAGGGGTAGCGGCGGCGGCGCGCAGGGGCAGGGGTAGCGGCGGCGGCGCGCAGGGGCAGGGGCAGCGGTGGCGGCGGCGCGCAGGGCAGGGCAGGGGCGGCAGCGGCAGTGCAGGGGCAGGGGCAGCGGTGGCGGCGCGCAGGGGCAGCGGCAGCGGCGGTGAGGCGCAGGGGCAGGGGCAGCGGCGACGGCGCGCAGGGGCAGGGGCAGGGGCAGCGGCGGCGACGCGCAGGGGCAGGGCAGCGGTGGCGGCGGCGCGCAGGGCAGGGCAGGGGCGGCGGCGGCAGTGCAGGGCAAGGGCGGCGGCGTAGGGCAGGGGAAGTGGGGGCAGAGCTCACTGGGGGCGTCGACGTCGATCGGCGTCGGGGCAGGGCGTCGGCGTCGATCGGTGTCGGGGCAGGGCGTCGGCGTCGAGAGGAGAATGGGAGGTGGGGGAAAATTTACTAAGTGTTGTATATGTAGACAGAGCATTAGTCCCGGTTGGGGACACCAACCGCGACTAAAGGGTACCTTTAGTCGCGGTTGGTGTCCCCAACCGGGACTAAAGGTTCTTTCGCGCCGCTTTCGTTCCCGCGCGGAAAGAGCCTTTAGTCGCGGTTCGTGTCACGAACCGTGACTATAGGTCCTTTTTCATATACTTTTCATTTTAAAATCTTAAAAATACAAATAATATATCAAAAAATTCAGAAAAATAAAACTAATTCATTTTAAAATCTTAAAAATAGAAATAATATATCAAAAAATTCAAAAAAATAAAACTAATTCATTTGAAAATCTTAAAAATACAAATAATATATCAAAAAATTCAGAAAAATAAAACTAATTCATTTTAAAATCTTAAAAATAGAAATAATATATCAAAAAATTCAAAAAAATAAAACTAATTCATTTGAAAATCTTAAAAATACAAATAATATATCAAAAAATTCAGAAAAATAAAACTAATTCATTTTAAAATCTTAAAAATAGAAATAATATATCAAAAAATTCAAAAAAATAAAACTAATTCATTTTAAAAATTCAGACCGATTGTTTTGCTCTACATCCTCGATCCCTTGAAGGTTTGACAAAAGGTTTGATACATCATTTAGTTCATCGACCAAATACAAATCATCCGGATTCGCCATCGTACGTTTTAATTCACATGATCCATTCAACAAAGTTTGGTACAATAAATTATTACACATCAATTCTTCCTTTGTGTCCCTGCTTGCTTACGATTGTGCCGTATCCATGGAGCATCCTCATCATTTAACTTAATGCTTGGGTCAGTGTTCACTTTGAAGGGCGGAATTTCACCAAACATATTATAATCTTCTGACATGTCTGTCTTGTCCTCCACTCCCACGATGTTTCTTTTCCCTGAAAGAACAATGTGGCGCTTTGGATCATCGCATGATGTACTGATCGTTTTCTTATCTTTCCGTTTCCTCGGTTTGCTACTCATGTCCTTCAAATAAAAAACCCGAGCGACATCTTTGGCAAGGACGAATGGTTCGTCAAGGTAACCAAGATTGTTGAAATCCACCATTGTCATTCCGTATTGCTCGTCCACCTTTACCCCACCTCCTGTTAGCTTGAACCATTTGCACCGGAACAAAGGGACCTTAAAGGAGGGTCCATAGTCAAGTTCCCATATCTCCTCTATGTAACCATAATATGTGACCTTTTGCCCATTCTCGTTTGCTGCATCAAAGCGGACACCACTGTTTTGGTTGGTGCTCTTTTTATCTTGGGCGATGGTGTAAAATGTATTCCCATTTATCTCGTACCCTTGGAAAGTCGTTATAGTCGAAGATGGTGTCTTGGCCAACATGTACAGCTGATCTCCAACATCATTGTCAATGTTTTCGCAACCAACTGCCGAAAGTCTCCATGTGGGCCTTTCTAATCCAGGATTCAGGCTTCCCCGGGTTGTCCGAGCATAAAATATTCTTGTGTTGCTCGAAGTACGGAGCCACCAAGCTAGAATTTTGCAGAACCGTGTGGTGTGCTTCTGTCATAGAATGACCGTCCATACATATCGTTGATTTCCTTTCGATCGTGCCTTTTCCACTTAGTCTCCCCTCGTGCCGCGATTGAGGAATACCAATCGGCTTAAGGTCAGGAACATAGTCAATACAGAACTCAATTACCTCCTCATTTCCATAGCCCTTGACGATGCTTCCTTCTGGCCTAGCACGGTTACGAACATATTTCTTTAATACTCCCATGAACCTCTCAAAGGGGAACATATTGTGTAGAAATACAGGACCGAGAATGGAAATCTCTTCGACTAGGTGGAGCAGGAGGTGCGTCATAATATCGAAGAAGGATGGTGGGAACACCAACTCGAAACTGACAAGGCATTGGACCACATCGTTCTGTAACCGTGGTAGATCTTCTGGATTGATTACCTTCTGAGAGATTGCATTGAGGAATGCACATAGCTTCACAATGGCTACTCGAAAAATTTCCGGTAGGAGCCCCCTCAAAGCAATCGGAAGCAATTGCGTCATAATCACGTGGCAGTCGTGAGACTTCAGGTTTAGGAACTTTTTGTCCGCCATGTTTATTATTCCCTTTATATTCGACGAGAAGCCAGACGGACCTTCATACTGCTCAGGCATTCAAAAAAATGACCTTCTCTTCTTTGGTAAGAGCGTAGCTGGCACGACCTTGAAACCATTCCGGATGCCGGTCATCTGGGTCTTTCAAAAGTTGCTGGTCCTGCCGTGCTTCCTTTGTATCATTTGTCTTCCCATACACGCCCAAGAAGCTTAGCAGGTTCACGCAAATATTCTTCGTAACATGCATCACGTCGATTGCAGAGCGGACATCTAGGACTTTCCAATATTCTAGCTCCCAAAATATAGATTTCTTCTTCCACATGGGTGCATGCCCGTCAACTCCCCGCGGAACTGATTGTCCGCCAGGACCCTTTCCAAAGATGACTTTCAAATCCTTGACCATATCAAATATCTCAGCACCAGTACGTTCCGCAGGCTTCGGCCGGTGATCTGCCTTGCCGTTGAAATGCTTGCCTTTCTTTCTTACGTTATGATTTCGGGGAAGAAATCGACGATGACCCAGGTACACGTTCTTCTTACAATTACCCAAACATACAAGCATGCATGCATTGTATCCCTTATTTGTAAGTAGTGCGTGCATGCATTGTATCCCTTATTTGTCTGTCCCGAAAGGTTACTGAGAGCAGGCCAATCGTTGATGGTTACAAAAAGCAACGCTCGTAGGTCAAATTCCTCTTCTTTGTGCTCATCCCAGACACGTACACCAGGTCTGCCCCACAACTGTAAAAGTTCATCAACTAATGGCCTTAGGTACACATCGATGTCGTTCCCGGGTTGCTTTGGACCTTGGATGAGCACTGGCATCATAATGAACTTCCGCTTCATGCACAACCAAGGAGGAAGGTTGTAGATGCATAGAGTCACGTGCCAGGTGCTATGGCTGGAGCTCTGCTCGCCAAAAGGATTCATGCCATCAGTACTTAGACCAAATCTTATGTTCCTTGCGTCAGCTGCAAAATCTTTGAGCACTTTGTCGATCTTTCTCCATTGCGTTCCATCAGCGGTGTGTCTCAACTCCCCGTCGGACTTACGGTCCTCTTTGTGCCATCGCAACGACTTGGCATGCTTTTTGTTCCTGAACAGACGTTTCAACCGTGGTATTATAGGAGCATACCACATCACCTTGGCGGGAACCCTCTTCCTGGGTTTCTCGCCCTCAACATCGTCACCAGGGTCATCGCCTCTGATCTTATAACGCAATGCAGTGCATACAGGCATTCATTCAAATTCTCGTATTCACCGCGGTAGAGGATGCAGTCGTTAATGCATGCATGTATCTTCAGAACCTCTAAACCTAGAGGGCAGACAACCTTCTTTGCTTCGTACGTACTGGCGGGCAACTCGTTATTCTTCGGAAACATATTCTTCAACATTTTCAGCAAATTTTCAAATGATGAGTCAGCTACACCTTCCTGTGCCTTCCATTTTAGCAAATCCAGTGTGCAGCCTAGCTTTTTCAGACTATTATCGCATCCTGGATACAATGACTTTTTGTGATCCTCTAACATGCGATCAAAATTCTCCCTCTCCTTGTCAGTTTCGCAGCGTCTCCGTGCATCAGCAATGGCCCGACCAAGATCATCAGCGGGCTCATCATGTGCCTCTTCTTCACCTTCACCTAACCCTTCCCCACCTTCAGCATCATCCTCCATGAAAGTATCACCGAAATGATCATGATAGTTGTCATCGATATCATCCCCTTCTTCATCTTCTTCCATTCTAACCCCTCTTTCTCCATGCTTGGTCCAACAATTATAGCTTCGCATGAAACCGTGCCGAAGCAAGTGCATGTGAACGTCTCTTGAGGAGGAGTACCCCTTCTGATTCTTATAGACAGCACATGGACAGATAATAAAACCTCGCTGCTTGTTCGCATTTGCCACTACGAGGAAATCTTTCAAACCCGTAGTGAACTCGCCGAAGAGTCGGGGACCGTACATCCATTGCCGATTCATCTGCATTATTATTATATAAAGTATATAATTAACCATCATGCATTTGTTAAACTAACTAGCTAGAAATAATACAAATTAAACAATGAACTACACACATGCATATTTTATCAATGACACATGAAAGGTTCAAGTTGCTAACCGCGATCGCGGAGGAAAAATAAATGAGAAAGCTCAAGTGTGGCTCGGACACTTCATATCATGTTTGTTTCATGCTCTCGGGCATTTCATCGAACACCTTGTGTGCATAGGAGGAACCAAAAGCAAACCCACCACCCCCCTTCTGAATTGTGGCTAAGTGAAGTGAGCTGAGTCCTATATATAGGGATGGGCCTTTAGTCCCGGTTGGCCTGGCCAACCGCGACTAAAGGCCTTCGGGCCAGCCTGAGTACCTTTAGTCCCGGTTGGCCAGGCCAACCGGGACTAAAGCCCCTCCCGTCCGCCAGCTGTTGACCGAGCGCGCTGGGCCCAGATAGTTGGTCGCGGGTCTCCTCCCAAACCGCGACTAAATACCCCTTTTGTCGCGGTTCGATTATTTTAGGGACTAATGGGGGCGTATGGAAGCCTCTTTTTCTACTAGTGAGAACAGGATTGCCATACCACTTTGGTGCGGATCGTGCTCCGGTTGACCTACGAGGCTCAGTAGTAACTTGATCTAAAGTTTCATGATCATCATCATTAGCTTCCTCTCTAGTTGGTGTGGGCATCACTGGAACGGTTTTCTGAGATGAGCTACTTTCCAATTCGAGAGAAGGTACAATTACCTCATCAAGTTCTACTTTCCTCCCACTCACTTCTTTCGAGAGAAACTCCTTCTCTAGAAAGTTTCCATTCTTGGCAACAAAGATCTTGCATTCGGATCTGTGGTAGAAAGTGTACCCAATTGTTTCTTTAGGGTATCCTATGAAGATGCACTTCTCCGATTTGGGTTCGAGCTTATCAGGCTGAAGCCTTTTGACATAAGTGTCGCAACCCCAAAATTTAAGAAATGACAGCTTAGGTTTCTTGCCAAACCACAGTTGATACGGTGTCGTCTCAACGGATTTAGACGGTGCCCTATTTAACGTGAATGCAGCTGTCTCTAATGCATAACCCCAAAACGATAGTGGTAAATCGGTAAGAGACATCATAGATCGCACCGTATCTAATAGAGTACGGTTACGACGTTCGGATACACCGTTACGCTGTGGTATTCCAGGTGGCGTGAGTTGTGAAATTATTCCACATTGTTTTAAATGAAGGCCAACCTCGTAACTCAAATATTCACCTCCGCGATCAGATCGTAGAAACTTTATTTTCTTGTTACGATGATTCACCACTTTCACTCTGAAATTCCTTGAACTTTTCAAATGTTTAAGACTTGTGTTTCATTAAGTAGATATACCCATATCTGCTCAAATCATCTGTGAAGGTCAGAAAATAACGATACCCGCTGCGTGCCTCAACACTCGTCGGACCGCATACATCGGTATGTATTATTTCCAATAAGTCATTGGCTCGCTCCATTGTTTCATAGAACGGAGTTTTAGTCATCTTGCCAATGAGGCATGGTTGGCAAGTATCAAATGATTCATAATCAAGTGATTCCAAAAATCCATCCGTATGGAGTTTCTTCATGCGCTTTACACCAATATGACCTAAACGGTAGTGCCACAAATATGTTGCACTATCATTATCAACTTTGCATCTTTTGGCATCAATATTATGAATATGTGTATCACTACGATCAAGAATCAATAAACCATTTACATTGGGTGTATGACCATAGAAGGTTTTATTCATGTAAAGAGAACAACAATTATTCTCTGACTTAAATGAATAACCATATCGCAATAAACATGATCCAATCATATTCATGTCCAACGCAAACACCAAATAACATTTATTTAGGTCCAATACTAATCCCGAAGGTAGAGGGAGTGTGCGATGGTGATCTTGTCAACCTTGGAATCACTTCCAACACACATCGTCACCTCGCCTTTAACTAGTCTTTATTCATTTTGCAGCTCCTGTTTCGAGTTACTAATCTTAGCAACTGAACCGGTATCAAATACCATGGGGTTACTATGAACACTAGTAAAGTACACATCAATAACATGTATATCAAATATACCTTTGTTCACTTTGCCATCCTTCTTATCCGCCAAGTATTTGGGGCAGTTCCGCTTCTAGTGACCATTCCCTTTGCAGTAGAAGCACTCTGTTTCAGGCTTGGGTCCAGCTTTGGGCTTCTTCCCAAGAGTAGTAACTTGCTTGCCATTCTTCTTGAAGTTCCCCTTCCTTCCCTTGCCCTTTTTCTTGAAACTAGTGGTCTTGTTAACCATCAACACTTGATGCTCCTTCTTGATTTCTACCTCCGCAACTTTGAGCATTGCGAAGAGATCGGGAATTGTCTTCTCCATCCCTTGCATATTATAGTTCGTCACGAAGTTCTAGTAGCTTGGTCATAGTGACTAGAGAATCTGTCAATCACTATCCTATCTGGAAGATTAACTCCCACTTGATTCAAGCGATTGTAGTGCCCATACATTCTGAGCACATGGTCACTAACTAAGCTATTCTCCTCCATCTTGTAGGCAAAGTACTTGTTAGAGGTCTCATACCTCTTGACACGGGCATGAGTCCGAAATACCAATTTTAGCTCTTGGAACATCTCATATGCTCCATGGCATTCAAAACGTTTTTGAACTCCCGGTTCTAAGCCGTAAAGCATGGTGCACTAAACTATCAAGTAGTTATCATATCGAGCTTGCCAAACGTTCATAACGTCTGCATCTGCTCCTGCAATAGGTTTATCACCTAGCGGTGCATTAAGGACATAATTCTTCTGTGCAGCAATGAGGATAATCCTCAGGTCACGGACCCAGTCCGCATCATTGCTACCACCATCTTTCAACTTAGTTTTCTCTAGGAACATATCAAAAATATAGGGGAGCTACAACGCGAGCTATTGATCTACAACATAATTTGCAAATACTATCAGGACTAAGTTCATAATAAATTAAAGTTCAATTAATCATATTACTTAAGAACTCCCACTTAGATAGGCATCCCTCAAGTCATCTAAATGATACATGATCCAAATCAACTAAACCATGTTCGATCATCACGTGAGATGGAGTAGTCATCAACGGTGAACATCTCTATGTTGATCATATCTTCTATATGATTCACGTTTGAGCTTTCGGTCTCCAGTGTTCCGAGGCCATGTCTGTACATGCTAGGCTCGTCAAGTTTAACCCGAGTATTCTGCATGTGCAAAACTGTCTTGCACCCGTTGTATGTGAACGTAGAGCCTATCACACCCAATCATCACGTGGTGTCTCAACACGAAGAACTGTCGCAACGGTGCATACTCAAGGAGAACACTTATACCTTGAAATTTAGTTAAGGGGTCATCTTATAATGCTACCGTCGTACTAAGCAAAATAAGATGCATAAAAGATAAACATCACATGCAATCAAAATATGTGACATGATATGGCCATCATCATCTTGTGCTTTTGATCTCCATCTCCAAAGCATCGTCATGATCTCCATCGTCACCGGCTCGACACCTTGATCTCCATCGTTGCGTCGTGGTCGTCTCGCCAACTATTGCTTCTACAACTATCGCTAACGCATAGTGATAAAGTAAAGCAATTACATGGCATTTGCATTTCATACAATAAAGACACAACCATAAGGCTCCTGCCGGTTGCCGATAACTTTTACAAAACATGATCATCTCATACAATAACGTATATCACATCATGTCTTGACCATATTGATTGCGGCTTGAAGCTACGTCGGTATTTCCCCAAAGAGGAAGGGATGATGCAGCACAGTGGCGGTAGGTATTTCCCTCAGTGAAGAAACCAAGGTTATCGAACCAGTAGGAGAACCAAGCAACACAACGTAAACAGCCCCTGCACACAGATAACAAATCCTCACAACCCGGCGTGTAAAAGGGGTTGTCAATCCCTTTCGGGTAGCGGCGCCCCAAGATGGGAAAACGGACGTGAGGAAATTGTAGTAGATTGATAGATCGAACGCCAAACAAAATAAATAAGAATAAAACGCAGCAAGGTACTTTTGTATTTTTGGTTTAATAGATCTGAAAATAAATGCAAAGGAAAAGTAGATCGCAAAGGCAAATATATGAGAAAGAGACCCGGGGGCCGTAGGTTTCACTAGTGGCTTCTCTCGAGAAAAATAGCAAACGGTGGGTGAACAAATTACTGTTGGGCAATTGACAGAACTTCAAATAATCATGACGATATCCAGGCAATGATCATTATATAGGCATCACGTCCAAGATTAGTAGACCGACTCCTGCCTGCATCTACTACTATTACTCCACACATTGACCGCTATCCAGCATGCATCTAGTGTATTAACTTCATGGAAAAACGGAGTAATGCAATAAGAATGTAGACAAGATCTATCTATGTAGAAATAGAGCCCATCGTTTTATCCTTACTAGCAATGATACATACGTGTCGGCTCCCCTTCTGCCACTGGGATCAAGCACCATAAGATCGATCCCACTACAAAGCAACTCTTCCCATTGCAAGATAAATAGATCAAGTTGGCCAAACAAAACCCAAATATCAAAGAAGAAATACGAGACTATAAGCAATCATGCATAAGAGAGATCAAAGAAACTCAAATACTTTCATGGATATAAAAAGATATAGCTGATCATAAACTCAAAGTTCATAAGATCCCAACAAACACACCGCAAAAAGAGTTACATCATATGGATCTCCAAGAGACCATTGTATTGATAATTCAGCGAGAGAGAGGAAGCCATCTAGCTACTAACTACGGACCCGTCGGTCTACAAAGAACTACTCACGCATCATCGGAAGGCACCAATGGAGGTGGTGAACCCCATCTGAGATGGTGTATAGATTGGATCTGGTGGTTCTGGACTCTGCGGCGGCTGGATCAATATTTCATCGACTCCCCTAGGGTTTCTGGAATGTTGGGGTATTAATAGAGCAAAGAGGGGGTCTGGGGGGCCCCGAGGTGGGCACAACCCACCAAGGTGCGCCCTGGTGGGTTGTGCTCTCCTCGGACCACCCCCCCCCCCAGGCGCAGCCAGGGCCCATTACGTGTCTTGTGGTCCATAAAAATCTTTGTAAAGTTTCGTGGCATTTGGACTCCGTCTGATATTGATTTCCTGTGATGTAAAAAACATGCAGAAAACAGCAACTGGCACTTGGCACTATGTCAATAGGTTAGTACCAAAAAATGATACCAAATGACTATAAAATGATTATAAAACATACAAGATTGATAATATAATAGCATGGAACAACCAAAAATTATAGATACATTGGAGATGTATCGCATATCACATCACAACATGCCCTACAAAAACAAGTTAGACGTCCTCTAATTTGTTGTTGCAAGTTTTACGTGGCTGCTACGGGCTTCTAGCAAGAACGTTTCTTACCTACGCATCAAAACCACAACGGTGTTTTGTCAAGTTTGTTGTTTTAACCTTCAACAAGGACTGGTCGTAGTCAAATTCGATTCAACTAAAGTAGGAGAAACAGACACCTGCCAGCCACCTAATGCAAAACTAGTTGCATGTCTATCGGTGGAACCGGTCTCATGAACGTGGTCATGTAAGGTTGGTCCGGGCCGCTTCATCCAACAATACCGCCGAATCAAAATAAGACGTTGGTGATAAGCAGTATGACTATCACCGCCTGACGGTGTCCTGGACTAGGGGGTACTCACCACGTCATCTCCCGACCAGCTGGATCGGGCCGAGGACCCCCATGGCGGTTCACTATTGGGCCAGTTCGGACAGCCCATGTCGCATACAAGGAAGATTCCACAAGACTTGGTGATCAAGACAAGGACTCCTCTCCACCAACGTATTCGGCTAGGACTCTTGTTATCCTAGGCCTCTGGTACATTATATAAGCCAACGCCAGGCTAGTCGATAGATTATTATGACATTACTCATCATACCTCTAGGGGTTAGACCACAATATACGATCTCGAGGTAGTTCAACTCTTGTAATCTCTATATCCATCAAGATCAATCAAGCAGGAAGTAGGGTATTACCTCCATTAAGAGGGCCCAAACCTGGGTAAACATCGTGTCCCCTGTCTCCTGTTACCCAACGATCCATGGCACACAGCTTGGGACCCCCTACCCGAGATCTGCCGGTTTTGACACCGACAATGGTGCTTTCATTGAGAGTTCCACTGTGTGATCGACAAAGGATCAATGGCTCGACTACAGATCAACTGCGACGTCGGCATCTTCGTCGCCGGCTCGACTGGTCGCCTTGACTTGACCGAGGACTGTGCCCTGCCTCCGATCGTCGTGTTCGAACAAGGGCCTTCATCAACATCAACTCCGATCTCTATCATGATCATGGAGTAATCATCCATTGAGCTCGGGGGCTCAACGTCAACATTGCCCTCGGGTGACCGTGCTGTTTTTCCGGACAGCAAACTAGTATCCACCGCCACCACCTCCTCGAGCATCGCTTTGACGATTCCTTCAGTGGAATTGTGCGGAATTGAGTCTACAACAACCATGTGAAATTTCATCGCGTTTCGATCGAGCAATCTCCGTCAATCTCTGATATACCGGAGCCCTGTCGAATCTGGACGAGAATCGGGACGAGTTTGGGGCGTGGTGTCCAGCATCTAGCTCGGAGGTCCTTTGGAAGATCCAACCGTTGACCGTCTACGGAATTACCATATCTACCACCCCTCAAAATTTCAGCTCGACCCGACGGTTCAAACTCCGGGAACCTTCCGATGAGTGGACCAATTTTCGGATATGTTTTCTGCGCGAATAGGGGTCCGACTCGAATTCATGTTTCTTTATGAACGTGATATTGGACAACCTTTTTAAAGGAATTTTCTTCTATGGTATTGTGCGTTGTTTTTGAACACATGTCCATAAAATTTTAAGCCTTCTCTGAGGTAATCTTCACCATCATGCTGGTGTCAAACCAGTCCGGCAATATTGCTCCACGGCTGCCAACCTGCGCTAGACAAGTCGTCGCTTTTTAAGCCGAGCACCAACTTCTTCGAATCATCATCTCGGCGAGCGAACAAGAGTTCGGAATCGCCAAGGATAAATCATCACCAACATCGCCGCCCCACGGATTACATGGAGCGGGCACACCGGCATTGCCGCATGGTCACTTCATCAAGCCGGCATTGACCGCGTCACAAGTTACGACCTACGTCGGCATGGCCGCACTGTTGCTTCTTCAAGCCAATGTCCATCATGCCAAACTGCTTCAACACCTCGGCTGACATGGCAGCTGCAACGTCTCCTTACCAACCTACTCCGTCTCCTCGGCTACACCGAGGGCTTCGCCATCTCTTCATCAACTTATTTCGGAGACTTCGGCGTCACCAGCCGACCAGCTTCATCACATTAGCTGGACCACGGGCTTTGCCTCCGCGAGCCAACCTTTGCCAGCATCGCCATGCCATCGCTTCATCACCCATCAGGCAATGGGTGTGCAGATCGAGTCCCAATTTTGGGAGTAACCTTCCTTCATATTGCTACAACAGATACACCGGGTGTTATTAATCCTAGTAATTTTTTCTTGCTTGGGTTTATTTTTCCTGAGGAATTACTACTCTGGTTTGTTCCATCATCTGTACACAGGTCTGTCAAATGGTGGCCGCATTAACAAAGGTTGCGTAGTGGTTCGGTCAGTTTCCGTATACGGTTCGGTGATTGCCGCATTCGGAACTCGGACCAGCTTGTGAATTCAGGCTTTGCCACGCCTTCACCGCGTCACGCCGACGCCTTGCATCGACATTGACTTCAGCGCCAGGCCACATCTCTTTAAATAAATTATTTTTGTGAAAAGCAATTATGCAAGAATTTTATATATATTTATATTATTCTTTTTGGACCGCACTATTTTACGTGTGTAGGTGATCGACTTCGACTGCATCACGCGATCACTTCGGCAAGCCAACATCATTGTCCCAATTGGCATAAATTGGCTCACATGATTACCTTGTTGATCGAATTGCCATACCAACATGTTCGGTTGCCTCAGGGACTTCGACATCATCAAGAGGGTCCTACCTCGTCGGGTGTTCGGCGCACGGGCCATATTTCTCTTATTACTCATCTTGCATAAATTATTTATTATGCTATGATTTTTTTAATTTATTATTACTACTGCTATCTTCGGCTTGCACTATTTTCTGTGCACAGGTAAATGATCCGGGTTGGGCAGCGCTATCACCTCGGCGTACCGACATACCACGTCACCTTGGCTAGACCGGGGGCTTCGTCATCACTTCATTAACCCACGCTGGGGATTTCGGTGTCACTCTGCCGGCCTGCATTGGTCGTGCTATGTCACCACTTCGGAGTGTCGAGCTCTTTGCTCCCCCACCTCGGGACCGGCTTGGGGGATGGAATCTTGTCCCGCATCAATCTCGGACCGCGTCGTCAATGTCGAACACATTAACCAGCTAAGTCGCTTTCATGCTAAAAAACTTTCAGTTTTAAATTTTGTTCGGTTCGACCAAGCATTATACTTTTTTGGCAAAAAAGTTGTTCGTGAAAAAAACTACCTTGTCAAAACATTGTTTGTGACACACAAATTCAAATACCCCGTTTACTTGGGGCTTCCTTTATGAAGCCTTTCCTCTTGCAAATGATTATACTTTTCCTACAAACTTGAGGGAAATTTGCTACTATCCTACAAACCTCTGCACTTGGAGGCCCAACAACGTCTACAAGAAGAAGGTTGTGTAGTAGACATCAGTCAGCGATCTGATGACTGTATTAAACTATATGATTGATAGAGGTCACCCTGTGTTAAATGATGATCCGTTCATAACATTGGCCGAAGTGTTTACGGCTTGGCCTCGACTGTTGCCGAACACTAACCGGGGGCTAGTAACTGGCCTTCCAACTTTAAGCTCATATAACTAAGTGAAAGTTATAAAGCCCGCATATCTTATTGCCTCGTTTCTGCTAACACAACCGCCTCCGGGCACCGAGATGTCGGCTAAGGGTTGTCTAGTTATTGCAGAAACACCCTGCGTAGTATCTACAAAGGGGTAGAAGCCGACGATGGGCCACTTTCAATTGATAAACGGTCACAATGGAGTTAAAATAAACATATATCATCGGCGTTTGTATTTAATATACGAGGGCTGCCTTCTGTAATCATCGTTATAAAGCCATGAATATGCATCAATTTGACTTAAGATTTTGGCCAAGCTGGGTTGCCTGGCTCCTGTGCTTACCCCTATGTTCCCGATTGTTCGGCTAGGCGGTAAAGGGAGCACCTCTGTGATTGTTACTACCGGGTCATCCAAGTTAGTACCTCGGATTGGGTGAAGCCGAAAGCTAGCGATCTTAAAGGACATAATTGGTCGGCAACGACGTAAGTAAAAACTTAGGTTCGCTAAAGACCACATAGTTCGGGAACTTTCCCCAAACTAAATCCTCAATATCCGCATTGATCGGAGGTGAGTGATACGTCCATTTTGCATCATGCTTTTATATCGATATTTATTGCATTATGGGCTGTTATTACACATTATGTCACAATACTTATGCCTATTCTCTCAGAGTTAACAAACATAGCTTTGGTCATCGTTGCAATTAATAGGAAGTAATAAAGAAAGAGAGGTTTCACATATAAATATACTATCTTGGACATCTTTTATGATTGGGAGCACTCATTAAAATATGACATGCTAAAGAGTTGATGTTGGACAAGGAAGACAACGTAATGGGTTTTGTTTTCTTATATCTGAGATAAAGTATATTGTCATGGATCACCCAACATGTTGAGCTTGCCTTTCCCCCTCATGCTAGCCAAATTCTTTGCACCAAGTAGAGATACTACTTGTGCTTCCAAAAATCCTTAAACCAGTTTTGCCATGAGAGTCCACCATATCTACCTATGGATTGAGTAAGATCCTTCAAGTAAGTTGTCATCGGTGCAAGCAATAAAAATTGCTCTCTAAATATGTATGATTGGTTGGTGTGCAGGAAATAAGCTTTATACGATCGTGTGATGTGGAAGAAATAAAAGCGACGGACTGCACAATAAAGGTTCATATCACAAGTGGCAATATAACGTGACGTTCTTTCGCATTAAGATTTTGTGCATCTAACCCTGAAAGCGCATGGCAACCTCTGCTTCCCTCTGCGAAGGGCCTATATTTTATTATTATCTTCTACCGTATGCAAGAGTCATGGTGATCTTCACCTTTCCTTTTTATATTTTATCATTTGGCAAGCACAGTGTGTTGGAAAGATCCTGATAGATATATCTAATTGGATGTGGGTTAGCATGAACTATTATTGTTGACATTACCCTTGAGGTAAAAGGTTGGGAGGCGAAACTAGAAGCCCCTATCTTTCTCTGTGTCCGATTAAAACTCCGTAACCACAAGTATTGCGTGAGTGTTAGCGATTATGAAAGACTAAATGATAGTTGAGTATGTGGACTTGCTAGAAAGCTCTGACATAGACTCTTTCTGATGTTATGATAAATTGCAATTGCTTCAATGACTGAGATTATAGTTTGTTAGTTCTCAATAAAGTTTCTGATTCATACTTTGCATTGTGAATAGATTATTACTTGAGCATAAGAAATCATATGACAATATCCATATATGTTGCTGTTATGAGAATAATCATGATGCCCTCATGTCCGTATTTTATTTTATCGACACCTCTACCTCTAAACATGTGGACATATTTATCGTTATCGGCTTTCGCTTCAGGACAAGCGAGGTCTAAGCTTGGGGGAGTTGATACATCCATTTTGCATCATGCTTTTATATCGATATTTATTGCATTATGGGCTGTTATTACACATTATGTCACAATACTTATGCCTATTCTCTCTTATTTTACAAGGTTTACATAAGGAGGGAGAATGCCGGCAGCTGGAATTCTAAGCTGGAAAAGGAGCAAATATTAGAGACCTATTCTGCACAACTCCAAAAGTCCTGAAACTCCACGAAGTTATTTTTGGAAATAATAAAAAATATTGAGCGGAAGAAATATGTCAGGGGGGGCCTCCACCTGGCCACGAGGGTGGGGGCGCGCCCTACCCCCCTAGGCGCGCCCCCTGCCTCGTGGGCCCCCTGTTGGCCCTCCGGTGCCCATCTTCTGCTATATGAAGTCTTTCGTCCGAAGAAAAATCATAAGCAAGCTTTCGGGACGAGACTCCGCTGCCACGAGGCGGAACCTTGGCGGAACCAATCTAGGGCTCTGGCACAGCTGTTCTGCTGGGGACACTTCCCTCCGGGAGGGGGAAATCATCGCCATCGTCATCACCAACACTCCTCTCATCGGGAGAGGGCAATCTCCATCAACATCTTCACCAGCACCATCTCCTCTCAAAACCCTAGTTCATCTCTTGTAGCCAATTCTTATCTCTATGTCTGAGATTGGTACCTATAGGTTGCTAGTAGTGTTGATTACTCCTTGTAGTTGATGCTAGTTGGTTTATTTGGTGGAAGATCATATGCTCAGATCCTATATGCATATTAATACTCCTCTGATTATGAACATGAATATGCTTTGTGAGTAGTTACGTTTGTTCCTAAGGACATGGGAGAAGTCTTGCTATTAGTAGTCATGTGAATTTGGTATTCGTTCGATATTTTGATGAGATGTATGTTGTATATCCTCTAGTGGTGTTATGTGAACGTCGACTACATAACACTTCACCATTATTTGGGCCTAGAGGAAGGCATTGGGAAGTAATAAGTAGATGATGGGTTGCTAGAGTGACAGAAGCTTAAACCCTAGTTTATGCGTTGCTTCATAAGGGGCTGATTTGGATCCATATGTTTCATGCTATGGTTAGGTTTACCTTAATACTTTTGTTGAAGTTGCGGATGCTTGCAATAGAGGTTAATCATAAGTGGGATGCTTGTCCAAGTAAGGGCAGCACCCAAGCACCGGTCCACCCACATATCAAGTTATCAAAGTACCGAACGCGAATCATATGAACGTGATGAAAACTAGCTTGACGATAATTCCCATGTGTCCTCGGGAGCGCTTTTCTCTATATAAGAGTTTGTCCAGGCTTGTCCTTTGCTACAAAAAGGATTGGGCCACCTTGCTGCACTTTATTTACTTTTGTTACTTGTTGCTCGTTACAAATTATCCTATCACAAAACTATCTGTTACCTATTATTTCAGTGCTTGCAGAGAATACCTTGCTAAAAACGCTTATCATTTCCTTCTGCTCCTCGTTGGGTTTGACACTCTTACTTATCGAAAGGACTACGATAGATCCCCTATACTTGTGGGTCATCAAGACTCTTTTCTGGCGCCGTTGCCAGGGAGTGAAGCGCCTTTGGTAGGTGGAATTTGGTAAGGAAAAATTTATATAGTGTGCTGAAATTTACTGTCACTTGTTACTATGGAAAGTAATCCTCTGAGGGGCTTGTTCGGGGTATCTTCACCCCGACCAGTAGAGCAAAGAGTTGCTCCTCAACCTATTGAACCTACTGAAGATGAAAATGTCTACTTTGAAATTCCTTCGGGTATGTTAGAAAATCTGCTAGCTAATCCTTTTGCATGAGATGGAACAAAGCATCCTGATGAGCACCTAATATATGTGGATGAAGTTTGTGGATTATTTAAGCTTGTAGGTATACCCGGTGATTTTATTAAGAAGTTCTTCCCTTTATCTTTGAAGGGAGATGCATCGACATGGTATAGGCTATGTGATGATACGGGATCATGGAACTACAAACGATTGAAATTGAAATTTCATCAGAAATTTTATCCTGTGCATCTTGTTCATCGTGATCGCAATTATATATATAATTTTTGGCCTCGCGATGGAGAAAGCATCGCTCAAGCTTGGGGGAGGCTTAAATCAATGTTATATTCATGCCCCAATCATGAGCTTCCAAGAGAAATAATTATTCAAAGTTTTTATGCTCGGCTTTCTGATAACAATCGCACCATGCTCAATACTTCTTGTGCTGGCTCTTTTATGATGAAGACTATTGAATTCAAACGGGATTTATTGGATAGAATTAAACGCAACTCTGAAGATTGGGATCTCGACGAAGGTAAGGAGTCAGGTATGACACCTAAGTTTGATTGTGTTAAATCTTTTATGGATACCGATGTTTTCCGTAAATTTAGCACTAAATATGGACTTGACTCTAAGATAGTAGCTTCTTTCTGTGAATCTTTTGCTGCTCATATTGATCTCCCTAAGGAGAAGTGTGGCACCCAAAATTTTATTTGGATTTTTCAAAAAAAAATATTTGACTTGAGGGAGGTGATTTAAATTTTTCTTCAAAAGAACCCTCCCTTTCAAAACACTTTTTTGGCAAGAGTTTTATTTGGATTCACCCAAGACTTGTTTTTGGTCTTGGAGGTTCTTGCCTTTTATTTGGACTCAAACCAAAATGCTTTTCACTTGAGAAAAATGTCTTTTGAAAATTGCTTTGAAAATACTCTATAGCTTTTGGAAAAATCCTTTGCCACTTTCAACAAATCTCTCTTGCCATGGCCTTAGTGCAAATCCACTCTCCTAAACCTTCCCTCATCCTTGAATCTTGATTTGCATCAAATCCAGCAAGTTGAACCTCCCCATATGATTATTTTTCCATTTAAATATTATCAAAACAATTTCTGCCTTCCATTCTAACCCTTGGTGATTTACAAAGGAGCTACCATTTCCGTTGTGATTTTTGCCCCCAAACCAATTCCCCTTCCTAGTCCTTTGAACCCTCAACCAAGATCCATGAAGATCCACTGGTCTCTAGTTCAAATTTTTCAAACTATACTTGCTGCAAGTTTGGACCAGATTTGTCAAATTTGATGAAATTCATTCAAATCCCTCTCCAAATATTTTGAGAAAAATCAGGCAGCCTCTGGGTGCATTGAGAGGTCACCTCACCAAGTCCCAGCTCCAGGAAAAATTTTCTTCATGCCAAATCATTCTGTCGAACACCTGCAGAGCATTGTCAATGTCAAGTTCAGAGATTCAGAAATACAGTTCAGTGATCTACTGTCGTTTTCTTCGGAACATGTTGTCGATCTCGACAGTGCCGCGTTGGCGCCTTGCTCCCCGTCTCCTCCCCCTTGTTCCTGCACCGCACGAGCGCCTGGATGCTTGCGGGCGTCGGCGATGTGCTGGAGGAGGTGCGCCGCCCCGTGACCGACGCCAGCGGCGGCTTTGCGGCCGCCAGAGAGAGGCGCAGCGTAGACGGCGCCACCCAGCGCCGCCCAAGCCACCGGAGGCCGCCGCGTGGCCACCCACTCCCCCGTGCGCGCTGCCACTCTCGTCGTGAACCGCTAGGCACGGAGCGCGCTCTCTGCCGCCGTCGTGCCCGTGCGGCCACCCCACCGTGGACCGACACCATTACGCCAAGACCGACCGGGATTAGCAGGGGAACGGCACCAGTACACTGCACTAATGCTGCCTGGCCACCTAAACCCCTCGCCAAGCCACTGCCTCGCCGTAATTGCTCGCCGGAGCAACCCCGTTCACGGCCACCCCCTCGATCCGCCTATAAATAGAGGCCCCGAGCTTCAGCTCGAACCCACACCACCTCTGCACTCCACCTAGACCCTGCCCAGCCACTGGAAGAGCCCCGAGGGAGTCTCCTTCCTCGACTCCGGCCGCCGCGACCCGCCACGGGATCCAGCTCGATTCGCTCCCGTGCGTGCACCTCTGCCTCCCATCTCTTGCCAGTAGCTCTCTAGTGCATCCCTCCTTCTGACCCGCGCTTCAATTCGGAGTTTGCAGCACACCACCGAAGTTCCCCACCATCGCCCGAGCCGCCGTCCGCCGGAGAAAGTGTCGCCGTCGACGTGGTGCTCTCCGTTGGTCGAGTCCACCACCCACCGACGCGGAAGGACACACTGAAGCTCTTGGTACACTCCGATCTCCCTGTCTCACCGTGGTTCGACGCCGGCGACCACCGCAGTCTTCGGGCGCCGGCGAACTTTTTAAACCTGACATGTGGGACCCCCATGTCAGCCTCTCTTCTTTCTCTCCCTCGAAACGTTTTCTGTTGGCGCCTTCGGGCAAAATACGTTTTCCCTTTTGAGCTGGCGCGTTTCTTTCCGAAGCGTTTTCTGTTTTCTCAGTTTAGCCCCTGGAACTTTTCTGTTTCATTACAGATGAGTCCCTGGACAGAAACCTTTATAACTTTTAAATAAAAAGTGATTTTTGAGTGATTATTTTTCTGACAATCTTATAATTTTGTCTAGTTTTTATGGGATTTATTTGGAAAAAATTTAGAACAACTTTTATGCACGCGTTGGTTTTCACGTTAGCGCCCGTTTTCGTTATGCCGTAGGTTCCGGAAGAGGTGACGGAGCCGCGAACTTCGCCGAGCTAGACTCCGACTTCTCCGAACCAGGCAAGCATGTTTGAACCTTTGATATGATAGGTGTTTTGCATGTTTGCGTGTAAGTTTGTGTCTGGCATATGAGTGTCGGTGAGTACCTCGTTGCTTGTGAGGCAACTACCCGTATGTTCCAAAGTTGCGATGATCTCTGGTGAGAGATGGCCTAATCATGTGGTGACATGAAGGGCAGCAAGGTGGTACTGTTGTAGCATACCAGCCTTGCGTCATCCTACTAATTCCGACGTTAACATGGACGGAGTCACGTTATCGTTCTTTTCCCTTCCGTGCTACCACATGTTTCTTTTGCCAGGATGCGGTTTAGTAAGTTGGTAACCTCTTTCCGTGTACACACCAAACAGAGGGGCCGGGATGATGGTTCCATGGCCCTGGGTTAAAGCCAGTCATCCGGTCAGGGGGCATGGGTGTTTCCGGTTGGGACCGAGAGGGGGGGCACCCCCTTAGGGCGCGCGTATAGAAATTTGATCCCATGCTACGCGAGGTTGTAGCCTCCCCGTCTCAAGGTTTTTCTTGAACGTTGCCGAGGGTGATCCCTGGCTTCGGAATGTTGAATGGGTGTGTACTGGTTAGACGTGTTTCTTCCAAAACACCGTAAACGGAACTAGTCCCCATGACTACTGAAATCCGTTGGCTGTGGTTAAGTACAAACTCTGCAGAGTCAAATCCTTCCAAGTCATCGTATCCATGATCAAGTAGGGTGATCAGTATATCCATATCTATCCTCGTGGAAATTTATCCCCGGTGGACAAGCTCAAGTGGTAAACCCAGTTTAATTGTTATTCCTGCGGATGGACTAACCTTATATTTGTCTCATACTTGTAATAATTTATGTTCTCGAGCTACTGAATTATTGAGCTACAATTTAAGCCCTTTTGTGATGTCGCTCAGACGTCCGACTGTGGCATGTTTGTCTTTTACTTTCAATATAAGCCCTTTATGTGATGTCGCTCAGACGTCCGACTGTGGCATGTTTGTCTTTTATTTTCTGTTATAAGCCCTTTATGTGGTGTCGCCCTGACGCCCGACCGCGGCATTATTATTCTTGCAGTTTCCTCTCGAGGAGTCATTCAGACCCTCGTTTGGCACCGGTATTACTATTCTTGCAGTTTCCTCTCGAGGAGTCATTCAGACCCTCGTTTGGCACCCAGTATTTATTTTGGGATTTCGGGAGGACTACCGCCCGACTTCTCTGTTATTTTCCCATGCATTATTATCTCTATGTCTGAACGCACTGGTTAATCTGTTCATATGCATCATGTTTACATTTGTTATATCAAGCATGATATTGCACCTGCTGAGTTAGAAGATATTGATGTTACAATTAAACTTGCCAATAGGGATACTATTTCACCCATGGGAATTGTAAGAGATGTTGAAGTCTTGTGTGGGAAAACTAAATATCCTGCTGAATTTCTTGTTCTTGGTTCCCCACAAGATAGCTTTTGTCCCATTATATTTGGTAGACCCTTCTTGAACACTGTTAATGCTAGGATAGACTGCGAAAAGGATGTTGTTACTATTGGTTTGGGTGATTTGTCTCATGAGTTTAATTTCTCTAAATTTACTAGACAACACCGTGAAGAGGAATTGCCTAGTAAGGATGAAATAATTGGTCTTGCTTCCATTGTCGTGCCTCCTAGTGATCCTTTAGAACAATATTTTCTAGACCATGATAATGACATGTTTATGAATGAAAGAAGGGAAATAGATGAAGTATTCTTCAAACAGGAACCCATCTGTCGGAGTAAATGGCCACGGGTAGCCTAACCGACTGCCCCTGGCTCTTCCAAAAAATTATCAGGCCTTTGGGCCTTCAAGCGCTCCAAGCATCGGACCACCTTCCCTGGCCGGCTACCTCTGAAGCCGACTCACGGAAGGCGGCCCAGCCTCAGCAACCTCCCCCCCCCCCAGGATAACCACGAGGTGGCCGACTCCAGGAAGCCGGCCGTAAAGGATGCCGACTTCCCCGAAGCCGGCCCCGAAGAACGCCGACTCCAAGAAGCCGGCCAAGACCGCAACCACCAAAGCTACGCCACATAACGGCGACAAGACGGGTGTGGCCACAGTGCGGCCCACTACCCCCGAAGCCTGAGGCAGGCATGGCCACAGGACGTCGTACGGGACGGCCGTCCCCCGTCCGGCTCGGCACTGTAGCCATGCTAGCCTCGACGTCACCCACGGCAGACGCCAGTACGGCCCACGGGCGGCGGGCCCCTTCAGCCAGAGAGGCGCGGAGGCGGCCTGGCCTCCCCCAGTCGGCCAAGGGCGTAGCCAGCTCCCAGAAGTCGGCTACCCCCTCCCTCGAAGCATGTGCCACATTAAGGAGACAAGACGAGGTAAGGCAACAGTGAGAGCCCTCGAGGCGGCCCACTGTAGCCACGCTTACCTCGACGAAGCCCTCGTCACCAGGGGCGAGGCAATAGTAAGCAGCCGCCGACAAGACCCTAGGCGGTGGGGCCGGCCTGTCGACCAAGAGGCCGGCAGCCGGCGGGACCCACCAGTCGGCGGGCCCCAATAGCCGGCGGAGAAGCCGGCGAGCATAGACACTGACGGCTGGGACCAGTGCCCAGCCGGATTACAAATGTACCCCCGGGGGGTAGGCCTATATAAACCCCCCGGGGCACCCATGCAAAGGGTTGGCTTCTGAGCATAGCACACACACCATAGAAAGAGAGAGAAGCAAGAGCTAGCCTTGTTCTTCTTCTTCCTTGAACCCAACAGCTCTAGGAGCGATTGTAGCTACTTTTCCTGATCTAATGATCATGCGGAGACCCCGCAGAGCAGGACTAGGGGTGTTATCTCCTCGGAGAGCCCCGAACCTGGGTAAGATCCGCCGGCGTGCATGTCTTCGCCTCATCCCGTTTCCAGGCACCGGCGACGTCTTATTGGCACCCACAATGATAAGCCACCCGTTGGCATATGTCGCACCTACCACCCGACACCATCCTGAAACACAATTTGCCTATTGAAATCCTAGGGGGTCCTCCTCCACCCAAGGGTGATCCCATGTTTGAGCTTAAACCGCTGCCTGATACTCTTAAATATGCTTATCTTGATGAGAAAAAGATATACCCTGTTATTATTAGTGCTAACCATTCAGAGCATGAAGAAGAAAGATTATTGAAAATTCTGAAGAAGCACCATGCTGCTATTGGATATACTCTTGATGATCTTAAGGGCAATTAATAGGAAGTAATAAAGAAAGAGAGGTTTCACATATAAATATACTATCTTGGACATCTTTTATGATTGGGAGCACTCATTAAAATATGACATGCTAAAGAGTTGATGTTGGACAAGGAAGACAACGTAATGGGTTATGTTTTCTTATATCTGAGATAAAGTATATTGTCATGGATCATCCAACATGTTGAGCTTGCCTTTCCCCCTCATGCTAGCCAAATTCTTTGCACCAAGTAGAGATACTACTTGTGCTTCCAAAAATCCTTAAACCAGTTTTGCCATGAGAGTCCACCATATCTACCTATGGATTGAGTAAGATCCTTCAAGTAAGTTGTCATCGGTGCAAGCAATAAAAATTGCACTCTAAATATGTATGATTGATTGGTGTGGAGGAAATAAGCTTTATACGATCTTGTGATGTGGAAGAAATAAAAGCGACGGACTGCACAATAAAGGTTCATATCACAAGTGGCAATATAAAGTGACGTTCTTTTGCATTAAGATTTTGTGCATCCAACCCTGAAAGCGCATGGCAACCTCTGCTTCCCTCTGCGAAGGGCCTATCTTTTATTATTATCTTCTACCGTATGCAAGAGTCATGGTGATCTTCACCTTTCCTTTTTATATTTTATCCTTTGGCAAGCACAGTGTGTTGGAAAGATCCTGATAGATATATCTAATTGGATGTGGGTTAGCATGAACTATTATTGTTGACATTACCCTTGAGGTAAAAGGTTGGGAGGCGAAACTATAAGCCCCTATCTTTCTCTGTGTCCGATTAAAACTCCGTAACCACAAGTATTGCGTGAGTGTTAGCGATTATGAAAGACTAAATGATAGTTGAGTATGTGGACTTGCTAGAAAGCTCTGACATAGACTCTTTCTGATGTTATGATAAATTGCAATTGCTTCAATGACTGAGATTATAGTTTGTTAGTTCTCAATAAAGTTTCTGATTCATACTTTGCATTGTGAATAGATTATTACTTGAGCATAAGAAATCATATGACAATATCCATATATGTTGCTGTTATGAGAATAATCATGATGCCCTCATGTCCGTATTTTATTTTATCGACACCTCTACCTCTAAACATGTGGACATATTTATCGTTATCGGCTTTCGCTTCAGGACAAGCGAGGTCTAAGCTTGGGGGAGTTGATACATCCATTTTGCATCATGCTTTTATATCGATATTTATTGCATTATGGGCTGTTATTACACATTATGTCACAATACTTATGCCTATTCTCTCTTATTTTACAAGGTTTACATAAGGAGGGAGAATGCCGGCAGCTGGAATTCTAAGCTGGAAAAGGAGCAAATATTAGAGACCTATTCTGCACAACTCCAAAAGTCCTGAAACTCCACGAAGTTATTTTTGGAAATAATAAAAAATATTGAGCGGAAGAAATACGTCAGGGGGGCCTCCACCTGGCCATGAGGGTGGGGGGCGCCCTACCCCCCTGGGCGCGCCCCCTGCCTCGTGGGCCCCCTATTGGCCCTCCGGTGCCCATCTTCTGCTATATGAAGTCTTTCGTCCGAAGAAAAATCATAAGACAGCTTTCGGGAAGACACTCCGCCGCCACGAGGCGGAACCTTGGCGGAACCAATCTAGGGCTCCGGCAGAGCTGTTCTGCTGGGGACACTTCCCTCCGGGAGGGGAAATCATCGCCATCGTCATCACCAACGCTCCTCTCATCGGGAGAGGGCAATCTCCATCAACATCTTCACCAGCACCATCTCCTCTCAAAACCCTAGTTCATCTCTTGTATCCAATTCTTGTCTCTAAGTCTGAGATTCGTACCTGTAGGTTGCTAGTAGTGTTGATTACTCCTTGTAGTTGATGCTAGTTGCTTTATTTTGTGGAAGATCATATGCTCATATCCTATGTGCATATTAATACTCCTCTGATTATGAACATGAATATGCTTTGTGAGTAGTTACGTTTGTTCCTGAGGACATGGGAGAAGTCTTGCTATTAGTAGTCATGTGAATTTGGTATTCGTTCGATATTTTGATGAGATGTATGTTGTCTATCCTCTAGTGGTGTTATGTGAACGTTGACTACATAACACTTCACCATTATTTGGACCTAGAGGAAGGCATTGGGAAGTAATAAGTAGATGATGGGTTGCTAGAGTGACAGAAGCTTAAACCCTAGTTTATGCGTTGCTTTGTAAGGGGCTGATTTGGATCCATATGTTTCATGCTATGGTTAGGTTTACCTTAATACTTTTGTTCTAGTTGCGGATGCTTGCAATAGAGGTTAATCATAAGTGGGATGCTTGTCCAAGTAAGGGCAGCACCCAAGCACCGGTCCACCCACATATCAAATTATCAAAGTATCGAACGCGAATCATATGAACGTGATGAAAACTAGCTTGACGATAATTCCCATGTGTCCTCGGGAGCGCTTTTCTCTATATAAGAGTTTGTCCAGGCTTGTCCTTTGCTACAAAAAGGATTGGGCCACCTTGTTGCACTTTATTTACTTTTGTTACTTGTTGCTCGTTACAAATTATCCTATCACAAAACTATCTGTTACCTATTATTTCAGTGCTTGCAGAGAATATCTTGCTAAAACCGCTTATCATTTCCTTCTGCTCCTCGTTGGGTTCGACACTCTTACTTATCGAAAGGACTATGATAGATCCCCTATACTTGTGGGTCATCAGTGAGGTTTCATGATCATGCTTAGCATGACAACCCAAAGAAAGGAACCGATAGCGGGACTATTTCCTTTGGAAGACATTTTTTGTGTTAAACAATAATATAGCATATCTCTCTGCGTACCTTAGTTTATAAAACCGTATGGCCGGATTGCCTTGTTTGTCGTAAATCTTTGCCCTCATAAAGGCTTTATAAAGTAGGACAAACACTTCTTGGCTACTGGCCGAGGACGTGGAAGCCGATGGTCGGTCAACAAAGTTTTGTACAAAGCAGATCTGAGCATTAATGATGTAAAGTACTCGAATACATAGAATCATTACACATAATTTGTGATTTTACCTCGGATATCGATCATTAATTCGGCCACCCGTGCCCGCATTAAGGCTCGGGGGCTACTGGGCTTCGGGCTTATCATTTACGAATATTAAAGGGGCACATCGATCCCCTAATCTAGTGTTGCCACCCGACCAGTGTCTCGGGGCTACTGCATTGCCTATCCAATGTAGAAAATTTAAGTGCAATACAGTTTCCGAGGAGATTATGATCCTCGGGTTGGTCGGCCGCACCCAACCTGAGTCTCGAGGACTGAGCACGCCGCTTTTTGTGTCCCGAAGTATTCTGCCGAGCTAGGACTTGATCCTCAGGCCGATTTTGTGAATCAACCTAAGTCTCAGGGGCTACTGGGATCAGCGGTCTTATATCATCCTTCAGGTGCATCTCGGGTTTTAGACCGACACACACACCTTGAGGGCTACTGCCTATATATCTCGGCAGAGAATAAATTGCACCAATCAAAAATCAGCCCGCAGTCGGGGTGGTGCACCACCTCGGAAGCAGTCCGGCATAAAGCTCGGGTACCAGTGGCTGGCTCCATAGAGGGCATTAAGCTTGGCTAAACTCCTTCAACTTTTTTGAACCAAGGTGATCTATGACACCTCAGATAAAGTCCGGCGTTGGAGCTCGGATACAGTCCGGCGATGGAGCTCAGATACAGTCCGGCGTTGGTGCTCCGCTGCAAAAGAGACCTCGAATACAGTCTGGCGTTGGAGCTCGGACGCGGGAGGACACCACTGCACGGGAACAACTTCGAACCCGAGGCGGGCATAAAAATAACACGGCATTGATAAAGGTCGATAACTTAAAGGGGCTCCTCGGATACTCGACATGTAAACTCTTAGGATTTACTTCGGCGATCCTCAAGATGAGAAGATTTGTTGAACCAGTTTTCAAGACCGACGGCCGAAGATGAACAACAGTTCGGAAGAATCGAGGAGCGTCCCCAAATTGAAGACCGGTTCAAGGGGCTACTGACGGTGTCCTGGACTAGGGGGTACTCACCACGTCATCTCCCGACTAGCTGGATCGGGCCGAGGACCCCCATGGCGGTTCACTATTGGGCCAGTTCGGACAGCCCATGCCGCGTACAAGGAAGATTCCACAAGACTTGGTGATCAAGACAAGGACTCCTCTCGACCAACGTATTCGGCTAGGACTCTTGTTATCCTAGGCCTCTGGTACATTATATAAGCCAAGGCCAGGCTAGTCGATAGATTATTATGACATTACTCATCATACCTCTAGGGGTTAGACCACAACATACGATCTCGAGGTAGATCAACTCTTGTAATCTCTATATCCATAAAGATCAATCAAGCAGGAAGTAGGGTATTACCTCCATTAAGAGGGCCCAAACCTGGGTAAACATCGTGTCCCCTGTCTCCTGTTACCCATCGATCCATGGCACACAGCTCGGGACCCCCTACCCGAGATCTGTCGGTTTTGACACTGACACTGCCCACAACTCTTTGTGTTCTACTCGTGCATATCATCTACGCATAGACCTGGCTATGATACCATTGTTGGCAAACGTAGCATGCAATTTCAAAAAATTCCTACGCTTGTCGGTGTCAAAACCGGCGGATCTCAGGTAGGGGGTCCCAAACTGTGCGTCTGAGGTTGATGGTAACAGGACGCGGGGGACACGATGTTTACCCAGGTTCGGGCCCTCTCTATGGAGGTAATATCCTACTTCATGCTTGATTGATCTTGATGAATATGAGTATTACAAGAGTTGATCTACCACGAGATCGTAATGGCTAAACCCTAGAAGTCTAGCCAGTATGATTATGATTGTCCTTCTACAGACTAAGCCCTCCGGTTTATATAGACACCGGAGGGGACTAGGGTTGTACAGAGTCGGTTACAAAGAAAGGAATCTTCATATCCAAACGCCAAGCTTGCCTTCAACACCAAGGAGAGTCCCATTCAGACATGGGTGAGAGTCTTCGGTCTTGTATCTTCATAGCCTAACAGTCCATCCCACATCAACAGGTCGGACGTCCGAGGACCCCTTAGTCCAGGACTCCCTCAGTAGCCCCTGAACCAGGCTTCAATGACAAGGTGTCCGGCGCGCTGATTGTCTTCGGCATTGCAAGGCAGATTCCTCCTCCGTATACTCCAAAATAGTCTTCGAACATAAGAATATAGTACGGCTCTGCAAAACAAACCCCACACACAACCGTAGAGAGTATAATATTCCATGAGTCCAATCTGCTGACAACTTTTTGTAGCGTGACATCACGTCGCCGCCCGGTTATTATTTTGAACCGTCTTTAGCCTGCCATTCCGTATTTTGAGATGCGGCTTCACTGGCACGTCTTGTCAAAGCACAGATCGTGTCCCCTTATTGCAGGATTCTCATTAATACGAGCGTGGGTAATCCAACCGTGCCATCTGCACAACCCTTGGGAATAGGCGAGGTTCGAGGCGAGTGGGGAGGCGCTTAACATTCACTGCCTTTATAAGGAGATAAGAATCCCTTCTTTCACCCACGCCTTCTCTCTCTCTGCCCTTACATTCTCGAGCTCCAGCTCCCAAGTTCTCATCTTTGCCGCCCCAAGAAAGCACTCCAATCATGTCCAGATCTGGAGTGCAGGGCAAGTGGATGGCCTCCTCCGTCAAGGAGAAGGACATCACCAAGCTCTGGGAGGCCGGGTATTTGGCAAAAGAAATCGCCCACCGGCTTCCGGCCAAGGGGCAAATCGTCCCCACCCCGGAGCCCAATGAGAGGGTGGTGTTCATCCCCCACTTCATCCGCGGGTTAGGGTTTCCTCTCCACCCTTTCATCCGCGGACTCATGTTCTATTACGGGCTAGACTCCCATGATCTTTCCCCAAACTCCTTCCTCAACATCTCGGAATTTATTATCGTGTGCGAGGCCTTCCTCCGCATCCCATCCCACTCGGATTATGGCTGAAAATATTCAATGTGAAGCTGAAAGTGGTGGGCGGCGAGCACGCGGAGTGCGAAGGGGCCATGGTGAGCAAAATGCCCAATGTCACATGGCCCAAAGGTACCTTTGTGGAGACCGTCAAAGGGTGGCAAAAACTGTGGTTCTATGTCATAGAGCCCCGCGAAGCCACCTGGGCCGCGGCTCCCGAATTCCAGCCCGGAGCCCCAATGCGGCTCACCTCCTGGCTAGAGAAGGGCCTGAACTGGTCTTCGTCGGACGGGCTGACAGCGCTTCAAACGTGCATCAAGAGCATGGTTGACAAAAACATCAAGCTTGTTGATGTGATCCAGGTGATGCTAGTTCGCCGGATCCTTCCCTGCCAGAGTCGGACTTGCCATCTATGGGAGTTCGATCAAGCCGAGCACCAGACCCTACTACGATTCTTCGGAACTACGCAAGAAGACATCTGGAAGGTGCTATTCAAAGGCAACGAGACGCCACCGAAGACGACCGACGACTGCGGGCATGACCTGGCCCATCCCGCCAATCCAGTAAGCCTTTCATATTTCAAGGTGTGTCCTTTACTTGCTCGTTCCAGGAAGATATCTAAACCTCACTTGTGATTATTGTTTTTTAGGAATGGACAAAGATGGCGGAGCGGATTAAGTGTCCGGCTCCGCTGCCCGAGGAACCAGCCATCCCGCTTTTGACGAAGAGGGTGGCCCCCACAAATCTGGAGGCAGAGACGTCCAAGAGGGGGAAGGGCTCCCTCGTGGATAACTCTGCGTGGAACATCGACAGCAGCCCTGAGCCGCGCCCCCGAAACAAGCCCCTAGCCGCATCGTGAGTACTAAAGAACCCAGATGCATTCGTATATCCAGCCTCACCACTTCACAGTCTTAACATGTTAAATTATGCAATTGCAACCCGGTCCACGACAGCTCTCTGCGATCCTCATCAGGAGGTTCACTGGATTCAAAGGCGATGGCCAGCGAGTCACCGCCGACCGCTTACTCTCCTGAGGCCAAGGGTGACGCCGAGGTGCTGTCCAGAAGGACCTCCCCAGGCCAGGGAGAGACTCAGGAGGACGCCAGGGCTGCGCCAAAGGGTAAAACCTCGATCGCCGGACACATGGGGGAGCAAATCCCCATGGAGACTGGTGATGGGGGCCATATTCAATTCGGCCCCCAGCCGAATACGGTCCCGGAGACCAACATGGCTCCAGAATCCGACAAGCAACCTCCTTCAAAAGAAGGGGGTGTGCCTACTCCACCGGTGACCTCTGTCCAACCAGAGGCACCGGATAATCTGCTGGAAGCGCTACGAGGCACTTCCATTGTGGAGGAACATCGTACCCTTATGGGTACAGTGATTGAAAAGGTTCAGTCCGCGAAGAGCGGACTGACCGAAGCCTGTACAAGCCTCCTAACAGGCTTTGAGGTAAGCAAACACCATTATGTAAGAAGAAAGTCACAATATATACAGTAGCCCCTGAGACACTGTCTGGTGTTCGAAAAGAAAAGCCAGACGGAGGATCAAATAATTTTCGCAGGAGACTAACCATATGTGTCCATGTGAATAAGCAGGCGTCGTTGCTGACTGCGACCGCACACGCTACTGAAGTCTCCGGACTGAAGCAGAGACTGGAGCGGGCCGAGGAGGAGCTCGGCCAAGCAAGGAAGTAGATTGAGGAGAAGCAAGGTATGTAATGACCTGTTGTATATGCGGAAGAAATAAGTGATGTGTATTGACTGGAATGCCACGATATGTGTAGGAGCGGTGTCCGAGGTCGAGGCCCTTAAAAAGGTGTTGTCCGAAGCCGAGAAGAAAGCGGCCAAGGAGCGAGCCGCCCGTGAAAAGCATGAGGCCAGGGTGGATGAGGTCCAGCAGGAGCTCCATGACGCCGTCAAGGAATGTGAGTCCTTGGAGCTCAAGAATGTGGATCAAGAGTCCGAACTCGCCAAGGCTCGCCAAAGCGCGCAAGATGCCCGGGTTGAAGCCCAGGGAGCTCTCCAGGAGATTCAGGAGGCCAAGAAGATTGCGGCGGGTAAGGCCTTCATTATGCAAAGCAAATATGTGAAGAAGAGGTATCTCTTACTAACCCGGATTTGGAGTTCTCCAGGGGCGTTTGCGGATCTGCCGTGCAATGTTTCCGACGCTGCAGAATTTTCCGAGCCGAAGAAGGGAGCTCAACAAAGAAGCTGTTCTGGTCGCAATATCTTGAGCCAGATCATCCGGTGCCCTTTAGCGATCAGCTGAAACAGCTGGTCGAACTTCATAGGGTGGCCGAACTGGCCATGAAGGACTTACTAATCCGGCTGTGGCCTGCCGAAGCTATACCCAGCAGCTACTTCAGGCTTCTTAAGCGGATGGTCAACGCCTGTCCCCGGCTGGATGTCATCAAGCAGTCGGTCTGCATCGAAGGTGCGCGGATGGCCTTCGCTCGTGTCAAGATGCAGTGGGCGAAAATGGATGCCGCCAAGCTCGCGACTGAGGGACCGCCCACTGGCAAGGAGCACCGCAGGCCCAAGCTATATTTTGATAATGTCCTGGAGGGATCCCGCATTGTGGCGGCGCAGTGTGCTAAAGATGTGATCTTTGAATGAATACATTCATATTGTCTGGCCTTGTATTATGAAACAAAGACAATTTATGTAATATAATGCTTTGTGTGAAAATTTACCTCCTGTGCGGCCGTTTTTATTAAATCTGAGAGTTGGCCAGTCGTCGGCTTCAGTCCCCACGTAGATAGTACGGGGGTGTTTGGGATGGAATCTAAACACTCTTGATCCAATTGTTTGGACCTTGAAGGAGGTGTTTAGCGCAACGAACAAGGCAATCGGACTATGTGGCTTTATCACCCTCACTTAGCATAGGAGTTTGACAATAAAATTTGAGGCGCAGCCCCTGGTATTCGTAATTTCGAACTAGGGGTACGGTAAACACCTGATCGGATAGAAACTGATTCATCGTGAAATGCGGAAAAAATCGCAAAAGATTTGTGACCTCTCGAACAGCTGACCGGCTCACGCCGCATCATGACAGTCAGTTTTAGGCTTTCTCTACTGAGGTGCTCATCCAGATAAACTAGGACACAATCGCAGTAGTTCTCCCTTTACTACCCTAGCCGATATAGCGGAACGTAAGGTAGTAAGCATAGGAGCCGGGCAACCCAGCTATTGACCAAAGACATGATTCGGAGCCGATGCATATAATGCTAAAGTTTGGGGTGCCGAACTATACTGTAAAAAGTGTTCGGACTTTTGTCACCGTGTTATGGGGCGTAGTGAAGCCCCTGGCGAATTAAGGCGTACCAGAGTGTACGGGCGCAATTGATAAGAATATCAAGAAGAAGAAAAATGAAGCAACATGCCAATGTTGCGGAAATTGGGCCACAAAATTTTTCCAGTATAGTTTGAGTAATATGTCAAAGCGTATTTGTACAAATGGTGCGATAAGCAACAGGGATATTTAACATGCCACGACCAAGAGAGAGCTGCGTGTGGGTCCTGAAAACAGGCATAGTGATCGCTTAAAGAGACCACCTGGAAATTCCCTTAGACGTCAATGCTTCTTGGTGTATCCGTCCTGTGATAGGTCCGGCAATCAAGCCACCGTAGAGGGCTTGGGAAAAGGAAACCTGAAAAGGAAAAAAAGGAAAAGGTGAAAGTAGGTGGGTCCAAGGTAGGTCGAGACCACATTATGGACCACAATCTGGTTATGCCTCCGTATATGCCCATGGTATTTTAAGTGCGTAATTATGTACGCGCGATACGAACGCCGCCGTTTGATCGGGACTGGGACGGAGGCCGAATTGCTAGTCGAGCTCTGGACGGGCTGGACTGTCCTGCTACAGGGTAGTCCGGACTCGTTTGACAGTGTTCGGGAACTTGGCCGCAGAATTAAGGTTCTGTTTTAAAAGGCCGCTCTGTACTTCTGCCGCTAGGGCTGCGGTGTGCTCCTCGGTACGGAGGGAGCGCTCCGTATTTCCATTAACTGTTATAACACCGTGAGGTACGGGCATCTTGAGCTTCAGATAGACATAGTGTGGCACCGCCTTAAATCGAGCGAATGCGGTTCGTCCGAGCAATGCGTGATAGCCGTTGCGGAAGGGGACGATGTCGAATATCAACTCTTCGCTTCAGAAGTTGTCCGGGGATCCGAAGACCACCTCCAGTGTGATTGAGCCCGTGCAGCGGGCCTCTACACCTGGTATGACTCCTTTAAAGGTAGTCTTTGTGGGCTTAATCCGTGAGGGATCGATACCCATTTTGTGCACTATATCCTGACAGAGCAGGTTCAGGCTGCTGCCGCCGTCCATGAGGACTCGCGTAAGGTGGAATCCGTCTATGATCTGTTCAAGGACCAGTGCGGCTGAACCGCCGTGACGGATACTGGTCGGATGGTCCCTGCGATCGAAGGTGATCGGACAGGATGACCATGGGTTGAACTTTGGGGCGACTGGCTCCATCGCATAAACGTCCTGAAGTGCGCGCTTGCGCTCCCGCTTGGGGATATGGGTAGCGTATATCATGTTCACCGTTTTAACCTGGGGGGAACTTCTTCTGTCCCCTTGTGTTCGGTGGCCGGGGCTCGTCGTCATCGTCCTTGCTTGAGACCCCTTCTCCTTATTTTCGGCATTTAACTTGCTGGCTTGTTTGAAGACCCAGGAGTCTCTATTGGTATGGTTGGCTGGTTTATCAGGAGTACCGTGGATTTGGCATGGACGATCGAGTATGCGGTCCAAGCTGGACGGGCCTGGACTGTTTCTTTTATATGGATTCTTCCGCTGACCGGACTTAGAGCCGCTGAATCCGGTGTTGACCGCCGTGTCATCGGGTATTGTCACCGTTGCTTCGACGCTTGTGTCTGTTGCGCTGGGGCTTGCCGTTGTTGTTTCTGGTTTCAGAAGTGCCAAGTTCGCTTGCATTGTTATTGCTATGGGCCAGCCAACTATCCTCGCCCGCACAAAAATGGGTCATGAGTGCCGTGAGGGCTGACATTGACTTCGGCTTTTCTTGGCCGAGGTGACGGGCAAGCCATTCGTCGCGGATGCTATGCTTAAAGGCCGCTAGGGCTTCGGCATCCGGGCAGTCCACGATCTGATTCTTTTTAGTTAAGAACCTAGTCCAGAATTTCCTGGCCGACTCTCCGGGCTGTTGAACTATGTGACTTAAGTCGTCGGCATCCGGAGGTCGCACATATGTGCCTTGGAAGTTGTCGAGGAAGGCGTCTTCCAAGTCCTCCCAGCTGCCAATTGAATTTTCAGGCAGACTGTTCAACCAGTACCGAGCTGGTCCCTTGAGTTTTAGCGGGAGGTATTTGATTGCATGAAGATCATCACCACGGGCCATATGGGTATGGAGAAGAAAATCCTCAATCCATACCGCGGGGTCCGTGGTCCCGTCATATGATTCGATGTTCACGGGTTTAAACCCTTCCGGGAATTCATGGTCCATTACTTCATCAGTGAGGCAAAGGGGGTGTGCGGCACCTCTATGCCGGGCCACGTCGCGACGTAGTTCGGATGGAGTTTGTCGGCGGTGCTCGGCCCGGGCGTGGTTATGTTTGTCACGTCCGGCCGGATGACCATCGTCGCGCGTCGGGGCACGCCCCCGCGATCCGTAGATCGATCTGGTCTGGCATGCTCTGTTCTTTAAGTCATGCCGCAGGTCATATGTGTATCCCCGAGCTGTTGTGTCTCTATTTTTGCGGCGAGGTAGTGCGGGCTAGTGTTCGGCTTGGGTTGCCGCTCGAGGCCGTATTTCTCAGGGTTCTAGGAGATGCATAGCAACGAGAGGGGGAGAGTGTGTCTACGTACCCTCGTAGACCAAAAGCGGAAGAGTTTGACAACGCGGTTGATGTACTCGAACTTCTTCTCGCTCCGACCGATCAAGTACCGAACGTATGGCACCTCCGAGTTCTGCACACGTTCAGCTCGATGACGTCCCTCAAACTCTGGATCCAGCAAAGTGTCGAGGAAGTAGATGAGTTCCGTCAGCACGACAGCGTGGTGACGGTGATGGTGAAGTGATCCGCGCAAGGCTTCGCCTAAGCACCGCGAGAATATGACCGAGGCTGTAATCTGTGGAGGGGGCGCCGCACACAGCTAACAAATGTTGTTGTGTGTTCTAGGCGCCCCCTCCCCACGTATATATAGGTGGGAGAGGGAGGGGAGCAGTAAGGGGGTGCCCCAAGTAGGAGGAATCCTACTTGGGCACCTCCCCAATTCGGCCTCCCCCCTTCCATAAGTTCAGGAGGGGGAAGGAAGGAGGAGGGAGGAGGGAAGGAAGGGGGAGGCTGAATCCCTCCCCTTCCTTCTCTCTTCCCCTCTTTCCTTCTCATGTGGTTCGGCCCATATGAGGGGCGCAGCAGCCCCTGCTGGCTGCTGTGTTTCCCCTCTTGGCCCATTAGGCCCATATCTTTTGCCGGGGGTGCCCGGAACCCCTTCCGGTGACCCGATATGTACCCGGTACCCTCCAGAACACTTCCCTTGTCTGAATACTATTGTCCTATATATCAATCTTTACCTCTCTACCATTTCAAGACTCCTCGTCATGTCCGTGATCTCATCTGGGACTCCGAACAACATTCGGTCACCAAATCACATAACTCATATAATACTAAATCGTCATTGAACGTTAAGCGTGCGGACCCTAAGGGTTCGAGAACTATGTAGACATGACCGTGACACCTCTCTGGTAAATAACCAACAGCAGAACCTGGATGCTCATATTAGCTCCTACATATTCTATGAAGATCTTTATCGGTCGAACCGTAATGACAACATACGTTATTCCCTTTGTCATCGGTGTGTTACTTGCCCAAGATTCGATTGTCGGTATCTTCATACCTGGTTCAATCTCGTTACCGGCAAGTCTCTTTACTCGTTCCGTAATACATCATCCTGCAACTAACTCATTAGTCACTTTGCTTGCAAGGCTTCTTATGATGTGTATTACCGAGAGGGCCCAGAGATACCTCTCTGATACTCAGAGTGACAAATCCTAATCTCGATCTATGCCAACCCAACAAACACCTTCGGAGATACATGTAGAGCATCTTTATAATCACCCAGTTACGTTGTCACGTTTGATAGCACACAAGGCATTCCTCCAGTATCCGGGAGTTGCATAATCTCATAGTCGAAGGAATATGTATTTGACATGAAGAAAGCAATAGCAATAAAACTGAACGATCAATATGCTAGGCTAACGGATGGGTCTTG
This sequence comes from Aegilops tauschii subsp. strangulata, assembly GCF_002575655.3. Classification (NCBI taxonomy): domain Eukaryota; kingdom Viridiplantae; phylum Streptophyta; class Magnoliopsida; order Poales; family Poaceae; genus Aegilops; species Aegilops tauschii. The sequence continues at coordinate 552,799,928 of NC_053041.3, read as the reverse complement.
TCCATCACATTATTCTCCTAATGATGTGATCCCGTTCATCAAATGACAACACATGTCTATGGTTAGGAAACTTAACCATCTTTGATTAACGAGCTAGTCTAGTAGAGGCTTACTAGGGACACGGCGTTTTGTCTATGTATCCACACATGTATCAAGTTTCCAGTTAATACAATTCTAGCATGAATAATAAACATTTATCATGATATAAGGAAATATAAAATAACACCTTTATTATTGTCTCTAGGGCATATTTCCTTCAAGAATCACCAAGCCGTGTGCCGGCAACCCCGTCCCCTTTAGTTTATCCTTAGTCATAGTTTCCGTTATGCTTGGTGAAGCCCTGCGGAGATTGTTCTTCACCACCACCGTCACCACGCCGTTGTGCTGCCGGAACTCAACTACAACTTCCACCCTCTTGCTGGATCAAGAAGGCAAGGACGTCATCGAGCTAAACGTGTGCTGAACACGGAGGTGTCATACGTTCAGTACTTGATCGGGACGGATCGTGAAGGTGTACGACTACATCAACCGCGTTGATAAACGCTTCCGCTTAGCAATCTTCAAGGGTATGAAGATGCTCTCCCCCTCTCATAGCTATGCATCTCCATGGATAGATCTTGCGTGTCCGTACAAAATTTTTGTTTTCATGCAACGTTCCCGAACAAGGATGGGCAAGATGTTGGGGAATGTTGCATGGAAAACAAAAATATTTCTACGCACACACAAGATCTATCCATGGAGATGCATAGCTATGAGAGGGGGAGAGCATCTACATACCCTTGTAGATCGCTAAGTGGAAGCGTTTATTATGCGGTTGATGTAGTCATACTCTTCGTGATCCGATCACGATCCAACCGATCTAGTGTCGAACGGATGGCACCTCTGAGTTTAGCACACGTGCGGCTCGATGACGTCTCCTCCTTCTTGATCCAGCAAGCAGGAGAGGAGAAGTAGATGGGATCACAACGAACATGACGACGTAGTGGTGATGGTGGTGGTGGAGCACCGACAATGCTTCGCAAAGCGTCGCCGGGATGAGGCGGTGGAACTACGGAGCAACGGGAGAGAGAGAGGCGCCAAGGGCTTGGTGTATCCTCTTGAGGCGCCCCCTCCCCTCTATATATAGGTGGAGGGGCATGGGAAACAGCCCCTCCAAGCCCTAGGGCGCATCTAAGGGGGAGAGGACTTGGACTCCAAGTCCAATCCTATTCCAACTAGGACTCCTTCCTTTTTGCCTTCCCTAGCCACATGCTTTTGAGGACTTGGTGTGCCTAGCCCAATAAGGCCAGGGAGCCTCCCGGTAGCCCATGCTAGCTAGACCTTGGGTCATGGTGAACCCACTTGTGCACTTCCGGACCCCTCCAGAATCCTCTGGAACCTTCTGGAAGCTTCCCGGTACAATACCGAAAAAACTGCACCTTTTTCCGGAACCCAAAATATGACTTCCCATATATAAATATTTACCTCTCGATCATTCCAAGACTCCTCATGGCGTCTGGGATCTCATCCGGGACTCCGAACAACATTTGGTTACAACTCATCAAATATCCCAATACTACTCTAGGGTCAACGAACGTTAAGCGTGCGACCCTACGGGTTCAGGAATTATTTAGTCATGACCGAGACACCTCTCCAGTCAATAACCAATAGCGGGACCTGGATGCCCATATTGATTCCTACATATTCCATGAAGACCTTTTATCGGTTGAACCTTTATGACAACATATGTAATTCCCTTTGTATGTCGGTATGTTACTTGCCTGAGATTCGCTTGTCGGTATCTCTATACCTAGTTCAATCTCGTTACCGACAAGTCTCTTTACTCGTTCCGTAATACATCATCTTGCAACTAACTCCTTAGTCACTTTGCTTGGAAGCTTCTTGTGATGTGTATTACCGAGAGGACCCAAAGATACCTCTCCAATACACGGAGTGACAAATCCCAATCTCGATTCACGCCAACTCAACAGACACCTTCGGAGATACCTGTAGAGCATATTTATGATCACCCAGTTATGTTGTGATGTTTGATAGCACACAAGGTATTCCTCCGGTATCCGGGAGTTGCATGATCTCTTGGTCGAAGGAACATGTACTTGACATTAGGATAGCAGTAGCAATAAACTGAATGATCATATGCTAAGCTAACGGATGGGTCTTGTCCATCACATCATTCTCCTAATGATGTGATCCCGTTATCAAATGACAACTCATGTCTATGGTTAGGAAACCTTAACCATCTTTAACCAACGAGCTAGTCTAGTAGAGGCTCACTAGGGACACGGTATTTTTTTTTATGTATCCACACATGTATTTAAGTTTCCGGTGAATACAATTCTAGCATGAATAATAAACCTTTATCATGATTAAGGAAATATAATAATAACCATTTTATTATTGCCTGTAGGGCATATTTCCATCATAAGACATGTGAGTGGAGCATATAAAAAAGAATACTTCCGTTATTGATGAGCTCGACATAACAGTTGAGCAAGTTCCCCTGATGACAGACGGATGGGCTTCAAAGAGTGAGGCCGACGAAACTAATTTCCTTATGCATGTGGAAGAAACTAAATGGTTCCTACATGCTAAAGTAAAACATATTCATGAATTGGACAATAATACAAAATATTTCCACCTTTTGTCCAATAGGAAACATCATAAGCACAAAGTCTTCTAACTCAAGAGGGATGATCCTACAACTATTGGTGATGCACAACTCAAGGTATAAATCATTAACTTCTACGAGCAATTGCTTGGAGAACTGGTACCCAATTTTCTCAATGGATGAATCTGATACGGCTTATATCCTACAGCCATTCCCCGGATGAGAACATGATATCGCAATTGCCCAACTCATGACAAGTGAGGTTAAAGAGGTCATTTTCAATGGAGACAAAGCTATAGGGCCCTGTGGGTTCCCAACAAAATTATTGGGAGGTCATTAAATTTAACTTGATGGCCATGCTCATTGGCTCTGCCCTAGTTTGGGCTTAAGTTTGGTGTCATTAATTTGCTGACAAAAAAGGAGGATGCCATAAAAATTCAACAATATCAACTCCAATGCCTTCTAAATGTCTTTAAAATGTTCACCAAGGTTGGTACAAATTATATTACCGTGGTAGCCCATAATTTCATTAGACTTTTTCAAACAACATTCATGCCTTGGAGGCACATCTTAGAGGGGGTAGTGGTCCTTCATGAAACCACCCATAAGCTCGCCTTGAAGAAATACGACGAGGCTCTCTTGAAAGTGAATTTTGAGAAGGTCTACAACAAAATATGGTATAACTCCAACAAATGTTGTTCATGAAAGATTTTAGACAAAAATGGTGTGATTAGATTACTTGTTTGTCCAATGAGGAAGTGTTGGCATTAAGGTTAATGACTACATTGGCCATTACTCCAAAATGGAAGGGTGTGCGGCAAGGGGATTGGTTGTTCGCACCTATTTTATAATATTGTTGTCAAAATGCCAGCTATCCCCATAGCACATTCTAAGGGATTGTCAGGTAGGTAGATTTGATCACACATCTCGTTGATGAGATGTGTCTATACTACAATATGCTAATGAACCCATCATATTTATGGAAAATTACATGCAAAAGTTGTTAATGTGAAGTTCTTATCATGTATAGTGTATATTTCAGCAGTTCTTAGCCTAAAAATATTTTCACAAAAGCGTAATATTATGTCTAAAGAGATCTAAGACTAGTTTTAAAGCCTTTTGGTGACGAGGATAGCTTTTTTTCTACATTGGTATCCCCATTCATTACTGGACGCTTCCAAACAAAGAATGGAAGGGTGTAGAAGAACACTTGGAGAGAAGAAAAAAACCTTAACCATTGGAAAGGCATTTTTCTATCATCTGGAGGCTGACTTGTTTCAGTCACGCAATACTAACTTGCTTGCCTTGTCTTTTTTTGTGGTGTCTATCCGAAAAATAGTGGACTATTACATATCCATATTGTGTTAGTGAAGCGATGAGCATAAACAAAGAAAAACCATCAAACTAAATGTAGTGTTATCTATAGATCAAAAGTTCAAGGTTGGATAGATATAGAGAACCATAAAATTTAAAACAAATGCATACTAAGTACTCCCTCCGTTCGGAATTACTTGTGACAAAAATGAATGTATCTACAACTAAAATACATCTAGATACATTCATTTCTTGGACGAGTAATTCCGAACGGAGGGAGTAGTTATTTAAGTTGTTAATTGGAGACACATTGTGGCAAAAGTTGCTAATAATAAATACCTCCATTCTAAACATATGTCGTAGGTCAACATAATTAAGACCCACTAGCTCACCCTCCTCGAAGGGCTCATTGGAGTCGAAGATGACTTATGCACCATGTGGCGATTCATGGTGGGTAATGGTACCAATATACACTTGTAGGAAGAGTCTTAGTTTGGTGATAACCAATTACCCAAGCAATAACCATCGCTATATAACATACTTCAACGAAAGCATGTTCTAGTGACAGACTTCATATCTAGATACCATGGTATTGGCTTTTCACGAGTGTTAACCGTCAATAAATAGACAATCTGGTTTCATTTGGTGCAGTGTTCAACCTAGCACATGACAATGATGCATTCAATTCGAAGCATCATGCATCAGCAACTATTTATATCAAATCTCTGCATATGTGCATGATACTAAATGACAATTATAACTTCCATAAAAAATCATTTGGAAGCTCAATGTTCCACTTAAGATGAAGATATTTATATGCTATCTGTGTAAAGGGGTAATTTTGATAAGGAAATATCAAGACTAGACGAATTCAATGTTTGCCTTTTCATGCCCATCTGCTTAGCTTTCGTGGTGAGTTATGTTTGTGGCTTTCAATATTTCCCATGTAGCTCAGTCTCAAATATGTTTGCGAGATGGCTCTGTGGGATTTTTGTTCAACTTAGGGCTTAGATTCCGCGCGCGCGCGCGGGGGGGGGGGGGGGGGGGGGGGGGGGAGTGGGGGGGTATGTGCTTCATATCGGGCAATGCAGAACTGCTACAATACCATCATTCTTAACCAAGCAGATGTTTTATCAAGTTCCTGAAGCTTATTTTGGTCTCTAGGTGTAGCCACTTGGAGGTTGTAGCTCGAACTTTGTTCGGCCAAATTGGGTGATTGTGTAACAATACAATTTACATCGATGTTATTCTTTTCCTTTTCATTTTACACTTGTGTATGGATTAGAAGTTCACAATAAAGATGATTGTGTGTGCATCAATGGATGCAGAGACCAGGGATCTCTTTGTCGAACAAAGAGCAATGCCCCATCCATTTTTGTGGCAAACCTATGTAACTATGCTCCACCTCCACCAATCAGGGTTCAGAAATTAGTCCATGTTGCTTTAGTCGACGGGATGGAATGTGATTATGGATGGTGGAGTGTCCTTCATTCAGTCATTTGCCTGAAGAACATCGCCATTTCTGAATTCTGATTCTGATTTCTGTCTCACCGATCGACTCCACTCATCGTCCCAAAACTCTCAGGATTGCAACCCACAGAGCGCTCCATTTCCGCTTTACACAGACCACGTCAGGACGCGCCGATGGTGTCGACGTTGTCGAGCCAGCTGACCACCTCCTGGATCGCCGGCCGGCTGAGCGGGATGGCGTCGACGCAGAGGCAGGCGAGGTCGAGCACGTACAGCATCTGCGCCTCGTCGCCCGGCCGGCATCCCTGCCTCAGCCGCGGGTCCAGCGCCTCGGCGCGCCTCCCGGCCGACCGCATCTGCGTCACCCACCCGACGAGGTCCCTCGGCTGCCCCGCCGCCGCCATCATCTCCACCGGCCGCCTCCCGGTGAGCAGCTCCAGCAGCACCACGCCGAAGCTGTACACGTCGCCCCGCAGCGTCGCCACCCACCCCTGCCCGTACTCGGGCGGGATGTACCCCAGCGTGCCCACCAGCTCCGTCGTCACGTGCGTCCGGTCCGGCAGGATGAGCCGCGCCAGCCCGAAGTCCGCCACCCGCGCCTCGCCGGACTCGTCCAGCAGGATGTTGCTCGACTTGATGTCCCGGTGCACGATCTGCGGCGTGCACGCCTCGTGGATGTGCAGCACCCCGCGCCCGGCGCCCCGCGCGATCCGAAGCCGGGCGCGCCAGTCCAGCTCCTCCTGCTCCGGCCGCCGGTCGTGCAGCCAGTCGTGGAGGCTGCCGTTGGCCATGTACGGGTACAGCAGCAGCCGGAGCCGGCCGCGGATGCAGAAGCCCTGGAGCGGGACCAGGTTCTCGTGCCGCGTCACCGACAGCGCCTCCACCTCCGCCCGGAACTCCCGCTCCACCAGGCACATGTCGCCGTTGAGCTTCTTCACGGCCAGCCTCACGCCGCCCTCCAGCTCCGCCAGGAAAACCAGGCCGTAGCCCCCCGTTCCGATGATCTGATCCGGGCTGAAGTTGTTGGTCGCCTTCAGGATGTCCACGAACGTGACGCTCTTCCTCGCCGGGTCGCCGCCGCCGAGCTCCTCGGACATGAACAAGATCGTGTCCTTGGACTCGTCGCCGTGCAGATCCGACATGGAGTAGTCGAACAGGGCCGACTCCGCGCACTTCCCGCCGTCGCTGACGGATCCGTTCGTTATGAACCTTCTGATGGCGATCACGGCGAGTCCGGCCAAGACGACGACGGCAACCACACCGAAGCAGACTCCAAGAACGATGGCCACAAGCAGTCTCTTGCCCATGGTCTTGGACGGCGAAGACTTGCCCGTCGCCGTTCCGCTTTTCTTGCCGCAGCGGACCGAGATCGCCTGGCCGCAAAGCTTCGGGTTCCCTGCGAAGTTCGCCGCCGGGAAAGCATTGAACTGCCCGCCCGTCGGGATCGGGCCCTCGAGATCGTTGTGTTCGACGTTGAAGTCGGAGAGGAAGTGGAGCTTGGTGAGCGCCGGCGGGATCGAGCCCGTCAGACGGTTCTGGCGGAGGTCAAGAATCTCAATCTGCGTGACGCCGCTGAGCTCCGGCGGGATGCCGCCGGAGAGGTTATTGTAGCTGAGGTCGAGCACCTGCAGCGTCTTCATCTGGCCGACCTCTCGCGGGATCGCGCCGGAGAAGCTGTTATCGCTGAGGTTGAGCGTGGCGGAAACGCCGGACATCTGGTAGTACGCGCGGCCCGTCCTGACCGCCGCCCCGTTGTTGGGCGTCAGGGTGAACACCAGCGGCAGAGGGCCCGGATTGAACTCCGCCATGGCCTTCTCCGAGGCCAGCAGCGGCAGCTCCATCAGCGACGGCGGTATCTCCCCGGCGAACTGGTTGCCCGACAGGTCCACGTAGTAGAGCCTGTTCATGGCGCCGAGCCAGCTCGGGATCGGACCGGTGAGGCGGTTCCCGGCGAGGTTCAGGACGTTGAGGCCCTGCAGCTTGGACAGCCACGATGGTATCTGGCCAGTCAGACCGCACTCCTCCATGACGATCAGCCGGACGTTGCTCACGTGGTCGCCGACCCAGCCGGCGTCCGGCAGGGCCTCGCCATAGAAGTTGTACGACACGAGCAGCGTGGCGAGGTCCTTGCAGCCCTGGAGGTTCCAGAACATGCCGCTGATGTTGGTAAAATTGTTCACGGTCAACGAGAGGAACTGCAGCTCTCGCATGTCGCCGATCTCCGGCGGCACCTGCCCGGAGATCTCGTTGTTGGCCACGCGCAGGGCCGTCATCGACGTGCAGGAGTAGATGCTGGGCGGCATGGCGCCGGTGAGGTTGTTGGAGGCCAGGTCCAAGACGGTGAGATCGGTGAGGCGGGAGAAGTCAACGGCCCCGAGGTCCCCGACGAAGTTGTTCGACCGAAGGTCCAGGTAGCGGAGGCTGGTCCAGTTGCCGATCACCGGCGGGATGGTGCCGGTGAGGTTGTTCTTCCCGAGCCGGAGCTCCTCCAGCATGGTGAGCTCGCCGATGGACTCTGGCAGCCCGCCGGTGAGCGCATTGTAGGTGAGGTCGAGCTTGACGAGGTTGATGAGCTTGGCGATCCGCAGGCGATCAAGCCTCCCCTGTATCCGGTTGGAGGGGAGCGCCAGCTGCTCCAGCGACGTCACGTCGAAGAGGTCGTCAGGGAGCTCGCCGGTGAGGTTGTTGCGACCAGCGCTGAGGACCCTGAGGCGCGAGCAGTTCCCGAACCCGGGCGGGACGGGCCCTCCGAACGCGTTGAGGGAGACGTCGAGGACGGCGAGCGCCGGGCAGATGGCGCAGAGCGACGGGATCGCGCCGGCGAAGCTGTTGTTGCTGGCATTGAGCGAGACGAGGCCGGGCGTGAACCGCCAGAGCACGGACGGGAACCGCCCGGACAGATGGTTGCTGGACACGTCCAGCACCCGCAGCGGGAGGCGGGCGCGCCCGACGGAGGCCGGCGCGTCCGGGAGCGCGCCAGAGAGGCGGTTGTAGCTGACGTCGACGACGGAGGCGTTGGGCAGGGCGAGCAGCTCCGCGGGGAAGGGCCCGGCGAGGCCGTTGCCGGAGAGGTTGAGGTGCGCGAGCGCGGCGAGCCTGGCCACCGCCGGCGAGATCGTCCCGCCGAGCCCGCGGCCGGGGAGCGAGACGCTGGTGACCGCGCCGTTGCCGCCTCCCGCGTCGTCGCAGCCCACGCCCTCCCACGCGCAGCAGTCCGGCGAGCCGCGCCAGGAGGCGGCGATGGTATCGCCCGCCCGCGGCGAGAGCGCGTCCAGGAAGGTCAGCAGCGCCTGCCTCTCCCCGTCGCCGCACGCGCCGGCGACCGGGCCGGCGAACAACAGCAACGCCAACGACGCAACGACCACCGAAATGACGACCCGCTGCCGCTGGTGCTGGTAACTGATGATCATAGCGAGGCCTCCGCCGCCGTCAACAACATGGGGAATAATCGAACCGTGGCGCTTGGCCGGGCGTGGACTTTTTTCTTAGACGACCGGAGCGGAGCGGGGGAGGGCGGGATGGATGGAGAAGCTAGCGTCCCATTGGCCGGCCTGGAGATGGTTCGTCGTCGTGGTAATATACTACGTATAGGTTTATCCGGCGCGAGGTCAACGGCCATGGCCATGGCCATGGAGGGAGGGAGGGCCGGGGCGTAGCGTAGTGCTTCGCGAGTCATGTTGAGCTCTTGGGGCAGGTCTGACTTTTGGAGGTGCGGCTGATGGGGCATCCAAGGGGCGGCTCATTGGCCAGCCCTGGTGCGACTCCCCCCCTCCCTCTCGAGTACGTAAGACACCGATCCAAGTTGCCATTTGTTTAGCGCGCGTCGAGTCGTCAGTCAGGTTGCTCCGTCTGATCAGATCAGATGCTTGTACGATAAAAATGGTCGTGTTGGTTAGTGAATGATGTGGTGGATGTGATCATGTGATGTGACCCGGCCGCTTACGGTTTTGATCGAGACGGGAGGCTTTTATGTACGGACGTGTTCGGGATTCCGGGTACGTCGACCGCGGGATTTTGATCGTCAATGGAGCTTAGTTGTGCGCGGCCCTCTGCAGTTTCGGAGGATTGCTGGGGTTTTGACGTCGGTGGCTCGTGTTATCGTTATCGTTTCGTTGCCTCGCTGGCGTTTCGAAGCTGCTCGGGGTGTTCATAGGTGACTCTCGGGGTGTACACGCTCGCGGGAAAGACAATGCACGTTTTTTAAAAAAAAAAGAGCATGTGGATTGCAACGGAAGGAAAAAGAATAACACACACCCCTAACCCAGTAGCAAAGGCGCATCGAGCCACACACACGGAGGCTCTGTGCCACCCGACAACTGCCGACAAACACCACCGGAGGGGGCATCGGCCGGCGCCCCATCGGATCTGGCCCCTCTATATATGGACAGGGGGCATCCAGGCAGTCGGCCGTCCAGCCGCCCAGGTAGCCTCGGTCGCGCTGGTCATTGTCGCCTCCGGAGCCCCATAACGCCTCAATCTCCAATACCACCAACCATGCGCCGCCATCTTCGTGAAGACCGCATGCCCACAGAGAGAGCTCGCACCACCCATCCAATGGTGCCCGAGCTCGCCTAAAGGAAGCCAACCGGCCAGGTCGCCACTGGCGAGAGCCACCACCATCACGTTGGCACCCCCACTGCCCAACAACCCATGTAGAGATAGCCACCTGCGCCCCTAGTCGCCCTTGGCCCCTGCCGCCAGTGGGCCAGAGCAGCCGTTGCTGCCACCTACAGCCCGCCACCTCGCCGGCATGCTCCCCCAACACCCAGCCTATCGCGCCACCGCCATGCTGTCGCGCCACCGCCATGCCACCACACCGCAACGCCACCTCGCGCTTTGTCAATGAGGCACCCCGATCCAGATGCGCCAGCCCATGCCAAGGCCGTTGGGAGGGGGACAAGGAGGCCTTGTCGTCGCTAGCGGCGGTGTGGGAGGAGGAGGGTGCGAAGTAGAGAGCTGGAGGCGACACCCTAGGGTTCCTCCCCATCGCCTCATGGAGGCGACGAGGGAGGGTGGGTGTGGGATTTTTTTTCAACCTTATTTCGTTTGGTTATTGATAGTGTGGCCAAAGGATTGTAGTGTCGACTGACTACGTTGAACCATGTAAAGGGAGGGAAGAATTGTATGAGATCTCACATTAGGTGGGATCATGAGATAAATCTCAAACGTTCATATTTATACATTTCAAAAAAATCTTAAATTATTTGAAAACATTCCTGCGGGGTATGTCTACAACTCCGGAAAAAATCAGCTCAAAACTCGATGTACATTTAGAGATTCAAAAAAGACACATTCGAATGTGAATAGTGATACGTTTGGGTGAATAGTACTTTGACACTATTCACATCAGATTTTGTCTTTTTTGTTTCTATTAATGTTGGTCAAATTAGGGGCTGAAACTTTTTGAGGTTGTACATCAAATATTGATGTGTATCTACAAATTTTTTGAGAATGTTTGAACATGTTTTTTTTTCAAAAAAACCAATCTCATTGATCTCATATGCCTCCCCCATGTAAAGGGTGCGTATTTAGGAACCTCCAAAGCAATCATCGATGAAGTAAAATAGGAAGATGGAAGGATTCCCGTCAGCTGAAGTTGTTCATGAAAGGGAGTAATGAACATCGAGGCTCACTGTTTAGCAAAGGCAGGCCACCATAGCTCATGAGCCGCACTTACAGCTCACAAAGTGCCTGTTTAGTTTTTTGGTTGCCGTTTGATTGATGTTGGGGGGGGGGTAATTGGGAGCTATGCTCCTTCAGATGATTTTCTCTCTCTAAAACAGGCAGGATGACCCATTCGAGTTTGCACGGCTAGAATGTTATATGTATTTACTTATTATGAATCATGGAGTAAATAATATAAAACTACTAGTTTACAGGTTAGGGTTTCAAAAAACTACCACTTTTTAATTTTTCTCATAAAATTACCAAACGAGCGGCCGACTGTTTCAAAAAACCCAAAACACCAGAGACTAGCGTTTTAACCGTTTTCCTGACGTGTTGGCCCCACCGGTCAGGCCACCTGGCCACGCGCGCTCACGGCGCAGCCGTTGACCGCCGTTAGCCCGACCGGTCCAGTCGGAACCAAAGGAGCCGGTCGGGCCGCACTCTCTCTCGGTCTCCCCCGCAGTGACCTAGGTGGGTGATGGCGGCGGCGTAGCCAAATGTCGTCGACGGCGAGCTAGTGAGCCAAGGCATCACCGGCTAGGAGGGCGGTGGACATTCAGAGGTGGACAAATGGCTAGGCAGCTCTAGCTTCCCGGCGCAGCGGTCGCAGCAGCCATCACCGCTTGCGGCTCAGGTAGATCTGGAGAGCTCAGATCCGGCAGTCGAAGCGGCTAGGGTAGTGGCGAAGTGCATCCACGCGGATCCAGATGGCGTCCACAGTTGGGCGTCGTCCTTTGGTGGAGTGAGGTAACAAATTTCTGGGCCCTTCATACGTTTAGTTCAAATTAGAACTAGGGTTAGTACTTGTTTGTTCTTGGCATGGTACTGCAATTTATTGGTTATGTCACTGTAGAAGAAAGTGCATTTGGTTAGTGCATTTGGTCAGTGCATTCACTGTAATTAGAAGAAAGTTCAGTAATGTTCAATGCATTTGGTCATTGTTTTAAGTTTCAGTGACTTAAAAAATAATTGTTTGTCAATTTAATCCTACAGCTTAGATGATGAGATTTCGGACATGAGGCTACATTTTCAAGGAACAGATAATATGGAGAGAAAGTATTTAGTTTCTTCAGATATCAGTTATCTGACCATATTAGCATTGGTTGAGTTGGAGGGCTATGGAATGGATGTTTTTCTGACTTATGTAAAGGAAGAGGGAAAGGGGCTGGAGGGTGTGGAGGCCTGGATAGTGAGGAGGCATTAGAGGAAATGCTTGACTTATTTGTTGATAAGAAGGTACTGAACATCACTATCAGAAAAGCTACTGATCCAAGCCCAGCAGATGTTAATATGGATCACATCATGCTTGAGGAACAGATCCCCATTGATCATGTTGGTGAACCTGTTGTTTACAGAGTTTCACAAGAAGGTGTTCTGTACCTTGCCTCTAATGCTAGTTTGGCAACTATAACCCCTGATGAGCCCTACCTGAACACACAACAAAGCTGCAATTTCAACAAGGGGAAAACAGTTGTGGAAGAAGAAGATGTAGAAGAAGAAGCAGATGAAGAAGAAGATGATGAAGATGTACCAGAAGAAGAAGATGAAGTTGAAGATGACAAGTCCTCTTCAGATTTTGAGTTCTTTAGGGGTGATTACAGAGGGCAGAAAATTTCTTACAAAGCTTGGTGTAGGGGTGAAAATGAGGCTGGCACTGATACTGCAGAGCACTTTTGTGGACCTAACTCAGAACCTTCTGAGTTTTGGCAGGAAGAACAAATTGTTTCTGAAGATGAACAAGCAGAGGATCCTGCTGCTCTAACTACAAAAGGAGCCAAAAAGCTTAAGCCAGTTAGAAAACCTGCCCCAACTAGCAAGTCTCACAGTGAGCCTGAGCACATCAAGTTTGAAGATTATGTCCCTGAAGCTGATGAGTACTGTTTTCCAGGTGATTTTGGCCTAAGTGATGAAGAAGATGCTCCAAGGCTGCCATCTGGAAGGAAGAGTAGGAAGAAGTAGAAGAAGGAGAGGAGATGGTATGATCCATCCAGGCCTGATGCACATGAGCAGTTTTCAATGCATTTGTGCTTTGAAAATGTAGTTCAGTTCAGAGAAGCTCTGAAAACACATAATGTGTTAATTTGAACAATGAGACCTGTGACTGTAGGAGGTGGGACATGACTGTTGTGTGCCATTGCTGCAATGCAGAAAGTGAAGATACATCCTGAAGACTATGTCAATGCTTTCTTCAAGAAACCCATGTATTGTGAAACATATAAGCACATAATATTCCCTGTGCCAGGTCCTGACCATTGGCATCATACACCTGGTGATGATATTTCTCCACCTGTTTTTAGAGAAAAGAAAGGTAAAAAACAAACTGCCAGGAGGAAAGGCATGTTTGAGGTGCCAGCTAAAAAGGATACTTCTAGGATTGGTACAGTGACATGCAGCAACTGCAAGAAGCAAGGGCACAGGTTCAACAATTGTGGTGACCCATTGAAACCTAAGTTCCAGATGAGGATGAACAAGCACCAGGTAACTCCTTCAGTTCCATTCATTGCATTGTTACATTCATTTCATTTGTAGAAAAATAGAGCTAACTAATCTTCTTGTGTAGGAAAATAGAGCTAACTAATCTTCTTGTGTAGGAAAATAGAGCTAATTACGCTGAGGTTGGTTCTTCAATGGCTGCAACTGCACAAAGGCCACCAAGGGTACTTGCTGCCTCTGCATCGGCACCAACAGCTCCTCCAACAACAAATGAGTCAACATAGACAGCTTGTAGGTCAAGGAAGAGGGTTGCTTCCACATCAGTAGCAGCACCAGGTACACCATCAACAAAAGCATCAGCCTCTAAGAAGAGGAGCACCAACATTGAGGCTACAACAACAACACCACCACCTCTCAAGAAGAGCAGGACCAACACCTCTTCAGCAACACCAGTAGCACCTCCCAAGAAGAAGAGCACAACCATTTCTTCAGCGGCAAATAACACCAGGTCATCAAGGTCTTCTCCAGCAAAGAACACTAGGTCAGCTTCTGCCAATAGAGCTGGCAATGGATCTTCCGTTGCTCCTACACAATCTGCTAGAATTGCTATGCAGGATGGGTCAAAGAGGGTCAGGAAGCCATCTGGGAGATTGAAGGATTACTTTTATGCAAGTGGTAACTAGCTGAAGTGGTTGAATGTATGCAAGTGAACTGTTGGATTTGGTTTGTAATAACACTGCTTCACTAAGTACTTGCTACTGTTGGATTTGATTTGGTTTGTAATATGATACTGTTTGTGGATTCAGCACTATGTTGTCTACAACTTCCATTTATCTGCATATTCACAACATTTAGCACTTGATGGTGCTGATACTGAGAAATTGAGATATACATAGTCACTGACCAAATGCATACATTGATTCAGAAACATCCATCCGTTACATAGATAGAAAGATAGTCATTGAGAGTACCATACATTCATCAGAATCTCACAAATAGTACCACAACTCTCTCTCAGATAGACTTACAGATAGAAAGATAGATAGATAGGTAGATACATAGATTCATCAGTCATAACGCTCGAAGAAACGAGCCCACTTGGCCCTAGTAGCTGGATGGGGAGCCATGACTGCCCTCATCCTTGCCCAGCTAATGATCTGCATGAACGTCCTTCCCCTGCCACCAGTGAAAACCAGCTCAAGTTCTTGATCATTGCATTTCTCCAGTACCTTGTCGGAGAGTCGGCGGTTGAACTCCTATTGCTGCTCATCTTGGGCCACCTCAAGTGCCCTGTGCCTACGCCTCCTCCTCCTCCTCTGTGTTGCTGCAGCCCTAACCTCCACAGCCTCCCCCTCCTCCTCTGTGACATCTCCCATGTCAGGATCCATCTCTAGGGTTTCTTTTGGGTGGCGGCTGGTGGAGTGATTGGGAAAGTGTGGGGGGTGGGGAGGGGTTTCTATTGATAGATTGGGTTGGGTTTTAGTAGGCCTAGGGTTGCATTTGGTTAGAGACTAGTGGGCCACTAAGCCCAATTACCCACACAAATAATATATGTAGGCTAACACATAACATAGAAGATCAATTAGAACACTTAATAACATAGAAGATCCATTTCCACTACTTAGTAGCATAGGAGATCCATTACGACACTTAATAGCATAGGAGATCCACTACAACTTACTTAAGAACATAGGAAATAAGGTTCTTAGATAAGAAGCTAAAGTTCAAATGCATGGCCAAACACTAGGTTAACTTCACATTCCCCTAAAATGTACACCCATATAATCACTTCAGACTGTTAGGCCACATCCTTATATATAGGCCTTGGATGCACTTACTTCACCAACATATCACAACAACTTCATGACTCAAGGATGGCCTTGATTTGCTCTAGCTTCTCCTTGCTGCCATACCCATCTTTCAGCAGCTCAGCAACAACTAGCTCAAGCTTTGCCTTCTCCTTCTTAAGAACATCTCTGTTAACTTCAACATCCTTCATAACCTTCCTGGTGTTCTTGATGATATCAGCTTGGCTCTGCAAAATGCACCTCCGCTCATTTGCAAGTTTAAGCTTTTCCATCTGCACCTCCAACCTAGCTTTCTCATCTACCTCCTTCTTCTTCTTCTCAAGTTCTTCCTCCTCCACTTGTTTCTGGTTCACCTTCCCCACCCTACCATCCTGCCAATCAAACATCATGGATACATCATCAACAAGCTTGGTGTACTCAATGCAAAGCTTGTCATTTTTAATCTTAAGCTTGTCCAACTCCCTTTCATGTTCACTCTTAACCTTGGCCAACTCCTTCTCAAACTTCTCCTTGTCAAGTACCCTTCCTAGGTTCTGCTCATGGAACATTTCCCATAGCTTGCACAAACATCTCTGAAGAACAGGAGGCCAAGGCCCATCAACCCACTCTACAACACCACAATTCACACCATTTTCCTGCATTTGTAAATGTGATAAGTTAGTGCAAGTGGACTAGTACCTTATTTCAATGCCATGATTAACTTGATATTTTCTAACAATGAATAACATAAATGATATATGATAAGTTATTACAATGCCATGATTAAGTTTCCAAAGTAACAAAAATACATAAGTGACTGTCATATCAAACAAACTGTTGCATCATATCAAACATAAGTGAACATCCATAGCAGAAAACTTAATTGGCATCTAACCTGGACTGCGCAGCCATAGAAACGCCTTCCTGTTACAATGCCTTCAAAAGCAACACGCTTAATAGGCCTCATTTGGTGCATAATGCACTTGGGTTGAGCAAGCTCAAGTTGGCCACAGAAAAGGGGCTCCACAATGGTGTCTGGTTCCTCCTGCAACCAAAATAACCAAAAGAACACTGGTTTCAATCTGCACTCAATACTACAATCAACTTGCACTGTTCATTAACCTGAACACTAAAAAATCCCCAAATCAGCATGAACCCTAACACTGTACAAGCATGAACCCTAGGTTAGCTCAATCCTACAATCAAACCCCACCCTAACTAATCAAGAACAATATCACAGAGACAACAACAACACTACACTCAGCAAGATCCATGGCTATAGCCTAGGCCTACTAGCACCTAACCCTAACCCTAGGTGGCAAAGAAAAACTTACCATAAGTCCCATGTCCATGCTGACAACCTCACACTCCTCCTCGGAGCTCGTTTCCTCGTCGTTCCAGGAAGGCCTGGCGGCAAGGAGGTCAATGGCGACCGGCCTCGAAGACGGCGAGCGGCGACGAGCTGGTACTGGAGTAGGGGAGTAGGAGCAGGGGAGTGAGCGAGCAGGAGAGAGTGAGTGAGCAGGGTGCGCCCGACCGACGGACGGGGTATTTACCCTGGTTCCGACCGGACCGGTCGGGCTAACAGCCATCAACGGCTGCGCCGTGAGCGCGCGTGGCCAGGTGGCCTGACCGGTGGGGCCAACACGTCAGGAAAACGGTTAAAACGCTAGTCTGTGGTGTTTTGGGTTTTTTGAAATAGCCGACCACTCGTTTGGTAGTTTTATGAGAAAAATTAAAAAGTGGTAGTTTTTTAGAACCCTAACCTATAAACTAGTAGTTTTATGCTATCTACTCTGAATCATGGGGCTCTTGTATACATTTGATTCCATGTTTACCTTTCATGCACAACTTTTATTATAAAAATTGGTGGGATCTTTTGTTTACATCAGATGAATCAAGAATATTCTGGACAAACATATCAAATAATCAAACCGTTTGTGTGAAAACAATGGTATTTATGTTCCCAAGTGATTATTACAAGCGATGTTATTTCAATACCAAGTGCATACCATGCACATGTTGCCAACTCATTGTTTGACCCAATTTGCAAGACACATTTTTCTAACTATTCAATTTATGCTATAGAAGTTTATATTAATTCACTTACCTAATATAACAGTACAATAGTAATAGACGTAGGTTGCAGGCAGAAATCTCAACCATGGTATAAAACAATACAATACACACACATACACAAATATAACATCAAAACATAATTAAAGAGAAATTTTGATATAACCTAAATTCAAATTTAGCGGAATCAAGTTTTCCAGTGATATAAAATACAATTGTATGTTTGAAAACACTAAAACTATTTTTTAGCAATACTGTTTTGCGATTAACCATGCTAGCTAAATAAAAATAATTATAGTCATGAATAATGTATATGATAAATATGTTTAGAAATATGAATGTTTAGTATATAAAATATTTATGATGTAAGAGCAAAGATGGTGCAAACACAATAATAGCTCTGATGATCATGTTTGCTTCCGTGGGAGCACGGGATCAAGAATCATAAGAATTAAAGTTGACACTGGCAGAGATGAGTAAAACGTGAGTAACGAGATGAAAGTGTGGGCAAAGATTGGTAGACCGCTGCATCGGTAGGCAAAAAATGTGAGAAGCAAAACTAAGATGTATAAGAGAGAAGAGTGACATATAAATTATGACAAAGGTTTGAAGATTGAATCCAAGTTAGGCACATAATCAGGCGCGCTGGATTAGATAGAGCTATATTATTTCTTAGTTGTAAACTTAAAATGCTGAAATTTTCCCTAAAAAGAAAAAATCTAAAACAAAAAACATTTTTGGTCCTACCTGTCTGGGCTCTCCAGTTCGCGCCCACTGCAGGGCGAGCACCATGTCCATGACCAACACCACAATATGCTTACAATCATCATGGCATCGATAATCCCATACACGTGGACATGTTTGGGTATTGAAATATCTAGGCCCGTCTCAGCTAGCCCACACAGGCCCATGCATGTTTCTTTTCAATCGGGTGACGCGAAGTCTGAGGGCTTGGAGGCCAGATTGGATAGTTTATGTCAACCGTGATGGTGCTCGGAGGATGGAAATATTATTTAGCGTGGTAGGTGAGAATCATTATGCACCCCAAAAGACTATATAGTGCCGTATATAGGGGATAAATTGCGCATACGCGCTGCACTTCGGCCAGGACAAGTAGCACATTTTTTTCTCTTTTTTAAATTTCTTTCTTTTCCTTCTTTATTTTTTTTTCCTTTTTTGTTTCTCCTTGTTCTCCTTAAGTAAAATAGACGATTATTTTTCATGCTTTTTGAATATGTGAACATTTTTTTAAAACACATGAACATTTATTTGAGATACATGAACACACACATATGTTTTTAAATGAAAGTATAAATAGTTAAAAAAATAGTTGAATATTAATTTTCATATGGATGAACATTTTTCTGAACACATGCACACTTTTTCTCACATCCATAATGTTTTTTTAAACATGCGAACAAATTAGATGTTTTTTACATATGTGTGGACATGTTTTCCAACACAATGCATATTTTTCCACTTTACCTTTTTTAAGTGTATATCTAAAACAAGTGAAATAAACCTATTTAAAAATTACATTTTCTTCAAAGTGTTCCTCTCTTTGTTGGGCAGCACCTGAACAAGATCATTAAGATGTCTTGGCGAATTGTCCCAATCACCCAGGCAGTAAGGGAGCCCCCATGCTATATCTATTTGTTTGTCGCAAACTGACTCAGCGATTTGAAAGTTTAAAGTTTGGGATCTTAGGTATGTTTAGCATACAGGAAATTCGGGTCGAGTTAGGTCTGCCTAAGTGCCATTTTAGTTCTACACAATCAAAAAGGGAGAATCCTTTTGGTTTCTGGTTGATTGTACTCTTTTAGGTTCACCGACTTCACAAATTTGCTCATACCATTGAGTGAACTATATGATGCCCCCCATGTTGCAGTGGGAATCTCTTGTAATATAGATAAGACTTGATTTTTTGAAAACAAGAATATATGATCAGTAATATGAGAACCAAAAGTAAAAGTACATATGATTTACTATGTTCAAATGCGAAGATGTACTTTTCCTAAAATGATTCATGCTTTGGCTGCATGATTCAATAGATAAAATGTTAAAAATGAATCTACGAAAATAAGGTAAAATTCTCTAGTTGCAACAAGCGACACACAGCGAGTAATTTGTCACAAGGTGGTAGCCACCTTTGCAAGGGGTACCGCTTAACAGTGATTTTGGAAGAACTGACTTTTTTTTTTGAGAAATTTTGGAAGAACTAAGGTGTTGCCGTTTTGCTCGAAAAAGGAGGGTTCTGCCCATTCTGGGCCTCCAACACGTCCAGATCTATGCCTTCTTCAATCCACCGCACGGCCCGATCTCCTTGGTCCCCCCACATGACAAGTCATCCATTTCTAAAAAAAAAACATGACAAGTCCTCCATTACTCAAAAACAAAAAAAAACATGACAAGTCCTCCTTAGCCGGTTAGCCCATAGCCCGTTCCCCTCTCGCCGCCGCACGTCCGCGCCGGCCGACGGGGATGCCACCGCTCGGGTACGGCGTGCGTGCTCCGTTTACGCGTCGAGCCCTCGCCGCGCGGCCGCCTCGGTACCGTGCGGAGCGGAGCTAAGCGACGGTTTCGCCCACGAGCACGAGGCCGCGCCCAAGCGCGCGTGACCGCGGGGCTGCCGCGGCTCCGGCGGCCGACGCCGGCAACGCGCGCGAGTGGCTCCGTGGTGGAAATACAGAACGATGTGCGCGGGAATCGTAAGTTCTCGAGCTCAAGCTTCTGAGTCCGAGCACTCTATCCTCATTTGTTACATTTCAGTTCCTGCTGTAGCCAAATCCCCCGCTATAATGTTCTTGGTCGACTCATCTCTGTGGAAAAACGTTGATGGGCTCGCTAACTAGAGCATCTAAACATTTACCATTTTACCTTCTTTAGAATATTTGATTGATGACATGCGTGGAGGTATATGCTGGTAATACTAGCTTACATTTTTATACACATCCAGTTCGAGAAACTACATTACACCCTAGATCGAGGCCTGCGACATCTAATATCTTGCTCTGTTTGCATAGCAGAGGAGAACTGGGAATGACGCGCATAAAGTCCTGGCAAACAATGAAGACTTAAGCGATGTCTTAGTACAGGAGGGAAGAAAAGCACAATGTTCAAAGCATCAGATCTTCAGCAACACGTCTGTTGAGAACTTAGACATCTTCATCACCGCCTGCTTCGAAGGGGGACCACATTTTCAGTGTGATCATCATATGCTAACCTTGCAATAAGGAAGCATGCAAGCAAAATGAGAGCAATGAGTCCCCCCGCGGTGATTCCAATAACTAATGCAGGACGCAAGTTGTTCCGTCGCTTCCCAGAGGCTGAAGATGGTCTTGAGTTGCAGTCATTGTTGATCATAGGTCCGCATAGCTTTGGATTCCCACTGTAGCTGGAATTCGAAAAGGAATCAAACTGTCCTCCACTTGGAACTTCCCCTTCTAGCTTGTTGTTAGAAACATCAAATCTGGATAGGAAGTGCAGATCACTCAGTGCAGATGGTATTGCACCTGTGAGCTGGTTGTCCGACAAATCGAGCGTTTGCAGGTTTGTGAGGTTGCAGATTTCTTGTGGTATTTCGCCAGTTAAGCTGTTGGAGCTTAAATTAAGGATGTCGAGCATTTTTAGCTGACCAATCTCAGGGGGAATTACACCAGTGAAATTATTGTTGTCCAGACACAATTTGCTAGGAAAAGCACCGACCGTCCGGTATTGACGTAATGGTGTCCAAAATGCAGGCAACTCAAGGAACCTTGTGTCCAACTTGGCAGCATTTCTCTCTGATAGTAGCATTGGCAACTTTGACAATGCAGTTGGTATATTCCCTGAAAGTTGGTTGCTTGATATGTCTAGGAAGAATAGGAAGCCCAGTCCATCAATCCAGGATGGTATTTGTCCAGTGAGTTGATTTAATGATAAATCTAGCATCCCCAAATTTTCAAGATTTGATATCCAAAGCGGGTCTTGCCCAACCAATGGGCAATCATCTATGGTGAGTACCTGAAGCTTCTCAAAACCATCAATTGTTTCATCCTGTGGTATGGTTTCACCCTTGAAATTGGTTCCCACCATCAGGGAGGTGAGATCCTTGCATCTCTTGAGCATCTGAAGTGTATTTGTGATGTTTGTAAAAGAGTTGCCGGTAATTGAGAAGAAGGAGGGACCTGAGATTTCCAATGCTTGGTGAGAACTGGCCATGAAATTGATTGAAAGCCAGGCGTAACGCAACTAGGTTGGTGCATTGTGACGCCCGGATAATCAAGCTACAGTAAAACTCTGCTAATGATGCCACGTCACCCCCGTTACTGTTTCCAATCCTTCGTTAGTTCAAAACCGATTCAAAAATCAATTCAAAATATGGCAAACAACAAGTTTTCAAACATTGAAACAAAAATGTTCGGAGTGAACCAAATATTGCACAGATAATTATGGTGGAGAAACCACACCTTTATAAAATGTTTAAATACTATGAGATGAATAAAACAGTAGCAAAAACAATTATATAAGTGTTATTAAATATAAACAAATATTAAACTAGTTTATTTAGTCACTAAAAACTTTTTACAACTCCGATTTAGGTGTGGGCTTTAAGTTATTATAAAACTATAACTATTAAAGAAATAAAATAAAACAGTAAAGGAAAATAAATAAAAGAAAACACAAACAAAAAAAACAAAACAAAATAAAGAAAAGAGGCCTGCCCCCCCACTGGGCCTCCCAGCCCAGCTAACCGGCCGGCCCAAACCGGCCCACCAGCCATCCCCTTATCCACTCCAGCCCCCCCCCACTCCCCACCGACAACCTCCACCTCCCCACTCGCCCTCCCCCTCGTCTCACTCCTCCTCTGCTTTCCCCCCCGATCCAGATCGGATCGGAGCGTGGGGGGCCCGACCCCGCCGCCTCGTCCCTACGCCTCGTCGCCGGCCGGCACCTCCTCGTCGCCTGCCCACAGCGCCTCCTCAAACCTCCTCCCCAACCGACGATCCCCCCCGACCCGTCGCGCGCCATCGCCTCACCGGCCTCGCCGTCGGCGCCCGGACGCCGCCCCGATCCCGTCGCCCTCGACCCGAGCCGCCAGGACGCCGCCGGACTTCGCAGGCTCGCTTCCCCGACCTCCCCCTCACCGGACCACCTCGCCCCCAGCCACGTCGGATCGACCTCGTCTCCCCTCTCTGCCCCGCCGGACTACATCGATCCGCTGCCCCTGTCGACCTCCGGTCACACGAGCTCGTCCTCCGCCCCTGTGAGCTCCTCCTCCCCCCTCGCTTATTCCCGAGCTCGGTTTCGAGCTCGAGCACTCCCAATGCCGCGCCCGTAGCTCCTCCGCCCAAGTAGTCGCTGTGCTCTGCCCCGCCGAGACCACGTCCTACCCGCGTCCCAGCCGCGCTCGTCGCGCGCTACGGCCGTCGCCCAACTCCACCCAGCCTTGGTGCCGCTCGCTCCGCCTCGGCTGCTATTGTCGCGCCCGCCTCGACTCCCCGCCGGCGCTCCCGCTCGGGTGAGGCCGCGCCTGGCGCTCGCGCCCATCGGGCGCCCATGGCCGCCCGCTAGCACGCCCGACCCGCAAAGCCCCTGTGCCACTGACCTGGGGGCCCCACGGCCCTGAACGTTTAAAAAAAAGAATTAAAGAAAATTATATAAAATAATAATAATAATAAATAATAAATAATAATAATAATAACTTAATTAATAAAAATTAATAAATAAATAAAAATAAAATAAAAATAAAAATAAAAATAAAAGTAATTAATTAATTAGTTAATTAACCCTGTTTAGATTAATCTAATTTAATTAATTAGTTTAATTAATAGTTAATTAATTAGTTAACCCTAATTACCCTAATCAGTCTATGACATGTGGGACCCACGTGTCAGATGACTGCTGACGTCAGCATCATGTCATGCTGATGTCATCGCAACACTGTTTTGGATAAGGTTGAATTAAATAATTAATTAAAATTCAGAAAATGATTAAATCTTTAGAAAATCATATAAAATAATCCGTAACCCGGATGGAAATACTTTGTACATGAAAGTTGCTCAGAACGACGAGACGAATCCGGATACGCAGTCCGTTCGTCCACCACACCTCCCTAACCTATCGAACTAGCAACTTTCCCCCTCCGGTCCGTCTGTCCAAAAACGCGTAACATCGGGAATACCTCCCGGATGTTCCCCCCTTCACCGATACCACCTGCTGTCGCGTTAGGACACCCCTAGCACCGCTCATTGTCATGTCACGCATCGTCATGCTTATGTTTGCATTGTATTTACTGTTTCTTCCCCCTCTTCTCTCCGGTAGACTACGAGACCGACACTGCTGCTGCCCAGTTCGACTACGGAGTCGACGACCCCTCCTACTTGCCAGAGCAACCAGGCAAGCCCCCCCTTGATCACCAGATATCGCCTACTCTTCTCTATACTGCTTGCATTAGAGTAGTGTAGCATGTTACTGCTTTCCGATAATCCTATCCTGATGCATAGCCTGTCATTGTTTCTACAATTGTTACCCTTACCTGCTATCCTACTGCTTAGTATAGGATGCTAGTGTTCCATCAGTGGCCCTACACTCTTGTCCGTCTGCCATGCTATACTACTGGGCCGTGATCACTTCGGGAGGTGATCACGGGTATATACTATATACATTATATACATGACACATGTGGTGACTAAAGTCGGGTCGGCTCGTTGAGTACCCGCAAGTGATTCTGATGAGGGGGCTGAAAGGACAGGTGGCTCCACCCCGGTAGAGGTGGGCCTGGGTTCCTGACAGCCCCCGACTGTTACTTTGTGGCGGAGCGACAGGGCAGGTTGAGACCGCCTAGGTGAGAGGTGGGCCTGGCCCTGGTCGGCGTTCGCAGATAAACAACACGCTTAACGAGTTCTGGGTATTTGATCTGAGTCTGGCCATTTGGTCTATACGCACTAACCATCTACGTGGGAGTAGTTATGGGTATCCCGACGTCGTGGTATCAGCCGAAGCTCTTTTGACGTCAGCGACTGAGTGGCGCGCGCCGCATTGGACCGTAAGCTCGCGCTTGTATTAAGGGGGCTAGGTCTGCTTCCGGCCGCGTACGCAACGTGCAGGTGTGCATAGGGCGATGGGCCCAGACCCCTGCGCGCATAGGTTTAGACCGGCGTGCTGACCTCTCTGTTGAGCCTAGGTGGGGCTGCGACGTGTTGATCTTACGAGGCCGGGCATGACCCAGAAAAGTGTGTCCGGCCAAATGGGATCGAGCGTGTTGGGTTATGTGGTGCACCCCTGCAGGGAAGTTTATCTATTCGAATAGCCGTGTCCCTCGGTAAAAGGACGACCCGGAGTTGTACCTTGACCTTATGACAACTAGAACTGGATACTGAATAAAATACACCCTTCCAAGTGCCAGATACAACCCGGTGATCGCTCTCTAACAGGGCGACGAGGAGGGGATCGCCGGGTAGGATTATGCTATGCGATGCTACTTGGAGGACTTCAATCTACTCTCTTCTACATGCTGCAGGATGGAGATGACCAGAAGCGTAGTCTTCGACAGGACTAGCTATCCCCCTTTTATTCTGGCATTCTGCAGTTCAGTCCACTGATATGGCCCTTTACACATATACCCATGCATTTGTAGTGTAGCTCCTTGCTTGCGAGTACTTTGGATGAGTACTCACGGTTGCTTCTCTCCCCTTTTCCCCTTTCCTATCTTTCTGGTTGTCGCAACCAGATGTTGGAGTCCAGGAGCCAGACGCCACCGTCGACGACGACACCTACGACACTGGAGGTGCCTACTACTACGTGCAGGCCGCTGACGACGACCAGGAGTAGTTAGGAGGATCCCAGGCAGGAGGCCTGCGCCTCGTTCGATCTGTATCCCAGTTTGTGCTAGCCTTCTTAAGGCAAACTTGTTTAACTTATGTCTGTACTCAGATATTGTTGCTTCCGCTGACTCGTCTGTGATCGAGCACTTGTATTCGAGCCCTCGAGGCCCCTGGCTTGTATTATGATGCTTGTATGACTTATTTATGTTTTAGAGTTGTGTTGTGATATCTTCCCGTGAGTCCCTGATCTTGGTCGTACACATTTGCGTGTATGATTAGTGTACGGTCAAATCGGGGGCGTCACATGCATGAGTAGATACTTTCAGGAATTGTACCAGTGAAGTTGTTCATTGAAAAATCAGCTGTCCTCAGATCCAACATGGTGAAGTTGACTCTGCTGATATCCCTGGAAAAACTGTTGTTTCTGAGGGTAATGTATCTGAGATTTGAGCAGTTACCCAGGGCCAATGGCAGCTCACCAGACATATGGTTGTTGTCCAAGTAGAGTTGCTCCAATCTTGTTAGCTGGCCGACAGAATCGTCGGTATCTCCATACCTAGTTTAATCTCGTTACCAGCAAGTCTCATTACTCGTTCTGTAATACATCATCCCGTAACTAACTCCTTAGTCACTTTTCTTGCAAGCTTCTTGTGATGTTGTATTACCGAGAGGGCCCAAAGATACCTCTCCGATACACAGAGTGACAAATGCCAATCTCGATCCATGTCAACTCAACAAACACCTTCGGAGATACCTGTAGAGCATATTTATGATCACCAAGTTATGTTGTGACGTATGATAGCACACATTATCCAGTATCCGGGAGTTGCATGATCTCATGGTCGAAGGAATATGTATTTGACATTAAGAAAGTAGTAGCAATAAACTGACCGATCATATGCTAAGCTAACAGATGGGTCTTGTCCATCACATCATTCTCCTAATGATGTGATCCCGTTATCAAGTGACAACACATGTCTATGGTTAGGAAACCTTAACCATCTCTTGATCAACGAGCTAGTCTAGTAGAGGCTTACTAGGGACATGGTATTTGTTTATGTATCCACACATGTATTTAAGTTTTCGGTCAATACAATTCTAGCATGAATAATAAACTTTTATCATGATTAAGGAAATATAATAATAACCACTTTATTATTGCCTCTAGGGCATATTTCCAACACCCCCTTGCTTGCTTTAAAGAAAAAACATGTTATCATATGCAAAAAAATAGGTGATTCACTGGTGTTGCCGACTGAGCCAATCTCATAACACTAAGCCTCTGCTTCCAACAAGAAAAATAGGGTGAAAGAGCATCTCCCTGCCGGATTCCTCTAGATAGTTTAAAATTTTCTGGTCTCTTTTCGTTGAACATGACTGAAGAGGAAACCGAGCTTAGCATGCCCATAACCACAGATATCCACTGCTGGGAAAAAGCCCATTTTTTTCATGATTGCCTGAAATAGGCCTATTCAATCCTGTAAGCTTTCATCATATATTTAACTTTAGAGCACAAGATATGTGTTTTTGCGCCTTTTTTCCTTCATAAAGTGGAAAAACTCATAAGCAGAAATAATGCTATCAGTGGTTTTGCTGTTCCAGGTCTGGGAAGTCCCCTTTTGGGCCTCTAGCATCGAACCGATTACAGAAAATCACACGGCCCGATCTCCTTTGTCCAACAACATGACAATCCCTCCAAGGTCCATTTTCCTCTTGTAGCCACACGTCCATGGCGGGGCCTCCTATATGGCGTGATGTGTGTCAGGGGATGGGCAAACGCGCACCCTCCCTTCCCCTGGCGCACCAGTTTGGGCCAACCCATTTATAGGGCTGGACGCACCCTGATTTTTTTCTATGTTAAAATAATTCAGGATTATAAAAAGATTCTAAATTTTCAAAAAAATGTGAATTGTCAAAAATAGTTCTTGAATTAAAAAATGTTCACGATTTCAAAAGAATGAATTTTTTTGAATTTTAATGAACAATATTTTATGAGTTTTTTTTAATAATGACATTTTTTGTATTCAATGAACAAATTTTGAAGTCGATGATAATTTTTAAACTTTATGAACAAAATTTGTATTCAAAATCATTTTTTTAAAAGGATGAACAATTTTTGAATTTGATGAAATTTTTTGAAACTGATGATTTTTTTTAAATTTGATGAACGTTTTTTAATTCAATGATCAAATTTGGAATTTTGATGGATATTTTTTAAATCCGATGAACAAAAATTGAATTCGATGAACATTTTTTTACATTGATGAACATTTTTTGAATTTGATGTATAAAAAAGTGTTCGCAAATTGGAAAATAAAATTCGATTTTTTTGAAACAGTAAATGAGGAAAATGGAAAAGAAAAAGGAAAAACGAAACGAAAACACGGAAAATGGGCCTGCCCATACGAACGCCCAGCGCCAGAAGGGGGGTGCGGGGCGCCAGGTCGCTCACGGGCGACCTACGGCGAGATTCCCCGTCCGCGGCGGCCGACAGAGGTGCCACCGCTCGGGTACGGCGTGCGTTCTCCGTTTACCCGTCGAGCCCTCGCCACTCCTTCTATCCGGCCGGCTTCGCGCTGCCGCTCGCTACCGTGCAGCAGAGCGTAGCGGCGGTTTCCCCCACGAGCTCCCCCTCGCGCACGAGCGGGGCTTTCGCAGCTCCGGCGACCGACGCGGACAACGCGGGCGAGCGGCTCTGTGGTGGGAATTCAGAACGACCCGCGTCCTTCCGAATCGTAAGTTCGAGCTCAACCTTCTGACATCGTGTATGCGATCCTCCTATACTGTTCTTTGGTCGATTTCTGTGGAAAGCGTTGAGGGCTGGCTACATATAGAGGATTTAAACATTTAGATTTAGTAGGTACTAGTACTTCATATGCTGGCAGTGATACGGATAAGGAAATTGGTTAATTTTTCATGAACATACTGACGGTACTAGAAAGTACATTTCACCCTAGATTGATCGAGGTCTACACATCTAATCTCATGCGATTTTTGCATCGCAGAGCAGAATTGGGAACGACGTGAAGCAATACAGTGTTAAGCCACATCCAGTACAAGAGGGAAGAAAAAGCAAAATGTTCAAAGTATCAGATCTTCAGCACCGTGTCCGTTGAGAACTTAAACATCTTCATCGCTGCCTGCTTCGAAGGGGAACTACATTTTCAGTGTGATCATAGTATGCTAACCGTGCAATAAGGAAACACGCAAGCAATGCAAGAGCAACGAGTCCTCCTGAGGTGATTCCAATAATTAATGCAAACCGCAAGTTGTGGCGCCGTGAGGTAGAGGTTTGATTGGTGGCCGCGGAGGTGCAATCGAGGTTGAGCATAGGTCCACATAGCTTTGGATTCCCACTGTAGCTGGAATTTGAAAATGTATGAAACTGTCCTCCAGTTGGAACTGGTCCTTCTAGCCTGTTGTTGGAGACATCAAATGTAGAAAGGAAGTGCAAATCATTCAGTGCAGATGGTACTGCACCTGTGAGCTGGTTGTTCGACAGATCAAGCATTTGCAGGTTTGTGAGGTTGCAGATTTCTTGTGGTATTTCACCAGTTAAGCTATTGGAGCTTAAATTGAGGCCGTCGAGCAATTTTAGCTGACTAATCTCAGGGGGGATTGTACCAGTGAAATTATTGTTGTCCAGAAACAACATTCTAGGAAAAGCACTGACCATCCGGTATTGACGTGATGGTGTCCAAAATACAGGCAACTCAAGGAACTTCGGGTCCAACTTGGCAACATTTTCCTCTGATAGCAACATCGGCAACTTTGTCAATGAAACTGCTATATTCCCTGTAAGGTTGTTGCTTGATATGTCTAGGTAGAATAGGAAGCCCAGTTCATCAATCCAGGATGGTATTGGTCCACTGAGTTGGTTTACTGATAAATCTATCATCTTCAATTTTGCAAGCTTTGATATCCAAAGAGGAATTTTCCCAACCAATGAGCAATCATCTATGGTCAGTACCTGAAGATTCTCAAAACCATCAATTGTTTCATCCTGTGGTATGGTTTCACCCTTGAAGTTGATTCCGATAAGCAGGGAGGTGAGGTTCTTGCAGCTCTTGAGCATCTGAAGTGCGTTTGTGATATTTTTAAAAGAGTTGTTGGTAATTGAAAAGAAGGAGAGGGACCTGAGATTGCCTATTCTTGGTGAGAAGTGGCCATGAAAGTTGTTGTAAGCCAGCCGCAGCGCAACTAGATTGCTGCATGAGTAGATACTTTCAGGAATTGGACCGGTGAAGAGGTTCATCGAAAAATCAGCTATCCTCAGATCCAACATGGTGAAATTGACTGTGCTAAGATCCCCGATAAAGCTGTTGTTTCTGATGGTAATGTATCTGAGATTTGAGCAGTTGCCGAGTGCTGATGGAAGCTCACCCGACATGTTGTTGTTGTCCAAGTAGAGTTCCTCCAATCTTTTTAGCTGGCCGACAGAGTCTGGAATCTTGCCACTGAGACCAGTCGATCCAAGATTAAGAACAGTCAGATTGCTTAGTTTTGCTATGTGGGAGCCATCAAGAACTCCTTGCAAGAAATTGTTTGGTAAGGAGAGCTGCTCCAGTGTGGTAGCATTGAAGAGTTCCACGGGGAGAGCTCCGCTGAGGCTGTTGTGGCCAACCTTGAGCACCTTCAGCATGGAGCGACTGCCAAGCCCTAGGGAAATTGTGCCACTGAATTGGTTGTAAGAAAGGTCAAGCATGGCAAATGATGGGGCGTTGGTGCAGATAGAAGATGGCATTTGTCCTGTAAAGCTGTTGTTGCTCGCATTAAGGGCAACCAGATTCTTCATCGCCCCCCATGCTGTCGATGGAAAATGTCCTGTAAACAAGTTGCTTGAGATATTCAGCACCTGGAGAGGAAGCGCAGGATTTGGGGACTGCAACTCTTGCAGATGACCATCGAGGCGGTTGAAGCTGACGTCGAGGACAATAATGCTTCTGGAGAACACCAATTCCGTCAGTAGACTACCTTCAAGCCAATTGTGGGACAGGTTGAGGCGCTTCAGGCCAGCAAGATCGCCGAGGGATGACGAGATGACCCCTCTGAGACCTTTGGAAGCCAGCAAGACATCTGTGACTGTGCCATCGCTGCTGCAGACGATGCCTTCCCATTTGCAGCAGTCTGTGCCATTCACCCACGACACTTTGAGACCGCCGTTGCCGCCCGGCATGAGCCCGCCCAGGAAGCCGAGGAGGGCGCCTCTCTCCTGCTCTGTGCAGGAGCTGGCCGGAGAGGCTAAGGAGAGCAGCAGCACGACAGCGACGCCAAGAAAAGGCATGGCTTTCTCACGAATCTTGCCTGAAAACCACATGGCCAAGAGGCATGAGCATACAGGAGATAGGAAAAAGTTTGGCGGCGCCGTGGCGCAAGAGCAGGTTGCGGGATTACCTACTCCGGCGAGGAGCTTGTGAATGAAGGTTGGGTATAATTTCCTTTTGTCTTATCAGGAAGCTATACATTTTTAGTTACATGTCTCCTTTAATAGTAGTAGTCCGTCCTTGGAAGAAGAAAAATCAGCAGTTGCCAGTAGTCACTGCTGAATAGTCAGGTCACCCGGAAGACTAGCTGGGGAAAAACATGATACTTTCTTCACTTGAGTTGCTGGGTCCAAGTACACGGCTGTACAGACGAAGGCAGTTTTGTCTGCAGATGGTGCCTCCATGTCATCGTAAGGATGTCCATAGGATGCTGAACATCTGGGACGAGTTGTGGTCAGGTGAACGCCGCGACCACCGTCCACAAGGGTGGGAAGGAGGATAATTGACAACACAAATAGAAGATGTATAATTTAGAAGTGTATCTTTCATTGCAACACACATGCAACCTTTCTACTAGTTCAACATAAAGTCACATTTCTCCCCCTGAAAGTTGTCTTTTGCTCTCAAAACAGTACTGTCCGTTCTGGCCTCCAACATGTCCAGATCTAAGAGAACGCCTTCAACCCAGGAAAATTGTATCTGCCACATTTTGCACTAGAATGGACAAGCGAATCTGAGCGTGCGAGAACACAAGTTTTGTGACCCTTCTGGAAGGTTCCTGACCATTTCTAGGAACCTTCTAGAGGTTCCTAAACCATTTTCTTTCCTTTTCTGGTATTTCGGTTTTGGTTTGGTTTCTTTTTTAGTTTTTCTGTTTATTTTCTTTTCTCTTTTTCAAGTTTATTTTTTTAAGATTTCAAAAACCTCAAAATTTGTTCAGATTTTCAAAAATGTTCCTGTTTTATTTTATTTTTCGAAATTTAAAAAATGTTTGAGTTTCAAAACAATACAGGAATTTCAAAAAATTCATGTTTTTAAAATTTGTTACAAATTCAAAAAATGACACGTTTTAAAAAATGTTCAGGAATTTCAAAAAATGTTTGTGGTTTCAAAATTTGCTCACAAATTAAAAAAACGTTCCTGTTTCAAAAAATGTTTGTGGTTTCAATTTTTTGTTTGGAATTTCATGAAATGTTCCTTTTTCAAATATTTAAAGCTAGCTATGGACAGGGGTGCGTGGAAGCTTGCTATCCATGTGCCAGAGTCATGAGTTGGTTGCGAGATCTTATAGGTTTCACCTCTAGCCTATCCCAACTTGTTTGGGACTAAAGGCTTTGTTGTTGTTCCTTTTTCAAATATTTGGTCACAAGTTCGAAAAATGTTCACAGTTTTCTAATTTATTTAGAAATGCATAATTTGTTGAAATCTTCACAAAATGTTTCACATTTCCAAATAATTTGATTTTTTCAGAAAAACCACATATTCATAAAATGTTCCTGATTTAGAAATTTTCTTCAGAAATTTTAAAAAAATGTCTGCATTTTTTGAAAATATACACTTTCATAAAAATGTAAACTTTCTAAAGAATTGTTCTCAATTTGTTTTAAAAAAAAAGTTCGCTGCAATAACTGATCCGGTTTGCTACAGTAGAGTTGTCAGGTTCTACGGCTACGGTCAGTTCTTTAAGTTACGCGCTGCTCTAAAATCAACAATGCTAGTTAGCTGGAGTGGCAACGAGCACGGAATCACCAGCGGCTGGTCGCCACTTCCGAACCTCTCATCCCGCCGGCTCGCTTTTTGCTATCTTTTTCGCCTGGGGTACAGGTCGATGGGCCGGCCCAGTCAGGCTCCCTTCAATCGACCCCACACGGCCCGATCTCCTTGTCCCTCCCACATGAGATGTCCTCCATAGCCCATAGCCCGTTTCCCCTCTCGCCGCCACACGTCCGCGCCGGCCGACGGGGACGCCACCGCTCGGGCCGCCCTTGCGGCGCCGCCTCGGTACGGCGTCGGAATCAAGTTCTCGAGCTCAAGCTTCTGAGTCGGAGCACTCTATCCTCATTTGTTACATTAGGCTCCTAGTGTAGGCGTGTAGCCAAACCCCCCACTATAAAGTTTTTGGTCAGACTCATTTCTGTGGAAAAACGTTGAGGGCACTAGAGGATTTATACATTTATCTTCTTTAGAATATTTGATGACATGCGTGGAGAAACTACATTACACCCTAGATCTTTTTTTTTTTGCGGGAGAAACTACATTACACCCTAGATCGTGGCCCATGAAATCTAATATCTTCTATATTTGCATAGCAGAGGCAAACTCGGAATGATGTGCGTAAAGTCCTGGCAAACAATGTAGACTTAAGCCATGTCTTAGTACAGGAGGGAAGAAAAGCACAATGTTCAAAGCATCAGATCTTCAGCACCACGTCTGCTGAGAACTTAAGATCTCCATCACCGCCTGCTGCGAAGGGGAACCACATTTTCAGTGTGGTCATCATATGCTAACCTTGCAATAAGGAAGCATGCAAGCAAAATAAGAGCAATGAATCCCCCGCGGTGATTCCAATAACTAATGCATGACGCAAGTTGTTCCGTCGCTTCCCAGAGGCTGAAAATGTTCTTGAGTTGCAGTCATTGCTGATCATAGGTCCGCATAGCTTTGGATTCCCACTGTAGCTACAATTTGAAAAAGAATCAAACTGTCCTCCACTTGGAACTTCCCCTTCTAGTTTGTTGTTAGAAACATTAAATCTAGAAAGGAAGTGCAGTCCATTCAGTGCAGATGGTATTGCACCTGTGAGCTGGTTGTTCGACAGATCAAGCATTTGCAGGTTTGTGAGGTTGCAGATTTCTTGTGGTATTTCACCAGTTAAGCTGTTGGAGCTTAAATTCAGGATGTCGAGCATTTTTAGCTCACCAATCTCAGGGGGAATTACACCAGTGAAATTATTGTTGTCCAGACACAATTTGCCGGGAAAAGCACCGACCGTCCAGTATTGACGTGATGGCGTAAAAAATACAGGCAACTCAAGGAACCTTGTGTCCAACTTGGCAGCATTTCTCTCTGATAGTAACATCGGCATCTTTGTCAATGCAGCTGGTATATCCCCTGTAAGTTTGTTGCTTGATATATCTAGAAAGAACAGGAAGCCTAGTCCATCAATCCAGGATGGTATTTGTCCAGTGAGTTGATTTAATGATAAATCTAGCATCTCCAATTTTGCAAGCTTTGATATCCAAAGAGGGATTTGCCCGGTCAATGGGCAATCATCTATGGTCAATACCTGAAGATCCTCAAAACCATCAAATGTTTCATCATGTGTTATGGTTTCACCCTTGAAATTGGTTCCCATCATCAGGGAGGTGAGATTCTTGCAGCTATTGAGCATCTTAAGTGCATTTGTGATATTTGTAAAAGAGTTGCCGGTAATTGAAAAGAAGGAGAGGGACCTGAGATTTCCAATGCTTGGTGAGAACTGGCCATGAAATTTATTGAAAGCCAAGCGCAACACAACTAGGTTGCTGTATGAGTAGATACTTTCAGGAATTGTACCAGTGAAGTTGTTCATTGAAAAATCAGCTGTCCTCAGATCCAACATGGTGAAATTCACTTTGCTAGGATCCCCGGTAAAACTGTTGTTTCTGAGGGTAATGTATCCGAGATTTGAACAGTTACCAAGGGCCAATGGCAGTTCACCAGACATACTGTTATTATCCAAGTAGAGTTTCTTTAATCTTCTTTGCTGGCCGACAGAATCTGAAATCTTGCCACTGAGACCAGTCGATCCAAGATCAAGGACAGTCAGACTGCTTAATTTGACTATGTTGGAACCATCAAGAACTCCTGGCAAACCATTGTTGGCTAAAGAGAGGTGGTCCAGTGAGGTAGCATTGAAGAGTCCGTCAGGGAGAGCTCCAGTAAGGTTGTTGTGGCCAGCTTTGAGCACTCTCGGCATAGAGCAACTTCCAAGCCCCAGAGAAATATTGCCGCTGAATTGGTTATATGACAGGTCGAGCATGGCAAATGATGGGGCATTGATGCAGAGAAAGGATGGTATTTGTCCTGTAAAGCTGTTATTGCTTGCATTAAGAGCAACCAGGTTCTTCATTACCTCCCATGCTGTTTTTGGGAACTGTCCCATGAAGAAATTGCTTGAGATGTTCAGTACCTGGAGAGGAAGGCTGGGATTTGAGGATTGCATCTCTTGTAGATGACCTTCGAGGCGGTTGAAGCTGATGTCGAGGCCAATAATGCTTCTGGAGAAAACTAATTCTGTTGGTAGACTGCCTTCGAGCGAATTCTGGGACAGGTTGAGGTGCAACAGGCCTGTAAGATTGACGAGGGATGGCGAGATGCCCCCTTTGAGACCTCTGGTGGCCAGCAAGACATCTGTGACTGTCCCATCGCTGCTGCAGATTATGCCTTCCCATTTGCAGCAGTCTGTGCCATTCACCCATGAATCGTTGAGACCACCGTTGCCATCTGGCATGAGCCCATCTAGGAAGTTGATGAGAGAGCTACTCTCCTGCTCCGTGCAGGAGCTGGTATGAGAGGCAAAGAAGAGCAGGAGGACAGCAGCAAGCCCAAGGAAAGGCATGGATAAACTTTTGCTGTTTCTGGGCGAGGAAGGGAGTTCTTGCATGGTGTTCTCAAGAATCTCGCCTGAAAACCATCTGGCTAGTTGTACTGCTCTGAACACTACTAAAAGCCGCCTGAGATTTTTAGTACTGAAGCCATGAGGAAAACAGGAATTGGATGGTGGTGCGGTACTCGATGGCTCGTCGCCTTATGTAAACTGGATGAACATGTGCAAATAGGTAGCTAAGATTTCCTCTTATTATGAGGAAAGCTATACTTTTGGAAGCTGAAGACTGAAGAGGAGCAGTGACTTAGTCAGAAGGCATGCAAATGGGTGCAATCAGCTAATTTGAAGTTTCTGCAATTAGTTGAAACTGGATGTGTACTGCAAATGATAAAATTATAAGTCAACTCTTGAGAGAAGGATACCTACAAGAATACGCGGGTTGCTGGGTAAGTATGGTTGGTCATGTTGAACTTATTTTATCCTACTACCAATATGTATTCAAGTACAAGTCTCTCTGCTGTTATAGCAGTCACTGTCAGAAAATAAACAACTTTAGCTATTTTGATTGGAACCACATGTGGAGAGAGCCCTGGTAATACAGACACACTGAAGGAAAGTACTAGCAGTTAACAGTTCATCATACAGGTAATGTAAAAGATGTAAAAACTTTATAAGGAGATACCCGCACATATTGTATTAATGGTACTTGTATGTAACTTACTGCTCCTTCAGCCTAGGTGCTCCTTGTCAGCAGGCGAACAAGGAGTCGAATACTTGTCAGTGATGCCCTTGCTAGGGTACTGCCGACCAGGGTTTGGGCTATCAAAAGAAGGACTAACCATCCTTTGCCATACTGAGTGCCTGCTGTCTGTTGACTGCTTGAGCATGGTGAAATGATATTATGGTCCAAAACTCCAAGTGGAGCTCCTCCAGTCTCCCGAGCTGGCCTACAAAACCGGCGATCTTGCCGCAAGCTGAAATTCTCCTATAAAGTTGCTGTGCCAGGCTCTGACCGTGACCGGATTGTTCATCACCTCCCACGTTGTACAGGGAAGGTACTCCATTAGCCTCTAAAAAAGGTACTCCAGGTTTGGCGTGCAGTGTGTAGGCTGTCGTAGGGTAGGTACTCTTGTCAGTAGCGTCACACCGACCGCGATGGCTAGTATTCTGAATGTCTTGCTGGAAGTTTTGAAGTATTGATAATGGCATGGATAAAAACCATGGGTAAGCCCTTTCTCTTTTGTTTCAATTATTGATTCTTCTCCTCCTTGCTACTTTGAAGTATTGATTATTCTCCTCCTTGGTCATGTCATTTCCCAGCGTGGCAAAATGGGCACTCCTGATTTCTCTGCAGGAGGAAGGGAGCCGAGAAGCTGCGATGACGCTTGAAGGTGCAGAGGAAGAGGAAGAACTGCAATTCCCCGTTGTAATTGATTGAAGTTGTTACTATGAATTCAGATTATATGTCAGGCATTGTAAATTCCCTTGTAATCCAGTGAGTTTATGTCAGTGAATATGTGAATTCAGATATTCAATGAAGTAAACACCATTGTCGTCAAGTATGTATTTTCTCTGCGACGTGACATGTGGTTGATTTGATACTGGCACCATTTGAATGGAACGAAATTTGCAACAGTTGCCAAATTTGGCAAGTACGCATGAGTTGCGGCAATTGTACTGAATATGTTAACTCAGCGGATCCATGTTAATTAAATGAAAGTGGTCTGCATATACAACAATTGTACTGAACAAAATTTGCAGCAGTTGCAAAATTCAGACAGCAGCTGTTGGTAACAATGATGCATGTATCAGGATTCAGGAAACGTGCTTTTTGGCAACTTCTTGATGCGGCAAATAAATTCTGCATTGTTGAGGTGTAAATTTTTCTCAAGGGAGTAGAGCACACATATCTGTTCCTCTCCTGAAATTCAGTCACTTGGAATAGTTCACAAAAGAAATATTCTTGGTGCCTGTTATTATTCATGGTAATGTTAATTGGAGGAATATACTACATCAGATGAAAACATAGAAAGAGATCCAACGGCAGATGCTTGCATACATCAGACTGATCAGATCCAATGTTTTTACATGAAACAAAACCCTTGCATTAATTGATCAATTGTGATCATAATGCACACTAGTTAATGGCCAAATTAATAAGAATCTCACTGGCACTACTGGAAAACATGCCAGTGAAATACTCCTACACACTTGCAACCAAGACTACTAGTACCACCAACAAGGCTCCACTGCTGATGATTTCCTCCTCTGCTTCGATCACTTGATCGGCACGAGGGTAGGATCTATTGTCAGTAGCGTCAATGGCTAGTATTCTGAATGTTTGCTGGAAGTTTTGCCTTGAGAATTGGAGATAAATGACTGGTGAGGGCCAAATGGAGGCAAAGATGGATGATGGTGTCGTTGGCCAAGTTTTGACCGTTGAAGTTGATCTCCAAATATTAACTGGTAGTGCGTTTATTGATGACAAGTTATATTTAGGGAAGGAAACATCAATATTAACCCTGAAGTTCAGAGCTGCTACAAGGCAGACAACCAGAAACAGGACTGTTTTGTGTCTACAAATCATCTTGACGTTGCAAGCTATGATAAAAGTAGAGGAAAAGGAATCGTTCACCCCAGGGTCTACAAAACATATAGAGAGCAGTGCTAATCTTTCCATTTCCCAGGAGAAAGCCGAGAAACTGCGGATGACGCTGAAGGTACAGGAGAGAAGGAAAAACTGCAATACCTGTGGGCCTTGCCAACGTTTCTCATTGTAGTTGAGTTGATTTTGAATGAAGCTGTGTACTAGCTTGAATTCAGATGATGTACCATGCACTGTAATTCCCTTAACTCAGTGGATCCATGTCAATGAATATGTTAATTAAATGAAGTAAACACCATTGCCGACAACTTCAAGTATTGCTTTTCTCTGCGGTGTGACATGAAACTGGTCTGTCATATACACAAATTGTACTGAACGAAATTTGCAGCAGTCGCAAAATTCAGACAAGTACACTTGAGCTATTTGGCAACAATGATGCATGTATGCATCAGGATTCAGGAGTTCAGTAAACATGCTTTTTGGCGCCTTCTTGATGCGACAAATAAATTCTGCATTGTTGTGGTGTAAACTTTTCTAGACCAAGCACACATATCTGTTCTTCTCCAGGAAAATAGAAGTCATATGGAACAGTAGTTCAAGCACAGAAGTGATCTTCTTGGTGGGATCATCACATCCAATGCTTTCACATAAAACATACTACTACAGCAGATTGAAAACATAGAAAGAGACCTGGTGCTACTTGCATACATCAGATCCAATGCTTTTACATAGAACAATCCCTTGCATTAATTGATCAATTGTGATCATAATGCACACTAATTGATGGCCAAATTATGAATCTCTGCTTGCAACCAAGACTACCACTGACGACTCTGCTTTGCTCTGCTATGTTAGACCACCACCAACAAGGCTGCACTGTTCATGATTTCTTCCTCTGCTTCGATCACTTGAGCACACATCCGTGGACCTGCATCATGTCCCGTCGACGAGCCATCTCGATGCGGTGAGCTTGATAACGCCAAGCTTGCTGTCTTGCTTGGAGCAGCTCCTCAGGGGACTTGGTCACGTCGGAGTGATGGATCCAGGGGTCGTTGAACTGCACGGTGTCCGCCATCTGCTCCACCTTTCGCCGGGCCTCCGCTCGGCTGCGCTCGATGTCGCGCCGACGGCTTGCCTCTTCTTCGGAGGCAGAGCGAGCCTTGTCGAGGAGAGCCATGGTGAGGCGAGCTTTCTCGATCAGTTCGCGCATGCTCATCTGCGGCTTCGATTGCGTCGCGCTCGCCGGAGATTCGGCGACCTGGTTCTTGATGACGGCGAGCTTGGTTCTTGGATCCTTGCCGCTGCTGGGACACGGAAGGCTCTTGCTGTTGATCTTGGCGGCGACCGCGACATGGAGCTCGCCCCCGGAGCAGGCACCGCGTACGCGCTTCGGCGCCGGCGGTTGGACGTCGCGCACGGATCCGGGACGCTTGGGCCTCTTGGCAGCTGCGGGGTTCGCCATCAAGGCGGGGTTTACGCGCACCCGGGAGGAGCAGGAGTGCAGGTCGGCGGCGGCG
This sequence comes from Aegilops tauschii subsp. strangulata, assembly GCF_002575655.3. Classification (NCBI taxonomy): domain Eukaryota; kingdom Viridiplantae; phylum Streptophyta; class Magnoliopsida; order Poales; family Poaceae; genus Aegilops; species Aegilops tauschii. Next base: position 552,760,794 of record NC_053041.3, on the reverse strand, counting down.
GCGGCGCTACGGCGCGGGAGCAGAGACGACGGGAGCACCGTGGTGCCGCCCATGATCGCGGCCGTGGAATCGCGAGAGCAACGATCCGGCGTTGGGAGAGAGAGGAAGATGGATCGAGGGAGGCTGGTCGGAGGACGGGGTGAGATGGATCGGTGATTCGGGAAACGCGGCGAGCAAGAAAATAAAGGACGCGGGAGAAAGATAAGTGGCGGCAAGCAATTTGAATCCGAGTCGGGCCAGGCATAGCTAAACGCGCATAGCACTAATGAATCCGAGTATAAGATGAATCTTTCCATCTTTCCAACTACTAGCACTAATGAATCCGAGTACAAGAAATCTAAACGCGCACTAATGGCTTCTGATTACTATGTGTCGTTGCTTACGTCTCTCTGCTTCAGTTCAGAGTTCAGAGTTCTATGGCACACAAAGAGGACCACCTTCAGTTCAGAGTTGTTATATTGTACACTACCTGAGCATGGAGATCTTGAGGTGCGTCAAGGTCTTTTTTCAATCCAGAAGAGCGCTTATTTGGAGATCCTCCACCTACTGCATGCTGCACAACCGCCATGGATCATTGGGGAGGCCATCGCTCTTGAGCACTACCACGGCGGCATTGTCGAGGGACCTGAACCGGCCAAATTCACTGTTCTGACCCTTATGCGATGATTTATCAAGCTTGATGGTTTATATAAGACACGCTTCAATCATACAACCGATTATTACAGATCGCCCATCAAACTATTTCAATTAAAACGGTTCCAGTGTATACTAGTATTTGCAGATGTTCAATATGCCAGTTTATGCACGTATAATAATACAGTCCAGATGGCAGATAATATAACTTTATTGTCCACTCAGAGTTCAGTTTCTCTGATAGATTCAAAGAAACGAACAAATGGCCTTTACTATTACAGAGTACTTAAAAAGAACAACAAAAACATGTACAGAGCTAACCTTTCCATTTGAGTGTCAAAGTGCCTACTCTGCTTCATGATCTATCTCACCGAATATGTGAATTCATCAACTAAAACAATAATATGTGAATTCAATGAAGTCAACACCATTGTTGTCAAGTATTGATTGTCTCTGCAACGTGACATGAAATTGGCACCAATTATATTGAACGAAAATTGCAGCAGTTGCAAAATTCAGAGAGCAAGTGCATCATGTGCTTTTTGGTGCTCTCCTGATATGACAAACAAATTCTGCATTGTTGAGGTGTAAAATTTTTCTTCTGAAAAACAACAGTCTCTTGGATCAGTTCGAGGGCAAAAGCAATCATCTAGGTGTAATCGTGTGCCTGATATTATTCATGAAAAAAAAAATGTTAATTGGAGGGAGCATACATCAGATGAAAACATAGAAAGAGATCTAGTGGCAGATGTTTGCATTAATCAGATCCAACGCAATTGCATTTACCAAAATCCCTTGCATTAATGCATCAATTGTGATCATAAGCACCTAATAGTTCGTAGGGTAGGAACTATTGTCAGTAGGGTCACACCAACCGCGATGGCTAATATTTTGAATGTCTTGCTGGAAGTTTTGCCTTGAGAATTGGAGATAAATGACTGGTGATGGCCAAATGGAGGCAAAGATGGATGATGGTGTCGCTGGCCAAGTTTTGACCGTTGAAGTTGATCGTACTATCTTTCTAACCTGAAGGAAACATCAATATTAACTCTGAATTTCAGAGCTGCTACAAGTGACAACAAGAAACAAGATTGTTTTGTGTCTACAATCATCCTGACATTGCAAGCTATGCTAAAAGTAGCACACAAGATGCAAACAAATTAATGGCCTTTACAGAGGAAAAGGAATCGGTCTCCCCAGGATCTACAAAACATGTACCGAGCGTGTCAAAATGTGCACTCCTAATTTCTCTTCAGGAGAAAGGCGAAAAGCTGCAGATGATACCGAAGGTACAGATGAGGAAGAAGAATTGCAATACTTCATTGTAGTTCCAACGTTTCTCATTGTAGTTGACTTGATTTTGGATGAAGCTGTGTACTAGTTTGAAACTTTGAATTCAGATGAAGCTGTGTACTAGTTTTGATTTTGAATGCACTGTAGTAATTCCCTTAACTCAGTGGATCCATGTCAATGAATATGTTAATTAAATGTAGTAAACACCATTCCCATCAAGTATGGATTTTTTTCTCCGATGTGACATTGAACTGGTCTGGCATATACACCAATTGTACTGAATGAAATTTGCAGCAGTTGCAAAATTCAGACAACATATCTGTTCTTCTCCGGGAAAATAACATATACACCAATTCTACTGAATGAAACAGGCTTTTTGGCACCTTCCTGATGCGACAAGTAAATTCTGCATCAGGATTCAGGAGTTCAGCAAGCACACATATCTGTTCTTCTCCAGGAAAATAGAGGTCATATGGAACAGTAGTTCAAGCACAGAAGTGATCTTCTTGGTGGGATCATCACATCCAATGCTTTTACATAAAACTATACTACAACAGATTGAAAACATACAAAGAGATCTGGTGCTACTTGCATAGTACATCAGATCCAATGCTTTTACGTAGAACAATCCCTTGCATTAATTGATCAATTGTGATCATAATGCACACTAATTGATGGCCAAATTAAGAATCTCACTCGCACTACTGAAAAACATGCCAGTGAAATACTCCTACACACTTGCGACCTTTGCTGACTTTGCTTCCTCTACTTTGCTCAGCTAAGCAACACTAGCACTGCAGATTGCCGACTCTGCTTCCTCTGCTTTGCTCAGCTAAGCAAGACTACCACCAACAAGGCTGCGCTGCTGATGATTTCTTCCTCTGCTTCGACCACTTGAGCACTCATCCGTGGATTTGCATCGCTTGAGCATAGTCCCGTCGACGAGCCATCTCGATGAGTCGAGCTTGATAACGCCATGCGTTTTGCCTTGCTTTGAGCAGCTCCTCAGGGGACTTGGTCACGTCGGAGGGATCGATCCAGGGGTCGTTGAACTGCACGGTGTCCGCCATCAGCTCCACCTTTCGCCGGGCCTCCGCTCGGCTGTGCTCGATGTCGCGCCGACGGCTGGCCTCTTCTTCGGAGGCAGAGCGAGCCTTGTCGAGGAGAGCCATGGTGAGGCGAGCTTTCTCGATCAGTTCGCGCATGCTCATCTGCGGCCTCGATTCCGTCGCGCTCTCCGGAGATTCGGCGAGCTGGTTCTTGATGACGGCGAGCTTGGTTCTTGGATCCTTGCTGCTGCTGGAACACGGAAGCTTGCTGCTGTTGATGTTGGTGGCGACCGCGACATGGAGCTCGTCCCCGGAGCAGACACCGCGTACACGCTTCGGCGCCGGCGGTTGCACGTCTTGCACGGATCTGGGACGCTTTGGCTTCTTGGCAGCCGCGGGGTTCGCCATCAAGGCGGGGTTTACGCGCACGCGGGAGGAGCAGGAGTGCAGGTCGGCGGCGGCGGCGCTACGGCGCGGGAGGAGAGACGACGGGAGCACCGTGGTGCCGGCCATGGCCGCGGACGTGGAATCGCGAGAGCAACGATGAGACCAACGCGATCCGGCGGCGGTAGGGAGGAAGAGGATGCGGTGGAGTCAGATTCAGATGGATTGGGAATTGGGGAGACGGGGCGAGCAAGAAAGAAGAGACGCGGCAACCAGGAGTATATCAATTGGTTTGATTTGAATCCGAGTATAGCTCGAAAGCGCGGGGATTTGGACATTTGACGCTATCTTTCCAACTTGTTTCAGGAAGAAAACAACGACAACAACACTGAGTACCCACATTACTCAGCGTTAGAATTATACATTCGGGAGCCATCAGCTCATGCAGACTTTCAAGAACAGTGCAACAGACACTTGGTTTCCTTGTGATTTGGCCGCTGCCGCGAGGCCATCAGCTCGTTGCTCTGTCGGCTTAAAGCAGCCACTTGATGGGAATTGGAACGAATGTCATGAATCAGAGGAGAGCTAGCAGTAGCATTTGAGGATCACGGCTGCAGGTTCAGTCTCCACAATGATTCTTCCTCTGAAAACCACAGATAAGGCAGACAGGCCAAGCCAGGATGGCTGTTGCTTCACCGTCTTCCACACTTCTGCAAGCCTCAATCTGCCTGCAAATGATCTCTGAGATGCCAAGCCCTCCACAATAACAGTAAGATTTTCGCCCTCATTTCGCCGGGACAGGTGTCAAGCAGAACCTGCAACCAATCAACCCCTGTATATCTGAACTTTGACTCACTTGGCAACATCCAAACTTCTCTCAACTCTCATGGACTGTCTCAAAGCTTTACCTTCTCTTTGGTGCAGACTACAACCGCATGGACTGCATCATCTCTGAGATGCCAAGCCCTCCACAATAACAGCAAGAAGCGCCCTTTAACAGAAAAAAAAATATAGTGCTCCAGTTTGTCCAAAGAATTGTCACTCCAGTTCATCTAAATTCAGTTTGATTATTATTCATGTAAGAAGACATGCAAATAGCTCATTATTGTTACTTTCTTCTCTTTAGACAAGGGTTCAACATGACACATGTTTTTGGAGCCATCCGGATGCGACATAGAAAATTCTGCATTATTGAGATGTAAATTTTCTCTAGGGAGCATACATATTTGTACTTCTCTTGAAAATAGTAGTCATTTGGGATAGTTCAAGCACAGAAGCAACCTTTTTTGGTGGAATCGTGTGCCTTTCATGGCATGTCCAAAGTGGAGCCTCAAATCGCCCGTAGACGTCTGGACCGAGCTGTTCGGACACACTTTGTCATCCAACATCGTCTCGCATCGGTACGCAAAGCAATCCGCGCATCCGTTCACGCAAACCGGAATCAAACCAGGAGGGCTTTACAAAACGGACATCCGCCCCGTCCCACCCAAAACCACACCTGCACCTGCGTCTCCATCTCTTCCCCCTTTCTCTGCATCCGCTTCCTCCCGGAGACTCCACCGCTCTACCACCCCGGCTACCCGCAAGCCCTTGCCGGACCTCCACGACCTCTTCCACTCCACCCGGTCACGCCACCATTCCACACATCTCGGCCGTCCACTGCGCAGGTACTATCCGTCCCTGCGGATGCCATCAGTGGGGGTCACCATGTCAGACAAGTGTTTGGTCAAGTGCTTGTGCTAAAATTTTGACATTTGTTGTCCTTTCTTTGAAGCAATAGATTCGTACACGGAGTACATCTACTAGCACTACATTGAGTCGTCCGACGACTCGTCAGGCAAGGAGGATTATACAGTTGAGAGTCCTTGTAGCCGCAGAGCGTGCGGAAGAGCACGTTCTCAATTTTAAAGGACCGATCAAGGGTCAACGTGTTGAATAGGAACAGGGCATGAGGGCATTTGACATTGATGAACGACTACTTTGCCCCCGATGCCCTATTTGCGGATAATTTCGCCAGCACTTTCGGATGCGAAAAAATGTGTTTGATCGCCTCTACAATGGCATCCGGGCATGCGATGGCTACTTCATCTTGAAGAAGGACGTTGTAGGAAGAACTGGATTCTCTAGTTACCAAAAGTGCACGACTGCACTGCGGATGCTTGCCTATGGCACAACCACAGGTGGAACTAGTATCTTCGGATGTCCGAGAGCACATGTGGAGGCGCCATGGTGAAGTTTTTCATTATGGTGGTAGGGATGTTTGGACCTCAGTACCTGAGAGAACCAACTGTCGTAGACACCAAAAAGCTCATGACAATGTCTGAAGCAAGAGGGTGGCCATCATGCTCCGGTCTCTTGATTGCATGCACTAGAGATGGAAGAACTGACCAAAAGCTCTACAAGGGCAATATCAGGCCATGCTAAGAAGCCCACCATCATTCTTGAAATAGTTGCATCACATGACCTCTGGATTTGGCACGCTTTCTTTGCCATGTCCGGGTCTCACAATGACATCAATGTGCTCCAGCTGTCTCGATTGTTTGATAGATTGACTGAAGGACAAGCACATCTATACAACTATACTCTCAATAATCTGACTGCAACATGGTCTAGTATCTAGTTGACGGCATCTATCCTCCATGGGCGACGTTCATCAAGGTCATCTCTGAGCCAATTGGTCAGAAAAGAGCTCACTTTGCCTAAAGACAAGGAAATAGAGAGGATGTGGAGAGGGCATTTGGAGTGCTCCAAGCCAGCTTTGCAGTTGTTCTTGGACCTGCTAAAATAATGAGAGCCGAAAACCATGTGGGAGGTGATGGCATGTTGTGTGATCATGCACAACATGATTGTGGAGGATGAGCGTGAAGATGTTGTCAGGAAGATCTGATTGAGCATCTATGTGCTGTTAAAGGGACAACTAGAAAATATGTGTGAGTTGAATTCATGTTTGAACTATTTCACATTTGGACTACTGTCGCATTTAAATATTTTCACTCATAGTAGATTTCATATGCTTTTTGAGTGTTGTGAATTTAAAAACAAAATAAGGGCAGACGCTTAGCCGGCTTCCGTATCATTGTCCGTGGATGAGTTTGGACCAGTCCTCGAACAAATGGTGTGTCCGTTTTGAGGGCTGGTGTTGGAGATGCCCTTATTATCCATCGAAATACTAATAACAGGGAACATATATCAGATGAAAACATAGAAAGGAGTCACTATTACATAAGATGCCAGTGAAATATTCCTAGACACCTGCAACTAAGATTACATAGTTGACTACTTGTACAGTTTATCCGTCTCTTCCTCTGCTTTGGTGAGATAATCTATTTATTTTGAGTAAAAGAGGTTTCACTCGATCTCCATTGATAGAAACCATCAGAGATCGATCTTACATGCAGGAAAGCTACTTCAGCACACTGTCACAACAACCAACATCAAGAACCTGGGATGCAGCTCCCACCCATTTCCAACATCCAGCGCAATCCAGATATATACATAACCAGGAACAGCATCGTCTGACTCCATATTACATAAGTTTCAAGTTTAAATGGGGACCCGAGTCAACACAACAAAGGTTGAATCACCATACCGACCAAAAGCTGAAGATCATCAGAACAATCTTCAGCAGCACCCCTTGGTAGCTTCTTTTCCGTTTCCTTCAGCCATCATCAGCGATTTGAAGAGTTCCGGGGCGCCATCCTCTAGCAGCATTGAAAACCTCACCTGTTACCCGCTCGAGCAACCTGAATTTTCTGAAAAACCGACCAAGAATTGTTTGTTCAGCTAACTAAACAAGACTCCAACATTTCACCGGAAATCAAGGCCACACCGCGGACGTGTCCATCCCCTCCTTGGAACAGTTCAGCACACGGCCGTCGGCGCATCGCTTCGGCGCAGCAGCGTCCGTTTCACGTCGACGACCACTACGAGCCATGGCGATGAGCTGAGCCTGAGCGCGCCATGCTTCCTGCCTTGCTTGGAGCAGCTCCTCCGGGGACCTGGTCACGTCGGCGGGATCGACGTACGGGTCGTTGAACTCCACGGTGCCCACCATCCGGTCCACCTTCCGCCGGGCCTCCGCTCTGCGGCGCTCGATGTCGCGCCGACGGATGGCCTCCTCTTCTTCGGCGGCAGGGCGCGCCTTGGCGACGCGGGCCTCCTCTACGAGCTCGCGCATGCTGCCGCTGCTGACCGTGGGTGGGTGGGCTGGTTCTTGATCACGATGGCCCTGTCGCTACTGGGACACGGAAGGTTGTTGCTCTTGATGCTGCCGGCGGCCGCGACATGGAGCTCGCCCACGGAGCAAGCACCGGCGGCAAACGGAAGTGCGCTCCACGAGAAGTCCAAACGGAAGAAGGCGAGGCGGCTGGATCGGGAATCCGGGAAGAAAGAGGCGAAGAGACGCGGGAGACAGAGCAGGGGCGGGTTTTTGATTTGATATTGGGATCCAATCCGAGTGAGTTCAGAGTCCCCGTGCGTCGAACCGACGCGCTGGGATCAGAGCATTTACCTCGATGACGTCATATTTCCTTCTCTCTTTTTTGGGGCGACGACGTCATATTTCCAACTACCGAACCCTCGAGTCCAAAGCAGCTGCCTGCCTGATTTTTTTTATATTTTTTTTTGCGGGGGGCTGCCTGATTTGTTCCTAAGAAAATCTTATCGATATTACAAGCTCAAGTAGTAGTACAACATAGTAGTACTCCCTCTTTTTTTCGCATATTAGCTCTGTCTCGTGTTAAACCTTTTAAGCTTTGATTGAGTTCATACAAAACAATATTAACATCTACAATACCAAATCAGTATCATTATAATTAAATCAAAGCTTTCGCCCAAGTCAAACTTTATAAAGTTTGACCAAATTTATCAAAATCAACCTAAACTTGGTATGGGTTACACCAGACTTGTTTGGTACATACGAAGGAGTGAGGAGTCCAATTTAGATTGTTTCGATAAACTTCGTCAAACTTTATAAATTTTGACTTAGGCCAAGTCTAATATGCAACAGTAATAAAAATAGAATGGGTATATGCTAAAGGGAAGCCAAACAATTACACGCAACTCCCTTTATTAGACCAACTCCAATAGCTTCCTTAAGAAACTTCCTGCAAAATTGGTTTGTTGGGATGCCCGTAAAATTTTAGGGGAAGTTGTCCGAGAGCAACTTTTGTCCCGTAAACTTCTTCCCCTATTTCCATTTTTATTTTTAATTGAAAAATAGATAATGGCGTAGGACCTGCCAGTTAGTGACAGCGTGATGCCGCCGGCAAGGGGCGGTTGTTGGGAATCATAGTAGAAAAAAAATCATCTTATACAAAACTAAAGCAATATCACTATAGAGGCATGCATAGAAGGTTAGATCTGATCTTACCAACAACGAGTTGCAGCGGAAGAAGAGTTGGTGAAGAACGTTCTTAAAGTCCCTCGAACAAGAATCAAACGCACGATCCCTCTACTTATTGCAGCAGAGCTTCGCGGTCCAAAGCTAAGAACCAGTGAGAAAACTAGAGGGAGAAGTAGCCTAACGTCGTGGACGTCTAGATCAACTAGACGTGAGAGAGAAACTGGGTGCAGGGCAGCAACCGGGCAACCTCCAAGGGTTTTGGTGTGCTCTATGGGTTGTCCCTGCCCCTGTATGTATATGTTGAAGCCCGGGGTCACAATTTAGGGAGGGGGCCTCCCCAAAGTCGGTTTGGATCACGAGGAAGAATATGTTTCCATAAATGCCACGCACTCTGGCGTCTGGCCCAGAGGTAGCCCCTACCCCCAAGCAATCCCTTGGTGCACCGACTTAAGTCCTCATGGACCTTACTCCCTTGGCCTAGTCAAGGTGTTATCACGCTGATACGTTCATTTTGCATCATACTTTTATATCGATATTTATTGCATCATGGGCTGTTATTACACATTATGTCACTATACTTATGCCTATTCTCTCCTATTTTACAAGGTTTACATAAAGAGGGAGAATGCCGGCAGCTGGAATTCTGGGCTGGAAAAGAAGCAAATATTAGAGACCTATTCTGCACAACTCCAAAAGTCCTGAAACTCCACGGAAGTTATTTTTGGAAATAATAAAAAATATTGAGCGGAAGAAATACCAGAGGGGGGCACCCACCAGGCACGAGGGTGGGGGGCGCGCCCTACCCCCTGGGCGCGCCCCCTGCCTCGTGAGCCCCCTGGTGGCCCTCCGGTGGCCATCTTCTGCTATATGAAGTCTTTCGTCCGAAGAAAAATCAGAAGCAAGCTTTCGGGACGAGACTCCGCCGCCATGAGGCGGAACCAATCTAGGGCTCTGGCGGAGCTGTTCTGCCGGGGACACTTCCCTCCGGGAGGGGGAAATCATCGCCATCGTCATCACCAACGCTCCTCTCATTGGGAGGGGGCCAATCTCCATCAACATCTTCACCAGCACCATCTCCTCTCAAACCCTAGTTCATCTCTTGTATCCAATTCTTGTCTCTAAGTCTGGGATTGGTACCTGCAGGTTGCTAGTAGTGTTGATTACTCCTTGTAGTTGATGCTAGTTGGTTTATTTGGTGGAAGATCATATGTTCAAATCCATTATGCATATTAATACTCCTCTGATTATGAACATGAATATGCTTTGTGAGTAGTTACGTTTGTTCCTGAGGACATGGGAGAAGTCTTGCTATTAGTAGTCATGTGAATTTGGTATTCGTTCGATATTTTGATGAGATGTATGTTGTCTCTCCTCTAGTGGTGTCATGTGAACGTCGACTACATGACACTTCACCATTATTTGGGCCTAGAGGAAGGCATTGAGAAGTAATAAGTAGATGATGGGTTGCTAGAGTGACAAAAGCTTAAACCCTAGTTTATGCGTTGCTTCGTAAGGGGCTGATTTGGATCCATATGTTTCATGCTATGGTTAGGTTTACCTTAATACTTCTTTTGTGGTTGCGGATGCTTGCAATAGGGGTTAATCATAAGTGGGATTCTTGTTCAAGTAAGAACAGCACCCAAGCACCGGTCCACCCACATATCAAATTATCAAAGTACCGAATGTGAATCATATGAAGTGATGAGAACTAGCTTGACGATAATTCCCATGTGTTCTCGGAAGCGCTTTTCTCTATATAAGAGTCTGTCCAGGCTTGTCCTTTGCTACAAAAAGGATTGGGCCACCTTGCTGCACTTTATTTACTTTTGTTACTTGTTGCTCGTTACAAATTATATTATCACAAAACGATGTGCTACCTATAATTTCAGTGCTTGCAGAGAATACCTTGCTGAAAACCGCTTATCATTTCCTTCTGCTCCTCGTTGGGTTTGACACTTTTAGTTATCGAAAGGACTACGATAGATCCCCTATACTTGTGGGTCATCAAGACTCTTTTCTGGCGCCGTTGCCGGGGAGTGAAGCGCCTTTGGTAGGTGGAATTTGGTAAGGAAAATTTTATATAGTGTGCTGAAATTTACTGTCACTTGTTACTATGGAAAGTAATCCTCTGAGGGGCTTGTTCGGGGTATCTTCACCCCGACCAGTAGAGCAAAGAGTTGCTCCTCAACCTACTGAACCTACTGAAAATGAAAATGTCTACTTTGAAATTCCTTCGGGTATGATAGAAAAACTGCTAGCTAATCCTTTTGCAGGAGACGGAACATTACATCCTGATGAGCACCTAATCTATGTGGATGAAGTTTTTGGATTATTTAAGCTTGCAGGTCTGCCCGATGATGTTATCAAGAAGAAGGTCTTCCCTTTTATCTTTGAAGGGAGATGCATTGACATGGTATAGGCTATGTGATGATATGGTATCATGGAACTACAAGCGATTGAAATTGGAATTTCATCAGAAGTTTTATCATATGCATCTTGTTCATCGTGATCGTAATTATATATATAATTTTTGGCCTCGCGAAGGAGAAAGCATCGCTCAAGCTTGGGGGAGGCTTAAGTCAATGTTATATTCATGCCCCAATCATGAGCTCTCAAGAGAAATGATTATTCAAATTTTTTATGCTCGGCTTTCTAACAACAATCGCACCATGCTCGATACTTCTTATACTGGTTCTTTTATGATGAAGACTATTGAATTCAAATGGGATTTATTGGAGAGAATTAAACGCAACTCTGAAGATTCGGACCTCAACGAAGGTAAGGAGTCAGGTATAACACCTAAGTTTGATTGTGTTAAATCTTTTATGGATACCGAAGTTTTCCGTAAATTTAGCACTAAATATGGACTTGACTCTGAGATAGTAGCTTCTTTCTGTGAATCTTTTGCTGCTCATGTTGATCTCCCTAAGGAGAAGTGGTTTAAATATCATCCTCCCATAGAGGTAAAAGTAGTTGCACCTATTAAAGTTGAAGAAAAAACTATCACTTATAATGATCCTATTGTTTCTACTGCTTATGTTGAGAAACCACCTTTCCCTGTTAGGATAAAGGATCATGCTAAAGCTTCAACTGTGGTTCGTAAAAGTAATATTAGAACTTATACACCTCCTAAGCAAGTTAAAGTTGAACCTAATATTGCTATTGTTAAAGATCTCTTGGCTGATAATATTGATGGACATGTTATTTACTTCTGCAATGAAACTGCTAGAATTGCTAAACCTAGTGCTAAAGATAAACATAGACCTGTGGTAGGCATGCCTGTTATTTCTGTTAAAATAGGAGATCATTGTTATCATGGATTATGTGACATGGGTGCTAGTGCTAGTGCAATACCTCATTCCTTATACAAAGAAATTATGCATGACATTGCACCCGCTGAGTTAGAAGAAATTGATGTCACTATTAAGCTTGCCAATAGAGATACTATTTCACCAATTAGGATTGTTAGAGATGTTGAAGTCTTGTGTGGGAAAACTAAATATCCTGCTGATTTTCTTGTTCTTGGTTCCCCACAAGATAGCTTTTGTCCCATTATATTTGGTAGACCCTTCTTGAACAATGTTAATGCTAAGATAGACTGCGGAAAGGATGTTGTCACTATTGGTCTAGGTGATATGACTCATGAATTTAATTTTTCTAAATTTCGTAGACAACACCGTGAAGAGGAATTGCCTAGTAAGGATGAAATTATTGGTCTTGCTTCTATTGTTGTGCCTCCTAGTGACCCTTTAGAACAATATTTGCTAAACCATGAAAATGATATATTTATGAATGAAAGAAGGGAAATAGATGAAGTATTCTTTAAACATGGACCTATTCTGAAACACAACTTGCCTATTGAAATCCTAGGGGGTCCTCCACCCAAGGGTGATCCCGTGTTTGAGCTTAAACCATTGCCTGATACTCTTAAATCTGCTTATCTTGATGAAAAGAAGATATATCCTGTTATTATTAGTGCTAACCTTTCAGAGAAGGAGGAAGAAAAATTATTGAAAACTCTGAAGAAGCACCGTGCTGCTATTGGGTATAGTCTTGATGATCTAAAGGGCATTAGTCCCACTCTATGTCAACACAAAATAAATTTGGAGAAAGATGCCAAACCAGTTATTGATCATCAACGGCGGCTGAATCCTAAGATGAAACCAGTGGTAAGAAAGGAGATACTAAAGCTCCTTGAGGCAGGTATAATTTATCCCGTTGCTGATAGTCAGTGGGTAAGTCCTGTCCATTGTGTCCCTAAAAAGGGAGGTATTACTGTCGTTCCAAATGATAAAGATGAATTAATTCCGCAAAGAATTATTACAGGTTATAGGATGGTAATTGATTTCCGCAAATTAAATAAAGCTACTAAAAAAGATCATTACCCCTTACCTTTTATTGATCAAATACTAGAAAGATTATCCAAACATACACATTTTTTGCTTTCTAGATGGTTATTCTGGTTTCTCTCAAATACCTGTGTCAGCTGATGATCAATCAAAGACCACGTTTACTTGCCCTTTCGGTACTTTTGCTTATAGACGTATGCCTTTTGGTTTATGTAATGCACCTGCTACCTTTCAAAGATGCATGATGGCTATATTCTCTGATTTTTGTGAAAGATTTGTGAGGTTTTCATGGACGATTTCTCCGTCTATGGATCCTCTTTTGATGATTGCTTAAGCAACCTTGATCGAGTTTTGCAGAGATGTGAAGAAACTAACCTTGTCTTGAATTGGGAAAAGTGCCACTTTATGGTTAATGAAGGTATTGTCTTGGGGCATAAAATTTCTGAAAGAGGCATTGAAGTTGATAAAGCTAAAGTTGATGCTATTGAAAAGATGTCGTGTCCCAAGGACATCAAAGGTATAAGAAGTTTTCTCGGTCATGCCGGTTTTTATAGGAGGTTCATTAAGGACTTCTCAAAAATTTCTTGGCCTCTGACTAATCTATTACAAAAAGATATACCTTTTGTCTTTGATGATGATTGTGTAGAAGCATTCGAAACACTTAAGAAAGCATTGATTTCTGCACCTATTGTTCAGCCACCTGATTGGAATTTACCTTTTGAAATTATGTGTGATGCTAGTGATTATGCTGTAGGTGTTGTTCTAGGGCAAAGAGTTGATAAGAAATTAAATGTTATTCAATATGCTAGTAAAACTCTAGACAGTGCTCAGAGAAATTATGCTACTACTGAAAAAGAATTCTTAGCAGTTGTATTTGCCTATGATAAGTTCAGACCTTATATTGTTGATTCTAAAGTAACTATTCACACTGATCATGCTGCTATTAAATACCTTATGGAAAAGAAAGATGCTAAACCTAGACTTATTAGATGGGTTCTCTTGCTACAAGAATTTGATTTGCATATTATTGATAGAAAGGGAGCTGAGAACCCCGTTGCAGACAACTTGTCTAGGTTAGAAAATGTTCTTGATGACCCACTACCTATTGATGATAGCTTTCCTGATGAACAATTAAATGTCATAAATGCTTCTCGTACTGCTCCATGGTATACTGATTATGTTAATTACATTGTTGCTAAATTTATACCACCTAGTTTCACATACCAGCAAAAGAAAAAGTTTTTCTATGATTTGAGGCATTACTTTTGGGATGACCCACATCTTTATAAAGAAGGAGTAGATGGTGTTATTAGGCGTTGTGTACCAAAGCATGAATAGGAACAGATCCTACGCAAGTGTCACTCCGAGGCTTATGGAGGGCACCATGCTGGAGATAGAACTGCGCATAAGGTATTGCAATCGGGTTTTTATTGGCCTACTCTCTTCAAGGATGCCCGTAAGTTTGTCTTATCTTGTGATGAATGTCAAAGAATTGGTAATATTAGTAGACGTCAGGAAATGCCTATGAATTATTCACTTGTTATTGAACCATTTGATGTTTGGGGCTTTGATTATATGGGACCGTTTCCTGCCTCTAATGGATATACACATATTTTAGTTGCTGTTGATTACGTTACTAAGTGGGTAGAAGCTATTCCAACTAGTAGTGCTGATCATAATACCTCTATTAAGATGCTTAAAGAAGTTATTTTTCCGAGGTTTGGAGTCCCTAGATATTTAATGACCGATGGTGGTTCACATTTTATTCATGGTGCTTTTCGTAAAATCCTTGCCAAGTATGATGTTAATCATAGAATTGCATCTCCTTATCACCCACAGTCTAGTGGTCAGGTAGAATTGAGTAATAGAGAACTCAAATTAATTTTGCAAAAGACTGTTAATAGATCTAGAAAGAATTGGTCCAAGAAACTTTATGATGCATTATGGGCCTATAGAACTGCATATAAAAATCCTATGGGTATGTCTCCGTATAAAATGGTTTATGGAAAAGCATGTCACTTACCCCTCGAACTAGAACATAAGGCATATTGGGCTATTAAAGAGCTCAATTATGACTTCAAACTTGCCGGTGAGAAGAGGTTATTTGACATTAGCTCACTTGATGAATGGAGAACCCAAGCCTATGAGAATGCCAAGTTGTTTAAAGAAAAGGTTAAAAGATGGCATGACAAAAGAATACAAAAGCGCGAGTTTAATGTAGGTGATTATGTATTATTATACAACTCTCGTTTGAGACTTTTTGCAGGAAAACTTCTCTCTAAATGGGAAGGTCCTTACGTTATCGAGGAGGTCTATCGTTCTGGTGCAATAAAAATCAACAACTTCGAAGGCACGAATCCGAAGGTGGTGAACGGTCAAAGAATCAAATATTATATCTCAGGTAACCCTATAAATGTTGAAACCAATGTTATTGAAACCGTAACCCCGGAGGAATACATAAGGGACACTTTCCAGAACGTTTCAGACTCCGAAAAGGAATAGGTATGTGGTACGGTAAGTAAACCGACTCCAAAACAGTTCTAATGGCAATTTTTCTCCGTTTTAAGATATTTAGAAAAATAGAAAAATAAGAAGCAATCCGGGAAGGACACGAGGGATCCACGAGGGTGGAGGGCGCGCCCTACCCCCCTGGGCGTGCCCCCTGCCTCATGGGCACCTCATGCGCTCTCCGGTCTCCGTTTTCTTGCACGATATGTATTTTGGTCGGTAAAAATTCATTATATAATCTCCCGGAGGTTTTGACCACCGTATCACGCAAATATCCTCTGTTTTCATTTCGAGCTGTTTTTCTGACAGATCTAGATCATCATGACGTCTTCAAGCACCCCCAAGGACAAGTTCTTCGAGAAGGTCATCAACCCTTACCTCGCGGAGGTGCTGCGACACCCTCAAACCATTGAGATGCATGATGGGTTGCTGCACATCCGCGATGTTGAGGGACCGAAGGGGACCGGGAGCGTGGACACGAGGCTCGAAGCGATGGAGCAACAAGTTTTCAAGTGCCAGGGGATGGTGGAACGTGGACTCAACTCCAACCACACGATGATCGCGGAGTTCACCAACAACCACAAGCTGGATGCCAAGAACATTGGGGATACCAGCTTCAAGCTTCACGAGAAGATAGAGCACCTCCAAGCCCAAATCTATGACCTGCAAAACCAAAACTGTGAGTATGAATATAGATTCAAGAGGATGAGTTTGGCTGCAGATTTGAGGATCCCGGAGACTCGATCATCCTTCTATGATGGTGAGCCTATGCCTTGGAAGATGGACGACAAGCCCACATCATCAACAACTCCACCACCTTCTTCACCAGCAAAGGAGACATAATCACATGGGTATGGGCACTCCCCTTGGCAACTGCCAAGCTTGGGGGAGGTGCCCCGGTATCGTATCCCCATCACACTCCTATCTTTACCGTTTTTCTTAGTTCGATCCTTTTAGTAATATCTTGATCTAGTAGAATAAAGTTTTGGTACGACTTAGTTTTGAGTTTTGCTTTATGATCCCTTTATGTAATCGAGTCCGTGAGCTATATAATAAAGATTAGTATTGAGTCAAGGGCTTGATTATTTTGCTATGATCTTGGGGGAATAAAGAAAAGAAAAGAATAAAAAGAAATAAAGAGATCATATTGATATTATGAAGAGTAATGGCTTCACATAGAAAGAGTATGATGATTAAAAATAGTTGAGAGTTGACAAACATAGCTTTGGTCATCGTTGCAATTAATAGGAAGTAATAAAGAAAGAGAGGTTTCACATATAAATATACTATCTTGGACATCTTTTATGATTGTGAGCACTCATTAAAATATGACATGCTAAAGAGTTGATGTTGGACAAGGAAGACAACGTAATGGGTTATGTTTTCTTATATCTGAGATAAAGTATATTGTCATGGATCATCCAACATGTTGAGCTTGCCTTTCCCCCTCATGCTAGCCAAATTCTTTGCACCAAGTAGAGATACTACTTGTGCTTCCAAATATCCTTAAACCCAGTCTTGCCATGAGAGTCCACCATATCTACCTATGGATTGAGTAAGATCCTTCAAGTAAGTTGTCATCGGTGCAAGCAATAAAAATTGCTCTTTAAATATGTATGACTTATTAGTGTGGGAGAAAATAAGCTTTATACGATCTTGTGATGTGAAAGAAATAAAAGCGACGGACTGCATAATAAAGATCCATATCACAAGTGGCAATATAAAGTGACATTCTTTCGCATTAAGATTTCGTGCATCCAACCCTGAAAGCGCATGACAACCTCTGCTTCCCTCTGCGAAGGGCCTATCTTTTACTATTATCTTCTACCTTATGCAAGAGTCGTGGTGATCTTCACCTTTCCTTTTTACATTTTATCCTTGGCAAGCACAGTGTATTGGGAAGATCCTGATATATATATATATATATATATATATATATATATATATATATATATATCTAATTGGATGTAAGTTAGCATGAACTATTATTGTTGACATTACCCTTGAGGTAAAAGGTTGGGAGGCGAAACTATAAGCCCCTATCTTTCTCTGTGTCCGATTAAAACTCCGTAACCACAGTATTGCGTGAGTGTTAGCAATTGTGAAAGACTAAATGATAGTTGAGTATGTGAACTTGCTGAAAAGCTCTTACATAGACTCTTTCCGATGTTATGATAAATTGCAATTGCTTCAATGACTGAGATTATAGTTTGTTAGTTCTCAATAAAGTTTCTGATTCATACTTGACATTGTGGATAGATTATTACTCGAGCATAACAAATCATATGACAATATATATATATATATATATATGTTGCTGTTATAAGAATGATCATGATGCCCTCATGTCCGTATTTTATTTTATCGACACCTCTACCTCTAAACATGTGGACATATTTATCGTTATCGGCTTTCGCTTGAGGACAAGCGAGGTCTAAGCTTGGGGGAGTTGATACGTCCATTTTGCATCATACTTTTATATCGATATTTATTGCATTATGGGTTGTTATTACACATTATGTCACAATACTTATGCCTATTCTCTCCTATTTTACAAGGTTTACATAAAGAGGGAGAATGCCGGCAGCTGGAATTCTGGGCTGGAAAAGGAGCAAATATTAGAGACCTATTCTGCACAACTCCAAAAGTCCTGAAACTCCACGGAAGTTATTTTTGAAAATAATAAAAAATATTGAGCGGAAGAAATACCAGAGGGGGGCCACCCACCAGGCACGAGGGTGGGGGCGCGCCCTACCCCCTGGGCGCGCCCCCTGCCTCGTGGGCCCCCTGGTGGCCCTCCGGTGGCCATCTTCTGCTATATGAAGTCTTTTGTCCGAAGAAAAATCAGAAGCAAGCTTTCGGGACGAGACTCCGCCGCCATGAGGCGGAACCAATCTAGGGCTCTGGCGGAGCTGTTCTGCCGGGGACACTTCCCTCCGGGAGGGGGAAATCATCGCCATCGTCATCACCAACGCTCCTCTCATTGGGAGGGGGCCAATCTCCATCAACATCTTCACCAGCACCATCTCCTCTCAAACCCTAGTTCATCTCTTGTATCCAATTCTTGTCTCTAAGTCTGGGATTGGTACCTGTAGGTTGCTAGTAGTGTTGATTACTCCTTGTAGTTGATGCTAGTTGGTTTATTTGGTGGAAGATCATATGTTCAGATCCATTATGCATATTAATACTCCTCTGATTATGAACACGAATATGCTTTGTGAGTAGTTACGTTTGTTCCCGAGGACATGGGAGAAGTCTTGCTATTAGTAGTCATGTGAATTTGGTATTCGTTCGATATTTTGATGAGATGTATGTTGTCTCTCCTCTAGTGGTGTCATGTGAACGTCGACTACATGACACTTCACCATTATTTGGGCCTAGAGGAAGGCATTGGGAAGTAATAAGTAGATGATGGGTTGCTAGAGTGACAGAAGCTTAAACCCTAGTTTATGTGTTGCTTCGTAAGGGGCTGATTTGGATCCATATGTTTCATGCTATAGTTAGGTTTACCTTAATACTTCTTTTGTAGTTGCGGATGCTTGCAATAGGAGTTAATCATAAGTGGGATGCTTGTTCAAGTAAGAACAACAGCCAAGCACCAGTCCACCCACATATCAAATTATCAAAGTACCGAACGCGAATCATATGAACGTGATGAAAACTAGCTTGGCGATAATTCCCATGTGTCCTCGGGAGCGCTTTTCTCTATATAAGAGTTTGTCCAGGCTTGTCCTTTGCTACAAAAAGGATTGGGCCACCTTGCTGCACTTTATATATTTTTGTTACTTGTTGCTCGTTACAAATTATCTTATCACAAAACTATCTGTTACCTATAATTTCAGTGCTTGCAAAGGATACCTTACTGAAAACCGCTTATCATTTCCTTCTGCTCCTCGTTGGGTTCGACACTCTTACTTATCGAAAGGACTACGATAGATCCCCTATACTTGTGGGTCATCACACGCCAGGGGCCTTCTGGAATTATCGAGAAGTTTTCAAGACTCCCCGGGACCTCTCATAACATTTATGAAAATCTCCTAAATAATTTTGGAATCACCCTAAACTCTTTCGGTGCCCATCTTCTCATTCTCCTTTCTCCTAGCATTCAAACAAACCACTAGCACTAGATGTTAAGTGTGTGACCCTGCAGGTTTCGGTGAAATAAACATGACCCAAAACCTTTTGTTCAATGATCAATAGCGGAACCGTGGATCTCCATATTGACCCTTATACCCACACAAATGATTATTGAGTGAACCTGTAGTTTACCGTATGCTATTCCTTTTGCTTCACGATACTTTACAAAACCCGATATGAGATATATCGGCATCTCATGAGTCAAAACACGTTGTCACTATGCCAGTCTTCTCATTACCGGTTTTGTTCTCTTTTCTTGTGTTCCGGCATCCCCATGATCAAGTCACGTTGTGTCTGTCCAGACGATGATGCATGTCGGCACATCGAGAGGGCCCTAAGAATACCTCTCCACCATCGAAGGAGAAAACCCCAGTCCCGAGCTATCCAGTCCCTCATCATGCGTTTCTGATGAACATGTAAGTTGTCATTATGATCACTTTGCTATGGTTAACGTTAGAACAAGCCCAAAGTGCACCATCGGGTATGGTGTGACTCGATACTCTCATGGTCTTAGAAAATGTGCATACACTAACTTCCCCGTGTTATGGACTACAAACTTGTGACGATTTTATCTCTTAGTATAACATACAACTTGGGTCAATTCAACATGAATGTTCTTCTACCATCGGGCCCTCAATGTTGTCGGCGTTATCATTACACTTAACTATGCCCATGATCGGGAAAACAAAACCATCATGCAACACTTGAGCTAGTCCTAGAGGCAAGACTAGAAATCTTATTTTACCCTTTATAGTTCTACATGTGCATACGAGTTTTCCTCTGAACCTTTTTGGTTTTCACATGTTCAAGAGCAATAACAGTTACAACATAGAATATAAGCATTAATTATAAAGGTGAAAATAAATAATAACACAATTATTATTGCCTTTAGGGCATATTTCCAACAGTCTTCCACTTGCACCAGAGTCAATAGTCTTGTGTACATAACTTCTTTTACAGAAAGGTAATCCGGTGTTGTTCATGCTTTGCTCGTGGTAGAGACTTCATCATCAGGTCTGACACTTTCAGATCCATGTGAATCTTGAGTACTTTCAGAAATCCTTTATCTACATGATTTTGGACAACGTGATCTTCGGGCCTACAAAAAAGTTACCCGTTGTGAGAACTTATAGTTCAGCTACATCTTTCTTATGTTACTCTAAGTTGAGTTCTAGATGACGGAAAATGGATTTGCTATTTTTTTTATCTTGCAAAGCATATTTATTTCTATGTTTACTGAGTTAGGACTCTTAAAATGTGTAACCATAATTAGTGCCAGTTGACAAAGAAAAATTTGCATATCAACTTAAAAATAGACACTCCCAACACTAATGCCAAGTAAAAAAAAAGCACAATGTTAAGTTTTGGATGAACTAGCATATTGTGAATTTTTGACTATTAAGTTTTGGTGGATCTGCTGCATAAAGAAAATTTTAATCCCTAGCTTTTCAGAGGATAGAGGTAAATTTTGGAGGATATGCTAAAGATACTCTTGGTTTGTATTTTCAAGAGATTGCCTCCAAGCTTATACACTTGTAGGAAGAAATTTAAAGCTCAAATGGATTCTCTACAGTGAACCATGGGTCAAATCTTTCAGATGAGGGACGCTTGGGCCCTTGTTGTATATGTATTTGTTGTTTATTCTTTGGAAAATGATTAGAATCATCCCGCTGATTCAACACTTTGTGTCCGCCGCGTCGAGAGCCGACCACATGTCGGTCCAGTCCCAACGTACCGCAAGTCTTACGATTTTGTAACATCGTCCATGTTTCTAAACATGGGGAATGTTGTAGTGGCAACTAGATGGTGGAGATGGATTTTTTTAGTAGCATAACCGCTGTTGCAAAAAAAAAATTGCAACATAACCTCTGTTGAAAAAAAATTTGCAACATAACCTCTGTTGCAAAAGAAAATCTACAACACAATCTTTCTTACAAATATTTTCTACAACATGACCTCTGTTGCAAAAAAACTCTATAACACAACGTATGTTGCAAAAGTGAAGAACGGCTCAGCTCGTGAGGCGGCGGATATTTGGCCGACGTGTAGCACTCCCCTTATTCTTTTGCCTCTCTCTGTTTTTATTTAGATTTTAACTTGTATAGCTTTTTTTCCTTTTGGACCCCTTGTATAGTATTTTTTTTCCTTTTGGACCTCTTGCACTATTCATTTTTGAAAATCAATTAAAAAACATAACAGAGTTCTGCTTTTTTCCTAAAAAAGGATACTCTTAGTTTGTTTGTACTGCCTTTTGTACTGATATAAAGGTTAAAGGGGTTTGTGTGTAATTGCTTGACCTCCTTTTAGCGTATAAAAAAATGAAATCGAGATGATTAAGGCACAAAAACAGTTTTGTTTCAGGACGTAGAAGCGTTGTTGTCGTTGTTTTCTTTCCGAAATGGTGCTTGCCGGTAGGACTACGCGTACAGTACTCCTACTGCCAGTTGGAAAGATGGCGTCATCAGGTTAGTAAATGTTCAAATCCAGAGCCGACTCGGATTCAAACCATCGATAGATATTGCCGCCAGTTCCACCCCTGCCCTGCCGCCCGCGTCCCCTCTTTCTTGCTCGCCCCGCCTCCCCAATTCCCGATCTGTCTGATCGGCCTCCACCGCATCCTCTTCCTCCCTCCCGCCGCCGGATCCGTGATTTCGCGATCGTCGTTTGATCGTTGCTCACGCGACTCCGCGGCCGCGACCATGGCCGGCACCACGGTGCTTCCGCCTGCTCTGCTCCCGCGCCGTAGCGCCGCCGCCGCCGCTGACCTGCACTCGAGTTGCTCCCGCGTGCGCCTAAACCCTACCTTGATGGCCAGCCCCGCGGCTTCCAAGACGCCGAAGCGACCCGTGTCCGTGCGCGACGAGCAGCCGCCGGCGCCGAAGCGCGTACGCGGTGCCAGCTCCGGGGACGAGCTCCATGTCGCAGCCCCCGCCAACATCAAGAACAGCAGCAAGCTTCCGTGTTCCAGCAGCAGCAAGGATCCAAGAACCAAGCTCGCCGTCATCAAGAACCAGGTCGCCGAATCTCCGGAGAGCGCGTCGGAATCGAGGCCGCAGATGAGCATGCGCGAACTGATCGCGAAAGCTCGCCTCACCATGGCTCGCCTCGACAAGGCTCGCTCTGCCTCCGAAGAAGAGGCCAGCCGTCGGCGCGACATCGAGCGCAGCAGAGCGGAGGCCCGGCGAAAGGTGGAGCAGATGGTGGACACCGTGCAGTTCAACGACCCCTGGATCGATCCCTCCGACGTGACCAAGTCCCCTGAGGAGCTGCTCAAAGCAAGACAAAACGCATGGCGCTATCAAGCTCACCTCCTCGAGATGGCTCGTCGACGGGACATGCATCAGCAGTGATCGAAGATGGCTCAAGCGATCGAAGCAGAGGAAGAAATCATCAGCAGTGCAGCCTTGTTGGTGGCAGTCTTGCTTAGCTGAGGAAAGCAGCGGAAGCTGAGTCTGCACTCTGCAGTGCTAGTGTTGCTTAGCTGAGCAGAGGAAGCAGAGTCACTAGTGTAGTCTTGGTTGCAAGTGTGAGTATTTCACTGGCATGTTTTTCAGTAGTGCGAGTGAGATTCTTAATTAGTGTGCATTATGATCACAATTGATCACTTAATGCAAGGAATTGTTCTATGTAAAAGCATTGGATCTGATGTATGCAAGTAGCACCAGATCTCTTTCTATGTTTTCAGTCTGTTGTAGTATGTTTTATGTGAAAGCATTGGATGTGATGATCCCACCAAGAAGATCACTTCTGTGCTTTAACTACTATTTCAGATTACTTTTATTTTCCTGGAGAAGAACAGATATGTGTGCTTCGTCCAGAGAAGTTTACACCTCAACAACGCAGAATTTAGTTGTCGCATCAGGAAGGCGCCAAAAAGCATGTTTCATTCAGTACAATTGGTGTGTATGCTATTTTCCTGGAGAAGAACAGATATGTTGTCTGAATTTTGCAACTGCTGCAAATTTCATTCAGTGCAATTGGTGCATATATGCCAGAGTGCCAGACCAGTTTCATGTCACACTCCAGAGAAAGTCAATACTTGACGGCAGTGGTGTTTACTACATTTAATTAACATATTCATTGACATGGATCAACAGGGGTAAGGC
This sequence comes from Aegilops tauschii subsp. strangulata, assembly GCF_002575655.3. Classification (NCBI taxonomy): domain Eukaryota; kingdom Viridiplantae; phylum Streptophyta; class Magnoliopsida; order Poales; family Poaceae; genus Aegilops; species Aegilops tauschii. The sequence goes on along the minus strand of NC_053041.3, from coordinate 552,736,991 downwards.
AATTACATCATCTGAATTAGCTTCATTCAAAATCAAGTCAATTACAATGAGAAACGTTGGCAACATCCACAGGTACCTTCAGCGTCATCCGCAGCTTCTCGGCTTCCTACTGAAAAAAGAAATTAGGAACGCACATTTTGACACGCTGGGAAATGGAAAGATCAGCACTGCTCTGTATATGTTTTGTAGATCCTGGGGTGACGGATTACTTCCCCCCTGTAAAGGCCATTAGTGTGTAAGAGCTAGACCTACTTTTAGCATAGCTTGCAACGTCAAGATGATGCAGACACAAAACAGTCCCGTTCCTGTTTGTCTGGCTTGCAGCAGCTCTGAACTTCAGGGTTAATGTTGTTCTTTCCTTCCCTGAATAGCATTTGTCATCAGCAGTTAAACGAACCACATGTTAAAAGGATAGTACGTATGATCATCTTGAATGGTCAAAACTTAGGCAGCGACACCATCCATATGTGCCTCCATTTGACCTTCACCTACATCTTTCTTATGTTGCTCTAAGTTGAGTTCTAGATGATGGAAAATGGAGTTGCTATCTTTCGATCTTGCAACGAATATTTATTTCTATGTTTACCGAGTTAGGACTCTTAAAATGTGTAACTACAATTAGTGCCAGTTGAGAGAAAGAAAAAATCTGCATATCAACTTTTTAAAAATTAAACATTCCCAACACTAATGCCAAGTAAAAAAAGCACAATGTTAAGTTTTGGATGAACTAGTGTACCGTGAATTTTCTTACGATTAAGTTTCGGTGGATCTGCTGCATGAATAAAAGTTTAATCCCTGTCTTTTTAGAGGATGGAGGATTAAATTTTGGTAACATCATACTCTTTAGTTTGTCTGTACTGCCTTGTGTTCTGATGAAGGTTAAAGGGGTTTGTGTGTAATTGCTTGACCTCCTTTTTTATTGACGGAAGCTTGACCTTCTTTTAGCATATACCTATCTGAAATCGATATGAAAACAGTTTTTTGTTTTTTCTTAGACTGAAAACAGTTTTGTTTCAGGACGCAGAAGTGTTGTTGGTAAAACAAGTTGAGGACTACGAGTAGTACTACCAGTTGGAAAGATAGCGTCATCACGTTAGTAAATGTTCAAATCCTGGGCCAACTCGGATTCAGACTGTAGGTTGATATAGTGGTTGCCGCCAGTTCCACCCCTGCCCCGTCTCCCGCGTCTCTTCTTTCTTGCTCGCCCCGTCTCCCCCAATTCCCAATCCACGCATCGCTTCCTCCCTCCTGCCGCCGGATCCGTGCTCTCGCGACTCCGCGGCCGCGACCATGGCCGGCACCACGGTGCTTCCGCCGTCTCTGCTCCCGCGCCGTAGCGCCGCCGCAGCTGACCTGCACTCCTGCTCCTCCCGCGTGCGCCTAAACCCTGCCTTGATGGCCAACCCCGCGGCTGCCAAGACGCCGAAGCGGCCCGTGTCCGTGCGCGACGGGCAGCCGCCGGCGAAGCGCGCGCGCGGTGCCTGCTCCGGGGGCGACCTCCATGCCGCGGTCGCCGCAAACATCAAGGGCACAAAGCTGCCGTGTCCCAGCAGCGACAGGGATCCGCTCCACTCCTCCACGATCAAGAACCAGATCGCGGAATCTCCGGAGAGCGCGACGCAGTCGAAGCCGCCGATCAGCATGCGCCAACTGATCGAGAAAGCTCGCCTCACCATGGCTCTCCTCGACAAGGCTCGCTCTGCCTCCGAAGAAGAGGCCGGCCGTCGGCGCGACATCGAGCGCATCCGAGCGGAGGCCCGGCGAAAGGTGGAGCAGATGGTGGACACGGTGCAGTTCAACGACCCCTGGATCCATCACTCCGACGTGACCAAGTCCCCTGAGGAGCTGCTCCAAGCAAGACAAAACGCATGGCGTTATCAAGCTCACCGCGTTGAGATGGCTCGTCGACGGGACTTTGCTCAAGCGATGCAAATCCACGGATGTGTGGTCGAGTGATCGAACCTGATTAGGAAGAAACCATCAGCAGTGCAGCCTTGTTGAGCTGAGCAAAGCAGGGGAAGCAGAGTCGGCAGTAGTCTGTAGGAGTATTTCACTGGCATGTGTTTTCAGTAGTGCGAGTGAGATTCTAAATTTGGCCATTAATTAGTGTGCATTGTGATCACAATTGATCAATTAATGCAAGGAATTGTTCTATGTAGTAAAAGCATTGGACCTGATGTATGCAAGAAGCACCAGATCTGTTCCTATGTTTTCAATCTGTTGTAGTATGTTTTATGTGATAGCATTGGATGTGATGATCCCACCAAGAAGATCACTTTTGTGCTTGAACTACTATTCCAGATGACTGCTATTTTCCAGGAGAAGAACAGATATATTGTCTGAATTTTACACCTCAACAATGCAGAATTTATTAGTCGCATCACGAAGGCGCCAAAAAGCATGTTTCATTCAGTACAAGTAGTGTATATGCTATTCCTGGAGAAGAACAGATATGTTGTCTGAATTTTGCAACTGCTGCAGATTTCATTCAGTAGAATTGGTGTATATGCCAGACAAGATTCATGTCACACTGCAGAGGAAATCAATACTTGACGGCAATGGTGTTTTACTTCACTTAATTAGCATATTCATTGACATGACATGGATCAGCAGGGGTAAGGGGACTGTATCATCTGAATTAGCTTCATTCAAAATCAAGTCAATTACAATGAGAAACGCGGGCAACATCCACAGGTACCTTCAGCGCCATCTGCAGCTTCTCGGCTTCCTCCTGAAGAGAAATTAGGAGTTGCACATTTTGACACGCTGGGAAATGGAAAGATTAGCTCTGCACTGTACATGCTTGTAGATCCTCTGGGATGCCCGATTCTTCTTCCTCTGTAAAAGCCATTAGTTTGTTTGCATCTTGTGTGCTAATAAAGGGGCTTGTGTGTCAGAGCAGACCTCCTTTAGCATAGCTTTGCAAGTTTGCAACGTCAAGAGGATGCAGACACAAGACAGTTCTGTTCCTGGTTGTCTGACTTGCAGCAGCTCTGAACTTCTGGGTTAATGTTGTTGTTTCCTTCCCTAAACAGAACTTGTCATCAGCAGTTAAACGAACCACCAGTTAAAAAGATACTGTAGTAAGTACGTAGTATGGTCATCTTGAATGGTCAAAACTTAGGCAGCGACACCATCCATCTTTTGCCACCATTTGGCCATGCCCAGTCATCGGTCTCCAATTCTCAAGGCAAAACTTCCAGCAAGACATTCAGGAACACTAGCCACCGGGGTCGGTGTAACGCTACGGAGTACAAGCGCAATCCTATTCCAGGGAGCACACCACAGGTTCAGAGCCCAGTTCCAGACAGTCAGTGGCGCTGGAAATGATGCCATGAGAATCGGAGACAAAAGGCACCGGTGGTGGCTTATCATGCTCGCGCGTGCTGCCGGCCTCACCCTCACCATGGAAAAGCCGGCAGTCAGGTAACATGATGTTGCCATCCTCTCTTTCCAACCAGCAGTAAAACTTGTAAAACAGGATCAGCAACACTTGTAAAAGTTTATCCTTCCATGTTTTGTTATACAATCTATATATTCTACCACTCCGTGCTAAAGGGAGCTCAAGCAAAATTACACGCAGCTCCCTTTATTACTACACATACACAGGACGCAAGCAAACCAACCAATCAATGGCCTTTACAGAGAGCAACAAACCAAAAAGAATCAGCCTCCCCCGGAGTCTACACAACATGTACAGAGCAACATGTACAGAGTCTGTCAAAATGCTCACTCTTGGTCTCTCTCCATTGCCGAGATCGATCTGCGTCTGCCTAGCGCTGGTCGTCGGGCAGGAAGAGGTACCGGAACGTGGAGTCGAACGGGACGACGGTGAAGCTGCGGAAGCCGAGGAGCCGCTGCTTGCGCGACGACGTGGTGTCCTGCACCGCCGCGACCTGGGCCGGCGTCAGCTGCCGGCAGATCCAGTCGGCCAGCAGCGAGTCCTCCACCGTGCCCTTGCCGTAGCTCTGCAGCAGCGCCGGGACCGTCAGCTTCCCCTTGTCGTTGATCCCGACCGACGCCCGGATGTAGTCCCTCATCGACTCTTGCAGCTGCTGCCGAACGTTCTCGGCCGAGAAAATCCTCACCTGTTACATAACAAGTTGTCTCATCATTTTTCAAAATAATACTTATGGTAACGGTCAGTATTGGTTTATTTTAACACGTTGACAGCGTATACACGCTGACAACACTTACAGCAGGTGAGGAGAACATCCCGCTGCTCAGTGCAAACAACGCCAGGGGCTCCGTGTCGTCGACCGAATACCTCTCGTGCTCCTCGGTGACCCTGAACTTGTGAAGGGCTAACATCAAAGACTGAAAAGGAGGAAAAACCGTAAGATGAATCATTACTTGTATGACAAAGAAATGAAATCGACAAATGAGGAACGGATAGTACGATTTGTGGCCGGTGTGCTGGGTTCTTCATCTTCAGGATCATAAACTCTATCTCAGCTGCACTCAAGGACTGCCCACCAACCTTGTAACAGGCCTGCAACATTAGCTTAGGTTGGTTAATGATATGTTCTCAAATAAACATTGGTTATAACCACCAAATAAGTGCTCCATTAGACAAACCTTCTGCATTAGCGAGAAAAGCTTAATGTCGTTTGCGGGGACTCCATATGCTAAATATGCCTGCAAGAGAACATGCACATAATTTGGTATGTGAGCAGCCAAGAATAACAGCAACACATGGCCCGTGAATAATTGACAGTGGGGCATAAAGCAGCAACTTGTTTTCCAACACATAATTCAATGGAACTACCAAATATTTAAAATCACCACAACAACTATTTTGACACAACACTAACTATTGCCTTCAAAGCTCCTACTGATAAAAACATGAACACGATTTGCGAACCAAGAAGAAATACTTTTCGTCTTTCCATGTATGCTAAGCAATCACTAAGCAATGGATGTTACTTACATGCATTATTAAGGCATTGTAAAGGTTGATCCAAAACGCTAGCCGCTCGTCGCAGTTCATACGGGTAGGATCAACCTTTGATAGTTGCTCCACAAGGGACCTGCGGACAAAGAATAGTTAAACAGTTACATCATGCCATCGCATGAACAACATCCTTTGTTCACATAACCAACACCATGTGGTGCTCTATTGGGCTATAAGGTAAAAACAAACACTTTTGAGACCTTCATTTACAAATGTAGCTTTTGTGGTTACATTTTTTCAGTAAGTAGTACTACTACATCATGTCATGTGCTCCATTGTTACTCCAGGCTGTCTCAAATAGTTTTCCCTCCAGTTCATCTAAATTCTGTTTAATTATTTATGTAAACATGCAATTAGTTCATTGGTATTAATTTCTTTAGGCAAGTGTTCAACAAAAAACCTGAATTTTTGGAGAGCATCAGATGCATATTCAAGCTGTTCCTTGCATACATTCATCCAAGATACTTCGGCTACTGAACAGTACTTCCCAATGTCTCTTCGAGCTTCCTTCCCATTAACACTGTACGGATCAAAGTTCCCCACTTCATTTATAATATCATCATCGTGATCTGAATCAACTGAAGGGCTTCGCAACACTGAGGCCATTAAAGATGAATCTGACACAGACGTAAATGTAGAGCCAGATAAACATCCCGCTGATGAAGACGAATTATCAGAACACAACTTTGGTGATATCTTCGATGATCGAGATAAATGTAGGAAGATATCTCTCATGCAGCGCACCATCTCTCCAGAGAGCTGATTCGGATTGTTGCACATGTTTCCATTCATGCCGTGTTTCTTTGGATCAGATTCGTTAAATGACAATGCATCTATTCCAAGATACTCTTTGCCATCCTTCTCTGTAGAGCTTGGTTCTTGCATCTGCAGGAACAGGAAAATTTTATTTCACTGACAACTCCAAATATTTTGCATAAAACATAAACTACTGGTAAATGGGCATGAAATAGGACCTCTTCATCTTGGTGTTCTTCTAGAAATATATTTAGAGTGACATCTTGGTGCTCTTCTAGCTGCCCACTTGTAGACACCTTCTCCCTATTTTCACTCTCTTTTTCAACATCGTGCCGTTCTTCAAGTTCAGGGTATCGATATTCTTCCATTGACTGAACTGACTCATATTCCTCCAACTTAAAATCTCTTAAGGCCGATGTGTGCTTTGAAAGCAAAACAAACAAACCGTCAGAAACTCCATACAGAAATAAGAGCTTCATCCCAATGAGACTATTGCTACAAAGAGAACTTACTTCATCCCATGTGCATTTACTAGTTGATGGTGTCGATAGTAAGCATTCTGGATTACTTTCTACAAGTAACCTTTCAGTCCTTACATGACACAGTTGGTAGCGTAAATCGCTTAGATCCGTCTCGAGCTTTGAGATAGTGATTTCTAAAGAGGATATGCTATCTACGAGCTCCTGCGCCTGGAAATAAAATGTTAAAAATAGTATTCAATGGTGGCCGTCTACAATCACATGAAGTAAATTACAAATATATGTGCATTGATGTGTGCACACCTTGTTTGGTAGTTTTGTGGAAGATTTAAGTATCAGCTCGGCATCGTGTGCGATGGCATCTGTCAACGCCAGATGCATGTCGATCTCTTCCTGGAGTTGCCTCTGCAAATTCCTGACCTGTGGTATGTAATCACATCTGAGAATACTAGATCTCATTCCTTTGAACTTGCTCAATATATGCCATAAAACCCAAGTCATGCATATATGTATAAATTCTACAAAACTGCTTAAGAAAATGGCGAGCATAAGCAGCCTATTCAGAGGATCATCCCCAGAAGGAATTTTCAGCCAAACAGAGGAACACAACAAGCTGTCACAACTCACAACCCAAATGGAAGCAGAACTATTTCAACTGTAGACAGCAGCACAGCAGCACAAGCATCTAAATTTCAGAGAAGATGAAGCAATTGGAAGGCACTCACTTCCTGCTCGAGCTGCGATCTGTACCGCCGCATGCCGCCCCTCCGGACCCCTTGCCTCTTGCCGCCACCATTGCTGCTATCATCCTGCAATGGGAACGCCACATCACTTAATCAGGTTCATGGATCACCTGAAACATTCCAGTGAACAGGATTGCCGCCGGGTGAAACCAATCGGCCGGGGAGGAGAATGCAGACAGTTGACGCGGCGAACAGAGTGGAAAACGCCCAAATTTCTCAGTGAGAGCAGGTGAAAAACTACTGGAGCACTAGCAAGCAAAGGGGAAAGTGGCATCTCGTCCACTCTGGTGGCCCTCGAATTCAGCACGCGAGCAGACAGCTTGTCTGAAGCTGATGATTCGCGCTGCTGCTGCCAATGGCGGGGAATTCACAAAAACAGCACCGTGTTTGGAGAATTCCCGGAGCGGAAATTCTCGTGCGGCGAAGCAAGAAATCGGACGTTGACTGTACGGACGCGACGCATTGATTCACCAGAGAAGAAAGGAGTGGGGTAGAAGACGAGAAACCAACCGCGGAGCAACTCGCCGACGACGACGCCTCCCCGCTCCCCGCCGCGAGACGCAGCGGGCGCTGCTGCTCCGGCGGCGGCGTGGGGCCCGCGTCGCCGCCGCGCGCCCGCCGGGCCCCGCCGCCGCCCATCCGCTGCATCGCCCTCTGGATCGAGCCGCCCCTGCGCGCGCGGGCCAAGAAAAGAAGCAGCAGCAGCAGCTTTGGTGAGCAAACCAACACCCAAATCAAGAGCGCGGAAGCAGACGAAGAGAGGGAGAGGCAGGGGCTGACAGGGTCACGGAGGAGCGCATCTTGTCGGACGCCACGGCCACGGCCGCCGCTGCCGCCAGCGCGTCCTCCGCGCGGACGCACAGCATCCACCGCTCTCTCAGAGACTCCTCCCAGCGCGGCGCGGTACGTACTGGTCGTGGCACTAAACTAAGCGCCTCCGGAGAGCCGGACACCGGGAAGGGAACGGGGCAAACGACAACGGTGGCAGCAAAGTCTATCTACCCGTCGGTAATGACATGCGTTTTGTGCTGGCGATCATGGCGACTGCCGATCGAGCGTGACGACCAGCTTAGCTCACGCACGCTCGCCCACACTATGACACTAGTGAGCTCGTAGTGAGTGAGCCCACGACGCTGCGCCGCAATAATCGTCTCGGGGACGAGACATGGCGCCGCAGGCCAGGGGCGTCTCGTCGATCGGACGATCGATCGACCAGGTTCCCAGATTTTGGCCGCGGCGCGTGCGCGACCGGCGGGCGGGGCCCGCGGCATAGTGACCGAGAGAGGGACGGTTTGTTGGTGGAGTTGGTGAGAGGGATGGATCGAGTCTTTGGCTGGTTGCGCTTCGGCCGGTCCGGGAAAGGAGACGCAGCTCGTGCCATGTCGCGTTGAGTGCTGGCTGATTGATTGTGTTGGACTGTTGGTGGTACGTACTACTACTAGGAGGAGTAGAGTAGGTGTGCGGTTTATGTTTGTGTCCATGGGCGAGCGATGGTGGCCAGGTCGGGTGGTCACGCCCTTCTGATCTGAGCTCAACTCGTGAAAATTGCACCTTTGCCAGGTGGTGGAGCTCCTTTTCCTCCGCTGCTGCTGCTGCGTAACTTCGTTCTGGGCCGGTGAAATGAGCTTGAGCTACTGCAGACTGCAGTAATAGTAGTAGCTGTAGATGGTGATCTTATCGCTTTGGTGAAAGAGAGAAGGATCCGTTCGTTGACGTCGCGCGCGCGCGCGCGTGAAACTTCTTGCCTCCGTACCACTCGAACAGCGGCAGCAGCATCGGATCGGGATCTCCGCCGGGAGGGTGGCCGAGCGCGCGCGCGGAGCGGCCGGCAGCAGCCTTTTCGCAAGCGCGCTTTGCTCTTTTGCCCCGCTGCTGCTGGTGCTGGGCGACTCCGTGTCCATCCATCAAAAGCAGAGCCCTTTTCTACTCCACGGTGACGACTGGTCATGGCTCGGAGAATTGATCTACCCGCGCGTGTTGCTTCGTCCGTCGGTATAAGAGCATCTCCGACCGACGTCGACTCTCAAACCTCACGGTTCAAATCATGAAAGTCATCCAATACAGACCTGTATCGGTCCGCCCAAAGGTCCGGACGTACTTTCTTCTATAAACCGAAGACAAATATGGAGGCTTTACGGACGTTCGGACCGCTCCCAAGACCACGTCTCACTGCCGTGGCCCACCGAAAACCCCTCAACCGCATCTTCCGCGCTTTTCGTCGAACGCCCACGGCATTCATGTCAGCCCAGAGCATGCAGCGGCTGGCATTGATACCGCGATTTGACCGGATGGGAGGGCGGCGCTAACAGACGTGACCACTCGGGCGTCGCTGATTCGATGCGGACGCCGCGTCCCGAGGAACCAACTCCGGCCGCTGCGCTGCATTGAAGCAGGCTGACCACCCCTTGGCCTGGCCTGGCCGCAACTATTTAAGCCATGCGTCGGCGACGCACAGAGGCACACTCCCCCTCTTCAAGCACCGGCCCCTTCCCTCCCCCATCTTCGTGCCCAAGCCCCTCCTCCTCTCTGAGCCCAGTGGCGATGCCGAAGTCATGGTGCTTCGTGTCGGCAGGTGGATTCGGTGGAAGCTCCTCATCCAGTGGTTTCCTTTAAACAGCTCGTAAGGCTTGATTGTATTACCGTTATGCAAAAGTAATGGAAAGTGGTTATGCCCAGTTCAAAAAAAATCCTCGTCAGGTGGTTCTCGGCGCCGCCGCCCACGCTCTCTGGGCCCTTCGGCGTCCACGGCAGCAGACAGAGTCTGTGGAAGCTCCTCATTAGATGGTTCTTGGCACCGCCGCCCACGCTCTCCCGCCCTTCGGCGTCCACGGTGGCCGACTCCTCCGCCAAGGAGGATATGACAATGAGGAAGACTAGACACCACAAAAGCTGCCCGACTCCCCTCGGAGAGCGCTGTGACGAACGAAGATTTCGCCCGTCAGATCGAGATAACGTTCGCTCCGTCCCATGGGCCTGTGGCCACCATCGCTTGCGCGCGTCAAGGAGGAGCTGTCATCCCCTAACGCAACATCGCATGAAGCGCGAGCTGATGTCCCTGCTTCGGTCGGTCAAGGACGAGCTCGCCTCGCCCAAATGCAACTGCGGCGTCCAGATCGGATGCTGCGTCAAGGACGAGCCGTCGTCGCCCGCACCACCAGGGGCAAGGACAAGCTGGTACGGGCGCATGGATGCGCCCTCGTCATCTCGCCATCAAGGAGGAGCTGCCGCCCGTGATGAAGAAGGCGTGGGGCCGCCTCCTCCACTACCTCAGAGGAGGCGGTTATGGCGGTGCCTCGGGCTCAAGGGCCGTTGTATCTGAGGCGGAGCACGCGCCGAGGCAGTAGGCGAGGTATGACGGGCGCAATGCCACTCGCTGCTCCGCATTTGCCAAGAGCGACGTTGCGCCGGATTGGGTCCGCAATGCCCCTGACCTCGCCGCCACGTGGGTGTTTGACCGCTCTGTGACCACCGCACCAGGCGTCGACGGCGCCTTGACGGCGAGCTCGCCAAGATTGGCGAGGAGGGGTCGGTTAGCGACTGCTCCGCCAACGCCATCGCGGCAAGGCCGCCGCCAGGACTCCGAAGGCAACGTTGGCAGTGGTCGCGGCAGCACTCGGCACCACGCAGCAGGAGGCGAAGTGGCTCCTCCGGGAGCGGCAAGCAGCCGTCGGACAAGGCTGCTGCGGCCCTCCGGCGTCATACCGCCGCTGGAGGGACCACGACGACGGCACCGACGATGACGCCGGTGCAGCAAGGCAGGGCGGCCACGCGTACGAGGTGGTCGTCCGATATAGGGATCAGGTTTTTTTCTAAATTTTTTGTTAAACGATCGAAATATCGGCCTTTTTATGTAAATTATAACTAACTTGAATGAATTTCGCCGTGTTTGAATGAATTTTGCCCGGTCAATTCGAATTGTTGTTGAAATATACGCGAGCAACATTGGATGGCGGCATGCGGCGTCAGTGTCTACGTACTGGTCCCCGTTCGCGGATGGATGCCGAAGAAAATTTGCGAGTCGGCGTTGGTGATGCTCTAAAGCCAACTCCAACACGCGACCCCAAATGGTTCGGCCGCGTCCGTTTGGGGGTAAACGGACAGAACAAGCCGCGCAATGCGCGGGAACAAACAAACCGTTGTCTGTTTTTTGTCCGCTTTCGACCCATTCCCGGCCCAAAGTTGGGCCACGTTTGCAGCCGAACGGACACGCGCAGACGGATGCGACGCGCGCCCTAGTCCTCCCTGACCCGCCCGTCAAGGACACAACCACTTTTCTCTTCCCTCTGGCCTCCGCCCTCCGCCGCCACCGTCGCCGCCGCCACCCCAGTTCCCGTCCGCGTCGTCCGATATAGGGTTTAGGTATTTTCCTAATTTTTGTGTTAAACGGTCGAAATATCGACCTTCTTATGTAAATTATAACTAAACTTGAATGAATTCCACCGTATTTAAACAAATTTCGTCCGATTAGTTTAAATTATTGTTGAAATGTATGCAGACAATATTGGATGGCGGTCTTGGAATGAGTGTCTGCGGACTGGCCCCCTATTCACGGACGGATGCGAAGAAAATTTGTGGGTAGGTGTTCGAGATGCCTTAAACAAAGTGAAGAGGGGGAGGGTCGGAGGCTAGAGCGGATTATTAATCCGATTCAGTGTGGTCGGCACGCCGCACGGCACGGAATGCGATGGGGTCTACTGCCAAGTTCGGTCGACTCTGCTCGTGCGTGGTCCACGGTTTCCACTGTGGTGGTAGCATACTGTTCACGCATGTCCGGCAACAGCTGCTGGGTAGTACTGCTGCTTTTTTTCTTTCTGTCGTCGTGTAAATGCTTGCTGCTTTCGCACGGCTAGAGTTTTCCGGCCGGGCCGTACTAGTTCGTTTAAGCCCTGGAGGATCGACCGACCGACCGAGCGAGCACGGGGTTTACAGTGGCGTGTTTAATTTGCTTGTCATCATTTACTGTGTACAGTAAAAAAATACTCAAGTCAGCCACGGACTTGGGGTGGTTTCGAGTTGAGAAAAAACTTGATAATGAGCGAACGATCGCTAGGAGGGAAGGCAACTGCAAACATTTTGCTGATAACTTCAGTTGTTGCGGGAATGACAATGATGACGAATTTCGCTTGTAAGCACAGCAATTTTCTAGCGAAAAACAGGATTGGAACGGGGTTGCCATTGCTCGACCAACACAAATTGTCATCAAAATCGTTCGCAAATGACACCCACTTCTAGCGAACATTCTTTGGGTATTGAGGAACAAAAAAAAACTGGGACAGTCCTTACATACATAAATGTAAAAGTTCAGTGCATCTTCTGAATATATAGACAAAAGTCTATGGCAGCTTAGGAATTTGAGTGGGAGCCTAGGGCCCCTTACTCTTTTATTACTCGGCGTAACATGTGTTCACTACTGAATTTAGTGTCCTTCAAACTTACTCCCTCTGTAAACTAATATAAGAGTGTTTAGATCACTACTTTAGTGATCTAAACGCTCTTATATTAGTTTACGGAGGGAGTATGTTTTTCTTTTCTTTTTGTTCCATGTACCCCTCTTCCTTCCCAACCAGATTCGACACCCAAGTGGCTGGAGGTCTAGAGCATAGGTGAAGGCTATGGACCAAACTCCGATGCATAACTTTTTTCGAACACTTTCGAGTTCGTTTGATCGGATTCTGAACGAGACTCTCAGCACAGGTCCAAAACTTCCAATCAATACTCCAATTGTACCTCTAAGCGTGACTTGAACTTTTATGCAAGGTTTCTAGTTTATAACATCTTTGTCGTCCATGGTACTTTCAAGAAACTGTTCAGTGCATCTGATATGTCTTATATGTATCTATAATGTTAGTATTGTTCATGCCATATCATCATTATATTAGGCAATTTTTTGCGTTTTACTTGGACTAACATATTAATAAAGTTCTTAGAGCCAACTCATGGTTTTGGTTTTAAGAAGTACTTGCAATTATGGAAAAAAATCCTAAAAATTGTAGAAGTCATTTTTATGTTGAGAAGGACCTACAGAACTAGACCAAGGTACCCGGGGTGGATGCCCAGGGGTCGAGGCGCCCCAACATGATGCTTGGTTTGCCGTGGGGTAAAATATAACAATAAGATAGGGGAGGAAACGAGGCTTGATCTAGCGACGCGAGGTGAGTGACACAAGGATTATACAGGTTCAGGCCCCTCTGCGGTGGAGGTCAAAGCCCTAGTCCCGTTCTCAGGAAGGTGTTTCTTGTGTATGTTTTTTTGTTACAAAGGTTCCGAATCTGTAACCAGATGTCAAGGGTATGCTTATATGAAGTTCGCTACCCTTGGGGTGCCACTACATTACATGTGAGTTCAAGAGAGTTCAATGCACATCCACTACTATAGGTAACGGATGTTCTAATGACTAGTAGTAACGCCAGGTTTCAAGGCGAAAGAAGTCCACATAACCTCCTCAGGTTTCAAGAATCAGCCATTGAATCCCCTCAATTGTAACACCGGGTATTTCACCCCCTGTTGTTTAGAAAACCAGACAAAGCACCCCCTACAAGCGGTTTCACTAGGCAATTTTGCAGTGTGGCACGAGTCAACGGGAGGAAAACGCTAAGGTGGACATAGGGCCTACCTGTCAGAGTCTCAAATCACTGCCCTGCTATGAAGCAACTCATAGTGCCGGATGGTGCTTCTCCTGCTACTTTGTCCAACGTTCGTGCCAAGGATGAGTACTTGTTGGAGTTGTTCAAGGCGACAATACGAAGGCTTGTCCAGAACTGGTCGCTGCAGGCCACAGGGCAAGAAGAGAGCCATGTCGCCAGGCACCACCCGAGGCAGATGGGAAGTACGTGAGCACAAGGGCCATGCATGGGCGCCTGGGCAAAGGTGCATCACAGACACAGAGGAGTGGGCAGCAACTGTGGTAGGACTACTTGCGGCGATTCGATCACTTCGAGTGTCGCGTGTGTTACAATGTCAGTGGTGACCAACTGTAACTGAGACCGGTCTTGTGTGGAGGTATAGAATCGATCAACACTGAGATGCTTCAACAAATCAATCAACCATTTGAAGCCAACAAATCGATAATGTTGACATGATTCTCTAACTAATAAATTAGCCTGAGAAACATCTGGGCAACAAATCAATGGGTTAGGTCGAGTGCCACGTAGCTCTTCTCCAGGGCCAAGTCGACAAGTGTTAGGATCAAAGCGGCGGCCCTCGATTGGGCCAGTTTGGACGTGAGCGACGGGGTGGGAGCTACATGATCTGGTGGCAACGTGGATTTTGATGGCAAGGAAACACGACCAAAGCAGCGGCGGGCATTCCATGGGAAAGCATGTGATTGCATGCTTGGTGGACAAAAACCCTATCAAAACCACCTCCAAAGCTCTCAGGGGGTGTTTGAGTGGTTTCATAAAGCTTAGAGGGTGGCATACCCGGTTTTACAATTGAGGGGGCTAAGTGGTCGATTTGGGAAATCTAAGGGAGTTATGTGGACTTCTTTTGCAAGGCTTGGAAATGCCTCAATTAATGCTTTTGACCATTGAATTGCTTTGAGCCGAGTGAAGTCCATCCGAGTGAGGATATGTCATTTTTTAATCTGAACCCATTGACATAATTCTTCACACAGGTATCCCATATCCAGTGACAAAAACCTTTATGCTACTGATGTTATCTTGGCACATAGAGTGTGTTTGGTTGCAACTCTAGGGCATATTTGCCTGTCCTGAGATATCCCTGAGATGTGTCTGGACATTGTTTGGTTGGCTACCTGGATTCACAGGCACATCCCTGGCCTGGAGCTCGTGGCAACTTGATTAGCTTGGCTAGCTCCCAGGCAGGTTGCTTAGCTTGTTCCAGGCTCACGGGAGAGGACGCCTGGGTTCCAGGCGGATATCATTTTTGGCTCATTAGCACATGTTGTTGGGAAACGTAGCATGCAATTTCAAAAAAATCCTAAGCTCACGCAAGATCTATCTAGGAGATGCATAACAACGAGAGGGGGAGAGTGTGTCCACGTACCCACGTAGACCGAAAGAGGAAGCCTTTGCTCAACGCGGTTGATGTAGTCGAACGTCTTCTCGTTCCGACCGATCGAGTACCGAACATACGGCACCTCCGAGTTCTGCACACGTTCAGCGCGATGACGTCCCTCGAGATCTTGATCCAGCAGAGGGTCGATGGAGTAGATGAGTTCCGTCAGCACGACGGCATGGTGACGGTGATGGTGATGTGATCCGCGCAGGGCTTCGCCTAAGCACCGCGAGAATATGACCAGAGGCGTAAACTGTGGAGGGGGGCGCCGCACATGGCTAAGAGAAATTGTTGTGTCTCCTAGGGGTGCCCCCGTATATAAAGGAGGGAGGGAGAGGAGGCCGGCCTAGGGCGCGCCAAGTGGGGAGGAATCCCACTTGGACTCCTAGTCCTATTCGCCCCCCATTCCTTCTATCGGAGGGGGAAAGGGGGAAGGAGAGGGAGAAGGAAAGGGGGGCCGCGCCCCCTCCCCTTGTCCAATCCGGACTCCCCATGGGGGGGGCGCCATGTCGTGGTACTAAGTCTGACAGTAAGAATAGGGGGGTACGTATGGAGAGGCAAGGTCCTAGCTACGGCAAGGTTGTACGCAAGCGTTTACGAGTTTAGGCCCCTCTCGGAGGAGGTAAAAGCCCTACGTCTCGGTGCCCGGAGGCGGTCGACTGGATTATGAGTATGTGTGTGTGTTACCGGGGGTGCGAACCCTTGTCCCAGAGGAGGGGGTGGCTTATATAGAGTTCGCCAGGACCCCATCCATCTCCCGTTACAGAGGGTTGAATGTACATAAAGATTGAGGTGTTACTGGTAACGCCAGCCTTAAGTGCCTTTAATGACCTTAAAGACTACGGAGTGAATGCTCGCCCATTGCTGTTCTGAGTGACTTCTGGTCTTTAGTAGGTCGAGTGGTTTCTTGTATGGTCGATTGGTTGACTGGTCGTGTGACTTCGGGAAGGAGGGGTATCCGAGTGGTTCGTTGGTCGAGTGGATTTCACTTGACACCTTTACTGGGTACCCTTAGTTGTCTCTTGAGCTTCTTTGCTTCTAGGGTAGTGACCTTAGGTAGGGCATACAGGTCAGGCCTGTGACCCTACCCTAGGTCCGTATCCTCATCATTAGCCCCCGAATGGATTAAGGTCCGAGTGGAAAGAAGATTGAAGTTGATCTTGCTCCGACCCTTGCGCTTCACGAGTATTTACGCAGGACGGAAGACTCATGTTAGAACTTCAGCTTCGCTTCACTCGCCTTGATCGATTCAGAAAGTTGCCGAGTGAATTTGCAACATCATCTGTCGAGTGTTGTTTCTGGGCGCAGAATCTTTGGCACGATTGGTTGCGGCGTATCCCGGATCTCACGGGATTTGAAATTTCGGGGAAGCGCGCGGGACGGAGCGTGCCGAGGTAAGTGGGATGGATAGACAGGAGTGCCTCGATCTCCGTGCCACCTTTTTCGCCACGTACCCAGCGCGCGACTGTTGCGGGATTTGACGGGATCGCCTGGGCCCACGCGTCAGCCACTCGGAAGTGGGCCTTTATAAGGCGACGGAGCCGAGGCGTCTGCACTGTGCGCGTCTATTTTCTCCCCTTTTCCTCTGCTTCTCCACTGCATCCGGCTCCTCGGCTCTCGACGCCGCCACTCCGCCACCATGGTGAAGGACAAGACAGCGGCGCTGGAACACGCGAAGAAGGCGACGGGGGCGGCGAAAGGCAAGAAGCAGAATCACGGGTCGTCGTCGCGCTCGGCGCTGCCGCCGGGTTGGATCCAAGGCGATTGGATCCGGTCTTCGCTCCGGCAGGAAGATCTGGACGAGCTGGTGGAGTCTGGGCTGATTGCCAAGGGTGCTGCGAGGTTTCCAGAGGGGGAGACGGAGCCGCAGCAGCGACCGGGTGAGTGTGTTCTGCTCGCCACCCATGTCGATCGGGGCTTCTCGCTTCCTCCGCACCCCTTTTTCCGTGGTTTCTTGAACTTCTTCGACGCCCAACTCCATCACTTTTCTTCCAATACCATCACATATCTTGCTGCATTCGTGTCCATGTGCGAGAATTTTCTGGGGTGTCGACCGCACTGGGGTCTTTTTAAGCATATTTTCACCATTCGTTCTCAGTCGGTGAAGAAAGCAAACATGAGTGACGAGAAAACACATGTCATTCAGATGTGTGGGGGTTTGGGTATCCAGAAGAGGCAAAGGAGCTCTTTCCCTTCCATGACTCTTCCTGAATCGGTCAGGGGTTGGCAGTCGACCTGGTTCTACTGCCAGGACCTCGCAACTCCAGGCCAGTCGACCGGACTTCCCCACTTCACCTTTGATCGTGTTCAGACTCCTTCCTCGCTGAAAGTGACTGCTGCTGAGAGCATGGAGACGAACATGCTAGTTGAGAGGGTGGTCCAACTGATCAATCAGGGCGTCACTGGCATGGATCTGCGGGAGGTATTCCTCAGTCGACGCATCCAGCCTCTCCAGGCCGATGACCATCCTATGTGGATGTACTCTGGGGTCGACGACACCGCTCGGGTTCATCCAGAGGAAGTACCAGCTAAGACGGTGGCCCTGTGGTTGAAGAGCATTACAGGCAACAAGGACAACCCCAGAGGAGCCAGGAGAGTCGACCCCTTCAGAGACAGCAATCAGCCAGACAAGGTGTGTCTTCCACCGCCGACTGTTTTTGGGTACATATTCCGACTGCCCTTGAATCCGACTGACTTTTACTCGACTTCTTGTCTTGTAGGTTTTTACTGAGATGTACTCGATGCCCAATGGTGAACAAGTTCTGGATCAAGGCCAGGAGGGAGAGGACAGTGTGGAGGAGAGCGGTGATTGGGAATCTCCTGACGATGATGACGAAGAGGAAAGCGACGAGTCGGACGACGAAGAAGCGGTCGACTCGCCGCCTCGCTCGGAACGTCGATCCAAGCAACACCATGACCCAGCGGGCGGGCGCGGTAAGAACGTGGCCCCAAGCACCCAAACGCAGAAGCGCACTCGGACGTTGACTCCGGAGCCAACAGAAAAAGTCGCCAAGCAGCCCAAGGTTGCTCCTCCAAAAGCTCGGAAGACTCCGCCCAGGATCAAGATGGATGTTCCTGTTGCCTCTGGGTGAGTATCCTTTCTGTGTTTACCTCTACCGACTGATTCTTCTGTTCTGACAGAATGGATCGTGCATCTTTCTATCCCAACCTCTGCCGCGACTGACGTGGACGTTGACAAGGCCCCAGGAGACGAGGAAACCGATGACGCGGCCACCTCCAGAGCTGGTAAGTCCGCTCGGCTAAAACTTATTTTGTCAATTGAGTTGTCGGTCAGTTGAATTTCTGATGTTTTCTTTTTGCTGTAGCTCCACGAGACATTGTCGTGCTTCCAGATGATGATGAAGAAGAAGTGCCTCTGAAAGAGAGGAGGAAGAGAGGCAAGGGCTCGAGCGGGAGAGCGCTTGAGGTTCAAGCCCCTCGGTCGACGCCAGTGCTTGAGACAGTGGTCGAGCGATCCGGAGATCCGGTTCGGACCAACGTCACATTCACCGACCCGCTGACGACTGATCGCCCATTAGGGTCGACTACTCCGACTTCTGCTGCTCCAGTGCAACTTCATTCGTCCGACCCAGTGGCTGCTTCGACTGCCTTGGCGCCATCACTCTTTGCTACATACCAAACTCCAGACGACTCGCCAAGTGCCGCCAGGGAGGCTCTTCGCCAGGTGAATCTTGTTATGGAGCACGTGAAGGTGATGCACGAGGCCAATCAAGTGGCCTATAATGCCAGCACCGCTCTGCAAACCAACGTTAAGGTCAATTAACTCCCGACTGAACTTTTGAATCATGAAAAATTGCCGCTGTTGCTTCGCTGCCCATATGTGCATCTACTATCATGGGTCTGTGTTTCATATTCGACCACCCACTGGGGTGTGCCTGCCTTAGAGTTTAATAGGTCTTCTACTCCACTCGACTTATGCTGAGTCGAGTGTTTGTCCGAACTAGTGGGGGCACGCAGAGTGCACCCACTGGGTGTAGTCCCCGAGACCACAGTCGACTGCTGGCAGTCGGTTGGGGTCTGAGAATCTACGCCCTTTTTTTGACTCATGCTCGGCAGACCATGCTGAGTGTTGATCCAAACCAGTGGGGGCACGCTAAGTGCACCCACTGGGTGTAGTCCCCGAGACTACTGTTGAATGTTTGATTCGGCAGTAGTCTTAGAGTAACTTTCACTGCGATTGTCTTTTGTTTCTGTCGACTGATATATCTCTCTCGCTGACTGCAGAGGTCTTGTGATCTTGGGGCTCAACTTTCTGAGTTGAACAAGAAGCAAATCAGCCTCAATCTTGAACTGGCGAAGAAGAACCTCAAGACTGCTCAGGAAGAAACAGCCATCATGGGAGGTAACCAATCGTCCACTGTCCACCTTCTCAGTGTTTTTTCTTTCAGTCTCTTTGAACCGAGTGACTTCACACGAACAAATGTGCGTAGTGAAAACCGTCAACTTCAAGCTCGTCTGAAGAGTGTTGTTTCTTTAGAGAAAATGAAGGAGGCTCTGGAGAAGAAGGATCTGGATCTTGCTGCTGCTCAGAAGGAGGCGCGAGAGAAGACAGTGCTTGCGGACAAGAGCTGGCTTCGGTCAGCAAGTTGGAAGAGGAGAACTCGAAGCTGAAGACCGCCATCTCTGAGGCTAATCGGGAGGTCGAGCAACTGAAGAAGGACAAGGATAACTTGACCAATGAAGTCGGAAGCCTCAAAGCCAAGACGGGCGAGCTGGAGTCCTATCTTGGACAACTTGCAGCAAAACTGGTCCTGAAGCTTGAAGGTATCATCGTTCGACTAATTAGTTGCTGTCGATTGGAACATCTTGTCATACTGTTGACTCACCATTTTTTCCGATTGTGCAGAACTTTGTCAGGACTTTGAGGCTGAGACTGGGCGGGTCGAGATGGGTCTCGACCCCATCAATTGTCTTGTTAAAGATGATGTTGCGATGAACTTGCTGTGGTTGGAATCACGTATGGACAGTGTCGTTGCTTATCTTGCCCGACTGAAGGCGGCGATGACTCGGGTTGATGCTGAACTCTGGCCCCAGGCGGAACTTTCACAAGATCTCAAGTCACTGATGGCTCGACTGAATCAGATCCCTGGCTGAGTGCAAGAATGGAAGAAATCATCTGCTCGCTGTGGCACCGACGTTGCCCTGTCATTGGTCCGAGTGCATTGCAAAGACGCCAGAGAAGACAAGCTGGCGGCCCTCAAGGTTGTGAACACCAAGAAGCATACTTTCCAGTCCTTCATGGACACTTTTGTTGAAGCTGCCACTCGCATTGCAGACAACAGTGATCTTGACAGTTTCTGTGATCCAGCCAGCCCTTCTCCTGACGAGTGACTGAAAAACATTATGCCCCACACTTATTTGCCTCGGAATGCCGAGTGATCGTGTAATCGTTAAACTCTTTCAGGCTTGATGCCTGAGTACTCTTGTCCACTGTAGTTCTGAACTTTTGTAGGGTTTATCCGAACTTGGATTTCTTTGAATATCGTGGCTTTTGCTCTATTTCTTAAACTATTTCTGATTGTCCCTCGGTTCCGTGTGGACTTGATCTTCTCACCCTTTGCCGAATGAAAGTACATTGTACTTGTGATGGAGCTCAATCGCGGTGTTCAGTCGACACCTCGTCGTCCTTGTGAATAGGGACGGAACATTGTATTTGTGGCGTAGCTCAGAGGTGGTGCTCAGTCGACGCCTTGTCGCCCTTGCGGATAAGGACGGAACATTGTACTTGTGGCGTAGCTCAGAGGTAGAACTCAGTCGACACCTCGTCGTCCTTACGGATAGGGACAGAACATTGTACTTGTGGCGTAGCTCAGAGGTAATGCTCAGTCAACGCCTTTGTGACTTAGGCGATTACAGGGTCGCAGCTAAGCCTCCGAGTGGGAGGATTGCTCTCCACTCGGAGTGTTTTTTAACTTAGGCGATTACGGGGTCGCAGCTAAGTGCCCGAGTGGGAGGATTGCTGTCCACTCGGAGTGTTTTTTAACTTAGGCGATTACGGGGTCGCAGCTAAGCCCCCGAGTGAGAGGATTGCTCTCCACTCGGAGTGTTTTTAACTTAGGCGATCGCGGGGTCGCAGCTAAGCCCCCGAGTGGGAGGATTGCTCTCCACTCGGAGTGTTTTTAACTTAGGCGATTACAGGGTCGCAGCTAAGCCCCCGAGTGGGAGGATTGCTCTCCACTCGGAGTGTTTTTAACTTAGGCGATCGCGGGGTCGCAGCTAAGCCCCCGAGTGGGAGGATTGCTCTCCACTCGGAGTGTTTTTAACTTAGGCGATTACGGGGTCGCAGCTAAGCCCCCGAGTGGGAGCATCGCTCTCCACTCGGAGTGTTTTTAACTTAGGCGATTACGGGGTCGCAGCTAAGCCCCCGAGTGGGAGGATTGCTCTCCACTCAGAGTGTTTTTTAACTTAGGCGATCATGGGGTCGTAGCTAAGCCCCCGAGTGCGAGGATTGCTCTCCACTCGGAGTGTTTTTTAACTTAGGCGATTACGGGGTCGCAGCTAAGCCCCCGAGTGGGAGGATTGCTCTCCACTCGGAGTGTTTTTAACTTAGGCGATCACGGGGTCGCAGCTAAGCCCCTGAGTGGGAGGATTGCTCTCCACTCGGAGTGTTTTTAACTTAGGCGATTACAGGGTCGCAGCTAAGCCCCCGAGTGGGAGGATTGCTCTCCACTCGGAGTGTTTTTAACTTAGGCGATCACGGGGTCGCAGCTAAGCCCCCGAGTGGGAGGATTGCTCTCCACTCGGAGTTTTTTAACTTAGGCGATTACAGGGTCGCAGCAAAGCCCCTGAGTGGGAGGATTGCTCTCCACTCAGAGTGTTTTTAACTTAGGCGATTACGGGGTCACAGCTAAGCCCCCGAGTGGGAGGATTGCTCTCCACTCGGAGTGTTTTTTAACTTAGGCGATCACGGGGTCGCAGCTAGCCCCCGAGTGGGAGGATTGCTCTCCACTCGGAGTGTTTTTTAACTTAGGCGATGACGGGGTCGCAGCTAAGCCCCCGAGTAGGAGGATTGCTCTCCACTCGGAGTGTTTTTAACTTAGGCGATCACAGGGTCGCAGCTAAGCCCCCGAGTGGGAGGATTGCTCTCCACTCGGAGTGTTTTTAACTTAGGCGATTACGGGGTTGTAGCTAAGCCCCCGAGTGGGAGGATTGCTCTCCACTCGGAGTGTTTTTTAACTTAGACGATTACGGGGTCGCAGCTAAGCCCCCGAGTGGGAGGATTGCTCTCCACTCGGAGTGTTTTTTAACTTAGGCGAATCGGGTTCGTGGCTAAGCCACCCACTGGGGGATTTGGACACAAGTGATTACGGGAAGCCAATCATTAAGATATTGTAACGATCTTGTCTTTGTAAAATAATCTGAAATGCTTTTATTGCAACTCGACGGGTTGAGTGATTCTAGGTGTAGAAAGGACGAAGCAGCTCCGCGTTCCATGCACGTGGCTCGTCTATTTTCTTGGCTACATTGTAGATGTGATACGCTCCATTGTGAAGCACCTTGGTGATGATGAAGGGACCTTCCCAGGCCGGAGCGAGCTTGTGAGGTCGTTTCTGAACCACTCGGAGCACAAGGTCTCCCTCCTGAAACGCTCGACCTCTGACATTGCGGGCGTGGAATCGACGCAGATCTTGCTGATAAATGGTCGACCGGACCAAAGCCATCTCACATTCTTCCTCCAAGAGATCGACTGCGTCTTCGCGTGCTTGCTCTGCTTCGGTTTCTAAGAACAGTTCAACTCTGGGAGAATTGTGCAGCAAGTCACTCGGAAGCACAGCCTCGGCGCCGTACACCAGGAAGAAGGGGGTTCGTTCAGTCGACCGGTTGGGTGTTGTCCTCAGCCCCCATAGGACTAATGGTAGTTCATTCACCCAGGCTGCAGCAGCATGCTTAAGATCACGCATCAGACGAGGTTTTAACCCTTGAAGGATCAAACCATTCGCCCTTTTAGCCTGTCCATTCGACTGCGGGTGCGCGACGGACGCATAGTCGACCCGAGTGCCTTGAGATGCACAGAATGCCTTGAACTCATCAGAATCAAAGTTGGATCCGTTATCTGTGATGATGCTGTGAGGAACTCCATATCTGAATATCAACTCTATGATGAAACTGACGGTAGTGCCTGCTCCAAGGTTCTTGATGGGCTTGGCTTCGATCCACTTGGTAAACTTGTCGACTGCTACGAGCAAATGGGTGAAGCCACTCGCGCCGGTTTTGAAGGGTCCGACCATATCCAATCCCCAGACCGCAAATGGCCAAATGAGCGGAATAGTCTTCAGGGTAGATGCGGGCTTGTAAGACATGTTGGAGTAAAACTGGCAACCTGCGCACTTGTCGACTATATCCTTTGCCATCTCATTTGCTCGAGGCCAATAAAACCCCGCTCGGTATGCTTTGGCCACGATGGTCCAAGAGGACGCATGGTGACCACAGGTCCCCGAGTGGACATCATTTAGGATCATCTGACCTTCTTCTGGGGTGATGCAGCGTTGTGCAACTCCTGTGGCACTCTCTCTGTAAAGCTGCCCTTTTATCACGGTGAAAGCTTTGGATCGACGGACTATCTGGCGAGCCTCGTCTTCGTCCTCTGGGAGCTCTTTTCCGAGAATGTACGCGATGTATGGGACCGTCCAATCGGGAGTGATCACTAAGACTTCCATGATCAGGTCGACCACGGCTGGAATCTCTACCTCAGTCGGGTCAGTTGGACTTATCGGTTGCGGGGGCTCTTCCTTGAAGGGATCTTCTTGTACTGACGGGGCATGGAGATGCTCCAAGAACACATTGCTGGGGATAGGCTTCTGAGTGGAACCTATCTTCGCCAGATCATCAGCAGCTTGATTTTTGATTCGCGGTATGTGGTGGAGCTCCAATCCCTCAAACTTCTTTTCCAGCTTCCTCACCGCGTTGCAGTAACCTGTCATTGCGGGACTCCTGACATCACATTCCTTCATCACTTGGTTAACCACCAAATCTGAGTCGCCGTAAACCATTAGGCGTCGGACGCCGAGTGAAATGGCCATACGCAACCCGTTTAAAAGTGCTTCATACTCTGCTTCATTGTTTGAAGATTCAAAGTGAATCTGAAGGACATAACTGAGCTTGTCTCCTCGTGGGGACACTAAAACCACTCCTGCACTAGAGCCATTCAACATCTTGGACCCATCAAAGAACATGGTCCAATGTTTCGACTGAATTTGAATCGGCTGTTGCTGTTCAGTCCACTCTGCGAGGAAGTCTGCAATTGCTTGAGACTTAATGGCCTTCTTTGCCTCAAATTTGATATCCAAAGGAAGAAGTTCAATCTCCCACTTTGCCACTCGACCAGTTGCATCTCTGTTATTCAGGATCTTTGACAAAGGAGCGTCGCTGACGACTGATATTGAATGATCAGAGAAATAATGTGCAACTTTCTTCATGGTCAGGTAAATCCCATAAACAAGCTTCTGATAATGAGGATATCTCTGCTTCGACGGGGTTAAGACTTCTGAGATGTAATACACGGGGCGCTGAACTTTGAAGGCCTTGCCTTCTTCTTCCCGCTCGACTGTGAGCACTGTGCTAACAACTTGTCCTGTGGCTGCGATGTAAAGCAACAGAGGCTTGTTGCTAACCGGAGCAGCAAGCACTGGCTGGGTGGAAAGCAGGGCTTTGAGCTCTTTAAACGCTGCTTCAGCTTCGTCACTCCACTCGAATTTGTCAGACTTCTTCATCAGTCGGTAAAGAGGCAGTGCCTTTTCACCGAGGCATGAGATGAATCGGCTCAAAGCGGCCAAGCAACCAGTAAGCTTCTGAACGTCATGCAGGCGCACTGGGCGCTTCATTCGGAGGATTGTGCCAATCTTCTCTGGGTTTGCGTCGATCCCTCGTTCGGAAACAAGGAAACCGAGTAACTTTCCACCTGGGACTCCAAATGTGCACTTAGATGGGTTAAGCTTGATATCGTACCTTCTCAGATTGGCAAAGGTTTCAGCTAGGTCAGTCAGCAGGTCGGAACCTTTGCGTGACTTAACCACTATGTCATCCATATATGCTTCCACATTCCGACTGATTTGAGTGAGTAGGCACTTCTGAATCATGCACATGAATGTGGCACCAGCATTCTTGAGGCCGATGGGCATAGTAACATAGCAAAAACACCCGAACGGGGTGATGAAAGCCATTTTTATCTCATCGGGTCCATACAGTCGGATTTGATGGTACCCGGAATAAGCGTCCAGGAAGGACAGACGCTCACATCCCGCAGTTGAGTCGACAATCTGGTCGATGCGGGGTAGAGGGAAATGATCTTTCGGGCAGGCCCGATTGATGTGTTTGAAGTCAATACACATTCGAAGTGAATCGTCTTTCTTGGGAACCATAAAGACATTGGCGAGCCACTCGGAGTGGTATATCTCGCGGATAAACTCAGCAGCCAGGAGCCGAGCCACTTCCTCGCCAATGGCTTTTCTCTTCTCCGTGGCGGACCGACGGAGGTATTCTTTGACGGGTTTTACTTTTGGGTCGACTCGCAAACGGTGCTCGGCCAGTTCCCTGGGCACACCTGGCGTGTCAGATGGTTTCCATGCAAAGATGTCCTAGTTCTCACGGAGGAACTAGATGAGCGCTTCTTCCTATTTGCTGCCGAGTGTCGACGAGATATGGGTCGGAGCAGCATTGGGATCAGTCAGGTGAACATGAACTGGCTTTGTCTCTCCGGCCGACTGAAATGCTGACTCTGAAGCAGGCCTCTTAGCACGCAGCAAAGCACTCAGATCTGTCGTCTTCTGATACTCTTGGAACTCCACTGCTGCCATCTGCTCATCTGCTATTTTTGCTCCATCTTGAAGACAATCTTCTGCTCTCTGACGGTTACCGGAAACCGTTATTATGACTCTGGGGCCAGGCATCTTCATCTTGAGATAAACATAGCACGGTCGAGCCATAAAGCTAGCATAGGCAGGCCTACCCAGAATGGCGTGATATGCACTATGGAAATCCACTACCTCAAACGTCAACTTCTCCTTGCGGAAATTCTTCTCATCGCCGAAAACCACATCGAGAGTGATCTGGCCGAGTGATTCGGCTTTCTTTCTTGTAATGATCCCATGGAACCGCATGTTACTCTCGCTGAGTTTGGACATCGGGATGCCCATTCCTTTGAGAGCTTTAGCATACAGAATATTCAGGCCACTGCCACCATCCATCAGGACCTTAGTCAGTCGGGTGCCCCCCACGACTGGGTCGACCACCAGCGCCTGCCGCCCAGGGCTAGCTACGCGTGCCGGGTGGTCGGACTGGTCGAATGTAATAGGGACCTTTGACCACTTCAGATATCTCGGTGTTGCCGGAGCAACCATGTTTACCTCTCTGTTAATGACCTTCAGTCGACTTTTGCTCTCAATATCGGTAGAAATCACCAAGGTGGCATTCACATTGGGATAACCACCGTCATCGTCCTTATCCTCTTCCTCCTTCTCAGGCTCTTTGTCCTTACCACTAGGTTTACTTTCTTGGAAGCTCTGAATAAGGAGTCAACATTGTCGAGTGGTATGCTTGGGGAGAATCAGATTTCCCTCCTCATCCTTCTTGGTGTGAATGTGACACGGTAAATCCAACGAATCATTTCCTTCCTGATCTTTCACCTTCTTGGGGGTCCAGGGCCCTTTAGGTTTCCCTTTGAACTTTCCTTGATTTAACACTGCTGCCTCGGCAGGTCCTGCTGCCTCAGCCTTTCGCTTCTGCTTCCGACTGGAATTTCCTCCCCCGGTGTCCTGGGCGACTGTTTTGTGCTTGCCACTCCGGAGTCGGTCTTCCTCTTCGCCGTTAGCGTATTTGGTGGCAATCTCCATCATCCGAGTCAAGGACATATCTCCTGTCCGACCGAATTTCAGGACAAGCTCCCTGTAGCGAACGCCTTCCTTGAAGGCACAAACTGCTTGGTGATCAAACACATTTTCCACTGTGTGGTGCAGAGTGATCCATCTCTGGATATAGTCCCTCAGGATTTCATTCGGTTTCTGCACGCAATGCTGTAGCTCTGGTAGACCGGCTGGTCTCTTGCAAGTTCCCTCAAACGTTCTGGTGAACACTCGGGCTAACTCATCCCAACTCAAAATACTCCCAGGGGCCAACTGAGTCAACCAAGCTCTGGCAGGCCCTTCAAGCATTAGAGGAAGGTGTTTCATGGCCACCTCATCGCTGCCACCACCGATGTGCACAGCCACTCGGTAATCTTCAAGCCAAGTATCGGGCTTCGACTCGCCCGTGAACTTACTGACGCTAGTCGCCAGTCTGAAGTTATGGGGTATCTCAGTAGCTCTGATGGCCCTTACAAAGCACTCGGGGTCGGAAACGTGGACTCTGCCTCCATTGGGTCTGTCCCGATCCAGCCCTTCTTTGTATGCTCTGTTCCGGTCGACCAGACCCTGCACAAGGACGGACCTTGCATCAAAGCCAGGTTCTCTGGGGTCAACTAGAACTCTACGGTCGTTCCCGTACGGATGCCTGTCGTCATTGCGCCGGGGCGCGTATGACCCGTCCCTCGGAAGGGGCGAAGGCGCACGATGGTAGTTGTTGCGGGTGTACTCACGATCATATTCGCCATGAGCTCTTCCCAAATACCGATCCTGGCGGTGATCACGACCTCCCTGTCGCAAAGGGGACCTAGGACTATGAGCTGACTGAACGGTGTCCGCTCTCACTGATCTGCTATGGATTCTGTTCCGCGGCTGTGAAACAACGGAGTTCTGGTCTCCCGCTGCTCGGAGCAGCGCTCTAATCTGTTCTAGGCCTCTCCCAGCCTCTGATCGGGACGGCTGAATAGACTCTACAATACGCGCAGCAGCTGCCAAATTCTGAATCGGTGTACGGAATACCTGAGTTTCCGGTGGAAATAACTGTCGTGCACGTCGACTGGATTCGGGAATCAGTCGATGAGCATGTTCATCGAGAGAATGTTGGAGATTCTCCAGACGAGGGCGCTCAGCCAGAGTGGCCAGGTGCACCGCCTCCAAGGCCCGGGCCTCGGCGGTTTCCCCGATGATGGTGGTCTGGAGAGCCTCCACGTTGCGGCGGTGCAGCTCCTCCCTCTGCTGCGAACTAAGAGGTTGGGGCTGGTACTCTTCGTGGTCGAGTGACGGGCCGGCGCTCCCGCCGCCGTCGCCGCTGCGATGGAAGACAGGCGGATTGCGATGGGAGTCGACCATGAGGACCTCCACCGCGGGATCACAACTCCCGCTCTCAGAAAGAGTATCTGCGAAGTCAGTCGATAGATCGACCGATCCGCGAGAATACATGTCGGGCTCAATAGCCGCGACTTGGGGGTGAAGGTTTGACGAGCCACTGCGTGCCTCACCCATCGATGGAGTCACGAACGGCCAGACCGCTTGCGACGGCGTCCAGTGGAGTGAGTCGACAATGCGATGACCGACTGGTATGGTGAAGATGGCTGCCTGAGGAGGACGTCGCACGAACTCGCACGGAAGTGCGCCGAGCCGCGAGCCGGAAGGGCCTCGACATCGAGGGGAGCCTCCTGGAGCCATGCGGAATCGTCGGTGACGAAGATGAGCACGCCGAGCCGGATCTCGCGGCCCATGACCAAATAGCCACCGTAAACCATGCTGATGAAGGCTGAAGAAAATGCAACCTCGCCGGAAGTCGCTAAGACGCTCAGCCCCAAGGTGGGCACCAACTGTCGTGGTACTAAGTCTGACAGTAAGAATAGGGGGTACGTATGGAGAGGCAAGGTCCTAGCTACGACAAGGTTGTACGCAAGCGTTTACGAGTTCAGGCCCCTCTTGGAGGAGGTAAAAGCCCTACGTCTCGGTGCCCAGAGGTGGTCGACTGGATTATGAGTATGTGTGTGTGTTACAGGGGGTGCAAACCCTTGTCCCAGAGGAGGGGGTGGCTTATATAGAGTTCGCCAGGACCCCAGCCATCTCCCGTTACAGAGGGTAGAATGTACATAAAGATTGAGGCGTTACTGGTAACGCCAGCCTTAAGTGCCTTTAATGACCTTAAAGACTACGGAGTGAATGCTCGCCCGTTGCTGTTCTAAGTGACTTCTGGTCTTCAGTAGGTTGAGTGGTTTCTTGTATGGTCGAGTGATTGACTGGTCGTGTGACTTCGGGAAGGAGGGGTATCCAAGTGGTTCGTTGGTCGAGTGGATTTCACTTGACACCTTTACTGGGTACCCTTAGTTGTCTCTTGAGCTTCTTTGCTTCTAGGGTAGTGACCTTAGGTAGGGCGTATAGGTCAGGCCTGTGACCCTACCCTAGGTCTGTATCCTCATCACGCCACCCCCTTGTGGGCTGCCTTGCCTCTCCCATATGGCCCATTACTTCCCCCGGGAGGTTCCGGTAACCCCCCGGTACTCCGATAAATACTTGAAACACTTCGGAACAATTCTGGTGTCCGAATACTATTGCCCAATATATCAATCTTTACCTCTCGACTATTTTGAGACTCCTCGTCATGTCCATTGTCCAGGACTCCGAACAATCTTCAGTCACCAAAACACATAACTCATATAATACATATCGTCATCGAATGTTAAGCGTACAGACCCTACGGGTTCGAGAACTATGTAGACATGACCGAGACACTTCTCTGGTCAATAACCAATAGCGGAACCTGGATGCTCATATTGGTTCCCACATATTCTACGAAGATCTTTATCGGTCGAACCGCAATGTCAACATACGTTATTCTCTTTGTCATTGGTATGTTACTTGCCCGAGATTCGATCGTCGGTATCTTCATACCTAGTTCAATCTCATTAACGGCAAGTCTCTTTACTCGTTCCATAATGCATCATCCCGCAACTAACTCATTAGTCACATTGCTTGCAAGGCTTCATATGATGTGCATTACCGAGAGGGCCTAGAGATACTTCCCTGGTACTCGGAGTGACAAATCCTAATCTCGATCTATGACAACCCAACAAACACCTTTGGAGATACCTGTAGAGCATCTTTATAATCACCTAGTTACGTTGTGATGTTTGTTAGCACACATGGTATTCCTCCGGTGTCCGGGAGTTGCATAATCTCATAGTCAGAGGAATATGTATTTGACATGAAGAAAGCAGTAGCAATAAAATTGAACGATCATTATGCTAAGCTAACGGATGGGTCTTGTCCATCACATCATTCCACTAATGATGTGATCCCGTTCATCAAATGACAACTCATGTCCATGGCTAGGAAACTTAACCATCTTTGATCGACGAGCTAGTCTAGTAGAGGCATACTAGGGACACGGTGTTTTGTCTATGTATTCACACATGTATCAAGTTTCCGGTTAATACAATTCTAGCATGAATAATAAACATTTATCATGATATAAGGAAATATAAAATAACAACTTTATTATTGCCTCTAGGGAATATTTCTTTCAGTCTCCCACTTTCACTAGAGTCAATAATCTAGATTACATTTTCATGAATCTAACACCCATGGAGTCTTGGTGCTGATGATGTTTTGCTCGTGGAAGAGGCTTAGTCAACGGGTTTGCCACATTCAGAACCGTATGTATTTTGCAATTCTCTATGTATCCCTCCTCGACCAAATCTCAGATGGAGTTGAAGCGTCTCTTGATGTGTTTGATCTTTTTGTGAAATCTGGATTCCTTCGCCAAGGCAATTGCTCCAGTACTGTCACAAAAGATTTTCATTGGACCCGATGCACTAGGTATTACACCTAGATCGGATATGAACTCCTTCATTTGCTACTTCCGAAGCAGCTATGTACTCCGCTTCACACGTAGATCCCGCCACGACGCTTTCCTTGGAACTGCACCAACTAACATCTCCACCATTCAATATAAATACGTATCCGGTTTGTGACTTAGAGTCATCCGGATCAGTGTCAAAGCTAGCATCGACGTAACCATTTACCACGAGCTCTTTGTCACCTCCATAAACGAGAAACATATCCTTAGTCCTTTTCAGGTATTGATGTAGCACAGCGGCAGTAGGTATTTCCCTCAGATATGAAACCAAGGTTATCGAACCAGTAGGAGAACCAAGCAACACAACGTAAACAACCCCTGCACACAAAGAACAACACCTCGCAACCCGACGTGTTAAAGGGGTTGTCAATCCCTTTCGGGGTACGACGCCTCAAGATAGGCAAAGGACGTGAGGTAAATTTGTAGTAGATTGATAGATCGAACGTCAAATAAAATAAATAAGAATAAATTGCAGCAAGGTATTTTTGTATTTTTGGTTTAATAGATCTGAAAATAAACGCAAGGAAAAAACTAGATCGCAAGGCAAATATGATGAAAAGAGACCCGGGGGCCGTAGGTTTCACTAGTGGCTTCTCTCGAGAAAAATAGCAAATGGTGGGAAAACAATTACTGTTGGGCATTTGATAGAACTTCAAATAATCATGACGACATCCAGGCAATGATCATTATATAGGCATCACGTCCAAGATTAGTAGACCGACTCCTGCCTACATCTACTACTATTCCTCCACACATCGACTGCTATCCAGCATGCATGTAGTGTATTAAGTTCATGAGAAAATGGAGTAATGCAATAAGAACGATGACATGATGTAGACGAGATCCGTTTATCTATTGCGGCAGATATAGATCTCATCTTGTTATCCTTAGTAGCAACGATACATACATGTCGGTTCCCTTTCTGTCACTGGGATCAAGCACCGTAAGATCGAACCCACTACAAAGCACCTCTTCCCATTGCAAGATAAATAGATCAAGTTGGCCAAACAAAACCCAAATATCGGAGAATAAATACGAGGCTATAAGCAATCATGCATATAAGAGATCAAAGAAGACTCAAATAACTTTCATGGATAAAAACATAGATCTGATCATAAACTCAAAGTTCATCGGATCCCAACAAACACACCGCCAAGAGATTTACATCATATGGATCTCCAAGAGACCATTGTATTGATAATCAAGAGAGAGAGAGAGAGAGAGAGGAAGACATCTAGCTACTAACTACGGACCCGTAGGTCTACAAAGAACTACTCACGCATCATCGAAGAGGCACCAATGGAAGTGGTGAACCCCTCCGTGATGGTGTCTAGATTGGATCTGGTGGTTCTGGACTCTGCGGCGGCTGGATGAATATTTCGTCGCCTCCCCTAGGGTTTCTGGAATATTGGGGTTTTTATAGAGCAAAGAGGCGGTCCGGGGGGCACCCGAGGTGGGCACAACCCACCAGGGCGCGCCTGGGCCTCCTAGCGTGCCCTGGTGGGTTGTCCCCTCCTCGGGACTCCCCCCAGGTGCAACTAGGGCCCAACTTCTTCCTTTTGGTCCATAAAAAATCATCGTAAAGTTGTGTGGCATTTGGACTCCGTCTGATATTGATTTCCTGCGATGCAAAAAAAAAACAGCAACTGGCACTTGGCACTATGTCAATAGGTTAGTACCAAAAAATGATATAAAATGACTATAAAATGATTGTAAAACATCCAAGAATGATAATATAACAGCATGGAACAATCAAAAATTATAGATACGCTGGAGACGTATCAGCATCCCCAAGCTTAATTCTTGCTCGTCCTCGAGTAGGTAAATGATAAAAACAGAATTTTTTGATGTGGAATGCTGCCTAACATGTTCATCACATTATTTTCTTTGTAGCATGGACATATGGACTTTTATATGATTCAAAGCAATAGTCTAGTTTTGACATGAAGACTTTAATACTCAAGCATACCAACAAGCAATCATGTCTTTCAAAATATCAACACTAAAGCAAGTTATCCCTAGCCCATCATGCTCAATCATTGATCCATTCATGAAACACACTCGAATATTAGCTACACCCAATGCTCAAATACGATCATAGTGCCCCTTAGTTGGTGCTTTATAAGAGAAGATGGAGACTCAAATTCAAAATAACAATTGTGTAAGTAAAAGAAAGTCCCTTCGCGGAGGGAAGTGTGATTTGTAGAGGTGCCAGAGCTCAAAGCTTAAATTGAGAGATAAAATTATTTTTGAGAGGCATACTTTCCTACCAACGAAAACGACTTGGAGCATCCCAACACTTTCCATGCTAGATACATCATAGGCGGTTCCCAAACAGAAAATAAAGTTTATTCCTTTTTCCACCATAACTTTCACTTTCCATGGCTAGCCGTATCCACAGGTGCCTTCCATACCAACACTTTCCAAGGAATTTATTATTTGACAACATAAAGTAAATTCATTTTTAATTTCGGGACTGGGCATCCCTAATACCTTTTCCGTACTCTCGTGCAATGACAAGTGAATAAACACTCATCGTGAGAATAACAGATCCAGCATGGAAAATATTGGCTACCCTTTACCGCCTCGCGAGTAGTAGAGCACACAAAAGAGAAATTTATTTTGAACATTAGAGATGGCACATGCAAATTTGCTTATAATGGCATAGAAATACCGCATATAGGTACGTATAGTGGACTCATATGGCAAAACTGGTTTGAAGGGTTTTGTATGCACAAGTAGTGATCATACTTAGTGCAAAATGAAGGCTAGCAAAAATATTGAGAAGCGACCAACCAAAAAGCAAAATATCTCGTACCCAAGCATTAAGCATAAGTAACATCGAATAATGCACCATAAGTAGGATATAAATTTCATTGCATAACTATTGACTTTCGTGCTTGCATAGGGAATCACAAACCTTAACATCAATATTCTTACTAAAGCACAATTACTCATCAACATGACTCACATATCATATCATCATATCTGAAAACCATTACTAAGAATCAAGTTTATTTTGTCCAATGATCTTCATGAAAGTTTTTATTATATCCTCCTTGGATATCTATCACTTTGGAACTATTTTCATATGTTGCTTTTGGTAAGCTCAAACAAATATAAGTGAAGATCATGGGCACAATTTTTTTCTTTCTCTAAAATTAATCTAAGTGAAGCAAGAGAGAATTTCTTCAAAATTTACTAACTCCCAAATAAATCTAAGTGAAGCATGAGAGCATTTCTTCAAAATTAACAAAGCACACGTTGCTAAAAAAGATATAAGTGAAGCACTAGAGCAAGTCCATTGCTCATAAAAATTTAAGTGAAGCATAGAGAGCAAGCATAGCATAATTTTTGGCTCTCTAAAAAGGGTGTGTCCAGAAAGGATTCGACATTTAAAACACAAAGCAAAACAAGCAAAGACTCATATCATACAAGATGCTCCAAGCAAAACTCATATCATGTGACGAATAAAAATATAGTTTCAAGTAAAATACCGATGGTTGTTAGAAGAGAGCGAGGATGCCACTCGGGGGCATCCCCAAGCTTAGTTGCTTGCTACTTCTTTGAATATTATCTTGGGGTGCCTCGGGCATCCCCATGCTTAGCCTTTTGCTTATCGTTATTCCTTCATCCATCGTAAGATAACCCAAAACTTGAAAACTTCAATCACACAAAACTCAAACAAAACCTTTGTGAGATCCGTTAGTATAAGAAACCAAACCACTATTATAAGTACTGTAGCAAACCTATTCTTATTTCTTTTGAATTATATCTACTGTATTCCAACT
This sequence comes from Aegilops tauschii subsp. strangulata, assembly GCF_002575655.3. Lineage (NCBI taxonomy): Eukaryota > Viridiplantae > Streptophyta > Magnoliopsida > Poales > Poaceae > Aegilops > Aegilops tauschii. The sequence goes on along the minus strand of NC_053041.3, from coordinate 552,702,523 downwards.
TTTCTATGGCAAAAACTCATTCAAGAAAACCATAGAATCATCAAAACAAGCACACAACGCAAAGAAAACAGAATCTGTCAAAAACAGAAAAGTCTGTAGCAATCTGAAAACTTCGAATACTTTTGTAACTCCAAAAATTATGAAATAAATTGGTGGACGTGAGGAATTTGTCTATTAGTCCTCTGAAAAAATAATCTACTTAAAATCACTCTTATTTTAAAAAATGACAATGAATCTCGTGAGCGCAAAAGTTTCTGTTTTTCAGCAAGATCAAATAAACTTTCACCCAGGTCTTCCCAAAGGCATTGCTTGGCACAAACACTAACTAAAACACAAAAAACACAATAATAACAGTATCATAATTGTGCTCACACTCAAGAATAGAAATCAAAAAGCAAAAATAATTTTTATTCATTGGGTTGCCTCCCAACAAGCGCTATCGTTTTACGCCCCTAGCTAGGCATAATGCGTAGGATCTAAGTTTTGTCATCTTTGGTTCTAGATCCATAAGATGCCCTCATGATTGATTCATATGGTGGACTAATTTTTGTTCTAGGGAAGTGTTCCATTCCCTTCCTTAGTGGAAATTGAAATTTAATATTGCCTTCATATCAATGACGGCACCAATAGTACGCAAAAACGGTCTACCAAGAATAATTGGACAAGGCGGATTGCAATCTATATCAAGAACAATAAAATCTATGGGCACATAATTCCTATTTGCAAGAATAAGAACATAATTAATCCTTCCCATAGGTTTTTTAATAGTAGAATCCACTAAGTGCAAATTTAAAGAGCATTCTTCAATATCGGTAAGACCAAGCACATCACATAAATATTTCGGAATTGTAGAAACACTAGCACCCAAGTCACACAAAGCAAAACACTCATAATTTTTGATCTTGACTTTGATAGTAGGTTCCCATTCATCATGCAATTTTCTAGGAATTGAAACTTCTAATTCCAAATTTTCTTCAAAAGCTTTCATCATGGCATGAACAATATGTTTAGTAAAAGCTTTATTTGTTCATAGGCATGGGGTGAATTTATCATGGATTGCAACAAATAAATACAATCAACCAAAGATCAACTATCATAATTAAAGTCTTTGTAAACCAAAATAGTGGGCACATCACTAGTTAAAGTCTTGACCTCTTCAAATCCACTTTTATCAATTTTTTCAACAAGATTTTCACCCTTCGAATCATAGGGACGCCTTCTACCTAAAGTTGACTCTTCTCCAGTCCATTTTTCATCTATCTTAATTTTAATAAACAAGGAATCAATAGAAGAAACACCAATCATTTTAAGATCTTCATCACATTGCGAAATAAATCACTAGAAAATGCTTTTTCTAAAAATTCTCTTTTAGCTCTAAGCATAGCGGTTCTTTTCTTACTTTCATCCATAGAAACATAAATAGCTTTAATTGATTCATCTACTTTAGGCACAAAAATTTTCGTCTTGAGATTTTCCACATCATGAGCAATTCTATCAACACTTCTAAACAAATCTTCAATCTTATTCAACTTTTCTTCTATGGAAGTGTTGAAAACCTTTTGTGTGTTGATAAATTCTTTAATATTATTATCAAAATTAGAGGTATTCCTATTATTATTGTAAGATTGATTTCCATAGGAATTACCATAATTATTAGAGGAATTACTAGGAAAAGGCCTTGGATTAAAATTACCTCTATAAGCATTGTTGTTGAAATTATTGTGAGAAATAAAATTCACATCTATGGCATCACTATTTTGCTCAATCAAAGTAGACGAAGGCATATCATTAAAATCAATAGGAGCACTTTTACTAGCAACCAATTTCATAAGAGCATCAACTTTTTCACTCAAAGAGGAAATTTCTTCAACCGAATTAACTTTTTTACTAGTAGGAGCCCTCTCGGTATGCCATTGTGAATAATTTGCCATAATATTATCAAGCAATTTGGTGGCTTCACCCAAGGTAATTTCCATAAAAGTACCACCCACGGCGGAATCTAAAAGATTACGAGAAACGAAATTCAACCCCGCATAAAACTTTTGTATGATCATCCAAAGATTTAACCCATGAGTTGGGCAATTCCTTAGCATCATTTTCATCCTTTCCCAAGATTGTGCAACATGCTCATGTTCAAGTTGTTGAAATTCATGATCTGGGTTCTATGGGAAATAATTTTTGCGGGAGGAAAATACTTAGTGATAAAAGCATCTTTGCACTTATTCCAAGAATCCATACTATTGGGAGGAAAAGAAGAGAACCAATTTTTTGCAGAATCACACAAAGAAAACGGAAATAATTTCATCTTAACCACATCATTGTCCACATCTTTTTTTTTGCATATCACATAATTCCACAAAGCTATTAAGATGGGACGTGGCATCCTCATTAGGAGTACCGGAAAATTGGTCTTTCATAACAAGATTCAACAAAGCAGTACTAATATCACAAGTCTACTACTAGTGGCGGGAGGAGTGAGGGAGTCCTGGACTAAGGGGTCATCGGGCGTCCGGGCTATGTGATATGGGCCGGACTAATGGGCCGTGAAGATATGAGATTAAAGACCTTTTGCCGTGTCCGGATGGGACTCTCCTTTGCGTGGATGGCAAGCTTGGCATTCGGATCATGCATCTTTCTTTCTCTGTAAACCGACTCTGTACAACCCTATATCCCTCCAGTGTCTATATAAACCGGAGGGTTTAGTCCGTAGGGCAAGAACAATCATACAGGCTAGACATCTAGGGTTTAGCCATCACGATCTCGAGGTAGATCAACTCTTGTAACCCCTATACTCATCAAAGTCAATCAAGCAGGAAGTAGGGTATTACCTTCATTAAGAGGGCCCGAACCTGGGTAAACATCGCGTCCCCTGCCTCCTTGTTACCTTCGATCCTGAGATGCATAGTTCGGGACCCCCTACCCGAGATCTGCCGGTTTTGACACTGACATTGGTGCTTTCATTGAGAGTTCCACTGTGTCGTCACCAGAAGGCTCGATGGCTCCATCAATCATCCACAACGATACCGCCCTGAGGGAGACTTTTCTCCCCGGCCAAATCTTCATATTCGGCGGCTTCGCACTGCGTGCCAATTTGATTGGCCATCTAGAGCAGATCGATAGCTATGCCCTGATCATCACATCAGTTTTGGAAACCTAAATTATGTCGTTGATATCCGGGGAGACTTGATCCTCCAGGGGTTCGCGGCCTCAAACGCAGCTCCGGCCTTAGATCCGGAACACCTCACCGAGTCCGAAGACGGGAGTTTAGAGCCCGCCGGACTCTCCGCAGCCGTAGAGCTCAGCGCCAGAGATATGGAGGGAATCGTTTCACCGGCAGGACCAGAGTCATACCAGACTCCCTTCATCAACACAAAGCCGGACTCATCCCCAAACACCAGATCCGAACTTTTGAGGTTTGTGTTACGCGAGCTCGGCCAGGGAACTCCTATCCCGCCCTGCTCCATGGACTCTCGCTTCCCTGTCCAAACCTCACTCTTAAACGAGGCCCTAGACTTAATGCGATCTCTCGCCATTACAGAAGGATCGCTGCCAAAGTACGCCCAGCCCACACTAGGGGCTGAGGGCGGGGAATTTGCATCCCACCCACCACTCACTTTATAGCCACTGTCGATGACTTAACCGACATGCTCGATTAGGCCTCCAAAGACATCGACGGTATGGACAACAATGCCGAAGAGGAGCAAAGCCAAAACCCGCCGTTTACCGGACGCTGGAGGGCCACTTCCTCGTATGACGTATACATGGTGGACACACCCAAAGAAAATGACGCCGACAATGGGAAGAATCTAGAGGACAAGCATGCTGAAGCACCTCCGAAGCATCGACGTCAGCGGCGCAGATCAAAATCACGTCGCGAAAAAGACAGCAATACTGGCACCAAAGACAATAACACCCCGGAGAACGCCGAAGACCAAGACGCCCCGGTCAAGCCAACATCCGAACAGGATGATTGGGAAGAGGGGCAAGTCACCCCGACGATCCTATCGGGAATGAGGGCTCGGAGGATAGTAATTACCTACCGACCTTCGAAGAGGACGAGAGCCTTGGCAACGAAGATTTCATCGTGCCAGAGGAAACCCTCGAGCAAGAACGCTTTAAGCGCCAGCTAATAGCCACAGCAAGAAGTCTGAAAAAGAAGCGGCAGCAACTTCAAGCCGATCGGGATTTACTCAATGACAAATGGACCAATGTCCTGGCAGCCGAGGAATACGGCCTCGAGCGCCCAACTAAGAGTTACCCAAAGCACAGGTTGCTCTCCCAATTCGACGATGAGGTCCCAGAGCCTATACCGATAGTGCGTAACGCGGCTGATGGGCCTGACCGACCACCTCGTGGCCGGGACAGAGCGGCAACCCAAGCCGAACACCAGCCTGCGCCACCTTGCCCTAGAGGTAGAGAAACAGCGGTCGCAGGGTACACGCACGACCTGCGACAGGACCTGGACAATAGAGCCAGTCATACCAGATCAATTTATGGATCAAGGGGGCGTGCACCAGCGTGAGAAGACAGCCATCAGGCCTGGCGCGACAAAACACAACCTCACCCAGGCCAAAAATCGCATATGGACTCCATCCGAACTGCGTCGTGACGTAGCCCGATCCAGAGGAGCCGCACACCCCCTATGCTTCACCGATGAGGTAATGGAGCACCAGTTCCCAGAAGGGTTTAAACCCGTGAACATTGAATCATACGATGGCACAACAGATCCTGCAGTATGGATTGAAGACTTTCTTCTCCACATCCACATGGCCCGCGATGATGACTTGCATGCCATCAAGTACCTCCCCTAAAACTTAAGGGACCAGCATGGCATTGGCTGGACAGCCTCCTAGAAACTCTATTGGAAGCTGGGAAGACTTGGAGGACGCCTTCAGAGACAACTTCCAAGGTACCTACGTTCGGCCCCCAGACGCCGACGACCTTAGTCACATAATCCAGCAACCCAGTGAATCAGCCCGGAAGCTCTGGACGAGGTTCTTAATTAAAAAGAACCAGATTTTGGATTGTCCGGACGCTGAAGTCCTCACGGCCTTCAAACACAGCATCTGAGATGAGTGGCTCGCGCGACACCTCGTCCAAGAGAAGCCGAAGTCCATGGCAGCCCTCACCGCACTTATGACCCGCTTTTGCGCGGGAGAAGATAGCTGGCTAGCTCGTAGAAGCAATAGCACCAGCGTCCCAGGCACCTCCGAAGCTAGGGACGGCAATGGCAAGCCACGACGCGACAAGCACAAGCGTCAAAACAATACCGAAGACACGACGGTTAACGCGGGATTCAGTGGCTCCAAATCCGGACAGCGGAAGAAGCCATTCAAAGGAAACAAAGATGGTCCATCCAGTTCGGACAGAATACTTGATCGGCCTTGCCAGATTCAAGGCACCCCCGATAAACCTGCCAATCACACCAACATAAACTGTTGGGTCTTTAAACAGGCCGGCAAGCTCAATGCCAAACACAAGGGGAAAAGGCCGCCTAGCGAGGACGACGAAGAAGAGCCTCACCCACCGAACACAAGGGGCAGAAGAAATTTCCCCCCGAGGTCAAAACGGTGAATATGATCTATGCCACCCACATCCCCAAACGGGAGCGCAAGCATGCATTAAGGGACGTCTACGCCGTAGAGCCGGTCGCCCCAAAATTCAACCCATGGTCGGCTTGCCTGATCACCTTCGATCGAAAGGACCACCCGACTAGCATCCGTCATGGAGGTTCGGCAGCTCTGGTCCTCGACCCAATCATAGATGGATTCCACCTCACGCGAGTCCTCCTGGACGGTGGCAGTAGCCTTAACCTACTCTACCAGGACACCGTCCACAAAATGGGCATCGATCCGTCAAGGATCAAGCCCACTAAAACTTCCTTTAAAGGGGTAATACCTGGCGTAGAGGCCCGTTGCTCGGGCTCAATAACATTGGAAGTTGTCCTCGGCTCGCCCGACAACTTCCGCAGTGAGGACTTGATCTTCGTTATCGTACCCTTCCGAAGTGGCTATCACGCACTGCTCGGCCGGACCGCTTTTGCTCCATTCAACGCGGTGCCGCACTATTTAAAGCTCAAGATGCCCGGTCCACGCAGCATCATAACGGTCAACGGAAACACGGAACGCTCCCTCCGCACCGAGGAGCACACCGCGGCTCTCGCAGCCAAAGTACAGAGTGGCCCCCTCAAGCCGCACACCTCATCGGCCATCAAGCCGCCAGACTTTGCTAAAAAAGTCCGGTCAGACCCACAAGCTGACGGCTCGGTACCTCCAGAGCTAGACTAGCAGTTTCGCCTCCGTCGATCGCCGTGCACAGCCGCGGAATTCGTACCGTGCATGCATCATTACGCACTCAAAATACCTTGGGCATCAACGGAGGCACAATACGAACATGTCCATAGTATGGTTCGACCCTGTATGACCTGTCACCTTTCTTTGACTATTTTTCTCTCCTACCATAGGTGCATTCGAACCTATATATCCTACGGACTTACAAGGACTCTCTTCGAGCCCGGTTTCGTGCGGATAACCGAAAACCATTCCTTTCAAGGAACCCCTCTCTACAAGGCAAAAGCGGCGCAGACGTGCGGCAGGATATCCAAAGAACTCTTCGGACCAAACCTTATTTAAATGACCTGTACTAAGCTTTCCTCCTTATTATCAGACCCCTGGCATGTAAAATGACTTTTATGCTTATGGTACCCTCTGTAAGATCACGTTTTGATGTATCAAATCGGATCCTAGTAGGGACAATCTTTCGGTATCAACTTTATTCATAAAAATATATTCCGTCTCCCCAGTTTTCTCACTCACATACCCCGACACCTATTGCCAGGGGCTCCATACGGCCACATATGTATCGCCAAACAAAAGCCCGAACAACTCTGCAGCACACTTCCGCGTCCCGAACTTGGCATTATATGCATCAGCTCCGAATCATGTCTTTGGTCAATAGTTGGGTTGCCCGGCTCCTGTGTTTTCTACCTTACGTTCCGATTGTTCGACTAGGGTAGTAAAGGGAGAACTACTGCGATTGTGTTTCTGGTTCGTCCGGTCAAGCACCTCAGTAGAGAAAGCCGAAAACTGACTGTCATGATGCGGCGAGAGCTGGTCAGCGGCTCGGTGACTTACTAAATCTTTAACGATTTTTCCCGTATTAAACGAAGGACTGTTTGTCCAGTCATATGCGTAATGCATCCGCATTCGGATAGTAGCATACGTACCAGGGGCTATTTTATAGCCCCATCGTCAAACTCCTATGGCTAAGTGAGAGCGGTAAAGCCGTATAGTCCGATTGCCTGGTTCACCGCACTGACACCTCCGTCACGGACCAAGACGTTGGGTCAAGAGTGCTCATGTGCTATTCCGAACACCCCCGTAGCATCTACGTGGGGGCCGAAGCCGACGACTGGAAAACTCTCGGGCATATAAGAACGGCCGCACAGGAGGAAAGAAACTTCAGATAATGCAACAAATATATTACAAAGCCTTAATATAATAAACACGTCCGGGTTGTTCGGATACATTCAATCGAATATAATGTCCTTCAAACATTGACCCTCTATCAAGCAAGCACCCTCTAAGACGTCGTCTAAATATCGCTCCGGCGTGCGGTGATCCTTGCCTTCGGGGGGACCCTCAACTGCAATAACGACGACCTTCATCTTTGCCCAATGCACCTTGACGCGGGCGAAGGCCATCGGCGCACCTTCTATGCACACCGACCGGTTGATTGCGTCGATTCGGGACACGACATCGAGGAGTCGCCGCACTAGGCCAAAATAGCTGCTCGGAACGGGTTCGGCCAGCCACAGCCGGAGTATAACCTCCTTCATGGTCGCTCCGGACATTTTATGCAACTCGGCTCACTGCGCCATCTGGTCATTCAGCAGGGTCGAACGCTCCTGCATCACGAATTGCGACCAGAACAGCTTCTCCGTCGCATGCCCCTCCTGGGCTCGGTAGAATTGCGCAGCGTCAGCGGCGCTCTTCGGAAGATCCGCAAAGGCGTCTGGAGAACTCCATAGTCGATTAAGTAAGGCATACTGTTGATCGCCAAACTTAGACTGTAAAAGAAAAAGGGCTTACCAGCCGCTATCTGTCTGGCATGTCGGAGCTCCTCGCGAGCCGCTCGGGATTCGGACCTCGCCTCTTAGGCGTCCTGAAGGGCCTTGGCGAGTTCAGCCGCCTTAGCTTTATTCTCCTCCTCGAGGAGCTCGCACTTGCGAGTTGCGTCCTTCAGCTCTTGTTCAACCTTGGATACCCGCTCCTCGAACTGGCACCGGGTGGCCTGTTCGGCCTTCAAATCGGCAGCCCCTTTATCAGCGGCCGCATCGCTCACCCTCGCCTGCTCCTTCACGCGGGCAAGGTCACTCCTGAGGGTCTCGACCTCAGCAGTGTCATATGCAATTATGCATATAGCAGCGCGTAAAGCTTCAACTTAGCATTTGCAAACTAATTCAATTGTGTATGGAGCACTTGAAACATACCTTGCGCCTCGTCGAGCCGCTTGTTGATCCGGACATTATGCCCGTCGACCAGCTGCAGTTTCCGCTTCGGAAACTTCGGCGGCCTGAGCGGTCGCCGCTAACAGTGAAGCCTGACATTTATCAAAAAAGATAAGTATGTTATTTCCTGTGGATACCTATAGACCCTCTGTTCGCCCTCCTTAATCAGTCAAACAGAGTCTCAGGGGCTACTATCTATATAGAGGCGGATTTTTTTTATGGAAAGCAGCTAAAAGACATTACATCGCATACCTTGAAGCCTGTTAGTAGGCTCATGAAGGCTTCATTCAGTCCACTCTTAGCGGACTAAACCTTTTCAACCACCGCACCCATCAAGGTACGGTGCTCCTCCAAGATAGACACACTTTGCAGAGCGTCCATCAGCATGTTCGGCGCCTCTGCATTAATAGAGGTCGCCGTTGGAATAGCCGTCTCCCACTCCTGCGGAGGGGGCTGCTGATTCGGTTCTGGAGCCGTTGATGTCTCCGGAACAGTATCCGGACGGAGGTTGGATAATTCATGACCCTCGTCACCGATCTCCATGAGGGTTGCGCCCCCCATGTTCTCGGCAGCCAAGCCATTATCCCCTGGCGCCGTCTTGGTCCCCTCCCGCACTTCTCCGGAGCCTGGAGAAATCCTTTGGGACAACACCTCGGTGTCATCCGCCCTAGGAGGCGGGGAAGCTTGTGGAGGCGTCTCGCTCTCCATCTTCTCCGGAGAGAGATCCCCCGATGACGATGATTCTTCAGGGATGTCACGGGCCGGACTGAAACATGAAATTCGGTATTATACTCATAATCTATAAAAATATTAGATGTACGTAAGGCATCTTGAGGTACTTACGATTCGGCAAGGGGCTTGGCTCGGGGGCGGTGCCTAGGGACAGCTTCGGCGCCCAAATCCAAATCATCCGAGAGGGATGTCTTCCCCCTCTTGGATGCCCCCTCCTCCGTATCTATGGAGGCCGCCCTCTTTTTCCCTATGGGAGGAGGTTTCTCTTCTCCCTCCTCCTCCTCCTCTTCCTCCTCGTCCTTGTCTTCGTCTCCCTCGTGAGAGGAAGGAGCCTCGGTTCCTCCGGACACGGCGCCCGAAGTTTCTTCGTGAGGGAGGCCCTCTTCGGCCTCCTTGTTCTTCTTCGTCTTGCCCTTCTTTGCCGGTGCCTGGTAGGGCACCGGGACCAGCATCTTCATCAACAGAGGCTCGGCCGGGTTTCGAGGAGCTGGGTCGGACACTTAATCCGCTCTGCCTTCTTTACCCAGTCCTATTTAGGAGATGGAATTTTCAGGACTCCTCCCTAAAATTGACAAGCTAAATAATGTTCGGAGATATGATACTTACGGGGGATGCCGGATTGTTCCTATCTAGGCCAGTGTCGTCAGACGTCCTTGGCCACGTTTTCTGCTTCTTGAAAAGCAGCTTCCAGATCCCTTTGTGCGTCGTGCCAAAGAATCGTTGCAGAGTCCGAGGCCCCTCCGGATTAAACTCCCACATTTTGAGAGGCCATCGTTGGCTAGGGAGAGCTCGGCGGATGAGCATCACTTGAATCACATCATCAAGGGTGATGTCCTTTTTTATCATGCTCTTAATACGCTTCTGCAGTGTCGACACCTCGTCAAGAGATCACCAATCTAGACCCTTGTTGGTCCAGGATGCGAGCCGCAATGGAGGTCCAGATCTGAAGGCGGGAGCAGCGGCGCACTTGGTGCCGCGGGGTTCGGTGATGTAGAACCACTCCTGTTGCCACACCTTGACAGTATCCACAAATCTTCGTTTGGGCCCGGTAACATGGTTATTCTCTTTGTCATCGGTATGTTACTTGCCCGAGTTTCGATCGTCGGTATCTTCATACCTAGTTCAATCTCATTAACGGCAAGTCTCTTTACTCGTTCCATAATGCATCATCCCGCAACTAACTCATTAGTCACATTGCTTGCAAGGCTTCATATGATGTGCATTACCGAGAGGGCCCAGAGATACCTCCCTGATACTCGGAGTGACAAATCCTAATCTCGATCTATGACAACCCAACAAACACCTTCGGAGATACCTGTAGAGCATCTTTATAATCACCTAGTTACGTTGTGATGTTTGTTAGCACACATGGTATTCCTCCGGTGTCCGGGAGTTGCATAATCTCATAGTCAGAGGAATATGTATTTGACATGAAGAAAGCAGTAGCAATAAAATTGAACGATCATTATGCTAAGCTAACGGATGGGTCTTGTCCATCACATCATTCCACTAATGATGTGATCCCGTTCATCAAATGACAACTCATGTCCATGGCTAGGAAACTTAACCATCTTTGATCAACGAGCTAGTCTAGTAGAGGCATACTAGGGACATAGTGTTTTGTCTATGTATTCACACATGTATCAAGTTTCCGGTTAATACAATTCTAGCATGAATAATAAACATTTATCATGATATAAGGAAATATAAAATAACAACTTTATTATTGCCTCTAGGGCATATTTCCTTCAGTCTCCCACTTTGACTAGAGTCAATAATCTAGATTACATTTTCATGAATCTAACACCCATGGAGTCTTGGTGCTGATGATGTTTTGCTCGTGGAAGAGGCTTAGTCAACGGGTCTGCCACATTCAGAACCGTATGTATTTTGCAATTCTCTATGTATCCCTCCTTGACCAAATCTCAGATGGAGTTGAAGCGTCTCTTGATGTGTTTGATCTTTTTGTGAAATCTGGATTCCTTCGCCAAGGCAATTGCTCCAGTACTGTCACAAAAGATTTTCATTGGACCGATGCACTAGGTATTACACCTAGATCGGATATGAACTCCTTCATTTGCTACTTCCGAAGCAGCTATGTACTCCGCTTCACACGTAGATCCCGCCACGACGCTTTCCTTGGAACTGCACCAACTAACATCTCCACCATTCAATATAAATACGTATCCGGTTTGTGACTTAGAGTCATCCGGATCAGTGTCAAAGCTAGCATCGACGTAACCATTTACCACGAGCTCTTTGTCACCTCCATAAACGAGAAACATATCCTTAGTCCTTTTCAGGTATTGATGTAGCACAGCGGCAGTAGGTATTTCCCTCAGATATGAAACCAAGGTTATCGAACCAGTAGGAGAACCAAGCAACACAACGTAAACAACCCCTGCACACAAAGAACAACACCTCGCAACCCGACGTGTTAAAGGGGTTGTCAATCCCTTTCGGGGTATGGCGCCTCAAGATAGGCAAAGGACGTGAGGTAAATTTGTAGTAGATTGATAGATCGAACGTCAAATAAAATAAATAAGAATAAATTGTAGCAAGGTATTTTTGGTTTAATAGATCTGAAAATAAACGCAAGGAAAAAACTAGATCGCAAGGCAAATATGATGAAAAGAGACCCGGGGGCCGTAGGTTTCACTAGTGGCTTCTCTCGAGAAAAATAGCAAATGGTGGGAAAACAATTACTGTTGGGCATTTGATAGAACTTCAAATAATCATGACGATATCCAGGCAATGATCATTGTATAGGCATCACGTCCAAGATTAGTAGACCGACTCCTGCCTACATCTACTACTATTACTCCACACATCGACTGCTATCCAGCATGCATGTAGTGTATTAAGTTCATGAGAAAATGGAGTAATGCAATAAGAACGATGACATGATGTAGACGAGATCCATTTATCTATTGCGGCAGATATAGATCTCATCTTGTTATCCTTAGTAGCAACGATACATACATGTCGGTTCCCTTTCTGTCACTGGGATCAAGCACCGTAAGATCGAACCCACTACAAAGCACCTCTTCCCATTGCAAGATAAATAGATCAAGTTGGCCAAACAAAACCCAAATATCGGAGAATAAATACGAGGCTATAAGCAATCATGCATATAAGAGATCAAAGAAGACTCAAATAACTTTCATGGATAGAAACATAGATCTGATCATAAACTCAAAGTTCATCGGATCCCAACAAACACACCGCCAAAAGATTTACATCATATGGATCTCCAAGAGACCATTGTATTGATAATCAAGAGAGAGAGAGAGAGAGGAAGCCATCTAGCTACTAACTACGGACCCGTAGGTCTACAAAGAACTACTCACGCATCATCGAAGAGGCACCAATGGAAGTGGTGAACCCCTCCGTGATGATGTCTAGATTGGATCTGGTGGTTCTGGACTCTGCGGCGGCTGGATGAATATTTCGTCGCCTCCCCTAGGGTTTCTGGAATATTGGGGTTTTTATAGAGCAAAGAGGCGGTCCGGGGGGCACCCGAGGTGGGCACGACCCACCATTGTGCGCCTGGGCCTCCTAGCGTGCCCTGGTGGGTTGTCCCCTCCTCGGGACTCCCCCCAGGTGCAACCAGGGCCCAACTTCTTCCTTTTGGTCCATAAAAAATCATCGTAAAGTTGTGTGGCATTTGGACTCCGTCTAATGTTGATTTCCTGCGATGCAAAAAACAGAAAATAGCAACTGGCACTTGGCACTATGTCAATAGGTTAGTACCAAAAAATGATATAAAATGACTATAAAATGATTGTAAAACATCCAAGAATGATAATATAACAGCATGGAACAATCAAAAATTATAGATACGCTGGAGACGTATCAGCATCCCTAAGCTTAATTCTTGCTTGTCCTCAAGTAGGTAAATGATAAAAACAGAATTTTTTGATGTGGAATGCTGCCTAACATGTTCATCACATTCTTTTCTTTATAGCATGGACATATGGACTTCTATATGATTCAAAGCAATAGTCTAGTTTTGACATGAAGACTTTAATACTCAAGCATACCAACAAGCAATCATGTCTTTCAAAATATCAACACTAAAGCAAGTTATCCCTAGCCCATCATGCTTAATCATTGATCCATTCATGAAACACACTCGAATATTAGCTACACCGAATTCTCAAATACGATCATAGTGCCCCTTAGTTGGTGCTTTATAAGAGAAGATGGAGACTCAAATTCAAAATAACAATTGCGTAAGTAAAAGAAAGTCCCTTCGCGGAGGGAAGTAGTGATTTGTAGAGGTGCCAGAGCTCAAAGCTTAAATTGAGAGATAAAATTATTTTTGAGAGGCATACTTTCCTACCAACGAAAACGACTTGGAGCATCCTAACACTTTCCATGCTAGATACATCATAGGGGGTTCCCAAACAGAAAATAAAGTTTATTCCTTTTTCCACCATAACTTTCACTTTCCATGGCTAGCCGTATCCACAGGTGCCTTCCATAACAACACTTTCCAAGGAATTTATTATTTGACAACGTAAAGTAAATTCATTTTTAATTTCGGGACTGGGCATCCCTAATACCTTTGCCGTACTCTCGTGCAATGACAAGTGAATAAACGCTCATCATGAGAATAACACATCCAGCATGGAAAATATTGGCTACCCTTTACCGCCTCGCGAGTAGTAGAGCACACAAAAGAGAAATTTATTTTGAACATTAGAGATGGCACATGCAAATTTGCTTAGAATGGCATAGAAATACCGCATATAGGTAGATATAGTGGACTCATATGGCAAAACTGGTTTGAAGGGTTTTGTATGCACAAGTAGTGATCATACTTAGTGCAAAATGAAGGCTAGCAAAAAGATTGAGAAGCGACCAACCAAAAAGCAAAATATCTCGTACCCAAGCATTAAGCATAAGTAACATCGAATAATGCACCATAAGTAGAATATAAATTTCATTGCATAACTATTGACTTTCGTGCTTGCATAGGGAATCACAAACCTTAACATCAATATTCTTACTAAAGCACAATTACTCATCAACATGACTCACATATCAAATCATCATATCTGAAAACCATTACTAAGAATCATGTTTATTTTGTCCAATGATCTTCATGAAAGTTTTTATTATATCCTCCTTGGATATCTATCACTTTGGAACTATTTTCATATGTTGCTTTTGGTAAGCTCAAACAAATATAAGTGAAGATCATGGGCACAATTTTTTTCTTTCTCTAAAATTAATCTAAGTGAAGCAAGAGAGAATTTCTTCAAAATTTACTAACTCCCAAATAAATCTAAGTGAAGCATGAGAGAATTTCTTCAAAATTAACAAAGCACACGTGCTGAAAAAGATATAAGTGAAGCACTAGAGCAAGTCCATTGCTCATAAAAATTTAAGTGAAGCATAGAGAGCAAGCATAGCATAATTTTTGGCTCTCTAAAAAGGGTGTGTCCAGAAAGGATTCGACATTTAAAACACAAAGCAAAACAAGCAAAGACTCATATCATACAAGACGCTCCTAGCAAAACTCATATCATGTGACGAATAAAAATATAGTTTCAAGTAAAATACCGATGGTTGTTAGAAGAGAGCGGGGATGCCACTCGGGGGCATCCCCAAGCTTAGTTGCTTGCTACTTCTTTGAATATTATCTTGGGGTGCCTCGGGCATCCCCAAGCTTAGCCTTTTGCTTATCGTTATTCCTTCATCCATAGTAAGATAACCCAAAACTTGAAAACTTCAATCACACAAAACTCAGACAAAACCTTCGTGAGATCCGTTAGTATAAGAAACCAAACCACTATTATAAGTACTGTAGCAAACCTATTCTTATTTCTTTTGAATTATATCTACCGTATTCCAACTTTTATATGGCAAAAACTCATTCAAGAAAACCATAGAATCATCAAAACAAGCACACAACGCAAAGAAAACAGAATCTGTCAAAAACAGAACAATCTGTAGCAATCTGAAGATTTCGAATACTTTTGTAACTCCAAAAATTATGAAATAAATTGGTGGACGTGAGGAATTTGTCTATTAGTCCTCTGAAAAAACAATCTACTTAAAATCACTCTTATTTTAAAAAATGACAATGAATCTCGTGAGCGCAAAAGTTTCTGTTTTTCAGCAAGATCAAATAAACTTTCACCCAGGTCTTCCCAAAGGCATTGCTTGGCACAAACACTAATTAAAACACAAAAAACACAATAATAACAGTATCATAATTGTGCACACACTCAAGAATAGAAATCAAAAAGCAAAAATAAATTTTATTCATTGGGTTGCCTCCCAACAAGCGCTATCGTTTTACGCCCCTAGCTAGGCATAATGCGTAGGATCTAAGTTTTGTCATATTTGGTTCTAGATCCATAAGATGCCCTCATGATTGATTCGTATGGTGGCCTAATTCTTGTTCTAGGGAAGTGTTCCATTCCCTTCCTTAGTGGAAATTGAAATTTAATATTGCCTTCTTTCATATCAATGACGACACCAATAGTACGCAAAAACGGTCTACCAAGAATAATTGGACAAGGCGGATTGCAATCTATATCAAGAACAATAAAATCTATGGGCACATAATTCCTATTTGCAAGAATAAGAACATAATTAATCCTTCCCATAGGTTTTTTAATAGTAGAATCCACTAAGTGCAAATTTAAAGAGCCTTCTTCAATATCGGTAAGACCAAGCACATCACATAAATATTTCGGAATTGTAGAAACACTAGCACCCAAGTCACACAAAGAAAAACACTCATAATTTTTGATCTTGACTTTGATAGTAGGTTCCCATTCATCATGCAATTTTCTAGGAATTGAAACTTCTAATTCCAATTTTTCTTCAAAAGCTTTCATCATGGCATGAACAATATGTTTAGTAAAAGCTTTATTTTGTTCATGTCACGACCGGTTTTCCAATAAAAATATTTATTGAGAGACCGATCCCTTTTACGGGCCAGTAGAGAAGAATTCCTTCTTACTGGTAGACAAAATCTTGATCACAGAAGAAAATACCAGGAGTACTGAATATAATACAAGGTTGAGCGGAGACTGCCCAACAATTTATTACATGCACACCATTAAAACATAATGGTGGATAGGGTGGCATAACTACTAACTCACGATAGAAGTGGTGGTGGAAATATCACCGCAATGTGGGTGATATGACTCCTGAAAACTAACAACTCTTCGAGCGTCGGAGTGAGGCTCGAGGAGACTTATTGCGGGTGGCGGAAGCGTATATAATACAAGTGACCAATATCCAAGATCGCACGGGACTGACTGGGATTCCTCTAGGCGTCGGACTCACTATCAAACTCTTCATCCATGAGATCGCCTTCGTCAACATCTGGCCAAATCAACAAGCCAGGTGAGTACTATGAAAGTACTCGCAAGACAGTTCGGACATAAGATATAACAAATGTAAACATGATGCATATGAACAGATTAACAAGTGCGTTCAGACAGAAGGATATTGAAGCGTGGGAAATAAAAGAGAAGTCGGGCGGTAGTCCTCCCGAAATCCCAAAGTAAATACTGAGGGCCAAACGAGTGTCTGAATGACTCCTCGAGAGGAAAATACAAGAATAACAATGCCGCAGTCGGGCGTCAAGGCGACACCACATAAAGGGCTTATAATAGAATATAAAAGACAGTGCGTGCCACAGTCGGACGTCTGAGCGACATCGCATAAAGGGCTTATATCAAAAGTAAATAACAAACATGCTACAGTCGGACGTCTGAGCGACATCACATAAAGGGCTTATATCAAAAGTAAATAACAAACATGCCACAGTCGGACGTCTGAGCGACATCACATAAAGGGCTTATATCAAAGGTGAATAACAACCATGCCACAGTCGGACGTCTGAGCGACATCACAAAAAGGGCTTCATAACTTAATATCTCAGTAGCTCAAGAATTTAAATCATATCAAGGGGATAATCAGTAATGAGATAACAACAGGGGTTAGTCCATCCACAGGATTAACGATCAACCAATATACCATTCAAGCTTGTTTTCCGGGAAAAATACCACGAGGACTTGTCATAGATATAGGTTCACTGATCACGGTCCTTGACCACGGATACGATGACTCGGAAGGATTTGACTCTGCAGAGTTTGTACTTTAACCACAGCCAACGGATTTCAGTAGTCACGGGGACTAGTTCCGTTTACGGTGTTTTGGAAGAAACACATCTAACCAGTACACACCCATTCAACATTCCGAAGCCAGGAATCACCCTCGGCAACGTTCAAGAAAAACCTTGAGTCGGGGAGGCTACAACCTCGCGTAGCATGGGATCAAATTTATATACGCGCGCTCTAAGGGGTGCCCCCCTCTCGGTCCCAACCGGAAACACCCATGCCCCCTGACCGGATGACTGGCTTTAATCCAGGGCCATGGAACCCTCATCCCGGCCCCTCTATTTGGTGTGTACACGGAAAGAGGTTACCAACTTACTAAACCGCATTCTGGCAGAAAACATGTGGTAGCACGGAAGGGGGAAGAACGATAACGTGACTTCGTCCACGCTAACGTCGGAATTTATCGGATGACGTAAGGCTGGCATGCCACAACAGTACCACCTTACTGCCCTTCATGTCACCACATGACTAGGCCATCTCTCCTCAGAGATCATAGTAACTTCGGAACACACGGGTAGTTGCCTTACATGCAACGAGATACTCACCGATGCTCATATGCCATGCACAACCATTCAAGCAAACATGCAAAACACCTATCATATCAAAGGTTCAAACATGCTTGCCTGGTTCGGAGAAGTCGGAGTCTAGCTCGGCGAAGTTCGCGGCTCCGTCACCTCTTCCGGAACCTACGGTATAGCGAAAATGCATACTAACGTGAAAACCAACGCGTGCATAAAAGTTGTCTCAAACATTTTCCAAATAAATACTATAAAAAACTAGACAAAAATATAAGAATGTCAGAAAAGAATCACTCAAAAATCACTTTTTATTAAAAAGTTATAAGGGTTTTTGTCCAGGGACTAATCTGTGATGAAACAGAAAAGATCCAGGGACTTAACTGAGAAAACAGAAAACGGTTCGAAGAGAAACGCGCCAGCCCACAGAGAAAACGTACTTGCCCGAAGGAGCCAACAGAAAACGCTTCGGGGGAGAGAAAGAAGAGAGGCTGACGTGGGGGTCCCACATGTCAGGTTCAAATCCTCGCCGGCGCCCGAAGGCTGCGGTGGTCGCCGGCGTCGAACCACGGCGAGTCAGGGAGATCGAAGTGTACCAAGAGGTTCAGCGTGTCCTTCCGCGTCAGTGGGTGGTGGACTTGGTCGTCGGAGAGCACCACGTCGACGGCGACACTTTCTCCGGCGGACGGCGGCTCAGGCGATGGTGGGGAACTCCGGTGGCTGCTGCAAACTCCGAATTGAAGCGCGGGTCAGAAGGAGGGATGCACTAGAGAGCTACTGGCAAGAGCTGGGGGTTAGGGATGCACGCACGGGAGCGAATCGAGCTGGATCCCGTGGCGGGTCGCGGCGGCTGGAGTTGAGGAAGAAGACTCCCCCGGGGCTCTCCCAGTGGCTAGGCGGGGTGTTGGAGGTGTGCAGAGGTGGTGTGGGTTCGAGGTGGAGCTCGGGGCCTCTATTTATAGGCGGCTCGAGGGGGTGGCCGTGAACGGGGTCGCTCCGGCGAGCAATTACGGCGAGGCGATGGCTTGGCAGGGAGCTTAGGTGGCCAGGCAGCATCAGTGAGGTGTACTGGTGCCGTTCCCCCGCTAATCCTGGTCGGTCTTGGCGTAATGGCGCCGGTCCACGGCGGGGTGGCCGTACGGGCACGGCGGCGGCAAAGAGCGCGCTCCACGCCCAGCGGTTCACGACGAGTGTGGCAGCGCGCACTGGGGAGTGGAAGACCACGCGGCGGCCTCCCGTGGCTTGGGTGGCGCTGGACGGCGCCGTCTGCGCTGCGCCTCTCTCTGGTGGCCGCAAAGCCGCCGCTGGCGTCGGTCACGGGGCGGTGCACCTCCTCTTGCTCGTCGCCGACGCCCGCAACCTTCCAGGCGCTCGTGCGGTGCAGAGGACAAGGGGGAGGGGACAGGAGGCACGGCGACGCCGGGGCACTGGCGAGATCGACAACAGACACTGAAGAAACGACAGTAGTTTCAGACACTGTTAACTGAATTTGACTGAACAATACAGAAACAGTGCCCAACAGGTGTTTGATGAAATGATTTGGCAAGGAGAAATTTTTTCCTGGAGCTGGGACTTGGTGAGGTGACCTCTCAATGCACCCAGAGGCTGCCTGATTTTTCTCAGATTTTTAGGAGAAGGATTTGAATGAATTTCATCAAATTTGGCAAATCTGGTCCAAACTTGCAGCAAGTGTAGTTTGAAAAATTTGAACTGGAGACCAGTGGATCTTCATGGATCCTGGTTGAGGGTTCAAAGGACTAGCTAGGGAAATTGGTTTGGAGACAAAACTCAAAGCAGAAAGAGTAGCTCCTTTGTAAACCTCCAAGGATCAAGATAGAAGGCAGAAATAATTTTTGATAAGAAATAAATGGAGAGGTTCAACTTGCTGGATTTGAAGTACATCATGATCCAAAGATGAGGAAAGACTTATGAGAGGGGATTTACACTTAGGTCATGGCAAGAGAGATTTTTGAAAGTGGAAAAGGATCATTCCAAAAGCCATAGGGCATTTTCAAAGGAATTTTCAAAAGACATTTTTCCAAGTGAAAAGCATTTTGGTTTGAGTCCAAATAAAAATAAAGAACCTCCAAGACCAAAATCAAGTCTTGGGTGAATCCAAACCAAAACACTTGTCAAAAAAATATATTTTGAGAGGGCGAGTTCTTTAGAAGAAAAAATTTAAATCACCTCCCTCAAATCAAATTAAAATTTGAAAAAGCCAAATAAAATTTTGGGTGTCACAGTTCATAGGCATGGGGTGACCTTATCATGGATTGCAACAAATAAATACAATCAACCAAAGATCAACTATCATAATTAAAGTCTTTGTAACCCAAAATAGTGGGCACATCACTAGTTAAAGTCTTGACCTTTTCAAACCCACTTTTATCAATTTTTTCAACAAGATTTTCACCCTTCGAATCATAGGAACGCCTTCTACCTAAAGTTGACTCTTCTCCAGTCCATTTTTCATCAATCTTAATTTTAATAAACAAGGAATCAATAGAAGAAACACCAATCATTTTAAGATCTTCATCACTTTTGCGAAATAAATCACTAGAAAATGCTTTTTCTAAAAATTCTCTTTTAGCTCTAAGCATAGCGGTTCTTTTCTTACTTTCATCCATAGAAACATAAAGAGCTTTAATTGATTCATCTACTTACAAAAATATTCGTCTTGAGATTTTCCACATCATGAGCAATTCTATCAACACTTCTAGACAAATCATCAATCTTATTCAACTTTTCTTCTATGGAAGTGTTGAAAACCTTTTGTGTGTTGATAAATTCTTTAATATTATTCTCAAAATCAGAGGTATTCCTATTATTATTGTAAGATTGATTTCCATAGGAATTACCATAATTATTAGAGGAATTACTAGGAAAAGGCCTTGGATTAAAATTACCTCTATAAGCATTGTTGTTGAAATTATTGTGAGAAATAAAATTCACATCTATGGCATCACTATTTTGCTCAATCAAAGTAGACGAAGGCATATCATTAAAATCAATAGGAGCACTTTTACTAGCAACCAATTTCATAAGAGCATCAACTTTTTCACTCAAAGAGGAAATTTCTTCAACCGAATTAACTTTTTTACTAGTAGGAGCCCTCTCGGTATGCCATTGTGAATAATTTGCCATAATATTATCAAGCAATTTGGTGGCTTCACCCAAGGTAATTTCCATAAAAGTACCACCCACGGCAGAATCTAAAAGATTACGAGAAACGAAAATCAACCCCGCATAAAAATTTTGTATGATCATCCAAAGATTTAACCCATGAGTTGGGCAATTCCTTAGCATCATTTTCATCCTTTCCCAAGATTGTGCAACATGCTCATGTTCAAGTTGTTGAAATTCATGATCTGGGTTCTATGGGAAATAATTTTTGCGGGAGGAAAATACTTAGTGATAAAAGCATCTTTGCACTTATTCCAAGAATCCATACTATTGCGAGGAAAAGAAGAGAACCAATTTTTTGCAGAATCACACAAAGAAAACGGAAATAATTTCATCTTAACCAGATCATTGTCCACATCTTTTTTCTTTTGCATATCACATAATTCCACAAAGCTATTAAGATGGGACGTGGCAACCTCATTAGGAGTACCGGAAAATTGGTCTTTCATAACAAGATTAAAAAAAGCAGTACTAATATCACAAGTCTACTACTAGTGGCGGGAGGAGTGAGGGAGTCCTGGACTAAGGGGTCATCGGGCATCCAGGCTATGTGATATGGGCCGGACTAATGGGCCGTGAAGATATGAGATTAAAGACCTTTTGCCGTGTCCGGATGGGACTCTCCTTGGCGTGGATGGCAAGCTTGGCATTCGGATCATGCATCTTTCTTTCTCTGTAAACCGACTCTGTACAACCCTATATCCCTCCAGTGTCTATATAAACCGGAGGGTTTAGTCCGTAGGGCAAGAACAATCATACAGGCTAGACATCTAGGGTTTAGCCATCACGATCTCGAGGTAGATCAACTCTTGTAACCCCTATACTCATCAAAGTCAATCAAGCAGGAAGTAGGGTATTACCTTCATTAAGAGGGCCCGAACCTGGGTAAACATCGCGTCCCCTGCCTCCTTGTTACCTTTGATCCTGAGACGCATAGTTCGGGACCCCCTACCCGAGATCTGCCGGTTTTGACACTGACATTGGTGCTTTCATTGAGAGTTCCACTGTGTCGTCACCAGAAGGCTCGATGGCTCCATCAATCATCCACAACGATACCGCCCTGAGGGAGACTTTTCTCCCCGGCCAAATCTTCGTATTCGGCGGCTTCACACTGCGTGCCAATTCGATTGGCCATCTGGAGCAGATCGATAGCTATGCCCTGATCATCAGATCAGTTTTGGAAACTTAAATTATGTCGCGATATCCGGGGAGACTTGATCCTCCAGGGGTTCGAGGCCTCAACCGCAGCTCCGGCCTTAGATCCGGAACACCTCACCGAGTCCGAAGACGGGAGTTTAGAGCCCGCCGGACTCTCCGCAGCCGTAGAGTTCAGCGCCAGAGATATGGAGGGAATCGTTTCACCGGCATGACCGGAGTCATACCAGACTCCCTTCATCAACACAAAGCCGGACTCATCCCCAAACACCAGATCCGAACTTTGGAGGTTTGTGTTATGCGAGCTCAGCCAGGGAACTCCTATCCCGCCCTGCTCCATGGACTCTCGCTTCCCTGTCCAAACCTCACTCTTAAACGAGGCCCTAGACTTAATGCGATCTCTTGCCACTACAGAAGGATCGCTGCCAAAGTACGCCCAGCCCACACTAGGGGCTGAGGGCGGGGAATTTACGCCCCACCCACCACTCACTTTATAGCCACTGTCGATGACTTAACGGACATGCTGGATTAGGCCTCCAAAGACATCTACGGTATGGACAACAATGCCGAAGAGGAGCAAAGCCAAAACCCGCCGTTTACCGGACGCTGGAGGGCCACTTCCTCGTATGACGTATACATGGTGGACACACCCAAAGAAAATGACGCCGACAATGGGAAGAATCTAGAGGACAAGCATGCTGAAGCACCTCCGAAGCATCGACGTCAGCGCCGCAGATCAAAATCACGTCGCGAAAAAGACAGCAATACTGGCACCGAAGACAATAACACCCCGGAGAACGCCGAAGACCAAGACGCCCCGGTCGAGCCAACATCCGAACAGGATGATTGGGAAGAGGGGCAAGTCACCCCGACGATCCTATCGGGAACGAGGGCTCGGAGGATAGTAATTACCTACCGACCTTCGAGGAGGACGAGAGCCTTGGCGACGAAGATTTCATCGTGCCAGAGGAAACCCTCGAGCAAGACCGCTTTAAGCGCCAGCTAATAGCCACAGCAAGAAGTCTGAAAAAGAAGCGGCAGCAACTTCAAGCCGATTGGGATTTACTCAATGACAAATGGACCAATGTCCTGGCAGCCGAGGAATACGACCTCGAGCGCCCAACTAAGAGTTACCCAAAGCACAGGTTGCTCTCCCAATTTGACGATGAGGTCCCAGAGCCTATACCGACAGTGCGTAACGCGGCTGATGGGCCTGACCGACCACCTCGTGGCCGGGACAGAGCGGCAACCCAAGCCGAACACCAGCCTGCGCCACCTTGCCCTAGAGGTAGAGAAACAGCGGTCGCAAGGCACACGCACGACCTGCGACGGGACCTAGATAATAGAGCCAGTCATACCAGATCAATTTATGGATCAAGGGGGCCTGCACCAGCGTGAGAAGACAGCCATCAGGCCTGGCACGACAAAACACAACCTCACCCATGCCGAAAACCGCATATGGACTCCATCTGAACTGCGTCGTGACGTCGCCCGATACAGAGGAGCTGCACACCCCCTATGCTTCACCGATGAGGTAATGGAGCACCAGTTCCCAGAAGGGTTTAAACCCGTGAACATTGAATCATACGATGGCACAACAGATCCTGCAGTATGGATTGAAGACTTTCTTCTCCACATCCACATGGCCCGCGGTGATGACTTGCATGCCATCAAGTACCTCCCCCTAAAACTTAAGGGACCAGCATGGCATTGGCTGAACAGCCTCCTAGAAACTCTATTGGAAGCTGGGAAGACTTGGAGGACGCCTTCAGAGACAAATTCCAAGGTACCTACGTTTGGCCCCCAGACGCCGACGACCTTAGTCACATAATCCGACAACCCGGCGAATCAGCCCGGAAGCTCTGGACGAGGTTCTTAATTAAAAAGAACCAGATTGTGGATTGTCCGGACGCTGAAGTCCTCACGACCTTCAAACACAGCATCCGAGATGAGTGGCTCGCGCGACACCTCGTCCAAGAGAAGTCGAAGTCCATGGCAGCCCTCACCGCACTTATGACCCGCTTTTGCGCGGGAGAAGATAGCTGGCTAGCTCGTAGAAGCAATAGCACCAGCGGCCCAGGCACCTCCGAAGCTAGGGACGGTAATGGCAAGCCACGACGCGACAAGCACAAGCGTCGAAACAATACCGAAGACACGACGGTCAACGCCGGATTCAGTGGCTCCAAATCCGGTCAGCGGAAGAAGCCATTCAAAGGAAACAAAGATGGTCCATCCAGTTCGGACAGAATACTTGATCGGCCTTGCCAGATTCATGGCACCCCCGATAAACCTGCCAATCACACCAACATAAACTGTTGGGTCTTTAAACAGGTCAGCAAGCTCAATGCCAAACACAAGGGGAAAAGGCCGCCCAGCGAGGATGACGAAGAAGAGCCTCGCCCACCGAACACAAGGGGCAGAAGAAATTTCCTTGATCTATGCCACCCACATCCCCAAACGGGAGCGCAAGCGTGCATTAAGGGACGTCTACGCCGTAGAGCCGGTCGCCCCAAAATTCAACCCATGGTCGGCTTGCCTGATCACCTTCGATCGAAAGGACCACCCGACTAGCATCCGTCATGGAGGTTCGGCAGCTCTGGTCCTCGACCCAATCATAGATGGATTCCACCTCACGCGAGTCCTCCTGGACGGTGGCAGTAGCCTTAACCTACTCTACCAGGACACCGTCCACAAAATGGGTATCGATCCGTCAAGGATCAAGCCCACTAAAACTACCTTTAAAGGGGTAATACCTGGCGTAGAGGCCCGTTGCTCGGGCTCAATAACATTGGAAGTTGTCCTCGGCTCGCCCGGCAACTTCCGTAGTGAGGACTTGATCTTCGTTATCGTACCCTTCCGAAGTGGCTATCACGCACTGCTCGGCAAGACCGCTTTTGCTCCATTCAACGCGGTGCCGCACTATTTAAAGCTCAAGATGCCCGGTCCATGCAGCATCATAACAGTCAACGGAAACACGGAACGCTCCCTCCGCACCGAGGAGCACACTGCGGCTCTCGCAGCCAAAGTACAGAGCGCCCCCCTCAAGCCGCACAACTCATCGGCCATCAAGCCGCCGGACTTTGCTAAAAAGGTCCAGTCAGACCCACAAGCTGACGGCTCGGTACCTCCGAAGCTAGACTATCAGTTTCGCCTCCGTCGATCGCCGTGCACAGCCGCGGAATTCGTACCGTGCATGCATCATTACGCACTCAAAATACCTTGGGCATCAACGGAGGCACAATACGAACATGTCCATAGTATGGTTCGACCCTGTATGACCTGTCACCTTTCTTTGACTATTTTTCTCTCCTACCATAGGTGCATTCGAACCTATATATCCTACGGACTTACAAGGACTCTCTTCGAGCCCGGTTTCGTGCGGATAACCGAAAACCGTTCCTTTCAAGGAACCCCTCTCTACAAGGCAAAAGCGGCGCAGACGTGCGGCAGGATATCCAAAGAACTCTTCGGACCAAACCTTATTTAAATGACCTGTACTAAGCTTTCCTCCTTATTATCAGACCCCTGGCATGTAAAATGACTTTTATGCTTATGGTACCCTCTGTAAGATCACGTTTTGACGTATCAAATCAGATCCTAGTAGGGACAATCTTTCGGTATCAACTTTATTCATAAAAATGTATTCCGTCTCCCCAGTTTTCTCACTCACATACCCCGACACCTACTGCCAGGGGCTCCGTACGGCCACATATGTATCGCCAAACAAAAGCCCGAACAACTCTGCAGCACACTTCGGCGTCCCGAACTTGGCATTATATGCATCAGCTCCGAATCATGTCTTTGGTCAATAGTTGGGTTGCCCGGCTCCTGTGTTTTCTACCTTACGTTCCGATTGTTCGACTAGGGTAGTAAAGGGAGAACTACTGCGATTGTGTTTCTGGTTCGTCCGGTCAAGCACCTCAGTAGAGAAAGCCGAAAACTGACTGTCATGATGCGGCGAGAGCTGGTCAGCCGCTCGGTGACTTACTAAATCTTTAACGATTTTTCCCGTATTAAACGAAGGACTGTTTGTCCAGTCATATGCATAATGCGTCCGCATTCGGATAGTAGCATACGTACCAGGGGCTATTTTATAGCCCCATCGTCAAACTCCTATGGCTAAGTGATAGCGGTAAAGCCGTATAGTCCGATTGCCTGGTTCGCCGCACTAACACCTCCGTCACGGACCAAGACGTTGGGTGAAGAGTGCTCATGTGCTATTCCGAACACCCCCGTAGCATCTACGTCGGGGCCGAAGCCGACGACTGGAAAACTCTCGGGCATACAAGAACGGCCGCACAGGAGGAAAGAAACTTCAGATAATGGCACAAATATATTACAAAGCCTTAATATAATAAACACGTCCGGGTCGTTCGGATACATTCATTCGAATATAATGTCCTTCAAACATTGACCCTCTATCAAGCAAGCACCCTCTAAGACGTCGTCTAAATATCGCTCCGGCGTGCGGTGATCCTTGCCTTCGGGGGGACCCTCCACTGCAATAATAGCGGCCTTTATCTTCGCCCAATGCACCTTGACGCAGGCGAAGGCCATCGGCGCACCTTCTATGCACACCGACCGGTTGATTGCGTCGATTTGGGACACGACATCGAGGAGTCGCCGCACTAGGCCAAAATAGCTGCTCGGAACGGGTTCGGCCGGCCACAGCCGGAGTATAACCTCCTTCATGGCCGCTCCGGACATCTTATGCAACTCGGCTCACTGCGCCATCTGGTCGTTCAACAGCGTCGAACGCTCCTGCATCGCGAATTGCGACCAGAACAGCTTCTCCGTCGCATGCCCCTCCTGGGCTTGGTAGAATTGCGCAGCGTCAGCGGCGCTCTTCGGAAGATCCGCAAAGGCGTCTGGAGAACTCCATAGTCGATTAAGCAAGGCATACTGTTGATCGCCAAACTTAGGCTATAAAAGAAAAAGGGCTTACCAGCCGCTATCCGTCTGGCCTGTCGGAGCTCCTCGCGAGCCGCTCGGGATTCGGACCTCACCTCTTGGGCGTCCTGAAGGGCCTTGGCGAGTTCAGCCGCCTTAGCTTTATTCTCCTCCTCGAGGAGCTCGCACTTGCGAGTTGCGTCCTTCAGCTCTTGTTCAACCTTGGATACCCGCTCCTCGAACTGGCACCGGGTGGCCTGTTCGGCCTTCAAATTGGCAGCCGCTTTATCAGCGGCCGCATCGCTCACCCTCGCCTGCTCCTTCACGCGGGCAAGGTCACTCCTGAGGGTCTCGACCTCAGCAGTGTCATATGCAATTATGCATATAGCAGCGCGTAAAGCTTCAACTTAGCATTTGCAAAATAATTCAATTGTGTATGGAGCACTTAAAACATACCTTGCGCCTCGTCGAGCCGCTTGTTGATCCGGACATTATCCCCGTCGACCAGCTGCAGTTTTCGCTTCAGTTCAGAAACTTCGGCGGCCTGAGCGGTCGCCGCTAACAGTGAAGCCTGACATTTATCAAAAAAGATAAGTATGTTATTTCCTGTGGATACCTATAGACCCTCTGTTCGCCCTCCTTAATCGGTCAAACAGAGTCTCACGGGCTACTATCTATATAGAGGCAGATTTTTTTTATGGAAAGCGGCTAAAAGACATTACATCGCATACCTTGAAGCCTGTTAGTAGGCTCGTGAATGCTTCATTCAGTCCACTCTTAGCGGACTAAACCTTTTCAACCACCGCATCCATCAAGGTACAGTGCTCCTCCAAGATAGACACACTTTGCAGAGCGTCCGTCAGCATGTTCGGCGCCTCTGCATTAATAGAGGTCGCCATTGGAATAGCCGTCTCCCACTCCTGCGGAGGGGGCTGCTGATTCGGTTCTGGAGCCGTTGATTTCTTCGGAACAGTATCCGGACGGAGGTTGGATAATTCAGGACCCTCGTCGCCGATCTCCATGAGGGTTGCGCCCCCCATGTTCTCGGCAGCCAAGACATTATCCCCTGGCGCCGTCTTGGTCCCCTCCCGCACTTCTCCAGAGCCTGGAGAAATCCTTTGGGACAACACCTCGGTGTCATCCGCCCTAGGAGGCGGGGAAGCTTGTGGAGGCGTCTCGCTCTCCATCTTCTCCGGAGAGAGATCCCCCGATGACGATGATTCTTCAGGGATGTCACGGGCCGGACTGAAACATGAAATTCGGTATTATACTCATAATCTATAAAAAAGATTAGATGTACGTAAGGCATCTTGAGGTACTTACGATTCGGCAAGGGGCTTGGCTCGGGGGCGGTGCCTGGCGACAGCTTCGGCGCCCGAATCCGAATCATCCGAGAGGGATGTCTTCCCCCTCTTGGATGCCCCCTCCTCCGTATCTATGGAGGCCGCCCTCTTTTTCCCTATGGGAGGAGGTTTCTCTTCTCCCTCCTCCTCCTCATCTTCCTCCTCGTCCTCGTCTTCGTCTCCCTCATGAGAGGAAGGAGCCTCGGTTCCTCCGGACACGGCGCCCGAAGTTTCTTCGTGAGGGAGGCCCTCTTCGGCCTCCTTGTTCTTCTTCGTCTTGCCCTTCTTTGCCGGTGCCTGGTAGGGCGCCGGGACCAGCATCTTCATCAACAGAGGCTCGGCCGGGTTTTCGGGGAGCTGGGTCGGACACTTAATCCGCTCTGCCTTCTTTACCTAGTCCTATTTAGGAGATGGAATTTTCAGGACTCCTCCCTAAAATTGACAAGCTAAATAATGTTCGGAGATATGATACTTACGGGGGATGCCGGATTGTTGCAATCTTGGCCGGTGTCGTCAGACGTCCTTGGCCATGTTTTCTGCTTCTTGAAAAGTAGCTTCCAGATCCCTTTGTG
Organism: Aegilops tauschii subsp. strangulata; assembly: GCF_002575655.3. Taxonomy (NCBI): domain Eukaryota; kingdom Viridiplantae; phylum Streptophyta; class Magnoliopsida; order Poales; family Poaceae; genus Aegilops; species Aegilops tauschii. The sequence goes on along the minus strand of NC_053041.3, from coordinate 552,673,474 downwards.
CGTCGTGCCAAAGAATCGTTGCAGAGTCCGAGGCCCCTCCGGATTAAACTCCCACATTTTGAGAGGCCGTCGTTGGCAAGGGAGAGCTCGGCGGATGAGCATCACTTGAATCACATCAGCAAGGGTGATGTCCTTTTTTATCATGCTCTTAATACGCTTCTGCAGTGTCGACACCTCGTCAAGAGATCCCCAATCTAGACCCTTGTTGGTCCAGGATGCGAGCCGCAATGGAGGTCCAGATCTGAAGGCGGGAGCAGCGGCGCACTTGGTGCCGCGGGGTTCGGTGATGTAGAACCACTCCTGTTGCCACACCTTGACAGTATCCACAAATCTTCCTTTGGGTCAGGTAACATGGTTGAGCTTGCTCACGATGGCGCCGCCGCATTCGGTGTGTTGGCCTTCGACCACCTTTGGCTTCACATTAAAAACCTTTAGCCATAAGCCGAAGTGTGGAGGGACGCGGAGGAATGCCTCACACACGACGATAAACACCGAGATGTGGAGGAAGGAATTTGGGGCCAGATCATGGAAATCCAGCCCGTAGTAGTACATGGGACCTCGGACGAAGGGGTGAAGGGCGAACCCAAGTCCTCGGAGGAAGTGGGTGATAAAAACCACCCTCTCACCGGGCTCCGGGGTGGGGATGACCTGCCCCGGGGTTGGAAGCCTGTGTTTGATCTCCGCTGTCAAGTACCTCGCCTCACGCAGATCCTGGATGTTCTTCTCCGTTACGGAGGAGGCCATCCACTTGCCCTGAAAGCTGGATCCGGCCATGGCGGGAGAAGTTGGGGCGAAGGAAAAGTTTAGAACTTGGGCGCTGGAGCTCGGGGGATTGAAAGGCAGAGGAAGGAGAACATGTGAGGTGAACAGATGGGTCTTTGTCCTCTTATAGAGGCAGCGAATATCAAGCGCCCCCTCATAAGCCTTAAATCTCGCCTATTCCCAAGGGGACGTGTGAATGGCGCAGTTGGATTACCCAAAACCCCTATTGATGAGAATCCCGTGATAAGGGGACAAGATCGCAGCTTCGACAAGACGTGTCAATGGCCGTGCCTCGAAATGCGAAATGGGGCTGTAAAACGGTTCAGAATAATAATAAGGCCAGAACATAACGTCTCGCCGAAAAAGTTGCCCGTGGGCGTGACTTATTTTAAGTATTGTTGCCTTTTACAGCTTAGGGTTCTACGTGTTAAGCAGGGCCGGATACAACTCTTGTGTGCGGAAATCTGCTCTGGAGTATTTGGAGAAGGAACCCGCCTTGCAATGCTGAAGATAGTCTGCGTGCCGGATACATCGTCATTGAAGCCTGGTTCAGGGGCTATTGAGGGAGTCCTGGACTAAGGGGTCCTCGGGCGTCCGGGCTATGTGATATGGGCTGGACTAATGGGTCGTGAAGATATGAGATTAAAGACCTTTTCCCGTGTCCGGATGGGACTCTCCTTTGCATGGATGGCAAGCTTGGCGTTCGGATCATGCATCTTTCTTTCTTTGTAAACCGACTCTGTACAACCCTAGATCCCTCCGGTGTCTATATAAACCGGAGGGTTTAGTCCGTAGGGCAAGAACAATCATACAGGCTAGACATCCAGGGTTCAGCCATCACGATCTCGAGGTAGATCAACTCTTGTAACCCCTATACTCATCAAAGTCAATCAAGCAGGAAGTAGGGTATTACCTCCGTTAAGAGGGCCCGAACCTGGGTAAATATCATGTCCCGTGCCTCCTTGTTACCTTCGATCCTGAGACGCACAGTTCGGGACCACCTAGCCGAGATCTGCCGGTTTTGACACCGACAAGGAGCAAGCGGAGTGACAATAAAATCATTGTTGTTAGTATTTGAGAAGTCACATAGTTTGGTGTTCTCCTGAGTCATGATGACCACACAACAAGATTGCACTCAAAAACAGATCCGACAAGAAAACCGCGAACGAAAAAAAAGGGGCGAATAAAACAACAATTTTTTGTGAAGTGGGGGAGAGGAACACGAGAGGCATATGGCCAATAATGTAAATTGCAAGGAGATGAGATTTGTGATTAGGAACCTGGTTGATGTTAAAGATCCTCCCCGGCAACGGCGCCAGAAATTCCTTTTGATGTCGCTTGAAGCTACATCAGTATTTCCCCAAAGAGGAAGGGATGATGCAGCACAACGGCGGTAGGTATTTCCCTCAGATATGAAACCAAGGTTATCGAACCAGTAGGAGTGCCAAGCAACACAACGTAAACATCCCCTGCACACAAAGAACAACACCTCACAACCCGACGTGTTAAAGGGGTTGTCAATCCCTTTTGGGGTACGGCGCTCAAGATAGGCAAAGGACGTGAGGTAAATGTGTAGTAGATTGGTAGATCGAACGCCAAATAAAATAAATAAGAATAAATTGCAGCAAGGTATTTTTGTATTTTTGTAATAAATCTGAAAATAAGCGCAAGGAAAAAATAGATCGCAAGGCAAATATGATGAAAAGAGACCCCGGGGCCGTAGGTTTCACTAGTGGCTTCTCTCGAGAAAAATAGCAAACGGTGGGAAAACAATTATTGTTGGGCAATTGATAGAACTTCAAATAATCATGATGATATCTAGGAAATGATCATTATATAGGCATCACGTCCAAGATTAGTAGACCGACTGCTGCCTGCATCTACTACTATTACTCCACACATCGAACGCTATCCAACATGCATCTAGTGTATTAAGTTCATGAGAAAATGGAGTAATGCAATAAGAACGATGACATGATGTAGACGAGATCCATTTATCTATTGCGGCAGATATAGATCTCATCTTGTTATCCTTAGTAGCAATGGTACATACGTGTTGGTTCCCTTTCTGTCACTAGAATCAAGCACCGTAAGATCGAACCCACTACAAAGGACCTCTTCCCATTGCAAGATAAATAGATCAAGTTGGCCCAAAAAAATATCGGAGAAGAAATATGAGGCTATAAGCAATCATGCATATAAGAGATCAAAGAAGACTCAAATAACTTTCATGGATAAAAACATAGATCTGATCATAAACTCAAAGTTCATCGGATCCCAACAAACACACCGCCAAAAGACTTACATCATATGGATCTCCAACAGACCATTGTATTGAGAATCAAGAGAGAGAGAGAGAGAGAGAGAGGAAGCCATCTAGCTACTAACTACGGACTCGTAGGTCTACAAAGAACTACTCACGCATCATCGGAGAGGCACCAATGGAAGTGGTGAACCCCTCCGTGATGGTGTCTAGATTGGATCTGGTGGTTTTGGACTCTGCGGTGGCTGGATGAATATTTCGTGGCCTCCCTTGGGTTTCTAGAATATTGGGATATTTATAGAGCAAAGAGGCGGTCCAGGGGCACCCGAGGTGGGCACAACCCACCAGGGCGCGCCTGGGCCTCCTGGCGTGCCCTGGTGGGTTGTCCCCTCCTCGGGACTCCCCCCAGGTGCAACCAGGGCCCAACTTCTTCCTTTTGGTCCATAAAAAATCATCGTAAAGTTGCGTGGCATTTGGACTCCGTCTGATATTGATTTCCTGCGATGTAAAAACATGCAGAAAACAACTACTGGCACTTGGCACTATGTCAATAGGTTAGTACCAAAAATGATATAAAATGACTATAAAATGATTGTAAAACATCCAAGAATGATAATAACAGCATGGAACAATAAAAAATTATAGATACATTGGAGATGTATCAGGTATTTCAGGATGTTCTTGACCGCTGTCCAGTGATCCACTCCTGGATTACTTTGGTACCTCCCAGCTAAACTTATAGCAAGGCACACATGAGGTCTGGTACACAGCATTGCATACATGATAGAACCTATGGCTGAGGCATAGGGAATGACTTTCATTTTATCTCTATCTTCTGCAGCGGTCGGGCATTGAGTCTGACTCAATTTCACACCTTGCAACACAGGCAAGAACCCTTTCTTTGACTGATCCATTTTGAACTTCTTCAAAACTTTATCAAGGTATGTGCTTTGTGAAAGTCCTATCAAGCGTCTTGATCTATCTCTATTGAAGAACTCTTATTCAAGTATCCTTTTATGCTATCCAGAAATTCTACATCATTTCCAATCAACAATATGTCATCGACATAAAATATTAGAAATGTTATAGAGCTCCCACTCACTTTCTTGTAAATACAGGCTTCTCCAAAAGTCTGTATAAAAACCATATGTTTTGATCATCTCATCAAAGCATATATTCCAACTCTGAGATGCTTGCACCAGTCCATAAATGGATCGCTAGAGCTTGCACACTTTGTTAGCACCTTTAGGATCGACAAAACCTTCTGGTTGCATCATATACAACTCTTCTTTAAGAAACCCATTAAGGAATGCAGTTTTGACATCCATTTGCCAGATTTCATAATCATAAAATGTGGCAATTGCTAACATGATTCGGACAGACTTAAGCATCACTACGAGTGAGAAAGTCTCATTGTAGTCAACTCCTTGAACTTGTTGAAAACCTTTTGCAACAAGTCAAGCTTTATAGGCAGTAACATTACCATCATTGTTAGTCTTCTTCTTGAAGATCCATTTATTCTCTATGGGTCGCTGATCATCGGGCAGATCCACCAAAGTCCACACTTTGTTCTCATACATGGATCCTATCTCAGATTTCATGGCCTCAAGCCATTTATCGGAATCTGGGCTCATCATAGCTTCTTCATAGTTCGTAGGTTCGTCATGGTCAAGTAACATGAATTCCAGAACAGGATTACCGTACCACTCTGGTGTAGATCATGCTCTATTTGACCTATGAGGTTCTGTAGCAACTTGATCTGAAGTTTCATGGTCTTTCTCATTAGCTTCCTCTCCAGTTGGTGTAGGCATCACGGAAACAGATTTCTTGGATGATTTACTTTCCAAATTGAGAGTAGGTACAATTACTTCATCAAGTTCTACTTTCCTCCCACTCACTTCTTTTGAGAGAAACTCCTTCTCTAGAAAGGTTCCATTCTTAGCAACAAAAATCTTGCCTCCGAACTTGTGGTAGAAGGTGTACTCAATTGTTTCCTTAGGGTATCCTATGAAGATGCACTTCTCCGATTTGGGTTTGAGCTTATCAGGCTGAAGCCTTTTGACATAAGCATCGCATCCCCAAACTTTAAGAAACGACAGCTTAGGTTTGTTGCCAAACCACAGTTCATACGGTGTCGTCTCAACGGACTTTGATGGTGCCCTGTTTAACGTGAATGCAGCTGTCTCTAATGCATAACCCCAAAATGATAGTGGTAAATCGGTAAGAGACATCTTAGATCGCACCATATCTAATAAAGTGCGGTTACGACGTTCGGACACACCATTACGCTGTGGTGTTCCAGGTGGCGTGAGCTGTGAAACTATTCCACATTGTTTTAAATGAAGGCCAAACTCCTAACTCAAATATTCTCCTCCACGATCAGATCGTAGAAACTTTGTTTTCTTGTTACGATGATTCTCCACTTCACTCTGAAATTCTTTGAACTTTTCAAATGATTCAGATTTGTGTTTCATTAAGTAGATATACCCATATCTGCTCAAATCATTCGTGAAGGTCAGAAAATAACGATACCCACCATGAGCCTCAACACTCATCGGACCGCATACATCAGTATGTATTATTTCCAATAAGCCATCACTAGTAGAAAACATGCCTTACGTTCGGGCCAGATAAGCCCATTAGTCCCGGCTCAGTCACGAACCGGGACCCATGGGCCCATTGGTCCCGGTTCGTGAGGCCACGGGGCCTGCCAGGCCTCGTGGGGGCATTGGTCCCGGTTCGTCTGGCCCCTTTGGTTCCGGTTGGTGGGATGAACCGGGACCAATGGGCCTCGCTCCTGGCCCACCACCATTGGTCCCGGTTGGTGGCTTGAACCGGGACCAAAGGCCCCCACAAGGCCCCATAAAATAAATGAAAAAGCAAAAAGAAAATAAAATAAATAAGTAGAAACAAAATAAAATAAATAAGTAGAAACAAAATAAACTTTAATTAATAAGTAGAAACAAAATAAACTTTAACAAAGTAAAACAAATAAACTTTAATAAAATAAATAAATAAAAAGAATTTTCATAAAATAAATAAAAAAGCAAAAAAGAAAAGAAAATAAATAAGTAGAAACAAAATAAAATAAATAAGTAGAAACAAAATAAACTTTAATAAAGTAAAATAAATAAACTTTAATAAAATAAATAAAAATAGCAACAGTAAGTAGAAACAAAATAAAATAAATAAAGCAAAAAAGAAAACAAAAAAAAGTAAAAAAAAGTGCCACCTACTCGGCCACCACGGCTTGAATACGACTAGAAACCCAACCAAGGGCCAAGGTTCGGGCCTGCAGAAGGCCCAGTAGGCCCACAGGCAGCATAGTGCGTGATTAGGCCCAGTAAGCCTGCATTTGAGAGGAGCTCGAGAGGGCAGCTGCAGTGCGGCTTATAAACCACTCCGAGCCCCTCTCAACTAGCGAGGTGGGACTAAACATTTGGGCGTGGGCAGCACAAGGCCTTTGGTCCCGGTTGGTAGCACCAACCGTGACTAAAGGGGTGCATTCGTACCGGTTCGTGGCACCAACCGGGACCAATGCCCCCCTTTAGTCCCGGCCAGGTATATATATTAATTAAGCCTGTGCTGACTAGCTAATTGATGCATTCATTGTTTTGGTATCTACACATATTAACTCTCGTCTTTCTTCTTTTTTCTAGCCCTCCGGATCGAGCACAACTTCGGTAAAGAGACGAGGCTCGAAGAAAAAGTTGCGCTCGGATGAAAGGTTCACGATCACAGCAATCGTGCGTGATGGCCAACCGATTGAACCCCTCCGGACCAAGGACACATTTACTGCTCAGTGCGGGGTTCTGTTAGGGACATGATCCCGATCAGCATCGAGCTATGGAATGAGCCTAAGAAGGAAGAGCTTCAAGTTTCTTTTGTCAAAGATAGGCAGAAAGAGGATCTTTGGAAAGCACTGAAGGTAAATTTCACCCTACCGGAAGAGAAGGATACGGAGAATCCAGTTATAGAGCCATTGATCAAGTCCTTTGCTCTCAAGAAGATGGCATATCTATTCAGGAAGTGGAAGAATGACCTGAAAGCAATGTTTGTCGACAAAGAAAAGACACCAGAATTCATCGGCCGGTATGAGAAGCTCAGAGATCAATGGGACGCATTTGTGGCCAACAAGACATCGGAGAGGAGTAAGAAGATGTCAGCGAAAAACAAGATAAATGTTGCGAAGAAGGAGCATCACCATCGCACGGGGTCAGGTGGCTACCTCAAAGCCCGGCCGTTGTGGGCCAAGGCTGAGAACAACCTGTTGATAAAGGGGTCGAACCAGACACATTGAACATGCTCGACCGTTGCCGGACTTGGTTCTTCGGGGTTGGCAGAACCTTGGACCCTGTAACAGGGAAGTGCATTTGGATGCGCGAGCAACTGCGAATACCCGTCACAAAGCTTCAGCACTATATCGCCGCAGTGCAGGAAGGGACGTTCGTTCCAGACAGAGAGAAGGACGAGCTCACAATGGCCCTCGGGGATCCTGAGCACCCTGGACGGACACGAGGCACGCCAGGCTCCATGCCATGGAAGGCTGGGTTTCCGGACGCAGGCAGTTACAAATGCCAAGAGAGGAGGAAAGTGGAGCAGAGAAAACTACAGGAGCTGCACGCAAGGGTACGGAAGCTAGAGGAACGAGATGCAGTTCGAAGCAAGCGACCTGCTGAAGCTACCCCCGAAGCTACCCCGCCATCTCAGCGGAGAAGCAGCTTGGCTTCCACCAAGCTGCTTCAGCTGGAGCCTGTCTTCACGGCTCCTGCTAGCTACCCCATGGATGCTATCACGGAATCTCAACATTGCGACCTTATGACGCAATGGTAGAACTACAAAGTCAAGGCGGCTGTCGGCTCTGTTTGACCTCCTGAACCCGGCGCAACTTTTCGCTGCCGTCCAATTCCAGAAGGATATGCTAGGGTGATGGTGGATGAAATAACGGAGGGATTTGAGGAGCTCATGCTTGACCACCCTACCGGTGAAGGGGAGACTCGGCTGGGTTCTGCTCTGAAGACTCCATGCCTATGGCGGAAGGAGCTCATCAACCTTTCGAATTGGACGCCTCCTCCTCCTCCTCCGGCGAGTCAGGGCACTCCGCCTCCTCCTCCGCCTGCTCCTCCGGCGAGTGATCAGGGCACTCCGCCTCCTTCTCCGGCGCGTGGAGGCACTCCGACTCCTTCTCCGCCTGCTAGTTCCGCGCATCTCCCGTTGATTCTAGCTACTTTCATCAATGCCATTTATAATGCTTCATTATCGGTTTGATTGACCTCTATTTCTCGTAAAGTTCTTGTGGCAGGAAGCCGGGAATAATTACTGTGGATACTACGTCTGAGAGTTCATCTACAACGCGACAGCCAAGAATAGGCGGGGGTACTCTAAAAGACAATATGAAGTGCGTAATCAAAAATATTCACAAGTTTATTTTATTACCATCATTTCTGTTGAGTTTCATTCATATATTTGTATTGACCCCCTTATTCAAATTAGATGTGGGAGATGCGGAATGAACTCCTACCACAAGATCGCATGCGAGCAATTCAAGAGGAATTGGCTAGATTCTTTCTTGACCACGTCATCAATAAAGCCGGAGAATACCATGCATGTGGAAGTTGAGTTCATATGTTAGGGTATTGTAAGAGATCTTACACATTGTATATATATATGTAGCCAGTATCGTCGGTAAGATATACGAAAACTTGTTGTTTGACCAATCTCCCGGAGAAGGAGAGGTCGATCACTTCTCTCCGTATATGTTCATGACGATCTTCTGTACTTAATACACTACAAAAAAATACACTTCCGTGGTCACAGTAGGTCGTGTTTTTTGTCATGCATGTACATCCATGACGATTTTATGACAGAATCAATATAGTCATACCGTGCTGTCGTAGAAGTGTTCCATGACATTACCAAAATTATCATCACGGAAGTGTCCACTTCCATTACGATAAATCGCGCGTCACAGAAGTGCTTTCGTCAAGGGTGACCGACACGTGGCATCCACCGTAACGGAACGCCGTTAAGCTATCGGGTCCAGTTTTTGGATCCGATAACCCGTTAAAAGCCCGGACCAATGGGGATTTTCCACGTGTAAAATCATCATTGGCCGCAGGAAACACGTGTTGCCTCACCGTTGGGACAGATGTCATCCACTCATTGGACAGGAGGCGCCTATGATAGGTCGACACGTGGCACGGCCCAACAGTGGCCCATTCCGGTGAAAAAGGCCAGCCCAGTAAAAATTAGCAGGCCGGCCCATATAAGGCCTATTTGTGTCAGGTCCATTTAAGCCCACGGCCCATACGAGATGTGCCAATTCGGCCCGTCAACGGCCCGTTAAAGATTTGACACCATTGCAGTCCATCGTCAGTTTGAGCCCGTTAACAGCCCGCTATATATTTGGGCTCAATATCGGCCCGATGAGATTTCGGCCTGTTAACGACCCATTCAATGGGTGGGCCAATTTTCAGGATGTACATCTTTCGGCCTTTTAGCGACCCATTTAAATGTTGTGCTAATTTCCGGCCCAGTGTGTCTTTCAGCCCGTTGACGGCCCATAAATCTGATGGGCCATTTGTAGTCGGACCTGAGTTTCGGCCTTTTAGCGGCCCATTTAAGTGTTGGGCCAATTTCCGGCCCGGTGTCACTTTCAGCCTGTTGACGGCCCATAAATCAGTTGGGCCATTTGTAGTCGGACCTGAGTTTTGGCCTTTTAGCGACCCATTTAAGTGTTGGGCCAATTCTCGGCCCTGTGTGCCTTTCGGCCTATTAACGGACCATAAATGAGTTGGGCCATTTGTAGTCGGACCTTAGTTTTGGCCTTTTAATGGCCCATGCCCTTCATGGTCCAATACCAGCCCTGTTTCTCTTTCGGCCTGCTAAAGGCCCACAACACAGCTGGGCCATTTACAATACGACCTGACTTTCGGCCTCTTAGCGGCCCATGCTCCTCATGGTCCAGTACAAGCCCGCTGTCTCTTTCGGCCTGCTAAAGGCCTACAGTATAGTTGGGCCAGATGTATCCCAAACTTAGTAACAACCTGTTAACGGCCCGTGAAATAAATTGGGCCCACCTGTTGCCCACTTCGATGTCGGCCTGTTAACGACCCGGGAGGTAAGAGGGCCGACCATTAACTTTCGGCCTAGTAACGGCCCATTAACTTAATGGGCCCACTAAAGTTCGTACATGTCTTCAGGCCAAATTAGATAATTTGAGCCCATTACGATGAGCAATTATGCACAGGACCAAAACCGATCAAGCAAAGGTACGGCACAGGGAATAACGTTGCACATCAGCATATATTATAGGAAATTACATCCACTTGGCAATCAAAGATTGATGCCAGTGCAAATAAATGAGCAGAACCTAACCATCTACAGCGTCACTATCTGCAACCTCAGCACAGATGACGCCCATAAGCATGTGGGCAAGTTCTTGCTGCTTTGTTACACTGTCTTTGAAAACATTGATCAGTTGTTGTGTTGCACGACTCTGCACCTCTGATTCATCCACCATTTCCATCATTGCTTCAACCATTAATTGGTTCACAAACATACATTTATTCTGTTGCATTCGAGACAGAGGATACTGAACAGATTCAGATGGCGATTTTGGCAGGCTTGTATTATTGATAGTGGAGAGTGTCTCGACCACTGCATCATAACATAAATTAGGACGGGAACCAAACAGATTAATCATGAGTTATTTCCATATTACTTGGCCTAGATTTACTAGAAAGAAACAATGGGGTTGCCTTGCTGTTTTCAGAGTTTGTCTTCTTATCTTCAGCAGCCTGCACAAAATTAACACACTAGCATTGCTATCATTGGCCAAGTCAGATAATAGGAAAGCAACATTGACACAACGAACGTTTGGGCAACTAGCCTACACCAAATTAACACAATATGGCACAGCTATCATCAGCCAGGTAAGGTAATACGAAAGCAACATTGACACAATGAATGAATGGGCAACCAGAGAAGCACTACAATTCAGTAATGTGCGTGATATGAGATAGTACACTCATGCAGCTCAGTATGCAAAACTACCAGGCAGTTTTCCTTACAAAAATCAACATTGGCGCCTTTAACATTTTGCTACAACTAATTTTAGATCAGATAAAGGTTAGATTCATGCTGATTAACAAAATACATGCTGATGTAAAAATATAGTGAAATACAACAGGTACTTACATCAGCATTGGAGCACAGAGAATTCCCGCAAGATATTTTCCTCGAATACGATCCCAATGGAGGAAGTCTTCTATCGTTTAACCTTATTTTCTAAAAGAGAGATGGGTAAGAAACATGTAGAAAATATGATCAGAATGCTATAAAATTTCATGATGCAAGGATACACACATGCTTCTTAGAATGGAGTTGACATTCTTTTGCTGGACTGGAGCGAACTAGTTCTTTGGCCACTGGAATCTGCTTATTATCAGTGGGAGTTGGGTTTCTCTGTGCTGGAGCAGTATCTATGAAAAATGGAGTTGGTTTATTATCTCCTGGCGTTTGGATCTTTTGCAAAGACCTGGTTTGTAACCCTTCAGATTCTAACATAGCCGTCTTCCCCTTGCATGCCTTATATAGAAGAATGGTGATTCAGTTATAAAACATGCTACAGCAGAGATGGAATAGGTACTGAAGAATAGAAAGGCATGACATATTGACATGTATTCCCTCCATCCGGGAAATAAATGGATGGGTCTAGGCTTATTTCAGTTCTAGATACATCCACTTTTATCCATTTCTGCGACATGTAATCCGGACGGAGGGAGTATGATGTAAGAGCTAGGGATACGACAAGACAACACAGTAAAAAAACACTAAAAACCCACTGCAGAACCAAAGTATTCAAACCCACTGATATGAGATAGTACACTCATGCAGCTCAGGATGCAAAACTACCAGGCAGTTTTCCTTACAAAAATCAACATTGTGGCCTTTAATCATACATTTTCCTACAACTAAATTTAGATCAGATAAAGGTTGGATTCACGCCGATTAACAAAATACTTGCTGATGTAAAAATATAGTGATATACAACAGGTACTTACATTTGCATTGGAGCACAGAGAATTCCTGCAAGAATCTTTCCTCACATACGATACCAGTGCAGAAATTCTTCTATCTGTTAAGCTTATTTTCTAAAACAGAGATGGGTAAGAAACATGTAGAAAATATGATCATCATGCTATAAAATTTCATGATGAAAGGATACGCACACGCTTCTTAGAATGGAGTTGACATATTTTTGCTAGACTGGAGCGGACTAGTTCTTTGGCCACTGGAATCTGCTTATTATCAGTAGGAGTTGGGTTTCTCTGTGCTGGAGCAGTATCTATAAAAATTGGAGTTGGTTTATTATCTCCTAGTGTTTGGATCTTTTGCAAAGGCCTTGTTTGTAACCCTTCAGATTCTAACACAGTCGTCTTCCCCTTGCATGCCTTGTATAGAAGAATGGTGCTTTAATTATAAAACATGCTACAGTAGAGAGATGGAATAGGTACTGAAGAATAGAAAGGCATGACATATTGACATGTATTCCCTCCATCTGGAAAAAATGGATGGGTCTAGGCATATTTCAGTTCTAGATACATCCTTTTTTATCCATTTTGGCAACATGTAATCTGGACGGAGGGAGTATGGTGTAAGAGCTAGGGATACGACAGGACAACACATAAAAAAACACTAGTTGAATATAAAACTGTATGCTAGCGGAGTACGTACAGAAATAACTAAGGCAACATACACGTGTATGATTGGGAAACTAAGATGGCATTGCAACAGAGCACTAGAACAACACTTCAATGTAAAAAAACATGGTATGGTAGACAGATGAAGTACATACTGATGAATAAGAATGCATAAGATATTCAGAAGCATGATGTCCAAATTAAGCAGATGGCATTGCGATAGAGTAGAATGACAGTACTTGAATTTGAAAACATGTTATCATGAATGGAATAGGTACTGAAAAACAGGAAGGCATGACATATTTACATGCATGATCAGCATGCTAAGCACATGGCATTGCAACAGAGTGGATACACTCCAGGACATTATATGCATGTTGTACCCATATCACAGGCCAAGTTAGAGCAAGGACCTTGTGGGGTGAAGAGGATTCATCATCTTTCTGCAAGTCTTCTGAAGAACTGCCTTTACATGTTCCATCATATTGGGTATCATTGACATCAAGTTTATTGGCCTTTACATTGCTCTGTGAGGTTCTTGTGGATATATCAGTGTGTGCAATTATATCTGACATGCATGGAAGACAACTAGTAGTTAGATTTATGTAATGAGTGCCTGTAGGAGATGACATAAATAGTAGGACTGGGGTTAACTAGCAGCAACCGGTCTCACAAACTAAAGGGAGAACACAGATGAAAGCTACAGAATATGTATCGTTTGTACTCGAGATTAACTAGATGGCACACAAAAGTATTAAAGAACAACATAGGTAATACTACAAGTGGTATAATACTATAATCACCAGCCTGTGGGATAGCATTGGCTGATGGATGAGAACTATGGAACAGCGTTACCTAAAGAACAGTATCTTAGCCGAACTATGGAACAGCGTTAACTCCTGAACAAGACCCGTAAAAGATCAGCATGAATATATAGTGAAATGTGATTATCTATTTTCCATGCTTAGATGAATAGCAAAGTCATAAATGTTGCACACAAGTAAGATGAGGGTACAACATATCTGGCTGCCATCCATAGGAGTGAGCATCATGTGCTGACTTATCGATGGCCCTGCAGTTGTTGTGGCTGTCCATGTCGGGCACGCACATTCGATGCAGGGAACTGTTGAGTGGGGACTATAGCTCCCTTCTGGTGTATGCTTCCCTTGTTGGAGCAGCTGCGGTGAGTCGGAATACGGGGTGTCTGAAGATGCAGATAACGCATAATGTTAAGAACGACATATCTCTTTGATCTGAAGAAATACACTAAGAGATCAACAGCAAGGTACGAGAGTGGTCACACGTCTGTTGACTGAAGACTAAATTGGGGTCACACGATTTTATTTTATTTTGGTACTGTCCGATCTATGCCGGATGGCTTGATGGCCTTCTTGTGCCTCCCGGCTGACACTGTTTAGAATCTTCCCCGAAGAGCCAGCGACCAACGGCAGAGCAGCCTGCCTCCGCCGTTCGTGGCCTCGGCCAAAACCCCGCTCCCCGCCCCACCGCACTGCCGTGGTTGCGCCGCCCCCGGGTCAATCCACAAAGACTCCCCGTCATCCAGATCCGGTGGCGGCAGTACCTTCAACCCACGCAACTCTAAAAGATAGCCATCTAACCACTACTTCCGCGGTGAACTTGCGGCCCCGCACCCTTACGTTCGACACCAGCCAACTGGCAGCCTAGGAGCTCCGCCGCCTCGAGGGGTGCTGCTTCCCATTGGGAATCGATTGGCCCAGAATAAAAATTCAGACAACTGACGCCTAAATAAACTGATTTGAGATGAGAGTGCGACCTATCTGGCGGCATGGTGAAGTAGGCAGGTCCAGCTGCCGAGTCAGTGAGGCCGGCGCGATTGCAGTGGCGACCGGCGGCAGGGAAACAGCAATGTCGCGACGGTCAACGGCTACGGGGAAGCAGCGCCGGGACTCTGGACGGATCCAAAGTTGGAGCCGCTCCGGCGCCGTGAACAACAGCGGGGGTGAATCGGCTCCGGTACGGTTCACACGGCCGTCGTCGAGGCATCTCCAGCAGCACGGAGTAAGAGGCACACGGCCCAGTGCACGATGGCAAATGGACAGCGTCTCCGGCATTAGGGAGGAGGGCGGCTGTGAAATTGGTGCGGTGGGGGCGCCATGGAGGAGGGGCTGAGGTTTCGCGGCTCGGGAGAAGGGAGCTTCCCGGGGAGAAGGTGATTTGACGCCCACGAGGTATGAATGGGGGGCGGGGGGGGGGGGGGGATTGGGAGGGGAGTGGAACCATGTCTTACGGACGCATTTGTCTGAAATGTGAGGGGGAATTATAGTTCTACCCCTGCCTTTAGGCTTCTCGGCTTGGGTCTGTGTACTAAGGGTCGGGGATAGTAGAGTAACTTTGCTTCTCCCCAAATAGTGGGCGGGAGCGATTTCGGGCGAGGAGGGCGTGTTTTGAACTATAGTGGGCGCGAGCGATTTCGGGCGAGGAGAGCGTGTTTTGAAATAGTGGGCGCGAGCTATTTCTGGCGAGGAGAGCGTGTTTTGCCGACCATGGTTTATGAATTATTCGGCACATGTCATTTCGGCCGAGGAGAAGGCACGCTTGGATGAAGTTACGAACCTACCCTCGATGTACAACGGGCCAATTGATGTGTGTCCCACATAGGACGGTAATTTCGCGTCTCCCATTTATTTGCTCGGGCGAATTCCAGCGAGCACAGGATGTTTAACGGTTCGTTCAAATTTTGGGAGAACGAGCATCCACGTCTACCTTGCCAAGTCGATTCGAATCAAATTTTGAAATATTAGCTTGCCACTTCTTTTTTAGATGGAGAGATGATGCTTGGGAGTAATGTGTTTTTACATTCTCGTTGCTAGCGATTTACTATATGACAAATAGTTAACCCACTCAAAAACGCGAATCAAACCCAAAATGAAATATCTCGATTCAATGAAATAGCTCGTTCACTAGGTCAAAATAGTGAACTAAATCCAAAATTGAACACCTCAATCGAGTAGCATGTTGTACAGTATTATAGTACTCCATGAACATGTTGAAACTCAAATTAATGAACTGGTTTGATATACGCATATATCCATTCATGTGTGGATTGCAGACAACATGTTCTCCAATTTAAATATTTGAATGCAAGTTTATGTCGAAACATGGTTTATACCAGTCTTTGATGCATAAAACGCGACCTCCCCCTCTCCCGGACTCCTGTTCTCTCTCTCTCTCTCTCTCTCTCTCTCTCCGACAATCTTCAATTCTGTCGCACGCATCCGACACAAAAACCTTGTTGGTCCCTCTCCCTTTCTCTCCATCTCTCTCTCTCTTTTTGTGTGTGTGTGTGGGGGGGTCTTTCTAGTTCGCATGCATATATACTCCATCTATAGGTCTCTCTCGCACACTATGTATGATACTCTAGCTAGTCCAAGCTAGATATCTTGTGTGCACTCATCGTACGCACACAAATTCCTTGGCTCGTTGCCCGTAACTCTCTCACGCACCACTCTGTCGTCTCGGAGCTCTTCCCCCTCTCTCTCAAACTCTCCATCTACCTGGGTCACACATACACATGAATATCTCACTCGCACTCGATAGGCCCATCTAAAACTCTATCTCTCTCCCTCGTTCTCTCTCCATCTCACACGCGCACACACACACAATCTCATGCCTAGCTAGCCAAGTATGATGGTCTCTCACTCAATTGTAGGCACATGCAGTCCCCCCTATATGTATATGACTAGCTAATCTTAGTCTCCATCACAAACATGTGCATGGTCTATCTCGATTTCTCTCAGGGCATCTTTCTATCGCGCACGCACCTCCCTCGATCTCCCACCCATATAGTCCCCACACGATCTCGAGGGGATCTCTCTATCACAAACACACCCTCTCTCCCTCCCCATGCGTCCATGTCTTGCATGTGTCCCTCTCGACCTTTGTTCCTTGTTGGCCAGACCTCTATTGGACATGTGCTACAGGGGTGTCTCTCTCCGTTGCAAACAATCACACACTAGCTATCTTCGTGTATCTCCTCGCCTTGCTTTTCTATCTCGGAGATGCATGCGTGATATGTTCGCATAAGAAACGAAAAAACACACACTCTCTCTAATTTATCGTTTGTTGTCACTTTCTCTTTCACACACATACTCTTTTTGCACACTTACTCATTCTCCTTCACACGCACTTGATCTGTCTCGACTTAGGCACTCTCCTCGGTCCATAGCATATAGATTTATTGAAAAGTCAAACATCACAAAGTTTGACCATGTACGTGGAGAAAAACAATTACATCTGGAACGGCAAACATATACCATTAGATTCACCATGAGATGTAGTTTTGTATGATGTATCTTTGGTATTGTAGATATAAATAACATTTGCGTAAACCTGATCAAAGTTTTCAAAGTTTGACTTCTAAAAAATTTACATGCACTGCATTATCGAGCGGATGAAATATCTCTTTCCCCCTCTCAGCTATCTGACGCACCACTCAGCCTTATCGGGGCTCCTCAATCTCTCTCAAACTTTATTGGTCAGTTTGGTTCATGACCTGACCCTCATGCCTTGATGGCCAGTACTGCCTGGTGTGGACGTGAGATGTAAAGTATTTCTGCCTGGCCAGGCATGTGTGGTGCTGAAGCGTTTGGTTCATGCCTGGGCCAGGCAAAGCATCAACGTCCCATCGATCAATCCATGCAGCAATTATTTAATGCTAATATCCATCCAGGTTGCTGTTAGCCTCGTGGCCGCACTACCAGGCATGGCCAGGCATTCGAAATCGGTCGCCTGGGCCAGGCTACTTGCGGTGTCTGGAGTCCAGCCAGGCTAATTAAAGTGCAAGGGAATCCAGGCCAGGCGGGCTTTCTTTTTCACAGGGTAGCAACCAAACAAGCGTGCATGAAATCCAGCCACAACCCCAGGCCAGGCAAAAGATGCTCAGGACGCAAGCCAAACTGACCTTATATCTCCCTGGTTCACACATACACATGTCTCGCTCGCGCTATACATATAGACCCATCCAACACTCTACGCCCTTGTTCTCTCTCCATGTGACACGCACCCCTCTAAGTACCATAATCCCTCACTCCATCATAGGCGCAAGCACTCCCCCCTCCTAAGTATGATTATCTCTTACTAGCCATTAGGAACACACGTATTGTCTCCTTCCATCCATACGTCTATCTTGATATCTCTCAGGGCATCTTCTATCGCGCACACACCTTGTCACTCGATCTCCCACCCATGTAGTCCCATCACGATGTCCAGGGGATCTCTCTATGACAAACACACACTCTCTCCTCCCCATGTCTGCATTTTCTCCGTACGTCTCTCTCGACCTCTCACCCTTGTTTGTCAGACCCCTCTTGGCCACGTGCTAGGGGTCTTGCTCTCTCGGTTCCAAACAACCACACACTATCTCCTCAACTTGCCTCCATTGTCGAAGATGCATGTGTGATATGTTTGCATAAGACACACACGCTTTTTCTCTACTTTTATCGTGTGTTGTCCATGTCTCTTTCACACATGCACACACACTTTTTTCACTCACTCTTTCTATTTCTCTCTCTCTCTCTAGTTAGGGACTCTGTCACTTCCATTAGCATATGGATGTTTTGAAAAGTCAAACCTCAGAAAAGTTTGACCAGGTATATGTGGAGAAAAACATTTACATCTGGAACGATCATTAGATTCATCACAACATGTACTTACTTCATACTATCATTTATCTTTGGTATTGTAGATATAAGTAATTTCTTTACAAACTTGGGTCAAAGTTTCAAAAGTTTGACTTTTAAAAACAATGTTGGAACTACATTATCGAATGGATGGAGTAGCTCTTTCTCTCTCTCTCTCTCTGCTATATCTCACATGCCTCCCCTCTCACTCGAACTCTCTATACCGACGGATTATATGCTCACTGTGTCAGCGTATAGCTCCGTATATTGTTTAGTTGACCGGTCAACCAGTCCACATGCTGCCTTGTCAGCTCGTGTTCTCTATCTTCGTGTGCTGGCCCATGTGGCAGTGGGTGAAAATAAGTAAACTAGAGGCCCATCTGACATGCGGTGAAGTAAACAAAGTTGAAACCACTCGGGGTAGCACCCCACATGCTAGTAAATTGAGGGCGCACTGAGGACACACTTCTTGCGTGTGAAGGACACACTCGCGCACAATTTACCACTGTGCGGCGGCATGCACAGAAGGACGCACTCGCGCACACCCAGCACACAACACACACCAGCACACTGTTGGGGATCGTAGCAGAAATTTAAAATTTTCTACACATCACCAAGATCAATCTATGGAGTCATCTAGCAACGAGAGAGAGGAGTGCATCTACATACCCTTGTAGATCGCGAGCGAAAGCGTTCAAGAGAACGGGGTTGATGGAGTCGTACTCGTCGTGATCCAAATCACCGATGATCCTAGCGCCGAACGGACGGCACCTCCGCGTTCAAAACACGTACGGTTGGGAGAGACGTCTCCTCCTTCTTGATCCAGCAAGGGGGGAGGAGAGGTTTATGGAGATCCAGCAGCACGACGGCGTGGTGGTGGTAGTAGTGGGGATCTCGGCAGGGCTTCGCCAAGCTCAGTGAGAGGGAGAGGGAGGCGCCAGGGCTTGGGTGCGCAGCCCTCCCTCCCCCTCTTTATATAGGGGCCCTGGGGGGGCGCCGCCCCCCTAGAGATCTAATCTCAAGGGGGGGCGGCCAAGGGGGTACTTGCCCCCCAAGTCAGGTGGGGCGCCCCCCACCCCCAGGGTTTCCAATCCTAGGCGCAGGGGGAGGCCCATTGGGGGCGCACCAGCTCACCAGGGGCTGGTTCCCTTCCCACTTCAGCCCATGGGGCCCTCCGAGATAGGTGGCCCCACCCGGTGGACCCCCGGGACCCTTCCGGTGGTCCCGGTACAATACCGGTGACCCCCGAAACTTTCCCGGTGGCCGAAACTGGACTTCCTATATACAAATCTTTACCTCCGGACCATTCCGGAACTCCTCGTGATGTCCGAGATCTCATCCGAGACTCCGAACAACTTTTGGGTTACTGCATACTAATATCTCTACAACCCTAGCGTCACCGAACCTTAAGTGTGTAGACCCTACGGGTTCGGGAGACACGCAGACATGACCGAGACGCCTCTCCGGTCAATAACCAACAGCGGGATCTAGATACCCATGTTGGCTCCCACATGCTCCTCGATGATCTCATCGGATGAACCACGATGCCGAGGATTCAAGTAATCCCGTATACAATTCCCTTTGTCAATCGGTACGTTACTTGCCCGAGATTCGATCGTCGGTATCCCAATACCTCGTTCAATCTCGTTACCGACAAGTCACTTTACTCGTACCGTAATGCATGATCCCGTGACCAACCACTTGGTCACATTGAGCTCATTATGATGATGCATTACCGAGTGGGCCCAGAGATACCTCTCCGTCATACGGAGTGACAAATCCCAGTCTCGATCTGTGCCAACCCAACAGACACTTTCGGAGATACCTGTAGTGCACCTTTATAGCCACCCAGTTACGTTGTGACGTTTGGTACACCCAAAGCATTCCTACCGTATCCGGGAGTTGCACGATCTCATGGTCTAAGGAAATGATACTTGGCATTAGAAAAGCTTTAGCAAACGAACTACACGATCTAGTGCTTTGCTTAGGATTGGGTCTTGTCCATCACATCATTCCCCTAATGATGTGATCCCGTTATCAATGACATCCAATGTCCATGGTCAGGAAACCGTAACCATCTATTGATCAACGAGCTAGTCAACTAGAGGCTCACTAGGGACATGTTATGGTCTATGTGTTCACACATTTATTACGATTTCCGGATAACACAATTATAGCATGAACAATAGACAATTATCATGAACAAGGAAATATAATAATAACCATTTTATTATTGCCTCTAGGGCATATTTCCAACAGTCTCCCACTTGCAGTCAATAATCTAGTTACATTGTGATGAATCATACACCCATAGAGTTCTGGTGTTGATCATGTTTCGCTCGTGGAAGAGGTTTAGTCAACGGATCTGCGACATTCAAATCCGTAGGCACTTTACAAATATCTATGTCTCCATTTTGAACATTTTCACGAATGGAGTTGAAGCGACGCTTGATGTGCCTGGTCCTCTTGTGAAACCTGGGCTCCTTGGCAAGGGCAATAGCTCCAGTGTTGTCACAGAAGAGAGTCATCGGCCCCGATGCATTGGGAATAACTCCTAGGTCGGCAATGAACTCCTTCATCCAGATTGCTTCATGTGCTGCCTCCGAGGCTGCCATGTACTCCGCTTCACATGTAGATCCCGCCACGACGCTTTGCTTGCAACTGCACCAACTGACTGCCCCACCATTCAAAATATACACATATCCGGTTTGTGACTTAGAGTCATCCAGATCTGTGTCGAAGCTAGCATCGACGTAACCCTTTACGACGAGCTCTTCGTCACCTCCATAAACGAGAAACATATCCTCAGTCCTTTTCAGGTACTTCAGGATATTCTTCACCGCTGTCCAGTGTTCCTTCCTACCAAACTTACGGCAAGGTTTACATCAGGTCTGGTACACAGCATGGCATACATAATAGACCCTATGGCCGAGGCATAGGGGACGACACTCATCTTTTCTCTATCTTCTGCCGTGGTCGGGCATTGAGCCGTGCTCAATCTCACACCTTGCAATACAGGCAAGAACCCCTTCTTGGACTGATCCATATTGAACTTCTTCAATATCTTGTCAAGGTATGTGCTTTGTGAAAGACCTATGAGGTGTCTCGATCTATCTCTATAGATCTTGATGCCTAGTATGTAAGCAGCTTCTCCAAGGTCCTTCATTGAAAAACACTTATTCAAGTAGGCCTTTATACTTTCCAAGAATTCTGTATCATTTCCCATCAATAGTATGTCATCCACATATAATAAGAGAAATGCTACAGAGCTCCCACTCACTTTCTTGTAAACACAGGCTTCTCCATAAGTCTACGTAAACCCAAACGCTTTGATCATCTCATCAAAGCGAATGTTCCAACTCCGAGATGCTTGCACCAGCCCATAGATTGAGCGCTGGAGCTTGCATACTTTGTCAGCATTCTTAGGATCGACAAAACCTTCCGGCTGCATCATATACAATTCTTCCTTAAGGAAGCCGTTAAGGAATGCCGTTTTGACGTCCATTTGCCATATCTCATAATCGTAGAATGCGGCAATTGCTAACATGATTCAGGACGGACTTCAGCTTCGCTACGGGTGAGAAGGTCTCATCGTAGTCAACTCCTTGAACATGTCGATAATCCTTAGCGACAAGTCGAGCTTTATAGATGGTAACATTTCCATCCGCTTCCGTCTTCTTCTTAAAGATCCATTTATTTTCTATCGCTCGCCGATCATCGGGCAAGTTTGTCAAAGTCCATACTTTGTTTTCATACATGGATCCTATCTCGGACTGCATGGCTTCAAGCCATTTATTGGAATGTGGACCCATCATTGCTTCTTCATAGTTCGAAGGTTCACCGTTGTCCAACAACATGATTTCCAGAACAGGGTTGCCGTACCACTCGGGTGCGGAACGTGTCCTTGTGGACCTACGAAGTTCAGTGGTAACTTGATCATGATCGTCATCATTAACTTCCTCTCTAGTCGGTGTAGGCACCACAGAAACATTTTCTTGTGTTGTGCTACTTTCTGGTTCGAGAGGGGTCATCTCATCAAGTTCCACTTTCCTCCGACTTACTTCTTTCGAGAGAAACTCTTTCTCCAGAAAGGACCCGTTCTTGGCAACGAAGATCTTGCCTTCGGATCTGAGGTAGAAGGTATACCCAATGGTTTCCTTAGGGTATCCTATGAAGACACATTTTTCCGACTTGGGTTCGAGCTTTTCAGGTTGAAGTTTCTTGACATAAGCATCGCATCCCCAAACTTTAAGAAACAACAGCTTAGGTTTCTTCCCAAACCATAATTCATACGGTGTCGTCTCAACGGATTTTGACGGAGCCCTATTTAAAGTGAATGCGGCAGTCTCTAAAGCATAACCCCAGAATGATAGCGGTAGATCGGTAAGAGACATCATAGATCGCACCATATCCAATAGAGTGCGATTACGACGTTCGGACACACCATTACGCTGAGGTGTTCCAGGCGGCGTGAGTTGTGAAACAATTCCACATTTCCTTAAGTGTGTGCCAAATTCGTGACTCAAATATTCCCCTCCATGATCTGATCGTAAGAACTTTATTTTCCTGTCACGTTGATTCTCAACCTCACTCTGAAATTCCTTGAACTTTTCAAAGGTCTCAGACTTGTGTTTCATTAAGTAGACATACCCATATCTACTCAAGTCATCAGTGAGGATGAGAACATAACGATAGCCACCGCGAGCCTCAACGCTCATTGGACCGCACACATCAGTATGTATGATTTCCAATAAGTTGGTTGCTCGCTCCATTGTTCCGGAGAACGGAGTCTTGGTCATTTTGCCCATGAGGCATGGTTCGCACGTGTCAAATGATTCATAATCAAGAGACTCCAAAAGTCCATCTGCATGGAGTTTCTTCATGCGTTTGACACGAATGTGACCAAGGCGGCAGTGCCACAAGTATGTGGGACTATCATTATCAACCTTACATTTCTTGGCATTCACACTATGAATATGTGTAACATCACGTTCGAGATTCATTAAGAATAAACCATTGACCAGCGGGGCATGACCATAAAACATATCTCTCATATAAATAGAACAACCATTATTCTCGGATTTAAATGAGTAGCCATCTCGCATTAAATGAGATCCAGATACAATGTTCATGCTCAAAGCTGGCACTAAATAACAATTATTGAGGTTTAAAACTAATCTCGTAGGTAAATGTAGAGGTAGCGTGCCGACGACGATCACATCGACCTTGGAACCATTCCCGACGTGCATCGTCACCTCGTCCTTCGCCAGTCTCCGCTTATTCCGCAGCTCCTGCTTTGAGTTACAAATATGAGCAACCGCACCGGTATCAAATACCCAGGAGCTACTACGAGCGCTGGTTAGGTACACATCAATAACATGTATATCACATATACCTTTGGTATTGCCGGCCTTCTTATCCGCTAAGTACTTGGGGCGGTTCCGCTTCCAGTGACCATTTCCCTTGCAATAAAAGCACTCAGTCTCAGGCTTAGGTCCATTCTTTGTCTTCTTCCCAGCAGCTTGCTTACCGGGCGCGGCAACTCCCTTGCCGTCTTTCTTGAAGTTCTTCTTACCCTTGCCTTTCTTGAACTTAGTGGTTTTATTTACCATCAACACTTAATGTTCCTTTTTGATCTCCACCTCCGCTGATTTCAGCATTGAATATACCTCAGGAATGGTCTTTTCCATCCCCTGCATATTGAAGTTCATTACAAAGCTCTTGTAGCTAGGTGGGAGCGACTGAAGGATTCTGTCAATGACCGCGTCATCCGGGAGATTAACTCCCAGCTGAGACAAGCGGTTGTGCAACCCAGACATTTTGAGTATGTGTTCACTGACAGAACTATTTTCCTCCATCTTACAACTGTAGAACTTGTCGGATACTTCATATCTCTTGACCCGGGCATGAGCTTGGAAAACCATTTTCAGCTCTTGGAACATCTCATATGCTCCGTGCTGCTCAAAACGCTCTTGGAGCCCCGGTTCTAAGCTGTAAAGCATGCCGCACTGAACCAGGGAGTAATCATCACTACGCGACTGCCAGGCGTTCAGAACGTCTTGAGTTGCTAGGAAAACAGGTGCATCACCTAGTGGTGCTTCAAGGACATATGCTTTCTTGGCAGCTATGAGGATAATCCTCAGGTTACGGACCCAGTCCGTGTAGTTGCTACCATCGTCTTTCAGCTTGGTTTTCTCTAGGAACGCGTTGAAGTTGAGGGCAACATTAGCGTGGGCCAATTGATCTACAAGACATATTGTAAAGGTTTTTAGACTAAGTTCATAATAATTAATCTAATCAAATTATTAACGAACTCCCACTCAGACAGACATCCCTCTAGTCATCTAAGTGATACATGATCCGAGTCAACTAGGCCATGTCTGATCATCACGTGAGACGGACTAGTCATCATCGATGGACATCTTCTTGTTGATCGTATCTGCTATATGACTCATGTTCGACCTTTCGGTCTCTTGCGTTCCGAGGCCATGTCTGTACATGCTAGGCTCGTCAAGTCAACCTAAGTGTATTGTGTGTGTAAATCTGGCTTACACCCGTTGTATGCGAACGTTAGAACCTATCACACCCGATCATCACGTGATGCTTCGGAACAACGAACTTTTGCAACGGAGCACAGTTAGGGGGAACACTTTCTTGAAATTTTAGCGAGGGATCATCTTATTTATGCTACTGTCGTTCTAAGCAAATAAGATGTAAAACATGATAAACATCACATGCAATCAAATAGTGACATGATATGGCCAATATCATTTTGCTCCTTCTGATCTCCATCTTCGGGGCGCTATGTTCACCATCGTCACCGGCATGACACCATGATCTCCATCATCATGATCTCCATCATCGTGTCTTCATGAAGTTGTCTCGCCAACTATTACTTCTACTACTATGGCTAACGGTTAGCAATAAAGTAAAGTAATTACATGACGTTCCAGTTGACACGCAGGTCATAAATAAATCAATACAACTCCTATGGCTCCTGCCGGTTGTCATACTCATCGACATGCAAGTCGTGATTCCTATTACAAGAACATGATCAATCTCGTACATCACATATATCATTCATCACATCCTTCTGGCCATATCACATCACATCACTTGCTGCAAAAACAAGTTAGACGTCCTCTAATTGTTATTGCAAACTTTTACGTGGCTGCTATAGGTTTCTAGCAAGAATGATTCTTACCTACGCCAAAACCACAACGTGATATGCCAATTTCTATTTACCCTTCATAAGGACCCTTTTCATCGAATCCGATCCGACTAAAGTGGGAGAGACAGACACCCGCTAGCCACCTTATGCAACTAGTGCATGTCAGTCGGTGGAACCTGTCTCACGTAAGCGTACGTGTAAGGTCGGTCCGGGCCACTTCATCCCACGATGCTGCCGAATCAAGATAAGACTAGTAACGGCAAGTAAATTGACAAAATCGACGCCCACAACAACTTGTGTTCTACTCGTGCATAGAAACTACGCATAAACCTGGCTCATGATGCCACTGTTGGGGATCGTAGCAGAAATTTAAAATTTTCTACGCATCACCAAGATCAATCTATGGAGTCATCTAGCAACGAGAGAGAGGAGTGCATCTACATACCCTTGTAGATCGCGAGTGGAAGTGTTCAAGAGAACGGGGTTGATGGAGTCGTACTCGTCGTGATCCAAATCACCGATGATCCTAGCGCCGAACGGATGGCACCTCCGCGTTCAACACACGTACGGTTGGGAGAGACGGCTCCTCCTTCTTGATCCAGCAAGGGGGAGGAGAGGTTGATGGAGATCCAGCAGCACGACGGCGTGGTGGTGGTAGTAGCGGGGATCTCGGTAGGGCTTCACCAAGCTCAGCGAGAGGGAGAGGTGTTACGGGAGGGAGAGGGAGGCGCCAGGGCTTGGGTGCACAGCCCTCCCTCCCCTCTCTTTATATAGGGGCCCTGGGGGGGCGCCGCCCCCCTAGAGATCTAATCTCAAGGGGGGGCGGCCAAGGGGGTACTTGCCCCCCAAGTCAGGTGGGGCGCCCCCCACCCCCAGGGTTTCCAATCCTAGGCGCAGGGGGAGGCCCATTGGGGGCGCACCAGCTCACCAGGGGCTGGTTCCCTTCCCACTTCAGCCCATGGGGCCCTCCAGGATAGGTGGCCCCACCCGGTGGACCCCCAGGACCCTTCCGGTGGTCCCGGTACAATACCGGTGACCCCCGAAACTTTCCCGGTGGCCGAAACTGGACTTCCTATATACAAATCTTTACCTCCGGACCATTCTGGAACTCCTCGTGATGTCCGGGATCTCATCCGGGACTCCGAACAACTTTCGGGTTACCGCATACTAATATCTCTACAACCCTAGCGTCACCAAACCTTAAGTGTGTAGACCCTACGGGTTCGGGAGACACGCAGACATGACCGAGACGCCTCTGCGGTCAATAACCAACAGCGGGATCTGGATACCCATGTTGGCTCCCACATGCTCCTCGATGATCTCATCGGATGAACCACGATGTCGAGGATTCAAGTAATCCCGTATACAATTCCCTTTGTCAATCGGTACGTTACTTGCCCGAGATTCGATCGTCGGTATCCCAATACCTCGTTCAATATCGTTACCGACAAGTCACTTTACTCGTACCGTAATGCATGATCCCGTGACCAACCACTTGGTCACATTGAGCTCATTATGATGATGCATTACCGAGTCGGCCCAGAGATACCTCTCCGTCATACGGAGTGACAAATCCCGGTATCGATCTGTGCCAACCCAACAGACACTTTCGGAGATACCTGTAGTGCACCTTTATAGCCACCTAGTTACGTTGTGACGTTTGGTACACCCAAAGCATTCCTATGGTATCCGGGAGTTGCACGATCTCATGGTCTAAGGAAATGATACTTGACATTAGAAAAGCTTTAGCAAACGAACTACACGATCTAGTGCTTTGCTTAGGATTGGGTCTTGTCCATCACATCATTCTCCTAATGATGTGATCCTGTTATCAATGACATCCAATGTCCATGGTCAGGAAACCGTAACCATCTATTGATCAACGAGCTAGTCAACTAGAGGCTCACTAGGGACATGTTATGGTCTATGTGTTCACACATGTGTTACGATTTCCGGATAACACAATTATAGAATGAACAATAGAATATTATCATGAACAAGGAAATATAATAATAACCATGTTATTATTGCCTCTAGGGCATATTTCCAACACACACGTGTACACTGGCGTCGCCGCTGGTTGAGATGGACGGCGAGGCAGCCAACAAGCGGAGGCGGCTCGAGCCAAAACCGCATCCGGCGAGCCTGGACTTCATCAGCAGCCTCCCCGACAACATGCTGCTCGTCATCATCGGCCTCCTCCCCACCAAATCTGTCGTGCAGACCGCCCTGCTCTCCCAGCGGTGGCGCCCGCTCTGGCGCCGCGTCCCCCTCAACCTCACCGTCGACAGCTACCTCTGCGACGGGGATTGCAGACGCATGGCCGCAGTCTCCAAGATCCTTTCATCGCACCCTGGGCCAGCCAGACGCCTTGACATCCGCATGTTCAGTACCAACTGCAAGGTCCAACCCAAGTTCGACGAGTGGTTCTTATCCCCCGCCCTAGATTAGCTCGAGGAGCTCAGCTTTGAAGCTGGACAATGTCGCTCTTTGCCGTCGTCCGCGCTCTGCCTCACGCCAACGCTGCGCCGCGCCAGCTTCAGCTCCTGCTATCTTCCCCAGATTAATGCCGCGCCCGCCCTTCTTCTCCCTCAACTCATGCAGCTCGACCTCTTCGACGTTGTCATCTCGAAGAAGGCTATGGAGCACCTGCTCCGCAGCTGTACTGCGCTCGAGGACCTTCGTCTTGAGCAGATCCACTGGTTCATTAGCCTCCACATCGCCTCGACGAATCTTCTATGGATTTATGTGTCTTGCTGGCCCCGCAACAAGACATCAATTGGGAAGAGATCACTCCAGCTGTTACACGTTATAGTCATTGAGAAAGCGCCTTTCCTTGAGAGATTGCCTGTATCGGATCTAGAAGGTCCAACAAAAATCAGGGTCATTGACGCGCCGAAATTGACAGCGTTGGTGTACTCGTCTGTCAAATTCTCCGAACTCTTTATTGGATCCGTAATCATTCTGGTACAACACTCATCGTCTTCTCCGTCTTTTTGAAATTCACATTTTTAAATTTCTTCTTGATGTATTTACGACCGTCTTCCAGAAAATGATTCCCGCAAGCTTGACCCAGTCCATGCGCACAGTGAAGATCTTGGCACTAAAATCTATCGGCCCCATTCTGGATCAAGTTGTTGGACTCCTTACATGCTTTCCGTGCACGGAGAAGCTACTCATCGAGGTGAAACGTGTTTCCTATTAGTAAACAGTAATCACAACGTAGCTCAATTTTTTCGTAATTTTCCCAAATTACGATGACAAGTGTAGTGTTCAAAACTGCATCTACGCACTGCACCGAAAGAAATGTTTTTAGTATTTTTTTCTCACGTGATCACCTGCATCATTTTTATGTTGTACTACTATAGTAGCCTAGGCTAGTCATAGTGGAAAGTAACTTAGACTACTCCAGTAACTCTATGGTTACCCTAAGAGCAAGTACTACCTCAGTCCTGGTTTACTCTTCCAATTTTGTAGTATCAAAATTTGACCATAGATTTAACTGACAAAATGTTAATGCATGTCACTAAGAACTATATCGTCGGATTCGTATTTGAACATAATTTCAAATGGTGTAATTTTTAGTGACATGCATTGGCATTTTCTTAGGTAAATCTATGGTCAAAATTTTATACTAAATATGAGGTAGTATTCCCTCCGTCCCAAAATTCTTGTCTTACATTTGTTTAGATACGGATGTATCTAACACTAAAATGTAACTAGATACATCCGTATTTTGATAAATTTAAGACAAGAATTTTGGGAAGGAGGGAGTACAAAAGTGGGCTATGTAGGCCAAAACACGTGCCAAATTCACTTGTGATGCATTTGGCATTGATGCCCCTCCATTGCTCACCTGGTGCCCCAATCTGGATCACCAACTTTGCTCCGGTGCCAAATTAAATCATGCAATGAAAAAACACTGCGTGGGAGAGAGAGAGGACTGAGGCAATAAAAAACACTTGTTTGGGAGAGTGAGAGGCTGGTGTAGTTGGTTTGATTGATTTGTTTATACATGTGGGTCTGTGTGCACAGTGGTGCCAACTCTCTCACATCGCGAGAGCGGTGCCAAAATCTTTTGATTTGACATCGATGCGTATTATGTGGCATACTTTTGCGAAATATGGCATCGGCCACATAGTGGAAGGCAACAAATGCCTAAGCTCTTCACGTGCTCCTAGTTAAATGAGAGGAAACAGAAAGAGAGAGAGTGAGAGTGAAAAAATATCACTAGCCAGCCAACCCTATCGTATGAGCGAATGATATTGGTACCTCTTGATGACACGGCAATCTTATACACCCAGCTGCTCTAATATGTTCTCTTCTTTTGCAGATAAAAAAGACCCGAAAGTGAAAAATGTGCTGCACTATAACAATCTCATCGAATGCCTTGATCTCCATCTTACAGAAATTGATTTGATCGACTACCGAGGCAGCACATCTGAGATTAAATTGGCCAGGTTCATTGTTCTAGAGGCAAGTGTGCTCAAGGTAATGAGGTTTGGCGTTCTCTGGCGCAACAATGAATGGCGTGCTGATCACCGCAAGCGTCTAAGCCTAAATGACAAAGTCTCCGCAGAAGCTGAATTTGTTTTTGAAACATCAAGTGGCCAGAGACTCGAAAACTTATTTGCCCATTAGTGACTCGTCAGGGCGGTGGATTTTAGTTTGTACGATAATGTTGCATCCACCTAAAGTAACGAAAGTTCTTACGTAAACTTCCTAGTAATTCCCTCTTCGTAGGTGCAGCATTACTCCTAACATTTGTAATATCAGTTTGAAACTTGTAATATTGTTGTGTCCTATTCCCGTGTTTTCAAAATCATGCGAATCAAACAGGTCCTGAGTTGGTGATGATGTTGTGCCTCCCATCTTTCACCAATAGCCATCGGATCTAGATGTGACGCATACAAACCAAACTTCTCCATTTTTGCAAAAAGATGCCCGCACTTGTTCCCTATTTACAAACAACTCCTTGTCTCTCACAATCAGCCTTATCTCCTCCCCACCACATCTAGAAGGCCATGGAAAAATCTGGCGCGATGGCTGCTGCCGGTGCTGTCCACCCCCAATCTTGGTGTTCCGTGCAATGCACGGGCATCTATGCACGGGAAATTATGTCGAACAGGGCTAGTTGTAAGCAGGCTAGCTCTACAGCCATGATGATAGTGACTGCAGACGGTGAGGCTGACTATGGTATGCCGAACACGGCGCATATACTCAGGTGTCATCTCCGGCGCAGGGTCTTGTCACTTCACTGTGAGGAGCAACACGTAATAATTTGACCAACGGGTAGTACAGTGCTAGTACTCCTACTACATTGGTAGTACTACTACTAGTACTAGTAGCACCACCGACTGGATTTAGGAGTACTACCACGTCCATCTGGATTTTAGTATTTGACTAGCAATATCTAGTAATGCATGTCACAAAAAATGTACTCCCTCCGTTCCAGTATATAGTGCGCATAGTTTCACGCACAGATACCACTTAGTGACCTGGCGTTAAATTTTGGACGATATTATCCCCGCTCGTAGCCCATGTACGCATGGATGTACTTTGTGTGTCAGTGAGTCAGTCACACAGTGGAAAGCGGAAACATCACGCCACCGCTGGAGAGCACAAAGCGAGCCACCGCAGTTGGCGACGATGATGCCGCGACACCCCATGACGGCCACCACGGCGGTGGATCCCACAATACGGGAGCGCGACTCATCGGTGGCGGCATCTGCGGCGGTGGCGGCAGCGGTGCCCCCGTCAACCTTGCAGCCGGTACCCTTGTCCTCTGCTCCGCCCTCGACCGGAGAGGATGACGCTAGGAAGGCACGTGTACTCCATCTCCATGCGGCTGGTGAACCTGCTCTGCGCTGCTGACCTTCGTGTGCTCACGCTAGAGCTCGCCATCTGAAGTGCGTCTACGACCAAGGGGAGGTCCTGGAGCTCGCACTCCGCGTCTGTGGACGCGGTAAGGTCGGCCAGTGGTCGTGGACGTAGAGACGCTATCCATGGATGCGGAGACTTAGAGAAGGGACGCGGGGACGCAGGGCGGAGACGATGGGAGCAGGGGATAGCGAGGAAGGAGATGCGCTGCGGGAGAGAGAGGATAAGGGGTATTTTTGTCAAGAGTGGGACAAAGAAGCAAATGCGCACTACAATTTGGAATTTCCTAGAAAAATTATGCGCACTATAAAATGGAATGGAGGGAGTACTGCTCCCTCTGTAAATAAATACATGGTGTATTGTTTTATTCCTATCAGCGAGAGAACATAATGTCTTTTTGCTAACTAATAGGATTACATGCAATGAACTAAACACTGCATGTCATGTTTGGTAGTCTCAAGTCATTGAAAGCATGCACGGCCCACATCTCTCATTGGTTGATATGTCACGAAATAAGAAACGAGGAGGGAGTTAATGTACTGAGCCTAAGTGTTTTGGGATTATTTGGTTTTCGTAAGGTGACTTACACAACATTTTTGTTTACATGCATTAACATTTTGTTAGTTAAATCAAAGGTCAAAACTTGGCGCAAAATGCAAAGGGGACCAATAAACCAGTAAACATCAAACTTCTCTCGTTTGGCCCCTACTAGAGGTCCGGTGAGATGACTATACTGCACTGGCACGGAGGGGGACGCAGCTTCATTGACTTACTGCAACTGCCTTTGGGTGAATGACACGTGGGCCCAACGGGTGGCTGGCCCACCTATCATACAGCCAAAGGCAGGTGCAGTAGAGGGCCAAGGCGTAGTACGAAATCCTACGCACCTACGCACGCTAACCAAGGGCAAGAGTGATCACTCGAATCACAAGATCAGTTGACAAGGAGTAGAAACTGAGCTAGACCCATGGAGGCGATGAGCGCGAGCATCAGCCGGCTGTGCCAGATCGTCCACGACGCCGGCCTGCGGCCCGGCACCGAGGAACGTCTCCAGGTATTGCTTGAGGCCGCCAGGGCGAGGGGCCGCTTGGACGACAGCTTCGTCTCCTTGTTCGACGAGGTCCTCGTCGGTTTCCTCGACAAGTTCACCGTCATCAAGAAGCTCGCGGACGACTTTGACATACGCCTCCAGCCGACGCGCCCAGGCTCTGCGATGCCTGCCACCCTCAACGGCCACTATGGTGACAACCTCTTCGATGCACTGGTGGCCCTGCGACTGCCCGCCGTCGCGCCGGAGAATGTCCACCTCGAGGTTGCGCTCGCCACGCAGCCTGGCACAGCAAGACACCATCAACATAATCACCCACGTCTACGCGCAAATCGTCCACAAGGACTACTACATGCAAGAGGAGGACGATAGGACGCTGGCCTTCTTGGACCGCAGGGCAACCTTGGACGGCATTGTTCAGAAGCACGTTGAGCTCGCCGCCAATGCCGCTACTCCTCACACGTCGGTTGGTGACCCGGCGCACTAGGGCGTGAGAATGTTGTTGATGGATCCGTATATATTTTTATCTTTCCGTCAAATCCATGTAGTAGTATATGGTACAACTAGTAATTATCTTACCTTTCGCATCAACTTCATAATTTCCGTACGTACTCCATGCATGAACGGCGCCAGAACCAAACTTCTCATTACTTTAGGCAAAATCGTTATTTTCTATCTATCGGTCGCGCCATGGAGCAGGACCAAATTTTACAAGTTACGAGTTCAAAAGGAAAAGCCTGCTGTGTTCGCGTCGCACCCCCACACGGTTGGTCCGGCACGCCGCTCAAGGGGGAATGCGTGCGGTGTTGCATTTTCACTTACAAGTGGGACCGTAGTTGAGCAAACCGACTATCGGCAAACCCCCACCCCGCCCACGGTGTGATGGCTGAGAAAACAGGAGGGAGAAGAGATGGCTGTAGCACGGACTCCAAGAAAATTGGTGTCGGATGGGACTCGTGTGGGTGGCGTGTGCCGTACTGCTAGCCGTGAATGCTAGTTATGGCCCATGCCACCCCACTATATCGAGCCTATATCGAGGTGCTGGTTACGTAGAACAAATTTCCTGGAGTCCGTGCTCAGCCCTCCTCTATCTCTCTTCTCAGCCAGCCAGCGGACGCGCAGAGCCCATCATCTGTTTGCTCATATGCGGTTCCACATGTCAGTGAAAACGCAAGAGGACCTACTGAACCTGCACATCTTTCACTTCGACGTGCTGGTGATGAAAAACAAATCCAATAAAGATCTTTGGTGGCCGCTTTTGGAGTTACTCAAGAGTAGTAAGACTCTATTTACAGTTTAACCCAAGATGCACATCACGTGGCTTCAACTACCACTCTATTTTCTTGCATGACACAACCTGGATGCTGGATGTCCCACGTGTCGGCAAAAGGAGGAAGAACCTGACCAAATCTTCGGTTGTGCTCTCGGATTAGACTAGTTGTGTTAACTTAAAAAAAATATTGTGTAATAGAATGGATGCAAGTTTTGGTATTGGGAAGAAGAGCACATCGATATATTGATAGAGCGCAATTTGGTAGATGTTCTAGCACTTTTAGCTAGCATAGAGGCTAGAGATGAGGCTAGTGCACTTGTTGATACTCCTACTAGAATAGAGGGTAGACATGAGACTAGATGTGAGGAAGCAACGTCTACTTCTTTACACTCGAAGAAGAAAGAAGCACGCAAGATCGAGCCTCCGCAGATCAATAATGAATGCATCGAGAAGGCACTAATCCAACTTATAGGAGCAGTTATGGAAGTTGGATATCTTCTAAAATGTATTCTTGTGGTTCTTGTTTTCTTTGGTCTTGCTTTTCTAGTCAAAATTATCGTTGGAGTTCGTGCAAAACGGAGGTCCGTTTGGGGTCGTGCGTTGGTGTTGGCCTTATAAGTGGGACCATAGTTGAGGAAACCGACTATCGGCAAACCCCCACCTCGCCCGCCGTGATGGCTGAAGTTAGAGAAACGACGAGGTTGAAGAGATTGCTCTAGCACGGACTCCAAGAAATGTGGTGTCAGATGGATGTCAAGCTGGTGGCGTGTGCCGTACTCTTGGACGTGAATGCTTGTTCTGGCACATGCCACCCTACTACTCCTACTACTTATATAGTACTCCTACTAGTAGTATCGAGGATTCGAGGTGCTGGTTACGTACAGCGAACACATTAACATATGGCTACAGTAAAAACACCCGCCCGACGTGCGAAGCATGTGAAGCTAGTACAAATAGTGTACTACTATTGTTGATTGGCCTCATCCGATAACCTGTTTCAATGCACGTACAATTATGTATTCGGAAAACATTTTTTTGCCTCGTCGCACCACTCACTCAGAGAAGCCACTCGAAAGCCATTCATAAATTTAGTAAGTTTATCACAGGCATATCATTTTATTACATACAATAGGTCATCAACCCACATCGACAACAAGGATACATTATAAATACTAAAGTTTTCATCTCACAACAAATAACAAGCAATGAAATGAACTTCAACTCAACCAATCCTCGGCGTTGGAAACGCTTGCTTTGAACCACAAGTGATTCTCTGGGGCGGGCCATCCATTGTCAATCTCGAGACCAACGCAGGACTGATCATCCAGGCTGAAGCGGCCTACTATATCAGTACCAGGGTAGGGAACCACCCAAATGTCCGAGGTATAGACATAGTTGCTTCTCATAAATGGTACTAGTAACGTTGTGTCAACAGCAGTTGGATCGCCTTTCACCATCATCGGATAGTTTTGTCCAAGGAAGAGCGAGTTTTCTCCAAGACAATCAATTCTATACCAGGGAGAAGGTGTTGGCGCTAGCACACTAGTATCCATCCCGAATACCATGCAACGGGTGTTGGAATAGGTCCGGAGAGTGCGACCATGGGAGACTACACCTGCTTCCTTAGTAGTATCATCATCAGTGGCTGTATACACACAAGAAGAGGTGATCCATCGGAATTAGTTGCCAGGCGCCACTGAGTATATGGGCGCTGCTCGTCCTCATGCTCGTGATCATCACCATCGTCATCTCCCCCTTGGTTATAAAAATTTTCAAGTATAGGTGGTGGAATGTTCACAGGACCTTGGAAACACAAGAAGAAGGTTAATTAGTAAAGGGAAACTTGCTAACTGCATGCATGTGGATGAAACAATTATAATTACGGTGGAAAACGAACGTACCGAAACTACGAGGATCCCATGCAAAAACAGTGCCATGAGTGGTGGAAGCAAACACAAGGCCCTCGTATTGAATTGCATCACAGTACTCATCTGTGTACAGAAACTGATTTTTGAGCAATATCCATCCAGTCGAACCACGAAGGACGGCAACAAGCTTGTCGAAGATAGCAACAATTACATAGTTCTTGTAATTCCAAGAGCGGTTGGGAACTCGACAAATTTCTATCTTCTGTAGAAGACAATCACCATGATCGTATTTGAACGTGCGTACAATACCGGTGTGCTCAACCTCTGGGCAGTCTGCTGAGATTTTTGGAAGTGTAACCCGGTGACGAGTGTGCACATTCACAAGTTCCCACTCGCAGTTGGACCCAATATAAACAACCCAATCTCCATTTGCGCCTGCCCAAGCCTTACCTCAAGCGATGGCATCTTAACAGCATACGTATCATTATCAAGCGGCATCAACTTGCACAAGGTGAGGCCTCCGCCATCCCCGCACCAGTCATGAGGGTCACGGCGAAGAAGATAGGGGAGATCAAACCGCTCCTTGACCCTTGGGTTCCTTGTAATGATGTTATTAGTTGAGTCGAGAATGGTCTTGAACGAACCTGCCATGCTAGCCGAGGTGATGACGTCGCACCGATCAATGAGTTCCTCCACCACGTCATCTTTCAGATCGGGGCAAGAATTACAGGGTCGTTTCTGGCCTGTTCCCTCCACGGAGAAGGCGATCGAACAATGGCAGAAGGAAGGATGAAGGCAAATGGAGGAGGGAGAGGAAGAGCATGTGACAGCAGTTCCAAATCGAGAGGGAAAGGCGAAGAGTCGGTGGACGGTTGCCAGTTTGCCACGGTACATGAAGAGGCGCCCCGGCCTACACGTCCGTTCGGAAATACTAGTACTACCTCCGTCCGGGTATATTAGTCCGCCTGACCGAAACGCATGTACCAAGACGCACTTGAATCGGGTTCAGTTACAGAAAAAAGTTAATTGCACGACCAACGCTGGCTGCCTGTACCAATGAGAGATATAGCCAGGCCCACTTAAAGTAGGCATGCACTGGCTAATGCGTCGATTAAGAGAACATTTCCGCATGCAGCCTCGCGCCGAGCACTCGCATGCAGCCTGGCCCCATGCTCGAATTAAATTCTTTTTTTTGAGGGGGCTCGAATTAAATTCGGCCAATAAGGAAACGTAGCACCAACTGACACCAGCGAGAAATCCGCGCACTAATTACAACCGGCCCTGTAAATCTGGTACGCGCATGCAGTGCCCATGGGACGTATAATCCCGGACAGAGGTAGTAGAAAAGGACTCGCCGTCGTCTCACTGATATGTTGGAACGGGACCACATGTCAACGAAACATGGTGTGTAATTTCTCGTGCAAAATGCGATCTGGCCGCGTTGGCCCGAGGTGCCGCATTAGTTATCGACCTTTATTTTTTTAATGGCGTGTTGTTCAGTTTTGAAGCACGACTAACTGGTATTGTACACAGAGAAAATATAAACTACTCTACCACTACTCCACCTCCAGTACTAGTAGTATAAAAAAGATATATAGGCTGGAGCTTCAGCGCTTTCTTGCTAAGGGCTGCCCACTTGCTTCTCACACTATCACCCTCTCTCCAGATCTAAAAAAGACGGTCTCTCTCTCCCTCCTCACCGGTGGTCACAGATCCGTCGGGGAAGAAAAGGACGTGCAGTGTTGACGTACTCGTCATCGGCGAGCGAGGTCACGCACTGACGGCAAGGCCGTCCTCTCAGACCTAGCGCCCGAGCGGGATGGCCTCCGTCCCCAAGCTCGCTGCCGTAGTGTGTGCGGAGGACGACAACCATGAGCGAAGCCACTTCCCGTCGACCCTCAGGTATGCTACCTCTGTTCGAACCATACCCTTGTTCTATTGCCCAATCTGCCACGTCGTTGCATGTGGATCTTTTTCCACTCCACCATCTTCCCAATTTGCTATCCTCTGCTTTGCTGGCCACGCAGACGAAAACCTTAATTTGCACTATTAAAGGAAACCCTACTTCATGCAAACTAATCCATGTCTGGGTTGAATAAAGAAAGGAAGGGAGACTGTGCTGTCCAAGAGAGTAGGCATCGAACCTGCATCTAGGTTGAAAAGGGGAAAATCAGTAGCTAAGGAATGAGTCTCATGTGTCTTGGTTGAAGAAGGGTAGAAAGGCATGACAACACAATAGAGAATGACCAGGTCGATCGGTTTGTTGTCCTCACATAGGAAAAAGGTGGCTAAAGAGAACAAAAATGGGACGTAATCCACATATGCTGCCTGGATATTTGTTGCTCTGGGCAACCATACCTCCCTCACCACTCTGCGTCCGTGGAGGTACATCGTACTGGTGCGCCCACTGTCCAAATGGGCCTCCCATGCTCTTATTGCCACTTTTTTGCTGTTAGTATAACGCCAGTAGTCGAGTCAAGCAATGCTACTGCTAAAGTGATGCCATAATTAACTAATGCCACACTCAGTCTAATGCCACCAATAAATTTAAGCAATGCCATTTAATGTCACTGGATTATTTCAGGGTTAGCTGTTGATTGTGGATGTATTAAAGATTTTTCAGCTAAGGCATTCTAATGTTGTTGCACAGCCAGTATACCAACGATGAAAATTGTTACTACCTTCAGATTTTTGCACTGTTAATGCTTATAGATTACATACCTCACTTCCATGAGATAAGTTAATTTTTTTGTACAGTGTCACCAAAATGCCAAGGCGCTGATGTCATTTTATTTTGGTTAAACTGCAAAAAAAATTATGAAGACAAGAGGAAAGGTCAAGAGTGGGCACCTCCTCCTTCGGCTGTTCTCTTGATTCGTTCGATCAAGTTTTTATGTTTGATCGATTATCAAGATTGGGATAGCAATTTTTAAGGTCCCCACGAGTTCGAAATGATATTTACCTTGGAGGTACATGGTTTGCAATTTTTTTATACTGTCATTAGTTAATAATGCTAGTTACCTTCAGACTTTTGTATTTGGTTTAATGCTCATGCACAGCTAGTATACCAATGCTGAAACTTGTTACCTTTACATTTTGTATTGTTAATTCTTATAGAAATCTTCCAGTGCTAGAGTTCATTGAAATCTGTTCAGTAAAACCATTGTACTGTACCCTGTAATAAACTAACTACTCTACTGTTGCACTAGCCACTGGATTAGTGTATATTTGTAGTATTCGAATGGTGTTGCATTAGCGTATGGACATAAATAAAGTGTGGCAAGCTTTCCCAGATATGTGCTCAAGAAAACTACTACCTGTTTTTCTAAATACTAGACGCTTGGGTACTTTAAATTGAACCGTGAAAACGTCTTATATTAAGGAACAGAGGGTGTAGAGTTCACTCAAATTATTCCGGTAAAGCTAGTCACACCTTTGTTAAAATTAATGTTCATTATGTTATCGGAGGAGGTCTGTATGTTTGTCTCTAATGCCTGTCGACTACATACCTGACATCATGATGTAATGTTAAGTCATTTCCTTTTGTACAGTGTCACTGAATTGTCAAGGCGGTGATGGAATTTTATTTTAGTTGAACTGCACAAAATATGCTTAAAAGAAGAGGAAAGGTCAGGAGTCGATCATTCTTTCAAAAAGAACTATATATGCCTTTCTGACATCAGCCGCTGTTGCCTTATTTATTCCTTCAAACAGGTGGTTAGAAACAGTCTTGCTACCTTTTCCATTAAGAAATGGGAATGCTTATATTTGTGAGTCTATGCTTCAACTAGTGTTGTTTTTACAGTAATCACACTTTCAATATCTATGCAAACAGGGATGCTCGATTTTAGTGGAACTGCACAAAAAGTCCAACTGGTTCAACATTAGGAGCATGTTTTCTTCCAAACCTTTATATCCAATTGGTGGCACTATGAGCTGTTCATCACGAAGGTACATGGTTTGCTACTATCTTGCTACTCTTTTTGTATTGTCATTAGATAGTAATACTAGTGGTTTGCATGTGAATTTATTGGCAGGATGGACCTACATTGGAGGTGCAGGACAGGATTCAATGATTGGATGCTCAATTTCGGTTGTATCGATTTCACCTCTTCCATCACTGCGAACATGGATATCCTTGGTATGATGAAGAATAGGCGCTATATTTCTGCTCTGAACCAGCAAATCAATTCAGTATGAAATTGTCCAGGGCAAAACATAACTGTATCAAATTGTCCAGTGCAGAACATGACAGATGCTAAGCGGAAGAAACATGTTTAAACCGAAAATACAATGTGTGGTATATGTTTACTAGCTGCTTGATATTTGTGCAGACAGAGATGTCTGCCCGTTGCTCTTTGGCAAACAAACAAAGTGACCGCAATTTTGGTTGAACTGCACAAGAGAATAGTATAGTCACTGCATGCAGTGCCATTTGAAAATAGACACAGGAAGATTGGATAGTCACTTCATGGACTGCAGAAAAGTAGTACTATACTATTTATTGGCCAACACTAGGCGCTTCATTGCTTTGGTCTGATTATACAATGGGCATCATTTTTCCTAAGTTAAAGTTTGTGTTCCGAAAATAGTCTCGCGGTGTGATCGAGAGAAGACCAAATCATATTGCAGTGGATGTTCCTCCATCATGTGTGGTTCATTCTCATGGTTCGAGCTGTTGGTGAAACCACTTACGTTTGCAAGAGGAATTGTAGACTTCACAAACAAATTTGTCTTTCAGTCTGTACTGAATGTTGGCCAAGAGAAGCATCCATGTTAGTAGGAAGAACAAATGTTTTTTCTAGATCTTTGCTTTTGGAGCTACATATTTGTATATGATCTGTGAATCATTGAGATGCATTAACATGTTGATCTTATGTATGGGAATTGTACTAGTTGGTTTTAGTTGCGACGCAAGATCCGAAGTGGCTGATCTTTGCTTTTGGAGCTACATATTTGTATATGATCTATGAATCATTGAGATGCATTAACAGTTACCTATTTCTGTTCGCTCAGTGTTTACAAGTTACTGATCGATCACTAGCTAGCCTACTAATGCGCTCCTGGCAGTTTTATTTGCGACGCAAGATCCGAAGTGGTAGTTTTTTGAATAAAAATGCCTACCGATGAAGAAACTGACAAGCTACACTATCCTACCTACTCGATCCTACACGGATAAATAGCGGATCACGCACGTACTAGTACTACCTCCTTTCCGGTTTGCAGGGCTTAATTCAAACCTCTCACCAACCAAGGTACTCCCTCCGTCCGGGTTTATTAGTCCCGTGACCAAAGCAGCAAGACCAAGGCATGGCAATAATTAACGGCATGCAGAAGTTTAAGCCTAATTAATTCCAGCGATTTAAGTGGCTGCATGCATGCCCTCGGCTGCGACTCATTGCATGCTGCTCCGCGTACTGGCTGCGAGCGATTCTGAGTGCCTACATGCAGCCAGCCATAATTAAGGCAGCTAACTGATGCGAAAAAAGATGCGCCTTAATTGTTGTGGGCTTTTTAAATCCGTGGAATCATTATTGACAAGGAGGGAGATGATTCGAGTGCACTCGTTTGACCGTCATGCCGGCGTGTGACCCAAACGGGACGGGACGACACAGTCATAATTTCAGTTTCTCTAGTTTTCCACGGCAAGCTGGCGCGCTAAGCCATGCTTATGCATTGAATTCCGATGACCGTCGCGCTACCTTCCGCCTATAAGTATTGTTTCCCGGCCTTCTCCGGTAGCACCGTGACCCAACTCGCCATATCCTCATAAGCCCCCACCGGCCCGACGTCGCTCGCCACGTCCGCCATGCCCCCGCCCGTCCGCGGTAGGCGAGGCCGGAGGCGGTCACCGCCGGAACTAGTGTTCGGTTTTTCACCGGAAGACAGACGGAGGGAGGAGGCATTCTATCTGTCTTTAGATGGCAATGCGGAGATCGAGGACTTGTTGGAGCGCGACCGCCTGGCGGAGGAGCAACGCATCGCCGATTTGCGCCGCCAGAGGGACATGGAGCAGCAGCGCACCAACACTCTGAGTCGCGAGCAGAGCGCCCGCAACTGGGCCGACTACGTGGAGGCCGGCACCCGGCAAATAGCCCTGGAGGCTGTCGGGCATGCACGCGTTCGCGACGCCGATTTTTACTACCATCTCGTCAAGTGGGTTTCCCACTTGGAAGCCGAAGCTTCGGTGGACCACGCCGGCATGGAAAGGGCCAATATGTGCGAGCAACGCGCCCTATTGCACCTCTGGCAAGTCCGAGGCGACGCGCAGGACGCCAGTGCCGGCGTTTAGCGTGTACCGCAGATGGCGGCCGGCATCGTATAGTTAGCTAAGAGTAAGTTAGTACTTGTACGCTACTAGAGTATTAGTGGGAGTAGATAGTTAACTTGGCTATGATGGTTGTCAATGTCGAAGTTCAGTACTCTATATGTGGATCAGACCTGTTACTTTGCTCTGAATGTTGAACTTTCCGTTTGAACGTATGGAATGGGCTATTATTTTTTAAAATGGGTTGTATTTGTCCTCCACGGGTTTAGAGGCTGACTTGTGGGCCTACCAAGTTGACACGTACACAATCAGGAGATGATTGTACGTGGAGAGGATGACAGCAGGGACCCGCCGATGTCATGGCAGTACGCAAGCAAGTTCCTCCTTATTTCAAGCCAATAAAAAAATGGCTCCTCCTAATGGATTTCTGACATCTGGGTCCCATGCCATTGTCAACGTAGTCAATAAACGAGAGAATTGCACAACGAGCGGCTGACACCAGGGACCCAGCAGCTCGCCCAGTTATTTTTGTTTTGGGTTAATTTGATAAATGCCACTCCAAATCTGGTGTTTCCGAGAAATGCCACTGCAATTTCCAAACTTTGAAAAATGCCATTTCATGCCATTTCTAGTGGCATTTTTCGAAGTCTGGAGTGCCGTTTTTCAAAGTTTGCAAACTGCAGTGGCGTTTTTCAAAGTTTGCAAAAATTATAGTGGCATTTTTCAAAGTTTGGAAATTGCAGTGGCATTTTTATGAATCACCATAATTGGAGTGGCATTTATCTAATTTGTTTTTGAGACGGAAGCAGGGTGTCAACTGGGCGGTGCGGGACACTCTGGCCTGTCTAGACAGCCTTTTCTTTTATGTTTACCACAGACCAGCCCAGTAGTTTTTTTTTTCTTTCTGAAAATGGCTAGCCCAGTTTTTTTGTGATTTGTCAAGTAAGTCGCTTTGTCAGGCCTGTTGGGCTGCAAATCTTTCAAGACGAGGAGAGCTTCATTCGGCTGGCCGAGAAAATGGCCTATCACAAATGAGAAATGGGTTGTACATTTTTAAAACACATCAAACCGGCAATTAGTTTCAAATATCTTTTTTCATTTTGAGATTTGAAATTGCATTGATTTTTATGCATGGACAATTTATTGGATTTTATATTGATATACATTTATTTTTAAAATCAGTCTGAATGTGACTCGAAATTTCGGGATTAAAAACAGTTCAGACCGCACCGACATATGCAAAATTTCGTATAATTTTTTAACCGTGGCCACAATATGGGCTGTAATGCTAACAAAAAGAATATGGGCTCCAAAAAACCGTAAGAATTAGCAAATGGGCTATAAATTATTAGAAATAATGGCAGATGGCATGTATGCTGTTTTCCACAGTTTTGAGGCTTTCCTAAAAAAAAGGTTGACGCACAAGCAGTGACTGTTGGATGTCCATCCAACGACCGTCGTGCTTCTTCAATCTCTGTTCTTCCTGCTCCAGCCGCTCAAACAAGCGCCGGCGGGACTGCCTGCTCCCTCCTCCCCGCCGCCGGCTGTGCTGCCGCGCAGGCCTCACCGCCCCACCGTACTCCCATCGCTGGCCTAGCCATCCCTCTACTCATCCACACCTACTGTTATTCTCCGGCGACGGCAGACGAACGAGTAAACCCTCGTACAGTCGTACTCCCCTCCGCGTGGGAAACAACTACCGAGTCTTCCCTGGCTCCGTGTCGTTCCCTTCCTAGGCCTCGTCGTCGTCCACCGCCCTGGTGCTCTCGGCGTGGCGTGGTCAACGTGGTCAATGACCGACATGCATCTGAAGTGGACTGTACGTGGAGAGGCTGACAGCTAGGTCCACGGCCGCACGCAAGGAAATGTCTCCTTATTACGCGCAAAATAATGATTCCTCCACCTGACATCTGGGACCCACCGAAAGGGCCTCTGTATTTCGCGAAAAAACGTTACCGCCGCTGACAGCTCGGACCCATCAGCGATATCTTCGCACGCAAGGAAGTGCCTCCTTATTACGCACACAAAAATGAATACTCCCCCGCTAGCTGGGACCCAGTATAGTGGGCCTACTAAGTTGACGGGGACGGAGGGCTTTGTCAACTTAGTAAATATGCACGATTCTAGCTCGAGTGACCGTACGATGTCCATCCAACGGCTGTAGTGCTTCTTCAACCTCTGGTCTTCTTGCTCCAGCCGCCCAAAGCAGCGCCGGTCGTGCCGCCTGCTCCTGCCTCCCGTGGCCGGTTGTGCTGTCGCGGAGGCCTCACCGCCCCCATACTACTCCCACCGCTGGCCAAGCCATCCCTCCACTCCACTCACCCACACCCCCTATTATTCTGCGACGACGGCAGCGCAGCCGAACCAGTGAACCCTCGTACTCCTCTCCGCGCGGGCATCCACTGCCGCGTCTTCCCCGGCTCCACGTCATCCCCTTCCTAGGCCTCACCATCGTCCACCGCCGTGGTGCTCTCGGCGTGGCGTGGTCAATGTGGTCAACGACCGA
The DNA here is from genome assembly GCF_002575655.3 of Aegilops tauschii subsp. strangulata. Classification (NCBI taxonomy): domain Eukaryota; kingdom Viridiplantae; phylum Streptophyta; class Magnoliopsida; order Poales; family Poaceae; genus Aegilops; species Aegilops tauschii. The sequence goes on along the minus strand of NC_053041.3, from coordinate 552,629,071 downwards.
CTTCCATCGGAAGAGTACTGTACGTGGAGAGGCTGACAGTTGGGTCCACGGCAGCCGCAAGGAAGTGCCTTCTTATTACGCGCAAAATAATTATTCCTCGACCTGACAGCGGGGACCCACCGGACGGGCCACCGTATTTCGCAAAAAAAATGTTTCCCTCCTGACTGCTGGGACCCACCAGCTACACCTTCGCACGCAAATAAGTGCGTCCGGGCAAAAAAATGATTCCCCCCTGACTGCTGGGACCCACCAGCTACATCTTCGCATGCAAGGAAGTGCCTGACAGTCGGGACCCACCTGGTCGAAGCGTACGTAGCGTTGTCATTTTGGTCGCGAACGTGTATGTACATACTGGTCGATGTACAGGCGCGCACGTGTCTTAGTAGAGGCGCGCATGTGTCGTAGTAGAGGCGCGCACGTAGCATGTACACGTACGTACAACGGCCAGGGTGCAAGAAAGTAAATACGGCCACACACGTACATACGGGCGGGGTCTCGAACGCCTACTCGCGCATACGTACGGCCAGGGCTCGTGTACATGGCTGGGTCGGAACGGAGAAACTGTGTCGGCGTCGTGTTCATGTTGAGGAAACGAAATGCGTCGTGTTCATCGGGAGGCAACGGAATGCGTCGTGTTCATCGGGAGGCAACAGAACGCATGGGAGCCAACCGGCTTGGACGGAACAGACGATGGAAACGAGGCCTGGCGTACCGCAGAACAGAGGAAACAGCCTTGTGTTCGACCGGCCATGTTCGAAACGGGATTCTGTTCATTGGGAGGGGTCTGGCGTACCGCAAAACGGAGGAAACGGACTTGTGTTGGACCTTCTATGGTCGAAACGGGGTCCTGTTGATCGGGAGGGGTGTGGCGTACCACAAAACGGAGGAAACAGACTTGTGTTGGAGCGCTACGGTCGAAACGGGGGTCTTGTTCATCGGGAGGGGTGTGGCGTACCACAAAACGGGACTCCACGGGCTACTGTTCATCTCCACCATCGATCTCCTCTAGCCTCCACGGGCTACTGTTCATCCACCGTCGACCTCCTCCAGCCTCCACCTGCGACTGTTCATCCACGGGCTCTTGTTCATCCAGCCTCCACCGCGCGCTACTCCACCGGCTACTGTTCAACCACCCCTCTCCACGGGCTCCTGTTCAACCACCCCTCCACGGGCTACTGTTCATCCACCCCTCCACCGTCTACTGTTCATTCAGCCCTCCAAGGGGTCGTCCTATTCATTCAGCCCTCCAAGGGGTCGTCCTATTCATCCAGCCCTCCACGGGGTCCTGTTCATCCAGCCCCAACCGGCTCGATCGATTGGGGTCCTGTTCATCCAGAGGCAACGCCACGGGGTCCTGTTCATCCACCCCACCGCTCACTGTTCATCCAACCCCCCCTGCAATGCTCACTGTTCATCCAGAGGCAACATCGATCAGCTTCAGTTAGCAGCAGTAGCGAAGGAATCGCTCGATCGCTTGGGTTCAGTAACGCGTAGCCTGCAGTGCAATCGCTCGGGTTCAGTTAGAGCCCAATGCCTCGCACACACGCGCGTACGTGTACGAGAGAAACGTGCATCGCTCGGCCCCCGACCACCCACCATAACCAGGAACTCCCCGAAATTTTCCTCGCCCTCGCTTCTACCACGGTTTTTTCCGTCATGGACGGCCCAAAGAATGTCATGCAGCTGCGTCTCCGGCCCGCCCAGGATGAAAAGCCCATTTTCTGTCATGATTTTTTGTCATAGAAGTAGGAGCCCACCACATCTATGATGATACCGGGTTTTGTCACAATTATCGTCATAGAAGTGTCATAAGTATGACAGAAAAAAATTCGTTCGGCCCAAAATGTCACGGATGTGTCTTTTTTTGTAGTGATAGTTTCCTTCATTTGCTTACTAGCTAGCTAGCGTGTCGAGTCCTCTCTATACGTATAGTACGTAGCATCGACCAAGCACGGAGATAAGAGAGGACACTTCTCTCTATTAGCTAGCTAACACAATATATGAAACCCCTAAATTAACCCTACAAAACCCCCAAAAACCCCAAACCCCCCCTTTCAGAAAAAAACAAAAAACCCAGCTCCTGAACTGCTGACGCGTGGAAGGCTTTTGGTCCCGGTTGGTGGCACCAACCAGGACAAAAGGTCCCCCTGCCTGGGCAAGCGGCACTAGCCACGTGGAGCCCAATCTGTCCCAGTTCCTGGGCAAACCGGGACTAAAGGTATAGGGCTTTAGTAACGACCCTTTAGTTCCGGTTCGGGAACCGGGACAAATGGCCCTCAAGAACCGGGACGAATGGCCCTTTTTCTACTAGTGCATTAGCTCGCTCCATTGTTCTGGAGAACGGAGTTTTAGTCATCTTGCCCATAAGGCACTGTTCGCAAGTATCAAATGATTCATAATCAAGTGATTCCAAAAGTCCATCTTTATGGAGTTTCTTCATGCGCTTTACACCGATATGACCCAAACGGCAGTGCCACAAATAAGTTGCACTATCATTATCAACTTTGCATCTTTTGGCATTAATATTATGAATATGTGTATCATCACGATCAAGATTCAACAGAAATAGACCACTCTTCAAGGGTGCATGACCATAAAAGATATTATTCATATAAATAGAACAACCATTATTCTCTGATTTAAATGAATAACCGTCTCGCACTAAACAAGATCCAGATATAATGTTCATGCAAAATGTTGGCACCAAATAACAATTATTCAGGTCTAAAACTAATCCCGAAGGTAGATGTAGAGGTACCGTGTCGACGGTGATCACATCGACATTGGAACCATTCCCGACACGCATCGTCACCTCGTCCTTAGCCAATCTTCGTTTGATCCGTAGTCCCTGCTTCGAGTTATAAATATGAGCAACCGAACCGGTATCAAATACCCAGGCACTACTACGAGAATTAGTAAGGTACACATCAATAACATGTATATCAAATATACCTTTGTTCACATTGCCATCCTTCTTATCCGCCAAATACTTGGGGCAGTTCCACTTCCAGTGACCAGTCCCTTTGTAGTAGAAGCACTCAGTTTCAAGCTTGGGTCCAGCTTTGGGTTTCTTCCCGGTGACAACTTGCTTGCCATTCTTTTTGAAGTTCCCCTTCTTTCCCTTGCCCTTCTTCTTGAAACTAGTGGTCTTGTTAACCATCAACACTTGATGCTCCTTCTTGATTTCTACCTCCGCAGCCTTTAGCATTGCAAAGAGCTCGAGAATAGTCTTTTCCATCCCTTGCATATTGTAGTTCATCACGAAGCCTTTGTAGCTTGGTGGCAGTGATTGAAGAACTCTGTCAATGACACAATCATCTGGAAGATTAACTCCCAGCTGAGTCAAGTGATTATGGTACCCAGACATTCTGAGTATGTGCTCACTAACAAAATTGTTCTCCTCCATCTTGCAGCTATAGAACTTGTTGGAGACTTCATATCTCTCAACTCGGGCATTTGCTTGAAATATTAACTTCAACTCCTGGAACATCTCATATGGTCCATGACATTCAAAACATCTTCGAAGTCCTGATTCTAAGCCGCAAAGCATGGCACACTGAACTAACGAGTAGTCATCAGATCGAGCTTGCCAGACGTTCACAACATCAGCTTCTGCTCCTGCAGCAGGCCTTTCACCCAGCGGTGCATCAGGGACATAATTCTTCTGTGCAACGGACCCAGTCCGTGTAGTTGCTACCATCATCTTTCAACTTAGCTTTCTCTAGGAACGCATTAAAATTCAAGGGAACAGTAGCACGGGCCATTGATCTACAACATAGATATGCAAAAAACTATCAGGACTAAGTTCATGATAGATTAAGTTCAATTAATCATATTACTTAAGAACTCCCACTTAGATAGACATCCCTCAAATCATCTAAATGATACGTGATCCAAATCAACTAAACCATGTCCCATCATCACGTGAGATGGAGTAGTCATCAATGGTGAACATCTCTATGTTGATCATATCCACTATACGATTCACGTTCGACCTTTCGGTCTCTAGTGTTCTAAGGCCATATCTAGATATGATAGGCTCGTCAAGTTTAACCCGAGTATTCCGCATGTGCAAAACTGGCTTGCACCCGTTGTATTTGAACGTAGAGCTTATCACACCCGATCATCACGTGGTGTCTCAGCACGAAGAACTTTCGCAACGGTGCATACTCGGGGAGAACACTTATACCTTCAAATTTTAGTAAGGGGTCATCTTATAATGCTACCGCCATACTAAGCAAAATAAGATGCATAAAGATAAACATCACATGCAATCAAAATATGTGACATGATATGGCCATCATCATCTTGTGCTTTTGATCTCCATCACCAAAGCAATGTCATGATCTCCATCATCACCGGGTTGACACCTTGATCTCCATCGTAGCTTCGTGGTCGTCTCACCAACTATTGCTTCTACGACTATCACTATCGCTACCGCTTAGTGATAAAGTAAAGCAATTGCATGGCGTTTGTATTTCATACAATAAAGCGACAACCATATGGCTCCTGCCAGTTGCCGATAACTTTTACAAAACATGATCATCTCATGCAACAACGTATATCACATCACGTCTTGACCATATCACATCACAACATGCCCTGCAAAAACAAGTTAGACGTCCTCTACTTTGTTTTTACAAGTTTTACGTGGCTGCTACAGGCTTCTAGCAAGAACCGTACTTACCTACGGCACAAAAACCACAACGGTGATTTACCAAGTTTGCTGTTTTAACCTTCACAAGGACTGACCGCAGTCAAATTCGATTCAACTAAAGTTGGAGAAACGGACACTCGCCAGCCACCTTTATGCAAAACTAGTTGCATGTCTGTTGGTGGAACCGGTCTCATGAACGTGGTCATGTAAGGTTGGTCCGGGCCGCTTCATCCAACAATACCACCGAATCAAAATAAGACATTGGTGATAAGCAGTATGACAATCACCGCCCACAACTCTTTTTGCTTTACTCGTGCATATTATCTACGCATAGACCTGCCTCTGATACCATTGTTGGGAAACGTAGCATGCAATTTCAAAAAAATTCCTACGCTCACGCAATCTATCTAGGAGATGCATAGCAACGACAGGGGGAGAGTGTGTCCATGTACCCTCATAGACCGAAAGCGAAAGCGTTTGCTCAACGCGGTTGATGTAGTCGAACGTCTTCTCGTTCCGACCGATCGAGTACCGAACGTACGGCACCTCCGAGTTCCGCACACGTTCAGCGCGATGACGTCCCTCGAGCTCTTGATCCAGCAGAGAGTTGATGGAGTAGATGAGTTCAGTCAGCACAATGGCATGGTGACGGTGATGGTGATGTGATCCGCGCAGGGCTTCGCCTAAGCACCGTGAGAATATGACCGGAGGAGTAAACTGTGGAGGGGGCGCCGCACACGGCTAAGAGCAATTGTTGTGTCTCCTAGGGGCGCCCCCCGTATATAAAGGAGGGAGGGAGAGGAGGCCGGCCTAGGGCACGCCAAGTGGGGAGGAATCCCACTTGGACTCCTAGTCCTATTCGGCCCCCCTTCCTTTTGTCGGAGGGGGAAAGGGGGAAGGAGAGGGAGAGGGAGAAGGAAAGAGGGGGGGCGCCCCCTCCCCTTGTCCAATTCAGACTCCCCATGGGGGGCGCCACCCCCTTGTGGGCTGCCTTGCCTCTCCCCTATGGCCCATTACTTCCCCCAGGAGGTTCCGGTAACCCCTGGGTACTCTGATAAATACCCAAAACACTCCGGAACTATTACGGTGTCCGAATACTATCGTCCAATATATCAATCTTTACCTCTGGACTATTTTGAGACTCATCGTCAAGTCCGTGATCTCATTTGGTACTCCGAACAATTTTCGTTCACCAAAACACATAACTCATATAATACATATCGTCATGGAACGTTAAGCGTGCGGACCCTACGGGTTCGAGAACTATGTAGACATGACCGAGACACCTCTCCGGTCAATAACAAATAGCGGAACCTGGATGCTCATATTGGTTCCTACATATTCTACGAATATATTTATCGATCGATCAACATACGTTATTCCCTTTGTCATCGGCATGTTACTTGCCCGAGATTCGATAGTCGGTATCTTCATACCTAGTTCAATCTCGTTAGCGGCAAGTCTCTTTACTCGTTCTGTAATGCATCATCCCGCAACTAACTCATTAGTCACATTGCTTGCAAGGCTTCATATGATGTGCATTACCGAGAGGGGCCAGAGATACCTCCCCGATACTCGGAGTGACAAATCCTAATCTCGATCTATGCCAACCCAACAAACACCTTCGGAGATACCTGCAGAGCATCTTTATAATCACCCAGTTACGTTGTGACGTTTGATAGCACACAAGGTATTCCTCCGGTGTCCGGGAGTTGCATAATCTCATAGTCTGAGGAATATATATTTGACATGAAGAAAGCAGTAGCAATAAAACTGAACGATCATTATGCTAAGCTAACGGATGGGCCTTGTCCATTACATCATTCCACTAATGATGTGATCACGTTCATCAAATGACAACTTATGTCTATGGCTAGAAAACTTAACCATCTTTGATCAATGAGCTAGTCTAGTTGAGGCATACTAGGGACACAGTGTTTTGTCTATGTATTCACACATGTATCAAGTTTCCGGTTAATACAATTCTAGCATGAATAATAAGCATTTATCATGATATAAGGAAATATAAAATAACAACTTTATTATTGCCTCTAGGTCATATTTTCTTCACATGCAAGCTGCACTTTCTGTCAAATCAGCCTTTCAATCTACTGCTTTTTTTATTGTTTAAGTGTTTGCCCCCAACCAGGTCCACATCCAAACACCTGGTGCACACACGTGCCTGGCCAGGCAAATTCTTCTTTTCTCATGCCAACACCAAGCATGGAATTTCACTAGGCATGAAGTCCAGGACAAGAACCAAACTAGCCCGCGTTGCATGTGGGCTTGGGCCTTTATTCAGTTTAAGGTCACCATGAGCCTACCCTGTGTGAGATAACCTTGTCATTAGCCCCCAAATCCCTCAGGACTTTGGAAAATTTAATCAAGAAATTCGTTGGACCTCGATTCAATATTCATGAGAAAAAACAATAAAGCAACAAAGACTCGCAGTTATCTTTCCCTAATCTATCCCTAATAATAAAGCACGGATTGACTTTGTCGGGTTCACCGTCATAATACGCTTTCTTCTCATGTCATAATACGCTTTTACGATTTGTATAGACAAAATCGTAATATAAACGAGGTGGTACTAATTTTATGGAATTTTTATCCATCGTCTAAGAAAATTTAGTCCGAAGGCCGCTACGCGCCCAACAGGCTGGGCCTCAACCTGATGTTCCGCACGCTGCCTCGGCCACATCGTCAAGATGGAAAAACGATTCCTGATGGCCGGCTCCTGCCACCGTCAGGGCGGAAAAAGAATGAAAACTAATCCAATCCACTTGTGAATCAAACTCCCAACCTCGGCTTCCATCTATGGGGAAGTAGCCAGCCGCACGGTACTATGATAGCATGAGATTCGATTTCTATTAGTCCCATATCGCTTCTTTAAATAAAATCAGCCAAGAGAGACCCGATAAATCCCACTCAAAAAGAAAGAAAAGATAACATAGAGGCAAGGAGGGGACAATCCAGACGCGGCGGATGGCGGGATTCGACGGTCGGCAGCCGGCAGGGTGCTCGTGCTGCCGGCGATGAACACACCACATAGAGGCAGGCAGGGAGGGGCCGGGGCGGTGATCGAGGTAGACTATGTCGGCGGCAGCTGCACATCGGGACTGGCGATCAGGAGGGTGCGGTGGCTTGTGTTGATGGGGACGACAGATCCAGAGTGGAGGCCAGCTCCGGACGCGACGGATGGCGGGGTTCGTCGGTTGGCGGGGTGCTGGACGCTGGTGCTGTTGGCGACGAACACAACACAGAGCAGAGGAACTCAGGTACCAGCAGCACAGTCCGCCACCAGCTTCTCTCTTTCCATGTCGCGGACAGCCGCAGACTTTGCGGTTGGGCACGTACTGAGGACTGGAAGAGCGCACGCACGCTGCGGTCGTTTAGGACCCCACACCAGCACGTTGCCGGGACACTTGAGGAGCTGGCCTGCAAAGGCGCGGTACTGTGCGAGCACAGCCGCGCGGCCCTTCTCGATGGCGGCGGAGCCGGCATCGGCGAAGGCGTACATGGTGGCCATCTAAATCTGGTAATGGTATGTGATCCTATTGAGGATGGACAGGGGATGTACTGACGCCTGACAAGACATCAACGGCCAGCGTTGTATATGGTTTAACTCCATGCAATCAAGTTGAATCGTTGAATCGGTGACGAAGAGTTTGCTTGATAGCTGCTTGTGGATTCTCCCGATCAGAGAGAGTAGGCTGGTAGTACGAGTTACTCTGTATTTTCATTGGACGGAGCATACGCGGAATGTTGCGACGCCCGCCGGACAATGCGGCGTGTCTGCTTGAACCCGTTTGTGATGATGCAGTCAGCCCTATGGCAGCTTTGCGGGTTTTTGTTTGACGGCGGAGCGGCGGGATGACCCGTCCATCTTGCAACCTGACGCAAGGGCGCGGCAGGCGCTGCTAGCCGGCGGTGCGGGACGCAGGAGCTGTGGCATGCGGTCGCTGCGCTGTTGAGACGTGGAGGTGGATTGGATTGGGTCTTCCCTGACGAAGACAATCTTCATGGTACCTCATGAAGACTGCCGCTATAGCTGCATGAGCGCGACCCCAAAAAAATGTAGATGTACATTTTTTTTGTGGGAAGAAAAAATGTAGATGTACACGTACGCACAGGACGCTCTTGCTCTTAATAAAAAAAACTAACTATACACATGAGTCTTTGTTTTGCCACAAAGATAATCCTATTTCGGGTACAATGACCAACCAAGAGCATGTAAAAAATAGACTTTGTGTCAGAAAATTAAATAAACTCACAATGACAAAATAAATTTTCAATATCTCTAAGAAAAAGAATGAATTTGAGGTAACCTAAATTAATTATTAGCCTCCTTAGATTTCCTCAATTTAAAATTGTACCAGCAAAGATAAGGTTTGAAAATGCAGAAATTTTGTTGGAAATGTCATCAATGAGATTTTGTATAGTAAAAAACTCTCTTATTTTGTGCACAAAGACTACAATTAACATGCTAAAAATCGACACTAGCAGTAGATACACTATAGCTATAAATCTATGTATGAAATAATGCATGTCTTAGTAACTATTTTTGGCACTATTAAAGTTGAATTGTAAATTAAGCTTTCACTGCTTATGCTATTAGTGCTTCACCATATTGAAGTGATGGGCATGTACCCATGGAGTGTCTTAAATAATAATTATTACGCCAATGATTTTATTTCTCCCGTTGCAACGCACGGGCATGTTGCAGTACAGCTCAAGCCAGATCGTAGATTACATGGCTAAGCAGCCCACCTGTTTTTTGTAATTGTTTGTTGTGTTATTTAAATTAAATTGGTTTATGTATTCTGCTGGAGCAGCCACATGTCATACTAATTTCAGAAGAACAATTTCTAATTTAATGGTTAATGTATTGTTGGTCTAAAATGAAAATCCCAAACAAAAACAGAGTCACAATTTGTATTTATGCGACGAATAATGGAAGTTTCAAATGCTAAATTTAAACTAAGATTTTTGGAATAAACTGTTGTCTCTAAAGCTTGTCTCATGTAAGCCATCAACTAAATGTATTATATTAGCATGAATAATTGTTAAGTGCAACCAGTGGTCAGTTTTATTTGATTTTGAATAAACAAGGTGGGCTATACATTATATGATCTCAGTAGCTTGATTTGAACCCCGTTGCAACGCACGGGCCCTTTTGCTAGTCTTTCCCTATCTTTCCCTAATAATAAAGCACGGATTGACTTTGTCGGGTTCACCGTCACAATACGCTTCCTCCCGTGAATTTACGCTTTCATTTTGAATTTAAAACATATAGGTGAGGTGGTACGTGAGGGAAAAAAACGTTTGGATCGTCGAACACCATCATGGGCCGGCCCTTTAAAGCTTTGACGCTGTGCCGCTCCGATCAACGAAAAATAATATGTGGTTTGCCAGGATCGAACCCAAGCCTCCAGTTTACAATCGTAGAGAAGAACCAGCCGGGCTGGGTTTTGTTTCTGTCAAAAATAAAGGGTCGCGTCTAATTCAAAAAGAAAGGGTCGCATGTATTAATACCACCTCGCCAATTTGGACAACATTACACCAACTTATATATGTCAGCAAGTAGACAACGGACAAGCCTTCTTGGAAGTTGAACAAAATAGAAGATGCTGGTCCCATTTCTAGAAAGGAAAGAAGACCCAACAAATAAAGACATGCATTGCAAGGAATAAAAGAGAGGGTATGCAGGGAAAGAAATAAAAGAGAGGCCCAAATAAAGATGGGATGTGTTGCGCTAAAAAAGAAATAAAAGAGGATGCATGGCAAGGAGATCCCATAAATATGGGATGTAAATAAGGATATGTATGGCAAGCAATAAAAGAGAGGCTCATGTGCTGCGCTATATTCGAGGAGATCCGAAATATATGGGGATGTGTTGCGCAAAAGAAATAAAAGAAAGGACGCATGGCAAGAAAATTCGAGGAGATCCGAAATATATGGGGATGTGTTGCGCAAAAGAAAGTTCATATAAAAGAAATATACGGGGATGTGCTGCGCAAAAGAAAGGAGACATTTCATATAAAAGAAATAAAAGAATGGACGCATGGCAAGAAAATTCGAGGAAATCTTGTAAATATATGGGATGCGCGCCGTAGGAGAAATATATAAGATGGGATGTGGGCAGTACATGCGTCTACATTAAAAACAAATATTGTTTATGTATTTTGAAAAAACTCTTCAAGTACGTGGAAATATATTAAAGAGTTGCAACAAGAATATTTGCAGACATCAACACATTTTTTCAGAACGGTTGTAAATAACAAGCCAAGTGACCCATTAGCAGAGGGGTGGGAATTATAAGGCAGTCAATGTTGACGAACAATACTGGACGAGCATAGAGAAGGCATGAGAAATTCCGGAGCGATATTTCACGTCAGAGTGAAGCCAGGAAGAGCCCGGGACGATGCCGCGAGGATGAGCTTGACGTCATGGAGCTGAGCTAACAACAGGAATGTTGTTGAACATGCCATAAGTTGGTGATGCTTGAATCAAAAACCATCCATGATGCATGCATGTCTCCGCAGTGTGCTAATGTATCATCGTCTGTTCTTGTCGTTTTCCTTTACCCATAATAACACCTCATTCCGCGCATGTCATGAATAACTGAATTATTGCTAGCCCGTTTGTATGTATTTTTTAAATCTACATGCAAGCCGTGTTGAAATAGAAGAGCTGGACTTCTGGAACAGATTCTTAGATTCTATACCCCTTTTCTAGATTAAAAGAGCATGTGATATATTTTTCTCCCGTTGCAACGCACAGGCCCTTTTGCTAGTAATAATAAAGCACGGATTGATTCCGTGGGTTCACCGTCACAATACGCTTCTTCCCGTGAATTTACGCTTTCAGTTTAAAAAAAGGAAACAAAGAAACGTAACAAAGAAGGCCCGGTAGAAAAGGAAACCTTCCCGATTGCATCGGCCCTCATCTGATCACTTCTCCTTCCCGATTGGATCTCTTCCTGCTTATCCCAACCCATGGACGCAGTCTTTTCTGGACTTCGCTTCCTCAGCCTTCTTCTCAACCGTCGCGGCCTTCTCCTCCTAGCTCTCGGCCACCATGCTGGGGCCCTTTGTCGACGTCGTTTGCTCCGAAGAGGTCGGCGCCATAACCACGTCGATCTCGCTCGATGCGAGAATCATGCTGGCACAGAGATTTGGTGCTAGGGTTCCGTGGATGAAAGCGGTTTCAAGTGGTGGAGGGAGGTGGCTTCTGTGGCGGCGGATGCGGTGAGCGCCGGCTTCGATGTGCTGGAGCGGCAGCAGCAGCTACACGTCCCGCTTTGACGCCATCTGACACAAGCGTCGTGCGGGCGAGGTCCGCACTCCCTCGTCGCCACGATCTAGCTCTCCGTCGACAGCTCCGTGTCGCGCTGTCAAGCAGTCTGAGACTACTGCCGATGTGTTATGGAGATATGATGGGGAAGTGAGAAGCAGTAGGAAAAAACGTGCAGCGAGGGGCTTTTGTCCGTGCGATTGAGAGAGAACTAGCTTGTTCAGTGGTTAATTAAGAAGACTTCTAGACGAGTGGATATGAAGACCCTTCGAGGTTAGTGGATAAGAACCTCCACCTATATGTCACTTCAATTACATTATCTTTTTCATGCACTATCAGCTCATAAGAAAACACAAATACTCAAGCCTGGCTGCAGTCCAGCATATAACTTTTGCCAAACCATGCATGCCTAGGATCATTGATCAATTTATTGAAGAAGTGCACGGTATTGAGGTTTCAAGCAAATTAGTATCAACCATGATTGCTGAGCCAGGTCTGCTGTCCCGAACACAGTTTCAGTTCGAGGCCTATAAATCGTTTTCCTAAATCTCAAACTTCCTTGCTCTAATCGCCAGCATGTGGATTCATTAGAAAGCTCTGAATAAAACGGCTTGATACCTAATGTCTTATCACAAAATACCTAGAGCTTGCATGCTCACGAGATATGAAAATCTTGGTTGCCTTCTTTTTGTAAATTTAGCAGAAGTGTGCAGGACGTGGAAGACAACTAGGTGGAGACTGGCGCACTTAAGTAGTTCGAAGTTGTGTTCTTGACTGTTTTTTTATTCTTTTGCAGACTATTTCCATGTGGAGCTGCAGCGGCAAAAGCATATATGGTGGCTACATTGCGCAAATGAGAGCGAGAAGAGAAGCAATGGAACGGGCGTCATCTAGCAATGACCAAGAAGAGGTCCTGAACACCTACTTACGTCATACATAACACAGACCGTGTTCACTTCCCGGACTCCGCCGAGAAGAGACCATCACGGTTACACACGCACTTGGTGTATTTTAATTGGGTCAAGTGACAAGTTATCTACAACCGGACATTAATAAATTCCCATCTGCCTCATAACCGCGGGCACGGCTTTCGAAAGATATTACCCTGCAGGGGTGTCCCAACTTAGCCCATCATAAGCTCTCACGGTCAACGAAGGATAAACCTTCTCCCGGAAAGACCCGATCAGTCTCGGAATCCCGGTTTACAAGACATCTCGACAAGGGTAAAACAAGACCAGCAAAGCCGCCCGAATGTGCCGACAAATCCCGATAGGAGCTGCACATATCTCGTTCTCAGGGCACACCGTATTGTCCAAGCTTCCGATAGGCCAGACCAGAGTTGCCCCTGGTGGCCACCGGCGACTGACAGTTTGGACCAATACTCAGAGGAGCAATGGCCCGGGGGTTTAAAATAAAGATGACCCTCGGGCTCTAGAAAACCCGGGGGAAAAAGGTATAGGTTGCAAATGGTAAAACCAAGGTTGGGCCTTGCTGGAGGAGTTTTATTCAAGGCGAACTGTCAAGGGGGTCCCATAAATCACCCGACCGTGTAAGGAACGCAAACTCAAGGAACATAATCCCGGTATAACAGTAACTAGGGCGGCAAGAGTGGAACAAAACACCAGGCATAAGGCCGAGCCTTCCACCCTTTACCAAATATATAGATGCATTAATTAAATAAGAGATATTGTGATATCCCAACATATTCATGTTCCGACATGGAACAAACTTCAACTTCACCTGCAACTAGCAACGCTATAAGAGGGGCTGAGCAAAAGCGGTAACATAGCCAAACAACGGTTTGCTAGGAAAGGATGGTTAAGGCTGACATGGCTAAAATAGGAGACATGATATAGCAAGTGATAGGTAGCGAGCATGGCAATAGAGCGAACAACTAGCATAGCAAATATAGAAGTGATTTCGAGGGGTGGTCATCTTGCCTGCAAGATTCTCAGAGTTGTCGAAAGCTTGATCCTCGTAAGCGTACTCGACAGGTTCCTCGTTCACGAACTCGTCTCCCGGCTCTACCCAAGACAAGAACACAAACAAACGGAACCACAATCAACAACGAGAAATGCACAAGCAACATGATGCAAGACAAGTATGATATGCAAGATATGATATGCGAAGCGTATGCGTGCTCCAGAAAGAAAAAGATGAACATGGTAGTAACTTGGCAAACCAAGCATGCCACTGGAAAGATAAGATGATTTCGGTCGAAATCGATATAAAGATCACCGGAATCGGATGCACGGTTTGCAAATGGCAAGCAAAACAAGAATGACACTAATCTGCGATAAACAGCAAGATAGCACTTAAAATGCAACAAGCAACAATGCTACAGCACCCCAACATAGCAACAAAGCATATGGTAGTAATCTACAGGAGATGCTTGACAAAAGATGAACACTGAGCTACGGCTAGTTCACAACATATCAAGCTCAAACAAGCATGGCAAAAGTGCAAAAGACTACAGGTTCACAGACTTAGTGAAAAACTGGACATGGCAGAAATCAGCATCAGGTAGCAATGTTCAGAGCACGAAATCAACATGCTACAGGAACTTAACATAGCAAAACAAGGCATGGTAGTGTTCTACTAAATGCACATGACAAAAGTCCGTTACTGACCATAAGCCAAAAAGGACCAGAAGAAATGATGGCAAGCATGTAAACATAGCAAGTTTTGTTATCAGGTTTCAGACTTAGCAGAAAACAGAGCATGGCAGAAATATAAATATGTAGGCCTCTTTGTGAGATTGAAGCACTCACTACAGAGCAACGCATGACAAACCAAGCATACCTACAGCAAGATGGCATGTTTATGAAGCTATCCATGGCAAGAACAATTGCATAGCATGTATGGATCAACTACAATAAGCTTGGCAAAAAATGCATGTCATGTTAAGAATCTGCCAGAAATATTTTATAGCAAAAGTAGAGCAAGATTGAGTCATGCTATGGTACTCTAAAATTGCAAGAAATTGTAGTAATGGATCTATTACAACTATAGCTACAAAACATCCTTAATGAACATCTCCAGAATATGCATGGATCTCTCTGTAGAATCAAGTTTACATGGCAACAAAATTATAGCAGACAAAGACAGAGAAATCACTGTCCCTGAAATCAGAAATATTACGGGGCCTACTTTGCATGCTTGTGCTAGTCACCACAGAGATCACAAAAATACATGGACTACACCACTGGAAAGATGGCATGGCATACTTCAAAACACATGTAGAGCTCATGCTCAAAAGATGCACAGAATAAATTATACAAAAATGACAAATCTCCAAGTTCTGATAAGAACCAGAGATTAACAGCAACTAGCCCTCTTCCAACGAAGATTTGGGCATCAAGATGACCTCTAATGAACATGGTTCAATTGAACAAAATGAAGAGCATCACAAGGCGAACAATTTGACATATTATACGCGCGAATCGGAACTACATGCACAAAGTTACGGCATCGGGAACAGAGCAAGATACTGAGAGAAATTAAGACTTGGAAGAATTTAGGGCGAGAAAAAGTCAACGGGTACCGAACTGGATCGGATCTGGCTCGTCGCTCGAGCCGGAGCTCGTCGGCCGGAGTTGCTCGGGCCGGCCGGAGGCGAGGCAGGGGCCGGCGGGCGAGGGGCGAGGGGGACCGGAGGCGGTCGCCGGCGGCGGGGCACGGCGGGACCGGACCGGCGGCGGGCGGCGCGGGGGCGGGCCGGCGGCGGAGAGGCCGCGGCGCGCCGGCGAGGAGACCGGCCGCGGGCGGCGCGGCGCCCGGCGGCGCGGGGCATGGGGCCCGAGGCGGCGGCGGCGGGAGGAGATGGGCCGGAGGGCCGGGAGCGGGCTCCGGCGGGCCGCGGGAGGAGAGAGAGAGAGATGGTGACGTGGCGGCGGCGGATTCGCCGGGGCGCGGCGGCGGACGTTGTCCGGCGCGGACGGACGCGTCCAGCGCGGCGCGGAGGGAGAGGGTTAGGGTTTGTCTGAGATTTCGTTTTTCGGGATGCCCACTTATAAATAGGTAGAGGGAGCTATGAGACTTCAAATGAGGTGCGGTTTTCGCCCACACGATCGTGATCGAACGACCTAGAGCATGGAGGAGAGTTTGGTGGGTTTTGGGCTGGTTTTAGAGGGGTTTTTTCTGGACACTCAAATGGACTTTGCGGATGCCCGGTTAACCGTTGGAGTACCAAACGACCTCTGAATGGAACGAAACTTGACCGGTAGTCTCCGGGCGGTATATTAAGACCACTTGACAAGCCTCGGTCCATTACGAGAAAGTTTGACACACGCACACGAAAGAAAACAAGAGGGGTGCACCGGAGGAGATAGGAGCACCGGATTGGAAAACGGACAACGGGGAAAAAGCTCGGATGCATGAGACGAACACGTATGCGAATGCAATGCACATGATGACATGATATAAAAATGCATGACATGACAAAATACAAAACGAAAAACAAAACCCGACAACGGAGGGAAAAACATATCACATAGCCGGAAATGGCAAGAGTCGGAGTTACAAATATGGCAAGTTACATGCGGGGTGTTACAACACTCCACCACTACGAGAGGATCTCGTCCCGAGATCTAGGACTGAAAGAACTCCGGATATTCGGAACGGAGATGGTCCTCGCGTTCCCAGGTGGCTTCCCGGTCGGAATGGTGCGACCACTTCACTTTCAGGAATTTGATAGACTTGTTGCGAGTCTTGCGCTCAGTTTCTTCAAGAATAGCAACTGGGTGCTCATGATAAGACAAATCTTCTTGGAGGTCAAACTCTTCGAAGTTGATAGTGCTCTCAGGCGTCTTGAAGCACTTGCGGAGCTGTGACACGTGGAACACATCGTGCACGTTCGCGAAGTCGGAAGGAAGCTCAAGTTGATAGGCGAGGTCGCCTCTTTTGCCAATGATCTTGAAAGGACCCACGTATCTAGGGGCAAGCTTCCCTTTGATACCGAAGCGACGAGTGCCTTTCATTGGAGAGACGCGGAGGTAGACATGGTCTCCGATCTCGAAAGCCAAATCACGATGCTTACTATCATAGTAACTCTTCTGGCACGATTGCGCGGCTTTGAGATTATCACGGATGACTTTACACATTTCTTCAGCTTCAGTGATTAAGTCATTGCCAAGAAGTTGGTGTTCACCAGTCTCTGACCAATTGAGAGGAGTACGGCACTTTCTGCCATAGAGAATCTCGAATGGGGCCTTGCCCGAACTCGCTTGGAAGCTGTTGTTGTAGGAGAATTCGGCATATGGAAGACAATCTTCCCATTTCATGCCAAAGGAAATGACACAAGCCCTGAGCATATCTTCAAGAATTTGATTGACTCGCTCGACTTGGCCACTAGTTTGAGGGTGGAAAGCTGTGCTGAAGCGAATGTTTGTGCCCATGGCCTTCTGGAAGGAGTCCCAGAACTTAGAGGTGAAGATGCTTCCACGATCAGAAGAAATCAATTGTGGAATGCCGTGCAAAGAGACAATTCTGGAGGTGTAGAGCTCTGCCAGCTGAGCTGCTGTGATGGATTCTTTGATAGGGAGGAAATGAGCCACTTTAGAAAGCTTGTCGATGGCAACGAAGATAGCATCATTTCCGCGCTTGGACTTTGGAAATCCAGTCACGAAGTCCATTTCGATATGATCAAACTTCCATTCTGGGATAACAAGAGGTTGGAGGAGACCAGCTGGTCGTTGGTGTTCTGCTTTCACTCTTCGGCAGACATCACATTCATTCATGAATTGAGCAATTTCTCGCTTCATTCGAGTCCACCAATACGACTGCTTGAGGTCATGATACATCTTCGTACTTCCAGGATGAATGGAAAGAAGAGAATTGTGCGCTTCGTTCATTATGACTTTCCTTAGATCACCTTTAGGAACCACAATCCGGTCCTCGAAGAACAAAGTGTCTCTGTCATCAATGCGATAGCACTTGTATTTGGAAAGACCCTTGTCGATACCACGTTTCACCTTCTTCACCATGGCATCAAGGAGTTGTGCCTCCCGAATTTGATCTTCCAAAGTAGGAGATACAATGAGGTTGGCAAGAAAGCCTTGAGGAACAACTTGGAGATTCAGCTTGCGGAAAGCTTCACAAAGATCCGGTTGGAAAGGCTTGAGGATTAAGCTGTTGCAATAAGCTTTCCTGCTTAACGCACCTGCAATGACATTTGCTTTGCCTGGAGTATATTCGATACTCGGATTGTACTCTTGTATCATTTCGACCCATCGAGTCTGCCTGAGGTTGAGGTTGGGCTGAGTGAAGATATACTTGAGACTTGTGATCAGTGAAAATGTCCACTTGTCTTCCCAACAAGAGATGTCTCCACGTAATCAAAGCATGGACAACTGCCGCCAACTCAAGATCGTGAGTGGGGTAGTTCTTCTCGTTGGGCTTCAACTGCCGAGAGGTATAGGCCACAACTTTCTTATCTTGCATTAACACAGCACCGAGACCTTGGAGAGAAGCATCACAGAAAACTTCATACGGCTTGGATTCATCAGGAGGAGTCAAGACAGGAGCTGTGACTAGTTTCTGTTTGAGAGTGTTGAAAGCGACGTCACACTCAGGAGACCAGACATACTTCACATGCTTCTGAAGGAGGTTGGAAAGAGGTTTTGCAATCTTGGAGAAATTCTCAACGAATCTTCGGCAATAGCTTGCAAGACCCAGAAAACTGCGGAGCTGCTTGACATTTTGAGGAGGTTCCCAATCCAGAACTGCGGACACCTTCTCGGGGTTAACAGCGATGCCTTTGGCAGAGATGATGTGACCAAGGAAAAGAACTTCATCGAGCCAAAACTCACATTTGGAGAACTTCGCATAGAATTGATACTCTCTGAGCTTGTCGAGCACCAATCGCAAATGTTTGGCATGATCCTGCTTATTCTTGGAGAAGACCAAGATATCATCGAGATACACCAGAACAAATTCATTGGTATAGGGGTTGAAGATGAAATTCATCATCCGAGAGAACACCGGAGGAGCATTGACAAGGCCGAAAGACACGACAGTATATTCATACGAACCAAAGCTTGTTCTGAATGCTGTCTTGGGAATATCTTCTTCACGAATGCAAATCTGATGATAACCCATACGAAGGTCAAGCTTCGAGAAAACTTTAGCGCCTTTGAGTTGCTCAAATAGCTCATTGATGTTGGGAAGTGGATACTTGTTCTTGATTGTATTCTTGTTCAATGGACGGTAGTCGACACAAAGTCGGTCCGTGCCATCCTTCTTCTTGACAAAAAGAACACCACAACCCCATGGAGAAGAACTCGGTCTGATCAAACCCAGACGTTCTTGTTCATCGAGCTGCTTCTTCAATTCCTTCAGCTCGTTTGGTCCAAGCTTGTATGGACGCTTGCAAACGGGTACAGTACCAGGTTCTAGTTCGATAACGAACTCAACTGGCCGGTGCGGAGGCATACCCGGAAGCTCTTCTGGAAAGACATCTTGATACTCGCAAACGACTGGAATTTGAGGGATGGCATCCAATTCGCCCTTCTCATTGAGAGAGAAAAACCGAATGGTTTCATCACGAGCGGCAAAAACAATCACATCCTCAGACGAGTGTGTCAATTGAATTTCTCTGGCAGCACAATCAAGTTGAGCCTTGTGCTTAGAAAGCCAGTCCATCCCGAGAATTAGATCAATATCCGAGTCACCAAGAACAATTGGAGAAGACTGAAATCTATATTCGCCCATCTTAATGGTAACATTCGGAACCATGGAACTTGCATTCATGCATTTGCCCGGAGAGACAACTGCTAACGGCCTAGGCAATCCTTGGAAATGCAATTCATGCTTGGATGCAAAAGGTCTTGATATGAAAGAAAGCGATGCACCAGTATCAAAAAGAACTTTTGCAGGAATATCATTAACAGGAAGATTACCCATTATCACATCAGTAGATTCCTCCGCTTGAGCTGCATTCATCATGTTCACCTTTGCAAACTTTGGATTATGCTTGACCACTGCATTGCTGGAAGATCTGACAGGAGGAGGAGGAGGAAGACGCCTCTGGTTGAAGCACTTGTTAGCATAGTGACCTTTCTGCTGACATTTGTTGCAAGTCACCTCTGAGAGTGGACGGTGATAAGGAGCATTGGACTTGGGAGCTTGATTCTGAGACTTGTTCTGATAGCCAGAGTTGGAAGAGTTGGACGAACTATGGCCACCTTTGTTCTTCTGCTGGTAAGGCTGACGAAACGGAGGAGGAGGAGGCAACCAGAACTTCTGTTGCTTAGCTGTCACAAGTGAGGAAGAAGAAGACTGAACTGCGTCTCTGACTCTCTTCTTAGAAGCCTCACACTTGAGCTGAGCAGCCTCTTGCTTCAGTGCCATATTGTAGAATTGATCAAACTGAGTAGGCTCAACAAGAACGAGAGCTAACTGCAGATCCTCTTTAAGGCCACCTCTGAAGTGATAGATCATACTCTTCTCATCAGGAACGTCTTGTTTAGCGAAGCGAGCAAGTTTCTGAAACTGAATGTTGTATTGATACACAGACATGTTTCCTTGCTTGAGATTGCGGAATTCCTCACGCTTGCTCTCAACAACACTTTGTGGAATGTGGTGCGCTTTGAAGTCCCGACAGAAGTCAGTCCAAGTGATCACACGACCTCCTCTGGAATCTTTGTATTGCTGAAACCAATCAGCAGCTTGGTCCTTGAGCTGGAAAGAAGCGAACTTGACAAAGTCCTCAGGCCTGACATTGCTACATTCAAAATGCTTGTTGATGTCCACGAGCCAATCATCGGCATCCGTGGCCTCGGCACAGTAGCTGAAAGACTTAGGCTGATTTGCGAGAAACTGGTTGAGAGTGGCAAAGTGAAACTGATTGTTGCCTTGACCTTGATTGCCTTGATTGCCTTGCCCTTGAGTACGTTCTTGCAAAAGTTGCAGAATCATCTGAGCATTGGCATTGGTGGCTGCCATGATTGCTTGCCATGCCTCCGGAGGTGGAGGTGGTGGCGGAGGGTTCGCTTGACTCCCTTCATTGCGATCCGGATTCTGACGCGTTGGCGGAGCCATCCTGAAGAGGGTGACATCCGTTAGCATCTTGATAGACAAAAGATAAGTAGAATCAACGGACAGAAATTGCAACATATAGTCTTCACAATAAGCATTCGCACGAAGATGAACGAATGAATTCCGTAGTAAAACATCACACTTCCATAAGTTGAGAAGCCACTTGAAAAAGATATGGAATGAACATATGAATTCGAAGCAACTCGAATACCACAATACAAAATAAAACAAAGTATTGGCTTGCAAAATAAGCCGGAACAAACATATGATAGATATTTCGTCCGAAGTTTTCATGGTGGGGCCCACACGGGCTCAATCGTACAGCACCATCATGTACAAGGCTGTGCACATGACATACGAAGCGTCCCCGAGTCGGCAAAGCCATGGACTCTTTAAGACACAACGAGACCACTGTAAAATCAACCGTATACAGGCGGACCACTAGACGTCGAACCCCAATCTCATATCATGCATCTGTCAGAAAGATATCCTAAGGCTACTTGAATTCCCACTTATAAACTCCCGAAACTTTTTGGTTATGCAATCTGGTGTAGGGGATACAGGGGACACAAATATATATCACCCAAGCTAGCAATCCCTAGATCCAGCTGTATCCATCCGTCAACACATAACCAAGAAACCTTCGGAAATCGTTTACCTCAACCTTCGAAAAACATCCGTTATACAAGTTATGGCAATACTCCCGAACTCCCGCCCCAGTACTGGGTGGCGTCGAGGTGATCTCACCAACAACTGCATAAAAGAGATTTTGATGTCGGCGAAACTCGGGTATTCCAGAACTGCAACGATAAAATTGTGACGACAACACCTCGGAGCTCAACTCCCCGGGACACTGCCACAACCCCTAAATGACAGGAGGCACCAAGAACAATGTTCTCGTCACAAATCCATCGGAACGATTCCAAGATACCCGCGTGATCCTAAATTTTTTTTGTGAAATTTGAGAAGAGAGTAGCCAAAACTCTACGTCAGGAGACCTCACCAGAGCGACGAAGGGACTGAGGAGTAAAAAGAATCCTACTCTCCGATATATATAATCCTAAGACTCAAAACATTTTAATTCTAGACTCAACAACGCCAGCGATTCGATCAAGCAGGGGGCTCCTAAGTCGGGGATGGCTCTGATTACCAACTTGTAACGCCCACGATGCGGCTATATCTCCCACGTGTCGAGGCACGACTTAGAGGCATAACCGCATAGTGGTTTTGTCGCAAGAAGGGTCATCTTCACACAATCCCATGTAATGAACAAGAAGGGATAAAGAGTTGGCTTACAATCGCCACTTCACACAATACATAAATATTATTCATACATCATCCAAAATACAATCATATAGACCGACTACGGTCAAAATCCAGATGAAAATAAGACAACCCCAAATGCTAGATCCCCGATCGTCCCAACTGGGCTCCACTACTGATCATCAGGAAAAGACACATAGTAACGACCACGTTCCTCGTCGAACTCCCACTTGAGATCGACGCCATCGTCTGCACTGGCATCGTCGGCACCTGCAACTGGTGTTGGAAGTATCTGTGAGTCACGGGGACTCAGCAATCTCACACCCGCGAGATCAAGACTATTTAAGCTTATAGGACAAGAGGTGCAAAGAGGTGGAGCTGCAGCGGCAAAAGCATATATGGTGGCTACATTGCGCAAATGAGAGCGAGAAGAGAAGCAATGGAACGTGCGTCATCTAGCAATGACCAAGAAGAGGTCCTGAACACCTACTTACGTCATACATAACACAGACCGTGTTCACTTCCCGGACTCCGCCGAGAAGAGACCATCACGGTTACACACGCACTTGGTGTATTTTAATTGGGTCAAGTGACAAGTTATCTACAACCGGACATTAACAAATTCCCATCTGCCTCATAACCGCGGGCACGGCTTTCGAAAGATATTACCCTGCAGGGGTGTCCCAACTTAGCCCATCATAAGCTCTCACGGTCAACGAAGGATAAACCTTCTCCCGGAAAGACCCGATCAGTCTCGGAATCCCGGTTTACAAGACATCTCGACAAGGGTAAAACAAGACCAGCAAAGCCGCCCGAATGTGCCGACAAATCCCGATAGGAGCTGCACATATCTCGTTCTCAGGGCACACCGGATTGTCCAAGCTTCCGATAGGCCAGACCAGAGTTGCCCCTGGTGGCCACCGGCGACTGACAGTTTGGACCAATACTCAGAGGAGCAATGGCCCGGGGGTTTAAAATAAAGATGACCCTCGGGCTCTAGAAAACCCGGGGGAAAAAGGTATAGGTTGCAAATGGTAAAACCAAGGTTGGGCCTTGCTGGAGGAGTTTTATTCAAGGCGAACTGTCAAGGGGGTCCCATAAATCACCCGACCGTGTAAGGAACGCAAACTCAAGGAACATAATCCCGGTATAACAGTAACTAGTGCGGCAAGAGTGGAACAAAATACCAGGCATAAGGCCGAGCCTTCCACCCTTTACCAAATATATAGATGCATTAATTAAATAAGAGATATTGTGATATCCCAACATATTCATGTTCCGACATGGAACAAACTTCAACTTCACCTGCAACTAGCAACGCTATAAGAGGGGCTGAGCAAAAGCGGTAACATAGCCAAACAACGGTTTGCTAGGAAAGGATGGTTAGGGCTGACATGGCTAAAATAGGAGACATGATATAGCAAGTGATAGGTAGCGAGCATGGCAATAGAGCGAACAACTAGCATAGCAAAGATAGAAGTGATTTCGAGGGGTGGTCATCTTGCCTGCAAGATTCTCAGAGTTGTCGAAAGCTTGATCCTCGTAAGCGTACTCGACAGGTTCCTCGTTCACGAACTCGTCTCCCGGCTCTACCCAAGACAATAACACAAACAAACGGAACCACAATCAACAACGAGAAATGCACAAGCAACATGATGCAAGACAAGTATGTTATGCAAGATATGATATGCGAAGCGTATGCGTGCTCCGGAAGGAAAAAAATGAACATGGCAGTAACTTGGCAAACCAAGCATGCCACTGGAAAGATAAGATGATTTCGGTCGAAATCGATATAAAGATCACCGGAATCGGATGCACGGTTTGCAAATGGCAAGCAAAACAAGAATGACACTAATCTGCGATAAACAGCAAGATAGCACTTAAAATGCAACAAGCAACAATGCTACAGCACCCCAACATAGCAACAAAGCATATGGTAGTAATCTATAGGAGATGCTTGACAAAAGATGAACACTGAGCTACGGCTAGTTCACAACATATCAAGCTCAAACAAGCATGGCAAAAGTGCAAAAGACTACAGGTTCACAGACTTGGTGAAAAACTGGACATGGCAGAAATCAGCATCAGGTAGCAATGTTCAGAGCACGAAATCAACATGCTACAGGAACTTAACATAGCAAAACAAGGCATGGTAGTGTTCTACTAAATGCACATGACAAAAGTCCCTTACTGACCATAAGCCAAAAAGGACCAGAAGAAATGATGGCAAGCATGTAAACATAGCAAGTTTTGTTATCAGGTTTCAGACTTAGCAGAAAACAGAGCATGGCAGAAATATAAATATGTAGGCCTCTTTGTGAGCTTGAAGCACTCACTACAGAGAGCAATGCATGACAAACCAAGCATACCTACAGCAAGATGGCATGTTTATAAAGCTATCCATGGCAAGAACAATTGCATAGCATGTATGGATCAACTACAATAAGCTTGGCAAAAAATGCATGTCATGTTAAGAATCTGCCAGAAATATTTTATAGCAAAAGTAGAGCAAGATTGAGTCATGCTATGGTACTCTAAAATTGCAAAAAATTGCAGTAATGGATCTATTACAACTATAGCTACAAAACATCCTTAATGAACATCTCCAAAATATGCATGGATCTCTCTGTAGAATCAAGTTTACATGGCAACAAAATTATAGCAGACAAAGACAGAGAAATCACTAAGTCCCTGAAATCAGAAATATTACGGGGCCTACTTTGCATGCTTGTGCTAGTCACCACAAAGATCACAAAAATACATGGACTACACCACTGGAAAGATGGCATGGCATACTTCAAAACACATGTAGAGCTCATGCTCAAAAGATGCACAGAATAAATTATACAAAAATGACAAATCTCCAAGTTCTGATAAGAACCAGAGATTAACAGCAACTAGCCCTCTTCCAACGAAGATTTGGGCATCAAGATGACCTCTAATGAACATGGTTCAATTGAACAAAATGAAGAGCATCACGAGTCGAACAATTTTACATATTATACGCGCGAATCGGAACTACATGCACAAACTTACGGCATCGGGAACAGAGCAAGATACTGAGAGAAATTAAGACTTGGAAGAATTTAGGGCGAGAAAAAGTCAACGGGTACCGAACTGGATCGGATCTGGCTCGTCGCTCGAGCCCGAGCTCGTCGGCCGGAGTTGCTCGGGCCGGCCGGAGGCGAGGCAGGGGCCGGCGGGCGAGGGGCGAGGGGGACCGGAGGCGGTCGCCGGCGGCGGGGCACGGCGGGACCGGACCGGCGGCGGGCGGCGCGGGGGCGGGCCGGCGGCGGAGAGGCGGCGGCGCGCCGGCGAGGAGACCGGCGGCGGGCGGCGCGGCGCCCGGCGGCGCGGGGCACGGGGCCCGAGGCGGCGGCGGCGGGAGGAGATGGGCCGGAGGGCCGGGAGCGGGCTCCGGCGGGCCGCGGGAGGAGAGAGAGAGAGATGGTGACGTGGCGGCGGCGGATTCGCCGGGGCGCGGCGGCGGACGTTGTCCGGCGCGGACGGACGCGTCCGGCGCGGCGCGGAGGGAGAGGGTTAGGGTTTGTCTGAGATTTCGTTTTTCGGGATGCCCACTTATAAATAGGTAGAGGGAGCTATGAGACTCCAAATGAGGTGCGGTTTTCGCCCACACGATCGTGATCGAACGACCTAGAGCATGGAGGAGAGTTTGGTGGGTTTTGGGCTGGTTTTAGAGGGGGTTTTTGCTGGACACTCAAATGGACTTTGCGGATGCCCGGTTAACCGTTGGAGTACCAAACGACCTCCGAATGGAACGAAACTTGACCGGTAGTGTTGAGGATATAGACCTTGGAGTCACCCGCCAGGATGGCCGGGTTACTCTAAGGGTCATTACCAGAAGCCCGGAGCTAAGTTTCAAGATAATGGGCCAGAGATGGGCTGAGACCCGGATATGGCTTAAAGCCTGTAGTTACAATCATTGTTATAGTAGACTTGTAGTGTAAGGCAAGTATTGATTAGAGTCCGAGCCGGACGCTCTTATGAGCCGGCCGGGACTCTAAGGGCTGCTGGGCGTCAGCCTCCCTATATAAAGGGAGGACCCGGCAGCGGTTCAAGGGCGACAACAATCTCTCCGAGAGCCGGGATAGCTGTTTAGCTCCCTGGCGATCGTAACCCTAATCAATAACACCTCGAACTGGACGTAGGCTTTTACCTTCACCGTAAGGGGCCGAACCAGTATAAACCCTCGTGTTCCTTGTCCCGCATAACCCCTTCAAGCTTCCTAGTTGCGATTGCTCCACGACTAAGTCCTAGCCCAAGGACATCTGCCGTGACAATTCCACGACAGTTGGCGCCCACCGTGGGGCCAGCGCACGGTGGAGTTGAGTTCTTGAAGGGCAGCTTCGAAGGGCTCAAGGGATACGCTGTGGGCCGGATGACCAAGAGTCGTCGCGGCAGGCTCTACATCGACGACGCGGACTGGGGCCCCGACGCCGGCTCAGTGGAGTACGGGTACCGGGTCCCCTTTGGCGGAATTCATGTCTTCATTGGCAAGGTTGGTGAGCCGGGCCCCGAGCCGGGTCTCTGCGCCGATCTCATCGAAACGGCTCAGCGCGCACGACCCGCCCGGGCCCGGCCTGCCTTAAAACGCGCTTTTGTGGGATGCATCCATGGAAGGCCCTCCGATCCATCTGGGTCTGGGGATGAGGCGGCCGCCGGCTCTGACGGCGAGTCGGCCGCTGATGAGTCAAACTCGTTGTACCAACTTCAAGATGGCAGGCTCATGAGTTATTCCGATGGCAACAGTATTCCGGACCTTTTTGAGCCGCCAAGTCAGGTCGGAGTTTTTATGGCTGGTGCGCAGCCTGTTCAGAACCCCGCTACCGGATCAGAAAACCCGGAGCCTTCCCCGGCTCAGGTGCTGATGGATCTCACAGATAAGATGACGGCCCTGTTAACTGCCACGGTTGACCCGGCAGATCAAGCCCAGCATGACGCGGAGGTGGCACAGTTAAAATTGGATCTGATGAAAGCAAAAGAGGATCTTGCAGCAGAAGGGATCAGGCTGGCGGCGGAGCGGGCGGCTCTCGACGCCCGGACTCAGTTGATTCGGGCGCAGTCCTTCCAACTCACGATGGATCAGAACGCGGCCAACGAGGTCATGAGAAGGAGGCATCAGAAGGCCCAGTCTCGACTCCCGCCGGTTTACGATCCGCGCAATCTATTTAACACGCCGGGTGCGGGATCCAGTAACCCACCAGGGGTCATTGCGCCCGGGTCGGGACCCCTTATTCAGCCACTAGTAATGGGGCCTCCCCAGGCGTCCCCTGCCCCGCCTCAGTATGTGCCAATACCCCCGGGTCATTACGATAACCCGCTGGAGAACATGGTAGCTGCGGCAGCACGACTGGCGGCTCTTCCCGTTGACGGCAGTTCTCCGGCAGCCGTCGAAGCCCGCCGGGTCAGGGAACTCCTGCAGACGGCCCTAGCGCAGCAAGAGGCGTACTCCTACAGCCGGGACAGGATCCACTCAACTCCTCGCCCGGGCCAGAGCCCGAGTTACAGCCGGCACATGGTCTCGGCGACCGGCTCAAGTAATGTCCGACGCCATGACCCACCCCCTGGCCATGGCCCGGCTCATGTTGGAACCTTCTACGCCGCAGACCAAGCACGGCAAGAGGCGGAGCAGGTGCCGCAATTGACGGCTTATCAGACCCCCCCGGCTTATCCAACGGCGTCCGTTGATGTGGGTATTTCTACCAGGACCGGGGGTGTCCCTTGTTTGGTGCCGGCCATCCGGAATGAACGTCTACCTAAGGATTTCAAGGGCCCTAGGAAGGTGCCTAACTAAACAGCTGACTTACAGCCTGCGGCCTAGATTGAGAGTTATGAGATGGCTATGGAACTGCTAGAGGTCAGCGAGGCGGCCATGGCCAAATATTTCACCATGATGTTAGATGGAACTGCCCGCACGTGGTTAAAAGGGCTGCCACCGAACTCCATTGGGTCTTGGACTGAGCTGAAGGCCCGGTTCATTCAAAACTTCAAGGATGCCTATAGGCAGTCTATGTCAATTGTGGATTTGACTAACTGTAAGCAGCAGGAGGGTGAGTCCACGACCCATTGGGTTCGCCGGGTCAAGGAGATCATACATTCATCAGATAAGATGGACGCCGGCTCTGCAGTCTTGATGTTAGAACAGAACTGTCGTTTTGTGCCCCTAAAGATGAAGCTTGGGCGGCTTAAACGTGACTGCACGGATATGGGTACACTAATGGCGGCTCTTGTCAAATACGCTGATTCCGACGGTACCAAGGATCCCCCTTCAGATGATGAAAGGACAGGGAAGGGAAAGAAGAACGGCAATGGCAAGGGCCCTCAGTTTAACCCGGGGAATCAAGGAGGAGGCAAGCGCAAGGCCGATGGCAGCCTGGAGTTCGTAGCCAACACCCAAGGCAACAACCAGCGACGCAAGGGGAGGCCCCCTCCCCGAGGCGGCGGGTCAGGACCTTCTCTGGAGCAGCTGTTGAATGAACCTTGTCCGAGACACGGCTCTAGAGAGAAGCCAGCGACTCATCTGTGGAAGGATTGTGCTATCATGAAGGCCTTTAAAAACTACAATGGCCCGGGCGGCGGCCCAGGCGCAGGCGGCTCCGGCGCTGGCGGCTTTCATGGCCCGGGTGGCGGGTCAAATTCCGGTCCTCAGAACGGTCAAGGGGGCTTCAATCAACAGTCTGGTCAGGGTCATCAACAGCAACAGGGGGGCTATCAGACCAACCCGAAGCAACTTAGCGGTGGACAGTATCACGTGTTCACCACTAGTTTGTGCAAACGAGACGAGAAGCTTCACAAGAGGGCTGTTAATGCTGTTGAGCCGGCGGTTCCACGCTACTTACGGTGGTCGGAGCAGCCCATAGTGTGGAGTAGGGAGGATCACCCTCCCCGGGTGGATAACCCGGGCCACCTGGCCTTAGTAGTGGCTCCTCAGGTGGGAGGCTATAAGTTCACAAAGGTACTCATGGATGGAGGCAGCAGCATCAACATCCTCTATTATGAGACTTTCCGTCGTATGGGGCTAGTTGATAAGAACCTCAGCCAGTCAAATACTATCTTCCATGGTGTGGTACCCGGTAAGTCGGCTTATCCAGTCGGCAAGATCGAATTGGAAGTGGCTTTTGGTGATGAAAACAACTACAGGGTGGAGAAGTTGACCTTTGAGGTGGTCAAGATAAGAAGTCCATACCATGCTATATTCGGACGGCCGGCTTACGCCAAGTTCATGGCACGGCCGTGTTATGTGTACTTATAGCTCAAGATGCCGGGTCACAATGGGACCATTATAGTTCACGGCAGCCGGAAAGTGGCTCTGGAGTGTGAGGAAGGTGACGCGGCTTATGCAGAGTCTGTTTGTGCCACAGAAGAGTTGAAATTTTATAAAGACAATGTTGACCCAACAGATATGACCTCTCTGAAAAAGCCAACCACGGAGAATGAACCAGCAATGAAGTTTAAATCAGCCGATGAGACTAAACTTGTTGATTTTGTTCCAGGTGACTCGTCTCAGCGGTTCAGCATCAGTGCAAATCTGGACCCGAAATAGGAAGGCGCGCTCATCGAGTTCATCCGTGAGAATAGGGACATCTTTGCGTGGAAACCTTCTGACATGCCAGGTGTACCTAGAGAACTCGCTGAGCACACTCTCAATGTGGATCCAAAATTTAAGCCGGTCAGACAGTTCCTTCGACGGTTTAACGAAGAGAGGCGGAAGGCTATTGGTGAAGAAGTGGCCCGGCTTTTGGCGGCCGGGTTCATTGTTGAGGTTTTTCACCCAGAGTGGTTGGCTAACCCGGTGCTTGTACTTAAAAAGAACGGCACCTGGCGGATGTGTGTGGACTACACGGACTTGAACAAGGCGTGTCCGGCTGATCCTTTTGCTCTCCCCCGTATCGATCAAATCATTGACGCCACGGCAGGTTGTGCACGCTTAAGTTTCTTGGATGCTTATTCCGGGTATCATCAGATTAAGATGGCAGTTAAGGACCAGGAGAAGACGGCGTTCATCACTCCCTTTGGAGCCTTCTGCTATGTGTCTATGCCCTTTGGACTCAAGTGTGCACAGGCGACTTACCAGCGTTGTGTGCAGAATTGCCTTCATAAGCAGATCGGGCGCAATGTTCACGCTTACGTGGACGACATTGTGGTTAAATCCATCAAGGAGGAAACCCTGATAGATGACTTAAGGGAAACCTTCGACAATCTCCGGGTCTATAAGATGATGCTTAACCCGGCCAAATGTGTTTTTGGTGTTCCTGCAGGCAAACTATTGGGCTTCCTGGTTTCTGACAGGGGCATTGAGGCTAACCCAGAGAAGATCAAAGCTATCACTTCTCTAGCTAAGCCGGCATGCATAAATGACGTTCAGCGTTTGGCGGGTCGCATCGCTGTGTTAAGCCGGTTTATAAGCCGTTTGGGTGAGAAGGCTATGCCCTTATATCAATTGATGAAGAAAACTGATAACTTTGTCTGGAATGATGCAGCTAATACCGCCTTCGAGGATTTGAAAAAGCAACTGGCAGAGCCCCCCGTCCTTGCTGCTCCGGTTGATAAGGAGCCCTTGCTACTGTATGTAGCGGCAAACGCACGAGCCGTCAGCGTGGCTATTGTGGTGGAGCGCAAGGAGGCGGGTAAGGAGCATCCGGTTCAGCGGCCGGTTTATTATGTCAGTGAGGTGCTCATTGAGTCCAAGCAGCGGTATCCGCATTGGCAGAAGCTCGTATATGGGGTGTTTATGGCGAGCCGGAAGCTTAAGCATTACTTTCAAGGTCATCCCATCACTGTGGTCAGTTCCGCCCCTCTCGGTGATATTATCCAGAACAGAGAGGCTACAGGGAGAATTGCTAAGTGGGCTATAGAACTTGGACCTCATGACCTCAAATATGTGCCACGCACTGCTGTTAAGTCTCAGGCCTTGATAGATTTCATCAATGATTGGACAGAGTCACAAGTACCCGAGAAAAAGCCGGATAACACTTATTGGACTATTCACTTTGATGGGTCCAGGCAGCTGGAGGGCTCGGGGGCTGGTGTGGTCTTGGCTTCCCCTAAAGGTGACAAGTTCCATTATGTGCTACGGTTGATGTTTCCTTGCACTAATAATGCGGCTGAGTACGAGGCTTTGCTCCACGGTCTTCGGGTGGCTAAGGAGATGAGCTTAAGCCGGCTGAGGTGTTTTGGTGACTCAGACTTGGTGGCTCAACAAGTATCAGGCACCTGGGATTCTAAGGATCCTCTAATGGCGGCTTATCGCCGCGAGGTTGATGCCATTGCCGGGCACTTTCAGGGATATCAAGTGGAGCACATTGACCGCAGGAAGAATGAGGCGGCTGATGCTTTAAGCCGGCTCGGCTCTCAGCGAAAGCCGGTGCCGCCTAACACTTTCCTGGATGTCCTATATAACCCTTCGGTTAAGTTGCCTATAGAGGAGGACTTGGCTATCCCTGACCCGGAGGCACGACTGGTGGCGGCTCTTCATATCATACCAGACTGGACAATGCCATATCTGGCTTATATAACCCGGGGAGAGTTGCCTGAGGATGAAATTCTGGCCAGGCAAATAACCCGGCGGGCTAAGTCAATGATTGTTATCGATGGCGAGTTGCATCATCGCAGTGTTTCAGGGGCATTCCAGCGTTGTATCTCCCCTGAGGAAGGTCAAGAGATCTTGCGCGAGATCCATGAAGGGGATTGTGGCCATCATGCCGGTTCAAAATCTCTTGTGGCCAAGGCTTTCCGTCATGGTTTTTATTGGCTGACGGCTCACGCTGATGCAGAGGACTTGGTCAGTAAATGTGATGGCTGCCAAAGGTTCTCCCGACGGGCTCATGTGCTGGCTCAGGAATTGAGGATGATCCCGATCACTTGGCCCTTTGCGGTCTGGGGGCTTGATATGGTCGGGCCTTTTAAACGGTCCAAGGATAAGAAGACCCACCTCTTGGTGGCAGTGGACAAATTCACGAAGTGGGTGGAAGCTGAGCCAGTTAGCAAGTGTGATGCAGCCACGGCGGTTCAATTTATGAAAAAGGTGATCTTCCGCTTCGGCTTTCCACACAGCATCATAACAGACAATGGCACTAATCTGTCCAAAGGCGCTATGGAGGAGTTTTGTCAAAGAGAGCATATCCGGCTTGATGTCTCTTCAGTGGCACACCCCCAATCCAATGGTCAAGCTGAGAGAGCTAACCAGGAGATTCTGAAGGGCATTAAACCCCGGCTCTTGGTCCCTTTGCAACGGACGCCAGGTTGTTGGGTGGAGGAGTTGCCCTCTGTTTTATGGAGCATCAACACTACTCCTAACAGGTCTACAGGCTTCACGCCTTTCTTCATGGTTTATGGAGCAGAAGCAGTTCTCCCCAGCGACATTCGTCATGATTCACCTCGTGTGGCGGCTTATGTTGAGACGGATAATGAACAGGCGCGCCAAGATGCTCTGGACTTGCTGGACGAACAGCGTGATGTGGCAGCCGCCCGTTCAGCGATTTACCAACAAGACCTGCGCCGTTATCATAGCCGCCGGGTCAAATCCCGGGTCTTCCAGGAGGGCGACCTGGTGCTCCGGCTCATCCAGGATCAAACAGATGCACACAAGTTATCCCCACCTTGGGAAGGGCCTTTTGTGGTCAGTAAGAACTTGCACAACGGGTCATATTACCTCATTGATATCCGGGAGCATAAGGACTCGCGTAAATCTGAGGAGGAGACCCGTCGGCCGTGGAACATAGCTCAGCTTCGGCCTTACTACACTTGAGCTTCCGACTCTTGTGATGTACATATTTATCTCAGCCATGTATATATTATGATAAAGCAATAAAGCAGGACCTCTGTCCTTTGCTCTCTTCCAAAAATGTGTGTTGTTACATGCTGACTTACAGAAGATCCGGCTTATGATCATCTTCGAATCTAGCTGTAAGCAGTAAAGTCGCTTGGGGGCTTCCTGTTCACACATGGGTCGTATTCGAACCAAAGAGAACATAGCTGTCGATACCCATTTGATTGGCAAAGTGCCGAGCTCATTGGGAAGTTGCCTCTGGTCATATTTGAATCATAGTGTAACCCCTCTGAGAACCGACGTGGATCGTATTCGAATCAGCGTCGTTAAACAAATTTTCAGAATCACTTGGGGGCTTCCTGTTCAAACATGGGTCGTATTCGAACCAAAGAGAACATAGCTGTCGATACCCTCTTGATTGGCATCGCCAAACCCACTGGGGGCTATATGATCGTATCCGAATCTTAGCTTAACCCCTTTGGACCGAGTTTCTGGTCGTATTCGAACCGGAAGCCCTTAAGTTTTTATATTTTACCACAAACTTGCTTTGATCATGTCAAAGTATGTACTGCCGGGTTTCACTTGCCGGCTTAATTTTGGTTTATCTTGTTAGTTGAGCATCATGGATGTCATCAAGACAAATAAATTCGAGTTAAGGTACCAACCGTGCTACCCGGGTTATTTAACCCGGAAGTATGCTTACAGGCTGTTAAGTGTGTCATCACAGCTATGTTCGAGTATAGTTAAGGACCAATCTTTTTTGGTTCGTATCCCGGGTTATCCATCTCAAACACCTGATTCTCAGGGCGGTAAGCCGCCTTGCGACTTGTAATTTGCCTTTCTATGCAGATATTTAAAGGCACTTTTTAAGGTTGAGAAGGACAAAGGGATAATTACGACCCGGAGGAGCATCAAAAGAATGACTTCAAAGGATTTCAGCATTCATTACGTGCATGATGGCACGGCAGAGATAAATTGTTGCACCTACTCTATTACAAAAATCTTTCAAAGTTTCAAGGATGGGGCGTTGTTTGGTGAGCCGCTAGCCGGTTTATGACGCCTGCTGAGTTGAAGTCCCCGGCTCATCTTCTGCTTCGGCTGATCCCAAGGCTTCGAAGGTCGACGACTTCCAGTTGATGCCGCTGAGAGCTTCGAACTGAGCTTCTTCGTCAATTAACCCGGCCGGGTTAATCTCCGGGGCGAAGGTGTGCTGGCGAGCCAGGGGAATCAGATTGATAGCTTCATAGCGAGGGGTTGGAATCCTCTGATTCTCCGCGTTGTATCCCGGCTGATACTTGGTTAAATCGGTGTCGTTCCCGATGATGGTGGCCACCGGGCGCACAGCCTTCACACAAGCCGCGAAGTCCTTCTGGTCGAATGCTGAGCCGTCTTCTTTCAGGCTGGGGTAACCCAGGGCGATATCTGCCGGGTCTAGCTCCGGCAAGAAGGCTTTGGCCCGGCTCAGTGCGGCGATTGCTCTGGATCTCGCGGATGCTCGTCGTAGCTCCTGGATCCGCTGCGGCAGAACTGCGAGCCGGCGCAGGACTTCGGCCAGATGAGTCGGCACTTCATTTGACAGGGCCACCACAGCTAAGGCCCGCTGTGACCCGGTGTAGAGCTGTTCCACCAGGGTGTACACGGCCTTTAACTTGGTGACCACGCTCTAGTTCAAGTTGGCGCTTCTGGAACCTGTTTAACAACATCAGATGACCCGGTGATAAGGATGAGTTAAGAGATGTAAACATTCCAACTTGAATGAAAGCCGGTGAGGCAACTTACCGAAGATGGCAGCTACCATTTGGGACACTTGGCGCTTTAGACCGGAGAGCTCAGCGGTCTTCTTAGTGAGGGCCTTCTCCGCCTGTTCTGCCCGGGTCACCAGTGCAGCTTTCTCCTCAGCCCAGGCCTTCCGCCCAGCGTCGAATTCGGTCTTCAATTTCTCCTGAGCGGCGATGCTGGAGACAAACTTGGCATTTGCCTTCCGGGTCTCCATCTCTTGTGCCTTCAGCCGGCTCTTGAGATCCGCCAGGTCTGACTCTAATTTCTTGCCAACACCCTGCATATATTTCCGGGTTATTAACAGTCATTCTATAAAGTCCCAAGCGCTTTCCAAGCAAAGACACTTGGCACTTGGGGGCTAATGCATATTGAACGTATCTATCTATGTACGGCCGGCTCAGTTCAGTAAGCCGGAATCTAAAGTCTACAACATATTCAAGTATAAGTCCTAGACTTGGGGCTAGAATGGCAAGGATCACTATGCGGAAAGTAAGAGAACAGCAGAAGGTTACCTCAGATTTTTGTTGGATCTGGTTGACCATGGCGATCTCGGCGTCCCGGCTCTTGTGAACCTGGCTGATGTAGCCTGAGACGAGTTCTCCAATACTTAAGTCGGTGTAGCTGGAGAGATCCAGATTCACCCGGTGGGGTTGCAGCAACTCCCCCCTCGCGGAGCATTTGGCCAGCGCGGTCGGCCTCCCCGGCTCAACAAACTCCGTCCGGGTAATTACCACGTCCGGGTCGTTAGCTGGTGGGGCTGAGCCGGAGGCCTCCGGGTTAGCTAATGCTTCGGTCGTTGTCTTGGTGGTCGGGGCAGGGGCTTCAGGCGCCGTATCCATGGGAATGGTGGCTTCAGGGGCGGAGGCGACTGGCGGCTCTTGAGCCGTCGTCTCCGGCTCAGGCAAGTCGGGCACTCCGGCTGACCTGGTCTTCTTTGCTCTTTTGGTGAGCTTTGCCTGGGCACTGAAAAGGCAGAAGTGTTAGGCATACAAAGGGTAAGTACAGACAGATAATGTAAGGAGATTGTTATTACCCGGGGGCAGTCTTGAAGGCCGGCAGACTTGACTGCATGGAGTCACCCGAGGAGGGGGAGGTCTCCTGGTAATTGGAGTCAGAAGAGTTGAGTGGCTGACGGATGACACCCGCCAACGGATGAAAAGGGTACAGGTGAGAAAAAACCTCAGTGCGGCGTTTCCTCGTTGCGTCGGGTAACCCAGTGGAGAGGTCGGTGTCCTTGCGGGCCCGGGTGTGACGCCGGCTCTCGTGAACCTGCTGCTTCAAAAGAAATTGAGGGTCTCGGTGAGCTAATGGATGGGAAAAGCTTACTTTCCGGGTTACCCTTCGGACTTTCAGCTGTGGTAAAGGCTCCGAGCCGGAGGAAAGTGATGTTACCTCTTCGACCACCGGGTTACTGGCGCCGGTGTCATCCTGTCAATAAGCAAGTGTTGATAAGGCGGACAGCATCAGACAACATATACTGCAAGAATTTAAAAGATTTAAGGGTTACCTCTGACTCGGAGCTATCGCTTAATTGCAGCAGCTCCGAAGCAGTGGGTCTGTTTCCCTTTTTGCGAGGGGCGGCTCTCTTGGCGGCTTTCTTCTCCTTCCTGGCCTTCTTGGCCGCCTCGTGGTCATACTTGACCCGCCAGAATTTATCATCAGCCTGAGAAATACAGTAATGAGTTCTTAGTAAGATGACAGGTAAAACAAAATGGAAAGGTTAAAGTCAGCGGCTTACCGCTGGGGCTGGATTGGTCTTGCAGAATGGGGCTAGCCCGGTTCTTCCACAGTCTGCCAGGCTCTCGTTTAAAAGAGCCTTGGTCTCTTCTTCAGCAACGTCTTCTGGAAGATCATTGTGACTGTGCCTCTGCGGGTCATCCTTTCGCCCGGTGTACTCACACATTAAGCCGGGGCGGCGGCTCAATGGGATCACCCGCCATGAGATCCAGACCCGGACCAAGTCAATTCCGTTCAGACCATTGCCTAGCAGGGCTTTGATCTTGTTGATCGTTGGAAGCAGAGGCTGGCGTTCTGCGGCAGTCAGCTTGTCGGATAATGGATGAGTTGGCTCCAGGCGCGTTGGGCGAAAGCCGGGCAGCGGGCTCTCATCAGCCGGGGACGTGTCTTGGCAGTAGAACCAAGTCATGTTCCAGTCCTTGGGGTGACTTGGCGGTTCTGCGTAAGGGAACAGACAATCCCTGCGCCGTTGGATGGAGATGCCACCTAACTCTAGACTTGGACCGTTTGCGCACTCGGTTTGGCGGTTCAAATAGAACAGCTCTCTGAAGAGCAGCAGACTCGGCTCTTCTCCAAGATATACTTCACAAAAACCTTGGAAGTTGCAGATGTTGGATATGGAATTGGGTCCTATATCCTGAGGCCGAAGATCAAAGGAGTTGAGCACGTCCCGGAAGAATTTTGAGCCGGGCGGTGCGAAGCCCCGGCTCATATGGTCGGCAAAGATCACTACCTCCCCGTCTCTCGGCTGTGGCCTTTCTTCGGACGGGTCAGGGGCACGGTAGGACATCACTTCCTTCTTAGGCAGATATCCGGACTTAACGAAGTTGGCCAGGGTCTCTTCGGTGACGCTGGATTTCATCCAGTTGCAAGTGATGGGAGCCTTGGGAGGCATGGTGACGGTTGGTGGTCTACGAGGAAGAGAAAAGTGTCCGGGTTAATTATAAGCCGGAGTTTATCATTCAAGTTACAATGACGGCTTATGAAGGGGACTAATGGTATGTATTGATACGGTGGGTTATCTAAGCCGTCGGGGCTTTCAGGATAAGTTGGTCGTCTACGGCTTACTGCGGTTAAGTCGGAAGATACTACAGAGCATGATTCTCTTTAAACCGGAAAGTTCTACGGCGCGTGTTTTCTCTAAGTCGGAAATATAAGCCGCCAAGATTCAAGGACTGCAGTTTTTACTAAGTGTGGTAAACAGATTTCACATATTACAGTAACTTTTTTGGATCAAAGTAGTCGGAGCAGAGAAAGTTTTCTAGACCTAAAAAACAGAGGCAGGAGAAGTTTTTGAGGTTGAACACAGTTCTTATGCAGTAAAAAGAGGGTTTCTTACAGATGAAATGGGTCTCAAACCTCTACCGCAGTGGTTCTACGCGAGGTTAAGGATCAACCAACTACGGTGGCAACAAGAACTACCGAGTTTGTGGGCAATGGTGACGAACACGAAGAACTGAAGGAACCCTACCGCAGATCTATTCTAGCAAGGCAGAGAAGACTCACCGGAGTTGAGGAAGAGAGGAGGTCGCCGGCGTTATCTGGTCCGGGTCAGGGTGATGCAGCAGCCGGGTCGATGAAGATCAGGGGCGCGACGGCGACGGCGGCGGCAGAAGCTCGGGCAGAGGAACGACAACG
The DNA here is from genome assembly GCF_002575655.3 of Aegilops tauschii subsp. strangulata. Classification (NCBI taxonomy): domain Eukaryota; kingdom Viridiplantae; phylum Streptophyta; class Magnoliopsida; order Poales; family Poaceae; genus Aegilops; species Aegilops tauschii. The sequence goes on along the minus strand of NC_053041.3, from coordinate 552,590,876 downwards.
CAAGGAAGAAGAAGGAGGGTGTGAGAAGAGAGTGCCGGGCCGGCCTATTTATAAGGTGAGTCATAAGTAGGCGCGGGGTTCAAGGAGGCCACGGCGTGGTTATCTCCCCCTCACGGCACCTCGATTCTCGGAAGGACAGTAAAAGCAAGGATCCGTTGCGGATCTGGCGGAGTAAAAAACGGACTTAATGGAGGATGACGTCACGGCGGATTACCCGGAGTCCAGAGGATGACGTCACTCCGGGTTATGACCTTTACATGAATAGAAGCCGGGGATTTTTTTTTCTGTCTGCAGAGCTGAAGATTGACCCGAGCTGGCTCAAGTCAATCTGGGGCCTAATGTTGAGGATATAGACCTTGGAGTCACCCGCCAGGATGGCCGGGTTACTCTAAGGGTCATTACCAGAAGCCCGGAGCTAAGTTTCAAGATAATGGGCCAGAGATGGGCTGAGACCCGGATATGGCTTAAAGCCTGTAGTTACAATCATTGTTATAGTAGACTTGTAGTGTAAGGCAAGTATTGATTAGAGTCCGAGCCGGACGCTCTTATGAGCTGGCCGGGACTCTAAGGGCTGCTGGGCGTCAGCCTCCCTATATAAAGGGAGGACCCGGCAGCGGTTCAAGGGCAACAACAATCTCTCCGAGAGCCGGGATAGCTGTTTAGCTCCCTGGCGATCGTAACCCTAATCAATAACACCTCGAACTGGACGTAGCCTTTTACCTTCACCGTAAGGGGCCGAACCAGTATAAACCCTCGTGTTCCTTGTCCCGCATAACCCCTTCAAGCTTCCTAGTTGCGATGGCTCCACGACTAAGTCCTAGCCCAAGGACATCTGCCGTGACAATTCCACGACAGGTAGTCTCCGGGCGGTATATTAAGACCACTTGACAAGCCTCGGTCCATTCCGAGAAAGTTTGTCACACGCACACGAAAGAAAACAAGAGGGGTGCACCGGAGGAGATAGGAGCACCGGATTGGAAAACGGACAACGGGGAAAAGCTCGGATGCATGAGACGAACACGTATGCGAATGCAATGCACATGATGACATGATATGAAAATGCATGACATGACAAAATACAAAACGAAAAACAAAACCCGACAACGGAGGGAAAAACATATCACATAGCCGGAAATGGCAAGAGTCGGAGTTACAAATATGGCAAGTTACATGCGGGGTGTTACATCAGCGTCGCCTTTCAAGGAGCCATTGCCAATGAACTCGCCATATCTCAAAAAATTGTCGAGCTATAGAACATGATAGACTATTAAAAAGGCTCAGTTCAAGAAGCACATGGCCAAGCTCAGTGTTGCTGATGTGCAAAAATTCAAGCAAATGATGCATGATCTCAAGGACCAGTTCAACAAGAAGCGTGAAGAAGCCAAAGGCTCACGCGAGCACATGAAGTACTATGCGCAGAAGTGTGTGCAAGCGAACAATGAGGCTGAGAAGAAAAAGGCACTTGGGCGTCCTGGCATCGACCCCAGAATGGTTGCCAAGAAGAACAAGAAGTCTGCTGCAGCTGATCCAAAATCTTCAAGGCAGGGACAACCAAGCATTGTCTTCCCTGCCAGCATGACTAGCTCGAAGCCAAAGGTCCCCTCACCAACTTATGAGCAAAAGAAGACAAGGCAAGCTGAGGCTAAAGCCAAGAAGAGGAAGCATCATGACACCTCTGATGCTGCTCCCTCCAAGAAGAAGTTGAAGACAAAGGCTTCAAAGTCTTCAAGAAAAGAGCGTGCTGCTGCCCAAGTACCCCCTCAATGTTGAACCCATCTTTGTGCTCCACCTGCCAACCGCGAGCGCCGCCTTGTGATTCATGAGCCTGCTTCCATAGAGGCTCCAGAAAGTGAAGAGATTCCAGCTGCTGACCCCAATCTAGCTGAAGACATTGATCGTGAAGACAATGTTACTGATGATGAAGTCCTTCCTTAGCTGGAACCCAATCTTGTATCATCGCCTGCTCCCATGAGCAGTGAACTTATTAGCATTGGTCGTCACTTGACACCAGTTGCTCAAGATGATTCATGGGCAGAGCAACAACCTGAAACCCCCCTACAAGATGAGATCCCCCGCACTCCACCAGCTCAAGTCACCACTCCGGTGATTGATGATGACTACATGGAATAGACCATCCCCTCACCAAAGGCGTCGCCAGCATTTCACAGGCTTCGCAAAGGCCTCAGGTCTCCATGTCAAGCATTCCAGAAGAGGATGTGCCACAAACAAGCTCAGTAGCGCGTCAAGTGTTCCCTGAAGCCATCCGTGCTGTGTCTGCTTCTGAGTCTGAAGCCAAAGCTGCTGAAGACATTCCGGATGCATCAGCCGATGAAGAGAAAGAAGAAGAGAGAGAAGCTACCCCCCCTGCCAGTGATCCAGTCCTAGAAGAAGAGAATGTGCTTGTGCCAGACCCTCCAGTTGTTGAAGAGATGGAGGTTGAAAACAATGAGGCTGTCACTACCAACAACACTGAAGCCAATGACACTGTCATGGCTGAAGACAATGTGGAGCCTGAAGCCAATGCTGCAACTGACAACATTGTGCAACCAATCACTTCTGATGGCGCCATTCCTCCACCAAGGCCTCATACAATGGAATGCGCGTTCAATTGTAGTGGTGAGCTTGTCATGGTGAGATGGCCTGTCATGGTTCCACCCATAGCTCCCGGCCCTCAGTATGATTATCATGTGGAGCAAAGGCCACAAACTCAAAAGCCAAAGCCAAGACTGCGAAGGCTTCCCAGTGCTGCAACAACTCAAGGGTTGTTCAATGTGCTCAGCTTCAGATAGCACAACACATTCTTCGACAGTGCCAAGAATCCATACACGAAGCCCAAGATCTCCTCTGACAGGTTTTGGAGCCATCAGTAACGAAGCTACTACTCCTGCATCTTATACAACCAAGACCGGATTTTTCCTCATAAGCATCTGGATTGTGATGCTATGGTTGGGCTGCCATGCCTTGAAGAGGCCCTTGACTATTTCAGGGATGTTGGGATGCTACCATTCGTGAGTGACAAAGAGCACTGGAACGAAGAGCTTCTGCTACAGTTCCATGACACATTGCACATTCGAGGCTACAACAGGGATCCGAAGACTTGGATCCTTGAGTGGATGATAGGTGACATTCATCATGAAGCCAAAGCTCAGGACATCATTGAGCTTACTTCCCCGCCCACTCTAGGAGAGTTGTTTGAGCCTGGTTGTCAGCTTCATCAGAATGAACTGCAGAGCATATTTTAGAAGCCAGAGCCCAACATGAGCCAAATGCTGAGCATGATGAAGCCATTGCCGCATGACGCCGAATACCCCAAGGAGTTATTTGTTAAGGACCTCGAGTACTTGCCCCGCATAGTTTATCACATTCTGAGGCGTACTCTCTGGCCAATCAAAGGCAACTCTTCTGAAGCCAAGCTCGAAGGTGCCATGAAGACATTGGTTTTCTATATCATCAATGGCATCATATTCAATACTCAGGATTTTTTTCATCCGACAGCTGCAGCCTGTCGGTGTGAAACGACACCTATGGGATCAAGGGGATCCCTTCTACGGTTGCGGGGCGCTGGAGTGGTGAGGAGAGCAGGATCAACAGCCAGTGCAAACACTCGGGTCGTTTACCCAGGTTCAGGCCGCAGAGATGCGTAATACCCTAGTCCTACTTTGGTGGTTGTATATCTGTGTTCTTGAGGAGCTCGAACTAGCTACAGGGAGCATAACTTGTTCAAAGATCCGAATCCTTCTCCTGGATGCCTTGGGTCTCCTTTTATAGGCAAAGGGATCGCCACAGTGGCACCAGGAGGTGGCATCGAGGTACTGTGGCTAAGCTTATCGCTAGCCATTACGGGACAAAGCGCATTTAATGCGCAGCTTAGGTGTCCCCTCGCTTTATTGGGGACGGGAGCGAGGCACGTCCTGTCCGTCGCCGCTCCTCCTCGCTTTGACACGCGCCTTGGCCAGCAGTGCATGCGGCGCCATTTAGGCAGGCAAGCAGCTGAGGTGGCGCGGTGGTGGAGCCTCCAAGAAGATCTGCATGCCACCACGTAAGCATGTGATGAGTTGGCGAAGGAGCCCTTCGTCGACACACAGGTGCCTGCCCGGCTGGTGGGCTGGCAACTGCATGGTATTGGCGGTGGAAAGCTTGATGGGCGCGGGCCTGGCTGCGGCCTTGCGGATGCTTCCAGCAATGGCCTTGCCGGGGTCTCGGCAAGGGTCTTGCCGTGGCGTCGTGGTCATCCCCGGCAAGGATCTTGCCGGGGCCTTGTGGATTCCCTCGGCAAGGATCTTGCCGAGGCTCATCGTATCTTACTTTGTGGATCAAGAGTGTTTGTTCCTTGTCTTCACAAAGATCTGCATGCCACCATGGAGGAGCCTCCCGAGCCCCTGGCCCCACGTAGTCGGTGGTGTTGGAAGCCGTAGGCTCGAGGGTGGCTCACTCCGTTGGTGTTGGGGCGAGCTGCCCCGGCAAGAGTCTTGCCGGGGCCGCAGAGGCCGCCCCGGCAAGGACCTTGCCGGGGGAACCCGCTTCGTCCCTCTGCTCTCTGTGGTCTTGGTCTTGGCGTTGCCTTGCTTCTAGGCTTACCCCAGTTCACCTCCCTTACCTTGCCAAGTGTGGCCGCGGCGCGTGGCTCCGACTGCCCGTGCACAAGTGAAGGGGTCAAAAGGAGAGCCCCTACTTTTGTACACCGACAGGAGCCCCCGGGCCTGGGCCACACATAAGCGCGACACGTTGTTGGGCCAGGCCCAAAAACGGTGCGTGGGCAGGCGGGGCGGTTTTTACCGCGGTAATTTTCTCGTCCGCTGTGCTTCCCCACGATCTGCGCGCGACGTGGGGGTCGTGCGTGACGTGGGGGTCATGCGTGGGGTGGTTCCCGCACGCATGCGTCACGTCGCAGTAAATGGGAAAGGAGGCGGCCCACGTCTTCCCCGTAAAAAGGGATAACCGCGGGCGTGCTGCTCACTTCCCCCTTTCTGCGCCCTCTTCCAATCTCAGATCCGCCGACCCCTTTCTCCTTCTTCTCCAAGCTTCGTCCATCGCTGCCGCGCTTCCATTTCACCCCCTTGCTCCTCGCAGCCGCCATGGCGCCCAAATCCACCAGAGGCAAAGGAGCGGCAAGAGACGCCGGTGCGGCGGAGCAACCGGAAAGCGAGCTAGTGGTGCGACGGGTGCAGTTCGCCTACTTCCAGCCTTCGACGGTCGGCGTGCCCGAGCTCCGGGAGTTCTTCAAGGCCCTGTGGGGAGTGAAGACGGGAGGAGCAACGACGGGGCACCCAGCTATGCGCGTCGTCCCAACAAGTGCCGGGCCTGCCCCGAACCGGTACCCCTTCTTCGTCGACTACTTCTCCTGTGGGCTCTGCCCTCCCTTTTCTGCTTTCTTCAAGGACGTCATGCACACCTACGGTTTTCGCCTTCTGAATTTTACTCCGAATGCCGTGGCGTGCATGGCTCTTTTCGCGCACCTCTGCGAGGGCTTCACCGGGGTGCATCCCAACACGGCGCTTCTCCGCCATTACTTTTCCCCTGGATCCAGAAGGGCGGCGCCATTGCTGGGTGTATCGCCTGGATCTCGAGGTCCAAGGGGGCGTACCCAGAGGGCGCCATGCAGGAGAGGTGGGAAGAATGGCGGGGCCGGTGGTGCTGGATCAAGGAGGAGAACCCGCCGGCCTTTTGCCGGGTCTGCAATGCGCCGCCGGCCCGAGGAAATGGCTGGAGTGACCTTGACGCCGACGACGCGAAGCTCAGGATCGCTACCACCAAGATTCTTTGGCTTACCCAGGCCGGGCTCACCCTTGAGATGATCGGGGCGGATTTCATCCGCCGCCGAATCGCTCCTCTGCATGCCAAGGGGAGGCCGGCCTGGCTTTACCGGAATGCTGCTGACGTCATGCGGCTTCGACCCAGCCTCGACCACAACCTGACGGTGCTGAGGCACGCCCACCTCTACCAACGGCTCTTCCAGCTCGAGGTCGACGACGAGGGCAGGTCGAGCGGTCCAGCAAGGCTGCGAGGGAAGCAGTGAAGGCCGGCAAGATCGTCAAGGAGCCCGTCTTCAAGCTGCCGGCAGGAGTGGTCCCGCTGTCCAACAATTCCCGTCAGTCCGCGATCATCGCCATGATGCCGGACTTCAACACGCACGGCCGTGATCCGAGCTAGGTCGAGCCAGACGACCTCCAGGTGCGAGAATTTTTTGATACCTTGCACGAGAGGTATGTCACCGAAGAGCCGCGGCTCGTCCAGGACACGTCCCCGGCAGAGCTGGACTACATCGCCGCCAGGATGGCGGTGGTGCAACATGCCGAGGAGGCCGGTAGCACCGGCGGCGTAGAGGACAAGGACACGACGGCTGCGGAGGAGGAGGAGCTCGCCAGGTGGGAGGAGGCTGCCGGGGAGGCCAGCAGCGCCGACACCGGGGCTCCTCTTGTCGAGGATGCAGATGATGGGCCGTCGGAGGAGGAAGCTGGGGCTGGCGACTCTTCGGCTCCGAGGAAGAAACGAGTTCTGCGCCGGGCCGTTTCTGGCGGCCCGGTCCGCCCTGTTGAGGCCGCGCGGGGGCCTAAATCTCCGGTGCAGCCCGTGCGCCAGGCGAAAGCCGCCGCGGCGAAGAAGATGGTGAAGGCTGCGGTGGCGACGAGGAAGGCAGCTGCTGCCTCTTCGTCCAAGCGCATGCAGACCCCGCCTTCCTCTCCTCCTCCGGCGAGCACCGGCGGGAGGGCTGAGTTCAACTTCGGATCCCTCAGACCGCCGAGGAAGAGGAAAGCAGCAGAGGAAGAGGTGGACGACGAGTAAGCGTCCTGCTCCCCTTGTCACCTTCATTCCTTCAATCTGTCTCTCTTGATTTGACTTGTCTTCGTCTTTGCAGGGACATGGAGACGCTGGCTCAGAGAATAAAGAGGTCCAAAGCCTCGGCGGGCGGCCAGCCCTCGGCTGGTACTTCAGGGGCACCACTGGTGGTGCTAAGCAGCCCAGAAAGCAGCCCCCGGCATAGCCCCCAGCGTAAGTTCTTTATTCTTTCCTCGTCGGCATGTGTTAGGGGTACGATGCCCTGGTGCTGACCTTGCCGGGTGCGCAGGAGGAGAGCAGCGGCAGGAGGAGCCGCAGAGGGCTGCCCCCGACACGCCGCCCCCGTCGACCACGCCGCCCCAAGGGGCGTCTCCGGCAAGGGCGCCAAGCGCCGAGCCCACGCACATGGAAGAGGAGGAGGAGAACTCAGGCGCCAGCAGCTCCGCCTCGACACCAAATGTTGGCGGGGAGGGGGCCTCTGCTTCCCAGCCTGATACTGGTAATCCGCTCGCCCTTCGTCTCTATGTTTTTTTATCTTGGCTTTTATCCTCACCCTCTTCGTGATATCCAGATCCCCTCTCGACGGATCGGGAGGACCTGGACACCGTCATCGAGGACGTGGCCGAGGAGGCCGCGGCGGAGGCTGAGAAGACCGCTACCGAGGAGGCCGCCAGGGGCGCTGCCGAGGAAGTGGGCGAGGCCACCGCCAAGGGAGCCGGCAAGGCCACTGCTGAGGAGCCCGGCAAGGGATCTACCGGGGAGGCCAGCGAGGAGACCGGGAAGGGTCCTTCCGGGGAGGCCAACGAGGCCGCCGCCGAGGAGAGGGAGGAGGTGGTCGATGACCAGCCTTCTTCCTCAGCTGCTCCTGGTTTTGGCAAGTATCTGAGGGTGGGCGATGACTTGTTCGTCCACCTCTCAGATGCATCTAGCACCAGGGCACCAGTCGAGGGGGAGGTGTTTGACGGCGAAGTGCTTGCCGCCGTCGGACTTGAGGTCGTCGACGAGCCGAGCGCTGGCGGTGGCGGTCCCCAGGAGGAGCAGTTGCTCCAGGCCATGGGTGCCAGCTACCGGAAGCTCCAGGCACTTCAACGCGCCCGCCTGGACAAGGTTAAGTCCAGGGCAGCGGTGGTGGAGAAGGCGGAAGCGGATCTCCAGAAGCGTGTCGCCGAGACGCAGGACTGGTTCCGCCAGGCTCACGAGGAGTTGAGAACCGCTCAGGGTGAGCTGGCCAAGCGCGACGTCGAGCTCACCATGAAGCTGGCCGACGTCGAGAAGGCCCAGGAGGCGGCGGAGAACTTAGCTGCCGCCGCTGAAGCTACCCGGGTCCAGCACGAGGCCGCGCTGAACTCCCAGGAGGAGGACCTTGCCGCGCGTGAGGAGAAGCTCGCTGCCACGCTCCATGGCAAGCATGAAGAGGTGGAAAAGCTTGTCGTGTAGCGGACCCAAGAGCTGGAGCAGAGGCACAGAGAGGCGCTCGATGCTCAGGCTTTGGTCTACGCCGGTAGGGTGAAGGAGCTGGAGGTGGAGCGGGACGGGCTCAAAGGCCAGGCCCTGCAGTTGGCCGAGGAGAAAGACACGCTCAACGGCGCCCTGACGGAGGCGCAAGGCGCCATCCTTGGCAAGGTTGAGCAGCTTTCCGAGGCCAACGACTCCATCAAGGACCTGACGCTGAAGCTGGAGGCCCTTGAGGGGATGCTCTCAGAGGCCAAGGCCCGGGAGGGGACCCTGGCCAAGGAGTTGGAGACCGAGAAGCGGTTGTGGAAGGACGAGGCCGCCATCCACAAGGATTTCGTGGACGGTGAGAACCGCTGGATCGGCCTCCTCGAGGACGTCGCTGGCAGGATCACCGCCCAGCTGGCCACCATGGGTATGCCAACTGTGAGGTATGCTCCGGAGCGCAGCGGGTCCACCCGCGCCAAGCTGACTCTATTCTTCGAGGTTGTTCTCGGTGCCTTGGAGCAGCTCAAGTCCAACCGGGAAAGCACCTTGGCCGACGAGTCCCGGCGGATGTGCCTGGGCGCCATGACCAAGGTCCTCACCAAGCTGGCCTTCTGGTACCCCGGCCTCGACTTCAACGACGCGGTGGACAGCTTGCCGGACGATGCGGACCTCTCTGGGATCGAGGAGCGCATCGAGCCCGTCACCAGCTGCATCAGCGGAATCGAGAGGGTGGAGGGCCAGCGCCGGGACTAGGTGCTCCGTTCTTGGCTGTCGCTGCGGGTTCATGACCAAGACAATTTATATCTTTAGTTAGAACCGCAGCAACAATTTGATGTAATATAACCCTGCAGTACTTTTGATATCATGCATGTTATTTTCCTGTTTGATCTTCCCTTTGTATGTCCACCCTACGCTGATTGGGTAGGCTTGCCGGCGCGTAAACCCAGGGCGGCACTTCGAGGACAGATCCCCAATGGCCTGCCGGGTGTGCGTGCTGCCGGGAGAACCACCTCGCCGCTCCTGACGCAGCCGCTCGATCTGTTGAGCTTGACTCAAGTCAGAGTCGAGAGCATTGCCGATTGAAGGCTACCCCGCCACTCTCGACGCGGCCGTTTGAGTTGTTGAGCGGACTCGAAACAAAACAAAGGCGTTGCCAATCGCGGAAGGGCCCCTTTGCGTGCAGGCTTTCATACATAGGATAGGATCTCCAGGGATGATAACCTTGAATGTAAAAAAGGGAAAAGTTTATGGCTCTGAACAACTTAGCTTTTCTGTTGTCGCGCTGGCGTCCTTTGTGTTGGCAGGCGGCGTCTTTTCCCTCGGCCGCCCCCTTCTTCTTTGGAGCCATGATGATGAAGAATTGTGCTGCTGGTTGTAGAACCAGATGCTCACTACTGCGCCCCCTACCTGGCGCGCCAAAGATGTCGGTGTGAAACGACACCTATGGGATCAAGGGGATCCCTTCTATGGTTGCGGGGCGCTGGAGTGGTGAGGAGAGCAGGATCAACAGCCAGTGCAAACACTCGGGTCGTTTACCCAGGTTCGGGCCGCAGAGATGCGTAATACCCTAGTCCTGCTTTGGTGGTTGTATATCTGTGTTCTTGAGGAGCTCGAACTAGCTACAGGGAGCGTAACTTGTTCAAAGATCCGAATCCTTCTCCTGGATGCCTTGGGTATCCTTTTATAGGCAAAGGGATCACCACAGTGGCACCAGGAGGTGGCATCGAGGTACTGTGGCTAAGCTTATCGCTAGCCATTACGGGACAAAGCACATTTAATGTGCAGCTTAGGTGTCCCCTCGCTTTATTGGGGACGGGAGCGAGGCCTGTCCCGTCCGTCGCCGCTCCTCCTCGCTTCGACACGCGCCTTGGCCAGCAGTGCATGCGGCGCCCTGTAGGCAGGCAAGCAGCTGAGGTGGCGCGGTGGTGGAGCCTCCAAGAAGATCTACATGCCACCACGTAAGCACGTGATGAGTTGGCGAAGGAGCCCTTCGTCGACACGCAGGTGCCTGCCCGGCTGGTGGGTTGGCAACTGCATGGTATTGGCGGTGGAAAGCTTGATGGGCGCGGGCCTGGCTGCGGCCTCGCGGATGCTTCCGGCAATGGCCTTGCCGGGGTCTCGGCAAGGGTCTTGCCGTGGCGTCGTGGTCATCCCCGGCAAGGATCTTGCCGGGGCCTTGTGGATTCCCTCGGCAAGGATCTTGCCGAGGCTCGTCGTATCTTACTTTGTGGATCAAGAGTGTTTGTTCCTTGTCTTCACAAAGATCTGTATGCCACCATGGAGGAGCCTCCCGAGCCCCTGGCCCCACGTAGTCGGTGGTGTTGGAAGCCGTAGGCTCGAGGGTGGCTCACTCCGTTGGTGTTGGGGCGTGGGATCACAAAATTTATACCGCGCGCAAACTAGGGGAGCTACCCCTTCGGCTACAACCGAAACACCCATGCCCCCGGGCCGGATGACTGGCTTTACTCCATGGCCATGGGACCCTCATCACGGCCTCTCTGTACGGTGTGTGCTAGAAAGGAGTTGACAACTTACTGAACCGTACCCTACCTATGGCAGGGACAAGTGGTAGTACGAAGCAAGTATGGGGGTTACTGGAACAAGACTCGATCTACGGCCGATTCAGGAGGTTCAAGTATTCTCTGCATGATTAGCATAACAAAAATATTTCCATTAACAGGTAAGCTCACCACTCATCAAGCCTCACCATGCCATACCGGACATACTCGTCTCAACGAGGAACTAGGGACAAGCTCGTGTCTACCCAAGACCGTGACTTTCCCGGCTTCCTTCCGGTATGCATGAGAAGCTTACGAGGATGATTACCATCACCAGCATATCCATTTCTAACAGCAAAGCATCTCCAATATGCAACCATGCGTATGATTTTATCGTCACATAAAAATAACGTATGCTCCAAGTCAAGGTGGTGTTGTAACCATATCAACAACACACAAGAACATTATGCCAGCGTTCAGAATGCTTGCCTTCAGGTGTATGCATGTGGGGGTGCACTTTTTTGAAGGTTGCCTTTTTCTCCAAAATCCTATTTTGAGAAATATTCAAATAACACATATTTCAAAAACAGTACAAAAGGTTGTCCCAAATATTTTTGAAATAAATCTTAAAATAAACTAGATGAAATTTGAGAGAGGTAGGGAAAAGAATCAACTCATTTGGAGTTTTATTTTAAAAGATATAGCCAGTCAAAGATTAGTCAAAGTTCTGTTTTTAATAAAACCAGAAAAGAAAACGCTTCGGGGGAAAATACGCTTTCGAAGCAGAGGAGACGTACTCGGGACTTTGCGCTTCCACTAAAGCTAGCGTGGGTGGCGCGCGGGTCACTGACAGTGGGTCCAGCAGGCCCACTGGTCAGGTTTGACTAGTCTATTCTCCCTCCTCTCCCTCTGCCCGAACGGAGGCAGGATTCCGGCGATCGCCGTCGACGAATGGCAGCTCCCCACGGGGCCCCGAGGGCAGGGATGGATCCGCCAGTCTAGGGCGGTCCTCCCGGTGGGCGCTAGGCAGGTGGGGACGGTGGAAGTCACCGGCGGCGAGCTCCGCGGCGGACGGTGGTTCGGGAGCAAATGGGGCTTCGGGCTATGGTGATCCTTGGTCGAGGCTGAGGCGCTGGGCAGCTCCGCAAGACCATGGGGAGACGGGTGGTCGTGTTGGATGGACGGGGGAGGGTCTGGTTGCGACGCATGGCACCGGAGCGCGGCGGCGGCCGAACCTGCCGGAGGTGGAGAAGATGGCCTCTTCCGGTCAATCCGCGGCTAGGGGAGCACTAGGGGGAAGGCCTGAGTGCTCGGAGGGGCTCGGGGCCTCCTTTTATAGCGCAACGAGGCTGGCTCCCGCGGTGGTGGATAAGAACGACGGCGAGTCGCCGTTCTGTAGTGGCCAGGGCGACGTGGCGGCGACGAGCACTAGTCGACGGGCTTGAGGATAGGCTCGGGCTGTTCCAGGGGGCAGCTGGCGCGCGCGGGTGGCTTGGGCGGCGCCGTCCACGGCAGAGCCCGCTGCCGACGCCGGCGTGCCGCCAAGGGAGCCCTGACGGCGGCGCTATAGGGCGCCAGGGAGGCTTGGAGGGTTCTGGTGAGTGGGCGAGAGCAGGGCGTGGCTCTGCAGGCGAGCAAGGGCCAGGGGGCGGGACGCGGCGACCCGTGCGCACGCACGTGCAAAACGCGCGCTCTGGCCGCGCTCAGAGCACGCACGCTACGTGCTCGACGAAATGCCAGGGCATGCTAGAGGGCTAGGGTGATGCTGGGGATCAGCAGGCCTGGGTTAGGGATAGCTAGGAGCTTAGTAGACATGCTGGATGGGTCAGGGGCTCAAGTCCATAATGCAAACTAGAAAACATGCCAAAACTGTTCCTGCACACAGGGTGTTTGACAGAATGCCATGGGCATCTAGGCAACTCTTGGGGTGGCCAAAATCTCCAGATCCTAGTCTCTTTAGAAGCTGAAGAAGGTGGTGAGGTTAGTTTGGCAAAAACAGAAACTTGTTAGTGCAAGTTTTTGAGAAAACCAGTTTTGGGCAGAAACAAAAAGCTATCATTGCATGCACTAAAAATCCTCCAATGGGTCCATTCTCCTGGACTTAAGGGTCTTGTAGGGAGGACTACAAGCAGGAAAAAGCTCATGGGCACCAAAGCAAAATAAATTAGGGTTGCAGTACAAATCACCAAACTGGACCAGAATGAAAATGAGGATGATTCACTCAAATTTTTCATAGAACATCACTGGGTTTTTGCATGAAGTTGAATTATGTGCATCAACTGACATCTCCAAACACTTGGAAGAATTTTTTAAAGAATATTTAAATGGGTTGTAGTGCAAAAATACCTACTGGATCAGATTTGAAAAGTTGATGTAGAGCTCAAAATCTCCAATAACCAAAAGATATTTTTGCATAAAGGTGATATGGAAACATCATATGACATCCCCAAATTTTTGGTGAAAATTTTAGATGCATTAATCAAATGGTTGCAGTGCAACAGAGGCTCCAAATTTATGAAAAATCATTTTAAAAGAATAAAGCTCAGGAGAAACAATTATGCCAATAAATCCACTGATAAAGAATTGTTTTATTGAGAGAGCATATAAGTCCAATAATACTTTTGGAAAGTTTCCACTTGAGGTAAAAACCCACAATATTAAAGTAGAAGAGGGGTTTCTGAAATCAAAGATAAATCCAGAAAACAAAAATTTAATTTCCTGGCAAAATTTTAATTAATAAAACAAGGTAATTTTTGGGGTGTTACAACACTACCCCCCTTAAGAAAAATCTCGTCCTCGAGATTTGCTAAGGGTTGTTTTTAAAATAATACTCCCATTAGTTGGAACCAAGAGCTTGCTCATAGCACAAACTTAGGGTACAATCATAAACTGCAGCACACAAATAAACATAGCTACGACGTTTACAATGAAAACGGCAAAAGGACAGGGTCCTGAGAAAACGTCTCTGGTACAGGGGCGCACTCTTCTTCTATCGGGGGAAGCGGGTTGACTAGCCGATGAATGCGTCTCTCCTGGTCGGGCCTCAGTGGTCTGCCAATGGCGATCTGAGGATTTAAATCAGCGAGGCTCTGGAGATAACCCATTACCCGCTGAGTCAAATGCTCCTGAGCGATAACATACTGGGCAAGGTTGGCCAGTACTGGATCTCTCTCAATTCGTCCACCGGGAAAAGATGCTACTTCTCCGGGTGCTGCACGACTCGGAAAATAATAATATCCTCGTTCGCTGGCATAGGGTACCGCAAATCGAAGACGAGCAAGCGCTTCGTACGCAGCAGCTTCTATGGCCATATGCGGAGTCGGCATGGATTTCCCTACGAAGGAGACTTCCGTTGGGTCTTGGTTTGGGTTTACGGGAGGGATGTGCACCACTGCCCAGTATTTCGAGGTGGAAGGGGTGATCCTCGATTTGAGCAACTCGTACTGGGGTGGATGGATGGCACTCATGGTACTGCAGGTAAAGTCCCACAATAATCTAACAAAACTACCTGGGGTTGCGTCTGGAGTCCTCAGATAAATACTGGGGGTCGGCATGGCAAAGAAATGGCTGTGCGTGTTGTGCACAAGGTGAGGGGTGCTTGGCAAGGTCACGAGGTGGCCTTTTATATAGCACTGGGGCTGGGTTATTTACCATGGCGAAGGGTAACTGGTTCTGTTCTATGGGTCGGGATCAAAGCCACAGATACTCATATCTCACAAATGTGACGTATACTGTGGGTGTCGTTGGGGTGGTTTTTGGTAGCTGCGCCCGGAATTTTAAAAAAATGCAACTGTACACTGACGTACTTATGCGTGGCTACTATTCAGAAATAGGGGCGCACAAACAGACAGCATTTAATAATGGTGATACAAGCTCACACAATTACAAGGCGTAGAAATAATAAGGCTTGCTACTACTCGAGCGACTTAGTCTACTTCATTAATATCTAAGCGGGCTTGCCTAGTGGACGTCGAAGCTTCTCCACGGGTTTCACCGTCGGGATTAGCCGGATGAGGTTGAGGGGCTGCAGGGTCGGGGTGGCGATGATGGCCATCGCGGGGGTTGTTGGCCACAATCCCGTTGGAGTGTGTTCCCAAAAGGCGACGGAGCACTTCGGGGGACACCAAGGTATTCTGGTCGATGGCTGGGGCAGACCTCAAGGGCTCGATCGGGTATCCGAACAGCACGACTGGGTTGTCGGCGTCGGGCTCCACTTCTCCTCTCGCCGGGGCTCGGCGAACCAGTTCTCCACGAGCTGCGATCAGATCAAGGGTGATTTGATCGAATAGTTCCTCTAGTGCACTTACATAGCGCACCAGGTGCAATAGTGCAGGATCCGTCTCGTGATCTCCGTTGGCAAACTGGGGCGGCCTACCATACCCGTTACGACTGGGGTAGTAGTAGAACGAGCGACAGTTAACTCTGGGCGACAAATGCCGGAGTTGAACTATAGCTTCTCGAGCTGCCAGTTGGATGGCTTGTGGCTCAAAGGAAGTTGTCCTTCCAGTGAACCTGTAGGGGCGTTCTGGTGATAGACCCCTACCATAGATGTGTACAGTGGCCCAGAACTGACGGCTCTCACCGCTCATGAGTCCTTGGTACACAACATATTCTGGGGGCTCTTCTAATGCATACGCACTGCAGGTGAGGTTTGCTAGCACGGTCACAAAACCTCCAAGGTTGGTGGCTGTGGTCTCATTGTGAACAATGGGGCCAGGCATCGTGGTTTGGTTTGGAAAAGAGGCTGTGCTGTGCTGTGTTGAGGCTAGCGTGCCCTTTTTATAGAAAAAGGGGACGGAGTCTTCCTTCGCACGCTTGCGAATGAGACGTGTTAGGTGTTGGTCACTGGCGCGTGATCGACAGGCTAGGCTGATAGGTTGGGCACCGACTGCCAAAAGCGTCGGGGTCACTGTGTGGCTATCTTACACGAGAAGGTTGGCCGGGGTTGGGTTAAGGTCTGGTGGGTTGGTTAACCTAGGTTTATTGACCTGGCTAAGATAGGGTTAGCCAATGGTCAGCCTGGCTCTGATACCAAGTCTGTCAGGACCGGGTTTTCGGGATATTAATTTTCCAGAAAATGGCCCTTGTGTTCACCAGCCCCAGGATTACTGTTAGCTGATGAGGCACCAACTTGATATAGAAATTCCAAGCAAAGTACAAAATATGTAGTACAAGACCATTGTGGCCTATGAGTACAACACTTGGTTTCTAGCGGTTGATGGCGGAAGCGGTTTGTGGTTCATCTGCGTCTATGGGACTCCATTTCCCACAAGAACAGCTGACCAGGATAACTCCTATCTTTGCGAGGCTGCTATCACCTTTACATGGGTTCCGGGGGCTGTCGTCGTAACGCTCTTCTCCACGCAAGAAATCTGGCCAAGACAATAGCCAGGGACAAGCCAGTGAGTACGTTTGAATGTACCCGTAAACATTTCGAACACGGGTATAATATAACAAGGGGTAATCATGCTCCGAAATATTCTATGATCATAACGTCAGTCACGAAATAAACGAAGTTCATGATGCACGCTTGCGGGTAAAATGGGAATATGCAATACGGGCACATAAAGGACTTATGAATAATAAAAATAACAAGCATGCCACAGTCGGGCGTCTGAGCGACACCACATAAAGGGCTTATAAATAATAAAAATAACAAGCATACCACAGTCGGGCGTCTGAGCGACACCACATAAAGGGCTTATAAATAATAAAAATAACAAGCATACCACAGTCGGGCGTCTGAGCGACACCACATAAAGGGCTTATAAATAATAAAAATAACAAGCATGCCACAGTCGGGCGTCTGAGCGACACCACATAAAGGGCTTATAATAATTGCAGTGAGTATCCAGGAGGTAGGACCGTCCCAGGGATACTCAATAATTCAAATAAAGTGAATGGTTAGTCCACAATAATAAAAATCATAATCCACATGTGTCACAGTTCATCATCAATGTTCTGGTTTAGCAGTTTTTCCTCCGAAGACCAACGCTAAGACCGACACTTGACCCATCCCAGACTGTAGTCCTTAACCATGGACACGGCTATTCGAATAGATGTATAATCTCTGCAGAGGGTGTACTCTTTACCCACGGGTAACGGGTTTCTTTAGTCCATCGGGACTAATTCCGTCTACGGTCTTTTAATTGAAAACACGCCTGACCTGCACACACCAGCTTAACTTACCGGTGTCTGGAATCACCCACGACACCTGTCAAGCGAAACTCTAAGTGGGGAGGCTACAACCTCGACGTAGCGTGGGATCACAAAATTTATACCGCGCGCAAACTAGGGGAGCTACCCCTTCGGCTACAACCGAAACACCCATGCCCCCAGACCGGATGACTGGCTTTACTCCATGGCCATGGGACCCTCATCACGGCCTCTCTGTACGGTGTGTGCTAGAAAGGGGTTGACAACTTACTGAACCATACCCTACCTATGGCAGGGACAAGTGGTAGTACGAAGCAAGTATGGGGGTTACTGGAACAAGACTCGATCTACGGCCGACTCAGGAGGTTCAAGTATTCTCTGCATGATTAGCATAACAAAAATATTTCCATTAACAGGTAAGCTCACCACTCATCAAGCCTCACCATGCCATACCGGACATACTCGTCTCAACGAGGAACTAGGGACAAGCTCGTGTCTACCCAAGACCGCGACTTTCCCGGCTTCCTTCCGGTATGCATGAGAAGCTTACGAGGATGATTACCATCACCAGCATATCCATTTCTAACAGCAAAGCATCTCCAATATGCAACCATGCGTATGATTTTATCGTCACATAAAAATAACGTATGCTCCAAGTCAAGGTGGTGTTGTAACCGTATCAACAACACACAAGAACATTATGCCAGAGTTCATAATGCTTGCCTTCAGGTGTATGCATGTGGGGGTGCACTTTTTTGAAGGTTGCCTTTTTCTCCAAAATCCTATTTTGAGAAATATTCAAATAACACATATTTCAAAAACAGTACAAAAGGTTGTCCCAAATATTTTTGAAATAAATCTTAAAATAAACTAGATGAAATTTGAGAGAGGTAGGGAAAAGAATCAACTCATTTGGAGTTTTATTTTAAAAGATATAGCCAGTCAAAGTTCTGTTTTTAATAAAACCAGAAAAGAAAACGCTTCGGGGGAAAATACGCTTTCGAAGCAGAGGAGACGTACTCGGGACTTTGCGCTTCCACTAAAGCTAGCGTGGGTGGCGCGCGGGTCACTGACAGTGGGTCCAGCAGGCCCACTGGTCAGGTTTGACTAGTCTATTCTCCCTCCTCTCCCTCTGCCCGAACGGAGGCAGGATTCCGGCGATCGCCGTCGACGAACGGCAGCTCCCCACGGGGCCCCGAGGGCAGGGATGGATCCGCCAGTCTAGGGCGGTCCTCCCGGTGGGCGCTAGGCAGGTGGGGACGGTGGAAGTCACCGGCGGCGAGCTCCGCGGCGGACGGTGGTTCGGGAGCAAATGGGGCTTCGGGCTATGGTGGTCCTTGGTCGAGGCTGAGGCGCTGGGCAGCTCCGCAAGACCATGGGGAGACGGGTGGTCGTGTTGGATGGACGGGGGAGGGTCTGGTTGCGACGCATGGCACCGGAGCGCGGCGGCGGCCGAACCTGCCGGAGGTGGAGAAGATGGCCTCTTCCGGTCAATCCGCGGCTAGGGGAGCACTAGGGGGAAGGCCTGAGTGCTCGGAGGGGCTCGGGGCCTCCTTTTATAGCGCAACGAGGCTGGCTCCCGCGGTGGTGGATAAGAACGACGGCGAGTCGCCGTTCTGTAGTGGCCAGGGCGACGTGGCGGCGACGAGCACTAGTCGACGGGCTTGAGGATAGGCTCGGGCTGTTCCAGGGGGCAGCTGGCGCGCGCGGGTGGCTTGGGCGGCGCCGTCCACGGCAGAGCCCGCTGCCGACGCCGGCGTGCCGCCAAGGGAGCCCTGACGGCGGCGCTGTAGGGCGCCAGGGAGGCTTGGAGGGTTCTGGTGAGTGGGCGAGGGCAGGGCGTGGCTCTGCAGGCGAGCAAGGGCCAGGGGGCGGGACGCGGCGACCCGTGCGCACGCACGTGCAAAACGCGCGCTCTGGCCGCGCTCAGAGCACGCACGCTACGTGCTCGATGAAATGCCAGGGCATGCTAGAGGGCTAGGGTGATGCTGGGAATCAGCAGGCCTGGGTTAGGGATAGCTAGGAGATTAGTAGACATGCTAGATGGGTCAGGGGCTCAAGTCCATACTGCAAACTAGAAAACATGCCAAAACTGTTCCTGCACACAGGGTGTTTGACAGAATGCCATGGGCATCTAGGCAACTCTTGGGGTGGCCAAAATCTCCAGATCCTAGTCTCTTTAGAAGCTGAAGAAGGTGGTGAGGTTAGTTTGGCAAAAACAGAAACTTGTTAGTGCAAGTTTTTGAGAAAACCAGTTTTGGGCAGAAACAAAAAGCTATCATTGCATGCACTAAAAATCCTCCAATGGGTCCATTCTCCTGGACTTAAGGGTCTTGTAGGGAGGACTACAAGCAGGAAAAAGCTCATGGGCACCAAAGCAAAATAAATTAGGGTTGCAGTACAAATCACCAAACTGGACCAGAATGAAAATGAGGATGATTCACTCAAATTTTTCATAGAACATCACTGGGTTTTTGCATGAAGTTGAATTATGTGCATCAACTGACATCTCCAAACACTTGGAAGAATTTTTTAAAGAATATTTAAATGGGTTGTAGTGCAAAAATACCTACTGGATCAGATTTGAAAAGTTGATGTAGAGCTCAAAATCTCCAATAACCAAAAGATATTTTTGCATAAAGGTGATGTGGAAACATCACATGACATCCCCAAATTTTTGGTGAAAATTTTAGATGCATTAATCAAATGGTTGCAGTGCAACAGAGGCTCCAAATTTATGAAAAATCATTTTTAAAGAATAAAGCTCAGGAAAAACAATTATGCCAATAAATCCACTGATAAAGAATTGTTTTATTGAGAGAGCATATAAGTCCAATAATACTTTTGGAAAGTTTCCACTTGAGGTAAAAACCCACAATATTAAAGTAGAAGAGGGGTTTCTGAAATCAAAGATAAATCCAGAAAACAAAAATTTAATTTCCTGGCAAAATTTTAATTAATAAAACAAGGTCAAATTTTTGGGGTGTTACAATCTTGTGTGCTATCAAAGGTCACAATGTAACTGGGTGATTATAAAGATGCTCTACAGGTGTCTCCAAAGGTGTTTGTTGGGTTGGCATAGATCGAGATTAGGATTTGTCATTCCGTGTATCGAAGAGGTATCTCTAGGCCCTCTCGGTAATGCTCATCACTATAAGCCTTGCAAGCAATGTGACTAATGAGTTAGTTGCAGGATGAAGCATTACAGAACGATTAAAGAGACTTGCCGGTAACGAGCTTGAACTAGGTATGAAGATACCGACGATCGAATCTTGGGCAAGTAACATACCGATGACAAAGGGAACAACGTATGTTGTTGTGCGGTTTGACCGATAAAGATCTTCGTAGAATATGTAGGAACCAAAATGAACATCCAGGTTCCGCTATTGGTTATTGATCGGAGATGTGTCTCTATCATGTCTACATAGTTCTCGACCCGTAGGGTCCGCACGCTTAACGTTCGATGACGATTTGTATTATGAGTTATGTGATTTGATGACCGAAGTTTGTTCGGAGTCCCGGATGAGATCACGGACATGACGAGGAGTCTCAAAATGGTCGAGACATAAAGATTGATATATTGGAAGGTTATATTTGGACACCGGAATGGTTCCGGAGTGATTCGGGTATTTTCCGGAGTACCGGGAGGTTACCGGAATCCCCCGGGAGAGTATTGGGCCTTCATGGGCCTTAGTGGGAAGAGGAGGCCGACGGCCAGGAGGTCGCGCGCGCACCCCCTAGCCAAACCGAATTGGACTAGAGGAGGGGGCGCGGCCCTCCTTCCTTCTCCCTCTCTCTTTCCCTTTCCCCTTCTCCTACTCTGAAAAGGAAGGGGAGTCCTAGTAGGACTCCCCCCTCTGGCGCGCCGCTCTAGGCTGGCCGCCTCCTCCCTCCCTCCTTTATATACGGGGGCAGGGGGCACCCCAAAGCACAACAGACAATCTCTTAGCCGTGTGCGGTGCCCCCCCCCTCCACAGTTTAACACCTCGGTCATATCGTTGTAGTGCTTAAGCGAAGCCCTGCGACGGTACCTTCATCATCACTGTTGCCACGCCGTCGTGTTGGCGGAACTCTCCCTCATCCTCAACTGGATCAAGAGCATGAGGGACGTCATCGTGCTGAACGTGTGCTGAACACGGAGGTGTCGTACGTTCGGTACTTGGACCGGTTGGATCATGAAGACGTTCGACTACATCAACCGCGTTACTAAACGCTTCTGCTTTCGGTCTACAAGGGTACGTGGACACACTCTCCCATATCATTGCTATTCATCTGCTAGATAGATCTTGCGTGATCGTAGGATTTTTTTTTGAATTACTACGTTCCCCAACAGTGGCATCCGAGCCAGGTCTATGCGTAGATGATATATGCACGAGTAGAACACAATGAGTTGTGGGCGATAATAGTCATACTGCTTACCACCAACGTCTTACTTTGATTCGGCGGTATTGTTGGATGAAGCGGCCTGGACCGACATTACATGACCACGTTCATGAGACTGGTTCTACCGACGTGCTTTGCACATAGGTGGCTGGCGGGTGTCTGTTTCTCCAACTTTAGTTGAATCGAGTTTGACTACAACCGGTCCTTGTTGAAGGTTAAAATAGCACACTTGACGAAAAATCGTTGTGGTTTTGATGCGTAGCTAAGAACGGTTCTTGCTAGAAGCCCGTAGCAGCCACGTAAAACTTGCAACAACAAAGTAGAGGACGTCTAACTTGTTTTTGCAGGGCTTGTTGTGATGTGATATGGTCAAGACATGATTAGATATAAATTGTTGTATGAGATGATCATGTTTTGTAACAGAGTTATCGGCAACTGGCAGGAGCCATATGGTTGTCGCTCTATTGTATGAAATGCAATCGCCATGTAATTGCTTTACTTTATCACTAAACGGTAGCGATAATCATAGTAGCAATAGTTGGCAAGACGACAACGATGCTATGATGGAGATCAAGGTGTCAAGCCGGTGATGATGGAGATCATGACGATGCTTCGGTGATGGAGATCATAAGCACAAGATGATGATGGCCATATCATGTCACATATTTTGATTGCATGTGATGTTTATCTTTTATGCATCTTATTTTGCTTAGTACGGCGGCAGCATTATAAGATGATCCCTTACTAAATTTCAAGGTATAAGTGTTCTCCCTAAGTATGCACCATTGCTACAGTTCGTCGTGCCAAGACACCACGTGATGATCGGGTGTGATAAGCTCTACGTTCACATACAACGGGTGCAAGCCAGTTTTGCACGTGCAGAATACTCGGGTTAAACTTGACGTGCCTAGCATATGCAGATATGGCCTCGAAACACTGAGACCGAAAGGTCGAACGTGAATCATATAGTAGATATGATCAACATATAGATGTTCACCATTGAAAACTACTCCATCTCACGTGATGATCGGACATGGTTTAGTTGATATGGATCACGTGATCATTTAGATGACTAGAGGGATGTCTATCTAAGTGGGAGTTCTTTAGTAATATGATTAATTGAATTTTAATTTATCATGAACCACTACAAAAAAAAGACACATCCGTGACATTTTGGGCCGAATGACATTTTTTTCTGTCATACATATGACACTTCTATGACGATAATTGTGACAAAACCCGGTATCATCATAGATGTGGTGGGCTCCTACTTCTATGACAAAAAATCATGACAGAAATTGGGCTTTTCGTCCTGGGCGGGCCGGAGACGCAGCTGCATGACATTCTTTGGGCCGTCCATGACGGAAAAAAACCGTGGTAGAAGCGAGGGGGAGGAAAATTTCTGGGAGTTCCCGGTTACGGTGGGAGGTCGGGGGCCGAGCGATGCGCGTTTCTCTCGTACACGTACGCGCGTGTGTGCGAGGCGTTGGCTCGAACTGAACCCGAGCGATTGCACTGCAGGCTACGCGTTACTGAACCTGAGCGATCGATCAATGGCTGTTAACTGAACCCGATCGAGCGATTACTTCGCTACTGCTGCTAACTGAAGTCGATCGATTGGATGAACAGTGAGCGTTGCGGGGGGGTTTGGATGAACAGTGAGCGGTGGCGTTGCCTCTGGATGAACAGGACCCCGTGGTGTGGAGGGCTGGATGAACAGTAGATGGTGGAGGGTCGCCCGTGGAGGGGTGGTTGAACAGGACCCCGTGGTGTGGAGGGCTGGATGAACAGTAGACAGTGGAGGGGTGCCCGTGGAGTGGTGGTTGAACAGTAGCCGGTGGAGTAGCGCGCGGTGGAGGCTGGATGAACAGGAGCCCGTGGAGGCTGGAGGAGGTCGACGGTAGCCCCTAGAGGCTGGAGGAGGTCGACGGTGGAGATGAACAGTATCCCGTGGAGTCCCGTTTTGCGGTACGCCACACCCCTCCCGATGAACAGGACCCCCGTTTCGACCGTAGCGCTCCAACACAAGTCCGTTTCGTCCGTTTTGCGGTACGCCACACCCCTCCCGATCAACAGGACCCCCGTTTCGACCGTAGGAGGTCCGTTTCCTCCGTTTTGCGGTACGCCACACCCCTCCCGATCAACAAGACCCCCGTTTCGACCGTAGGAGGTCCGTTTCCTCCGTTTTGCGGTACGCCAGACCCCTCCCGATCAACAGGACCCCGTTCCAAACATAGGAGGTCTGTTTCCTCCGTTGTGCGGTACGCCAGGCCTCGTTTCCATCGCCTGTTCCATCCAAGCCCTCCCGATGAACACGACCACACATTCCGTTCCAACCCAGCCGGTTGGCTCCCACGCGTTCCGTTGCCTCCCGATGAACACGACGCATTCCGTTGCCTCCCCATGAACACGACGCATTCCGTTGCCTCCCCATGAACACGACGACAACGCTGTTTCTCCGTTCCGACCCAGCCATGTACACGAGCCCTCGCCGTACGTATGCGCGAGTAGGCGTTCGAGACCCTGCCCGTATGTACACATACGTGGCCGTATTTTCTTTCTTGCACACTGGTCGTTGTACGTACGTGTATATGCTACATGCGCGCCTCTACTACGACACGTGCGCGCCTCTACATCGACCAGTATATATGTACGTACACGTTCGTGACCAGAATGACAACGCTACGTACGCTTCGACAAGGTGGGTCCCGAATGTCACGCACTTCCTTGCCTGCGAAGATGTAGCTGGTGGGTCCCAGAAGTCAGGGGCGAATCGTTTTTTTTTTTGCCCGGACGCACTTCCTTGCGTGCGAAGATGTAGCTGGTGGGTCCCAGCAGTCAGGGGGAAACATTTTTTCGCGAAATACGGTGGCCCGTCCGGTGGGTCCCTGCTGTCAGGTGGAGGAATAATTATTTTGCGCGTAATAAGGAGGCACTTCCTTGCTGTGACCGTGGACCTAGCTGTTAGCCTCTCCACGTACAGTCCACGTCCGATGGAAGCCGTTCCTTGACCACGTTGACCACACCGCGCCGAGAGCACCAGGGCGGTGGACGACGGCGAGGCCTAGGAAGGGGACGGCGCGGAGCCGGGGAAGACGCGGCAGTGGATGCCCACGCGTAGAGGACTATGAGGGTTCACTGGTTCGCTGCGGTGTGAGGCTGCCGTCGCCGCAGAATAACAGGGGGTGTGGGTGAGTAGAGGGATGGCTTGGCCAGCGGTGGGAGTAGTAGGGGGCGGTGAGGCCTCCGCCGCATCGCAGCCGGCCACGGGAGGCAGGAGCACGAGGCACGACCGGCGCTGGTTTGGGCGGCTGGAGCAAGAAGACTAGAGGTTGAAGAAGCACTACGGGCGTTGGATGGACATCGGACGGTCACTGGAGCTAGAATCGTGCATATTGACTAAGTTGATAAAGCCCTCCGTCCCTGTCAACTTAGTAGGCCCACAAGTCAGCCTGCCACTATACTGGGTCCCAGCTAACAGGGGGAGTATTCATTTTTTTGTGCGTAATAAGGAGGCACTTCCTTGCGTGCGAAGATATAGCTGGTGGGTCCGAGCTGTCAGCGGCGGTAATGTTTTTTTCGTGAAATACAGAGGCCCTTTCGGTGGGTCCCCGATGTCAAGTGGAGGAATCATTATTTTGCATGTAATAAGGAGGCATTTCCTTGCGTGCGGCCGTGGACCCAGCTGTCGGCCTCTCCACGTACAGTCCACTTCAGATGCATGTCGGTCGTTGACCACGTTGACCAAGCTGCGCCGAGAGCACCAGGGCGGTGGACGACGGCGAGGCCTAGGAAGGGAACGACACGGAGGCAGGGAAGACTCGGCAGTTGTTTCCCACGCGGAGGGGAGTACAACTGTACGAGGGTTTACTGGTTCGTCTGCCGTCGCCGGAGAATAACAGCAGGTGTGGGTGAGTAGAGGGATGGCTAGGCCAGCGATGGGAGTACGGTGGGGCGGTGAGGCCTGCGCGGCAGCATAGCCGGCCGCGGGGAGGAGGGAGCAGGCAGTCCCGCCGGCGCTTGTTTGAGCGGCTGGAGCAGGAAGAGCAGAGATTGAAGAAGCACGACGACGTTGGATGGCCATCCAACAGTCACTGCTTGTGCGTCAACCTTTTTATAGGAAAGCCTCAAATCTGTGGAAAACATCATACAGCCCATCTGCCATTATTTCTAATAATTTACAGCCCATTTGCTAATTCTTAAGGTTTTTTAGCCCATATTCTTTTTGTTAGCATTACAGCCCATATTGTGGCCACGGTTAAAAAATTATACGAAATTTTGCATATTTCGGTGCGGTCCGAACTGTTTTTAATCCCGAAATTTTGACTCACATTCAAACTGATTTTAAAGATAAATGTATATCAATATAAAATCCAACAAATTCTCCACGCATAAAAATTAATGTAATTTAAAATCTTGAAATGAAAAAAAAAGATATTTGAAACTAATTGCCGGTTTGATGTGTTTTAAAAATGTACAACCCATTTCTCATTACTGATGGGCCATTTTCTCGGCCAGCCGAATGAAAGCTCTCCTCGTCTTGAAAGATTTGCAGCCCAACAGTCCTGACAAAGAGACTTACTTGGCAAATCACAAAAAAACTGGGTTGTGGCCGTGGACCCAGCTGTGAGCCTCTCCACGTACAGTACTCTTCCGATGGAATGTCGTTGACCACATTGACCACGCCGCGCCGAGAGCACCAAGGCGGTGGATGACGGCGAGGCCTAGGAAGGGGACGACGCGGAGCCGGGGAAGACGCGGCAGTGGATGCCCACGCGGAGAGGAGTACGAGGGTTCACTGGTTCGGCTGCGGTGTGAGGCTGCCGTCGCCGCAGGGCCTGGCTAGCGGTGGTACTAGTAGGGGCAATGAGGCCTCAATGGCAGCACAGCCGGCCACTGGAGGCAGGAGCAGGCGGTCTCCCCGGCGCTGGTTTGGGCGGCTGGTGCAAGAAGAGCAGCGATTGAAGAAGCAGCAGGACCGTTTGATTCAAATCCAATGGTTACTGCTGCTAGAATTGTTTGTTGACTAAGTTGACAAGCCCTGCATACGCGTCAACTTAGTAGGCCCACAGGTCAGCCTCCCAACCGGTGCGCCCCAGATGTCAGTGGGAGGAATCATTTTTTTCGCGTAATAAGGAGGCAGTTGATTGCGTGCGGCCAGGCCAGCGGAGGGAGTAGGGTGGGCCGGGGAAGCCTGCGCGGCATCACAGCGGGCCACAAGAGGAGGGAGCAGGCAGTCCCGCCGGCACTAGTTTAGGTGGCTGGAGCAGGAAGATCAGAGATTGAAGAAGCACGTCGGCCGTTGGATGGACATCCAACAGTCACTGCTGCTAGAATCGTGTGTTCACTGACAAAGCCTTGCGTAAACAAGTCAGCCTCGAAATCTGTGGCGTGTACAACCCATTTGCTATTATTTTTATAATTTTTACTCATTTTCTAATTCATATGGAATTTATTGCAGCCCGTTTTCCATTTTTAGAATTGCTGGCCATTTTCTGGTCAGTACCAGGGTCAAAAAATTAACTAAATATGTGGGAAATTTTGAAAATTCGCAAATTTTTGCTGGGGAACGAAATATTCTTAATCCAAAAATTAATAGCCATACTAAAACAAATTTAAAAATAAATTAGTACTATGTCATGTTAAATCCAATGAAATACGTATAAGATATCAGTGAAGAACAAAAACAAAAAAAGAAACTAATACCCATTTGCTGTAAATTTTTTGGAATTTTCAACCCCTTTTGATATTACTTTTAACAGACATTGACCGTACTCTTTGGCCAGGACGGAATGCATCCCTCCTCGTCTTGAAAGATTCGCAGCCCAGTAATTCGGAGAAAACAAATAGGCCTAGCTTGGGTATTCTTCAAAAAGAAATACTGGGCTACCTATTTTCCCAAAGAACTGGTGCATGAGCATTTAGCTTTGTTTATTTATTTACTTATTTATGTTTAGGGGACCATGAGCATGTACCTGGGCCGGATTCATGTGAGAGCGTCCCTTCCAGTTAATTATGGGCTTCTCTATTGGGCCTTCATCAGTGGGCTGCATGTTATCAACAACTGAAAAATATGTTCCGTACGAAAAATAGTACTCCGTATGAGCTACGTACGGTACGGGGCACTAAAGGATCGAACCGTGCAACGACTTCCAAAACATTGTGTTTGTCTTTCTAACAACACATTTATTCAACCAACAGACGAAATATACTACTGATTGTACATTGGAAACAGCAGCAGCAGCAACCAGGGCTGGGGGTGCAACAGAAGCAGTAAGCAGGCCAAAAGAGTGAAGACGCAGCTCTCTCTTCCAAACCAAACATTAGCCATCATTACAAAAGGGCTACCAAAAAAGAACAAGTGTATGCATCAAACTAAATAAAGATCCTACTACACCAAGTGTACGCATCTAACTAACTGGCTCAGTTAGACGTTACTATTTATTAAGCTGTGGAGATTGGCTGACGGCTTGAACCAGATGGGTGCCTGACGGGGGAAACTCCAGCCAGCAGGTCGAAGTCTGATACTTGCGACCCTCTCTCCTACTTTGGGCTGCAGAGCGTGGCGACACATATCAGGGTATGGTGCATGCAGAGACACATGGTACGCTGTGTACACACAGTTTTGCCTGATGAACAAAACCGCGCTGCCATCATGATCCTTGCCATCGGTTATCTCCTGGTTAATTGGATAATTCAGTCTGACAAACAGAGAGCGTGTACCAAGGCTACTTACCAGCCTCCAGTCAAAAATTCCTGAAGGCCCGGAGAAGCTGGGATCCTGCTCAAAGACCTTGCAGTGACTGTGATTGTATTCCACGAAACAACACGTCCGGTACGTGCGAACGATCATTTTCGCCGTCGTCTGATCGAGCCAGGAACCACCTGCAACTGCCATGCCGCTTTTCTTTGAAAGGTTCTGGGATTAGGAAGGGTAGGGACACCAGGCGGCCTACAACGTCATATCAAGTTGGAGTCAAATAAAAAAGGGCTCTTGATTTAGTCAATCTTAAGAATAGCATGTTATGAGCATGAATATTTTTTCAGTAAATGTTGACAGTAATATAAGCAAGCCATCATGATATCATAGGAAAGTAACATACTGCTGCAAACAGCTGTTTGTAGCGATGACTGGAGTAGGCCAGCAATACGTCCAGCCATAGAAGGAGTCGACAGCGTAAATGAAGCCCTTGTGTTCAATGGCATCAGAGAACCATGGAGGATGTATGATCCTGCGATGGACGTGCAGATTTATCCACTTACCGCAGTGACCTGTCAGATAGGCGAGACCGCGGTTGAAGAACGCAATTAGACTGAAGTCTTTATAATTCGCAGATCTTGTGGGCACTTGGCAGACTACAACCTTGAGCAAATCAAACTTGGTATCATGTTGGCTACTATAAGACTCCGAGTATTCTGGGCCGCGATGCCAAAGCAGTGCAGTGTTAATCGAAGGAAGGGGGATCAATCGCCGAGTGTAGACCTCCACGAGCATCTAGCTGCCGCGACCGTCGACGAGCACCATCCAAGACGTGTTCATGCCGACCCAGTACATACCGTTAATGTAGTTGAGGCTGACCGGGATCGGATCGCAGTCAAGGGGGTTGATGCTCGCCACCCTACGATCTTTATGCTGCGTGACACGCCATTTCTGAAGATCAGGCGGCATCAGCAAGCAAGGAGCTGGCTTAAAAAGCTCCGGCCTGAGGGCTTTGAGTAAACGGTACAGCCCCGACGAGCACGCGGCGAGCGGCATGGTACTGAGATTGTCCACACGCGAAACAATGAGCTTGATTACCTCTGTGGGGAGCGAATTCCAGCCACTCTTTCGGCGGACGCTGCTCGGTTCTGCCATTGTTAGTGCTTGGGTTTCGGACGAGGGGGGAGGCGCCTTAGCGGGGATGGAAGATTGGACGAGATTATGTGCGGACAAAGATGGAGAAGCGAATATGTGCTGTGGGAAGTGGACAGGTGATGATGACTACAGCACGCCGCTTGACTTACGAGACACATACCAGCAGCATAGGGTCATATCGATGCCAGACAACTTGCTTGAGTGATCATAGTACTGGTACTCCCTACAGTACCTACTACAGTACTATGCCCTAACTTGCTTGAGTAGAGTAGTAGAGTAGGACTCTGCTCTACTACTAGCACCAGAGGGGTAGTATATTCTAATCTAAAATAGTTACAAACTTTAATGCCCGAGCGTGGAACGACTACGAACCGTGCTCAAAGACTGTGTCTACGTGGTGTTTGGACTTATATGCAAAAAAATAGCAAGATGCCCGTGCATTGCACGGCACACCATCATCACCAACTCGATTTGTTATAAAAAAACAAAGAAGAGTAGTGGAGATAGAGACTTAGGAAGGAGCACGAGGTTGTGGGAGATAAGGATGAACGAGGCAAGGCCTTATCTGTAAATGTGGAGAGGGGTGCGGGTATCTTTTGTAAAATTGTCATAGTATGCTTTCTATCCGTCAGATATAGATCGGACGGTCTATATTACAAGATGGCAGGCATACCATCATCACCAACTCGGTTTTCTATAAGAGTAGATATAGATATAGATAGATAGAGACTAGGGAGTACTAGTAAGGACACCATCTACTGCTCCGTGTGCTACTCCTGCGCTCCATTCGGCGGCCGCAACGTCCCCTACAGCCACTCCCTCCTGCGCTCCATTCAGCGGGCGCTGTTGAAATTTGGGGAGCGCACTCTCGCGACTGCTGGCAGCCACGACTTCACCGACGATGACTTCTTCCCCGACCTCGGCAACCTCTTGCTCAACGACATGGGCGACAACCTCAACGCCAACGGTGCTGCTCCCGTTGCACCGTATGTGTTTCTGTCCTTCCTGTTTGAAATCGTGGTAGAATTCATGTTTCTACTCTGTATCCTACTACTATGCTAGTCCACATGATTAGTTTCATCTCTGTTATAGCCGTCATGATTTATTTTGTGCTTATTCGGATTAAATCTCGTAGTAACTTGCTCATATATTCAACTGGCGCAACGTCCCCTACAGCCACTCCCGTTTCATGGACGGCCTGGTCGATGCCTCCAAGGAGCCCTTGTTCACTGCTATGAGTGTCCGATGCCGTTTTGGGGCTCGCCGGCGGACATGGTGCATCACCTCACGGATGCGTGCAGCGGTCACTGCTGGCCCTTGGCGGAGAACCTCAAGTACAAGACGTGCTACCCGTTCACCATGCCGGAGTCGCTGGAGGATCACCGCCGCCTGCTAGTCTCGGAGGAGGACGGCAGCGTCTTCCTCTTGATCGTGGGCACCGGCGAGGCCCGCAGGCCACCGCCCCGTCTCTGTAGTGTGCGTCAGGGGCGATGCCGCTGACGCTGACACTGACAAGAGGCCGATGTACGGGTGCGTGGTCAGTGTTACTACCCCTCTGGGTCACGTGGGCGGCGACACCGGCCTCATCGAACGGACTTGGACTCTGGGGAGCTGGGACTATCCCGCCAATGTGGACTTGGAAAACCCATGGCATCCTTTACCCGCCGACGCGGTGCACGGGGACTCCAAGGAGGTTCACCTGGACATACGCATTATCAAGTTAAATGTTGATCATTAGTCTTCGCTCAATGTAATCCGCTGTCTAAGCATGTGGAGACTTCCATGCAGGATCTTGCTCTATTGGAGTATCGCGCATGAATAAAAGTGTATCCGTTTATGGTTTAGTCTAGAATCTTCCATGTATGAATTTTTACTATAGTACTGGTGAAAGACTTACGATGAACCATTTCTTACATCTCCTTTGCCCCCTTGCAAGTCATCCTGATTTAATCCCTCCGTCTAGGTGTATAAGGGCATGGTTAATATTACTTAATAGTATAGCCAACTGTTGACTATAAGAAAGTGCCATGTCATCTGTAGCCAACATGTATAACAATCGATACTCAAAAACTAATTCTTAAAGATCATTTCTTGCAAAGCACAATAAGTGTTATTTCTTCACAAGTTTTGGATGCAGGTTGAACAGTTGAACGCTTTTGTTTGCAAAAGATACCTTTTTATCTATTTCACCCGGATGTTTGTGAGCTCTAGAGATGAAATAATATCCGAAGAAACCTATCGATACCCGTTACACATGAGATGACCCCAACATCCTTTGTCAAAATAAACAACTCCCCGATCAATGCATTTCACTCTTCGGTGCAACGCACGGGCACCTTACTACTATAGATTAGTACGACCAAAAATTGAACTAACATTATATATAGTACGATAAATGCTGATGCATGTCACCTAAAATTATATCATTCAAAACTATGTTCAAATACGAATCCAACGATATAGTTTTTGTTGACATGCACTAACATTTTGTCAGTTAAATCTTCAGTCAAATTCAATGGGGGACTAATAAACCACGACCGATGTAGTATAAGTGTAGAGGGCGGCGCTGCACGGGAGTCTCACCTCTCACCCCGCTCGTGGCGCGGCAGTAAAGCCGTCATATCACAAAACCCAACCACTCCCAGTAATAAGTGGCCTGGTAAAATAAACGGACAAGCAACCATCACATCCCTCCGTCTTTTTTGCATTTCATCTCTCTGCATTTACTTTCTCCGGTTCATCTCGCACACTCGATCCCTAGCTACTACTCCTAGGGCCAGTTCTTTTGGCGGCTTCCCCAGCTTTTCCCATAAGACTAGTCACAGTGGAGAGTAACAATAAGGCGCCTCACTCATTTATTTGGGCTTCTTAACTACTACTCCATCCTGGTTTATTCCTCACCTTTGTAATTTGTGCTAAATTTTGATCAAAGATTTAACTGATAAAATGTTACTCCCTCCGTCTAGGTGTGTAAGTCATCTTACGAAAACCAAATAATCCCAAAACACTTAGGCGCGGTGCATTAATTTCTACCTCATTTCTTGTTTCTTGACATATCAACCAATAAGAGATAAAGAGTGTGCATGCTTTTAATGACTTGAGATATCAAACACGACATGCAGTGGTTAGTTCATTGCATGCAATACTATTAATTAGCAAATAAACATTAACGTTTCTCATTTTCTCCTCCTCCTTGGTCACGGTGCACAGCCTAAGATGACTTACTCACCTAGACGGATGGAGTAGTGCATGTGACATGCACTAACATTTCATTAGTTAAATTTATGATCAAAATTTGACACAGATTACAATGGGGACCAATAAACCAGGACGGAGGTAAGTAGTTATGGGATTACTAATCTAGAAGCCTAAAAGAACTGGCCCCTGGTACTCCTACTAGTAGTAGTACTCAAGTTGGAATTCCAATTGCACGACACAACTTGTTAGGCAAAAAAATCGATACAGGGTGTAGGAAGCGGTTTGGGAATTTGCACGCCTTTCCAACCAGTGAGATACTCTGTACAAAGTACGACAGAGAAATAAGTCAATAACCACAGAGAAGAAAGCTAAAAGTAAACAATCAAACGAGCATTTTTGCATTTGTTTTGCATTGAATCGTTTCACAAGCTTGACTAGTGTTGTTTTTCTACTTTTACAAAAACCGCATCGTAATGTTAAAACATGCATTTGCACGTACATAAGTAATAGTAGTACTCCCTCCGTCTAGGTGTAAAGTCTTCCCTTCTTCTTGGTCACGGTGTACAACCAAAGATGACTTATTGACCTAGACGGAGGGAGTAGCACAGTCTGCAAGCATATATCAAGAGAGACGTGTAGTGCGATAGTATATAGTAAAGTTTGTGCTATATGCACGTACTTGCAAAATGCGTACGAATACACAAGGTTTCCAAACTTTCCCTTTTACATACTTAATTAAGGACGCTAGAAATTCCTGAACGTTCGGGATTTATCATTTGCGTCCAAAACTAATGAGATCGCCTTACAAAACAAAAATTATACTCCTCCTAAAAGCCACGGCGCTCGTAGGAGCGCTTGCGGCGCGCCACGAGTGCCCTGGTGCGCGGCCGTTTCCCAGCGCACCGACACAACGCCTCTTCCTCAGCCTCGCAACTCGCGAGGTGCTGATTGGCGGCTTGCCGGCGGGCGAGCGCGATCTCACCGGTGTGGTGATCCGGCGCCAACAGGTACTCCTCCTCGCTGGAAGTGTGCACCCGGTCCACGTACCGCCAAGCGTAGATGAGGTGCTTGGGCCCGACTGCACTCAGGGCGTCGGCACGGGCGTCCTCCGCCACCCTCACGGCCCTCGCACGAGCCTTCTGCCAAAGAGCCAATTGCCTGACTCTCTCGAATGCGACATAGGCCTCCCAGGCAGCTTGTTCCGCGGTGCGCTTCTCTTCCTCGGCCTTCTTCTCCGCCTCTATTTTGGCACGCTCTGCTGGAGGCAAAGCCTCCCACAAGGCAACATCCATTTCTTTCCAAAGCTCCTCAAGGCTGGGGGGCTCGGCGGGCGGCGCGGCGTTCTCCTCGTAGCGGGGAGCCGACGCGTCCTCCGACGCGCGTGATGGCGAGATTGGGAACGCCGACGCGTCCACCTCGATGCGTTGCGGCGAGGAGCGGAACGCCGACGCGTCCTCCTCAACTAGTGGCGGCGAGGAACGGAACGGCGACACGTCGCGTCGCAGCGAGGAGCGGAACACCGACGCGTCCTCCTCGACTAGCGGCGGCGAGGAACGGCGACGCGTCGCGTAGTGGCGAGGAACGGAACACCGACGCGTCCTCCTCGACTAGTGGCGACGAGGAACGGAACGGCGATGCGTGACCGTCCGTGCGGTGCAGCGAGGGGCTCCTAGGGCTTGGGAGGGGCGATGCCATGGTGGTCGACGTGAGAGGGAGGGGGAGGAGATAGCGATGAACGTGAACGTGAGGGGGAGGAGATAGCGATGTCGTGGGAGGCGCAGTATTTATAGCGAGCAATGGCACACCTACGTAAGATATGGACTGAGCTGCACTGACTTAACTGCAGGTCCAGTTGTGTCACTGACATGTGGGCCAGACCCCTGTTGGGCTCACATGTCAGTGACCCAATGCACCTGCAGTTAAGTAACAGCTACGTGGGCATATTTGTTGGAGTAAATTACGGGGGAGGGAAGGGATGGAAATATTGCTGGTCACAACGGATTGGACGAGCGTGGGGGGAGGAGAGTCATGCTTGCAGATTTTTTCACACGGGGTGGAGTGGTGGGACCGCCGGAGGGAGAAGGAGAGTTTGGCAGGCATATATTGTTTCCACACATGGAGAGGAAAAGATTTGGAGACGAACGGGCTTCCTGCAGGTATGGGGAACGGTGCATAATAAGTCATCTTGCATGTCGGGCTAGGTATAGTCTCAAGTCATTAAAAACATACACGCCCCACACATGTTCATATTTCAAGGTGCACTAAATTATTGCATGCGATGATTAAGGCTGGCCATAATGGTGGTATCTTAGCTGGTATCATGCACACGGGAATAGCAAACATGCTGATGTGGCAAAGAATTAAAGAAGAGAGGGGGGTTAGAGTAACTAGTGTTCATGCATGCATTGGTAAACACATTTTTTTTGTGAAGAACGACAACAGTAGTTGAGTACTTTTGCAGACTTCAAAAACTATCCCGCCGCCTCTACTATCTTTCTAAGAGTAGGTGAAATTTTTGAATCGAGCCCTTTAAACTAGAAGGGAGGTAGTGGTACTCTAATAGCTAACCTTGTTGTGATGACAAGATAGGACATGGCACGCACCTGGACGGAGGAACTAGTCTGCATTGTGCATTTAAGTTTTGTCTGAAGTCAATGTACCTCTACTTTTACCAGACTTATAGAAAAATGTACACTTATAAGATGGCACACTTAATCGCTAAGTATAGCTTTGACAATAGATTAGATGGTATTCTTGTAAATAACGTACCGCCCTGTGTGGTGAATATTGTATCGAATGAGTGTACTGGTGTGGCTGGTTAATTAATATAAGGTGGTGTTCAAAAAAAAGTATAAATTTGGTCAAACACTTTGCAAACGGTTGAAGGGAGTAAAAGGGACCAGAGGGATTATCATGCATGCGGAGTAGGCAAAAAAATTGCTCATTTATAGCCGGTCGAAGTCTCAAAGGGCGCGACCACGCGAAGGAGGCGAAGGTCATGGGAGGCGCGACGGTTGACGGAATTAAGTGAAGTTACATCCACGCGCCGGCATGGCGTGCGAACAGGCAGAAGCTATACCGTCAGGCCTACGATATGGGTCTAGTAGACATGACATCTAGTGGGTCCCGCATAGTTCTCGAGAACTCTTTGGGGCCTTGCAGCCGTTTATCCACCGGGCAAGCCAGCAACCCCACGCCGTTCGCACGCCCTACTCGTCCCCGTCTTCTACCTTACAACAGTTCGCTCCCAGTCGTCCCGTCCTTTCACATTAGTTTGCTCCCAGTTTTTTGCGGGGTACAATAGTTCAACTTCTCCTAACCCTCCTCCAAAATCCATGGCCTCCCAAATCTCCATGGTCACCGCTGAATACCAGGTTAGAGCCATCACCGGCGATCAGTTCATCGTCATCTACACATGTGGATCCACGACGGTGAAAGCATGGCTTGCTCGCTTCCTACGCATGTTCAACAGTTCAACGGATGAGTGGGTCGCTGGGCTAGATGTTGAGTACACCACAATCCTGGGACGAGAGAAGGATCTAAAGGACGAAGAGAGGAAGAAGCCCGCCGTGATCCAGGTTTGCGTACATAACGTTTGCTTGGTCTACCATATATGCCATGCCGACATTGAGTGCCAGGATTTTAAGAACTTCCTCAAGGACAAAAGAGTGAAATTGTTACTGTAGGCTTTAAGAACGACAGGGATGTCCTGCGTCGGATAGGTCTCGTTGTAGGCCAGCCCTTCGATCTCTAGAAGGCAAGCCTGGTGTCCTCCTCTCAACCTTCAATGCTGACCCTGGCAGCAACCATGATTGATCCTTCATACGCTAAACTGAAGAAACCTCATCACGAGTTTCATCATGCATGGGAGTCGAAGACATTAGATGAAGATCACATCCTGTACGCAGCAATGGATGCCTACCTTTGTTTAAATATCTACAAGGGTTGGATGAAGAAGCAGAGCCCAGTGTCCGGTTCAAGCAAAGAAGCGTCGGCGAAGAGGAAGAGGAAGAGGGATGAGGACGAAGTCGAGGACGTGGACTTAGACTCCGAGTAGGTGGCAGTGCCGTCGCTCATGCTGGTTCTACTGCAGTGTCAAGAGGACTAGTTGCTTAGTTTATTTTCAAGGGTGTGTTGTGCTGAGGCCCCAGCAGAACTATGTTTATGTTCTTTCTCGTTATTTGAACTCTTTAGTACGTACAGTAGTACTAGTACTATGTCTTACTACTGTTCTTCTTGCAGTTGGTACTACTGCTTGTATCTTCGTGTTCCTACTTTACTTATTACGTTCGTACTAGTAGTATAATTTGGGTCAGTCAATTTGTGAAAGAAGTTCGACGGAGCGAAGGAAGAAGACGGTAGAAAAGGTGGAAGAAGCCCTTCTAGCCATCCATGTTGCATCAAATGGCTCACATGAGTCGACTGACCCAAATTGCTCCTTCAGATTGCAGGATCCACGTGGCATTCAAGGTCTCGAAGGTAGATTCCGCGTCCGCACCAGGTTTGCGGGCTCGACGCGCGCGCGACCGGCTTCCGCCGCGACAGCCACCATGCGCGCCTCCTCCACGCGGGCGGAGACGACAAATGACACGCTAGTTCCTCCTCGCCGGCGTGCTGGAGCACGCGCTCGTCCTCCTCTTCGTACGCTGCGTGCATAGACGCGGCTCCACCAGCTACTCGCGTGCTTGGCAGCGCGGCGGCATCGCGAGGAGGGACTGCAGACGACGTGAGCGGGCGAGCCTTCGGCTTCATGGCACAGGGATGGCGGCGACACGGCGGTGATGGGCGAGAAATTGTTGGCCGGAGCAGGCGGGCGCCGGCATGCGCAACGGCGGCGGCGGCATATTGATGAGTGCGCGTGTGGGAGCTTACTTTAGTTTTATATAAGGTTGGTCAAACTTAAAAGAAAATCGTACTAGTACACGTAAACATTAGACTTAGGCAGCGCTTTTATTAGTTAGTACCACAGCCACGATACGGAATCCTGTGCAAGCGCGTGAACCGCGGCCGCGCGGTCGATCGAACGGTGCGTCACCGTGTCGCGCTCGAAGGACATCCACCGAACCTTTTTGTGTGTGTGAAAACAATCCTCGAATATTACTCAACTTTTTTTCCTGGGAAAGTTCTTGACACTGCATATTTCCATATATTTGAATTTAGCTCCAGTTTGTGTTTATTTGGATTTGGACGTTTTAGGTGCGCCCTAGTTTTTTTTAATACTGATTGTGTGTGTGTGACTGAGAGAGAACGTGTGTATGTGTCCATATGTGTGTTGTGGCGGAAGGGCAATGTGGAGACGGTGTGCGTGTGATACAGACATAGAGAGGTGTGAATGTGCAAATGATCATGCATGAGTGAGACATAGACAGATGCCGATACGTTGTGTATACATGAGAGAACGGTCTTCTAGTTTACTTGTGTGTGTGTGAGAGAGAGAGACAGAGAGACAGAGAGAGAGGAGCATCCGTAACACAACAACCATCTCTCTCGATTCATCCGTCCCTCGCACGATCGCATGCAACACATGCATCAACGCGCACATTTTGACACCCTCACCCGGCCCCTGCCCACCTCAAGGCCCGCACAATCTCTTCGTGAATACCCATTTCTCTCCTTAGGTTTGTTTTCTCTCAATATCACACACACACACACACACAGAGCACAACACACACACACCCTCCCCCGCACACAATTCATCCCCATCCAAGGTTATACGGCGACCACTCTCGCTTGTGCTTCTTTGCACCCCAACATGCACAACACCTCAATCTTCAAAGAGGGCATCGAGCATATCGAAGACGGCGACCACACCGCGCTAGAGAATGCGGGGTCATTTGGAAGCAGGGTGATGTGACGACCACTGACTGACTCCTTCCCCCACCCTCTCTCTCTCTCTTGCACAAAATTACCAATCCCTCTCTCCCCCGCACAAAATTGTCAATCCATCAACCCACGAGATCCTTCCCCTCTCGTCCATGTTTTTCCAGCTCTCTCATCAAACATGTTGTCTCTTCTCCTTCCACGTATACAGAATCCGGATGCACACGCATCTCACGTATATTACATGTCTCCATCTTTCTCACATACCTAACTTCTTCCTCTCTCTTTCTCTCTCTATCTCTATCTCTCTCTGTCTCATTAGGTTTGTCTCCTACTCTCTCGTCCACATACATACAATCTTTCCCGCCCTATCTGCTCCATCTTCAAAAGCTCTCTCCGCACGTTTCATTCACACATTGGGATATGTCAAAATGTTGCTTCTATAATGGCTGATGTAGAGTTATGGTTGTTTTTGTTGCATCCTACAAAGTAATAACTATGAAATGCATTTAGATTCTCATTTGACTGGGATTATGTGAGTTTGAGCATGTTGTGAAGTACTATAGACCTTGTATACATCTTGGGATTCGACAATTGTAACTATTAAATTGTATAGGCCATTACATTCGAAGTCAATAGCCTAATATATTTATTTCACAATTTCAACAAATGATTAGTTCACTACAAACTAAGAAAACAAATGTGTACTCCCTCCGTTTTTATTTAAGTCCGCGTATTAGCATTGGTCAAAGTCAAGTTTTGTAAACTCTCAGAAAGCTTATAACAAAAACCATTAACATATACAATAACAAATAAATACCATTAGATTCATTATTGAATGTACTTTCACATCATACATATTTTTTATGGTAAATGTTTATATTTTTCTATAAACTTGGTCAAACTTTAGGAAGTTTGACTTCGGTCAAACCTAATATGCAGAGTTTACTACTACTACTCGCTAGTTGCTTAGCCGAATCACTCAACACGCCACACGGGGAGTCCAGTGTCACAAAATTTTGAGGTCGGCGGGAAAATCTCCCGCGACCCTGATTCGAGAAGTGGGAAGTTACCATCATAGCCTTCGGAACAGGCCTACGGATGGCGCTTGGTAGGGGGCTGTTTTTGTAACTTCAGGTTCACCCTACCCAGCCAACCCCATCCCGGCACCCAGAGTAGTACACCTGAATACTCCCCATTTTCTATCCCCACCGCAAAATAGACTTCTCCACGGCACCGCAGCCTTCGTGCTCCTCCCCTTTACATCGGCGCACTCGTCCACCGCAGCGCATCTGCCTCATCGACGACCTCGTACGCCGCACTGGAGCCGGTCCACCGTCATCGTCGTACACGGAGCCTCTTCCCCGGCATCGTCTTCCACGGTCTCGGATCTGCTTCCCAGAAGCCGACGCCAAGCGCAGAAGTACCACCGTCGTGGACAATGAACTGACTCCCGTTGCCGACCATGACTCACAGAGGCCGCCACGACCATCGTTCTCCTCCTCGATTGGTAATGTGTGTATTGAATCACTTAGCGTACATGTGCAGTTCCAATTTTGTTCATACCTACCCTTCAAATTTCCTGTGTGCTATTGTTCCCGTAAAAGTAATTGGTTATAGCCTCCATTATCCAACAGAATATCAGCTTGTAATTGTGCATCGCTCCTGTATCGCGCTATGCTTGGGTAGGTTTTTCATCTGCAACCAGTAGTGTGGCAAATGATGGAAAGGTTTTTAGAACTAGCAAGATGCCCATGCGTTGCACGCATCAAGATGCATTTGTATGAGTAGTTTATCTTGTGGGAGAAAAGGATGAACGAGG
This sequence comes from Aegilops tauschii subsp. strangulata, assembly GCF_002575655.3. NCBI lineage: Eukaryota > Viridiplantae > Streptophyta > Magnoliopsida > Poales > Poaceae > Aegilops > Aegilops tauschii. Next base: position 552,550,927 of record NC_053041.3, on the reverse strand, counting down.
GAAGGCCTTATTTGCAAATCTGGAGAGGGGTATGGGTATCTTTTTGCAAAATTCCCATTTGTTTCCTTCCTATCTGTCAGATATAAATCGGACGACCTATATTGCAAGAAAAAAAGTATAGAGAAAAAAAAGTAGACAGTAAAGGAAGTAGAGATAAATATTAAATATTAAATATAAAATAAATATAACAGTAGAGAAGAGAGTAGAGATAGCAGGGACGTCGGGAAAGGATCGCGCGCGCGGGGGAAAAAGCGGTCGGGCGTGCGCTAGTTTTGGCGCATGGCGTCCGGCGCGCTTTATAAAATCCAACGCCCTCCCACCGCTCTGTGCCTTGCCACCGCTCTCTCCCCGCTCTTTTTCGCCTCGCCACCGCCGCGCCACCATGCCGCCGCGTCGCCGGGAAACTTGGGGATACCGCGGCGTCCGCGCGCGCCCCTCCGGCGGCTTCTTCGCTGAGATCCGGTTCCGCGGGATGCGCCTCGGCCTCGGCAATTTCGACACCGCCAACGAGGCCGCCCGCGCGTACGACGTGGCGGCGTGGCGCCTCCGGTGGCCTCATAGAACATTGAACTTCCCCAACGTGCCGACGCGGGAGCGGGCGCAGGAGCTCACGCCTCTGCCGCGGCTTAGCACCGACGAGGATCGTCACGACAACTGGAGGCGGGAGCACCGTCTCGGCATCGCCGAGATGGACGAGGAAGCCATGGCGTTGTGGCGCCAACACTTTCCGCAGGAGATCATCAATGAGCGCGAGTTCTACGCGCAAAGGAGGGCGGAGAGGGATAAGAGGAGGGCGGAGCGAGCCGCCTATCGCGAGGACAAGCGTAGGCGAAAAGCGGACGCTCAATTCAACATGAGGCTAGGAGCAGCGTCGCCCTGGGAATCCGACGATGATCGGTATCTTCACGCCTACAGTCAGACGTCGGAGGAGGACATCACCGAGGAGGAGTCGGACGACGAGGAGTAGTTGAATTGTCTTTTTTTATCTATCTATGCTGAGAACTATCCTCTACTCTCTAGTATCTACTTCTCGATCTCAGCACTGTAAATGCTTTTTTAAAGCGCCGTGCGTTGCGATTCTGTTGGAGATGCTCTAACATGGCAGACGAGTGCTTTAATGTTGCCCACAAGATGCGCGAGTATTACTAGTAGTATATTTTTTTGCCATGTTGAGATTTTAAAACCACGAGTGCGAACATGCAGAGGAGCAATGAAGACCAAACACAGGATATTCGGGAGATCTTCAAGGAGCGTGGCAAGTTAAAGAGGAGCTGCACCGAACCTGTAAAACGAGCTTTGGTAAGTAACACCCTTTCAATTACTTTCGTTTAGCCTCGTGTTCTTTGATGTGTATATGTTGTAGTTTCTGTTTCTCTTAAACGTGGTGTTCTTCGATGTGTAATAAGAAGAGTCTTAATCATCCTAATTCTTTCGTTTTTAGCTTGATGTAGGAAGTGGGTGTTCTCACCTTGTAGTCTGTTTTTATAATTTTTTCCTTTTGAATTCACTTCTCCGAGTTCTGTTTATCTGCCTTCTACTAAATGGATCTAGATTGCTCTGAGTATTGATCTAAAAAAGAAGTAATGTCATGTCAGGATGCAGTTCCTGCAAGGAGGGAAGTATGGTCAACCTCGAGATCATGTTTCCAAAATGAGGCTGGATTACACACAAGGTGCCCGTTCCCTAATGATGCTGGATTAGACACAAGGTGCAAATTCCCAGATGATGCTGGATTACACACAAGCCAGGTGGAGTCATCAGCTGTTCGTGTCCTCGTGGCATTAGTAAAGGCTGAAAGAAAGCATGCATCGGCCCTTGAGAATGTAGCTGAGTTCCTGAAGAAGCGAAAAGATCAATCAGATGCTCTCTTCACCCAAGCCAAAGAAGAGATGGAAGAAGCTAGAAATAAGCTAGCAGAGGCAGAGCAGGCTAGGCGTCTCCTGCTATCTAAAACTGTTGTCAATACAAAATTTCCTTCATAATAGCTAGGTTCAAATGTTTATCCAGTCAGCATGCCTGTTGTGATGTCCGTGCATCTACTGATGTGGCACAAAATGTTTTTTTTCGGGTCATGTAATAACAGCCATTACTTTCCAAACAATAACAGACGAAGCATTGGACATGGTATAGTTCACGCGCAAGCCCGACATTCCAAGTTCAACTTCCACATCAAACTCATGTTCACAGATATCTGCACATTCATACATAATGTCCACAACCATGATTCACTTCAAAGCCAAAAAAATGTGAGGAGAGTTATAAATAAAGAAAAACCTCTACTAGTTCCTACTACCAGTGCGAGCACAACAAGTCAAGACCATGCATAAACTAATTTTATTTTAGCCATTTTGTGTGTTCTAAAATGCCTGCTGGCTCGCAGAAGGACGTGTTGCCGGCACATGCGCGGATTCAATGAAGGCAGGCGGGGCAGTCTTAAGCTGGTTGCACGCGGCGAGGAGGCGTGCTCAGCCGGGCCTGCAGCGAGTGCGGCCCTCTTGGCCGGCGCGCCGGTTCAATGCCTGCGCTATGAGAGGTCGCGTCCGTGCAGAGCAATCACTCCCTCCAGTCCTTTTTTGTTTGGGTATAACAAAATCTCGTTTTCCATTCACATTTTACAAGTAAAATTCGTGGACAAACTTTGACCCAAAGTACGATGGGGACTAGTAAACCAGAATGGAGGTAGTAGTTTTTTTTTAATCAAAGAAGGGTTTCCCCTTCCGATTTTCATTACTAAAAACCAGCATCTAAATCTAAACCATAGTATTTGCCCTAGAACTACCAGGTTCAACATCTCGCAACATAAACCCATACAACCATACGCCAAGGAGGTACGTAGTACTATGAATTCCATTTTCGCTCCATACCAATCGTTCTAAAAACTAGTTAGTACTTATAACGCGCCATTGAAAATCAGAACTCTTAACCCCGCTAAAAACGATATTTTAAACATGGCTACTCAATCTGTGGCAACTGGCGAGCCACCGCGCTCCAAGTCGTTCACCTGTGGTCCCGACCATCAACTCCTACGGATCAAATTATCACGCGAGCTGACTATTCCTACAAAGGTGCCCCACCACGTACCCGGTACCCGCGAATGCAGCAATCGTGCACCTAGGGTTTTAGGGTTTATTCGTTAACGTCGCCTTTACGTAACACTCATGTGTGCGAGACAGCGAGAGGCCGACTGCGTGAGTGCGCCTCTTCTCTTCGTATATGTACTCCACCGTTTGTCTAGTGTCCAAAAAATTATAATAACTACTAGCAATGTGCCAATGCGTTGCCACACGATCAAAGTAGATTAATACATATTCACCGATTTGATAGAAAAAAAGTCTAGTTTTGAAATACGTATATCACTAAAAATATGTTATGTTTCACTCAAAATATATTCCTTTGGCGGTTTTGATGAGATAAGGGAGGAATGTTGTTGGTTTCAAGATTCGAGAAGTGGTATATGTCTAGTATCTACTCTTACTAGCAAGATGCCCGTTCGTTGCACGGAACATCAAGATCTTGCGGGAGAAAAGGATGAACGAGGGAAGGCCTTATCTGCAAATGTGGTGAAGAGTGCGGGTAAATTGCCATATTTTCCTTCCTATCCGTCAGATATAAATCGGACGACCTACATTGCAGGATGGCAGGCCCACCATCATCACCAACTCTATTTTTTATCCCTACTCTTATAAAAAGCATTGTTGGTGATGATCGTGTGCCTGCCATCCTGCAATATAGGCCGTCCGATCTATATCTGACGGATAGGAAGGAACTATGGCAATTTTGCAAAAAGATACCCACACCCCTCTCCACATTTGCAAATAAGGCCTTCCCTCGTTCATCCTTTTCCCCCACAAGATAAACTACTCATACAAATGCATCTTGATGTTCCGTGCAACACATGGGCATCTTGCTAGTTGTTGCAAAAAGCCCATGTGTGTGTGTGAGAGAGGGGGAGTGGAGGAGGACGGAGTGCATGTGTGACAAAGACACAAGGAGTGTGTGTGCAATAGGTATCAGCTTAAAATGAGGCGATAGTGTGTGTGTGCACGATCGAGAGGGTGTGTCTCAAGAAGGGAAGAAAAATCTACATAGATACAAGCAGAGGCGGAGGACGAAAAAAAATTAAGATGTGGCGAACTGTCAGCTTAAGGAGCCGGAAGTTGCCGGACGTACCACGGTGGTGTTCAGTCCGGCGACGACGTCCCCCACGGCAAGGACATGAGCGCTCTTCCGGAGCTGGCGGCGGAGAGCCTGAGAACGCCTGCGGAGCGGGCGCGGCGTGGGAGCGCGAGACAGACGGCGCGGAGGAGGAAGAAGAGAGGAGATAGCAAATGGATCTGGCATGGTCTTCGGGGTGGATTTGGTGCATTTTGGGGTAGGGTCGGGTGGTCGGGTCCGACGTGGCGGGAGTGCCCGGGCGCCCCATATCTGCCCCATATTTGGGTTGGATATGGGGGGTGCCGGTTAGCCCAGGTGTTTGAGGGTTGTTTGAGGAGCCCGTCCGGGTCAAAAAATCATGATCGAGCAGTGCCCGGGCGGCTTGCCCGGGCGTATGAGGCGGGTTTGATAGGTCTGGTTGTAGATGTTGTAAGGGCAAGCCGCCGAGAGAATCGATCCGATCATTGTGCAGCTGAAGCGGGCTGGTTCACGTACGTCTACAGGGTGAGATGTGCATGTGCTATGCAGCACATCAATCAAGTTGCCTGCTTATCTGCTTCTGATCTAACTTGTGTGCTTCCGTCTAGCTTTGCTTGGGTGAATCGATCTAGTGTGATCTAAAACAAACAAGCAGTATATGCTTAGGTATTCTCATGAAGAAAAAGTGTATGCTTATGTATAAAAAGAATTGGTGCCGAATCAAGGTGTGGCGGCCGCCACACCTTGCCCACTGGGCTCCTTCGCCAGTGGATACAAGGAGCGGGAGAGAGACATGTATGCGATAGTGGAAGCACGAGTGTGCGGGTGTATAAACCTATCTAGAGGCTAGCTAGTCGATAAATGTTTGTGAGAGAAATACGAGTCGGGGTGCGAAAGCGAGAGTTTTGTGTGTGAGAGAGAGAGACGGTAGTCGGGAAGGGGAGTGGAAGCAGGAGTTGTGTGTGTGTCTGTGTGAGAGAGAGAGGAGACAGTAGTCAGGGTTGTCTGATCGGTAAACAAATGAATAATGTCAGTCTGGGATGGAGACGAAAAGGAGACCACAACAAATATTGTGTCTACAGGAGAGAGAGAGGAGAGAGTAATTTTAGTGGTATGAGTCATATGTAGAGACATATAGGGTGTGTGAGAGAATCCCATAGAGAGAAAGACAAAGTGAAAGACGAGTGGATACTGTGTGTGTGGCGGTGAAAAAGAAAGCTTAGGTACCGAGTGATACCAGAGAACAGTAGAGACGTGAGAGATAATGAAAACCGTGTAATGTATAATGATAGGGAGAGTGTGACACTTCTCAAGGGAGACGTCGAGAGACCATGTTTGCGAGAATAGGAGAAACATGAAGTGAGCGTGCGGGTGAGCTGGAGAAAAGAGAGTGATAGCTACCTGAAGGAGCATGCATGCGAGAGAGAGATGGGCGTGAAAGGAGTGAACAAAAAAGGGATTCAAATATTTGAATTCGAGATGATGATACATGTAATCCATACTCGAACCAAAATTGATCTATCAAACATGCATACTCATATGAATTCACGCACATCTATGTTATTTAATATGTAGATATTACTGATCCATACATTTTAGTAGAACATAATTTGGTTAAATTTTTTCGAATTCAACCTTAAGATTTTGAGATCGTTGTATTTGTAAATCATATTATACATATAAAGGAGCAGAATTCTTTGTTGTGCTTTTGAAAATATATATATATAATGATGTATATAGAATGTAATTCCAATTGAAAATGGATCCCGCTCGAAAAAAATAGAATACAAACGGGATTCGAATTGAGTTGGCACGGTAAACGTGCACTCTGCAAAATTTGAAGGAAGCGGAGAAAGTCGCAGTAACCGCCCGAAACCAAAATCTACGAGATGGAAATTACTACTACTGCCTATCCCTGCCACGCAAAGCCTATCTACTGGATTTCTATAGGTTTCGATAGGGGTAGGTTTGTAATTTCACCCAAATGTGACATAACCGCCTCTCACCCAGATTCATACACGGTGGGCGCCAAAACACAGTGTGTCCTCGGCCGAAATTGACTCCCTCCCCGATTCATATTCATACACGGTGGGCGCCAAAAACAAACTCTCGTCGGCAAATATTCGGTGTATGCGAGATTACCGTCCTATCCCCAACCGACTAATATTGCTGTGATGTAGTAGAAATTTGAAACGAGGGCTAAGTTTGTAAATTTCCTCACATTTGAGACAAGCGCGCCCTGAATACATGGTTCCCCCCTTCCTCTCTACCTCCCTTTTCCCCATTCGTACTCCGTGGGCGCCAAAACACCCTCTCCACCCCACCCTCCTCCGTCCACCACCCCATCCACCGCCGTCCTCCTCCACCATGCCGGAGCTGATACCCCGACGTCGCCGTCCATTACAAGAGATCGACCTCTCTCATCCACGGCTTCGGACCGGGATCCTTGCATCCCGTCCTCTCGCTTCATCCCTCCGTCGTCCACCTTGCCGGCGCCGCTCCTACGACCGTCTCGTCCACCGCGCCCCGCCGCCACCGTCTACCCTCCTAGATCTGCTTCCACGCCGCCAACAGCCATCGCTACCGCAGCACCATCAAATTCTCAGCAGATGCGTACACGGCGCCGCACCAGAGGCGGTACTCTTTCGTATCTGCTCAACTTATTTATCACAGCAAGAAAATAGATCGCCACTGCTTTACTCTGATTTCTTGTCTTGGTTGCGAAGTTGCCTTTGTCCGGTTTGCACCTTCAGATCCGCCATGGCACGCTCAACAATATACTCCCAATGCTTATGGTTTTCCCCTTTTATATTCCACACTAGTTAAATCACAGTAGACTAAATTTCAAAATTGGGTCAATCGATTTTTCAGAGCTCGCCGGAGTTCGCCGGTGCGAACGAAGGGGCTCGGGTGGTTGTGGGGCCTCGCCGAACGAAGAAAACTCGACGCGGGTGGGGGTTGGGGTGGGGGTGGCCGTGGAACACAGGCGGCGGGGGGCGGTGGTCCGGCCGGCGGCCTGTGCGGTGTTCTGTATGGGAAGAATCAGAGACGAGGAAGAAGATGGGTTAGGAGACGTAGGATCTTCATCCAACCGCCTGAAATGGTCGAGAGACAGCTGGGAGTTGCATTCTTAATGCGCTCTGGTTCATCATGTGTGGGCACTGCGCAACCAACATTTTATTATCCAAAATCTGCTTACTCTTCTTTACCATGTTCCTCTTCCGTTCTTCTTTAATATGTACTATCTCCGTTCCTAAATACAAGTCTTTGTATAGATTCCACCATGGACTACATATGGAGCAAAATGAGTGAATCTACACTCTAAAATGTATCTGGATACATCTGTATGTGATCCATAGTGGAAATCTCTACCAAGACTTATATTTTGGAACGGAGGGAGTATGATAGTAGTACAGTATGTTCCTTGTACTGAAGATGAGTAGGGATATTTGCAGTGTGGAGGTCTATACGGTCGGTTGTGATGGACACTTTGAGCCTCTTTGATTCGTAGGATCTTGTAAACATAGGAATAGGATTTGTAGTCACCTGCCCACTTGAATCCTATAAGAATAGCAAGGAAATGCGGGGAGCTGTGTCGCCTTTGAGAGTAACACTGATATTAACAGTACCGCACCTTCACTTGAAGAGAGTTGGTATCTGAAGCCTTTCTAGCCGTACCGGCAATACTAGCACATATATTCCAGCGAGTTCCACTTTGCTGATTTTACTCTGATGCTTACGGTTTTCCCCATTATATCTACACTATGATCTGTGTAGCTGCTTTGTGTCACACTAGCAGTAGTCCACTCTTGAAGCTAAACACTGCAATGACTTACAAAATTGGCACCAAGGCATTGAGTGCCATTCTGGATGCAATGAAACTCATACGCTCCCCACCTGTTGATTCTTGTTCAGAATATGATCCTAATGACTCTTGTTCAAAATTGCCACATATAGAGAGATAGCATGGAATTGCATTTCTTTGGGCGCTGTGATTCATCATGAGTGGGCAACCAACATTGTATGCAATGAAGCGGAACCTCAAGAATATGCTTCCTCTTCTGTAATTTAACATGTTCCTCTTTGTTTATTCTATATTTAGTACGTACAGTATGTTCCTTGTCAGGAAGGGGCGCAGGGACATCTGCAGTCAACAGCTGATAGAGCTGGCCCGTACGTGATCGATAGGCTTTCAATTACTAGCGGCAATACAACACCGTATTTTCAAGCCAGTTCCACTTTCCCGATTTATATATCATGGTTATGGTGTACCCCTATTATGTACACTATGATCTGCCTAGTTGCCGTGTGCTCTTGTTATCATGGTTTGGCAATAAACTCTCTATACAGTATATTATGAACCTATCATCTGCCAGCTATCCTTACTTCTGGAGCCTATTTTTTTGTGTACTTGTGCCAGATTATATAAATGCACGCACCATATTACAGCACACATGAGCTCTCTCATCAGAATCCAGTGATAGCACACAAGTGTTTACAGGGGCGCCCCTATATTAGAATATCATCTGCATTACAAAGATAATCTCACAACTATTTATCTTTCCATGGTTCTCAGATATTATACGCAATTACAGTGAATATCAGAATCCGCGCATCAGAAGAATATTGTGGAAGACTGCAATGACTTACAAAATTGGCACCAAGGCATTGAGTGCCATTCTGGAAGCAATGAAACTCATACGCTCCCCACCTGTTGATTCTTGTTCAGAATATCATCCTAATGACTATTCTAACCTCGAGGAGTCAAAGGCAGATGGCCTGTCCTGTTCACCCATCAAGGTGCCTGTTCTAATTTGGCAAGGTTTTATTGATTGCGTGTATCTTGCATATGTTGTCTTGCATTTCTTCTACTTTGTTGCACCGCCATCTGCTTAGTTTACTCATCATATAACTCAAGATGCCATGCCCATCCATTATCAATACATATTCCATCTGTCATCATACCATGTTTTTCCACTCAAATGCTGTTCTTGTGCATCAGACATCAAAAAGGAAGAGGGTGATTGCCGAACCTGAAGGAGCACTAGCAAAGTCCTTGAAAAACGTGGTGGTGCCGGGGAAATCAGACAGCGCCCCACTTATATTGGCTGTACAACCAGTGACACAAAACGTAGGACCGACTCCAGCAGACTGTACCCATACTTCACTGGCCACACCACTAGCCCCACCACACAGGACCTGCACTCCAGCAAAAGGTATTACCGATTTCATTTGCCATAGCACCAGCCGTACCACAGAAAAATCCCACTCCAGCAAAAAGTACAGCAAGTCCACCGGCTGAAGACCTATCCCAACTGCAGAGATGGCCAATTCCTGCAGATTGGAACCCCATTCCATTTATTCCCAGTTTAAAAGACAATGCTTTCAATGTTGTTAGGGACTACGTGCATATATTCCCATCATGGGAAGATTGTAGTGAAGACAAACACCATTTTCACATCTTCCTGTCCAACTTACGTGTAAGTGCTATTATTCATGGTTATTATTTTCCTGTTTTCCACTGATCGAACACATCAATGATTTACATTACATTGTTGTAACTAGGCGAGGGTCAATCTGGATAGTCATGACGAGCAAAGCTTTCTTGTGCTTTTCAAGGAAGCATTGCAGCAGTATCGGTGTTACCTGAGGAAATCACACTTTGATGGCAAGTCTATAAACGAATTTCCGGTGAAGTCTCCTGTGCTAAATTTAGAAGACATTGAATGGAAAAACCTTGTTATGCACTGGTCTCGTTCCTAGGATGAGGTATTGTCTATGAAATCACATGACAATTTGAACTTCTACTTTTCCGCATGTGCCTTACGGATCTTTTTTGCAGGAAATCTGCTCGAAGAAGAATTCCGGTTTGAAAAGAACGACAGGATATCGCAAATATGCTGCCCGCTGCTTTGCTCTTGTTAGTACCTATTGTCCTGTATCACTGTACTTGCATACATACCTGGTTCATTATGTGACAGCAGTATGCATGATAGCTTGCTTATCAATTGTTCACTCCAAATTATCTGATCTGTATGAATGGTTACATTAGTGTAGAATATATCCAATGCCAATGAATTTTTTAGCTCTGCATTGTTCTTGTAAGTACATGCTGTCCTTTATCAGTGTACTTATATTGATAGGTAGTTGTTCATGTACCATCACTCTGCATCTTATTTTCCTTTGCCCTCCATTTTCTACACATCAGATCTATATTTACTCTTACCATAAGGTTGGTACTGAAGAAGTTTAGTTGTGCATTGCTCTTGGCTGTACCTTTTGCCTGTATCGCTGCACATACATTTATAGCTACTTGGTTATGTAGCATCACTCTTCATCTTATCTTAAATATTCTCCATTTTTCGTATATTATCACATCTATATTTACTCTTAACAAAATGTAGAATAAAGGCAATGATTATGAAGAAGATTATGTGTTAAACTTCTTGAATTGCCCCCCATCAGCATGGACAAGGGCTTTATAGAGCCTGTCTTCACCAGTAATGTAAGTTTGTCCTCATCAAGCCTTCAAACTTTGTTGTGTATATTTGGTTAGGCATGACTGCAACAACTGTTTATTTTTGGTGTTTGCATCAAATTGCATGTTTAAAGTTTATTATGTAGTTCATAAACAAAAGTTTGTCCTTCTCAATTTAAGTTTTTAGTTGTACAACCAAGTTCCTTCTTCATACCATGTAAATTAAACTATACAGAGCAAGTGATCTTCTTTTGCACTGCATGTATGCTTTTGTTCTTCATCCGTAATCCAGTGGTGTGGTGAACCTACCCACTAGAGCACAATGTCATATTCTGCAATGTCTTAACTATGAACAATGCCATATCATTATACTATTATTTAAACCGTCTCTTTATTTGCCATTCTGAAATGGGATAAATTAACAGCACACTAACCATTGATACTTATGAGTTCTTGATCTGTAATCCAGTGGTGTCGTGAAGCTGCCACTCCTTCACAATGTCATTTCCTGCCATGTCTTGACCTGAACAATACCATATTGTGTTAATGCAATTTTAAACTGTGTCACTTTATTCGTCAGTAAGTAATGTGATGAATTGTCAACACTAATACTTTTATGTGCAAAACCTGTCATCTGTCTGCTTGTTTATCTTTCAGAGTGAGGAAGATATAAGTGTTGAACAAGCGCAGTCTCATCATCTTGATCAGGTGCTTGCGCTGCAGCTCGCCAGCAGGGCTAACCTTTCTTGAACTCTATTGAAGTGCTGTCGGTTTTGTATATTATTTTGTCGGCGTGTTTATTTGCACTGGTGGCAATCTTTGATGCCCAGTGTATGTAATATGCTGTCTGCTTGTGCTTTATTATCATAGTGGCGAACTTTGATGCCCAGTGGATGTAATATGCCGTAATTTCTTTATTGTATAGTCTAGGTTTTTTCTTATTCACGATGCTGCAGTTATTTTACTGTATATATATCCTGTCTTCACAGTAAACCGGCCAAACCGTAAAATTACGGTACATAATCGGGCCGTCATGCAATCACGATGTATGATCCGCATCATGGGCCCCGTCAAACTGGCCCACTAGTAGATTCGGGCCTTTAATAGGCCGAGTAACCCCCGGCCCTCTTTTCGCAAGAAAACTCAATGGGCTTTTAGGAGGCTGAGAAGTAGGTTGGGCCTGAAACGTGCCGAACAGCTCACGGGCCGGCAGCAGCCCGAAATGGACCCCGGCCCATGATTGTGCAAATCAAATCACGGGCTTTTAACAGGCCAAAATTGTCTCGGTCCTTGTTTGGCCCAATCAGATATCGGCTGCGAGCAGGCCGGATGCAAACCGGGTTGTAGTTAGGCCCAACTATATGACGGGCTTTTAACAGGCCGAATATAGGGCCGAAATGTTAAATGGGCCCTTAACAGGCCGAAACTAATATCAGGCCGAATTACTAAATGGGCCTTTAGCAAGTGGGCCCAAAAGAATAGCGTCCAGTTAACTGGCCGAATCTGATATGGGCCATAATTGAGGCCAAAGCCTCTTAAAGGGCCGGACCTGATCTGGGCCGTGATTTGGCCCAGAACGTGGGAGGCTTTTAATGGGCCGGATCTCATATGGGCCATTATTAGGCCCGGAACGTGGCAGGCCATTAATGGACTGGATCAAATATGGGTCGGCATTTGGCCCAAAACATGGCAGCCAGTTAATGGGTCGGCCTACTAGGGTCCTCAAAATCTTGTGGGCCTACAGCTGGGCCGGCCCATTAGTGTCGGCGAAATCTCATGGGCCTTTAGCTGGGCCGGCCCATTATGATCCGCAAGAATTTTGTGGGCCTTTACCTGGGCCGGCCCATTATGGCACACAAAAATCTTGTGGGCCTTTACCTGGGTCGGCCCATTATGGCCCGCAAAATCTTGTGGGCCTTTAGCTAGGCCAGCCCATTATGGTCCGCAAAATCTCGTGGGCCTTTAGTTGGGCCGGCCCATTATGGCCCACAAAATCTTGTGGGCCTTTAGTTGGGCCGGCCCATTTAAACTTGATGGGTCGTGCCACGTGTCGACGTATCATAGGCGCCTTCTATCCAATGAGTGGATGACATCTGTCCCAACGATGAGCCGACACGTGTTTCCTCCAGCCAATGATGATTTTACACGTGGAAAATCCCCATTGGTCGCGGCTGTTAACGGGTTATCGGATCCAAAACCCGACCCGATAGCTTAACGGCGTTCCGTTACGGTGGATGCCACGTGTCAGTCACCCTTGACGAAAGCACTTCTGTGATGCGCGATTTATCGTCATGGAAGTGGACACTTCCGTGATGATAAATTTGGTAATGTCATGGAACACTTCTACGACAGCACAGGTATGACTGTCTTGATTCTGTCATAAATTTGTCATGGATGTACATGCATGACAAAAAACGCGACCTACTGTGACAAACACGTATCATCACGGAAGTGTATTTTTTTTGTAGTGAACTTAGTCCTGATAGTATTTTGCAAATTATGTTGTAGATCAATAGCTCGCGTTGTAGCTTCCCTATGTTTGTTTTATATGTTTCTAGAGAAAACTAAGTTGAAAGATGATAGTAGCAATGATGCGGACTGGGTCCGTGATCTGAGGTTTATCCTCATTGTTGCACAGAAGAATTATGTCCTTGATGCACCGCTAGGTGACAGACCTATTGCAGGAGCAGATGCAGACGTTATGAACGTTTGGCTAGCTCAATATGATGACTACTTCATAGTTTAAGTGCACCATGCTTTACGGCTTAGAACCGGGACTTCAAAAACGTTTTGAACGCCACGGAGCATATGAGATGTTCCAAGAGCTGAAATTGGTATTTCAGACTCATGCCCGTGTCAAGAGGTATGAGACCTCTGACAAGTACTTCGCCTAAAAGATGGAGGAGAATTTCTCAACTAGTGAGCATGTGCTCACAATGTCTGGGTACTACAATCGCTTGAATCTAGTGGGAGTTAATCTTCTAGATAAGATAGTGATTGACGGAGTTCTCTAGTCACCATCACCAAGTTACTAAAACTTCGTGATGAACTATAGTATGCAAGGGATGACGAAAACGATCCCCGAGCTCTTCGTGATGCTGAAATCGACGAAGGTAGAAATCAAGAAAGAGCATCAAGTGTTGATGATTGACAAGACCACTAGTTTCAAGAAAAGGGCAAAGGGAAGGAAAGGAAACTTTAAGTAGAATGGCAAGCAAGTTGTCACTCCCGGGAAGAAGCCCAAAGATGGACCCAAGACTGAAACTGAGTGCTTCTATTGCAAAGGAAATGGTCACTAGAAGCAGAACTGCCCCAAACATTTGGCGGATAAGAAGGATGGCAAAGTAAACAAAGGTATATTTGATATACAAGTTATTGATGTGTACCTTACTAGTGTTTGTAGTAGCCCCTGGGTATTTGATATTTGTTCAGTTGCTAAGATTAGTAACTCGAAACAAGAGTTACAGAATAAATAGAGACTGGTTGAGGGTGAAGTGACGATGTGTGTTGGAAGTGGTTCCAAGATTGATGTGATCATCATCGCACACTCCTTATACTTTCGGGATTAGTGTTGAACCTAAATAAATGTTATTTGGTGTTTGCTTTGAGCATGAACATGATTAGATCATGTTTATTGCAATACGGTTATTCATCTAAAGACAGAGAATAATTGTTATTCTATTTACATGAATAATACCTTCTATGGTCATACACCCAATGTTAATGGTTTATTGAATCTCGGTCGTAGTGATATACATATTCATAATATTGATGCCAAAAGATGCAAAGTTGATAATGATAGTGCAACATATTTGTGGCACTGCCGTTTGGGTCATATCGGTGTAAAGCGCATGAATAAACTCCATGCAGATGGACTTTTGGAATCACTTGATTATGAATCATTTGATACTTGCGAACCATGCCTTATGGGCAAGATGACTAAAACTCCGTTCTCCGGAACAATGGAACGAGCCAACGACTTATTGGAAATAATACACACCAATGTATGCGGTCCGATGAGTGTCGAGGCTCGTGGCAGGTATCGTTATTTTCTGACCTTCATAGATGATTTGAGCAGATATGGGTATATCTACTTAATGAAACACAAGTCTGAAACGTTTGAAAAGTTCAAAGAATTTCAGAGTAAAGTGGAGAATCATCGTAACAAGAATATAAAGTTTCTACGATCTGATCGTGGAGGAGAATATTTGAGTTACGAGTTTGGCCTTCATTTAAAAACAATGTGGAATATTTTCACAACTCACGCCACCTGGAACACCACAGCGTAATGGTGTGTCCGAACATCGTAACCGCACTTTATTAGATATGGTGCGATCTATGATGTCTCTTACCGATTTACCACTATCGTTTTGGGGTTATGCATTAGAGACAACTGCATTCACGTTAAATAGGGCACTATCTAAATTCGTTGAGACGACACCATATGAACTGTGGTTTGGCAAGAAACCCAAGCTGTCATTTCTTAAAGTTTAGGGCTGCGATGCTTATGTGAAAAAGCTTCAACCTGATAAGCTCGAACCCAAATCGGAGAAATGCGTCTTCATAGGATACCCAAAGGAAACTGTTGGGTACACCTTCTATCACAGATCCGAAGGTAAGATATTCGTTGCTAAGAATGGATCCTTTCTAGAGAAGGAGTTTCTCTCAAAAGAAGTGAGTGGGAGGAAAGTAGAACTTGATGAGGTAATTGTACCTTCTCCCGAATTGGAAAGTAGTTCATCATAGAAATCAGTTCCAGTGATTCCTACACCAATTAATGAGGAAGCTAATGATGATGATCATGAAACTTCAGATCAAGTTACTACCAAACCTCGTAGGTCAAGCAGAGCACGGTCCGCACCAGAGTGGTACGGTAATCCTATTTTGGAAGTCATGTTATTAGACCATGATGAACCTACGAACTATGAGGAAGCGATGATGAGCCCAGATTCCACGAAATGGCTTGAGGCCATGAAATCTGAGATGGGATCCATGTATAAGAACAAAGTGTGGACTTTGGTGGACTTGCCCGATGATCGGTAAGCCGTAGAAAATAAATGGATCTTCAAGAGGAAGACGGACGCTAATGGTAGTGTTACTATCTACAAAGCTAGACTAGTCACGAAAGGGTTTTCGACAAGTTCAAGATGTTGACTACAATGAGATTTTCTCAACCATAGCGATGCTTAAGTCCGTCCGAATCATGTTAGCAATTGCCATATTTTATGAAATCTGGCAAATGGATGTCAAAACTGCATTCCTTAAATGGATATCTCTGAGGAGAGTTGTATATGATGCAACCAGAAGGTTTTGTCAATCCTAAAGGTGCTAATAAAGTGTGCGAGCTCCAGCGATCCATCTGTGGACTGGTGCAAGCATCTCGGAGTTGGAATATACGCTTTGATGAGTTGATCAAAGCATATAGTTTTATACAGACTTGCGGTGAAGCTTGTATTTACAAGAAAGTGAGTGGGAGCACTACAACCTTTCTGATAAGTATATGTGAATAACATATTGTTGATCAGAAATGATGTAGAATTTTCTGGAAAGCATAAAGAAGAGTCTGAAAGGATATTTTCAAAGAAAGACCTCGGTGAAGCTGCTTACATATTAGGCATAAAGATCTATAGAGATAGATCAAGACGCTTGATAAGATTTTTCAATGAGTACATACCTTGACAAGATTTTGAAAGAGTTCAAAATGGATCAGTCAAAGAAGGAGTTCTTGCCTGTATTACAAGGTGTAAAGTTGAGTAAGACTCAAAGCCCGACCACGACAGAAGATAGAAAGAGAATGAAAGTCATTCCCTATGCCTCAGTCATAGGTTCTGTAAAGTTTGCCATGCTATGTACCAGACCAGTTGTGTGCCTTGCTATCAGTTTGGCAAGGGGGTACGATAGTGATCCAGGAGTGGATCACTGTATAGCTGTCAAAGTTATCCATAGTTACCTAAGAGGACTAAGGAAGTATTTCTCTGTTATGGAGGTGATAAAAGAGTTTGTCGTAAAGAGTTATGTAGATGTAAGCTTTACACCAATCCAGATGACTCCGAGTCTCAATCTGGATACATATTGAAAGTGGGAGCAATTAGCTAGAGTAGCTCCGTGCAGAGCATTGTTGACACAGAAATTTGCAAAATACATACGGATCTGAATGTGGCAGACCCGTTGACTAAACTTCTCTCACAAGCAAAACATGATCACACCTTAGTACTATTTGGGTGTTAATCACATAGCGATGTGAACTAGATTATTGACTCTAGTAAACCCTTTGGGTGTTGGTCACATGACGATGTGAACTATGGGTGTTAATCACATGGTGATGTGAACTATTGGTGTTAAATCACATGGCGATGTGAACTAGATTATTGACTCTAGTGCAAGTGGGAGACTGAAGGAAATATGCCCTAGAGGCAATAATAAAGTTGTTATTTATATTTCCGTATATCATGATAAATGTTTATTATTCATGCTAGAATTGTATTAACCGGAAACTTAGTACATGTGTGAATACATAGACAAACAAAGTGTCACTAGTATGCCTCTGCTTGACTAGCTCGTCTAATCAAAGATGGTTAAGTTTCCTAGCCATATACATGAGTTGTCATTTGATTAACGGGATCACATCATTAGAGAATGATGTGATTGACTTGACCCATTCCGTTAGCTTAGCACTTGATCGTTTAGTATGTTGATATTGCTTTCTTCATGACTTATACATGTTCCTATGACTATGAGATTATGCAACTCCCGAATACCGGAGGAACACCTTGTGTGCTATCAAATGTCACAACGTAACTGGGTGATTATAAAGATGCTCTACAGGTGTCTCCGAAGGTGTTTGTTGGGTTGGCATAGATCGAGATTAGGATTTGTCACTCCGTGTATCGGGGAGGTATCTCTGGGCCCTCTCGGTAATGCTCATCACTATAAGCCTTGCAAGCAATGTGACTAATGAGTTAGTTGTGGGATGAAGCATTACAGAATGAGTAAAGAGACTTGCCGGTAACGATATTGAACTAGGTATGAAGATACCAACGATCGAATCTCGGGCAAGTAACATACTGATGACAAAGGGAACAACGTATGTTGTTGTGCGGTTTGACCGATAAAGATCTTCGTAGAATATGTAGGAACCAATATGAGCATCCAGGTTCCGCTATTGGTTATTGACCGGAGATGTGTCTCGATCATGTCTACATAGTTCTTGAACCCGTAGGGTCCGCACGCTTAACGTTCGATGACGATTTGTATTATGAGTTATGTGATTTGATGACCGAAGTTTGTTCGGAGTCCCGGATGAGATTACGGACATGACGAGGAGTCTCGAAGTGGTCGAGACATAAATATTGATATATTGGAAGGTTATATTCGGACACCGGGATGGTTCCGGAGTGATTTGGATATCTTCCGGAGTACCGGGAGGTTACCGGAACCCCCCGGGAGAGTAATGGGCCTTCATGGGCCTTAGTGGGAAGAGGAGGCCAGAAGCCAGGAGGTGCCCCCCCCTAGCCAAAACAAATTGGACTAGGGGAGGGGGCGCGGCCCCCCTTCCTTCTCCCTCTCTCTTTCCCCTTCCCCTTCTACTCCGAGAAGGGAAGGGGACTCCTACTAGGACCAGGAGTGCTAGTAGGACTCCCCCCTCGGGCGTGCCCCTCTAGGCTGACCGCCTCCTCCCTCCCTCCTTTATATACGTGGGCAGGGGCACCCCAAAGCTCAACAGACAATCTCTTAGCCGTGTGCGGTTCACCCCTCCGCAGTTTAACACCTCGATCATATCATCGTAGTGTTTAGGCGAAGCCCTGCGCCGGTAACTTCATCATCACCGTCGCCACGCCGTCGTGCTGACGGAACTCTCCCTCATCCTCAACTGGATCAAGAGCACGAGGGACGCCATCGTGCTGAATGTGTGCTGAACACGGAGGTGCCGTACGTTCGGTACTTGGATCGGTTGGATCGTGAAGACGTTCGACTACATCAACCGCATTACTAAACGCTTCTGCTTTCGGTCTACGAGGGTATGTGGACACACTCTCCCGTCTCTTTGCTATGCATCTCCTAGATAGATCCTGCGTGATAGTAGGTAATTTTTTGAATTACTACGTTCCCCAACACCGTGAGCTTCTGGTTTCTCTCCATCAAAAGCAGGATAAGCATCATGATTGGCTGAAGCGTCAAATCCAGAGTCTCTTGGTTGATGTAAATCACATTCGCAACTTGGCCACCAAGAACTCATTCGTCGCGCATGAAGCCTGTCGGCGGTCCTGGCAGAGCCTCACACTGCTCTTCTCTGAAGATGATCTTCGCGAAGATGGCTTCACAGAGAACTTCAAATTTGACTCCAGGCCTCCGCAATCTACAAGTTGGCGTCGCACCCCTTTGATTGAAGATTCTGAACATTCGTCTTTGGCTACAACTGTGGTTGTGAGAGTCGTCGATGATGAAGATGACACCACTTCACCAACTCTGGCTTCACTGCACCACGATTCAGCTTCAGGCCCGTCTGCACCACCTAACTCCAACGTCGACCCTACACCAACATCTTCTCCAACTGGGAACGAGTAGATCCTTTATGTCTTCAAACCTTTTTGGTCATTACTGACAAAAGGGGGAGAAACATATGAGGTTGATAGTCTTAAAGCGGGTCCATATGGGGTGGTTGCCTTATTTTTGCTAAGTTCTTACAACTCTCATTTTGAAACTATTTGTCTCTTGAGTTGTACCACTTAAACTTGATGGTCGTCTGCTACTCTTGCTGCTACTTTGTGATGCGATGATAAATTCCGCATGAAGTCATTCTACAGACGCCCATTTCTCATTATGCATTTCATTATCTTCGCTATTCTTATAT
Source organism: Aegilops tauschii subsp. strangulata (assembly GCF_002575655.3). Classification (NCBI taxonomy): domain Eukaryota; kingdom Viridiplantae; phylum Streptophyta; class Magnoliopsida; order Poales; family Poaceae; genus Aegilops; species Aegilops tauschii. The sequence goes on along the minus strand of NC_053041.3, from coordinate 552,531,464 downwards.
ATGCATGATGAATTGTCTTCATATGTTGAAGAGGATCTCCACAAAGTAAAACCTGCCATGTGCATTTGCATTCAAAAGCAAACTACTTATATGCACATCTTCAGGGGGAGCCTTTTGCAACTTATGAAGACAATGACTTTGATCTTTAACTTTCACATACTTTTATCCCCGTTGAAAACTTCAACCAGTTTGTCATCAATGACCAAAAAGGGGGAGATTGTAAGTGTATCTAGTGCCACCCCTAGTTGGTTTTGGAGTATTGACAACAAACTCGGTTGAGGGACTAATGTGTTTGTGACAATTGCAGGATAACACAGGTAGTAGTCCCTTATTGATTCAGTTTACCTACCAGAGATGGCCCCTAAAAATGTGTGAAGACATTGAAGACAATGGTGGTTCGTGAAGACATTCACGATGAAGATTATGACATGTGAAGACATTCACTTGAAGACTATGGAGTGCGTAGACATGGTTGTTTCGTAGTTTTCTTTTCTTCTTTTCTGAGTCATAAGAACCACCGTACTGTTAAGTGGGGTCCAAATGAAAAAAGTCAGAGTGACTGATGTGATGCTCAACCAAAATCCTATGTCTTCGAGCGAAGACAATGAGAGTAAATCTTATCCAGAGCTGGATGACTCAACTTTACTTGTAGCCCAAGTCAAGCTGCGACGTGTGTTTGAAATCTGACCATTGGACACATGTCGGTTCCTTAGTGACCCAGGGTCATTTCAGACATATCATGTCGGGTTGCCTCCAGGCTATAAATAGCCCACCCCTACACCATAAATTGGTGGCTGCTCAGAGTTAGTGCATGGCTTTTGTCGTTTGAGAGCAACCCACTTCCGAAGCCTTTGAGAGAGAGAGAGAGAGATCCTTGCAAGGACAAAGCCCAAAACACCCAGAGCCAAAGAGTGTTAGGCATCACTAAAGTCTTTCTGTCCACGTGACCTGAAGTCTTGTTACACTTGAGGACTGTGAATCCTCCAGCCGGTTAGGCGTCGCGTTCTGAGCATCCAAGAGCCATTGTGGATTGCCGGTGAATGAAGTTTGTGAAGGTTTGGAAGTCTACCTTGAAGACTTACCAGAGTGATTGGGCGAGGACTGGGTGTCCTCAGCTCAAGGGGAATAAGGTGAAGACGCGGTCTTCCGAGTTCAATCTCAGCCTCCCTAACCAGATGTACAATTGTCCCAACAACTGGAACTGGTCTACCAAACCCTTGTCTTCACCAAGCAACTAGTTCTACCCCCACTTCCCTTTACTTAACTGTTTGTCTTCGTGAAGTCACTGCTTGCCTGTCTAATCTGATTGACTTCACTATGTGAAGACTATTACCTGTTTGGCTTCATACTGTCTTCCGTTCTGATCCATACTACCTAGCTGCTGATAGTCTTTGTACCTTCACTTCGTTGATTACTTGACTATGGCTTCTCTAGTGTAGTCTATCTTCCGCCGCATATCAATAGGTTCATTCCATCTGTTTGTCTTCAAAGACCTCGTGTTTCGAAGACTTTCATAAAAATCGCCTATTCATCCCCTCTAGTCGATTACTAGCACTTTCATGTTGTCTTAAAGATCATTCTATAGCGAGAAGGAGGAACTTTCTTACTAAGGCAACTCATAGATTTTAAATGCATTCATCTTTCCTTTTTCTTGAAAGTGCATATCGAAAAACATAAATGACAATCACAATGTGATAGTATCTAATGTAAACAAGGCCTTGAATTCAGCCCATTTCTTTATCATCAATGAATGTTGTCATTTTTTATTCTCGTGCCATGTTTTCAAATTTGGAAATTTATTTTCAGATTGTGTTCAATATTCATAGAATGAGTAATCTCAATCGATGCACCATTAGCATCAAATGCCGCACCAATATTTCCCCAACCTACTTCTGGATGCACCAGTGATATTTGTTGGGTGCAAAGATATAATCAATTGTTAGGATACCACATCTTCCTTGTGTGACATCTTTGACAGTTCATGTCTTTCTGCGTGAGTTACGTTCTCTTGGAGATGGTATAACACAAAGAGCACTGCTACGTATATGACACACAACGGACGAGCACGACACATGTACTAAACGGGTCGACGCGGGCCAGTGTGGCACTTGTGCATCATGGGCCTTTTTTTGCACTTGTTGTCAGCGTTCTGGGAACGGGGGTCCCCAGACTTGCCTGCCTGCGGCCAGCTGCGTGGCTCAACCAGTGGCCCAGTACGACCCGTCTTCATCGGCCAACACTCAAGACCCTCGCGAGGGGCCAAGCCTCGCGGGGCAGACGACACAAGGCCTCCTCAGGAGCGGCCTCGCCAGGCAGGCTCGCGAGGAGGCAGAGAGATCAAGGCAAGGGGTACCTCGCGAGGTGCCCGTGACGCAAGCCATGACGATCGAGACCAGGCGGGCGCCAGCCTGCGCAGTGTCCTCGTTTCCCCTTTGGTGCAAAGGGAGCGAGCGCAGGCGCGGAGTACTGAGGCATCAGGCAAAGGTTTCCATATCGGTGCAACAAGACCAAGACCAGCAGAGCGACAGGACGGAGGTCACCGTGGAGCCCAAGACGGCGTCATCACCAGCACCTTTGGCAGTCGAAGACTACCTTTAGTCAGGATAGCTTGTACTAGCTGTCCCCTTTCAAAATGGCCGTTGTTGGATCCCTTCCCGCTCAATATTTGTGAAGAGGACCAGGGCCTCTATATATAGGGATAGCCACCACAGTAGGAAGGCATCTGATCCAAACCCAGCTCATCCACACACCACCACAAGAACACCTCTCCTCGCGAGGCTGTTCTTCCTCTGTACTGTACATCATCAGCCCAAGAGGCAATCCACCACACCACACACTGGATTAGGGTATTACACCACAACGGTGGTCCGAACCAGTATAAACCTCGCGTCTCTTGTGCTGTGAGTTCATCGATCTAGCTTAGGGATCGCGGCGAGGTTGAGGGCATGAATCAGTAGGAGGAGATCTTCGCGCGCACCCCAGTGTTCGAACCTTAAGGGTTTTGCCGGAACCCGACATCCGACATTTGGCGCGCCAGGTAGGGGTGCGCCAGAGCTCTTCCTTCCGTCGGCCCGCTCTCCACCAACAACGCGCTTTGCCCTCATGGCGGACAACGCGCCTCCAGCTCCGGCGGCCGGCGCCAGCACTAGGGCCAGGGGGATCCGAGCCTTGGCCCCAGCCTTACGGCAGGTGCAGTGGCCGCACAAGTTCAAGCCAGAGATGCCGCCGCGCTACGACGGCACGACGGACCCGCTGGCTTTTCTGCTGGCGTACGAGGAGGCCGTCCTCGAGGCCGGGGGCGATGACAAAGTCATGGCCAACTGGTTTCCCATGGCCCTCACTGGCGTCCCGCGCGTTTGGCTTCTCAACCTGCCGACATCTTCTGTGGCCTCCTGGGAGGAACTGCGCGACCTCTTCCTCGCCCACTACGTTGCGCCGGCGCCCCCGGTTGTCGCAGCTCTCCTGGGCGGCTCGCAGGTGCCGCCCTCAGACCGCCACGCCAAGCCATTCTTCCGCCAGATCGGCGCCGCCCTCGCGCAACAAGGAGCTCCCCCGGGTTGGGCGGCACCCAAGGCCGACCTGACCTTCAACTCGGACGATCACCCCGTCAACACCACCTGCTCGGGCGCGCTCCCAATGCTCTGCACGCCCACCATCTGCCAGGTGGTCGTCACCAAGACCCTCATCGACGGCGGCGCCGGCCTCAACGTGCTGTCGGTGGAGGCCTTCAGCCTCCTCCATGTACCGCTGGAACAGCTCCGACCCAGCAAGCCCTTCTCGGGCGTCGGAGGCGGATCCTCCAGCTCCGTGGGGCAGATCCGCCTTCCTATGACCTTCGGCACCCACGACAACTACCGCACCGAGCTCATCGACTTCGACATCACCCGCATCGGCCTCCCGTACAACGCCATCCTCGGGTACCCTGCCTTGGCTCAGTTCATGGCAGCGACCCATCCGGCCTACAACCTCATGAAGATGCCCGGGAGCAGCGGCGTCCTCACTGTGGCTGGAGATACCAAGGAGGCTCTGCTGGTGCTCAAGCTGGCCCTCAAGACCGCCACAGCCCGCCGGCGCAGACACCTCCAAGGCCAAGGGGGCTGCGCCAACCAAGAAGAAGCAGTTGTTCACCCAGGACAAGGCGGAGACCAAGCAGGTGCCAATTGATGAGGACGGGTCCTCGGGAGCCACCTTCACCATAGGTGCCAACCTCAACCCCGGCTAGGAGGAGGCGCTGGTGAAGTTTTTGCGCTCGAACAAGGAGATGTTCGCATGGGAACCCAAGCAGCTAGCGGGGGTCCCAAGGGAGGTGATTGAGCATCATCTGAATGTGTGCCCCAATGTACGCCCGGTGAAGCAGAAAGAAAGGTGGTAGTCCACCGAGAAGCAGGCCTTCATCATCCAAGAAACCCGCAAGCTGGAGGCAGCAAGTGTTATTCACGAGGTTCGCTACCCCGAATGGCTGGCAAACCCTGTTGTCGTGCCGAAGAAGGGAGGAAAGGAGCGCATGTGCGTCGACTTCACCAACCTCAACAAGGCCTGCTCACAAGATCCGTTCCCGCTCCCCCGCATTGGCCAGATTGTCGACTCCACCGCCGAGTGCGACTTGCTATGTTTCCTGGATGCGTTTTCGGGATATCACCAGATCAAGATGGCGGTGGAAGACGTGGAGAAGACAACCTTCCTGACCCCATGTGGAGTGTACTGCTACACTTGCATGCCATTCGGGTTGTGCAACGCGGGCGCGACCTTCCAGCGGTTGATGCACATCGCCTTAGGCCGGAAGATCGGGAGAAACACTGAGGCTTACATCGATGATATTGTGGTGAAATCTCGGGAGGCAAGGACCTTGATCCAGGATTTGGAGGAAACCTTCGCGAGCCTCCGCTAGGTGGACCTGCGACTTAACCCGGAGAAGTGCATGTTTGGCGTCCCTTCTGGCAAGCTACTGGGCTTCCTCGTGTTTCGCAGGGGGACGAGGCCAACCCGGAGAAGGTCAAGGCAATCGAAGACATGAGTCCACCGCAAACCCTCAGAGAAACGCAGAAGCTCGCCGGTCGCGTAACTGCGTTAGGACGCTTCATCTTCAAGCTGGGGGAGCGTGCCATGCCATTCTTCAAGCTGATGAAGAAGAAAGGCCTGTTTCAGTGGACATAGGAGGCCGACCAAGCGTTTCAAGACCTCAAGAAATATCTGACCAGCCCTCCGGTGATGGTGGCACTGCGCCCTCTCGAGCCCTTGGTGCTCTACCTCACCGCCACTCCCTACTCCGCCAGCGCAGCCCTGGTGCGGTTCGGGAGGAACACCAAGCCAAGACTGCGTCATGCCCAGCCACGACCTCAGCCGTAGCGGCACAAGACCAAGAAGGCTGCGCGAGGACCACGACCTCGGCAGCCGGAGACCAGCCTCAGCAGGAGGACGCCCCCAGGGCTGAAGAGGCCGCACCAGGCAACCAGGCGCTGGGGGCTCCATCACCTCAGGAAGCGTCTCAACCTTCGGAGGACACAAGCCTCGTCAGCACACCCACCCTTGTCGAGCATCCGGTGTACTTCATTAGCACGGTGTTGCGGGATGCAAGGGCACGATACCCCATGCCTCAGAAGCTCTTGCTCGCACTCTTGGTGGCCTCACGTAAGCTGTGGCACTACTTTCAAGGTCACCCCATCAAGGTCGTCTCGGCCTACCCATTGGAAAGGGTACTCAGGAGCCCCAACTCTGCTGGAAGGGTCACCGAATGGAACATCGAGCTACAAGTGTTTCAGTTGGAGCTCAGCACGACCAGGGTCGTCAAGGGAGCCGCGCTTGCTGATTTTGTGGCAGAATGGACAGAGGCGCCAGGGCTCAAGGCTGGCGAGGATCGGTCTCTCTCCCTAGGAAGTGAGGCACCAAATGGCTGGGTCATATACTTCGATGGAGCATTCTCGCGGCAGGGCACGGGGGCTGGTGCAGTGCTTATATCCCCCACTCAGGACAAGCTCCACTACGCTGTACAGCTCTGTTTCCAGCAGGGCGAGAAGGTCTCCAACAACATAGCTGAATACGAGGGCCTCATAGCAGGCCTGAAAGCTACAGCAGCACTGGGAGTGAAGCGCCTCGTCATCAAGGGCGATTCACAACTCCTCGTCAACTTCTCCAACAAGGTGTACGAGCCAAGGGACGAGCACATGGAGGCGTATCTTGCAGAAGTACGCAGGATGGAGAAGCAATTTTGGGGGTTGGAGTTGCAGCATGTGCCCCGCGGCACCAACCAAGAGGCTGATGACATAGCCAAGAGGGCGTCCAGGCGACTGCCTCAGGAACCCAACATTTTCGAGGAGCGGCTCTTCAAGCCGTCGGCAGTACCACCACTTTCAAGCATGGCCCAGCCTCGGGAGGAACTCCCCCAACCACCTGCCACAGGAGCCCCGGCTTGTGGCCCGACCTCGGGAGCACGCTTACTCTTGGCACTGGAGCCTCAGGAAGGATGCTGGACCACGGAATTCAAGGACTACCTGATGCAAGGGACGCTGCCAGAGAAAGAGGAGGACGCGGAACGCGTGGCCCGGCAGGCCACGACCTACTGCATCCAAGACGGTGAGCTATACCAGAAGCGGCCAAATGATGTTTCCCTACGTTGCATCTCCAGGGAACAGGGGAAGGAATTGCTAGCTGACATACACGGTGGAGATTGCGGACAACACTCATCATCACGGACCCTCGTCTGCAAGGCGTTTCGCAGCGGGTTCTACTGGCCTACGGCACTCAACGACGCGACCGAGCTGGTGAAGTCCTGCGAAGCCTGCCAATTCCATGCCAAGCAGATTCATCAGCCAGCTCAGGGCCTGCAGACCATCCCGCTCTCATGGCCGTTCGCGGTCTGGGGGCTGGATATCTTGGGCCCGTTTCCTCGAGCGCCTGGGGGCTACCGCTACCTCTACGTCGCCATTGACAAGTTCACCAAGTGGGCGGAGGTGGAAGCCATCCGCACCATCCCAGCCGGTTTCGCAGTCAAGTTCATCAAGGGCCTCGTGAGCCGGTTTGGGGTCCCTAACCGTATCATCACCGACAACGGTTCGCAGTTCACCAGCAATCTCTTCAAAACATATTGTGCTAACCTTGGAACGCAGATATGCTACGCTTCGGTGGCGCACCCCCGGAGTAACGGCCAGGCCGAACGCGCTAACGCCGAGGTCCTGAGGGGCCTCAAGACCAGGACCTTCAAGAAGAAGCCGGAGGCCTGCGGCAGGGGCTGGTACGACGAGCTCCAGTCCATGCTGTGGTCCATCCGTACCACTGCCACCAAGCCGACTGGCGAGACCCCGTTCTTCCTCGTCTACGGAGCGAAAACGGTTCTCCCTCACGAGGTCAGGCATCGCTCCGCGCGGGTCCTAGCGTTTGATGAGGCGCAGCAGGACGCCATGCGGGGGATGGACCTCATGCTGGGGGAGGAACGCCGTCGTGAAGCCACACTGCAAGCAGCAAGGTACCAGCAGGCGCTACGGCGGTACCATTGTCGCAACATCCGCCCCAGGACTCTCGAGGTAGGTGACCTCGTACTCAGGCGGGTGCTCTCCCGGAAAGGTCTGCATAAGCTCTCGCCCATGTGGGAGGGCCCGTTCAAGGTTGTTCATGTTTCCAAGCCTGGCGCCGCGCGCCTGGAGACTCAGGAGGGGGTACCCATCCCAAACGCCTGGAACATCCAGCATCTCCGAAAGTCTTACCCCTGAAGAAAGGCCCGGTGCCTATGAAGAAGGCCCAATGCCTATGAAGCTCGCCGCCCGAAGAAAGGCCCGGTGCCTGTGAAGAAGGCCCGGTGCCTGTGAAGCTCGCCGCCCGAAGAAAGGCCCGGTGCCTGTGAAGCTCGCCGCCCGAAGAAAGTCCCGGTGCCTGTGAAGAAGGCCCAGTGCCTGTGAAGCTCGCCGCCCGTGACACTCTCACGTAATAACGAGTTGGGGCTGTACACGCCCCGGAGTCTCCGGAGTGCCGCCCTCGGGCCTCGGGGGCTCCCGCCCACGCCTAGTGGCAGCACTTAGCTCCGCGCTGGTGAGAAGACGTCGAAGACTAGACTAGGTGCCGGCCGCGGCTTTTCATTTGCTTTCCGCAGTTGGCTTGTTCTCCCTTGTTTGAACCTTTATTGAAGTTGCTTCTAGTGTTATTTGCCATCTTCTGCCCCTGTTCTCTGCTTTTGTCTGACTCGTTCTCTCTCTCGCAAACCTCGCGAGGGGGCTGCGCGGGTGCCCTCATGAGTCTTTCTTCTCCCGATTTGCCCTCGTGAGTCTTTCCTCTCCTGATTTCGCGAGGCTCTCTCGTTCGAGTTCACAGCGGGAGCACCCCTCCCAGTCCATGTCCCTCGGGCATCGCGACACAAAGCACCGAGCCATGGCCGGCAACCTTCGCGACCAAGGTTCGGAAACGATTCTCCCAACAGTTTTTTTGCAGCTCTTAAGGCGCCCGGCGAGGCCTCAAGCAGGCACCTCGCGAGGCGGAAACTACTGCAAACGTCCCGAGGTAAGTTGTTCCTACGCGCAAGCACATAACAACGATACCATAACACAACACAGGAACAATAAATGTAGTACGATAATTAGGGGATCATAGTCTGTTGCATGCCCCCACGGGGCCCCATACCTCTCTCTCTCGATGCAGGAAAAGGAGGAAAATAAAATAAAAGCGGCGCGCGTCTTGCAACAGCTCGCGAGGAGGGATCTGCGTCGTCCTCCCGAGCTCAATCAGACACTGCCTCGCACTTCACCGAAGCGCGGCGACGGGACGACCCGCTACCGCCCTCGAAGCGGGCGCGGCGGCGTGGTGGCTGATTGCGGCCACCGCTGGAGGAACTGTCGCCGGAGGAGGAGCCGCTGAAGCTCGACGAGCTGCGGTCACCGCCGGGAGCGGTTTGCCTTCGCCCTCGTCACGGCCGTCGCCAAGGCCGAGCACCTCGTCGCCATCATCGTCTTCAGGGCAGCACCCAACACGGCGGCCATCTTCTCCGAACGCCCTCATGTAGAGGGTCGCGTCACCGTCATACTTGAAGTGGAGGGTGCACCGCCCGCCCAGGCCGCGCGCGCGGGCGAACGTCTGCCAGCCCCGGGTCAGGGCTGCATTGCCGGCGACGGAGATCTCCACCGCGACCCAAGAGGCCCTGCTGCAGCAGCCGTCCGCCTGCAACCAAAACCCGCCAGGGCCAGCGGCCGGCAGGTCACCGGCGAAGAAGCGAGGGAGCTGGAGCCAGTTGCCGGCCGGGTTGTCCCACACGACGAACTCCGGCAGCACCTCTGCCGAATGGAAGCGCGGCCGAGGAGGCTGCGCAGCCACGACACGCCTTCCCCCACCAACTAGGCTGCCTCGACATGGGCGGCCACCACCGCGACCATGAGAAGCCACGACAGGGGTCGCGGGATGCTTGCGAGGACGACCGCGGCCGCGCTTGGGCGGAGGAGAGCCAGGCCCTTCCTGGCGAGCCTTCCCTTTCTCCGCGGCCGAAAACCTCTTCACGGGCGCCATGGAGGCACTGCAAGCAACAGGAGCGAGGAGGGAGAAGAAGCAGGCGGAGCAAGAAGAGATGGGCAACGGGGGCTATCGCCCCTCCTCATTTATAGCCCAGGGGAGGCCAACTGCCGACCCCCACGATCGCAGGTAATGATGACTCTTTTTGCATGCAGCAGGGACTCGTCAAGTCGGGCAGTTGCCGAGGCAGCATGGGGAAGCGGAGACGCCCACGTCCAATCAGTCGCCACGCGTCGACCCAAGCCGCAGGCTGAGAGGGCCCGCGGCGCTCCGCACTTGCCCTTTGGCTTCGCTGCTAAGCCAAGTCCGAGCGCGCCTTGGGCCCGGGGGCTACTGTCGGCGTTCTGGGAACGGGGGTCCCCAGACTTGCCTGCCCGCGGCCTGCTGCGTGGCTCAACCAGTGGCCCAGTACGGCCCGTCTTCATCGGCCAACACTCAAGACCCTCGCGAGGGGCCAAGCCTCGCGGGGCAGACGACACAAGGCCTCCTCAGGAGCGGCCTCGCCAGGCAGGCTCGTGAGGAGGCGGAGAGATCAAGGCAAGGGGTGCCTCGCGAGGTGCCCGTGACGCAAGCCATGACGATCGAGACCAGGCGGGCGCCAGCCTGCGCAGTGTCCTCGTTTCCCCTTTGGTGCAAAGGGGGCGAGCGCAGGCGCGGAGTACCGAGACATCAGGCAAATGTTTCCATATCGGTGCAACGAGACCAATGCCAGCAGAGCGGCAGGACGGAGGTCACCGTGGAGCCCAAGACGGCGTCATCACCAGCACCTTTGGCAGTCGAAGACTACCTTTAGTTAGGATAGCTTGTACTAGTTGTCCCCTTTAAAAATGGTCGTTGTTGGATCCCTTCCCGCTCAATATTTGGGAAGAGGACCAGGGCCTCTATATATAGAGATAGCCACCACCGTAGGAAGGCATCTGATCCAAACCCAGCTCATCCACACACCACCACAAGAACACCTCTCCTCGCGAGGCTGTTCTTCCTCTGTACTGTACATCATCAGCCCAAGAGGCAATCCACCACACCACACACTGGATTAGGGTATTACACCACAACGGTGGTCCGAACCAGTATAAACCTCGCGTCTCTTGTGCTGTGAGTTCATCGATCTAGCTTAGGGATCGCGGCGAGGTTGAGGGTGTGAATAGGTAGGAGGAGATCTTCGCGCGCACCCCAGTGTTCGAACCTTGAGGTTTTGCCGGAACCCGACATCCGACACTTGTGCATCATGGGCCTTTTTTGGGCCAATTACTTTGAAAATAGAGAAAAATCTGAAAATTTCATAAAAAATAAAATAAAAAGCGAGATAAAAGTGCCACTTGGTATAAATATTGAGCTTTATTAGGAGCTGCCTCATTAAAAACTTCCATCCACGAGAAGAAAAAAGAGTACAAAGCTTCCTCTAAATTACAAAAAAAGATAAGGATTTTTCTTTAAAAAACTACTTACACGTGCCAGGCGGGCTGTGCCCTGTGCCTTTTTTTTTTGAGACAGGGGCTGCCCTGTGCCGTGCCGTGCCATTGGCACGCGGGCTTGGCCCAGGTGGACAGGGCGGGCCACAAGCCAGGACACGACGTGCCACGGCCCACGGGCCAGCCACGCGAAAATCAACCCGCTTGGCCCGGTCGTTTGCCCCCTACCTCCTCCCACCCCATCCCCATCCCCGCCCACTCCCCACCCCAGTCCATCCCACCCCCAATCCCCGACCCCCTCCTCCCGCCCGCACCCCCCGCCACCGCCGCACCCCGGCGAGCACTGCCCTAATTGGATTCAACTATGATATCCGAGACGCAGTGCGCCTCGTTCCGGCGATATTCCCCAATTACTTACTCTCGTTCCAGAGCGCGATGGCGAGATCTGGCGGCAAGCGAGGCGTGATGGAGCACCACTGCCTGAACCGATTCCGCCGCCGGCGACTCCTCGCCTTCCTCCGCCGCAACAGCCTTCCCGCCACCTTCGACGCGTACGTATTCGACGGCTTAATCTCTTGCTCTATCCCGACGATCCGGTCCCCTTCTCCTCCCCCTAGCCTAGCCTAGCTGGTACTGATCGACAGATCTTAATTTCCGTCCAGGCTGAAGCACGAGACGAGCGTCTTCTTGGACGTGCGGTTCCTGCGGCGCCTGGTGGCGGGCGGCCGGTGGCAGGAGGCGCGAGAGTACTTGAGCCGCTTCCTGCCGTGCCAGGACGAGGTCGACGCGCCCACCGCGCTCAGATTCCTCACTCGCCTCAACGTTCTCGACGACCTCGCCCAGGGCAAGCTGGAGGGCATCGATTTGGCCCAAGATCTCCGGAACCAAATCGACGTTATCCCTTCCACCATTTTCCGCGAGGACCCGCACTACGCCGCGGCTCTCCGCACAGTCTTGTTCTGGCGCTCTCACCCGACATACTGGTCTCCTCTCTTCTCTCCCTAGCCTAATTGCCCCTTCATCTATCATCTATCTAATTATCCGTTAGTTTCATTCATTGTTGTTTGAGCCTCTCGATGTTTCTTCCACACAGGGGTCCCGTGGACTGGCAGCTCATTAGGCGCAAAGCCGCGCAGGTTGTCAAGGACTTGGTCACACGAACCCCTGAGTTCAGGCATCTGCTGCGGTTGCCGCCGTGTCCAAGCCACCCATGTTACACCATCCCCTTCGGGTTTGGGTAAGTGCAACATCCCCATCCTCAGTTATGTCTTTATTATGTGGAAGATCCATTTTACTCCATCTGCATGGGAAGCCGCACTTACAGTTAAACTTTTAACGGGTCTTTGTCGCGTTATCTTGTTAATTAATTTCAGGGGTTGCCGGAGGCATAAGAGGAAGAAGAACATAGGCCGGATGTCGGCATCTCTTCTTGCCCGCCGTTTTCTTCAGAAAGAGAGGTATGTATATCGTGTGCACAGAATTGATGCTCTCGTTGTTTCCTAGTTTGTTGTAAAGTTTAGAGCTTTTAACCTTTTGCTTCATGCAGGCGTCATTCCTCACCATGGACTCAAGGTTTCTCCCATAGACCATCGTATAATAATCAATAAGGATACCTGACTATTCGTGTTTATAACCATGCTAATTGATGATCATATGTTTCAATTGCAGGTTCATCGTGTGAACCTATGGGTTTCGAGGAAATTATTGGTAAAACATCTGCTTTGGCTCTGTCCTTTCAGCATTTTTTGTGTAAATGCACAAGCTGTTTTTCTGAATGAATCGCTTGAATTTCGTTATGGCCTTCGTTTGTTATAAGTACTCCCTCCGTCCCAAAATAAGTGTCTCGAGCTTAGTACAACTTTGTACTAGAGTTAGTACAAAGTTGAGACACTTATTTTGGGACGGAGGGAGTATGACATTAGTACAAAGTTGAGACACTTATTTTGGGACGGAGGGAGTATGACATATTGCTTTGTTGCGCTCTTCTATCAGAAGAACTGCTTTAGTGTATTTGGTTCGTTTGCTATAATTGCTTAAAGGACAGCATTTGTAACAGGCTTATAACATGCTGTGGAAAGAATTAGTCGTGTCCGTTTGTTTTAAGTCGATTTATCCTGTGCAATCAGTGTTTTCAAAACTAGAAGCATGATATCTTTTTCAGTAGTCTACTTCTCAATACACCTAGATACTTTGCAAAAGTTCTCCTTTCTAGCAAAATCTTACAAGCCATGGCGCACAAACTTGTGTGATTTCAGATGAAACTATGTTAGCTGGGAAGCTGGAGGTCATAGAACATTCAGATTCTTGTAGTGAAGGTAACATACCATCGTTTTCTCCATATAGAAGTTTATTTCAGTTACTTTCATTGTTGATGTTCCCCACTTACCTCTGTCTTTGTTTATTAGTTATATGTAGTTTATTCAGTAGTCACTCTGTCTTTGTTTATTAGTTATATGTAGTTTATTCAGTAGTCACATTATTTGTTCCCACTTACAATCTGGACCTTTTATATCTTCTTGCTGTGCCCTGCAGTTTCCTAGACATCTGCAGGGTACTCTTTGCTAATGAACAAATGATGCTTGCCCTTTCCTTTCTAATATCAATAGCTAAACTCTTGCAGGCGATCCTGGTTCTCCTGTTGGGTTATCTATAGGTAAAAGTTTTGGAACTGCACCTGCTAATGCAGGTATACTCAACAGTATTTTTTCCAGTTGGTTGATCCTCGAACATTTTCATTGCCTGTTACTTAATTGAATCTACTTGGTGATACTTCATATTTTTCTTGTGCAGTCACAAAGCGTTTGAGTCAAGAATGTTCCGCTGAAAGTTCCAATGGTGCAAAACTAAAACCTACAACTGGGCAGTTTTGTCCGGTAAGTCACTCCTACACCTGGCAGTGTTCTTTTACTTATCAATTACGTTTCACATTCCAGTAAAAACAACAATAATATGTTTCACATTCCAAATCAATAACAATACAATGTGTCATTTAACCATTCGTGTCATTTAATACTGCACAATATACATGGTAGAACCAGGGTCCTACCGGACCTGCTCCGAAGGTTGTAGGGGAAGGATGGAGCGGGGCGTGGCGATGAGCGTGCGCGCCGGCGGCTGGTCGCGACGGAGGAAGATGGCGGCGGCGGCTAGGGTTAGAGGCGGCTAGGGTTCCGGCTCCTCTGGGAGCCGGGCAACAAGAATAATAATATTCTTATTGCTTAATCTCAAAAAGAGTCTTACAACATATATTTATAACCTAGATAACTTGCATACGAATTAACCTAAGATAACTTGCGGGCTAAGATTGCCCGGTGGGCCTTTTACGGCCGTAGGCTAAACCGGTCATAACACTTCTCCCCGCCTGCACAAACAGCTCGTCCTCGAGCTGTAACGTGGGGAAGCGCTTGCTGAACTTCGCGAGGTGATCAACCAGCGTCAAACACCTTCTTGACAGCTGGGGCGGCCAGGTCGGCGGCGACGGCGTCCTCCGGAATGTAGTCTGTAACCTCCAGGTAGAAGAGTCGCGGGCAGGCATGGCCGGGCGTGTAGGGCTCGTCGTAGTTGAAGCACAACCCTTGGCGGCGACGCTCGAGTAGCTCGGCTGAGGTGAGCCGGCGGAACGGGCGCGCCGCGGTCGCGGCGAGGGGTGCCGCGGAAGCCTGCGCAGGCCGACCCTGCACGGAATCCGGCCCGGGTAGCGACCCAGCGGTCCGGGACGGTGATGCCTGCTGGATGGCCACCGCGCGGCGCTCGAACGCGCGGGCGTAGTACATGGCCGACTGGAGATCCTGGGGTCCCCGAAGTTCCTCGTCCACGCGGATGTGATCCGAAAGTCCACCGACGAAGAGGTCGGCCCGCTGTTGCGCCGTCACGCCCGACGCGTGGCACGCCAGGGCCCGGAAGCGGTCGGCGAAGTCCTGCACCGTGGAGGTGAAGGGAAGGCGACCGAGCTCCGCCAAGCGGCTTCCGCGGACCGGGGGCCCAAAGTGAAGGAGGCAGAGCTCGCGGAAGCGCTCCCAAGGGGGCATGCCGCCCTCGTCCTGCTCGAGGGCGTAATACCATGTCTGTGCCGCGGCGCGGAGGTGGTAGGAGGCGAGCCAGGTACGCTCTGATGCGAGGGTGCGCTGCCCGCGAAAGAACTGGTCGCACTGGTTGAGCCAGTTGAGGGGGTCCTCCGTGCCGTCATAGGTGGCGAAGTCGATTTTGGCGAACCGCGGTGGTGTCTGCGCCGGAGCGCCGTGTCGGACTGGCTCGGAGGAGGGGAGCAGGGCGGCCGGTGGCGCCTGGTCGGAGTACTCCGGGTGGTGACCTGCGGTGCCGGATGGCCCGTCAAACTGCGGGAACGGGGTCGGCTGTTCGAAAGCCGCGGTGTAGACCGGCGATGGAGAAGACCCAGTCGCCCACGCTGGTATTGGCGATGGAGAGGGCGGGAACCGGACCTGGTTGATGGGCAGGCCGGCCGGAGCGGCGGACGACAGTCTCATCCGCCGCTGGGCAGAGGTGGCGCCTGGAGCTGCAGCGGCTGTTGCGTCTGCTGTGGGTAGCAGCCAGACGCGGCGGAGACCGGTGTAGAAGTCGGCGGCCACGGCGGCCAGAGCTGGCCCGCGGCTGGGGACTGTTAGAGGTGCAGCAGCGGCGGAGGCCCGCTGGTGTAGCCCGCCTGGAACGGCAGCAGGGGCGGTCCGCTCGGGCCAGACGCGTCCTGGAGCGGCCAGTGCGTCACCGGGTGGCTGTAGGCAGGGGGCGCAGCCGGCGGGGTGGTGTACGGGCTGGCCAGGTACAGGGAGATGCCCTGGACGGCCGTCACGAGGTCCCGCAGGATGCTGGTCATCTCCTCCGGCGTGAATACTGAGGTTGTCGGCGGTGGCGCGGGGGAGACGGGAGCCGGCGGTATTGGGGCCGGCGGCGTTGGGGCCCCCACTGTGGTGCTCAGCCCTGGCAGCGTCGGAGCTCCGTTGGTGGTCATCGGGGGGGCGGACAGCGAGGCGGTGGTGCCGGAGGGCAGCGGCGGCGTGGGTGATGGAGAAGACATGGTCGAACCCGAGTCTCTGGATACCAAATTGGTAGAACCAGGGGTCCTACCGGACCTGCTCCGAAGGTTGTAGGGGAAGGATGGAGCGGGGCGTGGCGATGAGCGGGCGCGCCGGCGGCTGGGCGCCGTCGCGACGGAGGAAGATGGCGGCGGCTAGGGTTCCGGCTCCTCTGGGAGCCGGGCAACAGGAATAATAATATTCTTATTGCGTAATCTCAAAAAGAGTCTTACAGCATATATTTATAACCTAGATAACTTGCATACGAATTAACCTAGGATAACTTGCGGGCTAAGATTGCCCGGTGGGCCTTTTACGGCCGTAGGCTAAACCGGTCATAACAATACAAGGCGATCTAAAAGTCGTGGTTTGCCATCAAGCTTGTTTAGTCATTGTGTATCATTTCTCATTTGTATCAATACACCAGGTTTATTGATAATTTAGTACAATGTATGATTTCATATATCCTTTCTTGAGAAACAACAGCAACAGCAAAGTCTTTCAGTCTCAAGCAAGTTGGGGTAGGCTAGAGTTAAAACCCAACAGGAGCCACTAATCAAGGTTCAGACACATGAATAGGCTTTCCACACTCCTGTTCAAGCAGAAATCTTTGGGTATATCCCATTTTTTCAAGTCTCTTTTTATTTCCTCCTCCCATGATTTCAGCTTTCCCCTTCCTCTCCTCACATTATTATCGTGGCTTAGGATTCCACTATGCGCTGGTGCCTCCAGGGGTCTCCTTTGGATATGGCCAAACCACCTCAACCGGTGTTGGACAAGCATTTCTTCGATTGGTGCTACCCCTAGCCGATCACGTATATCATCGTTCTGAACTCGACCCATTCTTTGTATGACCACAAATCCAAACACAACATAGGCATTTCTGCAACACACAATTGGTGAACATGTCGTCTTTTTGTAGGCCAACATTCTGCCCCATACAACATTGCAAGTCTAATCACCGTTCAGTAAGGGTGTGTTTGGTTCGCGTCAGCAGGTGGAACGTAATGGGTCCGTTCCGCACCAAGGGTTCATTCTTGTGTTCGGTTGGGTTGAGGAGTCGGAATCCACTCGTTCCCTAGAACGGCATATTCCCCTTAGATCCGGAATGTGCTCATACCTCCAAATTGGTGGAACGACGTGGAATGCCTCACGTGTCTCACCTTCTCCCCGACTCTGCCCCTCTCCCTCGACCAAGCCAAGCTCCAGCCGCCACCCTCCCATCGTCTCCCGTCTCTCCCTCCAGCCACCGGCTCGGGCTGTCACTGCTCTCATTCCCGATGCCGCCCTCTCCCTATTGATGTTGTGGCGGTGGTGCACCGCAGATCTGGTGGAAGTAGACGAGCCGCAACAGCAACGGCCTGCTGGGCCCTGGTCTGCAACAAGGAACAGCCACAACAACGACGGCGCATGGGCTCGGCATGCCTCGTTGCCGTTCCCTACAACGGGCGTGTTGGGCCCTGGTCTGCAACAAGGAAGAACGGCAACAACGATTGTGTGTTGCCGTTGCCTAGGCGAGCGCGTCTGGCCCTGCCCCGGACAGGGAGCAGCAGTTGCTTGCTGCCGTATGCAATCATGGAGATTGGGCACCGATTTGCATCGATTTGGTGACTGTTTCTGTACGAGAGATTGGTGAAATTTGGTGCGTACCTGTGGACATTGGGTACCAATTTGCTGGCTGCTGTTGTATTCACCAATTTGCTTGGTGCTACTAAATTTTGTATTTTGATTCTTCTGTTTGGTATCCGACATTGGAATTATACATCGTATTCACATATGAGTGGTGATCTCACCATTCCTACCTAAAAGAGGTGAGATGAATAATTTCATTCCATTCTATCTCTAAAACCAAACATCAAAATGTAAGCATTCCATTCCTCCGAAATATTCCTACCAAATAGAAAAACTGAACCGACCCATTCTAGTGGAATGGAACCATGACATTCCATTCCACTTTGTTTCCTGAACCAAACACACACTAAAACTTGCCTTTTAGCTTTTTTCAGAGAATGCCAGATGCTTGGCGCCACTTCATCCACCCTGTTTTGATTATATGGCTAACATCTTCATCAGTATCCCCATCTCTTTGTAGCATTGATATCATTCTTAGGCACCACTTGACCTCCCAAAGTCACTCCCTCCTCATGTGTAGCAGTGCCAAAGTCACATCTTATGTGTTCAGTTTTAGTTCTGCTGAGTCTAAAACCTTTGGACTGTCCGCCGCCACAACTTCAGTTTCCTATTTCCAGGTAACAACTCTTGTCAATAGATTTAGTATCCAATATCTTGGATCAGTAAACTCTTGTCAGTAGATGTAGTACCAGGTGGGGAATTGCGTTTATTCAGTCTTAGTTATGGTGAGCAGAGCAGGGCCACCTCAAGTTTAGATCAACTAAACATTACACGTTATCAAAGGATTGTATCCAATATCATTATTGGCATGCTTACTTCTTGACAGTGGGGTGGTGGCTCTTTTTTTCTTTGTACAAGTCTGGTGCTCCATGATTTTGTGTGTAGCGTAGCCTTAGCTCACTAGTCTCCCCCCTCTCTCCGTTTCACCCATAAGCACTCAACCACCTCTGTTTACAAACCGTCATACATACAATGCAATATCTTTTTTTTTTCTTTCTAATTTTATTTATTTATTTTTATCAGGATGTCGTCGATGCACGTTCTGGTTGGACGGTGGACGCCAATCATGTTTTAAATAAAATAGAAACCCTCGGAGACATTTCAACTGCCATGGCCATGCTAGTGAACAAGACATGCACATATGGTGGTCCAGATCACACGATGTTCCTGGAGAAAACATTTGAGCACGAGAAGATGATATTCGAACTGCGATTAGATTGCCAAAAGGCAAAAACTAAGAGGTTGAACTTATCCATTGGCAACTTGAGCACCCGACAGAACTAGAAACTCTTAGCCGCTGCATCTATTGATCCGCCTTGGTTTTGATCTTTAGTATATGTACAAGTTATGGTGTATTGTTTTCTTCCTAATGCTCTACCAGAAGAAGGGCTATGGTATCTTTTTCTTTTTGTAAGAACCTAATCATGCACTTTGGAGAGGATTGGTAGCCTGTACGTAGGACTGTAGAAAGCATGCAGAGGCAGAGTTTCTGCTCCGGTGTGGCATTTCCACGAGCACCACTGCAGTGTTGAAAGGCAGGCGGCAGAGCTGGTTCGAGCAACATGGCCTTACCAGTTGCACGTCAATGTCAATGGATGGACGTGCTCTCACAGGTTGATTGTGTGATCATGTCGGCTGAGTGATGCAAGATCCATTCGACCATGCTAATTTTCAGTACATAGAAGAAAACCATTGTTTCCTTGCTGAAAACTGACGCAAAGGCCATGTGAATTTGTAGTAATGCATTGCTGGATAAATGAAAAGGCTCGTACTCATGAATGGATTGAAGGAAAATGAAGCTTCAGTCGATTTGGATCGGGCATCGCATGAAGCTTGTGGTACTACTGTACATAAGTAGTATAGGAATTTTGTTAATCAATACCTTCAGAGTAATTTCTCTGCACTCTACACAGAGCACCAAATTTCCAGCTATCATATCTGAACCACTAGCCATAGGCCCATAAGCGTGTTCAAAGAAAAAAAAATTAGCACTAGCCATAAGCAAAACTACGCAGGCTTAGAGCATCTCTAATAGCAGCCCTAACTGCCATTTGGTCTTTTAGGGCAAAAAAACCGCCTCCAGCTATTGGTGACGCACAATTTTTGGGCCGTGATGCAAAAAACTGTGACAAGAGATGCAGTTTTGCATCACCACTAGCAGCTGCCACACAACACTACAAGAGATCCGCCCTCCCCGCCACCGTAGCATCGATTTTGGTCGCCGCCGAGCTCCTCCGTCATCCGTCGGCCGCCTCAAGCCATATCCGAGCCCCCGTCGGCCGGTCCAGAGCTCCACAGCAATGACCACGAGGCAGTTCCCTCCGACTGAGGGCACACCGACGACGACGATGGCGACCGTGACTTTGATGCGTACAGGAGGTGTAATGCTACGTCGCACAGCTAGGTCTATCGTAGTAGTGCTTCGCTTTAGGGCGTCCCCCCCCCCCCCCCCCCACCCCACACACACACACACACACACACACACACACACCACCACCACACACACACGCACACACACACACACAATAAACGTAGAAGGGGTAATATTGTCCATACTAATTTCCGTATAGTATACCCGCCGTCTGTCGTAGGGCCGGCCGCCCGTGTACGTCCCCCCCCCACGCCCGCGTCGTACGCATACCGTGCCGTTCGGTAAAGGAAAAAAAACCGACACCCCACCCTCGACACCCCATCCCCGCCTAGGAAACCCTAGCGGCATCAACGCCGCCGTGACTCCGGCGGCCGGAGGGATCTAGTCGCGTGGTGGTCGCCACCCGAACACGTGGTCCACCACCGTCACGACGTTGACCCTAACATGTGCCCATCTAGTCGCGAGGACGACGTGCCCGTCTAGTCGCGAGCATGGGCGGCGTCCATAGTCACCCACGCGCCGTGTCGCCGGTGAAACGCCCAGCGCTCCCGCGTCGATGTTCTGTCCTGGTACGCGCCCTCCACGACGTGGGTGGCAGCAGCGCATCGGCGTCGACCCCAGGCGAGGACCCCTCGACGGCGGAGAGTAGGTTCTCTGGCTCTCTTTTTTTCTTTTTGATTTGTCCATTGCAATTTGTATGCAAAATGATTCCCTACTTGGCTAAATAAGAGAGGAGAGTAGTGACCTCTTAGTGACCTCTTAATGATTGTTCGTGTATATATTTTTTGTACATTCAAATTTGTATGCATGACACATAGTCATGTCACTGTTGATGAATTTACTGTATTCGCGATGATGTTGTGGAATGTTAGCATTGATCTCGCACCTTATTTGTATGTGTATAGATGGAGCAAGAAACTGGATACGCCAGTGATGATTCCATAGCGATAATGGATCCTTGTCATTGAATGCAAACCAACCTCCCGGAGACAACTATATGAGTCAGGATGAATCGTATAGTGGTAATGTAAGTGCCTTGAATGTTGACCAAAACATATTGAATACAAACTAGTTCTTTGACACTTACATGTCTTTTTAAATTTGTACAGCTACATGGCAATGATGACGATGAGGAATATGATATAGATGAACAATTTTATGCAGATAGTGCGATCCAGGTACGTTGAAAAAATTGTAGGGCAATGATTGACATTAAAAATGTATTACCACTTATTTTACTTTAAATGTGCACAGATAAATGCCAATGGTGACAATAAGCGTAATAGTTTAGATGATGACTATGCCGAGAGTGAGGTCGATGCATCTCGTAGTGGGAGCGCTAGCCAAGTAAGTTTTTTTACATTATTTATGGTAAGTAATAATACAAGAACAGATTGCACTAGTGCAAAACCGGGATGTATCACCGGTTTGTAAGGGCCTTTAGTGCCGGTTCCGCAACCGGCACTAAAGAGTGGGGACTAAAGGTCCCCCCCTTTAGTACCGGTTAGGCACGAACCGGCACTAAAGTGCACCCACGTGGCACGAGCCAGCGCCGGGGGCGGGGAGCCCTTTAGTACCGGTTGGTAACACCAACCGGTACTACAATATTTGAGGGGGTTTTGGTTTTATTTTTTATTTTTCCTTTATTTTTGTTTTTTCCATTTAATATTTTTTTGTTTGCTGGTATTTTACGATACTACATATTGTACACGTTATGCATATAGATATATAAATAGAATATATATCATCGAATGTCTCACAACCACCATTATTCACACATACACATGCATGTATATATTTATACAATTAGCTAGGTATATATACAATTTCTCCTACATGTTGCCTTGGTGCCTTCGGAGCACGATGACAAGTGGTTCATGGGGGCGGTAGCGGGTAATAGTATTCTCCTTTGGGATCTATGACCTGGTCGAGCAAAAATCCCGCTATTTCCTCTTGAAGTGCTAGTATGCACTCCGTTGGTAGGAGCTTCTCCCGCACCTCTCTGAACTGTTAAGAAGGAGATCAATATGCATGTGTATTAGTTGTGTGACTAGATATCGATAATGGTGTAAAAATTGTGAATAGTGTTCTGACAAACGTACCCAGTCCTGTCTTTGAGATCTGCTCCTTTCGGACGCCATCATGTGAATGTTCTCGCAAACGTAGAATGCACACACATCAGTCCCCGGCGCCTGCTTCAGGGCCTTTACGAGAATTGAATTTAATCAGGTAATAATTAATCAAGCATGATAATTAATTAATGGTATTGAAACAAGAATTAAGCGATGGTAGCTAGCTAGCTACTACTACTTAATTACTTACCTTGGGTCGATACCAAAACAACTTTTCTGCCCATTTTCCTGGAGTCACCTTGATGAACTTTGCCCAAGCCCTGCCCGCCGGCAAAGAAATTTAATAAAGGGGTTATTAAATAGTTCATATCATGAAATGACGAACTAAATAGGCCAAGATATAGTTAATAATGATTGAAATTACCTGTTGACTATCCCCTTCAAGATGATGTAGTCACTTTGTTTTTTAAGTAGTGAGTCCAGTACTTTAACTTTTCCTTCGTCAACTTTAATGTCTAACAAGATCCAGTGGAAACTGCATGCGCACACGTTTGCATGTCTTAATTAAGCGGGCATGTGCATAACACTAATCAACTACCCTAAACCCTATACACTTAATTATTAACATCTAGCTAGCTAGTAAGCAAAAACAGAATTTGTAGTACAAGACTGTGACTCACAGGAAGTTGTAAGGAAGTAGTATATCTTCATTGGTATTGAGGCGCTTCAAAAACTCTAGCATGCTTTCCTCTAAACTTGCTCGACAACTTGGAATTTTCCATGTGTATTCATTAACGGTATTTGGGTCAATGAACCCAATGCCATAGCGTCCAATTTTTTTCATTCATACATCTTCATCCTGCATAATACCACAGAAAAGAATATATTGAGGATAATTACAGGTAATGATTGATCAAAATGATCACTACAACTAGCTTGAGACTTAAATTACAGAAAGAAATCACTTATAGACAATAGCAACTGACGATAGATTTTTCAAGTGCATCTTGATTGAATAATTGAAACAGTTCTGTATACTCAACGGCCAGAGCTTTCTCATGGAAGTAATGCTCCTCCTTGACATTCACCATGAGGGACTCTCGATTGGAAATCTTGGTAATGTTCATTTACCATTGATGCAATTCATACATTCTCGTTGGGAGGTTCTTGACCTCGTCTGGCTTGACCAAAGGTTGGCCGCGGACATATTTTCGTTTTATTTCCTCCTCTCTAAGCGGAGACATGGGCTCGATCTCGAGGAGTTGTCCAACACTGATATTGAGCATTTTAGCCTGGCTTATATGCTCCTCGGTTATTACCAGATTGTTCAGCTCGGGAACGGTTTGCCCACAATAATATAGGGCGCACGTACTCTCATGTGTTGTTGGCACAACAAGCGGGGGGATCGATTGCGCCGCCTGTTCTCCCAGCTGGGGAATGGTTTTCCCGCATTTTTGCCAGCTGCTTGTTGCTCGAGCTCGAGCTCGCTTCCTTCTGTAGTCGTGCTCGATGTGCCTTCCTGATTTGGCGCTCATAGTCTGAGTCAACAGGCTTGGGAGTTGGTGGTCTAGACATACGAATGAAGTGGTCAATCTTTTCCTCAGACACTTTCTCCCTTGGCGGCGGTGCCGGTTTCAGTCCAAAATGGGCGTCCAGTTGGGCCCGCACTATGGCTGTGTTTTGCTCCTCGGTCATGTTGTAAGGCCTCTAAGGAAGAGGAGCGAGGCTTGGACCATATTTATATCGCTTGCCTCCGCCTGTACCTCCTGTACTACCTCGACTCGTACCGCTACGTACCATAGCTGCGGCGGCTCTCTTCTGCAATTGCTGAGGCGGCGGAGACAGTTGATGTGGCTGAGTTGGAGCAGGAGTCTGCTCACGCATTGGTGGACTTGGAGGAGTGGGAGTCTGCTGACACGGTGGCGGACTTCGAGGAGGAGTCGGCTCATGCGTTCGTGGACTTGGAGGAGCGGGAGTCTGCTGACACGGTGGCGGACTTCGAGGAGGAGTCGGCTCACACGTTCGTGGACTTGGAGGAGCGGGAGTCTGCTGACTCAGTGGCGGACTTCGAGGAGGAGTCGGCTGACGCGGTGTCGGTGGCCTTCGAAAGGTCCCAGAATATAGATTTCTTCTTCCACATGGGTGCGCGTCCGTCAGCGTCATTCGGAACAGGTTGTCCGCCACGACCCTTTCCAAAGACTACCTTCAAATCCTTGACCATATCATGTACATCAGCACTAGTACGGTGGCGAGGCTTCGTCCGGTGATCCGCCTCACCTTTGAAATGCCTGCCTTTCTTTCTTACGGGATGCCTGCTCGGAAGAAATCGACGATGTCCCAGGTACACATTCTTCCTACAATTGTCCAAATATATACTGTCAGCATCATCCAAACAGTGTGTGCATGCGCGGTATCCCTTGTTTGTCTGTCGTGAAAGGTTACTGAGAGCAGGCCAATCATTGATGGTCACGAACAACAACGCCTTTAGGTCAAATTCTTCCTGTCCGTGCTCATCCCACGCACGTACACCTGTTCCATTCCACAGCTGTAAGAGTTCTTCAACTAATGGCCTTAGGTACACATCAATGTCGTTGCCGGGTTGCTTAGGGCCTTGGATGAGCACTGGCATCATAATGAACTTCCGCTTCATGCACAACCAAGGAAGAAGGTTATACAAACATAGAGTCACAGGCCAGGTGCTATGGTTGCTGCTCTGCTCCCCAAAAGGATTAATGCCATCTGCGCTTAGACCAAACCATACGTTCCTTGCATCACCTACAAACTCCTCCCTGTACTTTCTCTCGATTTTTCTCCACTGCGACCCGTCAGCGGGTACTCTCAACTTTCCGTCTTTCTTACGGTCTTCTCTGTGCCATCGCATCGCCTTGGCATGCTCTTTGTTTTGGAACAAACGTTTCAACCGTGGTATTATAGGAGCATACCACATCACCTTGGCAGGAATCTTCTTCCTAGGGCGCTCGCCCTCGACATCACCAGGGTCATCGCGACTGATCTTATAGCGCAATGCACCGCATACCGGGCAAGCGTTCAAATCCTCGTACTCACCGTGGTAGAGGATGCAGTCATTAGGGCATGCATGCATCTTCTGCACCTCTAACCCTAGAGGGCGGACAACCTTCTTTGCTTCATACGTACTCTTGGGCAATTCGTTGTCATTTGGAAGCATATTCTTTATCATTACCAGCAACTTTCCAAATCCCTTGTCAGATACACCATTCTCTGCCTTCCATTGCAGCAATTCCAATGTGGTGCCCAACTTTTTCTTGTCAGCTTCACAATTCGGGTACAACAATTTCTTGTGATCCTCTAACATGCGCTGCAACTTCTTCTTCTCCAAATCACTTGCGCAGTTTCTCTTTGCATCGGCAATGGCCCGACCTAGATCATCAGCGGGCTCATCTGATGCCTCTTCTTCAGCTTCTTCCCGCATTGCCGGCTCAGCTTCTTCCCCCATTGTTGTATCATCGTATTCAGGGAACCCATGGCCAGGATAGCTGTCGTCGTCCTCTTCTTCTTCATTGTCTTCCATCATAACCCCTCTTTCTTCGTGCTTGGTACAAACATTATAGTGGGGCATGAAACCGGACTCAAACAGGTGGACGTGAATGGTTCTTGACGTAGAGTAATTATGATCATTCTTACAGCCAGCACATGGACAAGGCATAAAACCATCCGCCCGCTTGTTTGCCTCAGCCGCAAGCAGAAAAGTATGCACGCCATTAATGAACTCGGGAGAGCATCGGTCATCATACATCCATTGTCGGCTCATCTTCATTACACAACACCGAAAAGACCAAATTAATACAAGTTCATACATATATATAGTTCATACAACACTTAAATGCAACAAACAAATAACTCTCTAGCTAAAGCATTTAAATGCAACAACAAATGCGATCAAGATCGCAACTAAGATAACAATTGATCCAACAGCATAATGATACCAAGCCTCACTATCAATGGCATATTTTCTAATCTTTCTAATCTTCAAGCGCATTTTCTCCATCTTGATCTTGTGATCATCGACGACATCGGCAACATGCAACTCCAATTCCATCTTCTCCCCCTCAATTCTTTTCAATTTTTCTTTCAAATACTCGTTTTCTCTTTCAACTAATTTAACCTCTCGACAATAGGGTCGGTTGGAATTTCCGGTTCACATACCTCCTAGATAAAAATATCTATGTCAACTTGATGGGCATAATTTTTCATAAACACGAAATGCAACAACTAGTTTAAAAAGAGAATATACCACATCCGAATCATAACAAGGACGAGGGCCGGCGGGGACGGATATCAAAACCATGGCACTATGTATAACAAACAACGTACGGGTAAGATAATTATACGAGGAACTATATATCCAAATCACACAAACATCAATTTGGTAATGTCAAACATTCATGAACAAGAGGCTCACCACAAGGTGGTGCCGGTGACGGGATGGTGCGGGCGATCCTGGTGTTATTTTTAGAAGGCACTAAGTAACCCACACCTACATATGCAAACTAAGTGTTATTTTTTACCTCAAATTGCATATAAATCAAATACTAGCACATATAATTCCTCCCAAATTACTAAACTCACAAATTAATCACTATACAAAGCATTGCAACAGCTAATCTAGCAATGAGAGATGAAAGGACAAAGTTGCTAACCTTTGTGATCATTTGAATGGATGGGGGCCTTCAAATCTTGACAAATTTTGGGCAAAATGTGTGATGAGCTCGAGAGGAAGAGGGGAAGAACAGAGAGGAGAGGGGAAAGGGGAAGAACAGAGCGAGCTCGGGTGGACGAAGGGTTTATGTAGGAGGACCTTTAGTACCGGTTCGTGACACAAACTGGTACTAAAGGTGCTGGAGGGGCCCCAGGCTGACAACATCCTGCCACCACTCACTTTAGTACCGGTTCGTGGCACGAACCGGTGCTAAAGGTTCACCACGAACTGGTACTAATGAGAGCGGCCGGCTAGCCGTTGGAACCGGCACTAATGGACACATTAGTGCCGGCTCAAAATCAAACCGGCACTAATGTGCTTCACATTTGACCCTTTTTCTACTAGTGTTGACATGCAAGTTTATATGTCTTATTTTGCAGGGAGGTGTTGATGGTCCTAGCGGGAACGATGAGCACAACGATGATGATCAGTTTGACCTTGACATGGGCTATGATGAATATCAGCAAGAGTCACTTGATAGGCATTGGGAAGTGATGGCAAAGACATTCAGGTCATTAGATGAGGTGTACACGTTCTACAACACGCACACAAGAGAACGTGGGTTCAGCATCAGGAAGGACTTGCTGAAATGTTCCAAGGGTCGCGCAAGGACTGTGCACTTGAGGAGGTATCTCTGTTCCGCCGCAGGAAAACGACAGGCCAAGTTATTGATAACCCACAAGTATAGGGGATCACAACAGTTTTCGAGGGTAGAGTATTCAACCCAAATTTATTGATTCAACACAAGGGGAGCCAAAGAATATTCTCAAGTATTAGCAGTTGAGTTGTCAATTCAACCACACCTGGATAACTTAGTATCTGCAGCAAAGTGTTTAGTAGCAAAGTAATATGATAGTAGCGGTAACAGTAGCAAAAGTAATATTTTTGGGTTTTGTAGTGATTGTAACAGTAGCAGCGGAAAAGTAAATAAGCGAAGAACAATATGTGAAAAGCTCGTAGGCATTGGATCGGTGATGGAGAATTATGCCGGATGCGGTTCATCATGTAACAATCATAACATAGGGTGACACAGAACTAGCTCCAATTCATCAATGTAATGTGGGCATGTATTCCGAATATAGTCATACGTGCTTATGGAAAAGAACTTGCATGACATCTTTTGTCCTACCCTCCCGTGGCAGCGGGGTCCTAGCGGAAACTAAGGGATATTAAGGCCTCCTTTTAATAGAGTACCAGACCAAAGCATTAACACATAGTGAATACATGAACTCCTCAAACTATGGTCATCACCGAGAGTGGTCCCGATTATTGTCACTTCGGGGTTGCCGGATCATAATGCATAGTAGGTGACTATAGACTTGCAAGATAGGATCAAGAACTCACATATATTCATGAAAACATAATAGGTTCAGATCTGAAATCATGGCACTCGGGCCCTAGTGACAAGCATTAAGCATAGCAAAGTCATAGCAACATCAATCTCAAAACATAGTGGATACTAGGGATCAAACCCTAACAAAACTAACTCGATTACATGATAAATCTCATCCAACCCATCACCGTCTAGCAAGCCTATGACGGAATTACTCACGCACGGCGGTGTGCATCATGAAATTGGTGATGGAGGATGGTTGATGATGACGACGGCGACGGATTCCCCTCTCCGGAGCCCCGAACGGACTCCAGATCAGCCCTCCCGAGAGAGTTTAGGGCTTGGCGGCGGCTCCGTATCGTAAAACGCGATGAATCTTTCTCTCTGATTTTTTTCTCCCCGAACACGAATATATAGAGTTGGAGTTGAGGTCGGTGGAGCTCCAGGGGGCCCACGAGGCAGGGGGCGCGCCCAGGGGGGCAGGCGCGCCCCCACCCTCGTGGCAAGGGTGTGGGCCCCTTGGCCTTGACTCTTTCGCCAGTATTTTTTATTATTTCCAAAAATAATCTCCGTGAAGTTTCAGGTCATTCCGAGAACTTTTGTTTCTGCACATAAATAACACCATGGCAATTCTGCTGAAAACAACGTCAGTTCGGGTTAGTTCCATTCAAATCATGCAAGTTAGAGTCCAAAACAAGGGCAAAAGTGTTTGGAAAAGTAGATACGACGGAGACGTATCAACTTCCCCAAGCTTAAACCTTTGCTTGTCCTCAAGCAATTCAGTTGATAAACTGAAAGTGATAAAGAAAAACTTTTACAAACTCTGTTTGCTCTTGTTGTTGTAAATATGTAAAGCCAGCATTCAAGTTTTCAGCAAAGATTATGAACTAACCATATTCACAATAACTCTTAGGTCTCATGTTTACTCATATCAATGGCATAATCAACTAGCGAGCAATAATAATAAATCTCGGATGACAACACTTTCTCAAAACAATCATGATATGATATAACAAGATGGTATCTCGCTAACCCTTTCTGAGACCGCAAAACATAAATGCAGAGCACCTTTAAAGATCAAGGACTGACTAAACATTGTAATTCATGGTAAAAGAGATCCAGTCATAGTCATACCCAATATAAATTAACAGTAATGGATGCAAATGACAGCGGTGCTCTCCAGCTGGTGCTTTTTAATAAGAGGGTGATGACTCAACATAAAAGTAAATAGATAGGCCCTTCGCAGAGGGAAGCAGGGATTTGTAGAGGTGCCAGAGCTCGGTTTTAAAGCAGAGATAAATAATATTTTGAGCGGCATACTTTCATTGTCAACATAACAACCAAGAGATGGCGATATCTTCCATGCTACACACATTATAGGCGGTTCCCAAACAGAATGGTAAAGTTTATACTCCCCCTCCACCAACAAGCATCAATCCATGGCTTGCTCGAAACAACGAGTGCCTCCAACTAACAACAGTCCCGTGGGAGTTTTGTTTGCAATTATTTTGATTTGGTTTGCATAAAGCATGGGACTGGGCATCCCGGTGACCAGCCATTTTCTCGTGAGTGAGGAGCGGAGTCCACTCTTGAGAATAACCCGCCTAACATGGAAGATATGGACAGCCCTAGTTGATACATGAACTATTCGAGCATACAAAACAGAATTTCATTTGAAGGTTTAGAGTTTGGCACATACAAATTTACTTGGAACGGCAGGTAGATACCGCATATAGGAACGTATAGTGGACTCATATGGAATAACTTTGGGGTTTAAGGGATTGGATACACAAGCAGTATTCCCGCTTAGTACAAGTGAAGGCTAGCAAAAGACTGGGAAGCGACCGACTAGAGAGCGATAACAGTCATGAACATGCATTAAAATTAATAAACATTGAGTGCAAGCATGAGTAGGATATAATCCACCATGAACATAAATATCATGAAGGCTATGTTGATTTGTTTCAACTACATGTGTGAACATGTGCCAAGTCAAGTCACTTGAATCATTCAAAGGAGGATACCACCCTATCATACCACATCACAACCATTTTAATAGCATGTTGGCACGCAAGGTAAACCATTATAAACTCCTAGCTAATTAAGCATGACATAAGCAACTATAATCTCTAATTGCCATTGCAAATATGTTTATTCATAATAGGCTGAATCAGGAACGATGAACTAATCATATTTACAAAAACAAGAGAGGTTGAGTTCATACCAGCTTCTCTCATCTCAATCAGTCCATCATATATCGTCATAATTGCCTTTCACTTGCACGACCGAACGATGTGAATAATAATAATAGTGCACGTGCATTGGACTAAGCTGGAATCTGCGAGCATTCAATAAACAGGAGAAGACAAGGCAATATGGGCTCTTGGTTAAATCAACAATAATGCATATAAGAGCCACTTTAACAATTTCATCATGGTCTTCTCCTATCGACCCCCAAAGAAAAAAAATAAAAACTATTTACACGGGAAAGCTCCTAACTAGCAAAAGAAGAACAAGAAATCTTTTTGGGTTTTCTTTTTAATTATTACTACTACAACAAGAAAAATAAAATAGCTAAAAGCTACTACTAATTTTTTTTGTTTTTCTTAAGGTTTATTAAACACACAAGAAGAAAGCATAAAAAGAAAATAAACTAGCATGTATATTACAGTGAAAGAGTATGAGCACCGACAACTAGCAATGAGTGTGTGAACATAAATGTAATGTCGGTGAGAAATACGTACTCCCCCAAGCTTAGGCTTTTGGCCTAAGTTGGTTTATTGCCACGGATGGCCTGACGGATATCCAAAGTTGTAGTTGGGGTCGTACTGAGATGAAGAAGCCTCTGATTGCCACTGGTTGGCAATTACTTCCGGATCCCACTGGTAATTAGACTGTCGTGGAGGATCAAATTGTGGTTCCGGCTCTGGCTCTGTGGCTGATGTAGGGTTCCGGTACGCCTGGATGGTCGCTAGCGGAACGAGATACTGGCCTGCAGATAAATCAAACAAGGAAGGAGCAGGCAAGGTAATAGTCTCAGGGTGATGTTTATCAAATAACAGTTTGTATTTAAGCGCCCCTTCCCTATTCTTAACAATAAAGTCATGCGCTACCATACTCTTATAATCTAAATAAACAGTAGGCAACAATTTTTCTTCTTTCTCATAGTGCCTAATAGGTATGTTATAGTATGCAGCGAGGCGCGAAGCATAGACACCTCCAAAGATGGTGCCCTTTGTACGGTTCAGACTTAACCGTTTGGCAATAATAGCGCCCATACTAACAGAGTCATCACGGAATAAAGCATGGAACAAAATAATAATGTCAGGAACACTAAGGTTTCCACAGTTTCCGCGACCAATTAAGCAACGACTAGCAAATATTGCAAAGTAGCGTAAAACAAGAAAATGTATGCTAGTGATTCTTGCATCGGAAACCTTCCTAGTTTCCCCTACAGTAATAGTATCAATAAACCCATCCACATCTCTACGATGTGGTTCCTCTAAGCTACCCTCGAAAGGTATTTTGCAAACCCTGCAAAATTCATGTAGTGACATCTTCTTAACCACATCATATAAATGAAACTCTACTGAAGGAGGTGATTCCTTAGGATAATAGTAGAAGTTTTGCACAAAAGTATTGGTGAGTAAGAGATACTGTTCGATCTGGTCGTGAAGGAAGTCGGTGAGGCCCGCATTCTCAGCCAATTCATAAAAATCATCATAAATCCCGGCTGCTCTCAAGAAATCATCACAAGGCCATTCACACGGCCGAACTTCCGCGGTGCGAGGCGGATTATATTTGGGCCTCTCTGCTTCTTCACTTTGCTTTTCCTTCGAGCTTCGGCTCGATGAGCCCCTCAAAAATCTCTTCATCATTTTCTAAAAATTTCTGAAATTTTTAGTAACTTCAAATAAAAGTAAACCAAACCCAAAAAAATTGATAGCAACTACTCCTACAAGTGCCTAGAGACTATATCATGTATTAGAAATACTTGGAACCATCTAAATTTGACATGCAAGCTCAAGAACATGGTCACCTAGGCAACACAAATTTGCAATGAATGAAGCACTAGAACAGAAACTAATTGGACCAATGGAGGAGTCACATACCAAGGAACAATCCCCCAAAGCAGTTTTGTGAGAGGTGCTTTGAGCAAGGAGATCGAAAATCGCAGCAAAATGAGCTAGAACTCGTGCTTGAGCTGGATGGTGATTTTTTTGGGAGGAAGAAGAAGTGTGTGGGTGCAGGAATAAGTGGAGGGGAGCCACTGTGGGCCCACGAGGCAGGGGGCGCGCCCAGGGGGGGTGGGAGCGCCCTGGACCCTCGTGCCCAGGTGCTTGCTCCCCCTGATGTGTTCTCAGTGCCAGATATTCTCAAATATTCCAGAAAAAATCATATTAAATTGGCAGGGCATTTGGAGAACTTTTATTTTTGGGGTATTTTTATATTGCACGGATAATTCAGAAAACAGAGAGAAAATACTAATTTTACTTTATTTCAACTAAATAACAGAAAGTAAAAGAAGGGTACAGAAGGTTGTGCTTTCTAACTTCATCCATCTCATGCTCACCAAAAGGAATCCACTAACAAGGTTGATCAAGTCTTGTTAACAAACTCATTCCGAGTTGCATGAAACCGGAGAAATTTCGAATAACACTATGTTACCTCAACGGGGATATGCACATCCCCAATAATAAGAATATCATATTTCTTCTTGACAGTAGGAAGAGGAAATTCAAAACCTCCAAAAATAATCGATGTAATTTTTCCAATAGAATTGATACTGTGGACTTGAGGTTGTTTCCTCGGGAAGTGTACCGTATGCTCATTACCATTAACATGAAAAGCGACATTGCTTTGTTGCAATCAATAACAGCCCCTGCAGTATTCAAAAAAGGTCTTCCAAGAATAATAGACATACTATGGTCCTCGGGAATATCAAGAATAACAAAGTCCATTAAAATAGTAACGTTTGCAACCACAACAGGCACATCCTCACAAATACCGATAGGTATAGGAGTTGATTTATCAGCCATTTGCAAAGATATTTCAGTAGATGTCAACTTATTCAAGTCAAGTCTATGATATAAAGAGAGAGGCATAACACTAACACCGGCTCCAAGATCACATAAAGCAGTTCTAACATAATTTCTTTTAATGGAGCATGGTATAGTGGGTACTCCTGGATCTCCTAGCTTCTTAGGTATTCCACCCTTGAAAGTGTAATTAGCAAGCATGGTGGAAATTCCAGCTTCCGATATCTTTCTTTTATTAGTAACAATTTCTTTCATATACTTAGCATAAGATTCATTTTAAGCATATCAGTCAAACGCATACGCAAAAAGATAGGTCTAATCATTTCAGCAAAGCGCTCAAAATCCTCATCATCCTTTTTCTTGGATGGTTTGGGAGGAAAAGGCATGGGTTTCTGAACCCATGGTTCTCTTTCTTTACCATGCTTCCTAGCAACAAAGTCTCTCTTATCATAACGTTGATTCTTTGATTGTGGGTTATCAAGATCAACAGCAGGTTCAATTTCTACATCATTATCATTACTAGGTTGAGCATCGACATGAACATCATCATTAACATTATCAGTAGGTTCATGTTCATTACCAGATTGTGTTTCAGCATCAGAAATAGAAATATCATTAGGATTCTCAGGTGGTTCAGCAATAGGTTCACTAGAAGCATGCAAAGTCCTATCATTTTTCTTTTTCTTCTTTTTAGAGGAACTAGGTTCATCTATATTATTTCTCTGAGAATCTTGCTAATTCTCTTAGGATGGCCTTCAGGATACAAAGGTTCCTGAGTCATTTTACCAGTTCTAGTAGCCACCCTAACAGCAAAATCATTATTCTTACTATTCAATTCATTGAGCAAATCATTTTGAGCCTTAAGTACTTGTTCCACTTGAGTGGTAACCATAGAAGCATGTTTACTAATGAGTTTAAGTTCACCTTTAACTCTAGACATATAATCACCCA
Organism: Aegilops tauschii subsp. strangulata; assembly: GCF_002575655.3. Lineage (NCBI taxonomy): Eukaryota > Viridiplantae > Streptophyta > Magnoliopsida > Poales > Poaceae > Aegilops > Aegilops tauschii. The sequence continues at coordinate 552,497,403 of NC_053041.3, read as the reverse complement.
AGTGTTCAATCATATAAGCATTTTGTTTTAATTGTCTACCAAAATAAGCATTAAAATCTTCTTGCTTAACCATAAAGTTATCAAACTCATCCAAACATTGGCTAGCAACCTTAGTAGGAGGGATTTCAGCTTTATCATATCTATAGAGAGAATTTACCTTTACTACCTGTGTCGGGTTATCAAGACCATGTGTTTCTTCAATAGGTTATGAATTAAGATCATATATTTCTTCAACAGGCGGTAAATTAAGACCATGTATTTCTTCAATAGGAGGTAAATTCTTAACATCTTCAGCTTTAATACCCTTTTCTTTCATAGATTTCTTTGCCTCTTGCATATCTTCAGGACTGAGGAAAGGGGGGGCCGGCCCCCCACCCAATTCGGATACAAGACCCCTCTTCTTCGGAGTTGGCTTAGGAGTTGGTTCAGGAAGTGTCCAACTATTTTCATTCGTCAACATATTATTCAATAGAATTTCAGCTTCATCTGGTGTTCTTTCCCTGAAAACAGAACCAACACAACTATCCAGGTGGTCTCTAGAAGCATCGGTTAGTCCATTATAAAAGATATCAAGTATTTCATTTTTCTTAAGAGGATGATCAGGCAAAGCATTAAGTAATTGGAGAAGCCTTCCCCAAGCTTGTGGGAGACTCTCTTCTTCAATTTGCTCAAAATTATATATTTCCCTTAAGGCAGCTTGTTTCTTATGAGCGGGGGAATATTTAGCAGAGAAGTAATAAATCATATCCTGGGGACTACGCACACAACCAGGATCAAGAGAATTAAACCATATCTTAGCATCACCCTTTAATGAGAACGGAAATATTTTAAGGATATAATAGTAGCGAGTTTTCTCATCATTAGTGAACAGGGTGGCTATATCATTTAATTTAGTAAGATGTGCCACAACAGTTTCAGATTCATAGCCATAAAAAGGATCGGATTCAACCAAAGTAATTATATCAGGATCAATGGAGAATTCATAATCCTTATCGGTAACAAAGATAGGTGAAGTAGCATAAGCAGGATCATATTTCATTCTAGCATTCAGAGTTTTTTGTTAAAGCTTGGCTAATAATTTCTTAAGATCACTTCTATCATTGCAAGCAAGAAAGTCTCTAGCAGTTTCTTCATCCATAACATAGCCCTCAGGCACAACAGGCAATTCATATTTATTGGGAGAGTCTTCATCATCACTTTCATCAATATTATCAGTTTCAATAATTTCATTCTCTCTAGCCCTAGCAAGTTGTTCATCAAGAAATTCACCAAGTGGCACAGTAGTATCAAGCATAGAAGTAGTTTCATCATAAGTATCATGCATAGAAGAAGTGACATCATTAATAACATGCGACATATCAGAATTAATAGCAGAAGCAGGTTTAGGTGTCACAAGCTTACTCAAAACAGAAGGTGAATCAAGTGCAGAGCTAGATGGCAGTTCCTTACCTCCCCTCGTAGTTGAGGGATAAATTTTTGTTTTCTCGTCTTTCAAGTTCCTCGTAGTGACCAGTAGATATAAATCCCAAGTGACTCAAAGAATAGAGCTATGCTCCCCGGCAACGACGCCAGAAAATAGTCTTGATAACCCACAAGTATAGGGGATCGCAATAGTTTTCGAGGGTAGAGTATTCAACCCAAATTTATTGATTCGACACAAGGGGAGCCAAAGAATATTCTCAAGTATTAGCAGTTGAGTTGTTAATTCAACCACACCTGGATAACTTAGTATCTGCAGCAAAGTGTTTAGTAGCAAATTAATATGATAGTAGCGGTAACAGTAGCAAAAGTAATATTTTTGGGTTTTGTAGTGATTGTAACAGTAGCAGCGCAAAAGTAAATAAGCGAAGAACAATATGTGAAAAGCTCGTAGGCAGTGGATCGGTGATGGAGAATTATGCCGGATGCGGTTCATCATGTAACAATCATAACATAGGGTGACACAGAACTAGCTCCAATTCATCAATGTAATGTGGGCATATATTCCGAATATAGTCATACGTGCTTATGGAAAAGAACTTGCATGACATCTTTTGTCCTACCCTCCCGTGGCAGCGGGGTCCTAGCGGAAACTAAGGGATATTAAGGCCTCCTTTTAATAGAGTACCAGACCAAAGCATTAACACATAGTGAATACATGAACTCCTCAAACTATGGTCATCACCGGGAGTGGTCCCGATTATTGTCACTTCGGGGTTGCCGGATCATAACGCATAGTAGGTGACTATAGACTTGCAAGATAGGATCAAGAACTCACATATATTCATGAAAACATAATAGGTTCAGATCTGAAATCATGGCACTCGGGCCCTAGTGACAAGCATTAAGCATAGCAAAGTCATAGCAACATCAATCTCAGAGCATAGTGGATACTAGGGATCAAACCCTAACAAAACTAACTCGATTACATGATAAATCTCATCCAACCCTTCACCGTCTAGCAAGCCTATGACGGAATTACTCACGCACGGCGGTGTGCATCATGAAATTGGTGATGGAGGATGGTTGATGATGATGACGGCGACGGATTCCCCTCTCCGGAGCCCCGAACGGACTCCAGATCAGCCCTCCCGAGAGAGTTTAGGGCTTGGCGGCGGCTCCGTATCGTAAAACGCGATGAATCTTTCTCTCTGATTTTTTTCTCCCCGAACACGAATATATAGAGTTGGAGTTGAGGTCGGTGGAGCTCCAGGGGGTCCACGAGGCAGGGGGCGCGCCTCCCTGCCCCCCACCCTCGTGGCAAGGGTGTGGGCCCCCTGGCCTTGATTCTTTCGCCGGTATTTTTTATTATTTCCAAAAATAATCACCATGGAGTTTCAGGTCATTCCGAGAACTTTTGTTTCTTCACATAAATAACACCATGGCAATTCTGCTGAAAACAGCGTCAGTCCGGGTTAGTTCCATTCAAATATGCAAGTTAGAGTCCAAAACAAGGGCAAAAGTGTTTGGAAAAGTAGATACGACGGAGACGTATTAGTTATGTACCATGGAAGGCCGGACCCACATGCTTAGACCGGAGAGTCGATGCTTCTGCGAAGCCCATTTGACAGTTAAGCTTGATAAAAAGCTTAATCTTTGGTATGTCAGCAGTTTCTCCGATGATCACAGCCACATTTTTGCATGACCGGACGAAGTCCCTTTCCTCTGATCTCATAATCAGATCAAAGCATTTGAGAGAGCAGAGATCTTAGCTATGGCAGGATCTGGGATAAGAAAACATCTTATTTTGACAACTTCGTTAGCAGGTATGGGTCGTATGCAAAGTCAGGGTTTCAGTGGACGAAGCTGTATAACATGTGCTACAGGAAGAAGATGAAATTGCTTGCACAGGGTGATGCTGATACTGCCATAGGAATCATGTTGACCAGAAAGGACAGAGATCCAGATTTCTTCTTTAAGCACACAGTTGACGCTGAAGGCAGGTTACAAAACCTGTTCTGGTGTGATTCGCAGTCACGGCGGGATTATCTTGACTACGGTGATGTTATCGTCTTCGATAGCACATACAAGATGAACATGCATGGAATGCCGTTCATCCCTTTTGTGGGTCTGAACAACCACCGTTGCACTACGGTATTCGCCCGCACCATCGTTTCAGACGAGACTGAGGCTACGTATGTTTGGCTGCTTAACACGTTCTTGAAAGCTCACTGTCAGAAGAGGCCCAAATCTGTAATTACTGATGGAGATGCAACAATGATAAGGGCTATCAGGAAGGTGCTTTCTGACGTGTGGCATCGTCTATTTTCATGGCATATTGAAAAGAATATGAAACACCTCAACCACAAGTCATTGAAGGAGTTAAGGGCATTATTGTGCTATGCCACTACACGTAAAGTTTTTGAGGAGAGATGGGCCACGTTTGTGCGCAAATGGCAGACGAAGAGAACGAAAGCATGGCTCCATAGTATGTACAGGAAGTGGACGCTTTGGGCTGCATCATATTTGTCTGGTGGGTTTTTTCTTGGTATGCGCAGTAATCAGAGGAGTGAGAGTCTGAACTCCAGCCTACACCTCCATCTTGACTATGGTATGACGATCGTTGACATGATTGTACACTACAAGAATTGTATCGTTCGCCTCCATGAGAATGAAGCTTACGATGACTACATGACCTCACAGACTGTCCCAGTAACAGTGACTGAGTGTAAGACCATTTAGTCGTATGCTGCCAAAGCATTCACGCAGGCAAACTTTAATATGTTGCAACAAGATTTGAACAAGGTATAGGATCTTGAGGTAATTGATAGACTGACAGGGACCGATAGTCAGAGATTTGTGGTTGCATGGAAGAATAACAGGGATCAGAAATTTAATGTGGACTATACCCCAGGTAACTCGGCAGAAACTATAAAGTGCAGTTGCCGAAGTATGACTCACAAAGGGCTTCCTTGCAAGCATACTCTTCATGTCTTGAATGCACTGAACTTACCTGTGATACCCAAGTGTTGTGTCCTGCGAAGGTTCTCAAAAAAAGCAAGAGCTGGACTGCCCGTGAAGCGCACCAGCGATCTATTTGCGTGGGGTTGGTCGAGTGCCACGGACAGAGCTAGATATAGTGAGTTGACCATCAAATCTGCAGAAGCATCTCATCTTGCATGCAGTAATACATTCTTATTCGACAAGTTGAAGGCAGCTCTGGATGATATTATAGCGAATAAGGACGTTCAGGGGAATGAAGATGATAGTTAGCGAAGCTTCGTGAATGATAATCCATTTGAGCCTAACCGAGACCATATTCTGGTTCGTGATCCAGTAAAGGTTTCCACCAAGGGCGCACCTAAGCAGAACAGTCGAGGTCGCGGTAAGGGTGGCCCAGATGTGACAAAAATGAGAGACCTAAAGCATTTGATGAGAAATCCGGACGTCTATGTAGCATATGCAGGCTCCCAGGTCATAATAAGAGCACATGCAACCAAAATCAAGAGTATGTCTATTGTTTGTTTATGTTAGTTTTGTTGTTTCATTAACAGTACATTGATTCTCATAGTTTGTAATTTATTCTATGCAACAACTGGGCTTGAAGACAGAAGTGAGCACGGTGCATCTGTTTTACTTCATCCATTTATATGTAACTGTATGTCTTTTTTGCTTTGTTTATGTTAGTTTTGTTGATTCATTTACCATACATTGATTCTCATAATTTCTAATTTATTCTATGCAACAACTGGGCTTGAAGACTCAAGTGAAGACGATGCAAGTGTTTTACACCTTCCATTTATATGAAATACATTTATTAAATTTATGTTTGTGTTGAGTATTTTATATGTGTGAAATCAAGATTATTGGCTACAGACCGTTATCTTTCTCATGTTATATGAGACTTGATATTTTCTGTTGACTATATTATATGTGTGTAATAAAATTACTGTGTGACAATTGTTATGTTGAGGCATCATTATTGTTGATATAAATGTACACTATTCACTGTTTACACTATGAATTATGCACTGGTATTTACTACAGTCCCGTCGGCTGACAAATATATTTAAAATAAAACAGTCAACTGTGGCTGCAAGAAAAATGAAAAAAATAGCCCGCCCGTCCACCAGCGTGTCATACTAAGCTCGTCATTATCAAGCCCACAGGGCGACTACGACTGGTGTTTCAGATCACGTGGCGGAAACTGGGCCCAACAGGGCGGCCGGGTCGGCAGGGTAATAGGTAGCAGGTCAGAGGAGTTCAAAGAGGGACGGAGAGCTGGCTATATAAGCCGGTCGACGTCTCCTTCGGCCGGCGAGGTGGGACTAAATTTGCGTTCATTTCCTGGCGCGTCGTCCCGGCGGGGTTAACTGGGCCGGCCCACGGTGCGTCGAGCCGTCGTGAAGTCCGCGCCGTCCATGGCCTTATTGGTCCGGCTCACGTCGCCGCTTGCTCTCGCCAAGTCGCCCCGCGGCTGATGAAAGTTTAGTCCCACCTCGCCGGCCGAAGGGGATGATGACTGGCTTATATACCCGACGCCTCGACCCTCATTGAACTCCTCTGACTAGCTACGTATTACCCCGCCGACTCGGCCGCCCTGTTGAGCCCTGTTTCCACCAGGTGTTATGAAATGCTTGTCGTAGTCGCCCGTTGGGCTTGATAACGACGGGCTTAGTAGTACACGCTGGTGGACGGGCGGACTATTTCTTTTGTTTTTTATAATAACGCGCAACCATAGTTGAGTCTTTTTTAATTTTAATAATACGCAGCCATAGTTTAGTGCACAGAAATTAAACAACGACACAATTACATATATGTAAAACAAAACATCATTGTCAACATATCGTGTACACATACAAACGGTAAGCATGTAACTTTTCCGAAACAAGGAATTATGTATAGATTAAAAAACTGACTGATTATATAATTTTTTTGAAACAAAATATCATGTAGACATAAAAAACACAATTAAGTATATAATATTTCCGAAACAAAATAGTGGCCAAAACAATGAATATGTCTATTACATAAAATTTATAACCAAGTGTGCAAAGCGTTTGGAAAATCTAGTCCTCTAGTAAAACCCAATCACGTGCAAAACTCCTCCGTGTCGCATCTATTTCTTCTTCTTTGCTATCAGAATAACTTTGTTTTTCACTTCAGTAAGCTTGTTTCTTTCTAAAAAAATAAGTTGCGCTATCATTACCTCCCTCGAATCATCAATTGACCTACAAAAAAATAGTGGTGTTAGCACAGTGTACATTGTACGTCATAGTAAAAACATTACTTGTATACCTGTGAAAATAGGCCGGTCCATTTGTCACCATCCCAATATTGAAAGCATCTAAGGAGAAATATTCCACGTGAATTCCTGGTGCATACAATTTACGAATAATAAATATCTATTGTACATATAGGACTGACATTCTGTCAAAGTAGGTACTCACCCATCATATTGTTTTGGCATGTCATACGTTTTAATAGGCCACGTGGACACATCCGGATAATTCACAACTCCGGTTGCATTTGCTTCTTGGATATCTTCTCCTAGCCGTTTTCTCTGAAGATATAATTAACATGGTGGAAAGATTGTCATTCAGTATACTAAACAAAACGAATGTTACCAAACAGACATTTGAAAGTAAAACCTACCAGGTCCTCAACGAGTTGTCTAGTATCACTGTCAAGTTCTCCGGTCATCAACGAGTCAAAGACCTGAAACTCTCTCTTCCCTCTATGTATGACAACCGTTACCCAATGAGTGTTTCCCTTGTTTAGAGGAATAACAGTCTGCATGACAACGAGCATACAACACAATCAGCACATAATTTGTTATACTATCGTATGTCTATACCGTGTAGCCAATCAAACTTACCTTTGTTTTTTTTGAAATACTCGTCCTCACATCTATTCACGGGTCCATTACTATGTGACTCTGCTTCATAGTTGTTACCGGTCTTCTTTCCGGGTCTAACTTCAAGTAGCCAATATACCCTCCAAGTTGTCAACATGAAACGATCGTCATTAACTTTTTCCGACAAATATGATGAGTAAGCATTAATTACCTATAAAAAATGTGTCAGATGTGACAATGGTATTTTGCAATCAATTGTAATACAATAGATGAAATTAACTTACGTCGCCACTTAGCCACTCATGGTTAATAATCTGACAAGCTCTCTGCACACTGAGACCTTCGTCCGTGCCATCATTGAAAATTTCTGTTTTGGCATGTTTTTTTTAAAATTCATGCGCGCGCACATACTTGATGGACGCTTTCACCACATCATACTCATCACTAGATTTTTTAACGCCCTCATGTTCGAACAATTCTGCAGCACACATCTCTAATACTTATAAACGCAAATATATAAATAATTAGTACACATGAACAATTAGAAACACAAAAAACTTACTTTCTTTGGCAGAACGCTTTGCACGCTTGTTCGGTTTAGGGACCACATAAGGAGACTTGACAAGTTTTGATCCTCTGTGCTTGCGCTTGCCAGGAACCTCCTCCACTTCCTAGTCTACTCCTTCAGAACCACCCAATGCATGCGATGCGATCTCGTCCGTCCCTAAAGATGTGGCCGCTTTTTCATCTGATACTTCTGGTACTTCTATAGGATCATCCATATCAGCCTTGAAACTATCCCAGTGCAGTAATAAGGTGTGTTTCCATGAGAAGTTACATCAACGCCGTCATCATCCTTTTGCAAATTAATTTTGGAAGGTGTGCGGAACTGGTATGAATCATCTTTCTGATATACAAACTCTTTTTTAGGAAGTCCACCATCGTTTGCAGACTCATTAATGCCTCCGTATAGGTTCTCTTCTTCTTCCTCTACTGCAGGATGGTCCAAACGCGACACTACGATCAGAGACCCTTTGACGAAACTGTGTGCGATGACATAATCGCAAACAGTGGTGTAAAAAACTGTCAAAAAAGGTGCAAAACGTTTGCGATGACAGATGCATCAAACACGGTTCAGAATTTAGTTGCATGTGCGATGAGAGCATATGGTTCAGCTCAATTAACTTTTTGGGATGAGGAGGAACAAAAAAACGGGCAGCCAGATGAAGACGTGTGCCATATACAACATACGGTTCACTGGGATGAACTGTGTGTGATTAGGCAACACAATGGAAACAGTTCAACTGAACAAGATGTGTGTGATACGCGGCAAACAGGTCCGTAATCAGAAATGTGTGTGAAGACCAATAATAACACAGACGATTGCTGCTAATAAGCCGTGTGAATTGCTCTGTCTACAGTAGAATAATATGTATATACACTACTGCAGGATGATCCAAACGCGACACTACGATCAGAGACCCTTCGACGAAACTGTGTGCGATGCCATAATCGCAAACGGTGGTGTAAAAAACCCGTCAAAAAAGGTGCAAAACGTTTGCGATGACAGATGCATCAAACACAATTCAGAATTTGGTTGCGTGTGCGATGCAGGGTATACGGTTCAGCTCAATGAACTGTTTGTGATGAGGAGGCACAAAAGAAACGGGCAGCCAGATGAAGGCGTGTGCGATATACAGCATACTGTTCACTGGGATGAACTGTGTGTGATTAGGCAACACAATGGAAACGGTTCAACTGAACAGGATGTGTGTGATACGCGGCAAACAGGTCCGTAATCTGAAATGTGTGCGAAGACCAATAATAACACAGACGATTGTTGCTAATAAGCCATGTGAATTGCTCTGTCTACAGTAGAATAACATGTATATATATAACTGAAATAAACATCCAATTACATAAGTGACTATACAGATCATTCGCACACACCTCAATAAACAATTGCATGCATTCTAAAGTAGGAGAAACGATCGTCTAGTCATCTACTTCTTGTGACGCTCCTGCCACTGCTATGTGGCTCGATCCCTCGTCTGGGTCAGGAAGAAGACATTTCCTCATGTCAACGATCCGCATGTACATCTCGTAGCTTGTGTACGCGTCCATGACTGCGTACTATGTTGTTCATCCAGTCTCTTATGCCACACACTGTGCAAGGCGCTCTTGTCCTTATTGCTCTCTTGCTTCATCTTCGCGTAGTAGGGGTCGATGATGGCCGAGGTGAGGTCAACCAGGGAGTTCAGTTTGCTTTTGTCGGTGCCCCAGACCTTCTAGTGGTGCTGGATGTTGACAAGATTCGGGCATTTCAAGTCCGAAACCTTGAGCGCTTTTAGATCGTTGGTGGTGTCCACCGTAGCGAAACTGTAGTCAGAGCTCTTGATAAACCTGGAGAAACGCTCGCAAGGCCTTGTGGCAAGGTGGAAGTGGTAGACGAGGATGTCATGTCGCACGCACAACTGGGCGACGACAACCTTCTGATCATGCCCGACACGACCGATGGCGTACTCGAGGTCGAAGCCGACCACTCGGTACTTGTCCTCGGCAGGAACTGCTCCATAGTTTGGATGGAGCTCTCCACCGAGACCGGATCGTTCGTGTACACCACCGAGAGGGCCTTCCCCCTCACGTGGGTGTCCACTACGTGATGCGTGGTGAACTGCCCGCCGTTGTCGTCGTCGGCCGCTGGGAGCGCCATTGGAGCCACGGGGAGCGCCATTGGAACCGCTGGATGTCCTCTCTGTATGTGTCTTCATGGGTGTGCTTATTGTGACGTGTGGAACGAGAGATGAAGGTAAATGGCCGCAGGAATAAAAGGGGGCCGGGCGGCGTGGATTCTCGGCGCGTCCGTATGGCAGTTTTTGCAGCGAGTAACTGCATCGTCGCGCCGCGCCCGGCGCAACCGCTTGCACACAAACGTGCGTGATCGTGCGCCGGCCCAAAACACTGGCAGCGCGCATGGAGGGACGAGGGCAGAGCACTCGGAGGGACGCGAGAGCAGAGCGCGCGCGGCAGGACGCGAGCAGAGTGCGCCCCGGCCGCCTGAATTACAAGCAACCACACGCATGGAGTAGTTGAATACGCAACAAATGGTCGCCTACAAGCCGGCCGACAGTTGCGTCGCTGCATAGAGAGCGGCCGTGTGGTACCACCTCCGTCTAGTCTATAGTCTCCTTTATATTCCGTGCCATACTTTGCCCTCAAATTTAACCAACAAAATATTAATGCATGTTTTAAAAATTATATAATTGGAAACTATGTTCAAATACAAATCCAACTATATAATCTTTGGCGACATGCATTCGTATTTTATTAGGTAAATCGTACTTATAAACCAGGACGGTGGTATAGTAGGTAATTAAATCGCAAATGTTTTTTTATTAACCGTATGTGTACATGGCCTTTCGTCCTCCTCTCGCACGTCTTGTCACCCAGCTGCCGCGGACGGCTTATAGCGCAAGCTTGCGCAGCGCGCGGGGGCGTTCTTTTTGCCAAACGGTGGCGCCAAGGAATCGTCGGTGAGCCCATTCCCGTGCAACCTCGCAGGTTCCCGCGCAAGCTTCCCGCCCAACTCGGTGAAATCCCCCAAAATCTCAATGCTTACCGGCCTGCTATAAAAACCCTCACGGCCGGCTAGTCCCGCGTCGCATTTTCCCCTCCATCTCTGTAGCTTATCTCGTCTGCTTCTCCCACATTCGCCAATGGCACCGGTCCGCCGTCGTTGCTCAGCCACTCCACCATCATCAGAGGATAGCTCCAGCTGGGAGGCTGCATCGCGGCGGCGGCGGCGCAGTCCCCGGCGTAGTGTAGTGCGCGTGGCGTCCCTGTTGGGTATGCGCGGAACACCCACCACACGCTCCGCTGCCGGTGCCCGTCGGCAGCTGTTGCCGGCCGCCATTGCCGCCACACCACCGTCGAAAGCCAGGGCCATCGCCCGCTCCGCCGCTGCGGCCCGAAGGCGGGAGATGGCCGTCGTGGCCGCCACTCCACTGCCGGCCACTGTGGCCATCACCCGCTCCGCCACCGTGGCCCGAAGGCGGGAGGTGGTGGTCATGGCCGCCACCCTGTCGTCGGCCGCCGTGGCCGCCAGCCCACCGTTGATCGCCGGGGTCATCACCCGCTCCGCCACCGCCGCCCGAAGGTGTGAGGCGGAGGTGGATGCCCGCACGTGCGACAGCGACCTTGCGCGCTACACCGAGTTCCAGCGGGAGGAGGAGGAGCGCCTCGTCGAGCACGCAAAGAGTCTTACCGCCGTAGTGGCAGCGGCACACACCGCCTCAGAGGTGAGAAATCAGGAGATCTACAAGGAGAACCACCGCTTCGAGAGGGGTCGTCTGGAGCGGCAGAGGGCGTTCGAGGCGAGCGTCGCTGAAGCTGCATTAGCGGCAGGCACCGCATTGCGGTTGCCCAGCTCGTCGGTAGGCTCCTCCTCCGCCTCTTACTGAGCGCGCTCGGCAGAGGAGAGGCAGCCGGAAGTAGTATAAAGCCCCTCTGCAGTAGTAGTAGTATATAGGGGCTAATTTGTTCAGTTCATCTGACTATAGATGTGGTGGAACTGTACAACGTACTTAAAATTAGCTAGTATATATAGTTGAACTAGCTATTTCAGTACGTGGTTGGCAACAATTGGGAAAAAGTTTGGTCGGTTCAGCTGTCGAGTTGAACTGTTTGTATAAATTAAGAACGACTGCTTAATCTATGAATGAAATCTATGCTTAATTACTAATTTAAGTTGCAAAAATTAGATACTGCTAGTGATTTTTAGCTTCATATTTTGACAAATCGCAGTGTTACAAGGATTGATAAATCTTACCAAATTGTTTGTACGTGGTTCCACACGGGTCATCCAAAACAACCGTTTGCGTTGAAGGGATGAACAAATCCTGCGCTGCTCTCACTTTGCATACAGGTGTTCTATCTAAAACGTTTGCGATCAAGAGATGCAGAAATCCTGCTTGGCACATTTTCTCTTGGCTTCCTGGGGAAGCTATCGGTTTGCATACGGGTGTTCTAACTAAAACGTTTGCGATGAGTGTTTTATATTTAAAAAGCAAATTAAACTACGGCTTGGGCGCCATTAATGGAGAGGATGCGAGCAAGGCGGGTGGCCATGGAAGTCAAAGGGCTCGCTTCCCAATGAGCCTGCGCAGCGTATAGCTCGCACGCTTCCCGGTGAGCATGCGCACTCAAGGACGGCTTGCAAGCCTCTCGGTCAGCCTACGCACCGGACGGCGCTCGCATGCCTCCCGTTTAGTCAAGGTCAAGCAGCTGTCCGCACGACACCTCCTACAGCCATTAAAACCAAGATACGTGGTGTCACGTGAATGGTTAACAAAATTATGGATTTACTAGAATTTCAAAACCAGGCATCTCAATGTTTTGCCGGCAATCAACGGTGCCCTGGTGTTTGAAATTCATTCCCATTTCTTGCATGGGACCTAAGCATGCACCCAAGGACACATATTTGATTTTTCAACCAATTTATATGCACTGGAGCATGTGCATGTAGTTCAAATTTGAATTATGCACATAAATGCATTGAAAACTCAGCTAATGCATAAAAATGTCCAAAGGAACCCCGAAAAATCACAAAAAATCACACAACACTCCTGTTGTTCTATGTTGACACGAGAAAAAAATTGAAAGCAATAAGAGGCAATGGATATCGTTTCGTCCACAAAGGTGGGACGTTCCCTACCGAAAACCATCATGCTTGTTGTGAGAAGCTTCGATTTGTGAGAAGCATATACCCAAACCTGCCCCAAATGGGACAAAATTTGTACCACGGCATGTTGATGCTGCTCCATGATAGCATGCCAAGTTTCATGAATTTCAGACGAGTTTTGGATTTACTAGAATTTAAAAACCAGGCATCTCAATGTTTTGCCGGCAATCAACGGTGCCACGGTGTTTGAAATTCATTCCCATTTCTTGCATGGGACCTAAGCATGCACCCAAGGACACATATTTGATTTCTCAACCAATTTATATGCACTGGAGCATGTGCATGTAGTTCAAATTTGAATTATGCACATAAAAAGCATTGAAAACTCAGTTAATGCATAAAATGTCCAAACGAATCCTGAAAAATCAAAAAAATCACACAACACTCCTGTTGTTCTATTTTGACACGAGATTTTTTTTTGAAAGTAATAAGAGGCAATGGATATCGTTTCGTCCACAAAGGTGGGATGTTCCCTACTGAAAACCATCATGCTTGTTGTGAGAAGCTCCGGTTTGTGAGAAGCATATACCCAAACCTGCCCCAAATGGGACAAAATTTGTACCACGGTATGTTGATGCTGTTCTATGATAGCATGCCAAGTTTCATGAATTTGAGACGAGTTTTGGAATTACTAGAATTTAAAAACCATGCATCTCAATGTTTTGCTGGCAATCAACAGTGCCCCGGTGTTTGAAATTCATTCCCATTTCTTGCATGGGACCTAAGCATGCACCCAAGGACACAGATTTGATTTTTCAACCAATTTATATGCACTGGAGCATGTGCATGTAGTTCAAATTTGAATTATGCACATAAAATGCATTGAAAACTCAGTTAATGCATAAAAATGTCCAAACGAACCCCGAAAAATCACAAAAAATCACACAACACTCCTGTTGTTCTATGTTGCCACGAGAAAAAAAATTGAAAGCAATAAGAGGCAATGGATATCGTTTCGTCCCCAAAGGTGGGACGTTCCCTACCGAAAACCATCATCCTTGTTGTGAGAAGCTCCGGTTTGTGAGAAGCATATACCCAAACCTGCCCCAAAAGGGACAAAATTTATACCACGGCATGTGATGCCGCTCCATGATAGCACGCCAAGTTTCATGAATTTCACACGAGTTTTGGATTTACTAGAATTTAAAAACCAGGCATCTCAATGTTTTGCCGGCAATCAACGATGCCCCGGTGTTTGAAATTCATTCCCATTTCTTGCATGGGACCTAAGCATGCACCCAAGGACACAGATTTGATTTTTCAACCAGTTTATATGCACTGGAGCATGTGCATGTAGTTCAAATTTGAATTATGCACATAAAATGTATTGAAAACTCAGTTAATGCATAACAATGTCCAAACGAATCTCGAAAAATCACAAAAAATCACACAACACTCCTGTTGTTCTATGTTGACACGAGAAAAAAATTTGAAAGCAACAAGAGGCAATGGATATCGTTTCGTCCACAAAGGTGGGACGTTCCCTACCGAAAACCACCATGCTTGTTGTGAGAAGCTCTGGTTTGTGAGAAGCATATACCCAAACCTGCCCCAAATGGGACAAAATTTGTACCACGACATGTTGATGCCGCTCCATGATAGCATGCCAAGTTTCATGAATTTCAGACGAGTTTTGGATTTACTAGAATTTAAAAACCAGACATCTCAATGTTTTGCCGACAATCAACGGTGCCCTGGTGTTTGAAATTCATTCCCATTTCTTGCATGGGAGCTAAGCATGCACCCAAGGACATAGATTTGATTTTTCAACCAATTTATATGCACCGGAGCATGTGCATATAGTTTAATTCTGAATTATGCACATAAAAGCATTGAAAACTAAGTTAATGCATAAAAATGTCCAAACAAACCCCGAAAAATCACACAACACTCCTATTGTTCTATGTTGACACGAGAAAAAAATTTGAAAGCAATAAGAGGCAATGGATATCGTTTCGTCCACAAAGGTGGGACGTTCCCTACCGAAAACCATCATGCTTGTTGTGAGAAGCTCTGGTTTGTGAGAAGCATATACCCAAACCTGCCCCAAATGGGACAAAATTTGTACCACGGCATGTTGATGCCGCTCCATGATAGCATGCCAAGTTTCATGAATTTCAGACGAGTTTTGGATTTACTAGAATTTAAAAACCAGACATCTCAATGTTTTGCCAGCAATCAACGGTGCCCTGGTGTTTGAAATTCATTGCCATTTCTTGCATGGGACATAAGCATGCACCCAAGGACACATATTTGTTTTTTCAACCAATTTATATGCACTGGAGCATGTGCATGTAGTTCAAATTTGAATTATGCACATAAAATGCTTTGAAAACTCAGTTAATGCGTAAAAATGTCCAAACAAACCGCGAAAAATCACAAAAAATCAGACAACACTCCTGTTGTTCTATGTTGACACGAGAAAAAAAATTGAAAGCAATAAGTGGCAATGGATATCGTTTCGTCCACAAAGGTGGGACGTTCCCTATCGAAAACCATCATGCTTGTTGTGAGAAGCTCCGGTTTGTGAGAAGCATATAACCAAACCTGCCCCAAATGGGACAAAATTTGTACCACGGCATGTTGATGCCGCTCCATGATAGCATGCCAAGTTTCATGAATTTCAGACGAGTTTTGGATTTACTAGAATTTAAAAACCAGGCATCTCAATGTTTTGCCGGCAATCAACGGTGCCCCGGTGTTTGAAATTCATTCCCATTTCTTGCATGGGACCTAAGCATGCACCCAAGGACACAGATTTGATTTTTCAACCAATTTATATGCACTGGAGCATGTGCATGTAGTTCAAATTTGAATTATGCACATAAAATGCATTGAAAACTCAGTTAATGCATAAAAATGTCCAAACGAACCCCAAAAAATCACAAAAAATCACACAACACTCCTGTTGTTCTATGTTGACACGAGAAAAAAATTTGAAAGCAATAAGAGGCAATGGATATCGTTTCGTCCCCAAAGGTGGGATGTTCCCTACCGAAAACCATCATGCTTGTTGTGAGAAGCTCCGGTTTGTGAGAAGCATATACCCAAACCTGCCCCAAATGGGACAAAATTTGTACCACGGCATGTTGATGCCGCTCCATGATAGCATGCCAAGTTTCACGAATTTCAGACGAGTTTTGGATTTACTAGAATTTAAAAACCAGGCATCTCAATGTTTTGCCGGCAATCAACGGTGCCCTGGTGTTTGAGATTCATTCCCATTTCTTGCATGGGACCTAAGCATGCACCCAAGGACACGGATTTGATTTTTCAACCAATTTATATGCACTGGAGCATGTGCATGTAGTTCAAATTTGAATTGTTCACCTGAAATGGCTAGAAAACCAATTTAATGTATAAAATGTTCAAACGAACCCTGAATAATTCCAATTCTTTTACGACACAGATATAGTTGCATGTTCACTCCAGATAAAAGGTCTAGCAATTTAAACACCGTCCATTGCCGCTGTGACCCCATTATGTAATTCAAATCAAGATGAAAAATCAAGTAGATCGCACACAGTTTATTATCAGCAACCGTGTGAGATGTAGTACAAAATATCTTGGAGCACTGTATGTGTATAGTACGCCTATGGCTTACGCGAGAAGGTGCGTCGGCTACAGTCCATAGCCGGCGTCTCAATCACACCAGCTCGCTCCCCAAATATCATTTCATTATTCAATCGTCACCGGTGAAAGATGGGCACGTGGACCCGCATCGTGAGGGCAACTTCAGTGGCCCACTCTAGCGAGAGCGCGGCCGCAGCCGCCATGCGCGTGCTAACAAGGTGCATGAGCACGGCTGCAATCTGCGACCGGGCGGCAAAGGAAGCCCAAACGACCGCTGTTGCTTCTCAGGTGGCGGCAGCAAAATCTGCCTCGGGGATAGCAACTGGCGAGAGCGGCACATCAGCTGTTTGTTCCGCAGCGGCGGCCGTAGCCCTGATGGAGGCCGCCCACGCCCAGCTCCTGGCGGTCACTGCACAAATCGAATGAAGCTTCTCCAACAACGGTCGGCAACCCACAACCGAAGAGATGGCAATCGCCGAGAGCATTCGAGCAGCCGTCCGTTCCTCCGCCGCATACCTTGCGACGACGGAGCCCGTCCAAGCCCATATCGCGTTCGCCCACGCCCATCTCGTGGCGGCCTTTTCCAAAGAGATGGCGGACGCGGATGGCGAGATGCTTGCCGAGTATCGTGCGATGGATGCCATGGAGCCCCTTCCCCAGGAGACCGTTGGTCGTGACCTGGACATGGAGGCGGCGGCGGAGATCGATGAGCACCAGCCCTAGTAGTACTCTTTGTTTTGTTTAATTAAGAGCGCCGGTCTTTAATTTGTTAGAGTAATGTTTAGGTCAGCTAGCTCTGTTTAATTGCTGAACTTGCTCGATTAAGAAGTGTGGGTGTGCTGTAGTCTCCTTTGTGTACCCAAATTATGCAATGATGTGGATGACCACTGTAACCATGGAAATTCGAACCAAAACTTTTGACGTTCAAACTCATCACACACGGGTGAAGCTATCTGAACCGTTTGTGATGTTCACATATCGTACACAGTTCTGAATAAGGGACCGTGTCTGATGACACTTTGCGCGCCAGTTTTTTCGCTGAAGCGATTCCAAGTTTCGGCTTCCGCGGAAATATCTACCCTCCCCGCCCCCTCCCCTTTACCAAAAGCCACATTTCCCCTCTTTCCGCCTTCCTTTCCAAGTTGAAACCTTCACTCCTTGCTTGCAGCGCCGCCTCCTCGTCAGCGACCCTCCTTCATGCTGCTCGGCCTCGTCTATCCAAGCAGGTAATCCACACCCGACCCCCATCCTCCTCCTCCTTCCACATCCCACATGCCCCGATCGCTGGCGCGAGCGCGGCACCTTCCACCCAAATCACAGACCCCTCCACCAAATAAGCGCCGCCCTAAGCCATGGTGCACGAAGTATAGCCATGATCTCAAGGAGCACTTGGCAGCGGAGAAGCAAATCACGGCTGCACGCGCGGATGAGGTCGCGATGGCTGTCATTCGTGCCGACCCCCAGATCTTGGAGGAGCACCTTGCCATTTGCTAGCTACGCCGGTTAAGCATGCTCGGTTTACCCGTTGCGTGTGCTGCTCCTGCCTTTCCTTCACAAATTCTAGTGAATTGTGCTATCTAATTTTACCATGCAATCTGTTGCTCTAGTGTATATGTTCTATATGTCGTGCAGTGTGGTGCTCACTTATTAACTGTTTTGTTAATTAGTTGTCGTCTTCAGTTAACTGTTTGGTTCAATTCTGCAAATGTGATGTTCAATTCTTCAGGCTGCAATTTTGTATTGTCTTCCATGTGAGAAATAAATCGAATTTATCTTTACAAAATACATGAGAAACGAATACAATTGCTATATTTCCAAGTTGTCAAGCATGCTTGGTTTGGTTATACATTGTGCAATGTGTAGTTAACGTTTGGTTCATTTGTGTTGTGGTGTTTAGTTAACTGTTTGGTTATATTCTGCAATGCGATGTTCAATAGTTGTGGGTGCATTCTGTTATTGTATACCATGTGAGGAATAAACATAATTTGGCTATAGTAAATACATGACAAACAAATACAATTGCTACAATTGGCTGTAGTTAACTGTTTGGTTAACTGTCTGATCTTCTATTAGGAGTATGTTATATTGTGCAATGTGGTGCTCAGTTAATGTTTGGTTCATTTGTTATGATGTTTAGTTAACTGCTTGGTTCAATTCTGCAATGCGATGTCCAATTGTCGTGGGTAGAATTTTGTATTGTTATGCATTTGAGGAATAAATCGAATTTGGCTGCACTTAATACGTGAGAAACATATACAAGTGCTATATTTCCTAGTTCTTAATCATGCTTGGTTTGGATAAATGGGTTTTCCGTGTGACTTGAATTAATCTGATGAATCTGCAATGTGCTTATTTTTCATCAACATATTTTACTGATAGCATGCAAACCCTTACTTAACCTGATGACTAACTACCTTATATGTGTTGCAGGAAAACAATGGGAAGCACCGAGGTTTACAATCAAGGTTAGCACGTGCATGGTCCGTTCTCTAATAGCACATTATTGTGCAATTGCAGGAACCATTCTAATATTTTGGTTTTTAACAATTTGGTCTTGCACATGTAGGTCCTGCTTTCAGAGGTTTTGACCCACTGTTCGACTCTTTTTACATATGGGAAAATGAGTTGTCCATGAATATGATTCAAATCAAGAAACTCAGAAAGATTGTTAGGATAAAGAAATTAGCGACAAAAAACAACAAGATCTTTGTCCGCACAATGAAGAAGACATCAGTTCACTACAAGATGGTACTAACTATTATACCCTGCCTTTTTTTTTTCTTTGCCCCATTTTCAATATAGAGAAGATATTTATGCACATCCTTGTTTTCAGGCCTTTCCAAAGCAGTTCACTGATGATTACCTCTCAAACCACCTCTATGGTCAGGAGGCGAGGAAGGTTTTCATACAACACCCACGGTTCAATATTGAAGTGTTCCTGAAGAGGACGAAGGACGGACGGTCAATCATCCACAGGCACTGGCCTAAAGTTGCAAAGACCTTCAACATGAATGAAGGCTCAATATTTGCCTTCCACTTCAGCAATTTTCCAGATGAGATGTATCTGTCTATATACCGTCTATGATGCTAATTTCGAAAGGTTCTACATGTTTCATGTGGAACTTGGTGCTGGTGCAGTTGTGTAATGGGGTAGCTGAGTGCTGAAGCTATATCATGTTGTACTCTGATGTATTTCAATGATGAAATTCTGCTTCCTTAATATGGAAATGAAATATATTGTGTGCTTAATATGAATGTCAATTAGGTTAATAAATGGATTATTAATAATAGGGCAATTAGCCTGCTAATGGCGAATTAGCCTACTAATTGGGTTTTGCTATTGCAAATGGTTATTACAAAAATACCGTGGGCGATGACCTCAGGCAACGCACACAGTTTATAGGAATAAACCGTGTTGGATCAATGAACAATCACACACGACTTTCTCTTGAAAACTGTCTGCGTTAGGCCACCTTGCGCAAATGTTTACTACATAAAAACTATGTGTGATGGACAGCCTTTGCCACACAGTTTCTTCTATGGACCGTGTGTGATACATTCAATAATGCAAACGATTTAATGGGAAAAATTGTGTGTGATGTACCTGTGAACAGAAACGTTTTCCTTGGAGCGACTGTGTGGGATGTACATACGAACGGAAACGTTTAGCAGGGACTGACTGTGTGGGATGTACTTGCGATCGGAAACAATTTCGCCGTATAATTGTATTTTTTTTAGCTCTACTGTACATATTTCTGTATTTGAGCGCTCGCCGGTCGCACACGACCGCATTTTGCTGAGCGTGTGTGCCAGGAGGGCATATCCCCGATGGTTTCTGGGTCGTGAGGGAAGGACCCCCTATCGCCCACACTCACTTGGAGACGGTTCCAAATGTCGTCGCGGAAGGGGGTTAAAAACCATTTGTTTAGGACCGACGCGCACCAGTGTTCTTCTAGGTTACCGGGCTTATAGAAGACGCCGGTTTTGTTCAGTTTCTCAATCATCCTCTGCAAGAAAACATTAATTGAGCTTAGTTCTTCAATACAGTCATGGACATTAAAGTGACGTGTTGAAGTGTTACCTATTGCAGTGCAGTCCGTTCGAGTGGACCAAAGGGTCTCTCCGGAAGACCCTTTTTTCCTGTATCCTTCAAACATGCCCAAATTTTTTGTATGGCCTTGTATCCATATGAGAATCATGCTTGCCAATTTTTGGTGCATTTTGGGACTGTTTGCATTTTCTACGGTTTTTGCCGCCGACAACACTGTTATTAATCAAAATGATTTCGTACTAACTTTTCTAAAATAATTTACGATTTCCCCCCTTCTAATTTCGTTTTTTCCTCTTCCTTTCTTCCTCTCTTCTTTTCTTTTCTTTTATATCATTTTTATTTTTCTTTCAATTTTCCCGGCAAACTTTAAAATTTTAATTTCTTTTGGCTAACTTTTATTTTATAAAATGATTCAAAATTCAAAAACATTTTCAGAATATTTCATAATAATTTTCATCTAAAATTTAGTCGAACATAAGGATAGTTCATTAAACCTTATGACAAACGGTTCATTTTACATTCGAACATAACAAAAATTAATTAAACATAAGAGGACCTAATCTAAACCTAATCTACTCATCGTCGGAGGCGGCGAGGTCCACGATCTCGCCCGCACCGCCGTCACCAACATCATCGTCGTTGCTCTTGACGGCATCGTCCCAGTCGACGCCATCGTCCTTCACCGGAGCCATAGCCGGCGCCTGCTCCGCACCCATAGCCACCACTGCATCCAACGCCGCCTGCACATCAGCGGCCTCTGCTGCCGCCGCCATAGCCGCCGCGGCGTCCAATGCCGCCTGCAAATCGGCAGCCTCTCTGGCCGCCGCGGCCGCCGCCTTTGCCTACGACGCCCGTAGGGCGATGAGCTAGCCGGGGTAGTCGTCGGGGTCCCCGTCCTTGCGCAGCGCGAACTTCTCCGGCCAGATCTCGATGGCGGGAGGGGCGGCGGGCCCGGCGAGCGCGGGTACCGGACGGTGAAGGGAGCTTGGGGACGGCGTGGCCGCCGGAGGGCGACGGCAGGGCCGGCACGGGGCAGACGACGAGCCGCTCGTCTCCGACACCCGTCGGAGCTGGCCGACGATCTTCCAGAAGTCCTCCCCCCTCCAAAACCTATTATAGCTGTCGATATTCCAGCGGCCGCCCTCATGCCGGTGTGGCTCATCCGGCGTCGTGCCGGGCCCCCTCGTCGGGTACCCATTAGCGGTGATGCGGAAGATTTGCGGTAGACGGCAGCCCGACGGCACAATCCGCCCGAGCCAGATGAGCTCGTCGGTGTCCGGCATGCCCAGGCTCATCGGCCACGAGCTGCCATGGCCGTCAGTGCCACCGGTGCCGCCGGATGCCATGGCTACCGCCGAGAAGGAAATGCGTCGTCGGTGGAGTGAGGGCGCGTCTGGTGGATGGCGTCGGTGGGTGAGGTGAGTCGGGGTGGGGGAGGCATACGAGAGTGGTGGTGTTTTAAGGACGGGCGGGGCGGCGGGTAGGTAACTGACGCACCGGCTTAACGCCGGCCTTAATGGCGC
Source organism: Aegilops tauschii subsp. strangulata (assembly GCF_002575655.3). NCBI lineage: Eukaryota > Viridiplantae > Streptophyta > Magnoliopsida > Poales > Poaceae > Aegilops > Aegilops tauschii. The sequence goes on along the minus strand of NC_053041.3, from coordinate 552,475,240 downwards.
ATCGGGGGCGGCGGCTAGTCGCCTCAGGAACCGTCCCTTGACCGACGCCACGACGGCATGCAACAACCGTCCCTTGACCGATCGCGTCGTGTTTTTTATTTCCTTTTTCTTTTGAGCACGATTGGACGTCGTCGTACGTAGACGGCCTGACACGGCACGTAGACGGGCTGACGCGTGTACGGATAGTCGCCGTACAGGACCCGACGCGGGTACATCCCCGTCGCGCGGGCGGCGGCTTTTTTGTGATGAGACGATCCTATCCTTTTTAACGAAGGGGTACGGAGCGATCTCAACCGTTGTTGTATTTAGGGGGTTGTATCGAAGAAGAAGTGTTGTTTAAAAGTTTATGTCAGTTCATGTTAAATGTGCAGTATTCGGTACTTGAGTTTAACATGCACAACGAATTCATGTGTTTTTAGTTAAGAATGTTCATGTTTAAAATTTTAGAGCACCGTTTTTAGGGCTACTGAAAAAGCAACAACCTTTTTCGTGTCTTAAAACTCTCGCTCGACACCTAAAACTCGTTTTGGGCCATCAAATTATAGAGCCTCTATTGGAGATGCTTTTACTGCAACACCCCCGTGTCATTACCTACAAATCTGCAGCGTAGAAAGAAACTCTGTTGCCAACGATTTACTGTAGACAAGTGTAGTTAATCCGGAAGCATGTTTGATTTTGTTTCCCCTGAAATACATACTCCTAGACATGATAGCATGTGGAAAGAAAAGTCTCCTTCCTCCTCCCGTTTGCACCGCCACCAATCCGCCCCACCTCCGATGGCCTTTGGGCTATGGAGGATCTCGCCCCCCCCCCCCCCCCCCCCCCCCCCCGACGGGAGGGACCCCGTTCTCGTTTCTGTTAGGTTGAACATCTTGGTTGGGGCTGTGTGGCGGTGGCAATGTCCCTTAGTAGAAACAATGTCTCCCACTTCCTATCCCAGTCAAGGTGGTGTGAATATCATTGTCGGAGGATGTATGGAGGTGTGTCTCCGTCAGATCTTATGGGATTCGATCGGTGCTGGTCTTTGGTGGATCTATTTGGATCCAGTCTTTGTTCGTCTTCATTCGTGTACTTTAATCTTTCCGGTCTAGAACTCTCTCCATCGGCGATGGTTGCTGCTGTGGTGTGCTGATCCTTTGGGGCTTTAGCACGACTTCCCGACTATCTACCACAACAAGGTTGTCCGGCTCCGATGAGGGAGTCACGATGACGGCGGCGCGCCTTCAGCAGTGCTTGTAGTCGTCGTTAGGTGGTCCATAGACATGATTGTAATTTTTATTACCTCTTGTGTTATCTGTACTGCCATGATTGATGAGTAGATTGAAAATTTCTCTTAAAAATAACCCAAATTCGAAAAAGTGCAGCTGTGCTCGTTGGGCGTCCCGAGCACAACCCTCGCGCGCCGTCCGATCTGGATCGCGACGCGCAGGTGCTGCCTGGTTGGGTCGGGGGCACGTCTCAGGTTTCGGCCTGTCGGCCCGGCTCGTTCGACACGCGACTAGTCCATCCCCACCCTCGTAGCCACGTCGCACGTCACCATTCCCACGCCCACCGCCCTCCCCTGACTCCAGCGCAGAGGAACGGCTCCTCCCATTTTCAAAACTGCCGCCTCTCTGTGTCTTCGCTCTCCCCCCCGCGACGAAATCCGGCGGTTCCTTCTGCATATCCTTCGTCCCCCCCCCCCCCCCCCCCCCCCCCCCCCCCCCCCGTCCTAGCTCTGCTTCCCATATATGCATCTTGCTGTACATTTTAGCCCCAGCTCTGCTTTCCATCTATGCATCTGGCTGTACATTTGCCCCGTGCTAGGATAGCATCGGATGCGCTCGAATTTGGTTGGGGGTGCGAGACGACTCGCCCCGTTGCTAGGATAGCCCTGGATGCGCTTGATTTTGGTTGGGGTGCGAGACGACTCGCCCCATTGATGCTTGAGGAAGGGTGGAGGAACTCGATTTTCGGGCATGTGTGCGTGCACGCTTTAACCCACCATGGGAGGTTCTAGATGCGCGAGAAATCGATTTTGGTAAGGCGATTTTGCAGTAGTTTTTTGGTCAGGGGTTCCTCTTACTCTGTTGCCTGCTGAATTCGTTATGTTTTTGGGGGAAAACTTTGCGTAATAGCCGTTATTCGGGTTAGTTGCCTAGCAGTTGTATCCCTAGTTGCCTGTCAACTGAATTGTTTTTGCCCAACTGATGTACTCCCTCCGTCTCAAAATTCTTGTCTTAAATTTGTCTAGATACGGATGTATCAAATACTAAAACGTGACTTGATACATCCGTATGTAGACAAATCTAAGACAAGAATTTTGGGACGGAGGGAGTACATCATAGTTTGCCTAACAGTTGTCTCCCTAGTTGCCTGTCAACTGGATGGTGTTTGCCCAACTGATGTACAACATAGTTGCCCAATAATTGTCTCACTAGTTTCCTGTTAACTAGATGGTGTTTGCCCAACTGATGTACTTCACAGTTTGCGTAACTGTTTGTCTCCCTAGTTGCTTGTCAACTCAATGATGTTTGCCCAACCGATACACAGCAATTTTGGATGTGTATTTTTCAAGGGGAAAGAACAAATAGTCATACCTGGTGGACAACAATTTTGTGCATATGACTATTTTTTGAGTCCATTATACAGCTTCGCGACAATGGTCACCCCTGATATAGCCTTGCTGAGTATGTTCTTCTCCATATACACATGTTTGATAAAAAAAATCGCCTAATAGTTGTCTATTAGTTGCCTTTTTATTTTTGCATGGTGTTTGCCTAACTAGAAGGTCACCAACCTGCATGTGTTTTTCTTGTCACACATTGTATAATAGATGTCCTTAATAGATTTTGCCTGTTTTTTTCATTGTTTTTGGTTAATGTAGAGGATGCACTTGCCTGTGCATTAGTTTAACTGCTCACATGTGTCCTTGTGCATTAGTTGAAGTGGAATTAGCTTTGTAGATACTTTTTTGTGTATGATAGTTCAAGTGGAAGCAGCTGCTCATTTTCTGATTAGTTAACTGTTCAAACTCACGTGTTTATGTATATGTATTTTTTGCCCATGGTTTTTAATAATGACTTTTTTCTGGCATATACCAGGAACAATGGATGGCAGCAGTAAGGAAATGCAGGAAGACCGCCTTCCAGTCAACCCTGATGCCGATCCTTCTAATGTTACTGCAGATAATGAAACAGAGGTGCGTGGGGATAATTCTTAGAAATTCTTCTTCTTCTTTTTTTCGTGCTGCATTTAATGGGCAGCATTTCTATATGCTGTTTTTTGTTGGTTCTTTCACATCTGTAGGCTCGTAGTACTGCCCCCACAACCACAATTGGGTACAAGCGTCGAAGAATGTCAAAAGCGATCATTGCTCGTGGCCCCCCGTCCATCAGATATTGATAGCAACGAGGATGTATCTAGAGATGCTGACAAGGACCCTGAATTTGACAAAGATAACGAGCGTGAACCTGACAAAGATATTGAGGATCATCCAAGAAAAGCAAAGCGCCAAAAGTCTTCAGGAAATGAGGTAATGCAATTTTTTGCTTAGATTTCCTTTTTTTTTGCCCATCTAATGTGTATGATTTGCCAAACTACATACATGTGTTGCCTCAAATCTTTTTTAACAGGGGGTTCCCGATGTTTTATGTTTTTGTTTCTGTAGGGTTTTAGGAATAGAGGATCGCCTGCAAGGCTGTATAAACTAAACAAATCTCTTATATCTGACCAAAAGGGTGTCATCATTGACAAAGAGTTCGGGGGTTTGTTGGACCTCGCATCCACTACAATGGATGCAGATCTCAGCCAATGGATTATGAAGCACTACGACCCCGAAAAGTCCCAAATTGTTATACCAGAGAGGGGGGAGATCCTGGTAGATGCAACGAGCTTTCATAGAATATGGGGGTTGCCAAACAGGGGCAGAAAGGTCTGTTTGGAGAATCGTCCTGACATCACAAAGGCCATTTATAGCATCTAGAACATTACATCCAAGAACTCACCAGCCCTCACAGCATGGTGTAAGATGATTGTAGATATGCGCGAAGCTCATGACGACAATTTCCTCCGTGCTTGGCTAGCAGTCGCTTTTTCTTGCTTTCTTGCACCATCAAGAAGTCTAAACATCTCTCCAAAAAGCTTCCCTGCTGTTATGGATGTCAATGGTATAACAGAGACAAATGTTTGTAAGTTTGTTGTTGATCAGTTAAAGGTAGTGTTCACAGTAGCAGTTCTCAAGAAGAATGTTGTATGCTGTTGTGTTATCCATCTTGTAGTAAGTGCAGACAATCTTAACATTGGTTCTATCTTCTTATTTCTTGTTTCCTTTTCTGTTGGAAAATCATCTGTTTTATTTTACTCCCGTGTAGCTGTTGTATCTGGACTCACTTGATGTGGATGAACCTATCCCAAGCTTGACACCAAGAGTTTCTGTTTGGAACTCAGATTTAATCGCAAAAGTCGTGAAGAAGGATAAGAAGGGCCCGGGTCAATACGGAAAACTACGTGTAAGTTTTTTTCTCTTTCCTCTTTTTATGTTCACCTTGTGTTTTATTAGGACACACATACCTCTTTTCTCCGTGGACTACTATTGAAGTACAATATACAACAATGACAGAAAAATAGGCAATTCATGTATTTAAATCTGGCAAGTCTTATAATTTTGGTAAAGCAATTTTTTAGTTTTCTCCAGACAAGCATGCCATTTTTTAGTTTTTTGTGATGAACAGAATATGTTTTCTGGAGGGAAATGCAGTGGGTGTGTGACTCAATTTTTATGCTACTAATTCAGCTCAACTCTTAGGTGGAAAATTGCCTATTTTTTCAGCATGAAGTTATATACTATGCCGTACTGTTTTTTTTCACAAATGGATCTTATGTGCTCACACTTTTTTATTCTTTTTTCTCTACCAACAAATGCAATCAGCTTAAGACCGAGTTTTCCCGATGTGCGGACGATAGTTTGTTCGGAAGCATGGATCACATCACAAAATTTGTTGCAGCAAGATTACCCGAGTCATATAATAAAGAAGTAAGTAATTTATTAGCTTTTGTTTTCTCATTTATTTGTTAGCACCAAGTCATTATGGCATTTTTTCCTTGTGTTTGTTTTTCTCAAGCTAACTAGTCCCATGGCAATTTTTAACATGTCTGTAAGCAACTTGCTTCTTTAGGGTAGGCAACTTCAGTTTTTAAATCATTTTTATCATGTTCCAGATTCTCAATTCCTCCCTAGACATTTTTATTGTGTGCAATTTTTAACATGTTTGTAAGCAACTTCCTACTTTAGGCTAGGCAACTTCAGTTTTAAAATCATATTTAACATGTTCCAGATTCCCAATTCCTCCCTAGACATTTTTATTGTGTGCAATTCTTAACATGTCTGTAAGCAACTTCCTACTTTAGGGTCGGCAACTTCAGTTTTAAAATCATATTTAACATGCTCCAGATTCCCAATTCAAATGTGCTACATTAGGCAAACTCATTTTATCTATGTATATTTTCCTCACGCAGTTATTTAGGCAACTTTCATTTTTTTCCTTGTAAAGAAACTCATTCAATTTTTTCAATTTGCATTTACTTTTTCTCTCTCTTTGTTTTAAGCAACATGTATTCATCTGAGTGTTCTTTACACAAATTAATACAATTGTGTTTTAGGCAACTTCACATACAACTCTGTTGTCAGCATTTTTCTAGAGTTGCTTAGAGTATGCTTTTTTTACTAAGCTTTACCTGATCTTTTTGTTATATGTTCTGACCACTTTTTTCTTTTCTTGTTTTACAGAAGCAAAAGAAGGTATCAATCATGGTACATGAAATGTGTTCCAAAATATCGCACTCAGTTGGAAAGCTTGTGTACAATATTGGCAGGATCGATGATATTGAAGCTGGGACAAGCACGACAGAACCTAGTAAGATGGGAACAAGCAGGCAACGTTCAAAGAAAAGAAGTAAACAATTGGGCAGTGACAGCGAAAGCTTATTAAGTGAAGAAGGCAGCGACAACTTACCTAGTGAAGAAGAGTCATACATGTCGGACATCGATGATAATGACAAAGATGGAGATGAATCTGATGAAGCACATGATGATGATGGAGAAAAGAGCGACAACGGCAGAGATGGGGACTTGGACGACGATGATGGTGATGAATTGAGGAGGGAAGATGCTGGGCATAACCCTAACGAGCTGGAAGAACAAGGTGAGAGGGAGGAAGCACGTATTGCTGAAATGGAACAAGAGGATCAAGCAACCCGTGATGGCAGCGCTAGCAAGGATGGGGAAACATAACCAGTTGACACAGTGACAAGTACAGTAGTGGGCAAAGCACAGCAAACAGTCGAGCAAGAGGGAGATGTCGAGGATGAAGAGAAAGATAGCGATGAAAATGAAGAAGATGAAGTTAGTACATAAGATGATGAGGATGAAGAAGAAGAAGATGATGATGTGGAAAAAGGCGGTGACAAGGAAGAAGACAAGGATGGGGATGGGAAGGGGGATGGAAAGGATGATGAGGATAGGAGTGGAGGTAATAGCAGTGGCCACGTCGATGGTGGTGGGAACAGCAGGAATGAGGATGGAGCTGCTGGTTACTTGGACAGTGATGACGATGAAGAGTGTACACTGCAGTTTTTGGTTCAAAAGAAGGACAGTAAACCTAAGGAGCTTGATGAATTTGGCTCGGTTAATATCAGAGACATAGTGATGATGGAGCGGGAACATTTTTCCCCACGCATACCATTGTATGAAGCAAAAGAATGCACTGATGAGGCACCAGCTACATGGGAAACAAAGAGGGTTTTCAGAAGCTATTGATGGGATTAGAGTTGAAGGAATTCCCCCCAATGGACGTGACGGAAATATGTCCAAAACACATGCGCAAGAGGCTGATGAAAGAAATGGGTGCAGAACATAACTTGGGTGGAAAACCAGAAGAAATTGCAGAGAGGGAACTACCACCCATCCCACCGAAGAAGAAAAAGACTGTCAGCTTCATCTTGCAGCCAACAGTAGTGACAACAACAGCAGAGGAGCTACATGAAAGGCGTTCAAAAAATGCACAGCAAGTGCAGGTTCCCAAGGAAAGGCAGTCAGCTATTAAGAAATCTGGGCAAATACAACATCAAAACCAGGCAACTGCTGTACAGAAACAGGCAACTTGTGCTTTTTTGAAGCCCCAGGTGGAAGTAAATAAAATATCAAGCACTACAAGAGCACCAAAAGGATTCCAAGGTGACAATGTTACATCAACTTTCACACAAAGTCTGGCAACTCAGCCCAAGGAGGAAGCAAGTTGCAAAAACTCAGTGCAAATCTTTCAATGGGGAACCTAGGCTCCATCAAACAAGCACTAGTTAGAGTTTCACCACAAACAGGAGCGAACACAGCTATTCAAAGTTGTAGGCAACCTCTGGTTGAGCTAAATTGTCAAGCACAAAAGCTCCCTTGCATTAGTGCGCCGCAATCGACAAATGTCCCCAATGTTGCCAAAGAGCGTAAGATGAAAGGAGTAGCACAGGGTCCATTATTAGATGCAGGTCTGGGCAAGGATCAAGAAAACATTTGCCCCTTGACATCCACCGCTGTTACAGGTGACACAACTTGCTTTGATCATCACTCATCAAAGTTACCTGAATCACTGAGCAAGTTGCCTGCAAAGCCAACTTCAATTGCCCAGAGTGCCCAAACAGTGAGTCCCAAGGAAAAAAACCATTTTTTGTGATGGTAACAAAGAAAACCGTCCGCCACTGCAATTCAAGGGGAGCACAAAGAATAACCTAGAAATAAATGTTCTGGAAATCAGTGATCTCATAGCAAGATTTGCCCCTCCAAGTAAAAAACCTGTTGAAAGCTCAAGCAGCATGTCACCCATTTTCATTCAAGCACAGATGGATCGACCACAGATTCACCAAAGCAAAAGCGCATCATCAAGCAGTTATGTTGATGAGTATTGCCCGGCCCCATCTTTCTCAATTGGCTTAGATGAAATTTTCAATCCGAAAACTACAGTTGAGGGTGCGCAGGGAGGTGATGGGCCAAGCAGTATCGCAGCACGTGAGTACATACAAATTCTCGACGACAGTGATGATTTGGAATTTGTAGCCGGTAATGAAGCATGTGAAGTGTTCACACTAGAAAAAACTTCTAACCAAGGAGAAGAAGGATCAGGTAGCAAGTTTTATAGCAGCAACAGCTCTGGAGAGCCTGTCCTAAATAAATTTGAAAGAAGGATAATCAAGCCAACTCCTTGCATGAGGTCACCATTCATACACTACAACGAGAAAAATTCATTTAAATGCAGAGCTGATGTCAACCGGTTGTATGCATCGGCTATTTTGCATGGGAGGTTAAATGAAGAAGAGTCACCTGATGTAGATACCAGGTAAAACAATTTCCAAGCATTTTTTACATTTATGTCAGGCAACATATGTAATGTCATGTAGGCATATCATACACCAACAACAGGCAATTTTTATGAAAAAGTTCAATAGAGCAACAAGTTGATTCAAAACCACTTTTTTGTTTTCGATTTTATGAGCATCATGTCAGCATGACATTCTTGTTTTCTTCTCATTTTCAAATGCAGCCTAAAGGTAATTGACTATGGCAAGTACTTTGTAACTGTGAGGGAGTTTGCTAACGCAATGAAAATGGAAGGGTTCCTGTTGTCCCATGTAGTTGAAATTTGGATATAGTCCATCATGATGAACTTGCCACCAGATTCAATGAAGGTGGTGATGCCCTTGAGATTCTCGGTAAGAAAACGGTAGTTATATTAGGTTTTTCAATGTTTTGCTTTTTTTCTTCGTGCTGTTTTTATAGACGCATCTTCCCTTTTTCTTTTGCCTTTTCAGATAATGTTGCAGCATATGTCATTAGATGACCAAGAGCTTGCTTCAAGATTCAACAAATCCAACCGGCTGGATCGTAAAGATATGGTCAGCCAAACTGTTGCTTATTGTTCATATAATTTTTTTCTAGTTATAAATGCATGGACCAAGTGTGTAAACAACCACATAGCATGCAAGAAGTTGCTCACACAAATGTTTATACTTGCCTGAGTAGCAACATAAGTTGCTTATGGTATTACCACACACCTCCCCCACCCCCCAGTTTAACATCCCATGTGTTTCAAGTTGCTCAAATGACTGTACTAATTTGCCAGAGAGTAATATAACAAGTTGCTCAAATGTTTTATACAATTGTATAAGTTGCCGAGATTCATAACACGTCTTTCTGTGCTATATAATAACTTTTTTCTTTGCCTCCTATTCTTTTTTTACAGATCATGTTCCCTGTCATAGAGAACATTGACAAAACCAATCCAATCACAGGAAATCATTATTGGGTTTTTAACTTGAATATACGAGATCGAAAGTTCGAGGTGCTTGATTCGTGGAGGACACTTGCTAACAAGACCCTAGACGGTTGCGCAAGGTCTATTGTCGCAAGTGTTAGAGCTCTCTGAAATAAACACTACCCTAAGTCTCACATTTCCATGGACGATTTTAAACTTGTCAACATTGATGTCCCAAAGCAAAACAATGAGTAAGCAACCAGAACACCCAAACCGCTAGATTTTTTACACGATCTTTTTTGTTTGATATGTTCTCTTTATTTTTGTTTATTTTCTCACTATATTTATATTACGTACAAGAAACTATGCAACCAATAACATACTGTTTTTTCCTTCCGTTTGCTGTACAGGTTTGACTGTGGGGTTTTCGTGCTTACACTCACAAGTGGTTGGGAGGCAAGGACTGTTCCAAGATTCACCCATAATGACATTCCAAACATCAGGAAGCAACTAACAAGCAATTGGGTCAACACCGATTACAACAAGGCCCCTTGGAAAGACATCTTGAATCTGCACTAGGTTAGTTTTTATCACCAAACTAGCACGACTTTTTCAAAAAGCACAAACTTACTTGCATTTTTTCTATGATTATACTTTCAACAATACTTCAACTAGTTGCCTGACACAATATTGCAACTTGCAAGAATATGCAACAGAAGTTGCATGCATAGTAAAAGTAATGCAATAGTCCATGCCTGCAAGACAAGATCTCTGTTTAACATGGTTCAATCAAATTACAACGCTGTATGCTAAAATTCAAAAGCTTTCTGGATCATGGATAGTTTTTGGTACGCTAAAATTCAAAGCCATGGTGCTCCTCAAATCTCTAACTTTGCAAGCAACATCTCCACCTTCTCTCATTCTCCAGGGTGTTCTTTTTCACACCAATCTTGCTGGGCAGAGCGCCAAATTGTGGTCAACATAACTACAATAACTGCATTTGTTCTTTTTTTTCGGGTGCAGTTCAAGTGCTGCTTGAATCCTCTTAGTTTTCGCCCTTCCCTTGGTTGTCGACTTTGGTGGGTCTCTAGGGATAGGTGGGTCAGGTGTTGGAGTAGGATATCCAAGGTGTTATTCAACCCTAGAAGCACCTGCATGACCACCAGTAGGTATTGAAGTAGAAGACAATAGTGGGCCTCCACTCTTTTGCTGCTATGTAAGAGTAGGTTGCTGTCCAGAGACACTCTACACTTGGGCAAGTACCTATGGCGGTGGTGTGGCAGCTCCCCTGGGTGTTGATGCTGGCCACCAGTTTGGCTGTGCAGGACCCTTTGGCAGTGGGGTTGTCACATTCAGTAGTTGTGTAGGCCACCCATGTGGTGGTGTAGGTCCTCTGTTTACCGGCATAGTTCCTCTAGGTTGCGTTGCAGCAAGTCTTGGCGGTGGTGCAGCCACCTTTGGCACTGGTGGAGGTCCCCTGGGCCGAGGTGCAACCCTGGCATGGGCTGTGCAGATACTCCAAAAGGAACAGCCGTTGGGGCTGCCCTCTTTTGCTTTGTTGCTGAAGTAGTGGGATGCTGTGCAGAGCTGCTTGGCGGTCATGCAACTGAAGTAGGAGGTGGTCTAGGGGCACTGTTTGTCGGAGGAGCACTAGATTGTGGTGTAGAACCACCACATGACGGTGGTGGACCACCAGGGCCACCAGGGGGCACATTGGGAGGTGCTATTGGCTTCTTTTTCTTCGACAAATTCAAATGTCTTATTTCTGTCCGAGCTGCCCGCGTATGTTTCCTCACGATATCTGAAGCAGCATTTGTCGCACTAGCAACACAAGCAAGGCTTGCAAAATCCATTGTCAAGTTTGTGTGCCTCATTTCTTTCTTCGACTGTGCTAGCAATTCATCGGGTTGACCTTCGACAGGAGGGGGTGCACTGGGAATTGCCTTAGGTGCCCATCTCCGAAGAAGGTATTTTGTTGGAATTTTGTCGATACCAAGTTGGGTCAAAACCTTCAAGATGTGGCAGCAAAGCATGTCGTCCCTGTTCATTTTGCAGCACTCACACGTGTAGTCTCCAGCACTAGGGTCTGATGTCACAAAATAACTCCTAGAACCATATTTAGCAACCCATGTTTGTGTTCATTGGGGTAAATCTCGTACATGTGACTTCCATGGGGCCGTACATTGTATCTCCCAATCAGCTTGAACTCCGTGTGAAACTTTTCATACAAGTCCCTAATGTATGTGTCATAGGCTTGTTTCTCAATAGGATAAGACGACCACATTTCAGTCTGCAAATGCTCTGTTCGGTAGTCTTTTCCACCCTCTCCGACAAGTATGTGAGTCTATATTTTTGAATATTGCTTGACGAAATTGAGGATCGAATTGTGTGGGTTCACATATCGCTTGAGGACAGCATTGAATGCCTCACTGCGTTGGGTTGACTGCAAGAAGCGGTCATGGCCTGGTGGCTAGAGCGTAGCGCTCGCAGCGATGAGGTTCTGGGTTCGATCCCTCGTTCATGCACTTTTCCCAGTAAAAAAAAGTAGCAAGGAACCCATGTTTCCCTGTATTTATATAGGGTCTCAAAGTGTGTATGAGTCATAACCTCATGCTTCAACATCAGAGCAGCCCATGCTGCCCCAAACTCCTCTGGTGTCAAGCTGAAGTCAATGCATCTGTTGAAATCTTCTGACAATCCAGGGTTTCGCCCCAACAAGGCGCCAAGCTTCTCTTGAGCCTTTTTCATTATATGCCAATGACAGCAGCAGTGGATACTTGTTGGGAACATCCTTTTAATCGACTGTGCCATCGCAATGTCCTGGTTAGTAATAATGTTTGTTGGTGCTAAACCATGCATTTCCTCAAGAAAGGTCCCAAACAGCCAATCAAAGCTTGTAGCCAACTCTTGCCTCACAAAACCGCACCCCAACATGAATGACTGCCCATGTTGATTAATTCCAATGAATGGTGCAAAGGGCATGTTATACATGTTAGTCATGTACGTGGTGTCAAATGAGATACAGTCGTGGTATGCCTCTACGTAAGCCCTCCTTGCCGCACCGTCAACCCAGAAAATATTCTCAACCATGTCCTCCTCATCATACTTAATCTTGTAAAAGAAATCTGGATCTTCTTTTGCTGATCTTTAAAGTAGGCAACTGTCTCAATCATATCACCTTCCTTCGTCGCATCCTTGTTCAACTCCGACTTTAGGTTTGAAATATGCTTAGTACCATAAGGGACAATCAGCTCTATACCATAGTAATCCGACATGATGTGCATCATTCGACCTGTAGGGGGGCAAAGCCATACATGCATGTTAGTCTAAACATTTTTTCTGACATGAACCAAATTCAGAATTAAACAAGGAGATGTGTAAAAAAAGAATTTTTGCAACTTAAGAATGCAAGCAACTAACGCATCAGATGCAGGCAAATCAATGCTTGGGTTCAAGACTCAGGAGCAACTAACACAACTAACACAAGGCAATCAATTTGTTGATATGGTTTAAGCAACTAACACAACTAAACAGATGTAAGTACAGGCAAGCGCAGGAAAAAATATTTTGCTAGGTTTTGAGCAACTAACACACTAAATCTAGGCAAAAGGCTATATAGGGGTTAAGCAACTAACACAATAAACCAAGGCAAGTGCAGTCTTGTTTTCACAAACCTGTAGGTATATTGCAAATTGTGGAGATGTGTAAGGAAGGCCCTCTCTTTCGGGGGATCCCTTGATGTGATCGCGGGTACTTAATCAAAGATGGTTTGTCAACCAATGCATGATTGTGTTCAGCAACAAAGTAAATCACCTCCCAACGACTATCTAATAGTTTGACCACCATCTTTGCTTTGCATCCTGTCTGCACTATTGTATCTCGCTTCCGCTTCTTGCATTTCTTCTTTTTTTACTCTCATCACCAAGAAAGACAATTTCTTCATCTTCATCAACATCATGTTCTTGTTCACCAATCTCATCTAGGGCAGGAATACTTTCTACTCTTCCATCGTCAATTTTAGGTTTCCGGAACTTGTTGCAAACAAACTACTACTTTATCAACACACCAGTATCAACAGTCCTCCTTGGTGTGTTCATCTTGATTGAAAACCCAAGCTGTAAAGCATACACATTGTAGTGTTCTTTGGCGCCTTCCAAAGTGTCAAACCTCATGCCTATGTAAGGTTCCCTAGGCTGTGACCAAGCTTCATCATCGTTCTCACCTCCCAAGCCTGTCAATCCATTTCCAACAGCCCATCCAGTATCACCTGCAGCACCTGTGCCATCAAGGGTGTGCGCATCTGTCTCTGCTGCTTCTGTTCTAGGGTTAGTTGTACCACCTGCGGCTACCCTTGCATTAAAGGAGTGGCCACCCGTATCCATTGCTTCTGCCACAGTTTTGCCAACATTTTGCGTGACCATAGGATTAGGAGATTCCGCAACAAACTCAGCATGCTCAGCATCACCTGCGTTGACGCTCTGCTGTGTGTAAAATGCAGGATCTCCAATATCATTGTTCACAGGAATTTGCAATTCAGGGTTATTGTCTTCTGGCAGCTCATTTAGGTCAATCATATCCACCCTGCACATTTTTCCAAACCAAAGAAGTGAACAAGTTTAGTTGGATGAGGCAAGCAACTAATACACTGTACATAGGCAACATTTTTAGTAACAACAAGTATATGATTTTTTTAATCATGGACGCAACATGAAAGTATATTCAAGTTTTCATTTTTCAGGTATATGAGCAGTAGCCAAAGTTTCTAAATGACTCTATTTAATTTTACAATAGTCACTTATGATTTATGTTTCAGGCAATTTATGTCAATACAACAAATTTTTTATATGATTGCTTTTTAGGCAACTGCTGTATTGACAATAGTTGCCTACAAGAAAGATGTTTTTTCAGTAGTTGTAATGATCCATTTTTGCTTTTTTCTAAATGGCTGCAGATACAACTGATTTTCATGCGTTTCCAAGGCCGAGCGAACCAAGCTTTTTTCATGGGAACAGGATGCCTTCTATTTTCGAAGTGTTTTTAGCATCGAGAGGAAAAGCTAATATTAGAGACTTTCGAGAGTAGCATTTTATGCGTCTCAAAAATTTTATATACCAGTACTAAAAACTAGCTGGGTGTGACATTTTCTTCATGTTCAGTACTTTGTTAGTATGCAATTCGTACCAGCAACTTCAGGACCATGTTGTGTTTGTGGCCTCTTTTTTCATTTTTGCTTGTTGAACTATCTTAACGCGTTGGAGCCCCCAAGGGTTCATGTGTTTTTCTTGTGTTTCTTCTGTGGATGAACCCTTCTTTGCAGGAGCAACCTAATTTTCTTGCCGGGAAGTACAATTGATAGGAAACAATGTTCAGTCAATCCCCCAAGGTAATGTTTAGTCAATTCCCCAAGGCAACCTTTTTTCCTTTTGATTCTGAACACACAAGTTGCACATAGTTTTTAATCAGTACTTTTCAGCATCTACCATGATTTCTCTTTATTTTGCACCAAATTTTACCAGTTTTGCTTCAAACCAACACACCACTTGCCTAAAACAAGCAGGGAAATTGCTTGTAATACTAGGTTTTTTTTATTTCATGCACCGGCACCCGCAGTTACTCAGGTTGCCAAGTTATAGCTGCATTGGCTGTGTGAAGTCAACATGGCACTCATCACTTGCCTGATTTACTTTGATTCCCAAAACCCATCAGTTGGTTAACACAGTCATAATAGTTGCCTAAAACTGGTAAACGAATTGCTTACAATACTGCTATTAGTATCAGTGTTTTGCCCAGATCAGGAACCAAAATTTTTTCGCACTAAATAACCATGCTTTTTTATTGCTTAAAAACTGTAGCAGTTTTTGCTTAAAACCATAGCATTTTGGTCAGGTTTTTTTCTTAAGAAATAACCAAATCAAATGCTTTTTCATTAACCAACATGAGAAAGGGGGATGCAGCATAGCATTTGTGTATAAACTAGAAAGAAAGTGAAGAAAAGAGTCCAAAGAATTTAGGGAAGAGTTTTCTACAGTTTTTTAAATGGAAGATTTGAGAAAACCTGGCCTCCTGTGATTTTTTTTGCTTCTGTTCTGATTTCGCCCGTCAATTTGGATCTGCTGACCAGCTCTTATGCCGCCATTGCAGGTAGAAGGAAGCTTTCTGGATCTTGGGAAGGGGAAACCCTAACTTGATGGAGAAGAAGATGGGTACGTGGGGGAAAGGGGTTTGGTATGGTCAGGAGAAGGGGGCGGTTTTGGGAGGGAGAGGAAGCACATGAGGGGAGGGGCGGACCAGGTGGGGAGATCGGGTTGTAGCGTGGGCCGGGAAGTTTCCCTTTTTGTCAGAGGGACCAAAAGTTTCCTTTTATGACAGGCTGCCATGGGATGCTAGGGAGCAGCCGGCCGCTTCCTAGCCACGTCCTAAAACGAAACTACATATCTAAAGAATGCAAAGTAGTCGGAAAACTGATGGATGTAGTCATGGAGAAGTTAAACTTTCCCATGTGCTTCATCGTGGCCACACTCATGCCCCATGCGGTCAGCAAACTCAACCTAGTAGAGGAGCTTGTAACCGGATAAGGACAATAGAGACGACGCCACACACTGCTCGACCCCCCTCGTTCATCTTTCCGGCACGAGAGGCGAGGATGACAGAAACAAAGCAAAGAAAAACAAACCAGGGCAGCCTCGTGCAATGCGATTCCCGGACTGCTCCTGTCGCCCCGACCGGCCGGCCAGCCTCCCACAACTACGGCCCCGCCCGCATCCACCGCTCCACCAACCCTGCTGCTTCCGCCTAGAGGTGCCCGACTCGCCACGACCTTCTGCACCCGCCCTGACCCAGTCGTCACCTATTTAGCAATCACAGAAAGGAGAGGAAGGATGAGACAAACGAAAGTGCATGCATAAAGCTATTTGTTGATGGTTCTGTCCACCCTCGGCATGAATAAAACATATCCATCAGCAGCCGACGCGGGCGTGAGGTTGGATTTGATGACTCTTGAAAGCCGAACACACACGAACACAAAGAGAGAGAAGAGATGGAGAGGGCACCTTGTTCATAGTGTCGGCACCAGGGTCAGAGCCACATCGAGCTTCCTCCTCGCGCGGCCGTGGTGCATTGTGGCGCTCGTGCCACCGTGGCCATTGATCCGGGCATGCTGCTCAATCTGGGAGAGGGCAATGGGAGGAGGTCGCTGGTGGATGGGGAAAGGTGAGGGAAGGAGAGAAGGCGTGGAGGCGTAGGTTGTGCGGGAGGGTGCCGGGGGCGGCGGGGGAGGTCGTCCAGAGAAAGGGAGAGGGGAAGGAATCGGGGGCTGGTGGGGCTGACGATTTGTTTATCTTTTCCCGGCCTTTCCCCTTTCTCTCTCTCTCTCTCTCTCGACGTTGATAGCGCGAGACCTCCGCTCCTCCCATTGGCAGCAACGCAAAGTGTGCCTCTGCCTACGTGGACTGCGCGAGCGGGCGCCCAAGTCGCGTACCTTATATGTTTTGATGCCGGGTGCCAGCACCGGCATTTTCCTATTTATTTTGGCCTTTTACTTTGTACCGAATCTTTTATTCTCCTACTTCATTAATGAAATATAACCCTAGGGCGGGGTGTTTCTGCAGTCGACCAAAGGTGTTCTTTGTATCTTTGACGTTCAATATTGCACTGGGATCTGTTCCATGTCAGGAGGTGATCACAATACGGTGTTTTCTTTAGTCAGCTAATTGGTCATGTAGTAGTCTGATATGGCTGCTTCAACGTCAACATCCACAATGCTCTTTCTAGAAGATACAGACCTAAATATACAAATATAAAGATATAATTAAGCCAAAGTAAATAACAACTTAAGGCATCCTACATAAAGACGGAAGATAAATACAGGTCCTCTCGGTATAGTATTATTTAAAATTAGTAATGAAGATGTGCTCTAATCTCAACAATCAAACTCAAAGTATTTTAGTGTGGCATGGCAGCATGGTTGGACAAATTTGCATACACATAGAATGTATTCCAACTAACAACACAGTAGGCTAAATAAGATCTACATAGCAAAATTAGCTAGCAAATACATCAATGGAATTTCCCTCACAATATGAAGCACTGAAGGTGACAAAATGATAGTGTTCTTTTCCTTTCTAGAGTTTTCCAAATATAAATACAAATAATACCGGTTATCAATCATTCTGATGAGATCTATGATGTACGAGTCCAGGTTCAGGTGTTTAAATTTACTCTCACATGTCTTCAATGGTTTAAGAAACTCATTAGCATAAGTGGTAGAAACTTCAAATCCTTCATCCTCCAACAACTGTATTATTTTCTATTCACGTGCAATAATAACAAGTGCTGGATGAAAGATACCAGGATCTTGGGGTTTCATTCGAGTGTTGTCATCAACAAACTTGCAGTGTTCATCCAGGCTTGCCAATCCTTCTGTGCAATTAGGTGTTTTGCTTTCTCAATATCAAACTTCGGTGGTGGCCTGCAGACAATATTAGAATTGAAGATTTAGTTACATGTTAGAAACTAAACATATGGGTCCAATCTATCTATTACTAAAATAGTAGAAAAACAAACAACCACATTCGAGTTTCACATTCACAATGACATATATGCTGATCTGATACAAAAAGTGTGGTTGAATCTGAAAGAGATACGTAAAGCTACTCCATATTTTTAATCTGGATACTGCATAACTTGTTTTGAAATCTTGGTAATACATTAGTTAAAGAAGAAATAGAGAGTGTACGTGTAGCTGGTGGCGGCGCTACAGCATGGTCGGTTAAGATTTATCCAGGAGAGTAGTACTGGTAGTTTTGGCTGCAGATAAGTATACAATGGCAGAGCCAAAATTTTAAATTTGGGTTACATAAGTTCAATTTTAGTTTATTCAAGTTACAAATTTTAGTCTCATTTATCAACCCACTCCTCTTGATATGTATATACATGTTTTATACTAAAATTTTATACTTATCATACTGCTGTATTAAGTATTATAGTTTTTCATTACTTATTTGGCATTCTTAACAACATAAGAAAGTTAAATATTAGTTATATTATTTGTTTATTATATATTTTAATATATATTATTGAAAAATACTAATGTGTTGCACTGATTTAATTTGTACTTTGTAACAAAAATGATTTTTTAAATATTATTTGATACTTGTGTAAATTATATATATCTATGTTAGATATATGTCTAAAACATATGTTTGACAAATATCACAATAGTGGTCATACTATATGATTAGGAAAGCATGTATGTAGAAAATTCTAGAGTACACATTTAATCTTATGTAAGGGATTGCTTCGGATATACTCGTTTGTGAAGCATCCATGTACAAATTTAATCATATATTTGCTAAGCCATATGATTTAATAGATGGACCTATATACTTTCGAGAAATCTAATTTCCAAACGGTCTGAGTTTTGCGACAGATCTGAATGACTTTTTAGTTATACAATCGCGATCCCACGGCCATGTTAGGAAAGGATTTGTTGCCGCACATGATTTGTGGGGAGAGAATCATATGGGCAGGTGGGGCGTGACGTTTACTGCCTTCCGTGCTGACTTCGACAACTGCCATTCACACGCATTGATTTCGGGACCCACCTGGCTTGATTTTTGGGAAGCATGCTATTTTATTTGGCCAACAAAAATAGTTGCATCAAATGACATTTGAACCTTGGATGTGTGCAGGGGCCAAAGCATCACATTGATGCACAAATCAAGTCACATGCATCTCATTGTTGATCCATGAGTTATATTTTGTGTGCATATGCACCTTTTTCTTTCGCCCATCAGATGAGATGATGCATCATGTTGTATTTTTTCTATATTTTTTGTGGTGGCAGTAGGCATACTTTGATTCGAAGGCAAAAAAGTTGTTCAAATTTTCCTAGCATGATAATATGCATTGTAGAACTTCATAACTTTGATTCGAAGGCAAAAAAAAGTCGTTGAAACTACACTCGGTAACTTATTTGTAAATAGGATAATAATTTATGCATTGCAGAACTTGATAACTTAAATACAAACACAATATTAATTTTGACCCGGTGAAAAAAGTTGTTGAGACATACCCCGATGACTTATGTGTATATAACATGATACTATACACACAACAGAGTTGATAACTCTTGTATAAACCCCGTGGTAACTTTTGAACCCGACAAACTTTTATTGAAAAACACACCTTTCCTAACTTCTGCGTAAATCGCATGATAATATACTCATACCAGAGCTGATAACTCATGTATAGACATCGTGGCAACTTTTAACCTGAGGAAAAGATACCCCTGATAACTTATGTGTAAATAGCATGGTAATACATGCATAACAGATATGGTAACTGACGTACAAACACCGAGATAACTTTTGAACCGAGAAAAAAATGTTGAAAATATAAGCCGATAACCCCATGTAAATAACATGGTAATATACACACAACAGAACTAAGAACCTAGGTATAAACACCACGGTAACTTTTGACCTGAGGGAAGAAAGTTGTGGAAAACAGTACCCCCAGTAACTTATGCGTAAGAGCATGGTAATATATGTAGCGCAGTGCCGATAAGTCATGTATAAACACCATGATAGATTTTGACCTGAGAAAAAAGTGTTGAAAACACACCTCATTAACTTGCGTCTAAATAGCATAATAATATACACACATAGACATGATAACTTACGCACAAACACCACAATAACTTTCACCCAAAAAGAAACAATTGTTGAAAACCATATACCCCGGTAACTTTGAACCGGGGTTGGGGGAAGGGAGGAAATTATTTGAACATACCCCCTCCCGATAACTTCCATGTAAATAGCATGGTAAAATTATACACACCATAAACTTGACAACTGATACGTCTCCAACGTATCTATAATTTTTTATTATTCCATGCTATATTATACTCTGTTTTGGATGTTTATTGGGCTTTATTATACACTTTTATATTATTTTTGGGACTAACCTATTAACTGGAGGCCCAGCCCAAATTGCTGTTTTTTGCCTATTTCAGTGTTTCGAAGGAAAAGGATATCAAACGGAATCCAAACAGAATGAAACCTTCGGGAACGTCATTTTTGGAACAAACGTGATCCAGAGGACTTGGAGTCTACGTAAAGCAATCAACGAGGAGAGCACGAGGTAGGGGGGCGCCTACCCCCCGGGCGTGCCCTCCACCCTCGTGGGCCCCTCGTTGCTCCACCGATGTACTTCTCCCTCCTATATATACCCATATACCCTGGAAACATCATATACGGAGCCAAAACCCTATTTCCACCGCCGCAACCTTCTGTACCCGTGAGATCCCATCTTGGGGCCTTTTCCAGCGCTCCGCCGGAGGGGGCATTGATCACGGAGGGCTTCTACATCAACACCATAGCCTCTCCGATGATGTGTGAGTAGTTTACCTCAGACCTTTGGGTCCATTGTTATTAGCTAGATGGCTTCTTCTCTCTCTTTGGATCTCAATACAAAGTTCTCCTCGATCTTCTTGGAGATCTATTCGATGTAATCTTCTTTTGCGGTGTGTTTGTCGAGATCCGATGAATTATGGGTTTATGATCAAGTTTATCTATGAACAATATTTGAATCTCCTCTGAATTCTTTTATGCATGATTGGTTATCTTTGCAAGTCTCTTCGAATTATCAGTTTGGTTTGGCCTACTAGATTGATCTTTCCTGCAATGAGAGAAGTGCTTGATAACCCACAAGTATAGGGAATCAATTGTAGCCTCTTTCGATAAGTAAGAGTGTCGAACCCAACGATGAGCTAAAGGTAGAACAAATATTCCCTCAAGTTCTATCGACCACCGATACAACTCTACGCACGCTTAACGTTCGCTTTACCTAGAACAAGTATGAAACTAGAAGTACTTTGTAGGTGTTGTTGGATAGGTTTGCAAGATAATAAAGAGCACGTAAATAAAAACTAGGGGCTGTTTAGATAAAGACACAATAAAGTAAATATAGCGAGTGTGGAAAAGTGGTGCTAGGAGTTGCGAAATTGTCCCTAAGCAATTGACTACTTTACTAGACCGATAGCAAGTTTTATGTGGGAGAGGCCACTGCTAGCATGTCATCCCTGACTTGGAATTCTATGCACTTATGATTGGAACTATTAGCAAGCATCCGCAACTACTAACGTTCATTAAGGTAAAACCCAACCATAGCATTAAGATATATTGGTCCCCCTCCAATCCCGTATGCATCAATTTCTATGCTAGGTAGAAGCTTTTGTCACTCTTGCCCTCCAATACATAGTCCTATCAACATACAACTACCCCTATGGTGTGATCCACGCGCGCGCTCATATGATGGGCACCAAAGGACAGCAACATAACCACAAGCAAATTAAATCAATCATAGCAATTCATCAACCACCGATAGGACAACGAAAATCTACTCAGACATCATAGGATGGCAACACATTATTGGATAATAATATGAAGCATAAAGCACCATGTTCAAGTAGAGGGTACAACGGGTTGCGGGAGAGTGGACCGCTGTAGATAGAGGGGGGAAGGTGATGGAGATGTTGGTGAAGATGGCGGAGGTGTTGGTGAAGATCGCGGTGATGATGATGGTGGCCATGGCAGCGTTCCGGCGCCACCGGAAGAGAGGGGGAGAGGGGCCCCCTTCTTCTTCTTCTTCCTTGACCTCCTCCCTAGATGGGAGAAGGGTTTCCCCTCTGGTCCTTGGCCTCCATGGCATGGGAGGGGCGAGAGCCCCTCCGAGATTGGACATGTCTCTCTGTCTCTCTCTGTTTCTGCGTTCTGGTATTCTGCCCTTTCACCGTTTCGTATATATATGGAGATCCGTAACTCCGATTGGATTGAAACCTTCGCCCAGATTTTTCTCCGAAAATTAGCTTTCTTGTGGCCAAAGAAGAGCAGCAACCGCCTTACGGGGGGCCCACAAGGGTCAGAGGCGCGCCCAGGGGGGTGGGGCGCGCCCCCTGCCTCGTGCCCCCCTCGGGCACCGTCTCGCGTTGATTCTTCTTCCCATATTTCCCAAATATTCCAAAAATATTCTTCGTCCGTTTTTATCCCGCTTGGATTTCGTTTGATATGGGGTTTCTGCGAAAGATAAAACATGCAACAAATAGGAACTGGCACTGGGCTCTGGATCAATATGTTAGTCCTAAAAATAGTATAAAAAGTTGCCAAAAGTATATGGAAGTTGTATAATATTGGCATGGAACAATAAAAAATTATAGATATGACGGAGACGTATCAGCATCCCCAAGCTTAATTCCTGCTCATCCTCGAGTAGGTAAATGATAAAAGGATAATTTTTGATGAGGAATGCTACCTAGCATAATCTTGATCATGTGATCTAATCATGGCATGAATATTAAGACACGAGTGATTCAAAGCAATAGTCTATCATTTGACATTAAGACAATAATACTTCAAGCCTACTAATAAAGCAATCATGTCTTTTCAAAATAACATGGCCAAAGAAAGTTATCCCTAAAAAATCATATAGTCTGGATATGCTCCATCTTCACCAAAAAAAGCATTCAAATCATGCACAACCCCGATGACAAGCCGAGCAATTGGTTCATACTTTTTAACGCGCTTCAGCTTTTTCAACCCTCACGCAATACATGAGCGTGAGCCATGGACATAGCACTATAGGTGGAATAGAATATGATGCTGGAGGTTGTGTGGAGAAGACAAAAAGGAGAAAGTCTCACATCGACGCGGCTAATCAACGGGCTATGGAGATGCCCATAAATTGTGTCAATGTGAGGAGTAGGGATTGCCATGCAACGGATGCACTAGAGCTATAAGTATATGAAAGCTCAAACTGAAACTAAGTGGGTGTGCATCCAACTTGCTTGCTCATGAAGACCTAGGGCATTTGAGGAAGCCCATTGTTGGAATATACAAGCCAAGTGCTATAATGAAAATTCCCACTAGTATATGAAAGTGATAACTCAAGAGACTCTCTATATGAAGAACATGGTGCTACTCCGAAGCACAAGTGTGCTCAAAGGATAGTAACATTGCCCCTTTTTCTTTTCTTTTTCTTTTTTTTTCTTTTTTTTGCGGGCTTCTTTGGCCCCTTTTTTTATTTAGGCTTCTTTGGCCTCTCTTTTTTAGGGGCAATGCTCTAATAATGATATCATCACACTTTTATTTACTTACAACTCAATATTACAACTCGATACTAGAACAAAGATATGACTATATGAATGCCTCCGGCGGTGTACCGGGATGTGCAATGATCTAGCGTAGCAATGACATAAAAAACGGACAAGCCATGAAAACATCATGCTAGCTATCTTACGATCATGCAAAGCAATATGACAATAAATGCTCAAGTCATGAATATGATGGTGATGGAAGTTGCATGGCAATATATCTCGGAATGGCTATGGAAATGACATGATAGGTAGGTATGGTGGCTGTTTTGAGGAAGATATAATGAGGCTTATGTGTGACAGAGCGTATCATATCACGGGGTTTGGATGCACCGGCGAAGTTTGCACCAACTCTCGAGGTGAGAAAGGGAAATGCACGGTACCGAAGAGGCTAGCAATGATGGAAGGGTGAGAGAGCGTATAATCCATGGACTCAACATTAGTCATAAAGAACTCACATACTTATTGCAAAAGTTTATTAGCGCTCGAAGCAAAGTACTACTACGCATGCCCCTAGGGGGATAGATTGGTAGGAAAAGACCATCGCTCGTCCCCGACCGCCACTCATAAGGAAGACAATCAATAAATACCTCATGCTCCGACTTCATTACATAACGGTTCACCATACGTGCATGCTATGGGGATCACAAACCTCAACACAAGTATTTCTACTAATCCACAACTACCCACTAGCATGACTCTAATATCACCATCTTTATATCGCAAAACTATTGCAAGGAATCAAACATATCATATTCAGTGATCTACAAGTTTTATGTAGGATTTTATGACTAACCATGTGAATGACCAGTTCCTGTCATCTCTCTATAGATATAAGTGAAGCAAGAGAGTTTAATTATTTCTACAAAAGATATGCCCACGCTCTAACAAATATAAGTGAAGCAAAAGAGCATTCTACAAATGGCGGTTTTCTATGTAAAGAGAAACAGGCAATCCAAACTTCAAATGATATAAGCGAAGCACATGAAGCATTCTATAAAGCCATACTCAAAAGATATAAGTGAAGTGCAAAGAGCATTCTATACATCAACCAAGGACTACCTCATACCAGCATGGTGCATAAAAGAAAAAAATAAAACTAAATGCAAAATACGCTCCAAGATTGCACATATCGCATGAACGAAACGAACCCGAAAACATACCGATACTTGTTGAAGAAAGAGGGGATGCCTTCCGGGGCATCCCCAAGCTTAGACACTTGAGTCTCCTTGAATATTTACTTGGGTGCCTTGGGCATCCCCAAGCTTGAGCTCTTGCCTCTCCTCCTTCTCCTCATATCGAGACCTCCTCGATCTTCGAACACTTCATCCACACAAAACTTCAACAGAAAACTCGGTAAGATCCGTTAGTATAATAAAGCAAATCCCTACTCTAAGTACTGTTGCAAACCAATTCATATTTTGTTTTTTCATTGTAGCTACTGTAACATAACTTTTCCATGGCTTATCCACTGATATAAATTGATAGTTTCATCAAAACAAGCGAACTATGCAGCAAAAACAGAATCTGTTTAAAACAGAACAGTCTGTAATAATCTGAACATTCACCATACTTCTGATACATGAAATATTCTTCCAAAATTAGAAAAAATAAAAAATTTGTATAGAAAGACAGTGCAAAAAGTTTCAGAACCGTTTGACGTTCCAGTAAAAAATGTAAAATCGCGCACTACAGCCAAAGTTTCTGTCCTGCACCGCACAAACCAACAATCATTGTAAACATCCTAAAGGCAAACCTTGGCACATTATTTTTATAATACAATGGTTGTACAAGGGGATAATTATTTTTGTTGAAAAGTTTCTGTAATTAAGATTCACAAAGTTTCCATGGGCATGAACAAAGTTCAAGGACGTCCCCCACTTTCACAATGCTCGTCTATCTCACTTTCACTTTTCTTTCTGAAAAGTTTTGGGTTCCCCTCTTTATTTTTTTTGTTTTTTAAACTATATAAAATCACACAACATAAATAAATGACTCTCTAAAACTTCCGAGTTGTCTCCCTGGCAGCGCTTTCTTTAAAGCCATTAAGCTAGGCATATAGTGCTCAAGTAGTGAATCCACCCGGATCCCAAGGTATATCAAAGCCAATTTTAATTAGTAATGATTTGGCATTTATTAGTGAGCACAAAGAAACATATATCAAGCAAAGATGAAGCCTAACTCTCTTCCTATGCATCGGCATGTCATACAAGAACAATTCAGTTACACATAGTAAAGGCCAATGCATAGTATAAACAGTTTCTTGCAATTTTATCATATTGGAACATGGAGAGGCAGAGATGTAGTTCCTCTCTCATAATAATTGCAAGTAGGAGCAGCAAGCACATGCATATTATATCCATCAAAATCATCATGTGTATTAGTAAACTCAACCCATCAATATAATCCTTAATAAGGGCAAACTTCTCCGATATAGTGTAGTTTGGAGAATTCAAAAAGATAATAGGACTATCATGCGTGGGTGCAATAGCAACAATTTCATGTTTAACATAAGGAACTATATCAAGTTCATCTTCATAAGCATAATTCATATTGGCATCTTGGCCACAAACATAGCAAGCATCATCAAAAAGGGATATTTCAAAAGAATCAACGGGATCATAACAATTATCATAGCAATCATCCTTCGGTAAGCACGAAGGGAAATTAAACAATATATGAGTTGAAGAGTTACTATCATTAGAAGGTGAGCACGAGTAGCTAATCCGCTCTTCCTCCTTTTGTTCTTCGCTCTCCTCATCATCTTTTTCATCCAATGAGCTCACAGTTTCATCAATTTCTTCTTCCATAGACTCCTGCAAAATATTAGTCTCTTCTTGGACAACAGAGGAGTCCTCAATATATGGTTTACATAGGCATTAGAAGCATAATTATCATAACAATATTCAAGTATGGCAAAATTTTCAGATTTATAAAGGGTAGCATCATACTTTTCAATCAAAGAAGCAATTTCATAAGCACCCTTAAAAGCAACAAATTCTTCAATTTGTTGAACATCATAGTAATTATAAACACCCTTAGCATACGAAGATGCGATTCCATTATCGCTAAACTCACATTGGTAGGGAAGGTGTTTCTTAGGGTTTTCAGAACATCAAGTAACATCATATATTTCACATAAATTCCAAGCATAGCATTGCAAACGATGAATTTGATCCAGTAAAAGTTTCCCTTTTTCAGATATGCGGTGTCGCACATAACAAGCATGCTCATCTAAAGATTTGCCCTCAACTAAGCTAGTTGGGGTTTTAGCACGAGCACATAGGGATCAAAGATGATCCAAGTAAAAAGCTTCAGGAGTGTGATAGATTTTGAGTGGTTCTTCAACCATTGGTTCAGTAGGTACAACTATTTTTTTTGGTATTTTGCGTTTCCTACGCATAACTAAAGATAGAAAACAATTAAGAACAAAAAATAAAAATTACTTAGTGATAAAGCAAACAAGCACACACGAGAATATTCACCCCACGCTATTGCTCCCCGGCAACGGCGCCAGAAAAAGGTCTTGATAACCCACAAGTATAGGGGATCAATTGTAGCCTCTTTCGATAAGTAAGAGTGTCGAACCCAACGAGGAGCTAAAGGTAGAACAAATATTCCCTCAAGTTCTGTCGACCACCGATACAACTCTACGCACGCTTAACGTTCGCTTTACCTAGAACAAGTATGAAACTAGAAGTACTTTGTAGGTGTTGTTGGATAGGTTTGCAAGATAATAAAGAGCACGTAAATAAAAACTAGGGGCTGTTTAGATAAAGACACAATAAAGTAAATATAGCGAGTGTGGAAAAGTGGTGGTAGGAGTTGCGAAATTGTCCCTAAGCAATTGACTACTTTACTAGATCGATAGCAAGTTTTACGTGGGAGAGGCCACTGCTAGCATGTCATCCCTGACTTGGAATTCTATGCAGTTAGGATTGGAACTATTAGCAAGCATCCGCAACTACTAATGTTCATTAAGGTAAAACCCA
Source organism: Aegilops tauschii subsp. strangulata (assembly GCF_002575655.3). Classification (NCBI taxonomy): domain Eukaryota; kingdom Viridiplantae; phylum Streptophyta; class Magnoliopsida; order Poales; family Poaceae; genus Aegilops; species Aegilops tauschii. The sequence goes on along the minus strand of NC_053041.3, from coordinate 552,447,821 downwards.
ACCATAGCATTAAGATATATTGGTCCCCCTCCAATCCCGTATGCACCAATTTCTATGCTAGGTAGAAGCTTCTGTCACTCTTACCCTCCAATACATAGTCCTATCAACATACAACTAACCCTATGGTGTGATCCACGGGCGCGCTCATATGATGGGCACCAAAGGACAGCAACATAACCACAAGCAAATTAAATCAATCATAGCAATTCATCAACCACCGATAGGACAACGAAAATCTACTCAAACATCATAGGATGGCAACACATTATTGGATAATAATATGAAGCATAAAGCACCATGTTCAAGTAGAGGGTACAGCGGGTTGCGGGAGAGTGGACCGCTGTAGATAGAGGGGGGAAGGTGATGGAGATGTTGGTGAAGATGGCAGAGGTGTTGGTGAAGATCGCGGTGATGATGATGGTGGCCATGGCAGCGTTCCGGCGCCACCGGAAGAGAGGGGGAGAGGGGCCCCCTTCTTCTTCTTCTTCCTTGACCTCCTCCCTAGATGGGAGAAGGGTTTCCCCTCTGGTCCTTGGCCTCCATGGCATGGGAGGGGCGAGAGCCCCTCCGAGATTGGACCTGTCTCTCTGTCTCTCTCTGTTTCCGCGTTCTGGTATTCTGCCCTTTCACCGTTTCGTATATATATGGAGATCCGTAACTCCGATTGGATTGAAACCTTCGCCCAGATTTTTCTCCAAAAATTAGCTTTCTTGCGGCCAAAGAAGAGCAGCAACCGCCTTATGGGGGGCCCACGAGGGTCAGAGGCGCGCCCAGGGGGTTGGGGCGCCCCCTGCCTCGTGCCCCCCTCGGGCACCATCTCGCGTTGATTCTTCTTCCCATATTTCCCAAATATTCCAAAAGTATTCTCCGTCCGTTTTTACCCCGTTTGGATTCCGTTTGATATGGGGTTTCTGTGAAACATAAAACATGCAACAAACAAGAACTGGCACTGGGCACTGGATCAATATGTTAGTCCCAAAAATAGTATAAAAAGTTGCCAAAAGTATATGGAAGTTGTATAATATTGGCATGGAACAATAAAAAATTATAGATACGACGGAGACGTATCCGTGCTTAGCTTTGGGTTCAATCTTGCGGTGTCCTTTCCCAGTGACAGCAGGGGCAGCAAGGCACGCGTTGTATTGTTTCCATCAAGGATAAAAAGATGGGGTTTATATCATATTGCATGAGTTTATCCCTCTACATCATGTCATCTTGCTTAAAGCATTACTCTGTTCTTATGAACTTAATACTCTAGATGCATGCTGGATAGCGGGCGATGTGTGGAGTAATAGTAGTAGATGCAGAATCGTTTCGGTCTACTTGTCGCGGACGTGATGCCTATATACATGATCATACCTAGACATTCTCATAAATTAGCTCAATCTATCAATTGCTCGACAGTAATTCGTTTACCCACCGTAATACTTATGCTATCTTGAGAGAAGCCACTAGTGAAACCTATGGCCCCCCGGGTCTATTTTCCATCATATTAATCTTCCAACACTTAGCTATTTTTATTGCCGTTTATTTTACTTTGCATCTTTATTTCTCTTTATCATAAAAATACCAAAAATATTATCTTATCATATCTATTAGATCTCACTCTCGTAAGTGACCGTGAAGGGATTGATAACCCCTTTATCGCGTTGGTTGCGAGGTTCTTATTTGTTTGTGTAGGTGCGTGGGACTCGAGCGTGGTCTCCTACTGGATTGATACCTTGGTTCTAAAAAACTGAGGGAAATACTTGCGCTACTTTACTGCATCACCCTTTCCTCTTCAAGGGAAAACCAACACAGTGCTCAAGAGGTAGCAAGAAGGATTTCTAGTGCCGTTGCCGGCGAGATTCGCGCCAAGTCAAGTCAAGATTTGATTTCCCGACAACGAGCCATTTCTGGCGCCGTTGCCGCGGAGTCTACGCACAAGTCAAGACATACCAAGTACCCATCACAATCTCTTATCCCCGCATTACATTATTTGCCATTTGCCTCTCGTTGTCCTCTCCCCCACTTCACCCTTACCGTTTTATTCGCCCTCTTTTCCGTTCGCCTCTTTTTTCGCTTGTTTCTTGTTTGCTTGTGTGTTGGGTTGCTTGCTTGTCACGATGGCTCAAGATAATACTAAATTGTGTGACTTTACCAATACCAACAACAATGATTTTCTTAGTACTCCGATTGCTCCTCTTACCAATGCTGAATCTTGTGAAATTAATGCTGCTTTGTTGAATCTAGTCATGAAAGATCAATTCATCGGCCTTCCTAGTGAAGATGCCGCTACCCATCTAAATAGCTTTGTTGATTCCTTTTTCTCTTAGAGATCGTGCTAAAGCTTGGTTTTTGTCTTTGCCTAAAAATAGTATTGATTCATGGAATAAGTGCAAAGATGCTTTTATCTCTAAGTATTTTCCTCCCGCTAAAATCATCTCTCTTAGAAACGATATCATGAATTTTAAGCAACTTGATCATGAACATGTTGCACAAGCTTGGGAGAGGATGAAATTAATGATACGTAATTGCCCTACACATGGTTTGAATCTTTGGATGATTATACAAAAAATTTATGCCGAATTGAATTTTGCTTCTACAAATCTTTTAGATTCGGCCGCGGGAGGCACTTTTATGGAAATCACTTTAAGAGAAGCTACTAAACTCCTAGATAATATTATGGTTAATTATTCTCAATGGCACACCGAAAGATCTACTAATAAAAAAGTGCATGCGATAGAAGAAATTAATGTTTTGAGTGGGAAGATGGATGAACTTATGAAATTATTTGCTACTAAAAGTATTTCTTCCGATCCTAATGATATGCCTTTGTCTACTTTGATTGAGAACAATAATGAATCTATGGATGTGAATTTTGTTGGTAGGAATAATTTTGGTAACAACGCATATAGAGGAAACTTTAATCCTAGGCCGTTCCCTAGTAATTCCTCTAATAATTATGGTAATTCCTACAACAATTCTTATGGAAATTTTAATAAGATGCCCTCTGAATTTGAGACTAGTGTTAAGGAGTTTATGAATTCGCAAAAGAATTTCAACGCTTTGCTTGAAGAAAAATTTCTTAAGGTTGATGAATTGGCTAGGAACGTTGATAGAATTTCCCTTGATGTTGATTCTTTGAAACTTAGATCTATTCCACCAAATCATGATATCAATGAGTCTCTCAAAGCCATGAGAATTTCCATTGATGAGTGCAAAGAAAGAACTGCTAGGATGCGTGCTAAGAAAGATCGCTTTGTGAAAGCGTATTCTTCTAGTTTCTATGAGAATAAAGATGAAGATCTAAAAGTTATTGATGTGTCTCCTATTAAATCTTTGTTTTGCAATATGAATCTTGATAATGATGGGACTGGAGATGAGTCAACCTTAGTTAGAAGGCGTCCCAAAAATTCAGAGTTTTTAGATCTTGATGCAGAAATTGGTAAAAGTGGGATTGAAAAGGTCAAAACTTTAGATATCAATGAACCCACTATTTTGGATTTCAAGGAATTTAATTATGATAATTGCTCTTTGATAGATTGTATTTCCTTGTTGCAATCCGTGCTAAATTCTCCTCATGCTTATAGTCAAAATAAAGCTTTTACTAAACATATCGTTGATGCTTTGATGCAATCTTATGAAGAAAAACTTGAGTTGGAAGTTTCTATCCCTAGAAAACTTTATGATGAGTGGGAACCTACTATCAAAATTAAAATTAAAGATCATCAATGCTATGCTTTGTGTGCTTTGTGTGCTAGTGTTTCCACGATTCCAAAAACTTTGTATGATTTGCTAGGATTCCGTGAATTTGATGATTGTTCTTTAAACTTGCACCTTGCGGATTCCACTATTAAGAAACCTATGGGAAGAATTAATGATGTTCTTATTGTTGCAAATAGGAACTATGTGCCCGTAGATTTCATTGTTCTTGACATATATTGTAATCCTTCATGTCCGATTATTCTTGGTAGACCTTTCCTTAGAACGTTTGGTGCAATTATTGATATGAAGGAAGGGAATATTAGATTCCAATTTCCGTTAAGGAAAGGCATGGAACACTTTCCTAGAAAGAAAATAAAATTACCTTATGAATCTATTATGAGAGCCACTTATGGATTGCCCACCAAAGATGGCAATACTTAGATCTATCCTTGTTTTTATGCCTAGCTAGGGGCGTTAAACGATAGCGCTTGTTGGGAGGCAACCAAATTTTATTTTAGTTTTTTTGCATTTTGCTTCTGTTTAGGAATAAATATTTGATCTAGCCTCTGGTTAGATTTGTTTTTATGTTTTAATTAGTGTTTGTGCCAAGTGAAACCTATAGGATCTTCTTGGATGATAGTTATTTGATCTTGCTGAAAATTCCAGAAACTTTCTGTTCACGCAAGTAATTGTTAAAAATCACCATAATGTGATAAAATACTGATTTCAATTGCAGTATATCAATAGACAAATTTTCCAGGTCGTCCTATTTTGGTAGAATTTTTTGAGTTACAGAAGTTGGCGTTAGTTACAGATTACTACAGACTGTTCTGTTTTTGATAGATTTTGTTTTTTGTGTGTTGTTTGCTTATTTTGATGAATCTATGGCTAGTAAAATATTTTATAAAGAAAGAGAAGTTGGAATACAGTAAGTTTAACACCAATATAAATAAAGAATGAGTTCAATACAGTACCTTGAAGTGGTGTTTTATTTTCTTTCGCTAACGGAGCTCACGAGATTTTCTGTTGAGTTTTGTGTTGTGAAGTTTTCAAGTTTTGGGTAAAGATTTGATGGATTATGGAACAAGGAGTGGCAAGAGCCTAAGCTTGGGGATGCCCATGGCACCCCAAGGTAATCTAAGGACACCAAAAAGCCAAAGCTTGGGGATGCCCCGGAAGGGGCATCCCCTCTTTCGTCTTCGTCCATCGGTAACTTTACTTGGAGCTATATTTTTATTCACCACATGATATGTATTTTGCTTGGAGCGTCTTGTATGATTTGAGTCTTTGCTTTTTTGTTTACCACAATCATCCTTACTGTACACACCTTTTGAGAGAGACACACATGATTCAGAATTTATTAGAATAGTCTATGTGCTTCACTTATATCTTTTGAGCTATATAGTTTTTGCTCTAGTGCTTCACTTATATCTTTTAGAGCACGGTGGTGGATTTGTTTTATAGAAATTATTGTTCTCTCATGCTTCACTTATATTATTTTGAGAGTCCTACAAAACAGCATGGTAATTTGCTTTAATTGTGAAATTAGTCCTAATATGCTAGGTATTCAAGATTAGTAAAAACTTTCTTATGAGTGTGTTGAATACTAAGAGAAGTTTGATGCTTGATGATTGTTTTGAGATATGGAGGTAGTGATATTAAAGTTGTGCTAGTTGAGTACTTGTGAATTTGAGAAATACTTGTGTTGAAGTTTGCAAATCCCGTAGCATGCACGTATGGTAAACGTTGTGTAACAAATTTGAAACATGAGGTGTTCTTTGATTGTCCTCCTTATGAGTGGCGGTCGGGGACGAGCGATGGTCTTTTCCTACCAATCTATCCCCCTAGGAGCATGCGCGTAGTGCTTGGTTTTTGATAACTTGTAGATTTTTGCAATAAGTATGTGAGTTCTTTATGACTAATGTTGAGTCCATGGATTATACACACTCTTACCCTTCCATCATTGCTAGCCTCTTCGGTACCGTGCATTGCCCTTTCTCACCTTGAGAGTTGGTGCAAACTTCGCCGGTGCATCCAAACCCCGTGATACGATACGCTCTATCATACATAAGCCTCCTTATATCTTCCTCAAAACAGCCACCATACCTACCTATTATGGCATTTCCATAACCATTCTGAGATATATTGCCATGCAACTTCCAACGTTCCGTTTATGATGACACGTTCATCATTGTCATATTGCCTTGCATGATCATGTAGTTGACATCATATTTGTGGCAAAGCCACCATGCATATTATTTCATACATGTCACTCTTGATTCATTTCCCGGTACACCGCCGGAGGCATTCATATAGAGTCATACTTTGTTCTAGTATCGAGTTGTAATCATTGAGTTGTAAATAAATAGAAGTGTGATGATCATCATTCATAGAGCATTGTCCCAAAAAAAAGAGAAAGGCCAAAAGAAAAAAAGAAAGGCCCAAAAAAATGAAAATAAAATAAAAAGGGGCAATGCTACTATCTTTTTCCATACTTGTGCTTCAAAGTAGCACCATGATCCTTATGATAGATAGTCTCTTGTTTTGTCACTTTCATATACTAGTGGAAATTTTTCGTTATAGAACTTGGCTTGTATATTCCAACAATGGGCTTCCTCAAATGCCCTAGGTCTTCGTGAGCAAGCAAGTTGGATGCACACCCACTTAGTTTCTTTTGTTGAGCTTTCATACATTTATAGCTCTAGTGCATCCGTTGCATGGCAATCCCTACTCCTCACATTAACATCAATTGATGGGCATCTCCATAGCCCGTTGATTAGCGGCGTTGATGTGAGACTTTCTCCTTTTTTTGTCTTCTCCACATAACCCCCATCATTATATTCTATTCCACCCATAGTGCTATATCCATGGCTCACGCTCATGTATTGCGTGAAAGTTGAAAAAAGTTTGAGATTACTAAAGTATGAAACAATTGCTTGGCTTGTCATCAGGATTGAGCATGATGAGAGCATTCTTATGTGACGAAAATGGAGCATGACCAAACTATATGATTTTTGTAGGGATGAACTTTCTTTAGCCATGTTATTTTGAGAAGACATAATTGCTTAGTTAGTATGCTTGAAGTATTATTACTTTTATGTCAATATTAAACCATTATCTTGAATCTTTCAGATCTGAATATTCATACCACAATTAAGAGGGTTACATTGAAAATTATGCTAAGTAGCATTCCACATCAAAAATTCTGTTTTTATCATTTACCTACTCGAGGATGAGCAGGAATTAAGCTTGGGGATGCTTGATACGTCTCCAACGTATCTATAAATTTTTATTGTTCCATGTTATATTATATTCTGTTTTGGATGTTTATTGGGCTTTATTATACACTTTTATATTATTTTTGGGACTAACCTATTAACCGGAGGCCCAACCCAAATTGCTGTTTTTTTGCCCATTTCAGTGTTTCGAAGGAAAAGGATATCAAACAGAGTCCAAAAGGAATGAAACCTTCGGGAGCGTGATTTTCGGAACAAACGTGATCCAGAGGACTTGGAGTCTACGTAAAGCAATCAATGAGGAGAGCACGAGGCAGGGGGGCCCGCCTACCCCCCTGGGCACGCCCTCCACCCTCGTGGGCCCCTTGTTGCTCCACCGACGTACTTCTTCCTCCTATATATACCCACATACCCTGGAAAGATCATATACGGAGCCAAAACCCTATTTCCACCGCCGCAACCTTCTGTACCCGTGAGATCCCATCTTGGGGCCTTTTCCGGCGCTCCGCCGGAGGGGGCATTGATCACGGAGGGCTTCTACATCAACACCATAGCCTCTCCGATGATGTGTGAGTAGTTTACCTCAGACCTTCGGGTCCATAGTTATTAGCTAGATGGCTTCTTCTCTCTCTTTGGATCTCAATACAAAGTTCTCCTCGATCTTCTTGGAGATCTATTCGATGTAATCTTCTTTTGCGGTGTGTTTGTCGAGATCCGATGAATTATGGGTTTATGATCAAGTTTATCTATGAACAATATTTGAATCTCCTCTGAATTCTTTAATGTATGATTGGTTATCTTTGCAAGTCTCTTCGAATTATCAGTTTGGTTTGGCCTACTAGACTGATCTTTCTTGCAATGGGAGAAGTGCTTAGCTTTGGGTTCAATCTTGCGGTGTCCTTTCCCAGTGACAGCAGGGGCAGCAAGGCACGCATTGTATTGTTGCCATCAAGGATAAAAAGATGGGGTTTATATCATATTGCATGAGTTTGTCCCTCTACATCATGTCATCTTGCTTAAAGCATTACTCTGTTCTTATGAACTTAATACTCTAGATGCATGCTGGATAACGGTCGACATGTGGAGTAATAGTAGTAGATGCAGAATCGTTTCGGTCTACTTGTCGCGGACGTGATGCCTATATACATGATCATACCTGGATATTCTCATAACTATGCTCAGTTCTATCAATTGCTCGACAGTAATTCGTTTACCCACCGTAATACTTATGCTATCTTGAGAGAAGCCACTAGTGAAACCTATGGCCCCCGGGTCTATTTTCCATCATATTAATCTTCCAACACTTAGCTATTTTTATTGCCGTTTATTTTACTTTGCATCTTTATTTATCTTTATCATAAAAATACCAAAAATATTATCTTATCATATCTATCATATCTCACTCTCGTAAGTGACCGTGAAGGGATTGACAACCCCTTTATCGTGTTGGTTGCGAGGTTCTTATTTGTTTGTGTAGGTGCGTGGGACTCGAGCGTGGTCTCCTACTGGATTGATACCTTGGTTCTCAAAAACCGAGGGAAATACTTACGCTACTTTACTGCATCACCCTTTCCTCTTTAAGAAAAAACCAACGCAGTGCTCAAGAGGTAGCAACAACTCACGTACAAAAATCGTGATAACTTTGACCACTAAGGGAGAAAGTTGTTTGAAGACATAACCTCGATAACTTGTGTGTAAATAGCAAGGTAATATACGGACCACAGGTATGCATGGTAACTCACGCACGAACACCGCGGTAACTCTGTCCCGGGAAAAAAGTTCTTGAAAACGTACCACGATAACTCATGTGTAAATAGCATGATAATATAATATACATCAGAGTTGATAACTTACTTAGCCTAGGCTTGGTAACTATTTGCACGAAAAAGAGTGATCAGAACATATCAACATGGGATCTAATTTCAAATGTTTTGTCATGACGAATATTTTCTGTGAAAACAATTTTTCGATCATACTAATAATTCGAGCTATAAAACATTTTGATGTTTCGAATTAGGGAGAATCTAGGATGACATCCCATCCCCCCGCCCCTCTAATGTGTGTAGGCATGTGCATGTGAAGAGAAGGTTGGATCAACCATTTTTATGCTTCAGTAATTACTATGTAAACAACATGATAACTTATGTACCACACAGATGATAAGTTACGTGGTACAAGCGTCATGACTGTTTAGCCAAAAAAGTCGTCGGAACATAGCAACATGGGATCTAGTTTCGAAGGTCTCGTCGCGACAGGTGTTCCATGTGAAAACGATTTTTGAATCGGAGCGACTGTTTGAGCTATAAAACATTTTGAATTTTTGAATTTGATGGAATCTTTGCTGACATCAGTATTTTCGTCTTATATGCATGCATACATAAATTAAGGGAAAAATAGCTGGCTCTTGGTTGAATGCTCGTTGGGCTACGCCCGTAAAGAGACCAAAACCGCCGCCTCTACTCGATTGATGGTCTGGATCAATCGCTAAAAAGCATAACGATCGCTGTTTAGCACTGTCCATATACTTTATTTGTAAATAGAATAATGGGTGTACATATCTACACCCATGTACTCATCTAGCTCCCCCAAGCTTGAGGAGCTCACTGATACGGACAACGCCATGGATCCGCTCCAGTACCCTGCCGATGCATCGCTTGCCAGGGCAGAGGAGCTGGCGGCACCGGCCCTGAGCTCGGACGCTCAGATCTGTGCAGAGCAGTGTATAGGAAAGGTGGACCCTAGAGCTCCTGGATGGACCCGAAGGTATGTTTTTGCTAAGTGTTAGCATAATAGAAATTAGTGACATATAATGTGCAGTTGATTGTATTCACAAATGTGTGGTTCAATACATATTAGTGATGACCAACGGCTGTGGCATTAATAATGCAGGATCTTTCACGGTAGTGTTGTGATTGTTTAGTGAGTAGTAGTCGATTTGTTGGATGTTGGCATTAGGTTGGCATGTGTAGTGTGAGTAGTAAAAACGAGATGCTGAAATGAAGTAATGTGCAGTAGTAAAAACGAGATACTGAAATGAGGTAATATGCATATTAGGCATGACCAACCCCTGTGGCGTTAGTAATGATGAATCTCTGTGATTGTTTAGTGACAAGTTCATTTGTTAGATGTTGGGAAGATGTTTGTAAGGGAAGTGCGCATTAGTAAAATTCAGATTTTGGCCTGGGATTACTCCGTGCATTCCGACGACTGACAGCTCATCTGGTCCGCAAAGGTTACCCCTCGAGTGAAAACGTTCATGTGGCTGGCAGCTCGAGGAAGATGCCTCATAGCAGACGCAACCTGGCCATCAGGATGTGTTTGGTGGGAGCTCCTATGCGACGCTCTCTGCGTCAAAGAGCCGAGGCTTCGCACAGATCGCGGCTCACCTGGGCTGGCCCATATTGGAGTGGCAATTCGTGAGGTGGAGAAAACGGCAAAAACTCAAGCGCTAGACATGGGAATCGAACTATAGACATCGCAGTAATGTGCGTGTTGTACTAGTCGCTCCAACAGTCAAGCTTCTATGATGGATTAGCAACGGAGAGTTTAAATAAGCAAACAACATCTACAAAAACTAAATCGAACCAAGGACCTGCTGTCCGTGAACAAAAAATCGCTAGCCACTGAAGCTCCTAGAAATTTGTACGTAAAATAGTAACCCGGTGCATATGAACTATAAATCGAATAGATTTAATGAAATTTCGAAAGTTATTTAGTTTTTGAAAAATATAAATATTTTTTTGACACTCAAACGTTTTCAAATTCAGGAACAAATTTTTTCATAACACAAACATTTCATTAAAACGTGAACACTTTTTGAGTTTCTCAAACATTTCATAAAAAAAAGGAACAAAATGGAAAATGAAACAGTTTTTTGAAATTACAAACAATCCTTGAAAAAACAGAAACATTTTCTGAAAAATAGGAACAACATTTCAAAACGCGAACATTTTCAGAAATTATGAACAAATTATCAAAATGCAATCGTTTTTCAAAATTTCCCTAAAAATTGTTTGAATTTGTGATCAAAATTTGAAAACCTGAACAATTATTGAATATGTGAACAAATTTGGAAAAGCTAGAATATTTTTTGAAATTCCCAAACATTTACTGAAATTGTGAGTTTTTCTTGAAAACAATAACATTTTTCAGAATTACGAACAGATATTTTCAAAATGCGAACATTTTGTGAAACTACGAACAATTCTTGCAAAATTTGATATTTTTCAAAAAGCCCCAAACATTCTTCGAATTTGCGAACAAAATTCAAGAAAACGAATATTTTTAGAAAATGTGAACAAATTTCGAAATGATAGATTTTTTTAAAATTCCAAATCATTTCTTTGAAATTTTGAACAAAAATTGAAAATACGAACATTTTTAAAACTGACTGCACATTTTCTGAATTTGTGAACAAATTTTCAAAAACATGAACAGTTTATGAAATTGGAGAACAATTTTTTCAAACTGGAACATTTTTTGAAACTCCTGAAAAAACAGAAACGTGAACATTTTTAAAATTTATGAACAATTTTTGAAAATGGAAGCATTTTTGGAATCCTGAATATTTTTTCAAAAGCTGTAGAAAATTGGGAAAAACATTGTGATTTTTTTTAGAAAACCAGGAGCATTTTTTGAAATTCGTGATTTTGTTTTGAAAAATACAAACATTTTTTAAATTGATGAACAATTTTTGAAAATAGTACCATCTTTTGAAATTTTGAAATAGCACGAACATTTTTAAAAAGTTTGGAACAATTTTCGAGACATGAACTTAAAAAGGAAATATAAACTTTGAAAATATAAAAGAAAAAGGAAAACAAACCAAAAAAGAAAAGAAAAAAGTAACAGAAATAGAAAAACGAGAAAAAAAGAAACAGAAAACCGGTTAAAAAACCAGTTCAAGGAACCTTCTAGAAGTTGCCTAAATCCAGAAAAAACCCGGCCAGAAACCTCGAGAAGGTTAGCAAAATCAGAATCGCGAAGGGATTAAACGGGCCGGCCCAAGTCGATATCCCGCTCGATGTCCCTGTATGAAAGGTGGACAACTTGCCGCATAATGCGGCGAATAGGGTTTTCCGTGTTTGGTTCGATACTTTTTACCCGTTATCCGATTACACAGTTACCTGATTCCGTTAAAACATGTTTAGTTGACTCAGCCCGTAAACAGATACCCCATAAACAAATTACAACCCAACTAATGTCAAAATAGAATAAAAAATTATAGCCCAACTTAAAACCGATACCGCCAACCACCATCGGAAACAGACCGCGTTACCGGGCGGAAAGCTTTGAACAAATCTGGCGAGTGGCGACAGCTCGAGCAGAACCTCCGCCGCCGATGTCTCCCCTGATTTAGCGCAAGCGCTGGTGGTGGGTGCCAATCTCCTTCACTCGTCGGCTCATTGATGCTATTGGCGCAACCGAAGGGCTGCGTGCAATCAAGTCTGCGCCGCATGTGTAACCAAAGATCCATGCACAATTGAGGCTACGCTACAATAGCGGTGCCGCCGGTGAAACCAAAGGGCATCACAAAGCCGAGTCCACGCCGCACTCCCCTTTAAAACGTCGCCACCGCAGGTGTTGTTATCATTGAGTTTTATTGTCAGGTCTGGTGTGGTCTCTCAATACACTCGGTTGGTGTTGCTCTTCGGTGGTGCCGGTGGACGGTGCAACATCAACTGTGATGTACCCTTCGGTTGCTCCGGCTCCATCTGAACCTGCACGCCGCCCGCCTCCTTCGGGGGGAACAAATAGAGATGGGACGAGATAATTACACAATAATACCACATTTGAGGCTGTCTTGACAGATTGATACCAGTTTTCGAAATTTTTACGTGTCAGTACTAAGTTTCGGGCAAGCCGTTGCAAATCAGCCTAAATTGCGTATTGACAGCGTATTTGACCGGCGGGTCCCATATGTCAGGTGTCTACGTGGCATATTTTTTTAGAAAACCCCCTTATTTTATATTTAATCACGTAAAGGCATATTATTTTTGCGGGTAAAGGTTCCCGTGAGTCTTTTTTTTGTTAGGACTTGTTTGAAAGTTTCGGCCAACTGGACAAATAAATGAAATAACGTAAAAAATACGGCGCGGACAGGTTTCGAACCTGCGACCCGACGTACGGGTACGAAACGAGCTACCACCGCGCCACTCAAACGTTCGTGCTAGTTAACATGCGGGATTTATTTTATACTAGTGTGGAGGCGCTGGGCCGGCTGTTGGGCCCAGCGCGGCCGCGTGCCCTTAATTACCCGTTTTTTAATCATAATATTAATACGTTTACAATGATTTCGTATCCTCATTATATTATTAAAATACGCAACTATTAAAAATATTATATGCCGAACATATAGTTTTTTTACTTACTCGTATATTGATTATATTTATGTAAACACACTATTATTAAAAGGTTGACAACATAAAAATAAAATGGTAAACAAAATAAATTTTATAAAGGCATTAAAACTTTTTTAACTTTTATCAAGAAAATCTAAGTGTTTCTCGAAATGCTAGAATGAGTTTACACAATAAGTTTTTAATACATGCTGAACATTTTTTGAAATACGCATTGTCAAAAAAATTTATCATGTATTAAGAAAATGTTCAACATAAATTAAAAAATGTTTATCATATGTTAAGAAAACTGTTCAATATATATTAAAAAATGTACAATTTGCATTTAAAATATGTTCAATGTATGTTACAAAAGTTAAATATATTAAAAAGTTCATCGTGCAAAAGTGATTACTATACGCAGAAAAACTAACCCAGTGAATGAGAAAAAAAAAGAAACCTAAAAATAAGCCAAAACCAGAAACAAAAATAAAGCATAACAAAATGAAACGAAAAGAAACCTGGGCGAACGAGCCCCCAGCACTCGCGGCAGTAAAACGCGAAACCAAAAACAAATTATAGGCATCGCTTGGCCCAACAGCCGGCCCAGCGTTTGCTTGTTCGTATAAAATATATGCCGCGTCCAATCCATCGCGAGCGTCGGTCTGGCCTGTTGGCTAGCGCGCGTAACCAGCGTTTGGCAGGTCGCAGGTTCGAAACCTGCCCCTGTCCGATTTTTCGTTTATTTATTTATTTGTCCATTTCGATGGAAACTTTTAAACAAGTCCAAGCGAAAAAAAAGACTCTCACGGGAACCCTTTACCCGCAAAAAAATGTGCCTTCACGTGATTAAAAATAAAGTAAGAGGTTTTCTGCAAAAAATATGCCACATAGGCACCTGCCATATGGGCCCTGCCGGTCAGATATGCTGTCAATACGTAGTTTAGCTTGATTTGCAACGGCTTGCCCAAAACTTGATACTGACACGTAAAAATTATCAAACTTGGTATCAATCTGTCACCGCCACCCCAAATGTGGTACTATCGTGTAATTATCTCAGATGGGACGCAGCAGCGGCGCCGGCTTAAGGCGAAGCTGCTGGTGGGAAATGGCGGCGATGGCACGGCCGCCGCGGCGGTTGTCATGGCGCAGAAACGAGTGGGTTGGGATGCAGCGGCGGCGGCAATAATTTAATTACTCATCTAACTGGCTTAGGAGATCGGCTAGGTGCCGGTTTGAGGAGTAAAACTAAAATTTTACTATCTATAACTGGATAAGGGATCTGCGAGTTGACCATAGTTTGGTTAGGTATTAAGGAAAGGACTGTTTCTCCATTTGTTTCGTTTTCTGTGGGACCAAAATAATTTTTCGTCCGTAGGGCGATTTCTCCTTCGGGAGTTTTCTCGTTCTCCTGATTTGTTTCCACCAAAAAAATCGTAGGACGCACAGAGCCATCATGGGCCAGCCCATTAGCTTACAGTGAAAAAGTCCAAGAAAAAAATATTACACCGTGAGGAATTGAACCCAGGCGCTCATGCTAGACCCCTAGGAATGCTACCCACTAGACTAAACAAGACTTGGTATTTATTTGGCAGCGCAACATCTTAAATTAAGCTAATAGTCGCGCCAGATACTGAGAGCTAATTTTTTTTTTTGCAAAAACTGAATATATTACAAATTTCTGAATAAAAAAATGAAACTCAAACATTTTTCGAAAAGAGAAAAATATTTCATTTTTATCTTTTTGAAACCTGAATATTATTTAACACGAACACTTTCTGCAAACTAGGAGGTACTGTAGAGTTTTTTTGAATTGCAAACATTTTTTTAAAACACAAATATTTTCTGAATTTTCAATTTGAAAAGGCAATCATTTTACAAAACATGATTTATTTTTTTGGAAAACTGGAAGGTACTGTAGCTAACATATTTTTAAATCTATACCTATTAATAAAACTAGGTCAATTTTTGAAATATGCCCACGTATGCATTGTTTCAGTTTAATTTATTAAACTAGGGTTATGAAAGCAATCTTTGTCTCCGTCGCGTCTTCATGTACGACTAGCCTCGCTCGGCCCAATGACACCCGTCAAAATGGATGAGGAGTCCAACTAAGGTTTCATGATCTATGTGACACAAACTACTCAACCTACATGATAATAACACAGACATATATTATATGCAGTGCTTTTCCCTATTATATTAGTTAGATGATACAAAATATATTTATTCAACGTTCTTGATCTCGCCGGACACGAAGGAGGCTCAACGATCCAGCTATTAGATCTCGCCAACCTTGGTTAGTGATACCACCGACGACAAGGACAGCAAAGAAGACGAGCGGAAACATGGGCCTGGTGTTATACTAAAATAGAAGATGTGGGCATGAGGATGAGGTATTAGTCATGTTTATTATTTTAGGGGCATGAGGGTGAGGTCTTTAGCCATGCTCGGTGATAAGGACGTGTGAGGGTTGTTGTTCCCCCCTTACAACGCACGGGCATATTTGCTAGTAAAAATATAAATTAAATTACTTTATCCAATAGATAATCTTTAGTTGAACATTTTTCTTTGGGTCGTTTTCCGTTAAAAGGAAAAACGGAAAACAAAACAAAAAGGTCGTTGGTAGACTGGTCTAAGCGACTCATCAAGATAATAAAAGAATGGGTTAATAGAAGGGTTTGTTAGCCTCCACAAAGGCTGGAGTGTCCTTCGCGACTTGAAACCAAGCAGTATATCCTCTTAGATTATACTACCCCGTCCTAGTTTATTGGTCTTCTTTATAATTTGTGTCAAATTTTGATAAAATATTTAACTAATAAAATGTTAATGCATGTCAGCAAAAATTATATTGTTGGATTCGTATTCGAACATAATTTTTAATGATATAATTTTTTGTGACATGTATGAACATTTTATTAGTTAAATTTATAGTCAAAATTTGACAAAATACAATGAAGACCAATAAATCAGGACGGAGGTAGTAATAACAAAAGACTGAGCTGAGACGTAGTAGAAGAGCATACAATCATGGTTGTGAGCACTTGGTATGAGCTGCCTGATAGGTCAATCTTGATAGATTCCATCATTTGTGTTCATATGTCCAAAATTACAGTTCTGATGTCTTTTGTTTGCTTTTTTACCTCACCTGCTGACTACATGACCGCCCCCTCCTCCACGTCGCTCCCTAGGGTCGGCTCAGGCGGAAACCCTAACCGCCGCCGCCCCCTCTCCCTCCTCCCCCCTCGTCGCCATCGGCGCACGTCGGCGGGCAAAGCCCATTGGCGGCCGACGGCGGCGGGATCTGGCTCGTGCGCACTCGCTGGTCGGGCGTGGCCCTCACAGTGGTGGGAGATGTGGCGCTGCTCGCTGCAAGATCTGGAGCTGGTGTGACGGCGCATGGCGGAGCGGCCCATCGGGGCGGAGATGCATGGCTGGGGTTCCTGGGAGGAGACGATCACGGCGTGATGGCCCTTCCTGGAGACGACGATACAGGATGAGGCGGCGGCGCGGATTGGCCTGGGTGGCGTGGCGGGGCTCGGCCAGGAGTTGTTGCGCTTGCAGCAGCCGAGCACATCGTGGTTCTCGGGGCCTCCGTTGTGGCGCCCCTCCTGGTCTTCGTGGTCATGGGTGTTGGAGGTGGTGGCTCGGGCCGGATGGGCCCAATATGGGCTGTAGGGCCGCAGCATAGACGTGTGCTGGGAGTTGGCCTAACGGCTAGGTGTGCAGTCCGGCGACCCTTGGTCGGGCATGGAGGGAGCTCGACGAGTTTTCAACTGTGGAGGTACTAGAAGTAGGGCTGTGCGCTCCTAGCTGTGCGGGTCTTGGGTGATCTTGACTTCTCAGCTATGCTAGCTAAGTGTTGCGGCGGTGGTGGAGTGCCAACTTGGATGGTTTGGGCCCAATCCGGAGGGAAGGGATGGAGAGGTGTGTGGCGATCTGGAAGAAATTCCTGCCCCTGCTTGGTCGGTGCTAGCGGCGACGGCGCTCGTGGGTGCCGTTCGCCTCCTTGGAGGCATCGCCGAGGTATGTCGGCATCTCCACCGTTTGCTCTTGGGATTGGTAGCGGTGTTTAGGCGAAAGCCTAGGTTTGGAGTTGAATCGGCGTGATGGCGGCGTCTTCTACGCCACTACTTTGTTGGGAGCATCACGCTTGAAGACACGGTCTTGAGGTTCCATGTTGTGCTACTTACGGTGCTCGCCGCTGTCCAAGACGATCTTAAGTGGCGCAATGTACATCATCGCTGGTGAATCCAAGACGATGCCTTTATTGGACCGACCAAGTTCCGCCATCTACTTGCCACCTCCTTTTAGGCATCTAAGGGTGGATGGTGCATCGACAAGGGAAGTTCATCCGGAGTTGTTGTTGCCTTTAGAGGTAACCGGCGTTGGTCGAGACGCGGCGATGTAGATCTGTTTTTGGACAGGCTTTTTTGCTTTGTAGTTGTGTTGTCGGTGGTGGTAGTTTCTGGACTAGCCTGATATGGTGTTTGCACTATGCTTGTTGTTCGTAACAAGTGGTAGTTTTCTTATAATTCAAATTTTCCTTCTATAAAAATATGATACACATTCGCGTACTCTCGAAAAAAGGTCTTTTGTTTGCACTGTCAAGTGGTTACAAAGCTCCAGAGTATGCATCTCGAGGAGTTTACTCGGTGAAGGCGGATGTGTTCAGCAGTCAGCTTCGGCATCTTAGTTCTTGACTTCTGGTGATCATTAGAGCATCTCCAACAGGCGCACAAAAGTTTCGCGTGCTAAAATAGTTTTAGCGCACTACTGTAGCACTTTTAGCGCGCCGTACCCAACATTGATTTAGCAAATGTCCAAAAACGCGCGCGTAATCCGGCGCCCAAATTTGCATCTTCTGATTGCGCTTTTTTAGAGCGTGCTCAAACCTTTTTCGTGCGGGCACTTTTTTACAGCTTTTGTTGAAGATGTTCGGCGTCAAAAAAAATCTAAATTTTAGCGTGCGGAGCAGTTTTTATGCGCCTGTTGGAGATGCTCTTAAGGGATGGGACGGAAGAATGTCGGAACAAGAAAGGGGATAAAGCTAACGTGTTGCCTTTTTTTTATAACGTGGATCAACCTTGGCCATGCATGAGCTTGGCTACATCCGTCTAGATGACGTCCCCTACATGCGCTTCTGCTGGCATGGAGTAGCATTCGAGTTTGCGCTTAATCAACTGCATTCCCGGGGTGACCTCGACGGCCACGATGGAGACGGCGCGGCGTGGTAGATTGAGCACTTCGTCCATGTTGATAGGCTTTTGAGGGAAGTACCCGGTGATGATGACCGTCGAGATGCAAAATCTGCCGGCCCCGTAGTAGGCAAAGGCGGCGGTGTGTGCTTCTGTGAAGTATCTGGCACGCCAGACCAGCCGGGAGGGGATGGCCTCCGGCCAGGCCTTGATGATCACCGGAGGCCTAGCCTCTATATCGCAGGCGCAAAAATGGCGATGCCCGGAGGAAAAGCCAAAGAGCAGCTGCCGGCCGCCGCCCAGGAAGTCTGGGATCAAAAGGGCCCGGCCCGTCACGGGCAGCTTCCAGGTGCCTTCCCTGCGCCACCGGCGGCACGCCGTGTCGAAGGAGAAAGTGCCTTCATCCAAGAAGGAGACCCAGACGCGTGTGCCCGCGACAAAGTAGCCCGAGATGTGCCACTCCCTCTTGAAGCGAGGGCGAGGGATGGACGACAGCGGTGGATCCGGGATGGGGTGCCAGGCCAAGCGACCGCCGGCGTCGTCCGTGTTGCTGGCCAGAAGCTCGGCGTGGGGAGTGTCGTCGAGGTGCGGGTAGAAGGACATGGCGAAGAACGTACCGTCTGCGACGGGGACGAGGAGGATATCGATTTTGCCGGACAGCATGTCCGGGCCGGTGGAGGCGGAGCGCGAGTCGGTGTCGTAGAGCAGAGTCCGGGACAGGGAGGTGGCGGCAACGATGAGGTTGCCGGAGACGGTGATGGCCATGTTTTCCGTGGGTTGTACGCTGTTGAACTTGGCGACGGGGTCGGGAAGGCTGAGAATCGGTGGGAACTCCTGGTCGGGTTCGCCGGAGAATAGACGGTTCAGGTTGAACTCGAAGACGAAGTTGCCCTTGGTGGGGTGTTCAACCACCAGCAGGCCTCGACTACGGTGGATCTGCGCGGCGGCCATCGACATCGGTAGACAGACTCCTTGGTTGTTCCGTTGGCCTCGGTGGAAAAGGTACAGACTTCTTTGGGGATCTGATGGCTTATACACGCAGTTGGAAGGAAGGGGGAGGCTCACGTAGAGGACACGGTTTCGTTTCCCCGGCGGACACACCTTCGTCCTTTTTCCTTTTTTATCAAAAACCACTACCGCCTTCGTTTTATTTCCTTGCAACCGTGCACCACCGACGCTGAACCCTAGGTATAGGTACAATAACTTTCCAGACATCACGTGATTTCAATATTTTTGTAGATAGCTTACCAAGCAGACCACTTGATAGACATCACTCTAGAAACTAGTACTGCGAAGTAATTCTATTTTTTTAATAAAGATGATAACTCTAGCGAAATAATCTTTCCCGCCATGCAGTTTGTTCCGTCCGAGGTTTTCGTATCCATAAAATGACTACCGTTTAAGAAGAATTGGGTAAAAAAAAAGTTCTTCAACAGTTCCCGGGCAAAATTTGATGGGATCTTGTAAATTCTCTCAAACTTCTGCTCCATCAGCGGAAAGATGGCCCTTCGCATAAAAATGACATCAGCTAACCGTGACCTGCATCCGCCGCACCGCCGCTACACCCACCGCGCTGTCGTCGCCGACCATTGCGCCATCACCATCGTCCGCCGCGCCGCCACTAACCACCGACCACCATTGTCCGTTGTGAGCCGCAATCGGAGTTTGTCGTCACCGTTACGCCACCACCAAAAACCACTTTTAGAAGTTCTTACAGATACTGATAAAAGACCTTTCCTGGGAACTTCCTCTAAATTATATAGACACCACGGAGAGTTTTTCACTGAAACTGTTGGAGATGCTCTACGAAGCAAGATATGTACACAACATTACCAAAAATTAGCTTGCAGTGTAACTAAAAAAATACCTTTTGTTCCTATATTTTTACTCAGGTGGTAAGTGCCACATGTCAGGTGCGTGGCACTCTGGCCCTGAAGTTTTTCTATGGCAATTCCAATGACACAAGGATGGGAAATTCCAGTGACACGAGGCATATTTCTATCAAAAATAAACTGAAGCATGAAAGTTGTCATGTTTGGCAACTACAGTTGCCATCCTCGCATAACTAACTTGTCATAAAAAATGTTCAGAGTTGCCATATGCTCGTATCTGACATGTGGCACTTATTAGGGTCATATTTTTATTTCCCATGACTAAAAGTAAGTTTCGGTTTACCAGGAATTTTGCTTCGTTGCCCATTGAATTTTGCTTTCATATCAACTTAACATGAACATGCTTTGTTGGTTCATATAACATGCTTCCAACGACCTAAATACATAGTGATTCATATTCTCATACTACATATTTTCTTCATTTTACAGATTGACTTCAATGTGCTATCCATGTGTTTCCTTACACGATTTATATATTTTGAGTCGCTAATTCTCGCGTCGTCGTACGAGAAATGGTTAAATCTCACCCTTTCTTTTTGAGGGGACACTTAAATCTCACCTAGCTAGTGCGCCATGATTCGTTCCAACCCAAAACAGTCTAACAAGAAGACACAAAGGCCCACACAAGCTGGGCGGGCCTCACTATCCAGAAAAAAGACAAAGCAACATCGCCCCCCTCCACTATGGCTGGATCAAAAGCTCGCAGCTCGCAAGCTTAATGAAAACTCGATAGCTCGGCTTGTTAAGCTCGTAGCTCACTTTTTAATGAACAAAGCCAAGCACAGGTTTCAGCTCGTTAAACGTAGCGAGCTAACGAGTTTCACGAGTAGCTTGTTAAGCTCGCTAATACAACACAACACATATTTTTATGTTATGTGGCAACATTGCTTGGCACTTCAACCATCTATTAGATCTAATCTATCCAACCTAGCCCAGAGGAGACAATAACTATCATACCCCCTAATATGGTAACTTTCTTCCTTCATAAAAAACACATCACAACTAAAGCAAAAAGGGTAATGTCTGTCAACGAGTTCTCGCGACCGCTCGCGAGCTTAACAAGCTATTAATGAACATAGCCGATTAGAGTTTTTTGCTTGTTAAGCTTAACAAGCTTAATGAACCGAGCCTCAATGAGCACGAGCTTAACGAGCCGGGTAGCTCGTTAATCCACCCCTACCCTCCACTGACGGGAGCTCCTGGTCGGCGCTGTAGGCGCCCGTTGGAGAAGTGGCGCCTACAACGACCAACAGTGGGCCGCGACCCATTATAACATCGCTCCCTTGCTCTCTCTCGATTCATTTTCGCTCACTCGTTGAAGAAAAAACTGTTCGCTCCATCAGCTCACCTCGTTGTATCATAGTGTCGCGCTGCTGGTTCAGGAAAAACACCGGTCTTCGTTTTTTTAATGATTTTGAATATGTTCATGAAATAAAAAAAAGTTCATAGATTTATTAAAAATATTCGTGGGTTAAAAAGTTCACAAAATTTGGGAAAAAATATGCACAAGTAAAAAAACACGAATCATGAAAAAAAGTTCTTCGATTTTGAGAAAAACAACATCGAATTTGAAAAAAGTTCATCGATTTTTTTAAAAAATCATCCAATTTGAAAATGTTCATTTATTTTGAAAAATCTCACTGATTTTTTTAAATCACCGATTTCGAAATAAGTTCACAAAATTGAAAAAAAGTTCATTGAATTTTTAAAAAGTTCATTAAATTCAAAAAATCATGAATTTTTAAAAAAGCTCATCGAATTTCAAAATATTTCATCGAATTTGAAAAAACTTTATCATTTTTTTAAAATCCATCGAATTTTAAAAAAGTTTATCATTTTATTTTAGAAGACACGAATCTTTAAAAAAGGAAAAAGAAAAAAAGAAACTCGAATAAAACCGCCCTGGAAATGACCAGCGAACGGTAAAAATCTGGTTTGGGAAGCTTCTCAGAACCGGGGGATCCCCGCGATTGAAATGTGGAATAAAAGAAAGAAAAAAGCTTAGAAAGCACTAGTCCTCCGATGGCCTAGTGATGATATGGTCGTGGTGGTCGCGGGTTCGAATTCTGGGGCTGCATCATTTTTTGAACCCAGCTAACGGGCCTGAATAGGATTTGCCTCAACTGACGGCATTTTCACCGTGAGCAGGGCCTACCGCCTCTTCTTCACTGCCAATTCCGGCTTTTGCCACTGCCGGAGCGATGTGAAGTCTAGAGCCCCCTCCCATCTGCAAGTTCTTCATGTGGCTACTTGAGTACTTGTTCATCAACGTGGCTTCACGGCCGATAACATTCAGTTGGCCGAATAATGCGACGTCCACTGCAGATTCTCGCAGCAAATTTAGACCAGCGTGCGCGAGTAGGCTAAGGCAGACTTCCCTATCATACCAGAATTTTTCGATGACTCCAATAGCTCGGTCCCTGGGTTTTTTGAGGCTCTCAGGGAAGACTTGAGAGTGTGGAGAGCTACAGGCTACTTTCATCTTTTCAACTCTAGGGCAATGCTGGTCGCAGTTTCTTGTGGCTGTCATTTTGGTTGATTGTTCCTCTCCTACTTCAACACAATGTCACAATCTTGGTGCTGAGTTAGAACTTCGGCTGCGACTGTAACTATTTTCTTTCCTTTATAAAGATCGGTCTCTGGCCTTTTGAATAAATTGAGATCACAATAAACGATTTTAGTGTTCAAGAAAATCGCTAGTAGTCCAAGTTGTGTGAGTTGAAAAATGCAAGATAGGAAATATCTCAGAAGGGGCCAAACAATTTTGGAGAAGAACCACCAGAGTTATACCTCTTTTGAAGAATCCTGGGTCAGGGGGATCACACACTCACACATCCAGTTCTTGACCGGTTGGCCTGGCCCGAGAGACAAGTGGTACTGATGGTGAAATCTCACAAGTGGTCTGCAGAAGAGTCGTCAGATTCTTGAAGAATTTTGCGCGTGCGTAGTCCTGTTCTGCCGACAAGGATGAGGATCCTATAAAAACTGAGGTACAAGCTGCAAACCAAACTCCTAACACTTGTTTCTCTATCCTGTTCCATGGCTGCTTTTCACCACATTCTCGGTGCATTTTTCCAGGCACTTATCATCGGTATGTATTGGAATCCTCCTGCCTGTGTGATCAGTCGCACGTTACGTTGCATTTC
Source organism: Aegilops tauschii subsp. strangulata (assembly GCF_002575655.3). NCBI lineage: Eukaryota > Viridiplantae > Streptophyta > Magnoliopsida > Poales > Poaceae > Aegilops > Aegilops tauschii. The sequence continues at coordinate 552,424,324 of NC_053041.3, read as the reverse complement.
TTGCTTAATCCAGATTAACGATGGCCTCTGATTTAATATGGCGCTGCTGCAACAGCTGAGGTGATCCTGGGGCAAAGTGATAGGGAGGTGCTCCGCGAACTGAAGAGCTTCCTGCAGGCGCAAAACCCGATCAACCGTGGCGCCTATGACACTTGGTCGGAGGCCGAGGTCTCGCCATGCCGTCTCCAAGGCGTTGGGTGTGACGCGGCCGGCCGTGTCAGTTATCTCGACCTCTCGAGTTCCAGCATCGCTGGGCCGTCCTTCGGTAACTTTTCACGCCTCAACCGGCTCACGCACCTCGATCTCTCAGCAAACAGTATTACTGGCCAACTCCATCCAGATCTCAAGCACTGCCGGGGTCTCCAGTACCTCAACTTATCAAGCAACCTCATTGGTGGCGCCCTTGATGTGTCCACCCTGACCAACCTGCGCATACTGGATCTATCCCAGAATCGGTTCCAGGGTGACATTAGGACAAACTTCCCGTCCATCTGCCGCAACCTCAGTGTTATTGCTGTATCCAGCAACAACCTCACAGGCAGGATAAGTGGGCTGTTCAGTGGCTGCTCCAAGCTTAGTGATGTTGATCTGAGCTGGAACCAATTCACCGGAAAGGCTGTATGGAAAGGGGTCGAAAGGCTTACACGGTTCACGGCCACAGCGAACAACCTCACAGGGGTCATTCCTTCCAGCACGTTTCCCAAGGGGTGCAAGTTGCAGTCTCTGGATATCTCCAGCAACCAACTGTCTGGCAGTTTCCCAAATTCAATTGCCAATTGCACAAGCTTGAAAACCCTGTCCCTATGGAACAATAGCTTTGGTGGATCTATACCACCAGGAATTGGCTCGATTGCGGGACTCGAAGAGCTGGGTCTCTCGAGCAACCAGTTCCATCACAAGATACCACTTGAGCTGATGAACTGCACCAACCTAAAAAATTTGGAGATCAGTCGCAATACCTTTGGAGGGGAGGTGCAACAAGTCCTTGGAAAAATAACCAGCCTGAAGAGCCTTGTGCTTCAAGGGAATAATTACAGTGGGGGCATTGTCTCCTCTGGCATTCTACAGTTGCCAAACCTCATCTATCTTGACCTCAGCTTTAACAAATTCTCCGGCAAGCTGCCTAATGAAATTGCTAGCATGACAAGCATCGAATCCCTCGTGCTTGCAAATAATAACTTTTCTGGTAAAATCCCACCATCATATGGTCGGCTCTTGAGGCTCCAAGCATTGGACTTATCGTACAACAACCTCTCCGGCGAGATCCCACCAGAGATTGGTAATTTGGCATCGCTTCTCTTGTTGATGCTGGCTGGGAACCAACTTTCAGGAGAGATCCCAAGAGAGATAGGAAACTGTACTAGCTTGCTCTGGCTCAACCTTGTCGGAAACCAGATATCCGGCAAAATCCCGCCTGAGATGACAAATATGGGGAGGAACCCCGGTCCAACCTTTGCCAAGAACCGAAGAAATCCTTCACTGATCAAGTCTGCCACGAGTAAATGTTTTGCTGTTTACCGGTGGGTGCCAGCAAGTTATCCAGAGTTTGACTTTGTTGAATCAATGATGATGTCTCAGAAGAACTGCCTAACCATGTGGAACAGGCTCCTCATGGGGTATGACATACTTCCAGTATCTTCACCATTACGAACAGCCTTAGGATATGTTCAGCTGTCAGGAAACCTACTGAGCGGGGAGATACCCTCCACAATTAGCGCAATGAAGAACATTAGCTTGCTCCTGCTTGATGGCAACCGGCTCTCTGGACACCTACCATCAGAAATAAGTTCGATGCAACTGGTTGCTCTAAATTTATCCAACAATTCTTTTTCTGGTCAGATTCCATTCACGGTGGGTCACCTGAATTCCCTCGAGAGCCTCGATTTGTCCTGGAATAATTTCTCCGGCGCACTCCCATCAAGCCTAGGCGAGCTGTCTAAACTAAGTACATTGAACGTTTCGTACAACCCGCTTCTCTCAGGAGAGGTCCCAAACACTGGGCAACTCTCCACTTTCAATGAGCAGTCTTTCCTTGGTGATCCACTCTTATCTTTCCACTCACCTGCGGCTCCCAGCCCTCATTCAAATGACAACCAGCCCTCCACGTATGGTACAGAAAAGCATCCTACAAATGAAGAGATCACTGTGTTAGTAGTTACATTCCTTGTTTGCTTCTCTGCCACCTTTGTTATCAGAGAGCTTCAGAGCTTCGTGTATCTGTACCATGTTGCATTACGTAAAATTACCAACTGTAGGAATCTTTGAAGTAGAAATGCGGTATGTGCCCATGGGTGCACGCGTTTGTTGCAATGTACGCACTTGGTTATATGCTTTCTCCTTAATAAAGATTGATCGATCTACTGTTACCTTTATAAACAACCAGTGTGTTGTAATCTTATTTGTGAACTTGTTGCCATAAAAATATCCTACAAAACTTATGTTGCAAGTTGTGTTAACCATTGTGCTGAACTCCTTAATAAAGATTGATCGATCAAAATGTCGAGTACAAAGGGAATGAAGGATTTATGAAAGCAACACGTTACCAACACTTTAAAGGGAATAAATAATTGAGCGTTCTTTTCATGTTCTTAGGAGGTATACTTAAAAAACACTTTTAACAAATAATCATTTGTGTCAGCTAAGCAGGTACTGATATTTAAATACACCGTTATATCACAATTATGAGCATAATATTTCCTATTGTGACACAAGTGACGAAATATACGAAAGTCCTAATTTCCGGCGGACAAGAGAAATGTTGACGTTGAGGTCAAGGGAATGCTGCCAACACTAAGGAGATAGATGATCGAGCGTTCAACATTTTCCTCCAATGACTTGGTCAAAACATCATTTCCCTTCCACAGTAAAATAATCTTTTTAGAAGGTACGCTATTTTGTTGGTAAGGGGATTGGGCGTTCAACATCCTCCTCTACGACTTGGTTGAATTATCATTTGTCTTTCAGAATATAATAAATTTTTAGAAGGTACACTTCTTTGTTGCCCGAACAGCCACTTTCGCTGGATAGTATCTTTGCTACTTTGTATGAACTAAGCTGACTTTTAAATACACCAGTCCAAGTATAGTTTATCATAGCCTATTGCAGCAATGCGGCAGAAGTGACAAAATATATGGAGGTTCTAACTCTGGGTGGGAGCGAGAAATGTTGACAAAAGGTATCTTTGTATTACTATTCAACAAGAATAGTTTGCTTTCAACAGGAGCGAATTTCGGAAGGCCGTCATTTGTTGACCATATTTGGTTGACTAGTGACTACCACTGGAGCGGTTGATTTGGATCATAGAAGCAGTTCAGTTTTGGAGTCAAGCGTTGCAACTTACAACACATATATGAGAAACAGTTTCATAATTTTTGATCAAAATGTTTAGTACAAGGGGAATTAAGGATTTACAAAAGCAATGTTTGTTTGCTCGAAGCCCTCAAAGTAATATATTTAGGCCAGAATTTATCTGTTTTTTAGCAAATGACAATTAAACAAATCGACTAAGGATCAGTACTTACAAATGAGACTGTTTCTCATACTTTGCTTTTGTGTGTGTGTTTGTAAATCACTTTGCTTTCTCATACTTTGCTTTTGTGCTCGAAGCCCTCAAAGTAATATGCTAAGGAGTGTTGGTGTTCGAGCGCGCGCGCGCGCGTGTGTGTGTGTGTGTGTAACTCTCAGGTTGTACAGGGACTAAACTGAAAAGGAGCAAAAAAAGGAAGAGGGGGTCCAGGGGGAGACTCACGACAGAATTTCCCCCAAATTTTACCAGAATATAATAATAATAAATTCCAACTTAAAAAATATAGTTAGCTTCATAAATTAACTTACAACTTGAATATCAAAGATGGATATATCTAATATTATGGGATTTAACTAAATATATATTCCCTTACAGCGATCTATATCTTATAATTTTGTCTTTTTAATGCTAAAAGTATAAAAAGGGTTGTAGCTCACGGGCGGAGTGACACCTCACAAGACATTCATTTCCAGCAAACGCAAATAAGAAATATCTTATAATTGAAGCGGCCAAACATTGAGATCACAACACAAATTCTTGTGTCCAGGAAAACTAACAACTGCAGGATAAGAGATTTCTCAGGAACTTCCAAACAACTTTGGAGAAAATCAACAGAACAGATGAATATTGGAGAATCCTAAATACCCAATTAATCCGGTTCCAGCGAAGGATCCAAACATCCACTATAGGGCAGCTATACTTGACCGGTTTGCCTGCCCCCAAAGACAGGTAACTACAAGAACAGTTGCCTTGGCCCCAAAGACACTTTCATGATGGTGAAATCTCAGAACTGGCCATGCAATTTTGGAGAAGAATGCACTTATGGGCTTTTGGCCACAATTTTAGAGAAGAATCAAGAGAACAGATGAATATTGGAGAATTCTAAATACCCAAATAATCAGGTTCCAGCGAAGGGAAGGGTCCAAACATCCACTACAGGGCAACTATACTTGACCAGTTTGCCTGCCCCCAAAGACAGGTAACTATGTGAACGGCTGCCTTGGCCCCAAAGACACTTTCATGATGGTGAAATCTCAGAATTGGCCACACAATTTTGGAGAAGAATGGTCTTTTGGCCACAATTTTAGATAAGAATGTATAGGTGTGTAATATGTCTTTCTAAGATAACTAAATATCAAACAGCAAAACTAAAGAGTAGCTCATGATTATATAAACCCATTAAAACATAACCATTATTATTAAAATTGATTTTTATTAGAAAAATCAAAATAGCCCATCAGGATTTTAAATCATAGGAAAACTTTTGATTATAATAAACATTTATCCCACTTAAAATTTTTAGTTAGCTGCGTAAATTAACTACTCTCATACTATGTGTTTGTGTTGACTCTTCGTGTGTGTGTGGTGTGAACCTTTGTTGGATGTTTGGCTCAGGCGGTTTGCTTTATATATAAAGCGGGCCGAAAGTCTTTTTCGGTAATTAACTACTCCCTCGACCCAAATTAGTTGTCGCTCAAACGGATGTATCTAGCACTGACATACGTCTAGATACATCCGTTTCAGCGACAACTAATATGAATCGGAGGGAGTAAGAGTCACAAACTTGAATATCAAAGATGAATATATCTAATATTTATGGGGTTTAACTAAATATATATTCTCTTACAGCGATCTATATCTTATTGTTTTGTCTTTTTAATGCTAAAAATATAAAAAAGGTTGTAGCTCACGGGCAGAATGACACCGCACAAGACATTCATTTCCAGCAAACGCAAATAAGAAATATCCCAGAACTGAAGCGGCCAAACATTGAGATCACAACAAAAATTCTTCTGTCCAGGAAAACTGACGACTGCAAGATAAGAGATACCTCAGGAGCTTCCAAACAACTTTGGAGAAGAACCAACAGAACAGATGAATATTGGAGAATTCTACATATCCAATAAACCCGGTTCCAGCGAAGGGAAGGATCCAAACATCCACTATAGGGCAGCTGTACTTGGCCAGTTTGACTGCCCCCAAAGACAGGTAACTAGGTGACCGGTTGCCTTGGCCCCAAAGACACTTTCATGATGGTGAAATCTCAGAATTGGCCACACAATTTTGGAGATGAATGCTCTTTTGTCCACAAGGATGGGAACCAATAAAGCTGTTGTACAAGCTGCAAACAGAAGTCACTTGTTTCTTTATCCTCCATGGCCGTTTTTCACCATATTCTGAGTGCCTTTTGCCAAGCACTTATCATCGGTACGGCCCCTGTTTGTATGATCACACTGTACATTTCCTGCTTAATCCTATCTAATTGCCTCTGGTTTAATTTGGCGCAACAGCTGAGGTGATTCTTGGGCATAGTGACAAGGAGGTGCTCCGTGAGCTGAAGAACTTCCTGAAGGCGCAAAACCCGATCAACCGTGGCGCCTATGACACCTGGTCTGAGACAGAGGCCTTGCCGTGCCGTCTCCAAGGCGTTGAGTGTGATGCAGCAGGGCGTGTCACTTATCTCGACCTCTCGAGCTCCAACATTGCCGGACCATCCTTCGGTAACTTTTCGCGCCTCACCCGGCTCACGCACCTCGATCTCTCGACAAACAGTATCACTGGTCAACTCCATCCTGATCTCAAGCACTGCTGGGACCTCCAGTACCTCAACTTATCAAGCAACCTCATCGGTGGCGCCCTCGATGTGTCCACCCTGACCAACATACGCATACTAGATCTATCTTAGAATCGGTTCCAGGGCAACATTAGGAAAAACTTCCCGGCCATCTGCGGCAACCTCAGTGTCATCACGGTCTCCAACAATAACCTCACAGGCAGGATAAGTGGGCTGTTCAGTGGCTGCACCAAGCTCACTGACGTTGATCTCAGCTGCAATCAATTCACTGGAAAGGCTGTATGGGAAGGGATCGAAAAGCTTACACGGTTCAAAGCCTCGAAGAACAACCTCACAGGGAGCATTCCTTCCAGCACGTTTCCAAAGGGGTGCAAGCTGCAGGTTGTGGACATCTCCAGCAACCAACTGTCTGGCAATTTCCCAAATTCAATTGCCAATTGCTCAAACTTGAGATCCCTGTCCTTATGGAACAATAGCTTTGGTGGATCTATACCACCAGGAATTGGCTCGATTGCGGGGCTCGAGGAGCTGGTTCTCTCGAGCAACCAGTTCCATCACAAGATACCACTTGAGCTGATGAACTGCACCAACCTAAAATTTCTGGAGATCAGTGACAATAATTTTGGAGGGGAGGTGCAACAAGTCCTTGGAAAATTAACGAGCCTGAAGAGCCTTGCGCTTCAAGAGAATAATTACAGTGGAGGCATTGTCTCCTCTGGCATTTTACAGTTGCCAAACCTCATCTTCCTTGACCTCAGCTTTAACAGATTCTCCGGCAAGCTTCCTAGTGAGATCGCTAGCATGATGAGCATCGAATCCCTCGTGCTTGCATATAATAACTTCTATCGTAAAATCCCACCATCATACGGACGGCTTATGAGGCTCCAAGCATTCGACTTGTCATTCAACAGCCTCTCTGGCAAGATCCCACCAGAGATTGGTAATCTGACATCGCTTCTCTTCTTGATGCTGGCTGAGAACCAACTTTCAGGAGAGATCCCAAGGGAGATAGGAAACTGTACTAGCCTGCTCTGGCTCAACCTTGTCGGAAACAGGATATCCGGCAAAATCCCACCGGAGATGGCAAGTATAGGGAGGAATCCCAGTCCAACCTTTGTCAAGAATCGAAGCAATCCTTCACTGATCAAGTCCGCGACGAGTAAATGTTTACCTGTGTACCGGTGGGTGCCGGCGAGTTATCCAGAGTTTGACTTTGTTGAATCAATGATGATCTCCCAGAAGAACTGCCTAACAATGTGGAACAGGCTCCTCATGGGGTATGACATACTTCCAGTAACTTCACCATTACGAACGGCCTTAGGGTATGTTCAGCTGTCAGGAAACCTACTGTCTGGAGAGATACCCTCCACAATTAATTGGCGCAATGAAGAACATTAGATTGCTCCTGCTTGATGGGAACCGGCTCTCTGGACACCTACCATCAGAAATTGGTTGGATGCAACTAGCTAGTTGCTCTAAATTTATCCGGCAATTCTTTCTTTGGTCAGATTCCATTCGAAATTGGTCATCTGGATTCCCTCAGGAGCCTCGATTTGTCTTGGAATAATTTCTCCGGTGCACTCCCATCAAGCCTAGACAAGCTGTCCAAACTGAGCAAATTCAATGTTTCATACAACCCGCTTCTCTCAGGGAAGGTCCCAAACACTAGGCAACTCTCCACTTTCAATGAGCAGTCTTTCCTTAGTGATCCACTCTTATCTTTCCACTCATCTGTGGCTCCCAACCCTCATTCAAATGACAACCAGCCCTCCTCGTATGGTACAGAAAAGCATCCTACAAATGAAGAGATCACTGTGTTAGTAATTACATTCCTTGTTTGCTTCTCTGCCACCTTTGTTATCAGAGAGCTTCAGAGCTTTGTGTATCTGTACCATGTTGCATTACGTAAAATTACCAACTGTAGGTATCTTTGAAGTAGAAATGCGGTATGTGCCCATGGGTGCACGCGTTTGTTGCAATGTATGCACTTCGTTATATGCTTTCTCCTTAATAAAGATTGATCGATCTACCGTTACCTTTATAAACAACCAGTGTGTTGTAATCTTATTTATGAACTTGTTGCCATAAAAAATATCCTACAAAACTTATGTACTCCTTAATAAAGATTGATTGATCAAAATGTTGAGTACAAAGGGAATGAAGGATTTATGAAAGCAACACGTTACCAACACTTTAAAGGGAATAAATAATTGAGCGTACTTTTCATGGAACATTGTTTCTTAGGAGGTATACTGAAAAAAATACTTTTAACAAATAGTCTTTTGTGTCAGCTAAGCAGGTACTGATATTTAAATACACCATTATATCACAATTATGAGCATAGTATTACATATTGTGACACAAGTGACGAAATATACGAAAGTCCTCATTTCCGACGGACAAGAGAAATGTTGACGTTGAGGTCGGGAATGATAGCAATACTTCTTAAAGGAGATAGATGATTGAGCGTTCAACATTTTCCTCCAATGACTTGGTCAAAACATCATTTCTCTTCCACAGTAAAATTGTATTTTTAAAAGGTACGCTATTGGTAAGGGGATTGAGCGTTCAACATTCTCCTTTACGACTTGGTTGAATCATCATTTGTCTTTCAGAATACAATAATTCTTTAGAAGGTACACTTCTTTGTTGCCCGAGCAGCCACTTTCGCTGGATAGTATCTTTGCTACTTTGTATATGAACTAAGATGACTTTTAAATACACCAGTCCAAGTATAGTTTGTCATAGCCTATTGCAGCAATGTGGCAGAAGTGACAAAACATATGGAAGTTCTAACTCTGGGTGGGAGGGTTGACAAAAGGTATCTTTGTATGAGCTAAGCACGTGGTCACTTTTAAATGCACTACTATTTCGCAAGAATAGTTTGCTTTCAGCAGGAGCGAATTTCGGAAGGCCTTTATTTGTTGACCATATTTGGTTGACTAGTGACTACCACCGGAGCGCTTGATTTGGATCATAGAAGCAGTTCAATTAAGTGTTACAACTTACAACACCTATACGAGAAACAGTTTCATAATTTTTTATCAAAATGTGAAGCAATGTTTGCTTGCTTGAAGCCCTCATCAAAGTAATATGCTTAGGACAGAATTTATCTCCTTTTTTTTTAACAAAATGGCAATTAAATTGACTGGGGCAAATGAGAATTCGAAGATATCCTGGTTGAAGACAGAAAAATATTTTACGTACTAATGTTTGGTGCTTGCCGATTGTTGACGGTGCTAATTGGCTCTCTTTGGATACTGGTAATTCGTGTGTATCAAGAACCCCTGTTTATAATTAATAAAGAATGAAAAAGGCAAATCCTGTGATTAGTCCATATTAACCACTCATGGGCATAAAATCCAGCACCAATTTTATGCCCGGACAAGCACACGAGTGGTTAATATGGACTAATCACAGGATTTGCCTTTTTCATTCTTTATTAATTATAAACAGGGGTTCTTGATACACACGAATTACCAGTATCCAATTAGAGCCAATAGATTTGCTGACACAAACTCTCACAGACCCTTTGACGGAGCCGAACCGAATGTCGTCGTGGTAGGGAGAGGCCGGAGAGACCTTATTCCAAAATGAGGAAAGTTGCTTCCCCATATGACAATATTAGATAATTTTATGGTGTGTAGAAGACTTTGTCTATGGTGGTGCTCTTTGAGTACTAAATTTTGAATTCTGAAAATCTCTTAGATTTGGCCTTCCGGTTTACGCTCCTTGCTGAAGGCATTTTCCGGAGCTTATTGAGTCCTTCTCTTTTGATGAAAACCTGTGATCTAACACTATTTCCTTGCTGAAGACATTCCGAAAAAGCCCCTCCCCCTTTGTATTACAAAATAACCAACCGATACAACCAACGATAGGTGCTGGGGCGGAAGCAGCACAATCACGTCCAAAAGAAACGACGGAGAAAATACAAAAGGAACAAATGTCGACAACGGCGGATCGACAAAAACGAAGAAGCCTCGCGACCACTGCGCCCACCGGAGATCTCCCACCAAGCTCCTAGACTCCAAAGCGTCGATACCAATCAACACCTCCGGGAAGGGACACGACGATGACGACATTGCTGCCAAGGGTTTCCCCCGATACGCGACGAGGAGAAAGGAAGGGTAGCCCCCGACGCCCTCCATGAAGGTCCAGCGACACCCTCAGGCGCCACCGAGTCGGTATCGGCTAGGCCGACAGGGATTTCTCCCGATCCCAACCTTCACCTCGGGCGCTCCGGAGCCCGCCACCAAACTGACCACCATTCTGCGCCAACACGGTCTTGAAGCCTCCCACGCCGTATCCCCACGGCCCCGCGAAGTGAGGCCTGCACAGCGAAGAAGAGGAGTCGGGACTAGGGGCAGCAGCACCGTCGGCACGAGGGAGGGCTCAACCTCCACTGTCAACGATGGTAGTCGACTGGACGCAATAGCAGAAGGAAACCAGGCCCGTGGACCCACATGTCTGGCTGGGCCCTCAGTAGCCCATAAAGCTCCCGCCTTCGCACTACAACAAGCATGCCATCGGCGCCGCCGCCCTCGGTCCAAGCTGCTCCTCCTCCGCACCACGCAGGAAGACATCGAAGCCACGCCGGGGGCCGGCCCGCTAGGACCCAGATAGGGTCCGCAGGGCCAGATCTAGGCCGGGGGCGCGCCGCCGGCCACCCCGCGCCACCAAGCCACCCCGCCGCCAAGGAGCAGCTCCGCCACCTCGCCCGCCGTCGGGCACCGCCGCTGGGTCGCCGGGCCGCTGCCTAGCCTAGCATCACCGCCGTCGCCCCCTGCCCCGGTGAAAGGATCGATATAGTTGACTAGAGGGGGGGTGAATAGGCAACTAACAATTTTAGCTTTTCTTTTACCAATTTAAACTTTGCATCAAAGTAGGTTGTCTAGATATGCAATTAAGTGAGCAACCTATATGATGCAATGACAACAAGCACACAAGCAAGCAAGGGATTTAACACAAGTAAGCTTGCGAAAGTAAAGGGACGAGATAACCAAGAGTGGAGCCGGTGAAGACGAGGATGTGTTACCGAAGTTCCTTCCTTTTGAGGGGAAGTACGTCTCCGTTGGAGCGGTGTGGAGGCACAATGCTCCCCAAGAAGCCACTAGGGCCACCGTATTCTCCTCACGCCCTCACACAATGCGAGATGCCGTGATTCCACTATTGGTTCCCTTGAAGGCGGCGACCGGACCTTTACAAACAAGGTTGGGGCAATCTCCACAACTTAATTGGAGGCTCCCAACGACACCACAAAGCTTCACCACAATGGACTATGGCTCCGCGGTGACCTCAACCGTTAGGGTGCTCAAACACCCAAGAGTAACAAGATCCGCTAGGGATAAGTGGGGGGAATCAAATTTCTCTTGGTGGAAGTGTAGATCGGAGCCTTCTCAACCAATCCCGAGCAAATCAACAAGTTTGATTGGCTAGGGAGAGAGATCGGGCGAAAATGGAGCTTGGAGCAACAATGGAGCTTTTGGGGGAAGAGGTAGTTCAACTATGGGGAAGAAGACCTCTTTATATAGTGGGGGGAACAATCCAACCGTTACCCCCCACAACAGCCCCGCAGAGGGCGGTACTACCGCATAAGGCAGCGGTACTACCGCTGAGACCAGCGGTACTACCGCTCCCACGGCGGTACTACCATGGAGATTGGAGGGCAAGGGAGATACGGACATGGGCGGTACTGCCGCGGTGGTAGGGCGGTACTACCGCTTAAGAGCGGTACTGCCACTCTACTGCCGCTGCGAAGTACCGCACAATCCGACACGAAAAAGACCCCTCGAGTCGACGCGGTAGGGGCCTGGTACCGTAGCGGTACTACTGCTGAGGACCCACCAGCGGTACTACCGCTGCGGAGCGATACTGCCGCTTGTGACCCCTAAGCGGTACTACCGCTGGGTACCGTGGTACTACCGCTGGGACCAGACTCAGCCCAAAGAGAGAGGAAAGAAAACTCCAATGAAGCGGAAAGGCTCAGAGGGTGCAAAGAGGATGTGTACGTGTTGATTCCACCCTAGCCTTACCAAAGCGGACCCCCTCTTGATAGTACGGTGACTCCTACGAAACTAATCCACCAAAAGAAGCGAAAGAGCTACACCGTCTTGAATGACACTCCGAGGGGAAAGAAATCGTCTCGTGCCAAATGATGAATCTCTGAAATGCTCAAAGCACACGATTAGTCCGCAAACATGTTGTCATCAATCACCAAAACTACATCTAGAGAGATATGCCTTAACAATCTCCCCCTTTTTGGTGGATTGATGACAACCAGGGATTTGCAGAAGGATATATCATGAAAGTAAAGAAACTTGGAACTACAAAATATAGACGGGCTCCCCCTGAATGTGTGCACCTAGTTGGTAGTGCCTTTGGAATGTAGGACACACACATTAGGATCAACACTCCCCCTATATTTTATAGTCCAACAACCTAAGCATAGGATACATGAGAGCAGGTAATATAACATGATAGACAAGCAACTCATAAGATACCAAAGTACTAGAAAGACATAGATAAAGATAAGGTAGCATATGTCTTACACCATATATCTGGAACTTAGGTCTTACTGGCACACAACCAAACAAGGCAAATCACGAGAAAACACAACGACACAACACAGAAAACGTTGACACCATAAAGCACACCATAAAGCAAATCCCTAAGCTCTCTCCCCCTTTGGCATCGAGACACCAAAAGGGCAAAGAGCGACGCTACGGCTCCAGGTGAAGGCAAACTGAGGAGCTCTCTCATCACATCCCAGCAGGGTCATCTGCACTGCCATCCTCAGTCGGAAACTGCTCGGTGTCGGAATCGGTCCACGGACAGTGCTGCTGAATCCACTCCTCTTCCTCAGTGATCTGGCCCTCAGACCCACTGACAACGGTCGCACCTAGCTGACGCATGAGCTCCTTGTGACGCCCCTGGCCTTCTTCTCAGCCACATGAGTCATGTATTGACCACAAGACTCCATGCAGAAGAGCTTCTTCATCTTGCGCTTGATCTTCTTTGCCCAAGAGGGCTCTGTCCCAGAAGGCTCATAATCCTCATCGTCATCATTGGCCTCAGTCCCATCCTCGGTCTCCATGTCAGCAGCAGTAGATGGACCCCCGGATTTAGGGGCTGGGACGCCCCAACTGTCCTTCTTCCTCAGACGCTTGATCTCATGAGAGACCAATTCTCCAGTTTCCAGCATCACCTGGGGATGGACACATGCCCAGGCCTTCTCAATGAGCAGCATGATAAACGGACCATAGATCGGGCACTTGCGCTCAGAAATGGCAGTGAGAAGTTCAGAGCACATAACATGAGAAATGTCCAGGGACTCGCCAGTGTTTGCTTCCTTCTCATGCTGGCAGAAGAGAAGCATATCCACGAGATAGGAGTGGACCATATCCAGATTCCCGATGCGAGGAAAGAGGGTCTCTCGAAAGACACGATGAAGGATGTCCAGGTAGGTAGACAACTCATAGGTTTCCTTCTTAGTCACAGGGTGAACCTTCACAGTGCAGTAGGGCCAGAGGGCTTGCTTGTGAGTGGAGTTGACGTTGCGGTGAGGGCGAAAGCCGACAGGAGTCTCAAGCCCGCGATCTTCCACATGAAGTAACTCCATGAAGGCCTTCCACTTGACAGACAGTAACTTGCCATTTGTCATCCAGGTCAGAGTCCTTTCTTCATCAGTTCCAAGATGGACAGTAGCATAGAACTGAGCCACCAAATCTGCATCAAAGTCCTTGTTGAACTGCATGATTCTGAGAATGTTGAGCTGAGTGCACATCTGAAGAGCTTCACCAAAGTATTCAGGATCCTTCTCCATGGCATCCGTGTCGATGGAGCGAACACTAACAAAGAGATTCTTCTTGGCCTTGATCACATCAAAGTAGATGGCAAACTGAAAGCGGTTCCAGAACGGGCGGTTGACAAAATTGGGTTCTTGTTCTTCCGCATAGGGGTTGCGGCGACGCCTTTCCCAGAACTCCTTAGCAGACAACTCAGTCACAGTCTTGCCCCTTGGCTTCGGCCTGTTGGCAAGTTTCTTCTGATGTTGAGGCGGAGGAGCCGCACTTGAGGAAGCACCTACTGACTCAGAGGTGCGGTAGCGCTTTGAGGTTGCACGGCCGGGGTTGACACGGCGGACTTGCTCCTCAGGACGTTCACCACCTGGAACCAAACACACGAACAGAAAAACCAACATGAAAGAAAAAGCGTAAGCCTCCAAACAAAACAACATGGATCAAACAGAGGTAGGGGAATGATAGAATCTGGCAGGCAGCGGTAGTACCGCTGGCCATAGGCGGCAGTACCGCCCCAGCGGGAGCGGTAGTACCGCGCAAGACTGGGAACCGGCGGTTCCTACTGCCGTGGTCAGATCCAGCACTACAGGACTGCCAAATTCAAAAATAATCCTACCAAAACTTAATCCACAGAGTCTAGACGCCTTCTCCAAACTACTCAAGCCGAGATTTAGCCAAAAATCTAGAGATGCAACCACTATTGCCCCAAAAATGCTAGATCTGAGAACTAGACAAAAAGAGAGAAGGAACGAGGGCAATGCCGGCATCCATGGCAAGAGGACGAGGTGGGGATCGACTCCACCGAAGGGAATGGAGAGGGATGGCCCGGAGACGGCGGCCCGCCGGAGCCCTCCTGCGGCGTGGAGTCGCTGGAGAGAGGGAGAGGGACGAAGGGGCGGTGCGAATGGGTATGGGGGAGGAGAAACCTCCCCCTGCCCCGACATAACCCCCTGATCCCGCCCCCCAGCGGTAGTACCGCTCGGGTGGGCGGTAGTACCGCTTGTCAACATAAGCGGTAGTATCGTGCACCACCAGCGGTAGTACCGCCTAGCCACTACTCCAAAGACTAGACACAAAGGCTTAGCTCAAAAGACAAAGAAAAACAAACGGCAAGAAGAGAGAGCAAACACAAAGCAAAAAAAGCACCAGCAAGAGGACAAGAACCACACACCTCTACAAGAGAGGGCGGTGGCCGAGGCCACCTATGTTTGAGTCAATTGGTATGGCACCGCGAAGAGTTATCCTTGGGCCCATGACCAAAACTTGTCTTTGAAGCACAAGTACCATAAAAAATGGCTAATGTGAAAGAGTTGATCAATTTATGCATAATAAGGGGAGGGAGAGTTCATTAAGAGAACAACACTCCCCCTATGTCCATGCCTACACCTAAACAAGATAACAAGTCGAGTATGGTGGGGAATGCAAGTGTTCAAGCAACATTGCTCGAATCAATGATATTTAGCTCATGCCTTAACTCGCGAAATCTTGCTTCATCCAACGGCTTCGTGAAAATATCTGCAAGGTTATCATGAGTGTTGACATAGTTGAGCTCGATCTCCCCTCGCCTAATATGATCCCGGATGAAGTGATACCGAATCTCAATATGCTTCGTCTTGAAGTGTTGCACCGGGTTGAGAGAAATCTTGATGGCACTTTCATTGTTACACCAAAGAGGCACTTTGTCACAAATGACACTGTAATCCTTTAAAGTTTGCCTCATCCATAAGAGTTGTGCACAACAACTCCCGGCCGCCACATACTCCGCTTCGGTGGACGAGAGAGACACACAACTTTGCTTTTTAGAAGACCAACTTACCAAAGAGCAACCAAGGAATTGGCACCCTCCGGAAGTGGACTTCCTATCCACTTTGTCTCCCGCCCAATCGGAGTCCGAATACCCTACAAGATTGAAGTTTGCTCCTCTTGGGTACCATAAGCCAAAGTTTGGGGTATGAGCCAAATATCGAAAGATTCGCTTGACCGCCACAAAGTGGCTTTCCTTAGGTGCGGCTTGAAAACGTGCACAAATTCCCACACTCAACATGATATCCGGTCTAGATGCACAAAGGTAAAGTAATGAACCAATCATGGAGCGATATACCTTTTGATCCACCGCTTTACCATTGGGATCTATGTCAAGTTGGCACTTGGTGGGCATTGGAGTGGACGCCGGCTTGACATCACTTAGCTTGAATCTCTTGAGCATGTCTTGAGTGTATTTGGCTTGGTTGATGAAGGTTCCTTCTCTTCTTTGCTTTACTTCAAAACCGAGAAAGAACTTCAACTCTCCCATGGAAGACATCTTGAACTTTGAGGTCATGAGTGCGGCAAATTCCTCATTGAAAGCTTTGTTAGGGGAACCAAAGATAATGTCATCGACATATAGTTGGCACACAAACAACTCCCCTTTGACCTTCTTAGTAAAAAAGAGTGGGGTCGATTAGCCCAACTTCAAACCCACGATCTTGTAACAACTCGGTAAGGTGGTCATACCACGCACGAGGGGCTTGTTTAAGGCCATAGAGTGCCTTATCGAGTTGATACACATGATCGGGAAAGTAGGGATCCTCGAACCCGGGGGGTTGCTTGACATAAACCAACTCATTAATAGGACCATTAAGAAAAGCACTCTTCACATCCATTTGTTGCAACTTAAAGTTGTGATGAGAAGCATAAGCAATCAACAAACGAATAGATTCAAGGCAAGCAACGAGAGCAAAGGTTTCACCGTAGTCGATACCCTCGACTTGGGAGTAGCCTTGTGCCACCAATCGTGCCTTGTTGCGGATGATGGTCCCATGAGCATCTTGCTTGTTCTTGAATATCCACTTGGTTCCAATGACATTGTGGTTCTCCGTTGGCCTTGGCACTAATCTCCACACCTTGTTGTACTCGAAGTTGTTGAGTTCTTCATGCATGGCATTGAGCCAATCCGGATCTTCGAGAGCTTCATATACCTTATGGGGTTCCACACAAGAGACAAACGCGTGATGTTCACAATAGTTTGCCAATTATCTACGAGTGCTTACCCCCTTTTGAATGCTTCCAAGCACATTCTTCATGAGATGACCCTTGGTGGAGAGCTTGGAAGCAATCTTGGCGGCACGACGCTCCAATTCCTCCTCGGTGGTGAGTTGAGGAGCGGTCACTTGATCATCTTGAGCGCCGTCTTGAGCTTGTTCTTGATCTTGAACTTGCTCGGAGGAAAGAACTTGACCTTGGGCATCACTAGGTGTGTCACCACCGTCTTGAGCATGATCTTGCCCTTGGTCTTGTTCATGAGGTTGAGGGCCTTCACTTTGTTCTTCGGAAGCGTGTGGGCCTTGGGTTGGTGATGGCTCCACCTGAGTAGAGCATTGTCCTTCTCCTTCGGCCACAAGGGGTTCCTCAATGGGTAGGATAAAACCAACACCCATTCTTCTTATGGCTTGAGGAGGAATTTCATCACCTACATCACAAGTGCCACTTTGCTCCACTTGGGAGCCGTTATTCTCATCAAACTCCATGTTACACGTCTCCTCAATAAGTCCCATGGATTTATTGAGGACATGGTAAGCATGAGAGTTTGTAGCATAACCAACAAATATGCCCTCATATGCTCTAGCCTCAAATTTAGACAACCGAACACCTTTCTTGAGAATGAAACACTTACACCCGAACACCCGAAAGTACTTGAGGTTGGGCTTGTTACCGGTGAGTATCTCATATGGAGTCTTGTTCAAGCCCTTGCGGAGGTAGAGCCGATTGGATGCATGACACGCGGTGTTGATGGCTTCGGCCCAAAAGTTGTATGGAGACTTGAACTCCGCCATCATGGTCCTTGCGGCATCCATCAACGTCCGGTTCTTCCTCTCCGCAACACCGTTTTGTTGAGGGGTGTAAGGTGCGGCATATTGATGCTTGATCCCCTCATCACTAAGAAACTCATCCAAGGTGTAGTTCTTGAACTCGGTGCCATTGTCACTTCTTATTGTCAAGATCTTTGCATTGTGTTGACGTTGGGCTCCATTTGCAAAGTCAATGATGGTTTGTTGGGTCTCACTCTTCCTCTTGAAGAAATACACCCATGTTGGGGAACGTAGCAATAATTCAAAATTTTCCTACGTGTCACCAAGATCAATCTAGGAGATGCTAGCAACGAGAGAGAGGGAGTGCATCTTCATACCCTTGAAGATCGCTAAGCGGAAGCGTTACAAGAACGCGGTTGATGGAGTCGTACTCGCAGCGATTCAAATTGCGGAAGATCCGATCTAGCGCCGAACGGACGGCGCCTCCGCGTTCAACACACGTACAGCCCGGGGACGTCTCCTTCTTCTTGATCCAGCAAGGGGAGAGGAGAAGTTGAGGGAGAACTCCAGCAGCACGACGGCGTGGTGGCAATGGAGCTCGTGGTTCTCCGGCAGAGCTTCGCTAAGCACTACGGAGGAGGAGGAGGAGGTGTATGAGGAGGGAGGGCTGCGCCAGGGAAGAGGGTCAACTGCCCTCCCACCCCTTCACTATATATAAGGGCAAGGGGAGAGGGGAGGCGCCCTAGGGTTTCCCCTAGGGGGCGGCGGCCAAGCAGATTGGATCTCCCTAGGGAAAATCCTAGGGAGACTTGCCCCCCAAGCCAAGCAGGTGGAGGCTTGCCTCCCAAGCCAAGTGGAGGCGCCCCACCTCCCCAAGTAACATGGGAAAGGGTGTGGGGGGCGCACCACCCCTTAGTGGGCTGGTTTGCCCCTTCCCCTTTGGCCCATGAGGCCCTCCAACACTTGCCGGGGCTCCCGAAACACCTTTCGGTCATGCTGGCCATAGCCTGGTACCCCCGGAACACTTCCGAACTCCAATACCCTTCGTCCAATATATCGATCTTCACCGCCGGACCATTCCGGAACTCCTCGTGATGTCCGGGATCTCATCCGGGACTCCGAACAACCTTCGGTAACCACATACTATTTCCCATAACAACTCTAGCGTCACCGAACCTTAAGTGTGTAGACCCTACGGGTTCGGGAACCATGCAGACATGACCGAGACACTTCTCCGGCCAATAACCAATAGTGGGATCTGGATACCCATATTGGCTCCCACATGTTCCACGATGATCTCATCGGATGAACCACGATGTCAGGGATTCAATCAATCCCGTATACAATTCCCTTTGTCTATCAGTATGTTACTTGCCCGAGATTCAATCGTCGGTATCCCAATACCTCGTTCAATCTCGTCACCGGCAAGTCTCTTTACTCGTTCCGTAACGCATGATCCCGTGACTAACTCCTTAGTCACACTGAGCTCATTATGATGATGCATTACCGAGTGGGCCCAGAGATACCTCTCCGTCATACAGAGTGACAAATCCCAGTCTCGATTCGTGCCAACCCAACAGACACTTTCGGAGATACCTGTAGTGCACCTTTATAGCCACCCATTTACGTTGTGACGTTTGGTACACCCAAAGCATTCCTACGGTATCCGGGAGTTGCCCAATCACATGGTCTAAGGAAACGATACTTGACATTAGAAAAGCTCTTAGCAAACGAACTACACGATCTTGTGCTATGCTTAGGATTGGGTCTGGTCCATCACATCATTCTCCTAATGATGTGATCCCGTTATCAATGACATCCAATGTCCATGGTCAGGAAACCATAACCATCTATTGATCAATGAGCTAGTCAACTAGAGGCTTACTAGGGACATGTTGTGGTCTATGTATTCACACATGTATTACGGTTTCCAGTTAATACAATTATAGCATGAACAATAGACAATTATCATGAACAAGGAAATACAATAATAACCATTTTATTATTGCCTCTAGGGCATATTTCCAACAGTCTCCCACTTGCACTAGAGTCAATAATCTAGTTCACATCACTATGTGATTGTAATGAATCCAACACCCATGGGGTTTGTTCATATCTCGCTTGTGAGAGAGGTTACTAGTCAACGGGTCTGAACCTTTCAGATCCGTGTGTGCTTTACAAATCTCTATGTCATCTTGTAGATGCAGCTACCACGCGCTACTTGGAGCTATTCCAAATAACTGCTCTACTATACGAATCCGGTTTACTACTCAGAGTCATCCGGATAGTGTCAAAGTTTGCATCGACGCAACCCTTTACGACAAACTCTTTCACCACCTCCATAATCGAGAAAATTCCTTAGTCCAGTAGTTACTAAGGATAAGTTCGACCGCTATCATGTGATCCATTCCTGGATCACTCTTTTACCCCTTGACTGACTCATGGCAAGGTACACTTCAGGTGCGGTACACAGCATAGCATACTGTAGAGCCTACGTCTAAAGCATAGGGGACGACCTTCGTCCTTTCTCTCTCTTCTGCCGTGGTCAGGTCTTGAGTCTTACTCAATACTCACACCTAGTAACACAGCCAAGAACTCCTTCTTTGCTGATCTATTTTGAACTCCTTCAAAATCCTGTCACGGTATGCATTCATTTGAAAGTACTATTAAGCGTTTTTGATCTATCCTTATAGATCTTGATGCTCAATGTTCAAGTAGCTTAATCCAGGTTTTGCATTGAAAAACACTTTTCCAAATAACCCTGTATGCTTTCCAGAAATTCTACATCATTTCTGATCAACAATATGTTAACAACATATACTCATCAAAAATTCTATAGTGCTCCCACTCACTTCTTTGGAAATACAAGTTTCTCATAACCTTTGTATAAGCCCAAAATCTTTGATCATCTCATCAAAGCGTACATTCCAACTCCGAGATGCTTACTCCAGTCCTTAGAAGGATTGCTGGAGCTTTGCATACTTGTTAGCATCTTTCAGGATTGACAAAACCTCCTGGTTGTATCACATACAACCTTTCCTCAAGAAAATCGTCGAGGAAACAATGTTTTGACATCCTATCTGCAAGATTTCATAAATAATGCAGTAACTTCTAATATAAGTCCAACAGACTCTTAGCATCGCTACGAGTGAGAAAATCTCATCGTAGTCAACTCCTTGAACTTGTCAGAAAACATCTTAACGACAAGTCGAGCTTTCTTAATGGAGATTCTTACCATCATTATCTTTCTTCCCTTTTAAAATCCATCTGTACCCAACAGCCTTATGACTATCAAGTAGTTCTTTCAAAGTCTATACTTTGTTTTCATACATGGATCCTCTCGGATTTTATGGCCTCGAGCCATTCGTCGGAATCCAGGCCCATCATCGCTTCTCCATAGCTCGTAGGTTCATTGTTGTCTAGCAACATGACTTCCAAGACAGGATTACGTACCACTCTGAAGTAGCATGCATCCTTGTCGTCCTACGAGGTTTGGTAGTGACTTGATCCGAAGTTTCATGATCACTATCATAAGCTTCCACTTCAATTGGTGTAGGTGCCACAGGAACAACTTCCTGTGCCCTGCTACACACTAGTTGAAGTCATGGTTCAATAACCTCATCAAGTCTCCACCATCCTCCCACTCAATTCTTTTGAGAGAAACTTTTCCTCGAGAAAGGACCCATTTCTAGAAACAATCACTTTTGCTTCCAGATATGAAATAGGAGGTATACCCAACTATTTTGGGTATTCTATGAAGATGCATTTATCCGCTTTGGGTTCGAGCTTATCAGCCTGAAACTTTTTCACATAAGCGTCGCAGCCCCAAACTTTTAAGAAACGACAACTTAGGTTTCTCTAAACCATAGTTCATACGGTGTCGTCTCAACGGAATTGCGTGGTGCCCTATTTAAAGTGAATGCGGTTGTCTCTAATGCCTAGCCCATAAACGATAGTGGTAATTCGATAAGAGACATCATGGTATGCACCATATCCAATAGGGTGCAGTTATGATGTTCGGACACACCATCACACTATGGTGTTCCAGGCGGTATTAGTTGTGAAACAATTTCCACAATGTCTTAATTGTGTGTCAAACTCGTAACTCAGATATTCATCTCTATGATCATATCACAGACATTTTATCCTCTTGTCACGACGATCTTCAACTTCACTCTGAAATTACTTGAACCTTTCAATAATTCAGACTTGTGTTTCATCAAGTAAATATACTCAGCATCTACTCAAATCATCTGTGAAGTAAGAACATAATGATATCCACTGCGTGCCTCAGCACTCATTGGACTGCACACATAAAATGTATTACTTCCAACAAGTCGCTTTCTTGTTCCATCTTACTGAAAACGAGGCCTTTCAGTCATCTTGCCCATGTGGTATGATTTGCATGTCTCAAGTGATTCAAAATCAAGTGAGTTCAAATGATCCATCTGTATGGAGTTTCTTCATGCATATATACCAATAGACATGGTTCGCATGTCTCAATCTTTTCAAAAACGAGTGAGTCCAAAGATCCATCAACATGGAGCTTCTTCATGCGTTTTATACCAATATGACTCAAGTGGCAGTGCCACAAGTATGTGGTACTATCATTACTATCTTATATCTTTTGGCATGAACATGTGTATCACTACGATCGAGATTCAATAAACCATTCATTTTAGGTGCAAGACCATTGAAGGTATTATTCAAATAGAAAGAGTAACCATTATTCTCCTTAAATGAATAACCGTATTGCGATAAACATAATCCAATCATGTCTATGCTCAACGCAAACACCAAATAACAATTATTTAGGTTTAACACCAATCTCGATGGTAGAGGGAGCATGCGATGCTTGATCACATCAACCTTGGAAACACTTCCAACACATATCGTCATCTCACCTTTAGCTAGTCTCCGTTTATTCCGTAGCCTTTTATTTTAAGTTACCAGCACTTAGCAACCAAACCGGTATCTAATACCCTGGTGCTACTAGGAGTACTAGTAAAGTACACATTAATATAATGTATATCCAATATACTTCAGTCGACCTTGCCTACCTTCTCATCTACCAAGTATCTAGGGTAGTTCTGCTTCAGTGACCGTTCCCCTCATTACAGAAGCACTTAGTCTCGGGTTTGGGTTCAACCTTGGGTTTCTTCACTAGAGCAACAACTGATTTGCCGTTTCATGAAGTATCCCTTCTTTCCCTTGCCCTTCTTGAAACTAGTGGTTTTACTAACCATCAACAATTGATGCTCCTACTTGATTTCTACTTTCGCGGTGTCAAACATCGCGAGTTGCTCAAGGATCATCATATCTATCCCTGATTTGTTATAGTTCATCACGAAGCTCTAGTAGCTTGGTGGCAGTGACTTTGGAGAACCATCACTATCTCATCTGGAAGATTAACTCCCACTCGATTCAAGCGATTGTAGTACTCAGACAATCTGAGCACATGCTCAACGGTTGAGCTTCTCTCCCTTAGTTTGCAGGCTTAAGAAACTTGTCAGAGGTCTCATACCTCTTGACGTGGGCACGAGCCTAAAATCCCAATTTCAGCTCTTGGAACATCTCATATGTTCCGCGACGTTTCAAAATGTCTTCGGTGCCTCAATTCTAAACCGTTCAACATTACGCACTGAACTATCACGTAGTCATCAAAACGTGTATGTCAGATGTTCGCAACATCCACAAACGACGCTCGAGGTTCAGCACACCGAGCGGTGCATTAAGGACACAAGCCTTCTGTGCAGCAATGAGGACAATCCTTAGTTTACGGACCCAGTCCGCATAATTGCTACTATCAACTTTCAACTAAATTTTCTCAAGGAACATATCTTAAACAGTAGAACTAAAGCGTAAGCTACGACATAATTTGCAAAGACCTTTTGACTATGTTCATGATAATTAAGTTTATCTAATTATTTAATGAACTCCCACTCAGATAGACATCCCTCTAGTCATCTAAGTGATACATGATCCGAGTCAACTAGGCCGTGTCCGATCATCACGTGAGACGGACTAGTCATCATCGGTGAACATCTCCATGTTGATCGTATCTACTATACGACTCATGTTCGACCTTTCGGTCTCTTGTGTTCCGAGGCCATGTCTGTACATGCTAGGCTCGTCAAGTCAACCTAAGTGTTTCGCATGTGTAAATCTGGCTTACACCCGTTGTATGCGAACATTAGAATCTATCACACCCGATCATCACGTGGTGCTTCGAAACAACGAACCTTCGCAACGGTGCACAGTTAGGGGGAACACATCTCTTGAAATTTTAGTGAGGGATCATCTTATTTATGCTACCGTCGTTCTAAGCAAATAAGATGTAAACATGACAGACATCACATGCAAATCATAAAGTGACATGATATGGCCAATATCATCTTGCGCCTTTGATCTCCATCTTCGAGGCGCGGCATGATCACCTTCGTCATCGGCATGACACCATGATCTCCATCATGATCTCCATCATCGTGTCTTCATGAAGTTGTCTCACCAACTATTACTTCTACTACTATGGCTAACGGTTAGCAATAAAGTAAAGTAATTACATGGTGTTTTCATTGACACGCAGGTCATACAATAAATTAAGACAACTCCTATGGCTCCTGCCGGTTGTCATACTCATCGACATGCAAGTCGTGATTCCTATTACAAGAACATGATCAATCTCATACATCACATATATAATTCATCACATCCTTTTGGCCATATCACATCACATAGCATACCCTGCAAAAACAAGTTAGACGTCCTCTAATTGTTGTTGCATGTTTTACGTGGCTGCTATGGGTTTCTAGCAAGAACGTTTCTTACCTACGCAAAAGCCACAACGGTGATATGACAATTGCTATTTACCCTTCATAAGGACCCTCTTCATCGAATCCGATCCGACTAAAGTGGGAGAGACAGACACCCGCTAGCCACCTTATGCATCAAGTGCATGTCAGTCGGTGGAACCTGTCTCACGTAAGAGTACGTGTAAGGTCGGTCCGGGCTGCTTCATCCCACAATGCCGCCGAATCAAGATAAGACTAGTAACGGCAAGCAAATTGAACAAATCATCGGCCACAACTACTTTGTGTTCTACTCGTGCATAGAATCTACGCATAGACCTAGCTCATGATGCCACTGTTGGGGAACGTAGCAATAATTCAAAATTTTCCTACGTGTCACCAAGATCAATCTAGGAGATGCTAGCAACGAGAGAGAGGGAGTGCATCTTCATACCCTTGAAGATCGCTAAGCGGAAGCGTTACAAGAACGCGGTTGATGGAGTCGTACTCGCAGCGATTCAAATCGCGGAAGATCCGATCTAGCGCCGAACGGACGGCGCCTCCGCGTTCAACACACGTACAGCCCGGGGACGTCTCCTCCTTCTTGATCCAGCAAGGGGAGAGGAGAAGTTGAGGGAGAACTCCAGTAGCACGACGGCGTGGTGGCAATGGAGCTCGTGGTTCTCCGACAGAGCTTCGCTAAGCACTACGGAGGAGGAGGAGGAGGAGGTGTATGAGGAGGGAGGGCTGCGCCAGGGAAGAGGGTCAACTGCCCTCCCACCCCTCCACTATATATAGGGGCAAGGGGAGAGGGGAGGCGCCCTAGGGTTTCCCCTAGGGGGCGGCGGCCAAGCAAATTGGATCTCCCTAGGAAAAATCCTAGGGAGACTTGCCCCCCAAGCCAAGCAGGTGGAGGCTTGCCTCCCAAGCCAGGTGGAGGCGCCCCACCTCCCCAAGTAACGTGGGAAAGGGTGTGGGGAGCGCACCACCCCTTAGTGGGCTGGTTTGCCCCTTCCCCTTTGGCCCATGAGGCCCTCCAACACTTGCCGGGGCTCCCGAAACACCTTTCGGTCATGCTGGCCATAGCTTGGTACCCCCGGAACACTTTCGGACTCCAATACCCTTCGTCCAATATATCGATCTTGACCGCCGGACCATTCTGGAACTCCTCGTGATGTCCGGGATCTCATCCGGGACTCCGAACAACCTTCGGTAACCACATACTATTTCCCATAACAACTCTAGCGTCACCGAACCTTAAGTGTGTAGACCCTACGGGTTCGGGAACCATGCAGACATGACCGAGACACTTCTCCGGCCAATAACCAATAGCGGGATCTGGATACCCATATTGGCTCCCACATGTTCCACGATGATCTCATCGGATGAACCACGATGTCAGGGATTCAATCAATCCCGTATACAATTCCCTTTGTCTATCGGTATGTTACTTGCCCGAGATTCAATCGTCGGTATCCCAATACCTCGTTCAATCTCGTTACCGGCAAGTCTCTTTACTCGTTCCGTAACACATGATCCCGTGAGTAACTCCTTAGTCACACTGAGCTCATTATGATGATGCATTACCGAGTGGGCCCAGAGATACCTCTCTGTCATACGGAGTGACAAATCCCAGTCTCGATTCGTGCTAACCCAACAGACACTTTCGGAGATACCTGTAGTGCACCTTTATAGACACCCAGTTACGTTGTGACGTTTGGTACACCCAAAGCATTCCTACGGTATCCGGGAGTTGCACAATCTCATGGTCTAAGGAAACGATACTTGACATTAGAAAAGCTCTTAGCAAACGAACTACACAATCTTGTGCTATGCTTAGGATTGGGTCTGGTCCATCACATCATTCTCCTAATGATGTGATCCCGTTATCAATGACATCCAATGTCCATGGTCAGGAAACCATAACCATCTATTGATCAACGAGCTAGTCAACTAGAGGCTTACTAGGGACATGTTGTGGTCTATGTATTCACACATGTATTATGGTTTCCAGTTAATACAATTATAGCATGAACAATAGACAATTATCATGAACAAGGAAATACAATAATAACCATTTTATTATTGCCTCTAGGGCATATTTCCAACAACCCAAGTGTATCTTGAATAGTCATCCACAATTACCAAGCAATACTTTCTACCCCCAAGACTATCAAAGGATGGAGGCCCAAAGAGATCCAAATGAAGGAGCTCCAAAGGCCTCTTCGAGTAAATGAGAGTCGTGGGAGGGTGAGCCTTCTCATGAAGCTTTCCTTCGATACAAGCACTGCAAGCACGATCTTTAGCAAAACTAACGTTCGTTAGTCCACGGACATGGTCCCCCTTGAGAAGACTTTGCAAAGATCTCATATTGACATGGGCTAAACGGCGATGGCAAAGCCATCCCACGTCAACTTAAGCCATTAGGCATGTCGCGGTCTTAGTGGGTCACTCCGAAAAGTTAATCACATAGAGGCCGTTCTCGACATGCCCAACAAAGGCTACTTTAAGAGTCTTGCTCCACAAGAGGGCCACGGTATCAATATCAAAGAAGGTGGCAAAGCCCATGATAGCAAGTTGACGAACGGAAAGTAAATTGTATGCAAGGGACTCAACAAGCATGACTTTCTCGATCGTGAGATCATGAGAAATGACTACTTTGCCGAGTCCCAATACCTTAGAGGACGAGGCATCACCCCACTCGACATTGGTGGGCATAGATGGAATCTTGTGCACGTCCACCACCAAGTCCTTGCTTCCGGTCATATGATTTGTAGCTCCACTATCGAGCAACCATGATCCCCCACCGGAAGCAAACACCTACAAGAGATCAATGCTTGGTTTTAGGTACCCATTTTGTAATGGGTCCTTTGATGTTAGTAACAAGGGTCTTAGGAACCCAAATAGACCATTCAATGTACTCATGAGGAGAACCAACAAATTTGGCATAAACATGCCCATCACTAGCACGGCATAACACATAAGAAGGATTAAAGTCGCCGGCTTTGTTGGATGGGGTGGCATTGCCCTTCTTGACACCGCCACCCTTCGCATTGTTCTTCTTCTCCTTGGAAGCACCCTCTCCCTCCTTCACAAAAGTTTGCTTGAGAGGAAGAGGTCGTTTGGTCTTGTCATTCTTCTTCTTGTTCTTGGGCTTGGGTGCGAACCCAATCCCCTCCTTGGCCACAACTTCCTTTTGGTTGCTCAAAAGGTCGTTGAGGTTCTTCTCACCTTGTATGCATGACAAAAGGCCTTTCTCAAGTTGCTCGTTCAACTTAGCATTCTCCTCAACAAGATGCACATGCTCACAACAAGGGTTAGTAGCATTTGCATTATCAATTAACACCATATGAGGAAAGGTGGCTTTCTCCTTAGTTAGCTTTACTTGGAGTTGATCATGAGACTCCTTGAGGCTAGCATGAACACCCTTCAAGACTTTGTGAGCCTTGTCGAGAATGTCAAACTCCTCTTTGAGTCTAGCAAGATCAACCCCAAGTTTTTCCTTCTCGGAGTTTAGCACACGAGACACAACAAGAGCATGATCAAGATCTTTCTTTAACTTAGCATGATCATCGTTGTATGACTCCTCAAGAGCCAAACGAAGACCACGCTCTTCATCAAGAGCATTGGAAAGATCCGAAATCTCATCGTCATAGTCACGACTATGCCCCTCCATCTTAGAGATGGTATCTTCGTGAGCCTCGATCATGTCATTGGCTTCACCAAGTTGTTCCAAGAGAGCAACGAAGTGCTTCTTGGATTTACCCTTGAGTTTACCCATAAAGGCCTCAAACTCATTTTCCTCCACATTTGTCCCCTCATGTTCATCAATGCTATCCGTCGAAGAAGGATGATTAATGATGGTAGTTTTGATGTTGGGGGTTACCTTGTTGGTGGCTTTAGCCATGAGGCACTTGGCGGTGATGTTCTCATTGGGTGAGTCGAAGAGAGACATCCGTGGAGTCATCGCAATGGCAACGGAGGCCATGGCAACCGACTCACCATCTTCATCATCGTCATCATCCTCATTGTACTCTTCTTGTACCACCAATGCCTTGGGAGGAGTCTTCTTAGTGAAGTTGCTCTTGTTGGGGAACGACTTGGCCTTATCCTTTCGAATGAGCTTGCCACCATTGTCTTCCCTCTTCTCGTAAGGGCACTCCGCAATAAAGTGGCTCACATTGCCACAATTGAAGCAAGTCCTCACTCGTTGCTTGCCCTTTGCGCCACTTTAATTGTTCTTGTTGAAGTTTGGCCTTGTGTTCTTCTTGCTCCAAAATTGCCTCGAAGCAAGAGCCATGTGTTCATGATAGGCATACTTCGTATCTTCGAGGTTGCCCTCCTCTTCTTCCTCTTCATCCTCTTCCTCCATAATAACCTTGGCCTTTAGAGCAAGGTTGGGCTTCTTTACTCTTTGAGAGCGAAGAACCGCATTGTCGGCGGTCTTGTCCAAGATGCTCATAGCAACGAACTCATCCAACACTTCACTTGAGGACAAGGTGTGGAAGTCCGGCCTTTGACGAATGACGGAGGACATGGCTTTGTGGTAGGGCATCATTGCCTTGAGAAATTTGCGCTTGATCCAATTTTCATCTGTGTCCTTACTTCCATGATCTCGGAGAGAGACCGCGAGTTTGGTTACTCTCCAAAAAAGCTCACGAGGTTCTTCATCTTCTTTCATAGCAAACTCGTCGGCTTCATCTTGCACCACTTCATAGTTGGAGCGTTGAATGCTTGCGCTTCCCCGATAGAGGGAAACAACTTGGAGCCAAGCATCTTTGGCCACGGTGTAGGGCCAGAGATGAGGAAGATCTTCGGGTGGGATTGCTTCTTGGACGATGAAGAGAGCATTCTCATTGAATTGATGATCCACAACTTCTCTAGGAGTGAAGTTACTTCGGTCATGCGGATAGAAACCTTCTTCAATGATTCTCCAAAGGTTAGTGTTCACATGATTTAAATGACGCTTAAAACGATAGACCCAAGAATCAAAATCTACATTCTTCTCAATCTTAGGGGCCGGGCCGGCATGATTCAAATGAGTGGAAGGGAGCGGTCCACCATAGACAGGTGGAGGTTCCACATGGGCAAAGATACCGGTGCCATTTTTACCACTAGAAGAAGGAGCTTTCTCCCTAGTAGCTTCCCCTTTGTCGGAGGTAGCATCCGTCACCTTGTTGGCGGGATCACCCACTTTCAACGGTGCGGTGGAAAGTTTAAGCCCTTCTAAGTATTTATTGAACATGCTTTCGACCTCGGTAGTCATGGAGGTTTTCAATGTGTCCAACGCCACATTTAATTCCTCACGAGAGACCGCGGACCCCCCATCTCCCGTAGACGAGACCGGATTCACACCGGAGTGCTCCTCCACTCCGTCTACGATGTCAACCATACTCTTCGGACGGTAAAGTCCTTAATAAAGAGACGAGGCTCTGATACCAATTGAAAGGATCGATATAGTTGACTAGAGGGGGGGTGAATAGGCAACTAACAATTTTAGCTTTTCTTTTACCAATTTAAACTTTGCATCAAAGTAGGTTGTCTAGATATGCAACTAAGTGAGCAACCTATATGATGCAATGACAACAAGCACACAAGCAAGCAAGGGATTTAACACAAGTAAGCTTGCGAAAGTAAAGGGACGAGATAACCAAGAGTGGAGCCGGTGAAGACGAGGATGTGTTACCGAAGTTCCTTCCTTTTGAGGGGAAGTACGTCTCCGTTGGAGCGGTGTGGAGGCACAATGCTCCCCAAGAAGCCACTAGGGCCACCGTATTCTCCTCACACCCTCACACAATGCGAGATGCCGTGATTCCACTATTGGTGCCCTTGAAGGCAGCGACCAGACCTTTACAAACAAGGTTGGGGCAATCTCCACAACTTAATTGGAGGCTCCCAACGACATCACAAAGCTTCATCACAATGGACTATGGCTCCGCGGTGACCTCAACCGTCTAGGGTGCTCAAACACCCAAGAGTAACAAGATCCGCTAGGGATAAGTGGGGGGAATCAAATTTCTCTTGGTGGAAGTGTAGATCGGGGCCTTCTCAACCAATCCCGAGCAAATCAACAAGTTTGATTGGCTAGGGAGAGAGATCGGGCAAAAATGGAGCTTGGAGCAACAATGGAGCTTTTGGAGGAAGAGATAGTTCAACTATGGGGAAGAAGACCTCTTTATATAGTGGGGGGAACAATCCAACCGTTACCCCCCACAACAGCCCCGCAGAGGGCGGTACTACCGCATAAGGCAGCGGTACTACCGCTGAGACCAGCGGTACTACCGCTCCCACGGCGGCACTACCGTGGAGATTGGAGGGCAAGGGAGATACGGACATGGGCGGTACTGCCGCGGTGGTAGGGCGGTACTACCGCTTAAGAGCGGTACTGCCGCTCTACTGCCGATGCGAAGTACCGCACAATCTGCACGAAAAAGACCCCTTGAGTCGACGCGGTAGGGGCCTGGTACCGTAGCGGTACTACTGCTGAGGACCCACCAGCGGTACTACCGCTGCGGAGCGATACTGCCGCTTGTGACCCCTAAGCGGTACTACCGCTGGGTACCGCGGTACTACCGCTGGGACTAGACTCGGCCCAAAGAGAGAGGAAAGAAAACTCCAATGAAGCGGAAAGGCTCAGAGGGTGCAAAGAGGATGTGTACGTGTTAATTCCACCCTAGCCTTACCAAAGCGGACCCCCTCTTGATAGTACGGTGACTCCTACGAAACTAATCCACCAAAAGAAGCGAAAGAGCTACACCGTCTTGAATGACACTCCGAGGGGAAAGAAATCGTCTCGTGCCAAATGATGAATCTCTGAAATGCTCAAAGCACACGATTAGTCCGCAAACATGTTGTCATCAATCACCAAAACTACATCTAGAGAGATATGCCTTAACACCCGGGAAGGGGAGACGCTCGCGCGGGTACATGAGATCCTGCCGCCGCCGACACCACCCGGGCCAAAGCCGGGGGCGCCCGCCGGCGGCGAAAGGGGGAAGGAGCCCCCCCCCCCCCCCCCCGAGGGGAAGGCGGCGCTAGGGCGGGATCTTGTCAACAACGATGGTAAAAGTTGATTTGTGGATTTGTATGTGTAGTTCATTTGTAACCATAGAATGCCAATGTGACATTCTAAAGAAATAAAGGCCATTTGTGGAGAATGTCGTTTTAGTGACCGAGCTGATGGATTGGCAAGTACTCCACGGTTAGCTGCCAGTTTAGGATAGAACAGGCCTTAGTAGAAAGCAAGCTCACTAGAGCTCAAAACATTTGAAAAAAAAAATCATAATTCAAACTTTTTGATTTCAAAAAAATCTAAAAAAATTGTGCGATGTTATGTGTATGTGTATAAATTTTTAGAATGAAATATCTTGAAATGCGATCTGTACATAAAAAGACAAAATTATGGTGGGAGGATAAATAGTATCACGTGTTAAAAAGTCTTAGATTTTTTTCTGCACAACCTTCATTTCAATGTATTTTGCCTGAAAATTGATCACATGTGTGTTATGCCTTCATGCATATCTGTAATTTTTTTCAGAATTTTTTGAAACGTAAATATATGAATTTTGATGAAATTTAAATTTTGAATTTGGGGGCCTCGATGGAGGTCGAGCTCCAAAAGCAGTTTTCGCCATTTGTGTCTTTA
This sequence comes from Aegilops tauschii subsp. strangulata, assembly GCF_002575655.3. Classification (NCBI taxonomy): domain Eukaryota; kingdom Viridiplantae; phylum Streptophyta; class Magnoliopsida; order Poales; family Poaceae; genus Aegilops; species Aegilops tauschii. The sequence goes on along the minus strand of NC_053041.3, from coordinate 552,392,203 downwards.
TAAAAATTAAAACAAGAAATGTGGCGTTAGAATGCAACGGAAGTCCACGCTTAGTCAAAGTCGCCGGCGACACAAAGACACGCCGATAGATACGTGTCAATGGCGGCAACGAGGCCTGGAGAGGGAGAGGCCGCAGAGCGCAGGAGCGGGGAGCAGCGAGCATGGCGAGCCCGTGGGACAGCCCTTCGAGCAGCCCGTGGGGCACGCTGGGGCAGGCCTCCAACGTGGCGCAGCTGGTCGGCGTGGACGCTCTGGGGCTGGTCTCCATGGTCGTGCAGGCCGCCCTGGCGGCGCGCCGCCACCGGGACGCCTGCGTGCGGCTCGCGCAGCACGTGGAGCTCGTCGGCGGCCTGCTCAGGGAGCTGGAGCTCGCGGAGCTGATGCGGCGGGAGGCCACCAGGCGGCCGCTGGAGCAGCTCGGCGGCGCGCTGCGGCGGTGCTACGCGCTCGTCACGGCGTGCCAGGACTGCGGCTACCTGCGCCGCCTGTTGCTGGGTTTCCGGATGGCCGACGAGCTCCGCGCCACGCAGCACGAGATCGACATGTTCATCGGCCTCATCCCGCTCATCGCCCTCGTCGACAATTCTACTGCAGATAGTCGCCGTGTCAAGGTTAGTAGTATCAAAATTGGGGCAACCACTGATTTTCAGAGCTGATATCAAAACTGAAACCTCACTGGTTGAGGAAAATTACTGATTTCAGAGCGATTTTACTTAAATTCGGTCGAACTGAGTCTGAATTGGGGTCCAATTGCAGATTGTTAATTGCCAGTTAAACAATTCGATATGAATTTACAGTGAGTAATGGTAGAGCTACGGGGGATTGTTTACTGGTTTAGCGGGCTAATTAATCGTGGACCAATAGGATTGTAGATTGGGGGAGTGAGGGGCTACAGCTAAACCTCAATCATACAATCTGTGCTGGCTAGTTGTACATCAATAACGATGATATTTGATATTGTCTAGCAGGCTGATGAGGGGGTGCTCACTGTAGTCACAGATAGTTCAAATCGTCACATCAGGTCAGATTATTCTTCCATTATGTAGCTTATTATTCCAGGATGTACGCCACATTTATGAATTTGTTTGACTTAAGATACAAAATGATTTGCCATATTCAATATAAGCATGATTTTTCCTTGTTAAGTTGAGTTAATGTCATGTTCAAGTTATGTACTATAAATGCCATAAGTTCAGTTACACAGACTCAAATGCATGAAGTTTCCCACTTATGACTGTTGAAACCAAAGATGGGTGGCACAAGAATGATGAAATTTTCCTATATTTAGGCTTCCAAACAAAGGAGCTACAGAACACTGCGATATTGGAGAACACCCATTTGTAGGTAAGCTCTTACTTCTGTGAATATCCTAATGCGCTTAATCATGGACTCAGATGTGGAAACTAATTGACTGAGGTTTCATGTCAATGTTATATGCTTCAAGAATTTCGGATTGCTTCATTGTATCCATATGAATGATTTTGATATGACTTTTGTTACACATGTTACTTTTTCATGAATAAATATTCTGTCACCACATAGAATTTAACTGTAGTAAAATAGAAGTTAATTAGCACGTCATGAAAGAGCACTAGCTACTGGAAGCAATCATATACTCCCTCCGTTCCAAAATAGATGACTTACCTTTGTACTAACTTTAGTACACAGTTAGTACAAAGTTGGGTCATCTATTTTGGAACGGAGGGAGTATGTATGATACTACCTCTGTAAACAAATATAAGACCGAACACTGAGTTCTGTACTTGAGAAATTCCTTTAGCACATACTTACTCCCTTAGTAACCACATGAAACACAAAAAAACTGGATCATTTTCTCAATATTTTTTTATACTTTTAGTAGTGTCGACGTTTGTTAAATCTCCATTAGTGACAATGATAGATTATCTGTGAGTCAGGAAAAGTGGACCTGCAAGAACAGAATATCGTTGACATTGAAGAACTTGTGAAGCTTTGTACCCGTATGGAAGAGGCTTGCGCGGGATTCACAAGGTTCGATTTCTGTCAGATCTTGGATGCTACAGAGAATTTTTCAGAGAAGATGATAATTGGATGGGGAGGATTTGGGAGGGTGTACAAGGTAAGCCAACATAGAAACAAGTTAACAAAGTGAATACATATCCCACTTGTCTTCCTAATAGCGTGGATGTTCGCTTAGAGAAAGTTAATTTTAACTCCCTTAGTAAAAATTTCAGGGCCAGTTGCCTGGTGGACTTAATGTTGCCATCAAAAGAGCTGATGAGCACGCAGCAATGGTTGAAGTCAACAGTGAATTGCAGCTTGCAAAGCTTCAGCATGCCAATGTGATTAGGTTATTGGGGTGGTGCATCCATGGGAAAGAACGGATTCTAGTGTATGAGTTGATGCAAATTGGTTCCTTGGATCGTTACCTATGCGGTAAGTTTTCCCTACTGTAAGTTATTTCCAAGCGCGCCTCATTTACTTCCAAGTATGTATGTGCACGAATGCAAACCGTCTACAATTAAATCAAGGCTACAACAACCCTAATTCCACATCATTGTTCGAACATTTTGCAGACAGAACAAAAGGGCCGTTGCTACACTGGTCTAGGCGATTCAAGATAATTACAGGGTTAACAGAGGGAATTGTTTGCCTGCATAAGCACTTCATGTTCTGGCTTGTCCACAGAGACTTGAAACCACATAATGTCCTCTTGGATTGTAACATGATCCCAAAGATTGCTGATTTTGGATCAGCTAGAGCACTGAGTTCAGATGTAGCAGAAGAGCGCACGAGTAGGGTCGTGGGAACCAGGTATCAGCTACCTAATATATCAATCATCACAGATTCCCACCATTTTGTCTACAGATGTTCTAATCTTACAGTTTTGATATCTTTTGTTTCACTTTGTCTACAGATGTTCTAATCTTACAGTTTTGATATCTTTTGTTCCACTTTTCAGTGGTTACAAAGCTCCGGACTATGCATCTCGATTCTCGAGGAGTTTACTCAATGAAGACAGATGTGTTCAGCTTTGGCGTTTTGGTTCTGGTGATTATTAGTGGCCGAAAGAATACCATACTCGACAAGCGAGGGGATACTGTTGGTGATCTTGTACGAGATGTGAGTGAACTGAACATATATATTTAAAGCAAGATTTCTTATACTAGTTCACATTCATGGGATGTTTACTTTTGTTGCCAGATTATTTTCCTTCTTTCGCGCTGCAGTTCTCTCATGTCAATCTTGTTGAAAAACTCGTTCAGGCCTGGCATATGTGGAAGGACCAAAGGTTGCATGATCAGACTTCAACTTGACAAGCAGCAACTACAGAGGTCAGAGTTAAGATCTGTAACTGTACACACTAGAAACACATCAGGATCTCCAAATATGCACCTGAAGATCTCCATGCTCAGGTAACGTACAATATAAGAACTCTGAACTGAAGGTGGTCTTCTTTGTGTGTGTGTGTGTGTGCCATAGAACTCTGAACTCTGAACTGAAGCAGAGAGACGTAAGCAACGACACATAGTAATCAGAAGCCATTAGTGCGCGTTTATAGATTTCTAATACTCGGAATTCATTAGTGCTAGTTGGAAAGATGGAAAGATTCATCTTATACTCGGATTCATTAGTGCGCGTTTTAGCCATTGCCTGGGCCGACTCGGATTCAAAAACGAAAGCGCGCGTTTTAGCTATGCCTGGGCGACTGCGACTCGGATTCAAATTGCTTGCCGCGTCTCTTCTTTCTTGCTCGCCCCCCGTCTCCCGAATTCCCGATCTATCTCACCTCGCTCTCCACCGCATCCTCTTCCTCCCTCCCGCCGGATCCCTGCTCTCGCGATCGTTGTTTGATCGTTGCTCCCGCGACTTCGCTGCCGCGACCATGGCCGGCACCACGGTGCTTCCGCAGTCTCTGCTCCCGCGCCGTAGCGCCGCCGCCGCCGCCGCCGCCGACCTGCGCTCCTGCTCCTCCCGCGTGCGCGTACACCCCGCCTTGATGGCGAACCCCGCGGCTGCCAAGAGGCCAAAGCGTCCCGGATCCGTGCACGACGTGCAGCTGCCGGCGAAGCGCGTTCGCGGTGCCTGCTCCGGGGGCAAGCTCCATGTCGTGGTCCCCGTCAACATCAAGGGCAGCAGCAAGCTTCCGTGTCCCAGCGGAGGCAAGGATCCAAAGACTCCGACGTGCCTCCACCCTTCCGGGATCAAGAACCAGGTCGCCGAATCTCCGGAGAGCGCGACGCAACCGAAGCCGCAGATCAGCATGCGCGAACTGATCGAGAAAGCTCGCCTCACCATGGCTCGCCTCGACAAGGCTCGCTCTGCCTCCAAAGAAGAGGCCAACCGTCGGCAGGAGATCGAGCGCAGCAGAGCAGAGGCCCGGCGAAAGGTGGAGCAGATGGCGGACACGGTGCAGTTCAACGACCCCTGGATCCATCACTCCGACGTGACCAAGTCCCCTGAGGAGCTGCTCAAAGCAAGACAGCACGCATGGCGTTATCAAGCTCACCTCCTCGAGATGGCTCGTCGACGGGACTTTGCTCAAGCGATGCAAATCCACGGATGACTGCAATCCACGGGTGATGGAAGCAGAGGAAGAAATCATCAGCAGCTTCTTGGTGCTAGTCTTGCATCAGAGGAAGCAGAGGAACCAATTCCTTTCTTGAGTCCGTGTGGGTGAGCCTTCGATTAAGTTAGTCCTTCCTAAACCATTCACACATGAGTTTCATTTAATCTTTGCATCTCTAGGTTCTGCACTTAATCACCAAGATTTCTAGTGTTCTTTCAATCCCTTTCAGTCATTAGTAATTTTACAAGAGTGTCAGCAGAGTCTCCATCTAGCTAGGCAGCAAAAACCTTGTTAAGATGTGTACGGCATAGTTACACTACATCCACACCTGGTCCTAAGTAAGGGTTTAAGTAAATAAAGGGCATTTTCAATAAATCAAAGTAAAGCAGATGAGCCTAAAAAGGAAGCTCATGTACTGCAATTCCGGCACGAGACAGAGCGTAAAACGCACTCGCCGCAAAATCCAAAACGCCCGTTTGCTACCCGGCTTGTAGCAGGAAAAAAGGAGTAGAATTGAACTTGTCGATACACACAGTAATCATGTGAGCTGCCTAGCGTCTGGAGACTATGCTGACCCTCCTGTAAAATTAATCTTGGCTGACTTGGATTCTTAGGCATTGGCGTCGTGGTGAGTTAAAGTTGCAGTTTCTAACGAGTAGCATTGGTTGGTGAACTCTTGTGTGTATGTGTGAGTGAAGCTTTGAGCTAAGCAAGTCCTTGATGTACCGACTATCAAGTCATACTGTAATCAATTTTGGATATGAATGAGAAAATTGTTGGTCTGAATTTTGCAGAGCATTTGAGTAATCTTTTCGTACTTATTTATTCTTGTATGCTTCTGTGGCTTCTTAAAGCATTCTGCTGCTCTAGTCGGGAAAGTGTGTACTGAGGCATCAGGAAGAACATTGGATCTCTTTCTACGTTTTCATGTGTTGTATGTTCCTTCCTAATAACAATTCTTTTCATGAACAAAGAAGATTACTGCTGTGCTTGAACTATTCCAAATCACTGTTATTTTTCAGGAGAAGAACAGATATATGTCCCCGTCTAGAAAATTTTATACCACAACAATTCAGAATTTATTTGTCGCATCAGGAAGGCGCCAAAAAGCATGTCTCCTGAGCTCCTGAATCCTGATGCATACATGCATCATTGTTGCCAAGTGCTCATGTATACTTGCTGTCTGAATTTTGCAACTCCTACAGATTTCGTTTAGTACAGTTGCTGTATATGCCAGGCCAGCAATGGTGCTTACTTCATTTAATTAACATATTCATTGGCATGAATCCCCTGAGTTAAGGGAATTACAATGCATCATACCTCATCTGAAGCTTTATAAAGATAGGACTTCAGTGAGAGACAACACAATATTATCCATGAAGCTTCTATTAAATTTTAGTATATTTTCAAGTTCATAAGCTAGCGGCTTCTACAAATGATGAATCGATGATCTGCATGACAAAGAAAATGGAAGATCCTAATATTATATTTGTATACTGTTAGCCATATCAATGTTGATTGCAATTTCATTAGTGACGAGGATATATTGTTCATGACTCTGGAATAGCAGGCCTGCAAGAACAGAATACAGAAAACCCTCGACAACAAAGAATTAGTGGAACTTTGCATGCACACAGGAGAAGATTACCCAGGATTCACAGTGTTCAATTACTTTGAGATCGTGGATGCTACAGATAATTTCTGAGAGAAGAGATATCTTGGATCTGGTGGATTTGCTACAGCATACAAGGTATTTGTAAGCCAATAGAAAGGAACTAACTAATTATGTAAATGCCTAAGATGTCTATACTCCATTTGTAATCGTTGCAGGGTCAGTTGCCCCATGGACTTGTGGTTGGTATCAAGAGATTCGATCACCGTGCAATGTTATCTGATTTCAGCAATGAACTGCAGCTTGCTAGGCTTCGGCATACAAATGTAATAAGGTTACTAGGGTGGTGCATCCATGGAGAAGAAAGGATTCTGGTCTACAAGTTCATGCACAATGGTGCCTTGGACCATCACATATTTGGTATGTTATCCCTATCATCCAATTTATTTTATAAGACATGCTTCTTTGTATTCCGAGTATATATGTGCACAAATTTATCTACAGGTAAGTGATGTGCTTGTTTTTTTTACCGTAATTGATTTAAAAACTATTCTGATTTGATTTAGAGCAAAATATAAATCTTATTTTATCTGAAAGTTTGTTGTTTCAACATTTGGCAGACAGAATAAAAGGGCCATTACTAGACTGGTCTAAGAGACTCAAAATAATCAAAGGGTTAGTAGAGGGGCTTGTTTACCTGCACAAGCACCCCATGCTATCTATTGTCCATAGGGACTGGAAACCAAATAATATTATCTTGGAATGTGACATGACCCTGAATATTTCTGATTTTGGATCAGCTAAAACCCTGAGTCCAGACGTAACAGAAGAGCATACATGCAGGGTGGTGGGCACTAGGTAAGAAGCTACCTGCCTCCTGATTTTTCAGTCACTGGGTCATATGTGCTAATATTGCAGTTTTCTCATCCCCTCTTTTCAGTGGTTACATAGCCCCGGAGTATGCACCTCGAGGGGTTTACTCTCTGAAGACGGATGTGTTCAGCTTCGGCATCTTGGTTCTGGAGACCATTAGCGGACGAAAGAACACCATACTCGACAACCGAGGGGATACCGTCGGCGGCGATCTTGTATGAGATGTGAGTGAATATAAATTTCAGGCGACATCACTTACAGTTCTATGATTGTTCTTGTTAAAATGTTAATAGTTGGACCATATATGTATGAATTTGGATTCAGATTGCATTTCTTTAATGGCAGCTGTATTAAAAAAACATTTCAGGCCTGGCGTATGTGGAAGGACAGAAGGCTGCATGAGCTCGTAGATGGATCACTAGGGCATGGATACGACATCGCCGAGGTAGCGATGTACGCTCAGGTGGCGCTGCTCTGCGCTCAGGAAGATCCAGTGGATCGCCCCGCCATGACGGATGTTGCTGCAATGCTGACCTCTGAAAGCATGAGCTTACCAACGGAGCCTAAGGAGCCTTCCGCGCTGAGTGAAGGGGGTGCTGGTGAGGATACATACATAAACCGATCAAGCCGGACAATAGACATAACCATAACGAGTTCAGCCACAGTGCTGACTAGAGTTCGCTTAATCATAGACCAGGAGGTTTGATGCGACCGAAACTGTTAAATGCCAAATATGGTTGGAATATTTTTTTGGATTAATTTAAATTGCTTACCACATATGTCCATATGGTTGGAATTGGAACGTGAGGAAGGATCATGGCCTTTTTATTGTTCAAAGCGATGTGCAGATTTCTGATGTTAAGATCAGTGGAGATAAACTTGTTTCTATGGTAAAGGCTGATTATCCATCAGCTACATCAAATTAATGAAATATGTTCCACCTTTTGTTGTTGTTGTCCTAAGCCGGTTTTAGCAAAATTTAGCATGTTATTGCTCATGTTTGGGAACAGTTATTCTCCATGAGCTTGTAAGAGAAGCGCATAAAAGGCCTCTATCAGCTTTTCGTCCATATGTTTCCTTTACAAAATCGTAAACACTTCTGCCTTGGTACAACAACAACCCCCCCCCCCCCCCCCCCACCCCCACCCCCACCCCCCAAAAAAATCAACAGAGGAGATATCTCCATACCCCTTCATAGGATGGCCTTTTAAAAAAAAAATGTCGCTCGCGCCGATACGTATGCTATGTACATACCGCCCGTACACGGCCCGGCGCACGTGGCATACCCAAACCCTATTTGGCGACCTCAACCTTTTTTTTCTCTTTCTTTTTAATCTTCAAAAAATCTGCACCACGGGAGATTCAAACTCCAACCCTGAAAGTTCACTTCAAGTTATAATAATGCCCACTTGTTTTCCTTTTGGCTTCTTATGTGGCAAATGTACCTTCTTAAATTTTCAGGCTGGTTTTTCATTTTTTTTTACTAGGTTTTGTTCTGTTTTAGTATATTTTTTGTTTTCTTTTCCTTTTTTCTTTTTTCGTTTCCTTTTTCTCTTTTTCAAATGCGTGAACTTTTTAAAATAAAAAAAACAAATCCGTGATTTTTTTTCTCAAATTTATGAATCTATTTCAATTTCTCAAACTTTTATTGCAATTATTTTAGTGAAATTTTTTGAACATTTTTTTCAACATGGATGATCTTTTTTTAAATCCGCAAATGCTTGGGCCGGCCCAACAGGTGCCCGACTGGAGCGATGTCGTCGCCTATCGGGGTGAGCATTCGGTAGAAACCGAAAATTTGGTTTTTACCACTCTTTTGTTATTTCGGTTAGCAAACCAAAAATGACAACCCAATACAACAAACAGATATTTCAGTTAACCAACTGATTCGGTGTGGTTTTTAGTTTATATCGAAAACCTTTTTGTAGCGTATATCTACAAGCTACGACCCAGCTGCGAGTGCTTCCCCTATGAGCCGTCATCTTATATCCACTAGCACCTTTACCCTTTGAGCATACCGGCGATGTGGCACTACACAAATAAGACGGTTGCCGCTCCGTCAGCCCATAGAAGTACTAGTAGTTGCCTTACGAAGCCTGGCAGTCGCGGCGACTATTTCTCGCCTTAAGAGAGTCGAGAGGAAATTCTCACGTTGAAGCAAACAGTATTGGGCCAGTCCATTTAAGCACGTGCAGATTGAAAATTTTGGGAAGAAAAGGAGCACACACCATGAATCAAACCCTGGTCGTGAGGGGGAACACCGACGCAACTAACCACTGCACCCACGTCCAGTTACTGTTAGTAGTAGGATCGTGACCTACTAGAGCCGATCGGAGCCGGTTTTCTCTGTTCTTTCTCTGTTTTCTGTTTTCTGTTTTCTTTTCTTTGATTTCTCTTTTTTCTTTGATTTTTTTTCTTAGTTTCTTTTTGTTTTCCATCCTACATTCTTTTATACATGATCAATTTTTTTCACATATTTGTTCAACATTTTTCAAATACTTGTTCAATTTTTTATATACATGATTAACATGTCTTCAAATACTCGTTCAACATTTTTCAAATACTTGTTCAACATTTTTCAAATACTTGTTCAATATTTTATATACATGATCAACATTTTTTAAAATACTTTTTCAGAATTTTTTCAAATAGTTGTTCAACATTTTTATGTACATAATCAACATTTTTATAACATGATCAACATTTTCTCAGTTTTTCAACATTTTTTTAATACTTTTTCAACACTTTTTCCAAAAACAATTGATGAGTGTTTTTTGTAATATATATATTTAGATTGTTTTAAAGTATAAACAAAAGTACAAAAATAAATTAAAAGAGAAAAGAGAAAACATAAAACGTAAAAGAAAGGAAAAAAGGTTGTGGCCTCCCGGACTCGTGCGCCGGCCCAGCTCGGACGCTCTTCAGCGAGAGAAACCTCTCGTCTCGCCTAACGCGAGAAATAGGGGTCCCCGCCTGGCAGTAGCTTAGTTGGCTTAGCTCTACATGGGAAACAAAGCGTGCATTGGGCCGTTCGTATCCTACGTGGCTGGACGCACACGTGCGACTAAACCGTCGATGTTAGGCGACACGCGTGAGGGAGCCTCGTAGTGGATGCTTGCACTTTGATTTTTCTTTGGGAAATGATTATGAACACCCGGCCGATCTAGCGCGGGACGTCCGCCGCCTACTAGAGCACACACCTCTCTCCCTCATCTTACCTTTTGCAGAACGGTCGCAGCGAAAGAGGATTGCGCAAGTGCATGACGCGGCTAAAGATGTTGTAATTTTTGCAATATGAATCTTGTGACAGAAAATTAGATGCAGTGGAGATGTCATTGTAATTTTTGCAATGAGGGAAGAGGTTGTGCAATATGGGTCTTGTTACAGGAAATTAGAGAAGAAGGTTTCGCAACAAGGGTGTTGTTGCAGGAAATTAGAGATTTGAAGATTTTGCAACAAGGGTCTTGTTGCAAGAAATTAGAGAAGTGAAGATGTTGTAACAAAGGTCGTGTTACATAAATAAATACAAGGTTTTGCAACAGGAATCTTGTTGCAGAAAAAATAAAGAAGAGAAACAAGATGGACAGCTCCATCAACAAATCGGGTTGACATGTAACACACCCCTTTTCTTTCGGTTAATACGGTTTAATATTAAACCTGATTTGAATTCGGTTATTAAAACCAAAAACTGATTTTAACTGTACTAACAATAAAAGTGGAAATTTGGTTTTTTCGGTTCGGCACCTGGTTGGTTGGTTTTTATGCCCACCCCTAGTCACCTAGTTGGGCCAAGACCTAAGCTTTTTTTTCTTCTATTCTCACGTTAATTCATTTTGAACTTTATTACTCCTTTTAAACCTGTTCAAAAGTTTGAAATGTTTGAAATACCAAAAAAAAACTCTTTTTCCAAATATTGTTTACAATTTTTAAAAATGTTCTGCAATTTCAAAACATGTTTCCCTTTCCAAAAAATGTTTTAAAATTTAGAAATGTTTGCGTTTCAACAAAATTAATAAATTTCAAAAAGTACATAGTTTGTAATTTGTTTTCAAAATTTTCATCAATTGTTGGGTATTTGTTAACAATTTTGAAAAGAGTGTTCAAGTTTGTAAAAAAGATTATACACAATTTGGAATTCCAAAATTATTAACAAATTTGAGAAATGATCAGGACATAAGAAAGTATTCTTGTTGATTGATAATGACGAAAATCGTAAATAAGAGAAGCACATAAATTAGAAAAAAAAAGTACATGCTCACAGATGCACCCGTGTGCCCTAGTTTGGCACACTTCTCTCAACCTGTGGTTTTCTTGGACTAGCATAAATGATCGCACTTCTTCTAGCAGTTTGACACGGACATATGAGGTATTCCTATCAGGTTTGAACGGCTTTCGACATCACATGCATGTTGCGACACATCCGGCCATTTATCGGCATTTTTGACCAAGAGAACTCTAAAAATTGCAAAATGCTAAAAACCAAAACAACCTGGCACGGTACCTTAAATTTGTCACACAAGGCCAGGAAAAAAATTGCAGCAATTTCAGAGATGTCGACAAATAACATGCTCTCAGACGGAGCTTTCTAGTCTATCCGAACACGCTCCGTTGAACATGGTATTTTCGTGGACCTTGTTGAATTGACCCCAACTTTTGCCTCCAGGTGGAGACACCTAAGGTAGGCATCCATGCGAGGTTTGAATGACTTCCGATACCATATACAAGTTGCAACACGTCTGACCATTTATCAGCCTTGTTGACCAAGAAAATTTCAAAAAATGTAAAACTTCTTGAAAACCCAAGCAACTCGGCATTGGGGCCTTAAATTGTTCAAAAAAGGCCATAGAAAAAATTTGAGTCGCTTGATAGATGTCAAAAAAACACATGCTCTCGAATGGAGCCTTCTGGCCTATTCGGACACCCTACCTTGAACTTAGATCCTTAAAATGAACCCAACTTTTGTCATCAGGTGGGCATGCCCATGGTAGGTATCCATGCGTGGTTTGAACAATTTCCAACATAGTATGCACATTGCGACACGTCTGGCCCTTTATTGACATTTTTTACCGAAAAAACTCTAGAAAATGCAAGACTTGTCAACAACCCAAACAATTTGTCATGGTACCTTGAATTGAACATACAAGGCTATGAAAAAATAGGGTTCTCTGACGGATGTTGAGAAACCATGTGCTCTCAAACTGAGCCTTCTGAGTTCTGACCTACCCGGACACCCTACGGTGAACATGGTGTGTTTTTGGACATTCTTGAAATGACACAAACTTTTGCCAGCAGGTGGGTATGCCCATGATAGGCATCCATCCTAGTTTTGTAGGAAAAAGGCATTTAAAATCATAGATAAAACAGACACTTAAACTTATTTTTTATTTTTAAACATAACTAGTAAATACAAAGAGATAAAGTTGAAAACAGTAAATGTTTTTTAAGTATTTAATAAATATTTGAAGGAAAAAATAAATCATAATTTGAATAAATATGAAGAGATAAAGTTGAAAATAATAAATGCTTTTTTAAGCATTTAATAAATATTTGAAGGGAAAAAATAAAATCATAATTTGAAACGGTTACTTAAAACTGTTATTTTGCCGAATGGTTATTCTGTTTCCGCGCGTGACAATGGGCTGGCCAAGTCGGGCGGCCTCCTGTGCGTGGCGCCGTCTATTTGACGCTACTCTCCAAACATACGGAATTCCCTAATTGACGCTAATTGCGTCAAGTTGTCGACCAAACGCATAGAATGAGCGAGTGAGTAACACTGTGGGCATGACCCATCTAGCTTCCTTAGCGCAGGATTTTCTGTACTTTTTTCTACCACTGAACCTTCTAGAAGGATCCCACCAGTTTTTTTATATTTTGGTATCCTTCTAGGAGGTTCCTGAACTTTTTTTTCCTTTTCTTCTTTTTACATTTTTTTGCTCTTTTTTTTCCTGTTTCTTCATTCTCCTTTTTTTCCTTTTACTGTTTCCTTTTCTTTTTTCAAGTTTATTTTTCTTTATGTGCATTTCTTTATGTTTTCAGAAATTGTTCTAAACTTAAAAAATGTTCAAATTTTCAAATTTTGTTCTCAAATTCAAAAATGCTCACTTTTCTAAAAAAAAATTGGGACTTTAAAAGATCATCTTGCCTTTCAAAAATTATTCTTGTTTTCAATTTTTATTCGCAAATTCAAAAAATGTTCGCCTTTTCGAAATTTTGTTCATAGATGCAAAAATTATTTGCTTTTCAAATTTTGGTTCATGTATTTGAAAAATGTTTGTGTTTTCAAAATTTGTTCGGAATTTCCAAATTATTATCGGTTTCAAAAAAATGAAATTCAAAAAAGGTTCATGATTTTCAAAACTTGTTTTTATCACAAAATTTCTGGAAAATGTTCATGCATTTAAAAAAGAGCAGTTCTATACGCACGATAGTGTGCAGACCACATTGGTGCAGACGATGTGTGCACGACAATGCAATCGGTTCCATCCATTGCATGGCAACAGCAGGCAGCAGACGGCTAGATGCTCATCGTGCAGTGGTCGTGCACATATTCATCGTCTGCAAAGCACACCGCATACTTAAAAAGGCACACATACAAATTCAAGAATGAAATGACGAGTAATTGCACAAATGCAACGGACGCACACGCTATATATAGCTAGGCTTTGCTGAGAGAGAGGAGCGCCTTGAAGAGGCCCACGAGCACGCTGACGACGGACAGCAACGTAACGATGGTCCTGAAGTTGGTGTAGACGAACTTGTGGACGGCGATCCACAGCCTGCGCCTGCGCCTGTACCCCGCAATCTGGCTCAGTATGGCCATGTAGCGGTCGTTCACGTACGCGTAGCTGGTGAGGCCGCCCTTGAAGAAGGCGAGCGTCCTGCCGTCGGTGAGCTCGCTCTGGACGAGCCGCTTGGCGCACAGCTCGCGCACGTCCTCCTCCCGGTCCATGAGCGCGGACAGGAGGGTGAGGTACGAGCTGACCGTGTACTCGCCGGAGGTGGCGCCGTGAGGCACCCCCGTGCTCGCCTCGAAGGCCGCCATGTTGACGAGCCAGCTCGCGGTGAGCTCGGCGAGGTACAGAGGCGGCATGGACAGCTCCGGGAAGAGGAGGCCCTGGGTGAGAGCCATGTCCCTGAACTCCGCCGTCTTGCTGGGAGCCAGCTTGATGCCCATCTCCGCGAAGTCCACGGCGTTTGTGACCACCGGCGGCAGTGACCTGAGCCCCCGGAGTCGAAGCTCCTCGGTTGTGCTCGAGCCGCCTGATTGGTGGAAATGGAGGAGGGCAAGGAGGTGCGCCGGCCTGTAGCCCCCGTCCAGGTCCAGGGGCTTGGCTAGCAGATCGGTGTCGGTGTGCAGCTGGAAGAACTTCCCCATGTAGACGACGAACTCACACAGCGCAGCCGGGAAGACGGCCGCCCGGCAGGCCATGAGGGCCTCCAGCACCGCCCACGGGATCTGGTTCTCCAGCAGGAAGAGGTCCCTCAGAAGGGCCAGGCTGTTGACCTGGCACGTGAACGGCGGAGGGCCACGCTTGCCATCGCCGGAGCAGTCCTGCAAGAACCAGAGCACGAGCTGCAGCAAGAAGCAGCCGTCTCTCAACATCATGGACGCGAAGTCATCGCCCTCGAGCGCGCCTGCGGCTCCGCCGTCCGTGTAGCAGCTTCGAGCATCGCCGGCGACGGCGAGGACCTTCTCGTACACGGCCTCGGGAGAGTGGCCCGAGTCCCTGCAGAAGTGGTGTGCCGCCGCCTTCTTGATCTCCTCCATGCCCTGCAGCTCCGGGCGGCCATGGTGGTAAGCGCCTATGGACACCATTCTTGGGACGATGTAATCGCCATCCAGGCTTCGCAGTGATGCCGGGAACCTGTGGATCTTGTTAAAGATGTTGGAGTAAGCAGTCTCCAGCTTTTGAGATGCTTGGCTCAACTCATCTAATTCACCAGGTATCTCCACAATTATTGGTGTATGCACACTGTTTGATATGCTAGTGTTCATGGCTTCAGACCGGACACCAACAATCTAAAACCTACGTAGTACTTAAATGGGTACTTGCAGAAGCTATAAGTGGTTGACTGAACAAACCAATTAGAGTGTACACATATATATCCATATGGCTCTCAGGCACATTCCTTCCTCCAAGTGCATTTGCCCCATCTTCAACCAAGGTATCTCAACACGTGCAAACAGGTCCTAAAGCTGCCAGTCCAGATAGGGCTTACGAGTTACAAACAAGGTAAAGCAAAGAATTTTGTACAAAGGAACATGTTTGGAATGCAGCTAGGTATAACTTATATGTACCTCGGGAAAAAGGATGAATGTCATCATTTCAAAAGGAAAAACAAATTAAGGCTGATGTGTTTGTGAGTGTGCTGCTTGTCAAGTTGAAGTTTGATGATCTTCAAGTTTCATTTTTGGACTGCTTGATGATTCATTCTCAAGTTGAATCTGCACCGTAAGTACCTATGAGCGTTAGTTTCATGGTTTTGCCTTGTATGATCGATCTCAGAAACTTGATTAATCCAGCATGAGACTCTGAGATCCTCATCTCTAGGCACCGTAAAAAAAAATAGAGACAATAGTGCACCGATAATACAGTAGTAGTGCATTTTCGAAAAGGAGCTCTTTGTTACTTAAAAGGTTTAAGCATTACACCCGGCCTCTGCACAACTAAGTTGTACACGACCAAATAAAGTCCTCTTATACAAACAAAAAATAAACAGGCGAAATATAAAGAAACATGTAGAGTCCGTATAACGCCTAAAGCAGAGGTGGGCCAATCCTAAAATCATGATGCCACCCATGTTGGGTAAGAGCAAGTATAATAAGGTACAGTAAGCAGGCTATAAGGAGTTAAGGACTAAACAATTATATTTGTGCTGAGTTGGATGAGAGAGAAGGGAAGCGGGCTGTAGATTAACAGCCGGCTGCAACACAGACTCCAAAAAACATTGTGAGAGTGTACGATGGACCATGCATTAATAACGTAGTACTACTTACTCCCTCCTTTCCAGTTTATAGGGCTTATCTCAAAATCTTAGTTTTTTCATTTTATAAGGCTCAATTTGGTTGTTCCCCTCACAAGTTCAGATTCCAAGGTGCATTAAATAATTGCATGCAAGTATTAAGAGAAAATTGGCCAATGCATGTACTTTATGCATGCATGCATTGCAATTAATACATTGGTAAACATAAATTTTTGAGGAAAACAAGAGCATTAATTAGGTGCTTTTGCAAATTACAAAAAGTATTCCACCACTCACCATCTACCTTGGTTGGTGAGATTTTTGAATTGAGCCCTATAAACCGGAAAGGAGGGAGTAGCAACTAGCTACTATACATGTTGGCTATTAAGGTTGACTATATGCGACATGACAACTTCATATGCGGGTTGTTGGCTATACTATTAACCATGCTCTAAAAGTATCCCTCGACGTATCCTCCAATCGTGTACACACCTATGTAAATAGGTCTTGATTCTCCACGCGTTGTAGAGAGGACCATAAACGAAGAGTCCCATCTGTAGATAACCTGCATTAGAGAAGTACTTTTATCGTTAAAAACCTGATCATTTCTACATAGCCAAAGCCTACTTTTAGAGCATGTGACCTGGTCTTTGGGGTGGCAAACCACACTCCATTTAGTCAGATATTTCTTTCGCTCGCTATCTCCTTGCCAAAAGAATCTTGATCGGAAATAATCCAATCTATATAAAACTCCTCTCTTGGGGTGGTAGGCTAACTCTTATAAATTCTGTCCTGGCTGGCATACCAAGCTACTTCATGACTTGTTTTCCATGGCCCAAGGAGACCCTCGGTAAACTGGATGCTCTTCTCAGGGCCTTCTTCTGGCAGGGCAAGAATAAAACTAAAGGAGGTCACTGCCTCATGGCTTGGGATATGGTTACCCTGCCTCGTGCTAATGGTGGTTTGGGAGTAAGAGATTTGGAGGCTCACAATCAGGCTATGCTCTGTAAGTTTGTGGCCAAAATCCTTCAATCCTCTGATATCCCTTGTTTCAATTGGTTTGCTTCCCAATATTGCAAGGATTCTTTGCCTCTCAAGGGGCACCACAAGGATACTGCTATGTGGAAGGGTTTCAAGAGTTGCATCCCTATGGTCCTATCTTCCTCGCGCTGTTCTGTTGGCAGTGGCAGGCATGTTTCCTTCTGGCATGACCGACGGCTGGTTGCTGGCAGCTTGAGGCAAGTCTTCCCGGTTATGTTCTCCTTCGCTCGCAATCAGGATTGCTCTGTTCAATCTCAGTTTATAGACGGGAGATGGAGTGTGCAGTTGCACCCCAACCTCTCACAGACAGCAACCCGAGAATTGGATCTGCTTAATCAGCTTGTTGTTAATGTCAATTCGGATGGTACTCGCATGGATGCACGGGTCCCCGCGCTTGGAGGCAACATTTTGAGCACGCGCTACTTCTACTATCTGCTTACCTTCCGGGGAATTCTTTGGACTCCTGCGCCCTGGATTTGGGACTCCATTATACCTATCAAGTACAAAATTTTCTTGTGGCTGGCTTTCTGGGGACGTTTAAACACTAAGGCTAACATGGTTCGAAAAGGCTGGTCGGCAGTTGCTCCGACTGCCGGTTGCGACGTTTGTCCGGCTTTGGAGACGGCTGACCATCTCATTCTTTGTTGTCGCTCTGTTAATGCCCTTTGGAATAGGCTCTCGCTGGCGCCGTTTGCATGTGAGTCACCCAACATTCAGTACTTTGTTTCTCAGGCGACAAACCATCTTCCTTTCAAGGCCAAATGGAATGTTGCTTTTGCGGCCTGTGCCATCACACTTTGGCAGGCTAGAAATGATCGGGTTTTCAATGCTAAATGCTGGCCGGAGTCATATGTCAGGCTTCATGCTGCTAATCTGATTCATTTATGGACCAACCGAGCCACCAAGCAACGGGACAAGGATGATCTACAGACATGGATCACACTGCTTAATGGCTAGGCTCTGACTCTTCTTTTTCTGCTCTTTCTTCCTTTTCTTCTCTTCTTCCTTCCCGGCTGCTTGTGGCCTTGCACCTAGGTGCACTTCACAAGCCATGTAACTGAACTTTGTCTGGCTTATGCCTCTTTTAAAATATAAGGTCGGCCACGAGCCACCTTCTTATTTTCAAAAAAAAAAATATAGTACCATGTTACTTAGTACTGAGTTTATGAGGATCAATCTTCCATCCAGAGACAGCAGTTTACCTTTCCAACTGATAAGTCTTTTTTGTAGTCTCTTCTTCCATTCAGCATTTTCGAGTCTTCGATAATGTATCGGTATCCCCAAATATGTGATCAGAAACTGGCCCAACCCACATCCGAACAGTTCTGAGTACAGGTGGGCCTCGTCTTGAGCCTCGCCAAAACAAAACAATTCACTTTTATGAAAGTTGATCTTCAAACCTAAGAGTTGCTCGAATGCTGACAAAATTAATTTCAGATTTCTCGCTTTCTCTAGGTCATGATCTATGACGAGAATTGAAGGAAATATGCCCTAGAGGCAATAATAAAGTTATTATTTATTTCCTTATATCATGATAAATGTTTATTATTCATGCTAGAATTGTATTAACCGGAAACATAATACGTGTGTGAATACATAGACAAACAGAGTGTCACTAGTATGCCTCTACTTGACTAGCTCGTTGATTAAAGATGGTTAAGTTTCCTAGCCATTGACATGGGTTGTCATTTGATTAACGGGATCACATCATTAGGAGAATGATGTGATTGACTTGACCCATTCCGTTAGCTTAGCACTCGATCGTTTAGTATGTTGCTATTGCTTTCTTCATGACTTATACATGTTCCTATTACTATGAGATTATGCAACTCCCGTTTACCGGAGGAACACTTTGTGTGCTACCAAACGTCACAACGTAACTAGGTGATTATAAAGGTGCTCTACAGGTGTCTCCGAAGGTACTTGTTGGGTTGGCGTATTTCGAGATTAGGATTTGTCACTCCGATTGTCGGAGAGGTATCTCTGGGCCCTCTCGGTAATGCACATCACTTAAGCCTTGCAAGCATTGCAACTAATGAGTTTGTTGCGGGATGATGTATTACGAAACGAGTAAAGAGACTTGCCGGTAACGAGATTGAACTAGGTATTGAGATACCGACGATCGACTCTCGGGCAAGTAACATACCGATGACAAAGGGAACAACGTATGTTGTTATGCGGTTTGACCGATAAAGATCTTCGTAGAATATGTGGGAGCCAATATGAGCATCCAGGTTCCGGTATTGGTTATTGACCGGAGACGTGTCTCGGTCATGTCTACATTGTTCTCGAACCCGTAGGGTCCGCACGCTTAAAGTTCGATGACGGTTATATTATGAGTTTATGTGTTTTGATGTACCGAAGGTTGTTCGGAGTCCCGGATGTGATCACGGACATGACAAGGAGTCTCGAAGTGGTCGAGACATGAAGATTGATATATTGTATGACTATATTCGGACACCGGAATGGTTCCGGGGGTTATCGGATATATACCGGAGTACCGGGGGGTTACCGGAACCCCCCCGGAGGCTATTGGGCCTCATGGGCCCAATTGGTGGAAGAGGAGAGGGGGCCAAGGGGCAGCCGCGCGCCCCTCCCTCCCAAGTCCGAATTGGACAAGGAGGGGGGCGGCGCCCCCCCTTTCCTTTCCCCCTCTCTCCTTCCCTCTCCTCTCCTAGTCCAACAAGGAAGGGAGGGAGTCCTACTCCCGATGGGAGTAGGACTCCCCTGGCGCGCCCCTCCTGGCCGGCCGCACCTCTCCCCCTTGCTCCTTTATATACGGGGGCAGGGGGCACCCTAGAGACACAACAATTGATCTTCTAGCCGTGTGCGGTGCCCCCCTCCACCATAGTCCACCTCGATAATACTGTAGCGGTGCTTAGGCGAAGCCCTGCGTCGGTAGAACATCATCATCGTCACCACGCCGTCGTGCTGACAAAACTCTCCCTCAACACTCGGTTGGATCGGAGTTCGAGGGACGTCATCGGGCTGAACGTGTGCTGAACTCGGAGGTGCCGTGCATTTGGTACTTGATCGGTCGGATCGTGAAGACGTACGACTACATCAACCGCGTTGTGCTAACGCTTCCGCTTTCGGTCTACGAGGGTACGTGGACAACACTCTCCCCTCTCGTTGCTATGCATCACCATGATCTTGCGTGTGCGTAGGAATTTTTTTGAAATTACTACGTTCCCCAACAGTGGCATCCGAGCCTGGTTTTATGCGTTGATGTTATATGCACGAGTAGAAGACAAGTGAGTTGTGGGCGATATAAGTCATACTGCTTACCAGCATGTCATACTTTGGTTCGGCGGTATTGTTGGATGAAGCGGTCTGGACCGACATTACGCGTACGCTTACGCGAGACTGGTTCTTCCGACGTGATTTGCACAGAGGTGGCTGGCGGGTGTCAGTTTCTCCAACTTTAGTTGAACCGAGTGTGGCTACGCCCGGTCCTTGCGAAGGTTAAAACAGCACTAACTTGACAAACTATCGTTGTGGTTTTGATGCGTAGGTAAGAACGGTTCTTGCTCAGCCCGTAGCAGCCACGTAAACTTGGAACAACAAAGTAGAGGACGTCTAACTTGTTTTTGCAGGGCATGTTGTGATGTGATATGGTCAAGACGTGATGAGTTATAAGTTTTTGTACAAAATGATCATGTTTTGTTGAAGTTATCGGCAACTGGCAGAAGCCTTATGGTTGTCTCTTTATTGCATAAGATGCAAGCGCCAAATAATTGCTTTACTTTATCGCTATGCGATAGCAATAGTTGCAAGAGCAATAATTGGCGAGACGACCATGTGACGACACATTGATATAGATCAAGATGATGGAGATCATGGTGTCATGCCGGTGACGATGGAAATCATGACGATGCTTTGGAGATGGAGATCAAAGGCACAAGATGATGATGGCCATATCATGTCACATATTATGATTGCATGTGATGTTTATCTTTTATACATCTTATCTTGCTTTGATTGACGGTAGCATTATAAGATGATCTCTCACTAAATTATCAAGGTATAAGTGTTCTCCCTGAGTATGCACCGTTGCGAAAGTTCTTCGTGCTGAGACACCACGTGATGATCTGGTGTGATAGGCTCTACGTTCAAATACAACGGGTACAAGACAGTTGCACACGCTGAATACTCAGGTTAAGCTTGACGAGCCTAGCATATAACAGATATGGCCTCGGAACACGGAGACCGAAAGGTCGAGCGTGAATCATATAGTAGATATGATCAACATAGTGATGTTCACCATTGAAACTACTCCATCTCACGTGATGATCGGACATGGTTTAGTTGATATGGATCACGTGATCATTTAGAGGATTAGAGGGATGTCTATCTAAGTGGGAGTTCTTAAGTAATATGATTAATTGAACTTAAATTTATCATGAACTTAGTCCTGATAGTATTTTGCAAATTATGTTGTAGATCAATAGCTCACGTTGTTGCTTCCCTATGTTTTATATATGTTCCTAGAGAAAACTAAGTTGAAAGATGATAGTAGCAATGATGCAGAATGGGTCCGTGATCTGAGGTTTATCCTCATTGCTGCATAGAAGAATTATGTCCTTGATGCACCGCTAGGTGACAGACCTATTACAGGAGCAGATGCAGACGTTTTGAACGTTTGGCTAGCTCAAAATGATGACTACTTGATAGTTTAGTGCACCATGCTTAACGGCTTAGAATCGGGACTTCAAAGACGTTTTGAACGTCATGGACCATATGAGATGTTCCAGGAGTTGAAGTTAATATTTCAAGCAAATACCCGAGTTGAGAGATATGAAGTCTCCAACAAGTTATAGCTAAAAGATGGAGGAGAATAGCTCAAGCAGTGAGCATGTGCTCAAATTGTCTGGGTACTACAATCGCTTGAATCAAGTGGGAGTTAATCTTCCAGATAAGATAGTGATTGACAAAATTCTCTAGTCACCATCACCAAGTTAGTAGAACTTCGTGATGAACTATAATATGCAAGGGATAATGGAAACGACTCCCAAGATCTTCGTGATGCTGAAATCAACGAAAAGTAGAAATTAAGAAAAACATCAAGTGTTGATGGTTGACAAGACCACTAGTTTCAAGAGAAGGGCAAAGGGAAGAAGGGGAACTTCAAGAAGAACGGCAAGCAAGTTGCTGCTCAAGTGAAGAAGCCCAAGTCTAGACCTAAGCCTGAGACTAAATGCTTCTACTGCAAAGGAACTAGTCACTGGAAGCGGAACTACCCCAAGTATTTGGCGGATAAGAAGGATGGCAAAGTGAACAAAGGTATATTTGATATACATGTTATTGATGTGTACTTTACTAGTGTTTATAGCAACCCCTCAGTATTTGATACTAGTTCAGTTGCTATGATTAGCAACTCGAAACGGGAGTTGCAGAATGAGCAGAGACTAGTTAAGGGTGAAATGATGATGTGTGTTGGAAGTGGTTCCAAGATTGATATGATCATCATCGCACACTTCCTATACTTTCGGGATTAGTGTTGAAACTAAATAAGTGTTATTTGGTGTTTGCGTTGAGCATGAATATGATTTGATCATGTTTGTTGCAAAACGGTTATTCAATTAAATTAGAGAATAATTGTTGTTCTGTTTACATGAATAAAACCTTCTATGGTCATACACCCAATAAAATGGTTTGTTGGATCTCAATCGTAGTGATACACATATTCATAATATTGAAGCCAAAAGATGCAAAGTTAATAATGATGGTGCACCTTATTTGTGGCACTGCCGTTTAGGTCATATTGGTGTAAAGCGCATAAAGAAACTCCATGCTGATGGAATTTTGGAAATCACTTGATGCTTGCGAACCATGCCCTATGGGCAAGATGACTAAAACTCCGTTCTCCGGAACAATGGAGCGAGCAACAAATTTGTTGGAAATCATACATACTGATGTATATGGTCCGATGAATATTGAGGCTCGCGGCGGGTATCATTATTTTCTGACCTTCACAGATGATTTGAGCAGATATGGGTATATCTACTTGATGAAACATAAGTCTGAAACATTTGAAAAGTTGAAAGAATTTTAGAGTGAAGTAGAAAATCATCGTGACAAGAAAATAAGGTTTCTACGATCTGACCGCGGAGACAAATATTTGAGTTACGAGTTTGGTCTTCAATTAAAACAATGTGGAATAGTTTCACAAATTCGTGCCACCTGGAACACCACAGCATAATGGTGTGTCCGAATGTCATAACCGTACTTTATTGGATATAGTGCAATCTATGATGTTTCTTACCGATTTACCACTATAGTTTTGGGGTTATGCATTAGAGACAACTGCATTCACATAAAAAAAGGGCACCATCTAAATCCGTTTGAGACGACACCGTATGAACTGTCGTTTGACAAGAAACCAAAGTTGCCGTTTCTTAAAGTTTGGGGTTGCGATGCTTATAAGAAAAAGTTTCATCCTGATAAGCTCAAACCCAAATCGGAGAAATGTGTCTTCATAGGATACTTAAAGGAGACAATTGGGTACACCTTCTATCACAGATCCGAAGGCAAGATATTCATTGCTGAGAATGGATCCTTTCTAGAGAAGGAGTTTCTCTTGAAAGAAGTGAGTGGGAGGAAAGTAGAACTTGATCAGGTAATTGTACCTGCTCCTTTATTGGAAAGTAGTTCATCACAGAAATTTGTTCCTGTGACTCCTACACCAATTAGTGAGGAAGCTAATGATGATGATCATGTAACTTCAGATCAAGTTACTACCGAACCTCGTAGGTAAACCAGGGTGAGATCCACAACAGAGTGGTACGGTAATCCTGTTCTGGAGGTCATGTTACTTGACCATGACGAACCTACGAACTATGAGGAAGCGATGATGAGCCCAGATTCCGCAAAATGGCTTGAGGCCATGAAATCTGAGATGAGATCCATGTATGAGAACAAAGTATGGACTTTGATTGACTTGCCCAATGATCGGTGAGCCATTGAGATTAAATGGATCTTCAAGAGGAAGACGGACGCTGATAGTAGTGTTACTATCTACAAAGCTAGAATTGTCGCAAAAAGGTTTTCGACAAGTTCAAGGTGTTGACTACGATGAGAGTTTCTCACTCGTATCTATGCTTAAGTCTGTCCGAATCATGTTAGCAATTGCCGCATTTTATGAAATCTGGCAAATGGATAAACAAAACTTCATTCTTTAATGGATTTATTAAAGAAGAGTTGTATATGATGCAACCAGAAGGTTTTGTCAATCCTAAAGGTGCTAACAAAATATGGAAGCTCCAGCGATCCATCTATGGACTGATGCAAGCATCTCGGAGTTGGAATATACGCTTTGATAAGTTGATCAAAGGATATAGTTTTATACAGACTTGCGGTGAAGCCTGTATTTACAAGAAAGTGAGTGGGAGCACTACAACATTTCTGATAAGTATATGTGAATGACATATTGTTGATCGGAAATAATGTAGAATTATTCTGCAAAGCATAAAGGAGTGTTTCAAAGGAGTTTTTCAAAGAAAGACCTCGGAGAAGCTGCTTACATATTGAGCATCAAGATCTATAGAGATAGATCAAGACGCTTGATAAGTTTTTTCAATGAGTACATACCTTAACAAGATTTTGAAGTAGTTCAAAATGGAACAGTCAAAGAAAGAGTTCTTGCCTGTGTTACAAGGTGTGAAATTGAGTAAGACTCAAAGCCCGACTACGGCAGAAGATAGAAAGAGAATGAAAGTCATTCCCTATGCCATAGGTTCTACAAAGTATGCCATGCTGTGTACCAGATCTATTGTATACCTTACCACTAAGTTTGGCAAGGGAGTACTATAGTGATCTAGGAGTAGATCACTGGACAACGGTCAAAATTATCCTTAGTGGAATAAGGATATGTTTCTCGATTATGGAGGTGAAAAAAGGTTCGTCGTAAAGGGTTACGTCGATGCAAGTTTTTGACACTGATCCAGATGACTCTAAGTCTCAATCTGGATACATATTTAAAGTGGGAGCTATTAGCTAGAGTAGCTCCGTGCAGAGCATTGTAGACATAGAATTTGCAAAATACTTACGGATCTGAATGTGACAGACCCGTTGACTAAAATTATCTCACAAGCAAAACATGATCACACCTTAGTACTCTTTGGGTGTTAATCACATAGCGATGTGAACTAGATTACTGACTCTAGTAAACCCTTTGGGCGTTGGTCACATATCGATGTGAACTATGGGTGTTAACCACATAAAGATGTGAACTATTGATGTTAAATCACATGGCGATGTGAACTAGATTATTGACTCTAGTGCAAGTGGGAGACTGAAGGAAATATGCCCTAGAGGCAATAATAAAGTTATTATTTATTTCCTTATATCATGATAAATGTTTATTATTCATGCTAGAATTGTATTAACCGGAAACATAATACATGTGTGAATACATAGACAAACAGACTGTCACTAGTATGCCTCTACTTGACTAGCCCGTTGATCAAAGATGGTTAAGTTTCCTAGCCATTGACATGGGTTGTCATTTGGTTAACGGGATCACATCATTAGGAGAATGATGTGATTGACTTGACCCATTCCGTTAGCTTAGCACTCGATCGTTTAGTATGTTGCTATTGCTTTCTTCATACTTATACATGTTCCTATTACTATGAGATTATGCAACTCCCGTTTACCGGAGGAACACTTTGTGTGCTACCAAACGTCACAACGTAACTGGGTGATTATAAAGGTGCTCTACAGGTGTCTCCGAAGGTACTTGTTGGGTTGGCGTATTTCGAGATTAGGATTTGTCACTCCGATTGTCGGAGAGGTATCTCTGGGCCCTCTCGGTAATGCACATCACTTAAGCCTTGCAAGCATTGCAACTAATGAGTTTGTCGCGGGATGATGTATTACGGAACGAGTAAAGAGACTTGCCGGTAACGAGATCGAACTAGGTATTGAGATACCGACGATCGAATCTCGGGCAAGTAACATATCGATGACAAAGGGAACAACGTATGTTGTTATGCGGTTTGACCGATAAAGATCTTCGTAGAATATGTGGGAGCCAATATGAGCATCCAGGTTCCGCTATTGGTTATTGACCGGAGACGTGTCTCGGTCATGTCTACATTGTTCTCGAACCCGTAGGATCCGCACGCTTAAAGCTCGATGACAGTTATATTATGAGTTTATGTGTTTTGATGTACCGAAGGTTGTTCGGAGTCCCGGATGTGATCACGGACATGACGAGGAGTCTCGAAATGGTCGAGACATGAAGATTGATATATTGGATGACTATATTCGGACACCGTAATGGTTCCGGGGGTTATCGGATATACACCGGAGTACCGGGGGGTTACCGGACCCCCCCCCCCAGGCTATTGGGACTCATGGGCCCAATTGGTGGAAGAGGAGAGGGGGCCAAGGGGCTGATGGGGAACGTAGTAATTTCAAAAAAATTCCTACGCACACGCAAGATCATGGTGATGCATAGCAACGAGAGGGGAGAGTGTTGTCCACGTACCCTCGTAGACCGACAGCGGAAGCGTTATCACAACGCGGTTGATGTAGTCGTACGTCTTCACGATCCGACCGATCAAGTACCGAACGTACGACACCTCCGAGTCTACACACGTTCAGCTCGATGACGTCCCTCGAACTCCGATCCAGCCGAGTGTTGAGGGAGAGTTTCGTCAGCACGACGGCGTGGTGACGATGATGATGTTCCACCGACGCAGGGCTTCGCCTAAGCTCCGCAACGGTATTATTGAGGTGTAATATGGTGGAGGGGGGCACCGCACACGGCTAAGAGATCTCAAGGATCTATTGTTGTCCATGGGGTGCCCCCTGCCCCCGTATATAAAGGAGCAAGGGAGGAGGAAGCCGGCCCTAGGAGGGGGCGCACCAAGTGTGGAGTCATACTAGGACTCCCTAGTCCTAGTAGGATTTCACCTCCCATAAAGAATAGGAAAAGAGGAAGGGAAAAAGAGAAGGAAGGAAGGGGGGGGCCTTTCCCTAGTCCAATTCGGACCAGACCAAGGGGAGGGGTGCGGCCACCCTTGAGGCCTTTTTCCTTCTTTCCCGTATGGCCCAATAAGGCCCAATACGTATTCCCGTAATTCTCCGGTACTCCGAAAAATACCCGAATCACTCGGAACCTTTCCGAAGTCCGAATATAGTCGTCCAATATATCGATCTTTACGTCTCGACCATTTCGAGACTCCTCGTCATGTCCCCGATCTCATCCGGGACTCCGAACTCCTTCGGTACATCAACATACATAAACTCATAATAAAACTGTCATCGTAACTTTAAGCGTGCGGACCCTACGGGTTCGAGAACTATGTAGACATGACCGAGACACGTCTCCGGTCAATAACCAATAGCGGGACCTGGATGCCCATATTGGCTCCCACATATTCTACGAAGATCTTTATCGGTCAGACCGCATAACAACATACGTTGTTCCCTTTGTCACCGGTATGTTACTTGCCCGAGATTTGATCGTCGGTATCTCGATATAGTTCAATCTCGTTACCGGCAAGTCTCTTTACTCGTTCCGTAACACATCATCCCGCAACTAACTCATTAGTCACAATGCTTGCAAGGCTTATAGTGATGTGCATTACCGAGTGGGCCCAGAGATACCTCTCCGACAATTGGAGTGACAAATCCTAATCTCGAAATATGCCAACCCAACAAGTACCTTTGGAGACACCTGTAGAGCACCTTTATAATCACCCATTTACGTTGTAACGTTTGGTAGCACACAAAGTGTTCCTCCGGTAAACGGGAGTTGCATAATCTCATAGTCATAGGAACATGTATAAGTCATGAAGAAAGCAGTAGCAACATACTAAACGATCGGGTGCTAAGCTAACGGAATGGGTCAAGTCAATCACGTCATTCTCCTAATGAGGTGATCCCGTTAATCAAATGACAACCCATGTCTATGGTTAGGAAACTTAACCATCTTTGATTAACGAGCTAGTCAAGTAGAGGCATACTAGTGACACTATGTTTGTCTATGTATTCACACATGTATTATGTTTCCGGTTAATACAATTCTAGCATGAATAATAAACATTTATCATGATATAAGAAAATAAATAATAACTTTATTATTGCCTCTAGGGCATATTTCCTTCAGTCTCCCACTTGCACTAGAGTCAATAATCTAGTTCACATCGCCATGTGATTTAACAGCAATAGTTCACATCACCATGTGATTAACACCCATAGTTCACATCGTCATGTGACCAACACCCAAAGGGTTTACTAGAGTCAGTAATCTAGTTTACATCGCTATGTGATTAACACCCAAAGAGTACTAAGGTGTGATCATGTTTTGCTTGTGAGATAATTTTAGTCAACGGGTCTGTCACATTCAGATCCGTAAGTATTTTGCAAATTTCTATGTCTACAATGCTCTGCACGGAGCTACTCTAACTAATTGCTCCCACTTTCAATATGTATCTAGACCGAGACTTAGAGTCATCTAGATTTAGTGTCAAAACTTGCATCGACGTAACCCTTTACGACGAACCTTTTGTCACTTCCATAATCGAGAAACATATCCTTATTCCACTAAGGATAATTTTGACCGCTGTCCAGTGATCTACTTCCTAGATCACTATTGTACTCCCTTTGCCAAAATCAGTGTAGGGTATACAATAGATCTGGTACACAGCATGGCATACTTTATAGAACCTATGGCCAAGGCATAGGGAATGACTTTCATTCTCTTTCTATCTTTTGCCGTGGTCGGGTTTTGAGTCTTACTCAATTTCATACCTTGTAACACAGGCAAGAACTCTTTCTTTGACTGTTTCATTTTGAACTACTTCAAAATCTTGTTAAGGTATGTACTCATTGAAAAAAAACTTATCAAGCGTCTTGATCTATCTCTATAGATCTTGATGCTCAATATGTAAGCAGCTTCACCGAGGTCTTTCCTTGAAAAACTCCTTTCAAACACTCCTTTATGCTTTGCAGAATAATTCTACATTATTCCCGATCAACAATATGTCATTCACATATACTTATCAGAAATGTTGTAGTGCTCCCACTCACTTTCTTGTAAATACAGGCTTCACCGCAAGTCTGTATAAAACTATATCCTTTGATCAACTTATCAAAGCGTATATTCCAACTCCGAGATGCTTGCACCAGTCCATAGATGGATCGCTGGAGCTTGCATATTTTGTTAGCACCTTTAGGATTGACAAAACCTTCTGGTTGCATCATATACAACTCTTCTTTAATAAATCCATTAAGGAATGCAGTTTTGTTTATCCCTTTGCCAGATTTCATTAAATGCGGCAATTGCTAACATGATTCGGACAGACTTGAGCATAGATACGAGTGAGAAACTCTCATCGTAGTCAACATCTTGAACTTGTCGAAAACCTTTTTGCGACAATTCTAGCTTTGTAGATAGTGACACTACTATCAGCGTCCGTCTTCCTCTTGAAGATCCATTTATTCTCAATTGCTTGCTGATCATCGGGCAAGTCAACCAAAGTCCACACTTTGTTCTCATACATGGATCTCATCTCAGATTTCATGGCCTCAAGCCATTTTGTGGAATCTGGGCTCACCATCGCTTCTTCATAGTTCGTAGGTTCGTCATGGTCTAGTAACATAACCTCCAGAACAGGATTACCGTACCACTCTGGTGCGGATCTTACTCTGGTTGACCTACAAGGTTTAGTAACAACTTGATCTGAAGTTTCATGATCATCATCATTAACTTCATCACTCATTGGTATAGACGTCACAGGAACCGTTTCTTGTGATGAACTACTTTCCAATAAGGGAGCAGGTACAATTACCTCATCAAGTTCTACTTTCCTCCCACTCACTTCTTTCGAGAGAAACTCCTTCTCTAGAAAGGATCCATACTAAGCAACGAATGTCTTGCCTTCGGATCTGTGATAGAAGGTGTACCCAACTGTCTCCTTTGGGTATCCTATGAAGACACATTTCTCCGATTTGGGTTTGAGCTTATCAGGATGAAACTTTTTCACATAAGCATCGCAACCCCAAACTTTAAGAAACGACAACTTTGGTTTCTTGCCAAACCACAGTTCATAAGGCGTCGTCTCAGCGGATTTTGATGGTGCCCTTTTTTAACGTGAATGTAGCTGTCTCTAATGCATAACCCCAAAACGATAGTGGTAAATTGGTAAGAGACATCATAGATTGCACTATATCCAATAAAGTACGGTTATGACGTTCGGACACACCATTATGCTGTGGTGTTCCAGGTGGCGTGAGTAGTGAAACTATTTCACATTGTTTTAAATGTAGACCAAACTCGTAACTCAAATATTCTCCTCCACGATCAGATCGTAGGAATTTAATTTTCTTGTTACGATGATTTTCAACTTCACTCTGAAATTCTTTGAACTTTTCAAATGTTTCAGACTTATGTTTCATTAAGTAGATGTACCCATATTTGCTCAAATCATCTGTGAAGGTGAGAAAATAACGATATCCGCCACGAGCCTCAATATTCATCGGACCACATACATCTGTTTGTATGATTTCCAACAAATCTGTTGCTCTCTCCATAGTACCGGAGAACGGTGTTTTGGTCATCTTGCCCATAAGGCACGGTTCGCAAGTACCAAGTGATTCAAAATCAAGTGATTCCAAAATTCCATCAGTATGGAGTTTCTTCATGCGCTTTACACCGATATGACCCAAATGGCAGTGCCACAAATAAGTTGCACTATCATTATTAACTTTGCATCTTTTGGCTTCAATATTATGAATATGTGTATCACTACGATCGAGATCCAACAAACCATTTTCGTTGGTGTGTGTGACCATAAAAGGTTTTTATTCATGTAAACAGAACAACAATTGTTCTCTAACTTAAATGAATAACCGTATTGCAATAAACATGATCAAATCATATTCATGCTCAACGCAAACACCAAATAACACTTATTTAGTTTCAACACTAATCCCGAAAGTATAGGGAGTGTGCGATGATGATCATATCAATCTTGGAACTACTTCCAACACACATCGTCACCTCGCCTTTTACTAGTCTCTGTTTATTCTGCTACTCCCGTTTTCGAGTTACTATTCTTTAGCAACTGAACCAGTATCAAATACTGAGGGGTTGCTATAAACACTAGTAAGTACACATCAATAACATGTATATCCAATATACCTTTGTTCACTTTGCCATCTTTCTTATCCACCAAATACTTGGGGTAGTTCCGCTTCCAGTGACCAATCCCTTTGCAGTAGAAGCACTTAGTCTCAGGCTTAGGTACAGATTTGGGCTTCTTCACTTGAGTAGCAACTTGCTTGCCGTTCTTTTGAAGTTCCCCTTCTTCCCTTTGCCTTTTTCTTGAAACCAGTGGTCTTGTCAACCATCAACACTTGATGTTTTTCTTGATTTCTACCTTCATCGATTTCAGCATCACGAAGAGCTCGGGAATTACTTTCGTCATCCCTTGCATACTATAGTTCATCACGAAGTTCTACTAACTTGGTGATGGTGACTAGAGAATTCTGTCAATCACTATTTTATCTGGAAGATTAACTCCCACTTGATTCAAGCGATTGTAGTACCCAGACAATCTGAGCATATGCTCACTGCTTGAGCTATTCTCCTCCATCTTTTAGCTATAACTTGTTGGAGACTTCATATCTCTCAACTCGGGTATTTGCTTGAAATATTAACTTCAACTCCTGGAACATCTTATATGGTCCATGACGTTCAAAACGTCTTTGAAGTCCCGATTCTAAGCCGTTAAGCATGGTGCACTAAACTATCAAGTAATCATCATATTGAGCTAGCCAAACGTTCATAACGTTTGCATCTCCTCCTGCAATAGGTCTGTCACCTAGCAGTGCATCAAGGACATAATTTTTCTGTGCAGCAATGAGGATAATCCTTAGATCATGGATCCAATCTGCATCTTTGCTACTAACATCTTTCAACATAATTTTTCTCTAGGAACATATCAAAAATAAACAGGGAAGCAACAACGCGAGCTATTGATCTACAACATAATTTGCAAAATACTATCTGGACTAAGTTCATGATAAATTTAAGTTTAATTAATCATATTACTTAAGAACTCCCACTTAGATAGACATCCCTCTAATCATCTAAGTGATTACGTGATCCAAAGCAACTAAACCATATCCGATTAACACGTGAGATGGAGTAGTTTCAATGGTGAACATCACTATGTTGATCATATCTACTATATGATTCACGCTCGACCTTTCGGTCTCTGTGTTCCGAGGCCATATCTGTATATGCTAGGCTCGTCAAGTTTAACCTGAGTATTCCGCGTGTGCAACTGTTTTGCACCCATTGTATTTGAACGTAGAGCCTATCACACCCGATTAACACGTGGTGTCTCAGCACGAAGAACTTTTGCAACGGTGCATACTCAGGGAGAACACTTTTATCTTGAAATTTTAGTGAGAGATCATCTTATAATGCTACCGTCAATCAAAGCAAGATAAGATGCATAAAGGATTAACATCACATGCAATCAATATAAGTGATATGATATGGCCATCATCATCTTGTGCTTGTGATCTCCATCTCCGAAGCACCGTGCTTGTGATCTCCATCTCCGAAGCACCGTCATGATCACCATCGTCACCGGCGCGACACCTTGATCTCCATCGTAGCATCGTTGTCGTCTCGCCAACTTATTGCTTTTACGACTATCGCTAGCGCTTAGTGATAAAGTAAAACTATTACATGGCGATTGCATCTCATACAATAAAGCGACAACCATATGGCTCCTGCCAGTTGCCGATAACTCGGTTACAAAACATGATCATCTCATACAACACATTATATCACATCATGTCTTGACCATATCACATCACAACATGCCCTGCAAAAACAAGTTAGACGTCCTCTACTTTGTTGTTGCATGTTTTACGTGGCTGCCACGGGCTTAGCAAGAACCGTTCTTACCTACGCATCAAAACCACAACGATAGTTTGTCAAGTTGGTGCTGCTTTAACCTTCGCAAGGACCGGGCGTAGCCACACTCGGTTCAACGCATAAAACCAGGCTCGGATGCCACTGATGGGGAACGTAGTAATTTCAAAAAATTTCCTACGCACACGCAAGATCATGGTGATGCATAGCAACGAGAGGGGAGAGTGTTGTCCACGTACC
The DNA here is from genome assembly GCF_002575655.3 of Aegilops tauschii subsp. strangulata. Classification (NCBI taxonomy): domain Eukaryota; kingdom Viridiplantae; phylum Streptophyta; class Magnoliopsida; order Poales; family Poaceae; genus Aegilops; species Aegilops tauschii. The sequence continues at coordinate 552,359,020 of NC_053041.3, read as the reverse complement.
CTCGTAGACCGACAGCGGAAGCGTTATCACAACGCGGTTGATGTAGTCGTACGTCTTCACGATCCGACCGATCAAGTACCGAACGTACGGCACCTCCGAGTTTTACACACGTTCAGCTCGATGACGTCCCTCGAACTCCGATCCAGCCGAGTGTTGAGGGAGAGTTTCGTCAGCACGACGGCGTGGTGACGATGATGATGTTCCACCGACGCAGGGCTTCGCCTAAGCTCCGCAACGGTATTATTGAGGTGTAATATGGTGGAGGGGGGCACCGCACACGGCTAAGAGATCTCAAGGATCTATTGTTGTCCATGGGGTGCCCCCTGCTCCCGTATATAAAGGAGCAAGGGAGGAGGAAGCCGGCCCTAGGAGGGGGCGCACCAAGTGTGGAGTCATACTAGGACTCCCTAGTCCTAGTAGGATTCCACCTCCCATAAGGAATAGGGAAAGAGGAAGGGAAAAAGAGAAGGAAGGAAGGGGGGCCCTTTCCCTAGTCCAATTCGGACCAGACCAAGGGGAGGGGTGCGGCCACCCTTGAGGCCCTTTTCCTTCTTTCCCGTATGGCCCAATAAGGCCCAATACGTATTCCCGTAACTCTCCGGTACTCCGAAAAATACCCGAATCACTCGGAACCTTTCCGAAGTCCGAATATAGTCGTCCAATATATCGATCTTTACGTCTCGACCATTTCGAGACTCCTCGTCATGTCCCCGATCTCATCCGGGACTCCGAACTCCTTCGGTACATCAACATACATAAACTCATAATAAAACTGTCATCGTAACTTTAAGCGTGCGGACCCTACGGGTTCGAGAACTATGTAGACATGACCGAGACACGTCTCCGGTCAATAACCAATAGCGGGACCTGGATGCCCATATTGGCTCCCACATATTCTACGAAGATCTTTATCGGTCAGACCGCATAACAACATACGTTGTTCCCTTTGTCACCGGTATGTTACTTGCCCGAGATTTGATCGTCGGTATCTCGATACCTAGTTCAATCTCGTTACCGGCAAGTCTCTTTACTCGTTCCGTAACACATCATCCCGCAACTAACTCATTAGTCACAAGCGAGGAGGTCCGGCGGCTCTCCGGCTACGCCAGCGCCGGAGAAGACCGAGCCGCGCCCCCCTGGCGCAAACGTTGTGCGCTAGCCTTGATCTCAATCCAGGCCAGCCACATCCCTCGAGAGACTCCCCACAGCGACGCGACGGCAGCCACCAGCCTTATGGGATCCCCATCCACCGCACCAACCGAGACAGAGTCCTATTAGCGTGAGACTCATCGGGCATTTCTCAAATAATATAATCCACATCCGGACCTCAATTATCATATCTCAAATCGATACAAACTCATGCAACTACGCCGATGCACACCTATCGTCCGGCTACTTCATCATTACTAACTAAACATGTCATTGAACTACCAAAATTTGACATGTTTGGCTATGGTGGAGATCATCCACGGCTGCCCTTGCCCTTCTCGGCGCCCTTGCCGTCCTTCTCGCGAAAGTACCGGTCGAAGACGCAATACAGATCGAGCCGGATCTGCTCATCGCCAGAGCTGTCCTCGCCGTCACTGTTCACCTTCTCCTTCGGTGGCAGTCCGACCATGGCACGGACCGCCCGATTCTGCTCTCAGGCGAGGGCGCACGTGTTCCTCCGCTGTCATTTCTTCACAACGCGGGCGCGGATGGCTTCCTCCTCTGCAGCCACCCGCGCCACCGCATCAGCTGCCTCCGCCGCTGCCATTTCCGCCGTGATACGAGCCTCGGAGGCCCTTATCCTCTCCTTCCCACGGCGGGCTGCTCATTCCCGGTGGGACTCATAATCTGCCCGACCAATGATGAGGAAGGAGAAGGGCCGCGATGATTCGGCCCAGAGGACTCGAGCGCCCGTTGAGCCGACGCTATGGAGTCACAGCCGACAGATCCGTCCATCGGTCGGGCGATGTCTTCCCGTGAGCGGCAGAGTGCAATGCGGACCGACGATGCCTCCTCCAACCCGCACGGGATGACACCCCACTTGAGGTCCGGTGCCTGCCATGCCGGAGACGGCGGGATCCCGCCGGAGGCAATGCAGAACGCCATTGCCTCCTCCAACCCGCACGGGATGACACCCCAGTCGACGGATCCAGACTGGTCGACGTCAGATCCGTTGTCTGCCATGCCGGAGACGGCCGAATCCCGCCGAAGGTGAGCTCGGGTGGCGGAGAGGAGTGGAGTGAAATGGCTAGGATTTGGTCCGGCGAGCGGCTGGGAAGGAATATACGTGAGGTCGGGTGGGCCAGCATGGGCCGAGTCCGACGTGGCAGGCATGCCCGGGCGCCCCATATTTGGGCTGGATATGAAGGTGCCGGTCAACCTAGGCGTTTGAGACCCGTTTGAGACGTCCGTCTGGGTCGAAAAATCGTGACCGGGCGGGCAGCTCGGGCGTTTGATGAATTTGGCACCAGCCAAAGGAGTAGGAACAGCAGCTGGGGAAGCACCATTACCATCCATGGGATGCTTTGTGAACAGCCCCCTCTGTTCAATACCGATACCTGTCAGATTCCATAGCTGATGAATCTCTTTCTTTTTCCACTCTTTCCCCGTCACGCAAGACGCTTTTCTGGCACAAACCTAGTAGTTATTTGTCCTGCGGATCTTGGGTGAACTGATGACACTGATGCTGCTTTTAGCCAGCACATTCAAACTTGACAATCATCAAGCTTGAGAAATGATCAAACTTTAACTTGACCAGCAGCACACACTCACCTCAAGATTTCGAAATAAACGCCGTTCCAGGTTGCAAAGTTCCTGGTGCTTCATGCTGCTTAAGGTGTGTTTAACTTTCAAAGGAGGGGGAGGGCGGGAGTTAACAAAACATAACGTGCAAGGGTTAGTTACCTTAGTTAACAGTATAAGCTACTTGGTACTGAAGTATGGAGCTAGGGATACATCTAACAGTAGATGATGGCAACCCCCCTTATCATTCCATTCACAAAAAAAGAAGACCTCCCGCCGTTCCCAGCGCTGAAGTTCCACGCAGAGACTCTACGTCTACGGCGCCATAGGCGGCCTCTTGCTGTAGATCGCCTCGGAGAAGGTGTCCCTTAGCTGGCCGGCGAGGCTCGCAGGATCGTCGATGAAGGCGTCCACAAACACGCTGACCACCCTCTTCTCGTGCCGGGTCGCCCGCAGGCTCAGCCACGTCAGGAACTTCACCCTGAAGCTGGCCTCGACGTAGCCCTCGCATTCCAGCCACCTGATCACCTTGACACAGTACACATAGGCGTCCGCGTCCGTGCGCGCGGCGTCCTCGGGTTTTCCTGGCTCTGGCCCAGGTTTCAGAGGGCAAGGCTGAGGAACACGGCCATGGTTCTTTGGCTTGCTCCCATTCCCTGTCATGGGAACCGGCGAGCCCGGCGCGTTCTCCGGTACAATGTCGATCCCCTGCTTGTGGCGCTGCGGCAAGTTCGAGGGCTTCCGAAGAGGAGGCGCTTGAGCAGACGTGTGGGGCGCTGAAGGTCCACCATCATTGTGTCCACTGTTCTCAGGTTTCCCAGGGGTTCCTTTGCATGACAGACTCCCGGGGTCCTCCATTTCAGCCTTCGAACTGTCATCTTGAGGAATATGGTCATCGGACTTTGCTTGAACACACCTTGCAGAAACCCCCTTGCGGTTCTCAGTCCCTTCCTGTGTCACGCGTGGCGGTGAGCCGCGGTGTTCGGGTGGAGCAACCGACTCGCTTCCAGTGTGCTCCTGTGATGCAATCTCTGAGCAGATGGTCGCCAGGTTTTGCTTCAGAGCTTCCCGGCTACACACCATCAACTCTGACGGCCTCTTTGGCAGAGCTGCTTCAGCAGCTGAACCAGGTTCCTCTTCGTCGTCGTCGTCGTCATCTAGAGCTGATGGCGATCCCCTAGGAGCTTCCTCCAGCTCGTCAGCTTTAGTTACCCCAGCAACACCTGTTTTAAGATCTCGTGAGTCACTGTCGGTTTCATTGCGGCGATGAGGTGCCTTTCCAAGACTTGTCCAGTATTCAACGTCGCTTTCCGGCGACCTGCTGAGATCGGCAGAAGTGCTACTGTCATTGTACGATTCCACGTCTTGAGAAGAAGGATTCGACAGACCACTGCTATTTGTCTTCGCGCTTGTGTTATTCAGATCTTTTCCAGCATCCACGGGCATCGAATCTTTTGCATCTGGTTCCTTGGGGCAGTTAGTGGTATTTGTCCTGACTTCCCACGACCCAATCTCCTTTGAGTTGGTGAATGCAACAACCTTGATGACATAGGATGTACATGGAGCAAGTCCTCTGACCACTAGCATTGTCGATGGCGTCGGTACTATGCCTGTTGGGTTTGAGGGATAATGTTCTTCGCTGGCCTTCCGGTGCCACAGGTTAAAGCCAGTTAAACCTTGAGAGAGCATGGGGCATACATGCAGGTCAAAAACTACAGTGACAGATTCATGGGATATATCCTCAAGCCTTATGAAATTTGATGGTACCACACAAGAACCTGAGTTACAAGTGATATGTGCATAAGCATCCATTTCAGTTACAGGTATACATACATGAGAAAAAAAAAAGGAAGCATGGAAACTTACTCTGGGTTTGCGACTCAGCTGTTAATGCACCAGATAACATAGATTCCAGAGTCTCTATGGCGCAGCTGCAAAGCTTCTGAACTTCAGCACCTACAACAAGACGACCAACAATTCCCCGACCCTTATCTTCAAGGCCAGTAATCGGACCAAGCTCACCCTCCAGCTTCTTCAATGCTGTATCCACAAACTCATGGAGGACCAAGTACTTCTTAGTGGATACGAGGAGCTTATGACTAAGAGATATCCGATGGCACAATACATCAGACCTCCGAGCATCTTTTGCTATCAATAGTTGTTTCTTCCAGCACCTGAGAAAATGAAATTACATGGTCATCCTTAATAACTATACTTGCTTGCACTCTCTAATATACAGATTAGGTCTTCCGGTTGATAGGACCATTTCCCACTGGAAAAAACAAATCAAATTCCTGAAAACGCTTTATCATTCAGATGTTTACAGATAAAATGCTGAGAAAATAACTCATCCCCGACCAACTTTGTTATTCAACCATGCCAAGTACTACTGTTTCTTTCCTTCCATTTTGACATTATGTTTATGGAAACATAGATAGCAAGGGTATCCTGACTATTATTCACAAACAGAGAGGTATAAGGAAGACACTCTAGCACCCCAAGTAAAATTATGAATCAGGGCGGGGTGATTACGAACAAGTACAACCTCACGGGTGCTTACAAACAAGTATAAATCACACAAGGTGAAAATACGACAGTAAAAAAATAAAGTTACTGTGGGTGCATAGTAGGAATTTGGCCCCCGTCTTTTTATTTCACTTAATTACCATAACTGAAAAGCCTAACATATAAATGAGAAATAATCTTATAGTAGCAGAAACAAATAGTTATCTTAACCACTGTACTGAATCTAGACAGCTCAGATCGACAACTAAAGAGACATTATTGCGATACTCGCGTACCAACTCTACACAACATATATGTTAGACTGGTTATTTATATCGTAAATTTTAGGCTAAAAGCTGAACCATCCTGAATTTTTCAATCATTTTGAGATTTGCAAGAATAAAATTCATGCGATACTGCAGCTAACAAGTAAGACTGGGAGCACAAGTACTGAAACAGATACGTCTGAGTAATTCTAACATTAGAATACAAACATATAACTGGAAAGTGTTTCAGAGAAATACCCAAGTAAATCATTTTGTTTCCCGCAGTGGATGCAGTAATAAGAACCATCAAGTTTCTTTGACTGTCCACTCTGCAGAATTCCGGATCTTTCATCCCCGAGTGCACATTCCAAGTGGCATGACAAACCACATGACTCTCCCTGCAAGGGTTGGTCTGAATTGCAGGACAGCCAGAGGCTAGGATCCTTATTGTCATCATACTTAAAACAGATACAGCATGAGCAACGTCTGCAAAATTTATCTGCTGGATTAAGACTAGCCCTGCAAGCTGAATTTTGGCATGCACTGTTTGTTGGTGCACTTACACCAGCTGTTACTGGAGTGCTGACAATAACTGGAAGCAGTGTAGCATCATTCTTTCTCAGTTTTTTGTGAGAGAACTGGAGAGTGCTTGAGTTTTGCTCAGGGTCTGACTTGGATACACGTTTACCACGGCCAGAAGGCTCCCCGTTCACAGCTTGGAAGAGATACTTTAGCATTATTTTCTTTGATACCCCTTCATATTTATTCTCTCTACATAACACAGAGAAGAGAATCTGCTTGATATCATGGCTTGTCCATTCATGTAGCAATCCAAGTGCAATATGCGGACACTTCGATAATTGAAGGACAAGTTCTCTCTTTGCATCGACACTCAGCAAACGGCATCTATCTGGATCAGCAATACATCCTGGAGAACCAAAATGTTACAGTTGCTGACAAATTGTTTTTGGAATATTCTCAAAGTAGTGGTAGATTGGTAACCAACAATATGTTATCCAACATATAGTGGAGGAAATAAACAGTAAGAGTATCGCAGATCTCTTCAAGAACATAATAGTTGGTTGGCTTAAGTTAAAGGTACAGTAAATACATATAAGCTTGCGGGCTAGACATAATGTCTTATACTAAAAGGAGAACATGTTATCTGAAGCAGAATTAGTAATGTGCAGTGCATCTTTAGTATACATTATTCTTCTAAAAAAGGCGTTATGAAGTAAAAGAAAACATGGCCCAAAAATGATTTATTTATGTGTCTTCAGTGATAATGTGCATTATCCTGAGTTTAATCATGTATGCAGGCATAAAAAATATGTGCTGTGCACTACTCACTGGATGTAGCCAATGAGATCATGTCCTCGCCGGGCAATTTACACTAACTGAGAAGGAATGGATAGCATTTCTCCACAAATGGTGATGAAAATCAATAATAATAATCATATGATTGCAATAAGATCACGTTATAACATGAATCATGTGCTGGGTAACTCCAATATCCATTCAACGGTCAGCCAAATTCTGCCTGACACGACTTCTAATGCGACAAAGAAACCCGGCGCGCAACCGACTAACCTTACCCCTTCTCAAATGGGTTATGGACAGTAAAAATCATATGTGCATTAGTGAATCCTGACAAGTAAATGCGCAAATGCCATCTACCAAAAGCAGAGGAAACACAATGCAGCAACGATAACCGCACGCACACGAAGTCACGAACAGAGCATCGAGAAAAGAGCAACCTATCTCGTTTCTTGCCCATCAATTTCATCAAGGTGACGATACTACAGTACTGCACTGACAGACCACCCACAGACGAGCCCTAGTTTGCGACCAGGCGGTGAAATTCTACGCGCACATTGCAGGAATCCCAACCATGGCGAATCGTACGGCCTAAAATCCGCGACCGGACCGGGCAGAAACACGCAGACGTGGGCAAGAATAGCCGCGATTTCGACTTTTCGAGGACAAGCCCTAGCTCGCAGCCGACCCGGGGGGCAGGGGCCAATCCCCCCTCCCAAAAGAACATGCAGAACAGGATCAACGCCGATCGCGTCGGGAATCGGCCGCCTGACGAGCCCGCCGGCGGATCGCGGGCACGTCCACAGAGCATAGGCGAAGCTTGGCCAGGAAAAAAAAAGGACATTCCAAGAAAAAAGTAGGCGGAAATGTAGAGGGGGGGAAAGCGGGCGGGTCGCGGGGTCGGCGCTGACCGGAGTAGAGGGAGGAGGCCATGGTGTGGAGCCGCGGATGGTGGAGGGGGACGGGGGCGGAGGAGAGGAGTGGTCTCGCTTCTCCGGCTCTCGCTCTCACTCTCACTCACATGGCGGGTCTGTCTGCCTGCCACTTCTCCGGCGCCTCTTCACTTCGGCACACGACACGACAGAAACCCCACAAACCCCCGAATGCGCGACGGGGTTGGCAAACCAATGGCAAAGGGTGCTTTTGGCAAACATTCATCGTGTGGTCCTTTTAGCTGTAACACCCCTGATATTATCTCGTATTTACAGACTATGTTGCATTTGGTACTATGGTGGATCATTGCGGCAATCAAGTTTTAGTGCGGGTATGATGATGAGCTATGATCCATGTTGTTGCTTTTGGATGTTCTATATACTCCTTGTTGTGCTTTTGGTTGAATTTTCTCACGCAAATGTGGTTTGAGTTTTGGACCAGATGTTTTTTAAATTAATTAGAAATGAGGTTTTATGTGTGCAAAAGGTGGGAGAAATAGCAAAGAATATTAAAAAAATAGCCTGCCAATTAGAAATGAGGCATTGCACTAGTTACAAGCCTCCCAATACCTAAAGAATGTTAGAGTTCGGGGGGGGGGGGGGGGGGGGTTGAGTTCTGGAGGGTTAAGATTAAGGGCAGGTCAGAGATTCTATAAGTAGGCAACAACCAAGGGATCATTATCGATCCCTGGTGTCATGCCAGACCATCGCACCATTGATAGATTGGTAGGACAATTTCAAAGTAAAATACATCTGCGCACGACAGGAACTCCCAACTCCACAAACCCATCGAATGCGCGTGGGAGTTCACAAACCCCCATGGCGAGGGTCTTTTTAGCACACATTCATTGAAGGGCATTTTTAGCAAACATTCATTCAAGTGTGTATTTAGCAAGCATTCATCGAAGGATCCATTTAGCTATAACACCCTTGGTGTTCTTGCGTATTTTTCATAGACTAAGGTCGCCCACGATACTGCGACGGATCAACATATTAATCAAGTTTGCATGCAGTATGATGGTGAACTACGATATATATTGTTGCCTTTTGGATTTCTATGTTGTTACTTTGGGTTGGATTTCTTGCGCAAATGTGGTCTCAATTTGAATCAAAGAAATTTAAAATTATGCATTTAAATGTTGTTGAGATGAGTGTAGCAGAAATGAAATGTTGAGATTTGAATAAATATAATATTAAAATGAATTATAAAATAGAAAATAAAAATATTGGGATTTCTATACCATTCTATAGTGTGTGAATAACTTTAAATATCGGCTGTTGGATGAAACCGATCCAACGGTTGGGAGGTGGCAAATCCGAGTAGTCTTGACCGTTGGATATTCTTTCCATCATATTGGATTCTGCCACGTGTTACTAATCTAGAAGATTCCACACTTGTGCTTAGGCACAAACCTAAAAATAAAGGCACTTCTTCTTTGTTCTAGATTCTTCCGTACTTCAATTCTTCATGTTTTCCTCTGTTAAAAGAATGGAAATTAATGATTATTTTATCATTTACGTTGTACAATACGCACATAACACATACACTTCTCATTTGTTCTAGACTCTTCTATACTTCAGTTCTCCCATGTTTTTTTTTCTTCCAAAAGAATTGACATTTATTTTTACTTTTTTTTTTGGTTCAAAGCTAACGCAACATCTTTCTAAAGTCCAATTTTCTTTGCAAATGGAGTACCCAACTGTTCTTATATGTTTCACATGAGTTTTGTGCAGTATATACCACATTCATCAAATATTATGTAGTTATAATTTGATTTCGAATGGGAAGGGTGATGAGACTTAGACCTACAACTTAAATTTCATTTGTGCGTGACTCCAAATGTATATGTTTGTCTATTATAATGTGGTGTGTCGATATTGGGTCACACTTCACTCTTGCGTGCAAGGCACGTGTGACTTACTAGTAAATTTAGTATGACTAGTTGCGAGCCTCTCAATGCAGATGGATTATTGGGAGTGAAGTTTAGTACTCCCTCCGATCCATATTAATTGTCGCTGATTCAGTATAAAATCAGCGACAATTAATATGGATTGGAGGGCGTAGGTGAGTTAGGAATTAAATAAAAGGGATGGGTTAGAGTTGAATTAGTTGATAATTAGGATTATTTGACTCTTCGGATTAGAACTTTGAACTTGTGACTAGAACTTAGAACGTGGGGTCCGTGCCTGGTTCATTTGCTTTCCTACTAACTACACCAAAAATCAACTTTACTCCTTTTTACGGGAAAATCACCTCCACTTCATGAAACTTGTTTCTTAGATTGGTTTACCTTCAATTTAATACCAAACAAAACGACCTCCCAAGCATCGAAACTAGAGATTTCTTCTCCCCATCTATACTAGAAGTTATTTCGTTGGTATCATGGTGTGTTTATCTTTCCAATGAAACTTGATATGTGGAGGTTTAAACTAGCAGCCAGCTTTCCTCGACGTGTTCTTTTGCCTTATGTTGTAATGGTCACTCCGTCGAGCGGTTAGGATGCATGCTCTTTATCTTTTTCATTGCGGAAACTAGAACCTTTGGCGGTGTGATTGCTTCACAAGAACAAGGAAACAATTAGGGACCATTGTTAGCCATCCTTGCAATTTCAAGTTTTACCAAACCACATTAGGATGGTTGAGTTCTGGAGGGTTAAGATTAAGGGCAGGTCAGAGATTATATAAGTAGGCAACAACCAAGGGATCATTATCGATCCCTGGTGTCATGCCAGACCATCGTACCATTGATAGATTGGTAGGATAATTTCAAAGTAAAATACATCTGCGCACGACAGGAACTCCCAACTCCACAAACCCATCGAATGCGCGTGGGAGTTCACAAACCCCCATGGCGAGGGTCTTTTTAGCACACATTCATTGAAGGGACTTTTTAGCAAACATTCATTCAAGGGTGTATTTAGCAAGCATTCATCGAAGGATCCATTTAGCTATAACATCCTTGGTGTTCTTGCGTATTTTTCATAGACTAAGGTTGCCCATGATACTGCGATGGATCAACACATTAATCAAGTTTGCATGCAGTATGATGGTGAACTATGATGTATATTATCGCCTTTTGGATTTCTATGTTGCTGCTTTGGGTTGGATTTCTTGCGCAAATGTGGTCTCAATTTGAATCAAAGAAATCTAAAATTATGCATTTAAATGTTGTTGAGATGAGTGTAATAGCTTGCCAATTAGAAATGAGGCATTGCACTAGTTACAAGCCTCCCAATACCTAAAGATTGTTAGATTTCGGGGGGGTTTAGTTCTGGAGGGTTAAGATTAAGGGCAGGTCAGAGATTCTATAAGTAGGCAACAATCAAGGGATCATTATCGATCCCTGGTGTCATGCCAGACCATCGCACCATTGATAGATTGGTAGGATAATTTCAAAGTAAAATACATCTGCGCACGACAGGAACTCCCAACTCCACAAACCCATCGAATGCGCGTGGGAGTTCACAAACCCCCATGGCGAGGGTCTTTTTAGCACACATTCATTGAAGGGCATTTTTAGAAAACATTCACTCAAGGGTGAATTTAGCAAGCATTCATCGAAGGATCCATTTAGCTATAACACCCTTGGTGTTCTTGCATATTTTTCATTGACTAAGGTTGCCCACGATATTGCGATGGATCAACACATTAATCAAGTTTGCATGTAGTATGATGGTGAACTACGATATATATTGTTGCCTTTTGGATTTCTATGTTGTTGCTTTGGGTTGGATTTCTTGCGCAAATGTGGTCTCAATTTGAATCAAAGAAATTTAAAATTATGCATTTAAATGTTGTTGAGATGAGTGTAGCAGAAATGTTGAGATTTGAATGAATATAATATTAAAATGAATTATAAAATATAAAATAAAATTATTGGGATTTAAATTTAGGGATATGACTAGCTGCGAGCCTCTCAATACACATGGATTATTGGGAGTGAAGTTTAGTACTCCCTCCGATCTATATTAATTGTCGCTGATTTAGTACAAAATCAGCGACAATTAATATGGATTGGAGGGAGTAGGTGAGTTAGGAATTAAATAAAAGGGATGGGTTAGAGTTGAATTAGTTGATAATTAGGATTATTTGACTCTTCGGATTAGAACTTTGAACTTGTGACTAGAACTTAGAACGTGGGGTCCGTGCCTGGTTCATTTGCTTTCCTACTAACTACACCAAAAATCAACTTTACTCCGTTTACGGGAAAATCACCTCCACTTCATGAAACTTGTTTCTTAGATATTGGTTTACCTACCTTCCAATTTAATACCAAACAAAACGACCTACGAAGCATCGAAACTAGAGATTTCTTCTCCCCCATCTATACTAGAAGTTATTTCGTCGGTATCATGGTGTGTTTATCTTTCCAATGAAACTTGATATGTGGAGGTTTAAACTAGCAGCCAGCTTTCCTCGACGTGTTCTTCCGCCTTATGTTGTAATGGTCACTCCGTCGAGCGGTTAGGATGCATGCTCTTTATCTTTGTCATTGCAGAAATTATAACCTTTGGCGGTGTGATTGCTTCACAAGAACAAGGAAACAATTAGTGACCATTGTTAGCCATCCTTGCAATTTCAAGTTTTACCAAACCACATTGGGATGGGTGAAATATCTGGGGTTTTGTGCAAGTGCTTAAATTCTGGAATTCTCTGTCTAAGATCCACCTAAATCCTAAGACCAGTGATGTTTTCACATGGAAGTGGGAATCCGAGCGTGTCTTATTGACAAAGTCAGATTACACATCATATTTTAACACTTTGACCATTAACCCCATGGCAAAGGTGGTTTAGCCGTCTTGGACTCCACTTGGATGCAAAAAAATCTATGGTTGGTCACTCATGAGAGGACCTCACTAAACATGGTCTTCCCATAACGCGCGATATGTTTTATATGGCACGCCGGGGAAAACATTTTTCACCCGTTCATGGAGTATTGTGCGGTAATCAACATAACTAGCGTCGAGAGTATAGGTCATCTTGTTTGCACAAATGAGAGACAACCAGCTTTGATCAAACTACAATTACATCCTTGAAACCCGCTTCCTTTTAATAGAGCAACTTTGTCCATTGAACTAGCCATGCTAAAGAGGAAATGACCAAAGTGTCATACCTCTTTTATATCTACTAGATGACCCAGTGCGCCAAATGGCGCAGAGACCCATTTGAAACCATGTCCATGTTGAAAAATATTTGCCTTTTATAGTAACTTTATGTTTGATCGAGGATAGAGACCATGTCAAACCCGAAGTGTTTTGAACGTGTATTTGGAAAATGTGCCATTTGGCTCTATGTTACCCAAGTAAGGTGCAAGGTCCAAATTCAAGCATCAAGGGTAATGATTCTAAACCTTTTGTAACAGAAACCTTTGCATTTGTTAGTAACTTCGAGTTTTAGTAAGCACCAAGGGTAATAATTCTAAACCTTTTATATGAAAAATTAAGGAATACCTATGTTCAAACTATATACTTTAGCATGTGAAACTAATTCAAACCATGCAAGTTGAAATATTTAGAGACCGGTCATAAAATTGCCAAATCAGAATATAGAAGCAAGAAGAAAGTACCGTCAGTTTCGTCGAACTAACAGAAATGCATTTTACATTGCCTGCTCACTACTATTGTTGTCCATAAATAAATGTCTATCTATTGTTGTACCCAGGTTAACTTGAATTAGCTAGGATGAATCAAACACTTTTGAAATGAGCAGTAACATATCAACAGGGTATGCATCTGCATGAGACGACTGATCTTTTCTTGTTAGCAACAAAGAAATATTGATTTCAGTCACGGGCAAACCAAGATGCAAGCAAATCTAAAATTTCTCAATCTTTGACCATGTCTCTAAGGAACAACACTAACTCAAAATTGAAATAATACCATGTTGGTAAAGGTTCGCCTGTTAAGCGGTCTGATTCAGTGAGGATCCACCTGAGGAACTGACGTGTTGATATTGCAATCGAAGTTGAGGAACAACGACGATGGTCTGGAAGAGACAGGGTGAGCGAGAGAAGGTTTGGTACACGGAGGGAAGAAGGGGATTGATAAGGTCAAGGCATCAGCAACCGTGTCTGGTGCCCATGTCGACACAACAAAACTTAATTTATTATTTACCTTTTTTCTAAGCCCAACAACATGGTGTAAATTTGAATTGGAACAACTAAATTAAATTATTCTGTCTAAAAAAGATGTCAAATCAAAAAATAAAAAGTTAAATCAAATAAATTAAAGAAACATTAGCTGATATATTTATAATGGTTATCCAGCAGTGGTAATACAAATGATCGGTAACGGTAGCTATTTTATATGACCGGTACTGCTAGTAGATTTATAGTGGTTATCCAGCAGTGGTGATACAGATGATGGATCTTTTCAAACATTAGCTGGGCATATATATCATCATGAATAGATACTTGATTACATAAAGAACACATGACCACAAAGGGATGTTTAGCACATAGATGATTACAAAAATCTGAAGCCTATACATGTCCTATTCTTCAGAGCAGGAACAAAAGGGTTAGGGCATCATTGGAACTAAACATGGAGTATACTGCAGACGAAACAAAAAGTGGCTTCTCCAAGGGTCACACATGCATTGTAGGTAAGACAGATCCAACAAAGGTAATTAGAAACGGCCTTTCATAGTTCCAGCCGTTGTTCTAACTTCATACCTATGAAGCGTAATCTCTTTGCCAATTCCTCAATGCCTATAAGTGCTGCTATCATAACTCCTTTGGTGTCATCCTGTCCTTTTAGGTGACGAACAGTTGTCGTGTTCTGCAGAAAACAAAGGGCAGAAGTTGATGTGAACACATAACACATAACATGTGAATAAAGATGACATCCTTGTGGCACTCAAAGAAATAGTGCTCATATGGTTAATTTAAATACTTAATTGTATCCAACTCCCACCGTTCCTAAATATAAGTCCTTTTAGAGATTTCAATGCGGACTACATATAGAACAAAATGAGTGAATCTACATTCTAAAATATGTCTATATACATCCGTATGTAATTTGTATTGGAATCTCTAAAAAGACTTCTCCTCATCAAGAAGATCACATACACTTTATCTATCCTGTACAATGAGCATAGGACAAGCTCAGCTAGTGTAACTACCAATTAGCTATGTGATGATCAGCTTATAAGAAAATCAACTTTGATTATGTGTCTTGCGCCAAGACTACTCCAGAAACATGCATGTTGAATGAAATGAACAAACAAATAGCCAAAAGACCATTGGCTATCCTTGACTGGCTAGTTGACTAAATGGCTCAGGAAAATAAATTGTCATGACATATTATAAGTAATAAAAAGGCAAAAGGCCACAATATGTGGTACATAATGTTCACAGTCCATCGGCTTCACCAAACACTAAAAAGGGGTAAGCATAAATACACCTTGCTAATCCCATGGAGGCACTTCTCACATAAAAAGGCAAATGAATGAAAACAAACAGGTATCTTGTTTTCCTAGACTGTTGCATCCATGGCGAAATGACTATAGCAAAAAGATGTGTGCTATAGATTTGAAGAAAATACGGATTCGCCTGTGAGGAATATACTAAAAGTCTACAACAATAATCATAGTGAGGTAATCAAGAAAATAGTGCAAATGCCTGAATATGATACGCTATAGAACTCATCCTTCCGTATGTAGTTTTCCTATCTTCCATGTGGAAGAGATTAAGGTAAATACTAACAGTTCGAATTTGTTTTAGAATATAGGAGAGGCATATATAAGTAAACTAAAAGGAAAAACCTACACACACACATGGTGCAACACCAGTCATGCTATTTATTTCAAGCATCAATGGTAAATACTAACTTGCCAAACCTCATATGTTTACTAACTATGATACTGAAGAAGAAGTTACTGAAGAACAAACTAATCATTCCAGTGCTACAGAATCATGAAAAGGAACTGTGATGAAAACCTAAAGGAAAAACTTAATTTGTTTTATTTTATATATAACCATGGAATAGCAGCATTATAAATCATAAGTTGTAGCTCCTATAAATCATAAGTTCCCTCATATTGTAAATAGCGCCCTTGTATGGACGGGGGAACTTACTATCCCAATGCCACATAGATAATCACAATACGTGAACACTGACACAAGATTGCTCTAGATTTGAGATCGTGGCACTCTGCACCTCCATATAAAAATTACCAATGTGTGGGAATTCTCATGAACATCATCACCACTCACTGACCCACCTTCGAACATCTCTTAAGGATTTTGGTGATGAACCATCTCAAGGAAATTTGCATTCAGGCTAGCAACTTCAATCCAGTCGTAGTCCAACAAAACAATTCTCTGGTCGGAGAAAAAAATAAGTAAATACAAAATAAAAAACACTCTCTTTTCACCTAGAACTGAAGCTCAGGAAGTTTACTTCCCTTCCTAGCTTCCAACCCTGTCCCTCCTCAGACCTCTCTGATCTATACCTTTGTCATGGATGGAGCTACACTTGCTCATGAAGATAGGTGGAAGCTGGGAAGGGAACAAGATTGGAGAGAAGACATTATCGAACCTAGGAGACATTATGCTATCAGAACAAATACGAAAAAAAACCAAAGCTCTCCTCTAGCTTGGTCATGTTTACATTAGCATAAATCGTAACATCAAATTGCAGCAATAAACTTGACCGTGCGAGATTAGTATGAGGCTCAGGCCCCACATAGTGATACGAGAGAATTATCATCCAACTTCATCTATACTATGTGTATATGATGACAGCAAGCATGAGGCTAGCAGCAGGCTTCTAAATTCTAACCACCGGTAATAAATCACCACATATGCCAAAAGCTCTAAGCAAAACAAGCCAATTTGCAGGCAACATCACACATCACTTCTCGAGCTATTTCCTAAGAAATGCATCATATCGTCAAAATCACCCAACCAAGGTCGCTAACCCTACAAGCTTTGTCCAGAATGTAGAATTGAAGCAGGCAATCACCTGACGAAACCTCAGAAGAGTGGGGGGTCGAGGCTCAATGAAGCGGAGGATGTAGCGGCTAATAACACCTAAGCAAAGTCTTGATAGCCAGCTGGTAGCTGATTTGCCATTAGTGGATCAACACATGTTCAATATACATGTCCCCTGATGTCATTTTCAACAACATAGCCTGAGTTTGCAGTAACAACAAGATCTTCACTTCTCTATCATCAAAGAGTACTAACAATTACTATGTAGTCAGCCTGCCTAATCATTTCCCATGAAGGCAAAAGCAGCAGCCATACACCAACAAACATAGAGATAACAGGAATTAGTAGTTGCAAAACCACACAAAAGCGTTGGATGAAACAAACAACTTTCTAGAGGCAGTGGATAATCCCTAAATATAAAAATATATTCACAGATGCAAACAATGTACATGAGTAAACAAACAATTTTAGAAATCCTAAAGGAACATCTACAAAAGGAACATGTACATGAGTAAACAATGTAAACATATTACAAGCAAGCATCCGGATTTCTTAAACAGTACCTTCCACATCTCACTCTCTTAAAAACATGATTTCCCCCATCTCATGTACATACCAACGTGCATAGAAGATACTGCCTGCCATGGATATAGCATTCAGTCTTATGCGCTTGAGTTACTAAACTCTGGGTCTCTAGATAATCTGAACCTATGTTTAATTATAAAATTTATGCATCAATATCATGTGAGCACATTCTGTCCTGTGTAGTTATTCTATGCAGATCAGATTGATAGATATACTCAAGCTTTCCAGTTAACCCTCCCAACTATGACATTTTCCATGAACAGGAAAAGGTAAACGTCGTAGGATATAATGTGATGCATATAAAGCATAGAACATAAATCAGCACATGGACATTTAATTAACAGGAGAGTAACAATCGATTTTAACAGCCTATATACTGCAACATTTGATGTCTAGCTATCTTTCTCCCTAGTGTTTTGTCTCTCACTCTTTATCTCCCGCTTATTTTCTCTCACTTCACCAGCATACACACATATGTTGTTTGGATAGAAACAGAGTAGGCAATCACAGGCATATGTAGATGGAGATGGCAGAGAATTAGAATCAGGACAGAGAGAAAGATACCTTTGGCGGCACCACGTCACAAATAGGAGGTTGCAACAAATCCCGCTCGAGTTGAAAGCAATTTGATGGCCTAGCAAAAGAAAAGGACAGCCAGCCAAAGGCAAGGAAATCTAAGGTACAGATCCGCATATACTTGCAAGTGCACCAACAAGAAAAGTATCTCTTTTCTGGTCCTCTATCCGTGCTATTTAAAAAGAAGATCTGCACTGACAGAAAGAGGCCAAGGAGCACCAAAATGAGAACAATAACCAAAGTAAACATCTAAAAAATAAGGACAGAGCATCTTCAACATTACCTATGTACTCATTCAGAAAACCAGAAGCACCTCAACTAACCATTGAAAACGGTGCCCTGAAATAGGATCCCATACATGAGGCTATAGGCATAAATAACAACCAAGGCAAAATCAAAAGAAATAAAAATATGTGCAATACATAAGCATTGCCTGTGTTGCTGTAGAAATGAAACAACCTAGTAACAGTGGCGTACAGTCGCGCTGCCGACACACCACAAGATAAGCCTTGACCTGTCGCACTAATGATGGGTGTTCAGATAGAAATTGTTCTGCACTTGGAGAGCAAAGCTTGCAAAAATGTCCAGGAGCACAGATGAAAATTTTCTTCTGTATGAACATTTTCATCTGTAGAAATGATCCGAGTAACTATACAGATAGGCAGCACAATAGTATGTGAGACATGATAAGATTGAGCACTGTGTCCAGGAGCAATTCTTAGGAATAGCAGTCAATTATATCATATAGTAATTGGATTCAAAACCATCAACCCATGGTAATTTTTCTACAGAAAAAGCACACAAAAATATGATATAAAAGCTTCTTCTGATCTTCTCTACCAAATCGGAATAGATGTGTACTGAAAGTCAAAAGATATTCGAGCTTCCAGATGAAAAACTTTGATAAAATAACTCAGGATGTTGCAATTAGCTGACATTATACTGCAACCTAGTGTTGCTGCTCACCGTGAGACCTCTACTGAACCATGAAACAAAAAGAATGTGCGACCTAACATTATACTACAGTTTCTTGTGACCGGCAGATTAGGAATGCAGAGCATAAAAATATGGTGGATATAATGATAAATTGAATGACTGGAGCTAGCAAAGCAGGGTCGTGGAATATCTCAAACAGAAGAAATTACTAACATGAAAGTAGTTGTCATTTGTAAGACCACCCCTCAGTGTTCTGGTATGCATGTGCAACCTGAACATTGTTAGGACGCTAAACATTGGTCAACTGCATCTGCATTTCTAATTTCTAATTAAAAAGATAAGTGGTTTCCTTTAATACAACTCTTGTGTATTTATTTTAGTGAATGTCAATAATTTAGATATTCACTATCTGGGAATAAGGCAGCTCAAATCAGTAGTAAAATGTAGTAGCGCAACTGATAAAAAATGCATTGAAACATCTCTAACAGAATCAGAATCCGTTGTTCAAAGATACGGGATCTACTTAAAAGATAATCTTGGCTGTTGGCTCTCGTAGATAGCCTGAGAGTAGTCGTTAGAGCTCTACCCTGTTTTTCCATAAAAAATAAACTGAACGGTACTAATGATTGTAGGCTTGTAGCTAAAGTTTTAAACTATGAAGCGACACACATAGCCAGCTGATATAGCGAACTACTTAGTTTTGTATTATACAGCAAAATCTAGACATAATAGTCATGCTACGAAACAACTATGAGGTGCACCAACTTCTTTTTGGAAAATACAAACACCCACTAAAGAAGAACGACCAGGAGGGCATTTAACGCAAATGCATTGGCTAATGCCAATGATGTCTGTTTCTTACCCGGGACCAGGATAGCCATGAAATTTTTAATCGTACGAAAGTATAGGAATGCAAAGAAACCATGATCATTCTACAATTGTTGAAGCAAGTTATTATATTTCAAGAAATCCTATAAAAATGAAGCAACGTAAAAGGGGGAAACACCTAGGCACGCACTAAGAAACTGACGAACAATATTTGTCCAACTAAACATCTACACCCAATGATATCAATATCTTTGCAGAGGGCCCTATATAATTGGAACAATAAAAAAATAGTGCCCCTCTGTTATCATCATACTGTAGCAGATTAATTTAACACAATTTAGGATGAGTAAAACTATGGTATGCAAACTGAACTAATTGTTCTCGTTACTTGTGCTTTCTGATGCCTTGTGGCATTGCTAATGAAAATACCTTGCGAATCCATTCAAATGAATTTGTACACTTCTGTTGATTTGTCAAAGGGAGCATACTGTAAACAGGACAAGCATCTTTACAGAAGTTGGCACTACAATAAGCTTAATGACCTTTCGGAATAGCTTGTGTGGTGCTAAAAGAGCTGCCCCTGCAATTAAAATCAACAGTTAATGGCTTAATTCTTAGTGGAGCAAGGAAAATAGGGAGCACAGATGAAAATGTTCATACAGAAGATCATCATCGATGGGGAGTGGGAAATTGTTCTGCACTTGGAGAGCAAAGCCTGCAAAAATGTATAGAAAGAACATGAACTCTTGACCTGTCGCCATGTCCTCGTTAGTGCCGTCGCCATGACCGAGTAAAATTAAAGATGCAACATGCTATTGAGTGCTCCCAAAATGAGCAATCAGCTGAATAACCCAAAACACGGAAGCACTCTATGCCCCGTCAGTCTCCCTATCGCCCTCTCCCCTCTGCATTTACACACAACTTACTACAAAGTGTTCTACTAATAGTACATGCATATGTCACCACAAGATTAATAATGAATGACTGTCACATGTTGCTTTTTCATGACATCGCTAAAAGGTGACAGCCTGACAGGTTAGCTGGGATAAAACATACTCAATTCAAATTCTTGGTATGCTTTGTGACATCAATGGAAATATTTGTCATGATTGTGGATGAAGCTTTCTGGAACCATTGAAGCATTCGACCCTCAACTGATCCTGGTGTCAAAATTCAGAATGAAAAACTTCAGTTTTGCAAAGTGTTGATTAGACTTTGGACAAAATTCTGCAAATTCTAGTACAACCAAGACACTTATAAACAGTTAAGTTTACTGGATAATTTCATTCTGCCACCAGAGTTGCTAGATGAAATAGAAAAAAAGAAGTCAAAGCTGAATCATGTTGTAATCTTCTCCCCCTCCGTGATAGGCGGCAAAGGTGGAAGAGGTAGATGAGGGCGAGCTCACCATCTCAGATCTTGGTCCTCCTTGCATTGGTCGCTCTGAACTGCACATATCAAACAACATTTCTTTCAACACAACAAATTATAAAGAATGCTCTGCTTGGCAAGACATATCAAAAGGAAAACACTATATCAACTTTAGGAGCGATCTGAGCGTTTAGTCGTCCGATCAACACGGCTTCTCCTTTTCAGAACGCCTAACTAAACTCCTGAAGATTCTATAGAAAAACTGAACTCTTAACTACTCAATTCAGAAAGGAAAAAACTTCAAACTGGCACCACTGGTATTGTTGTTTATTTTTTAATTAGGCAACACCGATATCTGAACCGAGGACAAAGGTGACAATGTGTACGATACATCCTTGAACAGAGGAAAAAGTAAATGATGCAGCAGTCAGCTAGAAAGTAAGTAAGCAATTCTTGAGTAGGAGAACAAAGAAGCTGCAACCTTCTAGATCGGACAACCTGCAAAATGAAAGCAGAGGAACTTGTTAGAGCATAAGCATGTCAGCAGAGAGTTTATAGACAAGGATCAGTCCATTTACCCAAGGTCTAACAAGAGCATAAGCATGTCTGAAATATCTTCTGAACTGTATATATGGTATCATGCACTAATATTTCCAGTGAGGCATGCAGGCATACACTAACTACCACACAAAATCAATGGCATAAGTACTAACAATTCAACCTCCGCTGGGTACCACCAACCCATTGTGCACGCAATAAAGGCGAATATTATGAAAGACATTAGCAAGTAATGGATGAACCTCGCAAGACAAGAACATACCTCCGCCAAACAAAATACTGCAACATAAAGGATGTGTGAGACAATGAACTTGCAAAGCCCCATGTGTAAGAAAATCTTGAATCTGTAAATTCATGCCTGAGACAATGAACTGAACATTAGCTCCGTACATTCACCAAGATCTTGGTGAAGGTGATCACATTGTTCCCATAGAAGAGTCAATTATAGAACCCGAGCACTCACCTAAGCTCAGCTGCTGCTCAACCCCCTCGGCTCCAACCCTAGAACATTCATTCCTGAGCCTGCCCATGGCCATTCTGCCCGGTGACAACAACGGTGCCGACCTGGATGCACGAGGAAGTGATTAGATGGACCTGACGAACAGAACACCGATTTACTTACCGAATAAGCAAACTATTTACTTGAATTTTTTTTACTTTGCAAGACAACCAAAATTGGCTAACAAGTTGTAAACTAACTTTAGAAATCTCGTGTTGCCTAAACATATGAAGCGATTCCTCCTCTCCTCTTCACCTTCATTTTTTTCACTCAGGAGAAGTTCACATGTTTGTCAAGAAACCAAAAGGAATCTAACCCAAGGTAGAAAATAGCTTGCAGCCACACAAGCATTTTATCGAGCAGGTCAAGAGCATGGGAAAAAGAGAGAGGCTCACCTAGGAACAAACACAGTGAGCAAACGCACAACAGAAGATGAAGGAGCAAATCAGCACCGGTGATCCTAGCCGCCACTGACCGCGAGGTTGGCCCTCCCCCGTCTGCCGCCACACCTCCCTCTCCTCTTTCTCTCAGATCAAGCAGCCACCGACCGCGAGGTCGACCCTCTCCCGTCCGCCGCCACACCTCCCTCTCCTCTTTCTCTCTCCTGCGCCGGTCGTCGGGGGAGAGAAGGGAACGGGCAGCTCGAGACGGAGCAACGCCGGTCGCCTCCGGGTGCGGCGGCTCTGGCGAGATGGGAAGAGCGGAGGGAGGCGGCAGCTGCGCTGGGAGTAGAGAGCGCCGAGCGGGGAAGGAGGGACGCGGGGGACCGCTCCGACCCGGCAGCCCGCCATGGGGTCACCGCCGAGGCGCGCGAATGGAGGAGACGAGGACGCGGCTAGGGTTCGTGGAGAAGACGCAGTCTGCGCGGTCTCGCTCCTGCCCGCGCTGCCTGCCTTTTTGCCCGCTGAAAAGACTAAAATGCCCTTGGACCGCTGAAAAGACTAAAATGCCCTTGGCGGGGTGCAGAATTTACAAGCGGTGGCATAGCGATTATATGGGGCGACGTGGAGGGCGCGGTTCTGCCTAGCAGTCTAGGAGGGTTTATATGTTCAATTGTAACATTTCTGGCGAGGGGCCTTGCACAAGAAAAGCTGATTCGGGTCTCCTTCGTTGTTAAAGAAGGTTACAAGAGCAAAATGTTTTTAAAAACAAATTTGGTCGGGTGAGAGCCCTGGCGAAAAGAAGGAAGAGAAGAGAGGGCTCAGATTGCCACTACTTATCTAAGTGATCCAAACATTCCATTCAATGGTTGAATATTGGTTCGATCGTTTGCTAGGGATTGGCCCAATTGCTGGTAACGTATTTACTTCTTGTTTTGCACGTAGCTGGGTCCGGTCAATCTTCAGTCTTACATGTGGTTACTTTGTATGGTGTAGTACGTAGCACGTTAGCCATTTACCGCATCATCATAGGCTTTTCTAATGTGTTCACCCTACATTATTTAATGACAAACCTATTGTCACTTAAGGGGAATTCATCACATATAGATAAGAAAAATAAGTGCTCCACCTACCATCACCCATGTGAATATTAATCACCCTCCCCCATTATATACGCCCCTTTGTTTTAACGGGAGTAGATAACATGGTGCATTTGTTTCACTTTCTTTTAACTTGTTTTGTAGAACTAAGTTAGTTCATCAAGTACGTGATACATGAGAAAGGCCAAAGAGTCTTATGGGCAGGCCAATGGGAATAGGAGGCGTCGGTAACCAGGTTGTGGCAACTGGTTTCAGCCACTGAGGCGCAACATTCGCGACCTCGTCTTACGTCTCATTCAGACAAGGAGGACCACAAACTCAAGTCGTCGTTGTTGGGTCCGTTCATCATCGACGAAGTGTTGCACGACAGAGCATACCGGGTTCGAGATAACAAGGTCGGTGTCGTCGAGCTGAATCCATGGAACATCCAACTGCTATGTTCCTTTTACACCTAACCCTTTTTAGTTCATTTCTATTCATGTTTAGTTCGATCAGACATTATATGAGTTGAATAAAGATGGTTTAACCCAAGTTGGGTCCTGTCTAAATTTCCTTTATCCTTTGATCGTGCTAAAATACTGATCACCCCGTGCATGTGCCATATTGGCCAAACTGCAGATCCTGCAGAACGGGGCTGCATCAGCAGCATTATATACGCCAACATACCGGCTGAAAATTACTTTTCCTAAGTTGCATGCTTGCTTATGATTTGGCGTGCGCCTTCTCGCGCACATAGTCATGATCAAATCATGAAATCAACATGGCAATGTATAAACTTTCAGCTGCGATGTGGATGTTACACCGTTGTGTGGTCCATAAGTTTAATACTAAGGATTGCAGTCTGAGTTAGTAACTGACATTTTCACAAACCAAAATTTGACGGAATGGTGAACTGGCTATCTTCAGGAGCACACGTGTACAGATAAAATTGTCTCTCATACATAAATATGACACTAGATGAAGTGTGTGCCCTGTTGCACCTGGCTACAGTGGAGCAATGTGTATGCGATTTTAGATTGTCAGATCCTTGCATCGGTGATGATGGGTTGAGTTGGGCTTAATTTTTTCAACCAAGTGCATATACCATCTTTCCCCTGAATAGAGAGAACTGGGCGAACCAACATGCGGTTGGATGGTTAAGAGAACAGTGGTATCCTCGGCCCACAAAGATTCAAGTCTTAGACTTGACATTGATGCTCGCATTATTTCTAAATTTATTTCAGGCTTTCGGGGATGTTCGTTCAGTGAGAGGAGACTTTCTCGTCGACTACGAGACGCCTATGGTGACTTCCTTAAAGTCTCAAGATACTATGTTAGTTCAGTCTTTCAAAGATGCTCATAAAGATAGGGCGTTCGTGCGTACGTTCATGGGGTAAGTGTATGCTTGTATATGTGTACGACTTTGATTGTACTGTGTTCAAACAAAAAGAATAATAAAATTGCAACAATCAAACAAACTCGAAATAACCAAGAGCACCGAACAACCAACTTAGGGCAAACCCTGTTTCGCCTGTGGCACGCACCCACATGTTGTTTTTAAAATTAACTTATGACTGAAAAATATAAAATCATGGTACATATTTTAGAATTTTTTAACATCTTTTTAAAATGAACATTTTTTAATATTTTTCTAAATTCGAATTTAAAAAGAATTGTGAGTAGTTTTATATGAAATATAAAAAATTGGCTTAGCCAGCCCAGAGCTACTTGCTGGCGGGCTACTGTGTTGTACCCGATCCATACGAGAAAAATTAGACGAGCACAACCACCAAGAGGACGGAGCGGTGCAGTTCCTGTTAAACATAGCCGAATTCTCAAAAAAAAAAAGGCCAAACACACAAACTGGTCCTAAGAGCATCTCCAGTCACACCCCCAACATGCCCCCCGGGCAATTTTTTCGCGTCGGCGCCCAAAAATCGGCCCAGTCGCGTCCCCAGGAGCCTGTTTTTCGCCGGTTTGGGCCGAAACTGGCGCCGGCGGACCCTGACCGAACCCCGCGCGCTGAGGGCGCCCGGGGGCGCCGGGGCAAGCGATTTTGGCTGAACGAACTGCGGGCCCACCGAGTCAGCGACACTCCCCTCGTCGTCCTCACAACGCCTCAGTTTCCCGCGGGGAATCAATGCCAAGGTTGCCGCCGGTCAGCCTTCCATTGATTCTTCACGGGCGGCGCTTCCTCACGAGAGGCGCGGCGAGGCCCCCTCCCGCCACGCGTACACACGGCGCCCGGCTATAAAAGCAACGCCTCCCCCTCGCCTCCGGCCACACCCGCCCACAGCCGCCGTGCTCTGCCTCTCTCTCCCCGTGCGCAGCCACCGCCGACGTTCCTCCCCTCTCTCCCCAAGCCCAGCCGCGACGATAGGCGAGCGATTCCCCGGAGATGGGGCGGCGGCCAACGGCTTCTACCGCCGCCCGCTGCATGAGTGGGAAGCGTACTTGCTGTTCGAGGCCAACATCCCGACGCCTCCCGACATGCACGCAGGGCCGGGGGGTGGAGGCTCAGCGCCGGTGGCGTCCCCATCCCCCCGCTGCCCGACGTTGACGTGCGCCCCGACTACTTCGCCGACGAGGTCGACCACGTGCGGGCGTCGCTGACGGAGGAGCAGCGTGCCCTCCCGCAGTACGCCACCGGCAACCACGAGGCGTGGGCAGCGTACTTCCAGCACCGGCAGGCGCAACGGCTGGCCTTCACCAACGGGGTGCCGGTGGTGCGGGGCACCAAGAACAGCGAGGGCCGCCGCCTGTGGTGGGGCGTGTAACGCCCGGATAATCAAGCTACAGTAATCCCCTACTAATGATGGCAAGTCATCACTGTTACTATTGCTAATCTTGTTGGAAATATGCCCTAGAGGCAATAATAAAATGGTTATTATTATATTTCTTTGTTCATGATAATTGTCTATTGTTCATGCTATAATTGTGTTATCCGGAAATCGTAATACATGTGTGAATACATAGACCACAACGTGTCCCTAGTAAGCCTCTAGTTGACTAGCTCGTTGATCAACAGATAGTCATGGTTTCCTGACTATGGACATTGGATGTCATTGATAACGGGATCACATCATTAGGAGAATGATGTGATGGACAAGACCCAATCCTAAGCATAGCTCAAAGATCGTGTAGTTCGTTTGCTAGAGCTTTTCTAATGTCAAGTATCTTTTCCTTAGACCATGAGGTCGTGTAACTCCCGGATGCCGTAGGAGTGCTTTGGGTGTGCCAAACGTCACAACGTAACTGGGTGACTATAAAGGTACACTACAGGTATCTCTGAAAGTGTCTGTTGGGTTGACACAGATCGAGACTGAGATTTGTCACTCCGTATGACGGAGAGGTATCTCTAGGCCCACTCGGTAATGCATCATCATAATGAGCTCAATGTGACTAAGGAGTTAGTCACGGGATCATGCATTACGGTACGAGCAAAGTGACTTGCCGGTAACGAGATTGAACAAGGTATTGGGATACCGACGATCGAATCTCAGGCAAGTAACGTACCGATTGACAAAGGGAATTGTATACGGGATTGATTGAATCCTCGACATCGTGGTTCATCCGATTAGATCATCGTGGAACATGTAGGATCCAACATGGGTATCCAGATCCCGCTGTTGGTTATTGACCGGAGAGGCATCTCGGTCATGTCTGCATGTCTCCCGAACCCGTAGGGTCTACACACTTAAGGTTCGGTGACGCTAGGGTTGTAGAGATATTAGTATGCGGAAACCCGAAAGTTGTTCGGAGTCCTGGATGAGATCCCGGACCTCACGAGGAGTTCCGGAATGGTCCGGAGGTGAAGAATTATATATAGGAAGTCCAGTTTCGGCCACCGGGAAAGTTTCGGGGGTTATCGGTATTGTACCAGGACCACCGGAAGGGTCCCGGGGGTCCACCGGGTGGGGCCACCTATCCCGGAGGGCCCCATGGGCTGAAGTGGGAGGGGAACCAGCCCCTAGTGGGCTGGTGCGCCCCCCATGGGCCTCCCCCTGCGCCTAGGGTTGGAAACCCTGGGGGTGGGGGGCGCCCCACCTGGCTTGGGGGGGGGGGGGGAAGTTTCCCCCTCTTGGCCGCCGCCCCCCCAGTAGATGGGATCCCAGGGGCCGGCGCACCCCCAGGGGGCCTATATAAAGGGGGGAGGGAGGGCTGCAGTACCCTAGCCCCTGGCGCCTCCCTCTCCCTCCCGTGACACCTCTCTCTCCCGTTTGTGCTTGGCGAAGCCCTGCCGGGAACCCCGCTACTTCCACCACCACGCCGTCGTGCTGCTGGATCTCCATCAACCTCTCCTTCCCCCTTGCTGGATCAAGAAGGAGGAGACGTCGCTGCTCCGTACGTGTGTTGAACGCGGAGGTGCCGTCCGTTCGGGACTCGGTCATCGGTGATTTGGATCACGGCGAGTACGACTCCATCAACCCCGTTCACTTGAACGCTTCCGCTCGCGATCTACAAGGGTATGTAGATGCACTCCTTTCCCCTCGTTGCTAGTATACTCCATAGATGGATCTTGGTGATGCATAGAAAATTTTAAAATTCTGCTACGATCTCCAACAGTGGCATCATGAGCCAGGCCTATGCGTAGTTACTATGCACGAGTAGAACACAAAGCAGTTGTGGGCGTAGATGTTGTCAATTTTTCTTGCCACTACTAGTCTTATCTTGTTTCGGCGGTATTGTGGGATGAAGCGGCCCGGACCGACCTTACACGTACGCTTACGTGAGACAGGTTCCACCGACTGACATGCACTACTTGCATAAGGTGGCTAGCGGGTGTCTGTCTCTCCCACTTTAGTCGGAACGGATTCGATGAAAAGGGTCCTTATGAAGGGTAAATAGAAATTGGCATATCACGTTGTGGTTTTACGTAGGTAAGAAACGTTCTTGCTAGAAACCTATAGAAGCCACGTAAAAACTTGCAACAACAATTAGAGGACGTCTAACTTGTTTTTCCAGCATGTGCCTTGTGATGTGATATGGCCAGAAGATGTGATGAATGATATATGTGATGTATGAGATTGATCATATTCTTGTAATAGGAATCACGACTTGCATGTCGATGAGTATGACAACCGGCAGGAGCCATAGTAGTTGTCTTTATTTTTGTATGACCTGCGTGTCATTGAATAACGCCATGTAAATTACTTTACTTTATTGCTAAACGCGTTAGCCATAGAAGTAGAAGTAATCGTTGGCGTGACAACTTCATGAAGACACAATGATGGAGATCATGATGATGGAGATCATGGTGTCATGCCGGTGACGAAGATGATCATGGCGCCCCGAAGATGGAGATCAAAGGAGCAAAATGATAATGGCCATATCATGTCACTATTTGATTGCATGTGATGTTTATCATGTTTTGCATCTTATTTGCTTAGAACGACGGTAGTAAGTAAGATGATCCCTTATAATAATTTCAATAAAGTGTTCCCCCTAACTGTGCACCGTTGCGAAGGTTCGTTGTTTTGAAGCACCACGTGATGATCGGGTGTGATAGATTCTAACGTTCGCATACAACGGGTGTTGACGAGCCTAGCATGTACAGACATGGCCTCGGAACACGCGCAATACACTTAGGTTGACTTGACGAGCCTAGCATGTACAGACATGGCCTCGGAACACGGAAGACCAAAAGGTCGAGCATGAGTCGTATAGAAGATACGATCAACATGGAGATGTTCACCGATCTTGACTAGTCCGTCTCACGTGATGATCGGACACGGCCTAGTTAACTCGGATCATGTTTCACTTAGATGACTAGAGGGATGTCTATCTGAGTGGGAGTTCATTGAATAATTTGATTAGATGAACTTAATTATCATGAACTTAGTCTAAAATCTTTACAATATGTCTTGTAGATCAAATGGCCCACGTTGCCCTCAACTTCAACGCGTTCCTAGAGAAAACCAAACTGAAAGATGATGGCAGCAACTATACGGACTGGGTCCGGAACCTAAGGATCATCCTCATAGCTGCCAAGAAAGATTATGTCCTAGAAGCACCGCTAGGTGAAGCACCCATCCTAGAGAACCAAGACGTTATGAACGCTTGGCAATCACGTGCTGATGATTACTCCCTCGTTCAGTGCGGCATGCTTTACAGCTTAGAACCGGGGCTCCAAAAGCGTTTGAGAAACATGGAGCATATGAGATGTTCGAAGAGCTGAAAATGGTTTTCCAAGCTCATGCCCGGGTCGAGAGATATGAAGTCTCCGACAAGTTCTTCAGCTGTAAAATGGAGGAAAATAGTTCTGTTAGTGAGCACATACTCAGAATGTCTGGGTTACACAACCGCTTGTCTCAGCTGGGAGTTAATCTCCTGGATGACGCGGTCATTGATAGAATCCTTCAGT
This sequence comes from Aegilops tauschii subsp. strangulata, assembly GCF_002575655.3. Taxonomy (NCBI): domain Eukaryota; kingdom Viridiplantae; phylum Streptophyta; class Magnoliopsida; order Poales; family Poaceae; genus Aegilops; species Aegilops tauschii. The sequence goes on along the minus strand of NC_053041.3, from coordinate 552,329,159 downwards.
CGCTTCCACCGAGCTACAAGAGCTTTGTGATGAACTTCAATATGCAGGGGATGGAAAAGACCATTCCTGAGGTATATTCAATGCTGAAATCAGCGGAGGTGGAGATCAAAAAGGAACATCAAGTGTTGATGGTGAATAAAACCACTAAGTTCAAGAAAGGCAAGGGTAAGAAGAACTTCAAGAAGGACGGCAAGGGAGTTGCCGCGCCCGGTAAGCCAGTTGCCGGGAAGAAGCCAAGGAATGGACCCAAGCCTGAGACTGAGTGCTTTTATTGCAAGGGAAGTGGTCACTGGAAGCGGAACTGCCCCAAATACTTAGCGGACAAGAAGGCCGGCAACACCAAAGGTATATGTGATATACATGTAATTGATGTGTACCTTACCAGTACTCGTAGTAGCTCCTGGGTATTTGATACCGGTGCGGTTGCTCATATCTGTAACTCAAAACAGGAGCTGCGGAATAAGCGGAGACTGGCGAAGGACGAGGTGACGATGCGCGTCGGGAATGGTTCCAAGGTCGATGTGATCGCCGTCGGCACGCTACCTCTGCATTTACCTACGGGATTAGTTTTAAACCTCAATAATTGTTATTTAGTGCCAGCTTTGAGCATGAACATTGTATCTGGATCTCGTTAAATTCGAGATGGCTACTCATTTAAATCCGAGAATAATGGTTGTTCTATTTATATGAGAGATATGTTTTATGGTCATGCCCCGCTGGTCAATGGTTTATTCTTGATGAATATCAAACGTGATGCTACACATATTCATAGTGTGAATACCAAAAGATGTAAAGTTGATAACAATAGTCCCACATACTTGTGGCACTGCCGCCTTGGTCACATTGGTGTCAAACGCATGAAGAAGCTCCATGCAGATGGACTTTTGGAGTCTCTTGATTACGAATCATTTGACACGTGCGAACCATGCCTCATGGGTAAGATGACCAAGACACCGTTCTCCGGAACAATGGAGCGAGCAACCAACTTATTGGAAATCATACATACCGATGTGTGCGGTCCAATGAGTGTTGAGGCTCGCGGAGGATATCGTTATGTTCTCACTCTCACTGATGACTTAAGTAGATATGGGTATGTCTACCTAATGAAACACAAGTCTGAAACCTTTGAAAAGTTCAAGGAATTTCAGAGTGAGGTTGAGAATCAACGTGACGGGAAAATAAAGTTCTTACGATCAGATCGTGGTGGAGAATATTTAAGTCAGGAATTTGGTACGCACTTAAGGAAATGTGGAATCATTTCACAACTCACGCCGCCTGGAACACCTCAGCGAAACGGTGTGTCCGAACATCGTAATCGCACTCTATTGGATATGGTGCGATCTATGATGTCTTACCGATCTACCGCTCTCATTTTGGGGCTATGCTTTAGACACTGCCGCATTCACTTTAAATAGGGCTCCGTCGAAATCCGTTGAGACGACACCGTATGAATTATGGTTTGGGAAGAAACCTAAGCTGTCGTTTCTAAAAGTTTGGGGATGCGATGCTTATGTCAAGAAACTTCAACCTGAAAAGCTCGAACCCAAGTCGGAAAAATGCGTCTTCATAGGATACCCTAAGGAAACCATTGGGTATACCTTCTACCTCAGATCCGAAGGCAAGATCTTTGTTGCCAAGAACGGGTCCTTTCTAGAGAAAGAGTTTCTCTCGAAAGAATTAAGTGGGAGGAAAGTGGAACTTGATGAGGTGATAGTCACCCCTTCCGAACCGGAAAGTAGCGCAGCGCGGGAAGATGTTCCTGTGGTGCCTACACCGACTGGGGAGGAAGTTAATGATGATGATCATGAAGCTTCGGATCAAGTTACTACTGAACTTCGTAGGTCCACAAGGACACGTTCCGCACCAGAGTGGTACGGCAACCCTGTCCTGGAAATCATGTTGTTAGACAACGGTGAACCTTCGAACTATGAAGAAGCGATGGCGGGCCCGGATTCCGACAAATGGCTAGAAGCCATGAAATCCAAGATAGGATCCATGTATGAAAACGAAGTATGGACTTTGACTGACTTGCCCGATGATCGGCGAGCCATAGAAAATAAATGGATCTTTAAGAAGAAGATAGACGCGGATGGTAATGTGACCATCTATAAGGCTCGACTTGTCGCTAAGGGTTATCGACAAGTTCAAGGGGTTGACTACGATGAGACTTTCTCACCCGTAGCGAAGCTGAAGTCCGTCCGAATCATGTTAGCAATTGCCGCATTCTATGATTATGAGATATGGCAAATGGACGTCAAAACGGCATTCCTTAACGGCTTTCTTAAGGAAGAATTGTATATGATGCAGCCAGAAGGTTTTGTCGATCCTAAGAATGCTAACAAGGTATGCAAGCTCCAGCGCTCCATCTATGGGCTGGTGCAAGCATCTCGGAGTTGGAACATTCATTTCGATGAGATGATCAAAGCGTTTGGGTTTACACAGACTTATGGAGAAGCCTGTGTTTACAAGAAAGTGAGTGGGAGCTCTGTAGCATTTCTCTTATTATATGTGGATGACATACTATTGATGGGAAATGATATAGAATTCTTGGAAAGTATAAAGGCCTATTTGAATAAGTGTTTTTCAATGAAGGACCTTGGAGAAGCTGCTTATATATTAGGCATCAAGATCTATAGAGATAGATCAAGACGCCTCATTGGTCTTTCACAGAGTACGTACCTTGACAAGATATTGAAGAAGTTCAATATGGATCAGTCCAAGAAAGGGTTCTTTCCTGTATTGCAAGGTGTGCAATTGAGCACGGCTCAATGCCCGACCACGGCAGAAGATAGAGAAAAGATGAGTGTCATCCCCTATGCCTCGGCCATAGGGTCTATTATGTATGCCATGCTGTGTACCAGACCTGATGTAAACCTTGCCATAAGTTTGGTAGGAAGGTACCAAAGTAATCCCGGCATGGAACACTGGACAGCGGTCAAGAATATCCTGAAGTACCTAAAGAGGACTAAGGATATGTTTCTCGTTTATGGAGGTGACGAAGAGCTCGTCGTAAAGGGTTACGTCGACGCTAGCTTCAACACAGATCTGGATGGCTCGAAGTCACAAACCGGATACGTGTATATTTTGAATGGAGGAGCAGTAAGCTGGTGCAGTTGCAAGCAAAGCGTCGTGGCAGGATCTACATGTGAAGCGGAGTACATGGCAGCCTCGGAGGCAGCACAGGAAGCAGTCTGGATGAAGGAGTTCATTACCGACCTAGGGGTGATTCCCAATGCGTCGGGCCCGATGACTCTCTTCTGTGACAACACTGGAGCTATTGCCCTTGCGAAGGAGCCCAGGTTTCACAGGAAGACCAGGCATATCAAGCGTCGCTTCAACTCCATTCGTGAAAGTGTTCAAAATGGAGACATAGATATTTGTAAAGTACATACGGACCTGAATGTAGCAGATCCGTTGACTAAACCTCTCCCTAGAGCAAAACGTGATCAACACCAGAATTCTATGGGTGTTCGATTCATCACAATGTAACTAGATTATTGACTCTAGTGCAAGTGGAAGACTGTTGGAAATATGCCCTAGAGGCAATAATAAAATGGTTATTATTATATTTCTTTGTTCATGATAATTGTCTATTGTTCATGCTATAATTGTGTTATCCGGAAATCGTAATACATGTGTGAATACATAGACCACAACGTGTCCCTAGTAAGCCTCTAGTTGACTAGCTCGTTGATCAACAGATAGTCATGGTTTCCTGACTATGGACATTGGATGTCATTGATAACAGGATCACATCATTAGGAGAATGATGTGATGGACAAGACCCAATCCTAAGCATAGCTCAAAGATCGTGTAGTTCGTTTGCTAGAGCTTTTCCAATGTCAAGTATCTTTTCCTTAGACCATGAGGTCGTGTAACTCCTGGATGCCGTAGGAGTGCTTTGGGTGTGCCAAACGTCACAACGTAACTGGGTGACTATAAAGGTACACTACAGGTATCTCTGAAAGTTTCTGTTGGGTTGACACGGATCGAGACTGGGATTTGTCACTCCGTATGACGGAGAGGTATCTCTGGGCCACTCGGTAATGCATCATCATAATGAGCTCAATGTGACTAAGGAGTTAGTCACGGGATCATGCATTACGGTACGAGTAAAGTGACTTGCCGGTAACGAGATTGAACAAGGTATTGGGATACCGACGATCGAATCTCGGGCAAGTAACGTACCGATTGACAAAGGGAATTGTATACGGGATTGATTGAATCCTTGACATCGTGGTTCATCCGATGAGATCATCGTGGAACATGTAGGAGCCAACATGGGTATCCAGATCCCGCTGTTGGTTATTGACCGGAGAGGCATCTCGGTCATGTCTGCATGTCTCCCGAACCCGTAGGGTCTACACACTTAAGGTTCGGTGACGCTAGGGTTGTAGAGATATTAGTATGCGGAAACCCGAAAGTTGTTCAGAGTCCCGGATGAGATCCTGGACGTCACGAGGAGTTCCGGAATGGTCCGGAGGTGAAGAATTATATATAGGAAGTGTTTTGGCCACCGGGAAAGTTTCGGGGGTTATCGATATTGTACCGGGACCACCGGAAGGGTCCTGGGGGTCCACCGGGTGGGGCCACCTATCCCGGAGGGTCCCATGGGCTGAAGTGGGAGGGGAACCAGCCCCTAGTGGGCTGGTGCGCCCCCCATGGGCCTCCCCCTGCGCCTAGGGATGGAAACCCTGGGGGTGGGGGGCGCCCCACCTGGCTTGGGGGGGAAGTTTCCCCCCCTTGGCCGCCGCCCCCCTGTAGATGGGATCCCAGGGGCCGGCGCCCTCCCAGGGGGCCTATATAAAGGGGGGGGAGGGAGGGCTGCAGTACCCTAGCCCCTGGCGCCTCCCTCTCCCTCCCGTGACACCTCTCTCTCCCGTTTGTGCTTGGCGAAGCCCTGCCGGGAACCACGCTACTTCCAGCATCACGCCGTCGTGCTGCTGGATCTCCATCAACCTCTCCTTCCCCCTTGCTGGATCAAGAAGGAGGAGACGTCGCTGCTCCGTACGTGTGTTGAACGCGGAGGTGCCGTCCGTTCGGGACTCGGTCATCGGTGATTTGGATCACGGCGAGTACGACTCCATCAACCCCGTTCACTTGAACGCTTCCGCTCGCGATCTACAAGGGTATGTAGATGCACTCCTTTCCCCTCGTTGCTAGTATACTCCATAGATAGATCTTGGTGATGCGTAGAAAATTTTAAAATTCTGCTACGATCTCCAACAAATCTCACTTTGATTCAAAACCAATTCAAATTCAATTTTAAAATAAAGTCAAATAAATTATTTCTCCAAACAGTAAAGCAAAAATGTTCGCTGGGTTGCAAATATTTACTAGCTAATTATCATGTGGCAACCAACATCATTTGGCTCTCCCTTTAATCCATAGGAAAAATATAAAGTGGCCCAACAACATATTAATTGACTTATTCAATTTTCCAAAGATTGCTTGAACAATTCCTTTGGCTCTAAAACTTTTTGTGCAACACCAACATGTTGTGCATGATTTATTTGCCAAGTTTCATACATAACAAAATTCGTTTGGTGGGCCAACTAAATACAAGCGGAGTAGAAATAAAAGACAGAAATAGAAAAAAAGGAGCAAGAAACTACTGTGCACTTGGGCTCTATGGCTACATGGAGGCTCAGCCCAACTCCCCCAGCTTATCTCCTCCCCCCTGTTCATCCATGGCGCCGTGGCCGTCGCCCGTGCGTCCATGGCCGGATCGGCCACGTGCGGGCCATCCCGACCCTCCCGGCGCCTACTTGAGGCCGCACCCCCCTCTTGGTCAAACCCTAGCGTCCCAGATCCCCTTTCCCCGCTCACCTTCTTCTTCCCCGTGCATGCCCGAGCAGCCGCTGCCATGGACGACCTCCTCTGCGTGGCCACCGAGCTCTTCCTTGCCTAAGATCACACTCGGGAGCTCCGTCGTCATCGGCCACGTCGTCTACGCATGCTGGATTGGACTGAGACGCCGCATCGGTGACGCTAGCGACGATCCCCTCCATCAGCCATCGCCTCTGCTCATCATCGATTCGCTCTCCATCGACCCCTTCCGGCTTCACCGAGCACTCTGCTGCGCTCGCTGTGAGCCCCCGCTCCCTTTTCTTCCTCTTCCCCGTCGAATTTGGCCCTTAGCGCGCCTCCCACTCGTACCCGTAGCTCCATCGCCGTTAGACGTGGTCCCGGTCATCGATCCCGTGCGTCCCTGCCAGCCAGCCCACGCATCGGGCTCCCCTTGCCCGCGCCACCCGCTGTCGCTCGTGGCCGCCTCGGGAGCCGCCTTTTCCATGCCCGCGCGCTGCTCGCTGCCGCTGCCTTCTGCTCGCCGGCTGCGCTGTAGCCGCGCCCGTCAAAGCTGCCTACTGTCTGCTGCTGTTTGCCGCTCTGCCAATGCTGCTGCTCACCCCGACCCTGCCCCAGCGTGCTCGCGTGGCCACTGGCTCGCCGCTCGCGCTTCCCCCTGTTGCTGCCGGCGAGCCCGCGTCCCACCACGCCATGGCCACGCCTTGCCCCCGTGGCCCTCCCGCTTGCGAGCTGCTGCTCGCCGCCTGCGACACCCGCGTCGTGCTGTGCTACCTCTTGAGCACTGCGTTGGTTTTCCCTTGAAGAGGAAAGGGTGATGCAGCAAAGTAGCGTAAGTATTTCTCTCAGTTTTTGAGAACCAAGGTATCAATCCAGTAGGAGGCCACGCATGAGTCCCTCGCACCTACACAAACAAATAAATCCTCGCAACCAACGCGATAAGGGGTTGTCAATCCCTACACGGTCACTTACGAGAGTGAGATCTGATAGATATGATAAGATAATATTTTTGGTATTTTTGTGATAAAGATGCAAAGTAAATAAAAGCAAAATAAAAGGCAACGAAAATAGCTAAGTGTTGGAAGATTAATATGATGGAAAATAGACCCGGGGCCATAGGTTTCACTAGTGGCTTCTCTCAAGAGCATAAGTATTTTACGGTGGGTGAACAAATTACTGTTGAGCAATTGACAGAATTGAGCATAGTTATGAGAATATCTAGGTATGATCATGTATATAGGCATCACATCCGAGACAAGTAGATCGACTCCTGCCTGCATCTACTACTGTTACTCCACACATCGACCGCTATCCAGCATGCATCTAGAGTATTAAGTTCATAAGAACAGAGTAACGCTTTAAGCAAGATGACATGATGTAGAGGGATAAACTCATGCAATATGATATAAACCCCATCTTGTTATCCTCGATGGCAACAATACTGTCACTGGGAAAGGACACCGCAAGATTGAACCCAAAGCCAAGCACTTCTCCCATTGCAAGAAAGATCAATCTAGTAGGCCAAACCAAACTGATAATTCGAAGAGACTTGCAAAGATAACCAATCATACATAAAAGAATTCAGAAGATTCAAATATTGTTCATAGATAAACTTGATCATAAACCCACAATTCATCGGTCTCAACAAACACACCGCAAAAGAAGATTACATTGAATAGATCTCCACGAGAGAGGGGGAGAACATTGTATTGAGATCCAAAAAGAGAGAAGAAGCCATCTAGCTAATAACTATGGACCCGAAGGTCTGAGGTAAACTACTCACACTTCATCGGAGAGGCTATGGTGTTGATGTAGAAGCCCTCCGTGATCGATGCCCCCTCCGGCGGAGCTCCGGAATAGGCCCCAAGATGGGATCTCACGGGTACAGAAGGTTGCGGCGGTGGAATTAGGTTTTTGGCTCCGTATCTGATCGTTCGGGGGTTCGTAGGTATATATAGAAGGAAGGAGTACGTCGGTGGAGCAACATGGGGCCCACGAGGGTGGAGGGCGCGCCTGGAGGGGGTAGGCGCGCCCCCTACCTCGCGGCTTCCTGGTAGCTTTCTTGACGTAGGGTCCAAGTCCTCTGGATCATGTTCGTTCCGAAAATCACGTTCCCGAAGGTGTCATTCCGTTTGGACTCCGTTTGATATTCTTTTTCTGCGAAACTCTGAAATAGGCAAAAAAACAGCAATTCTGGGCTGGGCCTCCGGTTAATAGGTTAGTCCCAAAAATAATATAAAAGTGTATAATAAAGCCCAATAATGTCCAAAACAGAATATAATATAGCATGGAGCAATCAAAAATTATAGATACGTTGGAGACGTATCATGCTGCCGCCGCCGCCGCGCTCCGTCCATGCCGCTGATGCGCGCTTCTGCTGCACCGCCGGCCGCCGCCTGGCTGCGCCCACCCGGGGCCACGCCCTGCCGTGCCCCACCGCCGCGGCTTCCTGGCCGTGGCCATGGCCGGCGGGTGCTAACGCACGGCTGCGCGTGTGGCCAATAAGGCCACTGCCACATGGGGCCAGGCCCTTGTCTAATTAGGGACATTAGATTAGTACTAACACCCACACCCTAACAGTCACAGATAGGCGGCCCCCACTTTTAAATTACCTCTTTTAGTTAAACTCTAGCCAATGACATGTGGGCCCCATTGACTCTGTTGACCAGTCAACTATTGACTGCTGACTGGGCAGTCAACAGGGCCCCACTGTCAGCCCCACAGTGCCCACTGCTAGGTATACTTCTGGGTGTGTCTAGCCTTTTTCATTCTATATTATTTGAATTAAATATATTCCAGAAAACCTTTTAATCTTTGGAAAATCATAGAATTTAAACCGTAGCTCGGATGAAAAAGTTTTATACATGAAAGTTGCTCAGAAAAACGAGACGAATCCGAATACGCTCTCCGTTCGTCCGCCAGACGTCCCTAGCATAGCAAACGTGCAACCTTCCCCCTCTGTTTCATCTCCCGAAAACTGCAAACTTCGGGAAAACATTCCCAGATGTTTCCCCCTTCGCCGGTATCGTGTAGCACTGCGTTAGAACACCCCTAGCACTGCTTATTGCTTGTCATGTATCTTTTTGCTCTATATTTACAGTTTCTTCCCCCTCTTCTCTCCGGCAGACCCCGAGACCGATGTCGATGCCCCTGTGATCGACTACGTCACCGACGACCCCTCCTTCTCGTCTGAGCAACCAGGCAAGCCCCCCTTTGATCATCCCGATATCGCCCATTTCCTTTCTCTCATGCTTGCATTAGATTTTGCTACTGTAATTGTTTGCTCCTATTCTGATGCATAGCCTGCTTTTGTAACCTGCTTATTGTTACCTACCTGCTTATCCTAAACTGCTTAGTATAGGTTGGTTAGTGATCCATCAGTGACCCCCACCTTGTCCTTGTTGCCCCTGCTTCATCATCAAAGACCCGATCAACGGGATCGAAGACCAGGCCCCGGCACCGCACATCACTTTCCCCTTAGTTGCTCGACACTACTGGGTTACTATCGAGTACCGAGGGTGAGACCTCATCAGCACTTCTGATGTTAACCCTGTAGTGTAGCTATTTGGTCGTGGTCATCAAGGGTGATTCCGCCTTAACCACTTCCGATACGACTCTGTCGTGCAACCCCTCAAGTGTGAACCTCGAGGGTGGATCCTCTTACGTTCACCTTGATGATTACATCGAGTGGAATCCGTCAAGGGTGATTCCTCAGGTTTTCCCCTTGGTGTTAGACACACGGTTACTATGGTTACTATGACTTTACACTGAACCCTGTTACTAAAGACGGGTCGGCCCTGAGGGGTACCCGCGCGAGCATATTTGCGAGTGATGAGGAGTCGGGTTGATCTGGAGGGTGCCCGCGAGATAATTACGAGGCGTGGCCGAGCATTCTTAGCCCTTGCCGCAAGTCCTCGAGACGGGGCGACGGGGTCACATCTTTCGTGAGTCTCTGCTTGTTACCGCGCGTTCCTAATCCACTACGATTTGGATATTTGATCAGAGGGGCCTCTGGCCTGATAGCACTAACCATCACGTGGGCATAGTATGGGCGTTCTGCGTCGTATGCATCAGTCGAAGCTTAATAGACGTCAACGACTGAGCGGCGCGCGCCGGGTTGGACTGGTAAGCACCTGCCTTTTTGTAGGAGGTAGCTAGGTCTGCTCACCGGTCGCGTTCGCAACGTGCAGGAGTTCTCGGGGCGATGGCCCATGACCCCTGGGGGCATAGGTTTAGTCCGGCGTGATGACCTCTGTATTAAGCCTAGGTCGGGTTGCGGCGTATTGTTCGGCCGAGGCCGGGCATGACCCAGGAAAGTGTATCCGGCCAGAGTTAATCGAGCGTGGTGGGTAAGTTGGTGCACCCCTACAGGGAAGAAAACATCTATCGATAGCCTGTCCTACGGTAACGGACACTTGGAGTTGTATCCCGATCGATACAACTAGAACTGGATACTTGTGATGAGAATTGGATTGTGATGAGAAATGGATAGTATGGCTCTGGGATTGCTTTCTCGCAGGGAGTCGAGAAAGGATCTCTGGCCGAGGTTGATAACACTACTACTACTTTACATTATGTTGATCTATACTCTTCTAAATGCTGCAAGATGATTGAAGATGCTGAAGATGCTACGATAGGACTAGGCCTTCTCTCTATTCTGGCATTTCTGCAGCCCATTCCACATATACATCCTTCCTTTGATAATGTTGCATATATAGTGTAGATCCTTGCTTGCGAGTACTTTGGATGAGTACTCACAGTTGCTTTGCTACCCCTTTTCCCCCTTTCTTCTTCTTTCCGGTTGATGCAACCAGATGTTGGAGCCCAGGAGCCAGATGCCACCGCCGATGCCTACTACTACGTGGAGACCGCCGACGACCAGGAGTAGTTAGGAGGCTCCCAGGCAGGATTGAAAGTGCAACTATCCCTGGGTGGTTTTGGTAATTCCTAACAACATATAGCTCATTGAGCTAATGCTATTTCAAGATAAACATTTCAGGAAAGCTCAATGATTGGCATGGCATGGATGAGAAAAGTGGACCTCTCAAAATGCTAAGGACAAAGGATTGGCTCAAGCTCAAAGCTCAGGACTCTACATTTTTCATTTTAAGTGATCCAAGATCACATTGAGTCCATAGGAAAAGCCAATACTATCAAGAGGGGGTGAGGTGTTGCTTAATGAGTTTCTTGCTCAAAGTGCTTAGTGATATGCTCCAAAAACCCTCAACTACTTCCTCACATCCACATATGTCCCAAACCAAAAGTCAAACTCGGCCCCACCGAAACTTTCTATCCGGCGCCACCGAGTTCAGTTGACATAGCCACTGCTAGAAACCCTAGTCTTTTCGGTCTCACCGATAGGGATCTCGGTCTCACCGAGATGGGGTTGTAATCTCTCTGTTTCCCTTCGTAACGCTTCGGTCAAACCGAGATGAGCGATCGGTCCCACCGATATTGCAATGCAAACTCTCTGTTTCCCTTTCATAACATTTCGGTCCAACCGAGATGAGCGAATCAGTCCCACCGAGTTTGCCTGACCAACTCTCTGTTTGTCTATTACCAAAATCGGTATCACCGAGTTTGTGTAATCGGTCTCACCGAGATTACGTTATGCCCTAACCCTAACTAAATCGGTCTCACCGAGTTGACGTGTCGGTCCCACCGAAATGCCTAACGGTCACATTATGAACTAAATCGGTCTGACTGAGCTTCACGATTCGGTCTCACCGAGTTTGGTAAATTGTGTGTAACGGTTAGACTTTGTGTGGAGGCTATATATACCCATCCACCCACTCTTCATTCGTGGAGAGAGCCATCAGAACATGCCTACACTTCCAACATACATTTTCTGAGAGAGAACCACCTACACTTGTGTTGAGGTCAAGATATTCCATTCCAACCACATAAATCTTGATCTCTAGCCTTCCCCAAGTTTCTTTCCACTCAAATCATATTTCCACCAAATCCAATCCTATGAGAGAGAGTTGAGTGTTGGGGAGACTATCATTTGAAGCACAAGAGCAAGGAGTTCATCATCAACACACCATTTGTTACCTCTTGGAGAGTGGTGTCTCCTAGATTGGCTAGGTGTCACTTGGGAGCCTCCATTAAGATTGTGGAGTTGAACCAAGGAGTTTGTAAGGGCAAGGAGATCGCCTACTTCGTGAAGATCTACCCGAGTGAGGCAAGTCCTTCGTGGGCGACGGCCATGGTGGGATAGACAAGGTTGCTTCTTCGTGGACCCTTCGTGGGTGGAGCCCTCCATGGACTCGCGCAACCGTTACCCTTCGTGGGTTGAAGTCTCCATCAACGTGGATGTACGATAGCACCACCTATCGGAACCACGGATAAAAATCTCCGTGTCAACATTGCGTTTGCTCCCTCAAACTCCTCCCTTTACCTTCATATGCAATTGTTTTACATTCCACTGCTACACTCTTAGAATTGCATGTGTAAGTTTCTTGCTTGACTTGTGCTAAGTTGCTAAAATCTGCTAAGAACTAAAATTCGGAAAAGGCTAGATATTTATTTGGTCAAGTAGTCTAATCACCCGCCCTCTAGACATATTTTCGATCCTACAAGTGGTATCAGAGCTTTGGTCTCCATTTGCTTTGATTTCCATAGCCTTTGGTGGTCATAGCCTTGGTTTCACAACCTAGGAGAGTATGGCGTCTAGCGAGGGAAATTACCACCGTAGAGATCCTTACTTTGATGGTACAGAATTTGCTAGTTGGAAGCATAAGATGAAAATGCATATTGTTAGACATAACCCGGCCGTTTGGGCTATTGTGTTTATTGGCTTGCAAGGTGAATTCTTTGATGGGAGAGAACCAAACCGTGAAGCTACCGCGGAAGAGTTGAAGATGCTGCAATACAATGCTCAAGCTTGTGATATTCTCTTCAACGAATTGTGCTGTAACACCCCAAAAAAAATTTATTTGGTTTTATTAATTTCCTTTTTAGGGGAAGGAGGTTATTTTTTTTAAAACCTCTCCTTCTCAAAAACCTTTAAGACAAGTATTTTATGTGTTCTTCCCAACATTTACTTTGGTCTTGAGGGCTTTTCATTTAGTGTTGACTCAACACAAATATTTTCTTTGGGAAAGTCTTTGAAATCCTTTCTTTTAAAAATAACCATATGACTTATGAATTGATTCTTCCTCATTCAATTTTTTTTTCTTGCCATGACCTAGGTTGAAAGTTTTCTTCCAAAACCCCTCCCTCCACTTTGAGTCAAGTCAAATATCCAATCCCAGCAAGTTCAACCCATTTTGATTTTGACTATTTATTTTATTCTCAAAACTATTTCTGTCATTTATTTTGAACCTTAGTGATTTACAAAGGAACCACCAGATCCCTTTTGAGTTTTGGTTCCAAACAAACTCCTCTGACTAGTCCTTAGTACCCCCAACCTAGATCCCTCAAGATCCACTTGTCCACAATTCAAAATTTTCAAATTTTGCTTGCTGCAAGTTTGGACCAGATTTGCCATTTTGGGTGAAATTCATTATTTTTCTTCTCCAAAAATTCTGAGATAAATCAGGCAGCCCCCAGATGCATTGAGAGACCACCTCACCAAAGATCAGCTCCTGAAAAATTTTCCACATGCCAGAATCATTTCATCGAACAGTTGGCATGCACTGTTTCTGTTCAAATTCAGAAAGTTCGGAGTTTCAGTGTTGGGTTCAGTCGACAGCGTCGTTTTCTTCAGAGCCTCGGCGTCAATCTCACCAGTGCTCGCTCTGGCCTCTTTCTCACTGCTCCTTCTTCTTATCCATCGCGCCGCACGGTCGTCTGGACGGTTGCGAGCGTCGGCGGTGAGCTGGCAGAGGTACACCGCCCCCGTGAGCGGCGACAGCAACGCTCGCTGCGGCCGCCAGAGAAGCTCAGCGAGGTACGGCGCCGTCCAGCACCGCCCACACCACCAGGAGCCTCCGCGTGGCCGTCCTCTTCTCTGGACACGCTGCAGCACCGTCGTCGTGGCCTGAGATGCGCAGAGCGCGCTCTCTGCCGCCGACGAGCCCGTGAGGCCGTTCCGTCGAAGTCCTGGAGTATCGCCCAAGTTGTACCAAGATTAGCCTCTGGATGGGATCAGTAGACCAATCCGTAGCTGCCCAGTCGCCTAAAACCCCCGTTCGACCGCTGCCTCGCCGTAATCATCGCCGGAGTGATCCTGTTCTCGGCAACCACCTCGGACCGGCTATAAAATGGAGCCTCGAGCTCGCTTCGACCCAGCACCACTCCTACACCTCACCAGAGCCACGCCTAGCTACTAGGGAGACCTCGGGGAGGCCTTCTTCCCCGACTCCGGCCGCCCCGATCTGCTTTGGGCTCCGGCACGATTCCCTCTGGTGAGACCACCCCTGCCTCCCAAACCTTGCCAGCAGCCTCATGATGCACCCACTCTTCTAACCCGAGCCCCAATTTGATGGTTGCAGCCCTCCTCGGCGAGATCCAGCACCACCCGAACCACCATCCGCCAGAGTAGAGGCCGCCGTCGACGTGGTGCTCGCCGACGACCAACTCCACCACCCACAGGTGCGGAAGAGCACCGTGAGTCCGTAGGTACTAACCACTTCCCCTACCTCGCCGGGGATCGACGTCGGCGGCCATCGCGGTCCTCGGGCGCCGGTGTGCTCTGTTTGAAAATTCAAACCTGACGGGTGGGACCCCTTGTCAGCTTTTTCTCTTTTTCGAAACATTTTCTGAAAACGCCTTCGGGCAAAATACGTTTTCTAACTGAGGCGTTTTCTGTCCTTTTTATGAACTAGCCCCTGGAAAGTTTCTGTTTCATTACAGATGGGTCCCTGGACTAAAACCTTAATAACTTTTAAACAAAAGATGATTTTGAGTTGATTCTTTTTCTGTCAGCTTTATTTTTCTGTCTAGTTTTTTATCATATTTATTTGAAAAATATTTGGAACAACTTTTATGCACACTCGGTATTTACGTTAGTACGCGTTCTCTTTATACCGTAGATATCGGAGGAGGTGACGGAGCCGCAAACTTCACCGAGCTAGACACCGACTGCTCCAAACCAGGCAAGCATGTTTGAACCTTTGATATGATGAGTGTTTTGCATGTTTGCTTGAATAGTTAGTTCATGGCATGTTTATATGAGCACCAGTGAGTGTTATATTGCATGCAAGGCAACTACCAGTATGCTTTGAAACTTGATGTGATCATTTGATGGGAGATAACATGATCATGTGGTGACATGAAAGGTGGTAAGATGGTATTGTTGAAGCATGCCAGTCTTATGTCAACCGTTAAACTCCAGTGTTAACGTGGATCAAGCCACGTTACCGTCCGTCCCCTTTTCGTGCTGCCACATGTTTTCTGCAAAGAATACGGTTTAGTAAGTTGCAAACCTCTTTCCTCATACACACCAAACAGAGGGGCCGTGATGAGGGTTCCATGGCCCTGGATTAAAGCCCGTCATCCGGTCAGGGGGCATGGGTGTTTCCGGTTGGGACCGAGAGGGGGGCACCCCTTAGAGCGCGCGATATAAATTTGATCCCATGCTACTCGAGGTTGTGGACTCCCCGTCTTAAAGTTTTTCTTGAACGTTGCCTAGGGTGATCCCTGGCAGCGGAATGTGGAATGGGTGTGTACTGGTTAGATGTGTTTCTCCTAAAATACCGTAAACGGAACTAGTCCTTTGTGACTACTGAAATCCGTTGGCTGTGGTTAAAGAGTACAAACTCTGCAGAGTCAAAACCCATCCGAGTAACCGTGTCCATGGTCAAGGATCTTGGTCAACATATCCATATCAGTATCAGTATCAGTCTCAACGTCCGTCTCAGCGTCAGTCTCTGTGTCAGTCTCAGTGAAAATCCCCGGTGAATAAACATGAATGGTAAACCCGGCTGAATGTTATTCCTGTGGATGGACTAACCAGTTTATTATTACATACATGAGTATTCCCTTGAGATGATTTAAATTCATGAGCTACTTGAATTCGAATAATGAAATATAAGCCCTTTATGTGATGTCACTCAGACGTCCGACTGTGGCACTCTTGTTATTTACTTTTGATATAAGCCCTTTATGTGATGTCGCTCAGACGTCCGACTGTGGCACTCTTGTTATTTATTTTTGATATAAGCCCTTTATGTGATGTCGCTCAGACGTCCAACTGTGGCACTCTTGTTATTTACTTTTGATATAAGCCCTTTATGTGATGTCGCTCAGACGTCCGACTGTGGCACTCTTGTTATTTACTTTTGATATAAGCCCTTTATGTGATGTCGCTCAGACGTCCGACTGTGGCACTCTTGTTATTTACTTTTGATATAAGCCCTTTATGTGATGTCGCTCAGACGTCCGACTGTGGCACTCTTGTTATTTACTTTGATATAAGCCCTTTATGTGATGTTGCTCAGACGTCCGACTGTGGCATTCTTGCTATTTACTTTTGATATAAGCCCTTTTCGAGATGTCGCTTAGACGTCCGACTGTGGCACGCACTGTCGTTTATATTTCAATATGAGCCCTTTATGTGGTGTCGCTCTGATGCCCGACTGCGGCATTGTTAATTTATTTTTACCTTTCGAGGCGTCGCTTCAGACACCCGATCGGTCTTCAGCTATTTTATTGGGATTTCGGGAGGACTACCGCCTGACTTCCTTTTTATTTATCGTGCAATGCAATTTATTATCTGAGTGCGCATTACTAATCTGCTCATGTGCATCATGTTTGCATTTGTTATATCTTATGTCCAAACTGTCTTGCGAGTACATTCAAAGTACTCACCTGGCTTGTTGATTTGGCCAGATGTTGACGAAGGCGATCTTATGGATGAAGAGTTCGATAGAGAGTCCGACGCCTAGAGGAGTCCCAGTCAGTTCCGTGCGATCCTGGATTTGGTCACTTGTGTTATATACGCTTCCGCTACACCAATAAAATCATCGAGCCTCACTCCGGCGCTCGATGAGCTGTAAAATTTAGGAGTCTTGTCACCCATTTCGTTGTGACATATCCACCACCACTTTTATTACGAGTCAGTAGTTATGCCACCATACTCCTTGTGTCATATCCGCCCTTATGTATTATATCGGCGTGCTTGTAATAAATTGTTGAGCAACCTCAGCTCAACCTTGTATAATATTTAGTACTTCTGGATTTCTGTATCAAGGATTTGTCCACCAGTAAGAAGGATTCTTCTATACTGGTTTGATATAAGGGTCGGTTTCTCAATAAATGTTTTATTGGAAAACCGGCCCTGACATGTGCCCTGAAGAATTCAACAAAATCAGCCGTCTTGAGAATGCAAAGGAAATTTGGGATACTTTGATTGATATGCACGAAGGTACCGACTCCGTCAAGGAATCCAAATTGGATGTGCTTCAAAGTCAACTTGACAAGTTCAAAATGAAGGATGGTGAAGGCGTCGCTGAAATGTACTCTAGGCTTGCTCTCATCACAAATGAGATTGCTGGCTTAGGAAGTGAAGAGATGACCGATAAATTCATCATCAAGAAGATCCTAAGAGCCTTGGATGGAAAATATGATACCGTGTGCACATGATCCAAATGATGCCCAATTACAAAGATCTCAAGCCAACGGAAGTCATTGGAAGAATTGTTGCTCATAAGATGTCACTCAAGGATAAGGAAGAGCTCCACAACAAGTCAAGAGGTGCTTACAAAGCCTCATGTGAAGCTCCCACATCATCAAGTGAGAAACAAACCTTCAATGAAGAATTGAGCCTAATGGTGAAGAACTTCAACAAGTTCTACAAAAGTAGAAGCAAGGAAAGAAGTTCCAAGTCAAGATCCTACAATGACAAAAGATCTTCTAGTCGTGAGTGTAATTGCTACAATTGTGGAAGACCCGGACACTATTCCAATGAGTGTACGGCTCCCTACAAAAGAAGAGAAGATTCTCCCAAAAGAAGGAGTAGAGATGATCGTTATGAACAAAGACCCTCTCGGAGAAGCAAGGATTCAGAAAGGAAGGATAAGTCATCAAGGAGCTACACAAAAAGAAGACATCAAGCTCATGTTGGTGAATGGGTATCCGGCTCCGACTCGGATAATCACTCTGAAAGAAGTTATCACTCCGACTCCGAATATACTCAAGATGAAGGTGTTGCCGGACTAGCACTTGTGACAACCAACTCCTATGACATATTTGACTCACCAAATGAAGGAATTGGGAGATGCTTCATGGCTAAAGGTCCAAAGGTAACACCCCCCGAGTATGTTGATTTCAATAGTGATGAAGATGATTTGCTAGGAGATGATGATTTACTTGTTGACAACTCTAGTTATGAAAACTATGATGAATTTGCTATTAATCATGCTAATCAAGATAAAACGAATGACGATGATAAGAAGGAGATTGAGCGTCTAACTAAAGAACTAAACACTCTTAAGTTAGCTCATGAAACTACCTTGGAAGATCATCGAGAAGTTTTAAAGACTCGTGAGAAGCTACGCTTTGAAAAGCTCAACCTTGAGCAAGAGCATGAGTTTTTAAAGGCAATCAGTGATGATCTTCGCAAGAAAAGTTCTTCTTACATTGCCAAGCATTTACTCTTGTCTACTTACATGCCACAAGTTAAATCTAACAACAAGAACAAGAAAGATTCTTCATCTAGTAGTAACAACAATCATGCTAAATCCAATGTTGTTGCTTCTAGTAGTTCTCATGATTCCACTAATGACTCTCTTAGCCAATTTACACTTGAGCAAGAAAATAGCTTATTGAAGGGAATTATAGAGAAAGGTGTTTACAAGAGCCTTGCCGGAAGTAAGCAATTTGAGGAAATTGTACGCAAGCAAGGAAGGCACCGGAAGAATCAAGGTGTTGGTTTTGAACGAAAGTTCAATGCCAATGGAGTTGAGTGGGATGAAGATAAATACCCCAAGACGAAGTTTGTTCCTCAACAAGAGAAGTATGATCCTACTTCTTTCCAAGGAACACAAGCTCAAGATGATCTTCCACCACAAGACCACAAGCAAAAAAGGCAAGGACAAGCTTCAAGAGGAGATTGATGCATTTGAAGAAGCACCTAAGGCCTTGGTCAAGTGGGTTCCCAAGACTACATCAAGTTCTACTTCATCAAGTATGACTACAACTCCAAGAATCCCATCAAGATGGTGTGGATCCCGAAGAAGAATAACTAGAGAGTTCTTGAGGGTGACTCCGCCAACATACTTCACTCTTATCATTTTGGCGAGGACAAGTGCAAACAACTTCCATATCTTGCACTAGTCCAAGGAGTCACAAACCCTCTTGTTGGTAAGACAAGGGAAAAGGTAACCGAATGCTTTCATGGACAACATCTTGTGTATACATCACTCTATGTCTATGGATTTCCTTGCTTGTTCCTTGTGGGACTAACCCGTGTAGGTATTGAAAGTGCAACTCACTCCAATGGATTGCTCCGAATGATCTACATCAACATTGAGGATCCACATCTTCAAGACCTACATGAAGTCATCATCGATAAAACCCAAGGTTAGTTCATCCCACTTAGGGGGGATATCACATCTAGGGGGAGCTTTACTCTAAGAATTGAGCTAAAGCAACTCTAATGGTGTGAGCACAACAATGCTTTATGTAAAAGTGGTAACCCCACTTGTGCTTAAACGATGAGTATGACCTATGATCAAATGTTCTCATTTGACTCCTAAGTCAATATACTCATATATAGATGACCTAGTCATTGCCAATTGCTTGATAGATGCTAGAGTGTTTGTGCATGCTTTGTCACATACTTCATTTGCTATTTTAATTGGGTGAGCATGTTGGATGCATATTTTTCTCATTCGAGGATATCCATTTGTTGCTTTGATTGTTTGGCTTTTTCTCTTTTCCAAATGGATGGACAAGAATGCCTAAGAACTCCCTCTAGCTATCTATGCTTTCCTCGTCTCAAACTCTATTCATGCTACATCACAAAGTTTGATCAAGTCAGATTCGAATCACTCTATGTGAGGAGCACTCGGAGTCCCCGATTCGTCATAGACTTAAACTTCCAAAACCTCTTTGTGCATTTCGGTCTGATCGATTCATCCTTTTCGGTCCTACCGAGATCACTTAGTTGATCTAGGTTTTTCAATCTCGGTGCAACCGATTAGAACCTTTCGGTCACACCGAGTTGCAGTAACTGCCTGCAGTTTTGCATCTCGGTGCCACCGAGTTGTTCCACTCGGTCACACCGACAGGGTCAGGTTATATATACTGACGGGTCAAATTTTGGAAAATTTTCCGAAACCCTTCACCTGCGCGTAACCTGCTCTGCCTCTTCGGGTCTCCGGATCGTCTTCGCGCCGCCAGCGACCTCTCGCCGCTGGTCTTCGCCGCCGTCAACGGCAATCTGCTCCGCCGTTGCCGCCGTAGCGAACACTCGCCGCTTTAGGGTAAGTGTTCGACCCCTTGTGTTGTCTCTTTCACTCCGATTCCTAGCACAAGGACAATGCCGTGCTTCTTGCCATGATTGAGATTGATCCATCCAGCTAAAACTTCCTTAGGTCTAGATTGATTCGAAAATTTTAGGGTTAGCTCTCCGCAAAACTCATCTCGGACCGACCGAACTATAGAAATCGGTCTCAGCGATTCGGCCTTGGCCATTGCACATGCGCTTTTTGGTCTGACCGAAACGTGCAAATCGGTGTGACCGAGTTCAAGATCCTGTGAAACCCTAGCAATCTCGGTGCCACTGAACGGTGACTCGGCCCTACCGAGTTCACTAGTTTAGGTTCCAAGTGTTGCTTTGGTATCACTGAGTTTGTCAATTCGGTAGCTCAGAGATCACTTCTGTAGAGAACTAAAACTAAGCTTTTTGACTCAATTATTTTGCAAAACCTCTGTACTTTGTGATGCTCATCTACTCTACCTCATTTACAACCTATTCACAGGGTCTGCTGACAGTTTGCCTGAAAATGTCTGATCAAAGTGACAGTCAGAACAAGTCAGAGGAACAGGTTCAGTTGAGTGAGGGCACTAGTCCCTCCAGCAGCTATGATGTGGGCAGCAGGAGCACACCCAATAACTTGCCAAAGGCAGCTACCAGGACAAGGAAGAAGAAAACCTCAGATTCTGAAGATGAGGATTATGTGGCTGTTGAGGATGAGGCCACTTCAAGAAAGAAGGTGCTGAAGAAGGAGTACAACACTACTGCTGCAACAAAGCCTGGAATGAAAACAAAGGCTCCAGCAAGAAGAGTTCCAATGTCAAAAGCCAGAGCCTCAACTGCTGAAGCTTCCAAGCCAAAGAAAGTTGCCACAGGTGAAACTATGAAGTTCACCATTGAATCAGATGATGGTGAAGCAGTAGGTGATGGTAAACAGAAGAAGAGGGCAAGAACCACTACTGCCAAAGTTCTTGGCAAGCCATCAATGATGAGAGATTCTGAAGAAGAAGAAGAAGAAGAAGAACAAGAGGATGCTGCACCAGCACCCAAAGCTCAGAAGCTCATGGGAGATGCAATCAGATCAGGGGCTGCTCCATCTAAGCCCAAAGCTGCTCCCAAGGCTACTGCTCCAGCTCAAAGCCTAAACCCAAGAGGAACACCAGAAGTATTCCTGCTGAGGCGAAGAACAAGGCCCCAGTGCCTGAAGCTGCTGAAGAAGAGGAAGATGACTCACTTGTTTTGAGAAAGCTGAAGCCCAAGATCCCTAACCACAATGATGCACATCCTGTTGCAGAAAACATGAAAATCAGGAAGGATTCAGGACTGAGATTATGGAGACAGTCTTATCCATATGCTGTCAGGAAGAGAACTGCTGTGGATTACAGGTTTCACACTAAGGAACAACAAGACTTTTATGAGACAATTTTGCTTGACAAGAAGCCCATAGTGTGTGACATGAGATGGGTTGACTGGGAGTACATCAAGGAGAATGAAGATCACTATCCAGGTGTATATGACAGCTTCAAAGCATGTGGAGTTGATACATTTGTTGCCTAGAAGCTCACCAAGTGGAATGATGAGCTGATCATGCGGTTTTACTCCACTGCCCACTTCTACCCAGATGGGAAGATCATTTGGATGTCTGAAGGTACAAGGTACCAATCTACTATTGAAGAATGGGCTCAGTTGATCAATGCCCCGGAAGAAAATGAGGATGACTTGGATGTTTATGCTGAGAAGAAGAAAGACCATAACACTATGGCACACATGTACAGAGAGATCCCAGATGATGCTTTGGAGACTCATATGTTTGGATCTATCCACTTCTTGTTGTCTGGTCTGCCTACCATCAACTGGATCCTAAGGCACACATTGCTACCCAAGTCAGGTGATCACAAGATGATCAGAGGACATGCTATCAATTTGCTACATTTGTTTGATGTGCGTCAAAAGTTCAAAGTCATGAGTCTGATTGTGGAGACAATCAAAAGGACAACAACTGATCAGAAGAGAAGTTGTGGGTATGCCCCACAAATTCAGGAGCTCATCAACTCCAAAATGGGCACAGGAAAATATCTATTGGATAAGGAGCACCTGCCCATCTACCCTGAATTTGAAGACAACACTGTTGTCATGAATGAGAATGAACCATCATCAGCTCAAGCACATGAGAAGAGAGATAAGGCAAGGGCAGAGAAAGCTGCAAAGATGCCAACTGCTGAAGAGGCATCTCAAGTATTCTTGAAGAGCAAGCAAGACCAGCTTGCATATCTGACCCAATCCACTTTGAGGATTGAGAAGGGCTTGGCCACCCTGACTCAAAACCAAGAGAGTTTGGAGAGGATCATTGAGCAGAAATTCTATGATCTTGATGTCAAGGTAACTGAGATCCAAATTGCAGTTGAGCAGCTTCAGGAGGAAGCAGAGGAGAAGAAGGGCAAGTCTACTACAAATGCTTTTGCTAGAGTGCCCAGAGGACAGAGATCTGCTGCAGTGCCAGTCACAGATACTCGAGCTACAACATCAGCACCAGCAGCTACAGCTCCAGTGCCACCTCCAGCAGCCACTCCACCAGCTCCAGCTACATCAATAGATGCCTTCGTCCTTGGAGTTATCTCTACACCACCTCCCGAAGACCAAGCCTGAGAGTCATTTAGCACTATGCATTTTTGAACTTTTTGGTAACTTGTTGCCAAAGGGGGGAAATGTATAGATCATAGGCTTCGAGAGAGAGTGTTGCTTTTTATCTCTCTTGCTATTTTGGTTGAACTTCTTGATTGTGTGCTTGTGTGAGATACTTTATGTGCTTGTGAGATACTTGTTTGATCATGTGTTTGATCATATGCTACCCTTAATGCTTGTTGGATGATATTATCTCTTATATCCTCATATGATCATTCACTTGCTTAGTGATGAGTGCATGCTTTTAACTTCTATCATTTTAGCACTCCACCAAGATGTATGTGGCATGGAAGAGTAACCCATGATCCTAATCGATTGTGCATTTGCATTCAAAAGCAAATTTTAAATAATGCACAAATTTAGGGGGAGCTCTTGCTTATCACATACTTCTCAAAGCGACGATGTTTTTCAAATCTTATTATCATTTGTCGAAGCTTTGATCTATATGTTGTCATCAATTACCAAAAAGGGGGAGATTGAAAGTGCAACTATCCCTGGTGGTTTTGGTAATTCCTAACAACATATAGCTCATTGAGCTAATGCTATTTCAAGATAAAAATTTCAGGACAGCTCAATGATTGGCATGGCATGGATGAGAAAAGTGGACCCCTCAAAATTCTAAGGACAAAGGATTGGCTCAAGCTCAAAGCTCAGGACTCTACATTTTTCATTTTAAGTGATCCAAGATCACATTGAGTCCATAGGAAAAGCCAATACTATCAAGAGGGGGTGAGGTGTTGCTTAATGAGTTTCTTGCTCAAAGTGCTTAGTGATATGCTCCAAAAACCCTCAACTACTTTCTCACATCCACATATGTCCCAAACCAAAAGTCAAACTCGGCCCCACCGAAACTTTCTATCCGGTGCCACCGAGTTCAGTTGACATAGCCACTGCCAGAAACCCTAGTCTTTTCGGTCTCACCGATAGGGATCTCGGTCTCACCGAGATGGGGTTGTAATCTCTCTGTTTCCCTTCGCAACGCTTCGGTCAAACCGAGATGAGCGATCGGTCCCACCGATATTGCAATGAAAACTCACTGTTTCCCTTTCGTAATGTTTCGGTCCAACCGAGATGAGCGAATCGGTCCCACCGAGTTTGCCTGACCAACTCTTTGTTTCTCTATTACCAAAATCAGTCTCACCAAGTTTGTGTAATCGGTCTCACCGAGATTACGTTATGCCGTAACCCTAACTAAATCGGTCTCACCGAGTTGACGTGTCGGTCCCACCGAAATGCCTAACGGTCACATTATGAACTAAATTGGTCTGACCGAGTTTCACGATTCGGTCCCACCGAGTTTGGTAAATTGTGTGTAACGGTTAGATTTTGTGTGGAGGCTATATATACCCCTCCACCCACTCTTCATTCGTGGAGAGAGCCATCAGAACATGCCTACACTTCCAACATACATTTTTTGAGAGAGAACCACCTACACTTGTGTTGAGGTCAAGATATTCCATTCTAACCACATAAATCTTGATCTCTAGCCCTCCCCAAGTTTCTTTCCACTCAAATCATATTTCCACCAAATCCAATCCTATGAGAGAGAGTTGAGTGTTGGGGAGACTATCATTTGAAGCACAAGGGCAAGGAGTTCATCATCAAAACACCATTTGTTACCTCTTGGAGAGTGGTGTCTCCTAGATTGGCTAGGTGTCACTTGGGAGCCTCCGTGAAGATTGTGGAGTTGAACCAAGGAGTTTGTAAGGGCAAGGAGATCGCCTACTTCGTGAAGATCTACCAGAGTGAGGCAAGTCCTTCGTGGGCGACGGCCATGGTGGGATAGACAAGGTTGCTTCTTCGTGGACCCTTCATGGGTGGAGCCCTCCGTGGACTCGCGCAACCGTTACCCTTCGTGGGTTGAAGTCTCCATCAACGTGGATGTACGATAGCACCACCTATCGGAACCACGGATAAAAATCTCCGTGTCAACATTGTGTTTGCTCCCTCAAACTCCTCCCTTGACCTTCATATGCAATTGTTTTACATTCCGCTGCTACACTCTTAGAATTGCATGTGTAAGTTGATTGCTTGACTTGTGCTAAGTTGCTAAAATCCGCTAAGAACTAAAATTGGGAAAAGGCTAGATTTTTATTTGGTCAAGTAGTCTAATCACCCCCCTCTAGACATACTTTCGATCCTACAAGGAGGCCTTGCCTTTTCGATCGTAAATGCTTTTGTGCTAGCCTTCTTAAGGCAAACTTGTCTAACTTATGTCTGTACTCAGATATTGTTGCTTCCACTGACTCTTGTGTATTCGAGCCCTCCAGGACCCTGGCTTGTAATATAAAGCTTATATTATTTTAATTTGTGTCTAGAGTTGTGTTGTGATATCTTCCCGTGAGTCCTTGATCTTGATCGGACACATTTGCGTGTATGATTAGTGTACGATTGAATCGAGGGCGTCACAGGGCGCCCTCGGCCGCTCGCTTCACGCCGTTCTCCGGCACCTCGAGGGCGGCAACGACCCGCCGTTGGCGTACCCTGCCGCCCCGGCCCGAAGCGGTGGCCAATGGATGCTGAAGAGGACGGCGTCCTCTTCTTCCTCCTCCTCTCGCTCCCCCTCCTCCGGGTCGCCGGCGCTGCTCAGCGTCAAGGCCGAGCCTGCGGAGACGCCGCTTGGCCGGCGCACCAGTAGCGCCGGCATCGTCATCAACGAGGGTGGGCGCGCCTCCTCCTCGGCTCCTCCCCGCTTCGTCAAGCCGAAGACAGAGACAGGGCTCGCCGCCATCGTGAAGACGGAGCCCAGGCTCGCCTCCGTGAAGACAGAGGCAAGACTCTGATACGTCTCCAATGCATCTATAATGTATGAAGTATTCATGCCAATATATTATCATTCTTAGATGTTTTGCAATCATTTTATAGCAACTTTATAGCATTTTTTGGTTCTAACCTATTGACCCAGTGCCTAGTGCCAGTTGCTGTTTTTTGCTTGTTTTTTACATCGCAGAAAATCAATATCAAACGGAGTCCAAACACCGCGAAACTTTTTGTGGATTTTTTATGGGCCAGAAGGCTCACGATGGTCCAAAGCAGCACCTAGGGGGTGCCTCGAGGGGGGCACAACCTACCAGGGCGCGCCAGGCCCCCCTGGCGCGCCCAGGTGGGTTGTGCCCACCTCGGTGGCCTCCCGTACCCCTTCTTTGCACTATAAATTCCCAAATATTCCGAAACCCGTCGGGGTTACCCTAGATCAGAAGTTCCGCAGCCGCAAGGTCTCTGTATCCATGAAAACCAATCTAGACCCCGTCCCGGCACCCTGCCGGAGGGGGGAATCATCTCCAGTGGCCATCTTCATCATCCCGGCGGCCACCACGATGAGGAGGGAGTAATCCACCCTCGGGGCTGAGGGTTTGTACTAGTAGCTATGTGTTTAATCTCTCTGTCTCTCTCTCGTGATCTATATCATGGGCTTTGTTAATATAGATGGATCATATGCTGTTTCTCCCCTCTATACTCTTGTTGTGACGAACTGAGTCTTTGCCCTTTGAAGTTTTGTCTTGTCGGTTTGAATATTCAGAGATGAGAACACATGATGTATGTCTTGCGGTATGAATACTTGAGGTGATAATGTGGTATCATATTGATTCACTTGATGTATGTTATGGCACTCAACTTGCGGATTCCCGAGGTGACATTGGGGTAATCTATGCATAGGGGTTGATGCACGTTTTTATTATCTTTTCTCCGATAGAAACTTTGGAATCTCTTTGTAGTTCTTTGTGTGGATTGAGTATTATGCATCTGAATTTGCTTTGGTGTTATTTTAGTAGGAACTCTTGATTAGATCGATCGGAAAGAATAGCTTGCGTTATTTTAGTACGAACTCTAGGATAGATCAAACGGAAAGAATAGCTTTGAGGTGGTTTCGTACCCTACAAACAATTTCTATCTTTTGTTCTTCGCTAATAGGAACTTGGGAGTGATTCTTTATTGCACTTTGAGGGATAATCATATGATCCAACTATGTTAGCATTGCTGTGATATTGCACTAGCGAAAGTACGGACCCTGGGCCTCATTTTTAAGCATTGCAATACCGTTTTTGTGCTCGTTTACTATTTTCCACCTTGCTGTTTTTATTTATTCAGATTATAAAAATATATTTCTATCATCCATATTACACTTTTACCATCATCTCTTCGCTGAACTTGTGCACCTATACAATTTGCCATTGTATTGGGTGTGTTGGGGACACAAGAGATTTTTTGTATTTGGTTGCAGGGTCGTTTGAGAGAGACCATCTTCATCCTACACCTCTCACGGATTGATAAACCTTAGGCCATCCACTTGAGGGAAAATTGCTACTGTCCTACAAAACTCAGCGCTTGGAGGCCCAACACGTGTCTACAAGAATAAAGTTGTGTAGTAGACATCAAGCTCTTTTATGGCGCCGTTGCCGGGGAGGTGAGTGCTTGAAGGTATATCTTTAGATCTTGCAATTGAATCTTTTAGTTTCTTGTTTATTACTAGTTTGGTCTATAAAATAAAATTACATAAAAAATGGAATTTAGGTTGCATCATATTATTGATCATCTTTATAATATCTTTCTTGAAAATGATGCATCATAAAATTGTGCTCAATTGTTAGAAGAAGAAATCAATAAAATGCTTGGCACAAGATATTTGAATGATGAGCATGATTGCAATGTTGTTAGTATGAATTCTTTGAATGTCCAAAATGCTAATGATGGTTGCACAAGTCATGACAAAAATGTTTCTTATAACCATGTCACTTTTTGTGGAGTGAATTGGGAGTGCAATTGCACACCAAAAAGGGAAGATAGATTTTGTAAGAAGCATAAATATTTAGAAACAAAAAAGTTGCAAGAGAGGCTACATGATTGTGCTGAAAGATGTAATTTTTTTGCCATCCTTGTGAACTTTGCAATGAACGCAGTCATTTAATTCTCCAATGCAATTTATTTCATGATCAAATCGTGTCCAAAAATTGTGATAACTTGATTACCCTTGAGCATCATAAAGAGCTTAGTCTTGTTTTGGGGTATGAAGAAATGAAACGTATAACTAAGGGTTTTCCAAATCCCGAGAGATTTCTTGATTTTGATCTGGAAGAAATTTATATGTTTTGTACGGTAAATTGCATTGAGAATCCTTATATTTCCAACTACCTAAAGACAAGAAAACAAATGGAATATGAAGAGAGTACCAATGAAAGGGAAAATGTTTCCCGATACCCTCCTAGTGTTTATTATGATGAATCAGGTAACGAGGAGGAGCTTCCTATCCAATCAATCTCTTCAACAAGAAGCTTGAAAAAAATTAATTAAACCCACACATGATGTGGTGAAGAAGAAGAAAAGAAGAAAGAATAAAGGTAAAAAGGTATCTCTCCCAAATAATGTTGCTCCTATCACCATTGTGCCTCATGAAAGTGAATCAAATATGTTGATGGAGGATGATGATATTGAGTATGATTTTGTGATACCTACTACTTGTTGTAATGATTATGATTGGGAAGACAGAGATATCCCTTATGATCTTGAAAATCTTTTTAGCACTTGCTTGGAAAAATATGATAATAATGTTTGCTATACTATTGGTGCCATTCATGCTATTGATAAGAATGATCGTGATGATATGCAAAACCACAAGCTTGGGGATGCTATGTTTAGTGAGTATGATATGTTTGAAGATTTATTTGCTGGAAATAATGTTTGTCCTAAGCTTGGGGATGCTTTGCTTAATGAATATGATCCTTTGATTCCTTCTACTTTCGATAAGAAAATTTATTATGATGATAGCATGCCTCCTATTTATGATGATGACATTGATAAAAGTGGGTTTGAAAGAGTGTCAACTCTAGGTAGTAGTGATCCCACTATTTTGGAGGGTGTTGAATCTTATTACAATATTGATGAAAATGGATTTGTAGAGGTCATAACTTTATTTAGTGATACATCCACTATTTTGGAAGAGGTTTCAATTGACTATGGCAATAAAGTTGCTATCTATGATGATTATTATGATGACATGTATGCCATAAAGAGTGATAAATCTTCTATGCTTGTGCATCATGAAAAGAGTGTTGTATGTGATAGTTATATTGTTGAATCCATTCATGATGTTTCTGAAAATTATTATGATGAAGGAACTTATGCTCTTACATATCTCAATAATACCAAGTTTCTTCTCTATGTGTTGGTTGTTTTGAAGTTGCACATGTTTTGCCTTCCTATGCTAGTTGATTCTTGTTCCCATAAGTTGTTTGCTCACAAAATCCCTATGCATATAAAGTGGGTTAGACATAAATGTGCTAGTCATATGCTTCATGAAGCTCTCTTCCTGTTTCAATTCTTATCTTTTATGCGAGCATCATTGAAATCATCATGCCTAGCTTAAAAGGCATTAAAGAAAAGTGCTTGTTGGGAGACAACCCAACACTTTTACCTACTGTTTTTGTGTGTTAACATGATTGTGCTACTGTATTGATCATGTTTTATTGCTTTTGTTTCAATAAAGTGCCAAGTAAAGCCTTTGGGATCATGTTGGGTGATAGTCGATTTGATCGTGCTGAAAAACAGAAACTTTTGCGCTCACGAAAATAAGTCTCATTTTTAACTGAAGAGTGCTTTTGAGTTGATTCTTTTTGCAGAAGTTTAATATACAAATTTCTCACGTGGTCCTAATTGTTTCATAATTTTTGGAGTAGCAGAAGTATGGTAGTTATCCAGATCATTACAGACTGTTCTGTTTTTGGCAGATTCTGTTTTGAATGCATAGTTTGCTTGCTTTCTAGTTTCTATCGCTTATATTGCTCAATATAAATTCTTAAAATGATATGCTACAGTAGGCATTGTGTGGAAACAATTATGAATCTTGTATTTGACAGTACCAAAGTGAAATGGTTTGCTCTTTATCATACTAACCTATCTCATGAAGTTTTGTTAAGTTTTGTGTGATTGAAGTTTTCAAGTTTTGGGTGAGATATCGATATGAGGAGAATAAGGAGTGACAAGACCCTAAGCTTGGTGATTCCCAAGGCACCCCAAGTTAATATCCAAGAAATACCCAAGCAACTAAGCTTGGGGATGCCCCGGA
Source organism: Aegilops tauschii subsp. strangulata (assembly GCF_002575655.3). NCBI lineage: Eukaryota > Viridiplantae > Streptophyta > Magnoliopsida > Poales > Poaceae > Aegilops > Aegilops tauschii. Next base: position 552,299,244 of record NC_053041.3, on the reverse strand, counting down.
AGGCATCCCCTCTTTCGTCTTCAACATTATCGGTAACCTCACTTGGAGCTATGTTTTCATTCATCACATGATATGAGTTTTGCTTGGAGCATCATTTTATTTTATTAGGACTTGCTTTCTGTTATTTAAAATAATGTTTTGCATCTTTTATCTCAATAAAAGTGGCATTGATAGCCTTTACTATGCTTATTTTGCAAGTATACGTGTTGCTGTTTGAAAACAAAAAGTTTACTGCTGTTGCAAAAATTCCCTAGGAAAGTCAGAATGTGATAAAATGTTGAAACTTTCTGCAAAATAAGCTCTGATAAATTTTCTACAGTGTGGTAAATTTTCATAATTTTTGGAGTTAGGGAAGTATTGATACTCTTGCATTCTTTACAGACTGTATTGTTTTGGTAGATTGCTGTTATGTTTGCATATGTTTGCTTGTTTAATGATTCTATTTGAGGATAGGAGTATTAAATATGCGGAGGCATTTAATATGCAATGTTGAATAGTAATTTTAGTGATTTTCTACAATAGGGAATGATAAGGTTTTTGCATTGGTTTATACTAACTTATCTCACGAGTTATTATTGAGTTTTGTGTGGATGAAGTTTCTGAGATTTAGGAAAACCGTGATATGAGAGGAATCAAGGAGACACAAAAGCTCAAGCTTGGGGATGCCCAATGCACCCGAAGATAATATTTCAAGAAGTCTCAAGCATCTAAGCTTGGGGATGCCCCGGTAGGCATCCCACCTTTCTTCTTCAACAATTATCGGTTAGTATCGGTTGAGCCTAAGTTTTTGCTTCTTCACATGAGTTGTGCTATCCTTGAAATGTCATTTTGTTTTGTTTTTCTTGCTGTTTTAATAAATTACTTAGATCTGAAAGTTTTTAAATAAGAGAGAGTCCTCAAATAGCTACCTATTTACTTAACTACTCGTTTGATCTTCACCTATATCTTTTTGGAGTAGTTTGTCATTTACTCTTGTGCTTTGAATGAATTGAATGTCATGAAGTTGAAATCATATCATGCCTAGTGGTAGATTGAAATTGGGTTTAGAAAGTGAAATCTTTTGAGGCTTGACAATCACAATATTGGTCATACAAGCAATTCACGAATAATTAGTATAAGAAAGAGATCTTTCACATGCAAATACACTATCGTGGAAATATTTTGTGATTGCGAGCCCCCATTAAAATATTATATGCCAAAATTGTTGACGTTGGACAAGGAAGACAACGTAATGATTTATGTTTGTTCATATTCACATAGAAGTTATATTGTCATAGATCCTTCAACATGTGGTGCTTGCCCCCCATCTTTGCTAGCCAAAAATTCCGCACCAAGTAGAGATACTACTTGTGCATCCAAAAACCCTTAAACCCAAATCCTATTTTCAAGAGTCCACCATACCTACCTAAGGATTGAGCAAGATCCTTCAAGTAAGTTGTCATCGGTGCAATAAGGCAATAAAAATTGCTTCTAAAAGTGTAAGATCATTTAGTGTAAGAGAAAATTGAGCGTTGTACGAACTTGTGATGGTAAAGTAATAAAAGTGACAGACTGCATAATAAAGGTTGCCATCACAGGGGGCAATATAACGTGACGTTCTTTTGCACTAAGGGATTGAGCATACAAACAAATAAGCGCATGGCAACCTCTGCTTCCCTCTGCGAAGGGCCTATCTTTTACTTTTATGTATTTACTTTCATGCAAGAGTCAAAGTTTTTCTCTCTATTCCATTTTTTGTTTTTCTATTTTGGTAAGCATCATGTGGTGAGGAAAGATCTAGGCACATATGTCCAGTTGAATATGGGTAGCATGAGTTATTATTGTTGACATCACCCTTGAGGTGAATACATTGGGAGGCAAAACAATAAGCCCCTATCTTTCTATGTGTCCGGTTGAAACGTTTTGCTCATGTGTATGCGGTGAGTGTTAGCAATCATAGAATGCTATATGATGGTTGAGTATGTGGAGCTCTTACTTAGACTCTGTTGATTAATTTGAATTGCAATTGCTTGGTGAGTAAGAACATAGGTTCTTGGGTTTCAAGAGAATTCATTGTTTGAACCTTAACATGTGATCGAATTGGTTGCCACTATAACATGAGAAATTTTATGAGAAAGAAATGCTGTTATGATGCTAGGAAAAGTGATTGAAATTTTCATTGATCAAACTTATGCACTTTGCTAGCATTCACAGTTCATAAATTATTTCTTTTATCATTTACCTACTCGAGGACGAGTAGGAATTAAGCTTGGGGATGCTGATATGTCTCCAACGTATCTATAATTTATGAAGTATTCATGCCAATATATTATCATTCTTGGATGTTTTACAATAATTTTACAGCAACTTTATAGCATTTTTTGGGACTAACCTATTGACCCAGTGCCCAGTGTCAGTTGCTGTTTTTTGCTTGTTTTTTACATCGCAGAAAATCAATATCAAACGGAGTCCAAACACCGCGAAACTTTTTATGGATTTTTTATGGGCCAGAAGACTCCTGATGGGCCAAAGCAGCACCTGGAGGGTGCCCCGAGGGGGGCACAACCCACCAGGGCGCGCCAGGCCCCCCTGGCGCGCCCAGGTGGGTTGTGCCCACCTCGGTGGCCTCCCGTACCCCTTCTTTGCACTATAAATTCTCAAATATTCTAAAACCCTTCGGGGTTACCCTAGATCAGAAGTTCCGCCGCCGCAAGGTCTCTGTATCCATGAAAACCAATCTAGACCCCGTTCTGGCACCCTGCCGGAGGGGGAATCATCTCCGGTGGCCATCTTCATCATCCCGGCGGCCACCACGATGAGGAGGGAGTAGTCCACCCTCGGGGCTGAGGGTTTGTACCAGTAGCTATGTGTTTAATCTCTCTCTCACATGATCTGTATCATGGGCTTTGTTAACATAGATGGATCATATGATGTTTCTCCCCTCTATACTCTTGTTGTGATGAATTTAGTCTTTACCCTTTGAAGGTTTGTCTTGTTGGATTGAGTATTCCGAGATGAGAACACATGATGTATGTCTTGTGGTATGAATACTTGAGGTGACAATGGGGTATCATATTGATTCACTTGATGTATGTTATGGCACTCAACTTGCGGATTCCCGAGGTGACGTTGGGGTAATCTATGCATAGGGGTTGATGCACGTTTTTATTATCTTTTCTCCGATAGAAACTTTGGGGTCTCTTTGTAGTTCTTTGTATGGATTGAGTATTATGAATATGAATTTGCTTTGGTGTTATTTTAGTACGAAGTCTTGATTAGATCGATCGGAAAGAATAGCTTGCGTTATTTTAGTACGAACTCTAGGATAGATCGAACGGAAAGAATAGCTTTGAGGTGGTTTCGTACCCTACAAATAATTTTCTATCTTTTGTTCTCTGCTAATAGGAACTCGGGAGTGATTCTATATTGCACTTTGAGGGATAATCATATGATCCAACTATGTTAGCATTGTTGAGAGATTGCACTAGCGAAAGTACGGACCCTAGGCCTCATTTTTAAGCATTGCAATACCGTTTTTGTGCTCGTTACTATTTGCTACCTTGCTGCTAGCCTTGCCGCCGTGAAGACGGAGCCCGGGCTCTCCGACGAGGCGACCTTGAAGTGGGCGCGGACAGAGCTAGAGCGCCAGTGTCGCGCCCTAGAGCAGTTCGCCGCTCGGCTCCGTGGCCGTGACGAGGGAGGCGTCGTCGTTCTCAACGATGACTGCGACGATGACGCGCCGGCACCGGTCCACCAGGGCGACCCCGGGCAGGAGTCCAGCAGGGCGGCCGCGTCAAGGAGGAGAAGGACGACGAGGACAACGGCGATGGCGGCGACGGCGACGCGCTCAGCGTGTTCTTCGGCCTGTAGTTGCGGCCCTTTTTTTAAAGTACTTCACTTTGCTATGTAGAAAATCATTTAGGTCGCCTAAGTAATGTCAGGTTCGCCGAATTTTAGCCGAATGTTTGTCCCGTTTGCCGAATTTTAGCCGAATTCCTTTTTTTTTAAAAAAAACGCCTTCTGGAGACGACCCTGGGGCCAGCGGCTGGAAATCCGAAAGCCCCCACGCCGATTTTAGCACCGGTTCGCCCCTACACGGCGATTTTAGGCGCCCCCTGGGGGGCCAACCGCTGGAGATGCTCTAAGAATCAAACGCACACCCACCATTCATCAACCCCCGCTACGGCCAGTCCGCTGCCATCCAGCAAGCCCACTTGTCAGGCAAAAAGAATACACGCGTACCTACCTAGTCAGCTGAGTGAAACTCATCGCCAGCAAATCCACGCACCAACACGAGGACCCACACGTCGGTGACCGCGAACCTCCTGATAGCGTGAGCGTTGGCTTGCCTAGCCACGCATAAATTTGAAGGAAATCTACAGCGGGGTGGATTGCAAGAGGTCGTCCCTCCCACTGTCTCAACCCTGATCACTTGGTGCCATATGACATTAAGCGTGATGCATGAGGACAGAGAAAAATATCGAATTCCATGACTATTTTAATCTAGTGGAGCATATGGAAAGAAAGGAACGATAGGTTTTTCGACAATATGATCAATCGAATGCACCTTATATTTTGATCAGATACAGGGTGATACTAACTTATGGGCGATGGCTAGCTTGGGTTGTTTTACCCATGTAACCCCTCTTTCTATAGTTGGGGTTTTCAGCTGCCGTAGTTTTTTTTTTACTTTTGGCTTGACCGCTTGGGTGAGCTGTTGTACGTTTCAGTTGCCTGTGCTATATTAACCTCTTTAGTTGTTGTTGGTCCTTCTTTTCAAGTTCTTTCTAGATAGTTTTGTGGTTCCGCAAGGTCGTTCTAAACTGTACTGTAAATTTTCTGAACCGGATTAGATTGTATTTTTTTCCTTTTTCAGGCAAGGGGTGCATGTTCACCTCTTACATTGGTCTTGTAACTATTTGAATCTTATTTCATTTTCCCCAACTTAATATATGAGCAGCAAACCTGCCAGTTCCTCAATATTTGCACTATAGGTTTTTTTTCGCTTAGTAATACAACACGTGCACTTCTCCTGCATGGTTCACAAAAAATACCAGTCCACACACACACAAAAAAAAAACTTGCAAGTCTTTTAAGCGAATGGTGACGCTGGCCCATTTAAACTATGGGCCCAAGAACCATCAGTCCAGTCACACTGACACACAGAAACATTTGTCTAACAAAAGACTAAAAAATTGCCTTGAAAAAAGACGGACAGGCACAAGCATGCCAACCTTTTCTTCGTTGCGACTTGCGACACCACAGCAGCAGCACGTACGGGCGATCGCCAAGGACGCATTTGAGTAAAATGCATAAAATCACCACTTTAGCTTCATAGCTTTCGGAAAACCACAATTTACAAAACATGACACGTTGCACCGCAACGAAAATTTGACAGTCGCAAAAAACACTGAAATTTCAAAAATAACTAAAATAGTTTTGACTACTATAATCTAAAAATGTTCGTCACTATTTACAAGAAATAAAAATTAAGAAAATAAAAAAGACTAAAAATATATTATTAAAATGTCACCATTTCCAATTATAGTATTCTAAATTTAATAAAAATACACTACAATATATATACAAATCTTCACCACTTACAAAAAAATGAAAAGGTAATAAAATTAAAGTCTCAATATATTGGCTAAAATATTCTAAAAATACTTTAAAACATTTTAATCAATTAAGAATAAATAATTACAAATAAAAGTAATTCCTAAAAATAGACACCACATCATATAGTGTTGTCGTAAGTCGTAACCACACATGACACGCCACAAGTAAACATAATAGTGCTGACGTTTCAATGTTAGGCCACATCACCAGTATAAGTCTTGTATCAACTATGAGCCCCACTTACAAGTGGCATTTAACTATTTTCCGATGCCAACACTATGGTCTTAGTGATGTCGCACTAAATATGCCAACACCACCACTATTTAGAAAATATAGTGGTGGCGTTGATTGAAATGGACGCCACCAACTAAAGTTGTGGCCAGCCATTCCTCTACTAGTGCTTGGCGTGTACTCCAAGACCTAGAGGTTGTCGTCATCATGATTACCCTTAGATGTAACCGGCCTATGTAAACCATATGCACCCATCGTATCTATATAAGCCGATGGGTGAGGCTTGTAGACGACAATTTTCATACACATACGATCTCATGCTAGATCAACCTGTAATTTGTAATCCCTCCAAATTAATACAATTAAGCAGGACATAGGGTATTATCTATTTAAGAGAGCCCGAACCTGGACAAATCATGCATCCATGTTACCATCATGCCAAGGCTACCAGTTCGGGACCCCCTATCTGAGATCTGCTAGATTTGACTCCATCATCGATACCTATAGAAATTGGAGAGCTAGCTTCGCCGTTTATTACTTTTTGAATTGAACATGTAAACAGGCCAATGTGCTAAGCATGCTTGCTCGTTGATGGTCACCAAAAGTTGGACTGATACTAGTGTTGATAGTCAAATTTAGCAGATTAGAAATATGTATCATGAATCAAAGCCTTAGCTCCAATGATGTTGATCTGCTAATGTGCTAAGCTGAAGATTGCTTTTTAACTGAAGATGTCCAAACGCTGAAGGAGTTGGAAGGTAAGTCAGTACAGGAAGTTGAAGATTCAGACTCCACTTTTGTTCACGTACAACAACCATCAGGTATAAGATAAAGATGGGATACGGTTGAGATATGCCTGATTATTTTGGAGCACAGAGAGGAGCGGACGTCGCTGGTCGTGCTGTTTTATTTATCAAGGAAACCAGGTTTCTGTTCAGATTTTGAATGCACAGATAAAGACCAAATCATGTAAAAGAGAGTTGTAGCCAGATCAGTCTCCTGATCGTTCAAAGGATCGAAGTCCAGATCGCCCTATATATATACGTAGGGCAGAGGCCGGTGGAGGGGACACCCAACATCGACAAAACCATATCTACTTTATTTCCACGCACAACTTTTCTTTTTCGTTTGTTTTTCCCCATCGATTCCTCTGTTTTTGCCTGCAAATTCGGAGATCGCCGTGGCGGTAGGCCAACCCTACGCCGCTGCACCCGGAAAACTGGACCTAGACGTCGCTTAGGTTCCGTTTGCCATTGATCCATTGAAGATTCATCTAGAAGAATCAAAAAGTTTTCTTTGAGATCAGCAAGAAGAAGGCTGTTCTGTTCCTCATACAGCAAAAGACAGCAACAGAAAAGACCGGCTAGATTATTGATCTGTTGTGTTGCCGTGCAAACGATTTTGCCATCAACACAATTTGGCCACTCCGATGGGGAATCGAGTCAATCGGCTATCATGTCTGACGACAAGGCCAAACTCAACTCCGGCAACATCATCAAACCCACATTAGATGAGTTGTCAGAAGAATATCGTCAGAAGTATGAGCAACGTTTGCAAGAATTTGAAGACGCTTAGCACCGGCGCAAGCAAGAGTTTGAAGATGCAATGCTTTCCTGCTTCCAGAAGACTCGCCAAGGTGTCATCATGAAGGGACCTGATCTGCCATCTGTCACCGAAGCATCGAAGGTAGGACCGGTAAGCGAAATTACACATGGTCTTAAGGAAGAGATGGCTATTATGATTGATCAATCAGTAGGTGCATTTGTTCATAATACGCATGAAAATTATGTTAGATATCTAGACATCATGATCGCTGGTCATGTTAAAAATCTGTTTGAAAAGATGCAAGTTAGTAACTCTATGCTGCCATCAGTGCCGTATTCTGACAGAGAAAGAGATAGGCAACCCTTAGCAACCGATGCTTCAACTCCAAATAATAATGTTGTTAATATGCAGCACGGGGCTATACCTTTCGATTCATCGGCACTCTTCACACCCCCTGGAGTACCACAATATGGTTTACCGATGAATTTGTATGCTAACCACAATAGTAGTGGTCCGGCTGTTAGTGTTCTACCAAGTGTTGCTAGATCAGGGCATGCATATGCACCTCCTGCATTTTCTTCGTCAGGTCCTACAACTAGCCCTTACAACTCGGTTCCATCTACGATCAATAATCAAAGCCGAGTAGATATTATTCCAGCAAGCATTCCTGTGTCTTCATACCAGCCTATGATACATTATATGTCCACCATGCCACCTCTGAATTTAACCAATACACATGGTCAATTACCATCTAGTAATTTTAATAGTTCTTTCAGACATTTGTCATCTGCACAGCTGAACCAAGCACTGCAGCATGACCATAATATTCCACAACCTAGTATTGTAGAGCAACAACTGCAGATGGCACGAGATCGGCCTATGGCCGAGCTTCACACAGGGGCTGATAATCTTAAGGAACAGTTGGCTACTGTCTTGAAGGATTCATTTGGGCTGGAACCAAAGGGGAATGCACGAGCTTATAGAAAGCCGTACCCTGATTATTATGATACTTTTCAGTATCCTAGGGGGTTCAAGTTACCGGGGTTTGTTAAATTTACAGGAGAAGATGGTAGAACAACACTGGAGCATATTGCTCAATTTATTGTACTGTGCGGCGAGGCTAGTGCTAGTGAAGTGTTAAAGCTGAGATTATTTCCGTTGTCCTTATCTGGCACAACTTTTTCTTGGTTTTCTTCGCTTGCACCCAATTCTATTCATACATGGTCTCAGTTGGAACAGAAGTTTCATGAATATTTTTATACTGGAGATAATGAACTCAGATTGTCACATTTAACATCGGTTAAACAAAAGCATACAGAATCTGCTGCTGAATATATTAGAAGGTTTAGAGATACACGAAACCGATGTTTTAATTTGTTAATTTCTGATAGGGATCTCGCTGATCTAGCTTATTCAGGTTTGCTTTTACATCTTAAAGAAAAGCTAGAAGGACATGATTTTCTGGATGTTAGTCAAGTTTTGCAAAAGGCTCTGGCTCAAGAAAGCCGGGCAAAAGAATCTAGAAATTTTCATAGGTCTAGTGATAAAACTAGCAAAAATGATCGGCCTGGTATGAACATGGTTGGGTATGATTCTCAGTCATTAGATGATGAGGGTACAGATATGTGTGTGGCTGAATGGGATTGGGCTTCTAAGTCTAAACCATTTGTTTGCTCTGCACTAAAGCTGATTTCACATAAGAGGGAAGAAATAAAATATACATTTGATGTTTCCAAGTGTGATAAGATCTTTGATTATTTGTAACAATGGAAGCAAATTAAACTGAATAATGGCCATGTTATACCATCACCAGAAGAACTAAAAAGGTGTGCTTATTGCAAATGGCATAATTCTTATTCTCATGCTACTAATGAATGTAATGTTTTCCGTCGACAGGTTCAATCAGCCATTAATGAAGGACGTTTGAAGTTTGATGAGCGGATGCAATTAGATGCTAATCCTTTCCCTGTCAACACGATTGATTTTGAGAATAAGAAAGTTCTTGTTCGGCCATCTCAGGTCGAATCAGCAAGAGGAAAAAATATGGTGGTGGCTGAGAGTAGCTCAAAGTCTCTGGAAGAGACTAGGGAAGTGGCCAGAAAAGTGCAGATTGAGAAAAATTCTCGGGGTGGTGAATCAATTAAAATTACGGTGCCAGCATTAGGCTCTGATGCTATGCAAAGTGCCAGGCCAAGAATTATCAAACCAAAGAGCCCCGAAGTTGACCGTTGCAAAATTAATGAGAGAAAGAGTAAGGCTATAAAAAAGATAGAAAAGCCGAAGGTCACTTTTGATAAGCTTCTAGCTAAGTATGAACATGGCAAGGCCGGTCAAAAATATTTTGATCGGCCGAGAAACTTTAAGCGGCCGAGATCACCAGAACAGGGATTTACTGGGCCAGAATATCGATGTGGAGATTCTCATGCAGCAGACCCATATCCATTTAACAGGCCGCCAATGCCTATGCCATGGGGATTCGATTTTGCTCCTTGTCCTCCATGGGGTTGGTGCGGACCATGGATGTCGCCTCCTCCGGTAATGGCTTTTGGACAGTTTCATCCAGGTTGGGCTCCTCACAGAAGGCCGGTCTTTGATTGATTGTCACATCCAAATCATAACCGTTATGGTTGAAGGGATTGGTCTTATGGTAGAGGTGAGCTTAATTGAAAAGTATACCGTGTGAAGGAGACTAAGCATGTGAATGAGGAACCAGGCTCAATTACAGGTGAGAGACAACCAGGTTGCAAATTTGCAGGTGCCAACAATGGAGTACAGGGTACAACAACAACACATGAGAAGGATGAGGCTACAGGAACAACAAACAGTGAGGAAGCCACAATACCATCCATGAATAGTGATTCTGCTACAGTAAAAACTGGTTTGATTACCTCCTATGTTGATTCTAGAGCACCGAAAATATCAAATTGTGCCAACCTGAGCAAGGGTTCAGAAATACAGAAAGTTGATAGGAATGTGCCTTTGCTGCCTGGGACAACGCCGCAACCACGTTGGTGCCCAAAGGGTCTTTCCAATTCACAAAAACGACGATTACAGAGGCTACGCATGGAGAAATTGAGGGAGGAGGAAGCCAAAAAATTGAGGGACAAGTTGTTCAATGAGTGGAAGCCTATGGTTCCTGTCCGAAAGGAGTGGAGAGTTAAACAAGTCAATGTACCCGATCCAATGCCTAGTGACGATGAAGATGATCTGCTGGATGATGAAGGATCTCCAATGATTAAAAATGGCTCTCCAACTTGCGATGGTATGGATATTAATATGGTATTTGTATTGCCTTCAGAATTTCGGGCTGTGGAAGAAAATGAAGTGGCACAGTTGTGTCTTGGTCCCAAGGAGGCTATATTACCGTCATTTGAGGTTGTTGTATGTTAAGGGGCATATTAATGGGAAACCAATATCTCGAATGTTAGTTGATGGCGGAGCTGCTGTGAACTTTATGCCATACTCACTGTTTAAGAAATTGGGGCGAGAAGACAGTGAGCTTCTGAAGACCAATTTGACACTTAATGGATTTGGGGGAGAGCCTACAGAAGAAAAAGGAGTTATCTCCATGGAACTTACTATTGGAAGTAATACCATACCTACGGCTTTCTTCGTCGCTGATAAGCAATGTAATTATAGTGTCTTATTGGGTCGTGATTGGATACACGCAAACCGGTGTGTTCCTTCTACTTTGCATCAGTTTTTGATACAGAGGGTCGATGATGATGTGGAGATTGTTCATGCGGATACATCGACCTATATTGCTATGGCTGATGCTTTAGCTAATTGGCAACATGGTGATGCCCAATGTTTGTCAGGGCTGGATCTTACAGATTTTGATTTTCTTAGTGTAACTAAAGATGGGTTTGTACCCGTAACTGTAAAGCCGGCTGTGGCAACTCGGCTCGAGAATATGATGTTATAAATGAGTAAAACATATAATTTGGATTGGTTACAAAAACGTGTGGAACAATATCGGTCTGATAAGAACGATATTTGTGAGGCTATTAATGATTTTGATGAAGTGCAAAAGTTAGGACAAGGTTTTTCGTCGGCTGATCCATTAGAAGAGATTTATATAGGTGATGGTACTATTCCTAGGCCGACTTTTATTAATAGGAGTATGACAGCCGACTACAAGGTAAAAGTGATCGAGTTACTTAAACAATATGTTGATTGCTTCGCTTGGGAGTATCATGAAATGCTGGGTCTTAGCCGAGAGCTACTGGAGCATCAGTTGCCTATTAAATCTGGATTTAGGCCTCACAAACAGCCACCTAGAAAGTTTAATCCTAGTATGATGGGATTAAAGAGGAAATAGGGCGATTATTTAAAACTGGTTTCATAAGGCCATGTAGGTATGCTTAATGGATTTCTAACATTGTCCCGGTTGAGAAGAAAAATACTGGTAAGTTGAGAATATGTATCGACTTCAGAGATTTAAATAGGGCTACACCTAAAGATGAATATCCTATGCCTATAGCCGACATGTTAATTAATGATGCCTCAGGACATAGAGTTATTAGTTTCTTAGATGGTAATGCTAGTTACAATCAAATTTTCATGGCCGAAGAGGATACTAAAACGACCTTTAGGTGTCCTGGTTTTGTTGGTTTATTCGAATGGGTTGTTATGACATTTGGTCTAAAGAATGTCGGCGCGACTTATCAAAGAGCTATGAACCTAATCTTTCATGATTTACTTGGTGTAGTAGTAGAAATATATATTGATGATATAGTTGTCAAATCCGATAGTGTGGATCATCATTTAGCCGATTTACACTTAGTCTTTGAAAGAATGCGTCGGTATGGTTTAAAGATGAACCCACTCAAATGTGCTTTTGGTGTGTCGGCTAGTAAGTTTCTAGGATTTATTGTACATGAGAGAGGCATTGAGATAGATCCTAGTAAAATAGAAGCTGTTAAGAAAATAGAGGCACCGCAATGTAAGAGGGACATGCAGAAATTTTTAGGCAAAGTTAATTATTTGAGAAGGTTCATATCTAATTTGTCTGGGAAGGTTAGTGCATTTACACCCATACTTCGGTTGAAGAGGGAAAATGAATTTACTTGGGGGGCAGAGCAACAACATGCATTTGATGAGATCAAAAAATATTTGTCTACGCCTCCTGTGTTGAGGGCACCTAAAGCCGGAACACCGTTTCGGATGTATGTTGCTGCTGAAGACAATGTTATTGGTGCTGTCCTAACACAAGAAATGATGAAAAGGAGTATGTGATCACATATTTGAGCCGACGTCTATTGGAAACTGAACAAAGGTATGTGTTTATTGAGAAGTTATGTTTATCCTTATATCATGCTTGCACAAGATTGAGACACTATTTGCAATCTAGTACTTGTGAAATAGCATGCCAGACCGATGTTATCAAATATATGCTACAAAAACCAATTTTGAGTGGCAGATCGGTAAGTGGGCTTATGCATTGATAGAATATGATTTGGGTTATAAATCTTTAAAATCCATGAAAGGCCAAAGTGTAGCTAACTTTATTGTTGATCATCGGGTTAGTGATGAAAATGATATAGAGCTTGGCTATATTGAGATATGTCCATGGGAGTTATATTTTGATGGTTCGGCTTGTAGAGAAGGACAAGGTGTTGGTATTGTTTTAGTCTCACCAAGGGGTGTTGTTTTTGAAACATCAGTACGCTTAGAATATTTGTTAACCAATAACCAGGCCGAGTATGAAGCTCTTTTGCTGGGTTTGAAAATTTTAGAATCCATGGGTGTGAGGAGTGTACGAGCTTTTGGTGATTCACTATTAGTTGTACAGCAAATTCGTGGGAATTATCAATGCTTTGATGGGTCACTAAATAACTATTTGGAGAGGTGTTTGGAAATCATAGCAGCGCTGGATGATTTTGCCATTAGCCATATATCTAGAGAAGAGAATGTTAAAGCTAATGATCTAGCACATCAAGCATCAGGTTATCAAGTGAGTAGAGGAAAATTATATGTCCTGAGACAGCCGGTGCTACAGTGTGCTGAAATTTCTATGGTTGAACCTGATGATTGGAGAAGACCCATAATTAGATATTTGGAAGATCCTAGCCAATCAGTAGATAGAAAGGTTCGACGCCAAGCATTGAAATATACATTATTAGATGGTGAATTATATCGTTGAACACCAGAGGGATTGCTTTTAAAATGTCTAGGTTCAGACCAATCCAAAGTTGCTATGGGTGAAGTACATGAGGGTATGTGTGGTACACATCAGTCGGCTCATAAGATGAAGTGGTTATTAAGAAGAGCTGGGGTTTATTGGCCGCCTATGTTAGAAGATAGTTTTAAATACTATAAAGGGTGTGATTCATGCCAAAAATTCGGGGATATACAGTTAGCACCTGCTTCTATGTTGCATCCTATAATTAAGCCATGGCCGTTTCGTGGATGGGGTTCAGATTTTTGTTGGGGAACATAGTATTTCAAAAAAATTCCTACGATCACGCAAGATCTATCTAGGAGAAGCATAGCAACGAGCGGGGAGAGTGTGTCCGCGTACCCTCGTAGACTGAAAGCGGAAGCGTTTAGTAACGCGGTTGATGTAGTCGAACGTCTTCGCGATCAACCGATCCAAGTACCGAACGCACGACACCTCCGCGATCTGCACACGTTCAGCTCGGTGACGTCCCTCGAACTCTTGATCCAGTTGAGGGCGAGGGAGAGTTCCGTCAGCACGACGGCGTGGTGACGGTGATGATGAAGTTACCGGCACAGGGCTTCGCCTAAGCACTACGACGATATGACTGAGGTGCGTAACTGTGGAGGGGGGCACCGCACACGGCTAGAAGATCAACTTGTGCGTTCTAGGGTGCCCCTGCCCCCGTGTATAAAGGAGGGAAGGGGAGGCCGGCCGGCCCTAGCTAGGCGCGCCGTGAGAAGGGGAATCCTACTAGGACTCCAAGTCCTAGTAGGTTTCCACCTAAAAGAGAAGGGGAAAGGAAGGGAGAGGGGGGCCGCTCCCCCAACCCCTTGTCCAATTCGGACTGGGCTTGGGGGCACCACCTCCTGGCCGCTGCCTCTTCTTCCCACTAAGGCCCATCAACTCCCCGTGGGCTTCCGGTAACCTCCTAGTACTCCGGAAAATACCCGAACTACTCCGGAACCATTCCGATGTCCGAATATAGCCTTCCAATATATCAATCTTTATGTCTCGACCATTTCGAGACTCCACGTCATGTCCGTGATCTCATCTGGGACTCCGAAAAAACTTTGGTTAATCAAATCACATAAATCATAATTCAAATCGTCATCGAACGTTAAGCGTGCGGACCCTACGGGTTCGAGAACTATGTAGACATGACCGAGACACATCTCCAGTTAATAACCAATAGCGGAACCTGGATGCTCATATTGGCTCCTACATATTCTACGAAGATCTTTATCGGTCAAACCGCATAACAACATACGTTGTTCCCTTTGTCATCGGTATGTTACTTGCCCAAGATTTGATCGTCGGTATCATCATACCTAGTTCAATCTCGTTACCGGCAAGTCTCTTTACTCGTTCCGTAATGCATCATTCCGCAACTTACTCATTAGTCACATTGCTTGTAAGGCTTATAGTGATGTGCATTACCGAGAGGGCCCAGAGATACCTCTCCGACAATCGGAGTGACAAATCCTAATCTCGATCTATGCCAACTCAACAAACACCATCAGAGACACCTGTAGAGCATCTTTATAATCACCCAGTTATGTTGTGACGTTTGATAGCACACTAAGTGTTCCTCCGGTATTCGGGAGTTGCATAATCTCATAGTCATAGGAACATGTATAAGTCATGAAGAAAGCAATAGCAATAAACTAAACGATCATAGTGCTAAGCTAACGGATGGGTCTTGTCCATCACATCATTCTCTAATTATGTGATCCCATTCATCAAATGATAACACATGTCTATGGCTAGGAAACTTAACCATCTTTGATTAAGGAGCTAGTCTAGTAGAGGTATACTAGGGGCACTCTGTTTGTCTATGTATTCACACATGTACTAAGTTTCCGGTTAATACAATTCTAGCATGAATAATAAACATTTATCATGATATAAGGAAATATAAATAACAACTTTATTATTGCCTCTAGGGCATATTTCCTTCAGTCTCCCATTTGCACTAGAGTCAATAATCTAGATTACATAGTAATGATTCTAATACCCATGGAGTCTTGGTGTTGATCATGTTTTGCTCGTGAGAGAGGCTTAGTCAATGGGTCTGCAACATTCAGATCCGTATGTATTTTGCAAACTTCTATGTCACCCTCCTTGACTAGATCGCGGATGGAATTGAAGCGTCTCTTGATGTGCTTGGTTCTCTTGTGAAATCTGGATTCCTTCGCCAAGGCAATTGCTCCAGTATTGTCACAAAAGATTTTCATTGGACCCGATGCACTAGGTATGACACCTAGATCGGATATGAACTCCTTCATCTAGACTCCTTCATTTGCTGCTTCCGAAGCAGCTATGTACTCCGCTTGACACGTAGATCCCGCCACGACGCTCTGTTTGGAACTGGACCAACTGAGAGCTCCACCATTCAATGTAAATACATATCCGGTTTGTGATTTAGAGTCATCCGGATCAGTGTCAAAGCTTGCATCGACGTAACCATTTATGACGAGCTCTTTGTCACCTCCATAAATGAGAAACATATCCTTAGTCCTTTTCAGGTATTTCAGGATGTTCTTGACCGCTGTCCAGTGATCCACTCCTGGATTACTTTGCTACCTCCCTACTATACTTATAGCAAGGCACACATCAGGTCTGGTACACAGCATTGCATACATGACAGAACCTATGGCTGAGGCATAGGGAATGACTTTCATTTTCTCTCTATCTTCTGCAGTGGTCGGGCATTGAGTCTCACTCAACTTCACACCTTGTAACACAGGCAAGAACCCTTTCTTTGACTGATCCATTTTGAACTTCTTCAAAATCTTATCAAGGTATGTGCTTTGTGAAAGTCCAATTAAGCATCTTGATCTATCTCTATAGATCTTGATGCCCAATATGTAAGCAGCTTCACCGAGGTCTTTCATAGAAAAATTCTTATTCAAGTATCCTTTTATGCTATCCAAAAATTCTCTATCATTTCCAATCAACGATATGTCATCCACATATAATATTAGAAATGCTACAGAGCTCCCACTCACTTTCTTGTAAATACATGCTTCTCCAAAAGTCTGTATAAAACCATATGCTTTGATCACACTATCAAAACGTTTATTCCAACTCCGAGAGGCTTGCACCAGTCCATAAATGGATCGCTGGAGCTTGCACACTTTGTTAGCACCCTTTGGATCGACAAAACCTTCTGGTTGCATCATATACAACTCTTCTTCTAGAAATCCATTCAGGAATGCAGTTTTGACGTCCATTTGCCAAATTTCATGATCATAAAATGCACAATTGCTAACATGATTCGAACATTCTTAAGCATTGCTACAGGTGAGAAAGTCTCATCGTAGTCAATTCCTTGAACTTGTTGAAAACCTTTTGCAACAAGTCGAGCTTTGTAGACAGTAACATTACCGTCAGCGTCGGTCTTCTTCTTGAAGATCCATTTATTTTCTATGGCTTGACGATCATCAGGCAAGTCAACCAAAGTCCACACTTTGCTCTCATACATGGATCCCATCTCAGATTTCTTGGCCTCAAGCCATTTCGTGGAATCTGGGCTCATCATTGCTTCCTCATAGTTCGTAGGTTCGCCATGGTCAAGTAACATGACGTCCAGAACAGGATTACCGTACCACCGTGTGCGGATCTTACTCTGGTTGACCTACGAGGTTCGGTAGTAACTTGATCAGAAGCTTCATGATCATCATCATTAACTTCCTCACCAATTGGTGTAGGAATCACTGGAACTGATTTCTGTGATGAAATACTTTCCAATAATGGAGCAGGTACAATTACCTCATCAAGTTCTACTTTCCTCCCACTCACTTCTTTCGAGAGAAACTCCTTCTCTAGAAAGGATCCATTCTTAGCAACAAATATTTTGCCTTCGGATCTGTGATAGAAGGTGTACCCAACAGTCTCCTTTGGGTATCATATGGAGACACGTTTCTCCGATTTGGGTTCGAGATTATCAGGTTGAAGCTTTTTCACATAAGCATCGCAGCCCCAAACTTTAAGAAACGACAACTTCGGTTTCTTGCCAAACCACAGTTCATATGGTGTCGTCTCAACGGATTTAGATGGTGCCCTATTTAACGTAAATGCAGCCGTCTATAAAGCATAACCCCAAAATGATAGCGGTAAATCAGTAAGAGACATCATAGACCGCACCATATCTAATAAAGTGTGGTTATGACGTTCGGACACACCATTACGCTGTGGTGTTCCGGGTGGCGTGAGTTGCAAAACTATTCCGCATTGTTTCAAATGAAGACCAAACTCGTTACTCAAATATTCACCTCCACGATCAGATCGTAGAAACTTTATTTTCTTGTTACAATGATTTTCCATTTCACTCTGAAATTCTTTGAACTTTTCAAATGTTTCAGACTTATGTTTCATCAAGTAGATATACCAATATCTGCTCAAATCATCTATGAAGGTCAAAAAATAACGATACCCGCCGCGAGCCTCAACACTCATCGGACCGCATACATCAGTATGTATTATTTCCAATAAGTCTGTTGCTCCACTACAAAAAAAATACACTTCCGTGATGATACGTGTTTGTCACAGTAGGTCACGTTTTCTGTCATGCATGTACATCCATGACAATTTTATGACAGAATCAAGATAGTCATACCTGTGCTGTCGTAGAAGTGTTCCATGACATTACCAAAATTATCATCATGGAAGTGTCCACTTCCATGACGATAAATCGCGCGTCACAGAAGTGCTTTCGTCAAGGGTGACCGACACGTGGCATCCACCTAATGGAATGCAGTTAATCTATCGGGTCCGGTTTTGG
Source organism: Aegilops tauschii subsp. strangulata (assembly GCF_002575655.3). Classification (NCBI taxonomy): domain Eukaryota; kingdom Viridiplantae; phylum Streptophyta; class Magnoliopsida; order Poales; family Poaceae; genus Aegilops; species Aegilops tauschii. The sequence continues at coordinate 552,280,924 of NC_053041.3, read as the reverse complement.
ATCCGATAACCCGTTAACAGCCCGGACCAATGGGGATTTTCCACGTGTAAAATTCTGATTGGCTAACACAAACACGTGCCAGCTCTGCGTTGGCACAGGTGTCACTCATCCAATGGGCGAGATGCGCCTATGATATGTTGACTCGTGGACCGGCCAAAAGTGGCCCATAAAGTTTAAATGGGCCGGCCCAACTAAAGGCCCGCAAGATTTTGCGCACCATAATGGGTCGGCCGAGCTAAAGGCCCACAAGATTTTGTGGACCATAATGAGCTGGCCCAGCTAAAGGCCCACAAGATTTTGCGGGCCATAATGGGCCGTCCCAGGTAAAGGCCCACAAGATTTTTGCGAGCCATAATGGGCCGGCCCAGGTGAAGGCCCACAAGATTTTTGTGGACCATAATGGGCCGGCCCAGCTAAAGGCCCACGAGATTTCGCCGACATTAATGGGCCGGCCCAGCTGTAGGCCCACAAGATTTTGAGGACCCTAGTAGGCTGGCCCATTAACTGGCTGCCATGTTTTGGGCCAAATGCCGGCCCATATTTGATCCGGTGCATTAATGGCCTGCCACGTTTTGGGCCTAACAATGGCCCATATGAGATCTGGCCCGTTAAAAGCCTACCACATTCTGGGTCAAATTACGGCCCAGATTAGGTCCGGCCCTTTAAGAGGCTTTGGGCTAAATTATGGCCCATATCAGATTCGGCCCGTCAACTGGACGCTATGCTTTTGGGCCCACTTGCTAAAGGCCCATTTAATAATTCAGCCTGATATTAGTTTCGGCCTGTTAAGGGCCCGTTTAACATTTTGGCCCTATATTAATTTTGGCCTGTTAAAAGCCCGTCATATAGTTGGGCCTAACTACGGCCCGGTTTGCATCCGGCCTGCTCGCAGCCGATAATCTGATTGGGCCAAACAAGGACCGATACAATTTTGGCCTGTTAAAAGCCCGTGATTTGATTGGCACAATCATGGGCCGGGGTCCATTTCGGGCTTCTGCCGGCCCGTGAGCTATTCCGCACGTTTCAGGCCCAACCTACTTCTCAGCCTCCTAAAAGCCCACTGAGTTTTCTTGCGAAAAGAGGGCCGGCGGTTTACTCGGCCTATTAAAGGCCCGAATCTACTAGTGGGTCAGTTTACATTTAGGCCTTCTAACGGACCAAGATGACGGGGCCCATGATGCGGATCATACATCGTGATTGCATGACGGCCCGATTATGTACCGTAATTTTACGGTTTGGCCGGTTTACTGCGAAGACAAGATATATATATACATATATATATATATATATATATATATATATATATATATATATATATATACAGTAAAATAACTGCAGCATCGTGAATAAGAAAAAACCTAGACTATACAATAAAGAAATTACGGCATATTACATCCACTAGGCATCAAAGTTCGCCACTATGATAATAAAGCACAAGCAGACAGCAGATTACATATACGGGGCATCAAAGATCGCCACCGGTGCAACTGAACACGCCGACAAAATAGTATACAAAACCGGCATCACTTCAATAGAGTTCAAGAAAGGTTAGCCCTACTGGGGAGCTGCAGCGCAAGCAGCTGAGCAAGCTGATGAGACTGCGCTTATTTAACACTTATATCCTCCTCACTCTTAAAGATAAACAAGCAGACAGATGACAGGTTTTGCACATAAAAGTATCAGTGCTGACAATTCATCACATTTCTTACTGACGAATAAAGTGACACAGTTTAAAATTGCATTAACACAATATGGTATTGTTCAGGTCAAGACATGGCAGGAAATGACATTGTGAAGGAGTTGGCAGCTTCACGACACCACTCGATTATAGATCAAGAACTCATAAGTATCAATGGTTAGTGTGCTATCAATTTATCCCATTTTAGATTGGCAAATAAAGAGACGGTTAAAATAATAGTAGAATGATATGACATTGTTCATAGTTAAGACATTGCAAAATATGACATTGTGCTGTAGTGGGTAGGTTCACCACACCACTGGATTACGGATCAAGAACAGAAGCATACATGCAGTGCAAAAGAAGATCACTTGCTCTGTATAGTTTAATTTACATGGTATGAAGAAGGAACTTGGTTCTACAACTGAAAACTTAAATTGAGAAGGACAAACTTTTGTTTATGAACTACATAATAAACTTTGAACATGCAATTTAATGCAAACACTAAAAATAACCAGCTGTTGCAGTCATGCCTAACCAAATATACACAACAAAGTTTGAAGGCTTGAGAAGGACAAACTTACATTATTGGTGAAGGCAGGCTCTATAAAGCCCTTGTCCATGCTGACAGGGGGGGGCAATTCAAGAAGTTTACCACAGAATCTTCTTCATAACCATGGCCTTTATTCTACATTTTGTTAAGAGTAAATATAGATGTGACAATATAAGAAAAAATGGATTATATTTAAGATAAGATGAAGAGTGATGCTACATAACCAAGAAGCTATAAATGTAAGTACAGCGATACAGGCAAAAGGTACAGCCAAGGGCAATGCAGTGCTAAACTTCTTCAGTACCATCGGTGTTATCCAACCTTATGGTAAGAGTAAATATAGATCTTATGTGTAGAAAATGGAGGGCAAAGGAAAATAAGCTGCAGAGTGATGGTAGATGAACAACTACCTGTCAATATAAGTACACTAATAAAGGACAACAGGTACTTACAAGAACAATGCAGAGCTAAAAAATTTCATTGGCATTGGATATATTCTACACTAATGTAACCATTCATACAGATTACATAATTTGGAGCGAACAATTGATAAGCAAGCTATCATGCATACTGCTGTCACATAATGAACCAGGTATGTATGCAAGTACAGTGATACAGGACAACAGGTACTAACAAGAGCAAAGCAGCGGGCAACATATTTGCGATATCTTGTCGTTCTTTTCAAACCGGAATTCTTTTTCGAGCAGATTTCCTGCAAAACAGATCCGTAAGGCACATGCAGAAAAGTAGAAGTTCAAATTGTCATGTGATATCATAGACAGTACCTCATCCTCGGAACGAGACCAGTGCATAACAAGGTTTTTCCATCCAATGTCTTCTAAATTTAGCACAGGAGACTTCACCAGAAATTCATTTATAGACTTGCGATCAAAGTGTGATTTCCTCAGGTAACACCAATACTGCTGCAATGCTTCCTTGAAAAGCGCAAGCAAGCTTTGCTCGTCATGACTATCCAGATTGAGCCTCGCCTACTTACAACAATGTAATGTAAATCATTGATGTGTTCAATCAACAGAAAACAGGAAAATAATCACCATGAATAATAGCACTTACACGTAAGTGGGATAGGAAGATGTGAAAATGGTGTTTGTCTTCACTATAATCTTCCCATGATGGGAACATATGCACGTAGTCCCTAAGAACATTGAAAGCATTGTCTTTTAAACTGGGAATAACTGGAATGGGGTTCCAATCTGCAGGAATTGGCCATCTCTGTAGTTGGGATAGGTCTTCGGCCGGTGGACTTGCTGTACTTTTTGCTGGAGTGGGATTTTTCTGTGGTACGGCTGGTGCTATGGCAACTGAAATCGGCATACCTTTTGCTGGAGTGCAGGTCATGTGTGGTGCGGCTAGTGGTGTGGCCAGTGAAGTATGGGTGCAGTCTGCTGGAGTCGGTCCTACGTTTTGTGTCACTGCTACCTCTTGAGACTGCGTTGGTTTTCCCTTGAAGAGGAAAGGGTGATGCAGCAAAGTAGCATAAGTATTTCCCTCAGTTTTTGAGAACCAAGGTATCAATCCAGTAGGAGGCCACGCCCAAGTCCCTCGCACCTACACAAACAAATAAAAACCTCGCAACCAATGCAATAAAGGGGTTGTCAATCCCTTCACGGTCACTTACGAAAGTGAGATCTGATAGATGTGATAAGATAACATTTTTGGTATTTTTATAATGAAGATGCAAAGTAAAATAAAAGGCAATAGAAATAGCGAAGTGTTGGAAGATTAATATGATGGAAAATAGACCCAGGGGCCATAGGTTTCACTGGTGGCTTCTCTCAAGAGCATAAGTATTACGGTGGGTGAACAAATTACTGTTGAGCAATTGATAGAATTGAGCATAGTTATGAGAATATCTAGGTATGATCATGTATATAGGCATCACGTCCGTGACAAGTAGACCGACTCCTGCCTGCATCTACTACTATTACTCCACACATCGACCGCTATCCAGCATGCATCTAGAGTATTAGCTTCATAAGAATAGAGTAACGCTTTAAGTAAGATGACATGATGTAGAGGGATAAACTCATGCAATATGATATAAACCCCATCTAGTTATCCTCCATGGCAACAATACAATACGTGCCTTGCTGCCCCTGCTGTCACTGGGAAAGGACACCGCAAGATTGAACCCAAAGCTAAGCACTTCTCCCATTGCAAGAAAGATCAATCTAGTAGGCCAAACCAAACTGATAATTCGAAGAGACTTGCAAAGATAACCAATCATACATAAAAGAATTCAGAGACGATTCAAATATTGTTCATAGATAAACTTGATCATAAACCCACAATTCATCGGTCTCAACAAACACACCGCAAAAGAAGATTACATCGAATAGATCTCCACGAGAATCGTGGAGAACTTTGTATTGAGATCCAAAGAGAGAGAAGAAGCCATCTAGCTTATAACTATGGACCCGAAGGTCTGAGGTAAACTACTCACACATCATCGGAGGGGCTATGGTATTGATGTAGAAGCCCTCCGTGATCAATGCCCCCTCCGGCAGGACGCCGGAAAAGGCCCCAAGATGGGATCTCACGGGTACAGAAGGTTGCCGGGGTGGAATTAGGTTTTCGTAGATGCCTCTGTTGGTTTGGGGGTACGTAGGTATATATAGGAGGAAGAAGTACGTCGGTGGAGCAACGTGGGCCCCACGAGGGTGGAGGGCGCGCCCCTTACCTCGCGCCCTCCTGGTTGCTTTCTTGATGCAGGGTCCAAGTCCTCTAGATCACGTTCGTTCCAAAAATCACGTTCCCGAAGGTTTCATTCCGTTTGGACTCCGTTTGATATTCTTTTTCTGCGAAACTCTGAAATAGGCAAAAAGACAGCAATTTGGGCTGGGCCTCGGGTTAATAGGTTAGTCCCAAAAATAATATAAAAGTGTATAATAAATCCCTTAAACATCCATAACAGAATATAATATAGCATGGAACAATAAAAATAATAGATACGTTGAAGACGTATCAGTCACTGGTTGTACATCCAATATAAGTGGGGTGTTGTCTGATTTCTCCGGCACAACCACGTTTTTAAGGACTTTGCTGGTGCTCCTTCAGGTTCGGCAATCACCCTCGTCCTTTTTGATGTCTGATACACAAGAACATCATTTGAGTGAAAAAACATGGTATGATGACAGATGGAATATGTATTGATAATGGATGGGCATGGCATCTCGACATATATGATGAGTAAACTAAGCAGATGGCGGTGCAACAAAGTAGAAGAAATGCAAGACAACATATGCAAGATACGCGCAATCAATAAAACCTTGCCAAATTAGAACAGGCACCTTGATGGGTGAACAGGACAGACCATCTACCTTTGACTCCTCGAGGTTAGAATAGTCATTAGGATCATATTCTGAACAAGAATCAACAGGTGGGGAGCGTATGAGTTTCATTGCATCTAGAATGGCACTCAATGCATTGGTGCCAATTTTGTAAGTCATTGCGGTGTTTAGCTTCAAGAGTGGACTGCTGCTAGTGCGACATAAAGCAGCTACACAGATCATAGTGTAGATATAACGGGAAAACTGTAAGCATCAGAGTAAAATCAGCAAAGTGGAACTTGCTGGAATATATGTGCTAGTATTGCCGGTATGGCTAGAAAGGCTTCGGATACCAGCTCTCTTCAACTGAAGGTGCGGTACTGTTAATATTAGTGTAACTCTCAAAGGCGTCACAGCTCCCCGCATTTCCTTGCTATTCTTATAGGATTCAAGTGGGCAGGCCACTTCAAATCCTATTCCCATGTTTACAAAATCGTACGAATCAAAGAGGCCCGAAGAGTTCAAAGTGTCCATACCAACCGACTGTATAGACCTCTACACTGCAAATGTCCCTGCTCATCTTGACTACAAGGAACATACTGTACTACTATCATACTCCCTCCGTTCCAAAATGTAAGTCTTGGTAGAGATTTCCACTATGGATCACATACAGATGTATCCAGATACATTTTAGAGTGTAGATTCACTCATTTTGCTCCGTATGTAGTCCATGATGGAATCTATACAAAGACTTGTATTTAGGAACAGAGAGAGTACTTATTAAAGAAGAACGGAAGAGGAACATTCTAAAGAAGAGCAAGCAGATTTTGGATAATAAAATGTTCGTTGCGCAGTGCCCACACATGATGAACCAGAGCGCATTAAGAAAGCAACTCCCCGCTGTCTCTCTATATGTGGTGCACATGCTTTTTCGAAAGTAAAATAGGAACATTAGCTGACCAATTAAATGTTATCTGTTTTAGTAATATCAGCATCATATTAGATTCGTACTTGAGCAACAAGTTTGGAATTATGAGTGGCACGTTGTTTAGCTTGATGGATTCAGGAGCAGTGCTAAGCAGGTACGATGATGGTACTGAATATAAAGGCATGTCTGCATGCAAGTCGCGTGACTTTCGTCATTTGGGTCAGTCGACCATTTCAGGCGGTTGGATGAAGATCCTACGTCTCCTAACCCTTCTTCTTCCTGGTCTCTGATTCTTCCCATACAGAACACCGCAGGGGCCGCCGGCCGGACCACCGCCCCCCACCGCCTGTGTTCCTCCGCCACCCCCACCCCCACCCCCGCCCCCACCCGCGTCGAGTTTTGTTCGTTCGGCGAGGCCCCAGCCCCCCACAACCAAAGTCCCCACCCGAGCCCCTTCGTTTGCACCGGCGAACTCCGCGCGAGCTCTGAAAAATCGACGGACCCAATTTTTAAATTTAGTCTACTGTGATTTAACTAGTGTGGAATATAAAAGGCGAAAACCATAAGCATTGGGAGTATAGTTTTGAGCGTGCCATGGCAGATCTGAAGGTGCAAACCGGAGAAAGGCAACTTCGCAACCAATGTTTGCTTTCAACTAGCAAGTAAGTGATGGACAAGAAATTAGAGTAAAGCAGTGGCGATCTATTTTCTTGCTGCGATAAATAAGTTGAGCAGATACGAAAGAGTACCGCCTATGGTGCGGCGCCGTGTATGCATCTGCTGAGAATTTGATGGTGCTGCAGTAGCGATGGATGTCGGCGCCGCGGAAGCAGATCTAGGAGGGTAGATGGTGGCGGAGGGGCACGGTTGACGAGACGGTCGTAGGAGCGGCGCCGGCAAGGTGGACGACGGCGGGGATGAAGCGAGAGGACGGGATGCAAGGATCCCGGTCCGAAGCCGTGGATGAGAGAGATCGATCTCTTGTAATGGACGACGACATTGGGGTATCAACTCCGGCTTGGTGGAGGAGGACGGTGGTGGATGGGGTGGTAGACGGAGGAGGCTGGGGTGGAGAGGGTGTTTTGGCGCCCACGGAGTACGAATGGGGAAATGGAGGTGGAGAGGATGGGGGGAACCATGTCTTCAGGCCGCTCTTGTCTCAAATGCGAGGAAATTTACAAACTTAGCCCCCGTTTCAAATTTCCTACATCACAGCAATATTAGTCGGTTGGGGAGAGGATGGTAATCTCGCATACACCGAATATTTGCCGACGAGAGTTTATTTTTGACGCCCACCGTGTATGAATCGGGGAGGGAGTCGATTTCGGCCGAGGACACACTGTGTTTTGGCGCCCACCGTGTATGAATCCGGGTGAGAGGCGGTTATGTCACGTTTGAGTGAAATTACAAACCTACCCCTATCGAAACCTATAGAAATCGAGCAGATAGGCTTTGCGTGGCAGGGATAGGCAGTAGTAATTTCCATCTCGCAGATTTTGGTTTCGGGCGGTTACTGCGACTTTCCCTGCTTCATTCAAATTTTGCAGAGTGCACGTTTACCATGCCAACTCAATTCGAATCCCGTTTGTATTCTATTTTTTTCGGGCGGGATCCATTTTCGATTGGAATAAAATTCTATATACATCATTTATATATATTTACTTTCAAAAGTACAACAAAGAATTCTGCTCCTTTATATGTATAATATGATTTACAAATACAATGATCTCAAAATCATAAGGTTGGGTTCAAAAAATTAAACCAAATTATGTTCTACTAAAATGTATGGATCAGTAATATCTACATATTAAATAACATAGATGCGCGTGAATTCATATGAGTATGCATGTTTGATAGATCAATTTTGGTTCGAGTATGGATTACATGTATCATCATCTCGAATTCAAATATTTGAATCCCTTTTATGTTCACTCCTTTCATGCCCATCTCTCTCGCATGCATGCTCCTTCATGTAGCTATCACTCTCTTTTCTCCAGCTCACCCGCACGCTCACTTCATGTTTCTCCTATCCTCGCAAACATGGTCTCTCGACGTCTCCCTTGAGAAGTGTCACACTCTCCCTATCATTATACATAACACAGTTTTCATTATCTCTCACGTCTCTACCGTTCTCTCGTATCACTAGGTACCTAAGCTTTGTTTTTCACCACCACACACACAGTCTCCACTCGTCTTTCACTTTGTCTTTCTCTCTATGGGATTCTCTCACACACCCTATATGTCTCTAGATATGAATCATACCACTAAAATTACTCTCTCTCTCCTATAGACACAACATTTGTTGCGGTCCCCTTTTCGTCTCCATCCCGGAAAGACATTATTCATTTGCTTACCGATCAGACAAACTCCCTCCTCTCTCTCACACACACACAACTCCTGCTTCCACTCCCTTCCCAACTACCGTCTCTCTCTCTCGCACACAAAACTCTCGCTTTCGCACCCCCGACTCGTATTTCTCTCACAAACATTTATCGACTAGCCTCTAAATAGGTTTATACACCCGCACACTCATGCTTCCACTATCACATACATGTCTCTCTCCCGCTCCTTGTATCTATGTAGATTTTTCTTCCCTTCTTGAGACACGCCCTCTCAGATTGTGCACACACACACTATCGCCTCATTTTAAGCTGATACCTCTCGCACACACTCTTTGTGTCTTTGTCACACATGCACTCCGTCCTCCTCCTCTCTCCCTCTCTCTCTCACACACATGGGCTTTTTGCAACAACTAGCAAGATGCCCATGAGTTGCACGGAACATCAAGATGCATTTGTATGAGTAGTTTATCTTGTGGGAGAAAAGGATGAACAAGGGAAGGCCTTATTTGCAAGTGTGGAGAGGGGTGTCGGTATCTTTTTGCAAAATTACCATAATTTCCTTCCTATTCGTCAGATATAGATTGGATGGCCTATATTGCAGGATGGCAGGCACATGATCATCACCTACTATGCTTTTTATAAGAGTAGGGATAAAAAACAGAGTTGGTGATGATGGTGGGCCTGCCATCCTACAATATAGGCCGTCCGATTTATATCTGACGAATAGGAACGAAACTATGGCAATCTACCCGCACTCCTCTCCACATTTGCAGATAAGGCTTTCCCTCGTTCATCCTTTTCTCCCACAAGATCTTGATGTTCCGTGCAATACACGGGCATCTTGCTAGTAAGAGTAGACATTAGACATATACCACTTCTCGAATCTTGAAACCAACAACATTCCTCCCTTATCTCATCAAAACCGCCAAAGTAATATATTTTGAGTGAAACATAACATTTTTAGTGATATACGTATTTCAAAACTAGACTTTTTTTCTATCAAATCGGTGAATATGTATTAATCTACTCTGATCGTGTGGCAACGCATTGGCACATTGCTAGTAGTTATTATAATTTTTTGGACACCAGACAAACGGTTGAGTACATATACGAAGAGAAGAGGCGCACGCACGCAGTCGGTCTCTCGCTGTCTCGCACACATGAGTGTTACGTAAAGGCAACATTAACAAATAAACCCTAAAACCCTAGGTGCACGATTGCTGCATTCGCGGGTACCGGGTACGTGGTGGAGCGCACCTTTGTAGGAATAGTTAGCTCGCGTGATAATTTGATCCGTAGGAGTTGATGGTCGGGACCACAGGTGAATGACTTGGAGGCGGTGGCTCGCCAGTTGCCACAGATTGAGTAGCCACATTTAAAATATCATTCTTTTAGCGGGGTTAAGAGTTCCGATTTTCAATGGCGCGTTATAAGTACTAAGTAGTTTTTAGAACGATTGGTATGGAGCGAAATGGAATTCATAGTACTAGGTACCTCCTTGGTGTATGGTTGTATGGGTTTATGTTGCGAGATGTTGAACCTGGTAGTTCTAGGGCAAATACTATGTTTAGATTTAGATGTTGGTTTTCAGTAATGAAAATCGGAAGGGGAAAACCCTTCTTTGATTAAAAAAACTACTACCTCTGTTCTGGTTTACTAGTCCTCATTGTATTTTGGGTCAAAGTTTGTCCACGAATTTTACTTGTAAAATGTGAATGGAAAACGAGATTTTGTTATACGCAAACAAAAAAGGACCGGAGGGCGTGATTGCTCTGACACGGACGTGACCTCTCATAGCGCAGGCATTGAACCGGCGCGCCGGCCAAGAGGGCCCCACTCGCTGCAGGCTCGGCTGAACACGCCTCCTCGCCACATGCAACCGGCTTCAGACTGCCCCGCTTGCCTTCATTTAATCCGCGCATGTGCCGGCAACACGTCCTTCCGCGAGCCGGCTGACATTTTAGAACACACAAAATGACCAAAATATAATTAATTACGCATGGTCTTGACTTGTTGTGCTCGCACTGGTAGCAGGAACTAGAGGTTTTTCTTTATTCATAACTCTCCTCAATTTTTTTTGGCTTTGAAGTGAATCATGGTTGTGGACATTATGTATGAATGTGGAGATATCTGTGAACATGAGTTTGATGTGGAAGTTGAACTTGGAATGTCGGGCTTGCGCGTGAACTATACCATGTCCAATGCTTCGTCTGTTATTGTTTGGAAAGTAATTGCTGTTATTACATGACCCAAAAAAATATATTTTGTGCCACATCAGTAGATGCACGGACATCACAATAGGCATGCTGACTGGATAAACATTTGAACCTAGCTACTATGAAGGAAATTTTGTATTGACAACAGTTTTAGATAGCAGGAGACGCCTAGCCTGCTCTGCCTTTGCTAGCTTATTTCTCGCTTCTTCCATCTCTTCTTTGGCATGGGTGAAGAGAGCATCTGATTGCTCTTTTTGCTTCTTCAGGAACTCAGCTACATTCTCAAGGGCTGCTGCACGCTTTCTTTCAGCCTTTACTAGAGCCACGAGGACACAAACAGCTGACGTCTCCACCTGGATTGTGTGTAATCCAGCATCATCTGGGAATTTGCACCTTGTGTCTAATCCAGCATCATTAGGGAACTGGCACCTTGTGTGTAATCCAGCCTCATTCTGGAAACATAATCTCGAGGTTGACCATACTTCCCTCCTCGCAGGAATTGCATCCTGACATGAAGTTACTTCTTTTTTAGATCAATACTCAGAGCAACCCAGATCCATTTAGTAGAAGCCAGATAAACAGAACTGGGAGAAGTGAATTCAAAAGGAAAAAAATAATATAAAAACAGACTACAAGGTGAGAACACCCACTTCCTACATCAAGCTAAAAACGAAAGCATTAGGACGATTAAGACTCTTCTTATGACACATCGAAGAACACGAGGCTTAAGAGAAACAAAAACTACAACATATACACATCGAAGAACACGAGGCTAAACGAAAGTAATTGAAAGGGTGTTACTTACCAAAGCTCGTTTTACAGGTTCGGTGTAGCTCCTCTTTAACTTGCCACGCTCCTTGAAGATGTCCCCAATATCCCGTGTTTGGTCTTCATTGCTCCTCTGCATGTTCGCACTCGTGGTTTTAAAATCTAAACATGGCAAGAAAAATATACTACTAGTAATACTCACACATCTCGTGGGCAACATTAAAGCACTCGTCTGCCATGTTAGAGCATCTCCAACAGAATCGCAACGCGCGGCGCTTTAAAAAAGCGTTTATAGTGCTGAGATCGAGAAGTAGAGATAGAGAGTAGAGAGTAGAGGATAGTTCTCAGCATAGATAGATAAAAAATAGATTATTCAACTACTCCTCGTCATCCGACTCCTCCTCGGTGATGTCCTCCTCCGACGTCTGACTGTAGGCGTGAAGATACTGATCATCGTCGGATTCCCAGGGCGACGCTGCTCCTAGCCTCATGTTGAATTGAGCGTCCGCTTTTTGCCTACGCTTGTCACTACAAAAAAAAGACACATCCGTGACATTTTGGGCCGAACGAATTTTTTTTCTGTCATACATATGACACTTCTATGACGATAATTGTGACAAAACCCGGTATCATCATAGATGTGGTGGGCTCCTACTTCTATGACAAAAAATCATGACAGAAAATGGGCTTTTCGTCCTGGGCGGGCCGGAGACGCAGCTGCATGACATTCTTTGGGCCGTCCATGACGGAAAAAACCGTGGTAGAAGCGAGGGGGAGGAAAATTTTGGGGAGTTCCCGGTTACGGTGGGAGGTCGGGGGCCGAGCGATGCACGTTTCTCTCGTACACGTACGCGCGTGTGTGCGAGGCGTTGGCTCTAACTGAACCCGAGCGAGGCGTTGGGCTCTAACTAAACCCGAGCAATTGCACTGCAGGCTACGCGTTACTGAACCCGAGCGATCGATCGATGGCTGTTAACTGAACCCGATCGAGCAATTCCTTCGCTACTGCTGCTAACTGAAGCCGATCGATTGGATGAACAGTGAGCGTTGCGGGGGGGGGGGGGTTGGATGAACAGTGAGCGGTGGCGTTGCCTCTAGATGAACAGGACCCCGTGGTGTGGAGGGCTGGATGAACAGTAGACGGTGGAGGGGTGGTTGAACAGGACCCCGTGGTGTGGAGGGCTGGATTAACAGTAGACGGTGGAGAGGTGCCCGTGGAGGGGTGGTTGAACAGTAGCCGGTGGAGTAGTGCGCGGTGGAGGCTGGATAACAGGTGCCCGTGGAGGCTGGAGGAGGTCGACGGTAGCCCGTGGAGGCTGGAGGAGGTCGACGGTGGAGACGAACAGTATCTCGTGGAGTCCCGTTTTGCGGTACGCCACACCCCTCCCGATGAACAGGACCCCCGTTTCGACCGTAGGAGGTCCGTTTCGTCCGTTTTGCGGTACGCCACACCCCTCCGGATCAACAGGACCCCCGTTTCGACCGTAGGAGGTCCGTTTCGTCCGTTTTGCGGTACGCCACACCCCTCCCGATCAACAGGACCCCCGTTTCGACCATAGGAGGTCCGTTTCCTCCGTTTTGCGGTACGCCACACCCCTCCCGATCAACAGGACCCCCGTTTCGACCGTAGGAGGTCCGTTTCCTCCGTTTTGCAGTACGCCACACCCCTCCCGATCAACAGGACCCCGTTCCGAATGTAGGAGGTCCGTTTCCTCCGTTTTGCGGTACGCCAGGCCTCGTTTCCATCGCCTGTTCCGTCCAAGCCCTCCCGATGAACACGACCACGCATTCCGTTCCGACCCAGCCGGTTGGCTCCCACGTGTTCCGTTGCCTCTCGATGAACACGACGCATTCCGTTGCCTCCCCATGAACACGACGCATTCCGTCGCCTCCCCATGAACACGACGCATTCCGTTGCCTCCCCATGAACACGACGACGACGCTGTTTCTTCGTTCCGACCCAGCCATGTACACGAGCCCTGGCCGTATGTATGCGCGAGTAGGCGTTCGAGGCCCTGCCCGTATGTACACATACGTGGCTGTATTTTCTTTCTTGCACCCTGGCCGCTGTACGTACGTGTACATGCTATGTGCGCGCCTCTACTACGACACGTGCGCGCCTCTACATCGACCAGTATGTACGTACACGTGCGCGACCAGAATGACAACGCTACGTACGCTTCGACCAGGTGGGTCCCGACTGTCAGGCACTTCCTTGCCCGCGAAGATGTAGCTGGCGGATCCCAGCAGTCAGGGGGGCAAATCGTTTTTTTTGCCCGGACGCACTTCCTTGCGTGCGGAGATGTAGCCGGTGGGTCCCAGCAGTCAGGGGGGCGAATCGTTTTTTTGCCCGGACGCACTTCCTTGCGTGCGAAGGTGTAGCTGGTGGGTCCTAGCAGTCAGGGGGGCGAATCATTTTTTTGCCCGGACGCACTTTCTTGCATGCGAAGATGAAGCTAGTGGCTCCCAGCAGTCAGGGGGAAACGTTTTTTCCGCAAAATACAGTGGCCCGTCCGGTGGGTCCCAGCTGTCAGGTGGAGGAATCATTATTTTCCGCGTAATAAGGAGGCACTTCCTTGCTGCGGCCATGCACCCAGCTGTCAGCCTCTCGACGTACAGCCCATGTCCGATGGAAGTCGTTCCTTGACCACATTGACCAGGCCGCGCCGAGAGCACCAGGGCGGTGGACGACGGCGAGGCCTAGGAAGGGGACGGCGCGGAGCCGAGGAAGACGCGGCAGTGGAAGCCTGCGCGAAGAGGAGTACGAGGGTTCACTGGTTCGGCTGCGGTGTGAGGCTGCCGTGGCCGCAGGGCCTGGCCAGCGGTGGGAATAGTAGGGGGCGGTGAGGCCTCCGCGGCAGCACAGCCGGCCTCGGGAGGCAGGAGCATGCGGCACGACCGGCGCTGCTTTGGGCGGCTGGAGCAAGAAGACCAGAGGTTGAAAAAGCACTACGGCCGTTGGATGGACATCGTACGGTCACTGGAGCTAGAATCGTTCGTATTGACTAAGTTGACAAAGCCCTCCGTCCCCGTCAACTTAGTTGGCCCACAAGTCATCCTCCCACTATGGTGGGTCCCAGCTAGCAGGGGGTATTCATTTTTTGTGCGTAATAAGGAAGCACTTCCTTGCGTGCGAAGATATAGCTGGTGGGTCCGACATGTCAGCGGGGGGAACGTTTTTTTCACGAAATACAGAGGCCCTTCCGGTGGGTCCCAGCGGTCAGGTGGAGGAATCATTATTTTGCGCGTACAGTCCACGGCCGATGGATGTCGTTCGTTGACCACGTTGACCAGGCCGCGCCGAGAGCACCATGGCGGTGGACGACGGCGAGGCCTAGGAAGGGAACGACACGGAGCCGGGGAAGACTCGGCAATGGTTTCCCACGCGGTGGGGAGTACGAGGGTTTACTGGTCCGGCTGCCATCGCCGGAAAATAACGGGAGGTGTGGGTGAGTAGAGGAATGGCCTGGCCAGCAATGAAGTAGGGTGGGGTGGTGCGGCCTGTGCGGCAGCACAGCCGGCCACGGGAGGCGGGAGCAGGCAGTCCCACCGGAGCTGGTTTGGGCGGCTGGAGCAAGAAGATCAGATATTGAAGAAGCAGCACGGCCGTTGGATTAACATCGAACGGTCACTGCTGCTAGAATCATTTGTGGACTAAGTTGACAAAGCCAAAGTACACGTCAACCTAGTAGACCCACAAGTCAGCCTCCAAATCTGTCCCAAACAGCATACAGCCCGAAATTTCTAGCCAGATTCAAATTAATTTTAAATCTAAATATACCTTAATTTAAATTCAATGAAATTTTACCCGCACAAAAACAATGAAATTTAAAATATCGAAATCCGAAAGAAAACAGTATTTTGGAACTAATTGCCTGTTTGCTGTATTTTTTCATTTTACAGCCCATTTATTATTACTTATAGCCCATTTCTTATTCCTTATAGCCCATTTTCTGGGCAAAATGCATCCCTCCTCGTCTTGAAAGATTTCCGGCCCAGCAGGGCGTAGAAAAGCAAGTAGGCCTACATTGGTTATTATGCAAAAAACAAAATAGCTGGCTAGCCATTTTCAGAAAGGAAAAAAACAAACTGGGCTGGTCATGTGCTAAACATATGAAATAAAAGCCTGGGCTAGACGGGCCACGGGTCCCGCACAACCCAGTTGATACCCTTCTCCGTCCCGAAAAAACAAAATTACTGCGCGCGCTGCTGGGTCCCTACTGTCATCCTCACCATGTACAGTCATCTCCTTATTCCTCTCGGTTGTTTACCATGTTGACAACACCGGAGGGCGGCACCGCGGCGAGCGAACCAAGGCGGAGCACGATGGTGAGGCCTCGGACGGGAACGCACAGGAGCCGGGGAAGATCACAGCCAGCCGTGGGAGGCGGGAGCAGGCGGTCCCGCCGGCTCTGGTTTGGCTTTGGCGGCTCGAGGAAGAAGAGACTTAAGAAACGCGACAGACGTTGAATGTCAATCCAACGGTCAAGGTTAGCACAATCGTTTGTTGACTAAGCGGACACCAAGTAGCATACTTTTTATATATAGGAAGAAAACTGCGAGGAAAATGCGTTCATCTGCCGTCCTCCTCACAGGGAACGTTCGCCACATAAGTGACTAGCACCCTTGGTTTTCAACCGAGAGGTCTTGGGTTCGAGTCCCAGGAACTCTCAATTTTGTCCTCCTTCCTTCCTCGCAAAAAAGGGAAAGAAAATCAAAGATTTGGGAAGGCGTACAGAACATGCTAGTGTACCAGTAAAGAGACGTTGCCGAGTTTTAGAAAAAAGAAAGACGTGCTCCTGTAGCTGGTTCGAATCCAAACCTAGACTATGACTATATATGGTGCTATGCTACTCTGCAAGTAATGAAACTGACATATCCAACGTTCGCTTCTCCTCTTCTCTACTTACTCTGCCTAGCATCAGAAGCTCTGGCCGCAGCAACCATGTCCGCTGGCTGCTCGTCCACCTGCTCTTCAGCAGGCAACAACCAGATATGCGCCAAGTCGCCACCCGTACCATCGCCTGTGGGTCTCATCACACCCCCGTCGGCACACGCACCACAGCCGATTGCTCATCGCAACCCGCTGCCGTTGGTGTGGTGCCACTGCTGCAAATCACGCAGAGTCATCCGTCGCATCTCAACCACAATCCGGAACCCTGGCCGAGTCTTCTACAAATGCCCGAATCATGGGGTAATAATATATTTAAGTGTTGTTCTGCTGCTTTCAGTTGCTGATTTTTTTAATAGTTTGGTTGATGATCTTCCAATTTGATTCATGCAGAAAAGGGAAGATTCGTGTGATTTGTATTTCTGGGAAGTTGTTGATGTGGGGGAATGCAACTACACCGATTATTTGGTTAGCCGAGGAATCCCAATACCAGCAGGTTGGGGTGTTGGACAAGTAACTGAAGGAACGACAGAAGAGGAAGATGCAGAGCAGAAGGTTAAAGATGCAGTTCCTCTGATCATGGCCAAGCAACAGCTGCTGAACGGCCTTGACAGCAATGAGGAGATGAAAGAGCTTGTGAAGATAATGGGCAAAATCGATGTGCTCTGTAGGATGATTGTCTCTTTATTTGCAGTGTATGTAGCACTCGTGATGTATTCAGTGGCTACGACATGAGCACTTTGCTGAAATTAGTAATGAATGAAACCTGTGTAGCAGGCTGGGCGTAGTGTTGTGAACATCTAATGATTTCTATTAACGGAAATCAGGGGGTATCCCCTTTTGCTCATATAAATAAATAAATAGCAGAGGCCCTGTCGGGTCAGCTTTGTTCTCATTCAAAGACGTCGAGCAAATTGCAGTCCAACAGCAAACTATGTCATCAAATTCAAGTTTCACAGCCAAATATGAGTACAACTAAACAACAATGTCATCATGTTTTAGTTGTCATACAATCACCAAACACAAATCAGCATACATAACAAGTGATGTTCTCACAGCAAAATACTAAACAACATGATCATCAGGTTTCAGTTGTCATAGCAAACACAATTTCACATAGTAGATAAAAAAACGTCTTCTGACAGGCAAATACGACAAAAGCAATGTAATCATCATCCGCAGTAGCAGCGTCAACATCTTCGCCATGTGTATCAGTCTGAATCGTAATTCCCCATGGTGTCATCTCCTTCTTCGTCCTCATTGTCCTCAAACGTTGGCTTCTTCTTGATCAACTCTTGTATGTCCACAGCACGAAAGGCAATCTTTTCGCCGGCATCATTGACGTGATGGTTCTCAAAGATATTAGGAACATCTGTGTTATCTTGTACATCAGGAGCAGTGTAAGCATCATCTTGTTGTGCAACTTCATTAAACGAATTCCTCTGCTCAAACCTTTGCAATACTCTCCAGTCATCGCTACGTGCAAATGTGTCTTCCAAGAAAAATATCTGTGTTGCTTGATTTGCCAAAATAAAAGGCTCGTTGGTCTGGTACGCCGCCTTGACATTGATGGATTTGAAATAATCATCAGCTCTGGGTTTTGCGATCCTGGAAAACAGGTTATACCAACGACAGCACAACAGAACCACACACCGATGATCCTCGAAACTGGAGATATACTGCAACTGAACAATGTCTGTTATGTTAGCATACATTTCAGTTGTCTCTTTGTCATACGTATCCGTGCTCATGATGGCACTGTTTTGTGTCTTCCTGCCTTCGTCTCGTGCAACGGTGTTGTAGCGCACATCTCCAACAACGCAAGATTCATAATGTCTTACCCGAGTATCAGGACCCATTGCTAGTGAGTAAAGGGCATCATCAACTGCCTGCCCATCCTCCCGCATCTTCTTAACCTATGGTTAGAAAATAGACAAGATGATCATCTTATGTACTCAATATATTAAAAAAACTAACAGTGCACTTGAAAAGCTAACATGGTTCTTGAACCATTTCGCAAATCCTGCCATAACTAGTTTGTCAATGTTTCTTGGATTTTACGGCAGTAACTCCTCTTTGTAGATGCTGCACAACATAGTGATCGCGTCAAACATCTAAATATATAAGAATGTGCTGCAAGTTTAGTAGATTACGATGTATAAGCTGCAGTACTGCACTTACTTGATATAAGGTAGTATCTTAGGACAGTTATTCAACACATACCAAACCATTTTGTCCAAATCTTTAGGTTTGTCCTCTTGTCGACTCTTCCCTATAAGTCGAACAGAATAATCGAAAACATTGAGCCCGGGATTGTCTTCACCCACCTCTTTGCTAAGCTGACCAGCTGTTTCAATGTATTTTGAGCAGAATGTCAACGCTTCTGTAGCAATGTAGGCCTCTACAATGGAACCCTCGGGTCTAGATCCGTTCCTAACATAGCCCTTGAAAGTGCCTAGCCGCCTTTCAATAGGGTACATCCAGCCATACTGTACTGGACCTCTAAGTAGTGCCTCATCAGGTAGATGAACAGCCAAATGCACCATCACATCAAAGAAGGCTGGAGGATATATCTTCTCAAGGTTGCATAGGATAGTTGGTATCTTGTCTCTAAGATGCTCCAAAGCATCTATCCTGATATTCCTACTGCAGAGTTCCCTGAAGAATTGTCCCAACTCTACAACTGCTCTGTATAAGTCAGGGTGGCCCAATCCTCTAAGGATAACAGGTAAACCCTTTGAAGTAGGATGTGGTAGTCATGAGTTTTCAACCCTTGTACCTTGTTTCCATCTGCACTGACTCTCCTTTCAGGGTTGGAAGCAAATCCATGTGGGAATCTCACACGTGACAGGACCTCGCAGAATTCTATTCTTTTTACCTTGTCCAAGACGTACACAACTGGTGCCATATCCCGTGGTTTACCTTCATCTTGCACCTGCAAATCCTTTCTGATACCCAGGTGTGTCAAATCAATCCTAGATTTTAAGGTATCTTTCGTCTTGCCTTCAATATTAAGAAGTGTGCCGATAATGCTGTCACATATATTTTTCTCGATGTGCATCACATCAAGATTATGCCGCAGATACAAATCTTTCCAATACTCCAAGTCCCATAAAGTGGACCTGCGGGTAAACAATAATCTCTCTTCTACCCTGCCACGCTTCCTTTTCCCGCTACCATTACCAGGATGGTTTCCTGGTGTAGTATGCCTGACCTTCTCTAATTCCACTTGCAACTCATCGGCGGTGAGCCTCTTTGGCGCATCACGGTTCTCATGTTTTGCATTGAACACATGTCTTCGGTATTTTCTAGGATGTAGCTTGTCCTTGGCAAGGAAACAGCAGTGTCCAATGTAACAGATCTTGCTAAGT
The DNA here is from genome assembly GCF_002575655.3 of Aegilops tauschii subsp. strangulata. Lineage (NCBI taxonomy): Eukaryota > Viridiplantae > Streptophyta > Magnoliopsida > Poales > Poaceae > Aegilops > Aegilops tauschii. Next base: position 552,260,887 of record NC_053041.3, on the reverse strand, counting down.
ATTGCGTATGACAGCGGATTCCTGTCACAGCGAACACATGCATTGTAACCATGTGTCGTTCGCCCTGACATAGTGCCGAAAGCCGGATAATCATGGATGCACCAAATTATAACAGCACGCAGAAAGAAATCAGCTGGTGGGCTGCTATATAGGTCTCGAGTGAGAACACCCTTCCATAGCTGTTGAAGTTCCTCCACAAGAGGCTCCATGAACAAATCAAAATCCTTTTCAGGACTTTTTGGACCTGGGATGAGCAAGGCCATCATGTAGTTTGATTCTTTGGTGCAGACATTTGGAGGCATGTTTTAAGGGATAACAAGCACTGGCCACATGCTATATGTGGCGCTCTGGTGGCCAAATGGGTTAAATCCATCTGAAGCTAAGCCAAGTCTAATGTTTCTCGGGTCAGCAGCAAACTCTTTGTGTTTATCATTGAAGCTTTTCCACTCACTACCATGAGATGGATGGCTCATTACATTCTGATCTCTGTACTCCTGGTTCCTAGAATGCCACAGTACATCGTCTCTTGTTTCAGCATCATGAAACAACCTCTGCAATCTTGGTGTAATTGGAAAATGTCTCAGAACATTATGAGGAATCCTCTTCACAGCATCGCCATCTTTCCATCTTGATGATTTGCATTTCGGGCATTCACTTAAGTTGGCATAATCCTTCCGGAATAGAACACAATTATTCTTACAAACATGGATCATATCATATCCAATTCCAACTGCACGAAGGAAATTCTTCATTTTACTGTAGGTGTGTGGCAGCTCAGACGCATCTGGGAAAGATTCACGGAAAGCAGCCAATATCGCATCGAATTATTTGTTGGTCATCCGCTCAGATGTCTTCACCTGAAGAAAGGTGACCATAGCTGAGAATACTGACAGCTTATTTCCTGGGGTGACAGCAACGTTGCATTTTTCCAACATGCGGGCCCACCGTTTTTCTTCTGTAGGTGAAAGTTCACGGAATGCACGAGCATTTCGTAGCATTGTTTCAATGTTGGTCAAACTCACTGGCTCCGCCACCACCACCTCCACCTCCTCTTCCACCTGAGCATCAGGCAGATCAAGATGGTGATCTACTGCTTCCACGTAGTCAATAACATTGACGTTCACAGCTTCACCATGATGAACCCACCTAGTATATGTGACCGACATCCCATACAAGTGTAGATGATTTTGCACAGTTGACTGGGGTCTTGTAACTGAATTCATACAACTGCTACACGGGCAGAGCACATCTGATTTCGGACCACCGTACTCAGCTCTGATAAAGTTCATGAAGTTTTCAAACCCCTCGACATATGAAGCGGAGAATCTTCGAGCAGAAGTTATCCAAGTCCTGTCCATCTGTTAGACATACAAATTAGTTCTTCTACTAGATATTACAAGATAAACATATATGCTTTTTTATGAAGTCTAGAAAAAAATACCTAGGTCGATGTCTAAAGCTATGGCAGGATATTTGGACGAGCAGATCTAAGTAATGAAATATATGTAAAGCTAATTCAGCAAACAGATTTGAGTGCCAAATTATGGCAGGCTATTTCAGCAGTCAATGAGGCCGAGCACACAGCCATCAAACTATCGAAGGCCATCGCAGCAACAAAGATTGAGTATAAAACGGTGTAGAGCTATTTCACCTAACAGATTGGCTACTAGACCATGGCAATCTACGTCACAATAAATATATGGCAGGATATTTTAGCAACTAATCGGCCTTGGCATGCCATCTCAGCTAAGCAGATTGAGTGCAGAACAGGGCAAGGAAGCTTCTTAAGCAGAGCATATTGACAGTAAACTTCTTCGGCAAATAGTGAGATTAACAGCGTCTATCAGCTAACATTCAGCGCTAGACCGACATGAACGGGGCCTTAGTCTAGAATGCGCGTATCGTGGGAGAAGCTGACCGCTGTGCGTCTCCACACGAACGTCGCCCGCGGTGGCGGCGCTGACCGCCGTGCGCCTCCACAAGAACGTAGCCAGAGGTGGCGGCGCGGCTAGAGGACGGCAGTCTACGAGAGCGTACTGTGGGAGCGAGTGGATCGCCGAACTGCGGCGCCGACGTATCGGCGCGGCAGGGAGGGCGGCTTTGGCGGAGCGAATGGAGTGGGGTGGGACATGGGGGGAGGGGGGTTTGGGGAATATTATTGGCTAGTTGGCCGAAGGGTGGTTGAATCGGATTTGGGGGGGAATTTTTGGGTGTGGGGGGGAGGATTTTCGCGCGGTGGGCGGGGGGAGTTTGGCGCATGGTCGGTTTCTCCAAGTGCAGTCCCACGTGTCAGTGAAGAGGCAAGCCGAAGCGCGTTCCGTTTGCGTGAGCCGTGTGCAGGACCGAACGTGTGTGGGGTGCAATGCGACCGCGACAGGAGTGATGTGAGTGTACCGCCTTTTTTCCTTTTAAACTAGGTGCTTCGCCCCCTCAAAAAAAATTGTTGCTTCACACGATCCATCGATACTACTACTAGTAATCCGGTAATCCCGACTAAAACGGCGCGGCCAGGTCTTTTCCCGCGCGATATGCTGGGAGGTTGGCTTAGTTGGGTTTTTAGGACGAGTAATGCTAGACCTACGTAATCCCAGTTACGTAATTAACGTAATGTGAAACATGTGAGCTGTTGATTGTAGATTGGGGGGAGGGAGGGGCCCACCACCATGAAAATCAGGGGAGGAGAGAGAGAGGCAATTTACGTTAACCCTTTCGTAGGTTCCCGTAGATGTAGAAAGATGTGAAATGCGTGAATGCGTAGTGGACGTACTATTGGAGTGCCTAACATAATTTGTGTATGTATAGACCCTATGTGTTTATTTTACTTCGCTTGTTAGATTTGTCTCGGTTCAAGAAAAAGCAGAGTTGGTGATGATGGTGTGCCTGTCATCCTGCAATATAGGCCGTCCGATCTATATCTAACGGATAAGAAGGAAACTATGACAATTTACCCGCACTCCTCTCCACACTTACAGATAAGGCTTTCCCTCGTTCATCCTTTTCTCCCACAAGATCTTGATCTTCCGTGCAACGCACGGGCATCTTGCTAGTACTCCTACAATATGTATATTATTGTGAAAGTTCATATACACCGGCCGAGATTAATGCAAACACGGCAGATTTTCATTACATTTCGAACTTTTATAGGACAGAAAAATATAAGAAACCTGACCCTAAACCTATTCTACGGTGGCGACCGACGTCCTCCATCTGCGATCTCTATGTACGGGGGCGGGGTTCAAGACCCGTGAAGTGAAGGTGCGGTCTCCGGCGAGGAAGAGTAGAACACGGGATACGGACCGGCCAGTTGGCACACCATGCCTTGTCGCCTCCCATGCCCTACTCATCCTCGGAGGAGTCCCCGACCTCGGCGGTGCCGGACATTGGACGGCGGCAAGTAGGACGCGTGGCTGACGGTGCTCCCGTCGTCGGCCGCCAGCGTGGCCATCGCTTGTGCGGTCGCGTCCGCGTCCGGCTACGCCGCTATTGCGTCACAAGAGGCGACTTCAGCGATGGTGGCGACCTCGAGCTTCATCCCCGAAGACAAGCTCTCCCGCAGAGCGTTCGCACTTGCGGTCATGGCGGATGTGGTGCCAGGTAGGAGGACGATGCGCTATGGTGTGGAGGTTAGCTGGGCGTTGCCGCTTTAAGTAGTGCATTCCGGTGAGGCCAAGCGTTCGGGTGCGTCATTAAGTCGCCGGAGTTGGTTCCTCGGACACCAAGCCTCTTAACGACGACATACGAACGGACGACATGAATGCGGGTAGCTGGCGCCGGCTGGGAACGCACCGCGCGATGGCGCGAGGAACGAGGGTTTTGGTGTGCCAGGGTAGTCAGCTGCGGTCGTGGCAACGTTGGAGATGCCCTTTGCTCACATGCGATCCCCGCATGTCATTGAAAAAGCAAGACGACCCGGCATGGTCTCAGGTCCAGAGGATGCAGTTGGCCGCGCTACACCACTCCGCGGACGCGTCGCGGCGCCCCATGCATCCTCGACGAGCCGAGTGTTGGGGTGTGTTTGGATTGTGGCCAAAGTGCACCTTACCAAAATTTTGGTCATGACCCAAAGATTGGTCTTTGTTTGGATGGTTGCCATTTTTTTGGCATGCCAATGAACTCTAGCCAACTCTAGTTCATTTTTCTTGGCAATATCGGCCAAATCATGGGCAACCAATACCTCAACCAAAATTTTGGTCATGACCCAAAGATTGGTCTTTGTTTGGATGGTTGCCATTTCTTTGGCATGCCAATGAACTCTAGCCATCTCTAGTTCATTTTTCTTGCCAATGTCGGCCAAATCATGGGCAACCAATACCTCAACCAAAATTTTGGCTACCCAATGCTTTGATGGGGCAACCTTGGGCACAAACCAAACATACCGTTGGTCGTGCCACAGCACTAACGCCACCCTCGGCACACTGAAACCGACCGTGTCTAGCGACGATATGAGCGTGTCGCTCACCGCGGTCGCCGTGTCCAGAGGCGGTGCTGGAGCTGCGCCCCGTTGTTGGCCCCAACGACCCACATGAACGATTGTCGGTGGCGAGGAGGTCGTGGGCCAGCTCCTCCATTGGACTAGTCTGCGCTACGTCGTCCCGACGGGTGTGCCCCACATGTCGGTTTCCCTGTTTTCCCGGCCATATTCGAGCGTCAGTGCTTCGCGTTGCGCATTAGGCCTTTCACTATGTAGGCCAAGCGAGACAACTTATTGTTTATTTGAGCCGTTCAAGTATAATCATGTGGTGTTTGCTTATTTCTCATTCCTCTCCAACCCTCTTCTCTATCGATCATGTCGCCCTCCAGTCGAGTCCATCCTCCCGCATGCCTCATTTGAACATTCCGCCGAGTATCATTTGCATGTACCCACCCTAGTCCTCTTTCAATAGATCTCCGGACCCCGAGATGAAATCGAGAGGGAACGAGTGGGGGCACGTGATACCTAAGGCGGATTCAAAATTTTGAACCGGTGATCATAGCATCCGCAAATCATATATAAAGGGTATTCAATGTTTGTTTCATTTTTGAACGTACAATATACTCCCCCTATCCTTTCTAGTTTACATATAAGTTTTATGTGTAGTCAAAGTATCTCTACTTTGATCAAAAAGGTATCAACATTCAACAACGCCCAATCAATATTGTTAGATTCGTACGTACTCCTAGATTTGTACTCGAGATGGTTTCCAATTTGACTATTGACAAGATTAATAGTACATGAGATGTATAATGTGAAAATTATATCATTGGAAACTCCTTTCACATACGAATTTGACCGTATGCTTTGTGTAAGTTGCATGTCATATATTATTACTCTAACATTTGGTCAAAGTTAGCCTCGAAAAATGCATTAGACCCTGTATGCTTTGTGTAAGTTGCATGTCATATATTATTACTCTAACATTTGTGTAAGTTGCATGTCATATATTATTACTCTAACATTTGGTCAAAGTAATATAGTGGAAGTGGATCTTCTGACGTAGGTATCCCTGCCTTACCCTCCCTTTCGGTCACTTACTGGCGGACCCCATGCTTGCTAGGCCCCGCATGTCAGTTACTCAATGGTTCGGCCACGTCAGGGGATCCTCATCCGTAGTATACTCCCTCTGTTTTTATTTACTCTGAATAAAACGAAGGGAGTGGTGGTATAATAAATGACGCGGGTGGGCGAGGGGGAGGGACGTCGGTTTGCTCTCAACTGCGGTCCCACAAGCGAGCGAAAACGCAAGACGAAGCGCGTTCCATTCGGTGAGCGACGTGGAGGGTCGAGCGTGTCGGGCTGCAACGCGAACGCGACAAGAGCGATGTACAGTCAAAACCGATTGACCGGTCGTCACCGGAACCACTATTCACACCAGAACCTTCGCTGCTCGGCCTATGCCAGCCACTGCCCTAAAACCACACCAAATCTCCAGCCCATTCCCCCACCTTTCGATCCCCTAGCCCGCATCAAGCGTCCCCTAGTTCGCCGGAAAGCCATGGTGCGCCGCAAGATCACTTACTACAAGATGCTGACGCCGGAGAGCCGCGCAGAAATCGCGGCGGCGGTCGGCGCCACAGACCTCCGTTCACAAGCTCGCTTTGCGGCGGGCCAATCCCCGAGTTCTCTGGAGCCAAGCTACGAGGAGGAGGAAGCCGATCCAATGTTCATGGCGGAGGTCGCGGCGCAGAAGGCCCCCGATGGGTATGAGACGGTGGACGTCGACTTCGTGCCGGCGTACGAGTCCCCCATGGTGCAGGCGGACCAGCGGTTGAACATGGCGATACTAAAGGAGGACCGGGAGGCAGAGGCTCAACTCGACGCGGAGCGCGCGCATGCCGCTGCCATCGAGGCTCTCCTGCAGGCGAAACCGGAAGTCGTGGATGTGAACCGGGCGGCGGAGGCTCAACTTGAGGCGGAGCGCGCGGATGCCGCTGCCATCGAGGCCCTCCTGCAGGCGGAACCGGACGTCCTGGACTTGAACCGGGCGGCAGAGGCTCGACTCGACGCAGAGCGCGCGGATGCCACTCTCATCGACGCCCTCCTGCAGGCGGAACCGGACATCCTGGACTTGAACCGGGCGGCGGAGGCTCGACTCGACGCGGAGCGCGCGGATGCCGCTGCCATCGAGGCCCTCCTGCTGGCGGAACCGGACGTCCTCGACTTGAACCGGGCTGTGCTCTCGTCCGTGCAGAGCGCCCGCACACTCCGCTTGAACGAGTAGCTGGAGGCCGAGGACAACCATGGTGCGGAGACACACGTCGGCAGCGACGGCTTGTTCGCGCCGGCAGCCAAAGACGACGAGGCCGTCTCTTTCCGCGAGCAGTGATAGTTTTTCTTTATGTTGTTGTTTTTATGGATCTTTTGCTGTGTAAAAAGATATATTTGTTATGCAAGTCGCCTGACTTGGGTCAGTCTACCATTTCAGGCGGTTGGATGAATATCCTACGTCTCCTAACCCTTCTTTCCTTCTTCCTCACCTCTTCTTCTTCCCCAACAAACCACCGCACGGGCCGTACGGATACTCCCCAACATGCGGTTGGATAAACATACTCTATGAACGAAAATTATGTGTCAGCGATGGGATGGCTGAGTTTGGTTTGTTCACATGCGACAGCACGTGTCAGTGAGGGTGCGTTCCCTTGGTTGGGTTTGCAGCGTGCAGGAGCGACTGTGTGAGGGTGCGGTGCGACCACGACATGCAGGAGCGACCGTGTGAGGGTGCGGTGCGACCGTGACAGCCGTGCGCAAGTGTACCTCCTTCTCATTTTGAAAACTTTAGGCAAGCTTGGCAAAAATGTGTGGCGAAGTTTGGCAATGCAAGGCCTAGACCCAAATAGGATAAGTACGTACGTACTAGGAGTACTAGTGTTAAAAAAGAAAGGCGGGGTTTTCCTTCGCGGGATTTAATCGATACAAATCCTCGTTTCATGTGTCAATTAATGCGTATTTTTTTCTCCAAAGACCAAAGGGCTAACCATCTCACTCCTCATCGCTTGATTAATGCAGCGCCATGCAAACCAACCTTCTCACTTCCGCATGCATGCATGGGATATTAATGTCCTTGGTTGCTAACCCCATCAATTTTGCCTCGATTAGTGTTAGTGGCCCTTTGCAAATTGTAATTTTGATATACTGGCCTTGTGTACAAAAAAATGGAGGTAGTAACTATATTTGACTTCCTTCCCCATTGCGGTGATGTCGACGATATCTTTTTTTTGGTGGTTTGGCGAAGTGCGTTCGACGGAGAACACCATTGAGGGAGACCACGGTAAGTCGTTCGCAAGTGCCGGCTGCAAGCCGAGACAACCGCCTTATTTGCATCCAGGAAGTCCTTTACTAGTACTACTAGGAGTACTAGTGCGGTGAGATGGTTTCTCGAAGAAGTCGATGGAGAAGCGGAGTCAGCGAAGAGTGAAATGATGGTTGCTTCGTCCGTGCTTTTGTGATTTGACGCCTCACTGCTTTGTGATTTGTGATAGAAGGGACAGGGAAGTAGACTCTATGCTCTATACTGTACTACATGCGTCCAAGCATGGGAGAAAGAGGAGAGACGTTGCATTTTTCTATTCCGTCAATCAATCAATCAGGGAGCTTCGGTTCCATCTTTTTGGCTTTGGCAACACCGTCCACAATGGTTCCCACGATGCCAAAAGCTATTTTCACATTTGGCTACACATTGTGGATGCCCTTATCCGTACCACTTGGTTTTGCTCCTGTGTGCTATCTATACAAATCTCAATTATATTGATCTAAAAAATTATAGAATCAAGATTAGTAAAAAGGAGGTGATTTTGCCGCGCGGATGGCGGGGGAGGTTTCTTATTTGAGCAATGCTACATCCACGTAATGGTTTACGTAAAGTTACAAACTGATGTGATGTGGGACTATTTGATTGGATTAAAGGAGAGGATTAGGCCCACCCCACCTGAAAATCGGGGGGCATATATAGATTAGATGGAAAGTATATGTAGCAGCTACGTAGCCCTTTGTAAGTCTAGGATTAGGCTTCTTATTTTCGGAGGATGTTGTCCTGGCGGTTTGCTAACATGCGGTCCCACGTGTCAGTGCTTTACCTAGCCGATCCGCGTCCCACATGAGCAGAACAACGGCAAAAGCAACACATGGTTAAGTTGAAGAAGATGAGGGAGAAGCGGATTCAGCAACGAGTGAAATGATGGTTGCTTCGTCCCTCCAACTTAACTGCGGGAAAGGTGCAGCTTTGTGATTTGACGCCTCATTGCTCATTACTACGCCGGCGCCATGACTGGGGTGCTTCACCCCGGCTGCTCTGCACTGTATTCCGGTATGGCACGTGGACCCGGTAGCTTGATGTCCCACATGTCGGCGAAAGGGACTAGAAGATTTATGAAAGCGAGCGCTCCACTCTTATGACGGAGGTATAGACGACACGACGGCCCAGTGAACTGCCACTTGCACTGTATAGTACTATAGTTTGCTGTTTTGCACGATCCATCGATACAAACCCGATTAAACAGGAAAGGGCGGGATTTTTCCCGCGCGGTAGATGATACTGGCCATACATTTCAAAGGCAATTTTAATGTATGCAAACTGAATAATTATAAGTAACAATATGATATCTAGTAAAACTAAAAACACATATGATTTATTGTGTTAGAGTGTAGTAGTAGTGATGTATTGCATAGTTGTTAGATGTAACATGCGAGAACATGTAGAGATGTAGTTTTGGAGGGCCTACAGAGAGAAAAGCGTAATACGGTCACCGAACTTTAGAATAAGCTGATTACGGTCACTATATACGTTTTGCGGTGATTATACGGTCACTTGCTCACAGTTCAGCATCGGATTGCACTCTGTTGACCGGCCAAATAGTCTGCTGTAACACCCCGGATGTAACTTTCCATATTTGTAACTCCGACTCTTGCCATTTTCGGCTATGTGTTATGATATTCCCTCCGTGGTCGGGTTTTGTCTTTCGTTTTGCATTTTGTTCATGTCATGCATATCATATCATGTCATCATGTGCATTGCCTTTGCATACGTGTTCGTCTCTTACATCCGAGCATTTTCCCCGTTGTCTGTTTTGCAATCCGGCGCACCCCTCTTGTTTTCTTTCGTGAGCGGGTGTCAAACATTCTCGGAATGGACCGAGGCTTGTCAAGTGGCCTTGGTATACCACCGGTAGACCACCGGTCAAGTTTCGTTCCATTTGGAGGTCATTTGGTACTCCAACGGTTAACCGGGTAACCGCAGATGCCATTTGTGTGTTGCAGCAAAACCCCCCTTAAAAACAGCCCAAAACCCACCAAACTCTCTTCCATGCTCTAGGTCGTTCGATCACGATCGTGTGGGCGAAAACCGCACCTCATTTGGACTCTCCTAGCTCCCTCTACCTATATATATGCATCCCCTCCCGTATACATACGCAGATCAAACCCCCTTCTTTCACCTCGCGCCCGGACAAATCCGCCGCTGCCGGACACGTCCACCCGCCACCTCACCTCGGCCAATAGGCCGCTGCCACGTCGCTCCGCCGCCGCCTCCAACCAACCGGAGCCCGCCACCTCATCCCGCGCGCGCCGCCCTCTCTCTCCTCCCCGCGCCGCGGGCCCGCCGCCGCCCAGGGCAGGCCCGCCCGGGCCCGAGCTGCGCCGCCCCTTGGCCGGCTCCTCCAGAGCGTGCGCCGGCCGCCGCGCCGCCGCCCGCCGGCGACCGCGCCCCGGCCACCTTTCTCCGGCGCCCCTCCGTTCTCCCTCGCCGTCGTCCTCCCTCGCTCCGGTGAGCAGCAGCCCCGGCGACTCCATCGGCCCGTGCCCGAGCTCCTCGATCGGATCTGGTCAACGCCAAGGTTGACCCCGAGACCCGAGATATTTTCTAAGTCATTCGATTTTCACATTATATACCCCTGTTCATCATGGCATAACTCTCTGCATATAGCTCCGTTTCATGCGTGTAATATATCGAAATGTTCTTCTCATGATGCTCTTCATTTTGTTCAATTGCACCATATTCATTAGAGGCCATCTTGTTTCCCAAATCTCTGTTGCAAGAGTGCTAGTTGCTGTTATCTACTGGTTCTTAGCAGAACTTGGAGATTTGTTATTTTTGTATCTTTTAATCTGTGCATCTTATGGGCATGAGCTCTACATGTGTTTTGTTGTATGCCATGCTATCTTTCCAGCGGTGTATGCCATGTATTTTTGTGACCTCTGTGGTGACTAGAACAAGCATGCAAACTAGGCTCCGTAATATTTCTGACTTCAGGGACTTGGTGATTTCTCTTAAGTCCTTGTCTGCTGTTATTTTGTTGCCATGTAAACTTGATGCTACAGAGAGATCCATGCATATTTTGGAGATGTTCAGTAAGGATGTTTTGTAGATATTGTTGTAATTGATCCATTCCTGCCTTTGTTTGCAATTATGGAGTGCCATAGCATGACTCAATCTTGCTCTACTTTTGCTATAAAATATTTCTGGCAGATTCTTAACACGATATTCATTTTTGCCAAGCTTATTGTAGTTGATCCATACATGCTATGCTTTTGTTCTTGCCATGGACAGCTTCATAAACTTTCCATCTTGCTGTAGGTATGCTTGTTTTGTTATTAATTGCTTTGTGGTGAGTGCATCAAGTTCACCAAGATGCCTTCATATTATTGTTTCTGCTATGCTCTGTTTTCTGCGGTCTGAAACTTGTTAACGAAACTTGCTATGTTTACATGATTGCCATCATATCTTCTGGTCATTTTTGGCTTATGGTCAGTAAGGAACTTTTGTCATATGCATTTAGTAGAATACTGCCATGCCTTGTTTTGCCATGTTAAGTTCCTGTAGCATGTTGATTTCGTGCTCTGAACATTGCTACCTGATGCTGTTTTCTGCCATGTCCAGTAATTTCACCAAGTCTGTGAACCTGTTATCTTTTGCACTTTTGCCATGCTTGTTTGAGCTTGTTATGTTGTGATCTAGCCGTAGCTCAGTGTTCATCCTTTGTCAAGCATCTTCTGTAGATTACTTTCATATGCCTTGTTAATACGTTGGAGTGCTGTAACATTGTTACTTGTTGCATTTTAAGTGCTATCATGCTGTTAATCGCAGATTCGTGTCATTCTTGTTTTGCTTGCCATTTGCAAACCGTGCATCCGTTTCCGGTGATCTTTATATCGATTTCAACCAAATCATCTCATCTTTCCAGTGGCATGCTTGGTTTGCCAAGTTACTGTCTTGTTCATCATTTTCCTTCCGGAGCACGCATATGCATCGCATATCATACATGTTTTGCATCATGGTGCTTGTGCATTTCTCGTGATTGATTGTGGTTCCATTGCTTGTATTCTTGTCTTGGATAGAGCCGGGAGACGAGTTCGTGAACGAGGAACCTGTTGAGTACGCTTACGAGGATCAAGCTTTCGACAACTCTGAGAACCTTGCAGGCAAGATGACCACCCCTCGAAATCACTTCTATCTTTGCTTTGCTAGTTGTTCGTTCTATTGCCATGCTGCGCTACCTACCACTTGCTATATCATGTCTCCCATATTGCCATGTCAGCCTCTAACCATCGTTTCCTAGCAAACCGTTGTTTGGCTATGTTACCGCTTTTGCTCAGCCTTCTTATACCGTTGCTAGTTGCAGGTGAAGGTGAAGTTGGTTCCATGTTGGAACATGGATATGTTGGGACATCACAATATCTCTTATTTATATTAATGCATCTATATATTTTGGTAAAGGGTGGAAGGCTCGGCCTTATGCCTGGTGTTTTGTTCCACTCTTGCCGCCCTAGTTTCTGTCATACCGGTGTTATGTTCCTTGAGTTTGCGTTCCTTACGCGGTCGGGTGATTGATGGGACCCCCTTGACAGTTCGCCTTGAATAAAACTCCTCCAGCAAGGCCCAACCTTGGTTTTACCATTTGCCACCTAAGCCTTTTTCCTCCGGGTTTTCTAGAGCCCGAGGGTCATCTTTATTTTAAACCCCCGGGCCAGTATTCCTCTGAGTGCTGGTCCAAACTAGAGCCCTTTGCAGTGCCACCTTGGGAAAACTCGAGGATTGGTTTTAGTTGTACGGACTGCTCATCCGGTGTGCCCTGAGAACGAGATATGTGCAGCTCCTATCGGGATTTGTCGGCACATTCGGGCGGCTTTGCTGGTCTTGTTTTACCATTGTCAAAATGTCTTGTAAACCGGGATTCCGAGACTGATCGGGTCTTTCCGGGAGAAGGTTTATCCTTCGTTGACCGTGAGAGCTTATGATGGGCTAAGTTGGGACACCCCTGCAGGGTATTATCTTTCGAAAGCCGTGCCCGCGGTTATGTGGCAGATGGGAATTTGTTAATATCCGGTTGTAGAGAACTTGACACTTGACCTTAATTAAAATGCATCAACCGCGTGTGTAGCCGTGATGGTCTCTTCTCGGCGGAGTCCGGGAAGTGAACACGGTTTCTGGGTTATGTTTGACGTAAGCAGGAGGTTCAGGATCACTTCTTGATCATTGCTAGTTCACGACCGTTCTGTTGCTTCTCTTCTCGCTCTCATTTGCGTATGTTAACCACCATATATGCTTAGTGCTTGCTGCAGCTCCACCTCATTACCTCATCTTTCCTATAAGCTTAAATAGTCTTGATCTCGCGGGTGTGAGATTGCTGAGTCCTCGTGACTCACGGATTCTACCAAAACAGTTGCAGGTGCCGACGATGCCAGTGCAGATGATGGGATCGATCTCAAGTGGGAGTTTGATGAGGAACGTGGTCGTTACTATGTGTCTTTTCCTGATGATCAGTAGTGGAGCCCAGTTGGGACGATCGGGGATCTAGCATTTGGGGTTATCTTATTTTCATTCGGATCTTGACCGTAGTCGGTCTATGTGTGTATTTTGGATGATGTTTGAATTATATTTATGTATTGTGTGAAGTGGCGATTGTAAGCCAACTCTTTATCCCATTCTTGTTCATTACGTCGGATTGTGTGAAGATGACCCTTCTTGCAACAAAACCACAATGCGGTTATGCCTCTAAGTCGTGCCTCGACACGTGGGAGTTATAGTCGCATCATGGGCGTTACATCTGCGTGGCGCCATGTTGACTAGTTAAATTGACCATGTTCCTTGTGGGTCCCACCTGTCAGTTCGCATAGGCAAAAGGTCAGATAAACACAAATTTACGCAGGCGCGACAAGGCTCCAACCCGTGCGCGGGAATCACCTGGTTGTGTATGTGTCTGTCAGGGCCTGATGTGTGCGCATGCACGTGTAGGTTGAGCACTTGAGCGTGAGAGTGTGTGTTGGTCGTGTGGTCTACTGGTGTGTGCATGCATGCGTGCGTGTGTGCGTGTGAGTGTTGCATGCGTGCGTGTGAGTGTTGTGTGCGTGCGTGGCTGCGTGTGTACGTGTGAGTGTTGCGTGCGTGTGTGGGTGCATGTGTTTGTGTGAGTGTTGCGTGGATGCAGTTCGTGTGCATGCGTGCGTGTGTGTATAATCACCACTCTAGCTCCTGTGTGTTAAAACAGACGGCTCAGCATACCAATACAAGGCCACTTGTCCGCTGTGCCCGCGGTCATGACTTCGAACCACCGTCCAAATATATTTTTGTCGTTTGTTTTCATTCTTACTAGCAAGATGCCCGTGCGTTGCATGTAACATCAAGATGCATTTGTATGACTTGTTTATCTTGTGAGAGAAAAGGATGAACGAGGGAAGGCCTTATTTGCAAATGTGGAGAGGTGTGTGGGTACCTTTTTGCAAAATTGCCATAGTTTCTTTCCTATGTGTCAGATATAAATCGGACGACCTATATTGCAGGATGGCAGGCACACCATCATCACCAACTCTGTTTTTTATAAGAGTGTATTTTATGTATTTTATAAGAGTGTAGATGTAGAGTAGATACAAGTCGACAGGTGGGCATGATGGTAGTGAGATAATGTGATGCAACACTAGAGGTGCCATGTGGAGCGTTTAACTGGTCAACTAGTCATGTCATGAGCAAATACAGAGTTGTACGGTGAGCCCGTGATTGTATAATAACCACTAAACGTAAATGGTGACTGTAATGAGTGGATTCTGAAGTCCAATGTACGTATCGTGCTTTCGCTTCAAATACAATGATCGTCATTGCATATATCGCGAGAGAAAGATGAAACATGCGTGAATTTTCTGGGGGCTTACTTTTAGAGGACCTGGAGATAGTTTTGTGTGCATACGTGAAAGGGGCGTACAGGGGGGGTATGCGATGGAGAGAGAGATGCTCTTCGTTTCTCTTTATTATGACTAACTTTGTATATAGTATAAAAATATACAAATTCACAGTGCGGAATAAATATCATTGTGGGCACCGTGCAATGCAAATTAGCGTTCGTACTCCTCCATATAACTTTGTAATGTTGTATATATGTAGAAACTCTAAAATAATTTTTTCGCCACACTTTATTCAAAAGGAATATTGTATGCGAAATAAACATGAAGAGAGGGCTTTTTAGATCAATGGGGTACGTGATGTAACATGTGTGAATGTGTAGTTAATGCATTTGGCGGGGCCTAGAGAGGTATGTGTGTGTATTACGTATTCGAGAGAGGCATGGGGGGCCGACGGGGGGGCGTGGGAGAGATAGCACGAGAAATGAGAGTGGTCTAGAGAGAGAGACGAATATGATGTCACGACAAGATATTCCATTCCCTTGAGTGTGTATATGCAAGGGGGAGGGAATAGAGGCACCAGGAGAAATTTTCTGTGTGTGTGGTGTTTGTGTTGGTATGTGTGGGTGTGATAAGATAATGAGACGTGGGGGCAAAGGGTGTGTCACCGCGTGACGTCCGGTGGGTCGAGGCGAGGCCCTTTTTTTCGGTTCCGTCCTGCGCCACATTGGTCGGCCCGTGACGCATTTAGGAAGACCCATGGATGACTAGTCGTACAAGACAAAGATAGCAGAATTGTGAAGGACTCTGTGTCCACTGACAAAGCCGGCTAGGATTTGTAACCCTAGGTTCTCGGCCTAAGGTAACCCCTTTATCTCTGATATTACTATTCATCCAACCTAACTTTAAGGGGCATCCTACAGAATGCTCTGCTAGAATCATACTCGTTGATTAGGAAGAGAGGTGTGAGACAATGCGTGAGAGACAGGCGTAAAGATAATGTGCGTACATGAGACACATAGGCAGGTCCATGTATATAGAAAGGGTCGATGAGGATTGTGCGTTTGTATGTTTGCGAGAGGAAGAGTGCTTGTGATAAAGGTTAGTGAAAACAGTTGTAAATGGTTACGAGAGGGAGGGAGGGTTATATCTAGAGCATGTGTGCGAGAAAGACACCTCGGGAGAGAGTGTGTGAGCATGTGTGAGTGACCACCGATGGAGAGTGAAACTACACGTAAAAGACTGCTCTACACATTGATTAAAGATATAAATTGTATCCAAATATTAGGATGGGATCATGATATTTGCAATTCGCGTAAGGAGCGGTCATTGATCCATCAGACATCTAGATTCTATCGAATTTGAGCATGTCTATGTTATTATTCGACACAATTGATCCACATAGTTAGTATTTTGAACTCCAGACAATGCATCGCTTTAGCAATCGAATATAAACGTGAGTATAGTTCATGTTGTGTGTGTAAAGCACATTATACATACGAAAGTTACACAATGGACATTATAAATAACTACCTATGAACTAGCATACATTTGAATTCAACTTAAGGTGGTTTAAAAAAATCGAATTCAACATGAAGTCCATTCAATTATTTGAAGTTGATATCATGGCATTTGTAAACCATACCTAAATTATGGGGGCACCAATCTTTGCTCTGATTTTGTACATAATAGCATATGTAGTCGTGTACAAAATAGATTTAAATTTAGCTCCTCCATTCCAAAATAATCGTAGTTATAGGATTTTCAAGTGTCAAAATTTCAAAAAGAAGTGGATAATTTAATGAGGTTTTCAAACATACAAGGTCAAATATAACATTGTCTATTTAGGTCAATCCTCATAGTTCAAGAGTACTCTAAACGTGAATGCTTGTGTTTCAAAATTTCAAACGAAGCGCCAAAAGAGCCTCTACTCGCCCGAAACCGCGTGAGACCAATGTTTGGTAGTACAAGGAAATTACTTTTCTAATAACTCCGACCCGTGAAACCTACCGGCCCGACGTCCAAAGGTCTAAACCGGGGTAGGTTTGTAGCTTCATCTAGATGCCACGCAACCGCATCCGAAAAACATTCATACACAATGCCCGCCTAAGCACACATGCGCGCGGCCGAAATCGCTCCCGCCCACTATTTGGGACACCTGGGATTACCATCCTACCCCCGACCCGCAGTATGTCTGAAATTTAAGAGGGGGGCAAAGTTTGTACTTTCCGCAAATTTCAAACAAGCGCGTCCCATCTTCTCTTCAAAAAAGCCAAAAACAAGCGTGTCCCAGACTGAAACATGGTTCCCCCCCACCCGTCCGATTCCCCATTCGTACTCCGTGGGCGCCAAAACTACCTCTCCACCAGCCGCGAAACCCCGGCGTCCTCCGTCCGCCACCCCATCCCACCCATCAACCGCCGCCCTCCTCCATCACGCCGGAGCCGATACCCCGACGTCGTCGTCCACCGCAACCTCAACTGCAACGCCCTCCACGGCTAGTAGTTGAAGCCAAGGCCGAGCCGTCCGTACCCAAGCCAGTTCAACCATGCCGTCCTGCGCCTCACTGCTGCCGCTCCAACTTCGCCACCCTCCACTGCACCGGAGCTGTTCCTGCTACGCCGTCCTTCGCTGCCTCGGATCTTGTCGTGGAATTGTCACGGCAGATGTCCTCAAGCTAGGACTTAATCATGGATCCATCGCCGCTAGGAAGCTTGAAGGGGTTAACGGGACAAGGAACATGAGGGTTTATACTGGTTCGGCCCCTTACGGTGAAGGTAAAAGCCTACGTCCAGTTGAGGTGGTATTGATTAGGGTTTCGATGACCAGGGAGCTTAACTGCTATGCCCGGCTCTCGATCAGATCTTTCTTGTCCCTAAACCGCTACCGGGTCGTCCCTTTATATAGAGAGGTTGACGCCCAGTGGCTCTCAGAGTCCCGGCCGGCTCATAAAAGTGTCCGGCTCGGACTCTCAACTATTCTTGCCTTACACTACAAGTCTCGCCATACGGCGGTTTATCACTACGGGCCTTAAGCCATCTCCGGGTCTTAAGCCCATCTTTGGCCCACCGTCTTCAGGCTTAGCGCCAGGCGCCAAGTGATGACCCCTATGAGTAACCCGGCCCCTTCTGGCGGGTGACTCTAAGGTTTATATCCTCAACATTAGGCCCCAGATTGATTTGAGCCGGCTCATGTCAATCTTCAATTCTTTCGACATAAAATCTCCGGCTTACAATTGTGTGAAGGCCATAACCCGGCGTGACGTCATCCACTGGACTCCGGGTAATCCGCCGTGACGTCATCTTCCATTAAGTCCATTTTTTACTCCACCAGATCCGCAACGGATCTTATCTTTACTGCCATCCCGAAAATCGAGGCGCCTCTCGGGCGAGATAACCGCGCCGTGGCCTCCTCGTTTCTCGCGCCCACTTATGAGACTGGCCTTTTAAATAGCCCGACCCTCGGGTCTTTCTCATTCTCCCTCTTCTGTCGTCTCCTTCTTCTCACTGCTCCCGTGCTGCTCGAGCTCCGCCACCGCCGCCGCCGCAACAGAGCTCCGCGTCCTCGTTGTCCTTGGCCGCTGCATCACCCTGAACCGTCCAGAGAACCGCAGCGAACCCCTGCATCCGTAAGTTCCTTCCTCCTCGTAGGATAGATCTGCGTTAAGCTCCTGCTTTTCTTCCCGTGTTCTTCACCGTCGTTCGCGAGTTCTTGGTAGTTTTTATTTTTACTGCCTTTCTTGATCTCTATCTGCATAGGACGGCAGCGGTAGTGGTTTCACACCCATTCCAATGTTCATAGATCCCTTTCTACTGCATAGAAATCCCATTTGAACCTGCGAACTTTCTCCTGCGTCTGTTTTAGGTCTAGAAATTTTGTTTTTCAGCCGACCATTTTGATCCAAATTATTTACTGCAATGTGTGAAACCTGTTTTCACCACACTTAGTAAAAAACTGCACTCGTTGAGTCGTGGCGGTTTACATTTCTGGTTTAAAGAAACCACGCGCCGTAGAACCTTCCGGCTCAAAGGAAGCCACGCGCCGTAAAATTTTCCTGCTCACTTACAACAAGGCTGTAGACGATTTGAATTACTCTCAAGCACACCAGCGGCTTAGATAACCCGATGCACTTAGATATATGTCATTAGGCCCCTCCATAAGCCGCCACTTTAAACACTGAACTGTAAATTTCCTCCGGCTTACAATTAAACCGGACATTTTACTTTTATCATAGGCGTCCGACTTTCACCATGCCTCCCAAAGCTCCCATCACATGCAATTGGATGAGGTCCAACGTCACCGATGAGACTTTAACAGATTTCATGAAGTCGGGTTACCTGCCTAAGAAGGACGTCATGTCCTACCGTGCCCCCGACCCATCAGAGGAGAGACCACGGCCAAGGGCCGGGGAGGTGGTCATTTTTGCGGATCACATGAGCCGGCGCTTCGCACCACCCGGCTCAAAGTTCTTTAGAGACGTGCTGAATTTCTTGACCTGCGGCCACAAGACATAGGACCCAATTCTGTGTCCAATATATGCAACTTCCAAGTGTTCTGCGAAGTCTACCTTGGAGAGGAGCCCAGCCTGCTGCTCTTCAGAGAGCTCTTTTACCTGAACCGTCAGAACGAGTGCGCCAACGGGCCAAGCTTGGAACTTGGCGACATCTCCATTCAGCGACGGAGAGACTGCTTTTCCCTTACGCCGAGCCGCCGAGTCACCCAAAGGACTGGAACCAGACGTGGTTCTATTGCCAAGACACGTGGCCGGCTGACGAGAGCCCGCTGCCCGGCTTTCGCCCTTCACGTCTGGAACCAACTCACCCTCTGTCTGACAAGTTAACTCAGGCGGAGCGCCAACCTCTGCTCCCCATCGTCAACAAGATCAAGGCTCTCCTGGGCAATGGTCTCAACGGAATTGATCTGGTCCGGGTCTGGATCTCGTGGCAGGTGATCCCCCTGAGCCGCCGCCCCGGCTTAATGTGTGAATACACAGGCCAGAAAGATGACCCCCAGCGACACAGCCGCAACAATTTTCCTGAAGACGTTGCTGAAGACATGACCAAGGCCCTTTTAAATGAGAGCTTGGCAGACTGCGGGAGGACCGGGTTAGCCCCCTTCTGCAAGACCAACCCAGCCCCAGCAGTAAGCCGCTGATCTAAACATCTTATCTTCTTCTGTAGATAACCTTCATCTGAATCTTTAAGAAATCATCATTGTATTTTTCAGGCTGATGACAAATTCTGGAAAGTCAAATATGACCATGAGGCGGCCAAGAAGGCCAGGAAGGCTAAGAAAGCCGCCAAGAGAGCCGCTCCCCGTAAGAAGGGAAGTAGGCCTACTGCTTCAGAGCTGCTGCAACTAAGCGACAGCTCCGAGTCAGAGGTAACCCCTGAACCTGTAAGCTCTTGTTGTATTTGTTGTTCATTTCTGTCCACCTTATCAATACTGTTCATCAACAGGATGACACCGGAGCAAGTAACCCGGTGGTTGAAGAGGTAATGACACTTTCCTCTGACTCGGAGCCCTTGCCAAGGCTGAAAGTCCGAAGGGTAACCCGGAAAGTAAGATTTTCTCATCCTTTAGCTTATCAAGATCCTCAATTTCTTTTGAAGCAACAGACTCATGAGAGCCGGCGGCACACCCGGACCAACAAGGACGCTGACCTCTCCTCCGGCTTACCCGACGCATCGAGGAAACGCCGAACCGAGGTTATCTCCAACTTGTACCCTTTTCATCCTTTGGCGGGTGTTATACGTTAACTGCTCAATTCTTCTGATTCAAACTATCAGGAAACCTCACCCTCCTCTGGTGACTCGATGCAATCAAGCCTGCCGGCCTTCAAGACCGTACTCGGGTAATGATGATCATCTCTTGTTGTGCTTATCTTTGCTCATACCTTTGTACTAACCTTTTTGTCCTTTCAGTGCCCAGGCAAAGCTCACCAAGAGGGCGAAGAAGAATAAGTCGGTCGAAGAGCCGGACTTGCCTGAACCGGAGGTAGCAGCTCAAGAACCGCCAGCTGCCTCCGCTCCCGAAGCCACCACTCCAACCGACAAGGCAACTGCAGAAGCTTCTGCTAACCCGGAGACCTCCAGCTCGGCTCAGCCAGTCAATGACCCGGACGTGGTAATCACCTGGACGGAGTTTGTTGAGCCCGGGAGACCAACTGCACTGGCCAAGTGCTCCGCCAAGGAGGAGTTGCTACAGCACCGCCGGGTTAATCTGGACCTCACCGACTACGCCAATCCGAACATCGGAGAGATCGTCTCCGGCTATGTCAACCAAGTGCACAAGAGCCGTGATGTAGAGATCGGCATGGTGAACCAGATTCAGCAGAAGTCTGAGGTACTACTCTTCTTTCTTCTTGCTTACTGCATAGTTATCTTGTTATTCTTACCATACTCTAGCCCCCAAGTCTACGACTTATGATAGAATATGTTGTAGACTTAAGTTCCGGCTTACTCGCTTGAACCAGCAATTTGTAAATAGAAACGTTCGATATGCATTAGCCCCCAAGTGCCAAGTGTCTTTGCTTGGAAAGTGCTTGGGACTTTAAAATTGCATAATAACTGTTCATCCTATAACCCGGAAATTATACAAGCTGCTTGCAAGAAGTTTGAAGCTGACATCTCCGATCTGAAGACCCGCCTGAGGACGCAAGAAACTGAGACCCGGAAGGCCAATGCCAAATTTGTGTCCAGTATTGCTACACAAGAAAAGCTGAAGACGGACTTTGACGCTGAACGGAAATCTTGGGCCGAAGAAAAGGCTACTCTGGTGAACCAGGCCGAACAGGCGGAGAAGGCTCTAACAGAGAAGACCGCCGAACTCTCCGGCTTAAAGCGCCAAGTGTCCCAGATGGTTGCCGCAATCTTCGGTAAGTCATTTCACCGGCTTTCATCACGTTTATAATCTTTATATCTCATAACCCATCCTTGTCGGCGGCTTATCTTATTCTGTTAAACAGGTCCCAGAAGCGCCAACCTCAACCAAAGTGTGGTAACCAAGTTGAAAGCTGTGTACACCCTGGTGGAGCAACTCTACACCGGGTCAGAGCGTGCTTTGGCTGTGGTGGCCCTATCCAATGAGGTGCCGACTCACCTGGCGGAAGTTCTTCGCCGGCTCGTCGTTCTTCCTCAACGTGTCCAAGAGCTGTGACGGGCCTCTACAAGAGCCGAAGCCATAGCTGCTCTAAGCCGGGCCAAGGCGTTCCTTCCAGAACTAGACCCGGCGGACATTGCTCTGGGCTACCCCAGTTTGAAGGAAGATGACACCCCCTTCGACCAAAGGGACTTTGCAGCCTGCGTGAAGATCGTACGCCCGGTGGCCACTCTGATTGGCAATGATACGGATCTGACTAAGTACCAGCCGGGTTACGATTCAGAGAATCAGAGGATCCCCACTCCGCGCTATGAAGCCATCAGCTTAGTCCCGCCGACTCGGAAGCACACCTTTGCCCCGGAGATTGACCCGGCCGGGTTAATTGACGAGGAAGCTCAATTTGAAGCTCTGAGCGGCATTGACTGGAAGTCGTCAACTTTCCAGGTCTTGGGAACAGCCGGAGGAGCGGAGAGGGATGAGCCGGAAACTTGAACCCAGCAAGCATCATAACTCTATAGGCGGCTTATTAAACAATGCTTCACCCTTTTGGACTCGATGAGTCTTGTAATAGAGTAGGACCAACACTTTAACATTGCCGTGCCATCGTGCACGCGTTGAATGCTGAATTCCATTGAAGGTGTCTCCTTTATACTTCTCCGGGTCATAATTGATCATTCATTTTCCTTAAGCTCAAATAGTTGCTTTTAACTATCCTGCCTAGAAGACAAATCACAAGTCTCTTAGGCGGCTTACCGCACTGAGAATCATAGTTTTAAACATATAACCCGGAATATGAATCAAAAAAGACTGGTCCTCAATTATGTCCTTGATATACCCGTAATAACACACTTACCGGCCTGCAAGCATACTTCCGGCTTATATAACCCGGGTAATAAGGTTGGTACCTCAATTCCGGTTTACCAGTCGTAATAACACCGATTGTATTCGACTAGTACTATAAATCAAAGTTAAGCCGGCAAAGTGAGACCCGCCGTGCACACTTGAAATAATCAGAAGGACTCGCTATAAATCAAAAGAAGTTAGTGGCTTCCGGTTCGAATACGACCAGAGACCCGTCCCAAAGGGGTTATGCTAGGATTCGAATGCGATCATATAGCCCCCGGTGTGTGTGGCGATGCCAATCAAGAGGGTACCGATAGCTATGTTCTCTTTGGTTCGAATACGACCCATGTTTGAACAGGAAGCCCCCAAATGACCTTAAGAATTGTTTAACGACGCTGATTCGAATACGATCCACGTCGGTTCCCAAAGAGGTTAAACTATGATTCAAATATGATCAAAGAAAACTCCCCAATGAGCTCGGCACTTTGCCAATCAAATGGGTATAGACAGCTATGTTCTCTTTGGTTCGAATACGACCTATGTTTGAACAGGAAGCCCCCAAGTGACTATATTGTGTATGGCTAGATTCGAATACGATCATAAGCCGGAACCTCCTTCAAGTTATCACATGACCTTGTAATGAAAACAACACATTCCTCTTTGGAGGAGAAAAAAGGACAGAGGTCCTGCTTTATTGCTTATCATAATATATACATGGCTTAGAGAAATATGTACATTATGAGAGCCGGTGGCTCAAGTGTAATAAGGCCGAAGCTGAGCAATGTTCCACGGCCGACGGGTCTCTTCCTCCGACTTACGTGAATCTTTGTGCTCCCGAACGTCAATGAGGTAATATCACCCGTTGTGCAAATTCTTGCTGACCATAAAGGGCCCTTCCCAAGGCGGGGATAGCTTATGCACATCTGTTTGATCTTGGATGAGCCGGAGCACGAGATCGCCTTCCTGGAAGACCCGGGATTTAACCCGGCGACTATGATAACGGCGCAGGTCCTGTTGGTAAATCGCTGAGCGAGCTGCTGCCACATCACGTTGTTCGTCCAACAAGTCAAGAGCATCTTGGCGCGCCTGTTCATTATCCACCTCAACATAAGCCGCCACTCGAGGCGAATCATGACGGATGTCACTGGGGAGGACTGCTTCCGCTCCATAAACCATGAAGAAGGCGTGAAACCTGTAGACCTGTTAGGAGTAGTGTTGATGCTCCACAACACGGAGGGTAACTCCTCCACCCAACAACCCGACGTCCGTTGTAAAGGGACCAAAAGCCAGGGTTTGATGCTTTTCAGAATCTCCTGATTAGCCCTCTCAGCTTGACCATTGGACTGAGGGTGAGCCACTAATGAAATATCAAGTCTAATATGCTCTCGTTGACAAAACTCCTCCATGGCGCCTTTGGATAAATAGGTACCATTGTCAGTTATAATGTTGTGTGGAAAGCCAAAGCGAAAGATCACCTTTTTCATAAACTGAACTGCCGTGGCTGCATCACACTTGCTAACTGGCTCCGCTTCAACCCACTTGGTAAATTTGTCAACTGCCACCAATAGGTGGGTCTTCTTATCCTTGGACCTTTTAAAAGGCCCAACCATATCAAGCCCCCAGACCGCAAAGGGCCAAGTAATTGGGATCATCCTCAGCTCCTGAGCCGGCACATGAGCCCGTCGCGAGAACCTTTGGCAACCATCACATTTACTGACCAAGTCCTCCACATCGGCATGAGCCGTCAGCCAATAAAAACCATGACGAAAAGCCTTGGCCACAAGATACTTTGAGCCGGCGTGATGGCCACAATCCCCTTCATGAATCTCACGCAAGATCTCTTGACCTTCCTCAGGGGAGACACAACGCTGGAACGCTCCCGTAACACTACGGCGATGCAACTCACCATTGATAACAATCATTGACTTAGACCGTCGGGTTATTTGTCTGGCCAAAGTTTCATCCTCAGGCAAATCTCCCCGGGTCATGTAAGCCAGATAGGGCATTGTCCGGTCCGGTATGATGTGGAGAGCCGCCACCAGTCGTGCCTCCGGGTCAGGGACAGCCAAGTCTTCCTCTGTAGGCAATTTAACAGAAGGGTTATGCAGGACGTCCAGGAAAATATTAGGCGGCACCGGTTTTCGCTGAGAGCCCAGCCGGCTTAAAGCATCAGCCGCCTCGTTCTTCCTGCGATCGATGTGCTCTACTTGGTAACCCTGAAAGTGCCCAGCAATGGCATCAACTTCGCGGCGATAAGCCGCCATGAGAGGGTCCTTGGAGTCCCACTTTCCTGATACTTGTTGAGCCACCAAGTCTGAGTCGCCGAAGCACCTAACCCGGCTCAAGCTCATCTCCTTAGCCATCCGAAGACCGTGGAGCAAGGCCTCGTACACAGCTGCGTTGTTGGTACAAGGAAACATCAATTGTAGCACATAATGGAACTTATCACCCTTAGGGGAAGCCAATACGACTCCAGCCCCCGAGCCCTCCAACTGCCTGGACCCATCAAAGTGAATAGTCCAATATGTGTTATCCGGCTTTTGTTCGGGCACTTGTAGCTCTGTCCAATCATTGATGAAATCCACCAAAGCCTGAGATTTAACAGCAGTGCGTGGCACATACTTCAGACCATGAGGTCCGAGCTCTATAGTCCACTTAGCCACTCTCCCTGTGGCCTCCCTGTTCTGAATGATATCTCCAAGGGGGGCAGAACTGACCACAGTGATGGGGTGACCCTGGAAATAATGCTTAAGCTTCCGGCTTGCCATGAACACACCATAAACAAGTTTCTGCCAATGCGGATACCGCTGCTTGGACTCAATGAGTACTTCGCTGACATAATAAACCGGCCTCTGAACCGGATGCTCCTTACCCTTTTGCTTGCGCTCCACCACCACGGCCACACTGACGGCTCGGGTGTTAGCAGCCACATACAGCAATAAAGGCTCCTTGTCAACCGGAGCAGCAAGGACTGGGGGCTCGGCCAGCTGTCTCTTCAAATCCTCAAAAGCAGTATTAGCTGCATCATTCCAGACAAAGTCATCAGTTTTCTTCATCAACTGATACAACGGCATGGCCTTCTCACCCAAACGGCTTATGAACCGGCTTAAAGCGGCGATACGACCCGCCAAGCGCCGGACGTCGTTTATACACGCCGGCTTAGCCAGGGAGGTGATGGCCTTGATCTTCTCCGGGTTAGCTTCAATGCCTCTGTTAGAAACCAAGAAACCCAAGAGCTTGCCTGCAGGAACACCAAAAACACATTTGGCCGGGTTAAGCATCATCTTGTAGACCCGGACATTATCAAAGGTTTCCCTCAGATCATCTATCAAGGTTTCCTCCTTCCTGGATTTAACCACAATATCATCCACATAAGCATGAACATTGCGCCCAATCTGGTTATGAAGACAGTTCTGCACGCAACGCTGATAAGTCGCCTATGCACTCTTGAGTCCAAAGGGCATAGACACATAGCAGAAGGCTCCAAAGGGAGTGATGAACGCCGTCTTCTCCTGGTCCTTAACTGCCATTTTAATCTGATGATATCCAGAATAAGCATCCAAGAAACTTAGGCGCTCACAACCCGCCGTAGCATCAATGATTTGATCAATACGGGGAAGGGCGAAAGGATCAGCCGGACACGCCTTGTTCAAGTCCGTGTAGTCCACACACATCCGCCAGGTGCCGTTCTTCTTGAGTACGAGCACCGGGTTAGCTAACCATTCTAGGTGAAAGACTTCAACGATAAACCCGGCCGCCAAGAGCCGGGCCACCTCTTCACCAATAGCTTTCCGCCTCTCTTCATTAAACCGCCGAAGGAACTGCCTGACCGGCTTAAATATCGTATCAACATTGAGAGTGTGCTCGGCGAGTTCTCTAGGTACACCTGGCATGTCAGACGGCTTCCATGCAAAAATGTCCCTATTCTCACGAATGAACTCGATGAGCGCGCTTTCCTATTTTGGATCCAGATTGGCACTGATGCTAAACTGCTGAGATGAATCTCCTGGAACGAAATCAACAAGTTTAGTCTCATCAGCCGACTTAAATTTCATTGCCGGCTCATGCTCCGTAGTCGGCTTTTTCAGAGAGGTCATATCTGTCGGGTCAATGTTGTCTTTGTAAAACTTCAACTCCTCTGTTGCGCAAACAGATTCTGCATAAGCTGCATCGCCTTCCTCACACTCCAGGGCCACCTTCCGGCTACCATGAACCGTAATGGTCCCATTATGACCCGGCATCTTGAGCTGTAAATACACGTAACACGGCCGTGCCATGAACTTGGCGTAAGCCGGCCGCCCAAATATGGCATGGTACGGACTTCTTATCTTGACCACCTCAAAGGTCAATTTTTCCACCCTGTAGTTGTGCTCATCTCCAAAGGCCACTTCCAACTCGATCTTGCCGACTGGATAAGCTGACTTACCAGGTACCACACCATGGAAAATAGTGTTTGACTGGCTGAGGTTCTTATCAATCAACCCCATACGACGGAACGTCTCATAATAGAGGATGTTGATGCTGCTGCCTCCATCCATGAGCACCTTAGTGAACTTATATCCTCCCACCTGAGGAGCCACCACCAAGGCCAAGTGACCCGGATTATCCACCCGGGGAGGGTGATCCTCCCTACTCCACACTATAGGATGCTCAGACCACCGCAAGTAGCGTGGAACCGCCGGCTCAACAGCATTCACAGCCCTCTTATGAAGCTTCTGATCTCGCTTACACAGACTGGTGGTAAACACATGATATTGTCCATCGCTAAGCTGCTTTGGATTGGTCTGATAACCCCCGTGCTGCTGTTGATGACCCTGGCTAGACTGCTGATTAAAGCCCCCTTGACCGTTCTGAGGATTAGAATTTGAGCCGCCGCCCGGGCCATGAAAGCCGCCGGCGCCTGAGCCACCGCCCGGGCCATTGTTGCCGTTAAAGGCGTTGGAATTCTTAAAGGCCTTCATGATTGCACAATCCTTCCATAGATGAGTAGCTGGCTTCTCTCTAGAGCCATGCCTTGGACAAGGCTCATTCAACAGCTGCTCCAGCGTCGGGCCTGACCCGCCGGCTCGGGGAGGGGGCCTCCCCTTGCGTCGCTGGTTATTACCCTGTGAGCTGGCGTTGGCTACGAATTCTAGGCTACCATCGGCCTTGCGCTTGCCACCTCCTTGGTTCCCCGGGTTATGCTGAGGACCCTTGCCATTGCCGTTCTTCTTTCCCTTCCCTGTCCTTTCATCATCTGAAGGGGGGTCCTTGGTACTATCAGAATCGGCATACTTGACGAGAGCCGCCAGCAGTGTACCCATATCACTGCAGTCGCGCTTAAGCCGCCCGAGTTTCATCTTCGGGGGCACGGAACGACAATTCTGTTCCAACATTAAGTCAGCAGAGCCAGCATCCATCTTATCAGAGGAATGTATTATCTCCTTAACCCGGCGAACCCAATGTGTCGTAGACTCACCCTCCTGCTGCTTACAGTTAGTCAAATCCACAATTGACATAGACTGCCTACAGGTATCCTTGAAGTTTTGGATGAACCGGGCTTTCAGCTCAGCCCAAGACCCGATGGAATTCGGTGGTAGCCCTTTCAACCAAGTGCAGGCAGTCCCATCTAACATCATGGTGAAGTACTTGGCCATTGCCGCTTCACTGACTTCCAGCAATTCCATGGCCATCTCGTAACTCTCGATCCAGGCTGCGGGTTGTAAGTCAGCCGTGTAATTAGGCACCTTCCTAGGGCCTTTGAAGTCCTTGGGTAGACGTTCATTGCGGAGAGCTGACACTAAGCAAGGGACACCTCCGGTCCTGGTAGGGATACCCACGTCGACGGAAGTCGTCCGATATGCATTAGCCCCCAAGTGCCAAGTGTCTTTGCTTGGAAAGTGCTTGGGACTTTAAAATTGCATAATAACTGTTCATCCTATAAACCGGAAATTATACAGGCTGCTTGCAAGAAGTTTGAAGCTGACATCTCCGATCTGAAGACCCGCCTGAGGACGCAAGAAACTGAGACCCGGAAGGCCAATGCCAAATTTGTGTCCAGTATTGCTGCGCAAGAAAAGCTGAAGACGGACTTTGACGCTGAACGGAAAGCTTGGGCCGAAGAAAAGGCTACTCTGGTGAACCGGGCCGAATAGGCGGAGAAGGCTCTGACAGAGAAGACCGCCGAACTCCCAGCTTAAAGCGCCAAGTGTCCCAGATGGTTGCCGCAATCTTCGGTAAGTCATTTCACCGGCTTTCATCACGTTTATAATCTTTATATCTCATAACTCATCCTTGTCGGTGGCTTATCTTATTCTGTTAAAAAGGTCCCAGAAGCGCCAACCTCAACCAAAGTGTGGTAACCAAGTTGAAAGCCGTGTACACCCTGGTGGAGCAACTCTACACCGGGTCACAGCGTGCTTTGGCTGTGGTGGCCCTATCCAATGAGGTGCCGACTCACCTGGCGGAAGTTCTTCGCCGGCTCGTCGTTCTTCCTCAACGTGTCCAAGAGCTGCGACGGGCCTCTACAAGATCCAGAGCCATAGCTGCTCTGAGCCGGGCCAAGGCGTTCCTTCCAGAACTAGACCCGGCGGACATCGCTCTGGGCTACCCCAGTTTGAAGGAAGACGGCACCCCCTTCGACCAAAGGGACTTTGCAGCCTGCGTGAAGATCGTACGCCCGGCGGCCACTCTGATTGGCACTGATACGGATCTGACTAAGTACCAGCCGGGTTACGATTCAGAGAATCAGAGGATCCCCACTCCGCGCTATGAAGCCATCAGCTTAGTCCCGCCGACTCGGAAGCACACCTTTGCCCCGGAGATTGACCCGGCTGGGTTAATTGACGAGGAAGCTCAATTTGAAGCTCTGAGCGGCATTGACTAGAAGTCGTCAACTTTCCAGGTCTTGGGAACAGCCGGAGGAGCGGAGAGGGATGAGCCGGAAACTTCAACCCAGCAAGCATCATAACTCTGTAGGCGGCTTCTTAAACAATGCTTCACCCTTTTGGACTCGATGAGTCTTGTAATAGAGTAGGACCAACACTTTAACATTGCCGTGCCATCGTGCACGCGTTGAATGCTGAATTCCATTGAAGGTGTCTCCTTTATACTTCTCCGGGTCATAATTGATCATTCATTTTCCTTAAGCTCAAATAGTTGCTTTTAACTATCCTGCCTAGAAGGACAAATCACAAGTCTCTTAGGCGGCTTACCGCACTGAGAATCATAGTTTTAAACATATAACCCGGAATATGAATCAAAAAAGACTGGTCCTCAATTATGTCCTTGATATACCCGTAATAACACACTTACCGGCCTGCAAGCACACTTCCGGCTTATATAACCCGGGTAATAAGGTTGGTACCTCAATTCCGGTTTACCAGTCGTAAAAACACCGATTGTATTCGACTAGTACTATAAATCAAAGTTAAGCCGGCAAAGTGAGACCCGCCGTGCACACTTGAAATAATCAGAAGGACTCGCTATAAATCAGAAGAACTTAGGGGCTTCCGGTTCGAATACGACCAGAGACCCGTCCCAAAGGGGTTATGCTAGGATTCGAATGCGATCATATAGCCCCCAGTGGGTGTGGTGATGCCAATCAAGAGGGTACCGACAGCTATGTTCTCTTTGGTTCGAATACGACCCATGTTTGAACAGGAAGCCCCCAAATGACCTTAAGAATTGTTTAACGACGCTGATTCGAATACGATCCACGTCGGTTCCCAAAGAGGTTAAACTATGATTCAAATATGATCAAAGAAAACTCCCCAATGAGCTCGGCACTTTGCCAATCAAATGGGTATCGACAACTATGTTCTCTTTGGTTCGAATACGACCTATGTTTGAACAGGAAGCCCCCAAGTGACTATATTGTGTATGGCTAGATTCGAATACGATCATAAGCCGGATCCTCCTTCAAGTTATCACATGACCTTGTAATGAAAACAACACATTCATCTTTGGAGGAGAAAAAAGGACAGAGGTCCTGCTTTATTGCTTATCATAATATATACATGGCTTAGAGAAATATGTACATTATGAGAACGGTGGCTCAAGTGTAATAAGGCCGAAGCTGAGCTATGTTCCACGGCCGACGGGTCTCTTCCTCCGACTTACATGAATCTTTGTGCTCCCGAATGTCAACGAGGTAATATGACCCGTTGTGCAAATTCTTGCTGACCACAAAGGGCCCTTCCCAAGGCGGGGATAGCTTATGCGCATCTGTTTGATCTTGGATGAGCCGGAGCACCAGATCGCCTTCCTGGAAGACCCGGGATTTAACCCGGCGACTATGATAACGGCGCAGGTCCTGTTGGTAAATCGCTGAGCGAGCTGCTGCCACATCACGTTGTTCGTCCAACAAGTCAAGAGCATCTTGGCGCGCCTGTTCATTATCCACCTCAACATAAGCCGCCACTCGAGGCGAATCATGACGGATGTCACTGGGGAGGACTGCTTCCGCTCCATAAACCATGAAGAAAGGCGTGAAACCTGTAGACCTGTTAGGAGTAGTGTTGATGCTCCACAACACGGAGGGTAACTCCTCCACCCAACAACCCGGCGTCCGTTGTAAAGGGACCAAAAGCCAGGGTTTGATGCTTTTCAGAATCTCCTGATTAGCCCTCTCAGCTTGACCATTGGACTGAGGGTGAGCCACTAATGAAATATCAAGTCTAATATGCTCTCGTTGACAAAACACCTCCATGGCGCCTTTGGATAAATTGGTACCATTGTCAGTTATAATGTTGTGTGGAAAGCCAAAGCGAAAGATCGCCTTTTTCATAAACTGAACTGCCGTGGCTGCATCACACTTGCTAACTGGCTCCGCTTCAACCCACTTGGTAAATTTGTCAACTGCCACCAAGAGGTGGGTCTTCTTATCCTTGGACCTTTTAAAAGGCCCATCAAGCCCCCAGACCGCAAAGGGCCAAGTAATTGGGATCATCCTCAGCTCCTGAGCCGGCACATGAGCCCGTCACGAGAACCTTTGGCAACCATCACATTTACTGACCAAGTCCTCCGCATCAGTATGAGCCGTCAGCCAATAAAAACCATGACGAAAAGCCTTGGCCACAAGAGACTTTGAGCCGGCGTGATGGCCACAATCCCCTTCATGAATCTCACGCAAGATCTCTTGACCTTCCTCAGGGGAGACACAACGCTGGAACGCTCCCGTAACACTGCGGCGATGCAACTCACCATTGATAACAATCATTGACTTAGACCGCCGGGTTATTTGTCTGGCCAAAGTTTCATCCTCAGGCAAATCTCCCCGGGTCATGTAAGCCAGATAGGGCATTGTCCGGTCCGGTATGATGTGGAGAGCCGCCACCAGTCGTGCCTCCGTGTCAGGGACAGCCAAGTCTTCCTCTGTAGGCAATTTAACAGAAGGGTTATGCAGGACGTCCAGGAAAATTCTAGGCGGCACCGGTTTTCGCTGAGAGCCCAGCCGGCTTAAAGCATCAGCCGCCTCGTTCTTCCTGCGATCGATGTACTCTACTTGGTAACCCTGAAAGTGCCCAACAATGGCATCAACTTCGCGGCGATAAGCCGCCATGAGAGGGTCCTTGGAGTCCCACTTTCCTGATACTTGTTGAGCCACCAAGTCTGAGTCGCCGAAGCACCTTACACGGCTCAAGCTCATCTCCTTAGCCATCCGAAGACCGTGGAGCAAGGCCTCGTACTCAGTTGCGTTGTTGGTACAAGGAAACATCAATTGTAGCACATAATGGAACTTATCACCCTTAGGGGAAGCCAATACGACTCCAGCCCCCGAGCCCTCCAACTGCCTGGACCCATCAAAGTGAATAGTCCAATATGTGTTATCCGGCTTTTGTTCGGGCACTTGTAGCTCTGTCCAATCATTGATGAAATCCACCAAAGCCTGAGATTTAACAGCAGTGCGTGGCACATACTTCAGACCATGAGGTCCGAGCTCTATAGCCCACTTAGCCACTCTCCCTGTGGCCTCCCTATTCTGAATGATATCTCCAAGGGGGGCAGAACTGACCACAGTGATGGGGTGACCCTGGAAATAATGCTTAAGCTTCCGGCTTGCCATGAACACACCATAAACAAGTTTCTGCCAATGCGGATACCGCTGCTTGGACAAAATGAGTACTTCGCTGACATAATAAACCGGCCTCTGAACCGGATGCTCCTTACCCTCTTCCTTGCGCTCCACCACCACGGCCACACTGACGGCTCGGGTGTTAGCAGCCACATACAGCAATAAAGGCTCCTTGTCAACCGGAGCAGCAAGGACTGGGGGCTCGGCCAGCTGTCTCTTCAAATCCTCAAAAGCAGTATTAGCTGCATCATTCCAGACAAAGTCATCAGTTTTCTTCATCAACTGATACAACGGCATGGCCTTCTCACCCAAACGGCTTATGAACCGGCTTAAAGCGGCGATACGACCCGCCAAGCGCCGGACGTCGTTTATACACGCCGGCTTAGCCAGGGAGGTGATGGCCTTGATCTTCTCCGGGTTAGCTTCAATGCCTCTGTTAGAAACCAAGAAACCCAAGAGCTTGCCTGCAGGAACACCAAAAACACATTTGGCCGGGTTAAGCATCATCTTGTAGACCCGGACATTATCAAAGGTTTCCCTCAGATCATCTATCAAGGTTTCCTCCTTCCTGGATTTAACCACAATATCATCCACATAAGCATGAACATTGCGCCCAATCTGGTTATGAAGACAGTTCTGCACGCAACGCTGATAAGTCGCCTATGCACTCTTGAGTCCAAAGGGCATAGACACATAGCAGAAGGCTCCAAAGGGAGTGATGAACGCCGTCTTCTCCTGGTCCTTAACTGCCATTTTAATCTGATGATATCCAGAATAAGCATCCAAGAAACTTAGGCGCTCACAACCCGCCGTAGCATCAATGATTTGATCAATACGGGGAAGGGCGAAAGGATCAGCCGGACACGCCTTGTTCAAGTCCGTGTAGTCCACACACATCCGCCAGGTGCCGTTCTTCTTGAGTACGAGCACCGGGTTAGCTAACCATTCTGGGTGAAAGACTTCAACGATAAACCCGGCCGCCAAGAGCCGGGCCACCTCTTCACCAATAGCTTTCCGCCTCTCTTCATTAAACCGCCGAAGGAACTGCCTGACCGGCTTAAATATCGTATCAACATTGAGAGTGTGCTCGGCGAGTTCTCTAGGTACACCTGGCATGTCAGACGGCTTCCATGCAAAAATGTCCCTATTCTCACGAATGAACTCGATGAGCGCGCTTTCCTATTTTGGATCCAGATTGGCACTGATGCTAAACTGCTGAGATGAATCTCCTGGAACGAAATCAACAAGTTTAGTCTCATCAGCCGACTTAAATTTCATTGCCGGCTCATGCTCCGTAGTCGGCTTTTTCAGAGAGGTCATATCTGTCGGGTCAATGTTGTCTTTGTAAAACTTCAACTCCTCTGTTGCGCAAACAGATTCTGCATAAGCTGCATCGCCTTCCTCACACTCCAGGGCCACCTTCCGGCTGCCGTGAACCGTAATGGTCCCATTATGACCCGGCATCTTGAGCTGTAAATACACGTAACACGGCCGTGCCATGAACTTGGCGTAAGCCGGCCGCCCAAATATGGCATGGTACGGACTTCTTATCTTGACCACCTCAAAGGTCAATTTTTCCACCCTGTAGTGGAATTGTCACGGCAGATGTCCTCAAGCTAGGACTTAGTCGTGGAGCCATCAGCGCTAGGAAGTTTGAAGGGGTTAACGGGACAAGGAACATGAGGGTTTATACTGGTTCGGCCCCTTACGGTGAAGGTAAAAGCCTACGTCCAGTTGAGGTGGTATTGATTAGGGTTTCGATGACCAGGGAGCTTAACTGCTATGCCCGGCTCTCGATCAGATCTTTCTTGTCCCTAAACCGCTGCCGGGTCGTCCCTTTATATAGAGAGGTTGACGCCCAGCGGCTCTCAGAGTCCCGGCCGGCTCATAAAAGTGTCCGGCTCGGACTCTCAACTATTCTTGCCTTACACTACAAGTCTCGCCATACGGCGGTTTATCACTACGGGCCTTAAGCCATCTCCGGGTCTTAAGCCCATCTTTGGCCCACCGTCTTCAGGCTTAGCGTCAGGCGCCAAGTGATGACCCTTATGAGTAACCCGGCCCATTCTGGCGGGTGACTCTAAGGTTTACATCCTCAACATTAGGCCCCAGATTGATTTGAGCCGGCTCATGTCAATCTTCAATTCTTTCGACATAAAATCTCCGGCTTACAATTGTGTGAAGGCCATAACCCGGCGTGACGTCATCCTCTGGACTCCGGGTAATCCGCCGTGACGTCATCTTCCATTAAGTCCATTTTTTACTCCACCAGATCCGCAACGGATCTTATCTTTACTGCCATCCCGAAAATCGAGGCGCCTCTCGGGCGAGATAACCGCGCCGTGGCCTCCTCGTTTCTCGCGCCCACTTATGAGACTGGCCTTTTAAATAGCCCGACCCTCGGGTCTTTCTCATTCTCCCTCTTCTGTCGTCTCCTTCTTCTCACTGCTCCCGTGCTGCTCGAGCTCCGCCACCGCCGCCGCCGCAACAGAGCTCCGCGTCCTCGTTGTCCTTGGCCGCTGCATCACCCTGAACCGTCCAGAGAACCGCAGCGAACCCCTGCATCCGTAAGTTCCTTCCTCCTCGTAGGATAGATCTGCGTTAAGCTCCTGCTTTTCTTCCCGTGTTCTTCACCGTCGTTCGCGAGTTCTTGGTAGTTTTTATTTTTACTGCCTTTCTTGATCTCTATCTGCATAGGACGGCAGCGGTAGTGGTTTCACACCCATTCCAATGTTCATAGATCCCTTTCTACTGCATAGAAATCCCATTTGAACCTGCGAACTTTCTCCTGCGTCTGTTTTAGGTCTAGAAATTTTGTTTTTCAGCCGACCATTTTGATCCAAATTATTTACTGCAATGTGTGAAACCTATTTTCACCACACTTAGTAAAAAACTGCACTCGTTGAGTCATGGCGGTTTACATTTCCGGTTTAAAGAAACCACGCGCCGTAGAACCTTCCGGCTCAAAGGAAGCCATGCGCCGTAAAATTTTCCGGCTCACTTACAACAAGGCTGTAGACGATTTGAATTACTCTCAAGCACACCAGCGGCTTAGATAACCCGATGCACTTAGATATATGTCATTAGGCCCCTCCGTAAGCCGCCACTTTAAACACTGAACTTTAAATTTCCTCCGGCTTACAATTAAACCAGACAGTTTACTTTTATCATAGGCGTCCGACTTTCACCATGCCTCCCAAAGCTCCCAAAGCTCCCATCACATGCAATTGGATGAGGTCCAACGTCACCGATGAGACTTTAACAGATTTCATGAAGTCGGGTTACCTGCCTAAGAAGGACGTCATGTCCTACCGTGCCCCCGACCCATCAGAGGAGAGACCACAGCCAAGGGACGGGGAGGTGGTCATTTTTGCGGATCACATGAGCCGGGGCTTCGCACCGCCCGGCTCAAAGTTCTTTAGAGACGTGCTGAATTTCTTTGACCTGCGGCCACAAGACATAGGACCCAATTCTGTGTCCAATATATGCAACTTCCAAGTGTTCTGCGAAGTCTACCTTGTAGAGGAGCCCAGCCTGCTGCTCTTCAGAGAGCTCTTTTACCTGAACCGTCAGAACGAGTGCGCCAACGGGCCAAGCTTGGAACTTGGCGGCATCTCCAGTCAGCGACGGGGAGACTGCCTTTTCCCTTACGCCGAGCCGCCGAGTCACCCAAAGGACTGGAACCAGACGTGGTTCTATTGCCAAGACACGTCGCCGGCTGACGAGAGCCTGCTGCCCGGCTTTCGCCCTTCACATCTGGAACCAACTCACCCTCTGTCTGACAAGTTAACTCAGGCGGAGCGCCAACCTCTGCTCCCCACCATCAACAAGATCAAGGCTCTCCTGGGCAATGGTCTCAACGGACTTGATCTGGTCCGGGTCTGGATGTCGTGGCGGGTGATTCCCCTGAGGCGCCGCCCCGGCTTAATGTGTGAGTACACAGGCCGGAAAGATGACCCCCTGCGACACAGCCGCAACAATCTTCCTGAAGGCGTTGCTGAAGACATGACCATGGCCCTTTTAAATGAGAGCTTGGCAGACTGCGGGAGGACCGGGTTAGCCCCCTTCTGCAAGACCAACCCAGCCCCAGCAGTAAGCCGCTGATCTGAACATCTTATCTTCTTCTGTAGATAACCTTCATTTGAATCTTTAAGAAATCATCATTGTATTTTTCAGGCTGATGACAAATTCTGGAAGGTCAAATATGACCATGAGGCGGCCAAGAAGGCCAGGAAGGCTAAGAAAGCCGCCAAGAGAGCCGCTCCCCGTAAGAAGGGAAGTAGGCCTACTGCTTCAGAGCTGCTGCAACTAAGCGACAGCTCCGAGTCAGAGGTAACCCCTGAACCTGTAAGCTCTTGTTGTATTTGTTGTTCATTTCTGTCCACCTTATCAATACTGTTCATCGACAGGATGACACCGGAGCAAGTAACCCGGTGGTTGAAGAGGTAATGACACTTTCCTCCGACTCGGAGCCCCTGCCAAGGCTGAAAGTCCGAAGGGTAACCCAGAAAGTAAGATTTTCTCATCCTTTAGCTTATCAAGATCCTCAATTTCTTTTGAAGCAACGGACTCATGAGAGCCAGCGGCACACCCGGACCAACAAGGACGCTGACCTCTCCTCCGGCTTACCCGACGCATCGAGGAAACGCCGAACCGAGGTTATCTCCAACTTGTACCCTTTTCATCCTTTGGCGGGTGTTATACGTCAACCGCTCAATTCTTCTGATTCAAACTATCAGGAAACCTCACCCTCCTCTGGTGACTCGATGCAATCAAGCCTGCCGGCCTTCAAGACCGTACCCGGGTAATGATGATCATCTCTTGTTGTGCTTATCTTTGCTCATACCTTTGTACTAACCTTTTTGTCCTTTCAGTGCCCAGGCAAAGCTCACCAAGAGGGCGAAGAAGAATAAGTCGGTCGAAGAGCCGGACTTGCCTGAACCGGAGGTAGCAGCTCAAGAACCGCCAGCTGCCTCCGCTCCTGAAGCCACCGCTCCAACTGACAAGGCAACTGCAGAAGCTTCTGCTAACCCGGAGACCTCCAGCTCGGCTCAGCCGGTCAATGACCCGGACGTGGTAATCACCCGGACGGAGTTTGTTGAGCCGGAGACCAACTGCACTGGCCAAGTGCTCCGCCAAGGAGGAGTTGCTACAGCACCGCCGGGTTAATCTGGACCTCACCGACTACGCCAATCTGAACATCGGAGAGATCGTCTCCGGCTATGTCCACCAAGTGCACAAGAGCCGTGATGTAGAGATCGGCATGGTGAACCAGATTCAGCAGAAGTCTGAGGTACTACTCTTCTTTCTTCTTGCTTACTGCATAGTTATCTTGTTATTCTTACCATACTCTAGCCCCCAAGTCTACGACTTATGATAGAATATGTTGTAGACTTAAGTTCCAGCTTACTCGCTTGAACCGGCAATTTGTAAATAGAAACGTTCGATATGCATTAGCCCCCAAGTGCCAAGTGTCTTTTCTTGGAAAGTGCTTGGGACTTTAAAATTGCATAATAACTGTTCATCCTATAACCCGGAAATTATACAGGCTGCTTGCAAGAAGTTTGAAGCTGACATCTCCGATCTGAAGACCCGCCTGAGGACGCAAGAAACTGAGACCCGGAAGGCCAATGCCAAATTTGTGTCCAGTATTGCTGCGCAAGAAAAGCTGAAGACGGACTTTGACGCTGAACGGAAAGCTTGGGCCGAACAGGCGGAGAAGGCTCTGACAGAGAAGACCGCCGAACTCTCCGGCTTAAAGCGCCAAGTGTCCCAGATGGTTGCCGCAATCTTCGGTAAGTCATTTCACCGGCTTTCATCACGTTTATAATCTTTATATCTCATAACTCATCCTTGTCGGCAGCTTATCTTATTCTGTTAAACAGGTCCCAGAAGCGCCAACCTCAACCAAAGTGTGGTAACCAAGTTGAAAGCCGTGTACACCCTGGTGGAGCAACTCTACACCGGGTCACAGCGTGCTTTGGCTGTGGTGGCCCTATCCAATGAGGTGCCGACTCGCCTGGCGGAAGTTCTTCGCCGGCTCGTCGTTCTTCCTCAACGTGTCCAAGAGCTGCGACGGGCCTCTGCAAGAGCCGGAGCCATAGCTGCTCTGAGCCGGGCCAAGGCGTTCCTTCCAGAACTAGACCCGGCGGACATCGCTCTGGGCTACCCCAGTTTGAAGGAAGACGGCACCCCCTTCGACCAAAGGGACTTTGCAGCCTGCGTGAAGATCGTACGCCCGGTGGCCACTCTGATTGGCAATGATACGGATCTGAAAAAGTACCAGCCGGGTTACGATTCAGAGAATCAGAGGATCCCACTCCGCGCTATGAAGCCATCAGCTTAGTCCCGCTGACTCGGAAGCACACCTTTGCCCCGGAGATTGACCCGGCCGGGTTAATTGACGAGGAAGATCAATTTGAAGCTCTGAGCGGCATTGACTGGAAGTCGTCAACTTTCCAGGTCTTGGGAACAGCCGGAGGAGCGGAGAGGGATGAGCCGGAAACTTCAACCCAGCAAGCATCGTAACTCTGCAGGCGGCTTATTAAACAACGCTTCACCCTTTTGGACTCGATGAGTCTTGTAATAGAGTAGGACCAACACTTTAACATTGTCGTGCCAACGTGCACGCGTTGAATGTTGAATTCCATTGAAGTTGTCTCCTTTATACTTCTCCGGGTCATAATTGATCATTCATTTTCCTTAAGCTCAAATAGTTGCTTTTAACTATCCTGCCTAGAAGGACAAATCGCAAGTCTCTTAGGCGGCTTACCGCACTGAGAATCATAGTTTTAAACATATAACCCGGAATATGAATCAAAAAAGACTGGTCCTCAATTATGTCCTTGATATACCCGTAATAACACACTTACCGGCCTGCAAGCACACTTCCGGCTTATATAACCCGGGTAATAAGGTTGGTACCTCAATTCCGGTTTACCACTCGTAATAACACCGATTGTATTCGACTAGTACTATAAATTAAAGTTAAGCCGACAAAGTGAGACCCGCCGTGCACACTTGAAATAATCAGAAGGACTCGCTATAAATCAGAAGAACTTCGGGGCTTTCGGTTCGAATACGACCAGAGACCCGTCCCAAAGGGGTTATGCTAGGATTCGAATGCGATCATATAGCCCCCAGTGGGTGTGGCGATGCCAATCAAGAGGGTACCGACAGCTATGTTCTCTTTGGTTCGAATACGACCCATGTTTGAACAGGAAGCCCCCAAATGACCTTAAGAATTGTTTAACGATGCTGATTCGAATACGATCCACGTCGGTTCCCAAAGAGGTTAAACTATGATTCAAATATGATCAAAGAAAACTCCCCAATGAGCTCGGCACTTTGCCAATCAAATGGGTATCGACAGCTATGTTCTCTT
Organism: Aegilops tauschii subsp. strangulata; assembly: GCF_002575655.3. Lineage (NCBI taxonomy): Eukaryota > Viridiplantae > Streptophyta > Magnoliopsida > Poales > Poaceae > Aegilops > Aegilops tauschii. The sequence continues at coordinate 552,220,924 of NC_053041.3, read as the reverse complement.
TGGTTCGAATACGACCTATGTTTGAACAGGAAGCCCCCAAGTGACTATATTGTGTATGGCTAGATTCGAATACGATCATAAGCCGGATCCTCCTTCAAGTTATCACATGACCTTGTAATGAAAACAACACATTCATCTTTGGAGGAGAAAAAAGGACAGAGGTCCTGCTTTATTGCTTATCATAATATATACATGGCTTAGAGAAATATGTACATTATGAGAGCCGGTGGCTCAAGTGTAATAAGGCCGAAGTTGAGCTATGTTCCACGGCCGACGGGTCTCTTCCTCCGACTTACGTGAATCTTTGTGCTCCCGAACGTCAATGAGGTAATATGACCCGTTGTGCAAATTCTTGCTGACCACAAAGGGCCCTTCCCAAGGCGGGGATAGCTTATGCGCATCTGTTTGATCTTGGATGAGCCGGAGCACCAGATCGCCTTCCTGGAAGACCCGGGATTTAACCCGGTGACTATGATAACGGCGCAAGTCCTGTTGGTAAATCGCTGAGCGAGCTGCTGCCACATCACGCTGTTCGTCCAACAAGTCAAGAGCATCTTGGCGCGCCTGTTCATTATCCACCTCAACATAAGCCGCCACTCGAGGCGAATCATGACGGATGTCACTGGGGAGGACTGCTTCCGCTCCATAAACCATGAAGAAAGGCGTGAAACCTATAGACCTGTTAGGAGTAGTGTTGATGCTCCACAACACAAAGGGTAACTCCTCCACCCAACAACCCGGCGTCCGTTGTAAAGGGACCAAAAGCCGGGGTTTGATGCCTTCCATAATCTCCTGATTAGCCCTCTCAGCTTGACCATTGGACTGAGGGTGAGCCACTGATGAAATATCAAGTCTAATATGCTCTCGTTGACAAAACTCCTCCATGGCGCCTTTGGATAAATTGGTACCATTGTCAGTTATAATGCTGTGTGGAAAGCCAAAGCGAAAGATCACCTTTTTCATAAACTGAACTGCCGTGGCTGCATCACACTTGCTAACTGGCTCCGCTTCAACCCACTTGGTAAATTTGTCAACTGCCACCAAGAGGTGGGTCTTCTTATCCTTGGACCTTTTAAAAGTCCCAACCATATCAAGCCCCCAGACCGCAAAGGGCCAAGTAATTGGGATCATCCTCAGCTCCTGAGCCGGCACATGAGCCCGTCGCGAGAACCTTTGGTAACCATCACATTTACTGACCAAGTCCTCCGCATCAGCATGAGCCGTCAGCCAATAAAAACCATGACGAAAAGCCTTGGCCACAAGAGACTTTGAGCCGGCGTGATGGCCACAATCCCCTTCATGAATCTCACGCAAGATCTCTTGACCTTCCTCACGGGAGACACAACGCTGGAACGCTCCCGTAACACTGCGGCGATGCAACTTACCATTGATAACAATCATTGACTTAGACCGCTGGGTTATTTGTCTGGCCAGAGTTTCATCCTCAGGCAAATCTCCCCGGGTCATGTAAGCCAGATAGGGCATTGTCCAGTCCGGTATGATGTGGAGAGCCGCCACTAGTCGTGCCTCCGGGTCAGGGACAGCCAAGTCTTCCTCTGAAGGCAATTTAACAGAAGGGTTATGCAGGACGTCCAGGAAAATATTAGGCGGCACCGGTTTTCGCTGAGAGCCCAGCCGGCTTAAAGCGTCAGCCGCCTCGTTCTTCCTGCGATCATAAGCCGCCTCGTTCTTCCTGCGATCAATGTGCTCTACTTGGTAACCCTGAAAATGCCCAGCAATGGCATCAACTTCGCGGCGATAAGCCGCCATGAGAGGGTCCTTGGAGTCCCACTTTCCTGATACTTGTTGAGCCACCAAGTCTGAGTCGCCGAAGCACCTTACCCGGCTCAAACTCATCTCCTTAGCCATCCGAAGACCGTGGAGCAAGGCCTCGTACTCAGCTGCGTTGTTGGTACAAGGAAACATCAATTGTAGCACATAATGGAACTTATCACCCTTACGGGAAGCCAATACGACTCCAGCCCCCGGGCCCTCCAACTGCCTGGACCCATCAAAGTGAATAGTCCAATATGTGTTATCCGGCTTTTGTTCGGGCACTTGTAGCTCTGTCCAATCAATGATGAAATCCACCAAAGCCTGAGATTTAACAGCAGTGCGTGGGACATACTTCAGACCATGAGGTCCGAGCTCTATAGCCCACTTAGCCACTCTCCCTGTGGCCTCCCTGTTCTGAATGATATCTCCAAGGGGGGCAGAACTGACCACAGTGATGGGGTGACCCTGGAAATAATGCTTAAGCTTCCGGCTTGCCATGAACACACCATAAACAAGTTTCTGCCAATGCGGATACCGCTGCTTGGACAAAATGAGTACTTCGCTGACATAATAAACCGGCCTCTGAACCGGATGCTCCTTACCCTCTTCCTTGCGCTCCACCACCACGGCCACACTGACGGCTCGGGTGTTAGCAGCCACGTACAGCAATAAAGGCTCCTTGTCAACCGGAGCAGCAAGGACTGGGGGCTCGGCCAGCTGTCTCTTCAAATCCTCAAAAGCAGTATTAGCTGCATCATTCCAGACAAATTCATCAGTTTTCTTCATCAACTGATACAACGGCATGGCCTTCTCACCCAAACGGCTTATGAACCGGCTTAAAGCAGCGATACGACCCGCCAAGCGTTGGACGTCGTTTATACACTCCGGCTTAGCCAGGGAGGTGATGGCCTTGATCTTCTCCGGGTTAGCTTCAATGCCTCTGTTAGAAACCAAGAAACCCAAGAGCTTGCCTGCAGGAACACCAAAAACACATTTGGCCGGGTTAAGCATCATCTTGTAGACCCGGAGATTATCAAAGGTTTCCCTCAGATCATCTATCAAGGTTTCCTCCTTCCTGGACTTAACCACAATATCATCCACATAAGCATGAACATTGCGCCCAATCTGGTTATGAAGATAGTTCTACACGCAACGCTGATAAGTCGCCTGTGCACTCTTGAGTCCAAAGGGCATAGACACATAGCAGAAGGCTCCAAAGGGAGTGATGAACGCCGTCTTCTCCTGGTCCTTAACTGCCATTTTAATCTGATGATATCCAGAATAAGCATCCAAGAAACTTAGGCGCTCACAACCCGCCGTAGCATCAATGATTTGATCAATACGGGGAAGGGCGAAAGGATCAGCCGGACACGCCTTGTTCAAGTCCGTGTAGTCCACACACATCCGCCAGGTGCCGTTCTTCTTGAGTACGAGCACCGGGTTAGCTAACCATTCTGGGTGAAAGACTTCAACGATAAACCCGGCCGCCAAGAGCCGGGCCACCTCTTCACCAATAGCTTTCCGCCTCTCTTCATTAAACCGCGTAAGGAACTGCCTGACCGGCTTAAATTTTGGATCAACATTGAGAGTGTGCTCAGCGAGTTCTCTAGGTACACCTGGCATGTCAGACGGCTTCCATGCAAAAATGTCCCTATTCTCACGGATGAACTCGATGAGCGCGCTTTCCTATTTTGGATCCAGATTGGCACTGATGCTAAACTGCTGAGATGAATCTCCTGGAACGAAATCAACAAGTTTAGTCTCATCAGCCGACTTAAATTTCATTGCCGCTCATGCTCCGTAGTCGGCTTTTTCAGAGAGGTCATATCTGTCGGGTCAACGTTGTCTTTGTAAAACTTCAACTCCTATGTTGCGCAAACAGATTCTGCATAAGCTGCATCGCCTTCCTCACACTCCAGGGCCACCTTCCGGCTGCCGTGAACCGTAATGGTCCCATTATGACCCGGCATCTTGAGCTGTAAATACACGTAACACGGCCGTGCCATGAACTTGGCGTAAGCCGGCCGCCCAAATATGGCATGGTACGGACTTCTTATCTTGACCACCTCAAAGGTCAATTTTTCCACCCTGTAGTTGTGCTCATCTCCAAAGGCCACTTCCAACTCGATCTTGCCGACTGGATAAGCCGACTTACCAGGTACCACACCATGGAAAATAGTGTTTGACTGGCTGAGGTTCTTATCAATCAACCCCATACGACGGAACGTCTCATAATAGAGGATGTTGATGCTGCTGCCTCCATCCATGAGCACCTTAGTGAACTTATATCCTCCCACCTGAGGAGCCACCACCAAGGCCAAGTGACCCGGATTATCCACCCGGGGAGGGTGATCCTCCCTGCTCCACACTATAGGCTGCTCAGACCACCGCAAGTAGCGTGGAACCGCCGGCTCAACAGCATTCACAGCCCTCTTATGAAGCTTCTAATCTCGCTTACACAGACTGGTGGTAAACACATGATACTGTCCACCGCTAAGCTGATTTGGATTGGTCTGATAACCCCCCTGCTGCTGTTGATGACCCTGGCCAGACTGCTGATTAAAGCCCCCTTGACCGTTCTGAGGATTAGAATTTGAGCCGCCGCCCGGGCCATGAAAGCCGCCGGCGCCTGAGCCACTGCCCGGGCCATTGTTGCCGTTAAAGGTGTTGGAATTCTTAAAGGCCTTCATGATTGCACAATCCTTCCATAGATGAGTAGCTGGCTTCTCTCTAGAGCCATGCCTTGGACAAGGCTCATTCAACAGCTGCTCCAGCGTCGGTCCTGACCCGCCGGCTCGGGGAGGGGGCCTCCCCTTGCGTTGCTGGTTATTACCCTGTGAGCTGGCATTGGCTATGAATTCTAGGCTGCCATCGGCCTTGCGCTTGCCACCTCCTTGGTTCCCCGGGTTATGCTGAGGACCCTTGCCATTGCTGTTCTTCTTTCCCTTCCCTATCCTTTCATCATCTGAAGTGGGGTCCTTGGTACTATCAGAATCGGCGTACTTGACGAGAGCCGCCATCAGTGTACCCATATCACTGTAGTCGCGCTTAAGCCGCCCGAGTTTCATCTTCAGGGGCACGAAACGACAATTCTGTTCCAACATTAAGACTGCAGAGCCGGCATCCATCTTATCAGAGGAATGTATTATCTCCTTAACCCGGCGAACCCAATGTGTCGTAGACTCACCCTCCTGCTGCTTACAGTTAGTCAAATCCACAATTGACATAGACTGCCTACAGGTATCCTTGAAGTTTTGGATGAACCGGGCTTTCAGCTCAGCCCAAGACCCGATGGAATTCTGTGGTAGCCCTTTCAACCAAGTGCGGGCAGTCCCATCTAACATCATGGTGAAGTACTTGGCCATTGCCGCTTCACTGACTTCCAGCAATTCCATGGCCATCTCGTAACTCTCGATCCAGGCTGCGGGTTGTAAGTCAGCCGTGTAATTAGGCACCTTCCTAGGGCCTTTGAATTCCTTGGGTAGACGTTCATTGCGGAGAGCTGGCACTAAGCAAGGGACACCTCTAGTCCTGGTAGGGATACCCACGTCGACGGAAGTCGTCGGATAAGCCGGGGGAGTCTGGTAAGCCGTCAACTGAGGCACCTGCTCCGCCTCTTGCCGCGCTCTGTCTTGGTCTGCTGCGTGAAAGGCTCCGTTATGAACCGGGCAATGGCCAGGGGGCGGGTCATGGCGTCGGACATTACTTGAGCCGGTCGCTGAGACCATGTGTCTGCTATAACTCGGGCTCCGGCCTGGACAAGGGGTCGAGTGGATCCTGTCCCGGCTGTAAGAGTACGCCTCTTGCTGCGCCAGTGCTGTCTGAAGGAGTTCCCTGACCCGGCGGGTTTCAATAGCCGTCGGAGAGTCGCCGTCAATTGGGAGGGCCGCCAGCCGTGCTGCTGCGGCAACCATGTTCTCCAGCGGGTTAGCATAATGACCCGGTGGTATTGGCACATACTGAGGCGGGGCAGGGTTCACCCGGGGAGGCCCCATCACTTGTGGCTGAGCAGGGTTCCCCGACCCGGGCACTATGATCCCTGGCGGGTTACTAGACCCTGCACCTGGCGTGTTGAAGAGGTTTCGAGGATCGTAAACCGGAGGGAGTCGAGATTGGGCTTTTTGATGCCTCCTTCTCATGACCTCATTGGACGCGTTTTGATCCATCGTGAGCCGGAAGGACTGCGCCTGAATCAACTGGGTTTGGGCGTCGAGAGCCGCCCTCTCCGCAGCCATCCTGATCCCTTCCGTTGCCAGATCCTCTTTGGCTTTCACTAGATCTAACTTTAACTGCGCCACCTCCCCGTCATGCTGAGCTTGATCCGCCGGGTCAACCGCGGCGGTCAACAGGGCCGTCATCTTGTCCGTGAGATCCATCAGCACCTGAGCCGGCGAGGGCACCGGGTTTCCTGCCCCAGCAGCAGGGTTCTGAACAGGCTGCGCACCGGCCATGAAGATTCCGACCCGGCTCGGCGGCTCAAACGGGTCCGGAATACTGTCACCATCGGAACAACCCATGAGCCTACCATCTTGAAGTTGATACAACGAGTTTGACTCATCTGTGGACGACTCGCCGTCAGAGCCGGCAGCCGTCTCATCACTAGATCCAGATCTGCCAGAGTGCCCTCCATCGACACATCCCACAAAAGCATGCCTCAAGGCAGGCAGGGCCCGGGCGACAATTCCACGACAGTTTATATCCTCAACAGATCTGCTTCCCCTCCGCCGACATACGGCCACGGCAACACAGTCAATAATTTGGCCATGGGTTCGTCCAAGCCTGCACCCTCCAGAACATCGGCTTCCCCGGTAAAAAGAAGAAGATCGGCGCGACATGTGGAGGTGACCACACCGGCAACCGAAAAAGGTACTCCTCTTCCCTTATTCGTGCAAATCTTACGTCTCTACTTGCACGGTATTCATCCCACAGAAGACACTAGTTGACCGCTTCTTCTTGATACTAGATGTTCCTAGTAACTCGTGATGCACAAGGTTTCTCCTCATATACTATTTCACCTTAGCTAGAGGTCCGTCGCCCCCTGAATTTCAATTTCTGGCCAGTTGATTCCCAATTAACGGAAGCATTCCCCGGCATAACAGGCGCTAGTACGCCTATTACGCCAGGGAAGCAGCGCCTTGGTGTTTATCTTAGGGGCGTGTGCGGCCTAGAGCTACTGGCGCCCGATCTGGAGGTCGGCCGGGATTAAAGGGATGGCCTGGGGGCGCTGCCAAGCACGGCGGTGGTGTGAGGTCGATGGGAGGGCGGGGCGGCGGAGGCAGGGGTCTAGGCCGGTGGTCGCTGGCGGTTCGAGAAAGATCGTCAACGGTGACTGGCGGGAGGTAGACGAAGGCCATCTGCCCGTTCCTTATAGATCGGACGGTTCATTAAAAAAATCGACTGACCTATTTATTTTGAGTCGACTGTTATCTTAGATATGATCACATGTGGTGGTGTGCTGGAGGAGTACCTGCATTTCCTGTGCTCATATATTACAAAATCATACGGAGTAGAATCTAATTTTGTTTGCCATGCAATGTTGTAGAGCTATCATATGTCTCCTGTCATTTATTTTTCAGCCACCTGCTATCTGCTACTTTTACAGTGCACTAGTTCTGCACACACTTCACCCTTACTCTCACTATTGTGTTTTTATGCAAGGGTATTTCATACTCTGCTGCCATGAGCAAAAAGAAAAGAGAGAAGTCGCTCCAGCTTCGTATGCGGGTAGGCAAGACACGTTACTGCGCTATAAAGGGTGCAGTGTCAGCAGATGGAGACGGTAACGTAGCTCTAGAGTTGATGACCTCGCTCGCAATGAACCACCATCCCAGGTGCTTGCTTTAACTTCGCGGTGTCATATGTGGTTGCATGTTCCATATGGTGTCTAGCTTGTATTCGAAAGGCCGAAGTCGGTAAGATAAGGAAAGATTTTTTTTACATGAACCACCATCCCGTGAGCACCAGAAGACAAATAGCTAGTCAGGGCACTGGCTGAGCCAGTGACAAGCCCAGCAAAGATAGGCATCACTGGAAGCCAACTAAAAAACTGCGATGGTGGCGAAGCAGCCCGCCTCCCACCAGGCTCTCAGGTCCTAGATGATCATGCTCACCACTCCAGTCGGATGTCTAGCTTGTATTGCTTCCAATTTGGTTAAATTGCATCTGCTTAGCTTACACATTATTCCTTTGAATATGACATGCCTTTCTGTTTTTGGTACATACTAGTATATCTGTGTATTAACCATGTTCTTACATCAAACTAATGTTCTTGTGTATCCCTCATCAATCACTTATGACGAGGCAGGCAGGCAAGGGGACTACTCCTCATTTAAAGAATGCAGCGTCAGCCTCCCGACATGATTCTCAAGAAACAGAAATGCTAGATGAAGATAGTGAACGTAGCTATGTAGTTGATTACAGCATTTCCCCTACACTAGCATCGCAGGTGCTTGCTCTAACTTGGCAGCGTGATATGTGGTTGCATGTTGCATATGGTCTCTAGATTGTAATTCTTCCAATCTGGTTAAACTGCATGTGCTAGTCTGCTTAGCTTATACATTATACCTGTTAATGTGACATGCCTTCCTGTATTTAGTACATAGTACATCTGTCTATTAAGCATGTCCTTACATAAAACTATTGTTTTTTTTGTATCCCGCATCAATCAACATGACGAGACACCTTTAGTATATGCAGTGCGATATTAGTTGCATCTTTCATATGATTTATAGCATGCGCTGCTTCTAATTTGTTGAAATTCCATTTATGATGGGACGCTTTTAACTTGGCACAGTCATATTGGTTGCATCTTTCATGTGGTGTCTAGCTTGCATTGCTTCTTATTTGCTGGAATGGTTTCTGCGTAGTTTACACAAACAGTTGTGAACATGCCATGCCGTCCTGTTTTTCGTACATATTCCATCATGATATCATGTGTTTGCCTTACATGAAAGTAGTGATTGTCAGTATCATGCATGAATGAGTTCTGAAGAGAGAATTTTATTGCTTTTTCTTGTCGGTTTTACTTGACAATTCAAAATCAATAAAGCGGGAGGAAGTTAGCAAGGCAGCGGATAAAGGTGCTCCTTCCGAACGGAGGGCCTCTACAGTTTCTACTCCTCCACACCCCCAAGATGATTTCCAAGACAACACATGCATAGACACTCAACAAAGCTGTGTTTATGATGAGCACGTCTCCCCTAGTGCAGCATCACCGGTGCTCCCTCTAACTTGGCACTGTTATATGTGGTTGCATGTTATGTGTGATGTCTAGCTTGTATTGCTTCTAATTTTGTTGAATTCCATCTGCTTACTTTACACATTATACTTGAATAAGACACGTGTTCCTGTTTCTAGAACATACAATATCTGTCTATCACACCATGTTCTTACATCAAATTACTACTGTTGTGTAACCTGCAACAATCACTTATCATAAGACACGTTTGACTTCGGAGTGTGATATAGGTTACATCTCACATTCTTTTCTAGCTTGTACTACTAATTTGTTGAAATGGCACTTATGACGAGACAGTTTTAACTTGGTAGAGTGATATTCGTTCCATCTTTCATATGGTGTCTAGCTTTCATTGCTTCTAATTTGTTGAAATGCCTTCTCCTTAGTTTACACATCATAAGCTGTGAATATGCAATGGCACTAATGACGAGAGACCTCTAACATGGTAGTGTGATGTTGTTTGCATCTTGCATATGATTTATTTCTTGTACTGCTTCACATTTGTTTAAACGCCATTTATGATGAGACACTGTTAACTTGGCAGAGCGATATTTGTAGCATCTTTCATATGGTGTCTACCTTCCATTGCATTTCTTCTAATTTGGTGAAATGTCTTCTTCTTGGTTTACACATCATAGTTCTGGTTATCTCTTCCGTCCTGTTTTTCATACATATTACATCCTCCTATCATGTGGTTGTCTAACATCAAAGTTCAGTTCATCTGCATCACGCATCAATTTGTTCTGAAGAACTAAATTGTTATTCGTTTTTCTTGTCGGCTTGACTTAACATGGCACAAAGAAAGAGGAAGAAACACAGAATGGCAGGGAATGAGAAGCGGGTGAATCCTGCAGATTCTGCTGGTACTGATGGTGCAATAGAAGGTCAAAATCCAGCGGAAAATTCTACAAACATGGCATCCCATGCTACACGAGTTGCAAAAAAAGCCAAACAGAAACAAATAGCTGCCACCAAACAAGCAGAGACAGCCCTAGTTCTTGCAACACCTACCACGGTACTACCAGCTGCACGACTTACTTGTGCGTCAATTGAGCTAGTAGCACGTTCCCAAGCTCCCTTGCCACCTGACACTACTTCCCAAGCACTCTTGACACAAGATGAGTTGGCAATATCAGATGAACCTTGTGAGCTTCAACAGCAAGAAGGTAGTTGCTGGAGTCAAGTTACAGTTGCATGCTTCTTTATATGTAGTCTCACAGTTTGATGTACACTAACTCTTCCTATGTTCATTGTTGGACTAGCACCTAGGCGCAAGAGGAAACAAACATCAGGGATAATGCTCGATAGGTTAACTAAATCTAGAGGAAGAATGGAGATCCGTTTTGAGGCAGGTTTAAAAAGGCCACGTGATGCTACAGAGTCAGCCAAGTTAGTATCAGAGGCAGCGGTTGCCGTTAGGTGTCATGTATGTATCCTCCCAACATGGATTCAGTACAGGAATGACAAAGACGAAACCCAGTTCAACACCTTCCTCGACCATTTATCTGTAAGTATGGTTATGTATGGAAACTAGTAATATCGTCTTGCTCTGTCCCATACTTTCTAGGTTGCTGATAATGAGACTCCCATAATTTTCAACAGATGAGGTTCAGGTTAGATAGCCAAGATGATGCAACCAGACAAGCTTGCACCCATGTTTTCAAGTCTGCTCTGCGATAGTATCGGTATAACTTGAGGAAAACTCACTTTGAAGGCAAGGCTAACAGTGAACTTTCCCAAACATCTCGAGTGGAAAATATATCGGATGAAGACTGGAGGGGCCTTGTTAAACACTGGTCTGATCCGAAGTATCAGGTACATTATATATATGTGATCAGATCACATGTTGAAGTCCTATTTACGCATGTGCCACACAAATCTATCTTCTTGTAGGAGAACTGTTCAAAGAACAAGGCCAACCGTACGAAAGTGAAATTCCAACAGACGACAGGATCTCGTAGCTATATTGCACACTGCGAGGCTCTTGTAATTAGCTGCTGTTTCACTCTTTTCGTTGTACCATATTATCATATCTATATTGACTTGTTCAAAATGCAGAGGAAAGCCCGCAAGGACCAAAAAGTACCTGAACCAAATGTTGTGGAAATCTTCAGGGACTGTCACACCAGCAAGAAGAAGGGCATGACTACACCAGTCAAAGCTGATGTTGTAAGTCCTTAATCCTCATGCCTTTTAACTACTACTTACTCTGACTTGTGCCTTGAACTGCATGGTTTGCAGCCAATATCCATTACTCTTTTCAATTTTATACACAATTGTCTTAGCGTATCATTGCACCTTACAAGGTTTAAAAGAGAGGAGTGATGTTCCTTTGATCTTGACCCGCAATCTAGTTCCGTGCTGGACTTGCCCACACAACGTTACAATTGCCTGTTTGTCTGTTCTCAGTTGTTTTGTGATATGAATGATGTCATACTATGCTTACCGTATTATAAACTTCGTCTCTTTATCCTTAGCCCTCAATACAATGTGAAGAAATAGACAATACATTAGCGATGGTACATGGTCATATGTTTGGAACCTGGTTTTATTATGTACTTTGCAATAAAATACAACTAATATTTTACATGGGTTCACCAGAATAAGTTCTGTATATAGACCAAAGCTATTTTGTTTGGTTTTGTTGCCTCCTTAATATCTTCTGTTCTGGTACTACTAATGTAAAACCTCAACTTTTCAGCGAGCTATGGAAAAAATGGTGGAACCGCCACCTTCTGAAGGTGGCGAGGCAACTATAACCGCAATGTCAGCTCTTGCTGCAGTGGGTCAGTACCTGTCCACTAACAGTGCCAAAAGCACGTTCCTGCGTAATACTAGGTTGGTTGTTAAGGCAATATCGTCCAAACTGCCTCATGATCAAGATATGCAAGCTCAAAGCAATGTTGTATCTGCGCTCCAGACACAAGTCCATTCCCTAATAGAGACCCTTTGTGAAACAAGGAGAAACATTGCTCAATGTCGTCAAGATATTCATGGTTTTGAAACCAGACTATCAGACATTTGCTATGTTGTTCCGGAGCCTAGGGGAAATGAAGGCGAGGGTTATGGTGCTCCATCGGACAATACAACATGAAAACGTAACAGTCGGGTCAAATGAACTGAGCTTCTGAACTTCTGGTGGTGCATTTATCTGCTAGACTGTTAAGTTTTATGCCAACCTTCCTTTTGTTGTACAGTTGTAATTTGTTTTGGTGTGATACAAAATTTATTCTTAACGTGCAGCCACCGGCTGAAGAAAACAGCAAGCCATTTTTGTATAGTGTAGGGTGTTCCCTATATTTGCACTGGTGGCGATCTTTGATGCCGAGTGGATGTAATCGGTGCAATTGCCTTAATAGCCTAGCGTTAGTTTCGGCCTTATTTATTTCCTAGTCTTCTTTTTCCCTGGATTGCTAGTGGCCGCAACTACCATGGGCCATATACGGGCCGTAGGATCCATGGGTCTCCTACGGGCCGTCGATAAATGGGCCTGTAATCAGTGGGCCTCGGGCCGTCGGATAAATGGGTCTACATGGGCCGTAATCGGGCGTAATTGGTATCGGCCCAGCACGGTAACAGGCCGTAGGACAGCAAAGGCTTAATTCTATCACAGGCATAACGGGTCGTTAATGGGCCAGAATATAGGACGGGCTAGAAACGACGCAACGGGTTAACAGGCCAGAAACGGGCCGACTCTTGCCATGGGGCGAATTTGGCCCATTAGGGTAACAGGCCAGTAACGGGCCGACTCTTGCCATGGGCCGAATTTGGCCCATTAGCGGAACAGGCCAGTAACGGGCCGACTCTTGCCATGGGCCGAATTTGGCCCATTAGGGGAACAGGCCAGTAACGGTCCGGAAGTAATCGAGGGCCGAAAAGGAGCCCAAGAACGTATGGCCCGTCAATAGGCCAAAAGCTAACACGGTCTGCAAACGGCCCATGTAAATCACGGGCCGTTAACGGGTATAAAGAAAATTACTGTTCATTATGGGCTAGAGTCACCGTGGGCCTGTAAAGGGCCGAAAGATACGAAGGCCTCATATGGGCCAAAAGACGTCGTGGGCCATACATGGGCCGAAAGTGAAATGGGCTGGTGTTATATTCGACGGCCCACATGACGTTGTTGGGCCGATTTACTTTAGGGCCTAACGGGTCTTGAGTTAACGGGTCGTAAAATGGGCTATTTGCGAAGAGACCGTTAACAGGCTTTTCATGGGCCAGCCCGTTAACTTTTGACCAAGTCAAACGGGCCGGATTTGTAAGCTAAATGGGCCAGTGGTGGGCCGTGGCACGTGTCGACATATCATAGGCGCCTATCTGACCCACTGACGAGCTGACACGTGTTTTGTCCGGCCAATAAGAATTTTACACGTGGAAATTTCCCATTGGTCGGGGCTGTTAACGGGTTATCGGATCCAAAACCCAACCCGATAGCTTAACGGTGTTCCGTTACGGTGGATGCCACGTGCCGGTCACCCTTGACGAAAGCACTTCTGTGACGGGCGATTTATCGTCATGGAAGTGGACACTTCCGTGATGATAATTTTGGTAATGTCATGGAACACTTCTACGATAGCACAGGTATGACTATCTTGATTCTGTCATAAAATCGTCATGGATGTACATGCATAACAAAAAATGCGACCTACTGTGACAAACGCGTATCATCACGGAAGTGTATTTTTTTGTAGTGTGTCCTCGCGATAGGCGGCTTGCTCCGCCCTCCAATTATCCCTCTCCGCCCTCCTTTGCTTATAGAACTCGCGCTCGTTGATGATGTCCTGCGGGAAGCGTTGGCGCCACAACGCCATGGCTTCCTCGTCCATCTTGGCGATGCCGAGACGGTTCTCCCGCCTCCGGTTGTCGCGACGATCCTCGTCGGTGATAAGCCGCGGCAGAGGCGCGAGCTCCTGTGCCCGCTCCCGCATCGGCACGTTGGGGAAGTTCAATGTTCTATGAGGCCACCAAAGGCGCCACGCCGCCGCGTCGTACGCGCGGGCGGCCTCGTTGGCAGTGTTGAAATTGCCGAGGCCGAGGCGCATCCCGTGGAACCGGATCTCGGCGGAGAAGCCGCCGGAGGGGCGCGCGCGGACGCCGCGGTATCCCCAAGTTACCCGGTGACGTGGCGGCATGGTGGCGCAGCGGCGGCGAGGCAAGAAAGAGCGGGGAGAGAGTGGTGGCGAGGCACAGAGCGGGGAGAGAGCGGTGGCAAGGCATAGAGCGGTGGGAGGGCGTTGGATTTTATAAAGCGTGCCGGACGCTGTGCGCCAAAACTAGCGCACGCCCGGCCGCTTTTTCCCGCACGCGCGCAATCCTTTCCCGACATCTCTGCTATCTCTACTCTCTTCTCTACCGTCATATTTATTTTATATTTAATATTTATCTCTACTTCTCTACTCTCTACTTTTTCCCTACTCTTATAAAAAACAGAATTGGTGATGATGGTGTTCCTGCCATCCTGCAATATAGGCCATCCGATTTATATCCGATGGATAGGAAGGAAACTGTGGCAATTTTGCAAAAAGATACCCACACCCCTCTCCGCATTTGCAAATAAGGCATTCCCTCGTTCATCCTTTTCTCCCACAAGATAAACTACTCATACAAATGCATCTTGATGCGTGCAACGCATGGGCATCTTGCTAGTTCTAAAAAACTTTCCATCATTTGCCACACTACTGGTTGCAGATGAAAAACCTACCCAAGCACAACGCGATACAGGAGCGACGCACAATTACAAGCTGATATTCTGTTGGACAATGGAGGCTATAACCAATTACTTTTATGGGAACAATAGCACCCAGGAAATTTGAAGGGTAGGTATGAACAAAATTGGAACTGCACATGTACTGCTAAGTGATTCAATACACATATTACCAATCAAGGAGGAGAACGATGGTCGCGGCGGCCTCTGTGAGTCATGGTCGGCAACGGGAGTCAGTTCATTGTCCACGACGGTGGTGCTTCTGCGCTTGGCGTCGGCTTCCGGGAAGCAGATCCGAGACCGTGGAAGACGGTGCCGGGGAAGAGGCTCCGTGTACGACGACGACGGTGGACCGGCTCCAGTGCGGTGTACGAGGTCGTCGATGAGGCAGATGCGCTGCGGTGGACAAGTGCGTCGTTGTAGAAGGGGAGGTGCATGAAGGCTGCGGTGCCATGGAGAAGTCTATTTTGCGGTGGAGATAGAAAATGGGGAGTATTCAGGTGTACTACTCTAGGTGCCGAGGTGGGGTTGGCAGGGCAGGGTGAACCTGAAGTTATGAAAACAGCCCCCTACCAACCATCATCCGCAGGCCTGTTCTGAAGGCTATGATGGTAACTTCCCACTGCTCGAATCAGGGTCGCGGGAGATTTTCCCGCCGACCTCAAAATTTTGTGACACTGAACTCCCCGTGTGGTGTGTTGGGTGATTCGGCTAAGCAACTAGCGAGTAGTACTAGTAAACTCTGCATATTAGGTTTGACCGAAGTCAAACTTCCTAAAGTTTGACCAAGTTTATAGAAAAATATAAACATTTACCATAACAGATATGTATGATGTGAAAGTACATTCAATAATGAATCTAATGGTATTTATTTGTTATTGTATATGTTAATATTTTTTGTTATAAATTTTCTGAGAGTTTACAAAACTTGACTTTGACCAATGCTAATACGCAGACTTCAATAAAAACGGAGGGTGTGCACATTTGTTTTCTTAGTATGTACTCCCTCCGTTCGGAATTACTTGTCGCGAAAATGGATGTATCTAGACGTATTTTAGTTCTAGATACATCCATTTCCGAGACAAGTAATTCCGAACGGAGGGAGTAGTGAATTAATCATTTGTTGAAAATCTGAAATAAATATATTAGGCTACTGACTTCGGATGTAATGGTCTATACAATTCAATAGTTACAATCATTGTCGAATTCCAAGATGTATATGAGGTCTATAGTACTTCACAACATGCTCAAACTCGCATAATCCCAGTCAAATGACAATCAAAATGCATTTCATAGTTATTACTTTGTAGGATGCAACAAAACCAACAATAACTCTACATCAACCATTATAAAATCAACATTTTGAACATATCCCAATGTGTGAATGAAACGTGCAGAGAGAGCTTGCGAAGATGGAGCAGATAGGGCGGGAAAGATTGTATGTATGTGGACGAGAGAGTAGGAGACAAACCTAACGAAATAGAGAGAGGGAGATAGAGAGAGAAAGAGAGAGGAAGAAGTTAGGTCTGTGAGAAAGATGGAGACATGTAATATACGTGAGATGCGTGTGCATCCGGATTCTGTACACGTGGAAGGAGAAGAGACAACAGGTTTGATGAGAGAGCTGGAAAAACATGGACGAGAGGGGAAGGATCTAGTGGGTTGAGGGATTGATAAATTTGTGCGGGGGAGAGAGGGCTTGGTAATTTTGTGCGAGAGAGAGAGAGTGTGGGGGAGGAGTCAGTCAGCCGTCATCACATCATCCTGCTTCCAAATGGCCCCGCATTCTCTAGCGCAGTGTGGTCGCCGTCTTCGATCTCCTCGATGCCCTCTTTGAAGATTGAGGTGTTGTGCATGCTGGGGTGCAGAGAAGCACAAGCGAGAGTGGTCGCCATATAACCTTGGATGGGGATGAATTGTGTGCTCGGGGGAGGGGGTGTGTGTGTGTTGTGTGTGTGTGTGTGTGTGTCAGATATTGAGAGAAAACAAACCTAAGGAGAGAAATGTGTGTGTATGTGACAGAAAGCTACTTGCTAAATAGGGTATTCACTAAGAGATTGTGCGTGCAAGATAGAGAGCGATGTGCGGGCCTTGAGGTGGGCAGGGGCTAGGTGAGGGTGTCAAAATGTGCTCGTTGATGCATGTGTTACATGCGATCGTGCGAGGGACGGACGAATCGAGAGAGATGGTTGTTGTGTTACGGATGCTCCTCTCTCTCTCTCACACACACACACACACAAGTAAAATAGAAGACCGTTCTCTCATGTATACAAAACGTATCGGCATCTGTCTATGTCTCACTCATGCATGATCATTTGCACATTCACACCTCTCTATGTCTCTATCACACGCACACCGTCTCCACATTGCCCTTCCGCCACAACACACATATGGACACATACACACGTTCTCTCTCAATCACACACACAAAATCAGTATTAAAAAAACTAGGGCGCACCTAAAACGTCCAAATCCAAATAAACACAAACTGGAGCTAAATTCAAATATATGGAAATACTGTAGCGTCAAGAACTTTTCCCGGAAAAAAGTTGAGTAATATTTGGGGATTGTTTTCACACACACAAAAAGGTTCGGTGGATGTCCTTCGAGCGCGACACGGTGACACACCTTTCGATCGACCATGCGGCTGCGGTTCACGCACTTGCACAGGATTCCGTATCGTGGCTGTGGTAACTAATAAAAGCGCTGCCTAAGTCTAATGTTTACTTGTACTAGTACAGTTTTCTTTTAAGTTTGACCAAGCCTATATAAAACTAAACTAAGCTCCCATACGCGCACTCATCAATATGCCGCCGCCGTTGCGCATGCCGCCGCCCGCCTGCTCCAGCCAACAATTTCTCGCCCATCACCGCCGTGTCGCCGCCAAGCCGAAGGCTCACCCGCTCATGTCGTCTGTAGTCCCTTCTCGCGATGCCGCCGTGCTGCCAAGTACGCGAGCAGCTGGTGGAGCCGCGTCTATGCACGCATCGTATGAAGAGGAGGACGAGCGCGTGCTCCAGCACGCCAGCGAGGAGGAACTAGCGTGTCATTGTTGTCTCCGCCCGCGCGGAGGAGGCGCGCATGGTGGCTGTCGCGGCGGAAGCCGGTCGCGCGTGCGTCGAGCCCGCAAACCGGGTGCGGACGCGGAATCTACCTTCGAGACCTTGAATGCCACGTGGATCCTGCAATCTGAAGGAGCAATTTGGGTCAGTCGACTCTTGTGAGCCGTTTGATGCAACATGGATGGCTAGAAGGGCTTCTTCAACGTCCGAAATAGATGCACGGTTCATCTTCTCAGCCCACCACACGCCTAACCGCCTGCCGCCACCGCCGCGCCCTCCCCTGAACCGCCTGCCACCGCCATGCTCCCCCACCCCCGCCATCCGTTTAACCCCGGGCACGATCCATTTTTTTCGGCGAACTGCATTCCACACCCAACACTCATAAGATAGATCATGGGCACCCTACCGTCTTCTTCCTTCACTCCGTCGAACTTCTTTCACAAATCGACTGACCCAAATTATACTACTAGTACGAACGTATTAAGTATAGTAGGAACACGAAGATACAAGCAGTAGTACCAACTGCAAGAAGAACAGTAGTAAGACATAGTACTAGTACTACTGTACGTACTAAAGAGTTCAAATAACGAGAAAGAACATAAACATAGTTCTGCTGGGGCCTCAGCACAACACACCCTTGAAAATAAACTAAGCAACTAGTCCGCTTGACACTGCAGTAGAACCAGCATGAGCGACGGCACTGCCACCTACTCGGAGTCCGAGTCCACGTCCTCGACTTCGTCCTCGTCCCTCTTCCTCTTCGCTGACGCTTCTTTGCTTGAACCGGACACTGGGCTCTGCTTCTTCATCCAACCCTTGTAGATATTTAAACAAAGGTAGGCATCCATTGCTGCGTATAGGATGTAATCTTCATATAATGTCTTCGACTCCCATGCATGCATGATGAAACTTGTGGTGAGGTTTCTTCAGTTTAGCGT
The DNA here is from genome assembly GCF_002575655.3 of Aegilops tauschii subsp. strangulata. Taxonomy (NCBI): domain Eukaryota; kingdom Viridiplantae; phylum Streptophyta; class Magnoliopsida; order Poales; family Poaceae; genus Aegilops; species Aegilops tauschii. The sequence goes on along the minus strand of NC_053041.3, from coordinate 552,202,207 downwards.
ACGAAGGATCAATCACGGCTGCTGCCAGGATCAGCATTGAAGGCTGAGAGGAGGACACCAAGCTTGCCTTCTGGAGATCGAAGGGCTGGCCTACAACGAGGCCTATCCGACCCAGGACATCCCTGTCGTTCCTAAAGTCTACAGTAACGAATTTCACTCTTTCGTCCTTGAGGAAGTTCTTAAAATTCTGGCACTCAACGTCGGCATGGCATATCTGGTAGACCAAGCACACGTTATGTACGCAAACCTGGATCACGGCGGGCTTCTTCTTCTCTGCCTCCTTTAGTTTCTTCTCTCTTTGCAGGACTATGGTGTACTCAACATCTAGCCCTGCGACCCACTCATCCATTGAACTGTTGAACATGCGTAGGAAGCGAGCAAGGCATGCTTTCACCATCGCGGATCCACGTGTGTAGATGACGAAGAACTCATCGCCGGTGATGGCTCTAACCTGGTACTCAGCGGCGACCATGGAGATTTGGGAGGCCATGGATTTTGGAGGAGGGTTAGGAGAAGTTGAATTGGTGTAATGTGAAAGGACGGGAAGACTGGGAGCAAACTGTTGTAAGGTACTGTACTAGTAGAAGACGGGGACGAGTAGGGTGTGCGGACGGCGTGGAGTTGCTGGCTTGCCCGGTGGATAAACGGCTGCAAGCCCCCAAAGAGTTCTTAAGAACTATGCGGGACCCAGTAGATGTCATGTCTACTAGACCCATATCGTAGGCCTGACGGTATAGCTTCTGCCTGTTCGCACGCCATGCCGGCGCGTGGGTAACTTCACTTAATTCCGTCAACCGTCGCGCCTCCCACGACCTTCGCCTCCCTCGCGCGATCGCGCCCTTTGAGACTTCGACCGGCTATAAATGAGCAATTTGTTTTGCCTACTTCGCATGCATGATACTCCCTCTGGTCCTTTTTACTTCCGTCAACCGTTTGCAAAGTGTTTGACCAAATTTATACTAAAAATATCAATATCTACAATACTGATTATAATGAGTATAAGAACTACTATTAGATGAGTTAGATGAGTTAAAGATTCTAATCCTGAACTAACCCTGAAGTAATTCTAGGGAAAGAGGTGTTTGGATGACAGGCTTAGATGGAGCGCGGATACGGCGAGGTGCCTTCATGGGCGGTGCGAGAGGGAGGGAGGGAGAGGACGAGAAGCTTCGAGGAAGTGGGGAGGGATCTGCTGCGGGGAGAGCGAGAGAAAAATGTGTTTTTTAGTGTCCCGAGAAGAACTAACCCAAATAAGCACCTCTTGGTGGGTTAGATTTTTTTTGGGTTAGTTGAGTTCAAACTAACCCAAACTAACTCTAACACATGGATCCAAACAGGGCCGAGGTTAGCTATTAGGGTACTACTACCTTTCTTCTAGTTTAAACGGCTCGATTCAAAATTTTCACCTACTCTTAGCAAGATAGAGGCGGTGGAATAGTTTTTGTAGTCTGCAAAAGTACTCAACTAATGTTGTCGTTCTTCACAAAAAAATGTGTTTACCAATGCATGCATGAACACTAGTTACTCTAACCCCCTATCTTCTTTAATTCTTTGCCACATCAGCATGTTTGCTATTCCCGTGTGCATGATACCAGCTAAGATACCACCATTATGGCCAGCCTTAACCATCGCATGCAATAACTTAGTGCACCTTGAAATATGAACATGTGTGGGGCGTGTATGTTTTTAATGACTAGAGAGTATACCTAGCCCGGCATGCAAGATGAGACTTATTATGCACCGTTCCCCATACCTGCAGGAAGCTCGTTCGTCTCCAAATCTTTTCCTCTCCATGTGTGGAAACAATATGCCTGCCAGACTCTCCTTCTCCCTCCGGCGGTCCCACCACTCCACCCCATGTGGAAAAAATCTACATGCATGAATCTCCTCCCCCCGCGCTCGTCCAATCCGTTGTGACCAGCAATATTTCCACCCCTTCCCTCCCCCGTAATTTACTCCAACAAATATGCCCACGTAGCTGTTACTATGTTAATCATGCAACATATCTTCCGGGACGCTGCTTCAGTTACTTAACTGCAGGTGCATTGGGTCACCGACATATGGGCCCAACAGGGGTCTGGCCCACATGTCAGTGACGCAACCGGACCTACAGTTAAGTAAGTGCAGCTTAGTACATATCTTACGTAGGTGTGCCATTGCTCGCTATAAATACCGCGCCTCCCACGACATTCGGAAGAATGCTCACGTTCATCGCTATCTCCTCCCCCTCCCTCTCATGTCGACCACCATGGCATCGCCCCTCCCAAGCCCTAGGCGCCCCTCGCTGCACCGCACGGACGGTCACGCGTCGCTGTTCCGTTCGTCGCCGCCACTAGTCGAGGAGGACGCGTCGGCGTTCCGCTCCTCGCCGCCACTAGTCGAGGAGGATGCGTCGGCGTTCCGCTCCTCGCCGCGACGCGTTGAGGTGGACGCGTCAGCGTTCCCAATCTCGCCAGCACGCGCGTCGGAGGACGCGTCGGCTCCCCGCTACGAGGAGAACGCCGCGCCGCCCGCCGAGCCCCCCAGCCTTGAGGAGCTTTGGAAAGAAATGGATGTCGCCTTGTGGGAGGCTTTGCCTCCAGCAGAGCGCGCCAAAATAGAGGCGGAGAAGAAGGCCGAGGAAGAGAAGCGCACCACGGGACAAGCTGCCTGGCAGGCCTATGTCGCGTCTGAGAGAGTCAGGCAATTGGCTCCTTGGCAGAAGGCTCGTGCGAGGGCCGTGAGGGTGGTGGAGGACGCCCGTGCCAAAGCCCTGAGTGCAGTCGGGCCCAAGCGCCTCATCTTCGCTTGGCGGTACATGGACCGGGTGCACGCTTCCATCGAGGAGGAGTACCTGTTGGCGCCGGATCACCACACCGGTGAGATCGCGCTCGCCCGCCGACAAGCTGCCAATCAGCACCCCGCGAGTTGCGAGGCTGAGGAAGAGGCGTTGTGTCGGCGCGCTGGGAAACGGATGCGCACCAGGGCACTCGTGGCGCGCCGCAAGCGCTCCTGCGAGCGCCGTGGCTTTTAGTAGGAGTATAATTTTTGTTTCGTAAGGCGATCTCATTAGTTTTGGGACGCAAATGATAAACCCCGAATGTTCAGGAATTATTAGCATCCTTAATTAAGTATGTAAAAGGGAAAGTTTGGAAACCTTGTGTATTCGTACGCATTTTGTAAGTACATGCATATAGCACAAACTTTACTATATACTATCGCACTACACGTCTCTCTCTATATATGCTTGCAGACTGTGCTACTCCCTCCGTCCAGGTCAATAAGTCATCTTTGGTTGTGCACCGTGACCAAGAAGGAGGGAAGACTTATACACCTAGATGGAGGGAGTACTACTATTACTTATGTACGTGCAAATGGACATTTTAACATTACGATGTGGTTTTTGTAAAAGTAGAAAAACAGCACTAGTCAAGCTTGTGAAACGATTCAATGCAAAACAAATGCAAACATGCTTGTTTGATTGTTTACTTTTAGCTTCCTTCTCTGTGGTTATTTCTCTATCGTACTTTGTACGGAGTATCTCACTAGTCGGAAAGGCATGCAAATTCCCAAACCGCTTCCTATACCCTGTATCAATTTTTTTGCCTAACAAGTTGTGCCGTGCAATTGGAATTCCAACTTGAGTACTACTACTAGTGGGAGTTCCAGGAGCCAGTTCTTTTAGGCTTCTAGATTAGTAATCCCATAACTACTACCTCCGTCCTGGTTTATTGGTCCCCATTGTAATCTGTGTCAAATTTTGATCATAAATTTAACTAATGAAATGTTAGTGCATGTCACATGCACTAACATTTTATCAGTTAAATCTTTGGTCAAAATTTAGCACAAATTACAATGGTGAGGAATAAACCAGGACGGAGGTACTACTACTCCCTCTGTCACGGTTTAGAAGGCGTGCTTGGAAATTCTCTGGGACCTAGGTGGTTATCTATTGGTTGTGAGATGGGCTAAAAATAGCATTCACACTACGCATGCATATAGAAATAGTATATCGGAGTACTAATTAGGTACTAGAAATAAATGCAATGCACCCTAAACCTTGTCTATTGTGGAAACGCACGCAAATTTAACTGTGCCTTCTATACTGTGACGGAGGGAGTAGTAGTAGTTTGGAAGCCCAAATAAATGAGTGAGGCGCCTTAATGTTACTCTCCACTGTGACTAGTCTTATGGGAAAAGGTGGCGAAGCCGTCAAAAGAACTGGCCCTAGGAGTAGTAGCTAGGGATTGAGTGTGCGAGATGAACCGGAGAAAGTAAATGCAGAGAGATGAAATGCAAAAAAGACGGAGGGATGTGATGGTTGCTTGTCCGTTTATTTTACCAGGCCACTTATTACTGGGAGTGGTTGGGTTTTGTGATATGATGGCTTTACTGCCGCGCCACGAGCCGGGTGAGACTCCCGTGCAGCGCCTGTCGGTGTCAAAACCGGCGGATCTCGGGTAGGGGGTCCCGAACTGTGCGTCTAAGGCGGATGGTAACAGGAGTCGGGGGACACGATGTTTACCCAGGTTCGGGCCCTCTCGATGGAGGTAATACCCTACTTCCTGCTTGATTGATCTTGATGATATGAGTATTACAAGAGTTGATCTACCACGAGATCGTAGAGGCTATACCCTAGCAGCTAGCCTTTTGTATGATTGTTGTTGTCCTACGGACTAAACCCTCCGGTTTATATAGACATCGGAGGGGGCTAGGGTTACACAGAGTCGGTTACAAGGGAGGATATCTACATATCCGTATTACCAAGCTTGCCTTCCACGCCAAGGAGAGTCCCATCCGGACACGGGACGAAGTCTTCAATCTTGTATCTTCATAGTCCAACAGTCCGGCCAAAGGATATAGTCCGGCAATCCGAGGACCCCCTAATCCAGGACTCCCTCAGTAGCCCCTGAACCAGGCTTCAATGACGATGAGTCCGGCGCGCAGATTGTCTTTGGCATTGCAAGGCGGGTTCTTCCTCTGAATACTCCATAGAAGATTTTGAACACAAGGATAGTGTTCGGCTCTACAAAACAAATTCCACATACCACCATAGAGAGAATAATATTTCCACAAATTTAATCTGCTGACATATTCTGCAACATGACAGCACACCACGGCCCGGTCATTATTTGAACCGTTTTTCACAACCAGCCACTGCACATATTGTGAGGCGGTTTTCTTGGCACGTCTTGTCGAAGTAGAGATCGTGTCCCCTTATCATGGGATTCTCATCAATACGGGTGTGGGTAACCCAACCGCGCCATCAATTACAATGCTTGGGGAGTAAGCGAATTCACCAGGTAGGTGGGGAGGCGCATAGTTTCTTCCGCCCTTATAAAGGGACAAGGATTCACCTTTTTCACCCACGCCTTCTTCCTCCTTGGTCATCCATTCTTGCGCACTCGAGCTCTAGCACCCAAGTTCGCGTTTTTCTCCTCAAACCACTCCAAGCATGTCCGGAGCAGGAGGCAAGTGGATGGTGTCGGAGTAATGGGCCACGGGTAGGCTAACCCGAGACCCAAAACCTTCCAAAACATCGGGGTTGGCTGCGCCCCTCAAAGCACCAAGACGAAGTGCCGCCTTCTGGTGGCCGGCTGGAGGAATAGCCGGCTGCCCGTAGACGGCCGAGTTCTAGAAGTCAGCATCAAGACAAGCCGACTCCTAGTGGGCGGCTTCCAGAGAAGCCGGCCCCTAGCAGTCGGCCCGTGGCGCCTATGAAGCCTGCGCCCTCATCAAGAAAGACAAGACAGGGAATGGCTACAGTATAGCCCATCCCTCCCAAATCCAGGGATGGGCGTGGCCACAGTGCACCGTACCAGCGGAGATCTCCGCTCGGCGCGGCACTATTGCCACTCCACCCCTGACGTCACCACAAGCAGGCGGAGCCCTGCTCCCACGACGGCCTGTCGGTACGGCCCAAGGACGACGGGCCCCACAAATCAGCGAGAGTCCGGAAGACGGTTAGAGCCCCACCAGTCGGATCCGAGCGAAGTCGGCCCCAGCAGTCAGCCCACCCCTTCCTCGGGACCCACGCACCATTAACTAGACGAGACACAGAGTAGCTATAGTAATCGCCCGCCAGGCGGCGGGGCTGTAGCCACGCTCCCCTGACCGAGCCGGTGTCATTAGCATCACGGCTACAGTGATCAGCAGCCGACAAAACCCGCAAGCGGCGGAGACGGCCAGTCGGCTCCGTACCAGACCAGCTGGCAGGGCCCACCAGGCGGCGGGTCCCAGCAGCCGGCGGAGAAGCCGGCCACCAGAGAGACTGACAGCCTGGTCCTACACCCGGCCGGATTACTATTGTACCCCTGGGGGTAGGCCTATATAAACCCCCCAGGGGACCCATGCAAAGGGTTCCCAAGCTGTTAGAACTAGACTGACACATAGAGAAAGGAGAGAGCTAGCCTCGCTTTCTTCCACCTCTAGCAAACAGCTCGAGGAGCACCATTGTACTCACTAGTGCCTTAGTGATCATGCAGAGACCCCGCAGAGCAGGACTAGGGGTGTTATCTCCTAGGAGAGCCCCGAACCTGGGTAAAGTGCGCCGGCGTTCGTGTCTATGCCTTATCCCGCTTCCAGGCACCGGCGACGTTCTACTCGCTCCCACCATGATAAGCCATACTTTGGCATATGTCGCACCCAACCCCCGACATTTGGCGCCCAGCGTGGGGCGAGGTGCACCGTCGTCCAGAGACCTGTTCTGGACGGGAACCCTTTTCCTCCCTGGCGAGCGCAGCCAGCCCGGCACGCCAGACGGAGTTTGCGCTAACGCGCTGCATGGCGCGGAGGTCGCCTGCGCGGCGAGTTGCCTCGCCGATCTTGTTGGAGAGGTTCGCCTCTTCGACGAGCCCGCGTCTGATGCGGGCACCGATGGCCCTGAGAGCCGCCTCGTCAGCCTCCTCGATCAGCTCCACGTCGCCAGCGAGCCTGCTGTAGACTTGGAATCTGTTGGCTCCACGGACCCGATGCTTGTCGACTCCGACACAACATCCCTTGACGCGTTCCCCACCAACGTGGTGGTTGACGACGAGCCGCTTCCTCACGCGGAGAGCGGCAGAAGCGCCGTCACGGAGGTGCTTGTCATTGGCCACAGCGAGCACTCCGGCGGAGGTGCTCATGATCCGCTTGATGCGGCACTGCAAGACTTGACGGCGCCCATTCCAGAAGACGCCAGCGCCGAGATGCTGGAGGCATGCCGCGCCCAGCTAGTCGAGAGCGCCAAGAAGCTGGCCAACATGAGATGCCTATCGGAGGCCTACCAGCAGAGATGGACCACACTGTGGGTGGCACGCCGGCTCCTGGTGGGCCTAGCCGCATCGGCACGATCTAGCAACGCGGCGCGGCCATCGCCAGCATATTCGGGGCAGATCGCCCCATCTACGCCACGCCCGCGGAAAACATATGAGCTGCCCAGGCGGCAGCAGAAGAGTTGTACAAGTTTGAGGGTGAAGAGCGTCGCCACATGGCGGAGCGCTACCAGCGACTCCTCGACGCGGCTGTTGAGCAGCACGAGGCCGGCTGCCGTACCGAGGCCCCCAACCGGCAGAATGACGATCCGCCTCCCCGCCAAGATCAAGGCGCAATATCCCGGACGCCGACTGGTGGCGTCCGCGAAAGAAGAGACAAGGAGCCGGCTGCCAGCCGCAGCCAGACTTGCATCACCATCGAGCTCGACCAAGACGGCCGCCCAAGAGCAGTGGAATGACGGGATGACTGTCCACCTCCTCCCCCTCGCAGGGAAAGGCGCGTCTCCCCGCCGCCTGTCGAACACCCGACACTCGGCGACCACCTTGGCCACCGAGAAGGAGTCAGAGAGAACGATGCCCGCCACCGGATCGACCGTCTCAACCGATCCCTGGCGCTAGAAGAAGAAGATGAGCTGGGTCCGCCTTGTTTTGGCCCCCGTATTCGAGATGAGCCCTTCCCCAAAGGGTTCACGCTCCCAAGAAACACGCCCAAATACACCGGCTCCATAAAGCCGGAGGACTGGCTGGTCGACTATTCCACGGCCGTCAGCATCGCAAACGGCAACAAGCGCGTTGCCGTGAAGTATGTTCCACTCATGCTCCAGGGCACGGCCCGGACATGGCTGAACAGCCTGAAACCCCGCAGCATCAACAGCTGGGTCGATTTCACCGAAGCCTTCATCCGCAACTTCACCAGCACATACAAGCGATCACCCAAGCCTCGGCAGCTCTCCTTGTGTGTCCAAGGCCCCAACGAGTCGACTCGTGACTACCTCACGCGCTGGGCCGAGCTCCGCAACTCTTGCGAAGGCGTGCATGAGGTGCAGGCCATCGAGTACTTCACCACCGGGTGCCGAGAGGGCACCCTTCTCAAGCACCGGCTTCACTGCGACGAGTCGGCGGCCCTCGACGAGTTGTTGATCATAGCAGATAAATACGCCACGGCCGACTCCTCCATGAAGGCGGAGATCCGGGTTGATGCGTCTGGCAAAGTGGCTCCTCCAGCTCCTCGGACCCCGACTGGTGACACCAGTCGGCGTCAACAACCCAACGACAACAAGCGCAAGGCCGCGCAGCCAGCTTCTACAAGCCGGCAGGTGGCGACAGTCGAAGACCAGCAGCCGGAAGGGCAGCCTCCATCTAAGTGCCAGAAGGGCGGCAAGCCCAATTGGCTGCCCGCTTTCTCATATGAGCAGACCCTTGATGCGCCCTGCAAGTTCCACAGTGGTGCGAAGCCGTCCAACCGCACCACCCGAAAGTGCCATTAGCTCACCAGGATCGCCAAGGGTGACGGCCTTCTGCCTCCTCCGCCTGCTGGGCAGCCGCCTCCTCCTCCCCCCAGCAGCCGGCGGTTTGACCAGTCGGAGCCATACAAGACGAGTATCATGAAGAGCATGGAGCTTATGTCGTGTTCACCGGTGTGGCCGACGATAAGCACAGCAGACGGCAACGACAGCAAGAAGTGAATGCGGTGGTATCAGAGACCCCCGAGTCCATGCATTGGTCCAAGAAGCCAATCAGCTGGAGCAGAGCCGACCACCCGGAAGTAATGCCCAATCCCGGCTCCTACACCCTGGTTCTGGATGCCACCTTTGCCACAGAGAGGCGAGCTGCTTGTTTTTCCCGAGTTCTGATAGATCGCGGCAGCAGCATCAACATCATGTACAAGGATACCATGGAGAAGTTAGGAATCAAACAAAGGCAGCTTCAGCCCAGCCGGACTGTATTCCATGGCATAGTTCCTGGCCTTTCCTGCTCACCAATCGGCAAGATCCAGATAGACGTCCTCTTTGGAGACAAAGATCACTTCCGCCGAGAGCCAGTCTGGTTTGAAGTGGTGGATCTTGAGAGCCCATACCATGCACTACTTGGCCGGCCTGCTCTGGCCAAGTTCATGGCGGTCCCCCACTATGCTTACCTCAAGATGAAGATGCTGAGTTCCAAGGGAATTTTGACCATAGCAGGGGATTACAGGAAGTCGTCCGCCTGCGCGGCAGATAGCAGCCGGCTGGCCGAGTCCCTTGTGATCGCGACCGAGAAGCGGCTCCTTGACCGGGTTGTAGCGATGGCAGGCAAGCAGCTGGAAATGTCACCCAACCCCAAGGAGTCGGAAGCCGAGGGCTCGTTCAAGCCGGCCAAAGAGACAAAGAAGATACCCTTGGACCCGGAGCACCCGGAGAGGCACGCTGTCATAGGAGCAAATCTTGACAGCAAATAGGAAGGCGAGCTCGTCGATTTCCTCCATGAGAATCGGGACATCTTTGCATGGTCTCCCAAAGACATGCCGGGTGTCCCGACGGATTTCGCCGAGCACAAGTTACACGTCCGGTCTGATGCCAAGCCAGTCAGGCAACCCTTGCGCCGCCTGTCAGAGGAGAAGAGAAGAGTCGTCGGAGAAGAGATAGCCCGGCTGCTGGCAGCCAGCTTCATCATGGAAGTGTTCTTTCCAGAGTGGCTAGCCAACCCAGTCCTTGTGCTGAAGAAAAACAAGCAGTCGCGCATGTGTATTGATTATACCAGCCTCAACAAAGCCTGCCCCAAAGACCCCTTTGCTTTGCCGAGAATGGACCAAGTGATAGATTCCACAGCCGGATGCGAGCTGTCGAGTTTCTTGGATGCATACTCAGGGTATCACCAGATCAAGCTGAACCCGGCCGACAGGCTGAAGACCGCCTTCATCACACCATTTGGAGCCTTCTGCTACTTGACCATGACGTTCGGCTTGAGGAATGTCGGCGCCACGTTTCAACGTTGCATGCAGAAGTGCCTCCTCAAGCAACTCGGCAGGAATGCCCACGTTTATGTGGACGATGTTGTGGTGAAGATGGAGAAGCCTGGAACATTGCTGGAAGACCTCAAGGAGACCTTTGAGAACTTGCGCCGGTTTCAAATCAAGCTTAACCCGGAGAAATGAGTCTTCGGAGTACCAGCCGTCCAGCTTCTTGGCTTCCTGGTCTCAGAGCGCGGCATAGAGTGCAACCCTGTGAAGATCAAGGCCATCGAGAAGATGGAAGTGCCCACCCGACTGCTCAACGTACAAAAGTTCACCGGCTTCTTGGCATCTATCAGCCGTTTCATCAGTCGGCTGGGAGAGAAAGCTCTTCCCCTGTACCAGCTCATGAAGAAGACCACTTTTTTGAGTGGAACGACAAGGCGGATGAAGCTTTTCTCCAGCTCAAGAAGATGCTGACCACTCCGCCTGTCCTGGCGGCTCCGACCCCTAAGGAACCCATGCTCCTCTACATCGCCGCCACCAGCCGGGTGGTCAGCACAGTCATAGTGGTAGAATGCAAGGAAGAAGGCAAGGCACTACCAGTCCAGAGACCGGTGTATTACCTGAGTGAAGTGCTGTCAGCCTCCAAGCAAAACTACCCCCACTATCAGAAGATGTGCTACGGCGTGCACTTTGCCGCCAAGAAATTGAAGCCGTACTTTCAAGAGCACCCAATCACTGTGGTCTGCACGGCTCCACTTGCCGAGATCATTGGAAGCCGAGATGCTTCAGGCCGAGTGGCCAAATGGGCCATAGATTTGCCCCCCTACACCATCTACTACCAGCCTCGCACCGCCATCAAGTCACAAGCACTGGCTGACTTCCTCGTCGACTGGGCCGAGACCCAGTACCTGCCACCAGCGCCGGACTCCACCCATTGGCGGATGCACTTTGATGGTTCCAAGATGCGTACCGGTTTGGGAGCCGGCATCGTCCTCACCTCTCCCAAAGGCGAAAAGCTCAGATATGTGCTGCAAATCCATTTTGCCGCCTCCAACAACGTCGCTGAATACGAAGCACTTATTCACGGACTCCGGCTTGCCAAAGAACTCGGCATTCGCCGGATCCTGTGCTATGGTGACTTTGATTTGGTGGTCCAGCAGTCGTCGGGCGACTGGGACGCCAAAGATGCAAACATGGCTAGCTACCGCTTCCTCGTCCAGCAACTCAGTGGATACTTTGAAGGGTGCGAGTTTCTCCATGTGCCAAGGAATGGCAATGAGCAAGCAGATGCCTTGGCATGAATCGGCTCCACCCGTCAAGCAATACCAACCGGCGTTGCCCTACAACGCCTCCTCAAGTCGTTTGTCAAGCCATCGCCAGAGTTGGATTCCATCTTTGTGTCGGCTCCTCCTAAAGCAGTCGGATCCGACTTGAGGACCCCAGCAGCCGGCACAAGGAATTCGGCAGGCGATTCGGGGACTGCAACAGCCGCACCCAGCCCGGGGACTTCGGAACCCGGCTCGGGGACTGCTGCAGTCGGCCCGGGGACTTCATCGACTCAGCAAGCGGCAGCTGACTCCAACCCGCCGCCTCCCGGCCCAACCGCCCTCGTGCAAGTAGCAGTCCTAGCAGTTGAAGAAATTGCAGCACCTTCATGGGCCCAGCCCATCCTCAACTTCCTGGTGAACAAAGAGCTGCCAACTGATGAGATCTCGGCCTGACAAGTGCAACGCCGGGCAGCAGCATACACCATCGTCAACAGAGAGCTTGTGAGGCGCACTGTCACTGGTGTCTACCAGCGCTGCGTAGAGCCGGAGCAAGGCCAAGCAATCCTCAAAGATATTCATCAAGGCGAGTGTGGTCATCACGCGGCTTCAAGAGCACTCGTGGCCAAAGCTTTCCGCCACACTTTTTTCTGGCCGACTGCTTTAGAAGACGCCAAAGACTTGGTCCAGAAATGCAAAGGGTGCCAGAAGTTCCGCTCCAAGCCACTTCAGCCGGCTTCTGCACTCAAGACTATCCCCATTGCCTGGCCCTTTGCTGTCTGGGGCCTGGACATGGTGGGACCATTCAAAACAGCACGAGGTGGCATGACTCATCTGCTTGTTGCAGTGGACAAGTTCACCAAGTGGATAGAGGCAAAACCAATCAAGAAGCTGAATGGTCCGACTGCTGTGACTTTCATCTCCGACATCACCATCCGGTATGGCATACCACACAGCATCATCACCGACAATGGCACGAACTTCGCCAAAGGCACCTTGGCCCGTTTTTGCGCGACACAGGGCATCCGACTGGAGTTAGCGTCCGTTGCCCATCCGCAGTCAAACGGCCAGGTGGAGCGAGCAAACGGCCTCATTTTGTCCGGCATCAAGCCCTGACTGGTCGAGCCTTTGGAGCGATCGGCCGGCTGCTGGCTCGACGAGCTGCCAGCCGTCCTCTGGAGCCTGCGCACAACTCCAAACAAGTCAACCGGCTTCATGCCTTTCTTCCTCGTCTACGGTGCCGAAGCCGTCATCCCAACGGACATAGAATTCGACTCCCCTCGAGTCACCATGTACACCGAAGAGGAAGCAGAAGAAGCACGTCAAGACGGCATCGATCTGCTGGAAGAGGGCTGGCTGTTGGCACTCAGCCGGTCCAGCATCTACCAGCAGAGCCTGCGCCGATACTACAACCGGAAGGTCAAGCCAAGATCCTTCCAAGAGGGAGACCTTGTGCTCCGGCTGATCCAGCGAACAGCTGGCCAGCACAAGCTCTCAGCGCCTTGGGAAGGCCCCTTCATCATCAGCAAGGTGTTGGGAAACGACTCCTACTACCTGATCGACGCTCAGAAACCTCGAGCGCGCAAGAGGGACGACTCCGGCAAGGAGACGGAGCGGCCATGGAATGCAAATCTCCTCCGAAGATTTTACAGTTGAAGCAGTATGTACCATGCTACCTTTTGTATTAGAGTACAAGACTCCGGGTCCCCCGAGAAGAGCTCGGGGACTGCCCTCTTTTATCTATATGATAAAAAATTATGCCTACGAATGTGTTATTTCCTTTGTGCCGCTTGGCACCGGGTCCGACTAGTCGGCCCGGGGACTCGTCGCCTTGTACTATGAAATGCTTCCTGCGGCCGGACAAGTAATGTGGTGGCACTTAAGTCGTCTCCTGCCAGAAGCCACAGCTCGCAAAGCGACTGTCTGGTGGGTAGGAGAAAGGCAGAAAGAGTGCCCACGTGAAAATGGCTAAGGACCCAAAGCATGTGCATAGTTCAAGCCGGCTTCCCGCCTGTACGACCGGCTGTTGAGCAGCCGGCCGGCCGGCTTCTACTTAACTTGCTAAAATGTTCTAAATTGGCTAAGTACTTGCCTTCCCGAAAGTAGCCGAGTACTTGACCCACCCACAGTCCGCAGAGCGGCTGTTCGGCTGGCAAGACAGGAACCAAGGGAAGGCGGCAAAGGAAAAAAGCCAAAGAGAAGCAAGCAAGAAAAGATAGAACTCGGAAAAATATTTACATAGCAAAAGGCCCTTGGCCGATATTCAACGCGAGTTTGAAATACAGCCTCCGGGTGGAATTGTGCAAAATTAACAACTTCGTCGAGACTGATAGGCAGGTAAAGCAAAAAATAAACTGGCGGCCTAGGGAGCGGCAGACGGGTTCGATGGATCGGAGGAGTCGGTGGCGCCGGTTGGTGGAGCGGCCGACTGGTCAGTCTCCGCTTGGTCGCCTCCAGTGGTAGCCGGCTCGCTTGGGCATGGCTCGTTGCTGGAGGCGCGGTCGAGCTGAGGCTGGCCGTCTGCTCCGACCTCTAGCGCCTCCTCTTCGCCTTCCTCCTCCTCCTCGCCTTCTTCCTCTCCACTGGAGCCGATCACCTCGGCCGAGTCCTCGCCGTCCTCCGGGTTCAGCCCGAACCATTCTGGTGGCGCCTCGGCGCCGTTCTCAACCCGCTCCGGGTCGAAGACGCTGGTGTCGGTGTACTCGGCGATTGCCGCCGCGCGCTTGACGAGGTCATCTTCCACGACCGCCAACTCCTCCTAAGCCTCCAGCCGAAACGTGGCCAGCTGGGCTAGACTTAGCCCAGGGTACCACGCCTTGACGAATTCCAAGGCCCGGCACGCTCCAGCCCGGGCCGAGGAGCCCTTCCAGGCCTCAAGACGGCCGGCCGCCACCTCCAGCCAGTCAGCAGTCCGACTGGGAGTGCGCGGTGCCGGCATGTCCGGCCACAGGGCGGAGATCACCTGGGCGCCAACATGCTGAAGATGGCGCAACATCCGGTGAGCCGGCCGAAGACGGGCCTCGATGCTCAGGAGCTGCTCGCTAAGGGTTCGGGGCGCGTCGGCAGCTATCTGCGCGCCTTCCGCCCTCCATCCTTCACGATCAGCTTCAATGGCCTGATTGGCGGCGGCAGAGTGACCAGGGAAGAAGTCTGCCAAGAAAGAAAGCAAAGATCCAAAGTCAGAGACAAGAGGTCGGCTCGACCAGTAGCCGGCAGTTCAAAGAAGGAAAACGAGGGAAGCTCACCATCAACTATGTCTTCGATCTCGTGAAAGCCGGAAGTCAACATCGCCTCCTTGTCGGTCCAGGCAGAGCGTTCGGTCGCGAACTCAGCAAGGAGACCGGTCTCCTTGTCCTCCGCCTCCTTCTGGACCTTCTTGAGAAGCTCCGCCTGCTCCGCTAGTTGTGCGACCAGCCGGTCACGCTCTTCAGCCAGCTTGCCGCACTCCTCCTCCTTAGCGCGCAGCGCCGTGTTGGCTTCGCCCAGCTGCTGCTGCAAGACGGCGTTGGCCTCTGAAGAAGAAAAGAAGAAGGGAAAGGCGTTAGTAACCAGCAGAAAGAAGAACAGTTGCCGGGGAGATCCGGCCCGACTGCTTAGCAGTCGGCCCGAATCTTGGGGACTACAGCCCGCGGGTGCGCCAGCGTGCCCCCGCAGAGAAAGAAGAGGACTTACTTCGGCTCTCTGACAAGTCGGCAGCACGTTGATCCAACTCCTGGACTTTGGAGTTGAAGGAGGCCGCACGGAGGTTATTATAATCCTGCAGCAAGGATATCAGCACTCAGAGCCTGCTAAGTAAAGTTCCGAGCCGCCTGCTCAGCAGCCGGCCCAGAACTCGGGGACTACACCCAGTGGGTGCGCTGACGCGCCCCCATGAAGCAATACAAGAGTTAAAAACGAAGAAGCAAGAAGCGTACCCGGATGGCCTCTCGCGATTCCAGGAACGTCTTGTTGCAGTGCTTGATAGCGTCGGCCTCGGCGCGGAGTTTGGCTTGAACATCCAGGATCGCCTTGTTTAGAGGGCCCGTCCTGCCTCCCCGCACCCATCCAGCGGGCGCGGCGCTGGTCGCCTCGGTGTCCGGGATCGAGGAGCTTGTGGCGCCGGTCTCCAGCGGGCGTGGCGCCGAAGCCGCCTTTGCGAGTCGGCGGCATGTCGGTGTGCAGACCTCAGGAGTCGGGCCCGTCACCACCTCGGGTCCGGTTGGCGGCACCGGTGGGTCTGCCAGCTGCTTGCCTTGCACGCTCCCGGACGGCGGCGGTGGAGGCACAATCACGTCCGGCATGGCGACGTCGCCGCCGTCCCTCTCCATGATCAGGTGCTCGTCGCCGGCTTCCCCAGTCTGCGCCACTAACTCCGGTGGTGGCGGCCCGGAGTTCAGGGGAGTGACGAGCACCGCCGACTGGTGGCGGGCGGCCTCCTCGGCCTGCTTCTTCGCCACGTCGGCTGCCTAGGCCGCCGCCAGTTTCTTCAGGGCGGTGGCCTCCGCCTTCTCTGCTTCTGCCTTCTCCAGGCGGGCGGCTTCCTGCTCCTCGCTCGCTTCCCGCGCGTTCTGCTCCGTCGCCTCCCGGAGGTCGGCGGCTGGATCGATCCGCCGAGTGGTGGTGGAAGTCTCCGCCGACCCCACGATAGAGGCGGCGGCCGACTTCTCAAGAGAAAGCGGAGCCCTAGATCAAAGGGAAACAAAACAAAGAAACTCGGACAAGATCGGCAAGGAAGGAGAAAGTACGAGATGAAGGCGGTACTTACACGAAAACCAGCTGCGGCTCCTTCACCGCCTTGCGGAAGTGGATGGCCATCACGGCCGCTTCGTCCCGCTTAGTTGCCGCAGCCAAGCCCTTGGGCTTCTTCGGCCGGCTGCCGAACAAACTCGGCGCGGCCCTGCGTTTCTTCGCACCACCTTAGGCATCCGGCGCGGCAGATGAGCTCGCGCCCTGCTGGCCGGGCCCTGGCTGGTGGCGCGGGGCGACTTCCCCCGCATCATCGTCGCGCCAGTCCTCGAGGCTGGCCCCGAGCCTCGAGCCGCCTGCTTCGCCGCCTCCTCCCTCGGCGTCGTCCTCCAAGGCCGCCGCCCCCAAGTCGGGATCGTCAACATCGCTCTCCGCTCGGTCGGGGAGGAATTGGCGCTCCGGCCCTGCGGCGCCGGCTGGAGGAGGGGGCTCTGTTCAAAGGCCGATTGGTCAGGTCGAACAGGCCGAACTCGGCAACAAAAAGGATAGAGAAAAAGAAAGATAACTTACCATAGGCGGGGGGTCGGCGCGTGAATACAGCTCCTTGACAAACCGCCACTCCTCCGTGAGCTCGCAGTTCGCAAGATAGTTCACCATGTGAGCTACCTCTGCGTGAGCCATCTCCTTGGTGCACAGCCGGCTTGGGTCCCGGTGCCCGCTCATCTGATAGATCATATGAGGGCGGCCCTGGAGCGGGAGCACTTGGCACGCCACGAAGGCGGACAGCAACTCGGGCCCGGTCAGGCCCTCCGACTGTGTCAACACTCGGAGCTGCGCGATGGCGGCGGCTCCAAAAGGCGACAGAGTCTTGGCCCGGTATGACCAGTTGGCCGCCTCCCAGCCGGCGCGCCGGCTGCGTAAGCCGGCAAGTTGACCCAATCGCCCACTGGGAAGACGCTCTTCACGTAGAAGTACGACCGCTGCCACATCTTCACCGACTTGATCAGCGTGATGGGTGGAAACGGATTTTCGGCCGCCGGCCTCCGCACCGCAATAAACGCCGCATTGAGCTGGCACGCCCGCGACGAGGGTGCCGAGCTTGGTGTAGAAGAACTCCCCCCAAAGCTCGATGGTGGTGAGGACGCCGAGGAAGCCTTCGCACAAAGTGACGAAGGCGGACAGCAGCACCACTGTGTTCGGGGTGAGGTGGTGCGGCTGAAGACCATAGAACTCGAGGAAGGACCGGAAGAAGCCGCTCGCTGGCAGGCCGAGGCCGCGCAGGCAGTGCGAGCGGAAGACTACCCGCTCGCCCTCCTCCAGCGCCGGCGAGATCTCCCACTCCGGCGCGAGGCGGACCCTCATGTAGTCCTTACTGGGCAGCCGCCGCGTCTGGCGGAGGAAGTCGATGTGGTCGTCATGAACCTCGGAGCCGTCCCATGCTCCGGAGCATGCCATGGGGGCGTGGGGTTGGAAGATGAGCTCATCGGAGATGAACCGCTGCAGCGCTCAGCGTGGCTTGGAGGCGCTACGGCGAGAGGAAGAAGAAGGAGGAAAGAATGGGGTGGAGGGGCGCGCGTGCTCCGCTGCTCCCCCTCCTCCCCCTACTTATAGGCCTACGGGCTGTGAAGCCGAGGGGGCGATCGTGGGATTTACTGCGCCCACGACCCCACGCCCCCACGTTTATCGCGCGAGTTACTGCCCACCTCGGCCGCAGTAACTCCGCGGGAAGACTCAACCGCCCACCTCGGCCGCAGCGGATCCGCTCGCGTGCTGAGGCATGGTAGTGGCGGGCCCCGCCAGCAGGCGTGTCCCATCGCGAGCGTGGGTTGGCAGACTGGCCCGGCCGCTCGGCGCCACGTGACGTGCCCACAACTGGCGGCGGCCTGGAGGCTTAGCAAGCAAGCCACTTGGTTCCCGCCGACACGTTCGAAGTTTGGATAAGTCAGGCTAGGCGAGGCCGACTCCCGCCAGTCGGCTCAGCAGCGGTCGGACGAAGCTCCACCCCAAGCCCTCGGAGAAAGAAACTGCTGAGGCTCCTCGGCTGCTCAGCCGCGGCACCTCACCAGCTTCGGGGACTACTGTCGGAGTAATGGGCCACGGGTAGGCTAACCCGAGACCCAGAACCTTTCAAGACATCGGGGCTGGCTGCGCCCCTTAAAGCACCAAGACGAAGTGCCGCCTTCTGGTGGCCGGCTGGAGGAATAGCCGGCTGCCCGTAGACGGCCGAGTTCCAGAAGCCGGCATCAAGACAAGCCGACTCCTAGTGGGCGGCTTCCAGAGAAGCCGACCCCTAGCAGTCGGCCCGTGGCGCCTACGAAGCCTGCGCCCTCATCAAGAAAGACAAGACAGGGAATGGCTACACTATAGCCCATCCCTCCCAAATCCAGGGATGGGCGTGGCCACAGTGCACCGTACCAGCGGAGATCTCCGCTCGGCGCGGCACTGTTGCCACTCCACCCCTGACGTCACCACAAGCAGGCGGAGCCCTGCTCCCACGAGGCATGTCGGTACGGCCCAAGGACAACGGGCCCCACCGATCAGCGAGAGTCCGGAATACGGCTAGAGCCCCACCAGTCGGATCCGAGGGAAGTCGGCCCCCAGCAGTCGGCCCGCCCCTTCCTCGGGACCCACGCACCATTAACCAGACGAGACGCGGAGTGGCTACAGTAATCGCCCGCCAAGCGGCGGGGTTGTAGCCACGCTCCCCTACCCGAGCCAGCGTCATTAGCGTCACGGCTACAGTGATCAGCAGCCGACAAGACCCGCAAGTGGTGGAGGCGACCTGTCGGCTCCGTACCAGACCAGCCGCGGGCCCACCAGGCGCGGGTCCCAGCAGCCGGCGCAGAAGCCGGCCACCAGAGAGACTGACAGCCGGGTCCTACACCCGGCCGGATTACTATTGTACCCCTGGGGGGTAGGCCTATATAAACCCCCCAGGGCACCCATGCAAAGGGTTCCCAACCTGTTAGAACTAGACCGACCCATAGAGAAAGGAGAGATCTAGCCTCGCTTTCTTCCACCTCTAGCAAACAGCTCGAGGAGCACCATTGTACTCACTAGTGCCTTAGTGATCATGCGGAGACCCCGCAGAGCAGGACTAGGGGTGTTATCTCCTAGGAGAGCCCCAAACCTGGGTCAAGTGCGCCGGCGTTCGTGTCTACGCCTTATCCTGCTTCCAGGCACCGGCGACGTTCTACTCGCTCCCACCATGATAAGCCATCCTTTGGCATATGTCGCACCCAACCCCCGACAGATGGTCTCCTCCGTTATGGAGGAGGACATCAGAAAGCTGCGGGGAGCCGGATACCTGGCCGCGGATATCGCGCACCGGCTGCCAAACGCGAGGCAGATCGTCCCTACTCCAGAACCCCATGAGAGGGTGGTATTTCTTACCCACTTCATCCGCGGACTGGGATTTCCCCTCCACCCATTTGTCCGCGGGCTCATGTTCTACTACGGGCTGAACTTTCACGATCTGGCCCCCAATTTCATCCGCAACATCTCGGCGTTTATCGTCATGTGCGAGGCCTTCCTCCGCATCAAGCCCCACTTCGGCCTATGGCTGAAGACCTTCAACATTAAACCGGAGGTGGTGGTCGGCTAGCAAGCGGAGTGCGGAGGCGCCATGGTGGGCAAGATGCCCAACGTCACCTGGCTCGAAGGCTCCTATGTGGAGACCGTAAAGGGGTGGCAATCGGGGTGGTTCTACATCACCGAGCCGCGCGACACCAACTGGGTGGCGGCCCCTGAATTTCGATCTGGAATCCCCATGCGGCTCACCTCCTGGAAAGAGAAGGGCCTATCCTGGGGTTCCTCGGTAGAGCTGACCGGACTCCACACATGCATCAAAAACATGATGAGCAAGAAAATCAAGCTCGTCAACGTGGTCCAAGTCATGCTCTTCCGCCGGATCCTCCCGTGTCAAAGACGGGCATTCAATTTGTGGGAGTTCGACCCGGCCGAGCACCAGACGCTGCGAGAGCTCTTCGACACGACGCACAAGAACGTCTGGAAGGTGCTCTTCAAGGGCACCGAGGTACCTCCTCCCCTTACCGAGGACCACGGACTCAGCGCAAAGCGCCTTGCCAATCCGGTAAGTCTTTTACATCTCATAATATGTTCTTTTCCCCAGTATAACCACGCGCGGGATCTAAGCCTCCACGCCATTTAACAGGACCGGGTAGTGACAGCGGAGCAGATCGATTGTCCCGCTCCCCTGCCCGAAGATCTAGTAGATGCTCTCCTAACGAAGATGCTGGTTCCGGTGCCTTATGAGGTGCCGGAGAAGAAGGCCAAGAAGAACGCCACGGGGACCAGGAAGGGTCTCCGGCGCAAGGTTATATCGGACTCATCGTCTGAAAACACCAAGGCGCACTCCTCCCACGAAAATGAGGAGGAGGAAGAGGAAAGTTCTCCCCCCCCCCCAGCCGGGAGGGGACAGGAAAAGGAAGGCCGCCCCATCAGGGGAGGCCGAAGGGTCCAAGAAGGGAAGGACCCTCCTCCCGGACTGCTCCACGACGGCCGCTTTCAGCGACGAGGAGTGGTTACCCAGGGACAAGCACCCGGCGAAGTCGTGAGTATCTGGATACCATAATAATTCTTGGTATGTCTTATTGTACTGTTTCTTATCACACCACGCATGATTATGCAGTCCATCCCGAGCCCATATCGACGTGTCTTCGTCGGATGATTCTTTGGGCCCGTCAGATATGAACAATGATTCACTCCCGACCGCCTCCTCCCCCGCCCTACGGACGACGCCGAGGTGTTGTCTCAAAGGGAACAGAACCAAGGGGAGACAGTTCCGGAGGCGCCCCAAGGCGACATTCCAGGTGCTGGGCGTGCGAGGGGCATGACTCCCCTGGGCCCCAACACCGGGGGCAACAAGTCTAGCCCCAAGCCGAATACGGCGCCGGAACCTCCAGTGGTTCCGGATTCTGTCAGGCAACCCCTCGCTAAGGGGGGCAAGCCATCTGTGCCGATGGCCTCTGTCCATCCAGAGGCATCGGATAATTTGATGGAAGTGCTTCGCGGCGCTTCCATTGACGAAGAGCACCGCACTATTATGAGTGTGGTAGTCAAGAAGGTTCAGTCCGCTAAGAGCGGACTGACTGAAGCCTGTGCCAGCCTCCTAACCGGCTTTGAGGTAAGTAATCAAATTGTAAGAAAATGTTATAGCATAGACAGTAGCCCCTGATGCTCTGTTTGGCGTTCGCGAAGAAAAGCCAAATAGAGGATCAAATAATAAGCGTAGGAGTCTAATCAGAATGCGTCTATGTGAATAAGCAGGCTTCACTACTGGCTGCCGCCGCTCGTACTGCGGAGGTCGCCGCACTGAAGCGGGACCTTGAGCTGTCCAAGGAAGTGTTCGGCCTTACCAAGAGGCAGCTCGAAGAGAACAAAGGTAAGTGACTCCCCGTCTGAATATTGATAAAGAATAAGTTGGTTTTGGAATAATAGGATCATTATGAATTTTGCTAGGGGCCACGACCGAAGTGGCGGCCCTGCAGAAGGCGCTATCCGAGGCCGAAGACAAAGCGGCCAAGGAGCGCATCGAGCGAGAGAAACAAGAGGCCCGAGTAGGCGAGGTGCAGCAAGAGCTCCAGGCTCTCGTCAAGAAACACGAGTCCTTGGAGCTTGACTCTAAGACGCAAGGGTCCGAGCTTGCGAAGGCCCTCAAAAGCACACAACAAGCCAATGCCGAAGCCCAAAAGGCCCTCCAGGAAATTGAGGCGGTTAAGAAGATAGCGGCGGGTAAGGCATTCATTATGCAAAGCAAGCATGTGAAGGAAACTTTCTTTTTACTTACCCGAGTTCGGAGCTCTCCAGGAGCGTTCACAGATCTACCCCGCAGTGTGTCGGATGCCGCGGAGTTCTACCGGGCCGAGGAGGGGAGCTCGACGGAGAAGTTGTTCTGGTCTCAGTATACTGGGACCGAACACCCAATGCCCTTGAGCGACCAATTAAAGCAACTGGTCGAGCTTCACAAGGCGGCCGAACAAGCCATGAGGGGTCTTATAGTCCGGATGTGGCCTAGCGAGCCCCTGCCTGGTAGCTACTTCGGTCTGGTGAGGCGGCTTGTGAATGCCTGCCCACGGTTTGAAGTCATAAAGCGGTCCGTCTGTATCGAGGGTGCGTGCAGGG
The DNA here is from genome assembly GCF_002575655.3 of Aegilops tauschii subsp. strangulata. Lineage (NCBI taxonomy): Eukaryota > Viridiplantae > Streptophyta > Magnoliopsida > Poales > Poaceae > Aegilops > Aegilops tauschii. The sequence goes on along the minus strand of NC_053041.3, from coordinate 552,179,966 downwards.
ATTTTGCCCTGGCGAAGGTGCACTGGGCGAAGCTGGACGCCGAAAAGCTAGTGAAGGAGGGGCCGCCGGAGGGCAAGGAGCATCGCCACCCTGAAAAGTATTATGACAGTGTCCTGAAGGGGGCTCGCCTTGTGGCGGAGGAATGTGCTAAGGATGTAATATTTGAATAAAAGTACTCATGTGATCCTGTAATATGAAACGAGTTCATTTGTGCTATGCAACGCTTGTTAATTTAAAATATTACCTTCTATGCGGCCGTTTATAAAATCTGAGAGTTGGCCAGTCGTCGGCTTCTGCCCCCATGTAACTAGTACTGAGGTGTTCGGGATAAACCTGAGCACTCTTTATCCCAATTTTGGGTCCTTCGAAGGAGGTGTTCAGCACAACGAACCAGGCAATCGGACTATAAAGCTTTATCACTCTCACTTACCAATAGAAGTCTACAATTTTAAATTTTGGCGAAGCCCCTGGTATTCGGAGGGCCGAATTTGGGGCGCTATATACGCCTAAGTCGGGCGAGGACGACTCCTCGCCCGAAGCAGAAAAAGTCTTTACGGACTTGAGACCTCTCGAACAGCGACCAGCTCTTGCCTTATCATGACAGTCAGTTTTCGGCTTTCTCTACTGAGGTGCTCGTCCGGAAGAACCGGGACACAATCGCAGTAGTTCTCCCAGTGCTACCTTAGTCGATATTGCGGAATGTAAGGTACCAAAACATGGGAGCCGGGCAAACCCAACTATTGACCCAAGACATGATTCGGAGCTAATGCATATAATGCTATAAGTTCGGGGTGCCGCACTGTCGAAAGTGTTCGGACTTCTCACGCCGTATTATGGGGTATACTGAAGCCCGTGGCGCACTGTTCGTACCAGAATGTACGGGTGCAATTTGTCATAAATAAGAAGACAAGGAGAAAAAAGAAATGCAATAATAGGCTAATGCTATATATTGTTGTTTAAATAATACATCAGAGCGTACGTATACAAGTAGTGCAATAAGCAAAAAATAGGACTATTTGACATGTCCTATCCAAGGGCAAGCTGCGTATGGGTATATTAAAACAGGTACATCGATCGTTATCAGAGACCACCTGGGATTTCCCTTATACGTCAGAGCTTCTTGCTTCCTTGGTATTTCCTTCCCGTAATGCGTCTAGCAATCAGACTGCCGAAAAGGGCTTCTAGAGAGTAAGGTCCTGAAAGAGAGAAAATGATAAAGGTATACAGCCCCTGGGGCGGTTGAGCCGCATTGTGGGACGTGTCCTGGTCGTGCCTCCGCCTGTGCCCATGGTATTTTTAGTGCATAATAATGTACGCGCGGCACAGATTTCGTCGCTTGACTGGGACTAGGACGGAGGCCGAATTGCTAGGCGAGCTCTGAACGTGCCAGGCTATCCTGTTGCAGGTTACTCCGGACTCGCTTGAAGGTGTCCGGGGGCTTTATCGCCGAATTGGCGGTTTACCTTAAAAGGCTGCTTTGTGCTTCTGCTACGAGAGGAGCAGTGCTCCTCAGTGCGGAGGGAGCGTTTTGTGTTTCCATTGACTGTTATAACCCCCCGAGGTCCTGGCATTTTGAGCTTGAGGTATGCATAATGCGGTACCGCATTGAATCTGGCAAATGCGGTTCGTCCGAGCAGTGCATGATAGCCACTGCGGAACAGGACGATATCGAAGATTAACTCCTCGCTTCGGAAGTTGTCCGGAGATCCGAAGACCACTTCCAGTGTGATTGAGCCCGTGCAACGGGCCTCTACACCTGGGATGACACCTTTAAAGGTGGTTTTAGTGGGTTTGATCCTCGAGGGGTCTATACCCATTTTGCGCACTGTATCCTAATAAAGCAGGTTCAGGCTGCTGCCACCGTCCATAAGGACTCGGGTGAGGTGAAATCCGTCAATGATGGGATCAAGGACCAATGCGGCAGAACCGCCATGACGGATACTAGTAGGGTGGTCCCTACGATCGAAAGTGATCGGGAAAGAAGACCATGGGTTGAACTTTGGGGCGACTGGCTCCATCGCATAGACGTCCCTTAGTGCACGCTTCCGTTCCCTCTTGGGAATATGGGTTGCGTATATCATGTTCACCGTTTTCACTTGGGGAGGAAATTTCTTCTGTCCTCCTGTGTTCGGCGGCCGGGACTCCTCCTAATCGTCGTTGTGCAGCCCCTTTTCCTTGTTTTCGGTATTCAACTTGCCTGCCTGCTTGAACACCCAGCATTCTCCATTGGTGTGATTGGCTGGCTTATCGGGGGTGCCGTGAATTTGACACGAGCGATCGAGTATGCGGTCCAAACTGGACGCGTCCGGGTTGCTTCTTTTGAACGGCGTCTTCCGCTGACCGGATTTAGAGCCACTGAATCCGGCATTGACTGTCGTGTCTTCGGCGTTGTCACCGTTGTTGCGGCACTTGTGTCTGTTGCGACGTGGTCTGCCGCTACTATCTTTGGCATCTGAATTGCCATGACTTCTTGATGTGTTGTTGCTGCAAGCCAGCCAGCTATCTTCGCCCGTGTAAAAGCGGGTCATGAGTGTCGTGAGGGCTGCCATAGACTTCGGCTTCTCCTAGCCGAGGTGCCGGGCGAGCCACTCATCACGGATGTTATGCTTAAATGGCTCTAAGGCCTCTGCATCCGGACAGTCGACAATTTGGTTCTTCTTAGTTAGGAACCGGGTCCAGAATTTCCTGGCCGATTCCCCTGGCTGCTGAGTTATATGGCTCAAGTCATCAGCATCCGGGGGTCGCACATAAGTGCCCTGGAAGTTGTCAAGTAATGCATCTTCCAAATCCTTCCGACTGCCAATGGAGTTTGCTGGCAAGCTATTCAGCCAATGTCGAGCTGGTCCTTTGAGTTTTAGTGGGAGGTACTTGATGGCATGTAGATCATCACCGCGGGCCATGTGGATGTGGAGGAGTAAATCCTCGATCCATACCGCGTGGTCTATTGTACCATCATATGATTCAATGTTTACGGGTTTAAAACCCTTTGGGAATTCGTGATCCATTACTTCATCAGTGAAGCATAGGGGGTGTGCGGTGCCTCTGTGCCGGGCTATATCACGACGCAGTTCATACGAGTCTTGTCTGCTGTATTCGGCCCGGCCGGATTTGCTTTTAGTATATCCGGCGTGACGGTCATCGTCCCGCGTTGGGGCGCGCCCCCGTGATCCGTAAATCGATCTTGCATGTCCTGCTTTGTTTTCCAATACATCTCGCAGGTCCTGCGTGTTGCCCCGGGCCTTGGTATTTTTGTTGGAATGGCGGCGGGGTGCGGGCTGGACTTCGGGCTGATATGCCCCTCTGTCTCGACCACGAGGTGGCTGATCAGCCGCATCATACGCTGGTGATGTGGGTTTTAATGCTTCCTCCTCGAGTTGGGGTAGCAACCTGCGCTTTGGGTGACTCTTGGTTGGGCGCTCGAGTTCGTATTCCTCGGCCGCCAGGACTTCAGTCCATCTATCCGCTAGCAGATCTTGATCAGCTCGAAGCTGTTGTTGCTTTTTCTTCAGGCTGTTTGCTGTGGCTATAAGCCGGCGCTTGAAGCGCTCCTGCTCGACGGGATCCTCAGGCACGATAAATTCTTCGTCGCCGAGGCTCACCTCGTCTTCGGAGAGAGGCATGTAATTGTCATCCTCTGATTCTCCGTCTGCTGCCTGTTCCGGAGGGCTAGCTTGTTCATCCTCCCGCTCGAGGTCTGGCTGGAGGGGATTGTCGTCGTCTTCGGCACTATCCGGAGCATTATTGTCTCTTGTGCCGGCATCGCTGCTTTTGCTATGGCGTGACTTAGAGCGGCGCCGCTGATGTCGGTGCTTGGATTGCTTCTTGGAGGGATTATCCTCCGTTGTCTTATCGCCATCGCCTTCTTTGGGGGTGTCCACCATGTATATATCATATGATGAGGTGGCAGTCCAGCGCCCTATGGGCGGTGGTTCCTGTTCGTCTCCTGCATCGTCGTCCATACCGTCGATGTCTTCAGAGCCGAAATCGAGCATGTCGGTTAAATCGTCGACAGTGGCTACTACGTGGGTGGTGGGTGGGGAGCTAATTTCTTCGTCGTCCGCATCCCATTCTAGCCGGACATAGTTCGGCCAAGGGTCTCCTGACAAGGAGAGAGACCTTAATGAGTTTAGCACGTCGCCCAGTGGTGAGTGCTGAAAGATGTTCGCAGAGGAAAACTCCATGATCGGTGCCCAATCAGATTCAATAGGCACAGACGCAGGCAGCTCAGAGCCCGTGGCCGAGGACGAATCCAGGTGTCCGGCAACACGGGTCTCATAGGAAGTGAAGTCAGCATTCGGCTCTATCGCCGCTGAGTGCGCGGCCTTCATGGTGGGGTCCATCCACCCGTCCTCGGACGGCGCAATCTGCCCCGGATCGAGAGCCGAAGTAGCTCCAGGTGGGACCTCCCGAACACTGTCTGTCGGCAGAGCTAAGTCATGCCTGTAGTGACTGTGTGGCGCACCTGACACAGGCTCGAATCCGTTGAAGATCAAGTCTCCGCGGATGTCGGCAGTATAGTTCAAGCTTCCAAACCTGACCTGGTGGCCAGGGGCGTAGCTTTCAATCTGCTCCAGATGGCCCAGCGAGTTGGCCCGCAGTGCGAAGCTGCCAAATGTGAAGATCTGTCCGGGGAGGAAAACCCCACCCTGGATCGCATCATTGCCGATGATCGAAGGGGCCATCAAACCTTGTGGTGACGGCACAGTGGAACTCTCAATGAAAGCACCAATGTCGGTGTCAAAACCGGCGGATCTCGGGCAGGGGGTCCTGAACTGTGCGTCTAAGGCGGATGGTAACAGGAGGCGGGGGACACGATATTTACCCAGGTTCGGGCCCTCTCGATGGAGGTAATACCCTACTTCCTGCTTGATTGATCTTGATGATATGAGTATTACAAGAGTCGATCTACCACGAGATCGTAGAGGCTAAACCCTAGAAGCTAGCCTATGGTATGATTGTTGTTGTCCTACGGACTAAACCCTCCTATTTATATAGACACCGGAGGGGGCTAGGGTTACACAGAGTCGGTTACAAGGGAGGAGATCTACATATCCATATTACCAAGCTTGCCTTCCACGCCAAGGAGAGTCCCATCCGGACACGGGACGAAGTCTTCAATCTTGTATCTTCATAGTCCAACAGTCCGGCCAAAGGATATAGTCCGGCTATCCGAGGACCCCCCTAATCCAGGACTCCCTCAGCGCCGCCCTCTACACTAGTACTACATCGGTCATGGTTTATCCCCCATTGAATTTGACTGAAGATTTAACTGACAAAATGTTAGTTCATGTCAACAAAAACAATATCATGGATTTGTATTTGAACATAGTTTTCAATGATATAATTTTAGGTGACATGCATCATCATTTATCGTACTATATATAATGTTAGTTCAATTTTTGGTCGTATTAATCTATAGTAAGGTGCCCGTGCGTTGCACGGAAGAGCGAAATGCATTGATCGGGGAGTTGTTTATTTTGACAAAGGTTGTGGGGGTCATCTCATGTGTAACGGGTATCGATAGGTTTGTTCGGATATTATTTCATCTCTAGAGCTCACAAACATCCGGGTGAAATAGATAAAAAGGTATCTTTTGTAAACAAAAGCGTTCAACTCTTCAACCTGCATCCAAAACTTGTGAAGAAATAACTCTTATTGTGCTTTGCAAGAAATGATCTTCAAGAATTAGTTTTTGAGTATCCATTGTTATACATGTTGGCTACAGATGACATGGCACTTTCTTATAGTCAACAGTTGGCTATACTATTTAAGTATTAACTATGCCCTTATACACCTAGACGGAGGGATTAAATCAGGATGACTTGGAAGGGGGCAGAGGATATGTAAGAAATGGTTCATCATAAGTCTTTCACCAGTACTGTAGTAGTAAAAATCATACATGGAAGATTCTAGACTAAACCACAAATGGATACACTTTTATTCATGCGCGATACTCCAATAGAGCAAGATGGAAGTCTCCACATGCTTAGACAGCGGATTACATTGAGCGAAGACTAATGATCAACATTTAACTTGATAATGCAGATGTCCAGGTGAACCTCCTTGGAGTCCCCGTGCACATTGTTGGGGGTCAAATAATACCGTGCATCTTCCATGTCCACATCGGCGAGAAGGTCCCAACTCGGCAGAGTCCACGTCAGCTTGACGTAGCCAGTGTCGCCGCCCACGTACCTCCGGGGGGTGGTAATAGTGAGCACGCACCCGTACATCGGCCTCGTGTCAGTGTCAGCGTCAGCGGCGTCGCCCCTGACGCACACTATAGAGACGGGGCGGTGGCCTGCGTGGGCCTCGCCGGTGCCCACGATCAAGAGGAATACGCTGTCGTCCTCCTCCGAGACTAGCAGGTGGCGGTGATCCTGCAGCGACTCCGGCATGGTGAACGGGTAGCACGTCTCGTACTTGATGTTCTTCGCCAAGGGCCAGTAGTGATTGTCGCACACCTGCGTCAGGTGATGTACGATGTCCGCCGGCGAGCCCCAAAACGGCACCGGGCATCATAGCAGTAGACGAAGGGCTCCTTGGAAGCATCGACCAGGCCGTCCATGAAACGGGAGTGGCTGTAGGGGATGTTCCGCCAGTTGAATATATGAGCAAGTTACTACGAGATTTAGTCCGAATAAGCACAAAATAAATCATGACGGCTATAACAGAGATTAAACTAATCATGCGGAGTAGCATAGTAGATGAACAGATCGAATCTAGGACACAGACTAGAAACATGAATTCTACCACGATTTTGAACAGGAAGGACAGAAACACATACGGTGCAACGGGAGAAGCACCATTGGCATTGAGGTTGTCGCCCATGTCGTTGAGGAAGAGGTTGCCGAGGTTGTGGAAGAAATCGTCGTCGGTGAAGTCGTCGCTGCTAGCAGTCGCGAGAGTGCGCTCCCCAAATTTCAACAGCGCCCGCCGAATGGAGCGCAGGAGGGAGTAGCTGTAGGGGACGTTACGGCTGCCGAATGGAGCGCAGGAGTAGCCCATGAAGCAGTAGATGGTACTCCTCCCTAGTCTCTATTCTTATCTCTATCTCTACTACTCTTCTTTGTTTTTTATAATATACTAGTTGTAGTTGTCAAATCGAATAGTACTGCGCTGTCCACTGCACGCCCGGCTGAACCCGCCTCCTCGCCTCCATCACACCCCTTCGTTAAACCCGTATGCAAACCGAGAAACCTACTCGGGTCCGTGGGAGGAAATTTGCCGGTTGCCATTGGAGAATAATAGAGTCATGTCCAATCCATTTGAGTTAATTGCGTGTATGATTCTCCCTCTATAAAAAGTTAATTGCATCCTTAATCTTGTATTCTAAGTACTCTGTGGATTCCACTGTCAGTACAGTGTACATGACTTGCAGGCTGGCTACACATTCGTACAGAAAGTTAAAAAGAAACAAATCCATCCTTAATCATGTATTCTAAGTACTCTGTGGGTTCCACTGCCAGTACTGTTGTTGACACCGGATTCGGCATGGTACAAATGCAAATAAGATGGCCCTAAATGAAGATGTTTTCAACATGAGAAAGTTTCGCGTCGTCGAATGGAACAAGTTTGATGTTTAAGTCATCGACATCCGACCTCATCTTAGGGGCCGAAACTGTACTCCGAGTGGCAGAATTTAGTGTTCCGAGTGCTTTTTGGCTGATTACGCATTCAGAACTACCTCGGATGAAGGAGCACTCTAAAGGAATTGTCTTCGCCTCGTCAGGAAGAACTTGCCAGTGCGTAAACCAAAGACACAGCCGGGATGCCCACTCGGCTTACCATATTCGCAAGAGAAAAAGCTGAATCGGCTTAGGGCCAAAGAGCTGGAGCAGAGAAACATGGCTTGGGTTCCAAAGGGAAATCCTCGAGTCAAAATCGGCACCACAGCTCCTATTGTGAAGCCGGCAAGAGTAAAAGAGGACAAGTGTGAAGCCGGCAGGCGGAGTCGATAGTTTTCATCTCACTATAGGAGACTCCAAATGGCACATCGTCCATGTTCTTCAACCGTTCCATCAAAGCCAGCGCCCCAGAACTTATCCCCAGCCGAAACATCTGAATTATTTCGGCTATTCACACTTTGGTGGACAGGTTCACCAGGTCCTATGAGATAAGGACATATGGACGATATTTGCATATCGCCCTAAAGAGTACATTGTGTTGACAAAGCTGGCATCTAGCTAATAGTGCTCATTGCGGTGTATCTCGTATTCCAAAAGCCGATTCTTAGTTTTGCCAACACCGGCAAGGCCGACTAATTATTCGGTCACTAATCGAGGGTCTAGTGCAGCAAAAGTTGTCGACTCCTATTGTTGGTTTATTGCAGGATCCAGAGAAAGTGAGTCACCGAGATGAACAAAGCTCTGTTCACTCGGGGAGAGAGGCAATGTTGACTTAGGAGACCGAAGGAAGGGGGCGTGACATCACATTTATCAGTCGGCGCTCACTGGATGACAAGTCAAAGTATCATGGAGATTATTTTCTTCATTCAGTTTAGCAGTGCCCGGAGTCCTCATTATTGACATATTTCTTCACGGTTGGATTTAAAAACTTCATGCCGAATAGATCTTACACGCTAATAATCAAGGTTCACAATGATTCGTTGCCAGCTCTCCAACGGATGTCATCTGTATATGTATCGACAAATCATTCGAATGTTGACCTTGTTGACTCGCCAAATGGGTTAATACAATACACATCTGGTTATTACAACCGATGATGTCTGTGACCGGCTCGTGTAGGGAAAGTTCACAACTGACTTACTATTAAAGTCGGTCCATGAGGTGTTACAGCCGACTCTAGGGTTGACTCGGCCACTGACGGATCTAGTGCAAGTCGTATGGCTGGCTGGAGAAAGCATCTCTTGTCTGCAGGATCCAAGTTAGGAGACAGACGTTGTTCGGCGGAGGCTTGACGGAGCATTTTGACCAATAATGAGTTGAGTCACAGAATAGTTGATGGTTCCTTTGAGGAGCATGGACATAATTATTCGACAACCGGTATGACCGAATGGTTCTCATATCCCCATGGATTATTTGGATAAAGGCCAAGTCAGGATTGACATGAGAAACTTACCTGAATGCATTCGTGACATCCAATGGGTGTTCTCAAACGACTATTATCTGAAAAGGCTCTACCCAATCATCAACAAGCCTAAGTATATGGCCGATAACAATTATCGTCCATAGCATGCACAGCCGATGTAGTGTTGACATCGTGCTTGGATGAAGTATTTTCTGGCACGGAAGCTCTGCCAGAAAACAGGGGGGCATGTGTTGACACCGGATTTTGGCATGGTACAAATGCAAATAAGATGGCCCTAAATGAAGATGTTTTCAACATGAGAAAGTTTCGCGTCGTCGAATGGAACAAGTTTGATGTTTAAGTCATCGACATCCGACCTCATCTTAGGGGCCGAAACCGTACTCCGAGTGGCAGAATTTAGTGTTCCGAGTGCTTTTCGGCCGATTACGCATTCAGAACTACCTCGGATGAAGGAGCACTCTAAAGGAATTGTCTTCGTCTCGTCGAGGCAATTGATTTTCATATATAAATAATCTTAATCCGAGTTCATATGCAAAAGTTACAGTCAATACGGTCTGGACCGGCCAAAGACCAAAATATTACGCTTGACACCAGACATGTTGATGAGTGTCTGATGCAATGCGTGAGCAATTCGGCCATCAAGACGGCCTTGAATCAAAAACCTTCAACACGGAAAAGTTTCGCCTCATCGAGCCGTTCGATTTTCATATATAATTCGTCTCAATCCGATGTCGTATGAGGCCTGAAGAGACAAATCAAGATCAGGCTATGTTTTCAGTCAGAAAATCCGAGTGAAAAGCTTACCATCCGAGTGAAAACTTAAGGATCGAGTGAAAGCTTACCATCCGAGTGAAAACTTACCGGTCGAGTGAAAGTTTTCCGTCCGAGTGGACTTATTATCATCCGAGTGAAAATATTACCGTCGGAATGAAAACTTGCCGATCGAGTAAGAGATTGCCTTCCGAGTGAAAATATAATCATCCGAGTGAAAAATTGTCTTCCGAGTGAAAGATTCTAACATCTGAGTGAAAAAGTCCAGTTGGACGATCCGAGTGAATGACTCTGATCCGAGTGGATGAGCTCGAATCCGAGTGAAACTGAACATGTGCCCGAAAGTTTATCAAGATAAGCTCGGATGGAGAAGTGTTCAATACGGAATTTGTGCGTATCGTCAAACGATAAACTTTGATTTCGGAGTCATCATCATCAGAGATAGTATATGGCATGTAAATCCATAACAAGACTCGGACAATCCAGTCTGCTACAAGACCGAGTCCGACTGGAAGGTAAAGATGACCTCGTAAAATATTCAAGATGGCCTTGTTTGGAAAAGTGATCAACACAAGACGATGCACAAATTTCATATTTGGGCCGTCTCGATCGGAGGTCATATGGAGGCTCGACGGCCCGCACAAGGAGGAAGACAGAAGTTGGGCCAGATTCAGACTGAATCCAAGTTGGAATAGAACTAGGACTCTAGGACGTGAATTGATGTGATTTTTTGTAAGGAAAGCCTAGATCAATCCTTTACTTGTACGGGAAGTCCAGCCGCCTCTTATATATGTTGGGGGTGACGGCCGATTGAACAACACTAATCGAAACAATCAATCTATTACACTTTTGTGTTCATCTATCTTTATCCCTTACCCTTGTACCTTTCTTTCTCGTTCTTCGTTCGCTCTTCGCGTTGGAGGGCAGGATCCACGAGGCTCTAGGGGTGAGCGAATCGACCTAGGGCAGCCCATAGCCGCCGCACTCCCTGACGGGGTCCCTCCCGGGCGTGTGGGGTTTCGGGTCTTCAAAAGCGCCCGTCGACTGTCCTGCGTATCGCGCTGTCGGTCGGGTCTCCTTCGACGTGAGTTGCGGTGCATCACCCCCGGCGTCGAGGGTACACGTGACGTGTTCGTGTGTCAACACACTTTTTGGCGACTCCGCTCGGGATGAAGCTCTGAATAGTCTCCAGCCTGTTTTTGCTACGAGGAGAGCGTCATCAAGCGGCTGCAATCTACAACGGTAACATGTATCATCAATCTCCTTACGTAGATGCAAATAGCCATTATGTTGATGTTGTTAGATCTTTCAATGGACATGTCATGTCGGCTAGCCCTAACGAGCAAAGGCCGACTAGTTATTCCGTTGAAGAAACTTGGAATTTACAGAATCACGACATGCAACTGATGAATCTGAACTTTCATGCATCGGCAACATCTTTGAATATGCCGATGAACAACACAATTTGTTCGAATGATCAATATATGACACCTCATGTACAGGAGGGAGTTTCACAATTTTATCCATCGGCAGCCGACTCGCAATATGCGGGTTCATCCCCAAACATGTCGATGGATGGGGGAATCGGCCATGCTTCCATTAGCTATTTGGCTAGTTATCCTCATTCATCATATGCTACACCTCATGAGATTAATTGTTCGTTGGCATATGAAACTAAAAATATTCATGACTCGGCTCACCTTCGAGGTTATGGCCGAGTGAATGGAGATTTTGCAGGAGCATATGTGCCTAATATTGCAGGAGATAAGGTGGCTCTGGCTGCATTAAAAAGTTTAGCCCAAAATAAGAAGATTAGTGCTATTTGCCTTGAGCAGCACGAAAAGGGATTGGTTCCTGATTATGAGGCAATAAGATCTAGGGTTTTGAAAGAAGACGAAGTGTTGCCGATTGAGAGAAAATATTCAACAACAGTGCACATGTCTTCACCTATCATGGCAGCATGTTATACACCCCCTATACAATCGAAAATTTTTGGCAACATCACTTCATTGCCGAAAGATCCTAAAAGTGTTGGGGGGCAAGCCGGTCCAAGTAGGGCTGAGTTTGAAGAAAAATATGTGGCCCAAGTGGACAAGATCAAGCCAAAGCTCACAGGGAATAGCGTTAACGAATTTACTACACCTACCCTTGAGGAATTACCAGCAGAGTATCGACAGGCTTATGAAGCACTCAAGAAGAAGCGTGGGGAGGAAGATTTGCAAGAATACGTCAAGTGCCTTCCTCCATGCAGCAACCATGTTGGCCCTTCTGCACTGTTGAGGCAAGATAGAAAAGAAGCTTTGCAAGCAAATCAACAAAAAATGATTCACTCGGCTAATACAGTGGATTCAGTTGAAACCGGATTAAGCACAGAGACGTTTAAGGCCGAGTGTGTTGCATCGTGCTAGCCCAGCACATCATGCCAGCCGAGTGCATCGTTCCAGACGAGTGCATTGCCGGCTAAAGCCGAGTGCATCAAGCCAGTTATTACCGAGTGTATCAAAACAGAAGATGCAAGCTTCACTGAGCAAAGGAACGGCAAACGCAGCAAATTGGTCGTGCTCGATTTTTCTGGATATAAGGGAGCTTACATGCTACCCTGTGAGTTTCATGCTAAAGATATTGATGAGCATCAAGAACAAAGTAATATGGTCGAACACAGTTCAGTTAACGATGAACATCAAGAACGAGAAAATGCAGTCGGGCAAGGTTCAACTGACAAAGAGCGTCCGAGTGAAATCCACTCTGGTAATCCGAATGAAATATACTCACGCGATCCGAGCGAAATATACTCGGGCAATCCGACTGAAATATACTCAGGCAATCCGAGTGAAATATACTCGGGCAATCCGACTGAAATATACTCAGGCAATCCGAGTGAAATATACTCGGGCAATCCGACTGAAATATACTTAGGCAATCCGAGTGAAATCTACTCAGGCAATCTGAGTGATGAGGCATGAGATCCAGAAGAAGAGGAAGAGGTGTTGGAGAATTATCCAGAAGTGGAGCAAGGTATTGTTCCAGTGGTGCAACCATCTTCTCCTTCCAAAGTCTTCACAAAGGTACACCTAGCCGACAGTTTACTCAATTTTCGATTCGGTCAAAATCATATTGTTGATGCACCCCTGAGTAAGATTCTAATTAATTTTAAAAGACCAATCGAAATGAGTAATCTATTGATTAGAAATGATCTTGTCACTAGTCATGCTAGGCAACACGTGGTATCATTCATAGAGGCTAATAGTGACAACTTATCGCAACCAAAGTTGTTCCGATCATGCCAACTGAAATTTATATTCATATGGACAACCTTGTTTGTTTCATGCCTGCCTAACATTTGGTCTCAGGTGAGACGTATATTCTGTGATTATTTTAGTTGCAGGAATATAAAGCCAGTTCCAAAGTCCTTCGATATAGACGATTCAAGAGCATCGGGAAAACATGATGAAAATCAATGCATAGCCGAGTCGGATGACGCTAAGCCAGCACTACTCGGTTCTTTTGTTTCAGAACCAGTATCACAATATCAGTTAATGAACGAACAATGTACCTTCAGAACGGGCATGGGTAATCACATCGTTGGTGCATCGTCGACAAATCCTATTGTAATTGATCACGATGTCGAGCCATCAGGGCAAGAACAAATGCAATTTTTGTTTGAAGAGAATATCAAAGACAACAACGTGATTCATCAAGCCGCACAATCGGACAACATAGGACGATTGGAGTTTGTTGAGGCACGAGCATATGGCCAGTCGTATCAGATTGGCCTTAATGGAGATCAAATGTTGACTCGGCTATCCCAAGCCGATTCATCTAAAGGTCAGTAGGTACACACCAATGATGACGGGGTCAAGTCTTCAAGCAAGGATATGGTTAAAAAGTGCATCAACAAAAATCTTGAAGACAGGAACTCCATCAAAGCTACAATAGCGACATCTAGCACTGGGGGCAATGAGAAAATTCAAAGACCGATGCGCGCACAACTAAACAAAGCAAAGGCAATGGTAAGCACAAAGGTAAAAAGCCGAAAGTCACTTTCGCGCAGTTATTAGAAAAATACCAGAATATAAGTGAGGCAAGAAGTGCTTATCGGCCGAGTGAAACAAAAGCATCGAAGTCACCCCTAAGGCATAAATTTGAGGACCGGGATTGGCGAAGGAAGAAGTTGAGCAAACAGACTCCATATCCTCATTTTGGGCCACCAATGCCGATGTCATGGATACATCCCCATATCGACTATTATTCATATCAATTATGTGACAAGTTTAAATCAAGGGCACACCATCCATCATATTCTAAACCACCTCAACAAAATTATGCAGCTCCGAGAGGATCATCGTTTGTTCAACAACCACATGTTAAAGACCGACTCAACCAAAAAGAATCGGTCCGGAGCTCAGCGAAGAAGATGGACGTGGTCAAGCAAGTGTACCGAGTGAAAAAGGATGGCCGCAAGTGTGCTATTTCAGATCCAACTCCAGATGACAAAAAAAACAGTCGAGTCTATGTTGGCTACTAAGGACAAGAAAGTGAAGCAAGTAACTTTCAAGGATCCAATCGCCGAGTTTGGAAAGGCCAAGCTGGAGGTGCCCAAAGCCAGGAAGAACTTGCCAGTGCGTAAACCAAAGACACAGCCGGGATGCCCACTCGGCTTACCATATTCGCAAGAGAAAAAGCTGAATCGGCTTAGGGCCAAAGAGCTGGAGCAGAGAAACATGGCTTGGGTTCCAAAGGGAAATCCTCGAGTCAAAATCGGCACCACAGCTCCTATTGTGAAGCCGGCAAGAGTAAAAGAGGACAAGTGTGAAGCCGGCAGGCGGAGTCGATAGTTTTCATCTCACTATAGGAGACTCCAAATGGCACATCGTCCATGTTCTTCAACCGTTCCATCAAAGCCAGCGCCCCAGAACTTATCCCCAGCCGAAACATCTGAATTATTTCGGCTATTCACACTTTGGTGGACAGGTTCACCAGGTCCTATGAGATAAGGACATATGGACGATATTTGCATATCGCCCTAAAGAGTACATTGTGTTGACAAAGCTGGCATCTAGCTAATAGTGCTCATTGCGGTGTATCTCGTATTCCAAAAGCCGATTCTTAGTTTTGCCAACACCGGCAAGGCCGACTAATTATTCGGTCACTAATCGAGGGTCTAGTGCAGCAAAAGTTGTCGACTCCTATTGTTGGTTTATTGCAGGATCCAGAGAAAGTGAGTCACCGAGATGAACAAAGCTCTGTTCACTCGGGGAGAGAGGCAATGTTGACTTAGGAGACCGAAGGAAGGGGGCGTGACATCACATTTATCAGTCGGCGCTCACTGGATGACAAGTCAAAGTATCATGGAGATTATTTTCTTCATTCAGTTTAGCAGTGCCCGGAGTCCTCATTATTGACATATTTCTTCACGGTTGGATTTAAAAACTTCATGCCGAATAGATCTTACACGCTAATAATCAAGGTTCACAATGATTCGTTGCCAGCTCTCCAACGGATGTCATCTGTATATGTATCGACAAATCATTCGAATGTTGACCTTGTTGACTCGCCAAATGGGTTAATACAATACACATCTGGTTATTACAACCGATGATGTCTGTGACCGGCTCGTGTAGGGAAAGTTCACAACTGACTTACTATTAAAGTCGGTCCATGAGGTGTTACAGCCGACTCTAGGGTTGACTCGGCCACTGACGGATCTAGTGCAAGTCGTATGGCTGGCTGGAGAAAGCATCTCTTGTCTGCAGGATCCAAGTTAGGAGACAGACGTTGTTCGGCGGAGGCTTGACGGAGCATTTTGACCAATAATGAGTTGAGTCACAGAATAGTTGATGGTTCCTTTGAGGAGCATGGACATAATTATTCGACAACCGGTATGACCGAATGGTTCTCATATCCCCATGGATTATTTGGATAAAG
Source organism: Aegilops tauschii subsp. strangulata (assembly GCF_002575655.3). Lineage (NCBI taxonomy): Eukaryota > Viridiplantae > Streptophyta > Magnoliopsida > Poales > Poaceae > Aegilops > Aegilops tauschii. The sequence continues at coordinate 552,164,222 of NC_053041.3, read as the reverse complement.
GCCAAGTCAGGATTGACATGAGAAACTTACCTGAATGCATTCGTGACATCCAATGGGTGTTCTCAAACGACTATTATCTGAAAAGGCTCTACCCAATCATCAACAAGCCTAAGTATATGGCCGATAACAATTATCGTCCATAGCATGCACAGCCGATGTAGTGTTGACATCGTGCTTGGATGAAGTATTTTCTGGCACGGAAGCTCTGCCAGAAAACAGGGGGGCATGTGTTGACACCGGATTTTGGCATGGTACAAATGCAAATAAGATGGCCCTAAATGAAGATGTTTTCAACATGAGAAAGTTTCGCGTCGTCGAATGGAACAAGTTTGATGTTTAAGTCATCGACATCCGACCTCATCTTAGGGGCCGAAACCGTACTCCGAGTGGCAGAATTTAGTGTTCCGAGTGCTTTTCGGCCGATTACGCATTCAGAACTACCTCGGATGAAGGAGCACTCTAAAGGAATTGTCTTCGTCTCGTCGAGGCAATTGATTTTCATATATAAATAATCTTAATCCGAGTTCATATGCAAAAGTTACAGTCAATACGGTCTGGACCGGCCAAAGACCAAAATATTACGCTTGACACCAGACATGTTGATGAGTGTCTGATGCAATGCGTGAGCAATTCGGCCATCAAGACGGCCTTGAATCAAAAACCTTCAACACGGAAAAGTTTCGCCTCATCGAGCCGTTCGATTTTCATATATAATTCGTCTCAATCCGATGTCGTATGAGGCCTGAAGAGACAAATCAAGATCAGGCTATGTTTTCAGTCAGAAAATCCGAGTGAAAAGCTTACCATCCGAGTGAAAACTTACCGACCGAGTGAAAGCTTACCATCCGGGTGAAAACATACCGGTCGAGTGAAAGTTTTCCGTCCGAGTGGACTTATTATCATCCGAGTGAAAATATTACCGTCGGAATGAAAACTTGCCGATCGAGTAAGAGATTGTCTTCCGGGTGAAAATATAATCATCCGAGTGAAAATATTACTGTCGGAATGAAAACTTGCCGATCGAGTAAAGAGATTGCCTTCCGAGTGAAAATATAGTCATCCGAGTGAAAAATTGTCTTCCGAGTGAAAGATTCTAACATCTGAGTGAAAAAGTCCAGTCGGACGATCCGAGTGAATGACTCTAATCCGAGTGGATGAGCTCGAATCCGAGTGAAACTGAACATGTGCCCGAAAGTTTATCAAGATAACATTGGATGGAGAAGTGTTCAATACGGAATTTGTGCGTATCGTCAAAACGATAAACTTTGGTTTCGGAGTCATCATCATCAGAGATAGTATATGGCATGTAAATTCACAACGAGACTCGGACAATCCAGTCTGCTACAAGACCGAGTCCGACTAGAAGGTAAAGATGACCTCGTAAAATATTCAAGATGGCCATGTTTGGAAAAGTGATCAACACAAGAGTTGTTCGTCTCGTCGAGACGCACAAATTTCATATTTGGGCCGTCTCGATCGGAGGTCATATGGAGGCTCGACGGCCCGCACAAGGAGGAAGACAGAAGTTGGGCCAGATTCAGACTGAATCCGAGTTGGAATAGAACTAGGACTCTAGGACGTGAATTGATGTAATTTTTTGTAAGGAAAGCCTAGATGAATCCTTTACTTGTACGGGAAGTCTAGCCGCCTCTTATATATGTTGGGGGTGACGGCCGATTGAACAACACCAATCGAACCAATCAATCTATTACGCTTTTGTGTTCATCTATCTTTATCCCTTACCCTTGTACCTTTCTTTCTCGTTCTTCGTTCGTTCTTCGCGTTGGAGGGCAGCGATCCACGAGGCTCTAGGGGCGAGCGAATCGACCTAGGGCAGCCCATAGCCGCCGCACTCCCTGACGGGGTCCCTCCCGGGCGTGTGGGGTTTCGGGTCTTCAAAAGCGCCCGCCGACTGTCCTGCGTATCGCGCTGTCAGTCGGGTCTCCTTCGACGTGAGCTGCGGTGCATCACCCCGGTGTCGAGGGTACACGTGACGTGTTCATGTGTCAATAATAGTGTACATGACTTGCAGGCTGGCTACAGATTCGTACAGAAAGTTAATAAGAAACAAATCCACATTTACAGATAAGGCCTTGCCTTGTTCATCCTTATCTCCCACAACCTCATTGCTGAGTAATTACAAAAGGAAGTCTCTGGAACAATCTGGCATGGTGGCCGCTGCCAGCGTCGTCCATCCCCATGCCTCCGCCCAGTACGACCACCAGTCACCACCACGCCCCACTCCTCCTCACCTCTATCATCTTTCTCGACATATCATTTTTTTGATGAAATGGTCGACATACCATTTTCCGATAAAATTCTCAAGATATCATTAGTTTTTACACATGGGATTACTCCTGCATGGGTCAATCACAACAGGTGTTTTGTAAAAAATGCATCTTGATCTTCCGTGCAATGCACGGGAATCTTGTTAATTTTTTTGCATATAATTCCAGACACCACGTAGACACGGTCTTTGACCATTTTACAACTATGTTAGTATCATTGTTAGTGGTCAGCCGGTGCAAGTTATATCCCCGGGTGTTTTAACCTTTTTTTAGTAATGATATCTGGCGATTGTTTGGCACGAGCTCAATCCTGGCGAATCCCACGTAACCGTAAGATTTCCATCCGACGATGGCCTGTTTTTAAGCCATAGTATTTGACAAAACCACCACCCTTACACACGTATTGTAACTGTGTCGCGGGCGTTTGCAACTGCCATGTCTCCTAGCGAACGTTTGCTGGGGATTGGAGTTAGCACCGATGGCGGTTCGTAGTCGTTCCACGCTCGGGCATTGAAGTTTGTAACTATTTTAGATTAGAACATACTACTCCTCCGGTGCTAGTAGTAGAGCAGAGTCCTACTCCACTACTACTCTACTCAAGCAAGTTAGGGCATAGTAGTAGGTACTGTAGGGAGTACGAGTACTATGATCACTCAAGCAAGTTTTCTGACTTCGATATGACCCTACGTTGCTGGTATGTGTCTCGTAAGTCAAGCGGCGTGTTGTAGTCATCATCACCTGTCCACTTCCCGCAGCACATATTCGCTTCTCCATCTTTGTCCGCTCTTCCATCCCCGCTAAGGCGCATCCCCCCCTCGTCCAATCTTCCATCCCCGCTAAGGCGCATCCCCCCCTCGTCCAATCTTCCATCCCCGCTAAGGCGCCTCCCCCCCTCGTCCGAAACCCAAGCACTAACAATGGCAGAACCGAGCAACGTCCGCCGAAAGAGTGGCTGGAATTCGCTCCCCATAGAGGTAATCAAGCTCATTGTTTCACGTGTGGACAATCTCAATACCATGCCGCTCGCCGCGTGTGAACACAAGGGCTTCATTTACGCCGTCGACTCCTTCTATGGCTGGACATATTGCTGACCTACTCCAGTCATCGCTACAAACGGCTGTTACAACAATATGTTACTTTCCTATGATATCATGATGGCTTGCTTATATTACTGTCAACATTTACTGAAAAAATATTCATGCTCATAACATGTTGTTCTTAAGATTGACTACATCAAGAGCCCTTTTTTATTTGACTCCAACTTTTTTTAGGGTTATTTGACTCCAACTTGATATGATGTTGTAGGCCGCCTGGTGTCCCTACCCTTCCTAATCCCAGAACCTTTCAAAGAAAAGCGGCATGGCAGTTGCAGGTGGTTCCTGGCTCGATCAGACGATGGCGAACGATTGATGATCCTTCGCACGTACCGGACGTGTTGTTTCGCGGAATACAATCACAGTCACTGCAAGGTCTTTGAGCAGGATCCCAGCTTCTCTGGGCCTTCAGGAATTTTAGACTGGAGGTTGGTAAGTAGCCTTGGTACACGCTCTCTGTTTATCGGACTGAATTATCTGATTAACCAGGAGATAACCGACGGCAAAGATCATGATGGCAGCGCGGTTTCGTTCATCAGGCAAAACTGTGTGTACACAGCGTACCATGCGTCTCTGCATGCACCATACCCTAATATGTGCCGCCACGCTCTGCAGTCCAAAGTAGGACATAGCGTCGCAAGTATCAGACTTTGACCTGCTGGCTAGAGTTTCCCCCGTCAGGCACCCATCTGGTTCAAGCCGTCAGCCAATCTCCACAGCTTAATAAATAGTAACGTCTAACTGAGCTAGTTAGTTAGATGCGTACACTTGGTGTAGTAGGATCTTTATTTAGTTTGATGCATACACTTGTTCTTTTTTGGTAGCCCTTTTGTAATGATGGCTGATGTTTGGTTTGGAAGAGAGAGCTGCATCTTCACTCTTCTGGCCTGCTTACTGCTTCTGTTGCACCCCCAGCCCTGGTTGCTGCTGTTGTTTTCAATGTACAATCAGTAGTATATTTCGTCTGTTGGTTGAATAAATGTGTTGTTAGAATGACAAACACAATGTTTTGGAAGTCGTTGCACGGTTCGATCCTTTAGTACCCCGTACCGTACGTAGCGCATACTTTTTTTCGTACGAAACATATTTTCCACTTGTTGATAACATGCAGCCCACTGATGAAGACCCAATAGAGAAGCCCATAATTAACTGGAAAGGAGGCTCTCACATGAATCCGGCCCAGGTACATGCTCATGGTCCCCTAAACATAAATAAGTAAATAAATAAATAAAGCTAAATGCTCATGCACCCGTTCTTTAAATCCACGATTTAACAGGAGGATATTATTTCCTATGGTAGTGTCGTTACATTTAGTCGATATTATTCTTCGGCAAAGATAGCGACCAGTCTTCTTTCTCCCAGCATTTTCTTCCTGCAACCAGTGGACCCATGCAAATCGTAGTCAACGTCGTAAATAGATCCGGTCCATTTTTATTTTTCAATAAGGATGTCCAACCCAGCCCAGCACATTGGCGACAGCACTTTGTCCTCTGCCTTGGTGCGCTCGCCGCGGCGCCATCGTCCGACCCTATCAACATAGTTTTTTTTTGAAACGGTCCCTGTCAACATAGTGAATTGAGAGAGGACTATAGTTGTGAGTATGACAGTACGGACCCACCAGGTCCACTCCCGAACACAAGCAAGCGCCTCTTTTACTACTCAGATGAAACCCTCGTTTTTTACTCTAATCCACCCTGCTGATATCTGGGACCCACATCATTTTCAATGTATAGTCAATTATGACAGAATTGCACAACTTTTTTTTAGTAGTAATGCGGAGGAGCAGGCTATAAACTAGGTGTGCGGTCTCTGTGGCTCGTCTAACAACATGACCAGCCCAGCAGTTTTTTCTTTGGGAAAATAGGTAGCCCAGTATTTCATTTTGAAGAATACCCAAGCTAGCCCTATTTGTTTTCTCCGACTTACTGGGCTGCAAATCTTTCAAGACGAGGAGGGATGTATTCCGGCCTGGCCAAAGAGTATGGTCAGTCTCTGTTAAAAGTAATATCAAAAGGGGTTGAAAATTCCAAAAAAATTATAGCAAATGGGATATTAGTTTCTTTTTTTGTTTTTGTTCTTCACTGATATCTTATACTCCCTCCGCCCCAAAATTCTTTTCTTAGATTAGTCTAGATACGGATGTATCTAATACCAAAACGTGACTTGACACATCCATATTTAGACAAATCAGAGACAAGAATTTTGGGACGAAGGGAGTATTTCATTGGATTTAACATGACATAGTACTAATTTATTTTTAAATTTGTTTTAGTATGGCTGCTAATTTTTGGATTAAGAATATTTTGTTCCCCAGCAAAAATTTGCGAATTTTCAAAATTTCCCACATATTTAGTTAATTTTTTTTAACCCTGGTACTGACCAAAAAATGGGCAGCAATTCTAAAAATGGAAAACGGGCTGCAATAAATTCCATATGAATTAGAAAATGAGTAAAAATTATAAAAATAATAGCAAATGGGTTGTACACGCCACAGATTTCGAGGCTGACTTGTTTACGCAAGGCTTTGTCAGTCAACACACGATTCTAGCAGCAATGACTGTTGGATGTCCATCCAACGGCTGACATGCTTCTTCGATCTCTGATCTTCCTGCTCCAGCCGCCTAAACTAGCGCCGGCGGGACTGCCTGCTCCCTCCTCTTGTGGCCCGCTGTGATGCCGCGCAGGCTTGCCCGGCCCACCCTACTCCCTCCGCTGGCCTGGCCGCACGCAATTAACTGCCTCCTTATTACGCGAAAAAAATGATTCCTCCCACTGACATCTGGGGCGCACCAGTTGGGAGGCTGACCTGTGGGCCTACTAAGTTGACGCGTACGCAGGGCTTGTCAACTTAGTCAACAAACAATTCTAGCAGCAGTAACCGTTGGATTTGAATCGAACAGTCCTGCTGCTTCTTCAATCGCTGCTCTTCTTGCACCAGCCGCCCAAACCAGCGCCGGCGAGACCACCTGCTCCTGCCTCCAGTGGTCGGCTGTGCTGCCGTTGAGGCCTCACCGCCCCCTACTACTCCCACCGCTAGCCAGGCCCTGCGGCGACGGCAGCCTCACACCGCAGCCGAACCAGTGAACCCTCGTACTCCTCTCCACGTGGGCATCCACTGCCACGTCTTCCCCGGCTCCGCATCGTCCCCTTCCTAGGCCTCGCCGTCGTCCACCGCCTTGGTGCTCTCGGTGCGGCGTGGTCAATGTGGTCAACGATCGACTTCCATCGAAAGAGTACTGTACGTGGAGAGGCTGACAGCTGGATCCACGGCCGCAGCTGGGTCCACGGCCACAGCCCAGTTTTTTTGTGATTTGCCAAGTAAGTCGCTTTGTCAGGCCTGTTGGGCTGCAAATCTTTCAAGACGAGGAGAGCTTCAGGGCCAGTTCTTTTGCTAGCTTTTTCGGGCTTCCAGAATAAGCTGCCCCCTACCCAGCTTATTCTAGAAGCCCAACTAAAAATTCCTTTTAGAAGCCTATTAGTTAATTCTTAACTACTAGGCTTCTAAAAAAATTGGTTGGGCTTTTAGAATAAACTAGGTAGGGTGCAGCTTATTCTAGAAGCCACCAAAAGAACTGGCCTTCATTCGGCTGGCCGAGAAAATGGCCTATTAGTAATGAGAAATGGGTTGTACATTTTTAAAACACATCAAACCGGCAATTAGTTTCAAATTTCTTTTTTTCATTTCAAGATTTTAAATTGCATTGATTTTTATGCATGGACAATTTGTTGGATTTTATATTGATATATATTTATTTTTAAATCAGTTTGAACGTGACTCGAAATTTCGGGATAAAAAACAGTTCAGACCACACCGAAATATGCAAAATTTCGTATAATTTTTTAACCGTGGCCACAATATGGGCTGTAATGCTAACAAAAAGAATATGGGCTCCAAAAAACTTAAGAATTAGCAAATGGGCTGTAAATTATTAGAAATAATGGCAGATGGGATGTATGATGTTTTCCACATATTTTAGGTTTTCCTAAAAAAAAGGTTGACGCACAAGCAGTGACTGTTGGATGTCCATCCAACGGCCGTCGAGCTTCTTGAATCTCTGCTCTTCCTGCTCCAACCGCTCAAACAAGCGCCAGCGGGACTGCCTGCTCCCTCCTCCCTGCGGCCGGCTGTGCTGCCGCGCAGGCCTCACCGCCCCACCATACTCCCATCGCTGGCCTAGCCATCCCTCTACTCACCCACACCTGTTGTTATTCTCCGGCGATGGCAGACGAACCAGTAAACCCTCGTACAGTCGTACTCCCCTCCACGTGGGAAACAACTGCCGAGTCTTCCCTAGCTCCGTGTCGTTCCCTTCCTAGGCCTCACCGTCGTCCACCGCCCTGGTGCTCTGGGCGTGGCCTGGTCAACGTGGTCAACGACCGACATGCATCTGAAGTGGACTGTACGTGGAGAGGCTGACAGCTGGGTCCACGGCCGCACGCAAGGAAATGCCTCCTTATTACGCGTAAAATAATTATTCCTCCACCTGACATCTAGGACCCACCGAAAGGGCCTCTGTATTTCGCGAAAAAAAGTTACCACTGCTGACAGCTCAGACCCACCAGCTATATCTTCGCACGCAAGGAAGTGCCTCCTTTTTACACACAAAAAAATGAATACTCCCCCTGGTAGCTGGGACCCAGTATAGTGGGAGGCTGACTTGTGGGCCTACTAAGTTGACGGGGACAGAGGGCTTTGTCAACTTAGTCAATATACACGATTATAGCTCCAGTGACCGTACGATGTCCATCCAACGGCCGTAGTGTTTCTTCAACCTCTGGTCTTCTTGCTCCAGCCGCCCAAACCAGCGCCGGTCGTGCCTCGTGCTCCTGCCTCCCGTGGCCGGCTGCGATGCCGCGGATGCCTTACCACCCCCTACTACTCCCACCGCTGGCCAGGCCATCCCTCTACTCACCCACACCCCCTGTTATTCTGCAGCGACGACAGCCTCACACCGCAGCCAAACCAGTGAACCCTCGTACTCCTCTCTGTGTGGGCACCCACTGCCGCGTCTTCCCTGGCTCCGCGTCGTCCCCTTCCTAGGCCTCGCCGTCGTCCACCGCCTTGGTGCTCTCGGCGCGGCGTGGTCAATGTGGTCAACGACCGACTTCCATCGGAAGAGTACTGTACGTGGAGAGGCTGACAGCTGGGTCCACGGCCGCAGCAAGGAAGTGCCTCCTTATTACGCGCAAAGTACTTATTCCTCCACCTGACAGCGGGGACCCACCGGACAGGCCACCATATTTCACGAAAAAACGTTTCCCCCTGACTGCTGGGACCCACCAGCTACATCTTCGCACGCAAGAAAGTGCGTCCGGGCAAAAAAACTATTCGCCCCCTGACTGCTGGGACCCACCAGCTACATCTTCGCACGCAAAGAAGTGCCTAACAGTCGGGACCCACCTGGTCGAAGCGTACGTAGCGTTGTCATTCTGGTCGCGAACGTGTACGTACATACTGGTCGATGTAGAGGCGCGCACATAGCATGTACACGTACGTACAACGACCAGTGTGCAAGAAAGAAAATAAGGCCACATACGTACATACGGGCAGGGTCTCGAACACCTACTCACGCATACGTACGGCCAGGGCTCGTGTACATGGCTGGGTCAAAACGGAGAAACTGCGTTGTCGTGACTACTTGATAGTTTAGTGCACCGTGCTTTACAGCTTAGAATCGGGGCTTCAAAGACGTTTTTGAAACGCCACGGAGCATATGAGATGTTCCAAGAGTTGAAATTAGTATTTCAGACTCATGCCCGTGTCGAAAGGTATGATACCTTTGACAAGTACTTTGCCTACAAGATGGAGGAGAATTGCTCAGCTAGTGAGCATGTGCTCAAAATGTCTGAGTACTACAATCACTTGAATCAAGTGGGAGTTAATCTTCCAGATAAGATAGTGATTGACAGAGTTCTCTAGTCACTATCACCAAGTTACTAGAACTTCGTGATGAACTATAATATGCAAGGGATAACGGAAATGATTCCCAAGATCTTCGTGATGTTGAAATCGACGAAGGTAGAAATCAAGAAAAGCATCAAGTGTTGATGGTTGACAAGACCACTAGTTTCAAAAAATGGCAAAGGGAAGAAGGGGAACTTCAAGAAGAACGGCAAGCAAGTTGCTGCTCAAGTGAAGAAACCCAAGTCTAGACCTAAGCCTGAGACTGAGTGCTTCTACTGCAAAGGGACTGGTCACTGGAAGCGAAACTGCCCCATGTATTTGGCGGATAAGAAGGATGGCAAAGTGAACAAAGGTATATTTAATATACATGTTATTGATGTGTACTTTACTAGTGTTTATAGCAACCCCTCAGTAGTTGATACTAGTTCAGTTGCTAAGATTAGTAACTCAAAGCGGGAGTTGCAGAATGAACAGAGACTAGTTAAGGGTGAAGTGACGATGTGTGTTGGAAGTGGTTCCAAGATTGATATGATCATCATCGCACACTCCCTATACTTTCGGGATTAGTGTTGAACCTAAATAAGTGTTATTTGGTGTTTGCGTTGAGCATGAATATGATTTGATCATGTTTATAGCAATATGGTTATTCATTTAAGTTAGAGAACAATTGTTGTTCTGTTTACATGAATAAAACCTTCTATGGTCATACACCCAATGAAAATGGTTTGTTGGATCTCGATCATAGTGATACACATATTCATAATATTGAAGCCAAAAGATGCAAAGTAAATAATGATAGTGCAACTTATTTGTGGCACTGCCGTTTAGGTCATATTGGTGTAAAGCGCATGAAGAAACTCCATGCTGATGGGATTTTGGAATCACTTGATTATGAATCACTTGATGCTTGCGAACCATGCCTTATGGGCAAGATGACTAAGACTCCGTTCTCCGGAACAATGGAGCGAACAACTGACTTATTGGAAATAATACATACTGATGTATGTGATCCGATGAGTGTTGAGGCTCGCGGCGGGTATCATTATTTTCTAACCTTCACAGATGATTTGAGCAGATATGGGTATATCTACTTGATGAAACATAAGTCTGAAACAATTGAAAAGTTCATATAATTTCAGAGTGAAGTGGAAAATCATCGTAACAAGAAAATAAAGTTTCTATGATCTGATCGTGGAGGAGAATATTTGAGTTACAAGTTTGGTCTTCATTTAAAACAATGCGGAATAGTTTCGCAACTCATGCCACCTGGAACACCACAGCGTAATGGTGTGTCCGAACATCGTAACCGTACTTTATTAGATACGGTGCAATCTATGATGTCTCTTACCAATTTACCACTATCGTTTTGAGGTTATGCATTAGAGACAGTTGCATTCACGTTAAATAGGGCACCATCTAAATCCGTTGAGACGACACCATATGAACTGTGGTTTGGCAAGAAACCAAAGTTGTCGTTTCTTAAAGTTTGGGGTTGTGATGCTTATGTGAAAAAAGTTTCATCCTGATAAGCTCAAACCCAAATCGGAGAAATGTGTCTTCATAGGATACCCAAAGGAGACTGTTGGGTACACCTTCTATCACAGATCCGAAGGCAAGACATTTGCTAAGAATGGATCCTTTCTAGAGAAGGAGTTTCTCTCGAAAGAAGTGAGTGGGAGGAAAGTAGAACTTGATGAGGTAACTGTACCTGCTCCCTTATTGGAAAGTAGTTCATCACAGAAATCAGTTCCTGTGACTTCTACACCAATTAGTGAGGAAGCTAATGATGATGATCATGTAACTTCAGATCAAGTTACTACCGAACCTCGTAGGTCAACCAGAGTGAGATCCGCACCAGAGTGGTACGGTAATCCTATTCTGGAGGTCATGTTACTTGACCATGACGAACCTACGAACTATGAGGAAGCGATGATGAGCCCAGATTCCGTGAAATGGCTTGAGGCCATGAAATCTGAGATGGGATCCATGTATCTGAACAAAATGTGGACTTTGGTTGACTTGCCTGATGATCGGCAAGCCATAGAAAATAAATGGATCTTCAAGAGGAAGACGGACGCTGATAGTAGTGTTACTATCTACAAAAGCTAGACTTGTCGAAAAGGGTTTTTGACAAAGTTCAAGGTGTTGACTATGATGAGATTTTCTCACTCGTAGCGATGCTTAAGTGTGTCCGAATCATGTTAGCAATTGCCACATTTTATGAAATCTGGCAAATGGATAAACAAAATTGTATTCCTTAATGGATTTATTAAAGAAGAGTTGTATATGATGCAACCAGAAGGTTTTGTCAATCCTAAAGGCGCTAATAAAATATGAAAGCTCCAGCGATCCATCTATGGACTGGTGCAAGCATCTCGGAGTTGGAATATACGCTTTGATAAGTTGATCAAAGCATATAGTTTTATACAGACTTGCGGTGCACCCTGTACTTACAAGAAAGTGAGTGGGAGCACTACATCATTTCTGATAAGTATATGTGAATGACATATTGTTAATCGGAAATGATGTAGAATTTTCTGGAAAGCATAAAGGAATGTTTGAAAGGAGTATTTCAAAGAAAGACCTCGGTGAAGCTGCTTACATATTAAGCATCAAGATCTATAGAGATAGATCAAGACGCTTGATAAGTTTTTCAATGAGTACATACCTTGACAAGTTTTTGAAGTAGTTCAAAATGGAACAGTCAAAGAAAGAGTTCTTGCCTGTGTTGCAAGGTGTGAAGTTGGGTAAGACTCAAAGCCCGACCACGGCAGAAGATAGAGAGAGAATGAAAGTCATTCCCTATGCCTCAGCCATAGATTCTATAAAGTATGCCATGCTGTATACCAGACCTATTGTATAACCTGCCCTGAGTTTGGCAAGGGAGTACAATTTTGATCTAGGAGTAGATCGTTGGACAGCGGTCAAAATTATCCTTAGAGGACTAAGAAAATATTTCTCGGTTATGGAGGTAATAAAGAATTCGTCGTAAAGAGTTAGGTCGATGCAAGCTTTGACACCGATCTGGATGACTCTAAGTCACAATCCGGATACATATTGAAAGTGGGAGCAATTAGCTAAAGTAGCTCCGTGGAGAGCATTGTAGACATAGAAATTTGCAAAATACATACGGATCTGAATGTTGCAGACCCGTAGACTAAAATTTCTCTCGCAGGCAAAACATGATCATACCTTATTACTCTTTGGGTGTTAATCACATTGCAATGTGAACTAGATTATTGACTCTAGTAAACCCTTTGAGTGTTTGGTCACATGGTGATGTGAACTATGGGTGTTAATCGCATGATGATGTGGACTATTGGTGTTAAATCACATGGCGATGTGAACTAGATTATTGACTCTAGTGCAAGTGGGAGACTGGAGGAAATATGCCCTAGAGGCAATAATAAAGTTGTTATTCAAATTTCCTTATATCATGACAAATGTTTATTATTAATGTTAGAATTGTATTAACCGGAAACTTAGTACATGTGTGAATGCATAGACAAAACAGAGTGTCCCTAGTATGCCTCTACTTGACTAGCTCGTTGATCAAAGATGGTTATGTTTCCTGACCATAGACATGTGTTGTCATTTGATGAATGGGATCACATCATTAGAGAATGATGTGATGGACAAGACCCATCCGTTAGCTTAGCATTATGATCATTTAGTTTTATTGCTATTGCTTTCTACATGACTTATACATGTTCCTATGACTATGAGATTATGCAACTCCCGAATACCGGAGGAACACTTTGTGTGCTACCAAACGTCACAACGTAACTGGGTGATTGTAAAGGTGCTCTACAGGTGTCTCCGAAGGTACTTGTTGAGTTGGCATAGATCGAGATTAGGATTTGTCACTCCGATTGTCGGAGAGGTATCTCTGGGCCCTCTCGGTAATGCACATCACTATAAGCCTTGCAAGCAATGTGACTAATGAGTTAGCTGCGGGATGATGCATTACGGAACAAGTAAAGAGACTTGCCGGTAACGAGATTGAGCTAGGTATTGAGATATCGACGATCGAATCTCGGGCAAGTAACATATCGATGACAAAGGGAACAACGTACGTTGTTATGCGGTTTGACCGATAAAGATCTTCGTAGAATATGTAGCAACCAATATGAGCATCCAGGTTCCGTTGTTGGTTATTGACCGGAGACGTGTCTCGGTCATGTCTACATAGTTCTCGAACCCGTAGGGTCCGCACGCTTAAACGTTCGGTGATGATCGGTATTATGAGTTTATGTGTTTTGATGTACCGAAGGTAGTTCAGAGTCCCGGATGAGATCGGGGACATGACGAGGAGTCTCGAAATGGTCGAGACGTAAAGATCGATATATTGGACAACTATATTCGGACATCGGAAAGGTTCCGAGTGATTCAGGTATTTTTCGAAGTACCGGGGGAGTTACGGGAATACGGGAGTACATATGGGCCTTAATGGGCTTTAGGGGAAAAAGAGGAGAAGCCACCAGGGCTGGCCGCGCGCCCCCATGGGCCTAGTCTGAATTGGACTAGGGGAGGGGCTGCACCCCCTCTTTCCTTCTCCTCCCCCTCTCCTTCCTTCCCCCTCCTAGTGGGACTAGGAAAGGGGAGTCCTACTCCCACTAGGAGGAGGACTCCTCCTCCTGGCGCGCCCTGCAAGGGCCGGCCGGCCTCCCCCTTTCTCCTTTATATACGGGGGCAGGGGGGCACCCCAAGACACATAAGTTGATCATTGATCTCTCTTAGCCGTGTGCGGTGCCCCCCTCCACCATAATCCACCTCGGTCATATCGTAGCGGTGCTTAGGCGAAGCCCTGCGTCGGTAGCTTCATCAACACCGTCACCACGCCATCATGCTGACGAAGCTCTTCCCCGAAGCTCTACTGGATCGTGAGTTCGCGGGACGTCACCGAACTGAACGTGTGCTGAACGCGGAGGTGCCGTACGTTCGGTACTGAGGATCGGTCGATCGTGAAGACGTACGACTACATGAACCGCGTTGTCATAACGCTTTCGCTTACGGTCTACGAGGGTACGTAGACGACACTCTCCCCTCTCGTTGCTATGCATCACCATGATCTTGCGTGTGCGTAGGAAAATTTTGAAATTACTACGGTCCCCAAACAGGTCTATGGTGGACCACCTCATTCCGAACAAACCAAGCACGCCACAAGGTCATCAGTAGCATGGATCGATCAACATCAGATAAAGGATCCAATGCATGCAACAGCCACTCTTTCCTCGTATGCTCTATCATATTGATATCTGACAGGGACTAACCTCCGCCATTGTATGCCATAAATGCGGGCCAAGAGGTGATGCCTACTACGCAACCTTCTTCTTGTAGACGTTGTTGGGCCTCCAAGTGCAGAGGTTTGTAGGACAGTAGCAAATTTCCCTCAAGTGGATGACCTAAGGTTTATCAATCCGTGGGAGGCCTAGGTTGAAGATGGTCTCTCTCAAGCAACCCTGCAACCAAATAACAAAGAGTCTCTTGTGTCCCCAACACACCCAATGCAATGGTAAATTGTATAGGTGCACTAGTTTGGCGAAGACATGGTGATACAAGTGCAATATGGATGATAGGTAGGTTTTTGTAATCTGAAAATATAAAAACAGCAAGGTAACTAATGATAAAAATGAGCACAAACGGTATTGCAATGCTAGGAAACAAGGCCTAGGGTTCATACTTTCACTAGTGCAAGTTCTCTCAACAATAATAACATAATTGGATCATATAACTATCCCTCAACATGCAACAAAGAGTCACTCCAAAGTCACTAATAGCGGAGAACAAACGAAGAGATTATTGTAGGGTATGAAACCACCTCAAAGTTATTCTTTTGGATCGATCTATTCAAGAGTCCGTACTAGAATAACACCTTAAGACACATATCAAACAAAACCCTAATGTCACCTAGATACTCCAATGTCACCTCAACTATCTCTGGGTATGATTATACGATATGCATCACACAATCTCATATTCATCTATTCAACCAACACAAAGAACTTCAAAGAGTGCCCCAAAGTTTCTACCGGAGAGTCAAGACGAAAACGTGTGCCAACCCCTATGCATAAGTTCACAATGTTACGGAACCCGCAAGTTGATCACCAAAACATACATCAAGTAGACCACGTGAATATCCCATTGTCACCACAGATAAGCACATGCACTACATACATCAAGTGTTCTCAAATACTTAAAGACTCAATCCGATAAGATAACTTCAAAGGGAAAACTCAATCCATTACAAGAGAGTAGAGGGGGAGAAACATCATAAGATCCAACTATAATAGCAAAGCTCGCGATACATCAAGATCGTACCACCTCAAGAACGAGAGAGAGAGAGAGATCAAACACATAGCTGCTGGTACATACCCTCAGCCCCGAGGGTGAACTACTCCCTCCTCGTCATGGAGAGCTCCGGGATGATGAAGATGGCCACCGGTGAGGGATTCCCCCCTCCGGCAGGGTGCCGGAACGGGTCTAGATTGGTTTTTGGTGGCTACAGAGGCTTGCGGCGGCGGAACTCCTGATCTAGGTTATGTTCTGTGGGTTTCTGTATATATAAGAGGTTTTGGCGTCGAGAACAAGTCAGGGGGGGTCTCCGGGCTGTCCACAAGGTAGGGGGCGCGCCTCTCACCCTCGTGGGAAGCCCGGGACTCTTCTGGCCCAACTCTTTTACTCCATGGCCTTCTTCTGGTCCAAAAATAAGCTCCGTCAAGTTTCAGGTCAATTGGACTCCGTTTGGTTTTCCTTTTCTGCGATACTCAAAAACAAGGAAAAAAACAGAAACTGGCACTGGGCTCTAGGTTAATAGGTTAGTCCCAAAAATCATATAAAATAGCATATAAATGCATATAAAACATCCTAGAAGGATAATATAATAGCATGAATACTTCATAAATTATAGATACGTTGGAGACGTAACAGCATCCCCAAGCTTAATTCCTGCTCGTCCTCGAGTAGGTAAATGATAAAAGAAATAATTTATGAAGTGTGAATGCTAGCAGGTGCACAAGTTTGATCAATGATAATTTCAATCACCTTTTCTAGCATCATTATATGTCATAACAGTAGCTCAACTCATAAAACTTTTCATGATCAAGTAACAAGCTATTCACATGTTAAAGCATAGACCATAAACTTTCTTGAAAACTAACAAACTATGTTCTCAGTCATCAAACAATTGCAATTCATCTTATTTTCAGGAAGGGTCTATGTAAGAGCTTTGATTTAGCAAATCCCACATACTCAACTATCATATAGTCTTCCATGATTGCTACCACTCAAAGCATATTTTTAGAACAAATAGCATTCATCGAACACAGAGAAAGATAGGGGCTTAATGTTTCGCCTCCCAACCTTTTACCTCAAGGGTAATGTCAACAATAATAATTTATGATCAAATATATTTGAATAGCCATATATGCTTAGATCTTTCCCCATCACATGATGCTTGCCAACTAAAGAGTAGGTTGGAATGAGAAGGAATACTACTGACTCTTGCATAAAAGTAAAAGATAGACCCTTCGCAGAGGGAAGCAGGGATTTGCAGAGGTGCCAGAGCTCGAAGCTTTAAAACGGAGATGAAAATAATTTTGAGAGGTGTGCTTTCATTGTCAACATAACGACCAAGAGTTCCCAATATATTCCATACTAGATACATTATAGGCGGTTCCCAAACAGAAAGGTAAAGACTTTACTCCCCCTCCACCAAAAATCACACTCCACGGCTTGTCCGAAACAACGGGTGTCGTCCAACTATCAACAATCCTGGGGGAGTTTTGTTTAAATTATTTGGGATTTTGTTTTTGATCTTTTGATCATGGGACTAGGCATCCCAGTTACCAGCCATTTTCTCGTGAATGATGAGCGGAGTCCACTCATCGTGAGAATAACCCACCTAGCATGGAAGATACTGATAGCCCCTAGTCGCTACATGAGCGATTCGGGCATACAAAACATATTATTATTTGAAGGTTTAGAGTTTGGCACATGCAAATTTACTTGGAACGGTAGGTAAATACCGCATATAGGTAGATATGGTGGACACTCATGGAAGAAACTTGGTTCAAGGAATTTGGATGCACAAGCAGTATTCCCGCTTAGTACAGATATTTTGGCTAGCAAAGGATTCTAAATAGCAAGCACCACATGTTAGAGGATCCATAACAATATAACTTATACAAATATACCCAAGCATAACTCATTAAGTTGTCTTCCTTGTCCAACTTCAACTAATTTGATCAAGTTTGAAAATAATTAATGGGTATCACAATCATAGAAGATGTCCAAGATAGTATATTTATGTGTGAAATCTCTCTTCCTTCAATATTCTTTCATGAATTGTTCTAGTGACCAATACAATGTTTGCTAACCTTCAAAAATTTACCACCTCCACTTCTTATATGTGAAGGCATTACTCCCCATGGAAAAGGCATATGAAACATATATAATTTCAGATTTATGACATTCAAATAATTCAACCATTTACTCATAGGATATAAGTGAAGCACATGAGTAAATGACAAACTACTCCAAAAAGATATAAGTGAAGATCAATGAGTAGTTAAATAATTATGTAGCTATGTGAAGACTCTCTCTCATTTAAGAATTTCAGATCTTGGTATTTTATTCATACAGCAAGCAAAACAAAAGAAAATAAAATGATGCTCCAAGCAAAACACATATCATGTGGTGAATAAAAATATAGCTCCAAGTAAAGTTACCGATGAACGAAGACGAAAGAGGGGATGCCATCCGGGGCATCCCCAAGCTTAGGATTTTGGTTGTCCTTGAATATTACCTTGGGGTGCCTTGGGCATCCCCAAGCTTAGGCTCTTGCCACTCTTTATTCCATAGTCCATCGAATCTTTACCCAAAACTTGAAAACTTCACAACACAAAACTGAACAGAAAACTCGTAAGCTCCGTTGGTATAAGAAAATAAATCACCACTTAGGTACTGTTGTGAACTCATTATAAATTCATATTGGTGTAATATATACTGTATTCCAACTTATCTATGGTTCATACCCTCCTATACTACTCATAGATTCATCAAAATAAGCAAGCAACACATAGAAAACAGAATCTGTCAAAAACAGAATAGTCTGTAGTAATCTGCATCAAATGCAAACTTCTCGAACTCAGAAAAATCTGCCAAAATTTTACGACCTAGATAATTTTACTATTGATCTACTGAAATTGGAATCAGTATTTTATAACTTTCTGGTGATTTTTAACAACTGTTTTCATGAGCAAAAAGTTTCTGTCTTTTTCAGCAAGATCAAATAATTATCATCCAAGAAGATCCTATAGGTCTTACTTGGCACAAACACTAATTAAAACATAAAACCACATCTAACCAGAGTCTAGATGATTTATTTATTACTAAGCAGGAACAAAAAACAAAGAACAAAATAAAATTGGGTTGCCTCCCAACAAGCGCTAACGTTTAACGCCCCTAGTTAGGCATGATGATTTCAATGATGCTCACATAAAAGATAAGAATTGAAACATAAAGAGAGAATCATGAAGAATATGACTAGCACATTTAAGTCTAACCCACTTCCTATGCATAGGGATTTTGTGAGCAAACAACTTATGGGAACAATAATCAACTAGCTTTGGAAGGCAAAACAAGCATAACTTCAAAACTTTAAGCACATAGAGAGGAAACTTGATATTATTGCAATTCCTACAAGCATATATTCCTCCCTCATAATAATTTTCAGTAGCATCATGAATGAATTCAACAATATAACCAGCACCTAAATCATTCTTTTCATGATCTACAAGCATAGAAAATTTACTACTCTCTACATAAGCAAAATTCTTCTCAATCGAAATAGTGGGAGTATCATAAGAGACTCGAATACTATAAATTGTTTCCACATTAAAAGAGTAATGTTCAGAGAAAGGGTAATCATAATCATGACAAGTTTTATAAATATCATCATCACTACTCTTTATAGCATAAGTATCATCACAATAATCATCATAGGTAGCAACTTTGTTCTCATCATAATCAATTGAAACCTCTTCCAAGATAGTGAAATCATTACTAAATAAAGTCACGACCTCTCCAAATACACTTTCATAATTGTCACAATAAGATTCAACATCCTCAAAAATAGTGGGATCATTACTTCTTAAAGTTGACACTCTTCCAAACCCACTTTCATTAATATAATCATCATAAGTAGGAGGCATGCTATCATCATAACAAATTTGCTCATCAAAACTTGGGAGGCTAAAAATATCATCTTCATTAAGCATAGCATCCCCAAGCTTGGGAAAAACTTTAATTGCAACAAATATATTCTCAAACTTGTCATTCTCATAAAACATAGCATCCCCAAGCTTGGGCCTTTTCATATCATAAGCATAATCATTCTCATCATTAATAGTATGTATAGCACCAATAGTATAGCAATTATCATCATCACAATGAGTAATAGGAGCAACATCATTTGGGAGGGATACCTTTCTACCTTTGCTTCTCCATCTTCTCTTTTTCTTCTTCACATCATGTGTGGGTTTAACCCTCCTTTTTGAGCTCCTTATTAATGAGATTGGTTGAGTAGAAGGCTCCTCCTCGTTACCTGATTCATCATAAGAAATAATAGGAAGATATTGGGAAGTCTCTTCCCTTTCATTAGTATTCTCTTCATCTTCTATTTGTTTTTGTGTCTTTATGTAATTGGCAATATAAGGATTTTCAATGCAATTCACCGCGCAATACATGAAAATTTCTTCTAGATCAAAATCAAGAAATCTATCAAGATTAAATTTTGGAATACCCTCAGTTATACGTTTCATTTCTTCATATCCCAAAAGAAGACTAAGCTCTTTATGATACTCAAGGGTAATCAAGTTATCACAATTTTTGGACACGATTTGATCATGAAACAAATAGCATTGGAGCTTTAAATGACCATGTTCATTGCAAAGTTCATAAGGATGGCGATAAATATTGAATATTTCAGCACAATCATCTAGCCTTTCTTGCAACCATTTAGTTTCCAAATACTTATGCCTCTTCCAAAATCTATCTTCCCTATTTGGTGTGTACTTGCAAGCTCTATGCATTCCAAAAAAGTTGACATGCTTATAATAGACATTTTCATCATAAATAGTGCAATCATCATTAGTACTATGGATATTCAAAGAATTCATACTAACAGCATTGCAATCATGCTCATCATTCAAATATTTATTGCCAAACATTCTAATGCATTCTTCTTCTAGTACTTGAGCACAATTTTCCTTCCCATCATTTTCACGAAATACATTAAAAAGATGAAGCATATAAGGCAACTATAATTCCATTTTTTTGTAGTTTTCTTTTATAGACTAAACTAGTGATGAAACAAGAAACTAAAATATTCGATTGCAAGATCTAAAGATATACCTTCAAGCACTCACCTCCCCGGCAATGGTGCCAGAAAAGAGCTTGATGTCTACTACGCAACCTTCTTCTTGTAGACGTTGTTGGGCCTCCAAGTGCAGAGGTTTGTAGGACAGTAGCAAATTTCCCTCAAGTGGATGACCTAAGGTTTATCAATCCGTGGGAGGCGTAGGTTGAAGATGGTCTCTCTCAAGCAACCCTGCAACCAAATAACAAAGAGTCTCTTGTGTCCCCAATACACCCAATACAATGGTAAATTGTATAGGTGCACTAGTTCGGCGAAGACATGGTGATACAAGTGCAATATGGATGATAGGTATAGGTTTTTGTAATCTGAAAATATAAAAACAGCAAGGTAACTAATGATAGAAGTGAGCACAAACGGTATTGCAATGCTAGGAAACAAGGCCTAGGGTTCATACTTTCACTAGTGCAAGTTCTCTCAACAATAATAACAAAATTGGATCATATAACTATCCCTCAACATGCAACAAAGAGTCACTCCAAAAGTCACTAATAGCGAAGAACAAACGAAGAGATTATTGTAGGGTACGAAACCACCTCAAAGTTATTCTTTCGGATCGATCTATTCAAGAGTTCGTACTAGAATAACACCTTAAGACACATATCAACCAAAACCCTAATGTCACCCAGATACTCCAATGTCACCTCAAGTATCCGTGGGTATGATTATACGATATGCATCACGCAATCTAAGATTCATCTATTCAACCAACACAAAGAACTTCAAAGAGTGCCCCAAAGTTTCTACCGGAGAGTCAAGACGAAAACGTGTGCCAACCCCTATGCATAAGTTCACAATGTTACGGAACCCGCAAGTTGATCACCAAAACATACATCAAGTAGATCACGTGAATATCCCATTGTCACCACAGATAAGCACATGCAAGACATACATCAAGTGTTCTCAAATCCTTAAAGACTCAATCCGATAAGATAACTTCAAAGGGAAAACTCAATCCATTACAAGAGAGTAGAGGGGGAGAAACATCATAAGATCCAACTATAATAACAAAGCTCGCGATACATCAAGATTGTACCACCTCAAGAACACGAGAGAGAGAGATATCAAACACATAGCTACTGGTACATACCCTCAGCCCCGAGGGTGAACTACTCCCTCCTCGTCATGGAGAGCGCCGGGATGATGAAGATGGCCACCAGTGAGGGATTCCCCCCCTCCGGCAGGGTGCCGGAACGGGTCTAGATTGGTTTTTGGTGGCTACAGAGGCTTGCGGCGGCGGAACTCCGATCTAGGTTATGTTCTGGGGGTTTCTGTATATATAAGAGGTTTTGGCGTCGAGAACAAGTCAGGGGGGTCTTCAAGCTGTCCACGAGGTAGGGGCGCGCCCAAGGGGTGGGCGCGCCTCCCACCCTCGTGGGCAGCCAGGGACTCTTCTGGCCCAACTCTTTTACTCCATGGCCTTCTTCTGGTCCAAAAATAAGCTCCGTCAAGTTTCAGGTCAATTGGAGTCCGTTTGGTTTTCCTTTTCTGCGGTACTCAAAAACAAAGAAAAAACAGAAACTGGCACTGGGCTCTAGGTTAATAGGTTAGTCCCAAAAATCATATAAAATAGCATTTAAATGCATATAAAACATCCTAGAAGGATAATATAATAGCATGAATACTTCATAAATTATAGATACGTTGGAGACGTATCAAGAGGGCACCGCACAAATGGGTGGAAATTATCTTCAACTTTTGTAGCACAAAGCGGACAGAGCTCAGATGTTTCCAGCCAGCGTTTATGCTTGTTTTGCCAGGTTGACAAGGAATCAAGTGCCACCCTCCAAGCAAAGTTACGGACCAAAGGTGGTATGTCACATTTCCATATCAGCTGCCAAACTTTTTTTCTACCATCCGGGGGCCGAGCTGGAGGCCGATTCTGCATATCTATAAACCTCTTCAAACGCAAAGTTGTAAGCACTTTTCACAGAGAATACACCTTTTTTGCCTGGCCCCCAAGCAATGATGTCTTCCTCCTGTCTCGGGGATGCTCTAATTTTGGAGATTTCCACAACGTCAGCTGGGCGGAAGTACTGTTGTAGTAAGGCCATATTCCAAGAGTCGTTAGGGTTAAGCAGATCCGCCACAAACCTGATTTTGCATGTGCCTTGCGTGGTAATCGGTTTGAAACTGAATGGTCTAAATCCAGTTGTCGCGCCAAATTCTGATGCTTCGGCCATTTCAAAATCTCCAAAGAATCCCCTTCTTTAACAGATCCAGGCCATGGCTGATCGCCTGCCATGATGAAGATGCATTCCCACTAAACACTGTATCCTCGAGTTTACCATCCGGGTAGTATCTGGCCTTCAGCACCTGCGCACAAAGAGTGTGTGGTCTAGTAATGAGGCGCCAGGCCTGTCGAGCTAACAGAGCCTGGTTGAACAGTTGGAAATCCCTAAAGCCAACTCCTCCTTTATTCTTCAATTGCATCAAACTATCCCACGAGCGCCAATGAACCTTTCTCTCCCCTTGCGCCGAGCCCCAATAGTAGCTCCTGACCATTCTTGTGAGCTCATCACAGACAGAGAACAGAAGTTTTAAAACTCCCATGATATAAGTGGGTAGGGCTTGTGCTACTGATTTAATGAGAACCTCCCTTCCTGGTTGCGCCAAAAGTCCATCTCCCCACTATAACAAGCATTTTGTTAAGCTCATCTGAAGGTTTTGAAACCGTCCTTTCGACATACGCCCATCTGGCGTTGGAAGCCCCAAGTACTTTTCCTCAAAGACCGTGCTGGACACATGTAACACCCCCCTGATCTCCTCTTGGATAGCTGTTGGACATGCTTTCCCAAAGAGGGTTGAACATTTATCATAGTTCAGGCTTTGGCCGCTTGCCTTACTATACAATTCTAGCACAGACTTCGCCTCCTCTACTTGAATCTTTGAAGCTTCAAAGAATAATAATGCGTCATCGGCAAATAATAAGTGTGAGACGCCAGGAGCCCGTCTGCACACTTTAACCGGAGTAATTTCGCCACCTGCAACCTTATGCTTAAGGATAGAAGATAAACCATCAGCCACAAATAAGAATAAAAATGGTGAGAGAGGATCGCCTTGCCGAAGACCTCGCGACGGTGTGAATGAATCCAAGAGGGTTCCATTTAATCTGACAAAGTAGCTCACAGACGTGACACATGACACTATCCAGTCCACCCATCTATGAGAGAAGCCCAGCTTTTGCATCACTCGCTTCAAGAACGACCAATCAACATGATCATATGCTTTTGAGAGATCAAGTTTATACGCGCAAAAACTCTTAGTAGGGTCCTTTTCTTGCTTAATGTGGTGAATACACCCGAATGCCACTAGTGCATTATCGGTAATTAGCCGACCTGGTATAAAAGCACTTTGCTCATGGGAGATGATATTATCCAACAAGGGCCTCATATGATTTACCAAGCACTTAGAAATGACCTTGTATATAACGTTACAAAGACTTATCGGCCTATAGTGCGTAAGCATGGTTGGGTTAGGAATTTTGGGTACAAGAACAATGGCCGTTGAATTTACCCCTTCCAGCAGAATCCCGGTCTCGAAGAATTCCTTAACCGCCGCCACCACACCGCTCTTAAGCATACTCCAATTCTGCTGATAGAATCTAGCTGGAAACCCATCCGAGTCGGGTGCTTTTAAAGGACCGATCTGAAACATTGCATCCTCAATCTCCTTCTCACTAAATGGGACACATAATTTTTCATTATCCTCCTCTGAAATCCTTGCTTCCAGCAAGTCTAGCACCTCTAATGCTTCTAGGTTCTGATCCGCTGAAAAAACTCCCTTGAAATACTCCGTGGCCATACTAGACATCTCAACGAAGTATGTATGGATGTTGCCAATGCTATCAGTGAGACATCTGATTTTATTTTTCCTTGCATGCCAAACCGCTTTACTCTGAAAATATTTGGTATTGCGATCCCCTTCTTTGAGCCATGAGATTCTCGATCTTTGCATCCAGAGCATCTCTTCTTGATAAATCAGTTCATTCATTTTGTCTGTAATCCTCCTTATCTCCTGCCGATCCGCATTCATATGCATGAGTTCTTCAAGCTGCGATCTAGATTTAGCCAACTCCCAAGCAACATTAACAAACCGCTTATTTCTCCATGCTCCAAGGGTGGCCATAGTTTTCCGCAGGGCTATTTGCAGCTTTTCCAGATTATCTACAGCCCCCACCGAGTCCCAAGCCTCCTTGATGATCTTTGGGAGGTTCACGTCTCGCTCCCAGAATACTTCATACCTCCTTGTTTTTGGTCCTGATCGATCCGATTCCGGTTCACCTTTCAGCACTAGGGCTATATGATCAGAACAAGGGGAGACTACGTGCACAACAGTGCAGAAAGGAAAAAGATTCCTCCATGCATTTGTCACTGTTGCCCTATCCAGTCGAACTTGAACATTGTTATTGCCGCTGCATTTATTATCGTATGTGAAGGGGATCCCCGAGAACCCCAAGTCCACCAACTCGCACACTTCCAGTGTATCTCTGAATGCTACCATTTGAGCCGCAGGTCTCGGTATCACTGACAAGTGCGCAAAATCCTAGAGAGCTTCGTTGAAGTCTCCGACCACTAACCATGGATGATTAATGACACTCTTAAGGTTCTTTAGTTTTGTCCACATCATGTGTCTATTCTCAACCCTCGGTTCTCCATAAACACAAGTCAGCCTCCATTGCACCGAGTCCGGATTCACCCGCACTAGTGCATCAATGAATCAATCGTCCTTGTCCAGTATGCTGACATCGCAGGTTTCGTGCCAAAACAGAGCTAGTCCACCACTCATCCCAATGCTATCTACTCCTTCAAAACCCTTCAAACCAATTCTACTCCTGAGTCTCTTCATTTTATTTGTTGTTTGCCTCATCTCGCACAAGAATACAAACGTGGGGGAATGCGACTGCGAGATGGTCGCTATCTCTCGAACCGCCCGGGTATTCCCCCCTCCCCGACAGTTCCAACTAAGAAGATTCATTGGGCTTGGCGGCCCTCCATGCCGGAGGCCACCGTAGTCGTTGTCATTAAGACATTTTCTCCTTCCACCATCTCTTCACCCTGCTTCCTCCTCTTTACAATAGGCACCCTGCCGGGTGTAGCATTTTGGGGGGCTCCAACACCATGACTTTCAGTCACACTTCCGTTCTCCAACAACATCACTGTGTTAGATACTTTCCTAGCAAGGTGCGGCACTTGTTGCCCTCTAATACTTACTGAACCATCCGCGTTAATGAGTCTCTTCCGCGCACTTTTACCATCTCCCCCCCCCCCCCCCGCATTGACTCATGAGGAATATCCATATCGACCTCCCTTACGTCATCTCCTCTCCCACGCCCTCATGCTGCCTCAGTTCTCCCTCCTCTATCACCTCTTCCTCTTCCACCACTCCTTCCCCCTCCTCTACCAACACCAAAATTGCCCCCTCCTCTCCCTGCTGCATTCGACCAAGCACCACCCCTACCTCCTTTAATTACCATCATTTGCACCATCAGAGTCATTACTCCAGTGTAACCAGTCCCCCCACTCGCAGTCCGCCGGGTCATGTATGTCATCCCCGCACTACTCCACAACATTTCCCAGACAGCCACAATAAAAACAGAAGTCTGGCAGTTTCTCATACCTTACGAGGTATTTTTTCCTCTCTTTCAAGGTGATAGGTACAAACCTCACCAGCGGTTGATTTATGTTTACAAAAACCCTCACTCTCAGAAAATTTGAGGGGTTAATCTTCCCTTCATTAACCACCACTGTAAACGGTGGATCACCGACCTTCTTCGCAACCTTCTCTGCTAGTTCCTTCTTCCTCGTGAGACCATCTGGCAAGCCTTTGATTCTCGCCCACAGCGGATACATATTTAGGGCATAGTCCGCCACATTGGTGAAGCCGTCATACTCCACTAGCACAACTGGATCGCGACGAAACTGCCACAGTCCTCCCTCCATCACCCTCTTCCAATCTCCCAAACAGTGACATTGAGCAAGGAATAAATTCGGCCCTTTGATGTTGAAGGTGACACCCTGTGCACATGTCCACGCGTTCCTCATGGAATTCAACAGCGCCGCGTGGCTGAACGGACGCAGAGTATGAACCCTAAAGAGGGCAAGCCAACGAACCTCACTGATCAATTCCTCCACCTCTCCCGAGAGATCTAGGTCGTCTTCCTCCTCTCCATGTAGATTCAGACCTTCAAAGGCGTCCTCTAGATCAGGGTTTGGGCCATAATGATCCCACCCTGCCTCTTCTTCCTCCTCTCTACTTGCATCATCTTCCCTCACCTCCCGATCCTCCTCTCGACTTCCTTCAGGAAGGGCGGCGGCATGGCCTTCGCCCCCTCCAACATCCTTGTCTCTATCCCCGCTACTTCCTACCTCCTGGCCTTCCATCGACCCCCCCCCCCCGCTCCAATATCCCCGGCGACGCGGTTCTCCATGGGCCCAGATCGCTGATCCCGTCTCGGAGACTTGTTTGCCGGCGAGATCCGGCGAGACGATGTAGTAACCACGTGGACTCTGGCAGCGCCGCCAGAGGAAAAGGTGGACTCTAGGAAAACCCTAGAGGAAAACCTCATGATGGATAGGATAGACAAAGTGACAGATGAGAGGATGAAAGCTTTAAGAGAAATTGAGAGTAGCCAAGGCTTATAATAAGAAAGTAAGAGAAAAATCGTTTCAGTTTGGGGACTTGGTTTGGAAAACGATTTTGCCTATTGGGTCCAAGGATAATAAGTTTGGGAAGTGGTCACCAAATTGGGAAGGACCATATAAAATTTTGGAGGTTGTCCCTGGAAATTCATATTTAGTGCAGAGTTTGCAAGGAGAAATTTTGCCTAAAGCTCTTAATGGGAAGTACAGGAAGTTGAAGATTCAGACTCCAGTTTTGTTCACATACAACAACCATCAGGTATAAGATGAAGATGGGATACGTTTGAGATATGCCTGATTATTTTGGCGCACAGAGAGGAGCAGACGTCGCTGGTCATGCTATTTTATTTATCAAGGAAACCAGGTTTCTATTCAGAATTTGAATGCACAGATAAAGACCAAATCATGTAAAAGAGAGTTGTAGCCAGAACGGTCTCCTGATCGTTCAAAGGATCGAAGTCCAGATCGCCCTATATATACGTAGGCCAGAGGCCGGTAGAGGGGACACCCAACATCGACAAAACCATATCTACTTTATTTCCACGCACAGCTTTTCTTTTTAGTTCGTTTTTCCCCCTCGACTCCTCTGTTTTTGCCTGCAAATTCAGAGATCGCCGTGGCGGAAGGTCAACCCTACGCCGCTGCACCCGGAAAACGGGACCTAGATGTCGCTTAGGTTCCGTTTGCCGTTGATCCGTTGAAGATTTGTCCAAAAGAATCAAGTTTTCTTTAAGATCAGCAAGAAGAAGGCTGTTCTGTTCCTCGTACAGCAAAAGACAGCAAAAGAAAAGACCGGCTAGATTGTTGATCTATTGTGTTGCCGTGCAAATGATTTTGCCATCAACAACTAGACCCCTTTTTCCTGCTCACTAGCCTTTTGGCCGATGTTGCCCAAAGTTCTTTTTGTCGAATAAATCTCTTGAGTTTGAACGCCAAAAAAAATGCTGACGCCGAATGATAATCTCGGCGTTGTAGCAACAAAATCCAAATGTGAAATCTGCATCGCATTTAGCGGTTTTGGGTCTCCAAGCAATACTGAAACTTTCACATAAAAATTCATTTGATCCCGAGTCATGATATAGCGTTCAGATTTTCAACACATGGAGATCTTTCGAGAATGGACAGGACTGGCATCCTGCTATGTACTCCTACTAATCAGGAACCTTAGTGGTGTGCTTGATTTGCAAAAACAGCTAACCCATCCTGTGGGGAAAAAAGTATCCACCCTCGAAATTTGAAATTTAACAAAACCACATTCTGTCAGATTTTTTTTATTTTTTATTTTTAAATACCAAAGAAAAAAAACTGCAATGTTCCTTTTTTTTAGTTTTTTTTCTTTTCTTTTTGAGGGGTAAGTTCCTTTTTTGAGTGAACAGAAGAGATGCTGGCTGAGTCAAACTTGGGGCCGAAGCGTCGAACAAAACGGGCCGTCAGCACCGAGGCCCAGGCGGGCACGCAGCCCACCCAGCGCAAGAGCGTGAGCTCGCTCCGGTCACACAGACTGACAGGCGCGCGCCAACGGCCAACCTTTTCTCCGTCGAGCTGCGACAGCGCAGCAGCACGTACGGGCGATCGCCAAGGACGCAGTTTGACAAATGCAGCGGAAGAGCTCTCCATACCATCAGCCGCATCGTTGTCCACTCCATCTTTTTGGCAAAGGCTCGACGCCCGTTTATCGCCCTCGACGCGGCGGTAAGACGAGACATAGGGGTACGTACCGTACGGCAGCTAACGCGGCGGCAGAGAGAGATAGCAGAGCAGAGACCCTTCCCTTCCCCTGCTGCGGACGCAACGCTTCCTTCCCTCCTCCCTAAGCAACTGCTACTGCCTTGCCTTCCCGTTCCGTTCCACCCGCCCGCCTGGGCCTGGGTAGACTCGTCCCACAGCCACGCTCAGCCATCACTGCTGCTGCTGCTGGTGGCTGCCTGCAACGGCGCGGTGCATGGAGGGTCGCGTCCACGCACGGGCGCGGGACCCAAACGCCCCCCTGTCCCGCCCTGTCGCGTTCAGGCTAGCGATAGCGGGGTAACATAACTAGTATCATATACATTCGTAAACATTCGTAAACATGTTTACGTGGCAGAAAATTAAAGAAAAGAGAGAGGATCATAGTAACATAGGTAAATACCGTAACATAATGAATATTATGCTACTATGTGTCATGCATGGCAATAAATGAGACCATCTATGATACTATTTTATAATACTATGCACTATGGATGTAGTATCATACACTAGTATCATATGCATGATACTACTATATGTTACTCCCCATTATGACAAGCCTCGTATGCCCACGACCCCCTCGGCGTTACGTAGCACTCTGACGCATCAATGCCCGATCCCCTAGCCACTGCCTACACCACTTCGTCTCCCTCTCTAGCCGAGACCCGAGACACCAGAGCACCGAGCACGCGCGCTTCGCCGGAGCGCCAGTCAGACAAGAAGCCGCGCAACGGCATTGCCCCCGAGCGGCCGGCCGGCCGACCGATGAAGCCGCTGTACCTGCGGAGCAGCGGCAGCTTCAAGAGGCTGCTGCTCTCCCTCTCGCCCCACCGCGCCAAGCGCGTCCACGCGCCCCCCGACGTAGAGCACCCGAGCGCGCAGGCGGAGGCAGCGTCGCCGCCGCACGAACGGAATCCCGAGTGGGAGTGCTTCTCGTACGAGGAGGTCCGGCGCGCCACGGGCGGCTTCCGCGCGGCCAACCTGGTGGGCCGGGGCGGGTCGTCGGAGGTGTACCGCGGCGAGCTGGCGGACGGGCGCGCCGTGGCGGTGAAGCGGCTCATGGGCGCGTCCGCCTGCGAGCGCCGGGAGCGGGACTTCCTGGCGGAGCTCGGCACCGTGGGCCACGCCACGCACCCCAACGTGTGCCCGCTCCTGGGATGCTGCGTCGACCGCGACCTGTACCTCGTCTTCGCCTTCTCCGCCCGCGGCTCCGTCTCCGCAAACCTCCACGGTACGCGCGTCCTCCGTAACGGCCATTAATGTCAACAATGTTTCTTGAATGGATCGTGGGTTGATTATTGATGAATGAATGCATGCTCAGACGGCGAGGAGGGGGCACCGGCGATGGGGTGGGAGGCGCGGTACGGCGTGGCGGTGGGCACGGCGAGGGGGCTGGAGTACCTGCACAAGGGGTGCCGGCGGCGGATCATCCACAGGGACATCAAGGCCTCCAACGTGCTGCTCACCGACGACTTCCAGCCGCAGGTCAGTCACTCGGTCATCTCCATCGTCGATCGATCGATCCTCTGCTGTGCTCCGGCAGCCATGACGCATGCAGAGAAACGAACGACAGATCTCCGACTTCGGGCTGGCCAAGTGGCTGCCGACAGAGTGGACGCACCGGGCGATCGCGCCGATCGAGGGCACCTTCGGGTGCCTGGCGCCCGAGTACTACACGCGCGGCATCGTGGACGAGAAGACGGACGTGTTCGCCTTCGGCGTCTTCCTGCTGGAGCTCATGGCCGGCCGGAAGCCGGTGGACGGCACCCACAGGAGCCTCCTCGGCTGGGTGGGCACCGAACCGACCAACCAAACATTTTGGCCCTAGGCCGTTGTACCAGCCTCCGTTCCACGGCAGCGCACGTTCGTTAATTAATTATTAATCGTGCCCAAACAATGCGAATGCAGGCGAGGCCTTTGCTCAACGAGGGCAAGACGGAGGCGCTGCTGGATCCGAGGATCGTCGCCGGCAATGGCGGCTACGACGCCGAGCAGGCCCGGCGGCTGGCGTTCGTGGCGTCGCTGTGCGTTCGCGCGTCGGCGACGTGGAGGCCGTCCATGACCGAGGTAAGCTTACTCGCAATTCTTGTCCTGCACGAATCACAATGGCTAGCACATGTCTCGATGCAGTAACCTACTGTGGTAGTACTACTCTGTTCGTTGCTTAATTTGCGGGCAAAACAACGTTGACAATTTGAAAATGTATGCGACGGATAATCTGATGGTGGTGGCATGCATTGCGACGAACAGGTTCTGGAGCTGCTGGAGGGCGTGGAGATCAAGGAGGAGCGGTGGGCGATGCCGGAGCCGGCGGCCGGGGACGACGAGGGGGAGGAAATGTGGGGCTTCGACGACCTCGACGACGACGACGAAGACGAGGAATCCGGCACGCCGTCCCCTTTGTCAACATCCTCAGCCTCGAGCGCTTAGCACAGGCCAGGCTAAGATTATGTGAGACGACCGTGATGCTTGCTGAAAATTTTGCTCCTTCCCACCTGCCCCGCCAGGCCGGGCCCCACATTGTAAATGACACCACAAAGGCTTTTCGTTGTCGAGGTTGTGAATACAAAGGTTATCTGTGAAAGGCAAGTGAAACCTCCCCCGTGTGTCGACGGACCATGACACGACGAGAAAAGAAGGTGCTTGCGTGCAATACGTAATGCAAAGCGGACTGAGGGTTTTGTCGGGCACGGCATAGGGAAAGAGACCGACCGACCGACCTGCCTGACCTACCAAGAGTAGTACTACCTGGCTGGCTGGCTGCTCCGGTTGGGTTGGGTACGTGGATTCCAGTTGTATGGACGCATGCAGTTGGTTCGTTGTTGCCAGGTGTACGTGCCGCTTTCATCGCTCTGGAGAAGTGCATTCGTGTCCACGACACGCGGTGCAGCGCCGTGGCATTGCGGCACGGCAGTTCGGGGCAGGTTGAGCTGTGACCCTGGCTCCTTGCACACCTCTTGGACCCCGGAATGAAGCGGCATGCTCCTCATAAAAGGCGAGGGAAACAGGGACCGATCGATCATGTGGCCGTGAGTGTGGGCAAGTGCAGATGTTCTCTCCTCGGGCAGCTTCCCATGCAAGGTGTTCATCTTCTACGACAACTTGCTTATCAGTAACATGTATTGAGGCGAGGTTGGTTGACAAGCAATCTCTTGTTTATTTAATTTAATTAAAAAACTGAAAGCAACCTGTGCTGAAAAAGGGAGATTTTGCTCGGAAAGCGTAAAGTACTAAAGTGGGATACAGTCGCGTTGGCCTGTAGCTGCACGCACTGTCACCGGATAATTGGTGCGTGCGTGCTCCTCACTCCTGAATACTGGCCAGGTGGTATAATAGTAGGTGTTTTTTTTTTGCGGGGGGTATAATAGTAGGGTTTATTCAGGAATAGTAGTGGCGTCCACCCAAACCGGACGACACCTTTCGGTCGGTCGGTGCTTGGCTTTGGTGCTCCGCCAACACCATTCTGGAGTCTGGGCTGAGCTCTGAGCTCTGAACTCTGAAGCACTCTCATCTGACAGAATACTGTGGTGTTTCTTTCTACACCTGTTGCGACTGACCACGGGAGGGATTTGCTCACGAAAAGAATCTCAAGGGGAACACACACAGAAAATGTCGCCAAAACCCCACCTCTCATTGGCCTTTGATTAGGTGACCCAAAGCCAAGCATAGCAAGGACGAGCACCTGCGTGGCCAACCCTGATCCAGGCGTGCGGAGTCCGACCTAACCTGACTAGACCACCTGCTCGCTTCCCTCCGAGAAGGATTCAGCGGTGCGTGTTCAGTGGAGCAGAGTCAAACCTACCGTGGGCAGTGGGCTAACGTAAGGCTCGTGCGCGCAGGTAGCGATCTGGAGACGCAGGGCGCGCGAAAACAGCAACCATTTTTCTTCTAATCTAATTAATCACCAGTGGCACGAAAAATGTTCACCGGCAGACACTGCATTGACACGATCAATCTGCCCGTCTCTTTCTTGACACGATCTTATGAAGAAGAACGATTAGTTTGCGGGAATCGTCGCATCATGCAAAGCGTATGATCGATGTTCACGGCCGCACCAACTAAATGCGTGACACGAACTGACGATGGTTGATGGCTGCGGACAGGCCACCAGCAAAAATGCCTGACGAGAACGAAAGAATGCGATGCTCCGGAGTAACATATGTTTTGCGTAAATATGGCTAAAATTGCTGGGTAATTTAGCGCTTCGTGCCAAGGAAAATTCTTTTCATTTAACTAATCTGCATGCCGACAACTCGGGATGAAATGAGCTAACAGAGGATCAAATTTGCAATTCTTTGGAGTCCATTTTCCTGAAGTGTGGTCTGACAATGCTAGATTCCAGAAAAAAGTACTGCTACTCAGGCAATGCAAGGACCACACGTTGATAATACGTGCAATTAAGGCGAATTTATCGATATTCATAACATGGAATATACATATACACTAGTATTGTCCTTGTCTATCAGCTAAAATGCAGATAAGCATGTCCAGTTGTTGGAAGTCCTATATTTATTAATTCAACAAATATGTGACCAAAGATAATGACGAATAAAATACAACTCACTGAATTTAAAGATTAAAACCTGCCGTGTTCTATTTTTCGCCTACTTAATGGGGCTTAGCATGTCGAGCAAGATGACATGTACAGCTGTACAACAACATCTGACGACAAAATGCAGGAAACGATTTGCCTTTGATAATAAAACAGAAAAGAAATGACAGGAGAACAAGACCTTATGGACCCAACAAACATCAAAACATAGCAGAGCATGAAGTACAGAATACCTAACCCAGGCAATTGACTTGTTCCATCCATGCTCTAAATTCAATCCATGGAGAACTATTATATGTGACCTCCAGAACAAGTATACTACAGATGGATTACTCAAACAAAAAAGTATACTACAGATGGGTTATGATAACACGTAGAGGGTTCAGACACTAATCCATGCACTAGCAAACTAGTGTTAGTTGGATAGGAGGATTAGGAATTATTGACACACTAGCTTTTGGATAGCACGTGTACGCCTACGATCAGTAGACAGCATTTGAGAAATGCACCTCGGGTAGGCAAACAGAAGAAGCTCTTGTGCACAATTATTGCTCAAAGCAGATAAGACTTCTTTTGGGAAGACAACCTAAAAGAATGATAAGCTAAACTAGAAGACAATGCATCGAACTTAGGACCCTAACCAGTAAAACCAATAGTGGTTGACCTGACAAATTGGTGTGTTAATTGTCAGACCGAACCCCTATTTTTAGTCCCTGTTGTTTCTTATTTCCATGGTGCAATGAATCGGACAAGACAGAAATAGTACATTTGAGGAGCAAGTTCAACTGCAAACTACCAGGCAAAAGTTTATGGGATCAAACAGAAGCATACTCATATATATCTATGCTGGGGGGAACAGCAGAGTTAAAACTTAAAAGAGGTAAACAGAAGGATAGATCAGTCACATAAGCAGGAAAAACTAGAAAAGTGTTGTAACGGAACAGAACGCAAGTACACAAGCATGACCATATTGCATAGTATATCCCAGTAAAATAGCAACGTACTAACGTGAGTATTTAGCAATATAAGGGGTGGTACTGGTATCACCTGCTCGATTGTACAAATGGAAGACTGAGCCAAACCACTGCACATTTGCAACAGTGCACTTACATCGCGTGCCACGTAGATCATTAGTAACTATAGCCAAACTGATCTCACATTCACTAGATTAGTTCTGAAGATAACTGTGTTGGTCAACCATTACACACAGACTTGACATGATAGTCATCAATGGTCCAACAGACGAACCCTGTGTCAGCGAGTAAGTTGATGACCTCCCTGTACAGCAAAATTGCAAACAGGTCAAACTCAGATCATGCAAGCGATTGGAAAAAACAAGAAGTTAGAGGTAGTACATGATGTTTGCTTTTGGCGCTCCAGTTCTTCTAGCCACTTCATCAACATGTACGCCATTTTCAAGGGGTCTGCGGGAAGCAACAGTCAGTACAAATCTCCTAAATAAACTTTCTGCAATTCAATAATGATCTGGAGCAGCCTGGTTGTTGAAGCAACTTCAGGTCTATTATTAGAAAAGAGCTCCTGATTTTTAGGCAAGACATCAGATGCATACTACATTGCGGTAAGGATGCCCAATGCTGCAATGTGTAAGTGGAATTCATTGCCATAGAGAGTTATGCAGGGATCCATTAAGTGTCAGAATGCTTCAAACTACAAGACCCCTCAAGTACACAGCCATAGCTCAACCTTTCAATTGAATTGTTTTATGCAAACACATCAAACGAAGGGATCATGCAAACAGTAGACCCATTGTGCATCTCAAACCTGGCTACAACTTCACGGTACATAATTTTCTTTAAGGAGCGCAATACATAGTAACGAGGAACGTAAAAAATGATTTGCTTGTACAGAAAAGCAGGTGTAGTAAGCACTCTTATTTTCCTATGCATGATTAGGAGTTTAGGGCCATTCCATGATATATTCGTGTTATCAATACCATTAATCTACTGTAGCACAACTTGGCACCGCTTTAACAGACCAATCAAGTTTTCTTTACTCGAGCAGAAGCAGCACAACACCACATTCAATTGGACCCATTGGACTTGAAAGGCAATGGAAAAAAGATAAGAAGCCTTTCTTCTGGATCATTCCACGTTAGCATGAAAAGGTCAATTCTAGATACCGGACCTATGAATATACAAAATAAACTGACAATGTGACAAAGGAAAGGCTGGAACCAGCTTATAACCTTTGGTCAGGATTAGAATTTGGAAAATGTGAACATACGTACACCTAACTAAGCAAACCGTTACACCAGAAGCTAAGAGATCCATAATGATATGCAACCTTTTACCATTTCTGGCAGAGAAACTAAACTTACAGGATATCAGGTGCTTGCAGAACTTCCAAAACCATTCTTTGCAGATCATACTGTTGTCCACCAGTGCCTGAGTAAGCTGCAAACTACGAAAGAAAATATCTCAGTCAGTTAAGACGCTTACAGACAAGGCAAGTTAGGGATATAAGCTGGTACATAAAACAGAAGGCACTAAACAAAGAGGCTACAGAAGAGACCAGATAATTGGCTATCTCAAGTATATAATCGGCAGCTCACAATAATAAAAATAATATCAAATATACCAACAAAATTATAGACAAGTATGATTTTCCTTTACCAAGGAATTCATGAAACTGAATTGTCATAAAATTCCATACTTGGTTTATTTGAGGTCGAGGAGCAAGCTGAACTTGATGGTCTCTCACCCCGCCAGAGAAAGGACCATGAGTAGATGTATTAGTTTGAACTCTGGGAGGAGGAAATTGTCCATGATTTACTTGAGGAGTAAAATGAACTTGATGTTCTCTCGCACCACCAGTAAAAGGCCCATAAGTAGACGCATTTGTTCGAACTGCAGGTGGGAGTTGCCATTGGTTTACTTGAGGAGTAAAATGGACTTGCTGTTCTCTCACTCCACCAGAATAAGGCACATGAGTATAAGCATTTGTTTGAACTGCTGGAGGGAGTTGCCCTTGCATCTTTAAAATGGAAAGGGAATGATCATTAATGGTGTCTCTCATATCAAATTAGTACTAGAACACTGACTGAAATATAATATTTGCTTTCTGTACCTTCGTCTGAGTATTTTCCATGTGCACATGCATGCATTCGATGAAATGCAGCACCACTTCATTGAAATTGGTAACTGGGCTGGAAATATAAGAAGGTTAATAGAATTAGAGTTAGAATAAAGTAAGTGTTAATAAACAATAACCGGTGGAAGCATAAGATCTCCGAGAACAGAAAATTAACAAGATATAATTTCCTCAGATATTCATAAACTAAAATTACAATCATGAGCTGTCTACAGAACAGTTACTTCACGGGGTTTTAACCATGGAAAGTGGAAATATAGGACAGTTGCTTCACAGGGTTTTAATCATGAGCTGTCAGCAAAGCAGGTATCAAGTATCGACTAGTTCAGTTTCCAGCTTGTGTAATATGTCCAGTAGTTCAGATTGTAGTACACTTCAGATTTCAAAGAAATGTCTCAGAGGGAGAAGACGCAGAAGAACCACTGGATAGTGGATACATAATCAGAACAACATTACTGACAGTATGCATCATTCAGTAATCACTACATAACATGACTGGTGAACCTTAGTATTGAGATTCACATTCCATGGACATGTTAGCCAAAGCACAGCTGAAATTACGAAATAGAATACCAAAGGTAAAATTAGTGTTATTTTCCACAAACAACCGGTAACTTGGCAACTTAGCGATGATACTTTCAAACAAAGTCATCCATCAAGTTATGTACAAGACACCTAGTTAGAACAAACTGACACAGAGATAACTATTTTGAGTTGAAAATCTTCAATCCAAGATTTATAAAGAGAGCAATATGTGCACTAATACATAGACAAGTGAAAACCAGGATGTAAACCTTTATCTTCGGTATCTCTCACATTTTCCCTCAAAGGATGTTTAATTGGCACAGCACTCACTAACCATAAATACATTACAAACAAGACATTGTTCCATTTAAATGCTATAGATTACTCACAAAAACCTCTGCGAGAACTGCATTTAAGTATATCATCCACAGATAAACTTTGAAACAGTCAATATCTTAGAACAAAACAAAACTTGGTGTGGAGGTCGACAATAACGAAGATAACAAGAGCAGTCTGAACAACTAGGCAAACTTTAAGTTCCAGTGAATCGCACTATAAAAACAACGCAGCTGCAGATTTTAATTTTAATACTTTGCAAACCAGATCAGTAACAGTCAGATGACTCAGATGAGAAAATTGAAGCAACCAAAAGCTTTGTTCGTACAACAAATAGATCGCATCAATACCAATCCAGTTCCCTTCACGAAACAGGCATTCGCCCCGCTTTATAGATAAAGCACAAATCCAGTTCCCTTACCGGATAGATCGAGCAAATCCATGCTTCTGAGCTTGAAACCCCATGATGTTCACATGAACCCTGACGTACACTCCATGCCTTCGTAAACACGAGCCAGACAAACATACTAGGATATCAGAACACTTCCAAACAGCTAAAATTGAACACATATCAGAGCGTATCACACATCACATACTGGATGAAAGCCGCGTCTCGAGCATCTGTCTCGTCATTGATCCTACGATACCAGAAAATCGTCAACCACGCCGCACCACATCAGCAGTACCGAATCTAGTTGAAAGTTGAAACATGACGGGGTGGAAAAAATCGCAACTCACCACCGCACGAGATCGATCTTCCCGGTGCCGTCGTCGAGCGTGAACGACACGTCGGTCTCCCTGCTCGACATGCTCACAACCCTCCCCAAAACCCTAACCTGCGCGCACGAATTTGGGGGTTTCCAGACGAACACAAAATTAGGCGAAGCCAAGCAGATATAAAGTGCCAGGAGAAGTTCGGAGGGCGCGAAGGGGGCTCACGTTGCTGGTCTCGACGCCGTCGATGGAGAAGACGGGGTCGCCACCGCCACCGCCTTGGTCCGCCGCGGCGGCGAGCGAGCGGGAGATGTGGAGGACGGTGGCGGGGACGCAGCCGGAGTAGCGGGGGTTGCGCGACTGCGTAGGACAAGCGGATGGACGGAGTTAGCGCTCGGGGGAGGCGGAGACGGCGCGCGGAAGGGCTAGTACCACGAGAGGGTCGCGGGAGGCGGGACGAACCTTGGAGGGGGAAGGGGTGGCCGCGCCGGCGGCGGAGTAGTCGGACGCCCCCGCGCGCTGCGACGGCATGAGCGCCGTGCCGGAGAAGTAGGAGGCGGCGGCCGCCATGGATGGCGGATGGCGCCGCGTCGGCGTGGGTTGGTTCCGGTTGGGGGCGGCTTCGGAGGAGGAACGGGAAATGGATCGAGGCGGTTGTTTGAGCGGGAAGAATAAAAAATTGGGAACCCTGTTCGTGGTGAGGTGGAGCGGTAGAAATGAGGTCGTGGCAAGATTTTAGGCCAAAATCACTCTTAAGAGCATCTCCAACAGGCGCGCTAAACAAGCGCCGCGTCGCAAATTTAGCCAGTTTAGCACGCGCGCAACCCGGCGGGTGGCTCCAGCGGACGCGCAATAACCACGCGCGCGGTATAAGGAGTTGGGCGCGCGGTCGGATTCGCTATCTCGCGCGGTGTATTTGGGGCGCCCGCTTCCGCGCGCGGCACACTCGAGCGCTCGCGCTGCACTCTCTCTTCTCCGCCTCCTACGCCCCGCGCGCGCCGGCGCCGGTGAACTGCACCCCATGGACGCACGCGCCGGCACCCTGCTCACCCCATCCTATAGCCGCGACCCCTCCACCGCCGCCGCTATGGAGCACCATGGGAGCCATGAGTTTTGCTTCTCTCATGGGAGGCATGGGTGCACCTCCGGCCGCCATGGACGGAATGTCTTTCGATGTGCCTCCTCGCACACATTCCCATGAAGATGCCGTTGAAGATCTTGCCAACACCGTCGGAGCTTCACGTGATGCGGTGCGCGATGAGGAGAGGGAGGAAGATTCATCTTCGGAGGCGGAAGAATCGTCTTCCGAAGATGAGGACGAGGACGAGGAATGATGTGTCTTTCATTTGTGTATTGAACTTGATTTGCATTTTGAACTTGGTTGGATGAACTTGTGGGCATGAACTTTTCTTCATCAACTTGTTTGTGTGAAATTTTATATGTCATGTTCATTGCATTTTGAATGTTTCAACTTCATTTTGTGTTCAAAATGTCATATATGCAATGCCCCGGTGAGTCACGCGCGCTGCTGGAGCCAGCGCGGCGCGCCGCGCCAAACCAGGCGATGGGCGCGCGGCGCGTTCGGCGCCTGTTGGAGATGCTCTAAGACCTTATCATAAAAATCTTTAGTATCAAATGACCTCTCTTAGAAATTATTTCATGATTTAATTCTTTTTAGACATGTCATGGCTCGTGGCGTTTCTAGCCTGGCCCACCTTCAGGCTCGTGATGTATTTCACTCCAATGCATCGCAACTGCCCCCCGCGTCGCTCGCTTGGGCGACACGGGCGGCCACCCAACACCGCTGCCTCAGGCTCCCCCTCTTGTTCCTTCCCTCCTCGCCGTTCCCGGTCGGCTGCGCCGGACAAAGCCCCGGCGGCTGACGGTGGCGGCGGGAGATCTTCTTGTCCTTCAGTTCAACTCGGCGGCAGATCCGTCCTGTCATGGTTGGAGGCATCCATGCGGGATGCAGCCGGCTCTTTCGCTCAGATCTGGCCATGGAGGGCTGGCAACGCGAGGCCCTGAGGCGATTGTCGTCCGCTCGTCCTCCTGCATCTAAGGCTGCAGCGGGCTCCTACGGCAGTGGTGGTCGATCTAAACACCACTAGCAACGCTAGCAGCAACGCCAGATTCCAAGGCCATGGTGGTGTCTAGCAGGCCAGGGGTCTTTGGTCCGGGTTCGGCGAGGGTGGCGTCACCTACCGCGCGGCAAATGTGGCGACCGGTGCACGTTCCATGTTGGCCCCTTGTCCTTGTTGACCACTCCGGCCTGCGGCGTCGACCTCACTTCGGGATTGCGGTGGCCACCGAAAGATCTTAGTGGGGATTTCTCTCTTCAGATCCGGTGGTGACTTCACAGCAAGATGCAAACTACGTATGATGGCTTGACGCAGAGGGATGGTGGTGGAGTGGCGGTGGTCATACATCACATGCAACTGTTGGGTCGTGGAGAAGTGGCGGTGACAACACATGATTGACTTCGGTCTCGAGCTTCGGAGTGAAAGCCTAGGTTTGACCCTAGCTGGTTATGTATACATGGCAATGGCGGTGCTTTTACATCGTTACCTTATTGAAGGCATTGCTCGTATATGCTCGGACTGGTTCTTCAGGGTGAAAACCTAAAAACCGGCCTTGAGTGGTTGGATACTTGGATCCGGTGATGGAGGCGCTCGAGCGCCGCTCCCTTCCTGCAGGCATTGCTGTTGAAGAACATCGTCGTCTGTGTGAAGTCATGAGATGGTTGGTGCGGATATGGTCATTGTTATAGTTTGTCGATCGCGGATCTAATTGCTTTGAGTTTTTTTCTCGCCTACACATAGCTTTGGTCTTATGTGACTTTGCTATTTTGCTGGCGTATTTTTTGTGTGCCTGTGTTCGTGTTGGCTGTGTGCATCCTAGCTATGCAGAGGCCGGGTGTATGCTCATTATGTTATGTATCCTCTAGATGCTCCATTTTGAGCCAATAAAATCCACCCTTTGTCGGAAAAAAAACATGGCAGCTAGAAACGCCAAACCGTCGGGTGTTTCCACACACACCAAAGACCGTGGCATTTCTGGCCTGAATAGGTAAGTGGTCGCGGGGTCTTGGTGGGGCTCCCACCGACCACTCACCCCCCTCCTCCTTCTCATTGGCCATCCCGAGTTCAAACCCTCTTCCCCATTGTCTCCTCCAGTCAATCCTCCTTTAAATCCTTCCAAATCGGTGGCATTTGTCCACGGATCCGGTGTTTTTGACTTCCCTTGAGGTATCCTCCTTCATCTCCCAAGTTTCGATAGGTTGGTTTTGTGTATTTGAATGGATGTGCTCCTAACCCTTGGTATGAAGGTTCTCCCTCAAATAATATGAAGTATGTGATGTTTAGTAATGAGTATAGTAATGAGTATATGTCAGGACACCGATCCTAAGCCACATCGATCTAGCATGTAACACATTATATCACTTTGCGGCCTCACGCACAGTATTCCCACGGGTGCCACCTTACCTGGCCCGGGACCGTTTGCGCCTTTTGGCTCACGTATATGATAGTGTCGCTAGCATCCATATGACAGAGAACCCGGGCCGACATGACTAGTCGTGAACCCAAAGCGTCACTAACTTACAAGGACAGGCATACATGACCCAGCAACGAACGTGTCGGTCATCAGCGAGTGAATTCGGGCTGTAGCAACTGGGCTAGCAGGACTTCGGGAATCCGGGCTGTAGCAGGCTAACAGGATTCCGAAGGCACCGCGTGACATTTCCCCGAAGGGACAGACACAGGATCGAAGAAGGACACATGCCGGCCAGTCTAAGTGTTCCGGAGCAGTAGCAACTGGGCTAACAGGACTCCGGTAAACCGGGTTGTAGCAGACTACCATGGCTCAGTGGAAGCACTAGACTACATTTCCCCATAAGAGAGGCTACCAAGGATAGACAACTAGGTTATCGGATCCCACACATACCAAGCATTTCAATCATACACACAATATGCTCGATATGTGTAAATACAACATGGCATCACAACAAAACTCTACGACTCAAAGTATTTATTCAATAGGCTCCGAGGAGCGAGATATTACAAACATGGGCCTGATGACCCAGCATTCAAGTCATACAAGCAACAAGCACAAGCGGAAGCTTAACTTGTCTGAGTACAGGCAACTACAAATGAAAAGGCTGAGAAGCCTGACTATCTACAAGACCCTGCCGAGGGCACAAGATCGTAGCTGAGGTTACAAGCTAAACGTCGAAGTCCACGCGGAACTACTAGCGAGACTGAAGTCTCTCTGCAAAAACATAAATTAAGCAAACGTGAGTACAAATGTACCCAGCAAGACTTACATCAGAACTAACTACATATGCATCGGTATCAACAAAAGGGGGTGGTGGAGTTTAACTGTAGCAAGCCAGCTTTGACTCGGTGGCTATCCTGAACTACGACTGCAAGTAACTCTTTTGAGGTGGCGCACACGAGTCCACATATTCACCATATCAATACACCACTATGGATCCGCTCCTGTCTCCCTACGAGAAGGCCATCCATAGCACTCACGCTTATCTTGCGCATTTTAGAGTATCCACTTTCACTTGTCTATGAACTGTACAGGCAACCCAGAAGTCCTTTACCGCGGACGCGACTATTCGAATAGATGATGTTAACCCTGCAGGGGTGTACTTCTTCACACACGCTCTCGCCACTTACCTCCATGTACACGTCGTGTATCTCGGCAACCTTCAAGTAGAAGCCTGGCGAGGGAGTCGGCCACGACCTGACTAACCACACAAGTCTCTAATCCAGGTTTATCGCCTATTCGGGTTCCATCCGCAAGGAGATCCGGCCGGGGTGTCGCTCGCGGCCCCAAACGATGTGTGCAGGGTTCCCAAGCCCACCTCGACGGATGGATCTACGCTTGGTACACCGTGCCACGGTGCCTAGTCTGTCCCAAGCCCACCTGTACCGGGTGCCACTTGGTAGACTACTAACACAACCTACAAACACCAGAAACTAGTTGCAACTCCTGGACAGAGATCAGGTTGATTAATAAGCCAAGAGGGGTCGAGTTACCGGAACCCAATGTGTGGTAGTAACTATTCATGGATCACAAACACAGAACTCAGTTCCTGAGGACGGTTTCAATGAGACAACCCACCATGTACTCCTACATGGCCTCTCACCGCTACTGTCGTGGAATTGTCACGGCAGATGTCCTCGTGCAAGGACTTAGTCGTGGAGCCATCGCAGCTAAGAAGCTTAAAGGGGTTAATCGGGACAAGGAACACGAGGGTTATACTGGTTCGGCCCCTTACGGTGAAGGTAAAAGCCTACGTCCAGTTGAGGTGGTATTACTTAGGGTTTCGATGACCAGGGAGCTTAATCGCTATGCCTGGCTCTCGATCTGTTCTCTCCCGTCCTGAACCACCGCCGGGTCATCCCTTTATATAGAGAGGTTGACGCCCTGCGGCTCTCAGAGTCCCGGCCGGCTTATAACAGTATCCGGCTCGGACTCTTAACTACTCTTGCCTTACATTACAAGTCTTGCCATAACGGCGGGTTATCACTACGGGCCTTAAGCCGCCTCCGGGTCTTAAGCCCATTATTGATCCGCCATCCTCAAGCTTGGTACTGGGCTTCACGTGATGATCATTATGATGTAACCCGGCCCCTCCTGGGCGGGTGACTCTAATGGTTATATCCTCAACATTAGGCCCCAGGTTGATTTGAAGCGGTTCATGTCAATCTTCAAAAATCTTCAAAATCTTCCGGCTTCTGCTTGTGCAAAGGTTATAACCCGCCATGACGTCATCTTCTGGATTCGTGGTAACCCGCCATGACGTCATCTTCCATTAAATTCATTTTTTATTCTATCATATCCCAACGGATCTTATCTTTAAAGACCATCCCGAAAATCGAGGCATTTCTGCGGCAAGATAATCATGTCTTCCGCCTCCTCTTTTCCCGTGCCCATTTACCAGCCGGCCCTTATAAATAGGCCCGACCCATAAGCCTTCGTCACTCTTCTCCTCCATCGTCTTCCTCCTCTGACGCTCCAGAGCCCGAGCTCCCCCGCCGCGCACCTCGTCTTCACCGACCAAGGGCGCTGCATCCACCTGTCTTGACCAGAATCCTGCGGCGCGCCTCCGCTGCTCATCAGCACCAGTAAGTCTTCGCCATCCCGTACCTTAGATCCGCATTAGAGCTCGCAAGTTCTCTGTGTTCTTCGTAGTTCATCGCGATTTCTTCACAGTTCCACCACCGAGGCTCCCTTTGATCCAAAAACGGTACAGACTCCCTGCGGTAGTAGTTTCTCACTCATTTTTATGCTAGTAAATCCCCTTTGTCCGCAACAAGACCTCCTTTAAAGCTTATGAACTTCTCTGTATCAGTTTTTAGGTCTAGAAAATTTTCCTTTCTAAACGACCGTTTGATCCAAAATAATCCCTGCAATCTGTGAAACTTGTTTGTGCAACACTTAGACAAAAAACTGCCTCTGTGAGCCATGGCGGCTCCTATCGCCGGCTTAAAAGAGGCCATGCTTTGTGAAATTTCCGGCTCATTCATAATAGAGCTTTAAACAACTTGAATCACTTATGATATCCACAGC
Source organism: Aegilops tauschii subsp. strangulata (assembly GCF_002575655.3). Classification (NCBI taxonomy): domain Eukaryota; kingdom Viridiplantae; phylum Streptophyta; class Magnoliopsida; order Poales; family Poaceae; genus Aegilops; species Aegilops tauschii. The sequence goes on along the minus strand of NC_053041.3, from coordinate 552,119,312 downwards.
GGCTTAGATAACCCGACACAATTAGCCATATATCATTAGGCCCCTTCATAAGCCGCCGTCTTGAATACTGAACTAAAATTTTTCTCCGGCTTAAATTTGAACCGGAAATTTTCCTTTGTCATAGGCTTCCATTTTCCACAATGCCGCCCAAGGCTCCCAAGGCACCCATTACGTGCAACTGGGTGAGGTCCAACATTACTGAAAGCACCTTAGATGACTTCATAAAAACGGGTTACCTGCCCAAAAAGGAGGTCATGGCCTACCGTGCGCCTGACCCATCCGAAGAGAGACCTCAACCAAAAGACGGAGAGGTTGTTGTATTTGCTGACCACATGAGCCGGGGCTTTGCTCCTCCTGGCTCAAAATTCTTCAGAGATGTTCTGAACTTTTTTGATCTGCGACCTCAAGACATTGGACCCAATTCCGTGTCGAACATTTGTAACTTTCAAGTGTTCTGTGAGGTATATCTTGGAGAGGAACCCAGCCTGCTACTCTTTAGGGAGTTATTTTACCTGAACCGCCAGAATGAATGCGCCAACGGGCCTAGCTTGGAACTTGGTGGAATATCAATTCAACGACGAAGGGATTGTCTCTTTCCTTATGCTGAGCCGCCAAGCCACCCAAAGGACTGGAATCAGACATGGTTCTACTGCCAGGATACTTCTCCGGCTGATGAGAAACCTCTGCCCGGCTTTCGCGCCCTGCGTCTGGAGTCAAACCACCCCCTGCCAGACAAATTATCTCAAGCTGAGCGTCAACCACTTATCCCCACCATCAACAAAATCAAAGCTCTTCTGGGAAACGGCCTTAACGGCGTTGATCTGGTCTGGGTCTGGATTGCTTGGCGGGTGATTCCTCTAAGCCGCCGCCCCGGCTTAATGTGTGATTACACGGGCCGGAAGGATGATCCTCTTCGGCACAGCCCCAACGATTTACCTGAAGACGTCATTGATGACATGACCAAGTCCCTTCTGAACGAGAGCTTAGCAGATTGCGGGAGGACCGGCTTAAGTCCCTTCTGCAAAGCTAACCCGGCTCCGGCGGTAAGCTACTGATCTGAGCACTTTACTTTCCATTTTAACAATTTTCATCTTTAACTTCAAGAAACCTTTGTTGTATTTTTCAGGCTAATGATAAGTTCTGGAAGGTCAGGTATGACCATGAGGCTGCTAAAAAAGCCAGGAAGGCTAAAAAATCCGCCAGGAGAGCCGCTCCCCGCAAGAAGGGGAGTAAGCCTAGCGCCTCAGACCTGCTTTAGCTAGATGACACCTCCGAGTCAGAGGTAGCCCTTGATTCTTATGCTCTTCTTTGTTTTTTGTTTGTTCTTAACCACCTTATTGACACTGATTATCAGCAGGAGGACACCGGAGCCAGTAACCCGGTGACTGAAGAGGTAACTATACTTTCCTCCGACTCGGAGCCCTTGCCAAGGCTGAAAGTCCGAAGAGTAACCCGGAAAGTAAGATTTTCACATCCTTTAGCTTATCAAGATCCTCAATTTCTTTTGAAGCGACAGATTCATGAGAGCCGGAGACACACCCGGACCAACAAGGATGCAGACCTCTCCTCCGGCTTACCTGAAGCATCAAGGAAGCGCTGGACCGAGGTTATCTCCAACTTATATCCTTTTCATCCTTTAGCGGGCGTCACTCGTCAACCACTTAATTCGTCTGATTCAAACTATCAGGAAACTTCACCTTCCTCCGGTGACTCCATGCAATCTAACTTGCCGGCTTTCAAGACCGCACCCGGGTAATGATGATCAGCTTATTTTGTGCTTATCCTACTCATGTTTTTGCACTAACCTTTTGACTTTCAGTGCACAAGCAAAGCTCAGCAAGAGGGCAAAGAAAAGTAACCCGGTCGAAGAGCCGGTCTTGACTGAACCCAACGCCTCTGCCTCTAAGCCGCCATCTGCACCAGCTCCAGAAACCACCGCTCCAACTGAAGAACAAGCCATGGGGGGTTCTGACAACCCAGAGATTCCCAGCCCAGCTCAACCGGCCGATGACCCGGATGTGGTGATTACCCGGACCGAATATGTTGAGCCGGGAAGACCCACTGTGCTAGCTAGATGCTCTGCTAAAGAAGAACTGCTGGAGCGCCGCAGGGCCAGACTGGATATCACTGACTATGCTAACTTGAGCATTGGAGATATTGTTGCTAGTTATATTGGTCAAGTGCACAACAGCCGGGACCTGGAAATTGACATGGTGAAGCAGATACAGCAAAAATCTAAGGTATAATTCCCTTGTTTACTCCATAGTCATCCTTACCATACTAGCCCCCAAGTCTATTACTTATGACATAATATGTTGTAGACTTAATACCGGCTTACCTGGTAACACTCAAGGGCCGGGTTAAACAGCCTAGGTGAACCGGTCTTTTACCTTATGTTTTAATCAAGTAATTGAGCAACTTTGCCCATTAGCCCCCAAGTGCCAAGTACCTTTGCCTGCAAAGTGCTTGGGACTTTATTTTCATGAACCGGCACTGTAAATAAAGCTTCTCAGCCTACATTAGCCCCCAAGTGCCAAGTGTCTTTGCTTGCAAAGTGCTTGGGACTTTAATATTGCATGATAATCACTCAAACTGTAACCCGGAACTTGTACAGGCTGCCTGCAAGAAACTTGAGTCGGAAATCTCTGATCTGAAGACCCGCCTGAAGACTCAGGAAAAGGAGATCCAGAAGGCCAATGCCAAGTTTGAGTTCAGTGTCTCTGCACAAGAAAAACTGAAGAAAAAATTTGAAACAGAAAGAAAAGCCTAGGCCGATGAGAAGACTGCCTTGCTCAGCCGGGCCGAACAAGCGGAGGCTGCTCTTACTGAAAGAACCGCCGAACTCTCCGGCTTAAAACGCCATGTATCGCAGATGGCCTCCGCAATCTTTGGTAAGTTCCTCTGTAAGCTTTAAATAAGTCTACATCATTTATGTCTCATAAGCCCCTCCATTGCTATCTGCTCACCTGACTTTGTTATACAGGCCCCAGAAGCTCCAATCTCAATCAGAACATGCTGACCAAGCTGAAGGCTGTTTACACCTTGGTGGAGCAACTCTACACCGGGTCACAACGTGCTTTAGCCGTTGTGGCTCTGTCCAATGAGGTTCCCACTCACCTGGCAGACGTACTCAGGCGGCTTGTCGTACTTCCTCAACGCTTCCAAGAGCCGGAGCTATAGCTGCTCTGAGCCGGGCCAAGGTGTTTCTACCGGAGCTAGACCCGGCCGACATCGCTCTTGGATACCCCAGCCTGAAGGAAGACGGCACCCCCTTTGACCAGAAAGACTTCGCCGCCTGTGTGAAGAGCGTGCGCCCGGTGGCCACCTTGATTGGGAATGACACAGACCTTACCAAGTATCAGCCGGGCTATGACGCGGAGAATCAGAGGATCCCAACTCCACGCTATGAAGCAGTCAGCCTGATCCCTCCGACTCGTAAGCATACCTTCGCCCCAGAAGTTGACCCGGCCGGGTTAATTGATGGTGAGGCTCAATTTGAAGCTTTGAGCGGCATTGACTGAAAATCATCAACCTTCCAGGTCATGGAAACAGCCGGAGGAGCGGAGAGGGATGAGCCGGAAGCTTCAACCCAACAAGCACCTTGATTACTTAGGCAGCTCATGGTTACGCCTTATAAACAATGCCTCACCTTTTGGACTCGGGGAGTCCTGTAATAGAGTAGGAAAAACAGTTAATTTTGTCGTGCCATCGTGCACGTGTGCAGCGCTTAACTCCGTTGAAGCTGCTCTTTTATATTCCTCCGGGTTATGTTTGTTCATTTACTTTCCTTAAGCTTGAAGAACTGTCTTTAATTGTTCTGCATAGAAAAATAAATCACAAGTCTCTAGGCGGCTTACCGCATGGAGAGTCATGTATCTTACATATAACCCAGAATATAAACCAAGGTCATAAAAGACCGGCTCTCAATCATATCTTCGGGATAACCACAATTGCATACCTGCAAGCCTTGCCAGTACACCTCCGGCTTATGTAACCCAAATAATGAGGTTGAGAACACAACTCCGGTTCACCAGCACCTATAATGCCTATTGTGTGCTATCAACATTATTAATCAAAGTTAAGCCGGCGGAGTAAGAACCGCCCGTGCACACTTTTGATTTGATCCAAAGAACTTGTTGCAAACCAAAAGATCAAAAACTTAGGGGCTTCTGATTCGAATACGACCAGAGAATCGTCCCAAAGGGGTTAAGCTAAGATTCGAATGCGATCATATAGCCCCCAGTGGCTTTGGCGTTGCCGATCAAGAGGGTACCGACAGCTATGTTCTCTTTGGTTCGAATACGACCTATGTTTGAACAGGAAGCCCCCAAATGACCTTGAGAATTGTTTAACGACGCTGATTCGAATACGATCCACGTCGGTTCCCAAAGGGGGTTGAGCTATGATTCAAGTATGATCAAGAAAACTCCCCAATGGGCTCGGCAATATGCCAATCAAGTGGGTATCGACAGCTATGTTCTCTTTGGTTCGAATACGACCTATGTTTGAACAGGAAGCCCCCAAATGATCATATACTTAACGGCTAGATTCGAATACGATCATAAGCCGGATCAACCTCCAAGTGATCATATGATACCATAATGAAAATAACAATGACACATTTACCTTTGGAGGGAAAAAAGGACGGAGGTCCTGCTCTATTATTCATCATAATATATACATGGCTATAGAAATATATACATTACGAGAGCCGGTGGCTCAAGTGTAATAAGGCCGAAGCTGGGCTATGTTCCACGGCCGACGGGTCTCTTCCTCCGACTTACGTGAATCCTTGTGCTCTCGAACATCGATAAGGTAGTATGACCCGTTGTGCAAGTTCTTGCTGACCACAAAGGGCCCTTCCCAAGGCGGGGATAACTTGTGTGCATCTGTTTGATCCTGGATGAGCCGGAGCACCAGATCACCTTCCTGAAAGACCCTGGACTTAACCCGGCGGCTGTGATAACGGCGCAGGTCTTGTTGGTAAATCGCCGAGTGAGCTGCTGCCACGTCACGCTGTTCGTCCAACAAGTCAAGAGCATCTTGACGCGCCTGCTCATTATCCGCCTCAACATAAGCCGCCACTCGAGGCGAGTCATGACGGATGTCGCTAGGGAGGACCGCTTCCGCTCCATAAACCATGAAGAAAGGCGTGTAACCCGTAGACCTGTTAGGAGCAGTATTGATGCTCCATAACACGGAGGGCAACTCCTCCACCCAACAACTCGGCGTCCGTTGCAAAGGGACCAAAAGCCGGGGCTTGATGCCCTTCAAGATCTCCTAATTGGCTCTCTCAGCTTGACCATTGGATTGAGGGTGAGCCACTGATGAAACATCAAGTCGAATATGCTCTCGTTGACAAAACTCCTCCATGGCGCCTTTAGACAGATTGGTACCATTGTCAGTTATAATGCTGTGCGGAAAACCAAAGCGAAATATCACCCTTTTCATGAACTGAACCGCTGTGGCTGCGTCACACTTACTAACTGGCTCTGCTTCAACCCACTTTGTGAACTTGTCGACTGCCACCAAGAGGTGGGTCTTCTTATCCTTGGATCTTTTAAAAGGCCCAACCATATCAAGCCCCCAGACTGCAAACGGCCAAGTAATTGGAATCATCCTCAACTCCTGAGCCGGCACATGAGCCCGTCGCGAGAACCTCTGACAACCGTCACATTTACTGACCAAGTCCTCTGCATCAGCATGAGCCGTCAGCCAATAAAAACCATGACGAAAAGCCTTAGCCACAAGGGATTTTGAGCCGGCATGATGGCCACAATCCCCCTCGTGAATCTCACGTAAAATTTCTTGACCTTCCTCAGGGGAAACACAACGCTGGAAAGTTCCAGTGACACTACGACGATGCAGCTCGCCATTGATAATTATCATCGACTTAGACCGCCGGGTTATTTGTCTGGCCAAAGTTTCATCCTCAGGCAATTCTCCCCGAGTCATATAAGCCAAGTATGGTACTGTCCAGTCTAGGGTAATGTGGAGAGCCGCCACCAACTGTGCCTCCGGGTCAGGAACAGCCAAGTCTTCCTCTGTAGGCAACTTAACAGAAGGGTTATGCAAAATGTCCAAGAAAGTATTAGGCGGCACCGGCTTTCGACGAGAGCCCAGCCGGCTTAATGCATCAGCCGCCTCGTTCTTCCTGCGATCGATGTGCTCTACTTGGTAACCCTGAAAATGTCCAGCAATGGCATCAACTTCGCGGCGATAAGCCGCCATGAGAGGGTCCTTGGAATCCCACTTGCCTGACACCTGTTGGGCCACTAAATCTGAGTCGCCAAAGCACCTTACCCGGCTCAAGCTCATCTCCTTAGCTATCCGAAGACCATGGAGCAAGGCCTCATACTCAGCCGCATTGTTAGTACAGGGAAACATCAACCGTAGCACATAGCAAAACTTGTCACCTCGAGGGGAAGTTAATACAACTCCAGCCCCCGAGCCTTCCAATTGCCTAGACCCGTCGAAGTGAATAGTCCAGTATGTATTATCCGGTTTCTCTTCAGGCACCTGCAGCTCTGTCCAATCGTTGATGAAATCCACCAAAGCTTGAGATTTGATAGCAGTGCGCAGCATGTATTTTAGACCATGAGGCCCAAGTTCTATAGCCCACTTAGCAACTCTTCCTGTGGCTTCTCTGTTTTGGATGATATCTCCTAGGGGAGCAGAACTAACCACAGTGATAGGGTGACCCTGGAAATAATGCTTAAGCTTTCGGCTTGCCATGAACACACCATAAACAAGCTTCTGCCAATGTGGATACCGCTGTTTGGACTCAATGAGTACTTCGCTGACGTAGTAAACCGGCCGTTGAACCGGATACTCCTTACCCGCTTCCTTACGCTCCACCACCATAGCCACACTGACGGCTCGTGTGTTAGCGGCCACATACAGCAATAAGGGCTCCTTGTCAACGGGAGCAGCAAGGACTGGTGGCTCAGCTAGCTGTCTTTTCAAATCCTCAAAAGCAGTATTAGCAGCATCATTCCAGATAAAGTCATCTGTTTTCTTCATTATCTGGTACAGTGGCATGGCCTTTTCGCCCAACCGGCTTATAAACTGGCTCAAAGCAGCGATGCGGCCCGCCAGACGCTGGACGTCGTTTATGCACGCCGGCTTAGCCAGAGAGGTGATTGCTTTGATCTTTTCCGGGTTAGCTTCGATGCCTCTGTGAGAAACCAGAAAACCCAAGAGCTTGCCTGCGGGAACACCAAAAACACACTTTGCCGGGTTAAGCATCATCTTGTAAACCCGGAGATTATCAAAGGTTTCTCTAAGATCATCTACCAAGGTCTCCTTCTCCCTGGATTTAACCACGGTATCATCCACATAGGCATGAACGTTGCGCCTAATCTGGTTATGAAGACAATTCTGCACACAACGCTGGTAAGTCGCCTGTGCACTCTTGAGCCCAAAAGGCATAGATACATAACAGAAGGCTCCAAAGGGAGTGATGAACGCCGTCTTCTCCTGGTCCTTAACTGCCATTTTAATCTAATGGTATCCAGAATAAGCATCCAAAAAACTTAAGCGCTCACAACCCGCCGTAGCATCAATAATCTGATCAATACGGGGGAGAGCAAAAGGATCAGCCGGACAAGCCTTGTTTAAATCCGTGTAATCCACACACATCCGCCAGGTGCCGTTCTTCTTGAGCACGAGCACCGGGTTAGCTAACCATTCTGGATGAAAGACTTCAACAATAAACCCAGCCGCCAAGAGCCGGGCTACCTCCTCACCGATGGCTTTCCGCCTCTCCTCATTAAACCGCCGGAGGAATTGCCTGACCGGCTTAAACTTCGGATCAATATTGAGAGTGTGCTCAGCGAGTTCTCTAGGTACACCCGGCATGTCAGAAGGTTTCCATGCAAAGATGTCCCTGTTCTCACGGATGAACTCGATGAGCGCGCCTTCCTATTTTGGATCCAGATTGGCACTGATGCTGAACTGCTGAGATGAGTCGCCTGGAACAAAGTCAACAAGTTTAGTCTCATCAGCGGACTTAAATTTCATTACCGGCTCATGCTCCGTGGTTAGCTTTTTCAAAGACGTCATATCTGCCGGGTCAACATTGTCCTTGTAAAACTTCAACTCCTCTGTTGCACAAACAGATTCTGCGTAAGCCGCGTCACCTTCCTCACACTCCAAGGCTATCTTTCGGCTGCCATGAACCGTAATGGTCACATTGTGACCCGGCATCTTGAGCTGCAGATACACGTAACACGGCCGTGCCATGAACTTGGCGTAAGCCGGCCGCCCAAACAAGGCATGGTACGGGCTTCTTATCTTAACCACCTCAAAGGTTAGTTTTTCCGCCCTGTGGTTGTACTCATCTCCAAAGGCCACTTCCAGCTCGATCTTACCGACCGGATATGCCGACTTGCCGGGCACCACGCCATGGAAAACAGTATTGGACTGGCTGAGGTTTTTATCAGTTAACCCCATACGACGGAAGGTCTCATAATAGAGGATGTTGATGTTGCTGCCTCCGTCCATGAGCACTTTAGTGAATTTATACCCCCCAACCTGAGGAGCCACCACCAAGGCCAGGTGACCCGGATTATCAACCCGGGGAGGATGATCTTCCCTACTCCACACAATAGGCTGCTCAGACCATCTTAAATAACGTGGAACCGCCGGCTCAACAGCATTCACAGCCCTTTTATGGAGCTTCCGCTCTCGCTTGCACAGACTGGTAGTAAATACATGATACTGCCCGCCATTGAGCTGCTTTGGATTAGTCTGGTATCCCCCCTGCTGCTGCTGATGACCCTGGCCGGACTGCTGATTAAAGCCCCCTTGAACATTCTGAGAATTGGAATTTGAACCGCCGCCCGGGCCATGAAAGCCGCCAGCGCCTGAGCCGCCGCCCGGGCCACCGTTGCCATTGAAAGCATTGGAATTTTTAAAGGCCTTCATGATTGCGCAGTCCTTCCATAGATGAGTGGCCGGCTTTTCCCTAGAGCCATGCCTTGGGCAAGGCTCATTCAACAATTGTTCAAGCGTCGGGCCTGACCCGCCGGCTCGGGGAGGTGGTCTCCCCTTGCGCCGGTGGTTGTTACCCTGTGAATTGGCGTTGGCCACAAATTCCATACTGCCATCAGCCTTACGCTTGTTACCTCCTTGGTTCGCCGGGTTATGCTGGGGGCCCTTGCCATTGCCGTTCCGTTTTCCCTTCCCTGTCCTTTCATCGTCCGACGCGGGATCCTTGGTACTATCAGAGTCGGCGTACTTGACCAGAGCCGCCATCAGCGTACCCATATCATTGCAATCGCGCTTGAGCCGCCCGAGCTTCATCTTCAGGGGCGCAAAACGACAATTCTGCTCTAACATTAAGACTGCAGAGCCGGCATCCATCTTATCAGATGAATGTATTATCTCTTTGACCCGGCGAACCCAATGGGTTGTAGACTCACCCTCCTGCTGCTTACAGTTAGTCAAATCCACAATTGACATAGACTGCCTACATGTATCTTTGAAGTTTTGGATGAATCGGGCTTTTAGCTCAGCCCAAGACCCGATAGAGTTCGGTGGCAGTCCTTTCAACCAAGTGCGGGCAGTCCCATCTAACATCATGGTGAAGTACTTGGCCATTGCCGCTTCACTAACCTCCAGCAACTCCATAGCCATCTCGTAACTCCCGATCCATGCTCCGGGTTGTAAATCAGCCGTGTAATTAGGTACCTTCCTAGGCCCTTTGAAATCCTTGGGCAGACGTTCATTACGGAGAGCCGGCACCAGACAAGGAACACCTCCAGTCCTCGTAGGTATACCCGCGTCGATGGAAGCCGTCGGATAAGCCGGGAGTGGCTGGTAAGCCGTCAACTGAGCCGCCTGCTCCGCCTCTTGTCGTGCTCTGTCTTGGTCTACCGCGTTAAAAGCTCCATTATGGGCCGGGCCGTGGCCTGGAGGCAAGTCACGGCGTCGGACATTGCTAGAGCCGGTCGCTGAGACCATGTGTCTGCTATAACTAGGGCTCCGGCCTGGACGAGGGGTTGAATGAATCCTGTCCCGGCTATATGAATATGCCTCCTGTTGCGCCAGAGCCGTCTGAAGGAGTTCTCTGACCCGGCGGGTTTCAACCGCTGTCGGAGAGTCACCATCGATTGGGAGAGCCGCCAGTCGCGCCGCCGCGGCGACCATGTTTTCCAACGGGTTGGCATAATGACCCGGTGGTATTGGCACGTACTGAGGCGGGGCAGCGTTCACCCGGGGAGACCCCATCACTTGGGGCTGAATTGATGTTCCATCCCCGGGCGTCGTGATCTCTGGCGGGTTACTGGGCCCTGCACCAGGCGTGTTGAAGAGGTTTCGAGGATCGTAAACCGGAGGGAGTCGAGATTGGGCCTGTTGATGCCCCCTTCTCATGACCTCATTGGACGCGTTCTGATCCATCGTGAGCCGGAAAGACTGTGCCTGAATCAGCTGAGTCTGGGCGTCGAGAGCCGCCTTCTCTGCAGCCATCCTGATTCCTTCCGCCGCCAGATCCTCCTTGGCTTTTGTTAGATCCAACTTTAACTGTGCCACCTCCGCGTCATGCTAAGCTTGATCCGCTGGGGCGACCGTAGCGGTTAACAGGGCCGTCATCTTGTCTGTGAGATCCATCAGCACCTGAGCCGGCGAGGGCACATGGCTTCCTGCCCCGGCTGCGGGGTTTTGAACAGGTTGTGCGCCAGCCATGAAGATTCCAACCCGGCTCGGCGGCTCAAAGGGGTCCGGAATACTGTCGCCATCGGAACAACCCCTGAGCCTGCCATCTTGAAGTTGGTATAACGAGTCGGTCTCCTCTGTGGATGACTCGCCGTCAGAGCGAGCGGCCGTCTCCTCGCCAGATCCAGATCTTTCAGAGAGTCCTCCATGGACGCATCCCACGAAAGCATGCTTCAAGGCAGCCAGAGTTCGGGCGGGTCGTGCACGCTGAGCCGTCTCGATGAGATCGGCGCAGAGGTCCGGCTCAAGGCCCGACTCACCAATCTTGCCAATAAAGACATGGATTCCGCCGAAGGGGACCCGGTACCCGTACTCGATTGAGCCGGTGTCGGGGCCCCAGTTTGCATCGTCGATGTAGAGCTTGGCGCGACGACTCTTGGTCATCCGACCCACAGCGTATCCCTTGAGCCCTTCGAAGATGCCCTTCAAGAACTCAAATCCACCGTGCGCTGGCCCCACGGTGGGCGCCAACTGTCGTGGAATTGTCACGGCAGATGTCCTCGTGCAAGGACTTAGTCGTGGAGCCATCGCAGCTAAGAAGCTTAAAGGGGTTAATCGGGACAAGGAACACGAGGGTTATACTGGTTCGGCCCCTTACGGTGAAGGTAAAAGCCTACGTCCAGTTGAGGTGGTATTACTTAGGGTTTCGATGACCAGGGAGCTTAATCGCTATGCCTGGCTCTCGATCTGTTCTCTCCCGTCCTGAACCGCCGCCGGGTCATCCCTTTATATAGAGAGGTTGACGCCCCGCGGCTCTCAGAGTCCCGGCCGGCTTATAACAGTATCTGGCTCGGACTCTTAACTACTCTTGCCTTACATTACAAGTCTTGCCATAACGGCGGGTTATCACTACGGGCCTTAAGCCGCCTCCGGGTCTTAAGCCCATTATTGATCCGCCATCCTCAAGCTTGGTACTGGGCTTCACGTGATGATCATTATGACGTAACCCGGCCCCTCCTGGGCGGGTGACTCTAATGGTTATATCCTCAACAGCTACCTTTACCAAATCGTGTTCACACACTTAGCTCTCAACAGTAGGACATGTTCACAACTTTCCAATTCATCCCCGATGAATCAGACCTGACACAACTCTAAGCAATAGCAGGCATGACAAACAAGCATGAATGAGTAGGCACATCAGGGCTCAAACAACTCCTACCCATGCTAGTGGGTTTCATCTATTTACTGTGGCAATGACAGGTCAGGCAGAGGAAAGGGGTTCAACTACCACAGCATGTAACAGTTGAAACGTTGTTGTCCTAATGCAGTAAAAGAGAGCAGGAGTGAGAGAGTGGGATTGTATCGGAATGAACAAGGGGGTTTTGCTTGCCTGGCACTTCTGAAGATAGTATAGTTCTTCATCGGTGTCATTGATCACATCGTCGGAACCACGTCTATCGAGAGGGGACAAACACCGGCAAACAAGGAAGAACACAATCAATGCAATGCACAATATGATGCATGATCATGACATGTCAATATGTTATGATTTGAGCTAATGCAACTAGCAACAGGTTAAATGAGGTTGGTTTGAATCCAAGATTCAAATTCAAACTCCATATGTGGAAATTCAAATGCCATTTACATGATTTGTCCTAAACAGTAGCTATAAGTTGTTCTAATATGCATGAAAATGGTACAAATGGATAGACTGGATTTTTCTGATCATTTTTCATATATAATTTATCTTATTTGGAGTTATAGATAATTTTCTATGAATTTTAGAAGTTTTGTGCATTTTCTGGAATTTCCTGGATTATTTTTAATCCAGCAAATGATTAACTGCGTCAGCATGACCTCAGTGTGACGTCAACAAGTCAGCAGGGGCCGGTCCAGGTCAAACCTGACACCAGGGCCCACATGTCAGTGAGATAGAGAGTTAACAGGGGGTTATTTAACTTAACCCGTGTTTTTAACAGCAGCGGTCCCACATGTCATACACTAGGGGTTAATTAACCAAGTGATTAGAACCTAACCTAATGCTCCACGTCAGCTCTAATCGGTGTTTAGTCGCCGGCGTAAACAGGGCACGGCGAGGTCGCTCGTCCGGCCAACTCCGGCGACGAGAGGTTGCGGCCGGGTGCGTTGGAACACCCGCAGTAAGGCGCGGACGATGGTGGTGGTGGCTCGAGCTGATGCGGGCTGTAGCGGCGCCAGCGATGAGCTTTGCGGAACTCGGGAACGGGGCTGCGGTGCGCTAGGGGAGGATCTGATGGGCTAGGTGGCATCCACGGGCCACCAGAAGCACGCTGGTGCCACGGGTTCGAGCGGAGGGGATCGGGTCAAGAAAGCTAGCCGGCCATGGCGGACGGCGGTGCTCGGGCATGTGGGCGAGGGTGCTATGGCACGGGAACGAGCAAAACGAAGGAGGGGAAATGGAGTGGAGCTCACAGAGGACTCGCAGAGACGCTCAGAGTGCTCGGGGACGACCTCCAGTGCACGAATCGGCGGCGACCTCCGGTGGCCAGATGCGGCAGTGGCGAGCTCGAGGGCGACGCTGTGGTGCTCCGGGCCTTGTGCTTGTCGGTGAGGAGACGCAGCGGAGAATGGCGGAGCTTCTGGAGAGCTCGGGGAGACGAGGGGATGGCAGTGGGCGCGGTGTTTTGCGGCGGCGCACTCCGGCCTGTTCGGGCGGCTGTCAGAGAGAGAGCAGAGGAGGGGAAAGAGGTCCAGGGAGAGAGGGGAGAGGTGCAGGGGGTCGCGGGCGTCTCCGTGGCAGCGTTAGAAGGGTCGGGGAGAGGTAGGCAGGCAGGGAGGAGCTGGCGCGGCTCGGCTGCGCGCCTGGCACGCAGCTGCTCCTACTGGCAGCAGCTTGAAGAAGCTCGCTGGAGCTCGTGGGCTGGGCCTCTCTGGTGGGTTGCACAGGTGAGTTTCTCTCTCTCGGCTATTTTCTATTTATTTAGGTTTCTGTTATTTCATTTAGTTCATTTGCCACTGTTTGAATTCAAACAAAATTCAAACAAGTGCCAAAATTCCTCTGAATTTATTTATGTTGCTTCATGGACTTTTCCAAGGCACATAAATTATTTCAGAAGCATTTGAAAATATATTCTACTTATATGAATATAAGTTCAAATTCAAATACAATAATGATTTAAATTCAAAGTCCCAAAAATAATTCCTTAAAAATGTTCCTAAATTTTGGTTTGATATATAGCTCTTGCCAAAATTCTCAAACATTGCAAAAGGACATCTTGGAAACAAAGAATGAGATTTCCAGGGTTATTTGCCCTTCTTTTATTTAAGTTTTTGAGGCTTCCACTTTCCTCAACTCATCTACGCATAAACCTGGCTCTGATGCCACTGTTGGGAAACGTAGTAATTTGAAAATTTCCTACGCACACGCAGGATCATGGTGATGCATAGCAACGAGAGGGGAGAGTGTTGTCCACGTACCCTCGTAGACCGTAAGCGGAAGCGTTATGACGACGCGGTTGATGTAGTCGTACGTCTTCACGATCGACCGATCCTAGTACCAAACGTACGGCACCTCCGCGATCTGCACACGTTCAGGTCGGTGACGTCCCACGAACTCACGATCCAACAGAGTGTCGAGGGAGAGTTTCGTCAGCATGACGGCGTGATGATGGTGATGATGAAGCTACCGGCGCAGGGCTTCTCCTAAGCACTGCAACGATATGACCGAGGTGGAATATGGTGGAGGGGGGCACCGCACACGGCTTGGAACAATCAACTAGTGTGTCCTAGGGTGCCCCCTGCCCCCGTATATAAAGGAGCAAGGGGGAGGCCGGCCGGCCCTTGTGGTGCGCCAGGAGAGGAGGAGTCCTCCTCCTAGTAGGAGTAGGACACCCCTTTCCTACTCCTACTAGGAGGGGGAAAGGAAGGAGGAGAGGGAGAAGGAAAGGGGGGCGCCGCCCCCCTTCCCTAGTCCAATTCGGACCAGAGGGGGAGGGGGCGCGCGGCCTACCCTGGCCGGCCCTCTCTCTCTCCACTAAGGCCCATGTGGCCCATTAGTTCTCCCGGGGGGTTCCGGTAACCCTCCGGCACTCCGGTTTTCTTCGAAATCATCCGGAACACTTACGGTGTCCGAATATAGCCGTCCAATATATCAGTCTTTATGTCTTGACCATTTTGAGACTCCTCGTCATGTCCGTGATCACATCCGGGACTCCGAACTATCTTCGGTACATCAAAACACATAAACTCATAAAACCGATCGTCACCGAATGTTAAGCGTGCGGACCCTACGGGTTCGAGAACTATGTAGACATGACCGAGACACGTCTCTGGTCAATAACCAATAGCGGAACCTGGATGCTCATATTGGCTCCAACATATTCTACGAAGATCTTTATCGGTCAAACCGCATAACAACATACGTTGTTCCCTTTGTCATCGGTATGTTACTTGCCCGAGATTCGATCGTCGGTATCTCAATACCTAATTCAATCTCGTTACCGGCAAGTCTCTTTACTCGTTCAGTAATGCATCATCCCGCAACTAACTCATTAGTTACATTGCTTGCAAGGCTTATAGTGATGTGCATTACCGAGAGGGCCCAGAGATACCTCTCCGACAATCGGAGTGACAAATCCTAATCTCGATCTATGCCAACTCAACAAGTACCATGGGAGACACCTGTAGAGCACCTTTATAATCACCCAGTTACGTTGTGACGTTTGGTAGCACACAAAGTGTTCCTCCGGTATTCGGGAGTTGCATAATCTCATAGTCATAGGAACATGTATAAGTCATGAAGAAAGCAATAGCAAATATACTAAACGATCAAATGCTAAGCTAACGGAATGGGTCAAGTCAATCACATCATTCTCTAATGATGTGATCCCGTTAATCAAATGACAACTCATGTCTATGGCTAGGAAACTTAACCATCTTTGATTCAACGAGCTAGTCAAGTAGAGGCATACTAGTGACACTCTGTTTGTCTATGTATTCACACATGTACTAAGTTTCCGGTTAATACAATTCTAGCATGAATAATAAACATTTATCATGATATAATGAAATATAAATAACAACTTTATTATTGCCTCTATGGCATATTTCCTTCAGTCTCCCACTTACACTAGAGTCAATAATCTAGATTACACAGTAATGATTCTGACACCCATGGAGTCTTGGTGCTGATCATGTTTTGCTCGTGAGAGAGGCTTAGTCAACGGATCTGCAACATTCAGATCCGTATGTATCTTGCAAATCTCTATGTCTCCCTCCTTGACTTGATCGCAGATGGAATTGAAGCGTCTGTTGATGTGCTTGGTTCTCTTGTGAAATCTGGATTCCTTTGCCAAGGCCATTGCACCAGTATTGTCACAAAAGATTTTCATTGGACCCGATGCACTAGGTATGACACCTAGATCGGATATGAACTCCTTCATCCAGACTCCTTCATTTGCTGCTTCCGAAGCAGCTATGTACTCCGCTTCACACGTAGATCCCGTCATGACGCTTTGCTTAGAACTGCACCAACTGACAGCTCCACCGTTCAATATAAATACGTATCCGGTTTGTGACTTAGAGTCATCCGGATCAGTGTCAAAGCTTGCATCAACGTAACCATTTACGACGAGCTCTTTGTCACCTCCATAAACGAGAAACATATCCTTAGTCCTCTTCAGGTATTTCAGGATGTTCTTGACCGCTGTCCAGTGATCCACTCCTGGATTACTTAGGTACCTCCCTACTAAACTAATAGCAAGGCACACATCTGGTCTGGTACACAACATTGCATACATGATAGAGCCTATGGCTGAAGCATAGGGAACACCTTTCATTTTCTCTCTATCTTCTGCAGTGGTCGGGAATTGAGTCTGACTCAACTTCACACCTTTAACACAGGCAAGAACCCTTTCTTTGCTTGATCCATTTTGAACTTCTTCAAAACTTTATCAAGGTATGTGCTTTGTGAAAGTCCAATTAAGCGTCTTGATCTATCTCTATAGATCTTGATGCCCAATATATAAGCAGCTTCACCGAGGTCTTTCATTGAAAAACTCTTATTCAAGTATCCTTTTATGCTATCCAGAAATTCTATATCATTTCCAATCAACAATATGTCATCCACATATAATATTAGAAATGCTACAGAGCTCCCACTCACTTTCTTGTAAATACAGGCTTCTCCAAAAGTTTGTATAAAACCATATGCTTTGATCACACTATCAAAACGTTTATTCCAACTCCGAGATGCTTGCATCAGTCCATAAATGGATTGCTGGAGCTTGCACACTTTGTTAGCATCCTTTGGATCGATAAAACCTTCAGGTTGCATCATATACAACTCTTCTTCTAGAAATCCATTCAGGAATGCAGTCTTTACATCCATTTGCCAAATTTTATAATCATAAAATGCGGCAATTGCTAACATGATTCGGACGGACTTAAGCATCGCTACGGGTGAGAAGGTCTCATCGTAGTCAACTCCTTGAACTTGTCGAAAACCTTTCGCAACAAGTCGAGCTTTGTAGACAGTAACATTACCGTCAGCGTCAGTCTTCTTCTTGAAGATCCATTTATTCTTGATGGCTTGCTGATCGTCGGGCAAGTCAACCAAAGTCACTTTGTTCTCATACATGGATCCCATCTTAGATTTCATGGCCTCAAGCCATGTTGCAGAATCTAGGCTCATCGTCGCTTCCTCATAGTTCGTAGGTTCGTCATGGTCAAGTAACATGACCTCCAGAACAGGATTGCCGTACCACTCTGGTGCGGATCTTACTCTGGTTGACCTACGAGGTTCGGTAGTAACTTGATCTGAAGTTACATGATCATCATCATTAGCTTCCTCACTAATTGGTGTAGGAGTCACAGGAACAGATTTCTGTGATGAACTACTTTCCAATAAGGGAGCAGGTATAGTTACCTCATCAAGTTCTACTTTCCTCCCACTCACTTCTTTCGAGAGAAACTCCTTCTCTAGAAAGGATCCATTTTTAGAAACGAATGTCTTGCCTTCGGATCTGTGATAGAAGGTGTACCCAACAGTCTCCTTTGGGTATCCTATGAAGACACATTTCTCCGATTTGGGTTTGAGCTTATCAGGTTGAAGTTTTTTCACATAAGCATCGCAGCCCCAAACTTTAAGAAACGACAACTTTGGTTTCTTGCTAAACCACAGTTCATAAGGTGTTGTCTCAACGGATTTAGATGGTGCCCTATTTAACGTGAATGCAGCCGTCTCTAAAGCATAACCCCAAAATGGTAGCGGTAAATCAGTAAGAGACATCATAGATCGCACCATATCTAGTAAAGTACGATTACGACGTTCGGACACACCATTACGCTGTGGTGTTCCGGGTGGCGTGAGTTGCGAAACTATTCCGCATTGTTTCAAATGAAGACCAAACTCGTAACTCAAATATTCTCCTCCACGATCAGATCGTAGAAACTTTATTTTCTTGTTACGATGATTTTCCACTTCACTCTGAAATTCTTTGAACTTTTCAAATGTTTCAGACTTATGTTTCATCAAGTAGATATACCCATATCTGCTCAAATCATCTATGAAGGTGTGAAAATAATGATACCTGCCGCGAGCCTCAACATTCATCGGACCACATACATCAGTATGTATGATTTCCAATAAATCTGTTGCTCGCTCCAATGTGCCGGAGAACGGCGTTTTAGTCATCTTGCCCATGAGGCATGGTTCGCAAGTACCAAGTGATTCATAATCAAGTGTTCCAAAAGTCCATCAGTATGGAGTTTCTTCATGCGCTTTACACTAATATGACCTAAACAGCAGTGCCACAAATAAGGTTCACTATCATTATCAACTCTGCATCTTTTGGCTTCAATATTATGAATATGTGTATCACTACTATCGAGATTCAACATAAATAGACCACTCTTCAAGGGTGCATGACCATAAAAGATATTACTCATATAAATAGAACAACCATTATTCTCTGATTTAAATGAATAACCGTCTCGCATCAAACAAGATCCAGATATAATGTTCATGCTCAACGCTGGCACCAAATAACAATTATTCAGGTCTAAAACTAATCCCGAAGGTAGATGTAGAGGTAGCGTGCCGACCGTGATCACATCGACTTTGGAACCATTTCCCACGCGCATCGTCACCTCGTCCTTAGCCAATCTTCGCTTAATTTGTAGTCCCTGTTTCGAGTTGCAAATATTAGCAACAAAACCAGTATCAAATATCCAGGTGCTACTGCGAGCATTAGTAAGGTACACATCAATAACATGTATATCACATATACCTTTGTTCACCTTGCCATCCTTCTTATCCGCCAAATACTTGGGGCAGTTCCGTTTTCAGTGACCAGTCCCTTTGCAGTAGAAGCACTCAGTCTCAGGCTTAGGTCCAGACTTGCGCTTCTTCACTTGAGCAGCAACTTGCTTCCCGTTCTTCTTGAAGTTCCTTTCTTCCCTTTACCCTTTTTCTTGAAACGGGTGGTCTTGTTGACCATCAACACTTGATGCTCTTTCTTGATTTCTACCTCCGCAACCTTTAGCATTGCGAAGAGCTCGGGAATTGTCTTATCCATCCCTTGCATATTATAGTTCATCACGAAGCTCTTGTAGCTTGGTGGCAAGGATTGAAGAATTTTGTCAATGACACTATCATCAGGAAGATTAACTCCCAGTTGAATCAAGTGATTGTTATACCCAGCCATTTTGAGTATATGCTCATTGACAGAACTATTCTCCTCCATCTTGCAGCTGTAGAACTTATTGGAGACTTCATATCTCTCAATCTGGGCATTTGCTTCAAATATTAACTTCAACTCCTGGAACATCTCATATGCTCCATGACGTTCAAAACGTCGTTGAAGTCCCGGTTCTAAGCCGTAAAGCATGGCACACTGAACTATCGAGTAGTCATCAGCTTTGCTTTGCCAGACGTTCATAACATCTGGCGTTGCTCCTGCAGCGGGTTTGGCACCTGGCGGTGCTTCCAGGACATAATTCTTCTGTGCAGCAATGAGGATAATCCTCAAGTTATGGACCCAGTCCGTGTAGTTGCTACCATCATCTTTCAACTTAGCTTTCTCTAGGAACGCATTAAAATTCAATGGAACAACAACACGGGCCATCTATCTACAACAACATAGACATGCAAAATACTATCAGGTACTAAGTTCATGATAAATTAAAGTTCAATTAATCAAATTACTTAAGAACTCCCACTTAGATAGACATCCCTCTAATCATCTAAGTGATCACGTGATCCATATCAACTAAACCATGTCCGATCATCACCTGAGATGGAGTAGTTTTCAATGGTGAACACCACTATGTTGATCATATCTACTATATGATTCACGTTCGACCTTTTGGTCTTAGTGTTCCAAGGCCATATCTGCATATGCTAGGCTCGTCAAGTTTAACCCGAGTATTCTGCGTGTGCAAAACTGGCTTGCACCCGTTGTATGTGAACGTAGAGCTTATCACACCCGATCATCACGTGGTGTCTCGGCACGACGAACTTTCGCAACGGTGCATACTCAGGGAGAACACTTATACCTTGAAATTTAGTGAGAGATCAACTTAGAATGCTACCGTCGAACTAAGCAAAATAAGATGCATAAAGGATAAACATCACATGCAATCAATATAAGTGATATGATATGGCCATCATCATCTTGTGCCTTTGATCTCCATCTCCAAAGCACCGTCATGATCACCATCGTCACCGGCGCGACACCTTGATCTCCATCGTAGCATCGTTGTCGTCTCGCCACTATTGCTTCTACGACTATCGCTATCGCTTAGTGATAAAGTAAAGCAATTACATGGCGATTGCATTTCATACAATAAAGCGACAACCATATGGCTTCTGCTAGTTGCCGATAAGTTCGTTACAAAACATGATCATCTCATACAATAAAATTTAGCATCATGTCTTGACCATATCACATCACAGCGTGTCCTGCAAAAACAAGTTAGACATCCTCTACTTTGTTGTTGCAAGTTTTACGTGGCTGCTACGGGCTGAGCAAGAACCGTTCTTACCTACGCATCAAAACCACAATGACATTTCTTCAAGTATGTGCTGTTTTAACTTTCAACAAGGACCGGGCGTAGCCACACTCGATTCAACTAAAGTTGGAGAAAGTGACACCCGCCAGCCACCTGTGTGCGAAGCACGTCGGTAGAACCAGTCTCGCGTAAGCATACACGTAATGTCGGTCCGGGCCGCTTCATCCAACAATACCGCTGAATCAAAGTATGACATGCTGGTAAGCAGTATGACTAGTATTGCTCACAACTCACTTGTGTTCTACTCGTGCATATAACATCTACGCATAAACCTGGCTCTGATGCCACTGTTGGGAAACGTAGTAATTTGAAAATTTCCTACGCACACGCAGGATCATGGTGATGCATAGCAACGAGAGGGGAGAGTGTTGTCCACGTACCCTCGTAGACCGTAAGCGGAAGCGTTATGACAACGCGGTTGATGTAGTCGCACGTCTTCACGATCGACCGATCCTAGTACCGAACGTACGGCACCTCCGCGATCTGCACACGTTCAGCTCGGTGACATCCCACGAACTCACAATCCAGCAGAGTGTTGAGGGAGAGTTTCGTCAGCACGACGGTGTGATGACGGTGATGATGAAGCTACCGTCGCAGGGCTTCGCCTAAGCACTGCAACGATATGACCGAGGTGGAATATGGTGGAGGGGGGCACCGCACACGGCTTGGAACAATCAACTTGTGTGTCCTAGGGTGCCCCTGTCCCCGTATATAAAGGAGCAAGGGGAGGCCGGCCGGCCCTTGTGGCACGCCAGGAGAGGAGGAGTCCTCCTCCTAGTAGGAGTAGGACTCCCCTTTCCTACTCCTACTAGGAGGGGGAAAGGAAGGAGGAGAGGGAGAACGAAAGGGGGGCGCCGCCCCCCCTTCCCTAGTCCAATTCTAACCAGAGGGGGAGGGGGCATGCGGCCTACCCTGGCCGGCCCTCTCTCTCTCCACTAAGACCCATGTGGCCCATTAGTTCTCCCGAGGGGGGGGGGGGGTTCCGGTAACCCTCCCGGTTTTCCCCGAAATCATCCGGAACACTTCCGGTGTCCGAATATAGCCGTCCAATATATCAATCTTTATGTCTCGACCATTTCGAGACTCCTCGTCATGTCTGTGATCACATCCGGGACTCCAAACATCTTCGGTACATCAAAACACATAAACTCATAATACCGATCATCACCGAACGTTAAGCGTGCGGATCCTATGGGTTCGAGAACTATGTAGACATGACCGAGACACGTCTCCGGTCAATAACCAATAGCGGAACCTGGATGATCATATTGGCTCCCACATATTCTACGAAGATCTTTATCGGTCAAACCGCATAACAACATACGTTGTTCCCTTTGTCATCGGTATGTTACTTGCCCGAGATTTGATCGTCAGTATCTCAATACCTAGTTCAATCTCGTTACTGGCAAGTCTCTTCACTCGTTCCGTAATGCATCATCTCGCAACTAACTCATTAGTTACATTGCTTGCAAGGCTTATAGTGATGTGCATTACCGAGAGGGCCCAGAGATACCTCTCCGACAATCGGAGTGACAAATCCTAATCTCGATCTATGCCAACTCAACAAGTACCATCGGAGACACCTGTAGAGCACCTTTATAATCACCCAGTTACGTTGTGACATTTGGTAGCACACAAAGTGTTCCTCCGGTATTCGGGAGTTGCATAATCTCATAGTCATAGGAACATGTATAAGTCATGAAGAAAGCAATAGCAAATATACTAAACGATCAAATGCTAAGCTAACGGAATGGGTCAAGTCAATCACATATTTCTGTAATGATGTGATTCCGTTAATCAAATGACAAGTCATGTCTATGCCTAGGAAACTTAACCATCTTTGATTCAACGAGCTAGTCAAGTAGAGGCATACTAGTGACACTCTGTTTGTCTATGTATTCACACATGTACTAAGTTTCCGGTTAATACAATTCTAGCATGAATAATAAACATTTATCATGATATAAGGAAATATAAATAACAACTTTATTATTGCCTCTAGGGCATATTTCCTTCAATGACTCTGAGCAAGAGCATGAGAGGCGCAACAACATTCTTGGTGACATAAAGGCTCAAGTAAGGCATGAGGACATGAATCCGCTATTTTATGGGACCATGGCATGCCAATGTCATGGTCTGACGTGAATTTACCACACGGGTGGCATCTCAACCCCGATAGGGCTCCGATATCGGTGGTACAGGCCATAGACTGCACGCGGTTGATGAAGATCCACCACCACGGTGCTCAACTCCCAGCCAACCTCCGCCACGCCTCAATTTGTGCGATGGATTCGCCAAACTGCTAGACTTGATTCGCCACTGAGCACAACCAGCGTCGTCAGTCGAGCTTCGAGGGTGCGTCGCTGGTATAACCTAGGGTTAAGCCAATGGAACAACTATGAGAAAGACGGTCAGAGGACTGCATGAAAGTAAGACATGATCGTGAAGCAATCATTGTGATGACTTGGATACTAGGTCTGAAAGTGGTTATTTTCGTATTGTGTTTGTTTCCGCCTCGTACATTGAACTATGATAGACAATGATTATATTTGCCGCCCAGGTCAACCCAACAACCAAGTCGATAGAGAGGCTGGCCGCAACCCCCACGGTGCATCACATGAACCATCAGAGTCGGAGACTCCTATGCCAAACTGGAGCTCAGAAGCAAAGCAACCTACGAATACATTATTTGCCGCCCAGGTCAACCCAACAACAGAACCGATAGAAAAACCAACCGCTCCCCGATGACACATCACCAGAACCATTGGAACCAGGGATTCCTACTTGGAAGAACCAACGCGGCTCGACACCATCTGGCCACACCAGAGAATCCAAATGCCAGGCAACACGCATCTGTTTTATGCTCCGTTAGCCGTGTCGACGGATATCTCCCTTGGATTCATTTGCTTTCCCGGAGGTTATAAACAGAGGGAAATGTATGTGTGTTTAATAGATGTTCATTTTGTAAATTATCATTAAAGGGCGTTAGCATGAATAAGAATGCATACAGTAATGAACACCATGACTAAATAGCGTCGTGAGATCTTTAGTGCATAACATAAACAAATATGAGGAGAGTGGATTGCCCTGTCGTAGCCCTATGCTGGGTTTAAAGCTTTCTGTCACATCAGAATTTAAGCGGATGCGGTATTCCACCAAGGTCACACACTGCATAACCATTTCAATCCAATTGGAATGGAAACTTTGTTTTAACAGCTGGAAGAACACACATTCAATTGTATCGTATGCCTTGTGCATATTCAACTTTACTGCACCTTCAGTGTGTTCTTGCATAATATACTGCTAAAACTGGGTTTTCATTCTAATTGGGTTGAAATGGTTATGCAGCATGTGACCTTGGTGGAATACCATATCCGCTTAGAGCATCTACAGTCGGACGCCCCAAACCTGTTGGGGAACGTAGTAATTCAAAAATTTCCTACGATCACGCAAGATCTATCTAGGAGAAGCATAGCAACGAGCGGGGAGAGTGTGTCCACGTACCCTCGTAGACCGAAAGCGGAAGCGTTTAGTAATACAGTTGATGTAGTCGAACGTCTTCACGATCCAACCGATCCAAGTACCGAACGTACGGCACCTCCGTGTTCAGCACATGTTCAGCATGATGACGTCCCTCGAGCTCTTGATCCAGTTGAGGACGAGAGAGAATTCCGTCAGCACGACGGCGTTTCGACGGTGATGATGATGTTACCGGCGCAGGGCTTCGCCTAAGCACTACGACAATATTACCGAGGTGTGTAACTGTGGAGGGGGGCACCGCACACGGCTAAGACAAATCTTGGAGTGCCTTTGGGGTGCCCCCTCCCCACGTATATAAAGGAGGGAGGGATAGAGGCCGGCCCTCCTAGGTGCGTGCCAAGTGTAGGGAGTCCTACTAGGACTCCCAAGTCCTAGTAGGATTCCCTTTCCTTTTCGGAGTGGGGAAGGAGGAAAGGAGGGAGAGGGAGAAGGAAAGGGGGGCTGCGCCCCCACCCATTGTCCAATTCGGTTTGGGCAGGGGGGAGGTGCACGCCACCTTGGCCCTTCTTCCCTCTGTCCACTAAAGCCCAATAAGGCCCATTAACTTCCCCTGGCGAATTCCCGTAACTCTCCGGTACTCCGAAAAATACCCGAATCACTCGGAACCATTCTGATATCCGAATATAGCCTTCCAATATATGAATCTTTACCTCCCGACCATTTCGAGACTCCTCATCATGTCCGTGATCTCATCCGAGACTCCGAACAAACTTCAGTCATCAAATCACATAACTCATAATACAAATCGTCATCGAACGTTAAGCGTGCGGACCCTACAGGTTCGAGAACTATGTAGACATGACCGAGACACATCTCCGGTCAATAACCAATAGCGGAACCTGGATGCTCATATTGGTTCCTACATATTCTACGAAGATCTTTATCGGTCAAACCGCATAACAACATACGTTGTTCCCTTTGTCATCGGTATGTTACTTGCCCGAGATTCGGTCGTCGGTATCATCATACCTAGTTCAATCTCGTTATCGGCAAGTCTCTTTTTTACTTGTTCTGTAATGCATCATCCCGCAACTAACTCATTAGTCACATTGCTTGGAAGGCTTATAGTGATGTACATTGCTGAGAGGGCCCAAAGATACCTCTCCGATACACGGATAATCTTGATCTATGCCAACCCAACAAACACCGTCGGAGACACCTGTAGAGCATCTTTATAATCACCCAGTTACGTTCTGACGTTTGATAGCACACTAAGTGTTCCTCCGGTATTTGGGAGTTGCATAATCTCATAGTCAGAGGAACATGTATAAGTCATGAAGAAAGCAATAGCAATAAAACTAAACGATCATAATGCTAAGCTAACGGATGGGTCTTGTCCATCACATCATTCTCTAATGATGTGATCTCGTTCATCAAATGATAACACATGTCTATGGTCAGGAAACTTAACCATCTTTGATTAACGAGCTAGTCTAGTAGAGGCATACTAGGGACACTTTGTTTTGTCTATGTATTCACACATGTATCAAGTTTCCGGTTAATACAATTCTAGCATGAATAATAAACATTTATCATGATATAAGGAAATAAAATAATAACTTTATTATTGCCTCTAGGGCATATTTTCCTTCAGTCTCCCACTTGCACTAGAGTCAATAATCTAGTTCACATCGCCATGTGATTTAACACCAATAATTCACATCATCATGTGATTAATACCCATAGTTCACATCGCCATGTGACCAACACTCAAAGGGTTTACTAGAGTCAATAATCTAGTTCACATCGCTATGTGATTAACACCCAAGAGCACTAAGGTGTGATCATGTTTTGCTTGTGAGATAAATTTTAGTCTACGGGTCTGTAACATTCAGATCCGTATGTATTTTGCAAATTTCTATGTCTACAATGCTCTGCACGGAGCTACTCTAGCTAATTGCTCCCACTTTCAATATGTATCTAGATCGAGACTCAGAGTCATCCAGATCGGTGTCAAAGCTTGCATCGACGTAACTCTTTACGACGAACTCTTCATCACCTCCATAACCGAGAAATATTTGCTTAGTCCTCTAAGGATAATTTTGACCGCTGTCCAGTGATCTACTCCTGGATCACTATTGTACTCTTTTGCCAAACTCATGGCGAGGTACACAATAGGTCTGTTATACAGCATGGCATACTTCATAGAACCTATGGCTGAGGCATAGGGAATGATTTTCATTCTCTTTTTCTATTTTCTGCCGTGGTCGGGTTTTGAGTCTCACTCAACTTCACACCTTACAATTTAGGCAAGAACTCCTTATTTGACTGATTCATTTTGAAATCCTTTCAAAATCTTATCAAGGTATGTACTCGTCGAAATTCTTATCAAGCGTCTTGATCTATCTCTATAGATCTTGATGCCCAATATGTAAGCAGCTTCACCGAGGTCTTTCTTTTGAAAAACTCCTTTCAAATACTCCATTATGATTTCCAGAAAATTCTACATCATTTCCGATCAACAATATGTCATTCACATATACTTATCAGAAAGGTTGTAGTGCTCCCACTCACTTTCTTGTAAATACAGGCTTCACCGCAAGTCTGTATAAAACTATATGCTTTGATCAACTCATCAAGGCATATATTCCAACTCCGAGATGCTTGCACCAGGCCATAGATGGATCGCTGGAGCTTGCTCATTTTGTTAGCACCTTTAGGATTGACAAAGCCTTCTGGTTGCATCATATACAACTCTTCTTTAATAAATCCATTAAGGAATGTAGTTTTGATATCCATTTGCCAGATTTCATAAAATGCGGCAATTGCTAACATGATTCGGACAAACTTAATGTGACAGCCTGGTTTTTGCCCTTTCTTATTTGCTTGAAATTTCATTTGAAAGTTTTTGAAACTTGGAGTTTCTGAATCTTTTCATTTGGACTTAAACACTTGGGCATCCTTGGCTTTCACCCAAGTGTTCACTTCTCTCCCAAACCATCACTTCACTTCTGATCCACCACAAAATAACCTTTGGAATATTTTTCTTAAATGAAAAATATTCATTTTCTCTCAAAAACCCTAAGCCAGATCTGTTTGCTTCAAGGCAACCCTAATTTTTATGGCTTAGAAAATTCTAAGATAATTCACAAATATTCTAGGGACCCTAGGGCACCTCCGCGAGCAAAAATATTTCATCACTTTTTGGAATATTTTTGCTACAGAAAATCTTTTCTGTTTTGGACAGAAATGGTGGTTTCTACAGCAACTACCATTTTACTTGCTCCATTTGACCTGAACTTTCTTGTGCATCTTTACCTTAGTAACTTATAACTAGCCTCCAAAGCACAACCCCAAACTCCCAGCCATTTGACCACAGTAACATCACAAAGTTACTGACCAGAAACTTACTTGGCTTGTAAAATCTTCTCTACTGCACCTGGATCCAAACCAAACCGTGGTAAACTTCAAAATTACCACGAACAACATGCCAGACATGATTTTTGGACGAAGGCTGGCCTGAGGAGAGAGTTCGCGCGGTGACCACGCGTGTCCACGATGCCAGGCATGCGTGTCGACGCGCTCTGGGTGACGCCGAGCGCTCTGTTCGAGCGTGCTCGCTTCCCCCGCCTGCCCAACCATACCAAACCCCGCCACCATCATCGTCTTGACGTCCTTAACTCCTCCCTGGCACTCGTCGACGTCGGAGCTCGCCGCAGCGAGCACGGGCAAGGTCTGGCCAGCCCAACAGTGCGGAGCGCACTGTGCTCGTCGCCATCCCCTTGATCATGTGCTCGTCTCCGCTCGCCCACAGTGGCCGCGTGACCTCCGTCGCCTTCTCCCCCTCTCACTGACGCTGCTCGTCGCTGAGCGCCGTGGACAGGTGTCCACCGGCGGAGCCCAAAGCACCCTCGCCGCTCGCCTATAAATAGAGCCACCCCAGCCTCCTCGAGCACCATCCAGCACTCACACACACCCCACGATCGAGTAGGAAGCCGTAGCCCGGCCGGGCAGGCCTCGGGCCGCCGTCCCCGAGCTCAAGCTCGCCGGCGATCCCCTCTGGCCGCCGCGGTAGCTCCAGCCCCTCCCAGGCCTGGGCGACCCCTCCAAGGCCTCCGCCTCTCTCCGGTGAGGCCATCTCGCCCACTTGGAGCCTCTGGAGTGACCTCTGCTCGCCGTCTTCCTCAACTCCGGCGACCTCCATGTTCTGCCTCCGCTTGCGAGCTAGTTTCCGACGCTGTCCGACCACCCCTAGCCACGCTACGGGTACGGGCAGGTGCGCCATCGTCCCCTCTCTCAATCCCTCCCCCTCGTTTGTGCCAAGGAGCCCTCGTCGCCGGCGAGAGCTCCGGCGAAGCCGCGGCCCTATCTGTTTCTCTCTCCCTCTTCCCCCACCTGACTAGCGGGGCCCGCTAGTCAGCCACTCAGTACACGCGCGAAGCGGTACGAGTGGTGGCGCCCCTGGGCTTTACGCCTTCGACGTCACCCCCCAGCTGTTTCTTTTTATTCAAATTCATTTATATTCCATAGAGCTTCAAACAATTTTAAATTTTTAACCATAAGTCCAAATGAGATGATTCTTTTTGCATTGTGTTCTTTGAAAGGAAATCTAACAGCTCACCAAAGATGAGATTTTTCTGAGCTGTTTAGAATTTCTGGTGAATTTCAGAAGTGTTCTTGATATTCTCTTTTTGTGTTTAAAATTATTTTTAGAAGGTGAGGCTTGTCTTGAGGATCACCAGGAGGCTTGTGAACCTCATCTGCACTAAGGCAAGCCACATCAACATTTTTATGATGCCATTTCAATATTTGTGATTTTCTCACTTAAATGAAATGATTAACCCATGCATTTAAATAATTATTGAATTATTTGTATTCTGTTAAGTATTGGTCAGTTGTTATGCTTGATTTACAGAATAGTTGAAACTAGTTTAAGTGGGTAAAGCAAGTTAAAATTTATTTGAGGTGATGTTAGAAATAATTTTGTTATGCATGTTAGTAATTATTTAAAGCTTTGTGTTTGCATTCTTAAATTGATAAAAAATTGTTAGAAAATATTTTGTTAAATACTTGTTTAATCATATTGCTTGTCTTACAGAATGTTTGAACCCAACTTAGTGATAAAGAAATTAAGAGTTGTTGATAATGATATCTTTTGGTCAAGCATATGAAAGATTTATCGGAGTTACTTTCTTGCGTAGGAAATTAATAAAACTTGTTGCAAAATATTTTGGTTAAGTTGTGAGTCATTTTGAGCAAGTAGAGTAATATGAGTTGTTGACGTTTATGCTTGGTGTGCATATGGATGACGTCGGTCATTTTTATCAATATGTGATGCATGTGTTGTTTTGCATTTCATGGCATGCTATGACACCGGTCATTTTTAGTTTAAAGTTAATCCTGAATATAACTCAACTTGAATATACCGTTGACTGGGTCATGGTGCTGCTGAATCGAGTTTCTTTCCAGTGCAACCACATTTGCCTTGTGGGAAGGCCTTGATTCGGTCCATTGACACGGCCTCTGGTCGGTGCCTCCATCTAGGGAAGATTATGTCGTGTTTGCCCTGGCCCGGTAAGCACACATAATCTTGTGTGCTCGTTGATGAGATTATGGTACCGAGTCCCCGAGTGGGAGTGTTTTGACCACGACGGTGGTCGGGGTGTCTTTGGTAGACACGGGGCCACCCAGGACCAGCCCGTTGGGGATTTGGGTCGGAGTGGCTGGGAGAGTGCTGTGGCAATGGAGGGGTTTTGTCGGAATGCCGTTGGTCCACCCGAATGGGAATGCGAGGCCATGGGTTCCTTGGTGTGGGTACAGTGTGCTACCTCTGCAGAGTGTATAATCTATCGATAGCCGAGTCCACGGTCACGGACACCTCGTACTAGGTCCCACCATGAGTCAATGTTTAATAAAAATTGCACACTAAGCTATGAACTTTGCATTGTCAATGGATGGCAGAAAGGCCATCGAGGTATTTGGGACCAAATGATGGTCGTGGTTGTGATCGCCGTAAGGATCACGAGTTGTTCTTGAGAAAGACCACTATGGTGGTGTGTTTGTGGTCCAGAGATGATCACAGTTGGTAAGCTGTCCTGAGGGACGTTCGGGCTTGATCACAGCATGTTGACATATAATGTTGCATTGTTAATAATTGGTTAAATATCATGATATTGTTTGTCATTATGATTATGCTTGTTGTGAGCTTGCAAGTACATTCAATGTACTGACCTGGCGTGTCATGCCAGATTTCAGGAAAGTCTCGTTGGAAAGGAGCGCTGTTCGAGTCTAGATCGTGTCCACATCAGTGTTCCTGTGATATGGAGCTTCCGCTACGACGTTATTCCTCTGCCACGTAGTTGTTCGAGTCGAGGCCCCTTTATGTTCACTAAATAATGTACACATTGTTCCGCCGCACCGAGTGTGCCGCTTGGCCTCGACCACTGTTGTAATATGAACTCTGTTCCGCTAGCATCAATAAAGCGGTTGTTTTCTGTACCAATATGTTGTGTGTTGCCAGAAGACATGATCTCTGGGCTGGCAATGCAGGGTAAACCGGTCGCTCTGAGCCGGGGTGCCACACTTAAGCATCGATACGAGTGAGAAAATCTCATCGTAGTCAACACCTTGAATTTCTCGAAAACCTTTTGCGACAATTTGAGCTTTGTAGATAGTAACACTACCATCAGCGTCTGTCTTCCTCTTGAAGATCCATTTATTCTCACTGGCCTGCCAATCATCGGGCAAGTCCACCAAAGTCCACACTTTGTTCTCATACATGGATCCCATCTCAGATTTCATGGCCTCAAGCCATTTTGCGGAATCTGGGCTCATCATCGCTTCCTCATAGTTCGTAGGTTTATCATGGTCTAGTAACATGACTTCCAGAACAGGATTACAGTACCACTCTAGTGCGGACCGTAGTCTAGTTGACCTACGAGGTTCGGTAGTAACTTGATCTGAAGTTTCATGATCATCATCATTAGCTTCCTCACTAATTTGTGTAGGAATCACTGGGTTTCTATGATGAACTACTTTCCAATTCGGGAGAAGGTACAATTACCTCATCAGGTTATACTTTCCTCCCACTCACTTCTTTCGAGAGAAACTCCTTCTCTAGAAAGGATCCATTTGTAGCAATTAATATCTTGCCTTTGGATCTGTGATAGAAGGTGTACCCAACAGTCTCCTTTGGGTATCCTATGAAGACGCATTTCTCCGATTTGGGTTCGAGCTTATCAGGTTGAAGCTTTTTCACATAAGCATCGTAACCCCAAACTTTAAGAAACGACAGCTTAGGTTTCTTGCTAAACCACAGTTCATACGGTGTCGTCTCAACGGATTTAGACGGTGCCCTATTTAAAGTGAATGCAGCTGTCTCTAATGCATAACCCCAAAAACGATAGTGGTAAATCGGTAAGAGACATCATAGATCGCACCATATCTAATAAAGTACGGTTACGACGTTCGGACACACCATTGCGCTGTGGTGTTCCAGGTGGCGTGAGTTGTGAAACTAGTCCACATTGTTTTAAATGAAGGACAAACTCGTAACTCAAATATTCTCCTCCACGATCAGATCGTAGAAACTTTATTTTCTTGTTACGATGATTCTCTACTTCACTCTGAAATTCTTTGAACTTTTCAACTATTTCAGACTTGTGTTTCATTAAGTAGATATACCCACATCTGCCCAAATCATCTGTGAAGGTCAGAAAATAACGATACCCGCCGCGAGCCTTAACACTCATCGGACCGCATACATCGGTATGTATTATTTCCAATAAGTCAGTAGCTCGCTCCATTGTTCCGGAGAACGGAGTTTTAGTCATCTTGCCCATGAGGCATAGTTCACAAGCATCAAATGATTCATAATCAAGTGATTCCAAAAGCCCATCAGCATGGAGTTTCTTCATGCGCTTTACACCAATATGACCTAAATGGCAGTGCCACAAATAAGCTGCACTATCATTATTAACTTTGCATCTTTTGGCTTCAATATTATGAATATGTGTATCACTACGATCGAGATCCAACAAACTATTTTCATTGGGTGTATGACCATATAAGGTTTTATTCATGTAAACAGAACAACAATTATTCTCTGACTTTAGATGAATAACCGTATTGCAGTAAACATGATCAAATCATATTCATGCTCAACGCAAACACCAAATAACATTTATTTAGGTTCAACACTAATCCCGAAAGTATAGGGAGTGTGAAATGATGATCATATCAATCTTGGAACCACTTCCAACACACATCATCACTTCACCCTTAACTAGTCTCTATTCATTCTGCAACTCCCGTTTCGAGTTACTAATCTTAGCAACTGAACCGGTATCAAACACCCAGGGTTGCTACGAACACTAGTAAAGTACACATCAATAATTTGTATATCAAATATACCTTTGTTCACTTTGCCATCCTTCTTATCCGCCAAATATTTGGGGTAGTTCCACTTCTAGTGACCATTCCCTTTGCAGTAGAAGCACTTAGTTTCAGGCTTAGGTCCAGCTTTGGGCTTCTTCATGGGAGTGGCAACTTGCTTGCCATTCTTCTTGAAGTTCCCTTTCTTTCCCTTGCCCTTTTACTTGAAACTAGTGGTCTTGTCAACCATCAACACTTGATGCTCTTTCTTGATTTCTACCTTGGACAGCATCGTGAAGAGCTTAGGAATCGTTTTCTGCATCTCTTGCATATTATAGTTCATCACGAAGTTCCAGTAACTTGGTGATGGTGACTAGAGAACTCTGTCAATCACTATCTTATCTGGAATATTAACTCCCACTTGATTCAAGCGATTGTAGTACTCAGACATTCTGAGCACATGCTCACTGGTTGAGCTATTCTCCATCTTGTAGGCAAAGTACTTGTTAGAGGTCTCATACCTCTCGACTCAGGCATGAGTCTGAAATACCAATTTCAGCTCTTGGAACATCTTATATGCTCTGTGGCATTCAAAACGTTTTGAAGTCCTGGTTCTAAGCCGTAAAGCATGGTGCACTAAACTATCAAGTAGTCATCATACCGAGCTTGCCAAACATTCATAACGTCTACATCTGCTCCTGCAATAGGTTTGTCACCTAGCGGTGCATCAAGGACATAATTCTTCTGTGCAGTAATGAGGATAATCCTCAGATCACGGACCCAGTCCGCATCATTGCTACTATCATCTTTCAACTTACTTTTCTCTATGAACATATCAAAAATAAACGGGGAGCTAGATCGCAAGCTATTGATCTACAACATAGATATGCAAATACTATCAGGACTAAGTTCATGATAAATTAAAGTTCAATTAATCATATTACTTAAGAACTCCCACTTAGATAGACATCCCTCTAGTCATCTAAATGATCACGTGATCCATATCAACTAAACCATGTCCGATCATCATGTGAGATGGAGTAGTTTTCAATGGTGAACATCTCTATGTTGATCATATCTACTATATGATTCACGTTCGACCTTTCGGTCTCAGTGTTCCGAGACCACATCTGCATATGCTAGGCTCGTCAAGTTTAACCCGAGTATTCTACGTGTGCAAAACTAGCATGCACCCGTTGTATGTGAACGTAGAGCTTATCACACCCGATCATCACGTGGTGTCTCGGCACGACGAACTATAGCAACGGTGCATACTCAGGGAGAACACTTATACCTTGAAATTTAGTGAGGGATCATCTTATAATGTTACCGCCGTACTAAGCAAAATAAGATGCATAAAAGGTAAACATCACATGCAATCAAAATATGTGACATGATATGGCCATCATCATCTTGTGCCTTTGATCTCCAACTCCAAAGCACCGTCATGATTTCCATCGTCACCGGCTTGACACCTTGATCTCCATTGTAGCATCGTTGTCGTCTCACCAACTATTGCTTCTACTACTATCGCTACCGCTTAGTGATAAAGTAATGCAATTACATGGCGATTGCATTTCATACAATAAAGCGACAACCATAAGGCTCCTGCCAGTTGCCGATAACTTCTACAAAACATGATCATCTCATACAACAATTTATATATCATCACGTCTTGACCTTATCACATTACAACATGCCCTGCAAAAACAAGTTAGACGTACTCTACTTTGTTGTTGCAAGTTTTACGTGGCTGCTACGGGCTTAGCAAGAACCGTTCCTACCTGCGCATCAAAACCACAACGATTTTTCGTCAAGTGTGATGTTTTAACCTTCAACAAGGACCGTGCGTAGTCAAACTTGATTCAACTAAAGTTGGAGAAACAGACACCCACTAGCCAGCAGTGTGCGAAGCACGTCGGTAGAATCAGTCTCATGAACGCGGTCATGTAATGTCGGTCTGGTCCGCTTCATCATACAATACCGCCGAATCAAAGTAAGACGTTGTTGGTAAGCAGTATGACTATTATCGCCCATAACTCATTGTGTTCTACTCGTGCATATAACATCTACGCATAGACCTGGCTCGGATGCCACTGTTGGGGAACGTAGTAATTCAAAAAAATTCCTACGATCACGCAAGATCTATCTAGGATAAGCATAGCAACGAGTGGGGAGAGTGTGTCCACGTACCCTCGTAGACCGAAAGCGGAAGCGTTTAGTAACGCGGTTGATGTAGTTGAATGTCTTCACGATCCAACCGATCCAAGTACCGAATGTACGGCACCTCCGTGCTCAGCACACGTTCAACACGATGACGTCCCTCGAGCTCTTGATCCAGTTGAGGACGAGGGAGAGTTCCGTTAGCACGACGGCATGGCGACGGTGATGATGATGTTACCGGCGCAGGGCTTCGCCTAAGCACTACGACAATATTACCGAGGTGTGTAACTGTGGAGGGGGGCACCGCATATGGCTAAGACAAATCTTGGAGTGCCTTTGGGGTGCCCCCTCCCCACGTATGTAAAGGAGGGAGGGAGAGAGGCCGACCCTCCTAGGGGCGTGCCAAGTGTAGGGAGTCCTACTAGGACTCCCAAGTCCTAGTAAGATTCCCTTTCCTTTTTGGAGTGGGAACGAAGGAAAGGAGGGGGAGGGAGAAGGAAAGGGGGGGCGCCCCCACCCCTTGTCCAATTTGGTTGGGCAGGGGGGAGGCGCACACCACCTTGGCCCTTCTTCCCTCTGTCCACTAAAGCCCAATAAGGCTCATTAACTTCCCCCGGCGAATTCTTGTGACTCTTCGGTATTCCGAAAAATACCCGAATCACTCGGAACCATTCCGATATCCGACTATAGCCTTACAATATATGAATCTTCACCTCTCGACCATTTCGAGACTCCTCGTCATGTCCGTGATCTGATCCGGGACTCCGAACAAACTTCGGTCATCAAATCACATAACTCATAATACAAATCGTCATCGAACGTTAAGCGTGCGGACCCTACGGGTTCGAGAACTATGTAGACATGACCGAGACACATCTCCGGTCAATAATCAATAGCAGAACCTGGATGCTCATATTGGTTCCTACATATTCTACGAAGATCTTTATCGGTCAAACCGCATAACAACATACGTTGTTCCCTTTGTCATCGGTATGTTACTTGCCCAAGATTCGATCGTCGGTATCATCATACCTAGTTCAATCTCGTTATCGGCAAGTCTCTTTACTCGTTCTGTAATGCATCATCCCGCAACTAACTCATTAGTCACATTGCTTGCAAGGCTTATAGTGATACACGGAGTGACAAATCCTAATCTTGATCTATGCCAACCCAACAAACACCATCGGAGACACCTGTAGAGCATCTTTATAATCACCCAGTTACGTTGTGACGTTTGATAGCACACTAAGTGTTCCTCTGGTATTCGGGAGTTGCATAATCTCATAGTCAGAGGAACAAGTATAAGTCATGAAGAAAGCAATAGCAATAAAACTAAACAATCATAATGCTAAGCTAACGGATGGGTCTTGTCCATCACATCATTCTCTAATGATGTGATCCTGTTCATCAAATGATAACACATGTCTACGGTCAGGAAACTTAACCATCTTTGATTAACGAGCTAGTCTAGTAGAGGCATACTAGGGACACCTTGTTTTGTCTATGTATTCACACATGTATCAAGTTTCCGGTTAATACAATTCTAGCATGAATAATAAACATTTATCATGATATAAGGAAATAAAATAATAACTTTATTATTGCCTCTAGGGCATATTTCCTTCAAAACCCGCCTCAAACACCAGGGCAGACGGCCCGGTTACTGACCGGACATGAAAATTCGACCCAGACGGGTGCCTCAAATGCCCGGGCTGACCGGCACCCCGCATCTATAGCCGGACACACCAAACCCGCCTCAAACGCCCGGACGGACGACCTGGTTACTAACCGGTCACGAAAATTCGACCCAGACGGGTGCCTCAAACGCCCGGGCTGACCAGCACCCCTCATATCCAGCCCAAATATGAGGCGGATATGGGGTGTCATGGATTTGTCACGGCAGATGTCCTAGTGTGAGGACTTACTCGTGAGGCCAACGCATCTATGTGGTAGCTTGAGAGGGGTTGAGCGGAATCGAGAGACGCAACACGCAAGACAAAGATTTAGACAGCTTCGGGCCCCGGGAAACATCATCCGGTAACAACCCTACATGCTGTTTTTGGCTAGGTCTCATTATGCTCATGAGAGAGTTGCCGGTAAACCGGCTCTTTGTGTCTAGCCCTAGAGATTGTTTCTTCTTGTCCCCTCCCTCTTTGGGGAGCCCTGCCCCTCCTTATATATGTTGAAGGGGCGGTTTACATGACTAGTCCTAATTGGATTAGGATTACTCTATTACAAGTGGAGTCCTAGTCTTGCTTCCTTTGTAGGAAAATATTCCTTGTGCTTTCCTCATAAACCGGCCCACCATTAACGCAAACCAGCCTTCTGGGCCTTGGGCCTTGTCATCCGTCTGTCCCGCCCGCCGGGTTATCAGTGAGTCATAATGTTCAGGCAGGTTGCTTGTAAACCGTCTGGTCAGGGCGGGTCGCCAGTGAATCGCCAAGTGTAAACCAGGTCTCAAGTAAACCGCCAAGTCCGGCCGGGTCATAATTCCGGCCGGGTCATACCGCGGGGTATATCCCCGACATTAGCCCCCAGTTTAATTTGGATTTATCCATGTTAAACTGATCTTGAAAAAACAAACACAAGAACAACTTTAACAAGTTGTATTCCGGGTTAAAAATTCTTGTAAACCGTTTCCTGATCATTCATAAATCCTTGTCATTTCCTTCTTCTAGAAAATCCGGGTCAATAAGCCAGCTTCATACTCAATTTGCTGATATTGGTTTCTCACAGAGAAATATTGTGAAGAATAATCCACTTGAGTCGGCTTCCAAAGTGCCGGCTTAAGAAATATTAGTCTTGAAATACTCATATGATATTCAACCATTTTGAAGATGTAGAACTTGCCAGTTTAATATTACAAAAATTGCCGGCTTGTAAATATTGATGGCACCGAGTCATAATTGTTACCGACGCCGGGTCATAATTGTTGCAGACACCGGGTCAATCTGGTTTGCTCAGAACTAAGAATTTGAAGATGTTCCTCCTTTATATGCATATTACCTGTAGCCCCCAAGTCTTAAGAGGAGAACATAGTGATAGCTTAAGACTTGTTTCAATATAAATGTTACAACCTTGAAGAAATCCAGATTGTTCATCTCAGTCACTAGTCACAACTGAATATTCCATATTATGTAGCCCCCAAGTGCCGGGTTGTCATGCTTGCAGCAACCTGGGACTTGTAATTGCCTGATGCTCAAAAAACTTCAACTAGTGTAGCCCCCAAGGGCCGGGTCATTATGCAATAATGAGCAGGGACTTTATAAATATGATCATGTAGATTTGAACAGCAACGTGTAGCCCCCAAGGACCGGCTCATTATGATGTGATGAGTCGGGTCTTCAATAAGGCCAATAAAAATGACTTTGCATTAGCCCCCAAGTGTCATGGTGCATGCTTGCAGTGACATGAGACTTGCATATTTGATGAAATCTCAACGTGAATAATGTAGCCCCCAAGTGCCGGGTCGTAAGCCTGCAGCGACTCGGGACTATTCCTTCAATTGTAGAATAAATCATATCCATCGATAATATAATAGCCATTGCACTAAAGCGACTTTGAAAACCTTAATCATAATACTGGTTACTGATAACCATAATAAAATCCAGCCATGTTGGCTATTTGAAGATTTGAATAATATAATCCAATGATTTGTGAGCGCATGATTCCAATGGCGCATTCCAAATATATACTGGCGACTTATAATCCCAAGCCAGTCCGGGTTAATAAACACTGGATAATTTTATCATCATACTGACGACTTATAGTCGAAAACCAGGCCGGGTTAATAAATGCCAGTGATTTATAATCATGCTTTATTCAACCTGTTTTTGCATACAAGTTTAAAGTGTCCTGGCGGTTTACCGCCGGACCGGTCATAATGCCCAACATATAACCCGGGTTTATAACCAAGGCTGCACTTTAAGAATAATCAAATATGAAATATATCCTACCTGTGACATTGAATCACATCGTTGGTTTACCAACTTTTTGTAGTAAGGGTGATAACCCAAATCTTGAGTACTGATAACTCCTCCCCTGTCTTGCCGGTTTATAATAAAACCATACCGGGTTGTGATAAACACCGGTTTATCCATATATAACACTGGTGACTTATAGTCGAAACCAGACCGGGTTAATAAACTCTGGATTATAAGTGATCATGTACTGACAACTTTGTAGTTGAAAGCCGAACCGGGTTAATGAACGCCGGTTTATCAAAAACATCATCAATCTCATCAAAGGAGGAAAAAACTTGGCAAATAAAAGTATATGAAAACTTGTAGTCGAGGCTTTTCACGGGCTGCTAGGCCCCAAATTCGAGGCTTTTCATGGGCTGCCAGGCGGTTGAGTTAAACTATTTTACAAAGCCTTTTAAGATGGACCTCAATCTTTAACCAATCGTCGTTTTAACTTTGACAAGTTCAGGGTCTTATGAGATTGACTTGTCAAAGTTCGGCGGGTCATACCAGGTTTACCTGGACGGAGTGACTTACTTAAAAAAGGCAGGCTAACCCGGGGTTTTAGGTGTATACACCAGGCTTCCAAGCCATGGCTTGATAGCCTATTACAAGTGTAGATTCTTTGTTCATTGCGATAGCAAAAAAATCCCCAAGCAATATTTTGAGCTGTGCTCAGTGGGTGCCTATGTTTGAGTTGTGCTTTTGCAACACTGATACATCTCCAACGTATCTATAATTTATGAAGTATTCATGCTACTATATTATCCATCTTGGATGTTTTATGGGCTTTACAATGCACTTTTATATTATTTTTGGGACTAACCTATTAACCCAGAGCCCAGTGCCAGTTTCTGTTTTTCCCTTGTTTCAGTGTTTCACAGAAAAGGAATATCAAACGGAGTCCAAACGGAATGAAACCTTTGGAAAAGTTATTTTTGGAACGGAAGCAATCCAGGGGACTTGGAGTGCATGTCAGGGAATCAACGAGGAGGGCACGAGGCAGGGGGCGCGCCCTCCACCCTCGTGGGCCCCTCGTGGCTCCCCTGACGTATTTCTTCCTCCTATATATACCAATATACCCTAAAACCTTCGGGGAACAGAATAGATCGGGAGTTCCGCCGCCGCAAGCCTCTATAGCCACCAAAAACCAATCGGGACCCTGTTCTGGCACCCTGCCGGAGGGGGAACCCTCACCGGTGGCCATCTTCATCATCCCGGCGCTCTTCATGATGAGGAGGGAGTAGTTCACCCTCGGGGCTGAGGGTATGTACCAGTAGCTATGTGTTTGATCTCTCTCTCTCTCGTGTTCTTGATTTGGCACGATCTTGATGTATCGCGAGCTTTGCTATTATAGTTGGATCTTATGATGTTTCTCCCCCTCTACTCTCTTGTAATGGATTGAGTTTTCCCTTTGAAGTTATCTTCTCGGATTGAGTCTTTAATGATTTGAGAACACTTGATGTATGTCTTGCGTGGGATAACCGTGGTGACAATGGGTTATTCTATTGATTCACTTGATGTATGTTTTGGTGATCAACTTGCGGGTTCCGCCCATGAACCTATGCATAGGGGTTGGCACACGTTTTCATCTTGACTCTCCGGTAGAAACTTTGGGGCACTCTTTGAGGTTCTATGTGCTGGTTGAATAGATGAATCTGAGATTGTGTGATGCATATCGTATAATCATACCCACGGATACTTGAGGTGACATTGGAGTATCTAGGTGACATTAGGGTTTTGGTTGATGTGTATCTTAAGGTGTTATTTTACTACGAACTCTAGGGCTGTTTGTGACACTTATAGGAATAGCCCAATGGATTGATCGGAAAGAATAACTTTGAGGTGGTTTCGTACCCTACCATAATCTCTTCGTTTGTTCTCCGCTGTCAGTGACTTTGGAGTGACTCTTTGTTGCATGTTGAGGGATAGTTATATGATCCAATTATGTTATTATTGTTGAGAGAACTTGCACTAGTGAAAGTATGAACCCTAGGCCTTGTTTCCTAGCATTGCAATACCGTTTACGCTCACTTTTATCATTAGTTACCTTGCTGTTTTTATATTTTCAGATTACAAAAACCTATATCTACCATCCATATTGCACTTGTATCACCATCTCTTCGCCGAACTAGTGCACCTATACAATTTACCATTGTATTGGGTGTGTTGGGGACACAAGAGACTCTTTGTTATTTGGTTGCAGGGTTGCTTGAGAGAGACCATCTTCATCCTACGCCTCCCACGGATTGATAAATCGTAGGTCATCCACTTGAGGGAAATTTGCTACTGTCCTACAAACCTCTGCACTTGGAGGCCCAACAACGTCTACAAGAAGAAGGTTCTGTAGTAGACATCAAACACTCTCTTTGGCCCTCAAGTAATTTCCTTTTGGTCTTACGCCGACCAAGAGGTGTAGCTATGGTTCGAATACGACCAAGCCCCCAAGTGATTTCCCTGGAGGCCTTACGCCGATCAAGAGGTATAGCTATGGTTCGAATACGACCAAGCCCCCAAGTGATTTTTTTAGAGCTCGAACTTTGCGAGAGATATTTCTTCTTGAACCGGATGTTAAACCAGATATTGAGAGCTTCAAAGCTTTATGGGAGACATATTTCCCTTGAACCGGATTTTAAACCGGAATCTTCATTTTCAGCCAGAAATTTTCTGAC
This sequence comes from Aegilops tauschii subsp. strangulata, assembly GCF_002575655.3. NCBI lineage: Eukaryota > Viridiplantae > Streptophyta > Magnoliopsida > Poales > Poaceae > Aegilops > Aegilops tauschii. The sequence goes on along the minus strand of NC_053041.3, from coordinate 552,077,953 downwards.
GGCCTACTCGAACTTGCGATAGATTAATTCTTTTTGAACCGGAAATTCTTAAACCGGATTTGAGAGCTTCAGAGCTTTGTGGGAGAACAAATTTCCCTTGAACCGGATTGTAAACCAGATATTTGAGAGCTTCAGTGAGACTGACTTCCCTTGAGCCGGATTTTAAACCGGAATCCTTTTTGATGACCCGGAACTTCCTCATTGAGCTGGGATTTTGTAACTGTCATATACTTTCTAAGCCGGAAATTTTCTGAAGGCCTTTAAATTTTCATCAATATAACTGTAGCCTCCGTGACCGGGTTATCTTTCCCTCCATCGTCCTGGGGTTCTTAAATTTGCTGAAACTGGCAAGATTTGCTGAGTCATGTCATCGTAGCCCCGGAGTCGCAAAGGTGACTCGAGGAGTTGGCTTGAGACTCTCCATATTTGACCGTGATATAAATCGGCATAACTTGTATATCATTGCACTACAAAAAAAATACACTTCCGTGATGATACGTGTTTGTCACAGTAGGTCGCGTTTTCTGTCATGCATGTACATCCATGACAAATTTATGACAGAATCAAGATAGTCATACCTGTGCTGTCGTAGAAGTGTTCCATGACATTGCCAAAATTATCATCACGGAAGTGTCCACTTCCATGACGATAAATCGCGCGTCACAGAAGTGCTTTCGTCAAGGGTGACCGACACGTGGCATCCACCATAACGGAACGCCGTTAAGCTATCGGGTCGGATTTTGGATCCGATAACCCGTTAACAGCCACGACCAATGCCGATTTTCCACGTGTAAAATTCTCATTGGCTGACGGATCCACGCGTCAGCTCTGCGTTGGCACATGTGTCACTCATCCAACGGTCGAGATGGGCCTATGATATGTTGACACATGGACCAGCCCAAAAGTCGCCCACAAAGTTTAAATGGGCCGGCCTAACCGAAGGCCCATAAGATTTAGCGGACCATAAAGGGCCGGCCCAGCTAAAGGCCCACTAAATTTAGCGGACCATAATGGGCCGGCCCAGCTAAAGGCCCACATGATTTTGCAGACCATAATGGGCCAGCCCAGCTAAAGGCCCACAAGATTTTGCGGAGCACAATGGGTCGGCCCAGCTAAAGGCCCACAAGATTCTGCAGACCATAATGGGCCGGCCCAGCTAAAGGCCCAACATTCTCTGTCAAATCGGCCCGTCAACGGCCTGTCCTAAACTTTTCATCAACGCGGCCCATGGTCACTTCTGGCCCGTTAACAGTCCGCTACGTAATTGGGCCGAATTACGGCCCGGTGTATTTCCGGCCTGTTAAAGGTCCGGCTTCATTTGGGCCCATTTACAGGCCATCGAAACTTTCGGCCCATAAACGACCGTGAAGGATTTGAGTCATATTCGGCCATGTGTGACATTCGGCCTGTTAGAGGCCCACTATAGCTTTGGGCCACTTTCGTCCTGTTGTCATTTTCGGCCTGTTAACGCCGGACGTAAACCATGGGCCATATGTGGCCCAATGTCATATTGGGCCCATTAACGGCCCATATAAAAATGACGATAATCTAGCCCGACCAAAGTTCCGGCCTGTTAAAGGCCCGTGTATTAGGTCGGCACATTTACGGCCCGTCCGAATTTCGGCCTGTCAAAGATCCGCATCGTAAATGGGCCACCATTTTGGCCTGCTAAGTCCAGTGGGTTATTTGGCACAATCAGGGCCCAATCTCACTTTCGGTCTATTAAAGGCCCATGTTTTTTATGGGCTCGAGATATTTACACCTGTAAACGGCCTATTTTTACTAAGGGCCCAAATTATGTTTAGGCCTATTAAAGGCCCACTATGGGCACAGGCCTACCAGAAAAATATGAAAGCTTATGCTGATTTAGGCCCAGATATTTTTAGTGGGCTACATGCCAATTTCGGCCCGTAATCATTTTTAGCCCAATTGGAATGGGCCCGACGAATGTTGGCATGTTGGGCTCCTATGAAGCTTTCGGCCAAATACATTACTAAGATAAACCTACACTATACAAAAATAGCGTCGTAATTACTGCAGCCTGAGGCAGCATCATAAATGTTGTATCACAACAAAATAAATTCCAACCATAGAACAAAAGGCCTGTTGGCATAAAGTTTACAGTCCTTCCAGATAAAAGCACCATCAGATGTATAGAAGGACAAATCATTTGACCTGAGTGCTAATGTTTCAGGCTGTAGAATCTGATGGAGCAGCACGATCTCCACCTTTTTTCCGCCATTGCTCTTGAACAACGAAGCGAATGTCTGATAGTCTGGTTTCAAAACCATTCATATCTTGACGACATTTCTCAACCACTATTCTTGTTTCCGAAACAACGTCCATTAGGGATTGGACTTGTGTCTGGAGCACAGATATATCACTCTGTCTAGTAGGAAGATTTTGTTCAGTAGGCGATTTGGACGAGGTTACCTTGACAACCAACCCAGAATTACGCAGGAAGGTGCTTTTTGCACTGTTAGTGGAGAGATACTGACGCGCTGCAGCAAGAGGTGACATTGTGCCTGTAGTAGCCTCGTCACCTTCAGGTGGTTGTGGTTGTTCAATCATTTGTTCCATAGCTTCCTGAAAGTTTGAACTTGTAGATTAGTGTACCAGATAAGTTACTAATGAGACAAAAACAAACAAAGTAGGTTAAACGTTTATACATAACTTATTTTGGTGAACTACTGTAATACATTAGCATGTATTGTAGTGCCAACTACATAATAAAATCACTTTTGGAACATATGTCCATGTAGCATGCCTACTGTATTGTCTATTTCCTCACATTCGTTGACATCTAAGGATAAAGAGACATGGTTTAAAGTAGGATGAACATAGTATGACATCATTCATATCATGGGCAAACAGATATAAAACAAACAGGCTATTTTATCATTGTGTGCGCATGTGAACATAACAACTAGATTACAGATCAAGACCAAAAGAATATCCTTCATCTCTTTTAAACCATGTAAGGTGAAATGATACGTTAAGACAACTGTGAATAAAAGTGAAAAGAGTAACTGACATTGGCTGCAAACCAAGTAGTTAAATGAACACATCACAGTACCAATTAGTTCAAGGCAGGAGGAGTAAGGACTTACAACAGCGGCTTGAACTGGTGTGCTCATGCCCTTCATCTTGCTGGTGTGGCAATCCTTGAAGATTTGCACTGCATTAGATTCAGGTTCTTTTTGGTCCGCACGGGCTTTCCTCTGTATTTGGAATAAGTCAATATAGATACGATAATATGGCACAACAAAAAGAAGGAAGTACCAGCTATTTACAAGAGCCTCGCAGTGTGCAATATAGCTACGAGATCCTGTTGTCTGTTGGAATTTCACTTTAGAACGGTTGGTTTTGTTCTTCAAACAGTTAGCCTAGAAGAAGATACACTTGTAAGGCACATACATAAATACAAGATCAATATGTGGTCTGATCAAATACATATAGCCTACCTGATACTTTGGATCAGACCAGTGTTTAACGAGGGCTGTCCAGTCTTCATCTGTAATATATTCCACTGGAGATGTTTGGGCGATTTCATTGTTAGCCTTGCCTTCAAAGTGAGATTTTCTAAGGTGGTACCGATACTGTCGCAGAGCAGACTGAAAAACATGAGTGCATGCTTGTTTAGTTGCATCATCTTTCGGATCCAACTTGAACCTCATCTGTTGAAAAAAGAATGTGAGTCTTATTAGGAGGAAGCTAGAAAGTATGGGACAGAGCAAGACAATATTACTAATTGCGATGAATAACATTACTTACAGATAAATGGTCAAGGAAGGTGTTAAACTGGGTATTGTCTTTCTCATTCCTGTACTGGATCCACGTTGGGAGGATACGTGCATGACACCTAACGGCAACGGCTGCCTCTGATACTAACTTGGCTGACTCTGTAGCATCACGTGGCCTTTTTAAACCTGCCTCAAAATGGATCTCCATTCTTCCTCCTTTAGATTTTGTTAATCTGTCAAGCATTATCCCTGATGTCTGTTTCCGCTTGCGCCGTGGTGCTAGTTCAACGACGAATATGGAAAGTGTTAGTGTACATCAAACTGTGAGAGTACATATAAAGGAACATGCAACTGCAACTTGACTCGGTCAGGTACCATCTTGGTGTTGATGCTCATGAGGTTCATCTGATCTTGCCAAGTCCTGTTGTGTCAGCAGTGCTTCGGAAGTAGTGTTAGGTGTGAAGGCAGCTTGGGAACTGGCCAGTTCCGGAGCAAACGAACGAGTAACTGGTTGAGATGCTGGTACAGTTGAAGCGGATGCTGCAGCTGGTGGAGCAGGTGATACTGTGTTTGTAGATTTAGCCGGTGGACTTGGACCTTCTACTGCACTATAAGTACCAGCAGAATCTCGACGGCAGAACCTTTTCCGTTTCACCCGACGAGTAACAGCACTCCCTACTATATTATTTTCCTTGCTCTTTTTTGACTTTGCCATGTCAAGCTGTACCCACAACACAAAAGAATAAAATCACTTTTCAGAACTCATTGATGCATGATACAGACAAGCAATACTTTGATGTAAGACAACCGTATGAGGATGGAATATGTAAGAAAAACAGGACGACATGACATATTCACAGCTACGAAGTGCAAACTAAGCAGAAGGATTTTCAAGAAAATAGAAGTAATGCAAGCTAGACACCATATGAAAGATGCAACCAATATTACTCTGCCAAGTTAAAAGTGTCTTGTCATAAGTGGCAATTCGAAAAATTAGAAGCAGTACAACGTAGGAATCAATGCAAGATGCAACCACTATCAAACCGCCATGTTAAAAGCGTCCAATCATGAGTGACTGATGCGGGATACACAACAGCAGTACTTTGATGTAAGAACATGGTATGATAGATAGATGCAGTGTATTCTAGACACAGAAAGCCATGTCATATGCACATGTATAACGTATAAACTCAGCAGGTGCAATTTAATCAAAATAGAAGAAATACAGGCTAGACAATATATGCAACATGAAACCAATTATCACAATGTCAACTTAGAGCAAGCACCTGCGATGGTGGAGTACGGGAGATGAACTCATCATGTAGACTTGGGACTTCAACTTCATTAGCAGTAGCAGTGGCAAATCTAGAGAGTCTCTGTTTGCGTCGGTGCGGAGGACCACCAACATCCCCTAACTTACTCTTTTCCTTCCTATTTTCTGATATTGCCTTATGAAGTCAAAACTACAAGAAGATGAATAAAATTAGCTCTGCATAACTGGTTGATGCATGATACAGATGAACACTACTTTGATGTAAGGCAAGCGCAGAATAAGAGGATGGAATATATACAAAAAAAGACAGTGTTTCATATTCACACGTACGATAGGAGGATGGAATATGTATGAAAAGACAGTAAGCGGAAGGCATTTCAACAAAATTAGAAGAAATGAAAGCTAGGCACCATATGAACATGCAACCAATATCACTCTATCAGGTAAAAAGTGTCTCGTCGTAAGTGCCATTTCAAGAAATTAGAATCAGTACAAGCTACAAGACAATGCAAGATGCAACCTACATCACAGTCCCAAGTTAAATGTGTCTTATGGGTAAGTGATCGTTGCAGGTATAAGTTGTAAGCTACGCAGATGCAATTCAACATAATCAGAAGCAATACAAACTAGACATCATACGGAAAATGCAACCACGTATAACAGTTCCAAGTAAGAGCAAGCACCTGTGATGGTGGAGTAGGGGAGATGTGCTCATCATGTACACGTATGTTCTAGAAATAGGAACACATGTCATATTCACAGGCACTATGTGTAAAGTAAGCAGATGCAATTCAAGTTAGAAGCAATACAAGCTAGACATCATACGCAACATGCAACCACATATAATAGTGTCAAGTTAGAGCAAGCACCTGTGATGGTGGAGTAGGGGAGATGTGCTCATCATCTACACAGCTACGTTGACTGTCCAGCCTTGTGTTGTCTTGCGAATCTTGTTGGGAGGATGGCGGAGTAGAATCTGTAGAGACCCCCTGTTTGAGTTGCTCCGAAGGACCACCATCATCCACTGCCAGACTAATTTCCTTCAGCTGTAATGATTTTGCATTGTGAAGTCAAACCGATAAGAAAAAGGAATAAAATTCGCTCTTCAGAACTCATTCATGCATGATACTGACGAACACTACTCGGATGAAAGGCAAACACATGATGCGAGGATGGAATATGTATGAAAAATAGGATGGTGTGACATATTCACACCTATGATGTGGTAACTAAGTAGAAGGCATTTCAACAAATTAGAAGCACTGCAAGCTAGACACCATATGAAAGATGCAACCAATATCACTTGCCAAGTTCAAACTGTATGGCGTTTCAACAAATTAGAAGCAGTACATGCTAGAAATCATATGCAAGACACAACCAATATCACAGTGGCGACTTAAAGGTGCCTTATCATAAGTGACTGATGCGGGATATGCAAGAATAGTAGTCTGATGTAGAAATAGGAACACATGTCATATTCACAGGCATTATGTGTAAAGTAAGCAGATGCAATTCAACAAAGTTAGAAGCAATACAAGCTAGACATCATACGCAACATGCAACCACATATAATAGTGCCAAGTTAGAGCAAGCACCTGTGATGGTGGAGTAGGGGAGATGTGCTCATCATCTACACAGCTACGTTGACTGTCTAGCCTTGCGTTGTCTTGCGAATCTTGTTGGGAGGATGGCGGAGTAGAATCTGTAGAGAACCTCCGTTTCAGTTGCTCGGAAGGACCACCATCATCCAATGCCTTGCCAATTTCCTTCAGCTTTATTGATTTTGCATTGTGAGGTCATACCGACAAGAAAAAGGAATATCATTCGCTCTTCAGAACTCATTCATGCATGATACTGACGAACACTACTCTGATGAAAGGCAAAGTCATGATACGAGGATGGAATATGTACGAAAAAATGGACGGCTTGACATATTCACACCTATGATGTGGTAACTAAGCAGAAGGCACTTCAACAAATTAGGAACACAGCAAGACACCATATGGAAGGTGCAATCAATATCACTCTGCCAAGTTAAAACTGTCTCGTCATAGGTGGCGTTCATCAAACTAGAAGCAATACATGCTAGAAATCATATTCAAGACGCAAACCAATATCACACTGCCAACTTAAAGGTGTCCCATCATAAGTGACTGATGCAGGATACACAAGAAGAGTAGTTTCATGTAAGAACATGGTGTGATAGACAGATATAGTATGTACCAAAAACAGGAAAGCGTGTCATATTCACATGTATCATGTGTAAGCTAAGCATATGCAGTTTACACTAATTAGGAGCAATACGAGCTAGACACCATATGCAACATGCAACCGGATATCACACTGCCAAGTTAGGGCAGGCACCTTGAATGGTGGAGTAGGGGAGCGGAGACTTGGACCTTGTAATGCACTATCAGTACAAGGAGAATCGGTACAGATGCTCCGTTTACGTTGTTGCAGAGGCCACCATCATCACCTTCCTTACTCTTTTCCTTCCTCTTTCTTGATTTTGCCTTGTCAAGTCAAACCCACAAGAAAAAGGAATAAAATTTGCTCTTCAGAACTCATTGATGCATGATACTGATGAACACTACTTTCATGTAAGGCAGCCGCATGATAGGAGGATGGAATATGTATGAAAAACAGGACGGCGTGACATATTGACATGTATGATGTATAAAGTGTAAACTAAGCACAAGGTGCTTGAACTTGTTAGAATCGATGCAAGCTAGAAACCATATGAAAGATGAAACCAATATCACTCTGCCAAATTAAAAGGGTGCCCTAACAAATGTATTTGACCAAATTAGAAGCAATACATGGCAACATGCTAGAAATAATATGCAATATGCAACGAATAAAGGTGACTCATCGTAAGTGATTGATGCAGGATACAGAAGAGAGGTAGTTTCATGTAAGAACAAGGTTAACACATAGATGTAGTGTGTACCAAAAATAGGAAGGCATGTCATATTCACAGGTATAGTGTATAAACTAAGCAGATGCAATTTACCATAATTAGAAGCATTACAAGCTAGACACCGTATGCAACATGCAACCACATATCACACTACGAAGTTAGAGCAAGCACATGTGATGGTGGTGTAGGGGAAGTGCGGTCTTCAGGTACAGATCTACGTTCAATATCTTCATTTAGGCTTGCTGTTTCTTGAGAATCATGTGGAGAGGATGAAATTGCATTCTTTATAAGAGTACTGCGTCTCATATTAACCCACGCGCGTGGCTGTCTCATCATAAGCGATAGACGCCGGATACACAAGAACAGTAGTTTGAAGTAAGAACATGGTGTGATAGGCAGATGTAGTATGTACCAAAAACAGGAAGGCGTGTCATATTCACATGTATAATGTGTAAGCTAAGGAGATGCAATTTAACAAATTAGGAGCATTGATGAGGGATACACAAGAAAAGTAGTTTGACGTAAGAACATGGTTAATAGAAAGACGTAGTATGTACCAAAAACAGGAAGGCATGTCATATTCACAGGTATAATGTGTTAACTAAGCAGATGCAATTTACCCTAATTAGAAGCATTACAAGGTAGACACCATATGCAACATGCAACCACATATCACACTACCAAGTAAGAGCAAGCACCTGCGATGGTGGTGTGGGGGAATTGCGGTGATCAACTAGAGAGCTACGTTGACTATCTTCATTTAGCCTTGCTGTTTCTTGAGAATCATGTGGGGAGGATGACACTGCACTCTTTAAACGAGTAGGGCGTCTCACAGTAACCCACTCGGGTGACTGTCTCATCATAAGTGATTGACGAGGGATACAAAAGAGCATTAGTTTGATGTACGAACATGGTTAATAGACATATGTAGTATGTATCAAAAACAGGAAGGCATGTCATTATCAAAGGTATAATGTGTAAAGTAAGCAGATGCAATTTAACCAAATTGGAAGCAATACAAGCTAGACACCATATGCAACATGCAACCACATTTGACAGCGCGAAGCTAAAGCAAGCACCTAGGATGGTTGTGTGTGGCAATTGAGATCATCAACTGCAGAGCTACGTTTACTATCTCCAACTGCTGACACTGCACCCATGAGCGCTGAAACGCTTAGTGCTTATCTTCGAATTACACTGGAGCGACTTCTGTCTTTTCTTTTCTGCATTCATCAACACTGCGTCAGAGTCTGAAATACCCATGCATAAAAAAACAATAGTGTGAGTATGGGTGAAGTGTGTGCACAATTAGTACAGTGTAAAGGTAGCAGATAGCAGGTCGGTGAGAAATAAATGACGGGAGGCATATGATAGCTCTACAACATGCATGGCACACTAAATTACTACAGGATTCTATGAAAATAACAGTCGACTGAAATTAAATAGGTCAGTCCATTTTTTCTGCACCGTCCGATGTACAAAGAACGGGCAGATCGCCTTCATCTACCTCCAGCCAGTCAGTGTTGACGATCTTCCTCGAAACGCCAGCGACCACCGGCCTAGTATTCCTCCCCTGCCTGCGCCCTCCCCTCAACCTCACCGCACCGCCATGCTTGGCACCGCCCCCCGGCCATCCATTCAAGCCCCGCCGACCTCCAAATCGGGCGCAAGCAGCTCCTGCGCCCCACACCCCTATGATAGACACCGATGCGCCGCTTCCCCGGGGAACAGGCGGACTAGGTGCTCCGCGTGCCTAAGCGGGTGCTGCTTCTTTTAATTGCAGTTCAACTGACCCTGAATTGAAATCCAGGCGGGCTACTGACCTCTAGCAAAGGTGAAATAGTAAAAGGGAGGAAACCTTGTGCATTTAGTATCATGAAGAAGATGCAATAAGAAGCGCTCAACTAGTTTCTTTTGTGGGATGAATACGGTGTGAGCGGAGATGTAAGATTTGCACGAATAAGGGAAGAGGAGTACCTCTTTCTGCTGGCAGTGCTATGTCCTCCTTCTGTTTTTCCGACGATCTTCTTGTTGTTCGCCGGAAACCAGAAGTTGTGGAGGATGGTGCAGCTTTGGACGAATCCATAGCCAAGTTGTTGAGTGTGGTGCGGTGGCCGTCTGTCGGCGGCAGGGAAGCAGATCCGAGGCGGCGAACGACAGCGTAGCGGGAACAGCTCCGGTGCGGTGGACGGTTGCGACAGTGGAGCCGCAGTAGTGAGGTGCAGGACGGCGTGGTCGGAGTGGTTCTGGTACGGCGCACGTCGGCGTCGGCGTCGTGGAGGCAGCTCTGCCTCGACTTCAGCTGCTAAGTCCTTGAGGGCGTTGCGGTTGCGGTTGCGGTTGCGTTGGACGACGACGTCGGGGTACCGGCTTCGGCGTGATGAAGGAGGGCGGCGGTGGATTGGCCGCTATGGGGTGGAGGACGGAGGAGGCTGGGGTTTCGCGGCTGGTGGAGAGGGCTTTTTGCGCCCACGGAGTATGAATGGGGAAACGGAGGGAGGCGGGGAACTAAGGGGGAACAATGTTTCGGTTTGAGACGCGCTTGTTTGAAATTTGGGGAAAGTTACAAACTTTGCCCCCATCTAAAATTTCGGACATATTGCGGGTTGGGGGTAGGACAGTCATGTCAGGTGTCCCAAATGTGGGCGGGATAGATTTCGGCCAAGTGCATGGGTAGGCGCCCATGGCGTATGAATGCTTCTCGGAGGCGGTTGAGACTGGCGTCTTGGTGAAGTTACAAACCTACCCCGGTTTAGACCTTTGGACATCGGACCGATAGGCTACACGGGCCAGAGTCAGGACAGTAATTTCCTACCACCAAAACATTAGTCTCGCGCGGTTTCGGGTGACCAGAGGCCTATTTGGCGCTTCGTTCAATATTTGGGAGCAGAAGCATTAACGTTTTTTGTTCTCTTGAATTGAACTTTCAGGATTTGTCAAACTTCACAAATCTTTACTCTTGAAAATCCTAAAGCTACGATTATTTTGGAATGGAGGGGGTACATTTGAATATACATTGTACACGAGTATATATTAAAAAATATGCAACTTACCTCAGTTCATGCATGGTTCTAGATATAATCTCCTTGGTTGCAAAAAAAGAGTTAGATATGCGTATGAATATATATAGCATGTTCGAACTCACAACAAAGATTGATGCCCCCTTTTACATCTGATTTACAAATGCCATTATCTCGGGTTCATATAGATGAATGCACTTCCTATGAATTCGAATCTTCGAAACCCCCTTTATGTTGAATTCGACATGTATTCTATTTCGTAGCTAGCAATTTGGAAGTATCCATGCAAGTGACAAATGTATAAAGTGCTTCACACTAACAACATGGAGTGCACTAATTAATGTTTATATATGAATTGCAAAAGCATCCATTGCCTGTATTTCAAACCGCTCTCACTCTATGGATCGATAATATGAAATAAACACATGCACATGCTAGAATTCAATAGAGTATGGGTGTCTGATAGACCGATTTTCGTCCATACGCAATTTGCAAAATTCATGATCTCATCCAAAAATAATAATGCCATTTATATTTTAATTTAATGCGTAGAACCGCCTTTTACACGTAGATGCACTATGCCTCGCCCCGTTCTCACAAACGCGTTATATCTCTCTCTATCTAACGCATAAGTGCACACACTTTATATGCATCGGCATTTCTCTTTCACACATGCTCACAATCTCTCTCAGGGTGTCGGGGTGTCTCACGCACATGCTCTCTTTGTTTCTCTCTCTCTTTCTGACTACTATGTACCACTCTTTTCACTAATCTCAGTTGGAAAACACTATTTCTCTCACATGCATATATACACATGCACGGTCTCTACTAGCCCTCTATACACACATATATGTGCCTACGTGTCTCCCGCACGCACATTATCTTTAGGCCTCTCTCGCACACATTGCCCCCCGACACACCTCTCTCTTAGTAGTTGGCATATATGATTTCATCATATCATTCGGTAGGATATCCCTGGCAGTTAGGCTGGATGGTAATACGAGGCAAAGTTTTACCCTAGTTCGGATCGGACCCTTGCAGTTGAAGAAAGAGCCTACTCTTGGTATTGTATATTAGTGATAGGGGTGTGTACAAAGTACACGTGAATACCAGGCATTGTGCGTGTGTGTATACTATCGACGAACTAGCCCCCAAGCTTGTATAACATACTAAGGGCCTAGGGTTACAAATCATATATAGTCGGCTTATCACCAGTGGGGATAGAGTCCTCCGCGACTCTGGTAGCTTCGTGTTGTACGTCGAGTCCTCCACATGGGTCTTCGTATAACACGTCTCGGTCCAACCTATATGTGGCGCAGGATGGAACCAACCCATGAGTTTTCATGTTGACCCACCACAACTAGAAATGATGTGCCCACCACACCACACATGCAATCGGCCACTAAGAAAATAAGCATATACAATAGTACAACGGTATCTAGCTCACGATACGTCTCCATATTTTGTTGATGACACTGACGGACTTTGCATTTCATGCGTGCTTCGTATTTTGTTGACGACACTTACGGTCATTGTATTTGAAGCAAAAACACGATATGGTCAGTGGACTTCAGAATAAGCTCATCACGGTCACAACATACATTTTGTTGACGACACTTATGGTCATTGTAATTTGTTGATAACACGATCAATTGACCAGTCAAACGGTCCACATTCAGCAGCGCACATTACCATAGGGCCCACCCGTCAGCGCGTATATGAAGGACAGAAATGGTAATAAATTAGTGGTCGGTGGGTATTCGAAGTCGTGAGACCTCTGGTTGGCAGTCACCGGCGGTTGGGGGCGCGTTCATTGGGCGGTGGTGTGGGGACCCCGACTCATAAGTCGTGATCACCGAATGCACGTGTACAGTGATCCCAGAGATCAATGCTCACTGAACACACAGAAGCTGAATAACAAGAGTCTTACATCCATACATACCGTATTACACAAGTAGGACCATTATGGTCAAGTATTGAGTATAACTTCGCAGCGGAAATCTTCATCGATAACTTGGACCCATGCCATCTGCCTTAACCCTACAGGCATTCTGACTGGGAAGTGTCCTAGCTCGCATGTTCGTCACCGAAGTATTCTTCATCATATCATGTTCTTTCATGCCTGGCCAATAAAATAACCAGTGGCAAGCCAATGAGTACTTTGAATGTACTCGCAAGCAACCCATGTTTTGGTTCAAGGCACAATAATGCATGATATAGGTAAATTTTTGCAGAAAGCTAGTTTTGAGTGCTATGACATGTTCAACAACTTGCATAGCATGCATCATGAGAATTCAAGTAACCCTGAGGACAGGTTACAGATATCAACATAAATGGAGTGGGCACCAACCCAACTCAATCATGTCAAGTCCTTTGACTTGACCCAAGTAGTTCTTTCCACTCATCCATACACACTCGCTGGTTTCACAAACATTTGGATGTAGCCCAAGAGCGGTTACCCAACTGTCCTTGACCGTGGACACGGCTATTCGAATAGTTTTACACTCTGCAGAGGTTGCACACTTTGCCCACAAGATCCGGGGAACTTCCGTGTCATCCATAACCCGCGGTACCTCAAGTACCCGGGGTAAGCACCCAATCACTATCTTTCCCTAGACGACACTAACATGGAGTCCACTCGATTGGTAGTAACCCCTGTGCCCAACATTTCACATCTTACAATTGTGGAGCCTCGCTCCCATATTTATCACATACCACTGGCACGGGGTACCAACGGTGTGTCCGGTGCCCCATAAAAATGTTCTTGGCCGCCCTACCTAGCACGACCCCGTCCCGAGAGAGCACACCAACAACTCTCCCGTCACTAGTAATGCGGGCTCCAAGCTAGTATCGGCCTAGGCAATCAATAATGCCCTTTCCCATATAAGGGTAGTGTGGTTGCGCATGTAAGGTTGGGATAACGGTCGCAACTTAAACCAATCCGTTTTTGAAACCACACTCACATATCCTTCTCCGGTACACCACTTCTTTGTCAAGTGGTTACCTAGCTCAACATCTCCCTCGGGCATTAGTGGCACCCGCGGGGTTTTCAAAAAGTCTTTGGGAGCATACTTGCCTCCATTACCATGCATACCCGTCCCATTTGCGTAGCATCTAATTTAGCATCCTATCTACTCCCACCCGCATGACCCTCATAGGAAGGTAGGGTCATGCACAATGCAAGTATCAACAAGGAAGCAACAAAGGCAACCCACCGAAGGGGTTACCATCTCATCATGATTCCGATGCAACAATAATAAAGTGCTATATGACATGCATAAAAAGGGTTTCATGGACATGGTCAAAGGGCTGCTTGCCTGGTTCATTAGGGTCTTGAATTCTTCTGGTCCTTCTCCAAGTACTCCGTCTACTTCGTCAACAAACGTCGAAAACAATCACAATAAGCAACACAACAAGGCAGAAAATAAAAGTGCTCTAAAATATTAATTTGACTTTTATAGGACATCTCTGGTTATATGAAAAATAACCAGAGTGGTTTCATTGGAATTGGGTTAGTGGATATTTCTAAACATTTTGATATGATTGAATCAAGGGGTTTATGGATTTGCAAGAAGTGTACAGAAATATATTTTTGAAAAATGAGAAAAGGCACCCATATAACAAAACATGATTTTAGAGGCATCTAGGAGTTGGTTTCACTGGATTTGGAGTTCAAATGATTTTCCTATGAATTTGCAAAGTTGACAAATATGAAGAAATGGCTCATTATTTTTTTTGCATAGAAAGTATTAATAAAAATGTTCATAAACCAAGTTATGAACTTAGAAGCATCTAGGAATTTGAATCATGTCATTTGGATCAAATTAAGATCCCCCTGTGATTTTCTAAAGTTTATGACAGAAATGGAAAAGTAGGATTTCATAAACATTTGTGAAGGAAATGTTTCTGGAAAAATGTTCAAATAGCACCATGTGATAGATAATGAATTTATAAACTACTAGAAATTTCAATCACCAAATTTGGAGGTAATATGAATATTTGGGAGATTTTACAAGTTTCTGGAAAGAAAGAAAAAGACAAAGGAAGGGGGGTTTATACCTATACTGCGCACCGGGTGCAGTATAGCGCCTTGGCGCACTGGGCCGGCCCAGCGGCTCGGCTGCACGCGCGCAGGCGGCCACGTCGAAGGCGTGTTTCTGGTAGTGCGCGTTCGCTTGAGGAAAGCGAGCCACGCTGAAGCCGTTTCCACTTAAACTGGCGGGGCCCGCCTGCTAGGTCGCTGACGCGCGGGGCCCAGTGCTCAGGCCGTCTCCTTCCTCCCGCTCTAACGGAGCAGAGGCAGGGGAGGCGAGGCCGAGCGGCGCCGGCGCTCTCCCCGACGGCACCGACCACCGCCGGCGGCGCCCAGAATACTGGCGGGCTCAGGAGGTCACTCCGCACCTTCCGAGCTACGCCATGACCGCAGGGGAGGCCGGGTGCGAACGCACCATCGGCCGTGGCGGGCGAGGTTGACGGCGATGGGGGCACGGCGCTACGGTCACCGGGAGAAGGTCAAGGAGCGCGGGGGAGGACCGCGGTGATACTGGAGGTGCTCTAGTGGAGTCTAAAGGGGAGGGGAGAGGCCACGGAGCGCGAATTTAGGAGGTGGCCGACGACATGGCTCCGGCCATGGAGGTGGCTGGAGGGCACGAGGAGAGGGATGGCCGGGTCTGGGCGACGTACGGGAGGGAGAGAGGGCGAAGGGGATCAAGAGGGAGTCCTGGGCGGCCTTATGTGGCGGGGCCACGGCTCACCGTGGATGTGGCCTACGGGCACCCGCGGAAATGGCCGGGGCACCCGCGGAGACTCGGGGCTGTCTGCCGCGCTCGTGAGGGTGGTGTTGGTGTAGGGAAGGGAGAGAGGGAGCAGGGAGAGCTCCGGGTGGAGCCACGAGCTCGCGCACGCATAGGCCGAGCCGGGCGGCTCTGGGCACGCGCGGCATGGGCAGGACAGAGAGGGAAAGGAGGGGGCCAGCATGGTGGCGTGTTGCGGACGTCGAGGCACCTCGACTGGTGCAAGGGGGAGGCTCGAGGTGGTCAGGGGACGCGGCGTCAACGGTCGGGAGCACGCTGACGTGCTCCAGAGCGCGCAAATGGCCGGCACCCGCGGCTTTGTCTCGCGTCCTCACGCGCCCACTTGTGTCTGGCAGCTGCAAGGGGGAGTAAACAATGTGGCAATGGCATTGGATGCCCTGGTAATCAACTGGAGGGGAGAGAGAGTTGAGAGAGAGTGGAAATGCTGCTGTCCAGAGAGGGAAAAAGAGCTTTTCACCCCCCTTCATCATGGCTTCTCGGGCAGGGAAAGATGCAGGGGGTTAGAGGAGTATCACATGAGGCTGTGGTACAAATTTGGACTCAAGGAGATTAGTGGAAATGGACAAAACATGCATTTTAAATTTCTGCCAGAAGGTGTTTGATGTAGGTTTGGGCAAGAAAATGGACTTCCCTTGTCATGAGCCTTGACATGGTAAAATGGCATGAGAAAATAAGAGGTTCTACCAAGATTGAGTTCATTTGGGAAAAGTTGCCAATGCAACTTTTGTAAACCCTAGAAATCAGCAGAAATGGACTTTTCAAGATTTAGTCATGCAAAGCTATTCTCCTTGATGCACCACTTAGTGTAGTGTCATCATTTGAGGTTCTGAACATTTCCACAAAAGTTGAGATCAAAAGGATAAAGTTGCCAATGTAAAGTTGTTCAAATTTGGTTCTGGACAGGAAGGGTTTTGGGGCACTTTGATCAAGTTAACTTGTTCTAAAACTTGTGCCACTTTGTATAGATGAACAATTAGACCATTTTAGCATGTTAACCAAGTCGGAGAGCATTTGGACAAGTTTGATAATGTAAAGTTGTTCAAACTTGAAAAAGGAAAGAAGTGGTTTTGAGGGGACTTCATGGGGTTATACTATTCTCCATGACATGAGACTTGGCAAGATCATCAAACATGTCATAGGTGGCATGCTAGAAGTTTCTTGGAATGTTTGGGTAATATTTCCTTTGTAAATATTTCAAAAGCTTGAAATATCCAGAAAGGGTTTTTGAGGGGTTTGACCAATAATTCGAACATGACCATGTGTTGAAACTCTTATATATGGAAAATATATGTCCACCTAGTTTCCCTAGGTTTTTCCCAAATATTTTTATAGCATTAAAATAATTTTAACCTATTAAAGACCATTTCTGGACTTAAGAAAAAGCCTTTAAATAAAATAGGAAAATAACTTTTAAAATTATATTTTTGTGGTTTCTGGGTGTCCTATATCTAGTAGGAGTCAAATATATTTTTGGAAAGATTTTTACTGCCCTTAATTAAGTACTTGAAGTGCAAATCTCAATTCAGGGGTTTTTGGAAAACTAATTTTTGAAAATACTTTTTGTCCAAATTATTTTTGTGAGAAAATTCTATAAGGTACTATACACATGGCATGATCATTGGTTCAAGAGTCTGGAGCAAGGAGAAGGAGTATAAGAGTTGGAGGATTTATTTGATTTTTAGAGCACTAGCAAACAGCAGTCAAACATTCAATCAAAGCAAAGACAAAACACTCAAAAGTTTTTGTCAAACCACATTTTAGCATGATTTATTGACTTCAGTGTTGTGGCATGAAAATCAGGGTGTGACAGGTGGGGTGGGGATCCCCGGAGAAAAAGCTCGGCGGGGGGGGGGGGGGGGCTAGAGGGATGGCCGGTGCGGCGGCGGACTGGCGGTGGGGAGTGGTTTCGGGGAGGGCGGGCCGGCCACGGGCGGCGGGGGCTGGCGGTTCGGCCGGTGGTGGCTGGCGGCTCAAGGGGGTGGAGTTTGATGATAAACTGGAGGCCCTTGATTTCGTATCCAACGGCTGGAAAATCTAATGACCACAGATGAAAAAGTCAGTCGACTGACGTGTAGCCTCACCCCGCACGTACACATGCACGCACGCAAGACACGCACGCATGTAGGCGTGCAACACTGACACGTACACACGCACGCATGCTGGCGTGCAACACTGACACGTACACATGCACTCACGAACACACGCACGTACGCACCCATGCATGCAACACTAAAACGTACCCTTGCACACACGCAACACTCGCACGGCTGCATGCACACAGCACACGACGCAAGACACACGCTCAACCTATACGTGCATGCACCCTTTGTTAAGGACATGGATTGTTACGGGTATTAATCAATCTTATCTGTGATAAGCAGAACATTGATGTTTGCAGCGGTCTTTATGAATCGCAACGTATCGAACGGGCTATCAACATAGTAGGCTTATCTACATGAAAAAGATGACGTCACACTCAATGAACAATCATCGGTTTATGAAATGCCCGCTTCTGACCGCCCTGGCCCACCAAAGGTTCCTCTGCTGTGCGCTGCCTGCGTTGGGTCACTGACATGCAGGCCATGCACCCAAAGAGCCCACACGTCAGTGGAAGAACGACGCGGTGTCCTAGGTCAGAGTCGAGGGCGCCACTCACGGCACGCCCGGCTGAACACGCCTCCGTGCCGCATTCAAACGCCTCCATGAAACCCGCCCATGTGGAAGCCGAGAAACCCACTCTGGACACACGTCTGTTCATGACCGGGCCGGCATTAAACGCAACGCCGGTCGAGCTCCTCCCGCCCGCCGTCTATTTAATCTCCTATTTAAACGAGGCCAAACGCCGGCCAAGAATCGCACACCTCCGCCGCTCCCCTATCTCCTCCACCATTTTGTCCACTCTTACAATGGCTTACGAAGAGTAGTTATTCCGCATCCAAGCCAGCTGGGTAGCCCGCCGGATACGAGCTATGCAGCTCGCTGATCGACCTCCCTTCCCTCGCCCGACGGAGCCAGTTGCCGCCCCAAGTCGGCGCGCGGTTCAGCAACTCGCCGCTCCAGGCCAGCTCGACGAGGAGCGGTGCACGGGCGTTGTTGCTGCCGTCCACGCCGCCGCCTCGTACCGCGTCTCCCGTTTCTGTGGCCGAGACTCCCATGCCGGCGGCCGCGCCATGCAAGCAGCGACAGAAGCCGGGTGCGCGGAGAGCGACGAGTCGGTGGCCAGCGCCTCCGCGTCCGCCGCCATCATCGAGGAGAAGTAGAACACGGGAGGTTGCCGCCGCTTGGGTCCCATGAAGGCCATAAAAGAGGCGACGCCGGCGTACACAGCAGGTGTCTTGCCGGATCCTTTTGTTGCGAGGACCTTCTTCGACCCCGCATGGGCTCCACGGAAGAGGGGAATGTTAGGATGAACTCGAGCCGGTGCCGGCCATGGCGAAGCAGTGGCTGGTGATGAACTTGAACCGGTGCCGACCACCATCATCTTCGGCACCAGCCAATGATATCAGTTGGGCAGTGGGGAAGCGAGCCGTCCTTTGCGCTGAAGCATATACCTCCGGGGCTCCCGGCAGTCCGGTGATCATGCTACCGGACATGAGGAACACAAATCGATCGGCGGGCGACCATTTAGGCCAGGTATTATATACCTGTGCTGTCCAGAACTAGCACCGCGTAGTTCATTTGAATGTAATGAAATCCGTCATGTTTGTATGAAAATCCGGTATTTTATATGATTTCCGTCGTTGTTTATATGAAATATCAGTTTGTCTACGTTTTTGCGTGAATTTCGTCCGGTTGGTTGAGTTGCTGTCATAATGTGTGCGGCTATAATTGGATAGCGTAATTTGCGGGTCGCCGGTCGGTCTGCGGGCGGCTCGGGCGGCATTGTGGGACAAAAAAACACAGCTCGTGCGAGCTCGTCTCCAACGTGTGCGCTGGAGGATGCATGACAGCATGAGCACCCGAGCCATTCCTCGTTCATCGGTGGCAAAGGCACCGGTGGAAAAAAGGGTCGCCAATATTTTGGCTACCCCGGGCAAGATCCAAACAGCCCCTCCCAACAGATTCAAATCCCTCGTTCGCCGTGGAATTTTGCTATGTGTTGTTTTCATGGACTAGCAAGATGCCCGTGCATTGCACGGAACATCAAGATGCATTTTTTTACAAACTCCCGCATGCATGCAAGGGATAATTAATGTCCTCCTTTGCTAGTACCACGAGGCAAACACCATTAATATTGCATCGATTAGTGTTAGTGGCCTTGTATATTTGCAAATTGTAATTTTGATAGTGGCCCCTTGTATATAAAAATGGAGGGAGAAAGATGAGAGATAAGGTGAGGAGGAGTGGGGCGTGGTGGTGACTGATGGTCGGACAGGGCGGAGGCATGGGGATGGACGGCGCATTATGTCTAGGTTTGTATCTCTCTCACACACACGGCGCACCAAGGTAGACGGTGAGTGGTCGAATTAATTTCGTAGTTTGCACAAGTAATTAGTACGCTCGTTTTTCTCAAGAAGTTATGTTTACCGAGGCATTAATTAGAATGAATGCATGAATGACCACTAAATTTCCATGAACTTGTACATGCATTGGTTAGTTTCCTCTTGACACTGCTTGCGTCGGGTGATCTAACGCACCTCGAAATCCAACATGTAATGGTACTACTACTAGTATAGTAGAATTGAGACTTATCAAACGGAAAAACGAATGTTTTTTAGATGAGCCCTATAAACCCTAGTGGGTACGTACTCCGTAAAAACAGATTTTTCCAAAACTAAGTCGCTCCCTTTCATGAATTCTGTAGTATACTCCTCCGTCGACGCTCCCTTTCATGAATTCTGTACTTCCTGTCGCCGACATGTGGGACATATAGCAACCGGGTCGACGTGTCAAGCACCAAATAACAGTGCAGAACAGCAGGGGGGACGCACCCCACTCGTACCGGCCCAGTAGTAGTAATGAGCAATGAGACGTCAAATCACAATGCCGCACCTTCCCAGACGGACGAAGCAACCATTATTTCACACTTCGGTTCGCCATCATCTCAAACCACGTAGTATTGCTTTTGCCTCAAGAGGGACACACGCATCGCCTTGGTACATCATGACACGTGGGACCGCATGACAAGCCATGCTCCCCCGCCGATCGCTCGGTAAAATCACCTCATTTTTACTATACTTCCTCCGTATCGGTTTACTACATGGCATGCACGTCGTTCTAGGTTGAGAATTTAACTGTATATATATGTGATGAACAGTACTCTAGCCTTTTAAAAAATGTGTACTTTTGTACAGTAGTACTATCGATGGATTGCGCCATGGAGCAAAAATTGAAATTAAAAAAAAGGTGGTACATATAGAGAGTGCTCGTCGCCAAATTATGCATATAGTACTATTAAAAAAGCTAGTACATGCTTAATTGGGGTGCTAAATTCTATTAAAGAAATACTAGTAGTATGTACATACTGAAGAGTTAAAGTAACGAGAAGAAACATAACATAGTTCTGCTGGGGGCTCAGCACAACACACCCCTCAAATTAAACTAAGCACACCTGAAATTAAACTATGCAACTAATCCGGTAGACACTGCATTAGAAGTTTAGAACCACCATGAGCAACGACACTGCCACCTTACTCGGAGTCCTCGTCCACGTCCTCGACTTCGTCCTTGTCCCTCTTCCTCTTGGCTGATACTTCTTTGCTTGAACCGCACACTTGGCTGTTGCTCTTCATCCAACCCTTGTAGATATTGAAACAAAGGTAGCCATCCATTGCAGCGTAGTGGATGTGGTCTATATCTAGTACATTTCGCTGCCATGCATGATGATGAAACGTGTAATGAGGTTTCTCCAGTTTACGGTACGAAGGATGAACCATGGCTCCTGCCAGGGTCAGCATTGAAGGCTGACGAGAGGGCACCAGCCGATTCTTATGGAGGTCGAAGGGGTTGCCTACAACGAGGCCTATCCGACCCAGGACTTGTTTGTCGTTCTTAAAGTCTACAGTAACGAATTTCACTGTTTTGTCCTTGAGGAAGTTCTTAAAATCCTGGCACTCAACGTTAGCATGGCATATGTGGTAGACCAAGCAAACGTTATGTACGCAAACCTGGATCACGGCGGGCTTCTTCCTCTCTTCGTCCTTTAGATCCTTCTCTCGTCCCAGGACTGTAGTGTACTCAACATCTAGCCCAGCGACCCACTCATCATCTGAGTTTTCGAACATGCGTCTGAAGTGAGAAAGGCATCCTTTCACCGTCGCAGAAGAACGGGTGTAGATGACGTCGAACTCATCGCCGGTGATGGTTCTAACCTTGTACTCACCGCCGATCGTGGAGATTTGGGACGCCATGGATTTGGGAGGAGGGTTAGGATTAGTGGAACTGCCGTAATGTGAATGGACGGGACGACTAGGAGCGAACCGCCGTAGTATTGAAGGACGTGTAGGGACGAGTAGGAGCGAACTGCCAGCGTGCGAACGGCATGGTAGTGGCTTTCCATTCTCCCATGATACGGGCTTCCGAGAGCCCTTGGATCTGAGATCGAACGGTTGCATGGCATGATTCTAGACCTATGGGTGAATATCCTATCCTGGAGGGTTATTCTGCAAATTTTCAGCAACTTAGCATGCGACCGTTTGATCTAAGATCCAAGGGCTGCCAGCAGCCCGTATCATGGTCGCGCCTACCACGACCGTCACGTCGCTTGCGCGGTCGCGCCCTTGGAGATTTAACACGGTGCGTTAGGCTATCTGATGTTGGCATGTCATACATAGTCATCACTTAGTCACTCATACTACAACAAGGTTGGCTATAAGTGTATTTTTTTACTCCTCTCTATCTCTTTCTTCGTACTCCCTCCGTCCCATAATATAAGAACGTTTTTGACACCAGTGTAGTGCCAAAAACGTTCTTATATTATGGGACACAGGGAGTACTAGTATTTATTGCATTTGCCAAGGAGTGACCTCTTCCAATGAAATGGTGTTGCTAAGTTTGCTTCATTTAATTAACTATAGACTCAAAATTGTCTTTTCACCTAGGTACACGCGCTTAGCACCGTTTCTTCCTTGGGTCACCAAACTAGTCTCTCTCTTCTTGATTAACTTGCCACATCAGACTTTATGCCTATGTGGCAAGCTTAAGCAGCTGTAGGAGCAAGTAAAAGTAAGTACAATAGTGCGCTTTACATGGCATTTTTGCATATGTGGAGGAAAGAGAGGCAAGGAAAAAGTGGAGAAGTGGGCTCTCATGCAAGTGCCAGCCTCTACTACATGGTGGAGCATTGGGAGAGGCACCTGTATGGAGGTGGTCAGGAATCGGGAGACTCACGCCGGTCGTAGCGCCGTAGTTAAAATGATAATGGCAAGTCAAATCACGGGGCCCCACCTGTCCAGCAGTAACTCTCTGTCAAATCACACAGCCCTACGTTTGCAGCAACCTACTCCCTCGTCTTCTCGCGTCTCTGTCGAACCGACTAGGTGGAACTGCCCCACCTACCGCGCAGGAAAAGCCCCACCCTCGACTTTTAAATACAACTACATCCGCTTAAGAATCCAATGATATACTTTTTGTGACATAGTAACTCATATTTAGTTAGTCAAATGGATGACCTAGAACTACGTGCAGGCCCTATAAACCGAGATGCCTAAAAATAAAAAAACCGAGATGGAGAGGGTAGTTCAGCACATATCTTTTTAGATCAATATAGTCGGGATTCACCAAGGAGCAAAACCAAGTGGTAGGCTGCTCCTGTCGTGTTGGCGTAGCAACTCAAGCAGGGTCAGTCCGCACACGAAATGGCGACACACTTAACAGGACCCCTTTGGCCGACATGTGGCTCATCCACCGTCTTGTTCCACGTGCGATGCACCAAATTACAGTTCGGAGCAGCGGTTGGAATTGGAGGCACCCCGGTCGTAGCGCCGCAGTAGTAGAAAATGAGCGATGAGGGGTCAAATCACAAAGCCCCACCTTTCCCGCATTAAGCTGGACGGACGAAGCAACCATCATTTCACTCTAGGGCGCAAGAGCATAAAGAAAAGAGAAAACAATGATGCATGCGGCAGCTACCTAGGGCACCCTAGGGTAGGGGTCTCCACTACAGATCCTTTTTTTTAAAGCGCCTCCACTACAAATCGGCTTCTCCCTCGTCCTCTTGAAGAAAACCGATGATGAGTGCGGCGGTAGGGTTTATAGGAGTACTACGGCGTGCGGGGCCACGTCTTAGTAAACGGGTTCGAGTCGACGCCTTAAAATATGTGTGGGCCGCTTGGTTTTACGGGAATGAGGCAGCATTTTGGGTTCGGGGACCAGTGGAGATATAGTACGTACAAAAAATTGTGGACGTAGGTTCGACCGAAAGGCAATGATGCATGGGCCCTGCATTTTGATATACCCGGGGCCACGTGAAATTTGCTACTCTACTCAAAACTAGTAAGGTACACATGTATTGAACGCATGAGATTTCGAAACCAAAGTATGAATAAATACACACTATAGCATGTAAAGCTTTGAGTCATATATGCATGATGTAGATGTTCGTTTAGTTCTTATAGTTCATCTCATTCAAAATCAATTAGTTTATAAAAATGTTAAGATTCATGGGGTTGTGCATTGTAAATCATAAAGTAAAAAACAAATAATGGCAATTCATTTAAAAAATAATAATCAATTATGATACAGAAGATTCTAGAACAAAGGAGAAGTGCTTGTGTTTTGAGGTTTGTGCATTATGCTTAAGTTCAACCATGGAGTCTTCTAAATTGTACATGTGGCAGATCTGGTGGAATGTTGATGATATCCAACGGCCAGTAGTGCTCGGATTTGCCTATCTGTGCACTGTCGGGTTAGCTTCATCCAGCGACCATCTTTCAAAGTTATTGGCACACTATATAGTTCTTGTGCCATAGTTACATGTTTTGGAAAAAAGCTACTAGTGGGTTGTACTATCTATTTAGGAATAGAAGATGTATACATGGAAGTTGCAGGGAAAGAGATGACATGGAGCATCTCAATTCCTATGAGTAGGGATTGGAAAAGAGATGTCATTTGGTTCACATCATAGGAACTTTTCTATTGAATCTAGAGATGACATGTATCTCAATTCCTATGAGGAGGGATTAGAAAAGAGATGTAATTTGGTTCATATCATAGGAACTTTTCTATTGAATATACGCTAATGTTTATTTTCCTTTGAAATTAAGGGAGTATAGGAATCCATTCATATGAACCAAGTGGCTCTAAAGCTATAGAAATGATATCATGTTTATTTCCTTTGAAATGTGGAGTATATGAATCTATTCCTATGAACCAATTGGCTCTAAAGGAAAAAATCCTATAAAAATCATATCATATAGAGTTCCTATGATATTCCTCGACACTAAAGGATGCTTGAAATTGCTGCGGGTGATACGATGGTCTTTCTTTGTAGACTCCTCACCCATCTTTATAGTTACTTCTCGAAGATGAATGAAATGATATATACATGGTATTCTACATGTGCAACTTGGTACACGAAAACTCGGTAAAAGTTTGCGAGGTTCGAATTTTCAATAAAGCTATATGCACTGCATTTCGGAACGGAGGGAGCATACGGCAGTTGATAACACTCACGTGGAAGATTTGTGTGTAGGAGGAGTGGCTGTTCTGTTAAATGACATGGCAAAACTGACACATTCGGATGCCGATCTAACGGTTCTTACGGCGTTCGTCAGGAAAAGGCTTGTGGCGAACATCTGTCGGATAATGATTTACGGACACATGCATTGCATTGATACGTGCCCCCCTCTCTCTCACGCACACGCACCCTCACGAGTCACGACTCTCCCGAGTCCTCTCGCAGACTCGCACATCGCACCCACCGTCTATCTGCAGGTAGACGTCACGCACATATGTGCTCTTCACACCCTACCCTCAGAACTTCTAAAAAACAAAAGACGGCGGACACATTTTATTTTAGCTCACACGTCACACACTTATACTATTACTCTTGCGGCGAACGTTCTTTGGGCATAGTATATTGTACTCTCACGAAGAGAAGCGGTGCATGCACGCACTAGTTCTCTCGCACCCACTCACGGGTACATGTAGGAGCGCATTTTTTTGAAGCTGGTACAACAAAATCACTCCACTATATATAAAAGCAGGAGCCTTAGCGCTTGCTTTACTAGGGTTCCTCTCGTTCACTCTCTCATGCTCTCCAGATCTAAGCAACACATAGGTGGCCACACTCTCTCTCAGCTCACGGCTGGTCACAAATCCGGCTGGACAACCTCGACCGGGGCAGGGGTGTAGGTGCATCGTTCACGCTGTCGTCGGCGGCGAGGGAGGAGACCAACGGCTGCCCGCGCGTCCCGATCGGCGGCCGTGTCGTTCTCTCCGAGAGAGCACCGACTCGGGAGGGCCTCCGACCCCTTCTTCCTCCCTGCGGTATTGTGGCCAAGATGCGGCCTCCCGACACCGTCTTTGCCACATGCCGACGACCCTCAAGTATATATTCCTTCGAAACCTGCCTTGCTCTACTGCCCCAGCTCCCTTCGTGTGGATCCTTTTCTACTTCCGTCCGCTGTTCCAAAGCCACCTAGACTTCTACTATTATTAGAAGTAAAGCTAGTTCATACAGTCGACTCAAAGCGTTGGTTCAAACAGGGAAGAAAGTGGGAAAGCTGTAGCATGAATCTAGGACTTGGTTCTAAGAGGAAACGGGGGAAAGTAGTAATATCTGTCACTGTTTAAATAACCGTATTTCGTATTTGCGCAAACGGGGATGTCTGTCTCCATATCATTTCGGGATGTCTGTCTCCGTATCGTTTCTATCCGCGCAATCAAAAGCACACACCTTAGTTTTAGTACAACTGCGCAAAATGAGATGGCTATCCCTCGTTGCCGTCGTCTAACCTCCCGTCTTCAAGGTATCCCTACATTGGTAGTAACTAAGGTAGAATGACCAACGCAATCTAAAAGAAACTGATTCGTACGTTTTACTTCCTGGTTGCAGTGCAGGGACGAGGAAAACAACTGCATCCTAGTCCGGAATGCACTTTCTACCAGTTCATCCATTGACCGAGGACTAGCTGGCACGGCTGCACGGCGGTTTTTTGGACAGGTGCACGGACAAGAGGCATCGTGGTCTGCTTATTTCTGCAAATAGCGGTGCTTAAATTTAGTGGAATGCACAAGCATTTCAGCTGGTCAGTACACTGCATAGTTCAGTTCAGCATTCCAGCTGAGACCACAATTATAATTGGTTATTCTGGAATGAGAGAACCTAACCTTGGATGGTGGCAACAAGAAAAAACCAGAGTGAACTCCAGGAAATTTAAGCCTGCCCGGAGGCCCTTTGCTCAGAGAAGCCTTGCTAGTTTTTTCCTGATTTGTAAACCTTCTCACAACTTTGTCTTTTGCTGTGAACTAGTATATGTTTGTTATGTTCTATGAATCATTGAGATGTATAAAATTGCTTAACTTATGCTTTTCAAGTTTTTTATGAAGACAAGTTTAATGTGAGTGTTCCACATGAGCGCTGGACTAGCGTGTGAACGTTTGGAATTTATTACATTGTGGCCTCAATTAACTGCATGAACCACTGTAACAAGATACATAGTTGCTTATATGTCAGACAACAGATTGTTGATTGTTAGCTGGTCGATAGCCTAGTGTTGAAGCGAGCTGAGCCAATGTTCCGTGTTTTGCACAACTGCTTACAAGTGGGGTAGCACCAACAGTGATTACAAGTACTTATGTATACGTCGACGCACGGTTCTCGAACGAGTGCTCTATTTCATCAAAACACACACTGCTCGTATGATAAACCGTGACAACTTATGTCTTACCATGCCATATTCATGAAAAAACTAGTGAGGACGCATCTGTTTCGGCAACAATTATGATGGTTCTCACATGATTCACGGGCACACAAAAGTAGCAGCAGTTCCCGTAGACGGATTCAAACAGAGTACTAGCCCCAGAGGGGTCGATAACAGGCAAGGTTTGGATAATTAGACACAATCCAAACTACTATTAAACACTAGCTGGGGAAACTATTTCATGCCTCGATCTAATTTGGGCTGGACACAAGACAGACCTTGCCATGAACATCATCGAGGACGTCCCGCAGCAGCTCAATCCTGTGAACCTTCATGAAGACAACCTTGTGGCCTTGCCACTGATAAACTTGTTTGTGGAGGCATGCCACGTCATCTTCCTGCGTAAGCTTGACAAGAACAGTATGCCTCACAAATGAAGGAGTAGCTTTGAACTTCTTGTGCTTCAGTACACCCTGGACAACATGCCTGACAACAGTGAGGCTGGAATACAACTCTTCATTGGTATAACCGCAAATGGCTTCCAGGATCCAACAGCCTAAGAACTCTGTTTTCCCAGTGCGTATATTCAGGTCGTCCGCCTCATAGAGCGTGACATGTACAACCACACAATCCTTGTCTGCATCAGGGCTCTAATTGAAACAGAAACAAATTCTGAATTACTTTTCAGTATAAGAAACACAAGTTATTTAAACCACTATGTATAGCATGGCATCGAAGCTAATAAAATTTTGCATTATTAATCACCACATACTTCCTTTTCTAAAAAAATCACCACATACTTAGATGAAAAACCACAATCGAGATCGGCAAAGAAGGAAATCACCTTGGGCAGCTCAGCGGGGGGGGGGGGGGGGGGACACATCCTCGAAGGGGGAAAACTGCTCCTGCAGTGTCACGGGGGCTGTAACCTCAAACGGGGCGTTGACCATCTCAGTAGTGGCCGTGAGCGTATCTGGGGTCGTCTCGGTGGTTGCCTCCATCTTCTTGGAGCTCTCTGTCTCGTGGGGATCAGCCTCCCGCGTCTGCTCCAATATCGCCAGATCTTTGCCTGGTTCTCCTTGGTCCATCATGAAACTGACGAGTACTAGGAGACCACTGAAAGGAAAACACAATCGCAATGACAATGGAACAAAAAAGAGAGTGAGGATCGGTTACTGCTTTGCAAAAGTTCTTTTTTTTCTCTGAACGAAAATATACCAACATCACGGATCCGCTTACCTTCCCTTCGTTCGGAGAGAAGAACAGTGGCATATGCGATTGTTGCCTTTCTTGAAGATGGTGAGGGAGAAGGGGATTCAGCAAAGAGTGAAATGATGGTTGCTTCGTCCGTCAAACTTAGACTGCGGGGAGGTGGGGTTTTGTGATACGACGGCTCGTTACTGCCGCGCTACGACCGGGGTGACTCTCCGCCTGCATACTGCCTTCTAATTTGGTGAATGGCATTTGGGCCCGCGCGCTGCATGGCCCGCATGTCGGTGAACAAAAGTATAACGACATTCAGTAGAGGGAGACGTTTCAGTGACCTAGGAGGAGCCAGAAGCGGTAGAGTGTCTCCACTGTACTAGTAGTAATTGTTTTTCTGGGTAGCTGTAGAGTGTATCCACTGTACTAGTAGTAATTGTTTCTCTGGGCCCAAGACAAAACAGCCCATCCACACTAGTAAATAGTAAACTCAATTTAAAAGCCCATATATTTACTGAATGAGAGGCGCTACCCACACCCAGCACACCGCCCCCCCCAAAAAACCCGGGTGCTCTTCTTCCTCCTCGCTCCCACCCACCTCACGTCAGCTCGCTCCACTCGTACCCCCAAATTCCACACCTCACTCCTACAGAAAACCCCAGCTCCCCTTCTTGCTCACTCCTACAGAAAACCCCCAGAGCCCCTTCTTCTTCGCTCGCACTACAACTAGGCTCGTCATTCGTTACTCTGCTCAAATCTGTGAGCGCGACGCGATGCCCTCGAGGAAAATGGAGTCGGCTGACCCCAGCGCCAAGAAGATGAGGCTCCCGCCAGCGGCGACGCCTGTTGTAGATCCCGCACCCGGCAGTGCGGGGAGAAGCGGTGACCCCGCCCCCACCGGATCCCAGGAACCCGTAGAATCTCGGGTGGACCGCATCAGCGATCTCTCGGACGCTGTCCTTGGGGAGATCATCTCGCTTCTACCCACCAAGGATTGCTACCGCACCCAAGTTCTCTCAATTCGGTGGCGCCCTCTATGGCGCGCCGTGCCCCTTAATCTCGACTGTCGCCAGCTATCTCTCTTCAATGATTTTGAAATCCCCAGAGCCATCATCTCCTCCCACCAGGGCTCCGTTCAAAGCCTTTGCATCCCGTCATGCTACCTGAGCAAGCATACCATTCCCTGCACGGTGGACGCCTGGCTGAAATCCCCTGAATTCACAGAACTACAGCTGCTTGAGTTCTACTATTCCCCTGGAAATCACATACCACATATCGAACGCCATGAACTTGTGCCCTCAGCACCGATGCCCATCTCGCGGTTTTCGTCCTCTCTCCACATCGCCACCTTTGCGCTGTGCTACCTACCAGACAATCTGGTACTAAACCTTCGACTCCCATTTCTCAAGAAACTTTCACTTGTGCGGGTTCGTATATCGGAGGCCTCATTGCACAACATCATCCAGTCCAGTTGCCCTGTGCTGGAGTGCTTGGTGCTTGTTTTCACACTTAGAATCGGTTGTCTCCAAATAAAGTCGCCTAACCTTGTAAGAATTGGAATTTCTTTTGACGAAAGGAAGCTCATCATCCAAGATGCCCCTTCACTTCAAAGGTTGATCCTTGATTCTAGTTATTCACCGTTGCAAATAACCGTCCTCTCTGCGCCTAAACTGGAGACCTTGGGTGTAATACATGATCTCTGTGCTCATTTCAATATGGTGTTTGGCTCCACAGTTCTTCAGGTACTTTATATTATCATCTACACTTGTAACCATAAGCTGCATTTTAAATTTCTTCGCATAATTTATATATCATCTTGGAGTACACATTTTGTACTAATATTATGTTCTATGCTCAATGAAGAGTTTCTCCATGGATGGCCTATCAATGGTGCTGGATTCTGTCAAGATCTTATATATCCAAATGAATAGTTTTGATCTGAACAAGATTATTGGCTTGCTGCAATGCTTTCCATGTCTGGAGAAGTTGTATATAAAGGTGATAATTTCACGCACATTGGAAGCCCGCATATAGTGTACTAGAATTAACCGTTCAGCTGTTGCTCTTTCGACACTCTTCTTTTAGACCTTAACTATTTTCAATCTTCATGTCTATTTAGGCAATAGGACGGGGTAAGAAAGTTATAACCAATTGGTGGATTCGTAAGCATCGGGATTTTCTCACTTCTCATGAGATTCGATTGAAGACAATAACGCTAGAACGATATGTAGCCAACCGTGCAAACACAAGATTTGTCACATTCTTCCAGCTGAATGCGAGGTTACTATTGTCCATCATCCTTAAGTTTATCAGCAGCATGGTTTTGACGGATGGGTATGTCGAAGAGCAAAAAAAGGAGTTTCAGGTGGGCAAAAGAGCTTCTGAACGTGCCGGGCTTCTATTTACAACATATTGTGGTCATAATCCAGTAAATTTTACGACCAAGGATGTTCATTCTATGGACCTGACCGATCCATTTGACTGTGACTGCCGAAAACAGTGCTGGAGTTAGATGTTGTTGCCCTTTTCAATCTGGTTTTTTTGTAAACCTGACGAACAATTAACCCTCGTGCTTTTGTACAGTTTGTAAGCTGGAGTTAGATGTTCTTGCCCTTTTCAACTCGGCTGTGACTGTCATATTTTCTTTGAAACAAGGCAAATGGCTTGCCATTCGTTTAATTTAGAGTGAAATATTGTAACAAATCCCAACCAAGGGAAATAACATCACTCTTGCCGGCTACTTGAGCTCACTGTGCATTACAGAAGCCAAGTGATTAGCCCCCACCAGCACCCACAAACTTATTTCGAACTAGCACATCAAATGGGCTGTAAATTTTCATAGGAAAGGCTGCATGACCGTGACAAATTTGGATTCTGACATTTGGGACCCGCGAGGAAATAGCCTATCCAAGGTGGTGTTGACTTACTAGCCAGTCAACAAACGATGCTGCCTACCAGCCGTTGGATTGACATCCAACATCTGTCGTGTATCTTCTATCTCTTGTCTTCTTCTTCCTCCAGCCGCCCAAACCAAACCACCCCGTCGGCTCCGCCTGCTCCCGCCTCCCATGGCTGGCTGCGCCTCCGCCGCCCTACCGTACGTACCCTCCAACGTTGGCCAGTCCCTCCCTCTATTCCCCCACACGTCCTGTTATTCTCCGGCGACGTCAGCCCCAACACGCACCCGCGCCCGAATCAGTCAACCCTCGTACTCCCCTCCGCCTGCGACTGGACCGGCGCATCTTCAACGGCTCCTGTTCGTTTCGTCCGAGGCCTCGACGTCATCTCCGCCTTGCGGCCTTGGTTCGCTCGCCGTGCGTGGTGCGCCGCCCTCTTGCGTTGTCAACGTCGTCAACAACCGAGAGGAACAAGGAGATGACTGTACGTGGAGAGGATGACAGTAGGGACCCACCAGCGTCATGGCAGTACGCAAGCAAGTGCCTCTATAGTACAAGCCCAAAAATATGGTTCCTCCTAATGGTTGGACATCTGGGGCTCAAGCCATTGTCAACGTAGTCAATAAACGAGAGAATTACACTACGAGCGGCTGACACCAGGGACCCAGCAAGTCGCGCAGTTTTTTTTGAGGAACAAGCAGTTGTTATTTATACTAGTTCTAGCGACGGATCAGGGTAACAACGGGGCTGTGCGGGGGCTGTGGCCCGTCTAGCCAGGGTTTTATTTATGTTTACCACATCATGAGCCCAGTTGTGTTTTTTTCTTGCTGAAAATGGCTAGCCTAATTCTATTTGTTTTAAAGAAATACCCAAACAAGGCCTACTTGCTTTATCGGCCCTGCTGGGCTGCAAATCTTTCAAGACGAGGAGAGTTTCATTCGGTTTGCCCAGAAATGGGCTGTACATTTTTAAAACACATCAAACCGGGAATTAGTTTCAATTTTTTTATTACAAGATCTTAAATTCCATTGATTTTTATGCGTGGACAATTATTTGGATTTTATATTTATATAAATTATTTTTCAAAATAGTTTGAATATGAATCGATATTTCTGGATTAAAAACAGTTGACCACACCGAAATATGCAAAATTTCGTATACTTTTTAACCATGGCCACAATATGGGGTGTAATGCTAACAAAAAGAAGATGGGCTCCAAAAAAATTCTTAAGATTTAGCAAATGGGCTGTACATTATTAGAAATAATGGCAGATGGGATGTATGCTGTTTTCGACAGATTTGAGGCTGACTTGTGCGCCTACTACAGGTTGACGCGTATGCTTTCATAAAAAAAAGGTTGACGCACACGCAACGCCCTGTCAACTTAGTCAACACACGAGAGCAGTGACTGTTGGATGTCCATCCAACGGCTGTCGTGCTTCTTCAATCTCTGCTCTTCATGCTCCAGCCTCTCAAACAAGCGCCGGCGGGACTGCCTGCTCCCTCCTCCCGCGGCCGGCTATGCTGCCGCGCAGGCCTCACGGCCCCACCGTACTCTCATCGCTGGCCTAGCCAACCCTCTACTCACCAACACATGCTATTATTCTCCGGCGACGGCAGACGAACCAGTAAACTCTCGTACTCCTCCGCGTGGGAAACAACTGCCGAGTATTCCCTGGCTCCGTGTCGTTCCCTTCCTAGGTCTCGCCGTCGTCCACCGCCCTGGTGATCTCGCCGCGGCCTGGTCAACGTGGTCAATGAACGACATCCATCGGAAGTGGACTATACGTGGAGAGGCTGACAGCTGGGTCCACGGCCGCACGCAAGGAAATGCCTCCTTATTACGCGCAAAATAATGATTCCTCCACCTGACAGCTAGGACCCACAGGAAGGGCCTCTGTATTTCACGAAAAAAACATCCCCCCCGCTGACAGGTCGGACCCACCAGCTATATCTTCGCACGCAAGAAAGTGCCTCCTTATTATGCCCAAAAAAATGAATACCCCCTTGCTAGCTGGGACCCACCATATTGTTGGGCTAACTTGTGGGCCTACTAAGTTGACGGGGACGGAGGGCTTTGTCAACTTAGTCAATACTCCAGTGACCGTATGATGTCCATCCAACGGCCCTAGTGCTTCTTCAACCTCTGGTCTTCTTGCTCCAGCCGCCCAAAGCAGCGCCGGTCGTGCCACCTGCTCCTGCCTCCCGTGGCCGGCTGTGCTGCCGCGGAGGCCTCATCGCCCCCATACTACTCCCACCACTGGCTAGGCCATCCCTCCACTCACCCACACCCCCTGTTATTCTGCGGTGACGACAGCCTCACACCGCAGCCGAACCAGTGAACGCTCGTACTCCTCTCCGCGTGGGAATCCACTGCCGCGTCTTGCTCGGCTCCGCGTCGTCCCCTTCCTAGGCCTCGCCGTCGTCCACCGCCGTGGTGCTCTCGGCACGGCGTGGTCAATGTGGTCAACGACCGACTTCCATCAGAAGAGTACTATACGTGGAGAGGCTGACAGCTGGGTCCACGACAGCCGCAAGGAAGTGCCTCCTTATTACGTGGAAAATAATTATTCCTCCACCTGACAGCGGGGACCCACCGGACGGGCCACCAGTATTTTGCGAAAAAATCGTTTCCCCCTGACTGCTGGGACCCACCGGACGGGCCACCGTATTTCGCGAAAAAAACGTTCCCCCCGCTGTCAGCTCGGACCCACCGGAAGTGCCTCCTTATTACGCATAAAAAAATGAATACTCCCCCAGCTAGCTGGGACCCACCTTGGTGGGAGGCTGACTTGTGGGCCTACTAAGTTGACGGGGACGAAGGGCTTTGTCAACTTAGTCAATATGAACGATTCTAGCTCCAGTGACCGTACGATGTCCATCCAACGGCCGTAGTGCTTCTTGAACCTCTGGTCTTCTTGCTCCAGCCGCCCAAAGCAGCGCCAGTCGTGCCGCATGCTCCTGCCTCCCGTGGCCGGCTGTGCTGCCGTAGAGGCCTCACCGCCCCTACTATTCCCACCGCTGGCCATGCCCTGCAGCGATGGCAGCCTCACATCGCAGCCGAACCAGTGAACCCTCGTACTCCTCTCCGCGCGGGCTTCCACTGCCGCGTCTTCCCCGGCTCCGCGTCGTCCCCTTCCTAGGCCTCGCCGTCGTCCACCGCCGTGGTGCTCTCCGCGCGGCGTGGTCAACGTGGTCAAGGAACGACTTCCATCGGAAGAGTACTGTACGTGGAGAGGCTGACAGCTGGGTCCACGGCCACAGCTCGGTTTTTTGTGATTTGCCAAGTAAGTCGCTTTGTCAAGCCTGTTAGGCTGCAAATCTTTCAAGACGAGGAGAGCTTTCATTCGGCTGGCCGAGAAAATGGCCCATCAGTAATGAGAAATGGGTTGTACATTTTTAAAACACATCAAACCGGCAATTAGTTTCAAATATCTTTTTTTCATTTCAAGATTTTAAATTACATTAATTTTTATGCGTGGAGAATTTGTTGGATTTTATATTGATATACATTTATTTTTAAAATTAGTTTGAATGTGAGTCGAAATTTTGGGATTAGAAACAGTTCGGACCGCACCAAAATATGCAAAATTTCGTATAATTTTTTAACCATGGCCACAATATGGGCTGTAATGCTAACAAAAATAATATGGGCTCCAAAAAAACCTTAAGAATTAGCAAATGGGTTGTAAATTATTAGAAATAATGGCAGATGGGCTGTATGCTATTTTCCACAGATTTGAGGCTTTCCTAAAAAAAAGGTTGACGCACAAGCACTGACTGTTGGATGTCCATCCAACGGCCGTCGTGCTTCTTCAATCTCTGCTCTTCCTGCTCCAGCCGCTCAAACAAGCACCGGCGGGACTGCCTGCTCCCTCCTCCCCGCGGCCGGCTGTGCTGCCGCGCAGGCCTCACCGCCCCACCGTACTCCCATCGCTGGCCTAACCATCCCTCTACTCACCCACACCTGCTGTTATTCTCCGGCGACGGCAGACGAACCAGTAAACCCTCGTACAGTCGTACTCCCCTCCGCATGGGAAACAACTGTCGAGTCTTCCCTACCTCCGTGTCGTCCCCTTCCTAGGCCTCGCCGTCGTCCACCGTCGTGGTGCTCTCGGCGCGGCATGGTCAATGTGGTCAACGACCGACTTCCATCGGAAGAGTACTGTGCGTGGAGACGCTGACAGCTGGGTCCACGGCCGCAGCAAGGAAGTGCCTCCTTATTACGCGCAAAATAATTATTCCTCCACCTGACAGCGGGGACCCACCGGACGGGCCACCGTATTTCGTGAAAAATTGTTTCCCCCCTGACTGCTGGGACCCACTAGCTACACCTTCGCACGCAAGGAAGTGCGTTCGGGCAAAAACAACAAAACGATTCGCCCCCCTGACTGCTGGGACCCACCAGCTATATCTTCGCACGCAAGGAAGTGCCTGACAGTCGGGACCCACCTGGTCGAAGCGTACGTAGCGTTGTCATTCTGGTCGCGAACGTGTACGTACATATATACTGGTGGATGTAGAGGCGCGCACGTGTCGTAGTAGAGGCGCGCACGTAGCATGTACACGTACGTACAGCGGCCAGGGTGCAAGAAAGAAAATACGGGCACGTATGTGTACATACGGGCGGGGTCTCGAACGCCTACTCGCGCATATGTACGGCGAGGGTCGTTGACATGGCTGGGTCAGAACGGAGAAACATCATCGTCGTCGTGTTCATGGGGAGGCAATGGAATGCGTCGTGTTCATGGGGAGGCAATGGAATGCGTCGTGTTCATCGGGAGGCAACGGAACGCGTGGGAGCCAACCGGCTGGGTTAGAACGGAATGCGTGGTCGTGTTCATCGGGAGGGCTTGGACGGAACATGCGATGGAAACGAGGCCTGGCGTACCGCAGAACGGAGGAAACGGCCTTGTGTTCGACCGGCCATGTTCGAAATGGGATCCTGTTCATCGGGAGGGGTCTGGCGTACCGCAAAACGGACCTCCTATGATCGAAATGGGGGTCCTGTTGATCGGGAGGGGTGTGGCGTACCGCAAAACAGACGAAACGGACCTCCTACGGTCGAAACGGGGGTCCTGTTGATCGGGCGGGGTGTGGCGTACCGCAAAACGGACGAAACGGACCTCCTACGGTCGAAACGGGGGTCCTGTTGATCGGGACGGGTGTGGCGTACCGCAAAACGGGACTCCACGGGATACTGTTCATCTCCACCGTCGACCTCCTGCAGCCTCCACGGGCTACTGTCGACCTCCTCCAGCCTCCACGGGCTCCTGTTCATCCAGCCTCCACCGCCCGCTACTCCACCGGCTACTGTTCAACCACCCCTCCACGTGCACCCCTCCACCGTCTACTGTTCATCCAGCCCTCCACACCACGGGGTCCTGTTCAACCACCCCTCCACGGGCACCCCTCCACCGTCTACTGTTCATCCAGCCCTCCACACCACGGGGTCATGTTCATCCAGAGACAACGCCACCGCTCACTGTTCATCCAACCCCGCCCCCCCCGCAACGCTCATTGTTCATCCCAGAGGCAGCATCGATCGGCTTCAGTTAGCAGCAGTAGCGAAGGAATCGCTCGATTAGGTTCAGTTAACAGCCATCGATCTATCGCTCAGGTTCAGTAACGCGTAGCCTGCAGTGCAGTCGCTCGGGTTCAGTTAGAGCCCAACGCCTCGCACACACGCGCGTACGTGTACGAGAGAAACGCGCATCACTCGGCCCCCGACCTCCCACCGTAAATGGGAACTCCCCGAAATTTTCCTCGCCCTCGCTTCTACCATGGTTTTTTCCGTCATGGACGGCCCAAAGAATGTCATGCAGCTGCGTCTCCGGCCCGCCCAGGAGGAAAAGCCCATTTTCTGTCATGATTTTTTGTCATAGAAGTAGGATCCCACCACATCTATGATGATACCGGGTTTTGTCACAATTATCGTCATAGAAGTGTCATATGTATGACAGAAAAAAATTTCGTTCGGCCCAAAATGTCACGGATGTGTCTTTTTTTTGTAGTTTTGGTGTTGATAGCACGATGTGAATCCACAGAAGGTTGAGGTGACCGCGGCGGGTTATAAATGATCTCGTATGAGCCGTGTCAGCAACTCGGCCAATGGTTCCTTCCAATTGGCGATTTGAAGTTAACCAAACTGTAGTGGCGGCGACTTGTGCGCCTACCCATTGAGCCACCCAGTGCAGACGGTGGTTGATAGTATATGGTAATTTGCCTCCATTTTTTTGAAAGAAAACCGGGCTACCCAAGCTGTGACTTGCTCAAACAGCTCATGCAGACAGGTGCGGCCCGGTATGTTGATGTAGACCAGGCCACGATAGACGGACGACAAAGACGACCGCAACATTAGAGGCGACTCGGCCAGATGAGTCGGCCGCGGCATTGTAAGCCGGTGCGGATGGCGAGTTAACCACATCATGTTGATGTAAACTGGTCTGCAGAATGGCGACTTGCAGATATATTCACCGAGCTTGATGGTGTGGTCAGATGCTAGCGCATTATAATGGTGGTGCGAACTATACATCCATGACACGGCCATAGCTTTTGCGATGAACAATTGCTCCTGCACAAATAATATCGCAAGCCGGAGTAATTTGTTCTTTTAAAGAATAAAAAATGTATCAATAAAAATTGATTGGACAGATTTCACCTTGATATGTTAGGCCAGAAATTATCCATCGCGGAGTTGATGATCACCACGGGCGAGACGGCCGCGGGAGCAGACGAATGAACCGGCCGCGGCGTTGTAAGTCGGTGCGGAAGGGAAGAGTCGGCACCGGCATTGTAAACCGGCACGGACGGGCGAGTCGGCCACGGGGACGGTCCCGGTGAGTTGAAGTAGTCCGGGCCGCAAGGGCGGCAGTTTGCGTGCGTCTATTTACCGGGAAATGAGGCACGGACGAATGCCGGGTGCAATGTTGCCAGTACGTGCTCCGTACCCAGGGTATAAACCATATTTGTAGTGAACAATTGTCTGATTTATTTAGGCGACAGGCGCGCAGTCGCGCGGGTAGCACATCTGAGCCAGCGAATGGCGGCTCAGGAGACCAGGCCAGGCCGGCGCAGCCGCGACGGCTTGATGCACTAGTCAACCCATCATTGCGGTGCTGCAGGGACGACTCATCGCAGAGACAACAGCAACTGGAGGTGAGGCCTCAGCAGAGGCGAGTTGGAAATAGCCAGCGGAGGATGTGGCTTCATTCATAACAGTGAAGGCAGCGCTATAGCAACGACGACTCGGACGGCTTCGCGTCCAACAGAAGAAACATCAGAGTCGAATCAGATCAACCCAGCGGCGGTGGTACCCGTGAAGCGAGGTGGCAGTGGGGGTTGCTTCCAAGTCGCCACGGATTAAACAGACCGGGTCATGGACTTTTTTTTGAACCTGCTCCGTATTCTTTCCTGTATCATGGCCGTCTTTGGAAAATACTGCGTCCGATCCCGACGTTGCATAGTAGCTGAATACAAAGAATTTTGACTTCTAATGTAGATGGCTTCCACGTGATACTATCAATTTGGAGGTCATGATGGGCCTGGGAACTTGTGCCCTTGAGAGATTTGCCTCTCCGTGTAGCAAAGGGAGACTAAAAAATAGCTGGTTTGGGTATTTCCTCACGGGACAGAGCACTGGCCGAACGATTCCTTCCTCGAATCGCATGCTGATCTGACCGGGTACTACCAGACCCTCCATGGATGACTGCACGAGTGGACCTGATCCAACAGCTTGCTCGAGGATGTCCAAGAAAAAAGGAAACCAATACGCCAATCCGATATGACCCTGTAGACGAAATTCCTGTCGGTCTCGTAAGAAAATGGCGAAAGGATCGATGCAACCCTGAATTCTCCTCTTGATTTAATCTTGCATCTGTCCGCTCCAAAGTTTAATCATGACTTTGACCATCGAACAGACGAACTTGCCAGTTCCACAATTGTTTCGTGCCGACTCTTCTTCATCTGACAAAATCGCGAGCTTCTCGAACCCTAGGAGAGATCCCTCCAAGAACTCATCACCATCGTGCGCAGGCCCCACGGTGGGCGCCAACTGTCGTGGATTTGTCACGGCAGATGTCCTAGTGTGAGGACATAGTCGTGAGGCCAACGCATCTATGTGGTAGCTTGAGAGGGGTTGAGCGGAATCGAGAGACACAACACGCAAGACAAAGATTTAGACAGCTTCGGGCCCGGGAAACATCATCCGGTAACAACCCTACATGTTGTTTGTGGCTAGGTCTCATTATGCTCATGAGAGAGTCGCCGGTAAACCGGCTCTTTGTGTCTAGCCCTAGAGATTGTTTCTTCTTGCCCCCCTCCCTCTCTGGGGAGCCCTGCCCCTCCTTATATATGTTGAAGGGGCGGTTTACATGACTAGTCCTAATTGGATTAGGATTACTCTATTACAAGTGGAGTCCTAGTATTGCTTCCTTTGTAGGAAAATATTCCTTGTGCTTTCCTCATAAACCGGCCCACCATTAACGTAAACCGGCCTTCTGGGCCTTGGGCCTTGTCATCCGTGTGTCCCGCCCACCGGGTTATCAGTGAGTCATAATGTTCAGGCAGGTTGCTTGTAAACCGTTTGGTCAGGGCGGGTCGCCAGTGAATCACCAAGTGTAAACCGGGTCTCAAGTAAACCGCCAAGTCCGGCCGGGTCATATTTCCGGCCGGGTCATACCGCGGGGTATATCCCCGACATGGGGCGCCCTGCTACTTCTTGAGTTTGTGTTGGTTTTTTCCCTTGAAGAGGAAAGGGTGATGCAACAAAGTAGAGATGAATATTTCCTCAGTCGAGAACCAAGGTATCAATCAAGTAGGAGGAACACACAAGTCACCAATGGTTGTATCTACACAAACAAACAAATACTTGCAACCAACGCGATAAAGGGGTTGTCAATCCCTTCACGGTTACTTGCAAGGATGAGATATGATAGAGATAGGTTAAAAGATAAATAAAAGTGCAAAATAAAGTAAAGGTAAATAAATTACAACAAGGTATTTTTGGATTTGTAGATCTGAAAATTATATGATAAAAGATAGACCCTGGGGCATAGTTTTCACTAGAGGCTTCTCTCTTGAAAGAACACATACGGTGGGTAAACAAATTAATGTTGAGCAATTGACAGAAAAGCGCATAGTTATGACGATATCTAAGCCAATGATCGTGAATATAGGCATCACGTACGTGACAAGTAGACCGACTCCTTCCTGCATCTACTACTATTACTCCACACATCGACCGCTATCCAGCATGCATCTAGTGTATTAAGTTAACAAGAATGGAGTAACACCTTAAGCAAGATGACATGATGTAGAGGGATAGATCCAATCAATATGAACAAAACCCATATTTTTATCCTTAATGGCAACAATACAAATACGTGTAATGTCCCTTTCTGTCACTGGGAATAAGCACCGCAAGATTGAACCCATTACAAAGCACCTCTCCCATGGCAAGAAAAATCAATCCAGTTGGCCAAACCAAATCAATAGATCGAAGAGAAATACAAAGCTATCTTAATCATGCATAAAAGAGTTCAGAGAAGACTCAAATAATATTCATAGATAATCTGATCATAAACCCACAATTCATCGGATCTCAACAAATGCACCGCAAAAGAAGATTACATCGAATAGATCTCCAAGAACATCAAGGAGAACATTGTATTGAAGATCAAAGAGAGAGAAGAAGTCATCTAGCTACTAGCTATGGACCCGTAGGTCTGTGGTAAACTACTCACACATCATCGGAAGGGCAGCAAGGTTGATGTAGAAGCCCTCCGTGATCAAACCCCCCTCTAGCGGAGTACCGGAACAGGTCTCCAGATGGGACCTCACGAGGACAGAAACTTGCGGCGGCGGAATTTTTTTTGTGTGCCCCTTGGTCTACAGGGAATATTTGGGTATTTATAAAAGAAGAATTAGGGTTGGAAGTGCCACGGGGGGCCTGTCGGCGTTCTGGGAACGGGGGTCCCCAGACTTGCCTGCCTGCGGCCCACAGCGTGGCTAAGCCAGCAGGCCGTACGACCCATCTTCATCAACAAGGCATCCAAGATCCTCGCAAGGCGGACGACACAAGACCTCCTCTGGAGTAGCCTAGCCAGGCAGGCTCACGAGGAGCGGAGATATCAAGGCGGGGCAAAACCTCACGAGGCTCTCGGGACGTGAGCCATGACGAACGACACCAGGCGGGCGCCAGTGCGCGCAGCGTCCTTATTTCCTCTTTGGTGTTAAGGAGGCCAGCGCAGGCGAAGAGTACCGAGGCATCAGGAAAAGGTTGCTATATTGGTGCAACGAGACCAAGACCAAGAGGACGGCAAGACGGAGGTCATCGTGGAGCCCAAGACGGCGTCACCACCAGAGCTTTTCGCAGGCGAAGACCACTTTTGTCAGGATAGCTTGTACTAGCCGTCCCCCTTCAAATTTACCCGCCGTTGTTGGCTCCCTTCCCGCTCGATATTTGGGAAGAGTACCAGGGCCTATATAAGTAGAGCTAGCCACCAAAGTAGGGGCATGGGATCTTAGCTTGATCCAACCCGATCGAGAGCCTACCCTAGCCACAAGAACACCTCAACCTCAGGAGGCTGTTCTTCCCTTGTACTGTTCATCATCAGCCCTAGAGGCAATCCACCACCACCACACTGGAGTAGGGTATTACACCACAACTGTGGCCCGAACCAGTATAAACCTCGTGTCGTTCTGTGT
This sequence comes from Aegilops tauschii subsp. strangulata, assembly GCF_002575655.3. Classification (NCBI taxonomy): domain Eukaryota; kingdom Viridiplantae; phylum Streptophyta; class Magnoliopsida; order Poales; family Poaceae; genus Aegilops; species Aegilops tauschii. The sequence goes on along the minus strand of NC_053041.3, from coordinate 552,035,572 downwards.
TGCGAGTTCGTCGAGTTCGTCCGCGAGATCTTAGCGAGCTAGGGCATAGATCGGTAGGACGGAAAGACTTCACGCGCACCCCAGTGTTCGACCTTAAGGGTTTGCCGGAACCCCACATCCGACATTTGGCGCGCCAGGTAGGGGTGCGCCGGAGCTTCTTCTCCACCAACCAGCTCGCCGACGCTCCGCAGCCACGATGTCGGATGACTCAAGGGCCGGCTCCGATCGCTGGCAGTCCGGCCAGCCCGGGCAGCGCCGCCTGCCCATGAAGATCTGGACCCCGCACTCCAGGCGGCACGAGCGCCGCCAAACTCCGCCGTGCGCGGGCAGCGCGGCCAGGCGTCGTCCACCCTCACCCCGCGGCAAGTACGAGTCGCGGCAAGAGCGGCGAGTCATGCCGCGGCAAAGGCACCGCATTCACGGCGGGAGCAAGCAAACATGCGGGCGGCACCCACGGTGGCAAGGGAGCTGTTGCGATGCAGGCTGATGGAGAGCGGCCGGGATACGCTGCTGGAGCGTGTTGCCGAGCTGCTGGATGCAGCGGCGTCGGGAGCACCACCCTTCTGCTATCGACTTCCTCCTCAGGCCACTGCAGGGCCGCGCGGTGAACCTCACCACATCCGCGCGCCATCAACTACGCCCGGGGGCTTCATCAACATCAGCACGACCAGCGGTGTAGGGGGCTCAGACTCCCCCATGCCGCCCGCGACAAGCACGAGCGCAAGCGTTGCCCTCCATGGTCCCAGCCGGATGCCACACTACCATCCTCAGGACGCCACCCTGGGCCGAGCAACATGGAGCATGGGGCACCACGGCGAGGTGTTCGGGGTGACGGCCCCGGAAGCCTACGTGCCCCGCATGATGGACCAAGAGTACGCACCAGAGGACGACCCCGGCTCATTCATTGGAGAAGATTGGGGAGAGGGGGCGCTAGGAGACGAAGCCTTCCAAGAACCAACGGAGAAGCACAACGATCGCGCCGGCGACCGCAACTACAGGGTACCGCTAATCTCTCAGGAACAGGCTTATGCTAACCATGGGCTGCAGATGAATCAGGTTGCAGCGTCGATCGATGACCCTGGCACGGCAACACCCGTTCCAACAAGGGAGACATGCTGGGGGCCGCCGGGAGGGAGCCAGGAGCAAGGCCCCTCCCCGCGGCGTGCGATGCCTGGCGACACCTGGAGGTAGGCCCTCTGCCAGGGAGGCCTCGACAACCCTTCCCCCGGCAGAGGACCTGTGGTCGCCGGGGGCACCGCTGGCGTCCTCTTTCCCTCCTTCGTGTCGTCCCGGTGACCGGTCGGCTCAAAGGAGGTCAAGGGTGGCGCAAGGCGGGGCCCTCGTCTGGTGATATGAAGCAAGGCCAGTACCTGTGAAGAAGGCCCAGTGCCTGTGAAGCTTGCCGCCCGTGACACTCTCACGTAATAATGAGTTGGGGCTGTACACGCCCCGGAGTCTCAGGGGTGCCGGCCTCATGCCCTGGGGCTCCCTCCCACGCCTAGTGGAAGCACTTAGCTCCGCGCTGGTGAGAAGACTTGAAGACCAGAAGACTAGACTAGGTGCCGGACGCGGTCCTTTGCTTTGGATCTCTTTCTCTGTAGCTTTGCTTTCTGGATCTGGATTTGAGTTGAAGTTGAGTTTTTATTGATGCGCGCGGGGGGATCCTTTTCTCGTTCAAGCAATTTCTTGCCTTCTGAAACTCGTTTTGTTTGGGACTCATGTCCGTTGCTTTCCCGTCACGAGCTCCTCGCGAGCGGGACATCGCGAAGCGCGCACGCCAAGTGCGCGCTAGCACTACAACTGGTGCTCACCTCTAGTGGGGCCCCTTCTGACGGGGCGACGAGCTCCGCAGGGTTCTCAGAAACTCAACGCGTCACGACCCAACTCAAAGCTGGCACTGACTAAGGTAAACCACGACAGAGAACTCGCACCCGGATTCACGAGCTCATGAGGACACAAACTCGCATCACATAGGAAAGTAAAAACTGCAGTTTGCTTACATGAGGGGCTCCCCTCCCAAAATGCTCTTACAAGTTTTCCAAGGGCCATGCCTGAGCTTCGTGTGTAGGATGAAACGACAGGAGAACATGGGCTCAGCCAGAAATGTCGCTTGCTACATCACCCGCTGAGGCATCACTCGTGTCATCATCGTCTTCATCAGCAACGTCGCCACCGCCGGCAACGCCCCTGACGCCGTCGTCCACCACATCGCCTTCGTCTGCGGCGACCACCACCCTGTCATCTTCCGAAGTGAAGGCCCTGACCAACGTGTCCATGTTGTCTTCAACCCAACGCGCCAGGTCATCCCGGACGACCGTTGGAACGGGGGCGATGGCGGCGTCGAAATCAAAGTTGGGGTCGGCATTCAGAAGGTGGCTGAAGACTCGGGAGAAAGCGCGTTCAAGCAGGCCACGCCCCCTTTCCTCCACAAGCTTGCGAGCTCTGGCAGATCGAGCCTCCAGGCGCGTCACAACCTCAGTGAAGAAGATCAGATGGCTAGCATAGTCATTCGAGTGAGGGGCCGGCACCTCCACGTCGTAAATATGGCCCAGGGCGGTGTTGGCCCTGTTCCGAAGATCCTGAAGCATAGGAGCATGCTCGCGCTCCAGTGTTCGTCGTTGGAGCACTTCCTCTGTGTTCTGCCGTGCAACGGCCTCAGCGTCATCAACCCGTCTACGAAGGGAACACAGCTCGGCGCGGGCGGAGGCCAAGTCCGCCTGCGCCGTAACCAGGGTAGCGGCCGTGGCCTCCGCGCGCCTCTCAGCCTCATCCAACCTGGGCCTGAGGGCAGCTGCCCTGCCCGCATCCTCCATACCCGCGAGCTTCAGCTTCAGGTCGTACCTACCCTCCAGGTCCACGCGAACCTCGACCACCCGGTGATTCACCTCCTCCTCAACTCCGGCCTCGCGAGCCCCGACGGCATCTTCCACTTGATCAACTTGACGTTCCCTCGTCTCCAGTTGCTCGAGCTCGAGGCTGCACTCCACGGCTTCCAGGGCCAGCGTCTCACCGTGCTTCCGGACCTCCTCATCCTCCGCGGGTGTCCCCCTCAGTGATGCAAGAGCGGCCCTGCGCGCCTCCACCTGCTGCTCAAGGGATGCGCTCCAGGCCTGGAGCTCCCACGCGCGTTCCTCCGCAGCCTCGCGGCGGCGGTCAGCCTCGCGAGCCTCTTCCAAGGCTTGCAAGCGGGCTTCATGTGCGATCTTGAGGGACGCCTCGGCCTTCGCGTTCTCAAGGTCGCGCTGATAGCGACCGAGGTTGATGGCCACCCTCAGCTTGCGCCGCTCCTCCACTAGCCGGAGACCTTCGGCCTCAAGGCGCGAGTCAACACCCGCGAGCTCTTCACCAAGTCGGCTCATCGCGCCCATCGCCTCCTGGAAGAGCTCGTGACGAACCACGCTCCGCCCGTGCTCGAGCTTGAACGCTCGACCCTCCATGTCCTCCGCCTCGGGGGCTGCGGGCGGGGCGCCAGGCGGCGCGCCACCCCTCGGCAGGGGGCTGGGGGCTGACGCCGCACCTGACGCTAGCTCGTCCTCGCGAGGAGCCCAAGCCGGCCGAGGCTCGCTGCTTGAAGAGGAACCAAAGACCGAAGCCAGCCAGCCGCTGCCCATGAGCGAAGGAGGAGCCTTGGGTACGCCCGCGAAGCTCCACGCCAGACCTTGGGAGAGGGATGGCCAAGCTGCGGGCTCAGCGCGCCGCGAAGGCAGAGATGCTCCCCCGACCAACCCAGCTCCAAGGGCGGTAGGAAGACCAGGAACGCTCAAGGCGGATGGGGGAGTTGATGAAGGAGGAGGCCGCTTCTCGGGAGACGCAACATATTCAACAGAAGGAGCCCTGGAGAGCTGACGTCAGGATAAGGAGGCAGCACGCAGGAAGCCGTGACAACAAGGTACTTACGCGTCAATGGCGATGTACTTTCGCCGCTTCAACGGCCCGAAGATGTTGCTGCCACTAGGGGATCCTTTCCTCTTGCGGAGCTCCTTGAAGTCCACACAAAGACGACCGAAACACTGGCGTGACGGCCGGTGCGCAGCGGGGCCGAAGAAGAGCCCGGAAGGATATCTTCAGGGGTGCCCGGTTGCGGCAAACAGCCGGGCACCGTTTCACCACAACCTCCCGAGGCTCCTGGAGCCTTGGCCTCGGGAGCCACATGCTGCACCTCCTCAATAACCGGCGCCTCAGGAGGGGGGTCGCAGGCCCCTGAAGTCGATGCCCCAGGATCACCATTCGGCGTGTGTTCCTCAGGACTCGAGCCACCGGCCCCCGTCGGAGCTCGCTCTCCCGCACCTTCACCTGGGGCGAGCTCAGCACCGGCGGTGAAGAAGGGAACCATGACGACGGGGTTCTCGCGGGGCCCCACCAGTCCGATCGGCCGCAGCCCCCATTCGTCGAAGGAAGGCATGCTCGCTGCAAACTCATCCTTGTTCTTGCAGCGATACAGCAGGCAATTCTTCCCAGCATTTCGGCCGGCAAAGGGACACCCGTCAAGACCTTGAGCACTGTTTGCCGCGTCCCAAGAGGGAGCCCAGACTCCTGGAACCTCATGTGGTCCTGACTGTTGAGCAAGGTCCACATTGGGCGAGAGTGGCGCTGAAGCGGAGCAACCCGGCGTTTGACGAACTCCTTCACCACCATCGGCGTGGTCACGCCGCGGTCCTTAAGCAGCCTCAGCCTGGTCCAGACGAGGGCAAGGCGGGGGCTCGAGAGCTTCTGGTGGCTCCAGCCGGAGTTTGGAACAGCGGGCCCCGTTGGGAGACGAAGCAGGGGGCTGAGCACGCCGGCATCGACAAACACCCATCGCGTACGAAACTCGCTCGTGGATGAAGGGAGCTCGAAGTCAATCCCCGCGCCCGCGGTCGCGGCCACGGCCTGGAAGCTCACGCACCCCGAGCATTGCTGAGGGTCGGCCAGGTGCAATGAGAAGAAATGACGGAGGAGGGCCACCGAAGGAGCGATGCCCACCATGGCTTCGGACACGAAGGCGAAGACATCAAGAAGAGTCACCGATTGGGGGTCAAGATGCAGCATGTGGATCTGGTAATGCTCTAGCACCGCGTTGAGGAAGGCAGAGAAGGGAGGAATCAGGCCAGCCCAGAGGGCATCTATGAAGATTGGGACGTCGGTGGCTGCCCAAGCCATGCGAGTGCGAGACGTAGGCCAAGCCACCGTCTCTCCCCACTCGTTGAAGCTGGAAGCGAGCATCGGACACACCTTGTCCATGGCCTCGTCGTTGAGCACCCGGGATCGGCCTAGCGCCGGCTCGACAGCCGAAGATGCGCCTGACGGAGACATTGGCTTCTTCCCCTTGTCCGCTTGTTTTGGCGCCATGGCAACGAAGTAGGGGGAGGGTAGGTCGGATCGGAGAAGGGAAGCAGAGTCTCCAGGAAGCAGGGGGATTGGGGAAGCGGGACGCAGACGACGGAGGAATAAATGTGTAGGCCGAGGGGGGCGCATAGCTAGGCGGATTCAAAAGCAGCGTGGGGAAGCGGAGACGCCCACGTCCAATCAACCGCCATGCGTCAACCGAGGCCACAGGCTTTTAGGGCCCGCGGTGCTCCGAACTTGACCCTTGGCTTCACCGCGAAGCCAAGCCCGAGCGCACCTTGGGCCCGGGGGCTACTGTCGGCGTTCTGGGAATGGGGGTCCCCAGACTTGCCTGCCTGCGGCCCACAGCGTGGCTAAGCCAGCAGGCCGTACGGCCCATCTTCATCAACAAGGCATCCAAGACCCTTGCGAGGGTCCAAGCCTCGCGAGGCGGACGACGCAAGACCTCCTCTGGAGTAGCCTAGCCAGGCAGGCTCACGAGGAGCGGAGATATCAGTGAGTCATAATGTTCAGGCAGGTTGCTTGTAAACTGTCTGGTCAGGGCGGGTCGCCAGTGAATCGCCAAGTGTAAACCGGGTCTCAAGTAAACCGCCAAGTCCGGCCGGGTCATATTTCCGGCCGGGTCATACCGCGGGGTATATCCCCGACATGGGGTGCCCTGCTACTTCTTGAGTTTGTGTTGGTTTTTCCCTTGAAGAGGAAAGGGTGATGCAACAAAGTAGAGATGAATATTTCCTCAGTCGAGAACCAAGGTATCAATCAAGTAGGAGGAACACACAAGTCACCAATGGTTGTATCTACACAAACAAACAAATATTTGCAACCAATGCGATAAAGGGGTTGTCAATCCCTTCACGGTTACTTGCAAGGATGAGATATGATAGAGATAGGTTAAAAGATAAATAAAAGTGCAAAATAAAGTAAAGGTAAATAAATTATAACAAGATATTTTTGGATTTTTGGTTTTGTAGATCTGAAAATTATATGATAAAAGATAGACCCTGGGGCATAGTTTTCACTAGAGGCTTCTCTCTTGAAAGAACGCATACGGTGGGTAAACAAATTAATGTTGAGCAATTGATAGAAAAGCGCATAGTTATGACGATATCTAAGCCAATGATCATGAATATAGGCATCACGTACGTGACATGTAGACCAACTCCTTCCTGCATCTACTACTATTACTCCACACATCGACCGCTATCCAGCATGCATCTAGTGTATTAAGTTAACAAGAATGGAGTAACGCCTTAAGCAAGATGACATGATGTAGAGGGATAGATCCAATCAATATGAACAAACCCCATATTTTTATCCTTAATGGTAACAGTACAAATACGTGTAATGTCCCTTTCTGTCACTGGGAATAAGCACCGCAAGATTGAACCCATTACAAAGCACCTCTCCCATGGCAAGAAAAATCAATCCAGTCGACCAAACTAAATCAATAGATCGAAGAGAAATACAAAGCTATCTTAATCATGCATAAAAGTGTTCATAGAAGACTCAAATAATATTCATAGATAATCTGATCATAAACCCACAATTCATCGGATCTCAACAAACGCACCGCAAAAGAAGATTACATCGAATAGATCTCCAAGAACATCAAGGAGAACATTGTATTGAAGATCAAAGAGAGAGAAGAAGTCATCTAGCTACTAGCTATGGACCCGTAGGTCTGTGGTAAACTACTCACACATCATCAGAAGGGCAGCAAGGTTGATGTAGAAGCCCTCCGTGATCAAACCCCCCTCCAGCTGAGTACCGGATCAGGTCTCCAGATGGGATCTCACGAGGACAGAAACTTGCGGCGGCGGAAAAGTTTTTTTTTGTGTGCCCCTTGGTCTACAGGGAATATTTGGGTATTTACAAAAGAAGAATTAGGGCTGGAAGTGCCACGGGGGGCCTGTCGGCGTTCTGGGAACGGGGGTCCCCAGGCTTGCCTGCCTGCGGCCCGCAGCGTGGCTAAGCCAGCAGGCCGTACGGCCCATCTTCATCAACAAGGCATCCAAGACCCTCGCGAGGGTCCAAGCCTCGCGAGGCGGACGACGCAAGACCTCCTCTGGAGTAGCCTAGCCAGGTAGGCTCACAAGGAGTGGAGATATCAAGGCGGGGCAAAAGCTCACGAGGCTCTCGGGACATGAGCCATGACAAACGACACTAGGCGGGCGCCAGGCGGGCGCCAGTGCGCGCAGCGTCCTTATTTCCTCTTTGGTGTTAAGGAGGCCAGCGCAGGCGAAGAGTACCGAGGCATCAGGCAAAGGTTGCTATATTGGTGCAACGAGACCAAGACCAGGAGGACGGCAAGACGGAGGTCATCGTGGAGCCCAAGACGGCGTCACCACCAGAGCTTTTCGTAGGCGAAGACCACTTTTGTCAGGATAGCTTGTACTAGCTGTCCCCCTTCAAATTTGCCCGCCGTTGCTGGCTCCCTTCCCGCTTGATATTTGGGAAGAGGACCAGGGCCTATATAAGTAGAGCTAGCCACCAAAGTAGGGGCATGGGATCTTAGCTTGATCCAACCCGATTGAGAACCTATCCTAGCCACAAGAACACCTCAACCTCGGGAGGCTGTTCTTCCCTTGTACTGTTCATCATCAGCCCTAGAGGCAATCCACCACCACCACACTGGAGTAGGGTATTACACCACAACGGTGGCCTGAACCAGTATAAACCTCGTGTCTTTCTGTGTTGCGAGTTCGTCGAGTTCGTCCGCGAGATCTTAGCGAGCTAGGGCATAGATCGGTAGGAGGGAAAGACTTCGCGCGCACCCCAGTGTTCGAACCTTAAGGGTTTGCCGGAACCCCACATCCGACAGGGCCCACAAGCTTGGGGGGCGTGCACCCCCTAGGGCGCGCCATGTGAGCTTGTGGCCACCCCGTGGCTCTTCTGGCCTCCTCCTGAAGCTTCCAGGGTGTCTTGTGGTCCAAGAAAACCACCAAAAAGTTTCGTTCTATTTGTACTCCGTTTGGTATTGATTTTCTGTAAAGGCAAAAAACAAGAAAAAAACAACTGGTAGTTGGCACTAGTTTAATAGGTTAGTCCCAAAAATGATATAAAATAGTATAATAATGCATATAAAACATCCAAGATTAATAATATAATATCATGTGAAAGATCGAGGATGTCGCCTAGAGGGGGGGGGGGTGAATAGGCGCTTCAAAATAATTCTGGTTTAGGCTTGAACAAATGCGGAATAAACCTAGCGGTTAATTTGTCAAGCACAAAACCTACAAAAACTAGGCTCACCTATGTGCACCAACAACTTATGCTAAGCAAGATAAACAACTATGATATAGAAAGATATATGACAAGAAACAATATGGCTATCACAAAGTAAAGTGCATAAGTAAAGGGCTCGGGTAAGAGATAACCGAGGCACGCGGAGATGATGATGTATCCCGAAGTTCACACCCTTGCGGATGCTAATCTCCGTTTGGAGCGGTGTGGAGGCACAATGCTCCCCAAGAAGCCACTAGGGCCACCGTAATCTCCTCACACCCTCGCACAATGCAAGATGCCGTGATTCCACTAAGGTATCCTTGAGGGCGGTCATCGAACCCGTACAAATGGCAACCCTTGGGGGCAGTCAGCGAACCCGTACACTTTGGCAACCCTTGGGGGCGGTCACCGGAACCCGTCCAATTGCTCGGGGCGATCTCCACAACCTATTTGGAGACCCCGACGCTTGCCCAGAGCTTTACACCACAATGATTGAGCTCCGAACACCACCAACCGTCTAGGGCGCCCAAGCACCCAAGAGGAACAAGCTCAAGGGTACCAAGCACCCAAGAGTAATAAGTTTCTCAACTTGTAACTTCCACGTATGAAATGAAGAACTCAAACCGATGCACCAAATGCAATGGCAAGGGCACACAGAGTGCTCAAGTCCTTCTCTCTCAAATCCCACCGAAGCAACTAATGCTAGGGAGGAAAATGAGAGGAAGAACAAGAAGGAGAACACCAAGAACTCCAAGATCTAGATCCAAGGGGTTCCCCTCACATAGAGGAGAAAGTGATTGCTGGAAATTTGGATCTAGATCTCCTCTCTCTTTTCCCTCAAAAACTAGCAAGAATCCATGGAGGGATTGAGAGTTAGCAAGCCCGAAGAAGGTCAACAATGGGGCAAGAACACGAGCTCAAAGGATAAAGTTCATTGGGGAAGAAGACCCCCTTTTATAGGTGGAAAAAAATCTACTTAGTGAAGAAAGCAAACAAGCACACACGAGAATATCAACCCCACGCTATTGCTCCCGGCAGCGGCGCCAGAAAAGAGCTTGATAATCCCCAAGTGCAGGGAATCATCGTAGCAATTCCCAATGGTGGAAGTGATAAGTATGGAGTGTCGAACCCACAAGGAGCTGAAGGTAATATCAATATTCTCTCAAGTCCTATCTGCCACTGATACGACTCTAGGTACACCGAACCTTTGCTTCCAACTAGAAACGAGAAATAAAACTACGTTGTGGGTATGAAGAGGATAACTTTGCATGATATCGGGGAGCTTAAAACATAAAAGTCGGTGCTGTTATCATAAAGTTAGAATATATTACTAAATATTATAAATAGCGAGTGTGGAATAATGGTGGATCGGTGTGCGGAATTGTCCTAGGCAATTGTTAACAAGATTGATAGTCGTCATTGCAATTTCATATGAGGGAGAGGCATAAGCTAACATACTTTCTCTTCTTGGATCATATGCACTTATGATTGGAACTCTAGCAAGCATCCGCAACTACTAAAGATCATTAAGGTAAAACCCAACCATAGCATTAAAGCATCAAGTCCTCTTTATTCCCATGCGCAACAACCCCCTTACTCAGGTTTGTGTTTCAGTCACTCACCAACCCACTATAAGTGAATCATGAACATATTGCAACACCCTACAGCGGGAATCCCTCACGCTTGCGCGACACGGAGGACACAATAGGACAACACCAAAATAAAACATACAACTCATACCAATCTAGATCATCAATCAACCCAAAGACAAAGGAAATCTACTCAAAACATCATAGGATGGCAACACATCATTGGATCATAATATGTGGCATAAAGCACCATGTTCAAGTAGGGATTATAGCGGGGTGCGGGAGAGTGGACCGCGTAAAAGAGATGAGGGTGGTGATAATGATGGTGATGTTGATGAAGACGATCACCGCAGCGATGATTCCCCTCTCGATGGCACTTCGGTGCCACCAAGAGAGAGGAGGAGAGGTTCTTCCCCTTGTGCTTCCTCCTCCATGGCCTCCCCCCTCTGGTCCTTGGCCTTCATGGTGATGATGGCCCCTCCGGGATCCTCCCCCATGGCCTCCGGTGATGATGGCCCCCTCCGGCAGGGTGCCAGAGAGGGCCTAGATTGATTTCTCGTGGCTACAGAGGCTTGCGGCGGCGGAACTTCCGATCTAGGTTAATTTTCCGAGGTTTCTGCATTTATAGGAATTTTTGGCGTCGGTCTCACGTCAAGGAGGTGCCCGAGGTGTCCACGAGGCAGGCCCATGCGCCTGGGGGGGGCCCCCCACCCTCGTGGACGCCTCGGGACTCTCCTAGCCCAACTCTTTTACTCCGGGGTCTTCTTTTGGTCCATAAAAAATCGTCAAAAATTGGCACGTCAATTGGACTCCGTTTGATATTCCTTTTCTGTAAAACTCAAAAACAAGGAGAAAACATAAACTGGCACTGGGCTCTAGGTTAATAGGTTAGTCCCAAAAATCATATAAAATAGCATATAAATGCATATAAAACATCTAAGATTGATAATATAATAGCATGAAGACTTCATAAATTATAGATACGTTGGAGACGTATCAGCATCCCCAAGCTTAATTCCTGCTCGTCCTCGAGTAGGTAAATGATAAAAGAAATAATTTATGAAGTCTGAATGCTAGCAAGTGCTTAAGTTTGATCAATGATAGTTTTAATCACTTTTTCTAGCATCATTATATGTCATAACAGTAGCTCATCTCATAAAACTTTTCATGATCAAGTAACAAGCTATTCACATGTTAAAGTATAGATCATAAACTTTCTTGAAACTAACAAAATATATTCTCAGTCATCAAACAATTGCAATTCATCTTATTTTCAGGAAGGGTCTATGTCAGAGCTTTGATTCAGCAAACTCCACATACTCAACTATCATTTAATCTTTCACAATTGCTAACACTCACGTGATATTTATGGGTTCAAAGTTTTAATCGGACATAGAGAAAGATAGGGGCTTATAGTTTTGCCTCCCAACCTTTTACCTCAAGGGTAATATCAACAATAATAGTTCATGATAACTTACATTCAATTGGATATATATATATCGGGATCTTTCCAACACAATGTGCTTGCCAAAGGATAAAATGTAAAAGGGAAAGGTGAAGATCACCATGACTCTTGCATAAGGTAGAAGAATAAAATTAAAAGATAGGCCCTTCGTAGAGGGAAGCGGAGGTTGTCATGCGCTTTTGTGGTTGGATGCACAAAATCTTAATGCAAAAGAACGTCACTTTTTATATTGCCTCTTGTGATAGAGACCTTTATTATGCAGTCTGTCGCTTTTATTTCTCCCATATCACAAGTTCGTATAAAGCTTATTTTCTTCGCACTAATAGATCATACATATTTAGAGAGCAATTTTTATTGCATGCACCGATGACAACTTACTTGAAGGATCTTACTCAATCCATAGGTATGTATGGTGGACTCTCATGGCAAAACTAGTTTAAGGGATATTCGGAAGCACAAGTAGTATCTCTACTTGATGCAAAGAATTTGGCTAGCATGAGGGGGAAAGGCAAGCTCAACATGTTGGATGATCCAAGACAATATACTTTATTTCGGATATAAGAAAACATAACCCATTATGTTGTCTTCCTTGTCCAACATCAACCTTTTATCATGTCATATTTTAATGAGTGCTCACAATTACAAAAGATGTCCAAGATAGTATATTTATATGTGAAATCCCTCTTCCTTCAATATTCTTGCATGAATTGTTCAAGTGACCAATTCTACGTTTGCTAACTTTCAATAAGTTTACTACCTATACTTATTATGTGTGAAGTCATTACTCCCCATGTTATAAGCATATGAAACATATATAAATTCAGATTTATGACATTCAATTCATTCAACCATTTACTCATAGGATATACGTGAAGCACATGAGTAAATGACAAACTACTCCAAAAGATATGAGTGAAGAACACTGAGTGGTCAAATAATTAACTAGCCATGGGAGGATTATTTTTCATTCAATATTTCAGATCCAATGATTTTATTCAAACAGCAAGTAAAATTGAAAATACGCTCCAAGCAAAACACATATCATGTGACGAATAAAAATATAGCTCCGAGTAAGGTATACCAATAGTTTTGAAGACGAAAGAGGGGATGCCTTCCGGGGAATCCCCAAGCTTAGGTACTTGAGTATTCCTTGAATATTACCTTGGGGTGCCTTGGGCATCCCCAAGCTTAGGGTCTTTCCACTCCTTATTCTCCTCATATCGATATCTCACCCAAAGCTTGAAAACTTCAATCACACAAAACTTAACAAAACTTCGTGAGATAGGTTAGTATGATAAAGAGTAAACCATCCACTTTGGTACTGTCTAAGACAAGGTTCATAATTGTTCCCACACAATGTCTACTGTACCATATCATTTCTACAATTTATATTGAGACATATAAGCCATAGAAACTAGAAAACAAGCAAACTATGCAATGAAAACAGAATCTGTCAGAAACAGAACAGTATGTAATGATCTGAACATAAACCATACTTATGCTACTCCAAAAATTATGAAATAAATTGGTGGACGTGAGTAATTTGTCTATTAATCTTCTTGAAAAATAATCAACTCAAAATAACCCTTCTGTAAAAAATGACAGCTAATCTCGTGAGCGCAAAGTTTCTGTTTTTTACAGCAAGATCACATTAACTTTCACCCAAGTCTTCCCAAAGGTCTTACTTGGCACTTTATTGAAACAAAAGCTATAAAACATGATTAATACAGTAGATTAATCATGTAAACACACAAAAACAGTAAGGGTAAATATTGGGTTGTCTCCCGACAAGCGCTTTTCTTTAGTGCCTTTTAGCTAGGCATGATGATTTCAATGATGCTCACATAAAAGAAAAGAATTGAAACATAAAGATAGCATCATGAAGAATATGACTAGCACATTTAAACATAACCCACTTCCTATGCCTAGGGATTTTGTGAGCACACCATTTATAAGAACAACAATCAACTAGCAGAGGAAGGAAAAACAAGTATATCTTCAAAACTTTAAGCACTTAGAGAGGAAACTTGATATTACTGCAACTCCTACAAGCATGTATTCCTCCCTCATAATAATTTTCAGTAGCATCATGGATAGCACCTTTGTTCTCATACTCAATTGGAACCTCTTCCGAAATAGTGGAATCATTACTAGCTAAAGTTGACACTCTTCCAAATCCACTTTCATAAATATCACATTAAGATTCAACACCCTCCAAAATAGTGGGATCACTAATTCCTAAAGTTGACACTCTTCCAAACCCACTTTAAATGATAGTATTATTCATACTCCAAAAGATATAAGTGAAGTTCATGCAGCATTCTACAATTAATATAGACTAACCAAGCTCAAAATGTTTAAGTGAAGCACACGAAGCATTTTATAAAACCATACTCAAAAGATTTAAGTGAAGCACAAAGAGAAATTCTATAAGATCAATCTTAAAAGATATAAGTGAAGCACATGAAGTATTCTATAAATTGATGAAGGGGCATCTCACACTAGCATGGTTCTTGAAGAAAAACAAAAAAAAAGCACAAAGGACACAAATCATGTGAGCAAAACAAAAACCGAGGTATACCGATATTTGTTGAAGAAGAAAGATGGGATGCCAAACGGGGCATCCCCAAGCTTAGATGCTTGAGAATCCTCTTAAATATTTACTTGGGGTGCATTGAGCATCCCCAAGATTGAACTCTCGCCTCTCTTTATTCTTCTCATATTGATAGCTCCTCGATCTTCGAACACTTCATCCACACAGAACTTTAACAAAAACTTGTGAGATCCGTTAGTATAACAAAGAAAATCACTACTATAAGTACTGTTGCAAACCAATTCATATTTTGTTTTTGCATTATAGCTGCTGTAATATAACTTTTCCATGGCTTAATCCACTGATAGAAATTGATAGTTTCATCAAAACAAGCAAGCAATGCATCAAAAACAGAATCTGTCTTAAACAGGACAGTCTGTAGTAATCTGGAAGTTTAGCAAACTTCTGTAACTCCTAAAATTATGAAATAAATTTGAAAATTTGAAGAATTTGTACAGAAGTAATGTGCAAAAAGTTTCAGACCCATTTGACCTTCCATTAAAAAAATGTAAATTCATGCACTACAGCCAAAGTTTCTGTTTTTGTTCTGCACATAGTAAACAAGCAATCTAATCGTCCTAAAACCAAAGCTTGGCACATTATGTTTATAATACAATGGATATATACAAGGGGATAATTATTTAAAGAGAAACTTCCATGAAAAATTCTACATTGTTTCCATGAGCATGAACACAAGTGCTCAAGGTCGACCCTCACTTCTTCAATGCATAACTTTCCAATCACTTCTCTTTTTGAAAAACTTTTTAGGCATGAGAGGCAAGTAATTTTTTTTGGTATTTCCATTCTTTAAATTTTTTTGTATGTTTCACCCACAACTAAACAGAAACAAAAAGGAAAAAAAATCTACTTAGTGAAGAAAGCAAACAAGCACACACGAGAATATCAACCCCACGCTATTGCTCCCCGGCAACGGCGCCAGAAAAGAGCTTGATAATCCCCAAGTGCAGGGAATCATCGTAGCAATTCCTAATGGTGGAAGTGATAAGTATGGAGTGTCGAACCCACAAGGAGCTAAAGGTAAGATCAATATTCTCTCAAGTCCTATCTGCCACTGATACGACTCTACGTACACCGAACGTTTGCTTCCAACTAGAAACGAGAAATAAAACTATGTTGTGGGTATGAAGAGGATAACTTTGCATGATATCGGAGAGCTTAAAACATAAAAGTAGGTGCTGTTATCATGAAGTTAGAATATATTACTAAATATTATAAATAGCGAGTGTGGAATAATGGTGGATCGGTGTGCGGAATTGTCCTAGGCAATTGTTAACAAGACCGATAGTCGTCATTGCAATTTCATATGAGGGAGAGGCATAAGCTAACATACTTTCTCTTCTTGGATCATATGCACTTATGATTGGAACTCTAGCAAGCATCCGCAACTACTAAAGATCATTAAGGTAAAACCCAACCATAGCATTAAAGCATCAAGTCCTCTTTATTCCCATACGCAACAACCCCCTTACTCAGGTTTGTGTTTCAGTCACTCACCAACCCATTATAAGTGAATCATGAACGTATTGCAACACCCTACAGCGGGAATCCCTCACGCTTGCGCGACACTGAGGGCACAATAGGACAACACCAAAATACAACATACAACTCGTACCAATCTAGATCATCAATCAACCCAAAGACAAAGGATATCTACTCAAAACATCATAGGATGGCAACACATCATTGGATCATAATATGTGGCATAAAGCACCATGTTCAAGTAGGGATTACAGCGGGGTGCGGGAGAGTGGACCGCGTAAAAGAAATGAGGGTGGTGATGATGATGGTGATGTTGATGAAGACGATCACCGCGGCGATGATTCCCCTCTCGATGGCACTTCGGTGCCACCAAGAGAGAGGAGGAGAGGTTCTCCCCCTTGTGCTTCCTCCTCCATGGCCTCCCCCTCTGGTCCTTGGCCTTCATGGTGATGATGGACCCTCCGAGATCCTCCCCCATGGCCTCCGGTGATGATGGCCCCCTCCGGCAGGGTGCCGGAGAGGGTCTAGATTGATTTCTCGTGGCTACAGAGGCTTGCGGCGGCGGAACTTCCGATCGAGGTTAATTTTCCGAGGTTTCTTTATTTATAGGAATTTTTGGCATCGGTCTCACGTCAAGGAGGTGCCCGAGGTGTCCACAAGGCAAGCCCACGCGCCTGGGGGGGGGGGGGAGGGGGGCAGTGGGCGCGCCTCCCACCCTCGTGGTCGCCCCGGGACTCTCCTGGCCCAACTCTTTTACTCCGGGGTCTTCTTTTGTTCCATAAAAAATCGTCAAAAATTGGCACGTCAATTGGACTCCATTTGATATTCCTTTTTTGTAAAACTCAAAAACAAGGAGAAAACAGAAACTGGCACTGGGCTCTAGGTTAATAGGTTAGTCCCAAAAATCATATAAAATAGCATATAAATGCATATAAAACATCTAAGATTGATAATATAATAGCATGAAGACTTCATAAATTATAGATACGTTGGAGACGTATCAGTAGCCACGGAAGTAGCCGCGGTAGTACCGCTCCCAAGAGCGGTAGTAAAAAATTACATCCCCTCCAAGCGGTAGTACCGCTGCAAACAAGAATTTCGAGAGCAATAGGCTCCTGAGGATTTTTGGAAGATCGAATAGTATTTTGAAGACTATTGTGGAATACTTGAATCAACTGGGGATGACCGGATACTCGGTAAGTGCGAGAATTATCCGTAGGGGTATTCAGGTGACAAAGAACAGCAAGGCAGTAAGCTCAAAGGATTCTCGGAACAACAGAGAGAATTTCGGGGTATCTTGTAATAACAAGATCAACTAGGAAACATTGTATGAATGGCGAGTATACGTGGTTATCCATAGGAGTTTATCGATGAAAGGGAATTGCAAAAGCAATGAACACAAGTTCTCGGGTTATCAGCGGAGAGTATCTTCAGGGTCTTCACGTGCAGCAGACGATCATCAGTAATAAGGGGCTCTCCGGGTGAAAGTGATAACGAGATCCTAATGTTAGATTTAGTAAAATTCACTTAACCTGAATAGAAGAGAGATCAGAGTCCTAGAGTATAGACAAGGAGTAAAAGATCCTAATACCACCCAATGGCGACGTGGGCCCGTAAGACACACAGCCATGTTAGTAAAAGTTTTTGCAATGTCTAGACTCGACTTCGGCCAAGGAGTTGGAAAGGGGGATTCCTACAGGCAGTCGGCTCTGATACCAACTTGTGACGCCCCCAATTTGACCGTACACTAATCATGCACGCAAATGTGTACGATCAAGATCAGGGACTCACGGAAGATATCACAACACAACTCTAAAACATAAATAAGTCATACAAGCATCATAATACAAGCCATGGGCCTCGAGGGCTCGAATACAAGTGCTCGATCACAGACGAGTCAGCGGAAGCAACAAAATCTGAGTACAGACATAAGTTAAACAAGTTGCCTTAAGAAGGCTAGCACAAACTGGGATACAGATCGAACGAGGCACAGGCCTCCTGCCTGGGATCCTCCTAACTACTCCTGGTCGTCGTCAGCGGCCTGCACGTAGTAGTAGGCACCGCCAGTGTCGTAGGAGTCGTCGTCGACGGTGGCGTCTGGCTCCTGGACTCCAGCATCTGCTTGCGACAACCAGATAGAAAGGAAAGGGGGAAAAGAGGGAGAGAAGCAACCGTGAGTACTCATCCAAAGTACTCGCAAGCAAGGAGCTACACTACATATGCATGGGTATATGTGTAAAGGGGCATATCAGTGGACTGAACTGCAGAATGCCAGAATAAAAGGGGGATAGCTAGTCCTGTCGAAGACTATGCTTCTGGTCATCTCCATCTTGCAGCATGTAGAAGAGAGTAGATTGAAGTCCTCCAAGTAGCATCGCATAGCATAATCCTACCCGGCGATCCCCTCCTCGTCGCCCTGTTAGAGAGCGATCACCGGGTTGTATCTGGCACTTGGAAGGGTGTATTTTATTCAGTATCCAGTTCTAGTTGTCATAAGGTCAAGGTACAACTCCGGGTCGTCCTTTTACCGAGGGACGCGGCTATTCGAATAGATAAACTTCCCTACAGGGGTGCACCACATAACCCAACACGCTCGATCCCATTTGGCCGGACACACTTTTCTGGGTCATGCCCGGCCTCGTAAGATCAACACGTCGCAGCCCCACCTAGGCTCAACAGAGAGGTCAGCACGCCGGTCTAAACCTATGCGCGCAGGGGTCTGGGCCCATCGCCCTATGCACACCTGCACGTTGCGTACGCGGCCGGAAGCAGACCTAGCCTCCTTAATACAAGCGCGAGCTTACAGTCCAATGCGGCGCGCGCCACTCAGTCGCTGACGTCAAAAGAGCTTCGGCTGATACCACGACGTCGGGATACCCATAACTACTCCCGCGTAGATGGTTAGTGCGTATAGACCAAATGGCCAGACTCAGATCAAATACCAAGATATCGTTAAGCGTGTTAAGTATCTGCGAACGCCGACCAGGGCCAGGCCCACCTCTCTCCTAGGTGGTCTCAACCTGCCCTGTCGCTCCGCCACAAAGTAACAGTCGGGGGCCGTCAGGAACCCAGGCCCACCTCTACCGGGGTGGAGCCACCTGTCCTTTCAGCCCCCTCATCAGAACCACTTGCGGGTACTCCTCGAGCCGACCCGACTTTAGTCACCACATGTGTCATGTATATAATGTATATAATATATACCCCTGATCACCTCCCGAAGTGATCACGGTCCAGTAGTATAGCATGGCAGACGGACAAGAGTGTAGGGCCACTGATGGAACACTAGCATCCTATACTAAGCAGTAGGATAGCAGGTAAGGGTAACAACTGTAGCAACAATGACAGGCTATGCATCAGGATAGGATATCGGAAAGCAGTAACATGCTACACTACTCTAATGTAAGCAGTATAGGGAAGAATAGGCGATATCTGGTGATCAAGGGGGGGGCTTGCCTGGTTGCTCTGGCAAGTAGGAGGGGTCGTCAACTCCGTAGTCGAACTGGGCAGCAGCAGTGTCGGTCTCGTAGTCTACCGGAGAGAAGAGGGGGAAGAAACAGTAAATACAATGCAAACATAAACATGACGATGCGTGACATGACAATGAGCAGTGCTAGGTGTGTCCTAACGCGATAGTAGGTGGTACCGGTGAAGGGGGGAACATCCGGGAAAGTATTCCTGCTATTTCGCGTTTCGGACAGACGAACCGGAGGGGGAAAGTTGCGAGTTCGATAGGTTAGGGAGGTGGGGTGGACGAACGGATTGCGTATCCGGATTCGTCTCGTCGTTCTGAGCAACTTTCATGTAGAAAACATTTTCATCCGAGTTACGGTTTAAAAGATATGAATTTTCAAAGATTATTTGAATTTCTGGAATTATCTGAATTTAGCAAAAATGAATTATGACGTCAGCATGAGGTAACGCTGACGTCAGCAGGTCAACAGGTCGGCTGACCAGTCAAACCAGACAGGTGGGTCCAGTGGGACCCACATGTCAGCCTGTGTTAGTCTAACAGTAATTTAAACTAAACTAACAGTCTAATTAGAGGGGTGGGCCCCATGTGTCAGTGAGTGTTTAATCTAACAAATTAATTTTATTTATAAAAATGTCTAATTAGCCTAATTAACAAACAGGGCCCACCTGTCAGTGCACAGTAACTGCGTTCACCAGAGTCAACGCGGTCAACTGGGGCGCCGGGGCCCCCTGGCAGCCTCACTGGGGTGGCCCCCCATAGGGCCACGTTGGCGCCAGGTCAGCACGGCGGCCGGAGCAACGCCGGCGACCAAAACGCTCGGCGGCGCGCACAGGAGGCCATCGGATTTGCGCTACGGTGGCTCAAATCGGACGCGGCTGGACTCGTTCGAACGAGAAGACGACGGCGAGGCGATCTGGGGTGGTGGCAGAGGCTGCGGTGGTCGGGAACGTCGTCGGCGAGCGGCGAGGCGCACGCCGGACTTCAGCCCTCACGCGAACTGCGGCTAGAGGGCATGGCAGGACTACTGGGGAGGCTCTACGGGGTCCTGGCGAGGCCTAGAGCACGGTGGCGAGCTCGGGTGAGCACGACATCGACGAGGACGACGGTGACGAGCTCCGTTGCGGAGTGGGCTTCGGGCGGCGATGGCAACGGCGGCTACGGAACGTGGGCGAGCTAACGGAGAGGGGGAGGAGAAGCGGGAGCTCACAGCGGAGCCGTAGGGAGTGGCAGTGAGCTCGGGGAGGGCACGAGGTAGCTGGAATCGGCGACGAACGCCGGCGATCCGAAGGTTGAAGACGAGCTCGTTCCGGTCGGAGTAGAGGCGCTCGGCTCGGTCCCGATGGCGTAGTCGATGTAGTCGACGGCCGGGAGCCGCTCGGGCACGTCGTCGGGGCAATCGGGGCACGGTGGCCGCGGGATCGAGCGTCGCGGCGGCGAGCTCTCGGGCAAGCTCGCAGCGGGAGCGATAGAGAGAGCGAGGGGGGGAAACTGGGGTAGCTAGGGTTTCCCAGGGGTATGGGGGCGGCCTTAGCCGTGCGGGGGCTCGGTGGATGGTCGCCGCGTGGCCATCCGCGGCCTGGACGAGCGCCCGGCGGCCACCGAGCTCGGATGAGCAGTAGGAGGAAGGAGGGGACTCCAGGTGGGCTGGGCCGCACCTGTAGCTATTGGGCCTAAGTGCACAGTAGAACTTAGGCCCCCTTTTATTTTCTTATTTCTGTGTTCTGTTTTTCTTTTACTGTTTTATTTTAGTTCCTCTTTTATTTTTATTTCTTTGTTTTACAAAAATCACCACTAGTGCCTAAATTTGTATTTATCAACAAACTACTGTGAGATTAATCCTTAACCCATAATAAAATAGTTTTAGCATTTTATAAATTCAATAGGCATTTGTTTAATTGATTTCACTATTGTTTTAATTGTTTTAGAGCCTTTAAACATTTTATCAAAGCTTGGTTCCTCCACCATAATTACTTACGATTTATTTGACACAACCCGAACATTTTAGTTTTGATATTTGAAATTTTTACTGTTTGCCTATATTTTATAGTTTAACTTGAATCGTTTTTGAACTAACTCGAGTTTATCACAGTAACCGAGGTGACGTGGCTCCATCAGCAGAGGTTTACTGTAGCTTGATTATCCGGGCGTCACAATTCTCCTCCACTACAAGAAATCTTGTCCCGAGATTTAAGAGGGAAGTAAAGGGGGAAGGTTCGGGTTACGAAATTCTAGGGAGTGTTCTTGGTCTTGGTTGTTCTTCTCGAAGAGGTTGATCCATTACATTGATGTCTTCATTCTGCTATTTCAGGTCATCATGATAAAGTTGTCGTCCTTTCTTCGGGAACTCCATCGTACTTACGACAGAGTAAGTGGGTATTCCAGAAGAACGGACCTCTGCAAGGTTTACTATCTGGTCAATATCATCGGGGAAGGTGGCGGAAAGTAACTCTCGATCTAAAACTTAAGAAAAGCCGAGAGCAAGTAAGGAAGTACCATGAGAAGTTTCAAACGGGTAGGCAATCGTTCGAAGCCTGAAACAAAGTGTGAAAGGGGTTCAAAGCAATCGGAATAAGTATTATGTCTGAGGCCAGTATAGATCAGTAAGACGATGGTCCGTGAATTACATACGAGGCCACGCGCGATGAATAAATTTGGGAACAGGGGGTGCACAGGAGAGTCAGGTTTCGATCCTGTGGAACTGTGGGTTATGGGCCCACCATGTGGGTTAAAAGTAGGAAGGGCGGTGACATCTTGCACGATCATGATAACAAGGCATGTCAGAGGGTAGCCTGTCAGTTATATGTCAGCAACATCGTCGGTACCAAGGGCGAGGGACGAAGAGAACCATTTTCCTGCTCGTTGAAACGAGGCGGACCATTAGGCAAAGTTCTCGTCCATCGGTGGTTACCGAAATGTCACCAACAATAATAACAGGGTCTTACTGACAGAGTTGTACACCGAGGTGTTTACATAAGCAGGAGAATATTACTGCTTAGATCATATAGATCACCAGAAAGGTTAAACCAAACAATGGAAAGGAAAATATGATTATCAGATTAAACAGAAGAATGGAAAGGAAAATGTGTTTAAACACATATTTCAAGGTTATATCCTTCCCAAGGACAAGCTGAGCATGATATTCATGACAGGATATAATGTAGAAAACTCTTTAGGTAGGGGAGAGAAATTTCATGACATTACCCATACAACGGTGTTTGGATAATTGAGTAGGAAACATTTAGCATTGGGCTTCAAATGTTCCTGTTGAAAATCGGAGTACCATAGACATGCTTCGAGATAGCATTGACATGGTCAACAGGTCAAGATCAGACTTTGGAAACAAAAAGGATCCATCAGGAACAACTTATAGAATAAGTCTTACAATTTCCTCATGGAAGAATAGCTAACCTTGCTAAAAGGGAAAACTTATAACAATAGGTCCTCCCGCCAGGTGTGCTGGGTATCATCACCTTACCGGGTCATAAATAGGCCAATGTTATAACTCTTGGAAATATGTTCCAACCATCATATCTGACCGAGATTCAGATCTGATTGGTGTCAGGATAACTCTGACTCAGGATGCCTGAGAAGAAAGGTGCAACACAAATTGTCGAAACGACATCGGAGATTCTCGGGAGATGAACTATGGAAGCGAGTTCCGGACAAGGGTTCATCATTACATCAAGGAGAGGTGAGGAGGTGACTGATTGACTCAGCGGCAATCCATTGAGATTTCCAAAAGATGGATTTCCATCACTATGTGAACAAGGAGATAACATTAGCTAGATCGAATGACTTAATGATGTATGCTCGAGGAAAACATACACAGTTAAACATTGGTTGAAATGTGCACCCGAAATATGGGCTAGGTAGCACAATCAATGTCCGAATGATGATTCATTAAGCCATAGACGTAGAATGAAACTATAGACCAATAACTTCAAAGCAATAGGGTTGCTAGAAGTTTAGAATTTACACATCACAGACCATTGGTCGGTATTCCTTTTAGAAACAACACGGGGACCAAGAAAGAATGGTGATGGGGAGAAGTATCACTGTACCAAGATGTCATACGAGGTGGTGAAATTCTTACGACATACTTGACATAAAAGATGGTAATACTCCAAGGTAGAACATATCATAAGCTAGATAGCAAGGAAATCAAGGTACAACACAAAACACGAACAAGTTTGTGTTGAATGGAAGGCGATAAAATGGTCGATGATAAAACAAATCATCGAGGGCAAGGATGGTATTTCTCATCCAGAATTCGATAGATATCTTGGAAGAGCTCAGAATGTTGATGATGTTCACGACACATTTGTAGCGAGAATTTATGAAGAGGTAATCGATCGGCGATGACATCAAGTCAAAGGAACGATGAAGCGAAAAGTTATTGGAACCAGGGGTACGACACAAACTCAAAATCAAGCTTGCTGTTCAAGGTGAAATGATATGACGAGGAAAATCGACGTAAGCTTAGCTCAGCGTCGAAGGTGGTGCTCCGGGAATAAAGACCAGGTAGCACAGTTAAAATCGGCACGATAATAACATAGCCGAGCAGGCTAGGGATGACGTGATCGAGTACGAACTCGTAAACAAAGGAGATTATTAAGAGTTGTTTAATCATGATGCGGACTCGATTCAGTTATCGATGTCCTTGAGTGTTTAATAACTCGGAGCCCGTGAAAAATTGGAATCCATGAGAATGTAATACTTGATGGAGAACTCATAAGAAGTTATGCAGTTCCGTGATAATCTCGAGATACCAGGGGGTAATACTCGACGACAAACCAAAGTAGAGGTTGGACTGGGGTATTGCTCTTACAGAAGACAAGTGCTTAAAGTTGTACGAGAAATGGTATTTAAAGGAGAACATGGTCGGAACGACGTCCACGGATACCAGATGAACTTATTACAAGGGGACAATTATTTTAAGAGAAGCTTCCATGATAAGGTATACATCGTGTCCATGGGCATGAACACAAAGTTCAAGGTCGACTCCCACTTCTTCAATGCATAACCTTTCATTCACTTCTCGCGTTTGATGAAGTTGCAGTATGGAAAAATTTTATCTGGCAAAATACCAGAAGAGTATGACTCATGAAAACTTTTGAGTTCACACGTATTATGAAAGGCATAGGTTCAACCCATCAAGGCATCTTAGGAACATATACCACAAACTTCGGAGTAAATATTACAAGCTCGAAAGAAGAGCATTGTTCAAAATCAGATGATACAATTTACCAAAGGCATTATATACCCATGGAAAGGCTCACAAGGTTATTCAATAGGAAGGACACTGTCGGATAAAATCCAACAAAGGAACCGATGGTCCACAAGGGATCTGATGTGAGCATCGGTACTCAACCAGAGGAAGAAGAATGCCAGGAGATCTGATTATAGAAACAACCGACTAACTCAAAGTTCAAATGCAAAAGAATTATGATTTCCAACTCAGGGGGGTCAGAAGCAACGCTCTGATCAAGGATGGATAAGTTGAGTAGGCTTAGGGGTACAATCGATGGCAATTTGATAGGTCGAGATCCAGCTCACGTTTAAAATGACGTCTGAGCCGGAAGAATGAATTCTAGGATATGATTGAGGATTGCGAGCATTCGCAACAAATTGAATCAACGGACTCAAAATGATAATGACAAGAGATGCCAATAAGATTACGAGACTTATGGGATTAACCATAATGCAAGCAAACAAGAATTTCGAGAGCAATAGGCTCCTGAGGATTTTCGGAAGATCGAATAGTATTTTGAAGACTATTGTGGAATACTTGAATCAACTGGGGATGACCGGATACTCGGTAAGTGCGAGAATTATCCGTAGGGGTATTCAGGTGACAAAGAACAGCAAGGCAGTAAGCTCAAAGGATTCTCGGAACAACAGAGAGAATTTCGGGGTATCTTGTAATAACAAGATCAACTAGGAAACATTGTATGAATGGCGAGTATACGTGGTTATCCATAGGAGTTTATCGATGAAAGGGAATTGCAAAAGCAATGAACACAAGTTCTCAGGTTATCAGCGGAGAGTATCTTCAGGGTCTTCACGTGCAGCAGACGATCATCAGTAATAAGGGGCTCTCCGGGTGAAAGTGATAACGAGATCCTAATGTTAGATTTAGTAAAATTCACTTAACCTGAATAGAAGAGAGATCAGAGTCCTAGAGTATAGACAAGGAGTAAAAGATCCTAATACCACCCAATGGCGACGTGGGCCCGTAAGACACACAGCCATGTTAGTAAAAGTTTTTGCAATGTCTAGACTCGACTTCGGCCAAGGAGTTGGAAAGGGGGATTCCTACAGGCAGTCGGCTCTGATACCAACTTGTGACGCCCCCAATTTGACCGTACACTAATCATGCACGCAAATGTGTACGATCAAGATCAGGGACTCACGGGAAGATATCACAACACAACTCTAAAACATAAATAAGTCATACAAGCATCATAATACAAGCCATGGGCCTCGAGGGCTCGAATACAAGTGCTCGATCACAGACGAGTCAGCGGAAGCAACAAAATCTGAGTACAGACATAAGTTAAACAAGTTGCCTTAAGAAGGCTAGCACAAACTGGGATACAGATCGAACGAGGCACAGGCCTCCTGCCTGGGATCCTCCTAACTACTCCTTGTCGTCGTCAGCGGCCTGCACGTAGTAGTAGGCACCGCCAGTGTGGTAGGAGTCGTCGTCGACGGTGGCGTCTGGCTCCTGGACTCCAGCATCTGCTTGCGACAACCAGATAGAAAGGAAAGGGGGAAAAGAGGGAGAGAAGCAACCGTGAGTACTCATCCAAAGTACTCGCAAGCAAGGAGCTACACTACATATGCATGGGTATATGTGTAAAGGGGCATATCAGTGGACTGAACTGCAGAATGCCAGAATAAAAGGGGGATAGCTAGTCCTGTCGAAGACTATGCTTCTGGTCATCTCCATCTTGCAGCATGTAGAAGAGAGTAGATTGAAGTCCTCCAAGTAGCATCGCATAGCATAATCCTACCCGGCGATCCCCTCCTCGTCGCCCTGTTAGAGAGCGATCACCGGGTTGTATCTGGCACTTGGAAGGGTGTATTTTATTCAGTATCCAGTTCTAGTTGTCATAAGGTCAAGGTACAACTCCGGGTCGTCCTTTTACCGAGGGACACGGCTATTCGAATAGATAAACTTCCCTACAGGGGTGCACCACATAACCCAACACGCTCGATCCCATTTGGCCGGACACACTTTTCTGGGTCATGCCCGGCCTCGTAAGATCAACACGTCGCAGCCCCACCTAGGCTCAACAAAGAGGTCAGCACGCCGGTCTAAACCTATGCGCGCAGGGGTCTGGGCCCATCGCCCTATGCACACCTGCACGTTGCGTACGCGGCCGGAAGCAGACCTAGCCCCCTTAATACAAGCGCGAGCTTACGGTCCAATGCGGCGCGCGCCACTCAGTCGCTGACGTCAAAAGAGCTTCGGCTGATACCACGACGTCGGGATACCCATAACTACTCCCGCGTAGATGGTTAGTGCGTATAGACCAAATGGCCAGACTCAGATCAAATACCAAGATATCGTTAAGCGTGTTAAGTATCTGCGAACGCCGACCAGGGCCAGGCCCACCTCTCTCCTAGGTGGTCTCAACCTGCCCTGTCGCTCCGCCACAAAGTAACAGTCGGGGGCCGTCAGGAACCCAGGCCCACCTCTACCGGGGTGGAGCCACCTGTCCTTTCAGCCCCCTCATCAGAACCACTTGCGGGTACTCCTCGAGCCGACCCGACTTTAGTCACCACATGTGTCATGTATATAATGTATATAATATATACCCCTGATCACCTCCTGAAGTGATCACGGTCCAGTAGTATAGCATGGCAGACGGACAAGAGTGTAGGGCCACTGATGGAACACTAGCATCCTATACTAAGCAGTAGGATAGCAGGTAAGGGTAACAACTGTAGCAACAATGACAGGCTATGCATCAGGATAGGATATCGGAAAGCAGTAACATGCTACACTACTCTAATGTAAGCAGTATAGAGAAGAATAGGCGATATCTGGTGATCAAGGGGGGGGCTTGCCTGGTTGCTCTGGCAAGTAGGAGGGGTCGTCAACTCCGTAGTCGAACTGGGCAGCAGCAGTGTCGGTCTCGTAGTCTACCGGAGAGAAGAGGGGGAAGAAACAGTAAATACAATGCAAACATAAACATGACGATGCGTGACATGACAATGAGCAGTGCTAGGTGTGTCCTAACGCGACATTAGGTGGTACCGGTGAAGGGGGGGAACATCCGGGAAAGTATTCCCGCTGTTTCGCGTTTCGGACAGACGGACCGGAGGGGGAAAGTTGCGAGTTTGATAGGTTAGGGAGGTGGGGTGGACGAACGGACTGCGTATCCGGATTCGTCTCGTCGTTCTGAGCAACTTTCATGTAGAAAACATTTTCATCCGAGTTACGGTTTAAAAGATATGAATTTTCAAAGATTATTTGAATTTCTGGAATTATCTGAATTTAGCAAAAATGAATTATGACGTCAGCATGAGGTAACGCTGACGTCAGCAGGTCAACAGGTCGGCTGACCAGTCAAACCAGACAGGTGGGTCCAGTGGGACCCACATGTCAGCCTGTGTTAGTCTAACAGTAATTTAAACTAAACTAACAGTCTAATTAGAGGGGTGGGCCCCATGTGTCAGTGAGTGTTTAATCTAACAAATTAATTTTATTTATAAAAATGTCTAATTAGCCTAATTAACAGACGGGGCCCACCTGTCAGTGCACAGTAACTGCGTTGACCAGAGTCAACGCGGTCAACTGGGGCGCCGGGGCCCCCTGGCAGCCTCACTGGGGTGGCCCCCCATAGGGCCACGTTGGCGCCAGGTCAGCACGGCGGCCGGAGCAACGCCGGCGACCAAAACGCACGGCGGCGCGCACGGGAGGCCATCGGATTTGCGCTACGGTGGCTCAAATCGGACGCGGCTGGACTCGTTCGAACGAGAAGACGACGGCGAGGCGATCTGGGGTGGTGGCAGAGGCTGCGGTGGTCGGGAACGTCGTCGGCGAGCGGCGAGGCGGACGCCGGACTTCGGCCCTCGCGCGAACTGCGGCTAGAGGGCACGGCAGGACTACTGGGGAGGCTCTACGGGGTCCTAGCGAGGCCTAGAGCACGGTGGCGAGCTCGGGTGAGCACGACATCGACGAGGACGACGGTGACGAGCTCCGTTGTGGAGTGGGCTTCGGGCGGCGATGGCAACGGCGGCTACGGAACGTGGGCGAGCTAACGGAGAGGGGGAGGAGAAGCGGGAGCTCACAGCGGAGCCGTAGGGAGTGGCAGTGAGCTCGGGGAGGGCACGAGGTAGCCGGAATCGGCGACGAACGCCGGCGATCCGAAGGTTGAAGACGAGCTCGTTCCGGTCGGAGTAGAGGCGCTCGGCTCGGTCCCGATGGCGTAGTCGACGTAGTCGACGGCGGGGAGCCGTTCGGGCACGTCGTCGGGGCAATCGGGGCACGGTTGCCGCGGGATCGAGCGTCGCGGCGGCGAGCTCTCGGGCAAGCTCGCGGTGGGAGCGATAGAGAGAGCGAGGGGGGGAAATTGGGGTAGCTAGGGTTTCCCGGGGTACGGGGGCGGTCTTAGCCGTGCGGGGGCTCGGTGGATGGTCGCCGCGTGGCCATCCGCGGCCTGGACGAGCGCCCGGCGGCCACCGAGCTCGGATGAGCAGTAGGAGGAAGGAGGGGACTCCAGGTGGGCTGGGCCGCACCTGTAGCTAGTGGGCCTAAGTGCACAGTAGAACTTAGGCCCCCTTTTATTTTCTTATTTCTGTGTTCTGTTTTTCTTTTACTGTTTTATTTTAGTTCCTCTTTTATTTTTATTTCTTTGTTTTACAAAAATCACCACTAGTGCCTAAATTTGTATTTATCAACAAACTACTGTGAGATTAATCCTTAACCCATAATAAAATAGTTTTAGCATTTTATAAATTCAATAGGCATTTGTTTAATTGATTTCACTATTGTTTTAATTGTTTTAGAGCCTTTAAACATTTTATCAAAGCTTGGTTCCTCCACCATAATTACTTATGATTTATTTGACACAACCCGAACATTTTTGTTTTGATATTTGAAATTTTTACTGTTTGCCTATATTTTATAGTTTAACTTGAATCGTTTTTGAACTAACTCGAGTTTATCACAGTAACCGAGGTGACGTGGCTCCATCAGCAGAGGTTTACTGTAGCTTGATTATCCGGGCGTCACACATATCCAACGGTAAATACTTGGAGGAAGACAAACTATATTGAGGCCCAAAGATTGCAAAAGAATAATTTGCCACAAAGACATAACAAAGAGAGAAACAAGCAATCAATCTATCAAAAGATACCAATTGAAGCAAGCTATCAAAAGATACCAATTGAAGCAAGCTATCAAAAGATACCAATTGAACCAACTAGACCAATGATCCTACGTGCCACATGAATAAAAGATATTATGATATGAGCAAAGGAGTGTTCTAGAGAAACTAGAGAAACTCCCCATGATTTGTGCACAATTTAGTTTTGTAATTGGATACACCAAGCACAAAATAGGATCGTCACTCCCCCAAGATCAATAGAACCTCATGACAAGTGCAAGAGAGCAACGGAGTGTTCTAAAGACACTAGTGAAGCTCCCCATGACTTGTGCACTCCTTCGAATATTTGCATTAGGATACCAAGTGCACAGAATAGGATCATCACTCCTCGAAAATCAATAGAAACTCACAACAAGTGTAAGTGAGCATGTAGGAAACAAAGCCTAGCACAAGCAACAAACACATGGTTGAGCAACATGTAAAAGTGGCAACTTAAGAATAGGCTCAACCAAAATGATGTGTGTGAGTCATGGCAAAGTACTTGACAAGACTAAAATAAGGATGAGCATTAAGCATCAACATAGTCTTGGATAAATGAGATACACGGTGCATGACATGTCCTCCCCACACACACCCAACTAGCAAATGGGTTCACAAGCTCACTAAAAAGATAACAACAAAGCTTGCGACAACCCATGGTGAAGATAGAAGATGAAAGCCTCATCAAGACAAGGGATACCAATTAAGATGGAAAAATCCTCGTAAAGACAAGCATGAGGAAAATAATCTTCACCACACAAGAGTGCATCAAGATGCAACGAGATAAGACACGCACTCAAGGCAAAAGCTTTCACGGAGCCACAAGAGAAATAACATAAGAAGGACAAGGTGGACGTGAAAGAAAGGATATCATCTAGAGATGTAATTTCTCTCAAGTGTATAAGGTTCTAGGTAGACGAAATCATGATGACATATATCTACAAAGAAGGATGTACACCCGAAATAGTTACAACACGAAGGAACAAGATATCCAAAAGGAAGTCGTACATATACCAATAAGATATTTGCTTGGAAGCATAGCACATGGCTAGATATGGTCTTATAGTATATAAATGAATTCCTACCACACACCCATCAAAGACATCACAACTAGCAACATGAGATCATCGTTGAGATGCTTTGAGAAAGGAAACAAGTATCACAAGATGGAATGAATATCATGCCAAGATGCAACCTACACAAGGTTGAATGCAAGAAAAGAATGCATGAATAGATACTTGTTACCGAGATATCATTGGAAGGATGTGAAAGAAATCAATTGAAGGTAGTAGATAGTAGTTCATTAAGCATCCTAGCTTGACTCCAATAAGCACATGGTGACACCACCTTCCTTGTGAGTGAGCCGAGCATCCAATGCATCTCCAATTGTTCCTAGAACAACAACACAAACAAAATGGTACCCAAACTCATTGGGACCAAAGAGTTAGAAACACCAATATACATAGGACAAACTCCACATAAATATGTGCATATAGATAAGGAAATGAATTTCATGCACATCTCATCCAATTTGAGACTTGGTGGAGTTTCCCCTATATATTGGGTCAAAGAAGGAAAGCATGCCAAAGAAACTACATGAAGTTAATATGCATGCTCAATACTTTCAAGAACCGATACCAATTGACAAAGAAATACCAAGTGAAGAAGAGATACCAAATGAATAAATCAACACTTGGAGGATATCAAATGAAAGATACATCAAGGAATGAGATATCCAATGATACACGCAAAAAGAAAGATGTCAAACTCCCAAAAGAGAGAATGGTTCCAAACAAACCAAGTGCTCTACAAAGTTTCATGATGGCACAAAGTACCAAAAAGAAACGGTTTGCATTCCACCAACACACACTTGATAAGGATCAGAAGGTGAGCGTTCTAAGAAAAATAGGATAGATCCCCCAAGCATTGTGCATTATAGAGAATTTGCATTTGAATACAAAAAGCACAAGATGGGATCACCACTTTCACTATATATATACAAACACTAGACAAGCTCAAGGAAATAACAAGATCCACAAGTGGTATGGAATACAATGGGAGTTGACACAATCCTAGGCACGAGATAAGGTAAATAAAAGCAAAGGCCAATGTAAAGATGATCAATAATTTCTACCACACATAAGTGAGTACCAATTGTCATGAGACAAGAAGTATTTGGAAATAATTCCCATTGGTAGATAGCAAGGATATCCAACATCATCTTCACACTAAACACAAGCAAATTGCAACTTGTAGAGCTAACATGCCACCTAGGAACAATATAATCTACAATATCAACACTAGGTGACAATATCTCAAATGTACAAATTTTCTAGGCTAGTAATATACATAGCATATTACTCCCCCATAATGTGATACCAATTAAAGAAAACTTAACAAGAGGCAATAAGAGGATCCAACAAGAGATAATTAATGGACTATTTAGAATTTGAATTTCTCATGAGAAGACATACCACATAGTGACTAGATAAGCTTGCAATATCAATACTAGGTGGTATTCCTCATGTACACACATTTATGGGACCATGAGGTGCACAAAGCACATCACTCCCCAAAATGGGATGTTCCATTAATCTCTCACAAGAGCCAACTAACATACAAACAAGATGCGCAAAGGCTCAACGCACTACACACACGTACATGATGTGCAAACCAACACACACATACTTGATTACTCAAGATAAGCAAATTGGAGGCACATCATATACAACCACATGCAAGGAACAAAACCAAAACATGCAAAGGGGCAAGTAACTTTCAATGTAAACAATTTAAGTACAAGTTACCGCAAGGAGGCACATTGGATATAAGATAGAAACTTGATAACCCAATTGACTTGGCTTGAGACAATATGAATGATGAAGATCCCTTAATTCTTCATGATGTAGCCAAGTCTCCAATGCCCTCCATCAACACCTATTGATCAAGTTTGAGCTAGTTGGTCCCCAACCAAGTTGGGTCCTAAGAGGTTAGTCACAATAGGCTTGGCTACCCAAATGGTTCTTTTCTTGACACCACTTTGAGTACCAACAACTTTGGCAAACACATTGCCAACCTTATCCTTCCCAACAGAATATATATCATCAATAATAATTGGGTTGGATAAGTTACCACTAGTGCATGAGGAAGCAAGGTGACCTTTCTCACGACATAGGTAGCAACGTCTACTCTTCACTTTCTTCTCACTTGATTTCTCAACTTGAGAAGCATTAGCTTGAGTTTTCTTGGGAAGAGGCCTTTCTTCAACCTGAGGTTGAGCACGAGAATGAACTTGTGGTCGATTCCCTTGTTGCTTGTCACTAATGGCCTTCTTCTTCAAAGAGCAAGATCTAACATGATGCCCTTCAATTTTGCACTTGAAGCAAATGATCTTGGCCGAATTCTTGACTTGTTTTTGGCCTTTCTTCTTGTTGCTCTTGGACTTCTTCTTCTTATTGGAGTTGAATCCAAGTCCACCTTTGTCATTGGAGGATTTTTGCACACTCAAGATATTGTTGAGTGTGGCCTTCCCTTCATGACACTTTTCCAAGTCTTTCTTCAGAGAAGTGACTTGGGCCTTGAGCTCTTTGATTTCATCTACATGGTTAGTCTCAACACAAGTACTAGAGGAAGTATAAGCTTCATCGTTAGAGCAACAAGGCAAGGAAAGCAATTCATCACAAGATGTACCACCATTGTGAGTAGATGAATTGCAAGGACTAGCACATGGCAATATAGCATTTTGACTAGAAGTAGTGCTAGTATCCACATGAGGCTCACTAGATGTTACCTTAGCAAGCATGGCCTCATGAGCTATATTTATCACATTATGGGATACTAGAAGATCATCATGAGAGTTTGAGAGCTTTTCATGACTTTCTTCCAATTTCCCATATTTGCTAGATAGCAACTCAAATTGAGCCCGTAGCTCAACACTACCTTCAAAATGGATGCTTCACAAGTAATAGAGTTAGTAGCACAAGCATCATCAATAAAAGCAAGAGGAGAAGGCAACTTTACAAGCTCTTTTGAATATGAAGCTTTAAGTTGAGCATGAGACTCGGTGAGTTTGATGAGCTCACCCTTGATGACCCTTGAGCCATTTTCGAGGTGCTCAAAATCCTCAAGGAGTCTAGCATGAGAAACTTCAAGCTTAGCATTTTTAGTTTCAAAAAAATTGGCCACCTCAAAAGCTCTATCATGAGATTCCTTCACTCTAGATAATTCTAGAGCAAAAGTCTCCTCAAGAGATTCCTTGGTGGTTTGTTCAAGTTCAAGAGCTTGGGAGAGGTCCGCAATCTCAATAGCATAATCACGCTCATGACCTTCCATTTTCTCAATGGTGACATCATGCTCCTCAAGACGAGATTCCAACTCATCAATATATTTCTTGCCCTTAATAGAAATAGACATGATTTCCATGAAGTTGGAACGAGCAATTTTATTCTTATGAAGAGCTTTAAAAATCATTTCCCCGTTAATTTTTAAGGAGGCAACATTATCATTCTCTTCATCACTATCAACATCATCATCATCATCATTCTTGTCATCATCAATATCATCACAAGATATATTGGGATTCAAAGTGGGAGATACCTGTGAAGCCTTAGCCATAAGGCAAAACGCAATCGATGATGATGTAGGATCCCTTGAGGCACCTTTCAAGGCCACATCTTGTTCCATGGGGTGTTGGGTTTCCTCTACATTTTTAGCACAACAATTCAAGGAAATAGATGCATTTTTATCATGGCAACAAGACATAGCAAGCATATCATCATGAGATTTAGTAAAGCAATTTCTACATGATATGCAAGGACTATCAACACAATCATGTGAAACATTTAAAGAGCTCGAAGTGTTGAAGTCCAAAGATGGAGCATTGCAATAAGATAGTGATGAGGAATCATCAATGATAAGCCCACTATCATCATTGCAATGAACACCACTACTCACCATATCATTACCTTGTGGCAATCCACATGTAGGTGAAGTAGAAGAAGTTGAGAAAGCAACACGGCCAGAGGTGGAGGGAGGACAATCATCCCCACAAATCTTGGACACTCCATATTTATCTTGAAGCTTAGTCCACAACTCATGAGCATCCCAGAACGGCATGAGTTGAAATATAACTACATTGCTCAAAGCATCGAAAAGCACATTAGAAGCTTGATCATTGAGATAAGAGTTTTTCTCATCCTCTAAAGATAATCTTTGGGGATCCTTTGGAGGAGAAAAACCCATATCTACAATTCGCTCTAAATTTGGGTCCATGACCCTAAAGAGATTAAGCATGCGAATTACCCAAACATCAAAATTTGTGCCATCGAAACTAAGAGTGTCAGAGAATCCTAATCCCCTAGTCGAAATCATTACTCTCTAGGCGGTTAAGCCTAACAAAGAGAGACGGGGCTCTAATACCAATTGAAAGATCGAGGATGTCGCCTAGAGGGGGGGGGGGTGAAAGCACAAGTGCTCCCTGGGTGATTTTGGTAATTCATGTCAACATATCTCTTGTTGGACTAATGCTTCTATCTAGTATGTTTTAGATAAGTTCAACAATGGAGTGGCATGGACTAGAGGATGTGGAACCTCTTCAAAATGTTAAGGACAAAAGATTGGCTCAAGCTCAAAGCACAAGACTCTACATTTTCTATTTTAGTGATCCAAGATCACATTGAGTCCATAGGAAAGCCAATACTATTTAGAGGGGATGAGGTGTTGCTTAATGGCTTGCTTGCTCAAAGTGCTTAGTGATATGCTCCAAAGCCCTCAACCACTTCGTCACTTCCAAATATGTCCCAAACCACAAGTCCAACTCAGCCCCACCGATTCTTTCTATCCAGAGCCACCGAGTTCAGTTGACATAGCCACTGCCAAACACCCTAATCAATTCGGTCTCACCGATGGGATCTTGGTCTCACCGAGATATGAAATCGGCCCCACCGAGATATGCAATTGGCCCCACCGAGTTTGCTTGGCCAACTCTCTGTTTTGCTTATTACCCAAATCGGTCCCACCGAGTTTGAGTAATCAGTCAAACCGAGATTTGGATTTACCCTAACCCTAGCACATCGGTCCCACCAAGTTGATCCAGTCGGAACCACCGAAATGCCTAACGGTCACATTATGAACCAAATCGGTCTGACCGAGTTCTTTGAATCGGTCCCACCGAGTTTGGTGAATTGTGTGTAACGGTTAGATTTTGTGTGGAGGCTATATATACCCCTCCACCCACTCTTCAGTCGTGGAGAGAGCCATCAGAACATGCCTACACTTCCAACATATATTTTCTGAGAGAGAACCACCTACACTTGTGTTGAGGCCAAGATATTTCATTCCAACCACATAAATATTGATCTCTAGCCTTCCCAAGTTGCTTTCCACTCAAATCTTCTTTCCACCAAATCCAATCCTATGAGAGAGAGTTGAGTGTTGGGGAGACTATCATTTGAAGCACAAGAGCAAGGAGTTCATCATCAACACACCATTTGTTACTTCTTGGAGAGTGGTGTCTCCTAGATTGGCTAGGTGTCACTTGGGAGCCTCCGTCAAGATTGTGGAGTTGAACCAAGGAGTTTGTAAGGGCAAGGAGATCGCCTACTTCGTGAAGATCTACCCTAGTGAGGCAAGTCCTTCGTGGGCGACGGCCATGGTATGATAGACAAGGTTGCTTCTTCGTGGACCCTTCGTGGGTGGAGCCCTCCGTGGACTCGCGCAACCGTTACCCTTCGTGGGTTGAAGTCTCCATAAATGTGGATGTACGATAGCACCACCTGTCGGAACCACGGATAAAAAATCTCCGTGTCTCCAAATTGCGTTTGCACACTCCAATCTCTTCTCTTTACATTCTTGCAACTTGCATGTTTTACTTTCCGCTGCTCATATACTCTTTGTATGCTTGCATGCTTGCTTGATATGTATTGTGATTGTTTAAACTTGTGCTAAAACTCCACATCAACTTAAGAGAAATTAAAAACTGCAACTTTTCTTGATTAGAGTCTATTCACCCCCCTCTAGACACCTCTTCTCGATCCTTTCAATTGGTATCAGAGCTTTGGTCTCCATTGCCTTGGTTTAAACACCTTTGGAGGAAGATGGATGTGTCTACTTTGGGGAGTCTTAGACGTAGAGTGCCTATTCTTGATGGAGAGTTTTTCTATGAGTGGAAAAATGAAATGCTTGAGATTTTCAATGAATATCATTTGAACAAGTACATTACTAGCCCGTGTGCACCTCATATTGATCCTTTGCATCCTACACCCAAAGAGGATCTTGACATGATTCGCAATCTTAGAACCATCAATCTTATCATTAGAGGATTGCCCAAAAATTTGATTGCTAATTTACCTACTCTTGATTGTGCCTATACTATATGGAGATTTCTTGAGGAACGATTTCCAGATTATTCCTTGAAAAATCTAGACGAAATCCTTCATAAATCTATCGCCTTGAGTAAGATGAATTCTAGTGATCCTAGCTTTGGTGATTGTCTATTTGAGCTTACCAATCTCATGCGTGCCAAAGGAGATGTTGGAATCATTAGCAATATCATTTCCGAAGCTATTAGAATTCATAAAGATAACCATAGGAATGATCACTTATCTAATGAATTACCCTCTCTAGGAGTTGATCAATCACAAGATGATGTCGAACATGGATACTATGATGAGGATGATGATGATAGTGAATATGATCTTGATGATGCAATGAGACACTTTGGTCTTATTGCAAATCTTCGCGGCTACATGGCTGGAGGAAAGGAATGGGTCCTTGATAGTGGATGTACTGATCATATGACCGGAGATAAAGATATGTTCCGTGAGCTTGCTGAAAACGACGACCCTCGAAAGTATGTCACCTTTGGTGATAACTCAAAGGGTAAGGTAGTTGGCCTCGGTAAGGTGGCCATCTCACATGATAGCTCCATACAAAATGTCATGCTCGTTGAATCTCTTGGGTACAATTTACTTTCAGTATCTAGACTTGTTGATTTCGGTTTCAATGTCCTATTTACTGAGGTAGATTGCCAAGTGTTTCGTAGAGACAATCGTAAAATGGTCTTTACCAGTATACGTAGAGGTGATCTTTACATTGTTGATTTCACTAAAAAGGCTCAACCTAGAACTTGCTTAATTGCTAAATCTTCTAAAGGTTGTTTGTGGCATAGAAGACTAGGTCATGTGGGCATGCGAAATCTTGATAAGCTTATTAAAGGTGATCATATCCTTGGAGTAAAAGATGTCATATTTGACAAGGATGGACTTTGTAGTGCTTGTCAGGCAGGAAAACAGGTTGGAGGGAGTCATCGCGCGAAGAACATCATGACCACGAGAAGACCACTCGAGCTACTTCACATGGATCTCTTTGGTCCCAATGCCTACAAAAGTCTCGGTGGTAACTCATTTGGTCTAGTCATAGTTGATGATTTTTCAAGATTTACATGGGTGTTCTTTCTTGATGACAAATCGCAGGTCCAAAAGATCTTCAAAAACTTCGCTAGGAAGGCCCAAAATCAATTTGACGTGAAGATCAAGAAGGTTCGGAGCGACAACGGGACGGAGTTCAAGAACGCAAATGTGGATACCTTTCTTGACGAAGAGGGGATTCCACACGAGTTCTCGGCTACGTACACACCTCAACAAAATGGAGTTGTTGAGAGGAAGAACCGGACTCTTATTGAGATGGCAAGAACGATGCTTGATGAGTACAAGACTCCAAAACACTTTTGGGCGGAAGCGGTTGAGACAGCTTGTCATGCAACAAATCGCTTGTATCTTCACAAGCTACTCGGCAAGACGGCATACGAGCTCCTCACCGGTAAC
This sequence comes from Aegilops tauschii subsp. strangulata, assembly GCF_002575655.3. Taxonomy (NCBI): domain Eukaryota; kingdom Viridiplantae; phylum Streptophyta; class Magnoliopsida; order Poales; family Poaceae; genus Aegilops; species Aegilops tauschii. Next base: position 551,997,202 of record NC_053041.3, on the reverse strand, counting down.
AAACCCCAAGTTGGATACTTTCGAGTGTTCGGCTCAAAGTGCTACATTCTTGATAAGCATCGTCGTTCTAAATTTGCTCCTAAATCTCATGACAGTTTCCTACTTGGTTATGGCTCAAACTCTCACACTTACCGTGTCTACAACAATTTCACTCGAATGGTTGAAGAGACAGTAGATGTGAAGTTTGATGAATCTAACGGCTCGCAAGTAGAGCAATTGCCAATTGATGTAGGAGACAAAGACCCTTCGGAAGCAATCCAAGACTTGTCTATTGGCAAGATTCGTCCAACGGAGGTGAAGGAGAGTACCTCGTCCGTCCAAGTGGAAGCTTCTACCTCACGACAAGGTGAACCAAGAATTGATACGGAAGCATCCACAAGTGGGACATACCAAGACGAAGAAAACGAGGAAGTACGCCAAGATGAACATCAACAACCTCCTTCTCCACCATGACAAGAGAATGACAACGTCAACAATGAAGAAGGCCAAGAAGAAGAACACGATGAAGAGGATGTTCCACCCCAAGCCAAGCCAAAGCTCCCACGAGTTCGAGCAAGAATCGCCAAAGATCATCCCGTCGAGCAAATCTACGATGATATCCAAACCGGGAGAATCACTCGCTCTAAAACTCGATTGGCAAATTTTTGTGAACATTATTTATTCATCTCTAGCATTGAACCTATGAAGGTTGAAGAAGCATTGGAAGATCCGGATTGGATAAATGCAATGCATGAAGAGCCACACAACTTTTAGAGAAATCAAGTGTGGACACTGGTCGAGAAGCCCGACAACAACCACAACATCATTGGTACCAAATGGGTGTTTCGCAACAAGCAATATGAAGATGGTCAATTCGTGCGCAACAAAGCATGCCTAGTCGCCCAAGGCTACACTCAAGTCGAAGGTATGGACTATGGTGAGACATATGCTCCCGTTGCTAGACTTGAGTCCATTCGCATCTTACTTGCTTATGCTAATCACCATGATATCACCTTGTACCAAATGGACATTAAAAGTGCTTTTCTAAATGGTGAAATTGAGGAGGAAGTTTATGTTAAGCAACCTCCCGGCTTTGTCAATCCTAAGAAACCTAATCATGTTTACAAACTTCACAAAGCCCTTTATGGTCTTAAACAAGCTCCTAGAGCGTGGTATAAATGCTTGACCAAGTTCCTTATTGAAAAAGGCTTTGAAATTGGTAAAATTGATTATACTCTTTTTACTAAAAGGGTTAATGGAGAACTATTTGTGTGCCAAATTTATGTTGATGATATTATATTTGGTTCGACTAACCCTCATTTTAGTGAGAAGTTTGGAAAGCTAATGTCGGAGAAGTTTGAGATGTCTATGATGAGTGAACTCAAATTCTTTCTTGGTTTGCAAATCAAGCAAACTAAGGAAGGTAGCTTTGTTTCTCAAACAAAGTACACCAAGGACTTATTCAAGAAGTTCAATATGCAAGAATGCAAAGGTATGTCTACACCCATGCCTACTAGTGGACATCTTGACTTGACTAAGGACGGTGAACCGGTTGATCAAAAAGTTTACCGCTCTATGATTGGTTCATTGTTATATCTATGTGCATCCCGTCCTAACATTATGCTAAGTGTGTGCATGTGTGCACGATATCAAGCGGCCCCTAAAGAGTGTCATCTTAAGGCTGTGAAAAGGATAGTGAGATACTTAATATACACACCAAATTTTGGCATTTGGTATCCTAAGAGGTCTTCTTTCGATCTTGTTGGTTACTCCGATTCGGACTATGCCGGAGACAAGGTTGATAGAAAGTCCACTTCGGGTACCTGTCAATTTCTTGGTAGATCTCTTGTGTCTTGGTCCTCCAAGAAACAAAACTCGGTATCCTTATCCACTGCCGAAGCGGAATACATTGCCGCTGGATCATGTTGTGCTCAATTACTTTGGATGACCCAAATTCTTAAAGATTATGGGATATATGTGAAACATGTTCCGTTACTTTGTGACAATGAAAGTGCTATCAAGATTGCTCACAATCCCGTGCAACATTCTCGAACTAAGCATATTGAAGTTCGTCATCATTTCATTCGAGATCATGTTGCCAAAGGGGACATTGATCTTAAGCATGTTCGCACCGATAAGCAATTAGCGGATATATTTACCAAACCGCTTGATGAGAAAGTCTTTTGCCGTCTGAGAGGTGAATTGAACATCATTGATGCTTCAAACTTGGAGTATGAACTCCACTTCGATACATGCAAGGCGTGAGCCTTTGACTAATCCTTGATATTTATTTCATGATGCTATCTATATGTCATGGATATTTTTGCACCCTTGCATGCTATCTAACCCTTGTAGGTACTTGGATGAATCTAAGTCCATGAGATTGCAACTCACTCACATCTTGAGCAATCTCTACATCATCAAGTCTCTACACAATGGTGGATGAAGACAAGGAACCACGAAACCCTTCAAACATATCCTTTGACAAATTCTACATTAAGATTTATGATTGTCATTTTGGATACACAAGTGCTCTTCCTTGCAAGACTAACCCATGTAGGTAGATGAACTCAAATTCCAAGTGGTGCTCCCAACTCTTGATGAGCTACATCAACCTTGAGCAACCCACACAAGTTCAACTACATGATCAAGATCAACACCACCACCCGAGGTATGTTATTCCATCTTAGAGAAGCTTTACTCCAGGACATGGGTCAAAGCAACTCAACAGGATGTGAATACATCAAGATGCTTAAACGAAAAATGGTAACCCCATTTTGAGCTTAACGATGAGTATGACCTATGATCAAGTGTTCTCACTTGACCCCTAAGTCAATATACTCTAACATAGGTGACTTTGTCGCCGACCAATTCTAGATGAAGTTCTCTTGTGTTTCCTCTTGCATTTGTCTCATGCATATGTGTTTCCCCTTTCAAAAAAACTTCATCTAGATCTTTTCATTTCTTTTTGTTCTGCATTTTCTGCATCCAATTCTTTGCAAATCTTTTAGCAAATTCCTTGCAAATCCTTGTGAGATCTTAAGTGCCTAGTGAGCTGAGGTGACAAGTGTTTTCTCTGTGATGGACTCGGTCACAACGGTTTGTTTCTTTCGGTCCAACCGAATTCTCTCGATGCCACCAAAGCACACAACTCGGTGCTACCGATTTCACTATAGGAAAGACAAATTGCCACTTATTCCTGCAGTCTTTTTGCTCCAACTCCACTCAATGATTCTTGTCCTCTACCAGCATCACATTCAACTTGCTTTGTGACTCAAGGACCAAACCCTTCTGCAATAAAACAAAAATCCAGAAGAGCCCTTCTTGGAAATTGATGTCAAAGGGGGAGAGTGGGATCACATCAAAGCTCTATGCTTAATCATTTCTATAGGGGGAGAGGATACTCAGGGGGAGTGTGTAAGAAACCCCAGATGCTTGGTGTTCAAGAGGAGAGAAGTTACATGTCTTTAAGAGGGGAAAGACATGTTCATATTTGATCATATTTGATTGCTTGCATTAGCTCTGTTGTCTTTTCTTTTGCTCTGATTTTCTGTTCCCTATCTTCTCCCAGTATCCCATGTTAGATTCAGGGGGAGCAAGACATCTAAGGGAAGGAAATCCTTGAATTGATTGCACATCTTTACCTTTGGGGACATGTCTATATTCAATGGAGTACTCAGTACTCACTCTCTACATGTCATCCCAGTCTTGGTACTTTTGTGGTTCTTTTGTTTGCTCTGGCTAGTAGATGTATCTGTGTTATCTAACCTTGTTTACTCAGGTTCATTCCCTTCTAAGACAACTCAAGACCACAAGGTAAGTATATGCATCACAGTCATGTGCATGAGGATTTCTTGCTGATGTACATATTGCTTGCAAGAAGGACTCATGAGCATGAAGGCACATATTCACATCATTTGCTTTGATGCATATAACCAAGATACATGTAACACATTGCTTACTCTGTCATGCTTATGCATTCACATGCTCCTATGTTCCATATTTACATGAGTGCATACAAATAGGGGGAGCCCATGCATGTTACATGTCTTTCCAAAGCTTTACTTGTTGCTCTCTATATCTTTATCTAAAGCTTTGATGTATGTTGTCATCAATTACCAAAAAGGGGGAGATTGAAAGCAAGTGCTCCCTGGGTGATTTTGGTAATTAATGTCAACATATCTCTTATTGGATTAATGCTTCTATCTAGTATGTTTCAGATAAGTTCAACAATGGAGTGGCATGGACTAGAGGACGTGGAACCTCTTCAAAATGCTAAGGACAAAAGATTGGCTCAAGCTCAAAGCACAAGACTCTACATTTTCTATTTTAGTGATCCAAGATCACATTGAGTCCATAGGAAAGCCAATACTATTTAGAGGGGATGAGGCGTTGCTTAATGGCTTGCTTTCTCAAAGTGCTTAGTGATATGCTCCAAAGCCCTCAACCACTTCGTCACTTCCAAATATGTCCCAAACCACAAGTCCAACTCAGCCCCACCGATTCTTTCTATCCGGAGCCACCGAGTTCAGTTGACATAGCCACTGCCAGAAACCCTAATCAATTCGGTCTCACCGATGGGATCTCGGTCTCACCGAGATGGGCTTGCAAACTCTCTGTTGCCCGTTGCAATAATGTCGGTCCCACCGAGATATGCAATCGGCCCCACCGAGTTTGCTTGGCCAACTCTCTGTTTCGCTTATTACCCAAATTGGTCCCACCGAGTTTGAGTAATCGGTCAAAATAAGATTTGGATTTACCCTAACCCTAGCACATCGGTCCCACCGAGTTGATCCAGTCGGTCCCACCGAAATGCCTAACGGTCACATTATGAACCAAATTGGTCTGGCCGAGTTCTTTGAATCGGTCCCACCGAGTTTGGTGAATTGTGTGTAACGGTTAGATTTTGTGTGGAGGCTATATATACCCCTCCACCCACTCTTCATTCGTGGAGAGAGCCATCAGAACATGCCTACACTTCCAACATATATTTTCTGAGAGAGAACAACCTACACTTGTGTTGAGGTCAAGATATTCCATTCCAACCACATAAATCTTGATCTCTAGCCTTCCCAAGTTGCTTTCCACTCAAATCTTCTTTCCACCAAATCCAATCCTATGAGAGAGAGTTGAGTGTTGGGGAGACTATCATTTGAAGCACAAGAGCAAGGAGTTCATCATCAACACACCATTTGTTACTTCTTAGAGAGTGGTGTCTCCTAGATTGGCTAGGTGTCACTTGGGAGCCTCCGTCAAGATTGTGGAGTTGAACCAAGGAGTTTGTAAGGGCAAGGAGATCGCCTACTTCGTGAAGATCTACCCTAGTGAGGCAAGTCCTTCGTGGGCGACGGCCATGGTGGGATAGACAAGGTTGCTTCTTCGTGGACCCTTCGTGGGTGGAGCCCTCCGTGGACTCTCGCAACCGTTACCCTTCGTGGGTTGAAGTCTCCATCAACGTGGATGTACGATAGCACCACCTATCGGAACCACGGATAAAAAATCTCCGTGTCTCCAAATTGCGTTTGCACACTCCAATCTCTTCTCTTTACATTCTTGCAACTTGCATGCTTTACTTTCCGCTGCTCATATACTCTTTGTATGCTTGTATGCTTGCTTGATATGTATTGTGATTGTTTAAAATTGTGCTAAAACTCCACATCAACTTAAGAGAAATTAAAAACTGCAACTTTTCTTGATTAGAGTCTATTCACCCCCCTCTAGACACTGAGGGAGTCCTGGATTAGGGGGTCCTCGGACAGCCGGACTATATTCTTCTGCCGGAGTGTTGGACTATGAAGATACAAGACTCAAGACTTCGTCCCGTGTCCGGATGGGACTCTCCTTGGCGTGGAAGGCAAGCTTGGCAATACGGATATGTAGATCTCCTCCCTTGTAACCGACTCTGTGTAACCCTACCCGCCTCCAGTGTCTATATAAACCGGAGGGTTTTAGTCCGTAGGACGACAACAATCATAATATAGGCTAGCTTCTAGGGTTTAGCCTCTATGATCTCATGGTAGATCAACTCTTGTAATACTCATATCATCAAGATCAATCAAGCAGGAAGTAGGGTATTACCTCCATCGAGAGGGCCCGAACCTGGGTAAACATCGTGTCCCCCGCCTCCTGTTACCATCTGCCTTAGACGCACAGTTCGGGACCCCCTACCCGAGATCCGCCGGTTTTGACGCCGACATTGGTGCTTTCATTGAGAGTTCCACTGTGCCGTCACCGTAAGGCTAGATGGCTCCTTCGATCATTGGCAATGATGCGATCCAGGGTGAGGTTTTCCTCCCCGGACAGATCTTCGTATTCGGCGGCTTCGTACTGTGGACCAACTCGCTTGGCCATCTGGAGCAGGTCGAGAGCTACGCCCCTGGCCATCAGGTCAGGTTTGGAAACTTGAACTATACTGCCGACATCCGCGGAGACTTGATCTTCGACGGATTCGAGCCCATGTCAGGTGCGCCGCACAATCACGACGAGCATGACTTAGCTCTGCCATCGGACAGTGTTCGGGAGATCACACCTGCAACTACTCCGGCCCTCAATCCGGAACAAATTGCGCCATCTGAGGATGGGTGGATAGACCCCGCCATGGAGGCCGCGCACTCAACGGCGATAGAGCCGAATACTGACTTCACCTCCCACGAAACCCGTGTTGCCGAACCGTTGGATTCGTCCCCGGCCATGGGATCCGAGCCGCCTGCGACCGTGCCTATCGAATACGATTGGGCACCGATCATGGAGTTTACCTTCATGGATATCTTTCAGCACTCGCCCTTTGGCGACGTGCTAAACTCATTGAGGTCACTCTCCCTGTCAGGAGACCCTTGGCCAAACTATGTCCGGCTAGAATTGGACACGGACGACGAAGAAATTCGCTCCCCACCCACCACCCACATAGTAGCCACTGTCGACGATTTAATCGGTATGCTCGACTTCGGCTCCGAAGACATCGACGGTATGGACGATGATGCAGGAGACGAAAAAGAACCACCGCCCACAGGGCGCTGGACTGCCACCTCATCGTATGACATATACATGGTGGACACCCCCAAAGAAGGGGATGGCGATAAGACAACGGAGGATAATCCCTCCAAGAAGCAATCCAAGCACCAGCGTCAGCGGCGCCGCTCTAAGTCTCGCCATAGCAAAAGCAGCGATATCGGCACAAGAGACAATAACGCTCCTGATAGTGCTGAAGAGAACGATAATCCCCTCCAGCAAGACCTCGAGCGGGAGGATAAACAAGCTAGCCCTCTGAAACAGGCAGGAGACGGAGAATCAGAGGATGACAATTACATGCCTCTCTCCGAAGACGAGCTGTGCCTCGGCGACAAAGAATTTATCGTGCCTGAGGATCCCGTCGAGCAGGAGCACTTCAAGCGCCGGCTTATAGCCACAGCAAACAGCCTGAAGAAAAAGCAACAACAGCTTCGAGCTGATCAAGATCTGCTAGCGGATAGATGGACTGAAGTCCTGGCGGCCGAGGACTACGAACTCGAGCGCCCAACCAAGAGTTACCCAAAGCGCAGGTTGCTACCCCAACTCGAGGAGGAAGCATTGAAACCTACATCACCAGCGTATGATGCAGCGGATCGGCCACCTCGTGGCCGAGACAGAGAGGCATATCAGCCCGAAGTCCAGCCCGCACCCCGCCGCCATTCAAACAAAAATACCAAGGCCCGGGGCAACACGCGGGACCTGCGAGACGTATTGGAAAACAAAGAAAAACATGCAAGATCGATCTATGGATCACGGGGGCGCGCCCCAACGCGAGACGATGACCGTCACACCGGATATACTAAAAGCAAATCCGGCCGGGCCGAATACAGCAGACAAGACTCGTATGAACTGCGTCGTGATATAGCCCGACACAGGGGCGCCGCACACCCCCTATGCTTCACTGATGAAGTAATGGATCACGAATTCCCAGAGGGTTTTAAACCCGTAAACATTGAATCATATGATGGTACTACAGACCCCGCGGTATGGATACAAGACTTCTTCCTCCACATTCACATGGCCCGCGGGGATGACTTACATGCCATCAAGTATCTCCCACTAAAACTCAAAGGGCCAGCTCGGCATTGGCTCAATAGCTTGCCGGCAAACTCCATCGGAAGTTGGGAGAGCCTGGGAGACACATTCCTGGACAATTTTCAGGGCACTTATGTGCGACCGCCGGACGCTGACGATTTAAGTCATATAACTCAACAGCCAGGAGAATCGGCCAGGAAATTCTAGACCCGGTTCCTAACTAAGAAGAACCAAATTGTCGACTGTCCGGATGCAGAGGCCTTAGCGGCATTTAAACATAACATCCGTGACGAATGGCTCGCCCGGCACCTCGGCCAAGAGAAACCAAAATCCATGGCAGCCCTCACGTCACTTATGACCCGCTTTTGCGTGGGCGAAGATAGCTGGTTGGCTCGTAGTAACAATACAGCAAGCAAACCTAGCACATCAGAGGCCAGGGATAGCAACGGCAAACCACGATACAACAAACACAAGCGCCGCAAATATGGTGAAAACGCCGAAAATACGGCAGTTAATGCCGGGTTTAGGGGCTCAAAATCCGGTCAGCGGAAAGGGCCACCCAAAAATAACAATTCGGGTCCATCCAGTCTAGACCGCATACTCGATCGCCAATGCCAAATTCATGGCACCCCAGGAACGCCAGCCACCCATACCAACAGAGAATGTTGGGTCTTCAAACAAGCCGGCAGGGCAGGCGCCAAAAACGGAGAAGGGGGGTCTCAAAGCCATGATGGCGACGAAGAGCCCAGATCACCGAACACGGGAGGGCAAAAGAAATTTCCCCCGTATATTCAATCGGTGAATGTCGTAAATACCACCCAAATTACCAACTCGGACCGGATATGCACCCTTAGGGATGCCGACTTAACGGAACTAGTCGTCCCACAATATAAACTAGGGCCGGTTACCTTCAACCGCACGGATCGTCCGGTTAACGCCAATCAGGGCAATCCAGCCGCACTAGTCCTCGACCCAATAATTGATGGGTTCCACCTCACTCGAGTCCTTATGGATGGAGACAACAGTCTAAATCTGCTTTACCAGGACACAGTGCGCAAGATGGGCATCGATCATTCAGTGATCAAACCCACTAAAGCCACTTTCAGAGGCATTATACCAGGTGTGGAAGCCAGCTGTACAGGCTCCATTGCCCTTGAGGTAGTCTTCGGATCACCAGAAAATTACCGTACCGAAGAGTTAATCTTCGAAATCGTCCCTTTCCGCAGTAATTATCAGGCACTGCTCGGACGAACCGCGTTCGCTCGATTAAACGCGTTGCCACATTATGCCTACCGTAAGCTCAAGATGCCCGGTCCACGCGGCGTCATCACAGTTAATGGCAAGGCCGAACCTTCCCTCGGCACCAACAAATACACCACTGCCTTAGCAGCAGAAGCAACGAGCAGCACCTTGCAGCCGAACCTCGAGTCGACGTCCAGGCTCCCAGACACCGTCAAGGGACTCCAAACTACTTCGCGGAAGGATAGCCCGGCTCGTCCAGATCTCAATTAAACACTCCGGCAAAGGCCAGGACAGGCCGCACTCAGCGGCTCAACCGCTCTCCGGCACGCAAACATTTCTTACATTTCCTTCGCAGGTTCACCTTTGCGCCGACCAGGACGGGCTATACGGAGGCAGCTTGAACGCGCAAGGGAATCCTTAGACATTCCCTGCAATGACCATCCGGCTATGTTACGGATCCGCACTCAGCTTCTTCCCCCTGGTCTCAGCAGGTTCCGCAATCATATTCCTTTTTTTATCACATTACTTGTACTCATACGATGTACTATTCAAATACAACATGTGGATTTATATGACGCTTACATGCTGTTATTTCTTATTGAAATTCTTTTGTCAAGTGGCATCCGTACACAGCGATATGCCTTAAAATATGCCAGGGGCTTCATTTTACCCATAACATGGCAATAAAGTCCAAACACCTTCATGGAAGTTCGGCACCCCGAACCTATAGCATTATATGCATCAGCTCCGAATCATGTCTTGGGTCAATAGTTGGGTTTGCCCGGCTCCAATGTTTTGGTACCTTACGTTCCGCTATATCGGCTAAGGTAGCACTGGGAGAACTACTGCGATTGTGTCCCGGTTCTTCCGGACGAGCACCTCAGTAGAGAAAGCCGAAAACTGACTGTCATGATACGGCGAGAGCTGGTCAGCTGTTCGAGAGGTCACAAAATCTTTAAGGATTTCTCCCGCATAATGCCATAACCGATGCAGCGTGCGATGGACCGGTTTTTCTTCCGATCAGGTGCTCATAGAGCCCCTAGTACGGTCTTCCGAACACCAGGGGCTGCGCCTACCTTACTAAAGCTCCTATGGCTAAGTGAGAGTGATAAAGCCCTATAGTCCGATTGCCTGGTTCGTTGTGCTGAGCACCTCCTTCGAAGGACCCAAAACTGGGATAAAGAGTGCTCAGGTTTATCTCGAACACCCCCGTACTTCTTACGTGGGGGCAGAAGCCGACGACCGGCCAACTCTCAGGTTTAACATATAAAACGGCCGCACAGGAGGGTAAACTTTTATATAACAGGCAGTAAATAAATGACCTTGTTCAAACATTACAAAGGACAACATGATTAGCATTCATGGAAATATAACGTCCTTGGTGCATAGCTCCGCTGCAAGGTAGGATCCTTTTAGGACACTTTCATAATATAATTCGGGCTTGCGGTGCTCCTTCCCCTCTGGCGGCCCTTCGGTCATCAGCTTCTCAGCATCCATCTTCCCCAGTGCACCTTTGCGCAGGCGAAGGCCATTCGTGCACCTTCTATACAGACCGACCGCTTGATGACGTCAAGTCGAGGGCAAGCGCTTACAAGCCGCTTCACGAGCCCGAAGTAGCTGCTTGGAATCGGCTCGGCAGGCCATAGCAGGATAACCAAATCTTTCATGGCTAGTTCCGCCGCCTTATGCAGTTCGATCAGCTGTTTCAGTTGATCTCGCAAAAGGCACCGGATAATTCGGTGCCAAATACTGCGACCAGAAGAGCTTATCTGCAGTGTTCCTTTCTTTGGCTCGGTAGAATTGGGCGGCATCTGAAATGCTGCGGGGTAGCTCGGCAAATACCCCTGAGAAATTCGGATTCAAAATTAGAAACATAGTTTTCACCTCAAATACTTGCTTTACATGGAAAAAGCCTTACCCGCCGCGATCTTTCTCACCTCTTGGATCCCCTGCAGGGCGCTTTGGGTTTCCCCCCGGACATCGCTTGTGGCCTGATGCGCCTTGGTGAGTTCGGATTCTTTCTCCATTAAACTCTGCTCCAAGGTCTCGCATTTCCTCACGGCCTATTGCAGCTCCTACTCAGCTTTCATAACCCTGGCCTCATGCTTCTCACAAAGAGCCTGCTCTGTGGCTGCCTTTTTCTCGGCCTCAGCCACAGCCTTCTTAAGGGCCTCGACTTCGGTCACAATCCCTAGCGCAAATCATGAAGCTTATTTCATACTGAAAATTCATTCGCAATAAACGCGAACAAGACTTGTGCATACCTTGTTTATCTCTCAACTACATTTTCAACTGGCCAATTTCTTCTTTAGCCCACTCTAGACTTTGATTCAGTCCGGAGATCTCCGCGGTATGAGAGGCAGTAGCCGCTACAGACGCCTGCTTATCACAGAAGAGAAATAGATGTCATTCAATGAGTCTTCCTACGAACATATATTCGATCCTCTGTCCGGTTCTTTCTTTCACCGAACAGTGTATCAGGGGCTACTATCTATACTATGACACTCTTCAAAAACTCATAAAACATACCTCAAAGCCTTTTATAAGGCTGATACAGGCTCCATTCAGTCCATTCTCAGTAGACTGGATCTTCTCAATCACCGCACCCATAAGGGCACGGTGTTCATCGACGATGGAGGCGCTCTTCAGCGCCACCAACAAGGCATCCGACACCTCTGGTTGGACAGAGGTTGCCGGTATGCCTCTTCTAGCTGGGAGAGGCCGCCTGCCTGATTCTGGAGCCGTATTGGTCTCCGGAACCGCACCTGGCTGGGAGCCGAATTCAGGATGGCCCCCGCCGTCAGCTCCCATGGGAATTTTCTCCCCCATGCGTTCGGCCCCTGAAGTTTGACTTCGAAGCGCCGCCTTCACGGTCTTTTCCTCTCCTCCTTGGCCGGGGTCCTTCTGAGACGAAGCCTCGGTGTTATGCACCTGTTTGGAGGAAGGGATCTTTGGGGGCGTCCCGCTCTCCATTGCGTCCGAGCTCAGCGAATCCTCTGATGAGGATTGTTTGGTACGGGACCTCGCCGGACTACAAAAAATATGGCTTAGGTTAAAATACTATGCCATGATGAGTCTGGACGCCTAAAACATACTCGGATTTTATATATACTTACGAGGTCACCAGGGGCTGGGCCCTGGGATCCCATGCCGGGCCGCTGTCGGCGGCGGCAGTGGATTCCTTCGGAAGAGGAGCCTTTCCCCTTTTGGGCAGCTCGGCCTCCAATTGTACGGAGGCTGTCCTCTTCTTTCTTCCCCCCGCAGGGAATTCATCTTCCTCCTCCTCCTCGTCCTCTTCGAAGGCGAAACGGGCATCAGAGCCTTCGGATATCATGTCCGGAGTGCCGCGGCGACGAAGGCCGCCCCGGGTCTTTTTGTCCTCCTTCTCGGCCGTCTTCTTCAGCACCTTGTAAGGCACCGGGACCAGCATCTTCGTCAGAAGTGGGACGGCCGGTTCTTCGGGCAGCAGGGCCGGACAATGGATCCGCTCTGCCTTCTTCGTCCAGCCCTGGGAGAGTTGTATAAAACACGTTAAGTGTTTCCTTTGGGTTACGCGGACAAAAAGTTTGATGACTTACCGAACTTGCAGGGCAGGACAGTTGGTACCCGCGGTCCTCGGCGGAGTCCGGCCATGATTTGCTGGACTTGAAAAGCACCTTCCAAATGTCCTTGTGCGAGGAGCCGAAAAACTCTCGCAAGGTTTGGTGCCTGGCCGGATCGAATTCCCATAGATTGCAAGTCCGGTGTTGACAAGGCAGGATCCGGCGAACTAACATCACCTGGACTACATTGACAAGTTCAATGTTCTTGTCTCCCATATCTTTAACGCGCGTCTGGAGCACCGATAGTTCGTCGGACAAGGACCAGTCCAGGCCTTTCTTGACCCAGGATGTAAGCCGCGGGGGGGCACTGGATCGAAACTCGGGAGAGGCGGCCCATTCCGTGCCGCGCGGCTCAGTGATATAAAACCACTGCTGTTGCCACTCCTTGACAGAATCATTAAAGGTTCTCGTTGGCCATATGACGTTGGGCATCTTGCTCACCATAGCGCCCCCGGACTCGGCGTGCTCGCTGCCCACCACCTTGGGCTTCACATTAAAAATCTTCAGCCATAAACCGAAGTGCGGCGAGATGCGGAGAAAAGCCTCGCACACGACAATGAATGTCGAGATGTTGAGGAAGGAATTAGGGGACATATCGTGAAGATCGATCCCATAGTAATACATGATGCCGCGAACGAACGGGTGGAGGGGAAACCCTAGCCCGCGGACAAAGTGAGGGAGGAATACAACCCTCTCGTGGGTTCCGGAGTAGGGACGATATGTCCCACCGTCGGGAGACAGTGGCTGATTTTCTTGGCCAGGTACCCGGCCTCCCGAAGATTTTTAATATCCTTCTCTCGGACGGTAGAGGCCATCCATCTGCCTCTTGCTCCGGATCCGGACATCTTTGGAAGGCCTTTTGTGGGCAGAGAAGATGAACACTTGGGCGCTGGAGCTTGGGCGGAGGGGAATGAATCGGGAAGTAGAAAGCGTGGGTGCGAAAGGGAGTCCTTATCCCCTTATAAAGGCAGCAGGGATTCTGCGCCTCCCCACTTGCCTGGTAAAACCGCTTATTCCCCAAGCGCCATAATTGATGGTGCGGTTGGGTTACCCACACCCGTATTGATGAGAATCCCGTGATAAGGGGACACGATCTCTGCTTCGACAAGACGTGCCAAGAAAACCGCCTCGCAATATGTGCAGTGGCTGGTTGAGAAAAACGGTTCGAATAATGACCGGGCCATAGTATGATGTCATGCTGCAGAATGCGCACAGATTAGATTTGTGGAAATTTTATTCTCTCTACGGTGGTATGTGGAATTTGTTTTGCAGAGCCGGACACTATCCCTGTGTTCAAAATCTTCTATGGAGTATTCGGAGGAGGAACCCGCCTTGCAATGCCGAAGACAATCTGCGCGCCGGACTCATCGTCATTGAAGCCTGGTTCAGGGGCTACCGAGGGAGTCCTGGATTAGGGGGTCCTCGGACAGCCGGACTATATACTTCTGCCGGACTGTTGGACTATGAAGATACAAGACTCAAGACTTTGTCCCGTGTCCGGATGGAACTCTCCTTGGCGTGGAAGGCAAGCTTGGCAATACGGATATGTAGATCTCCTCCCTTGTAACCGACTCTGTGTAACCCTAGCCCCCTCCGGTGTCTATATAAACCGGAGGGTTTTAGTCCGTAGGACGACAACAATCATACCATAGGATAGCTTCTAGGGTTTAGCCTCTACGATCTCGTGGTAGATCAACTCTTGTAATACTCATATCATCAAGATCAATCAAGCAGGAAGTAGGGTATTACCTCCATCGAGAGGGCCCGAACCTGGGTAAACATCGTGTCCCCCGCCTCCTGTTACCATCCGCCTTAGACGCACAGTTCGGGACCCCCTACCCGAGATCCGCCGGTTTTGACGCCAACAGACACCTCTTCTCGATCCTTTCAGGGGGTGAATAGGCACTTCAAAATAATTCCGGTTTAGGCTTGAACAAATGCGGAATAAACCTAGCGGTAATTTATCAAGCACAAAACCTACAACAACTAGGCTCACCTATGTGCACCAACAACTTATGCTAAGCAAGATAAACAACTATGAGATAGAAATATATATATATATATATATATATATATATATATATATATATATATATATATGACAAGAAACAATATGGCTATCACAAAGTAAAGTGCATAAGTAAAGGGCTCGGGTAAGAGATAACCGAGGCATGCGGAGACAACGATGTATCCCGAAGTTCACACCCTTGCGGATGCTAATCTCCGTTTGGAGCGGTGTGGAGGCACAATGCTCACCAAGAAGCCACTAGGGCCACCGTAATCTCCTCACGCCCTCGCACAATGCAAGATGTCGTGATTCCACTAAGGGACCCTTGAGGGCGGTCACCGAACCCGTACAAATGGCAACCCTTGGGGGCGGTCACTGAACCCGTACACTTTGGCAACCCTTGGGGGCGGTCACCGGAACCCGTCCAATTGCTCGGGGCGATCTCCACAACCTAATTGGAGACCCCGACGCTTGCCTGGAGCTTTACACCACAATGATTGAGCTCCGAACACCACCAACCATCTAGGGCGCCCAAGCACCCAAGAGGAACAAGCTCAAGGGTACCAAGCACCCAAGAGTAATAAGCTTCTCAACTTGTAACTTCCACGTATCACGTGGAGAACTCAAACCGATGCACCAAATGCAATGGCAAGGGCACACAGAGTGCCCAAGTCCTTCTCTCTCAAATCCCACCGAAGCAACTAATGCTAGGGAGGAAAATGAGAGGAAGAACAAGAAGGAGAACACCAAGAACTCCAAGATCTAGATCCAAGGGGTTCCCCTCACATAGAGGAGAAAGTGATTGGTGGAAATGTGGATCTAGATCTCCTCTCTCTTTTTCCTAAAAAATTAGCAAGAATCCATGGAGGGATTGAGAGTTAGCAAGCTCGAAGAAGGTCAACAATGGGGGAAGAACACGAGCTCAAAGGATAAGGTTCATTGGGGAAGAAGACCCCCTTTTATAGGTGGGGAAAAATCCAACCGTTATGCTCACAGCCCGCACAGAGCGGTACTAACGCTCGTCCTCATGGTACTACCGCTAGGGGTAGCCGTACTACCTCAAAGGGTAGCGGTACTAAAAAAATACACCCGTGCCTACTACCGCTGGACTTGTGACGTGTTTTTCGTCCGGAGCGGAAGTAGCCATGGAAGTAGCCGCGGTAGTACTGCTCCCAAGAGAGGTAGTAAAAAATTACATCCCCTCCAAGCGGTAGTACCGCTCCCACGAGCAGTAGTACCGCTGCAGCTTTTATAAGGACACCAAAACTGACACAACTTCTGCAAACGGACTCCGAATTCAACGAAACCAAGTTTGTTGGAAAGCTAGCGACAAGGGCTAACACAATCTTGATAGAAATAACAACAAGAAGCAAATAATAAATGGCCCATAAGAAAATGGTGAGAACCCTTCCTCGAATAAGGTCGGTAAAACCTCCAACACCGAAAACACAATAGAAGAAGCATGTGAACTCCATTTTCGATGAACTCAAACTTGTCAAGAATATGACCATAAGCTCTAAGACTCACAAAGAGAACCAAACAAGAACCAAGAAATATGATGCAAGGATGCAATGGTTCGAGCTCTCTGCGAACGATATGATCAAGCTACTCATCAAGAGCCCCCCTTGATAGTACGGCAATCGATCCTATAACCCGGTCTCCCAACTACCACCATGAGACCGGTAAAATAGAAAACCTATCAAGGGAAAACCTTTGTATTGCACAAAGTCCACTTGAGCTAGATGTAGACGATCTTGACTTCCTCAAGTTGGACCACCTTTCTTGATTGCGTTGGCTCGGTGAAGACTAGTAGATTGCTCCCCCATACTCCACTATGGGTGAGCCACTCTTCGGCACATCTTCACAAGTCCATTGTCACCACAATGGATGGCAAGATTCAAGCACTTGATGTCTTCGTGATGCATCACTTGAACTTGCACACCGCAACCTAACCCCACAAAGAACTCTCACGAAGACCATGGGTTAGTACACAAAGCGTAATTGACAATGCTTACCATACCATGGGATCGCTTGATCCCTCTCGGTACATCTTCTACACTTTGTGTGTTGATCAACTTGATTCACTCTTTGACTTAGTCTTGATCAACCTCTCACAAGACCAATCTTTAGGTAATTCCTTGAATAGCACCTTGGTCGACACAAACTCTCCTTGAAACCAACACATGTATTCCAAGAAAAGCCTATGGACAAAACCTTCAAATATAACTCAAGGCAACCATTAGTCCATAGAGATTGTCATCAATTACCAAAACCAAACATGGGGCCACCACATGTTCTTTCATCATGGAACAATAAAAAATTATAGATACGTTGAAGACGTATCAAGGCCATGTACACACCATGGGCGTCGTCCGACGCAAACATGGCGCGACGTGCCCGCCGTGCGAGGCAGCGGCAGCCTTCGCGGCGATGGACGTTGGCGAGGCAGAGTCGCATTCTCCGGCGCCCCGTATGGTGCATCAGTCCGGGCGCCGCAACCGCGTCGTGGTGGATTTCGCCGGCTCGTCCCAAGACGGATCCATCATCGATCTGACGTCCAACGACACCGTTCGGGTTTCGGGCTCCGACAAGGAAGAATAGGGCATGGGAGACGGTGGCGCCTTGAGTCCCGTGAGCCAGCTCGTGTCCCATGCCCTACTCTACCTTACCGGCGATCGGACCAACACTCTGGGGAACGCAGCCAACCGCCGGACATGGACACAGCGGAACCGAACGAGCTCCGCTTAGATTAGGTTTCATGTTGCATGTAATAATATGGATTTGAGGTTTTTAATTTGAGTTGTCGGGTTGTAGAGAAAATTTTGAGGAGTGACCAGTCTGTCATGACCCAAACACATACATGGATGAGCAATCATATAAGTACCAATATTGGATACAAAAGAAGGGACTTGAGGTGGGAATTAGCAGGAAAGACGGATGAGATACAGGTAGAAGGAGGGTGAGGAAGGGAGCAAGAGGGTGAGAGGCTTGAGACGTTTCATTCCGTTAGATCCCCTCCTCTGTCCAGCTTCCCCTTTTTTATAAACTAAGCTTGTTCACGTAATTGGGCCAAGCCCAAGTCTCATGGCCCATTCCATCGAGACAACCCTAGATAGGAAGAGGGTGATGACCCTTGGGGCATGACATTCCCGCCCCCTTAAAACTCGGCTTGACCTCAAGCCGGTGACAAGGTACCAAAGAACAACCAAAGCCACCCGGATCCCATGGTCGATGGATATGTCTATCTCTCTTGGCTGACAGCCATCCAACACCACAATCACTCTTTGCACTTCTATGTAGATACTTGATCCTCAATTTAATTGTTGCCCGACCATGAAGATTCAAGATTCCAGGACCCCACTGTGTTGCAGCAGCAAGCTCGAGTCCATGACTAAGAGAATCTTTCACAACATGAACAGATAAGCAAGACACCCATGTTGTTGAAAACTGCTTAGTAGCGCAGAGGCAATGAATATCAAGGATTCATGGGTCCTATAATCTGGTAGCCGAACTTGTGACCTTAGGAAGCACCCTCTGTTCCATATTCTGAATTGCAAAGATAGAATTTGAATCTCCTATCACAAAGCTCCATCGAGTGTAAATGAGAGGAGTGGAACTATGCGATTTACCTCCAGCAGTATATGGTGACATGGCGTTGTTGTGAATACCAAACTGCTCCATACAAGATCCGACAGCCTTAGCCCACACAAGTATTGACACAAGTAGTACAACTGCAGTTCTTTTTGAACTGGCAACCGAATAGACACAGTTTCAGAGATAGGAATATTTGATCCATAACCAGTCATTGTTCACGGACACACCCGATCGCGTCCATGGGTGAGGGGCCGAATTTGTAAGTCCGTGCTCTTGGTCCGAACATGCAGGGTGAAAGTGACGCCGATTTGGAGACGGTCTGAAAACCAAGGGGTTGGCGTCACGGGTCTGTCAGGATCGGGTTTGGATTTGGACCTGGTCACCCGGGCACAGCACAGTGACTCACTCACTTGAAAGGCAAGGAGCGTCACCGCTTTCGGGAAAGAATCAAACCACCCACCCCGCCGCCGCCGAGTTTCGGGCGAACCGAGAGCGCATCCCGCGGGCTCAGCGTACGTACGCCGTCGACTGCACGGTCGGCCGCGCCCGGCGCTCGGCCACCCTCGCCGCGGGCGTCTGCTCGGTACCATCTCTCTCTCTCCCCGCCTCTCGTGTCGTGCACGGCATCCATCCATGGATCTTCCTGAAATTGCATCCGAGGCTCCCCCGCGCCCCGTTCGATTCCGCGGCACCCCTCGCGCCCGGGAGGCCGAACGGATCCGCGTCCCGGCCCTCGATCCGGCCCCTTTGGGGCGCGTTCCGTGGTCAGATTTTGCGGGTCGTGGTAGAGTTCCCCTAGCCGCCGTTGACTGACTTTTGGGATGGTACGTCGCCGCACGGCGTGCCTGCTGCTTTGGTTCATGCTTGGCCTGCCTAGGCAGCCGAGGTTGCACGGAATTGGTAATGCTGGCTTTCCCAAGTGTCACGTCCAGACCTTTAGATTCTAGCAATGTCTGCAATGAAGTCTCACTTCTTTTTCCATGAAAAGACAGTGCACCCTTCCACTCTTTCCTTTGGATTTTCCTGCTTATGGGTGTATGGGACCATGCTAACATTTTTTGGTCTCATCCAGAATAGGAAGATGAAATCTGTGCTGGGCAGACTCATGCTACTGCTACGGTGACATGACTATCGTTTGATGTTATTGCCATTCACAGATATAATCACAGAGAAATGCAGTCTCTGTAGTTCCAGAAAAGGGCAGGATTCCTTAAGTAGGCCTTCCCTACATCTACATGTTCCCTTAGCAGAAGAGAACATGTTCACGTTGTGATACACCCAAGGGCACTGAAAAGAACCATGTTCAGATTTGAATTACCTATTCTAGCAACGTTGTTGTCCTGGTCAACATCCATTTGCTGCTTCCTTTGAACACTTGCTTCTCAGTGGTCAGTGCCATAATGTAAGAGCTAATGGTAGGGGCTATCAGGTACCCGGTCCAGTAGCATAATGTAAGCTCTAATAAAACCCGGCCTGCGCGGGAAAGACAACTCCCGCGGAATTTTTAGAACGCGGCGCATGGCTGCTTAACCTCAGATGGAGAGTAATATACCCAGACGGATAAACTGGTACTGCTAAATTGGAATTTATTAGTACTACAAGTTCATCTTGTGATATTTGAATTTTCTGTTCTAGCAATGTTGTTGTTGGGGGTCAAAATCCTTTTTCTGCTTCTTGTGAACACTCGCTTCTCAGTAGCATAAGGTAAGTGGTAATGGTATGAGCTATCAGGCACCCGTTCTCAGTAGCATAACGTAAGCTCTAATAAAACTCTTCTGCGCGGGAAAGACAGTTCGGTATTTTTAAAAGGCAAGAAACCCCAAGAACGCGGCACGTGCCCATCCTCACGTGGGGAGCGGACGCTGCACGTGCTAGTGAGGGGGATTTTTTTAATGCGAGACCCAGGCTTTGAACCTGGGTCGACCGCCCCACTACAGGAGGCGTTACCACCGCACTATCAACACGTTTGTTGATGCACGTGCTAATGATAGGAGCTATCGAATAACCCGTTGTCCAAGTTACACCGTCACAAATACTCTGCAATCGCACTGTGCGAAAATCCTATGGGAAAATAATTCTGACCAAATATGGTAATGCAATATAATTATATGGCAGACAAAGAAAACAACCTCAGATAAAGAATGTAATGCTGAATTTCTACCATTCTTTATGATGTAGGACAACAAAGTTAGAAACTATAGATTAGCCTATTGCTTTTCTGAAGCTATCTCAGTTTTTTTTAAACAGAGGCAAAAGATTTGCCTCATGGATTAATTAAGGAGAAGCTATCTCAGATTTCTTTGATTAACTATGATGAATTTCCATTATGCAGGCACTACTAGAGCTGCCTATTGCTTTTCTGAAGCTAACTCAGATTTCAGGGTTCTGCAAGGTTTAACGTTTGTTTGACTGATCTCCTTGGCTCCTTGCTTGTAACTCTGATAGGTTAGATGTCAGTATTGCCCTCGTGGATGCGGCGTCATTTCTTCTTCATAAACATGATCTGACTAATTTGTTGTGTTCCTATTGAAAGTGAATTAATTCTCTCTGGATTCACATTTTTCAGGTAGGAAAGTGAGTCCTAAAATGGGCCACGCCCCAAGGAGGTTGGTCTCTGCCCTCTATGTAAAGCCACCATGGGTGCCCGTTGAAGTGAGAATCGGTCAGAAGTGGAGACGAGCAAATGTTTTAAGGCAAGCTGATCGCAGGGGACTCTGTCTTGTGAGCATCAGAGGGCCGGCGCCCGAGTCTGACCCTATAATGGTACCGCTATCAACGATCCGGATACCTTCTGACCCTCCTGTTGCTAGGAAAAGACCAGACACTCGCCCTAATTTCCGAGTGAAGAAGCCCACCGCCGAAGGCGGTAGCGAGTAGGCCGCTGGCTGTTCAAGTGTTTCATTCACTGTGTGATAGCTTATGCTTGACCTGTATGTAAGTTGGAAAAGAAGTCTTTTTCTTCTTCTTCATGGACAGATGCTGTGATGTGTGATTCTGTATGAAACAAATTGTCTGAACGTCCTACTGCAGTTCAGACTTGTTTTATTGTCAGAAAATCAGAGGTTCGAAGCATATCATGGTACTAATGGTTTCTTTTCTTTTTTTGAACACCTAATGGTTTCTTTTCGATAAGCCTTGAAATTGGCAGGTTCCGCTATCATTGGATAGTTCAACAAGAGTACCAAATGTATGAGGTTCAGTTGAGCACCAAATTTGCTGACAGCTGAATGTAGCCATACCAGCAGTGATCAAACCCGGACCGATATGGGGTAGTATTTGTTCTGAACTACAGTTAAAAACACACAGCTGATACATAGTCTGCAACACGGATGCTCGCAGTTTCCTGCTTGCGACGCAAGCACGGATTCAAAAAAAATCTACATTCGAAAATTGTGAAGCTGTACAAATATAAATAAACGAGGATAAACAAAATACTAACTTCATCAAATATAAGACATTTTTGTAGGCTAGTTTAGCCTAAAAAATGTCTTATATTTTGAGACGTAGGTAGTACTACGTAAATTGGAACGGGAATGAAAGGGGTGCCCCAGTTTTTGTCAATTTCAAAGCCTAGTAGTAGTACAAGACGACACAACATCAGACGCCGGGGATGAGTTGACTCATAGCCCACTTGAAATTCGAAACTTAGAAAGCAATTACACAGAGACGAGCTTCATCATCAAAGAAAAAAGGCCACTACTACAAGACTAGCACATGGCAAGTCCATTGGCAACTTCTCCCTCCATGAACCGGCAAAGAGTGCCGCAAGACAGAATATCAGGAAGCAATTGGCCGTTGTCTTCGGGCTTAATCCTATTGCGCCTCACCATTATCATCTGGAAATCCTGCCAGTGTGAAGAGCAATTAATTAGCAAACATTAGCACACTCAAGCTATTTCTGAACACACAATTCAGACAAAGCACAAGGTTTCGAAGCGCATTTATCTTATTCTGCGAGAAAAGGCGCTGTTCGAAAACGAAATATACAGTGAGTAGCATCTGAGGCAGTAGGTATTGAAGAGGAAGTTCAACTAATACCTGCTTTTGCAAGGTTGGGTGTGCACCATATGGGAGGGAACCACGTCCTCCAGGGTTCAGGATCAACCAAATTGGTTCTGGTATCATTTTCCAAGTCGTACACTCCTATGTCACGTGGATCATCTTTGCCGCTGAGTAATTCGTCGTGATCATCATGAGTAAAATATAGATGGTTTGCCATCAAGCCTGGATGATCCTTTAAGCTAAAGCAAGATGTTGTGCTTTTCCCAGTAAACAATGCATATTCACCTATCCCTCTCATCTTGACACGCTTCAGCTCAACAAAATCAACCTTGTACACTTCATAAGCAGTGACATATGTCTCACCATCTGGTTGTTCAGGATCCAAACTCTCCTCCTTAATGATTTGGAGGACATCTCCCCATGGTGCCTGAACAATGTAGCACTTCTCGAGCATCCGAACTAGATTTGGTAAAATCCTTCTGTGGACGACAGATGATCCGTTCAAATCAAACACATCGATTGCGCCTGCCGCAGTCATTGCGTAGAAACAGCCATCATGGTGTATGCAATCTGCATAGAAACTATGCATTTGGAGCCAGTTCCAGTGAGCATCTCCCACTTTGGCGAATGAGAGCTGAGCGTATGGCTGATGGATGAGCATGACAGTGCATTCCCCTGCCGATGGATCGGACGACAAAATTGCCTTCAGATAGACCAGATCTCCGTCCCTATCCAAAGGGCATGCATAGGGTGTATCCTCCACCCTCGGAAGCTCTCCGTCGTAGAAAGACATCTTGTACTTTTCAAGAACCCCGTCGTCGTTTACGATAGGTTTAACATGCTCCATGGTTGTCACAGGAGGGAGTGTAATCTTGTCACCGGTGATAGGGTTGAGCAGCATCAGGTCAGACTTCTCATCCATGGTGACTATCCATCCATGTGATGAACCAATCCAGTTGCTGATGGGAGGTTCAGGGAGGGGCATGGAGTAGGACTTCCGTTCGGAGAGACTGTACATGCCAAGAGCCTTCGCACCGGCGGCCTCGGTACAATAGAGTAAGCAGGGGGTCTGCTGACTGGGGCAGACGCCGCTGCGGCGGAACATGGAGTATGCCTTTTGCCAGAATGTGCAGACGGCGGCGGATCGGAGGAGGTCCGGGCACTCAAGCAACTGGAATACGCTGTTCAATATGTCCGCTGGTAACCCGGACCAATCTGGAACCGGAGCTTCCATTGTGGATGGACAGAGACGAACACCACAGCTTCAGAGCAGGTCGACTACGATCACACGGGCGGCCGGAGCTGCAAATCAAAGAGACCAAGACTGCGGCAGCTCCGGCGGCTACTCCGGCCGCGTTCTGATGTAGATCCTTCCCACGCCAATCCAATCCGGGAGACAACCGGATATGTCTGCCCTGTCGAATCTGATTTGGGAACGAAACAGTGAAAACCAAGGAATCCGCCGCCACTTTTCCCTCCGTCACGTGGGCTGCTCTCGCGACTCACCGGGCGATTTCCCGCCGCCTCACCTTCAGCCCCCTCGCCCACGTCCTCCTCCCTCGCCGGCGCCGCCGGCGGCCTGCCCGCGGTGGCGGCAGGGCGCCTCTTCCCCCCCCCCCCCCCCCCCCCCCCCCCTCTCCTCCTTTTGATGCTCTCTCCCTGGGACCTCCGCCCTTCTCGCGGCGGCGCAGCGGTCTCGGCGGGTGCGTCGGGGTGACGCGCTCGTGGAGGTCCCGCGCGGCGGCGTGTGCGTCTCGGCTGGGAGCCAGCGTGCATTTTTTGTTGTTGAGAAACTGGGAGCCAGCATGCTTTTTTTTAAGGGGTAAGAGCAACTCCAGTGGAACGAACCATTTCCTCCATCCATGTCTGTTTGGGTCTGTGCGGGCAAAAACGACTGCCCAACTCAGAGAATCATTTTCAAAAGGCGTTCGCCTTTTGTCCGCGCGGACCCATTTGCAGCCCAAATTTGAGTCACATTTGGGCTGCGGACAAAAACGACTGCCCAACTCAGAGAACCATTTCCAAAAGGCGTTCGCCTTTTGTCCGCGCGGATCCATTTGCGGTCCAAATTTGAGTCACATTTGGGTCCGAGACGGACACGTGCGTCCCTCTCGTCCGCCTCTGTCCTCTGCTGGTCCCGCGTGGCCCACCTGCCATCCACTCGCATAATATTTTTTTAGTGTTTGCTGAAACTGAACAGAGGGCCGGGATGGAGGACGCGACGGCGACGCCGGCGACACCGACGACGGAGCTCGACGGGCTGCTCGCCATGGCGAGGAGGCTGCAGGTGCGGGTGGGCGCCGACCAGGGCGTGTCGGTGCGTTGCGCTGGCCGCGTCCGTCGACCTAGGGCCGCTCGAGCAAGTGCAGCGCGCGACGGCCGACTCGCTGCTCTTCGACGTCTGTGTACCTCGGTGCCAGCTTACCGGGAGCTACGGCTACGTGGCAGCGGTAAGCTACGGCTACACGGCGGCGGGCAGCGGCCTCAGAGTTGACATGGAGCTCGAAGGCCAACTCGTCGGATGCTGGCCAGACACACGTCGGACGTTCTTGCTCTTTGGTGGCCGTGTGCATAGTTAGCCGCGTGCGTAGCTAGCTAGTCCAGTGGCTGCAGGCGTGCGTAGCTAGCCGGTCCGGTGGCTGCGTGCGTGCGTAGCTAGCCGGTCCGGTGCTCGCTGTGGCCTTCGCTCGCCTTGCTCGCGCGGCTCGCCATGGCCGCGCACGCCCCGCTCGCTCTGCCGCGCAGCAGCTGGAGCCCGGCATGGCTCGAAAGGAGCAGCTCGCCTGCTACAGCTGCTGGCCTCCCCGCTCGCGCCCAAGTTGCAGTGCCGTCCGCTCTGGTCTGTCCGTTGTAGCTCACGCGCCTAGCCGCCCAGACGCGGAGCGCCGCATGCCCAGCCGCCTCGCCGCGCCCAGACGCGATGCGCCGCCGTGCTCGCCGCCCGCGCCGCATGCCCAGCCGCCTCGCCTCGCCGCGCCCTGTCGGGACGCGCCGCCGTGTCGTGCCGCTCACCCTGCTTCGTCTCGCCGGCGTGGGGTTCGAGCACGACCGCCGGCCTCGCCTCATGCCCGCGCCCGGCCGGTGCTCCTGCAGACGTTGGTCTCGTCTCCCCGCGCCCAGCCGCTGCGAGATCCCCTGCCCACTACGTGTTTGACAAAATGCCGGGGCGGACATGTAAAAAATGGGTCTGACTGCCGTTGGGCACACCTGCTGACCCAAATGAAAAAGCAGACAAACATGTCCGCGCGGCGACCCAAATGGCAAAAAGCGGACAAAGTATGCGTCCGTTTGGGTCGGCCCGTTGAAGTTGCTTTAAAACCACACTTTATTGATCATAGGACACCGTTTGTGGAATATAGTTAGCATGGGGATAAACAAGCCAAAGATGGCGCCCCTGCTGTAAGGAAAGCGATGATCTAGCTATATTATGGGGATCGCCGTTTGAAGAACGGCCCTTGAATATAAATTTACAATTGAAGATAGAAGCTCGATGGTTAATCTCAGATATAATCGCGTCGTGCTTTCCTGTGTGGTTATTGTTGATGTCATTGATCACCTGTTTTGAGTCTGAAGCTATGATGAACTCATGAATATGCAAATCTTCAGCCAACGATAATGCTTCCCGGCATGCAATTGCTTCCAGCGTCACCACATCACAAACCCCTGGGATTACCAAAGCAGAGCTGCCCATGTAGTTACGTTACCATCCCTGCATATTGCCGCCGCCGTTCCTCCCCTGTTGTGCCACGCGACACCGGCATCGACGCGAATCTTGGCGAAACCTGCGGGTGGCTCCCTAGGCTGAGAAATGGCTGTAGCGTTTATATTTGCTGCTCCTCCCGTATTACCCTTTGGTTTGCTGTCTCCCACACTCTCCAGCTCTCCTATGAATCTCTCGACAAAGCCGTGAGTGGCCCGTGGGCTTTGGAAAATTCCTTCATGAAAATTGCTTGCCGTCGTGCCCACCAAACTGCCCATAGTGTCACAGATAGTTTCACAAAAGCAGCATGCGATAACACTTCCATCAATGTGAAGAGCCAATGCTTGGCCCTCGGCTCCGTTGAAACACTTAGTTGTTCAGTTAGTTCGTCGGCGGCTAGGGCCCACACGCATCTAGAAGTAGCGCATTCCAACAACGAGTGCCGCCAGGAGTCCGGTGCACCACACAAGCCGCATGAGCTTGTCGTTGACATATTTCTATGTGATCTGACGTCCTCAGTTGGTAGAGATTGCCTCGTGAGTCTCCACAAAAACATCCGTACTTTGCCTGGCACTTTAGTCTTCCATAAAGACTTCCATGCATTGCCCTTAGAGTCCATACACGAAGAGCCAGCTATAACCTCGAGCCACGCCTCCCTTCTCCTTCTGGTAGAAACCAACATCGCGTATGCAGACCTGACCGTGAATGTTCCGGTCTTTTCTAGTTCCAGGACCAGAAATCAGCAATGTTCCTTGTGCACAAAGGTATGCTCAATATGAAAGGTACATCTATTGGCAAAAAAACTTGTGCTATCCTTCGCCCTATCCCAAGATGCGGAGGTGGCATCAATTAGTTCTGATACTTGGGCCAGCGTGCTATCCCAAGATGCGGAGCCAACATGTTGTGCCGCAGTGGGTTGGTTGTGCGGCTGCAGGCCTGGGCTGGGCCGCGCGGTAGATTTTTCTGCACTTTACTTAAATTTTAAGTTTGTTTTAATTTTTTAAAGGCCCTAGAAGGCCGACACGGCCCACAAGGTCGAAAAGCAACATAAGTTGGGCGATAGCACTAAGGTCCTTACTAACAGGTTGGCCAAAATCATGAACTGGCTTACTGCTCGAAATCAAACAGCTTTCATGAAGGGTAGATATATCCTAGAAAGTGTAGTGACTGCCAATGAGGTTCTCCACTCTGTCCATCAATCTAATCAAGCCGGTCTTGTTTTGAAACTGGATTATGAAAAAGCTTTTGATAATGTTAGTCTTGAGTTCCTCATGGACATCTTGGCAAAGAAAGGTTTTGGCCCTGTTTGGTCTAATTGGATTAGAATGGTCACTCATGGAGGTTCAGTAGGTGTTAAAATCAATGGGGTTGGGGTTTTTTTTCCTCACTGGTAAATGCTTTAGGGAAGGGGATCCCCTCTCCCCTCTCCTTTTCAACCTAGTGATAGACGTGCTTACTAGAATGCTATCTAAAGCTAGTCAACGGAACATAATTAGCGGGCTTTGCACAAACCTCTGTCCAGGAGGGGTCATTTGTCTGCAATATGCAAATGACACCATCCTCTTTATAGACAAAAACCAGGACAAAGCCAAGAACCTCAAAACAGTGCTGACTTGTTTTGAAAAAGTATCTGGGATGAAAATTAATTACTCTAAAAGTGAACTCATTCCTATGGGCATGTCCCAAGAGGCCCTGGTAGAATACCTTGAGATTTTTGGCTGTGTTGAAGGCAAATTCCCCATTAAGTATTTGGGGATACCCCTCCATTACGATAAACTCATGAGGGAAGACATACAACCTTTGATAGATAAGATCCTTAAAAGTATTGTGATACGTCTCCAATGTATCTATACCCCTATATAGTGTGCGAATAACTTTGAAAGTTGGTCGTTGGATGAAGCCAATCCGATGGTACAGAGACGGCAAATTCGAGCACTACTAGCCGTTGGATATCATCTACATTCCACCAGATTCTGCCACATATACAATCTAGAAGACTCCATGGTTGAACTTAAGCATAATGCACAAACCTCAAAACACAAGCAGTTCTCCTTTGTTCTCTAGAATCTTCCATATCTTAATTGCCCAATTTTTTTTTCTAAATGAATTGTCACTTTTTGTTTTTAATTTATGCTATACAATGCACAATTCCATGAATTTTAAAATAGATTTTTTTATAAAACTAATTGATTTTGGATGAGATGAACTATAAGAATTAAACGAACATCTACATCATGCATATATGACTCAAAGCTTACATGCGATGTGTGGTATTTATTCATAATTTGGTTACCAAATCTCATGCGTGCAATGCACGTGTACCTTACTAGTATCTATAATTTTTGATTGTTCCATGCTATTATATTATCAATCTTGGATGTTTTATATGCATTATTATGCTATTTTATATCATTTTTTGGGACTAACCTATTGACCTAGTGCCCATTGCCAGTTGCTGTTTTTTCTTGTTTTTGTCTTTACAGAAAATCAATACCAAACGGAGTCCAAATGAAATGAAACTTTTTGATGATTTTTCTTGGACTATAAGACACCCTGGAAGTTTCGGGATGAGGCCAGAAGAGCCACGAGGTGGCCACAAGCTCGTCGGGCGCGCCCCCAAGCTTGTGCCCCCCGTGGCACTTCCAACCCTATTTTTCATCTATAAATACCCACATATTCCCCGTAGACCAGAGGGCACACAAAAAATACTTTTTCGCCACTGCAAGTTTCTGTCTTCGTGAGATCTGTTGGTGCAATATCTGCCTACCTTGTGTTTTGGGGACTATTGATAGAAACATGTATGGACTGATTTGTTTTGCTAGTGCATACAGAGAGAAAAAGTCCATACACAACCGAAGAGAATGTTGTCTCTGGTGCCGAGTTCGAGGAACTTCACCGAAGTATATCTACACTGCAGAGAAGAACGAGCTATATTCGTTGAAGTAACAGAGTCGAGAATATTGATGGAAGAAATCGACCCCTCGAAACTTTAATGCTGAAGCAAAGCTTCTATTTCCGTACTGTCGTTCGAAGAAATTGACTGCAACGATGGAAGTCGAAGACAAAGTGAAGACGTAGTATTCATTTCATTGTTCTTTTTTCATTCTTTTGAGTCATATGACCTCCGTACTATTAAGAGGGGTATAGGTTCTCAATGCTTAGATCTATTGTGATGTTTAGCCATAACCTATGAAAGATGTGAGAGG
The DNA here is from genome assembly GCF_002575655.3 of Aegilops tauschii subsp. strangulata. Classification (NCBI taxonomy): domain Eukaryota; kingdom Viridiplantae; phylum Streptophyta; class Magnoliopsida; order Poales; family Poaceae; genus Aegilops; species Aegilops tauschii. The sequence goes on along the minus strand of NC_053041.3, from coordinate 551,967,826 downwards.
AATCTCTTTGTGCTCCGAGCAAATACTTGTCAGCAAGAGACTATGATCTTCTTCGCTGCGAGAGATTTGCCTCGGACCGAGGAGTTAGGATTTTTTGCTCTGCAAGAAATGTTACCGTTGTACTCAAATCCGACCGTTGGAATCATGCCGTTCAGCCATTGGTTGAACTCGATGTCTAATTTGGTCTTTTCCCATCAAGGAAGGCTGCGGCTATATATAGCCACCCCGCTCCAACTTTGTTCGTTGGCTGATCCGCTTGAGATTTCTGAAAAGATTGATTTGAGCAACCCCTCTCCGGGTGATTTGAGTTTAAGATCCACCGAGAGAAAAAAAAACCAAGAGCCCAACCTTAGACAGTGGTTTAGCATCACAGTAGTTCTGAGTGAGAGTTCTTGTACCTATTACTCCTGAGAGCTGTGCACTCTCTAGACGGATAGGTTTCGGCTTCGAGTGTTGAAGAGTTGTTGTCTTCACCGAGCCAGATCTTCAGCAACCAAGAGTGATTGTGGTTCGCGAAGATCGACCGAAGGTTTGGAGATCGCCGACAAGGATCTACCACGAGTGAATTCAACCTGAGTTTGATCAGCTCTGCGTTGAAGGAGAATAGGGTGAAGAGAGTTTATCTTCCGTGTTAAGTCACAGCCCCTCCAACTAGACGTAGCCCTTTGGCAGAAGGGTGAACTGGTCTACCAAATCTATCTGTCGCCATCGAGCACCACTGGTTCTATTTTATCTACTATTTTTCTTTCAGTAGTTTATCTTCGTGCTCTGTGCCAATAATTTGTTCGATCATTTCATCATGTTCGTTATTTGCTTGTTCCTATCTCCCGTGGAATCTTTGCATAGCTTTTGTATCAGTACGTTCCATGCTGTGTCTCATTCTACTACATATGTTTGCATGTTGCATCACTCTCATCGTAGTTAAACCTGTGATTCATCAATCTCGTACTATTTTCAATGCTTTCATCGATGAATATGCTTCTGACGAAGAAGACTAATTAACTTTATTGCCTTCGGTACTACTTCCGCTGCTGTGAGTGGGATAAGTTTCAAAGCTTTTGAAAGAAAATTTGAATCTCCCATTCACCCCCCTCTGGTCGATACACTCTCTGTGCTAACAAGATCCCATCTGGGGACCTTTTCTGGTACTCTGCCGGAGGGGGATTCGACCACGGAGAGCTTCTACATCAACTTGCTGCCTTTCCGATGATGCGTGAGTAGTTTACCACATACCTACGGGTCAATATCTAGTAGGTAGATGGCTTCTTCTCTCGCTTTGATCTTCAATACAATGTTCTCCTTGTTGTTCTTGGAGATCTATTCAATGTAATCTTCTTTTGCGGTGCGTTTGTTGAGATCCGATGAATTGTGAGTTTATGATCAGATTATCTATGGATATTATTTTGAGTCTTCTCTGAACTCTTTTATGCATGATTTATATAGCTTTGTATTTCTCTCTGATCTATTGATTTGGCTTGGCCAACTAGATTGATTTGTCTTGCAATGGGAGAGGTGCTTTGTAATGGGTTCAATCTTGCGGTGCTTATTCACAGTGACAGAAAGGGACATGACACGTATTTGTATTGTTGCCATTAAGGATAAAAAGATGGGAGTTGTTCATATTGTTTGGATCTATCTCTCTACACCATGTCATCTTGCTTAAGGCGTTACTCCATTCTTGTCAACTTAATACACTAGATGCATGCTGGATAGCGGTCAATGTGTGGAGTAATAGTAGTAGTTGAAGGCAGAAGTCGGTCTACTTGTCATGAACGTGATGCCTATATACATGATCATTGCCTTAGATATCGTCATAACTATGCGCTTTTCTATCAATTGCTCAACAGTAATTTGTTTACCCACCGTATGCTTTCTTTCAAGAGAGAAACCTCTACTGAAAACTATGGCCCCCGGGTCTATCTTTTAACATATTATTTTCAGATCTATAAAATCAAAAACACAAAAATATCTTGCTGCAATTTATTTACTTTTATTTTATTTAGCACTTTTGCTTATCTTTTATATCTATCACTATCAGATCTCATCCTTGCAAGTAACCGTGAAGGGATTGACAACCCCTTTATCGCGTTGGGTGCAAGTATTTGTTTGTTTGTGTAGATGCAATTATTGGATACTTGTGTGTGGTCCTCCTACTGGATTAATACCTTGGTTCTCAACTAAGGAAGATACTTATCGCTACTTTGCTGCATCATCCTTTCCTCTTCAAGGGAAAACCAACACAACCTCAAGAAGTAGCATATTGCAGGTTGGAGAGGGAAGCCACTCTCCTGTTCTGCAAGGCTGGTGTTGATTAAAGCTTGTCTTAGTAGTATCCCTATTTACCTCCTTTCCTTTTTAAAATTCCCTAAATGGGCTCTAGATCTTATCAATACACAGCTTGCTCAGTCTTTGGAATGATTTTGAGGACAACAGGAAATTGCATCTAGCTAACTAGAATTTAGTGTGTATGAAAAAAGAATTTGGTGGCCTAGGACTACCAAATATCAGAGATGTTAATCTATGTCTCCTGGGCAATTGGTGAAGGAAATATGCCCTAGAGGCAATAATAAAGTTGTTATTTTATATTTCCTTGTATCATGATAAATGTTTATTATTCATGCTAGAATTGTATTAACCGCAAACTTGATACATGTGTGGATACATAGACAAAACACCGTGTCCCTAGTAAGCCTCTACTAGACTAGCTCGTTAATCAGAGATGGTTAAGCTTCCTAACCATAGACATGTGTTGTCATTTGATAATGGGATCACATCATTAGGAGAATGATGTGATGGACAAGACCCATCTGTTAGCTTAGCATGTTGATCGTTCAGTTATATTGCTATTGCTTTCATGTATGTCAAATACATATTCCTTTAACTATGAGATCATGCAACTTCCGGATACCGGAGGAATGCCTTGTGTGCTATCAAACGTCACAACATAACTGGGTGATTATAAAGATGCTCTACAGGTATCTTCGAAGGTGTCGGGTTGGCGTGAATCGAGATTAGGATTTGTCACTCCAAGTATCAGAGAGGTATCTCTGGGCCCTCTCGGTAATGCACATCATAAGAAGCCTTGCAAGCAATGTGACTAATGAGTTAGTTGCGGGATGATGTATTATGGAACGAGTAAAGAGACTTGTCGGTAATGACATTGAACTAGGTATGAAGATACCGACGATCAAATCTCGGGCAAGTAACATACCAATGACAAAGGGAATTACGCATGTTGTCATAAGGTTCGACCGATAAAGGTCTTCATAGAATATGTAGGAGCCAATATGGGCATCCAGGTTCCGCTATTGGTTATTGACCAGAGAGGTGTCTCGGTCATGTCTACATAGTTCTCGAACCCGTAGGGTCCGCACGCTTAACATTCGTTGATGATAAAGTACTATATGAGTTATGTATGTTGGTGACCGAATGTTGTTCGGAGTCCCGGATGAGATCACGGACATGACGAGGAGCTCCGGAATGGTCCGGAGGTAAAGATTGATATATAGGATGATATGGTTCGGCCGAGGGGTGAAGCCCACGGGGCTTTAGGTCGGTGCAAAAGGAGTTTTGCGGAGGCCAGGGGGCCAAACGCTGGAGACCCTAGCATCTGGCCCTGGGCCAGATGCCGAGGCCCATGGCGTCTGGGCCAGACGCCAAGGACCGCGGCGTCTGGTCCTGGAAGTCCAAGAAGGACTCTTCCTTGCGGGCAAAACCGACTTTGAGGAGGCTTTTACTCCAAGTTTCGACCCCATGGCTCAACATATAAATAGAGGGGCAGGGCTAGCACCTGGAACACATCAAGAATCACCAAGCCATGTGCCGACAACCCCGTCCCCTCTAGTTTATCCTCCATCATAGTTTTCGTAGTGCTTGGCGAAGCCCTGCAGAGATTGTTCTTCACCAACACCGTCACCACGCCGTCGTGCTGCCGAAACTCATATACTACTTCGCCCCTCTTGCTAGATCAAGAAGGCGAGGACGTCATCGAGCTGAACGTGTGCTGAACGCAGAGGTGCCGTACGTTCGGTACTTGATCGGGATGGATCGTGAAGGTGTACGACTACATCAACCGCGTTGATAAACGCTTCCGCTTTGCGATCTTCAAGGGTATGAAGATGCTCTTCCCCTCTCGTTGCTATGCATCTCCTAGATAGATCTTGCGTGAGCGTAGGAAATTTTTGAAATTGCATGCTAGGTTTACCAACAGTGATATCTGAGCAGGTCTATGCGTACATGTTATATTCACGAGTAGAACACAAACAGTTGTGGGCGATAATAGTCATACTGCTTACCAGCAATGTCTTACTTTGATTCGGCGGTATTGTTGGATGAAGCGGCCTGGACCGACATTACATGACCGCGTTCATGAGACTGGTTCTACCAACGTTCTTCGCACACAGGTGGCTAGCGGGTGTCTGTTTCTCCAACTTTAGTTGAATCGGGTTTGACTACGCCCGGTCCTTGTTGAAGGTTAAAACAATACACTTGACGAAAAATTGTTGTGGTTTTGATGCGTAGGTAAGAATGGTTCTTGCTAGAAGCCCGTAGCAGCCACGTAAAACTTGCAACAACAAAGTAGAGGACGTCTAACTTGTTTTTGCAGGGCATGTTGTGATGTGATATGGTCAAGACGTGATGATATATAAATTGTTGTATGAGATGATCATGTTTTGTAAAAAGTTATCGGCAACTGGCAGGAGCCTTATGGTTGTCGCTTTATTGTATGAAATGCAATCGCCATGTAATTGCTTTACTTTATCACTAAGCGGTAGCCATAGTCGTGGAAGCAATAGTTGGCGAGACGACAACAATGCTATGATGGAGATCAAGGTGTCAAGCCGGTGACGATGGAGATCATGACGGTGCTTTGGAGATGGAGACCAAAGGCACAAGATGATGATGGCCATATCATGTCACACATTTTGATTGCATGTGATGTTTATCCTTTATGCATCTTATTTTGCTTAGTACGACGGTAGCATTATAAGATGATCCCTCACTAAATTTCAAGGTATAAGTGTTCTCCCTGAGTATGCACCATTGCTATAGTTTGTCGTGCTGAGACACCACGTGATGATCGGGTGTGATAAGCTCTACGTTCACATACAACGGGTGCAAGCCACACGCAGAATACTCGGGTTAAACTTGACGAGCCTAGCATATGAAGATATGGCCTCGGAACACTGAGACCGAAAGGTCGAACGTGAATCATATAGTAGATATGATCAACATAGTGATGTTCACCATTGAAAACTACTCCATCTCACGTGATGATCGGACATGGTTTAGTTGATATGGATCACGTGATCATTTAGATGACTAGAGGGATGTCTATCTAAGTGGGAGTTCTTAGGTAATATGATTAATTGAACTTTAATTTGTCATGAACTTAGTCCTGGTAGTTTTTGCATATCTATGTTGTTGAAGATCAATAGCTCACGTATAGCTTCCCTGTTTTATTTTTGATATGTTCCTAGAGAAAAATAAGTTGAAGATGATAGTAGAAATGATGCGGATGTTGGGGAACGTAGGAATTTCAAAATTTTCCTACGCACAAGCGAGATCATGGTGATGCATAGCAATGAGAGGGGAGAGTGTTGTCTACGTACCCTCGTAGACCGTAAGCGGAAGCATTATGACAACGTGGTTGATGTAGTCATACGTCTTCACGATCGACCGATCCTAGTACCGAAAGTACGACACCTCCGCGATCTGCACACGTTCGGCTCGGTGACGTCCCACGAACTCACAATCCAGCAGAGTGTTGAGGGAGAGCTTTGTCAGCACGACGGCGTGATGACGGTGATGATGAAGCTACCGGCGCAGGGCTTCGCCTAAGCACTACGACGATATGACCGAGGTGGATTATGGTGGAGGGGGGCACCGCACACGGCTAAGAGATCAATGATCAACTTGTGTGTCTATGGGGTGCCCCCTTGCCCTCGTATATAAAGGAGCAAGGGGGAGGCCGGCCGGCCCTTGGGGCGCGCCAAGGAGGGGGAGGAGTCCTCCTCCTAGTAGGAGTAGGACTCCCCCTTTCCTAGTCCAACTAGGAGGAGGAAGGGGGAAGGAAGGAGAGGGAGAGGAGAAGGAAAGGGGGGCGCCCCCTCCCTAGTCCAATTCGGACTCCCTATAGTGAGGGGCGTGGCTGCCCCTTGTGGGATGCCTCCCCTCTTCCCTATGGCCCATGTAGGCCCAATAGTCCCCCCGGGTTTCCGATAACCCCCCGGCACTCCGATAATTATCCGGTGACCCCCATAACTCATCCGTTGTCCGAATATAGTCATCCAATATATCAATCTTTATGTCTCAACCATTTCGAGACTCCTCGTCATGTCCGTGATCACATCTGGGACTTCGAACTACCTTCGGTACATCAAAACACATAAACTCGTAATACCGATCATCACTGAACGTTAAGCGTGCGGACCCTATGGGTTCGAGAACTATTTAGACATGACCGAGACACGTCTCCAGTCAATAACCAATAGCGGAACCTGGATGTCTATATTGGCTCACACATATTCTACGAAGATCTTTACCGGTCAAACCGCATAACAACATACGTTGTTCCCTTTGTCATCGGTATGTTACTTGCCCGAGATTCGATCGTCGGTATCTCAATACCTAGTTCAATGTCGTTACCGGCAAGTCTCTTTACTCGTTCTGTAATGCATCATCCCGCAACTAAATCATTAGTCACATTGCTTTCAAGGCTTATAGTGATGTGCATTACCGAGAGGGCCCAGAGATACCTCTCTGACAATCAGAGTGACAAATCCTAATCTCGATCTATGCCAACTCAACAAGTACCATCGGAGACACCTGTAGAGTACCTTTATAATCACCCAGTTACGTTGTGACGTTTGGTAGCACACAAAGTATTCCTCCGGTATTCAGGAGTTGCATAATCTCATAGTCATAGGAACATGTATAAGTCATGAAGAAAGCAATAGCAATATACTAAACGATCAAGTGCTAAGCTAACGGAATGGGTCAAGTCAATCACATCATTCTCTAATGATGTGATCCCATTAATCAAATGACAACTCATGTCTATGGCTAGGAAACTTAACCATATTTGATTCAACAAGCTAGTCAAGTAGAGGCATACTAGTGACACTTTGTTTGTCTATGTATCCACACATGTACTAAGTTTCCGGTTAATACAATTCTAGCATGAATAATAAACATTTATCATGATATAAGGAAATATAAATAACAACTTTACTATTGCCTCTAGGGCATATTTCCTTCAGTCTCCCACTTGCACTAGAGTCAATAATCTAGATTACACAGTAATGATTCTAACACCCATGTAGTCTTGGTGCCGATCATGTTTTGCTCGTGAGAGAGGCTTAGTCAACGGGTCTGCAACATTCAGATTCGTATGTATCTTGCAAATCTCTATGTCTCCCTCCTTGACTTGATCGCGGATGGAATTGAAGCGTCTCTTGATGTGCTTGGTTCTCTTGTGAAATTTGGATTCCTTTGCCAAGGAAATTGCACCAGTATTGTCACAAAAGATTTTCATTGGACCCAATGCACTAGGTATGACACCTAGATCTGTATGAACTCCTTCATCCAGACTCCTTCATTTGCTGCTTCCGAAGCAGCTATGTACTCCGCTTCACACGTAGATCCCGCCATGATGCTTTGCTTAGAATTGCACCAACTGACAACTCCACCGTTCAATATAAACACGTATCCGGTTTGTGACTTAGAGTCATCCGGATCAGTGTCAAAGCTTGCATCGACGTAACCGTTTAGGACGAGCTGTTTGTCACCTCCATAAACGAGAAACATATCCTTAGTCCTTTTCAGGTATTTCAGGATGTTCTTGACCGATGTCCAGTGATCCACTCCTGGATTACTTTGGTACCTCCCTGCTAAACTAATAGCAAGGCACACATCAGGTCTGGTACACATCATTGCATACATGACAGAGCCTATGGCTGAAGCATAGGGAACACCTTTCATTTTCTCTCTATCTTCTGCAGCGGTCGGGCATTGAATCTGAGTCAACTTCACACCTTGTAACACAGGCAAGAACCCTTTCTTTGCTTGATCCATTTTGAACTTCTTCAAAACTTTGTCAAGGTATGTGCTATGTGAAAGTCCAATTAAGCGTTGTAGCGACCAGACCTCAAACAGTCTAGTCTCTGTGCATCAGTGTCATCCCTGGATCGGTAATGCTGACACGCACAGTACTTTGAAGGATTTATAACAGAGTAGCAATCACACACTTATTACATCAAATAGTTCAAGAGAACTCAATTCAATAAATATGTCTTAAGGCCATCTAAAATACGATAACAACAGAAGGCTTGGAAGATAAAGTGAGTCCATCAACTCCAACGGCATCACTGAGTATAAGACCACGACCTAAGGCTCCTTACTCGTCATCTAAAAAGTCTGCAACATGATACGTTGCAGCCCGAAAACGGGTCAGCACATGGAATATGCTGGCAAAGTAACACATAGAGAGTAATGAACAGAATAATGCTATCACTACATGCATATTTGGCTGGTGGAAAGCTCTATGGTTACAGTTTTGCGAAAAGCCAAATTTTCCCTACCATAAAGGAATAAATTTTATTTAACTATCATGGTGGTTGTTAAACATTGAGAAGGTACCTCCGACTCAATCCCAATTAAGAACGTGATTAACCCAATCAAATTAAATTAAGTAACATGATGATGAGATTCACATGATAATCCAAGAACTAGATACTCAAGATGTCCATAACCGGGGACACGGCTAATCATGATTAGTTTGTACACTCTGCAGAGGTTTGTGCACTTTTCCCCACAAGACTCGATCGCCTCCGCTTGATTTCTCGCACTACATGGTGTTTGAGAAACGGATGACCGAGACACAGTCTTTCAGAAACACTACTCTTTACTCCGGGTGGACAGTTACACCTACTTTCCCCTACATCTGCTAGCCCACCTCTTCAAGAGGTCATGTAACCTACTCAACTATGCTAGAGCCCATAATAGCTTGTGGCTGCACACGGAAGTTTCTAACATGAATAATCTCATGATCCCTTTGAGTCTGGGTGGCGGTCCATACGATGATCACACGGGTACTCCGGGATATCCAAAAATACAGGCAACACTGGTTTCTCCAGGTGCCTCAATCCACCCAGATGTAAATTAAAGTAGCCACCTTAAGTTGAACCATAAATTAATAATCTCACATCTGTCATGAAGAATTCACTCAAACCCAATCCACGTCTACGAGCATAGCATAGCAATATAAGCAAACGTAGAAGTAACTCCCAAAGGTTTGATAGTAAACAGGACAATAGGTACTACCTCATCTACTTCCCAAAACCCACATATTAATCAGATCCTAATCATGCAACTGTTTGAAGATTGATCTAATGCAATAAAACTGGGTGATAAAAAGTATGATCAAAGTGTTACTTGCCTTGCTGATGATCCGTGAAACCTAGAGACTCGTAGTAACACGCTTCGCACTCCGGGTACTCTATCGCAAACAAACAATACATACATAAGCAATCAAGCAAGGGTGCACGAAATAAAACTCAAAATAAGAGATCTAACCAGAAAGTCCAACTTAAGAACTCTGGTTTGCAAAAAGAATCAATTCAAACGAAGCAACGAAGGTCAAACGGCGAAAGAAACAAGCTTCGTTTACTAATCTGGATCTAAGTCAAATTTTACAGTAGCAAAAACTTGTTTGAGTTGGTTAAACGGAAAGAGAATTTCGAGACGAAACTCTAGGCACTTGAATCGCCTGATTCCGATAAACGAGCGAAAAGTTATACTAAAACGAAAAACAGATCGAAAATCGCGATCAGGAATAATCGTGGAAAATCCGAGAAAAAGAAAAACTGACGAACAGGCTAACGATCGAACGTTCGCTGTCTGTAAAAAAACGAAAACCATTCGTTAAAACGAATGAACGAACGGGCGTTCGCAATTTAACTAAACCGGAAAAAAAACCGATCTAATATAAAAAAACGCATCTCGGTTTCGAAATAAAACCGGCGACTACCTCGGTTCGCGTGACGGCAGCGGCGACGAGCGGCTCCGGCGGGTGGCGGGGTCGGGCGAGAGGCGGCGGGGCTCCAGCGGGCGGCGTCGGGGCTCCGGCGGGTGGCGGCGGTGCGGCTAGGGTTTTGGGGCGGCGGCGACTTGGGCTGAGGCGGGCCTCGGGCCGCGGCTTTAAAGGCCGGCCGGGCTGAGGTGTCCGGGTCGGACACGGCCCGTAATGCGGTTGACCTTTAAAAAAAATAATTTGGACGTGCAGAAAAAGTAAGAAAAGAAATACTAAACGGACTCTAAAAATCCCGAAATAAATTTTCCCCGTCCTCTAAAAATAAGCTGGACAAGATGAACATTTATTTGGGCCTAAAATGCAATTTTGAAAAATGCGTACTTTTCCTAATTCGAATAAAATCAAATATTTGTTTTTAATATTTTTCCTCCAATATTTCATTATTTGTGGAGAAGTCATTTTATCCCCTCTCATATATTTTGATATGAAATATTTTCGGAGAGAAAAATAATTAATACAAATGATCCTATTTTCAAAATTTGAGAAAACCCAAATATGAAAATAACGAAATCCCCAACTCTCCCGTGGGTCCTTGAGTTGCGTGAAATTGCTAGGATCGCAAATCAAAATGCAATAAAATATGATATGCATGATGATCTAATGTATAACATTCCAAATTGAAAATTTGGGATATTACAAACCTACCCCCCTTAAGATGAATCTCGCCCTCGAGATTCGGGTTGGCTAGAAAATAGGTGAGAGTGGTCCTTCCGTAGATCTTCCTCTCACTCCCAGGTGGCTTCATCCTCGGTATGGTGACTCCACTGGACTTTGCAAAACTTGATAACCTTGCTGCGGGTGACTCGTCTGGCATACTCAAGAATCTTAACTGGTTTCTCCTCATAGGTCAAGTCACTATCCAGCTGAATCGCTTCCAATGGCACTATATCTCTCAGTGGTATCTCAGCCATCTCTGCGTGGCACTTCTTCAGCTGAGAAACATGGAACACATCGTGAACTCCCGACAATCCTTCGGGAAATTGCAACTTGTAAGCAACTTCCCCCATACGCTCCAAAACTTTGTATGGTCCTACAAAACGTGGCGCTAACTTTCCCTTAACTCCAAAGCGCTTTACTCCTCGAAGTGGTGATACTCGAAGATAAACTCTGTCTCCGACTTCGTAAACTGTCTCCTTGCGTTTAGAATCCGGATAACTCTTCTGCCTGGACTGGGCTACCTCGAGCCTATCGCGAATCAACTTCACTTTCTGTTCAGACTCTTTAATCAAATCTGGTCCAAACAACTGGCGGTCTCCAACTTCGTCCCACAACAACGGTGTCCTGCACCTCCTTCCGTACAGAGCTTCTAAAGGGGCCATATTCAAACTGGATTGATAACTGTTGTTGTAAGAGAACTCTGCATATGGCAAATTGTCGTCCCAACTAGATCCATAATCTAGCGCATAAGCTCTCAGCATGTCCTCCAAAATCTGATTGACTCTCTCGGTCTGTCCGTCTGTCTGTGGATGAAAGGCTGTACTGAACTCTAGCCTGGTACCCAAAGTCTCGTGCAACTGATTCCAAAACTTTGAAGTAAACTGGGTTCCTCTATCTGATACAATGGTCCTCGGAACTCCATGCAGACATACGATCCTGGTCATGTATATCTTTGCCAACTTAGCACTTGTATAAGTGGTCTTTACTGGGATGAAATGAGCTACCTTCGTCAAACGATCGACTACAACCCATATCGAGTCATAGCCTGAACGAGTCCTGGGCAATCCTGTGATAAAATCCATGCCTAGCTTATCCCACTTCCATTCAGGTATCAGCAATGGTTGTAGCAATCCTGCTGGCTTCTGATGCTCTGCCTTTACTCTCTGACATACATCACAAACTGCTACATACTCCGCAATATCCTTCTTCATTCCGGTCCACCAGAAAGTATCCTTCAAATCCAAATACATCTTGGTATTTCCTAGGTGAATCGAATATGGTGAATCATGGGCCTCTTGCAGAATCAACTTCCTGATCTCCGGATCATTGGGCACATAAACGCGGTCCTCAAACCATAAGGTATCGTGTTCATCCTCACGAAATCCCTTGGCTTTTCCTTTACTCATCCTTTCCTTTATCTCAGCAATTTCCTTGTCTGTTTTCTGAGCTTCTCTGATCTTATCCATCAAAGTAGACTGAATCTCCAATGCTGCTACAAAACCTTTTGGAACTATTTCCAAACATAGTTCACGAAGATCCTCTGCTAACTTCTTGGTAACTCTCCGGTCATGAGCGCGTTGACATGGCTCTTGCGGCTCAACGCATCGGCTACTACGTTAGCCTTCCCTGGGTGATAATGCAATCTCATATCATAATCCTTAATGAGCTCCAACCATCTCCTTTGCCTGAGATTCAACTCCTTCTGCGTGAAAATGTACTTCAAACTCTTGTGATCCGTGTACACCTCACAATGGTTTCCGATGAGAAAATATCTCCATGTCTTCAACGCATGCACTACGGCTGCTAACTCCAAATCATGTGTAGCATAATTCAACTCATGGGGTTTAAGCTGTCGTGAGGCATATGAAACAACTCTTCCCTCCTGCATTAGCACTGCTCCAAGTCCTCGACGAGAAGCGTCGCAATATACTTCATAATCCTTGCGTTGATCTGGCAGAATCAACACTGGCGCTGTAACCAAACGTTTCTTCAATTCCTGGAAACTAGCCTCACATTCCTCAGTCTAAATGAATTTGGTGTCCTTCTTCAACAACTCCGTCATAGGCTTTGCAATCTTCAAGAAATTCTCGATGAATCTCCGGTAATATCCTGCGAGTCCAAGAAAACTTCGGATTTCTCCAACTGTCGTGGGTGCTTCCTAATTTGTCACAGTGTTAACCTTGGTGGGATCTACTGCTATTCCTTCTCTGGATATAACATGTCCAAGGAATCCAATTTCCTTTAACCAAAACTCGCACTTGCTGAACTTGGCATATAACTGATGTTCTCTGAGCTTTCCAAATACCAAACGCAAATGCTCCTTATGCTCTTCTTCATTCTTCGAATAGACCAGAATATCATCAATGAACACTGCGACGAACTTATCCAAAAACTCCATAAACACTTTGTTCATCATGTTCATGAAATAGGTAGGTGCGTTAGTCAGGCCAAATGACATAACGGTGTACTCATATAACCCATACCTTGTGGTAAAAGCTGTCTTGGGTATATCCTGCTCTCGAATCTTCAACTAGTGGTATCCTGATCGCAAATCAATCTTGGAAAATACTTTAGCTCCTTGTAGTCGGTCAAACAGATCATTGATCATTGGCAGTGGGTACTTGTTCTTGATTGTTACTTCATTCAATCCACGATAATCAACAACCATCCTCAACGATCCATCTTTCTTCTCCACTAGAAGTACGGGTGATCCCCAAGGTGACGAACTTGGGAGAATATATCCTTTATCCAGTAACTCCTTAATCTGCTTCTTAATTTCTTCCAATCCTTAGCGGGCATCCTGTACGGTCTCTTAGATATTGGCCCAGTGCCTGGCAAAAGCTCAATCAAAAACTCGATGTCTCTATCCGGTGGCATGCCTGGAAACTCCTCTGGAAATACATCAGGGAATTCCTTCACCACTGGTACTTCCTCCTGTACAACTCCTGATAAGGAATTCACTTGAGTCCTCTTCGGCACATGTCGGGATACATACTTAATCCTTCTTCCTTCTGGGGTAGTAAGCAAAATCGTCTTACTGGCGCAATCGATGTTTCCTCCATACATCGATAGCCAATCCATTCCCAAAATCACATCCAAACCTTGTGACTCCAAAACTATTAGGTCTGAGGGGAAAACATGCCTACCTATGGCCAATGGCAACTGAAAACATCCTTGGCTTGCCATATACTCTGCTCCTGGCGAGGTTACTAACATAGGTGTTCTCAGAACTTTTGGTGGGCAACTTAAACTTATCCACAAATCCCCTTGATATGTATGAATGTGATGCACCAGTATCAAAAAGAACGATTGCAGTAAATGACTTAACCAAGAACTTACCTATTACTGCATCAGGCTGTGCTTCAACCTCCTCCACATTAACGTGGTTCACCTATCCCCTGTTGAAAGGGTTCGGCTTCTTCCCTGACCTTCCATTGCCATTTCCATTCTTTGCTTCTGGACAATCAGTGGCATAATGTCTAGTCTTCTGGCACTTGAAACAGGTAACATGGCTTAGATCCCTCTTGGCTGGGGTTGATGGGTTGGTACGGTTCTGTCCATTGCTTCCTCCGTTCCCATTGCCATTCTTGGGGCCACTATGATTGTGCGAACTTCCTCCATTGTGATTGTGACCTCCATGGTTATGCTGAAGGTGTCCTCCCGAGTTCGGGGTAAAACGAGGCTTCTGGTGAGCTCCTGTACTGTACTTTCCTTGTCCATACTTCCTCTTATGACTCTCAATCTGCTGCTGTTTCCCTTCAATCATGACAGCTCTATCTACCAACTCCTGGTAGTTGTTCAAAGTTGCCACCATCAACTGCATGCTCAGCTCATCATTCAGTCCTTCCAAAAACTTCCCCTGCTTAGCTGCATCCGTAGCAACGTCATCTGGGGCATAACGTGCTAACTTACTAAAATCCTCCACGTACTGGCCAACGTACGTCCTCCTTGGCGTAAGTTGCGAAACTCGCGCTTCTTCATGGCCATAGCTCCTGCTGAAACATGGGCAGCACGGAAAGCTTGCTGAAACTGGTCCCATGTGACAGTGTCAATGGGGTGAGTGGTTGTGTAATTCTCCCACCATGATGTTGCGGGTCCATCAAGCTGATGTGCGGCAAAACGCACTCTCTCCGCATCTGTGCATCCTGCAGTGGTCAGCTCCCTTCCAACCTTGCGGAGCCAATCATCTGCCACAATCGGCTCGGTGCTACTGGAAAACACCGACGGATTCAGCCTAAGAAATCGGGCTAAGTGATCAACAGGTGGTGGTGGTGGTGGGTTGTTGTTGTTGTTGCCTTGGTTTTAAACTAGCACTTGCATCAGGGCATTCTGCTGCTGAATCAACTGAGTGATCTCCGGTGGGAAAACAAATCCGGTGTCACGTCTCGGAGGCATCTGATGGTTTAGAAAAGATGAGAAAATAGAATAGAATGAGGTCTAGAGGGAAAACACTACCCATATGCACATGAGACAAACACAATCATATCACTCCAATTAATTCAAACAAGGCATACAATCGATCTAACTATTGTTACAAAGTGCTTGGAATATAATATATACATGGTGGAATACTACTACTAATTTGGTGGTCTACTAGAAAAATTGCTCAGTCGAAGACTCCATGATATCTGCTCCGGCTTCATCCTCCAAATCATCCTCACTGGGGTCCGAGTCGGTGTCGTCAATGATGATGTAATTCTCCGGGCAAGTAGAATCGTCATCATCTCCTCCTGGTGCTGGGTCGCCCATGAAAAATCCTAGCTTCTTTGTCAGGTCGTCATTCTTCTCCACTAGTGCCCTTCTTCAGTTCTATCATGTCTGCGCACATCTGGTTCTCCTGGCGACGAATGTGCTGGTTTAACTCCTGGATGAAAGCTGCAATAGATCTATCCTTCCTGGTACTGATCATCTCCCATTGCTCGTCTCGGCGCCCACAAATCTGATAGATAGTATCCTTGAGATCATTGTGGTACACTTCTCCAATGCGTCCCATGGTGATGTGGGCTGCCATGCTCTTTCCTAGACTCCAGGTTGGTGCATCAAAGGAAAACTCTATGGGCTCAGTGATTGGCGTGAACGTCCTTCCTGGAACTTGAACTTGAATCACCCAGCGCTCCTCTTCTGGTAGTGTGGCGTTGTAGGTTCCGGTGAAGCTTGGTATTCCAATGTTCAGGTACTTAGTAACTTCCTTCAAGTGTCGTCCAAAAGGTGTATCCTCATCTGGTTGCGCGAACTTGTTCCTTGCATCCGCCATCCTAAAAGAGTGGAAGAAAGGAGAGGAGTCAGAAATGAGAAGAGTGTAGTGATCTAGGGCTTTAGCTTAGTGGTCGTGTCCTACAGTCAGCGTGTGCTCCGATACCATCTCTGTAGCGACCAGACCTCAAACAGTCTAGTCTCTGTGCATCAGTGTCATCCCTGGATCAGTAATGCTGACACGCACAGTACTTTGAAGGATTTATAACAGAGTAGCAATCACACACTTATTACATCAAATAGTTCAAGAGAACTCAATTCAATAAATATGGCTTAAGGCCATCTAAAATACGATAACAACGGAAGGCTTGGAAGATAAAGTGAGTCCATCAACTCCAACGGCATCACTGAGTATAAGACCACGACCTAAGGCTCCTTACTCGTCGTCTAAAAAGTCTGCAACATGATACGTTGCAGCCCGAAAACGGGTCAGCACATGGAATATGCTGGCAAAGTAACACATAGAGAGTAATGAACAGAATAATGCTATCACTACATGCATATTTGGCTGGTGGAAAGCTCTATGGTTACAGTTTTGCGAAAAGCCAATTTTTCCCTACCACAAAGGAATAAATTTTATTTAACTATCATGGTGGTTGTTAAACATTGAGAAGGTACCTCCAACTCAATCCCAATTAAGAACGTGATTAACCCAATCAAATTAAATTAAGTAACATGATGATGAGATTCACATGATAATCCAAGAACTAGATACTCAAGATGTCCATAACCGGGGACACGGCTAATCATGATTAGTTTGTACACTCTGCAGAGGTTTGTGCACTTTTCCCCACAAGACTCGATCACCTCCGCTTGATTTCTCGCACTACATGGTGTTTGAGAAACGGATGACCGAGACACAGTCTTTCAGAAACACTACTCTTTACTCCGGGTGCACAGTTACACCTACTTTCCCCTACATCTGCTAGCCCACCTCTTCAAGAGGTCATGTAACCTACTCAACTATGCTAGAGCCCATAATAGCTTGTGGCTGCACACGGAAGTTTCTAGCATGAATCATCTCATGATCCCTTTGAGTCTGGGTGGCGGTCCATAGGATGATCACACGGGTACTCCGGGATATCCAAAAATACAGGCAACACTGGTTTCTCCAGGTGCCTCAATCCACCCAGATGTAAATTAAAGTAGCCACCTTAAGTTGAACCATAAATTAATAATCTCACATCTGTCATAAAGAATTCACTCAAACCCAATCCACGTCTACGAGCATACCATAGCAATATAAGCAAACGTAGAAGTAACTCCCAAAGGTTTGATAGTAAACATGACAATAGGTACTACCTCATCTACTTCCCAAAACCCACATATTAATCAGATCCTAATCATGCAACTGTTTGAGGATTGATCTAATGCAATAAAACTGGGTGATGAAAAGTATGATCAAAGTGTTACTTGCCTTGCTGATGATCCGTGAAACCTAGAGACTCGTAGTAGCACGCTTCGCACTCCGGGTACTCTATCGCAAACAAACAATACATACATAAGCAATCAAGCAAGGGTACATGAAATAAAACTCAAAATAAGAGATCTAACCAGAAAGTTCAACTTAAGAACTCCGGTTTGCAAAAAGAATCAATTCAAATGAAGCAACGAAGGTCAAACGGCGAAAGAAACAAGCTTCGTTTACTAATCTGGATCTAAGTCAAATTTTACAGTAGCAAAAACTTGTTTGAGTTGGTTAAACGGAAAGAGAATTTTGATACGAAACTCTAGGCGCTTGAAAGTTATACTAAAACGAAAAACAGATCGGAAATCGCGATCAGGAATAATCGCGGAAAATCCGAGAAAAAGAAAAACTGACGAACAGGCTAACGATCGAACGTTCGCTGTCTGTAAAAAAACGAAAATTGTTCGTTAAAACAAATGAACGAACGGGCGTTCGCTATTTAACTAAACCGAAAAAATAAACTGATCTAATATAAAAAATCGCATCTCGGTTTCGTAATAAAACCGAACGGTTTTTCAAGAAAAACCGGCGGCTACCTCAGTTCGCGTGACGGTGGCGGCGGTGAGCGGCTCCGGCGGGTGGCGGCGTCGGGCGAGAGGCGGCGGGGCTCCGGCGGGCGGCGGTGGACGGCGGCGGGGCTCCGGCGGGTGGCGGGTCGGGCGGCGGGGCGACACGGGCGGCGACGCGGCTAGGGTTTCGGGGCGGCGGCGAATTGGGCTGAGGCGGGTCTCGGGCCACGGCTTTAAAGGCCGGCCGGGCTGAGGTGTCCAGGTCGGACACGGCCCGTAAGACGGTTGACCTTTTTTAAAAGAAAAAATAATAATTCGGACGTGCAGAAAAAGTAAGAAAAGAAATACTAAACGAACTCCAAAAATCCCGAAATAAATTTTCCCTGTCCTCTAAAAATAAGCCGGACAAGATGAACATTTATTTGGGCCTAAAATGCAATTTGAAAAACGCATATTTTTCCTAATTCGAATAAAATCAAATAAAATCCAAATGAAATCAAATATTTTTTTTTAATATTTTTCCTCCAATATTTCATTATTTGTGGAGAAGTCATTTTATCCCCTCTCATATATTTTGATATGAAATATTTTCGAAGAGAAAAATAATTAAAACAAATGATCCTATTTTCAAATTTTGAGAAAACCCAAATATGAAAATAACGAAATCCCCAACTCTCCCGTGGGTCCTTGAGTTGCGTGAAATTTCTAGGATCGCAAATCAAAATGCAATAAAATATGATATGCATGATGATCTAATGTATAACATTCCAAATTGAAAATTTGGGATGTTACAAGCGTCTTGATCTATCTCTATAGATCTTGATGCCCAATATATAAGCAGCTTCACCGATGTCTTTCATTGAAAAACTCTTGTTCAAGTATCCTTTTATGCTATCCAGAAATTCTATATCATTTCCAATCAATAATTAATATGTCATCCACATATAATATTAGAAATGCTACAGAGCTCCCACTCACTTTCTTGTAAATACAGGCTTCTCCAGAAGTCTGTATAAAACCATATGATTTGATCACACTATCAAAACATTTATTCCAACTCCGAGATGCTTGCACCAGTCCATAAATGGATCACTGGAGCTTGCACACTCTGTTAGCATCCTTTGGATCGATAAAACCTTAAGGTTGCATCATATACAACTCTTCTTCCAGAAATCCATTCAGGAATGCAGTCTTTACATCCATTTGCCAAATTTCATAATCATAAAATGCCGCAATTGCTAACATGATTCGGACGGACTTAAGCATCGCTACGGGTGAGAAGGTCTCATCGTAGTCAACTCCTTGAACTTGTCAAAAACCTTTCGCAACAAGTCGAGATTTGTAGACAGTAACATTACCATCAGCGTCGGTCTTCTTCTTGAAGATCCATTTATTCTCGATGGCTTGCCAATCATCGGGCAAGTCAACCAAAGTCCACACTTTGTTCTCATACATGGATCCCATGTCAGATTTCATGGCCTCAAGCCATTTCGCGGAATCTGGGCTCGTCACCGCTTCCTCATAGTTCGTAGGTTCGTCATGGTCAAGTATCATGACCTCCATAACAGGATTACCGTACCACTCTGGTGCGGATCTTACTCTGGTTGACCTACGAGGTTCGGTAGTAACTTGATCTGAAGTTACATGATCATCATCATTAACTTCCTCACTAATTGGTGTAGGAGTCACATGAACAGATTTCTGTGATGAACTACTTTCCAATAAGGGAGCAGGTACAGTTATCTCATCAAGTTCTACTTTCCTCCCACTCCTTTCGAGAGAAACTCCTTCTCTAGAAAGGATCCATACTTAGCAACGAATGTCTTGCCTTCGGATCTGTGATAGAAGGTGTACCCAACAGTCTCCTTTGGGTATCCTATGAAGACACATTTCTCCGATTTGGGTTTGAGCTTATCAGGTTGAAGCTTTTTCACATAAGCATTGCAGCCCCAAACTTTAAGAAACGACAACTTTGGTTTCTTGCCAAACCACATTTCATAAGGTGTCCTCTCAACGGATTTAGATGGTGCCCTATTTAACGTGAATGCAGCCGTCTCTAAAGCATAACCCCAAAACGATAGCGGTAAATCAGTAAGAGACATCATAGATCGCACCATATCTAGTAAAGTACGATTATGACGTTCGGACACACCATTACGCCGTGGTGTTCCGGGTGGTGTGAGTTGCGAAACTATTCCGCATTGTTTCAAATGAAGACCAAACTCGTAACTTAAATATTATCCTCCACGATCAGATCGTAGAAATTTTATTTTCTTGTTACGATGATTTTCCACTTCACTCTGAAATTCTTTGAACTTTTCAAATGTTTCATACTTATGTTTCATCAAGTAGATATACCCATATCTCCTCAAATCATCTGTGAAGGTGAGAAAATAATGATACCCGCCACGAGCCTCAACATTCATCGGACCACATACATCAGTATGTATGATTTCCAACAAATATGTTGCTCGCTCCATTATTCCGGAGAACGGAGTTTTAGTCATCTTGCCCATAAGGCATGGTTCGCAAGTACCAAGTGAGTCATAATCAAGTGATTCCAAAAGTCTACCAGGATGGAGTTTCTTCATGCGCTTTACACCAATATGACCTAAACGGCGGTGCCACAAATAAGTTGCACTATCATTATCAACTCTGCATCTTTTGGCTTCAATATTATGAATATGTGTGTCACTACTATCGAGATTCAACAAAAATAGACCACTCTTCAAGGGTGCATGACCATAAAAGATATTACTCATATAAATAGAACAACCATTATTTTCTGATTTAAATGAATAACCATCTCGCATCAAACAAGATCCATATATACATAACGCTGGCACCAAATAACAATTATTCAGGTCTAAAACTAATCCCGAAGGTAGATGTAGAGGTAGCGTGCCGGCAGCGTCACCTCGTCCTTAGCCAATCTTCGCTTAATCTGTAGTCCCTGTTTCGAGTTGCAAATATTAGCAACAGAACTAGTATCAAATACCCAGGTGCTACTTCGAGCATTAGTAAGGTACACATCAATAACATGTATATCACATATACCTTTGTTCACCTTGCCATCCTTCTTATCCGCCAAATACTTGGGGCAGTTCCGCTTCCAGTGACCAGTCCCTTTGCAGTAGAAGAACTCAGTCTCAAGCTTAGGTCCAGACTTGGGCTTCTTCACTTGAGCAGCAACTTGCTTGCCGTTCTTCTTGAAGTTCCCCTTCTTCCCTTTACCCTTTTTCTTGAAACTGGTGGTCTTGTTGACCATCAACACTTGATGCTCCTTCTTGATTTCTACCTCCGCAGCCTTTAGCATTGCGAAGAGCTCGGGAATTGTCTTATCCATCCCTTGCATATTATAGCTCATCACGAAGCTCTTGTAGCTTGGTGACAGTGATTGAAGAATTCTGTCAATGACACTATCATCAGGAAGATTAACTCCCAGTTGAATCAAGTGATTGTTATACCCAGAAATTTTGAGTATATGCTCACTGACACAACTATTCTCCTCCATCTTGCAGCTGTAGAACTTATTGGAGACTTCATATCTCTCAATCCGGGCATTTGCTTGAAATATCAACTCCAACTCCTGGAACATCTCATATGCTCCATGACGTTCAAAACGTCGTTGAAGTCCCGGTTCTAAGCCGTAAAGCATGGCACACTGAACTATCGAGTAGTCATCAGCTTTGCTCTACAGACGTTCATAACATTTGGCGTTGTTCCTGCAGCGGGTTTGGCACCTAGCGGTGCTTCTAGGACGTAATTCTTCTGTGTAGCAATGAGGATAATCCTCAAGTTACGAACCCAGTCCATGTAGTTTCTACCATCATCTTTCAACTTAGCTTTCTCTAGGAACGCATTAAAATTCAACGGAACAACAACGCGGGCCATCTATCTACAACAACATAGACATGCAAAATACTATGAGGTACTAAGTTCATGATAAATTAAAGTTCAATTAATCAAATTACTTAAGAACTCCCACTTAGATAGACATCCCTCTAAACATCTAAGTGATCACGTGATCCAAATCAACTAACCATGTCCGATCATCACGTGAGATGGAGTAGTTTTCAATGGTGAACACCACTATGTTGATCATATCTACTATATGATTCACGCTTGACCTTTCGGTCTCAGTGTTCCGAGGCCATATCTGCATATGCTAGGCTCGTCAAGTTTAACCCGAGTATTCTGCGTGTGCAAAACTGGCTTGCACCCGTTGTATGTGAACGTAGAGCTTATCACACCCGATCATCATGTGGTGTCTCGGTACGATGAACTTTCGCAACGGTGCATACTCAGGGAGAACACTTGTACCTTGAAATTTAGTGAGAGATCATCTTATAATGCTACCGTCGAACTAAGCAAAATAAGATGCATAAAGGATAAACATCACATCCAATCAATATAAGTGATATGATATGGCCATCATCATCTTGTGCCTTTGATCTCCATCTCCAAAACACCGTCATGATCACCATCGCCACCGGCGCGACACCTTGATCTCCATCGTAGCATCGTTGCCGTCTCGCCAACTATTTCTTCTACGACTATCGCTACCGCTTAGTGATAATGTAAAGCAATTACATGGCGATTGCATTTCATACAATAAAGCGACAACCATATGGCTCCTGCCAGTTGCCGATAACTCTGTTACAAAACATGATCATCTCATACAATAAAATTTAGCATCATGTCTTGACCATATCACATCACAACATGTCCTGCAAAAACTGTTGCAAGTTTTACGTGGCTGCTACGGGCTGAGCAAGAACCGTTCTTACCTACGCATCAAAACCACAACGATTTTTCGTCAATTATGTGCTGTTTTAACCTTCAACAAGGACCGGCGCGTAGCCACACTCGATTCAACTAAAGTTGGAGAAACTGACACTGATGTCTACTACACAACCTTCTTCTTGTAGACGTTGTTGGGCCTCCAAGTGCAGAGGTTTGTAGGACAGTAGCAAATTTCCCTCAAGTGGATGGCCTAAGGTTTATCAATCCGTGGGAGGTGTAGCATGAAGATGGTCTCTCTCAACAACCCTGCAAGCAAATAACAAAGAGTCTCTTGCGTCCCCAACACACCCATTACAATGGTAAATTGTATAGGTGCACTAGTTCGGCGAAGAGATGGTGATACAAGTGCAATATGGATGGTAGATATAGGTTTTTGTAATATGAAAATATAAAAACAGCAAGGTAACAAGTAATAAAAGTGAGCGTAAACGGCATTGCAATGCGTTGAAACAAGGCCTAGGGTTCATACTTTCACTAGTGCAAGTTCTCTCAACAATAATAACATAATTGGATCATATAACTATCCCTCAACATGCAACAAAGAGTCACTCCAAAGTCACTAATAGCGGAGAACAAACGAAGAGATTATGGTAGGGCACGAAAACACCTCAAAGTTATCCTTTCTAATCGATCTATTCAAGAGTCCATAGTAAAATAACACGAAGCTATTCTTTCCGTTCGATCTATCCTAGAGTCCGTACTAGAATAACACCTTAAGACACACATAAACCAAAACCCTAATGTCACCTAGATACTCCAATGTCACCACAAGTATCCGTGGGTATGATTATACGATATGCATCACACAATCTCAGATTCATCTATTCAAACCAACACAAAGTACTTCAAAGAGTGCCCCAAAGTTTCTACCGGAGAGTCAAGACGAAAACCTGTGCCAACCCCTATGCATAAGTTCATGAGGTCACGGAACCCGCAAATTGATCACCAAAACATACATCAAGTAGATCACGTGATATCCCATTGTCACCACAGATAAGCACATGCAAGACATACATCAAGTGTTCTCAAATCCTTAAAGACTCAATCCGATAAGATAACTTCAAAGGGAAAACTCCATCCATTACAAGAGAGTAGAGGGGGAGAAACATCATAAGATCCAACTATAATAGCAAAGCTCACAATTCATCAAGATCGTACCACCTCAAGAACACGAGAGAGAGAGAGAGAGAGAGAGAGAGAGAGAGAGAGAGAGAGAGAGATCAGACGCATAGCTACTGGTACATACCCTCAGCCCCGAGGGTGAACTACTCCCTCCTCGTCATGGAGAGCGCCGGGATGATGAAGATGTCCACCGGTGAGGGATCCCCCCTCCCGCAGGGTGCCAGAACAGGGTCCCGATTGGTTTTTGGTGGCTACAGAGGCTTGCGCCGGCGGAACTCCCGATCTAGGTTATTTTCTGGAGGTTTTTGTATATATAAGAGGTTTTGGCGTCGAGAACAAGTCAGGGGGGTCTCCGGGCTGTCCATGAGGTTGAGGGCGCGTCCAGGGGGGTGGGCGCGCCTCCCACCCTCGTGGGCAGACCGGGACTCTTCTAGCCCAACTCTTTTACTCCATGGCCTTCTTCTGGTCCAAAAAAAAGCTCCGTCAAGTTTTAGTTCAATTGGACTCCGTTTGGTATTCCTTTTCTGCGATACTCAAAAACAAGGACAAACAGAAACTGGCACTGAGCTCTAGGTTAATAGGTTAGTCCCAAAAATAATATAATAGCATATAAATGCATATAAAATAATCTAAGATGGATAATATAATAGCATGAATACTTCATAAATTATAGATACGTTGGAGACGTATCAGCATCCCCAAGCTTAATTGCCGCTCGTCCTCGAGTAGGTTGATAAAATAAATAATTTATGAAGTGTGAATGCTAGCAAGTGCATAAGTTTGATCAATGATAGTTCCAATCACCTTTTCTAGCATCATTATATATCATAATAGTGGCTCATATCATAAAGCTTCTCATGATCAAGTAACAAGCTATTCACATGTTAAAGTATAGATCATAAACTTTCTTGAAAACTAACAAACCGTTCTCAGTCATCAAACAATTGCAATTCATCTTATTTTCAGGAAGGGTCTATGCAAGAGCTTTGATTTCGCAAATCCCACATACTCAACTATCATATAGTCTTCCATGATTGCTACCACTCAAAGCATATTTTTAGAGCAAATAGCATCCATCGAACACAGATAAAGATAGGGGCTTAATGTTTCGCCTCCCAACTTATTTATCATATAGATAATTGTCAACAATAATAATTCATGATCAAATATATTTGAATGGCCATATATGCTTAGATCTTTCTCCACCACATGATGCTTGCCAACTAAAAAGTAGGTTGGAATGAGAAGGAATACTACTGACTCTTGCATAAAAGTAAAAGATAGGCCCTTCGCAGAGGGAAGCAAGGATTTGCAGAGGTGCCAGAGCTCGAAGCTAAAACAGAGAAGAAAATAATTTTGAGAGGTATGCTTTCATTGTCAACATAACGACCAAGAGTTCCCAATATCTTCCATACTAGATACATTATAGGTGGTTCCCAAACAGAAAGGTAAAGATTTTACCCCCCCTCCACCAACAATCACACTCCACGGCTTGTCCGAAACAACGTGTGCCATCCAACTATCAACAATCCTGGGGGAGTTTGTTTAAATTATTTGCGAATTTGTTTTTGATCTTTTGATCATAGGACTGGGCATCCCAGTTACCAGCCATTTTCTCGTGAATGATGACCGGAGTCCACTCATCATGAGAATAACCCACCTAGCATGGAAGATACTGACAACCCCTAGTCGCTACATGAGCGATTCGGGCATACAAAACAGATTATTATTTGAAGGTTTAGAGTTTGGCACATGCAAATTTACTTGGAACGGCAGGTAAATACCGCATATAGGTAGATATGGTGGACACTCATGGAATAAACTTGGTTCAAGGAATTTGGATGCACAAGCAGTATTCCCGCTTAGTACAGATATTTTGGTAAGAAAAGGATTCTAAATAGCAAGCACAACATGTTAGAGGATCCATAACAATATAACTTCTATACAAATATACCCAAGCATAACTCATTATGTTGTCTTCCTTGTCCAACTTCAACTAATTTGCTCAGGTTTGAAAATAATTAATGGGGCTCACAATCATAGAAGATGTCCAAGATAGTATATTTATATGTGAAATCTCTCTTCCTTCAATATTCTTTCATGAATTGTTCAAGTGACTAATACAATGTTTGCTAACCTTCAATAAATTGACCACCTCTACTTCTTATATGTGAAGTCATTACTCCCCATGGGATAAGCATATGAAACATATATAATTTCAGATTTATGATATTCAAATCATTCAACTATTTACTCATAGGATATAAGTGAAGCACACGAGTAAATGACAAAGTACTCCAAAAAGATATAAGTGAAGATCAATGAATAGTTAAATAATTATGTAGCTTTGTGAAGACTCTCTCTCATTTAAGAATTTCAGATCTTGGGATATTATTCAAACAGCAAGCAAACCAAAATAAACGACATTTCAAGGATAGCACTCATCATGTGAAGAAGCAAAAACTTAGGCTCAACCGATACTAACCGATAATTGTTGAAGAAGAAAGGTGGGATGCCTACCGGGGCATCCCCAAGATTAGATGCTTGAGAATTCTTGAAATATTATCTTGGGGTGCCTTGGGCATCCCCAAGCTTGAGCTTTTGTGTCTCCTTAATTCCTCTCATATCATGGTTTCCTAAATCTCGAAAGCTTCATCCACACCAAACTCAACAAGAACTCGTGAGATAAGTTAGTATAAACCAATGCAAAAACCTTATCATTTTATACTGTAACAAATCACTAAAATTATTATTCAATATTTCATACTAAATTCCTCTACATATTTAATACTCCTATCCTCAAATAGAATCATTAAACAAGCAAACATATGCAAACAATTCAAACATAACAGCAATCTGCCAAAACAGTACAGTCTGTAAAGAATGCAAGATTCATCATACTTCCCTAACTCCAAACATTATGAAATTCTACCACACTGTAGAAAATTTATCAGAGCTTATTATGCAAAAAGTTTCAACATTTTATCATATTCTGACTTTTCTAGGGAATTTTTGCAACAGCGGTAAACTTTCTGTTTTGAAACAGCAACATGTATACTTGCAAAATAATCATAGTAAAGGCTATCCTTGAAATTTTTATTGAAAATAGAGATGCAAAACATTATTCTAAATAACAGCAAGCAAATACTAACAAAATAAAATGACGCTCCAAGCAAAACACATATCATGTGGTGAATAAAAATATAGCTCCAAGTAAAGTTACCGATGAACGAAGACGAAAGAGGGGATGCCATCCGGGGCATCCCCAAGCTTAGGCTCTTGGTTGTCCTTAAATATTACCTTGGGGTGCCTTGGGAATCCCCAAGCTTAGGATCTTGCCACTCCTTATTCCATAGTCCATCGAATCTTTACCCAAAACTTGAAAACTTCACAACACAAAACTCAACAGAAAATCTCATGAGCTCCGTTAGCGAAAGAAAACAAACCACCACTTAAAGGTACTGTAATGAACTCATTATTTATTTATATTGGTGTTAAACCTACTGTATTCCAACTTCTCTATGGTTCATACCCTCCGATACTACACATAGATTCATCAAAATAAGCAAACAACACACGAAAAACAGAATCTGTCAAAAACAGAACAATCTGTAGTAATCTGTATCAAACGCAAACTTTCTGTGACTCAAAAATTCTACCAAAACAGTACGACCTAAATAATTTGTTTATTGATCTAATTCAATTGGAATCAGTATTTTATCACGTTCTGGTGATTTTTAACAATTGTTTTTGTGAGCAGAAAGTTTCTGATTTTTTCAGCAAGATCAAATAACTATCATCCAAGAAGATCCTATAGGTTTTACTTGGCACAAAAACTAATTAAAACATAAAACCACATCTAACCAGAGGCTAGATCAAATATTTATTACTAAACAGAACCAAAAAGCAAGAAACAAAAATAAAATTGGGTTGCCTCCCAACAAGCGCTAACGTTTAACGCCCCTAGCTAGGCATGATGATTTCAATGATGCTCACATAAAAGATAAGAATTGAAACATAAAGAGAGCATCATGAAGAATATGACTAGCACATTTAAGTATAACCCACTTCCTATGCATAGGGATTTTGTGAGCAAACAACTTATGGGAACAATAATAAACTAGCATAGGAAGGCAAAACAGGCATAACTTCAAAACTTTAAGCACGTAGAGAGGAAACTCGATATTATTGCAATTCGTACAAGCGTATGTTCCTCCCTCATAATAATTTTCAGTAGCATCATGAATGAATTCAACAGTATAACCATCACATAAAGCATTCTTTTCATGATCTACAAGCATAGAAATTTTATTACTCTCCACATAAGCAAAATTCTTCTCATTCAGAATAGTGGGAGTATTATAAGAGACTCGAATACTATAAATTGTTTCCACATTAAAAGAATAATGTTGAGACAAGGGGTAATCATAATCATGAAAATTTTTATAAATATAATCATCACTACTTTTTGTAGCATAAGTGTCATCACAATAATCATCATAAATAGGGGGCATGCTATCATCATAATAAATTTGCTCATCAAAACTTGGGAGGCTAAAAATATCATCTTCATTAAACATAGCATCCCCAAGCTTGGGACAAATATTAATTGCAGCAAATATATTCTCAAACATGTCATTCTCATCAAACATAGCATCCCCAAGCTTGGGCCTTTTCATATCATAAGCATAATCACTCTCATCATTAATAGTATGGATAGCACCAATAGTATAGCAATTATCATCATCATAATGAGTAATAGGAGCAACATCATTTGGGAGGGATACCTTTCTACCTTTGCTTCTCTGTCTTTTCTTTTTCTTCTTCACATCATGTGTGGGCTTAACCCTCTTTTTTGAGCTCCTTATTAATGAGATTGGTTGAATAGAAGGCTCCTCCTCGTTACCTGATTCATCATAAGAAATAATAGGAGGATATTTGGAAGACTCTTCCCTTTCATTAGTATTATCTTCATATTCTATTTGTTTTCTTTTCTTTATGTAATTAGCAATATAAGGATTTTCAATGCAATTCACCGCACAATACATAAAAATTTCTTCTAGATCAAAATCAAGGACAAATTATGGCATATCCTTAGTTATATGTTTCATTTCTTCATAACCCAAAAGCAAACTAAGTTCATTATGATGTGCAAGGGAAATCAAGTCATCACAATTTTTGGACACGATTCGATCATGAAACAATTTGCATTGGAGATTTAAATGATCACGTTCATTGCAAAGTTCACAAGGGTGGGAAAGAAATTTTAGATTTTCAGCACAAACATCTAGCCTTTCTTGCAACCATTTAGTTTCTAAATACTTATGCCTCTTGCAAAATCTATCTTCCCTGTTTGGTGTGTACTTGCAAACTCTATGCACTCCACAAAAGTTGACATGCTTATAAGAGACATTTTCATCATGACTAGTGCAATCATCATTAGTACTATGGATATTCAAAGAGTTCATACTAACAACATTGCAATCATGCTCATTATTCAAAGATTTAGTGCCAAACATTTTAATGCACTCTTCTTCTAACATTTTGGCACAATTATCGAAATACTTATTTTCATGAAACATATTAAAAAGATGAAGCATATGAGGCACCCTCAATTCCATTTTTTTTGTAGTTTTCTTTTATAAACTAAACTAGTGATAAAACAAGAAACTAAAAGATTCGGTTGCAAGATATAAAGATATACCTTCAAGCACTCACCTCCCCGGCAACGGCGCCAGAAAAGAGCTTGATGTCAACTATGCAACCTTCTTCTTGTAGACGTTGTTGGGCCTCCAAGTGCAGAGGTTTGTAGGACAGTAGCAAATTTCCCTCAAATGGATGACCTAAGGTTTATCAATCCGTGGGAGGTGTAGGATGAAGATGGTCTCTCTCAAACAACCCTGCAACCAAATAACAAAGAGTCTCTTGTGTCCCCAACACACCCAATACAATGGTAAATTGTATAGGTGCACTAGTTCTGCGAAGAGATGGTGATACAAGTGCAATATGGATGGTAGATATAGGTTTTTGTAATATGAAAATATAAAAACAGCAAGGTAACAAGTAATAAAAGTGAGCGTAAACGGTATTGCAATGCGTTGAAACAAGGCCTAGGGTTCATACTTTCACTAGTGCAAGTTCTCTCAACAATAATAACATAATTGGATCATATAACTATCCCTCAACATGCAACAAAGAGTCACTCCAAAGTCACTAATAGCGGAGAACAAACGAAGAGATTATGGTAGGGTACGAAACCACCTCAAAGTTATCCTTTCTGATCGATCTATTCAAGAGTCCATAGTAAAATAACACGAAGCTATTCTTTCCGTTCGATCTATCCTAGAGTTCGTACTAGAATAACACCTTAAGACACACATAAACCAAAACCCTAATGTCACCTAGATACTCCAATGTCACCACAAGTATCCGTGGGTATGATTATACGATATGCATCACACAATCTCAGATTCATCTATTCAAACCAACACAAAGTACTTCAAAGAGTGCCCCAAAGTTTCTACCGGAGAGTCAAGACGAAAATGTGTGCCAACCGCTATGCATAAGTTCACGAGGTCACGGACCCCGCAAGTTGATCACCAAAACATACATCAAGTAGATCACGTGATATCCCATTGTCACCACAGGTAAGCACATGCAAGACATACATCAAGTGTTCTCAAATCCTTAAAGACTCAATCTGATAAGATAACTTCAAAGGGAAAACTCAATCCATTACAAGAGAGTAGAGGGGGAGAAACATCATAAGATCCAACTATAATAGCAAAGCTCGCGATTCATCAAGATCGTACCACCTCAAGAACACGAGAGAGAGAGAGAGATATCAAACACATAGCTACTGGTACATACCCTCAGCCCCGAGGGTGAACTACTCCATCCTCATCATGGAGAGCGCCGGGATGATGAAGATGGCCACCGGTGATGGATCCCCCCTCCGGCAGGGTGCCGGAACAGGGTCCCGATTGGTTTTTGGTGGCTACAGAGGCTTGCGGCAGCGGAACTCCCGATCTAGGTTATTTTCTGGAGGTTTCTGTATATATAAGAGGTTTTGGCGTCGAGAACAAGTCAGGGGGGTCTCTGGGCTATCCACGAGGTAGGGGCGCGCCTAGGGGGTGGGTGATACGTCTTCGTTGTATATACTTTTCCAAACACTTTTGCCCTTGTTTTGGACTCTAACTTGCATGATTTGAATGGAACTAACCCGGACTGACGCTGTTTTCAGCAGAATTGCCATGGTGTTATTTTTGTGCAGAAACAAAAGTTCTCGGAATGACCTGAAACTTCACGGAGATTATTTTTGGAAATAATAAAAAATACTGGCGAAAGAATCAAGGCCAGGGGGCCCACACCCTGTCCACGAGGGTGGGGGATGCGCCTGCCCCACTTGGCGCGCACCCTGCCGCGTGGGCCCCCTGGTGCTCCACCGACCTCAACTCCAACTCTATATATTCACGTTCGGGGAGCAAAAAATCAAAGAAAAAAATTCATCGCATTTTACGATACGGAGCCGCCGCCAAGCCCTAATCTCTCTCGGGAGGGCTGATCTGGAGTCCGTTCGGGGCTCCGGAGAGGGGAATCCGTCGCCATCGTCATCATCAAGCATCCTCCATCACCAACTTCTTGATGCTCTCCGCCGTGCGTGAGTAATTCCATCGTAGGCTTGCTGGACGGTGATGGGTTAGATGAGATTTATCATGTAATCGAGTTAGTTTTGTTAGGGTTTGATCCCTAGTATCCACTATGTTCTGAGATTGATGTTGCTATGACTTTGCTATGCTTAATGCTTGTCACTAGGGCCCGAGTGCCATGATTTCAGATCTGAACCTATTATGTTTTCATGAATATATGTGAGTTCTTGATCCTATCTTGCAAGTCAACAGTCACCTACTATGTGTTATGATCCGGCAACCCCGAAGTGACAATAATCGGGACCACTCCCGGTGATGACCGTAGTTTGAGGAGTTCATGTATTCACTATGTGTTAATGCTTTGGTCCGGTACTCTATTAAAAGGAGGTCTTAATATCCCTTAGTTTCCAATAGGACCCCGCTGCCACGGGAGGGTAGGACAAAAGATGTCATGCAAGTTCTTTTCCATAAGCACGTATGACTATACTCGGAATACATGCCTACGTTACATTGATGAATTGGAGCTAGTTCTGTGTCACCCTATGTTATAACTGTTGCATGAATAATCGCATCCGGCTTAATCATTCATCACCGATCCAATGCCTACTAGCTTTTCACATATTGTTCTTCGCTTATTTACTTTTCCGTTGCTACTATTACAATCACTACAAAACTATCACTGTTACTTTTGCCACTGTTACCGCTACTATCATACTACTTTGCTACTAAATACTTTGCTGCAGATATTAAGTTATCCAGGTGTGGTTGAATTGACAACTCAACTGCTAATACTTGAGAATATTCTTTGGCTCCCCTTGTGTCGAATCAATAAATTTGGGTTGAATACTCTACCCTCGAAAACGGTTGCGATCCCCTATACTTGTGGGTTATCAAGACTATTTTCTGGCGCCGTCGCCGGGGAGCATAGCTCTATTCTTTGAGTCACGTGGGATTTATATCAGCTGGTCACTATGAGGAACTTGAAAGACGAGAAAACCAAAATTTATCCCTCAACTACGAGGGGAGGTAAGGAACTGCCATCTAGCTCTGCACTTGATTCACCTTCTGTTTTGAGTAAGCTTGCGACACCTAAACCTGCTTCTGCTATTAATTCTGATATGTTGCATGTTATTGATGATGCCACTTCTGCTATGCATGATACTTATGATGAAACTACTTCTATGCTTGATACTACTGTGCCACTAGGTGAATTTCTTGATGAACAACTTGCTAGGGCTAGAGAGAATGAAATTATTGAAACTGATAATATTGATGAAAGTGATGATGAAGATTCTACCCCTATATATGAATTGCCTATTGTGCCTGAGGGTTATGTTATGGATGAAGAAACTGCTAGAGACTTTCTTGCTTGCAATGATAGGAATGATCTTAAGAAATTATTAGCTAAGCTTAAAGAAAAATCTCTGAATGCTAGAATGAAATATGACCCTGCTTATGCTACTTCACCTATCTTTGTTACTGATAAGGATTATGATTTCTCTGTTGATCCTGAGATAATTACTTTGGTTGAATCTGATCCTTTTTATGGCTATGAATCTGAAACTGTTGTGGCACATCTTACTAAATTAAATGATATAGCTACCCTATTCACTAATGATGAGAAAACTCGCTACTATTATATCCTTAAATTGTTTCCGTTCTCATTAAAGGGCGATGCTAAGACATGGTTTAATTCTCTTGATCCTGGTTGTGTGCGTAGTCCCCAGGATATGATTTATTACTTCTCTGCTAAATATTTCCCTGCTCATAAGAAACAAGCTGCTTTAAGGGACATATACAATTTTGTGCAAATTGAAGAAGAGAGTCTCCCATAAGCTTGGGGGAGGCTTCTCCAATTACTTAATGCTTTACCTGATCATCCTCTCAAGAAAAATGAAATACTTGATATCTTTTATAATGGACTAACCGATGCTTCCAGAGACCACCTGGATAGTTGTGCAGGTTGTGTTTTCAGGGAAAGAACTGTTGATGAAGCTGAAATTCTATTGAATAATATGTTGACCAATGAAAATAATTGGACACTTCCTGAACCAACTCCTAAGCCAACTCCGAAGAAAAGGGGTATACTATTTCTCAGTCCTGAGGACATGCAAGAGGCAAAGAAATCTATGAAAGAAAAAGGTATAAGAGCCGAAGATGTTAAGAATGTACCTCCTGTTGAAGAAATACATGGTCTTAATTTACCGCCTGTTGAAGAAATACATGGTCTTGATAACCCGACACAGGTAGTAAAGGTAAATTCTCTCTATAGATATGATAAAGCTGAAATCCCGCCTACTAAGTTTGCTAGCCAATGCTTAGATGAGTCTGATAATTTTATGGTTAAGCAAGAAGATTTCAATGCTTATTTTGGTAGACAACTGAAACGCAATGCGTATATGATTGAACACTTGAGTGATTATATGTCTAGAGTTAAAGGTGAACTTAAACTCATTAGTAAACATGCTTCTATGGTTACCACTCAAGTAGAACAAGTGCTTAAAGCTCAGAATGATTTGCTCAATGAATTAAATTATACGAAAAATGACTTTGCTGTTAGAGTTGCAACTAGAGGGGGTAAAGTGACTCAGGAACCTTTGTATCCTGAAGGCCACCCTAAGAGAATTGAGCAGGATTCTCATAGAAATAATATTAATATACCTAGTCCTTCTAAGAAGAAGAAAAAGAAAAATGATAGGACTTTGCATGCTTCTAGTGAACCTGTTGTAGACACACCTGAGAATCCCAATGATATTTCTATCTCTGATGCTGAAACACAATCTGGTAATGAACATGAACCTAGTGATAATATTAATGATGATGTTCATGTTGATGCTCAACACCTAGCAATAATGATGTAGAGATTGAACCTGCTGTTGATCTTGATAACCCACAATCAAAGAATCAAGGTTATGATAAGAGAGACTTTGTTGCTAGGAAGCATGGTAAAGAAAGAGAACCATGGGTTCAGAAACCCATGCCTTTTCCTCCCAAACCATCCAAGAAAAAGGATGATGACGATTTTGAGCGCTTTGCTAAAATGATTAGACCTATCTTCTTGCGTATGCGTTTTACTGATATGATTAAAATGAATCCTTATGCTAAGTATATGAAGGATATTGTTACAAATAAGAGAAAGATACCGGAAGCTGTAATTTCCACCATGCTTGCTAATTATAGTTTTAAAGGTGGAATACCAAAGAAACTTAGAGATTCGGGAGTACCAACTATACCATGCTCCATTAAAAGAAACTATGTTAAAACTGCTTTATGTGATCTTGGAGCTGGTGTTAGTGTTATGCCTCTCTCTTTATATCGTAGACTTGATTTGAATAAGTTGACACCTACTGAAATATCTTTGCAAATGGCTGATAAATCAACTGCTATACCTGTTGGTATTTGTGAGGATGTGCCTGTTGTGGTTGCAAACGTTACTATTTTAACGGACTTTGTTATTCTTGATATTCCCGAGGACGATAGTATGTCTATTATTCTTGGAACACCCTTTTTGAATACTGCAGGGGCTGTTATTGATTGCAACAAAGGCAATGTCACTTTTCATGTCAATGGTAATGAGCATACGGTACACTTTCCGAGGAAACAACCTCAAGTCCATAGTATCAATTCTATTGGAAAAAATCCATCAATTATTATTGGAGGTTTTGAGTTTCCTCTTCCTACTGTCAAGAAGAAATATGATATTCTTATTATTGGGGATGTGCATATCCCCGTTGAGGTAACATAGTGTTATTCGAAATTTGTCCGGTTCCATGTTATTCGAAATGAGTTTGTTAACAAGACCTGATCAACCTTGTTAGTAGATTCCTTTTGATGAGCGTGAGATGGATGAAGTTAGAAGGCACAACCTTCTGTACCCTCATTTTACTTTCTGTTATTTAGATTAAATAAAGCAAAAATAGTATTTTTCTGTCTGTTTTCTGAATTATCCATGCAATAAAAAATACCCCGAAAATAAAAGTTCTCCAAATGCCTCGAAAATGAAATATGTTTTTTTCTGGAATATTTGAGAATATCTGGCACTGAGAACACGGCAGGGGGAGCAAGCACCTGGCCACGAGGGTCCAGGGCGCGCCCCCTGCCTCGTGAGCCCATGGTGGCTCCCCTCCACTTATTCCAGCCACCACACACTCCTTCTTCCTCCCAAAAAAATCACCAACCAGCTCAAGCACGAGTTCTAGCTCATTTTGCTGTGATTTTCGATCTCCTTGCTCAAAGCTCCACTCACAAAATTGCTTTGGGGGAATTTATGCAACCCGTCTAGCTAATTATCTTGAGATACCTATTCGTGATTATGATATGGAATTGCCTCCTGCTTGTTTAGATTTTAATGCCATGGTTCGCCATCAGTTTGTTGAGAGGAATGAACCACCTCTCCAGTACCGACTAATCTTTGACAGGCGTCACGCTGTCAATATTGTTCTCCCTGCTCCTACCCTCTTTGACTTTCAGGCAAAGGGTAGATATGTCATAACCAGGGAGGAGGCGAACGAGTATAAGAGGAGGATCGAGACAGCTCGCCTCCAAGCGGCAGCTCATGAGGTAATAGCTTCTGCATCACAGTACGACCCCAGCTACAACTTTGGATATCCGCCAGGCCAGCCGTGGCCATAGACCAACTTAGGCCAAAACCCTAAGCTTGGGGGAGTACGTATTTCTCACCGACATTACATTTATGTTCACACACTCATTCTAGTTGTCGGTGCTCATACTTTTTCACTGTATTATCCATGCTAGTTTATTTTCTTTTTCTCGCTTTCTTCTTGTGTGTTTGATAAACCTTAAGAAAAACAAAAAAATTAGTTGTAGCTTTTAGCTAGTTTACTTTCCTTGCTTGTAGCAGTAATAATTAAAAGAAAACCCAAAAAGATTTTTTGTTCTTCTTTTGCTTGTTGGGAGCTTTCCCGTGTAAATAGTTTTATTTCTTTACTTTTCTTTGGGGGTCGATAGGAGAAGACCATAATGAAAATGTTGAAGTGGCTCTTATATGCATTATTGTTGATCTAACCAAGAGCCCATATTACCTTGTCTTCTCCTTTGTATTGAATGCCTGCAGATTCCAGCTTAGTCCAATGCACGTGCACTATTATTAATATCCACATCGTTCGGTCGTGCAAGTGAAAGGCAATAATGACGATATATGATGGACTGATTGAGATGAGAGAAGCTGGTATGAACTCGACCTCTCTTGTTTTTGTAAATATGATTAGTTCATCGTTCCTAATTCAGCCTATTATGAATAAACATGTTTGCAATGACAATTAGAGATTATAGTTGCTTATGCCATGCTTAATTAGCTAGGGGTTTATAATGGTTTACCTTGCGTGCCAACATGCTATTAAAATGGTTGTGATCTGGTATGATAGGGTGGTATCCTCCTTTGAATGATTCGAGTGACTTGACTTGGCACATGTTCACACATGTAGTTGAAACAAAATCAACATAGCCTCCACGATATTTATGTTCATGGTGGATTATATCCTACTCATGCTTGCACTCAATGTTTATTAATTTTAATGCATGTTCATGACTGTTGTCGCTCTCTAGTTGGTCGCTTCCCAGTCTTTTTCTAGCCTTCACTTGTACTAAGCGGGAATACTGCTTGTGCATCCACTTAACCCCAAAGTTATTCCATATGAGTCCACTATACCTTCCTATATGTGGTATCTACCTGCTGTTCCAAGTAAATTTGTATGTGCCAAACTCTAAACCTTCAAATAAAATTCTATTTTGTATGCTCGAATAGCTCATGTATCAACTAGGGATATCTGTATCTTCCATGCTAGGCGGGTTATTCTCAAGAGGAGTGGACTCCGCTCCTCACTCACGAGAAAATGGCTGGTCACCGGGATGCCCAGTCCCATGCTCTAAGAAAATCAAATCGAAATAATTGCAAACAAAACTCCCCCGGGACTCTTGTTAGTTGGAGGCACTCGTTGTTTCGAGCCAGCCATGGATTGATGCTTGTTGGTGGAGGGGGAGTATAAACTTTACCATTCTATTTGGGAACCGCCTATAATGTGTGTAGCATGGAAGATATCGAGATCTCTCGGTTGTTATGTTGACAATGAAAGTATGCCGCTCAAAATATTATTTATCTCTATTTCAAAAATCGAGCTCTGGCACCTCTACAAATCCCTGCTTCCCTCTGCGAAGGGCCTATCTATTTACTTTTATGTTGAGTCATCACCCTCTTATTAAAAAGCACCAGCTGGAGAGCACCGCTGTCATTTGCATCCATTACTATTAATTTATATTGAGTATCACTATGACTGGATCTCTTTTACCATGAATTACAATGTTTAGTCAGTCCTTGATCTTTAAAGGTGCTCTGCATTTATGTTTTGCGGTCTCAGAAAGGGCTAGCGAGATACCATCTTATTATATCATATCATGATTGTTTTGAGAAAGTGTTTTCACCGAGATTTATTATTATTGCTCACTAGTTGATTATGCCATTGACATGAGTAACATGAGACCTAAGTGTTATTGTGAATATGGTTAGTTCATAATCTTTGCTGAAAACTTGAATGCTGGCTTTACATATTTACAACAACAAGAGCAAACAGAGTTTGTAAAAGTTTTTCTTAGCACTTTCAGTTTATCAACTGAATTGCTTGAGGACAAGCAAAGGTTTAAGCTTGGGGGAGTTGATACGTCTCCGTCGTATCTACTTTTCCAAACACTTTTGCCCTTGTTTTGGACTCTAACTTGCATGATTTGAATGGAACTAACCCGGACTGGCGCTGTTTTCAACAGAATTGCCATGGTGTTATTTTTGTGCAGAAACAAAAGTTCTTGGAATGACCTGAAACTTCACGAAGATTATTTTTGGAAATAATAAAAAATACTGGCGAAAGAATCAAGGCCAGGGGCCCACACCCTGTCCACGAGGGTAGGGGACGCGCCTGCCCCCCCTGGCGCGCCCCCCTGCCTCGTGGGCCCCCTGGTGCTCCACCGACCTCAACTCCAACTCTATATATTCACGTTCGGGGAGAAAAAAATCAGAGAGAAGGATTCATCGCGTTTTACGATACGAAGCCGCCGCCAAGCCCTAATCTCTCTCGGGAGGGCTGATCTGGAGTCCGTTCGGGGCTCCGGAGAGGGGAATCCGTCGCCATCGTCATCATCAAGCATCCTCCATCACCAACTTCTTGATGCTCTCCGCCGTGCGTGAGTAATTCCATCGTAGGCTTGCTGGACGGTGATGGGTTAGATGAGATTTATCATGTAATCGAGTTAGTTTTGTTAGGGTTTGATCCCTAGTATCCACTATGTTCTGAGATTGATGTTGCTATGACTTTGCTATGCTTAATGCTTGTCACTAGGGCCCGAGTGCCATGATTTCAGATCTGAACCTATTATGTTTTCATGAATATATGTGAGTTCTTGATCCTATCTTGCAAGTCAACAGTCACCTACTATGTGTTACGATCCGGCAACCCCGAAGTGACAATAATCGGGACCACTCCCGGTGATGACCGTAGTTTGAGGAGTTCATGTATTCACTATGTGTTAATGCTTTGGTCCAGTACTCTATTAAAAGGAGGCCTTAATATCCCTTAGTTTCCAATAGGACCCCGCTGCCATGGGAGGGTAGGACAAAAGATGTCATGCAAGTTCTTTTCCATAAGCACGTATGACTATATTCGGAATACAT
Source organism: Aegilops tauschii subsp. strangulata (assembly GCF_002575655.3). NCBI lineage: Eukaryota > Viridiplantae > Streptophyta > Magnoliopsida > Poales > Poaceae > Aegilops > Aegilops tauschii. The sequence continues at coordinate 551,928,591 of NC_053041.3, read as the reverse complement.
GCCTACATTACATTGATGAATTGGAGCTAGTTCTGTGTCACCCTATGTTATAACTGTTGCATGAATAATCGCATCCGGCTTAATCATTTATCACCGATCCAATGCCTACGAGCTTTTCACATATTGTTCTTCACTTATTTACTATTCCGTTGCTACTGTTACAATCACTACAAAACTATCACTGTTACTTTTGCCACCGTTACCGCTACTAGCATACTACTTTGCTACTAAATACTTTGCTGTAGATATTAAGTTATCCAGGCGTGGTTGAGTTGACAACTCAACTGCTAATACTTGAGAATATTCTTTGGCTCCCCTTGTGTCGAATCAATAAATTTGGGTTGAATACTCTACCCTCGAAAACTGTTGCGATCCCCTATACTTGTGGGTTATCAGCGGGCGCGCCTCCCACCCTCGTGGGCAGCCCGGGACTCTTCTGGCCAACTCTTTTACTCCATGGCCTTCTTCTGGTCCAAAAATAAGCTCCGTCAAGTTTCAGGTCAACTGGACTCCGTTTGGTTTTCCTTTTCTGCGATACTCAAAAAAAAAAAGGAAAAACAGAAACTGGCACTGGGCTCTAGGTTAATAGGTTAGTCCCAAAAATAATATAAAATAGCATATAAATGCATATAAAACAATCTAAGATGGATAATATAATAGCATGAATACTTCATAAATTATAGATACGTTGGAGACGTATCAGACACCCGCCAGCCACCTGTGTGCGAAGCACGTCGGGAGAACCAGTCTCGCGTAAGCGTACGTGTAATGTCGGTCCGGGCCGCTTCATCCAACAATACCGCCGAATCAAAGTATGACATGCTGGTAAGCAGTATGACTATTATCGCCCACGACTCACTTGTGTTCTACTCGTGCATATAACATCTACGCATAAACCTGGCTCGGATGCCACTGTTAGGGAACGTAGTAATTTCAAAATTTTCCTACGCACATGCAAGATCATGGTGATGCATAGCAATGAGAGGGGAGAGTGTTGTCTACGTACCCTCGTAGACCGTAAGCGGAAGCGTTATGACAACGCGTTTTGATGTAGTCGTACGTCTTCACGATCGACCGATCCTAGTACCGAAAGTACGGCACCACCGCGATCTGCACACGTTCGGCTCGGTGACGTCCCACGAACTCACGATCCAGCAGAGTGTCGAGGGAGAGATTTTTCAGCACGCCGGCGTGATGACGGTGATGATGAAGCTACCAGCACAGGGCTCTGCCTAAGCACTCCGACGATATGACCGAGGTGGATTATGGTGGAGGGGGGCACCGCACAGGGATAAGAGATCAATGATCAACTTGTATGTCTATGGGGGTGCCCCCTTGCCCCTGTATATAAAGGAGCAAGGGGGGAGGCCGTCCGGCCCTTGGGGCGCGCCAAGGAGGGGGAGGATTCCTCCTCCTAGTAGGAGTAGGACTCCCCCTTTCCTAGTCCAACTAGGAGGAGGAAGGGGGAAGGAGGGAGAGGGAGAGGAGAAGGAAAGGGGGGTGGCGCGCCCCCCTCCCTAGTCCAATTCGGGCTCCCTGTAGGGAGGGGGCGCGGCTGCCCCTTGTGGGCTGCCTCCCCTCTTCCCTATGGCCCATGTAGGCCCAATAGTCCCCCGGGGGTTTCCGATAACCCCCCGGCACTCCGATAATTATCCGGTGACCCCCGGGTGTCCGAATATAGTCATCCAATATATCAATCTTTATGTCTCAACCATTTCGAGACTCCTCGTCATGTCCGTGATCAAATTCGGGACTCCGAACTACCTTCCGTACATCAAAACATCGTAATACCGATCGTCATCGAACATTAAGTGTGCGGACCCTACGGGTCGAGAAATATGTAGACATGACCGAGACACGTCTCCGGTCAATAACCAATAGCGTAACCTGGATGTCCATATTGGCCCCCACATATTCTACGAAGATCTTTATCGGTCAAACCGCATAACAACATATGTTGTTCCCTTTGTCATCGGTATGTGATACGTCTCCAACGTATCTATAATTTTTGATTGTTCCATGCTATTATATTATCTGTTTTGGATGTTTATGGGCTTTATTTTACACTTTTATATTATTTTTGGGACTAACCTATTAACCCAGAGCCCAGTGCCAGTTCCTGTTTTTTCCCTTGTTTCAGTGTTTCAAAGAAAAGGAATATCAAACGGAGTCCAAACGGAATGAAACCTTCGGGAGAGTTATTTTTGGAACGGAAGCAATCCAGGAGACTTGGAGTGTACGTCAGGGAAGCAACGAGGTGGCCACGAGGCAGGGAGGCGCGCCTGCCCCTTGGGCGCGCCCCCACCCCCGTGGGCCCCTCGTGGCTCCCCTGACCGACTTCTTTCGCCTATATATATCAATATACCCTAAAAACATCGGGGAATAGAATAGATTGGGAGTTCCGCCACTGCAAGCCTCTGTAGCCACCAAAAACCAATCGGGACCCTGTTCCGGCACCCTGCCGGAGGGGGGATCCATCACCAGTGGCCAGCTTCATCATCCCGGCGCTCTCCATGACGAGGAGGGAGTAGTTCACCCTCGGGGCTGAGAGTATGTACCAGTAGCTATGTGTTTGATCTCTCTCTCTCTCTCTCTCTCTCTCTCTCTCTCTCTCTCTCTCGTGTTCTTGATTCGGCACGATCTTGATGTATCGCGAGCTTTGCTATTATAGTTGGATCTTATGATGTTTCTCCCCCTCTACTCTCTTGTAATGGATTGAGTTTTCCCTTTGAAGTTATCTTATCGGATTGAGTCTTTAAGGATTTGAGAACACTTGATGTATGTCTTGCATGTGCTTATCTGTGGTGACAATGGGATATCACGTGATCTACTTGATGTATGTTTTAGTGATCAACTTGCGGGTATCGTGACCTCGTGAACTTATGCATAGGGGTTGGCACACGTTTTCGTTTTGACTCTCCAGTAGAAACTTTGGGGCACTCTTTGAAGTACTTTGTGTTGGTTTGAATAGATGAATCTGAGATTGTGTGATGCATATCGTATAATCATACCCACGGATACTTGAGGTGACATTGGAGTATCTAGGTGACATTAGGGTTTTGGTTGATATGTGTCTTAAGGTGTCATTCTAGTATGAACTCTTGAATAGATCGATTCGAAAGAATAACTTTGAGGTGGTTTCGTACCCTACCATAATCTCTTCGTTTGTTCTCCGCTATTAGTGACTTTGGAGTGACTCTTTGTTGCATGTTTAGGGATAGTTATATGATCCAATTATGTTATTATTGTTGAGAGAACTTGCACTAGTAAAATTATGAACCCTAGGCCTTGTTTCCTAGCATTGCAATACCGTTTACGCTCACTTTTATCACTTGCTACCTTGCTGTTTTTATATTTCAGATTACAAAAACCTATATCTACCATCCATATTGCACTTGTATTACCATCTCTCTTCGCCGAACTAGTGCACCTATACAATTTACCATTGTATTGGGTGTATTGGGGACACAAGAGACTCTTTTTTATTTGGTTGCAGGGTTGCTTGAGAGAGACCATCTTCATCCTACCTCCCACAGATTGATAAACCTTAGGTCATCCACTTGAGGGAAATTTGCTACTGTCCTACAAACCTCTGCACTTGGAGGCCCAACAACGTCTACAAGAAGAAGGTTGCGTAGTAGACATCAAGGTCTTTTCTGGCGCCGTTGCCGGGGAGGTGAGTGCTTGAAGGTATATCTTTAGATTTTGCAATCAAATCTTTTTGTTTCTTGTTTTATCACTAGTTTAGTCTATAAAATAAAACTACAAAAAATGGAATTAAGGGTGACTCATATGCTTCATCTTTTTAATGTCTTTCGTGAAAATGATGGAAAGGAAAATTGTGCTCAAGTGCTAGAAGAAGAATTACATAGAATGCTTGGCATAAAATATGTTAATGATGAGCATGATTGCAATGTTGTTAGTATGAATTCTTTGAATACTCATGATGCTAATGATATGCAAAGCCACAAGCTTGGGGATGCCATGTTTGATGAAGATGATATGTTTAGTCCCCCAAGTTTTGATGAGCAAATTTCTTATGATGAAAGCATGCCTCCTATTTATGATGATTATTGTGATGACACGTACGCTATAAAGAATAATGATTACCATGAAACTTGTCATCTTGATTTCAATTTTCAATCACATGATAGTTATTTTGTTGAGTTTGCTCCCACCACTATTCATGAGAATAAATTTTCTTATGTGGAGAGTAATAAAATTTCTATGCTTGTAGATCATGAAAAGAATGCTTTATGTGATGGTTATATTGTTGAATTTATTCATTATGCTACTGAAATTATTATGAGAGAGGATCATATGCTTCTACATATTGCAATAATATCAAGTTTCCTCTCTATGTGCTTAAAGTTTTGAAGTTATGCTTGTTTTGCCTTCCTATGCTAGTTGATTATTGTTCCCATAAGTTGTTTGCTCACAAAATCTCTATGCATAGGAAGTGGGTTAGACTTAAATGCGCTAGTCATATTCTTCATGATGCTCTCTTTATGTTTCAACTCTTATCTTTTAGGTGAGCATCATTGAAATCATCATGCCTAGCTAGGGGCGTTAAACGTTAGCGCTTGTTGGGAGGCAACCCAATTTTATTTTTGTTTCTTGCTTTTTGGTTCTGTTTAGTGATAAATATTTCATCTAGCCTATGGTTAGATGTGGTTTTATGTTTTAATTAGTGTTTGTGCCAAGTAAGACCCATAGGATCTTCTTGGATGATAATTATTTGATCTTGCTGAAAATTCCAGAAACTTTTTGTTTGCGAAAATAATTGTTTAAAATAACCAGAACGTGATAAAATACTGATTCCAATTGCAGCAGATCAATAATCAAATTATCTAGGTGGTCCTATTTTGGTAGAAATTTTTGAGTTCCAGAAGTTTGCGTTAGTTACAGATTACTACAGACTGTTCTGTTCTTGACAGATTCTGTTTTTCGTGTGTTGTTTGCTTATTTTGATGACTCTATGGCTAGTAAAATAGTTTATAAACCATAGAGAAGTTGGAATACAGTATATTTAACACCAATACAAATAAATAATGAGTTCATTACAGTACTTTGAAGTGGTGTTTTTTTTTCTTTCGCTAACGGAGCTCACGGGATTTTCTGTTAAGTTTTGTGTTGTGAAGTTTTCAAGTTTTGGGTAAAGATTCGATGGACTACGGAATAAGGAGTGGCAAGAGCCTAAGCTTGGGGATGCCCAAGGCACCCCAAGGTAATATTCAAGGACAACCAAGAGCCTAAGCTTGGGGATGCCCCGGATGGATCCCCTCTTTCGTCTTCGTTCATCGGTAACTTTACTTGGAGCTATATTTTTATTCATCACATGATATGTGTTTTTCTTGGAGCGTCATTTTATTTTCATTTTTTTTGCTTGCTGTTTGAATAAAATACCAAGATCTGAAATTCTTAAATGTTAGAGAGTGTTCACATAGTTGCATAATTATTCAACTACTCATTGATCTTCACTTATATCTTTTGGAGTAGTTTGTCGTTTGCTCTAGTGCTTCACTTATATTCTTTTAGAGCACGGCGGTGGTTTTATTTAGAAGAAATAGATGAACTCTGGTGCTTCACTTATATTATTTTGAGAGTCCTAAACAGCATGGTAATTTGCATTGGTTATGAATTTAGTCCTAATATGATGGGCATCCAAGATGGGTATAATAAAAACTTTCATATAAAGTGCATTGAATACTATGAGAAGTTTGATACTTGATGATTGTTTTGAGATATGAATTAAGATGGTGATATTAGAGTCATGCTAGTGGAGTAGTTGTGAATTTGAGAAATACTTGTGTTAAAGTTTGTGATTCCCGTAGCATGCACGTATGGTGAACCGTTATGTGATGAAGTCGGAGCATGATTTATTTATTTATTGTCTTCCTTATGAGTGGCGGTCGGGGACGAGCGATGGTCTTTTCCTACCAATCTATCCCCGTAGGAGCATGCGCGTAGTACTTTGTTTCGATAACTAATAGATTTTTGCAATAAGTATATGAGTTCTTTATGACTAATGTTGAGTCCATGGATTATACGCACTCTCACCCTTCCACCATTGCTAGCCTCTCTAATACCGCGCACCTTTCGCCGGTATCATACACCCACCATATACCTTCCTCAAAACAGCCATCATACCTACCTATTATGGCATTTCCATAGCCATTCCGAGATATATTGCCATGCAACTTACCACCGTTCCGTTTGCTATGACACGCTTCATCATTGTCATATTGCTTTGCATGATCATGTAGTTGACATCGTATTTGTGGCAAAGCCACCGTTCATAATTCTTTCATACATGTCACTCATGAGTCATTGCACATCCCGGTACACCGCCGGAGGCATTCATATAGAGTCATATCTTGTTCTAAGTATTGAGTTGTAATTTTTGAGTTGTAAGTAAATAAAAGTGTGATGATCATCATTATTAGAGCATTGTCCCAGTGAGGAAAGGATGATGGAGACTATGATTCCCCCACAAGTCGGGATGAGACTCCGGACAAAAAATAAAAAAAAAGAGAAAAAAGAGGCCAAAAAAAGAGAAGGCCCAAAAAACAAAAAAAATGAGAGAAAAAGAGAGAAGGGGCAATGCTACTATCCTTTTACCACACTTGTGCTTCAAAGTAGCACCGTGATCTTCATGATAGAGAATCTCCTATGTTGTCACTTTCATATACTAGTGGGAATCTTTCATTATAGAACTTGGCTTGTATATTCCAATGATGGGCTTCCTCAAAATGCCCTAGGTCTTCGTGAGAAAGCGAGTTGGATGCACACCCACTTAGTTTCTTTTCGAGCTTTCATACACTTATAGCTCTAGTGCATCCGTTGCATGGCAATCCCTACTCACTCACATTGATATCTATTGATGGGAATCTCCATAGCCCGTTGATACGCCTAGTTGATGTGAGACTATCTTCTCCTTTTTGTCTCCTCCACAACCACCATTCTATTCCACCTATAGTGCTATGTCCATGGCTCACGCTCATGTATTGCGTGAAGATTGAAAAAGTTTGAGAACATCAAAAGTATGAAACAATTGCTTGGCTTGTCATCGGGGTTGTGCATGATTTAAATATTTTGTGTGATGAAGATAGAGCATAGCCAGACTATATGATTTTGTAGGGATAACTTTCTTTGGCCATGTTATTTTGAGAAGACATGATTGCTTTGTTAGTATGCTTGAAGTATTATTGTTTTCATGTCAATATTAAACTTTTGTCTTGAATCTTATGGATCTGAATATTCTTGCCACAATAAAGAAGATTACATGGATAAATATGTTAGGTAGCATTCCACATCAAAAATTCTGTTTTTATCATTTACCTACTCGAGGACGAGTAGGAATTAAGCTTGGGGATGCTGATACGTCTCCAACGTATCTATAATTTTTTATTGTTCCATGCTATTATATTATCTGTTTTGGATGTTTATGGGCTTTATTTTACACTTTTACATTATTTTTGGGACTAACCTATTAACCCAAAGCCCAGTGCCAGTTCCTGTTTTTTCCCTTGTTTCAGTGTTTCGAAGAAAACGAATATCAAACAGAGTCCAAACGGAATGAAACCTTCGGGAGAGTTATTTTTGGAACGGAAGCAATCCAGGAGACTTGGAGCGTACGTCAGGGAAACAACGAGGTGGCCACGAGGCAGGGAGGCGCACCTGCCCCCTGGGCGCGCCCCCACCCTCGTGGGCCCCTCATGGCTCCCCTGACCGACTTCTTTCGCCTATATATATATCAATATACCCTAAAAACATCGGGGAACAGGATAGATCGGGAGTTCCGCCGCCACAAGCCTCTGTAGCCACCAAAAACCAATCGGGACCCTATTCCGGCACCCTGCCGGAGGGGGGATCCATCACCGGTGGCCATCTTCATCATCCCGGCGCTCTCCAAGACTCCATGACGAGGAGGGAGTAGTCCACCCTCGGGGCTGAGGGTATGTACCAGTAGCTATGTGTTTGATCTCTCTCTCTCTCTCTCTCTCTCTCTCTCTCTCTCTTGTTCTTGATTCGGCACGATCTTGATGTATCGCGAGCTTTGCTATTATAGCTGGATCTTATGATGTTTCTCCCCCTCTACTCTCTTGTAATGTATTGAATTTTCCCTTTGAAGTTATCTTATCGGATTGAGTCTTTAAGGATTTGAGAACACTTGATGTATGTCTTGCATGTGCTTATCTGTGGTGACAATGGGATATCACCTGATCTACTTGATGTATGTTTTGGTGATCAACTTGCGGGTTCCGTGACCTCGTGAACTTATGCATAGGGGTTGGCACACATTTTCGTTTTGACTCTCCGGTAGAAACTTTGGGGCACTCTTTGAAGTACTTTGTGTTGGTTTGAATAGATGAATCTGAGATTGTGTGATGCATATCGTATAATCATACCCACGGATACTTGAGGTGACATTGGAGTATCTAGGTGACATTAGGGTTTTGGTTGATATGTGTCTTAAGGTGTTATTCTAGTACGAACTCTTGAATAGATCGATCCGAAAGAATAACTTTGAGGTGGTTTCGTACCCTACCATAATCTCTTCGTTCTTCTCCGCTATTAGTGACTTTGGAGTGACTCTTTGTTGCATGTTGAGGGATAGTTATATGATCCAATTATGTTATTATTGTTGAGAGAACTTGCACTAGTGAAAGTATGAACCCTAGGCCTTGTTTCCTAGCATTGCAATACCGTTCATGCTCACTTTTATCGCTTGCTACCTTGCTGTTTTTATATTTTCAGATTACAAAAACCTATATCTACCATCCATATTGCACTTGTATTACCATGTCTTCGCCGAACTAGTGCACCTATACAATTTACCATTGTATTGGGTGTGTTGGGGACACAAGAGACTCTTTGTTATTTGGTTGCAGGGTTGCTTGAGAGAGACCATTTTCATCCTACGCCTCCCACGGATTGATAAACCTTAGGTCATCCACTTGAGGGAAATTTGCTACTGTCCTACAAACCTCTGCACTTGGAGGCCCAACAACGTCTACAAGAAGAAGGTTGCGTAGTAGACATCAGTATGTTACTTGCCCGAGATTCGATCATCGGTATCTCAATACCTAGTTCAATCTCGTTACCGGCAAGTCTCTTTACTCGTTCCGTAATGCATCATCCCGCAACTAACTCATTAATCACATTGCTTGCAAGGCTTATAGTGATGTGCATTACCAAGAGGGCCCAGAGATACCTCTCCGACAATCGGAAGTGACAAATCCTAATCTCAATCTATGCCAACTCAACAAGTACCATCGGAGACACCTGTAGAGCACCTTTATAATCACCCAGTTACATTATGACATTTGGTAGCACACAAAGTGTTCCTCCGGTATTCGGGAGTTGCATAATCTCATAGTCATAGGAACATGTATAAGTCATGAAGAAAGCAATAGCAATATACTAAACGATCAAGTGCTAAGCTAACGGAATGAGTCAAGTCAATCACATCATTCTCTAATGATGTGATCCCGTTAATCAAATGACAACTCATGTCTATGGCTAGGAAACTTAACCATCTTTGATTCAACGAGCTAGTCAAGTAGAGGCATACTAGTGACACTCTGTTTGTCTATGTATCCACACATGTACTAAGTTTCCGGTTAATACAATTCTAGCATGAATAATAAACATTTATCATGATATAAGGAAATATAAATAACAACTTTATTATTGCCTCTAGGGCATATTTCCTTCAGCAGTCTGGATCCGTAATCTAAGGATTATCCTCATTGCCGCACAGAAGAATTATATCCTTGATGCACCGCTAGGTGACAGACCTGTTGCAGGAGTTGATGTAGACGTTATGAACATTTGACAAGCTCGGTATGATGACTACTTGATAGTTTAGTGCGCCATACTTTACGACTTAGAACCGGGACTTCAAAAACGTTTTGAAACGCCACGGAGCATATGAGATGTTCCAAGAGCTGAAATTGGTATTTCAGACTCATGCCCGTGTTAAGAGGTATGAGACCTTTGACAAGTACTTTGCCTACAAGATGGAGGAGAATAGCTCAGCTAGTGAGCATGTGCTCAGAATGTCTGAGTACTACAATTACTTGAATCAAGTGGGAGTTAATCTTCCAGATAAGATAGTGATTGGTAGAGTTCTCTAGTCACTATCACCAAGTTACTAGAACTTCGTGATGAACTATAATATGCAAGGGATAACGGAAACGATTCCCAAGCTCTTCGCGATGCTGAAATCGGCGAAGGTAGAAATCAAGAAAAAGCATCAAGTGTTGATGGTTGACAAGACCACTAGTTTCAAGTAAAAGGGCAAGGGAAATAAAGGGAGCTTCAAGAAAGAATGGAAGCAAGTTGCCACTCCCATGAAGAAGCCCAAAGCTAGACCCAAGCCTGAAACTAAGTGCTTCTACTGCAAATGAATAATCACTGGAAGCGGAACTACCCCAAATACTTGGTGGATAAGAAGGATGGCAAAGTGAACAAAAGTATATATGATATACATGTTATTGATGTGTACTTGCTAGTGTTCATCGTAGCCCCTAGGTATTTGATACCGGTTCAGTTGCTATGATTAGTAACTCGAAATAGGAGTTACAAAATGAACAGAGACTAGTTGAGGGCGAGGTGACGATGTGTGTTGGAAATTATTCCAAGGTTGATAAGATCACCATCGCATACTCCCTCTACCTTCGGGATTAGTATTGGAACTAAATAAATGTTATTTGGTGTTTGCGTTGAGCATGAATATGATTGGATCATGTTTATTGCGACATGGTTATTCATTTAAGTCAGAGAATAATTGTTGTTCTATTTACATGAATAAAACGTTCTATGGTCTTACATCCAATGTAAATGGTTTACTGAATCTCGATCGCAGTGATACACATAGTATTGAAGCCAAAAGATGCAAAGTTAATAATGATAGTGCAACTTATTTGTGGCACTGCCGTTTAGGTCATATTGGTGTAAAGCGCATGAAGAAACTCCATGTTGATGGAATTTTGGAATCACTTGATTATGAATCACATGATGCTTGCAAACCATTCCTCTTGGGCAAGATGACTAAGACTCCGTTCTCCGGAACAATGGAGCGAGCAACTGACTTATTGGAAATAATACATACTGATGTATGCAGTTCGATAAGTGTTGAGGCTCGCGGCAGTATTGTTATTTTCTGACCTTCACATATGATTTGAGCAGATATGGGTATATCTACTTAATGAAACATAAGTCTGAAACATTTGAAAAGTTCAAAGAATTTCAGAGTGAAGTGGAAAATCATCGTAACAAGAAAATAAAGTTTCTACGATCTGATCGTGGAGGTGAATATTTGAGTTATGAGTTTGGTCTTCATTTAAAAACAATGTGGAATAGTCTCACAACTCATGCCACCTGGAACACCACAAGCATAATGGTGTGTTCGAACGTCGTAACCGTACTTTATTAGATATGGTGCGATCTATGATGTCTCTTACCGATTTACCACTATCGTTTTGGGGTTATGCATTAGAGTCAGCTGCATTCACGTTAATAGGGCACCATCTAAATCTGTTGAGACGACACCGTATGAACTATGGTTTGGCAAGAAACCTAAGCTGTCATTTCTTAAAGTTTGAGGTTGCGATGCTTATGTGAAAAAGCTTCAGCCTGATAAGCTCGAACCCAAATCGGAGAAGTGCGTCTTCATAGGATACCCAAAAGAAACTATTGGGTACACCTTCTATCACAGATCTGAAGGCAAGATCTTTATTCCTAAGAATGGATCCTTTCTAGAGAAGGAGTTTCTCTCGAAAGAAGTGAGTGGGAGGAAAGTAGAACTTGATGAGGTAGTTGTACCTTCTCCCGAATTGGAAAGTAGTTCATCACAGAAATCAGTTCCAGTGATTCCTACACCAATTAGTCAGGAAACTAATGATGATGATCATGAAATTTCAGATCAAGTTACTACCGAACCTCGTAGGTCAACCAGAGTATGGTCTGCACCAGAGTGGTACGGTAATCCTTTCTGGAAGTCATGTTACTAGACCATGACGAACCTATGAACTATGAGGAAGCGACGATGAGCCTAGATTCCGCGAAATGGCTTGAGGCCATGAAATCTGAGATGGGATCCATGTATGAAAACAAAGTATGGACTTTGGTTGACTTGCCCGATGATCGGCAATCCATAAAGAATAAATGTATCTTCAAGAGGAAGACGGACGCTGATGGTAGTGTTACTATCTACAAAGCTTGACTTATCGCAAAAGGTTTTTGACCAGTTCAAGGTGTTGACTACTATGAGATTTTCTCACTCGTAGCGATGCTTAAGTCTGTTCGAATCATGTTAGCAATTGCCACATTTTATGAAATCTGGCAAATGGATGTCAAAACTGCATTCCTTAATGGATTTCTTAAAGAAGAGTTGTATATGATGCAACAAGAAGGTTTTGTCAATCCTAAAAGTGCTAACAAAATGTGCAAGCTCCAGCGATCCATCTATGGACTGGTGCAAGCATCTTGGAGTTGGAATATATGCTTTGATGAGTTGATCAAAGCATATAGTTTTATACAGACTTTTGGAGAAGCCTGTATTTACAAGAAAGTGAATGGGAGCACTACAACCTTTCTGATAAGTATATGTGAATGACATGTTGTTGATCGGAAATGATGTAGAATTTTCTGGAAAGCATAAAGGAGTGTTTGAAAGGAGTTTTTTCAAAGAAATACCTCGGTGAAGCTGCTTACATATTGAGCATCAAGATCTATAGAGATAGATCAAGACGCTTGATAAGATTTTTTCAATGAGTACATACCTTGACAAGATTTTGAAGTAGTTCAAAATGGAACAGTCAAAGAAGGAGTACTTGCCTATGTTGCAAGGTGTGAAGTTGAGTAAAGACTCAAAACCCGACCATGGCAGAAAATAGAAAGAGAATGAAAGTCATTCCCTGTGCCTCAGTCATAGGTTCTATAAAAGTATGCCATGCTGTGTACCAGACCTATTGCGTACCTTGCCATGAGTTTGGCAAGGGGGTATGATAGTGATCCAGGAGTAGATCACGGGACAACGGTTAAAATTATCCTTAGTTACCTTAGAGGACTAAGGATATGTTTCTCGGTTATGGAGTTGACAAGGATCGTAAAGGGTTACGTCGATGCAAGCTTTGACACTGATCCGGATGACTCTGAGTCTCAATCTGGATACATATTGAAAGTGGGAGCAATTAGCTAGAGTAGCTCCGTACAGAGCATTGTAGACATAGAAATTTGCAAAATACATACGAATCTGAATGTGGTAGACCCGTTGACTAAACCTCTCTCACAAGCAAAACATGATCACACCTTAGTACTCTTTGAAGTGTTAATCACATGGCGATGTGAACTAGATTAATGACTCTAGTAAACCTTTTGGGTGTTGTTCACATGGCGATGTGAAATATGGGTGTTATTCACATGGCGATGTGAACTATTGGTGTTAATCACCTGGCGATGTGAACTATATTATTGACTCTAGTGCAAGTGGAAGACTGGAGGAAATATGCCCTAGAGACAATAATAAAGTTGTTATTTTATATTTCCTTATATCATGATAAATGTTTATTATTCATGCTACAATTGTATTAACTAGAAACTTGATACATGTGTGGATACATAGACAAAACACCGTGTCCCTAGTAAGCCTCTACTAGACTAGCTTGCTAATCAGAGATGGTTAAGTTTCCTAACCATAGACATGTGTTGTCATTTGATAACGGGATCACATCATTAGGAGAATGATGTGATGGACAAGACCCATCTATTATCTTAGCATGTTGATCATTCAGTTATATTGCTATTGCTTTCATGTATGTCAAATACATATTCCTTTAACTATGAGATCATGCAACTCCCGGATACCGGAGGAATGCCTTGTGTGCTATCAAATGTCACAACATAACTGGGTGATTATAAAGATGCTCTACAGGTATCTCCGAAGGTGTCTTGTTGGGTTGGCGTGAATCGAGATTAGGATTTGTCACTCCGAGTATCGGAGAGGTATCCCTGGGCCCTCTCGGTAATGCACATCATAAGAAGCCTCACAAGCAATGTGACTAATGAGTTAGTTGTGGGATGATGTATTACGGAACGAGTAAGGAGACTTGCCGGTAACGAGATTGAACTAGGTATGAAGATATCGATGATCGAACCTCGGGCAAGTAACATACCGATGACAAAGGGAATTACGTATGTTGTCATAAGGTTCGACCGATAAAGATCTTCGTAGAATATGTAGGAGCCAATATGGGCATCTAGGTTCCGCTATTGGTTGTTGACCAGAGAGGTGTCTCGGTCATGTCTACATAGTTCTCGAACCCGTAGGGTCCGCACGCTTAACGTTCGTTGACGATATAGTACTATATGAGTTATGTATGTTGGTGACCGAATGTTGTTCGGAGTCCCGGATGAGATTAGAGACATGAAGAGGAGCTCGGGAATGGTCCAGAGGTAAAGATTGATATATAGGATGATATGGTTCGGCCAAGGGGTGAAGCCCACAGGGCTTTAGGTCGGTGCAAAAGGAGTTTTGCAGAGGCCAGGGGGCCAAACGCCGGAGACCCTGGCGTCTGGCCCTGGGCCAGACGCCGAGGCCCATGGCGTCTGGGCCAGACGCCAAGGACCGTGGCGTCTGGTCCTGGAAGTCCAAGAAGGACTCTTCCTTGCGGGCAAAACCGACTTTGAGGAGGCTTCTACTCCAAGTTTCGACCCCAGGGTTCAACATATAAATAGAGCGGCAGGGCTAGCACCTGGAACACATCAAGAATCACCAAGCCGTGTGCCGGCAACCCCGTCCCCTCTAGTTTATCCTCTGTCATAGTTTTCGTAGTGCTTGGCGAAGCCCTGCGGAGATTGTTCTTCACCAACACCGTCACCACGCCGTCGTGCTGCCGGAACTCATCTACTACTTCGCCCCCTCTTGCTGGATCAAGAAGGCGAGGACGTCATCGAGCTGAACGTGTGTTGAACGCGGAGGTGCCGTACGTTCGGTACTTCATCGGGACGGATCGTGAAGGTGTACGACTACATCAACCGCGTTGATAAACGCTTCCGCTTTGCGATCTTCAAGGGTATGAAGATGCTCTTCCCCTCTCGTTGCTATGCATCTGCTAGATAGATCTTGCGTGAGCGTAGGGAATTTTTGAAATTGCATGCTACGTTTCCAAACAATTGGATTAAGAGGTACAATAGTGATGAAGGTAAAATTTGGAAAACTATAGTAGACCAGAAGTACCTGAAGGACTTCCCCAAAATCTTTGCTTGTAGTGCCCAAAGAACTTCAAAGTTTTGGCAGGGTGTAATGTGGGCAGCAAGAGCTGTCAAACATGGTTTTGGGTGGGTCCCTGGTAATGCGAGGAAAATTAGGTTTTGGGAGGACACCTGGTTTGGTACCTTCCCCCTATCTATCCAGTTCTGGCCTCTTTATAGGATTTGTCACCAACAATGTGTGACTCTCTCTAAGGTTTGGGATGGCACTAACATCAAACTCTCCTTTAGAAGGATCTTCACTCCTCAAATGATGGAGTCCTGGTTCTGTTTAGAACAAATTATGCAAAGTATAAAGCTTTATGATGAAGATGATGCCCTTATTTGGCAACATGAAGCCAAATGGGTTTTTCTACTAGCTCTTTATACAACATTATTAATATTAGAGGGGTGAAACCTGTTTACATTCCTACTATTTGGTCTATTGTTACCCCCCTAGGGTACAAGTGTTTCTATGATTATTTTCCAATAATAAAATTATGACAAAAGACAGCCACAAAAAAGGGGGATTGACAAAACACCAAGTTGTCTATTCTGTTCCAAAGATGAGAGTGTCCAACACCTTTTCTTTGAGTGTGTGGTTGCTAAGGCAACGTGGAACCATGTTAAGGATTTCTTTAAACTCCCTCTTGGGACAAACAACCTTTCTATTGCTAAATACCGGCCAACTAGTAAAAATCATTCTGCATTAAACTCCATTTGCGTCTGTGTCTTATGGTGCCTGTGGAAAACTAGGAATGCACTTGTTTTTAACAATGCCATCTGGTCTGATACTAAACAGGTCCGGTATTTGATTCTTACAACCCTGAAGAAATGGAGAATTCTCTTCAAACATCAAGAGGAGAGGGTGGATGCTTCTCGAGAATGCTTTCGGAGCAGATAAAAAAACCATACCGCCTACCGATGGGGTGAATATCTCTCCAGAATCGACGCTGGGGCAAGGTCTACTGTCAAGGCTGTCTCTGACTGGAACGGCGAAACCAACCTCAACACCTACGGGCAGCCCCCCAGCGTTGATCCTGAGGGACAAGAACTCTGTCCGGTGTCCATTTTGGAAACCTGCTCTCCAATGCAGACGCCGCTGAAGAAATCATAGAGAGATCAGCTCACCCCGGCCTCATGTGTTGGCGACTTCTGGAGTTTCCTCCTTGCATGTAATAAGGGCCTTCGATACTTCCTTAGACTAGCCTTTGAGGTTTTTAGTTCCTGGCAGTAGTTTGGGCGCCTTCGCCTCGCTTGTTTACCTTTCTGTTTTTTTTCATTTCCTGAAGTACGTTCTGTAAAACTTTTGGTTTCATGCTCTACAATGGAAAGGGGGGGGGGCTGTATGGCTCCGTGATGCTCTAAAAAGATAGCACTAAGGTCGGGCGCAACTATGGGCGATTCCTATTTTGTGATCCCATAGTGCTTTGAACCCGATCGACAGTAACCACACAGCCAAACCACCAGATGCGTTTAGTTAGATCTTTTCTTTTTTTATTCTTCTTTCTTTACTTTTTTCCATTTTTAATTTTTTCGATGAACTTTATTCAAATTCGTAATTTTTTTCTTCATATCGCTGAACTTTTTTTTCTCAAATTGGATGAACTTTTTTAAAAATTGGATGAATTTTTTCAAATACGGTGATTTTTTCTAATTGATTATTATTTTTTCAAACTCGATGAACTAGTTTTCAAATTCAATGAAAAAAGTTCAAACCAATTTTTTTTCAAAATCATGAACATTTTTAATTCACGATCTATTTCGTTTTTTCCCTCAACAGTCAAGAGTGAGCCATGTAAATGGGCCAGCCCACGAGGGATGGGCCTTGGGCGCCAGGAAGCTTTCCTGGCCCTAAACTCGCCCAATAGGAGCTCCCGCAACTATATCTCGCTGCAAGGGAGACAGACTCAGCTCTCGGTGAAGCGCCAGCCCAGATCGCGCGAAGCCATTCTCTTTTTTATGTTTGTTTGACCTTTTGTTTTCTTTGTTTACTTCTTTTTTAACTTTTCTTTACACTTTCAAAAATTCTAAAAATATACACTCCCTCCGTCCCAAAATTCTTGTCTTAGATTTGTCTAAATATGGATGTATCTAGTTACATTTTAGTGTAAGATACATACGTATCTAGACAAATGCAAGACCAGAATTTTGGGCGGAGGGAGTATTACAAAGTATAACTTTTTTAATGTTTGAAAAATGTTAATCATGCATTTTAAAACTGTTAAATGTGTATAGAAAAAATCTTGACAATGCACATGAGAAATGTATACAAACAAATATATAATGTCTGTGATAAAACTTGATCATGTATTTAAATTATGTTAATCAAGAATTTGAAAAAATGTTTAAAATGTATTTGAAAAATGTTAGTAAAGTGTTTGAAAAATATTGATTGTGTATAGAAAAAATGTTGAACATGTATGAAAAAATGATGAAATCTGTTGATCATGCATATGAAAATATTAATCAAGTATTTTAAAAAATATTGAAGAAGTATTTCAAAAATATTAATCAAGCATTTGAAAAATGTTAAATGTGTATAGAAAAATATTGACGATGCATTAAAAAGTGTTAATCTTGCATTTTAAAATATTGATAAAGCATTTGAAAATGTTATATAATCATAGAAAAATATTACCTTGTATTAGTAAAATGTTAGTCAGGCATTTGAAAAAGATTTAAAGTGTTTATAGGAAAAATGTTGACCATGTATTAAAAAAATGTAGATCTTGTATTTGAAAAATGTTAATCAAGCGCTTGATTTAAAAAAAATGGTATAGAAAAAATGTTGACTATGTATTAAAAAATGTGAAATACAAATCTAGAAAATGGAAAAGGTTTGATTAAGCTCAAAAATGTTAAACCTGTGTAGATGTCCCGGCTTAATCTAGAAAAAATGTTGACTATGTATTAAAAAATTGGTACATGTCCAGGCTGCACCAAATTTTAAGATTTTTTTAACTATGTGCAACGTCAGCTATTTCTTTTTCTTCTACTATGTCCCGGCTGTACCATTTTTAATACATAGTCATAAAAGAAAAAGGTACATGTCCCTGCTGTAGCAATTTTTTAACATTTTTTTAATACATAGTCGGGACATGTGGCCAGGTTTGATTAAGCCTGTGAAGAGTCCTCAAAAAAGAAAAAGGTTAAGCCTGTGAAGCAGTGGCGGCGTCGAGCACAATCATGAGTATATGTAGTTGTTGGGATCGTGGAAAGCAGAGGCGAAGGCCCAGGAGGACTTCAATTTGGTGGTTGGATAAAAACTCTATGTCAGCAGTGTGATTACACATTCTTCTGCACAGACATTTTATAAGAGCAGACTGTAGCAGGATGAAAATGACCACAATTTATGGAGCAACATCATCTACCTTTTATGATACTCATGATACAAATTTTCTTTCAAAGATCACCAAAGCAATATGAGGCTGAAAGCAAAGTAAATAAGGTTTAACGACAAACAGAGACGATAACGAAGCATAAACCCTGACACGACGATGGATTTTAACAGGCCCATTAAACTGACTGGTGGCTCTCTAGTTCTTGATCTTCTTCTTTGGCCTCAGCTGCTTGCTGTTACCTCACTTGTACTTGCAGAAGTCGACACCCCTTGGGTGCAGGTGCAGATGGCATCTGTAGATAAGTAAAAATATTAGAATGTGTAAGATCAGTGTTATTAGACTCACAGGGTTAAATTACAAATGACTTAATTCATTGTAAGAGGCGATCAAGGATTCCATGTATTGCAGTAGATATTGTAGAATAACCAAAAGAATAAAAAAAATCCAAAGGGCGAACAAAAAGACCTACAGCCCTGCCAGAACAGAAAAATGCAACCAGAATTCATCATGGAACAAGGACGGATTCCATGGGAGGCTCACAGTGAAGGCCAAATTTTCATTCTTATTCTTATGAACACACCATGTAAGAAATGTTGTAGTCAGTATAATCTTATATGTTAACTTCTTTTCTTCTATGAAAAGGTATCAAAATTCGGCATCTGCAATTCATTCGCAGCAGCTTGGGTTAATAATCATATAAAAAAACAGAGTTGTCATATTGGATTAACCTTTGTTGGTAAGATTGATGGCGAAAACAAAGACAATTCTGCATTCTGAATGAGCGCACGTCTGCTACGGACGGTGTCAGAGCATCACAGGAAGTGTTAAAACAACCACTGCTGCATCTTAATCTGATATGCCGCAGCTGATAGTTTCTGCACAAGCTGAAGCGCATTTGTTCTCTTCAACTATTTGTGCACAAAGCAAGCTGCATGCTGGAAATTTTTATGCTCATAGGATCTAAGACAGCTTAAACGATGGCAATTTTGACGCCAATTTGGCATGTAGTTCATATATAATTTCTAAGATTCCTAAGAGTTCTTCATGTGGGGAACTTGCTCGACAGGGGGGAACCTGTTGTGGGGTGGCAGCTCGACCGTAAAAGAGCTAACATAATTTCTTTGTGTTTGATATAAAATCATACGTTCAAATAAAGGCAGAATATGTAAGAGACTACGCATTGGGTTAAGGACTGACACTCGCGGAATAAGAGGTTAATGAAGTACTAACAGAACATGTGGCTAAATCACAAAAATGAGAGAGAGGGTCATATATGTAACATGAGAAGAGTAATTTTAACATGCTGCCTCGTACCCCCTCTTTTCACATGGGAGGTAAGAAGGTAAGAGTAAATCAGACCACTATTTAATCAAATCAATGGCTCAGATTTATTATGCACTCTTACCTTTCATGTGAAAAGGGGAGGTAAGAGGGACCATGCTAAAATTTGCCACAGGAGAAAATAGTAAAAATGACTGATTCATAATGGCCTACCTTTAGGTGACAGTCTAACAGGGAAATGAGCTAGCAACTAACCAGAAAAGTGACCAGAATATAATAATATGATATATGAGCACTTCTCTCAAATTTTAGTGTTAGATTTTTTTTTTTGGAATTTTCCATGCAAATTGTATTTATTGTAAAGTAGACAGTGGCAAAAGGTTGCATTGTTTCAAGCAAGCATGAAGACATGGACTATGCAAAGTAACACGACAATAAACATATGCCGAGCATAGCCAGTAGCTGGTTGTGAGAGCCACTTTTCGGCTCCCCCGAGCGACCCGCTCCGCTAGGGTTCCTCCCCTCGCCGCCACCGCCCCGACCTAGCCTCCCCGCCGCTGCCGGCCGCCAGGCGCGCGACTCCCGGCCCCCCTCCCCCCTCTCCTCCCCTCCCCTCCCGCGCGCGCCCGGGGGGCTCCCTGCGGCCACGGCCCTCGGCCCCGCCTCCCTCCCCTTCCCCCCGCCGTCGCCGGCGAGCTCCGTCGGGCAAAGTCCGGGGGGCGCGGCGGCGGCGGGGTCCTCCTTCCCCGTCCGCTTGGGGGCGCCGGCGCGGGGTGGCTCCTTCGAGCGGCGGCGCTGGACGTCCGCGGGATCCAGCGGCGCGGTGGCGGTTTCGCGGGGCGGCGGGGTGGCCTGCAGTGGCGGCGCTCCGGCGTCCCTCGTTCTGCGCGCGGGGCGGCTGCGGTGCTCCCGGCTCGGGAGGTGGCGCGCGACCGGTCTCTTGCCGAATCTGGCCGGATCTGGCTTTGGGGGCCGGCCGGCGGCACCTGGCTCCGGTGGTGCGTGCCCGGCGGCTCCGGCGCTTGGAGCTCGCCGGGCGACGCGAGTAGGGCAGCGGCTGGGCGTGGCCGCTGCTCCGGCCGTGGGCGGCGGCAGGGGTAGGTCTCGGTGGTGGCCTACCGGTGTCGTGGCGGCTTCACGGTGGCTCGATGGATCTGCCCGCGGCAACGGCCGGCTTCTCTGGCGTCGGTTTGTCTGCGTTCGGGCCGTCTCGACCTTCACCCCATCTCCTCGTCGCCCGGGCGCTACCCCCATCAATGGGCTGGTCCTCTCCCAGCTGCGGTCCACCGCTCGTCTCGCGCCTGATGCCGCAGGACCGAGCTCGTCTCGCGCACGATGCAGCAGGACCGAGCTCGTCTCGCGCACGGTGCAGCAGGACTGACCTCGTCCCCCTCTCGGTGCTGCAGGACCGAGCTCGTCTCGCGCTTGGGGCAGCAGGATGGGTCGGTGGATGCCAGTTCTGGCCGACCCTTTGGGCCTCGACGCTGGGGGTTGCCCAGGGGCGCGAAAGGTGGGACCTGTCCGCTCGTCCCTTTTGTTGGGGTGCGGCGGGTCTCGGGTGAGGTGGTGTCGAGGTCTTGGATGCTGGGGCGGCGGCCCTGGTGGTGGTTGCACGGTGCTCTTGGGCAGAGCCCGTGCCTTGGTGCTGCCCGGTCACCATGGTTGTGTGGGCGGCGTGGTTGCCGGGGTGTGGCGTTCGGTGGTGGTGAATATTGGCCGAGGTGAAAACCTGCTCTATCTTCGGACGGACCGGCGGCGGCGAAGATCGTTCCCTTCTTGAAGGCGTCGTCGCGGCTCTCATTGCCCGTCATGCGGCTCCGGGGGAAACTCTGATCCTTGGATCGGGCGGTGGCGGCGCTCCGGCGTCGTACCCTTCCTGAAGGCGCCGCCTTGGAGTGTATGGTTCGTCATATGTAGCTTCATCTCTTCGGGGCGGTAGTGCTAGGAGTGGTGTTGCCGCGCTCAGCGCCTATGTATCCTGTCTTGGGTGTGTGCGTGTGTTGCGGTGGCGTAGCGTGTGTTGCGGTGAATGCTTGTGGTTTGATGCTTTATATATAAAGCGGGGCGAAAGCCTTTTTCGGTAATAAACATATGCCCATAGTTACAATGATTGCAAGCATTCCTACATTTTTTAATCTATGGTAGTAGGTGGTTCTTTTCGGATCCACACAATAATTCAGCTCCATGTTAAACAGAAGAAAAAACTGACAAGGAGATTTTATCAGAGTAAACAGGTACACGATCAGTCCATCACATGTGGTGTAACAGTGCATTTATAAGCCCTGATAGGTTATTAAGCCTAATTAAGTTAATAGTCAACAAATGATCAGCTTTGCAGTTCACAAGAATTAATGCAACTTCTATGGAACAGAATATATAAAGATTAAAGAATGAGATGTGTGATTTATGTCAAATGTTGCTGTACATTCGGTTGCAATTTTTGTACATATTAGTAAACCACTTCTCCAATGAAAACAAAGATAATAATCAGAACAAATATCAAAGAAAACTTAAAATGCAAATAACAGCGAGGTGCCATTTGAACAACTGGATATAAAAGGAAAGACAAATATTAAAGGTACTATCGGCTGAAATTTGCACTCTTTTCTCGACCAACACCAAAATGCGTATAATATTGTCCAGTATTAGAATAAGAACGGCAAGAAGGCATAAAACTGCACAAATTGAAACAGCAAAAGAGAACGAAGGGGCACAAATCTAGAAACTCTAAGCAAATGGAAAAGGAAAACGAAACTCAAAATAAGAAGAAACAAAAAAGGCTAGCTTAACATAAAAAAAAGTTCTTTTGTTACATGAATTTCTTACCCGGCCAGACAACATAAATGATATGCTAAATCATCTTAACCCCCAATGTATTTAGTGGGACATATCCTGCGAAAATGCACATCTTTCCAAAAATTTAAAATACCATTTAAAAAGCACATACGAATTCTCACAAAAGTGTACTATTGTGGAAGAGCATATACCACCTCCGTGCAAACTTTCTCGAAACAGAAATCCTTTTACGAAAACAAAACAAGACAAAATAGGCTAATAGTGTCAAAGCATAGTTTTAATTTTAGTACACTATTCACATCCGTTTTCCTTTCTGTAGCACACAAAGTACACTGGATTTGAAGTTTCAAATTGGCATGAATGTACAAAACGCCCTTAGAAAGTAAGAGAGTTATTTTGAGAATTTTAAGATACTTGCACGTGTGCTTTTCTGATTGTATTTCCACATTATCAAAGACATGCCCATTTTCACAGGATACGTACCACCATCTTTATATTTTTCCTAGCTTGTTTTATAGTTATCGTGTGGAGTTTGTGTGTGATCATGGCAGTACTGTAAAGGGTGGACGCACAAAGTAAGAGAGTTATCTTGCATTCGTCTCAAGACTATTCACACTTTATAGTTTCCTATTTCCCCAATATGAGTTGGCTGCTTCATGATAGCCTATTTGTTAGGTGAGAATGCAACGTTTCTTCTATAACACTTGGCCAGACAAGCACAACATCATAAAAAATGTATCAAAGCCAACCTATAAACCTCATCATGTTTCATGTCATTTAGCAAAAACGACACATGACTAACATGGTAATCTTAGCCAAAGGGGTTTAAGAAATTCAACATAACCAAACGCTGAAGCTATTCTGAACATCCAATATAGACCCAGACGAGGGGAACACACTTAAGGTTGGAAGAGCAATTCTCTTATTCTGTGAGAAGCAGATTTCAAAATACTAAAAATAATATCAGGGAAAGTACTGTTTGAAAATGAAATATACCTGCTTTTGCAAGATTGGGTGTGAACCATATGGGAGGGAACCACGTCCTCCAGGGTTCAGGATCAACCAAATTGGTTCTGGTATCATTTTCCAAGTCGTACACTCCTATGTCACGTGGATCATCTTTGCCGCTGAGTAATTCGTCGTGATCATCATGAGTAAAATATAGATGGTTTGCCATCAAGCCTGGATGATCCTTTACGCTAAAGCAAGATGTTGTGCTTTTCCCAGTAAACAACGCATATTCACCTATCCCTCTCATCTTGACACGCTTCAGCTCAACAAAATCAACCTTGTACACTTCATAAGCAGTGACATACGTCTCACCATCTGGTTGTTCAGGATCCAAACTCTCGTCCTTAATGATTTGGAGGACATCTCCCCATGGTGCCTGAACAATGTAGCACTTCTGGACCATCCGAACTAGATTTGGTAAAATCCTTCTGTGGACGACAGATGGTCCGTTCAAATCAAACACATCGATTGCGCCTGCCTCAGTCATTGCGTAGAAACAGCCATCATGGTGTATGCAATCTGCATAGAAACTATGCATTTGGAGCCAGTTCCAGTGAGCATCTCCCACTTTGGCGAACGAGAGCTGTGCGTACGGCTGATGGATGAGCATGACAGTGCATTCCCCTGCTGATGGATCGGACGACAAAGTTGCCTTCAGATAGACCAGATCTCCGTACCTATCCAAAGGGCATGCATAGGGTGTATCCTCCACCCTCGGAAGCTCTCCGTCGTAGAAAGACATCTTGTACTTTTCAAGAACCCCGTCGTCGTTTACAACAGGTTTAACATGCTCCATGGTTGTCACAGGAGGGAGTGCAATCTTGTCACCGGTGATAGGGTTGAGCAGCATCAGGTCAGACTTCTCATCCATGGTGACTAGCCATCCATGTGATGAACCAATCCAGTTGCTGATGGGAGGTTCAGGGAGGGGCAGGGAGTAGGCATTCCGTTCGGAGAGACTGTACATGCCAAGTGCCCTCACGCCGGCGGCCTCGTTACAATAGAGTAAACAGGGGGTCTGGCGACTGGGGCAGACGCCGCTGCGGCGGACCGTGGAGTATGCCTTTTGCCAGAATGTGCAGACGGCGGCGGATCGGAGGAGGTCCGGGCACTCGAGCAACTGGAATATGCTGATCAGTATGTCAGCTGGTAGCCCGGACAAATCTGGAGCTGGAACTTCCATTGTGGATGGATAGACAAACACCACAGCTTTAGAGCAGGTCGACTGCAATCACACGGGCGGCCGGAGCTGCAAGTCAGCCACCACTTCGTCCCCTGCGTTCCCTCCCTCGGGAGACACGGGGGAAACCCTCGCCGCCGGCCCTCCTCTCGCGCTGCCGCCACCTGAGGAGCCGCCGGCGAAGACGCGGCGGGCGCCGGGAAAGGTAGCGGAGGGGATCGTCTCCCGTGCGCGGCCGTGGGCAGGATCCGGTGGTGGCGTGTGGCGATCTGCGGCGGCGGCGGGCTCGCCCTGGTGGCGTGGGAGGTCAGGTCCTGCCCGCCCCGAGCTCGTGGTGCTGGTTGTTCGTTGCGCGAGGCCCTTCTATGGGGCTGGCTCAGGCTGGCCGGCGGCGCAGGTACGGCTGTGCAGGGCTCCGGCGACCGGCGGTGTGCTTGTGCTTGGATTTGGGCGGGTGGCGGGGTCTCTGGGTGTGTCCTCTGTTGCCACGCGGGCCGGCCCGCAGACGCGGAATTTTGGCCCGGTACGTGCCCGACAGGTCGACACAACACGCGATTAAAAGGGCCGGGCCAGCCTTCGACCCGCCATGGAACAAAGCTGACCTTGAAAGCTAGTAGGCCTTAAGACCGGGCATGGCACGCCCCTTTTAATTGCGCGCTGGAACGATCCGATGCGGCACGCCGTCCGACTTGTAAGTAGTTTTCTTTTCTATATATATATTTTAGATTTTCTGTATTTTTTAAAAATACATTTTTTTTAATTTTAGATTTTTCCGAAGTTTTCTCTACCCTTAAAAAAAAATCGAGTTAGTGATGCTGGTGTGCCTGCCATCTTGTAATATAGACCGTCCGATCTATATCTGACGGATACAAAGCAAACTATGCCAATTTTGCAAAAGATACCCGCACCTCCCTCCACATTTGCAGATTAGGCCTTCCCTCGTTCATCCTTATCTCTCATAATCTCATTGTTGAGCAATTAAAAAAGGAAGCCTCTGGAACAATCTGACATGGTGGCCACTGCACGCGTCATCCATCCCCATGCCTCCGCTCAGTCCGACCACCAATCATCACCACGCCCCACTCCTCACCTTATCTCTCCTCTTTCTCGAGATATCATTAGTTTTTACACATAGGATTACTCCTGCATGGGTCAATCACAATGTTTTATAAAAAAAATGCATCTTGATGTTTCGTGCAATGCACGGGCATCTTGCTCGTAGAAAATAAAAGACCCGAAAGGCCGAAAAGCAACCCATGTGGCCTTTATAACTGGCGTGCTTGGCTGATCCCCGTGGTCAGGCATGCAGTCCGGCACGACACAACCCTTTTATAGCAGGGTCGTGTCATGCCGACCCATGTGGCCAGGTTGGCATCAGAGGCCTTGCTACCTTGGCCGCTTGACATGTGTCGGTGTTGCCCCCATGGGGTGAGCAGGTGGCTTGCGAACATCGGTGATCCCCGTTCCTCACCAATGCCATCAGAGAGGGGTTGGATCTAGTCAGGATCTGACACAGTGCCGAAGGTTTTTTTGTGCGGTCCATCTTCTGCGTTGCATGTCCATTTTTGCCATGTGTCCTAATTGTGGCGAAGAGTCGGCTTTGGAAGCCGGGGCGATGACCCTGGGTGGTGATCTTGTGTGTTTGGCTTTACAGTGGGCAACGGTGGTGGCTCCTCCTCGTGGCTATGTGGGTAGCAAGGGGAGGGGTGAAGGGTGAATCTGGTGTCGTCGTGGTTTCGGCTGTAGCGATCCCCTGGTCTAGATCTGAAGGCAGTGCACAGATGGTCGCCCTCCCCTCATGTGTGGGTCAACAACTTTGAGTCCGCGTGGCAGTTGTGTGGGTCAATCAATAACTCGTCGCTCTCTCGCAGGCAACAATAGCACCTACACGTGGCGCTTCCCTCTGGCAACATTGCTATGCACGTGTCTCTTGGCGATGAAGCCAAGTATGCTGATGACAGTAGGGTGTCCCGCACCAAAACTGATCTGCCACCACCGCCCTTGGGGTTGAACAGGCTTCGTTGACGGATAACTCTACTGGTGTTGAAGCAGGAGGTGGGCAAAGTGGGGTGGCGGGGAAGGGGGAATTCAGGAGAGAATTTTACTTCTATATTAGAATAACTGAAGAAGACGTTCAATTCAAAATAGAAAAGCATGAGAAATATCAAAGGACCTCGGTTCAAGTTTGCATCTTTTTTTCCGAAGAGCATCAAAATGCTTGTCATAATATACTAGAAGAACGCGTAGAAGGTGCAAAGTTGTACAAATTGAAACACCCTAAAAAAGAGGGGCACAGATCTAATGGCTCTAACCAAAAAGAAAAGACAAGCGAAGCTCAAGAAAGGAACAATCAAAAAGGCTAACCTAACATAAAAGAAATGCATTTGTGTGGTTTCATAGATTTCACACAGGACAGACAACATAATTGATATGTTTTTTAACACATAATTTATGTGCTAAATCATCTTAACCCCCGCCATATCTAAGGGCATACCCCGTGAAAATGCACATCTTTCTTAGAATTTAAAAATATCATTTAAAAGGCACATAAAATTCTCACAAAATGGTGGCGTCCATGGCTCGCGAATCATCCTTCGCTTTCACCCCTGAAGTGTCGCCCTCATCTCCCACTGGCCGGTGCCATGACACTGACACACTGGTCGACGTGCCTCTCGTGGCGGTCATGGCTAGCATCGGTGGCCATGCTGGTGTCGATCCCATGGGCGTCGCCAGCTCCGAGCCCATCTCTGGCCCTTCCATATCTCCGTCGCTCCATCACCCTTCGTCGTTGCTACTTGTGGTAGGTGTTGGGTTTTCCCCGAAGAGGAATGGATGAAATAGTATAGTGCCGGATAATATTTCCCTCAGTTAAGAATCAAGGTTTATCGAACCAGTATGAGACACCAAGCAGACAAACATCAAACAATACTTGCACACACACACTCACACAAACTAATGATTGCACCCCAACAAGGCAAGGGGGCGTCACTCCGATCCCCTTATTCTTGCCGAATTGCAAGGGAAAAACGTTTAAAACTTCTTTCAGAAACTAATCGTGGAAACAAAAATAATGCCCTCTGGAACTTCGACCTTCTATCATTCTACGAATCACCTCTATCTCAACTCCGAGATCTTGACCTCCCCTTCACCGAACAAGAAATCTAAAATGCCTTCCTACAATGAACATCGATGCAAGCCCCAGATCAGATGGTTTGATCTCTTCATTCTTCCGGTGATACTAGCACTTTGTGATGTGCTTAAAAAGCGGATCCTCAGTAGGAACCCTAGGAAAGAGGGTATTGCCTTTGAGAGGAAACTCAATGCTGATGGGACCTACTGGAAACCTGAGCAGTATCCCAAAACCTCATGGGTTGCTGCAAAAGGACCTCCCGTAGATCCATCCACTTTATCTGGCTTTACATGTGAATCTTCATATTCTTCTGATGAGTCATTTGACTCCAACTATGAACTGTTCAAAAATCAGAATGGTGAAGTATTTGCTAGATATGTTGGCACTAACTGCAGGAATGGTCCCCCTATGAAGAAAATCTGGGTTCCCAAAAGGTGCCTTGTAAGTCTTCAGATGAATGTCATCATGACACTGCCTGTGAAGAATAGGGACCTCATATCAAATTCTTCATATGGACCAAAGTCTTCATATGGATCCAAGTCCTCATATGGATCAAATTCCTCACGTGGATCAAAGTCCTCATATGAACATCATCGTGCTAACACCTCTGTTTCGCAGGAAAGATCTAAGAACTATGAATATGTGCATTATTCGTGGATTGGCTTCTATTCCACCTTTCTCTTATGGAGCTCGCAGAATGATGAACTCTTTGCCACCCCTCCAGATGTGGGTGGTGAAGAAAAAGAACTAATCTCTTATGCAAGGTCAGGTCTCCAGACGAACTTAATCGTCTGAAGAATTTGCTGGAGACCTGAATATGCTTGATAGGACGCAAGCTAATCATGAAGAAATGAACTTTCATTTCTCACGTCCTCCTACTGCTATATCTGTTCTATTCCTTGATGAAATTGATCTGATGAATTTGATGTCATATTCTTCACTAATGAAGTATATGAGTTCGTAAGTTGCACTAATTCATCTGCAGGATGATCAACCAAAAGCTACTGAGTGGGTCCTCGACAGTGGATGTACAAATCACATGACTGGTGACAGGAATTTATTGATGGACACTGCTTTATCTCCACCGCATCTGAAGCATATCACCTACGCTGACAAAGGCAAAAGCAAGGTATTGGGTCTAGGTAAGGTTGCGATCTCAAAGGATCGACACATGGACAAAGTCATGCTTGTCGAGTCCTTAGGATTCAACCTCATGTCTGTCTCAATGCTTTGTGATCTTGATATGGTTGTTGTCTTTGGAAAGTATCGTTGTGTTGTGATCATGGAAGCTGACCATTCCAAAGTCTTCGAAGGCTTTAGGAGAGGAGACTTGTATATTGTTGATTTCTCTACAGGACTACAACCTACTACATGTCTACTTGCAAAATCTTTAGAAGGCTGGCTATGGCATCAACGACTTGGTCATGCTAGCATGAGGAACTTGCACACGCTCGCGAAGAAGAAGCATGTCATTGGCATCGAGGATGTCAAATTCCTCAAGGATCACCTGTGTGGAGCTTGTGAAGCTGGAAAGATGACCAAGGCCAAGCATCCCTCAAAGACTATCATGACTACCACTCGTCCTTTTGAATTGCTTCACATGGATCTCTTTGGCCCTACTCATTATGCCACATTCACCAATGCTGCATCATTATATGGCTTTGTTATTGTTGATGACTATTCTCGGTACACATGGGTGCATATCGTCACTTACAAATATGAAGTGCAGGAAGTCTTCAAACGATTTTCCTCGAGGGCTTCAACCAACTTTGGTGTGAAGATCAAGCACATCAGAAGTGACAATGGGACCGAGTTCAAGAATACTGGTCTTGATAACTATCTTGATGAACTTGGTATTACTCACGAGTTATCTGCTCCTTATACTCCTCAGCAGAATGGCGTCGTGGAGCGCAAGAACAGGACTCTTGTTGAGATGGCTCGCACCATGCTTGACGAATACAAGACGCCTCGTCATTTCTGGCCCGAGGCAATTGATACTGCGTGCCACATCATCAATAGGGTATATATTCACAAATTCTTCAAAAAGACCTCATACGAACTCCTCACTGACAAGAAATCCAATGTGAGTTATTTCAAAGTCTTCGATGCTAAATGTTGGATTAGAGATCCTCATCACAATTCTAAATTTGCACCAAAAGCACATGAAGGTTTTATGCTTGGTTACGGAAAGGACTCGCACACCTACAGAGTCTTCAACACCGTGCATCACAAGGTTGTTGAAACTGTAGATGCGGGGTTCGATGAAACTAATGGCTCGCAAAGAGAGCACCTACCTCCTGTGCTAGATGAGAAGTCACCTGAGGAATCCATCAAGTTCAAGGCTACTGAGGATGTCATTCCTACTGAAGAATCTGCTGAAGAAGTCATTCCAGAACGTGAAGAACATCATGCTGGTGCACCTGAGGAAAATGGCTCTGAAGAAAATGCCAAGCCGATCAACGTCGTCAACCTGCTCATCCTCGCGTTGCAAATGAAGTGCAGGTCGAGAAAATCATCAGCGACATCAACGCACCAGGTCCTCACACGCTCAAAAGCTTAACATTTGTCTAAATTTTGTGGGCACTTTGCTTTTGTCTCTATCACAGAGCCCACCAAAGTTGATGAGGCATTTCTGGAGCTTGAGTGGATTCAAGCGATGCAAGATGAATTACATCAGTTCGAGCTCAACAATGTCTGGGAACTTGTCAAGCAACCAGACCCTCGCAAGCATAATATCATCGGCACCAAATGGATCTACCGCAACAAGCAAGATGAAAATGGCCTTATGGTGAGGAATAAGGCACGGCTTGTAGCTCAAGGCTACACACAGGTTGAAGGAATTGATTTCGATGAAACTTTTGCACCTGTTGCTAGACTTGAGGCTATTCGCATATTGCTTGCTTATGCTAACCATCATAATATCATCTTATATAAAATGGATGTGAAATGTGCATTCCTCAATGGTAAGCTTTAGGAAGAAGTATATGTTGCTCAACCCCCAGGTTTTGAAGATCCAAAGCATCCTGACAAAGTCTTCAGACTCAACAAGGCCCTCTATGGCCTCAAGAAGGCTCCTCGGGCTGGTATGATACTTTGAAGGAATTCCTCATGAAGAAAGGCTTCAAACCCGGTTCACTTGACCCAACTCTTTTCACCAAAACCTATGATGATGAATTATTCATGTGCCAAATATATGTTGATGATATCATCTTTGGCTGTACTGACCAGCGTTACAGTGATGAATTTGCCTATATGATGAGTGAAGAATATCAAATGTCTATGATGGGAGAATTGAAATTCTTCTTAGGTCTTCAAATTCGTCAACAGCGCAACGACATCTTCATATCTCAGGAGAAATACCTCAAGGATGTGTTGAGGAAATTTGGCATGCAAGATTGCAAAGGCGTCAAAATCCTTATGCCCACAAATGGCCATCTATGCACTGATGAACATGGTATTGACTTCAATCAAAAGGTATACCGCTCCATGATTGGCTCTTTATTGTATCTATGTGCATCTAGGCCAGATATTATGCTTAGTGTTTGCATGTGTGCCCGTTTTCAAGCTACACCGAAGGAATCACACCATAAGGCTGTGAAGCATATTCTTCGATATCTAGCTCACACTCCAACACTTGGATTATGGTATCCCAAGGGCTCGGCTTTTGATCTCATTGGATATTCTGACTCTGACTATGCTGGTGATCGTGTGGACCGCAAGTCAACATCAGGCACATGCCATTTCCTCAGACGATCCTTGGTATGTTGGTCCTCGAAGAAACAGAACTGCGTATCACTCTCTACTGCTGAAGCTGAGTACATTGCTGCTGGTTTGTGTTGTGCTCAATTGCTATGGATGAAGCAAACCCTCAAGGACTACGACATCAATGTGAAGAATGTGCCTCTCTACTGTGACAATGAGAGTGCCATCAAAATTGCTCATAACCCAGTTCAGCACTCCAAGACAAAGCACATCCAAATTCGTCATCATTTTCTTCGTGATCATGTGTTGAAGGGCGACATCTCTATCGAGCACGTGAAGACTGAAGAACAGCTAGCCGATATCTTCACAAATCCCTTGGATGAGAAGAGATTTAGCAATTTGCGGTGTGAGCTAAATATCTTAGAATCTTCGAATGTCCTTTGAAAAGGACACATATCCTAACACTTATGCAAAATTGATGACTTAGATGTGCAACACACGAAGTAACATTTTTCTTCAATCAATGAAGACTAACCCTCTAAGTGTGAATAAATTAACGAAGAATTTGATTCTCAGAGCCCTATGACAATTGTACGCGGCGTCTGAAATCATCATTCTTATACGGTGGGTCATGCCACCAACAAAAGTTGAAATTCTTCAATTTGAGTTTTTCTTCATTTTTGAAATTCCTCAGTTGTTCAAATTCTTCAACTTTGCCGAGTATTCACTCTTTCCGTCGTTGTTCTTCATTGACTATATATATATATATATTTGAGTTTTCTGTCCTCTACAACATTCACTTATTGCTAATTCTTCAAGTTGACTTTTCTGCTAAGTGAATGTGATCGGACCCGCCCCCCTCTATGCTAAACTCAACCCAGTCTGTTCACAAATTCTTCATGTGCGTTCTATTTGAAACCTGTACAAAATCTTCACTGTGTCCTTGTCAGCTGAAGAATTTGTGAACAGAACTTTAAAATATTCTTATCTGAATTTTCGGCTTTTGCCGCTCAAACCGTTCCACATCCCACGATAAGACTTATCTATTCACCCACGATCTCGCACGATCTCCATGTCACTGTACGTGGGTGACACATGTCGCTAGGATGGGAAGGGTCAGGGGCACGTTCGTCCATTTTCCTCGGACGAGCGGTTTTTCACCTCGGTTATAAATACCCCTCACCCTCCTCAGACTTCATTTACCCGCTCGACCTCACTCCCCTCGCTCGAGCTCTCTAACCTAGCGTCGCCGCTACTTCCATCGTCGTCGGTGAGGAAGAGCTTCACTGCCTCGACCTCGTCACCGTCGTACTCGCGCCGGCCGCGGAAATCTTCACTCCGCTGCCGCCGTAGCTGTCTTCCGCCGCCAAGTTAGGGCGTGGAAGATCTGAACGAACGAACTTCCCATCTACAAATCGCAGTTCATCGTGTTCTTCGTCAAGGGTAAATAAAATTTGTTTTTACTGCCCTTGTTGATTCTTTTGATTTCCACAAAATCTTCAAAAGGTGTTTATTCTTCATTTTCACACACGTAAACACCTCACAAGCATCTGTTCTTGATCTGTTTCTCTAAGCAACGTTTTTCTTCAAGATTCCTCAATTGTGTGGATTTTACAATCTATACAACTCTCGAACCTAAGTTGAAGAATGCTTAGTGAAATTCCTCAAGACACCTCTGGTCAAATTCCTCAAACTTGTTCATTTTGCAAAACTTCTAAGAACGCATATGAACTCTCCAAATTCTTCGCACCTATACTCTGTTCACAGGTACACATGTCCGCTGCTGAATCACTAGGTTCTCATCAACTTAACTCATTTGCAACGTTCCTTGGAGACAAGTTACATACCTCTTCAGAGAATTCCATTGTTCAGAATCCTCAGCTGAAGAAAATGGCTGATGGCAAGAGACCTCAGAAGGGAGGAAAGAGACCAGAAGTAAACACAGCGTTTGAGATCCCTGATGACATCTATGCAGAATATTGCACTCCTGATGAAGCCAAACATGGCAAGGAGAACAAGAATCAGCGCAAGGTGCGCATACAAAGGATTGAGAGGAGATGGGCACGGGAATGGAGGGAGTATAGATATGTTACTCCTAAGTACATGAAGAAATTCGCACTACACCCTCCTTGCCCAAGACCTCCATTGGCACCTGGCCAAGTTGCTGATCCCACTAGCCTCCAAGCGCGGTGAGGACTATCCTGGTGAATGGGCCAAATGGCAAGCCAAGTTGGCAAAAATGGCCAGAGAAGCAGTGAGGAAATTCAACAAAGACTCTGCTGCTGCCGCTGCTGAGGCCTCTGCTAGCAAGCCTAAGAAGGCTATGCCCAAGAAGCCAGCTCATAAGCCCAGTTCATCAGAAATGCCCTCACGACCAAGCTCATCAAAGCCCTCACGACAAATTCCTCAAGCAGCACCAGTCCCCTCTGTTCCAAGACCTTCAGCTACTGCTACAAAGTCCTTGGCACCTGCGCATCTCACCTCTTGCCAAAGGACCACATGCATCTCAATTGCTTTAGGAGCATCTGCAAGTTCTTCAGCTCCTCTGCAGTCCTCAACAGGCCCAACTTTGCTGAAGACAAAGGCCACTGCTGAACGAGGCACTAGACCAAGTCCTCACAAGAAGCAGGTTCCCTTTCATGTGCCGTCCAGTGAAGACGAAGCTGATGATGAAGAACTCGCTGAAATCATCAGAGACAGATAACAACGGGCCGCTAGAGCCAAAGGCACAGATGTGCCTCTTCTGTTGGATCCCAAGTTGATCCTCGATTTCATTGATCTCTGGCACAAGGACCCCAACACTCCTATGCCTGACTTCAATCTCACACCTGGCCAAAGTCACATGTTGACAGCCTTCATAGGCGAGGAAAAATGGAAATTTGAAAAGGCCAGGCAACTGAAGAAAGTTCAGTACAAAAAGGAGCATTTCTTGAAGAAAAAACATTGTCAAAATGACAACTGATGAACTTGTGACCATGCAAGCTGAGATCAAAACCCTCAGTGATGAATTTGACGCCTACCGTGCAGATTGGCTGGGAGCCAAGGTCAGATTCGTCAAGATGGCAGAAAGATTCACCTCAAATGTTGCAACCCCAACGCAACATGAATCTCCTCAGGCTGAAGCTTCTGCACAGCCAACTAAAGAACATGCAAGCACAGCTGATGACAATCAGACTGTTGATGATTCTGAAACCACCAGGGTTGATGAAGAAATTCCAGCCGCTGAAGAAACTACCAGGGCAACCTCTAGTGTTGCGTCTGAGGATCAATCCAGGCCAGTTGAAGCATCTACTACTGCACTGAAGACACTGACAATGCCAGGGCAACTGCATCAGTTGCGCCTGAAGAAACTGAACCAAATTCCTCTGCTCCTCTTGCACCAATGACAAGTTCTATCCTTCCTTCTGCATCAGAAGCGAAGAAAACCAAAGCTGCGGGGCGAGCAACTGTGAAGAAAAGGAAAGCATCTACTTCTTCAGAGTCTTCAGCTCCAAAGAAAATGAAGACTTTGACAAGCTCGTATGAAAATCCCATAGATGTTTTTCCTGTCTCAAGCATGCCATCAAAGGAGATTGTACCCCTTGGTGAAGAATATGAGATTCCCAATGAATCAGATGAAGAAGATCCTTCTGCTGCTTCGACAGAGCAGTTGGATGAAGAAATTGAAGTGGATAACATCCCTTCAACCCCACTAGTATCCTCGCCCATGCCTTAGTTCACTACTTAAGAGGCCGGCGTTGAAGAAATTGATGAGGAAGATGAAGATGTGGGCATTGGGTGCACCACTCCAATTCTGAATGATGACTACTGCAAAAGTCATCACCCCAGTTCACCACTGTTCACACCTCTTCAACAGATTCCTCAGTCCCCTGTTCAGGCCAAAGAAATTCACACGGGATCTGAAGAACACCAGGCATCCCTCCTCACTATACCGTAAGAAGTTCCAGCCACTAGCGCTGATGAAAATGTTGCTGTTGAGATGGAGACCTAGGCTGCTTTTGATGACATTATACCTGAAATTCCTCAGCCTGCGGTTCCTGGGACTGTGATTCCCGAGGCTGTGAAGACTATGACTGACACTCCTCAGCCCAAGCCAAAGAATCCCTTCTCCACGAAACAGAAGTTCAAAGCTGAAGATTTCTTCAATGAGCACATTTTCTTCACTGACTTCAATCCCTATGACTCTGCCCGTCTTCGACAGTAGCGCTTCTGGACAGCAAGTCAGATGAATTTCTACTCTTCACTGTTATTCGATAAGGACAAGATCTTTGACCATGAGCATATTCCTCATGTGGATATGGAGTTGTTGCCCTGCTTCACCCCAGTCCTTATTGTTCTTCATGACGCTGGGCTGCTCAACTTCTGCATCGACATCTGCGAATGGAATGAAGAACTCATTCTTTAGTTCTATGCCATGCTGCAGATCACTGGCAACGTCGAAGATGTGAATTCATGGGTGTTGGACTGGATGACTGAAAACACTAACTACAAAGCACCGACCTCTGAATTACTTCATGCCATCCCAGTCAGTCCTCCTCCTGAAGGTGCAAGGCTCATCAATGCTAACCCTGAACTGTCAGATCATCTGATGCAAGTGCTGATGAAGCCTTTGAAGCCAGGCCAAGCTCCTAGGACCAAATTCCTCGTCAAGGAATTGCTCTATGTGCCTAGAACTGTGTACAGGATATTGACCAAGACCCTCAGTCCAATCAAGGGCCACAACTCTGATGAAGAAGAAGTTGTTGGCATCATGAAGAATCTGCTTTTCAACATCATACATGGTCTGCCTTTCAACTACCATGATTTCTTCATGAGGACTTTGGCCAATGTCGCTCTTTCACCGTTTGAATTGAAGCCTTATGCTCCTTGGATCATGAGATTCATCAGATCAAGGTCTTCAATCAACTACAAGGCTGACACTCTCAATCATGGCAGCTACTTGCCCCTAATTGAAGTCCTCAAGCGGACTATTTCCTCAGCTAATGAGAAGGGCAAGGCTGCTGTTATTGATGAAGGTACTCGTCCATTGGATGGACAGTTTCGCAAAGCTGCATCCTACTCCACCAATGATGACTCTGCCACACATGACACTGTCGCAAATGCTTCAGAGCCAAATCCTCAAGGCACTGCTCCAAGGGTGATGACTGATTGTGAGATTCTCCTTAGTCTTCATCAGAAGGTCGATCGCAACCACAAATGGGTCAAGCGACAGTTTGGTTCAATTCTTCACACTACAAAAAAAAGACACATCCGTGACATTTTGGGCCGAACGAATTTTTTTCTGTCATACATATGACACTTCTATGACGATAATTGTGATAAAACCCGGTATCATCATAGATGTGGTGGGCTCCTACTTCTATGACAAAAAATCATGACAGAAAATGGGCTTTTCGTCCTGGGTGGGCCGGAGACGCAGCTGCATGACATTCTTTGGGCCGTCCATGGCGGTAAAAACCGTGGTAGAAGCGAGGGCGAGGAAAATTTCGGGGAGTTCCCGGTTACGGTGGGAGGTCGGGGCCCGAGCAATGCGCGTTTCTCTCGTACACGTACGCGCGTGTGTGCGAGGCGTTGGCTCTAACTGAACCCGAGCAAGGCGTTGGGCTCTAACTGAACCCGAGCGATTGCACTGCAGGCTACGCGTTACTGAACCCGAGCGATCGATCGATGGCTGTTAACTGAACCCGATCGAGCGATTCCTTCGCTACTGCTGCTAACTGAAGCCGATCGATGCTGCCTCTGGGATGAACAGTGAGCGTTGCGGGGGGGGGGGGGGGGTTGGATGAACAGTGAGCGGTGGCGTTGCCTCTGGATGAACAGGACCCCGTGGTGTGGTGGAGGGCTGGATGAACAGTAGACGGTGGAGGGGTGCCCGTGGAGGGGTGGTTCCATAGGACCCCGTGGTGTGGAGGGCTGGATGAACAGTAGACGGTGGAGGGGTGCCCGTGGAGGGGTGGTTCAACAGGACCCCGTGGTGTGGAGGGCTGGATGAACAGTAGACAGTGGAGGGGTGCCCGTGGAGGGGTGGTTGAACAGTAGCCGGTGGAGTAGCGCGCGGTGGAGGCTGGATGAACAGGAGCCCGTGGAGGCTGGAGGAGGTCGACGGTAGCCCGTGGAGGCTGGAGGAGGTCGACGGTGGAGATGAACAGTATCCCGTGGAGTCCCGTTTTGCGGTACGCCACACCCCTCCCGATGAACAGGACCCCCGTTTCGACCGTAGGAGGTCCGTTTCGTCCGTTTTGCGGTACGCCACACCCCTCCCGATCAACAGGACCCCTGTTTCGACCGTAGGAGGTCCGTTTCGTCCGTTTTGCGGTATGCCACACCCCTCCCGATCAACAGGACCCCCGTTTCGACCGTAGGAGGTCCATTTCCTCCGTTTTGTGGTACGCCACACCCCTCCCGATCAACAGGACCCCCGTTTCGACCGTAGGAGGTCCGTTTCGTTTGTTTTGCGGTACGCCACACCCCTCCCGATCAACAGGACCCCCGTTTCGACCGTAGGAGGTCCGTTTCCTCCGTTTTGCTGTACGCCACACCCCTCCCGATCAACAGGACCCCCGTTTCGACTGTAGGAGGTCCGTTTCCTCCGTTTTGCGGTACCCACACTCCTCCCGATCAACAGGACCCCCGTTTCGACCATAGGAGGTCCGTTTCCTTCGTTTTGCGGAACGCCACACCCCTCCCCATGAACACAACGCATTTCGTTGCCTCCCCTTGAGCACGACGCATTCCGTTGGCTCCCCATGAACACGACGACGACGCTGTTTCTCCGTTCCGACCCAGCCATGTACACGAGCCCTGGCCGTACGTATGCGCGAGTAGGCGTTCGAGACCCCGCCCGTATGTACACATATGTGGCCGTATTTTCTTCCTTGCACCCTGGCCGATGTACGTACGTGTACATGCTACGTGCGCGCCTCTACTACGACACGTACGCGCCTCTACTATGACACGTGCGCGCCTCTACATCCACCAGTATATATGTACGTACACGTTCGCGACCAGAATGACAATGCTACGTACGCTTCGACCAGGTGGGTCCCGACTGTTAGGCACTTCCTTGCCTGCGAAGATGTAGCTGGTGGGCCCCAGCAGTCAGGGGGGCGAATCAATTTTTTTTTGCCCGGACGCACTTCCTTGCGTGCGAAGATGTATCTGGTGGGTCCCAGTAGTCAGGGGCAAACGTTTTTTTTCACGAAATATGGTGGCCCGTCCGATGGGTCCCCGCTGTCAGGTGGAGGAATAATTATTTTGCACGTAATAAGGAGGCACTTCCTTGCTGCGGCCGTGGACCCAGCTGTCAGCCTCTCCACGTACAGTCCACGTCCGATGGAAGCCGTTCCTTGACCACGTTGACCACGCCGAGCCGAGAGCACCAGGGCGGTGGACGACGGCGAGGCCTAGGAAGGGGACGACGCGGAGCCGGGGAAGACGCGGCAGTGGATGCCCACGCGTAGAGGAGTACGAGGGTTCACTGGTTCGCTGCGGTGTGAGGCTGCCGTCGCCGCAGGGCCTGGCCAGCGGTGGGAATAGTAGGGGGCGGTGAGGCCTCCGCGGCAGCACAGCCGGCCACGGGAGGCAGGAGCATGCGGCACGACCGGCGCTGCTTTGGGCAGCTAGAGCAAGAAGACCAGAGGTTGAAGAAGCACTACGGCCGTTGGATGGACATCATACGGTCACTGGAGCTAGAATCGTCCATATTGACTAAGTTGACAAAGCCCTTCGTCCCCGTCAACTTAGTAGGCCCACAAGTCAGCCTCCACCAAGGTGGGTCCCAGCTAGCCGGGGGAGTATTCATTTTTTTGTGCGTAATAAGGAGGCACTTCCGGTGGGTCCGAGCTGACAGCAGGGGGAACTTTTTTTCGCGAAATACGGTGGCCCGTCAGGTGGGTCCCAGCAGTCAGGGGGCAAACGTTTTTTCGCAAAATACGGTGGCCCGTCCAGTGGGTCCCTGCTGTCAGTTGGAGGAATCGTTATTTTCCGCATAATAAGGAGGCACTTACTTGCTGCGGTCGTGGACCCAGCTGAGACTCTCCACGTATAGTATACTTCCGATGGAAGTCGTTCCTTGACCACGTTGACCTCGCTGCGTTCCTTTGCATGCATGCGTCCATGGTCGTGGTGCGTCCCCACTGTCAGCCTCTCACGTACAGTCATCTTCCGATGACTCTCGGTTGTTGACCACGTTGACCACACCATGCCGAGCGCACCCAGACTGGAACGACCCGGAGATGGGGAAGACGGGGCAGTGGAGTCGTAGATGGAGAGGAGTGGGAAACTTCACTGGTTCGGTTGCGCGGCAGCACAGCCGCGGTGCCACCCACGGGAGACAGGAGCAAGAACAGAGGTTGAAGAAGGAGCACGGCTGTTGGATTAACATCCAATGGTCCAGCTGCTAGAATCATTTGTTGATTAAGTTGACAAAGCCGTGCGTACACGTCCGCTTAGTAGGCCCACAAGTCAGTCACCAAATCTGACGGGTCCCAG
Organism: Aegilops tauschii subsp. strangulata; assembly: GCF_002575655.3. Taxonomy (NCBI): domain Eukaryota; kingdom Viridiplantae; phylum Streptophyta; class Magnoliopsida; order Poales; family Poaceae; genus Aegilops; species Aegilops tauschii. The sequence goes on along the minus strand of NC_053041.3, from coordinate 551,888,399 downwards.
CTGTCAACGGGATGAATAATTTTTTTCGTAAAACAAGGAGGCACTTCCTTCCGTGCGAAGATACAGCCGGTGGGTCCCAGCTGTCAGGTGGAGAAATAATTTTTTTCGCAAAACAAGGAGGCCCCTCCTGTAGCTGGCTCGAATCCAAACCTAGACTATGATTATATATGGTGCTATGCTACTCTGCAAGTAATGAAACTGACATATCCAACGTTCGCTTCTCCTCTTCTCTACTTACTCTGCCTAGCATCAGAAGCTCTGGCCGCAGCAACCATGTGTGCTGGCTGCTCATCCACCTGCTCTTCAGCAGGCAACAACCAGATATGCGCCAAGTCGCCACCCGTACCATCGCCTGTGGGTCTCATCACACCCCCGCCGGCACGCGCACCGCAGCTGATTGCTCATCGCAACCCGCCGCCGTTGGTGTGGTGCCACTGCTGCAAATCACGCAGAGTCACCCGTCGCGTCTCAACCACAATCCGCAACCCTGGCCGAGTCTTCTACAAATGCCCAAATCATGGGGTAATAATATGTTTAAGTGTTGTTCTACTGCTTTCAGTTGCTGATTTTTTAATAGTTTGGTTGATGATCTTCCAATTTGATTCGTGCAGAAAAGGGAAGATTCGTGTGATTTGTATTTCTGGGAAGTTGCTGATGTGGGGGAATGCAACTACTCTGATTATTTGGTTAGCCGAGGAATCCCAATACCAGCAGGTTGGGGTGTTGGACAAGTAACTGAAGGAACGGCAGAAGAGGAAGATGCAGAGCAGAAGGTTAAAGATGCAGTTCCTCTGATCATGGCCAAGCAACAGCTGCTGAACGGCCTTGACAGCAATGAGGAGATGAAAGAGCTTGTGAAGATAATGGGCAAAATCGATGTGCTCTGTAGGATGATTGTCTCTTTATTTGCAGTGTATGTAGCACTCGTGATGTATTCAGTGGCTACGACATGAGCACTTTGCAAAAACTAGTAATGAATGAAACCTGTGTAGCAGGCTGGGCGTAGTGTTGTGAACGTCTAATGATTTCTATTAACGGAAATCAGGGGGTATCCCCTTTTGCTCATATAAATAAATAAATAGCAGAGGCCCTATCGGGTCAGCTTTGTTCTCATTCGAAGACGTCGAGCAAATTGCAGTCCAACAACAAACTATGTCATCAAATTCAAGTTTCACAGCCAAATATGAGTACAACTAAACAACGATGTCATCATGTTTTTGTTGTCATACAATCACCAAACACAAATCAGCATACATAACAAGTGATGTTCTCACAGCAAAATACTAAAGAACATGTTCATCAGGTTTCAGTTGTCATAGCAAACACAATTTCACATAGTAGATAAAAAAACGTCTTCTGACAGGCAAATACGATAAAAGCAATGTAATCATCATCCGCAACAACAGCGTCAACATCTTCGCCATGTGTATCACTCTGAATTGTAATTCCCCACGGTGTCATCTTCTTCTTCGTCCTCAACGTCCTCGAATGTTGGCTTCTTCTTGATCAACTCTTGTATGTCCACAGCACGACATGCAATCTTTTCGCCGGCGTCATTGACGTGATGGTTCTCAAAGATATTAGGAACATCTGTGTTATCTTGTACATCAGGAGCAGTGTAAGCATCATCTTGTTGTGCAACTTCATTAAATGAATTCCTCTGCTCAAACCTTTGCAATACTCTCCAGTCATCGCTATGTGCAAATGTGTCTTCCAAGAAAAATATCTGTGTTGCTTGATTTGCCAAAATAAAAGGCTCGTTGGTCTGGTACGCCGCCTTGACATTGATGGATTTGAAATAATCATCAGCTCTGGGTTTTGCGATCCTGGAAAACAGGTTATACCTACGACAGCACAACAGAACCACACACCGATGATCCTCGAAACTGGAGATATACTGCAACTGAACAATGTCTATTATGTTACCATACATTTCAGTTGTCTCTTTGTCATACGTATCCGTGCTCATGATGGCACTGTTTTGTGTCTTCCTGCCTTCGTCTCGTGCAAGGGTGTTGTAGCGCACATCTCCAACAACGCAAGATTCATAATGTCTTACCCGAGTATCAGGACCCATTGCTAGTGAGTAAAGGGCATCATCAACTGCCTGCCCATCCTCCCGCATCTTCTTAACCTATGGTTAGAAAATAGACAATATGATCATCTTATGTACTCAATATATTAAAAAAAACTGACAGTGCACTTCAAAAGCTTACATGGTTCTTGAACCATTTCGCAAATCCTTCCATAACCAGTTTGTCAATGTTTCTTGGATTTTGCGGAAGTAACTCCTCTTTGTAGATGCTGCACAACATAGTGATCGCATCAAACATCTAAATATATAAGAATGTGCTGCAAGTTTAGTAGATTACGATGTATAAGCTGCAGTACTGCACTTACTTGATATAAGGTAGTATCTCAGGACAGTTATTCAACACATACCAAACCATTTTGTCCAAATCTTTAGGTTTGTCCTCTTGTCGACTCTTCCCTGTAACTCGAACAGAATAATCGAAAACATTGAGCCCGGGATTATCTTCACCCACCTCTTTGCTAAGCTGATCAGCTATTTCAATGTATTTTGAGCAGAATGTCAACGCTTCTGTAGCAATGTAGGCCTCTGCAATGGAACCCTCGGGTCTAGCTCTGTTCCTAACATAGCCCTTGAAAGTGCCTAGCTGCCTTTCAATAGGGTACATCCAGCCATACTGTACTGGACCTCTAAGTAGTGCCTCATCAGGTAGATGAACAGCCAAATGCACCATCACATCAAAGAAGGCTGGAGGATATATCTTCTCAAGGTCGCATAGGATAGTTGGTATCTTGTCTCTAAGATGCTCCAAAGCATCTATCCTGATATTCCTACTACAGAGTTCCCTGAAGAATTGTCCCAACTCTGCAACTGCTCTGTATAAGTCAGGGCGGCCCAATCCTCTAAGGATAACATGTAAAACCCTTTGAAGTAGGACGTGGCAGTCATGAGTTTTCAACCCTTGTACCTTGTTTCCATCTGCACTGACTCTCCTTTCAGGGTTGGAAGCAAATCAATGTGGGAATCTCACACGTGATAGGACCTCGCAGGATTCTTTTCTTTTTACCTTGTCCAAGACGTACACAGCTGGTGCCATATCCCGTGGTTTACCTTCATCTTGCACCTACAAATCCTTTCTGATACCCAGGTGTGTCAAATCAATCCTAGATTTTAAGGTATCTTTTGTCTTGCCTTCAATATTAAGAAGTGTGCCGATAATGCTGTCACATATATTTTTCTCGATGTGCATCACATCAAGATTATGCCGCAGATCCAAATCTTTCCAATACTCCAAGTCCCACAAAGTGGACCTGCGGGCAAACAATAATCTCTCTTCTACCCTGCCACGCTTCCTTTTCCCGCTACCATTACCAGGATGGTTTCCTGGTGTAATATGCCTGAGCTTCTCTAATTCCACTTGCAACTCATTGGCGGTGAGCCTCTTTGGCGCATCACGGTTTTCATGCTTTGCATTGAACACATGTCTTCGGTATTTTCTAGGATGCGGCTTGTCCTTGGCAAGGAAACGGCGGTGTCCAATGTAACAGATCTTGCTAAGTATTGCGTATGACAGCGGATTCCTGTCACAGCGAACACATGCATTATAACCATGTGTCGTTCGCCCTGACATAGTGCCCAAAGCCGAATAATCATGGATGCACCAAATTATAACGGCACGCAGAAAGAAATCAGCTGGTGGGCTGCTATATATGTCTCGAGTGAGAAAACCCTTCCATAGCTGTTGAAGTTCCTCAACAAGAGGCTCCATGAACAAATCAAAATCCTTTCCAGGACTTTTTGGACCTGGGATGAGCAAGGCCATCATGTAGTTTGATTCTTTGGTGCAGACATTTGGAGGCATGTTGTAAGGGATAACAAGCACTGGCCACATGCTATATGTGGCACTCTGGTGGCCAAATGGGTTAAATCCATCTGAAGCTAAGCCAAGTCTAATGTCTCTCGGGTCAGCAGCAAACTCTTTGTGTTTATCATTGAAGCTTTTCCACTCACTACCATGAGATGGATGGCTCATTACATTCTGATCTCTGTACTCCTGATTCCTAGAATGCCACAGTACATCCTCTCTTGTTTCAGCATCATGAAACAACCTCTGCAATCTTGGTATAATTGGAAAATGCCTCAGAACATTATGAGGAATCCTCTTCACAGCATCGCCATCTTTCCATCTTGATGATTTGCATTTCGGGCATTCACTTAAGTTGGCATAATCCTTTTGGAACAGAACACACTTATTCTTACGAACATGGATCATATCATATCCAATTCCAACTGCACGAAGGAAATTCTTCATTTTACTGTAGGTGTGTGGCAGCTCAGACGCATCTGGGAAAGATTCGCAGAAAGCAGCCAACATCACATCGAATGATTTGTTGGTCATCCGCTCAGATGTCTTCACCTGAAGAAAGGTGACCATAGCTGAGAATACTGACAGCTTATTTCCTGGGGTGACAGCAACGTTGCATTGTTCCAACATGCGGGCCCACCGTTTTTCTTCTGCAGGTGAAAGTTCATGGAATGCACGAGCATTTCGTAGCATTGTTTCAATGTTGGTCAAACTCACTGGCTCCGCCACCGCCACTACCTCCTCCTCTTCCACCTGAGCATCAGGCAGATCAAGATGGTGATCTGCTGCTTCCACGTAGTCAATAACATTGACGTTCACAGCTTCACCATGATGAACCCACCTAGTATATGTGACCGACATCCCATACAAGTGTAGATGATTTTGCACAGTTGACTGGGGTCTTGTAACTGAATTCATACAACTGCTACACGGGCAGAGAACATCTGATTTTGGACCACCGTACTCAGCTCTGATAAAGTTCATGAAGTTTTCAACCCCCTCGACATATGCAGCGGAGAATCTTCGAGCAGAAGTTATCCAAGTCCTGTCCATCTGTTAGACATACAAATTAGTTCTTCTACTAGATATTACAGGAAAAACATATATGCTTTTTTATGAAGTCCAGGAAAAAATACCTAGGTCGATGTCTAAAGCTATGGCAAGATATTTGGACGAGCAGATCTAAGTAACGAAATATATGTAAAGCTAATTCAGCAAACAGATTTGAGTGCCAAATTATGGCAGGCTGTTTCAGCAGTCAATGAGGCCAAGCACACAGCCATCAAACTATCGAAGGCCATCGCAGCAACAAAGATCGAGTATAAAATGGTGTAGAGCTATTTCACCTAACAGATTGGCTACTAGACCATGGCAATCTACGTCACAATAAATATATGGCAGGATATTTTAGCAACTAATCGGCCTTGGCATGCCATCTCAGCTAAGCAGATTGAGTGCAGAACAGGGCAAGGAAGCTTCTTAAGTAGAGCATATTGACAGTAAACTACTTCGGCAAACAGTGAGATTAACAGCGTCTATCAGCTAACATTCAGCGCTACACCGACATGAACGGGGCCTCAGTCTAGAATGCGCGTACCGTGGGAGAAGCTGACCGCCGTGCGTCTCCACACGAACGTTGCCAGCGGTGGCGGCGCTGACCGCCGTGCGCCTCCACAAGAACGTAGCCAGAGGTGGCGACGCGGCTAGAGGACGGCAGTCTACGAGAGCGTACTGTGGGAGCGAGAGGATCGCCGAACCGCGGCGCCGACGTATCGGCGCGGCGGGGAGGGCGGCTTTTGCGGAGCAAATGGAGTGGAGGGGGATAGGGGGGAGGGGGGTTTGGGGAATATTATTGGCTAGTTGGCCGAAGGGCGGTTGAATCAGATTTGGGGGGAATTTTTGGGTGGGGGGGGGGGAGGATTTTCGCGCGGTGGGCGGGGGGAGTTTGGCGCATGGTCAGTTTCTCCAAGTGCAGTCGCACGTGTCAGTGAAGAGGCAAGCCGAAGCGCGTTCCGTTTGCGTGAGCCGTGTGCAGGACCGAACGCGTGTGGGGTGCAATGCGACCGCGACAGGAGTGCTGTGAGTGTACCGCCTTTTTTCCTTTTAAACTAGGTGCTTCGCCCCTCAAATTTTTTTTTGTTGCTTCGCGCGATCCATCGATACTACTACTAGTAATCCGGTAATCCCGACTAAAACGGCGCGGCCGGGTCTTTTCCCGCGTGATATGCTGGGAGGTTGGCTTAGTTGGGTTTTTTAGGACGAGTAATGCTACACCTACGTAATCCCAGTTACGTAATTAACGTAATGTGAAACGTGTGAGCTATTGGTTGTAGATTGGGGGAGGGAGGGGCCCACCACCATGAAAATCAGGGGAGGAGAGAGAGAGGCAATTTACGTTAACCCTTTCGTAGGTTCCCGTAGATGTAGAAAGATGTGAAATGCGTGAATGTGTAGTGGACGTACTATTGGAGTGCCTAAGATAATTTGTGTATGTATAGACCCTATGTGTTTATTTTACTTCGCATGTTAGATTTGTCTCGGTTCAATAAAAAGCAGAGTTGGTGATGATGGTGTGCCTGTCATCCTGCAATATAGGCCGTCTGATCTATATCTAACGGATAGGAAGGAAACTATGACAATTTACCCGCACTCCTCTCCACATTTGCAGATAAGGCTTTCCCTCGTTCATCCTTTTCTCCCACAAGATCTTGATCTTCCGTGCAATGCACGGGCATCTTGCTAGTACTCCTACAATATGTATATTATTGTGAAAGTTCATATACACCGGCCGAGATTAATGCAGACACGGCAGATTTTCATTACATTTCGAACTTTTATAGGACAGAAAAATAAAAGAAACCCGACCCTAAACCTATTCTACGGCGGCGACCGACGTCCTCCATCTGCGATCTCTATGTACGGGGGCGGGGTTCAAGACCCGTGAAGTGAAGGTGCGGTGTCCGGCGAGGAAGAGTAGAACACGGGATACGGACCGGCCAGTTGGCACACCATGCCCTGCCGCCTCCCATGCCCTACTCATCCTCGGAGGAGTCCCCGACCTCGGCGGTGTCAGACGTTGGACGGCCGCAAGTAGGACGCGTGGCTGACGGTGCTCCCGTCGTCGGCCGCCAGCGTGGCCACCGCTTGTGCGGTCGCGTCCGGCTATGCCGCTATTGCGTCGCGAGAGGCGACTTGAGCGAGGGCGGCGACCTCAAGCTTCATCCCCGAAGACAAGCTCTCCCGCAGAGTGTTCGCACTTGCGGTCATGGCGGATGTGGTGCCAGGTAGGAGGACGATGCGCTATGGTGTGGAGGTTAGCTGGGCGTTGCCGCTTTAAGTAGCGCATTCCGGTGAGGCCAAGCGTCCGGGTGCGTCATTAAGTCGCCGGAGTTGGTTCCTCAGGCACCGAGCCTCTTAATGACGACATACGAACGGACAACATGAATGCGGGCAGCTGGCGCCGGCTGGGAACGCACCACGCGACAACGCGAGGGACGAGGGTTTTGGTGTGCCAGGGTAGTCAGCTGTGGTCGTGGCAACGTTGGAGATGCCCTTTGCTCACATGCGATCCCCGCATGTCATTGAAAAAGCAAGACGACCCGGCATGGTCTCAGGTCCAGAGGATGCAGTTGGCCGCGCTACACCACTCCACGGACGCGTCGCGGCGCCCCGTGCATCCTCGACGAGCCGGGTGTTGGGGTGTGTTTGGATTGTGGCCAAAGTGCACCTTACCAAAATTTTGGTCATGACCCAAAGATTGGTCTTTGTTTGGATGGTTGCCATTTTTTTGGCATGCCAATGAACTCTAGCCAACTCTAGTTCATTTTTCTTGCCAATATCGGCCAAATCATGGGCAACCAATACCTCAACCAAAATTTTGGTCATGACCCAAAGATTGGTCTTTGTTTGGATGGTTGCCATTTCTTTGGCATGCCAATGAACTCTAGCCAACTCTAGTTCATTTTTCTTGCCAATGCCGGCCTAATCATGGGCAACCAATACCTCAACCAAAATTTTGGCTACCCAATGCTTTGATGGGGCAACCTTGGGCACAAACCAAACATACCGTTGGTCGTGCCACAACACTAACGCCACCCTCGGCACACTGAAACCGACCGTGTCTAGCGACGATATGAGCGTGTCTCTCACCGTGGTCGCCGTGTCCAGAGGCGGTGCTGGAGCTGCGCCCCATTGTTGGCCCCAACGACCCACATGAACGGTTGTCGGTGGCGAGGAGGTCGTGGGCCAGCTCCTCCATTGGACTAGTCTGCGCTACGTCGTCCCGACGGGTGTGCCCCACATGTCGGTTTCCCTGTTTTCCCGGCCATATTCGAGCGTCAGTGCTCCACGTTGCACATTAGGCCTTTCACTATGTAGGCCAAGCGAGACAACTTATTGTTTATTTGAGCCGTTCAAGTATAATCATGTGGCGTTTGCTTATTTCTCATTCCTCTCCAACCCTTCCATCGATCATGTCGCCCTCCAGTCGAGTCCATCCTCCCGCATGCCTCATTTGAACATTCCGCCGAGTATCATTCGCATGTACCCACCCTAGTCCTCTTTCAATAGATCTCCGGACCCCGAGATGAAATCGAGAAGGAACGAGTGGGGGCACGTGATACCTAAGGCGGATTCAAAATTTTGAACCGGTGATCATAGCATCCGCAAATCATATATAAAGGGTATTCAATGTTCATTTCGTTTTTGAACGTACAATATATTCCCCCTATCCTTTCTAGTTTACATATAAGTTTTATGTGTAGTCAAAGTATCTCTACTTTGATCAAAAAGGTATCAACATTCAACAACGCCCAATCAATATTGTTAGATTCGTACGTACTCCTAGATTTGTACTCGAGATGGTTTCCAATTTGACTATTGACAAGATTAATAGTACATGAGATGTATAATGTGAAAATTATATCATTGGAAACTCCTTTCACATACGAATTTGACCGTATGCTTTGTGTAAGTTGCATGTCATATATTATTACTCTAACATTTGGTCAAAGTTAGCCTCTAAAAACGCATTAGACCCTGTATGCTTTGTGTAAGTTGCATGTCATATATTATTACTCTAACATTTGTGTAAGTTGCATGTCATATATTATTACTCTAACATTTGGTCAAAGTAGTATAGTGGAAGTGGATCCTCTGACGTAGGTATCCCTGCCTTACCCTCCCTTTCGGTCACTTACTGGCGGACCCCATGCTTGCTAGGCCCCGCATGTCAGTTACTCAATGGGTTCGGCCACGTCAGGGGATCCTCATCCGTAGTATACTCCCTCTGTTTTTATTTACTCCGCATAAGTCGGAGGGAGTGGTGGTATAATAAATGACGCGGGCGGGGGAGGGGGAGGGACGTCGGTTTGCTCTCAACTGCGGTCCCACAAGCGAGCGAAAACGCAAGACGAAGCGCGTTCCATTCGGTGAGCGACGTGGAGGGTCCAGCGTGCCGGGCTGCAACGCGAACGCGACAAGAGCGATGTACAGTCAAAACCGATTGACCGGTCGTCACCCGAACCACTATTCACACCAGAACCTTCGCGCTCGGCCTACGCCAGCCACTGCCCTGAAACCACACCAAATCTCCAGCCCATTCCCCCACCTTTCGATCCCCTAGCCCGCATCAAGCGTCCCCTAGTTCGCCGGAAAGCCATGGTGCGCCGCAAGATCACTTACTACAAGATGCTGACGCCGGAGCGCCGCGCAGAAATCGCGGCGGCGGTCGGCGCCACAGACCTCCGTTCCCAAGCTCGCTTTGCGGCGGGCCAATCCCCAAGTTCTCTAGAGCCAAGCTACGAGGAGGAGGAAGCCGATCCAATGTTCATGGCGGAGGTCACAGCGCAGAAGGCCCCCGATGGGTATGAGACGATGGACGTCGACTTCATGCCGGCGTCCGAGTCCCCCATGGTGCAGGCGAACCAGCGGTTCAACATGGCGATACTAAAGGAGGACCGGGAGGCAGAGGCTCAACTCCACATGGAGCGCGCGCATGCCGCTGCCATCGAGGCTCTCCTGCAGGCGGAACCGGATATCATGGATGTGAACCGGGCGGCGGAGGCTCAACTTGAGGCAGAGCGCGCGGATGCCGCTGCCATCGAGGCCCTCCTGCAGGCGGAACCGGACATCCTGGACTTGAACCGGGTGGCAGAGGCTCGACTCGATGCAGAGCGCGCGGATGCCGCTCTCATCGACGCCCTCCTGCAGGCGGAACCGGACGTCCTGGACTTGAACCGGGTGGCGGAGGCTCGACTCGACGCGGAGCGTGCGGATGCCGCTGCCATCGAGGCCCTCCTGTAGGCGGAACCGGACGTCCTCGACTTGAACCGGCTGTGCTCTCGTCCGTGCAGAGCGCCCGCACGCTCCGCTTGAACGAGTAGCTGGAGGCCGAGGACAACCACGGTTCGGAGACACACGTCGGCAGCGACGGCTGGTTCGCGCCCGTAGCTAAAGACGACGAGGCCATCTCTTTCCGTGAGCAGTGATAGTTTTTCTTTATGTTGTTGTTTTTATGGATCTTTTGCTATGTAAAAACATATATTTGTTATGCAAGTCGCCTGACTTGGGTCAGTCTACCATTTCAGGCGGTTGGATGAATATCCTACGTCTCCTAACCCTTCTTTCCTTCTTCCTCACCTCTTCTTCTTCCCCAACAGACCACCGCACGGGCCGTACAGATACTCCCCAACATGCGGTTGGATAAACATACGCTATGAACGAAAATTATGTGTCAGCGATAGGATGGCTGAGTTTGGTTTGTTCACATGCGACAACACGTGTCAGTGAGGGTGCGCTCCCTTGGTTGGGTTTGCGGCGTGCAGGAGTGACTGTGTGAGGGTGCGGTGCGACCGCGACGTGCAGGAGCGACCGTGTGAGGGTGCGGTGCGACCGCGACAGCCGTGCGCAAGTGTACCTCATTCTCATTTTGAAAACTTTAGGCAAGCTTGGCAAAAATGTGTGGCGAAGTTTGGCAATGCAAGGCCTAAACCCAAACAGGATAAGTACGTACGTACTAGGAGTACTAGTGTTAAAAAAGAAAGGTGGGGTTTTCCTTCGCGGGATTTAATCGATACAAATCCTCGTTTCACGTGTCAATTAATGCGTATTTTTTCTCCAAAGACCAAAGAGCTAACCATCTCACTCCTCGTCGCTTGATTAATGCAGCGCCATGCAAACCAACCTTCTCACTTCCGCATGCATGCAGGGGATATTAATGTCCTTGGTTGCTAACCCCATCAATTTTGCCTCGATTAGTGTTAGTGGCCCTTTGCAAATTGTAATTTTGATATACTGGCCTTGTGTACAAAAAAATGGAGGTAGTAACTATATTTGACTTCCTTCCCCATTGCGGTGACGTCGACGATATCTTTTTTTTGGTGGTTTGGCGAAGTGCGTTCGACGGAGAACACCATTGAGGGAGACCACGGTAAGTCGTTCGCAAGTGCCGCCTGCAAGCCGAGACAACCGCCTTATTTGCATCCAGGAAGTCCTTTACTAGTACTACTAGGAGTACTAGTGCGGTGAGATGGTTTCTCGAAGAAGATGATGGAGAAGCGGAGTCAGCGAAGAGTGAAATGATGGTTGCTTCATCCGTGCTTTTGTGATTTGACGCCTCACTGCTTTGTGATTTAGGATAGAAGGGACAGGGGAGTAGACTCTGTGCTCTATACTGTACTACATGCGTCCAAGCATGGGAGAAAGAGGAGAGACGTTGCATTTTTCTATTCCTTCAATCAATCAATCAGGGAGCTTCGGTTCCATCTTTTTGGCTTTGGCAACACTGTCCACAATGGTTCCCACGATGCCAAAAGCTATTTTCACATTTGGCTACACATTGTGGATGCCCTTAACCATACCACTTGGTTTTGCTCCTGTGTGCTATCTATACAAATCTCAATTATATTGATCTAAAAAGTTATAGAATCAAGATTAGTAAAAAGGAGGTGATTTTGCGGCGCGGATGGCGGGGGAGGTTTCTTATTTGAGCAATGCTACATCCACGTAATGGTTTACGTAAAGTTATGAACTGATGTGATGTGGGACTATTTGATTGGATTAAAGGAGAGGATTAGGCCCACCCCACCTGAAAATCAGGGGGGCATATATAGATTAGATGGAAAGTATACGTAGCAGCTACGTAGCCCTTTGTAAGTCTAGGATTAGGCTTCTTATTTTCGGAGGACGTTGTCCTGGCGGTTTGCTAACATGCGGTCCCACGTGTCAGTGCTTTACCAAGCCGATCCGCGTCCCACATGAGGCAGAACAACGGCAGAAGCAACACGTGGTTAAGTTGAAGAAGATGAGGGAGAAGCGGATTCAGCAATGAGTGAAATGATGGTTGCTTCGTCCCTCCAACTTAACTGCGGGAAAGGTGCGGCTTGTGATTTGATGCCACATTGCTCATTACTATGCCGGCGCCATGACTGGGGTGCTTCACCCCAACTGCTCTGCACTGTATTCCGGTATGGCAAGTGGACCCGGTAGCTTGATGTCCCACATGTCGGCGAAAGGGACTAGAAGATTTATGAAAGCGAGCGCTCCACTCTTACGACGGAGGAGTAGACGACACGACGGCCCAGTGGACTGTCACTTGTAGTACTATACAGTACTATAGTTTTGCTGTTTCGCACGGTCCATCGATACAAACCCGATTAAACAGGAAAGGGCGGGATTTTTCCCGCGCGGTAGATGATACTGGCCATACATTTCAAAGGCAATTTTAATGTATGCAAACTGAATAATTATAAGTAACAATATGATATCTAGTAAAACTAAAAACACATATGATTTATTGTGTTAGAGTGTAGTAGTAGTGCTGTATTGCATAGTTGTTAGATGTAACATGCGAGAAAAGCGTAATACGGTCACCGAACTTCAGAATAAGCTGATTACGGTCACTATATACGTTTTGCGGTGATTATACGGTCACTTGCTCACAGTTCAGCATCGGATTGCACTCTGTTGACCGGCCAAATAGTCTGCGTGGCGCCATGTTGACTAGTTAAATTGACCACGTTCCTTGTGGGTCCCACCTGTCAGTTCGCATAGGCAAAAGGTCAGATAAACACAAATTTACGCAGGCGCGACAAGGCTCCAACCCGTGCACGGGAATCACCTGGTTGTGTATGTGTCTGTCAGGGCCTGATGTGTGCGCATGCACGTGTAGGTTGAGCACTTGAGCGTGAGAGTGTGTGTTGGTCGTGTGGTGTACTGGTGTGTGCATGCATGCGTGCGTCTGAGTGTTGTGTGCGTGCGTGTGAGTGTTGCGTGCGTGTGTGGCTGCGTGTGTACATGTGAGTGTTGCGTGCGTGCGTGGGTGCATGTGTTTGTGTGAGTGTTGCGTGGATGCAGTTCGTGTGCATGCGTGCGTGTGTGTATAATCACCACACCAGCTCCTGTGTGTTAAAACAGACGGCTCAGCATACCAATACAAGGCCACCTTGTCCGCTGTGCCCGCGGTCATGACTTCGAACCACCGTCCAAATATTTTTTTGTCGTTTGTTTTCATTCTTACTAGCAAGATGCCCGTGCGTTGCACGTAACATCAAGATGCATTTGTATGACTTGTTTATCTTGTGAGAGAAAAGGATGAACGAGGAAAGGCCTTATTTGCAAATGGGGAGAGGTGTGTGGGTACCTTTTTGCAAAATTGCCATAGTTTCTTTCCTATCCGTCAGATATAAATCGGACGGCCTATATTGCAGGATGGCAGGCACACCATCATCACCAACTCTGTTTTTCATAAGTGTATTTTATGTATTTTATAGGAGTGTAGATGTAGAGTAGATACAAGTCGACAGGTGGGCACGATGGTAGTGAGATAATGTGATGCAACACTAGAGGTGCCACGTGGAGCGTTTAACTGGTCAACTAGTCATGTCATGAGCAAATACAGAGTTGTACGGTGAGCCCGTGATTGTATAATAACCACTAAACGTAAATGGTGACCGTAATGAGTGGATTCTGAAGTCCAATGTATGTATCGTGCTTTCGCTTCAAATACAATGATCGTCATTGCATATATCGCGAGAGAAAGATGAAACATGCGTGAATTTTCCGGGGGCTTACTTTTAGAGGACCTGGAGATAGTTTTGTGTGCATACGTGAAAGGGGCGTACAGGGGGGGTATGCGATGGAGAGAGAGATGCTCTTCGTTTCTCTTTATTATGACTAACTTTGTATATAGTATAAAAATATACAAATTCACAGTGCGTAATAAATATCATTGTGGGCACCATGCAATGCAAATTAGCGTTCGTACTCCTCCATATAACTTTGTAATGTTGTATATATGTAGAAACTCTAAAATAATTTTTTGGCCACACTTTATTCAAAAGGAATGTTGTATGCGAAATAAACGTGAAGAGAGGGCTTTTTAGATCAATGGGGTACGTGATGTAACATGTGTGAATGTGTAGTTGATGCATTTGGCGGGGCCTAGAGAGGTATGTGTGTGTATTACGTATTCGAGAGAGGCATGGATAGAGGGGCCGACGGGGGGGGGGGGGGGGCGTGGGAGAGATAGCACGAGAAATGAGAGTGGTCTAGAGAGAGAGACGAATATGACGTCACGACAAGAGATTCCATTCCCTTGAGTGTGTATATGCAAGGGGGAGGGAATAGAGGCACCAGGAGAAATTTTCTGTGTGTGTGGTGTTTGTGTTGGTATGTGTGGGTGTGAGAAGATAATGAGCCGTGGGGGCAGAGGGCGTGTCACCGCGTGAGGTCCGGTGGGTTGAGGTGAGGCCCTTCGTTCGGTTCCGACCTGCGCCACATTGGTCGCCCCGTGACGCATTTAGGAAGACCCATGGATGACTAGTCGTACAAGACAAAGATAGCAGAATTGTGAAGGACTCTATGTCCACTGACAAAGCCGGCTAGGATTTGTAACCCTAGGTTCTCGGACTAAGGTAACCCCTTTATCTCTGATATTACTATTCATCCAACCTAACTTTAAGGGGCATCCTACAGAATGCTCTGCTAGAATCATACTCGTCGATTAGGAAGAGAGGTGTGAGACAATGCGTGAGAGATAGGCGTAAACATAATGTGCGTACATGAGACACGTAGGCAGGTCCATGTATATAGAAAGGGTCGATGAGGATTGTGCGTGTGTATGTTTGCGAGAGGAAGAGTGCTTGTGATAAAGGTTAGTGAAAACAGTTGTAAATGGTTACGAGAGGGAGGGAGGGTTATATCTAGAGCATGTGTGCGAGAAAGACACCTCGGGAGAGAGTGTGTGAGCATGTGTGAGAGACCACCGATGGAGAGTGAAACTACACGTAAAAGACTGCTCTACACATTGATTAAAGATATAAATTGTATCCAAATATTAGGATGGGATCATGATATTTGCAATTCGCGTAAGGAGCGGTCATTGATCCATCAGACATCTAGATTCTATCGAATTTGAGCATGTCTATGTTATTATTCGACACAATTGAGCCACATAGTTAGTATTTTGAACTCCAGACAATGCATCGCTTTAGCAATCGAATATAAACGTGAGTACAGTTCATGTTGTGTGTGTAAAGCACATTATACATACGAAAGTTACACAATGGAGATTATAAATAGCTACCTATGAACTAGCATACATTTGAATTCAACTTAAGGTGGTTTAAAAAAAATCAAATTCAACATGAAGTCCATTCAATTATTTGAATTTGATATCATGGCATTTGTAAACCATACCTAAATTATGGGGGTACTAATCTTTGCTCTGATTTTGTACATAATAGCATATGTAGTCGTGTACAAAATAGATTCAAATTTAGCTCCTCCATTTCAAAATAATCGTAGTTATAGGATTTTCAAGTGTCAAAATTTCGAAAAGAAGCGGATAATTTAATGAGGTTTTCAAACATACAAGGTCAAATATAACGTTGTCTATTTAGGTCAATCCTCATAGTTCAAGAGTACTCTAAACGTGAATGCTTGTGTTTCAAAATTTCGAACGAAGCGCCAAAAGAGCCTCTACTCGCCCGAAACCGCGTGAGACCAATGTTCGGTAGTACAAGGAAATTACTTTTCTAATAACTCCGACCCGTGAAACCTACGCGCCCGACGTCCAAAGGTCTAAACCTGGGTAGGTTTGTAGCTTCATCTGGACGCCATGCAACCGCATCCGAAAAACATTCATACACAATGGCCGCCTAAGCACACATGCGCGCAGCCGAAATTGCTCCCGCCCACTATTTGGGACACCTGGGATTACCATCCTACCCCCGACCCGCAGTAGGTCCGAAATTTAAGAGGGGGGCAAAGTTTGTACTTTCCCCAAATTTCAAACAAGCGCGTCCCATCTTCTGTTCAAAAAGCCAAAAACAAGCGCGTCCCAGACCGAAACATGGTTCCCCCCCACCCGTCCGATTCCCCATTCATACTCCATGGGTGCCAAAACTACCTCTCCACCAGCCGTGAAACCCCGGCGTCCTCCGTCCGCCACCCCATCCCACCCATCAACCGCCGCCCTCCTCCATCACGTCGGAGCCGATACCCCGACGTCGTCGTCCACCGCAACCTCAACCGCAACGCCCTCCACGGCTAGTAGTTGAAGCCGAGGCCGAGCCGTCCGTACCCGAGCTAGTTCAACCACGCCGTCCTGCACCTCACTGCTGCCGCTCCAACTTCGCCACCCTCCACTGCACCGGAGCTGTTCCTGCTACGCCGTCCTTCGCCACCTCGGATCTGCTTCCCCTCCGCCGACATACGGCCACGGCAACACAGTCAACAATTTGGCCATGGGTTCGTCCAAGCCTGCACCCTCCAGAACATCGGTTTCCCCGGTAAAAAGAAGAAGATCGGCGCGACATGTGGAGGTGACCACACCGGCAACCAAAAAAGGTACTCCTCTTCCCTTATTCGTGCAAATCTTACGTCTCTGCTTGCACGGTATTCATCCCACAGAAGACACTAGTTGACCGCTTCTTCTTCATACTAGATGTTCCTAGTAACTCGCGATGCACAAGGTTTCTCCTCATATACTATTTCACCTTAGCTAGAGGTCCGTCGCCCCCCTGAATTTCAATTTCTGGCCAGTTGATTCCCAATTAACGGAAGCATTCCCCGGCGTAACAAGTGCTAGTACGCCTATTACGCCGGGGAAGCAGCGCCTTGGTGTTTATCTTAGGGGCGTGTGCGGCCTAGAGCTACTGGCGCCCGATCTGGAGGTCGGCCAGGATTAAAGGGATGGCCTAGGGGCGCTGCCAAGCACAGCGGTGGTGTGAGGTCCATGGGAGGGCGGGGCGGCGGAGGCAGGGGTCTGGGCCGGTGGTCGCTGGCGGTTCGAGAAAGATCGTCAACAGTGACTGGCGGGAGGTAGACGAAGGCCATCTGCCTGTTCCTTATAGATCAGACGGTTCATTAAAAAAACCGACTGACCTATTTATTTTCAGTCGACTGTTATCTTAGATAAGACCACATGTGGTGGTGTGCTGGAGGAGTACCTGCATTTCCTGTGCTCATATATTACAAAATCAGTACGGAGTAGAATCTAATTTTGTTTGCCATGCAATGTTGTAGAGCTATCATATGTCTCCTGTCATTTATTTTTCAGCCACCTGCTATCTGCTACTTTTACAGTGCACTAGTTATGCACACACTTCACCCTTACTCTCACTATTGTGTTTTTATGCAAGGGTATTTCAAACTCTGCTGCCATGAGAGAAGCCAAAAAGAAAAGAGAGAAGTCGCTCCAGCTTCGTGTGTGGGTAGGCAAGACACGTTACAGCGCTATAAAGGGTGCAGTGTCAGTAGATGGAGACGGTAAACATAGCTCTGGAGTTGATGACCTCGCTCGCAATGAACCACCATCCCAGGTGCTTGCTTTAACTTCGCGGTGTCATATGTGGTTGCATGTTCCATATGGTGTCTAGCTTGTATTCAAAAGGGCGAAGTCGGTAAGATAAGGAATTTTTTTTACATGAACCACCATCCCGTGAGCACCAGAAGACAAATAGCTACTCAGGGCACTGGGCGAGCCAGTGACAAGCCCAGCAAAGATAGGCATCACCTGGAAGCCAACTAAAAAGCTGCGATGGTGGCGAAGCAGCCTGCCTCCCACCAGGCTCTTAGGTCCTAGATGATCATGCTCACCACTCCAGCCGGATGTCTAGCTTGTATTGCTTCCAATTTGGTTAAATTGCATCTGCTTAGCTTACACATTATACCTTTGAATATGACATGCCTTTCTGTTTGTGGTACATACTAGTACATCTGTGTATTAACCATGTTCTTACATCAAACTAATGTTCTTGTGTATCCCTCATCAATCACTTATGACGAGGCAGGCAGGCAAGGGGACTACTCCTCATTTAAAGAATGCAGCATCAGCCTCCCGACATGATTCTCAAGAAACAGAAATGCTAGATGAAGATAGTGAACGTAGCTCTATAGTTGATTACAGCATTTCCCCTACACTAGCATCGCAGGTGCTTGCTCTAACTTGGCAGCGTGATATGTGGTTGCATGTTGCATATGGTGTCTAGATTGTAATTCTTCCAATCTGGTTAAACTGCATGTGCTAGTCTGCTTAGCTTATACATTATACCTGTTAATGTGACATGCCTTCCTGTATTTAGTACATAGTACATCTGTCTATTAAGCATGTCCTTACATAAAACTATTGTTTTTTTGTATCCCGCATCAATCAACATGAAGAGACACCTTTAGTATATGCACTGCGATATTAGTTGCATCTTTCATATGATTTATAGCATGCGCTGCTTCTAATTTGTTGAAATTCCATTTATGATGGGACACTTTTAACTTGGCAGAGTCATATTGGTTGCATCTTTCATGTGGTGTCTAGCTTGCATTGCTTCTTATTTGCTGGAATGGTTTCTGCTTAGTTTACACAACATGCCATGGCGTCCTGTTTTTCGTACATATTCCATCCTGGTATCATGTGTTTGCCTTACATCAAAGTAGTGATTGTCAGCATCATGCACGAATGAGTTCTGAAGAGAGAATTTTATTGCTTTTTCTTGTCGGTTTTACTTGACAATTCAAAATCAATAAAGCGGAAGGAAGTTAGCAAGGCAGCGGATAAAGGTGCTCCTTCCGAACGGAGGGCCTCTACAGTTTCTACTCCTCCACACCCCCAAGATGATTTCCAAGACAACACATGCATAGACACTCAACAAAGCTGTGTTTATGATGAGCACGTCTCCCCTAGTGCAGCATCACCGGTGCTCCCTCTAACTTGGCACTGTTATATGTGGTTGCATGTTATGTGTGATGTCTAGCTTGTATTGCTCCTAATTTTGTTGAATTCCATCTGCTTACTTTACACATTATACTTGAATAAGACACGTGTTCCTATTTCTAGAACATACAATATCTGTCTATCACACCATGTTCTTACATCAAATTACTACTGTTGTGTAACCTGCAACAATCATTTATCATAAGACACGTTTGACTTCGGAGTGTGATATAGGTTACATCTCACATTCTTTTCTAGCTTGTACTACTAATTTGTTGAAATGGCACTTATGACGAGACCGTTTTAACTTGGTAGAGTGATATTCGTTGCATCTTTCATATGGTGTCTAGCTTTCATTGCTTCTAATTTGTTGAAATGCCTTCTCCTTAGTTTACACATCATAAGCTGTGAATATGCAATGCTGTGAATATGCAATGGCACTAATGACGAGAGACCTCTAACATGGTAGTGTGATGTTGTTTGCATCTTGCATATGATTTATTTCTTGTACTGCTTCACATTTGTTTAAACGCCATTTATGATGAGACACTGTTAACTTGGCAGAGCGATATTTGTAGCATCTTTCATATGGTGTCTACCTTCCATTGCATTGCTTCTAATTTGGTGAAATGTCTTCTTAGTTTACACATCATAGTTCTGGTTATCTCTTCCGTCCTGTTTTTCATACATGTTACATCCTCCTATCATGTGGTTGTCTAACATCAAAGTTCAGTTCGTCTGCATCACGCATCAATTTGTTCTGAAGAACTAAATTGTTATTCATTTTTCTTGTCGGCTTGACTTAACATGGCACAGAGAAAGAGGAAGAAACACAGAATGGCAGGGAATGAGAAGCGGATGAATCCTGCAGATTCTGCTGGTACTGATGGTGCAATAGAAGGTCAAAGTCCAGCGGAAAATTCTACAAACACGGCATCCCATGCTACACGAGTTGCAAAAAAATCCAAACAAAAACAAATAGCTGCCACCAAACAAGCAGAGACAGCCCTAGTTCTTGCAACACCTACCACAGTACTACCAGCTGCACGACTTACTCATGCGTCAGCTGAGCTAGCAGCACGTTCCCAAGCTCCCTTGCCACCTGACACTACTTCCCAAGCACTCTTGACACAAGACGAGTTGGCAATATCAGATGAACGTTGTGAGCTTCAACAGCAAGAAGGTAGTTGCTGGAGTCAAGTTACAGTTGCATGCTTCTTTATATGTAGTCTCACAGTTTGATGTACACTAACTAATACTTCCTATGTTCGTTGTTGGACTAGCACCTAGGCGCAAGAGGAAACAAACATCAGGGATAATGCTCGATAGGTTAACTAAATCTAGAGGAGGAAGAATGGAGATCCGTTTTGAGGCAGGTTTAAAAAGGCCACGTGATGCTACGGAGTCAGCCAAGTTAGTATCAGAGGCAGCGGTTGCCGTTAGGTGTCATGTACGTATCCTCCCAACATGGATTCAGTACAGGAATGACAAAGACGAAACCCAGTTCAACACCTTCCTCGACCATTTATCTGTAAGTATGGTTATGTATGGAAACTAGTAATATCGTCTTGCTCTGTCCCATACTTTCTAGGTTGCTGATAATGAGACTCCCATAATTTTCAACAGATGAGGTTCAAGTTGGATAGCCAAGATGCTGCAACCAGACAAGCTTGCACCATGTTTTCAAGTCTGCTCTGCGACAGTATCGGTATAACTTGAGGAAAACTCACTTTGAAGGCAAGGCTAACAGTGAACTTTCCCAAACATCTCCAGTGGAAAATATATCGGATGAAGACTGGAGGGGCCTTGTTAAACACTGGTCTGATCCGAAGTATCAGGTACATTATATATATATGTGATCAGATCACATGTTGAAGTCCTATTTACGCATGTGCCTCACAAATCTATCTTCTTGTAGGTGAACTGTTCAAAGAACAAGGCCAACCGTACGAAAGTGAAATTCCAACGGACGACAGGATCTCGTAGCTATATTGCACACTGCGAGGCTCTTGTAATTAGCTGCTGTTTCACTCTTTTCGCCGTACCATATTATCAGATCTATATTGACTTGTTCGAAATGCAGAGGAAAGCCCGCAAGGACCAAAAAGTACCTGAACCAAATGCTGTGGAAATCTTCAAGGACTGTCACACCAGCAAGAAGGGCATGACTACACCAGTCAAAGCCGCTGTTGTAAGTCCTTAATCCTCATGCCTTTTAACTACTACTTACTATGACTTGTGCCTTGAACTGCATGGTGTGCAGCCAATGTCTATTACTCTTTTCAATTTTATACACAATTGTCTTAGCGTATCATTGCACCTTACAAGGTTTAAAAGAGAGGAGTGATGTTCCTTTGATCTTGACCCGTAATCTAGTTCCGTGCTGGACTTGCCCACACAATGTTACAATTGCCTATTTGTCTGTTCTCAGTTGTTTTGTGATATGAATGATGTCATACTATGCTTACCGTATTATAAACTTCGTCTCTTTATCCTTAGCCCTCACTACAATGTGAAGAAATAAACAATACATTAGCGATGGTACATGGTCATATGTTTGGAACCTGGTTTTATTATGTACTTTGCAATAAAATACAACTAATATTTTACATGGGTTCACCAGAATAAGTTCTGTATATAGACCAAAGCTATTTTGTTTGGTTTTGCTGCCTCCTTAATATCTTCTTGTAACATCCCAAATTTTCAATTTGGAATGTTATACATTAGATCATCATTGCATATCATATTTTATTGCATTTTTGGTTTGATCCTAGAAATTCAACGCAACCCAAGGACCCACGGAGAGAGTTGGGGATTTCGTTATTTTCATATTTGGGTTTTCTCAAATTTTGAAAATAGGATCATTTGATTTTATTTATTTTATCTTCAATTATTTCATTTATAAAAATAAGAGAGAGGGAATAAAATGACTTTCCCAAAAATAAGAAATATTGAGGATTTAATAAAAAAAACAAATCTTATTTTATTTGAAGTTTTGCTATTTTATTTGAATTTAGGAAAATTGCACGTTTTCAAAATTGCATTTTAGGGCCAAGAAAATGTTCATCTTATTCTAAATATTTTATTTAGCCGGTGGAAAAAATTTATTTTGGCATTTTTAGAATTTTATTTTATTTTCTAGAATTTTTCTCAGTTTCGGCGGAATTGTTTTAAAAAAAAAACTTCGGCGCGCCCGACTGGGCCCAAGCCCAGCCGAACCAGGCCGGCCCGCCCGCGCCACCGCATCCCGCCGCCGTCTCCGGATCGGAGACCGCCGCCCGAGTCCAGGAGGAGCACGCCTCCCGAGGCGCCCCCTTCCCCAAGCCGCGCCGCCCCCCTCCTTAAATAGCCGCCGCCGCCGCCCCTCACCCCGCCACCGAACCCGCAGCCCCGCCGCCGGAACCCGCCCCGCCGCCGGAGCCGCACCACCGCCGAGCCGCCCCGCTGCCCAAGGTCGCCGCCGCCGCCGACGCCCGCAGCCCCACGCCGCCTCCCATCGCCCCACCGGAGCCGCCGGACTTCGCCGAAGCCCCGAGCCGAGGTAGCCGCCCGCCGCCCGGTTTTTTGAAGAAAACCAATTCGGTTTTTTAGAAAACCCTAGGGTTTTTTAGATCGGTTTTGTTTTTTTTTTTGATTTTCTTATTTAGCGAGCGTTCGCTCGTTCGTTCATTTTAACGAACACGTTCATCGTTTAGTTACAGTTAACGAACGTCCGCTCGTTAAACTGTTCGTCAGTTTTTCTTTTTCTCGGATTTTCCGCGATTATTTCTGATCGTGATTTCCGATCTATTTTTTGTTTTGGTTTAACTTTTCGCTCGTTTGTCGAAATCAGGCGATTCAAGCGCCTAGAGTTTCGTCTCGAAACCCTCTTTCTGTTTAACCAACTCAAACAAGTTTTTGCTACTGTAAAATTTGACAGGTCTAGATTAGTAAACGAAGCTTGTTTCTTTCGCCGTTTGACTTTCGTTGCTTCGTTTGATTTGATTCGTTTTGCAAACCAGAGTTCTTAAGTTGAACTTTCTGGTTAGATCTCTTATTTGAGTTTTATCTGTGCATTAGACGAGTACTTATTGTATGCTTGTTTGTTTGCGATAGAGTACCCGGAGTGCGCCGCTTGCTACTTCGAATCCCTAGGT
Organism: Aegilops tauschii subsp. strangulata; assembly: GCF_002575655.3. Lineage (NCBI taxonomy): Eukaryota > Viridiplantae > Streptophyta > Magnoliopsida > Poales > Poaceae > Aegilops > Aegilops tauschii. The sequence continues at coordinate 551,865,156 of NC_053041.3, read as the reverse complement.
TTCACGGATCATCAGCAAGGCAAGTAACACTTTGATCATACCTCTTTTCATACCCAGTTTTATTGCATTAGATCAATCCTCAAACAATTGCATGATTAGGATCTGATTAAATTGTGGTTTGGGAAGTAGCTGATGAGGTAGAACCTATTGCCCTATTTATTACCAAACCCTTGGGAGTTACTTCTACGTTTGCTTATATTGCTATGCTATGCTAGTAGACGTGGATTGGGTGAGTGTATCCATGACAGATGTGAGATTGTTAATTAATGGTTCAATTTAAGGTGGCTACTTAAACACACATCTGGGTGGATTGAGGCACCTGGGTATTCCAGCGATTGCCTGTTTTTTTATGGACCGCCACCCAGGCTCAAAGGGATCATGAGATTATTCATGCTAGAAACTTCCGTGTGCAGCCACAAGCTATTATGGGCTCTAGCATAGTTGATTAAGTTGTGTGAACTCTTACAGTGGTAGACTAGCAGATGTAGGGGTTGTAGGTGGTACTGTCTACCCGATCGTAAGGTGCAAATGCTTCTGAAAGACTATGTCTCGGTCATCCGTTTCTCAAACATCATGTAGTGCGAGAATCCCAACGGAGGAGATCGAGTCTTATGGGGAAAAGTGCGCAAACCTCTGCAGAGTGTATAAACTAATCATGGTTAGCCGTGTCCCTGGTTATGGACAACTTGAGTATCTAGTACTTGGATTATCATGTGAATCTCATCATGTTACTTTAATTAATTTTTTTGGGATTAATATTGAAACTTAATTGGGATTGAGATGGTGTCACCCATTCTCAATGTTTAACAACCACCATGATAGTTAAATAAAATTTATTCCTTTGCAGTAGGGAAAAATTGGCTTTCGCAAAACTGTAACCATAGAGCTTTCCACCAGCCAAATATGCATGTAGTTTAGCATTATTTTGTTCATTACTCTCTATGTGTTACATTGCCAGCATATTCCATGTGCTGACCCGTTTTCGGGCTGCAACATTTCATGTTGCAGACTTTTCAGACGACGAGTAAGGTGCCTTAGGTCGTGGTTCTATACTCAGTGATGCCGTTGGAGTTGATGGACTCGCCTATCTTCCAAGTCTTCCGCTGTTATCGTTTTTAGATGGCCTTAAGCCATATTTATTGTATTAAGTTCTCTTTTGAGACATTCGATGTAATAAGTGTGTGATTGCTACTCTATTATAAATCCTTCGAGTACTGTGCGTGTCAGCATTACTGATCCAGGGATGACACTGATGCACAGAGACTTGACCGTCTGAGGTCTGATCGCTACACTTCTGTTCTGGTACTACTAATGTAAAACCTCAACTTTTCAGCAAGCTATGGAAAAAATGGTGGAACCGCCACCTTCTGAAGGTGGCGAGGCAACTATAACCGCAATGTTAGCTCTTGCTGCAGTGGGTCAGTACCTGTCCACTAACAGTGCCAAAAGCACGTTCCTGCGTAATACTGGGTTGGTTGTTAAGGCAATATCGTTCAAACTGCCTCATGATCAAGATATGCAAGCTCAAAGCAATGTTGTATCTGCGCTCCAGACACAAGTCCATTCCCTAACAGAGACCCTTTGTGAAACAAGGAGAAACATTGCTCAATGTCGTCAAGATATGCATGGTTTTGAAACCATACTATCAGACATTTGCTATGTTGTTCAGGAGCCTAGGGGAAATGAAGGCGAGGGTTATGGTGCTCCATCGGACAATACAGCATGAAAACGTAACAGTCAGGTCAAATGAACTGAGCTTCTGAACTTCTGGTGGTGCATTTATCTGCTAGACTGTTAAGTTTTATGCCAACCTTCCTTTTGTTATATAGTTGTAATTTGTTTTGGTGCGATACAAAATTTATTCTTGACGTGCAGCCACCGGCTGAAGAAAACAACAAGCCATTTTTGTATAGTGTAGGGTTCCCTATATTTGCACTGGTGGCGATCTTTGATGCCGAGTGGATGTAATCTGTGCAATCGCCTTAATAGACTAGCGTTAGTTTCGGCCTTATTTATTTCCTAGTCTTCTTTTTCCCTGGTTTGCTAGTGGCCGCAACTACCATGGGCCATATACGGGCCGTAGGATCCATGGGTCTCCTACGTGCCGTCGATAAATGGGCCTGTAATCGGTGGGCCTCGGGCCGTTGGATAAATGGGTCTACATGGGACGTAATCGGGCGTAATTGGTATCGGCCCAACACGGTAACAGGCCGTTAACAGGCCGTAGGACAGCAAAGGCTTAATTCTGTCACAGGCATAACGGGTCATTAATGGGCCAGAATATAGGACGGGCTGGAAACGGCGCAACGGGTTAACAGGCCAGAAACGGGCCGACTCTTGCCATGGGCCGAATTTGGCCCATTAGGGTAACAGGCCAGTAACGGGCCGACTCTTGCCATGGGCCGAATTTGGCCCATTAGGGGAACATGCCAGTAACGGGCCGACTCTTGCCATGGGCCGAATTTGGCCCATTAGGGGAACAGGCCAGTAACAGGCCGGAAGTAATCGAGGGCCGAAAAGGAGCCCAAGAACGTATGGGCCGTTAATAGGCCGAAAGCTAACACGGGCTGGAAACGGCCCATGTAAATCACGGGCCGTTAACGGGTATATAGAAAATTACTGTTCATTATGGGCTAGAGTCACCGTGGGCCTGTAAAGGGCCAAAAGATACGAAGGCCTCATATGGGCCGAAAGACGTCGTGGGCCATACATGGGCCAAAAGTGAAATGGGCTGGTGTTATATTCGACGACCCACATGACGTTGTTGGGCCGATTTCCTTTAGGGCCTAACGGGCTGTGAGTTAACGGGACATAAAATGGGCTATTTGCGAAGAGACCGTTAACAGGCTTTTCATGGGCCAGCCCGTTAACTTTTGACCAAGTCAAACGGGCCGGCTTTGTAAGCTAAATGGGCCAGTGGTGGGCCGTGGCACGTGTTGACATATCATAGGCGCCTATCTGACCCACTGACGAGCTGACACGTGTTTCGTCCGGCCAATAAGAATTTTACACATGGAAATTTCCCATTGGTCGGGGCTGTTAACGGGTTATCGGATCCAAAACCCGACCCGATAGCTTAACGGCGTTCCGTTACGGTGGATGCCACGTGTCGGTCACCCTTGACGAAAGCACTTCTGTGACGCGCGATTTATCGTCATGGAAGTGGACACTTCTGTGATGATAATTTTGGTAATGTCATGGAACACTTCTACGACAGCACAAGTATGACTATCTTGATTCTGTCATAAAATCGTCATGGATGTACATGCATGACAAAAAATGCAACCTACTGTGACAAACACGTATCATCACGGAAGTGTATTTTTTTGTAGTGTCAGAACATGACAATCACGCAGAACTCTGTGAAGAAGAATCATTACTACCTCCATGAAGTGTTTGATCGCACCTGGGTTGTACTGTCTCACCTCTACGGTGAAGAAGATCTCAAGCAGATGGGCTTCAAGCAGGACTTTGACTGGTCTCAACCGCCTTCGAAGAAATTCAAGAAGGTCAAAGTTCCTCACTTGGTGGCCAAATCCTATTCTTCATCGCGCGAGACTGATGAACATGAAGACTTGGACGACACTGCGGCAGGCCCTACATCAACGAACGACCCCAACAACGCTGGCGCTCCTCCATTGACTTCGTGATGATATTCTTCAGGGGCGTTAGTCCTCATTTTTCGTCCCTTTTGGTCATTCGATGACAAAGGGGGAGAAATTTGAGTTAGTCTTCAAGCGGTTCTATATATATGGGCGTTTTTTGCGAAGTTACAACTCTCGTTCTTCTGAAGTATTTGTTGGATCGAGTTGTAAACTTAAGTCCTATGGTGGTATGATGTCTACTACGCAACTATATTCTTGTAGACACGTGTTGGGCCTCCAAGCGCGGAGTTTTGTAGGACAGTAGCAATTTTCCCTCAAGTGGATGACCTAAGGTTTATCAATCCGTGGGAGGCATAGGATGAAGATATTCTCTCTCAAACGACCCTACAACCAAATACAAGAAATCTCTTGTGTCCCCAACACACCCAATACAATGGCAAATTGTATAGGTGCACTAGTTCAGCGAAGAGATGGTGATAAAAGTGTAATATGGATGGTAGAAATATATTTTAATAATCTGAATAAATAAAAACAGCAAGGTAGCAAATAGTAAACGGGCACAAAAACGGTATTGCAATGCTTGAAAATGAGGCATAGGGTCCGTACTTTCACTAGTGCAACCTCTCAACAATGCTAACATAGTTGGATCATAAGATTATCCCTCAAAGTGCAATAAAGAATCACTCCCGAGTTCCTATTAGCGGAGAACAAAAGATAGAAATTGTTTGTAGGGTATGAAACCACCTCAAAGCTATTCTCTCTGATCAATCTATCCTAGAGTTCGTACTAAAATAACGCAAGCTATTCTTTCCGATCGATCTAATCAAGGGTTCGTACTAAAATAACACCAAAGCAAATTCATATTCATAATACTCAACCCACACAAAGAACTACAAGAGACCCCAAAGTTTCTATCGGAGAAAAGATAATAAAAACGTGCATCAACCCCTATGCATAGATTACCCCAATGTCACCTCGGGAATCCGCAAGTTGAGTGCCATAACATACATCAAGTGAATCAATATGATACCCCAATTGTCACCTCAAGTATTCATACCGCAAGACATACATCATGTGTTCTCATCTCTGAATATTCAATCCGACAAGACAAAACTTCAAAGGGTAAAGACTCAATTCATCACAACAAGAGTATAGAGGGGAGAAACATCATATGATCCATCTATATTAACAAAGCCCATGATACAGATCACGAGAGAGAGAGAGATTAAACACATAGCTACTGGTACAAACTCTCAGCCCCGAGGGTGGACTACTCCCTCCTCATCGTGGTGGCCGCCGGGATGATGAAGATGGCCACCGGAGATGATTCCCCCTCCGGCAGGGTGCCGGAACGGGGTCTAGATTGGTTTTCATGGATACAGAGACCTTGCGGCGGCGGAACTTCTGATCTAGGTTAACCCCGAAGGGTTTTGGAATATTTGGGAATTTATAGTGCAAAGAAGGGGTGGGGGAGGCCACCGAGGTGGGCACAACCCACCTGGGCACGCCAGGGGGCCCTGGCGCGCCCTGGTGGGTTGTGCCCCCCTCGGGGCACCCCCAGGTGTTGCTTTGGCCCAAAGGTTGTCTCCTGGCCAATAAAAAATCATCATGGAGTTTCGTTGCGTTTGGACTCCGTTTGGTATTGATTTCCTGCGATGTAAAAAACAAGCAAAAAACAGCAACTGGCACTGGGCACTGGGTCAATAGGTTAGTCCCAAAAAATGATATAAAGTTGCTATAAAATGATTGTAAAACATCTAAGAATGATAAAATAACAGCATGAATACTTCATAAATTATAGATACGTTGGAGACGTATCAACATCCCCAAGCTTAATTCCTACTCGTCCTCGAGTAGGTAAATGATAAAAGAAATAATTTATGAAGTGTGAATGCTAGCAAAGTGCACAAGTTTGATCAATGACAATTTCAATCACTTTTCCTAGCATCATAACAGCAATTCTTTCTTATATAACTTCTCATGTTATAGTGGCAACCAATTCACATGTTAAGGTTCAAACAATGAACTCTCTTGAAACTCAACAACATATGTTCTTAGTCACCAAGAAATTGCAATTCAACTTATTCAACAGAGTTTAAGTAAGGGCTCCAAATACTCAACCATCATATAGTCTTCTATGATTGCTAACACTCACCGCATACACATGAGCAAAACGTTTCAACCGGACACATAGAAGGATAGGGGCTTATTGTTTTGCCTCCCAATGTATTCACCTCAAGGGTGATGTCAACAATAATAACTCATGCTACCATATTCAACTGGACATATGTGCCTAGATCTTTCCTCACCACATGATGCTTGCCAAAGGAGAAAAACAAAAAGGAATAGAGAGAAAAACTTTGACTCTTTGCATAAAAGTAAATACATAAAAGTAAAAGATAGGCCATTCGTAGAGGGAAGTAGAGGTTGCCATGCGCTTATTCGTTTGTATGCTCAACCCCTTAGTGCAAAAGAATGTCACGTTATATTGCCCCTTATGATAGGAACCTTTATTATGCAGTCCGTCGCTTTTATTGCTTTGCCATCACAAGTTCGTACAACGCTCAATTTTCTCTTACACTAAATGATCTTACACTTTTAGAAGCAATTTTCATTGCCTTATTGCACCGATGACAACTTACTTGAAGGATCTTTCTCAATCCTTAGGTAGGTATGGTGGACTCTTGAAGATAAGATTTGGGTTTAAGGGTTTTGGGATGCACAAGTAGTATCCCTACTTAGTGCGGAATTTTTGGCTAGCAAAGATGGGGGGCAAGCACCACATGTTGAAGGATCTATGACAATATAACTTCTATGTGAATATGAACAAACATAAATCATTACGTTGTCTTCCTTGTCCAACATCAACAATTTTGGCATATAATTTGATGGGGGCTCAAAATCACAAAAGATTTCCAGGATAGTGTATTTGCATGTGAAAGTTCTCTTCCTTATACTAATTATTCGTGAATTGCTTGTATGACCAAAATTGTGATTGTCAAGTCTCAAAAGATTTCACTTTCTAAACCCAATGTGAAGCTACCACTAGGCATGATATGATTTCAACTTCATGACATTCAATTTATTCAACAATTTACGCATAGGATATAAGTGAAGCACAAGAGAAATTCCACAGAAAAGAGCTTTGTTGACGGGATGTGAATGCCGCTTACTTAGCCTCCATGGCAACTATTTGAGGACTTGATTTTATTTGAAAACTTTCAGATCTAAGTACTTTATTAAAACAGCAAGCAAAACAAAGTAAAATGACATTCCAAGGATAGCACACATTATGTGAAGAAGCAAAAAACTTAGGCTCAACTGATACTAACCGATAATTGTTGAAGGAAAAAGGTGGGATGCCTACCGGGGCATCCCCAAGCTTAGATGCTTGAGACTTCTTGAATATTATCTTGGGATGCCTTGGGCATCCCCAAGCTTGAGCTCTTGTGTCTCCTTAATTCCTCTCATATCATGGTTTTCCTAAATCTCAAAAGCTTCATCCACACAAAATTCAACAAGAACTCGTGAGATAAGTTAGTATAAACCAATGCAAAAACCTTATCATTCTATACTGTAGCAAATCACTAAAATTATTATTCAACATTGCATACTAATTTCCTCTGCACATTTAATACTCCTATCCGCAAATAGAATCATTAAACAAGCAAACATATGCAAACAATGCAAACATAAAAGCAATCTGCCAAAGTAGTACAGTCTGTAAAGAATGCAAGAGTATCAATACTTATTCAACTTCAAACATTATGAAATTCTACCACACTGTAGAAAATTTATCAGAGCTTATTATGCAAAAAGTTTCAACATTTTATCACATTCTTACTTTCCTCGGGAATTTTTGCAACATCGATAAACTTTCTATTTTCAAACAGCAACATGTATACTTGCAAGATAAGCATGGCAAAGGCTATCAATGCCACTTTTATTGAAATAAAAGATGAAAAACATTATTATAAATAACAGAAATCAAATTCTTAACAAAATAAATTGACGCTCCAAGCAAAACACATATCATGTGACGAAGGAAAACATAGCTCCAAGTGAGGTTACCGATGATGTTGGAGACGAAAGAGGGGATGCCTTCCGGGGCATCCCCAAGCTTAGTTGCTTGGATATTCCTTGAATATAACCTTGGGGTGCCCTGGGAATCCCCAAGCTTAGGGCCTCGTCACTCCTTATTCTCCTCATATCGACATCTCACCCAAAACTTGAAAACTTCAATCACACAAAACTTAACCAAACTTCGTGAGATAGGTTAGTATGATAAAGAGCAAACCATTTCACTTTTGGTACTGTTAAAGACAAGATTCATAATTTTTCTCACACAATTCCTACTGTAGCATATCATTTCCACAATTTATATTTAGCAATATAAGCCATAGAAACTAGAAAACAAGCAAACTATGCGTTGAAAACAGAATCTGCCAAAAATAGAACAGTCTGTAGTAATATGGATAACTACCATACTTCTGCTACTCAAAAAATTATGAAACAATTAGGACCACGTGAGCAATTTCTATATTAAACTTCTGCAAAAAGAATCAACTCAAAAGCACTCTTCTGTTAAAAATGAGACTTATTTTCGTGAGCGCAAAAGTTTCTGTTTTTCAGCAGGGGCAAATCAACTATCACCCAACATGATCCCAAAGGCTTTACTTGGCACTTTATTGAAACAAAAGCAATAAAACAGGATCAATACAGTAGAATAATCATGTGAACACACAAAAATAGTAGGTAAAAGTGCTGGGTTGCCTCCCAACAAGCCCTTTTCTTTAATGCCTTTTAAGCTAGGCATGATGATTTCAACGATGCTCGCATAAAAGATAAGAATTGAAACATAAAGAGAGCATCATGAGTCATAAGTTCCTCTCTCATAATAATTTTCAGTAGCATCATGAATAGATTCATCAATATAACCATTACATAAAGCATTATTTTCATGATCCACAAGCATAGAAAATTTATTACTCTCCACATAAGCAATTTTATTCTCATTCATAATAGTGGGAGTACCATAGGAAACTCGAATACTATAAATTGTTCCCACATTAAAAGAGTAATATTCAGTAAAAGGATATTCAAAATTATGAAAATAATTATCACTACTTTTAATAACATAAGTATCATCACAATAATCATCATAAGTAGCAACTTTTTTCTCATCATAGATAGGAGGCATGCAACCATCATAGAAAGTTTGATCATTCAAAGTAGGGGGACTAAAAAGATCATCTTCATTAAACATAGAATCCCCAAGCTTGGGACAAACATTAATTGCAGCAAATAAATTCTCAAACATGTCATTCTCATCAAACATAGCATCCCCAAGCTTGTGGCTTGGCATATCATAAGCATAATCACTCTCATCATTAATAGTATGAATAGCACCAACGGTATAACAATTGCTCTCATCATAATTTCCCAAGTTGGTGCCAAAAATACTTCCAAGATTATAAGAAGTATCATTATCTTCCAAATCATAATCATCACAACAAGCAATAGGCATAACAAAATCATCACCAAGTGCATCATGTTCCATCAACATATTTGATTCACTTTCATGAGGCACAATGGTGATAGGAGCAACATTATTTGGGAGAGATACCTTTTTACCTTTATTCTTTCTTCTTTTCTTCTTCTGCACCACATCATGTGTGGGTTTAATTAATTTTTTCAAGCTTCTTGTTGAAGAGATTGATTGGATAGGAAGCTCCTCCTCGTTACCTGATTCATCATAATAAACACTAGGAGGGCATTGAGAAACATTTCCCCTTTCATTAGCACTCTCTTCATATTCCATTTGTTTTCTTGCCTTTAGGAAGTTGGCAATATAAGGACTCTCAATGCAATTTACCGCACAAAACATATAACTTTCTTCTAGATCAAAATCAAGAAATACTTGAGATTAAATTTTGGAATACCCTTAGTTATACATTTCATTTCTTCATACCCCAAAAGAAGACTAAGCTCTTTATGATGCTCAAGGGTAATCAAGTTATCACAATTTTTGGACACGATTTGATCATGAAATAATCTGCATTGGAGATTTAAATGACCAAGTTCATTGCAAAGTTCACAAGGATGGCGAAAAAAATTACATCTTTCAGCACAATCATCTAGCCTCTCTTGCAACTTTTTCGTTTCTAAATATTTATGCTTCTTACAAAATCTATCCTCCCTTTTTGGTGTGCAAAGGCACTCCCAATTCACTCCGCAAAAACTGACATGCTTATAAGAAACATTTTTGTCATGACTTGTGCAATCATCATTAGCATCATGGATATTCAAAGAATTCATACTAACAACATTGCAATCATGCTCATCATTCAAATATTTTGTGCGAAACATTTTATTGACTTCTTCTTCTAACAATTGAGCACAATTTTCCGAACCATCATTTTCAAAAAAGATATTATAAAGATGCTCAATAATATGATGCAACCTAAATTCCATTTTTATGTAGTTTTCTTTTATAAAACCAAACTAGTGATAAAACAAGAAACTAAAAGATTCAATTGCAAGATCTAAAGATATACCTTCAAGCACTCAACTCCCCGGCAACTGCGCCAGAAAAGAGCTTGATGTCTACTATGCAACTATATTCTTGTAGACACGTGTTGGGCTCCAAGCGCACAGTTTTGTAGGACAGTAGCAATTTTCCCTCAAGTGGATGACCTAAGGTTTATCAATCCGTGGGAGGCGTAGGATGAAGATAGTCTCTCTCAAATGACCCTGCAACCAAATACAAGAAATCTCTTGTGTCCTCAACACACCCAATACAATGGAAAATTGTATAGGTGCACTAGTTCGGCGAAGAGATGGTGATAAAAGTGTAATATGGATAGTAGAAATATATTTTTATAATCTGAATAAATAAAAACAGTAAGGTAGCAAATAGTAAACAGACACAAAAACGGTATTGCAATGCTTGAAATTGAGGCCTAGGTTCCGTACTTTCACTAGTGCAACCTCTCAACAATGCTAACATAGTTGGATCATATGATTATCGCTCAAAGTGCAATAAAGAATCACTCCCGAGTTCCTATTAGCGGAGAACAAAAGATAGAAATTGTTTGTAGGGTATGAAACCACCTCAAAGCTATTCTCTCCGATCAATCTATCCTAGAGTTCGTACTAAAATAACGCAAGCTATTCTTTCCGATCGATCTAATCAAGAGTTCGTACTAAAATAACACCAAAGCAAATTCATATTCATAATACTCAATCCACACAAAGAACTACAAGAGACCCCAAAGTTTCTATCGGAGAAAAGATAATAAAAACGTGCATCAAACCCTATGCATAGATTACCCCAACGTCACCTCGGGAATCCGCAAGTTGAGTGTTATCACATACATCAAGTGAATCAATATGATACCCCAATTGTCACCTCAAGTATTCATACCGCAAGACATACATCATGTGTTCTCATCTCTGAATATTCAATCCGACAAGACAAAACTTCAAAGGGTAAAGACTCAATTCATCACAACAAGAGTATAGAGGGGAGAAACATCATATGATCCATCTATATTAACAAAGCCCATGATACAGATCACGAGAGAGAGAGATTAAACATATAGCTACTGGTACAAACCCTCAGCCCCGAGGGTGGACTACTCCCGCCTCATCGTGGTGGCCGCCGGGATGATGAAGATGGCCACCGAAGATGATTTCCCCCTCCGGCAGGGTGCCAGAACAGGGTCTAGATTGGATTTCGCGGATACAGAGACCTTGCGGCGGCGAAACTTCTGATCTAGGTTAACCCCGAAGGGTTTCAGAATATTTGGGAATTTATAGTGCAAAGAAGGGGTGCGGGAGGCCACCGAGGTGGTCACAACCCACCTGGGCGCGCTAGGGGGGCCTGGCGCGCCCTGGTGGGTTGTGCCCCCCTCGGGGCACCCCCCAGGTGCTGCTCTGGCCCAAAGGATGTCTCCTGGCCCATAAAAAATCATCATGGAGTTTCGTTGCATTTGGACTCCGTTTGGTATTGATTTCCTGCGATGTAAAAAACAAGCAAAAAACATCAACTGGCATTGGGCACTGGATCAATAGGTTAGTCCCAAAAAATGATATAAAGTTGCTATAAAATGATTGTAAAACATCCAAGAATGATAAAATAACAACATGAATACTTCATAAATTATAGATACGTTGGATTCTGATGACCCACAAGTTTAGGGGATCTATCGTAGTCCTTTCGATAAGTAAGAGTGTCGAACCCAATGAGGAGCAGAAGGAAATGACAAGCGGTTGTCAGTAAGGTATTCTCTGCAAGCACTGAAATTATCGGTAACAGATAGTTTTGTGATAAGGTAATTTGTAACGGGTAACAAGTAATGAATGTAAATAAGGTGCAACAAGATGGCCCAATCCTTTTTGTAGCAAAGGACAAGCCTGTACAATTTCTTATATAAAGGAAAACGCTCCCGAGGACACATGGGAATTATCGTCAAGCTAGTTTTCATCACGCTCATATGATTCGCGTTCGTTACTTTGATAATTTGGTATGTGGGTGGACCGGTGCTTGGGTGCTTCCCTTCCTTGGACAAGCATCCCACTTATGATTAACCCCTATTGCAAGAATCCGCAACTACAAAAGAAGTATTAAGGTAAACCTAACCATAGCATGAAACATATGGATCCAAATCAGCCCCTTACGAAGCCACGCATAAACTAGGGTTTAAGCTTCTGTCACTCTAGCAACCCATCATCTACTTATTACTTCCCAATGCATTCCTCTAGGCCGAAACAATGGTGAAGTGTCATGTAGTCGACGTTCACATAACACCACTAGAGGAAATCCAACATACATCTCATCAAAATATCGAACGAATACCAAATTCACATGAATACTTATAGCAAGACTTCTCCCATGTCCTCAGGAACAAACGTAACTACTCACAAATCATATTCATGTTCATAATTAGAGGGGTATTAATATGCATAAAGGATCCGAACATATGATCTTCCACCAAATAAACCAACTAGCATCAACTACAAGGAGTAATCAACACTACTAGCAACCCACAGGTACCAATCTGAGGTTTTGGGACAAAGATTGGATACAAGAGATGAACTAGGGTTTGAGAGGAGATGGTGCTGGTGAAGAAGTTGATGAAGATTGACCCCCTCTCGATGAGAGGATCATCGGTGATGATGATGGCGATGATTTCCCCCTCCTGGAGGGATGTTTCCCCAGCAGAACAGCTCCGCCGGAGCCCTAGATTGGTTCTGCCAAGGTTCCGCCTCGTGGCGGCGGTATTTCATCCCGAAAGCTTGCTTATGATTTTTTCCAGGGTGAAAGACTTCATATAGCAGAAGATGGGCACCGGAGGCCTGCCAGGGGGCCCATGAGGCAGGGGGCGCGCCCCCACCCTCGTGGATGGTGGGCCGCCCCCCTCTGGTACTTTCTGCGCTCAGTATTTTTTATTAATTCCAAAAATAACTTCCATGGAGTTTCAGGACTTTTGGAGTTGTGCAGAATAGGTCTCAAATATTTGCTCCTTCTCCAGCCCAGAATTCCAGCTGCCGGCATTCTCCCTCCTCATGTATACCTTGTAAAATAAGAGAGAAAAGGCATAAGTATTGGGACATAAGGTGTAATAACAGCCCATAATGCAATAAATATCGATATAAAAGCATGATGCAAAATGGACGTATCAACTCCCCCAAGCTTAGACCTCGCTTGTCCTCAACCGGAAGCCGATAACGAAAAACATGTCCACATGTTTAGAGATAGAGGTGTTGATAAAATAAAATACGGACATGAGGGCATCATGATCATTCTTATAAAAGCAACATATATATATATTTATTTATTTATTTATTGTCATACGATTTCTTATGCTCAAGTAATAATCTATTCACAATGTAAAGTATGAATCAGAAACTTCATTGAAAACTAGCAAACTATAATCTCAGTCATTGAAGCAATTGCGATCCGGATTCTGACGCGTTGGCGGAGCCATCCTGAAGAGGGTGACATCCGTTAGCATCTTGATAGACAAATAGATAAGTAGAATCAACGGATAGAAATTGCAACATATAGTCTTCACAATAAACATTCGAACGAATGAATTCCGTAGTAAATCATCACACTTCCATAAGTTGAGAAGCCACTTGAAAAAGATATGGAATGAACATATGAATTCGAAAGAACTCGAATACCACAATACAAAATAAAACAAAGTATTGGCTTGCAGAATAAGCCGGAACAAACATATGATAGATATTTCGTCCGAAGTTTTTGTGGTGGGACCCACACGGGCTCAATCGTACAGCACCATCATGTACAAGGTTGTGCACATGACATACGAAGCGTCCCCGAGTCGGCAAAGCCATGGACTCTTTAAGACACAATGAGACCACTGTAAAATCAACCGTGGAAAGGCGGACCACTAGACGTCGAACCCCAATCTCATATCATGCGTCCGTCGGAAAGATATCCTAAGGCTACTAGAATTCCCACTTATAAACTCCCGAAACTTTCTGGTTATGCAATCTGGTGTAGGGGATACAGGGGACACAAAATATATCACCCAAACTAACAATCCCTAGATCCAGCTGTATCCATCCGTCAACACATAACCAAGAAACCTTCGGAAATCGTTTACCTCAACCTTCGAAAAACATCCGTTATACAAGTTATGGCAATACTCCCGAACTCCCGCCCCAGTACTGGGTGGCGTCGACGTGATCTCACCAACAACTGCATAAAAGAGATCTCGATGTCGGCGAAACTCAGGTATTCCAGAACTGCAACGATAAAATTGTGACGACAACACCTCGGAGCTCAACTCCCCGGGACACTGCCACAACCCCTAAATGACAGGAGGCACCAAGAACAATGTTCTCGTCACAAATCGATCGGAACGATTCCAAGATACCCGCGTGATCCTAAATTTTTTTTTAGTGAAATTTGAGGAGAGAGTAGTCAAAACTCTACGTCAGGAGACCTCACCAGAGCGACGAAGAGACTGAGAAGTAAAAAGAATCCTACTCTCCGATATATATAATCTTAAGACTCAAAACCTTTTGTTCTAGACTCAACAACGTCAGCGATTCGATCAAGCAGGGGGCTCCTAAGTCGGGGATGGCTCTGATTACCAACTTGTAACGCCCACGATGCGGCTATATCTCCCACGTGTCGGGGCACGACTTAGAGGCATAACCGCATAGTGGTTTTGTCGCAAGAAGGGTCATCTTCACACAATCCCATGTAATGAACAAGAATGGGATAAAGAGTTGGCTTACAATCGCCACTTCACACAATACATAAATTAATATCATCCATCATCCAAAATGCAATCATATAGACCGACTACGGTCAAAATCCAGATGAAAATAAGACAACCCCAAATGCTAGATCCCCGATCGTCCCAACTGGGCTCCACTACTGATCATCAGGAAAAGACACATAGAAACGACCACGTTCCTCGTCGAACTCCCACTTGAGATCGACGCCATCGTCTGCACTGGCATCGTCGGCACCTGCAACTGTTTTGGTAGAATCTGTGAGTCACGGGGACTCAGCAATCTCACACCCGCGAGATCAAGACTATTTAAGCTTATAGGGGGAATGGTGCAAAGAGGTGGAGCTGCAGCGGCAAAAGCATATATGGTGGCTAACTTGCGCAAATGAGAGCGAGAAGAGAAGCAAAGGAGCGGACGTCATCTAGCAATGACCAAGAAGAGGTCCTGAACACCTACTTACGTCATACATAACACAGACCGTGTTCACTTCCCGGACTCCGCCGAGAAGAGACCATCACGGTTACACACGCACTTGGTGTATTTTAATTGGGTCAAGTGACAAGTCATCTACAACCGGACATTAACAAATTCCCATCTGCCTCATAACCGCGGGCACGGCTTTCGAAAGATAATACCCTGCAGGGGTGTCCCAACTTAGCCCATCATAAGCTCTCACGGTCAACGAAGGATAAACCTTCTCCCGGAAAGACCCGATCAGTCTCGGAATCCCGGTTTACAAGACATCTCGACAATGGTAAAACAAGACCAGCAAAGCCGCCCGAATGTGCCGACAAATCCCGATAGGAGCTGCACATATCTCGTTCTCAGGGCCCACCGGATAAGTCAAGCTACGAGTAAAACCAGACCTCGAGTTTCCCCGAGGTGGCCCCGCAGGCTGCTCGGTTCGGACCAACACTCGAAGGAGCACTGGCCCGGGGGGGTTAAAATAAGATGACCCTCGGGCTCGCGACAACCCGGGGGAAAAGGCTTAGGTAGCAACTGGTAAAACCAAGGTTGGGCCATGCTGGAGGAGTTTTATTCAAGGCGAACTGTCAAGGGGGTCCCATAAATCACCCGACCGTGTAAGGAACGCAAACTCAAGGAACATAATCCCGGTATAACAATAACTAGGGCGGCAAGAGTGGAACAAAACACCAGGCATAAGGCCGAGCCTTCCACCCTTTACCAAAATATATAGATGCATTAATTAAATAAGAGATATTGTGATATCCCAACATAACCATGTTCCGACATGGAACAAACTTCAACTTCACCTGCAACTAGCAACGCTATAAGAAGGGCTGAGCAAAAGCGGTAACTTAGCCAAACAACGGTTTGCTAGGAAAGGATGGTTAGGGCTGACATGGCTAAAATGGGAGACATGATATAGCAAGTGATAGGTAGCGAGCATGGCAATAGAGCGAACAACTAGCATAGCAAAGATAGAAGTGATTTCGAGGGGTGGTCATCTTGCCTGCAAGATTCTCAGAGTTGTCGAAAGCTTGATCCTCGTAAGCGTACTCGACAGGTTCCTCGTTCGCGAACTCGTCTCCCGGCTCTACCAAGACAAGAACATAAACAAACGGAACCACAATCAATCAACGAGAAATGCACAAGCAACATGATGCACAACATGTATGATATGCAAGATATGATATGCGATGCAAATGCGTGCTTCGGAAGGAAAAAGATGAACATGGCAGTAACTTGGCAAACCAAGCATGCCACTGAAAAGATGAGATGATTTCGGTCGAAATCGATATAAGGATCACCGGAATCGGATGCACAGTTTGCAAATGGCAAGCAAAACAAGAATGACACTAATCTGCGATAAACAGCAAGATAGCACTTAAAATGCAACAAGTAACAAAGCTACAGCACCCCAACATATCAACAAAGCACATGGCAGTAATCTACAGGAGATGCTTGACAAAAGATGAACACTGAGCTACAGCTAGTTCACAGCATATAAGGCTCAAACAAGCATAGCAAAAGTGCAAAAGATTACAGGTTCACAGACAGTGAAAAACTGGACATGGCGGAAATCAGCATCAGGTAGCAATGTTCAGAGCACGAAATCAACATGCTACAGGAACTTAACATAGCAAAACAAGGCATGGTAGTGTTCTACTAAATGCACATGACAAAAGTCCCTTACTGACCATAAGCCAAATAGGACCAGAAGATATGATGGCAAGCATGTAAACTTAGCAAGTTTCGTTATCAGGTTTCAGACTTAGCAGAAAACAGAGCATGGCAGAAATATTAATATGTAGGCCTCTTTGTGAGCTTGATGCACTCACTACAGAGCAATGCATGACAAACCAAGCATACCTACAGAAAGATGGCATGTTTATGAAGCTATCCATGGCAAGAACAATAACATAGCATGTATGGATCAACTACAATAAGCTTGGCAAAAAATGCATGTCATGTTAAGAATCTGCCAGAAATATTTTATAGCAAAAGTAGAGCAAGATTGAGTCATGCTATGGTACTCTAAAATTGCAAACAATTGCAGGAATGGATCAATTACAACTATAGGTACAAAACATCCTTACTAAACATATCCAAAATATTCATGGATCTCTCTGTAGCATCAAGTTTACATGGCAACAAAATTACAGCAGACAAAGACTTAGAGAAATCACTAAGTCCCTGAAATCAGAAATATTACGGGGCCTACTTTGCATGCTTGTGCTAGTCACCACAGAGATCACAAAAATACATGGACTATACCACTGGAAAGATGGCATGACATACTTCAAAACACATGTAGAGCTCATGCTCAAAAGATGCATAGAATAAATGATACAAAAATGACAAATCTCCAAGTTCTGATAAGAACCAGAGATTAACAGCAACTAGCCCTCTTCCAACGAGGATTTGGGCATCAAGATGACCTCTAATGAAAATGGTGCAATTGAACAAAATGAAGAGCATCACGAGGCGCGGCGGAGGAGGCGGTCGCCGGCGGGGGCGGCGGTCGCCGGAGGCGGTGGCGCCGGCGGGCGGCGGCGCCCGGAGTGACAGACGGCGGAGGCGAGCTCGGCCGGCGGCGAGGAGACCGGCGGGCGGCGGCGGCGCAGCTCCGGCGGAGGCGGGCGCGCGCGGGCGCGGAGGAGGCGGCGGCGGGCTCGGGCGGGCCCGCGGCGGGCTCGCGGGCCGGCGCGGAGGGAGGGGCCGGCGGGACACGTGGCAGCAGCAGATTCGCCAGGGCGCGGCGGCGGACGTGTCCGGCGCGGGCGGACGCGTCCGGCGCGGCGCGGAGGGAGAGGGTTAGGGTTCGTCTGAGATTTCGTTTTTTGGGATGCCCACTCATTTATAGGTAGAGGGAGCTAGGAGACTCCAAATGAGGTGCGGTTTTCGCCCACACGATCGTGATCGAACGACCTAGAGCATGGAAGAGAGTTTGGTGGGCTTTGGGCTGGTTTTGGAGGGGGTTTTTGCTGGATACTCAAATGGACATTGCGGAGGCTCGGTTAACCGTTGGAGTACCAAACGACCTCCGAATGGAACGAAACTTGACCGGTAGCCTCCGGGTGGTATATTAAGACCACTTGACAAGCCTCGGTCCATTCCGAGAAAGTTTGACACACGCACATGAAAGAAAACAAGAAGGGTGCACCGGAGGAGATAGGAGCACCGGATTGGAAAACGGACAACGGGGAAAATGCTCGGATGCATGAGACGAACACGTATGCGAATGCAATGCACATGATGACATGATATGAAAATGCATGACATGACAAAATACAAAACGAAAGGCAAAAACCCGACAACAGAGGGAAAAACATATCACATAGCCGGAAATGGCAAGAGTCGGAGTTACAAATATGGCAAGTTACATGCGGGGTGTTACATCACAATCATAAAAGATGCCCAAGATAGTATATTTATATGTGAAAACCTCTCTTTCTTTATTACTTCCTATTAATTGCAACGATGACCAAAACTATGTTTTTAACTCTCAACAACTTTTATTCAGCATACTCTTATATGTGAAGTCATTACTCTCCATAAGATCAATATGATCTCTTTATTTCTTTTTGTTCTTTCTTTTTCTTTAATTCCCTCAAGATCTTAGCAAAATAATCAAGCCCTTGACTCAACACTAATCTTTATTATATATAGCTCATGGACTCGATTACATAGAAGGATCATAAAGCAAAACCCAAAACTAGATCATCCTAAAACTTTATTCTACTAGATCAAAATATTACTAAAAGGATCGAACTAAGAAAAACGGTAAAGATAGGAGTGTGATGGTGATATGATACTGGGGCACCTCCCCCAAGCTTGGCAGTTGCCAAGGGGGAGTGCCCATACCCATGTGATTATATCTCTTTCCTCGGGGGTGGTGATGATGGAGTTGTTGATGATGTAAATTGTGCTTTCAGCTTCTTCATATTGTAATTGAGAAGAGCAATCTCCTCTTTTAAATCATCAACCTTCGATTCCAGCTTCAAGATCTTGTCACATAAGTCTCCTTTGCTTTTCTGCCGAAAACGAGAAGGGATAGATCGGTTGTTACACAGTCTAGCCCTCTTAGGGAGACTAGACTTCTTGAACTTCACATGCATATCCCCAAGTTGAGGTAGAGGGACATCCTACTCCTCCGAACTTGAATCATCGATCCTCATCAAATGAGCATCCTCCTCCTCATCCATAGTTCGACCACAAGGAGATAGATCCCCATAGGTCTTTGGGTCAACAATGAGATGTGAGACATAGCTCTCTTTGTCGGAATCCTGAGATGACATCTTGCTCCAAATCTGCTACAGAAACAACTCAAAACAAACACAGAGGATATTTGCATGATACGAGAGTCAAAACCTTCGGGAGATTATATAATGAATTTTTACCGACCAAAAGACGTATCATGCAAGAAAACGAAGTCCAGAGGGCACACGAGGTGCCCACGACGCAGGGGCACGCCCTCCACCCTCGTGGATGCCTCGTGTCCTTCCCGGACTGCTTCTTATTTTCCTATTTTCTTAAATATTCCAAAACAGAGAAAAATTATCATTAGAACTGTTTTGGAGTCGGTTTACTAACCGTACCACATACCTATTCCTTTTCGGAGTCTGAAACGTTTTGGAAAGTGTCCCTTATGTATTCCTCCGGGGTTACAGTTTCAATAACATTAGTTTCAACATTTATAGGATTACCTGAGATATAATGTTTGATTCTTTGACCATTCACCACTTTTGGATTTGTGCCTTCGAAGTTGTTAATTTTTATGGCAGCGAAACGATAGACCTCCTCGATAACGTATGGACCTTCCCATTTAGAGAGAAGCTTTCCTGCAAAAAATCCTAAACGAGAGCTGAATAGCAACACATAATCACCTACATTAAACTCACGCTTTTGTATTCTTTTGTCATGCCATCTTTTAACTTTTTCTTTAAACAGTTTGGCATTCTCATAGGCCTGGGTTCTCCATTCATCAAGTGAGCTTATGTCAAATAGCCTCTTCTCACCGGCAAGTTTGAAATCATAATTGAGCTCGTTAATGGCCCAATATGCCTTATGTTCTAGTTCGAGAGGTAAGTGACATGCTTTTCCATAAACCATTTTATACGGAGACATACCCATAGGATTTTTATATGCAGTTCTATAGGCCCATAATGCATCATCAAGTTTCTTGGACCAATTCTTTCTAGATCTGTTAACAGTCTTTTGCAAAATTAATTTGAGCTCTCTATTGATCAATTCTACTTGACCACTAGACTGTGGGTGGTATGGAGATGCAATTCTATGATTAACGTCATACTTAGCAAGCATTTTACGAAAGGCGCCATGAATAAAATGTGAACCACCATCAGTCATTAAGTATCTAGGGACTCCAAACCTCGGAAAAATAACTTCTTTAAGCATCTTAATAGAGGTGTTATGATCAGCACTACTAGTTGGAATACCTTCTACCCACTTAGTAACGTAAGCAACAACAACTAAAATATGTGTATACCCATTAGAGGAAGGAAACGGTCCCATATAATCAAAGCCCCAAACATCAAATGGTTCAATAACAAGTGAATAATTCATAGGCATTTCTTGACGTCTACTAATATTGCCAATTCTTTGACATTCATCAGAACAAGATAAACTTACGGGCATCTTTGAAGATAGTAGGCCAGTAAAAACTGAATTGCAATACCTTATGTGCAGTTTTATCTCCAGCGTGGTGTCCTCCATAAGCCTCGGAGTGACACTTGCGTACGATCTGTTCCTGTTCATGCTCAGGTACACAACGTCTAGTAATACCATCTACTCCTTCTCTGTAAAGGTGTGGGTCATCCCAGAAGTAATGTCTTAAATCATAGAAAAACTTTTTCTTTTGCTGGTATGTGAAACTAGGTGGTATAAATTTAGCAACAATGTTATTAGCATAATCAGCATACCATGGAGCAGTACGAGAAGCATTTATGAGAGCTAATTGTTCATCAGGAAAGCTATCATCAATAGGTAGTGGGTCATCAAGAACATTTTCTAACCTAGACAAGTTGTCTGCAACGGGGTTCTCAGCTCCCTTTCTACCAATAATATGCAAATCAAATTCTTTTAGCAAGAGAACCCATCTAATAACTCTAGGTTTAGCATCTTTCTTTTCCATAAGATATTTAATAGCAGCATGATCAGTGTGAACAGTTACTTTGGAATCAACAATATAAGGTCTGAAGTTATCACAAGCAAATACAACTGCTAAAAATTCCTTTTCAGTAGTAGCATAATTTCTCTAGGCACTGTCTAGAGTTTTACTAGCATATTGGATAACATTTAATTTCTTATCAACTCTTTGTCCTAGAACAGCAGCTACGGCATAATCACTAGCATCACACATACTTTCAAAGGTTAAATTCCAATCAGGTGGCTGAACAAAGCTTTCTTAAGTATTTCAAATGCTTCTACACAATCATCATCAAAGACAAAAGGAATATCTTTTTGTAAGAGATTAGTCAGAGGCCTAGAAATTTTTGAGAAGTCCTTAATGAACCTCCTATAAAAACCGACAAGACCAAGGAAACTTCTTAAACCTTTGATGTCCTTAGGACACGACATCTTTTCAATAGAATCAACTTTGGCTTTATCAACTTCAATACCTCTCTCAGAAATTTTATGCCCCAAGACAATACCTTCATTAACCATAAAGTGGCACTTTTCCCAATTCAAGACAAGATTAGTTTCTTCACATCTCTGCAAAACTCGATCAAGGTTGCTCAAGCAATCATCAAAAGAAGTTCCATATACGGAGAAATCATCCATGAAAACCTCAACAATCTTTTCACAAAAATCAGAGAATATATCCATAATGCATCTTTGAAAGGTAGCAGGTGCATTGCATAAACCAAAAGGCATACGTCTATAAGCAAAGGTACCGAAAGGGCAAGTAAAAGTGGTCTTTTCTATATCCTGTTTTGACACGGGTATTTGAGAGAAACCGGAATAACCATCTAGAAAGCAAAAATGTGTATGTTTGGATAATCTTTCTAGCATTTGATCAATAAGGGTAAAGGTTAATGATCCTTTTTAGTAGCTTTATTTAATTTGCGGAAATCAATTACCATTCTATAACCTGTAACGATTCTTTGTGGGATCAATTCATCTTTATCATTAGGAACAACAGTACTACCTCCCTTCTTAGGGACACAATGGACAGGACTTACCCACTGACTATCAGCAACGGGATAAATTATACCTGCCTCTAGAAGCTTTAGTATTTCTTTTCTAACCACTTCTTTCATCTTAGGACTTAACCGTCGTTGGTGATCAACAACCGGTTTAGCATCTTTCTCCAATTTTATTTTGTGCTGGCATAGAGTGGGACTAATGCCCTTAAGATCATCAAGAGTATATCTAATAGCAGCACGGTGCTTCTTCAGAGTTTTCAATAATTTCTTTTCTTCATGCTCTGAGAGGTTAGCACTAATAATAGTAGGATATATCTTTTTCTCATCAAGATAAGCATATTTAAGAGTATCAGGTAATGTTTTAAGCTCAAACACGGGATCACCCTTGGGTGGAGGTGTTGGGGAACGTAGTAATTTCAAAAAATTTCCTACGCACACACAGGATCTTGGTGATGCATAGTAACGAGAGGAGAGAGTGTTGTCCACGTACCCTCGTAGACCGAAAGTGGAAGCGTTAGCACAACGCGGTTGATGTAGTCGTACGTCTTCACGATCCGACCGATCAAGTACCGAACGCACGACACCTCCGAGTTCAGCACACGTTCAGCTCGATGACGTCCCTCGAACTCCGATCCAGCCGAGCTTTGAGGGAGAGTTTCGTCAGCACGCTGGCATGGTGATGATGATGATGTTCTACCGATGCAGGGCTTCGCCTAAGCACCGCTACGATATTATCGAGGTGGATTCTGGTGGAGGGGGGCACCGCAGACGGCTAAGAGATCAATGATCAATTGTTGTGTCTATGGGGTGCCCCCCTCCTCTGTATATAAAGGGGGGAGGAGGAGAGGGCCGGCCAAGGGGGTGGCGTGCCCTAGGAGGGGGAAACCTGCTCCAAGTAGGTTTGCCCCTCCCTTTCCTAGTCCAAGAAGGAGGGGGAAGGAAGGAGTGGGAGAGGGGAAAGGCAAGGGGGGCGCCACCCCCCTTCCTTTTCCTATTCGGACTCAAGGGGAGGGGGCGCACCTCTTGCCCTGGCCGGCCCCTCTCTCTCTCCACTAGGGCCCAACAAGGCCCATTAGTTCTCGGGGGGGGGGGGGTCTGGTAACCCCCGGTACTCCGATAAATGTCCGAAACCTTTCCGGTGTCCAAAAATAGCCGTCCAATATATCGATCTTTACATCTCGACCATTTCGAGACTCCTCGTCATGTATGTGATCACATCCGGGACAACGAACAACCTACGGTACATCAAAACATATAAACTCATAATATAACTGTCATCGAAACTTTAAGCGTGCAGACCCTACGGGTTCGAGAACTATATAGACATGACCGAGACACGCATATTGGCTCCCACATATTCTACGAAGATCTTTATCGGTCAGATCGCATAACAACATACGTTGTTCCCTTTGTCATCGGTATGTTACTTGCCCGAGATTCGATCGTCGGTATCTCAATGCCTAGTTCAATCTCGTTACCGGCAAGTCTCTTTACTCGTTCTGTAATACATCATCCCGCAACTAACTCATTAGTTGCAATGCTTGCAAGGCTTATAGTGATGTGCATTACCGAGTGGGCCCAAAGATACCTCTCCTACAATTGGAGTGACAAATCCTAATCTCGAAATACGCCAACCCAACAAGTACCTTCGGAGACACCTGTAGAGCAGCTTTATAATCACCCAGTTACGTTGTGATGTTTGGTAGCACACAAAGTGTTCCTCCGGTAAATGGGAGTTGCATAATCTCATAGTCATAGGAACAGGTATAAGTCATGAAGAAAGCAATAGCAGAATACTAAACGATCGTGTGCTAAGCTAACGGAATGGGTCAAGTCAATCACATCATTCTCCTAATGATGTGATCACGTTAATCAAATGACAACTCATGTCAATTGCTAGGAAACATAACCATCTTTGATCAACGAGCTAGTCAAGTAGAGGCACACTAGTGACACTTTGTTTGTCTATGTATTCACACAAGTATTATGTTTCTGGTTAATGCAATTCTAGCATGAATAATAAACATTTATCATTATATAAGGAAATAAATAATAACTTTATTATTGCCTCTAGGGCATATTTCCTTCAGTCTCCCACTTGCACTAGAGTCAATAATCTAGTTCACATCACCATGTGATTTAATACCAATAGTTTACATCACCATGTGATTAACACCCATAGTTCACATCATCATGTGACCAACACCCAAAGGGTTTACTAGAGTCAATAATCTAGTTCACATCGCTATGTGATTAACACCCAAAGAGTACTAAGGTGTGATCATGTTTTGCTTGTGAGAGAAGTTTAGTCAACGGGTCTGCCACATTCAGATCCGTATGTATTTTGCAAATTTGTATGTCAACAATGCTCTGCACGGAGCTACTCTAGCTAATTGCTCCCACTTTCAATATGTATCCAGATTGAGACTTAGAGTCATCTTTATCAGTGTCAAAATTTGCATCGAAGTAACCCTTTACGATGAACCTTTTTGTCACCTCCATAATCGAGAAACATATCCTTATTCCACTAAGGATAATTTTGACTGCTGTCCAGTGATCTACTCCTAGATCACTATTGTACTCCCTTGCCAAAATCAGTGTAGGGTATACAATAGATCTGGTACACAGCATGACATACTTTATAGAATCTATGGCCAAGGCATAGGGAATGACTTTCATTCTCGTTCTATCTTCTGCCGTGGTCGGGCTTTGAGTCTTACTCAATTTCACACCTTGTAACACAGGCAAGAACTCTTTCTTTGACTGTTCCATTTTGAACTGCTTCAAAATCTTGTCAAGGTATGTACTCATTGAAAAACTTATCAAGCGTCTTGATCTATCGCTATAGATCTTGATGCTCAATATGTAAGCAGCTTCACCGAGGTCTTTCTTTGAAAAAACTCCTTTCAAACACTCCTTTATGCTTTGCAGAATAATTCTACATTATTTCCGATCAACAATATGTCATTCACATATACTTATCAGAAATGCTGTAGTGTTCCCACTCACTTTCTTGTAAATACAGGCTTCACCGCAAGTCTGTATAAAACTATATCCTTTGATCAACTTATCAAAGCGTATATTCCAACTCCGAGATGCTTGCACCAGTCCATAGATGGATCGCTGGAGCTTGCATATTTTGTTAGCACCTTTAGGATTGACAAAACCTTCGGGTTGTATCATATACAACTCTTCTTTAATAAATCCATTAAGGAATGCGGTTTTGTTTATCCATTTGCCAGATTTCATAAAATGCGGCAATTGCTAACATGATTTGGACAGACTTAAGCATAGATACGAGTGAGAAATCTCATCGTAGTCAACACCTTGAACTTGTCGAAAACTTTTTGCGACAATTCTAGCTTTGTAGATAGTAACACTACTATCAGCGTCCGTCTTCCTCTTGAAGATCCATTTAATCTCAATGGCTCGCCGATCATTGGGCAAATCAATCAAAGTCCATACTTTGTTCTCATACATGGATCTCATCTCAGATTTCATGGCCTCAAGCCATTTCGCGGAATCTGGGCTCATCATCGCTTCCTCATAGTTCGTAGGTTCGTCATGGTCAAGTAACATGACCTCCAGAACAGGATTACCGTACCACTCTGGTGCGGATCTCACTCTGGTTGACCTACGAGGTTTGGTAGTAACTTGATTTGAAGTTATATGATCATCATCATTAGCTTCCTCACTAATTGCTGTAGGAGTCACATGAACAAATTTCTGTGATGAACTACTTTCCAATAAGGGAGCAGGTACAGTTACCTCATCAAGTTCTACTTTCCTCCCACTCACTTCTTTCGAGAGAAACTCCTTCTCTAGAAAGATTCCAAATTTAGCAACGAATATCTTGCCTTCGGATCTGTGATAGAAGGTGTACCCAACTGTCTCCTTTGGGTATCCTATGAAGACACATTTCTCCGATTTGGGTTTGAGCTTATCAGGATGAAACTTTTTCACATAAGCATCGCAGCCCCAAATTTTAAGAAACAACAAATTTTGGTTTCTTGCCAAACCAAAGTTCATAATGTATCATCTCAACGGATTTAGATGGTGCCCTATTTAACGTGAATGCAGCTGTCTCTAATGCATAACCCCAAAACGATAGTGGTAAATCGGTAAGAGACATCACAGATTGCACCATATCTAATAAAGTATGGTTACGATGTTCGGACACACCATTACGCTGTGGTGTTCCAGGTGGCGTGAGTTGCGAAACTATTCCGCATTGTTTCAAATGAAGACCAAACTCGTAACTCAAATATTCTCCTCCACGATCAGATCGTAGAAACTTTATATTCTTGTTACGATGATTTTCCACTTCACTCTGAAATTATATGAACTTTTCAAATGTTTCAGACTTATGTTTCATCAAGTAGATATACCCATATCTGCTCAAATCATATGTGAAGGTCAGAAAATAACGATACCCGTCGCGAGCCTCAACAATCATCAGATCGCATACATCAGTATGTATTATTTCCAATAAGTCAGTTGCTCGCTCCATTGTTCCGGAGAATGGAGTCTTTAGTCATCTTGCCCATAAGGCATGGTTCGCAAGCATCAAGTGATTCATAATCAAGTGATTCCAAAATCCCATCAGCATGGAGTTTCTTCATGCACTTTACACCAATATGACCTAAACGGCAGTGCCACAAATGAGTTGCACTATCATTATTAACTTTGCATCTTTTGGCTTCAATATTATGAACATGTGTATCACTACGATCGAGATCCAACAAACCATTTTCATTAGGTGTATGACCATAGAAGGTTTTATTCATGTAAATAGAACAACAATTACTCTCTAACTTAAATGAATAACCGTATTGCAATAAACATGATCAAATCATATTCATGCTCAACGCAAACACCAAATAACACTTATTTAGGTTCAACACTAATCCCGAAAGTGTAGGGAGCGTGCGATGATGATCATATCAATCCTGGAACCACTTCCAACACACATCGTCACTTCATCCTTAACTAGTCTCTATTCATTCTACAACTCCTGTTTCGAGTTACTACTCTTAGTAACTGAACCAGTATCAAATATCTAGGGGTTGCTACGAACACTAGTAAAATACACATCAATAATCTGTATGTCAAATATACCTTTGTTCACTTTGCCATCCTTCTTATCCGCCAAATACTTGGGGCAGTTCCGCTTCCAGTGACCAGTCCCTTTGCAGTAGAAGCACTTAGTCTCACGCTTAGGGACAGACTTGGGCTTCTTCACTTGAGTAGCAACTTGCTTGCCGTTTTTCTTGAAGTTCCCCTTCTTCCCTTTGCCCTTTTCTTGAAACTAGTGGTCTTGTCAACCATCAACACTTGATGCTTTTCTTGATTTCTACCTTCGTCGATTTCAGCATCACGAAGAGCTTGGGAATCGTTTCAATTTATCCCTTGCATATTATAGTTCATTACGAAGTTCTAGTAACTTGGTGATAGTGACTAGAGAACTCTGTCAATCACTTTCTTATCTGGAAGATTAACTCCCACTTGATTCAAGTGATTGTAGTACTCAGACATTCTGAGCACATGCTCACTAGCTGAGCAATTCTCCTCCATCTTGTAGGCAAAGTACTGTCAGAGGTCTCATATCTTTTGACATGGGCATGAGTCTGAATTACTAATTTCAACTCTTGGAACATCTTATATGCTCCGTGGCGTTCAAAACATTTTTGAAGTCCCGGTTCTAAGCCGTAAAGCATGGTGCACTAAACTATGAAGTAGTCATCATACCGAGCTTTGCCAAACATTCATAACGTCTGCATATGCTCCTGCAATAGGTTCGTCACCTAGCGGTGCATCAAGGACATAATTCTTCTGTGCAGCAATGAGGATAATCCTCACATCACGGACCAAGTCCGCATCATGGCTACTAACATCTTTCAACTTAGTTTTCTCTAGGAACATGTCAAAATAAACAGGGGAGCTAAACGCGAGCTATTGATCTACAACATAGATATGCTAATACTACCAGGACTAAGTTCATGATAAATTTAAGTTCAATTAATCATATTACTTAAGAACTCCCACTTAGATAGACATCCCTCTAATCTTCTAAGTGATCACGTGATCCATATCAACTAAACCATGTCCGATCATCACGTGGATGGAGTAGTTTCAATGGTGAACATCACTATGTTGATCATATCTACTATATGATTCACGCTCGACCTTTCGATCTCAGTGTTCCGAGGCCATATATGTTATATGCTAGGCTCGTCAAGTTTAACCTGAGTATTCCGCGTGTGCAACTGTTTTGCACCCGTTGTATTTGAACGTAGAGCCTATCACACCCGATCATCACGTGGTGTCTCAGCACGAAGAACTTTCGCAACGGTGCATACTCAGGGAGAACACTTATACCTTGATAATTTAGGGAGAGATCATATTATAATGCTACCGTCAATCAAAGCAAGATAAGATGCATAAAAGATAAACATCACATGCAATCAATATAAGTGATATGATATGGCCATCATAATCTTGTGCTTGTGATCTCCATCTCCGAAGCACCGTCATGATCACCATCGTCACCGGCGTGACACCTTGATCTCCATCGTAGCATCATTGTTGTCTCGCCAACTTATGCTTCTACAACTATCGCTACCGCTTAGTGATAAAGTAAAGCATTACAGGGCGTTTGCATTGCATACAATAAAGCGACAACCATATGGCTCCTGCCAGTTGCCGATAACTCGGTTACAAAACATGATCATATCATACAATAAAATATGGCATCATGCCTTGACCATATCACATCACAACATGCCCTGCAAAAACAAGTTAGACGTCCTCTACTTTGTTGTTGCAAGTTTTACGTGGCTGCTACGGGCTGAGCAAGAACCGTTCTTACCTACGCATCAAAACCACAACGATAGTTTGTTAAGTTGGTGCTGTTTTAACCTTCGCAAGGACCGGGCGTAGCCACACTCGGTTCAACTAAAGTTGGAGAAACTGACACCCGCTAGTCACCTGTGTGCATAGCACGGCGGTCAAACCAGTCTCGTGTAAGCGTACGCGTAATGTCGGTCCGGGCCGCTTCATCCAACAATACCGCCGAACCAAAGTATGACATGCTGGTAAGCAGTATGACTTATATCGCCCACAACTCACTTGTGTTCTACTCGTGCATATAACATCTACGCATAAAGCTTGGCTCGGATGCCACTGTTGGGGAATGTAGTAATTTCAAAAAATTTCCTACGCACACACAGGATCATGGTGATGCATAGCAACGAGAGGAGAGAGTGTTGTCCATGTACCCTCGTAGACCGAAAGCGGAAGCGTTAGCACAACGCGGTTGATGTAGTCGTACGTCCTCACGATCCGACCGATCAAGTACCAAACGCACGGCACCTCTGAGTTCAGCACACGTTCAGCTCGATGACGTCCCTCGAACTCCGATCCAGCCGAGCTTTGAGGGAGAGTTTCGTCAGCACGACGGCGTGGTGACGATGATGATGTTCTACCGACACAGGGCTTCGCCTAAGCACCGCTACGATATTATCGAGGTGGATTCTGGTGGAGGGGGGCACCGCACACGGCTAAGAGATCAATGATCAATTGTTGTGTCTATGGGGTGCCCCCTCCTCCGTATATAAAGGGGGGGAGGAGGAGAGGGCCGGCCAAGGGGGTGGCGCGCCCTAGGAGGGGGAAACCTACTCCAAGTAGGTTTGCCCCTCCCTTTCCTAGTCCAAGAAGGAGGGGGAAGGAAGGAGTGGGAGAGGGGAAATGCAAGGGGGGCGCCGCCCCGCCTTCCTTGTCTTATTCGGACTCAAGCGGAGGGGGCGCGCCTCTTGCCCTGGCCGGCCCCTCTCTCTCTCCACTAGGGTAACCCCCAGTACTCCGATAAATGTCCGAAACCTTCCGAAACCTTTTCGGTGTCCAAACTTAGTCGTCCAATATATCGATCTTTACGTCTCGACCATTTCGAGACTCCTCGTCATGTCTGTGATCACATCCGGGACTCCGAACAACCTTTGGTACATCAAAACATATAAACTCATAATATAACTGTCATCAAAACTTTAAGCGTGCGGACCCTACGGGTTCGAGAACTATGTAGAAATGACCGAGACACGTCTCCGGTCAATAACCAATAGCAGAACCTGGATGCTCATATTGGCTCCCACATATTCTACGAAGATCTTTATCAGTCAGACCGCATAACAACGTACGTTGTTCCCTTTGTCATCGGTATGTTACTTGCCCGAGATTCGATCGTCGGTATCTCAATACCTAGTTCAATCTCGTTACCAGCAAGTCTCTTTACTCGTTCTGTAATACATCATCCCGCAACTAACTCATTAGTTGCCATGCTTGCAAGGCTTATAGTGATGTGCATTACCGAGTGGGCCCAGAGATACCTCTCCGACAATCGGAGTGACAAATCCTAATCTCGAAATACGCCAACCCAACAAGTACCTTCGCAGACACCTGTAGAGCACCTTTATAATCACCCAGTTATGTTGTGACATTTGGTAGCACACAAAGTGTTCCTCCGGTTAACGAGAGTTGCATAATCTCATAGTCATAGGAACATGTATAAGTCATGAAGAAAGCAATAGCAGAATACTAAACGATCGTGTGCTAAGCTAACGGAATGGGTCAAGTCAATCACATCATTCTCCTAATGATGTGATCACGTTAATCAAATGAAAACTCATGTCAATGGCTAGGAAACATAACCATCTTTGATCAACGAGCTAGTCAAGTAGAGGCATACTAGTGACACTTTGTTTGTCTATGTATTCACACAAGTATTACGTTTTCGGTTAATACAATTCTAGCATGAATAATAAACATTTATCATGATATAAGGAAATAAATAATAACTTTATTATTGCCTCTAGGGCATATTTCCTTGAGGAGGAGGATCCCCTAGGATTTCAACAGGCAGGTTGTGTTTCAAAATAGGTCCCTGTTTAAAGAATACTTCATCTATTTCCCTTCTTTCATTCATAAACATACCATTTCCATGGTCTAGCAAATATTGTTCAAAAGGATCATTAGGCACTAGTAGAAAAAGGGCCTATTGTCCCGGTTGGTAAGGACCTTTTGTCCCGGTTTTTGAACCAGGACTAAAGGGTCGTTACTAATGCCCTAACCCTTCAGTCCCGGTTCTTACACGAACCGGGACAGATGGGCCTCCACGTGGCCGGTGCGGCGAGCCCAGGCAGGAGGGCCTTTGGTCCCGGTTGGTGGCACTAACCGGGACCAATAGGCATCCACGCGTCAGCATTTCAGTGGCTGGAGTTTTTGTTTTTTTTGAAGGGGGGGGGGGTTGGGGTTTTGGGGGGTTAATTTAGGTGTTTCATATATTGTGTTAGGTAGCTAATTAATAGAGAGAAGTGTCCTCTCTTATCTCCGTGCTTGGTCGACGCTACGTACTATATACGTATGGAGAGGACTAGACACGCTAGCTAGTAATCAAATGAAGGAAACAGAAGATCGTCATGAACATATGCATACCGAGAGAAGTGATATCGACCACCTCCCCTTCTCCGAGAGATTGGTCGAACAACAAGTTCTCGTATATCTATCTGACACTACCGGCTACATATATACAATAATTATCTCTTACAATATAATCTCCTAATTAAATTGTAAGAATACAGGGTCCACATAGTATTCTCCGTTTTCAGCAATCACGTGGTCAAGGAAGAATGCCGCCAATTCCTCTTGAATTGCTCGCATACGATCTGGTGCTAGGAGTTCATCCCGCTTCCGAAACATCTAATTTGAAGAAGGGGGTCAATACATATATATATATATATATATGAATAAATGAAACTCAACACAAATGATGGTAATAAAAAAATTGTGAATATTATTGCTTACACACTTCATATTGTTCGTTAGAGTGCCCCGCTCATAGGTCGTGTAGCGGATGGACTCGCAAACGTAGTATCCACAGTAATTATTCCCGGGTTCCTGCCACAACCACTTTACAAGAAATAGAGGTCAATCAAACTGATAAGCAAGCATGCTAAATGGTGTTGATGAAACTAGCGCTTGAATCACTAGGAGATGCGTGGAACATGCTACTATAGTACTTACTTTCGGGTGTTTAAATTGCAGCTTCTTCGGCAGTCCCGGAGCTTTTTTGGTGAATTTTCTCCAAACCCTGCTAGACAAAGAAAATAATTACTTGATATAAGGAAATGAACAAAGTTGCTGATATGGTGGATAATGATCGATTTAACTTACTTCTCGAGCAGTTGAGTCATGTCCGCATAGTCCTGGGGATCTTTTCGTCTCGAGTCTAAGACGGTTACTACTCCCTGCTCAAGCTTAATCTCTAGGAGAATATAGTGGAAGCTGCGCACGCATGCATAAGTCATTAATTACATTACTATAACCAGGACTAATAAGGGAAACCGAATATGCACAAGACAGTAACACTCACTTGAAGTTGTAAGGAAAGAGTATTATATCTTTGTTTTCATTTATTACCAACGATCGTAGCAAGTTGGCCTCGGTATTTTCGGCATGATATTTAACTTCAGTTGCATCTATGAGATTTGCGTTAATGAACCCAATATCACCGATTTGTCTTTTCTTCAATTCGGCGATCTTCAATCTGCATAATATAGTGAGGATAATTATAAATACATGCAATGAAAGAGCTGACCTATATAGAGAGACTTAATGACAGAAGTAGTACTACTTACAGACAGTAGCAAGTGACCGTTGATTTTTCGAGGGAATTTTGATTGAAAAACTGGAAGAACTCCTCAAATGGAACATTCAACAGTTCAATTCCAATGAGGTCATGCTCTGGTTTAACTCTCAGCGTCAAAGTATCCCTCCCCCCAGACTCTCTGCAGGTTTTCATGTACCAATCATGTAATCTTCGCATCATCGTTGTTAGAGATCTTTCATCTTTGATGAGAGGCTTCCCGTAATGGTATTTGTGTTCGTCCACCTCCAAGATATCATAATGTACATCGTCGGGCAGGTAATCTCCAAGATTGCTATAACCGGGCACCATCCTCGGATCATTAGCGACGATGTCGCTAGACACCTTGAGCGGGGGGCACGATTGGTTCGCTTGTTCGCCGAGCTGGGCAATTTTTCCTAGCTCGTCAGTCTTTTAACCTTTGATCACTGACAGTACTTCCCGACCGCTCCTCTTCGGCAAATGTCTTTGCAATAATGCACTCATAGTTGTCTTTCGGTGAAGACTTTGGTGGTTTTGTCAGCGCAGCCAGAGTGCGCTTCGCTTTCACCGGATCTACCTTCTCCTCCGAAGGTGGATGTTTATTTGCTTTCACCCCTTCAAAGAAGTTTTTCACTTTGGCTCGCACGATCTTCCTGGTTTCCTCCTTAGTCCTCTCGTATGGTAACTTCTCTGGAGTCTTCAGAGAAGGACCGAATCTGTATTGCCTGCCGCCTCTGGCTGTACTGCTAGACGCCGGCAGAGCAGACGGAGCGGTTGTCTTCTTTCCTTGCTTACGAGGCGGAGGAGAAGGACTACGACGCGCCGGAGCAGTCGGAGCGGCGGCGGGTCTCTTCCGCCCTTGCTGACGAGGCGGAGAAGGAGGAGCCTGGCTGCTCTGGCGCGCCGGCGCAGGCGGAGAAGGAGGCGGAGTGCCGCCACGCGCCGGAGAAGGAGGCTGAGTGCCCTGATCACTCGCTGGAGGAGGAGGCGGAGGAGGAGGCGGAGTGCCGCCACGCGCCGAAGAAGGAGGCTGAGTGCCCTGATCACTCGCCGGAGGAGGAGGCGGAGGAGGAGGTGGAGTGCCCTTACTCGCCGGAGGCGTCCAGTTCGGAAGGTTGATGAGCTCCTTCCGCCATTGGCATGGAGTGCTCAGAGCAGAACCTAGCCGAGTCTCCCCTTCACCGGTAGGGTGGTCAAGCCGGAGGTCCTCAAATCCCTCCATTATTTCATCCACCATCACCCTAGCATATCCTTCTGGAATCGGCCGGCAGTGGTAGGTTGCGCCGGGTTCAGGAGGTAAAACAGAGCCAACAACCGCCTTGACTTTGAAGTTCTGCCATTGCGTCATAAGGTGGCAATGTTGAGACTCCGTGATAGCATCCACGGGGTAGCTAGCAGGAGCCGTCAAGACATGCTCTGGCTGAAGCAGCTCGGTGGAAGCCACGCTGCTTCTCCGCTGAGATGGCGGGGTAGCTTCGGGGTTAGTTTCGGCATGTCGATTGGCGTCTTGTTCCTCTAGCGCTTGAACCCTTTTGTGCAGCTTCTGAATTTGGGTCTGCTCCACTTTTTTCCTCCTCTCCTGGCTTTTGTAACCGCCTGCGTCCGGAAAACCAGCCTTCTACGGAACCGAGCCTGGCGTGCCTCGTGTCCGTCCAGGGTGCTCAGGATTCCCGAGGGTCATTGTGAGCTCGTCGTTCTCTCTGTCTGGAACGAACGTCCCTTGCTGCGCTGCATCGATATAGTGCTGAAGCCTCTTGACTGGTATTCTCAAAAGCTCGTCCGTCCAAATGCACCTCCCTGATACAGGGTCCAATTTTCCACCAGCCCCGAAGAACCAAGTCCGGCAACGGTTTGGCCAGTTCATTGTCTCTGGTTCGATCCCTTTATCAAGCAGATCATTCTCAGCCTTGGCCCACTTAGGCCGGGCTTTGAGGTAGCCACCTGACCCCATGCGATGGTGAAGCTTCTTCTGCGCAGCATTCTTCTTGTTTGTCGTTGACATCTTCTTACTCTTTTCCGATGTCTTGTGGGCTACAAATGCGGGCCAGTGATCTCTGATCTTCTCATACCGGCCGATGAATTCTGGTGTCTCTTGTTTGTCAACAAACGTTTTCAACTCATTCTTCCACCTCCTGAATAGGTCTGCCATCTTCTTAAGAGCATGAGACTTGATTAATTGCTCTTTAACTGGCTTCTCCGAATCCTCCTCTGGCGGTAGGGTGAAATTTGCCTTCAGCTCAGTCCAAAGATCATCTTTCTGCATATCATTGGCATAAGACACCTCAGGGTCTTCCTTCTTAGGCTTATACCATTGGTGGATGCTGATCGGGATCTTGTCCCTAACAAGAACCCCGCACTGAGTAGCAAATGCTTCCTTTGTCCGGATGGGTTCAATCGGTTGGCCGTCGCGCGCGATTGCTGTGATCTCAAACCTTTCATCCGAGCGCAACTTTCTCTTCGGGCCTCGTCTCTTTACCGAAGTTGTGCTCGATCCGGAGGGCTCGAAAAAAGAAGAAAGACGAGAGTTAATTAATATGTGTACATACCAAAACAATGAATGCATCAATTAGCTAGTCAGCACAGGCTTAACTAATATATTTACCTGGCCGGACTCTGTTCGGTCACCGGAGCCGTCACCACGGGCTCCTTCTTGCACCAGCATTGGGTCACCGGAGCCATCATAATCATGTCTTTCCTCCTCCACTCTTCGATCACCGTAGCCTGCTTCTTCACCCTGTTCTTCCAGACCATCATTGTCGTTAAGATACAGCAAGACATCACCTCCGGCTAAGATTATGTCCCCCAACACCTCTTCTGCTTCCTCGTCTCGTCCGTGCTCCATTGTTTCTGCAAATATTACAACATGGCAATTATTACACAAACATGACAGCAGGTGGATATATTAGTGCAAACGTAGACCTAGCTTCTTCCGGGTTTGGGCCTCGGCAACGCTTCAAGGGTAGGGGCGCGGCGGGAGGGGGTAGGAGACCGACATCGTTTTTTCCTAGGGTTTGGGTGTCCTCGAGAGTTTTGGTCGAGCGAGAGGGCCGTAGGGTGCTTCCGTGGTATAAGTTATCACGGTCGAGAGGGGGTATATATATCGACCGCCCATCATGTCGAAGTTATTTTGGAATGGAGTTCCCGAAAAAAATTAAGAAGAGGAAGCAGAAGATAAAAAAAGTGGAGAAGAAGAAAAAAAAAGGAGAAGAAGAAGGAATAGAGGAGAAGAAGAAAAAATAGACTCTATTTTTTCTTCTTCTCCTCTATTCCTTCTTCTTCTCCTCTTATTTTTCTTCTTAATCCTCTTCTTAGTTCATTCCTTCTTCCTTTCTTCCTAGCTAGATATATAAAACTTTTCTAAAAAATGTTATCGGGGAGGGGGTATCGACCTCCCCTCATGTTGAAATTATCCTTTCTTCCTAGCTCGATATATAGCTACCACATACATATATACATTGAAAAAAATTACATATATACAACAAAAACATTAATACACATATGAACAAGACAATACATATATGAACAAAAACATGTTGTGAACAAAAAATTTAATGTAATAAATCTAATAAGAAATTAATCTAATAAAAAACCTGCTCTGAACTTACATATAGCCACATACATACAAATATACATTTTATATATATGAACAAAAAATTAATCTAATACAAAATAAAAACAGAGCCGGACCGGCGCGGCGGCTCACAGCGGGGGCGTCTGGCGATGGCGACGGCGGGGGGTGCTCGATCGGTGCGACGTGGACTCGGTGGAAACATTTTATGAAAATGCGGTGGTGGCCGGGCCGGGCGGTTTTCTTTTCCTTCTTCATTTTTTCCTTTGTTTTTTCTTATATGTTTGTTTTCGTTATCACTCTACATTTTCGTACATATGAAAAAAAATAAAGTTTCTATTCAAAAGTGCACAATTTTTATGAACAAATTACAACATCTAAATTAACTACACATCTAAATAAATATTACTACACATCTAAAATTTTCCTAATCTTAAAACTAAACATAAACTAAAATAATCTTAAAAACATGTAAAAACATCTAAGTGCACCGCGCAGGGGCGGAGGGGCACGACGGAGGGGCCGGCGCCGGCGCCGGCGGGGCGCGGGACAGGGGAGGGGCGCAGGGGCGCGGGACAGGGTGCGGGAGCAGGCTGGTGCTCCCAGGGGGAAGCGGGGCACGGTGGAGCAGGGGCGACGGCGACGGCAGAGGGCGGCGACGGTGACTCGGAGGAGCAGGGGCGTCGGGGCAGAGGGTGAAAGCGGCGGCGGCGACGACGTTGAGCAGCCTGACGGCGTCGGTGGCGGCGGCGACGGCGACGTCGAGCAGCCTGACGGCGTCGGTGGCGGCGGCGACGGCAACGTGAAGCAGGGGCGTCGGGCGGCGACGGCGAGGAGGAGCAGGGGCGTCGGGGGGTGAAGAAGTGATGGATTTGGTCGAAACTGGTAAGTGTTTGCTTATATACAAAGAGCATTGGTACCGGTTGGTGGCACCAACCGGGACCAATGCTACCTTTAGTCCCGGTTGGTGGCACCAATCGGGACCAAAGGCCTCTTTTCAGCAGCCCAAAGGGCGGGAAGCAGCGACCTTTGGTCCCGGTTGGTGGCACCAACCGGGACTAAAGGGGGGGCATTGGTCCCGGTTGCTGCCACCAACCGGGACGAAAGGCACCCTTTAGTCCCGGTTGGTGCCACCAACCGGGACGGAAAGCCTTGCACAGCGGCGTGGTGGTGGGAGTTTAGTCCCACCTCGCTAGCTGAGAGAGAGCCGCACCTGTCTATAAGGTGCGGTGCGCCTGAGCTATCGAGCTCCTCTCTAAAGCAGGCTTACGGGCCTAACCTCTCTGTACATGCCTGTGGGCCTGCTGGGCTTTCTGTGGGCCTGAATCCTGGCCCATGGATGGGTTTCTAGTCGTATTCAGGCCGTGGTGGCCCAGTAGGTGGCATTTTTTATTTTTTCCCAGTTTTTTGTTTTCTTTTTTGCTTTATTTATTTTATTTTGTTTCTACTTACAACAAAATACTTATTTATTTTATTTTATTTTGTTTCTAATTACTTATTTATTTTACTTTATGATAATTCTTTTTGCTATTAAAGTTTCTATCAAAAAAAGTTCTTTATGAAAATTCTTTTTGCTTTTAATGATTTTGAACAGAAAATACTTCGATAATTTTAGTTGCATTAATTTTATATGATTTTAGTTTCAATAATACTAGAGGTTTCTTATAATGTTTTGAACAGAAAATACTTTGTTAATTTTAGTTTCATAAATTTATTAAAGTTTATTTTATTTTGTTTCTACTTATATATTTTAATAAAGTTTATATTATTTTGTTTCTAATTACTTATTTATTTTATTTGTTATTTTTCATGCACCTTTTTGCATGCATTTACTAATTATTTTGAGCTATAAGACCCTAAAATTGAAAAGCATTTCAAATGAACTCTGAAAAGGTTGAAAGTTGGCATGGTATCATCATTTCATCCACATAGCATGTGCAAGAAAGTTGAGAGGGTTACGGCAAAAACCAGATGCACTTCGTGTACAAAACGGACAATGGTATCATACTCGTCTGTTACAAAGTTGGCATGGTATCATCATAATAGTTGCGGGAGAAAGTCTTCACTTTTTCTTCGCTTGTGTCATTGGCTTATTGCGCCGTAACCATGGATAATCTTCATCGTTTATCAGGATGCTTGGGTCAGCCTTCACTTTGAAGGGAGGAATTTCATGAAACTTTTCATAATCTTCAGACATGTCTGTCTTGCCCTCCACTCCCACAATGTCCCTTTTTCCTGAAAGAACTATGTGGCGCTTTGGGTCATCGTATGATGTATTCGCTTCCTTATCTTTTCTTTTTCTCGGTCTGGTAGACATGTCCTTCACATAGATAACCCGTGCCACATCATTGGCTAGGACGAACGGTTCGTCAGTGTACCCAAGATTGTTCAGATCCACTGTTGTCATTCCGTACTGTGGGTCTACCTGTACCCCGCCTCCTGACAGATTGACCTATTTGCACTTAAACAAAGGGACCTTAAAATCATGTCCGTAGTCAAGTTCCCATATGTCCATTATGTAACAATAATATGTGTCCTTTCCCCTCTCGGTTGCTGCATCAAAGCGGACACCGCTGTTTTGGTTGGTGCTCTTTTGATCTTGGGCGATCGTGTAAAATGTATTCCCATTTATCTCGTATCCTTTGTAAGTCAATACAGTCGAAGATGGTCCCCTGGACAACGAGTACAACTCATCACAAACAGTGGTGTCACCTCTGAGACGTGTTTCCAACCAACTGCTGAAAGTCCTGATGTGTTCACATGTAATCCAGTCGTCACACTGCTCAGGGTGTTTGGAGCGCAGACTGTTCTTGTGTTCATCGACATACGGGGTCACCAAGGTAGAGTTCTGTAGAACTGTGTAGTGTGCTTGAGACCAAGAATGCCCGTCCCTGCATATTATTGAGTCCGCTCCTAGCGTGCCTTTTCCTGTCAGTCTCCCCTCATACCGCGATTTAGGGAGACCTATCTTCTTAAGGCCAGGAATGAAGTCAACACAAAACCCAATGACATCCTCTGTTTGATGGCCCATGGAGATGCTTCCTTCTGGCCTAGCGCGGTTACGGACATATTTCTTTAGGACTCCCATGAACCTCTCAAAGGGGAACATATTGTGTAGAAATACGGGCCCCAGAATGACAATCTCGTCGACTAGATGAACTAGGACATGCATCATGATATTGAAGAAGGATGGTGGGGACACCAGCTCGAAACTGACAAGACATTGCGCCACATCACTCCTTAGCCTTGGTATGATTTCTGAATCGATCACCTTCTGAGAGATTGCATTGAGGAATGCACATAGCTTCACAACGGCTAATCGGACGTTTTCCGGTAGAAGCCCCCTCAATGCAACTGGAAGCAGTTGCGTCATAATCACGTGGCAGTCATGAGACTTTAGGTTCTGGAAATTTTTCTCTGCCATATTTATTATTCCCTTTATATTCGACGAGAAGCCAGTCGGGACCTTCATACTGAGTAGGCATTCAAAGAAGATTTCTTTCTCTTCTTTCGTAAGAGCGTAGCTGGCAGGACCTTCATGCTGCTTCGGAGGCATGCCGTCTTTTTCGTGCAAACGTTGCAGGTCCTCCCGTGCCTCAGGTGTATCTTTTGTCTTCCCATACACGCCCAAGAAGCCTAGCAGGTTCACGCAAAGGTTCTTCGTCACGTGCATCACGTCGATTGAAGAGCGGACCTCTAGGTCTTTCCAGTAGGGTAGGTCCCAAAATATAGATTTCTTCTTCCACATGGGTGCGTGTCCCTCAGCGTCATTCGGAACAGCTAGTCCGCCCCCACCCTTTCCAAAGATTACGTGTAAATCATTAACCATAGCAAGTACGTGGTCACCGGTATGCATGGCGGGCTTCTTCCGGTGATCTGCCTTGCCTTTGAAATGCTTGCCTTTCTTTCGACATTGATGGTTGGTCGGAAGAAATCGACGATGGCCCAGGTACACATTCTTCTTGCATTTGTCCAGGTATATACTTTCAGTGTCATCTAAACAGTGCGTGTTTGCGTGGTATCCCTTGTTTGTCTGCCCTGAAAGGTTACTGAGAGCGGGCCAATCGTTGATGGTTACAAACAGCAACGCGTGCAGATTAAATTCCTCCTGTTTGTGCTCATCCCACGTACGTACACCGTTTCCATTTCACAGCTGTAAAAGTTCTTCAACTAATGGCCTTAGGTACACATCAATGTCGTTGCCGGGTTGCTTAGGGCCTTGGATGAGAACTGGCATCATAATGAACTTTCGCTTCATGCACATCCAAGGAGGAAGGTTATACATACATAGAGTCACGGGCCAGGTGTTGTGATTGCTGCTCTGCTCCCCGAAAGGATTAATGCCATCCGCGCTTAAACCAAACCATACGTTCCTTGGGTCAGCTGCAAACTCAGCCCAATACTTTCTCTCGATTTTTCTCCACTGCGACCCGTCAGCGGGTGCTCTCAACTTCCCGTCTTTCTTACGGTCCTCACTCTGCCATCGCATCAACTTGGCATGCTCTTCGTTTCTGAACAGACGTTTCAACCGTGGTATTATAGGAGCATACCACATCACCTTCGCAGGAATCCTCTTCTTGGGGGACTCGCCGTCAACATCACCAGGGTCATCTCGTCTGATCTTATACCGCAATGCACCACATACCGGGCATGCGTTCAGATCCTTGTACGCACCGCGGTAGAGGATGCAGTCATTAGGGCATGCATGTATCTTCTGCACCTCCAATCCTAGAGGGCATACGACCTTCTTTGCTGCGTATGTACTGTCGGGCAATTCGTTATCCTTTGGAAGCTTCTTCTTCAATATTTTCAATAGCTTCTCAAATACTTTGTCAGGCACAGCATTCTCTGCCTTCCACTGCAGCAATTCCAGTACGGCACCGAGCTTTGTGTTGCCATCTTCGCAATTGGGGTACAACCCTTTTTTGTGATCCTCTGACATGCGATCGAACTTCAGCTTCTCCTTTTGATTTTCGCATTGCGTCCTTGCATCGACAATGACCCGGCGGAGATCATCATCATCGGGCACTGGTTCCTCTTGATCTTCAGCTACTTCCCCCGTTGCAGCATCATTGGGCACATCGTCTGGTTCCTCTTGATCTTCAGCAGCTTCCCTCGTTGCAGCATCACCGTATTCAGGGGGCACATAGTTGTCATCGTCCTCTTCTTCTTCGCCATCTTCCATCATAACCCCTATTTCTCCGTGCCTCGTCCAAACATTATAGTGTGGCATGAAACCCTTGTAAAGCAGGTGGGTGTGAAGGATTTTCCGGTCAGAGTAAGACTTTGTATTCCCACATGTAGGGCATGGACAACACATAAAACCATTCTGCTTGTTTGCCTCAGCCACTTCGAGAAAATCATGCACGCCCTTAATGTACTCGAAGGTGTGTCTGTCACCGTACATCCATTGCCGGTTCATCTGCGTGCATTATATATAATTAAGTGTGTCCAAAAACCATTACAGAACATCATGAATAGATAATTAAGTGACCAAATTAATAGAAGTTCATCATCACATTTAAACCAAAGTACATACATAGTTCTCATCTAACAACATATATATAGCTCTCCAGAGCATCTAATTAATTAAACCATACATTGAAACTATGTAAAACATTTCAATGTGAAAACAAATGCGATCATAATCGCAACCAAGGTAACAATTGATCCAACGGCATAATGATACCAAGCCTCGGTATGAATGGCATATTTTCTAATCTTTCTAATCTTCAAGCGCATTGCATCCATCTTGATCTTGTGATCATCGACGAGATCCGCAACATGCAACTCCAATATCATCTTCTCCTTCTCAATTTTTTTATTTTTTTCCTTCAAGTAATTGTTTTCTTCTTCAACTAAATTTAACCTCTCGACAATAGGGTTGGTTAGAATTTCCGGTTCAACCACCTCCTAGATAAATAAAATCTATTGTCACATTGGTCGGTATATTTGTCATAAACAATAAATGAACCAAATAGTTATAAAAAGATAATATATACCACATCCGAATCATAGACAGGACGAGGGCCGACGGGGGCGGATACCAAAACCATCGCACTATGTAGTAAGAAGGAATAATAAAAGTAACAAAATTAGACAAGTAACTATCTAAAGTAAGAATTTTTTTCCTTTCAGAAAGAAGATAAGAACAAGAGGC
Organism: Aegilops tauschii subsp. strangulata; assembly: GCF_002575655.3. Classification (NCBI taxonomy): domain Eukaryota; kingdom Viridiplantae; phylum Streptophyta; class Magnoliopsida; order Poales; family Poaceae; genus Aegilops; species Aegilops tauschii. The sequence goes on along the minus strand of NC_053041.3, from coordinate 551,822,237 downwards.
TCACCACGGTGGTGCTGGCGACGAGATCGGCGCGGGCGATCGACGGCTGTGAAGACGGGGACGGGACGTGACGGACCGCTAAACCTAGACAAATCTCGGGGAAAATGGAGCTCGGAGGACGAGTTTCGAGAGGAGAAAGATTAACTTGTGTGGCTCAGACATTTCATCGAACACCTCATGTGCATAGGAGGTGAGCTAGAGCACCCAAATGCCCTCCCCTCGACGGCCAGAAAAAATAGAGCACTGTGGAGTGCTCTGCTGCGGCGATGGGGTATATATAGGCAGCTCATTTGTCCCGGTTCGTGGCTAGAACCGGTACTAAATCGGGGCCTTCTGTCCTGGTTCAAGCCAAGAACCGGGACCAATGGTTGTGGGCCAGGAGCGAGGCCCATTAGTCCCGGTTCGTGCCTCGAACCGGGACAAATGGTTCCATACAAACTAGGACCAATGCCCACGAGGCCCCGGCCGGCCCCCTGGGCTCACGAACCGGGACGAATGGCCCCATGGGTCCCGGTTCGTGACTGAACCGGGACTAATGGGCTTGCCTTGCCCGAACGAAAGCCCTGTTTTCTACTAGTGAGGAGGCACGACAATAGAAGCAAGACCAATAATTTCATCTTTACTAGGCAATTCCTCATCATGGGGTTATCTACGAAATTTAGCAAAATTAAACTCCTGAGACATATCCCCCAAACCAATAGTAACAACATCCTTTTCGCAGTCTATCCTAGCATTAACAGTATTCAAGAAGGGTCTACCAAATATAATGGGACAAAAGTTATCTTGTGGGGAACCAATAACAAGAAAATCATCAGGATATTTAACTTTCCCACACAAGACTTCAACATCTCTAACAATCCCAACTGGTGAAATAGTATCTCTATTGGCAAGCTTAATTGTAACATCAATTTCTTCTATTTCAGCAGGTGCAATATCATGCATAATTTCTTTGTATAGGGAATGGGGTATTGCACTTGCACTAGCACCCATATCACACAAGCCATGATAACAATGATCTCCTATTTTAACAAAAATAATAGGCATGCCTACCATAGGTCTATTTTTATTTTTAGTGTCAGGTCTAGCAATTCTAGCAGCTTCATCACAGAAGTAAATAACATGCCCATCAATATTATCAGCCAAGAGATCTTTAACCATAGCAATACTAGGTTCAACTTTGATTTGCTCAGGGGGTTTGGGTGTCCTAATATTACTTTTGTTGACCACAGTTGAAGCTTTAGCATGATCCTTTATTCTAACAGGGAAAGGTGGTTTGTCAATATAAGCAGTGGGAACAATAGGATCATTATAAGTGATAGTTTTTTCTTCAACTTTAATAGGTGCAACTACTTTTACTTCAATGGGAGGATTATATTTAAACCACTTCTCCTTTGGGAGATCAACATCAGTAGCAAATGATTCACAGAAAGAAGCTACTATCTCAGAGTCAAGTCCATATTTAGTGCTAAATTCATGGAAAACATCGGTATCCATAAAAGATTTAACACAATCAAACTTAGGTGTTATACCTGACTCCTTACCTTCGTCGAGGTCCCAATCTTCAGAGTTGCGTTTAATCATTTCCAATAAATCCCATTTGAATTCAATAGTCTTCATCATAAAAGAACCAGTACAAGAAGTATCGAGCATGGAGAGATTATTGAGAGAAAGCCGAGCATAAATATTTTGAATAATAATTTCTCTTGAGAGCTCATGATTGGGGCATGAATATAACATTGACTTAAACCTCCCCAAGCTTGAGCGATGCTTTCTCCTTCGTGAGGCCAAAAATTATATATATAATTACGATCACGATGAACAAGATGCATAAGATAAAACTTCTGATAAATTCCAATTTCAATCGGTTGTAGTTCCATGATCCCATATCATCACATAGCCTAAACCATGTCAATGCCTTTACCTTCAAAGATAAAGGGAAGACCTTCTTCTTGATAACATCCTCGGGCGTACCTGCAAGCTTAAATAATCCACAAACTTCATCCACATAGATTAGGTGCAAATCGGGATGCAATGTTCCATCTCCTGTAAAAGGATTAGCTAGCAGTTTCTCCATCATACCCGAAGGAATTGCAAAGTAAACATTTTCAGTAGGTTCAGTAGGTTGAGGAGCAACTCTTTGCTCTACTGGTCGGGGTGAAGATACCCCGAACAAGCCCCTCAAAGGATTACTTTCCATAGTAACAAGTGACAGTAAATTTAAGCACACTATATAAATCTTTCCTTACCAAATTCCACCTACCAAAGGCGCTTCACACCCCGGCAACGGCGCCAGAAAAGGTTCTTGATGCCCCACAAGTGTAGGGGATCTATCATAGTCCTTTCGATAAGTAAGAGTTGAGGGAGTCCTGAATTAGGGGGTCCTCGAACAGTCGGACTATATCCCTTCGCCGGACTGTTGGACTATGAAGATACAAGATTGAAGACTTCGTCCCGTGTCCGGATGGGACTCTCCTTGGCGTGGAAGGCAAGCTTGGCAATACGGATATGTAGATCTCCTCCCTTGTAACCGACTCTGTGTAGCCCTAGCCCCCTCCGGTGTCTATATAAACCGGAGGGTTTAGTCCCTAGGACAACAACAATCATACCATAGGCTAGCTTCTAGGGTTTAGCCTCTTCGATCTCGTGGTAGATCAACTCTTGTAATACTCATATCATCAAGATCAATCAAGCAGGAAGTAGGGTATTACCTCCATCGAGAGTGCCCGAACCTGGGTAAACATCGTGTCCCCCGCCTCCTGTTACCATCCGCCTAAGACGCACAGTTCGGGACCCCCTACCCGAGATCCGCCGGTTTTGACACCGACAAGAGTGTTGAACCCAACGAGGAGCAGAAGGAAATGACAAGCGGTTTTCAGTAAGGTATTCTCTGCAAAAGCACTGAAATTATCGGTAACAGATAGTTTTGTGATAAGGTAATTTGTAACGGGTAACAAGTAATGAAAGTAAGTAAGGTGCAGCAATATGGCCCAATCCTTTTTGTAGCAAAGGACAAGCCTGTACAATTTCTTATATAAAGGAAAACGCTCCCAAGGACACATGGAAATTATCGTCAAGCTAGTTTTCATCACGCTCATATGATTCACGTTCGTTACTTTGATAATTTGGTATGTGGGTGGACCAATGCTTGGGTGCTGCCCTTCCTTGGACAAGCATCCCACTTATTATTAACCCCTATTGCAAGCATCCGCAACTACAAAAGAAGTATTAAGGTAAACCTAACCATAGCATGAAACATATGGATCCAAATCAGCCCCTTACGAAGCAACGCATAAAACTAGGGTTTAAGCTTCTATCACTCTAGCAACCCATCATCTACTTATTACTTCCCAATGCCTTCCTCTATGCCCAAACAATGGTGAAGTGTCATGTAGTCGACGTTCACATACACCACTAGAGGAAAGAAAACATACATCTCATCAAAATATCAAACGAATACCAAATTCACATGACTACTTATAGCAAGACTTCTCCCATGTCCTCAGGAACAAACATAACTACTCACAAATCATATCATGTTCATAATCAGAGGGGTATTAATATGCATGAAGGATCTAAACATATGATCTTCCACCAAATAAACCAACTAGCATCAACTACAAGGAGTAATCAACACTACTAGCAACCCACAGGTACCAATCTGAGGTTTTGGGACAAAGATTGGATACAAGAGATGAACTAGGGTTTGAGAGGAGATGGTGCTGGTGAAGATGTTGATGAAGATTGACCCTCTCGATGAGAGGATCGTTGGTGATGACGATGGCGATGATTTCCCCCTCCCGGAGGGATGTTTCCCCGGCAGAACAGCTCAGCTGGAGCCCTAGATTGGTTCCGCCTCGTGGCGGCGGTGTTTCGTCCCGAAAGCTTGCTTATGATTTTTTTCTAGGGTGAAAGACTTCATATAGCAGAAGATGGGCACCGGAGGCCTGCCAGGGGGCCCACGAGGCAGGGGGCACGCCCCCCACCCTCGTGGATGGTGGGTGGCCCCCCTCTGGTACTTTCTTCATTCAGTATTTTTTATTAATTCCAAAAATAACTTCCGTGGAGTTTCATGACTTTTGGAGTTGTGCAGAATAGGTCTCTAATATTTGCTCCTTCTCCAGCCCAGAATTCCAGCTGCCGGCATTCTCCCTCTTCATGTAAACTTTGTAAAATAAGAGAGAAAAGGCATAAGTATTGTGACATAAGGTGTAATAACAGCCCATAATGCAATAAATATCGATATAAAAGCATGATGCAAAATGGACGTATCAGAGACGTATCATGGTCTGATACTTTTGCTTTGTTTTTCTGCATGCTATTTCCTCATATTTGTTAATGCACGCATGCTGAATTACATCAGTCACCATATTTCATCATGCATTTCAAATTCTTCATATCCTTTGTCAAATGTGTGTATGAATTAAAAGATATAGGGGGAGATCTCCATGATTCTACTCTACAACGTGCATTACTATTCAAAGAAAATTCCTCACATATGCACATCTTCAGGGGGAGTTCTTCTATATCTTGCAATCAAATTCCTCAATATCAGCGTTTACACTTCCACTACTGGAATCAGCTACTTTGCCATCTGCCACGGTAGACGGCAAAGGCAAGGATGGCGGACGGCAAAGGCCTTTGCTGTCTGCCGCGGACGGCAAAAGGCTCCGGCAAAGTAGGCATCGGCAAAGAGCTTCTTTGCCGTCTGCTTTTTGAAGCGGACGGCAAAGGGGCCTTTGCCATCAGTGGCGGACGGCAAAGAAAGCCAACGGCAATAAATTCGCTGTTAGTCCGTTAGGCGTCTAACGGCAGCCTTTGCCGTCCGCCGCTGACGGCAAAGAGCATCAAGCCTTTGCCGTCTGCCACTATAGGCAAACTGACCAAATGGGTCAGCTGCCAGGAAGCACAGGTGGTTGCCACGTGGCTTCTTTGCCGTCCGCCGCGGACGGCAAAGAGCCTGCATTGCCTCTTTTTTCTGTTTTTTCTTATACCCAACCATTTTCACAGCAAATAGATGATACATATATATTTTTCACATGGCAAGTTCACAGCAAACATATGAGATATCCAACACATATAATTTCATCATACATGCATAGTTCCATCAACCATACATAGCAAGTTCCACATACATGCATCCAACCATACATATTACAATAGTGTCATCCTACCATACATGCATAGTTCATCGATACAAAAGAAACATAGTTCATCCAAACAAGCACTCCATCTATGCAAGCTTCCGTGAAGCGAATGAATTCTGCAAAATGGGAAATAAGAAAGTTAGAGGAAGAAGATTAGAAGAAGAAGAAGAAAATGAAGAAGAAGAAGAATATATGACATTTATGAGCTAATTTAGGTGAAATGGATCGTTTATGAGCTAACCTAGGTGAAATGGATCGTTTATGAGCTAATCTAGGTAATATGGGTCATTTTAGAGCTAACTTGGATAAAATGCATCATTTTGGAGCTAACCTAGGTAAGATGGGTCATTTTGGAGCTAACCTAGGTAAAATGGGTCATTTTAGAGCTAACATAGGTAAAATGGATCATTTTGGAGCTAGTCTAGGTAAAATGGGTCATTTTAGAGCTAACTTGGGTAAAATTGATCATTTATGAGCTAACTAAGGTAAAATGGGTCATCTTAGAGCTAACTTGGGTAAAATAGATTGTTTATGAGCTAACTAAGCTAATTATGCTAAGTCTAGGTCATTGTGGTAAGCATATTGGAGGAAATAAGGCTAAGTCTAGGTCTTTATGCATTTGTTAAGCAAAACACTAGAGAAACTTACCATGATCATGGAGGTGTAGGAGCGGGCCGGCTCGTGCCGGTAGCTGGAGAAGGATCGTGCGATGCTTGTCTGGAGTTACGCTGCACCAAAGATCATTTCCAATGTCTCGTTAGCATGATGACACTCAAATGTTAAGACTAGCAAGTAATGTCCATTCAAATTAAACTCATCGTGGTCCCAGGAGCAATCACTGGCATCGGCGGAGCGGTCTGACCGATCTTCTCGCACACAGACTGCACATTTGGTTTTGACGACTCAGTCATACTAGTTAGTAATGAGACAAACACTACATGAATGTTTTGGCTAATCTGCAGAAGAAACTTTCCACAAGGAGCTCGTACATGGCCCTTGCCTGCATGTCATTCCGTGCCCTCTCCCCCTCCAACATCTTTGTCGTCCTCTCCTCCAACTCCCGCTGCCTCTCCGCCGCCTCCGCCAGAAGATTCTCCGTTCAATCTCTCTCACTCTGTATAGCAGCCTGCAACACCACTCCTCATTACCATTTGTAATCATTGAGGGAAGCACACACAATGTAATGGAGAAAGATAGCTGAGTACGTATAACTAACCTTGATGGCGAGTTGGACTGGCCATTCACGAGGCCTTATCTCAGGAGCGGAGCTCGACTGGCGCGCCTTGATCTCCGGGAGAGTGCTAGGACAACGGATAAGTCCATCTCCAATGGCTATGGAGCCATGGGACCTCCCACCACCAGATATCATCACCAGCTCTGGATCAATGGGACCCTGGCTCGGGTTAAAGTCCACCCCTTTCCTCGCCTTCCCCTCATCTCTATATTTCACGAGCTTGTCGTGGGAGGAGATGTTGGTGAAGTTGTTTGCATCATCGAGGTCAGACGGAGAGAATGCCTTGACTTTCTTGAAAGAGGCAGTGTGGGCCATGGCATACAGGTCGTATACCTTTGGCACCTTATCCGCCTTATTGTAGCGTGCCTGAAAGAGAGAAACAAAGTAAATTAGTAATTAAAGGGCTCAAGCTAGCATGATGAATGAATTGCATGAATCATGAAGCAAACCACATACCCAGTTCCGCCCGAACTGATATAAGTTGGAGCTGCCTTGATGGTGTGGCACACCTTCCATTTGGGCACGTTTGTCCTTGGCCGCGTTGTGGACGGCTAGCCATTCTTTTGAGCACCACTCATTGACCAACACCTCCCAACAATCCATCCGATCCGCACACCATCTCGGAGGCGCCTAAGTTAGCAAATAGAAATTTGAGCGCTACAGCTATGAATTACTAAATGAAGGAAGTAAGTACAAGGCCTTAAGAATTACCTTCATGTACTGCTCCTTACTCAGGAACTTATCGCGGCACGCCGGCTTGGGCTTCTTGATACCACGCAAGGCGTAGTAGTCTCGAACAGCCTGCACCCGAGCCTCGTGCCGTAAGTTCTGCAGTAGGCGCTTGCAGACGTTCTCGATAACATTTGCCGCCTCCTCCTCGTATCCCTCCTCACACCTGTAGAATGTCTACAATCAAATGAGACAATATTGATTAGTACAATTAATAACTAGCTAGTTGAAGTTTGTTAAATGTGTAAAGGAGAAATTACCCAAAACTTTCTGATCACCATGTCTGCCCTCGTGTCGCACAAGACACCGTCGATAATCTCACCCGGCGGGGCCGGGGCAGCCAAGTAGTGCTCCCAGCTCAATCCAAGCTCTGGAAGCCAACCCTCACCAGGCAACGTGACAAACCCCGGGAAGTTTTGCCGGCAAAGCACTCCAAGGACGGAGTTGGGCCGGCGGACACTATGATGGTGGTCCCAACCCCTACAGCATGACAAGGCCAACACATTAGATATTTGAAGAAACGTGAATGCAGAAGGTATAAAAAGATTAAATGCACTTACCTCTCCCCATCAGGGAAAATCAACCACCTCTGCTCGCGGGTTGCCGGCACGGACGGGAGCCATGTACAACCACGCTGGTAGACGGTGCCCCCCTCCTCCTCAATATCAGTCGGCTCCCCGCCATCATCAGCATGGCCACTCGGCCCCTCAGGGTCATCCGGCCAGGTACCCCATCCAGACGTGTGCTCCTCCGGTGTCTCATGGGCCGAAGGCCCGTCTACCCGAGGCTCGTGGGCCGAAGGCTCGTGGACCGGAGTCCGTGTAGCCTCCTTCTCAGACGAGTCCACCCTAGCAGTCACGTGCTCGGGTGAAACAGCTGGGGGTGGCGGCGAGGAAGGCGCCCTAGCAGTCACCCTACCTCCTCTCCCGCGACCACGTGCTCCAACTCCTCTCTTCTTCCCTCCCTTACCTCGTCCCCTGCTGGGCACCGCCTGTCGATGAAGAAGGGCCCGGCGGTGTCGCCATACTGTCCAGCAACGCTCGGCGGAGAGGTGCGTGTGGAATGGAAGACCTCCTACCACGCGCCGACGAAGAAGGGGCCTCGGAGCGCTCCCGACCAGCGCCCACCATCTTTCAACACCTGCCATGACAAAGAGTAAACGAAATTAGTACAACATAAAAAAATACCGACATGAATAATAATATATGATGTTTTTCATAACAAAATCAAAAAATATATATGATGCTTAAATCTACCCGATCAACACAATTATATATGATGTTTCTCATAACAAAATCGAAAAATATATGATGTCAGGGTGTCGGGGGTCGGGGTCGGGGTGTCGTGCCGGGGTTTTGGGGTGGCGTGTCGGGGTCGGGGTGCCGTGTCGGGGTCGGGGTGCCGTTTCGGGGTCTGGGTGTCGGGGTGTTGGGGTCGGGGTGTGGTGTCAGGGTGTCGGGGGTCGGGGGTCGGGGTCGGGGTGTCAGGGAGTCGAGGGTCGGGGTGTCGTGCCGGGGTGTCGGCGTGGCGTGTCGGGGTCGGGGTGCCGTGTTGGGGTCGGGGTGCTATGTCAGGGTGTCGGGAGTCGGGGGTAGGGGTCGGGGTGTCGGGCCGGGTTGTCGGGGTGGCGTGTCGGGGTCGGGGTGTGGGTCGCGGTCGGGGCACGTGACAGCCTTTTCTTCTTCTCTTCTTCTCCCCCTCCTCTTCTCCTCTTCCTCCTCCTCCTCCTCCTCTTCTTCTTCTTCTTCTTCTTCTTCTTCTTTCTTCTTCTTTCTTCTTCTTCTTTTCTTTCTTCTTCTCCATCCTCCTCTTCCTCTTCCTCCTCCTCCTCCTCTTTCTTCTTCTTCTTCTTCTTCTTCTTCTTCTTCTTCTTCTTCTTCTTCTTCTTCGTCTTCTTCTTCTTCTTCTTCTTCTTCTTCTTCTTCTTCTTCTTCTTTCTTCTTCTTCTTTTCTTTCTTCTTCTCCCTCCTCCTCTTCCTCCCTCCTCCTCCTCCTTCTACTCTTCTTCTTCTTCTGAACTAAAACTAAAACTAATCTAAAATAAACTAAAACAAAAATAAAAACTAAAACTAAACTAAAACTAAAGTAAAACTAAAACTAAAACTAAAACTAATCTTAAATAAACTAAACTAAAAATAAAAACTAAAACTAAACTAAAACTAAAACTAAAGTAAAACTATAACTAAAACTAGTCATTCTAGCACTAAAACTAAACTGAATCTAACACTAACAATTAAACAGCAAAAGAAAAGAAAAAACAGAAGAAAAAAATAACTCACCGGAGCGGCGGCGCCGGGGCTGTGAGCGGCGGCGCCGAGCCGGCAGGGAGGCGGGGGCAATGGGGCCGCGGTGGCGCCGGGTGGTGGGGGCGGCGGGGCGCCGCGGTGGTGGGGGCGGCTGGGCGCCGGGGCGGTGGGGCGGTCGGGTGGTGACGTGGTAGGGCGCCGGGGCGCCGGGGCGCCTGGACGGCGGAGTCGTGGGGCGACGAGGCGTCGGCGCGTGGGGGGCGGCGGGGTGGTGGGTCGACGGGGCAAGCGGCGGCATGTGGCGGGGGCGACGGCGGGTAGTGGGGGCGGCGGCGGGCGGCGGGGGCTGCTGTGGTCGTCGGGGAGGAGAGAGGGAGAGAAATAGAGAGAAGGGGTGGGGTGGGGCTCGGCCGTTAGTTAGGTCACATCTTTGCCGTCCACCCACCCTTTGTCGTCCGCTTTGTTTCCTCTTTGCCGTCTGGTAGCAGACGGCAAAGAGGGGGGCCGTTAAGTTTTTTCCAATTAGCTCGTTTAGTGGGGCCAGCTCTCTCTTTGCCGTCAGCCAGCGGACGACAAAGAATATTTGCCGTCCGCTAGCGGACGGCAAAGAACAGGCTGATGGCAAAGACCTTCTTTGCCATCAGCCTGTTCTTTGCCGTCCGTTTTCTATAAGCGGATGGCAAAGACCTTCTTTGCCGTCCGCCAGCGGACGGCAAAGAACAGGCAGACGACAAATAAGCTAATTCCAGTAGTGTTCATATATTTATCTCCGTTGAAAACTTAACCTATATTGTCATCAATCACCAAAAAGGGAGAGAATGTAAGTGCATCTAGTGCCCCTTAGTGATTTTGGTGTATTGAAGACTTATAGGTTAAGGAACTAATGCGTTTGTGAGTGTACACAGGTCTATAAGTCTATGAGGAGTTTGATATTTACAAAGAAAGTCGACCCCTAAAAATGAATGTCTTCAACAGAAGATTTTGGCTTTTTGAAGACTTTGAAAGTGAAGAAATTGGTGTGACCGTGAAGACTTGGTATTCATGCGAAGAATATGAAGCGTGAAGACTTTTGTTTTCGTAGTTTTGTTTTCTCCTTCTTGAGTCATAGGAAACACCGTACTATTAAAGGGGGTCGAGGTAAAACGAAGGAAAAGTTTTCAAGTGATGCTCAACTCAAAATCCTACACATATCAATCCTTTCGAGTGAAGCCATTGGAAACCTCATACAGTTCAGTCAATTTCTTCAGTGATAGAGACGAAGATCTTCTGGTCTCTGATGAATTTTTTCTGACTACGGAGTTAAGAATTCGCCAGTGCAGATTGCCTACAAGTGAGGAACATGATAGCCCTGAGGAATTTGAGAGCTCAAATTCCCGACCGTCGCTATGCTACGCGCCAGCTGTCCCAAAATATCTACCCACCTAACGGTCATATCATTGAGGGCATTTATGTCTTATCATGTCAGGCTGCTCCCTAGGCTATAAATAGCCGCCCCCTACAACCACTAGTTGGTTGGCTGCTCCGAGATAAACTGACACTTGTCATTAAGAGCATCCCATCCTCCGAGGACTTTGAGCAAAAATCATCAAGTGAGGAAAACCCAAACCCAAAGTGATTGAGCATCACTGAAGAGATTGTTCCTGTGTGGAACCGACGCTTGTTACCTTTGAGGACTGTGCATCCTCCAGACGGTTAGGCGTCATGGTCTAGAGCATCCAAGAGAAAATTGTGGATCGCCGAGTGACCGAGTCTGTGAAGGTTTGGAAGTCACCTGAAGACTTACCACGAGTGATTGGGCGAGGTCTGTGCGACCTTAGCTCAAGGAGAATACGGTGAGGACTGTGTGTCCTCAGGTTTGAATACCAAGCCGCTCCAACCAGACGTACGTCTGTCATAGCAGTTGGAACTGGTCTACCAAATCACTGTCTTCACCGAGCTACTGGTTCTATTTCCTCAACCCTTTCATTTCCTCATTCAGATACTGTTGTACTTGATCGTTACTGTTTGAAGACTTTGACTGAAGACTTTCTCAATTTCCTCAGTTCAATTTCTTCAGTCAGTTTGTCTTCAGCCTGCTTATCCTGATTATACGCTACTTGTACTCTGCGCTTGCTTTTATTTCATCTTGATGACTGTGCTTCTGTTCTATTATGCATGCATCTGAGTACTTATTCCGCTGCTAGTTGTTCGTGAATTAGGAATTTCCTCAGCCTTAAATTCCTCAGTGATGAATTTGTAAAAATCACCTATTCACCCCCTTTAGTCGATATAACGCACTTTCAGTGTGCATACCTCAAATCTTTCACGCACTGCTATAAAACCTCCGCTCACCCTACAATACGTGAACGATACACCCATTATTGCCACACTCATCCTAAAGTGTTCCTTGATGACTTTGCCCTCAGAACTGTCCTCTCAATCAACTTCCTAAAATCGCATATCTTCTAATCCACTCAAAACAGGCATTGACCTCACTAATTACCATGGCCGTGACATGCTCACGGGAAGCCTTTCCTCTACTATACTTAAGTTTGCCTATGTTGCCCACAAAACTTCCAACCTCTGCCTTTGAACCCATCATAGACAGCTTCCGAAGATATCTCCTTGGTTGGGTTGCTAGATTGCTATCATTGGGGGGGGGGGGGGGGGGGGGGCTCACACTCGTCTCCTCGGTTCTCGACGCTCTAGTGATCTATTTTATGTCTGCTTTTCGTCTTCCCAAAAAGGTTTTCAAAACTTTAGGCACTTTGCACAAGCATTTTTTCTGGTCTAACGGGGAAACTTGCATGAGAGCAAAATGTTTTATTGTATGAAAAATGTTTGCAAACCAAAAAAAAAAACATGATGGCTAGGCATAAAAAAACCTGGACGTCCAAAGAAACTACCTTCTAATGAAAGTTGCATCCAACCTTTTACAACAACCTACCGCCATAACTACTCGATAGAATATTACAGATGAATCTTCAAACCCATCCTTCCTCTGAAAGACCGTTAATCAACAACTATCCAACTTGACATTACATTCATTATTACAAATATTGGACTTTCAACCTTTTTTTAGCTAGATGGTTGGCGGCTAAACACGCCACTACAAAAAGCCTTCCCACACCCTCTTTTCACACTCCACAAATGACAAGGTTCTAGTAGCTACCATTCGGCAATTTGGCCTGCTAACTAACCTTCAGAACTGTCTTACTTTTGCTGCTTCTCACGAGTTGGCTATTCTGTTGTCTCTCATGCATGATTTCCAATCTAGCGAGCTGAATGACGAGCGGTCTCTCATGCATGGACTGTCTTTCGGATTGAAGAACACCTACAATTATATCACCCATGAGGTTCATGTTGACACCAACTATGATTACATTTAGTCATCTGATGTTCCTGTCAAGGTCAAGATCTCTGGATGGCTACTGTTCAGGGACATGCTCAACTCCAAGAAAAATCTACATCACAAGCACATCATCAACTCTTCTGTCTGCCCTAGATGCAACGCCCTTGTGAAGTTGATGCCCACATTTCACTTCACTGTCCAATGCCGCTCTGGTGCAGATTCACATGGGGATCACGACACCTATCTCCCTCGACCGTCTTTGGGATACTGCATCGCCTCCTGGCTTCAACCCAAACATCTGGCCTTCTGTTGCGATGGCCATCCTTTGGAAATATGGGACTCACTCAATACTCTCATCTTCCGCGACGAGCGACATCTACCAAGGATCACAATCAGGAATATTGTTTTTGTTTTCCCCCTCTGGATTTTTAGGTTCAAAGACATTGTGTCACGTGATGCTGCCAGGTCTTGCAACTTTACCTCTCCTCGACTTGATCCTCTCTTGTAATATAACAATGTTGTTTGGTTGTGATATATTCAGGTGGGGAAGCTCTCCCCTCGGCGACAGTTCAAAATAAAACAATTTCACCGTTGCTGGAGCTAATAAAGGCAATCCCCAAAATTTATTCTGCGAGAAACATCCGAAAAACTCTAAACACGTAGTTGGGTTTTTCTGACCAGTTCTCCCTGTGTGAACTCTCTCACGCGGGAGTGGCTATGCGTGTGTTTTGCATATCACAGTTCATAATACCAAACAGTATTGAGCTTAAATTCACCAACCATCAGACAACTAGAAGGTACAATGTATGGAATGACAAATGCTACACTGCTACTACGCCATCGGACATGAAAGATACTTCCCTCCGTTTCAAAATAATTGATGTTCTAAGATTTTCTCAAGTCAAACTTTATTAAGTTTGACCTTGTCTATAGAAAATCCACAAAGATCTATGGTATCAAATATATACATATCTATATATAATATGAAAATTCATTTCATAATGAATCTAATGAAGTAAATTTGGTCTTGTAGATGTCGATATAATTTTTATACAATCTTGGTCAAACTTAATAAAGTTTGACTTACAACAATCCTAAAACTTCAATTATTTAAAACAGAAGAAGTATACAGTTTTAAACACAAATATGGAATATCTGCAGAACACAACCAAAAGGCGCAAAAAGGCATTAGGAAACGGCTGTGCACCACGGAATAAGTAGTACTCCCTCCGTTTCAAAATAAATGTTGTGTACTAAAACCAAGACAAGTATTTTGAACCAGAGGGAGTAGTACGATAGGTTTTAGAGCATATATAATCTAACTGAAATCATCAAAGCTTCAGAAGAATGCAAATCCTTAAGAGCTACTCCCTCCGTCGTATAACATAAGAGCGTTTTTGACACTCTAATAGTGTAAAATACGCTCTTATATTATGGGATGAAGGGAGTAAAAACTAGTGGCATCGTCGCTGTCGCTGATGAGGACCGGCTCTTCTGTGTGGACTCAGCCATATCGTTTTCTCTGTTCCATCGTCGAACCCCTCAACATCCTCTTCGGCCGGGAACTGTCACTACTTGTGTTTTCCAAGGATGACTGACGACGTTTGCCATGAGAACGAGTATCTTCCACAGCAAGAGAACCAGCTCCATCTGATGCACTCTTGAGATATTTCTTTAGCGCAAAGGAGAAGTAGGCTGGATTGAAAAGCATGACTCTCTCATCGTAAAATGGCGCCACCCCAATCACTTCTTTCTTCCTCATGTCAACAGCGACAATCCAGGCATCTTTCTCGGAGTAGTCGCCCCTCCTGGAGATGAGGCAGACGACACCATCACCGCACAAGATGGGACAACATGTGAACATGCGATTTAGAGGCAGTTTGACAGGTCCAAAACATGATGGTTTCAGGTGCTCGGGTGGCAATGGCTGGGTTATAACAGGATGAGGAGGCAAGGAGAGAGTTCCAAGTTCCTCATCATGAAGAATGCACCCCTTGCGCCAGTAGTCCGAGGAGAGCTCCCTATGCCATGTCACAAGCCTCCAACCCATCCATCTGAGTTTCGCCGTGGCCACCTTGGTCGGATCAACGTCGGAGTCATGGAGCACGTCGGAGTCAGGGCCAGGGGCGCTGCTTCTGATGATGCGGTGTAAATCTTCCATCTCGACGCATGTGATCGTCGAACCGTCGTCGGTGCAGGCGATGTCGCGTATCGACCGTCCTGACGACCCTCCGCCGTAGTGTCGTCGGTTGCCGGGCAGCGGGTTCGGCAGTGCGATGAAGTGCGCCGTCACCGGTTCTTCGAGCACTTTGCAGAGCAGAATCCCCTTCCAGTGATCGACGTAGCACACCGCTCCACGTACGGCGACCACCTTCGTGATCGACGTAGCACACCGCTCCACGTACGCAGAAACCGGCGAGCGCTTCGTGATCCAGCAAGGAAGGTCTGGGGCAAGGTGCTCTATGGTCCAGGCACGCTGCTTGGACCTGAAGACGTGGAGCTTGCACTGCCCCGACCTCCAGTCCCTCTTGAAGACGGCCAGGACAAAGCCCCTGCCGTCGCCGTCGCCGTCATCGTCGGGTATGACGCCGGCGAGGGCTGGATTGAGTCCCTCCCTGAAGAAATACGCGCTGACGTCGGGAAGCAGATCGACCGACGGTTGGCGCCCGGCCCTGTACAGTAGAAAACTGGGCTTTGGTAACAGGACTAATGTAAGCATTGGTCCCGGTTCGTGCGGCCAGGGGCCTGCCGGGCCTTGTGGGGCATTGGTCCCGGTTCATCCGTACCCGTTGGTCCCGGTTGGTGGGACAAACCGGGACCAATGGGCCACGCTCCTGGCGCACCACCCTTTAGTCCCGATTGCTACCACAAACCGGGACTAAATGGCTGGTCCTAGTTGCGGTCAGTGTTTAGTCCCACCTCGCCAACCGAAGGGCGCTCACACCAGTTTATAAGCCCGTCCCTCTCTGCCTTGTTGAGCTCCTCTTAAAGTGAAAATAGATGCCCTTATACAGGGAATTTGACCTAAATTCACAGTAAATTTCATAGAAATTTATTATGAATTTAGGTTGAATTTTCTCTATAAGCGCATCTATGTTCATTTTTTATATTTACAAAATAAATAAACCTTAATAAAATAAATAAACCTTAATAAAATAAAATAAAATAAACTATAGTAACTAAAATAAATAAACCTTAATAAATTAAGTAAAAATAGCAGCAGTAAAATAAATAAAAATAGCAGCAGTAAAATAAATAAAAATAAAATAATTAAAGTAAAATACATAAGTAATTAGAAATAAAATAAATAAGTTTTTTGTTGTAAGTAGACAAAACAAAACAAATAAAGCAAAAGAGGAAAAAAACAGAGAAAAAAATTATGCCACCTACTGGGCCACCACGGCCTGAATACGACTAGAAACCCATCCATGGGCCAGGATTCAGGCTTGCAGAAGGCCCAGTAAGCCCCATAGGCAAAGAGAACGGTTAGGCCCGAAAGCCTGCAGTTGAGAGGAGTTCGATAGGGTGGGCGCTGCAGCGCTTATAAACCACTCTCGAGCTCTCTCAACTAGCGAGGTGAGACTAAACTTTTGACGCGGGGCAGCACAAGGCTTTTGGTCCCGGTTGGTGCCACCAACCGGGACTAAAGGGGGCATTGGTCCCGGTTCGTGGCACCAACCGAGACCAAAGGCCTTTAGTCCCGGTTGGTGCCACGAACCGGGACCAAAGAGTTCCCTATATATACCCCATCACCACAGTTGAGCACTCCAGAGTGCTCTGTTTTTTCTGGCCGGCGAGGGGAGGGCATTTGGGTGCTCTAGCTCACCTCCTATGCGCATGAGGTGTTCGATGAAATGTCTGAGCCACACTAGTTAATCTTTCTCCTCTCGAAACACGACCTCCGAGCTCCATTTTCCCCGAGATTTGTCTAGGTTTAGCGGTCCGTCACGTCCCGTCCCCGTCTTCACCACCGTGGATCGCCCGCGCCGATCTCGTCGCCAGCACCACCGTGGTGAGCCTCTTGTTCTTATCTTCTTTCTGAAAGGAAAAAAAATTCTTACTTTAGATAGTTACTTGTCTAATTTTGTTACTTTTATTATTCCTTCTTATTACATAGTGCGATGGTTTTGGTATCCGCCCCCGTCGGCCCTCGTCCTGTCTATGATTCGGATGTGGTATATATTATCTTTTTGTAACTATTTGGTTCATTTATTGTTTATGACAAATATACCGACCAACGTGACATAGATTTTATTTATCTAGGAGGTGGTTGAACCGGAAATTCTAACCGACCCTATTGTCGAGAGGTTAAATTTAGTTGAAGAAGAAAACAATTACTTGAAGGAAAAAATAAAAAAAATTGAGGAGGAGAAGATGATATTGGAGTTGCATGTTGCGGATGTCGTCGATGATCACAAGATCAAGATGGATGCAATGCGCTTGAAGATTTGAAAGATTAGAAAATATGCCATTCATACCGAGGCTTGGTGTCATTATGCCGTTGGATCAATTGTTACCTTGGTTGCGATTATGATCGCATTTGTTTTCGCATTGAAATGTTTTACATAGTTTCAATGTATGATATAATTAATTAGATGCTCTGGAGAGCTATATATATGTTGTTAGATGAGAACTATGTATATACTTTGGTTTAAATGTGATGATGAACTTCTATTAATTTGGTCACTTAATTATCTATTCATGATATTCTGTAATGGTTTTTGACACACTTAATTACATTAAGGGCGTGCATGATTTTCTCGAAGTGGCTGAGGCAAACAAGCAGAATAGTTTTATGTGTTGTCCATGCCCTATATGTGGGAATACGAAGTCTTACTCTGACCGGAAAATCCTTCACACCCACCTGCTTTACAAGGGTTTCATGCCACACTATAATGTTTGGACGAGGCACGGAGAAATAGGGGTTATGATGGAAGACGGCGAAGAAGAAGAGGGCGATGACAACTATGTGCCCCCTGAATATAGTGATGTTGCAACGGGGGAAGCTGCTGAAGATCAAGAGGAACCATACGATGTGCCCAATGATGCTGCAAGGGGGGAAGCTGCTGAAGATCAAGAGGAACCAGTGCCCGATGATGATGATCTCCGCCGGGTCATTGTCGATGCAAGGACGCAATGCAAAAGTCGAAAGGAGAAGCTGAAGTTCGATCGCATGTTAGAGGATCACAAAAAAGGGTTGTACCCCAATTGCGAAGATGGCAACACAAAGCTCGGTACCGTACTGGAATTGCTGCAGTGGAAGGCAGAGAATGCTCTGCCTGACAAAGGATTTGAGATGAAGGAAATATGCCCTAGAGGCAATAATAAAGTTATTATTTATTTCCTTATATCATGATAAATGTTTATTATTCATGCTAGAATTGTATTAACCGGAAACATGATACATGTGTGAATACATAGACAAACAGAGTGTCACTAGTATGCCCCTACTTGACTAGCTCGTTGATCAAAGATGGTTATGTTTCCTAGCCATAGACATGAGTTGTCATTTGATTAACGGGATCACATTATTAGGAGAATGATGTGATTGACTTGACCCATTCCGTTAGCTTAGCACTTGATCGTTATAGTATGTTGCTATTGCTTTCTTCACGACCTATACATGTTCCTATGACTATGAGATTATGCAACTCCCGTTTACCGGAGGAACACTTTGTGTGCTACCAAATGTCACAACGTAACTGGGTGATTATAAAGGTGCTCTACAGGTGTCTCCAAAGGTACTTGTTGGGTTGGCGTATTTCGAGATTAGGATTTGTCACTCTGATTGTCATAGAGGTATCTCTGGGCCCTCTCGGTAATGCACATCACTTAAGCCTTGCAAGCATTACAACTAAAGAGTTTGTTGCAAGATGATGTATTACGGAACGAGTAAAGGGACTTGCCGGTAATGAGATTGAACTAGGTATTGAGATACCGACGATCGAATCTCGGGCAAGTAACATACCGATGACAAAGGGAACAACGTATGTTGTTATGCGGTCTGACCGAGAAAGATCTTCGTAGAATATGTGGGAGCCAATATGAGCATCCAGGTTCCGCTATTGGTTATTGACCAGAGACGTGTCTCGGTCATGTCTACAAAGTTCTCGAACCCGTAGGGTCCGCACGCTTAACGTTACGATGACAGTTATATTATGAGTTTATATGTTTTGATGTACCAAAGGTTGTTCGGAGTCCCGGATGTGATCACGGACATGACGAGGAGTTTCGAAATGGTCGAGACATAAAGATTGATATATTGGATGACTATATTCGGACACCGGAAGTGTTCCGGGTGATTTCGGAGAAAACCGGAGTGCCGGAGGGTTACCGGAACCCCCCGGGAGAAGTAATGGGCCTTAGTGGAGAGAGAGAGGGGCAGCCAGGAGGGGCCGCACGCCCCCTCCCCCTCTGGTCCGAATTGGACTAGGAGAGGGGGGTGGCGCCCCCCTTTCCTTCTCCCTCTCCCCCTTCCTTTCCACCTCCTAGTAGGAGTAGGAAAGAGGGGAGTCCTACTCCTACTAGGAGGAGGACTCCTCCTCCTGGCGCGCCAACAAGGGCCGGCCGGCCTCCCCCTTGCTCCTTTATATACGGGGGCAGGGGGCACCCCATAGACACAACAATTGATCTATTGATCTCTTAGCCGTGTGCGGTGCCCCCCTCCACCATATTACACCTCGCTAATATCGTAGCGGTGCTTAGGCGAAGCCCTGCGTCGGTAGAACATCATCATCGTCACCACGCCGTCGTGTTGACGAAACTCTCCCTCAACACTCGGCTGGATCGGAGTTCGAGGGACGTCATCGAGCTAAACGTGTGCTGAACTCGGAGGTGCCGTGCGTTCGGTGCTTGATCGGTCGGATCGTGAAGACGTACGACTACATCAACCGCGTTGTGCTAACGCTTCCGCTTTCGGTCTACGAGGGTACGTGGACAACACTCTCCCCTCTCGTTGCTATGCATCACCATGAACTAGCGTGTGCGTAGGAATTTTTTTGAAATTACTACGTTCCCCAACATGAGAAGCTATTGAAAATATTGAAGAAGAAGCTTCCAAAGGATAACGAATTGCCCGACAGTACATACGCAGCAAAGAAGGTCGTATGCCCTCTAGGATTGGAGGTGTAGAAGATACATGCATGCCCTAATGACTGCATCCTCTACCACAGTGCGTACAAGAATCTGAACGCATGCCCGGTATGCGGTGCATTGCGGTATAAGATCAGACGAGATGACCCTGGTGATGTTGACGGCGAGCCCCCCAGGAAGAGGGTTCCTGCGAAGGTGATGTGGTATGCTCCTATAATACCACGGTTGAAACGTCTGTTCAGAAACGAAGAGCATGCCAAGTTGATGCGATGGCACAGTGAGGACCGTAAGAAAGACGGGAAGTTGAGAGCACCCGCTAACGGGTCGCAGTGGAGAAAAATTGAGAGAAAGTACTGGGCTGAGTTTGCAGCTTACCCAAGGAACGTATGGTTTGGTTTAAGCGCGGATGGCATTAATCCTTTCGGGGAGCAGAGCAGCAATCACAGCACCTGGCCCATGACTCTATGTATGTATAACCTTCCTCCTTCGATGTGCATGAAGCGGAAGTTCATTATGATGCCAGTTCTCATCCAAAGCCCTAAGCAACCCGGCAACGACATTGATGTGTACCTAAGGCCATTAGTTGAAGAACTTTTACAGCTGTGGAATGGAAACGGTGTACGTACGTGAGATGAGCACAAACAGGAGGAATTTAACCTGCACGCGTTGCTGTTTGTAACCATCAACGATTGGCCCGCTCTCAGTAACCTTTCAGGACAGACAAACAAGGGATACCACGCATGCACGCACTGTTTAGATGACACTGAAAGTATATACCTGGACAAAAGCAGGAAGAATGTGTACCTGGGCCATCGTCGATTTCTTCCGACCAACCATCAATGTCGAAAGAAAGGCAAGCATTTCAAAGGCGAGGCAGATCACCGGAAGAAGCCCGCCATGCGTACCGGTGATCACGTACTTGCTATGGTCAATGATTTACACGTAATCTTTGGAAAGGGTCCCGGCGGACTAGCTGTTCCGAATGACGCTGAGGGACATGCACCCATGTGGAAGAAGAAATCTATATTTTGGGACCTACCCTACTGGAAAGAACTAGAGGTCCGCTCTTCAATCGACGTGATGCACGTGACGAAGAACCTTTGCGTGAACCTGCTAGGCTTCTTGGGCGTGTATGGGAAGACAAAAGATACACCTGAGGCACGGGAGGACCTGCAACGTTTGCACGAAAAAGACGGCATGCCTCCGAAGCAGTATGAAGGTCCTGCCAGCTACGCTCTTACGAAAGAAGAGAAAGAAATCTTCTTTGAATGCCTGCTCAGTATGAAGGTCCCGACTGGCTTCTCGTCGAATATAAAGGGAATAATAAATATGCCAGAGAAAAGTTCCAGAACCTGAAGTCTCATGACTGCCATGTGATTATGACGCAACTGCTTCCGGTTGCATTGAGGACGCTTCTACCGGAAAATGTCCGATTAGCCATTGTGAAGCTATGTGCATTCCTCAATGCAATCTCTCAGAAGGTGATCGATCCAGAAATCATACCAAGGCTAAGGAGTGATGTGGCGCAATGTCTTGTCAGTTTCGAGCTGGTGTTCCCACCATCCTTCTTCAATA
This sequence comes from Aegilops tauschii subsp. strangulata, assembly GCF_002575655.3. Classification (NCBI taxonomy): domain Eukaryota; kingdom Viridiplantae; phylum Streptophyta; class Magnoliopsida; order Poales; family Poaceae; genus Aegilops; species Aegilops tauschii. Next base: position 551,800,886 of record NC_053041.3, on the reverse strand, counting down.
TCATGACGCACGTCCTAGTTCATCTAGTCGACGAGATTGTCATTCTGGGGCCTGTATTTCTACACAATATGTTCCCCTTTGAGAGGTTCATGGGAGTCCTAAAGAAATATGTCCGTAACTGCGCTAGGCCAGAAGGAAGCATCTCCATGGGCCATCAAACAGAGGATGTCATTGGGTTTTGTGTTGACTTCATTCCTGGCCTTAAGAAGATAGGTCTCCCTAAATCGCGGTATGAGGGGAGACTGACTGGAAAAGGCACGCTTGGAGGGGGGACTCAATAATATGCAGGGACGGGCATTCTTGGTCTCAAGCACACTACACAGTTCTACAGAACTCTACCTTGGTGACCCCGTATGTCGATGAACACAAGAACAGTCTGCGCTCCGAACACCCGGAGCAGTGTCACGACTGGATTACATGTGAACACATCAGGACTTTCAGCAGTTGGTTGGAAACACGTCTCAGAGGTGACACCACTGTTTGTGATGAGTTGTACTCGTTGTCCAGGGGACCATCTTCGACTGTATTGACTTACAAAGGATACGAGATAAATGGGAATACAATTTAGGGATAATTAGATTTATGCCCCTAGTTGTGTCCCACTCGTCTGTTTTACCCCTAATTCCCAAAAGTCACCGGTTCTGTCCAAGTCACTTTGCTCCTCTTATGCTTTTGCCCTTTGACCGTTTGACCGTCAGTTTGAAAACTTCATAACTAATTCATACTGAATCAGAAAAATGCAAATAAGATACCAAAATGTTCAGAAAAACATCACCTATATGTTAGTGTCATTTGCATTCATGAAAATAGTGTTGGAAAGTGCACATCCGAGTTTTAGCTCTTTTGATACCACCATGAATAGTGAACTCTAAAAAAATTCAAAAAAATTCAAAAAAAATATGGTGGTGAAGAACAACAAATGTTCTAAGTGCTTGCCAAGTTTCATTAGGGAACGACATTCGTGGAAGTCGTGGCAAAAAAATAATCTATTTTGGAGTGCTGATTGTTTTTTTTGCCGCGGCACCCATGAATGTTATTCCCTGATGAAACTTGGCAGGCACTTAAAACATTTGTCATTCTTTGCCACCAATTTTTTTTTATTTTTTTGAACTTTTTTTGATTTTACTATTCATGGTGGTAGCATAAGAGCTAAAACTAGGATGGGCACTTTCCAACACTTTTTTCATGAATGCAAATGACACTGACATATAGGTGATGTTTTTCTGAACATTTTGGTATCTTATTTGCATTTTTCTGATTTAGTATGAATTAGTTATGAAGTTTTCAAACTGATGGTCAAACGGTCAAAGGGCAAAAGCATAATAGGAGCAAAGTGACTTGGACAGAACTAGTGACTTTTGGGAATTAGGGGTAAAACAGACGAGTGGGACACAACTAGGGGCATAAATCTAATTATCCCTACAATTTACACGATCGCCCAAGATCAAAAGAGCACCAACCAAAACAGCGGTGTCCGCTTTGATGCAGCAACCGATAGGGGAAAGGACACATATTATGGTTACATAATGGACATATGGGAACTTGACTACGGACATGATTTTAAGGTCCCTTTGTTTAAGTGCAAATGGGTCAATCTGTCAGGAGGCGGGGTACAGGTAGACCCACAGTACAGAATGACAACAGTGGATCTGAACAATCTTGGGTACACTGACGAACCGTTCGTCCTAGCCAATGATGTGGCACAGGTTATCTATGTGAAGGACATGTCTACCAGACCGAGGAAAAGAAAAGATAAGAAAGCGAATACATCATACGATGAGCCAAAGCGCCACATAGTTCTTTCAGGAAAACGGGACATTGTGGGAGTGGAGGGCAAGACAGACATGTCTAAAGATTATGTAAAGTTTCATGAAATTCCTCCTTTCAAAGTCAAGGCCGACCCAAGCATCCCGATAAACGATGAAGATTATCCATGGTTACGGCGCAATAAGCAAATGACACAAGCGAAGAAAAAGTGAGGACTTTCTCCCGCAACTATTATGATGATACCATGCCAACTTTGTAACAGACGAGTATGATACCATTGTCCGTTTTGTACAAGAAGTGCATCTAGTTTTTGCCGTAACCCTCTCAACTTTCTTGCACATGCTATGTGGATGAAATGATGATACCATGCCAACTTTCAACCTTTTCAAAGTTCATTTGAAATGCTTTTCAATTTTAGGGTCTTATAGCTCAAAATAATTAGTAAATGCATGAAAAATAACAGGCCAAAAATTAAAAATTATGCCACCTACTGGGCCACCACCGCCTGAATACGATTAGAAACCCATCCATGGGCCAGGATTCAGGCCCGCAGAAGGCCCAGTAGGCCCACAGGCATGTACAGAGAGGTTAGGCCCGTAAGCCTGCTTTAGAGAGGAGCTCGACGGCTCAGGTGCACCGCACCTTATAAACAGGTGCGGCTCTCTCTCAGCTAGCGAGGTGGGACTAAACTCACCACCACGCCGCTGTGCAAGGCCATTGGTCCCGGTTGGTGGCACGAACCGGGACCAATTCCACCCTTTGGTCCCTGTTGGTGCCACGAACCGGTACTAATGAGGCTGTGGCCCCACGAGCACGTTTAGTACCGGTTCGTGGCATGAACCGGTACTAGAGTTTCTTACTAAGCAGTTTTTTGGTCCCACCTTGCTAGCTGAGAGGCACTAGGAGCGGTTTATAAGCCCTGAGTGCAGAGACGATGAAGAAGAGGCGCAATGCTCACGTTGCTTAGCTTCAAGCCTTGAGGAATAAGGTAGACTGCATAGAGCTATGTGCAGTGCAGTCTACACTATTCCGAAAGGCTTGAAGCAAATCAACGAGCATTGCGCCTCTTTTTTATTTTTAAAAACTTATTACAACTCCGGACTTCTTGTGTTCCGACAAAATAAAATAAACTTTAATAAAATTTATGAAAATAAAATTAACAAAGTATTTTCTGTTCAAAACATTATAAGAAACCTCTATTATTATTGAAACTAAAATCATATAAAATTGATGCAACTAAAATTATCGAAGTATTTTCTGTTCAAAATCATTAAAAGCAAAAAGAATTTTCATAAAGAACTTTTTTTGATAGAAACTTTAATAGCAAAAAGAATTATCATAAAGTAAAATAAATAAGTAATTAGAAACAAAATAAAATAAAATAAATAATTTTTTTGTTGTAAGTAGAAACAAAACAAAATAAATAAAGCAAAAAAGAAAACAAAAAAACTAAATACAGCAAAAAGAATTTTCATAAAGAACTTTTTTTGATAGAAACTTTAATAGTAAAAAGAATTATCATAAAGTAAAATAAATAAGTAATTAGAAACAAAATAAAATAAAATAAATAAGTTTTTTGTTGTAAGTAGAAACAAAACAAAAAAGCAAAAAAGAAAACAAAAAAACTAAATACAGCAAAAAGAATTTTCATAAAGAACTTTTTTTGATAGAAACTTTAATAGCAAAAAGAATTATCTAAAGTAAAATAAATAAGTAATTAGAAACAAAATAAAATAAAATAAATAAGTTTTTTGTTGTAAGTAGAAACAAAACAAAATAAATAAAGCAAAAAAGAAAACAAAAAAAAAACTAAAAACAGCAACAAAAATTGTTGGGGCGCTGTCCGCTGGGCCCTCCAACCCTCGGGTTTGCAAATACAGGCCCAGAAGGGCTAGAGGGCTCAACGGGCAGCGCGCCAAAGTTAGGCCCAGAAGCCTGCTATAGAGAGGAGTTCGACACAGCAGCCGCAGCGGGGCTTATAAACCACTCCGAGCCCCTCTCAACTAGCGAGGTGGGACTAAACTTTTGGCCGCGACGCGGGCAGCAAGAGGCCTTTGGTCCCGGTTGGTGCCACCAACCGGGACTAAAGGTGGTGCATTGGTCCCGGCTCATGGCACCAACCGGGACCAATGCCCCCTTTAGTCCCGGTTGATGCCACCAACCGGGACCAACGGCCGCCGCTTCCCGCCCTTTGCGCTGCTGAAAAGAGGGCTTTGGTCCCGGTTGGTGGCACCAACCGGGACTAAAGGGGGGCATTGGTCCCGGTTGGTGCCACGAACCGGGACTAAAGGCTTTGCTATATAAGCAAACACTTAGGAAATTTTTCAGAGTTCATCTGCAGTTTGCCCCGACGACGCCCGCCGCCCCGACGCCGCCCGCCGCCCCCGCCGTCGCCGTCGCCCGTGCCCGTCGTCGCCGTTGCCCGCGCCCTCGCCGTCAGCCGCGCCCCTGCCCCGACGCGCGCCGCCCCGGCCCGTCCCCGTCGTCGTCGTCGCCCTGCCCCGCCCTTCGCCGCCGTCGCCCCCTACCCCGAGCGCTTGCCCACTGCCTCGTCGCCATCCTCGCCACCGACCCCGCGGTCCTCCTCACCTTGGTTCGGTCGGCGCCCTTATTTCATATATATGCTTGTTTTTTCATATATATGATGATATGTTCATGTATGAGTATATGTATGCATATATGTTCTCTGTGTATATATATGTTCATGTATATATGCAAAAGATAGATTTTTAGAAAAGTTAGGATTTTTTCTGTTCATAGATTTTTTTGGTGATATTAATTATTGTAGAATATGCAAATGTTTGTATATTCATATGAACAATGCATTAGGCAAAACCTTTACTTTTTTCGAAATTTTCTATTTGAACATTTTTTATGAATGAGAGGAAAAAGGAAAATAAGAAGAGGAAGAAAAGAGAAGAAGAGGAGAAATAAATAAGAAGAGGAAAAAAGAAGAAAAAGAAGAGGAGAAGAAGAAAGGAATAGAAGAGAAGAAGAAAAAACTAGAAAAAATTCTATTTTTTTTTCTTCTCTCCTCTATTCCTTTCTTCTTCTCCTCTTTTTTTTCTTCGATCTTCTCCTCTATTCCTTTTCTTCTTCTCCTCTTTTTATTTCTTCTTCGTTTTCTTATGTTTTATCGGGTCTGTCGTCGTCGATATACCCCTCTCCCGATAACTTCAACACGAGGGGGGGTCGATATAACCCCTCCCCGATAATATTATTTTCCCATGTACGTATGTTGTCGTTGTCGATATAACCCCCTCCCGATAACTTCAACACGTGGGGGGGGGGCTCGATATACCCCCTCCCCGATAACATTATTTTCCCATGTATGTATGTCGTCGTTGTTGATATATATAACTCCCTCCCTGATAACTTTGACATGATGGACGGTCGATATTTATACCCCCTCTCGACCGTGATAACTTATACCACGGGAGCACCCCTCGGCCCTCTCGCTCGACCACAACTCTCGAGGACACCCAAACCCTAGAAAAAAACGATGTCGGTCTCCTACCCCCTCCCGCCGCGCCCCTACCCTTGAAGCGTTGCCGAGGCCACCCCAAACCCGGAATAAGCTAGGTCTACGTTTGCACTAATATATCCACCTGATGTCATGTTTGTGTAATAATTGCCATGTTGTAATATTTGCAGAAACAATGGAGCACGGACGAGGCGAGCAAGCAGAAGAGGTGTTGGGGGACATAATCTTAGCCGGAGGTGATATCTTGTCGTATCTTAACGACAATGATGGTCTGGAAGAACAGGGTGAAGAAGCAGGCTACGGTGATCGTAGAGTGGAGGAGGAAAGACATGATTATGATGGCTCCGGTGACCCAATGCTGGTGCAAGAAGGAGCCCGTGGTGACGGCTCCGGTGACCGAACAGAGTCCGGCCAGGTAAATATATTAGTTAAGCCTGTGCTGACTAGCTAATTGATGCATTCATTGTTTTAGTATATACACATATTAATTAACACTCGTCTTTCTTCTTTTTTCTAGCCCTCCGGATCGAGCACAACTGCGGTAAAGAGACGAGGCCCGAAGAGAAAGTTGCGCTCGGATGAAAGGTTTGAGATCACAACAATCGCGCGCGACGGCCAACCGATTGAACCCATCCGGACAAAGGATGCATTTGCTGCTCAGTGCGGGGTTCTAGTTAGGGACAAGATGCCGATCAGCATCCACCAATGGTATAAGCCTAAGAAGGAAGACCCTGAGGTGTCTTATGTCAATGATATGCAGAAAGATGATCTTTGGACTGAGCTGAAGGCAAATTTCGCCCTACCGCCAGAGGAGGATCCGGAGAAGCCAGTTAAAGAGAAATTAATCAAGTCTCATGCTCTTAAGAAGATGGCAAACCTATTCAGGAGGTGGAAGAATGAGCTGAAAACGTTTGTCGACAAAGAAGAGACACCAGAATTCATCGGCCGGTATGAGAAGATCAGAGATCACTGTCCCGCATTTGTGGCCCACAAGACATCAGAAAAGAGTAAGAAGATGTCAGCGACAAACAAGAAGAATGCTGCGAAGAAGAAGCTTCACCATCGCACGGGGTCAGGTGGCTACCTCAAAGCCCGACCTAAGTGGGCCAAGGCTGAGAATGATCTGCTTGAAAAAGGGATCAAACCACAGACAATGAACTGGACAGACCGTTGCCGGACTTGGTTCTTCGGGGCTGGCGGAACCTTGGAACCTGTATTAGGGAGGTGAGTTTGGACGAACGAGATTTTGAGAATACCAGTCAAGAAGATTCAGCAATATATCGATGCAGCGCACGAAGGGACGTTCGTTCCAGACGGAGAGAACGACGAGCTCACAATGGCCTCGGGAATCCTGAGCACCCTGGACGGACACGAGGCACGCCAGGCTCTGTTCCGTGGAAGGCTGGTTTTCCGGACGCGGGCGGTTACAAAAGCCAGGAGAGGAGGAAAAAAGTGGAGCAGATCCAAATTCAGAAGCTGCACGAAAGGGTTCAAGCGCTAGAGGAACAAGACGGCAATCGACATGCCGAAACTGCCCCCGAAGCTACACCGCCATCTCAGTGGAGAAGCCGCGTCGCTTCCACCGAGCTGCTTCAGCTAGAGCATGCGGCTCCTGCTAGCTACCCCGTGGATGCTGTCACAGAGTCTCAACATTGCCACCTTATGGCAGAATGGCAGAACTTCAAAGTCAAGGCGGCTGTTGGCTCTGTTTTACCTCCTGAACCCGGCGCAACCTACCATTGCCGGCCGATTCCAGAAGGATATGCTAGGGTGATGGTGGATGAAATAACGGAGGGATTTGAGGAGCTCCAGCTTGACCACCCTACCGGTGAAGGGGAGACCCGGCTGGGTTCTGCTCTGAAGACTCCATGCCTATGGCGGAAGGAGCTCATCAAGCTTCCGAACTGGACGGCTCCGGCGAGTAAGGGCACTCCGCCTCCTCCTCCGGCGAGTGATCAGGGCACTCAGCCTCCTTCTCCGGCGCGTGGCGGCACTCCGCCTCCTCCTCCGGCGAGTGATCAGGGCACTCAGCCTCCTTCTCCGGCGCGTGGCGGCACTCCGCCTCCTTCTTCGCCTGCGCCGGCGCGCCAGAGCTACCAGCCTCCTCCTTCTCTGCCTCGTCAGCAAGGGCGGAAGAGACCCGCCGCCGCTGCGGCTGCTCCGGCGCGTCGTAGTCCTTCTCCTCCGCCTCGTAAGCAAGGAAAGAAGACAGCCGCAGCCGCTCCGTCTGCTCTGCCGGCGTCTAGCAGTACAGCTGCCAGAGGCGGGAGGCAATACAGATTCGGTCCTTCTCTGAAGACTCCATAGAAGTTACCATACGAGAGGACCGAGGAGGAAACCAGGAAGATCGTGCGAGCCGAAGTGACAAACTTCTTTGAAGGGGTGAAAGCAAAGAAACATCCACCTCCGGAGGAGAAGGTAGATCCGGTGAAAGAAAAGCGCACTCTGGCTGCCCTGACAAAACCACCAAAGTCTCCGCCGAGAGGAAACTATGAGCGCATTCTAAAGACATATGCCGAAGCGGAGCGGTCGGGAAGTACTGTCAGTGATCAAAGGTTAAAAGAACGACGAGCTGGGAAAAAAATTGCCCAGCTCGGCGAACAAGCGAACCAATCGTGCCCCCCGCTCAAGGTGTCAAAAGACATCGTCGCTAATGATCCGAGGATGGTGCCCGGTTATAGCAATCTTGGAGATTACCTGCCCGACGATGTACATTATGAAATCATGGAGGTGGACGAACACAAATACCATTACGGGAAGCCTCTCGTCAAAGATGAAAGATCTCTAACAACGATGATGCGAAGATTACATGATTGGTACATGAAAACCTGCAGAGAGTCTGATGGGACGAGTACTTTGACGCTGAGAGTTAAACCGGAGCATGAATTGAATTGCTGAATGTTCCATTTGAGGATTTCTTCCAGTTTTACAATCAAAAGGCCCTCGATAAAACAACGATCACTTGCTACTGTCTGTAAGTAGTACTACTTCTGTCATTAAGTCTCTCTATATAGGTCAACTCTTTCATTGCATATATTTATAATTATCCTCACTATATTATGCACATTGAAGATCGCCGAATTGAAGAAAAGACAAATCGGTGATATTGGGTTCATTAACACAAATGTCATAGATGCATATACGGTTGAAAAACATCCCAAAGAAGCCAAGGCCAACTTGCTACAATCGTTGGTATTAAATCAAAATAAAGATATAATACTCTTTCCTTACAACTTCAAGTGAGTGTTACTGTCTTGTGCATATTCGGTTTCCCTTATTAGTCCAGATTATGGTAATGTAATTGATGACTTATGCATGCATGCGCAGCTTCCACTATATTCTCCTAGAGATTAAGCTTGAGCAGGGAGTAGTAATCGTCTTAGACTCGAGACGAAAAGATCCCCAGGACTATGCGAACATGACTCAAATGCTCGAGAAGTAAGTTAAATCGATCATTATCCACCATATCAGCAACTTTGTTCATTTCCTGATATCAAGTAATCACTACTAGGAAAAGGGCTATAGATGGAATGGCCACTAATGGCGCACTGTACATGTGGTGCGCCATTACTAAATACTAATGGCGCACCATGTGTCGGTGCGCCATTAGTGTGAAAATACTAATGGCGCACCACATCCACGGTGCGCCATTAGTAAAAATTTTTTTTAATTTTTTCAAAACTACTAATGGCGCACCGTGGGATGGTGCGCCATTAGTAGTTCAACTAGTAATGGCGCACCACCCCACGGTGCGCCATTAGTAATTATGTTTCAAATTTTTTTATTTTTATTTTTTAAACTACTAATGGCGCACCTGTGAGTGGTGCGCCATTAGTAGTTCAACTAGTAATGGCGCACCGTGCGAGTGGTGCGCCATTAGTAGTTGAACTACTAATGGCGCACCACCCCCACGGTGCGCCATTAGTAACTTGGCCCATTCCACCGAATGCACCCCCCCTGGACCGCCTTTTCAGTTTTTAAAAAAATAAAAGAAAATGATGGAAATGTCAAAAAAATAAAATAAAATAAGTTTCCCATGTGATATGTGGTCTAGTTGTTGGGAAAATTAACAAATATGAATTTCGACTTTATTTGCAAAATCTCTCTGGAATTTCTTAAAATGGGCATAACTTTTGCATACGAACTCAGATGAAAAAGTTTTTTATATGAAAAATCATCTACTCGAAAAGTGACATCCGAATTTAATGGGGTAACCCCGTTAAACATTTTCAAAATCCTCAAAAACCTAACAGAAAAAAAGATACGGGGCTTTTAAGATCTGGAGAGGCAAAAAAATTCAAAAAAAAATCAAAGTTACTAATGGCGCACCTGCCCATGGTGCGCCATTACTATCTTCCCGCCTTCAAAATTCAAAATAAATTAAAAAAATAAAAAAAAGTTACTAATGGCGCACCTGCCCATGGTGCGCCATTAGTATCTTCCCGCCTTCAAAATTCAAAATAAATCAAAAAAATAAAAAAAAAAGTTACTAATGGCGCACCTGCCCATGGTGCGCCATTAGTATCTTCCCGCCTTCAAAATTCAAAATAAATCAAAAAAAATAGTAATGGCGCACCTGCCCACGGTGCGCCATTACTATGTCGTATATATGGCTGGGCGTGTCCTCTCCTCCTTACCTCTTCATTCTTCTCCTCCACTCCACCTCTCCTCCACTTCATCTCCTTCTCCCTCCTCTGAGCTCCTCCTCCCTCCTCTCCGGTGAGCTCCTCCTCCCTCCTCTTCGGTGAGCTCTTCCTCCCTCCTCTCCGGTGAGCTCCTACTCCCTCCTCTCCGGTGAGCTCCTCCTCCCTCCTCTTCGGTGAGCTCCTCCTCCCTCCTCTTCGGTGAGCTCCCCTTATGGTTTCTCCTTCCTCCTCTCCGATGCTCCGGTGAACTCCTCTCCGGCGACCTCCTCATCCTCTCCGGCGATGTAGGCGAGCACCTCTCCGGCGACCTCCTCCTCCTCCTCTCCGGCGAACTCCTCTCCGGCAAAAGAACACGGCAAAAGAACGTACAAGATCCAAAAACAGGAACAAATTTTGAAATAATATCGTGCAAAAAAATGAGCCAAAAACGAGCAAAAAATGGGCAAAAAAATCACGATCCAGATCCAAATTCAAAAATAGCAAAGGATACTAATGGCGCATCACTAAACAGTGCGCCATTAGTATGCCGAAGTTACTAATGGCGCATCCTATTGTTGTGCGCCATTAGTTTGCCAAAGCACCTGGGTATAGATGGCCCCCTGGGAGGCATACTAATGGCGCACTGTTGTATATACTAATGGCGCATCTGGGGTGCGCCATTAGTATACCAGATACTAATGGCGCACCAGTGGTGCGCCACTAGTAAAATATACTAATGGCGTGGCACTAATGGCGTGGCACTAATGGCGCACCACTAATGCGCCATTAATGGCCAAATTAGGTGCGCCATTAGTAGGCCTTTTTCTAGTAGTGAATTGTTTTCTTTGTCTGGCAGGGTTTGGAGAAAATTCACCACAAAAGCTCCGGAACTGCCGAAGAAGCTGCAATTTAAACACCCGTAAGTAAGTACTATAGTAGCATGTTCCGCGCATCTCCTAGTGATTCAAGCGCTAGTTTCATCAATACCATTTAGCATGCTTGCTTATCAGTTTGATTGACCTCTATTTCTTGTAAAATGGTTGTGGCAGGAACCCGAGAATAATTACTGTGGATACTACGTTTGCGAGTCCATCCGATACACGACCTGTGAGCGGGGCTACACTGAAGAACAATATGAAGTGCGTAAGCAATAATATTCACAATTTTATTTTATTACCATCATTTGTGTTGAGTTTCATTTATTCATATATATATGTATTGACCCCCTTCTTCAAATTAGATGTTTCGGAAGCGGGATGAACTCCTAACACCAGATCGCATGCGAGGAATTCAAGAGGAATTGGCGGCATTCTTCCTTGACCACGTGATTGCTGAAAACGGAGAATACTATGTGGACCCTGTGTTCTTACAATTTAATTAGGAGATTGTATTGTAAGAGATAATTATTGTATATATGTAGCCGGTAGTGTTGGATAGATATACGAGAACTTGTTGTTCGACCAATCTCTCGGAGAAGGAGAGGTGGTCGATATCACTTCTCTCTGTATGCATATGTTCATGACGATCTTCTGTTTCCTTCATTTGATTACTAGCTAGCGTGTCTAGTCCTCTCCATACGTATATAGTACGTAGCATCGACCAAGCACGGAGATAAGAGAGGACACTTCTCTCTATTAATTAGTTAGCTAACACAATATATGAAACACCTAAATTAACCCCCCCCCCCAACCCCCCCCCTTTCAAAAAAAACAAAACCCCAGCCCCTAAAGCCTATTGGTCCCGGTTGGTAACACCAACCGGGACAAAAGGCCCTACCTATTAGTCCCGGTTGTTGGCACCAACCGGGACCAAAGGCCCCCCCTGCCTGGGCTGGCAGCAGCGGCCACGTGGAGGACCTTCTGTCCTGGTTCATGTAAGAACCGGAACTAAAGGGTTAGGGCTTTAGTAACGACCCTTTAGTCCCGGTTCGAAAACCGGGACAAAAGGCCCTTACAAACCGGGGTAAAAGCCCCTTTTCCTATTAGTGGTAGATGAAGAACTCCCGGAGGCGGCGTGGGTCGGGGCCGGCGAGGTCGACGCGGAAGAGGACGAGGTCCTCCGACGACCAGAGGATCTCCGGCCTCTTGCTGAAGGGGTTGTCCTGGAGGTCGGGGCAGCTGACGTGGAAGTAGGAGAGCGACGGCAGGTCGGCGGCCGAGACGGTCACCTTGATGGTCCTCGTTGCTTCCGTGAAGGTGTACGCGGTGGTGCTGTTGTCGTCGGCCAGTTCGCTGTGCCCATACGTGGAGAGGAGGACGTGGTCGGGACGGCCGTCGGAGCTGGAGCCGGTGCCGGCGTGGCTGCGGTTCATCGTGGCTTCTGGGGTGTCGTGATCTATGGTTTCTGGTAAGTGTAAATTAATTGATCGAGAATGAACTATTAATTTCGTTGCCTGAAGATCGGGGTATTTTATACCCTCGTGCTGTACAAGGCGGTAACTACAAATGGCGGTGGACACACCCAACCGCTAGCTAATGACGGTTGGCAAATTAACATCGTGGTTTTGGGGTGTTGCGATTCAGGTATTAAAGCATGCATGGCCTCGTGCAGCAAGAGCAGTCTGTATATGAGATTGGATTTTTTTCTCCCGCGCATAGATCACTTTGGATGGGCACATGCATGCAACTTTTTTTTTTCTTTTGACGTTCAATTTTCAGTCTTCTATATATTCTGAACGATAGTCCAATTTAATTTTCATTTCCAAATTTGTGTTGCTTGTGATGAAGGCTTTCAAATAGAATCAATTTTGAATATATTTTGACGGGTTTTTTAATCATTAAGTTTCAACTGTTGAAACTTGATACAGGCGAACGGAAAAATCGCAACTCTTCCACTGCCTGCTGTTGGTGCAGGTGGTCTCGCCCCGGCTGCAGCTCCTGGTGCGTCGTCCTGGTCCGCCCCAATTGGATCTGGGGGAGATCGTGGCGCTGGTCGCCTGGCCCTTGTGGCCATGGCCTGGCGCAGGCCGGAGCGCCGCAGTTGTCTTCTTTGCCGCTGTTAGGCGTGGTGGCATACTGGTTTGCTGGTTTAAGGGACGCAGTTCTATGGTTCATCTTGCTCCAAGATGGTGTTCTGCTAGATGCAGGCCAAATTTGATCTTGCCGTTCACGAGTTTCGGAATGCTCCGTTGGAGATTTTTATTGGGTGCTTGACGCCTGTAGATTCCTGGATCAGATGGGATTCCGTCATGTGCGCCCTTATTTCAGTTGGAGTGGCTTCAGAAGGGTGTGACGTGAAGTTTTGTTGTCTGTTGACATTTTGAGACATGTTGTTGTATTTCGATTTTCATGATGAAGACAGTGACGGAGAATGCCATGGTGGCTGAGCTCTGAGGCCTAGTAATGGCGGATCGAGTCTTCGAGGCGATGATTACTTTGCTTGGGGATTCCTGACTAGTAGCAGCGGTATCGACAAAATGGGGGGCGGCAACACAAGCGGAGTACGGAGTCTTAGCTTTCAGGGTGAAAACCATGGTCTTCCATAATTGGTTGTCCCTGAGAATATCCTTGTTGGAGGCATTGTTTTGAGAGCGCGTATTTTCTCCAGGGTGAAAACCTAAAATCTATCATCGGGCGACGATGGCGCGTGTGCATTGTTTCTTTCTTGAAGGCATCACTTTTGGAGAATATGGACTTTGGATGTTGCCTTGGTGGTGGTTCGTGTTGCAGGCTTGCAACTACAAGTAATTGATCATTGTAGCGGGATCTTTTATGTTTCTTCTTCTTCTTTTGTCTTTTGACTGTGTGCATCCGTAATGTCTTTATGACATTTCGTTATTGCAGAGGTTGGGTGTAATTGATATCTCCGCGATATAAATATATTCCCTTGTCAATTTTTTTTATAATACAATATATATTTTATTCTCAAATTTCGCGGGGGGGGGGGGGGGGGGGGGGGGAGTATTTGTGTTGCGTACTTATGGCGATCTGGGTCAATGGTGACTCTGCTAGAGTTCCTCTAAGGTTTTCATCACACATGAGCACTATCCAACCTAGAAAAGGAATAGGTGTGATGTCAATTTCATGGCTGGAAACGAACTAGACACATAAGCACTGGTTGTACCATCAAAGTTGTATAGCTAAAAAAGGAACACCAAAGTGATCAATAACCAGCAAAGCTCAACGACCAGGAGACACTGGAATCTCTTTGGTTTTTTTTTAAATGAGAATGGAAACATTTTGGTAGAGCATAATGCAATTTATAGCTGTTCTAGATGAAATTATGGGCCTTGAGCTTCAATCGACAAAGTGTGGTTCAGAAAAAAGTTTGCAAACTGCACAATGTAAACGACGATTTATGACATAATTTTTGCACAAGTTAGTTCACTAAAACCACTATAAATATGACATTAATATTAAAGCTAAATGGTTTTCAACAACTTTTTAATCACTTGGAAACATAGATGTGAAACTAAGTCTCAAGGTGAAATGATGATCGTGTTACCTCATACTGTCGGAGAGATAAAATTGACCATATACTGTTCTTCTGAAACTATTCTCCCATGCTCAATGATTGTGACCCAGCCCAAATCACTTCATAATCTGGGCCCTGACAACAGTGAAGGAGTGTTCGTTGTTTTTCTAAGTTTCCAACTAAGTGAAATATGACCAAAAATATAGAATATTGCAACATATGGGATGCTCCTACACCATAGGAAAGCTATACTTTTAAACGCAAGCATGGCATAGATGAACAACAAGAACGCACAAAATGCATTAGGAAATAGTATTACACCACCGGATAATTACGATAGTTTTAAACCATATAACTCACTCAAATCTAACTTAAATTATCAGTTGCTTCAGATGAATGAAGAGGATTGCATTTCATTTTAAGATTTGGACGACCAAGGATTGCATGAGCTACTATATACGGTGGCGTGTCGGACTCGGACAGGATGACTCAACAATATCGTTTTCTCTGTTGCATTGTCGAATCCCTCAACGTCCTCTTTGGCTGGGAGCTGTCAATACTTGTGTATTCCGGGGACGACCGACGACGTTTGCCATGAGAACCAGTATTTTCCACAACAAGAGAACCACCTCCATCTGATTCGCTCTTGAGATATTTCTTTAGCGCGCAGGATAAATAGGTTAGATTGAAAGTCATGGGTGTCTCGTCATAGTACGGCGTCAATCCTCTCACAGCTTTCTTCCTCATGTCAACAGTGATGATCCATGCACGATGATCGCGGTAGCTGTCCCTCTTGGAGAGGAAGCAAACGACACCCTTGCCACACAGGATTGGACAAAATACCAGCATGTGCCTTAGAGGCAATTTTCTAGGTCCAGATGATGATGATGGCTTCCGGCCGTTGGGTGGAAATGGCTCGGTTCTAGCAGGATGACGAGGCAAGGAGACGGTTCCAAGTTCATCGACATGGAGCACACACCCCTTGCGCCAGTAGTCCCACGGGATCTCCCTATACCATGTGACTAGCCTCCAGCCAACCCATCTGCGTTCCCCCGCCTCCTCTGACGGATCAATGTCGGAGTCATGGAGCACATCGCCGTCAGGGGTTCTCGATACGAAACGGTATAAATCTTCCATCTCGACGCATGTGATCGTCAGACCATCGGTGCAGGCGACGTCGCGTATCAACCGTACCCACGACGCCCGTTCCGACATCCCATTGTTGTAGCCTTTCCGGTTGCCGGGCAGCGGGTTCGGCAACGGAATGAAGCGTGTCGTCACCGGCTCCTCGAGCATGTTGCAGAGCAGGATCCCCTTCCAGAGATCGACGTAGCCCAACGCTCCTCCACGTACCACGATCACATTCTCGAGGCAAAACCCCGGGCGGTTGGTGAAGATCCAGGAAGCGCCGCTTGGACCTGAAGACGTGGAGGTAGCACCGCGCCGACAGCCAGTCCCAGTAGAAGGCGGCCAGGACGAAGTTCCCGCCGTCGCCGTCGGGGAGGACGGCGAGTTGGGATGGATCTACCTTCTCCCCACTGAAAAAAATAGCGCGCTGCGTTGTGAGAATTGCCTCGCTAAATATATCAGTGTACAACATCTCGCTAATAGCACGCTATAGCGCGATATAGCACGCTAATAGCATATTTTAAGGTCGCCGCTATTTTGCTGTAGCACGCTATTTTTTTCATTTCTCCCTCATGAAATACTCTCCAGAGCCGGGTAGCAGATCGAGCGACGGCTCGCGCCCGGCCCTGTAGATGAAGTACTCCATTGGGGTGGGATGGGCGAGGAAGACCGTGAAGAGGACGAGGTCCTCCGACGACCAGAGGATCTCCGGCCTCTGTCTGAAGGGCCTGTCTTGGAGGTCGGGGCAGCTGACGTGGAAGTAGGAGATCGACGGCAGGTCGGCGATCGAGAGGGTCACCTTGATGGTCTTCGTTGCCTCCGTGAAGGTGTACGCAGTGGTGCTGTTGTCGTCGGCCGGTTCGCTGTGCCCGTGCGTGAAGAGGAGGACGTGGTCATGACGGCCGACGGAACTGGAGCCGGCGCGGCGGTGGCGGTTCATCGTGGATTTAGGGGTGCTGCCATCTAGGGATTCTATTACGTGTAAACTGATTTTATACCCTCGATTGGTATAAGGCAGTAATTACAAACGGCGGTTCTGTCAATAGAAAAACATACTGTCAAGAAAAAAAAATAACTGCTTGCTAGTACCAAAGATGGAGTTGCCATAGACAAAAGAAAAGCATTGGAATGTAAACAATCGCAGCCTCTTCAAAGATGATGAACTCACCTTTATAAACATAGTAAAACACTGACTTAAGCATTCTCTCACAACGACTTCGCTGTATCACTAGAAGAAAACTCGGGGCTGTTAACCCTCTTTCCATCAGTATGCTGACTCCTTGAAACAGAAAGCATATTTTGTTCTATTAAATCATGGAACAAAATCAACTCTCAATTTATAAAGAGTGGATGGTATATAAAATGTTTACCAGCTAACACCAAATTAATGAAAAATGTAGTAGACTCCACACACAGACTTTTCAACCCAGGCTGCATTCACCCTAGTGCATGATATCAAGAGGTAGATAATGGTATATACAGAACTGATCAACAACACAAATATGTCAGTTCCCACTATAAGAATGCTACCTTCAAATTACGAGGGAGGCCCCAACCCTAGCGCCGCCGGCCCCCTTTCCCCTCCCTCCAGATCTCGCCGCCACCAGAGATAGCCGCCGGCAAGCCCATGTGGCATCGAGGAAGGTGGCGGCGGGGCTGGCTGCTCCTCGCGCGGAGAGCTTGGTGTGCCGGGGTGGCGGCCCCGGTCAAGGTGGGCGGCGCCTTCCCTGACGGAGGGTGGCTGCGGGTGTGTGGCTGGTCTTCCTCAGCTTGCGTGGGCGGCGAGGACCCGGTGGTGGGATCACATGGCGGCCATGATTCCGTCGGCCGGCCGCTAGATCTGGATCAACCTACGCCAGCTTCATCTCCTTCACCTTATCCCGCTCGATCTAGGCTTCGGTGTGGCCTTGCTCGCCGGATCCGGGTGGTGGGCGGTGTTTGGATGGTGGGGCTCTTGGGATCGGGGGAAACCCTTGGCTGGCGACGGCGGCCACAACGATGACGACGCCGCGGCGCCGATCCACTCCTTGGAGTCTTCGTTGAGATCCCGGCAGGGATGGCGGCGGCCCGTGCACGAGAGATGGAGGTCTTCGATCAGATCTGGGTGAAAACCTGCTATTGGCTATTGCCAAGGCCGGCGATGGCGACGCTATCTGCGTCGTTCCCTTCCTGAAGGCATCGCCGTGGAGAAGTTCAAGGCCACTCTCTGCTACCTCCGGGGGAAACCATAGATCAGTAGATCGGATGACGGCGGCTCTCTGGTGTCGTTTCCCCCTTGGGGGCGTCATTCTTGGATGTGCACACGGGCTCGAGGGACCGGAGGACGGCGTCTTTGGTGGAGCGGTGCTTCATCTTCCACATTGATGGTGGCGGTTCTTAGCGGCGTGGCGCTGTGGAGTCTCGGCGTCTGATGCGAGGAGATGGACTCGCGCAGGAGGAGGAAGCTGTCTGGCGTCATGGTGGGTTGATGGCAGAGAGGCCTGGCAAGGTTGGTGCATCGGTTATGCTCTGAGGATGGACCGAGGGAAGATGGAGGTGACGGCCCTTGCAGCGTGCGGTGCTCACTGGGAGTGTGCCAAACCGATGGGACCCAATCCACGTAGTGGCTTGGATGGGACACCCGGCTTTAGATGTTAGGCTTTGGTGCGATGTCTGTTTGGTATTAGGCCCGGACGTTCGGCACGCCTTCATCATGAGGATAGGAGTAGCAATGGTGTTGCTAAGATGGTGGCTTCCGGCTTGTTGATGTATCACCTTGTATGGTCTTTGTGAATAATTAATAATATGGCTGCATGCATCGTCCAGATGCAGAGGCCGGGGGTACATCCCCATTTTCTTAAAAAACCTTCAAACTACGAGTAAATTGCAAAAAAAAACACCACATTTGGGGCATTATTTGCAGAAAACCACGAGGTCACTAATCATTTGCAAAAAACACCTTGCATCCAGTAAACTTTTTGCAGTATGCACTGATTGGGCGATTTGCTGCGTTTGAGCGCGTTTCCGACAGCTGGGGCCCGATTTCACCCTACGTGGCATAACGGCCGGGCAGACAGCACCATCTAGTGGAGACGACGCGGTCGGCTCGCGTCGGATAGACCGACCGCGCCACGCCACTCCACACGTCTCGCTTGCTCCTCTGTTTCTCTCTAGCTCTCGCAACCTCCCTCGGCCTCCTCTCCTCTCCGCTCGACGTCGGCCGCCATGGTGTCTTGGAGCGACGGCGAGAGCAGTGAGGACTCCGACATGCAGTTCATCTCTTCCTATGGCTCCCCTATTAAGGTCAGTTGGTTCGACCAAGACTGGGTTTAGGGTTTCGATTTGTGCATTTGGGATTTAGGTTTGTGTAGCTTCAACTCAATTTGAACCAGTTTTTTTGGGTTGCCGAGATCCCAGCTACAAATCGATGACCTGTTGTACACTGGTGCTGCTGACGATTTGAGGGTGATGTGCGAGCATGGCAAGCCAGGGCAGAAATGTGTTGCATTCGAGGAGATAAGCATTAGAAGTAAGTTCGCAAATTAGTTCCAAATTATCAGTTTACCTCCCCTGTGATGTATAGCAATTCTGTTATAGGGTTTACTGTACATTGTTCATAGGGACTGTTCATTGTTCAAACTTCAAACATGTTGTAACAGGTTACAGATTCAGTTAAGTTAAAGTTACAGTTAAGGTGCAGAATCATGCAGATTCAGTTAGATCAAGTCATCTGACCAAACTA
Source organism: Aegilops tauschii subsp. strangulata (assembly GCF_002575655.3). Lineage (NCBI taxonomy): Eukaryota > Viridiplantae > Streptophyta > Magnoliopsida > Poales > Poaceae > Aegilops > Aegilops tauschii. The sequence goes on along the minus strand of NC_053041.3, from coordinate 551,781,748 downwards.
AACAACAATTATTGTGATTTTTATTTTATTTTCTTTAGGGGTATTTTGGGATGTTGGGTGGGTGTAAATGCACACACATAAGTACTATATAATAGGTGTCTAAATTATACTAGAGTGCAAAATTATTACTACTATATGTTTATTGTTTGCATATTACAAGAAGTGCAATTTCAATGCAAAGTTGTGTGCACTTTTTTTTACCATTCTTTTCATTGTTCTTAGATGGTAATATCAATGTCACTAATTCATTCTTTCTTATGAAGCTTCATTTTTTTTAGTTTTTATTTCATTTTCTTTCTTCTTTAAGGGTAATACTAATCCCACTAATCCATTCCTTCTTAGAAAACTTATTTTTTCGAAAAATCCACTAATATATCCTGTTTTCAAATTTAAAACATAATTTATGTGTAAATTGTGTGCAAACTCTATCATTATTTGCTTCATTCCTTATTACTCCCTCAGTTTCTAAATATAGGTCTTTTTAGAGATTCCAATGCGGACTACATACGGAGCAAAATGGGTGAATCTACACTCTAAAATATGTCTATATACATCCATATGTAGTCCTATTGAAATCTTTAAAAATACTTATACTTAGGAACGGAGGGAGTAGAAAACTTCTTTTGCCCAAATTTTGCTATTGTATGCTTATTTTGTATATTACAAAAACACAATTTATGTGTAAATTTTGTCATTATCTGTTTTAGTTTTCATTTTCTTTCTCTTAAAAGATAATACCAATGCCACTAATTTATTTTTTTCCTTAGAGAACATCAATTTTTATTTTCATATGTGTAAGTATACGCGCAAGTACTATACAATATGCATGTAAATTATAGTAGAGTGCGGAAATTACACAATTACTATATGCTTAGTCTTTGCATATTCAAAAGGAAAAAATGCAAATTTAGTGCAAAGTTACCCCACCGAAGTACGATAGATTTTAAACCACATAACTATAACTCACATCCAACTTAAACAATGAATGTTTCATATGAATGCATAGGATTGCTATATGGTGGCGCTTCTATGGCGGACGGGATGACTCAATCATATTGTTTCCTCTGTTCCAATCTCGAACCTCTCAAAGTTAGTGTCTTCCAGAAACGAACAATGATGTTTGCCATGAGAACGAGTATCTTCCGTGAGTGAACCACCTCTGTCAGCGACGCACGGGTGCAGGATACTGAAGATCACCACCAAGCGGCAACAGAGTCAGATACTGTTCACCATCCGACAAGCGAGGAAGCAACGGCATGGAACCAGGCCTCGAGCGGGCCTGCGGCGCGGCCCACTCGAGTCAAGATGAAGCCCATGTGGAACGGCGGCCCTGAGTGGGTTCGGAAGATAAATAGCACTGTATAACGTTCGAATTGGTCGGCTTTGGACTGGACGGCGGCTGCGGACGATTGTAATGGACTTGTAGCTGTGAGGGAGGTTGGGAGGAAATACACGCTACCGAAATTCCCCATTCCACCATGAACCCTAGCTGCTAGCTGTAGATCGATTCTGACCCTTACACTTGGTATCAGAGCATATAAGTTGGACCTTCCTGCAACCAGCCGCTTGCATCCTGTGTTTCATGTTTCACAACTGAAGAAGTTCCTACCCCGCGATGCTGTTGTCAATCAGTCACTGCCTACACCCCAAGCTGCACTTCGAATTCCGGTCCAAGTGTTGCAACGTAAAGTGTGTCAGGTCGGTCGCCGAAATATCGTCCGAGGACTGGTTCAGTGGTCTGATTCTTCGCTAGCTAATGCTACGTGGGAAGATTTGGAGTTTCTCAAGCAACAATTTCCCCGTGCCCCGGCTTGGGGACAAGCCGGCTCTCAAGGAGGGAGGATTGTCAGCAACGCACGGGTGCAGGATACTGAAGATCACCACCAAGCGGCAACAGAGTCAGATACTGTTCACCATCCGACAAGCAAGGAAGCAACGGTAGGGAACCAGGCCTCGAGCGGGCCTGCGGCGCGGCCCACTCGAGTCAAGATGAAGCCCATGTGGAACGACGGCCCTGAGTGGGTTCGGTAGATAAATAGCACTGTATAACGTTCGAATTGGTCGGCTTTGGACTGGACGGCGGCTGCGGCCGATTGTAATGAACTTGTAGCCGTGAGGGAGGTTGGGAGGAAATACACGCTACCGAAATTCCCCATTCCACCATGAACCCTAGCTACTAGCTGTAGATCGATTCCGACCCTTACAACCTCCATCTGACTCACTCCTAAGATATTTCTTCAGTGCACAGGATATTTCTTCGGCGCAAGAGATGGCGGCGGCGGCAGCAGCTAGGGGCTGCGGCGGCGGCGGCTAGGAGCGGAAGCTAGGGTTGGATCGGAAAAGAAACTGATACCATATTGAAGGCAATGCAACTCTCGATGTATTGATCGGGTGCACGGTGCACGTATATATAGGTACAAGGGCAGCCCTCAGCCTCATCTATACAAGGAAACTAGAGGCGGGGCCGGTAGGAGATTATCCTAACAGATTCATGCACAAATATGTTCAACAACTAGATCATATCGTTTCCTCTGTTCCATCGTTCAACCCCTCAACGTCCTCTTCAGGAAACGAACGACGGTGTTTGCCATCGTTTAACCCGTCAACGTCCTCTTCGGGAAGCGAACGACGGCGTTTGCCATGAGAACGAGTATCTTCGGTAAGAGAACCACCTCCATCTGATTCACTCCTAATATATTTCTTGAGTGCACAGAATATATAGGAAGCTGGATGCTCGTCATAAAATGGCAGCATCTCTCTCACTTCTTTCTTCCTCATGTCAACAGCGACAATCCAGGAATCATGTTCGTAGTCGTCCTTCTTGGAGAAGAGGCAAACGACGTCCTCGCCACACAGGATGGGACATGATGTTTCTAGGTGGCTTAGAGGCAATGTTTCATCTTGAGAAGATGGTTGCAGGTGCTTGGGTGGCAATGGCTTGGTTCTAGCTGCAGGATGCGGTGCCAAGGAGACGATTCCAAGCTCATCGACATGGAGCACACACCCCTTGCGCCAGTAGTCCCAGGATACCTCCCTGTACCATGTCACAAGCCTCCAACCGGCCCATATGTCTGTCTCCTCGGTCGGATCAGTGTTGCAATCATGGAGCACATCGGGGGTTCTGGTTCTGGAAGAGTATAAATCTTCCATCTCGACGCATGTGATGGTCAAGCCGTCGGCGCAGGCGACATCGCGTATCCGCGTTGCGCACCGCTCGTCGTAGTCCTCTTGGTTGTCGGGCAGCGGGTTCGGCATCGGGATGAAGCGCGCCGCCACCGGCTCCTCGAGCACGTTGCAGATCAGGACACCCTTCCAGAGATCGACGTAGCCCGCCGCCCCAAGCAAGGCGATCACGTTGTCCGGGGTGACCCCCCGACGACGAAGGTGCGTGTTATTCCAAGTCCAAGAAGGAAGGTCTGGGGCGAGGTGCTCTTTGGTCCAGGCGCGCCTCTTGGACCTGAAGACATGTAGCTTGTACTCCGCCAATTCTCAATGGAAGACCGCCAGGACAAAGCCCCCGGCGTCGCCGTCGCCGTCGGGGACGACGCCGACTTGGTATGGACTGATAAGCTCCCTGCAGAAATAATCGCCGACGCCGTGGAGCAGATCGAGCGACTGTTGGCGCCCAGGCGTGTAGAGGAAGAACTCGACTGTGCCGGGAGGGGCGCGGAAGACTCGGAAGAGCACGAGGCCCTTCGACGACCAGAGGATCTCCGGACTCTCGGCGAAGGGGCGGCCCTGGAGGTCGGGGCAGCTGACGTGGAGGTAGGAGGGCGACGGCGGGTCAGCGATCGAGAGCGTCGCCTTGATGGTCTTGGTGGCCTCCGTGAAGGTGTACGCGGTGGTGCTGTTGTCCTCGGCCAGTTTGTCGAGCACGTACTTGTAGAGCAGGACGTGGTCAGGGCGGCCGACGGAGCTGGAGCCGGAGCCGGCGCGGCGGCGCCTCATCATGGCTTCTCGGGTGTCGCGATCTATGCGTTCTGTTATTAAGTGAAAATTGATCGAGGACAGACTACTGATTTCATGGCTTGAGGTTGGGGGTATTATACCCTCTGTACAAGGCGGTGGACACTCATAACCTGCCTAATGACGGTTCCTGATGACGGTGGGCTAGTTAACATTATGTGGGCCCATGTGTCAGACAAACACTACATGGGAGACTCGATGAGAGTAGGATTGGGTGTGCCGGCCCGAGCTGATTCTGAAAATGGACTTAACTTGGATTCAACATTTGATCAAGAAGAAGGCAGAGGGAGTATGGCGGACGTAATCGTCAGGGACCGCCGACGTAAATTTACAGGGGTGACATGTACAGACTTGCCCTCCGGTGACGGTACCTGCTGGCACATCTGTCGTGGTTCGTCCCCGTATAAAGATTGGTACCGGAATTTGCTGTATAAGAGTATCTACAGCCACTACCGGACTCGCCACCTACGTCGGCTTAGATCTATGCCGACGCGGCCGTCGGCATACCCCCGTCGGCATAGATCACGTCAGAGTAGTCTTGTTAGACCGTCGGCATAGTTTAGCCGTCGGCAGTGATTCTCACCTGACGGCAACGGACGGCGCCGTCAAAAGCGCTGACGAATCATGGGCCGCCGCGTGGCAGAGGTACGCCGATGGCCAAGCCGTCGGCATACCTCTGCCACGTGGCGGCCTCTGGTGACTCCTGGCAGCAGGGATATGCCGTCGGCATATCCCTGCCGCATGGCGGCCACTGGGCAGCCCTGGGCATATCTATGCCGATGGCTTTGCCGTCGGCATAGAACTGTGCTGTTTTTTTATTTTTTCTGTTTTCTCTGTTTCAATTCATTTTGACAGCATTTCAAACCAGAAAATATGGGATTATGCAGAAATATGACAGTTCATCATCTAAACATACTCAAGTTCATCATCATCATTTAAACATACTCAAGTTCATCAGCTAAAGATCATCATCGGCGAAAGTTCATGAACATAAGTAGTGCAAGACATGGAACATCATCATCGTCATCTAAAGAAACTAACAAGTAGGAACATGAAAGGTATGGCACGACGTCCACATGCACGGGTATCATCATCGACATCAAGCAAGACCACCGCCGCCAAAACCACCACCGCCAAGACCACCTCCGCCAAAACCACCACCGCCAAAACCGCCACCGCCAAGACCACCTCCGCCAAGACCACCTCCGCCAAAACCGCCACCGCCAAGACTGCCACCACTCTGCCAGATCGGAGTGACTGGGGTCGACGAAGCAGGAGTTGAGCCACCGGTACCCTACATGTTTGAGAGAAGATTCTAACAGTAAATATGATATGATAGTGTTGAATGAACGCGAACTAGTTTGCCAGTAGTTAGGCAAATGTACCAACCGGACTATCACTGCCTAGTGCCACCCATTCATCGAACGTGGGCATGCGTGGGGGTTCTGCCTAGTGCCACCCATTCATCCATCAAACTCGCCCATCCGTCATCCTTTCCATAGCACCAACGAGGAATAACCTATGCAAATTTTGGAAGCATGACATGTGAGCACGAAACGTATAATTGACTGCTTGAAACAATGAAAAGTCAATAATAGTTACCTTCATGAACTGCTCCCTGTTCAAGGTAAGTCATTGCCTCTGCGCTTGAGTTTTGGTCATCTTTTGATGAAGGTAGATGTGGTAGTACTGCGAGACGGCAACCCAGCGCACCTCGTACTGCAACTGACGAGCTTTCTTCTTCGCAGCCTCCAGCAAGACCACGTCGGCTCTGGCCTTGTGCTCGTCAAGAACTCTATAGAGTTGCTGCAATCATGCATAAAACCAGAAGCAATCAAGGCATGAGTTGAGTGATTCAATGATAAACTATGAACGAAACTGAAGACAAGTGATTCAGAAGAGAACTTACCCAAAATTTGGTGATCACGGCGTTAGCAGTCGTCCCGTACTCCGCGTGGCTGTAAGCCTCGTAGTGGGCCCAGCTCGTGGCCAAAACCCGCATCTGCTGGTCCCTGTCTGGCCGCGGGCAGAATAGGCCCGGCCAAAACTCCTTCAACAGGACAGTGATAAGGCCGTTCAGTTTACGGCCCTTTCCGTGAAGGATGCAGTTCCTGCAAAAGAATCAAAGGATTGCCATGTGTACAATAAGAAAATGTTGTCATGTGTTGAAAATATAATTGAGAGGCACTTACTCTGTCCCTGTAGGTTCAGTGAGCCACTTGTGTGCCTCGATAGAAGGTGGTGTAGGTACTCCGACAGTACCACGTAGTCACCCCTTCGGAGCACCCGGTGGCAAGTCACCCCAGCAACTCGGGGTCAACCTCCCCTCCACCACTCTCCTCGCCCTCCTCCTCACCCACCTCCTCGGCCTCCTCCTCCTCGCCATCAGGAACATACTCCTCCTCCTCAGACTCAGAAGGTGCCTCAGTATAGGAGGGCATCGAAGAAAACCCTCCTATTTTGGACACGGCCCGGAGTTTTTTGCCCCGGGTGCCTCTCCCCCACCTCCTCCTCCTCTAGGGGCTCTCCCCCTACCCCCTCCTCCTCTAGGGTCTCCTCCCCCGACCCCTCCACCTCCCTGTGAGGTGTCATCCTCGCTGTGACACCCAGATAATTAAGCTACAGTAATTCTCTGCTAATGATGCCACATCACTTTAATTACTATTGCTAATCTCGCATTAGATCGAAACCAAATCTAATTCAAATCCAAAATCAAGCAAACAATAAAAGTTTTCAAATATTGAAACTAAAATGTTCGGTTTGTGGCATATAATCCATACCAAATGTTGGTGGAGAAACCCCACTTTTATAAAGTGTTTAAAACTCTAAAATGAACAAAACAGTAACAAAACCAATTATTTAAAAGCTTTTAAAATAATAAACTATTTGATTTTAGGTGCCAACTTAATAGTGGTGGTGGCATATTTGTTAATACGAATTTAGGTGCAACTAAAGTATTTTATGAAACTAAGTATTTAAAATATAAAATCAAAACAGAAAAGAAAATAAATAAAAGAAAGGACAAAACAAATAAAAATGAAACAAAGACTCCCCTCTCCCCCCAATGGATCCCCTTGGCCCAACTGGCCCACCCGCCCCCACTCACTCCCTTAACCCCCCTGGCGACCGAACCCTAGCCAACCGTCGCCACACTTCCCCCTGTCGCTCCCCACGCCCCCTCGATCCAGATCTGGATCGGGGACGAACCACCCCCACTCTCCCGCATCGCCTCCCCTCTTCCCCCACCACCTCTCGAACCATCTGGATCGGGGTGGGGTTCGAACGACGACGCCGATGCCTCGCCCCCTCGCTGCGTCCACCGTCGCCGCCGCCGGAACGCCACTGCCGCGGCCTGCCTCGTCGACGGCCACCTCGCCGGACTGCCCCCTCGACGCCGTCGTCCCCGCCAACCTCCCCACGCCCCGCTGCCTGAATCCCTACGGCCCTAGTGAGCCCCGCCTCTCTCCCACTCTGCTCCTCGCGTCACCCCGCAGTCATGCACGCGCGAGCCCACGCGGCCACCGCCGCGGCCCCGCTCGCCTGTCCCGCATCGCCACGGTGTCGCTCGTCCCACGCGCGCGCCCGCACCGTGCTTGTCAGCACCACGTCGCTCGCCGCCCTCGCTCCCCGCGCACGCCCGTCGCCTACTCCGGCGCCCACCGCGCACTCTTCCCTGCTCGCACCGCCGTCCCCGTCCGCCGCACGTCCTGCAGCCCCGGGAGCCTTCCCTTTCACGCCCTAGCTCGTCCACGCCCCTGCGTCGCTCGCACCTACGCGTGCGCGCCCGCCTCGCCCCGGCTGCGGTCTCCTTCGCCAACCGCGTCGGGCCGCGCCTGCGCTGCTCCCGCGCCGCTGCTCGCCCCGCTCACCTCCCATTTCTCGCCACTTTAAGCTGCTGCTGCCACCCGCCGCTGCCCTCTGCTTGCCTCCGTCGCTCGCCGTCGCCCGCCTAGCGTCGCCGCCCGCCTAGCGCTCTGTCCTGCTTGGCCGACGGTGCCGCGCCCCGCGGCTTGTCGCCGTTTCAGGCGAGCGCCCGTAACCCGCTTCGCCCGCTGCCCTTTAACCCAGCGCCCGTTAAGGCCTCCCCAAGGGGCCTATGACAAGGGGGCCCAGCTCACAAAACATTTTAAAAGAAAAAGAAAAAAGAAAATAAAATTGAATTAATAAAATTAATAATTAATTAAATTAATTAGTGAATTAATTAAGTTAAATAATCCTATTTAATTAACCTAATTCATTAGTTAGTTTAATTAAATAGTAATTGGTTTAGCTAAACCCTAATTAACCTAAACAGAGGATGACAGGTGGGTCCCGCTGGACCCACAGGCCAGGTTTGACTCTGGTTAGCTGGGTTTGACCTGCTGACGTCATGGTGATGTCATGCTGACATCACCTTTCACTGTTCTGGATAATGTTCAGTTTAACTAATTAAATAAATTTAAAAAATGCCTAAAACTTTGATAAATCATAGAAAATAAACTGTAACTCGGATGAAAAGGTTTTATACATGAAAGTTGCTCAGAACGACGAGGCGAATCCGAATACGCAGCCCGTTCGCCCGCCACACATCTCTAGCATAGCGAACCTGCAACATTTCACCTCCGGTTCGTCTGTCCGAAAACGCGAAACACCGGGAAATTCCCGGATGTTTCCCCCCCTTCGCCGGTATCACCTACTACTGCGTTAGGGCACTCCTGGCACCGCTACTTGTTATGCCATGCATCGATATGCATCTGTTTGCATTGTATTCATTGTTTCTTCCCCCTCTTCTCTCGGGTAGACTACGAGACTGATGCTGCTGCTGGTACCCCGACCGACTACGGTGTTGACGAACCCTCCTTCACGGGTGAGCTTCCAGGCAAGCCCCCCCTGATCACCAGATATCGCCTATTCCTTCTCTCTACTGCTTGCATTAGAGTAGTGTAGCATGTTACTGCTTTCGGTTAATCCTATTCTGCTGCATAGACTATCATTGTTGCTATAGTTGTTACCCTTACCTGCTATCCTAATTGCTTAGTATAGGATGCTAGTGTTCCATCAGTGGACCTACACTCTTGTCCGTCTGCCATGCTATACTACTGAGCCGTGATCACTTCGGGAGGTGATCACGGGCATATGCTATATAATTTATACTGTTACATTACTTATGATACTGTTCGGAGATGGGAGCTGAAGGGGCAGGTGGCTCCATCCCGGTAGAGGTGGGCCTGGGTTCCCGATGGCCCCCGGCTGTTACTTTGTGGCGGAGCGATAGGGCACGTTGAGACCACCTAGGAGAGAGGTGGGCCTGGCCCTGGTCGGCGTTCGCGGATACTTAACACGCTTAACGAGATCTTGGTATTTGATCTGAGTCTGGCCATTTGGTCTATACGCACTAACCAACTACGCGGGAACGGTTATGGGCACTCGCCGTCGTGGTATCAGCCGAAGTCTTCGTGACGTCAGCGACTGAGCGGCGCGCGCCGGATTGGACTGGAACGCCTGCTAGGCTAGGTCTGCATCCGGCCGCGTTCGCAACGTGTAGGTGTGCAATGGGCCCAGACCCCTGCGCGCATAGGATTTAGACCGGCGTGCTGACCGCTCTGTTGTGCCTAGGTGGGGCTGCGACGTGTTGATCTTCGGAGGCCGGACATGACCCAGGAAAGTGTGTCCGGCCAAATGGGATCGAGCGTGTTGGGTTATGTGGTGCACCCCTGCAGGGAAGTTTATCTATTCGAATAGCCGTGATCTTCGGTAACAGGACGACTTGGAGTTGTACCTTGACCTTATGACAACTAGAACCGGATACTTAATAAAACACACCCTTCCAAGTGCCAGATATAACCCGGTGATCGCTCTCTAACAGGGCGACGAGGAGGGGATCGCCGGGTAGGATTATGCTATGCGATGCTACTTGGTGAACTTACCATCTACTCTCTTCTACATGCTGCAAGATGGAGGTGGCCAGAAGCGTAGTCTTCGACAGGATTAGCTATCCCCCTCTTATTCTGGCATTCTGCAGTTCAGTCCACCGATATGGCCCTTTACACATATACCCATGCATATGTAATGTAGCTCCTTGCTTGCGAGTACTTTAGATGAGTACTCACGGTTGCTTTTCCCCCTTTCCATTCTACCTGGTTGTCGCAACCAGATGCTGGAGCCCAGGAGCCAGACACCACCATCGACGACGACTCCTACTACACCGGAGGTGCCTACTTCTACGTGCAAGCCGCTAACGACGACCAGGAGTAGTTTAGGAGGATCCCAGGCAGGAGGCATGCGCCTCTTTCGATCTGTATCCCAGTTTGTGCTAGCCATCTTATGGCACCTTGTTTAACCTATGCCTGTATTCAGATATTGTTGCTTCCGCTGACTTGTCTATGATCGAGCACTTGTATTCGGGCCCTCGAGGCCCCTGGCTTGTATTATGATGCTTGTATGACTTATTTATGTTTTTAGAGTTGTGTTGTGATATCTTCCCGTGAGTCCCTGATCTTGATCGTACACGTTTGCGTGCATGATTAGTGTATGATTGAATCGGGGGCGTCACAAGTTGGTATCAGAGCCGACTGCCTGTAGGAATCCCCCATCCACACTCCTTGGCCGAAGTCGAGTCTAGACTTTTCAAAACTTGTACTAACATGGCTGTGCAGCCCATGGACCCACGTCGCCATTGGGTGGTATTAGGATCTTTTATTTCTCGACCTATACTCTCGGACTCTGACATCTCTTCTATTCGGGTTAAACGATTTTACTTACTCTGACTCTAGGTTCTCGTAACTTCTTCCACCCGGAGAGCCCTTCGTTTCAGATGATCGCTTGGTGCATCAGAAACTTTTGAATATACTATTTAATGTTTTCCTGAGACCTTTGTGCCTACCGCCTTTGCATTTTCCTACCACCGACATATCCTTATGGATAAAGTCATACACTTGTCGTTCATACAATCATTCCCCGTTGATCTTGTTATTACAAGATGCCCCGAAATACTCTCTGTTGTCCCGAGAATCCTTTGAGCTTACTACCTTGCAGTTCTTTACCACATTAATACCCCTAGGGATAATTCCTCACACTTACCGAGTATCCGCTCATCCCCAGTTGTTCTGGTGTTTCACAAAAGTCTTCGAAATACTATTCAATCCTCCAAAAATCCTTAGCAGCTTATTGCTCTGCAAATACTTGTCTGCTTGCATTATGGATGCTTCCCATATGTCTGGCAATATTCATTAGTCTCCTTTGACACCGTCATTTGATCCTATTGATTCAACATGAGTGCGAATGCACGCAATCATCGGTTTACCCTTTTAAATTATCTTTTTGGCTTAGATGTCATTTTGAACATGAGCTAGTTCTCGACCAAACTAATTGCCGTCGATTGTACCCCTAAGTCTATTCAACTTATCCATTCTTAATCAAACCGTTGGCTTCTGATCCCTTGATTTGAAAATCATAATTCCTTTGCAGATGAGCTCTGAATTAGTCAGTTGTTTCTATAATCCAATGCCTTCGCATTGTTTCTTCTTCTAGTTGAGTACCGATGCTCACATCAGATCTCTTGTGGACCATCAACTCCTTTGTTGGATTTTATCCGACAACGTCCTTCATATTCAATAACTTTGTGAGTATTTTCTCGGATACATAATGCCTTTGGTAAATTGTATCCTCTGCTTTGTCGAACATTTCGAGCTTGTGTTGTTTACTCCTGAAGTTTGTGGTATATGTTCCTTAGGTACCCCGATGGGTTGAATCTATGCCTTCCATAAGCTGTGTGAACCCGGAAACTTCTACGGGTCATACTCTACTGGTGTTATGCCAGATAAAATCTCAACACTACGACTTCGTCGAAAATGAGAAGTGAATGAAACGGTATGCATTGGAGAAGTGGGAGTCGACCTTGAACTCTGTGTTCATGCCCATGGACCCGATGTGGAACTTATCATGGAAGCTTCTTGCCAAATATTTACTCATTCGAGTAATTATTTCGGTGTCATTAAATTGGACCCCTTGTAGTTATGGTTTCGACTATATTGTTCTTCTTTGTTCCCATTTCTCGGGAAAGTTTAAACATTTGTCTTCTGCGGATCAATACCCCAGCCCAACCTTTACTTTGATCTACCATCAAGTATTACACTCTGGAATCTCGAGAATATCTAAGAACTGTGTCGCATCTTATGAGCCTTCATCAGCTATTATTTCTCACTTGTTCCAATTTTTCATGGGTTCAGAGTTGTTAGTCGCTCAAGAACACCGGTAAGTGAACCGATTCCGCACTTTGGTTCGATAACTCTAAGTAATCTTCGTTGCTTATGAGTTTAATAATCCCTCAAGTCATCCCTAGCCTGATTGTTATATCATTATCATGCTAAATTTTAACCATGCTACCTGGTCCTTCCCGGAGCACAATTTTCGACAATGAGCTTAGCTCACATCGATTTTCCTTGTCATATCATTTCACCTTGAACAGCAAGCTTGATTTCAAGTTTGTGTCGTACATGTGCTTCCATTGACCTCTTGCTTCATCATTCCTTTGACTTGATGTCATCGCTGATCGATTACATCCTCATGAAATCTCTCGACAAAAAATTGTCGTGGTCATCATCAACATTTTGAATCCTTCCAGGATACCAATCGAATTCATGATGATAAGTAGCACCCTTGTTCCTTGGTAATTTGAGTTACCATCGACAACATCCTTGCCTTCCCTCCAGCACAAACTTGTTCGTGTTTTGTATTACACCTTAGGTTCCTTGCCATCCAGCTTATGCTGTGTTCTACCTTGGAGTATTCCCATCTGTTATGTCGAGAATGTCATGGGAATGCCCCATCTCTTAAGGATTCTTGTTATAGTATTACTTCTCGCCATCTCTGTTCATTTCTTGGTCCCGATGTTGATTCTAATCGGAATACTGACAATTGAACTTTGAGGTGTGAATTCAAAATTTCTAGCAACCCTATTGCTTCGAAGTTAATGGTCGATATTTCATTCTTAGACCATTGGTTATTGAATCACCATTCTAACATTGATCATGTTACCTAAGCCCATATTATGGGTGCACCGTTCAACCAATGGTTAATGGTGTATGTTTTCCTCGAGCATACATCATTATACCATTTGATCTGGCAAATGTTATCTCCTTGTTCACATAATTGTGGAAATCCATCTTGTTGGAAATCTCGATGAATTGTCGTTGAGACCATCAGCCACCACCTCATCCTCTCCTTGGTTTAATGATGAACTCTTGTTTTGGAACTCGCTTCCGTAGTAAATTTCCTGAGAATCTTACAATGTTGTCTCGTCAATTTGTTTTGCACCTTTTCTTCTCAGGCATCCTGAGTCTGAGGTATCCTAACACCGATCAGATCTGATTCTTGGTCAGATATGATGGTTGGAACATTTTCCCAAGAGTTATAGCACTAGTCTTTTATGACCCGGTAAGGTGATGGCATGCCCAGCACACCTGGCCGGATGACCTGCTGTTATAGTTTCCTTATTAGCAAGGTTATCCATTCTTCCATGAGGAAATTGTAAGACTTATTCTACAAGTTATTCCTGATGGATCCTTCCTGTATCCAAAGTCTGACCTTTGCTTGAAGACCATGTCAATGCTATCTCGAAGCATGTCTATGGTACTCCAATTTTCAACAAGAACATTTGAAGCCCAATGCTAAATGTTTCCTGCTCAATTATCCAAACACCGCTGTATGGGTAATGTCATGAAATTTCTCTCCCCTACCAAAAAAGTTTTCAACATTATATCCTGTCATGGATATCATGCTCTGCTTGTCCTTGGGAAGGATATACCGCTGAAATATGTGTTTAAACACATTTTCCTTTCCATTGTACTGTTTAATCTAATAACCATACTTTCCTTTCCATTGTTTCGTTTAACCTTTCTTGTAATCTGACTTAGCTAAGCAGTGATAATTTCCTGCTTAGGTAAGCACCCTGTTGTACCACTCTGTCAGTAAAACCCTGTTACTATTGTTGATGACATTCCGGTAACCACCGATGGATGAGAACTTTGCCAATTGGTCCGCCTCGTTTCAACGAGCAGGAAAATGGTTCTCTTCGTCCTTTGCCCTTGGTACCGATGTTGTTGCCGACACAAATGACAGGCTTTCCTCTGACATGCTTTGCTTACATGATCATGCAAGACGTCTCCGCCCTTCCTACTTGTAACCCACATGGTGGGTCCATAACCCACAGTTCCACAAGATCGAAACCTGACTCTCCTGTACAACCCTGTTTCTAAATGGTTATTCCTCACGCTTGGCTTCGTATTTAATTCACGGGCCACCTTTCTAGTGCTCTATTCTGGTATCAGACGCAATACTTACTCTCGCTGCTCTGAACCCCTTTCTCACTCTGGTTCGGACTTCGAGCAACTATCTATCCGTTTGGAACCTCTTATTGTACCTTCGTACCTTACTCTCGATGTATTTTATATGTTAAACTCGAGAGATAATCTTATGCTCATTCATGGGTTAACCCCAGATTATTTCCCTCATAAGCATTTTGTCGTAGCCGAGCTGCCCCTTACCTATTCGTAAGTACGTTGGAATTCCCGAAGAAAAGGACGACTTCACCATGATGACCTGAAGCAGAGAAATGAAGACGTCAATGTAAGGGATCGACCTCTTCGAGAAGAGCAACCAAGGCCGAGAAGATCCATTAGATTTTCGTAACTAGACCTCCCCCCCCCCTTCTCTACCTCTTAAATCTCGAGACAAGATTTCTTGTAGTGGAGGAGAATTGTGACGCCCGGATAATTAAGCTACAGTAATTCTCTGCTAATGATGCCACGTCACTTCAATTACTATTGCTAATGTCGCATTAGATCAAAACCAAATCTAATTCAAATCCAAAATCAAGCAAACAATAAAAGTTTTCAAATATTGAAACTAAAATGTTCGGTTTGTGGCATATAATCCATACTAAATGTTGGTGGAGAAACCCCACTTTTATAAAGTGTTTAAAACTCTAAAATGAACAAAACAGTAACAAAACCAATTATTTAAAAGCTTTTAAAATAATAAACTATTTGATTTTAGGTGCCAAGTTAATAGTGGTGGTGGCATATTTGTTAATACGAATTTAGGTGCAACTAAAGTATTTTATAAAACTGAGTATTTAAAATATAAAATCAAAACAGAAAACAAAATAAATAAAAGAAAGGACAAACCAAATAAAAAATGAAACAAAGACTCCCCTCTCCCCCCAATGGATCCCCTTGGCCCAACTGGCCATGGCCCAGCCCAACTGGCCCAGCCGCCCCCACTCACTCCCTTAACCCCCCTGGCGACCGAACCCTAGCCAACCGTCGCCACACTTCCCCCCTGTCGCTCCCCACGCCCCCCCCCTCGATCTAGATCTAGATCGGGGACGAACCACCCCCACTCTCCCGCATCGCCTCCCCCTCTTCCCCCACCACCTTTCGATCCCATCGGGATCGGGGTGGGGTTCGAACGACGACGTCGATGCCTCGCCCCCCTCGCTGCGTCCACCGCCGCCGCCCGGAACGCCACCGCCGCGGCCTGCCTCGTCGACGGCCACCTCGCCGGATTGCCCCCTCGACGCCGTCGTCCCCGCCAACCTCCCCACGCCCCGCTGCCTGAATCCCTACGGCCCCAGTGAGCCCCGCCTCTCTCCCTCTCTGCTCCTCGCGTCGCCCCGCACTCGTGCACGCGCGCGCCCACGCGGCCACAGCTGCGGCTCCGCTCGCCTGTCCCGCATCGCCACGGTGCCGCTCGTCCCACGCGCGCGCCCGCGCCGTTCTCGTCACCACCGCGTCGCTCGCCGCCCTCGCTCCCCTCGCACGCCCATCGCCTACTCCGGCGCCCACCGCGCACTCTTCCCTGCCCGCACCGCCATCCCCGTCTGACGCACGTCCTGCAGCCCTGGGAGCCTTCCCTTTCATGCCCTAGCTCATCCACGCCCCTGCGTCGCTTGCACCTACGCGTGCGCGCCCGCCTCGCCCTGGCTGCGGTCTCCTTCGCCAACCGCGTCGGGCCGCGCCTGCGCTGCTCCCGCGCCGCTGCTCGCCCCGCTCACCTCCCATTGCTGCTCGCCACTTTAAGCTGCTGCTGCCACCCGCCGCTGCCCTCTGCTCGCCTCCGTCGCTCGCCGTCGCCCGCCTACCGCTCCGTCCTGCTTGGCCGGCGGCGGCGCGCCCCGCGGCTGGTTGCCGTTTCAGGCTGGCGCCCAGCGCCCGTAACCCGCTTCGCCCACTGCCATTTAACCCAGCGCCCGTTAAGGCCTCCCCCAGGGGCCTATGACAAGGGGGCCCAGCTCACAGAACGTTTTAAAAGAAAATGAAAAACAAGAAAAAAATTGAATTAATTAAATTAATTAATTAGTGAATTAATTAAGTTAAATAATCCTATTTAGTTAACCTAATTAATTAATTAGTTTAATTAAACAGTAATTGGTTTAGCTAAACCCTAATTAACCTAAACAGAGGATGACAGGTGGGTCCCGCTGGACCCACAGACCAGGTTTGACTCTGGTCAGCTGGGTTTGACCTGCTGACGTCATG
This sequence comes from Aegilops tauschii subsp. strangulata, assembly GCF_002575655.3. NCBI lineage: Eukaryota > Viridiplantae > Streptophyta > Magnoliopsida > Poales > Poaceae > Aegilops > Aegilops tauschii. The sequence continues at coordinate 551,765,264 of NC_053041.3, read as the reverse complement.
GTGATGTCATGCTGACATCACCTTTCACTGTTCTGGATAATATTCAGTTTAAGTAAATTAAATAAATTTAAAAAATGCCTAAAACTTTGATAAATCATAGAAAATAAACTGTAACTCGGATGAAAAGGTTTTATACATGAAAGTTGCTCAGAACGACGAGACGAATCCGAATACGAAGCCCGTTCGCCCGCCACACATCCCTAGCATAGCGAACCTGCAACATTTCACCTCTGGTTCGTCTGTCCAAAAACGCGAAACACCGGGGATACTTTCCCGGATGTCCCCCGCCCCTTCGCCGGTATCACCTACTACTGCGTTAGGGCACTCCTGGCACCGCTACTCGTTATGTCATGCATCGATATGCATCTGTTTGCATTGTATTCATTGTTTCTTCCCCCTCTTCTCTCGGGTAGACTACGAGACTGATGCTGCTGCTGGTACCCCGACCGACTACGGTGTTGACGACCCCTCCTTCACGGGTGAGCTTCCAGGCAAGCCCCCCCCTGATCACCAGATATCGCCTATTCCTTCTCTCTACTACTTGCATTAGAGTAGTGTAGCATGTTACTGCTTTCGGTTAATCCTATTCTGCTGCATAGCCTGTCATTGTTGCTATAGTTGTTACCTTTACCTGCTATCCTAATTGCTTAGTATAGGATGCTAGTGTTCCATCAGTGGCCCTACAATCTTGTCCGTCTGCCATGCTATACTACTGGGCTGTGATCACTTCGGGAGGTGATCACGGGCATATGCTATATACTTTATACTGTTACATTACTTATGATACTGTTCGGAGATGGGGGCTGAAGGGGCAGGTGGCTCCATCCCGGTAGAGGTGGGCCTGGGTTCCCGATGGCCCCCGGCTGTTACTTTGTGGCGGAGCGACAGGGTAGGTTGAGACCACCTAGGAGAGAGGTGGGCCTGGCCCTGGTCGGCGTTCGCGGATACTTAACACGCTTAACGAGATCTTGGTATTTGATCTGAGTCTGGCCATTTGGTCTATACGCACTAACCAACTACGCGGGAACGGTTATGGGCACTCGCCGTCGTGGTATCAGCCGAAGTCTTCGTGACGTCAGCGACTGAGCGGCGCGCGCCGGATTGGACTGGAACGCCTGCTAGGCTAGGTCTGCATCCGGCCGCGTTCGCAACGTGTAGGTGTGCAATGGGCCCAGACCCCTGCGCGCATAGGATTTAGACCGGCGTGCTGACCGCTCTGTTGTGCCTAGGTGGGGCTGCGACGTGTTGATCTTCGGAGGCCGGACATGACCCAGGAAAGTGTGTCCGGCCAAATGGGATCGAGCGTGTTGGGTTATGTGGTGCACCCCTGCAGGGAAGTTTATCTATTCGAATAGCCGTGATCTTCGGTAACAGGACGACTTGGAGTTGTACCTTGACCTTATGACAACTAGAACCGGATACTTAATAAAACACACCCTTCCAAGTGCCAGATATAACCCGGTGATCGCTCTCTAACAGGGCGACGAGGAGGGGATCGCCGGGTAGGATTATGCTATGCGATGCTACTTGGTGAACTTACCATCTACTCTCTTCTACATGCTGCAAGATGGAGGTGGCCAGAAGCGTAGTCTTCGACAGGATTAGCTATCCCCCTCTTATTCTGGCATTCTGCAGTTCAGTCCACCGATATGGCCCTTTACACATATACCCATGCATATGTAGTGTAGCTCCTTGCTTGCGAGTACTTTGGATGAGTACTCACGGTTGCTTTTCCCCCTCTTTTCCCCCTTTCCATTCTACCTGGTTGTCGCAACCAGATGTTGGAGCCCAGGAGCCAGACGCCACCGTCGACGACGACTCCTACTACACTGGAGGTGCCTACTTCTACATGCAAGCCGCTGACGATGACCAGGAGTAGTTTAGGAGGATCCCAGGCAGGAGGCCTGTGCCTCTTTCAATCTGTATCCTAGTTTGTGCTAGCCATCTGATGGCACCTTGTTTAACCTATGTCTGTATTCAGATATTGTTGCTTCCGCTGACTTGTCTATGATCGAGAAATTGTATTCGAGCCCTCGAGGCCCCTGGCTTGTATTATGATGCTTGTATGACTTATTTATCTTTATAGAGTTGTGTTGTGATATCTTCCCGTGAGTCCCTGATCTTGATCGTACACGTTTGCGTGCATGATTAGTGTACGATTGAATCGGGGGTGTCACACTCGCGTAGTCAGGAGGGAACCTTGTGGGCTCGTCCACTCCGAGTAAGTCCTTTGAATTTACTGAGGAAACTAGCGCCGCTGGGCTTTCCCATGATTAGCAAACCTGCATTGAGAAGAGAATAAACAATTAGTAAGGATATCAAATAAACAAGCATACAGGAAAGAACATTAATAACAGAAGAGCACATTAAGCATACAGGAAAGAACATTAATAACAGAACAGCACATTAAGCATACAGGAAAGAACATTAATAACAGAAGAGCATATTAAGCATACTATTGTAATGATCATTAAAAGAACTTACACTTTCTAGAACCCATATGAATCATCACTATTGTAATCTATTTGTCGACCGGTCTCATCATCACTATCACGCATATCTTCTTCGTTGTCTAATGGAGGTGGAGGCTCTTCCTCATCGCCAGCGTCTTCATTTAACTTTTCAAGCATAATTATGTCTCTTTGATTCACAACTGCCTCACCATCAATCCGTGCGTCGTCGTCGTTTGAGTCCAGGTCAACATAACCCAAGTCATCATCCTCCTTGTTTCGGACCATGTCATCATGTTCCTCTTGAAATAACACTCCCTTGTATGTCATGGGGTTTATGTTGTAGTAATCATCATCGTTCGGGTCCGGTAGCTTACCATGTGCCGACACCTTGAACACAACTTCCCAACCCTTTAGGTACTCTTTCTGGCATGGGTAAGGCAGATAATATACTTGTGTGGCCTAGGTAGCGGCGATAAAGAGATCAGCTCCGGCATAGACGGTTGATGGTTTAACTTCAACTAAACCAACAGAAGGCGTATGTCTCAGACCCTTTTTGGCGTCGAACCATCGGCATTTGAACACAGTGAGACTTAGGTGTTCGCGGCCATGTTTGAATGTAAGCTCGTATATTTTTCCTACCCTTCCATAGTAATCTACTTTATTATCTCCTTCGGTGAAGACTCCGGTATTTATAGTTTTGGGATCAGGCCGACTGTTCTGGTGCTCCTCTGTATGGAAGCGATACCCATTCACATCATACTTTTCGCATGTCATGACGGCAGGGTCAAAATCCATGGAAACCCATCTCAATTCTTCATCCACTGATTCGTTCGGATCATTTCCCTACAAGTTTAGTTGAAATTATAGGGTGCATGAGTTTAATTGGAATTGTACGGTGAAATAGGTAATAGGGAAGTGTGAAAATTTACTTTCTCCATGAACCACACAACAAAAAATTTCCTTCCATCAGCACCCTTTCGGAGAAGAGCAAGTGCCTGCGCTTCAGTAGGAGGAATCATTCCCGTCCACTCTTCATCAACGAATCGAGTACAATAAGAAAAGCGGTATAAGAACTAGGCAAAGTGAACATAACAAATTGACTAAAAGAATGGTGCAAAGGTATTACATCATCCACTCATCCTCAACTTCCTTGACATTGTGCAAGATATAGAACATGACATCCTCCCACTCATCTCGTGGCATGATATAAGGTGTCGAGCATCCAGCCCTGCCACCTTGCCCAATGAATAGAGGCAGCTTGGGTTTATACTTGGGTTCTTCTGTATTGTATCGAGACACCTTATTGTGCAGCGTGGGAACATGGTCTGGATAGTACGCTGTCCTGAGGTCTGCCACCGCCTCTAGGATAACTGCCTCAGCTATGGAAGCTGCAATCTTAGCTTTGTTTCCACATTTCTGTCTCAGATGCTTGTTCTGTCTCTCAGGGCCGTACTGCCAACGATTCTGCACAGGGCCCCCCAACAATACCTTGTTGCGAGGTGCAAAATGAGATGTGTCATCGGAGTAAAGAAGCCTGGCGGAAAGATCTTCTCTAGCTTGCATATCAACTCCGGCGCCTTCTTATGCATTTCTTTTATCATCTCAGGACATACTTCTTTAGCACAAAGCGTGCAGAAGAAATGGCTAACTCCGCAAGAACACGCCAGACACGCTCGGGAACATAGCCCCGAACCATCACGGGCATAATCCGCTCAATCCATACATGATAGTCATGACTCTTCAGCCCGGTCACTTTGCCCATTGAAAGATTGACCCCCTTACTTATATTCGACGCATAACCATCGGTGAACTTCACGACGTGTTTCAGCCACTTGAATGCCTCCATCTTATGATCCTTTTTAAGTTCGAAGTCAGCATCTGGCTTCAACCAAGATTTTTGACAGCCTGTGGGAGGCTGCATGTGTAGACGTGGTCTATCACAAATATTGTGTTGATCGACTCTAGCATTAACATTATCCTTTGTCTTATCAGGAATGTTGAGGATCGTGCGAAAAAGGGACTCTGCGACATTCTTTTCGGTGTGCATCACGTCGATGTTGTATGGAAGTTTGAGGTCCTTAAAATAGGGAAGCTGCGTGAAGGGGGTAATGTGAGTCCAGTTGTGCGTCTCACCATATCCTTCAAAACATGTTTTCCCTTTACCTTTTCCTTTGCCCTCGCCCTTGTCTTCGCCTTTGCCTTTCCCTTTGCCGGGAGGCTTAAGAGCTTTCAGCTGAGCAAGCACATCCGCACCAGAAAACGTTGGAATCTCGTTTACTTCATGGACAACTTTGCCTTTTGTGAAGTTCTTCTTGTCTTCCCTATCAGGATGGTCTGGAGGGAGGAACTGTCGATGCAGGTCAAAGGAAACATACTTGCCACCCTTCTTCAGCCAAATGAAAATCAAGGCCTGCATGCACACTGGGCAAGGCATCTTCCCACTTGTACACCATCCGCAGAACAGGGCATAGCCGGGAAAGTCATGCATGCAATACTGTAGCCAAACTTTCATCAAGAATTTTTTTTGCAGATGTCAGTCGTATGTCAACCTCGGGAAGTACCAAGAATGGTGCAAATCATCCACCAACGGCTGCATAAACACACTCAAATTCTTCCCCGGATATTTAGGCCCCGGAATTATAAGCGATGGGAACATGGTCTTGCGTTGCATTATGGCGCCGGGAGGGAGATTGAGCGGAATAACAAATACGGGCCAGCAGCTGTATGGATTAGACGACATACCATATTGATTGAACCCATCACCTGATATAGCAATTCTGACATTCCCAGCCTCGGCTGCTTCCTCCGGGTACTCTATATCGAATGACTTCCATGCTTCACCATCTGATGGATGTACAATTTTTTTGGATTGTACCTTTTCCCTTCCTTGTGCCACTTCATCATTTTGGCAGACTCCTCGGTGATGAAAAGGCGTTGCAGTCTTTTTATAAAATCAAGTTACCGAAGAACCTTCACAGGGATTTTTAGCTGCTGCTTCTGACCATCCTCATGGACCACCTCAATATACCGAGAGGAACCGCACTTCCTACAATAGTTGTCATCCGCATACTCATGCCTAAACAAAAGGCAATTCTTTAGACAAACATGTATTTTCTCATAATCCATGGAGAGCGCCTTCATGATTTTCTTCGTAGCGTACATGGTTTTTGGCAGTTCATGGCCCTCAGGCTGGCTGTCAGCCCATACTCCCAGAAATGCTTCGAAGCAACCTCGGCTACAGCCGTACTCAGCCTTGACTGCCATCAGTTGCGAGATGGCATCCAGCACAGAGAGCTTGGCACCCTCATAAAGAGGTTTCTTTGACGAGGCCAAGATATCCAGGAAGGCCTTTGTGGTTTCCTCTGGCTCCTCCGGTTCATTCGCTGAATGTGACGGAGGTGTCGGCTGTGCAGCAAAGACATCATCTAGCATGTCTCTAACACCATCGTCCTCATAACCAGCGACGCGTTGTCGTATCACCTCCTCTCTACCACGGTCCCGCTGGGCAAAGTTTATCGGCATATTAAAGTTGGGCATAAATCCATGCGTGCGAAGGTGCTTAGTCATCTCTACGCATACGTCTCTTACATTTGGCACACGAGCATTCCGGCACAATCCTCATTGGACTACGAAATATCACTTTCAAAAACACATCAGTTTTCTTGACCCACTCTGTTGTTACTTGATTCCGACAGAAAACCCACTATACATCCACTGTTTATTTGCCATCTCTGCTTTATTGGAAGCCACACAACAAAATTAAGGATTCATTTAAATTACTCACATCAATATTTTATTTTTTACAGGGTTGACGAGAAACGACATTTAATCCACCTACATCTCTAATAGGTAAAGATGGGTCCTAATCCCACGCGAGAATGTGTAGATTGAGTACGTTGCCCATGCTCTACCCCATTCCGAGACAAAATTTCGGCAGCACCGCCCCGCTGTTCTCCAAATACACGTCTCGGAAAAATGCCGAGAGAATGTGCATCCGGAGAACAACGGGGATGCGCCGACAAAATCCTGTCTCGGAATGGGGTAGAGCATGGACAACGTACCTAATCTACACATCCTCGGGCCGTCCGTGGAAAACGCTGGACAATCCGAAAGAGCTGCGGTGATAAATATGCAATTGAATGCATATTTATCGATGCAACCCTTTCGGACGGGAGACGCCTAGGTTACGCGACTTGATATGAAAATCTACTGACATGGAAAAAAAGCGGACGAGGTCATTGAATTGTTGCTCACCTTCCGATGTAGTCGATCAAAGGAGAGGGATGATCGTGGACCAACACCTCCAACATCGACGATCACTCCATGAAGATGGAACATCACAAATCCTGTTAATTACACCGAGTGAAAAAAATTAGGTCATCACCTCACATCAAGCATTGACACTTTAAACTATAAAGAAAAATCATATTTTTCCAAGTGTCAAATTTGGAAGCACTTATCATATCCCAATTTAGGTCATCACCTCACATTAAGCATTGACACATCAATTTTTTTAGCAAGATCATCATGTTGAAATAACCACTTATCATATCCCAAACTTGAAGCACATCTCACATAGCTACTTAACAACATCACAAACCTAAAAAAAATCTTCGTTAACAATTTTATAAACTAAGTGACTCAAGTTGCTTTTTTAACTATGATAATTCATTTTGCCGAGATTCATCCATCTAGCAACCTAACCGTAGCAAAATAATTCATTTTGCCAAGATTCATCCATCCATCTAAGACACATACAACATTCATCCATCTAGCAACCTAACAACATCCAACATCCAACATCCATCCATTCATACATTCAACAGTAGCTAAATAATGCAAAAAATGAAAAAAACAAAGGAGTGTTAGCTCACCGGGCAGAGGGGCGGCGCGGTGGTGGAGTTGAAGGCAGGAGCCGGCGGTGGAGGGGACGGGAGGGGCGGGGCGGGGCTAGGCCGGCCGGAGAAGCCCAGCCAACACAGCAGGGGCGCGGGCCGGCGTGAGCCTAGTCCAGCCATGGTCGGGACGGCCGCTGGCGCCGGGCAGGGTCGAGGAGGAGGCGGGGTGGTCGGGCGGCGGTGGGGTAGGGAGAAGGCCGGGATGGCGGTGCGGCCGGCGGGGAAGTCGGGGCGCGTGGGGTTGGAGAGGGCAGGGGCGGGGTCGAGGTGGCGCGGGGTTGGAGAGGCAGGGCGGGGGGTTCGGCGGCGACGGCGTGGACGGGTGGAGGCGCGCGGCGGCGGCGATGCGGGTTGGGAGGCGCGGGGGGTGGGGGAAAATGAGTGGAGGAGAGGGCCGCCGCGAGGGGATAAGGAAATCTATGCTGACGGCATAGCCGTCGGCATAGTTTTAGATGCCACATGTCAAACTATGCTGACGGCTATGCCGTCGGCATAGAGAGCATCTTTTTTTTCAGCAGCATAGATAGCATCTTTTTTTTCAGCAGCATAGATATCTTTTTTTGCAGCAGCATAGATAGCATTTTTTTGCAGCAGCACAAGATGCCACGTGGCAAACTATTCCCATGGAAAACGGAGAATTACTCTGAAAATTTCGGTGCCCGGGCACCGGTCCGATTTCCGTATAGACCCGATGCGTCCGTTTCCCCCCTCTGTGCTGGCGGCGGCACCGTCCCTGAGGGGGGCCACACCCCGGAGACGCGTGCCGCCTCTTCAGACATGCCACAACACCAGCCCGCATGTATGAGGGCCCGGTACGATGCTCCGGTGACATTGCTACCCCCCAGGGCCCCCATCCCGCCTAACCCTGGAGCGGTTGACCACGAGATCTAGCCCTTTGACTTTCCACGAACGGGCTTTGACGAGTGGACCTCTCCACCCGGTTGTGCTAGGTCAGCCCAGAGGGACAACTAGGAGCAACTTCCGGGCCAAACCCATAGCTACATCCCCTCTGTGTAGACCCGATGCGTCCGTTTCCCCCCTCCAGGTGTCAGCGGCGGCGCCGTCCGTGAGGGGGCCACACCCCGGAGATGTGTGCCGCCTCTTCAGACATGCCACAACACCACCCCGCATGTATGAGGGGCCGGTGCGACGCTCCGGTGGCATTGCTACTATTGGGGAACGTAGTAATTTCAAAAAAAAATCCTACGCACATACAGGATCATGGTGATGCATAGCAACGAGAGGGGAGAGTGTGTCCACGTACCCTGATAGACCGAAAGCAGAAGCGTTAGCACAACGTGGTTGATGTAGTCGTACGTCTTCACGATCCGACCGATCCAAGTACCGAACGTACGGCACCTCCGAGTTCAGCACACGTTTAGCTCGATGACGTCCCGCGAACTCCGATCCAGCAGAGCTTCACGGCAGAGTTCCGCCAGCACGACAGCGTGATGACGGTGATGATGTTGCTACCGACGCAGGGCTTCGCCTAAGCACCGCTACGATATAACCAAGGTGGAATATGGTGGAGGGGGGCACCGCACACGGCTAGAATAGATCAATTGTTGTATCTAGAGGTGCCCCCCTGCCCCCATATATAAAGGATCAGGGGGAGGAGGCCGCCGGCCAGGAGGAGGGCGCGCCAGGGAGGAGTCCTACTCCCACCGGAAGTAGGACTCCCTCTTTTCCTAGTTGGAGTAGGAGGGGGAAAGGAAGGGAAGGAAGGAAAGGCCCCCCCCCTCCTTGTCTAATTCGGACTAGAGGGGGCGCGTGGCCAGCCCTAGCCGCCCCTCCTCTTCTCCACTAAGGCCCATCTTGGCCCATTAAACTCCCCGGAGGGTTCCGGTAACCCCCCGGTACTCCGGTATATGTCCGAAACTCCCCGAAACCATTCCGCTGTCCGAACATAGTCATCCAATATATCGATCTTTACGTCTCGACCATTTCGAGACTCCTCGTCATGTCCATGATCACATCCGGGACTCCGAACTATCTTCGGTACATCAAAACACAGAAACTCATAATACGATCGTCATCAAACTTTAAGCGTGCGCACCCTACGGGTTCGAGAACTATGTAGACATGACCTAGACACGTCTCCGGTCAATAACCAAGAGCGGAACCTGGATGCTCATATTGGCTCCTACATATTCCATGAAGATCTTTATCGGTCAAACCGCATAACAACATACGTTGTTCCCTTTGTCATCGGTATGTTACTTGCCCGAGATTCGATCGTCGGTATCTCAATACCTAGTTCAATCTCGTTACCGGCAAGTCTCTTTACTCGTTCCGTAATACATCATCCCGCAACTAACTCATTAATTACAATGCTTGCAAGTCTTATAGTGATGTGCATTACCGAGTGGGCCCAGAGATACCTCTCCGACAATCGGAGTGACAAATCCTAATCTCGAAATACGCCAACCCAACAAGTACATTCGGAGACACCTGTAGAGCTCCTTTATAATCATCCAGTTACGTTGTGACGTTTGGTAGCACACAAAGTGTTCCTCCGGTAAATGGGAGTTGCATAATCTCATAGTCATAGGAACATGTATATGTCATGAAGAAAGCAATAGCAGAATACTAAACGATCAAGTGCTAAGCTAACGGAATGGGTCAAGTCAATCACATCATTCTCCTAATGATGTGATCCCATTAATCAAATGACAACTCATGTCTATGGCTAGGAAACATAACCATCTTTGATCAACGAGCTAGTCAATTAGAGGCATACTAGTGACACTCTATTTGTCTATGTATTCACACAAGTATTATGTTTCCGGTTAATACAATTCTAGCATGAATAATAAAAATTTATCATGATATAAGGAAATAAATAATAACTTTATTATTGCCTCTGGAGCATATTTCCTTCAGCTACCCCCCAGGGCGCCCGTCCCGCCTAACCCTGGAGCGGTTGACCACGAGATCTAGCCCTTTGACTTCCCACGGACGGGCTTTGACCAGTGGACCTCTCCACCCGGTTGTGTTAGGTCAGCCCAGAGGGACACCTGGGAGCAACTTCCGGGCCAAACCCACAGCTACATCCCCTCCGTGTAGACCCGACGCGTCCGTTTCCCCCCTCCAGGTGTCGGCGGCAGCGCCGTCCGTGAGGGGGGCCACACCCCAGAGACGCGTGCCGCCTCTTCAGACATGCCACAACACCACCCCGCATGTATGAGGGGCCGGTGCGATGCTCCGGTGGCATTGCTACCCCCCTAGGGCCCCGTCCCGCCTAACCCTGGAGCGGTTGACCACGAGATCTAGCCCTTTGACTTCCCACGGACGGGCTTTAACCAGTGGACCTCTCCACCCGGTTGTGTTAGGTCAGCCAAGAGGGACACCTGGGAGCAGCATCCGGGCCAAACCCACAGCCACATCCCCTCCGTGTAGACCCGACGCGTCCTTTCCCCACTCCAGGTACCGGCGGCGCTGTCCGTGAGGGGGGTCACACCCCGGAGATGCGTGCCGCCTCTTCATACATGCCACAACACCACCCCGCATGTATGAGGGGCCGATGCGACACTCCGGTGGCATTGCTACCCCCCAGGACCCCCGTCCCGCCTAACCCTGGAGCGGTTGACCACGAGATCTAGCCCCCTAACTTCCCACGGACGGGCTTTGAAGATTGGACCTCTCCACCCGGTTGTGTTAGGTCAGCCCAGAGGGATACCTGGGAGCAACATCCGGGCCAAACCCACAGCTACATCCCCTCCGTGTAGACCCGATGCGTCCATTTCCCCCCTCCAGGTGCCGGCGGCGACGCCGTCCGCGAGGGGGGCCACACCCTGGCGACGCGTGCCGCCTCTTCAGACATGCCACAACACCACCCCGCATGTATGAGGGGCCGGTGCGACGCTCCGATGGCATTGCTACCCCCACAGGGCCCCCGTCCCTCCTAACCCTGAAGCGGTTGACCACGAGATCTAGCCCTTTGACTTCCCATGGATGGGCTTTGACCAGTGGACCTCTCCACCCGGTTGTGTTAGGTCAGACCAGAGGGACACCTGGGTGCAACTTCCGGGCCAAACCAACAGCTACATCCCCTCCGTGTAGACCCGACGCGTCCATTTCCCCCTCCAGGTGCCGGCGGCGCCGCCGTCCATGAGGGGGGCCACACCCGCAGACGCGTGCCGGGCATTTGACATGCCACCACACCACATGGTCGTGGTAGGTCATCCCATATAAACACTTGGGAGCAACGTCCCCTCCGTATAGACCCGATGCGGCTGTTTCCCCCCTCCAAGTGTCGGCCGCCGCCGCCGGCGCCGTCCGTGAGGGGGTTCACACCCCTCCATATAGATTCGAAAAGTAAGGTATTTTTGCTTATATTAACACATGCTACTGAAGGAAATATGCCCTCGAGGCAATAATAAAGTTATTATTTATTTCCTTATATCATGATAAATGTTTATTATTCATGCTAGAATTGTATTAACCGGAAACATAATACTTGTGTGAATATATAGACAAACAGAGTGTCACTAGTATGCCTCTACTTGACTAGCTCGTTGATCAAAGATGGTTATGTTTCCTAGCCATAGACATGAGTTGTCATTTGATTAACAGGATCACCTCATTAGGAGAATTATGCGATTGACTTGGCCCATTCCGTTAGCTTAGCACTTGATCGTTTAGTATTCTGCTATTGCTTTCTTCATGACTTATACATGTTCCGATGACTATGAGATTATGCAACTCCCGTTTACCGGAGGAACACTTTGTGTGCTACCAAACGTCACAACATAACTGGGTGATTATAAAGGAGCTCTACAGGTGTCTCCGAAGGTACTCGTTGGGTTGGCATATTTTGAGATTAGGATTTGTCACTCCGATTGTCGGAGAGGTATCTCTGGGCCCACTTGGTAATGCACATCACTATAAGCCTTGCAAGCATTGTAACTAATGAGTTAGTTGCAGGATGATGTATTACGGAACGAGTAAAGAGACTTGCCGGTAACGAGATTGAACTAGGTATTGAGATACCGACGATCGAATCTCGGGCAAGTAACATACCGATGACAAAGGGAACAACGTATGTTGTTATGCGGTTTGATCGATAAAGATCTTCGTAGAATATGTAGGAACCAATATGAGCATCCAGGTTCCGCTATTGGTTATTGACCGGAGACGTGTCTTGGTCATGTCTACATAGTTCTCGAACCCGTATGGTCCGCACGCTTAAAGTTCGATGACGATTGTATTATGAGTTTTTGTGTTTTGATGTACCGAAGATAGTTCAGAGTCCCGGATGTCATCACAGACATGACGAGGAGTCTCAAAATGCTTGAGACGTAAAGATCGATATATTGGATGACTATGTTCGGACACCGGAATGGTTTCGGGAGTTTCGGACATATACCGGAGTACCGGGGGGTTACCGGAACCCCCCGGGGAGTTTAATGGGCCAAGATGGGCCTTAGTGGAGAAGAGGAGGGGCAGCTAGGGCTGGCCGTGCGCCCCTGCTACCTCTTGAGCACTGCGTTGGTTTTCCCTTGAAGAGGAAAGGGTGATGCAGCAAAGTAGCGTAAGTATTTCCCTCAGTTTTTGAGAACCAGGGTATCAATCCAGTAGGAGGCTACGCGCGAGTCCCTCGCACCTACACAATACAAATAAATCCTCGCAACCAACGCGATAAGGGGTTGTCAATCCCTTCACGGTCACTTACGAGAGTGAGATCTGATAGATATGATAGGATAATATTTTTGGTATGTTTATGATAAAGATGCAAAGTAAAATAAAAGCAAAGTAAAAAAGCAAAGGAAATAACTAAGTGTTGGAAGATTAATATGATGAAGATAGACCCGGGGGCCATAGGTTTCACTAGTGGCTTCTCTCAAAAGCATGAGTATTTTACGGCAGGTGAACGAATTACTGTTGAGCAATTGACAGAACTGAGCAGAGTTATGAGAATATCTAGGTATGATCATGTATATAGGCATCACGTCCGAGACAAGTAGACCGACTCATTCCTGCATCTACTACTATTACTCCACTCATCGACCGCTATCCAGCATGCATCTAGAGTATTAAGTTCATGGAAACAGAGTAACGCCTTAAGCAAGATGACATGATGTAGAGGGATAAATTCATGCAATATGATAAAAAACCCATCTTGTTATCCTCGATGGCAACAATACAATACGTGCCTTGCTGCCCCTACTGTCACTGGGAAAGGACACCGCAAGATTGAACCCAAAGCTAAGCACTTCTCCCATTGCAAGAAAGATCAATCTAGTAGGCCAAACCAAACTGATAATTCGAAGAGACTTGCAAAGATAACCAATCATACATAAAAGAATTCAGAGAAGATTCAAATATTGTTCATAGATAATCTTGATCCTACACCCACAATTCATCGATCTCAACAAACACACCGCAAAAGGAAGATTACATCGAATAGATCTCCACGAGAGAGGGGGAGAACATTGTATTGAGATCCAAAAAGAGAGAAGAAGCCATCTAGCTACTAACTATGGACCCGAAGGTCTGAGGTAAACTACTCACACTTCATCGGAGAGGCTATGGTGTTCATGTAGAAGCCCTCCGTGATGGATGCCCCCTCCGGCGGAGCTCCGGAATAGGCCCCAAGATGGGATCTCGTGGGTACAGAAGGTTGCGGCGGTGGAATTAGGTTTTTGGCTCCGTATCTGATCGTTTGGGGGTACGTAGGTATATATAGGAGGAAGGAGTACGTCGGTGGAGCAACAGGGGGCCCACGAGGGTGGAGGGCGTGCCCTGGGGGGTGGGCGCGCCCCCCTACCTCGTGGCCTCCTCTTTTGTTTCTTGACGTAGGGCCCAAGTCTCCTCGATCATATTCTTCCTAAAAATCACGTTCCCGAAGGTTTCATTCCGTTTGGACTCCGTTTGATATTCCTTTTCTGTGAAACTCTGAAATAGGCAAAAACAGCAATTCTGGGCTGGGCCTCCAGTTAATAGGTTAGTCCCAAAAGTAATATAAAAGTGAATAATAAAGCCCAATAATGTCCAAAACAGTAGATAATATAGCATGGAGCAATCAAAAATTATAGATACATTGGAGACATATCAAGCATCCCCAAGTTAATTCCTGCTCGTCCTCAAGTAGGTAAATGATAAAAACATAATTTTTGATGCGGAGTGCTACTTGGCATAATTTCAATGTAATTCTTCTTAATTGTGGTATGAATATTCAGATCCGAAAGATTCAAGACAAAAGTTTAATATTGACATAAAAATAATAATACTTCAAGCATACTAACTAAGCAATCATGTCTTCTCAAAATAACATGGCCAAAGAAAGTTATCCCTACAAAATCATATACTCTGGCTATGCTCTATCTTCACCACACAAAGTATTTAAATCATGCACAACCCTGATGACAAGCCAAGCAATTGTTTCATACTTTTAACATTCTCAAAAAATTTCAATCTTCACGCAATACATGAGCGTGAGCCATGGATATAGCACTATATGTGGAATAGAATGGTGGTTGTGGAGAAGACAAAAAGGGAGAAGATAGTCTCACACCAACTAGGCGTATCAACGGGCTATGGAGATGCCCATCAATAGATATCAATGTGAGTGAGTAGGGATTGCCATGCAACGGATGCACTAGAGCTATAAGTATATGAAAGCTCAACAAAAGAAACTAAGTGGGTGTGCATCCAACTCGCTTGCTCACGAAGACCTAGGGCATTTTGAGGAAGCCCATCATTGGAATATACAAGCCAAGTTCTATAATGAAAATTTCCCACTAGTATATGAAAGTGACAAAATGAGAGACTCTCTATCATGAAGATCATGGTGCTACTTTGAAGCACAAGTGTGGTAAAAGGGTAGTAACATTGTCCCTTCTCTCTTTTTCTCTCTTTTTTTTATTTGGGCCTTTTCTCTTTTTTTTGGCCTCTTTTTTTTCGTCCGGAGTCTCATCCCGACTTGTGGGGGAATCATAGTCTCCATCATCCTTTTCCTCACTTGGGACAATGCTCTAAAAATGAAGATCATCACACTTTTATTTTCTTACAACTCAACAATTACAACTCGATACTTAGAACAAAATATGACTCTATATGAATGCCTCCGGCGGTGTACCGGGATATGCAATGAATCAAGAGTGACATGTATGAAAGAATTATGAATGGTGGCTTTGCCACAAATACGATGTCAACTACATGATCATGCAAAGCAATATGACAATGATGGAGCGTGTCATAATAAACGGAAAGTTGCATGGCAATATATCTCGGAATGGCTATGGAAATTCCATGATAGGTAGGTATGGTGGCTGTTTTGAGGAAGGTATATGGTGTGTTTATGATACCGGCGAAAAGTGCACCGTATTAGAGAGGCTAGCAATGGTGGAAGGAAGAAAGTGCGTATAATCCATGGACTCAACATTAGTCATAAAGAACTCATATACTTATTGCAAATATCTACAAGTTATCAAAGCAAAGTATTACGCGCATGCTCCTAGGGGGGTAGATTGGTAGGAAAACACCATCGCTCGTCCCCGACCGCCACTCATAAGGAAGACAATCAATAAATAAATCATGCTCCGACTTCATCACATAACGGATCACCATACGTGCATGCTACGGGAAGCACAAACTTTAACACAAGTATTTCTCAAATTCACAACTACTCAAATAGCATGACTCTAATATCACCATCTTTATATCTCAAAACAATTATCAAGCATCAAACTTTTCTTAGCATTCAACACACTCATAAGAAAGTTTTTACAAATCTTGAATACCAAGCATATAAGATTATTTAAGCAAATTACCATGCTATTTAAGACTCTCAAAATAATCTAAGTGAAGCATGAGAGATCAATAGTTTCTATAAAACAAATCCACCACCGTGCTCTAAAAGATATAAGTGAAGTACTAGAGCAAAACTATATAACTCAAAAGATATAAGCAAAGCACAGAGAGTATTCTAACAAATTCCAAATCATGTATGGCTCTCTCAAAAGGTGTGTACATCAAGGATGATTGTGGTAAACTAAAAAGCAAAGACTCAAATCATACAAGACGCTCCAAGCAAAACACATATCATGTGGTGAATAAAAATATAGCTCCAAGTAAAGTTACCGATGGAAGTAGACGAAAGAGGGGATGCCTTCCGCGGCAACCCCAAGCTTTGGTTTTTTGGTGTCCTTAGATTATCTTGGGGATGCCATGGGCATACCCATGCTTAGGCACTTTCCACTCCTTGTTCCATAATCCATCCAAATCTTTCACCCAAAACTTGAAAACTTCACAACACAAAACTCAACAGAAAATCTCGTGAGCTCCGTTAGCGAAAGAAAACAAAAGACCACTTCAAGGTACTGTAATGAACTCTTTATTTATTTATATTGGTGTTGAACCTACTATATTCCAACTTCTCTATGGTTTATAAACTATTTTACTAGCCAGAGATTCATCAAAATAAGCAAACAACACACGAAAAACAGAATCTGTCAAAAACAGAACAGTCTGTAGTAATCTGTAACTAATGCAAACTTCTGGAACTCCGAAAATATCAGCCAAAATAGTATGACCTAGAAAATTTGTTTATTGATCAGCAGCAATTGTAATCACTATTTTATCATGTTCTGGTGATTTTTAACAATTATTTTCGTGAACAGAAAGTTTCTGGAAATTACAGCAAGATCAAATAACTATCTCCAAGAAGATCCTATAGGTTTAACTTGGCACAAACACTAATTAAAACATAAAAACACATCTAAACAGAGGCTAGAACAAATATTTATTCTTAAATAGAAGCAAAAAGCAAAAAACTAAAAATAAAATTGGGTTGCCTCCCAACAAGCGCTATCGTTTAACGCCCCTAGCTAGGCATAAAAGCAAGGATAGATCTAGGTATTGCCATCTTTGGTAGGCAATTCTTTAATGAGGCATCTACCATCCTTAGGAATTTATTTCTTTTTATTGATTATCAAACTTTTAGGCACAAGATCGAAAAACTCATTTGCAATAAATGGTTCCTTAATGATAGCAAAAAGATTGGGATGAATAATTATAGATTTGAGATCCGCAGTTTCCTTGCTAGACGATTCACCCTTATTTTTAGGAACATACATAAGCTTCAAAATTTTAGTAGGAGGATTTGGAGTATTCTTTACGGAAGAAAAAGCGGTTCCCAAGTTGGTAATGATACCCTCAAGTTTATCGATTCTAGTGGAACCTTGATTTATTCTCTCATTAACTATGGGTTCCTTCTCCTTAATATTTTTCAAAGTAACTCCTACCTTAGATCCATATTGGGTAATTTGGTTGTGGATCTTTTTATCCAGATTTTATATTAATTCTACGGTAGCAACTTTATTTTCAATAATTTCAAGTCTTTGCATTACATGCTCCAAAGTTAACATAGTTCCATTAACCAAAAGAGGTGGTGAGCCAAATAAATCTATCATAGCATTATAAGAGTCAAAAGTATGGCTACCCAATAAATTCCCTCCGGTAATGATATCAAGAATATATCTATACCAAGGACTAGCGCCTACATAAAAATTGCGGAGAAGAACGGAAGTAGATTGCTTCCTGGCAGATCTATTTTGAGCATTGCAAATTCTATACAATGCGTCTTTTAGATTTTCTCCCTCCCTTTGTTTAAAATTTAGAACTTCATTCTCGGGAGACAACGGAGAAGATAGAGGACTAGCCATAACGACAAGCAAGCAAGAAAGAGGCAAATGGAAAAGAGAGGGCGAATAAAACGGCAAGGGTGAAGTGGGGGAGAGGAAAACGAGAGGCAAATGGCAAATAATGTAATGCGGGAGATAAGGGATTGTGATGGGTACTTGGTATGTTGACTTTTGCGTAGACCTCCCCGGCAACGGCGCCAGAAATCCTTCTTGCTACCTCTTGAGCACTGCGTTGGTTTTCCCTCGAAGAGGAAAGGGTGATGCAGCAAAGTAGCGTAAGTATTTCCCTCAGTTTTTGAGAACCAAGGTATCAATCCAGTAGGAGGCTATGCGCGAGTCCCTCGCACCTACACAATACAAATAAATCCTCGCAACCAACGCGATAAGGGGTTGTCAATCCCTTCACGGTCACTTATGAGAGTGAGATCTGATAGATATGATAGTATAATATTTTTGGTATTTTTATGATAAAGATGCAAAGTAAAATAAAAGCAAAGGAAATAACTAAGTGTTGGAAGATTAATATGATGAAGATAGACCCGGGGGCCATAGGTTTCACTAGTGGCTTCTCTCAAAAGCAAGAGCATTTTACGGCAGGTGACCGAATTACTGTTGAGCAATTGACAGAATTGAGCAGAGTTATGAGAATATCTAGGTATGATCATGTATATAGGCATCACGTCCGAGACAAGTAGACCGACTCATGCCTGCATCTAATACTATTACTCCACTCATCGACCCCTATCCAGCATGCATCTAGAGTATTAAGTTCATGGAAACAGAGTAACACCTTAAGCAAGATGACATGATGTAGAGGGATAAATTCATGCAATATGATAAAAAAAACCATCTTGTTATCCTCGATGGCAACAATACAATACGTACCTTGCTGCCCCTACTGTCACTGGGAAAGGACACCGCAAGATTGAACCCAAAGCTAAGCACTTCTCCCATTGCAAGAAAGATCAATCTAGTAGGCCAAACCAAACTGATAATTTGAAGAGACTTGCAAAGATAACCAATCATACATAAAAGAATTCAGAGAAAATTTAAATATTGTTCATAGATAATCTTGATCATAAACCCACAATTCATCGGTCTCAACAAAGACACCGCAAAAGGAAGATTACATCGAATAGATCTTCACGAGAGAGGGGGAGAACATTGTATTGAGATCCAAAAAGAGAGAAGAAGCCATCTAGCTACTAACTATGGACCCGAAGGTCTTAGGTAAACTACTCACACTTCATCGGAGAGGCTATGGTGCTGATGTAGAAGCCCTCCGTGATGGATGCCCCCTCCGACGGAGCTCTGGAACAGGCCCCAAGATGGGATCTCATGGGTACAGAAGGATGCGGCGGTGGAATTAGGTTTTTGGCTCCGTATCTGATCATTTGGGGGTACGTAGGTATATATAGGAGGAAGGAGTACGTCGGTGGAGCAACAGGGGGCCCACGAGGGTGGAGGGCGCGCCCTGGGGGGTGGGCGCGCCCCCTACCTTGTGGCCTCCTCTTTTGTTTCTTGACGTAGGGTCCAAGTCTCCTGGATCATATTCTTCCTAAAAATCACGTTCCCGAAGGTTTCATTCCGTTTGGACTCCGTTTGATATTCCTTTTCTGCGAAACTCTGAAACAGGCAAAAAAACAGCAATTCTGGGCTAGGCCTCCGGTTAATAGGTTAGTCCCAAAAGTAATATAAAAGTGAATAATAAAGCCCAATAATGTCCAAAACAGTAGATAATATAGCATGGAGCAATCAAAAATTATAGATACGTTGGAGATGTATCAGCCCCCTCCCCCTCTAGTCCTAATTGGACAAGGAGGGGGGCGGTGCCCCCTTTCCTTCCTCCCCACTCCTTCCCTTCCTTTCCCCCTCCTACTCCAACTAGGAAAAGAGGGAGTCCTACTCCCGGTGGGAGTAGGACTCCTCCCTGGCGCGCCCTCCTCCTGGCCGGCGGCCTCCTCCCCCTGATCCTTTATATACGGGGGCAGGGGGGCACCTCTAGATACACAAGTTGATCTGTTGATCTATTCCAGCCATGTGCGGTGCCCCCCTCCACCATATTCCACCTCGGTCATATCGTAGCGGTGCTTAGGAGAAGCCATGCGTCGGTAGCAACATCATCACCGTCATCGCGTCGTCGTGCTGACGGAACTCTCCCGTGAAGCTCTGCTGGATCGAAGTTCGCGGGACATCATCGAGTTGAACGTGTGCTGAACTCGGAGGTGCCGTACGTTCGGTACTTGGATCGGTCGGATCGTGAAGACGTACGACTACATCAACCGCGTTGTGCTAACGCTTCCACTTTCGGTCTACGAGGGTACGTGGACAACACTCTCCCCTCTCGTTGCTATGCATCACCATGATCCTGTGTGTGCATAGGAATTTTTTTGAAATTACTACGTTCCCCAACAGTGGCATCCGAGCCTGGTTTTATGCGTAGATGTTATATGCACGAGTAGAACACAAGTGAGTTGTGGGCGATACAAGTCATACTGCTTACCTGCATGTCATACTTTGGTTCAGCGGTATTGTTGGATGAAGCGGCCCGAACCGACATTACGTGTATGCTTACGCGAGACTGATTTACCGACGTGCTTTGCACACAGGTGCCTGGCGGGTGTCAGTTTCTCCAACTTTAGTTGAACCGAGTGTGGCTACGCCCGGTCCTTGAGAAGGTTAAAACAGCACTAACTTGTCGAACTATCGTTATGGTTTTGATGCGTAGGTAAGAACGGTTCTTGCTCAGCCCGTAGCAGCCACGTAAAACTTGCAACAACAAAGTAGAGGACGTCTAACTTATTTTTGCAGGGCATGTTGTGATGTGATATGGTCAAGGCATGATGCTATATTTTGTTGTATGAGATGATCATGTTTTGTAACCGAGTTATCGGCAACTGGCAGGAGCCATATGGTTGTCGCTTTATTGTATGCAATGCAATCGCCCTGTAATTGCTTTACTTTATCACTAAGTGGTAGCGATAGTCGTAGAAGCAACAGTTGGCGAGACGACAACGATGCTATGATGGAGATCAAGGTGTCGCGCCGGTGACAATGGTGATCATGACGGTGCTTCGGAGATGGAGATCACAAGCACAAGATGATGATGGCCATATCATATCACTTATATTGATTGCATGTGATGTTTATCTTTTATGCATCTTATTTTGCTTAGATCGACAGTAGCATTGTAAGATGATCTCTCACTAAATTTCAACGTATAAGTGTTCTCCCTGAGTATGCACCGTTGCGAAAGTTCTTCATGCTGAGACACCACGTAATGATCGGGTGTGATAGGCTCTAGGTTCAAATACAACGGGTGCAAACAGTTGCACACGCGGAATACTCAGGTTAAACTTGACGAGCCTAGCATATGCAGATGTGATCTTGGAACACTGAGACCGAAAGGTCGAGCGTGAATCATATAGTAGATATGATCAACATAGTGATGTTCACCATTGAAAACTACTCCATCTCACGTGATGATCGGACATGGTTTAGTTGATTTGGATCACGTGATCACTTAGATGATTAGAGAGATGTCTATCTAAGTGGGAGTTCTTAAGTAATATGATTAAATTGAACTTAAATTTATCATGAACTTAGTACCTGATAGTATTTTGCTTGTCTATGTTGTTGTAGATAGATGGCCCCTGCTGTTGTTCCGTTGAATTTTAATGCGTTCCTTGAGAAAGCAAAGTTGAAAGATGATGGTAGCAATTACACGGACTGGGTCCGTAACTTGAGGATTATCCTCATTGCTGCACAAAAGAATTATGTCCCGGAAGCACCGCTAGGTGCCAGACCTGCTGCAGGAGCAACACCAGATGTTATGAACGTCTGGCAGAGCAAAGCTGATGACTACTCGATAGTTCAGTGTGCCATGCTTTACGGCTTAGAACCGGGAATTCAACGATGTTTTGAACGTCATGGAGCATATGAGATGTTCCAGGAGTTGAAGTTAATATTTCAAGCTACTGCCCGGATTGAGAGATATGAAGTCTCCAATAAGTTCTACATCTGCAAGATGGAAGAGAATAGTTCTGTCAGTGAGCATATACTCAGAATGTCTGGGTATAACAGATGTATGTGGTCCGATCAATGTTGAGGCTCGCGGCGGGTATCGTTATTTTCTCACCTTCACAGATGATTTAAGCAGATATAGGTATATCTACTTAATGAAACATAGGTCTGAAACATTTGAAAAGTTCAAAGAATTTCAGAGTGAAGTTGAAAATCATCGTAATAAGAAAATAAAGTTCCTACGATCTGATCGTGGAGGAGAATATTTGAGTTACGAATTTGGTCTACATTTGAAACCATGCGGAATAGTTTCGCAACTCACACCACCTGGAACACCACAGTGTAATGGTGTGTCCGAACGTCGTAATCGTACTTTACTAGATATGGTACGATCTATGATGTCTCTTATTGATTTACCGCTATCGTTTTGGGGTTATGCTCTAGAGACAGCTACATTCACGTTAAATAGGGCACCATCGAAATCCGTTGAGACGGCGCCTTATGACCTATGGTTTGGCAAGAAACCAAAGTTGTCATTTCTTAAAGTTTGGGGCTGCGATGTTTATGTGAAAAAGCTTCAACCTGATAAGCTCGAACCCAAATCGGAGAAATGTGTCTTCATAGGATACCCAAAAGAGACTGTTGGGTACACCTTCTATCACATATCCGAAGGCAAGACTTTTGTTGCTAAATTTGGATCCTTTCTAGAGAAGGAGTTTCTCTCGAAAGAAGTGAGTGGGAGGAAAGTAGAACTTGATGAGGTAACTGTACCTGATCCCTTATTGGAAAGTAGTTCATCACAGAAACCGGTTCCTGTGGCGTCTATACCAATTAGTGAGGAAGCTAATGATGATGATCATGAAACTTCAGATCAAGTGGCTACTGAACCTCGTAGATCAACCAGAGTAAGATCCGCACCGAGTGGTACGGTAATCCTGTTTTGGAGGTTATGTTACTAGACCATGACGAACCTACGAACTATGAAGAAGCGATGGTGAGCCCAGATTCCACGAAATAGCTTGAAGCCATGAAATCTGAGATGGAATCCATGTATGAGAACAAAGTGTGGACTTTGATTGACTTGTCCGATGACCGGCAAGCCATTGAGAAAAAATGGATCTTCAAGAAGAAGACTGACGCTGACGGTAATGTTACTATTTATAAAGCTCGACTTGTTGCGGAAGGTTTTCGACAAGTTCAAGGGATTGACTATGATGAGACTTTCTCACCCGTAGCGATGCTTAAGTCTGTCCGAATCATGTTAGCAATCTCCGCATTTTATGATTATAAAATTTGGCAAATGGATGTCAAAACTGCATTCCTGAATGGATGTCTGGAAGAAGAGTTGTATATGATGCAACCGGAATGTTTTGTCGATCCGAAGGGAGCTAACAAAGTGTGCAAGCTCCAGCGATCCATTTATGGACTGGTGCAAGCCTTTCGGAGTTGGAATAAACGTTTTGATAGTGTGATCAAAGCATATGGATTTATACAGACTTTTGGAGAAGCCTGTATTTACAAGAAAGTGAGTGGGAGATCTGTAGCATTTCTGATATTATATGTGGATGACATATTGTTGATCGGAAATGATATACGATTTCTGGATAGCATAAAGGGATATTTGAACAAGAGTTTTTCAATGAAGGACCTCGGTGAAGCTGCTTATATATTGGGCATCAAGATCTATAGAGATAGATCAAGACGCTTAATTGGACTTTCACAAAGCACATACCTTGATAAAGTTTTGAAGAAGTTCAAAATGGATCAGGCAAAGAAAGGGTTATTGCCTGTGTTGCAAGGTGTGAAGTTTAGTAAGACTCAATGCCCGACCACTGCAGAAGATAGAGAGAAGATGAAAGATGTTCCCTATGCTTCAGCCATAGGCTCTATCATGTATGCAATGTTGTGTACCATACTTGATGTGTGCCTTGCTATAAGTTTAGCAGGGAGGTACCAAAGTAATCCAGGAGTGGATCGCTGGACAGCGGTCAAGAACATCCTGAAATACCTGAAAAGGACTAAGGATATGTTTCTCGTTTATGGAGGTGACAAAGAGCTAGTCGTAAATGGTTACGTCGATGCAAGCTTTGCCACTGATCCGGACGATTCCAAATCGCAAACCGGATACGTGTTTACATTGAACGGTGGAGCTGTCAGTTGGTGCAGTTCTAAACAAAGTGTCGTGGCGGGATCTACATGTGAAGCGGAGTACATAGCTTCTTCGGAAGCAGCAGATGAAGGAGTCTGGATGAAGGAGTTCATATCCAATCTAGGTGTTATACCTAGTGCATCGGGTCCAATGAAAATCTTTTGTGACAATACTGGTGCAATTGCTTTGGCAAAGGAATCCAGATTTCACAAGAGAACCAAGCACATCAAGAGACGCTTCAACTCCATCCAGGATCAAGTCCAGGTGGGAGACATAGAGATTTGCAAGATACATACGGATCTGAATGTTGCAGACCCGTTGACTAAGCCTCTTCCACGAGCAAAACATGATCAGCACCAAGGCTCCATGGGTGTTAGAATCATTACTGTGAAATCTGGATTATTGACTCTAGTGCAAGTGGGAGACTGATGGAAATATGCCCTAGAGGCAATAATAAAGTTATTATTTATTTCCTTATATCATGATAAATGTTTATTATTCATGCTAGAATTCTATTAACTAGAAACATAATACTTGTGTGAATATATAGACAAACAGAGATGTCACTAGTATGCCTCTACTTGACTAGCTCGTTGATCAAAGATGGTTATGTTTCCTAGCCATAGACATGAGTTGTCATTTGATTAACGGGATCACATCATTAAGAGAATGATGCGATTGACTTGACCCATTCTGTTAGCTTATCACTTGATCGTTTAGTATTCTGCTATTGCTTTCTTCATGACTTATACATGTTCCTATGACTATGAGATTATGCAACTCCCGTTTACCGGAGGAACACTTTGTGTGCTACCAAACGTCACAATGTAACTGGGAGATTATAAACGAGCTCTACAGGTGTCTCCGAAGGTACTTGTTGGGTTGGCGTATTTCGAGATTAGGATTTGTCACTCCGATTGTCGGAGAGGTATCTCTGGGCCCACTCGGTAATGCACATCACTATAAGCCTTGCAAGCATTGTAACTAATGAGTTAGTTGCAGGATGATGTATTACGGAACGAGTAAAGATACTTGCCGGTAACGAGATTGAACTAGGTATTGAGATACCGACGATCGAATCTCGGGCAAGTAACATACCGATGACAAAGGGAACAACGTATGTTATTATGCGGTTTGACCGATAAAGATCTTCGTAGAATATGTAGGAACCAATATGAGCATCCAGGTTCCGCTATTGGTTATTGACCGGAGACGTGTCTTGGTCATGTCTACATAGTTCACGAACCCGTAGGGTCCGCATGCTTAAAGTTCGATGACGATTGTATTATGAGTTTTTGTGTTTTGATGTACCGTAGATAGTTCGGAGTCCCGGATGTGATCACGGAAATAACGAGAAGTCTCAAAATGGTCGAGACGTCAAGATCGATATATTGGATGACTATGTTCGGACACCGGAATGGTTTCGGGAGTTTCGGACATATACCGAAGTACTGGGGGGTTACCGGAACCCCCCCAGGGAGTTTAATGGGCCAAGATGGGCCTTAGTGGAGAAGAGGAGGGGCGGCTAGGGCTGGCCGCGCGCCCCCTCCCCCTCTAGTCCGAATTGGACAAGGAGGGGGAGGCGCTCCCTTTCCTTCCTCCCCTCTCCTTCCCTTCCTTTCCCCCTCCTACTCCAACTAGGAAAAGAGAGTCCTACTCCCGGTGGGAGTAGGACTCCTCCCTGGCGCGCCCTCCTCCTGGCCGGCGGCCTCCTTGTTGGGGAACGTAGTAATTTCAAAAAAAAAATCCTACGCACACACAGGATCATGGTGATGCATAGCAACGAGAGGGGAGAGTGTTGTCCACGTACCCTCGTAGACCGAAAGTGGAAGCGTTAGCACAACGCGGTTGATGTAGTCGTACGTCTTCACGATCCGACCGATCTAAGTACCGAACGTACGGCACCTCCAAGTTCAGCACACGTTTAGCTCGATGACGTCCCGCGAACTCCGATCCAGCAGAGCTTCACGGGAGAGTTTCGTCAGCACGACGGCGTGATGACGGTGATGATGTTGCTACTGACGCAGGGCTTCGCCTAAGCACTGCTACGATATGATCGAGGTGGAATATGGTGGAGGGGGGCACCGCACACGGCTGGAATAGATCAATAGATCAACTTGTGTATCTAGAGGTGCCTCCCTGCCCCCGTATATAAAGGATCAGGGGGAGGAGGCCGCCGGCCAGGAGGAGGCCGCCCTAGGGAGGAGTCCTACTCCCACCGGGAGTAGGACTCCCTCTTTTCCTAGTTGGAGTAGGAGGGGAAAGGAAGGGAAGGAGAGGGGAGGAAGGAAAGGGGGCGCCGCCCCCCTCCTTGTACAATTCAGACTAGAGGGGGAGGGGGCGCGCGGCCAGCCCTAGCCGCCCCTCCTCTTCTCCACTAAGGCCCATCTTGGCCCATTAAACTCCCCGGGGGGTTCCAGTAACCCCCCGGTACTCCGGTATATGTCTGAAACTCCCCGAAACCATTCCGGTGTCCGAACATAGTCATCCAATATTCGATCCTTACATCTCGACCATTTCGAGACTCCTCGTCATGTCCGTGATCACATCCGGGACTCCAAACTATCTTCGGTACATCAAAACACAAAAACTCATAATACAATCGTCATCGAACTTTAAGCGTGCGGACCCTACGGGTTCGTGAACTATGTAGACATGACCTAGACACGTCTCCGGTCAATAACCAATAGCAGAACCTGGATGCTCATATTGGCTCCTACATATTCTACGAAGATCTTTATCGGTCAAACCGCATAACAACATACGTTGTTCCCTTTGTCATCGGTATGTTACTTGCCCGAGATTCGATCGTCGGTATCTCAATACCTAGTTCAATCTTGTTACCGGCAAGTCTCTTTACTCGTTCCATAATACATCATCCCGCAACTAACTCATTAGTTACAATGCTTGCAAGGCTTATAGTGATATGCATTACCGAGTGGGCCCAGAGTTACCTCTCCGACAATCGGAGTGGCAAATCCTAATATCAAAATACGCCAACCCAACAACTACCTTCGGAGACACCTGTACAGCTCCTTTATAATCACCCAGTTATGTTGTGACGTTTGGTTACACACAAAGTGTTCCTCCGGTAAACGGGAGTTGCATAATCTCATAGTCATAGGAACATGTATAAGTGATGAAGGAAGCAATAGCAGAATACTAAACGATCAAGTGCTAAGCTAACGGAATGGGTCAAGTCAATCACATCATTCTCCTAATGGTGTGATCCCGTTAATCAAATGACAACTGATGTCTGTGGCTAGGAAGCATAACCATCTTTGATCAACGAGCTAGTCAAGTAGAGGCATACTAGTGACACTCTATTTGTCTATGTAGTCACACAAGTATTATGTTTTCGGTTAATACAATTCTAGCATGAATAATAAACATTTATCATGATATAAGGAAATAAATAATAACTTTATTATTGCCTCTAGGGCATATTTCCTTCAGTCTCCCACTTGCACTAGAGTCAATAATCTAGATTACACAGTAATGATTCTAACACCCATGGAGCCTGGGTGCTGATCATGTTTTGCTCGTGGAAGAGGCTTAGTCAACGGGTCTGCAACATTCAGATCCGTATGTATCTTGCAAATCTCTATGTCTCCCACCTGGACTTGATCCCGGATGGAGTTGAAGCGTCTCTTGATATGCTTGGTTCTCTTGAGAAATCTGGATTCCTTTGCCAAAGCAATTGCACCAGTATTGTCACAAAAGATTTTCATTGGACCCGATGCACTAGGTATAACACCTAGATCGGATATGAACTCCTTCATCCAGACTCCTTCATTTGCTGCTTCTGAAGCAGCTATGTACTCCGCTTCACATGTAGATCCCGCCATGACGCTTTGTTTAGAACTGCACCAACTGACAGCACCACCTTTCAATGTAAACACGTATCCGGTTTGCGATTTAGAATCGTCCGGATCATTGTCAAAGCTTGCATTGACACAACCATTTACGACTAGCTCTTTGTCACCTCCATAAATGAGAAACATATCCTTAGTCCTTTTCAGGTATTTCAGGATGTTCTTGACCGCTATCCAGTGATCCACTCCTGGATTATTTTGGTACCTCCCTGCTAAACTTTTAGCAAGGCACACATCAGGTCTGCTACACAGCATTGCATACATGATAGAGCCTATGGCTGAAGCATAGGGAACATCTTTCATCTTCTCTCTATCTTCTGCATTGGTTAGGCATTGTGTCTTACTCAACTTCACACCTTGCAACACAGGCAAGAACCCTTTCTTTGCCTGATCCATTTTGAACTTCTTCAAAACTTTACCAAGGTATGTGCTATGTGAAGGTCCAATTAAGCGTCTTGATCTATCTCTATGGATCTTGATGCCCAATATATAAGCAGCTTCACCGAGGTCCTTCATTGAAAAACTCTTGTTCAAATATCCCTTTATGCTATCCAGAAATCGTATATCATTTCCGATCAACAATATGTCATCCACATATAATATCAGAAATGCTACAGAGCTCCCACTCACTTTTTTGTAAATACAGGCTTCTCCAAAAGTCTGTATAAATCCATATGCTTTGATCACACTATCAAAACGTTTATTCCAACTCCGAGAGGCTTGCACCAGTCCTTAAATGGATCGCTGGAGCTTGCACACTTTGTTAGCTCCCTTCAGATCGACAAAACCTTCCGGTTGCATCATATACAACTCTTCTTCCAGAAATCCATTCAAGAATGCAGTTTTGACATCCATTTGCCAAATTTCATAATCATAAAATGCGGCAATTGCTAACAAGATTCGGACAGACTTAGGCATCGCTACGGGTGAGAAAGTCTCATCGTAGTCAATCCCTTGAACTTGTCTAAAACCTTTTGCAAAAAGTCGAGCTTTATAAACAGTAACATTACTGTCAGCGTCAGTCTTCTTCTTGAAGATCCATTTATTCTCAATGGCTTGCCGGTCATCGGGCAAGTCAACCAAAGTCCACACTTTGTTCTCATACATGGATCCCATCTCAGATTTCATGGCTTCAAGCCATTTCGCGGAATCTGGGCTCACCATCGCTTCTTCATAGTTCGTAGGTTCGTCATGGTCTAGTAACATAACCTCCAGAACAGGATTATCATACCACTCGTGTGCGGATCTTACTCTGGTTGATCTACGAGGTTTAGTAGCAACTTGATCTGAAGTTTCATGATCATCATCATTAGCTTCCTCACTAATTGGTATAGACGTCACAGGAACCGGTTTCTGTGATGAACTACTTTCCAATAAGGAAGCAGGTACAGTTACCTCATTAAGTTCTACTTTCCTCCCACTCACTTCTTTCGAGAGAAACTCCTTCTCTAGAAAGGATCCAAATTTAGCAACAAAAGTCTTGCCTTCGGATCTGTGATAGAAGGTGTACCCAACAGTCTCTTTTGGGTATCCCATGAAGACACATTTCTCCGAATTGGGTTCGAGCTGATCAGGTTGAAGCTTTTTCACATAAGCATCGCAGCCCCAAACTTTAAGAAACGACAACTTTGTTTTCTTGCCAAACCATAGTTCATAAGGCGTTGTCTCAACGGATTTTGATGGTGCCCTATTTAACGTGAATGCAGCTGTCTCTAGCGCATAACCCCAAAATGATAGCGCCAAATCAGTAAGAGACATCATAGATCGCACCATATCTAGTAAAGTATGATTATGACGTTCGGACCCACCATTACACTGTGGTGTTCCAGGTGGCGTGAGTTGCGAAACTATTCCACATTGTTTCAAATGCAGACCAAACTCGTAACTCAAATATTCTCCTCCACGATTAGATCGTAGGAACTTTATTTTCTTGTGACGATGATTTTCAACTTCACTCTGAAATTCTCTGAACTTTTCAAATGTTTCAGACTTATGTTTCATTAAGTAGATATACTCATATCTGCTTAAATCATCGGTGAAGGTGAGAAAATAATGATACCCACCGCGAGCCTCAACATTGATCGGACCACATACATATGTATGTATGATTTCCAACAAATTTGTTGCTCGCTCCATAGTTCCGGAGAACGGCATTTTAGTCATCTTGCCCATGAGGCATGGTTCGCAAGTACCAAGTGATTCATAATCAAGTGATTCCAAAAGTCCATCGGAATGGAGTTTCTTCATGCGCTTTACACCAATATGACATAAACGGCAGTGCCACAAATAAGTTGCACTGTCATTATCAACTATGCATCTTTTGGCCTCAATATTATGAATATGTGTATCACTACTATCGAGATTTAATATAAATAGACCACTCCTTAAGGGTGCATGACCATAAAAGATATTACTCATATAAATAGAACAACCATTATTCTCTGATTTAAATGAATAACCATCTCGCATCAAACAAGATCCAGATATAATGTTCATGCTCAACGCTGGCACCAAATAACAATTATTCAGGTCTAAAACTAATCCCGAAGGTAGATGTAGAGGTAGCGTGCCAACCGCGATCACATCGACTTTGGAACCATTTCCCACGCGCATCGTCACCTCGTCCTTAGCCAATCTTCGCTTAATCTGTAGTCCCTGTTTTGAGTTGCAAATATTAGCAACAGAACCAATATCAAATAACCAGGTGCTACTGCGAGCATTAGTAAGGTACACATCAATAACATGTATATCACATATACCTTTGTTCACCTTGCCATCCTTCTTATCCGCCAAATACTTGGGGCAGTTCCGCTTCCAGTGACCAGTCTGTTTGCAGTAGAAACACTATGTCTCGGGCTTAGGTCCAGACTTGGGTTTCTTCTCCTGAGCAGCAACTTGTTTGCTGTTCTTCTTGAAGTTCCCCTTCTTCTTCCCTTTGCCCTTTTTCTTGAAACTGGTGGTCTTGTTGACCATCAACACTTGATGCTCCTTCTTGATTTCTACCTCCGCAGCCTTTAGCATTGCGAAGAGCTCGGGAATTGTCTTATCCATCCCTTGCATGTTATAGTTCATCACGAAGCTCTTATAGCGTGGTGGCAGTGATTGAAGAATTCTGTCAATGACGCTATCATCCAGAAGATTAACTCCCAGTTGAATCAAGTGATTGTTATACCCAGACATTTTGAGTATATGCTCACAGACAGAACTATTCACTTCCATCTTGCAGCTATAGAACTTATTGGAGACTTCATATCTCTCAATCCGGGCATTAGCTTGAAATATTAACTTCAACTCCTGGAACATCTCATATGCTCCATGACGTTCAAAACGTCGTTGAATTCCCGGTTCTAAGCCGTAAAGCATGGCACACTGAACTATCGAGTAGTCATCAGCTTTGCTCTGCCAGACGCTCATAACATCTGGTGTTGCTCCTGCAGCAGGTCAGGCACCTAGCAGTGCTTCCAGGACATAATTCTTCTGTGCAGGAATGAGGATAATCCTCAAGTTATGGACCCAGTCCGTGTAATTGCTACCATCATCTTTCAACTTTGCTTTCTCAAGGAACGCATTAAAAGTCAATAGAACAACAGCACGGGCCATCTATCTACAATAACATAGACAAGCAAAATACTATCAGGTACTAAGTTCATGATAAATTTAAGTTCAATTTAATCATATTACTTAAGAACTCCCACTTAGATAGACATCTCTCTAATCATCTAAGTGATCACGTGATCCAAATCAACTAAACCATGTCTGATCATCATGTGAGATGGAGTAGTTTTCAATGGTGAACATCACTATGTTGATCATATCTACTATATGATTCACGCTCGTCCTTTCGGTCTCAGTGTTCTGAGGCCATATCTGCATATGCTAGGCTCGTCAAGTTTAACCTGAGTATTCCGCGTGTGCAACTGTTTTGCACCCGTTGTATTTGAACGTAGAGCCTATCACACCCGATCATCACGTGGTGTCTCAGCACTAAGAACTTTCGCAACAGTGCATACTCAGGGAGAACACTTATACCTTGAAATTTTGTGAGAGATCATCTTATAATGCTACCGTTGATCTAAGAAAAATAAGATGCATAAAAGATAAACATCACATGCAATCAATATGAGTGATATGATATGGCCATCATCATCTTGTGCTTGTGACCTCCATCTCCGAAGCACCGTCATGATCACCATCGTCACTGGCGCGACACCTTGATCTCCATCGTAGCATTATTATCGTCTCGCCAACTATTGCTTCTACGACTATCTATACCGCTTAGTGATAAAGTAAAGCAATTACAGGGCGATTGCATTGCATACAACAAAGCGACAACCATATGGCTCCTGCCAGTTGCCGATAACTCGGTTACAAAACATGATCATCTCATACAATAAACTATAGCATCATGCCTTGACCATATCACATCACAACATGCCCTGCAAAAACAAGTTAGACGTCCTCTACTTTGTTGTTGCAAGTTTTACGTGGCTGCTACGGGCTGAGCAAGAACCGTTCTTACCTACGCATCAAAACCACAACGATAGTTCGTCAAGTTAGTGTTGTTTTAACCTTCTCAAGGACCGGGCATAGCCACACTCGGTTCAACTAAAGTTGGAGAAACTGACACCTGCCAGCCACCTATGTGCAAAGCACGTCGGTAGAACCAGTCTCGCGTAAGCGTACGCTTAATGTCAGTCCGGGCCGCTTCATCCAACAGTACCGCCGAACCAAAGTATGACATGCTGGTAAGCAGTATGACTTGTATCGCCCACAACTCGCTTGTGTTCTACTCGTGCATATAACATCTACGCATAAAACCAGGCTCGGATGCCACTGTTGGGGAACGTAGTGAAAGTGCGTTATATCGAATAGAGGGGGGGTGAATAGGCGATTTTTATGAATTCTTCACTGAGGAATTTGCGGGTGAGGAAATTCCTTAGCAAAGAACTACTTGCAGCGGAATAAGTACTCAAGAGTAAGCATAGCAGAACATAGGCATGGTCATCATGATGAAATGAAGACAAACACAGAGTACAGAAAGCGTAAACACAGGATAGCACAGGATGAAGACAAACAGACTGAAGAAATTGAACTGAGGAAATTGAGAAAGTCTTCTGTCAAAGTCTTCAAACACAGATATGACAAGCACACAACACAGTAATGAGGAAATGAAAGAGTTGAGGAAATAGAACCAGTAAGCTTGGTGAAGACAATGATTTGGTAGACCAGTTCCAACTGTTGTCTCAGTTGTACATCTGGTTGGAGCGGCTAGGTATTTATACCTGAGGACACACAGTCCCGGACACCCAGTCCTGAACACGCAGTCCAGGACACTTAGTCCTCACCGTATTCCCCTTGAGCTAAGGTCACACAAACCTCGCCCAATCACTCGTGGTAAGTCTTCAGGTGACTTCCGAACCTTCACAAACTCAGTCACTCGGTGATCCACAATTCCTCTTGGATGCTCTAGACCATGACGCCTAACCGTCTGGAAGAAGCACAGTCTTCAAAGGTAACAAGCGTCGGATCCATGCAGGATCAATCTCTTCAGAGATGCTCAATCACTTTGGGTTTGTAGGTGTTTGGGTTTGGGTTTTCCTCACTTGATGATTTCGCTCAAAGTCCTCGGAGGATGGGATGCTCTCAAATGACAAATGTCAGTTTCTCTCGGAGCAGCCAACCAGCTAGTGGTTGTAGGGGGCAGCTATTAATAGCCTAGGGAGCAGCCCGACATGATAAGACATAAATGCCCTTTAATGATATGACCGTTAGGTGGATAAGATATTTTGGGACAGCTGGCGCGTAGCACAGCAACGGTCGGAAATATGAGGCTCAAATTCCTCAGGGCTATCATGTTCCTCACTATGTAGGCAATCCGCACTGGCAAATTCCTAACTCCTCGGTCAGAACAAATTCCTCAGAGACCAGAAGAGCTTCATCTCTGTCACTGAAGAATATGACTGAACTGTATGAGATTTCCAATGGCTTCACTCGAAGGGATTGGTAGGTGTAGGATTTTGAGTTGAGCATCACATGGAAATTTTTCCTTAGTATTTCCTCGACCCCCTTTAACAGTACGGTGTTTCCTATGACTCAAGAAAGAGAAAATGAAACTACGAAAACAAAAGTCTTCACGCTTCATGTTCCTCAAATGAATACCAAGTCTTCAAGGTCACACCAATTTCTTCACTTTCAAAGTCTTCAGAAAGTCTTCAGAAATCCAAAGTCTTCAGTCGAAGAACTTCATTTTTAGGGGTCGAATTTCTCTGTAAATATCAAACTCCTTATAGACTTATAGACCTGTGTACACTCATAAACACATTAGTCCCTTAAACTATAAGTCTTCAATACACCAAAATCACTAAGGGGCACTAGATGCACTTACACGTAGTAATTTCAAAAAAATTCCTACGCACACACAGGATCATGGTGATGCATAGCAACGAGAGGGGAGAGTGTTGTCCACGTACCCTCGTAGACCGAAAGCGGAAGAGCGTTAGCACAACGCGGTTGATGTAGTCGTACGTCTTTACGATCCGACTGATCCAAGTACCGAACGTACGGCACCTCCGAGTTCAGCACACGTTCAGCTCGATGACGTCCCGCGAACTCCGATCCAGCAGAACTTCACGGGAGAGTTCCGTCAGCACGACGGGGTGATGACGGTGATGATGTTGCTACCGACGCAGGGCTTCGCCTAAGCACCGCTACGATATGACCGAGGTCGAATATGGTGGAGGGGGCACCGCACACGGCTGGAATAGATCAATAGATCAACTTGTGTATCTAGAGGTGCCCCCCTGCCCCCGTATATAAAGGATCAGGGGGAGGAGGCCGCCGGCCAGGAGGAGGGCGCGCCAGGGAGGATTCCTACTCCCATCGGGAGTAGGACTCCCTCTTTTCCTAGTTGGAGTAGGAGGGGGAAAGGAAGGGAAGGAGAGGGGAGGAAGGAAAGGGGGCGCCCCCCCCCCCCCCGTCCTTGTCCAATTCAGACTAGAGGGGGAGGGGACGCACGGCCAGCCCTAGCCGCCCCTCCTCTTCTCCACTAAGGCCCATCTTGGCCCATCAAACACTCCGGGGGTTCCGGTAACCCCCCGGTACTCCGGTATATGATCGAAACTCCCCGAAACCATTCCGGTGTCCGAACATAGTCATCCAATATATCGATCTTTACGTCTCGACCATTTCGAGACTCCTCGTCATGTCCGTGATCACATCCGGGACTCCGAACTATGTTCGGTACATCAAAACACAAAAACTCATAATACAATCGTCATCGAACTTTAAGCATGCGGACCCTACGGGTTCGAGAACTATGTAGACATGACCTAGACACGTCTCCCGTCAATAACCAATAGCGGAACCTGGATGCTCATATTGGCTCCTACATATTCTATGAAGATCTTTATCGGTCAAACCGCATAACAACATACGTTGTTCCCTTTGTCATCGGTATGTTACTTGCCCGAGATTCGATCGTCGGTATCTCAATACCTAGTTCAATCTCATTGTCGGCAAGTCTCTTTACTAGTTCCATAATACATCATCCCGCAACTAACTCATTAGTTACAATGCTTACAAGGCTTATAGTGATGTGCATTACCGAGTGGGCCCAGAGATACCTCTCCGACAATCGGAGTGACAAATCCTAATCTCGAAATACGCCAACCCAACAAGTACCTTCGGAGACACTTGTAGAGCTCCTTTATAATCACCCAGTTACGTTGTGACGTTTGGTAGCACACAAAGTGTTCCTCCGGTAAACGGGAGTTGCATAATCTCATAGTCATAGGAACATGTATAAGTCATGAAGAAAGCAATAGCAGAATACTAAACGATCAAGTGCTAAGCTAACGGAATGGGTCAAAGTCAATCACATCATTCTCCTAATGATGTGATCCCGTTAATCAAATGACAACTCATGTCTATGGCTAGGAAACATAACCATCTTTGATCAACGAGCTAGTCAAGTAGAGGCATACTAGTGACACTCTATTTGTCTATGTATTCACACAAGTATTATGTTTCCGGTTAATACAATTCTAGCATGAATAATAAACATTTATCATGATATAAGGAAATAATTAATAACTTTATTATTGCCTCTAGGGCATATTTCCTTCCCTCCTCCCCATGATCCTTTATATACGGGGGCAGGGGGCACCTCTAGACACACAAGTTGATATGTTGATCTATTTCAGCCGTGTGCGGTGCCCCCCTCCACCATATTCCACCTCGGGCATATTGTAGCGGTGCTTAGGCGAAGCCCTGCGTCGGTAGCAACATCATCACCGTCATCACGCCGTCGTGCTGACGGAAATCTCCCGTGAAGCTCTGCTGAATCGGAGTTCGCGGGACGTCATCGAGCTGAACGTGTGCTGAACTCGGAGGTGCCGTACGTTCGGTACTTGGATCGGTCGGATCGTGAAGACGTACGACTACATCAACCGCGTTGTGCTAACGCTTCCGCTTTCGGTCTACGAGGGTACGTGGACAACACTCTCCCCTCTCGTTGCTATGCATCACCATGATCCTGTGTGTGCGTAGGAAAATTTTTAAAATTACTACGTTCCCCAACAACTACATGTAAGTAAATTAAATAATAATACGTAAAAGGAACAAAAAAATTCTATAAGAAATGCTAAAAAACTATGCCGACAGCAAAGCCGTCGGCATATCCTAGGCCAGGGCTGATGGACGGCGCGCCGCGGATCGATGTCGTTCATCTATGCCGACGGCAGCCGTCGGCATAGGTCTTGGTCGGTGCGGTTTGGATCGATGGCGTGTCACCCGTATCTATGCCGACGGCCGCCCGTCTCCGCCGTCGGCATAGATCCGACGCCGTTAGCCGCCCGTCACGAGCATGGTCGGCGGGCCCGCATATATGCCGACAGCCCGTATATGCCGACGGCAGCTGTAGGCGGAGTCTGGGATAAGCCGACGGCTTTTCTTTGCCGACGGGGCCGTCGGCGTAGCCGGTGATAGCCTGACGGCCATTGTGTGCCGGCGGCCTGGACCCAGCTGTCGACATAGCTTGGAGTAGGCTGACGGGGGCCGTCGGCATACATTTGGACGTCGGCATCGAACCCTGTTTCGGTAGTGAGCCGGACCTAATGAATCATTTCTGTCTACAAATGTGACTGGATGTATTCATGGACAGTGACCGATCATATCTTAAAATATTAATCGCATAACCCGACATCTCAATTAGTAAACCTCAAATTTATTCAAAACGCATGCAGCGGACGTAAACGATGCAACATGCAGGAGCGGATCCAGCCCATTAGGCAGGGCCGGGGCCGCCTGTATTTTGTTATAGAATACAAAGGATTTGTGCATCATGCCCCAGACCTGTGTCCTAGATTCGTAACTGGCAACACACATCATCCGACCAGTACATCTGAACATGTCATAGGACTACCGAAATTTGACATGTTCTACCTACATATTACCTATGGAGAAGCTCATCCACGATTGCCCTTGCCTTTTCTGGAGTCTTTGCTATCTTTCTCATAGAAGTAGCAGTCGAAAACGTAAAATGGATCTAGCCAGATTTGCTCTCGCCAGAGCTGAGCGACCTGTCGCTGCCATCCTTATCCTCTTCCGGGGGCAGTCGGACCATGACACGGACCACCCGATTTTGCTCTCAAGCAAGGGCACGCGTGTTCCTCCGCCGCCGCTTCGTTATGATGCAGGCACAGATGGCATTTGTGACACTGGTCAATTCAAAGAGTTGAAACTGATAATTTATGTTCAGTTATAATTCACAAATATAAGATAACAGAAAATCTATTTTTCATAGTTCAGAAAAAATAATTCATTTTGACTATAGTTTTCTAAATGACTGGAATATACTCTAGTTTCTGTAATTCTTATCGATTTCATATATTCTAGTTTCTGTTATATTTCACAAATATCACATTAACATAGTAGAGTAACGAGTTTCACAAATAATTAGTTTCACACTTTGATATAGATTGAGTGGAATAAGTGGATTGAAACATTGAAATTTAAACGTGTTTGAGAATGTAAGGTCTTGGCGCCAGGAGTTCAACTATGTAAAAAGTTTCAAAAACCAGATTAAGGTATAAAAGATATGAATAATTTCAATTGGCTAAGGTAGAATAAAAGGATGTTTTTTTTAAAGGATAAAAGGATGAATTTGTTGGATGACAGAGGAGAGAGAGTAGATGCACTATTCTTGTCATGCATGCATGTGATTCAGAGAGGTGGGACCTATTTCGGCTAGACTTAATGACATATACTACCAGGTGGGATGCAGTACAAAACTATACATTATACGCTGGCCTCCCACTGCATGAATCACGAGGCATTTGGATGGTGAGAGATTCTCCACTACGTACCGTCCCGCTAGAAATGACTTCTCGATACGCACTTCGGGATGGACTTACGTTGTGAGGCTAGGATTCAATAAGATTACAATTCATTCGGATAACCCCCATGTAATAAGATTACTACGACATAGAATTCTAACCCTCTAGATATATTTTACTTATCATGATAAATGATGTAATTGTTTTTCATAACCAATATATCTAGCTAAATGGCATTCCCTAGAAAAAAATATCCCTCCAATCCATATTATTTGTCTGTATCTAGAGAGTACAAGGATCGATGGGAGACACATAATAATGTGGCTTGCTAGCTAGATCAATTGGACGCATCTTATGAATTTCCGCCTCCTGCCTTGCTAGCCCAAAAACCACGCACTGGATCATCAAATCTTGTATGAGTCTGCTATAGAAAACTCGGGACAGAGGTCATACATAGGTTAGTTATACTCTATCTGGTAAACTACCTTATTATCCTTAGTTTCAATAGCATAATGTGATCATTTTTTAACGACTATTGTCATTGGGATGGATTGCTTGCAAAATTAAATCCAACTAAGATATGCAACTCTCTTTTGGATATCATGGATCAAATTATGGTCAGTGAAAGACTAAGTAGGTCAGACCACCATATATGTTTATAAATCATGCAACAAAGAAATCAAAAGAATGAGAAGAATCATATATAGATCTGGTCATAAAGTTACAATTCATCACACCACACAAACACATCAAGAATTACATCAGATGGATCGTAATTATGTATGACATCTCATGTGATCTTTGTATTGAGAAGGAAGGGAGAGAGAATGACATCTAGCTACTGTTATGGACCTATAATCCAAGGATAAATGCTCGCACATGGACATTGTGGCTTTGAGGTTAATAAATATAGCTTCGGCGAGCAACAAAATTCCCAGTCCATTCATCCCTATTGCTTCAACCTTGATCAAACGCTTTTGCGGCAATCATTTCATTCAAACACAAGTTGTTTTAATCCTTGTAACTAGCAAGGTTAGTAAGACTGGCAATCTTACTAGTTTTGTTGGGGGCCGAGACAATTTCTATATTTGTGTGTGCAGTTATTGATCATTGGTAGCAACTCCAAGCTCCTACTAGTTCACTAAACCTTAAGGTCATCGACTCGAGGGAAATTGCCGCTTGCCTACAAACCTATGCACTTGGGGGGGGGGGGGGGGGGGGGGGGGGGGGGGGCAACACCTTCCTAGATTAGAGAAGCACGCCTCACCATGAATTCAAGAACTCCTTTCACTTGTTGTATGTAGCATGTGATGTAGCTGGTTGATCGCTTGTTGTGCTTACAGCCTGCTTGCTTCCTTTTGTCGTTGGTACTGGTTACCATGGTAGGGATGGAGAGAGGGAGGGGTTATCATGGCTTGCTCGCTGTGAAAACCTTTGTACTGGTTACCGACTTTTTATGTCGACAGGCTGTCCTACGGTCACATGTGATTAATTTTTTGTAGTTGAATTATTATAGGTGTATAGATGCACATGTCACATGTGAACTACTTCTTTGCATTTGAATTGTTGACGTCAAGAACTAAGATATTACATTGTGCATAACATGTAATGCAAATATTTTACCAATCTAAATTCTTTAACTCATGAGTAAAATAGTATGTATAAATCACAATAAAATGTGTTTTTAGTCATGTATTTTTTCCTAAGAACAAAGCAAAGCTTTGCTCCTCTTTTTCTGCTCGATCTGCTAGTGCCTGTTACCAATGCACGAATAGCCGGACTCAAAGTCCTTGTTGTACATGCGACACTAATTCCTTTTTTTTCTTTGTTATATTAGTCGAGGGATGGAGGATCTTTCTACGACGCTCCTAATCCCGTTGGACACGAACAACACTCCG
This sequence comes from Aegilops tauschii subsp. strangulata, assembly GCF_002575655.3. NCBI lineage: Eukaryota > Viridiplantae > Streptophyta > Magnoliopsida > Poales > Poaceae > Aegilops > Aegilops tauschii. The sequence goes on along the minus strand of NC_053041.3, from coordinate 551,724,988 downwards.
CGACCTAGTCCCTCAACCTGGCCAACACCGATTAATGGCATCAGTGTTGCCTGAAGCACGTACATATACTAAAATGGACTTTGATATTTTCAGTCTAATAATGTGATAATAGTTGGTCATCCGTGAGGAATGCCGACAATTGCATGAAGAGATACTCGCAACCAGATAAACATTTCTATGGTCTAAAGCACGCACACCTTTGGTACACTAATGAAATCATGCCACGTTTTATGTTTTGCGCAATACCACTAATCATGTTGTTTCTCGTGTGGCGGTGTGAAAGATTATTAAGTAGTTTGCATGCATCGCCCAAATGCAGAGGCCGGGGCTCTTCCTCCTTTTCCAAAAAAAAAAAGTATGTAGTGGGGGAGTCTTGAGTAGTTGGGCCAGGGGCCTAATTTTCTACCTGTCATATTTACTACTCCCTTTATTCACAGCAGGTTCCCCGAAAACCTAGGCGGCTCTCGTTCTGCGACTAGGGTTTCGAGGGGAAACGACGGCGCGCGATCGATCTCGATCGACGCGACGCACTCGGGCGGCGCCAGGATGTCTCAATCCGGCGCCGACAAAGGAAAGGAAGGATCTCTCTCGCCGCGCGCTGCGCGGGCTAGACTAGAGGAGGCAATGGGCAAGTTAGATCTGACTGAAGAAGAAGCTACACCATTGGTGATCGACGACGTCGACGAGGAGGAACCGACGAAGTGGTCGCTGGCGGGCAAGGTGCTCCATCGCCACACACTCCATATTCAGACGATCTCCAATGCCCTCCGTCCTGCTTGGGGAAACCCTAAGGGTTTGAGTTTCAATTCTGTCGGAGAGAACACCTTTGTGGCGGATTTCCCCACCAAGCGCGACCGCGATCGCGTCTGGGAAGGCAGCCCGTGGCACATCAGCAAGCATGCGGTCATCCTCTCGGAATTTTCTGAATGCATGCAACCATCTGAACTCCAGTTCAACGAACTGCAGATTTGGGCTAGGGTTCCTAACCTGTCGTTCAATCTGCGCAATGAGAAACGGGGTCAGGTAGTGGCCAGGCAAATTGATCCTAATGCTAAACACGTGCAGTTTGATCCCGTTGGGGGCTTTTTGAGGGCGAGAGTAACTATTGATGTCAGGAAGCCTTTGAGAAGGTGGATCCTAATTGATTATGCGGCTCGTGGTAGCCGTGACTGGTATGATATCCAATATGAGCAAGTCCAAAATTTTTGCTTTTCGTGTGGCCGCCTCGGCCATCCGGACTTGGTTTGCCCGACGCCCGGTACCAGAGATGAGAAGGGCGATCTTCCCTTTTCAACCAACCTCCGTGCACCGGAGGAGAAGAAGAAGGCCTCCTCTGGTGAGAACTCTGGGACGAACGCGCATCGTGCAAAAACAGCTAAAAGTGCAACCCCAGAGACTAGCTCAACCAGAGATGGCGATCCCGAGGTTAACTCTCCTAGGAAAAGGAACACGATTGGAAACAAAAGGAAAGTTGGGACCCCGAAGAAGGTATACAGACCTTTAGCTTTGCCAGCACTGGCTACTTCTGAACAAGAGCAAGAAACCAACATGGTCATCATCCCGGTGAGTTTAGTACAGCCGGCTGGGGAGGGTACATCAGTGGATACGGAAGCGGAACGCGCACCAAAGAAGAAGAGAGACACACCCCCACTTCGGACAACTCGGCAGGAGCTGCTAGACAGCCCTGCCAGGAGCCATGAACTGTCTAAGCTGGAACTGCCGGGGGCTTGGGAACCCCGAGGCAGTTCGTGAGCTTCGCAACATCGCGAGGCAAGAAGGGCCCGCTCTGGTTTTTGTCATGGAGACAAAGATCAGAGGCAAGAGAGTTGAGGATCTGCGGCACACCCTAGGGTTTGCAGGCAGCTTCGGTGTGGACAGCGACGGTCTGAACGGAGGCATAGGACTGTTTTGGTCCAGCGACGTGACGGTAGAACTGAAGAACTACAGCAAGAACCATATCGATGTGCTGGTGCGGGAGGATGCAGGTAGTTCGGTCGGCTGGCGCTTCACGGGGTTCTATGGAGCGCCGAAAGCAGCAGACCCCCACCATAGTTGGCGCTTTATGTGCACTCTGCATGCCATACCTCACGATGCATGGCTTTGCGTTGGTGACTTCAACGAAACCCTCTATCCCCATGAACACTTCAGCATGTCAGCCCGGCCTGAGTGGCAGATGAGGAATTTCCGCGAAGTGACCGATGAGTGTGCTCTCCAGGACCTAGGTTGGTCAGGTGTTCCGTACACGTGGGACAATCGTCAATCCGGAAATGCAAATGTCAAGGTAAGGCTCGACAGGGCCTTTGCCAACGAAGAGTTCAGACTGAAGTTTGAACACACACGAGTACGGCATGTGTGTGCAGTGGAGTCAGATCATTGCTTTGTTGTGACAGAATTCAGACACCACGCATTCCCACATCGCTCGTTCAAGAAAAAACAATTCCGTTATGAGAATATCTGGCAGTCACACCAGGACTACGAGCAGCTCATAGCGACCTCTTGGCGCAGTCATGATCGCAACCCTGGTATGCAAGGTATAATGGACTCCCTTGGGGAGCTTCAACAGCAATTCGAGCCTTGGGGAGCCCGAGAATTTGGTAGCCTGTCGAAATCGGTACGTAACCTGCAAAAACGACTCGATTGGCTACGACGCCATTCAGTTGGCCGCGGCCCAACGGAAGAGGAGAAAAGAATTGTGGTTCAGTTAAGAGATACGCTCCGTCTCCAAGAGGTTTGGCTTCGGCAACGATCGCGAGTCCCATGGTTGCGCGAGGGAGACCGCAACACGGCCTACTTCCAGGCACAAGCAAGGCAGCGTCAGCGCACTAATAGAATAGCTTCTCTCATGAGAGCAGATGGATCTGTTTGTGCTACGGGTTCAGAAGTGAAAGAGGAAATTTTAGCCTTTTATCAGGCTCTTTATTCGTCGCAAGGCGTCCATGATGCCAATGCGCTGTTATCACATGTTCCTACCCGGGTTACCCCGGCTATGAACGATCTCCTATGCAAACCGTTCGAACCACCCGAAGTGTGCCAGGCTCTGTTCCAAATGGCTCCATCCAAGGCGCCAGGAGTGGACGGTTTCACGGCGGGCTTTTTCCAGCGTCACTGGGAACTTCTGGGAGAAGATGTTACCAAGGCGGTGTTGAATTTTCTCAATGGTGGCGAACTACCCACGGGCATAAATGATACATCAATCACGTTGATTCCAAAGGTACGTCACCCCCAAAGTATCTCACAGTATCGTCCCATTGCACTTTGTCCTGTTTCATATAAAGTGGCTGTCAAGGTGATTGCCAACCGCTTGCGCATGTGCATGGATGATATTATTAGTGAAGAACAAAGTGCTTTCGTCCCTGGCCGTTTGATTACTGATAACGTCCTGGTTGCTTTTGAAAGTGTTCATACGATGAAGAGACGAAAGAAAGGGAAAATTTTCACCTGTGCAGTCAAACTTGACATGACGAAAGCCTATGACAGGGTGGAATGGCATTTCTTGGAGTTAATCCTAATGAAACTTGGGTTCAGGGTCAATATGGTGAGGCTGATCATGAAATGTGTCACTTCCGTTCGCTTTGCAGTCCGGGTGAACGGAGAGCTGCTACCATATTTTTCCCCATCCAGAGGACTTCGGCAAGGATGTCCAATATCTCCCTATTTGTTTCTCCTTTGTGCCGAGGGCTTCTCATCTCTCTTAAAGAACTATGGCAACTATGTTGACAGAGGTATTCGAGTAAACTTCAGAGCCCCATGGGTGAATCATCTCTTGTTCGCTGATGATAGCCTTATTTTCATCAAGGCGAATATGGAAAGTGCAACAAGACTTAATCAGATTCTTGAGATCTATGGTGATGCTTCCGGACAATGTGTAAACAGAAGTAAGAGTGCCATTTATTTCAGTCCGAATACCCTTACAGATCTCAGGCAAACTTTGAAGCAACTGCTAGGTGTCCAAGTTGAAGCGTTTTCAGAGCGATACCTTGGCCTACCTACAGCCGTTGGCAAAATCAATAGTGGAACGTTTGAACACTTGGGCGATCGAGCTAGAGGGAAAATGCAAGGCTGGTCCGAACGCTTATTTGTATGCGCCGGCCGGGAAGCACTTATCAAGTCAATTGTTTAGGCGATTCCTACTTTCAGCATGAGCTGTTTTCTTCTGACAAAGAAGGTGTGCAAAGGCCTCACGTCCAGCATGGCGAAATTCTGGTGGGGGAGCTCCCTAGATAAACGATCCTTGCACTGGATTGCCTGGGACGAGCTGGCCACGCCCAAGTGCAAGGGCGGAATGGGTTTCCGCGATCTCCGTATGTTCAACTTGGCCTTACTAGGGAAGCATGGATGGCGTTTTATGATGAATCCGAACTCCCTTTGTGCCAAGGTGATGAAAGGAAGATATTTCCCAGACACAGATTTCCTACATGCTTCGGTTCCCAAGTCCTCATCCGCTACCTGGCGGGCAATTGTGGCGGGCCGTGAAGCACTGCAGGCCGGTCTGGTGAAGCGAGTAGGCGACGGATCGTCCATATCAATATGGGAGGATAAATGGATTCCTTCCACCATCAAGATGTCTCCTCTGTTACGTCCAGCTAACACCATGGTGCAAACCGTGAATGAATTGATAGACCCACTGAGCTGGACATGGCGGACGGAGCGGGTTCGGAAGATCTTCATCGCGCCGGACGCCGCAGCCATTCTGAACAGTCCGTTGCGGCACGGCGGGGGCGAAGACTTCTATGCATGGGCCTTTGAGAAGTCAGGCATTTACTCTGTTAAATCGGCGTATCGTGCTCTCGTGAACCAAAAAGAGCGACAGGCTCTAGATGAGGGGCAGGTTACCGGCACTTCAGTGGATCAACAACATGTGTGGAATGCCATATGGAAACTCAAAGTAGTCCCAAAAGTCAAGGTGTTTTGGTGGCGTGTGATGAGAGGGATCTTACCGGACGAGTGCACTCTCAAACGTTGCCACATAAAGCAGATTAGCACCTGCAAGGTTTGTTTGGCAAGGGAAGAAGATCTGGAGCATGCACTTATGCATTGCTCACATGCTCGCCGGTTTTGGGAGGAAACCCGACTGCTCTTTGATATCAACTTGCCAAGACTACATCCCCGCACATGGTCCAAAGACATTTTATGTGATCAACGTTTTTCTGAGAAGGAACGAGCGATCCTTGTCACGGTGATGTGGGCTATCTGGACATCTCGAAACCGGCTAACACACGAACGGGATGGCATTGATCCTGTCTTTTCAGTAAGACGGATACGTGAGGATCTAGCTCTACTTGAGCTACCGAAGCAGCAAGTTTCTATGCTGCCAGGTTTTGGATGGCGGCCGCCCGACGATGAATACATGAAAATCAACACTAACGCTGCTACTCATCTCGATGATGGCAACGCAGGGGCGGGTGGCATCGCTCGTTCGGCATCGGGCTTCAAGGGTGCATGGTGCAAGCCGATCCCGGGGGTGACAGACCCTCTCATCGCGGAGGCTCTAGCGCTCAAGGAAGGAGTATTACTCGCAACACTACGAGGCTACACGCATGTGATCATGGAGACTGAGTGTCTTGAGGCAGTAAACCTCTGGAACTCTCGCTACACTGACCGCTCAGTGATATCACCTATCCTAGATGAAATAGGAGAGCTAGCTCTTAGCTTTACTTCTTTTACTGTTCAACATGTAATGAGATCAGCGAACGGTCCAGCACACTTGTGTGCGAAGCGTGCTTGTACGCTTTCTGTGACTGAGAGCTGGTTAGACTCTACTCCCCCGTTCCTGATCAGCAGCCTATTGGCTGACTGCTCAGCGAGCACGTTTGTTGAATAAAGCTCTCTAAGGTTTCCCTGCAAAAAAACACTAAAGTAGTGATCTAAATGCTCTTATATTTGTTTACAGAGGGAGTACTATATAATTTAGATATTTTAATATAGACTATATATGGATTGAAATGAATGAACAAATGCGTTAAAACGTGTCTGCATACATTTGATTCACAAAATAATTAGAACATCTTGTATATGAACAGAGTAGCATTTATTATGGGTGTATTTCACAGTACGGGTATCATGCAAACACACAATGCAAAGCATCACACAAATAGTACTATCCACCTAGCTATAGAACCGGCGCAAAGTCTGACTTGTGCAGGCTTCTCCTCCTAAAAAAATCACCGAATTTGCGCAGAACGGACCTCCTCTTCTTGTGCTTCATGGCATGCTCCAAGCCACCGTACTGTCTTCCGCCATCGAAGTGGTCGAACTCGTAGTCGTAATCGTCCATGGCCGCCGCCGCCGCCGCGGACCTCAGCTCCGCGAGGTTGCTGATGGACGCGAACATCCGATCCTTCCGGCCCGCGGCCATCACCCTGCCGGAGTCCAGGAACGCTGCCGCACCGAGCTTCCCCTGCGCGTCGGCTTTCCACTTCTCCAGTAGCAGCCCCGCCGCTGCCTTCTCTCCGCCGCCCGTGCCTCCATCGGCGGCAGCGGCCGCATTTTGGGTTGCCGCCGTGAGCTGGTTGCTTAGATCCACGGCACGCCCCTGCGCGGCAGCCTCGCTGGCCTTGAGCGACTCGTTCTCCAGCCTCAGGGACCCCATGGCGCGCTCTTTCTCGGCGATGGCGTCGCGGAGCTTCGAGTTCTCGCTGCCCGCGAACTCGAGGGACTCGTTGGCCGCGTTGGCCTCCTCCACCGCTCGCTCCAGCGCGCGCCGCAGGCCGCCGTTCTCGTGGCCGGCCGCCCGGTGCAGCTCGGCCAGCTCGGCGTTCTCACGCCGGGCGCCGTCGGCGTCCTCCTCGGCCGCGTGGGCGCGTCCGAGCATCGCCTTCTCCCTTGCGCGCCACGCGGCCGCGGCCTCCTTCCACTCCGACATGACGCCGTCGAGCTGCTCGGTCGCCGACCGCAGGTCCGCCTCGGCGGCGCGCAGCAGGCCCTCGAGGCGGCCGGCCTCGGCGTTGGCGCGCTCCAGCTCGGCCTGCGCGTCAGACAGCCACGCCTTCACCTGCTTGGCCTCCGAGGTGACGGCGGAGAGCGCGGCGGCGAGGTCGTCCGCCGCCGTCCGGCTCCTCTCCTCGGCGGCCAGCGCCGACCGGAGGCTGCCCCTCAGCCCGTTGATCTCCTCGTCGACGCCGCCGAACATGAGGTCCATGACGCTCCACTGCCCCTGCGCGGGCCCGGCGCCCTGCCGCAGCGTGGCGGCCTCGAGCTTGGCCTCCTGGAGCGCGACCTTGGCTTGCTCCAGCTCCTTGGTCCGGTGGATCAGGGACTCCAGCATCCTCGCCTCCGTCTGCTTCGCCACCGCCACCTCTCGCTCCAGAAGCCGCACCCGCGCCGACGACAATGACGTCTCGCCCTGATCGCTGCCTTGCTTCTCCAGCTCCGTCGCCATGTCGCAGCCGCTGCTGGCACGCTGCAGTGAGCCCATATATATAAGTCGTAGTACCTACCGTGGACCAGAGCGGTGCAGAATGTTTATGCAGCATGCAACCATGTGCGCACCTCGGAAGAGAGTGAGGAGGACGTGGTGGTGGTGGTAGACCTGCTGCGCTCGTGCCGAGGCGTGGCTTCGGAACTGGAAGCCGGAGGAGTCCTCGGCGCACCACCCCACGATCGATCCGGATCTGCACGGCGAGTGTTTACATTTACCTAGTCGTCGGATCGATCGGAATGCTCGCCGGCCCGGCTACAAACTTTCTCCGAGAAAGCGGTCCAGAGTACACGAGATTTACAGTGGATCACGCTAGACAAAATGAGCTACGTACGTACTCGTTGCACGTAGACACGGGGCTTGCTTAATTCGCTCGGGGTGTGGAGCAGGTGGAAAAAGAAAGAGACGGCGCGCTTGATCTGGACCGTTGCGTGCGATCCCACGCCAATTTACAATGCCAAGCGCGCGTGATCCAACGGAGGATGTGACGGGTGCCACTACGTACTGCTAGTTTATTGCGCTTTGGATCGACTTTTATAAGTAAGTTTTTGTAAGAATGAGCAACTTTGGACTTTTATAGCCGTCCTCAGCTTCATATTCTTGTAACTAGATACTGTCACTCGCTAGAAGAGCCAACGACGATGCCATGTACAAGGGGAAGCCGCCAATCGCCGTGACAAAATTTCATTTTTATAGGCGGCCCAGTAGCAAAGCAGTCAGCGGATAAATTATTTCTGAGCCGACGTCGCTCGCATGGTCACCACGGTTGATGTGTCGGGCCGCCATTGGATTGGCAACTCGCGATTTTAAAAATAGCATAGCAAACGGATTACTATTTATTTTTTACTTTTGTCCCGGTATGCTGGTCTTGTACTCCCTCTGTTTCTTTTTAGTCTGCATATAAGATTTGGTCAAAATCAAACTTTGTTAACTTTGACTAAGTTTATAGGAAGAAATGTCAAGATTCATAATACGAAATCAATATTGTTGGATGCATCATGAAATTAATTTTCATACCATATAGGTTTAGTATTGTAGATGTTGATATTTTTTCCTATAAAGTTGGTCAAACTTTACAAAATTTGACTTTGATCAAATCTTATATGCAGACTAAAAAGAAATAAAGGGAGTATCACTATCATAGCAAACGGAGTAGTATCAAGAAAAAGGCAAAACTAGTAAACCGAATTCTCGGGGAAAAACAACACACACAACCCATCCCCTCCCCGAGCGAAGAGAAAAACAAGCGAACGAGCTTGTTTTTAGACATACACATCGGTATAAGGCGGTAACTACAAATGGCGGTTCCGTAAAAAAAAAGGTAAACCGATTTCTCGTGGAAAAACAACACACACAATCCATCGCCTCCCCGATAGAATATCCTATGAAAACCAAGTTTAAAAAAAACTTTGTGAAAAACATATTTAAAAAAAACTGAGAAAAATATAAGATGTTAAAAGGGTGATGTTCTATTGCCATGAAAAAATTCAAGTTCAAACACATTATCATTTACGGGTTACAAAAGGAACAATTTCATCAATGAATAGCGACATTTACTGTTCGACACTATTCAATGCTAATTTTGATTTTTTTACCGCACCTCATAAATGCTAATGTGTTCGAACTTGGGAATTTCACATGGTACTAGAACACCACACTCTTAACATCTCTTTTTTTAACTTTAAAATGTCGTTTTCGCCGGTTTCCACTGAAATTTGGTTTCCATGTGATATTCTCTCTCCCCGACCCTTGGGTCGCTCCCTTCAGGGCGCCCCGGTGGAACTCTTGCGGACCACTACCGTTGCTCCCTTCCCAGGGATGCAGGTGTGCATCCTGCATAGTCCCACCAAATCAATCAGTAGTACAAAATAAACTAACTCTATCGAACAAAAGCTACAAAATAAACTAATTTTACCTGCATCACTGATGAATAAAATCAAAATAAAGATGGTGCAGTAGTTTTTCAGACTCAATGGTATGGAGATGTTACTCACATTTTGGACACCTTTTGTACAAGGTCACTGTATCTCGGATTTTTCAATCCATCTCGAAATAAAAAAAAATGCATCCCACAGGGTAAGGCAGCAAGCTTATTGCAGATTTGAAAACATCAACTGAACATCCCTTTATCCCATCAGGCCCATTGTAGCTTGTACGAAGCTTCCCATGATACGAAACACCAAACCATGGGTTTCTCAACAGCCTGACCAGGCCAGATAACACCATGGAGCTGTATATCAGTGCTTTGTAGAGTCCAGTTGTACTGAATGCAAGTTTTTTGGAGCAGCGACCGAGAGACCAGAAAAGTTTGACCAACACCCAGCGGTTCTAAAACCTGTACCACGGATATTCAAGATGTCATAAGCTGGATGGATCAAACATAAATATAATTCTTGGCACTCAAAATATGTGGTGCTACACCGAAATCACTCACCATGATCTCTAGACGGAATTCAGAGTAGCGGAGCGCAATGTAGTTTAGCGACTGGGTGGATGTGCCAAATCGCTCCCATGCTCTGCCTAAAGACTCTTCAAATCAATGTTGTACTCCCTCCGTTCTTAAATATAAGTCTTTCTAGAGATTCCAACAAATGATTACATACGGAGCACAATGAATGAATCTATACTCTAAAATATTTCTACATACATTTGTATCTTGTAGTCCATTTGAAATATCTTAAAAGACTTATATTTAGGACCGGAGGGAGTAAAAGATTGGATCACGTCACCAACTCACCGTGGTCTCCAACGACAATGCTAGATGAGAGATGGAAAAAGCACAGTAGCACGCACTGTCTTCCTTGCAGAAGTGTCATCAAATACCTAGCGTACAACCAGCCGTGCATACTCACCTGGTAGAGAGGAAGTAGGGCATTGACGGGGATGTAGCGCGGCCAGGCCTTCTTCCTCCTCCTCATGTGGAGGCACCGGGGCCGGCGCCGTCTCTGCCGTCGCCCGGATCCAGGTCCAGTAGGCCGAGCACCCGGTCGGCGAGGCGGCGGCGAATCAAGGCCGAAGTGTGCGCTACATCGGACGACGCAGTAGGCGAACGGCGTGGGTGCCCGCAGGAAGAGGCGACTACTCCTCATGCATCCGCGACGGCGGCTCACCTGCATGGCAGCGGTGGGAGCCTCGCGCGTCCCAGCCATGACTTTTGTATGTCTACTCTTCGCGTGTCTGGCGTCGGGCGCTGGGGTCCGAGGCGATGTAGTGGAGGGGGAGGCCGCCAGCGACTGAGGTGAGGTGTGGGTGGCGGGTAAGATGGGGGACGCTGTGGGCGGCGGCGGCGCTCCATGGGAGAGAGGAAGGGGAGGTCGGCGTTGACCCGACCGAGCGTGATTTACGGGGGTTATGGGTGGGCGAAGGGCACGAGAGTGGGGCGGACGCGGATGGCAGAGTTTTCGTCCGCCCAGAAAAATTGGTAGGTGTACTTTAGTTTGGGTTAGTTGCTATTTTAATGGTTAGATCTAAATGAGTGGGCTTGATCGTAGGGCTCTAATTGTTTAGTGTTGTTATGTGTAGGTTAGATTGTGTGCACTTAGCGATGAATATGTTTGCTTGTTTAATAGTAGTAGAGAAGTAGAGATATCGTGCGGTGGGCCATAGCCTAACAACACGCTCGTTCGTTTGTTTTTCTCTTCGCTCAGGTGGTGTCCCGGATCCCCTAAAAAGAACTAGCGTCCTGGATTCACTGGAAAAATAAGGTCATGTTTTATGTACTTAAAAAAATTGTTTTTCATTATAAGTTTTAAGAAAACTATTGCTGCCTCGAAAAAAGAAAAATTTCTGTCCACTTTGAAAAGAAAAAAAGTGGCAAAGGTTGGCTGCTCGAAAAAACCGAACCGACGTTTTGTAGATTTAGAATGCATAATCAAAAGTTAGTTAAATGATATATGAGAATACATAAAAATAGTGATGTATTCAAAAATGCATTCTTGTCATAGCCAAAAAATGTTCCAAGATTCTAAAAAAATCTTCATGAGTGAAAAATGTCTTTATGGATTTTTTTTAAATGCTCATGATTTGTCTAAAAACACAAACGATGGAAAAAATACTCAAGATTTCTTTAAGAAAGATTATCACAATTTTAGAAAGATGCCTCCAAAATTCAATATTTTACAAGAATTTTAAAAATCTTCATTAATTTATAAAAACACTATTAAAAATCAAATGTTTTAATAAGTTTGCGAACTCAATTTTTTTTGTGATCTTCATAAATATTCATGAACTTGAAAAAATTGTTCATGGATTTAAAAAAATGAAAAATAAAAGAATAAAAAACATAAAAAAGGAAAACTGATAATGAAAACGAAGAAAAAATATGTAGTAAAAAACAGAAGATAAACGAGTGAAATTGCTAGTGGAAAGGGAGAAGAGGATAATAAAAAACCGACGAATTGGAGAAAACCATGGAAAATGTTAGTAAGGGCCTTAGAAATGAATAAATGAGATAGTCTGTAAAAAAATTAAAGTTAATGTGTATGGAAAAGGTGCTAGTTGGCCGACCCATGTTCTGGTTCTGCTTACTTGTTTTTTCTTTCGTTCTTGATTGGATTTTCCTTTCACCTTTTCACCAATAAAATTTTGCCCAAAACTTAACTAGTCATTTTTAAATTAGTGTTGGTGTTCATATTGCTAAATATATTTCAACAATGTGTTTTATAGATGTATTGGGCTCTTATTAAAGATGTACCTAAACCTAGGACCGGTCCTTAATCCTTGCATCTGCATAGGTTAGCAAGTTTGGAAAAACCTATTGTGGATGCATATATTTTTTTCTTGAAATTCAGTTGCGGATGCATGTTATCAGTAGAAATGAAAATAAATAAATAAAAGACATGATGTCCATCAGAAAAAATTATACTCATTATTCTACAGCACATTTTTTTGTTTTCATCAAGTTTGGATTGCTTACCACGAGTGTCACATGGTATTCTACAACATAGACATAAGAGATGATTGCTTACGGTCATGCGATTCTCCAGCAGTCAGTAGGCACTTGTAGATCTCGGTGGCATTTATGATCGATAGACCCCTTTGAATTATCATTCATTATCTGTAACTTAAAAGAAGAAGAGGAGGAATTGGCTACTATTGGTCATGTTGTATTATTTGAATAAGAGGGGGTGGGGGCATATGCCCCCTTTGGTCATAAGGAAGTTCCGCCCTTGTTTAGCAATATTTGGCGGTTTATACACCACAAACCCTAGGCGGCGTCGGGAGTTGGAGGATTGGTTGGAGATGGAGGGCGTGGCAAGGTTGATGAAATGGTTGAAACTGTCAGAGGAAGAAAAGAATAGGGTGAAGATAAGTGTCCAGATGCAAATATTTCTTGCCGGATTGCCGCTTAGGCAGGTATGTCGAAGCACATGCAGTGGGGAAGGTAATGTCAGAGAAACTTGCTCATCCAGATGCAAATATGTCTCCCTCACGGTAGGGTTTGATGCCTGAGCAAGGGGATAGATTGCAAGGAGGTCGAGGAGAACCTGTTCATGTTCACCTTCCACGAAGAATCTGAGAAGAGGAAGGCACTTGAAATGGGTCATGGATGTTTGATAAAGAGCTGGTGGCGGTGGATGACTACGTGACGATGGAGGAGTACTCGTTGCAAAGATCACTCCAACCTCCCCAGGTTGCGACAAGTGGCGCGCTGCATGTGCGCCACTTGTTGCAACATGGGAGTTTTCCCTTTTTTCGTAGATCTGTTTATTCAAAACGTGTTATTTCTTAAACCGTGCATCCAAATCTCGAACCGCTTTCACCGTTGGATTCCTCGCGTCGAGATCTTAAAAATAGATCCCATGTTGATAGGTTTTGGCAAACTTTTTTTCACGAAAAAACCCGGACGAAAAAACCGAACCGAGAGCATGAGTTTTTTCCCTTTCTGAAAGAGTCACTCCCGTGCCTCTCATGAAATCAAAACCATGCCTCTCGCGGAAGCAAAACCGCGACTCTCATGAAAAAAGAGAAAAGTGTTTTTTGTTTCCGAGGAGGCACGGCCGTGTGATACGTCTCCAACGTATCTAATTTTTTTTATTGTTCCATGCTATTATATTATCCATCTTGGATGTTTTATATGCATTTATATGTTGTTTTATATAATTTTTGGGACTAACCTATTAACCTAGAGCCCAGTGCCAGTTTCTGTTTTCTCCTTGTTTTTGAGTTTTACGGAAAAGGAATACCAAACGGAGTCCAATTGACGTGCATTTTGATGATTTTTTATGGACCAAAAGAAGCCTCCGGAGTAAAAGAGTTGGGCCAGAAGAGTCCCGAGCCATCCACGAGGGTGGAGGGCGCGCCCCCCTATCTCGTGGATGACTCGGAGACCCCCCCTGACGTGAGACCGATGCCAAAAATTCCTATAAATACAGAACCCCCCCAGAAAGAAACCTAGATCGGGAGTTCCGCCGCAGCAAGCCTCTATAGCCACCAAAAACCAATCGAGACCCTGTTCCGGCACCATGCCGGAGGGGGAACCATCACCAGTGGCCATCTTCATCATCCCGACGCCCTCCATGACGAGGAGGGAGTAGTTCACCCTCGGGGCTGAGGGTATGTACCAGTAGCTATGTGTTTGATCTCTCTCTCTCTCTCTCTCGTGTTCTTGATTCGGCACGATCTTGATGTATCGCGAGCTTTGCTATTATAGTTGGATCTTATGATGTTTCTCCCCCTCTACTCTCTTGTAATGGATTGAGTTTTCCCTTTGAAGTTATCTTATCAGATTGAGTCTTTAAGGATTTGAGAACACTTGATGTATGTCTTGCATGTGCTTATCTGTGGTGACAATGGGATATTGACGTGATCTACTTGATGTATGTTTTGGTGATCAACTTGAGGGTTCATTGACCTTGTGAACTTATGCATAGGGGTTGGCACACGTTTTCGTCTTGACTCTCCGGTAGAAACTTTGGGGCACTCTTTGAAGTACTTTGTGTTGGTTTGAATAGATGAATCTGAGATTGTGTGATGCATATCGTATAATCATACCCACGGATACTTGTGGTGACATTGGAGTATCTAGGTGACATTAGGGTTTTGGTTGATGTGTGTCTTAGGTGTTATTTTACTATGAACTCTAGGGCTGTTTGTGACACTTATAGGAATAGCCCAATGGATTGATCGGAAAGAATAGCTTTGAGGTGGTTTCGTACCCTACAATAATCTCTTCGTTTGTTCTCCGCTATTAGTGACTTTGGAGTGACTCTTTGTTGCATGTTGAGGGATAGTTATATGATCTAATTATGTTATTATTGTTGAGAGAACTTGCACTAGTGAAAATATGAACCCTACACTACAAAAAAATACACTTCCGTGATGATACGTGTTTGTCACAGTAGGTCGCGTTTTCTGTCATGCATGTACATCCATGACAAATTTATGACAGAATCAAGATAGTCATACCTGTGCTGTCGTAGAAGTGTTCCATGACATTGTCAAAATTATCATCACGGAAGTGTCCACTTCCATGACGATAAATCGTGCGTCACAGAAGTGCTTTCGTCAAGGGTGACCGACACGTGGCATCCACCGTAACGGAATGCCGTTAAGCTATCGGGTCGGATTTTGGATCCGATAACCCGTTAACAGCCACGACCAATGTAGATTTTCCACGTGTAAAATTCTCATTGGCTGACGGATCCACGCGTCAGCTCCGCGTTGGCACAGGTGTCACTCATCCAACGGTCGAGATGGGCCTATGATATGTTGACATGTGGACCGGCCCACAAAGTGGCCCACAAAGTTTAAATGGGCCGGCCCAACCGAAGGCCCATAAGATTTAGCGGACCATAATGGGCCGGCCCAGCTAAAGGCCCACAAAATTTAGCGGACCATAATGGGCTGGCCCAGCTAAAGGCCCACACGATTTTGCAGACCATAATGGGCCGGCCCAGCTAAAGGCCCACAAGATTTTGCGGACCACAATGGGCCGGCCCAGCTAAAGGCCCATAAGATTTTGCGGACCACAATGGGCCGGCCCAGCTAAAGGCCCACAAGATTCTACAGACCATAATGGGTCGGCCCAGCTAAAGGCCCAACATTCTCTGTCAAATCGGCCCGTCAACGGCCTGTCCTAAACTTGTCATCAACGCGGCCCATGGTCACTTCTGCCCCGTTAACAGTCCGCTAAGTAATTGGGCCGAATTATGGCCCGGTGTATTTCCGGCCTGTTAAAGGTCCGGCTTCATTTGGGCCCATTTACAGGCCATCAAAACTTTCGGCCCATAAACGACCGTGAAGGATTTGGGTCATATTCGGCCATGTCTGACATTCGGCCTGTTAGAGGCCCACTATAGCTTTGGGCCACTTTCGGCCTGTTGTCATTTTCGGCCTGTTAACGCCGGACGTAAACCATGGGCCATATGTGGCCCAACGTCATATCGGGCCCATTAACGGCCCATATAAAAATGACGATAATCTAGCCCGACCGAAGTTCCGGCCTGTTAAAGGCCCGTGTATTAGGTCGGCGCATTTACGGCCCGTCCGAATTTCGGCCTGTCAAAGATCCGCATCGTAAATGGGCCACCATTTCGGCCTGCTAAGTCCATTGGGTTATTTGGCACAATCAGGGCCCAATCTCACTTTCGGTCTATTAAAGGCCCATGTTTTTTATGGGCTCGAGATATTTACACCTGTAAACGGCCTATTTTTATTGAGGGCCCAAATTATGTTTAGGCCTGTTAAAGGCCCACTATGGGCACAGGCCTACCAGAAAAATATGAAAGCTTATGCTGATTTAGGCCCAAATATTTTTAGTGGGCTACATGCCAATTTCGGCCCGTAATCGTTTTTAGCCCAATTGGAATGGGCCCGACGAATGTTGGCATGTTGGGCTCCTACGAAGCTTTCGGCCGAATACATTACTAAGATAAACCTACACTATACAAAAATAGCGTCGTAATTACTGCAGCCTGAGGCAGCATCATAAATGTTGTATCACAACAAAATAAATTCCAACCATACAACAAAAGGCCTGTTGGCATAAAGTTTACAGTCCTTCCAGATAAAAGCACCATCAGATGTATAGAAGCACAGGTCATTTGACCTGAGTGCTAATGTTTCAGGCTGTAGAATCTGATGGAGCAGCATGATCTCCACCTTTTTCCGCCATTGCTCTTGAACAACGAAGCGAATGTCTGATAGTCTGGTTTCAAAACCATTCATATCTTGACGACATTTCTCAACCACTATTCTTGTTTCCGAAACAACGTCCATTAGGGATTGGACTTGTGCCTGGAGCACAGATATATCACTCTGTCTAGCAGGAAGATCTTGTTCAGTAGGCGATTTGGACGAGGTTACCTTGACAACCAACCCAGAATTACGCAGGAAGGTGCTTTTTGCACTGTTAGTGGAGAGATACTGACGCACTTCAGCAAGAGGTGACATTGTGCCTGTAGTAGCCTCGTCACCTTCAGGTGGTTGTGGCTGTTCAATCATTTGTTCCATAGCTTCCTGAAAGTTTGAACTTGTAGATTAGTGTACCAGATAAGTTACTAATGAGACAAAAACAAACAAAGTAGGTTAAACGTTTATACATAACTTATTTTGGTGAACTACTGTAATACATTAGCATGTATTGTAGTGCCAACTACATAATAAAATCACTTCCGGAACATATGTCCATGTAGCATGCCTACTGTATTGTCTATTTCCTCACATTCGTTGACATCTAAGGATAAAGAGACATGGTTTAAAGTAGGATGAACATAGTATGACATCATTCATATCATGGGCAAACAGATATAAAACAAACATGCTATTTTATCATTGTGTGCACACGTGAACATAACAACTAGATTACAGATCAAGACCAAAAGAATATCCTTCATCTCTTTTAAACCATGTAAGGTGAAATGATACGTTAAGACAACTGTGAATAAAAGTGAACAGAGTAACTGACATTGGCTGCAAACCAAGTAGTTAGATGAACACATCATAGTACCAATCAGTTCAAGGCAGGAGGAGTAAGGACTTACAACAGCGGCTTGAACTGGTGTGCTCATGCCCTTCATCTTGCTGGTGTGGCAATCCTTGAAGATTTGCACTGCATTCGGTTCAGGTTCTTTTTGGTCCGCACGGGCTTTCCTCTGTACTTGGAACAAGTCAATATAGATACGATAATATGGCACAAAAAAAAGAAGGAAGTAGCAGCTATTTACAAGAGCCTCGCAGTGTGCAATATAGCTACGAGATCCTGTTGTCTGTTGGAATTTCACTTTAGAACGGTTGGTTTTGTTCTTCAAACAGTTAGCCTAGAAGAAGATACACTTGTAAGGCACATACATAAATACAAGTTCAATATGTGGTCTGATCAAATACATATAGCCTACCTGATACTTTGGATCAGACCAGTGTTTAACGAGGGTTGTCCAGTCTTCATCTGTAATATATTCCACTGGAGATGTTTGGGCGATTTCATTGTTAGCCTTGCCTTCAAAGTGAGATTTTCTAAGGTGGTACCGATACTGTCGCAGATCAGACTGAAAAACATGAGTGCATGCTTGTTTAGTTGCATCATCTTTCGGGTCCAACTTGAACCTCATCTGTTGAAAAAAGAATGTGAGTCTTATTAGGAGGAAGCTAGAAAGTATGGGACAGAGCAAGACAATATTACTAATTGCGATGAATAACATTACTTACGGATAAATGGTCATGGAAGGTGTTAAACTGGGTATTGTCTTTCTCATTCCTGTACTGGATCCACGTTGGGACGATACGTGCATGACACCTAATGGCAACGGCTGCCTCTGATACTAACTTTGCTGACTCTGTAGCATCACGTGGCCTTTTTAAACCTGCCTCAAAATGGATCTCCATTCTTCCTCCTTTAGATTTTGTTAATCTGTCAAGCATTATCCCTGATGTCTGTTTCCGCTTGTACCGTGGTGCTAGTTCAACAACGAATATGAAAAGTGTTAGTGTACATCAAACTGTGAGAGTACATATAAAGGAGCATGCAACTGCAACTTGACTCGGTCAGGTACCGTCTTGGTGTTGATGCTCATGAGGTTCATCTGATCTTGCCAAGTCCTGTTGTGTCAGCAGTGCTTCGGAAGTAGTGTTAGGTGTGAAGGCAGCTTGGGAACTGGCCAGTTCCGGAGCAAACGAACGAGTAACTGGTTGAGATGCTGGTACAGTTGAAGCGGATGCTGCAGCTAGTGGAGCAGGTGATACTGTGTTTGTAGATTTAGCCGGTGGACTTGGACCTTCTACTGCACTATAAGTACCAGCAGAATCTCGACGGCAGAACCTTTTCCGTTTCACCCGACGAGTAACAACACTCCCTACTATATTATTTTCCTTGCTCTTTTTTGACTTTGCCATGTCAAGCTGTACCCACAACACAAAAGAATAAAATCACTCTTCAGAACTCATTGATGCATGATACAGACAAGCAATACTTTGATGTAAGACAACTGTATGAGGATGGAATATGTAAGAAAAACAGGACGGCATGACATATTCACAGCTACGATGTGCAAACTAAGCAGAAGGATTTTCAAGAAAATAGAAGTAATGCAAGCTAGACACCATATGAAAGATGCAACCAATATTACTCTGCCAAGTTAAAAGTGTCTTGTCATAAGTGGCAATTCGAAAAATTAGAAGCAGTACAACGTACAAATCAATGCAAGATGCAACCACTATCAAACTGCCATGTTAAAAGCGTCCAATCATGAGTGACTGATGCGGGATACACAACAGCAGTACTTTGATGTAAGAACATGGTATGATAGATAGATGCAGTGTATTCTAGACACAGAAAGCCATGTCATATGCACATGTATAACGTATGAACTCAACACGTGCAACTTAATCAAAATAGAAGAAATACAGGCTAGACAACATATGCAACATGAAACCAATTATCACACTGTCAACTCAGAGCAAGCACCTGCGATGGTGGAGTATGGGAGATGAACTCATCATGTAGACTTGGGACTTCAACTTCATTAGCAGTAGCAGTGGCAAATCTAGAGAGTCTCTGTTTGCGTCGGTCCGGAGGACCACCAACATCCCCTAACTTACTCTTTTCCTTCCTATTTTTTGATATTGCCTTATGAAGTCAAAACCACAAGAAGATGAATAAAATTAGCTCTGCATAACTGGTTGATGCATGATACAGACGAACACTACTTTGATGTAAGGCAAGCGCAGGATAGGAGGATGGAATATATACAAAAAAAGACAGTGTTTCATATTCACACGTACGATAGGAGGATGGAATATGTATGAAAAAACAGTAAGCGGAAGGCATTTCAACAAAATTAGAAGAAATGAAAGCTAGGTACCATATGAACATGCAACCAATATCACTCTATCAGGTAAAAAGTGTCTCGTCGAAGTGCCATTTCAAGAAATTAGAAGCAATACAAGCTAGAAGACAATGCAAGATGCAACCTACATCACAGTCCCAAGTTAAATGTGTCTTATGGGTAAGTGATTGTTGCAGGTATAAGTTGTAAGCTACGCAGATGCAATTCAACATAATCAGAAGCAATACAAACTAGACATCATACGGAAAACGCAACCACTATTGCAAGCACCTGTGATGGTGGAGTAGGGGAGATGTGCTCATCATGTACACGTATGTTCTAGAAACAGGAACACGTGTCATATTCACAGGCATTATGTGTAAAGTAAGCAGATGCAATTCAAGTTAGAAGAAATACAAGCTAGACATCATACGCAACATGCAACCACATATAATAGTGTCAAGTTAGAGCAAGCACCTGTGATGGTGGAGTAGGGGAGATGTGCTCATCATCTACACAGCTACGTTGACTGTCCAGCCTTGTGTTGTCTTGCGAATCTTGTTGGGAGGATGGCGGAGTAGAATCTGTAGAGACCCCCTATTTGAGTTGCTCCGAAGGACCACCATCATCCACTGCCGGACTAATTTCCTTCAGCTGTAATGATTTTGCATTGTGAAGTCAAACCGATAAGAAAAAGGAATAAAATTCACTCTTCAGAACTCATTCATGCATGATATTGACGAACACTACTCGGATGAAAGGCAAACACATGATGCGAGGATGGAATATGTATGAAAAACAGGATGGTGTGACATATTCACACCTATGATGTGGTAACTAAGCAGAAGGCATTTCAACAAATTAGAAGCACTGCAAGCTAGACACCATATGAAAGATGCAACCAATATCACTCTGCCAAGTTCAAACTGTATGGCGTTTCAACAAATTAGAAGCAGTACATGCTAGAAATCATATGCAAGACACAACCAATATCACAGTGGCGACTTAAAGGTGCCTTATCATAAGTGACTGATGCGGGATATGCAAGAATAGTAGTCTGATGTAGAAACAGGAACACATGTCATATTCACAGGCATTATGTGTAAAGTAAGCAGATGCAATTCAACAAAGTTAGAAGCAATACAAGCTAGACATCATACGCAACATGCAACCACATATAATAGTGCCAAGTTAGAGCAAGCACCTGTGATGGTGGAGTAGGGGAGATGTGCTCATCATCTACACAGCTACGTTGACTGTCTAGCCTTGCGTTATCTTGCGAATCTTGTTGGGAGGATGGCGGAGTAGAATCTGTAGAGAACCTCCGTTTCAGTTGCTCGGAAGGACCACCATCATCCAATGCCTTGCCAATTTCCTTCAGCTTTATTGATTTTGCATTGTGAGGTCATACCGACAAGAAAAAGGAATATCATTCGCTCTTCAGAACTCATTCATGCATGATACTGACGAACACTACTCTGATGAAAGGCAAAGTCATGATACGAGGATGGAATATGTATGAAAAAATGGATGGCTTGACATATTCACACCTATGATGTGGTAACTAAGCAGAAGGCACTTCAACAAATTAGAAACACTGCAAGACACCATATGGAAGGTGCAATCAATATCACTCTGCCAAGTTAAAACTGTCTCGTCATAGGTGGCGTTCATCAAACTAGAAGCAATACATGCTAGAAATCATATTCAAGACACAAACCAATATCACACTGCCAACTTAAAGGTGTCCCATCATAAGTGGCTGATGCAGGATACACAAGAAGAGTAGTTTCATGTAAGAACATGGTGTGATAGACAGATATAGTATGTACCAAAAACAGGAAAGCGTGTCATATTCACATGTATCATGTGTAAGCTAAGCAGATGCAGTTTACACTAATTAGGAGCAATACGAGCTAGAAACCACATGCAACATGCAACCAGATATCACACTGCCAAGTTAGAGCAAGCACCTTGGATGGTGGAGTAGGGGAGCGGAGACTTGGACCTTGTAACGCACTATCAGTACAAGGAGAATCGGTACAGATGCTCCGTTTACGTTGCTGCAGAGGACCACCATCATCGCCTTCCTTACTCTTTTCCTTCCTCTTTCTTGATTTTGCCTTGTCAAGTCAAACCCACAAGAAAAAGGAATAAAATTTGCTCTTCAGAACTCAGTGATGCATGATACTGACGAACACTACTTTCATGTAGGGCAGCCGCATGATAGGAGGATGGAATATGTATGAAAAATAGGACGGCGTGACATATTGACATGTATGATGCATAAAGTGTAAACTAAGCACAAGGTGCTTGAACTTGTTAGAATCGATGCAAGCTAGAAACCATATGAAAGATGAAACCAATATCACTCTGCCAAATTAAAAGGGTGCCCTAACAAATGTATTTGACCAAATTAGAAGCAATACATGTCAACAGGCTAGAAATAATATGCAATATGCAACGAATAAAGGTGACTCGTCGTAAGTGATTGATGCAGGATACAGAAGAGAGGTAGTTTCATGTAAGAACAAGGTTAACACATAGATGTAGTGTGTACCAAAAATAGGAAGGCATGTCATATTCACAGGTATAGTGTGTAAACTAAGCAGATGCAATTTACCCTAATAGAAGCATTACAAGCTAGACACCGTATGCAACATGCAACCACATATCACACTGCGAAGTTAGAGCAAGCACCTGTGATGGTGGTGTAGGGGAAGTGCGGTCTTCAGGTACAGAGCTACGTTCAATATCTTCATTTAGGCTTGCTGTTTCTTGAGAATCATGTGAAGAGGATGAAATTGCATTCTTTATAAGAGTATTGCGTCTCATATTAACCCACGCGCGTGACTGTCTCATCATAAGCGATAGACGCAGGATACACAAGAACAGTAGTTTGATGTAAGAACATGGTGTGATAGGCAGATGTAGTATGTACGAAAAACAGGAAGGCGTGTCATATTCACATGTATAATGTGTAAGCTAAGGAGATGCAATTTAACAAATTAGGAGCATTGATGAGGGATACACAAGAAAAGTAGTTTGATGTAAGAACATGGTTAATACAAAGACGTAGTATGTACCAAAAACAGGAAGGCATGTCATATTCACAGGTATAATGTGTTAACTAAGCAGATGCAATTTACCCTAATTAGAAGCATTACAAGGTAGACACCATATGCAACATGCAACCACATATCACACTGCCAAGTAAGAGCAAGCACCTGCGATGGTGGTGTAGGGGAATTGCGGTGATCAACTAGAGAGCTACGTTGACTATCTTCATTTAGCCTTGCTGTTTCTTGAGAATCATGTGGGGAGGATGACACTGCACTCTTTAAACGAGTAGGGCGTCTCACAGTAACCCACTCGGGTGACTGTCTCATCATAAGTGATTGACGAGGGATACAAAAGAGCATTAGTTTGATGTACGAACATGGTTAATAGACATATGTCAAAAACAGGAAGGCATGTCATTATCAAAGGTATAATGTGTAAAGTAAGCAGATGCAATTTAACCAAATTGGAAGCAATACAAGCTAGACACCATATGCAACATGCAACCACATTTGACAGCGCGAAGTTAAAGCAAGCACCTGGGATGGTTGTGTGTGGCAATTGAGATCATCAACTGCAGAGCTACGTTTACTGTCTCCAACTGCTGACACTGCACCCATTAGAGCGCTGAAACGCTTAGTGCTTATCTTCGAATTACACTGGAGCGACTTCTGTCTTTTCTTTTCTGCATTCATCAACACTGCGTCAGAGTCTGAAATACCCATGCATAAAAAAACAATAGTGTGAGTATGGTGAAGTGTGTGCACAATTAGTACAGTGTAAGGGTAGTAGATAGCAGGTCGGTGAGAAATAAATGACGGGAGACATATGATAGCTCTACAACATGCATGGCACACTAAATTACTACAAGATTCTATGAAAATAACAGTCGACTGAAAGCAAATAGGTCAGTCCATTTTTTCTGCACCGTCCGATGTACGAAGAACGGGCAGATTGCCTTCATCTACCTCCAGCCAGTCAGTGTTGACGATCTTCCTCGAAACGCCAGCGACCACCGGCCTAGTATTCCTCCCCTGCCTGCGCCCTCCCCTCGACCTCACCGCACCGCCGTGCTTGCCACCGCCCCCCCCGGCCATCCATTCAAGCCCCGCCGACCTCCAGATCGGGCGCAAGCAGCTCCTGTGCCCCACACCCCTATGATAGACACCGATGCGCCGCTTCCCCGGGGAACAGGCGGACTAGGTGCTCCGCGCGCCTAAGCGGGTGCTGCTTCTTTTAGTTGCGGTTCGACTGACCCTGAATTGAAATCCAAGCAGGCTACTGACCTCTAGCAAAGGTGAAATAGTAAAAGGGAGGAAACCTTGTGCATTTAGTATCACGAAGAAGATGCAGTAAGAAGCGCTCAACTAGTTTCTTTCGTGGGATGAATACGGTGTGAGCGGAGACGTAAGATTTGCATGAATAAGGGAAGAGGAGTACCTCTTTCTGCTGGCAATGTTGTGTCCTCCTTCTGTTTTTCCGACGATCTTCTTGTTGTTCGCCGAAAACCAAAAGTTGTGGAGGACGGTGCAGCCTTGGACGAACCCATGGCCAAGTTGTTGAGTGTTGTGCGGTGGCCATCTGTCGGCGGCGGGGAAGCAGATCCGAGGCGGCGAACGACGGCGTAGCGGGAACAGCTCCGGTGCGGTGGACGGTTGCGACAGTGGAGCCGCAGCAGTGAGGCGCAGGACGGCGTGGTCGGAGTGGTTCTGGTACGGCGCACGTCGGCGTCGGCGTCGTGGAGGCAGCTTTGCCTCGGCTTCAGCTGCTAAGTCCTTGAGGGCGTTGCAGTTGCGGTTGCATTGGACGACGACGTCGGGGTACCGGCTCCGGCGTGATGGAGGAGGGCGGCGGTGGATTGGCCGCTATGGGGTGGAGGACGGAGGAGGCTGGGGTTTCGCGGCTGGTGGAGATGGCGTTTTTACGCCCACGGAGTATGAATGGGGAAACGGAGGGAGGCGGGGAACTTAGGGGGAACAATGTTTCGGTTTGAGATGCGCTTGTTTGAAATTTGGGGAAAGTTACAAACTTTGCCCCCATCTAAAATTTCGGACATATTGCGGGCTGGGGGTAGGACAGTCATGTCAGGTGTCCCAAATGTGGGCGGGATAGATTTCGTCCGAGCGCATGGGTAGGCGCCCACGGCGTATGAATGCTTCTCGGAGGCGGTTGAGACTGGCGTCTTGGTGAAGTTACAAACCTACCCCGGTTTAGACCTTTGGACATCGGGCCAATAGGCTACAGGGCCAGAGTCAGGACAGTAATTTCCTACCACCAAAACATTAGTCTCGCGCAGTTTCGGGTGACCAGAGGCCTATTTGGCGCTTCGTTCAATATTTGGGAGCAGAAGCATTAACGTTTTCGGTTCTCTTGAATTGAACTTTCAGGATTTGTCAAACTTCACAAATCTTTAGTCTTGAAAATCCTAAAGCTACGATTATTTTGGAATGGAGGGGGTACATTTGAATATACATTGTACATGAGTATATATTAAAAAATATGCAACTTACCTCAGTTCATGCATGGTTCCAGATATAATCTCCTTAGTTGCAAAAAAAAGTTAGATATGCGTATGAATATATATAGCATGTTCAAACTCACAACAAAGATTGATGCCCCCTTTTACATCTGATTTACAAATGCCATTATCTCGGGTTCAAATAGATGAATGCACTTCCTATGAATTCGAATCTTCGAAACCCCCTTTATGTTGAATTCGACATGTATTATTTCGTAGCTAGCAATTTGGAATGTATCCATGCAAGTGACAAATGTATAAAGTGCTTCACACTAATAACATGGAGTGCACTAATTAATGTTTATATATGAATTGCAAAAGCATCCATTGCCTGTATTTCAAACTGCTCTCACTCTATGGATCGATAATATGAAATAAACACATGCACATGCTAGAATTCAATAGAGTATGGGTGTCTGATAGACCGATTTTCGTCCATACGCAATTTGCAAAATTCATGATCTCATCCAAAAATAATAATGCCATTTATATTTTAATTTAATGCGTAGAACCGCCTTTTACACGTGATGCACTATGCCTCGCCCCGTTCTCACAAACGCGCTATATATCTCTCTATCTAACGCATAAGTGCACACACTTTATATGCATCGGCATTTCTCTTTCACACATGCTCACAATCTCTCTCAGGGTGTCGGGGTGTCTCACGCACATGCTCTCTCTGTTTCTCTCTCTCTCTTTCTGCCTACTATGTACCACTCTTTTCACTAATCTCAGTTGGAAAACACTATTTCTCTCACATGCATATATACACATGCATGGTCTCTACTAGCCCTCTATACGCACATATATGTGCCTACGTGTCTCCCGCACACACATTATCTTTAGGCCTCTCTCGCACACATTGCCCCCCTCGACACACCACTCTCTTAGTAGTTGGCAGATATGATTTCATCATATCATTCGGTAGGATACCCCTGGCTGTTAGGATGGATGGTAATACGAGGCAAAGTTTTACCCTAGTTCGGATCGGACCCTTGCAGTTGAAGAAAGAGCCTACTCCTGGTACTGTATATTAGTGATAGGGTGTGTACAAAGTACACGTGAATACCAGGCATTGTGCGTGTGTGTATACTATCGACGAACTAGCCCCCAAGCTTGTATAACATACTAAGGGCCTAGGGTTACAAATCATATATAGTCGGCTTATCACCAGTGGGGATAGAGTCCTCCGCGACTCTGGTAGCTTCGTGTTGTACGCCGAGTCCTCCACATGGGTCTTCGTATAACACGTCTCGGTCCAACCTATATGTGGCGGGATGGAACCGACCCATGAGTCTTCATGTTGACCCACCACAACTAGAAATGATGTGCCCACCACACCACACACGCAATCGGCCACTAAGAAAATAAGCATATACAATAGTACAACAATATCTAGCTCACGATATGTCTCCATATTTTGTTGATGACACTGACGGACTTTGCATTCGATGTGTGCTCCGTATTTTGTTGACGACACTTACGGTCATTGTATTTGAAGCGAAAGCATGATATGGTCACTGGACTTCAGAATAAGCTCATCACGGTCACCACATACATTTTGTCGTGCTAACCAACATGTGGTTGGATGGTTGGAGGACAGTGGTTTCTCGAGCCCACCAAGGTTAAAGTCCCGGTGCTCGCATTTATCTTGTGTTAATTTCAGTATTTTCCGGCGATGTACGTTCAGTGGGAGGAGACGTTCCACTCGACTACGAGGCACCTATGGTGACTTCGTAAAATCTCAAGATCATATATGCTGGCCCACTCTCTCGAAGGTGCTCATAGGGGTAGGGTTCGCGTGTGTGCGCTTATAGCGGTGAGTGCTTGCGCGTATATATGAGCCCTTGTGTCTGTACCGTGTTAAACAAATACATATCATGATTATACGGTCACTGGCTCACCCGTACAACTCCATATTTTGTTGATGACACAATCAATTGACCAGTCAAATGTTCCACGCGGCGCAACTAGTGTTGCACCATCGGGGCGCGTAACCGTGGGGCCCACCTGTCAGCCCGTATATGAAAGAAAGAAATGGTAGTTTGAGTCTGTACTATGTTAATAAAATAGGAGTACATTTTAGGGTGATCATACGGTCACTGGCTCACCATACAGCTCCGTAATTTGTTGATAACACGATCAATTGACCAGTCAAACGGTCCACATTCAGTAGCGCACATTACCATAGGGCCCACCCATCAGCGTGTATATGCAGGACATAAATGGTAATAAATTAGTGGTCGGTGGGTATTCGAAGTCGTGAGACCTCTGGTTGACAGTCACCGGCGGTTGGGGGCGTTCATTGGGCAGTGGGGTGGGGATCCCCGGAGAAAAAGCTCGGCGGGCGGGGGGGGGGCTAGAGGGATGGCCGGTGCGGCGGCGGACCGGCGGTGGGGAGTGGTTTCGGGGAGGGCGGGCCGGCCGCAGGCGGCGGGGGCTAGCGGTTCGGCCGGTGGTGGTTGGCGGCTCAGGGGGGGTGGAGTTTGATGATAAACTGGAGGCCCTTGATTTCGTATCCAACGGCTGGAAAATCTAATGACCAGAGATGAAAAAGTCGGTCGACTGACGTGTAGCCTCACCCCGCACGTACACATGCACGCACGCAAGACACGCACGCATGTAGGCGTGCAACACTGACACGTACACACGCACGCATGCTGGCGTGCAACACTGACACGTACACATGCACTCACGAACACACGCACGTACGCACCCATGCATGCAACACTGAAACGTACCCTTGCACGCACGCAACACTCGCACGCCTGCATGCACACAGCACACGACGCAAGACACACGCTCAACCTATACGTGCATGCACCCTTTGTTAAGGACATGGATTGTTACGGGTATTAATCAATCTTATCTGTGATAAGCAGAACATTGATGTTTGCAGCGGTCTTTATGAATCACAACGTATCGAACGGGCTATCAACATAGTAGGCTTATCTACATGAAAAAGATGACATCACACTCAATGAACAATCATCGGTTTATGAAATGCCCGCTTCTGACCACCCTGGCCCACCAAAGGTTCCTCTGCTGTGCGCTGCCTGCGTTGGGTCACTGACATGCAGGCCATGCGCCCAAAGAGCCCACATGTCAGTGGAAGAACGACGCGGTGTCCTAGGTCAGAGTCGAGGGCGCCAATCGCGGCACGCCCGGCTGAACACGCCTCCATGCCGCATTCAAACACCTCCATGAAACCCGCCCGTGTGGAAGCCGAGAAACCCACTCTGGACACACGTCCGTTCATGACCGGGCCGGCGTTAAACGCAACGCCGGCCGAGCTCCTCCCGTCCGCCGTCTATTTAATCTCCTATTTAAATGAGGCCAAACGCCGGCCAAGAATCGCACACCTCCGCCGCTCCCCTATCTCCTCTACCATTTTGTCCACTCTTACAATGGCTTACGAAGAGTAGTTATTCCGCATCCAAGCCTGCTGGGTAGCCCGCCGGATACGAGCTATGCAGCTCGCTGATCCACCTCCCTCCCCTCGCCCGACGGAGCCAGCTGCCGCCCCAAGCCTGCGCGCGGTTCAGCAACTCGCCGCTCCAGGCCAGCTCGACGAGGAGCGGCGCACGGGCGTCATTGCTGCCGTCCACGCCGCCGCCTCGTACCGCATCTCCCGTTTCTGTGGCCGACACTCCCATGCCGGCGGCCGCGCCATGCAAGCAGCAACAGAAGCCGGGTGCGCGGAGAGCGACGAGTCAGTGGCCAGCACCTCCGCGTCCGCCGCCATCATCCAGGAGAGGTAGAACACGGGAGGCCGCCGCCGCTTGGGTCCCATGAAGGCCACCGCGGAGGCGACGCCGGCGTACACATCAGGTGTCTTGCCGGATCCTTTTGTTGCGAGGACCTTCGTCGACCCCGCATGGGCTCCACGGAAGAGGGGAATGTTAGGATGAACTCGAGCTGGTGCCGGCCATGGCGAAGTAGTGGCCGGTGATGAACTCGAACCGGTGCCGGCCACCATCATCTTCGGCACCAGCCAATGATACAGTTGGGCAGTGGGGAAGCGAGCTATCCTTTGCGCTGAAGCATATACCTCCGAGGCTCCCGGCAGTCCGGTGATCGTGCTGCCGGACATGAGGAACACAAATCGATCGGCGGGCGACCATTTAGGCCAGGTATTATATACCTGTGTTGTCCAGAACTAGCACCGCGTAGTTCATTTGAATGTAATGAAATCCGTCATGTTTGTATGAAAATCCGGTATTTTATATGATTTCCGTCGTTGTTTATATGAAATATCAGTTTGTCTACTTGTTTGCGTGAATTTCGTCCAGTTGGTTGAGTTGCTGTCATAATGTGTGCGGCTACGGTTGGATGGCGTAATTTGCGGGTCGCCGGTCGGTCTGCGGGCGGCTCGAGCGGCGTTGTGGGACAAAAAAACACAGCTCGTGCGAGCTCGTCTCCAACGTGCGCGCTGGAGGATGCATGACAGCATGAGCACCCGAGCCATTCCTCGTTCATCGGTGGCAAAGGCACCGGTGGACAAAAGGGTCGCCAATATTTTGGCTACCCCGGGCAAGATCCAAACAGCCCCTCCCAACAGATTCAAATCCGTCGTTCGCCATGGAATTTTGCCATGTGTTGTTTTCAAGGACTAGCAAGATGCCCGTGCATTGCATGGAACATCAAGATGCATTTTTTTACAAACTCCCGCATGCATGCAAGGGATAATTAATGTCCTCCTTTGCTAGTACCACGAGGCAAACACCATTAATATTGCATCGATTAGTGTTAGTGTCCTTGTATATCTGCAAATTGTAATTTTGATAGTGGCCCCTTGTATATAAAAATGGAGGGAGAAAGATGAGAGATAAGGTGAGGAGGAGTGGGGCGTGGTGGTGACTGGTGGTCGGACTGGGCGGAGGCATGGGGATGGACGGCGCATTATGTCTAGGTTTGTATCTCTCTCACACACACCCACGTAGGTGGGGGACGTGCACGAAGAGAAGAGGTGCACGCACGGCGCACGTACTCCCGTCTCTTTCCCAACCACACCCGCGCGGGTACACGGTGGAGCTCATTTCTGTACGAAAAAGGCAGCCCACGTGATAATTTGGCACGTGTACTGGTTGTCCACTTGGTGGAGGGAGGATCGTCTACCACGGGTGAACAAACAAATTGCGACTTGACGCGTTATGTTAAATTAAAAAAAAGAGGCAAACCATGTGGGGCCTACCTTAGAGGCAAGGCTCTATACACTGGAGTACTTTTGACGTGTCCCGTCAACTCGCAGAACGAGGAGAAGCTTGCTTTGTATGCCGTCTCCCCTGCCCACGGGCGCGGTGGCTCGCAGGATGAGGTGAAGCTTGCTTACAAGGAGTAGTAGTAGTACTACTACTACTACTACTGTACGCCTTTACGCCCGCTCCCTCGCCCACGCGCGCGGTGGCTCGCAGCATGAGGAGAAAATTTTACTACTCCCTCCGTTTACTCCTCGTCCCTACTACGTACTTTGGTTAGTACTCCCTCCATTTACTTATACAAGGCCACTATAAAAAAATACATTTTGCATCTATACAAGGCCACAAATAGTAATCGAGACAAAAGTTACTACTCCCTCCTTTCCAGTTTATGGCTCAATTTCAAAATCTCTCCAACCAAGGTAGACGGTGAGTGGTCGAATTAATTTCGTAGTTTGCACAAGTAATTAGTACGCTCATTTTTCTCAAGAAGTTATGTTTACCGAGGCATTAATTAGAACGAATGCATGAATGACCACTAAATTTCCATGAACTTGTACATGCATTGGTTAGTTTCCTCTTGACACTGCTTGCGTCGAGTGATCTAACGCACCTCGAAATCCAACATGTAATGGTACTACTACTAGTATAGTAGAATTGAGACTTATCAAACGGAAAAACGAATGTTTTTTAGATGAGCCCTATAAACCCTAGTGGGTACGTACTCCGTAAAAACAGATTTTTCCAAAACTAACTCGCTCCCTTTCATGAATTCTGTAGTATACTCCTCCATCGACGCTCCCTTTCATGAATTATGTACTTCCTGTCGCCGACATGTGGGACATATAGCAACCGGGTCGACGTGTCAAGCACCAAATAACAGTGCAGAACAACAGGGGGACGCACCCCACTCGTACCGACCCAGTAGTAGTAATGAGCAATGAGACGTCAAATCACAATGCCGCACCTTCCCAGACGGACGAAGCAACCATTATTTCACACTTCGGTTCGCCATCATATCAAACCACGTAGTATTGCTTCTGCCTCAAGAGGGACACGCGCATCGCCTTGGTACATCATGACACGTGGGACCGCATGACAGGCCATGCTCCCCCGCCGATCGCTCGGTAAAATCACCTCATTTTTACTATACTTCCTCCGTATCGGTTTAGTACATGGCATGCACGTCGTTCTAGGTTGAGAATTTAACTGGCTATATATGTGATGAACAGTACTCTAGCCTTTTAAAAAATGTATACTTTTGTACAGTAGTACTATCGATGGATTGCGCCATGGAGCAAAATTGAAATTAAAAATATAGGTGGTACATATAGAGAGCGCTCGTTGCCAAATTATGCATATAGTACTATTAAAAAAGCAAGTACGTGCTTAATTGGGGTGCTAAATTCTATTAAAGAAATACTAGTAGTATGTACATACTGAAGAGTTAAAGTAACGAGAAGAAACATAACATAGTTCTGCTGGGGGCTCAGCACAACACACCCCTCAAATTAAACTAAGCACACCTGAAATTAAACTATGCAACTAATCCGGTAGACACTGCATTAGAAGTTTAGAACCACCATGAGAAACGACACTGCCACCTTACTCGGAGTCCTCGTCCACGTCCTCGACTTTGTCCTTGTCCCTCTTCCTCTTGGCCGACACTTCTTTGCTTGAACCGCACACTTGGCTGTTGCTCTTCATCCAACCCTTGTAGATATTGAAACAAAGGTAGCCATCCATTGCAGCGTAGTGGATGTGGTCTATATCTAGTACATTCCGCTGCCATGCATGACGATGAAACATGTAATGAGGTTTCTTCAGTTTACGGTACGAAGGATGAACCATGGCTCCTGCCAGGGTCAGCATTGAAGGCTGATGAGAGGGCACCAGCCGATTCTTCTGGAGGTCGAAGGGGTTGCCTACAACAAGGCCTATCCGACCCAGGACTTCTTTGTCGTTCTTAAAGTCTACAGTAACGAATTTCACTGTTTTGTCCTTGAGGAAGTTCTTAAAATCCTGGCACTCAACGTCGGCATGGCATATGTGGTAGACCAAGCAAACGTTATGTACACAAATCTGGATCACGACGGGCTTCTTCCTCTCTTCGTCCTTTAGATCCTTCTCTCGTCCCAGGACTGTGGTGTACTCAACATCTAGCCCAGCGACCCACTCATCATCTGAGTTTTCAAACATGCGTCTGAAGCGAGAAAGGCATCCTTTAACCGTCGCGGAAGAACGGGTGTAGATGACGTCGAACTCATCGCCGGTGATGGTTCTAACCTTGTACTCACCACCGATCGTGGAGATTTGGGACGCCATGGATTTGGGAGGAGGGTTAGGATTAGTGGAACTGCCGTAATGTGAATGGACGGGACGACTAGGAGCGAACCGCCGTAGTATTGAAGGACGTGCGGCGACGAGTAGGAGCGAACTGCCAGCGTGCGAACGGCAGGGTAGTGGCTTTCCATTCTCCCATGATACGGGCTTCCGAGAGCCCTTGGATCTGAGATCGAACGGTTGCATGGCGTGATTCTAGACCTATGGGTGAATATCCTATCCTGGAGGGTTATTCTGCAAATTTTCTGCAACTTAGCATGTGACCGTTTGATCTCAGATCCAAGGGCTGCCAGCAGCCCTTATCATGGTCGCGCCTACCACGACCGTCGCGTCGCTCGCGCGGTCGCGCCCTTGGAGATTTAACACGGTGCGTTAGGCTATCTGGTGTTGGCATATCATACATAGTCATCACTTAGTCACTCATACTACAACAAGGTTGGCTATAAGGTTGGCTATAAGTGTAATTTTTTTACTCCTCTCTATCTCTTTCTTCGTACTCCCTCCGTCCCATAATATAAGAACGTTTTTGACACTAGTGTACTGCCAAAAACGTTCTTATATTATGGGACACAGGGAGTACTAGTATTTATTGCATTTGCCAAGGAGTGACCTCTTCCAATGAAATGGTGTTGCTAAGTTTGCTTCATTTAATTAGCTATAGACTCAAAATTGTCTTTTCACCTAGGTACACGTGCTTAGCACCATTTCTTCCTTGGGTCACCAAACTAGTCTCTCTCTTCTTGATTAACTTGCCACATCAGACTTTATGCCTATGTGGCAAGCTTAAGCACCTGTAGGAGCCAGTAAAAGTAAGTACAATAGTGCGCTTTACATGGCATTTTTGGATATGTGGAGGAAAGAGAGGCAAGGAAAAAGTGGAGAAGTGGGCTCTCATGCAAGAGCCAGCCTCTACTACATGGTGGAGCATTGGGAGAGGCACCTGTATGGAGGTGGTCAGGAATCGAGAGACTCACGTCGGTCGTAGCGATGCAGTTAAAATGATAATGGCAAGTCAAATCATGGGGCCCCACCTGTCCAGCAGTAACTCGCTGTCAAATCACACAGCCCTACGTTCGCAGCAGCCTACTCCCTCGTCTTCTCGCGTCTCTGTCAAACCGACTAGGCGGAACTGCCCCGCCTACCGCGCAGGAAAAGCCCCGCCCTCGACTTTTAAATACAACTACATCCGCTTAAGAATCCAATGATATACTTTTTGTGACATAGTAACTCATATTTAGTTAGTCAAATGGATGACCTAGAACTACGTGCAGGCCCTATAAACCGAGACGCCTAAAAATAAAAAAAACAAGACGGAGAGGGTAGTTCAGCACGTATCTTTTTAGATCAATATAGTCGGGATTCACCAAGGAGCAAAACCAAGTGGTAGGTTGCTCCTGTCCTGTTGACGTAGCAACTCAAGCAGGGTCAGTCCGCACACGAAATGGCGACACACTTAACAGGACCCCTTTGGCCGACATGTGGCTCATCCACCGTCTTGTTCCACGTGCGATGCACCAAATTACAGTTCGGAGCAGCGGTTGGAATTGGAGGCACCCCGGTCGTAGCGCCGCAGTAGTAGAAAATGAGCGATGAGGGGTCAAATCACAAAGCCCCACCTTTCCCGCATTAAGCTGGACGGACGAAGCAACCATCATTTCACTCTAGGGCGCAAGAGCATAAAGAAAAGAGAAAACAATGATGCGTGCGGCAGCTACCTAGGGCACCCTAGGGTAGGGGTCTCCACTACAGATCCTTTTATTTGAAAGTGCCTCCACTACAAATCGGCTTCTCCCTCGTCCTCTTGAAGAAAACCGATGATGAGTGCGGTGGTAGGGTTTGTAGGAGTACTACGGCGTGCGGGGCCACGTCGTAGTACACGTGTTCAAGTCGACGCCTTAAATATGTGTGGGCCGCTTGGTTTTACGGGAACGAGGCAGCATTTTGGGTTCGGGGACCAGTGGAGATATAGTACGTACAAAAAATTGTGGACGTAGGTTCGACCGAAAGGCAATGATGCATGGGCCCTGCATTTTGATATACCCGGGGCCGCGTGAAATTTGCTACTCTACTCAAAACTAGTAAGGTACACATGTATTGAACGCATGAGATTTCGAAACCAAATTATGAATAAATACACACTATAGCATGTAAAGCTTTGAGTCATATATGCATGATGTAGATGTTCGTTTAGTTCTTATAGATCATCTCATTCAAAATCAATTACTTTTATAAAAATGTTAAGATTCATGGGGTTGTGCATTGTAAATCATAAAGTAAAAAACAAATAATGGCAATTCATTTAGAAAAAATAATCAATTATGATACAGAAGATTCTAGAACAAAGGAGAAGTGCTTGTGTTTTGAGGTTTGTGCATTATGCTTAAGTTCAACCATGGAGTCTTCTAAATTGTACATGTGGCAGATCTGGTGGAATGTTGATGATATCCAACGGCCAGTAGTGCTCGGATTTGCCTATCTCTGCACTGTCGGGTTAGCTTCATCCAGCGACCATCTTTCAAAGTTATTGGCACACTATATAGTTCTTGTGCCATAGTTGCATGTTTTGGAAAAAGCTACTAGTGGGTTGTACTATCTATTTAGGAATAGAAGATGTATACATGGAAGTTGTAGGGAAAGAGATGACATGGAGCATCTCAATTCCTATGAGTAGGGATTGGAAAAGAGATGTCATTTGGTTCACATCATAGGAACTTTTCTATTGAATCTAGAGATGACATGTATCTCAATTCCTATGAGGAGGGATTAGAAAAGAGATGTAATTTGGTTCATATCATAGGAACTTTTCTATTGAATATACGCTAATGTTTATTTTCCTTTGAAATTAAGGGAGTATAGGAATCCATTCATATGAACCAAGTGGCTCTAAAGCTATAGAAATGATATCATGTTTATTTCCTTTGAAATGTGGAGTATATGAATCTATTCCTATGAACCAATTGGCTCTAAAGGAAAAAATCCTATAAAAATCATATCATATAGAGTTCCTATGATATTCCTCGACACTAAAGGATGCTTGAAATTGCCGCGGGTGATACGATGGTCTTTCTTTGTAGACTCCTCACCCATCTTTATAGTTACCTCTCGAAGATGAATGAAATGATATATACATGGTATTCTACATGTGCAATTTGGTACACGAAAACTCGGTAAAAGTTTGCGAGATTCGAATTTTCAATAAAGCTATATGCACTGCATTTCGGAACGGAGGGAGCATACGGCAGTTGCTAACACTCACGTGGAAGATTTGTGTGTAGGAGGAGTGGCTGTTCTGTTAAATGACATGGCAAAACTGACACTGTCGGATGCCGATCTAACGGTTCTTATGGCATTCGTCAGGAAAAGGCTTGTGGCGAACGTTTGTCGGATAATGATTTACGGACACATGCATTGCATTGATACGTGCCCCCCTCTCTCTCACGCACACGCACCCTCACGAGTCACGACTCTCCCGAGTCCTCTCGCAGACTCGCACATCGCACCCACCGTCTATCTGCAGGTAGACATCACGCACATATGTGCTCTTCACACCCTACCCTCAGAACTTTTAAAAAACAAAAGACGGCGCGCACATTTTATTTTAGCTCACACGTCACACACTTATACTATTACTCTTGCGGCGAACGTTCTTTGGGCATAGTATATTGTACTCTCACGAAGAGAAGCGGTGCACGCACGCACTAGTTCTCTCACACCCACTCACGGGTACACGTCGGAGCGCATTTTTTTGAAGCTGGTACAACAAAATCACTCCACTATATATAAAAGCAGGAGCCTTAGCGCTTGCTTTACTAGGGTTCCTCTCGTTCACTCTCTCATGCTCTCCAGATCTAAGCAACACATAGGCGGCCACACTCTCTCTCAGCTCACGGCTGGTCACAAATTCGGCCAGACAACCTCGACCGGGGCAGGGGTGTAGGTGCATCGTTCACGCTGTCGTCGGCGGCGAGGGAGGAGACCAACGGCTGCCCGCGCGTCCCGATTGGCGGCCGTGCCGTTCTCTCCGAGAGAGCGCCGGCTCAGGAGGGCCTCCGACCCCTTCTTCCTCCCTGCGGTATTGTGGCCAAGATGCGGCCTCCCGACATCGTCTTTGCCACATGCCGACGACCCTCAGGTATATATTCCTTCGAAACCTGCCTTGCTCTACTGCCCCAGCTCCCTTCGTGTGGATCCTTTTCTACTTCCGTCCGTTGTTCCAAAGCCACCTAGACTTCTACTATTATTAGAAGTAAAGCTAGTTCATACAGTCGACTCAAAGCGTTGGTTCAAACAGGGAAGAAAGTGGGAAAGCTATAGCATGAATCTAGGACTTGGTTCTATGAGGAAACGGGGGAAAGTAGTAATATCTGTCACTGTTTAAATAACTGTATTTCGTATTTGCGCAAACAGGGATGTCTGTCTCCGTATCGTTTCTATCCGCGCAATCAAAAGCACACACCTCAGTTTTAGTACAACTGTGCAAAATGAGATGGCTATCCCTCGTTGCCGTCGTCTAACCTCCCGTCTTCAAGGTATCCCTACATTGGTACTAGTAACTAAGGTAGAATGACCAACGCAATCTAAAAGAAGCTGATTCGTACGTTTTACTTCCTGATTGCAGTGCACGGACGAGCGAAAACAACTGCATCCTAGTCCAGAATGCACTTTCTACCAGTTCATCCATGGACTGAGGACTAGCTGGCACGGCTGCACGACGGTTTTTTGGACAGGTGCGTGGACAAGAGGCATTGTGGTCTGCTTATTTCTGCAAATAGCGGTGCTTAAATTTAGTGGAATGCACAAGCATTTCAGCTGGTCAGTACATTGCATGGTTCAGTTCAGCATTCCAGCTGAGACCACAATTATAATTGGTTATTCTGGAATGAGAGAACCTAACCCTGAATGGTGGCAACAAGAAAAAACCAGAGTGAACTCCAGGAAATTTAAGCCTGCCGGGATGCCCTTTGCTCAGAGAAGCCTTGCTTGTTTTTTTCCTGATTTGTAAACCTTCTCACAACTTTGTCTTTTGCTGTGAACTAGTATATGTTTGTTATGTTCTATGAATCATTGAGATGTATAAAATTGCTTAACTTATGCTTTTCAAGTTTTTTATGAAGACGAGTTTAATGTGAGTTCCACATGAGCGCTGGACTAGCGTGTGAACGTTTGGAATTTATTACATTATGGCCTCAATTAACTGCATGAACCACTGTAACAAGATACATAGTTGATTATATGTTAGACAGCAGATTGTTGATTGTTAGCTGGTCGATAGCCTAGTGTTGAAGCGAGCTGAGCCAATGTGCCGTGTTTTGCACACTGCTTACAAGTGGGGTAGCACCAACAGTGTTTACAAGTACTTATGTATACGTCGGCGCACGGTTCTCGAACGAGTGCTCTATTTCATCAAAACACACACTGCTCGTATGATAAACCGTGACAACTTATGTCTTACCATGCCATATTCATGAAAAAACTAGTGAGGACGCATCTGTTTCGGCAACAATTCCGATGGTTCTCACATGATTCACGGGCACACAAAAGTAGCAGCAGTTCCCATAGACGGATTCAAACAGAGTACTAGCCCCAGAGGGGTCGATAACAAGCAAGGTTCGGATAATTAGACACAATCCAAACTACTATTAAACACTAGCTGGGGCAACTATTTCATGCCTCGATCTAATTTGGGCTGGACACAAGACGGACCTTGCCATGAACATCATCGAGGATGTCCCGCGGCAGCTCAATCCTGTGAACCTTCATGAAGACAACCTTGTGGCCTTGCCACTGATAAACTTGTTTGTGGAGGCATGCCACGTCATCTTCATGCATAAGCTTGACAAGAACAGTATGCCTCACAAACGAAGGAGTAGCTTTGAACTTCTTGTGCTTCAGTACATCCTGGACAACACGCCTGACAACAGTGAGGCTGGAATACAACTCTTCATTGGTATAACCGCAAATGGCTTCCAGGATCCAACAGCCTAAGAACTCTGTTTTCCCAGTGCGTATATTTAGGTTGTCCGCCTCATAGCGAGTGACATATACAACCACACAATCCTTGTCTGCATCAGGGCTCTAATTGAAACAGAAACAAATTCTGAATTACTTTTCAGTATAAGAAACACAAGTTATTTAAACCACTATGTATAGCATGGCATCGAAGCTAATAAAATTTTGCATTATTAATCACCACATACTTCCTTTTCTAAAAAAATCACCACATACTTAGATGAAAAACCACAATCGAGATCGGCAAAGAAGGAAATCACCTTGGGCAGCTCAGCGGGGGGGGGGGGGGGGACACATCCTCGAAGGGGGGAAACTGCTCCTGCAGTGCCACGGGGGCTGTAACCTCAAATGGGGCGTTGACCATCTCAGTAGTGGCCATGAGCGTATCTGGGGTCAGCTCGGTGGTTGCCTCCATCTTCTTGGAGCTCTCTGTCTCGTGGGGATCAGCCTCCCACGTATGCTCCAATATCGGCAGATCTTTACGAAGAGAAGAACAGTGGCAGATGCGAGTGCTGCCTTTCTTGAAGACGGTGAGGGAGAAGGATAGTCCGAGGGAGAAGGGGATTCAGCGAAGAGTGAAATGATGGTTGCTTCGTCCATCAAACTTAGACTGCGGGGAGGTGGGGTTTTGTGATACGACGGCTCATTACTGCCGCGCTACGACCGGGGTGACTCTTCGCCTGCATACTGCCTTCTAATTTGGTGGATGGCATTTGGGCCCGCGCGCTGCATGGCCCGCATGTCGGTGAACAAAAGTATAACGACATTCAGTAGAGGGAGACATTTCAATGACCTAGGAGGAGCCAGAAGCGGTAGAGTGTCTCCACTGTACTAGTAGTAATTGTTTTTCTGGGTAGCTGTAGAGTGTCTCCACTGTACTAGTAGTAATTGTTTCTCTGGGCCCAAGACAAAACAGCCCATCCACACTAGTAAATAGTAAAATCAATTCAAAAGCCCATCCACACTAGGTGCTCTTCTTCCTCCTCGCTCCCACCCACCTCACGTCAGCTCGCTCCACTCGTACCCCCCAAATTCCTCACCTCACTCCTATAGAAAACCCCAGCTCCCCTTCTTCCTCACTCCTACAGAAAACCCCCAGCTCCCCTTCTTCTTCGCTCGCACTACAACTAGGCTCGTCATTCGTTACTCTGCTCAAATCCGTGAGCGCGACGCGACGCCCTCGAGGAAAATGGAGTCGGCTGACCCCAGCGCCAAGAAGATGAGGCTCCCGCCAGCGGCGACGCCTGTTGTAGATCCCGCACCCGGCAGCGCGGGGAGAAGCGGCGACCCCGCCCCCACCGGATCCCAGGAACCAGTAGAATCTCGGGTGGACCGCATCAGCGATCTCCCGGACGCCGTCCTTGGGGAGATCATCTCGCTTCTCCCCACCAAGGATTGCTGCCACACCCAAGTCCTCTCAATTCGGTGGCGCCTTCTATGGCGCGCCGTGCCCCTTAATCTCGACTGTCGTCAGCTATCTCTCTTCAATGATTTTGAAATCCCCGGAGCCATCATCTCCTCCCACCAGGGCTCCGTTCAAAGCCTCTGCATCCCGTCATGCTACCTGAGCAAGCATACCATGCCTTGCATGGTGGACGCCTGGCTGAAATCCCCTGAATTCACAGAACTACAGCTGCTTGAGTTCTACTATTCCCCTGGAAATCACATACCACATACCGAACGCCATGAACTTGTGCCCTCAGCACTGATGTCCATCTCGCAGTTTTCGTCCTCTCTCCACACCACCACCTTTGCGCTGTGCTACCTACCAGACAATCTGGTACTAAACCTTCAACTCCCATTTCTCAAGAAACTTTCACTTGTGCGGGTTCGTATATCGGAGGCCTCATTGCACAGCATCATCCACTCCAGTTGCCCTGCGCTGGACTGCTTGGTGCTTGTTTTCACAGTTAGAATCGGTTGTCTCCAAATAAAGTCGCCTAACCTTGTAAGAATTGGAATTTCTTTTGACGGAAGGCAGCTCATCATCCAAGATGCCCCTTCACTTCAAAGGTTGATCCTTGATTCTAGTTATTCACCGTCGCAAATAACCGTCCTCTCTGCGCCTAAACTGGAGACCTTGGGTGTAATACATGATCTCTGTGCTCATTTCAATATGGTGTTTGGCTCCACAGTTCTTCAGGTACTTTATATTATCATCTACACTTGTAACCATAAGCTGCATTTTAAATTTCTGCGCATAATTTATATGTCATCTTGGAGTACACATTTTGTACTAATATTATGTTCTATGCTCAATGAAGAGTTTCTCCATGGATGGCCTATCAATGGTGCTGGATTCTATCAAGATCTTATATATCCAAATGAATAGTTTTGATCTGAACAAGATTATTGGCTTGCTGCAATGCTTTCCATGTCTGGACAAGTTGTATATAAAGGTGATAATTTCACGCACATAGGAAGCCCGCATATAGTGTACTAGAATTAACCGTTCAGCTGTTGCTCTTTCGACACTCTTTTTTTAGACCTTAACTGTTTTCAATCTTCATGTCTATTTAGGCAACAGGACGGGGTAAGAAAGTTATAACCAATCGGTGGATTCGTAAGCATCGGGATTTTCTCACTTCTCATGAGATTCGATTGAAGACAATAACGCTAGAACGATATGTAGCCAACCGCGCAAACACAAGATTTGTCACATTCTTCCTGCTGAATGCGAGGTTACTATTGTCCATCAGGCTTAAGTTTATCAGCAGCATGGTTTTGACGGATGGGTATGTCGAAGAGCAAAAAAGGAGTTTCAGGTGGGCAAAAGAGCTTCTGAACGTGTCGGGCTTCTATTTACAACATATTGTGGTCATAATCCAGTAAATTTTACGACCCAGGATGTTCATTCTATGGACTTAACCGATCCATTTGACTGTGACTGCCGAAAACAGTGCTAGAGTTAGATGTTGTTGCCCTTTTCAATCTGGTTTTTTTGTAAACCTGACGAACAATTAACCCTCGTGCTTTTGTACAGTTTGTAAGCTGGAGTTAGATGTTCCTGCCCTTTTCAACTCGGCTGTGACTGTCATATTTTCTTTGAAACAAGGCAAATGGCTTGCCATTCGTTTAATTTAGAGTGAAATATTGTAACAAATCCCAACCAAGGGAAATAACATCACTCTCGCCGGCTGCTTGAGCTCACTGTGCATTACAGAAGCCAAGTGATTAGCCCCCACCAGCACCCACAAACTTATTTCGAACTAGCACATCAAATGGGTTGTAAATTTTCATAGGAAAGGCTACATGATCGTGACAGATTTGGATTCTGACATTTGGGACCCGCGAGGAAATAGCCTATCCAAGGTGGTGTCGACTTACTAGCCAGTCAACAAATGATTCTGCCTACCAGCCGTTGGATTGACATCCAACATCTGTCGTGTATCTTCTATCTCTTGTCTTCTTCTTCCTCCAGCCGCCCAAACCAAACCACCCCGTCGGCTCCGCCTGCTCCCGCCTCCCATGGCTGGCTGCGCCTCCGCCGCCCTACCGTACGTACCCTCCAACGTTGGCCAGTCCCTCCCTCTATTCCCCCACACGTCCTGTTATTCTCCGGCGATGTCAGCCCCAACATGCACCCGTGCCCGAACCAGTCAACCCTCGTACTCCCCTCCGCCTGCGACTGGACCGGCGCATCTTCAACGGCTCCTGTTCGTTCCGTCCGAGGCCTTGCCGCCGTCCTCCGCCTTGCGGCCTTGGTTCGCTCGCCGTGCGTGGTGCGCCGCCCTCTTGCGTTGTCAACGTCGTCAACAACCGAGAGGAACAAGGAGATGACTGTAC
The DNA here is from genome assembly GCF_002575655.3 of Aegilops tauschii subsp. strangulata. Taxonomy (NCBI): domain Eukaryota; kingdom Viridiplantae; phylum Streptophyta; class Magnoliopsida; order Poales; family Poaceae; genus Aegilops; species Aegilops tauschii. The sequence goes on along the minus strand of NC_053041.3, from coordinate 551,682,394 downwards.
GTGGAGAGGATGACAGTAGGGACCCACCAGCGTCATGGCAGTACGCAAGCAAGTGCCTCTATAGTACAAGCCCAAAAATATGGTTCCTCCTAATGGTTGGACATCTGGGGCTCACGCCATTGTCAACGTAGTCAATAAACGAGAGAATTACACTACGAGTGGCTGACACCAGGGACCCAGCAAGTCACGCAGTTTTTTTTTGAGGAACAAGCAGTTGTTATTTATACTAGTTTTAGCGACGGATCAGGGTAACAATGGGGCTGTGCGGGGGTTGTGGCCCATCTAGCCAGGGTTTTATTTATGTTTACCGCATCATGAGCCCAGTTGTGTTTTTTTCTTGCTGAAAATGGCTAGCCCAGTTCTTTTTTTTTAAGAAATACCCAAACAAGGCCTACTTTCTTTATCGGCCCTGCTGGGCTGCAAATCTTTCAAGACGAGGAGAGTTTCATTCGGTTTGCCCAGAAATGGGTTGTACATTTTTAAAACACATCAAACCGGGAATTAGTTTCAATTTTTTTATTACAAGATCTTAAATTCCATTGATTTTTATGCGTGGACAATTATTTGGATTTTATATTTATATAAATTATTTTTCAAAATAGTTTGAATGTGAATCAATATTTCTGGATTAAAAACAGTTGACCGCACCGAAATATGCAAAATTTCGTATACTTTTTAACCATGGCCACAATATGGGGTGTAATGCTAACAAAAAGAAGATGGGCTCCAAAAAAATTCTTAAGAATTAGCAAATGGGCTGTACATTATTAGAAATAATGGCAAATGGGTTGTATGCTGTTTTCCACAGATTTGAGGCTGACTTGTGCGCCTACTACAGGTTGACGCGTATGCTTTCATAAAAAAAGGTTGACGCACACGCAACGCCCTGTCAACTTAGTCAACACATGAGAGCAGTGACTGTTGGATGTCCATCCAACGGCTGTCGTGCTTCTTCAATCTCTGCTCTTCATGCTCCAGCCGCTCAAACAAGCGCCGGCGGGACTGCCTGCTCCCTCCTCCCGCGGCCGGCTATGCTGCCGCGCAGGCCTCACGGGCCCACCGTACTCCCATCGCTGGCCTAGCCATCCCTCTACTCACCCACACATGTTGTTATTCTCCGGTGATGGCAAACGAACCAGTAAACCCTCGTACTCCTCCGCATGGGAAACAACTGCCGAGTATTCCCTGGCTCCGTGTCGTTCCCTTCCTAGGCCTCGCCGTCGTCCACCGCCCTGGTGCTCTCGGCGCGGCCTGGTCAACGTGGTCAATGAACGACATCCATCGGAAGTGGATTGTACGTGGAGAGGCTGACAGCTGGGTCCACGGCCGCACGTAAGGAAATGCCTCCTTATTACGTGCAAAATAATGATTCCTCCACCTGACAGCTAGGACCCACAGGAAGGGCCTCTGTATTTCGCGAAAAAAAGTTCCCCCCGCTGACAGGTCGGGCCCACCAGCTATATCTTCGCACGCAAGGAAGTGCCTCCTTATTACGCCCAAAAAAATTAATACCCCCTGCTAGCTGGGACCCACCATATTGTTGGGCTGACTTGTGGGCCTACTAAGTTTATGGGGATGGAGGGCTTTGTCAACTTAGTCAATACTCCAGTGACCGTATGATGTCCATCCAACAGCCATAGTGCTTCTTCAACCTCTGGTCTTCTTGCTCCAGCCGCCCAAAGCAGCGCCGGTCGTGCCGCCTGCTCCTGCCTCCCGTGGCCGGCTGTGCTACCGCGGAGGCCTCACCGCCCCCATACTACTCCCACCACTGGCCAGGCCATCCCTCCACTCACCCACACCCCCTGTTATTCTGCGGCGACGGCAGCCTCACACCGCAGCCGAACCAGTGAACGCTCATACTCCTCTCCGCGTGGGCATCCACTGCCGCGTCTTGCCCGGCTCCGGGTCGTCCCCTTCCTAGGCCTCGCCGTCGTCCACCGCCGTGGTGCTCTCGGCGCGGCGTGGTCAATGTGGTCAACGACCGACTTCCATCAGAAGAGTACTGTACGTGGAGAGGCTGACAGCTGGGTCCACGGCAGCCGCAAAGAAGTGCCTCCTTATTACGCGGAAAATAATTATTCCTCCACCTGGCAGCGGGGACCCACCGGACGGGCCACCAGTATTTTGCGAAAAAAATCGTTTCCCCCTGATTGCTGGGACCCACCGGACGGGCCACCGTATTTCGTGAAAAAACCGTTCCCCCCGCTGTCAGCTCGGACCCACCGGAAGTGCCTCCTTATTACGCACAAAAAATGAATACTACCCCGGCTAGCTGGGACCCACCTTGGTGGGAGGCTGACTTGTGGGCCTACTAAGTTGACGGGGACGAAGGGCTTTGTCAACTTAGTCAATATGAACGATTCTAGCTCCAGTGACCGTACGATGTCCATCCAACGGCCGTAGTGCTTCTTCAACCTCTGGTCTTCTTGCTCCAGCCGCCCAAAGCAGCGCCGGTCGTGCCGCATGCTCCTGCCTCCCGTGGCCGGCTGTGCTACCGCAGAGGCCTCACCGCCCCCTACTATTCCCACCGCTGGCCAGGCCCTGCAGCGACGACAGCCTCACACCGCAGCCGAACCAGTGAACTCTCGTACTCCCCTCCGCGCGGGCTTCCACTGCCGCGTCTTCCCCGGCTCCGCGTAGTCCCCTTCCTAGGCCTCGCCGTCGTCCACCGCCGTGGTGCTCTCCGCGCGGCGTGGTCAACGTGGTCAAGGAACGACTTCCATCGGAAGAGTACTGTACGTGGAGAGGCCGACAGCTGGGTCCACGGCCACAGCCCAGTTTTTTTGTGATTTGCCAAGTAAGTCGCTTTGTCAGGCCTGTTGGGCTGCAAATCTTTCAAGACGAGGAGAGCTTTCATTCGGCTGGCCGAGAAAATGGCCCATCAGTAATGAGAAATGGCTTGTACATTTTTAAAACACATCAAACCATCAATTAGTTTCAAATATCTTTTTTTTCATTTCAAGATTTTAAATTACACTAATTTTTATGCGTGGAGAATTTGTTGGATTTTATATTGATATACATTTATTTTTAAAATTAGTTTGAATGTGAGTCGAAATTTCGGGATTAAAAACAGTTCAGACCGCACCGAAATATGCAAAATTTCGTATAATTTTTTAACCGTGGCCACAATATGGGCTGTAATGCTAACAAAAAGAATATGGGCTCCAAAAAAACCTTAAGAATTAGCAAATGGGCTGTAAATTATTAGAAATAATGGCAGATGGGATGTATGTTGTTTTCCACAGATTTGAGGCTTTCCTAAAAAAAAGGCTGACGCACAAGCACTGACTGTTGGATGTCCATCCAACGGCCGTCGTGCTTCTTCAATCTCTGCTCTTCCTCCTCCAGCCGCTCAAACAAGCGCCGGCGGGTCTGCCTGCTCCCTCCTCCCCGCGGCCGGCTGTGCTGCCGCGCAGGCCTCACCGCCCCACCGTACTCCCATCGCTGGCCTAGCCATCCCTCTACTCACCCACACCTGCTGTTATTCTCCGGCGACGGCAGACGAACCAGTAAACCCTCGTACAGTCGTACTCCCCTCCGCGTGGGAAACAACTGCCGAGTCTTCCCTGCCTCCGTGTCGTCCCCTTCCTAGGCCTCGTCGTCGTCCACCGCCGTGGTGCTCTCGGCGCGGCGTGGTCAATGTGGTCAACGACCGACTTCCATCGGAAGAGTACTGTGCGTGGAGACGCTGACAGCTGGGTCCACGACCGCAGCAAGGAAGTGCCTCCTTATTACGCGCAAAATAATTATTCCTCCACCTAACTGCGGGGACCCACCGGACGGGCCACCGTATTTCATGAAAAAAACGTTTCCCCCCTGACTGCTGGGACCCACCAGCTACACCTTCGCACGCAAGGAAGTGCGTCCGGGCAAAAAAAACAAAACGATTCGCCCCCCTGACTGCTGGGACCCACCAGCTACATCTTCGCACGCAAGGAAGTGCCTGACAGTCGGGACCCACCTGGTCGAAGCATACGTAGCGTTGTCATTCTGGTCGCGAACGTGTACGTACATATATACTGGTGGATGTAGAGGCGCGCACGTGTCGTAGTAGAGACGCGCATGTAGCATGTACACGTACGTACAGCGGCCAGTGTGCAAAAAAGAAAATATGGACACGTATGTGTACATACAGGTGGGGTCTCGAACGCCTACTCGCGCATACGTACGGCGAGGGCTCGTTGACATGGCTGGGTCAGAACGGAGAAACAGCGTCATCGTCGTGTTCATGGGCAGGCAACGGAATGCATCGTGTTCATGGGGAGGCAACGGAATGCGTCGTGTTCATCGGGAGGCAACGGAACGCGTGGGAGCCATCCGGCTGGGTCGGAGCGGAATGCGTGGTCGTGTTCATCGGGAGGGCTTGGACGGAACAGGCGATGGAAACGAGGCTTGGCGTACCGCAGAACGGAGGAAACGGCCTTGTGTTCGACCGGCCACGTTCGAAAACGGGATCCTGTTCATCGGGAGGGGTCTGGCGTACCGCAAAACGGACGAAACGGACCTCCTACGGTCGAAACGGGGGTCCTGTTGATCGGGAGGGGTGTGGCGTACCGCAAAACGGATGAAACGGACCTCCTACGGTCGAAACGGGGGTCCTGTTGATCGGGAGGGGTGTGGCGTACCGCAAAATGGACGAAATGGACCTCCTATGGTCGAAACAGGGGTCCTGTTCATCGGGAGGGGTGTGGCATACCGCAAAACGGGACTCCACGGGATACTGTTCATCTCCATCGTCGACCTCCTCCAGCCTCCACGGGCTACCGTCGACCTCCTCCAGCCTCCACGGGCTCCTGTTCATCCAGCCTCCACCGTGCGCTACTCCACCGGCTATTGTTCAACCACCCCTCCATGGGCACCCCTCCACCGTCTACTGTTCATCCAGCCCTCCACACCACGCGGTCCTATTCAACCACCCCTCCACGGGCACCCCTCCACCGTCTACTGTTCATCCAGCCCTCCACACCACGGGGTCCTGTTCAACCACCCCTCCACGGGCACCCCTCCACCGTCTACTGTTCATCCAGCCCTCCACACCACGGGGTCCTGTTCATCCAGAGGCAACGCCACCGCTCACTGTTCATCCAACCCCCCCCCCCCCCCCGCAACGCTCACTGTTCATCCAATCGATCGGCTTCAGTTAGCAGCAGTAGCGAAGGAATCGCTTGATCGGGTTCAGTTAACAGCCATCGATCGATCGCTCGGGTTCAGTAACACGTAGCCTGCAGTGCAATCACTCGGGTTCAGTTAGAGCCCAATGCCTCGCTCGGGTTCAGTTAGAGCCAACGCCTCGCACACACGCGCGTACGTGTACGAGAGAAACGCGCATCGCTCGGCCCCCGACCTCCCACCGTAACCGGGAACTCCCCGAAATTTTCCTCCCCCTCGCTTCTACCATGGTTTTTTCCGTCATGGACGGCCCAAAGAATATCATGCAGCTGCGTCTCCGGCCCGCCCAGGACGAAAAGCCCATTTTCTGTCATGATTTTTTGTCATAGAAGTAGGAGCCCACCACATCTATGATGATACCGGGTTTTGTCACAATTATCGTCATAGAAGTGTCATATGTATGACAGAAAAAAAATCCGTTCGGCCCAAAATGTCACGGATGTGTATTTTTTTTTGTAGTGCTAGGCCTTGTTTCCTAGCATTGAAATACCATTTACACTCACTTTTACCACTTGCTACCTTGCTGTTTTTATATTTTCAGATTACAAAAACATATATCTTGTTGGAAATATGCCCAAGAGGCAATAATAAATTGGTTATTATTATATTTCCCTGTTCATGATAATCGTTTATTATCCATGCTAGAATTGTATTGATAGGAAACTCAGATACATGTGTGGATACATAGACAATACCATGTCCTTAGTAAGCCTCTAGTTGACTAGCTCGTTGATCAATAGATGGTTACGGTTTCCTGACCATGGACATTGGATGTCGTTGATAATGGGATCACATCATTAGGAGAATGATGTGATGGACAAGACCCAATCCTAAGCCTAGCACAAGATCGTGTAGTTCGTTTGCTAAGAGCTTTTCTAATGTCAAGTATCATTTCCTTAGACCATGAGATTGTGCAACTCCCGGATACCGTAGGAATGCTTTGGGTGTACCAAACGTCACAACGTAACTGGGTGGCTATAAAGGTGCACTACAGGTATCTCCGAAAGTGTCTGATGGGTTGGCACGAATCGAGACTGGGATTTGTCACTCCGTGTAAACGGAGAGGTATCTCTGGGCCCACGCGGTAGGACATCATCATAATGTGCACAATGTGACCAAGGAGTTGATCACGGGATGATGTGTTGCGGAGCGAGTAAAGAGACTTGCCGGTAACGAGATTGAACAAGGTATCGGGATACCGACGATCGAATCTCGGGCAAGTAATATACCGATTGACAAAGGGAATTGTATACGGGATTGATTGAATCCTCGACATTGTGGTTCATCCGATGAGATCATCGAGGAGCATGTGGGAGCCAACATGGGTATCTAGATCCCGCTGTTAGTTATTGACCGGAGAGTCGTCTCGGTCATGTCTGCGTGTCTCCCGAACCCGTAGGGTCTACACACTTAAGGTTCGGTGACGCTAGGGTTGTAGAGATATTAGTATGCGGTAACCCGAAAGTTGTTCGGAGTCCCGGATGAGATCCCAGACGTCACGAGGAGTTCCGGAATGGTCCGGAGATAAAGATTTATATATGGGAAGTCTTGTTTTGGTTACCGGAAAAGTTTCGCGCATTATCGGTATTGTACCGGGAGTGCCGAAAGGGGTCCGGGGGTCCACCAAGGGGTCCACATGCCCCGGGGGGCCACATGGGCTGTGGGGTGTGCGCCTAGGCCTATATGGGCCAAGGGAACCAGCCCCAAGAGGCCCATGCGCCAAGATATAAGATATAGGGAGAGTCCTAAAGGGGGAAGGCACCTCCGAGGTGCCTTGGGGAGGATGGACTCCTCCCTGGCCGCACCCTTCCTTGGAGGAAGGGCCAAGGCTGCGCCCCCCCTCCCTTGGCCCTATATATAGTGGGGGGAGGGCAGCAATACCTAAGCCCTGGCGCCTCCCTCTCCCTTCCGTGACACCTCTCCTTCCCGTTAGTGCTTGGCGAAGCCCTGCCGGGATCCTCGCTACTTCCACCACCACGCCATCGTGCTGCTGGATCTCCATCAACCTCTCCTCCCCCCTTTCTGGATCAAGAAGGAGGAGACGTCGCTGCTCCGTACGTGTGTTGAACACGAAGGTGTCGTCCGTTCGGCGCTAGGACCATCGGTGATTTGGATCACGACGAGTACGAATCCATCAACCCCGTTCTCTTGAACGCTTCCACTCGCGATCTACAAGGGTATGTAGATGCACTCCTTCCCTCTCATTGCTAGTAAACTCCATAGATTGATCTTGGTGATGCGTAGAAAATTTTGAATTTCTGCTACGTTCCCCAACAGTGGCATCATGAGCTAGGTCTATGCGTAGTTTCTATGCACGAGTAGAACACAAAGTAGTTGTGGGCGTCGATTTTGTCAATTTACTTGCCGTTACTAGTCTTATCTTGATTCGGCGGCATCGTGGGATGAAGCGGCCCGGACCGACCTTACACGTACTCTTACGTGAGACAGGTTCCACCGACTGACATGCACTAGTTGCATAAGGTGGCTAGCGGGTGTCTGTCTCTCCCACTTTAGTCGGATCGGATTCGATGAAAAGGGTCCTTATGAAGGGTAAAAAGAAATTGGCATATCACGTTGTGGCTTTTGCGTAGGTAAGAAACGTTCTTGCTAGAAACCCATAGCAGCCACATAAAACATGCAACAAAAATTAGAGGACATCTAACTTGTTTTTGCAGGGTATGCTATGTGATGTGATATGGCCAAAAGGATGTGATGAATGATATATGTGATGTATGAGATTGATCATGTTCTTGTAATAGGAATCACGACTTGCATGTCGATGATTATGACAACCGGCAGGAGCCATAGGAGTTGTCTTAATTTATTGTATGACCTGCGTGTCAATGAAAACGCCATGTAATTACTTTACTTTATTGCTAACCATTAGCCATAGTAGTAGAAGTAATAGTTTGCGAGACAACTTCATGAAGACACAATGATGGAGATCATGATGATGGAGATCATGGTGTCATGCCGGTGACGAAGGTGATCATGCCGCACCTCAAAGATGGAGATCAAAGGCGCAGGATGATATTGGCCATATCACGTCACTTTATGATTTGCATGTGATGTTTGTCATGTTTACATCTTATTTGCTTAGAACGACGGTAGCATAAATAAGATGATCCCTCACTAAAATTTCAAGAGACGTGTTCCCCCTAACTGTGCACCATTGCGAAGGTTCGTTGTTTCGAAGCACCACGTGATGATCGGGTGTGATAGATTCTAACGTTCGAATACAACGGGTGTTGACGAGCCTAGCATGTACAGACATGGCCTCAGAACACATGCGAAACACTTAGGTTGACTTGACGAGCCTAGCATGTACAGACATGGCCTCGGAACACAAGAGACCGAAAGGTCGAACATGAGTCGTATAGCAGATACGATCAACATGGAGATGTTCACCGATGATGACTAGTCCATCTCACGTGATGATCGGACATGGCCTAGTTTGACTCGGATCATGTATCACTTAGATGACTAGAGGGATGTCTATCTGAGTGGGAGTTCATGAAATAATCAGATGAACTTCATTATCATGAACATAGTCAGAAGGTCTTTGCAAATTATACGCTTTAGTTCTACTGTTTAAGATATGTTCCTAGAGACAAATTTAGTTGAAAGTTGATAGTAGCAATTATGCGGACTAGGTCCGTGAACTGAGGATTGTCCTCATTGCTGCACAGAAGGCTTATGTCCTTAATGCAACGCTCGGTGTGCTGAACCTCAGCGTCGTCTGTAGATGTTGCGAAACATCTGACATACACGTTTTGGTGACTACATGATAGTTCAGTGCGTAATGCTAACGGTTTAGAATTGTGGCACTAAAGACGGTTTTGAAACGTCGTAGAACATATGAGATGTTCCAAAGACTGAAATTGGGATTTCAGACTAGTGCCCACGTCAAGAGGTATGAGACCTCTGACAAGTTTCTTAAGCCTGCAAACTAAGGGAGAAGAACTCCATCGTTGAGCATGTGCTCAGATTGTCTGAGTACCACAATCGCTTGAATCGAGTGGGAGTTAATCTTCCAGATGAGATAGTGATGGTTCTCCATAGTCACTGCCACCAAGCTATTAGAGCTTCGTGATGAACTATAACATATCAGGGATATATATGATGATCCTTGAGCAACTCGCGATGTTTGACACCGCGAAAGTAGAAATCAAAAAGGAGCATCAATTGTTGATGGTTAGTAAAACCAATAGTTTCTAGAAGGGCAAGGGCAAAAGGGATACTTCATGAAACAGCAAATCATTTGCTGCTCTAGTGAAGAATCCCAAGGTTGAACCCAAACCCGAGACTAAGTGCTTCTGTAATGAGGGGAACGGTCACTGAAGCAGAACTACCCTAGATACTTGATAGATGAGAAGGCAGGCAAGGTCGACAGAAGTATATTGGATATACATTATATGAATGTGTACTTTACTAGTACTCCTAGCAACACCAAGGTATTAGATACCAGTTCGGTTGCTAAGTGTTAGTAACTCGAAATAAAAGCTGCGGAATAAATGGAGACTAGCTAAAGGTGAGATGACGATGTGTGTTGGAAGTGTTTCCAAGGTTGATGTGATCAAGCATCGCATGCTCCCTCTACCATCGAGATTGGTGTTTGCATTGAGCATAAACATGATTGGATTATGTTTATCACAATACGGTTATTCATTTAAGGAGAATAATGGTTACTCTGTTTATTTGAATAATACCTTCAATGGTCTTGCACCTAAAATGAATCTCGATCGCAGTGATACACATGTTCGTGCCCAAAGATATAAAATAGTAATGATAGTACCACATACTTGTGGCACTGCCATTTGAGTCATATTGGTATAGAACGCATGAAGAAGCTCCATGTAGATGGATCTTTGGACTCACTCGTTTTTGAAAAGATTGAGACATGCGAACCATGTCTATTGGTATATATGCATGAAGAAACTCCATGCAGATGGATCGTTTGGACTCACTTGATTTTGAATCACTTGAGACATGCAAATCATACCACATGGGCAAGATGACTGAAAGGCCTCGTTTTCAGTAAGATGGAACAAGAGAGCAACTTGTTGGAAGTAATACATTTTGATGTATGTAGTTCAATGAGTGCTGAGGCATGCAGTGGATATCGTTATGTTCTTACTTCACAGATGATTTGAGTATATGCTGAGAATATTTACTTGATGAAACACAAGTCTGAATTATTGAAAGGTTCAAGTAATTTCAGAGTGAAGTTGAAGATCGTCGTGACAAGAGGATAAAATGTCTGTGATATGATCATAGAGATGAGTATCTGAGTTACGAGTTTGGCACACGATTAAGAAATTGTGGAAATTGTTTCACGACTAATACCGCTTGGAGCACCATAGTGTGATGGTGTGTCCGAACATCATAACTGCACCCTATTGGATATGGTGCATACCATGATGTCTCTTATCGAATTACAACTATCGGTTATGGGTTAGGCATTAAAGACAACCGCATTCACTTTAAATAGGGCACCACGCAATTCCGTTGAGACGACACCGTTTAGAGAAACCTAAGTTGTCGTTTCTTAAAAGTTTGGGGCTGCGATGCTTATGTGAAAAAGTTTCAAGCTGATAAGCTCGAACCCAAAGCGGATAAATGCATCTTCATAGAAAACCCAAAACAGTTGGGTATACCTCCTATTTCAGATCTGGAAGCAAAAGTAATTGCTTCTAGAAACGAGTCCTTTCTCGAGGAAAAGTTTCTCTCGAAAGAATTGAGTGGGAGGATGTGGAGACTTGATAAGGTTATTGAACCGTCACTTCAACTAGTGTGTAGCAAGGCACATGAAGTTATTCTTGTGGCACCTACACCAATTGAAGTGGAAGCTTATGATAGTGATCATGAAACTTTGGATCAAGTCACTACCAAACCTCGTAGGACGACGAGGATGCGTGCTACTTCAGAGTGGTGCGTGATCCTGTCTTGGAAGTCATGTTGTTAGACAACAATGAACCTACGAGCTATGGAGAAGCGATGGTGGGCCCATATTCCGACAAATGGTTAGAAGCCATGAAATCCGAGATAGGATCCATGTATCAAAACAAAGCATGGACTTTGGTGAACTTGCCCGATGATCGGCAAGCCATTGAGATAAATGGATCTTTAAGAAGAAGACGGACGTGGACGGTAATGTTACCGTCTATGAAGCTCGACTTGTGGCAAAGAGTATTTTCACAAGTTCAAGGAGTTGACTACGATGAGATTTTCTCATTCGTAGCGATGCTTAAGTCCGTCGGAATCATGTTAGCATTAGCTGCATTTATGAAATCTGGCAGATGGATGTCAAAAAACAAGTTTCCTTACCAGTTTTCGTAAGGAAAGATTGTATGTGATACAATCAGAAAGGTTTTGTCGATCCTAAGGATGCTAATAGGTATGCTAGCTCCAGCGATCCTTCCATGGACTAGAGCAAGCATCTCGGAGTCAGAATATACGCTTTGATGGAGTGATCAAAGTTTTTGGGTTTATACAAAGTTTGTTAGAAACTTGTATTTACAATAAAGTGAGTGGGAGCGCTACAACATTTCTGATAAGTATATGTGAATGACATATTGTTGATCCGAAATGATGTAAAATTTCTAGAAAGCATAAAGGGTTGTTTGAAAGGAGTTTTTCAAAGGAAGACCTGGATAAAGCTGCTTACATATTGGGCATCAAGATCTATAGAGATAGATCAAGACGCCTGATGATACTTTCAAAGAACGCACACCTTGACATGATTTTGAAAGAGTTCAAAATAGATCAGTCAAAGAAGGAGTTCTTACCTGAGTTATAAGGTGTGAAGTTGAGTAAGACTCAAAGCTTGACCACAGCAAAAGAGAGAGAAAGGACGAAGGTCGTCCCCTGTGCTTTAGACATAGGCTCTACAGTATGCTATGCTGTGTACCGCACATGAAGTGTGCCTTGCCATGAGTTGGTCAAGGGGTACAATAGTGATCCGGGAATGGATCACATGACAGCGGTCGAACTTATCCTTAGTATCTAGTGGACTAAGGAATTTTCTCTATTATGGAGGTGAAAAGGAGTTCGTCGTAAAGGGTTACATCGACACGAACTTTGACACTAATCCGGATGACTCTGAGTAGAAAACCGGATTCGTATAGTAGAGCAGTTATTTGAAATGGCTCCAAGTAGCCCGTGGTAGCATCCACAAGATGACATAGATATTCGTAAAGCACACACGGATCTGAAAGGTTCAGACTCGTTGACTAATAACCTCTCTCACAAGCATAACATGATCAAACCAGAACTCATTGAGTGTTAATCACATAGTGATGTGAACTAGATTGTTGACTCTAGTAAACTCTTTGGATGTTGGTCACATGGTGATGTGACCTGTGAGTGTTAATCACATGGTGATGTGAACTAGATTATTGACTCTAGTGCAAGTGGGAGACTGTTGGAAATATGCCCTAGAGGCAATAATAAATTGGTTATTATTATATTTCCCTGTTCATGATAATCGTTTATTATCCATGCTAGAATTGTATTGATAGGAAACTCAGATACATGTGTGGATACATAGACAATACCATGCCCCTAGTAAGCCTCTAGTTGACTAGCTCGTTGATCAATAGATGGTTACGGTTTCCTGACCATGGACATTGGATGTCGTTGATAACGGGATCACATCATTAGGAGAATGATGTGATGGACAAGACCCAATCCTAAGCCTAGCACAAGATCGTGTAGTTCGTTTGCTAAGAGCTTTTCTAATGTCAAGTATCATTTCCTTAGACCATGAGATTGTGCAACTCCCGGATACCGTAGGAATGCTTTGGGTGTACCAAACGTCACAACGTAACTGGGTGGCTATAAAGGTGCACTACAGGTATCTCCGAAAGTGTGTGATGGGTTGGCACGAATCGAGACTGGGATTTGTCACTCCGTGTAAACGGAGAGGTATCTCTGGGCCCACTCAGTAGGACATCATCATAATGTGCACAATGTGACCAAGGAGTTGATCACGGGATGATGTGTTGCGGAACGAGTAAAGAGACTTGCCGGTAACGAGATTGAACAAGGTATTGGGATACCGACGATCGAATCTCGGGCAAGTAACATACCGATTGACAAAGGGAATTGTATACGGGATTGATTGAATCCTCGACATCGTGGTTCATCCGATGAGATCATCGAGGAGCATGTGGGAGCCAACATGGGTATCCAGATCCCGCTGTTGGTTATTGACCGGAGAGTCGTCTCGGTCATGTCCGCGTGTCTCCCGAACCCGTAGGGTCTACACACTTAAGGTTCGGTGACGCTAGGGTTGTAGAGATATTAGTATGCGGTAACCCAAAAGTTGTTCGGAGTCCCGGATGAGATCCCGAATGTCACGAGGAGTTCCCGAATGGTCCGGAGATAAAGATTTATATATGGGAAGTCTTGTTTTGGTCACCGGAAAAGTTTCGCGCATTATCGGTATTGTACGGGGAGTGCCGAAAGGGGTCCGGGGGTCCACCAAGGGGTCCACGTGCCCCGGGGGGGCACATGGGCTGTGGGGTGTGCACCTTGGCCTATATGGGCCAAGGGAACCAGCCCCAAGAGGCCCATGCGCCAAGAGATAAGATAAAGGGAGAGTCCTAAAGGGGGAAGGCACCTCCGAGGTGCCTTGGGGAGGATGGACTCCTCCCTGGCCGCACCCTTCCTTGGAGGAAGGGCCAAGGCTGCTCCCCCCCTCTCCCTTGGCCCTATATATAGTGGGGGGAGGGAGGGCAGCAATACCTAAGCCCTGGCGCCTCCCTCTCCCTTCCGTGACACCTCTCCCTCACGTTAGTGCTTGGCGAAGCCCTGCCGGGATCCCCGCTACTTCCACCACCACGCCGTCGTGATGCTGGATCTCCATCAACCTCTCCTCCCCCCTTGCTGGATCAAGAAGGAGGAGACGTCGCTGCTCCGTACGTGTGTTGAACACGGAGGTGTCGTCCGTTCGGCGCTAGGATCATCGGTGATTTGGATCACGACGAGTACGACTCCATCAACCCCGTTCTCTTGAACGCTTCCGCTCGCGATCTACAAGGGTATGTAGATGCACTCCTTCCCTCTCGTTGCTAGTAAACTCCATAGATTGATCTTGGTGATGCATAGAAAATTTTGAATTTCTGCTACGTTCCCCAACATATCTACCATCCATATTGCACTTGTATCACCATCTCTTCGCCGAACTAGTGCACCTATACAATTTACCATTGTATTGGGTGTGTTGGGGACACAAGAGACTCTTTGTTATTTGGTTGCAGGGTTGTTTGAGAGAGACCATCTTCATCCTACGCCTCCCACGGATTGATAAATCTTAGGTCATCCACTTGAGGGAAATTTGCTACTGTCCTACAAACCTCTGCACTTGGAGGCCCAACAACGTCTACAAGAAGAAGGTTGTGTAGTAGACATCAAGCTCTTTTCTGGCGCCGTTGCCGGGGAGGCGAGGTAAGCGACACTAACACCCTGTCAACAAAGCTCTTTTCTGGTACCGTTGCCGGGGAGGTTAGTGCTTGAAGGTTGATGACCCACAAGTATAGGGGGTCTATCGTAGTCCTTTCGATAAGTAAGAATGTCGAACCCAATGAGGAGCAGAAGGAAATGACAAGCGGTTTTCAGTAAGGTATTCTCTACAAGCACTGACATTATTGGTAACAGATAGTTTTATGATAAGGTAATTCGTAACGGGTAACAAGTAACAAAAGTAAACAAGGTGCAGCAAGGTGGCCCAATCCTTTTTGTAGCAAAGGACAAGCCTCGACAAACTCTTATATAAAGGAAAGTGCTCCCGAGGACACATGGGAATTATCATCAAGCTAGTTTTCATCATGCTCATATGATTCGCGTTCGTTACTTTGATAATTTGATATGTGGGTGGACCGGTGCTTGGGTACTGTCCTTCCTTGGACAAGCATCCCACTTATGATTAACCCCTCTCGCAAGCATCCGCAACTACAAAAGAAGAATTAAGGTAAACCTAACCATAGCATGAAACATGTCGATCCAAATCAGCCCCTTACGAAGCAACGCATAAACTAGGGTTTAAGCTTCTGTCACTCTAGCAACCCATCATCTACTTATTACTTCCCAATGCCTTCCCCTAGGCCCAAATAATGGTGAAGTTTCATGTAGTCGACGTTCACATAACACCACTAGAGGAAAGACAATATACATCTCATCAAAATATCGAACGAATACCAAATTCACATGACTACTTATAACAAGACTTCTCCCATTTCCTCAGGAACAAACGTAACTACTCACAAATCATATTCATGTTCATAATCAGAGGGGTATTAATATGCATAAAGGATCTGAACATATGATCTTCCACCGAATAAACCAACTAGCATCAACTACAAGGAGTAATCAACACTACTAGCAACCCACATGTACCAATCTGAGGTTTTGAGACAAAGATCGGATACAAGAGATGAACTAGGGTTTGAGAGGAGATGGTGCTGGTGAAGATGTTGATGGATATTGACCCCCTCCCGATGAGAGGATCGATGGTGATGACGATGGTGACTATTTCCCCCTCCCGGAGGGATGTTTCCCAGGCAGAACAGCTCTGCTGGAGCCCTAGATTGATTCCGCCAAGGTTCCGCCTCGAGACGGCGGCGCTTCTTCCCGAAAGCTTCCTTCTTATTTTTTCGAGGGCAAAAGACACCTTATACCAGAAGATGGGCATCGGGGGGCTTCCAGGTGGCCCACGAGGCAGGGGGCGCGCCCTCCACCCTCGTGGACAGTGGGTGGCCCCCCTCTGGTGCTTTCTTCGCCCAATATTTTTAATATATTCCAAAACTGTCTTTCGTGGAGTTTCAGGACTTTTGGAGTTGTGCAGAATAGGTCTCTAATATTTGCTCCTTTTCTAGCCCAGAATTCCAGCTGCCGGCATTCTCCCTCTTCATGTAAACCTTGTAAAATAAGAGAGAAAAGGCATAAGTATTGTGACATAATGTGAAGTAATAGCCCATAATGCAATAAATATCGATATAAAAGCATGATGCAAAATGGACGTATCAACTCCCCCAAGCTTAGACCTCTCTTGTCCTCAAGCGGAAGCCGATATCGAAAAATATGTCCACATGTTTAGAGATAGAGGTGTCGATGAAATAAAATACGGACATGAGGGCATCATGATCATTCTTAAAACAACATCATATATATATTGTCATATGATTTCTTATGCTGAAATAACAATCTATTCACAATGTCAAGTATGAATCAGAAACTTCATTGAAAACTAACAAACTATGATCTCAGGCATTGAAGCAATTGCAATTTATCATAACATCAGAAAGAGTCAATATAAGAGCTTTTCAGCAAGTCCACATACTCAACTATCATTTAGTCTTTCACAATTGCTAACACTCACGCAATACTTATGGGTATGAAGTTTTAATCGGACACAAAGAATGATAGGGGCTTATAGTTTTGCCTTCCAACCTTTTACCTCAAGGGTAACGTCAACAATAGTGCTTTATGAAAACCCACATCCAATTGGATATATATATCAGGATCTTTCCAACACATAGTGCTTGCCAAAGGAAGTGTAAAAAGGAAAGGCGAAGATCACCATGACTCTTGTATAAGATATAAGACAAAAAATAAAAGATAGGCCCTTCGCAGAGGGAAGCAGAGGTTGTCATGTGCTTTTATGGTTGGATGCACAAAATCTTAATGCAAAAGAACGTCACTTTATATTGGCACTTGTGATAGGGACCTTTATTATGCAGTCCGTCGCTTTTATTTCTTCCATATCACAAGCTCGTATAAAGCTTATTTTCTCCACACTAATAGATCATACACATTTAGGGAGCAATTTTTATTGCTTGCAAAAATGACAACTTACTTGAAGGATCTTACTCAATCCATAGGTAGATATGGTGGACTCTCATGGAAAAACTGGGTTTAAGGATACTTGGAAGCACAAGTAGTATCTCTACTTGGTGCAAAGAATTTGGCTAGCATGAGGGGGAAAGGCAAGCTCAACATGTTGGATGATCCATGACAATATAATTTATTTCGGATGTAAGAAAACATAACACATTACGTTGTCTTCCTTGTCCAACATCAACTTTTTAGCATGTCATATTTTAATGAGTGCTCACAATCATAAGAGATGTCCAAGATAGTATATCTATATGTGAAAACCTCTCTTCCTTTATTACTTCCTATTAATTACAACGATGACCAAAACTATGTTTGTTAACTCCCAACAACTTTTATTCATCATACTCTTTATATGTGAAGTCATTACTCTCCATAAGTCAATATGATCTTTTTGTTTCTTTTTCTTCTTTCTTTTTCTTTTACTCCCTCAAGATCATAGCAAGATAGCAAAGCCCTCGACTCAAAACTAATCTTCATTATATATAGCTCACGGACTCGATTACATAGATAAGGATCAACACAAAAACTCAAAGCTAGATCATACTAAACTTTATTCTACTAGATCAAGATATAACCAAAAGGATCGAGCTAAGAAAAACGGTAAAGATAGGAGTGTGATGGTGCTACGATTCCGGGGAACCTCCCCCAAGCTTGGCAGTTGCCAAGGGGAGTGCCCATACCCACGTGTTTATGTCTCTTTCTTCGGAGGTAGTGATGTGATATTTTTGGCGATGATGCCCCTTAGGATACGGTTCTCTTCATCGAGCTTATTGATTTGCTGCTTAAGATCCATTGTTTCCTTCCAGAGTTTACCCGTGACGGCTAAAGCTTCTTTCACCCATGGATGTTGCATAGCTGTGGGAGAACAAGTAACACTCTTTTTCATATTTTCATAAGAAAGAAATCTAGCATTGGGAGGGATGACCGAATTTGGAATTGCTGAGCTCTGGAGTTCCTCTTGAAGGAAATATGCCCTAGAGGCAATTGTTATTTATATTTCCTTATATCATGATAAATGTTTATTATTCATGCTAGAATTGTATTAACCAGAAACTTAGTACATGTGTGAATACTTAGACAAACAAAGTGTCACTGGTATGCCTCTACTTAACTAGCTAGCTCGTTGAATCAAAGATGGTTAAGTTTCCTAGCCATGGACATGAGTTGTCATTTGATTAACGGGATCACATCATTAGAGAATGATGTGATTGACTTGACCCATTCCGTTAGCTTAGTGATACATCTCCAACGTATCTACTTTTCCAAACACTTTTGCCCTTATTTTGGACTCTAACTTGCATGATTTGAATGGAACTAACCCAAACTGGCGCTGTTTTCAGCAGAATTGCCATGGTGTTATTTTTGTGCAGAAATAAAAGTTCTCGGAATGACCTAAAACTTCATGGAGATTATTTTTGGAAATAATAAAAAATACTGGCGAAAGAATCAAGGCCAGGGGGCCACACCCTGTCCACGAGGGTGGGAGGCGCGCCTGCCCCCCTGGGCGCGCCCCTGCCTCGTGGGCCCCCTGGAGCTCCACCGACCTCAACTCCAACTCTATATATTCGTGTTCGGGGAGAAAAAAGCCAGAGAGAAGGATTCATCGCGTTTTACGATACGGAGCCGCCGCCAAGCCCTAATCTCCCTCGGGAGGGCTGATCTGGAGTCCATTCGGGGCTCTGGAGAGGGGGATCCGTTGCCATCGTCATCATCAACCATCCTCCATCACCAATTTCATGATGCTCACCACCGTGCGTGAGTAATTCCATTGTAGGCTTGCTGGACGGTGATGGGTTCGATGAGATTTATCATGTAATCGAGTTAGATTTGTTAGGGTTTGATCCCTAGTATCCACTATGTTCTAAGATTGATGTTGCTATGACTTTGCTATGCTTAATGCTTGTCACTAGGGCCCGAGTGCCATGATTTCAGATCTGAACCTATTATGTTTTCATGAATATATGTGAGTTCTTGATCCTATCTTGCAAGTCTATAGTCACCTACTATGTGTTATGATCCGGCAACCCCGAAGTGAGAATAATCGGGACCACTCCCGGTGATGACCACAGTTTGAGGAGTTCATGTATTGACTATGTGTTAATCCTTTGGTCTGGTACTCTATTAAAAGGAGGCCTTAATATCCCTTAGTTTCCGCTAGGACCCCGTTGCCACGGGAGGGTAGGACAAAAGATGCCATGCAAGTTCTTTTCCATAAGCACGTATGACTATATTCGGAATACATGCCTACATTACATTGATGAATTGGAGCTAGTTCTGTGTCACCCTATGTTATAACTGTTGCATGAATAATCGCATCTGGCATAATTCTCCATCACCGATCCAATGCCTACAAGCTTTTCACATATTGTTCTTTGCTTATTTACTTTTCCGTTGCTACTGTTACAATCACTACAAAACCCAAAAATATTACTTTCGCTACCGTTGCCGTTACTTCCATACTACTTTGCTACTAAATACTTTGCTACAGATATTAAGTTATCCAGGTGTGGTTGAATTGAAAACTCAACTACTAATACTTGAGAATATTCTTTGGCTCCCCTTGTGTCGAATCAATAAATTTGGGTTGAATACTCTACCCTCGAAAACTGTTGCGATCCCCTATACTTGTGGGTTATCAAGACTATTTTCTGGCGCCGTTGCCAGGGAGCATAGCTCTATTATTTGAGTCACTTGGGATTTATATATGCTGGTCACTATGAAGAACTTGAAAGACGAGAAAACCAAAATTTATCCCTCAACTACGAGGGGAGGTAAGGAACTGCCATCTAGCTCTGCACTTGATTCACCTTCTGTTTTGAGTAAGCTTGCGACACCTAAACCTGCTTCTGCTATTAATTCTGATATGTCGCATGTTCTTGATGATGCCACTTCTGCTATGCATGATACTTATGATGAAACTACTTCTATGCTTGATACTACTTTGCCACTTGGTGAATTTCTTGATGAACAACTTGCTAGGGCTAGAGAGAATGAAATTATTGAAACTGATAATATTGATGAAAGTGATGATGAAGATTCTCCCCCTAGATATGAATTGCCTGTTGTGCCTGAGGGTTATGTTATGGATGAAGAAACTGCTAGAGACTTTCTTGCTTGCAATGATAGAAGTGATCTTAAGAAATTATTAGCTAAGCTGAAACAAAAATCTCTGAATGCTAGGATGAAGTATGATCCTGCTTATGCTACTTCACCTATCTTTGTTACTGATAAGGAATGGGAATTCTCTGTTGATCCTGAGATAATTACCTTGGTTGAATCTGATCCTTTTTATGGCTATGAATCTGAAACTGTTGTGCCACATCTTACTAAATTAAATGATATATCCACCCTATTCACTAATGATGAAAAAACTCGCTACTATTATATCCTTAAATTATTTCCCTTCTCATTAAAGGGTGATGCTAAGATATGGTTTAATTCTCTTGATCCTGGTTGTGTGCGTAGTCCCCAGGATATGATTTATTACTTCTCTGCTAAATATTTCCCTGCTCATAAGAAACAAACTGCTTTAAGGGAAATATATAATTTTGTACAAATTGAAGAAGAGAGTCTCCCACAAGCTTGGGGGAGGCTTCTCCAATTACTTAATGCCTTGCCTGATCATCCTCTCAAGAAAAATGAAATACTTGATATCATTTATAATGGACTAACCGATGCTTCCAGAGACCACCTAGATAGTTGTGGTGGTTGTGTTTTCAGGGAAACAACTGCTGATCAAGCTAAAATTCTATTGAATAATATGTTGACAAATGAAAACACTTGGACACTTCCTGAACCAACTCCTAAGCCAACTCCGAAGAAAAGGGGTCTTGTATCCGAATTGGGTGGGGGGCCGGCCCCCCCTTTCCTTCCCCCTCTCTCCCCCTTCCTTCCACTCCTAGTCCAACTAGGGAAGGGGGGAATCCTACTCCCGGTGGGAGTAGGACTCCCCATGGGGTGCGCCGAAGGAGGGTCGACCCTCCCCCTCCTCTACTCCTTTATATACGGGGGGGCACCCCATAGACACACAAGTTGATCATTGATCTCTTAGCCATGTGCGGTGCCCCCCTCCACCATAATCCACCTCGGTCATATCGTCGTAGTGCTTAGGCGAAGCCCTGCGCCGGTTGCTTCATCATCACTGTCATCATGCCGTCGTGCTGACAAAGCTCTCCCTCGACACTCTACTGGATCGTGAGTTCGTGGGACGTCACCGAGCTGAACGTGTGCAGATCGCGGAGGTGTCGTACGTTCGGTACTAAGATCGGTCGATCGTGAAGATGTGCGACTACATCAACCGCATTGTCATAACGCTTCCGCTTACGGTCTACGAGGGTACGTGGACAACACTCTCCCCTCTCGTTGCTATGCATCACCATGATCTTGCGTGTGCGTAGGATTTTTTTCGAAATTACTACGTTTCCCAATAGTGGCATCTGAGCCAGGTTTATGTGTAGATGTTATATGCACGAGTAGAACACAAGTGAGTTGTAGGCGATAATAGTCATACTGCTTACCAGCATGTCATACTTTGATTCGGCGGTATTGTTGGATGAAGCGGCCCGGACCGACATTACGCGTACGCTTACGCGAGACTGGTTCTACTGACGTGCTTCGCACATAGGTGGCTGGCGGGTGTTAGTTTCTCCAACTTTAGTTGAATCGAGTGTGGCTACGCCCGATCCTTGTTGAAGGTTAAAACAGCACATACTTGATGAAAAATCGTTGTGGTTTTGATGCGTAGGTAAGAACGGTTCTTGCTCAGTCCGTAGTAGCCACGTAAAACTTGCAACAACAAAGTAGAGGACGTCTAACTTGTTTTTGCATGGCATGTTGTGATGTGATATGGTCAAGACATGATGCTAAATTTTATTGTATGAGATGATCATGTTTTGTAACGAAGTTATCGGCAACTGGCAGGAGTCATATATGGTTGTCACTTTATTGTATGAAATGCAATCGCCATGTACTTGCGTTACTTTATCACTAAGCGGTAGCGATAGTCGTAGAAGCAATAGTTGGCGAGATGGTGACGATGGTGATCATGACGGTGCTTTGGAGATGGAGATCAAAGGCACAAGATGATGATGGCCATATCATATCACTTATATTGATTGCATGTGATGTTTATCCTTTATGCATCTTATTTTGCTTAGGCGGTAGCATTATAAAATGATCTCTCACTAAATTTCAAGGTATAAGTGTTCTCCTGAGTATGCACCGTTGCGAAAGTTCGTCGTGCCGAGACACCACGTGATGATCGGGTGTGATAAGCTCTACGTTCACATACAACAGGTGCAAGCCAGTTTTGCACACGCAGAATACTCGGGTTAAACTTGACGAGCCTAGCATATGCAGATATGGCCTCGGAACACTGAGACCGAAAGGTCGAGCGTGAATCATATAGTAGATATGATCAACATAGTGATGTTCACCATCGAAAACTACTCCATCTCACGTGATGATCGGACATGGTTTAGTTGATTTGGATCACGTGATCACTTAGATGACTAGAGGGATGTCTATCTAAGTGGGAGTTCTTAAGTAATTTGATTAATTGAACTTTAATTTATCATGAACTTAGTACCTGATAGTATTTTGCATGTCTATGTTGTTGTAGATAGATGGCCCGTGTTGTTGTTCCGTTGAATTTTAATGTGTTCCTAGAGAAAGCTAAGTTGAAAGATGATGGTAGTAACTACGCGGACTAGGTCCGTAACTTGAGGATTATCCTCATTGCTGCACAGAAGAATTACGTCCTGGAAGCACCTCTAGGTGCCAAACCCGCTGCAGGAGCAACACCAGATGTTATGAACGTCTGGCAGAGCAAAGCTGATGACTACTCGATAGTTCAGTGTGCCATGCTTTACGGCTTAGAACCGGGACTACAACGACATTTTGAACGTCATGGAGCATATGAGATGTTCCAGGAGTTGAAGTTAATATTTCAAGCAAATGCCCGGATTGAGAGATATGAAGTCTCCAATAAGTTCTACAGCTGCAAGATGGAGGAGAATAGTTCTGTCAGTGAGCATATACTCAAAATGTCTGGGTATAATAATCACTTGATTCAACTAGGAGTTAATCTTCCCGATGATAGTGTCATTGACAGAATTCTTCAATCACTGCCACCAAGCTATAAGAGCTTCGTGATGAACTATAATATGCAAGGGATGGATAAGACAATTCCCGAGCTCTTCGCAATGCTAAAGGCCGCGGAGGTAGAAATCAAGAAAGAGCATCAAGTGTTGATGGTCAACAAGACCACCAGTTTCAAGAAAAAAAAGGTAAAGGGAAGAAGGGGAACTTCAAGAAGAATGGCAAGCAAGTTGCTGCTCAAGTGAAGAAGCCCAAGTCTGGACCTAAGCCTGAGACTGAGTGCTTCTACTGCAAAGGGACTGGTCACTCGAAGCGGAACTGCCCCAAGTATTTGGCGGATAAGAAGGATGGCAAGGTGAACAAAGGTATATGTGATATACATGTTATTGATGTGTACCTTACTAATGCTCGCAGTAGCACCTGGGTATTTGATACTGGTTCTGTTGCTAATATTTGCAACTCGAAACAGGGACTACGAATTAAGCGAAGATTGTCTAAGGACGAGGTGACGATGCGCGTGGGAAATGGTTCCAAAGTCGATGTGATCGCGGTCGGCACACTACCTCTACATCTACCTTCGGGATTAGTTTTAAACCTGAATAATTGTTATTTGGTGCCAGCGTTAAGCATGAATATTATATCTGGATCTTGTTTGATGCGAGACGGTTATCATTTAAATCGGAGAATAATGGTTGTTCTATTTATATCAGTAATATCTTTTATGGTCATGCACCCTTGAAGAGTGGTCTATTTTTATTGAACCTCGATAGTAGTGATACACATATTCATAATACTGAAGCCAAATGATGCAGAGTTGATAATGATAGTGCAACTTATTTGTGGCACTACTGTTTGGGTCATATTGGTGTAAAGTGCATGAAGAAACTCCATTCTGATGGACTTTTAGAATCACTTGATTATGAATCACTTGGTACTTGCGAACCATGCCTCATGGGCAAGATGACTAAAACTCCGTTCTCCGGAACAATGGAGCGAGCAACAGATTTGTTGGAAATCATACATACTGATGTATGTGGTCCGATGAATGTTGAGGCTCGCGGCGGGTATCGTTATTTTCTCACCTTCACAGATGATTTGAGCAGATATGGGTATATCTACTTGATGAAGCATAAGTCTGAAACATTTGAAAAGTTCAAAGAATTTCAGAGTGAAGTGGAAAATCATCGTAACAAGATAATAAAGTTTCTACGATCTGATCATGGAGGAGAATATTTGAGTTACGAGTTTGGTCTTCATTTGAAACAATGCGGAATAGTTTCACAACTCACGCCACCCGAAACACCACAACGTAATGGTGTGTCCGAACGTCGTAATCGTACTTTACTAGATATGGTGCAATCTATGATGTCTCTTACTGATTTACCGCTATCATTTCGGGGTTATGCTTTAGAGACGGCTGCATTCACGTTAAATAGGGCACCATCTAAATCCGTTGAGACGACACCTTATGAACTGTGGTTTGGCAAGAAACCAAAGTTGTCGTTTCTTAAAGTTTGGGGCTGCGATGCTTATGTGAAAAAGCTTCAACCTGATAAGCTCGAACCCAAATCGGAGAAATGTGTCTTCATAGGATACCCAAAGGAAACTGTTGGGTACACCTTCTATCACAGATCTCAAGGAAAGACATTCATTGCTAAGAATGGATCCTTTCTAGAGAAGGAGTTTCTCTCGAAAGAAGTGAGTGGGAGGAAAGTAGAACTTGATGAGGTAGCTGTACCTGCTCCCTTATTGGAAAGTGGTTCATCATAGAAATCGGTTCATGTGACTTCTACACCAATTAGTGAGGAAGCTAATGATGATGATCATGAAACTTCAGATCAAGTTACTACCGAACCTTGTAGGTCAACCAGAGTAAGATCCACACCAGAGTGGTACAGTAATCCTGTTCTGGAAGTCATGTTACTTGACCATGACGAACCTACGAACTATGAGGAAGCGATGATGAGCCCAGATTCCGTGAAATGGCTTGAGGCCATGAAATCTGAGATGACTACGATGAGACCTTCTCACATGTAGCGATGCTTAAGTCTGCCCGAATCATGTTAGCAATTGCTGCATTTTATGATTATGAAATTTGGCAAATGGATGTAAACACTGCATTCCTGAATGGATTTCTGGAAGAAGAGTTGTATATGATGCAACCTGAAGGTTTTATCAATCCAAAGGATGCTAACAAAGTGTGCAAGCTCCAGCGATCCATTTATGGACTGGTGCAAGCATCTCGGAGTTGGAATAAACGTTTTGATAGTGTGATCAAAGCATATGGTTTTATACAGACTTTTGGAGAAGCCTATATTTACAAGAAAGTGAGTGGGAGCTCTGTAGCATTTCTAATATTATATGTGGATGACATATTGTTGAGTGGAAATGATATAGAATTTCTGGATAGCATAAAAGGATACTTGAACAAGAGTTTTTCAATGAAAGACCTCGGTGAAGCTGCTTATATATTGGGCATCAAGATCTATAGAGATAGATCAAGACGCTTAATTGGACTTTCACAAAGCACATACCTTGATAAATTTTTGAAGAAGTTCAAAATGGATCAAGCAAAGAATGGGTTCTTGCCTGTGTTACAAGGTGTGAAGTTGAGTCAGACTCAATGCCCGACCACTTCAGAAGATAGAGAGAAAATGAAAGGTGTTCCCTATGCTTCAGTCATAGGCTCTATCATGTAGGCAATGATGTGTACCAAACCTGATGTGTGCCTTGCTATTAGTTTAGCAGGGAGGTACCAAAGTAATCCGGGAATGGATCACTAGACAGCGGTCAAGAACATCCTGAAATACCTGAAAAGGACTAAGGATATGTTTCTCGTTTATGGAGGTGACAAAGAGTTCGTCGTAAATGGTTACGTTGATGCAAGCTTTGACACTAATCTGGATGACTCTAAGTCACAAACCGGATACGTGTTTATATTGAACGGTGGAGTTGTTAGTTGGTGCAGTTCTAAACAAAGCGTCGTGGCGGGATCTACATGTGAAGCGGAGTACATAGCTGCTTCGGAAGCTGCAAATGAAGGAGTCTGGATGAAGGAGTTCATATCTGATCTAGCTGTCATACCTAGTGCATCGGGTCCAATGAAAATCTTTTGTGACAATACTGGTGCAATTGCCTTGGCAAAGGAATCCAGATTTCACAAGAGAACCAAGCACATCAAGAGATGCTTCAATTCCATCTGCGATCAAGTCAAGGAGGGAGACATAGAGATTTGCAAGATACATACGGATCTGAATTTTGCAGACCCGTTGACTAAGCCTCTCTCACGAGCAAAACATGATCAGCACCAAGACTCCATGGGTGTTAGAATCATTACTGTGTAATCTAGATTATTGACTCTAGTGCAAGTGGGAGACTGAAGGAAATATGCCCTAGAGGCAATAATAAAGTTGTTATTTATATTTCCTTATATCATGATAAATGTTTATTCTTCATGCTAGAATTGTAATAACCGGAAACTTAGTACATGTGTGAATACTTAGACAAACAGAGTGTAACTAGTATGCCTCTACTTAACTAGCTCGTTGAATCAAAGATGGTTAAGTTTCTTAGCCATGGACATGAGTTGTCATTTGATTAACGGGATCACATCATTAGAGAATGATGTGATTGACTTGACCCATTCCGTTAGCTTAGCACTTGATCGTTTAGTATACTGCTATTGCTTTCTTCATGACTTATACATGTTCCTATGACTATGATATTATGCAACTCCCAAATACCGGAGGAACACTTTGTGTGCTACCAAACGTCACAACGTAACTGGGTGATTATAAAGGTGCTCTACAGGCGTCTCCGATGGTACTTGTTGAGTTGGCATAGATCAAGATTAGGATTTGTCACTCCGATTGTCGGAGAGGTATCTTTGGGCCCTCTCGGTAATGCACGTCACTATAACCCTTGCAAGCATTGTAACTAATGAGTTAGTTGCGGGATGATGCATTACGGAACGAGTAAAGAGACATGCCAGTAACGAGATTGAACTAGGTAGTGAGATACCGATGATCGAATCTCGGGCAAGTAACATACCGATGACAAAGGAACAACGTATGTTGTTATGCGGTTTGACCGATAAAGATCTTCGTAGAATATGTGGGAGCCAATATGAGCATATAGGTTCCTCTATTGGTTATTGACCGGAGACGTGTCTCGGTCATGTCTACATAGTTCTCGAACCCGTAGGGTCCGCACGCTTAACGTTTGGTGACGATCGGTATTATGAGTTTATGTGTTTTGATGTACCAAAGGTAGTTCGGAGTCCCGGATATGATCACGGACATGACGAGGAGTCTCAAAATGGTCGAGACGTAAAGATCGATATATTGGAAGCCTATGTTTGGACATCGGAATGGTTCCGGGTTAGTTCGGGCATATACCGGTGCACCGGGAGGTATATGGGCCTTATTGGGCCATAGTGGGAGAGAAGAGAGGGAGGCCTAGTAGGGGGCGCACCCCCCTCAAGCCCAATCTGAATTGGGTGCCCCCCCCTTTCCTTCCCCCTCTCTCCCCCTCCCTTCCACTCCTAGTCCAATTAGGGAATGGGGGGAATCCTACTCCCGGTGGGAGTAGGACTCCCCATGGGGCGCACCATAGGAGGGTCGGCCCTCCCCCTCCTCTACTCCTTTATATACGGGGGAGGGGGCACCCCATAAACACACAAGTTGATCATTGATCTCTTAGCCATGTGCGGTGCCCCCCTCCACCATAATCCACCTCGGTCATATCGTCGTACTACTTAGGCGAAGCCCTGCGTTGGCTGCTTCATCATCACCGTCATCACGCGGTCATGCTGACGAAGCTCTCCCTCGACACTCTACTGGATCATGAGTTCGTGGGATGTCACCGAGCTGAACGTGTGTAGATCGTGGAGGTGCCGTACGTTCGTTACTAGGATCGGTCGATCGTGAGACGTACGACTACATCAACCGCGTTGTCATAACGCTTCTGCTTACGGTCTACGAGGGTACGTGGACAACACTCTCCCCTCTCGTTGCTATGCATCACCATGATCTTGCGTGTGCGTAGGAATTTTTTTGAAATTACTACGCTTCCCAACACCTCCATCATAAATCTGGCTTGGAGACGAGAGGTAATTTCTTGATCTTCCTCCATGGTATCTATCCTTTTCAAGTCGGCCTCCATCTCTTCCTCAGTTGATGGCCCAAAGTGATCGGCATCGCTGTTTGTTTTTGGCCACGTTGTCGGGTGGGATACCCGGCTCTCCCCAACTGACTCTTGAGAAGACATCTTGATCTAATCTGCGGCATAAACAACTCAAAAACAAAAACAGAGGATTTTTCCACGATACGGTGATCAAAACCTTCGGGAGATTATATAATGAATTTTTACCGACCAAAAGAAGTATCGTGCAGGAAAACGGAGTCTGGAGGGCACACGAGGAGCGCACGAGGCAGGGGGGCGTGCCCAGGGGGTAGGGCGCGCCCTCCACCCTTGTGGATGCCTCGTGTCCTTCCCAGACTACTTCTTATTTTCCTATTTTCTTAAATATTCTGAAACAGAGAAAAAAATGCTATTAGAACTATTTTGGAGTCGGTTTACTTACCGTACCACATACCTATTCCTTTTCGGAGTCTGAAACGTTTCTGGAAAGTGTCCCTTATGTACTCCTCCGGGGTTATGGTGTCAATAACATTAGTTTCAACATTTATGGGATTACCTGAGATATAATGTTTGATTCTTTGACCATTCACCACCTTTGGATTTGTGCCTTCGAAGTTGTTGATTTTTATGGCACCGGAACGATAGACCTCCTCGATGACGTAAGGACCTTCCCATTTAGAGAGGAGTTTTCCTGCAAAAAATCTTTAACGAGAGTTGTATAACAAAACATAATCACCTACCTTAAACTCATGCTTTTGTATCCTTTTGTCATGCCATCTTTTAACTTTTTCTTTAAACAGTTTGGCATTCTCATAAGCCTGGATTCTCCATTCATCAAGTGAGCTAATGTAAAATAGTCTCTTCTCATCGGCAAGTTTGAAATCATAATTGAGCTCTTTAATGGCCCAATATGCCTTATGTTCTAGTTCGAGAGGTAAGTGACATGCTTTCCCATAAACCATTTTATACGGAGACATACCCATAGGATTTTTATATGCAGTTCTATAGGCCCATAATGCATCATCAAGTTTCTTGGACCAATTCTTTCTAGATATATTAACAGTCTTTTGCAAAATTAATTTAATTTCTCTATTACTCAGTTCTACTTGACCACTAGACTGTGGGTGGTATGGAGATGCAATTCTATGATTAACATCATACTTAGCAAGCATTTTATGAAAAGCACCATGAATAAAATGTGAACCACCATCAGTCATTAAGTATCTAGGGACTCAAAACCTCGGAAAAATAAATTCTTTAAGCATCTTAATAGAAGTATTATGATCAGCACTACTAGTTGGAATAGCTTCTACCCACTTAGTAACATAATCAACAACAACTAAAATATGTGTATACCCATTAGAGGAAGGAAAAGGTCCCATATAATCAAAGCCCCAAACATCAAATGGTTCAATAACAAGTGAATAGTTCATAAACATTTCTTGACGTCTACTAATATTACCAATTCTTTGACATTCATCACAAGACAAGACAAACTTATGGGCATCTTTGAAAAGAGTAGGCCAATAAAAACCGGATTGCAATACCTTATGTGCAGTTCTATCTCCAGCGTGGTGTCCTCCATAAGCCTCGGAGTGACACTTGCGTAGGATATATTCCTGTTCATGCTCAGGTACACAACGTCTAATAACACCATCTACTCCTTCTTTATAAAGGTGTGGGTCATCCCAGAAGTAATGTCTTAAATCCTAGAAAAACTTTTTCTTTTGCTGGTATGTGAAACTAGGTGGTATAAATTTAGCAACAATGTAATTAGCATAATCAGCATACCATGGAGCAGTACGAGAAGCATTTATGACAGCTAATTGTTCATTAGGAAAGTTATCATCAATAGGTAGTGGGTCATCAAGAACATTCTCGAACCTAGATAAGTTGTCTGCAACGGGGTTCTCAGCTCCCTTTTTATCAATAATATGCAAATCAAATTCTTGTAGCAAGAGAACCCATTTAATAAGTCTAGGTTTAGCATCTTTATTTTCCATAAGATATTTAATAGCAGCATGATCAATGTGAATAGCTACTTTGGAATTAACAATATAAGGTCTGAACTTATCACAAGCAAATACAACTGCCAAAAATTCTTTTTCAGTAGTAGCATAATTTCTCTGGGCACTGTCTAGAGTTTTACTAGCATATTGGATAACATTTAATTTCTTATCAACTCTTTGTCCTAGAACAGCACCTACATCATAATCACTAGCATCACACATAATTTCAAAGGGTAAATTCCAATCAGGTGGCTGAATAATAGGTGCAAAAATCAAGGCTTTCCTAAGTATTTCAAATGCTTCTACACAATCATCATCAAAGACAAAAGGAACATCTTTTTGTAAGAGATTAGTCGGAGGCCTAGAAATTTTAGAGAAGTATTTAATGAACCTCCTATAAAAACCGGCATGACCAAGGAAACTTCTTATACCTTTGATGTCCTTGGGACACGACATCTTTTAAATAACATCAACTTTAGCTTTATCAACTTCAATACCTCTTTCATAAATCTTATGCCCCAAGACAATACCTTCATTAACCATAAAGTGGCACTTCTCCCAATTCAAGACAAGATTAGTTTCTTCACATCTCTGCAAGACTCGATCAAGGTTGCTTAAGCAATCATCAAAAGAAGTTCCATACACGGAGAAATCATGCATGAAAACCTCAACAATCTTTTCACAAAAGTCAGAGAATATAGCAGTCATACATCTTTGAAAGGTAGCAGGTGCATTACATAAACCAAAAGGCATATGTCTATAAGCAAAGGTACCGAAAGGGCAAGTAAAAGTGGTCTTTTCCCGATCCTCTTTTGACACGGGTATTTGAGAGAAACCAGAATAACCGTCTAGAAAGCAAAAATGTGTATGTTTGGATAATCTTTCTAGCATTTGATCAATAAAAGGTAAAGGGTAATGATCTTTTCTAGTAGCATTATTTAATTTGCGTAAATCAATTACCATTCTATAACCTGTAACAATTCTTTGTGGGATCAATTCATCTTTATCATTAGGAACAACAGTAATACCTCCCTTCTTAGGGACACAATGGACATGACTTACCCACTGACTATCAGCAACAGGATAAATTATACCTGCCTCGAGAAGCTTTAGTATTTCATTTCTTACCACTTCTTTCATCTTAGGATTTAACCGTCGTTGGTGATCAACAACCGGTTTAGCATCTTTCTCCAGTTTTATTTTGTGCTGGCATAGAGTGGGGCTAATGCCCTTAAGATCATCAAGAGTATATCCAATAGCAGCACGGTGCTTCTTCAGAGTTTTCAATAATTTCTCTTCTTCCTGCTCTGAAAGGTTAGCACTAATAATAACAGGATATATCTTCTTCTCATCAAGATAAGCATATTTAAGAGTATCAGGTAGTGGTTTAAGTTCAAACACGGGATCACCCTTGGGTGGAGGAGGATTCCCTAGAATTTCAACAGGCAAGTTGTGTTTCAAAATAGGTCCCTGTTTAAAGAATACTTCATCTATTTCCCTTCTTTCATTCATAAACATATCATTTTCATGGTCAAGCAAGTATTGTTCTAAAGGATCATTAGGAGGCACGACAATGGAAGCGAGACCAATAGTTTCATCTTTACTAGGCAATTCCTTATCATGGGGTTGTCTACGAAATTTTGCAAAATTAAAATCATGAGACATATCCCCTAAACCAACAGTAACAATATCCTTTTCGCAATCTATCTTAGCATTAACAGTATTCAAGAAGGGTCTACCAAATATAATGGGACAAAAGTCATCTTGTGGGGAACCAAGAACAAGAAAATCAGTAGGATATTTAACTTTCCCACACAAGACTTCAACATCTCTAACAATCCCAATTGGTGAAATAGTATCTCTATTGGCAAGCTTAATTGTTACATCAATATCTTCTATCTCAGCAGGTGCAATATCATGCATAATTTCTTTATATAAGGAATGAGGTATTGCACTCGCACTAGCACCCATATCACATAAGCCATGATAACAATGATCTCCTATTTTAACAGAAACAACAGGCATGCCGACAACAGGTCTATGTTTATTTTTAGTATCGGGTCTAGCAATTTTAGCAGCTTCATCACAGAAGTAAATAACATGCCCATCAATATTATCGACCAAGAGATCCTTAACCATACAAATATTAGGTTCAACTTTAATTTGCTCAGAGGGTGTAGATGTTCTAGCTTTACTCTTATGAACCACAGTTGAAGCTTTAGCATGATCATTTATTCTAACAGGGAAAGGTGGTTTCTCAATATAAGCGGTAGGAACAATAGGATCAACATTATAAGTGACAGTCTTTTCTTCAACTTTAACAGGTTCAACTACTTTTACTTCAATGGGAGGATGATATTTAAACCACTTCTCCTTAGGGAGATCAACATAAGTAGCAAATGATTCACTGAAAGAAGCTACTATCTCAGAGTCAAGTCCATATTTAGTGCTAAATTCACGAAAAACATCGGTATCCATAAAAGATTTAACACAATCAAACTTAGTTGTTATACCTGAATCCTTACCTTCGTCGAGTTCCCAATCTTCAGAGTTGTGTTTAATTCTTTCCAATAAATCCCATCTGAATTCAATAGTCTTCATCATAAAAGAACCAGTACAAGAAGTATCGAGCATGGAGCGATTATTGAGAGAAAGCCGAGCATAAAAATTTTGAATAATAATTTCTCTTAAGAGCTCATGATTGGGGCATGAATATAACAATGACTTAAGCCTCCCCCAAGCTTGAGCGATACTTTCTCCTTTGCGAGGCCAAAAGTTATAT
Organism: Aegilops tauschii subsp. strangulata; assembly: GCF_002575655.3. Lineage (NCBI taxonomy): Eukaryota > Viridiplantae > Streptophyta > Magnoliopsida > Poales > Poaceae > Aegilops > Aegilops tauschii. The sequence continues at coordinate 551,649,292 of NC_053041.3, read as the reverse complement.
ATATAATTACGATCACGATGAACCAGATGCATAGGATAAAACTTCTGATGAAATTCCAATTTCAATCGGTTGTAGTTCCATGATCCAATATCATCACATAGCCTAAACCATGTCAATTCCTTTCCCTTCAAAGATAAATGGAAGACCTTCTTCTTGATAACATCCTCGGGCATACTTGCAAGCTTAAATAATCCACAAACTTCATCCACATAGATTAGGTGCATATCGGGATGTAACGTTCCATCTCCTGTAAAAGGATTAACTAGCAGTTTCTCTATCATACCCGAAGGAATTTCAAAGTAAACATTTTCAGTAGGTTCAGTAGGTTGAGGAGCAACTCTTTGCTCTACTGGTCGGGGTGAAGATACCCCGAATAAGCCCCTCAAAGGATTATTTTCCATAGTGACAAGTGACAGTAAATTTCAGCACACTATATAAATTTTTCCTTACCAAATTCCACCTACCAAAGGCGCTTCACTCCCCGGCAACGGCGCCAGAAAAGAGTCTTGATGACCCACAAGTATAGGGGATCTATCATAGTCCTTTCGATAAGTAATAGTGTCGAACCCAACGAGGAGCAGAAGAAAATGACAAGCGGTTTTCACTAAGGTATTCTCTGCAAGCACTGAAATTATCGGTAACAGATAGTTTATGATAAGGTAATTCGTAACGGGTAACAAGTAACAAAAGTAAACAAGGTGCAGCAAGGTGGCCCAATCCTTTTTGTAGCAAAGGACAAGCCTGGACAAACTCTTATATAAAGGAAAGCGCTCCCGAGGACACATGGGAATTATCGTCAAGCTAGTTTTCATCATGCTCATATGATTCGCGTTTGTTACTTTGATAATTTGATATGTGGGTGGACCGGTGCTTGGGTACTGTCCTTCCTTGGACAAGCATACCACTTATGATTAACCCCTCTCGCAAGCATCCGCAACTACGAAAGAAGAATTAAGGTAAACCTAACCGTAGCATGAAACATGTGGATCCAAATCAGCCCCTTACGAAGCAACGCATAAACTAGGGTTTAAGCTTCTGTCACTCTAGCAACCCATCATCTACTTATTACTTCCCAATGCCTTCCCCTAGGCCCAAATAATGGTGAAGTGTCATGTAGTCGACGTTCACATAACACCACTAGAGGAAAGACAACATACATCTCATCAAAATATCGAACGAATACCAAATTCACATGACTACTTATAACAAGACTTCTCCCATGTCCTCAGGAACAAACGTAACTACCCACAAATCATATTCATGTTCATAATCAGAGGGGTATTAATATGCATAAAGGATCTGAACATATGATCTTCCACCGAATAAACCAACTAGCATCAACTACAAGGAGTAATCAACACTACTAGCAACCCACGGGTACCAATCTGAGGTTTTGAGACAAAGATCGGATACAAGAGATGAACTAGGGTTTGAGAGGAGATGGTGCTAGTGAAGATGTTGATGGAGATTGACCCCCTCCCGATGAGAGGATCGATGGTGATGACGATGGTGACGATTTCCCCCTCCCAAAGGGATGTTTCCTAGGCAGAATAGCTCCGCCGGAGCCCTAGATTAATTCCGCCAAGGTTCCGCCTCGAGACGGCAGCGCTTCATCCCGAAAGCTTCCTTCTTATTTTTTCCAGGACAAAAGACACCTTATACCAGAAGATGGGCATCGGGGGGCTTCCAGGTGGCCCACGAGGCAGGGGGCGCGCCCTCCACCCTCGTGGACAGTGGGTGGCCCCCCTCTGGTGCTTTCTTCTCCCAATATTTTTAATATCTTTCAAAACTGACTTTCGTGGAGTTTCAGGACTTTTGGAGTTGTGCAGAATAGGTCTCTAATATTTGCTCCTTTTCCAGCCCAGAATTCCAACTGTCGGCATTCTCCCTTTTCATGTAAACCTTGTAAAATAAGAGAGAAAAGGCATATGTATTGTGACATAATGTGAAGTAATAGCCCATAATGCAATAAATATCGATACAAAAGCATGATGCAAAATGGACATATCAAAGGTGTATCTTTAGATCTTGCAATCGAATCTTTTTCTTTCTTGTTTTATCACTAGTTTAGTCTATAAAAGAAAACTACAAAAAAATGGAATTGAGGGTGCCTCATATGCTTCATCTTTTTAATGTCTTTCGTGAAAATGATGGAAAGGAAAATTGTGCTCAAGTGCTAGAAGAAGAATGCATTAGAATGTTTGGCACTAAATCTTTATATGATGAGCATGATTGCAATGTTGTTAGTATGAATTCCTTGAATATTGTCACATCCTAGTTAGTTCATGTATTAGAGTGTTGCATCATGTCTACATTTCACAGAAACCTGAAATGGGGATGCCAGAAACCCCCAGCACCCCCCCTGGAACAACTAGGGTTTACTAAAATTCTTTTCAATGAACCTGAAATGCCCTCCATAAATGTTCACCACCTTTGGTCTTGGCTAAAACCTCTGCCAAAAATGGTTTCATATTTTTGGAGGCCATCTTGGATTTTTGCACAAGCCATAAGTATTTGCATTTGGGCATTTTAAATGCTATAAATATTTTTAAATGCCCAAATAATCTTGAAGGTATTTTTAGGCTGTTGGGAATAATCTCAAAGGTGCCTCAGAATATTTTCAGGATTTTTCCAAATGAAATAGTATTTTTACTATTTCAAAACACAGTACAGAAATAAATAAAAAAGAGAAAAGAACAGAAGGCAGAGAAACTTACCTGGCAGCCCACCTGGCGGCCCAGCACTGTGCTGGCCCACGCCAGTCAGCTGCCTGCTCTCGCCAGAGCAGGCAGAGAGGTGACGCCGGCGAGCGCGAGCTCGCCACCGCGCCACCTGCTTGCCGCCCTCGCCGCGGATGAGCTGGCCGACCTCCCTCGACGCGCCCCGAGCCCCCGGACATCGCCATTCTCCCCCATCGCCTCTCCCTCGCCTTCTCCCCACCATGGCCGACGCCGCCGCAGCCACCTCACCGGAGTAGCCGCGCCCACCGTCGACCTCGCGCCGTACCACCGTGTCCTACAGCACCGCCGTCGCCCACTCCTTCGAGCAAGCCGAGCCCTGAGCGCTCGTTTGCCCCGAAGCTCCGCCACCGACCTCGCCTTCGCCGCTCACCGTCGGAGATCCCCTCCGCCGTCGCCACTGCTATAGCTCGTCTCCGACCTCGCCGTCTGCTCCGTCGCAACCGCCGTGAGCATGGCCACCTTCCCATCCTCTCCTCTCTCTCTCTCTCGAGTGCTGTAGCCACCGCACGAAGCTCACCCGAACGCGCCGCCGCACGAGCTCGTCGCCGACGAGGCTCCAGCCATCTAACGGCCGCACCACCGTAGCCATTAGCTTCACCGCAACGCCAGGAACCCGTAGCGCCATCGCTTGCCCCTCGCCGTGCTCTCTAGCTACGGTTTCAACCACGCCCGTACCCCGGCAGCCGCACGGCTCGCCGCCGGCACCGATTCCGGCGACCCCGAGCTCCACTACCACCACCAGTCGACGCGGTTCGCCCCCAGCTACACGTAGGTGCTCTCCGCCGTCCTTTTGGTCGCCGGAGGAGCAAACCCGCACTCCACCGCCGCGTCTGGACGTCGCCGGCGGCTAAACGCCGGTGAGTCAGCGTGGTTTGACCACGGTTTGACCCCCCCAGGGTCACTGACAAGTGGGGCCCGCCTGCTAAATAAATCTGGGTTAGAGTTAAAACTAATTCTAATTAACTAATTACCTAACAGTGACACTGACACAGGGGACCCACACGTCAGGTTTGACCTGGACGACCCCGTTGACTTGCTGACGTCACACTGACGTCAGGCTGACGCAGTAAAGCATTTACTGGAATTATTCTTATATTGGAAATTCCAGAAATTATCACAAACTTCAAAAAAATCATAGAAAATAATCTATAGCTCAGAATGAAAAGATTTATATATGAAAAATGATCAGAAAAATCCATTCTATCCATCTGTACTGGTTTCATGCATGATTAAGCAAGTTAACCTACTGTTTTATACAGAACAAGATAAAGCACTAATATAGGCCATTTATGAACTTGGAATTTGAATCTTTGATTCAAATTAGTCCAAACCCTTCTGGCCTTAGTTGCATTAGCCCAATACATCCATTTTGCCATGTCCCATGCATGCATCATATTGTTGCACTTGCTTGATGTTGATTGTGCTTCGATGTGTTCATTGTGGTAGGTCCTGCCTCCGAGGATATTCACGAGTATCCAACTGAAGGGCAGTATCCCACCACCACTCTGTCAGGCAAGCAACCCATTGATCATTTCGATACAAACCCATCTTCTCGCTTCTGCTCTCGTTTACTGCATTAAGACAACGCGATTCAAACTGCTGTGTGTTGCGGTAGTTGAACCCACTTTCCTTTGCATGACCTGTCATTGCCACAGTAACTAGATGAAACCCACTAGCATGTGTAGGAGTTGATTGAGCCATGTTGTGTTCCTACAATGCTATGCTTGCTATGCTTAGAGTTGTGTCAGGTCAGGCTCATTAGGGTGATGAACTAGAGTGAAAGTGTGTGTGTCGGTAAAGAGAGTGAAGTGTTGAACACGATTTGGTAAAGGTGTCGATGGGAGGCCATGTAGGAGTACATGGTGGGTTGTTTCATTGAGACCGTCCCTAAGAACTGAGATCTGTATGCGTGATTTAAGATTCAGCTACTACCACACATTGGGCCCGAAACCAATGGACCCCCTCGGCTTCTTAATCACCCTTGTCCTCTGTCCAGGAGTTGCACGTAGTTTCTGGTGTTTGTAGTAAGCTGGAGGCCATGGACAGCGCTGACCAAGGGGTGGGCTGTGATGCGGTAGGCTCGTGGCCCGGTGTACCGAGTCGCCCGTTTGGTGACCGGGAACCCTGCACACATCGTTCGGGGCCGTAAGTGGAAACCTCGGCCGGACTCCCTGCGGATGGAACCTGAATAGGCCATAAACCTGGACTAGAGACTCAAGTGTTTAGGTATGCTGTGGCCGACACCCACGTTGGGCTTCCGCTTGAAGGTTGCCGAGTACACGTCGTGTAGCGACGATAAGTGGTGAGAGCGTGTGTGACGAAGTACACCCCTGCAGGGTATGAAACTATTCGAATAGCCGCGTCCGCGGTAAAGGACTACTTGGTCGCTTATGCAGTTCATAGACAAGTAAATGGATACTACTAAAAGCCTCAAGATAAGTGTGAGTACCGCGGATGGCCCTCTCGTTGGATGACGAGGGAGGATCCACGGTGGAGTATTGAGATGGTGATTAGTGGACTCGTGTGCGAAAACTATTTCACAAGTGGTGTATCGTAGGATAGCTTAGCCAAGAGTCAAAGCTGGCTTGCTGCAATAACCCCACTACCTTCTTGAGAATGAACATGTATAGTAGGATCTGTTGTAAGACTTGCTGAGTACCTTTGTACTCATGTTGCTTTAATTACTGTTTTCAGACGACAACACCGCCCCTTCGGACGGGTTCTACGTAGAACTCGACGACGACGAGTGACGCGCCACCCAGGTGGTGATCTAGGCTTGTGAAGGGCCTATGTAGATAGACAGGCTTCGTCAAGCCTTCTTTCTTTCTAGTGTCTGTACCCAGACAGTTTGCTTCCGCATGTGCTTGTATGATTGTATGACTTGAGTGTCGGGTCATGTGACCCCTATCTGTATGAACAAGTTATGTAAGGCTCTCCGGAGCCCTTTAAATAAAGTACTTGAGTTGTAGAGTTTTGTTGTGATGCCATGTTGTATTTGCACATATCGAGCATATTGTGTGTATGTTTGAAATGCTTGGTATGTGTGGGATCCGACAATCTAGTTGTTTATCTTTAGCAGCCTCTCTTATGGGGAAATGTAGTCTAGTGCCTCCTTGAGCCATAGTAGTCCGCTACAGCCCGGTTCACCGGAGTCCTGCTAGCCCAGCACTACTGCTCTGGACACTTGACTGGCCGGCATGTGAGTCATATCGTTCCTGTGTCTGTCCCTTCGGGGAAATGTCACGCGGTGACATCCGGAGTCCTGCCTAGCCTGCTACAGCCCGGGTTCCCGGAGTCCTGTTAGCCCAGTGCTACAGCCCGGATTCACACGCTGCTGACCGACACGTTCGATGTTGATTCATGTATGCCTGTCCCCATACGTTAGTGCCGCTTTGGGTTCACGACTAGCCATGTCGGCCCGGGTTCTCTGTCATATGGATGCTAGCGACATTATCATATACGTGAGCCAAAAGGCGCAAACGGTCCCGGGCCATGGTAAGGCGACACCCGTGGGAGTACCGTGCGTGAGGCCGCAATGTTATATGAGGTGTTACAGGCTAGATCGGTGTGACTTGGAATCGGGGTCCTGACAGCGTTGGCATCAGAGCCGGACTGCCTGTAGGTGCGATAAGCCAAACTGGTCGATGTCGAGTCTAGAAATGCTTTAGTTATATGTAGGGGAATTGATTGTGGGAGGGAACGTAAGGTGCTTTTACTCCTTTACCTCATGCCCTCTGATCTGAGTCATACTCTTCTCATTCTACGCGGGTTAAGGACTAGGCTCTCTCCTCTCTATCAGGTTCACGTGTTACTAATCCGTAGTAACTTATAGGATTGTTGGTTCCATGCTTCGGTTCAGTTTCTATTACCCTAGTATGTTGTCGGTTGAACCAGAACCTTGACATGATGTTGTTGAGTGGTATTGCAAACTGTTGCGAATGTCTCAAATCCCTTTTTCGAGCATTTACAACCGTTATGCTGTCCAAATTCTCCTAGAAATACTAATGCCTTGCATTATTTCGTGCTTTCAGATGGCCACCCGTTCCCAGAACCAAGTGGTTCGTCTGACCCGGTGCATCGGCGTACCTGGTCACACGGCCATGTTGGTCCGAGTGATGGTTGAGACAGGCTATCGTTGGTATCCCGAGTATACCGTCGAGGAGCAGTTCCGAGACTTTAATCAAAGTCAATATCTTTGCACAGTCAGGATCTACCCATCTTATCCTGGAGCCACTGAACCCCTCCATTGCTCTTATGGACTTGGGGTTACTATCGAGATGTCTGTGCAGGACGCAGCTTACTCAATGATGACTATCATGCGAGCCAGAACTGCCTTGCTTCAGAACACCGACTTCTGCTACATGCCAGCAGCACTCCCTGGGGCACAGGGGTACTATCAGGCCACTTACTGTGATTCTACCCATGAGGGCTCACTACTCCGTACCACCACCGAGATGCTTGAGGACAAGGACCGTGAGAATCGTGCCTTGCGGATGGAGCTCTTTAATGCTCGTGCTGATCACTGGGCCACACTAACACGGTTTGCACCTGCCGTGCAAGCTGGGTTCATGGACATGAGGGACATATACCCCGTGCGATCTGGCCTGCCAGAATGTATGGAATGGCGTGATGTAGGAGGCATCACCCCTTCTCGTGGACCCCGTCTGCCACCGTTTGTTGGACCAAGGCCACACCCGAGTCCCTATGGACCGCAAGCTCCACAGGACCGACTGTTTCCAGATGATCATGTTCAGCTTCCAGGACATGGTGGTGACTTCTATGAGGATTACTACGGGGACGTCTGAGTTGGTAGTAGTTCCACTAGTAATGTAACAGTTGTAATCTCCACAGTCCTGCGTGTCTTGTGGGATACGACTTGGTGTGTATCACGTTCCGGAGGTGTAGAAAAATAATGTATTGGAGCTTGGAATGCCTCTGATGAGATGTATCGTCTTTCATCGTAGTTGTACCTTGGCCTAGGCTTGTACTAAGCTATGTATGGCGTGTATGACCGTTGGTATATGTATGTTGCTATGTTACCATGTCATACTGATGGTCATCTCTGCATTCCGTGTTATCCATTACATTCCGCATTTCCCTATCAAGATTTAGCCATCCTCGTCTAAACCGTTGCTTTGTTTCTCCTAGGATGGTTAACACCCGCAACAACCCTGCTGTCCAGGCGCAGGGTGAAGCCAATGCAGCCAGGGCGGAGGATCTGCCCCAACCGCCTTCACTGGCCGAAGTTATGCTGGAGGCAGAAAGAAACAAGCGTGAGACTAACCGCTTGCTAGAGCGAATTGAGCAGAATACTGCACGTCACCAGAGGAATGACCTGGTGTCCATCAATGACTTTATCAAGCTGTACCCACCGAAGTTCAACCACTCCGTCGAGCCCCTTGATGCGGATGATTGGCTTCGCAGCATCACCCATAAGCTACGTTCTGCCAACGTAGCCGAAGCTGATAAGGTTACCTACGCTGCCTATCACCTCGAAGGCCCTGCTAGCCTTTGGTGGGAGAACTTTGAGGCTATGCGCCCAGCTGGCCAAATCACTACTTGGGCTGAATTCAGTGAGGCTTTCCGTGAGCATCACATTCCGGAGGGTCTCATAGATCGTAAGCGGGAAGAATTCTGCAACTTCACCCTAGGCAGACTGACCGTGGATGCTTACAGCCGTGAGTTTGGAAATCTAGCACGCTATGCTCCTGAAGAGGTATCCACCGATGCCAAGAAGCAGGCAAGGTTCCGCAAGGGACTTAGCCCCGAGCTTCGCCGTGATCTCCGTCTGCATGAGTGCACCTCTTTCCAGAAGTTGGTCAATAAGGCCATCAAAGCCGAGACAGGACAAACTGACTATGACGCTACACGCAAGCACTCTCGTGACTTTGGTTCCTCATCTGGCTCCGGATCCCAGAACCGCCGGGTCTGGATTCCAAATACTGCTCTGCCACCCAGGTTCACTCCGAGGCCATCCTTCAAGGCGCCTCGCCCCAACCAGCAGCATGCACCGCCCAAGGTTTATGGTGGCCCCGCTGCTAATGCTGCTCCACACCCCAATATTGTGACATGCTTCAAGTGTGGAGAAACGGGTCACTATTTGCGCGAGTGCCCCCGAAACAACCTCAATCAACCTGGACAGTCCGTTGGCCGTGGTAAGCCAGCAGGAAAGACTTACTACGCCAAGCCAGCCACCACTGCACGTGGCCATGTCAACTACGTTTCAGCTGAAGAAACTCATGAGGATCCCAACGTCGTCCTTGGTACGCTCCTTGTTAATTGCCATCCGGCAACTGTTCTTTTCGATACTGGAGCATCTCATTCATTTATCTCTGAGAGCTATGCTCGATTACACAACACCACATTTAGTGACATGCCTACTTCCATGGAAATTCAAACTCCTGGTTCTAGATGGCAAACCTCTAAGATAAGCCATGGAAATGAAATTCTTGTTGACAGACTGGTCTTCCTTGCATCACTAATAGCTCTCAAGTCCTCGGACATAAACATCATCTTGGGTATGGACTGGATGTCAGCTCATTATGCTAAGATTGATTGTTCTACTAGAACTGTTCAACTCACCCATCCGTCGGGCAAGACAGTCAATGTTTTGACCCGAGTGTCTAAGCGTCAGCTTTACTCACTAAATGCCAACCCTCTACCAGACCTCGAAGATGTGCCGGTAGTCCGTGACTTTCCGGATGTCTTCCCTGAAGAACTGCCAGGTATTCCACCTGACAGGGATGTCGAGTTCGTGATAGACCTTGTTCCAGGAACCGTCCCAATCTCTAGAAGACCCTATAAGATGGCACCCCTAGAGCTAGCCGAGCTTAAGAAACAACTCGATGAGTCCTTGAAAAAGGGTTTCATCCGTCCTAGTTCTTCTCCGTGGGCTTGCCCTGTCCTCTTCGTCAAGAAGAAGGATGGTACGGATCGGATGGTTGTAGATTACCGACCCGTCAACCTAGTCACAATCAAGAACAAGTATCCGCTTCCCAGGATCAACGACCTGTATGATCAACTCGCTGGATCCTCAGTCTTCTCTAAAATGGATTTGAGGTTGGGCTACCATCAAATCAAAATCAGGAACGGGGACATCCCTAAAACGGCCTTTGTTACTCGTTATGGCCAATACGAGTATACAGTCATGTCCTTCAGATTAACCAATGCTCCAGCCACCTTCTCTCGGTTAATGAACTCAATCTTCATGGAGTATTTGGATAAATTCGTCGTAGTATACCTTGATGATATACTCATCTACTCCAAGAACGAGGCAGAACATGCCGAGCATCTAAGGCTAGTACTAACGAAACTTCGAGAGCATCGCCTTTATGCTAAATTCTCCAAGTGTGAATTCTGGTTGCCAGAAGTGACCTACCTAGGCCACGTGATCTCTGGTATGGGTATTGCTGTCAATCCCGAGCGAGTTCAAGCCATCCTTGACTGGACTCCCCCTGAAACGGTCAAGCAAGTTCGGAGTTTCCTTGGCTTAGCGAGCTACTATCGCCGCTTCGTCGAGAATTTCTCCAAGGTTGCTAAACCTCTAACCGAACTCCTCAAGAAAGATAAAAAGTTTGAGTGGACCTCACAGTGCGAGTTCAGCTTTCAGGAACTGAAAAGACGCCTGACATCTGCCCCCGTACTCGTACCACCAGATTTTTCTAAGGACTTTGTTATCTATTGCGACGCCTCGCGACAAGGACTAGGTTGCATACTCATGCAAGATCGTCATGTGATTGCCTACGCTTCCCGACAGTTGCGTCCACATGAGGATAATTATCCCACACATGATCTAGAGCTTGCAGCCGTAGTCCATGCACTCAAAACATGGCGACATTACCTTCTCGGTAACCGATGCGAGATTTTCACCGACCACCAGAGTCTGAAATACATTTTCACCCAACCGGATCTGAATCTCAGGCAAAGACGTTGGGTCGAGTTGATCTCAGACTACGACTTAGAAATAACTTACACTCCGGGCAAAGCCAATGTCATGGCTGATGCGCTAAGCCGTAAATCCTATTGTAACAACTTGATGTTACAACAAAGCCAACCACTTCTCCACGAGGAATTCTGCAAGCTTAACCTTCACATTGTTCCTCAAGGATTTCTATCCACCCTGGTGGCGAAACCTACCCTTACGGATCAGATCATCAAAGCTCAGAAGGTAGATCCGGGAATCTCCCGTATTAAGAGAAACATCAAGAAAGGAGTTGCGGATTGTTTCTCCATTGATGACCAAGGTGTCGTGTTCTTTGGAGACCGCCTAGTGGTTCCCAAGGTACGCAACCTGAGGCGATTGATCCTTAAGGAAGCTCATGAATCTCCTCTCACCATTCATCCCGGTAGTACTAAAATGTATCAAGACCTACGCCAGAGGTTTTGGTGGACTAGGATGAAGAGAGAAATTTCTCAATACATTGCTAATTGCGACGTCTGCCGACGTGTTAAAGCAGAGCATCAGCGACCTGCTGGCACCCTTCAGCCTCTAGCTATTCCTGAATGGAAATGGGATAAAATCGGTATGGATTTCATTACCGGGTTTCCCAGGACCAAGAGAGGGAATAATGCTATCTTCGTTGTTGCCGATCGTCTTTCCAAAGTAGCCCACTTCCTACCTGTTCGTGAGAGTATAACCGCTAGCCAGCTAGCAGACTTGTACATCTCCTGAATAGTGTCTCTTCATGGTGTTCCATTGGAAATTAACTCAGACCGTGGAAGTCTCTTCACCTCTCGATTTTGGGAAAGTTTCCAAAATGCTATGGGAACTCGTCTCTCTTTTAGCACCGCCTTTCACCCTCAATCAAGTGGTCAGGTAGAACGAGTTAATCAAATTCTGGAGGATATGCTCCGAGCTTCTGTCATCTCCTTCGGCATGGATTGGGAGAAATGCCTTCCATTCGCCGAGTTCGCTTATAATAATAGTTACCAAGCTAGCTTGGGCAAAGCCCCTTTCGAGGTTCTCTATGGACGAAAATGTCGAACGCCTCTTAACTGGTCGGAAACCGGGGAAAGACAACTCTTTGGCCCGGATATGATCCAGGAAGCAGAAGAGCAGGTTCGCATTATTCGTGAGAAATTGAAAACAGCCCAATCTCGCCAAAAGAGCCATTATGATCGCAAACATAAGGCTATGACTTTTGAGGTTGACGAGAAGGCTTACCTTCGGGTGACTCCTTTAAAGGGAACCCATCGATTCGGTATCAAAGGCAAATTGGCCCCTCGCTACATTGGACCCTTTCGCATTCTTGCCAAGCGAGGAGAAGTTGCCTACCAATTGGAACTACCTCCGCATCTTTCCAAGGTTCATGATGTCTTCCACGTATCTCAACTCAGGCGTTGCTTCTCGGATCCTATCCGTGGAGTGGACCACGAAACGCTTGATCTCCAAGATAATCTCACATATCGGGAATATCCCGTTCGCATCCTTGATCAAGCCGAGCGTACCACTCGATGCCAAAACATCAAGTTTCTCAAAGTTCAATGGTCACACCATTCCGAGAAAGAAGCTACTTGGGAAAGGGAGGATCGTCTTCGACTTGAGTACCCCACCTTCTTTCCAACGGATCCTAAATCTCGGGACGAGATTCTTTTGAGTGGGGGTGAGTTGTCACATCCTAGTTAGTTCATGTATTAGAGTGTTGCATCATGTCTACATTTCACAGAAACCTGAAATGGGGATGCCAGAAACCCCCAGCACCCCCCCTGGAACAACTAGGGTTTACTAAAATTCTTTTCAATGAACCTGAAATGCCCTCCATAAATGTTCACCACCTTTGGTCTTGGCTAAAACCTCTGCCAAAAATGGTTTCATATTTTTGGAGGCCATCTTGGATTTTTGCACAAGCCATAAGTATTTGCATTTGGGCATTTTAAATGCTATAAATATTTTTAAATGCCCAAATAATCTTGAAGGTATTTTTAGGCTGTTGGGAATAATCTCAAAGGTGCCTCAGAATATTTTCAGGATTTTTCCAAATGAAATAGTATTTTTACTATTTCAAAACACAGTACAGAAATAAATAAAAAAGAGAAAAGAACAGAAGGCAGAGAAACTTACCTGGCAGCCCACCTGGCAGCCCAGCACTGTGCTGGCCCACGCCAGTCAGCTGCCTGCTCTCGCCAGAGCAGGCAGAGAGGTGACGCCGGCGAGCGCGAGCTCGCCACCGCGCCACCTGCTTGCCGCCCTCGCCGCGGATGAGCTGGCCGACCTCCCTCGACGCGCCCCGAGCCCCCGGACATCGCCATTCTCCCCCATCGCCTCTCCCTCGCCTTCTCCCCACCATGGCCGACGCCGCCGCAGCCACCTCACCGGAGTAGCCGCGCCCACCGTCGACCTCGCGCCGTACCACCGTGTCCTACAGCACCGCCGTCGCCCACTCCTTCGAGCAAGCCGAGCCCCGAGCGCTCGTTTGCCCCGAAGCTCCGCCACCGACCTCGCCTTCGCCGTTCACCGTCGGAGATCCCCTCCGCCGTCGCCACTGCTACAGCTCGTCTCCGACCTCGCCGTCTGCTCCGTCGCAACCGCCGTGAGCATGGCCACCTTCCCATCCTCTCCTCTCTCTCTCTCTCTCGAGCGCTGTAGCCACCGCACGAAGCTCACCCGAACACGCCGCCGCACGAGCTCGTCGCCGACGAGGCTCCGACCATCTAACGGCCGCACCACCGTAGCCATTAGCTTCACCGCAACTCCAGGAACCCGTAGCGCCATCGCTTGCCCCTCGCCGTGCTCTCTAGCTACGGTTTCAACCACGCCCGTACCCCGGCAGCCGCACGGGCCGTCGCCGGCATCGATTCCGACGACCCCGAGCTCCACTACCACCACCAGTCGACGCGGTTCGCCCCCAGCTACACGTAGGTGCTCTCCGCCGTCCTTTTGGTCGCCGGAGGAGCAAACCCGCACTCCACCGCCGCGTCTGGACGTCGCCGGCGGCTAAACGCCGGTGAGTCAGCGTGGTTTGACCACGGTTTGAACCCCCCCCCCAGGGTCACTGACAAGTGGGGCCCGCCTGCTAAATAAATCTGGGTTAGAGTTAAAACTAATTCTAATTAACTAATTACCTAACAGTGACACTGACACAGGGGACCCACACGTCAGGTTTGACCTGGACGACCCCGTTGACTTGCTGACGTCACACTGATGTCAGGCTGACGCAGTAAAGCATTTACTGGAATTATTCTTATATTGGAAATTCCAGAAATTATCACAAACTTCAAAAAAATCATAGAAAATAATCTATAGCTCAGAATGAAAAGATTTATATATGAAAAATGATCAGAAAAATCCATTCTATCCATCTGTACTGGTTTCATGCATGATTAAGCAAGTTAACCTACTGTTTTATACAGAACAAGATAAAGCACTAATATAGGCCATTTATGAACTTGGAATTTGAATCTTTGATTCAAATTAGTCCAAACCCTTCTGGCCTTAGTTGCATTAGCCCAATACATCCATTTTGCCATGTCCCATGCATGCATCATATTGTTGCACTTGCTTGATGTTGATTGTGCTTCGATGTGTTCATTGTGGTAGGTCCTGCCTCCGAGGATATTCACGAGTATCCAACTGAAGGGCAGTATCCCACCACCACTCTGTCAGGCAAGCAACCCATTGATCATTTCGATACAAACCCATCTTCTCGCTTCTGCTCTCGTTTACTGCATTAAGACAACGCGATTCAAACTGCTGTGTGTTGCGGTAGTTGAACCCACTTTCCTTTGCATGACCTGTCATTGCCACAGTAACTAGATGAAACCCACTAGCATGTGTAGGAGTTGATTGAGCCATGTTGTGTTCCTACAATGCTATGCTTGCTATGCTTAGAGTTGTGTCAGGTCAGGCTCATCAGGGTGATGAACTAGAGTGAAAGTGTGTGTGTCGGTAAAGAGAGTGAAGTGTTGAACACGATTTGGTAAAGGTATCGATGGGAGGCCATGTAGGAGTACATGGTGGGTTGTTTCATTGAGACCGTCCCTAAGAACTGAGATCTGTATGCGTGATTTAAGATTCAGCTACTACCACACATTGGGCCCGAAACCAATGGACCCCCTCGGCTTCTTAATCACCCTTGTCCTCTGTCCAGGAGTTGCACGTAGTTTCTGGTGTTTGTAGTAAGCTGGAGGCCGTGGACAGCGCTGACCAAGGGGTGGGCTGTGATGCGGTAGGCTCGTGGCCCGGTGTACCGAGTCGCCCGTTTGGTGACCGGGAACCCTGCACACATCGTTCGGCGCCGTAAGTGGAAACCTCGGCCGGACTCCCTGCGGATGGAACCTGAATAGGCCATAAACCTGGACTAGAGACTCGAGTGTTTAGGTAGGCTGTGGCCGACACCCACGTTGGGCTTCCGCTTGAAGGTTGCCGAGTACACGTCGTGTAGCGACGATAAGTGGTGAGAGCGTGTGTGACGAAGTACACCCCTGCAGGGTATGAAACTATTCGAATAGCCGCGTCCGCGGTAAAGGACTACTTGGTCGCTTATGCAGTTCATAGACAAGTAAATGGATACTACTAAAAGCCTCAAGATAAGTGTGAGTACCGCGGATGGCCCTCTTGTTGGATGACGAGGGAGGATCCACGGTGGAGTATTGAGATGGTGATTAGTGGACTCGTGTGCGAAAACTATTCCACAAGTGGTGTATCGTAGGATAGCTTAGCCAAGAGTCAAAGCTGGCTTGCTGCAATAACCCCACTACCTTCTTGAGAATGAACATGTATAGTAGGATCTGTTGTAAGACTTGCTGAGTACCTTTGTACTCATGTTGCTTTAATTACTGTTTTCAGACGACAACACCGCCCCTTCGGACGGGTTCTACGTAGAACTCGACGACGACGAGTGACGCGCCACCCAGGTGGTGATCTAGGCTTGTGAAGGGCCTATGTAGATAGACAGGCTTCGTCAAGCCTTCTTTCTTTCTAGTGTCTGTACCCAGACAGTTTGCTTCCGCATGTGCTTGTATGATTGTATGACTTGAGTGTCGGGTCATGTGACCCCTATCTGTATGAACAAGTTATGTAAGGCTCTCCGGAGCCCTTTAAATAAAGTACTTGAGTTGTAGAGTTTTGTTGTGATGCCATGTTGTATTTGCACATATCGAGCATATTGTGTGTATGTTTGAAATGCTTGGTATGTGTGGGATCCGACAATCTAGTTGTTTATCTTTAGCAGCCTCTCTTATGGGGAAATGTAGTCTAGTGCCTCCTTGAGCCATAGTAGTCCGCTACAGCCCGGTTCACCGGAGTCCTGCTAGCCCAGCACTACTGCTCTGGACACTTGACTGGCCGGCATGTGAGTCATATCATTCCTGTGTCTGTCCCTTCGGGGAAATGTCACGCGGTGACATCCGGAGTCCTGCCTAGCCTGCTACAGCCCGGGTTCCCGGAGTCCTGTTAGCCCAGTGCTACAGCCCGGATTCACACGCTGCTGACCGACACGTTCGATGTTGATTCATGTATGCCTGTCCCCATACGTTAGTGCCGCTTTGGGTTCACGACTAGCCATGTCGGCCCGGGTTCTCTGTCATATGGATGCTAGCGACATTATCATATACGTGAGCCAAAAGGCGCAAACGGTCCCGGGCCATGGTAAGGCGACACCCGTGGGAGTACCGTGCGTGAGGCCGCAATGTTAAGGTGTTACAGGCTAGATCGGTGTGACTTGGAATCGGGGTCCTGACAAATATCCATGATGCTAATGATATGCAAAGCCACAGCTTGGGGATGCTATGTTTGATGAAGATGATATTTTTAGTCCCCCAAGTTTTGATGAGAATATTTATTTTGATGATAGCATGCCTCCTATTTATGATGATTATATTGATGAAAGTGGGTTTGGCAGAGTGTCAACTTTAGGAAGTAATGATCCCACTATTTTGGAGGGTGTTGAATCTTATTGTGATAATTATGAAAATGGATTTGGAGAGGTCATGACTTTATTTAGTGATGAATCGACTATTTCGGAAAAGGTTCCAATTGATTATGAGAGCAAAGTTGCTATCTATGATGATTATTGTGATGACATGTATGCTATAAGAATAATGGTAACCATGAAATTTGTCATCTTGATTTTAATTTTCAATTGGATTATGCCTCACATGATAGTTATTTTGTTGAGTTTGCTCCCACTTCTATTCATGAGAAGAAATTTGCTTATGTGGAGAGTAATAAAAATTCTATGCTTGTGGCTCATGAAAAGAATGCTTTATGTGATAGTTATATTGTTGAATTCATTCATGATGCTACTGAAAATTATTATGAGGGAGGAATATACGCTTGTAGGAATTGCAATAATATCAAGTTTCCTCTCTATGTGTTTAAAGTTTTAAAGTTATGCTTGTTTTGCCTTCCTATGCTAGTTGATTATTGTTCCCATAAGTTGTTTGCTCACAAAATCCCTATGCATAGGAAGTGGGTTAGTGTAGCGACCAGACCTCAAATGGTCTGTGCTGCTGTGCACCAGTGTCATCCCTGGATCAGTAATGCTGACACGCACAGTACAAATGGAGGATTTATAATAGAGTAGCAATCACACACTTATTACATCAAATATCTCCAAAGAGATTAAGTATGATAAACATGGCTTAAGGCCATCTAATAACGATAACAGCGGAAGACTTGGAAGATAAGTGAGTCCATCAACTCCAGCGGCATCACTGAGTATAAGACCACGACCTAAGGCACCTTACTCGTCGTCTGAAAAGTCTGCAACATGAAACGTTGCAGCCCGAAAACGGGTCAGCACATAGAATATGCTGGCAATGTAACACATAGAGAATAATGAACAATAATAATGCTATACTACATGCATATATGGCTGGTGGAAAGCTCTATGGTTACAATTTTGCGAAAAGCCAATTTTATCCTACTTCAAAGGAATAAATTTTATTTAACTGTCATGGTGGTTGTGAAACATTGAGATGGTTGACAGGATCTCAATCCCAATTAAATGTCATCAATAACCCAACAAAATTAATTAGAAGTAACATAGTGATGAGATTCACATGATAATCCAAGTACTAGATACTCAAGTTGTCCATAACCGGGGACACGGCTAACCATGATTAGTTTGTACACTCTGCAGAGGTTTGTGCACTTTTCCCCACAAGACTCGATCTCCTCCGTTGGATTACTCGCACTACATGGTGTTTGAGTAACGGATGACCGAGACACAGTCTTTCAGAAGTGTTTGCACCTTACGTATGGGTAGACAGTTACACCTACTTTCCCCTACATCTGCTAGTCTACCACTGTAAGAGTTCACACAACTTAGTCAACTATGCTAGAGCCCATAATAGCTTGCGGCTGCACACGGAAGTTTCTAGCATGAATAATCTCATGATCCCTTTGAACCTGGGTGGCGGTCCAAAAGAAAAACAGGCAATCCTGGAATACCCAGGTACCTCAATCCACCCAGATGTGAGTTTTAGTTGCCACCTTAAGTAAACCATTAATTAACAATCTCACATCTGTCATGGAAATCTCTCAAACCCAATCCACGTCTACGAGCATAGCATGGCAATATAATAGCAAACGTAGAAGTAACTCCCAAGGGTTTGATAATAAAACAGGTAATAGGTACTACCTCAACTACTTCCCAGTTCCCACAATTTAATCAGATCCTAATCATGCAATTGTTTGAGGAATAGATCTAATGCAATAAAACTGGGTATGGAAGGTATGATCAAAGTGTTACTTGCCTTGCTGATGATCCGCAAAACCTAGCGATTCGAAGTAACAAGCGGCACACTCCGGGTACTCTATCGCAAACAAAACAAGCATACAATCAGTACTCATCTAATGCACAGATAAAACTCGAATAAAAGATCCAACCAGAAAGTTCAACTTAAGAACTCCGGTTTGCAAAAAGAATCAACTCGAAAGAAGCAACGAAAGTCAAACTGCGAAAGAAACAAGCTTCGTTTACTAATCTGGATCTAGGTCAAATTTTACTGTAGCAAAAACTTGTTTGAGTAGGTTAAACGGAAAGAGAATTTCGAGACGAAACTCTAGGCGCTTGAATCGCCTGATTCCGATAAACGAGCGAGAAGTTAAACAGAAACGAAGATTCGATCAGAAATCGAATCTGAGAAAATAGCGGAAAAATCCGACGAAAAAGAAAAACAGACGAACGGTTAAAGAACGGACGTTCGTTATCAGAGAAAAACCGACGAACGCGTTCGTTAAAACGAACGGTCCGGTGAACGCTCGCAAAATAATAAAACCGAAAAAAAACCGATCTAGGGTTTTTTTTTAAACGAAGGGTTTTTTTTAGAAAACCGGCAAAAACGAGGCGAGGCAGTACCTTGTCGGGGGCGGGGCTCCAGCGGCTCGGGGCTCGGGGCGGCGAGGGTGCGGGGGTGCGAGGGTGCGAGGGGCGGCGAGGGGGCGGCTCCGGCGGGGCTTGGCGACGAACGGGGCGGCGGCGGCTCGGCGAGTGCGGGCGGCGGCGGGCGAGGTGAGAGAAGAGGGGGGGTATATAAAGGGGGGTGCTCGGCTTGGAGGAGGGGGCAAGCTCCGGCGGGGCTCGGACTCCCGTGTCCATGGCGGACACGGCGCGGCGGCGCTCCCGTGCGGGGGAAGGAGAGGGCGCGGGGTGGGCCGGCGCTCGGCTGGGCTGCGGCTCGGTCGGGCGTCGCGCGGTTTTTTTTTTAAGTTCCGCGGAAAATAATTCGTAGAAAAATAAATATAAGTCCAAAAAATATGAAATAAATTTTCCCCGTCTAGTTAGAAAATCTAGAATAGGGGGAACATTTTTTTAACACAAAATAAATATTTTGAAAACATGCAATATTTTTAATGCAATAAAAATTGCAAATAAAATCCAAATAAATTCCAATAAATGATTTTAAAATTTTCCTCCAGTATTTCAATTGTTTTGGAGAAGTCATATTTTCTCCTCTCATTTATTTTGTTTAATGAAATATTTTTTCGGAGAGAAGATAATTAAAACCAAAATCCTCGTCTTATTATTTGATGAAAATCAAATATGAAAATTCGAGAAAATCCCCAACTCTCTCCGAGGGTCCTTGAGTTGCTTAGGATTATCGAGGATTTGTCAAAATGCTATAAAATATGATATGCAATGATGATCTATGTATAACATACCAAATTGAAAATTTGGGATGTTACAGTTAGACTTAAATGTGTTAGTAATATGCTTCATGATGCTCTTTTTATGTTTCAATTCTTATCTTTTATACGAGCATCATTGAAATCATCATGCCTAGCTAAAAAGGCATTAAAGAAAAGCGCTTGTTGGGAGACAACCCAATATTTACCTTTATTGTTTCTGTGTGTCCACATGATTAAGCTACCGTAGTAATCATGTTTTATAGCTTTTGTTTTAATAAAGTGCCAAGTAGAACCTTTGGGAAGATTTGGGTGAAAGTTAATCCGATCTTGCTGTAAGAAACAGAAACTTTGCGCTCACGAGATTAGCTGTCATTTTTTTTTACAGAAGAGTGCTTTTAAGTTGATTCTTTTTGCAAAAGATTAAACAGAAACTAGATCGATTTTTCTTGCCATGGGAAGAGGTACTTTGTGATGGGTTCGATCGTGCGGTGTTCTTTTCCAGTGACATAAGGGGCAACAAGACACGCATGTATCGTTGCTATAACGATAGCAAGATGGGCCTATTCCTACATGAATAGATCTCGTCTACATCATGTCATCGTTCTTATTGCATCACTCCATTTTTCTATTAACTTAATACACTAGATGCATGCTGGATAGCGGTCGATGTGTGGAGTAATAGTAGTAGATGCAGGCAGGAGTCGGTCTACTAATCTTGGACGTGATGCCTATATATTGATCCATTTCCTTGGATATCGTCATAATTATTTGATCTTCCATCAATTGCCCAACAGTAATTTGTTACCCACCGTGTGCTGTTTTCTTGAGAGAAGCCACTAGTGAAATCTACGGCCCCCGAGTCTATTTTTTTATCACATTTGCTTTGAGATCTATTTTTATTCGCTTTTGTTTTCAGATCTATTATTCCAAAAATCCAAAAATACGTTGCTGCACTTTTTCATTACTTATTTTATTTCGCGTCTTATCGAGAGCTATCTATCCAATCTACCACAAATTTATCTATCTTTTTACCGTGGAGGGATTGACAACCCCCTCTTACGCGTCGGGTTGCAAGTATTTGTTCTTTGTGTGCAGGTATCGTTTACATAGTGTTGCTTGGTTCTCCTACTGGATTGATACCTTGGTTTCATAACTGAGGGAAATACCTACCATAACTGTGATGCATCATCCCTTCCTTTTTGGGGAAATACCGACATAGTTCAAGCGACAACAGTAGCTTGTGGGGCCCACATGGCTCCGTTTGATCTAACTCCGCCTCTATAAATTCTCTAAAATTAGGAAACCAGCAAGGGAGTCAACGAAATAATTTTTTCCGCCACCACAAGCCTCTGTTATCGAGAGATCCCATCTGGGGACCTTTTCTGGTACTCCGCTGGAGGGGGAATCAATCACGATAGGTCCGTAGTTAGTAGCTAGATGGCTTCTTTTCTCTCGATGTTCTTCAATACAATGTTCTCCTTGATGTTCTCGGAGTTCTATCCGGTGTAATTCTTTTTTTGCGGTGTGTTTGTTGGGATCCGATGAATTGTGAGTTTATGATCAGATCTATCCATGGATATTATTTGAGTTTTCTCTGAACTCTCTTTATGCATGATTGTTATAGCTTCGTATTTCTTCTCTGATCTATTGATTTGGTTTGGCCAACTAGATTGATTTATCTTGCAATGGGAAGAGGTGCTTTGTAATGAGTTCGATCTTGCGGTGCTCAATCCTAGTGACAGAAGGAGACATGACACGCATGTATCGTTGCTATTAAGGGTAAAAAGATGGGGTTTATTCATGCGTGAGTTTATCTGTCGACATCATGTCATCTTGCTTAAGGCATTGCTCCATTCTTTATGAACTTAATACTCTAGATGCATCATAGATAGCGGTCGATGTGTGGAGTATTACTAGTAGATGCAGAATCATTTCGGTCTACTTGTCTCGGATGTGATGCCTATGTACATGATCATTTCCTTGGATATCATCATAATTATTTGCTTTTCTATCAATTGCCCAACAGTAATTTGTCTATCCACCGTATGCTATTTTCTCGAGAGAAGCCTCTAGTGAAAACTATGGCCCCCGGGTCTATCTTTTATCATATATTAAAATCCAAAAATACCTTGCTACGATTTTACTTTATTTATTTTGTATTTTGTATTTTTGTCTGATCTATCTATCAAATACCATACAATTTAATTTTGTTCGTAACCGTTAAGGGATTGACAACCCCTTGTTCACGTTGGGTTGCAAGGATTTGTTGTTTGTGTGCAAGTGCTACTAACGGGGTGTTGCTTGGTTCTCCTACTGGATTGATAACCTTGGTTCTTAACTGAGGGAAATACTTATCTCTACTGTATTGCATCATTCTCTTCTCTTCCGGGAAATCCCAACGCAGTTCACACGTAGCACCTACAATGACGCGATTTTGCAGTAATCAGCAGGCACTTGTAGATCTCGATGGCATTTATGATAGACCCCCTTGAATTATCATTCATCTTCTCTAACTTGGAAGGAGAAGAGGAGGAATTGACTACTATTGGTCATGTTGTATTATTTGAATAATTCTTGGATCCTCTAGAAATTAAAGGGGGGCGGGGCATATGCCTCCTTTGGTCCTGAAGAAGTTTCGCCCTTGTTTAGCGATTTTTGGAATGTATGCATGACTGCATCCAACATTCTATGCATTTGTGCTAAGCAATGGTAGAGCTAGGGGGACCAGTAGGGGCCACGACTCCCCCAACCTGCAGATTTTTTTGAAGACCCTCGATTAAATATGCACAGAGCTATGCGACCTTCTTGTGATGGGCTGGGCTAGTGAAATTGTCCACATCAATGCTAGATTTAGCCTTCTTGTGATTGGATTCACCTGTTATTCAAAGTTCATGCAAACGGACAAAATGTACCTAGAGACTATCACAGATTTATATATCGTACACAGCTTTTATGAAGAAAAAAAATGTGTTTATCGAAGTAGACCACTAGTTTGGAAGTCAGTGCACAAGAGCTAATCTCCAAAACATCCGGTATTCTTTTAGTTGCATTCACTAGTTCCTCCTAGGCATAAGTAGTGTTGATAGTTTACACCAAATAAGGGCAATGCCGTCAAAAAGAAAACTTGATTTGGCAACATAGATAGGTTATGTCATATTCTTACCGGATTCTATCATGCATATTAACGTAAAATAGGTCATGTTTTTGAAAATGTGTAGTCAAAATAGCAACTGTGACTTTGACTACAGTTCAATCGAATGCACATTCTTAGTTATATATTTTGTGTGTGGTTATAATCTGATTTGCATGTTCACGTGTTATAGTGTGCGCCGATGGACTCCTTCGACGACGCCTACAAATCTAGCAGAGACTTTGCTGTGTATGCCGACGGCGGCGATGCGAACAGCAACCGAGTAAGAACTCATGAACAGAAATTGCTTCTTATTCAATAAACTCATGCATATGATTGATTGCACACATTTCTTTTTAGGGATACGTAGGGATTCCGACCCAGGATTATAGAATGTGACCAAGGTTATTTTGAGGGGTTTATAAGCGCCAGCCAAATAGAAGTGCCGAACGTGTTGCGGAGCTGAAAGCCGTGAATGGGCTTTGCCTTACGACGCGGCTAAAGCCTGCCTAAGCGCCAACGACCGAGAGCCCAATAAAGGCCCAAACCTAGAGGCGGTAGAGGAGGCCTGACCCAAGCGCCCACGTCACCGCCGAGCGCGTCCCCCCCTCGCCCTCGCCTAGTTGGCTTCCTCTCCTCCAGCCGCCCCCGCCGCCACCACTCCAAACCACACCGCGAAAGAGAGAAACGCAACCCCAAGCCGAGGACTCCCCGCGACCGCCGCCACCACCTCGCCGCCACCGCCCGCCAGCCCGCCGAAGCTTGGTCCGAGCCGTACCCGAGGGGGCAGGAAGAGGCGGCCAAGATGCCGACGGTGACCTGCAACGCCTGCAACGCGGCGTTCGAGGAGGAGGAGGAGCAGCGCCTCCACTACCGCTCCGAGTGGCACCGCTACAACCTCAAGCGCAAGGTAGTATGCTTACCACCGTCTTCCCCGCGCCGGTCCCGCGGGATTGGTGTGTGTTTTCCGTTAGGGTTCGTGTTAGGTAGCAGCCGATGATGCGTTCCGCAGGCGATATAAATGGGTATGTGATGCGTTGCGCGCTTCTGGGGCGGAGATTGTGATGCCTAGTAGGCCTGCGCAAACACTTCCCCTGCGAATTTTTATTGCTTGTTTTGTTAGGTTTAGGCGGCTGGCTCGTGTTAGTGCTCATGGATGATCAGAATGAGTATTTTTTTGCTCATTGTTTTGAGGTAACTGGAGGCACTAGATTGCAGGGTGAGCAGTTTAATTAGAAATTTTAGGTATACTCTATACTGTCAACTTAAGAAAGGAGGCTATGTGCAAGCTTCCTACTCTGCTTTGGTTAAGATCGTAGAAAAAGGGCTAGCTGTGATTTGTCTTTTGGAATGCACCAATCTGTTCCTGGAAGAAATGTTATACAGGCCTGCTTTGTTCATGAGATGATGCCCTGCAGGCTGTAGCTTGTCCCAGCTGTAGATTATACATGTCTAATTTTGTTAGAGGATGAGGTAGGATTATCTTACTTATTGGAGAAGAAACTATATTCCTTATCTGTAAAGGACCTTGTGGTAGGCAAGTTCAGTTGAACAAAATGGAGGCAAGTCGATTTAATTGTTTGTTTCCAGATACTCTGTTAGCTGGCAATTAAACCCTACAGAGGGAAAATTGCTATTGTATTTCTCTATGATCAACTTGACAACTTTACCTGTAGCACGTTCCTGGGAACTGTTTTATTTTGTTGCTTCTTGCTTACCTCAGTGCTGCATTTCTGTTGTGCATCATTTTGACATTCACTGTTTCTCAGGTGGCTGGAGTTCCTGGAGTTACCGAGGCTCTCTTTATTGCTAGACAAACTGTTTTAGCAGAGGGGAGCAACTCTACCATTGCTCCTCCGATGTCTTACAGCTGTGCTCTTTGTGGAAAAGGGTACAGGAGTGCAAAAGCTCATGCCCAACATCTCACCACGCGATCACATCTCTTGAGAGCTTCCCAGGAGCCCAATGCCTCCACTGCTGCAGTAGTCAAGCCACTTCCTGAGCGAGTTCCTCGTAGAGCCCCCTCTGCAATGGAAGAAGATGAAGATGAGGATGAGGATGAGGAGGAAGAGTGGGTTGAAGTGGACCCAAGTGAGCTGGAGTCTACTTCAAACATGCAAGTTGATGAGGACTCTAAATCAGATGATGAGATGGCTGATCTTGAAATGTTGGATCCCTCGGACTGCTTCATGTGTGATCTCAAGCATGACAACATAGAGGACTGCATGATCCATATGCACAAAAAGCATGGTTTCTTCATACCTGACAGTGAATACTTGAAAGATCCCAATGGCCTTCTTATATATGTCGGACTGAAGGTAGGCATTTTCCCGCCAGTACTAATGGTTCATGTTCGCTAGTTGCATGTTTTTTAACATCATCTTGTATTGGTTATTCTTCCTGCAGGTGAAGCGTGACTTTATGTGCCTCTACTGCAATGACAGATGCCAGCCTTTTCAAAGTCTTGAGGCTGTCAGGAAGCATATGGATGCAAAAGGTCACTGCAAGTTACGTTATGGAGATGGTGGGGAGGATGAAGATGCTGACCTTGAGGATTTCTATGATTACAGCAGCAGGTTTGTACTGGGCTAAACTTTGTATTAAAAGTTTCTTCTCACAAAATTGTTACTTGCCTTCTTGTTTCCTGTATAAGATCATTAGTTTTGATCACATTAGGGTTCCAGTTTGGCTTCTGAGAGGATTTCTTTGTGACATCCTGTTGGAGAACATACTCATTTTAGCATATGTTTCTCAAATTCTAGGCTCTTTGCGTTGGCTCTTTCTTATCTGTTCTATGAATGCTTAGATTGAAGCTGAACTGCTGTTGATAATTGTATTCTGTTAATTAGCCAATTATGTTGAGAATTGACTAAAGTTAGTCTGGAATGCTTAGGTTTGCATTTTTTGTTTCATCTGTCCACTAAATCACAGTTACGTAGTAGTTGTGGACAGTATAGGTTATGAATTATCCTTTAGTGGTGAAATGTGTGGAGTCTGCGCACATCTATCACCTAACGGCCTGGTTTTATTCTCATTGCAGCTATGTGGATGTGGAGGGTAAGCAGCTGGTTACTGCGGGTGACATGGACAACAGCATTGAACTGGGAGGTGGTGGATCCGAGCTTGTGATCACAAGCAAGAGCGAGAAGGGAAGACGCGTGACGACTCTTGGTTCCCGAGAGTTCATTCGCTACTACCGCCAGAAGCCACGGCCTTCGGTTGCAGCAGATCGTGCCCTTGCGCTTTCCCTGGCTTCCAGGTCTGAGTCCTGCATTTTTCATCCTTCCATTCAAGTATCTTCATCATGTTGCTACCATAAATTGCCAAAACTCTTCTTAGGTTTAATTGTGTTGTGGTTTCTGTTCCCCATCTTCAGCTACAAGAGCATGGGTTTGGTGACGGTCCAGTCCAAGGAGCAGATGGTGAGGCTGAAGGTGCTCCGAGCGATGAACAAGAGCGGGGTGGAGACGATGAGGACGAAGATCGGGATGAAGAGCAACGTGATCCGGAACCTCCCCAAGAACGTCCCGTACTAGTCGCGACGCCCGCTCTTCCTGTAGGAGCAGCAGTCTGCGGAGCTCCAGCACTACTTCCCTTGCGCCATGGGTGTGTTTTGTCGATGATATCTATCTAGAATAATGGCGTCCTTTGTCGAAGTTTTGTGTGGCTGCTGGTATCGACACTACTACTATTTACACCGTTCAGCCCAGTTGAACCTATGACTAGTCTTGTGGCGACGGGGAGACTGACTAAATTGTAATGCAGCGTATGACGACTTGTCGAGAAAATGATATGTGGCCTTGTTGGATTCCGTTTTGAGTCTTTTGAGCTTGAACGATCTTCGCTGAGGTAGACCGAGAGGTTGCTTCAGTGTGATCCCACAAACGTGACATTTGCAGATGAAATGTAGCAGGAGGTCGGGGTCTCCTCACCTAACGCGGGTACTACTCTGGAGTAGTGACCGGGCCGTGTGAAGTTTTACCGCCACCCATTTCTTCCACATACTAAACTCGAGTTGCCTGCGTCCACATTTCATACCTGATGGCAGTAGATTAGAGTAAGAGGTGGTAGCAGGTGTGAATTTTGTGTCTGTGGTTGAGTTGTAACGGAGTCTTGCTTTCTTTTTTCAATTGGCATATGCCATGTTCTTCCTCCACACGTCAACCGTCCGGCCGTCCCTTTCCCAACTTATTATTCTGCTCTGCGCGCAAAACGCTTTCATATTCTCCCACACACAATCTCCACTGCCTACGCAAAACGCATTTGACGATTCCATGGGAACATTCCGGTTTACTCCGTGTCTCTAAAGTAAGTGCATGTTTCAAATGTGCCTTCGAATATGAATTGCACGAACATGGCCCTGTCCTTAATTGAACGGTAAAGTTTTCAAATGTGCCTTCGAATATGAATTGCACAAACATGGCCCTGTCCTTAATTGAACGGTAAAGTTTTCAAATGTGCCTTCAAATATGAATTGCACAAACATGGCCCTGTCCTTAATTGAACAGTAAAGTTATCACATCATCTACAACCGGACCATCCAAATCACCCAACAGGGCACCTCAAACTAGCTTATATGTTCAGGTTGTTCGGCACCCTCAAAACTCAGTCCATATGTGTGGATGGTCCGGACACGTCCATCATGTCGGATCTGGCCCACGTTGGCCTACCCCTGTCTTCACCGCGTCCCCATAAATACCCCACTTCAGTTCAAACCCTAGTCAAAGTCCACACTCTTCTCAACCGCTTTGTTTACACCGTCCGTTGTCTCACTGCCCGTCCTCGTCCCATCCCCTCCACCATGGCCGGCTCCGGCAGTGGTTCCGACATCGTGTTCGATCCAATCGACTGGGCAATGCTCCTTAAGGAGGATTTCAGCTCATCTGCTCTGGACGACGAGGAGCTCGCACTCCGCATTGCCCCTCGTTTGGTTGCAGATGGACAGGGGCGACAACTCAAGCTCCACGGCCTCCCCTAGTGGCCCGGATGGGCAGCTGTCCATGCCCTCCCCAGTTAGATAGCGGGGCAACCGATGGTTCTCGACACCTCTAGGCCTTGCTCCTCCCTGGCGCGTTGGGTGCTTTTGCCCACACGCCAAGCCGCAGCCGCAGCTACCAGCCTCCAGCCGGCCCGCCTACGGATCATGCAGATTGGAGCCACTTTCGCTCACCGCTGATGACAACAAGATCCTCCGCTATGTCATCCGCCTCGGCGAAGACGGACGCCCGCCGACACCGCCTCAAAAATGCGATGGCACTCCGGATCGGAATCGAGGAGTCCGAGCACCTCGCGGGGCAAACATTTTTTTTTCTGAATCAGATGTATATAAACATGTTTTACTGTGTTTGCTCATTCATTTCAGTCCGTACATAACGCATATTAAATATCCAAAATATCTTTATATTTGTGAACTGAGGGACTAATAACCTGGAGAAAAATTAAAATAATAGTAACAGAAAAAACAAAAGGGTCGATTTTCCCGTGAAAAAGGAAGGGAAAAAAGGCAGAGGAAAGGGGAGTGCGACCCGGTATAAGAAAACTGAACGGAAGAGCCGAAATGGATGGCGACTTGGATGCGCGAGTAGAAAAGAGAAGAGGGAGAGAGAGAGGGAGAGAGAGAGGGAGAGGGTGGCTGCATCATCACCACCACCACCTCGGAAGTCCTTGGCGAGCGTGCGTGCGTGCGTGCGAGCTGTAGGAGGGTACGGTTTTTTCAACTCCCCTCACCTCTCCCCTCCCTCTCCCTCTCGTCTCCCCTCCCACCACCGCCACCTACCCCGCGCCGCGGCGGCGCCAGCGGCGACGGTACGGCCCTCCTCCCCCTCCCTCCGCCCATTTTTTGCCGCTGGATTTCGACGTCCTCTGCTGTCCCCTTGGGGCGATCGGCGCTCCTGGCCGGTCGACCCGCTTCTCCCCCTACGGGTTGTTGGGTTTCGGAAGAGATTTTGTGGGGATGCCGCGCGGCGCGCGTGCTCCGCGGATTTCGTTCCGGTGGATTTTGGGGCTGTTTGTTTAGCCCCCCTCGCCGCTGCTTTTGGTGGGCTGGAGTGATTCCTAGAGCTCCGGGGTTTAGGCCGCGAATATACTCGCGTAGCGTGATTTGATTTGACGGGCGGCTCCATCCCGATCTCCTCCGCGCGGCCGGTGAGGCGCCCTGCCCAGATGCGGATTGAAGGGGCTGGTTAGGAGTTTTGATTAGTTTTGGGTCAGTGACCACCCAGATCGACTTTTATTTGGGATTTTGCTTTACTGATTTCCATTTCTGTTGTTAGGATTTCTCGTGTTATGATTTTCATTGGTAGGATGGATGGCTGGTTTTGGTCAGAGGGCTATGATGATCTTGGGGGGTTGAAATCGGACGACGGTAGCAAAACCAGCAGCACTTGCGTTAGGGGGTTGGGCCGGGATTCTCTTTTTAGTTTTTGTTTTTTAGCATAAATGAAATGGACTCTTAGCAAATCATTAGCGGATCAAAAGAGCTTATGGGAAAATTAATGATTACATGGACTGATTTGGTACTGAAGATGTCTTCATTGTGCCATACATAGACTGTCATCATTCATCAGCTACTATGCTCTGTATTGATGAAAGTGCTAAATGCGTCGCTTTGCTGTGTATGGAACAGATATGCTATGTTTAGAAAGGAACAACTCGGTGCTAATTATCTGTTTTGCTTGTTGATGCCATGCAGGCTGTGATGAAAAGTTGCATCTGTTAACGGACACGAGTTCTGCTACCAAGTTCGACATGGGTTCAGGAAACCTGATGGTGAAGAAGGTGGTGAGGCCCAGCTCTTTTGACCTCGACATACATCTCGACAAAAGCTGGAAGGAGGACGTTACCTGCCCAATCTGTCTGGATTACCCCCACAATGCAGTCCTACTGAGGTGCACATCTTATGAGAAGGGCTGCAGGCCGTTTGTGTGCGACACCGACCAGACCCGCTCCAACTGTCTTGAGAGGTTCAAAGGTGCTTATGAGCTGCCTGCCAATGTCAAGGTCTCGTCTATAGCTGTGGCCCCTCTTGATAGCATCCACATCGTGTCGTCTCACGCAAACAATCGCCCAAGTTGCCCGTTGTGCAGAGGTGATGTTATCGGGTGGATTGTAATCAGCGAGGCTCGTCTGCATCTTAACCAGAAGAAGAGATGCTGTGAAGAGGATTGCTGCTCCTTTACTGGCAACTTCAATGAGCTTCAGAAGCACACACAACAAAAGCATCCAGATTCACGCCCTTCAGAAATCGACCCTGCCAGGCAAGTCGATTGGGACAACTTCCAGCAATCTTCTGATATCGTGGATGTCTTGAGCACAATACATGCACAAGTTCCTAATGGCATCGTTCTCGGAGACTATGTCATTGAATATGGGGATGATGATACTGGAGATGACTATGAAGTGCTCCGCAGGGTTAGGAGGAAGTGGTGGTCTTTTATTTGTTGCAAGGCTTTTTGTAGATATCCAAGGAGCCGAAGAAGAGGGAGAGGAAGGGACAATAGAGGAAGTGGAAGGAGGAACAGCAATCAGGCTCATCTGGAGAACTTCAATCTCGAGGTTCCGACACAAGCTGTTGACCTGAGGGAACTCAGATTTGATGAAATTGATGATGAGTACATTGTTACAGGGGCAGTACCTAGTATGGCAACACCAGGAAGAATGGCCAGTTTCCATTACAGGTCAGTATAGAAAATCTGCTATTCTTATATTGTAACCACATGGTCCTAAAGTACACAAGTACTCCCTCCGTTCTCTATTATAGCTGTTTTAGTGTGTTGGTTCATTCATTTCAATCCGTATGTAGTCCATATTGAAATATTCGAAACATCTTATAATTCAGAATGGAGGGAGTACCCAATAGCTGCATACTAGTCCAAACCATCACCAATATGACTGCTTTCTGTATTTTTTTTTTTGTGGGAAACTGCTTCCTGTATTAACCATCTTCTCCTATCTGTTCTGTATGCATGAGCAGCTGTTTAGGACTTCAGATTTAGCTGCCAACACAATTTTTGTGTGGGGATTTTATGCTGCAAGGAGTAGTATTTTGAGGCTAACCATCAAATTCAGCATGATTGTCACCTTCCGATTTATAGAATTTGCTTTTGTATAACAACAAACTTGATCGAGTTATCTTCTTTCTCTTTCAATTCCGACTCTTTCTAATGTATGATGCTTTCTCCAGGGATACAAGATATGGTCGGTGATCGGGCGTACTACTTAATAGAACCAGCTGATAAAGAAAAGGATTTGCAGCCGCGATGTGATGCCGCAGCCTTCAGGAAACTCCACCCCCGCCCATTTTTCGTTTCTTTTCCTGCCCCCGTCGTTGCTAGGTGCCGCTCCAGCCCGGACTTCCTGTGCATAAAAAGTAGCAACAGAAACCCTCTGCCGCCGCCGTTCGTTTGCAATAGATTTTCATTTACCCTAGCTTCCATTCTGTATATATTTAGCACCCTTCTTATACAGTGATGCCGGTGAAAAGCCTTTTTTTTCTCTTTTTCGGAAATGAATGTCGGGTGATGCTGCAGCGGCTCACCGGTCCAGCCGTGGTTACAGTTTGTTAATTTGGTCGGTGATATCTGAGACGACACCGGGCACGTTATCTGTCAGTGTCAGGTGAAGAAGCTTCCAGCTTCGAACAAGTGACCGTAGGGTCACACGGGTGCGGTGCAAGTGCGCAATGGCCTTGGCTGGCTGGTGCCGCACCCACACGAAATTGCCCTTTGCCCGTGCTGTTGCAGGCACTGTAAGCAAGCGGGGGGCAGCTTGATTGCCTGAATTCATTTGCATGTCGTGTGGTGCTGCGTCTCGCATCTGGTTTAAGGCGCTGATGAGGACAGGTGCGTGTCGGCAGTGTGCTGATGATGGAATCTCACTTTGGATCAGGTGCTGATTCGACGCTCCGGGTCTATCCGTACACGCTCTGATGGCACGCGTGATGTGCGTGCTGCGTCCGCGGTGCAATGCCAACGCGCTCTGTGATTGACTTGGAGCATGACCAGGATTGGAGTAATGCACACGACACCGACCGCCTGAGTTCTTTAGATTACCTGTGGCCACATGACATGGCAACATCACCTCCTTGACATTGACAAAATTGTTCATCTTATCCTGATCCGCGGAGCGCCAGGTCGGGGTATATTTGGCTGATGGCGATATCTGAACCGCTAAGCAGTTTGCATCTAGTCTAGACTAGAAAAGAAAAGCAGTTTCAGAATGTTTAAAGCATATGAGTTTCTTTTTTCAAGAAAGAGCAAGTCTCCCGGTCTCTGCACCCTTCATGGGGGCACCTCCATCTCAGCCGATCCCTCGGCGCATGCTACACGTAACTTGTTAGTCGGCTGAGGCGCGGAGAAATTTAGCCGCGTCCGATCTGCTGTCGGTTGTGCCCAACTTTGCAACACGAGTCATGTTGCCGTAAACATTCTTCATGTTTCAGGAACATAGCAGATGTTGCCACGCACCGGCATTCAACATGTCCTTTGAAACTCACCAAGTTTGCAGCAAGCATGCCCCTTTAGCATGCCGTTCGAAACTCACTAAAGTTGCAGCAACCACGCCCCGGCCTTGCAGCACGGCATCTTGGTGCCTGTCGGAGTTGCGATGCCGGCTACACACTTCCTTGCAGCACGCTGTTCTGGTGCTTGCTGGAGCTGCTATGTCAGCCTGCAGCAGCCACACCTCTGCCCTTGCAGCACACCGCCTGGAGCTCGCCGGATTTGGGATGCCGGCTTAAAGCAAAGACTTGCAACAGTCTCTTCCTGGCCTTGCAGCACGCGAGAGTTGAGATGCAATCTTGATGCAACAACCTCGCGCTAGCTTTGTAGTAAGCTATCCTAAGCTTGATCTCTTGGGGTGCATATGGACACCGTCGATTTGGGTGCATCGAGGGAGGCACATCGATGGTGGAATCGGGAGGTAGGAGAAGAGGGGATCCATGGCTGGGTAGGGAAGGTAGGATAAGGGGGGATCCATGGCAGGATCGAGGAGGTAGGAGAAGGTGGGCTCGGAGGAGATAAGGTGAAACGGTCAGTGGTGTGCGGACCCCACAGGGCATGTGGCAAGTGGAGGAAGTGGTGGACGCGTGAGATGTTTTCAGTCGGTTGATTCCCAATGTTTCCATTATTTCTCAGTCGACGATGTCGGCCTTTCCATCTCTGGGCTGGCCCATCCATTTTTTTGTTCATTGTTGTGCACATTTATATGGGCCTCGCTTGTATCCAACCCAATAATTAGTTTTCTGAATAGATGCAAAAAGTAACTAGGGTTCAAGGCGAGGCCTTGCTCAAAGGTCGGTTAGACTTTGCTACAATAAGTAGGAAGCGATTAAGTTTGATGTAAAAAAGGAAACAATTATCCATAGTACTCCCTCTGTCCCATATTAATTGTCGCTCAACCGGATGTAGATGGAATCAAGGAGGGAGTAGTATACACACCATTTATATATTATTAGAATTGTGTGACAACTTGATTTTATCACTTCTCTATATGTACTCTGTAGTTGGGCTGCACAAGAATATTGGCTAACAGAAATAAAAGACAACCACACGATAAAATCCACAAGGTTGATGCTAAAAATGATGTTTAAAAAATATATAAGTCAATCATAGCATCACACGGAAAATATTGACAAGTACTCCCTCCATTTCTAAATATTTGTCTTTCTAGAGATTTCAACAGGTGACTGCATACGGAGCAAAATGAGTGAATCTATACTCTAAAATATGTCTATATACATCTGTATGTAGTAGTTCATTTGAAATCTCTAAAAAGACAAATATTTAGGAACGGAGGGAGTAGTATAGAGAACATGAACAACCGGAGGAAAGAAAAAAGAGAGCAGTGGATGCTCAGAAATGGCATTTTTGGAATTCTACAAGTCAACCATAGCGGTGCGCGTGAGTGGTAGGATCTTATTTCTAAAGTTTGTCTGGCACTAGTTCTCTCTGCGCGTGCGCGCGTGTGTGTGTTGCGAATAGACTAGTTGTATGTTGAGGTGCTTGCAGGCACTCTCACATGTAGTTGCATGCCGGACGCCCACGTACAAGCAGTAGGATTTTTTTAGAATAGAGAGATCAATGCCGCACCAAACATCCTTTTCCCGAAAAACCTAATATCTCTGGCGACGTTTCGAGTGAACCTAGCCGGCGCTCGTTCGATCTTCTTCGACGGTGCGCTCCTGTGATTCTGGGACGATGGCGGCGGCGACCGCCGGAGGCAGAGGGACGGAATCTGACAGGGGAAGGTCGTCTCGATCTCCCTTGGAGGAAGCTTTGGGAAAGTTGGACATATCAGAGGAGGAAGCTACGCCTCTGATAATAGATGATCGCGAGGAGGGGCCAAAGAAGTTGTTGATGGTGGGGAAGATTCTGCACCGGAACCAACTCCACATCCAGACAATCACCAACGCTCTTAGGCCTGCTTGGGGAAACCCTAGAGGTCTCAAATTTAACTCGATGGGCTCCAATACTTTTGTTGCAGAATTTGAAAATCAACGAGACAGAGATCGGATCTGGGGTGGTTCTCCGTGGCATGTAAGCAAGAACGCTGTGGTTTTGGCTGAATTTGAGGAGCATATGAGGCCGGACGAGGTCAGATTTGATCGGCTCCTGATATGGGCTAGGATCTTGAATTTACCTTACCACATGAGGAACGATACGTGGGGTCTGAAGATCGCTGTACAAATTGATAAGGATGCCACAATGGTGCGGTCTAATCATGTCGGGGGCTTTCTGCGTGCTCGCGTCTCCATTGAAGTTGAGAAGCCCCTGAGACGATGGATTTTGATTGATTAGGCGAGGAGGAAGACGGTCGACCCTTATGACATCCAATATGAACAACTACCGTACTTCTGCTTCTCTTGCGGACGCTTGGGTCATTCTGATCTTCATTGCCCAGCTCCGGGGTCAAGGGATGAGCATGGAAACCTACAGTGGGGTGCCTATCTTCAGGCGCCTGAGGACTACAAACAACCAGCGTCCAATGATAATTTTTCCAAAGAACAAGCTCAGAAAACAAGCAGTCATCGCGAATCCAAAAACTCGAGCTCGCATGGAGAGAAAGGAGCCGGTGTTGAAGTTAATTCGCCAACGAAGAAGTCGCAGCAGCAAAAATGGAAGGGAGCACCAGAGCAAGTCTATAGGCCTGTTGCGAATAAGTCACTCATGATCACTATGGGGGCTGCTACTAGTACTACCGTGGGGGAGCTTGCTGGGGACAAAGGAACTGTGGACACAGATGACTCGGTAGTGGAACGTGAACCAAAGAAGAAAAAACCAACTCCTAAGAATTCGGCAGAGGCTGCAGGGCAGCCCTGCCCATCCCAATGAGTGTGTTGAGCTGGAACTGCCGGGGGCTTGGGACCCCCGGGGCAGTTCGCGAGCTTCGCAGTATTGTGAAGCAAGAAGTTCCCTCTCTTCTCTTTGTTATGGAGACAAAGATTAGAGGAAGGAGAGTGGAGGATTTGAAGAATTTATTGGGTTTTGGAGGCTGCTCTGCCGTGGACAGTGTGGGCCTAAGTGGTGGCATAGGTCTATTCTGGTCCAAGAAAGTTTTGGTTGAGCTGAAATCCTATAGCTCAAGCCATATTGATGTAATGGTTAAAAATGATGAACAAAATTCTCGAGAGTGGAGATTTACAGGGTTTTATGGGGCACCACGAGCTGAGAATAGACATAACAGTTGGAGGCTCCTTCGTACACTTTATGCCGTTCAACATGCTGAGTGGCTTGGCATGGGAGATTTTAACGGGACACTATATGCTTGCGAACACTTCAGCAAATCAGCAAGACCGGAGTGGCAGATGCGAGCCTTCCGGGAAGTGACTGATGATATCTCCTTTCAGGATCTCGGTTGGACCGGAGTCCCCTATACTTGGGACAATCACCAACAGGGAGACGCGAATGTCAAAGCAAGGATCGATCGAGCCTTTGCTAATGAGGAGTTCTGGCAACGTTTTATTCATACTCGTGTTAGGCATATTAGTGCAGCCGAGTCTGATCATTGCTTCGTTGTAGCGGAGATACGAGAAAACCTAACAATGAGTCAGAGATCCAAGAGGTGTTTCAGATATGAGAATGTTTGGCAGACACATGTGGATTATGATCGTGTGGTTAGGGATGCTTGGACTGAGCAGCAACATGGCCCCGTGTTAAGAGGTGTTGCACACGCACTTGAACATCTTCAGCAAACGTTTCAGCCTTGGGGAGCGCGAGAGTTTGGGTCTCTTACACGGACAGTGCGTCAACTTCAGGAATAACTCGATAAACTACGCAGCCTCTCAGTCGGTCGTGGTCCGTCGGATGAGGAAAGGGCAGTGATTAATAAGCTTAGAGAAGCTCTGTATCAAGAGGAAGTATGGATGCGACAACGTTCGAGGGTACCTTGGCTTCGCGAGGGTGACCGTAATACAGGTTACTTTCAGGCGCAGGCTGCACAACGGCGAAGAACTAACATAATTTCTGGCCTTCGCTGTTCGGATGGCTCTGCATGTGCTAATGAGGATGAGGACAAGCACGAGGTGCAATCATTCTACCAGCAGCTCTATCAATCACAAGGTTTGTCTGATGCTAGTGAGCTACTACGTCATGTCCCAACAAAAGTCACGGAAGAGATGAATGAGTTGCTGGACAAACCGTTTGTGGCAGACAAGGTGAAGACGACGTTATTTCAAATGGCCCCGTCAAAAGCCCCGGAGTAGACGGCTTTACAGCAGGTTTCTATCAACGCCACTGGGATCTTCTCAAGGATGAAATCACAGTGGTAGTTTTGGATTTTCTCAATGGAGGGGAACTACCAGCGGGACTCAATGACACTTCCATTACTCTGATCCCTAAGGTAAGACATCCCCAGTATATATCCCAGTACCGTCCAATTGCGCTTTGCCCAGTATTATACAAGGTTGCTGCTAAAGCTATCACCAACAGATTGAGAGTGCATATGGAAGAGGTAATTAGTGAGGAACAAAGTGCTTTTGTTCCGGGTCGTTTGATCACGGATAATGTACTTGTGGCCTATGAATCTATTCATACGATGAAAAGAAGAAAGAAAGGGAAGAATTATGCCTATGCCGTCAAACTCGACATGATGAAAGCCTACGATCGAGTAGAGTGGCATTATCTCGAAGCAATCATGCTCAAGTTGGGTTTCAGCGGCAATTTTGTGAGACTGATCATGAAATGCGTCACTTCGGTCAGATTCTCGGTGAGGGTAAATGGTGACCTTCTACCTTTTTTCACACCTTCGAAGGGCTTGAGACAAGGTGACTCGGTCTCCCCATTCCTGTTCTTGTTGTGCGCAGAATTTTTTTCCTCTCTGTTGAAATTTTATGATGCTGGCTACATTGATAGAGGAATCAGAGTTAGCTATGGTTCTCCTTGGGTGAGCCACTTATTATTTGCAGATGATAGTCTAATTTTCATCAGTGCAAATCAGCAAAGCGGAGCACAGTTGAATACTATTCTGCAGGTCTATGCTTCGGCTTCTGGGCAGTGTGTGAATCGTGAGAAAAGTGCTATTTATTTCAGTCCAAACACACCGCAGCCGGTCAGAAACCAACTCAAAAGTTTGCTCAATATCCAGGTTGAGTCTTTCAGCGAGCGATATCTCGAGCTACCTACAGCTATTGGGCAGATCACCAGTGGTACCTTTGATCACCTTGCTGAACGAGCAAGGAGCAAAATTCAAGGGTGGTCGAAAAAATTGCTTGTGTGTGCAGGACGTGATGTGCTACTGAAATCAGTTGTGCAGGCCATGCCTACATAAAGTATGAGTACATTTCGTTTGACAAAGAAAGTTTGTAAGAGTATTACTTCACCAATGGCCGAATATTTTTGGAGTAGTTCTCTTGACAAGAAAGGTATGCATTGGGTGTCTTGGAAAGAACTTGCTACACCCAAGTGCAATGGTGGTATGGGGTTCCGTGACATGTAGCTATTCAATCTAGCATTGCTTGGGAAACATGGCTGGAGGCTCATGACTAAACCAGACTACTTGTGTGCTAGAGTCTTGAGGGGCCGATACTTTCCTAATGGCGATTTCCTGAATGCATCGATGCCAAAAACAGCCTCGACAACATGGTGCACAATCATAGCAGGAGGGAGGCGCTCAAGGCTGGCCTGATAAAGCGGGTTGGCGATGGTAGTTCTATTGCGGTTTGGACAGATAAATGGATCCTAGGAACTATTTCGATGCTACCTTTGCTGAAACCACTAGCTACTAATATTGAACATGTCTCGAGTCTTATGAACACGGAGAATTGGAGGTGGAATGAGCAGTTGGTTCGCCAAACTTTCATTGCCCCTAACGCTGCAACTATACTTAATATTCCCCTTCGACAGGGCGTGTTGGGGAACACACTAATTTCAAACAAATTTCCTACGCACACGCAAGATCCATCTAGGTGATGCATAACAATGAGAGGGGAGAGTGTTGTCCACGTACCCTCATAGACCGAAAGCGGAAGCGTTATGACTACGCGGTTGATGTAGTCGTACGTCTTCATGATCCGACCGATCCTAGTACCGAAAGTACGGCACCTCTGTGATCTGCACACGTTCATCTCGGAGCACGACGGCGTGATGACGGTGATGATGAAGTTACCGACGTAGGGCTTCGCCTAAGCACTACAACGATATGACCGAGGTGGAAATCTGTGGAGGTGGGCACCGCACACGGCTAAGACAACTGTCAACTTATGTGTTCTAGGGTGCCCCCTGCCCCCGTATATAAAGGAGGAGGCCGGCCGGCCCTATAGGCGCGCCAAGGAGGGGAGGAATCCTCCTCCTAGTAGGAGTAGGATTCCTCCTTTCCTAGTCCTACTAGGAGGGGGAAGGAAGGAGAGGGAGAGAGGGAGGGAAAGAGGGGGCGCCGCCCCCCTCCTTGTCCAATTCGGACTCCTCAAGGGAGGCGCGCAGCCAGCCCTAAGGCCACCTCCTCTCTCTCACAAGGCCCATGTTGTCCCATTAGTTCTCCCGGGGGTTCCGATAACCCCCCGGCACTCCGATAATTATCCGGTGACCCCCGGAACTCATCCGGTGTCCGAATATAGTCATCCAATATATCAATCTTTATGTCTCGACCATTTAGAGACTCCTCGTCATGTCCGTGATCACATCCGGGACTCCGAACTACCTTCGGTACATCAAAACACATAAACTCATAATACCGATCGTCACTGAACGTTAAGCATGCGGACTGATAACCCACAAGTATAGGGGATCGCAACAGTTTTCGAGGGTAGAGTATTCAACCCAAATTTGTTGATTCGACACAAGGGGAGCCAAAGAATATTCTCAAGTATTAGCAGTTGAGTTGTCAATTCAACCACACCTGGATAACTTAGTATCTGCAGCAAAGTATTTAGTAGCAAAGTAGTATGATAGTAGTGATAACGGTAACAGTAGCAAAAGTAATATTTTTGGGTTTTATAGTGATTGTAACAGTAGCAACGGAAAAGTAAATAAGCGAAGAGCAATATGTGAAAAGCTCGTAGGCCTTGGATCGGTGATGGAGAATTGTGCCGGATGCGGTTCATCATGTAACAGTCATAACATAGGGTGACACAGAACTAGCTCCAATTCATCAATGTAATGTAGGCATGTATTCCGAATATAGTCATACGTGCTTATGGAAAAGAACTTGCATGACATCTTTTGTCCTACCCTCCCGTGGCAGCGGGGTCCTAATGGAAACTAA
The DNA here is from genome assembly GCF_002575655.3 of Aegilops tauschii subsp. strangulata. Taxonomy (NCBI): domain Eukaryota; kingdom Viridiplantae; phylum Streptophyta; class Magnoliopsida; order Poales; family Poaceae; genus Aegilops; species Aegilops tauschii. The sequence continues at coordinate 551,609,655 of NC_053041.3, read as the reverse complement.
GGGATATTAAGGCCTCCTTTTAATAGAGTACCGGACCAAAGCATTAACACATAGTGAATACATGAACTCCTCAAACTACGGTCATCACCGGGAGTGGTCCCGATTATTGTCACTTCGGGGTTGCCGGATCATAAAACATAGTAGGTGACTATACACTTGCAAGATAGGATCAAGAACTCACATATATTCATGAAAACATAATAGGTTCAGATCTGAAATCATGGCACTCGGGCCCTAGTGACAAGCATTAAGCACAACAAGGTCATAGCAACATCAATCTCAGAACATAGTTGATACTAGGGATCAAACCCTAACAAAACTAACTCGATTACATGATAAATCTCATCGAACCCATCACCGTACAGCAAGCCTACGATGGAATTACTCACGCACGGCGGTGAGCATCATGAAATTGGTGATGGAGGATGGTTGATGATGACGACGGCGACGGATTCCCCTCTCCGGAGCCCCGAACGGACTCCAGATCAGCCCTCCCGAGAGAGTTTAGGGCTTGGCGGCGGCTCCGTATCGTAAAACGCGATGAATCTTTGTCTCTGATTTTTTCTCCCGAACACGAATATATGGAGTTGGAGTTGAGGTCGGTGGAGCTCCAGGGGGCCCACAAGGCAGGGGGCGCGCCCAGGGGGGCAGGCGCGCCCCCACCCTCGTGGAAAGGGTGTGGGCCCCCTGGCCTTGATTCTTTCGCTAGTATTCTTTATTATTTCCAAAAATAATCTCCGTGGAGTTTCAGGTCATTCTGAGAACTTTTGTTTCTGCACATAAATAACACCATGGCAATTCTGCTGAAAACAACGTCAGTCAGGGTTAGTTCCATTCAAATCATGCAAGTTAGAGTCCAAAACAAGGGCAAAAGTGTTTGGAAAAGTAGACACGACGGAGACGTATCAACTCCCCCAAGCTTAAACCTTTGCTTGTCCTCAAGCAATTCAGTTGATAAACTGAAAGTGATAAAGAAAAACTTTTATAAACTCTGTTTGCTCTTGTTGTTGTAAATATGTAAAGCCAGCATTCAAGTTTTCAGCAAAGATTATGAACTAACCATATTCACAATAACATTTAGGTCTCATGTTTACTCATGTCAATGGCATAATCAACTAGCGAGCAATAATAATAAATCTCGGATGACAACACTTTCTCAAAACAATCATGATATGATATAACAAGATGGTATCTCGCTAGCCCTTTCTGAGACCGCAAAACATAAATGCAGAGCACGCACCTTTAAAGATCAAGGACTGACTAAACATTGTAATTCATGGTAAAAGAGATCCAGTCATAGTCATACCCAATATAAACTAACAGTAATGCATGCAAATGACAGCGGTGCTCTCCAGCTGGTGCTTTTTAATAAGAGGGTGATGACTCAACATAAAAGTAAATAGATAGGCCCTTCGCAGAGGGAAGTAGGGATTTGTAGAGGTGCCAGAGCTCGGTTTTGAAATAGAGATAAATAATATTTTGAGCGGTATACTTTCATTGTCAACATAAAAACCAAGAGATGGCGATATCTTCCATGCTACACACATTATAGGCGGTTCCCAAACAGAATGGTAAAGTTTTTACTCCCCCTCCACCAACAAGCATCAATCCATGGCTTGCTCGAAACAACGAGTGCCTCCAACTAACAACAGTCCTGGGGGAGTTTTGTTTGCAATTTTTTTGATTTGATTTGCATAAAGCATGGGACTGGGTATCCCGGTGACCAGCCATTTTCTCGTGAGTGAGGAGCGGAGTCCACTCCTCTTGAGATAACCCGCCTAACATGGAAGATACAGACAACCCTAGTTGATACATGAGCTATTCGGGCATACAAAACAGAATTTCATTTGAAGGTTTAGAGTTTGGCACATATAAATTTACTTGGAACGGCAGGTAGATACCGCATATAGGAAGGTATGGTGGACTCATATGGAATAACTTTGGGGTTTAAGGGATTGGATGCACAAGCAGTATTCCCGCTTAGTACAAGTGAAGGCTAGAAAAAGACTGGGAAGCGACCAACTAGAGAGCGACAACAGTCATGAACATGCATTAAAATTAATGAACATTGAGTGCAAGCATGAGTAGGATATAATCCACCATGAACATAAATATCATGGAGGCTATGTTGATTTTGTTTCAACTACATGTGTGAACATGTGCCAAGTCAAGTCACTCGAATCATTCAAAGGAGGATACCACCCCATCATACCACATCACCACCATTTTAATAGCATGTTGGCACGCGAGGTAAACCATTATAAGCTCCTAGATAATTAAGCATGGCATAAGTAACTATAATCTCTAATTGTCATTGCAAACATGTTTATTCATAATAGGTTGAATCAGGAACGATGAACTAATCATATTTACAAAAACAAGAGAGGTCGAGTTCATACCAGCTTCTCTCATCTCAATCAGTCCATCATATGTCGTCATAATTGCCTTTCACTTGCACGACCGAACGATGTGAATAATAATAATAGTGCACGTGCATTGGACTAAGCTGGAATCTGCGAGCATTCAATAAACAGGAGAAGACAAGGTAATATGGGCTCTTGCTTAAATCAACAATAATGCATATAAGAGCCATTTTAACAATTTCATCATGGTCTTCTCCTATCGACCCCCAAAGAAAAGGAAAGGAATAAAAACTTATTTACACGGGAAAGCTCCCAACAAGCAAAAGAAGAACGAGAAATATTTTTGGGTTTTCTTTTAATTACTACTACTACAGCAAGAAAGTAAACTAGCTAAACGCTACTACTACTTTTTTTAGTTTTTCTTAAGGTTTATCGAACACACAAGAAGAAAGCAAGAAAAAGGAAAGTAAACTAGCATGGATATTACAGTGAAAAAGTATGAGCACCGACAACTAGCATGAGTGTGTGGACATAAATGTAATGTCGGTGAGAAATACGTACTCCCCCAAGCTTAGACTTTTGGCCTAAGTTGGTCTATTGCCACGGCTGGCCTGGCGGATATCCAAAGTTGTAGCTGGGGTCGTACTGAGAAGAAGCCTCGGATTGCCACTGGGTGGCAATCGCCTCCGGATCCCACTGGTAATTAGACTGTCGTGGAGGATCAAATTGTGGTTCTAGCTCTGGCTCTGTAGCTGATGTAGGGTTCCGGCAGGCGTGGATGGCCGCCAGCGGAACGAGATACTTGCCTGCAGACAAATCAAACAAGGAAGGAGCAGGCAAGGTAATAGTCTCAGGGTGATTTTTATCAAATAACAGTTTGTATTTAAGCGCCCTTTCCCTATTCTTAACAATAAAATCATGCGCTACCATACTCTTATAGTCTAGAAAAACAGTAGGCAACAACTTTTCTTCTTTCTCATAGTGCCTAATAGGTATCTTATAGTATGCAGCGAGGCGCGAGGCGAAGATGCCTCCCAAGATGGGGCCCTTAGTACGGTTAAGATTTAACCGCTTTGCAACAATAGCGGCCATACTAAATGTGTCATCACGAAACAAGGCATGGAACAAAATAATAATATCGGGGACACTCAAGTTTCCACAGTTTCCGCGACCAATTAAGCATCTACTAGCAAATATAGCAAAGTAACATAGAACAGGAAAGTGTATGCTAGTGATTCGTGCGCCGGAAACCTTCCTCGTTTCCCCTACAACAATTGTATCAATAAACCCCTCCACATTGTTACTATGTGGTTCCTCTATGAAACCCGGAAAAGGTAACTTGCACACCTCACAGAATTCACGAAGGGTCATCTCCTTATACTCATCATATAAATAAAAATCCACCATAGGTGGTGACCTCCTAGAATGGAAATGAAAATTTTGCACAAAGGTATTGGCGAGTAAGAGATACTGTTCGCATTGGTCGCGGAGGAAGTCGGTGAGGCCTGCGTTCTCAGCCAACTCATAAAAATCATCAAAAATCCCGGCTGCTCTCAAGAAATCATCACAAGGCCATTCACATGGCCGAACTTCCACGGTGCGAGGCAGATTATATTTGGGCCTCTCTGCTTCTTCACTTTGCTTTTCCTTCAAGCTTCGGCTCGATGAGCCCCTCAAAAATCTCTTCATCATTTTCTGAAAATTTCTGAATTTTTAGTAACTTCAAATAAAAGTGAACCAAGCTCAACAAAATTGATAGCAACTACTCCTACAAGTGCCTAGAGCCTATATCATGCATTAGAACTACTTGGAACCATATAAATTTGACATGCAAGCTCAAGAACATGGTCACCTAGGCAGCAAAAATTTGCAATGAATAAAGCACTAGAACAAAAACTAATTGGACCAATGGAGGAGTCACATACCAAGGAACAATCCCCAAAGCAGTTTTGTGAGAGGTGCTTTGAGCTAGGAGATCAAAAATCGCAGCAAAATGAGCTAGAACTCGTGCTTGAGTTGGTTGGTGATTTTTTTGGGAGGAAGAAGAAGTGTGTGGGTGCAGAAATAAGTGGAGGGGAGCCACCATGGGCCCACGAGGCAGGGGGCGCGCCCAGGGGGGTGGGCGCGCCCTGGACCCTCGTGCCCAGGTGCTTGCTCCCCCTGATGTGTTCTCAGTGCCAGGTATTCTCAAATATTCTAGAAAAAATCATATTTCAATTTCAGGGCATTTGGAGAACTTTTATTTTCGGGGTATTTTTATATTGCACGGACCATTCAGAAAACAGACAGAAAAATACTATTTTTGCTTTATTTATTCTAAATAACAGAAAGTAAAAGAAGGGTACAGAAGGTTGTGCCTTCTAACTTCATCCATCTCATGCTCATCAAAAGGAATCCACTAACAAGGTTGATCAGGTCTTGTTAACAAACTCATTCCGAATTGCATGAAACCGGAGAAATTTCGAATAACACTATGCCACCTCAACGGGGATATGGACGTCCCCAATAATAAGAATATCATATCTCTTTTTGATAGTAGGAAGAGGAAATTCAAAACCTCCAAAAATAATCGATGGAATTTTTCCAATAGAATTGATACTGTGGACTTGAGGTTGTTTCCTCGGAAAGTGTACTGTATGTTCATTGCCATTAACATGAAAAGTGACATTGCCTTTATTGCAATCAATAACAGCCCCTGCAGTATTCAAAAAGGGTCTTCCAAGAATAATTGACATACTATCGTCCTCGGGAATATCAAGAATAACAAAGTCCGTTAAAATAGTAACGTTTGCAACCACAACAGGCTCATCCTCACAAATACGACAGGTATAATGATACGTCTCCAACGTATCTATAATTTATGAAGTATTCATGCTATTATATTATCCATCTAGGATGTTTTATATGCATTTATATGCTATTTTATATGATTTTTGGGACTAACCTATTAACCTAGAGCCTAGTGCCAGTTTCTGTTTTTCCCTTGTTTCAGTGTTTCGTAGAAAAGGAATATCAAACGGAGTCCAGACGGAATGAAACCTTCGGGAGAGTTAATTTTGGAACGGAAGCAATCCAGAAGACTTGGAGTGTACGTAAGGGAAGTAACGAGGAAGGCACGAGGCAGGGGGGCACGCCCACCCCCTAGGCGCGCCCTCCACCCTCGTGGGCCCCTCGTGGCTTCCCTGACCGACTTCTTTCGCCTATATATATCCATATACCCTAAAACCATCAAGAAGCAGATAGATCGGGAGTTCTGCCGCCGCAAGCCTGTGTAGCCACCAAAAACCAATCGGGACCCTGTTCCGGCACCCTGCCAGAGGGGGGATCCCTCTCCGGTGGCCATCTTCATCATCCCGGCGCTCTCCATGACGAGGAGGGAGTAGTTCACCCTCGGGGCTGAGGGTATGTACCAGTAGCTATGTGTTTGATCTCTCTCTCTCTCTCTCTCTCTCTCTCTCTCGTGTTCTTGAGGTGGTACGATCTTGATGTATCGCGAGCTTTGCTATTATAGTTGGATCTTATGATGTTTCTCCCCCTCTACTCTCTTGTAATGGATTGAGTTTTCCCTTTGAAGTTATCTTATCGGATTGAGTCTTTAAGGATTTGAGAACACTTGATGTATGTCTTGCATGTGCTTATCTGTGGTGACAATGGGATATCACGTGATCTACTTGATGTATGTTTTGGTGATCAATTTGTGAGTTCCGTAACCTCGTGAACTTATGCATAGGGGTTGGCACACGTCTTCGTCTTGACTCTCCGGTAGAAACTTTGGGGCACTCTTTGAAGTACTTTGTGTTGGTTGAATAGATGAATCTGAGATTGTGTGATGCATATCGTATAATCATACCCACGGATACTTGAGGTGACATTGGAGTATCTAGGTGACATTAGGGTTTTGGTTGATTTGTGTCTTAAGGTGTTATTCTAGTATGAAATCTATGATAGATCGAACGGAAAGAATAGCTTCGTGTTATTTTACTATGGACTCTTGAATAGATCGATCAGAAAGAATAACTTTGAGGTGGTTTCGTACCCTACAATAATCTCTTCGTTTGTTCTCCGCTATTAGTGACTTTGGAGTGACTCTTTGTTGCATGTTGAGGGATAGTTATAGGATCCAATTATGTTATTATTGTTGAGAGAACTTGCACTAGTGAAAGTATGAACCCTAGGCCTTGTTTCCTAGCATTGCAATACCGTTTGTGCTCGCTTTTATCCTTAGTTACCTTGCTGTTTTTATATTTTTGGATTACAAAAACCTATATCTACCATCCATATTGCACTTGTATCACCATCTCTTCGCCGAACTAGTGCACCTATACAATTTACCATTGTATTGGGTGTGTTGGGGACACAAGAGACTCTTTGTTATTTGGTTGCAGGGTTGTTTGAGAGAGACCATCTTCATCCTACACCTCCCACGGATTTATAAACCTTAGGTCATCCACTTGAGGGAAATTTTCTACTGTCCTACAAACCTCTGCACTTGGAGGCCCAACAACGTCTACAAGAAGAAGGTTGCGTAGTAGACATCAAGCTCTTTTCTGGCGCCGTTGCCGGGGAGGTGAGTGCTTGAAGGTATATCTTTAGATCTTGCAATTGAATCTTTTTGTTTTTTGTTTTAGCACTAGTTTAGTTTATAAAAGAAAACTACAAAAAAATGGAATTGAGTTTGTCTCATACGCTTCATCTTTTTAATATCTTTCGTGAGTATGATGGAAAGGAAAATTGTGCCAAGGTGTTAGAAGAAGAATGCATTAAAATGTTTGGCACTAAATCTTTGATGATGAGCATGATTGCAATGTTGTTAGTATGAACTCCTTGAATATCCATGGTACTAATGATGTTTGCAGTAGTCATGATGAAAATATCTCTTATAAGCATGTCGATTTTTGTGGAGTGCATAGAGTTTGCAAATACATACCAAAAAGGGAAGATATATTTTGTAAGAGGCACAAGTACTTAGAAACTAAATGGTTGCAAGAGAGGCTAAATGTTGGTGCTGAAAATTTAAAATATGTTAGCCATACTTGTGAACTTTGCAATGAACATGGTCATTTAAATACCAAATGCAAATTGTTTCATGATCGAATCATGTCCAAAAATTGTGATGACTTGATTTCCCTTGCACATCATAATGAACTTAGTCTGCTTTTGGGTTATGAAGAATTGAAACGTCAAACTAAGTTTATTCCAGAATATAACCTCGAGAAATTCCTCGATATTGATCTAGAAGAGATTTATATGTATTGTGCGGTGAATTGCATTGAAAATCTTTATATTGCCAATTACATAAAGAAAACAAAACAAATAGAAGATGAAGAGAATACTAATGAAAGGGAAGAGACTTCCCAATATTCTCCTATTATTTCTTATGATGAATCAGGCAACGAGGAGGAGCCTTCTATTCAACCAATCTCATCAATAAGGAGCTCAAAAAAGAGGGATAAACCCGCATATGATGTGAAGAAGAAAAAGAAAAAACGGAGAAGCAAAGGTAAAAAGGTATCCCTCCCAAATGATGTTGCTCCTACTACTCATTGTGATGATGATAATTGCTATACTATTGATGCTATCCATACTATTAATGATGAGAGTGATTATGATTATGATATGAAAAGGCCCAAGCTTGGGGATGCTATGTTTGATGAAGATGATGTTTTTGAGAATATATTTGCTGCAATTAATGTTTGTCCCAATCTTGGGGATGCTACGTTTAATGAAGATGATATTTTTAGTCTCCCAAGTTTTGATATGCAAATTTATAATGATGATAGCATGCCTCCTACTTATGATGATTATATTGATGAAAGTGGGTTTGGAAGAGTGTCAACTTTAGGAAGTAACGGTCCCACTATTTTGGAGGACATTGAATCTTATAATAGTTATGATAGTGGATTTGGAGAGGTCATGACTTTATTTAGTGATGAGTCCACTATCTTAGAAGAGGTTTCAATCGATTATGATGAGAACAAAGTTGCTACTTATGATGATTATTGTGATGAAACTTATGCTATAAAAAGCAGTGATGATTATATTTATAAAACTTGTCATGATTATGATTACCGTTTTTCTGAACATTACTCTTTTAATGTGGAAACAATTTATAGTATTCAAGTCTCTTATGATACTCCCACTATTCCGAATGAGAAGACTTTTGCTTATGTGGAGAGTAGTAAAATTTCTATGCTTGTAGATCATGAAAAGAATGCTTTAGATGCTGGTTATATTGTTGAATTCATTCATGATGCTACTGAAAATTATTATGAGGGAGGAATATATGCTTGTAGGAATTGCAATAATATCAAGTTTCCTCTTTATGTGCTTAAAGTTTTGAAGTTATGCTTGTTTTGCCTTCCTATGCTAGTTGATTATTGTTCCCATAAGTTGTTTGCTAAAAAAATCCCTATGCATAGGAAGTGGGTTAGACTTAAATGTGCTAGTCATATTCTTCATGATGCTCTCTTTATGTTTCAATTCTTATGTCTTATGTGAGCATCATTGAAATCATCATGCCTAGCTAGGGGCGTTAAACGTTAGCTTGTTGGGAGGCAACCCAATTTTATTTTAGTTTCTTGCTTTTTGGTTCTGTTTAGGAATAAATAATACATCTAGCTTATGTTTATATGTGGTTTTGTGTTTTAATTAGTGTTTGTGCCAAGTAGAACCTTTGGGAAGACTTGGGTGAAGTCTTTATGATCATGCTGTAAAAAACAGAAACTTTAGCGCTCACGAGATTAGCTAAAACTTTTTACTGGAGAGTGATATTTAGTTGATTCTTTTTGCAGATGATTACTAGACAAATTCCTCAGGCCCACAAATTTATTTTAGAATTTTTGGAGTTCCATAAGTTTGCGTTTGTTACAGATTACTACAAACTGTTCTGTTTTTGACAGATTCTATTTTTCGTGTGTTGTTTGCTTATTTTGATGAATCTATGGCTGGTAAAATAGTTTATAAACCATAGAGAAGTTGGAATAAAGTATATTTAACACAAATACAAATGAATAATTAGTTCATTACAGTACCTTGAAGTGGTGTTTTGTTTTCTTTCGCTAACGGAGCTCAGGAGATCTTCTGTTAAGTTTGTGTTGTGAAGTTTTCAAGTTTTGGGTAAAGATTCGATGGACTATGGAATAAGGAGTGGAAAGAGCCTAAGCTTGGGGATGCCCAAGGCACTCCAAGGCAATATTCAAGGACAACCAAGAGCCTAAGCTTGGGGATGCCCCGGATGGCATCCCCTCTTTTGTCTTCGTTCATCGGTAACTTTACTTGGAGCTATATTTTTATTCACCACATGATATGTGTTTTGCTTGGAGCGTCAATTTATTTTGTTAGGATTTTCTTTCTGTTATTTAGAACAATGTTTTGCATCTTTTATTTCAATAAAAGTGGCATTGATAGACTTTACTATGCCTATTTTACAAGTCTACATGTTGCTGTTTGAAAACAGAAAGTTTACCGCTGTTGCAAAAATTCCCTAGAAAATTCAGAATGTGATAAAATGTTGAAACCTTTTGCATAATAAGCTCTGATAAATTTAATACAGTGGGAATTTTCTTTCATGATTTTTGGAGCTAGGGAAGTATGGATCTTGCTGCATTCTTACTGTACTGTTTAGGCAGATTGCTGTTATGTTTGCATTGTTTGCATATGTTTGCTTCTTTAATGATTATATTTGAGGATAGGACTATTAAATATGCAGAGGCATTTAGTATGAAATGTTGAATAATAATTTTAGTGATTTGCTACAGTAGAGTATGATAAGGTTTTTGCATTGGTTTATACTAACTTATCTCACGAGTCCTTGTTGAGTTTTGTGTGGATGAAGCTTTTGAGATTTAGGGAGACCGTGATATGAGAGGAATTAAGGAGACACAAAAGCTCAAGCTTGGGGATGCCCAAGGCATCCCAAGATAATATTTCAAGAAGTCTCAAGCGTCTAAGCTTGGGGATGCCCCGGTAGGCATCCCACCTTTCTTCTTCAACAATTATCGGTTAGTATCGGTTGAGCCTAAGTTTTTGCTTCTTCACATGATGTGTGCTATCCTTGAAATGTAATTTTGTTTTGCTTTGCTTGCTGCTTGAATAAAATACATTAGATCTGAAGTTCTTAAATGAGAGAGAGTCTTCACATAGCTACATAATTATTTAACTACTCATTGGTCTTCACTTATATCTTTTTGGAGTAGTTTGTCATTTACTCGTGTGCTTCACTTATATCCTATGAGTAAATGGTTGAATGAATTGAATATCATAAATCTGAAATTATATATGTTTCATATGCTTATCCCATGGGGAGTAATGACTTCACATATAAGAAGTAGAGGTGGTAAATTTATTGAAGGTTAGCAAACATTGTATTGGTCACTTGAACAATTCATGAAAGAATATTGAAGGAAGAGAGATTTCACATATAAATATACTATCTTGGACATCTTCTATGATTGTGAGCCCCATTAATTATTTTGAAACCTGAGCAAATTAGTTGAAGTTGGACAAGGAAGAGAACATAACGAGTTATGCTTGGGTATATTTGTATAGGAGTTATATTGTTATGGATCCCCTAACATGTGGTGCTTGCTATTTAGAATCCTTTGCTAGCCAAAATATCTGTACTAAGCGGGAATACTGCTTGTGCATCCAAATTCCTTGAACCAAGTTTCTTCCACAAGTGTCCACCATATCTACCAATATGCGGTATTTACCTGCCGTTCCTAGTAAATTTGCATGTGCCAAACTCTAAACCTTCAAATAATAATCTGTTTTGTATGCCCGAATCGCTCATGTAGCGACTAGGGGCTGTCAGTATCTTCCATGCTAGGTGGGTTATTCTCACGATGAGTGGACTCCGCTCATCATTCACGAGAAAATGGCTGGTAACTGGGATGCCCAGTCCTATGATCAAAAGATCAAAAACAAAATTGCAAATAATTTAAACAAAACTCCCCTAGGAATGTTGATAGTTGGACGACACCCGTTGTTTCGGACAAGCCTTGGAGTGTGAATGTTGGCGGAGGGGGAGTAAAAACTTTACCTTTCTGCGTGGGAACCGCCTATAATGTATCTAGTATGGAAGATATTGGGAACTCTTGGTCATTATGTTGACAATGAAAGCATACCTCTCAAAATTATTTTCATCTCTATTTTAGCTTCGAGCTCTGGCACCTCTGCAAATCCCTGCTTCCCTCTGCGAAGGGTCTATCTTTTACTTTTATGCAAGAGTCAGTAGTATTCCTTCTCATTCCAACCTACTCTTTAGTTGGCAAGCATCATGTGGTGGAGAAAGATCTAAGCATATATGGCCATTCAAATATATTTGATCATGAATTATTATTGTTGACATTACCCTTGAGGTAAAAGGTTGGGAGGCGAAACATTAAGCCCCTATCTTTCTCTGTGTTCGATGAATGCTATTTGTTCTAAACATATGCTTTGAGTGGTAGCAATCATGGAAGACTATATGATAGTTGAGTATGTGGGATTTGCTAAATCAAAGCTCTTACATAGACCCTTCCTGAAAATAAGATTAATTGCAATTGTTTGATGACTGAGAACATAGTTTGTTAGTTTTCAAGAAAGTTTATGGTCTATGCTTTAACATGTGAATAGCTTGTTACTTGATCATGAAAAGTTTTATGAGTTGAGCTACTGTTATGACATATAATGATGCTAGAAAAGGTGATTGGAATTATCATTGATCAAACTTGTGCACCTGCTAGCATTCACACTTCATAAATTATTTCTTTTATCATTTACCTACTCGAGGACGAGCAGGAATTAAGCTTGGGGATGCTGATACGTCTCCAACGTATCTATAATTTATGAAGTATTCATGCTATTATATTATCCATCTAGGATGTTTTATATGCATTTATATGCTATTTTATATGATTTTTGGGACTAACCTATTAACCTAGAGCCTAGTGCGAGTTTATGTTCTTTCCCTTGTTTCAGTGTTTCGCAGAAAAGGAATATCAAACGGAGTCCAAACGGAATGAAACCTTCGGGAGAGTTATTTTTGGAACGGAAGAAATCCAGAAGACTTGGAGTGTACGTAAGGGAAGCAACGAGGAAGGCACGAGGCAGGGGCGCGCCTGCTACCTCTTGAGCACTGCATTTGTTTTCCCTTGAAGAGGAAAGGATGATGCAGCAATGTAGCGTAAGTATTTCCCTCAGTTTTTGAGAACCAAGGTATCAATCCAGTAGGAGGCCACGCACGAGTCCCTCGCACCTACACAAACAAATAAATCCTCGCAACCAACGCAATAAAAGGGTTGTCAATCCCTTCACGGTCACTTACGAGAGTGAGATCTGATAGATATGATAAGATAATATTTTTGGTATTTTTATGATAAAGATGCAAAGTAAAGAAAGCAAAATAAAGACGACGCTAGAAATAACTTGTTGACGGGAGATTAATATGATGGAAAATAGACCCCGGGGCCATAGGTTTCACTAGTGGCTTCTCTCAAGAGCATAAGTATTACGGTGGGTGAACAAATTACTGTTGAGCAATTGACAGAACTGAGCATAGTTATGAGAATATCTCGGTATGATCATGTATATAGGCATCACGTCCGAGACAAGTAGACCGACTCCTGCCTGCATCTGCTACTATTACTCCACACATCGACCGCTATCCAGCATGCATCTAGAGTATTAAGTTCATAAGAACAGAGTAACGCTTTAAGTAAGATGACATGATGTAGAGGGATAAACTCATGCAATATGATATAAAACCCATCTTGTTATCCTCGATGGCAACAATACAATACGTGCCTTGCTGCCCCTACTGTCACTAGGAAAGGACACATCAAGATTGAACCCAAAGCTAAGCACTTCTCCCATTGCAAGAAAGATCAATCTAGTAGGCCAAACCAAACTGATAATTCGAAGAGACTTGCAAAGATAACCAATCATACATAAAAGAATTCAGAGAAGATTCAAATATTGTTCATAGATAAACTTGATCATAAACCCACAATTCATCGGTCTCAACAAACACACCGCAAAAGAAGATTACATCGAATAGATCTCCACAAGAGAGGGGGAGAACATTGTATTGAGATCCAAAAAGAGAGAAGAAGCCATCTAGCTAATAACTATGGACCCGAAGGTCTGAGGTAAACTACTCACACATCATCGGAGAGGCTATGGTGTTGATGTAGAAGCCCTCCGTGATCGATGCCCCCTCCGGCGGAGCTCCGGAAAAGGCCCCAAGATGGGATCTCACTGGTACAGAAGGTTGCGGCGGTGGAATTAGGTTTTTCGCTCCGTATCTGGTAGTTTGGGGGTACGTAGGTATATATAGGATGAAGAAGTACGTCGGTGGAGCAACGTGGGGCCCACGAGGGTGGAGGGCGCACCTAGGGGGGTAGGCGCACCCCCCTACCTCGTGCCTTCCTGGTTGATGTCTTGACGTAGGGTCCAAGTCCTCTGGATCACGTTCGTTCCAAAAATCACGTTCCCGAAGGTTTCATTCCGTTTGGACTCCGTTTGATATTCTTTTTCTACGAAACTCTGAAATAGGCAAAAAACAGCAATTCTGGGCTGGGCCTCCGGTTAATAGGTTAGTCCCAAAAATAATATAAAAGTGTATAATAAAGCCCATTAATGTCCAAAACAGAATATAATATAGCTTGGAACAATAAAAAAATTATAGATACGTTGGAGACGTATCAGCGCCCTCCACCCTCGTGGGCCCCTCGTGGCTTCCCTGACCGACTTCTTTCGCCTATATATATCCATATACCCTAAAACCATCAGGAAGCAGATAGATCGGGAGTTCTGCCGCCGCAAGCCTGTGTAGCCACCAAAAACCAATCGGGACCCTGTTCCGGCACCCTGCCAGAGGGGGGATCCCTCTCCGGTGGCCATCTTCATCATCCCGGCGCTCTCCATGATGAGGAGGGAGTAGTTCACCCTCGGGGCTGAGGGTATGTACCAGTAGCTATGTGTTTGATCTCTCTCTCTCTCTCTCTCTCTCTCTCTCTCTCTCTCTCGTGTTCTTGAGGTGGTACGATCTTGATGTATCGCGAGCTTTGCTATTATAGTTGGATCTTATGATGTTTCTCCCCCTCTACTCTCTTGTAATGGATTGAGTTTTCCCTTTGAAGTTATCTTATCAGATTGAGTCTTTAAGGATTTGAGAACACTTGATGTATGTCTTGCATGTGCTTATCTGTGGTGACAATGGGATATCACGTGATCTACTTGATGTATGTTTTGGTGATCAATTTGTGAGTTCCGTAACCTCGTGAACTTATGCATAGGGGTTGGCACACGTCTTCGTCTTGACTCTCCGGTAGAAACTTTGGGGCACTCTTTGAAGTACTTTGTGTTGGTTGAATAGATGAATCTGAGATTGTGTGATGCATATCGTATAATCATACCCACGGATACTTGAGGTGACATTGGAGTATCTAGGTGACATTAGGGTTTTGGTTGATTTGTGTCTTAAGGTGTTATTCTAGTATGAAATCTATGATAGATCAAACGGAAAGAATAGCTTCGTGTTATTTTACTACGGACTCTTGAATAGTTCGATTAGAAAGAATAACTTTGAGGTGGTTTCGTACCCTACAATAATCTCTTCGTTTGTTCTCCACTATTAGTGACTTTGGAGTGACTCTTTGTTGCATGTTGAGGGATAGTTATATGATCCAATTATGTTATTATTGTTGAGAGAACTTGCACTAGTGAAAGTATGAACCCTAGGCCTTGTTTCCTAGCATTGCAATACCGTTTGTGCTCGCTTTTATCATTAGTTACCTTGCTGTTTTTGTATTTTCAGATTACAAAAACCTATATCTACCATCCATATTGCACTTGTATCACCATCTCTTCGCCGAACTAGTGCACCTATACAATTTACCATTGTATTGGGTGTGTTGGGGACACAAGAGACTCTTTGTTATTTGGTTGCAGGGTTGTTTGAGAGAGACCATCTTCATCCTATGCCTCCCACGGATTGATAAACCTTAGGTCATCCACTTGAGGGAAATTTTCTACTGTCCTACAAACCTCTGCACTTGGAGGCCCAACAACGTCTACAAGAAGAAGGTTGCATAGTAGACATCATATAGCAGTTGATTTATCAGCCTGCAAAGATATTTCAGTAGGTGTCAACTTATTCAAATCAAGTCTACGATATAAAGAGAGAGGCATAACACTAACACCGGCTCCAAGATCACATAAAGCAGTTCTAACATAATTTCTTTTAATGGAGCATGGTATAGTTGGTACTCCTGGATCTCCAAGTTTCTTAGGTATTCCACCCTTAAAAGTATAATTAGCAAGCATGGTGGAAATTTCAGCTTCTGGTATCTTTCTTTTATTAGTAACAATTTCTTTCATATACTTAGCATAAGGATTCATTTTGAGCATATGAGTTAATCGCATACGCAAAAAGATAGGTCTAATCATTTCAGCAAAGCGCTCAAAGTCCTCATCATCCTTTTTCTTGGACGGTTTGGGAGGAAAAGGCATGGGTTTTTGAACCCATGGTTCCCTTTCTTTACCGTGCTTCCTAGCAACAAAGTCTCTCTTATCATAACGTTGATTCTTTGATTGTGGGTTATCAAGATCAACAACAGGTTCAATTTCTACATCATTATCATTGCTAGGTTGAGCATCAGCATGAACATCTTCATTAACATTATCACTAGGTTCATGTTCATTACCAGATTGTGTTTCAGCATCAGAAATAGAAATAACATTTGGATTCTCAGGTGGTTCAGCAATAGGTTCACTAGAAGCATGCAAAGTCCTATCATTTTCTTTTTCTTCTTTTTAGAAGGACTAGGTGCATCAATATTATTTCTCTGAGAATCCTGCTCAATTCTCTTAGGATGGCCTTCAGGATACAAAGGTTCCCGAGTCATTTTACCAGTTCTAGTAGCCACTCTAACAGCAAAATCATTATTCTTACTATTTAATTCATTGAGCAAATCATTCTGAGCTTTAAGTACGTGTTCTACTTGAGTGGTAACCATAGAAGCATGTTTATTAATGAGTTTAACTTCACCTTTAACTCTAGACATATAATCACCCAAGTGTTCAATCATATAAGCATTGTGTTTTAATTGTCTACCAAAATAAGCATTGAAATATTCTTGCTTAACCATAAAATTATCAAACTCATCTAAGCATTGGCTAGCAAACTTAGTAGGAGGGATTTCAGCTTTATCAAATCTATAGAGAGAATTTACCTTTACTATCTGTGTCGGGTTATCAAGACCGTATACTTCTTCAATAGGTGATGAATTAAAATCATGTATTTCTTCAACAGGCGGTAAATTAAGACCATGTATTTCTTCAATAGGAGGTAAATTCTTAACATCTTCAGCTTTAATACCCTTTTCTTTCATGGATTTCTTTGCCTCTTGCATATCTTCGGGACTGAGAATAGAACACCCCTTTTCTTCGGAGTTGGCTTAGGAGTTGGTTCAGGGAGTGTCCAATTATTTTCATTCGTCAAAATATTATTCAATAAAATTTTAGCTTCATCTGGTGTTCTTTCCCTGAAAACACAACCAGCACAACTATCCAGGTGGTCTCTGGAAGCATCAGTTAGTCCATTATAAAAGATATCAAGTATTTCATTTTTCTTGAGAGGATGATCAGGCAAAGCATTAAGTAATTGGAGAAGCCTCCCCCAAGCTTGTGGGAGACTCTCTTCTTCAATTTGCACAAAATAATATATATCCCTTAAAGCAGCTTGTTTCTTATGAGCAGGGAAATATTTAGCAGAGAAGTAATAAATCATATCTTGGGGACTACGCACACAACCAGGATCAAGAGAATTAAACCATATCTTAGCATCACCCTTTAATGAGAACAGAAATATTTTAAGGATATAATAGCAGCGAGTTTTCTCATCATTAGTGAACAGGGTGGCTATATCATTTAATTTAGTAAGATGTGCCACAACAGTTTCAGATTCATAGCCATAGAAAGGATCAGATTCAACCAAAGTAATTATATCAGGATCAACAGAGAATTCATAATCCTTATAGGTAACAAAGATAGGTGAAGTAGCATAAGCAGGATCATATTTCATTCTAGCATTCAGAGTTTTTTGTTTCAGCTTAGCTAATAATTTCTTAAGATCACTTCTATCATTGCAAGCAAGAAAGTCTCTATCTGTTTCTTCATCCATAACATAGCCCTCAGGCACAACAGGCAATTCATATTTAGGGGGAGAGTCTTCATCATCACTTTCATCAATATTATCAGTTTCAATAATTTCATTCTCTTTAGACCTAGCAAGTTGTTCATCAAGAAATTCACCAAGTGGCACAGTAGTATCAAGCATAGAAGTAGTTTCATCATAAGTATCATGCATAGCAGAAGTGGCATCATCAATAACATGCGACATATCAGAATTAATAACAGAATCAGGTTTAGGTGTCGCAAGCTTACTCAAAACAGAAGGTGAATCAAGTGCGGAGCTAGATGGCAGTTCCTTACCTCCCCTCATAGTTGAGGGATACATTTTTGTTTTCTCGTCTTTCAAGTTCTTCATAGTGACCAGCAGATATAAATCCCAAGTGACTCAAAGAATAGAGCTATGCTCCCTGGCAACGGCGCCAGAAAATAGTCTTGATAACCTACAAATATAGGGGACCGCAACAGTTTTCGAGGGTAGAGTATTCAACCCAAATTTATTGATTCGACACAAGGGGTGCCAAAGAATATTCTCAAGTATTAGCAGTTGAGTTGTCAATTCAACCACACCTGGATAACTTAGTATCTGTAGCAAAGTATTTAGTAGGAAAATAGTATGATAGTAGTCATAACGGTAACATTAGCAAAAGTAATATTTTTGGGTTTTATAGTGATTGTAACAGTAGCAACGGAAAAGTAAATAAGCGAAGAGCAATATGTGAAAAGCTCGTAGGCATTGGATCGGTGATGGAGAATTATGCCGGATGCGGTTCATCATGTAACAGTCATAACATAGGGTGACACAGAACTAGCTCCAATTCATCAATGTAATGTAGGCATGTATTCCGAATATAGTCATACATGCTTATGGAAAAGAACTTGCATGCCATCTTTTTTCCTACCCCACCGTGGCAGCGGGGTCCTGTCGGTGTGGAACGACACCTATGGGATCACAAGAATCCCTACTACGGTTGCCGGGGCGCGGGGTTGCATGAAGAGCAGGGCTAGTAGACAGCACAAGGATCGTTTACCCAGGTTTGGGCCGCGAGGATGCGTAAAACCCTAGTCCTGCTTTGGTGGGTGTATTTCAGAGAGTTCTTGAGCTCTCGAACTAGCTGTGGTCAGAGTGTGGTTCGAAAGAGCCGAATCCCTCTCTAGTATGCCATGGGCCTCCTATTATAGTCAGAAGGGGCTGCCACAGTGGCACATAGGAGGTGGAAAGGCGTACAGTGCCCTGAGCTTATCGCTCGTATTACAGGACAAGACGCATTTAATGCGTAGCTTAGGTGTCCACTTGCTTTATCGGGGACGGGGGCGAGGCCCGTCCCGTCCGTCGCCGCTGCTCCTCGCTTCGACACGCGCCTCGGCCAGTGATGCGTGCGGTGCCATGTAGGCAGGCAGGCAGCTGAGGTGGCGCGATGGTGGAGCCTTCACGAAGATCTGCATGCCGCCACGCAGGCGCTTGATGAGTTGGCCTGGGAGCTGCATGTTGCCACGCAGGTGCCCGCCCAGCTGGTTGGGCTGGCAGCTGCATGTGAACGGCGGTGGAAGCTTGGTTGACGTGGGCCTGGTGGTGGCCCTGCTGGCGTTCTTGGTGAGGGCCTTGCCGGGTGGCCCGGCAAGGGTCTTGCCGTGGCGCGCTGTCGTCCCCGGCAAGTGCCTTGCCGGGGGTCTGGTGGCCTTCCTCAGCAAGGATCTTGCCGAGGATCGTCGTCTTCTAATCCTCATCTGATCTTGAATATGTCTTCACAAAGATCTGCATGCCACCATAGAGGTGCCTTCCCGAGCCCTGGCCCCACGTGGATGATGGCGTTGGGGTCCGTGGGTTCAAGGGTGGCTCGCTCTGTTGGTGTGGGGCGAGCTTCCCCGGCAAGGGTCTTGCCGGGGCTGCTGAGGCTGCCCCGGCAAGGGTCTTGCCAGGGGAACCTGCTTCGTCCCTCTGCTCTTTGTGGTCTTGGTCTTGGCGTTGCTCTGATTATCTTGGGCTTCGGTCTTACCTTGCCTCACCCCCCCTGTTCTGCTTAGCGTGACCGTAGGCGCGGCTCCGACTGCCCGTGCACATGTATAGGGGGTACAAAAACGCACCCCTCTTTTTTGTACACCGACAGGAGCCCCCGGGCCTGGGCCACACATAAGCGCGACACGTTGTTGGGTCAGGCCCAAAACGGTGCGCGGGCAGGCGGGGCGGTTTTTACCGCGGTAAGACTTTTTGCGTGCTGCGCTTCCCATGACCCGCGTGCGCGGCGCGGCGTGGAGGGGTGTGCGTGACGTGAGCGGCATGCGTGGGGCGGTTTCCGCACGCATGTGTCACATCGCAGTAAAGAGGCGGCTCGCGCCTTCCCTGTAAAAAGAGGGAGGCGTGGAGGCGCGGCTCATTTACTGAATGGGGCCGGGCCACGGTCTTCAAGGCGCCCACACCCCTTGATCACGGGGTGAGGAGAGGTCGCTTCACTCGTTCCCTCGGTTCTGCACGTTCGCCATGCGTCCTTCATGCGTCTGGGGTGGCAAGCGGTGGAGGCGGGAAACCGGGCCGTCGCTGGTTGGGGCAGCGGGTCGGTTCTGATTCCCCGCGCCTCCGGTGGCTGGATTGGCCGAGCGGGGCGGCCGAGCCCCGACCCTGCTCCTTTATAAAGAGAGGGAAGGGGGGGATGGCATCCCACATTCTTCTATCTTCTATCTCCTCCTGCTTCTGCTTCTTCCCCTCACTCGTCATGGAGAAGGGGAATCCCGGTCCCTCGACGGTGGCGGCGAGGGTCGCCGCTCGACAACGTGTCCCTCCTCCCCCTGAGCCCGTGGTGGTGGAACCGGCCGCGAGGGGAAGGGGGAGGGGGCGAGGCCGGGGCAGAGGTCGCATTGCTCGGGGAAGAGGGAGACGGGGCGGCGCGCCGGCTTCGCCCCCGCCAATGGTGCCTTTCCCGATCGAAGGCCATGTCGAAGACCAGCCCCGCGAGTTCTTCATCAGGCTACGCCGGCCTCCGCGTCGTCGTCTCCGTCTTCCTGCCCCGTTCGCTCGGGAGATGGAGCGTGACCGGCCCCAATCCCTCATATTGCACATGAGGGGTTGTGGGAATGGGGGCACGCGGGTCGACGTCGACTTCCCGGCTCCTCGGGTCATGTACCTCCGTCGTGGGTGGAAGACGTTCGCTCGCATCCACAGCCTGATGGCGGGGCTCGTCCTCTACTTCAAATTAATGGAGGACGGCCTGCTCTCCGTCAAGGTCTTCGGAGAATTTGGAACTCGTCTGAAGTGCTGCGTGGAGAGCTCCTCCGATGGAGATTCTGACGATGGAAGCTCTTCCTCGAGCGAAAGTGATGACGAGGACAGCGGGGCAGATGACGGGGACGAGTCCGACTAGTCGTCGGACGCCCCGCGCCTGGGCGGGTGCGGCAGCAGCAGGATCTGCACCTGGCCGCTCCTCCGGCAGAGGTTTGCCGGGGGCGGGGCCAGCTCCTTGAACTTCTCGGGGCCGTCTCCTTGGGCGGCTGGCATCGGGAGGCTGCGGAAGAGGAAGAGGGCGGGCGGCAAGGCCGTCAACTCGGAGTACGCAGGCGCCGACGCCTTCATCGCGTATTGCCGGTCCTGCCGCCTCGTCTTCTAGCTCCTTTCCCGGCACCGTCATCACCGGCCCACCCGTGGGCGGCCACCGAGGTGTTCTCTTGGTGTTTTCTGCTGCTCGTAGCTCGCCTAGGCGCCCCTTTTGCCCTTTCACCTCCTTGACCTGCCTCCTGAGGAGAGGGACAAGAAAGGGATTACGAGCACCTTATCTCTTTTTTAGTTTGTAAGCCCGCGGACCTTCGTTAAATTTAGAACTTGTAATCCCCTTGCTCATGTTTTTCATTCTGTATGAACTGTACCTGTATGGGATGTCTTTAATGAAAAAGGGATGCTTGCCGGGTTTATCGTTCGTGGGTAAATCCCGCGACAAGGAGCGAATCCTTGTTATTGTTTAAGATAAACGTTTTTCGCCCGGTAGCAGGCCTTGCCGTTCCCCCACTCCACTCGACCGTTCTCGCGCTCTTGGCGGAGGCAGGGATGAAGTGGGCTTTAGGCTCCTCGTTCTACCTCCTTGCCGCCGCGGCTACAACCAAATCTGGACCCTGGAAAATAATCCTTAGGTATATGAAAAAGGGGAGCACGGCAGCCTAGAGATAAAAACGAGGTTTCACATACCCCAGTCCGGTTCCGAAATGCATGACAAAGGATAAAAGACTTATCTGGATATGCAGCCCCCGGCAATCTCATCTTGCCGCGGTTGGATCCTTGTGCTTGCAGCCCCCGGCAACTCTGGTTCGCCGGGGTCGGGGCGCCGGTCCGTTTTCTTCTTTCCGAGTAGCTCAGCAGAAGTGCTCATGTGCCCTGCGAACCAAAGGAGGACAGAAAAGGAACAGATAGACGCGCACTCGACCTCTAGGCTAGGGGTTAGTCGCCGCTAAGCACTATCTGAAGGAAATATGCCCTAGAGGCAATAATAAAGTATTATATATTTCCTTATATCATGATAAATGTTTATTATTCATGCTAGAATTGTATTAACCGGAAACATAATACATGTGTGAATACATAGACAAACAGAGTGTCACTAGTATGCCTCTACTTGACTAGCTTGTTAATCAAAGATGGTTATGTTTCCTAGCCATAGACATGAGTTGTCATTTGATTAACGAGATCACCTCATTAGGAGAATGACGTGATTGACTTGACCCATTCCGTTAGCTTAGCACCTGATCGTTTAGTATGTTGCTATTGCTTTCTTCATGACTTATACATGTTCCTCTGACTATGAGATTATGCAACTCCCGTTTACCGGAGGAACACTTTGTGTGCTACCAAACGTCACAACGTAAATGGGTGATTATAAAGGTGCTCTACAGGTGTCTCCAAAGGTACTTGTTGGGTTGGCGTATTTCGAGATTAGGATTTGTCACTCCGATTGTCGGAGAGGTATCTCTGGGCCCACTCGGTAATGCACATCACTATAAGCCTTGCAAGCATTGTGACTAATGAGTTAGTTGCGGGATGATGTATTACGGAACGAGTAAAGAGACTTGCCAGTAACGAGATTGAACTAGGTATCGAGATACCGACGATCAAATCTCGGGCAAGTAACATACCGGTGACAAAGGGAACAACGTATGTTGTTATGCGGTCTGACCGATAAAGATCTTCGTAGAATATGTGGGAGCCAATATGGGCATCCAGGTCCCGCTATTGGTTATTGACCGGAGAGGTGTCTCGGTCATGTCTACATAGTTCTCGAACCCGAAGGGTCCGCACGCTTAACGTTACAATGACAGTTTTATTGAGTTTTGATGTACCGAAGGAGTTCGGAGTCCCGGATGAGATCGGGGACATGACGAGGAGTCTCAAAATGGCCGAGACGTAAAGATCGATATATTGGACGACTATATTCGGACTTCGGAAAGGTTCCGAGTGATTCGGATATTTTTCGGAGTACCGGAGAGTTACGGGAATTCGTATTGGGCCTTAATGGGCCATACGGGAAAGGAGAGAAAGGCCTCAAAAGGTGGCCGCACCCCTCCCCATGGTCTGGTCCGAATTGGACTAGGGAAGGGGGCGCACCCTTCCTTCTTTCTCCTTCCCCCTTCCCTTCTCCTACTCCCACAAGGAAAGGAGGAGTCCTACTCCCGGTGGGAGTAGGACTCCCCCCTTTGGCGCGCCTCTTCCCTTGGCCGGCTGCCTCCTTCTTGCTCCTTTATATACGGGGGCAGGGGGGCACCCCAGAGACAATAATTGATCCTTGTGATCTCTTAGCCGTGTGCGGTGCCCCCCTCCACCAAATTACACCTCGATAATACCGTTGCGGAGCTTAGGCGAAGCCCTGCGTCGGTGGACCATCATCATCGTCACCACGCCGTCGTGCTGACGAAATTCTCCCTCAACACTCGGCTGGATCGGAGTTCGAGGGACGTCATCGAGCTGAACGTGTGTAGAACTCGGAGGTGCCGCACGTTCGGTACTTGACCGGTCGGATTGTGAAGACGTACGACTACATCAACCGCGTTGTGATAACGCTTCCGCTGTCGGTCTACGAGGGTACGTGGACAACACTCTCCCCTCTCGTTGCTATGCATCACCATGATCTTGCGTGTGCGTAGGAATTTTTTTGAAATTACTACGTTCCCCAACAGTGGTATCAGAGCCAGGTTTTATGCGTTGATGCTATGCACGAGTAGAACACAAGTGAGTTGTGGGCGATATAAGTCATACTGCTTACCAACATGTCATACTTTGGTTCAGCGGTATTGTGAGATGAAGCGGCCCGGACCGACATTACGCGTACGCTTACGCGAGACTGGTTTCACCGTTGCGAGCACTCATTGCTTAAAGGTGACCGGCGGGTGTCTGTCTCTCTCACTTTAGTTGAACCGAGTGTGGCTACGCCCGGTCCTTGCGAAGGTTAAAACAGCACCAACTTGACAAACTATCGTTGTGGTTTTGATGCGTAGGTAAGAACGGTTCTTGCTAAGCCCGTAGCAGCCACGTAAAACTTGCAACAACAAAGTAGAGGACGTCTAACTTGTTTTTGCAGGGCATGTTGTGATGTGATATGGTCAAGACATGATGTGATATAATTTGTTGTATGAGATGATCATGTTTTGTAACCGAGTTATCGGCAACTGGCAGGAGCCATATGGTTGTCGTTTTATTGTATGCAATGCAATCGCCATGTAATGCTTTACTTTATCACTAAGCGGTAGCGATAGTCGTAGAAGCATAAGATTGACGAGACGACAACGATGCTACGATGGAGATCAAGGTGTCGCGCCGGTGACGATGGTGATCATGACGGTGCTTCGGAGATGGAGATCACAAGCACGGTGCTTCGGAGATGGAGATCACAAGCACAAGATGATGATGGCCATATCATATCACTTATATTGATTGCATGTGATGTTAATCCTTTATGCATCTTATCTTGCTTTATTTGACGGTAGCATTATAAGATGATCCTTCACTAAATTATCAAAGTATAAGTGTTCTCCCTGAGTATGCACCGTTGCGAAAGTTCTTCGTGCTGAGACACCACGTGATGATCGGGTGTGATAGGCTCTACGTTCAAATACAACGGGTGCAAAACAGTTGCACACGCGGAATACTCAGGTTAAACTTGACGAGCCTAGCATATAACAGATATGGCCTCGGAACACGGAGACCGAAAGGTCGAGCATGAATCATATAGTAGATATGATCAACATAGTGATGTTCACCATTGAAACTACTCCATCTCACGTGATGATCGGACATGGTTTAGTTGATTTGGATCACGTAATCACTTAGATGATTAGAGGGATATCTATCTAAGTGGGAGTTCTTAAGTAATATGATTAATTGAACTTAAATTTATCATGAACTTAGTCCTGAAGTATTTTGCAAATTATGTTATAGATCAATAGCTCGCGTTGTTGCTTCCCTGTGTTTATTTTTGATATGTTCCTAGAGAAAAAATTATGTTGAAAGATGTTAGTAGCAAAGATGCGGATTGGATCCGTGATCTGAGGATTATCCTCATTGCTGCACAGAAAAATTATGTCCTTGATGCACCGCTAGGTGACAGACCTATTGCAGGAGCAGATGCAGACGTTATGAACGTTTGGCTAGCTCAATATGATGACTACTATCCTCATTGCTGCACAGAAAAATTATGTCCTTGATGCACCGCTAGGTGACAGACCTATTGCAGGAGCAGATGCAGACGTTATGAACGTTTGGCTAGCTCAATATGATGACTACTTGATAGTTTAGTGCACCATGCTTAACGGCTTAGAATCGGGACTTCAAAGACGTTTTGAACGTCATGGACCATATGAGATGTTCCAGGAGTTGAAGTTAATATTTCAAGCAAATACCCGAGTTGAGAGATATGAAGTCTCCAACAAGTTCTATAGCTAAAAGATGGAGGAGAATCGCTCAACTAGTGAGCATGTGCTCAGATTGTCTAGGTACTACAATCGCTTGAATCAAGTGGGAGTTAATCTTCCAGATAAAATAGTGATTGACAGAATTCTCTAGTCACCATCACCAAGTTAGTAGAACTTCGTGATGAACTATAGTATGTAAGGGATGACGAAAGTAATTCCCGAGCTCTTCGCGATGCTGAAATCGACGAAGGTAGAAATCAAGAAAGAGCATCAAGTGTTGATGGTTAACAAGACCACTAGTTTCAAGAAAAGGGCAAAGGGAAGAAGGGGAACTTCAAGAAGAACGGCAAGCAAGTTGCTGCTCAAGTGAAGAAGCCTAAGTCTGGTCCTAAGCCTGAGACTAAGTGCTTCTACTGCAAAGGGCCTGGTCACTGGAAGCAGAACTACCCCAACTATTTGGTGGATAAGAAGGATGGCAAAGTGAACAAAGGTATATTGGATATACATGTTATTGATGTGTACTTTACTAGTGTTTATAGCAACCCCTCGGTATTTGATACTGGTTCAGTTGCTAAAGAGTAGTAACTCGAAACGGGAGTTGCAGTATAAACAGAGACTAGTAAAAGGCGAGGTGACGATGTGTGTTGGAAGTAGTTCCAAGATTGATATGATCATCATCGCACACTCCCTATACTTTCGGGATTAGTGTTGAAACTAAATAAGTGTTATTTGGTGTTTGCGTCGAGCATGAATATGATTTGATCATGTTTATTGCAATACGGTTATTCATTTAAGTTAGAGAACAATTGTTGTTCTGTTTACATGAATAACAACCTTCTATGGTCATACACACCAACGAAAATGGTTTGTTGGATCTCGATCGTAGTGATACACATATTCATAATATTGAAGCCAAAAGATGCAAAGTTAATAATGATAGTGCAACTTATTTGTGGCACTGCCGTTTAGGTCATATTGGTGTAAAGCGCATGAAGAAACTCCATACTGATGGGATTTTGGAATCACTTGATTATGAATCACTTGATACTTGCGAACCGTGCCTCATGGGAAAGATGACTAAAACGCCGTTCTCCGGAACTATGGAGAGAGCAACAGATTTGTTGGAAGTCATACATACAGATGTATGTGATCCAATGAATATTGAGGCTCGTGGCGGATATCGTTATTTTCTCACCTTCACAGATGATTTGAGCAGATATGGGTATATCTACTTGATGAAACATAAGTCTGAAACATTTGAAAAGTTCAAAGAATTTCAGAGTGAAGTGGAAAATCATCGTGACAAGAAAATAAAGTTTCTATAATCTGATCGTAGAGAAGAGTATTTGAGTTACGAGTTTGGCCTTCAGTTAAAACAATGTGAAATAGTTTCACTACTCACGCCACCTGGAACACCATGGTGTAATGGTGTGTCCGAACGTCGTAATCGTACTTTATTAGATATGGTGCGATATATGATGTATCTTACCGATCTACCACTATCGTTTTGGGGTTATGCATTAGAGACAGCTGCATTCACGTTAAATAGGGCACCATCAAAATCCGTTGAGACGACGCCTTATGAACTGAGGTTTAGCAAGAAACCAAAGTTGTCGTTTCTTAAAATTTGGGGTTGCAATGCTTATGTGAAAAAGGTTTCATCCTGATAAGCTCAAAACCCAAATCGGAGAAATGTGTCTTCATAGGATACCCAAAGGAGACAGTTGGGTACACCTTCTATCACAGATCCGAAGGCAAGACATTCGTTGCTAAGAATGGATCCTTTCTAGAGAAGGAGTTTCTCTCGAAAGAAGTGAGTGGGAGGAAAGTAGAACTTGATGAGGTAACTGTACCTGCTCCCTTGTTGGAAAGTAGTTCATCACAGAAATCTGTTCCTGTGACTCCTACACCAATTAGTGAGGAAGTTAATGATGATGATCATGAAACTTCAGATCAAGTTATTACTGAACCTCGTAGGTCAACCAGAGTAAGATCTGCACCAGAGTGGTACGGTAATCCTATTCTGGAGGTTATGTTACTAGACCATGACGAACTTATGAACTATGAAGAAGCGATGGTGAGCCCAGATTCCGCAAAATGGCTTGAGGCCATGAAATCTGAGATGAGATCCATGTATGAGAACAAAGTGTGGACTTTGGTTGACTTGCCCGATGATCGGCAAGCAATTGAGAATAAATGGATCTTCAAGAGGAAGACGGACGCTGATAGTAGTATCACTATCTACAAAGCTAGAATTGTCGCAAAAAGGTTTTCGACAAGTTCAAAGTGTTGACTACGATGAGAGTTTCTCACTCGTATCTATGCTTAAGTCTGTCCGAATCATGTTAGCAATTGCCGCATTTTATGAAATATGGCAAATGGATAAACAAAACTGCATTCCTTAATGGATTTATTAAAGAAGAGTTGTATATGATGCAACCAGGAAGTTTTGTCAATCCTAAAAGTGCTAACAAAATATGCAAGCTCCAGGGATCCATCTATGGACTGGTGCAAGCATCTCGGAGTTGGAATATACGCTTTGATAAGTTGATCAAAGGATATAGTTTTATACAGACTTGCGGTGAAGCCTGTATTTACAAGAAAGTGAGTGGGAGCACTACAACATTTCTGATAAGTATATGTGAATGACATATTGATGATCGGAAATAATGTAGAATTATTCTGCAAAGCATAAAGGAGTGTTTGAAAGGAGTTTTTCAAAGAAAAACCTCGGTGAAGCTGCTTACATATTGAGCATCAAGATCTATAGAGATAGATGAAGACGCTTGATAAGTTTTTCAATGAGTACATACCTTAACAAGATTTTGAAGTAGTTCAAAATAGAACAGTCAAAGAAAGAGTTCTTGCCTGTGTTACAAGGTATGAAATTGAGTAAAGACTCAAAGCCCGACCACGGCAGAAGATAGAAAGAGAATGAAAGTCATTCCCTATGCCTTGGCCATAGGTTCTATAAAGTATGCCATGCTGTGTACCAGATCTATTGTATACCCTACACTGATTTTGGCAAGGGAGTACAATAGTGATCTAGGAGTAGATCACTGGACAGCGGTCAAAATTATCCTTAGTGGAATAAGGAAATGTTTCTCGATTATGGAAGTGACAAAAGGTTCGTCGTAAAGGGTTACGTCGATGCAAATTTTGACACTAAATCTAGATGACTCTAAGTCTCGGTCTAGATACATATTGAAAGTGGGAGCAATTAGCTAGAGTAGCTCCGTACAGAGCATTGTAGACATAGAAATTTGCAAAATACTTACGGATCTGAATGTGACAGACCCGTTGACTAAAATTATCTCACAATCAAAACATGATCACACCTTAGTACTCTTTGGGTGTTAATCACATAGCGATGTGAACTAGATTAT
The DNA here is from genome assembly GCF_002575655.3 of Aegilops tauschii subsp. strangulata. NCBI lineage: Eukaryota > Viridiplantae > Streptophyta > Magnoliopsida > Poales > Poaceae > Aegilops > Aegilops tauschii. The sequence continues at coordinate 551,580,851 of NC_053041.3, read as the reverse complement.
TGACTCTAGTAAACCCTTTGGGTGTTGGTCACATGACAATGTGAACTATCGGTGTTAATCACATGGTGATGTGAATTATTGATGTTAAATCACATGGCGATGTGAACTAGATTATTGACTCTAGTGCAAGTGGGAGACTGAAGGAAATATGTCCTAGAGGCAATAATAAAGTATTATATATTTCCTTATATCATGATAAATGTTATTATTCATGCTAGAATTGTATTAACCGGAAACATAATACATGTGTGAATACATAGACAAACAGAGTGTCACTAGTATGCCTCTACTTGACTAGCTTGTTAATCAAAGATGGTTATGTTTCCTAGCCATAGACATGAGTTGTCATTTGATTAAAGAGATCACCTCATTAGGAGAATGACGTGATTGACTTGACCCATTCCGTTAGCTTAGCACCCGATCGTTTAGTATGTTGCTATTGCTTTCTTCATGACTTATACATGTTCCTCTGACTATGAGATTATGCAACTCCCGTTTACCGGAGGAACACTTTGTGTGCTACCAAACGTCACAACGTAAATGGGTGATTATAAAGGTGCTCTACAGGTGTCTCCAAAGGTACTTGTTGGGTTGGCGTATTTCGAGATTAGGATTTGTCACTCCGATTGTCGGAGAGGTATCTATGGGCCCACTCGGTAATGCACATCACTATAAGCCTTGCAAGCATTGTGACTAATGAGTTAGTTGCGGGATGATGTATTATGGAACGAGTAAAGAGACTTGCCAGTAACGAGATTGAACTAGGTATCGAGATACCGACGATCAAATCTCGGGCAAGTAACATACCGGTGACAAAGGGAACAACGTATGTTGTTATGCGGTCTGACCGATAAAGATCTTCGTAGAATATGTGGGAGCCAATATGGGCATCCAGGTTCCGCTATTGGTTATTGACCGGAGAGGTGTCTCGGTCATGTCTACATAGTTCTCGAACCCGAAGGGTCCGCACGCTTAACGTTACGATGACAGTTTTATTGAGTTTTGATGTATCGAAGGAGTTCGGAGTCCCGGATGAGATCGGGGACATGACGAGGAGTCTCGAAATGGCCGAGACGTAAAGATCGATATATTGGACGACTATATTCGGACTTCGGAAAGGTTCCGAGTGATTCGGGTATTTTTCGGAGTACTGGAGAGTTACGGGAATTCGTATTGGGCCTTAATGGGCCATACGGGAAAGGAGAGAAAGGCCTCAAAAGGTGGCCGCACCCCTCCCCATGGTCTGGTCCGAATTGGACTAGGGAAGGGGGGCGCACCCTTCCTTCTTTCTCCTTCCCCCTTCCCTTCTCCTACTCCCACAAGGAAAGGAGGAGTCCTACTCCCGGTGGGAGTAGGACTCCCCCCTTTGGCCCGCCTCTTCCCTTGTCCGGCTGCCTCCTCCTTGCTCCTTTATATATGGGGGCAGGGGGGCACCCCAGAGACAATAATTGATCCTTGTGATCTCTTAGCCGTGTGCGGTGCCCCCCTCCACCAAATTACACCTCGATAATACCGTTGCGGAGCTTAGGCGAAGCCCTGCGTCGGTGGAACATCATCATCGTCACCACGCCGTCGTGCTGACGAAACTCTCCCTCAACACTCGGCTGGATCGGAGTTCGAGGGACGTCATCGAGCTGAACGTGTGTAGAACTCGGAGGTGCCGTACGTTCGGTACTTGATCGGTCGGATTGTGAAGACGTACGACTACATCAACCGCATTGTGATAACGCTTCCGCTGTCGGTCTACGAGGGTACGTGGACAACACTCTCCCCTTTTGTTGCTATGCATCACCATGATCTTGCGTGTGCGTAGGAAATTTTTTGAAATTACTACGTTCCCCAACACTATCAACCCTAACCAAGGAAGAGATTCGACGTAGCATGCATGCTATAACTTAGGGCGCTAGTGCTTCATTTATTTATGCTCAGGGTCTGCGCCTGGCTCTGTACAAAGGGTCACATGCCTTGCCGGCAAAGCTTGTACAGAAGGTGGCTTGCCGGGAGGCTCGGCAAGCCGCACCTTATGGGTAAAACTTGTGAAGATGCTCGATGTTCCAGGAGTTGCTCACTGGGACGACATCTTCGGTCTCCAGGCGGACTGCGCCGGGCCTGGTGACTCGTATTACCCGATAAGGGCCTTCCCACTTCGGCGTCAACTTGTTGGTATTCTTGGCCGACTGAACGCGCCGAAGAACAAGGTCGCCTTCCTCAAAGCTTCGGGCATGAACCTTGCGGCTATGGTAGCGGCGCAAGGCTTGCTGGTAGTGCGCTGCTCTCATAGCCGCCCGAAGACGACCTTCCTCAAGGAGCGTCGCGTCATCTTGGCGCAACTGCTCTTGCTCAAGCTCATCATAAGCGAGCACTCGAGGTGACCCGTATATGAGTTCCGTGGGGAGAACTGCTTCTGCCCCGTAGACCAGGGCAAAAGGTGTCTGGCTGGTGGCTCGATTTGGCGTCGTCCTGATCGACCAAAGAACCGCCGGCAATTCATCAATCCAGCGCCTTCCGCTCTTGCGCAGCTTGTCAAAAAGTCTTTGTCCTTAGGCCTCGCAACACTTCAGCATTCGCCCTCTCCGCTTGGCCGTTGCTCCGTGGGTGTGCCACAGAAGCAAAACAGACCTTGCTACCGAGGTCTTGAATGTATTGCATGAAGGTGTGGCTCGTGAACTGCGTGCCGTTGTCGGTGATGACTCTGTTTGGCACACCAAAATGGCAGACCAGTCCCTTGAAAAACTTGACAGCTGACTGAGCAGTCACCTTTCTCACTGCTTCCACCTCCGGCCACTTTGTGAACTTGTCGATTGCAACGTACAAGTACTCAAAGCCCCCGACAGCGCGCGGGAAAGGGCCCAGTATATCGAGCCCCCAGCCGAGAATGGCCAGGAGAGAGGGATTGTTTGAAGGGCTTGAGCTGGTTGATGAAGCTTCTTTGAATGGAATTGGCACGCTTCACACTTGGTTACTAGTGTCGTCGCATCCTGGAGGGCGGTGGGCCAGAAGAAACCTTGCCGGAATGCCTTCCCGGCAAGGGCCCTCGACCCTATGTGGGAGCCACATATGCCTCCGTGTACCTCCGCCAACAGCTCCAGTCCTTCCTCCCGGGGGATGAACTTCAATTTCACACCGTTTGGCCTTCTCTTGTACAGGACGTCATCGACGAACTGGTACAGGGCGGACCGACGGGCTACTTTTTGTGCTTGTTCCTGCTCCTCAGGAAGCTCCCCTGTTTGGAGGAAATGGACTGTATGCTGCGCCCATGCCAGAGCCTGGGGCTCGACGGCAAGGACCAAAGGCATTTCTTCCGCCATGGGAGCGGCTGTCTCTATGGCCAGGGCTTGACGCCCTGCCGGAGCCAGTTGCTCTTGGGCAGGCTCAGCGTCCACGGCAGCACCCTTGCCGGTGGCCCCAGGGGGCTCTGTAGGAATGTACTTGCCGGGACCTGACTTCCTCCGCTTGTTCTGCCCTGTTGATGGCTCGACGGATGGTTGAGTAAACCGAAGCAAAAAGGTACCTGGTTCCACAGGTAGCTCGAATGCAGCACGCTTTGATAGGTAATCGGCGATGTCGTTCTCCACACGGGGGATGTGCTCCTCTTGGATACCGTCAAAGCGTTCCTCCAGCTTCCTCACCTCATCTACGTAAGCTTCCATCAATGGGCTCTGATAATCCTTGTTGACCTGTCTGACAACGAGCTGCGAGTCACCCCTGACGATGAGCTTCTTAATCCCGAGGTCTGCCGCGATCCTGAGACCGGCGAGCAATCCCTCGTACTCAACAGTGTTGTTGGTGGACATCTCCCTGGAGAAGTGCATCTGGATCACGTACTTGAGGTGCTCTCCGGTGGGCGCGACGAGCAGCACACCGGCACCGGCGCCGTGCAGCAAAAAAAGCCCCATCAAAGTACATGATCCAGTCGCGGTCTGCTTCCTTGCCGGGGAGAGTGGTCTCCTGGATTTCTTCGTCAGGCGTCGAGGTCCGTTCTGCAATGAATTCCGCTAAGACTCTGCTCTGAATTGTCGAGGTACTTTCAAACCTTAAATCAAAGGTTGACAACTCCAAGGCCCATTCCACAATCCTTCTAGTTGCATCTGGGTTGTGTAGTATCCGTTGCAATGGGAGGCGGGTGACGACAGTGATCTCGTGGGCTTGGAAGTAATGACGCAGCTTCCTCGAGGCCATAAGGAGGCCGAAGAGCAATTTCTGCATAGCGGAGTACCTCGATCTAGCTCCCTGCAAGAGGGAGATGACAAAGTAAACCGGGTGCTGCATCATCTTCTTCCTCTGCACCACCTCACTCGACTGCGCGGGCACTGCTTTAGTGGCATCAGACTCTGCCGGGGGCCGCGCCTTGCCGGCACCAGGCCCTGCCGGGGGAATCTTTGGCGTGCCATCCGCTGGTTCTGCCGCCGTCACTGCCTCCTCGTCAACCTCCCTCTGTGCCACCAGTGCAGCGTAGACCACTTGATTCGTTGCCGCCAGATATAGCAGCAACGGCTCTTGTGGTTTAGGCGCAACCAGTGTTGGCGTGGAGGAAAGGTATTTCTTCAGATCCTGCAATGCTGTCTCTGCTTCTGGGGTCCACTCCATTGGGCCTGCCTTCTTCAAGATTTTGAAGAAAGGAAGGGTGCGCTCAACGGACTTGGAGATGAATCGGCTCATGGCGGCGACGCAGCCGGTGAGCCGACGCACATCTTTGATCCGCTTGGGCGCCTCAATCTGCTCAATAGCCTTGATCTTGTCTGGGTTTGCCTCGATCCCGCGCTGCGACACAAAGAACCCGAGAAGCTTGCCGGACGGAACGCCAAAGACACACTTCTCAGGGTTCAACTTGAGGTTGATCTTGCGCAGGTTGGCAAATGTCTCTTCCAGATCTTGCACAAGAGTTGGTCCATCCTTGGTTTTGACCACTATGTCATCCATGTATGCTTCCATATTTCTATGGAGCTGAGGTTCAAAACCAATTTGGACTGCTCTTGCGAATGTTGAGCCAGCACTCTTCAACCCAAAAGGCATCCATAAAAAGCAATACGTACCACATGGGGTGATGAATGCTGTCTTCTCTTCATCCTCTCTTGTCATGAAGATCTGGTGGTAGCCTGAGTAGGCGTCGAGGAATGATAACAGATCACACCCGGCTGTGGAGCCAACAATCTGGTCGATGCCCGGCAATGGGAAGGGGTCCTTAGGACAAGCCTTATTGATATCTGTGTAATCAATACATAACCTCCACTTCCCATTCGCCTTGCGCACCACTGCCGGATTGGCCAACCACGTCGGGTGGAGCACTCCTCTCACCAGGCCTGCCGCTTCCAATTTCCTGATCTCCTCTGTGATGAACTCCTGCCTCTCCAGAGCCTGCTTTCTGACCTTCTGTTTGACGGGCCGCGCGTGGGGGCAGACATCTAGGTGGTGCTCAATCACCTCCCTGGGAACACCGGGGATGTCGGATGCTTGCCACGCAAACACGTCGACATTCGCCCGCAGGAAGGTGACGAGCGCGCCTTCCTATTTGCTGTCGAGGGTGGAGCCTATGGTGAAGGCCCCTCCCGTGCCATCCTCCCTGACGGGCACCTTCTTGGTCTGCGGCAGCTCGGCTCTGGATCTCTTGTTCTTGTCGGTAGAGCTCTCTGGCACGTCCTCGACGGTAGCACAACACTCTGAGGAGGTGCGCTTGCCGGAGTGGGTGCGAGAGGTCTTGCCGGGCTTCTTCTTCCCTCCCGGGCCTTCAGCGGCAGGAGCAGGTGCCTTGATGGCAGTTGCTGCAACTGCTTCCCGGTAGAGTTGGTCGGCGTAGATCAGCACGTCCTTCTTGTCGGAGGGGACGGAGATGATGGTCAACGGCCCGGGCATCTTTAGCATGTTGTAGGCGTAGTGTGACGCCGCCATGAACTTGGCTAGTGCCGGGCGGCCAAGGATCCCGTTGTAGGGCAAGGGGGTCTCAGCCACGTCGAAGACGATCCTCTCCGTCCTGTAGTTCAACTCTCCTCCAAATGTCACGGGCAGTGTGACCTTTCCCTTTGGCTGGCTCCTCCCCGGATTGACCACTTGAAACGTGCCCGTTTCCTTGAGGTCTCCATCAGGGATTTGCAACCTTTTGATCACGACAGGCGAGATCAGGTTCAGGCAGGCCCCGCCATCAACCAACATCTTGTTCACCCTGAGGTTGCGTATCGTTGGTGAGACCACCAATGGCAAACACCCGACCGCAGTAGTGCGGTCAGGGTGGTCCTCGGCGTCAAAGATGAGGGGCGTGCTGGACCACTTCAGCGGCTTTTGAGCGTCGAATGATGGCTCTGCTGTTGTAATCGCACGCACCCACTGCTTGAGCTGGCGGTGAGAGGTATGCAGCGAGGCGCCGCCATCGACGCACATGGCCTCCGTAGCCTTCTGGAACCCTTGCCCACCAGACTCGTCGTCCTCGTCGTGATCATCGTCTTCTTGTTTCTTGTCGCGGCCCCGAGCGGGCCTCTCTTGCTGGTTGTCCTTGCCGGGGCGGCCTCCTTGGCCGCCACGCTTCTTGCCGGATCCCTCAGCACCGTCCTAGTCCTTCTCCTTGTCCCGCTTCTCGTACTCAGCCTTTTGCTTTTCAGCAAGCAGCTCGACTTGTTGGCAGTTCTGGAGGTCGTGGCCCTTGGTGCGGTGGATCTTGCAGTATTGCTTGCCGGAGCTTCCTGGCTTGTCGGTAGCCGCCAAGGCCCGGCAGGCGGCGCACCCAGCAATCTCCTTGCCGGGGGCGTCTGCCTTGACCTTCTTGCTGGCACCGGTATCGTCAGATCCCTCAACGGCAAGCACGGCCTTGCCTTTGCATTTCCTGTTGCGACGCTGGCCCTTCTTCGTCGGGGTGGTGGTGTCTTCATCGGTAGAGTCGGTTTCCGCGCCGGCGTCTTCGCCAGGGTACTTCCTTCCCTCTTCAGCCCGGGCGCACCTATCGGCCAGAACGTCGAGCTCGGCCACATCCTTAACCTTGGTCATCGCCAGCTCCTCGCGCATCTTGCGATTGCGCACGTTCTGGTGGAACGCGCTAATCACAGCGGCGGGATGAACGTCGGGGATGTTGTATTGCACCCGGCTGAAATCTCTGGATGTACTTGCGCAGGATCTCCCCTTCCTTCTGGGGTATGATATGCAGATCACTGGCCTGGCCATGAGCTTGGTGGCCTCCTGTGAAGGTGCTAACGAACTCATGGCACAGATCCGACCAAGAAGAAATGGAATCCACCGGCAAGTGCATCAACCAAGACATCACATTGGGCTTGAGCGCCAGCAGGAAATAGTTGGTGAGCACCTTGTCATCGTGAGCTCCAGCAGCCTGCATCGCGATGGTGTAGATGCTGAAGAACTCGGACGGATGGGTCTTGCCTGTGTACTTCTCTCCGACGTCGGGCTTGAACGTGCAGTGGGACGGCCACTGGAACTGCCGCAACTCACGGATAAAGGTCGGGCAGCCCACCTCGTAAGGTAGGCCGCCGGAGCCCCCCGATGCCGGGTGGTCCATAGCAGGTCCCGCCCGCTTGTCCGACTGGTGGCGCGTTTCGTGCCGGCGCTCGACGGTGGTTCGAGCGTCTTCGTGAGCTCGCTCCCGGAGGACCTGGCGCTGGTCGCGGAGGGTCCGCGGGTCGGACGACGCTATGGAGATGTTATCACAAGCGTCGTCGCGACGGGGCGACGCCCACGGCGGCTGGTGAGGAGGAGAAGAGTGCACCGTGGCCGCAGCTCCCCCGGTCCTCCCAGCGCCAGCATGTGGTGGCTCGATGGAGCGCCGACCCGAGGGCCCCGCCGGTCGCGGATCGTCTTTGTTTGCGACGGCGACGAGGCTCCGGATGGTGGCCCTCCACTCGTCGAGCTTCTCCGCAGCAGGAGGGAAGTCGAGGAGCAGCTGTGCGCGCGCCAAAGCTTCTGCTGGCGTGGGCGGCAGCGACAGCTGCGTGGATCACGGCGCGCTTCGACTTCTAACTATGTTAGAAGGAGCTCCGTTACGACCCAGCAGCTGCGTGCCATTTCTGCCAGCGCTTCGGCGAGCGTGCTGGACCCCTTCATCTTGCGGGTGACGCACATGGCTCTTCCCACGGCGGTGCCCAGGGCCACCAACGTGGTGACGCTGCTCGGCGTGCACACCATGGGAAGAGCGCATGGTGGTCGCCCGTGTAAGCGTCTTGGAGGTCGCTGCGCCGCCCGGAGGTGGCACAACGACACCCCTGGAGGGCCTCGGGCCGCCTGCGGGGTGCCCGGCTCTGTCTTTGGATCTGGCAGTGTGCGGCCGGTCGTCTGGCGCGCGAACGACGCCGCTCGCCAGGCTCTGCCTGCCTGGGCGATGCTGGTGCTCGCGGACCGCGGCCCGGGTCCTGTCCGCGACCGGTCGACTGCTCGTCCGCACTGGCACGGGCCGTTCGGCTCCCAACGAGCCGATCGCCGTGGCCGTCTTCTTCTTAGGAGCCATAGTGATGAAGAACCGCTAGGCTAACTACTAGACCAGATTCTCACAATTGCGCCCCCTACCTGGCGTGCCAAAGATGTCGGTGTGGAACGACACCTATGGGATCACAAGAATCCCTACTACGGTTGCCGGGGCGCGGGGTTGCAAGAAGAGCAGGGCTAGTAGACAGCACAAGGATCGTTTACCCAGGTTCGGGCCGCGAGGATGCGTAAAACCCTAGTCCTGCTTTGGTGGGTGTATTTCAGAGAGTTCTTGAGCTCTCGAACTAGCTGTGGTCAGAGTGTGGTTCGAAAGAGCCGAATCCCTCTCCAGTATGCCATGAGCCTCCTTTTATAGTCAGAAGGGGCTGCCACAGTGGCACAGAGGAGGTGGAAAGGCGTACAGTGCCCTGAGCTTATCGCTTGTATTACAGGACAAGATGCATTTAATGCGTAGCTTAAGTGTCCCCTTGCTTTATCGGGGACGGGGGCGAGGCCCGTCCCGTCCGTCGCCGCTCCTCCTTGCTTCGACACGCGCCTTGGCCAGTGATGCGTGCGGTGCCATGTAGGCAGGCAGGCAGCTGAGGTGGCGCAGTGGTGGAGCCTTCACGAAGATCTGCATGCCGCCATGCAGGCGCTTGATGAGTTGGCCTGGGAGCTGCATGTTGCCACGCAGGTGCCCGCCCAGCTGGTTGGGCTGGCAGCTGCATGTGAACGGCGGTGGAAGCTTGGTTGACGTGGGCCTCGCGGTGGCCCTGCTGGTGTTCTTGGCGAGGGCCTTGCCGGGTGGCCCGGCAAGGGTCTTGCCGTGGCGCGCTGTCGTCCCCGGCAAGGGCCTTGCCGGGGGTCTGGTGGCCTTCCTCGGCAAGGATCTTGCCGAGGATCGTTGTCTTCTAATCCTCATCTGATCTTGAATATGTCTTCACAAAGATCTGCATGCCACCACAGAGGTGCCTTCCCGAGCCCTGGCCCCACGTGGATGATGGCGTTGGGGTCCGTGGGCTCAAGGGTGGCTCGCTCCGTTGGTGTGGGGCGAGCTGTCCCGGCAAGGGTCTTTCCGGGGCTGCTGAGGCTGCCCCCGGCAACGGCCTTGCCGAGGGAACCTGCTTCGTCCCTTTGCTCTTTGTGGTCTTGGTCTTGGCGTTGCTCTGATTATCTTGGGCTTCGGTCTTACCTTGGCTCACCTCCCCTGTTCTGCTTAGCGTGACCGTAGGCGCAGCTCCGACTGCCCGTGCACATGTATAGGGGTAAAAAAATGCACCCCTCTTTTTTGTAGACCAACAGGTCCTAATGGAAACTAAGGGATATTAAGGCCTCCTTTTAATAGAGTACCGGACCAAAGCATTAACACATAGTGAATAATGGACTCCTCAAACTACGGTCATCACCGGGAGTGGTCTCGATTATTGTCACTTCGGGGTTGCCGGATCATAACACATAGTAGGTGACTATAGACTTGCAAGATAGGATCAAGAACTCACATATATTCATGAAAACATAATAGGTTCAGATCTGAAATCATGGCACTCGGGCCCTAGTGACAAGCATTAAGCATAGCAAGGTCATAGCAACATCAATCTCAGAACATAGTGGATACTAGGGATCAAACCCTAACAAAACTAACTCGATTACATGATAAATCTCATCCAACCCATCACCGTCCAGCAAGCCTACAATGGAATTACTCACGCACGGTGGTGAGCATCATGAAATTGGTGATGGAGGATGGTTGATGATGACGATGGCGACGGATTCCCCTCTCCGGAGCCCCGAACGGACTCCAGATCAGCCCTCTCGAGAGAGTTTAGGGCTTGGCGGCGGCTCCGTATCGTAAAACGCAATGAATCTTTCTCTCTGATTTTTTTCTCCCCCAACACGAATATATGGAGTGAGAGTTGAGGTCGGTGGAGCTCTAGGGGGCCCACGAGGCAGGGGGCGCGCCCCCACCCTCGTGGAAAGGGTGTGGGCCCCCTGGCCTTGATTCTTTCGCCAGTATTTTTTTTATTATTTCCAAAAATAATCTCCGTGGAGTTTCAGGTCATTCCGAGAACTTTTGTTTCTGCACATAAATAACACCATGGCAATTCTGCTGAAAACATCGCCAGTCCGGGTTAGTTCCATTCAAATCATGCAAGTTAGTGTCCAAAACAAGGGCAAAAGTTTTTGTCAAAGTAGATACGACGGAGACGTATCACGGACCCTACGGGTTCGAGAACTATGTAGAAATGACCGAGACTCATCTCCAGTCAATAACCAATAGCGAAACCTGGATGCTCATATTGGTCAAACCTTATAACCACATACGTTGTTCCCTTTGTCATCGGTATGTTACTTGCCCGAGATTCGATCGTCGGTATCTCAATACCTAGTTCAATTTCGTTATTGGCAAGTCTCTTTACTCGTTCCGTAATGCATCCCGTGACTAACTCATTAGTCACATTGCTTGCAAGGCTTATAGTGATGTGCATTACCGAGAGGGTCCAGAGATACCTCTCTGAAACACAGAGTGGAAAATCCTAATCTCGATCTATGCCAACCCAACAAATACCATCGGAGACACCTGTAGAGCATCTTTATAATCACCCAGTTACGTTGTGACGTTTGATAGCACACTAAGTGTTCCTCCGGTATTCGGGAGTTGCATAATCTCATAGTCATAGGAACATGTATAAGTCATGAAGAAAGCAATAGCAACAAACTAAACGATCATCCTGCTAAGCTAACGGATGGGTCAAGTCAATCACATCATTCTCTAATGATGTGATCCCGTTAATCAAATGACAACTCATGTCTATGGCTAGGAAACTTAACCATCTTTGATTCAATGAGCTAGTCAAGTAGAGGCCTACTAGTGACACTCTGTTTGTCTATGTATTCACACATGTACTAAGTTTCCGGTTAATACAATTCTAGCATGAATAATAAACATTTATCATGATATAAGGAAATATAAATAACAACTTATTATTGCCTCTAGGGCATATTTCCTTCAGTCTCCCACTTGCACTAGAGTCAATAATCTAGATTACACAGTAATGATTCTAACACCCATGGAGTCTTGGTGCTGATCATGTTTTGCTTGTGAGAGAGGCTTAGTCAACGGGTCTGCAACATTCAGATCCGTATGTATCTTGCAAATCTCTGTCTCCCTCCTTGACTTGATCGCGGATGGAATTGAAGCGTCTCTTGATGTGCCTGGTTCTCTTGTGAAATCTGAATTCCTTTGCCAAGGCAATTGCACCAGTATTGTCACAAAAGACTTTCATTGGACCCGATGCACTAGGTATGACACCCAGATCGGATATGAACTCCTTCATCCAGACTCCTTCATTTGCTGCTTCCGAAGCAGCTATGTACTCCGCTTCACATGTAGATCCCGCCACAACGCTTTGCTTAGAACTGCACCAACTGACAGCTCCACCGTTCAATATAAATATGTATCCGGTTTGTGACTTAGAGTCATCCGGATCAGTGTCAAAGCTTGCATTGACGTAACCATTTACGACGAGCTCTTTGTCACCTCCATAAACGAGAAACATATCCTTAGTCCTTTCAGGTATTTCAGGATGTTCTTGACCGCTGTCCAGTGATCCACTCCTGGATTACTTTGGTACCTCCCTGCTAAACTAATAGCAAGGCACACATCAGTTCTGGTACACAACATTGCATACATGATAGAACCTATGGCTGAAGCATAGGGAATGACTTTCATTTTCTCTCTATCTTTTGTAGTGGTCGGGCATTGAGTCTGACTCAACTTCACACCTTGTAACACAGGCAAGAACCCTTTCTTTGCTTGATCCATTTTGAACTTCTTCAAAACTTTATCAAGGTATGTGCTCTGTGAAAGCCCAATTAAGCGTCTTGATCTATCTCTATAGATCTTGATGCCCAATATATAAGCAGCTTCACCGAGGTCTTTCATTGAAAAACTCTTGTTCAAGTATCCTTTTATGCTATCCAGGAATTCTATATCATTTCCAATCAACAATATGTCATCCACATATAATATTACAAATGTTATAGAGCTCCCACTCACTTTCTTGTAAATACAGGTTTCTCCAAAAGTCTGTATAAAACCATATGCTTTGATCACACTATCAAAACGTTTATTCCAACTCCGAGATGCTTGCACCAGTCCATAAATGGATCGCTGGAGCTTGCATACTTTGTTAGCATCCTTTGGATTGATAAAACCTTCGGGTTGCATCATATACAACGCTTCTTCCAGAAATCCATTCAGGAATGCAGTCTTTACATCCATTTGCCAAATTTCATAATCATAAAATGAAGCAATTGCTAAAATGATTCGGACGGGCTTAAGCATCGCTACGGGTGAGAAAGTCTCATCGTAGTCAACTCCTTGAACTTGTCGAAAACCTTTCGCAACAAGTCGAGCTTTGTAGACAGTAACATTACCGCAGCGTCAGTCTTCTTTTTTAAGATCCATTTATTCTCTATGGCTTGCCGATCATCGGGCAAGTCAACCAAAGTCCACACTTTGTTCTCATACATGGATCCCATCTCAGATTTCATGGCCTCAAGCCATTTCGTGGAATCTGGGCTCATCATCGCTTCCTCATAGTTCGTAGGTTCATCATGGTCAAGTAACATGACCTCCAGAACCGGATTACCGTACCACTCTGGTGCGGATCTTACTCTGGTTGACCTACGAGGTTCTGTAGTAACTTGATCTAAAGTTACATGATCATCATCATTAGCTTCCTCACTAATTGGTGTAGTAGTCACATGAGTTGATTTCTATGATGAACTACTTTCCAATAAGGGAGCAGGTACATTTACCTCATCAAGTTCTACTTTCCTCCCACTCACTTCTTTCAAGAGAAACTCCTTCTCTAGAAAGGATCCATTCTTAGCAACGAATGACTTGCCTTCGGATTTGTGATAGAAGGTGTACCCAACAGTCTCCTTTGGGTATCATATGAAGACACATTTCTTCGATTTGGGTTCGAGCTTATCAGGTTGAAGCTTTTTCACATAAGAATCACAACGCCAAACTTTAAGAAACGACAATTTGGGTTTCTTGCCAAACCACAGTTCATAAGGTGTCGTCTCAACGGATTTAGATGGTGCCCTATTTAACGTGAATGCAATTGTCTCTAAAGCATAACCCCAAAACAATAGCGGTAAATCAGTAAGAGACATCATAGATCGCACCATATCTAATAAAGTGCGGTCACTACAAAAAAATACACTTCCGTGATGATATGTGTTTGTCACAGTAGGTCGCGTTTTTTGTCATGCATGTACATCCATGACGATTTTATGACAGAATCAAGATAGTCATACCTGTGCTGTCGTAGAAGTGTTCCATGACATTACCAAAATTATCATCACGGAAGTGTGCACTTCCATGACGATAAATCGCGCGTCACAGAAGTGCTTCCGTCAAGGGTGACCGACACGTGGCATCCACCGTAACGGAACGCCGTTAAGCTATCGGGTCGGGTTTTGGATCCGGTAACCCGTTAACAGCCCCGACCAATGGGGATTTTCCACGTGTAAAATCATCATTGGCTGGAGGAAACACGTGTCGGCTCATTGTTGGGACAGATGTCATCCACTCATTGGACAGAAGGCGCCTATGATACGTCGACACGTGGCACGGCCCAACAGAGGCCCATTCCTGTGAAAAGGCCGGCCCGTTTGACTTGGTCAAAAGGTGGCGGGCCGGCCCATGGAAAGCCTGTTAACGGCCTGTTCGCATATAGCCCATTTACAGCCCGCTAACCCAAGGCCGGTTATGCCCTATCCGAATTAGGCCCAGTAGAGTCAACCGGGCCATCCAATATGATTCCAGCCCGTTTTCACTTCTGGCCTATGTATGGCCCATGACGTCTTTCGGCCCATATGAGGCCCTATGTAACTCTTGGCCTATTAACGGCCCGTGGTGAAACTGGCCCGTAATGAACAGTGTATCAATTTACACCCATTAACGACCCATGGTGAAACTGGCCCGTAATGAACAGTGTATCACATTATACCCATTAACGGCCCGTTATTCCGTTGGGCCGTTTCCAGCCCATGTTATCTTTCGGCCTTCTCAGAGCCCATTTATTCTTGGGCTCATTTCCAGCATTCGTTTACTTACGGCCCGTTACTGTCATTTTCTGCTTGTGGGCCAAATTCAGCCCGTGGTTACAGTCGGCCCGTTTGTGGTCCGTTAATACGTTGGGCCGTTTTCATAGCGTCATCAAATACAACCTATTAACGATGGCCCGTTATGGTCGGCCCATGAACGGACGATTCCAACTCTAGCCCGTTTACGGCCATAATGCGGCCTGTTATTGGCCCATGTTTGGCCAATCGATCATATGGCCCGTAGAAGGCCCATTGATGATACGGCCTGTAGAAGGCCCATTGTTTCTATGGCCCGTAGAAGGCCCATTGTTTCTACGGCCCGTAGAAGGCCTACTGTTTCTACGGCCCGTAGAAGGCCCACTGTTTCTACGGCCCGTAGGAGGCCCAGTGTCACTACAGTAAATATTAGCCCATGGTTATTGTGGCCTAGTTTTAAAAAATAGGTTATCGCAGCCACTAGCAAACCGCGGAAAAAGAACTGCACTAACTACAAGCAAACAAATAAACAAGACAACAAGGAAATAAATAAGCAAGCAACTTATGCTAGGCTATCACGTCTATTACACATATTACATCCACTGGGCATCAAAGTTCGCCACCAGTGCAAATATAGGGAACAGAGCAGCATATAAACGCCGCAGCAAAACAAGTCCAGAACTGAAACCACTTCCGAAGAGTTCAAGAAACAATATCCTGGGTACCCATAATGCTGGCAAGATGCTTAGCAAGCTTATTAACTTTCTCTTGTTTGGCGCTTAAATCCTCCAGCGCTTGCTGTTGCACAAGAAAGTACGCATCTGAATTCTGCAGGAACTTCCTCAGTCCTTCAGCTTCTTGTCGCAGCACGGCTGACTGATGCCTTTCAGCTTATAGCTGAGACTGAAGAAGCAGAAGTGATTCAGGCAGCGAGTTCGAAGAGCTTGTGCCAGCGGTACTGGCCAGTAAGTCGAACACTACATCAACGCAGGACTGTGGGGTTTTCTCACTGTCTACAATATCGTTTTTATCACCTTTCTCGGAGACCGACAGGGTTGTCTCACTATCTTGAACCTTATCTGCATTACTTTCTCTACCATTGCATAGTGGGGTGCTCTTCTCCAATATTCTGTTTGCATACTACAAGAGAAACAAGCAGACACATCACAGGTTTAGCTTGTAGTATATGAAACTCATTTTGGTAAACCGGTTCAGTAGTAAGGTGGACAGGATAACAGCATGAAACAAACATATATCTATGTACTATGGTCACTATATTGTCCATATCATTCTAGTTTATGTTTCCTAATCAAGATAGAGACACAGTTCAACTCATATATTTTTAAGACACAACAGCATAGACAGAATATAAGTGTAAGAAACTACACAGCATTGGCAGCACTTGTAATGTGCATCACATGAGAACATAACTGTTTATACAACTTAAACTGAAATCAACATAGAGCAAGAAGTTAGAACAGCAATCCAGTTAAAGAAATAGGTTTAAAACATACCTGTTGCGCCATTGGAGTTTCAATTGGATCCTTCAAATTCGAAAGTAGTTGGTATGAGTAAATACAGTGATGCAACAACAAAGGAGTATGGACCATAGCTACGGAAACTGACCTGAGAACAGTTGCTCTTCTTCTTTAAACGTGGAGTTTGGGTTAGCTATGGTGGTCTTCATGCTTTGGGCACTGCAGTAGCTTTACAAACTGCTCGTGTGGGGGTACTCTATGGTGGACATGGTGCTTTGTCAACTATAAGTGGGTTACTATCCGCTAAGGTTGCGGTTAGATGGGTTGTAGCTGGTTCTCTGCCCAACGGAGTAAGTGTGCAATCTGGAAGAGTCTTGATTATGTGTGGTGGTGCTAGTTTGTGGGCCATTACAACCATGGTTCTATCTGCATCGACGGGTAGCACTGTCTTTTGTGAAGAACGGGTTTTTGCTCCCTTAGATACTGCCATCACCCCCTCCAATTCAAATGGCTGAGAAACAAGAAAAGAAATTGAACGCACAGACATTGTATGATAGACAGATGTGGTAATTCACATATATGTTGTCTAACCAAACAGGACAGCATGACACAATTTCACATATATGATGCCTAACTAAACATGATAGCATGACACAGTTTCAGATATATGATGGATAACTTAACAGGATATAATGGCATAATTCAACATATGATGAGTACCTAAACAGGATGACATGACAAAACTATATGATGTCTTTCTAAAATAGGTTGGGATGAAATAATTCACATACATGTTGTCTAAGTATATATGATGGCATGATATAATTGACATAATTGATTCATATACTAAGCAGCTGGCACTCGCATGTATGATCTCTAAACTAAGCAGATAGAATTCAATATTGTGCATATGATGTCTAAACTAAGCAATGCAAGACACCATATGCATCATATGAGAAATATAAACATTGCAACTTAGAGCATACACCTCAGGTGGGATATAGGACTGGTCATCTGTCTCTGAATCCTCCTCTGAGGAGCTCCCTGTAACCATCGAGATATATGCTTCAATAGGTACCATTGCCTGCTCTGAAGACCTTGTTTTCACTCCAGATTTTTCCATAACCGGCTCAAATGGCTGATACACATGGTAGTTCAATATACACAGATTGTCGACAAATGGAATATGTAATGAAAAAAAATATGGCATGAGATAATTCACATATATGATGCCTGGCTCCATGGCGGTGCATAATTCACATATATGATAACTGGCTGAAAAACATGGCATTGCATAATTCACATATCTGATATAGAAAGCAAACAGGAGGCATTCACACAAAGCATGTCTAATCTAAGCAGATGGCATGGCAATGCAAGACACCATATGCATGATATGAGCAATATAACCCAGCCAAGTTAGAGCATGCACCTCGGGGGGGGGGGGGGAGACGACTGGTCATCTCTCTCTGAATCCTCCTCTAAGGAGCTATCTGTAACCAGCAAGAAATCTGCATCGACAGGTAGCACTGACTGCTCAATAAACCTTGTTTTCACTCCAGATTTTCCATGACCGACTCAAATGGCTGATGCACAGGAAGAGTAGATGAATGTATAAACATTGTTGACAAATGGAATACATTATGGAAAAAAATATGGCACGATACAATTCACATATACGATGACTGGCTAAACAGGATGGCATTGCATGATTCACGTATATGATGCCTGGCTAAAGAAGATGGCATTGCATAATTCCCATATACTCCCTCCGTTCCTAAATATTTGTCTTTTTAGAGATTTCAAATGGACTACCACATACGGATGTATATAGACATATTTTAGAGTGTAGATTCACTCATTTTGTTCCGTATGTAGTCACTTGTTGAAATCTCTAAAAAGACAAATATTTAGGAATGTTGGGAGTATGATATAGAAACCAAATAGGTGGCATTCACACAAAGCAAATCTAAACTAAGCTGATGACATATAAGATGTATAATGTAAGCAATGCAAGGCGCCATATGCATGATATGACCAACATCAGCATGCCAGGTTAGAGCAAACACCTCAGGTGGTAAACAGGCATGGCCGGCTCCTTCTGAATCTCCATCTGAACAGTTATCTTCCTCTGGAATACAATCTGGAAATGCAGGAGGGGGGGGGCACTTCTCCCACCATGGAGCAGCGTCTGCATGACATTATATTTGCACGCAACGGTCTTCTCTTTTTCTCTACATGTTCAGTACGATTGTGTACAATATCTGACATGCATAATAAAAAACAGTTAGATTTTGTAAGGCCTAAGGGGTGCATGCAAAAATCAAGACTGATGGTAGCAAACGAGTGGATGGATCCAAAACTAATGATAGCAGGTAGATTATAGCTTCAGTTTAAAAAGATAGACAATGGATCATCTATTGTTTGTTGCCCACCCAACATGAACCACATAGAAGACCCCAGATGAACCAGATAGTAGACAGATACTATTCGTTGCTGGCTCGATATGAGACCCATGGGCAATTCAAAACTCAAGATTGAACGATAAAGTAGCAGGTAATAATAACCGATGTATAACGTAAGCAAACACGAAAGACTGCGACCTCTCTTCCGGAACTGTGTAGTCCTCACGTTCATCTGCTCAGTCGATGATGGTAATGCAGTTGGCGTGGCTGCCGGCAACGGGGAAGATGATCTGAGGTGGCGAAAGGAAGTCTGCAGGGGGATCTCTGCTGCAGTGAACGCTTCTGTCGATGGTGCACCTCAGGTGGGGTGGATGACAGCACGGCAGGAGCAGGACATAACACACAGAGTTTTCTTTGATGCCTATCTGAAAATGAAGTAAATCTGTAAGGGCTCCTTAGAATTGGAGGATTCTATAAACGCAGGGACAGGAAAAACACAGGAATAGGATAGGAATGCATGTGCAAAACAGAGCATTTGGAAACATAGGATTTCAGTCAACCTGGGTGTTTGGCTCACATGAATTGGAAGAACAGAGGAATGGAGAAACAAAGTGATGCGACGAGTGTACAACCTCTTTGGCATAGCCTTGTGGACCTCAGCATCATTGGGTTGGACGTGGAGGATGGTGATGATGCTGGTGTGACTGTCGAAGGCGGGGAAGAAGATCCGAGGCCTCTGGAAACGGCGCCGAGGGTACTGCTCCGTTGTGATGGACGGTTCCGTCGTTGGAGCAGCTCCGCTAAGGTGTACGGCGACGAGGTTGAAGCATGACAAGACAAACAACGTTAATATGAAGTGGGACCCTAATATCATCTGCAATAGATGATGTAAAATACATCACCAAAAAGTGCTAGATGTAAAACGCATCAGCCGCGCCACGGCCGCTCCGACAGATGCTGTAAGTACTATTCACTCTGAACTTAACTGAAGAAAATGAACTTCACAGTCGAAACTGAATTTTACTGTCGAAACTGATTGAACTAGTAACAGAGCATTGCAATAGATGTTTAGGGCGTTCGAGCACTAGTAGCAGAGAAGCAGTGATCTAAATCAGCAGACGCTCGAGCAGGGAACGCACTAGCAGAGAGCAAGTCGTGCAGTAGCACCGCGAGCGAGTGCTAAAGCAGCAACTCCTGTAGCTGCCGGAGGTCGTGCAGCAGCAGCGCAAGCGAGAGCAAGAGCAGAGCAGCAGCATGAACGAAAGCAGGAGCAGTGCAGCAGTGCGACCGACGGCAAGAACAGAGCTGCAGCGCGAGCGAGAGCCGGAGCAGCTGCAGCTAGTGCCGTTGTGGAAGTCGCCGCCGAGGAAGCAACGACATGGGGGAGAGACGCCGTGGATGATGTGGCCGGCGACGGCGCCGTCGACGGAGACACGCCATGTCTGCTTGGTATCGAGCACCGGCAGCCCCGTGAGATCGAATAAAAGATAAAATGCAGTGGTGAGTGCAGAACCTCCTTGGTGGCGCCGAGTTGGCCTCGGCTTCATCGGAGGAATTGGTGAGGGTGCTGCGGTTCTGGTGGGGTAGGTCAAGACAACGCTGTGGGAATTGAGGTGGCGCGATAGACGAGGCGAACATCAGGGCAACTCCTTGGAGGTGGAGGACGGGGCGGCTGATCCGGCAGGACGACGAGATCGACAACGGATCCTCATCCGGTGCAGTGGATGAGGGACGACGAGCTGTTGCGGTGGACGACGTAGTTGGGGAAGAGTCTTCGGCTGGGCGGCGGTCGGGAGGCCGACGGAGGAGCGTGGGGTTTCGCGGGTTTTGGCGGCCTCGGTGTACGAATGGGGGGCGAAGGGGGAGGGGGGAGCCAAGCTTAGGGACGCGCTTGTCTGAAATGTAGGGTAAGTTACCAACGTACCCCCACCGGTTTTAACACCGCGACGTGGAGCTTCATTTCCGGCTGAGGGGTAGAAGGGGGATTTCGCGTGTCTGGGTTGCGGGAGCGATTTCGGATGAGGAGGGAGTTCTCGCGCGCGTCCAAATTTCGGGATAATAAGGCGCGGCGCGGGTTGAAGAAGCGGGAGTTTCAAAGCAGGTGAGACAAAAGATACTCGAGCTTGAAAATTTCGGGATAACAAGGTGCGGATTCCTTGTTCGGCTGAACAAACTTAACGTGTAAAAAACAATTCATACAAGACACAAGAGAGTCATGTCCCCTTTTACTATATTGCTATAGATGCCATTGAAAAAACTACAAGAAAAATGTAAAAAAAATCGGGAGAACAAGATTACCCTGCACAGTACCAAATCGATTCGCACTTCCCTCAACAACAACAAAAAACAAATCAATTCCCACCAAAGAAAGAGTAATGTCCCTTTTTATATGATTACAGATGCCATGATCTCGAATTTCAATTTTTGAATCCACGTTATGTTGAATTCGAATATATCGTTAGGTGACCTTGTGGTTTATAATTGATGTAGTCGTACATTTTGATCTTCCATTATACATGAACATTTTACTCCACCATGTGAACATATATATTGTCGTCTACCATATGGACTAAATTTGAATCAATTTTCCTTATTTGAATATGATTGTTGTCAAGTTATACAATAATTTAAATATTATCTTGATAACAAAAAACATACATATAGCAGTAATCATATTTCACTATGAACTACATGTACCATACGCTCTCCAATTCAAATATTTGTATCCATTTTATGTTGAATTCAAATCATAGTACATTATTGGTCTAGGTAGCGAGATGTTTGGGATAATCTAAACCCTGTTTTCATACGTATAATTTTTGGCTGAATTGGGACAAGTTTTGGTATAAGCCTCTTGCAAAACCGGATATTCTCTCAACAAGCCTCGTGGTTCCGAGAGGGAACGTGTCACCTTTGTGTGCGAAACGATATACGCTGCCTCCCCCCTGATTTTATTTACAGAGGCAACATAGAACTATATGAGTGCCCTGTTAAATTTTGGAATTATTTCGGGTTCATTTGGCCTTTTTATACATTAATTGAGTTTCTGGACTTTTAATGTGCATAATCTAAATATGAATTGCATGCACATGCTCCGGTGCACCAAAGTGGGTTGAAAAATCACATGTGTGTCCTTGGTTGAATTTCTAGGTCCCATGGAAGGAATGAGAATGAAATTCAAACATTTAGGCGTCATGACTCGGCCGAGAACATCGAGAAACTTTGATTTTAAATTCATGTAAATCCAAAACTCGCCTGGAAATCATGAAACTTGGCATGGTGTCATGTCATGGCACTAACATGTTGTGGTAAAAAATTGGGCCGATTTGGAAGCTCGTGGTTCTAAGAGGGAACGTGCCACCTTTGAGTGTGAAACGATATACGCTGCCCCCCTTGAGTTTCTTAACAAAGGCAACATAGAACTACATTAGTGCCCTGTTAAATTTTGGAATTATTCCGGGTTCGTTTGTCTTTTTTTGTACATTAATTGAGTTTCTGGTCATTTAATGTGCATAAGTCAAATTTGAACTACAAGCACATGCTCTTGTGCACCAAAGTTGGTTGAAAAATCACATTTGTGTCCTCGGGTGAATTTCTAGGTCCCATGCAAGAAATGAGAATAAAATTAAAACATCTGGGCATCGTGGCTCGGCCGAGAACATTGAGAAACATGGTTTTAAAATTCTTGTAAATCCAAAACACGTTTGAAAATCATGAAACTTGGCATGGATGTCATGTCATGGTACTACCATGTTGTGGTAAAAAAATTGGCCGAATAGGAACAGATTTTGGTATAAGCTTCTTGCAAACCGAAGCTTCTCTCAAGAAGGCTCGTGGTTCTGAGAGGGAATGTGCCACCTCTGAGTGCAAAACGATATACGTTGTCCCCCTTGAGTTTATTTACAAAGGCAACATAGAACTACATGAGTGCCCTGTTAAATTTTGGAATTATTCCGGCTTCATTTGGCCTTATTTACACATTAATTGAGTTTTTGGTCATTTAATGTGCATAATTCAAATTTGAACTACAAGCACATGCTCCCGTGCACCAAAGTTGGTTGAAAAATCACATTTGTGTCCTCGGGTGAACTTCTACTCCCTCCTTCCATCTATATAGGTCCTAATGCGTTTTTCGAGGCTAACTTTGACCAAACGTTAGAGCAATAATATATGACATGCAACTTACACAAATCATACCTTCAAATTTGTATGTCAAAGGAGCTTCCAATAATATAATTTTCATAGTATACATCTCATGTGCTATTAATCTTGTCAATAGTGAAAGGCTGTCTTGAAAAACACATTAGGCCCTATATAGATGGAAGGAGGGAGTAGAACCCATGCAAAAAATGAGAATCAAATTCAGACATCTGGGCATCGTGGCTCGGTCGAGAACATTGAAAAACTTGGTTTTAAAATCATGAAACTTGGCATGGTGTCATGTCATGGTAGTACCATGCCGTGGTAAAAAAATTGGCCGAATAGGAACAAAATTTGGTATAAGCTTCTTGCAAATCGGAGCTTCTCTCAAGAAGGCTCGTGGTTCTGGGAGGGAACGTGTCACCTTTGTGTGCATAATTCAAATTTGAAATACAAGCACATGTTCCAGTGCACCAAAGTTGGTTGAAGAATCACATGTGTGTCCTCGGGTAAATTTCTAGGTTCCATGCAAGAAATGGGAATGAAATTCAAAATTCTGGGCGTCGTGGCTGGGTTGGAAACATTGAGAAACTTAGTTTTTTTAATTCCTGTAAATCGAAAACACGCATGAAAATAATGAAACTTGGCTTGGTGCCATGACATGGCACCAACATGCTGTGGTAAATTTGCAGTCCGATTTGCGAAGGCGCACACATTAACAATCAACAAAGTCATTTTGGAACAAGTGCTGTCACGTTACAATCGGAAACACAAGTATTATTGAAACCATGGGCGTTCTACTTACTAGTACCATTTACGTGCCGCCACGCGTCCCCATTTTTTATTAGCTAGGAGGCGCCGTGCAGGGTAGCTATTTGAGTACGAGAGGCGTGCGATCAGACCCCTGCGCGTGCTTATCGGGAGGAGAGCCCTTTGACCTCCATCTGCCGTCCACCTCTCTCCCAAGGTCTCCATTAATGGCGCCCGAGCCTCTGTTTAATGGCGTGGCTACGTGTCACTCGACTGGGATTTAAGAGAGAAAAAAGAAAATCTGAAAGCATGGATCTTGATGTAAGATCTGATGGACCTATATAGCATCTACTACGACTTATAGCAAGACTGATGAATATATAAGGACGCGGCAGTCCGCGCAGGCCAGGTGTTCTCCCTTGCACTGCAGAAATCAATCGAACATCACATCAATGAAGAAACCTACACCTTGCTCAATCAGCCGAACGGACGAGGTGTATTCGAACCTCATACACTGGAGGCGTCAAGGGGCGGAGGCACAAGGGGCAGTGGAGCACGGTGAGGTCCATCGAGACCTTAGAGAGCTCCATCGCCGGGTCCTGTTCGGTCTGCATGATCTCGCCCTCCTCGTGCACAACCATCTCTCGACTTGGGCCGGGATATTACAAAGCTTTACCGTCACATATTTTATACTACTTCAAGGTGCATTAAATCAACACATGCAAGTATCTAAAGGAGAGTCATGGCATGCATGCATGCGTTATAATTAATGCATCGGTAAAGGCAAATTATTGAAATATATCGAGTGCAGTGCTTTGATGTGTCGCATCAACTCGTACATCAACGAGAAGTTTGATTATCCTCTCCCTCGCGGACTTAACTGCACCTGCCTTTGGCTGTATGACAGGTTGGCCACACACCTGTCGGGCCCACCTATCATACACGCAAAGGCAGGAGCGTCCCTCCCTCGCCCATGAGCGTGGTGGCTGGCAAGACTAGGAGAAGCTTTCGCTACACGCTCTCCCTCCCGCACGCGGTGGACATGCAGCAGTTCAATCGGTGTCAGATGGCCAGAAGCGTACTGTAGTACTCCTCCAGTGCAGTAGTACTCCATCATTGTTTGACCTCCCGAAGAGGCGAAGAGCCAAGCGCAGCCCGGACGCTCGTGTGGCAGTTTCATGTGTACAGTAGTCTAGGATAGCGTGTACCGTGCCTGTAAGCTTAAAATCGTTGGGGTCGGCTCCATGCTATGTAGCCGTCTCGAAGTTTAAAATAATAATTAAAATAGTCTTCTGGCCCTACCTGACACCCTGGTGATTGTAGTTTTCACGCTCATCTGGTCAAGGTAGGAATATATATTTTAATTTGTTTTTTTTTCAAAAAGGGGGACTCCCCGGCCTCTGCATCAGAACGATGCATACGGCCACATATATTTTAATTTGTGGTGGGTAAATGTTAGAGGTTGCAGCAAATATATTGTACACTGCGGGTCTTTCAGCCAAGTTTAGAGGCAAGCATGTGGGGCCAGTGCTATGATGTGTCGCGTCAACTCGTACAATGAGGAGAAGCTTGATTTTACTACATGCCTTCTCCCTCACCCATGCGCGCGGTTGCTCGCAAATGAGGACAGGCTTTTGCTTAGTAGTACTTCTACAACAAGCTATCCGTCCCGCTCGCGGTGGACGGACATGCAGCAGTGGATTCGACACTATAGAAGCTGTAGTAGTAACATCATTGTTCGTCTTCTCGAAGAGGCGAAGAGCCAAGCGCAAACCGAACGTTGCAGTTGCGAACATTGGAGCACGCATATAGCCAGGCTCTTGCATGAGACAAAATTGCTATGTGAGCCCACTATTATACTAGTACGTACAACTACTTGCTAGTATAGCCCTGTAAACCAGAAAGGAGTATTTGCCCTTCTAGAGATTTCAACAAGTGACTAGACTACACCGAGACGGAGTACATATGGAGCAAAATGAGTGAATATGCACCGTAAATAAATACGTACTAGTTCTATCGTTTTCCTCTCCGAGGTGCACAATATTGAGTATACTGACTAGTCTCTTTTTGACACGCATTTACGTTTTTTTACACAGTACAGACGCAAGCGCTCATATACACGCGCATACACTCACCCCTATGAACGCACACACACACAACACTATCATCTTGAAATTTACGAAGTCACCATAGGCACCTCGTCGTCGACGGGTCCATAAGTGCTTGAATGCCAAGGAGGGAGAGGGTAGCGGTTCCCGAGACGTTGAACGGTCAATGATGCATCCTCAATTACATGCAGAGAGAATTAATTGGAGAAGCAGAATAGAGCCAGCACGATGTGAATGCAACAGAGTTTGGACTCTCATATAATAAAGGCGCCCCACCACTCCAATCCATCTACTCCCAAGTCTCTGCGCAACACTGCTCACTCCAATCCAAGACCAAGTGACCAGAAGCCACAAGCACCTATGGAGGGGATGGACGCGAGCGGCAGTCGGCTGTGCCAAATCATCCAAGGCGCCGGCCTGCGGCCCCGCACCGTGCAGCGTTTCCAGACGGTGCTGGCGACCGCAGGGATCGTAGCCCTCGCCGACGCCGGCTTCGCCTCTCGCATGGACGACATGGTGGTCAACTCCATCCGCAAGTTCACCGCCGTCAAGAAGCGCGCGGACGACCTTGCCGTACTGCTCCAGCCCGCGCGCCCAGGATCCTCATTGCCTGCCACCCTCATCGGCCTCCATGGTGACGAACTCTTTCAAGCCCTGGTGGCCCTGTAGGTGCCGGAGGTCGCGACGAAGAATGTGCACCTCGAGGCCGCGCTCGCCGCGCAGCGCCTCGCCATGCAAGAAACCGTCGACCTGCACATCCACGTCTACGCCTCGATGGTGTAGAATGCCCTGAGGTTGAGCACAGAGATGATCTACATACGTTCAAATACGATCAACCGTGCAACAACAGTTCCAAATCGAGAGGGAAAGGCGAAGAGTCGGTGGACGGTTGCCAGTTTGCCACGGTACACGAAGAGGCGCCCCGACCTACACGTCCTTTCGGAAATTGTACAAAAGGACTCGCCGTCTTCTTACTGCACCTGCCTTTGGGTGTATGACACGTGGGTCCAACGGGTGGCTGGCCAACCTGTCATACAGCCAAAGGCAGGTGCAGTAGAGGGGCGAGGAGTAGATGGCCAACACACACGTGAATTCAACGCAGTCTGCACATCTCATATAAAGGCTCCCGCCAGTCCAATCTACGAAATCCTATGCACCTACGCACCTAAGGGCAAGAGTGATCACTCCAATCGCAAGATCAGTTGACTAGAAGCTAGACCCATGGAGGTGATGAGTGCGAGCATCAGCCGGCTGTGCCAGATGGTCCACGACGCCGGCCTGCATCCTGGCACCGAGGAATGTCTCCAGGTAGTGCTTGAGGTCGCCAGGGCGAGGGGCCGCTTGGACGACAGCTTCGTCTCCTTGTTCGACGAGGTCCTCGTCGGCTTCCTCGACAAGTTCTCCGTCATCAAGAAGCTCGCGGATGACCTTGACGTACGCCTCCAGCCCACACGCCCAGGCTCTGCGATGCCTGCCACCCTCAAGAGCCTCTATGGTGACAACCTCTTCGATGCACTGGTGGCCCTGCGACTGCCCGCCGTCGCGCCGGAGAATGTCCACCTCGAGGTCGCGCTCGCCGCGCAGCGCCTGGCGCAGCAAGACACCATCGACATAATCACCCACGTCTACGCGCAAATCGTCCACAAGGACTACTACATGAAAGAGGAGGACGATAGGATGCTGGCCTTCTTGGACCGCAGGGCAACCTTGGACGGCATTGTTTAGAAGCACGTTGAGCTTGCCGCCAACGCCGCTGCTCCTCACACGTCGGTTGGTGACCCGGTGCACTAGGGCGTGAGGATGTCGTTGATGGATCCGTATGTATCTTTATCTTTCCGTCAAATCCATGTAGTAGTATATGGTACTACTAGTAATTATCTTACCTTTCGCATCAACTTCATAATTTTCCTACATACTCCATGCATGAACCGTGCTAGAACCAAACTTCTCATTACTCTAGGGAAAATCGTTATTTCTATCTACCGGTCACCCCATGGAGCATAACCAAATTTTACAAGTTACAAGTTCAAAAGGAAAAGCCTGCCGTGTTCGCGTCGCACCCCCACACGGTTTGTCCGGCACGCCGCTCAAGGGGGAATGCGTGCTGTGTTGCATTTTCACTTACAAGTGGGACCGCAGTTGAGCAAACCGACTATCGGCAAACCCCCACCCCGCCCACCGCGCGATGGCTGAGAAAATAGGAGGGAGAAGAGATGGCTGTAGCTAGCACGGACTCCAAGAAAATTGGTGTCGAATGGGACTCGTGTGGGTGGCATGTGCCGTACTGCTAGACATGAATGCTAGGTATGGCCCATGCCACCCCACTATATCGAGGTACTGGTTACTCCACTATATCGAGTATGTAGAACAAATTTCCTGGAGTCCGTGCTCGGCCCTCCTCTATCTCTCTTCTCAGCCAGCCAGCAGACACGCGGAGCCCATCGTCTGTTTGCTCATATGCGGTCCCACATGTCAGTGAAAACGCAAGAGGACCCACTGAACCTGCACATCTTTCACCTCAACGTGCTGGTGATGAAACACAAATCCAATAAAGATCTTCGGTGGCCGCTTTTGGAGTTACTCAAGAGTAGTAAGATTCTATTTACAGTTTAACCCAAGATGCACATCACGTGGCTTCACCTACCACTCTATTTTCTTGCATGGCATGACCTAGATGCTGGATGTCCCACGTGTCAGCAAAAGGAGGAAGAACTCGACCAAATCTTCGCTTGTGCTCTTGGATTAGACTAGTTGTGCTAACTTAAAATTTTATTGTGTAGAATGGATGCTAGTTTTGGTATTGGGAAGAAGAGTACAATGATATATTGATAGAGCACAATTTAGTAGATGTTCTAGCACTTTTAGCTAGCATAGAGGCTAGAGATGAGACTAGTGCACTTGTTGATAGAATAGAGGCTAGACACGTCTACTTCTTTACACTCGAAGAAGAAAGAAGCACGCAAGATCGAGCCTCCGCAGATCAACAATGAATGCATCGAGAAGGCACTAATCCAACTTACAGGAGCAGTTATGGAAGTTGGATATCTTCTAAAATGTATTCTTGTGGTTCTTGTTTTCTTTGGTCTTGCTTTTCTAGTCAAAATTTTGGTGATGTATTTCCATGTACCAAAAAATCAATGATGAAAAAAGATATGTGAATAGTGCACATACTCAATGACAGAGCACGTGATGGTAGCCATGGACATGGTCGGCCCTTTTTGAAGAGAGTACTAATAAATAACTTTGATGTGTCCCGTCAACTCGCAGAACGACGACAAGCTTGCTTACTACGCCTTCTCCCTCGCCAACGCGTGCGCGGTGGCTTGCAGCACAAGGAGAAACTTTTGCTTACAAGCGGTGGACGTGCAGTAGTTCATTTGGTGTCAGATTGCCAGAAGTACTACTGTAGTACCATCATTATTGTTCGACTTCCAGAAGAGGAGAAGAGCCAAGCGCAAGGTCACCTACTAACCTAGTACAGTACTACTATAGCCAAAGCTGGTCCACCTTTTTAGAGCATGGTTAATAAATATAGGCGGCTCTAGCAGCGGCACATCATTTAGAGCAAGTACTCTCTTCGTAGGAACAAAGGAAGTGAAACAAAAGTTGGAGTGGATGCTAGATTGCCAATTAAAAGATGATTACATAGGAAAAAAATCCTATAGCATTCTATCCTGAATCAAACGACCAATGTAGGAAAATTATGAGGGGGGTCTCTCCAACAGTGTTCCTGGGCTCGCACCTAACATCACGGTGGTCGAACTTGGAGTCATTCATCTGGTACACGTGGCATCTCAGATCTGGACACAAGGTGACGCGACCTCTGACTTCCTCCGCCATTTGAAGCGGCGCGCGGTGGAGGGCTAGCATACTCCAATATTAGGTTGGCTCTATGTGACGTGGCAACTTCATATACTAACCGGATGCTGGCTATACTACTACGGTACTCACACTCCAAGAAGTGACTCGAAAACCATTCATAAATGGAGTCTATGAAATGCATTCGCAACTGAAATGTACCATTCATTAAATACAACAAGTCATCAACACACAACAACAACGAGGATACATGTTGGATTATAGATTATTTCCAACAAAACATTCTAGCAAATACTAAAGTTTTCATCACACAACAAATAACAAGCAATGAAATGAACTTCAACTCAACCAATCCTCGGCGTTGGAAACGCTTGCTTTGAACCATAGGTGCTCTGGGAAGGGCCAGCTATTGTCAATATCGAGAGCAACGCAGGACTGATCATCCAGGCTGAAGCGGCATATATCAGGACCAGGGTAGGGAACCACCGAAATGTCCGAGGTATAGATACAGTTGCTTCTCATAAATGGTAGTAACGTTGTGTCAACAGCAGCTGGATCGCCTTTCACCATCATTGGATAGTTTGGTCCAACAAAGAGCGAGTTTGTTCCAAGACTATCAATACCGAACCAGGGAGAAGGTGTTTGCGCTAGCACACTAGTATCCGTCCTGAATACCATGCAACGGGTGTTGGAATAGGTCAGGAGAGGGAGACCATGGGAGACAACACCTGCTTCCTCAGTAGTAACAGTCTGAGTGCACTGTATACAGACAAGAAGAGGTGATCCATCGGAATTAGTTGCCAGGCGCCACTGAGTATATAAGTTCTGCTCCTCCTCATGCTCGTGATCATCACCATCGTCATCTCCCCCTTGCTTATAAATTTTTTCAAGTATAGGTGGTGGAATGTTCATAGGACCTTGGAAACACAAGAAGAAGGTTAATTAGTAAAGGGAAACTTGCTAACCCGCATGCATGTGGATGAAACAATTATAATTACGGTGGAAGACAAACGTACCGAAACTACGAGGATCCCATGCAAAAACAGTGCCACGAGTGGTGGCAGCAAACACAAGATCCTCCTATTCAATTGCATCACATTACACATCCGTGTATAGAAACTGATTTTTGAGCAATATCCATCCAGTCGAACCACGAAGGACGGCAACAAGCTTGTCGAAGATAGCAACACCTTGATAGTTCTTGTAATTCCAAGAGCGGTTGGGAACTCGAAAAATTGCTATCTTCAGTAGACGACAGTCACCATGATCGTATTTGAACGTACGTAGATCATCTGTGTGCTCAACCTCAGGGCACTCGGAGATTTTTGGAAGTGGAATCCGCTGACGAGTGTACACATTCACAAGTTCCCACTCGCAATTGTACCCAATATAAACAACCCAATCTCCATTTGTGCCAGCCTAGGACTTACCCTTAAGCGATGGCATCTTGACATCACACGTATCATTATCAAGCGGCATCAACTTGCACAAGGCGAGGCCTCCGTCGTCCGCGCCCATGCGAACAGGCTTATAGCGAAGAAGATAAGGGAGATCAAACCGCTCCTGGACCCTTGGGTTCCTTGTAATGATGTTATTAGTTGAGTCGAGAATGGGCTTGAACGAACCTGCCATGCTAGCCGAGGTGATGACGTCACACCGATCAATGAGTTCCCCCACCACGTCATCTTTCAGATTGGGGCAAGAATAACGGGGTCGTTTCTGGCTTGTTCCCTCCATGGAGAAGACGATCGAACAATGGCAGAAGGAAGGGTGAAGGCAAATGGAGGAGGGAGGAAGAGCGTGCGACAGCAGTTCCAAATCGAGAGGGAAAGGCAAAGAGTCGGTGACGGTTGCTAGTTTGCCACGGTACACGAAGAGGCGCCCCGGCCTACACGTCCTTTCGAAAATTGTACAAAAGGACTCGCCATCGTCTCACTGACATGTTGGAATGGGACCACATATCAATGAAACATCGTGTGTAATTTCTCGTGCAAAATGCAATCTGGCCGCGTTGGCCCGAGGTGCCGCATTATTTCTCGACTTTATTTTTTAATGGCGTGCCGTTCAGTTTTGAAGCACGACTAACTGGTATTGTTTGTAGAGAAAATATAAACTACTCTACCACTACTCCACCTCTAGTACTAGTAGTATAAAAAAGATATATAGGCTGGAGCTTCAGAGCTTTCTTGCTAAGGGCTGCCCACTTGCTTCTCACACTATCACCCTCTCTCCAGATCTAAAAAAGACGGCCTCTCTCTCCCTCCTCACCGGTGGTCACAGATCCGCCGGGGAAGAAAAGGACATGCAGTGTTGACGCACTCGTCTTCGGCGAGCGAGGTCACGCACTGACGACAAGGCCGTCCTCTCAGACCTAGCGCCCGCGCGGGATGGCCTCCGTCCCCAAGCTCGCTGTCGTAGTGCGTGTGGAGGACGATGACCACGAGCGAAGCCACTTCCCGCCGACCCTCAGGTATGCTACCTCTTTTTGAACCATACCTTTGTTCTATTGCCGCATATGCCATGTCGCTGCATGTGGATCTTTTTCCACTCCACCATCTTCCCAATTTGCTATCCTCTACTCTGCTGGTCACGCAGACGAAAACCTTAATTTCACTATTAAAGGAAACCCTACTTCATGCAGACTAATCCATGTCTGGGTTGAATAAGGAAAGGAAGGGAGACTGTACTGTCCAAGAGAGTAGGCATCGAACCCGCATCTAGGTTGAGAAGGGGAAAATCAGTAGCTAAGGAACGAGTCTCTTGTCTCTTGGTTGAAGAAGGGTAGAAAGGCATGACAACGCAATAGAGAATGACCAGGTCGATCGGTTTGTTGTCCTCACATAGGAAAAAGGTGGCTAAACATAACAAAAATGGGACGTAATCCACATATGCTGCCTGGATATTTGTTGCTCTGGGCAACCATACCTCCCTCACCACTCTATGCGTCCGTGGAGGTACATCGTACTAGTGCGCCCACTGTCTGAATGGGCCTCCCATGCTCTTAGTCTAACTTTTTTGCTGTTAGTATAACGCCAGCAGTCAAGTCAAGCAATGCTACTGCTAAAGTGATGCCACATTTAACTAATGCCGCACTCAGTCTAATGCCACCGATAAATTTAAGCAATGCCATTTAATGTCACTAGATTATTTCAGGGTTAGCTGTTGATTGTGGATGTATTAAAGATTTTTCAACTAAGGCATTCTAATGATGTTGCACAGCCAGTATACCAACGATGAAACTTGTTACTACCTTCAGATTTTTGCACTGTTAATGCTTATAGATTACATACCTCACTTTCATGAGATAAGTTAATTTTTTTGTACATTGTCACCAAAATGCCAAGGCGCTGATGTCATTTTATTTTGGTTAAACTGCACAAAAAAATTATGAAGACAAGAGGAAAGGTTAAGAGTGAGCACCTCCTCCTCCGGCTGTTCTCTTGATTCGTTCGATCAAGTTTTTATGTTTGGTCGATTATCAAGATTGGGATAGCAATTTTTAAGGTCCCCCCGAGTTCGAAATGATATTTACCTTGGAGGTACATGGTTTGCAATTTTTTATACTGTCATTAGTTAATAATGCTAGTTACCTTCAGACTTTTGTATTTGGTTTAATGCTCATGCACAACTAGTATACCAATGCTGAAACGTGTTACCTTTACATTTTGTATTGTTAATTCTTATAGAAATCTTCCAGTGCCAGAGTTTATTGAAATCAGTTCAGTAAAACCATTGTACTGTACCCTATAATAAAATAACTACTCTACTATTGCGCTAGCCACTGGATTAGTGTATATTTGTAGTATTCGAAATTTCGAATGGTGTTGCATTAGCGCATGGACATAAATAAAGGGTGGCAAGCTTTCCCAGATATGTGCTCAAGAAAACTACTACCTGTTTTTCTAAATACTAGTAGACGTTTGGGTACTTTAAACTGAACCGCAAAAACCTCTTATATTAAGGAACAGAGGGTGTAAAGTTCACTCAAATTATCCCGGTAAAGCTAGTCACACCTTTGTTAAAATTAATGTTCATTATGTTATCGGAGGAGGTCTGTAAGTTTGTCTCTAATGCCTGTCGACTACATACCTGACATCATGATGTAATTTTAAGTCATTTCCTTTTGTACAGTGTCGCTAAATTGTCATGGCGGTGATGGCATTTTATTTTAGTTGAACTGCACAAAATATGCTTAAAAGAAGAGGAAAGGTCAGGAATCGATCATTCTTTCAGAAAGAACTATATATGCCTTTCTGACATCAGCCTCTGTTGCCTTATTTATTCCTTCAAAAAGGTGGGTAGAAACAGTCTTGCTACCTTTTCCCATTAAGAAATTGGAATGCTTATATTTGTGAGTCTATGCTTCAACTAGTGCCACTTTTATAGTAATCACACTTTCAATATCTATGCAAATAGGGATGCTCGAGTTTAGTGGAACTGCACAAAAAGTCCAACTGGTTCAACATTAGGAGCATGTTTTCTCCCAAACCTTTATATCCAATTGGTGGCACTATGAGTTGTTCATTAAGAAGGTACATGGTTTGATACTATCTTGCTACTCTTTTTGTACTGTCATTAGATAGTAATACTAGTGGTTTGCATGTGAATTTATTGGCAGGGTGGACCTACATTGGAGGTGCAGGACATGATTCAATGACTGGATGCTCAATTTCGGTTGTATCGATTTCACCTCTTCCATCACTGCGAACATGGATATCCTTGGTCTGATGAAGAATAGGCGCTATATTTCTGCTCTGAACAAGCAAATCAATTCAGTATGAAATTGTCCAGGGCAAAACATGACTGTATCAAATTGTCCAGTGCAAAACATGACAGATCTAAGCGGAAGAGACATGTTTAAACCGAAAATACAAGGTGGGGTCTATGTTTACTAGCTGCTTGATATTTGTGCAGACAGAGATGTCTGCCATTGCTATTTAGCAAACACACAAAGTGACCGCAATTTTGGTTGAACTGCACAAGAGAATAGTATAGTCACTGCATGCAGTGCCATTTGAAAATAGACACAGAAAGATTGGATAGTCACTTCATGGACTGCAGAAAAGTAGTACTGTACTATTTATTGGCCAACACTAGGTGCTTCATTGCTTTGGTCTGATTATACAATGGGCATCATTTTGCCTAAGTTAAAGTTTGTATTCCGAAAATAGTCTCGCCGTGTGATCAAGAGAAGACCAAATCATATTGCAGTGGATGTTCCTCCATCATGTGTGGTTCATTCCCATGGTTCCAGCTGTTGGTGAAACCACTTACGCTTGCAAGAGGAATTGTAGACTTCACAAACAAATTTTTCATTCAGTCTGTACTGAATGTTGGCCAATAGAAGCATCCATGTTAGTAGGAAGAACATATGTTTTTTCTAGATCTTTGCTTTTGGAGCTACATATTTGTATATGATCTATGAATCATTGAGATGCATTAACATGTTGATCTTATGTATGGGAATCGTACTAGTTGGTTTTAGTTGTGGCTGATCTTTGCTTTTGGAGCTACATATTTGTATATGATCTGTGAATCATTGAGATGCATCAACAGTTCCTTAGATCTGTTCGCTTAGTGTTTACAAGTTACCGATCGATCACTAGCTAGCCTACTAATGCGCTCCTGGCTGTTTTAGTTGTGACGCAAGATCCGAAGTGGCAGTTTTTTGAATAGAAATGCCTACCTCTGAAGAAACTGACAAGCTGCTCTGAAGAAAATGCCATGCGAATCTGAAGAAACTGCTAGCAAAAACGTTCGCAAATGCCTTATCTCCCAGCTAAAGTTCATCAATTAATGCCCTCGGCTGCGACTCGTTGCATGCTGCTCCGCGTACTGGCTGCGAGCGATTTTGAGTGCCCGCATGCAGCCGGCCGTAATTAAGGCAGCTAACTGATGCGAAAAGATGCGCTTTAATTGTTGCGGGCCTTTTAAATCCGTGGAATCATTATTGACAAGGAGGGAGATGATTCGAGTGCACTCGTTTGACCGTAAGGCCGGCGTGCGACCCAGCACGGACGGGACGGGACGGCACAGTCAGAATTTCAGTTTCTCTAGTTTTCCACGGCAAGCTGGCGCGCTAAGCCATGCCTGCTTCATTATGCATTGAATTCCGATGACCGTCGCGCTACCTTCCTCTTATAAGTACTGTTTCTCGGCCTTCTATGGTGGCAGCGTGACCCAACTCGCCCTATCCTCATAAGCACCCACCGGCCCAACGTTGCTCACCACTTATCCTCGCTCTCGCCACGTCCGCCATGCCCCCGCCCGTCCGCGATAGGTGTGGCGGGAGGCGGTCACCGCCGGAACTAGTGTTCGCCTTTTCACCGGAAGGCAGACGGAGGGAGGAGGCATTCTATCGGTCTTTAGATGGCAATGCGGAGATCGAGGACTTGTTGGAGCGCGACCGCCTGGCGGAGGAGCAGGAGTTGTTGGAGCGCGACCGCTTGGCGGATGAGCAGCGTACCGCCGATTTGCGCCGCCAGCGGGACATGGAGCAGCAGCGCACCGACGCTCTGAGTCGCGAGCAGAGCGCCCGCACCTGGGCCGACTACATGGAGGCCGGCGCCCGGCAAATAGCCCTGGAGGCTGTCGGGCAGGCACGCGTTCGCGACGCCGATTTTTACTACCAGCTCGTCAAGTGGGTTTCCCGCTTAGAAGCCGAAGCTTCGGTGGACCACGCCGGCATGGAAAGGGCCAACACGCGCGAGCAACGCGCCCTATCACACCTCTGGCAAGTCCGAGGTGAGGCGGAGGACGCCGGTGCCGGCGTTTAGCGTGTACCGCAGATGGCGGCCGGCATCGTCTAGTTAGCTAAGAGTAAGTTAGTACTTGTACGCTACTAGAGTATTAGTGGAAGTAGATAGTTAACTTGGCTATGATGGTTGTCAACGTGGAAGTTTAGTACTCTATATGTGGATCAGACCTGTTACTTTGCTCTGAATGTTGAACTTTCCGTTTGAACATATGGAATGGGCTGTTATTTTTTTAAATGGGTTGTATTTGTCCTCCACGGGTTTAGAGGCTGACTTGTGGGCCTACCAAGTTGACGCGTACACAACCAGGAGATGATTGTATGTGGAGAGGATGACAGCAGGGACCCGCCAAGGTCATGGCAGTACGCAAGCAAAGTGCCTCCTTATTTCAATCCAATAAAAAAATGGCTCCTCGTAATGGATTTCTGACATCTGGGTCCCATGCCATTGTCAACGTAGTCAATAAACGAGAGAGTTGCACAACGAGCGGCTGACATCAGGGACCCAGCAGCTCGCCCAGTTATTTTTGTTTTGGGTTAATTTGATAAATGCCACTCCAAATCTGGTGTTTCTAAGAAATGCCATTGCAATTTCCAAACTTTGAAAAATGCCATTTCATGCCATCCCAGTGGCATTTTTCGAAGTCTGGAGTGGCGTTTTTCAAAGTTTGCAAATTGCAGTGGCGTTTTCCAAAGTTTGCAAAAATTGCAGTGGCATTTTTCAAAGTTTGGAAATTGCAGTGGCATTTTTATGACTCGCCATATTTGTTGTGGCATTTATCTAATTTGTTTTTAGACGGAAGCAGGGTGTCAACTGGGCTGTGCGGGGCACTCTGGCATGTTTGACAGCCTTCTCTTTTATGTTTACCACAGACCAGCCCAGTAGTTTTTTTTCTTTCTGAAAATGGCTAGCCCAGTTTTTTCGTGATTTGCCAAGTAAGTCGCTTGGTCAGGCCTATTGGGCTGCAAATCTTTCAAGACGAGGAGAGCTTCATTTGGCTGGACGAGAAAATGGCCTATCAGTAATGAGAAATGGGCTGTACATTTTTAAAACACATCAAACCGGCAATTACTTTCAAATTTCTTTTTTTTCATTTCAAGATTTTAAATTGCATTAATTTTTATGCGTGGACAATTTGTTGGATTTTATATTGATATACATTTATTTTTAAAATCAGTTTGAATGTGACTCGAAATTTTGGGATTAAAAATAGTTCGGACCGCACCGAAATATGCAACATTTCGTATAATTTTTTAACCGTGGCCACAATATGGGCTGTAATGCTAACAAAAACAATATGGGCTCCAAAAAAAACCTTCAGAATTAGCAAGTGGGCTGTAAATTATTAGAAATAATGGCAGATGGGTTGTATGCTATTTTCCACAGATTTGAGGCTTTCCTAAAAAAAAGGTTGACGCACAAGCAGTGACTGTTGGATGTCCATCCAATGGCCGTCGTGCTTCTTCAATCTCTGCTCTTCCTGCTCCAGCCGCTCAAACAAGCGCCGACGGGACTGCCTGCTCCCTCCTCCCCGCGGCCGGCTGTGCTGCCGCGCAGGCTTCACCGCCCCACCGCACTCCCATCGCTGGCCTAGCCATCCCTCTACTCACCCACACCTGTTGTTATTCTCCGGCGACGGCAGATGAACCAGTAAACCCTCGTATAGTCGTACTCCCCTCTGCGCGGGAAACAACTGCCGAGTCTTCCCTGCCTCCGTGTCGTTCCCTTCCTAGGCCTCGCCATCGTCCACCGCCCTGGTGCTCCCGGCGCGGCCTGGTCAACGTGGTCAACGACCGACATGCATCTGAAGTGGACTATACGTGGAGAGGCTGACAGCTGGGTCCACGGCCGCACGCAAGGAAATGCCTCCTTATTACGCGCAAAATAATGATTCCTCCACCTGACATCTGGGACCCACCGAAAGGGCCTCTGTATTTCGCGAAAAAAAACGTTACCGCCGCTGATAGCTCGGACCCACTAGCTATATCTTTGCACGCAAGGAAGTGCGTCCTTATTACGCACAAAAAAAATGAATACTCCCCCTGCTAGCTGGGACCCAGTATAGTGGCAGGCTGACTTGTGGGCCTACTAAGTTGACGGGGACGGAGGGCTTTGTCAACTTAGTCAATATGCACGATTCTAGCTCCAGTGACCATATGATGTCCATCCAACGGCCGTAGTGCTTCTTCAACCTCTGGTCTCGTTGCTCCAGCCGCCCAAAGCAGCGCCAGTCGTGCCGCATGCTCCTGCCTCCCGTGGCTGGCTGTGCTGCCGTGGAGAACTCACCGCCCCCTACTATTCCCACCGCTGGCCAGGCCCTGTGGCGACGGCAGCCTCACACCGCAGCCAAACCAGTGAACCCTCGTACTCCTCTCCGCGCGGGCTTCCACTGTCGCGTCTTCCCCGGCTCCGCGTCATCCCCTTCCTAGGCCTCGCCGTCGTCCACCGCCCTGGTGCTCTCGGCGCGGCGTGGTCAACGTGGTCAAGGAATGGCTTCCATCGGACGTGGACTGTACATGGAGAGGCTGACAGCTGGGTCCATAGCCGCAACAAGGAAGTGCCTCCTTATTACGCGCAAAATAATTATTCCTCCACTTGACAGCGGGGACCCACCAGACGAGCCACCGTATTTCGCAAAAAAAACATTTCCCCTGACTGCGAGGACCCACCAGCTACATCTTCGCACGCAAGGAAGTGCATCCGGGCAAAAAAAAATGATTCGCCCTCTTGACTGCTGGGACCCACCAGCTATATCTTCGCAGGCAAGGAAGTGCCTGACAGTCGGGACCCACCTGGTCGAAGCATACGTAGCATTGTCATTCTGGTCGCGAACGTGTATGTACATACTGGTCGATGTAGAGGCGCGCACGTGTCGTAGTAGAGGCGCGCACGTAGCATGTACACGTACGTACAACGGCCAGTGTGCAAGAAAGAAAATACGGCCACGTACGTACATACAGGCAGGGTCTCGAACGCCTACTCGCGCATATGTACGGCCAAGGCTCGTGTACATGGCTGGGTCGGAACGGAGAAACATCGTCGTCGTCGTGTTCATGGGGAGCCAACCGGCTGGGTCGGAACGGAATGCGTCGTCGTGTTCATCGGGAGGGCTTGGACGGAACAGCCGATGGAAACGAGGCCTGGCGTACCGCAGAACGGAGGAAATGACCTTGTGTTCGACTGGCCACGTTTGGAACGTGATCCTTTTCATCGGGAGGGGTCTGGCGTACCGCAAAACGGAGGAAACGGACCTCCTACGGTCGAAACGGGGGTCCTGTTGATCGGGAGGGGTGTGGCGTACCGCAAAACGGAGGAAACAGACTTGTGTTGGAGCGCTACGGTCGAAACGGGGGTCCTGTTCATCGGGAGGGGTGTGGCGTACCGCAAAACGGGACTCCACGGGACACTGTTCATCTCCACCGTCGACCCCTCCCGCCTCCACGGGCTAATGTTCATCCACCGTCGACCCCCTCCCGCCTCCACGGGCTACTGTTCATCCACCGTCGACCCCCTCCCGCCTCCACGGGCTCACTGTTCATCCAACCCCCCCGCAACGCTCACTGTTCATCCAATCGATCGGCTTCAGTTAGCAGCAGTAGCGAAGGAATCGCTCGATCGGGTTCAGTTAACAGCCATCGATCGATCGCTCGGGTTCAGTAACGCGTAGCCTGCAGTGCAATCGCTCGGGTTCAGTTAGAGCCCAACGCCTCGCTCGGGTTCAGTTAGAGCCAACGCCTCGCACACACGCGCGTACGTGTATGAGAGAAACGCGCATCGCTCGGCCCCCGACCTCCCACCGTAACCGGGAACTCCCCGAAATTTTCCTCCCCCTCCCTTCTACCATGGTTTTTTCCGTCATGGACGGCCCAAAGAATGTCATGCAGCTGCGTCTCTGGCCCGCCCAGGATGAAAAGCCCCTTTTCTGTCATTATTTTTTTGTCATAGAAGTAGGAGCCCACCACATCTATGATGATACCGGGTTTTGTCACAATTATCGTGATAGAAGTGTCATATGTATGACAGAAAAAAAATTCATTCGGCCCAAAATGTCACGGATGTGTCTTTTTTTTGTAGTGGGTTACGATGTTCGGACACACCATTACGCTGTGGTGTTCAAGGTGGCGTGAGTTGCGAAACTAGTCTGCATTGTTTCAAATGAAGAGAAAACTCGTAACTCAAATATTCTCCTCCATGACCAGATCGCAGAAACTTTATTTTCTTGTTCCGATTATTTTCCACTTCACTCTGAAACTCTTTGAACTTTTCAAATGTTTCAGACTTATGTTTAACTTTTCAAATGTTTCAGACTTATGTTTCATCAGGAAGATATACCCATATCTGCTCAAATCATTTGTGAAGGTCAGAAAATAACGATACCCGCCGCGAGCATCAAAATTCATCGGACCACATACATCAGTATGTATGATTTCCAATAAATCTGTTGCTCGCTCCATTCTTCTGGAGAACGGAGTTTTAGTCATCTTACCCATGATGCATGGTTCGCAAGTACCAAGTGATTCATAATCAAGTGATTCTAAAAGTCCATCAGAATGGAGTTTCTTCATGCGCTTTACACCAATATGAACCAAACGGCAGTGCCACAAAAAAGTTGCACTATCATTATCAACTCTGCATCTTTTGATTTCAATATTATGAATATGTGTGTCACTACTATCGAGATTCGACAAAAATAGACCACTTTTTAAGGGTGCATGACCATAAAAGATATTACTCATATAAATAGAACAACCATTATTCTCGGATTTAAATGAATAACCGTCTCGCATCAAACAAGATCCAGATATAATGTTCATGCTTAACGCTGGCACCAAATAACAATTATTCAGGTCTAAAACTAACCCCGAAGGTAGATGTAGAGGTAGCGTGCCGACGGTGATCACATCGACTTTGGAACCATTTCCCACGCGCATCGTCACCTCGTCCTTAGCCAATCTTCGCTTAATCCGTAGTCCCTGTTTCGAGTTGCAAATATTAGCAACAGAACCAATATCAAATACCCAGGTACTGCTGCGAGTATTAGTAAGGTACACTCAATAACATGTATATCACATATACCTTTGTTCACCTTGCCATCCTTCTTATCCGCCAAATACTTGGGGCAGTTCCACTTCCAGTGACCAGTCCCTTTGTAGTAGAAGCACTCAATCTCAGGCTTAGGTCCAGACTTGGGCTTCTTCACTTCAACAGCAACTTGCTTGCCGTTCTTCTTGAAGTTCCCCTTCTTCCCTTTACCCTTTTTCTTGAAACTGGTGGTCTTGTTGACCATCAACACTTGATGCTCCTTCTTCATTTCTACCTCTGCAGCCTTTAACATTGCAAAGAGCTCGGGAATCGTCTTATCCATCCCTTGCATGTTATAGTTCATCACGAAGCTTTTGTACCTTGGTGGCAGTGATTGAAGAACTATGTCAATGACATTATCAACCGGAAGATTAACTCCCAGCTGAGTCAAGTGATTATGATACCCAGACATTTTGAGTATATGCTCACTGACAGAACTATTCTCCTCCATTTTGCAGCTATAGAACTTATTGGAGACTTCATATCTCTCAATCCTGGCATTTGCTTGAAATATTAACTTCAACTCCTGGAACATCTCATATGATCCATGACGTTCAAAACGTCGTTGAAGTCCCGGTTCTAAGCCGTAAAGCATGGCACACTGAACTATCGAGTAGTCATCAGCTTTGCTCTGCCAGGCGTTCACAACGTCCGGCGTTGCTCCTGCAGTGGGTCTTGCACCTA
Organism: Aegilops tauschii subsp. strangulata; assembly: GCF_002575655.3. Taxonomy (NCBI): domain Eukaryota; kingdom Viridiplantae; phylum Streptophyta; class Magnoliopsida; order Poales; family Poaceae; genus Aegilops; species Aegilops tauschii. Next base: position 551,539,140 of record NC_053041.3, on the reverse strand, counting down.
GCAGTGCTTCCAGGACGTAATTTTTCTGTGCAACAATGAGGATAATCCTCAAGTTACGAACCCAGTCCATGTAGTTTCTACCATCATCTTTCAACTTAGCTTTCTCTAGGAACGCATTAAAATTCAAAGGAACAGTAGCACGAGCCATTGATCTAAAACAACATAGACATGCAAAATACTATCAGGTACTAAGTTCATGATAAATTAAAGTTCAATTAATCATATTACTTAAGAACTCCCACTTAGATAGACATCCCTCTAATCATCTAAGTGATCACGTGATCCAAATCAACTAAACCATGTCCGATCATCACGTGAGATGGAGTAGTTTTCAATGGTGAACATCACTATGTTGATCATATCTACTATATGATTCATGCTCGACCTTTCGGTCTTAGTGTTCCGAGGCCATATCTGCATATGCTAGGCTCTTCAAGTTTAACCCGAGTATTCTGCGTATGCAAAACTGGCTTGCAGCCGTTGTATGTGAACGTAGAGCTTATCACACCCGAGCATCACGTGGTGTCTCGGCATGACGAACTTTCGCAACGGTGCATACTCAGGGAGAACACTTGTACCTTGAAATTTAGTGAGAGATCATCTTATAATGCTACTGCCGAGCTAAGCAAAATAAGATGCATAAAGGATAAACATTACATGCAATCAATATAAGTGATATGATATGGCCATCATCATCTTGTGCCTTCGATCTCCATCTCCAAAGCACCGTCATGATCACCATCGTCACCGGCTTGACACCTTGATCTCCATCGAAGCATCGTTGTCATCTCGCCAACTATTGCTATCACGACTATCGCTACCGCTTAGTGATAAAGTAAAGCAATTACATGGCGATTGCATTTCATACAATAAAGCGACAACCATATGGCTCCTGCCAGTTGCCGATAACTGTGTTACAAAACATGATAATCTCATACAATAAAATTTAGCATCATGTCTTGACCATATCACATCACAACATGCCCTGCAAAAACAAGTTAGACGTCCTCTACTTTGTTGTTGCAAGTTTTACGTGGTTGCTATGGGCTGAGCAAGAACCGTTCTTACCTACGCATCAAAACCACAACGATCTTTCGTCAAGTGTGTTGTTTTAACCTTCAACAAGGACCGGGCGTAGTCACACTCGATTCAACTCTAGTTGGAGAAACTGACACCCGCCAGCCACCTGTGTGCAAAGCATGTCGGCAGAACCAGTCTTGCGTAAGCGTACGCGTAATGTCAGTCCGGGCCGCTTCATCCAATATTACCGCCGAATCAAAGTATGACATGCTGGTAAGCAGTATGACTATTATCGCCCACAACTCTTTGTGTTCTACTCATGCATATAACATCTACGCATAGACCTGGCTCAGATGCCACTGTTGGGGAACGCAGTAATTTCAAAAAACATCCTACGCACACGCAAGATCCATCTAGGTGATGCATAGCAACTAGAGGGGAGAGTGTTGTCCACGTACCCTCGTAGACCAAAAGCGGAAGTGTTATGACAACACGGTTGATGTAGTCGTACATCTTCATGATCCGACCGATCCTAGTACCGAAAGTACGGCACCTCTGCGATCTGCACACGTTCAGCTCGGTGACGTCCCACGAACTCTAGATCCAGCTGAGTGTCAAGGGAGAGCTTCGTCAGCACGACAACGTGATGACGGTGATGATGAAGTTATAGACGCAGGGCGTCGCCTAAGCACTACAATGATATGACCGAGGTGGAAATCTGTGGAGGGGGGCACCGCACACGGCTAAGACAACTGTCAACTTGTGTGTTCTAGGGTGCCCCATGCCCCCATATATAAAGGAGCAAGGGGGAGGCCGGCCGGCCCTATAGGCGCGCCAAGGAGGGGAGGAATCCTCCTCCTAGTAGGAGTAGGATTCCTCCTTTCCTAGTCCTACTAGGAGGGGGACGGAAAGGAGAGGGAGTGAGGAAGGGAAAGAGGGGGCGCCGCTGTTGGGGAACGTAGTAATTTCAAAAAAAATCCTACGCAGACGCAAGATCATGGTGATGCATAGCAACGAGAGGGGAGAGTGTTGTCCACGTACCCTCGTAGACCGAAAGCGGAAGCGTTAGCACAACGCGGTTGATGTAGTCGTACGTTTTCACGATCCGACCGATCAAGTACCAAACGTACGACACCTCCGAGTTCAGCACACGTTCAGCCCGATGACGTCCCTCGAACTCCGATCCAGCCGAGTGTTGAGGGAGAGTTTCGTCAGCACGACGGCGTGGTGACGATGATAATGTTCTACCGACGCAGGGCTTCGCCTAAGCACCGCTATGATATAACCGAGGTGGATTATGGTGGAGGGGGCACCGCACACGGCTAAAAGATCAAACGATCAATTGTTGTTATTTCTAGGGTGCCCCCTGCCCCCGTATATAAAGGAGCAAGGGGGGAGGTGCGGCCGGCCAGGAGGAGGCGCGCCAGGAGGAGTCCTACTCCTACCGGGAGTAGGACGCCCTCCCTTCCTTGTTGAAATAGGAGAAGGGGGGAAAGAAGTGGAGGAGAAGAAGGAAAAGGGGGGGGGCGCCGCCCCCCTCTCCTTGTCCTATTCGGACTAGTGGGGAGGGGTGCGCGGCCCTTGCCCTGGCCGCCTCTCCTCTTCTCCACTAAGGCCCACTATGGCCCATTAACCCCCGGGGGGTTCCGGTAACCCCTCCGGTACTCCGGTAAAATCCCGATTTCACCCGGAACACTTCCGATATCCAAATATAGGCTTCCAATTGTAACATCCCAAATTTTCAATTTGGTATGTTATACATAGATCATCATTGCATATCATATTTTATTGCATTTTGACAAATCCTCGATAAATCCTAAGCAACTCAAGGACCCTCGGAGAGAGTTGGGGATTTTCTCGAATTTTCATATTTGATTTTCATCAAATAATAAAACGAGGATTTTGGTTTTAATTATTTTTCTCTCCGGAAAAATATTTCATTAAACAAAATAACTGAGAGGAGAAAATATGACTTCTCCAAAACAATTGAAATACTGGAGGAAAAGTGTTAAAATCATTTATTGGAATTTATTTGGATTTTATTTGCAATTTTAATTGCATTAAAAATATTGCATGTTTTCAAAAATTTATTTTGTGTTAAAAAAATGTTCACCCTATTCTAGATTTTCTAACTAGACGGGGAAAATTTATTTTATCTTTTTTGGACTTTTATTTATTTTTCTATGAATTATTTTCCGCGGAACGTATTTAAAAAAATGCGCATCGCCCGACTGGGCCGAGGCCCAGCCGAGCCGCCGGCCCGCTTGCGCCTTCTCCTCCCCGCGTACGCGCGCCGCCGCGCCGTGTCCATGGCGGACACGGGAGCCACACCCCGCCCGGCTTGCCCCTCCCCCAAGTCGCCGGACCCCCCCTTCTATTTATACCACCCCCTCGCCTCCACCTCTCATCCCGCCGCCGCCCGAACCCGCACTCGCCGCCGCCGGAGCCGGAGCCGGAGCTTGAGCCCGCGCCGCCGCTTGCCGAACCCCGCCGCCTCGCCGCCCCTCGCAACCCCCCAAGCCCCAAGCCCCGCCGCCCCGCCACCCCTCGCCGGAGTCGCCGGAGACCCGCCGGAGCTCTGTCCCGACGAGGTAGACCTCGCCTCGTTTTGTCGGTTTTGTTTTAAAAAAAAACCGTTCGTTAAAAAAAACCCTAGATCGGTTTTTTTGGTTTTGTTATTTTGTGAGCGTTCACCGACTCGTTCGTTTTAACGAACGCGTTCGTCGGATTTTCTCTATTAATGAACGTCCGTTCTTTAACCGTTCGTCCGTTTTTCTTTTTCGTCGGATTTTCCGCGATTATCTCAGATTCGATTTCTGATCGAATCTTCGTTTCTGTTTAACTTTTCGCTCGTTTATCGGAATCAGGCGATTCAAGCGCCTAGAGTTTCATCTCGAAATTCTCTTTCCGTTTAACCTACTCAAACAAGTTTTTGCTACTGTAAAATTTGACCTAGATCCAGATTAGTAAACGGAGCTTGTTTCTTTCGCCGTTTGACTTTCGTTGCTTCGTTCGAGTTGATTCTTTTTGCAAACCGGAGTTCTTAAGTTGAACTTTCTGGTTGGATCTTTCATTCGAGTTTTACCTGTGCATTAGATGAGTACTTATTGTTTGCTTGTTTGTTTGCGATAGAGTACCCGGAGTGTGCTGCTTGTTACTTCGAATCGCTAGGTTTCGCGGATCATCAGCAAGGCAAGTAACACTTTGATCATACCTTCCATACCCAGTTTTTATTGCATTAGATCAACCCTCAAACATTGCATGAGTAGGATTGATAACATGTGGGTATTGGGAAGTAGTTGATGAGGTAGTACCTATTGCCCTGTTTACAATCAAACCCTTGGGAGTTACTTCTACGTTGCTATTATATTGCCATGCTATGCTCGTAGACGTGGATTGGGTTTGAGAGATATTCATGACAGATGTGAGATTGTTAATAATGGTTTACTTAAGGTGGCAACTAAAACTCACATCTGGGTGGATTGAGGCACCTAGAGAACCCAATGTTGCCTGTTTGTATAAGGACCGCCACCCAGGCTCAAAGGGATCATAAGATTATTCATGCTAGAAACTTCCGTGTGCAGCCACAAGCTATTATGGGCTCTAGCATAGTTGAGTAGGTTACATGATCTCTTGAAGAGGTGGGCTAGCAGATGTAGGGGAAAGTAGGTGTACCGGTCCACCCAGAGTAAAGAGTGATTGTTTCGGAAAGACTGTGTCTCGGTCATCAGTTTCTCAAACATCATGCAGTGCGAGAATCAAGCGGAGGCGATCGAGTCTTGTGGGGAAAAGTGCGCAAACCTCTGCAGAGTGTACAAACTAATCATGGTTAGCCGTGTCCCCGGTTATGGACAACTTGAGTATCTAGTACCTGGATTATCATTTGAATCTCATCACCATGTTACTTTTAATTAATTTTGTTGGGTTAATGATGACTCTTAATTGGGATTGAGTTGGAGGTACCTTCTCAATGTTTAACAACCACCATCATAGTTAAATAAAATTTATTCCTTTGAAGTAGGGAAAAATTGGCTTTTCGCCAAAATTGTAACCATAGAGCTTTCCACCAGCCATATATGCATGTAGTATAGCCTTATCATTGATTATTATTTCTCTATGTGCTACTTTGCCAGCATATTCCATGTGCTGACCCGTTTTCGGGCTGCAACGTTTCATGTTGCAGACTTTTCAGACGACGAGTAAGGTGCCTTAGGTCGTGGTCTTATACTCAGTGATGCCGCTGGAGTTGATGGACTCACTTATCTTCCAAGTCTTCCGCTGTTATCGTTTTAGATGGCCTTAAGCCATGTTTATCATACTTATTCTCCTTGGAGATATTCGATGTAATAAGTGTGTGATTGCTACTCTGTTATAAATCCTCCATTTGTACTGTGCGTGTCAGCATTACTGATCCAGGGATGACACTGGTGCACAGCAGCACAGACCATTTGAGGTCTGGTCGCTACAAAGTTGGTATCAGAGCACACGCTGACTGTAGGACACGACCACTAAGCTTAAGCCCTAGAAAGCTTCTCTCTTCTCATTTCTGACCCCTCTCCACTTTCTACTCTTTTAGGAATGGCGGATGCAAGGAGCAAGTTCATGCAACTAGATGAAGACACGCCTTTTGGTCGACACTTGAAGGAAGTCAATAAATATTTGAACATAGGAATACCAAGCATCACCGGAACCTACAACGCCACATTACCCGAAGAGGAGAGCTAGAAGATTCAAGTTCACATTCCAGGAAGAACGTTTGTGCCAGTTACTGAACCTATAAGATTGGTTTTCGAAGCACCCACCTTGAGTTTAGGGAAGAGCATGGCCGCACACATCGCCATGGGACGCATTGGAGAAGTCTACTACCAGGAGCTTAAGGATACAATTTATCAGATTTGTGGACGCCGAGACGCGCAATGGGAGATGATCAGAACCAAGAAGGATGGATCAATCGCAGCTTTCATCCAGGAGCAAAACCAACATATTCGTCGCCAGGAGAACCAGATGTGCACGGACAAGGAAGAACTGAAGAAGGCATTAACCAAGATCAAGGAGCTCCAAGAAGAACTCAAGGCTACACGCGAGGATTATATGGAGGAAATCATCACACTAGTAGGGAAGAATGATGACCTGGAGAAGAAAATTGGAGTATTCATGGGAAATCCAGTGCCAAAAGCAGAAGTTGACGAATGCACTTGTCCGGATAACTACATCATCATCGACGACACCGAATCGGAACCAAGTGAAGATGACTGGGTTGACGAAGCTGGAGCAGACATCATGGAGTCTTCAACGGATTAGAATTTCTAGTAGACCACCATATCAGTAGTAGTTTTCCCCCATTTAATAGTATAGTTCAAGCACTCTGTAACGCTAGTTAGATCGATTGTTATGCCTTGTTTGAATTGATTGAGTGATATTGATTGTATTTGTCTCATGAGCATATGGGTAGTGTTTCTCTCTAGACCTCATTCTATTCTTAACTCTCATCTTTTCTAAACCTATCAGATGCCTCCGAGACGCGACACCGGATTTGTTTTTCCACCAGAGATCACCCAGTTGATTCAGCAGCAGAATGCCCTGACGCAAGTGTTAGTGCAGAACCAAGGCAACAACAACAACAACAACCCACCGCCACCACCACCTGTTGATCACTTAGCCCGTTTCTTAAGGCTAAACCCGCCGGTGTTTTCCAGTAGCACCGAGCCAATTGTTGCAGATGATTGGCTTCGCAAAGTTGGAAGGGAGTTGACCACTGTAGGATGCACAGATGCGGAAAGAGTGCGTTTTGCCGCACATCAGCTTGATGGACCCGCAGCATCATGGTGGGAGAATTATACAGCCACGCACCCTATTGACACTGTCACATGGGACCAGTTTCAGCAAGCTTTCCGTACAACACATGTTTCAGCAGGAGCTATGGCTATGAAGAAGCGCGAGTTTCGCAACCTACGCCAAGGAGGACGCACCGTAGGCCAGTATGTGGAGGATTTCAGTAAGTTAGCACGTTATGCACCAGATGACGTTGCTACAGATGCAGCCAAGCAGGAGAAATTTTTGGAAGGGCTGAATGATGAACTGAGTATGCAATTGATGGTAGCCACCTTCAACAACTACCAGGAGCTGGTAGATAGAGCTCTCATGATTGAAGGGAAGCAACAGCAGATTGAAAATCGTAAGAGGAAGTATGGACAAGGGAAGTACAATTCTGGAGCTCAGCAGAAGCCACGATTTGCCCCGAAACCGGGAGGACAGTTTCAGCATACCCATGGAGGAGGTAGTTCGCACAACCATAATGGCTCCAAGAATGGTAATGGGAATGGAGGAAGCAATGGACAGAACCGTACCAACCCATCCACCCCAACCAAGAGGGATCTAAGTCACATTACTTGTTTCAAGTGCCAGAAGACTGGACACTATGCAACTGATTGTCCTGAAGCCCAAAATGGAAATGGCAATGGAAGCTCTGGGAAGAAGCCGAACCCGTTCAACAAAGGACATGTGAACCACGTGAGCATGGAGGAGGTTGAAGCACAGCCTGATGCAGTAATTGGTAAGTTTTTGGTTAAGTCATTTACTGCAACCGTTCTTTTCGATACTGGTGCATCGCATTCATACATATCAAGGGGATTTGTGAATAAGTTTAAGCTGTCCACCCAAGTTCTCAAAAGCCCTATGTTAGTAACCTCGCCAGGAGCAGAGTATATGCCAAGCCAAGGATGTTTTCAGATACCATTGGCCATTGGTAGGCATGTTTTCCCCTCAGACCTCATAGTTTTGGAGTCGCAAGGTTTGGATGTGATTTTGGGAATGGATTGGCTATCGTTGTATGGAGGAACCATCGATTGTGCCAGCAAGACGATTTTGCTTACCACCCCGGAAGGAAAAAGGATCAAGTATGTATCCAGGCATATGCCGAAGAGGACTCAAGTGAATTCCTTATCAGGAGTTGTACAGGAGGAAGTACCAGTGGTGAAGGATTATCCGGATGTATTTCCAAAAGAGTTGCCAGGCATGCCACCAGATAGAGACATTGAGTTCTTGATTGAACTTTTGCCAGGCACAGGGCCAATATCTAAGAGACCGTACAGGATGCCCGCAAAGGATTTGGAGGAAATTAAGAAGCAGATCAAGGAGTTACTGGATAAAGGCTATATTTGCCCAAGTTCGTCACCTTGGGGATCACCAGTACTTCTAGTGGAGAAGAAAGATGGATCGCTGAGGATGGTTGTTGATTATCGAGGATTGAATGAAGTGACCATCAAAAACAAGTACCCACTGCCGATGATCAATGATTTGTTTGACCGCCTACAAGGAGCTAAAGTATTTTCCAAGATCGATCTACGATCAGGATACCATCAGTTAAAGATTCGAGAGCAGGATATACCTAAGACGGCTTTTACCACCAGATATGGATTGTATGAGTACACCGTTATGTCTTTTGGTCTGACTAACGCACCTGCCTATTTTATGAACCTGATGAACAAAGTATTTATGGAGTTTTTGGATAAGTTCGTCGTGGTGTTCATTGACGACATTCTAGTCTTTTCCAAGAATGAGGAAGAGCATGAGGAGCATTTACGATTGGTACTTGAGAAGCTCAGAGAACATCAATTATACGCCAAGTTCAGCAAGTGTGAGTTTTGGCTGAAGGAAGTTGGATTCCTTGGACATGTTATCTCTGGAGAAGGAATAGCAGTAGACCCTGCCAAGGTTGACACAGTGACAAGCTGGGAAGCACCCGTGACAGTTGGAGAAATCCGGAGTTTTCTTGGACTTGCAGGATACTACCGGAGATTCATCGAGAATTTCTCGAAGATTGCAAAGCCCATGACTGAGCTATTGAAGAAGGACACCAAATTCAATTGGACTGAGGAATGTGAAGCTAGTTTCCAAGAGTTGAAGAAAAGGTTGGTTACATCACCAGTGTTGATTCTGCCAGATCAACGCAAGGATTACGAAGTTTATTGCGACGCTTCTCGTCAAGGACTTGGATCAGTGCTTATGCAGGAAGGAAGAGTTGTGTCATATGCTTCACGACAACTTAAACCCCATGAGAAGAATTATGCTACGCATGATTTGGAGTTAGCAGCCGTGGTGCATGCATTGAAGACATGGAGACATTTTCTCATCGGAAACCATTGTGAGGTGTACACGGATCACAAGAGTTTGAAGTATATTTTCACGCAGAAGGAGTTAAATCTCAGACAAAGGAGATGGTTGGAGCTCATTAAGGATTATGATATGAGATTGCATTATCACCCAGGAAAGGCTAACGTAGTAGCACACGCGTTGAGCGGCAAGAGTCATGTCAACACCCTCATGACAGGAGAGTTACCTCAGGAGTTAGCCGAGGACCTTCGCGAGCTATGTTTGGAGATAGTCCCAAGAGGCTATTTAGCGACATTGGAGATTCAACCTACCTTGATGGAAAGGATCAGAGAAGCTCAGAAGACAGACAAGGAGATTGAAGAGATAAAGGAGAAGATGAGCAAAGGAGAAGCCAAGGGATTTCGTGAGGATGAGCACGATACCTTATGGTTTTAGGACCGAGTATATGTGCCAAATGATCCGGAGATCAGGAAGTTGATTTTGCAAGAAGCCCATGATTCACCGTACTCGATTCACCCAGGGAATACCAAGATGTATTTGGATCTGAAGAATACTTTCTAGTGGACCGGAATGAAGAAGGATATTGCAGAGTATGTAGCAGTTTGTGATGTATGTCAGAGAGTGAAGGCAGAGCATCAGAAGCCAGCAGGATTGCTACAACCATTGCCGATACCCGAATGGAAGTGGGATAAAATAGGCATGGATTTTATCACGGGATTACCCAGGACTCGTTCAGGCTATGACTCAATATGGGTTGTAGTCGACCGTTTGACGAAAGTGGCTCATTTCATTCTAGTGAAGACCACTTACACCAGTGCTAAGTTGGCAAAGATATACATGACCAGGATCGTATGTTTGCATGGAGTTCCGAGGACCATTGTATCAGACAGAGGAACCCAATTCACCTCGAAGTTTTGGAAGCAGTTACATGAAACATTGGGAACCAGGCTAGAATTTAGCACAGCTTTTCACCCGCAGACAGATGGACAGACCGAGAGAGTCAACCAGATTTTGGAGGACATGTTGAGAGCTTGTGCACTAGATTATGGATCTAGTTGGGACGACAATTTGCCATATGCAGAGTTTTCTTATAACAACAGTTATCAAACCAGTTTGAAGATGGCCCCTTTCGAAGCCTTGTACGGAAGGAGGTGTAGAACACCGTTGTTATGGGACGAAGTTGGAGACCGTCAGTTGTTTGGACCGGATTTGATTAAGGAGTCTGAACAGAAAGTGAGGTTGATTCGCGATAGGCTCAAGGTAGCCCAGTTCAGGCAGAAGAGTTATGCTGATTCTAAACGAAAAGAGACAGTTCACGAAGTCGGAGACCGAGTTTATCTTCGAGTATCACCACTTCGAGGAGTGAAGCGCTTTGGAGTTAAGGGAAAGTTAGCGCCCCGTTTTATCGGACCATACAGAGTTGTGGAACGTATGGGAGAGGTTGCCTACAAGCTGGAATTGCCCGAAGGATTGTCTGGATTTCATGACGTATTTCATGTTTCCCAGTTGAAGAAGTGCCACGCAGAGATGGCTGAGATACCACTGAGAGATACTGTGCCACTGGAAGCGATTCAGCTGGAAAGTGATTTGACCTATGAGGGGAAACCAGTTAAGATTCTTGAGTATGCCAGCCGAGTTACCCGCAGTAAGGTTATTAAGTTTTGCAAAGTCCAGTGGAGTCACCACACGGAAGATGAAGCCACCTGGGAGCGAGAGGAAGATCTACGGAAGGACCACTCCCACCTATTTTTTAGCCAACCCGAATCTCGAGGGCGAGATTCATCTTAAGGGGGGTAGGTTTGTAACATCCCAAATTTTCAATTTGGTATGTTATACATAGATCATCATTGCATATCATATTTTATTGCATTTTGACAAATCCTCGATAAATCCTAAGCAACTCAAGGACCCTCGGAGAGAGTTGGGATTTTCTCGAATTTTCATATTTGATTTTCATCAAATAATAAAACGAGGATTTTGGTTTTAATTATTTTTCTCTCCGGAAAAATATTTCATTAAACAAAATAACTGAGAGGAGAAAATATGACTTCTCCAAAACAATTGAAATACTGGAGGAAAAGTGTTAAAATCATTTATTGGAATTTCTTTGGATTTTATTTGCAATTTTAATTGCATTAAAAATATTGCATGTTTTCAAAAATTTATTTTGTGTTAAAAAAATGTTCACCCTATTCTAGATTTTCTAACTAGACGGGGAAAATTTATTTTATCTTTTTTGGACTTTTATTTATTTTTCTATGAATTATTTTCCGCGGAATGTATTTAAAAAAATGCGCATCGCCCGACTGGGCCGAGGCCCAGCCGAGCCGCCGGCCCGCTCGCGCCTTCTCCTCCCCGCGTACGCGCGCCGCCGCGCCGTGTCCATGGCGGACACGGGAGCCGCACCCCGCCCGGCTTGCCCCTCCCCCAAGTTGCCGGACCCCCCCCCTTCTATTTATACCCCCCTCGCCTCCTCCTCTCACCCCGCCGCCGCCCGAACCCGCACTCGCCGCCGCCGGAGCCGGAGCTCGAGCCCGCGCCGCCGCTCGCCGAACCCCGCCGCCTCGCCGCCCCTCGCACCCCCCCGAGCCCCAAGCCCCGCCGCCCCTCGCCGGAGTCGCCGGAGACCCGCCGGAGCTCTGTCCCGACGAGGTAGACCTCGCCTCGTTTTGCCGGTTTTGTTTTAAAAAAAACCATTCGTTTAAAAAAAAAACCCTAGATCGGGTTTTTTTTGGTTTTGTTATTTTGTGAGCGTTCACCGACTCGTTCGTTTTAACGAACGCGTTCGTCGGATTTTCTCTTTTAACGAACGTTCGTTCTTTAACCGTTCGTCCGTTTTTCTTTTTCGTCGGATTTTTCCGCGATTATCTCAGATTCGATTTCTGATCGAATCTTCGTTTCTGTTTAACTTTTCGCTCGTTTATCGGAATCAGGCGATTCAAGCGCCTAGAGTTTCGTCTCGAAATTCTCTTTCCGTTTAACCTACTCAAACAAGTTTTTTCTACTGTAAAATTTGACCTAGATCCAGATTAGTAAACGGAGCTTGTTTCTTTCGTCATTTGACTTTCGTTGCTTCGTTCGAGTTGATTCTTTTTGCAAACCAGAGTTCTTAAGTTGAACTTTCTGGTTGGATCTTTCATTCGAGTTTTACCTGTGCATTAGATGAGTACTTATTGTTTGCTTGTTTGTTTGCGATAGAGTACCCGGAGTGTGCCGCTTGTTACTTCGAATCGCTAGGTTCCGCGGATCATCAGCAAGGCAAGTAACACTTTGATCATACCTTCCATACCCAGTTTTTATTGCATTAGATCAACCCTCAAACATTGCATGAGTAGGATTGATAACATGTGGGTATTGGGAAGTAGTTGATGAGGTAGTACCTATTGCCCTGTTTACAATCAAACCCTTGGGAGTTACTTCTACGTTGCTATTATATTGCCATGCTATGCTCGTAGACGTGGATTGGGTTTGAGAGATATTCATGACAGATGTGAGATTGTTAATAATGGTTTACTTAAGGTGGCAACTAAAACTCACATCTGGGTGGATTGAGGCACCTGGAGAACCCAGTGTTGCCTATTTGTATAAGGACCGCCACCCAGGCTCAAAGGGATCATAAGATTATTCATGCTAGAAACTTCCGTGTGCAGCCACAAGCTATTATGGGCTCTAGCATAGTTGAGTAGGTTACATGATCTCTTGAAGAGGTGGGCTAGCAGATGTAGGGGAAAGTAGGTGTACCGGTCCACCCAGAGTAAAGAGTGATTGTTTCGGAAAGACTGTGTCTCGGTCATCCGTTTCTCAAACATCATGCAGTGCGAGAATCAAGCGGAGGCGATCGAGTCTTGTGGGGAAAAGTGCGCAAAGCTCTGCAGAGTGTACAAACTAATCATGGTTAGCCGTGTCCCCGGTTATGGACAACTTGAGTATCTAGTACCTGGATTATCATTTGAATATCATCACCATGTTACTTTTAATTAATTTTGTTGGGTTAATGATGACTCTTAATTGGGATTGAGTTGGAGGTACCTTCTCAATGTTTAACAACCACCATCATAGTTAAATAAAATTTATTCCTTTGAAGTAGGGAAAAATTGGCTTTTCGCAAAAATTGTAACCATAGAGCTTTCCACCAGCCATATATGCATGTAGTATAGCCTTATCATTGATTATTATTTCTCTATGTGCTACTTTGCCAGCATATTCCATGTGCTGACCCGTTTTCGGGCTGCAACGTTTCATGTTGCGGACTTTTCAGACGACGAGTAAGGTGCCTTAGGTCGTGGTCTTATACTCAGTGATGCCACTGGAGTTGATGGACTCACTTATCTTCCAAGTCTTCCGCTGTTATCGTTTTAGATGGCCTTAAGCCATGTTTATCATACTTATTCTCCTTGGAGATATTCGATGTAATAAGTGTGTGATTGCTACTCTGTTATAAATCCTCCATTTGTACTGTGCGTGTCAGCATTACCGATCCAGGGATGACACTGGTGCACAGCAGCACAGACCATTTGAGGTCTGGTCGCTACACCAATATATCAATCTTTATATCTCGACCATTTCGATATTCCTCGTCATGTCCGTGATCACATCCGGGACTCCGAACAACCTTCGGTACATCAAAACACATAAACTCATAATATAACCGTCATCGGAACTTTAAGCGTGCGGACCCTACGGGTTCGAGAACCATGTAGACATGACCGAGACACGTCTCCGGCCAATAACCAATAGCAGAACCTGGATGCTCATATTGGCTCCCAAATATTCTACGAAGATCTTTATCGGTCAGACCGCATAACAACATACGTTGTTCCCTTTGACATCGGTATGTTACTTGCCCGAGATTCGATCGTCGGTATCTCAATACCTAGTTCAATCTCGTTACCGGCAAGTCTCTTTACTCATTCCGTAATACATCATCCCGCAACTAAGTCATTAGTTGCAATGCTTGCAAGGCTTAAGTGATGTGCATTACCGAGTGGGCCCAGAGATACCTCTCCGACAATCGGAGTGACAAATCCTAATCTCGAAATACGCCAACCCAACAAGTACCTTCGGAGACACCTGTAGAGCATCTTTATAATCACCTAGTTACGTTGTGACGTTTGGTAGCACACAAAGTGTTCCTCCGGTAAACGGGAGTTGCATAATCTCATAGTCATAGGAACATGTATAAGTCATGAAGAAAGCAATAGCAACATACTAAACAATCGAGTGCTAAGCTAACGGAATGGGTCAAGTCAATCACATCATTCTCCTAATGATGTGATCCCGTTAATAAAATAACAACTCTTTGTCAATGGTTAGGAAACATAACCATCTTTGATTAACGAGCTAGTCAAGTAGAGGCATACTAGTGACACTCTATTTGTCTATGTATTCACACATGTATTATGTTTCCGGTTAATACAATTCTAGCATGAATAATAAACATTTATCATGATATAAGGAAATAAATAATAACTTTATTATTGCCTCTAGGGCATATTTCCTTCAGCCACCCCCATTGTTCAATTCGGACTCCTCAAGGGGGGGGGGAGGGGGCGGCCAGCCCTTAGGCCCCCTCCTCTCACTCTCACAAGGCCCATGTTCGCCCATTAGTTCCCCCGGGGGTTTCGATAACCCCCCGGCACTCCGATAATTATCCGGTGACCCCCGGAACTCATCAGGTGTCCGAATATAGTCATCCAATATATCAATCTTTATGTCTCGACCATTTTGAGACTCCTCGTCATGTCCGTGATCACATCCGGGACTCCGAACTACCTTCGGTACTTCAAAACACATAAACTCACAATACCGATCGTCACCGAACGTTAAGCGTGCAGACCCTACGGGTTCGAGAACTATGTAGACATGACCGAGACTCATCTCCGGCCAATAACCAATAGCGGAACCTGGATGCTCATATTGGTTCCTACATATTCTACGAAGATGTTTATCGGTCAAACCGCATAACAACATACGTTGTTCCCTTTGTCATCGGTATGTTACTTCCCCGAGATTCGATCGTCGGTATCTCAATACCTAGTTCAATCTCGTTACCGGCAAGTCTCTTTACTCGTTTCGTAATGCATCATCCTGTGACTAACTCATTAGTCACATTGCTTGCAAGGCTTATAGTGATGTGCATTACCGAGAGGGCCCAGAGATACCTCTCCAAAACATGGAGTGACAAATCCTAATCTCGATCTATGCCAACCCAACAAACACCATCTGAGACACCTGTAGAGCAACTTTATAACCACCCAGTTACGTTTTGACATTTGATAGCACACTAAGTGTTCCTCCGGTATACGGGAGTTGCATAATCTAATAGTCATAGGAACATGTATAAGTCATGAAGAAAGCAATAGCAACAAACTAAACGATCATCGTGCTAAGCTAACGGATGGGTCGAGTCAATCACATCATTCTTTAATGATGTGATCCCGTTAATCAAATGAGAACTCATGTCTATGGCTAGGAAACTTAACCATCTTTGATTCAACGAGCTAGTCAAGTAGAGGCATACTAGTGACTCTGTTTGTCTATGTATTCACACATGTACTAAGTTTCCGGTTAATACAATTCTATCATGAATAATAAAAAATTATCATGATATAAGGAAATATAAATAACAACTTTATTATTGCCTCCAGGGCATATTTCCTTGAGGGCGGTGGTGAGGATTTCTATGCGTGGGCTTTTGATGCTTCGGGCAACTACACTGTTAAGACAGCGTATCGCACTCTTGTGACTCAGAAAGAGCGTCTTGCTCTAGAGGAAGGGTCAGTTAGAGGTACTTCAGCGAATGATCAACAGATGTGGAAGGCTCTTTGGAAGCTCAACGTGGTGCCAAAGGTACGGGTGTTCTGGTGGCGAGTTCTATGATGAATTTTACCTGATGAACACACTCTTAACCAGAGGCACATTGCACAAATAAGCAGATGCAACATCTGTTTAGCTATGGAGGAAGATCTACAGCATGCATCAATGCTATGCTCTCATGCCAAACGTTTCTGGGTGGTAGCCTGCGCTTGGTTTGATATTCGGCTGCCCAGGTTACATCCTAGCTCGTGGGCAAGGGACATTTTATGTCACCCAATGGTAGATGACAAGGACCGGCCAAAAATCATCACCATTATGTGGTCTATATGGCATTCACGGAACATAATTAAGCATGATCAGGAGGGTCTTGATCCTATGATTTCCTTGCGATCCATCAAGGAGTCACTAGCTCTGTTGGAATTGCCATCTAGTGCAGCAAAAATTCTACCAGGTTATGGTTGGAAGCCATCGGACCCGGGTATTGTCAAGATTACAACAGATGGGGCTATCAACTTCGAAGATAATTGTAGCGGTGCGGGTGGCATCGCTCGATCCACTGCTGCATACCTGGGAGCAGGTGTAAGACGCACCTGGGGATCTCGGACCCACTAATCGCGGAGGCATTGGCAATGCGTGAGGGGGCTCGATTCGCAAGCCTGCGAGGACTCACACATGTGATCATGGAGCTGGACTGCCTGGAGTTGGTGCAACTCTGGAATACTTGCCACAATTCTCGTTCAATCGTGGCTCCAATCTTACTTGAAATTGGAGAGCTAGTTAGCAATTTCTCTTTATTTAATGTACTTCATATAAATCGTTCGGCTAACGTTCTGGCTCATCTCTGTGCTAAACATGCCTGCACATTGGATGTGACCGAATGCTGGCTCGATGTGATACCTAGCTTCCTAGTGACCAGCTTGATGGTTGATTGTCCTAGGTCTGCTGTGATTTAATAAAGCTCTCTTGATTGCCGCAAAAAAAAGTAGTAGGATTTTTTAATGAAATTTAAGAGAAAAAAAAGTTAAAAACAATCTCCATGGGTTGTAGAAAACAACTTCCTAAACCCCTAAAAGCCTAAACACAACCTAAAACTCACAGGTCAAGACTCTCGCAAAAGCGTTTGCGATCCCCTTTTAAAACTTGCAGCCGAAATAACATTTGAAACACATGCACTTGCTACTTGGCTTAAAATGTTTGTAAAATTATTTTTGACATGTATTCGAAATATGGTAATCTTGTATTTGAAAAATATTAACCATGCATTTGATAATTTTAAAAAAATTGTATAAAAAATGTTGACAATGTATTAATTTTTTAAAAGTAGTATTCAAAATATGTTGAACCTGTATTAGAAAAATGTATTAGATATATAGAAAAAAATTACAATGTGTATGGAAAAAGTAGACATAAAAAGTTAAATATTTTAAAAATTGTTAATCCTGTTTACCTTTTTTAAACACATATATAAAAATGTTTCTAGTGTTTACATTTTTTGAATGTGCATTGAACACCGTGAAAAACTAAAAAAAGAAAAGGAAATAAATAAACAAGAAAAAACAAAGAAAGCCGAGAAAGAAATAAAAAGCAGAAAAAAAGAAAGGAAAGGAAAAAGCCCATTGAAAACCAAGAGAAAAGGACGAAAACTGACAAAAACACAAAAAGCCGAAGAAACCCAAGAAAGAAAAGAAGAAAACCGGTATGAACGATGAAAAAATGATTAGAAAATAAAATAACAAATAAAAAGATTAAAAAAATGATGAAACCAATGAAAACAAACAAAAATAGAAAAAACAAAGAAAACTTTCAAAGAAACAAAGAAACCAAAAAAATTAGAAACGTCCGTAGAAAAAAACAACGGCCAAGCCACAACGAAACATACGAACGAACCAGGGAAGTGTTTGTCTCAGGAAAAAAGGTAGAAAAAGGGCCCGGCCCAGTCTCACGCGTGGTAGTTAATCCCCTTGAGGAGAGCGAAATCACTAACTAAGGAGTACTTGTTGCAACGAACACTTCACTTTCCCATGTCGCGACAAGTGGCGCACATGCAGCGCGCCACTTGTCACAACCTGAGAGTTTTCTCTTTTTCTGTATATCCGTTTATTCAAAACGTTTTATCTTTTAAACCGTGCGTCCAAATCTCGAACCGTTTTTACTATTGGATTCCTCGCGTCGAGATCTTCAAAACTAGAACTCATGTTGATAGGTTTTGACGAACTTCTTTTTTCACAAAAAACCAGGCAAAAAAACTGAACCGGGAGCACGTTTTTTTCCCTTTACGAAAGCGGCACGCCCGTGCCTCTCGCGAAATCACAACCGTGCCTCTCGTGAAAGCAAAACCATGACTCTCGTGAAAGAAAAAAAAAACCAGAAACGCGTTTTTTTCCGTTTCCGAGAGGCATGGCCGTGACTCTCGCCAAAGCATAACCGTGCCTCTCGCGAAAGCAAAACCGTGACTCTCGCGAAAGAAAAAAAAACCAGAAAACGTGTATTTTTTCCCTTTCCGAGAGGCACGTCCGTGACTCTCGCGAAAACACAACCGTCGCCTCTCGCGAAAGCAAAACCGTGACTCTCACGAAAGAAAAAAAACAAAAAACGCGTTTTGTTTTTCCCTTTCTGAGAGGCACGGCCGTGACTCTCGCGAAAGCACAACCGTGCCTCTCGCGAAAGAAAAAGAATAGAAAACGGGTTTTTTTCCGGTTTCCAAAAGGCACGGCCGTGACTCTCGCTAAATCACAACCATACCTCTCGCGGAAGAAAAACCGTGACTTTCGCGAAAGAAAAAAAGCACGTTTTTTTCGCGCAAAATTTTTTTTTGAAATTTTTTTGATTGGAAAGCTAAAGAAGACCGGGGGAAAACCAAAACGTCGAAAAAACAAAAAAACGTTTAAAAAGCCGAAAACGCGTGCAGAAAAATAAAATAACAAAATCCGGAGGGAGCGTCCAGAGCGCGACACGTGGCGAATGGCTGAGAGCGCGCCAAGTGGCGCTGATCGTTGTGAGGCTCCCGAAGGAGCGCTCGTTAACTAGTTGCTCTCTCAGGAGAGAGTACCTTTCATGTCGCTTAAAGCGAGATATAGCTCTCGCGAGGTTCCGGGAGGTTTCTTTTTCACAGTTTTCTTCATTTCTCTCATTTTTTCATCTTTATTATCTTAATTTGTGAACTTTCCTTAAGTTCGCGTATTTTTTAAAAAAATTAACCTTTTAAATGAAAAATAATCCGTAACCCTTTTAGAATTGACGATTACTTTTTAATTCATGAACTCTTTTCAAGTGCATGATTGTTTTCAAAATTCATAAACTATTTTGAAAGTTATAACATTTTCTCAATTGGTGCACATTTTTAAAATTGGTTTAACATTTTTATTTGCAAACATGTTTTTAAATTGTTCTTTTTTTCAAATTCAGGAACTTTTATAGAATTCATGAATTTTAATCCGTGAATTATTATTTTTGAATTCACAAAGATTTTTTATTCTTCGAGCAATTTTTGAATTTTTGAATTTATTTTGCTTCTGCGAATATTTTTTATTATTTGTGAATGTTTTTAAAATTAAAATAAAACTAAATTGAGTTATTTTTTGAGCAATAAAACCGACTGATAGAAAAATATCACGTGAAAAAAAATGAAACAAATAATGAGAGTGTGCGCTCTTGAGAGAGGCGCATCTAATCGCGCGCTGGGCTTGACCCATTTATAACGCTTGTGGGTGATCGAGGGAGCAAATGGTCACTACAATATGTGTGTAGAGCAAAAAGGTCTAAAAATCATATAACCCAACGAGCGAGCCACATGCCAGACAACCCCCCACCCCCACCACACAAAAAAAAAAAAAAAACAATGAAAACGACCCGAATGAGTCTCCAGTCGCCTTTGCAGAATCACTGAGTGTTTGCATCTGATATGGTTGAGCATGTGAGTGAGAGATAACTATTTCTCAGTTGGGTGACAAACAACAAAATCGTATCTTTACTAAAAGGGACCCTCTATGTGTAAGTTGCCTACATTTGTTTTGTGTAAATCACTTTTTCCACCATGTTAACTTAACTAGTATCATCGAGTCTCTAGTTGCGCAGCACGTCTCCATGCATGGATGTGATTCATGCAGTTAGACATCTTAGACTAGGCTATCTTTTTTAGTGGAGTAGGCTATGATTATTGATCGGACTGTTATCGAGAAACAAAGATAACACCTAATACACAACAAAAAGAACAGAAAACTGAAGTTTTCCTAATGTAGGATGACTTAAGGGCATTGGTATTGCCCTAAAGAAGAAACATAGAAAAAAAAACTTACAATAAAGGAATGATAGAAAATTGTACATGGTTTGCACATAAATTGATTGCTTCACAATATGCAAAAATAACTATATAGTAGAACAATTTTCAGACAACATTATAATTTGCACACATGCGCCAAACTTAAGTGCATATGCCACTAGTGCATGGAAATTGCCTTCATGGTGATATCTCAAGGCGAAGATGTGAGCCTTCGCAGTATTTGTGTGCCTTCGTGGTAATGCTCACCCCCTCCAACGGTGATTAGCTTTTCTTCAAGGAATTGAACATTGGAATACATTGTTGTCTCCGTTATATTTAGTTATACCTATCTGTAGTTCATTATTTATGATTTACTTTGGTCACTTCACCTTGCAAGAACCATATAGGTTGTTCATCTAACTATAGAAAGTGTTTAGGCGTACCTTTCTACTCACATAACCTAAAATTGCTAATAATCAAAGTAAAATTTGTACTTGTCCCTAATCACACTTAGGTCCATATCGATCCTTTTAAGAGGGCTCAAAGCTGCACCCTTTTGATAGCACGACACTTGCTAATCAGTAGAATGTTGAGTCATTTGTGTATGATGCGGTATGGGCCAGTCACCGCACAATCATTTAACCAAATGGTCTATGGGGCAGAAGCTATAATCCTAACATTTTCCTAGTGTCTATATATTTTTATGTTCTTTATGAAAAATAATTTGAAACTTTTTATTCAATTATTTTTAAGTATTATCAAAAAATTAGTTCAGTAATAAAAAATGCATTTATAAAAAAATGTTCATGTGTCTAAAAATGATTGTTCATATATTTGGATAAAAAAGTTCATCTCGTATTTTAATAGTTCCATTACATATAAAAAATATTCATAAAATTTAGAAAATAAGTTCATGCATTTGAGAATAGCTGTTCGTGTGGTGGGTTAGAATGTATGTTAATATATTTTTGAAGAAAAAAACATATCTACATACCATACCCCAGCCCCATGGCCCAATAAAAGACAAAAATAGGTGAAAAGGACAATAAAGAAAGAAAACAAAAAATAAACAAAAGAACACAAGAAAGAAATACAAAGTGAACAAAGAAAAAAGGGGAAAAGTTATCGATTTTATTGGGCCCGACCAGCTACATGGTGATGTGGCATCCCATCATGAGCAACATATAGAACTATACGATACCTCGCGCTGCCGCGGAAGTTGATATATATTTTCTAAATATTGTGTAGAATACTAATTTAGTCTTTACATTTTTCATTACGCGTGCAATATCTACATAAGCAAAAAAATATTAACATGAAAAACATGCATATCACAATTAAATGGAATGTGGATTAAAATCCACTATGCACTAATGAATCTTGCATGTTAACATAAGTAGAAATAGTGGGGATCACTCTCTTAGGTATATAGGATTTGTTCCATATGCCAGAAAAAAAATGAGGCAATAGAGTTGTGGCAATTTTTTGGCTTTGAAAAATGGGTCTCATTCCGCTAATGAAAACCTCTCAACTAAATGGGGGTGGTTTGAGAAAATTTATTGTGAGATATGAGATTCAAACCTAGGTCACCAAAGCACTAGGTTCAAGCCCAACCCTAGCCCAGTAACTAACTCATTTCTTTGATGATCTTGAACGCATCTATTTGAATTTCGTGCGAAGGAACCTAAGCCCATTTGTTGTCGAATCAAGGAAGTACTTGTGTTTGACCCTTTCTACTACTACACTAGAAGTAGGGACGTGCCTTCCAACGTTGTTTTCTTTATATCGTTTATCTGTTGGCCATACAATTGGGGCGTTTCTTGTGTCTCTATTGTATTGCTTTGTTGCGCCGGTAAATTGTTACGATAATATGTATGTCTTGCATGCTGTGGTCATGTCAAGCGGATGGACCCAGTTGGCTCTACCAAACACCGGCTCCCATGGTATCCCAGGAGTCAGTGTAGCAATGCTAATCTCACCCGGCCCCCTCTCCATTCGTTCGCCGCTTCTACAGCGGGAGGGGAGATGACCCACTACCCTAGTTCAATGGTGGTAGAGTTAGGATTCAATTTAGTTTTTGGCCTCCGGTTGTCGGTGGTGAGAAAATGGCGTCGCGGATGGCATGAAATAAGTCATCCAGGCGTGTGGGCGGGGGTGGTTTATTCCCAAATCTAGGTTTTGCCTTTGTATGTTTGTCTCGTTGATGCTGTCTTGCAGAGCAAACGACATGATTCCGTGTCTTGCTCCTTCAGCTCCATTTGTGATCGGCGAAGGTTGCTAGCCTCGGCCTTGTTGGGGAGCGTATGAGGTTCGTGTTCTGTGACTCAGTATGGCCGAACTTGCGCGTTCTGTAGGATCTCTCTAGATTTTCCATCTCTCGGACGGTGATTTTCTTAATACATCATGACCGTCGGCATCTTGTGGTTTACATCAGCGACATCTCGACCGCTACAACAATGTTATCCCGACTCCGATGGTGATCCAGATGTCCATAGGTGGCACCAAGTTCCCACAACACGGTGCCGGTGGATGCAGGAGGAAGAAGACATCGACATCCCCATTAATTTGGATGTACTTTTAATTACTTTTTCCTTTGCCCATATGACCACTTCTATTTGTGTTCTGAACCTTTGGATACCACTTTCTTTCGTTATACATAATCATGTATGCAAACAAGGGGGTTAAACTCTTGTGTGCTTCTAGTCTTCTACCATCCTCTATAAACGCTTCCTTTACTGGGAGATACATTTTCTGAATTTCTTCTCCATGTGGAAATGAAATTCTTAACATTGCAGTAGGAAAAAAAATATTGACTAGAAGAAAAGAGCACATTCTCTGCGTGTAGGTCCCTGTGGTCGTGTCCGGACCCCTTGCATGCGGAGCTCGCCAGTTGCATGGAAGGCCTAGCCCTTGCTCACCAATGGACGGAGCTGCCGATCATCGTCGAGAGTGACAGTCTGCAAGCAGTACAGATGATCAATGCCCGAGGCAAAGATCGATCTCACTACGCCATGGTAATTTCTGAGGTGAAGCGTCTCATGGGTCTAAGGGAGTGTTGTGTTACTCATATCTCTAGAAAGCAGAATAATGTAAGTCACATGTTAGCAAACTTCGGAAGGACAGAGGATCGAACTGTGGTATGGATCCGTTCCGGTCCTGATAACATCCCTAGTCTGTGTAGGGATGAACTTGTCTACTCTTGAGTAATATACTCCTTTTACCCCTGCAAAAAGAAAAGAGCACATTTCTTCCTTGAGTGTGGCAGAGAAGCTCGCATGTCATAGAAGGCCGCACTCATACATGTCGATCGACGTGATAGGTTAACGACGCGTGTTCATGCAATTAGTTAATTCTTTTTGTTGCAAAAAATATATTTAATTCATATATTCATGAAGCATATAACACAAAAAAAAAGTAAGAAATAAACAATGCGTCCATGCGTGCTTGGAAAAGAAATTGGATGCACGCAAGCAATGCATGCACGTAGGCTATGATCAAATCCAGGTGGCCGGTAGAGCTATATATATATGTAAACCAGCCTCTCACAGCCCCTCAGCACCGGCATACCCACCCATGCACCGCCGCGCTATATTTGCCAACTAGGCCGGCAACAATGGCCGCCGGCCTGGATAGTCTTCCGCTCCCTGAAGCCAGGCAATGGCCGCCGACCAGCATGCGCACTCCCCCAGCAGCACACGCTACGCACACAGCCTCTACCGCTATATATACAGCCATTGCTGCGATCCTAAGATCCATCCAAGCATCCAACTACAACAAGTCCCATCCACCGCACTTGCTACTCACACCACACACAAATCAATCAGCTTCCGGCTAGCTAGGTTGGAGTTCAATGGAGGGAGGTGGCGCCAGCAGGGCGGGCTCGCCGGAGGAGGCGAGGCGGGCTCGGGAGTCTCACCTGTGCCGCATCTGCAAGAGGGGCTTCACCACCGCACAGGCGCTCGGAGGGCACATGAACGTCCACCGCCGCCGCGAGGCCAAGGCCGAGGCACCGCCGGCTGGCGCTCAGGTCGACGGTGGCCGCGCCGGTGGGTCGCAGAAGGCAGCGGGTCCCGTGGGCAACGACGAGCTGGACTTGGAGCTGAGGCTCTAGTTTTAGCCTCTGATCATCCATTCGTCATTTCGTTTACCAGCGTCTCTCGGTTGATGCCTTAGCGATCCTTCTTCTTTATCTTTCGTGTAAATATGTGTGTGGGCATAAGTGGTCAATGTAGTGTACATACATGTAGAAAGGTATATATACTTGCTCTGTACATATAGATATGCTTCTCTCTCCTCTTCAATATGTAATATGGATCTGTCAAGCATGTGTGTGATACATATTATATAGCTGAAGAATTTCTCCAGAGGAATGCTATTGATGCTTGGACAAATTAATACGTGGGAATTTTGATCTGATTCCTACATGCAGCATGGTTATATATTCACCGCATCGGCTATATTCTGCTCACTTGCCGGATCGCCACTCCTAAGAGAAAAAAAACCCATACTAATTGTGAAAAAATACGAACGAATTTCAGACGACGTTTGTTCTCTATTTTTGTGTAATATAAGCGAACCAAACCTTCGTAGTGCGTGCAAGCATTAGTGCTCGAATAGCTTGCCGACCTGCTTCCATACAAGAGGAATTTTTTAGTTGGTATGCTTCACATAGGACTACTATAAGAATCCTACAGAAAGAATAATAGATTTTTCTCATAGAAGCTTTTATAAATTCTTGTATATATATGACAAAAGCACAAAATAATCCACCTCCGCCTCAGAGATGCATATATAGCCCACGTGTACAAGCATGCAAAATGAGAACAATCCTGATACAAAATTTAGTTACAAAAGGAACAATAAAAAAAACACTCCTAGTGCCACCACAAGGATGCCGAGTGAACCAACACAGAGGGTCTACCATGAGCGAGCTTTCGCTACAGTGGTGATCATGAAAGCGATCGGCAGACAACGCCATGGTCTAGGTTTCTTCGTTCAACACTACTCGAATTTTCATGTACGCCGGATGTAATGCTCTTCATCGAGTGCTAAAACACGGACACTCGGCAAAGTAAGATTTGCCGAGTGTCACTCTCGGCAAACCTACCGTCATGGCAAACTGACATCTTTGCCGTCACTGCCTCACGGCAAAGAGGCACCGCACGGCAAAGTTGCAGACGCCGAGAGCCGCTTACGGCAAAGAGGAGCCACGTGGCATGCTCGTCCGCAACAGACGGCTCCGTCAGTTACTGCGTACTTTGCCGAGCGTCACCCTTGGCAAAGCATATGCAACATCCTTTTTTTGTGTGTGTTCTTTCTAACTGACATGTGGTCCCACTGGTCACATTTATCAGTAAAAGTTTTAAATAACTTGCTAAATATTTTTAAAAAAAATGACGATATCTTTGCCGAGAGCTGCTCTCGGCAATCCTTCTGACCAGTACGACAGCGTGGCCCACAAGGGGGCTGACACTTTACATAGCTTTGCCGAGAGCTATGCTCGGCAATGCTCGCCTTCTTTTCCGAGAGCTGCTCTCGGAAAAGTTGTGGCACAACAGTAGTGTCCCAGACGACCATGTTTCCGAGAGGAGCTCTCGGTAGTATATCGTTTTCCGAGTGTTGCTCTCGGAAATCTTTCCCATCCATTCTGCTGTCAAGCTATTTCTTTTCTGATCCCTGCAGATAAAAACAACTGCAGTGCAATTTGATCATATATAGGCATAATTTGATCTAGTCCACACATATATAGGCATAATTTGATCATATATAGGCATAATTTGATCTAGTCCACACATATATAGGCATAATTAGGGATAGTCCACATATTGTCACACACAAGTCGAATGTATTATCCTAGTAGACGTCACACACAAGTCGCAAATTCATACATATTGTCACTACTTGCAAAACACGTGCACGTCACAATAGAAGTACACTTGTTCATATATAGATCATCTTGAGGAGGAGAGGCCATCGGGTTAACATTCCGGAGGAGGAGGAGGGGCATCACTTGCACTGCTTCGAGACTGCATAAGAACCTATAAGATGAGAGTCACGTGAGGGTGGTTCGTCCATATGTAATGAATCTTCTACTCTAGTTTAGATAATGTTCTACCTGTAGTTGATCCTCAAGCAACTTCAACCTCTTGTTCGTGTCTTCCCGTTCCTTTTCTCTGGACTCCTGCTCAGCCTGCCGCCTTTGCTCCTCTTCAACAGCCCGCTGCGCCATTAAATCCTGTAACATGGCATTAGGCTCATATAGGTTGGAACGGTGCTATTTCGAGGCATGGACATAAATGAAAGGTTAGGATGCTAACCTTGAGACGCGCTATCTCACGTGATGCGGCGGTTGGGCGACTCCGTATGGACGGAGTTGAGCTGGTGCTCGACGCGCGTATCTCGTGCAGCTTGCGATGCGAGGAGGTGGCGATCGCCCCGTTGCAAAGGAGGTGGCGGCCATGGCCCTTCCCCTCGCCAACAATGATGAGAAGCTCGGGATCAAGGGGCTTGGACGTAGGTTTGGCTTCTTGCCCGTGCACCTCCTGGAAGACCTCTTTGAAGGTCCCCCACTTCTCCTCCGCCGACTCGCTGCAGAACTCGGCGCCATCCTTCCCGTTGTGGCCTTCTCTCCAGGCTTCCAGGATGTGGACCGGGCGACCAGCCTTCGCCTCCTGCAAAATTAACCATCAAGTTGAATGAACCAAGATGCACCGTGCGAAAAAGTTAACATCTTAATCCACATACCATGTGTTGCTTGAGATCGGTTAGGTTCCGGCTCCCCTGGACATGAGCCGGGCCTGGCATTTTGGCTCGTTCGTTTCCCTTCTCCACATGCTGCGCCTGCCATGCTGGGTCACACCACATGTCAACCAGGGCCTCCCAACAATCCTCCTTTATCCAGGGTTCCTTCACCTAGTCAGACAAAATCGAATAATTGAGGAACAAGAGGGATGAATCAAAGTACTAGCAACCGATGTAGTCACTTACCACTGACATGTATTCTTCTCGCGACAAGTTGGTCTGGCAAGCAGTCTTCCTTGTCATCTTCTCTCCCTTCTCATCGAGCGGCCGACACTGCATAACAGCTTTGTACCGCAGCGTGTGCTTGGTGTCAGAGAGTATCTTTCGGGCAGATTTCACGATGCCTTTGATCGCTTTCTGCTTCTCACCATCCACGCAAGAAAATGTTTGCTACAAGAAAGCATATGGCATCTTCTCACCATCCACGCAAGCAAGGATTTGGATATGGAAAAATGCAGTGGTCGGAGCGTAGATACTTACAAAAAAAGCATTGATGACCTGAGTGGCCATGGTGACATCGTGCTCATCCTTGTTGTGTAGATAATGCTCCCAGGTTAAACCTGGCGACGGCGGATCATCATAACCCGACTTGGACAATCCAGGGAAGTGTTTCCTCAAGAGGGAGTCGATGACGTGGTTCGGCGGGCGTGCCCCCTTAGGTTGTGTCGGGATAAATTCCCACTGACTGCATGATATAAAAGACAAGCATATGTGAGTGTCAAAGCTGTGGCATCCAAAATATGATGGAAATAAAATGCTTGCTTACCCCTCTCCTGTCGGGCAAATAACAGGACGGTTGCTGGCAGCAGTTGGTTCCGGGACCTTCCCCGGACCACGCCCGGATTTCTTCCTCTTGGAAATGTTGCTCGAGGTAGAGCCCGAGTCGTCCGAGGCCTCCATGTCGCCCGACTCGGTAGCGAGCGGATCTGGTCCATCTAAGTCCACTCCGACATCGCCATCCGATGATGACTCGTCGTCGGGAGTGGACTGGTGGGAGGCGGACGACTCGGTCCTACCAATCGGGACTCTCCGGTACTTACTAGTGCCCCCATCAGAATCTGAAAAACAAAATAAATATGGTGAATATTAACCACACTACTTCAATAGGCATCAAACTTTTTTTTGATCAAAGAAGGGTTTTCCCCTTTCGATTTTCATTAAAGAAAACCAAGCCAACAGGTATTCACTTTGTTGATTAGTTTACATATCTATGTTAGGGACGATGACTAGTTCGATGCTTGGTTTCATTTCAATATTTCAATATAAAAGTGGAGCCGGCCTATATGTAAAACTAAAAAAATCGTAAGTTATGTGAAAGAAGAGTATAAGCACAACCAAAATGGTAAATAAAAAGTATTGAAGCATACTCCATGGTTAATTCAAGCTTCATTTTAACTGGATGTAATATATGCCAACAAGCATAATTCATATATGATTCCCACTCTTTAGATCTTATCAAATCTGACTTGGATATAGAGTTCGCAACATGCTCCTCTAAATCCCGACACAATAACAACATGTATTTCATTGTTCTTGATGATAGGCGGAGATTAAAGTTCACTCAACATATGTGGATTATACCACCATGGACTTTCAAGTACTCTTAGACGGACCCCATGATTTCGATAGATGGCTGAAAGCTACAATGCTTAATCGTTGTGGTCTATTCCAAACTTCGTTACACAAGCAAGAAATTTATCCATGGTTCGACTTTGAAACCAAATAATGTATGATTCCTTAATGGTTACACAAGCAAGCATCTAACATTCACTACTGGAATCACCCTATACCTGCATGTAACATTCACTAATGGCCTGAGAAAGAGGATGCCCCTGCCACCACGACTCTCAACGGCGGAGGAGGACAAGATACAGAGACGAGAGAGGGAGGAGGGGCCGGTTTTGTACTAACCCGAGGGCATCTCCAGCTGCCGCGCTACCCGAGGAGCTCCGCTGTGACGGCCGTCCTCGGGCCGCATCGAAGAACCGCCGCGCCGGCCGCTGGCCATGAAGCTTGGTGGCGACGACATTTGGGGGCGGTGGCCGCAGTTGGTGGTGGTGGAGGAGGGGTGGCGGTGGCTGCAGTTGGGGGCGGTGGAGGAGGGGTGGCGGCGGCGATTTTGGCGGCGGCGGCGGTGGTGGCGCGGGGAACAGAGAGGGGGCGGTGGCCGCAGTTGGTGGTGGTGGAGGAAGGGCGGCGGTGGCTGCAGTTGGGGGCGGTGGAGGAGGGGTGGCGACGACAGTTGGTGGTGGTTGAGGGCGGTGGTGGCGATTTCGGCGACGGCGGCGGTGGTGGCGCGGGGAACAGAGAGGAGAAGAATGAAGATAGAAAGAAAGGGGAACGGTTAAGATCTAGGTTAGATGCTTTACCGAGACTGACTCTCGGAAAAAGCGGCCATTACTGAGAGCCGATAATCGACCCTCGGTAACAACTGCTCTAATTTTTTGTTTTCCTTCTCTTTGTGTTTTTGTTTGGCAGTATCTTTTTTGTATCTGATATTTCATATGTTTTTACGACCAAAATTTGAAAATGCCATTACTTTTGATGAATTTTTTCGATAAAAGACTTTTGATGCACTCATAGATATATATATGCTTTTTGGGTTAGATTTGTTCAAAACTGAACTTTAAAGAGTGTAAAGTAAAAAAACATGAGAAGAAGCAGTTGTTGACCGTGGACTTCTTCATTGTTGACGTCGTCGTTCTCTTGTCGTGGTGGAGAAGGAGGTTGATGAGGTTCATCTTGGTGTACTTCCTCGTTTTCTTCATCTTGATGTGTCCCACTCGTGGATGCTTCCGTATCAACTCTTCGTTCTCCTTGTCGTGAGGTAGAAGCTTCCACTTGGATACACCCTCTCGGTGCCGAATAATTCCCTAGACCGCCGGGGCCACCGAATGGGTGCTCGATATAGAGACCGCCCGAGGGGGGGGAGGGCACCCCTACATGCGTGTGGCCCATGCATATGCATGCAGGGGTGGTGTCCTATTTGAATAAGCAACGCACGTCCTTGACGTGACACGTGCCTAACAAACCACACACACGGGCGGGAACGTCGAGGACCGGCTGCGTCTGTCCCCGAGACAGAATCTTCGATGGGTAATCCCGTGATAGAACGAGCCTAGACTTGGTCTGTCAACTCGCGATGACATGCACCAACACGGAGAAGCAGTTATTCACCGTGGACTACACCCTCTCGGTGCCGAATAACGCCCTAGACCACCGGGGCCACCGGATGGGTGCTCGATATGGAGACCGCCCGAGAGGGGGGAGGGCACCCATACATGCGCGTGGCCCATGCATATGCATGCAGGGGTGGTGTGCTATTTGAATAAGCAACGCACGTCCTTGACGTGGCACGTGCCTCACAAACCACACACAAGGGCAGGAACATCGAGGACCGGCTGCGTTCGTCCCCGAGATAGAGTCTTCGGTGGGCGATCCCGTGACAGAACGGGCCTAGACTTGGTCTGTCATCTCGCGATGACATGCACTAACACGAAGAAGCAGTTATTCCCCGTTGCCTACCCCCTCTAGGTGCCGAACAACGCCCTAGACCACCGGGGCCACCGGAGGGGTGCCGGTCTCTAGAACAGGACGAGGCCCATCCGAAGAAGAAAACACAAGATGGTAATTATGATGTGCTAAGGTTGTTTTCCAAGCATGAAAGAAAACAAAAAAAAGTATAATACATATTATCGAGAATGGACAAGAAGGAAAGATATCTAGGTTAGATGCTTTACCGAGAGCAACTCTCAGAAAAGGTGGCCATTACCGAGAGCCGAGAATCGACCCTCGGTAACCACTGCTCAAATTTTTTCCCCTTCTCTTTTTGTCTTTGTTTTGCACTATCTTTTTTGTATCTCATATTTCAAATGCTTTTACGACCAAAGTTTGAAAATTCTGTGACTTTTGATGAATTATTTCAAAACTCAACTTTAAAGAGTCTAAAGTAATAAACATGAGAAGAAGCAGTTGTTGACCGTGGCCTACCCCCTCTCTCGGTGCCGGTCAACTTTCTAGACCTGCATCGAGAGAGAACTTTAAAGAGTGTAAAGTAATAAACATGAGAAGAAGCAGTCGTTGACCGTGGCCTACCCCCTCTCTCGGTGCCGGTCAACTTCCTAGACCGCCGGGGCCACCGGCTAGCCCATGCATATACATGCGATGGCCTTCTTTGAGAGCACAAGAAGTTTCGACGCCAACGGAGCAACAGGGCCCGCACTTCCTGCACAAACCGGACACATTCCCTCTCGATACCCATAGACTATGTCGAAGAACGGCCCTAGACTTGGTCTGTCATCTCGCGATGACATGCACTAAGACGAAGAAGCAGTTATTCACCGTGGACTACACCCTCTCGGTGCCGAATAATGCCCTAGACCGCCGGGGCCACCGGATGGGTGCTCGATATAGAGACCGCCCGATGGGGGGGGGAGGGCACCCCTACATGCGTCTGGCCCATGCATATGCATGCAGGGGTGGTGTGCTATTTGAATAAGCAACGCACCTCCTTGACTTGACACGTGCCTCACAAACCACACACACGGGCAGGAACGTCGAGGACCGGCTGCGTCCGTCCCCGAGACAGAATCTTCGGTGGGTGATCCCGTGACAGAACGAGCCTAGACTTGGTTTTTCAACTCGCGATGACATGGACTAACACGGAGAAGCAGTTATTCACCGTGGACTACACCCTCTCGGTGCCGAATAACGCCCTAGACCGCCGGGGCCACCGGATGGGTGCTCGATATAGAGACCGCCCAAAGGGGGGGAGGGCACCCCTACATGCGCGTGGCCCATGCATATGCATGCAGTGGTGGTGTGGTATTTGAATAAGCCACGCACGTCCTTGACGTGGCACGTGCCTCACAAACCACACACGGGCGGGAACGTCGAGGACCGGCTGCATTAGTCCCCGAGACAGAGCCTTCGGTGGGCGATCCCGTGACAGTACGGGCCTAGACTTGGTCTGTAATCTCGCGATGACATGCACTCACACGAAGATGCAATTATTCCCCGTGGCCTACCCCCTCTAGGTGCCGAACCACGCCCTAGACTGCTGGGTCCACCGGAGGGGTGCCGGGCTCTAGAACCGGACGAGGCCCATCCGAAGAAGAAAACACAATACGGTAATTATGATGTGCTAAGGTTGTTTGCCAAGCATGAAAGAAAACAACAACAAAAAAGTATAATACATATTATCGAGAATGAACAAGAAGGAAAGATATCTAGGTTAGATGCTTTACCGAGAGCAACTCTCGGAAAAGGTGGCCATTACCGAGAGCCGAGAATCGACCTTCGGTAACCACTGCTCTAATTTTTTCCCTTCTCTTTTTGTCTTTGTTTTGCACTATCTTTTTTGTCTCTCATATTTCATATGCTTTTACGACCAAAGTTTATAAATTCCATGACTTTTGATGAATTATTTCAAAACTCAACTTTAAAGAGTGTAAAGTAATAAACATGAGAAGAAGCAGTTGTTGACCGTGGCCTACCCCCTCTCTCGGTGCTGGTCAACTTTTAGACCGGCACCGAGAGAGAACTTTAAAGAGTGTAAAGTAATAAACATGAGAAGAAGCAGTTGTTGACCGTGGCCTACCCCCTCTCTCGGTGCTGGTCAACTTTCTAGACCGGCACCGGGAGAGAACTTTAAAGAGTGTAAAGTAATAAACATGAGAAGGAGTTGTTGACCGTGGCCTACCCCCTCTCTCGGTGCCGGTCAACTTCCTAGACCGCCGGGGCCACCGGATAGCCCATGCATATACATGCGATGGCCTTCTTTGAGAGCACAAGAAGTTTCGAGGCCAACGGAGCAACACGGCCCGCACTTCCTGCACAAACCGGACACATTCCCTCTCGATACCCATAGACTATCTCGAAGAATGGTCCTAGACTTGGTCTGTCATCTCATGATGACATGCACTAACACGGAGAAACAGTTATTCACCGTGGACTACACCCTCTCGGTGCCGAATAATGCCCTAGACCGCCGGGGCCACCGGATGGGTGCTCGATATAGAGATCGCCCGATGGGGGGGAGGGCACCCATACATGCGTGTGGCCCATGCATATGCATGCAGGGGTGGTGTGCTATTTGAATAAGCAACGCACGTCCTTGATGTGACACGTGCCTCAGAAACCACACTCACGGGTGGGAACGTCGAGGACCGGCTGCGTCCGTCCCCGAGACAGAATCTTCGGTGGGTGATCCCGTGACAGAACGAGCCTAGACTTGGTCTGTCAACTCACGATGACTGCACTAACAAGGAGAAGCAGTTATTCACCATGGACTACACCCTCTCGGTGCCGAATAACGCCCTACACCACCGGGGCCACCTGATGGGTGCTCGATATGGAGACCGCCTGAAGGGGGGGGGAGGGCACCCCTACATGTGCGTGGCCCATGCATATGCATGCAGGGGTGGTGTGCTATTTGAATAAGCAACACACGTCCTTGACGTGGCACGTGCCTCACAAACCACACACACGGGTGGGAATGTCGAAGACCGGCTGCGTTCGTCCCCGAGACAGAGTCTTCGGTAGGCGATCCCGTGACAGAACGGGCCTAGACTTGGTCTGTCATCTCGCGATGACATGCAATAACACGAAGAAGCAGTTATTCCCCGTGGCTACCCCCTCTAGGTTCCGAACAACGCCCTAGACCGCCGTGGCCACCGGAGGGTTGCCGGTCTCTAGAACTGGACGAGGCCCATCCGAAGAAGAAAACACAAGACGGTAATTATGATGTGCTAAGGTTTTTTGCCAAGCATGAAAGAAGACAAAAAAAAGTATAATACATATCGAGAATGAACAAGATGGAAAGATATCTAGGTTAGATGCTTTACCGAGAGCAACTCTCGGAAAAGGTTGCCATTACCGAGAGCCGAGAATCGACCCTCAGTATCAACTGCTCTAATTTTTTCCGTTCTCTTTTTGTCTTTGTTTTCACTTTCTTTTTTGTATCTGATATTTCATATGCTTTTACGACCAAAGTTTATAAATTCCATGTCTTTTGATGATATATTTCGAAACTAAACTTTAAAGAGTGTAAAGTAATAAACATGAGAAGAAGCAGTTGTTGACCGTGGGCTACCCCGTCTCTCGGTGCCGGTCAACTTTCTAGACCGGCACCAAGAGAGAACTTTAAAGAGTGTAAAGTAATAAACATGAGAAGAAGCAGTTGTTGACCGTGGCCTACCCCCTCTCTCGGTGCCGGTCAACTTCCTAGACCGCCGGGGCCACCGGCTAGCCCATGCATATACATGCGATGGCCTTCTTTGACAGCACAAGAAGTTTCGAGGCCAACGGAGCAACACGGCCCACACTTCCTGCACAAACCGGACACATTCCCTCTCGATACCCATAGACTATCTCGAAGAGCGGTCCTAGACTTGGTCTGTCATCTCGCGATGACATGCACTAACATGGAGAAGAAGTTATTCACCGTGGACTACACCGTCTCGGTGCCGAATAATGCCCTAGACCGCCGGGGCCACCGGATGGGTGCTCGATATAGAGATCGCCCGATGGGGGGGAGGGCACCCATACATGCGTGTGGCCCATGCATATGCATGCAGGGGTGGTGTGCTATTTGAATAAGCAACGCACGTCCTTGACGTGACACGTGCCTCAGAAACCACACTCACGGGCGGGAACGTCGAGGACCGGCTGCGTCCGTCCCCGAGACAGAATCTTCGGTGGGTGATCCTGTGACAGAACGAGCCTAGACTTGGTCTGTCAACTCGCGATGACATGCACTAACAAGGAGAAGCAGTTATTCACCGTGGACTACACCCTCTCGGTGCCGAATAACGCCCTACATTGCCGGGGCCACCGGATGGGTGCTCGATATGGAGACCGCCCGAAGGGGGGGGGAGGGCACCCCTACATGCGCGTGGCCCATGCATATGCATGCAGGGGTGGTGTGCTATTTGAATAAGCAACGCACATCCTTGACGTGGCACGTGCCTCACAAACCACACACACGGGCGGGAATGTCGAAGACCGGCTGCGTTCGTCCCCGAGACAGAGTCTTCGGTGGGCGATCCCGTGACAGAACGGGCCTAGACTTGGTCTGTCATCTTGCGATGACATGCACTAACACGAAGAAGCAGTTATTCCCCGTGGCCTACCCCCTCTAGGTGCCGAACAACGCCCTAGACCGCCGGGGCCACCGGAGGGGTGCCGGTCTCTAGAACCGGACGAGGCCCATCCGAAGAAGAAAACACAAGACGGTAATTATGATGTGCTAAGGTTGTTTGCCAAGCATGAAAGAAAACAACAACAAAAAAGTATAATACATATCGAGAATGAACAAGAAGGAAAGATATCTAGGTTAGATGCTTTACCGAGAGCAACTCTCAGAAAAGGTGGCCATTACCGAGCCGAGAATCGACCCTCGGTAACCATTGCTCAAATTTTTTCCCCTTCTGTTTTTGTCTTTGTTTTGCACTATCTTTTTTGTATCTCATATCGAGGAGTTTTGATGAATTATTTCAAAACTCAACTTTAAAGAGTCTAAAGTAATAAACATGAGAAGAAGCAGTTGTTGACCGTGGCCTACCCCCTCTCTCGGTGCCGGTCAACTTTCTAGACCGGCACCGAGAGAGAACTTTAAAGAGTGTAAAGTAATAAACATGAGAAGAAGCAGTCGTTGACCGTGGCCTACCCCCTCTCTCGGTACCGGCAAACTTCCTAGACCGCCGGGTCCACCGGCTAGCCCATGCATATACATGCGATGGCCTTCTTTGAGAGCACAAGAAGTTTCGAGGCAACGGAGCAACAGGGCCCGCACTTTCTGCACAAACAGGACACATTCCCTCTCGATACCCATAGACTATGTCGAAGAATGGCCCTAGACTTGGTCTGTCATCTCGCGA
The DNA here is from genome assembly GCF_002575655.3 of Aegilops tauschii subsp. strangulata. NCBI lineage: Eukaryota > Viridiplantae > Streptophyta > Magnoliopsida > Poales > Poaceae > Aegilops > Aegilops tauschii. The sequence goes on along the minus strand of NC_053041.3, from coordinate 551,503,254 downwards.
TGACATGCACTAAGACGAAGAAGCAGTTATTCACCGTGGACTACACCCTCTCGGTGCCGAATAATGCCCTAGACTGCCGGGGCCACCGGATGGGTGATCGATATAGAGACCGCCTGATGGGGGGGAGGGCACCCCTACATGCGTCTGGCCCATGCATATGCATGCAGGGGTGGTGTGCTATTTGAATAAGCAACGCACGTCCTTGACGTGACACGTGCCTCACAATCCACACACACGGGCGGGAACGTCGAGGACCGGCTACGTCCGTCCCCGAGACAGAATCTTCGGCGGGTGATCCCGTGACAGAACGAGCCTAGACTTGGTTTTTCAACTCGCGATGACATGGACTAACACGGAGAAGCAGTTATTCACCGTGGACTACACCCTCTTGGTGCCGAATAACGCCCTAGTCCGCCGGGGCCACCGGATGGGTGCTCGATATGGAGACCGCTCGAAGGGGGGGAGGGCACCCCTACATGCGCGTGGCCCATGCATATGCATGCAGGGGTGGTGTGCTATTTGAATAAGCAACGCACGTCCTTGACATGGCACGTGCCTCACAAACCACACACAGGTGGGAACGTCGAGACCGGCTGCGTTCGTCCCCGAGACGGAGTCTTCGGTGGGCGATCCCGAGACAGTACAGGCCTAGACTTGGTCTGTAATCTCGCGATGACATGCACTAACACAAAGATGCGGTTATTCCCCGTGGCCTACCCCCTCTAGGTGCCGAACCACGCCCTAGACCGCTGGGTCCACCGGAGGGGTGCCGGTCTCTAGAACCGGACGAGGCCCATCCGAAGAAGAAAACACAATACGGTAATTATGATGTGCTAAGGTTGTTTGCCAAGCATGAAAGAAAACAACAACAAAAAAGTATAATACATATTATCGAGAATGAACAAGAAGGAAAGATATCTAGGTTAGATGCTTTACCGAGAGCAACTCTCGGAAAAGGTGGCCATTACCGAGAGCCGAGAATCGACCTTCGGTAACTACTGCTCTAATTTTTTTCCCTTCTCTTTTTGTCTTTGTTTTGCACTATCTTTTTTGTATCTCATATTTCATATGCTTTTACGACCAAAGTTTATAAATTCCATGACTTTTGATGAATTATTTCAAAACTCAACTTTAAAGAGTGTAAAGTAATAAACATGAGAAGAAGCAGTTGTTGACCGTGGCCTACCCCCTCTCTCGGTGCTGGTCAACTTTCTAGACCGGCACCGAGAGAGAACTTTAAAGAGTGTAAAGTAATATACATGAGAAGAAGCAGTGGTTGACCGTGGCCTACCCCCTCTCTCGGTGCCGGTCAATTTCCTAGACCGCCGGGGCCACCGGATAGCCCATGCATTGCCCATGCATATACATGCGATGGCATTCTTTGAGAGCACAAGAAGTTTGGAGGCCAACGCAGCAACAGGACCCGCACTTCCCGCACAAACCGGACACATTCCCTCTCGATACCCATAGACTATGTCGAAGAACGGGCCTAGACTTGGTCTGTCATCTCGCGATGACATGCACTAACACGAAGAAGCAGTTATTCACCACGGACTACACCCTCGCGATGCTGCATAATGCCCTAGACCGCCGGGGCCACCGGATGGGTGCTCGATATAGAGACCGCCCAAGGGGGGGGGGGCGCCCCTACATGCGTGTGGCCCATGCATATGCATGCAGGGGTGGTGTGCTATTTGAATAAGTAGCGCACGTCCTTGACGTGACACGTGCCTCACAAACCACACACACGGGCGGGAACGTCGAGGACCGGCTGCGTCCATCCCCGAGACAGAATCTTCGGTGGGTGATCCCGTGACAGAATGAGCCTAGACTTGGTCTGTCAACTCGCGATGACATGCATTAACACGGAGAAGCAGTTATTCACCGTGGACTACACCCTCTCGGTGCCGAATAACGCCCTAGACCGCCGGGGCCAACGGATGGGTGCTCGATATGGAGACCGCCCGAAGGGGGGGGAGGGCACCCCTACATGCGCGTGCCCCATGCATATGCATGCAGGGGTGGTGTGCTATTTGAATAAGCAACACACGTCCTTGACATGGCACGTGCCTCACAAACCACACACACGGGCGGGAACGTCGAGGACCGGCTGCGTTCGTCCCCGAGTTAGAGTCTTCGGTGAGCGATCCCGTGACAGAACGGGCCTAGACCTGGTCTGTCATCTCGCGATGACATGCACTAAGACGAAGAAGCAGTTATTCCCCGTGGCGTACCCCCTCTAGGTGCCAAACAACGCCCTAGACCGCCGGGGCCACCGGAGGGGTGCCCGTCTCTAGAACATGACGAGGCCCATCTGAAGAAGAAAACACAAGCCGGTAATTATGATGTGCTAAGGTTGTTTGCCAAGCATGAAAGAAAACAACCAAAAAAGTATAATACATATTATCGAGAATGGACAAGAAGTAAAGATATCTAGGTTAGATGCTTTACCGAGAGCAACTCACGGAAAAGGTGGCCCTTACCGAGAGCCGAGATTCGACCGTCGGTATCCACGGCTCTAATTTTTTTCCCTTCACCTTTTGTCTTTGTTTTGCACTATCTTTTTTGTATCTCATATTTCATATGCTTTTACGACCAAATCTTATCAATTCCATGACTTTTGATGAATTATTTCAAAAATCAACTTTAAAGAGTGTAAAGTAATAAACATGAGAAGAAGCAGTTGTTGACCGTGGCGTACCCCCTCTCTCGGTGCTGGTCAACTTTCTAGACCGGCACCGGGAGAGAGCTTTAAAGAGTGTAAAGTAATAAACATGAGAAGAAGGAGTTGTTGACCGTGGCCTACCCCCTCTCTCTGTGCCGGTCAACTTCCTAGACCGCCGGGGCCACCGGATAGCCCATGCATATACATGCGATGGCCTTCTTTGAGAGCACAAGAAGTTTCGAGGCCAACGGAGCAACACGGCCCGCACTTCCTGCACAAACCGGACACATTCCCTCTCGATACCCATAGACTATCTCGAAGAATGGTCCTAGACTTGGTCTGTCATCTCACGATGACATGCACTAACACGGAGAAGCAGTTATTCACCGTGGACTACACCCTCTCGGTGCCGAATAATGCCCTAGACCGCCGGGGCCACCGGATGGGTGCTCGATATAGAGATCGCCCGATGGGGGGGGGAGGGCACCCATACATGCGTGTGGCCCATGCATATGCATGCAGGGGTGGTGTGCTATTTGAATAAGCAACACACGTCCTTGACGTGGCACGTGCCTCACAAACCACACACACGGGTGGGAACGTCGAAGACCGGCTGCGTTCGTCCCCGATACAGAGTCTTCGGTGGGCGATCCCGTGACAGAACGGGCCTAGACTTGGTCTGTCATCTCGCGATGACATGCACTAACACGAAGAAGCAGTTATTCCCCGTGGCTACCCCCTCTAGGTTCCGAACAACGCCCTAGACCGCCGGGGCCACCAGAGGGTTGCCGGTCTCTAGAACCGGACGAGGCCCATCCGAAGAAGAAAACACAAGACGGTAATTATGATGTGCTAAGGTTGTTTGCCAAGCATGAAAGAAAACAAAAAAAAGTATAATACATATCGAGAATGAACAAGATGGAAAGATATCTAGGTTAGATGCTTTACCGAGAGCAACTCTCGGAAAAGGTTGCCATTACCGAGAGCCGAGAATCGACCCTCGGTATCCACTGCTCTAATTTTTTCCGTTCTCTTTTTGTCTTTGTTTTCACTTTCTTTTTTGTATCTGATATTTCATATGCTTTTACGACCAAAGTTTATAAATTCCATGACTTCTGATGAATTATTTCAAAACTAAACTTTAAAGAGTGTAAAGTAATAAACATGAGAAGAAGCAGATGTTGACCGTGGGCTACCCCCTGTCTCGGTGCTGGTCAACTTTCTAGACCGGCACCAAGAGAGAACTTTAAAGAGTGCAAAGTAATAAACATGAGAAGAAGCAGTTGCTAACCGTGGCCTACCCCCTCTCTCGGTGCCAGTCAACTTCCTAGACCGCCGGGGCCACCGGATAGCCCATGCATATACATGCGATGGCCTTCTTTGAGAGCACAAGAAGTTTCGAGGCCAACGGAGCAACACGGCCCGCACTTCCTGCACAAACCGGACACATTTCCTCTCGATACCCATAGACTATCTCGAAGAGAGGTCCTAGACTTGGTCTGTCATCTCGCGATGACATGCAGTAACATGGAGAAGCAGTTATTCACCGTGGACTACACCCTCTCGGTGCCGAATAATGCCCTAGACCGCCGGGGCCACCGGATGGGTGCTCGATATAGAGATCGCCCGATGGGGGGAGGGCACCCATACATGCGTGTGGCCCATGCATATGCATGCAGGGGTGGTGTGCTATTTGAATAAGCAACGCACGTCCTTGACGTGACACGTGCCTCACAAACCACACTCACGGGCGGGAACGTCGAGGACCGGCTGCGTCCGTCCCAGAGACAGAATCTTCGGTGGATGATCCTGTGACAGAACGAGCCTAGACTTGGTCTGTCAACTCGCGATGACATGCACTAACAAGGAGAAGCAATTATTCACCGTGGACTACACCCTCTGGGTGCCGAATAACACCCTACACCGCCGGGGCCACCGGATGGGTGCTCGATATGGAGACCGCCCGAAGGGGGGGGAGGGCACCCCTACATGCGCGTGGCCCATGCATATGCATGCAGGGGTGGTGTGCTATTTGAATAAGCAACGCACGTCCTTGACGTGGCACGTGCCTCACAAACCACACACACGGGCGGGAATGTCGAAGACCGGCTGCGTTCGTCCCCGAGACAGAGTCTTCGGTGGGCGATCCCGTGACAGAACGGGCCTAGACATGGTCTGTCATCTCGCGATGACATGCACTAACACGGAGAAGCAGTTATTCACCGTGGACTACACCCTCTCGGTGCCGAATAATGCCCTAGACCGCTGGGGCCACCGGATGGGTGCTCGATATAGAGATCGCCCGATGTGGGGGAGGGCACCCATACATGCGTGTGGCCCATGCATATGCATGCAGAGGTGGTGTGCTATTTGAATAAGCAACGCATTTCCTTGATGTGACACGTGCCTCACAAACCATACTCACGGGTGGGAACGTCGAGGACCGGCTGCGTCCGTCCACTAGACAGAATCTTCGGTGGGTGATCCCGTGACAGAACGAGCCTAGACTTGGTCTGTCAACTCGCGATGACATGCACTAACAAGGAGAAGAAGTTATTCACCGTGGACTACACCCTCTCGGTGCCGAATAATGCCCTACACCACCGGGGCCACCGGATGGGTGCTCGATATGGAGACCTCCTGAAGGGGGGGGGAGGGCACCCCTACATGCGCGTGGCCCATGCATATGCATGCTTGGGTGGTGTGCTATTTGAATAAGCAACACATGTCCTTGACGTGGCACGTGCCTCACAAACTACACACACGGGCGGGAACGTCGAAGACCGGCTGCGTTCGTCCCCGAGACAGAGTCCTCGATGGGCGATCCAGTGAAAGAACGGGCCTAGACTTGGTCTGTCATCTCGCGATGACATGCACTAACACGAAGAAGCAGTTATTACCAGTGGCCTACCCCCTCTAGGTTCCGACCAATGCCCTAGACCGCCGGGGCCACCGGAGGGGTGCCGGTCTCTAGAACCGGACGAGGCCCATCCGGAGAAGAAAACACAAGACGGTAAATATGATGTGCTAAGGTTGTTTGCCAAGCATGAAAGAAAACAAAAAAAATTATAATACATATCGAGAATGAACAAGAAGGAAAGATATCTAGGTTAGTTGCTTTACCGAGAGCAACTCTCGGAAAAGGTGGCCATTACCGAGAGCCGAGAATCGACCCTCGGTATCCACTGCTCTAATTTTTCCGTTCTCTTTTTGTCTTTGTTTTGCACTTTCTTTTTTGTATCTGATATTTCATATGCTTTTACGACCAAAGTTTATAAATTCCATGACTTTTGATGAATTATTTCAAAACTAAACTTTAAAGAGTGTAAAGTAATAAACATGAGAAGAAGTAGTTGTTGACCGTGGCCTACCCCCTCTCTCGGTGCCGGTCAACTTTCTAGACCGGCACCAAGAGAGAACTTTAAAGAGTGTAAAGTAATAAACATGAGAAGAAGCAGTTGTTGACCGTGGCCTACCCCCTCTCTCGGTGCTGGTCAACTTTCTAGACCGGCATCGAGAGAGAACTTTAAAGAGTGTAAAGTAATAAACATGAGAAGAAGGAGTTGTTGACCGTGGCCTACCCCCTCTCTCGGTGCCGGTCAACTTCCTAGACCCTCGGGGCCACCGGATAGCCCATGCATATACATGCGATGGCCTTCTTTGAGAGCACAAGAAGTTTCGAGGCCAACGGAGCAACACGGCCCGCACTTCCTGCACAAACCGGACACATTCCCTCTCGATACCCATAGACTATCTCAAAGAATGGTCCTAGACTTGGTCTGTCATCTCGCGATGACATGCACTAACACGGAGAAGCAGTTATTCACCGTGGACTACACCCTCTCGGTGCCGAATAATGCCCTAGCCCGCCGGGGCCACCGGATGGGTGCTCGATATAGAGATCGCCCGATGAATGGGAGGGCACCCATACATGCGTGTGGCCCATGCATATGCATGTAGGGGTGGTGTGCTATTTGAATAAGCAACGCAAGTCCTTGATGTGACACGTGCCTCACAAACCACACTCACGGGTGGGAACGTCGAGGACCGGCTGTGTCCGTCCCCGAGACAGAATCTTCGGTGGGTGATCCCGTGACAGAACGAGCCTAGACTTGGTCTGTCAACTCGCGATGACATGCATTAACACGGAGAAGCAGTTATTCACCGTGGACTACACCCTCTCGGCACCGAGAGAGAACTTTAAAGAGTGTAAAGTAATAAACATGATAAGAAGGAGTTGTTGACCGTGGCCTACCCCCTCTCTCGGTGCCGGTCAACTTCCTAGACCCTCGGGGCCACCGGATAGCCCATGCATATACATGCGATGGCCTTCTTTGAGAGCACAAGAAGTTTCGAGGCCAACGGAGCGACACGGCCCGCACTTCCTGCACAAACCGGACACATTCCCTCTCGATACCCATAGACTATCTCAAAGAATGGTCCTAGACTTGGTCTGTCATCTCGCGATGACATGCACTAACACGGAGAAGCAGTTATTCACCGTGGACTACACCCTCTCGGTGCCGAATAATGCCCTAGCCCGCCGGGGCCACCGAATGGGTGCTCGATATAGAGATCGCCCGATGAGGGGGAGGGCACCCATACATGCGTGTGGCCCATGCATATGCATGTAGGGGTGGTGTGCTATTTGAATAAGCAACGCACGTCCTTGATGTGACACGTGCCTCACAAACCACACTCACGGGTGGGAACGTCGAGGACCGGCTGTGTCCGTCCCCGAGACAGAATCTTCGGTGGGTGATCCCGTGACAGAACGAGCCTAGACTTGGTCTGTCAACTTGCGATGACATGCACTAACAAGGAGATGCAGTTATTTTCCGTGGACTACACCCTCTCGGTGCCGAATAACGCCCAACACCACCGGGGCCACCGGATGGGTGCTGGATATGGAGACCGCCTGAAGGGGGGGAGGGCACCCCTACATGCGCGTGGCCCATGCATATGCATGCAGGGGTGGTGTGCTATTTGAATAAGCAACACACGTCCTTGACGTGGCACGTGCCTCACAAACCACACACACGGGCGGGAACGTCGAAGACCGGCTGCGTTCGTCCCCGAGACAGAGTCTTCGGTGGGTGATCCCGTGACAGAACGGGCCTAGACTTGGTCTGTCATCTCGCAATGACATGCACTAACACGAAGAAGCAGTTATTCCCCGTGGCCTACCCCCTCTAGGTGCCGATCAACGCCCTAGACCGCCGGGGCCACCGGAGGGGTGCCGGTCTCTAGAACCGGACGAGGCCCATCCGAAGAAGAAAACACAAGACGGTAATTATGATGTGCTAAGGTTGTTTGCCAAGCATGAAAGAAAACAACAACAAAAAAGTATAATACATATCGAGAATGAACTAGAAGGAAAGATATCTAGGTTAGATGCTTTACCGAGAGCAACTCTCGGAAAAGGTGGCCATTACCGAGAGCTGAGAATCGACCCTCGGTATCCACTGCTGTAATTTTTTCCCTTCTCTTTTTGTCTTTGTTTTGCACTATCTTTTTTGTATCTCATATTTCATATGCTTTTACGACCAAAGTTTATAAATTCCATGACTTTTGATGAATTATTTCAAAACTCAACTCTAAAGAGTGTAAAGTAATAAACATGAGAAGAAGCAGTTGTTGACCGTGGCCCACCCCCTCTCTCGGTGCCGGTCAACTTTCTAGACCGGCTCCGAGAGAGAACTTTAAAGAGTGTAAAGTAATAAACATGAGAAGAAGCAGTTGTTGACTGTGGCCTACCCCCTCTCTCGGTGCCGGTCAACTTCCTAGACCGCTGGGGCCACCGGATAGCCCATGCATATACATGCGATGGCCTTCTTTGAGAGCACAAGAAGTTTCGAGGCCAACGGAGCAATGGGGCTCGCACTTCCTGCACAAACCGGACACATTCCCTCTCGATACCCATAGACTATCTCGAAGAACGGTCCTAGACTTGGTCTGTCATCTCGCGATGACATGCACTAAAACGGAGAAGCAGTTATTCACCGTGGACTACACCCTCTCGGTGCCGAATGATGCCCTAGACCGCCGGGGCCACCGGATGGGTGCTCGATATAGAGATCGCCCGATGGGGGGGAGGGCACCCATTCATGCATGTGGCCCATGCATATGCATGCAGGGGTGGTGTGCTATCTGAATAAGCAACGCACGTCCTTGACGTGACACGTGCCTCACAAACCACACTCACGGGCGGGAACGTCGAGGACCGGCTACGTCCGTCCCCGAGACAGAATCTTCGGTGGGTGATCCTGTGACAGAACGAGCCTAGAGTTGGTCTGTCAACTCGGGATGACATGCACTAACAAGGAGAAGCAGTTATTCACCATGGACTACACCCTCTCGGTGCCGAATAATGCCCTACACCGCCGGGGCCACCGGATGGGTGCTCGATATGGAGACCGCCCGAAGGGGGGGAGGACACCCCTACATGCGCGTGGCCCATGCATATGCATGCAGTGGTGGTGTGCTATTTGAATAAGCAACACACGTCCTTGATGTGGCACATTCCTCACAAAGCACACACACGGGCGGGAATGTCGAAGACCGGCTGCGTTCGTCCCCGAGACAGAGTCTTCGGTGGGCGATCCCGTGACAGAACGGGCCTAGACTTGGTCTGTCATCTCGCGATGACATGCACTAACACGAAGAAGCAGTTATTCCCCGTGGCCTACCCCCTCTAGGTGCCGAACAACGCCCTAGACCTTCGGGGCCACCGGAGGGGTGCCGGTCTCTAGAACCGGACGAGGCCCATCCGAAGAAGAAAACACAAGACGTTAATTATGATGTGCTAAGGTTGTTTGCCAAGCATGAAAGAAAACAACAACAAAAAAGTATAATACATATCGAGAATGAACAAGAAGGAAAGACCCTCGGTAACCACTGCTCTAATTTTTTCCCTTCTCTTTTTGTCTTTGTTTTGTAGAATCTTTTTTGTATCTCATATTTCATATGCTTTTACGACCAAAGTTTATAAATTCCATGAATTTTGATGAATTATTTCAAAACTCAACTTTAAAGAGTGTAAAGTAATAAACATGAGACGAAGCAGTTGTTGACCGTGGCCTACCCCCTCTCTCGGTGCTGGTCAACTTTCTAGACCGGCACCGAGAGAGAACTTTAAAGAGTGTAAAGTAATAAACATGAGAAGAAGCAGTTGTTGACCGTGGCCTACCCCCTCTCTCGGTGCCGGTCAACTTCCTAGACCGCCGGGGCCACCGGATAGCCCATGCATAGCCAATGCATATACATGCGATGGCCTTCTTTGAGAGCGCAAGAAGTTTCGAGGCCAACGGAGCAACAGGACCCGCACTTCCTGCACAAACCGGACACATTCCCTCTCGATACCCATAGACTTTCTCAAAGAACGAGCCTAGACTTGGTCTGTCATCTCTCGACGACATGCACTAACACGGAGAAGCAGTTATTCACCGTGGACTATACCCTCTCGGTGCCAAATAATGCCCTAGACTGCCAGGGCCACCGGATGGGTGCTCGATATAGAGACCGCCCGAGGGGGGGGGGAGGGCACCCCTACATGCGTGTGGCCCATGCATATGCATGCAGGGGTGGTGTGCTATTTGAAAAAGAAACGCACGTCCTTGGCGTGACATGTGCGTCACAAACCACAAACACAGGCGGGAACGTCGACGACCGGCTGCGTCCGTCCCCGAGGCAGAATCTTCGGTGGGTGATTCCGTGACACAGAACGAGCCTAAACTTGGTCTGTCAACTCGGGATGACATGCACTAACATGGAGAAGTAGTTATTCACCATGGACTACACCCTCTCGGTGCCGAATAATGCCCTAGACCGCCGGGGCCACCGGATGGGTGCTCGATATGGAGACCGCCCGAGGGGGGGAGGGCACCCCTACATGCGCGTGGACCATGCATATGCATGCAGGATTGGTGTGCTATTTGATTAAGCAACGCACGTCCTCGACGTGGCACGTGCCTCACAAACCACACACATGGGCGGGAACGTCGAGGACCGGCTGCGTTCGTCCCCGAGACAGAGTCTTCGGTGGGCGATCCCGTGACAGAATGGGCCTAGACTTGGTCTGTCATCTCGCGATGACATGCACTAACACGAAAAAGCAGTTATTCCCCATGGCCTACCCACTCTAGGTGCCGAACAACGCCCTAGACCGCCGGGGCCACCGGATGGGTGCTCGATATGGAGACCGCCCGAGGGGGGGGGGAGGGCACCCCTACATGCGCGTGGCCCATGCATATGCATGCAGGGGTGGTGTGCTATTTGAATAAGCAACGCACGTCCTTGACGTGGCACGTGCCTCACAAACCACAACGGGCCTAGACTTGGCCTGTCATCTCACGATGACATGCACTAACACGAAGAAGCAGTTATTCCCCGTGGCCTACCCCCGCTAGGTGCCGAACAACGCCCTAGACCGCCGGGGCCACCGGAGCAACATGACCAGCACTTCCTGCACAAAACGGACACGTTCTGACACCATTAATAAAAAAAACACCAGCATCCACCATTAAGAAGAAGGGCTATCACTTTGAATGTTCTCTGCTCGAGAAAGGTGAACATTCAAAGTGATAGTCCATCTCCTTAACAAGAGTGTAATGGATACCGAAGCTTACTGCATGTGGAGTATCCCACTATTTAAATAGGTTTTGTTGCTTGTCTCTAGGCGAGGTGGGACTAAACTGTGATGGTGCCCTTATCATGACCGAGAGCTACTCTCGGCACCGGCTAATTTACCGAGAGCCTAGAGTCGACCCTCGGTAACCACTGCTCTACCGAGAGTCCTCTCGGCATAACTGCAACAGCCAAGTGCCTTCAGCTCCCAGCGCATGCCTCTTTGCCAAGTGCCGCCCTCTGTAAAATTTTGTTCCCAGTTCTGTTCATATTGTTTTTTGCTCGAGTTGGTGCAGCAAAAACATTTATACAATACTCAAACTTGCATTTCAAGTCACACAGGTTAACAACAAACTCACATAAGCATTAATCCATAAATAGTTCACACAAGCTTCATTTCAAATCCCAAAGTAGCTCTTTAGTACAAGTGCCTACTTACTAATTAAACAACAAAGTTGTTTGCATGCATGCACCATATGATAAAAAGCAACACCACAATTATGACAAACTGAAAGAGAATTATGAAGTTCTTCAACCCACTGAACTAGCTAAGCCGTGTCTGGCTTGCACCATTGCGTAATTCTGTTTTTCTCTTTTGCTTAAGCAAATACTGATTGTAATGATACTCTGCCGTCTCTCTATTGTTGAATGAGGCGAAGGAGTTTCCTTCATAATGAAGTATTTATTCATTGCATTCCGACCATGAATTGTAGACTCCTGGACATCGTCCTCTGTACACCACATACCACTTCATCTACAAAAGAAAAAGAAATAAGGCACATCATACATAATCGACATAAGCATTCATCACTCATACAATCAAAAGCATCGCAAGTGGCCATCCAAGTCCATATCAGCAGGTACATAACTATACCACTAAATCAACGTCAAACTATCTAGGTGACTAATCCGAGGTGTAGTCGGTGAAACCAGTGATCGTCGAGTCAGAGCACGTGGGGGCATCCCTCATAGTGGAGGACCAAGCATCGTCGGGAATGATGGTCGGTGGACTCAATGGCTCCTTGCGTGGTGGAGCCTTGCCCTCCTTAGCTGGGGGATTCTTCTTGGCCAGATCCACAAAAAACTTTATTAGGATCTGCTGTGGGTTCTTCTCAAGGAGTTCCTCCAAGCGGTCCTCGGAGCTCATCTTCGTGTTCGTGGAGTCAACCCTAATGGAAGCTTCATCGTTGGAGGAGGCCATAGCCAAAAAATCGATCGATGCTAACACCTTTCATCACACAATGGAAAATAACATAAGAATCAAACATGAAAGATATAACATGAAGAGCTCACGTAGATCGACCGCCATCATCAAAAGTCGATTTTCTTCCTCCAAGAACAACTCTCAACGACACTCTCTCGCGTATATACGGTGGACACTCTCGCTGGTGGTGGTATATATGGTGGACACTCTCTCACGGGTATTTCAACTTCCGGTGATGGTTGAGCTGGGTGAGCCCCTCGGGCGTTATCAAGATATAACATGAGGAGCTCACACAGATCAACCGTCATCGCTCAAAAGTTGATTTTTCTTACTCCAAGAACAACTCTCATCAACACTCTCTCACGTATATACGATGGACACTCTCGCTGGTGATGGTATATATGGTGGACACTCTCTCACGGGTATTTCAACTTTTGATGATGGTTGAGCTGGGTGAGCCCCTCGCGCGTTATCAAGATATAACATGAGGAGCTCACACAAATCAACCGTCATCGCTCAAAAGTTGATTTTTCTTCCTCCAAGCACAACTCTCATCGACACTATCTCACGTATCTCATCGGTCACATCCGCACATAGCATCCATGCATACAACATTATCAACAATTATCTACATTTTTTCTTTTGAAAAAAATGTATCTACATGGCATCCATCCATCTATCAATCCATCCATCTATCTATGCACCCATCTATCAATCCATCCATCTATCTATGCATCCATCTATCAATCCATCCATCTATCTATGCATCCATCTATCAATCCATCATTCTATCTATGCATCCATCTATTAATCCATCCATCTATACACACATGGAGAGGAGGAGGGGGGCTCACTGGAGGGAGGAGCTCGGTGTGGTGTGGGGGGCAGCGGTGGAGGGGGCACCGGTCGGTGGAGGGGCGCCGGTCGGTGGGGAGCAGAGGAGGAGGTGCGCCGGTCGGTGGGGAGCTGAGAGAAGAAACAACAGGGGGGAAATATGCTTAAGTAGTCGATGTCACATTTGCCGAGTGCTCGTCGGTGTGGCCCTCGGAAAAGAAATCAACTCTAGATCTAGGTTAGATGATTTACCGAGAGCAGCTCTCGGAAAATACGTCCCCCTAGATCTAGGTTAGATGCTTTACCGAGAGTCACGCTCGGAAAACGTAGAAATTCCCGAGGGCCGATAGTCGACCCTCGGTAAGTACTGCTCTAATATTTTTCCCTTCTCTTTTTGTCTTTGTTTTGCACTATCTTCTTTGTATCTCATATTTCATATGATTTTACGACCAAAGTTTATAAATTCCATGACTTTTGATGATTTTTTTCAAAACTCAACTTTAAAGAGTGTCTACGACTGTGGCCGGCGGCCTCCGGGGGCTAGCACATGCCGCCAAATCTTGCGTAGGCGGTCTCTCACAAGTCTGGAAGTGTTGTGGCGGTTGCAAACGCCCGGCCCGCGTCTCCGGGGTGTGCCCCCCCTCACGGACGGCGCCGCCGCCGGCACCTAGAGGGGGGAAACGGACGCGTCGGGTCTACAAGGATGGGGTCTTGCTGTGGCTTTGGCCCGGATGTTGCTCCAAAGTGTTCCGATGGGCTGACCTAACACAACCGGGTGGAGAGTTCCACTGGTCAAACGCTACAGGGTTAGATGGGACGGGGGCCCTGGGTGGGTAGCAATGCCATCGGAGCATCGCACCGGGCCCTCACACATGCCATACGGTGTGGTGGCATGTCCGCAGAGGCGGCACGCGTCTCCGGGGTGTGGCCCCCCTCACGGACGGCGATGACACAGTAGTAGACGTTCTGCGGTAACGATGCGGCGTGAATATTATTAAATACTCGGAGCGCGATAAAATCATGTGTTTTTTACACGACGTGGGCACATGTGCTACAGGACTGATGGTAATTTTTCATAATTTTTGGTGATGGAGAAGTATCTGATAAACTTCCCTCTCCGCGGATTGCTCTTCGCATGTCTACGACTGTGGCTGGCGGCCTCCGGGGGCTAGCACATGCCGCCAAATCTTGCGTAGGCGGTCTCTCACAAGTCTGGAAGTGTTGTGGCGGTTGCAAACGCCCGGCCCGCGTCTCTGGGGTGTGCCCCCCTCACGGACGGCGCCGCCGCCGGCACCTGGAGGGGGGAAATGGACTTGTCGGATCTACACGGATTGGGTCTTGCTGTGGCTTTGGCCCGGATGTTGCTCCAAAGTGTTCCGATGGGCTGACCTAACACAGCCGGGTGGAGAGTTCCACTGGTCAAAGCCCGTCCGTGCAAAGTCAAAGGGCTAGATCCCGTGGTCAAATGCTACAGGGTTAGGCGGGACGGGGGCCCTGGGGGGTAGCAATGCCACCAAACCATCGCACCGGGCCCTCATACATGCCGTACGGTGTGGTGGCATGTCCGAAGAGGCGGCATGCGTCTCCGGGGTGTGGCCCCCCTCACGGATGGCTGACACATTAGTAGACGTTCTGCGGTAACGATGCAGCGTGAATATTATTAAATACTCGGAGCGCGATAAAATCATGTGTTTTTTACACAACGTGGGCACATGTGCTATAGGACTGATGGTAATTTTTCATAATTTTTGGTGATGGAGAAGTATCTGATAAACTTCCATCTCCGCGGATTGCTCTTCGCGTGTCTACGACTGTGGCCGGCGGCCTCCGGGGGCTAGCACATGCCGCCAAATCTTGCGTAGGCGGTCTGTCACAAGTCTGGAAGTGTTGTGGCAGTTGCAAATGCCCGGCCCGCGTCTCCGGGGTGTGCCCCCCCTCATGGACAGCGCCGCCGCCGGCACCTGGAGGGGGGAAACGGACACGTCGGGTCTACACGGATGGGGTCTTGCTGTGGCTTTGGCCCGGATGTTGCTCCAAAGTGTTCCGATGGGCTGACCTAACACAACCGGGTGGAGAGTTCCACTGGCCAACGCCCGTCCGTGCAAAGTCAAAGGGCTAGATCCCGTGGTCAAATGCTATAGGGTTAGGCGGGACGGGGGCCCTGGGGGGGGGGGGTAGCAATGCCACCGGAGCATCGCACCGGGCCCTCATACATGCCGTACGGTGTGGTGGCATGTCCGAAGAGGCGGCATGCGTCTCCGGGGTGTGGCCCCCCTCACGGACGGCGATGACACAGTAGTAGACGTTCTACGGTAATGATGCGGTGTGAATATTATTAAATACTCGGAGCGCGATAAAATCATGAGTTTTTTACACGACGTGGGCACATGTGCTATAGGACTGATGGTAATTTTTCATAATTTTTGGTGATGGAGAAGTATCTGATAAACTTCCCTCTCCGCGGATTGCTCTTCGCGTGTCTACGACTGTGGCCAGCGGCCTCCGGGGGCTAGCACATGCCACCAAATCTTGCGTAGGCGGCCTCTCACAAGTCTGGAAGTGTTGTGGTGGTTGCAAACGCCTGACACGCATCTCCGGGGTGTGCCCCCCTCACGGACGGCGCCGCCGCCGGCACCTGGAGGGGGAAACGGACACGTCGGGTCTACACGGATGGGGTCTTCCTGTGGCTTTGGCCCGGATGTTGCTCCAAAGTGTTCCTATGGGCTGACCTAACACAACCGGGTGGAGAGTTCCACTGGTCAAAGCCCGTCCGTGCAAAGTCAAAGGGCTAGATCCCATGGTCAAACGCTACAGGGTTAGGCGGGACGGGGGCCCTAGGGGGTAGCAATGCCACTGGAGCATCGCACCGGGCCCTCATACATGCCGTACAGTGTGGTGGCATGTCCAAGAGGCAGCACGCGTCTCCAGGGTGTGGCCCCCCTCACGGACGACGATGACACAGTAGTAGACTTGGTCTACACGGATGGGATCTTGCTGTGGCTTTGGCCTAGACTTGGTCTGTCATCTTGCGATGACATGCACTAACACGGAGAAGCAGTTATTCACCGTGGACTACACCCTCTCGGTGCCGATCAACGCCCTAGACTGTCGGGGCCACCGGAGGGGTGCCGGTCTCTAGAACCGGGCGAGGCCCATCATTTGAAAAAGAAAACACAAGACGGTAATTATGATGTGCTAAGGTTGTTTGCCAAGCATGGAAGAAAACAACAAAAAAAGTATAATACATATTATGGAGAATGCACAAGAAGGATGCTTTACCGAGAGTTCCTCTCGGAAAATGCGGCCATTGCCGAGTGCTGCTGGACGACCCCGGTAAATTCTGTCGGTGCAGCTCTCGGAAAAGCCCCCGAGATCTAGGTTAAGACTTTTACCAAGTGTCGTTAAAAGTTGGCTCTCGGAAATGTTTCCTGCGGGGACTTATGCAAAATTTCCCCCTCGCGCGCGCTCACTCCTCTCTTCTCTCTCTGTTTCTCTCGCCCTCGCCCCCTCTGTCCGCCGCCGCCCCTTAGTGCCGCCTCCCCATCCGGCGAGCTCTGCCGCCGCCGCCACCGGGAGTGCCTCCCCTGACCCCTCGACCTCCACCGAGCCCCCCCACCGCCACCTCCACCGAGCTCGTCCACCGCCACCATCTCGGCCAAGCTTCACCGAGCACCACCGGCGCGGCATCCCCTCCACTGAGCTCTACCTCGTCCGGCATCCACCTCCCCCGCCACCCCTGCCCCGTTGGTGAGCCCCTACTCAATCTCGTTTTTTTTGAAATAAAAGGGGTTTCCCCCCTCTCCATTACAACAAAAGGTGTATATATATGCATAGTGAATAATGTGTGTGAGTGTGTGCTTTGTATGTGTGTGTGTCAGTGAGTGATGTTGGTGTATGTGTGCATATATAATGAATGGTTTCTTTTAATATTTAGGTGTGTATATATGTGCATATATAATGAATGGTGTATGTGAGTGTGTGTGTGTGGGAGAGGGGTGCTATTGATGTGTGTGTGTGTGTGCATGTGCGAGTGAGTGTGTGATGTGTGTGTATGGATATGTGAGTGTGTTTGTGTGTGGGGGGTGTGTGAGTGAGTGTTATTGATGTTTGTGTGTTTGACATATGATTGACACAACTTCATTCTTTCATGCAGGACATGCATCTATTTTGACAATAGAGAGAGTGAATTCCGTTGCACGCTTCAAGGGTAATCTCTTCCCGTTCATGTGTATGTTTTCATTATTTCTAGATCACCTAAATAGTCGCGTAACCTAGGTGTCTCCCGTTCGGAAGGGTTGTATCTATAAATATGCAAGTCTTTGCATATTTATAACCTCAACTCTTTCGAATTGTCCACGTTTTCCATGGACAACCCGAGGATGTGTAGGCGGGTCGTTTTCATGATGTACTTAGATCCGAGACAGAATTTCGACAATGTCTCCTTGTTGTTCTCTAGATACACATCCTCTTGGCTTATTGCCGAGACGTGTATTTGGAGAACAGCGGGGAGGTGCTGCTGAAATTTTGTCTCGGGTCGGAGTACGTCATGAAAGCGGACCCAGCATACACATTCTCGGGTGGGATTAGGACCTATCTTTACCTATTACATAGCTCAGTGCATGTCGTAAAACTTGATGGAACCACTTGTTACATAAAAAAATTATGTGTGTGTTTCACTTTATATCAGAGGATGGAAGAACGTGAGTGGATGTACACCGGACATCCCAGCATGGAGGGTATGACCCCTGAGAGGAGGTCGAAGACCAATGATTTCCTGGAATTAGTATTTGCTGGAGAAACGCCAGTTCGTGGAATTTGGTGCCCATGCACGGAGTGTGATAACCAGACTGAAAGAGATAAGATTACTATGAGTAAACACTTAGGCAAATATGGGTTTAGGCCAGGCTATTACCGGTGGATCTTTCACGGTGAGACAGAACAGTCCAGGGCGGAGGTGGTGCGACAACGCACCGGCGAATATGATACTCGGATTGAAAACCTGTTAGATGACATCCGCCGTGCGGATCCGCAGGAGGACCCGAACTCCGAGGAGCCGCCGGAAAGCCCTGAAGATTATCATGCAGCTTTGTTTGTGGCACAAAAACCCCTTCACGCCCATATAGAGGTTACTCAACTAGATGGCATTGCACGCCTAATGGCCCTGAAGGCAAACCATAACATGAGCATAATTTGCTTCAATGAGTTATTGTCAGTTATTGTTAGCCTGTTGCCTAAAGAAAATATATTGCCAAAGAACATGTACGAGTCAAACAAAATCCTCGGTTCACTTAAGATGCCGTATGAGCAAATACATGCTTGTCCAAACGGACGCATGTTATTTAGAAATGAACATAAAGATACGAATTATTGTGTCAAGTGCAAATCCTCTAGGTATATTGAGGTAATAGATGATGATGGTAGCAAGAGGCAGCTCACAATTGCCGTCAATATCCTTCGATATCTTTCATTCACAGAAAGGATCCAGAGGCTTTATATGACCGAGGAAACTGCCCAATATATGAGATGGGCCGCCGAAGGGAAGATGTACAATACAAAAAAGATGCAACGTCCACGGGATGGTGAATCATGGAAGAAATTTGTTGAAATTCATAAGAAAACAGATGACTGGAAGAGTGTAGCTGTTGGGATAACAATCGACGGGTTCAATCCATATGGTTTGATGGCTGCCATATACAGTTGTTGGCCAGTATATGTTATCCCCCTGAATCTTCCCCCTGGCGTTTGCATGCAACGACATCACATGTTCCTGACGTTGATAATTCTAGGTCCTAACTATCCCGGGAAGCATATGAGTGTGTATATGGAGCCATTGGTGGACGACTTACTTGTTGCTTGGAACAACGGGGTCCGGACATACGATGTCGTTTCAAAGAAGCACTTCAATATGCATATCTGGTACCACACATCGCTACATGACCTACCGGCACGTGCGATATTTTGTGGTTGGTGTGTAAAGGGGAAGTGGCCTTGCCCAGTGTGTCGACAGCGTGTGACTTTCATTTGGCTAGCTAAGGGTCACAAGTATGTATGCTTTGACCAACATCGGCAGTTCCTTCGCCTTGATCACCCATACATGCAAGACGCTGTGCACTTACAAGAAGGCGTTATTGTTGATGACCTGCCACCACCTATTATGACCGGTGCCCAGCTTAAGGATGAGTTAGATGCTCTCGAGGAAAAGCTCGATGGGAAAGGATTTGTGGGATATGGAGAGACACACCAGTGGACTCACATTCCAAGCTTATGGAGGCTCCCTTACTTTAAAGATCTTCTACTTCCACACAACATTGATGTAATGCACACTGAAAAGAATATTGCGGAGGCCTTACTCGGCACGCTCCTCGACACCGAGAAGTCAAAGGATAACATTCAGGCTAGGATCGATCAAGCCAAACTATGCAACAGGTCAAAATTAAATTTGGTGCCTCGTGCAAAAGGTAATTCTTGGAAGAAGCCACCAGCCCCTTTCACCCCTTCAATGCCCCAAAGGAAGGAAATTCTCCAATGGATTGTGAATAACTTGTACTTCCCTGATGGATATGCAGCTAATATCATGAGGGGAGTGAATATGGCTACAAAGCGAATAGCAGGCCTCAAGAGTCATGACTACCATGTATGGCTTGAGCGGATAATGCCTGTGATGATTCGAGGGTATGTCAGAGAGGATATTTGGCGAGTGCTGGCGGAGTTGAGCTACTTCTTCCGTCAGCTTTGTGCCAAAGAACTAGATTATGAAGTGGTTGCAAAGTTGGAGGAACAAGCACCTGAGTTGCTATGCAAGTTAGAGATGATATTTCCGCCAGGTTTCTTTAATCCGATGCAACATATGATCTTACATCTCGCATATGAGGCTAGAATGGGAGGACCTGTGCAGTTCCGATGGCAGTATGCACCTGAACGGGAGTTCAAGCATCTTCGTGGGAAATGTAAGAATAAAGCCTGCATTGAAGCCTCCATAGCCGAGGCATACCTGAACGAGGAGGTGGCCACGACCACCACAAAGTACTATCATGACAATATTCAGACTAGGTTAAATCCAGCTCCTCGTTACAATGAAGAACCCACCAGTAATGTTTCCGACCTTAGCCTCTTCGAAGGCCAAGGAGGCAAAGCAAGTGGACCGAAGCCCAAGAACTTTTCACCTACTGAGTGGTCGACTATTATGATCTATGTCTTGACCAACATGGAAGAAGTGCAACCGTACATAAAGTAAGTGTAGAACACCTTTATTGACAACTACTCACTAGTCTTGAGTTCTAACTCGAATTCTTCCTATTGCTAGGGAATTCCAGAACGAATTCTGGAAGCTACCACGGCCTCCTAGCGACGAAGAATCATCAGACCTTCTTGAAGATACCAATGCTGATGGCGGTTTCATTTCTTGGTTCTCAGGAAAAGTAACTTTTCTAACTTTATGTTACTTCAAGTTGATCTTACTTGCCTGTAATGCTTCCACTAATGAACCAAACAATCTCCTATTAATTTTGTAGGCATATCAAGAGGTTGATATGGACGCCAAAGTGAGAGAAGTAGCCAAAGGTTTTGAATATGAGGCCAAGTCATTTAAGGCTTACGACATGAATGGGTATCGCTTCCACACTGATAAACACACGCGTGAGAGGCCCAACTGAAGGTCAATAAATAGTGCGGTCTATTGTCTAGGGACAGATGGATGCCACTACTATGGAACCATTAAAGAAATTTATGAGTTGCAGTATTGTGGTTTACAAGGAGTGAAGCCCATCGTATTCAGATGCAGCTGGCTCAATCCTGAGAAAGTGAGACGAACCCCTAGTA
This sequence comes from Aegilops tauschii subsp. strangulata, assembly GCF_002575655.3. Taxonomy (NCBI): domain Eukaryota; kingdom Viridiplantae; phylum Streptophyta; class Magnoliopsida; order Poales; family Poaceae; genus Aegilops; species Aegilops tauschii. Next base: position 551,482,108 of record NC_053041.3, on the reverse strand, counting down.
TTGGCTTTGTCAAAGTTGAACGAGCATCGAAATATGCAGGAAATGATGTCTATATTATGGCTCAACAGGATACACAAGTGTTTTTTCTCCCATACGCGTGCACATCTACGGAATATATCGATCTCTTGAAGTGGGATGTCGTGTACAAGGTACCCCCGCGTATCAAGGTACCTACCCCAAACAAGGACGATTACCATATAAACCCTAACACATACGAGGGAGAGTTCTTTCAAGAAGCAGACACTGACGAAGACGAAGATGATGCAAAGGAAGATGATGGCGTGCATCACGAACATGATGCTATGGAACATGAGGCCATGGATGACATGGAAGTAGATAATGCAGAGGACGAATACGAGGATGTTTCTGACCCTCGAGATTTGGCATTACTTATGCGATGGCACATGGGGCTAGATGAGGATGAGGGCCCCCTGAAGACTTCAAGGATGAATGTATGAACGGGTGTGATAGCGATGATGAAAGCCCTGATCCAAATGTTGCACCTAATATTGACCCTTATTTCTAACAACTCCATGTAATCGTGTGAGAACTCTATGTATGTGCGTCACAACTCTATGTATTCGTGTGTGTAACAACTCTATGTATTCGTGTGTGCAACAACTCTATGTATTCGTGTGTGCAACAACTCTATGTATTTGTGTGTGTAACAACTATATGTATTATTGTGAGAATTCCATTTATTCTTCATATGTGATATATTTATTGTATTTACATCAAGTTGTATCATCTGTACTAACTGGTTTGTTCTTCTTCGTATCAGGTGATTGAAACATGACAGGTAGCAAGAAGATTCCAAAGGAAAGTTTGAAAAAAGTGAATGATCTGTACAATGATCAACCTGCTCGACCGGTGAAAGCGGTGGCCGCTCCTTCATTGGTTGCCACAACCGCCAAGAAGGCCAAAGGATTGGCGGGTCTAGACACCCGTCCGGCAAAACATGCGAAACAAGGTCGAGTACCACGCGGGGGAGGAGTAGGAGGCGGACGTGGAGGGGGAGTAGGTGAGGCAGGAGGAGGAGGCAAACGAGGAGGCGGACGAGGAGGGGGAGTAGGTGAGGCAGGAGGAGGAGGCGGACGAGGAGGGGGAGTAGGTGAGGCAGGAGGAGGAGGCGGACGAGGAGGGGCAGTAGGTGAGGCAGAAGGAGGAGGCGGACGAGGAGGCGGACGAGGAGGGGGAGTAGGTGAGGTAGGAGGAGGAGGCGGATGAGGAGGGGGAGTAGGTGAGGCAGGAGGAGGAGGCAGACGAGGAGGCGGACGAGGAGGGGGAGTATGTGAGGCAGGAGGAGGAGTACGTAAAGCAGCCCAGAGTAGAGCACCTCTTTCTTCTCCTCGACCCTCTGATGCAGTGCTTCACCGTGCTCAGGAGGAGGAAACAGAGGATGGGGATGAGGCGTGTGAGGAGGAGGACGAGGAGGATTTTGTGGAGGAGGTGGTGGAAGATGAGGAGGAGGAGGTGGTGGAGGACGACGCCGCCGAGAGGAGGCTGGTTGTTCGTCAGGTTTCTGAGGGTGGGGATAGACCCTCATGGGTGACAGAGCACCACGAGGTGAGCGGTTCACAACAGAGCGGTTCGACTATCAGCACTACTTCCGGAGGGAAAGTGTGGCTGCGTGGTCCTTCAAAGCTTCCAAGACGTCCATATGTGCATAGAGACGTGTTGATTAAACCAATGGGAGAGAAGTAAGTGGTTATCTCGACTCATTCCATATAAATTGTACCTTTTGTCATTTCCTCACATATAATATGACTTCACTCTTTGAAATGCAGAAGCTTAGTAAAAGGTGGTGAGAGGCGTCTGCCACGGTCGCCGAGTGGCATCATTGGGGGTCTTTGTAGGTTAAATTATCCTGGACTGGTCACTTTGCCGAACGGTCTCATTGAGCCAGCTTGGTCATGGGATCACTACAAACTTGCACCGGATTTCCTGGATATGCGTCAGAGGGTTTATTAACAGAGCCATGCGAGTGGTCAACGATTTCTGGATAAGTCCTTTCAAACACCTAAATGTCAATACCAAAAGGTTTAAATTTGCCATAGTCATGATTTAACCCTTCTCACATGTATGCATGTTTGTAGGATTTCTATACATGCGTTGAGGGTCAGAAGGATCGTGCAAATGTGGTGGTCGAGAATATTGCCAAGAAACTAGTCCACGACATGCACTATGAGGAGCGTGTCCGGTTAGTGGTCAAGTATCACGCGGACTATGTCAACCATAGGATTTCCAAACAGGAGGCTCGAGGGACACATATTTCACGGGACAATTACTTCAAGGCAAGTGACGATGGATGCTTGCTATTCCCTCCATTACCGCAAAATTAGAATCCTTACTAAGATGTATTTGTTTAATTTACAGGTGATTCGTCGGTGGTGCGCTGACAAACGTCCGTCCTGGGAGAAGATCGTCGAACGGTGGACAGATCCAGGGTGGCAGGATGAACACAAAGTAATATCTGAACGGCGTACGTTGATGGGGGGTCGAGTACACCGTCAAGGCAACCTCACCATCCCAGGTGTCGTCTCAAAACATGTAGGCAACCACATCCTTTTCATCATGTTCTCTTTCATTTGTGAGCATTCCCTTGATTGTTTGGATCGCTTTCTTTTGCAGAAAGAAGACACTGGCAAGGATATCACTTACTTCGAGGCATGGACCATCAAACGTACCAAAGACGACAAGGACAAGGACCCTCTCCACCAGGAGAGGGACTGGATCAGCTCTAAAGCCCGGTCAGATGGAGAGAACTACACCAAAAAATTGAAGGAGACGTACGGGCCTGACACCGATCCTCATGTGCTACCGTTTGACCCTCCTGTGGCCATTGCCGCGGCAGGCGGTAGACCGAATGGCCGGATGGCGGTTCACCTCGATTCTGTCATAACCTCCTCCCTTCCGAGAGTCAACACGCTCCATGCTATGAGTACTGGCTCTACTCCTACCGTAGAGCGTCACGTACCACATTCCGTGAGCATTATTGAGGATATTCAGGTCAGTGCTTCTTCATTGATCCTTCATGGTCCTGCATATTTGCATTTCAACATGAATGACATTTGCATTGCCATATTGTAGACACGACTGATTGACACCGAGAAAGAACGAGATGAAAATAGGGCCAAGCTGAAGGCACAAGATGATCTAGTGAAGTCTTTACAACATATGGTGGCCAATCTTTATTCCATGTAAGGCCAACGAGTGCCAGAGATGCCACCGACGCCAGAGTGGAACATTGTGAGTTTCGTTCAAACTATTTCTCTCACCATTTTCGGCATTACCATATGCATTCATCTCACTATTGGGTCAATCCATCACAGCTCAACCCATCACAAGGGTCGAACAATGTTCTGGTAGTTCCACCTCAAGTTGGTGGAGTTGGGGCAGCAAAGGGAATGATGCCTTCTGTAACATCCCAAATTTTCAATTTGGTATGTTATACATAGATCATCATTGCATATCATGTTTTATTGCATTTTGACAAATCCTCGATAAATCCTAAGCAACTCAAGGACCCTCGGAGAGAGTTGGGGATTTTCTCAAATTTTCATATTTGATTTTCATTAAATAATAAGACGAGGATTTTGGTTTTAATCATTTTCTCTCCGGAAAAATATTACATTTTAAAAAAAATAAACGAGAGGAGAAAATATGACTTCTCCGAAACAATTGAAATACTGGTGGTAAAATGTTAAAAACATTGTTGGAATTTATTTGGATTTTATTTGTAATTTTTATTGCATTAAAAATATTGCATGTTTTCAAAACATTTATTTTGTGTTAAAAAAATGTTCACCCTATTCTAGATTTTCTAACAAGACGGGGAAAATTTATTTTATATTTTTCTTATTTCTATTTATTTTTCTGTGAATTATTTACCGCGAAACGTTTAAAAAAAAAACAACGCGCGCGCTGGGCCGAGCCCAGCCGAGCGCCAGGCCGCCGGCCCACCCCGTCGCCCTCTCCTCGTCGCGCACGGCACGCGCCGCCGCCGCCGTGTCCATGACGGACATGGGAGTCCGTGTCGCCGCCGCCGGAGCTTGCCCCTCCTCCAAGCTGCTCTTTCCCCCCTTTATAAACCCCCGCAGCCCCCCTCTCTCCCTCACCTCGCCCGCCGCCGCCGCACTTGCCGCCGCCGCCGCACTCGGGAGCCGCCGCCGCCGCCGTTTGCCGCCGCCGGAGCCGCCCCCTCGCCCTACCCCGAGCCCCGCACCCCGCCGCACCCCGCGCCCTCGCCGGAGCCCCGCCAGAGCCGCCCCCGACGAGGTACTGCCTTGCCTCGTTCGTCGCCGGTTTTGTTTTAAAAAAACCATTTGTTTTAAAAAAACCTAGATCGGTTTTTTTTTCGGTTTTATTATTTTACGAGCGTTCACCGAACCGTTCGTTTTAACGAACGCGTTCGTCGGTTTTTCTCTGTTAACGAACGTCCGTTTTTTAACCGTTCGCCCGTTTTTCTTTTTCGTCGGATTTTTCTGCGATTATCTCAGATTCGATTTCTGATCGAATCTTCGTTTCTGTTTAACTTCTCGCTCGTTTATCGGAATCAGGCGATTCAAGCGCCTAGAGTTTCGTCTCGAAATTCTCTTTCCATTTAACCTACTGAAACAAGTTTTTGCTACATTAAAATTTGACCTAGATCCAGATTAGTAAACGAAGCTTCTTTCTTTCACAGTTTGACTTTCGTTGCTTCTTTCGAGTTGATTCTTTTTGCAAACCGGAGTTCTTAAGTTGAACTTTCTGGTTGGATCTTTCATTCGAGTTTTACCTGTGCATTAGATGAGTACTGATTGCATGCTTGTCTGTTTGCGATAGAGTACCCGGAGTGTGCCGCTTGTTACTTCGAATCGCTAGGTTTTGCGGATCATCAGCAAGGCAAGTAACACTTTGATCATGATTTTCATACCCAGTTTTATTGCATTAGATCTATTCCTCAAACAATTGCATGATTAGGATCTGATTAACATGTGGGTATTGGGAAGTAGTTGGGGTAGTACCTATTACCTGTTTTCTATTCAAACCCTTGGGAGTTACTTCTACGTTGCTTTTATTATTGCCATGCTATGCTCGTAGACGTGGATCTGGGTTTGAGTGATATTCATGACAGATGTGAGATGTTATTAATGGTTCAACTTAAGGTGGCAACTAAAACTCACATCTGGGTGGATTGAGGCACCTGGAGAACCCAGTGTTGTCTGTCTGTATAAGGTCCGCCACCCAGGCTCAAAGGGATCATAAGATTATTCATGCTAGAAACTTCCGTGTGCAGCCACAAGCTATTATGGGCTCTAGCATAGTTGAGTAGGTTACAAGATCTCTTGAAGAGGTGGGCTAGCAGATGTAGGGGAAAGTAGGTGTACCGGTCCATCCAGAGTAAAGAGTGATTGTTTCTGAAAGGCTGTGTCTCGGTCATCCGTTTCTCAAACATCATGTAGTGCGAGAATCAAGCGGAGGCGATCGAGTCTTGTGGGGAAAAGTGCACAAACCTCTGCAGGGTGTACAAACTAATCATGGTTAGCCGTGTCCCCGGTTATGGACAACTTGAGTATCTAGTACCTGGATTATCATTTGAATCTCATCACCATGTTACTTTTAATTAATTTTGTTGGGTTAATGATGACACTTAATTGGGATTGAGTTGGAGGTACCTTCTCAATGTTTCACAACCACCATGATAGTTAAATAAAATTTATTCCTTTGAAGTAGGACAAAATTGGCTTTTCGCAAAACTGTAACCATAGAGCTTTCCACCAGCCATATATGCATGTAGTATAGCATTATTATTGTTCATTGCTCTCTATGTGTTACTTTGCCAGCATATTCTATGTGCTGACCCGTTTTCGGGCTGCAACATTTCATGTTGCAGACTTTTCAGACGACGAGTAAGGTGCCTTAGGTCGTGGTCTTATACTCAGTGATGCCGCTGGAGTTGATGGACTCACTTATCTTCCAAGTCTTCCGCTGTTATCGTTTTTAGATGGCCTTAAGCCATGTTTATCATACTTATTCTCCTTGGAGATATTCGATGTAATAAGTGTGTGATTTCTACTCTGTTATAAATCCTCCATTTGTACTGTGCGTGTCAGCATTACTGATCCAGGGATGACACTGGTGCACGGCAGCACAGGCCATTTGAGGTCTGGTCGCTACAAAGTTGGTATCAGAGCACACGCTGACTGTAGGACACGACCACTAAGCTTAAGCCCTAGAAAGCTTCTCTCTTCTCATTTCTGACCCCTCTCCTTTTTCTACTCTTTTAGGAATGGCGAATGCAAGGAGCAAGTTCATGCAACCAGATGAAGACACGCCGTTTGGTCGACACTTGAAGGAAGTCACCAAGTACTTGAACATAGGAATACCAAGCATCACCGGAACCTACAACGCCACATAACCTGAAGAGGAGAGCTGGAAGATTCAAGTTATCATTCCAGGAAGGACGTTTGTGCCAGTTACCGAACCCATAAGATTGGTTTTTGAAACACCAACTTGGAGTTTAGGGAAGAGCATGGCCGCACACATCGCCATGGGACGCATTGGAGAAGTCTATCACCAGGAGGTTAAGGATACAATTTACCAAATTTGTAGACGCCGAGACGCGCAATGGGAGATGATCAGAACCAAGAAGGATGGATCAATTGCAGCTTTCATCCAGGAGCAGAACCAACATATTTGTCGCCAGGAGAACCAGATGTGCACGGACAAGGAAGAACTGAAGAAGGCATTAACCAAGATCAAGGAGCTCCAAGAAGAACTCAAGGCTACACGCGAAGATTATTTGGAGGAAATCAACGCACTAGTAGGGAAGAATGACGACCTGGAGAAGAAGATTGGAGTATTCATGGGAAATCCAGTGCCAAAAGCAGAAGTTGACGAATGCACTTGTCCGGATAACTACATCATCATCGACAACACCGACTCGGAACCAAGTGAAGATGACTTTGTTGATGAAGCTGGAGCAGACATCATGGAGTCTTCAACGGATCAGAATTTCTAGTAGACCACCATATCAGTAGTAGTTTTCCCCCATTTAATAGTATAGTTCAAGCACTTTGTAACGCTAGTTAGATCGATTGTTTTGCCTTGTTTGAATTGATTGAGTGATATTGATTGATTTGTCTCATGAGCATATGGGTAGTGTTTTCCCTCTAGACCTCATTCTATTCTTATCTCTCATCTTTTCTAAACCTATCAGATGCCTCCGAGACGCGACACCGGATTTGTTTTCCCGCCAGAGATCACCCAGTTGATTCAGCAACAGAATGCCCTGATGCAAGTGTTAGTGCAGAACCAAGGCAACAACAACAACAACAACCCACCGCCACCACCACCTGTTGATCACTTAGCCCGTTTCTTAAGGCTAAACCCGCCGGTGTTTTCCAGTAGCACCGAGCCGATTGTTGCAGATGATTGGCTCCGCAAAGTTGGAAGGGAGTTGACCACTGCAGGATGCACAGATGCGGAAAGAGTGTGTTTTGCCGCACATCAGCTTGATGGACCCGCAGCATCATGGTGGGAGAATTATACAGCCACGCACCCTATTGACACTGTCACATGGGACCAGTTTCAGCAAGCTTTCCGTACAGCTCATGTTTCAGCAGGAGCTATGGCTATGAAGAAGCGTGAGTTTCGTAACCTACGCCAAGGAGGACGCACCGTAGGCCAGTATGTGGAGGAATTCAGTAAGTTAGCACGTTATGCACCAGATGACGTTGCTACAGATGCTGCCAAGCAGGAGAATTTTTTGGAAGGGCTGAATGATGAACTGAGTGTCTTTGCCGAGAGTGGCTCTTGGCAAAGATGGCCCTCGGCATGTTCGCCTGGTCCCACATGTCAGGAGCCGACACGTGTTAGCCACCTACTGGGTGGCTTTGCCGAGAGTGGCTCTCGGCAAAGATGGCCCTCGGCATGTTCGCCTGGTCCCACATGTCAGGAGCCGCCGGCACTGTCTGCTATCCGTTAGCTACTTTACTTTGCCGAGTGGTACTGTTTGGCTCTCGACAAAGTCTTTGCCGAGTGCCCGTGTTCTGGCTCTCGGAAAAATCCTGTTTGCCGAAAAGGTGTACGCCGGGTGGCTTTCGCCGAGGGTGACACTCGGCAAAGGCTTTGCCGGCGGTTTTCAGCCCTTTGCCGAGTGTCTGTGGCACTCGGCGTAGCCCAGAATTCCAGTAGTGCGAGGGCGCCTCATCTTCCGGCAGCGGTGGCGGCTGTGACGGAGTGGTCCTCCTTGGGGGCTGGATTGGTGTTCTCTCCTCCGCGCATGATTATGTGCTCATAAGAGGTGTGGAGTATGGTGACACCGACTAGAGGGAAAGAGAGATGGTGACTAGGGATCAATGTCGATCGCCGGGTGTTTGGGCTGCTCAGCTGGTCAACTGTGCATAGTGGAGGTGTGATGGCGGCATGGCTGCTCCAGCATTTGACTCCTGGTTGTGCTTGGTGCGGTGGGACGATGTTCATGAGGTGCTGCAGCGGCAACGGAGTGGACAAACATGGACAGTGTTGCCCCATTCCGGTGTACATGGATGCAGCTGTCTGACAACGACATGGATGAAAGTCTTACCCTTCTTTAGTCGGTGCTAGCGGAGATGGCGCCCATGGGTGTTTACCCCCCTCCTTGGAGGCATCGTTGTGGTGTATCAGCATCTCACGCTCTCTCACTTGGATTGTCGTCTTCGGGCAAAAGCCTAGGTTAGGATCCGGACCGACTGTGACACCGTTCTCAACGTTGCTCCTCTGTTAGGAGCATCGTGTATGGAGACACAACTTGGAGGTTCTATGTTTCGTGTGGTGTTTGCCGCTGTTCTGGATTGATCTTCAGGGGCGCAATGTAGCCATCACGGGTGAGTCCAAGATGATGACTTTCTTGGGGCTGACTGAGTCCACCCATCCACTCGCCGACTCATTTAGGCCTCCAATTTAGGTTGGTGCGTTGACAAGGAAATCTAGTTGGAGTTATTGTTCTTTGGAGGTGACCGGCGTTGGTCGAGACGCACTTTGTTAGTGAGTTTAGGACATGCCCTTTGGGGTTGTTTTGTTTTGTGTGAGTCGAGTGAGGTTAGCTACTCACCGGGATGCGGTGGAAGCTTGCCTGCATTTCTTGTATTTACCTTATGCCTTCTATAAAGCTAAGTATGCAGTTTGCATGCCCTAGAAATATATGGATTTTAGATTTCATACCATACCAAAACCATAAATACCACAAAAATAGACTCGGTTTTTCTCGGTGTGGCTTTTTTGTATAGTTTTAAAATACAGAGACTAGGTGTGCAACACGTCTACAGGCATGCATTTGATTCATGCAGTTAAGAATCTTTGACTAGGCTATGGTTACGATCCGACCGTTATGGATCAAATCCTACTTTTCCCTCTAATTTGATGATATCTTCTATAAATTCTAATCACATCAATGAGTAATAAAAACTGCAAATTCTACCAACTTTACACAGAAAAAAGACTAGGAAAATTCTACCAATTTTTTTTTTGCGATGCATATATCTATTTCTTAAAGTGTAGGCGTTTTCCCCTTCTATGGTGATGCTTGATGGTTGTTGTGGTTTTTGCTTTGCGTTTGAACAGTGACATATATTCATATTAGGCATTTGTATAGATATTGTGTGCAGTTGCAACCTTCATGTGTGTCAATTGAATCTACTTCCTTGTCCCCATGTCAGATATAGCATAAAATTAATGTTTAAGTTTTTCATCCAGTCCACCATTTTTTTCTGCCGCGGCTACAGACCTGCAGGCATGGTGGACATGCTACGAGGGAAGGATAAAGAAGGGAGGATGGGGAGGCGATGGAGCTGATAGAAAGGGGGAAGACACCTAGTGAGGTGGCATGTGAAGAAAGTGAAGTTGCGTCAGTCTAGAGCATGGTCGTGTTGTAATGGTTCTCTTTCATCAATGCTCATGTTCATTATCTTTCTAAAGTCCACGTTTTAGAAGCTTCACAGAATCATAGTCGGGGAAGATGGCAAACTCATTGAGGATGATCATTGGGACAATTGTGAAGCTCAATGTCTAGTGTGGCAGTCTGGTAGTAAAGGAGGCAAGCCATGAGTAAGCGATAAATTTGTACAATCACCTTGATTTTCATGCATATTCATCTTTTCTAGGAATGTTAGATGTGATTGATGTTGTGAAGAAAACGGTAGAGGAGACAGTGGTTCCTCTTCCCGTGGACCTTTAGGTGAAGGAGAAATTATATCATTATGGTATCAAATAATTGTTCATTGATTTTTTCATCAAGTGGCAAATATGTGACTGATGTATGATAAATTTGCGATGTGAAGTGTATGTCCAAATCAAGCATTATTCACTTAATCATATGTAAGATTTTTTATAGGCATTCTCCAATAGCAACACACAACATTTAACTAGTATACAGAAAAAGAACAAAAACAAACATACTTTCTAAGGTAGAACGGATTAAGGGCATTTGGTAGTGCCCTAAAGAAGAAAAGTAATAAAAATAAGATTAGAGTAAAATAATGATTTAAAAAGTGCACATAGTTTTCACAAAAATAGCATTGTTTGACAATATGTGAAAATAAGTATATATTAGCGCAATTTTTAGACAACACTATGGTTTGCACAAATTGCATTAAACTTAAGTGCATAACCACTAGTGGTTGGGAATCTACGTCGTAGTTCTCAATTTTAGTGGCTCCATCCCAGCCACATGGTGTCGTGGGCATAACTTCATGAGCAACTTATAGAATTTGGCCCATATGTCATAAAAATGTTGAGGCTATTGAGTAGTGTCAATTTTTTGGCTCAATATTTTTTATTGTGAGATATGAGACTCAAACCTAGGTTACCAAAGCCCAATCCTTGTCCAATAACCAACTCCTTTCTTTAATTATCTTGAACACATCCATTTGAATTCCATGCGAGTGAACCTAAGCCCATTTGTGTCCAATTAAAGGGAACACTTATGTTTGACTGTTTTAGTACTATACTAAAAGTAGAAATGTGCCTTGCTACACATTTTGTTTATGTTGTCTATTTGTTGGTCATACACTTGGTTGGTTTCTTGTTTCTCTATTGTATTTTTCATGGGCGGAGTACCGTTGTATTATCTCATTGAGCGTACTGTGCTATGTTGCACCGTTAAATTGTTACAACAATATGTATGTCTTGCATGCTATGTTCATGTCTGGCTGATGAACCCAGGTTGCTTGGCCAAACAACGGCTCCCGCGATACTCTAGGAGACAGGGCAGCAACACTGATCTACCCTCTCCCCACCAGGGGCGAACCCACGTTATGGTGAGTGGGGGCCCAGGCACCCACTCAAAAATAGAAAGTTCAGTAAGATTTGCTTGTGTTTTCCGGAAAATATGCTTAAATTCTTTGAATTCTGTAGAACATGCCCCCACTCAATTAGTTTGCCCCCACTCTAAATACTTTTTAGGTCCGCCACTGCTCCCCACCTCTCCCACCACTCACTGCTTCGACGCTAGGGGGAGGGGGACAAGCACCCCGTTGTTTCAACTCAATGGTGGTAGGGTTAGGATTAAGGGGCTATTTGGATGACGCCCTAGCCAGCCCTGCCAAAATAGGCTCGCCAAAAATTTGGCGAAGGTTTTCGCCGCCCCGATCTCACCAACTCATGTGCGGAAAATCTGAATGGGCTGACCAAAAAATTGGCATTGTTGCGATTCATTTGCGCTGATCCAAATGAAGGCCACTGTAGCAGTCAACGACCGAAAAATTGGCAGGGCAGGCGGCGGCTGCAATCCAAGATTTTGCCATCCCGTGGTCCATGGTGAGACGATGGTGTCGCGATCGTCACGAAACATGTCATTCTGGCTTCGCCCTCGTTCCAGTGGTCCTTATTTTCTTGGGGGGGGGGGGGGGGGGGGGCTATCCCCTAATTTGGATTTTCCTTCTGCAGGTTTTGCTCGGAGGCGCTGTCTTGTGGAGTAGGAAACAAGGCATCTTACCCCTCAAACTGCAGCTCTGATTGGCGAAGGTTGCCATCCCCGACCTTGTTTGGCAGGGGGGGGGGGGGGCACGAACTTGGCCGTTATATAGGATCTCTATGGAATTTTCTTCTTGGCGTGTCGATTTCCTAACAGACCGCGACCATCGGTGTCTTCTGGTTTGTATCGGCGACTTCCCGACAGCTACAAGAGTGTTATCCCGGCCCTAATAGTGATCCAGATGTCCATAGGTGGCACAGAGTTCTACCCATAGCATGGTGTCAGTGGATGCAGAAGGAAGAAGACAATAACATCCCCATTGACTTGGATGCATTTTAATTTACTTTTTCCTTTGTCCACATGACCACTATCTATTTGAGTTGTGAACCTTTGGATATCACTTTATTTATTTTATACGTATCTTAGGGCATGTTCGGATGTCCTCCAACTTCATTGGATATGCAAATCTCGTTTCTATTTCCTGATGCCAGCTTCTTCCACGGATTACGATCAATGGAAAATTGTCCAGCTTGCTCGATCCAGCTTTTCGCACGGTCCATCCAGCTTTTCGCACGGTCCAGCAGGCCAACCTGCCTGAGCAAGCCAGTACGTGACCCATCGAGTCACTTGACAGTGGCATTCCTCCGTAGTTTAGTCTAACTCCTGATTTCTTGGGTCGCCAGAAACTCTGCTTCCGCTTTTTGTATGTAGATCTAGGAAGTTAGCTTTGTGGAGCAAAAGCTTTCAGCCAAGCTCCAGCGCAGATTTAGCGGACCTGAAAGCTAGCCAACTATCGAACATGCCCTTAATATGTAAATGCGGTGGGTTAAACTCTTGTGTGCTTCTACCATTCTCTATAAACACTTTCTTGAGTGGAAGAAACATTTTCTAAATCTCATATTGATGCGGAAATATAATTCTTAATCTCATCTCCATGCCGAAATATAATTCTTAACAATGCAGCAAAAACATTATTAACCAGAAGAAAACAACACATTTCATTCTTGCGATTAGTTAATTATTTTTCTTGCACAAATAATAATTTATTCTTTTTTTGTTTATTCATGAATCACAACACAAATAAATAACAAATAAAAATGCGTCCATATGCATGCGTGCCTCGTCACGTATTCAAAGGATTTTACTTTTCTTCTGCGTCGAACAAAGGATTTTACTTGGAAAAGGAATTGGGTGCAGGGAAGCAATGCATATACGTACAAAGAGTACGCTATGATCAAATCCAGGTGGCCGGTAGAGCTATATATATACACCAGCCTCTCACGGCCCATCCGCACCGGCATACCCACCCATGCACCGCCGCGCTATATTTGCCAACTAGGCCGGCAATGGCCGCCGGCCTGGCAGTCTTCCGCTCCCTGAAGCTAGGCAATGGCCGCCGGCCTGGATAGTCTTCCGCTCCCTGAAGCAAGTCAATGGCCGCCGACCAGCATGCGCACTCCCCCAGCAGCACACACTACACACAGAACCTCTACCGCTATATATACCGCCATTGCTGCGCTCCTAAGATCCATCCAAGCATCCAACCACAACAAGTCCCATCCACCACACTTGCTACTCACACCACACACAAATCAATCAGCTTCCGGCTAGCTAGGTTGGAGTTCAATGGAGGGAGGTGGCGCCAGCAGGGCGGGCTCGCCGGAGGAGGCGAGGCGGGCTCGGGAATCTCACCTGTGCCGCTTCTGCAAGAGGGGCTTCACCACCGCACAGGCGCTCGGAGGGCACATGAACGTCCACCGCCGCCGCGGCGAGGCCGAGGAGCCGCCGCTGGCGCTCAAGTCGACGGTGGCCGCACCGGTGGGTCGCAGAAGGCAGCGGGTCCCGTGGGCAACGACGAGCTGGACTTGGAGCTGAGGCTCTAGTTTTAGCGTCTGATCATCCATTCGTCATTTCGTTTACCAGCGTCTCTCCCGGTTGATGCCTTAGCAATCCTTCTCTTTTATCTTTGGTGTAAATATGTGTGTGGGCATACGTAGTCAACGTAGTGTACATACATGTAGAAAGGTATATATACTCTGTACATATAGATATGCTTCTCCGAAATTGTTTTATGGGACCATTGATCTCTGGAGGATTCGTGCATGATTGATTAAAAAATGCATGGTGAAAGATGTTTGTGTGTTAAATAATGCATGTCACGAAGTGTTGGATAGAATCGGCATGCATGGCGGGGATCCACATGTAAAAGGATGTTGAACTGTACGGCGTGGAGCATAAGTTTGGTGTAGAGAAATGCTATTGATGCTTGGACAAATTAATAAGTACGTGGGAATTATGATCTAATTCCTACGTGCAGCATTGGTTATTCACCGCATCGGCTAAATTCGGATCACTTGCTCCTAAGAGAAGTGAAACCCATACTAATTGTGAAAAAGTACGAACGAATTTCAGACGACGTTTGTTTTCTACTTTTGTGTAATGTAAGCGAACCAAACCTTTGTAGTGCGTGCAAGCATTAGTGCTCCCGGAGTTGCTTGTCATCGAATAGCTTGGCGACCTGCTTCCTTACAAGAGGATTTTTTTTAGTTGGTATGCTTCACTTAGGACTACTATAAGAATCCTACGGAAAGAATCTCATAGAAGCTTTTATGAATTCTTGGGTATGTATTCCCTGCCGTTCCTAAATATAGTCTTTTTAGAGATTTCACTACAAACTACATACGGATGTATATAGACATATTTTAGAGTATAGATTCACTCATTTTGCTCTGTATATAGTCCATAGTAAAATCTTCAAAAAAGATTTATATTTAGGAACGGAGGGAAAACATATTTGTATTTTAGGGGGGCATGTATATATATGAAAAAGGCACAAAATAATCCACCTCCGCCTCAGAGATGCATATATAGCCCACGTGTACAAGCCTGCAAAATGAGAACAAACCTGATAAAAAATTTAGTTCCAAAAGGAACAAGAAAAAAAGACTCCTAGTGCCACCACAAGGATGCCGAGTCAACCAACACAGAGGGTCTACCATGAGCGAGCATTTCGCTACAAAGGTGATCATGAAAGCGATCGGCAGACAACGCCATGGTCTAGGGTTTTTTTGTTCGAGGGCGCCTGATCTTCCGTCAGCGGTGGCGGCTGTAATGCCGTAGTCCTCCTCGGGGGCTGGGTTGGTGTTCTCTCCTCGGTGCATGATTATGTGCTCATAGGAGGTGTGGAGTATGGCGACCCCGACTAGAAGGAAAGAGAGATGGCGAGGAGGGATCAATGTCGATCACCGGGTGTTTGGGCTGCTCGGCTGGTCAACTCTGCATGGTGCAGGTGATGGCGGCTTGGCTGCTGTAGCCTTTGACTCCTGGTTGTGCTTGGTGTGGTGGGACGATGTTCGGGAGGTGCTGCAGCGGCAACGGAGTGGACAAACATGGACAATGTTGCGCCATTCCGGTGGACATGGATGCAGCTGTGCGACGACACAGATGAAAGTCTTAACCATCTTTAGTAGGTGCAAGCGGGGATGGCGCCCATGGGTGTTTTCCCCCTCCTTGGAGGCGTCGTTGTGGTGTATCAGCATCTCAATCTCTCTCACTTGGATTGTTTTCTTCTGGCGAAAGCCTTGGTTAGGATCTGGAACAGTGATGGCGCCGTTCTCAACGTCGTTCCTCTGTTAGGAGCATCATGTCTGGAGGCACAATGTGACGCCCCGAGACCGATGCTCCAGTTTCCTTCCATTTATTTTAGTGGTTGCCATGTGTTCATTATGTTTGTTGCATTATCATATTTGTTTTGCATATTTCATTCCTATATGTTTATGACATGATCACTGAGGGAGTCCTGGACTAAGGGGTCCTTGGGCGTCCGGCCTATTAGCCATGGGCCGGATTGATGGGCTGTGAAGATACAAAGACCGCAGACTCTACCCGTGTCCGGATGGGACTCTCCTTGGCGTGGAAGGCAAGCTTGGCGACCGAATATGAAGATTCCTTTCTCTGTAACCGACCTTATGTAACCCTAGATCCCTCCGGTGTCTATATAAACCGGAGGGCTAGGTTTGTAGAGGCGAAGACTCATAATCATAGTCAGACATGTTAGACTTCTAGGGTCTTAGCCATTACGATCTCGTGGTAGATCAACTCTTGTAATACTCATATTCATCAAGATCAATCAAGCAGGAAGTAGGGTATTACCTCCATAGAGAGGGCCCGAACCTGGGTACATTGTGTCCCCCGTCTCCTGTTACCATCGACCTTAGACGCACAGTTCGAGACGCCCTACCCGAGATTCGCCAGTTTTGACACCGACATTGGTGCTTTCACTGAGAGTTCCACTGTGCCGTTGTCAAAAGGGTTGATGGCTGGCCTTGTCATCAGGGAAAATATCACCTCCGGAGGAGCCCTGGCCTCAGGCCAAACCCTCCGGCTGGGCGGCTTCGTCATGACCACCTGTTCGGCCCTTAAGCCGACGATGACCTCTCGAGTCATCGAAAATCGCCTCCGCGTTGATCCCGAATACTCCAACTGGATGGATCCGACGGAGTTATCGTCTTTAAACGAACTCCTAGATCGCATTGCCGCCTTGGGGGTCGCTACAGACTACAATCAAATTGGGCTTAAACCTGACCAGAGAGAAATTAAAACTCCACCGATCACCCACCAGATAGCGGTAGTTGAGGAGCAAGACAACTCTTCCTCTATATTGAGGACGAAATATGTTCGGATCTTCGATCTTGAAGAGCGGACACCCTCCGGCAGAAAGACATGCCTTGTCCTCCGAACATAGAGTCGTACAACAAGCCTAAAAAATCAGTCGATATCCCGGAGTCCGAACTGTCAAGTCCGGAAGATCTTCAAACTCCGGATCCAAAATTGGGTCAGGGTTCTGATTTAAATCCACCCACCCACCCAGATATGAGCGCTCTCATGAGCATACAGCAGCAGTCACAGGAAACGGTCCACCACTTCTGGGCCAGATTCCTCCTTGTCAAAGACAAGATTAAAGATTGTCGCGACGAAGACGCGATCTCAGCGTTCCGCAACAATTGCACGGACAAAGGAATCCTCAACGCAATCAACCCCGTCGCATATTACACTTCGTTGACTTGGCAACTATCGTACAGAAGTACAACACAATGGAAAGCGCCTGGAGAACTCAGGCAGCCCACTGGGAACCATCTATCCCCACTCAACCCCTCGTTCAGGCGAAAAGGGTGCACCCTCATGGCACGCCCAGTCCAACAGTAAAGAAATATAGGCCCATTACGGGGCGCGGAACCATTCTGGAAGGATGGCTCGATGGGCCATGCAAAATACATACAACACCGGATAACACACCAACCCACAGCCTTAGAGCATGTTGGATACTCCGAAAAGTGGCCAAAAGCGGCGAGGATATCCTCACCAAGAATACCCCAGAACAACACCCCCCAGAAGACGACGACCTCAGAGTATTGACGGTCTTCGAGACATTTGCTTCAAACAATAGGCGCAAAAGGGCACTCCGCGAACTCGCTGAAGTCTGCCAAATCGCAGCAATAAACCCTTGGAACGACACGGCTATAACTTTTAATGCCGGTGACGAACCAAAATACAGGACATTCCGAGCACCAGCCGCCTTGGTCCTCAGTCCAATCGTGGACGGCTTTCGGCTCACCAAGGTTCGCATGGACGGTGGCAGCGGACTAAACCTCATTTACGAGGATACACTCCACAAAATGGAAATAGACAGGAGCCGCATCAAGCAAAGCAGCACAACCTTCCGAGGAATCATTCCCAGTCGGGAGGCACGGTGCGCGGGAAAAATCACCCTTGACGTGGTATTCGGCACACCGGAGAACTATCGGTCTTTGAAATAACCTTCCAAGTGGCCCCTTTCAACAGCGGATATCACGCCCTATTGGGGCGAGATGCGTTTACACGCTTCCAAGCCATACCTCATTACGGGTATATGAAGCTCAAGATGCCCGAGCCCAATGGCATAATCACTCTCTCCAGTAATCCGGACATAGCACTCCGCGCCGGAAATAAAACCGCATCCCTGGCCCTTGAGGCATTATCTGAAGCCCTCGCGGCCGAAGAGTTAATCGCACTGCGCTCCACGGTGGATAGGGACGATGTAATCCTGGACAAATGACCCAAGTCCACCTCCTTCAAACCAGCAGAAGAAATAGTCAAATTCCAAGTCCATCCAACGGACCCCAACAAGACAGCATCTATCGGGGCACAACTCGACCCAACGGTCGATGCCGCGCTACGAGAGTTCCTGAGTGAGAACTGGGACATATTCGCCTGGCACCCTTCTGACATGCCAGGAATCCCACGCAGGCTAGCCGAACACAGCCTCAATATCTTAAAGGGATATAAACCGGTCAAACAAACACTGCGACGTTTTTCCGAACCCAAATGACAAGCTATGGGAGAAGAGCTAGCCAAGTTACTCGAAGCCGGATTCATCAGAGAAATAAAACACCCGGACTGGCTAGCAAACCTGGTGATGGTACTGACGATGTCCTGGACTAAGGGGTACTCACCACATCGTCTCCCGATCAGTTAGATTGGGCCGAGGACCCCCATGGCCGTATACTCATGGGCCAGTTCGGACAGCCCCTGCTGCATACAAGGAAGACTCCACAACACTTGGCGCCCAAGACAAGGACTCTCCTAAACCATAGGCCTTCGGTGTCTAATATAAACCGATGCCAGGCTAGTCAATAGATATCTCATATTCATTACTACAATCTCGTGGTAGATACATGTACTCTGTACTACATCCCATATGAATACAATCAAAAGCAGCATGTAGGGTATTATCTCTCTGAGAGAGCCCGAAGCTGGGTAAAACCCCGTGTCCATGTTACCATCACTCCAAGACGCCTAGCATAGGACCCCTACTACGAGATACGCCAGATATAGAACAGACATTGGTGCTTTCACTGAGAGCTTGCTGGCGGTCGCCACGGGGCGATGGGAATTCGGAAAGTCTCCGGCGCGATCTACGCATCGGAGCCGAGCTTTATGGTCGATGTCGGCATCTTTTGTCGCCGGCTCGACTGGTCACCTTGGCTTAACCAAGGACTATGCCCTACCTCCAATAATCATGTTCGGACGAGGGCCTTCGTCAACATCAACTCCGATCTCTATCATGATCATGGAAGAATCATCCATGGAGCTCGGGGGCTCAACGTCAACATTGCCCTCGGGCGACCGTGCTGTTTTTTCCGAACAGCAAACTTGTATCCGCTGCCACCACCTCATCGAGCATCTCTTTGACGATTCTTTCGGTGGAATTGTGCGGAATTAAGTCTACAACAACCATGCCAAATTTCGTCGAGTTCCGATCGAGGAATCTCTAGCAATCTACGATATACCGAAGCCCTGTCAAATCCGGACGTGAATCTGGAAGAGTATAGGGCGTGATCTCCAGAGCCCAGATCGGAGGTCCTTTGGAAGATCCAAACGTTCATCTGCTGCGGAATTCCCATATCTACCACCCCTCCAAATTTCAGCTCGATCCGACAGTTCAAACTCGGGGAACCTTCCGATGAATGGACCAATTTTCGGATCTGTTTTTTGCGCGAATACGAATCCGGCCCGAGTTCATGTTTCTTCATGAACGGAATATTGGACAACCCTTTTGAAGGAATTTTTTTCTAGGATATTGTGCGTTGTTTTTAAACACGTACCCATAAAATTTTAAGCCTCCTCTGAGGTCATCTTTACCATCACGCTGGTGTCAAACCTGTCCGGCAATATTGCTCCACGGCTGCTGACCTGCGCTAGACACGTCGCCGCTTTGTTGAGCTGAGCTCAACTTCTTCGATCATCATCTCGGCAAGCCGAACAAGAGTTCGGCATCGTGAAGGATAAATCATCACCAACATCACTGCCCCACGGATTACACGGAGCGGGCACACCGACATCGCCGCATGGTGACTTCATCAAGCCGACATTGACCACGTCACAAGTCACGACCCGTGTCAGCATGGCCGCACTGTTGCTTCTTCAAGCCGATGTCCATCACGCTGACCTGCTTCAACACCTCGACTGACATGGTAGCTGCAACGTCTCCTCACCGACCTGCTCCGTCACCTCGGCTTGACCAGGGACTTGGCTATTTCTTCATCAACATAGTCCGGTGACTTCGGCGTCACCAGCCGACCAGCTTCGTCATGTTAGCTGGACCGAGGGCTTTGTCTCGGCAAGCCAACCTTTGCCAGCATCTCCATGCCGTCGCTTTATCGCCCATCAGGCAATGGGTGTGTGGATCGACTCCCAATTTTGGGAGTCACCTTTCTTCGGAGTGCTACAACAAATAAACCAGGTGCTATTTATCCTAGTAATTTTTGCTTGTTTGGGTTTATTTTTCCCAAGGAATTATTACTCTGGTATGTTCCATCATCTGTACGCAGGTCTATCAAATGGTGGCCGCATTAACGATGGTCACATGGTGGTTCGGTAATGGACTTCGACTACGTCATGTGGTCTCTTCGGCAAGCCAACGCCGTCGTCCCAATCGGCGTAAATCGGCTCGCGTGATCACCTTCTTGGTTGTGTTGCCATACCGACATGTTCGGTTGCCACGGGGACTTCGGCATCGTTGAGAGAGCTCTACCTCATCGAGTGTTCGGCACACAGGCCATATGTCTTTTATTACTCACTTTGCATAAATTATTAATTATGCAACATTTTTTTTCAAATTTATTATTATTCCTATTATCTCTGGCTTGCACTATTTTCTGTGCACAGATAAAGGATCCGGATCGGGCAGCGCTGCCACCTCTGCATACCGACGTACCACGTCACCTCGGCTGGACCGAGGGCTTCGTCATCACTTCATTAACCCACGACGGGGACTTCGGCGTCACAATGCGGGCCTGCATTGGTCGTGCTATGTCGCCACCTCAGAGTGCCGAGCTCTTCGCTGCGCCACCTCGGGATCGGTGTAACGCCCACGAGGCGGCTATATCTCCCACGTGTCGAGGCACGACTTAGAGGCATAACCGCATAGTGGTTTTGTCGCAAGAAGGGTCATCTTCACACAATCCCATGTAATGAACAAGAATGGGATAAAGAGTTGGCTTACAATCGCCACTTCACACAATACATAAATATTAATCATACATCATCAAAAATACAAACATGTAGACCGACTACGGTCAAAATCCAGATGAAAATAAGACAACCCCAAATGCTAGATCCACGATCGTCCCAACTGGGCTCCACTACTGATCATCAGGAAAAGACACATAGTAACGACCACGTTCCTCGTCGAACTCCCACTTGAGATCGACGCCATCATCTGCACTGGCATCGTCGGCACCTGCAACTGTTTTGGTAGAAACTGTGAGTCACGGGGACTCAGCAATCTCACACCCGCGAGATCAAGACTATTTAAGCTTATAGGAAAGGAAGGAGTAGTGAGGTGGAGCTGCAGCGGCAATAAGCATATATGGTGGCTAACATACGCAAGAGAGCGAGAAGAGAAGCAACGGAACGGACGTCATCTAGCAATGACCAAGAAGTGATCCTGAACTCCTACTTACGCCATACATAACACAGACCGTGTTCACTTCCCGGACTCCGCCGAGAAGAGACCATCACGGCTACACACGCAGTTGATGTATTTTAATTGGGGTCAAGTGACAAGTTATCTACAACCGGACATTAACAAATTCCCATCTGCCTCATAACCGCGGGCACGGCTTTCGAAAGATAACACCCTGCAGGAGTGTCCCAACTTAGCCCATCATAAGCTCTCATGGTCAACGAAGGATAAACCTTCTCCCGAAAAGACCCGATCAGTCTCGGAATCCCGGTTTACAAGACATTTCGACTATGGTAAAACAAGACCAGCAAAGCCGCCCGAATGTGCCGACAAATCCCGATAGGAGCTGCACATATCTCGTTCTCAGGGCACACCGGATAAGTGAAGTGTACAGGTACCAACATAACCCAAGTTGCCAAGGGACGGTCCCGCACGGTGCCCTAATTTGGACTAGCACTCAGAGGAACACTGGCCCGGGGGTTAAAATAAGATGACCCTCGGGCTCGCGAAAACCCAGGGGAAAAGGCTTAGGCGGCAAATGGTAAAACCAAAGTTGGGCCTTGCTGGAGGAGTTTTATTCAAGGCGAACTGTCAAGGGGGTCCCATAAATCACCCGACCGCGTAAGGAACGCAAACTCAAGGAACATAATCCCGGTATAACATTAACTAGGGCGGCAAGAGTGGAACAAAACACCAGGCATAAGGACGAGCCTTCCACCCTTTACCAAGTATATATAGATGCATTAATTAAATAAGAGATATTGTGATATCCCAACATATCCATGTATTGACATGGAACAAACTACAACTTCACCTGCAACTAGCAACGCTATAAGAAGGGCTGAGCAAAAGCGGTAACTTAGCCAATCAACGGTTTGCTAGGAAAGGATGGTTAGAGGCTGACATGGCAAAATGGGAGACATGATATAGCAAGTGATAGGTAGCGCAGCATGACAATAGAGTGAACTACGAGCAAAGCAAAGATAGAAGTGATTTCGAGGGGTGGTCATCTTGCCTGCAAGGTTCTCAGAGTTGTCGAAAGCTTGATCCTCGTAAGCGTACTCGACAGGTTCCTCGTTCACGAACTCGTCTCCCGGCTCTACCCAAGACAAGAACACAAACAAACGGAACCACAATAACCCACGAGAAATGCACAAGCAACATGATGCAAAACATGTATGATATGCAAGATATGATATGCGATGCATATGCGTGCTCCGGAAGGAAAATGATGAACAAGGCAGTAACTTGGCAAACCAAGCATGCCACTGGAAAGATGAGATGATCTCGGTCGAAATCGATATAAAGATCACCGGAATCGGATGCACGGTTTGCAAATGGCAAGCAAAACAAGAATGACACAAATCTGTGATTAACAGCATGATAGCACTTAAAATGCAACAAGCAACAATGCTACAGCACCCCAACATAGCAACAAAGCATATTACAGTAATCTACAGGAGATGCTTGACAAAAGATGAACACTGAGCTACGGCTATATCACAACATATCAAGCTCAAACAAGCATGGCAAAAGTGCAAAAGATAACAGGTTCACAGACTTGGTGAAAAACTGGACATGGCAGAAAACAGCATCAGGTAGCAATGTTCAGAGCACGAAATCTACATGCTACAGGAACTTAACATAGCAAAACAAGGCATGGAAATGTTCTACTAGATGTATAAGACAAAAGTCCCTTACTGACCATAAGCCAAAAAGGACCAGAAGATATGATGGCAAGCATGTAAACATAGCAAGTTTCGTTATCAGGTTTCAGACTTTGCAGAAAACAGAGCATGGCAGAAATAATAATATGTAGGCCTCTTTGTGAGCTTGATGCACTCACTACAGAGCAATGCACTACAAACCAAGCACACCTACAGCAAGATGGCATGTTTAAGAAGCTATCCATGGCAAGAACAAAAGCATAGCATGTATGGATCAACTACAGCAAGATGGCATGTTTAAGAAGCTATCCATGGCAGCAGCGCGGGCAGGCGCCGGGACGCGGGGGCCGGCGTCGGGCCTGCGGGCTTCGGCGGCGGCGACGACGTGCTTGCCACGTGGCAGATTCCGATTCGTCGGGGCGCGGCGGCGGACGCGTCCGGTCCGGTCCGGACGTGTCCGGCGGCGGAGAGGGAACAGAGCTAGGGTTGGACTGAGTTCGTTTTTCGGGAGGGTCACATATTTATAGGTAGAGGGAGCTAGGAGGCTCCAAATGAGGTGCGGTTTTCGCCCACACGATCGTGATCGAACGATCTAGAGCATGGAAGAGAATTTGGTGGGTTTTGGGCTGGTTTTTGAGGGGGTTTTTGCTGGACACTCAAATGGGCATGACGGATGCCCGGTTAACCGTTGGAGTACCAAACGACCTCCAAATGGAACGAAACTTGACCGGTGGTCTCCGGGTGGTATATTAAGGCCACTTGACAAGCCTCGGTCCATTCCGAGAAAGTTTGACACCCGCACACGAAAGAAAACAAGAGGGGTGCACCGGAGGAGATAGGAGCGCCGGATTGCAAAACGGACAACGGGGAAAATGCTCGGATGCAAGAGACGAACACGTATGCAAATGCAATGCGCATGATGACATGATATGAAAATGCATGACATGAACAAAATACAAAACAAAAGACAAAACCCGACCACGGAGGAAATAACATAGCACATAGCCGAAAATGGCAAGAGTCGGAGTTACAAATATGGCAAGTTACATGCGGGGTGTTACAACACTCCACCACTACGAGAGGATCTCGTCCGGAGATCTAGGACTGAAAGAACTCCGGATATTCGGAACGGAGATG
The DNA here is from genome assembly GCF_002575655.3 of Aegilops tauschii subsp. strangulata. NCBI lineage: Eukaryota > Viridiplantae > Streptophyta > Magnoliopsida > Poales > Poaceae > Aegilops > Aegilops tauschii. The sequence continues at coordinate 551,457,864 of NC_053041.3, read as the reverse complement.
GTCCTCGCGTTCCCAGGTGGCTTCCCGGTCGGAATGGTGCAACCACTTCACTTTCAGGAATTTGATTGACTTGTTGCGAGTCTTGCGCTCAGTTTCTTCAAGAATAGCAACGGGGTGCTCATGATAAGACAAATCTTCTTGGAGGTCAATCTCTTCTTAGTTGATAGTGCGCTCAGGCGTCTTGAAGCACTTGTGGAGCTGTGACATGTGGAACACATCGTGCACGTTCGCGAAGTTGGAAGGAAGCTCAAGTTGATAGGCGAGGTCGCCTCTTTTACCAACGATCTTGAAAGGACCCACGTATCTAGGGGCAAGCTTCCCTTTGATACCGAATCGATGAGTGCCTTTCATTGGAGAGACGCGGAGGTAGACATGGTCTCCGATCTCGAAAGCCAAATCACGATGCTTACTATCATAGTAACTCTTCTGGCGCGATTGCGCGGCTTTGAGATTATCACGGATGACTTTACACATTTCTTCAGCTTCAATGATTAAGTCATTGCCAAGAAGTTGGCGTTCACCAGTCTCTGACCAATTGAGAGGAGTATGGCACTTTCTGCCATAGAGAATCTCGAATGGGGCCTTGCCCGAACTCGCTTGGAAGCTGTTGTTGTAGGAGAATTCAGCATATGGAAGACAATCTTCCCATTTCATGCCAAAGGAAATGACACAAGCCCTGAGCATATCTTCAAGAATTTGATTGACTCGCTCGACTTGGCCACTAGTTTGAGGATGGAAAGCTGTGCTGAAGTGAATGTTTGTGCCCATGGCCTTCTGGAAGGAGTCCCAGAACTTAGAGGTGAAGATGCTTCCACGATCTGAAGAAATCAATTGTGGAATGCCGTGCAAGGAGACAATTCTGGAGGTGTAAAGCTCTGCCAGCTGAGCTGTTGTGATGGATTCTTTGATTGGAAGGAAATGAGCCACTTTAGAAAGCTTGTCAATGACAACAAAGATAGCATCATTTCCACGCTTGGACTTGGGAAATCCAGTCATGAAGTCCATTTCGATATGATCAAACTTCCATTCTGGGATAGCAAGAGGTTGGAGGAGACCAGCTGGTCGTTGGTGTTCTGCTTTCACTCTTCGACAGACATCACATTCATTCACGAATTGAGCGATCTCTCGCTTCATTCGAGTCCACCAATATGACTGCTTGAGGTCATGATACATCTTCGTACTTCCAGGATGAATGGAAAGGAGAGCATTGTGCGCCTCGTTCATTATGATTTTCCTTAGATCACCTTTAGGAACCACAATCCGATCCTCGAAGAATAAAGTGTCTCTGTCATCAATGCGATAGCACTTGTATTTGGAAAGACCCTTGTCGATACCACGTTTCACCTTCTTCACCATGGCATCAAGGAGTTGTGCCTCACGAATTTGATCTTCCAAAGTAGGAGATACTATGAGGTTGGCAAGAAAGCCTTGAGGGACAACTTGAGCCATATTGTAGAATTGATCAAACTGAGTAGGCTCAACAAGAACGAGAGCTAACTGCAGATCCTCTTTAAGGCCACCTCTGAAGTGATAGATCATGCTCTTTTCATCAGGAACGTCTTGTTTAGCAAAGTGAGCAAGTTTCTGAAACTGGATGTTGTATTGATACACAGACATGTTGCCTTGCTTGAGATTGCGGAACTCCTCACGCTTGCTCTCAACAACACTTTGTGGAATGTGGTGCGCTTTGAAGTCCCGACAGAAGTCGGTCCAAGTGATCACACGACCTCCTCTGGAATCTTTGTATTGTTGATACCAATCAGCAGCTTGGTCCTTGAGCTGGAAAGAAGCGAACTTGACATAGTCCTCAGGCCTGACATTGCTACATTCAAAATGCTTGTTGATGTCCACGAGCCAATCATCGGCATCCGTGGCCTCGGCACAGTAGCTGAAAGACTTGGGCTGATTTGCGAGAAACTGGTTGAGTGTAGCAAAGTGAAACTGATTGTTGCCTTGACCTTGATTGCCTTGCCCTTGAGTACGTTCTTGCAAGAGTTGCAGAATCATCTGAGCATTGGCGTTGGTGGCTGCCATGATAGCTTGCCATGCCTCCAGAGGTGGAGGTGGTGGCGGAGGGTTCGCTTGACTCCCTTCATGGCGATCCAGATTCTGACGCGTTGGCGGAGCCATCCTGAAGAGGGTGACATCCGTTAGCATCTTGATAGACAAATAGATAAGTAGAATCAACGGATAGAAATTGCAACATATAGTCTTCACAATAAACATTCGAACGAAGATGAACGAATGAATTCCGTAGTAAATCATCACACTTCCATTAAGTTGAGAAGCCACTTGAATAAGATATGGAATCAACATATGAATTCAAAGCTACTCAAATACAATTCAAAACAAAACAAAGTATTGGCTTGCAGAATAAGCCGGAAGACACATATGATAGAGATTTCGTCCGAAGTTTTCGTGGTGGGGCCCACACGGGCTCAATCGTACAGCACCATCATGTACAAGGCTGTGCACATGACATATGAAGCGTCCCCGAGTCGGCATAGCCATGGACTCTTTAAGACACTACGAGACCACTGTAAAATCAACCGTGTATAGGCGGACCACTAGACGTCGAACCCCAATCTCATATCATGCGTCTGTCGGAAAGATATCCTAAGGCTACTTGAATTCCCACTTATAAACTCCCGAAACTTTCTGGTTATGCAATCTGGTGTAGGGGATACAGGGGACACAAAATATATCACCCAAACTAGCAATCCCTAGATCCAGCTGTATCCATCCGTCAAGACATAACCAAGAAACCTTCGGAAATCGTTTACCTCAACCTTCGAAAAACATCCGTTATACAAGTTATGGCAATACTCCCGAACTCCCGCCCCAGTACTGGGTGGCGTCGAGGTGATCTCACCAACAACTGCATAAAAGAGATTTCGATGTCGGCGAAACTCAGGTATTCCAGAACTGCAACGATAAAATTGTGACGACAACACCTCGGAGCTCAACTCCCCGGGACACTGCCACAACCCCTAAATGCCAGGAGGCACTAAGAACAATGTTCTCGTCACAAAACCATCAGAACGATTCCAAGATACCCGCGTGATCCTATAATTTTTTTTAGTGAAATTTGAGGAGAGAATAGTCAAAACTTCTACGTCAGGAGACCTCACCAGAGCGACGAAGGGACTGAGGAGTAAAAAGAATCCTACTCTCCGATATATATAATCCTAAGACACAAAACATTTTTGTTCTAGACTCAACAACACCAGCGATTCGATCAAGCAGGGGGCTCCTAAGTCGGGGATGGCTCTGATTACCAACTTGTAACGCCCACGATGCGGCTATATCTCCCACGTGTCGAGGCACGACTTAGAGGCATAACCGCATAGTGGTTTTGTCGCAAGAAGGGTCATCTTCACACAATCCCATGTAATGAACAAGAATGGGATAAAGAGTTGGCTTACAATCGCCACTTCACACAATACATAAATATTAATCATACATCATCCAAAATACAAACATATAGACCGACTACGGTCAAAATCCAGATGAAAATAAGACAACCCCAAATGCTAGATCCCCGATCGTCCCAACTGGGCTCCACTACTGATCATCAGGAAAAGACACATAGTAACGACCACGTTCCTCGTCGAACTCCCACTTGAGATCGACGCCATCATCTGCACTGGCATCGTCGGCACCTGCAACTGTTTTGGTAGAAACTGTGAGTCACGGGGACTCAGCAATCTCACACCCGCGAGATCAAGACTATTTAAGCTTATAGGAAAGGAAGGAGTAGTGAGGTGGAGCTGCAGCGGCAATAAGCATATATGGTGGCTAACATACGCAAGAGCGAGAAGAGAAGCAACGGAACGGACGTCATCTAGCAATGACCAAGAAGTGATCCTGAACTCCTACTTACGTCATACATAACACAGACCGTGTTCATTTCCCGGACTCCGCCGAGAAGAGACCATCATGGCTACACACGCAGTTGATGTATTTTAATTGGGGTCAAGTGACAAGTTATCTACAACCGGACATTAACAAATTCCCATCTGCCTCATAACCGCGGGGACGGCTTTCGAAAGATAATATCCTGCAGGGGTGTCCCAACTTAGCCCATCATAAGCTCTCATGGTCAACGAAGGATAAACCTTCTCCCGGAAAGACCCGATCAGTCTCGGAATCCCGGTTTACAAGACATTTCGACTATGGTAAAACAAGACCAGCAAAGCCGCCTGAATGTGCCGACAAATCCCGATAGGAGCTGCACATATCTCGTTCTCAGGGCACACCGGATAAGCGAAGCGTACAGGTACCAACATAACCCAAGTTGGCAAGGGACGGTCCCGCACGGTGCTCTAATTTGGACCAGCACTCAGAGGAACACTGGCCCGGGGGTTAAAATAAGATGACCCTCGGGCTCGCGAAAACCCGGGGGAAAAGGCTTAGGCGGCAAATGGTAAAACCAAAGTTGGGCCTTGCTGGAGGAGTTTTATTCAAGGCGAACTGTCAAGGGGGTCCCATAAATCACCCGACCGCGTAAGGAACACAAACTCAAGGAACATAATCCCGGTATAACAGTAACTAGGGCGGCAAAAGTGGAACAAAACACCAGGCATAAGGCCGAGCCTTCCACCCTTTACCAAGTATATATAGATGCATTAATTAAATAAGAGATATTGTGATATCCCAACATATCCATGTTCCGACATGAAACAAATTTCAACTTCACCTGCAACTAGCAACGCTATAAGAAGGGCTGAGCAAAAGCGGTAACTTAGCCAATCAACGGTTTGCTAGGAAAGGATGGTTAGAGGCTGACATGGCAAAATGGGAGACATGATATAGCAAGTGATAGGTAGCGCAGCATGACAATAGAGTGAACTACGAGCAAAGCAAAATAGAAGTGATTTCGAGGGGTGGTCATCTTGCCTGCAAGGTTCTCAGAGTTGTCGAAAGCTTGATCCTCGTAAGAGTACTCGACAGGTTCCTCGTTCACGAACTCGTCTCCCGGATCTACCCAAGACAAGAACACAAACAAACGGAACCACAATCAACCACGAGAAATGCACAAGCAACATGATGCAAAACATGTATGATATGCAAGATATGATATTGGATGCATATGCGTGCTCCGGAAGGAAAATGATGAACAAGGCAGTAACTTGGCAAACCAAGCATGCCACTGGAAAGATGAGATGATTTCGGTCGAAATCGATATAAAGATCACCGGAATCGGATGCACGGTTTGCAAATGGCAAGCAAAACAAGAATGACACAAATCTATGATTAACAGCATGATAGCACTTAAAATGCAACAAGCAACAATGCTACAGCACCCCAACATAGCAACAAAGCATATTACAGTAATCTACAGGAGATGCTTGACAAAAGATGAACAATGAGCTACGGCTATATCACAACATATCAAGCTCAAACAAGCATGGCAAAAGTGCAAAAGATAACAGGTTCACAGACTTGGTGAAAAACTGGACATGGCAGAAAACAGCATCAGGTAGCAATGTTCAGAGCACGAAATCTACATGCTACAGGAATTTAACATAGCAAAACAAGGCATGGTAATGTTCTACTAGATGTATAAGACAAAAGTCCCTTACTGACCATAAGCCAAAAAGGACCAGAAGATATGATGGCAAGCATGTAAACATAGCAAGTTTCGTTATCAGGTTTCAGACTTTGCAGAAAACAGAGCATGGCAGAAATAATAATATGTAGGCCTCTTTGTGAGCTTGATGCACTCACTATAGAGCAATAAACTACAAACCAAGCACACCTACAGCAAGATGGCATGTTTAAGAAGCTATCCATGGCAAGAACAAAAACATAGCATGTATGGATCAAGTACAATAAGCTTGGCAAATTGCATATCATGTTCAGAATCTGCCAGAAATATTTTATAGCAAAAGTAGAGCAAGATTGAGTCATGCTATGGTACTCCATAATTAGAAACAAGGGCAGGAATGGATCAATTACAACTATAGCTACAAAACATCCTTACTGAACATCTCCAAAATATGCATGGATCTCTCTGTAGCATCATGTTTACAAGGCAACGAAATAAAAGCAGACGAGGACTTGGAGAAATCACCAAGTCGCTGAAATCAGAAACATTACGGGGCCTAGTTTGCATGCTTGTGCTAGTCACCACAGAGATCACAAAAATACATGGCATACACCCTTGGAAAGATGGCATAGCATACAACAAAAACACATCTAGAGCTCATGCCCATAAGATGCACAGATTTAATGATACAAAAATGACAAATCTCCAAGTTCTGATAAGAACCAGAGAATAACAGCAACTAGCCCTCTTCCAACAGAGATTTGGGCATCAATATGACCTCTAATAAACATGGTGCAATTGAACAAAATGTAGAGCATCACGAGTCGAAAAATTTGACATATTACACGCGCGAATTGGAGCTACATGCAAGGAGTTATGGCATCACGAACAGAGGCAAAATCCAGGACTTGGCGAAAATTAGGGGGGCTCGGGAAGTCAACGCTCATAGAGATCTCTGGATCCAGATCGGGAGCTCCTCGAGCTCGGGCTCCAGCCTCGCCGGCGATGGAGGAAGAGGAGGTGGCGGCCGGCGGGAGGCAGCGCCGGTGGAGGGAGGCGGCGGTGGCGCGCCGGCGGTGGGGCGAGGACGGCGGGCGGCGTCGGGCGGCGCGGCGCACTCCGGCGACCGGCGGACGGGGCGGCGGAGCGGCGGCCGGCGACGGCGCAGGAGGCGGCGGCGCTCGGCGGCGGCGGGAGCAGGCGAAAGCGCGGGCAGGCGCCGGGCCGCGGGGGCCGGCGTCGGGCCTGCGGGCTTCGGCGGCGGCGACGACGGGCTTGCCACGTGGCAGATTCCGATTCGTCGGGGTGCGGCGGCGGACGCGTCCGGTCCGGTCCGGACGTGTCCGGCGGCGGAGAGGGAACGGAGCTAGGGTTGGACTGAGTTCGTTTTTCGGGAGGGTCACATATTTATAGGTAGAGGGAGCTAGGAGGCTCCAAATGAGGTGCGGTTTTCGCCCACACGATCGTGATCGAATGACCTAGAGCATGGAAGAGAGTTTGGTGGGTTTTGGGCTGGTTTTTGAGGGGTTTTTTGCTGGACACTCAAATGGGCATGACGGATGCCCGGTTAACCGTTGGAGTACCAAACGACCACCAAATGGAACGAAACTTGACCGGTGGTCTCCGGGTGGTATATTAAGGCCACTTGACAAGCCTCGGTCCATTGCGAGAAAGTTTGACACCCGCACACGAAAGAAAACAAGAGGGGTGCACCGGAGGAGATAGGAGCGCCGGATTGCAAAACGGACAACGGGGAAAATGCTCGGATGCAAGAGACGAACACGTATGCAAATGCAATGCGCATGATGACATGATATGAAAATGCATGACATGAACAAAATACAAAACGAAAGACAAAACTCGATCACGGAGGAAATAACATAGCACATAGCCGAAAATGGCAAGAGTCGGAGTTACAAATATGGCAAGTTACATGCGGGGTGTTACAATCGGCTTGGGGGCTGGGACCTTGTCCCACCGTAAGCTCGGGCCGTGCATCGACACCGAGCACATTAACCAGCTAAGTCGCTTTTATGCTCAGAATTTTTAGTTTTTAATTTTGTTCGGTTCGACCAAAGCATTATACTTTTTTTGGCAAAAAGTTGTATGTGAAAAACTTCCTTGTCAAAACTTTGTGTGTGACACACAAATTCAAATACCCCGTCTACTTGGGGGCTTCCTTTATGAAGCTTTTCCTTTTGCATATGATTATACTTGTACGGCTTCGTTCCTTGTTCGTGTATTACGCCACAATATGCACCATATTGACTTAAGTGTTCCGCAAGCTGGGTTGCCTTGCTCCTGTGTTTACCCCTACGTTCCCGATTGTTCGACTAGGGAGTAAAGGGAGCACCTCTGCGATTGTCACGATCGGGTCATCCGAGCTCGGACCTCAGACTGGGTGAAGCCGAAAGCTAGCGCTCTTATTGTTTTCAATGATGGTCGGCAGACAACGGAACTCATGAGTACAAAAAATCTATTGCACAAGTCTCATAGTGACAATGAGCAACCGAAGAAAGGTATCGGTGGAGGTACTATTTTCTTCGAAGATGCTTCTTACACTTTGTTAGTAATATAGCATAAGTTCCCGGAGCGCGCTTTGTCTGTTATAGCCTTATGGCCTGATTGCCTGGTTATTGGAAACACCGTTGATATTCTCGACAGGTGGAGTACATAACACTTTTAGGTCCTTGACCGAAGAGGGAGAAGCCGATGGTCGGTTAAGACGCGTTTAAAGTTCGGGTGAACACATATATGATATAAGTACTTCGGTACATATAATCATTATACAGAAAATTCTTTTACCCAAGTCACTTGGGGGCTCTTAAATTTATATGAGTTGTTTTATAATAAGTGTTTTCTTCTTGGTCGTTGCAAAGTCTTTTTCCACCGCTCCTTTTTCGACTCGAGTGCATGGTCAATAGCCGGAGAGCCTAATTTCTCTCTCAAAGTTGCTAGAGTTTAGTTTGCTAAACTGGCCTAACGAGAAGTATCCCGCCTTCGGGATAGGAGGTTGAAGCCGTGGGCTGACCCGCTTTAAGTCTTGAGATAGGATGTGTCATGTTAAAGCACGACAGAAGCACATTTTTTTCTCTCAGACCAATTTTCGGATTGGCACCGAACACTTGATCTAGTTCGGACGTCAAGTTTTTACTGAAGTTTTTTGGTTTTCCAAGCCTATGGCACTTTTATACTATTTGTGTGTTTCCAGCATAAGTCTCGCAGTACAGCGCCGGACACCTTTAGAGGTTCGGCAAAAACATTCTCGGATATTGCTATATATGCATCGATTTCGTATTGTGTCTTCGGTCAATAGTTGGGTTGCCCGGCTCTTGTGCTTGCCTCCTACGTTCCGCTTTGTTTGGCTAGGTGTGCAAAAGGAGAACCACTATGATTGTGCTTCCAGCTCGCATGGTTAAGCACGTCAGTGGAGAAAGCCGAAAACTGACTGTCACAACAAGCGTAAACTGGTCAGCGTTCCAATGACTATGTTAAATGACAGGCCGTTCATAACATTGGCCGAAGTGTTTACGGCTTAACCTCGACTGTCGCCGAACACTAACCGGGGGCTCGTAGCTAGCTTCCCCAGTTTAAAGCTCCTATGACTAAGTGAAAGTTATAAAGCCCGCATATCTGATTGCCTCGTTTCCGCTAACACAACCGCCTTCGGGCACTGAGACGTCGGCTAAGGGTTGTCTTGTTATTGTGGAAACACCCTGCGTAGTATCTACAAAGGGGTGGAAGCCGACGATGGGTCACTTTCAACTGATAAACGGTCACAACGGAGTCAAAATAAACATATCATCGGTGTTTGTATTTCATATACGAGGGTTGCCTTTCGCAATCATCGTTATAAAGCCATAAATATGCATCAATTTGACTTAAGATTTTGGCCAAGCTGGGTTGCCTGGCTCCTGTGCTTACCCCTACGTTCCCTATTGTTCGGCTAGGCCGTAAACGGAGCACCTCTGTGATTGTTACTACCGGGTCATCCGAGTTAGTACCCCAGACTGGGTGAAGCCGAAAGCTAGCAATCTTAAAGGATCGCATTGGTCGGCAACGATGGAAGTTAAAATTTTGGTTCATTAATACCATAGAGTTCAGGAACTTTCCCCAAACTAAATCATCAATATTCGCGTTGATCGGCGCTGAGGTTTCATGCTTAGCATGACAACCCAAAGAAAGAAACCGATAGCGTGACTAGTTTCTTTAGAAGATGTTTCTTACGTTAAAAGTTAATATAACATATCTCTCCGCTCACCTTTGTTTATAAAACCGTATGGCCGGATTGCCTTGTTTGTCGTAAATCTTTGCCCTTGTAAAGGCTTTATAAAGTGGGACAAACACTCCCCGGCTACTGGCCGAGGAGGTTGAAGCCGATGGTCGGTCAACAAAGTTTTGTACAATGCGGATTCGAGTATTAATGATGTAGAGTACTTGGATACATAGAATCATTAGACATAATTTGTGATTTTACTTCGGATATCGATCCTTAATTCGGCCACCCGTGCCCACATTAAGGCTCCGGGGCTACTGGGCTTCGTGCCTATCATTTACAAATATTAAAGGGGTACATCGATCCCCTGATCTGGTGTTGCCACCCGACCAGTGTCTCGCGGGCTACTGCATTGCCTATTCAAGGCAGAAAATTCAAAGTGCTCAGTGTTCGGCTTGACCGAACTATGCGTAAACACGTCTTCGGACAACAATAGGTACCATATGGACCTATCCGGCATCAAGCTGGTATATTACGGCGACTTCTCAAAACCCTCTCTCAAGGGTCCGTCCGCCGATCACTATCTCCTCTAAAGTGCATCTCGGAATTTTAGGCCGACACATACCTTGAGGGCTATTGTCTACATATCTTGTCAGTAATTAAATTGCACCAATCGGAAATAAAATCTGCAAACAATCAGCCCAAGCCCAAGGTGGTGCATCACCTCGGAAGCAGTCCAGCATAAAGCTCGGGCGCCAGTGGCTAGCTCCATAGAGGGCATTTCCGGCATTATGCTCGGGTAGACTCCTTCAACTTTTTTGAACCAAGGTGATCTATGACACCTCGGATGCAGTTCGGCATTGGAGCTCGGCTGTAACAATACTCTTCGGATACAGTCCGGCGATGGAGCTCGGATACATTCCAGCGTTGGAGCTCGGAAGCGGTCCGGTGTTGGTGCTCGGCTGCAAAAGATACCTCGGATGCAGTCCGGCGTTGGAGCTCGGACGCAAGAGGACACTGCCGCCCGGGAACAACTTCAAACCCGAGGTGTGGCATAAAAATAACAAGGCATTGATAAAGGCCGGAAACTTAAAGGGGCTCCTCGGATACCCGACGCGTAAACTCTTCGGATTCACTTTGGCGATCCTCAAGATCGAAGATGGAAATATTTGTTGAACCAGTTTTCAAGACCAATGACCGAAGATGAAGAACAATTCGGAAGAATCGAGGAGCGTTCCCAACTTGAAGACCGGTTCAGGGGGCTACTAACGGTGTCCTGGACTAAGGGGTACTCACCACGTCGTCTCCCGATCAGTTAGATTGGGCCGAGGACTCCCATGGCCGTATACTCATGGGCCAGTTCGGACAGCCCCTGCCGCATACAAGGAAGACTCCACAAGACTTGGCACCCAAGACAAGGACTCTCCTAAACCCTAGGCCTCCGGTGTCTTATATAAACCGAGGCCAGACTAGTCAATAGATATCTCATATTCATTACTACAATCTTGTGGTAGATACATGTACTCTGTACTACATCCCATATGAATACAATCAAAAGCAGCATGTAGGGTATTATCTCTTTGAGAGAGCCCGAAGCTGGGTAAAACCCCGTGTCCATGTTACCTCGCTCCAAGACGCCTAGCTTAGGACCCCTACTACGAGATACGCTAGATATAGAACCGACAGGTACGAAAGAAGGATAAATCCTGGCGCCTATGCGTCGATTTCAAAGACCTCAACAAGGCTTGCCCTAAGGATCCCTTCCCCCTCCCTCGCATCGATCAGATTATTGACGCAACCGCAGGACATGACTCACTGTGTTTCCTCGATGCGTACTCCGGATACCATCAGATCAAGATGAAGGAGTCTGATCAAGCCGCAACGGCATTCATTATCCCATATGGGCCTTTCTGCTTCAACACTATGCCTTTCGGGCTAAAAAACGCTGGCGCCACCTACCAACGCATGATTCAAACATGCCTGGAGAAGCAGATCGGCAAGACAGTTGAAACATATGTGGATGACATCGTCATCAAAACCAGGCACGTCGAGTCACTGATAGACGATTTACGTCTCACATTCAACAACCTCCGTGCATATGACATCAAGCCCAATCCAGAAAAGTGTGTTTTCAGCGTCCCTGCTGGAAAACTACTGGGCTTCATCGTTTCCAATAGAGGAATTGAAGCAAATCCAGCCAAAATCCGGGCTTTGTCACAATTGGCTACGCCAACGGACCTTAAACAGGTCCAAAAACTCGCCGGTTGCCTAGCAGCTTTAAGCCGCTTTATCTCCTGATTTGGAGAAAAGGCATTGCCACTCTATCGCTTTCTAAGGCGCACCGATCACTTCGAGTGGACGGATGCAGCAACGGCCGGACTGGAAGAAATAAAGGCCCTTCTAGCAAGCAACCCAATCCTGGCCACGCCGAACGTCGACGAACCCATGTTATTATATATATATATATATATCGGCAACACACCAGGTGGTAAGCGCCGTGCTCGTCGTAGAACGAGAACTGGACGGACACAGATTCCCGCTTCAGAAGCCGGTATATTACGTATCCACTGTCCTCACACCATGCAAATCCCGGTACCCCCATTATCAAAAAATAGCATACGCGGTCTTCATGGCATCCCGGAAGCTACGACACTACTTCCAAGAGTGTTCGATCACGGTGGCTTCCGAAGTACCACTCAATGATATAATAAACAACCGCGATGCTACAGGCCGGATTGCCAAATGGGCCATTGAGCTCCTTTCATTTGACTAAACATACAAACCGCGTTGGGCCATTAAATCCCAAGTACTGGCGGACTTCGTCGCCGAATGGACAGAGGCCGAACTCCCTAAAGAGTACAGCACATATTCCAACTGGCAGGATTAGGAGCGGGCGTCGTTTTAACGTCCCCCACTGGAGACGTAGTCCAGTACGTACGCAAATATTATACACAGACTCCAACAACGCTGCCGAATACGAGGACTTATAGCATGGTCTTCGGATGCCCGTCTCCATGGGCATACAACGCCTGGAAGTGCGCGGGGACTCAAACCTCGCAATATCTCAAATAAATGGAGATTTTGACGCCAAAGATCCGAAGATGGCGGCTTATCGCAATGCCGTCCTGAAAATGTCGGCTCGGTTCGAGGGGCTTGAGTTTCATCACATGGCTCGAGAAAGTAATCAAGCGGCGGTCGTCCTTGCTCGCATCAGCGCCAAGCGCGACCCCGTCCCACCTAACATCTTTCTGGGAAGGCTTTTTAAGCCATCGGTGGTGTGGCAAGGGGAGAGCAGCAACACCAACCCGGATTCGAACACAACCCCAGATTCCGAACACACCGATATCATCGGGGGCTCAGCCACTGAAATAACACCATCGGCCCATCTCACTATGGCAGTCATTGCCCCATGGACCGAACCCTTCTTGGCCTACCTTAATAGGAAAGAACTCCCTGAGGATCAGAATGAGGCCCGCCGCATTGTCCAGCGTTCGAAGGCCTACAAGGTTCACGACGGAGAGCTCTACAAGATAAGCGCTACCGGAGTCCTTCAAGGATGTATCTCCGAGGAGGAGGGGCGGCAGCTCTTGGCTGAAATTCCTGCCGGTCTCGGTGGTCACCACGCCGCAGCTCGGGCCCTTGTTAGCAAGGCCTTCCGTACAGGTTTTTATTGGCCGACGGCCCCAGCAGACGCACAAGACCTTGTCCAACGTTGCGTCGGATGCCAGCTTTTCGCCAACCAGAGCCATATGCCACCCACCGCTCTGCAAACAATCCCCATCACTTGGCCTTTTGCAGTCTGGGGGCTTGATATGGTCGGACCCCTTAAAGGAGGAAGCCATAAGAAAAAATATCTGCTAGTCATGGTGGATAAATTCACTAAGTGGGTAGAGGCCAAACTAGTTAAAACAGCCGAAGGCGGACCAGTGATAGACTTTATATCCGGTGTTGTACACCGTTATGGTGTTCTACACAGCATCATCACCGATAAGGGCTCCAACTTCACGGCCGATGAGGTGAAAAATTGGTGCGCCAATCTGGGCATTAAGATTGATTACGCCTCCGTCTATCACCCGCAAACAAACGGTCAAGTCGAATGGGCCAATGGTCTTATTATGAGCGGCATCAAACCTAGCTGGTGCGGTCTTTGAAGGAATCAGACAAGCACTGGGTTGAGGAGCTCGACTCCGTACTCTGGGGACTGCGGACCACTCCCAATCGCACTACCGGATACACACCTTTCTTCATGGTATATGGCGCAGAGGCTGTGCTACCCTGCAACATTATTCATGACTCACCTCGAGTCCGCATGTACGAAGAGAGAGAGGCCGAGCTCGATCGGCAGGACAGCCTAGACGCCCTGAAGGAGGAGCGCGACGTTGCAAAAGCCTGTTCCGCATTTCATCAACAACAGGCCCGTAGATATCAAAGCAGAGAAGTACGGGCCAAGACTTATAATGTTGGCGAACTCGTTCTACGCTTGCCGGAGAAGAAAAAGGACAAACTCAAGCCCAAATAGGGGGGTCCCTTCATCATTGACGAAGTTCTCACTGGAGGAGCGTACCGCCTGCGTGATGTGTCAGACAATCGCCTAGAGCCGAACCCTTGGAACGCGGCCAGACTCCGAAGATTCTATGCCTAGCGCCGAACTCTTTGTTCATCTCCTTCTCCCTATTGTTCCCATTGCTTTTTCCTCTCTTTTCGCTTTTTCCTTTTTTAGCCTTAAAGCTTTTCGTGCGGCTCAACCGTGCACCTGTGACATACACATACTCAAATATGTATGTCCATTATACCTGGGGGCTTCTTTGACAGAAGCTTGTTAATGTTATTTTTCGAGCATCAAGCTCATCACATATGCACGTTTTCCCCATATGTACCTTTTCTTCACCATTATATGCATCGATATGACTTAAGTTTTGGCCAAGCTGGGTTGCCTGGCTCCTGTTCTTATGCCCTACGTTCCCGTTAGTTCGGCTAGGGCATAAAGGGAGCACCTCTGCGATTGTTACTGCCGGGTCATCCGGATGTGTACCTCAGACTGGGTGAAGCCGAAAGCTAGCGTTCTGAAGGGAATATTCGGTCGGTGGATTAAAGATGTTTTTGCATTCACACCATTGTGAACCCCCAGATGTTACTTATACTGCGATTGTTCCAATCACAGTTCAGACATGCATTTTTACGCATGCACACCTAGGGAAAGGAACCCTTAATGGAACTATTCTCTCTGGAAGATGTTTCTTACAATCATAATGTAATATAACATAACTAGCCGAATACAACTTGTCTGTTCAAGCAACTATGACCCCTACGCCTGGTTTCCATGCATACCCCGGTCTATTTTATCGCTCAGGTATTCGGAAACACTCTGCACCTTCCGGTCCAGAGGTCGAAGCGAAAAGGTCTGCCATGACAATCGTTTTACAATTCATCTAGAAGGAAAGTACATTGTCACTTGGACTCAAAAATTTCCTACTCTATCCCGTCCAGCAGGCTGTCTAACTTACAATCCTGCTGGGAATACTTGGCGGCTACTTTTACTTGGTCATATACCAAATTAACGGGAACTTCTTTCCCATCTGACCCTAGAGGTCCGACCCGAGCCATATGATTCGGATCAAGCTTGGTGTATCATCTTTTCACCATGGCCCAGGCTTCTCGTGCACCTTCCCAGCAGGCCGATATCTTCCACAATCGAAAGCGCCGCCACGCTCCCTTGAATAGCTTATGAGCTCCTCCATCTTTCCTGGAGGGGAGGCAGATGGCCACAAGGCCTTGGCAATGCTTCACATCGCCTGCCGAGCCTGCTCGTGCATGTGCGACAGCTCTTGTAGCAGATCGCCCAAGAATCCGGACATCTCCTCTTCGGGACGACCGGTCAGCATACTTGCAGACATAACTCTGTCAGTCCCTTTTATCTCCGAATTATTTGAAGTTCTTTGCTCAGCTGGGTCTGGGCATCCTGCAGCTTGTTTTTCTCATCTCTGACTCGTGTCAGCACACGTTCGCCCGCGGCTAGTAGTCTTTTGGCTTCTTGTTCTTCCGTTTGGGCGGCTTTCAGTTGCTCCTTCAGTTGATGTGATGATCCTGCCATAAGTTGAGCAACAGTGTTAGCATTGCCGGTATCCAGTTATGTTTTCTCGATGGAGGGAAACATTACCAGTGTCACGACCGGTTTTCCAATAAAACATTTCTTGAGAAACCGATCCCTTTAACGGACCAGTAGAGAAGAATCCTTCTTACTGGTAGATAAATTCTTGATTGCAGAAAAATCCAGGAGTACTAAATATAATACAAGGTTGAGCGGAGGCTGCTCAACAATTTATTACAAGCACGCCGATATTATACATAAAGGCGGATATGACACAAGGGATATGGTGGCATAACTACTGACTCGCAATAAAAGTGGTGGTGGATATGTCACAGTGAAGTGGGTGACATGACTCCTAAATCTTACAGCTCATCGAACGTCGGAGTGAGGCTCGAGGACTTTATTTGGGTGGCGGAAGCGTATATAATACAAGTGACTAAAACCAGGATCGCACGGGACTGACTGGGACTCCTCTAGGCGTCGGACTCGCTATCAAACTCATCATCCATGAGATCGCCTTCGTCAACATCTTGCCAAATCAACAAGCCAGGTGAGTACTATGAAAGTACTCGCAAGACAGTTTGGACATAAGATATAACAAATGCAAACATGATGCATATGAACGGATTAACAATGCCCACACAGATAATAAAATAGCAATGCATGGGAAATAAAAAGGAAGTCGGGCGGTAGTCCTCCCGAAATCCCAATGTAATACTGAAGGCCAATCGAGTGTCTGAAATGACTCCTCGAAAGGGTACAAATAAATTAACAATGCCGCAGTCGGGCGTCAGGGCGACACCACATAAAGGGCTTATAATGGAATATAAACGACAGTGCGTGCCACAGTCAGACGTCTGGGTGACATCACGTAAAGGGCTTATATCAAAAGTAAATAACGCGAGTGCCACAGTCGGACATCTGAGCGACATCACATAAAGGGCTTATATCGAAAATAAATAACAAGGGTGCCACAGTCGGACGTCTGAGCGACATCACATAAAGGGCTTATATCGAAAGTAAATAATAAGGGTGCCACAGTCGGACGTCTGAGCGACATCACATAAAGGGCTTATATTGAAAATAAATAACAAGGGTGCCACAGTCGGACGTCTGAGCAACATCACATAAAGGGCTTATATCAAAAGTAAATAACACGGGTGTCACAGTCGGACGTCTGAGCGACATCACATAAAGGGCTTATATTTCATAACTCGATATTCCAGTAGCTCATGAAGTTAAATCATCTCAAGGAAATACTCAGGTACGAAAAAAATGGTTAGTCCATCCACATGAATAACATTCAACCGGGTTTACCACTCAAGCTTGTTCACCGGGGATTTCCACGAAGACTGACACAGGGACTGACACTGACACTGATATGGATACTGTTTGGATACACTGACTCAGGTCCTTGACCATGGACACGATAACTCGGAAGGTTTTGACTCTGCAGAGTTTGTACTCTTAACCACAACCTACGGATTTCAGTAGTCACAAGGGACTACTTTCGTTTACGGTATTTTAGGAGAAACACATCTGACCAGTACACACCCATTCCACATTCCGTTGCCAGGAATCACCCTAAACAACATTCAAGAAAAACCTTGAGACGGGGAGGCTACAACCTCGCGTAGCATGGGATCAAATTTATATCGCGCGCTCTAAGGGGTGCCCCCCTCTCGGTCCCAACCGGAAACACCCATGCCCCCTGACCGGATGACTGGCTTTAATCCAGGGCCATGGAACCCTCATCCCGGCCCCTCTATTTGGTGTGTACAAGGAAAGAGGTTTGCAACTTACTAAACCATATTCTTTGCAGAAAACATGTGGCAGCACGGAAAAAGGAACGAACGGTAACGCGACTCGGTCCACGTTAACGTCGGAGTTTAACGGTTGACATAAGACTGGCATGCTACAACAATACCATCTTACTACCTCTCATGTCACCACATGATCAGGTCATCTCCCATCAAAAGATCACATCAAACTTCGAAGCACACGGGTAGTTGCCTTGCATGTAACTAGACACTCACCGATGCCCATATGCCATGCACAAACTATTCAAGCAAACATGAAAAACACTCATCATATCAAAGGTTCAAACATGCTTGCCTGGTTCGGAGAAGTCGGCGTCCAGCTCGGCGAAGTTCGCGGCTCCGTCACCTCCTCCGGAATCTACGGTATAAAGAAACCGTATACTAACGTGAATAACGTTGTGTGTATAAAAATTATTCCAAATTTTTTCCAAATAAATACTATAAAAAACTAGAAAAAAATATAAGACTGACAAAAAATAGAATCAATCAAAAAGCATCTTTTGTTTAAAAGATATAAGGGTTTTAGTCCAAGGACTAATCTGTGATGAAACAGAAAAGATCCAGGGGCTTGTTTGAAAAAGCAAAAAACGCTTCGGTACGAAATACGCCAGCCTGGAAGGAAAACACACTTAGCCCGAAGGCGCCTTCAGAAAACGATTCGAAGGAAAAGAAAGAGAGGCTGACGGGGGGGCCCCACCCGTCAGGTTCAAACTCCGAACGGGGCTCACCGGCGCCCGAAGGCTGCGGTGTTCGCCGGCTTTGATCCACGGCGAGGTAGGGGGATCGGAGGGTACCTACGGGTTCAGGGTGTCCTTCCGGGTCGGTGGGTGGTGGACTTGACCGTCGGCAAGCACCACGGCGACGGCGACCTTATCTCCGGCGGACGGTGGTTCGGGCGAGGGTGGAACTCTTCGGTGGGTGCTGCAAACTCCAAATTAGGGTGCGGGTTAGAGAGGTGGATGCACTAGGAGGCTACTCGCGTGAGTTGAGAGGCGGGGCTGCACGCACTGGAGCGAATCTTGCCGGATCCCGAAGCGGGTCGAGGCGGCCGGAGTTGGGGAAGAAGACTTCCTCGAGGCCCTCCCAGTGGCTTGGCGTGGTTCTTGTGGGGTGGAGTGATGGTGCGTGTTCGAGTTCGAGCTCGGGACCTCCTTTTATAGGCGATCCGAGGAGGTGGCCGTGAACGGGATAACGCCGGTGAGCAATTACGGCGAGGCAGAGGTCGGGCAGGAGGTTTAGGCGGTTGGGCATCATCGTGGTGGTCCACTGGCCCCGTTTCTCTGCTAAAACCTCGATCGGGTTGGGGTAATGCTCCGGTCCTCGACGGAATGGCCGTACGGGCACGACGGCGGCAGGGAGCGCGCTCCGTGCCTCCCAGTTCACGACGACGGCTCTGCAGCGTGGACAGAGGAGGGGACGGCCACGCGGTGGCCTCTGGTGGCTTGGGCGGTGCTGGACGGCGCCGTCCCACGCTGCGCCTCTCTGGCAGCCGCAGCGGGCGCTGCTGCCGCCGCGCATCGGGCGATGCACCTCGGCCAGCTCGCCGCCGACGCCCGCAAGCGTCCAGGCGACCGTGCGGCGCGGGGATAAGAAGGAGGAACAGGGCGCAAGGTGCCACTGCAGCTACTGGCGAGATCGACATGGTGTTCTGAAGAAAACGACACTGGCTCTGAAACTGTTTCTCTGAAACTCTGAACTTCGATAGGTACAGTGCATGCCAGGTGTTCGACGATATGATTTGGGCACGAGAATTTTTTTTCTGGAGCTGGGACTTGGTGAGGTGACCTCTTGATGCATCCAGAGGCTGCCTGAATTTTCTCAGATTTTTAGGAGAAGGAAACAAATGAATTTCACCAAATTTTGCAAATATGGCCCAAACTTGCAGCAAGCACATTTTGAAAATTTTGAACTGGAGACCAGTGGATCTTCCTGGATCTTGGTTGAGGGTTCTAAGGACTAGCCAGGGAAATTTGTTTGGAGGCAAAACTCAAAGGAGAACTAGTGGTTCCTTTGTAAATCTCCAAGGGTCAAAATAGAGGACAGAAAAGGTTTTTGATTAGGAATATATGGAGATAAAATCATGGGGGAGTTTAACTTGCTGAATTTGAAGTTTATCTTGATACAAAGTGGGGATATGGCTTTTGGGAGGGGGGTTTCCACTTAGGTCATGGCAAGGGGAAATATTGAAATGGGAAGGATCACTCCATAAGCCATAGAGCTATTTATAGAAGAAAAGATTTTTCAAAAACTTTCCCAATGAAAAACATTTGTGTTGAGTCAGCACAAGATGAAAAACCTCCAAGACCAAAGATCAAGTTTTGGATGAACTCAAGGAAAATACTTGTTATAAAAGAAATTTTTTGAGGAGAGTCCTTTAGAAGAAAAATTTAAATAACCTCCTTCAACTCAAATAAAGATTTTGATAAAGCCAAGTAAAAATTTTTTGGGTGTCACAACACCTACCCCCTTAGGGAAAATCTCGTCCCCGAGATTTCAGCTGATCCTCAAATAGATGCGGGTACTCTGCCTGAAGGAAATCCTCTCTTTCCCATCTTGCTTCATCCTCGGTGTGATTGCTCCACTGAACCTTGAAAAATTTAATTGTCTTCTGACGGGTTCTCCTTTCAGACTCCTCTAATATTTTTATTGGCAGCTCTCTGTAGGTGAGGTCTGGTTGCATATCAATGCTCTCATGGGATACATGCTTTTCCGGGTTGCTCACACATTTCCTCAACTGTGGGACGTGGAACACGTCATGGACGTCTAACAGCTCTTTGGGTAGGTCTAGCTAGTAGGCTACTGTGCCTCTTCGTGCAACTATACAGAAGGGTCCAATAAATCTTGGGGCTAGCTTTCCTTTAATTTTGAACCGTTGCAGGCCCCTCATAGGGTACACTCGTAGGTATACATATTCACCGGGTTCAAAGCTGACCTTACGATGTTTTCGATCGTAATAGCTCTTTTGTCGGCTTTGAGCTGTCTTGAGTCGGTCCCTAATTTGTTTAACTTTCTCCTCGGCTTCCTTGAGCATGCCTGGGCCGAAGATACGACTGTCACCTGTTTCTGACCAATTCAAAGGGGTACGACATCTCTGTCCGTACAATGCTTCAAAAGGTGCCATTTGCAGGCTGGCTTGGTAACTGTTGTTGTACGCGAACTCGGCATATGGCAAGCTTTCCTCCCAACTGGTTCCATAGGTGAGAACAAAGGCTCTCAGCATGTCCTCTAGGATTTGGTTCACGCAATCAGTTTGTCCATCAGTCTGGGGGTGGTACGCTGTACTGAAGGCTAGTTGAGTACCCAGAGCTTGTTGTAAATGATCCCAAAATTTAGCGACAAATTGAGTGCCCCGGTCGGATATTATAGTCTTTGGGACTCCATGCAGACAGACTATTCGGGAGAGATAAAGCTTAGCAAGCTTCTGAGTGGAGTAGGTCGTCTTCACGGGAATGAAATGTGCTACCTTGGTTAGCCTATCTGTGATGACCCATATGGCATCATTTCCGCGTTGTGATCGAGGTAGTCCGACGATAAAATCCATTCCAATCTCGTCGCATTTCCACTCAGGTAACCTGTTTGGCTGTAGTAGCCCTGCTGGTTTTTGGTGCTCGGCTTTAATGCGCTGACACGAATCACAACATGCTATGAATGTGGCTATATCCCTCTTCATACCGTGCCACCAAAATCTTTCCTGAATGTCTTTGTACAGTTTGGTTCCTCCAGGGTGGATTGAATATGGGGCGGTGTGGCCTTCGGTTAGAATTTGTTGTTTGAGGTCCTCAATGTTTGGTACGCAAGGTCTGTCCCCGTACCATAATACTCCCTCTTTGTCTATGACAAACTCGGAAGCCTTGCCAAGGCTCACTTTTCTCTTTATACCTTCGATGCTGGGATGTCCATGCTGAGCCTTCTTAATCTGTTCCATTAGGGTGGGTTGTATCTCCAGATTTGATACGTTGCCCTTAGCGACTATCACCATATTGAGCTTGGTGAGCTCCTGCTGAATTTCAGGTCTCATGTTCTGTAGACTGTCGTTGTCCGAGCTGGGGTTCCGACTAAGAGCGTCTGCCACTACATTCGCTTTTCCTGGATGGTAGTGGATGCCGACATCATAGTCCTTGACTAATTCCAACCAGCGTCATTGTCGTAAATTGAGCTCTGGTTGCGTGAAAATATATTTAAGGCTTTTGTGATCCGTATATATTTCACAACGATTTCCCAGCAAAAAGTGCCTCCACTCTTTGAGTGCATGGATGACTGCTGCTAGCTCCAAGTCATGGGTAGGATAATTTTCTTCATGCTTCCGTAGTTGCCTGGAAGCATATGCAACAACCTTGCCGTCCTGCATCAATACGCACCCGAGCCCCTTCCGGGATGCGTCACAATACACTTCAAAACTTTTGTGTATATCTGGCACAACCAAAACCGGTGCTGTTGTTAATTTCTTTTTGAGTTCTTGGAAGCTTTTCTCGCACGCTTCAGTCCATACAAATTTCTTATCTTTCTTGAGTAACTGTGTCATTGGTTTTGCCACGGTGGAGAATCCCTCAATAAACCTTCGGTAATATCCAGCGATTCCTAGGAAACTTTGTACATCTGTTACGTTGGCTGGTGGCTTCCAGCCAAGTACGGCTTTGAGTTTTTCTGGGTCTACGGCCACGCCCTCTTGGGTCAGTACATGGCCTAGAAAACCAACCTGTCTTAGCCAAAATTCACATTTGCTAAATTTGGCGTATAATTGATGTTTCCTTAATTCTCCCAGTACAATTCTGAGATGTTCAGCATGTTCTTCCGGTGTCTTTGAGTATACCAGAATGTCATCAATGAACACCACTACAAATTTGTCCATATATTTCATAAACACTTTGTTCATGAGGTGGACGAAATATGCGGGGGCGTTCGTCAGTCCAAACGGCATTACTGTGAACTCATATAATCCGTATCTGGAGGTGAATGCTGTCTTAGGGATATCTTCTGTCCGTACCTTTAATTGATGATACCCCGATCTTAAATCAATTTTTGAGAACACCTTGGCTTGTGCGAGCTGGTCAAATAAATCATTTATCCGTGGCATCGGATATTTGTTTTTGATGGTGACCATGTTGAGAGCTCGATAGTATATTCACAATCTCAGTGTCCCATCCTTTTTCTTGGCAAATAATACTGGTGAACCCCAAGGTGAGGAGCTGGCTCGTATAAATCCTTTGTCCAGTAATTGTTTTATTTGCTTCTTTAATTCTACCAACTCGGAGGGTGCCATTCTATAAGGTTTCTTGTAAATGGGAGTGGTTCCAGGTGCTAGTTCAATGCTGAACTCTATTTCCCGGTCTGGTGGCATGCCTGGTAGTTCTTCGGGAAATACGTCAGGAAACTCACACACCACTGGAACTTTTCTCAATTCTGAAATGTCCACCTTGTTCACTTTGGTTGCCGTGACCGTGGTCTCTCTTGAGCTGCAACTTTTATTGTCTTGCCGTGATGGTGAGTGAGGATTACAGTCCGATTGAAGCAGTCGGTAAATCCCTTGTTGGTGGTTAACCAGTCCATTCCTAGGATAACATCCAGTCCTTTATTTTCCAACACGATGAGATTCGCCTGAAACTTTAGTCTTTCAAACTCAATAATCACACCTTGGCAGTAACTCTGAGTGATCTGCTTATTCCCGGGGGACTTGATGATCATAGACTTTTCCAAAGGAAGTATCGGAAAACCATGTTGCAAAACAAAACTCTTCAAAATGAACGAGTGAGAAGCTCCAGAATCAAACAAAACCGTGGAAGGTATTGTGTTGACAGGGAACGTACCGGCACGATGTCTGGGGCATTCTGTGCTTCCTCTTTGGTCACATGGTTCAGGTGACCCTTCTTGTGATTGTTGTTGGGGTTGAAGTTGTTACGCCTGGGGGCTGGATTATTTCCACCATTGTTCGGCTTGGGGGCCGAGTTCCTTGGTTTTGGGCACTGTTTGGCATAGTGCCCTTCCTCTCCACAAGCATAGCAAGTAACACCTGGGCGGTACGTAAAGTCCTTGTCCCTTGAATGAAAATGTTTGGTTGGCCTTAGAGCAGGGGTCATGGAATTTCTCGCCTCATTCCTCTGAACATCAGTCTTGCTCCAGTTGTTGCGAGCATGAGTCATCTTGTCCCTTTTTCGCTTGCGAATATCCTCCAGGCTGCGGCGCTCATTCTCCAATGTAATAGCCTTGTCAACCAGTGTTTTGAAATCTGGAAAGCAGTGTACGACCAGCTGGCATTTAAGTGCTGGCGCCAGGCTGTCCAAATTTTTTTCCATCTTTTTATTCTCCGTCATATGCTCATCGTAGGCATAACGAGATAGTTGAGTAAACTGACTGTTGTACTCAGTCACTGTCATGCCTCTCTGCTTGAGGTCATCAAACTCCCTTTTCTTGATCTTTATAATGCTCCTGGGGATGTGCGCCCCACGAAAACCTTCCTTAAACTCTTCCCAGGTGATGTTATGTTCATTGGGGTGCATGTGTAGAAAATTTTCCCACCATGCTGCAGCTGCTCCAGTGAGGTAGTGAGGTGCATAAAGCACCTTCTCACGATCTGAACATTGTGCAATAATCAACTTCCTTTCGATGTCACGAAGCCAATCATTGGCCTCAAGCGGCCTATCAGTGTGAGCGAACGTTGGAGGACGTGTCTTTTGTAGTTCAGACAACTTGGAATGCGGTTGGTATGGTTCACGGTGATTTCCCATATTGATAACGTGATTCATCATTTCTTGGTGCTGCTACTGGCTTTGTTCGAAAAGGCGGCATACTTGAGAAAATGCTGCCTCGCTGCCCTGCTGACTAGACTGCCCCTGTGTGAAGGTGTTGGTTGTCTGGGTTCCATAAACTTCTTCCGGTGGATTTGGCATGGAACGAGTCCAGGGACGAGGCATTTTCCACTCTGGGGTATTATTTTGCAAAACTCATGAGAAGAACTGTGTGGCACAAGGAAAATTTTGCAAAGGCGAAAATTTAAAAGACCTCAAGATTTTTCAATAAAAATACTTGATTGCGCACGGAGAAGGACTACTCAGTACATAATTTACACGTGATTCGAAATTATACAATACATCACTCAGGATGTGCGTACACATTCCTGACATGTTATTTAGGCTAGTGCACTTCTCCGAGCTCCTACATGATGCACACACACACTACTTCTCACCAAACCTAGCTACATATAAACATATCATACAAGCGGGTACATCACACGGCTGCTAGGCGCACTCAGTCGGAGATGGTGAAAACTTCCTTCTGTCTGCCGAGGGTGAGACCCAGTGGTGCAAGAGACTCAACCTCCTCCTCCTCCCTAATAGGCTCCAGGCGTGAAGCACTACGTTGAGGAGCTGGTGCGGGTGCGACAGGCGGTGCAGCTCTACTTGGAGTAGGAGCAATGACTTGGTCGAACTCCTCAGTGGTAGGCAGACGGCGAGCGGTGACTAAAATGGCAGGTGCATAGGATGCTGAGGACGAGACGAAAGTCAGTGGCGGTGCCATGTGGAGAAGCTCCCTCCTGTTGGCGGAACAACCATGAACTGAGTCCATACGGGCAGCCACAAGGTCGTCCACGAGGTTGTCGAAAGCTGCCTCCAGAGCTTTGAGATACTCAACAAGCATCTCGATAGCCTCATCTCTCTCTCCCCTATGGCAGGCGAATGCATAGTGACAAGTATATGGCACATGGCATGGGAGGTAGCGGTAGCGACGAGTCTTCATCGTAGGAAGAACATCCCGAAGACGAGCTATCGCCTCACGGGCGGCCATCTGCATGGCATGCCTCTCTGTAGGCATGGCCCTTCCCACAAAACGGAAGTGGCGAGACACAGAACGTCCTCCCTTGAATTGCACCACGGCCTGGTGCATAGACACGTCGTCGCTGAGCTTGTGCTGGTAAAGTGTGAACTCTGGACGAGTCGATGGCCCGATCGTGAGCTTGGTGATGGAGACGAGAAGTTTGACACGACCGGTTTGTCACGACCGGTTTTCCAATAAAACATTTATTGAGAAACCGATCCCTTTAACGGACCAGTAGAGAAGAATCCTTCTTACTGGTAGATAAATTCTTGATTACAGAAAAATCCAGGAGTACTAAATATAATACAAGGTTGAGTGGAGGCTGCTCAACAATTTATTACAAGCACGCCGATATTATGCATAAAGGCGGATATGACACAAGGGATATGGTGGCATAACTACTGACTCGCAATAAAAGTGGTGGTGGATATGTCACAGTGAAGTGGGTGACATGACTCCTAAATCTTACAGCTCATCGAACGTCGGAGTGAGGCTCGAGGACTTTATTTGGGTGGCGGAAGCGTATATAATACAAGTGACTAAATCCAGGATCGCACGGGACTGACTGGGACTCCTCTAGGCGTCGGACTCGCTATCAAACTCATCATCCATGAGATCGCCTTCGTCAACATCTGGCCAAATCAACAAGCCAGGTGAGTACTATGAAAGTACTCGCAAGACAGTTTGGACATAAGATATAACAAATGCAAACATGATGCATATGAACGGATTAACAATGCGCATTCAGATAATAAAATAGCAATGCATGGGAAATAAAAAGGAAGTCGGGCGGTAGTCCTCCCGAAATCCCAATGTAATACTGAAGGCCAATCGAGTGTCTGAAATGACTCCTCGAAAGGGTACAAATAAATTAACAATGCCGCAGTCGGGCGTCAGGGCGACACCACATAAAGGGCTTATAATGGAATATAAACGACAGTGTGTGCCAAAGTCGGACGTCTGGGCGACATCACGTAAAGGGCTTATATCAAAAGTAAATAACAAGAGTGCCGCAGTCGGACATCTGAGCGACATCACATAAAGGGCTTATATCGAAAATAAATAACAAGGGTGCCACAGTCGGACGTCTGAGCGACATCACATAAAGGGCTTATATCGAAAGTAAATAAGAAGGGTGCCACAGTCGGACGTCTGAGCGACATCACATAAAGGGCTTATATCGAAAATAAATAACAAGGGTGCCACAGTCGGACGTCTGAGCGACATCACATAAAGGGCTTATATCGAAAGTAAATAACAAGGGTGTCACAGTCGGACGTCTGAGTGACATCACATAAAGGGCTTATATTTCATAACTCGATATTCCAGTAGCTCATGAAGTTAAATCATCTCAAGGAAATACTCAGGTACGAAAAAATGGTTAGTCCATCCACAGGAATAACATTCAACCGGGTTTACCACTCAAGCTTGTTCACCGGGGATTTTAACGGAGACTGACACAGGGACTGACACTGAGACTGATATGGATACTGTTTGGATACACTGACTCAGGTCCTTGACCATGGACACGATAACTCGGAAGGTTTTGACTCTGCAGAGTTTGTACTCTTAACCACAGCCAACGGATTTCAGTAGTCACAAGGGACTAGTTTCGTTTACGGTATTTTAGGAGAAACACATCTGACCAGGACACACCCATTCCCCATTCCGTTGCCAGGAATCACCCTAAGCAACATTCAAGAAAAACCTTGAGACGGGGAGGCTACAACCTCGCGTAGCATGGGATCAAATTTATATCGCGCGCTCTAAGGGGTGCCCCCCTCTCGGTCCCAACCGGAAACACCCATGCCCCCTGACCGGATGACTGGCTTTAATCCAGGGCCATGGAACCCTCATCCCGGCCCCTCTATTTGGTGTGTACAAGGAAAGAGGTTTGCAACTTACTAAACCGTACTCTTTGCAGAAAACATGTGGCAGCACGGAAAAAGGAACGAACGGTAACGTGACTCGGTCCACGTTAACGTCGGAGTTTAACGGTTGACATAAGACTAGCATGCTACAACAATACCATCTTACTACCTCTCATGTCACCACATGATCAGGTCATCTCCCATCAAAAGATCACATCAAACTTCGAAGCACACGGGTAGTTGCCTTGCATGTAACTAGACACTCACCGATGCCCATATGCCATGCACAAACTATTCAAGCAAACACGCAAAACACTCTTCATATCAAAGGTTCAAACATGCTTGCCTAGTTTGGAGAAGTCGGAGTCTAGCTCGGCGAAGTTCGCGGCTCCGTCACCTCCTCCGGAATCTACGGTATAAAGAAACCGTATACTAACGTGAATAACGTTGCGTGTATAAAAATTATTCCAATTTTTTTTCCAAATAAATACTATAAAAAACTAGACAAAAATATAAGACTGACAAAAAATAGAATCAATCAAAAAGCATCTTTTGTTTAAAAGATATAAGGGTTTTAGTCCAAGGACTAATCTGTGATGAAACAGAAAAGATCCAGGGGCTTATTTAAAAAGCAGAAAACGCTTCGGTACGAAATACGCCATCCCAGAAGGAAAACACACTTAGCCCGAAGGCGCCTTCAGAAAACGATTCGAAGGAAAAGAAAGAGAGGCTGACGGGGGGGCCCCACCCGTCAGGTTCAAACTCCGAACGGGGCTCGCCGGCGCCCGAAGGCTGCTGTGTTCGCCGGCGTTGATCCACGGCGAGGTAGGGGGATCGGAGGGTACCTACGGGTTCAGGGTGTCCTTCCGCGTCGGTGGGTGGTGGACTTGACCGTCGGCGAGCACCACGGCGACGACGACCTTATCTCCGGCGGGTGGTGGTTCGGGCGTGGGTGGAACTCTCCGGTGGGTGCTGCAAACTCCAAATTAGGGTGCGGGTTAGAGAGGTGGATGCACTAGGAGGCTACTGGCGTGAGTTGAGAGGCGGGGGTGCACGCACTGGAGCGAATCTTGCCGGATCCCGAAGCGGGTCGAGGCGGCCGGAGTTGGGGAAGAAGACTTCCTCGAGGCCATCCCAGTGGCTTGGCGTGGTTCTTGTGGGGTGGAGTGATGGTGCATGTTCGAGTTCGAGCTCGGGACCTCCTTTTATAGTCGATCCGAGGAGGTGGCCGTGAACGGGATAACGCCGGCGAGCAATTACGGCGAGGCAGAGGTCGGGCAAGAGGTTTAGGCGGTTGGGCATCATCGTGGTGGTCCACTGGCGCCGTTTCTCCGCAAAAACCTCCGTCGGGTTGGGGTAATGCTCCGGTCCTCGACGGAACGGCCGTACGGGCACGACGGTGGCAGGGAGCGCGCTCCGTGCCTCCCAGTTCACGACGACGGCTCTGCAGCGTGCACAGAGGAGGGGACGGCCACGCGGTGGCCTCTGGTGGCTTGGGCGGTGCTGGACGGCACCGTGCCACGCTGCGCCTCTCTGGTAGCCGCAGCGGGTGCTGCTGCCGCCGCGCATGGGGCGATGCACCTCGCCCAGCTCGCCGCCGACGCCCGCAAGCGTCCAGGCGACCGTGCGGCGCGTGGATAAGAAGGAGGAACAGGGCGCAAGGTGCCACTGCAGCTACTGGCGAGATCGGCATTGTATTCTAAAGAAAACGACACTGGCTCTGAAACTGTTTCTCTGAAACTCTGAACTTCGACAGGTACAGTGCATGCCAGGTGTTCAACGATATGATTTGGGCACGAGGAAAATTTTTCTGGAGCTGGGACTTGGTGAGGTGACCTCTTGATGCATCCAGAGGCTGCCTGAATTTTCTCAGATTTTTAGGAGAAGGAAACAAATGAATTTCACCAAATTTTGCAAATA
Organism: Aegilops tauschii subsp. strangulata; assembly: GCF_002575655.3. Taxonomy (NCBI): domain Eukaryota; kingdom Viridiplantae; phylum Streptophyta; class Magnoliopsida; order Poales; family Poaceae; genus Aegilops; species Aegilops tauschii. Next base: position 551,428,589 of record NC_053041.3, on the reverse strand, counting down.
TGGCCCAAACTTGCAGCAAGCACATTTTGAAAATTTTGAACTGGAGACCAGTGGATCTTCCTGGATCTTGGTTGAGGGTTCTAAGGACTAGCCAGGGAAATTTGTTTGGAGGCAAAAATCAAAGGAGAACTAGTGGTTCCTTTGTAAATCTCCAAGGGTCAAAATAGAGGACATAAAAGGTTTTTGATTAGGAATATATGGAGATAAAATCATGGGGGAGTTTAACTTGCTGGATTTGAAGTTTATCTTGACACAAAGTGGGGATATGGCTTTTGGGAGGGGGGTTTCCACTTAGGTCATGGCAAGGGGAAATTTTGAAAGGGGAAGGATCACTCCATAAGCCATAGAGCTATTTATAGAAGAAAAGATTTTTCAAAAACTTTCCCAATGAAAAACATTTGTGTTGAGTCAACACAAGATGAAAAACCTCCAAGACCAAAGATCAAGTTTTGGATGAACTCAAGGAAAATACATGTTATAAAAGAAATTTTTTGAGAAGGAGAGTCCTTTAGAAGAAAATTTTAAATAACCTCCTTCAACTCAAATAAAGATTTTGATAAAGCCAAGTAAAAAAATTTTGGGTGTCACAACCAGGTGCCGCCTTCTTGGTTTTTTCTAGTTCGGCGGCAACAACAGTTAGCTGTGACCGACACTTTTCTAGCTCTTGGGCTAGCATGTCGTTCTTCTCCTTAAGAACCTAGTTATACAACGATCCTTAAATCATTTGTACCAACTGCTTCAAGTCACGGGGGATACTGGCATATGGTTATGATATTCAGACAAAGTAAACTTACCGGCACATCTTTTAAATGTTGATACGTGGCTCTGTTAAGCCCATCTCGAGCAGCTCAGATGTATGCATCAGCCGAGCTGAAGGCATTAAACGCCTCTTCTGAAAAGCTGGGGTCTCGTAAAACGGCCCGTCAGCGCCGATGATTCATGGCGCTCTCCAGTTCCGAGTTGGTGACGGATACATCATCCGAATCCTCGGCTGGAGGACAATCCGGCGTCACCCCCGTATCAGCCCCTGTCTTTACGGCAGGATCTGGATCCCGGCTGTGGGGAGTATGACCGGCCGGACCCCTGGACATAGGCCGGGACACTCTTTCCCTGATACATGACAAACATAGAAGTCACAATTGGATGCGACAGCTGAAGAACATATTTGCAAATACCTCTTCGATGAAGGCTCGGCCGTATCTTCGTTTGCCTTCCTCTTCGAAGGCTTGCCTGGCGTGGGGACCGCTCTCTTTGAAGATGCCCCTGGGGCTATATGGCGCGCCGTACGCCTCCCCTTTTGATCACAGGACGGTGCGGTGGGTGAGGCAGAATGAGAGAACTCATTCAGATGAGATGTCTCATGATGACTTACGTGTGAAGCAGGGAGAAGACCGGGATATCAGTGATGATGGCCACATCTGTGCCATCGTAACTCGCCTGGTAAAACACCCCGTCCTCGAGCACCACAAATATATCCGGATCCTCTTCGAATCCGGGGTCAAGGTCCCAATTGTGGCCCTCGGGCTGCGGGGCGGGGCTGTGAAGCCCTTTGGAAATCTTTCGCCAGTGCTATTATAAATGGGCGGATTAATATTCATTGAAAGTAGCTCAGGGAGTGGAGTGCGTAGAGTAGAGGAGTTGGGACTTACCCAGCTAGGAGGACTGTACATGGAAGATCCATCTCTGCGCTTGATACATAGAAATTCCTCTTCCTCCCCTTTGAACAGTTCGGCCAATATTTTGGCCAGAGCGGCGGGGTTGTCCGGAGCCTTCCTTCCGAAGCGGGAGGCGTCATCCTCCCCATTGTAGTTCCACATGGGAAGCCCTCTGTATTGAGTGGCTGAACCCCCCGTACTATGGAAGTCGCCATTACTTCGACTATTGATAAGCCGGACTGAGTGAGCGTCCTTATCTTGCTCATGAGTTGACGAACTTCAGCACTATCTTCCTCCTCGAGGCTCCGAGGGCGCCAGCTATGGCGTTTCTTCAAAGGAACGCTTGTGAACTCGGGAAGACCCCTCCGAACTGGGTTTGGAAGTGTGACGTCCTCAATATAGAACCATTCGGACAGCCACTCTTCGGATGCCTTCTTTGGTGTGCCGGATAGGTATCCGGTCTCGGCGATGCGCCATATTTCGGCTCCGCCCACTTCAAATATTGATCCCTCGTGGTTGCGTGGGACGAGACAAAATAACTTTCTCCACAATTCAAAATGGGCCTCACAACCCAGGAATAGCTCGCAAAGGGCGACGTAATCCGCGATATGCAGGATGGAGGCCGGGGTAAAGTTGCGCAGTTGGAGGCCATAGTACTCCAGAAGTCCTCGGAGGAGTGGATGAATTGGAAATCCGACACCTCTTAGCAAATAAGGGACGAAGGACACTCGTTCCCCCTGGATGGATTGGGGAAATTTTTAGCCTGACCCCCGCCATTGAAGAAGGTCAATCCTGCTCGAACAGGGACCAAATCCGCAGGAGGAAGAAATCCCTGTGTTTGCAGCTTCTCCAGCTGACCATGGGATATGGAGCACCTCTCCTACTCGCCTTTTTCTGGGCCGCAGGGACGGGAGGAGGAGCTGGGAGGGTTAGCCATGTTGGAGTGGTCTTTCCTAGCAATCTCTGAGGATTTTTCCGCGTGGTGCCGAATGGATCTGAGATCCAATCTCTTTAAATAGACACTCTTCCTCGCCTAGCCAGGGTGTTATCTGCAAAAATACCCTGACCTCTCGCATTCGCTTGACACGTGGAAGCTGAAGTTGTTGATACACAGAAGCCGAGGGGTACGACATTAAATGGAAGGCGAATACATCACTTTGAAGTCATCGGAGGAGGAACCCGCCTTGCAATGCTGAAGACAATCTGCGCGCCGGACACCTCGTCATTGAAGTCTGGTTCGGGGGCTACTGAGGGAGTCCTGGACTAAGGGTTTCTCCGCCGTCCCACCTGTTAGCCATGGGCCAGACTGATGGGCTGTGAAGATACAAAGACCGAAGACTCTACCCGTGTCTGGATGGGACTCTCCTTGGCGTGGAATGCAAGCTTGGCGACCGAATATGAAGATTCCTTTCTCTGTAACTGACCTTATGTAACCCTAGATCCCTCCAGTGTCTATATAAACCGGAGGGCTAGGTCTGCAGAGGTGAAGACTCATAATCATAGTCAGACAGGCTAGACTTCTAGGGTCTTAGCCATTACGATCTCGTGGTAGATCAACTCTTGTAATACTCATATTCATCAAGGTCAATCAAGCAGGAAGTAGGGTATTACCTGCATAGAGAGGGCCCGAACCTGGGTAAAATTGTGTCCCCCGTCTCCTGTTACCATCGACCTTAGACGCACAGTTCGGGACCCCTACCTGAGATCCGCCGGTTTTGACACCGACAATCATGTGGAGTGCCTTGTCATAAATTTGCTTCTTGCACCATGCTCAACTCTCTTGTTATGTTGCATTGTACCCTTGTCATTTTGCATTTCATCATGCTCATCATGTGGGTTGCATTTTTCATGGTGATGTGTTCGTTGTGTGCTATCCTCTTCATCTTTTCCATCTACATTTTCCCCCAAGTGCACAACCTATCCACTTCCTCCTTTCTTTCAAATTTTGGCTTTCATGACAAGTGACATTTTCCCTCCTCCGTTAATGTTCAATATTTTCCTATAAATCATACACCATGCCTTTTACCTCTCTGCAAAAATTCATCCCATTTGGAGTTGTTTTGGTTGGGTTAAAAAATGCATCAAGTTTGAATCCAATTCAAACTTGGTTTATTTTTCTATCCCTAAAAATTCCCAAAAGCAATTTATTCAAGTACTGCATAACTCCGGGGTCATGGGGATATTTTCATATCCCTCACAACCCCCTCCAATCCCTCTGTACTTTTTGCCCTTTCTGTTTGAAGAAATAAAAAAGAGGCAGAAGCAGTACCAGCAGCAGCAGCCTAGTCCAGCACCACCACAACCCAGCCCTCCAACAACCTCCCCCTCTGGTAATTCCACCTCCACGTGACACATTTTCAACCTGGCCCCACATGTCATCCTCTCTCCTTCCTCCTTTCTTCCTCCTCGCACGCACATCCCTCCTCTCAGTAAAACTCCACGGCCAGAGGCACATGGCCACGAGGGCAGCCACGGCCTCGCGCCTCCCCTCCTATAAATACACACCGCCCCTAGGGATTCCCTCTCGCCGCCGCCACCCTTTCACTTCCCCCGTTTCTCCTTCTTCCTCAAGACACAGGCACCAGAGAACCACCAAGAGCAGAGAGATAAACCATCGATGCCCGTCGTCGTTCTCGCGGCCGGAGGGCCTGAAGCTCGTCTTCGACATGTCCTCCTGCACCCCGTCTCCGTCCCCGACCGATTCTGATGGGTGGCTGTGAAGGAAATATGCCCTAGAGGCAATAATAAAGTTTTTATTTATATTTCCTTATATCATGATAAATGTTTATTATTCCTGCTAGAATTGTATTAACTAGAAAGTTGATACATGTGTGGATACATAGACAAAACATAGTGTCCCTAGTATGCCTCTACTAGACTAGCTCGTTAATCAAAGATGGTTAAGTTTACTAACCATAGACATTAGTTGTCATTTGATGAACGAGATCACATCATTAGTAGAATGACGTGATGGACAAGACCCATCCGCTAGCTTAACATTATGATTGTTAAGTTTTATTGCTATTGCTTCCTTCATGACTTATACATATTCCTTTGACTATGAGATTCTGCAACTCCCGAATACCGGAGGAACACCTTGTGTGCTATCAAACGTCACAACGTAACTAGGTGATTATAAAGATGCTCTACAGGTGTTTCCGAAGGTGTTTGTTGGGTTTGTTGGAAATATGCCCTAGAGGCAATAATAAAATGGTTATTATTATATTTCCTTGTCCGTGATAATTGTCTATTGTTCATGCTATACTTGTATTAACCGAAAACCGTAATACATGTGTGAATACATACACCACAACATGTCCCTAGTGATCCTCTAGTTGACTAGCCCGTTGATCAATAGATGGTTGTGGTTTCCTGGTCATGTACATTGGATGTCGTTGATAATGGGATCACATCATTTGGAGAATGATGTGATGGACAAGACCCAATCCTAAGCATAGCACAAGATAGTGTAGTTCGTTTGCTAGAGCTTTTCTAATGTCAAGTATCATTTCCTTAGACCATGAGATTGTGCAACTCCTGGATACCCGAGGAATGCTTTGGGTGTATCAAATGTCACAACGTAACTAGGTGGCTATAAAGGTGCACTACAGGTATCTCCAAAAGTGTCTGTTGGGTTGGCATGAATCGAGACTGGGATTTGTCACTCCGTATGACAGAGAGGTATCTTTGGGCCCACTCGGTAATGCATCATCATAATGAGCTGAATGTGACTAAGGAGTTAGCCACGGGATCATGCGTTACGGAACGAGTAAAGAGACTTGCCGGTAACGAGATTGAACAAGGTATAGGGATACCGACGATCGAATCTCGGGCAGGTAATATACCGATGGACAAAGGGAATTGTATACGAGATTGATTGAATCCCCGACATTGTGGTTCATCCGATGAGATCATCGTGGAACATGTGGGAGCCAATATGGGTTTCCAAATCCCGCTATTGGTTATTGGCCGGAGAGGCATCTCGGTCATGTCTGCATGGTTCCCGAACCCGTAGGGTCTACACACTTAAGGTTCGGTGACGCTAGAGTTGTAATGGGAATTGTATGTGGTTACCGAAAGTTGTTCGGAGTCTCGGATGGTATCCCGGACGTCACGAGGAGTTCCTGAATGGTCCGGAGTAAAGATTTATATATGGGAAGTCCTATTTTGGCCACCGGAAAATGTTCGGGATTTTTCGGTATTGTACCGGGAAGGTTCTGGAAGGTTCCGGAGTGGGGCCCACCTGCATGGGGGACCCACATTAACATGGGTAGTGGGGGCAAGGCCCCAAATCCCTAGTCAAGGCGCACCAAGATCCCCCCTTAGAAGGAATAAGATCATATCCCGAAGGGATAAGATCAAGATCCCTAAAAAGGGGGGATAACAATCGGTGGGGAAGGGAAAGGATGGGATTTCTTTCCTCCCACCTTTTCCAATGCCCCAATGGACTTGGAAGGCAAGAAACCAGCCCCCTCCACCCCTATATATAGTGGGGAGGTGCATGGGAGCTGCACCTCTTTCCCCTGGCGCAGCCCTCCCCCTCGAACTCCTCCTCCTCCTCCATTGAGCGTAGCGAAGCTTTGCCGGAGAACCATGAGCTCCACCACCACGCCGTCGTGTTGCCGGAGTTCTCCCTCAACTTCTCCTCTCCCCTTGCTGGATCAAGAAGGAGGAGACGTCCCTGGGCTGTACGTGTGTTGAACGCGGAGGCGCTGTCCGTTCGGTGCTGGATCGGATCTTCCGCGATTTGAATCGCCGTGAGTACGACTCCATCAACCGCGTTCTTGTAACGCTTTTGCTACCTCTTGAGCACTGCGTTGGTTTTCCCTTGAAGAGGAAAGGGTGATGCAGCAAAGTAGCGTACGTATTTCCCTCAGTTTTTGAGAACGAAGGTATCAATCCGGTAGGAGGCCACGCACAAGTCCCTCGCACCTACACAAACAAATAAATCCTCGCAACCAACGCAATAAAGGGGTTGTCAATCCCTTCACGGTCACTTACGAGAGTGAGATCTGATAGATATGATAAGATAATATTTTTGGTATTTTTATGATAAAGATGCAAAGTAAAATAAAAGCAAAATAAAAGGCAATGGAAATAGCTTGTTGTTGGAAGATTAGTATAATGGAAAATAGACCCGGGGGCCATAGGTTTCACTAGTGGCTTCTCTCATGAGCATAAGTATTACGGTGGGTGAACAAATTACTGTTGAACAATTGACAGAATTGAGCATAGTTATGATAATATCTAGGTATGATCATGTATATAGGCATCACGTCTGAGACAAGTAGACCGACTCCTGCCTGCATCTACTACTATTACTCCACACATCGACCGCTATCCAGCATGCATCTAGAGTATTAAGTTCAGAAGAACAGAGTAACGCTTTAAGTAAGATGACATGATGTAGAGGGATAAACTCATGCAATATGATATAAACCCCATCTTGTTATCCTCGATGGCAACAATACAATACGTGCCTTGCTGCCCCTACTGTCACTGGGAAAGGACACCGCAAGATTGAACCCAAAGCTAAGCACTTCTCCCATTGCAAGAAAGATCAATCTAGTAGGCCAAACCAAACTGATAATTCGAAGAGACTTGCAAAGATAACCAATCATACATAAAAGAATTCAGAGAAGATTTAAATATTGTTCATAGATAAACTTGATCATAAACCCACAATTCATTGGTCTCAACAAACACACCGCAAAAGAAGATTACATCGAATAGATCTCCACGAGAGAGGGGGAGAACATTGTATTGGGATCCAAAAAGAGAGAAGAAGCCATCTAGCTAATAACTATGGACCCGAAGGTCTGAGGTAAACTACTCACACATCATCGGAGAGGCTATGGTGTTGATGTAGAAGCCCTCCGTGATCGATGCCCCCTCCGGCGGAGCTCCGGAAAAGGCCCCAAGATGGGATCTCATGGGTACAGAAGGTTGCGGCGGTGGAATTAGGTTTTTGGCTCCGTATCTGGTAGTTTGGGGGTACGTAGGTATATATAGGAGGAAGAAGTACGTCGGTGGAGCAACATGGGGCCCATGAGGGTGGAGGGCGCGCCCCCTTACCTCGTGCCTTCCTGGTTGATGTCTTGATGTAGGGCCCAAGTCCTCTGGATCACGTTCATTCCGAAAATCACGTTCCCGAAGGTTTCATTCCGTTTGGAATCCGTTTGATATTCTTTTTCTGCAAAACTCTGAAATAGGCAAAAAAATAGCAATTCTGGGCTAGGCCTCCGGTTAATAGTTTAGTCCCAAAAATAATATAAAAGTGTATAATAAAGCCCATTAATGTCCAAAACAGAATATAATATAGCATGGAACAATAAAAAATTATAGATACGTTGGAGACGTATTAGCTTTCATTTAGCGATCTTCAAGGGTATGAAGATGCACTCCCTCTCTCTCGTTGCTAGCTTCTCCTAGATTGATCTTGGTGACACGTCGGAATTTTTTTGAATTATTACTACGTTCCCCAACAGTGGTATCATGAGCTAGGTCTATGCATAGATTCTATGCACGAGTAGAACACAAGTAGTTGGGGGCGATGATTTGGTCAATTTGCTTACCGTTACTAGTCTTATCTTGATTCGGCGGCATCGTGGGATGAAGCGGCCCGGACCGATCTTACACGTACGCTTACGTGAGATAGGTTCCACCGACCGACATGCACTTGATGCATAAGGTGGCTAGCGGGTGTCTGTCTGTCCCACTTTAGTTGGATCAGATTCGATGAAGAGGGTCCTTATGAAGGGTAAACAGCAATTGGCATATCACCGTTGTGGCTTTTGCGTAGGTAAGAAACATTCTTGCTAGAAACCCATAGAAGCCACGTAAAACATGCAATAACAATTAGAGGACGTCTAACTTGTTTTTGCAGGGTATACTATGTGATGTGATATGGCCAAAAGGATGTGATGAATTATATATGTGATGTATGAGATTGATCATGTTCTTGTAATAGGAATCACGACTTGCATGTCGATGAGTACGACAACTGGCAGGAGCCATAGGACTTGTCTTAATTTATTGTATGACCTGCGAGTCAATATAAACGCCATGTAATTACTTTACTTTATTGCTAACCGTTAGCCATAGTAGTAGAAGTAATAGTTGGCGAGACAACTTAATGAAGACATGACGATGGAGATCATAATGATGGATATCATGGTGTCATGCCGGTGACGATGGTGATCATGTCGCGCCTCAAAGATGGAGATCAAAAGAGCAAGATGATATTGGCCATATCATGTCACTTTATGATTTGCATGTGATGTTTATCCTGTTTACATCTTATTTGCTTAGAACAATGGTAGCATAAATAAGATGATCCCTCACAAAAATTTCAAGAAATGTGTTCCCCCTAAGTGTGCACCATTGCGAAGGTTCGTTGTTTCGAAGCACCACGTGATGATCGGGTGTGATAGATTCTAACGTTCGAATACAACAGGTGTAAGACAGATTTACACATGCGAAACAATTAGGTTGACTTCACGAGCCTAGCATGTACAGACATGGCCTCGGAACACGAGAGACCAAAAGGTCGAACATGAGTTGTATAGTAGATGCGATCAACATGGAGATGTTCACCATTGATGACTAGTCTGTCTCACGTGATGATCGGACACGGCCTAGTCGATTCAGATCATGTATCACTTAGATGACTAGAGGGATGTCTATCTGAGTGGGAGTTCATTAAATTATTTGATTATATGAACTTAATTATCATGAACTTAGTCTAAAATTGTCTTTACAATCTATCCTGTAGATCCAATGGCCCACACTAATGCTGCCCTCAACTTCAACGCATTCCTAGAGAAAACCAAGCTAAAAGACGATGGTAGCAACTATACGGATTGGGTCCGTAACTTGAGGATCATCCTCATAGCTGCCAAGAAAGCATATGTCCTTGAAGCACCGCTAGGTGACGCACCCATTTTCCCAGCAACTCAAGACATTATGAACGCCTGGCAGTCGCGTAGTGATGATTACTCCCTGGTTCAGTGTGGCATGCTTTACAGCTTAGAACTGGAGCTCCAAAAGCGTTTTGAGCAACACGGAGCATATGAGATGTTCCAAGAGCTGAAAATGGTTTTCCAAGCTCATGCCCGGGTCGAGAGATATGAAGTCTCTGACAAGTTCTATAGTTGTAAGATGGAGGAAAATAGTTATGTCAGCGAGCATATACTCAAAATGTCTGGGTTGCACAACCGCTTGTCTCAGCTAGGAGTTAATCTTCAAGATGACTCGGTCATTGACATAATCCTCCGGTCGCTTCCACCTAGCTACAAGAGCTTTGCGATGAACTACAATATGCAAGGGATGGAGAATTCCATTCCCGAGTTATATTCAATGCTGAAATCAGCAGAGGTGGAAATCAAAAAGGAACATCAAGTGTTGATGATAAATAAGACCACTAGTTTCAAGAAAGGCAAGGGTAAGAAGAACTTCAAGAGGACGGCAAGGGAGTTGCCGCGCCCGGTAAGTCAGTTGCCGGGAAGAAGAAGCCAAAGAATGGACCCAAGCCTTAGACTGGGTGTTTTTATTCCAAGGGAAATGGTCACTGGAAGCGGAACTGCCCCAAGTATTTAGCGGATAAGAAGGCTGGCAACGCCAAGGGTATATACGATATACATGTTATTGATGTGTACCTTACTAGCGCTCGTAGTTGCTCCTGGGTATTTGATACTGGTGCGGTTGCTCACATTTGTAACTCAAAACAGGAGCTGTGGAATAAGCGGAGACTGGCGAAGGACGAGGTGACAATGCGCGTCGGGAATGGTTCCAAGGTCGCTATGATCGCCGTCAGCACGCTACCTCTACATTTACCTTCGGGATTAGTTTTAAACCTCAATAATTGTTATTTAGTGCCAGCTTTGAGCATAACATTGTATCTGGATCTCGTTTAATGTGAGATGGATACTCATTTAAATCCGAGAATAATGTTCTGTTTATATGAGAGATATGTTTTATGGTCATGCCCCGCTGGTCAATGGTTTATTTTTATTGAATCTCGAACATGATGTTACACATATTCATAGTGTGAATGCCAAAAGATGTAAGGTTGATAATGATAGTCCCATATACTTGTGCACTGCCGCCTTGGTCACATTGGTGCCAAACGCATGAAGAAACTCCATGCAGATGGACTTTTGGAGTCTCTTGATTATGAATCATTTGACACGTGCGAACCATGCCTCATCTGCAAAATGACCAAGACTCCGTTCTCCAGAACAATGGAGCGAGCAACCAACTTAGTGGAAATAATACATACTGATGTATGCGGTCCAATGAGCATTGAGGCTCACGGTGGCTATCGTTATGTTCTCACCCTCACTGATGACTTAAGAAGATATGGGTATGTCTACTTAATGAAACACAAGTCTGAGACCTTTCAAAAGTTCAAGGAATTTCAGAGCGAGGTAGAGAATCAACGTGACAGGAAAATAAAGTTCTTACGATCAAATCGTGGAGGAGAATACTTGAGTCACGAGTTTGACACGCACTTAAGGAAATGTGGAACTGTTTCACAACTCACTCCACCTGGAACACCTCAGCGTAATGGTGTGTCCGAATGTCGTAATCGCACTCTATTGGATATGGTGCGATCTATGATGTCTCTTACTGATCTACCGCTATCATTTTAGGGTTATGCTTTAGAGACAACCGCATTCACTTTAAATAGGGCACCATCTAAATCCGTTGAGACGACACTGTATGAATTATGGTTTGGGAAAAAACCTAAGCTGTCATTTCTGAAAGTTTGGGGATGTGATGCTTATGTCAAGAAACTTCAACCTGAAAAGCTCGAACCCAAATAGGAAAATGTGTCTTCATAGGATACCCTAAGGAAACTATTGGGTATACCTTCTACCTCAGATCCGAAGGCAAGGTCTTTGTTGCCAAGAATGGATCCTTTCTAGAGAAAGAGTTTCTCTCGAAAGAAGTAAGTGGGAGGAAAGTAGAACTTGACGAGGTACCCCCTCTTGAACCGGAGAGTAGTGCAACTCATGAAGATGTTTTTGTGGTGCCTGCACTGACTAGAGAGGAAGTTAACGATGATGATCATGAAACTTCGGGTCAAGTTGCTACTGAACTTCGTAGGTCCACGAGGACACGTTCCGCACCAGAGTGGTACGGCAACCCTATCCTAGAAATCATGTTGTTAGACAATGGTGAACCTTCAAACTATGAAGAAGCGATGGCTGGCCCGGATTCCAACAAAAGGCTTGAAGCCATGAAATAGATAGGATCCATGTATGAAAATAAAGTATCGACTTTGACGGACTTTCCCGATGATCGGCAAGCCATAGAGAATAAGTGGATCTTTAAGAAGAAGACTGACGTGGATGGTAATGTGACCTTCTATAAGGCTCGGCTTCTTGCTAAGGGTTATCGACAAGTTCAAGGGGTTGACTATGATGAGACCTTCTCACCCGTAGCGAAGCTGAAGTCCGTCCGAATCATGTTAGCAATTGCCGGATTCTATGATTATCTGGTAAATGGACGTCAAAATGGCATTCCTTAACGGTTTCCTTAAGGAAGAATTGTATATGATGCAGCCGAAAGGTTTTGTCGATCCTAAGAATGCTGACAAAGTATGCAAGCTCCAGCGCTCCATCTATGGGCTGGTGCAAGCATCTCGGAGTTGGAACATTCGCTTTGATGAAATGATCAAAGCGTTTGGGTTTATACAGACTTACAGAGAAGCCTGTATTTACAAGAAAGTGAGTGGGAGCTCTGTAGCATTTCTCATATTATATGTGGCTGACATACTGTTGATGGGAAATGATATAGAACTTTTGGAAAGCATAAAGGCCTACTTGAATAAGTGTTTTTCAATGAAGGACCTTGTATAAGCTGCTTACGTATGAGGCATCAAGATCTATAGAGATAGATCGAGACGCCTCATTGGTCTTTCACAAAGCACATACCTTGACAAGATATTGAAGAAGTTCAATATGGATCAATCCAAGAAGGGGTTCTTGCCTATATTGCAAGGTGTAAATTGAGCGCAGCTCATCTCCCGACCTCGACAGAAGAAAGAGAAAGTATGAGTGTCATCCCCTATGCCTCGGCCATAGGCTCTATTATGTATGACATGCTGTGTACCAGACCTGATGTGAACCTTGCCATAAGTTTGGTAGGGAGGTACCAAAGTGATCCCGAGTGCAACACTGGACAACAGTCAAGAATATCCTGAAGTACCTGAAAAGGACTAAGGATATGTTTCTCGTTTATGGAGGTGACGAAGAGCTCGTCATAAAGGGTTATGTCGATGCTAGATTCGACACAGATCTAGATGACTCCAAGTCACAAACTGGATATGTGTATATTTTGAATGGTGGGGCAGTCAGCTGGTGCACTTGCAAGCAGAGCGTCGTGGCGGGATCTACATGTGAAGCGGAGTACATAGCTGCTTCAGAAGCAGCTCAGGAAGGAGTCTGGATGAAGGATTTTATCACCGACCTAGGAGTGATTCCCAATGCGTCGGGCCCGATGACTCTCTTCTGTGACAACACTGGAGCTATTGTCATTGCCAAGGAGCCCAAGTTTCACAAGAATACCAAGCACATCAAGCGCCGCTTCAACTCCATTCATGAATATATTCAAGATGGAGACATAGATATTTGTAAAGTACATACGGATCTGAATGTCGCAGATCCGTTGACTAAACCTCTTTTACGAGCAAAACACGATCATCACCAAAACTCTATGGGTGTTCGATTCATCATAATGTAACTAGATTATTGACTCTAGTGCAAGTGGGAGACTGTTAGAAATATGCCCTAGAGGCAATAATAAAATGGTTATTATTATATTTCCTTGTTCATGATAATTGTCTATTGTTCATGCTATAATTGTATTAACCAGAAACCGTAATACATGTGTGAATACATAGTCCACAACATGTCCCTAGTGAGCCTCTAGTTGAGTAGCTCGTTGATCAATAGATGGTTGTGGTTTCCTGACCAAGGACATTGGATGTCGTTGATAACGGGATCACAACATTAGGAGAATGGTGTGATGGACAAGACCCAATCCTAAGCATAGCACAAGATCTTGTAGTTCGTTTGCTAGAGCTTTTCTAATGTCAAGTACCATTTCCTTGGACCATGAGATTGTGCAACTCCCGGATACCGGAGGAATGCTTTGGGTGTATCAAACGTCACAAACGTAACTGGGTGGCTATAAAGGTGCACTACAGGTATCTCCGAAAGTGTCTGTTGGGTTGGCACGAATCGAGACTGGGATTTGTCACTCCGTATGACGGAGAGGTATCTCTGGGCCCACTCGGTAATGCATCATCATAATGAGCTCAATGTGACTAAGGAGTTAGCCACGGGATCATGCATTACGGAACGAGTAAAGAGACCTGCAGGCAACGAGATTGAACAAGGTATAGGGATACCGACGATCGAATCTCGGGCAAGTAACATACCGATGGACAAATGGAATTGTATACGGGGTTGATTGTATCCCCGACATCGTGGTTCGCCCGATGAGATCATCATGGAACATGTGGGAGCCAATGTGGGTATCCATATCCCGCTATTGGTTATTGGCCGGAGAGGCATCTCGGTCATGTCTGCATGGTTCCCAAACCCGTAGGGTCTACACACTTAAGGTTCGGTGACGCTAGAGTTGTAATGGGAATTGTATGTGGTTACCGAAAGTTGTTCGGAGTCTTGGATGAGATCCCGAACATCACGAGGAGTTCTGGAATGGTCCATAGGTAAAGATTTATTTCCTCCCACCTTTGCCAATGCCCCAATGGACTTGGAGGACAAGAAACCAGCCCCCTCCACCCCTATATATAATGGGGAGGTGCATGGGAGCTGCACCCCTTGCCCCTGGCGCAGCCCTCCCCTCCAAGACCTCCTCCTACTCCGTTGAGCGTAGCGAAGCTCTGCCGGAGAACCACGAGCTCCACCACCACGCCGCCATGCTGCCGGAGTTCTCCCTCAACTTCTCCTCTCCCCTTGCTGGATCAATAAGTAGGAGACGTCCTCGGGCTGTATGTGTGTTGAACGCGGAGGCGCCGTCCGTTCGGCGCTTGGATCGGATCTTCCGCAATTTGAATCACCACGAGTACGACTCCATCAACCGCATTATTGTAATGCTTCCGCTTAGCGATCTTCAAGGGTATGAAGATGCACACCCTCTCTCTCATTACTAGCTTCTCCTAGATTGATCTTGGTGACACGTAGGAATTTTTTTGAATTATTACTACGTTCCCCATCAGGGTTGGCATAGATCAAGATTAGGATTTGTTACTCCGAGTATTGGAGAGGTTTCTCTGGGCCCTCTCGGTAATGCACATCATGATAAGCCTTGCAAGCAATGTGACTAATGAGTTAGTTATGGGATGATGTATTATAGAACGAGTAAAGAGACTTGCTGGTAACGAGATTGAACTAGGTATGAAGATACCGACGATCGAATCTCGGGCAAGTAACATACCGATGACAAAGGGAATGACATATGTTGTCATTAAGGTTTGACCGATAAAGATCTTCGTAGAATATGTAGGAACCAATATGAGCATCCAGGTTCCGTTATTGGTTATTGACCGGAGATGTGTCTCAGTCGTATCTACATAGTTCTCGAACCCATAGGGTCCGCACGCTTAACATTCGATGATGATTTGTATTATAAGTTATGTGTTTTGGTGACCGAACATTGTTCGGAGTCCCGGATGAGATCACAGACATGACGAGGAGTCTCGAAATGGTCGAGAGGTAAAGATTGATATATTGGATGATAGTATTCGGACACCGGAAGTGTTTTGGAATGTATCGGGTACGTATCGGAGTATCGGGGGGTTACCGGAACCCCCGGGGGAAGATATGGGCCATAGGAGGGAGGCTAGGCGTGGCGCCCCCCATGGGGAGTCCGAATTGGACTAGGGGAGGGGGTAGCGCCCCCTTTCATTCTCCCTCTCCCTCTCCTTGCCCCTTTCCCCCTCCGATAAAAGGAAGGGGGGGGGGGTGATTGCTCTCTGACTATGGCGCCAGAAAAGCTCCTATCTACTAGGACTACGTCGGTATTTCCGCAAAGAGGAAGGGATGATGCAACCCAGCGACGGTAGGTATTTCCCTCAGTGATGAAACCAAGGTTATCGAACCAGTAGGAGAACCAAGCAACACAACGTAAACAACACCTGCACACAAATAACAACACCTCGCACGCCGACGTGTTAAAGGGGTTGTCAATCCCTTTCGGGTAACGATGCCAGAAATTTGTAATAGATTGAAATAATAGATCGCAAAAAAATAAAGTGCAGCAAAGTATTTTTGTATTTTTGGTTTAATAGATATGAATAAAAATGCAAAGGAAATGTAGATCGCAAGCAAATATATGAGAAAGAAGACCCGGGGGCCTTAGGTTTCACTAGTGGCTTCTCTCGAGAAAAATAGCAAACGGTGGGTAAACAAATTACTGTTGGGCAAATGATAGAACTTCAAATAATTATGACGATATCCAGGCAATGATCAGTACATAGGCATCACGTACAAGATTAGTAGACCGACTCCTGCCTGTTCTACTATTACTCCACACATCGACCGCTATCCGGCATGCATCTAGTGTATTAAGTTCATGGAAAAATGGAGTAATGCAATAAGAACGATGACATGATATAGACAAGACCCGTTTATCTATTGCGTAGATATAGATTCCATCTTTTTATCCATAGTAGCAACGATACATACGTGTCGTTTCCCTTTCTGTCACTGGGATCAAGCACCGTAAGATCGAACCCATTACCGAGCACCTCTTCACATTGCAAGATAATTAGATCAAGTTAGCCAAACAAAACCCAAATATCGGATAAGAAATACGTGGCCATAAGAGATCATGCATATAAGAGATCAAAGAAACTCAAATAACTTTCATGGATATAAGAAGATATAACTGATCATAAACTCGAAGTTCATCAGATCCCAACAAACACACCGCAAAAAGAGTTACATCATATGGATCTCCAAGAGACCATTGTATTGAGAATTCAGCGCGAGAGAGAAAGCCATCTAGCTACTAACTACAGACCCGAAGGTCTACAAAGAACTACTCATACATCATCGGAGAGGCACCAATGGAGGTGGTGAACCCCATCTGAGATGGTGTCTAGATTGGATCTGGTGGTTCTAGACTCTGCGGTGGCTGGATGCATATTTCGTCGTCTCCCCTAGGGTTACTGTATTTTTGGGGTATTTCTAGAGCAAAGAGGCGGTCCAGGGGACACCCGAGGCGGGCACAACCCACCAGGGCGCGCCTGGGCCTCCTGGCGCGCCCTGGTGGGTTGTCCTCTCCTAGGGACTCCCCCCAGGTGCAACCAGGGCCCGTTGTATTCCTTCTGGCCCATAAAAAATCATCGTGGAGTTTTGTGGCATTTGGACTCCGTATGATATTGATTTCCTGCGATGTAAAAAACATGGAAAAAACATCAACTGACACTTGGCACTATGTCAATAGGTTAGTACCAAAAAATGATATAAAATGACTATAAATTGATTATAAAACATCCAAGATTGATAATAAAATAGCATGGAACAATCAAAAATTATAGATACGTTGGATACGTCTCAGCATCCCCAAGCTTAACTCCTGCTCGTCCTCGAGTAGGTAAGTGATAAAACAGAATTTTTGATGTGGAGTGCTGTTTATCATGTCATATCATATTCTTTTCTTTTTAGCATTGACATTTGGACTTTTATGTGATTCAAAGCAATATTCTAGTTTTGACACAATAATTTAGATACTAAAGCATATCAACAAGCAACCATGTCGTTCAAAATATCAACACTAAAATAAGTTATCCCTAGCCCATCATGCTCAAACATTGACCCATTCATGAAACACACTCGAATATTAGCTATACCCAATACTTAAGCATGATCATATTGCCTCTTAGTTGGTGCTTTTATAAGAGAAGATGGAGACTCAAATTCAAAAATAAAAATTGCATAAAGTAAAAGAAAGGCCCTTCGCAGAGGGAAGTAGAGATTAGTAGAGGTGCGAGAGCTCAAAGCGAAAGATAAAGATAATAACATTTTGGGAGGTGTATCCATCCCACCAACGAAAACGACGTAGAGCTACGAACACTTTCCATGCTAGATATGCCATAGGCGGTTGTCAAACAGAAAATAAAGTCTATTCCTTTTTCGACCATTCTTTCACTTTCCATGGCTAGCCGTATCCATGGGTGCCTTCCATACCAACACTTTCCAAGGAATTTATTATTTGACAACATAAAGTAATTTCATTTTTGCATTTCGGGACTGGGCATCCCTAAAAACCTTTGCCTTACTTTCGTGCAATGACAAGTGAATAAACACTCATCGTGAGAATAACACATCCAGCATGGAAAATATTAGCCACCCGTTACCGTTCCGCGAGCGAAACAAATACACAAAAGAGAAGTTTATTTTGAAAATTAGAGATGGCACATGCAAATTTTCTTAGAACAGCAAAATAATACCGCATATAGGTAGATATAATGGACTCATGTGGCAAAACTGGTTTAAAGGATTTTGGATGCACAAGTAGAGGTCATACTTAGTGCAAAATGAAGGCTAGCAAAAAGATTGAGAAGTGACCAACCAAGAAACAAATAATCTCATAAGCAAGCATTAAACATAATTAACACCGAATAATGCACCACAAGTAGGATATAATTTTCAATGCATGATTATTGACTTTCGTGCATGCATAGGGAATCACAAACCTTAACACCAATATTCTTACTAAAGCATAATTACTCATCAACATAACTCACATATCACATCATCATATCTCAAAACTATTACTAAGAAACAAGTTTATTTTGTCCAATGATCTTCATGAATTTTTTTACTTATCCTTCTTGGATATCTATCACTTTGGGACTAATTTTCATGTGTTGCTTGTCATAAGCTCAAACAAATATAAGTGAAGATCATGAGCATACAAAATTCCTTCTCACAAAATAATTTAAGTCAAGCAAGAGAGAATTTCTTCAAAAAATTTACTAACTCTCAAATAAATCTAAGTGAAGCAAGAGAGTATTTCTTCAAAAATACTAAGCACACCGTGCTCAAAAAGATATAAGTGAAGCACTGGAGCAAGTCCTAGCTCATAAAAGATTTAAGTGAAGCACAGAGAGCAATTCTAACAAGTCATGAAATAATTTTGGCTCTCTCAAATAGGTGTGTCCAGAAAGGATTGATGATTAAAACACAAAATAAAACAAGCAAAGACTCATATCATACAAGATGCTCCAAGCAAAACACATATCATGTGACAAATAAAAATATAGTCTCGAGTAAAATACCGATAGTCGTTAGAAGAAAGAGGGGATGTCACTCGGGGGCATCCCCAAGCTTAGTTGGTTGACCATTCTTGGATAATAGCTTGGGATGCCGGGGCATCCCCAAGCTTTGGCTCTTCTATCCTTCTTTCATCCATCGTAAGATAACCCAAAACTTGAAAACTTCAATCACACAAAACTCAACAAAACCTTTGTGAGATCCGTTAGTATAAGAAAGCAAACCACTACTATAAGTGCTGTATCAAACCAATTCATATTTTGTTTTTGTATTATATCTACTGTATTCCAACTTTTCTATGGCAAAAACTCATCAAAGAAAACCATAGAGCCATCAAAATAAGCACACAACACAAAGAAAACAGAATCTGTCAAAACAGAACAATCTGTAGCAATCTGACTTTTGCGAATACTTATGGAACTCCAAAAATTCTACCAAATTAGGACAACCAGGCTAACTTGTATATTAATCTTTTGTAAAAAGAATCAGGGCAAAATCTCTTTTCTGTGATTTATGAAAATTATTTTCATGAGCACAAAGTTTCTGTCTTTTTTAGCAAGATCAAACAACTATCACCCAAGAAGATCCTAAAGGCTTTACTTGGCACAAACACTAATTAAAACACAAAAAAACAATCATACCAGTAGCATAATTGTGAAAACACACAAAAACAAAAGGCAAAAAGCAAAAATAAATTTTATTCATTGGGTTGCATCCCAACAAGCGCCATAGTTTTACGCCCTTAGCTAGGCGTCAGGCAAGGATCTAAGTTTTGTCTTCTGAAGTTTTGGCAACTTTTGTAAGGGTTTTCTCAAACCCGGGAGGCTCTTTATGCTTCCCTAAATTCTCCGGAAAAGAAGCCATCTTAAGATCCAAATATCCAATCGCTTGTTGCAAAGAGTAATCAAGGTATTCATGCGATTGATACTACCATTAAGGTGCTTGAGGGGTTCATTATATTTCTGTATTTCAACCATATGTTTATGCAAATCACCAAGTTTTTCCAACATTTGAACTCCCTCAGGGGTAAAGGAAAACCCCTTATTTTGAGGAGGAATTCCCAAAATTCCTTCCAAAATTTCATAGGCACCATTTGCATCAAGCTCAATAAAATTTACTTTAGCGGCGAAATCAAGAAGTTGTCTATGATGCAAAGCTAATCCTATGTAGAAAATACGAAGCAAAACCTTAGCATCCCCCTTTTGATTGGAAACACGATACGATTCCAGAAGGCTATACCAGGCATCTTTCAGATTTTCTCCTTGTCTTTGCTTGAAGTAAAGAACTTCAAAATCTGGTGACAAAGCAGGAGTAGGGACGCTAGCCATCGGGACTAGAGACAAGAGATCGGTCAAAAAAAGAGAGGCGAATAAAACGGCAAATTTTTGTGAAGTGGGGGAGAGGAAAATGAGAGGCAAATGGTAAATAATGTAAAGTGCGAGGAGATGAGATTTGTGATTAGGAACCTGGTTATGTTGAACATCCTCCCCGGCAACGGCGCCAGAAATTCCTTTTGATTGCTCTCTAACTATGGCGCCAGAAAAGCTCCGGTCTGCTAGGACTACGTCGGTATTTCCCCAAACTGGAAGGGATGATGCAGCACATCGACGGTAGGTATTTCCCTTAGTGATGAAACCAAGGTTACCTAACCAGTAGGAGAACCAAGCAAAACAACATAAACAACACCTCCACACAAATAACAACACCTCGCAACCCGACGTGTTAAAGGGGTTGTCATCCCTTTCGGGTAACGATGCCAGAAATTTGTAATAGATTGAAATAATAGATTGCAAATAAAATAAATTGCAGCAAAGTATTTTTTGTATTTTTGGTTTAATAGATCTGAATAAAAATGCAAAGGAAAAGTAGATCGCAAGCAAATATATGAGAAAGACGACCCGTGTGACGCCCCCGATTCAATCGTACACTAATCATACACACAAATGTGTACGATCCAGATCAAAGACTCACGGGAAGATATCACAACACAACTCTAGACACAAATTAAAATAATACAAGCCTTATATTACAAGCCAGGGGCCTCGAGGGCTCGAATACATAAGCTCGAATACACAAGAGTCAGCGAAAGCAACATTATCTGAGTACAGACATGAGTTGAACAAGTTTGCCTTAAGAAGGCTAGCACAAAAGCAACATCGATCGAAAAGGCAAGGCCTCCTGCCTGGGAGCCTCCTAACTACTCCTGGTCGTCGGCGGTCTCCATGTAGTAGTAGGCACCCTCGGGGTAGTAGTAGTCGTCGGTGGTGTCGTCTGGATCCTGGGCTCCACCATCTGATTGCGACATCCGAGAAAATGGAAAAAAGGGGGGAAAGAGGAAGCAAAGCAACCGTGAGTACTCATCCGAAGTGCTCAGCAAGCAAGGATCTACACTACATATGCAACATTATCAAAGGAAGGCTGTATATGTGAACTGGGATGCAGAAATGCCAGAATAAGAGGCGGAGAAGCTAGTCCTATCGAAGACTAGCATCTTCAGGAAACCACCATCTTGCAGCAATAGGAGGGAGTAGAGTAGTATAACATAAGTCATATTTATGTTGTTGTATCAACGCTCCGGGATCCTTTCTCGACTCCCGAAGCAACATACCCAAAACATGCCTCAGCATCTAGTTCTAGTTGTATCGATCGGGTTACAACTCCGAGTGTCCGTTACCGTAGGACAGGCTATAGATAGATGTTTTCTTCCCTGCAGGGGTGCACCAACTTACCCACCACGCTCGATTATCTCCGGCCGGACACACATTCCTGGGTCATGCCTGGCCTCGGCCAAACAATATGCCGCAACCCGACCTAGGATTAATAGAGAGTTCAGCACGCCGGACTAAACCTATGCCCCCATGGGTCATGGGCCATCGCCCCGGGAACTCCTGCATGTTGCGAGGGTGGCCGGTGAGCAGACCTAGCTACCTCCTTAAAAAGGCAGGTCCTTACGCAGTCCAACCCGGCGCGCGCCGCTCAGTCGCTGACGTCCATTAAGCTTCGGCTGATGCATATGACGCAGAGCGCCCATACTTTGCCCACGTGATGGTTAGTGCTATCAGGCCAGAGGCCCCTCGGATCAAATATCCAAATCGTAGTGGATTAGGAATGCGCGGTAACAAGCAGAGACTCACGAAAGATGTGACCCCGTCGCCCCGTCTCGAGGACTTGCGGCAAGGGCTATGAATGCCATGCCACGCCTCGTAATTATCCCGCGGGCACCCTCCAGGTCAACCCGACTCCTCATCACTCGCAACTATGCTCGCGCAGGTACCCCTCAGGGCCGACTTGTCTTTAGTAACATGGTTCAGTGTAAAGTCATAGTAACCATAGTAACCGTGTGTCTAAAACCAAGGGGGAAACCTGAGGACTCGCCCTCAACGGATTCCACTCGATGTAATCATCAAGGTGAACGTAAGAGGATCCACCCTCGAGGTTCACACTTGAGGGGTTGCACGACAGAGTCGTATCCGGAAGTGGTTAAGGCAGAATCACCCTCGATGACAACGACCGAATAGCTACACTACAAGGTTAACATCAGAAGTGCTGATGAGGTCTCACCCTCGGCACTCGATAGTAACCCAGTAGTGTCGAGCAACTAAGGGGAAAGTGATGTGCGGTGCCAGGTCCTGGTCTTCGATCCCGTTGATCGGGTCTTCGATGATGAAGCAGGGGCAACAAGGACAAGGTGGGGGTCACTGATGGATCACTAACCAACCTATACTAAGCAGTTTAGGATAAGCAGGTAGGTAACAGTAAGCAGGTTACAAAAGCAGGTTATGCATCAGAATAAGAGCAATCAATGACAGTTGCAAAATCTAATGCAAGCATGAGAGAATGGAATGGGTGATATCGGTATGATCAAAGGGGGGGCTTGCCTGGAAGCTCTGCTAAAAAGGAAGAAGTGTCGTCGTCGACGTAGTTGATCACAGGGGCGTCATCGGTCTCGGGGTCTAGCGGAGAGAAGAGGGGGGGGGGGGAAACAATAAATATAAAGCAAACATAGCATCACAAAGCATAACATGGCAATATGCTGTGCCGGTTGTGACCTAACGTATGGCTACACGATATAGGTGAAGGGGGGATTCAACCGGGAATGTTTTCCCGATTCTGGCCCTGTGTCAGATAGATGACCGGAGAGGGAATGTTCCATGTTCAGATAGTTAGAGGCATTTGACAGGTAAACGGACCGAGTATTCGGATTCATTGAATTTTTCTGAGCAACTTTCATATATAAAACATTTTCATCCGAGTTACGGTTTAATTTCAACAAATTTTTAAAGATTAAAGTATTTTCTGGAATTATTCAAATTAATAGAAATTGAATTATGACATCAGCAGAGTGTCAGCATGACATCAGTAGGTCAATAGACTGGTTGACTGGTCAAACTGACTAGTGGGTCCCACCTGTCATAGACAGTGGACTAACAGAAGTTTAAACTAACTAAAACAGAGTTATTTAGCAGGAAGGCCCCACCTATCATGGACTAATTTACTAAATTAATTAGTTTTAATTCTAAAAAAATTTAATTAGAAGATTAAGCGATGGGGCCTGCTCGTCACCGTCACAGAGACGCCCAGTCAACAGTTGACTGGGTCAACCCAATCAACTGGGGCCCGTGTGGCCCACTATCAGCCTCACGGGAGGCTGCACCTTCGGTGCCTGGTCAGCGTCGTCAGGGTTTCACCGTCGGCGACCATTCCAGCAACGGCGCGGCTCATGAGGTGGTCGGGATTCATCCTTCGGCCACCAAATCGAGCGCGGAAGGGCGGGATCGAGCGAGCGCGGAGCGGCGGATCGCGTGATGGTACTGTCTCGGCCAGAAACGCACTAAAACGACAGCGGCATGCACCGCGGTGGTCGCCGGAGTTCGAGCAAACGCGCGGTCGGCGCTAGAGGCTACGGGGAAGGTACCTAGCGGCACGGGCGGACGCGGCGAGGTGGCCTGAGCACTCTCGAGTGCTCGGGCAAGCATGACGATGCCCATAGCGATGACGGCGAGCTATGCGGCGGAGCTGAGCTCGGCCATGGCGAACGCAGTGGCTACAGGAGCACAAGAGGCCAGGGGAGCGAGGGAAGGGGATGAGGGGCTCACCACGCGGTGCAAGAAAGGTCCATGGTAGTTTAGGAGCAGCAGCAGTCTACGGCGTTCGTCGGAGACGCGCCCGCGATCCGAGGAAGAAGACGGCCTCAATCCGAGGCTGCGATGACGCAGAGCTCGGGCTCGAGGCCGGGGAGGCTACAGCGGGGTCAGTCGGAGCTTGTCGACTTGATGGCGGAGTGAGGTGGTGGTTGTGGCCGCGGCTATGGCGCAGCCATGGCGACGGCGGCACTCCGTGAGGGGGAAGAGAAGGGGATCTGGAGGGGAGTGGGAGAGGCGGAGAGGGGAGTGGAGTGGCAGAGTGAGTGGGTGAGAGCAAGGGGGAGCTCGAGGGGGCACGGCTGCCGGCCTTATCCCCTCGGGACGGTGCCGGCGAGGTGGTGCGGCGGCGACCAGCCTCCTGTAGCGACGGGGTCGGGGGCACAGAGAACCGACCGGGGAGGGGGAGTGGGCTGGCCTACTGGGACGGGCCGAGGGCCATGGGAAGGCCAGGGGCTCTCCCACCCCATTGCTTTTCCATTTCCTTTTTTTTGGTTTTTCTTTTTCCAACAGCTTTTGCTTTTCTTTTAGACACAACTGACTTTGCAAAAATGTTCCACTGGTCAAAACAATTTCAAAGAATAATTGGGCACTTCCACAAAAAGTTTGGCGCCTTCAGGAGTTGTCCATGCATTTTTAGAAAATGAACAGGACATCTTAAATACAGCTGGACCAGATAATAAATCCTCAGGGGTAATTTGGGAATTCCAAAAATGTTGGCTTCAACATGAAAAATATCTAGGGATTATTTTCCATAGGATGAACTATTTTATTTGCATGAAAGAAGAAGCAAATATTTGACATGCAATTTGAATTTGAATTTGAAGTAGATTTTGGACAAGTGGCATTTTGGCATGATGATCATGATGACATGACCTGCATTAGGGGGAGATTACTGTAGTGTGATGCTGGGGATGTTACAACCCGGGTGCTGTAGGTTTCACTAGTGGCTTCCCTGGAGAAAAATAGCAAACGGTGGGTAAACAAATTACTGTTGGCCAATCAAATAATTGTGACGATATCCAGACAATGATCATTACATAGGCATCACGTCCAAGATTAGTAGACCGACTCCTACCTGCATCTACTACTATTACTCTACTATCCAGCATGCATCTAGTGTATTAAGTTCATGGAAAAACGGAGTAATGCAATAAGAACGATGACATGATGTAGACAAGATCCGTTTATCTATTGTGTAGATATAGATCCCATCTTTTTATCCTTAGTAGCAATGATACATACATGTCATTTCCCTTTCTGTCACTGGGATGAAGCACCATAAGATCGAACCCACTACCGGGCACCTCTTCCTATTGCAAGATAAATAGATCAAGTTGGCCAAACAAAACCCAAATATCGGAGAAGAAATACGAGACTATAAGAGATCGTGCATATAAGAGATCAAAGAAACTCAAATAACTTTCATGGATATAAAAGATATAACTGATTATAAACTCGAAGTTCATCAGATCCCAACAAACACACTTCAAAAAGAGTTACAACATATGGATCTCCAAGAGAGACTTGTATTGAGAATTCAGTGAGAGAGAGAAAGCCATCTAGCTACTAACTACGGACCCGAAGGTCTACAAAGAACTACTCATGCATCATCGGAGAGGCACCAATGGAGGTGGTGAACCCCATCCGAGATGGTGTTTAGATTAGATCTGGTGGTTCTGGACTCTACGGCGACTTGATGAATATTTCATCGACTCCCCTAGGGTTTCTGGATTTTTGGGGTATTTATAGAGCAAAGAGGCGGTCCGGGGGCACCCGAGGTGGGCACAACCCACCAGGGCGCGCCTGGGCCTCCTGGCGCCCTGGTGGGTTGTCTCCTCCTCGGGACTCCCCCCAGGTGCAACCAGGGCCCATTGTGTTCCTTCTGGCCTATAAAAAATTATCGTGGAGTTTCGTGCCATTTGGACTCTGTCTGATATTGATTTCCTGTGATGTAAAAAACATGGAAAAAACAACAACTGACACTTGGCACTATGTCAATAGGTAGTACCAAAAAATGATATAAAATGACTATAATATGATTATAAAACATCCAAGATTGATAATAAAATAGGATGGAACAATCAAAAATTATAGATACGTTGGAGACGTATCAGGGGAGAATTGGACTAGGAGCCCAACTGGGACTCCTCCCACTAGGGGCGCCCCTAGGCCGGCCTCCTCCTCTCTCCCTCCTTTATATACGGGGGCAGGGGGTGCCTCTAAGATACACCAATTGTTCTTAGCCATGTGCGGCGCCCCCTCCACTGTTTACTCCTCCGGTCATATTGTCATAGTGCTTAGGCGAAGCCCTGCGCGGATCACTTCACCATCACCGTCACCACGCCGTCGAGCTGACGAAACTCTCCCTCAACACTTTGCTGGATCAAGAGTTCGAGGGAGATCATCGAGCTGAACGTGTGCTGAACTCAGAGGTGTCGTACGTTCGGTACTTGATTGGTTGAATCGCGAAGACGTTCGACTACATCAACCGCCTTAAACTAACGCTTCTGCTTTCGGTCTACGAGGGTACGTGGACGCACTCTCCCCCTCTCGTTGCTATGCATCTCCTATATAGATCTTGCGTGAAGCGTAGGAATTTTTTTGAAATTGCATGCTACGTTTCCCAACAGTGGCATCCGAGCCAGGTCTATGCGTAGATGATATGCACGAGTAGAACACAAAAGAGTTGTGGGCGATCATAGTCATACTGCTTACCACCAACGTCTTATTTTGATTTGGCGGTATTGTGGGATGAAGCGGCCCGGACCAACCTTACATGACCACGTTCATGAGACCGGTTCCACCGACAGACATGCAACTTGTTTTGCATAAAGGTGGCTGGCGGGTGCCTGTTTCTCCAACTTTAGTAGAATCGAATTTGACTATGGTCGGTCCTTGTTGAAGGTTAAAACAGCAAACTTGACAAAACATCGTTGTGGTTTTGATGCGTAGGTAAGAACGGTTCTTACTAGAAGCCCGTAGCAGCCACATAAAACTTGCAACAAAAAAGTAGAGGACGTCTAACTTGTTTTTGCAGGGCATGTTGTGATGTGATATTGTCAAGACACGATGTGATATACGTTATTGTATGAGATGATCATGTTTTGTAAAAGTTATCGGCAACTGGCATGAGCCTTATGGTTGTCGCTTTATTGTATGAAATGCAACCACCATGAAATTGCTTTACTTTATCACTATGCGTTAGCGATAGTTGTAGAAGCAATAGTTGGCGAGACGACAACGCCGCTACGATGGAGATCAATGTGCCAAGCCGGTAACGATGGAGATCATGACGGTTCTTTGGAGATGGAGATCAATGGCACAAGATGATGATGGCCATATCAAGTCACATATTTTGATTGCATGTGATGTTTATCTTTTATGCATCTTATTTTGCTTAGTACGGCGGTAGCATTATAAGATGATCCCTCACTAAAATTTCAAGGTATATGTGTTCTCCCTGAGTATGCACCGTTGCGGCAGTTCGTCGTGCCGAGACACCACGTGATGATCGGGTGTGATAAGCTCTATGTTCACATACAACGGGTGCAAGACATTTTTGCACGTGTGTAATACTCGGGTTAAACTTGAAGAGCCTAGCATGTACAGACATGGCCTCGGAACACTGGAGACCGAAAGGTCGAACGTGAATCATATAGTAGATATGATCAACATAGAGATGTTCACCATTGAAAACTACTCCATCTCACGTGATGATCCGACATGGTTTAGTTGATATGGATCGCGTGGCCATTTAGATGACTCAAGGGATGTCTATCTAAGTGGGAGTTCTTAAGTAATATGATTAATTGAACTTAATTTATCGTGAACTTAGTCCTGATAGTTTTTGCATATCCATGTTGTAGATCAATGGCCCGTGCTAACGTTCCCTTGAATTTTAATGCATTCCTAGAGAAAGCTAAGTTGAAAGATGATGGTAGCAACTACACGGACTGGGTCTGTAACTTGAGGATTATCCTCATTGCTGCACATCAGAATTATGTCCTTGATGCACCGCTAGGTAAAAAGCCCCCTCCCGCTAATGTAGACACTTTGAACGTCTGGCAAACATGTTTTGATGACTACTCTATAGTTCAGTGTGCCATGCTCTATGGCTTAGAATTGGGACTTCAAAGACGTTTTCAACGCCATGGATCAATATGAGATGTTCCTGGAGTTGAAGTTAATATTTCAAGCAAATGCCCGAGTTGAGAGATATGAAGTCTCCAACAAGTTCTATAGCTGCAAGATGGAGGAGAACAGTTATGTCAGTGAACACATACTCAGAATGTCTGGGTACCATAACCACTTGGCTCAACTAGGAGTTAATCTTTCGGATGATAGTGTTATTGACAGAATTCTTCAATCACTGCCACCAAGCTACAAAGGCTTCGTGATGAACTATAATATGCAAGGGATGGATAAGACAATTCCTGAGCTCTTTGCTATGCTCAAAGCTGCAGAGGTAGAAATCAAGAAAGAGCATCAAGTGTTGATGGTTAACAAGACCACTAGTTTCAAGAAAAAGGGCATGGGAAAGAAGGGAAACTTCAAGAAGAATGGCAAGCAAGTTGTCACTCCAGGGAAGAAGCCCAAGTCTGGACCCAAGCCTAAAATTTAGTGCTTCTACTACAAAGGGACTGGTCACTGGAAGCGGAACTGCCAAGTATTTGGCGGATAAGAAGGATGGCAAAGTGAACAAAGGTATATTTGATATACATGTTATTGATGTGTACCTTACAAATGCTCGTAGTAGCGCCTGGGTATTTGATACTGGTTCCGTTGCTCATATTTGCAACTCGAAACAGGGGCTACGGATTAAACGAAGATTGGCTAAGGACGAGGTGACGATGCGCGTTGGGAATGGTTCCAAGGTCGATGTGATCGCCGTTGGCACGCTAGACTACAAAAAAACACTTCCGTGATGATACGTGTTTGTCATAGTAGGTCACGTTTTCTGTCATGCATGTACATCCATGACAATTTTATGACAGAATCAAGATAGTCATACCTGTGCTGTCGTAGAAGTGTTCCACGACATTACCAAAATTATCATCACGGAAGTGTCCACTTCCATGACGATAAATCGCGCGTCATAGAAGTGCTTTCGTCAAGGGTGACCGACACGTGGGATCCACCGTAACGAGACGCCGTTAAGCTATCGTGTCCGGTTTTGGATCCGATAACCCGCTAACAGCCCGGACCAATGAGGATTTTCCACGTGTAAAATTCTCACTGGCCGGAGGAAATACGTGTTGGCTCACCATTTGGACAGATGTCATCCATTCATTGGACAGGAGGCGCCTATGATACGTCGACACGTGGCATGGCCCATTAGAGGCCCATTCCGGAGAAAAGGCCGGCCCGTTTGACTTGGTCAAACGCTAACGGGCCGGCCCACAGAAAGCCTGTTAATGGCCTGTTCGTATATAGCCCATTTACGGCCCGCTAACTCACGGCCCGTTACGGCCTACCGGAATTAAGCCCAGTAGCTTCATCTGGGCCGTCCAATATGATTCCACCCCGTTGTAACTTCCGGCCCATGTATGGCCCATGATGTCTTTCGGCCCATACGAGGCCATTTGTAACTCTTGGCGCATTAAAGGCCCATGGTGAATCTGGCCTGCAATGAATAGTGTACCGCTTTATACCCATTAACGGCCCATTATTCCATTGGCCATGTCCAACCCGTGTTATGTTTCGGCCTTCTCAGGGCCCATTCATTCTTGGGCTTAGTTCCAGCATTCGGTTACTTACGCCCCGTTACTGGCCTTTTCTGCTTGTGGGCCAAATTCAGCCCGTGGTTACAATCGGCCCGTTTGCGGCCCATTAATCCATTGGGCCGTTTTCGTAGTGTCATCAAATACGGCAGATTAACGACGACACGTTATGGTCGGCCCATGAATGGACGATTCCAGACATAGCCCGTTTACGGCCCATAATGCGGTCTGTTATTGGCCCATGTTTGGTCGATCGATCATACGGCCCGTAGAAGGCCCATTGATGCTACGGCCCATAGAAGGCCCATCGTTTCTATGGCCCTTAGAAGGCCCATTGTTTCTACGGCCCGTAGGAGGCCCATGGTAACTACAGTAAATATGTAGCCCATGGTTATCGTGGACTAGTTTTAAAAATAGGTCATTGCGGCCACTAGCAAACCGCGGAAAAAGAACTGCACTGACCACAAGCAAACAAATAAACAAGACAACAAGGAAATAAATAAGCAAGCAACTTACGCTAGGCTATCACGGCTATTACACATATTACATCCACTGGGCATCAAAGTTCGCCACCAGTGCAAATATAGGGAACAAGGCCGCATATCATATACACTGGTTGTCAAACTTGGCGACCAGTGCAAATAAACGCCACAACAAAACAAGTCCAGAACTGAAACCACTTCAGAAGAGTTCAAGAAACAATATCCTGGGTACCCATAATGCTGGCAAGATGCTTAGCAAGCTTATTAACTTTCTCTTGTTTGGCGCTTAAATCCTCCAGCACTTGCTGTTGCACAAGAAAGTATGCATCTGAATTCTGCAGGGACTTCCTCAGTCCTTCAGCTTCTTGCCGCAGCACAGCAGACTGATGCCTTTCAGCTTGTAGCTGAGACTGAAGAAGCTGAAGTGATTGAGGCAGCGAGTTCGAAGAGCTTGTGCCAGCGGTACTGGCCAGTAACTTGAACACTACATCAATACAGGACTGTGGGGTTTTCTCACTGTCTACAAGATCCTTTTTATCACATTTCTTGGAGACCAACAGGGCTGTCTCACTATCTTGAACATTATCTGCATTACTTTCTTTACCAATGCATAGTGGGGTGCTCTTCTCCAATATTCTGTTAGCATACTACAAGAGAAGCAAGCAGACACATCACAGGTTTAGCATGCAGTATACGAAACTCATTTTGGTAAACCGGTTCAGTAGTAAGGTGGACAGGATAAAAACATGAAAGAAACATATATCTATGTACTATGGTCACTGTATTGTCCATATCATTCTAGTTTATGTTGCCTAATCAAGATAGAGACACAGTTCAACTCATATATTTTTAAGACCCACCAACATAGACAGAATATAAGTGTGAGAAACTACACAACATTTGCAACACTTGTAATGTGCATCACATGAGAACATAACTCTTTATACAACTGAAACTGAAATCAACATAGAGCAAGAAGTTAGGACAACAATCCAGTTAAAGAAATAGGTTTAAAACATACCTGTTGCGCCATTGGAGTTTTAATTGGATCCTTCAAATTCGTAAGTAGTTGGTATGACCAAATACAGGGATGCAACAACAAAGGCGTATGGACCATAGCTATGGAATCTGACCTGAGAATAGTTGCTCTTCTGCTTTAAACATGGAGTTTGGGTTCACTGTGGTGATCTTCATGCTTTGGGCACTGCAGTTCCTTTACAAACTGCTCGTGTGGGGGTACTCTGTGGTGGACATGGTGCTTTGTCAACTAGAAGTGGGTTACTATCCACTGGGGTTGGGGTTAGATGCGTTGTAGCTGGTTCTCTGCCCAACAGTGTAGCGACCCGACCTCAGACGGTCAAGCCTCTGTGTATCCGTGCCATCTCTGGATCAGTATGCTGGCACACATAGTACATCAATGTATATATCAAAGTGCAATCACATGTATAAATAACGTAAAACTGATATATACCTCATAAGTTTCAACAGAAACAATAAATCAGGTGTGGAGTCCCATCAGCGCTACCGGCAGATTGAGTGTAGACTGTAACCCTACAACGAAACTCACTTGTCGTAGAAATAATCCTGCAACATGATATGTTGCAGCCGTGTAGGTCAGTACATTGAATGTACCGGAAAGATCACAATAAGAGAAAACTGATGATAAACTCATTCTATATGAAATATGGCTTTGTGGCTCTGTGTCTGAGTTTTGTTTGCGGAAAAGATGAATTTCATTTTCACTACAACAAAGGAATATCAGGAGCCTATACTACGGAGTTTTCTATCATGACATGGTTCTGCCAACCGATGTCTCATAGCCCAAATCATCATAAGTTGCCCACAATTATGTTATCAAGACGGTGTTGAGAGTTCCGAGATAGATCCAAGTCCAGAGGCTCAAATTGTCCGTAACCGGGGACACGGCTAATCGATTAGGTTTAAACCCTCTGCAGAGGTTTGTACACTTTACCTGCAAGATTCGATCCCTCTTTTTTACGTTCACGCACTGCATGATGTTTGAGAAACAAGACGACCAAAACATGGTCTTCTGAAGAGTTCCTCTGACCACTGTCCGGTGCTCATCCAATCCTACCGTATTTCTACATCTGCTAGTACCGTCCCAGCCAGAAACACAACTAAGGTCAACCAAGCCAGAGCCCGTAATGACTTGCGGTTGCACAGGTAAGCTTCTGGGCATGAAGTATTCTTCCGTCTCTTTGAGTCTGGGTGAAGCTTTCCGCAAGATGTCATGGCGCTTCTCCATGCATCTCGTCCATCCACTGGTTGCTCCAGGGTGTCCGTCAACCGTCCTTCACCCAGTAGTGTGTATTGAATTCTTGTCTCGAGTCTCCAAAATCTTGAAGTCTTGATGTCCTGAAGATGCAGTCCTTGCCGATGTCATCATGAATTTGTCGTCATTGACGTAGAGTCCTCCATTCTCACACCACTCCTGAGCATCCATACCATCCCCGTATACTATAGTGTAGCATTAGAATAAATAACGTCCCGATCTTGGTAGCAGGGTGATTGATTCCTACCTCATGCATACTACCCAACCACAAGGATTCAATATCACTACTGCAGGGAATTGTTGCACAGGTGACACTAAATGAAATAAAACATAGGTATGAAAACATGGTCAAAGTGAACTTGCCTTGTAAGTTGATGAAGATATAACGCTCTCGGAAACTTGATAAAACTATTCGTCACTCCGAGAAAATCTATATTAACAAACAGATCTATATTAACAAACAGGACATTCACATGAGAATACATTCTAGCAAACAACAATTCTATCAATCACATTAACACACAAAAAACAATAAAGAAAACAATAAAGAAGTCAAGGAAAACCAAATAGAATTCCAAAGGAAACTTCAAGAAAGCAAGGGATAAACCAACTCACACAATAACATTCAATACTTTCTTATTAAAACTAAATTACTCTAATAAATTTTCAAAAACATCGAAAATATAATTCTAGTAAAACAACAAAAATAATAATAATAATTTACTAAGGCATTTACAAGAAAAAAGAACTAGTATGAAAACTATTGTAACTAACTAGTTAACACCAGAACAACTATAACAACTAGCAAAACACCAAGACAATAGTAAACAATACTAAAATAATTATCAAAGTAATTTACTCCTAAATAACGGAATCAATAACAACATATATTGAAGTGGCAAAAATAATTACTTTTGAAACTAATAAAACTATTTTTATCAACTATCAATATGAACTAAACAAACAAATACGAAAATAGTAGCTAAACACTAATAAATAACTACAAAAATTTATCTACTGTAGTCTAACAGAAACATATGACATGTAAATTTTTTTACAAAAATAATTAAAAACACTAATGATATGACTAAAATAACTACATAAACAAAACAGTACGGTTTTCACAATAAACCTAATTTAAAATAAACTAAAAATAAGCCACTATATGCTACTGGATAGACCAAACCATAGTAAAACAGTAGCAAAAAGAACCAATCAAAAATACTTTGTAAAACTCAAAATATGACCAAATTAGTGTTTTGAACAAATTTCATCAACTCCAAATTTAAAATTACTCAATTTTGAAAACTAAGTACACAAACAGAAACTTTAAGAAATATTGAATCTAATGCAAAAAGAATCACTCCATTTGGATCTATAAACTAATAGGTATAGAATTTCTAAAAATAGAACTATTTCTGTAAACAGAATAAAAACAGAAAAGAAAAACATCATATCTAACGGACTAAGGCCACGTGGCGCTTCGTGATAGGCCTAGAGCAGTGGTCGAAAGGTGCAAACGGGCGGACGACCTATAGCTACCAGAACCGCATCGGTCAACTAAATAAAACAGAAAAACCGACGGTTCACTTAATATAAACCGCATCTAAACCGATCTAAAATAAAAAACCAACCTATTCGATCTAATCTAATCTCTACTGTTATTTACAGATTGGACGGAGGAGATGGCATACTGTGGCGGTGGCAACTCCGGAGAGGTCGTCGGCGGCGGTGGCGGCTCGGGGACGACGCAGGCGAGGCCTCCGGTGGTCCTCGGCGACGGGGAAGAGCACCAGACGATGCGGTGCTCTATGGCGAGCTTGGCAGTGGTTGGCAGCAGCCTTGAGGACGACGGAGACAGACGGCGGCGAGGTCGGGGCGGCGATGGCGTTCGGGCGTCGGCGGTGACGGTGTTCCAGTGGCGCGGGAGCTCAGGCAAGTGCGCTGGGTGGTGCAGGCGAGCGAGAGGAGGTCGGCGGTGGGTTCTGTCGGCGACAAGGTGGTCGGAGTAGAGCGCTAGGACGATAATGGAGCGGTGGCAGAGCTCGGCTCTGGCGAGGAATCGAGGGGGCGGCGGGGTTTCTCGGTGTGGGAAAGGAGGGGAAAGGGTCGAGAGAGAGGGTATATATAGGGGGGCGCTGTGGAGAAGGGGTCAGGCACGGGATTAGGTCGATCCCGAGGAATCCAGGATACGGTGGCGCGACCGGCATCTTCTAGAGCGGCGTGGCTTGCAGGAGGGGAAGAAGACGAGGTGGGGTCCACCGGTCAGTGGCACGGGGTGGTGAGCGAGGGGATCGGGCAGCCGATCGGTTGGGGTTCGGGTGCAGGCGCAGTCTGGCTGGGCGAGCTGGGCCACGGTGGCTGCTGGGCCGGTGGGGCAAATGGGCTTCGGCCTATTATTTTTTTGTTTAAAAAACAGAGACTAAAAATAATACCAGAAGTGAATAATAAACAAATATACATAGACATACTATATACGAAAATGTTCACACAAATAAATCCTAGTGGATGAACATTTTCTCACGTACAAATAAAATCCAAAAAAATGTAGATAAAGTAAATAGTGCTACTGTTGCATTAAAAATGCAAATAAAATTATTTTAAAATATCAAAATTAATTCAAATTTATTTTCTCCTAATTTTCCATTGAAGGGAATCATTTTAACCTTATTTCCATTTATTTATTTTTAGGAGAAAAATAATTTAAATAAAATCCAAATAATTCCAAATTGAAAGGGAGTTTCGAAATAACTTGAAAGGGACTTTCAATTTGATTATTTTAAACTTCCAACTCCTATTTCATATAATTTGAAGAAGTCATTTTATCTTCTCTCATGAAAATCATTGAGTTGCATAAATTTTCTGAATTTGAAATATTTCCTAATTGAATTCAAACCTTTTCGAAACCCTTTTCATTTATTTAAATGGAATAAGTCATATCATCTTCACTCTAGGGTTTTGTGCTAAGATGAATTTGAATTCATGAAGATCAAAATGCAAGGTGAAATTTTTGGGAAAGTCCTTTTATTCACACTCATTCAACTTTCAAAAAGTTTCCAATTTCACTCAATTTCACACAATCAGTCACACAACAATCAAACAAACAATCATAAATATTTATTTAATATAACATTCCAAAATTTAGAATTTTGGGATGTTACAAACGGTGTAAGTGTGCAATCTGGAAGAGTCTCGATTATGTGTGGTGGGGCTAGTTTGTGGGTCAGTACAA
Source organism: Aegilops tauschii subsp. strangulata (assembly GCF_002575655.3). NCBI lineage: Eukaryota > Viridiplantae > Streptophyta > Magnoliopsida > Poales > Poaceae > Aegilops > Aegilops tauschii. Next base: position 551,392,748 of record NC_053041.3, on the reverse strand, counting down.
CCATGGTTCTATCTGCATCGACGGGTAGCATTGTCTTCTGTGAAGAACAGATTTTTGCTCCCTTAGATACTGCCGTCACCCCCTCCAATTCAAATGGCTGATAAACAAGAAAAGAAATTGAACGTACAAACATTGTATGATAGACACATGTGGTAATTCACATATATGTTGTCTAACAAACATGACAGCATGACACAATTTCACATATATGATACCTAACTAAACAGGATAGCATGACACAGTTTTAGATATATGATGGATAACTTAACAGGATATAATGGCATAATTCAACATATGATGAGTATCTAAACAGGATGACATGAAAAACTATATGATGTCTTTCTAAAATAGGTTGGGATGAAATAATTCACATACATCTTGTCTAAGTATACAGGATGGCATGATACAATTGACATAATTGATTCATATACTAAGCAGCTGGCACTCACATGTATGATCTCTAAACTAAGCAGATGGAATTCAATATTGTGCATATGATGTCTAAACTAAGCAATGCAAGACACCATATGCATGATATGAGAAATATAAACATTGCAACTTAGAGCATACACTTCAGGAGGGATATAGGACTGGTCATCTGTCTCTGAATCCTCCTATGAGGAGCTCCCTGTAACCATCGAGATATATGCTCCAACAGGTACCATTGCCTGCTCAGAAGACCTTGTTTTCACTCCTGATTTTTCCATAACCGGCTCAAATGGCTGATACACATGAAGAGTAGTTCAATATACACACATTGTCGACAAATGGAATACGTAATGGAAAAAAAGATGGCATGAGAGAATTCACATATATGATGCCTGGCTACATGGCGGTGCATAATTCACATATATGATAACTGGCTGAAAAACATGGCATTGCATAATTCACATATCTGATATAGAAAGCAAACAGGAGGCATTCACACAAAGCATGTCTAATCTAAGCAGATGGCATGGCAATGCAAGACACAGTATGCATGATATGAGCAATATAACCCTGCCAAGTTAGAGCATGCACCTCAGGGGGGATAGGACTGGTCATCTGTCTCTGAATCCTCCTCTGAGGAGCTATCTATAACCAGCAAGAAATCTGCATCGACAGGTAGCACTGACTGCTCAGAAGACCTTCTTTTCACTCCAGATTTTCCCATGACCGACTCAAATGGCTGATGCACAGGAAGAGTAGATGAATGTATAAACATTGTTGACAAATGGAATACATTATGAAAAAATATGGCACGATACAATTCACATATACGACGACTGGCTAAACAGGATGGCATTGCATGATTCATGTATATGATGCCTGGCTAAAGAAGATGGCATTGCATAATTCCCATATACTCACTCCGTTCCTAAATATTTGTCTTTTTAGAGATTTCAAATGGACTACCACAAACGGATGTATATAGACATATTTTAGAGTGTAGATTCACTCATTTTGCTCCGTATGTAGTCACTTGTTGAAATCTCTAAAAAGACAAACATTTAGAAACGGTGGGAGTATGATATAGAAACCAAATAGGTGGCATTCACACAAAGCAAATCTATACTAAGATGATGACATATAAGATGTATAATGTAAGCAATGTGAGGCGCCATATGCATGATATGACCAACACCAGCATGCCAGGTTAGAGCAAACACCTCAGGTGGTAAATAGGAGTGGTCGGCTCCCTCCGAATCCCCATCTGAACAATTATCTTCCTCTGGAATACAATCTGGAATGGTGGGAGGGGAGCCCCACTTCGCCCACCATGGAGCGGCGTCTGCATAACATTATATTCCCACGCAACAGTCTTCTCTTTTTCTCTACATGTTCAATATGATTGTGTACAATAACTGACATGCATAATAAAAAAATAGTTATATTTTGGAAGGCCTAAGGGGTGCATGCAGAAATCAGGACTGATGGTAGCAAACGAGTGGATAGATCAAAAACTAATGATAGCAGGTAGATTATGGCTTCAGTTTTAAAAAGATAGAGAATGGATCATCTACTATTTGTTGCCCACCCAACTCCTGTAGCTGCCGGAGGTCGTGCAGCAGCAACGCAAGAGAGAGCAAGAGCAGAGCAGCAGCACGAACGAAAGCAAGACCAGTGCAGCAGCACGACCGACAGCAACAAAAGAGCCACAGCGCGAGCGAGAGCCGGAGCAGCAGCGCGAGCGAGAGCCGGAGCAGCAGCAGCAGCTAGTGCCGTTGTGGAAGTCGCTGCCGAGGAAGCAACGACATGGGGGGGAGACGCCGTGGATGAAGTGGCTGGCGATGGCGCCTTCGATGGAGACCCGCCATGGCTGCTCGGTATCGAGCACAGGCAGCCCCGTGAGATCGAATAAAAGATAAAATGCAGCAGTGAGTGCAGAACCTCCTTGGTGGCGCCGAGTGGGCCTCGGCTTCATCGGAGGAATTGGTGAGGGTGCTGCGGTTCCGGTGGGGCAGGTCAAGACGGCGCTGTGGGGATGGAGGTGGTAGGCTAGACGAGGCGAGCGTTGGGGCTTCTCCTTGGAGGTGGAGGACGGGGCGTCTGATCCGACGGGACGAGGAGATCGACGAGGGATCCTCATCCGGTGCGGTGGAGGAGGGACGGCGAGCTATTGCGGTGGACGATGTCTTCGGGGAAGAGTCTCCGGCTGGGCGGCGGTCAGGAGGCCGACGGAGGAGCATGGGGTTTCGCGGGTTTTGGCGGCCTCGGTGTACGAATGGGGGGGGGGGGACGAAGGGGAAGGTAGGGGGGAGCCATGGCTTAGGGACGTTCTTGTCTGAAATGTAGGGTAAGTTACCAGCGTCCCTCCACCGGTTTTGACACCGCGACGCCGAGCCGGCATTTCCGGCTGAGGGGTAGAAGGGGGATTTCGCGTGTCTGGGCTGCAGGACCGATTTCGGATAAGGAGGGAGTTTTTGCGCGCGTCAAAATTTCAGGATAACGAGGCGCGGAGCCGGTTGAAGGGCCGGGAGTTTCAAAGTAGATGAGACAAAAGATACTCGAGCTTGAAAATTTCGGGATAACAAGGCGTGGATTCCTTGTTCGGCAGAGCAAACTTAATGTGTACAAAAAAACAATTCATACAAGACACAAGAGAGTCATGTCCCCTTTTACTATATTGCTATAGATGTCATTGAAAAAACTACAAGAAAAATGTAAAAAAAATCGGGAGAACAAGATTACCCTGCACAGTACCAAATCGATTCGCACTTCCGTCAACAACAACAAAAAACAAATCAATTCCCACCTAAAGAAAGAGTCATGTCCCTTTTTATATGATTACAAATGCCAGGATCTCGAACTTCATTTTTGAATCCATGTTATGTTGAATTCGAATATATCGTTAGGTGACCTTGCGGTTTATAATGGATGTAGTCCTACATTTTGATCTTCCATCATATATGAGCATTTTACTCCACCCTATGAACATATATAATGTCGTCTACCATATGGACAAAATTTGAATCAATTTTCCTTATTTGAATATGATTGTTGTCAAGTTATACAATCATTTAAATATTATCTTGATAACAAAAAACACGCATATAGTATTAATCATATTTCACTATGGACTACATGTACCATACGATCTCCAATTCAAATATTTGTATCAATTTTATGTTGAATTCAAATAAGAGTACATTGGTCTAGGTAGCGAGATGTTTGGGATAATCTAAACCCTGTTTTCATATGTATATTTTTGGCTGAGTTGGGACAAGTTTTGGTATAAGCTTCTTGCAAAACCGGAGATTCTCTCAAAAAGCCTCGTGGTTCCGCGAGGGAACATGTCACCTTTGTGTGCGATACGATATACGCTGCCCACCCCCTTGAGTTTCTTTACAGAGGCAAAATAGAACTCCATGAGTGCCCTGTAAAATTTTGGAATTATTCCGGGTTCGTTTGGCCTTTTTATACATTAATTGAGTTTCTGGTCATTTAATGTGCATAATTCAAATTTGAACTGCAAGCACATGCTCCCGTGCACCAAAGTTGGTTGAAAATCACATATGTGTCCTCGGGTGAATTTCTAGGTCCCATGCAAGAAATGGGAATGAAATTCAAACATCTGGGCATCGTGGCTCGGCCTAGAACATTGAGAAACATGGTTTTAAAATTCTTGTAAATCCAAAACACGCCTGAAAATCATGAAACTTGGCATGGTACTACCATGCTGTGGTAAATTTTTTGGCCAAATAGGAACAAGTTTTGGTATAAGCTTCTTGCAAACCGGAGCTTCTCTCAAGAAGGCTCATGGTTCTGAGAGGGAACGTGTCACCTTTGTGTGCATAAATTAAATTTGAAATACAAGCACATGCTCCAGTGCACCAAAGTTGGTTGAAAAATCACATGTGTGTCCTCGGGGAAATTTCTAGGTCCCATGCAACAAATGGGAATAAAATTCAAACATCTGGGCGTCGTGGCTCGGCTGGAAACATTGAGAAACTTGGTTTTTTAATTCTTGTAAATCCAAAACACGCATGAAAATCATGAAACTTGGCTTGGTGTCATGAGATGGCACCAACATGCTGTGGTAATTTTGCTGTCCGATTTGCGAAGGCGCACACATTAACAATCAACAAAATCATTTTGGAGCAAGTGCTGTCACGTTACACTCGGAAACACAAGTATTATTGAAACTGTGGGCGTTCTATTTACCATTTACGTGGAGCCACGCGTCCCCCTTTTTAATTAGTTAGGAGGTGCCGTGCAGGGTAGCTATTTGAGTACGGGAGGCGTGCGATCAGACCCCTGCGCGTGCTTATCGGGAGGAGAGCCCTTTGACCTCCATCTGCCGTCCACCTCTCTCCCAAGGTCTTCATTAATGGCGCCTGAGCCTCTGTTTAATGGCGTGGCTATGTCTCCCTCGACTGAGATTTAAGAGAGAAAAACGAAAATCTGAAAAGAAATTTTTGCACGGATCTTGATGTAAGATCCGACGGACCTATATAGCATCTACTGCGACTTATAGCAAGACTGATGAATATATAAGGACGACGACAGTGGATAATAATTGTCTTACATAATTAGGAACATAATTAAGAAAATCCACATGCGGCTACGCCCGAAGGGCAAAAGAAGAAGGAAGACAACGATCTGGCTCGCTGATCTCTACTTTCTTGATGGTTGTTGCAGGCCGAGGGAACTAGTCTCCGCGGCGAGCGGCGATGAGCTCTGTCGTGTCCTTAAAACACTGCTTGAGAGAATCCACGGATTCCTCCACCAGCCTTTGGCGCTCGATGCGGAGCATGTCATTCTCGTCCAGAAGTTTCTTGACGATGACGCCGGTCCTCTTCAACAACGCACTGGTCTCCTCCTGCTGCTGCACTGATAGGCCATTTTCTCGGCCAGCCGAATGAAGCTCTCCTCGTCTTGAAAGATTTGCTGCCCAACAGGCCTGATAGAGCAACTTACTTGGCAAATCACAAAAAACTGGGATGTGGCCGTGGACCCAGCTGTCAGCCTCTCCACGTACAGTACTCTTCCGATGGAAGTCGGTCGTTGACCATATTGACCATGCCGCGCCGAGATCACCAAGGCGGTGGACGACGGCAAGGCCTAGGAAGGGGACGACGCGGAGCCGGGGAAGACGCGGCAGTGGATGCCCACGCGGAGAGGAGTACGAGGGTTCACTGGTTCGGCTGCGGCGTGAGGCTGCCGTCGCCGCAGAATAACAGGGGGTGTGGGTGAGTAGAGGGATACCCTGGGCCAGCGGTGGGAGTAGTAGGGGCGGTGAGGCCTCCGCGGCATCACAGCCGGCCACGAGAGGTAGGAGCACGCGACACGACCGGCGCTGCTTTGGGCGGCTGGAGCAAGAAGACCAGAGGTTGAAGAAGCACTATGGCCATTGGATGGACATCGTACGGTCACTGGAGCTAGAATCGTGCATATTGACTAAGTTGACAAAGCCATCCGTCCCCGTCAACTTAGTAGGCCCACAAGTCAGCCTGCCACTATACTAGGTTCCAGCTAACAGGGGGAGTATTCATTTTTTTGTGCGTAATAAGGAGGCACTTCCTTGCGTGCGAAGATATAGCTGGTGGGTTCGAGCTGTCAGCGGTGGTAACATTTTTTTCGCGAAATACAGAGGCCCTTTCGGTGGGTCCCTGATGTCAAGTGGAGGAATCATTATTTTGCGCGTAATAAGGAGGCATTTCCTTGCGTGCGGCCATGGACCCAGCTATCGGCCTCTCCACGTACAGTCCACTTCAGATGCATGTCGGTCGTTGACCATGTTGACCAGGCCGCACCGAGAGCACCAGGGCGGTGGACGACGGTGAGGCCTAGGAAGGGAACGACACGGAGGCAGGGAAGACTCGGCAGTTTTTTCCCACGCGGAGGGGAGTACGACTGTACGAGGGTTTACTGGTTCGTCTGCCGTCGCCGGAGAATAACAGCAGGTGTGGGTGAGTAGAGGGATGGATAGGCCAGCGATGGGAGTATGGTGAGGCGGTGAGGCCGGCGCGACAGCACAGCCGGCCGCGGGGAGGAGGGAACAGGCAGTCCCGCCGGCGCTTGTTTGAGCGGCTGGAGCAGGAAGAGCAGAGATTGAAGAAGCACGACGGTCGTTCGATGGACATCCAACAGTCACTGCTTGTGCGTCAACCTTTTTTTAGGAAAGCCTCAAATCTGTGGAAAACAGCATACAACCCATCTGCCATTATTTCCAATAATTTACAGCCCATTTGCGAATTCTTAAGGTTTTTTTGGAGCCCATATTCTTTTTGTTAGCATTACAACCCATATTGTGGCCACGGTTAAAAAATTATACGAAATTTTGCATATTTCTGTGCGGTCCGAACTGTTTTTAATCCCGAAATTTCGACTCACATTCAAACTGATTTTAAAAATAAATGTATATCAATACAAAATCCAACAAATTCTCCATGCATAAAAATTAATGTAATTTAAAATCTCGAAATGAAAAAAAGATATTTGAAACTAATTGCCGGTTTGATGTGTTTTAAAAATGTACAGCCCATTTCTCATTACTGATAGGCCATTTTCTCGGCCAGCCGAATGAAGCTCTCCTCGTCTTGAAAGATTTGTAGCCCAACAGGCCTGACAAAGCGACTTACTTGGCAAATCACAAAAAAACTGGGCTGTGGCCGTGGACCCAGCTGTCAGCCTCTCCACGTACAGTACTCTTCCGATGGAAGTCGGTCATTGACCAAATTGACCACGCCGCGCCGAGATCACCAAGGCGGTGGACAACGGCGAGGCCTCCGAAGGGGACGACGCGGAGCCGGGGAAGACGCGGGAGTGGATGCCCACGCGGAGAGGAGTACAAGGGTTCACTAGTTCGGCTGCGCTGCCGTCGCCGCAGAATAACAGTGGGTGTGGGTGAGTGGAGGGATGGCCTGGCCAGCGGTGGGAGTAGTAGGGGGCGGTGAGGCCTCCGCGACAGCACAACCGGCCACGGGAGGCAGGACCAGGCGGCACGACCGGCGCTGCTTTGGGCGGCTGGAGCAAGAAGACCAAAGGTTGAAGAAGCACGACGGCCGTTGGATGGACATCGTACGGTCACTGCAGCTAGAATCGTTTATATTGACTAAGTTGACAAAGCCCTTGGTACGTCAACTTAGTAGGCCCACAGGTCAGCTTCCGAAACGGTGCGGCCCAATTGTGAGGGGGAGGAATCATTTTTTGGGCGGGTGAAGCTAGAATATCCGAGATTGAAGAAGTAGCACGGCATCCGTTGAATGGACATCCAACGGCTACTGCTGCTAGAATCGTGTGTTGACTATAAGTTGACAAAGCCTTGCATACGCGTCAACTCTGTTTTTTTAGGGGACGCGTCAACTTAGTAAGGCCAGAAGTGTGTGGCAGAGAGCTTATAGCCCATTTGAGATTTGTAAGAATGTGTAGCCCATTTTTGAATTCTAATGGAATTTACTACAGCCCATTTACAGTTTGTTAAAAGTACAACCCATTTCAACCAACCGTTCAAAACAGAATTCAATAAAAATTTCCCACATTTTGATGGGATCTGAAATATTTTTATCCCGAAATTTCTAGTCAGATTAAATACAATTTCAATATAAATTTATATTACGTAAAAATCCAACAAAACATTGCGCTCGCAACAATTAATGAAATTAAAATTTTCAATATCCAAAAATAATATTTTATAAAATAGTCACGTGTTTGGTGCATTTTTTATAGTTACTGCCCAGTTTTTATAATTACATCCCATTTATTATTTCTTAAAGCCCATTTTTTATAGCTATTCCTAAAAAAAAGTATAGCTGGGCTAGCCATTTTCAGCTTGAAAAAAATTAATATCTGGGCTGGATATCTGGCCTGGGCTAGACGGGCCACAGCCCGCCCAGTTAATACCTGCAGCAATGTTTTCGTTGTTGTTCAGAGGAGAAAAATTAATATCTGAGCCAAACATCGAAAAACTCTACAGTGCTCACACCTCAAAAACACAAATACTGCTCGAGCTGCTTGGTCCCAGCTGTCGGCCGCTTCTTGTGCAATTCTCTCGTTTATTGACTACTACATAGGTTGACAATGGTGTGGGACCGTGATGTCAGGAAACCAGCAGGAAGCAAAATAAATTATAGTTATATATATATATATATATATATAATAAGGAGGCACTTGCGTACGTGAGGCTATGGACCTGGTGGGTCCCCATTGTCATCCTCTCCAAGTAAAGTCATCTCCTCGCCCGCGCGCGCTTTCCGCCCGAAACAGTCAGCGCCGCCTGCCCCGCTTCCCGGTGCAGGCGCTTGCTCCGCCTTCAAACAACACAAGTGCCGTCCGTCCGTCCATCTGCCGCCCACATTAATGATACGTGGTTGCCGAGGCGGATACTCCGGCGCCACACGTCCGTCCCTCCGCCCGCCCACCATTGTTATATAAACTGCTGCGCCGGCCATAGCTGCAGCCATCCGCATCCGTTCCCTTTCTCCTGTCCAGACCACTACTGCCCACCATGGCTTCCTCGCGCTCCAACGCTCTTCGGGACGGGCGGACAACGGACCACAAGGAGATGGCAGCCATTGCTGCCGACCGGCAGGCCGGCAGGCAGCCGGAGGACAACGATGTCCCAATGGAGAACATGGTAGTCAACGATCCGGCGCCAACCCCCTCCTCCGCGCCTTCCTTGCCGGTGCATTGCACCATGACCATCGGCGACGCTCGTGCCCAATATATGGACAGGGTGAGGCAGATGTGTGAGGAGCAGTTCCGGGAGGCGCAAGCCGACGCCGCCTACAACCACCATCTCCTCCAGGAGCATCTGCAGGCAGAGGAGCAGATCGCCGCGGAGTGGGCGGAGCAGGAGGCGCTGCTCGACTCGTACCGCTCCACCCGCAAGGGCCACCTCGAGCGCTGGCGGTACCGCATGCGGGTGGCGGAGGCCGTGGCCGCCTACAAAGAGGCTAGCAAAGAGGGCGATGAAGCGGGCGAGGCGCTGTTTGGCGAGACCGAGGACGAGGCAGAGGACAATGCCGGCTCCGACAAGTCCCCGCTCCGCTGGCGTCAACGAGGCCCTGCTCCGCCGAGGCCCCGCGGCGCCAACAACGAGGCAGAGGACACCGCCGGCTCTGCCGAGGCCCCGTCCCGCGAACAACGAGGCAGAGGACATCGCCGGCTCAACCGAGGCCCCACCCTGCCAGCAACGTGGGGGAGGATTTCCACCGCTCCGCTGAGGCGCTGCCAGCCGGCAACGAGACAGAGGTCATCGCCGGCTCCGCCGAGGCCCCGCCCCGCTGCCAACGAGGCCTCGCCACACAGAAAACGAGGAAGAGTAGAACACGGTAGGTCGCCGCCGCTCGGGTGCAAGTAAGGCCACCGCTGCTACCCTCCGGTTGAAGCCAAGCTAGGCGGGTTGACCATTGACGGTCGGTTAGCTTCTTGGCGGCCATGTGGAGTCGGAGAGCTGCGCTGGAGAAGAACGCTGCTTCTACTTAACTGCTGGTGCAGTTGGCTGATTGACACGTGGGCCCAACAGGCCACATGTCAATTATGCAACTGCACCTGCAGTTAAGTCACTGAAGCTTCTGTTCGGCTCAGCGGGACACAGGTGGGTAGCTTCGGTTAATTAATTATACCTCCAGCGCACCCCTTTTTAGTTGAAGAATGGATGAGATGTAATGAAATCCGGCATGTTTATATGAAATCCGACCGCGTATGAATGAATTTATTTCGATTAGTTCGAATTCCTGTATCACTGGCATTGGATGAACATGTAAAACAATACGTACTAGCATTATTCCCAGGGTGATCACCTCGTTTGCAGCAGTTTCACATGTACTCCCTCCGGTCCTTTCTAGTCTGCATACAAGTTTTGTCTGCAGTCAAAGTATCTCTACTTTGACCAATCTTATACAAAAAAGTATGCACTTTCACAATGTGCGAAGTAAAAAGGAACAGAAGGAGTACAAAGAGTTTGAGCAGCTTTTGTGTTTCTGTACATTGCAATCAAACACACAGGCCTGGCAATTCATAGAGAACATTCCAAACAATCGATGATTATGCATCTTAGCGACTCACATGTCAGAGGCAATATTTACTTCACAACTAAACAATAAAGAAAAAATTGATTGACGCTGCTGACAGCAAAGGGTGTCCCATTCGAAAATATCAAACGCATATCTTGCTAAAATCAATGAGCAAAATTTGACAAGGTTGTCCCATTCCAAAATATCAAATGCCTATGATTGTGGAATGGGCAGGGTTTGCCATCAGTTCGGACATTGACATGGCACCTCGTGCTAAATAAACTAGCTGTTCTTTTTTGCAGTTCCACCAAAATCAACCAAATTCGCGCGTAGCTCGTATGATTTCGCCCTCATATGTCGCAACGCCTTGAACTTATCGGCTCCTCCTTTCTTGTGGTGGAAATGAATGATTCGATGTATTCATGAACAATTTGTGCAGTTCCCATTGAAATCAAGCTGAGCACCCCTATTTGCACAAATACAAAAAGTGATTCGTATAAAGCAAACTGTACTATGAATTGACAGTTTCAACAGGCACATACATGGTCCATGTAGAGCACAGTTATAGAAAAATGGAACTCACCAGAAAGAATCCTAGAACAACATTGTACTCGCGCTTCACAACAAAAAAATGGAGATTTGTCAGTCCTTCTGAGCTGAAGTTAGTTTGGTCTTGTGGGGAGTAATGTAACCATCCTTCAACTGCTCCTTCTGATGAGAAGATAGACAGGGCTTCTTCATCCTGGCATAATCGGAACTAGTCACTTCATGTACTCCATATTCTTCTTCAGAGGAAGATGATCCTGTTGTGCAAAGACAAGAGGACTACTAAATGCTAGCATCCCTGTTTGCTCGAAAAAAGGAAAGGAAATATTTAAAACTGCACAGATGAAGCACTTCTCAAGGACAATACCACTTTTTCATGACAGTATGTAAATAGTAGCACAATACCAGTAGAGATGACAAAGCTCAATCATATGGATGAAATCAGTGGGCGAGTACCAACCTTTTTCAGGAGGCTTATTGTGTAGAGCATACAGATGAAGCACTTCTCCAGAACCATCTGTTGCTATCTACGGTGGTGGCCATGCTTACTATATACTCCTCGATTAGTTTAATGTTTCCAACACCTTCTTCTGCAGTTCCACTAAAATATATGGTATCTTCAAAGAAGATCCCTGTTTGCACAAGTAGAGATAATTACATATTACATTAAGAGTGGCATCAAATCAGTGGCAAAACAATTGCTCGTTCCAGCCATAGCAATAAATTAAGATGCAAAACTATATCATTACTTGTGTCATCACAGTTGCAGTGCTTCATTACAGCACCGGGAGTTGTTTTTTGTTTTTCTTCCGCTTGTTCTTCCCCTTCATCACTTGGTTCAATAACAGACAAGCTTCGCCTTCAATGCAAGATTTGGCATGTCAATTAGGGAGCACAAGTATAGTACTAAACTTAATTTTCTGATGAAAGTGGCAAAATACGGGCCAGCAGTTGTGAAACATCCTTATCTTACCTCAATGGGATATTACGGTGCACATACAGATTGGAAGTCTTGTTTCCATTTGTGCAGTTCACTAAAATCAAACAACATTATCGTACAAGTAGCACAACATATGAAAGCACACTACAGAATCATGTGAAAGAAGGCTAGTACTGACCTCTCATGATGCGGAATTCAAACAACTCACAAGAAGAAGATATGAACCAAATTCGCCTTAACGGATAAGAAGTAAGATATCCTCTTGTGCAGTTCCACTAAGATCAAGCAATCAAGCAACGTTGTCGGTGTGACATTTTGGTTGAACTGCAGAAAAAACTCTTAAAACAAAAGTGTTTTGTGCAGTGCAACAAAAGGTCACAATGGCAACGAGGTGAAGTAGATAACCCTGTTTACACAGAGGTGCAAAGGAAATAATTAGTGGTCAATAACGGTGGATGACACAGAAGCCAACAAAAAGAAGCATCTACCTTATCTAAATGGGAAAAAAGCAAGACAGTAGCATTTCTCAAACGGTGGCATTGATTAATATTAACATAGAGATTATATTAACAAGAAAATTCGTTAAACATGTAATTTGCTTTTAACTGTGGCATTGCATCAATTTTCCAGCGGCATTATTAGAGGGTGTTTGTTTACAGGGACATTTTGGTGTAGGGACTAAAAAAACTCCGTGTGAGTCCCATCTAAACCAAACAGGAGGGACTTTTAGGGACTAAAAGTGGGCATTTGGGACTAAAGAAAGAAGACCCCGAGGGAGTCTTTTTGGGACTTTTTCCAACAGTTGCCCCTGCCACGCATCGCACCTTGTCTCTATTAGTTCATTACTAGGGGTAACATGGTCTTTTAGCATGTCATTTAATAACCTCTAGTCCATGTTTAGTCCCTGGAACCAAGCAGGTAGGGACAAGGGAGTTCTTAACCAAACAGGGCCTTAGATTAACAACAACTAATGAGTTGCACGGGACAGTGGATGCACCAGCACCATGTGCATCTACCGATGTACTGTGGTCATGCACAGTCTGTTGCAACAAAGAACAAACAACCAAGGAGCATATTTGTGTTGGTCCCAGTTTTGTTATCTTTAGACACCTTTCCTTATGTGAGCGCAACAAATCTAGTCCTGCTCAAACTCTACAGCCTTGTCCCTTCCTTTCCTTTTTGAACTAGTACTTTCGCCCCTTCCTTTCCTCTTTGAACCACATCCTAGATTTATGCGATACAACTTTCCCCACTACTTTCCCCCATTGCTTTCCTCTTTGAACCACGTCCTAGATTCATGCTATACAACTTTCCCCCTTCATTTCCTCTATGAACCACGTCCTAGATTCATGCTATATACAACTTTTCCCACTACTTTCCCCACTCCTTTCCTCTTTGAACCACATCCTAGATTCATGGTATACATGCAGCTAGAGCAATGCATGTGGAGTAAGTAAATTATACCTTAAGGTTCTTGGGGCGTGGTTCGGTGGGCGACGGGACGGCGGCGAAGAAGAAGGGGTCGGAGGCCCTCCCGCGCCGCCGCTGGGTGGAAAGTGAACAGCTGCGCCGGTAGTCCCTCGCCGACGGCGACAGCGTTAAGCCTCCTTCCCTTCCCGGCGGACGGATCCTGCCGGCTCTTTGAGCAGCAGTGAGGGGAGAGAGAGGCCAACGAAGTCTTGTTTATATCTGGAGAGGGCAAGAGAGTGTGAAGAGAGCAACTACAAGCGCTGAGGCTCCAGCGGGAGAGGGCGAGAGAGTGTGAAGAGAGCAACTACAAGCGCTGAGGCTCCAGTGTATATATATATACTGGAGAGAGAGTGTGAATCGTGCAAACCCTAGAAAACATTTTGACCAGTCAAAGAATCCTCCTGGCACAAATTATGCTCAAGTGTAGTTATCAAACCCGAGACCTCAAGTTTGATGAGCGAACAGGCTAACCAGCTACACAACCCTCCCGTTATGTTCAACGAGAGGGAAATAACCTTTTATACATTCCTGCATTCGTGTGACAAGCATGCCGTGTTTTTTTGTGTGTGTTGAAGTCATTGGGATTTCAATCATAATCGTGTCATGTGGCTTTGGTGGTAAGACTATCCACAGTGGTGAAGAAATAATGCAACCTTAGTCACCTTACCTCTCTCCACATAGTACGTTGGGTCCCACCAGTCAGAGGGTGAAACAAACAAATTAATAAGAAAAATTAAAAGCGCCAGCGGTGTATCTTACCTCACACATCTCGCTACTGCTCGGGAACATTGTCCAATTGATCCCTCTGTTCGCTCACGTACTATTTTAAGTGTTATCCTTATTATAACATGCACACAAATTTTGGGCACTTGTATTCGACTTAAGTCAGTGTGCCACCGTATGTCGTATACTTACTACTCCCTCCGTCTAGGTGTAATAAGTCACGTTAGAAGGTGCAACGGGACCAAGGTGCGTGCGTGTGCGTGTGTGTGTGTGTGTGTGTGTGTTTAACAGCATGTGTGTGTTAGAGAGAGCGACAGATCGACCTACTCCTACAGAGAGATGTTGTGTAGTGTAGTACGATTTTAGCCGCGAGAGTCGGTGCATCCTCTCGTTTCCGGGCGTGTCCGGTAGGGACATGTGGACCGCTGCCACGCCCGCTCCTGACCAGCCTGGCCCACCCAAAGCCCCTCCATCGCCCGCGCGCGCTTCCCGCCCGAAACGGTCAGCGCCGCTCCAAAGAATCGGTGCCGCATTCATGCCCGGGCAGAGCAGACGCGACCTCTCACTGGCGCAAGAGTGATGGTTGCTTCGTTCGTCCAACTTACTGCTGGGTTTATGTGATTGGACGGCTCATTGGTCTTTATTACTGAGGTGGTAGGACTGCTGGATGTCCCACGCTTTCGGCGAAAGGAGGTACTACTAGTAGATTACAATTTTCTCCATTCTTACTGCGGAGGCGTGCAAGAGCAGTGAAAACACACAGGCTCGGTGATTACATGGCCCACCTCACACTATCACCGTGCGACACCTAAGTCTTTACATAGTACTCCCTCCGTTCCTAAATATTACTAGATGAGTTCCCGCGCGTTGCCGCGGAACAGCGGCATATCTCTCTGCGCAAAATTATCGATTTCATAGAACTAAAAAAAACTCTATAACCTCATGACAAATGTGGTAGACAAACTAAATAAACTCCCATCATCATTTAGATCATCCCACGTAAAGAAAAAAGATCAGCCAACTCCTACTGCATAATGGGATTATATTTTTCTTTTTGACATGTTAATGGGACTTAAAAGCTCACTTACATGCATGCTACCGGTGCATGCTTGCATGCAGACATGTTGATGTGATTTAAAACCCACTCACATGCATGTGCCACGGTATTTCTGCATGCTTGCATGTGGCTTAGTGCGGAGCCTCTCAACGTCTAGATCAGACAGCTATTATGGACTGATTTACTTCATCTAACGGCTACACAAATTTTGATGATGTGGCTCAAGGAGAGGATAGAGAATTCCTAGTAGTGGGGGCTAGCTATTACTAGTAGATAATTCTTTGTAGAGATTCCACTACATACAGAACAAAATGAATGAATCTACACTTAAAATGCATCTATATACATCCGCATGTGGTTCATGGTGAAATCTCTACAAAGACTTATATTTAGGAACGGAGGAAGTACTAGTATAGTACGTACTGTAATTTATCAGCGAGATAAATTTGTACAATTTTATGAAGCTTCCAGCTTCTGTTACATGTATCTTGCATCCAAGGTTGCCCGTTGCAACATTTCATCAAATACAAAGGAGACTAACATGCATGCTATTGCATCTCAATGATTGACAGATCATAGCAAATATGTACTCCCTCCGTTCCAAAATAAGTGTCTCAACTTTGTGCAAACTTTAGTACAAAGTTGTACTACTACTAAAGTTGACACTTATTTTGGAACAGAGGCAGCTAAAGAAAAAAACGATCCATGCAGTCCCTAGCCCTTGAACCGTGAACCCTGACCAGGCTTCAATTTGCTGGCAACATTTGAGCTTCCTAATAAATGAAGTTTGCAACCTTTTGACCATCGAATCATTTTGTGCAGTTTCACCAAAATCGAGATGAGCATCCCTGTGGCAAAGAAATTGAAGAAGCGTGATTGGAATAAGATTACTGGGACTAGTTGATGAGACATAAACTCATCACAAATACAGTACGTAGAAGCCAGTAGAGGTATGTGCGGGGCAAAGAACTAGAGAAATATCCACAGGGAGTGATGTGGGCAGCTGGAGCAGTGGTGCAAGCTGGCTGTAAAGGGAGTTGTACCTGAGGGACGTAGCTCAACCTTGAGCAGGGCGGCGGGAGGCGGCAACTGCCCACGTCGCGGCAGTGAGCAAGGGACGAAGGCAACCTCACCGGCTTTGTGAGAGAGAACGGCGGGGACCCTTGATCGGGACGTGCCGACAGTGGGTTCTCGCCGTCGGCGACGGCCACCGCATCTACACTATGGTGCTGTTTGGTTTCTAGCCACACCTTGCCACACTTTGCCACACCTAACCTTAGGCAACTTTGACCAAGTTAGATAGGTGTTTGGTTCTAGCCACACCTAAGGAAGAATTTTTTTATGAGCAATGAACCCCACATGTCATAGAGACAAAAAGTGTGGCAAGATTCCCTTAGGCAAGCCAAAGTGTGGCTAACAATTTGAGCAACTCAACTAAGGCAAGTGTGGCAAGTGTGGCTAAAATCATGTGGCAACATATGGCAAAGATACTCACAATCCAAACAGCCCCTAAGCATCCACCCCTTCCCCAAGCAGACGTGATCCGCCGGGTTGTTAAAGATGTGGCCACAGTCGTTTCGTGCGAGAGAGTGTGAAGAGGGAAACCCCAGCAAGCAACCGTGTAGGCTGGCCCGTCCTGACTATGTATATAGTGGAGCGGTTTCCTTTTCTCTCCATATGAACCTATCATATTGCGTACGTGCCACTGAAGAAAAAAAACTTTATTTATAAATGACGCGGCACCTACTACTCGTTCTCCTATAACCTTGCGCTTGGCATCTCCAAAATATTAACCTTGCGATTGGCTCTTCGCCTCTTCGGGAAGTCGAGCAATAATGGTAGTGTAGTATATATCGTTCTGGCTATATGAGAACGAATGAATTGCTGCACGTCCACCACGTGGGCGAGGGTCGAGGGGTGAGGGAGAGTGCTACATACGGAGCAAAATGAGTGAATCTACACTCTAAAATACGTCTATATACATCAGTGTTTGGAGTATGTACTAGTAGTTCATATTGAAATCTACTAAAGGACATATATATTCTAAACAATATGATATAATCTCTATAACCAAGGTAGTAGGGACAAGGAGTAAATGGAGGGAGTAGTAAAATTTTCTCCTCATCCTGTGAGCCACCGCGCGCATGGGCGAGGGAGCGGGCGTAAGGTGGAGCAAGCTTCACCTCATCCTGTGAGCCACAACACCCGTGGGCGGGGGAGACGGCGTACTAAGCAAGCTTCTCCTCGTTCTGCGAGTTGACGGGACACATCAAAAGTACTCCAGTGTATAGAGCCTCGCCTCTAAGGTATGCCCCACATGGTTTGCCTCTTTTTTTAACATAACACGTCATGTCGCAATTTGTTTCTTCACCCGTGGTAGACGATCCTCCCTCCACCAAGTGGACAACCAGTACACGTGCCAAATTACCACGTGGGCTGCCTTTTTCGTACAGAAATGAGCTCCACCGTGTACCCGCGTGGGTGTGGTTGGGAAAGAGACGGGAGTACATGCGCCGTGCATGCACCTCTTCTCTTCGTGCACGTCCCCCACCTACGTGGGTGTGTGTGAGAGATACAAACCGCGTTCGTGAGTGTTTTTTGTTTTGGGGTGGGGGTGGGGTGGGGGGTTGATTTCGTGAATTATTTGTGGGAATATGTGTCGATGACATCCCAAACAAATTTTTGCATGCAATGTGTGTGAAATGGAGGCCTATCCATATCATACATAGGGGGTCGGGCAGTCCACGAGAAGAGAGGGAGGGGTCATAGCTATCGATAGAGTCGAAGAGAGGATCAAGTGGGTGGGTGCGAGATCGATGAAGACAGCCATCGAAATTGTGTGTGTGTGCAAGTCAAAGATATAGGGCGACTGGCCTACCGGAACGTTAGAGGGCACATGTCAAGTTTGTGTGTGGCAGGGAGACATGACTAGAGCGCTCGATGTATCGGTGTGTGTGGGGGGGAGGGGGTGGGGGAGGGGTAGGCAGAGGCCTAACTATAGAGGTAGAATGACTCGTATATGTGTTAAGAAGGAGAGACCCAGCTATGTCTTGAGGGAGATCGGTCGACATCCATACATAACTGAAGGACGGGAAATATGACGGGATAGAGAGAGAGAGGAGAGAGAGAGAGGGTGGGAGAGGGGTAGAGTGCTGGATGGGTGATGGAGTTGCTTCTCGAAGATGGTGGGAGAGGCCTACTCGACAAACTAAGGGTGGAACTGCAATGTTATCAATAAGAGTGGGGATGTGTTTCTGTGTGTGCCTGTGCATGATAGATCTGTCGGGACGCATCCATGGATGATGAAGGGGAACCATGTGTTTGGTAAGCAAACCTAACTAGATCGGTAGATCAATTGTTGTTTGTCGGAGGAAGGGAGAGACACAACTAATGAGGTAGATCGATTGACGTGTGGGTAAAAATGAGTTATAAGGACCTAGCTAGCTATATGTATAGCGAGAGATCGGTCGGTGTACGTCCATTTGTTAGAGTAAAATAAGGCCCAGCGAGACGGATAGACAGAGAGAATGGAGCTAGGAGGTCGTGCGAGAGGCCCAACTACTAGCTAGATAGGGGAGGACTGTGCGGTTGTGAGATCAATGAAAAGAGGGGCGAGAGTTTACACGTGTGTCTGGCCATATGAGAGACACGAGGCAAGGACACATAAATGAGGAGATTGAAGGTGTGTGTGTATGCTGTAGGCAGGCATCGCTGGAGAGGTTTATCGATCGGTGTGTGTCGGAAAGGAGTTGTGGAGACTCTGGGAGAACGACCTAAAGAAAAAATGAATGTGCACGGTGGATAGAATGCCGAGGGAGGGGGAGGGTGAGGAGGGCGTGTGCATGCACGAGAGAAAGTTAGTGGTAGCTACAAAGGTTAGAGGATTGTGTGGGTGTAAGAGACTAACAAAGATCATAATTTGATATGAAAGCAGATTCATATATTTGAATAGGAGATCATAGTGTTTTAAACATTACATGCATGAATATAGCGGTGATACACGTGTTGTGCACATGTTATACCATAATGTGATAATGCATGGCATTTGCAACTCACAACTAATTGCCGAACAATCTAAACCATACTATACATCAAACAATCTCAGATTTTATTTGAATTTGTGATAATGTGTGGCGTTTGCAGCTTACAACTAAATATCAAACAATCTAAAAATTACTATATATTGAACATTCTCACATTTTATTTGAATTTGTGGTAATGTGTGGTGTTTGCAACTCACATCTAAATACTTGTAGGCGTAGGGGGCGGGGCACCATACATAATGTGATAAACACATTATACATATGAGACATGGTTTAGATTATGAAGATCTAGCTAGAGCTAGAAATGTAATGTGATTTGAAATCAAAATAAAGTGGATTCAAAAAATCTAGTTCAAGTTCATATAGTACACATAGTTCATATGTAACTCGAGACTAATCATGTGGTGTGCTGTGAAGATAATACACAAACGATGGTTTAACTTGACAATAATGATGATTGTAGATCTTATTAAAACAGAGAAACGAATTCAAATGCTTTGACTTCACAACAATCATTACTGTAGATCTTATTCAAATAGAGAAACGAATTCAAATTTACTTCATACTGAAGCAGTAGTATATATGTTTGGAATGCACTAAAATGTTCATTTGAGTAGTAGGTTGCATGCATTATACACGTAGCGAAATATTTTAATTGAACATAACATGAATTCAAAGTTTTGAATGACATTTGTAGTGCGCATTGATTTGGTACAGTACACGTTAGGCTTGTCCGGAAATTTCAACCCGTGCCTTGTTAGCCCGAAATATTTAAGATATATCTTTGTCTCGTTCTGCTCCGACAACTCCCTCCATCTCAACCCGCGCCTTGCTATTCCGAACTTACAACGCGCGCGAACTCCAACCTCCTGTGAAATCCCGACACGTGAAATGCCCGTGCTACCCCTGGACCGAAAGAACCGCCTCAAATCGGTGGGGATACTTTTGTAACTTACCCCACATTTCGGACAAGCGCGTCTCTAAGCCATGGTTCCCCACTGCCATCCCATCCGCCCACCCATTCGTACACCGAGGCCGCGAAAACCCACGACGAAACCCCACACCTTGCTCCGTCCGCCACCCAGCCGGAGCCTCTTCCCCGACGGCGTCGTCCACAGCAACACCTCGACGTCCCTCATCCACCGTACCGGATGAGGATCCGTCATCGATCTCATCGTCCGCCGGTTCAGCCACCCCGTCCTCCACCTCCAAGGAGCTGCCAAGACGTTCCCCTCGTCTTTCGCACCACCTCCATTCCCACCCCACCGTCTTCGCCTGCACCACCGGAAGAGCATCATCATCACTGTTTCCTCGGATGAAGCTGCGCCCTAATCGGCGCCACCAAAGAGGTTGTACACTAATCGCCGCATTTTCTTCTTGATTCGATCTCACGGTGCTGCCAGCGCTCTGTCCCGAGCTGACACGGCGCGGCTCCATCCATGGCGGCATCGCCGGCCACTTCCTCCACGGCGTCGCTCCCTCGGCGGCGACGTCCACATCAATAGGACCTGCTGCTGCTTTAGCTCTCGCTCGCACTGCTGCTCTGCTCTTGCTCTCGGTCCCCTGCCTGGTCTGCTCTTGCTAATGCTCTTGCTCGCGCTGCTGCTCTCTCTCTTGCTCTTGCTCTTCCTTGCGATGCTGCTCCGATTTAGCTACACTTCAGTCGACTGAATCGACTTTTGGGTCAGTTGATTTTCAGGGGGTGGGGGGGGGGGCTCGCCGGGGTGAAGGAAGAACCAGCCGCAGCGGGGAGGGGGGCTCGCCGGAGAGGTACCCCACTATCTATCTTAGGGTTCAGGATGGGGGCGGTGGTCGTCAGCGGTGGTGGGGCGTTGGCAGGGCGGTGGCGTGGGGATCGCCGGAGAAAAAGCTCGGCACGGGGGGGCCTAGAGGGATGGCTGGGGCGGCGGCGGACCGGCGGTGGGGATTGTTTTCGGGGTAGGCGGGGCGGCGCACCGCCGGCCGCGGGCGGCGGTGGGCTGCTGTTTGACCGGTGGTGGCTGGCTGCTCAAGGGGGTGGAGGTTAAAGATGAACCGCATGCCCTTGATTTCGTATCGAACGGCTGCAAAATCGACTGGCCAGAGATGAAAAAGTCAGTCAACTGACGTGTAGCCTCACCTTGCTAGTGCGTTCAGTTTCGACAGCAAAATTCAGTTTCGACAGCAAAATTCAGTTTCGACAGTGAAGTTTAGTTTCGACAGTTAAGTTCAGTTTCGACAGTTAAGTTCAGTTTCGACAGTTAAGTTTCGAGATGAGCGGCTGATGTATTTTACATCTAGCACTTTGTGGTTATGTATTTTACGTCATGTATTGGAGATGCTATTAGAATTCCACTCAGGTTAACGTTGTTCGTTGTCTCCCTTGTCCTGCTTCAGCCTCGGCGTCGTACAACTCACCGGAGCTGCTCCAACGACGAAACCCTCCATCACAGTGGAGCAGTACCTCGGGCTCCATCTCCAGACGCCTAAGATCTTCTTCCCCTCCTCCGACAGCAAAGTCAGCCGGAGCATCCTCACCGGCCAACCCAATCACGCTGAGATCGACATGGCTTCGCCAAAGAGGTTGTACACTTGTTGCATCTCTTTTTTACTCTACATGTTATATATATTGTCCACTGAGCACACGGATTTGTTCCTTTAGTGTCTCCTTGAAATAAAAAACATAGGAATTTTAATTTTCACTTGTCCTCCTTTTCAAATTCCTATTCATGAAGCACAAGACTAAGAGATAGTAGCATAATAGCATTATAACCGTACATTTTCTTGTGGTTTGACTTAATCTCACCATGCTTCTTTGCATCCTGTGATCTTCCAATTGTTGTGAATCAAACACCCAGATTGGCAGAAATCCTGTGTTTTTAAATTCTCTGTTTTGCACGTGCATTCCTATCCTATTCCTGTCTATTTCCTATCCCTGCATTGTTGGAATCCTCCAATTCAAATGAGCCCTTACAGAATTACTTCTCTTACAGATAGTTGTCAAAGAAAACCTTGTGTGGTTTGTCTCGCTCCTGCTGCGCCGTCGTCCACCCCAGCTCAGCTGCTCCAACGACTGAAGGGTCCAGCACAGCAGGGATCCGGCCTCCAGACTGTCTTTCGCCGCCTCAGATCTTCTTCCCCGCCGCTGGCAGCCATGAAAACTGCATTACCATCATCAACCGGGCAGATGACCTCGAGGACTACACGGGTCCGCAAGAGAGGTCGCACTCTTTCGTGTCTGCTTACGTTATGCATCGCTTAATATTACATGCTACTTTATCGTCCTGTTCACCGATTAGACTCTGAGTCAGCTCGAAACTAATGGTCAAACTTGAATTTTTAAATGGTTGTGGGGTACATATCGGGGCCGCTATCAATAGTATCTATCTACTATCTGGTTAATCTCCGGTGTCTACTATGAGTTTCATGTTGGGTGGGAAACAAACAGTAAAGAAGCCATTATCTATATTTTTTAACTGAAGCCATTATATGCCTACTATTATTGGTTTGGGGTCTATCCACAGGTTGCTACCATCACTCTGGATTTCTGCATGCACTCCTTACATAATCTCCCTATGTTTTATTCCTATGCATGACAGTTATTGTAAACAATGGAACTGGACATGTAGAGCAAAAGAGACGAGCCTTGCGTGGCAATAAAATTTCATGCAAACGTCGCTCCATGGTAGGCGCAAAGGCAGAACCCCTCCATGCATTTCGGATTGTAATCTAGAGGAAGATATCTGTTCTGAGGGGGATTCAGAAGGAGAAGACAAGTCCTATTTACCCCCTGAGGTCTTCGCTCTAACTTGGCATGCTGATGTTGGTTATAGCATGCATATGGTGTCTTGCATTGCTTACTTTATACATCAAATATGTCATCTGCTTAGTTTAGCTAGGCATCATATATGTGAATTTTGCAATGCCATCCTGCTTAGCCAGTCATCTTATATGTAAATTATATCAGGCCATCCTTTTTTTTGTTACATATTACATTTGTCAACAATGTTAGTACATTCAATTGCTCTTCATGTGCGTCAGCCATTTGACACGGTGATGGCAAATTCTGGAGTGAAAACAAGGTCTTCAGAGCAGACTATGCTATCTGACGAAGCGCATATCTCGTTGGTTACGGATAGCTCCTCAGAGGAGGATTCAGAGACAGATGACCAATCCTATTCCCCCCCCGAGGTGTATGCTCTAACTTGGCAGGGTTATGTTGCTCATATCGTGCGTATGGTGTCTCGCATTGCTATGTCATTTGATTAGTTTAGACATGCTTTGTGTGAATGCCACCTGTTCAGTGTCTAATTACCATATATGTGAATTATGCATTGCCATCTTGTTGCAAGACATTATATATGTGAATTATACAATGCTATCTTGTTGCAAAGGCATTATATATGTGAATTATGCAATGCCATGCTGTTTAGCCAATCATCATGTATGTGAATTATATCATGCTGTCATTTTTTGTATTACGTGTTCCATTTGTCGACAACGTTTGTATATTCAACTACTCTTCCTGTGCATCAGCCATTTGAAGCGGTGATGGAAGTATCTGGAGTGAAAACAAGGTATTCAGAGCAGACAATGCTACCTGCTGAAGCAGACATCTTGCTGGTTACAGAGAGCTCCTTAGAGGAGGATTCAGAGACTGATGACCAGTCCTATTTACCCCCTGAGTTCTATGCTCAAACTTGGCAGGGTTATATTACCCATGTCATGCATGTTGTCTTGCATTGCTTAGTTTTTACATCATATGTGGATTGCCATCTGCTTACTTGCTTACTATATAAATCATATATTTGAATTATATCATTCCATCATGTTTACATAGTACATACACATCATCTATCTGAATTATGGCATGGCAACCCATTTAATAAAGACATCATATAGTTATATCATCTCATCCTGTTTAGTGTTTACAGTCGTCATATTTTGAATTATGGCATTCTATCCGTGAATGTATGTGAATTATGGCATGCCAACCTATTTAATAAACACATTATATAGTTATGTCATGTCATCCTCTTTACATAGTCTCATATTTTGAACTATGTCTTTCCATCTTTTTTAGTTAGCCATCATAATGTGAAATTGTGTCATGCCATCCTATTTAGTTAGCCATCATATATGTGAAATTGTGTCATGCTATCCTGTTTGGTTAGACAACATAAATATGAATTATTTCATGCCCTCTTTTAACCCCCACTATCCATTGCACCTGTCTATCATACAATGTCTATACTTTCAATTACTTTTCTTGTTTATCAGCCATTTGAATTGGAGAGCGTGATGGCAGTATCTAAGGGAGTAACAACACGGTCTTCAGAAAAGATAGTGCTACCAGTTAATGCAGATAGAACCACGGTTGTACTTGCCCAAGTACCAGATCCACCACACATAACCCAGACTCTCGCAGATTGTACCCCTACCCAGTTGGACAGAGAACCAGCTACACCCCTTCTAACCCCAACCCCGGCAGATAGTAACCCAGTTCCAGTTGACATAGCACCGTCTCCACCACAAAGCACCCAAACACGAGCAGTTAGTAAGGGAATTGCAGTGCCCAAAGCACGAGGACCACCACTCCGAATCCCAACTCAACGCTTAAAGGAGAAGAAGATTTGTTCTCAGGTCAGGTTCTGTAGCTATGGTTCATACTCCTTTGCTCTTGTATTACTGTATTTACTCATACCAACTATTTTCAAATTTGAAGGATGGAATTGAAACTCCAATGGCGCAACAGGTATGTTTTAAACCTGTTTCTTTAACTGGTTTGCTGTTGTAACCTGCTCTATGTTGATTTCAGTTTCAATTGAATAAACAGTTATGTTCTCATGTCATGCACATTACAAGTGTTGTTATTGCTCTATAGTTACCCACACTTATATTATGTCTATTCTGCTTTGTCTTGAACAAATATTATTTGAACTGTGTCTCTATCTTGATTTGGCTACAAAAACTAGAATGATATAGACCATAAAGTGACCATGGTACATAGATATATGTTTGTTTCATGCTGTTATCCTGTCCACTTTACTACTGAACTCATTTACCAAAATGAGTTTCATATACAACATGGTAAACATGTGATGTGTCTGCTTGTTTCTCTTTTAGAATGCAGACAAAATATTGGAGAATAGTACCACGTTATCCAATAGTAAAGGAAGTAATGCAGATAAGGTTCAAGATAGTGAGACATCCCTGTTGGTTTCCAAGAAAGCTGATAAAAACTATCTTGACGACAGTGAGGGAACCCAAAAGTCCTGTCTTGATGTAGTGTTCGAGTTACTGGCCACTACTGCTGGCACAAGCTCTTCGAACTCGCTGCCTGAATCAGTTTGTCTTCTTGAGTCTCAACTTCAAGTTGAAAGACATCGATCAGATGTGCTGCGACAGGAAGCTGAAGGACTGAGGAAGTCCCTGCAGAATTCAGATGCATATTTTCTGGTGCAACAGCAAGCGCTGGAGGATTTAAGCGCCAAACAAGAGAAAGTTAATAAGCTTGCTAAGCATCTTGCCAGCATTATGGGTACCCAGGATATTGTTTCTTGAGATCCTCTGAAGTGGTTTCAGTTCTGGATTTGTTTTGCTGCGGCGTTTATTTGCGCTGGTCGCCAAGTTTGACAACCAGTGTATATGATATGCTGCTTTGTTCCCTATATTTGCACTGGTGGCGAACTTTGATGCCCAGTGGATGT
Organism: Aegilops tauschii subsp. strangulata; assembly: GCF_002575655.3. NCBI lineage: Eukaryota > Viridiplantae > Streptophyta > Magnoliopsida > Poales > Poaceae > Aegilops > Aegilops tauschii. Next base: position 551,366,841 of record NC_053041.3, on the reverse strand, counting down.
AATATGTGTAATAGCCGTGACAGCCTAGCGTTAGTTGCTTGCTTATTTATTTCCTTGTTGTCTTGTTTATTTGTTTGCTTGTAGTCATTGCAGTTCTTTTTCCGTGGTTATCTAGTGGCTGCAATAACCTATTTCTTAAAACTAGGCCACAATAACCATGGGCTAATATTTCCTGTAGTGACACTGGGCCTCCTACTGGCCGTAGAAACAGTGGGCCTTCTACGGGCCATAGAAACAATGGGCCTTCTACGGGCCGTAGAAACAATGGGCCTTCTACGGGCCGTAGAAACAATGGGCCTTCTGCGGGCCGTATCATCAATGGGCCTTATACGGGCCGTATGATCGATTGGCCAAACATGGGCCAAACAGACCGCATTATGGCCGTAAACGGGCTAGAGTTGGAATCGTTCATTCATGGGCCGACCATAACGGGCCATCGATAATAGGCCGTATTTGATGACGCTATGAAAACGGCCCAATGTATTAACGGACCACAAACGGGCCGACTGTAACCACGTGCTGAATTTGGCCCACAAGTAGAAAATGACAGTAACGGGCCGTAGGTAAACGAATGCTGGAAATGAGCCCAAGAATAAATGGGCTCTGAGAAGGCCGAAAGATAACAAGGGCTGGAAACGGCCCAACGGAATAACGGGCCGTTAATGGGTATAAAGTGATACACTGTTCATTGCGGGCCAGTTTCACCACGGGCCGTTAATGGGTGTAAAGTGATACACTGTTCATTACGGGCCAGTTTCACCATGGGCCGGTAATAGGCCAAGAGTTACATAGGGCCTCATAGGGGCCGAAAGACGTCATGGGCCATACATGGGCCAGAAGTGAAAATGGGCTGGAATCATATTGGATGGCCCAGATGACGCTACATGGCCTAATTCGGATAGGGCGTAACGGGCCTTGGGTTAGCGGGCCGTAAATGGGCTATATGCGAATAGGCTGTTAACAGGCTTTCCATGGGCCGGCCCGCCACCTTTTGACCAAGTCAAACGGGCCGGCCTTTTCACAGGAATGGGCCTCTGTTGGGCCGTGCCACGTGTCGACGTATCATAGGCGCCTTCTGTCTAATGAGTGGATGACATCTGTCCCAACAATGAGCCGACACGTGTTTCCTCCAGCCAATGATGATTTTACACGTGGAAAATCCCCATTGGTCAGGGCTGTTAACGGGTTATCGGATCCAAAACCCGACCCGATAGCTTAACGGCGTTCCGTTACGATGGATGCCACGTGTCGGTCACCCTTGACGAAAGCACTTCTGTGACGCGCGATTTATCGTCATGGAAGTGCACACTTACGTGATGATAATTTTGGTAATGTCATGGAACACTTCTACGACGACACAGGTATGACTATCTTGATTCTGTCATAAAATCGTCATGGATGTACATGCATGACAAAAAACGCGACCTACTGTGACAAACACGTATCATCACGGAAGTGTATTTTTTTTGTAGTGCATGTCGTCCTGCAACCTCGCCCAGCCGAAGATCTGATCCATCTGGCTATGGACGATCGCATGCATGCGCCTGTAAGAGTCGTCGCCTGCCCGCGAGACATTTTCCTAGGCCACTGCGGTGTGGCGGGACATCGCTGCTGCATTCGCGGTGCGGCAGGACATCTCTGCTACATACGCGGTGTGGCCGGAGCAGTCAGCTGCGTTGATGGCGCAGCGGGACCTCCGTGCTGCTTTGGCGGCGCGGCAGGACCTCTGTGCTGCTACTTCCGCACGGTGGGACATGTCGGCTGCTTTCGAGGCGAGGCGGGACATCTCTCGTGCTTCCGCTTCCATGCTCGCCTCTCCCTGGTGGTAATCTCTCGACCCAGAACTCACGCTGGCCATGGCAGACGCAAGGGAAGGATGCTGAATGACTTGTTTGTTTTTGTGGATGAGGAGTTGAGGAGGAATGTGCAGTCATCTTGGCGTAGTAGTGTTTATAACCGAGTACTAATACACTCCTAAGTGGGAAACCAAATAATCCCAAAACACTTAGGCGGGGTGCATTAACTTCTACCTCGTTTCTTGTTTCTTGACATATCAACCAATAATAGATGTGGGTGTGCATGCTTTTAATGACTTGAGACTACCAAACACGACATGCAGTGGTTAGTTCATTGCATGCAATGCTATTAATTAGCAAATAAGCATTAAGTTCTCTCGTTTTCCCCTCCTGCTTGGTCACGGTACCGATGGAGGGAGTAGGTTGTGATCGGTGTGAACAGGTTTGCAATTAAATATAGCATGGTAGTAGTAGTAATTTGAAATGTGACGAGACACGCTCAAAATTTATTGACGGTTTAGTTTCGAAGTGCGGCACTATTCCCGGATGGTGTAACGTGGGCATGTGTTCTCGGCCGTGGTGTAGCATATGCCATGGTACTAGTTCTTTTTCTACTGTTGTGTACGTGCAATAACTAGCACCGTCAGATACATATCTTACGCTTATTGGGGCGTTCGACAGGAATAGCCTCGTGGCGAGCTATATACTAGTCTTTTTTTCAGATGCATTACACCTATCTCTCGGAACTTCTCGCATGCACCATCTCTAGCTCCCTAGGTCGATGCCACCCACATACACTTGTACTCTGAGTTTAGTACATTATACAGAAAGAGAAGAGGTGCACGCACACACTCATCCTCTCTCACACACGCATCTGTAGCTACGAATTGTAGTGTTCTCAACCATCCGATTGGCTCTATCATAGGTTCCACGTTGCTCCTTGGCCTTGAGATAGTACTAGATGTCTTCATTTATTACTTTGTAGAATTATTTTGCATTGGAAAGCGCTATGTGATGGTAGCATATTATGTTACTCTATTTGCCTCTCTCCTCATTAATTACTTGCCACCTCATCATTTTTGCTTATGTGGCATCTATGTTACTACCTATGTTACTCCCACTATGACCAGCCTTATGCGCAGAGAAACTAGGATCGGAGGGAGTACTACTAGTAGTAGTACTACTTTGATGTGTTGCGTCAACTCGCACAAGTATGCAACACTTCCTCAACAAACAAGCATATAAGCTGTTCTACTTACTTCTTATAAGTTGTTATACTTCTTACCCAAAGGATCTTTATATCCAACAGACACAAAATATCTGTTCGACTGTTGGAAATTACTTTAACTGCTGATCTGATGTCGAAGTAATTGCTGCATCGCCACCAAAGCCCACCATCTCTTAAGCTGAAGTAGACTGAGTTAGCCCCTATATTAGCATATTACTAAGATAAACAGAAGGCACTTTAGAATCATTTAGGATGTGAGCTTGCCAATCTGAATGTGGCGGGACACCAGCTTAGCCCCGACCAGCAGCTTGGCTGGAACTGTGAAGAAGGTGAGCTCGTGCACGGCGACGTCGCCGGGATCCTTGCTGGTTGTCACCTCCACTTCCACCTTGACGGCGTCGGTCCTGCCTTTGGGCTCCCCCGGCGGGCCGTTCGCCCACAGCTTGGCCATGTAGTGCGGTAGTGGGGACGACTCCGCTCTGATGCAGACAATCGATACGGCGATAGTGTGACACCCAAAATTTTATTTGGATTTTTCAAAAGATTTTATTTGACTTGAGGGAGATGATTTAAAATTTTCTTCCAAAGAAACCTCCCTTTCAATATATTTTTTTTATGGCAAGAGTTTTTTTTATTTTGGATTCACCCAAGACTTGCTTTTGGTCTTGGAGGTCCTTGCCTTTTTATTTTGACTCAAGACAAAATACTTTTCACTTGAGAAAAATGCCTTTTGAAAATCTCTTTGAAATTGCACTATGGCTTTTGGAATGATCCTTTACCACTTTCAACAATTCCCTCTTGCCATGGCCTTAGTGCAAATCCACTCTCCTAAACCTTCCCACATCTTTGGATCATGTTTTGCATCAAATCCAGCAAGTTGTACCTCTCCATATAATTATTTTCCATTTAAATCTTATGAAATAAATTTCTGTCTTCTATTCTAGCGCTTGGAGATTTACAAGGGAGCTACCCTTTCTGTTTTGATTTTTGCCCCCAAACCAACTCCCCTTCCTAGTCCTTTGAACCCTCAACCAAGATCCATGGAGATCCACTGGTCTTCAGTTCAAATTTTTCAAACTACACTTGCTGCAAGTTTGGACCAGATTTGTCAAATTTGGTGAAATTCATTCAAATCCTTCTCCAAAAATTCCAAGTAAAATCAGGCAGCCTCTGGGTGCATTCAGTGGTCACCTCACCAAGTCCCAGCCCCAGGAAAATTTTTCTCGTTGCCAAATCATTCTGTCGAACACCTGCAGTGCATTGTCAAAATCAGGTTCAGTAAAGTTCAGAGAACAGTTTCAGTACACTGTCGTTTTCTTCAGAACTTGTTGTCGATCTCGACAGTGCCTCGATGTCGCCTTGCTCCCCGTCCCCTCCCCCTTGTTCCTGCGCCGCACGATCCCCTGGCACCTTGCGGACGTCGGCGACGAGCAGGAGGAGGTGCCCCACCCCGTGACCGACGCCAGCGGCGGCTTTGCGGCCGCCAGAGAGAGGCGCGGCGCAGACGGCGCCACCCAGCGCCGCCCAAGCCACCGGAGCTCGCCGCGTGGCCTTCCACTCCCAGAACACGCTGCCACTCTCGTCGTGAACCGCTGGGCGCGGAGAGCGCTCTCTGCCGCCGACGTGCCCGTGCGGCCACCCCACCGTGGACCGACGCCATTACGCCAAGACCAACTCAGTTTAGCAGTGGAACGGCACCAGTAAACCTCACTAATGTTGCCTGGCCACTCAAACCACCTGCTCAACCACTACCTCGCCGTAATCGCTCGCCGGAGATTCTCCGTTCACGGCCACCCCCTCGATCCGCCTATAAATAGAGGCCCCGAGCTTCAACTGGAACCCACACCACCTCTGCACTCCACCTAGAGCACGCCTAGCCACTGGAAGAGCCCCGAGGAGGTCTCCTTCCTCGAGTCCGGCCGCCGCGACCCACCACGGGATCCAGCTCGATTCGCCCCCATGCGTGCACCTCCGCCTCCCATTTCTTGCCAGTAGCCCTCTAGTGCATCCCTCCTTCTGACCCGCGCTTCAATTCGAAGTTTGCAGCTCAACACCGGAGTTCCCCAACATCACCCGAACCGCCGTCCGCCGGAGAAAGTGTCGCTGTCAACGTGGTGCTCTCCGACGGTCGAGTCCACCACCCACCGATGCGGAAGGACACGCTGAAGCTCTTGGTACCCTCCGATCCCCCTAACTCGCCGTGGTTCGACGCCGCGTCCACCGCAGTCTTCGGGCGCCGGCGAGCTTTTTGAACCTGACATGTGGACCCCCATGTCAGCCTCTGTTCTATCCTCCCTCGAACCGTTTTCTGTTGGCGCCTTCGGGCAAAATACGTTTTCCCTTTTGAGCTGGCGCATTCTGTCCGAAGCGTTTTCTGTTTTCTCAGTTTAAACCCTGCAACGTTTCTGTTTCATTATAGATGAGTCCCTGGACAGAAACCTTTATAACATTTTAATAAAAAGGGATTTTTGAGTGATTCTTTTTCTCACAGTCTTAAAATTTTGTCTAGTTTTTTATGGGATTTATTTGGAAAAATTTTGGAGAAATTTTTATGCACGCATTGGTTTTCACGTTAGTGCCCGTTTTCGTTATGCCGTAGGTTCCGGAAGAGGTGACGGAGCCGCGAACTTTGCCGAGCGTGACTCCGACTTCTCCGAACCAGGCAAGCATGTTTGAACATTTGATATGACAGGTGTTTTGCATGTTTGCGTGAAAGTTTGTGCGTGGCATATGAGTGTCGGTGAGTACCTCGTTGCTTGTAAGGTAACTACCCGCATGTCCAAAGTTGCGATGACCTTTTGTGAGAGATGGCCTAATCATGTGGTGACATGAAGGGCAGCAGGGTGGTACTGTTGTAGCATACCAGCCTTGCGTCATCCGACAATTCCGACGTTAACGTGGACGGAGTCACGTTATCGTTCTTTTCCCTTCCGTGCAACCACGTGTTTCTTTGCCAAGATGCGGTTTAGTAAGTTGGTAACCTCTTTCCGTGTACACACCAAACAGAGGGGCCGGGATGATGGTTCCTTGGCCCAGGATTAAAGCCAGTCATCCGGTCGGGGGCATGGGTGTTTCCGGTTGGGACCGAGAGGGGGGGCACCCCCTTAGAGCGCGCGTATAGAAGTTTGATCCCATGCTACGCGAGGTTGTAGCCTCCCCGTCTCAAGGTTTTTCTTGAAATTTGCCGAGGGTGATCCCTGGCTTCGGGATACTGAATGGGTGTGTACTGGTTAGAAGTGTTTCTTCCAAAACACCGTAAACGGAACTAGTCCCCGTGACTACTGAAATCCGTTGGCTGTGGTTAAGTACAAAGTCTGCAGAGTCAATTCCTTCCAAGTCATCGTATCCATGATCAAGTAGGGTGATCAGTATATCCATATCTATCCTCGTGGAAATTTACCCCCCGGTGAACAAGCTCAAGTGGTAACCCAGTTTAATTGTTATTCCTGCGGATGGACTAACCTCATTTTTGTTTCGTACTTGTAATAATTTATGTTCTCGAGCTACTGAATTATTGAGCTACAATATAAGCCCTTTATGTGATGTCGCTCAGACGTCCGACTGTGGCATGTTTGTCTTTTATTTCTGTTATAAGCCCTTTATGTGATGTCGCTCAGACGTCCGACTGTGGCATGTTTGTCTTTTATTTCTGTTACAAGCCCTTTATGTGGTGTCGCCCCGACGCCCGACTGCGGCATTATTATTCTTGCAGTTTCCTCTCGAGGAGTCATTCAGACCCTCGTTTGGCACCAGTATTACTATTCTGCAGTTTCCTCCCGAGGAGTCATTCAGACCCTCGTTTGGCACCCAGTATTTATTAACTCTATGTCTGAACGCACTGGTTAACTTGTTCATATGCTTCATGTTTTCATTTGTTATATCTTATGTCCGAACTGTCTTGCGAGTACTTTCATAGTACTCACCTGGCTTGTTGATTTGGCCAGATGTTGACGAAGGCGATATCTTGGATGAAGAGTTTGATAGCGCGTCCGACGCCTAGAGGAGCCCCAGTCAGTCCTGCGCGATCCCGGATATTGGTCACTTGTATTATATACGCTTCCGCCACCCGCAATAAGTCTCCTCGAGCCTCACTCCGACGCTCGAAGAGCTGTAGTCTTCAGGAGTCATATCACTCACTTCGCGGTGATATTTCCACCACCGTTATTATCGTGAGTTAGTAGTTATGCCACCCTATCCGCCGTCTTGTTTTATCGGCGTGCATGTAATAAATTGTTGGGCAGTCTCCGCTCAACCTTGTATTATATTCAGTACTCCTGGTATTTTTCTTCTGTGACCAAGATATTGTCTACCAGTGAGAAGGAATTCTTCCTTACTGGTCCGTAAAAGGGATTGGTCTCTCAATAATTATTTTATTGAAAAATCGGTCGTGACAAGCTTGGTATCAGAGCAGGCTGACTGTAGGAAGCCACTAGGTGCGATCGCTAATCGGTTATTAGCGTCTTTTGTGCTTTTTCAGCACTTTGCAATTGTAGCTATTTTCTGTTGGTCATCATAAATTTATGACATGACTACTCAGAATTTTTGCCTACTTTTGTAGATGGCTGGCAGCAGCTGTGAGAATCGAGTGTTCACAAACGTGCCCGAGGGGTTTGTCAAGCTCCTAGTCTCCATCACCAAGCTCGCGATCGGGCCAGCGGCTCGCCCGGAGTTCACGCTCTATCAGCACAAGCTCAGTGACGACGTGTCTATGCACCAAGCTGTGGTGCAATTCAAGGGAGGACGTTCTGCAGCTCGCCACTTCCGTTTTGTGGGAAGGTCCATGCCTACGGAGAGGCATGCCATGCAGATGGCTGCCCGTGAGGCGATAGCTCGTCTTTGGGACATCCTTCCTACGACGAAGACTCGTCGCTACCGCTACCTCCCATGCCATGTGCCATACAGCAGTCACTATGCATTCGCCTGTCATCGTGGAGAGCAAGATGGAGCCATCGAGATGGTTGTTGAGTACCTCAAGGCTCTGGAGGAGTCTTTCGACAACCTCGTAGACGATCTTGTGGCTGCTCGCATGGACTTAGTCCGGGGCAGTCCTGCCAGCAGGAAGGAGCTTCTCCACACGGCACCGCCTCTGACTTTCGTCTCGTCTTCAGCCTCTTATGCACCAGCCGTTTTGGCCACTGCACGCCGTCTGCCCACCACTGAGGAGTTCGACCGAGTCATCGCTCCTACTCCAGTCAGAGTTGCACCGCCTGCCGCACCCGCTCTACCACCGGTCGCTCCTGCGCCATCACCGCAGCACAGCGTTACGCGCCAGGAGCCAGCTAGAGAGGAGGTGGAGGTTGATTCTCCTGGACCGCTGAGTCTTGCCATCGGCAAGGGGAAGGAAATCTTCACCATCTCCGACTGAGAGCGCCGAGTAGCCGCGCGTTATGTCTGCTTGTATGATGTGTTTTCTCTGTACGCTAGTTTGTATTGGTGTGCTTGCTGCTTTCCGGAGGAGTTCGCTAGTCTAAATAACATGTCAGGAATGTGTACGCACATCCTGAGTGCTGTATCGTGTGTTTGCTTTTCGCGTGTAAGATATAAGCTAAGCGGTTCTTCTTCGTGCAAAATCGTTTATGTTTTCTTAAAAACTTTGAGGTCTTTTAAATTGTTGCCTTTGCAAGATTTTCCTTGTGCTACACAGTTCTTCTCACGGGTTTTGCAACATAATACCCCAGACTGGAAAGATGTCTCGCCCGTGGACTCGCTCCATGCCCAATCAGCCAGAAGAGGTTTATGGGACACAGACTAGCAACAATTTCACTCAGGGTCATTCCAGTCAACAGGACAGCGAAGCAGCCCTGTCTCAAGTATGCCGCCTCTTCGAGTAAAGCCAGCAACAGCACCAAGAGATGATGAATCACGTCATCAATATGGGAAACCACCGTGAACCCTATCAACCACATTCCAAGTTATCTGAGTTGTAGAAGACTCGCCCTTCAACTTTTGCTCACACCGATAGGCCACTGGAAGCCGATGATTGGCTTCGTGACATTGAAAGGAAACTGATTATTGCTCAGTGTTCAGATCATGAGAAGGTGCTTTATGCACCACACTACCTTACTGGAGCAGCTGCAGCATGGTGGGAAAACTTCCTACACATGCATCCCAGTGAACACAACATCACCTGGGAAGAGTTCAAGGAAAGCTTCCGTGGGGCACACATCCCCAGGAGCATCATAAAAAACAAGAAGAGGGAGTTTGATGACCTGAAGCAGAGAGGCATGTCAGTGACAGAATACAATGGTCAGTTTACCCAGCTATCCCGTTATGCATACGACGAGCATATGACAGAAAACAAGAAGATGGAAAAATTCCTGGACGGCCTGGCACCAGCACTAAAATGCCAACTGGTTGTACACACTTTCCCGGATTTTAAAACTCTGGTTGACAAGGCCATTACCTTGGAGAATGAGCGCCGTAGTCTGGAAGATCTCCGTAAGCGAAAGAGGGACAAGACGACTCTTGCTCGCAACAACCGAAGCAAGACTGGTGTTCCAAGGACAGAAGCAAGGAGATCCACGACTGCTGATCCAAGGCCCGTCAGACAGTTTCATGCCAGAGACAAGGAGTACACATACCATCCAGGGGTCACCTGCTATGCTTGTGGTGAAGAAGGGCACTATGCTAAACAGTGCCCAAAACCAAGGAACTCGGCCCCCAAGCCAAACAATGGTGGAAACAATCCAGCCCCCAAGCGCAACAATTTCAATCCCAACAACAACCACAAGAAGGGTCACCTGAACCATGTGACCAGGGAAGAAGCGCAGAATGCCCCAGACATCGTGCTCGGTACGTTCCCTGTCAACACAGGACCTGCCACAGTTTTGTTTGATTCTGGAGCTTCCCATTCGTTCGTTTCGAAGAGTTTTGTTTTACAACATGGTTTTCCGATACTTCCCTTGGAAAAATCTATGATCATCAAGTCCCCCGGAAATAAGCAAATCGCTCAAGGTTACTGCCAAGGAGTGGTCATTGAGTTCGAAGGACTACAATTCCAAGCAAATCTCATCGTGTTGGAGAGTAAAGGACTGGATGTCATTTTAGGAATGGACTGGTTGACCACCAACAAAGGATTCATTGATTGTTTCAACCGGACCGTGATTCTCACCCACCATCATGGCAAGACAATAAAGGTTACAGCTCAAGAAAGACCACGGTCACGGCAACCAAAACTGAACAAAGTGGACATTTCTGAACTGAGAAAAGTTCCAGTGGTATGCGAGTTTCCTGATGTGGTCCCTGAAGAACTGCCAGGCATGCCACCAGACCGAGAGATAGAATTCAGCATCGAACTAGCACCTGGCACCGCTCCCATCTATAAGAAGCCTTATAGAATGGCACCCTCAGAATTGGTGGAGTTGAAGAAGCAGATAAAGGAATTTTTGGACAAAGGATTTATTCGAGCCAGCTCCTCACCTTGGGGTTCGCCAGTGTTGTTCGCCAAGAAAAAGGATGGGACACTGAGACTGTGTATAGACTATCGAGCCCTCAATATGGTCACCATCAAAAACAAATATCCGATGCCACGGATAAATGATTTGTTTGACCAGCTCGCACAAGCCAAGGTATTCTCAAAAATTGATTTGAGATTGGGATATCATCAACTGAAAGTACGGACAGAAGATATACCTAAGACAGCATTCACTTCCATATACGGATTATATGAGTTCACAGTGATGCCTTTTGGTCTAACAAACGCCCCCGCATATTTCGTCCACCTCATGAACAAAGTGTTCATGAAATTCATGGACAAATTTGTTGTGGTATTCATTGACGATATTCTGGTTTACTCAAGGACATCAGAAGAGCATGCTGAGCACCTCAAAATTGTTTTGGGCGAATTAAGAAAACATCAGTTGTACGCCAAATTTAGCAAGTGCGAATTTTGGCTAAGACAAGTTGGTTTCTTAGGCCATTTATTGAACCAAGAAGGCGTGGCCATAGACCCAGAAAAAGTCAAAGCCATACTTGACTGGAAGCCACCCGCCAACGTTACAGATGTGCGGAATTTCCTAGGGATGGCCGGATATTACAGAAGATTTATTGAAGGATTCTCCACTGTGGCAAAACCTATAACACAGTTGCTCAAGAAGGACAAGAAATTTGTATGGACGGAAGCATGCGAGCAGAGCTTCCAAGAACTCAAGAAGAAGCTGACAACCGCATCGGTCTTAACTGTACCAGACATACACAAGAGTTTTGAAGTGTATTGTGACGCATCCCGAAAAGGTCTCGGGTGTGTGCTGATGCAGGATGGCAAAGTTGTCGCGTATGCCTCCAGGCAGCTGCGAAAACATGACGAAAATTACCCAACACATGACTTGGAGCTAGCAGCAGTTATACATGCACTCAAGGAGTGGAGGCACTTTCTGTTGGGAAATCGCTGTGAAATATATACCGACCATAAGAGCCTCAAATATATTTTCACACAGCCAGAGCTAAATTTACGCCAACGACGCTGGTTGGAATTGGTCAAGGACTATGATGTCGGTATTCACTACCATCCAGGGAAAGCAAATGTAGTGGCCGATGCCCTTAGTCGAAACCCCAGCCCGGATAATGACGGTCCGCAAAACTTGAGGCCTAAGTTTCAGCAAGAGTTCGCTAGGCTCAACATGATGTTAGTCTCTGAGGGCACCGTATCAAAACTGGAGATGCAACCCACCCTAGTGGAACAAATTAAGAAGGCTCAACAGGGACATCCCAGCATCGAAGGTATAAAGAAGAAAATGGACCTTGGTAAGACTTCAGAGTTCGTCATAGACGGTGAAGGAACATTATGGTACGGAGATAGCCTTTGCGTACCTAACGTTGAGGAACTCAAGCAACAAATCTTAACCGAAAGCCACACCGCTCCATACTCGATCCATCCTGGAGGAACCAAAATGTACAAGGACATTCAGGAAAGATTTTGGTGGCACGGTATGAAAAGAGATATATCCACATTCATTGCTTGTGGTGATTCATGTCAGCGCATCAAGGCCGAGCATCAAAAGCCAGCAGGGCTACTCCAGCCAAACAGGATACCGGAGTGGAAATGGGATGAAATAGGAATGGACTTCATTGTCGGATTACCCCGATCACAATGCGGAAATGACGCCATATGGGTCGTCACAGACCGACTAACCAAGGTTGCTCATTTCATTCCCGTGAAGACTACCTACTCCACACAAAGACTGGCCAAACTTTATCTCTCCCGTATAGTTTGCTTGCATGGAGTCCCAAAGACTATAATATCCGACCGAGGCACACAATTTGTCTCCAAATTTTGGGATCACGTACAACAAGCTCTGGGCACGCAACTAGCTTTCAGTACAGCGTACCACCCTCAGACTGATGGACAAACGGAATGTGTAAACCAAATCCTAGAAGATATGCTAAGAGCCTGTGTGCTCACCTATGGATCCAGTTGGGAAGAGAGTTTGCCGTATGCCGAATTTGCTTACAACAACAGTTACCAAGCCAGCTTGCAAATGGCACCCTTTGAAGCATTGTACGGACGAAGGTGTCGTACCCCACTGAATTGGTCAGAAACAGGTGACAGCCGTATCTTCGGCCCAGACATGCTTAAAGAGGTCGAGGAGAAAGTTAAGAAGATCAGGGACAGACTGAAGACAGCGCAGAGCCGACAAAAGAGCTACTATGATCAGAAGCATCGTGAGGTCAGCTTTGAACCCGGTGATTCCGTATACCTCCGAGTATCTCCTATGAGGGGTCTGCAACGGTTCAAAATTAAAGGGAAGCTAGCCCCGAGATTTATTGGACCATTTTGTATAAAGGCACGAAGAGGCACGGTAGCCTACCAATTAGACTTACCCAAGGAGTTGTCAGACGTCCATGACGTGTTCCACGTCTCTCAACTGAGAAAATGTGTAAGTAACCCAGAGAAGCAGGTACCCCATGAAAGCATTGATGTGAAACCAGACCTCACCTACAGAGAGAGGCAGTAAAGATTTTGGAAGAATCTGAAAGGAGGACCCGTCAGAAAACGACAAAAAATTTCAGGGTTCAGTGGAGCAACCACACTGAGGATGAAGCTACATGGGAAAGGGAAGATTTCCTCCAGGCAGAGTATCCATATCTATTTGAGGATCAGCAGAAATCTCGAGGACGAGATTTTTCCTAAGGGGGTAGGTGTTGTGACACCCAAAATTTTATTTGGATTTTTCAAAAGATTTTATTTGACTTGAGGGAGGTGATTTAAATTTTTCTTCCAAAGAAACCTCCCTTTCAGTATATTTTTTTTATGGCAAGAGTTTTTTTATTTTGGATTCACCCAAGACTTGATTTTGGTCTTGGAGGTCCTTGCCTTTTTATTTTGACTCAAGACAAAATACTTTCCACTTGAGAAAAATGCCTTTTGAAAATCTCTTTGAAATTGCACTATGGCTTTTGGAATGATCCTTTACCACTTTCAACAATTCCCTCTTGCCATGGCCTTAGTGCAAATCCACTCTCCTAAACCTTCCCTCATCTTTCGATCATGTTTTGCATCAAATCCAGCAAGTTGTACCTCTCCATATAATTATTTTCTATTTAAATCTTATCAGATAAATTTCTACCTTCTATTCTAGCCCTTGGAGATTTACAAAGGAGCTAGCCTTTTTGTTTTGATTTTTGCCCCCAAACCAACTCCCCTTCCTAGTCCTTTGAACCCTCAACCAAGATCCATGGAGATCCACTGGTCTTCAGTTCAAATTTTTCAAACTACACTTGCTGCAAGTTTGGACCAGATTTGTCAAATTTGGTGAAATTCATTCAAATCCTTCTCCAAAAATTCCAAGTAAAATCAGGCAGCCTCTGGGTGCATTGAGTGGTCACCTCACCAAGTCCCAGCCCCAGGAAAATTTTTCTCGTTGCCAAATCATTCTGTCGAACACCTGCAGTGCATTGTCAAAATCAGGTTCAGTAAAGTTCAGAGAACAGTTTCAGTACACTGTCGTTTTCTTCAGAACTTGTTGTCGATCTCGACAGTGCCTCGATGTCGCCTTGCTCCCCGTCCCCTCCCCCTTGTTCCTGCGCCGCACGATCCCCTGGCACCTTGCGGACGTCGGCGACGAGCAGGAGGAGGTGCGCCGCCCCGTGACTGACGCCAGCGGCGGCTTTGCGGCCGCCAGAGAGAGGCGCGGCGCAGACGGCGCCACCCAGCGCCGCCCAAGCCACCGGAGCTCGCCGCCTGGCCTTCCACTCCCCAGAACACGCTACCACTCTCGTCGTGAACCGCTGGGCGCGGAGCGCGCTCTCTGCCGCCGACGTGCCCGTGCGGCCACCCCACCGTGGACCGACGCCATTACGCCAAGACCAACTCAGTTTAGCAGTGGAACGGCACCAGTAAACCTCACTAATGCTGCCTGGCCACTCAAACCACCTGCTCAACCACTACCTCGCCGTAATGGCTCGCCGGAGATTCTCCGTTCACGGCCACCCCCTCGATCCGCTTATAAATAGAGGCCCCGAGGTTCAACTCGAACCCACACCACCTCTGCACTCCACCTAGAGCACGCCTAGCCACTGGAAGAGCCTTGAGGAGGTCTCCTTCCTCGACTCCGGCCGCCGCGACCCGCCACGGGATCCAGCTCGATTCGCCCCCGTGCGTGCACCTCCGCCTCCCATTTCTTGCCAGTAGCCCTCTAGTGCATCCCTCCTTCTGACCCGCGCTTCAATTCGAAGTTTGCAGCTCACCACCGGAGTTCCCCACCATCACCCGAACCGCCGTCCGCCGGAGAAAGTGTCGCCGTCGACGTGGTGCTCTCTGACGGTCGAGTCCACCACCCACCGACGCGGAAGGACACGCTGAAGCTCTTGGTACCCTCCGATCCCCCTAACTCGCCATGGTTCGACGCCGGCGTCCACCGCAGTCTTCGGGCGCCGGCGAGCTTTTTGAACCTGGCATGTGGACCCCCATGTCAGCCTCTGTTCTATTCTCCCTCGAACCATTTTCTGTTGGCGCCTGGTGATCGGCGAGCTTGTGGTAAGTGACGTAGAGCCCACAGCCTTCATGCGGGCACTCCACCTTCACCGAGGGGAGGACGGCGACCACCACCGAGTTCGGCACGTCGAAGCCACCGCCGCGCTCGCACTTCTGGCACTGCCGCTCATTCCCGGGGCGCTCGACGCGGCAGTCCATGCAGGCCAGGTGCCCTCCCTTGCACTGCACAAATCAATCGAACAACACATCAATCAAGAAACCCGCACCTTGCTCGATCAGCCGAACGGAGGAGGTGTATTCAAACCTCATACACTGGAGGCTTCAAGGGGCGGAGGCACAAGGGGCAGTGGAGCAAGGTGAGGTCCATCGAGACCATAGAGAGCTCCATCATCGGGTCATGTTCCGTCTACATGATCTCGCCCTCCTCGTGGACAACCATCTCTCGCTTTATTAGGGCCGGGGCATTACAAAGCTTTACCGTCACATATTCATACTACTTAAAGGTGCATTACATCAACACATGCAAGTATCAAAAGGAGAGTCACGGCATGCATGCATGCGTTGTAATTAATGCATTGGTAAACACAAATTATTGAAATATATCGAGTGCAGTGCTTTGATGTGTCGTGCCAACTCGTAAGACCGAGAAGTTTGATTACTACAATGCCCTCTCGCCTTAACCACATCTGCCTATGGCTACATGACAGGTGGGCCACCCACTTGTTGGGCCCACCCGTCATAGACCAAAGGCAGGAGCAGTAAGTCAATGAAGCTGCGTCCCTCCCTCGCCCATGAGCGTGGTGGCCGGCAGGACTAGGAGAAGCTTTCGTTGGTCCACGCTCTCCCTCCCGCACGTGGTGGACATGCAGTAGTTCAATCGGTGTCAGATGGCCAGAAGCACACTGTAGTACTCCATAATTGTTCGACTTCCCGAAGAGGCGAAGAGCCAAGCGCAGCCCGGACGCTCGTGTGGCAGTTTCATGTGTAGATTAGTATAGGATAGCGTGTACCGTGCCTGTAAGCTTAAAATCATTGGGGTCGGCTCCATGCTTTTTTTATTAAAATAATCTTCTGGCCCTACCTGTCATCCTGGTGATTCTAGTTTGCATGCTCATCTGGTCAAGACACGAATATATATTTTAATTTGTGGTGGGGTAAATGTTAGAGGTTGTAGCAAATGGAGTATTGTACACTGCGGGTCTTTCCGCCAAGTTTAGAGGCAACCCTGTGGGGCCGTTGCTATGATGTGTCGTGTCAACTCATACAACGAGGAGAAGCTTGATTTTACTACTACACGCCTTCTCCCTCGCCCATGCGCGCGGTGGCTCGCTGACAAGGACAGGCTTTTGCTTATACTACTACAACAAGCTATCCCTCCCGCTCGCGGTGGACGGACATGCAACAGTGGATTCGATACTGTAGAAGCAGTACTAGTAACATCATTGTTCATCTTCTCGAAGAGGCGAAGAGCCAAGCGCAACTTGAACGTGGTAGTTGCGAACCTTGGAGCACGCATATAGGCATGCTCTTGCATGAGACAAAATTGCTATGTGAGCCCACTACTACTTGCTAGTATAGCCCTGTAAACCAGAAAGGAGTATTTGCCTTTCTAGAGATTTCAACAAGTGACTAGACTACACCGAGACGGAGTACATATGGAGCAAAATGAGTGAATCTACACCGTAAATAAATACGTAGTTCTCTCGTTTTCCTCTCCGCCTTGGTCACGGTGCACAATATTGAGTATACTAGTACTATCATCTTGAAATTTACGAAGTCACCATAGGCACCTCATCGTCGATGAGAACGTCTCCTGACACGCGATAGATGCGAGCGGTAGTTGCCTACATAGGTGCTTGAATGCCAAGGAGGGAGAGAGCGGTTCCCGAGACATTGAATGGTCAATGATGCATCCACAAATTACATGCAGAGGGAATTAATTGGAGAAGCATAATAGAGCCAGCACGATGTGAATGCAACAGAGTTTGGATTCTCATATAAAGGTGCCCCACCACTCTAATCCATCTACTCCTAGTCTCTGCGCAACACTGATCACTCCAATCCAACACCAAGTGACCAGAAACCAGAATCACCTATGGAAGCGATGGACGCGAGCGGCAGTCGGCTGTGCCAAATCATCCAAGGCGCTGGCTTGCGGCCCCGCACCGCATAGCGTTTCTAGCGTTGTAGCCCTCGCCGACGCCATCTTCGCCTCTCGCATGGACGACATGATGGTCAACTCCACCCGCAAGTTCACCGCTGTCAAGAAGCGCGCGGACGACCTTGCCGTACTGCTCCAGCCCGCGCGCCCATTCTCCTCATGGCCTGCCACCCTCATCGGCCTCCATGGTGACGAACTCTTTCAAGCCCTGGTGGCCCTGCAGGTGCCGGAGGTCGCGACGAAGAATGTGCACCTCGAGGTCGTGCTCGTCACCTAGCGCCTCACCATCCAAGAAACCGTCGACCTGCACATCCACGTCTACGAGGAAATCGTCTATATAGGCCACTACAAGGCCAGCGAGGACAGAAAGATATCGGCCTTCTTCCAGCGGTTGGAATCTTTGGACGCCATTGTTCAGAAGCACGTTGACCTGGCCACGAAAGCCGCTGCTACTTAGCCGCCGTTCGGTGGGCCGGCGCCCTGAGTCGAGGAGGTGGACGTCGTCGATGGATGCATCTCTTCTTCTTGCCTCCTGTAACTAGCACTGCATTGCCTCGTGGCCTGAATGTTTTATTAGTATAGGAGTATATGGCATTTTTATTCCAGTCGTAATGTTTTCACTGTGAGGTGGGGCCGCAGTTGAGCAAACCGACCATCGGCAAATCCCTACCCCACCCACCCAGCGTCGGCTAAGTTTAGAATGAGAAGAGAGAAACGAGGGACAAGAGCTAGCTGTAGCACGAACGCTGTTGTCAGATGGGACTCGCGTTGATAGAATAGGAGTACTGAGCACTCGTACCACTTTTTTTAGGGAAAAAGCAGTCGTATGTCTAGTACTACCACTAGTTGGGTGCGTGCGACCTATACCTGTCATCACTTTGGGTCCCCTTTTCGAACCGCAGCTACGCTTCACCGTACATATTTTTTCACGCATTTATCCTCCTATATGTACTCCTAGGCTATTTCCACGTGCTCCCTTTCACCGACATGTGGGACATAGAGCATCTGGGTCGTAGTGCATGCACGACTCAGAGCATATGCCGGGGTACATTACATTTCAGACCTCATGAATTACATGCAAACCCCTCGCAGAAGAATAAACAAATAAATGAATTACTACATGAAACCGGATGATTTTCAAAGAAACCGGACCACGTTCATTAAGTTTTGGACATAACATGTTTATAAAAAACTATCGGACCTAAACTAGTCTAAGGGCCTCTTTGATTCGCAGGATACTAAAAACACAGAAATGGGGAAAGTATGATGGCGATGAATCCAGAAGAGGAGAACTCTAACTCAGTTAGAGGTTAGAGTTAGATTCTAACCCTGAACTAACTCTAAATCAAAGAGGTGTAAGGATGGCAGGGTTAGATTGACAATAAATGTTCTTTCTCAATCATTTGACTACTTTGGACCCTATTTCCTGCCGGATTTGGTGTGGATGGCTCTTGTGTGGCCTCCTCCAGCTCACAACTGACATAAATGAACCATCTTTACAAATCAAGCATGCAAAACGTGATAAATTTTACTTTGTCCATACAATTGAGATATCCCACTTAAACATACAAGTCCTCAATCAAGCTTCACAAAAAAATACACTCCATGAAACAAAGCATGAGCTAACTCATCACGGAAGTCATTCACGATAGGGAGGGAGCCCGGAGCCCCTCACGCACCGAGGGAGGAGCTCGTCATCGTCGCTCTGGAGGAAGGCTCTATAGAGCCCAAGCCCCGGGAACCCCTCCGATGCCGGTGCTTGCGAGTTGAGGTCGACACCGGCATGGGTAGCAGGGCCACTTGCCGACGACTGCGAACCGAATCTTTGGGCCTCTAGAAATAATGAAAGCCTGAACCTGAAATACCTAGAAAGGTGAACTGAATCTTTGGGCCTCTAGAAATAATGCAAGCCTGAAACTGAAATACCTAGAAAGCTGAACTGAATCTTTGGGCCTCTAGAAACAATGCAAGCCTGGAACTGAAATACCTAGAAAGGTGAACTAATTCTTTGGGCCTCTAGAAATAATGCAAGCCTGAAACTGAAATACCTAGAAAGGTGAACTAAATCTTTGGGCCTCCAGAAAGATTTATTACCTCCTCAAGCAGCATGAAACAATTCCATGCGTGCACCACAAATCTATACCAAGTTTAATCAGGATCTACTTTTCCAAATTAGAATTAGCGCTAGAGCGAGCAAGATCAATGATATGGCTGTGAGACAGAGAAGGAAGGAACAAACTCACCCCTCTCACGACCTCCCTGGTAGATGCACTGCCGCCGCGCAAGACAGAGGGAGAAAAACGACCGGTGAAGGGGGAGCGGGGCGAGCTTCGAAGGCCGGAGGGAGAGGGCGGCCGGAGGAGGGCAGCGGAGGCTGGAGGGAGAGGGCGGTCGGAGGAGGGCAGCGGAGGCCGGAGGGAGAGGGCCGCCGGAGGAGAGAGAGGGCGAGCAGCGAGCGGCGCTTGGGCGGGCGGGCCGATGGGGAATAGAGAGGAGTCGTGCGAGGGGGGGGCAGAGGAGCGATCTGGTGTGGGCAGGGGAGATTTTTTAGTTCTCTTTTAGTGGGCCCGAGGAGAAGTAACCCAATTAGAACCTCTCCACTGGGCTAGTTTTTTTAGCTGGGTTAGAGCGTACTAGCTCAAACTAACCCCTCCTGTTTGGATAATTTGAGGCTATTTCAACCCAAACTAGCTCTAACTCAGGGATCGAAACAAAGAAGTGTAGTACTGTACATGCTACAGTCTAGACCGTGGCACATTTTGTTTTTACGGCCATATCAGCACATTGTTTTCTACTGCTGATTCACTGGGCTGCCGTGGTTCGCACTCCTCCGACGTGAGTAGTAGTACTACTACTCCCTCCTTTCCTAAATATAAGTCTTTTTAGACATTTCAAATTGACTACAACATACGGATATACGTAGACATATTTTAGAGTGTAGATTCACCCATTTTGCTCCATATGTTGTCACTTGTTGGAATCTCTAGAAAGACTTATACCGCATGATTCTTTGCTCCTTCTTACTACTACGTACTACTTCACCGACATGCGGGAGAGCCAGCAACATCCGGGTCAACGTAATACGTGTCATACACCAGATTAGAGTGCGGAACGGAAGGGGGGCAACACCCCGGTCATACCGCCAGTAATTCATGACTATAGTGAGTAGTCATATCACAAGTCTTTCCAGCAGTAATGCGCTGTCTAGTTGCACAGCCCGACCTTTCTAGCAGTAAGTAAGTTGAATCCGCTACTCCCTCACCCTCCTCGCCTCTCTGTCAAACCACCTACGTGAAAATTGTCGTGCGTACTGCCCGGGAAAAGCCCCGCCCTCAAATTTTAACTACGCGAAAATAGTTCGAGCTTGTTCGTTCTATATAAATACTAGTACTGTATGTCTATTCACCCGCGGGGTTGTTCAATGAATGGAGGGCCGGGGAGCACAAGTGAACAATACTACTACTAGTAGTAGTAATTAGGAGTCGTACAGTTAGTCACCTTAAATAGAGAGTTTCTTTTCTTTAATGCCATGTACACAAATTGAAACGCTTGTTGTGGAGAGAAAAAGATAATCACTCCACTATATATGTACGCAGGGGCCTGAGCGCTTGCTTTACTAGGGTTGCTCTCTTCATTCTCTCATCCTCTCCTGATATAAACAAGACAGCGGTACCGGCATTTTTTCTCTGCTCACCGCTGGTCACAGATCCGGCCGGATCCCTTCGGCTGGTGTGTGTAGAGGATTAGGTGCATTGTTCACGCGGTCATCGCCGGTGAGGGAGGAAACCCACAGCTGCCGGAGGGGTCTGATCCTCTGCCCGTGCTGTTCTCTCCGACACAGCGCCGGCTCGGGAGGTCCTACGACCCTTCTTCCTCCCTGCCGTATTGTGCGCAGATCCGACCTGCCGCCGCCGATATCCCGACGACACTCAGGTATAACTTCTTCGAAAGCGGCCTTGCTCTACTGCCCCAGCTCCCCACATGTCTGCATGTGCATCTTTTTCTACTCCCATCAGCTCTTCCAAAGCCACCTAAATTTGTAGTAGTATTAGAGGTAAAGCTACTTCATGCATTCGAATCTAGGACTTGGTTCAAACAACGAAGAAAGGGGGGGAAGTTTTAGCATGAATCTAGGACTTGATTCAAAGAGGAAATAATATGGTGAAACTAGTAGAGACCGGATACCCAACCGGTCTCTTGGTTGAAAAGGGAAACAATGGGAAAACGCAGTACAAACTGGATAAGGAACAGATCTATTATTGGTTGAAAAAAGGATAGAAAGTGGTGGCTAGTGGACAAGTAAACAGAGTATGTCCAGGATTAGATTGTTTCCCTCGCATAGTAAAAGGTCTCTAGGATTAGAATTGCTGCCCTCACATAGTAAAAGGTCTCCGGATTAGATTTGCTGCCCTCACATAGTAAAAGGTCTCCAGGATTAGATTTGCTGCCCTCACATAGTAAAAGGCCTCCAGGATTAAATTTGCTGCCCTCACATAGTAAAAGGTCCATTTGCTGCCCTCACATAGTAAAAGGTCTCCAGGATTAGATTTGCTGCCCTCACATAGTAAAAGGTCTCCAGGATTAGATCTGCTGCCCTCACATAGTAAAAGGTCTCCAGGATTAGATTTGCTGCCCTCACATAGCATGAACAAACTCGACATCACCACTTTATGCCTCCTTGTAGGTACATTGTGCTGATGCGTCCACTGTCGCATGTCCTTATACCAACCTTTTTCTGTTGTTAATATAAGGGCGCATGTAAAATGAAGCGATCACACTATTACCTCAGGAACATGTCTAACCAGTGTTATTGTTAATCTAATGCCTCTAGTGATAAGATGCAATTAAACTGTGTTACAAATGGTACTCCTGCTGTTTTCCCCAGTATGATAAGTAAGTTGCTCCTTTACGCTGCTGAGTGTCCTGGTGTCCCCATGGTCCCATGCCCTTAAACCAACTCTTTAGCTGTTGTTGATTTACTGTATCTGGTAAACAAGCAATACCACAATTAAAGTAAACCCATATTTGACGAATGTCATTGTTGATCGTAATGCTTCCTATAAAATGAAGCATTGCTAACGATTTAAAATTTCTACTGTCCTTGCGTGATTGGCATCAACATAATTCAGATGCTTCTTTTCATTTCGTGTATGTTTCATATATTCTGATTGACCAGCAACTGTTTACTTTCTATCTTTTTGTGCATATAGGGATATCCCTTTCACCTTGTTGCTATTGTGACCTTTTGGTGAACTGCACAAAACACTTTGTTTTGGAATGAGTGTCTTGTGCAGTTCAACTAAAATGTCACATGGGAACCATCTCTCAATTTTGGCGGAACTGCACAAAATGGTTATTCGAGTTTCCAAAATCTTCGTCAAGTTCTGCTGGTAATCTCGTGCAACATTTTATTAGCCTTTGCAGGATGAGCCGTCACTGTCACCACAATGGCACTTTATTTTAGTGGAACTGCACAAAAGGATAAGTAAATTATAGTTGCACCTTACATGAGCCGGACTGCCAACCTTAATGTTCCTCAATTTTAGTGCAACTACTAAAGAAGAACCTGCCAGCTCATGAGAGCAAGTACTTCTTGCTAGTTGAATGATGCAATCTTTGCTTCATTTCAGGTGAACTACAGAAAAAGGCGCATGAATTGAATCATGGAACTCCAAGCAGGCCTCATCCGAGTGGAGTTGCAGGTTGAATTCAAGGAGTGCCACTATCATAGTAATCATGCTCTTCTTGTTTGTGTTGTGCAAATAGGAATACTCAACTACAGATGTTGTGACGGTCAAGAGCATTCGCCAAGTTCTTTGGTTGTATGACACGGCCAGCCAAGATGGATTTGATCGCGATATTCACTTTATCAAAAGGCTCTAATGGGTTGGTTCTGAATCTTGCAAGCTGGGAATCAATGAGATGTGTAGGCATATTTGTTGTACTTATTATATGAATCTTATTTGTTGGTTATGAATCTTGCAAGCTGGGAATAAATGAGATGTGTAGGCATCTTTGTTGTACACTACAGGAATCAGCTATTTTGCCGTCTGCCACGGCGGACGGCAAAGGCATGAACGGCGGACGGCAAAGGCCTTTGCCGTCAGCCGCGGACGGCAAAAGGCTCCGGCAAAGTAGGCTACGGTAAACAGGTCCTTTGCTGTCTACTTTTTATGGCGGACGGCAAAGAGTCCTTTGCCTACAGCGGCGGACGGCAAAGAGGAGGGACGGAAAAAATACTGGACGTCCGCCAGCTTAGTCCGTTAGGTGGCTAACGGCGGCCTCTTTGCCGTCCGCTAGTTGACGTCAGCAATGCGTCAGCGCCCGCTGTTTTTTGCCGTCTGCCACGGCGGAGAGCAAAGGCAATGTCTTTGCCATCAGCTTAGCTTTGCCGTCCGCCACGGTGGGCAAATTTGCCAAATGGCCCATCTCTCAGGAAGCACAGGTGGGCGCCACGTGCCCCCTTTGCCGTCTGCCACCGATGGCAAAGGTGTCTTTGCCGTCCGCGGCGGACGGCAAAGAGCCTGCACCGCCTATTTTTTATTCTGTTTTTCTTATATCCAACAATTATCACAGCAAATATATCACAGGACTCTTTCACAATAAATATCCAGCATTTATATATCCAACATAATAAATATCCAGCACATACATATACATCCATACATACATAGTAGGTTGCACATAGTTCCATCGATCCATACATATTACAATATGCAAAGTTAGCAAATAGAAACTTGAGTGCTACGGCTAAGTTAGCAAATAGAAACTTGAGCGCTACGGTTAAGAATTACTAAATGAAGGAACTTATGTAGAAGGCCTTAAGAATTACCTTCATGTACTACTCCTTACTCAGGAACTTATCGCGGCACGCCGGCTTGGTCTTCTTGATACCACGCAAGGCGTAGTAGTCTCGAACAGCCTGCACCCGAGCCTCGTGCCGTAAGTTCTGTAGTAGGCGCTTGTAGACGTTCTCGATAACATGTGCCGCGTCCTCCTCGTATCCCTCCTCACACCTGTAGAATGTCTGCAATCAAATGAGACAATATTGATTAGTACAATTAATAACTAGCTAGTTGAAGATTTTTAAATGTGTAAAGGAGAAATTACCCAGAACTTTCTGATCACCATGTCTGCCCTCGTGTCGCACAAGACACCGTCGATAATCTCATCCGGCGGGGCCGGGGCAGCCACGTAGTGCTCCCAGCTCAATCCAAGCTCTGGAAGCCGACCCTCACCAGGCAACGTGACAAACCCCGGGAAGTTTTGCCAGCAAAGAACTCCAAGGATGGAGTTGGGCCGGCGGACACTATGATGGTGGTCCCAACCCCTGCAGCATGACAAGGCCAACGCATTAGTTATTTGAAGAAACGTGAATGCAGAAGGTACAAAAATATTAAATGCACTTACGTACCTCTCCCCATCAGGGAAAATCAACCACCTCTGCTCGCGGGTCGCCGGCACGGACGGGAGCCGTGTAGCACCACGCTGGTAGACGGTGCCCCCCTCCTCCTCAATATCAGTCGGCTCCCCGCCATCATCAGCATGGCCACTCGGCTCCTCGGGCTGATCCGGCCAGGTACCCCATCCAGACGTGTGCTCCTCCGGGGTCTCGTGGGCCGAAGGCCAGTCGACCCGAGGCTCATGGGCCCAAGACCCGTGGACCGGAGGCTCGTGGACCGGAGTCCGTGTAGCCTCCTCCTCGGACGAGTCCACCCTAGCAGTCACGTGCTCGGGTGAAACAGCGGGGGGTGGCGGCGAGGAAGGCGCCGTAGCAGTCACCCTAGCTCCTCTCCCGCGACCACGTGCCCCACCTCCTCTCTTCCTACCTCGTCCCCTGCTGGGCACCGCGGTCGACGAAGAAGGGCCCGGCGGTGTCGCCATACTGTCCAGCAACACTCGGCAGAGAGGTGCGTCTGGAATGGAAGACCTCAGACCACGCGCCGATGAAGAAGGGGCCTTGGCGCGCTCCCGACCAGCGCCCACCATCTTTCAACACCTGCCATGACAAAACAGTAAACGAAATCAGTACAACATAAAAAAAAAGACCGACATGAATAATAATATGTGTATCACTTAAGTGTATCATCATCAAGTACAACATAAAAAAATTTAATACCTGACACTACTAATAATCTCGATCAGTATCATCAATAAATGCATAATCATCATCATCACTATAATCAATGACGGGCTCATAGGGTTCAGTGGCATCAACATGTGGAAGGCCACCTTGACGTAATCGGTCAAGCAATGATAGGTCATCCGCAGCAGTAACCTCTTCTTGTTCCGGCTCTTCTTGTTCCTCCTCTGGGGTGATGTCGGATTCACTATCGCTGTCTACTTCAATGTTTTGGGGTGAAGTATAGCGGTTCTTGAAACGCTTTTTGGAAAGACGTGTCTCTTGGAAGAATTCTCCTTCATATGTGTCTGGGTTAATGTGAGGTTCATAATCCTCTTCCTTTGGGGGAGATAGTCTAGCACGTGGCGGCACTTCATAAGCGATATCCCAACCTTTCAGATTTGGATTAGTT
The DNA here is from genome assembly GCF_002575655.3 of Aegilops tauschii subsp. strangulata. Taxonomy (NCBI): domain Eukaryota; kingdom Viridiplantae; phylum Streptophyta; class Magnoliopsida; order Poales; family Poaceae; genus Aegilops; species Aegilops tauschii. Next base: position 551,341,190 of record NC_053041.3, on the reverse strand, counting down.
TGGCAGGCCCACGGTAGATAGAATACTTGGGTCGCCTGTTGAGCCGTAATATAGACATCAGGAACATCTAAATGGGTGCTTTGGTTGATTTCAACTAGCCCTATATGTTCATGAGTCCTTCTAGTCTCCTTCGGCTGAAACCAATAACATTTGAAGACTATGACATTCGGTGGGTTTTCACCATAGAATAGAAGTTCATAAATTTCTTCAACTCTCCCATAATACTCGGTACCTCCTTCGCCGATAGCAGATACACAACAATTTGTAGACTTTCGGTCGGCCATAGATAGCTCTTTGCCATAGGTACGAAAGCGATACCCGTTGATGTCGTATTTGTCAAATGAACGGACCTTATAGTCAAAACCATTAGCGACTTGTCTCAATTCGGCGTCCATAGACTCTGAATTAGCCTACAAGTTTAATATGAAAGGATTGTTGCATTACGCACAAATTAGCGAATGAAATGAAATTGTCTAATAGAAATTACCGTTTGTTTGAACCAAGAGATGAAACCGGGATAGCGGCCTCCTTGCTTTGCGAGAAGCTCATACTCTTCGACAGAATCCTTTTGGATCACCGCTCCATACGAGAATAAGGCGACGTATCGACTATATGAAATATCCAGGAATAAGAGCAGTTCAAAGGAAATAGAAGTTGCGAAACTATGTACCGAGAACTTACTCGACGTACGGCCGCACTTCTATCAGGTTGTTGAAGATATACAATGAAATGGTCCGCCATTGTTCGTTATCCAAAGATACTGGATTTGAAACACTGGCTGCTGCGAGATTCCCTTTGAATAGGCTGAGGTTGGATCCACCCTTTTTAGGGTCGTCAGCATTGTACCGAGGCTTCGGATTATGCAAATGACGATTTTTGGCTTCGTAGTGTGCTGTCACGAAGTTTGCCGCCTCCTCAGTGATGAATGCCTCAGCCATCGATGCTTCAATTCTACGTTTATTTTTACATTTTTGTCGAAGTGTCTTCTGCATCCTCTCAGTTGGGTAGCACCAACGATTTTGCACGGGCCCCCCCAATCTTGCCTCGGTCGGGAGATGCAAAATCAAATGTTGCATTGGATTAAAGAAGCCCGGTGGAAAGATCTTCTCTAACTTGCAGATCAACTCCGGCGCCAACTCTTCCATTTCTTCTAGCACGCCAGGCGATAGTTCTTTCGCACAAAGAACACGGAAGAAATAGCTGAGTTTTGCCAGTACTAGCCATTCATCCTCAGGGATGAAGCCACGCAACATCACCGGCATTACCCGCTCAATCCATATGTGCCAATCATGACTCTTGAGACCAAATATCTTCAATTTATCAAGACTGGCTCCCCTCTGTAGATTCGCTGCATACCCATCGGGGAACATCAACTGCATTTTCACCCACAAGATAATTTCCCTCATAGCTGGCCTTCCAAGATTGAACCATGCCTTTGGCTTCGTCCAGTTCTGCTTTGCTTTCGGTTCTTTCATGTTTTGTAACGGCCTATCACATAGTGCCTCCAGACCGACTCTAGCCTTAGTATTATCCTTTGACTTCCCATCTATGCCGAACAATGTACCAAAAAGTGCCTCGGCGATATTCTTCTCAGTGTGCATCACGTCGATGTTGTGTGGGCAAAGGAGGTCTTTGAAGTAAGGCAGATCCCATAAGCATGTTTTGTGAGTCCAGGCGTGCTTAGAATTATACCCCTTGAAGTACCCTGGATGCTCTGGATCTGGCTCGAGAGCGTTTAACTGATCCAGGGTCTGTTGGCCTGTCAATGCAGGTGGTGCAGAGTTTTTGACAACTCTACCTCTGATGAAGTTCTTCTTGTCTTTCCTGAACTTATTGCGAGGATTCAGGAACTGTCTATGCATGTCGAAGCAAGAAAACTTGCGACCGGCCTGAAGCCAACGAAACTCAAGAGCTCCCTTGCATGTGGGGCACGGGAACCTTCCATGCACACACCAGCCAACGAATAGCGCATACGCCGGCAAGTCATGCGTCGAGTACATGTACCAGACACGCATTATGAAGTTCCGTTTGCTATAGGCATCGTATGTCTTGAACCCATTATCCCAGGCTTCTTGCAATTCGTCCTTAAGCGGCTGCATGTACACATTCATATGTTTCCCCGGATAGTTGGGCCCTGGAATTATCAACGTCAGGAAAATGTTCTTTCTTTGCATAATCTGTCCGGGGGGAGATTGAGTGGAAAGACAAATACGGGCCAACAACTGTATTGGGCTGCCGTCATACCAAACACACTGAACCCATCCGTGCTGATGCCGACTCGAGGATGCCTCGGATCTTCCACTTTGTCACCATGTAATTCATCAAACTTTTTCCACGCAACACCATCCGATGTGTGTACAATCATCAGATTCCCATCTGCATCTAGTTTGGTTCTTTTGCCCGTTTTGTGCCATGTCATCTGTCTGGCCGTCTCTTCGACCATGAAAAGACGTTGAAGTCTTGGTACGATTGGCATATACCAAAGAACACTAACGGGGATTTTAGTCCGTGTCTTCTCACCCATACCGTTGTCTACCACAACATAACTGGAAGACTTGCAAATGGGACAATAGTTCAAGTCCGCATTGTCAAGCCTAAACAAGACACATCCTTTCTCACAGGCATGTATCTTATCATAGGGCATCTTCAGTGCACGTAGGATTTTGTCCGACTGGTACAGGTTTGCAGGCATTACATGGCCTTTGGGTAGAAAGCGTCCAAATATTTTCATCATTGCATCATAGCATTCTCTGCCCAAGTTGAACTGAGCCTTCAGAGCCATTACTTGTGAGATGGCATCCAACTGACAAAGCTCAGTGTGCTCATGGAGCGGACGTTTTGAAGACTCCAACATTTCATTGAAGGCCTTTGCAGATTCCTCCATCTCCTCGTCCGAATCCCGAGCATCATCGAAGTCTTGCACCATGTTTTCCATCCTAGTACCATGCTCATCGGTGCGACGACGATCCACCTCAGCTCGGTCACGTTGGGCAGACTCACCATGAAATGTCCACACCGTATAATCGGGCGTAAAACCACACTTCTGCGGGTGTTTGCCCATTTCAGCCTCTGTCCTCTTTTCCCAATTGCCGCACCGTAAACAGGGGCACCAGGTTTTCCTCTGGCCATTTGCAAATGCGGGTGTTTTTGTGAACCATTCAGTGCTCCATTTGTTCTGACCAGTGTGACCGGTGTACATCCACGCACGATCACTCATCTTGACTTTCAGAGCTACTAGACACACAACAAATATATATATATATATATATAATTCACCATGTATATATTCATCAGTTGATCTACTTTGTCAATTTTATTACGTCCATGCACCCTACACTCTAATAGGTAATGATAGGTCCTAATCCCACCCGAGTATGTTTAGATTGGGTTCATTTTCCCATGCTATGCTCCGGATCCTACGCAAAATTTCGGCAGCACCTCCCCGCTGTTCTCCTGATACACGTCTCTGCCATAAACAGAGAGGATGTGTACCCGGAGAACAACAGGGGAGGCACTGACAAAATTTATGCGTCGGATCCGGAGCAAAGCATATGGGAAAACGAACCCAATCTAAACATACTCGGGCTGTCCATGGATAGCGTTGGACAATTCGAAAGAATCAAGGTTATAAATATGCAAATGCATGCATATTTATAACTATGACGCTTTCGAACGGGAGACACATATTGGTTACGCATACTGATGATTCAAGACACATATATAGCTAGCTATCAAGTTTCATCGGAATAGATCAAATAATTAATGGGGGAGGAGGACATGTCATTTGTGCTCACCCATGAACGAAGGGGCAGAGCTCGTCAAATGCACGGCGAGGTCGTCGAACACCAAACCTCGCAGCGATGAAACAACTTCACATTTAAAACTACCCGATCAACACAATTATATATGATGTTTTTCATAACAAAATCGAAAAATATATGACCTAACTAATAATTCACAAATATATGACCCCGTCGGCCTCTGGAAGGCCAAAGAACACCTTTTCGGGAGGTGTCGGGGGTCGGGGTGTCGTGTCGGTGTCGGGGTGCCATGTCGGGGTCGGGGTCGGGGTCTCGGGGTCGGGGTGTCGGGTCGGGGTGCCGGGTCGGGGTCGGGGTGCCGTGTCGGTGTCGGGGTCGGGGTGTCGGGTCAGGCTCGGGGTCGGGGTGTCGGGGTCGGGGTCGGGGTCTTGGGGTCGGGGGGTCGGGTCGGGGTGCCAGGTTGGGGTCGGGGTGCCGTGTCGGTGTCGGGGTCGGGGTGTCGGGTCAGGCTCGGGGTCGGGGTCTCGGGGTCGGGGTGTCGGGTCGGGGTGCCGGGTCGGGGTCGGGGTGCCGTGTCGGTGTCGGGGTCGGGGTGTCGGGTCAGGCTCGGGGTCGGGGTGTCGGGGTCGGGGTCAGGGTCGGGGTGTCGGGGTCGGGGTCTAGGGGTCGGGGTGTCGTGTCGGGGTGCCGGGTCGGGGTCGGGGTACCGTGTCGGGTCGGGGTTTTTTCCTTTTCTTCTTCTTCCTCTTCTTCCTTTTCTTCCTTTTCTTCCTTTTTTTCCTTCTTCTTCTTCTTCTTCTTCTTCTTCTTCTTCTTCTTCTTCTTCTTCTTCTTCTTCTTCTTCTTCTTCCTCCTCCTCCTTTCCTTTTTCCTCTTCTTCTTCTCCTCCTCTCCTCTTTTTTCTTCTTCTTCTTCCTCTTCTTCTTTTTTCTTCTCCTCCTCCTCTTCTTCTTCTTCCTTTCCTTTTTCCTCTTCTTCTTCTCCTCCTCTCCTCTTTTTTTCTTCTTCTTCTTCTTTCCTCAAACTAAACTAAACCTAAAACTAAACCTAAATCTAAAACTAAAACTAAAACTAAAACTAAATCTAAACTAAACATAAACCTAAATCTAAAAAAAAGAAAAAAAGGAAAAAACTAAATCTAAACCTAAAACTAAACTAAAACTAAACCTAAAACTAAAACTAAAACTAAATCTAAACTAAACATAAACCTAAAACTAAAAAAACAGAAGAAAAAAAAGGAAAAAAAGAGGAGGTAGAGCTCACCTGGGGCAGGGCCGGTGGAGGAGGTGGCCAGTGGAGGAGGGGGGCGGGGGGGCCTGGGGAGGCGGCGCCGGGCCCGGGGCGGTGGGGCGCGGGGGGGCCGGGGCACGGCGGCGCCGAGACAGTAGGGCGGCGGGGGCGACGGGGCAGTGGGCCGGTGGGGGAGGTGGCCGGTGGAGGAGGGGGCGGGGCGGCCTGGGGCGGCGGCGCCGGGCCTGGGGCGGTGGGGCGCGGGGGGGGGGGGGGGGCGGGGCGCGGCGGCGCCGAGACGGTAGGGTGGCGGGGGCGACGGGGCGGGGGGGCCGGTGGGGCGCCGGGTGGTGGGGCGACGGCGCCGGCCGGCAGTGGCGACGGGGCGGGGGGCCGGTGGGGCGGCGGGGTGGTGGGGCGACCGGGCAGCGGCGAGTGGTGGGGGCGGCGGCGCGCGTGTGAAGAGCAGGGAGAAACAGGGCGGGGTGGGGCACGGCCGTTAACGTTAGATATGTTAAGTCTTTGCCGTCCGCCCCCTTTGCCGTCCGCTTTTTTGCTCTGTGCCGTCTGCTAGCAGAGGGCAAAGAGGGGGGCCGTTAAGTTTTTTTTAAGCAGCTCGTCAGTGGGGCCCCCTCCCTCTTTGCCGTCAGCTAGCAGACGGCAAAGAATCTTTGCCGTCAGCTAGCGGACGGCAAAGAATTGGCTGATGGCAAAGACTTTCTTTGCCATCAGCCAGTTCTTTGCCATCAGCTTTTGGGTAGCTGATGGCAAAGAGCTTCTTTGCCGTCTGCTACCAGACGGCAAAGAGCTGGCAGATGGCAAAGTAGCTGATTCCAGTAGTGGTACTTATTATTTGGATCTTATTTGTTGGTTCTGAATTTTGCAAGCTGGGAAACACGGCATGATGATGCAGAGGACAACAACCATAAAAAATAGTTCAAACTTGGTAGTATTATCTGTGTGAAAGTGCGACAAATGTGTTGATCTATGCTAATCGTGTGCGTCCTGAGAATAATACTTCTAATTGTTGTGCATGTTGATCCTGTGGCACTGATAGAACGAGCCAATGCATTGCTTGTTTTAAGTATAAATTTCTATTAAAGCTAATTAAATTTAAGTAAAGTGACCACTAACTCTTGTTATTACAGTTCCAATACAGACCCGCTCGTGAACAAACGTGTGGCCGGAGTAGGTTTCTTAATGGAGGCGTTTGAATGCGACGAGGGTGCCTCTTCTGCCGGGCGTGCAGCGGGCGAGGGAGGGGTAGTAACTGTTGTCGCCTGTACAAACTCAGTTTACTGTTGAATCCAGTTCCCCAAGAGCTAAAAAACGAACTGCTGCCGCCGCCTACCCACTCGTTCACTTGAAGAGACTCCAATGGCGATCCGAGGGGTGAGCCTGCTGGATATGGACTTCAGCAAGGAGTTCCCCTTTGAGTTCGCCGTTCAGTCCTATGGCTGCTCCAAGTTGAATGTGATGTACACCAACGATCCGGACTCGGTGAAGCTCTGCCTCGCCGAGTTCAAGCAGTACCTACAGGATGAGAAAGTACAAGGTCGCAGGACTAGACCTTGTGCCCATCCATTCGTCTCCTGACAGGGACCAGCGGATCGCCATCGCCCAGGTATGTGTGCGGGACGAGGTTCTCGTCTACCACTGCTATAGGGCCATCAGAGGTTCTGGAGCATTCGCCCGTTTCATCGGCAGCGCCGACCGCACCTTCGCTACGGTGGAGAGAAGGAAGAACGCGACGATTCAACCATCTGGTGCAATAAGCTTGTCGACATCTAGAAGCAATACAAGATCATCGGCAACGGGCAGGAGAAGGACTCCGTGGTTGACCTCGCCGAGACAATCATCGACCCCTGATACACCAGCATGAAAGAAGACAACGATACCAAGGACCTGAACACGTGGGAGGTACCTCTGAATCTAGCCTACATAACCTATGCGGCCAAGGACGCATACGCATGCTACGACATGTACAGGCGGGTCTTGGACATGAGGGCATGTCTGCTTCCCGTAACCGACGAGTACACGGACAACCGCAGCGTCATGATCAACCGTGCCAAGAAGGTCTAGATGTTGTACTTTATCTGTTTACAAGCACCTTTATCATCTGAGTGTTTCATGCATTAGCCTATGTGTCGTAATTATCTGTTTTGTCCGAAATATTTCTTTTAAGAACCCGTTAACCTGTTTGCTTTTTTAGTGGCTATTTGCTTATGTATGTAACTAGTTCACTTGTCCGTTAAAAAAACTAGTTCACTCGGCTGCCGTGCTTTGAATATCCTTCCTCCCAACATATTCCCCTTCTCAGGTGGACCCAGCAGGTCTCGTACACGGACATATGGGACCAACCACCTATCCATTTGTATTTCTTTATTTTGTTCAATCTTTCCTCCTCTTCCTATACAACGGCTGGGCATCATAGCCTATGTCGTTGGCCAGGCCATCCCTCTACTCCCACACATTGTCCAGCGGCGGCAGCTCCACCGGCCCACCCTGCACCCGAACAAGTCAACCCTCGTACTCCCCTCCGCATGCGTCTTCCCCCACTCCAGTTCGTTCGGTCCGAGGTCTCAACGTCGTCCACCGCCTTGGTGCTCTCGCCGCGGCACAACCGTCTGTCGTTCCCAACCTGGTCAGCAAAACAAGAGGAATCGGGAGACAACTGCTCATCGAGAGGCTCACAGTCCCGGGCCCACCAGGTCCATGGCCTAGGTTTTGTTGTTTAACATGGGCAGCCCACGACATGTTTCAACATTTTTTTTGATCCAGCCGGTATCAAGCGGCCTCTGGGCCTCCCAACCTAGCTTGTCTATAACATCAGCAGCCTAAGTTATGTTTGTTTTTTCAAGACGACGCACAGCTCAGTTCTATTTTTCTATAAGAATGCAAAACTGAACCTATATTTATATCTTATTTTATTACATACACACACACACACACATATATATATATATATATATATATAATAGAAACAACATAAGGTTCCGTTAAACCTGTCGTTCGTCCAACCATTTTATAGAACTTCCCACTTCCTTTATTTTTCGTTTTCATTAATCCTATATCTGAATTTTCTCCCACTTTCTTTTTCGATGTAAACTGATTTTTCTCCCAGTACTTTTCCCTAGAACCAACTCAATTGTCCGACGTCTGGCCTAAAAAATAATAATACCCCACGTCCTATTAACTCATCAAATTAAAATGATATTTTCTTTCGTAAGTTGAAAGTTCTTACAAAATAATAATAATAATTGTTTATATATAACTTGGCAAGTTAACTCCTAGTGATTGCGTACATAAGCTTGCAAAGATTTTACTTACCAATGCAGTAATAGACGTGCAATCATGTGTTTATGTTTTTATAACATTTCTCCGTCCAGCCCAACGTGATAATTTCACCCAGCACAGCAAGTCCGCGGATTTCGAGAAAAATGCAAATGGGCTTTAAATTCTACCATATATATAAACGGGCTGCATAGATGCTACATCATTGTTTCACCCAGCACACCAAATGGACTAAAAAAACAAATGGACTGGCTGACATGTGGGCCAGTAGGTCGAAGCCTAAGAAGGCGTTGAATTTACATCCAACGGCCGGCAGTCTTCTTCAATCTCTCGTCTTCTTCCCCCAGCGCTGCCGGGACCGCCTGCTCCAGCCTCCGGCGTCCAGCGGTGTTGTTTTGCGTGCCTCAGCGAAACGCTACCCCGCCGGCGGATAGGCCATCCCTCCACTCTACACCTCTTGTTATTCTCTGCCGAGTGTAGGCCCACCCCGCTGAAGGAAATATGCCCTAGAGGCAATAATAAAGTTATTATTTATTTTCTTATTTCATGATAAATTTTTATTATTCATGCTAGAATTGTATTAACCGAAAAATTAGTACATGTGTGGATACATAGACAAAACAAAGTGTCCCTAGTATGCCTCTACTTGACTAGCTCGGTTATCAAAGATGGTTATGTTTCCTAACCATAGACATGTGTTGTCATTTGATGAACGGGATAACATCATTAGGAGAATGGTGTGATGGACAAGACCCATTCGTTAGCTTAGCATTATGATCGTTACAGTTTCATTGCTACTGCTTTCTTCATGACTTATACATGTTCCTCAGACTATGAGATTATGCAACTCCAGAATACCGGAGGAACACCTTGTTTGCTATCAAACGTCACAACGTAACTGGGGTGATTACAAAGATGCTCTATAGGTGTCTTCGATGGTGTTTGTTGAGTTGGCAAAGATCGAGATTAGGATTTGTCACTCCGTGTATCGGAGAGGTATCTCTGGGCCCTCTCGGTAATGCACATCACTATAAGACTTGCAAGCAATGTGACTAATGAGTTAGTTGCGGGATGATGCATTACGGAACGAGTAAAGAGACTTGCCGGTAACGAGATTGAACTAGGTATTGAGATACCGACAATCGAATCTCGGGCAAGTAACATACCGATGACAAAGGGAACAACGTATGTTGTTACGCGGTTTGACCGATAAAGATCTTTGTAGAATATGTGGGAGCCAATATGAACATCCAGGTTCCGCTATTGGTTATTGACCGGAGACGTGTCTCGGTCATGTCTACATAGTTCTCAAACCCGTAGGGTCCGCACGCTTAACGTTCGGTGACGATCGGTATTATGAGTTTATGTGTTTTGATGTACCGAATATAGTTCGGAGTCCTGGATGAGATCGGGGACATGACGAGGAGTCTCGAAATGGTCGAGACGTAAAGATCGATATATTGGAAGGCTATATTCGGACATCGGAAAGGTTCCGAGTGATTCGGGTATTTTTCGGAGTACCTGAGAGTTACGGGAATTCGTATTGGGCCTTAATGGGCCATACATGAAAGGAGAGAAAGGCCTCAAGGTTGGCCGCGCCCCTTCCCCATGGACTGGTCCGAATTGGACTAGGGAAGGGGGCCGCCCTCTTCCTTCCTTCTCCTTCTCCCTTCCCCTTTTCCTATTCCATGTGGGAGGTGGAATCCTACTAGGACTAGGGAGTCCTAGTAGGACTCCACACTTTGGGCGCGCCCTATGAAGGCCGGCCTCCTCCTCCCTCCATCCTTTATATACGTGGCCACGGGGCACCCCATAGACACACAAATTGATCATTGATCGCTTAGCCGTGTGCGTTGTCCCCCTCCACCATAATCCACCTCGGTCATATCATCGTAGTGATTAGGCGAAGCCCTGCGCCGATAGCTTCATCATCACCGTCATCACGCTGTCGTGCTGACGAAGCTCTCCCTCGACATTCTGCTGGATCGTGAGTTCGTGGGACGTCACCGAGCCGAACGTGTGCAGATCGCGGAGGTGCCGTACTTTCGGTGCTAGGATCGGTCGATCGTGAAGACGTATGACTACATCAACCGCATTGTCATAACGCTTCTGCCTATGGTCTACGAGGGTACATGGACAACTCTATCCCCTCTCGTTGCTATGCATCACCATGATCTTGCGTGTGCGTAGGAAAATTTTGAAATAACTACGTTCCCCAACAGTGCCATCCGAGCCAGGTCTATGCGTAGATGTTATATGCACGAGTAGAACATAAATGAGTTGTGGGCGATTATTGTCATACTGCTTATCAGCATGTCATACTTTGATTCGGCGGTATTGTTGGATGAAGTGGCCCAGACCGACATTACGCGTATGCTTACGCGAGACTGGTTCAAACGACGTGCTTCGCACACAGGTGGCTGGCGGGTGCAGTTTCTCCAACTTTAGTTGAATCGAGTGTGGCTACGCCCGGTCCTTGTTGAAGGTTAAAATAACACATACTTGACGTAGGTAAGAATGGTTCTTGCTCAGCCCGTAGCAGCCACGTAAAACTTGCAACAACAAAGTAGAGGGCGTCTAACTTGTTTTTGCAGGGTATGTTGTGATATGATATGGTCAAGACATGATGCTAAATTTTATTGTATGAGATGATCATGTTATGTAACGGAGTTATCGGCAACTGGCAGGAGCCATATGGTTGTCGCTTTATTGTATGAAATACAATCACCATGTAATTGCATTACTTTATCACTAAGCGGTAGCGATAGTCGTAGAAGCAATAGTTGGCGAGACAACAACGATGCTACGCTGGAGATCAAGGTGTCGTGCCTGTGACGATGGTGATCATGACGGTGCTTTGAAGATGGAGATCAAAGGCACAAGATGATGATGGCCATATCATATCACTTATATTGATTGCATGTGATGTTTATCCTTTATGCATCTTATTTTGCTTAGTTCGGCGGTAGCATTATAAGATGGTCTCTCACTAAATTTCAAGGTATAAGTGTTCTCAATGAGTATGCACCGTTGCGACAGTTCATCATGCCGAGACACCACGTGATGATCGGGTGTGATAAGCTCTACGTTCAAATACAACGGGTGCAAGCCAGTTTTGCACACGCAGAATACTCGGGTTAAACTTGACGAGCCTAGCATATGCAGGTATGGCCTCGGAACACTGGAGACCGAAAGGTCGAGCATGAATCGCATTGTAGATATGATCAACATAGTGATGTTCACCATTGAAAACTACTCCATCTCACGTGATGATCAGACATGGTTTAGTTGATTTGGATCACGTGATCATTTAGATAACTAGAGGGATGTCTATCTAAGTGGGAGCTCTTAAGTAATATGATTAATTGAACTTTAATTTATCATGAACTTAGTCCTGATAGTATTTGCATATCTATGTTGTAGATCAATAGCTCTCGTTTAGCTCCCCTGTTTTATTTTTGATATGTTCCTAGAGAAAACTAAGTTGAAAGATGTTAGTAGCAATGATGCGGATTGGACCCGTGATCTGAGGATTATCCTCATTGCTGCACAGAAGAATTATGTCCTTGATGCACCGCTAGGTGACAGACCGATTGTAGGAGCAGATGCAGACATTATGAACGTTTGGCAAGCTCGATATGATGACTACTTGATAGTTTAGTGCACCATGCTTTACGGCTTAGAATCGGGGCTTCAAAGACGTTTTGAATGCCACGGAGCATATGACATGTTCCAAGAGTTGAAATTAGTATTTCAGACTCATGCCCATGTCGAAAGGTATGAGACCTTTGACAAGTACTTTGCCTACAAGATGGAGGAGAATAGCTCAGGTAGTGAGCATGTGCTCGGAATGTCTGAGTACTACAATCACTTGAATCAAGTGGGAGTTAATCTTCCAGATAAGATAGTGATTGACAGAGTTCTCTAGTCACTATCACCAAGTTACTAGAACTTCGTGATGAACTATAATATGCAATGGATAATAGAAGCGATTCCCAAGCTCTTCGTGATGCTGAAATCGACGAATGTAGAAATCAAGAAAAGCATCAAGTGTTGATGGTTGACAAGACCACGAGTTTCAATAAAAGGGAAAAGCGAAGAAGGGGAAATTCAAGAAGAATAGCAAGCAAGTTGCTGCTCAAGTGAAGAAGGCCAAGTCTGGACCTAAGCCTAAGACTAAGTGTTGTAAAGGGACTGGTGACTAGAAGCAGAACTGCCCCAAGTATTTGGTGGATAAGAAGGATGGCAAAGTGAACAAAGGTATATTTGATATACATGTTATTGATGTGTACTTTACTAGTGTTCATAGCAACCCCTCAGTATTTGATAGTAGTTCAGTTGCTAAGATTAGTAACTCAAAACGGGAATTGCAGAATGAACAGAGACTAGTTAAGGGTGAAGTGACGATGTGTGTTGGAAGTGGTTCCAAGATTGAGATATGATCATCATCGCACACTCTCTATACTTTCAGGATTAGTGTTGAACCTGAATAAATGTTATTTGGTGTTTGCGTTGAGCATGAATATGATTTGATCATGTTTATTGTAATACGGTTATTCATTTAAAGTCAGAGAATAACTGTTGTTCTGTTTACATGAATAAAACCTTCGATGGTCATACACCCAATAAAAATAGTTTGTTGGATCTCGATCGTAGTGATACACATATTCATAATATTGAAGCCAAAAGATACAAAGTTAATAATGATAGTGCAACTTATTTGTGGCACTGCCGTTTAGGTCATATTGGTGTAAAGCGCATGAAGTAACTCCATGCTGATGGGCTTTTGGAATCACTTGATTATGAATCATTTGATGCTTGCGAACCATGCCTCATGGGCAAGATGACTAAGACTCCATTCTCTGGAACAATGGAGCGAGCAACTGAATTGTTGGAAATAATACATACTGATGTATGCGGTCCGATAAGTGTTGAGGCTCGCGGCGTGTATCGTTATTTTCTAACCTTCACAGATGATTTGAGCAGATATGGGTATATCTATTTGATAAAACACAAGTCTGAAACATTTGAAAAGTTCAAAGAATTTCAGAGTGAAGTGGAGAATCATCGTAACAAGAAAATAAAACTTTCTGCGACTTGATCGCGGAGACGAATATTTGAGTTACGAGTTTGGCCTTCAATTAAAACAATTTGGACTAGTTTCACAAACTCATGCCACCCGGAACACCACAGCATAATGGTGTGTCCGAACGTCATAACAATACTTTATTGGATATAGTGCAATCTATGATGTCTCTTACCGATTTACCACTATCGCTTTTGGGGTTATGCATTAGAGATAGCTACATTCACGTTAAATAGGGCACCATCTAAATCCGTTGAGATGACACCGTATGAACTATGGTTTGGCAAGAAACCTAAGCTGTCGTTTCTTAAAGTTTGGGGTTGCGATGCTTATGTGAAGAACTTCCAACCTGATAAGCTCGAACCCAAATCGGAGAAATGCGTCTTCATAGGATACCCAAAGGAAACTGTTGGGTACACCTTCTATCACATATCCGAAGGCAAGATATTCGTTGCTAAGAATGGATCCTTTCTAGAGAAGGAGTTTCTCTTGAAAGAAGTGAGTGGGAGGAAAGTAGAACTTGATGAGGTAACTGTACCTGCTCCCTTATTGGAAAGTGGTTCATCACACAAATCTGTTCCTATGACTCCTACACTAATTAGTGAGGAAGCTAATGATGATGATCATGTAACTTCAGATCAAGTTACTACCAAACCTCGTAGGTCAACCAGAGTAAGATCCGCACCAGAGTGGTACGGTAATCCTATTCTGGAGGTCATGTTACTTGACCATGACGAACCTATGAACTATGAGGAAGCAATGATGAGCCCAGATTCCGCGAAATGGCTTGAGGCCATGAAATCTGAGATGGGATCCATGTATGAGAACAAAGTATGGACTTTGGTTGACTTGCCCGATGATCGGCAAGCCATTAAGAATAAATGGATCTTCAAGAGGAAGACGAACGCTGATAGTAGTGTTACTATCTACAAAGCTCGAATTGTCACAAAACGGTTTTCGACAAGTTCATGGTGTTGACTACGATGAGATTTTCTCACTCGTAGCGATGCTTAAGTCTGTCCGAATCATGTTAGCAATTGCCACATTTTATGAAATCTGGCAAATGGATGTCAAAACTGCATTCCTTAATGGATTTCTTAAAAAAGAGTTGTATATGAGACAACAAGAAGGTTTTGTCAATCCTAAAGGTGCTAACAAAATGTGCAAACTCCAGCTATCCATCGATGGACTGGTGTAAGCATCTCGGAGTTGGAATATACGCCTTGATGAGTTGATCAAAGCATATAGTTGTATACAGACTTATAGTGAAGCCTGTATTTACAAGAAAGTGAGGGGGAGCACTAGAGCCTTTCTGATAAGTATATGTGAGTGACATATTGTTGATCGAAAATGATGTAGACTGGAAAGCATAAAGGGGAAGGAAATATGCCCTAGAGGCAATAATAAAGTTATTATTTATTTCCTTATATCATGATAAATGTTTATTATTCATGCTAGAATTGTATTAACCGGAAACATGATACATGTGGGAATACATAGACAAACAGAGTGTCACTAGTATGCCTCTACTTGACTAGCTCGTTGATCAAAGATGGTTATGTTTCCTAGCCATTGTCATGAGTTGTCATTTGATTAACAGGATCACATCATTAGGAGAATGATGTGATTGACTTGACCCATTCCGTTAGCTTAGCACTTGATCGTATAGTATTCTGCTATTGCTTTCTTCATGACTTATACATGTTCCTATGACTATGAGATTATGCAACTCCCGTTTACCAGAGGAACACTTTGTGTGCTACCAAACGTCAAAACATAACTAGGTGATTATAAAGGTGCTCTACAGGTGTCTCCAAAGGTACTTGTTGGGTTGGCGTATTTCAAAATTAGGATTTGTCACTCCGATTGTCGGAGAGATATCTCTGGGCCCACTCGGTAATGCACATCACTATAAGCCTTGCAAGCATTGTAACTAATGAGTTAGTTGCGGGATGATGTATTACGGAACGAGTATAGAGACTTGTCGGTAATGAGATTGAACTAGGTACTGAGATACCGACGATCGAATCCGGGCAAGTAACATACCGATGACAAAGGGAACAAACGTATGTTATTATGCGGTTTGACCGATAAAGATCTTCATAGAATATTTAGGAGCCAATATGGGCATCCAGGTTCCGCTATTGGTTATTGACCAGTGAAGTGTCTCGGTCATGTCTACATAGTTCTCGAACCCGTAGGGTCCGCACGCTTAACGTTTGTTGACGATATAGTATTATATGAGTTATGTATGTTGGTGACTGAATGTTGTTCGGAGTCCCGGATGAGATCACGGACATGACGAGGAGCTCCGGAATGGTCCGGAGGTAAAGATTCATATATTGGATGATATGGTTAGGCCAAGGGGTCAGGCCCACGGGGCTATAAGTCGGTGCAAAAGGAGTTTTGCAGAGGCCAGGGGGCCAAACGCCGGAGACCCTGGCATCTGGCCCTGGGCCAGACGCCGAGGCCCATGGCGTCTGGGCCAGACGCCAAGGATTGTGGCGTTTGGTCCTGGAGTCCGAGTGGGACTCTTGCCTTTCGGGCAAAACCGACTTTGAGGAGGCTTTTGCTCCAAGTTTCGACCCCAGGGCTCAACATATAAATAGAGGGGTAGGGCTAGCACCGAAGTGAGATCAAGAAACACCAATCTGTGTGCGGGAAACCCCGTCCCCTCTAGTCTATCCTCCGTCATAGTTTTCGTAGTGCTTAGGCGAAGCCCTGTGGAGATTGTTCTTCACCAACACCGTCACCATGTCGTCGTGCCGCCGGAACTCATCTACTACTTCGCCCCTCTTGCTGGATCGAGAAGGCGGGGACGTCATCGAGCGGAACGTGTGCAGAACTCAGAGGTGCCGTGCTTTCGGTACTTGGATCCGTCGGATCGTGAAGACGTACGACTACATCAACCGCGTTGATATAATGCTTCCGCTTACGGTCTACGAGGGTACGTAGACAACACTCTCCCCCCTCGTTGCTATGCATCACCATGATCTTGCGTGTGCGTAGGAAATTTTTGAAATTGCTACGTTCCCCAACAGTGGCATCCGAGCCTGGTTTTATGCGTTGATGTTATATGCACGAGTAGAATACAAGTGAGTTGTGGGCGATACAAGTCATACTTCTTACCAGCATGTCACACTTTGGCTCGGCAGTATTGTTGGATGAAGCGGCTCGGACCGACATTACGCGGACGCTTACGCGAGACTGGTTCTACCGACGTGCTTTGCACACAGGTGGCTGGCGGGTGTCAGTTTCTCCAACTTTAGTTGAACCGAGTGTGGCTACGCCCGGTCCTTGAGAAGGTTAAAACAGCACTAACTTGACGAACCATCGTTGTGGTTTTGATGCGTAGGTAAGAACGGTTCTTGCTAAGCCCGTAGCAGCCACGTAAAACTTGCAACAACAAAGTAGAGGATGTCTAACTTGTTTTTGCAGGGCATGTTGTGATGTGATATGGTCAAGATATGATGCTAAATTTTATTGTATGAGATGATCATGTTTTGTAACCGAGTTATCGGCAACTGGCAGGAGCCATATGGTTGTTGCTTTATTGTATGCAATGCAATCGCCCGGTAATGCTTTACTTTATCACTAAGCGGTAGCGATAGTCATAGAAGCATAAGATTGGCGAGACGATAACGATGCTACGATGGAGATCAAGGTGTCGCGCTGGTGACGATGGTTATCATGATGGTGCTTCGGAGATGGAGATCACAAGCACAAGATGATGATGGCCATATCATATCACTTATATTGATTGCATGTGATGTTTATCTTTTATGCATCTTATGTTGCTTTGATTGACGGTAGCATTATAAGATGATCTCTCACTAAATTTCAAGATAAAAGTGTTCTCTCTGAGTATGCACCGTTGCCAAAGTTCGTCGTGCCCAGACACCACGTGATGATCGGGTGTGATAAGCTCTACGTCCATCTACAACGGGTGCAAGCCAGTTTTGCACACGTAGAATACTCAGGTTAAACTTGACGAGCCTAGCATATGCAGATATGGCCACGGAACACTGAGACCGAAAGGTCGAGCGTGAATCATATAGTAGATATGATGAACATAGTGATGTTCACCATTGAAAGCTACTCCATTTCAGGTGATGATCGGTTATGGTTTAGTTGATTTGGATCACGTGATCACTTAGATGATTAGAGGGATGTCTATCTAAGTGGGAGTTCTTAAGTAATATGATTAATTGAACTTTAATTTATCATGAACTTAGTACCTGATAGTATTTTGCATGTCTATGTTGTAGATCAATTGCTCGGGTTTAGCTCCCCTGTTTTATTTTTTATATGATCCTAGAGAAAACTAAGTTGAAAGATGTTAGTAGCAATGATACAGATTGGATCCGTGATCTGAGGATATTCCTCATTGCTGCACAGAAGTTTAATGTCCTTGATGCACCGCTAGGTGATAGACCTATTGCAGGAGCAGATGCAGACGTTATGAACGTTCGACAAAAGCTCGGTATGATGACTACTTGATGGTTTAGTGCACCATGCTTTATGGCTTAGAACCGGCACTTCAAAAATGTTTTGAACGCCACAGAGCATATAAGATGTTCTAACAGTTGAAATTGGTATTTCATACTCATGCCCGTATCGAGAGGTATGAGACCTCTGACAGTACTTTGCGTACAAGATGGAGGAGAATTGCTCAGCTAGTGAGCATATGCTCAGAATGTCTGAGTACTAGAATCACTTGAATCAAGTGGGAGTTAATCTTCCAGATAAGATAGTGATTGACAGAGTTCTCTAGTCACTATCACCAAGTTACTAGAACTTCGTGATGAACTATAATATGCAAGGGATAACGGAAATGATTCCCAAGCTCTTCGTGATGCTGAAATCGACGAAGGTAGAAATCAAGAAAAACATCAAGTGTTGATGGTTGACCAGACCACTAGTTTCAAGAAAGGGCAAAGGGAAGAAGGGGAACTTCAAGAAGAATGGCCAGCGAGTTGCTGCTCAAGTGAAGAAGCCCAAGTCTGGACCTAAACCTAAGACTGAGTGCTTCTACTGCAAAGGAACTGGTCACTTGAAGCAGAACTGCCCCAAGTATTTAGCGGATAAGAAGGATGGCAAAGTGAACAAAGGTATATTTGATATACATGTTATTGATGTGTACTTTAATAGTGTTTATAGCAACCCCTCAGTATTTGATACTAGTTCAGTTGCTAAGATTAGTAACTCGAAACGGGAGTTGCAGAATGAACAGAGACTAGTTAAGGGTGAAGTGACGATGTGTGTTGGAAGTGGTTCCAAGATTGATATGATCATCATCGCACACTCCCTATACTTTCGGGATTAGTGTTGAACCTAAGTAAGTATAATTTGGTGTTTGCGTTGAGCATGAATATGATTTGATCATGTTTATTGCAAAACGGTTATGCATTTAAGATAGAGAATAATTGTTATTCTGTTTACATGAATAAAACCTTATATGGTTACACACACAATGAAAATGGTTCGTTGGATCTCGATCATAGTGATACACATATTCATAATATTGAAACCAAAAGATGCAAAGTTAATTATGATAGTGCAACTTATTTGTGGCACTGTCGTTTAAGTCATATTGGTGTAAAGCGCATGAAGAAACTCCATGCTGATGGGCTTTTGGAATCACTTGATTATGAATCACTTGATGCATGCGAACCATGCCTTATGGGCAAGATGACTAAGACTCCGTTCTCCGGAACAATGGTGCGAGCAACAGACTTATTGGAAATAATACATACTGATGTATGCGATCCGATGAGTGTTGAGGCTCGCGGAAGGTATCATTATTTTCTGACCTTCACAGATGATTTGAGCAGATATGGGTATATCTACTTGATGAAACATAAGTCTGAAACATTTGAAAAGTTCAAAGAATTTCAGAGTGAAATGGAAAATCATCGTGACAATAAAATAAGGTTTCTACGATCTGATCGCGGAGACAATTATTTGAGTTACGAGTTTGGTCTTCAAATTAAAACATTGTGGAATAGTTTCACAAATTCATGCCACCTGGAACACCACAACATAATGGTGTGTCTGAACATCATAACCGTACTTTGTTGGATATAGTGCAATCTATGATGTTTCTTACCGATTTACCACTATAGTTTTGGGGTTATGCATTAGAGACAGCTGCATTCACGTTAAAAAAGGGCACTACCTGAATCCGTTGAGACGACACCATATGAACTGTGGTTTAGCAAGAAACATAAGCTGTCGTTTCTTAAACTTTGGGGCGGCGATGCTTATGTGAAAAAGTTTCAAACTGATAAGCTCGGACCCAAATCGGAGAAGTGCATCTTCATAGGATACCCAAACGAAATTGTTGGGTACACCTACTATCACAGATCCGAAGGCAAATTCGTTGCCAAGAATGGATCCTTTATAGAGAAGGAGTTTCTCGTGAAAGAAGTGAGTGGGAGGAAAGTAGAACTTGATGAGGTAACTGTACCCGCTCCCTTATTGGAAAGTAGTTCATCACAGAAATCTGTTCCTGTGACTCCTACACCAATTAGTGAGGAAGCTAATGATGATGATCATGTAACTTCAGATCAAGTTACTACCGAACCTCGTAGGTCAACCAGAGTGAGATCCGCACCAGAGTGGTACGGTAATCCTGTTCTGGAGGTTATGTCACTAGACCATGATGAACCTACGAACTATGAAGAAGCGATGGTGAGCCCAGATTCCGCAAAATCGGTTGAGGCCATGAAATCTGAGATGGGATCCATGTATGAGAACAAATTGTAGACTTTGGTTGACTTGCCCGATGATCGGCAAGCCATTGAGAATAAATGGATCTTCAAGAGGAAGACGGACGCTGATAGTAGTGTCTATCTACAAAGCTAGAATTGTCGCAAAAGGTTCTCGACAAGTTCAAGGTGTTGACTACGATGAGAGTTTCTCACTCGTATCTATGCTTAAGTCTGTCCGAATCAAGTTAGCAATTGCCGCATTTTATGAAATCTAGCAAATGGATAAACAAAACTGCATTCCTTAATGGATTTATTAAAGAAGAGTTGTATATGATGCAACCAGAAGGTTTTGTCGATCCTAAAGGTGTTAACAAAATGTGCAAGCTCCAGCGATCCATCTATGGACTGGTGCAAGCATCTCGGAGTTGGAATATACGTTTTGATGAGTTGATCAAAGCATATTGTTTTATACAGACTTGCGGTGAAGCCTGTATTTACAAGAAAGTTAGTGGCAGCACTACAACATTTCTGATAAGTATATGTGAATGACATATTGTTGATCGGAAATAATGTAGAATTATTCTGCAAAGCATAAAGGTGTGTTTGAAAGGAGTTTTTCAAAGAAAGACCTCGGTGAAGCTGCTTACATATTGGGCATCAAGATCTATAGAGATAGATCAAAACGCTTGATAAGTTTTTTCAGTGAGTACATACCTTGACAAGATTTTGAAGTAGTTCAAAATGGAACAGTCAAACAAAGAGTTCTTTCCAGTGTTACAAGGTGTGATATTGAGTAAGACTCAAAGCCCGACCACGGCAGAAGATAGAAAGAGAATGAAAGTCATTCCCTATGCCTCAGCCACAGGTTCTATAAAGTGTGCCATGCTATGTACCAGATCTACTGTATACCCTACACTGATTTTGGCAAGGGAGTACAATAGTGATCTTGGAGTAGATCACTGGACAACGGTCAAAGTTATCCTTAGTGGAATAAGGGTATGTTTCTCGATTATGGAGGTGACAAAAGGTTCGTCGTAAAAGGGTTACGTCCATACAAGTTTTGGCGTTGATCCAGATGACTCTAAATCTTCATCTGGGTACATATTGAAAGTGGGAGCAATTAGATAAAGTAGCTCCGTGCAGAGCATTGTAGACATAGAAATTTGCAAAATACATACGAATCTAAATATGGCAGACCCGTTGACTAAACTTCTCTCAAGCAAAACATGATCACACCTTAGTACTCTTTGGGTGTTAGTCACATAGCGATGTGAACTAGATTATTGACTCTAGTAAACCCTTTGGGTGTTGGTCACATGACGATGTGAACTATGGGTGTTAATCACATGGTGATGTGAACTATTGATGTTAAATCACATGGCGATGTGATCTAGATTATTGACTCTAGTGCAAGTGGGAGACTGAAGGAAATATGCCCTAGAGGCAATAATAAAGTTAGTATTTATTTCCTTATGTCATGATAAATGTTTATTATTCATGCTAGAATTGTATTAACCGGAAACATGATACATGTGTGAATACATAGACAAACAGAGTGTCACTAGTATGCCTCTACTTGACTAGCTCGTTCATCAAAGAAGGTTATGTTTCCTAGCCATTGACATGAGTTGTCATTTGATTAACGGGATCACATCATTAGGAGAATTATGTGATTGACTTGACCCATTCTGTTAGCTTAGCACCTGATCGTATAGTATTCTGTTATGGCTTTCTTCATGACTTATACATGTTCCTATGACTATGAGATTATGCAACTCCCGTTTACCAGAGGAACACTTTGTGTGCTACAGCTGTCTCCAAAGGTACTTGTTGGTTGGCGTATTTCGAGATTAGGATTTGTCACTCCGATTGTCGGAGAGGTATCTCTGGGCCCACTCGGTAATTCACATCACTATAAGCCTTGCAAGCATTGTGACTAATGAGTTAGTTGTGGGATGATGTATTACGAAACGAGTAAAGAGACTTGCCGGTAACGAGATTGAACTAGGTACTGAGATACCGATGATCGAATCTCGAGCAAGTAACATACCGATGACAAAGGGAAGAAACGTATGTTGTTATGCGGTTTGACTGATAAAGATCTTAGTAGAATATGTAGGAGCCAATATGGGCATCCAGGTTCCGCTATTGGTTATTCACCAGAGAAGTGTCTTGGTCATGTCTACATAGTTCTCGAACCCGTAGGGTCCGCACGCTTAACGTTCGTTGACGATATAGTATTATATGAGTTATGTATGTTGGTGACAGAATGTTGTTCGGAGTCCCGGATGAGATCACGGACATGACGAGGAGCTCCGGAATGGTCCGGAGGTAAAGATTCATATATTGGATGATATGGTTAGGCCAAGGGGTCAGGCCCACGGGGCTATAAGTCGGTGCAAAAGGAGTTTTGCGGAGGCCAGGGGGCCAAATGCCAGAGACCCTGGCGTCTGGCCCTGGACCAGACGCCGAGACCCATGGCGTCTGGGCCAGACGCCAAGGATTGTGGCATTTGGTCCTGGAGTCCAAGTGGGACTCTTGCCTTTCGGGCAACACCAACTTTGAGGAGGCTTTTGCTCCAAGTTTCGACCCCAGGGCTCAACATATAAATAGAGGGGTAGGGCTAGCACCCAACTGAGATCAAGAAACACCAAGCCGTGTGCCGGCAACCCCGTCCTCTCTAGTTTATCCTCCGTCATAGTTTTCGTAGTACTTAGGCGAAGCATTGCGGAGATTGTTCTTCACAAACACCGTCACCACGCCGTCGTGCTAACGGAACTCATCTACTACTTCACCCCTCTTGCTGGATCGAGAAGGCGGGGATGTCATCGAGGTTAACGTGTGCAGAACTCGGAGGTCGTGCTTTCGGTACTTGGATCGGTCGGATCGTGAAGACGTACGACTATATCAACCGCGTTGATATAACGCTTCTGCTTACGGTCTACGAGGGTACGTAGACAACACTCTCCCCTCTCGTTGCTATGCACTACAAGAAATATGTCCCCTGGAAGAATTGGTCATAGATCTATGACCATTTCAGACCAATTGGTCAAAAGCTGTTCGGGGGGCTCCAAACCCTGAACTATAACGACCATTTTGGTCAGAAAGGTCGTAATTTCCTTACACGAAATGGTCATAAAACAGATAGCACTGGTCCGCTGCCTTATTTCTAGCTGATCATGACCAATATAGATAGTCATAACCTTGTAAATTGTGGTGGGTTGCTATGACTAGGCGCCACCTCATCAGTTTTGCCTATGGGTCATGTCCATGTGGCATTTTTTGCTCCAGGTTGTGAAGCAACCTATATTTATGTCATTCCCAAAATTCCCAAAAAAACTCATAAATTCTTTGGGTCATATCTTCGTCAAATATGTAAAAAAAACCTTCCTTGCCTAGTTCAAAAATAATTCAACAATATTCATTTTCCTATTATGTTCAGAACAACACTTTGTGAAGGAAGTACCACTTTGGCATGTCCAAATAGTATCCATTTTCTACAGTGCTTTCCTATGCCCAAATAACCATCCTCCACCAAATGCGAGCTCAATCCATTCATTATTTTGAGCCCAGCTTCAACATTCGTATTTATGTCTAGTGTGGTACTTTGCAAAGCAAGTACCACCTAGGCTCCTCCTTTTGAGCTGAAAATTTGTGAAGACGGACTTCTTAGTAATTGATCATCCTCAGCCAAAACTCACGCCCATTAGCCATGTACATTTCCCGTACCGCTAATCAAACACTTGGCTGCTGATTCCTGTTTGAGCATCGATCGGTCTCCTCGTGAGAATCTTTTGTTGTAATTTTCTTCCTAGCACCTACCTGGGGAGTGCCCAACCCACTAGACATGCCTAGGCCGCCCAGAACACATGGCAACGCCACGGTCACGCGATGACCACGCGGTGGGCATGCGAGTTTACGCGCTCTAGAGTTGGGGCCCTCGGCCACCGCCCAAACCTCGACGTATCGCCACCAAACCATGTATTTATGGTTAAATAGGTACTTATGTAACTAGAAATGATTTTTGGAAAAAATAAAAAACAAACTATGAGGCAGCCGCAGTTCAAATTTGACCCGCTTCCAACTGAATCGGCGGAAATTTGTATTTTTCACGAGAGGTGGATCAAATCTTTTGACACCCAACGATTTTGTCAATTGTGCATTAAATATGTCCTAGTATTTTAGAAAATTGATTTGGTCCAATTTTGCAACAGTTATTTGGGAGGTCCTTCACAAAAAAACCTCCTTTTGGGCACTCGAAAAATGGAAAATGGT
Organism: Aegilops tauschii subsp. strangulata; assembly: GCF_002575655.3. Classification (NCBI taxonomy): domain Eukaryota; kingdom Viridiplantae; phylum Streptophyta; class Magnoliopsida; order Poales; family Poaceae; genus Aegilops; species Aegilops tauschii. The sequence goes on along the minus strand of NC_053041.3, from coordinate 551,316,831 downwards.
TTTTTTGTCCAAACAAAATGAAAACTTCCTTAGGAAACATTGTTTTCCATTCCAATATGCACCCTTGTGCACAATATGAGATCATTTGAACAAACTATGCCATGATGTGGCCATAAGATTGATCATTTGGCTTGAAAGCCATTGATCTCCACATGTGATAGCTCGTTTCTGAGAACACTTTTTTAAAATAATTGCCGTATTACAAGTTTGTTATTTTTCTGGGAACTTGGCCACATATAATGACAGAATGCGAAGGTTTCCAAATTTTTTGATTTTTTTTGAATTTTTTATGCCCGTTTCAAAATGCGGTCAAAACGGCGGGAATGACCGTTCCTAGCTAGTGGTTGAATCTTGGAAAACTTTTGATGTTTATCTGATTAAATAGATACTTATGTACCTAGAAATGATTTTTTGGAAAAAAATAAATAACAAAGTATGAGGCAACCGCAGTTCAAATTTGACCCGCTTCCAACTAAATCGGCGGAAATTTGTCTTTTTCACCAGAGATGGATCAAAGCTTTTGACACCCAACCATTTTGTCAATTGTGCATTAAATATGTCCTAGTATTTTATAAAATTGATTTGCTCCAATTTTGCAACAAATATATGGTAGGTCCTTCACAAAAAAAAACTCATTTCGGGCATTCGGAAAATGGAAAATGAATTTTCCGTGCAAAGAAAATGAAAACTCCCTTAGGCAAGATTGTTTGGAATTCCAAGATGCACCCTTGTGCACAATATGAGATCATTTGAACAAACTATGCCATGAATGTGGCCATAAGATTGATCATTTGGCTTGAAAGCCATGAATCTTCACGCATGATAGCTCATTTCTGAGAACACTTTTTAAAAATAGTTCCGGTATTACAAGTTTATTATTTTTCCTGGAAACATTGTCACATATGATGACACAATGCGAAGGTTTTCCAATTTTTTGATTTTTTGAATTTTTTATGCCCGTTTCAAAATGCGGTCAAAACGGCGGGCTTGACCGTTCCTAGCTAGTGGTTGAATCTTGGAACACTTTTGATGTTTCTATGATTAAATAGATACTTATGTACCTAGAAATGATTTTTGGAAAAAATAAAGAGCAAACTATGAGGCAGCCGTAGTTTAAATTCAACCCGCTTCCTCCTGAATCGGCGGAAATTTGTCTTTTTCGTCAGAGATGGATCAAAGCTTTTGATACCCAACGATTTTGTCAGTTGTGCATTAAATATGTCCTAGTATTTTAGAGAATTGATTTGGTCCAATTTTGCAACAAATATATGGTAGGTCTTTCACAAAAAAACACATTTCGGGCATTCAAAAAATGGACAATCAATTTTCCGTGCAAAGAAAATGAAAACTCCCTTAGGCAACATTGTTTGGAATTCCAAGATGCACCCTTGTGCACTGTATGAGATCATTTGAACAAACTATGCCATGAATGTGGCCATAAGATTGATCATTTGGCTTGAACGCCATGAATCTTCACGGATGATAGCTCATTTCTGAGAACACTTTTTTAAAATAATTCCGGTATTACAAGTTTATTATTTTTCCTGGAAACTTTGTCACCTATGATGACACAATGCGAAGGTTTTCCAATTTTTTGATTTTTTTTTGAATTTTTTATGCCCGTTTCAAAATGCGGTCAAAACGGCGGGCTTGACCGTTCCTAGCTAGTGGTTGAATCTTGGAAAACTTTTGATGTTTCTATGATTAAATAGATACTTATGTACCTAGAAATGATTTTTGGAAAAAATAAAGAGCAAACTATGAGGCAGTTGTAGTTTAAATTCAACCCGCTTCCTGCTGAATCGGCGGAAATTTGTCTTTTTCATCAGAGATGGATCAATGCTTTTGACACCCAACCATTTTGTCAATTGTGCATTAAATATGTCCTTGTATTCTAGAAAATTGATTTGGTCCAATTTTGCAACAAATATATGGTAGGTCCATAACAAAAAAACTCATTTCGGGTACTCGAAAAATGGAAAATGAATTTTTCATGCAAAGAAAATGAAAACTCCCTTAGGCAACATTGTTTGGAATTCCAAGATGCACCCTTGTGCACAATATGAGATCATTTGAACAGACTATGACATGAATGTGGCCATAAAATTGATCATTTGGCTTGAAAGCCATGAATCTTCACGCAAGATAGCTCATTTCTGAGAACATTTTTTTAAAATAATTCCCGTATTATAAGTTTATTATTTTTCCTGGAAACTTTGTCACATATGATGACACAATGCGAAGGTTTTCCAAATTTTTTGATTTTTTTTGAATTTTTTATGCCCTTTCAAAATGCGGCCAAAACGGCGGGCTTGACCGTTCCTAGCGAGTGGTTGAATCTTGGAAATTTTTTGATGTTTCTCTGATTAAATAGATATTTATGTACCTAGAAATGATTTTTGGAAAAAATAAAGAGCAAACTATGAGGGGGCTGCAGTTCAAATTCAACCCGCTTCCTGCTGAATCGCTGGAAATTTGTCTTTTTTAAGAGATGTGGCTCGAATCTTTTGACACCCAACTATTTGGTCAATTGTTCATTAAATATGGCTTAGTATTTTAGAAAAATAATTTTGTCCAATTTTGCAACAAATATATGGTATGTCCTTCACAAAAAACCCGATGGCGCTCCAAAAATTGAAAAATGATTTTTTGTGTAAAGAAAATAAAAACCCCTCAAATTAACATTGTTTGTCGTCCCAAGATACACATATGAACACAATATTGAGTCATTTAAACATACAACATGAGGCTAATATGTCGAGTGTTTAGCCGAAATAAGAGGGTAAAAAATATGAAAGAAACAAAAGAGAAAAACACAATTACATAAGCTAGACTCTGATTGGTGGAACCATCTGTCACACGGATCGATGACATGGCAGACATCTGTGACGCCCCGATTTGACCGTACACTAATCATGCACGCAAATGTGTACGATCAAGATCAGGGACTCACGGGAAGATATCACAACACAACTCTAAAACATAAATAAGCCATACAAGCATCATAATACAAGCCAGGGGCCTCGAGGGCTCGAATACAAGTGGTCGATCATAGACGAGTCAGCGGAAGCAACAATATCTGAGTACAGACATAAGTTAAACAAGTTTGCCTTAAGAAGGCTAGCACAACAGTAGCAACGATCGAAAAGGCAAGGCCTCCTGCCTGGGACCTCCTAACTACTCCTCGAAGCCGAACTCCATGTAGAATCATCCTCGGGATCTCTAGCTCCTGGACTCCAGCATCTGGTTGCGACAACCAGGTACAGAAAGGGGAAAAGAGGGAGAAAAGCAACCGTGAGTACTCATCCAAATTACTCGCAAGCAAGGAGCTACACTACATATGCAATGGGTATATGTGTAAAGGGCCATATCAGTGGACTGAACTGCAGAAAGCCAGAATAAGAGGGGGATAGCTAATCCCATCGAAGACTACGCTTCTGGCAGCCTCCATCTTGCAGCATGTAGAAGAGAGTAGACTGAAGTCCTCCAAGTAGCATCGTATAGCATAATCCTACCCGGCGATCCCCTCCTCGTCGCCCTGTTAGAGAGCGATCACCGGGTTATATCTGGCACTTGGAAGGGTGTGTTTTATTAAGTATCCAGTTCTAGTTGTCATAAGGTCAAGGTACAACTCCGGGTCGTCCTTTTACCGAGGGACACGGCTATTCGAATAGATAAACTTCCCTGCAGGGGTGCACCACATAACCCAACACGCTCGATCCCATTTGGCCGGACACACTTTTCTGGGTCATGCCCGGCCTCGGAAGATCAACACGTCGCAGCCCCACCTAGGCTCAACCGAGAGGTCAACACGTCGGTCTAAATCCCATCCGCGCAGGGGTCTGGGCCCATCGCCCATTGCACACCTGCACGTTGCGAGGGCGGCCGGAAGCAGACCTATTCTAGTGGCGTTCCAGTCCAATCCGGCGCGCGCCGCTCCGTCGCTGATGTCAAAAAGAGCTTCGGCTGATACCACGACGCCGGGATGCCCATAACTACTCCCGCGTAGATGGTTAGTGCGTATAGACCAAATGGCCAGACTCAGATCAAATACCCAGAACTCGTTAAGCGTGTTATTTATCCGCGAACGCCGACCAGGGCCAGGCCCACCCCTCTCCTAGGTGTTCTCAACCTGCCCTGTCGCTCTGCCATAAAGTAACAGTCAGGGGCCGTTAGGAACCCAGGCCCACCTCTACCGGGGTGGAGCCACCTGTCCTTTCAGCCCCTTCATCAGAATCACTTGCGGGTACTCCTCGAGCTGACCCGACTTTAGTCACCACATGTGTCATGTATATAAAGTATAAAGTATATACCCATGATCACCTCCCGCAGTGATCACGGCCCAGTAGTAGCATGGCAGACGGACAAGAATGTAGGGCCACTGATGGAAACAACTAGCATCCTATTCTAAGAAGTAGGATAGCAGGTAAGGGTAACAACTATAGCAACAATGACCGGTTATGCAGCAGAATAGCATTAACCGAAAGCAGTAACATGCTACACTCTTCTAATGCAAGCAGTATAGAGAAGAATAGGCGATATCTGGTGATCAAGGGTGGGGGGCTTGCCTGGTTGCTCTGGCAAGTAGGAGGGGTCGTCAACTCCATAGTCGAATAGGGCAGCAGAAGTGTCGGTCTCGTAGTCTACCGGAGAGAAGAGGGGGGAAGAAACAGTAAATACAATGCAAACACAAGCATGATGATGCGTGACATGACAATGAGCGGTGCTAGGTGTGTCCTAACGCGACAGTAGGTGGTACCGGCGAAGGGGGGGAACATCCAGGAAAGTATTCCCGCTGTTTCGCGTTTTCGGGCAAAGGTGCCGGAGGTGAAATGTTGCGGGTTCACTATGCTAGGGACGCGTGGCGGACGTACGGGCTGCGTATCCGGATTCGTCTCGTCGTTCTGAGCAACTTTCATGTTGAAAATAATTTAATCCGAGTTACGGATTAAAAGATATGATTTTCTAAAGATTTTAATAATTTCTGGAATTTAATTAATTATTTAATTTAATTCGAAATTTGGATTTATGACATCAGCATGATGTCATGCTGACGTCAGCAGTCAACGTTGACCGTTGACCTGGTCAACCTGATAGGTGGGTCCCACCTGTCAGGGGCTGTTACCTAATTAACTACTGTTTAATTAAATTAACTAACTAATTAGATTAATTTAAACAAGATTAATTAACTTAATTAATTTAGTTAATTAAATAATTAATTAATTAAATTTATTTTTATTATTAATTATTTATTTATAATATATATATATTTATTATTTTTTAATTAATTTTCTTCTTCTTTTTTTTTAAAACGTTCTAGGGGGGTGTGGGGCCCCAAGGTCAGTGGCTCACGGGAGCCCTAGCGGGCATGTGGGTTACGGGCGCTGGCGTCAGCGCCCGGCTAGGCGAGCGCCCAAATCGACAGGCAGGGGGGCGCCAGCCACGGGCGTGGCGAGGCCGCCAGCGCCCACAACGCCGGCCAAGGGAGGCGGCGCCACGGGAGGGACCGCGACAGGGCGGAGCAAGCGGTGACGGGCGTTCAGCGCGGCAAGGCCTCGCGCGAGAGGAAGGACACGGCGAGGAAAACGGTGGGCGTAGCCGGGCGCGGCCACCGCGCGTGTGACACTACAGGAATCAGCTATTTTGCCGTCTGCCATGGCGGACGGCAAAGGCATGAACAGCGGACGGCAAAGGCCTTTGCCGTCAGCCGCGGACGGCAACAGGCTCCGGGTCGGGGTTGGGGTCGGGGTTGGGGTCGGGGTGTCGGGGTCGGGGTGTCGTGTCGGGGTGCCGGGTCGGGGTCGGGGTGCCGTGTCGGGTCGGGGTTTTTTCCTCTTTTTTCCTTTTCTTCTTCTTCCTATTCTTCCTTTTCTTCCTGTTCTTCTTTTTTCTTCTCCTCCTCCTCTTCTTCTTCTTCTTCCTTACCTTTTTCCTATTCTTGTTCTCCTCCTCTCCTCTTTTTTCTTCTTCTTCTTCCTCTTCTTCTTTTTTCTTCTCCTCCTCCTCTTCTTCTTCTTCCTTTCCTTTTTCCTCTTCTTCTTCTCCTCCTCTCCTCTTTTTTCTTCTTCTTCTTCTTCCTCTTCTTCTTTTTTCTTCTCCTCCTCCTCTTCTTCTTCTTCCTCTCCTCTGTTTCTCTTCTTCTTCTTTCCTCAAACTAAACTAAACCTAAAACTAAACCTAAAACTAAAACTAAACTAAAACTAAACCTAAAACTACAACTAAATCTAAATCTAAACTAAAACTAAAACTAAAAAGAAAAAAAAACAGAAAAAAATAGAAAAAAGGGGGGCTCACCTGGGGCAGTGCCGGTGGAGGAGGCCGGTGGAGGAGGGGGGCGGGGCGGTGGAGGAGGCGGCCTGGGGCGGCGGGGGGCCGGGCCTGGGGCGTTGGGGGGCCGGGCGACGGGGGGCCGGGGCGGGGGGCGACGGGGCGGTGGGGCGGCGGGGGGCCGGGCCCGGGGCGGTGCGGCGCGGGGCGGCGGGGGGCCGGGGCGGGGGGCGACGGGGCGGTGGGGCGGCGGGGAGCCGGGGCGGTGGGGCGACGGGGCGGCGAGGGCGACGGGGCGACGGGGCGGCGGGGGCGACGGCGGGCAACGGGCGGCGGGGGCGACGGGCGGTGGGGCGGCGGGGCCCTGGGGCGGCGGCGACTGGTGGGGGCGGTGGCGGCGGCGGCGGGGTGGGAGGAGAGAACGGCGAGGAGAGAAAAAGTGAGTAACGGGCGGGGGGGGGGTACGGGCCGTTAGGTAGTGCCCTCTTTGCCGTCCGCCTCTCTTTGCCGTCCGCCTTTTTGCCTCTTTGCTGTCTGCTAGCAGACGGCAAAGAGGTGGGCCGTTAAGTTGTTCCCAAACGGGCGGGGGTGGGGGCCACCTCACTCTTTGCCGTCTGCCAGCGGACGGCAAAGATTCTTTGCCGTCTGCTGGCAGATGGCAAAGAGCTCGCAGATGGCAAAGAGCTTCTTTGCCGTCTGCCGTTTCTTTGCCGTCTGCTTTTGGGTAGCTGAGGGCAAAGAGCTTCTTTGCTGTCAGCTAGCAGACGACAAAGAGTTGGCAGATGGAAAATTAGCTGATTCCAGTAGTGTGAGGAGGTGCAGGGCGAGCAAGGCGCGCGTGCGGGTCGTGGCCCGTGGGAGCAGCAGCATGGGGAAAAGGGGAGGAGAGGGGAGGCTCACGAGGGCGGTAGGGAAAGGGCAGCGGGCTCGGGGTCGGCCGGTGCGGAGGAGACCGTGGACGGGGCGGCGCCGGCGTGGTCGACGGCGGCAGGGACGACGAGGTTCGGCGGCGTAGGGGGGGGGCTTCGGCCGACGGTGAGGTCCGGCGACGGCGGCGAGCGCTGGGCGCTGGAGTAGTTGCCCCCCGATCCAGATCGGGGGAAGAGGAAGCGAACGTGGGGGGAGTGGGGCGACGGAATCGGGTGGCGTCCGGGCCACCGGCGACGAGGGGCGATGGCGCGCAACGGCAGCGGCAGAGGGGTCGGGGGCGTTGGTTACCCCCGATTCAGATCCACCCGTGGGTGGGGTAGGGAGACGAGAGGGATCGGGGAGGAGTGGGGGGTTACGTGCTAGGGTTTCAGGAGCGTGGGGGTTAAGGGGAATGGGGTGGCCAGTTGGGCCTTTTGGGCTGGTGGCCTGCTGGCTAGCTGGGCCATTCGGCCCAGGGGGAGGGGGTTTCTCCCTTTTCTTTTCTTTTTGTTAGCTTTGTTTTCTATTTTTGTATTTTCTTTTCTTTTACTTATTTATTATAGGTTCTTATTTTATTTTAGTTTTATAAAACATAAGCCTAGTCCCTAAATTAATGCTTTAGTTTACCCTACTGCCACAAAGTGTTTGGTACACAATCAAAATAGTTTACATTTTTACAATTCTTAAAAAGGCATTTAATTAATAGTTTTACCACTGTTTTACTTATTTTAGTGCTTTAATTATTTTATAAAAATGTGGGTTTCTCCACCATAATTACTTACGATTTATTTGACACAACCCAAACATTTTAGTTTCGATATTTGAAAACTTTACTGTTTGCCTATATTTTATATTTTAACTTGAATCGTTTTTGAACTAACTCGAGTTTATCAACAGTAACCGAGGTGACGTGGCACCATCACCAGAGGTTTACTGTAGCTTGATTATATGGGCGTCACAACATCCTACCATCCATTGCTAGCAATCTCACCATCCATCCATCCATCCATCTAAAGAAACCCACCGCGGATCACCTCAGTCACCTCTCCTCCCTTCCTTCCGCCCGCCGCCTCCCTCTCTGTCTCTCCCCGATCCAGATCGATGCCGCCACCCCTCTCTATCCCTAGCTCCCCGTCGCCACCGGCGGCGCCCTCCTTACCTCCTCTCCTCTCCTCCACATCCGCCGCACCCACCCACCCACCCCCCGCCGCCGTCAGATCCGCCATGCCCACAGCTCTCTCTGCCCCACCCCAAACCCTACCCACAGCCGCCGCCGTGCTCCGTCACCAGCGACCTCGCCGCCGCCGCCCCTCTCCCCTCGCCCTATCTCCATACCGCACACAAGGGAGGGCGGCCCCAAATCGAAGCGAGCAGCAACTTCCGGATCCAGATCAAGAGGGGCCCCAAATCGTCACCTTCCTCCGCCCCCTTGACTCCTCTGTGTCGCCCTATCCCACGGCTCCCGGGACGCCGAGCCGGACGTGAGGAGCCACCACCCCGCAGCACGCGTGCCGGTAGGGCAAGGGGATCGATGGCGAAGCTGTACGTGCAGGCAGTGCCCCCGCCGGATCTGAACAAGAACATCGAGTGGTTCATGTACCTGGGGGTCTGGACCACCCACATCTTCATCCTCTTCGTCTCCTGGCTCCTCATCCTCTCCATCTTCAGCTGCACCCCCGGCATGGCCTAGACACTCGCCAACCTCGGCCACTTTGCGGTACCCACCTCTCCCCCTCCCCTCCCTCCTTCCCTCCCTCCCTTACACGTCCTCGACTCCCGTGGATCGTGTTTGTTTACCTCAATTCATGTTTGTTTACCTCTATTGCTTGCTTCGTGCGGTCAGAATTTAGCCTGTCAAATGTACTAAGAGGCTTTTGCTTCTCTCGTGTTCTTCAGGAAGACATATTGTTCAGGAAGGCATTGATTGATTCGGTGTGTAAATAGAGAGACCGGTTGTATACCAAACATTTTTTTGCTGCAATGGCTGATTAGCAAAATTCTCCGTAGATCTGAATTCTCAACCATGGTACTGTACATGATCTTTGATTATCCTGGTTATTATTTGTCAACATAACAAGTGGAGTACAAAGTAGCTTGGCCAAAAAATAGATCTGCCTAATGCTTCAAGTGCTTAAAATTCTTGGCGAGTGCTGTGACTGCAATACTGAATAATCTTGCTGATAGATGTTTGAACAAAACTTGTTATTTGGGAACAACACTGTGGGACGACAATCCTGTCCCAGTGCGCCTTGGTGTCAGTGGCTGTTAGAAGGCGTAGTCATAGATGGCCTGTGCAACTCCATCTTCGTCGTTGGTGGCGCCGATTACGTTCGCATCTGCCCACCCTTCGTCTCCCCTAGCTACAAATTGCTACGACGCATTCGCCAATCCTGCCAACTAATAAAGTGTATTCTAGTTTGAAGGTTTACTTTTTCATAATAGCCAAATAAATAGCCTGCATTTAATCATTCTTTTGCTACTTTAAATATAATAATGTAGTGGCAAAATTCATGAAATCATTCTGGCAGTAAATACTGCAGTTCTAGTTGGCCCAACCTCAATTCTAGAAGTACAAATTATTGCTATTTTTCTCATAAGATTATAGCATGAAATTATTTCTCTATTGTCATTGCTTTCCTAATTGAATCTTCATTTCGGATTACATACCACTTCTTCCACTGGAAGAAGGGAACTCCATTCGCTGATGATCAGGGGATGCATAATAGGTTGACTTGGTGGGAGCAAATGGACAACGACAAGCAGCTTACTCGCAACAGAAAATTTCTTGTTGTGGTTCCTGTAGTCCTCTAAGTGTTATTCTGTTTCAATTTTATTAATACTGCTTTTGGGAGCTTATTTGGCAAGGAACAACATGGCAGGATGTATGCACAAAGATTAATTCTGGCTAGTCAGAAATACTACACTTATTCATTAATTCTGCAAAGAACACTTGTTAGTAACATCTAGGTCTAACCTGCATATTCACGCCATTATACATGTGTAAGGATTGGGCATTGCTCTATTGCGGCAAACTGGTTAAATACTTGGCTGTGATCACGTTTGTGGTTGGTGTGTGAGCAAGCAAAATCAGAAGTGATCCCAACTGATCATACTATTTTTGCGTTTGCTAGAATTGTTCACCTGCCATCTGATAACATAGTTAGGCATATGATTACTATGTTTAAGTGAATTACAATTTTAGTTGTTTTTTCTTTATCAGTGGACAGACCAGTCACATTGATATGCAATTATGGTGGAAAATCAAAACCCTGTACGCTGTGCCTTTTTTGCTAATGGTAAATAGTGATTATTTGGCATATAGCCATATATGAAATATGTTTCGCTTTAATAGCCACACTTATGTCACAGCTCATACATGAGCTTGTCTTATGCAATTCTTCTTGTTGCAGTTCAGTTTTATGTGTTCTTAACTGTTAGTACAAGACATCAAGTGCACGGCTGCTAGTTTGCTTACTAGCTCTGTTCTATTGGGATATGTATATATATGTGTGGATTTTAAGCATGGTTCGTGTATATGTGATAAGTGCATACCACTACAACTCCTCTTTGTCTGGTATTATAGGGCCATTTGATTGAATGCTTGAAAAGATGAGTCGCTAAAGTGAATGTGCTTCTAAGTCTCATGAAATATGCAAAGAACAAATCGAAACCATGTTCTTTAAAATTAAAGGGTCTGATTGATATCAGTCCTTCTTTTGGCAGATATATTATGTATCCTGACTTGTTATTTTCTTCTCTAGCAAATTCTAGACATGAATCTCTAGTTGACCTATTGCTTCGTAGACATATATCGGTCCTATTACATTTTTAACTTGCTGCAAGTTCTATGATATGTGAGTTCCTTCTGTTGCTGCAAGTAGTGACACAATATGCCGTGTGCAGCGGGCTCCGCATCCAAGTACTGGCCGTCCTCCGCAGCAAGGAGCTGGGCCAAGGGAGCAAACAGCGCCACTGGTTCCTTCAAGGATGCGTGCTGCTGGTCGAGTCTTGTGGAGAAGCAAGGTGAATCGGGCATTGTCTCAATTGTTCCGCTGTGGTAAGAACAAAACACCACTCTCACTTGATGTTCATGTATTGCTACAGCAAAACATTCTTACATGGTGATTGTTAGCGACACAACAATTATCTCGCATAATAGTGTCATTCTCTTCGTAGTTAACAAATGCATCTTGTCCAACCGAGTAAACTGGACCCAACTTGTACAATAAAGTGAACTAAATGCTGTCACATTCTGTACATGTTACTTTCTATTTGGTGTCTGGAAATGATATCTACGGAAATTCTACTTTGTAAAGAATAAATAATGTGTTATGGATCACAAGCTAATTTTTGTTGCCATGAATTTGTTATGCTCCTTATTTTGACTTGGTTTCACCCACGTTGCTTTTCAAAACATGAGACTGATGAGTGTTTCTTGTAGGCAACACTGATTTAGGATTGATTTAAGATTTTGTGAGTATGCCAAGGTTCTGCGAATATGCATTGGAAACATCTAGTGTTCTGATATAATTGGTCTCGAAAACATCAATTCATTAATTTGAAGTTGTTTGAATCTGTTGCTTTATCATACATTCGATCCATAAATCTGCATTTCTGTGAAATTTTGTTAAATATATATTTTCTAGATTGTCTATACACTAAACCTAGAGGTTGGAATATCTACTCCAAGAATGAAAATGGTACTCTAATGCCTTTGTGTTCACCCTTTTACAGGAGCTCCAGGCCTAGGAAATTTCAAGTTCGAAGCGGCGTGTAGCCCTACGTAGCAAAGATTTGTTCTGTTTGACCGTAATAAACTGTAAATATTATAGTACTGTAATAGTAGGCATATCTGGGTTGTAATAAACTATGCACAGATTGTAATAGATTATGTACAGAAGCTCCAGGCCTAAGAAATTCTACATTTTTTTGTTCTATTTAAAATATTGATTATTTGTGTGATTTGAAGACGTGTGAAATGGAAACCTGATTAGTGGGCCCATTTGTGAAAATAATCTAAACAATGCTCACATTTTTTACATGTGGGACCAATATAGGAGATTATGACAACTAGGACCCATCTGACTTGTGGGACCAGATTGAAAAATATAGACTAAAAACTAAAAAGGCCATGGCCCAAAATAAAAAAAGGCCAAATTGTTGGGCCAAGCCCATGTAGCTAGAGAAAATTCACCGAAAAAATATATAGTAAAAAGGTTGAATTAATGGGTTCGGCCCATGTAAAACACCGAATTGGACCGGGCTGATTCTTATCCACGTCAGCTTGCCACGCTGGATCCTACGTGGTCTGGGGAGGCTGCTAGTGACCAAAATTTTGGTCGAAGAACCAACGACCTTTTACAGAAGGTCGTCAATTTCAGTTTACGACCGCCAGCTTTTGACCTTCTGTTTTTGGTCACAAAAAGGTCGTAAATGAAAAACTATGACCTTTCAGCGGCCAATAGTGAGGGTCACAAGTTGACATATTTCTTGTAGTGATGCATCACCATGATCTTGCGTGTGCGTAGGAAATTTTTGAAATTACTACGTTCCCCAACAAAAGGAGTGTTTGAAAGAAGTTTTTCAAAGAAAGACCTCGGTGAAGCTGCTTATATATTGAGCATAAAGATCTATAGAGATAGATCAAGACGCTTGATAAGATTTTTCAATGAGTACATACCTTAACAAGATTTTGAAGTAGTTCAAAATGGTACAATCAAAGAAGGAGTTCTTGCCTGTGTTGCAAGGTGTGAAATTGAGTAAGACTCAAAGCCCGACCACGGCAGAAGATAGAAAGAGAATGAAAGTCATTCCCTATGCCTCAGCCATAGGTTCTATAAATTATGCCATGCTATGTACCAGATCTATTGTATACCCTACACTGAGTTTGGCAAGGGAGTACTATAGTGATCTAGGAGTAGATCACTAGACAGCAGTCAAAATTATCCTTAGTGGAATAAGGATATGTTTCTCGATTATGGGGGTGACAAAAGGTTCGTCGTAAAGGGTTACGTCGATGCAAGTTTTGACACTGATCCAGATGACTCTAAGTCTCAATCTGGATACATATTTAAAGTGGGACCAATTAGCTAGAGTAGCTCCGTGCAGAGCATTGTTGACATAGAAATTTGCAAAATACATACGGATCTGAAGATGGCTGACCCGTTGACTAAACTTCTCTCAAAAGCAAAACATGATCACAGCTTAGTACTCATTGGGTGTTAATCACATGGCGATGTGAACTAAGATTACTGACTCTAGTAAACCCTTTGAGTGTTGGTCACATGGCGATGTGAACTATGGGTGTTAATCACATGGTGATGTGAACTATTGGTGTTAAATCACATGGCGATGTCAACTAGATTATTGACTCTAGTGCAAGTGGGATACTGAAGGAAATATGCCCTAGAGGCAATAATAAATTTATTATTTATTTCCTTATTTCATGATAAATTTTTATTATTCACGCTAGAATTGTATTAACCGGAAACTTAGTACATGTGTGAATACATAGGAAAAACAAAGTGTCCCTTGTATGCCTCTACTTGACTAGCTCGTTTATCAAAGATGGTTATGTTTCCTAACCATAGAAATGTGTTGTCATTTGATGAACGGGATCACATCATTAGGAGAATGATGTGATGGACAAGGCCCATTCGTTAGCTTAGCATTATGATCGTTACAGTTTCATTGCTACTGCTTTCTTCATGACTTATACATGTTCCTCAGACTATGAGATTATGCAACTCCCGAATTCGGAGGAACACCTTGTGTGTTATCAAATGTCACAACGTAAATGGGTGATTACTTAGATGCTCTACAGGTGTCTCCGATGGTGTTTGTTGAGTTGGCATAGATCGAGATTAGGATTTGTCACTCTGTGTATCGGAGAGGTACCTTTGGGCCCTCTCGGTAATGCACATCACTATAAGACTTGCAAGCAATGTGACTAATGAGTTAGTTGCGGGATGATGCATTACGGAACGAGTAACGAGACTTGCCGGTAACGAGATTGAACTAGGTATTGAGATACCGACGATCGAATCTCGGGCAAGTAACATATAGATGACAAAGGGAACAACGTATGTTGTTATGCGGTTTGACCGATAAAGATCTTCGTAGAATATGTGGGAGCCAATATGAACATCCAGGTTCCGCTATTGGTTATTGACCGGAGACGTATCTCGGTCATGTCTACATAGTTCTCGAACCCGTAGGGTCCGCACGCTTAACGTTCGGTGACGATGGGTATTATGAGTTTATGTGTTTTGATGTACCGAAGATAGTTCGGAGTCCCGGATGAGATCAGGGACATGACAAGGAGTCTCGAAATGGTCGACACGTAAAGATCGATATATTGGAAGGCTATCAAAGGACATCGGAAAGGTTCCGAGTGATTCAGGTATTTTGCGGAGTACCGGAGAGTTACGGGAATTCGTATTGGGCCTTAATGGGCCATACAGGAAAGGAGAGAAAGGCGTGAAGGTTGGCCGCGTCCCTTCCCCATGGACTGGTCCGAATTGGACTAGGGAAGGGGGCCGCCTCCTTCCTTCCTTCTCCTTCTCCCTTCCCCTTTTCCTATTGCATGTGGGAGGTGGAATCCTACTAGGACGAGGGAGTCCTAGTAGGACTCCACACTTTGGGCGCGCCCTATGAGGGCCCGCCTCCTCCTCCCTCCATCCTTTATATACGTGGCCAGGGGGCACCCCATAGACACACAAGTTGATCATTGATCTCTTAGCCGTGTGCGGTGCCCCCCTCCACCATAATCCACCTCGGTCATATCGTCGTAGTGCTTAGGCGAAGCCCTGCGCCGGTAGCTTCATCGTCACTGTCATCACGCCGTTGTGCTGACGAAGCTCTCCCTCGACACTCTGCTCGATCGTGAGTTCGTGGGACATCATCGAGCCGAACGTTTGTAGATCGCGAAGGTGCCGTACTTTCAGTGCTAGGATCGGTCGATCGTGAAGACGTACGACTACATCAACTGCGTTGTCATAACGCTTCCGCTTACGGTCTACGATGGTACGTGGACAACACTCTCCCCTCTCGTTGCTATGCATCACCATGATCTTGCGTGTGCGTAGGAAAATTTTGAAATTACTACGTTCCCCAACAACCGCACCCAAACCAGTCAAGTTTCCCACTCCTCTTTGTCTGCAACTCCACTGTCGTGTCTTCCCCATCTCCGGGTCATTCCAGTCTGGGGCCTCGCCGTCGTCCACCGCCTCGCTGCGCTCGGCGCGGCGTGGTCAACATACGAGAGTCATCGGAAGAGGACTGTACATGGAGAGCCTGACGGCTGGGACCCACGAGGTCCATGGTCGCACGCAAGGAAAGTTCCTCCTTATTAAGCTGTTTCCTCCCCCTGACAGCTGGGACCCACCGGCTGTATCTTTGCACAGAAGGAAGTGCCTCCTTGTTATGCGAAAAAAACCATTCCTCCCGATGACAACTGGGACCCGACAGATTTGGTGGCTGACTTGTGGGCCTACTAAGCAGACGTGTATGCAGGGCTTTGTCAACTTAATCAACAAATGATTCTAGTAGCTGGACCGTTGAATGTTAATCCAACAGCCATGCTCCTTCTTCTACCTATGTTCTTGCTCCTGTCTCCCGTGGGCGGCAGTGGTGCCGTGCACCCGTACCTGTCAAGTTTCCCACTCCTCTCCATCTACAACTCCACTGCCGCGTCTTCCCCATCTCCGGGTCATTCCAGTCTGGGGCCTCGCCGTCGTCCACCGGCATTGGTGCGCTCGGCATGGTGTGGTCAACAACCGAGAGTCATCGGAAGATGACTACGTGAGAGGCTGACAGTGGGGACGCACCACGCCCATGGACGCATGCATGCAACTGCATCCTTTTTACCCTGAAAAATAATGTTTTCTCCCCCTGACTGCTGGGACCCACCAGCTACATCTTCGCACACAAGGAAGCGCGACAGTCGGGACCCACCTGGTCGAAGCGTACGTAGCGTTGTCATTTTGGTCACGAACGTGTACGTACATACTGGTCGATGTAGAGGCGCGCACATGTCGTAGTAGAGGCGTGCACATGTCGTAGTAGAGGCGTGCACGTTGCATGTACACTTACGTATAGCGGCCATGGTGCAAGAAAGAAAATACGGCAACGTACGTACATACGGGCGGGGTCTCGAACGCCTACTCGCGCATACGTACGGCCAGGGCTCGTGTACATGGCTGGGTCGGAACGGAGAAACTGCGTCGTCGTCGTGTTCATGGGGAGCCAACCGGCTGGGTCGGAACGGAATGCGTCGTCGTGTTCATCGGGAGCCAACCGGCTTGGACGGAACAACCGAGGGAAACGAGGCTTGGCGTACCGCAGAACATGGGAAACGGCCTTGTGTTCGACCAACCATGGTCGAAACGGGATCCTTTTCATCAGGACGGGTCTGGCGTACCGCAAAACGGAGGAAACAGAGTTCTGTTGGACCTCCTACGGTCGAAACGGGGTCCTATCGACCGGGAGGGGTGTGGCGTACTACAAAATGGAGGAAACAGACTTGTGTTGGAGCGCTACGGTCGAAATGGGGGTCCTGTTCATCGGGATGGGTGTGGCGTACCGCAAAACGGGACTCCACGGGATATTGTTCGTCTCCACCGTCGACCTCCTCCAGCCTCCACGGGCTACTGTTCATCCACCATCGACCTCCTCTAGCCTCCACCTGCGACTGTTCATCCACCATCGACCTCCTCCAGCCTCCACCTGCGACTGTTCATCCACGGGCTTCTGTTCATCCAGCCTCCACCGCGCGCTCCTCCACCGGCTACTGTTCAACCAGCCTCCACGGGGTCCTATTCAACCACCCCTCCACGGGCTACTGTTCATCCAGCCCTCCACCGGCTACTGTTCAACCAGCCCTCCACCGGCTGCTGTTCAACCTTCCCTCCACGGGGTCCTGTTCATCCACACCCAACCGGCTCGATCGATCCGGGTCCTGGTCATCCAGCGGCAACACGGTGTCCTGTTCATCCAACCCCCCCCCACCAGGAACTGTTCATCCAAACCCCCCCCCCCAACAACGCTCACTGTTCAATAAGGGAAGGAGGCAGCAGGTTCGATCCACTTCAGTTAGCAGCAGTGGCGAACGAAGGAAACGCTCGATCGGGTTCAGTTAACAGCCATCGATCGATCGCTCGGGTTCAGTAACGCGTAGCCTGCAGTGCAATCGCTCGGGTTCAGTTAGAGCCCAACGCCTCGAACACACGCGCGTACGTACGAGAGAAACGCGCATCACTTGGCCCCCGACCACCCATCGTAACTAGGAACTCCCCCGATATTTTCCTCGGCCTCGCTTCTACCACGGTTTTTTCCGTCATGGACGGCCCAAAGAATGTCATGCAGCTGCGTCTCCGGCCGCCCAGGACGAAAAGCCCATTTTCTGTCATGATTTTTTGTCATAGAAGTAGGAGCCCACCACATCTATGATGATACCGGGTTTTGTCACAATTAGCGTCATAGAAGTGTCATAAGTATGACAGAAAAAATTTCGTTCGGCCCTAAATGTCACGGATGTGTCTTTTTTTTGTAGTGCTACCTCTACATCTACCTTCGGGATTAGTTTTAGACATAAATAATTGTTATTTGGTGCCAGCATTGAGTATGAACATTATATCTGGATCTTGTTTGATGTGAGACGGTTATTCATTTAAATCAAGGAATAATGATTGTTCTATTTATATGAGTAATACCTTTTATGCTCATGCACCCTTGAAGAGTGGTCTATTTTTGTTGAATCTTGCTCGTGGTGATACACATATTCATAATATTGATGCCAAAAGATGCAAAGTTGATAATGATAGTGCAACATATTTGTGGCACTGCCGTTTAGGTCATATTGGTGTAAAGCGCATGAAGAAACTCCATGCAGATGGACTTTTCGAATCACTTGATTATGAATCATTTGATGCTTGCGAACCATGCCTCATGGGCAAGATGACTAAGATTCTGTTCTTCAGAACAATGGAGCGAGCTACTGACTTATTGGAAATAATACATAGCAATGTATGCGGTCCGATGAGTGTTGAGGCTCGCGGCGGGTATCATTATTTTCTGACCTTCACAGATGATTTGAGCATATATGGGTATATCT
Source organism: Aegilops tauschii subsp. strangulata (assembly GCF_002575655.3). Classification (NCBI taxonomy): domain Eukaryota; kingdom Viridiplantae; phylum Streptophyta; class Magnoliopsida; order Poales; family Poaceae; genus Aegilops; species Aegilops tauschii. The sequence goes on along the minus strand of NC_053041.3, from coordinate 551,298,542 downwards.
AGTTAATGAAACACAAGTCTGAAACATTTGAAAAGTTCAAAGAATTTCAGAGTGAAGTGGAGAATCATCGTAACAAGAAAATAATGTTTCTATGATCTGATCACGGAGGCGAATATTTGAGTTACGAGTTTGGCCTTCATTTAAAACAATGTGGAATAGTTTCACAACTCACGCCACCTGGAATACCACAGTGTAATGCTGTGTCCGAATGTCATAACTGTACTTTATTAGATATGGTGCGATCTATGATGTCACTTACCGATTTACCACTATTGTTTTGGGGTTATGCATTAGAGACAGTTGCATTCACGTTAAATAGGGCACCATCTAAATCCGTTGAGACGACACCGTATGAACTATGGTTTGGCAAGAAATCTAAGAAGTCGTTTCTTAAAGTTTGGGGTTGCGATGCTTATGTGAAAAAGCTTCAACCTGATAAGCTCGAATCCAAATTGGAGAAGTGCGTCTTCATAGGATACCCAAAAGAAACTGTTGGGTACACCTTCTATCACAGATTCGAAGGCAAGATATTTGTTGCTAAAAATGGATCCTTTCTAGAGAAGGAGTGTCTCTCGAAAGAAGATAGTGGGAGGAAAGTAGAACTTGATGAGGTAATTGTACCTTCTCTTGAATTGGAAAGTAGTTCCTCACAGAAATCAGTTCTAGTGATGCCTGCACCAATTAGTGAGGAAGCTCATGATGATGATCATGAAACTTCAGATCAAGTTACTACCGAACCTCGTAGGTCAACCAGAGTACGTTCCGCACTAGAGTGGTACGGTAATCCTGTTCTGGAAGTCATGTTACTAGACCATGACGAACCTACGAACTATGAGGAAGCGATGATGTGCCGAGATTCCGCGAAATGGCTTGAGGCCATGTAATCTTAGATGGGATCCATGTATGAGAACAAAGTGTGGACTTTGGTTCACTTGCCCGATGATCGGCAAGCCATAGAGAATAAATGGATCTCCAAGAAGAATACTGACGCTGATGGTAATGTTACTGTCTACAAAGCTCGACTTGTTGCGAAAGGTTTTCGACAAGTTCAAGGAGTTGACTACGATGAGACCTTCTCACCCGTAGCGATGCTTAAGTCTGTCCAAATCATGTTAGTAATTGTTGCATTTTATGATTATGGAACTTGGGAAATGGACATCAAAACTGCATTCCTTAATGGATTTCTAAAGAAGAGTTGTATATGATGATGCAAGCTCCAGCAAAGTGTGCAAGCTCTAGCAATCCATTTATGGACTGGTGCAAGCATCTCGGAGATGGAATATACGCTTTGATGAGGTGATCAAAGCATATGGTTTTACACAGATTTTTGGAGAAGCCTGTATTTACAAGAAAGTGAGTGGGAGATCTATAGCATTTCTGATATTATATGTGGATGGCATATTGTTGATTGGAAATGATATAGAATTTCTGGGTAGCATAAAAGGATACTTGAATGAGAGTTTTTCAATGAAAGACCTCGGTGAAGCAGCTTATATATTGGGCATCAAGATCTATAGATATAGATCAAGACACTTAATTGGACTTTCACAAAGCACATACCTTGATAAAGTTTTGAAGAAGTTCAAAATGGATTAGTCAAAGAAAGGGTTCTTGCCTGTGTTACAAGGTGTGAAGTTGACTCAGACTCAATGCCCGACCAGTGCAGAAGATAGAGAAAATGAAAGGCATTCCCTATGCCTCAGCCATCGGTTCTATCATGTATACAATGCTGTGTACCAGACTTGATGTGTGCCTTGCTATAAGTCTATGATACGTCTCCAACGTATCTATAATTTTTGATTGTTCCATGCAATTATATTATCAATCTTGGATGTTTTATAATCATTTTATAGTCATTTTATATCGTTTTTTGGTACTAACCTATTGACAAAGTGCCAAGTGCCAGTTGCTGTTTTCTGCATGTTTTTTACATCGCAGGAAATCAATATCAGACGGAGTCCAAATGCAACGAAACTTCATGGAGATTTTTTTGGACCAAAAGGAACGTAATGGGCCCTGGCTGCGCCTGGGGATGCCCCGAGGGGGCACAACCCACCAGGGCGCGCCAGGAGGCCCAGGCGCGCCCTGGTGGGTTATGCCCACCTCGGGTGCCCCCCGGACCGCATCTTTGCTCTATAAATACACCAATATTCCAGAAACCCTAGGGGAGTCGACGAAATATTCATCAAGCCGCCGTAGAGTCCAGAACCACCAGATCCAATCTAGACACCATCTCGGATGGGGTTCACCACCTCCATTGGTGCCTCTCTGATGATGCGTAAGTAGTTCTTTGTAGACCTTTGGGTTCGTAGTTTGTAGCTAGATGGCTTCCTCTCTCTCGTTGAATTCTCAATACAATGGTCTCTTGGAGATCCATATGATGTAGCTCTTTTGCGGTGTGTTTGTTGGGATCGATGAACTTTGAGTTTATGATCAGATCTATCTTTTTATATCCATAAAAGTATTTGAGTTTCTTTGATCTCTTTTATGCATGATCTCTTATAGCCTCGTACTTCTTCTCTGATATTTGGGTTTTGTTTGGCCAACTTGATCTATTTATCTTGCAATGGGAAGAGGTGCTTTGTAGTGGGTTCGATCTTACGGTGCTTGATCCTAGTGACAGAAGGGGAAACGACACGTATGTATCGTTGCTACTAAGGATAAAACGATGGGGTCTATCTCTACATAGATAGATCTTGTCTAGATCATGTCATCATTCTTATTGCATTACTCCGTTGTTTCATGAACTTAATACACTAGATGCATGTTGGATAGCGGTCGATGTGTGGAGTAATAGTAGTAGATGCAGGCAGGAGTCAGTCTACTAATCTTGGATGTGATGCATGTATGATGATCATTGCCTGGATATCATCATGATTATTTCAAGTTCTGTCAATTGCCCAACAGTAATTTGTTTACCCACCGTTTGCTATTTTTCTCGAGAGAAGCCACTAGTGAAACCTACGGCACCCGGGTCTCTTTCTCATATATTTGCCTTTATGATCTACTTTTTCCTTGCATTTATTATTAGATCTACTAAACCAAAAATACAAAAATACTTTGCTGCGTTTTATTTCTATTTATTTTGTTTGGCGTTCGATCTATCAATCTACTACAATTTTATCTCACGTCCGTTCGCCTATCTTGAGGCGCCCTACCCCGGAAGGGATTGACAACCCCTTTAACACGTCGGGCTGCGAGGATTTGTTATCTATGTGCAGAGGCTGTTTATGTTGTGTTGCTTGCTTTTGCTACTAGTTCGATAACCTTGGTTTCATATCTGAGGGAAATACCTACCACCGATGTGCTACATTATTCCTTCCTCTTTGGGGAAATACCGACGTTGCTTCAAGCGACATCAAAAGGAATTTCTGGCGCCGTTGCCGGGGAGGATCTTCAACATATACCAGGTTCCTAATCACAAATCTTATCTCCTCACAATTTACATTATTTGCCACGTGCCTCTCGTTTTCCTCTCCCCCACTTCACAAAAATTCGTCTTTTTATTAGCCCTCTTTTTCGTTCCCCTTTTTCTCGTTCGATCTTTTGTTTGCTTGTGTTGCCATGTGCCTTCTATATGCTTGCATCTTCACTTGCTAAAAAATTATTGATATGGATCCTCATCCACTTGCTAATCTTTTTAAAAGATCCAATCATGTTGAACCAATTGCTAGTGAGTTGAGTGCACTAGATTATCTTTATGAAGTTTTGCTTGAGATTTGTGAATCTTTAAATTGCGATGAAGAAATTTATGAAGTGAGTCACGATAGCTCCTTGGATGAAAAGCATGATTGCAATGATTTTACTATAAATTCTATTAATGTCAATTGTGCTAATAATATGTAAAACCCCAAGCTTGGGGATGCTAATTTTGATATGTCCACCAGTTATTGCAATGATCATGATTGGAGTGATGATGTTTCTTATGATCTTGAAAATTTATTTATGCCTCATGATGAATATGATATTGATAATAATTTTTTCAATAGCATTGAAAGTGGGTTTGGAAGAGTGTCAACTTTAGGTAAAAATAATCCCACATATTTGGAGAGTGTTCAATCTTATGAATTTTTTATGAAAGTGGGTTTGGAAAGGTGATGACTTTAGTTGGTGTTAATCCCACTATCTTGGAAGATTATAAAACTTTTTTGCATGTGGATCATGAAGAGAAAATTTTATATGATAGCTATATTGTTGAATTTGATTATGATCCCACATGTAATTATTATGAGAGAGGAAAATATTGTGGTGGGAATTTTTATATTACTAAATTACCTCTCGTTATGTTGAGATCGTCAATGTTTTATTCCTCTTCTTTGCATATGTTAGATGTTTCTTGTCTTAATAATTTTTTTGCTTATAAAATTCCTATGCATAGGAAGTATGTTAGACTTAAATGTGTTTGTCATATGTTTCAGAATGCTCTCTTTGTGTTTCAATTATTATCTTTCATGTGAGCATCATTGAAATCTCAAAGGCTATCTTAATGGCTATAAAGATAGAGCTTGTTGGGAGGCAACCCAATAAATAAAATTCATTTTTGCTTCTTTTTTTGTTCTTGTGTGTTTGCACAATTATGCTACTGTTATGATTGTGTTTTAATGAGTGTTTGTGCCAAGTAAAGCCTTTAGGAACTTCTTGAGTGATAGTTGTTGATATTGCTGAAAAACAGAAACTTATGCACTCACGAAAATAATTTTCATAAATCATAGAAAAGAGCTTTTTCCCTGATTCTTTTTGCAGAAGATTAATATACAAATTACCCTGGTCGTCCTAATTTTTCAGAATATTTGGAGTTACAGAAGTATTCGAAATAGTCAGATTGCTACAGACTGCTTTGTTTTGACAAATTCTGTTTTCTTTGCGTTGTGTGCTTATTTCGATGGCTCTATGGTTTTCTTTAACGAGTTTTTGCCATAGAAAAGTTGGAATACAGTAGATTGTTGGAAATATGCCCAAGAGGCAATAATAAAATGGTTATTATTATATTTCCTTGTTCATGATAATTGTCTATTGTTCATGCTATAATTGTGTTATCCGGAAATCGTAATACATGTGTGAATACATAGACCACAACATGTCCCTAGTGAGCCTCTAGTTGACTAGCTCGTTGATCAACAGATAGTCATGTTTTCCTAACTATGGACATTGGATGTCATTGATAACGGGATCACATCATTAGGAGAATGATGTGATGGACAAGACCCAATCCTAAGCATAGCACAAAGATCGTGTAGTTCGTTTGCTAGGGCTTTTCCAATGTCAAGTATCATTTCCTTAGACCATGAGATTGTGTAACTCCCGGATGCCGTAGGAGTGCTTTGGGTGTACCAAACGTCACAACGTAACTGGGTGACTATAAAGGTGCACTACGGGTATCTCCGAAAGTGTCTGTTGGGTTGGCACGGATCGAGACTGGGATTTGTCACTCCGTATGACGGAGAGGTATCTCTGGGCCCACTCGGTAATGCATCATCATAATGAGCTCAATGTGACCAAGTGTTTGGTCACGGGATCATGCCTTACGGTACGAGTAAAGTGACTTGCCGGTAACGAGATTGAACGAGGTATTGGGATACCGACGATCGAATCTCGGGCAAGTAACGTACTGATTGACAAAGGGAATTGTATACGGGATTGATTGAATCCTCGACATCGTGGTTCATCCGATGAGATCATCGTGGAACATGTGGGAGCCAACATGGGTATCCAGATCCCGCTGTTGGTTATTGACCGGAGAGTCGTCTCGGTCATGTCTGCATGTCTCCCGAACCCGTAGGGTCTACACACTTAAGGTTGGGTGACGCTAGGGTTGTAGAGATATTAGTATGCGGTAACCCAAAATTTGTTCGGAGTCCCGGATGAGATCCCGGACGTCACGAGGAGTTCCGGAATGGTCCGGAGGTGAAGAATTATATATAGGAAGTCCAGTTTCGGCCACCGGGAATGTTTCGGGGGTCACCGGTATTGTACCGGGACCACCGGAAGGGTCCCGGGGGTCCACCGGGTGGGGCCACCTATCCTGGAGGGCCCCATTGGCTGAAGTGGGAGGGGAACCAGCCCCTGGTGGGCTGGTGCGCCCCCCTTTGGGCCTCCCCTGCGCCTAGGGTTGGAAACCCTAGGGGTGGGGGCGCCCCCCACTTGGCTTGGGGGGGAAGCCACCCCTTGGCCGCCGCCCCCCTGGAGATTGGATCTCGCAGGGGCCGGCGCCCCCCAGGGCCCCTATATATAATGGAGGGGAGGGAGGGCAGCCGCACCACAGCCCCTGGCGCCTGCCTCTCCCTCCCGTAACACCTCTCCCTCTCGCTGAGCTTGGCGAAGCCCTGCCGAGATCCCCGCTACTTCCACCACCACGCCGTCGTGCTGCTGGATCTCCATCAACCTCTCCTTCCCCCTTGGTGGATCAAGAAGGAGGAGACGTCGCTGCTCTGTACGTGTGTTGAACGCAGAGGTGCCGTCCGTTCGGCGCTAGGATCATCGGTGATTTGGATCACGACGAGTACGACTCCATCAACCCCGTTTTCTTGAACGCTTCCGCGCGCGATCTACAAGGGTATGTAGATGCACTCCCCTCTCTCTTGTTGCTAGATGACTCCATAGACTGATCTTGGTGATACGTAGAAAATTTTAAATTTCTGCTATGATCCCCAACAGTGGCATCATGAGCCAGGCCTATGCGTAGTTTCTATGCACGAGTAGAACACAAACTTGTTGTGGGCGTAGATGTTGTCAATTTTCTTGCCACTACTAGTCTTATCTTGTTTCAGCGGCATCGTGGGATGAAGCGGCCCGGACCGACCTTACACGTACGCCTACATGAGAAAGGTTCCACCGACTGACATGCACTAGTTGCATAAGGTGGCTAGCGGGTGTCTGTCTCTCCCACTTTAGTCGAATCGGATTCGATGAAAACGGTCCATATGAAGGGTAAATAGAAGTTGGCATATCACGTTGTGGTTTTACGTAGGTAAGAAACGTTCTTGCTAGAAACCTATAGAAGCCACGTAAAAACATGCAACAACAATTAGAGGACGTCTAACTTGTTTTTGCAGCATATGCCTTGTGATGTGATATGGCCAAAAGGATGTGATGAATGAAATATATGTGATGTATGAGATTGATCATGTTCTTGTAATAGGAATCACGACTTGCATGTCGATGAGTATGACAACCGGCAGGAGCCATAGGAGTTGTCTTTATTTTTTGTATGACCTGCGTGTCATTGAATAACGCCATGAAAATTACTTTACTTTATTGCTAAACACGTTAGCCATAGAAGTAGAAGTAATCGTTGGCGTGACAACTTCATGAAGAAACGATGATGGAGATCATGGTGTCATGCCGGTGACGAAGATGATCATGGCGCCCTGAAGATGGAGATCAAAGGAGCAATATGATACTGGCCATATCAAGTCACTATTAGATTGCATGTGATGTTTATCAGGTTTTACATCTTATTTGCTTAGAACGACGGTAGCTTAAATAAGATGATCCCTCCCAATATTTTCAAGAAAGTGTTCCCCCTAACTATCCACCGTTGCGAAGGTTCGTTGTTTCGAAGCACCACGTGATGATCGGGTGTGATAGATTCTAACGTTCGAATACAACGGGTGTAAGCCAGATTTACACACGCAATACACTTAGGTTGACTTGACGAGCCTAGCATGTACAGACATGGCCTCGGAACACGGAAGACCGAAAGGTCGAGCATGGGTCGTATAGAAGATACGATCAACATGAAGATGTTCACCGATGTTGACTAGTCCATCTCACGTGATGATCGGACACGGCCTAGTTGACTCGGATCATGTTTCACTTAGATGACTAGAGGGATGTCTATCTGAGTGGGAGTTCATTGAATAATTTGATTAGATGAACTTAATTATCATGAACTTAATCTAAAATCTTTACAATAGGTCTTGTAGATCAAATGGCCCACGCTAATGTTGCCCTGAACTTCAACGCGTTCCTAGAGAAAACCAAGCTGATGGATGATGGCAGCAACTATACGGACTGGGTCCGGAACCTGAGGATCATCCTCATAGCTGCCAAGAAAGATTATGTCCTAGAAGCACCGCTAGGTGACGCACCCATCCCAGAGAACCAAGACATTATGAACGCTTGGCAGCAGCGTACTGATGATTACTCCCTCGTTCAGTGCGGCATGCTTTACAGCTTAGAACCGGGGCTCCAAAAGCGTTTTGAGCAACACGGAGCATATGAGATGTTCGAAGAGCTGAAAATGGTTTTCCAAGCTCATGCCCGGGTCGAGAGATATGAAGTCTCCGACAAGTTCTTCAGTTGTAAAATGGAGGAAAATACTTCTGTCAGTGAGCACATACTCAAAATGTCTGCGTTACACAACCGCTTGACTCAGCTGGGAGTTAATCTCCCGGATGACGCGGTCATTGACAGAATCCTTCAGTCGCTTCCACCGAGCTACAAGAGCTTTTTGATGAACTTCAATATGCAGGGGATGGAAAAGACCATTCCTGAGGTATATTCAATGCTGAAATCAGCGGAGGTGGAGATCAAAAAGGAACATCAAGTGTTGATGGTGAATAAAACCACTATGTTCAAGAAAGGCAAGGGTAAGAAGAACTTCAAGAAGGACGGCAAGGGAGTTGCCGCGCCCGGTAAGCCAGTTGCCGGGAAGAAGCCAAAGAATGGACCCAAGCCTGAGACTGAGTGCTTTTATTGCAAGGGAAGTGGTCACTGGAAGCGGAACTGCCCCAAGTACTTAGCGGACAAGAAGGCCGGCAACACCAAAGGTATATGTGATATACATGTTATTGATGTGTACCTTACCAGCACTCGTAGTAGCTCCTGGGTATTTGATACCGGTGCGGTTGCTCATATTTGTAACTCAAAGCAGGAGCTGCGGAATAAACGGAGACCGGCAAAGGACGAGGTGACGATGCGCGTCGGGAATGGTTCCAAGGTCGATGTGATCGCCGTCGGCACGCTACCTCTACATTTACCTACGGGATTAGTTTTAAACCTCAATAATTGTTATTTAGTGCCAGCTTTGAGCATGAACATTGTATCAGGATCTCGTTTAATTCGAGATGGCTACTCATTTAAATCCGAGAATAATGGTTGTTCTATTTATATGAGAGATATGTTTTATGGTCATGCCCCGCTGGTTAATGGTTTATTCTTAATGAATCTCGAACGTAGTATTACACATATTCATAGTGTGAATACCAAAAGATGTAAGATTGATAATGACAGTCCCACATACTTGTGGCACTGCCGTCTTGGTCACATTGGTGTCAAGCGCATGAAGAAGCTCCATGCTGATGGACTTTTAGAGTCTCTTGATTACGAACCATTTGACACGTGCGAACCATGCCTCATGGGTAAGATGACCAAGACTCCGTTCTCCGGAACAATGGAGCAAGCAACCAACATATTGGAAATCATACATACTGATGTGTGCGGTCCAATGAGTGTTGAGGCTCGCGGTGGCTATCGTTATCTTCTCACTCTCACTGATGACTTGAGTAGATATGGGTATGTCTACCTAATGAAACACAAGTCTGAGACCTTTGAAAAGTTCAAGGAATTTTAGAGTGAGGTTGAGAATCAACGTGACAGGAAAATAAAATTCTTACGATCAGATCGAGGAGGGGAATATTTGAGTCACGAATTTGGCACACACTTAAGGAAATGTGGAATAGTTTCACAACTCACGCCGCCTGGACCACCTCAGCGAAATGGTGTGTCCGAACGTCGTAATCGCACTCTATTGGATATGGTGCGATCTATGATGTCTCTTACCGATCTACCGCTCTCATTTTGGGGCTATGCTTTAGAGACTGCCGCATTCACTTTAAATAGGGCTCCGTCGAAATCTGTTGAGACGACACCGTATGAATTATGGTTTGGGAAGAAACCTAAGCTGCCGTTTCTAAAAGTTTGGGGATGCGATGCTTATGTCAAGAAACTTCAACCTGAAAAGCTCGAACCCAAGTCGGAAAAATGCTTCTTCATAGGATACCCTAAGGAAACCATTGGGTATACCTTCTACCTCATATCTGAAGGCAAGATCTTTGTTGCCAAGCATGGGTCCTTTCTGGAGAAAGAGTTTCTCTCGAAAGAAGTAAGTGGGAGGAAAGTGGAACTTGATGAAGTACTACCTGTTGAACCGGAAAGTAGCGCAGCTCAGGAAGATGTTCTTGTGGTGCCTGCACTGACTAGAGAGGAAGCTAATGATGATGATCAAGGTACTTCGGGTCAAGTTACTACTGAGCTTCGTAGGTCCACAAGGACACGTTCCACAGCAGAGTGGTATGGCAACCCTGTCCTGGAAATCATGTTGTTAGACAACGGTGAACCTTCGAACTATGAAGAAGCAATGGCGGGCCCATATTCCAACAAATGGCTTGAAGCCATGCAATCCAAGATAGGATCCATGTATGAAAACAAAGTGTGGACTTTGACAGACTTGCCCGATGATCGGTGAGCGATAGAAAACAAATGGATCTTTAAGAAGAAGATGGACGCGGAAGGTAATGTTACCATCTATAAAGCTCGACTTGTCGCTAAGGGTTATCGACAAGTTCAAGGGGTTGACTACGATGAGACTTTCTCACCCGTAGCGAAGCTGAAGTCCGTCTGAATCATGTTAGCAATTGCCGCATACTATGATTATGAGATATGGCAAATGGACGTCAAAACGGCATTCCTTAACGGCTTTCTTAAGCAAGAATTGTATATGATGCAGCCGGAAGGTTTTGTCGATCCTAAGAATACTAACAAGGTATGCAAGCTCCAGCGCTCCATCTATGGGCTGGTGCAAGCATCTCGGAGTTGGAACATTCGATTTGACGAGATGATCAAAACGTTTGGGTTTACACAGACTTATGGAGCAGCCTGTGTTTACAAGAAAGTGAGTGGGAGCTCTGTAGCATTTCTCTTATTATATGTGGATGACATACTATTGATGGGAAATGATATAGAATTCTTGGAAAGTATACAGGCCTACTTCAACAAGTGTTTTTCAACGAAGGACCTTGGAGAAGCTGCTTATATATTAGGCATCAAGATCTATAGAGATAGATCAAGACGCCTCATTGGTCTTTCACAGAGTACGTACCTTGACAAGATATTGAAGAAGTTCAATATGGATCAGTCCAAGAAGGGGTTCTTGCCTATATTGCAAGGTGTGCAATTGAGCACGGCTCAATGCCCGACCACGGCAGAAGATAGAGAAAAGATGAGTGTCATCCCCTATGCCTCGGCCATAGGGTCTATTATGTATGCCATGCTGTGTACCAGACCTGATGTAAACCTTGCCGTAAGTTTGGTAGGAAGGTACCAAAGTAATCCCGGCATGGAACACTGGACAGCGGTCAAGAATATCCTGAAGTACCTGAAGAGGACTAAGGATATGTTTCTCGTTTATGGAGGTGACGAAGAGCTCGTCGTAAAGGGTTATGTCGATGCTAGCTTCGACACAGATCTGGATGACTCTAAGTCACAAACCAGATACGTGTATATTTTGAATGGAGGGGCAGTAAGCTGGTGCAGTTGCAAGCAAAGCATCGTGGCGGGATCTACATGTGAAGCGGAATACATGGCGGCCTCAGAGGCAGCACAAGAAGCAATCTGGATAAAGGAGTTCATTACCAACCTAGGGGTGATTCCCAATGCGTCGGGCCCGATGACTCTCTTCTGTGACAACACTGGAGCTATTGCCCTTGCCAAGGAGCCCAGGTTTCACAGGAAGACCAGGCATATCAAGCGTCGCTTCAACTCCATTCGTGAAAGTGTTCAAAATGGAGACATAGATATTTGTAAAGTACATACGGACCTGAATGTGCCAGATCCGTTGACTAAACCTCTCCCTAGAGCAAAACATGATCAACACCGGAACTCTATGGGTGTTCGATTCATCACAATGTAACTAGATTATTGACTCTAGTGCAAGTGGGAGACTGTTGGAAATATGCCCTAGAGGCAATAATAAAATGGTTATTATTATATTTCCTTGCATGATAATTGTCTATTGTTCATGCTATAATTGTGTTATCCGGAAATCGTAATACATGTGTGAATACATAGACCACAACATGTCCCTAATGAGCCTCTAGTTGAGTAGCTCGTTGATCAACAGATAATCATGGTTTCGTGACTATGGACATTGGATGTCATTGATAACGGGATCACATCATTAGGAGAATGATGTGATGGACAAGACCCAATCCTAAGCATAGCACAAAGATCGTGTAGTTCATTTGCTAGAGCTTTTCCAATGTCAAGTATCATTTCCTTAGACCATGAGATCGTGTAACTCCCGGATGCCGTAGGAGTGCTTTGGGTGTACCAAACGTCACAACGTAACTGGGTGACTATAAAGGTGCACTACGGGTATCACCGAAAGTGTCTGTTGGGTTGGCACGGATCGAGACTGGGATTTGTCACTCCGTATGACGGAGAGGTATCTCTGGGCCCACTCGGTAATGCATCATCATAATGAGCTCAATGTGACCAAGTGTTTGGTCACGGGATCATGCATTACGGTACGAGTAAAGTGACTTGCCGGTAACGAGATTGAACGAGGTATTGGGATACCAACGATCGAATCTCAGGCAAGTAACGTACCGATTGACAAAGGGAATTGTATACGGGATTGATTGAATCCTCGACATCATGATTCATCCGATGAGATCATCGTGGAACATGTGGGAGCCAACATGGGTATCCAGATCCCGCTGTTGGTTATTGACCGGAGAGTCATCTCAGTCATGTCTGCATGTCTCCCGAACCGTAGGGTCTACACACTTAAGGTTCGGTGACGCTAGGGTTGTAGCGATATTAGTATGCGGTAACCCGAAAGTTGTTCGGAGTCCTGGATGAGATCCTGAACGTCACGAGGAGTTCCGGAATGGTCCGGAGGTGAAGAATTATATATAGGAAGTCCAGTTTCGGCCACCGGGAAAGTTTCGGGGGTCACCGGTATTGTACCGGGACCACCGAAAGGGTCCCGGGGGTCCACCGGGTGGGGGCACCTATCCCGGAGGGCCCCATTGGCTGAAGTGGGAGGGGAACCAGCCCCTGGTGGGCTGGTGCGCCCCCCCTTTGGGCCTCCCCTGCGCCTAGGGTTGGAAACCCTACGGGTGGGGGCGCCCCCCACTTGGCTTTGGGGGGAAGCCACCCCTTGGCCGCCGGCCCCCCTGGAGATTGGATCTCCCAGGGGCCGGCGCTCCCCCAGGGCCCCTATATATAGTGGAGGGGAGGGAGGGCAGCCGCACCACAGCCCCTGGCGCCTCCCTCTCCCTCACGTAACACATCTCCCTCTCGCTGAGCTTGGCGAAACCTTGCCGAGATCCCCGCAACTTCCACCACCACGCCATCGTGTTGCTGGATCTCCATCAACCTCTCCTTCCCCCTTGCTGGATCAATAAGGAGGAGACTTCGCTGCTCCGTACGTGTGTTGAACGCGGAGGTGCCGTCCGTTCGGCGCTAGGATCATCGGTGATTTGGATTACGACGAGTACGACTCCATCAACCCCGTTTTCTTGAACGCTTCCGCGCGCGATCTACAAGGGTATGTAGATGCACTCCCCTCTCTCTCGTTGCTAGAAGACTCCATAGATTGATCTTGGTGATACGTAGAAAATTTTAAATTTCTGCTACGATCCCCAACAGTGGCATCATGAGCCAGGCCTATGCGTAGTTTCTATGCACGAGTAGAACACAAACTTGTTGTGGGCGTAGATGTTGTCAATTTTCTTGCCACAACTAGTCTTATCTTGTTTCGGCGGCATCGTTGGATGAAGCGGCCCGGACCGACCTTACACGTACGCTTACGTGAGACAGGTTCCACCGACTGACATGCACTAGTTGCATAAGGTGGCTAGCGGGTGTCTGTCTCTCCCACTTTAGTCGAATTGGATTCGATGAAAAGGGTCCTTATGAAGGGTAAATAGAAGTTGGCATATCACGTTGTGGTTTTACGTAGGTAAGAAATGTTCTTGCTAGAAACCTATAGAAGCCACGTAAAAACATGCAACAACAATTAGAGGACGTCTAACTTGTTTTTGCAGCATATGCCTTGTGATGTGATATGGCCAAAAGGATGTGATGAATGAAATATATGTGATGTATGAGATTGATCATGTTCTTGTAATAGGAATCACGACTTGCATGTCGATGAGTAAGACAACCGGCAGGAGCCATAGGAGTTGTCTTTATTTTTTGTATGACCTGCGTGTCATTGAATAACGCCATGTAAATTAATTTACTTTATTGCTAAACACGTTAGCCATAGAAGTAGAAGCAATCGTTAGCGTGACAACTTCATGAAGACACGATGATGGAGATCATGATGATGGAGATCATGGTGTCATGCCGGTGACGAAGATGATCATGGCGCCCCGAAGATGGAGATCAAAGGAGCAACATGATACTGGCCATATCATGTCACTATTTGATTGCATGTGATGTTTATCATGTTTTACATCTTATTTGCTTAGAACGACGGTAGCTTAAATAAGATGATCCCTCGCAATAATTTCAAGAAAGTGTTCCCCCTAACTATGCACCGTTGCGAAGGTTTGTTGTTTCGAAGCACCACGTGATGATCGGGTGTGATAGATTCTAACGTTCGAATACAACGGGTGTAAGCCAGATTTACACACGCAATACACTTAGGTTGACTTGACGAGCCTAGCATGTATAGACATGGCCTCGGAACACGGAAGACCGAAAGGTCGAGCATGAGTCGTATAGAAGATACGATCAACATGAAGATGTTCACCGATGTTGACTAGTCCGTCTCACGTGATGATCGGGCACGGCCTAGTTGACTCGGATCATGTTTCACTTAGATGACTAGAGGGATGTCTATCTGAGTGGGAGTTCATTGAATAATTTGATTAGATGAACTTAATTATCATGAACTTAGTCTAAAATCTTTACAATATGTCTTGTAGATCAAATGGCCCACGCTAATGTTGCCCTCAACTTCAACGCGTTCCTAGAGAAAACCAAGCTGATGGATGATGGCAGCAACTATACGGACTGGGTCCGGAACCTGAGGATCATCCTCATAGCTGCCAAGAAAGATTATGTCCTAGAAGCACCGCTAGGTGACGCACCCATCCCAGAGAACCAAGACGTTATGAACGCTTGGCAGAAGCGTGCTGATGATTACTCCCTCGTTCAGTGCGGCATGCTTTATAGCTTAGAACCGGGGCTCCAAAAGCGTTTTGAGCAACACGGAGCATATGAGATGTTCGAAGAGCTGAAAATGGTTTTCCAAGCTCATGCCCGGGTCGAGAGATATGAAGTCTCCGACAAGTTCTTCAGTTGTAAGATGGAGGAAAATAGTTCTTTCAGTGAGCACATACTCAAAATGTCTGGGTTACACAACCGCTTGACTCAGCTGGGAGTTAATCTCCCGGATGACGCGGTCATTGACAGAATCCTTAGTCGCTTCCACCGAGCTACAAGAGCTTTTTGATGAACTTCAATATGCAGGGGATGGAAAAGACCATTCCTGAGGTATATTCAATGCTGAAATCAGCGGAGGTGGAGATCAAAAAGGAACATCAAGTGTTGATGGTGAATAAAACCACTAAGTTCAAGAAAGGCAAGGGTAAGAAGAACTTCTAGAAGGACGGCAAGGGAGATGCCGCGCCCGGTAAGCCAGTTGCCGGGAAGAAGCCAAAGAATGGACCCAAACCTGAGACTGAGTGCTTTTATTGCAAGGGAAGTGGTCATTGGAAGCGGAACTGCCCCAAGTACTTAGCGGACAAGAAGGCAGGCAACACCAAAGGTATATGTGATATACATGTTAGTGATGTGTACCTTACCAGCACTCGTAGTAGCTCCTGGGTATTTGATACCGGTGCGGTTGCTCATATTTGTAACTCAAAGCAGGAGCTGCGGAATAAACGGAGACTGGCAAAGGACGAGGTGACGATGCGCGTCGGGAATGGTTCCAAGGTCGATGTGATCGCCGTCGGCACGCTACCTCTACATTTACCTACGGGATTAGTTTTAAACCTCAATAATTGTTATTTAGTGCCAGCTTTGAGCATGAACATTGTATCAGGATCTCGTTTAATTCGAGATGGCTACTCATTTAAATTCGAGAATAATGGTTGTTCTATTTATATGAGAGATATGTTTTATGGTCATGCCCCGCTGGTTAATGGTTTATTCTTAATGAATCTCGAACGTAGTGTTACACATATTCATAGTGTGAATACCAAAAGATGTAAGATTGATAATGATAGTCCCACATACTTGTGGCACTGCCGTCTTGGTCACATTGGTGTCAAGCGCATGAAGAAGCTCCATGCTGATGGACTTTTAGAGTCTCTTGATTACAAATCATTTGACACGTGCGGACCATGCCTCATGGGTAAGATGACCAAGACTCCGTTCTCCGGAACAATGGAGCGAGCAACCAACTTATTGGAAATCATACATACTGATGTGCGTGGTACAATGAGTGTTGAGGCTCGCGGTGGCTATCGTTATGTTCTCACTCTCACTGATGACTTGAGTAGATATGGGTATGTCTACCTAATGAAACACAAGTATGAGACCTTTGAAAAGTTCAAGGAATTTTAGAGTGAGGTTGAGAATCAACATGACAGGAAAATAAAATTCTTACATCAGATCGAGGAGGGGAATATTTGAGTCACGAATTTGGCACACACTTAAGGAAATGTGGAATAGTTTCACAACTCACGTCGCCTGGAACACCTCAGCGAAATGGTGTGTCCGAACGTCGTAATCGCACTCTATTGGATATGGTGCGATCTATGATGTCTCTTACCGATCTACCGCTCTCATTTTGGGGCTATGCTTTAGAGACTGCCACATTCACTTTAAATAGGGCTCCGTCGAAATCCGTTGAGACGACACCGTATGAATTATGGTTTGGGAAGAAACCTAAGCTGTCGTTTCTCAAAGTTTGGGGATGCGATGCTTATGTCAAGAAACTTCAACCTGAAAAGCTCGAACCCAAGTCGGAAAAATGCGTCTTCATAGGATACCCTAAGGAAACCATTGGATATACCTTCTACCTCAGATCCGAAGGCAAGATCTTTGTTGCCATGAACGGGTCCTTTCTGGAGAAAGAGTTTCTCTCGAAAGAAGTAAGTGGGAGGAAAGTGGAACTTGATGAAGTACTACCTCTTGAACCGGAAAGTAGCGCAGCTCAGGAAGATGTTCCTGTGGTGCCTGCACTGACTAGAGAGGAAGCTAATGATGATGATCAAGGTACTTCGGATCAAGTTACTACTGAACTTTGTAGGTCCACGAGGACATGTTCCACACCAGAGTGGTATGGCAACCCTGTCCTGGAAATCATGTTGTTAGACAACGGTGAACCTTCGAACTATGAAGAAGTAATGGCGGGCCCAGATTCCAACAAATGGCTTGAAGCCATGCAATCCGAGATAGGATCCATGTATGAAAACAAAGTGTGGACTTTGACAGACTTGCCCGATGATCGGCGAGCGATAGAAAACAAATGGATCTTTAAGAAGAAGATGGACGCGGATGGTAATGTTACCATCTATAAAGCTCGACTTGTCGCCAAGGGTTATCGACAAGTTCAAGGGGTTGACTACGATGAGACTTTCTCACCCGTAGCGAAGCTGAAGTCCGTCTGAATCATGTTAGCAATTGCCGCATACTATGATTATGAGATATGGCAAATGGACGTCAAAACGGCATTCCTTAACGGCTTCCTTAAGGAAGAATTGTATATGATGCAGCCGGAAGGTTTTGTCGATCCTAAGAATACTAACAAGGTATGCAAGCTCCAACGCTCCATCTATAGGCTGGTGCAAGCATCTCGGAGTTGGAACATTCGATTTGACGAGATGATCAAAGCGTTTGGGTTTACACAGACTTATGGAGCAGCCTGTGTTTACAAGAAAGTGAGTGGGAGCTCTGTAGCATTTCTCTTATTATATGTGGATGACATACTATTGATGTGAAATGATATAGAATTCTTGGAAAGTATAAAGGCCTACTTGAACAAGTGTTTTTCAATGAAGGACCTTGGAGAAGCTGCTTATATATTAGGCATCAAGATCTATAGAGATAGATCAAGACGCCTCATTGGTCTTTCACAGAGTACGTACCTTGACAAGATATTGAAGAAGTTCAATATGGATCAGTCCAAGAAGGGGTTCTTGCCTGTATTGCAAGGTGTGCAATTGAGCACGGCTGAATGCCCGACCACGGCAGAAGATAGAGAAAAGATGAGTGTCATCCCCTATGCCTCGGCCATAGGGTCTATTATGTATGCCATGCTGTGTACCAGACCTGATGTAAACCTTGCCGTAAGTTTGGTAGGAAGGTACCAAAGTAATCCCGGCATGGAACACTGGACAGCGGTCAAGAATATCCTGAAGTACCTGAAGAGGACTAAGGATATGTTTCTCGTTTATGGAGGTGACGAAGAGCTCGTCATAAAGGGTTATGTTGATGCTAGCTTCGACACAGATCTGGATGACTCTAAGTCACAAACCAGATACGTGTATATTTTGAATGGAGGGGCAGTAAGCTGGTGCAGTTGCAAGCAAAGCGTCGTGGCGGGATCTACATGTGAAGCGGAATACATGGCGGCCTCAGAGGCAGCACAAGAAGCAATCTGGATAAAGGAGTTCATTACCGACCTAGGGGTGATTCCCAATGCGTCGGGCCCGATGACTCTCTTCTGTGACAACACTGGAGCTATTGCCCTTGCCAAGGAGCCCAGGTTTCACAGGAAGACCAGGCATATCAAGCGTCGCTTCAACTCCATTCGTGAAAGTGTTCAAAATGGAGACATAGATATTTGTAAAGTACATACGGACCTGAATGTGCCAGATCCGTTGACTAAACCTCTCCCTAGAGCAAAACATGATCAACACAAGAACTCTATGGGTGTTCGATTCATCACAATGTAATTAGATTATTGACTCTAGTGCAAGTGGGAGACTGTTGGAAATATGCCCTAGAGGCAATAATAAAATGGTTATTATTATATTTCCTTGTTCATGATAATTGTCTATTGTTCATGCTATAATTGTGTTATCCGGAAATCGTAATACATGTGTGAATACATAGACCACAACATGTCCCTAGTGAGCCTCTAGTTGACTAGCTCGTTGATCAACAGATAGTCATGGTTTCCTGACTATGGACATTGGATGTCATTGATAACGGGATCACATCATTAGGAGAATGATGTGATGGACAAGACCCAATCCTAAGCATAGCACAAAGATCATGTAGTTCGTTTGCTAGAGCTTTTCCAATGTCAAGTATCATTTCCTTAGATCATGAGATCGTGTAACTCCTGGATGCCGTAGGAGTGCATTGGGTGTACCAAACATCACAACGTAACTGGGTGACTATAAAGGTGCACTACGGGTATCTCCGAAAGTGTCTGTTGGGTTGGCACGGATCGAGACTGGGATTTGTCACTCCGTATGACGGAGAGGTATCTCTGGGCCCACACGGTAATGCATCATCATAATGAGCTCAATGTGACCAAGTGTTTGGTCACGGGATCATGCATTACGGTACGAGTAAAGTGACTTGCCGGTATAGAGATTGAACGAGGTATTGGGATACCGACGATCGAATCTCGGGCAAGTAACGTACCGATTGACAAAGGGAATTGTATACGGGATTGATTGAATCCTCGACATCGTGGTTCATCCGATGAGATCACCGTGGAACATGTGGGAGCCAACATGGGTATCCAGATCCCGCTGTTGGTTATTGACCGGAGAGTCGTCTCAGTCATGTCTGCATGTCTCCCGAACCCGTAGGGTCTACACACTTAAGGTTCGGTGACGCTAGGGTTGTAGAGATATTAGTATGCGGTAACCCGAAAGTTGTTCGGAGTCCCGGATGAGATCCCGGACGTCACGAGGAGTTCCGGAATGGTCCGGAAGTGAAGAATTATATATAGGAAGTCCAGTTTAGGCCACCGGGAAAATTTCGGGGGTCACCGGTATTGTACCGGGACCACCGAAAGGGTCCCGGGGGTCCACCGGGTGGGGCCACCTATCCCGGAGGGCCCCATTGGCTGAAGTGGGAAGGGAACCAGCCCCTGGTGGGCTGGTGCGCCCCCCCTTTGGGCCTCCCATCCGCCTAGTGTTGGAAACCCTAGGGGTGGGGGCGCCCCCACTTGGCTTGGGGGGAAGCCACCCCTTGGCCGCCGCCCCCCTGGAGATTGGATCTCCCAGGGGCCGGCGCCCCCCGAGGGCCCCTATATATAGTGGAGGGGAGGGAGGGCAGCCGCACCACAGCCCCTGGCGCCTCCCTCTCCCTCCCGTAACACGTCTCCCTCTTGCTGAGCTTGGCGAAGCCCTGCAGAGATCCCCGCTACTTCCACCACCACGCCGTCGTGCTGCTGGATCTCCATCAACCTCTCCTTTCCCCTTGCTGGATCAAGAAGGAGGAGACATCGCTGCTCCATACGTGTGTTGAACGCGGAGGTGCCGTCCGTTCGGCGCTAGGATCATCGGTGATTTGGATCACAACGAGTACGACTCCATCAACCCCGTTCTCTTGAACACTTCCGCGCGCGATCTACAAGGGTATGTAGATGCACTCCCCTCTCTCTCGTTGCTAGATGACTCCATAGATTGATCTTGGTGATACGTAGAAATTTTTTAATTTCTGCTACGATCCCCAACATAGATATAATGCAAAAACAAAATATGAATTGGTTTGGTACAGTACTTATAGTAGTGGTTTGCTTTCTTATACTAACGGATCTCACGAAGGTTTTGTTGAGTTTTGTGTGATTGAAGTTTTCAAGTTTTGGGTTATCTTACGATGGATGAAGGAAGGATAGAAGAGACTAAGCTTGGGGATGCCCCCGAGTGGCATCCCCTCTTTCTTCTAACGACCATCGGTATTTTACTCGAAGCTATATTTTTATTCATCACAAAATATGTGTTTTGCTTGGAGCATCTCGTATGATATGAGTCTTCGCTTGTTTTATTTTGTGTTCTAAGTCTTGATCCCTTGCTGGACACACCTATTTGGGAGAGCCAAAATTATGTCATGACTTGTTAGAATTGCTCTCTATGCTTCACTTAAATTTTTATGAGCTATAGACTTGCTCTAGTGCTTCACTTATATCTTTTTAGCACGGTGTGCTTAGTATTTTTGAAGAAATTGCTCTCTTGCTTCACTTAGATTTATTTGAGAGTTAGTAAAATTTTGAAGAAATTCTCTCTTGCTTCACTTAAATTATTTTTAGAGAAAGAAAAAAATTATGCTCATGATCTTCACTTATATTTGTTTGAGCTTATGAAAAGCAACGCACGAAAATTAATCCCAAAGTGATAGATATCCAAGAAGGATATACTAAAAAAATTCATGAAGATCATTGGACAAAATAAACTTGATTCTTAGTAATAGTTTTGAGATATGATGATGTGATATGTGAGTTATGTTGATGAGTAATTATGCTTTAGTAAGAATATTGGTGTTAATGTTTGTGATCCCTATGCAAGCACGAAAGTCTATAGTCGTGCAAGAAATTATATCCTACTTGTGGTGCATTATTCGGTGTTAATTATGCTTAATGCTCTCTTATGAGATTATTCGTTTCTTGGTTGGTCGCTTCTCAATCTTTTGCTAGCCTTCATTTTGCACCAAGTATGATCTCTACTTGTGCATCCAAAATCCTTTAAACCAGTTTTGCCACATGAGTCCACTATATCTACCTACACGCGGTATTCTTTTGCCGTTCCAAGCAAATTTGCATGTGCCATCTCTAATTTTCAAAATAAACTTCTCTTTTGTGTGTTTGTTTCGCTCGCGGAGCGGTGAGGGGTGGCTAATATTTTCCAAGCTTGATGTGTTATTCTCACGATGAGTGTTTATTCACTTGTCATTGCACGAGAGTATGGTAAAGGTTTTAGGGATGCCCAGTCCCGAAATGAAAAAAATGAATTTACTTTCTGTTGTCAAATAATACATTCCTTGGAAAGTATTGGTATGGAGGGCAACCGTGGGTACGGCTAGCCATGGAAAGTGAAAGTTTGGTGGAAAAAGGAATAAACTTTATTTTCTGTTTAGGAACCGCCTATGATATATATCTAGCATGGAAAGTGTTGGGAATTCTAAGTCGTTTTCGTTGGTGGGGTGGATACACCTCCCAAAATGTTTTTATCTCTAATTTGTCGCTTTCAGCTCTGGCACCTCTACAAATCCCTATTTCCCTCTGCGAAGGGCCTTCTTTTACTTTATGCAATTTTTATTTTCAATTTGAGTCTCCATCTTCTCTTACAAAAGCACCAACTAGGAGGCAATATGATCGTACTTGAGTATTGGGTGTAGTTAATATGCGAGTGTGTTTCATGAATGGATCAATGTTGAGCATTATCGGCTAGGGATAACTTATTTTAGCATTGATATTTTGAAAGACTTGGTTGCTTGTTGATATGCTTGAGTATCTAAATTATTATGTCAAAACTAAACTATTGCTTTGAGTCACATAAAAGTCCAATTGTCCATGCTATAAAGAAAAGAATATGATATGACATGTTAGGCAGCATTCCACATCAAAAATTCTGTTTTTATCACTTACCTACTCAGGACGAGTAGGATTTAAGTTTGGGGATGCTGATACGTCTCCAACGTATCTATAATTTTTTATTGTTCCATGTTGTTATATTATCAATCTTGGATGTTTTATAATCATTTTATAGTCATTTTATATCTTTTTTTGGTACTAACATATTGACACAGTGCCAAGTGCCAGTTGTTGTTTTCTACATGTTTTTTACATCATAGGAAATCAATATCAGACGGAGTCCAAATGCAACAAAACTTCATGGAGATTTTTTGGACCAGAAGGAATGTAATGGGCCCTGGCTGCGCCTAGGGGTGCCCCGAGGGGGCATAACCCACCAGGGCGCGCCAGGAGGCCTAGGCGCGCCCTGGTGGGTGTGCCCACCTCGAGTGCCCCCAGACCGCCTCTTTGCTCTATAAATAACCCAATATTCCAGAAACCCTAGGGGAGTCGACGAAATATTCATCCAGCCGCCGTAGAGTCCAGAACCACCAGATCCAATCCAGACACCATCTCGGATGGGGTTCACCACCTCCATTGGTGCCTCTCTGATGATGCGTGAGTAGTTCTTTGTAGACCTTCGGGTCCGTAGTTAGTACCTAGATGGCTTCCTCTCTCTCTCGTTGAATTCTCAATACAATGGTCTCTGGGAGATCCATATGATGTAACTCTTTTGCGGTGTGTTTGTTGGGATCGATGAACTTTGAGTTTATGATCAGATCTATCTTTTTATATCCATGAAAGTATTTGAGTTTCTTCGATCTCTTTTATGCTTGATCTCTTATAGCCTCGTATTTCATCTCCGATATTTGGGTTTTGTTTGGCCAACTTGATCTATTTATCTTGCAATGGGAAGAGGTGGTTTGTAGTAGGTTCAATCTTACGGTGCTTGATCCCAGTGACAAAAGGGGAAACGACACATATGTATCGTTGCTACTAAGGATAAAGTGATGGGGTCTATCTCTACATAGATAGATCTTGTCTACATAATGTCATCGTTCTTGTTGCATTACTCCGTTTTTCCATGAACTTAATATACTAGATGCATGCTAGATAGCGGTCGATGTGTGGAGTAATAGTAGTAGATGCAAGCAGGAGTCGGTCTACTAATCTTGGACGTGATGCCTATATAATGATCATTGCCTGGATATCGTCATGATTATTTGAAATTCTGTCAATTGCCCAATAGTAATTTGTTTACCCACCGTTTGCAGCCACTAGTGAAACCTACGGCCCTTGGTCTCTTTCTCATATATTTGCCTTTGCGATCTGCTTTTTCCTTGCATTTATTTTCAGATCTACTAAACCAAATATACAAAAGTACTTTGCTGCATTTTATTTCTATTTGTTTTGTTTGGCGTTCGATCTATCAATCTACTACAATTTTATCTCACGTCTGTTTGCCTATCTTGAGGCGCCGTACCCCGGAAGGGATTGACAACCCCTTTAACATGTCGGGTTGCGAGGATTTGTTATCTGTGTGCAGGGGTTGTTTACGGTGTGTTGCTTGGTTCTCCTACTGGTTCGATAACCTTAGTTTCATATCTGAGGGAAATACCTACCGCCGTTGTGCTACATCATCCCTTCCTCTTTGGGGAAATACCGACGTAGATTCAACCGACATCAGTCTAGTAGGGAGGTACGAAAGTAATCCAGGAGTGGATCACTGGACAGCGGTCAAGAACATCCTGAAGTACCTGAAAAGGACTAAGGATATGTTTCTCGTTTATGGAGGTGACAAAGAGCTCGTCGTAAATGGTTACATTGATGCTAGCTTTGACACTGATCCGGATGACTCTAAGTCACAAACCGGATACATATTTATATTGAATGGTGGAACTATCAGTTGGTGCAATTTCAAGCAAAGCGTCGTGATGGGATCTACGTGTGAAGCGGAATATATAGTTGCTTCGGAAGCAGCAAATGATGGAGTCTGGATGAAGGAGTTCATATCCGATCTAGGTGTAATACCTAGCGCATCGGGTCCAATGAAAATCTTTTGTGACAATACTGGAGCAATTGCCTTAGCGAAGGAATCCAGATTTCACAAGAGAACCAAACACGTCAAGAGACGTTTCAACTCCATCCGTGATCAAGTCAAGGAGGGAGACATAGAGATTTGCAAAATACATACGGATCTGAATGTTGCAGACCCGTTGACTAAGCCTCTTCCACGCGCAAAACATGATCAGCACCAAGACTCCATGGGTGTTAGAATCATTACAATGTAATCTAGAATATTGACTCTCGTGCAAGTGCAAGACTGAAGGAAATATGCCCTAGAGGCAATAATAAAGTTGTTATTTATATTTCCTTATATCATGATAAATGTTTATTATTCATGCTAGAATTGTACTAACCGGAAACTTGATACATGTGTGGATACATAGACAAAACACAGTGTCCAGTATGCCTCTACTAGAGTAGCTCGTTAATCAAAGATGGTTAAGTTTCCTAACCATAGACATGTGTTGTCATTTGATGAACGGGATCACATCATTATGAGAATGATGTGATGGACAAGACCCATCCTTGATCTTAGCATTATGATCGTTAAGTTTTGTTGCTATTGCTTTCTTCATGACTTATAGATATTCCTTTGACTATGAGATTATGCAACTCCCGAATACCGGAGTAACACCTTGTGTGCTATCAAACGTCACAACGTAATTGGGTGATTATAAAGATACTCTACAGGTGTCTCCGAAGGTGTTTGTTGGGTTGGCATAGATCAAGATTAGGATTTGTCACTCCGAGTATCGGAGAGGTTTCATTGGGCCCTCTCGGTAATGCACATCATGATAAGCCTTGCAAGCAATGTGACTAATGAGTTAGTTACGGGATAATGTATTAAGGAACGAGTAAAGAGACTTGCTGGTAACGAGATTGAACTAGGTATGAAGATACCGACGATCGAATCTCGGGCAAGTAACATACCGATGACAAAGGGAATGACGTATGCTGTCATTACGGTTTGACCGATAAAGATCTTCGTGGAATATGTAGGAACCAATATGAGCATCCAGGTTCCGATGTTGGTTATTGACCGGAGATGTGTCTCAGTCATGTCTACATAGTTCTCGAACCCGCAGGGTCCGCACGCTTAACATTTGATGACGATTTGTATTTTAAGTTATGTGTTTTGATGACCGAAGATTGTTCGGAGTCCCAGATGAGATCACAGACATGACGAGGAGTCTTGAAATGGTCGAGAGGTAAAGATTGATATATTGGTTGACGGTATTCGGACACTGCAAGTGCTTCGGAATGTATCGGATACGTATCAGAGTACCGGGGGCACTACTAGGGAAAACCTTATACACAGAATCTTAGCAGCAGCGCGGTTTAAAAACAAACACTACTACTAATTAGCAGTAGCGTGCTTGAGGAAACCGCGCTACTAATATCCCGGTAGCAGTAGCGCTCTAGGTGAAACAAGTGCTACTACTATAATTGCCACGGCGTTGCCTCCAAGCTAGATATAGTAGTAGCACCCTTCCCTGGACGCGCTACTGCTAAAGTACTTAGTAGGAGCGTTTTTCTTCAAAACTCGCTGCTGCTAAGTATTGCACCTAATTAAGTTTAGTCCCATACTACTAAGCGAACAAGGTGTTTACCACCTTAAATATATTACTTCTCAAACTATCTCGAGCACTTGGTCTTCATTGAACTATATGTGTAGGATTTGTGGCTGCAATATGAATCTTCACCAGTACCTATATAGGTACTGTGAGGATTCATGTTGACTATTTAGATTCTACACAAAAAGATCAATGATGACCAATGTATATTTTTGATGCATGCTTAGACTTAGCAGTAGCGTTTTTCTCTAAAACATGCTATAGCTAAATTAGCTATAGCGTGTTTCCTAAAGTGCGCTACTGCTAGTTCGACTTAACCACCCGCGGGCTCAATATTTGACTAAGTCCTGCTTCCCCCCTCTCTCCTCCCTGTTCCCCAACTCCTCTGTCACTGTCCGAGCCCGCCCAGGACTGCCGCCTCCCGATCCCGAGCCCGCCCTCGCCGCCCCTACCTCTCCGTCGTCGAGCACCTTCCCGCCACCGTGTCCCCCCTCTCTGTAAGCCCCCCACCCCTCCCACACCCCCACTCTCTCTGCTTAGTAGATGTTTTTAGTAGTAGTAGATGTTAATTTAGGGTTCAAAGATAACGATTTTTAGTAGTAGTAGATGTTAATTAGTACTAGTGATGGTACTAGTCAACTAGGGCAGTATGGTTAATAGTAGATGTTTTTACTATTGTATAATGTAGTTTTTTTTACTGTTTTTAGTAAGTGTTTAAAATAATTAGTAAGTAAATTAATAAACTAGTTGAACTAGTTTAGTTTTAGTTGAACTAGTTTAGTAAGTAAATTAATAAACTAGTTGAACTAGTTGAATTAATAGAACTAATGTATTTTTAGTAAGAAAATTAATATAACTAGTTGAACTACTTTATTTTTAGAAAGAACTAGTTTTTTTCTATCTATAGTAATTTTATACTTAGTAAGAACTAGTTGAATTAATAGAACTAGTTGAAGATGTCATATTTGTTGTTATTTTTTTAGTTTAAGCAATTATTCAGGATGTATTAGTGATAACTTATACGGTTTTTGGTTTTTGCAGAAATCAAGGAGCCCCTCCATCATCCCCGCCGTCGTCCCCGTCACCGACCCCCTCCGACCTTGAGGTGAGACCAGCCAAATCTCCATGTCAATATGAGTCCTATAAGATATATATGATGTAGATAAAAACATGTATATCTTGTGTTGCTCAAATAGGATATGTGGTTGCCCAAGTGGTCGGTCATGTTCTGGTTACACCTCCGAGTATGCTATGTTTTGCCGGAGTGTTGATTAATTTCCGTTCCGGCAAATTTCAGGCGCTCGATATGTCCTTTTTCAGCAAAGGTCATGCCGGATTTTTCCGTGAATTCTAGCATGACTTGTGATAGAATATGTAGGAAATATCGAGTGGCCTAGATTTTCTCAAAAAATAATGATCTAATTTAGGTTTTTTAGTACATATATTTAATTGTACAAGTTTAATCTTTGAATTATGAACGTAGGAAATGTCGTACTCGGACGACGAAAGTCTCCGGGGGGAGTGCCGCTGGTGCCACGACGATCGAGGTCTGTGCGACAGGTGCCCTCACCTAGACGAAGATCGGAGCTTCACCATTAAGCTCGAGGAGACCTTCGATGTTGAAACGGTACGCAACGACGACAAGTGTTTCTTTTGTAATTAAGCACGACTTCAACTATTTCAGTGTCTAATTTTCATCTTTTCCAATTCGACTAGCTTATCCCATGCCATGCAAGACGCTATGTCTTGGAGAGGATGGGTTTTGAAGACCATGAAAATTTTGAAACAAAAGAAAATACACCTAAGGACCCATCATGATATAGATTTTGAAGTAAATCTGTACAATTCTCAGAGCATAACCCTTTTTGGTTGCCAAAATTGGGAAGCACTTTGCAAAATGTATGGTTTCTATGAGGGTATGATTGTCACCGTGGATCTTGGTGATCCTGACATCGAGCAAGACAATATGGACATTTGGGTCCTTGTTGATACGCTTCCGATTCTACCGCTATGTGAGTTTCTCAAACATAGTTATTAACTAATTTATATTGTTATTTCAAAATAGTTGACAACTTATTTTCATTGACAACTTATTTTCATTCTTCAAAGAATGTGCGGAAGACGGTAGACAAAACCCACTACACCGATGGCTTCGAATTAACTTATAAGGAGAAAAATCATCTGATCGCATTTTGGACTTATCTTGAGAATTACAATACCTATTATCGAACTCCTCCAAATTATGGTGAATACGTGCCACTAGTGCACGTGTTGAACCACGGTAACTTCTATGGAGATACCCTGGTAAGATTTTTTACTATTACGACAACCGTGCATCTTTTGCATACTTCTAAAACTAGTACATCATTGCTAACTACGAAGTTATTATTATGTTTTTAACAGAAAATTGTAACATCCCAAATTTTCAATTTGAAATGTTATACATTAGATCATATTTTATTGCATTTTTGGTTTGATCCTAGAAATTCTACGCAACTCAAGGACCCGCAGAGAGAGTTGGGGATTTCATTATTTTCATATTCAAATTTTTCTCCAATTTTGAAAAAAGGATTGTTCGATTTTAATTATTTTCTCTTAGAATATTTCTTTTATAAAAATAAAACAGAGAGGATAAAATGAATTCCTCAAAATAAAGAAATATCGGGGATTTAATATTAAAATCAAATAAGATTTTTAATCGGAGTTTTATCGCTATTTTATTTGAATTAGGAAAAATATGCGTTTTTCAAAATTGCATTATAGACCCAAATAAATGTTCACGTTGTCTGGCCTATTTTTAGAGGACGGGGGAAATTTATTTTGGGATTTGTGGTGTCTGTTTAGGATTTCTTTTCTTTCTTTTTCTGCACATCTGAATTATTTAAAAAAAAGTCAAACCGACTCCGGGCCGTACCCGAGCGGGACTCCGCCCGGGGGTCCTTTATAAGCCGCCACCCCCGAGCCGCCGAAGCCCACCAGCGCCGCCAGCCCAACCCGCGCCGCCACCCCAAACCCTAACCCTAACCGCGCCTCGCCACCGCCGCCGCCGCTGCCGCCGCCGACTCCGCCGCCGCGCGCCGCCTCCGCCGCTGCCACGCCGCGCCGCCTCGCCACCCCGTGCCGTCGACGCCGCCACCGCCCCGCGCCTCCTCGCCGGAGCCGCCCGCCGCCGCCACCGTCTCGTCGGACTTTCGCCGAAGGTAGCCGCCGCCGCCGGCTCGGTTTTCACGAAAGAACCGACGGTTTTTTTCTAAACGTAGACTTGTTTTTTAGATCCGGTTCGGTTTATTTTTTCAGTTTAGTTATTTAACGAATGCCCGTTCGTACGTTCATTTTAACGAATGGTTTTCACCGTTTAGCCACAGACAGCGAACGTTCGTTCATTAGCCTGTTCGTCAGTTTTTCTTTTTCTCGGATATTCCGTGATTATTTTCGATCGCGATTTCTGATCCGATTTTCGTTCTAGTATACCTTTTCGCTCGTTTATCGGAATCAGGCGATTCAAGCGCCTGGAGTTTCGTCTCGAAACCCTCTTTCTGTGTAACCAACTTAAAAAAGTTTTTGCTACTGTAAAATTTGACTTTAGTCCAGATTAGTAAACGAAACTTGTTTCTTTCGCCGTTTGAGTTCCGTTGCTTCTTTTGATTTGATTCTTTTTGCAAACCGGAGTTCTTAAGTTGAACTTTCTGGTTAGATATCTTATTTGAGTTTTACCCGTGCCCTTGCTTGATTGCTTATTGTATGCTTGTTTGTTTGTGACAGAGTACCTAAAGTGTGAAGCGTGCTACTACGAGTCTCTAGGTTTCGCGGATCATCAGCAAGGCAAGTAACATTTGATCATACTTCTTTACTACCCAGTTTTATTGCATTAGATCAATCCTCAAACAATTGCATGGTTAGGATCTGATTAAATTGTGGGTATTTGGAAAGTAGTTGAGGTAGTAACTATTCACCTGTTTATTATCAAACCTTTGGGAGTTACTTCTACGTCGCTTATACTGCTATGCTATGCTTGTAGACGTATATTGGGTTTCAGTGTATTCATGATAGATGTGAGTATTGTTAAATAATGGTTAACTTAAGGTGGCAACTTAAATACACATCTGGGTGGATTGAGGCACCTGGGGAATTCTAGTGATTGCCTGTATTTTTGGAAATCCCGGGGTACCGTGTCATTCTCCTATGGACTGCCACCCAGGCTCAAAGGGATCATAAGATTATTCATGCTAGAAACTTCCGTGTGCAGCCACATGCCATTATGGGCTCTGGCATAGTTGAGTAAGTTGAAGGAAACCTTTCCATGATGGGCTAGCAGATGTAGGGGATTGTAGGTGTACCGGCCTATCTATCGGTTAAGGGGACCTCTTCGGAAAGACTATGTCTCGGTCATCCGTTTCTCAAACATCAAGTAGTGCGAGAAATCCAACGGAGGAGATCGAGTCTTGTGGGGAAAAGTGCACAAACCTCTGCAGAGTATACAAACTAATCATGGTTAGCCGTGTCCCCGGTTATGGACATCTTGAGTATCTGGTTCTTGGATTATCATGTGGATCTCATCACTCTTAATTATATAATTTGATTGGGTTAATGATTATTTTTAATTGGGATTGAGATGGGGTTTACCATTCTCAATGTTTGACAACCAACATGATAGTTAAATAAAATATATTCCTTTGTTGTAGGAAAAAATTGGCTTTTCGCAAAACACATTAACCATACAGCCTCCACCAGCCAAATATGCATCTAGTGATAGCATTATTCCGTTCATTACTCTCTTGTGTTACATTGCCAGCATATTCCATGTGCTGACCCGTTTTCAGGCTGCAACGTATCATGTTGCAGACTTTTCAGACGACGAGTAAGGAGCCTTAGGTCGTGGTCTTTCACTCAGTGATGCCGTTGGAGTTGATGGACTCACTTTATCTTCCAAGCCTTCCGTTGTTATCGTATTAGATGGCCTTAAGCCATATTTATTGTAATAAGTTCTCTTTTGAGACACTCAATGTAATAAGTGTGTGATTGCTACTCTGTTATAAATCCTTCAAGTACTGTGCGTGTCAGCATTACCGATCCAGGGATGACACTGATGCACAGAGATCAGACTGTTCGAGGTCTAGTCGCTACAAAGATGGTATCAGAGCACACGCTGACAGTAGGACACGACCACTAAGCTAAAGCCCTAGATCACTACTCTCTTCTCATTTCTGACTCCTCTCCATTTTCTACTCTTTAGGATGGTGGATGCAAGGATCAAGTTCACGCAACCGGATGAAGACACACCTTTTGGACGCCACTTGAAGGAAGTTACTAGGTACCTGAACATTGGAATACCAAGCTTCACCGGGACTTACAACGCCACTTTACCAGAAGAGGAGCGCTGGATGATTCAAGTTCAAGTTCCAGGAAGGACATTCACGCCAGTCACTGAGCCCATAGAGTTTTCTTTTGATGCACCAACATGGAGTCTAGGAAAGAGTATGGCAGCTCACATTACCATGGGACGCATTGGAGAAGTTTACCACAATGATCTCAAGGACACAATCTACCAGATTTGTGGGTGCCGAGATGAGCAATGGGAGATGATCAGCACCAGGAAGGATAGATCGATTGGCGCTTTCATCCAGGAGTTAAACCAGCACATTCGACGCCAGGAGAACCAGATGTGCGCAGGCATGACAGATTTGAAGAAGGCGATGACAAGGATCACGGAGCTGGAGGAAGAACTCAAGGCTACATGTGAAGATTATATGGAGGAAATCGTCGTACTAGTGGAGAAGAATGACGACCTGACAAGGAAGCTCGGGGTTTTCATAGGAGATCCCGCGCCAGGAGGAGAATATGATGATTCCACTTGCCCGGAGAACTACATCATCATCGACGACACTGACTCGGACCCTGACGATAGCGATGATGACTATGTTGATGAAGCTGGAGCAGATATCATGGAGTCTTCGACCGATCAATTTTTCTAGTCGACCACCATATCTGTAGTAGTATTCCACCATGTGTATAGTATAGTCCAAGCACTTTTGTAACGATAGTTCTAGACCGATTTTATGCCTTTGTTTGATTGATTGAGTGATATGTTTGTGTTTTTCTCATGTGCATATGGGTAGTCTTTCCCCCCTAGACCTCATTCTATTATGTTTTCTCATCTCTTCTAAACCCAGCAGATGCCTCGGAGACGTGACAACATATTTTCTTTCCCACCGGAGCTCACTCAGTTGATCCAGCAGCAGAAGGCATTGATGCAGATACTAGTCCAGAATCAGAACCAGGGGAACAACAACAACAACAACAACAACCCACCACCACCACCATCAGTTGATCACTTAGCCCGTTTTCTTAGGCTGAATCCACCGGTGTTCTCCAGTAGCACCGATCCGATTGTTGCAGATGATTGGCTCCGCAAGATTGAAAGGGAGTTGACTACTGCAGGATGCATAGATGCGGAGAGAGTGCGTTTTGCCGCACATCAGCTTGATGGACCCGCAGCATCATGGTGGGAGAATTTCGTAGTCACTTACCCCATCAACACTGTGACATGGGACTAGTTCCAGCAGGCTTTTTGCACTGCCCATGTTTCAGCAGGAGCTATGGCCATGAAGAAACGTGAGTTTCGCAACTTACGCCAAGGAGGGCGCACTTTTGTCCAGTATGTGGATGAGTTTAGTAAGCTAGCACATTATGCCCCAGATGACGTCGCTACAGATGCAGCTAAGAAGGAGAAGTTTCTGGAAGGATTGAATGATGAGCTGAGCATGCAGTTGATGGTGGAAAATTTCAATAATTGCCAGGAGTTGGTGGATAGAGCTCTCATGCTTGAAGGGAAGCAACAGCAGATTGACAGCCGCAAGAGGAAGTATGGACAAGGGAAGTATAATTCTGCAGCCCAGCAGAGACCCCGTTTCACCCCGAACTCGGGAGGACTTGTTCATAACCATGGAGGCCACAATCATAATGGAGGAAGTACGCACAACCATAGTGGCTCCAAGAACGGTAATGGTAATGGAGGAAGTAGCAGACAGAACCGTTCCAACCCGGCAACACCCGCCAAGAAAGATCTAAGCCACGTTACTTGCTACAAATGCCAGAAGACCGAACATTACGCCAATGAATGTCCTGAAGCCAAGAATGGAAACGTCAATGGAAGCTCTGGGAAGAAGCCCAACCCTTTCAACAGGGGACAAGTGAACCACGTTAACGTGGAGGAGGTTGAAGCCCAGCCAGATGCAGTAATAGGTAAGTTTTTTGTTAAGTCATTTACTGCAGTCGTACTTTTTGATACTGGTGCATCGCATTCATACATATCAAAGGGAATTTGTGGATAAGTATAAGTACCCCACTAGAGTTCTTAAGACACCCATGCTAGTAACCTCACCTGGAGCAGAGTATATGGCAAGCCATGGATGTTTTCAGATGCCATTGACCATAGGTAGGCATGTTTTCCCCTCAGATCTGATAATTTTGGAGTCGCAAGGTTTGGATGTGCATCTGGGTATGGATTGGCTATCTATGTATGGAGGAAACATCGATTGCGCCAGTAAGACGATTTTCCTCACCGCCCCAGAAGGAAGAAGAATCAAGTATGTATCCCGACATGTGCCGAATAGGACTCAAGTAAATTCCTTATCAGGAGTTGTACAGGAGGAAGTACCAGTGGTGAAGGATATTCCGGATGTATTTACAGAAGAGTTGCCAAGCATGCCACCGGATAGAGACATTGAGTTTTTGATTGAGCTTCTGCCAGGCATAGGGCCAATATCTAAGAGACCGTACAGGATGCCCGCAAAGGATTTGGAGGAAATTAAGAAGCAGATTAAGGAGTTACTGGATAAAGGTTATATATGCCCAAGTTCGTCACCTTGGGGATCACCAGTACTTCTAGTGGAGAAGAAGGATGGATCGTTAAGGATGGTTGTTGATTATCGAGGACTGAATGAGGTGACAATATGGAACAAGTACCCACTGCCGATGATTGATGATTTTTCTGACCAGCTGCAAGGAGCTAAGGTGTTTTCCAAGATCGATCTGCGATCAGGGTATCACCAGCTGAAGATTCGAGAGCAGGATATACCTAAGACAACTTTTACCACGAGGTATGGGCTATATGAGTATACCGTTATGTCATTTGTCCTGACTAACGCACCTGCCTATTTTATGAACATGATGAACAAGGTGTATATGGATTTTTTGGATAAGTTCGTTGCGGTGTTCATTGATGGTATACTGGTCTACTCAAAGAATGAAGAAGAACATAAGCAGCACTTGCGTTTGGTACTTGGGAAGCTCAAGGAACATCAGTTATACGCCAAGTTCAGCAAGTGTGAGTTTTGGCTGGAGGAAGTTGGATTCCTTGGACATGTTATATCCGGAGAAGGAATAGCATTAGATCCCACCAAGGTTGTAACTGTGACAAATTGGGAGTCACCCACGACAGTTGGAGAGATCCGGAGTTTTCTTGGACTCGCAGGATACTACCGGAGGTTCATTGAGAATTTCTGAAAGATTGCGAAGCCTATGACGGAGTTGTTGAAGAAGGACACCAAATTCAAATGGACAGAGGAATGTGAGGCCAGTTTTCAGGAGTTGAAGAGACGCTTGGTTA
Source organism: Aegilops tauschii subsp. strangulata (assembly GCF_002575655.3). Classification (NCBI taxonomy): domain Eukaryota; kingdom Viridiplantae; phylum Streptophyta; class Magnoliopsida; order Poales; family Poaceae; genus Aegilops; species Aegilops tauschii. The sequence continues at coordinate 551,263,792 of NC_053041.3, read as the reverse complement.
CATCACCAGTGTTGATTCTGCCAGATCAACGCAAGGATTATGAAGTGTATTGCAACACTTCTCGTCGAGGACTTGGAGCCATACTTATGCAGGAGGGAAGAGTTGTTTCATATACCTCGCGACAGCTTAAACCCCATGAGTTAAATTATGCTACGCATGATTTGGAGTTAGCAGCCGTAGTGCATGCATTGAAGACATGGAGACATTTTCTCATCGGAAACCATTGTGAGGTATACACCGATCACAAGAGTTTGAAGTATATCTTCACGCAGAAGGAGTTGAATCTTAGGCAGAGGAGATGGTTAGAGCTCATTAAGGATTATGATATGAGATTGCATTACCATCCCGGAAAGGCTAACGTAGTAGCCGATGCGTTGAGCTGCAAAAGTCATGTTAATACACTCATGACCGGAGAATTACCCAAGGAGTTGGCAGAAGACCTTCGCGAGCTGTGTTTGGAAATAGTTCCGAGAGGATATGTAGCAGCTTTGGAGATTCAGTCTACTTTAATGGATAAGATCAGAGAAGCTCAGAAGACGGACAAGGAGATTGCCGAAATAAACGAAAGAATGAGTAAAGGAAAGGCTAAGGGATTTCGTGAGGATGAGCACGATACCTTATGGTTTGAGGACCGCATATATGTGCCAAATAATCCGGAGATCAGGAAGTTGATTCTGCAAGAGGCCCATGATTCGCCGTATTCGATTCACCCAGGAAATACTAAGATGTATCTGGATTTGAAGGATAGTTTCTGGTGGACCGGAATGAAGAAGGATATTGTAGAGTATGTTGTAGTTTTTGATGTATGTCAGAGAGTGAAGGCAGAACATCAGAAGCCAGCAGGATTGCTACAACCATTGCCTATACTCGAATGGAAGTGGGATAAACTAGGCATGGATTTTATCACGGGATTACCCAGGACTCGTTCAGGCTATGACACGATATGGGTTGTAGTCGATCGTTTGACGAAAGTAGCTCATTTCATCCCAGTAAAGACCACTTACAGCGGTGCTAAGTTGGCAAAGATATACATGACCAGGATCGTATGTCTGCATGGAGTTCCGAGGACCATTGTATCAGATAGAGGAACCCAGTTTACTTCAAAGTTTTGGAATCAGTTGCATGAAACTTTGGGAACAAGGCTAGAGTTCAGTACAGCTTTTCACCCGCAGAGGGATGGACAGACTGAAAGAGTCAATCAGATTTTGGAGGACATGTAGAGAGCTTGTGCGCTAGACTATGGATCTAGTTGGGACGATAATTTGCCGTATGCAGAGTTCTCTTATAACAACAGTTATCAAGCCAGTTTGAAGATGGCACCTTTTGAAGCACTGTACGGAAGGAGGTGCGGAACACCATTGTTGTGGGACGAGGTTGGAGACCGACAGTTGTTTGGACCAGATTTGATTAAAGAGTCTGAAGAGAAGGTTAAGGTGATTCGCGATAGACTCAAGGTAGCCCAGTCCAGGCAGAAGAGCTATGCGGATTCTAATTCAAGGAGACAGTTTACGAAGTTGGAGACAGAGTGTATCTTCGTGTATCCCCACTTCGAGGAGTGAAGCGCTTTGGAGTTAAGGGAAAATTAGCGCCATGTTTTGTGGGACCATACAAAATTTTGGAACGTATGGGAGAAGTTGCTTACAAGTTGGAATTGCCCGAAGGATTGTCAGGAGTTCATGATGTGTTCCACGTTTCTCAGTTGAAGAATTGCCACGCAGAGATGGCTGATATTCCTCTGAGAGATACAGTGCTGCTCGAAGCGATACAGTTGGATAGCGATTTGACCTATGAGGAGAAGCCGATCAAGATACTCGAGTTTGCTAGCCGAGTCACACGCAGCAAAGTTATCAAATTCTGCAAAGTTCAGTGGAGTCACCATACCGAGGATGAAGCCACCTGGGAACGAGAGGAAGACCTACGGAAAGATGACCCACACCTATTTTCTAGCCAACCTGAATCTCGAGGGCGAGATTCATCTTAAGGGGGGTAGGTTTGTAACATCCCAAATTTTCAATTTGGAATGTTATACATTAGATCATCATTGCATATCATATTTTATTGCATTTTTGGTTTGATCCTAGAAATTCTACGCAACTCAAGGACCCGCGGAGAGAGTTGGGGATTTCATTATTTTCATATTCGATTTTTTCTCGAATTTTGAAAAGAGGATCGTTCGATTTTAATTATTTTCTCTTCGAATATTTCTTTTATAAAAATAAAAAAGAGAGGATAAAATGACTCCTCCAAATAAAGAAATATCGGGATTTAATATTAAAATCAAATAAGGTTTTTAATCGGAGTTTTATCGCTATTTTATTTGAATTAGGAAAAATATGTGTTTTTCCAAATTGAATTTTCGGCCCAAATAAATGTTCACCTTGTCTGGCCTCTTTCTAGAGGACGGGGAAAATTTATTTCACGATTTTTGGAGTCCTTTTAGTATTTCTTTTCTTTCTCTTCCTGCACGTCGGAATTATTTAAAAAAAATGTCAAACCGACTCCGGGCCGTACCCGAGCGGGACTCCGCCCGGGGGGCCTTTATAAGCCGCCACCCCCGAGCCGCCGAAGCCTACCAGCGCCGCCAGCCCAACCCGCGCCGCCACCCCAAACCCTAACCCTAACCGCGCCTCGCCACCGCCGTCACCGCCGCCGCCGCCTCGCCGCCGACGCGCGCCGCGCCTCCTTGCCGCCGACGCAGCCGCCGCCCCGCGTCGCCTCGCCGCCGACGCCGCCGCCGCCGCGCCTCGCCGCCGCCCCGTGCCGCCACGCGCCGCCCCGCGCCGCCTCGCCGGAGCCGCCCGCCGCCGCCGCCGTCTCGCCGGACATTCGCCGGAGGTAGCCGCAGCCGCCTCGGTTTTCGCGAGAGAACCGACGGTTTTTTTTCCAACCTAGATTCGTTTTTTAGATCCGGTTTGGTTTTTTTCGGTTTAGTTATTTAACGAACGCCCGCTCGTACGTTCATTTTAACGAACGGTTTTCACCGTTTAGCCGCAGACAGCGAACGTTCGTTCGTTAGCCTGTTCGTCAGTTTTTCTTTTTCTCGGATTTTCCGCGATTATTTTCGATCGCGACTTCTGATCCGATTTTCGTTCTAGTATAACTTTTCGATCGTTTATCGGAATCAGGCGATTCAAGCGCCTGGAGTTTCGTCTCGAAACCCTCTTTCTGTTTAACCAACTTAAACAAGTTTTTGCTATTGTAAAATTTGACTTTGGTCCAGATTAGTAAATGAAGCTTGTTTCTTTCACCGATTGAGTTCCGTTACTTCGTTTGATTTGATTCTTTTTGCAAACCGGAGTTCTTAAGTTGAACTTTCTTGTTAGATCTCTTATTTGAGTTTTACCCGTGCCCGGAGTGTGAAGCGTGCTACTATGAGTCTCTAGGTTTCGCGGATCATCAGCAAGGCAAGTAACACTTTGATCATACTTCTTTACTACCCAGTTTTATTGCATTAGATCAATCCTCAAACAATTGCATGGTTAGGATCTGATTAAATTGTGGATATTTGGGAAGTAGCTGAGATAGTACCTATTCACCTGTTTATTATCAAACCTTTGCGAGTTACTTCTACGTCGCTTATATTGCTATGCTATGCTTCTGGACGTGGATTGGGTTTGAGTGTATTCATGACAGATGTGAGTATTGTTAAATAATGGTTAACTTAAGGTGGCAACTTAAATACACATCTGGGTGGATTGAGGCACCTGGGGAATTCCAGTGATTGCCTGTATTTTTGGAAATCCCGGGGTACCGTGTGATTCTCCTATGGACTGCCACCCAGACTCAAAGGGATCATAAGATTATTCATGCTAGAAACTTCTGTGTGCAGCCACATGCCATTATGGGCTCTGGCATAGTTGAGTAAGTTGTAGGAAACCTTTCCATGATGGGCTAGCAGATGTAGAGGATTGTAGGTGTACCGGCTATCTATCGGTTAAGGGGACCTCTTGACTGTGTCTCGGTCATCCGTTTCTCAAACATCATGTAGTGCGAGAAATCCAACTGAGGAGATCGAGTCTTGTGGGGAAAAGTGCAAAAACCTCTGTAGAGTGTACAAACTAATCATGGTTAGCCGTGTCCCGGGTTATGGACATCTTGAGTATCTGGTTCTTGGATTATCATGTGGATCTCATCACTCTTAATTATATAATTTGATTGGGTTAATGATTATTTTTAATTGGGATTGAGATGGGGTTTACCATTCTCAATGTTTAACAACCAACATGATAGTTAAATAAAATATATTCCTTTGTTGTAGGGAAAAATTGGCTTTTCACAAAACATATTAACCATACAGCCTCCACCAGCCAAATATGCATGTAGTGATAGCATTATTCTGTTCATTACTCTTGTGTTACATTGCCAGCATATTCCATGTGCTGACCCGTTTTCGGGCTGCAACGTATCATGTTGCAGACTTTTCAGACGACGAGTAAGGAGCCTTAGGTCGTGGTCTTTCACTCAGTGATGCCGTTGGAGTTGATGGACTCACTTTATCTTCCAAGCCTTCCGCTGTTATCGTATTAGATGGCCTTAAGCCATATTTATTGTAATAAGTTCTCTTTTGACACACTCGATGTAATAAGTGTGTGATTGCTACTCTGTTATAAATCCTTCAAGGGATAACACTGATGCACAGAGATCAGACTGTTTGAGGTCTAGTCGCTACAAAAATCCCGATGGATTGTGTGCCTCATCTGATGTATCAGAATGGTCGCCTTGAACTTCTGAACATACATCCAGGTCATCCTACGGATCTCACCTGTGCATATCGGATTTCTAAAACCGGTGAATACATGCTAATAAAAGAATGGAAAAAATGTTTGGGCATTCGTAAGGAGGTTCTTGGAAGCAACATTAAGCGAAAGGCAAGAATTGGAGACAGTATAATCTCCATTCTCCATAATGGAGAGTCAGGGGCTATCTTGTTTTTTTCTATTTTACCTTAGAGAATATAGTAGGTCCTAAGGGAATGTAGTAGGTCCTATGAGGTACAATATGTTTATTATGTGGTACAATGTGTTAGAGTTCCTGATGAGGACTAGTTGTGATTATGACTAGTGACCAATTTGCTATGTGATGTCTCATTGATGAAAACAATGATCATGAGGAGGTGTTATATGACAATGATGTATTATGATGATAAGTTGTTAATGATATGATGATGATGATGATATTTACTATATCATTGGGTGAAAGAACCGCTGATTAGTTTCAAGTGGATGTCCATCCACTTGAAACTAGTCCACGGTTCTTTCACCCCGTGATGTAATAACTCATTATGATGTAAAAAAATCTCTAAATTCCTTTTATATGAAAACTTGTATAAAGATGTATGAATACAACATGAAATAAAAAAGAAATAAAATACGAAATAATAGTAGTAGCGCGGGCAGGGAGAAGCGCTACTAGTAATTACCAGTAGTGCTCTTCTGAGAAAGTGCTACTACTAAGTCGATATAGCAATAGCGTGGGTTAACGCACGCTACTGCTAACCTTTAGCTATAGCGCCGTACCAGTAGCGCTCCTGCCCGCGCTACTGATTGGCCTAAAACCCGTGCTGCTGCTAGGCTTTTCCCTAGTAGTGGGGGGGTTACCGGAACTGCGCAGTGGAAGATATGGGCCATAGGAGGGAGGCAAGGCAGCCCACAAGGGGTGCCCCCCCCCATGGGAGTCCGAAATGGACTAGGGGAGGGGGCGGCGCCCCCCTTTCCTTCTCCCTCTCCCTCTCCTTCCCCCTTTCCCCCTCCGATAAAAGGAAGGGGGGGATTGGACTAGGAGCCCAAGTGGGACTCCTCCTATTTGGGGCGCCCCTAGGCCGGCCTCGTCCCCTCTCCCTCCTTTATATACGGGGGCAGGGGCGCCTCTAAGACACACCAATTGTTCTTAGCCGTGTGCGGCGCCCCCCTCCACCGTTTACTCCTCCAGTCATATTGTCGTAGTGCTTAGGCGAAGCCCTGCGCGGATCACTTCACCATCACCGTTACCACGCCATCGTGCTGATGAAACTCTCCCTCGACACTTTGCTTGATTAAGAGTTCGAGGGATATCATCGAGCTGAACGTGTGCTGAACTCGGAGGTGCCGTACGTTCGGTACTTGATCGGTTGAATCGCAAAGAAGTTCGACTACATCAACCGCATTAAACTAACGCTTATGCTTTCGGTCTACGAGGGTACGTGGACACTCTCCCCCTCTCGTTGCTATGCATCTCCTAGCTAGATCTTGCGTGAAGCGTAGGAATTTTTTTGAAATTGCATGCTATGTTTACCAACAGGCTGAATTGGATCGCCTCCACGCCGTCGTTCACGTCTTCGTCTTCTTCCTCTGCCTCCTCTACTTCATGAACACCCACGACCAGCGCATCCTTCCGCTGTCTCCGACCTTCGTCGACCTTGTACGACTCCATCAACACCCCCTTTGTGAGCAGCCGCACCTCCTCACCTCTTTCCGCCGTCGTTTCCGTCATCGTAGTCACTGATCCGCGCGACCTCGAGCCACGTTGCAGGGAAACGGCACAGAAGTGCCGAATCGGTGCAGGATACTGCACCAGGACGGGGATACGCCCGGACACGCGTGTGATATGCATATCCCTACGTATCAGGTTTTTTCTAATAGAAATAAAGAAAATAAAACTACAATACGTCTAGGACGCGCAGGAGATGCACCAGGGATACGTAAGGGCCTGTTGCCACTCGATCTGCAGCCCATGAGAAGGCCAACTCGATGGATAAACAAACCTAGTCGCTGGAATCCTTCCTCTCGACATCACCTGGCACTTGCCAAATCACCCTGTTTGCACTTAGGCAGGGGAATGGGAGTTTGCACAAGGGTGTTTATGAAGGGATTAGTCATGGGAAGTTGATTTTTACTCCCATTCCCTTGTTTGGTATATGATGGGAATTAGCGTGGGATAAAACTCTGCTCACAAATTAACAGGGTACCCCCTGGAAAGAAATAGGTGGGAATTGGCTTCCTCAACTCCCATTCCCCTTCCTACTTAAACTCCCATTCCCTCTAATCAAACAGTGGACTTTTAATCTCCTCACCCCTCAACTCCCATTCCCCATCTCGAAAATCCCCCGAACCAAACACGCTGTAAATAAACAAGTTGGGACATGAAAAGGCAGCAACTTCTTTAGATCACCCTGAATGAAAAAGATCAGGTTACTTCATACACATCAATTTTCTCATTCTCTAAAAAATTGTTTTCTGGTGCTGATTTATCTATGCATTTGTACATATACTCACGGTACCCCAGTAAGTCTATTTTCAGAAAATGCTGTTTTCCCGTATTGCCGTATTCGTATTCCCGTACCCGTATCCTCGTACCATGTAACATAGACCTCGAGTCGTTCCGCCATGGATGCCCTCGAGTTCGAGCTTGTGCTCGTGCGCCCCGCTGCACACCGCTCCTGTCCTTGCACGCACACCACGCTCCTCTTCGCCCTTGCACAGAGGCAGCGCCCCGTAGCTTGCCTCGCCGTGCTTCGCCGCCATGGCCGCAATTAATTCCTGCTGCGCACACCCACACATGCCCCGCCGTTGCTCCACGCCCGCACACACGCAGTAGCACCCATTTCCTGTTTCCGCACCCCCGCCGGCTCACCACAGCAGCAGTTGCCGCTGCGTTTGCTCGCCGGCATCGCCTCCAATGCACCCGTATATTCGCTGGAGAAGAAGGCTAGGCCTTCTGATCATTCAAAGGAGCTGAGCTTCCCTTTGGCAGCAAACATAGCAGGAGCTCAGTGGTATAGGGCAAGCAATCCTACAGGGGAGCCCCGAGATCGAATCCCCACAGCTGCGCATTCTTTTTCGTGCAATTTTTGCGCCTTCAGACTTTCAGAGTTTCTGGCTGCTTCATCTACAGCCATTCAACATTATGGATCCAGTCTAGCTCAACATGTTAATCACGCTTGTGGCACATCCAGCAGGTCTTGGTTCAAGTCCCAGGCACCCCAATTTTTGCCCCTGTTTCCTCTTATTTATCTTTTTGCACACCACACAGGCAGCCACCTTGGGCGAAATCTGCCACTGGGCTCACCCAGTGCGCTGCATTCTAGCCTCTCCCTCATTCCGGTGGTGCTTACTGGCATTGTTGTGAGGAGGTGTGGGGGAGAGGGGGTGGTCTGTCCCCTAATCTAGATTTTCCTTCTGCAGGTTTTGCTTGGAGGCGCTATCTTGCAGAGCAGGCAACAAGACATCTTGCTTCTCCAACTTCAGCTCTGACTGCCGAAGTTTGCCAGCCTCGGCCTTATTGGGGGGCATGTGAGGTTTGTGTTCCTCAATCACACTCTGACGGACTTTGGGCGTTCTATAGGTTCTCTATGGAATTTTCTTCTATGGGGTGTCGATTTCCTAACAAAACGCGACCATCGGTGTCTTCTGGTTTGTATCGGAGACTTCTCGACAACTACAAGAGTGTTATCCCGGCTCTAATGGTGATCCTGATGTCCATAGGTGGCACAAAGTTCTACCCATAGCACGGTGCAGGTGGATGCAGAAGGAAGAAGACAACGACATTCCCATTGATTTGGATGTATTTTAGTTACTTTTTCCTTTGTCCATATGGCCACTTCTATTTGGGCTGTGAACCTTTGGATATCACTTCATTTTGTGTATAGGTATCTTAGGGCATGTTGGGGTGTCCTCCTGCTTCATTGGATCTGCAAATCTCGCTTCTATTTGCCGATGCCAGGTTCTTTCACAGATTGCAATAAATGGAAATTGTTCAGCTCGCTTGATCCAGCTTTTCGTACGTGCTAGCAGGCCAAGCTACATGGGCGGGCTGGAGCCCAGACAGTTCAACACGTAAGGTGGCCTTAGGCTCGGTCGAACACAGGAGGAGAGGGGAGAAAGAAGTAGAGAACCGGTACGTACCCCATTGAGTCACTTGGCGGTGGCATCCGTAACTCTCGATTTCGTTTTCTCTGGGATCACGAGAAAGGCTGCTCCAACTTTTTGTAGAAGCGTTCAGCCAAGCTCCAGCCCAGATTCAGCGGACCTGGAAGCTAGCCAACTACCGAATAGGCCCTTAGAGCATCTCCAGTCGTTCGGCCCCCCAGGGCATTGAAAAAGAGCCGCCTGGGGGCGAACCGGCGCTAGATTTGCCCTTAGGGACGACCTAGCTCCCAGCCACGCCCCCAGGCGCCGCCCCCCAAGTCACGGCAAAATCAAACTTGTTCATTCCCACTCACAAAAAAACGCCCAGTCCGGCAATCAGTGGCCCAGTTCGGCGATCGGATGAAAAGTTCGGCGTACAAAAAAAGAAAGGATGCGTGGGCAACGCATCAAATGGCGGGGTTGGCCTCCGGCGTCGGCGGAGTCAGCGTGCGCGGGCTTGGCGGTGTCGGAGCTACTTCTGTGATGCGCAGCGTCGGTGCGGCTTCTGTGCTGCTGGGCGTCATGGAGGCATCATCGCTTGGGCTTGGCGGCGTGGGCGTGGGAGTTGGTGGCGCCGTCAACGACAGCTGGTTCAGGATGAGGCCGCGCTCCGCCAGGTACCACACCTTGAGCTGCTCGTCGTTGCTCTGGAGCATGTCCGCCCCGCCCATCAGAAAAGCCAGGTCGGTGTTCCTCTTCTTTGCGGCGACGTTGGTCCGGAGTAGGTCGAGCTTGACAGCGCTGTTCGTCATCAACGCCGACCACCCCACCCCGGTCTTCTCTTCACGTAGGGCGGCCCGGGCCTGTTCGTCGGCGAGGCAATGCTCGACGGACTCCTGCACTCGCGCGGTAGCCGAGTCGGCGTGCTTCCCCTTCTTGGCCCCTTTGCTGCCTTCGGGGCGCCCGTCGCCCGCGCCCGGCGTCGGCGCGTCCGGCTTGTAGGTCTCCTTGGCCTTGGCGAGGGTGCGCCAGACATCCGCCCACTTCTCGATCCGCTTGAAGACATGAAGGTACTTGAAGTCTTGGTCGCTGCTGTCCTGGCGATTTACATGGCAAACATCCGCAGCAGCTGCGCCGAGGAACAAATAGTTGGCGGGCACGCACGGCGAAAAGAAGTGGGAGACCGACATGCCATAACTGATCCTCAATGCTGGCGCCGCTCTCCGGGCGAGCCGCGATCTCCTCGACGATCAAATGCCATTTGTTGCACGCCGATTGGATGAGCCCCCAATGGTTCGCCATTGCCTTTGACCCGCGCTGCATGTAGACGCCTTTGAAGTAGGATTCGACGAGCTTGCGCTCGTCGAACTCGGCCTTGATGCGCTCCTAATACGTCTTGATGCTCTGGTTCGTGCCGGTGATCGGGTCGAGGCAGACGACTTTCCATGCTTCGGCGAGACACTCCTGCTCCTTGGACGCCCACTTGATGCGCGGCTCGCCGGTCCTGGCCGCCCCCTTCTTCTTCTTGCGTTTCCTCGCCGGAGCCGGTGCCGGCTCCTCCTCCTCCTCCTCCTCGTCCGGCTCTTCCTCGCCGTACTCGAGCCCGCCGTCCATGTCGCCGTTGAGGTCCATCGTGTCGTCCTGGGTAGTGAACCCGGGGGTGCGGCGGCGCGGCGGGGCCTGCCGCAATGATGTCCTCCATGTCGGCTTCGGTCGCGTCGGTGTTGTCGAGCTGCGACGTGGAAAATTGTGAGAAGGGCAGCGCACCACGGCAGAGAGGGGGCATCGGGGAGGACGCTTAGGCCGGTGGTGAGTAGGTGTATGGAGGGTACTGCACCCCGGCGAAGGCGGGCGAGGGCGTGCGCTGGGCGGGGTGACCATGAGGGAAGGTGATGTTGGGGTTGAACCCGCCGTGCGCATCCCCGTCAGCGTAGCCCAGTGACGGCGTGCATCCCTAGGGTTGCGGTGACGACGAGAAGCCGGCCGGAGAACCGACACTTTGCTGGCTCCAGGGAGCGTACTGGGCGTGGCCGCCGGGTGGATCCATCATCCCCACGGGAGCCGCCTCGGCTTGTTCGGCCGAGTGCTCCGCCTGATCCGCCGCCTCCGCAACCGCGAGTGCCGCGCTGTCCCGGGCCTACTTGGCGTTGGCCCTGTTCCACCGGTCGGTGGTGACAGCCTCCCGACCCTGAACTTCCGCCCTCCAGTCGGCGTTGGACATGCCCGGGGGCTTGGACGGCGGCACCCTCGGCTTCCTCTGCTTCGGCTGTGCTACGGCGGCGGTCGCAGCCGTCGCGGTGCGGGGTAGCACGTACTTCTTCGACGGCATGGCGGCCAGCTGGGAGGGGAGGAGGAGGAGATTGCCGGGAGGAATGGAGAGAATGAGAGGAAAGCTGGGGGAGCGGGAAGAAATGGCGGGAAAAGGCCCTCCTCTCGCCGACAGAGTGGCCCAACGCCCCTTTTTGCTTGTGTCGGCGCCCTCAGACGCCCCCCAGCGTGTCGGGTTCGGCTCGGGTGCGCCGGCTGTTATTTCGGTCCAACCCGGCGAAAAAGGACTTCTGGGGACGCGACTGGGCCGATTTTCGCCCGCCGGCGCTAAAAAATCGCCTGGGAGGGGGGGCTGTTGGGGGCGCGGCTGGAGATGCTCTTAGTATGCAAATGTGGTGGGTTAAACTCTTGTGTGCTTCTATCATCCTCTATAAACACTTTCTTTAGTGGAAGATACATTTTCTGAATCTTATCTCCATGCCGAAATATAATTCTTAATCTCATGTCCATGCCAAAATATATAATTCTTAACAATGAAAACAGGAAAAACATTATTAACGGAAAAAAAGAACACATTTCATCGACAATGTCTTAAGTCGTAGAATCCCGTATTCATGTCGATCGACGCGACATGTTAGAGGTGTGTGTTCATGCAATTAGTTAATTATTTTCCTTGCACAAATAATAACTTATTCTTTTTTATTCATTCATTCATGAATGGGAACACAAATAAATACTCCCTCCATTTCATAAAAATGCGTCTATGCGTGCCTCGTCACATATTCAAAGGATTTAACCTTTATTGCGTCGAACAAAGGATTTTACTTGGAAAAGGAATTGGATGCAGGAAGCAATGCATGTACGTACGGAGTGTACGCTATGATCAAATCCAGGTGGCCGGTAGAGCTATATATATAAAGCAGCCTCTCTCACAGCCCATCAGCACCGGCACACCCACCCATGCACACCGCCGCGCAATATTTGCCAACTAGGCCGGCAATGGCCGTCGGCCTGGGCAGTCTTCCGCTCCCTGAAGCCAGGCAATGGCCGCCGACCAGCATGCGCACTCCCCCCAGCAGCACACGCTACACACACGTCCTCTACCGCTATATATGCCGCCATTGCCGCGTTCCTAAGATCCATCCAAGCATCCAACTACAACAAGTACCATCCACCACACTTGCTACTCACACCACACACAAATCAACCAGCTCCCGTATCATAAAAACTTTTATAAATTCTTGGTATGTACGGGGGCATGTATATATATGATACAAGCACAAAATAATCCAACTCTGCATCAGAGATGCATATATAGCCCACATGTACAAGCATGCAAAATGAGAGCAAACCTAATAAAAAATTTAGTTACAAAAGGAGCAAACAAAAAACACTCCTAGTGCCACCGCACGGATGCCGAATATGTTGGGGAACGTAGTATTTCAAAAAATTTACCTACGATCACGCAAGAGCTATCTATGTGCTGCATACCAACGAGCGGGAGAGTGTGTCCACATACCCTCGTAGACCGAAAGGGGAAGCGTTAAGTAACACAGTTGATGTAGTCGAACGTCTTCGCATCCAACCGATCAAGTACCGAACGCACGGGACCTCCGCGATCTGCACACGTTCAGCACGGTGATGTCCCTCGAACTCTTGATCCAGCTGAGGCCGAGGGAGAGTTCATCAGCATGACAGCGTGATGACGGTGATGATGAAGTTACCGACGCAGGGCTTCGCCTAAGCACTACAACGATATGACCGAGGTGGAAATCTATGGAGGGGGCACCGCACACGGTTAAACAATCAACTTGTGTGTCTATGAGGTGCCCCCCTCCCCCGTATATAAAGGAGTGGAGGGGGGGGGGGAGGGCCGGCCCTCTATGGCATGCCCTAGAGGAGTCCTACTCCCACTGGGAGTAGGATCCCCCCCACCCTTCCCTAGTTGGACTAGGAGAGGAAGTGTCACGCCCAATATGCGATACTATCCTAAAGAGACTCGAAGGTCTCACCAAGGATAGAACCGCATATTGACACGCTTTTGCAAGGTGGATATCATTACATCGACATTACATAATATATGGGGATACATACAAGGCATACAAATGCCGCAAGAATACATCAATTCATTATACATAAGATCAACATCCGACTACGGATGAAACACAAACAGAAACTCCAATGACGTCCACCCTGCTAGCCCAGGCTGCCGACCTGGAACCTATCCCCTGATCGAAGAAGAAGCAGAAGAAGAACTCCAAAACAAGTAACATCGCTCTCGCGCCATGACCATCGCAAAACCTGTACCTGCAACTGGTGTTGTAGTAATCTGTGAGCCACGAGGACTCAGCAATCCCATTACCATGGGTATCAATACTAGCAAAGCTTAAAGGGTGTGAAAAGGATAAGTGGTGAGGTTGCAGCAGCGGCTAAGCAAGTATGGTGGCTAACTTACACAAATAAGGGCGAGAAGAGAAGCAACGGAACGGTCATGAAACTAGTAATGATCAAGAAGTGATCCTGAACTCATACTTACGTCAAACATAACCCAGAAACCGTGTTCACTTCCCGGACTCCGCCGAAAAGAGACCATCACGGCTACACACGCGGTTGATGCGTTTTAATTACGGTCAAGTGTCAAGTTCTCTATAACCGAATATTAACAAATTCCCATCTGCCACATAACCGCGGGCACGGCTCTCGAAAGTTTATACCCTGCAGGGGTGTCCCAACTTAGCCCATTATAAGCTCTCACGGTCAATGAAGGATATTCCTTCTCCCGGGAAGACCCGATCAGTCTCGGAATCCCGGTTACAAGACATTTCGACAATGGTAAAACAAGACCAGCAAGACCGCCCGATGTGCCGACAATGCCGATAGGAGCTGCACATATCTCGTTCTCAGGGCAACACCGGATGAGACAGGGTACGAGTAAAACCAGACTTCAAGTTTCCCCGAGGTGGCCCCGCAGGCGGCTCGGTTCGGACCAACACTTAGAGAAGCACTGGCCCGGGGGGGGGGGGCTAAATAAAGATGACCCTCGGGAGCACGACTCCCTAGGGAAAAGAAATAGGTGGTAGGCAAATGGTAAGACCAAGGTTGGGCCTTGCTGGACGAGTTTTATTCAAAGCGAACTGTCAAGGGAGTCCCATAAATCACCCAACCGCGTAAGGGACGCAAAATCAAGGAACATAATACCGATATGACGGAAACTAGGGCGGCAAGAGTGGAACAAAACCCAGGCATAAGGCCAAGCCTTCCACCCTTTACCAAGTATATAGATGCATTAATAATATAAGAGATATTGTGATATCCCAACATAAACATAATCCAACATGGAGCAATCTTCATCTTCACCTGCAACTAGCAACACTATAAGAGGGGCTGAGCAAAGCGGTAACATAGCCAAACAACGGTTTGCTAGGAAGGGTGACAAAGGTTAGAGGTTCATGGCAATTTGGGAGGCTGGAGGAGCAAGTGATAGGTAGCGCAGCATAGCGATAGAACGAAGCAACTAGCATAGCAATGATAGTAATGAGATCCAAGGTGACGGTCATCTTGCCTGATATTCCGCTTGGAAGAAGAACGAGTCCATGAAGAAAATGAAGCCACGAAGACGAACCAAGCATAGACGAACGAATCCTCACGATCGCAACGAAACGGGAACTATCGAGCGAAAGCACACAACATGGTAAACACACCACACATGAACAAGGCATGAAGCTCAATCAAGTATGATGCATGACAAGGCTACAATAAGCTACTCGTGGCAAGATATGATGCATACAAGATCAACACATCAAAGCAAGTTTAAATGAGGCCGGAAACAACCTATAACAATTCCGGTAAGTCCTCATATGCAAATTTCGAAATTGGTCCAGATCTGAACAAACATTAAGTTGAAGTTATTAAACAGCAAGTTAAAAAGCACCATGATGATCTACACGAAATTCTAGTCAAGTTACATATAAAGTTCATTAGATTCGGAGCTACGGCCTAGAAGATATGAGCAAAACAATTTAAACATGGCATTGATGCAAAATGCATTCAAACATGAAGCAAACACCTCAAAGCAAGGATGCAACAAGATATGATACTACATGCAAAACTAAGTAAGTTTCCTATAGAGCATGCTCAAAACGGAGCAACGGTGCAACACATACACTGCAAACAAGATATAGCAACAATCTGTCCAAAACAGCAACTAGGCATCTTGCAAGCAACAAAACAGTATGATACAGCACCTCAACAGGAAAACAAAAGGCATAGACATGATGTACAGGTAAAGCATAACAAAACATGAACACTGAGATATCTCCAGAAACCAATAGAACATGCTCAAAAGGACATGGCAAGATTGCAAATAATAGCAGTTACACCGACTTAGCAGAAATTACTGGACATAACAGAAATAACATCAGGTTGCAAAGTTTAGAGCTATCAAACAACATGCAACAGGAACATATCATAGCAAACAAAGGCATGGCATGAATCTACTAATTTCATAGAACAAAAGTCCCTTACTGATCACGAGCCAAAAGGCACAGAAGATATGATGGCACCCAGGTAAACATAGCAAGTTTCATAAACAGATTCAGACTTAGAAGAAAAACAGAGCATGGCAGAAATAATGATAAGTAGGCATGTTGGTGAGCTTGAACCACTCACCACAGAGCATTTCATGGCATGACAAGGTAACCAACAGTAAGAAGGCATAAATATGAAGCTAAGCATGGCAATAGAAAGTCATAGGGTACATGGATCACTAGTAACAACCATGGCAAAATTGATTAACATGTAAGCAACCTGGCAGGAACATTTTATAGCAAAAGTAGAGCAAGATAACAACAAGCTACGGCATGCTATAAATGCAAAAAAGGACATGGATGGATAGAGCATAACATGTATAACAAAACATTCTTAGTGAACATCTCCAGATTATGCATAGAATGACTTGTAGCAGCAGGTGTTCATGGCAACAAAATATGACAGACTCAGACTTAGCAGAAATCACTAAGTCACAGAAATCAGCAACATCACGGAGGCTATTTTGCATACTTGTGCTAGGCACCACATAGATCACAAAAATACAAGACAAGCACCACTATAAAAATGGCATGATGTAGTTCAAAACACAAGTAGACATCAAGCTCATAGGATGCACACACAAACTGCAATGAAAAAGCCAAATCACCGAGTTCTGATAACAGACAGCAGTTAACAGCATATAACACTATTGCAACGATCATTAGGGCATCAATATGGACTCAAACAAGCATGTCACAATGGAACAAAATGAAGAGCATCTGATAATGAACATTTTGATATATTATATGCGTGAATCGGAGCACCGAGCACGAAGTTAAGGCATGATGAACAGGGCAAGATAATGCAAAAAATTACAGGACTTAGTCAAATTCGCAGAACCGAGTGAGCGTCTAAAACTAAGTCATGCTCGGGCGAGGATTAGGCGACAAGGGCGTGGCTCACCTAGTGGGCTTCGGCCCAGTTGGAGAGGAAGTCGGGCAGGGCGGCGGAGCTGGGCTGGGCCGCGGCTGGAGACGGGCCGTACGCGGGGCGGGGCCCACGGGCTGGTTCCTCGGCTCTCCTCCTGATCCGATCGGGAGCGAGAGGCAGGGCTGCGGCGACGCCCCATGGAGCTCCGGCGAGAGGAGGTTCGCCGGCGAGCGGGGGTGGGCGGATCCGGGCGTGGCGCCCCCGGATTCGGCGACGACGAGGTCGGCCGGCGATGCGGGTCGTGGGCAGCGCGGAGAGGAGGCGCGGCGCGGTGCGGGCGCGCTCTGGTGGCTCAGGCGGCGCGACGCGGTTGAACAGCGGCGGGGCTGGAGCAGGGCTTGGGGAGCGAGGCAGACGGGCGCCGCGCTGCGCGGGCGCCTCGGGCGGACGGCGGCGGCGAACGGGCCCCGCGGGCCCGCGATGGGATCGGCGGGCCTCGCGTGGTGCGGCGCGGTGGAGAAGGCGGCGGGACGTGGCAGCGCGCGGTTGGCTAGAAGCGGCAGCGGAGATGACGTGGCAGCACGCGATTGGCCGGGCGACGTGGCTGCCGGCGGTGGACACGTCCGGCGACGGGGTGGACGCGTCCGGCGGCGCGAGGAGGAAGGGGGCTAGGGTTTAGACTGCGAAAAAATGGAGGGGAAGGGCATATTTATAGGTAGAGGGAGCTAGGAGTGTCCAAATGGAGCACGGTTTTCGCCCACACGATCGTGATCGAATGTCCGAGAGCATGGAGGTGACTTAGAGGGGTTTTGGGCTGTTTGGAGGGGGCTTTTGCTGCAACACACAAAAGGACTTTGCGGTTACCCGGTTAACCGTTGGAGCATCAAACGACCTCCAAATGGAACGAAACATGACAGGTGGTCTACCGGTGGTGTACAAGGCCACTCGGCAAATCTCGACCCGTTCCGAGAACGTTTTTCTCCCGCTCACGAAACAAGGACTGAGAGGGGCGACAGGCGCGCGCGAGAGTGTCGGATCGCGAAACGGACAACGGGGAAAAGGACCGGATGCATGTTATGAAAACATGATGATGCAGTGCAGATGATGACATGGCAAAATGCAACACGCAAGCAAATGACATGGCAATGATGGCGAATAACTGGAGGACACTTGGCGCATCGGATCCGGGGCGTTACAAGAAGGAAGGGAGAGGAAGGAGGAAGGAAAGGGGGACCGGCCCCCCACCCAATTCGGATTGGTCTTGGGGGGCGCGCCACCCCTAGGCTCCCTTCTCCTCTCTCCCTCTATGGCCCAATAAGGCCCATATACTCCCCGGGGGTTCCGGTAACCTTCCGGTACTCCGGTAAATGCCTGAACTCACCCGGAACCATTCCGATGTCCAAACATGGTCATCCAATATATCGATCTTTATGTCTCCACCATTTCGAGACTCCTCCTCATGTCCGTGATCATATCCGGGACTCCGAACTACCTTCGGTACATCAAAATACATAAACTCATAATACTGATCGTCACCGAACGTTAAGCGTGCGGACCCTAAGGGTTCAAGAACTATGTAGACATGACCGAGACACGTTTCCGGTCAATAACCAATAGCGGAACCTGGATGTTCATATTGGCTCCCACATATTCTATGAAGATCTTTATCGGTCAAACCGCATAACAACATACGTGGTTCCCTTTGTCATCAGTATGTTACTTGCCCGAGATTCGATCGTCGGTATCTCAATACCTAGTTCAATCTCGTTACCGGAAAGTCTCTTTACTCGTTCCATAATGCATCATCTCGCAACTAACTCATTAGTCACATTGCTTGCAAGGCTTATAGTGATGTGCATTACCGAGAGGGCCCAGATATACCTCTCCGACAATCGAGTGACAAATCCTAATCTCGATCTATGCCAACTCAACAAACACCATCGGAGACACCTGTAGAGCACCTTTATAATCACCCAGTTACGTTGTGACGTTTGGTAGCACACTAAGTGTTGCTCCGGTATTCGGGAGTTGCATAATCTCATAGTCATAGGAACATGTATAAGTCATCAAGAAAGCAATAGCAAATAAACTAAACGATCAACTGATAGGCTAACGGAATGGGTCAAGTCAATCGCATCATTGTCTTATGATGTGATCCCGTTAATCAAATGACAACTCATGTCTATGGCTAGGAAACTTAACCATCTTTGATTCAACGAGCTAGTCAAGTAGAGGCATACTAGTGACACTCTGTTTGTCTATGTATTCACACATGTTCTAAGTTTCCGGTTAATACAATTCTAGCATGAATAAGAAACATTTGTCATGATATAAGGAAATATGAATAACAACTTTATTATTGCCTCTAGGGCATATTTCCTTCAGTCTCCCACTTGCACTAGAGTCAATAATCTAGATTACACAGTAATGATTCTAAAACCCATGGAGTCTTGGTGCAGATCATGTTTTGCTCGTGAGAGAGGCTTAGTCAATGGGTCTGCAACATTCAGATCTGTATGTATCTTGCAAATCTCTATGTCTCCCTCCTTGACTTGATCACGGATGGAATTGAAGCGTCTCTTGATGTGCTTGGTTCTCTTGTGAAATCTGGATTCCTTTGCCAAGGCAATTGCACCAGTATTGTCACAAAAGATTTTTATTAGACCCGATGCACTAGGTATGACACCTAGATCGGATATGAACTCCTTCATCCAGAATCCTTCATTTGCTGCTTCCGAAGCAGCTATGTACTCTGCTTCACACGTAGATCCTGCCACGACGCTTTGCTTAGAACTGCACCAACTGACAGCTCCACCGTTCAATATAAACACGTATCCGGTTTGTGACTTAGAGTCATCCGGATCAGTGTCAAAGCTTGCATCGACGTAACCATTTACGACGAGCTCTTTGTCACCTCCAAAAACGAGAAACATATCTTTAGTCCTTTTTCAGGTATTTCAGGATGTTCTTGACCGCTGTCCAGTGATCCACTCCTGGATTACTTTGGTACCTCCCTGCTAAACTAATAGCAAGGCACACATCAGGTCTGGACACAACATTGCATACATGATAGAACCTATGGCTGAAGCATAGGGAATGACTTTCATCTTCTCTCTATCTTCTGCAGTGGTCGGGCATTGAGTGTGACTCAACTTCACACCTTGTAACACAGGCAAGAACCCTTTCTTTGCTTGATCCATTTTGAACTTCTTCAAAACTTTATCAAGGTATGTGCTTTGTGAAAGTCCAATTAAGCGTCTTGATCTATCTCTATAGATCTTGATGCCCAATATATAAGGAGCTTCACCGAGGTCTTTCATTGAAAAACTCTTGTTCAAGTATCCTTTTATGCTATCCAGAAATTCTATATCATTTCCAATCAACAATATGTCATCCACATATAATATTAGAAATGCTATAGAGCTCCCACTCACTTTCTTGTAAATACAGGCTTCTCCGAAAGTCTGTATAAAACCATATGCTTTGATCACACTATCAAAATGTTTATTCCAACTCCGAGATGCTTGCACCAGTCCATAAAAGGATCACTGGAGCTTGCACACTTTGTTAGCATCCTTTGGATGGATAAAACCTTCAGGTTGCATCATATACAACTCTTCTTCTAGATATCCATTCAGGAATGCAGTCTTTACATCCATTTGCCAAATTTCATAATCATAAAATGTAGCAATTGCTAACATGATTCGGACGGACTTAAGCATCGCTACGGGTGAGAAAGTCTCATCGTAGTCAACTCCTTGAACTTGTCGAAAACCTTTCGCAACAAGTCGAGCTTTGTAGACAGTAACATTGCCGTCAGCGTCAGTCTTCTTCCTGAAGATCCATTTATTCTCGATGTCTTGCCGATCAATGGGCAAGTCAACCAAAGTCCACACTTTGTTCTCATACATCGATCCCATCTCAGATTTCATGGCCTCAAGCCATTTTGCGGAATCTGGGCTCATCATCGCTTCCTCATAGTTTGTAGGTTCGTCATGGCCAAGTAACATGACCTCCAGAACAGGATTACGGTACCACTCTGGTGTGGATCTTACTCTGGTTGACCTATGAGGTTCAGTAGTAACTTGATCTGAAGTTATATGATCATCATCATTAGCTTCCTCACTAATTGGTGTAGGAGTCAAAGGAACTGATTTCTGTGATGAACTATTTTCCAATAAGGGAGCAGGTACAGTTACCTCATCAAGTTCTACTTTCCTCCCACTCACTTCTTTCGAGGGAAACTCCTTCTCTTGAAAGGATCCATTCTTAGCAACGAATGTCTTGCCTTCGGATCTGTGATAGAAGGTGTACCCAACAATCTCCTTTGGGTATCCTATGAAGACACATTTCTCCGATTTGGGTTCGAGCTTATCAGGTTGAAGCTTTTTCACATAAGGACGCAGCCCCAAACTTTAAGAAACGACAACTTGGGTTTCTTGCCAAACCACAGTTCATAAGGTGTTGTCTCGATGGATTTAGATGGTGCCCTATTTAACGTGAATGCAGTCGTCTCTAAAGTATAACCCCAAAACGATAGCGGTAAATCAGTAAGAGACATCATAGATCGCACCATACCTAGTAAAGTATGATTACGACGTTCAGACACCCATTACGCTGTGGTGTTCCGGGAGGCATGAGTTGTGAAACTATTCCGTAATGTTTCAAATGAAGACCAAACTCGTAACTCAAATATTCTCCTCCACGATCAGATCGTAGAAACTTTATTTTCTTGTTACGATGATTTTCGGGACATGGTTATAGGCTACCCAAGCTTGAAAGAGGACAGATCAGAATTTTGCACTGAAGATCTCCGCGCCATAAACCGGGAAGTACGTCCACTGTCTTGTCAACTTGCTGAAGAAGCTGATCTTTCACATTATCAGGCGAGTTATGATATCAATAACAAGCGGGTTCTGCACCAGCTCTTGAAACTCAAAGCCTGATCCCTCCAATCCTTAAGCACACTTATGCCCCTGATATTGAACCGTCCACCCTTATAAGCGATGAAGCTGTGTTCCAAGCTTTAACTGGGATCGACTGGACAACTGTTGACTTCCAGCCACTAGGTAGGGACGAAGAAGAACCGGTGCAAGATGACCCGCAGCCGTCAGGTCAAGCTGCTCAGTGATCATAACCCGGGGGCCGGTTTAACCTTCCATACTGCAATGTTTATTGAGAAACAATTATTCCTTTGGGTACTGAAACACCTTGTAATAGTCTAGTTAAAACACTTGTTCTGTTATGCCTTCGTGCATATTTATCTTCAACTGATGCGTGTTAATCCGCCATGCTTTGCGATATGATGTTCATAATCCATAGCTATTTATTCCAATTGTTCATGCAGATAAAAAAGCTTAAAGCACCCTGGCGGTTTACCACTGGGCGGGTCATGATACCCAACTATATATATGACCAAGTTATATAACCAAGGTTGTAAAAGATAACCAAGTATGGAAATATATGATACCTGCGACCTTTAGGCATAGTGTTGGCTGGCCAACCTTGTAATGAAGGTAATACCCTTAATCCGGAGTAAAAGTATCTCCTATTATATAATGCCGGTTTACAACAAAACCGTTCCGGGTTGTGATAAACACCGGCTTATTCCATACTGGTGATTATGAGTCAAAACCAGACCGGGCTGATAGTCTCCGGATTATAACTTGGTCATGTACTGACAACTTGTAGTTGACAGCCCAACCGGGTTGAAAAATACTGGTTTGAAAACATCACAAATTTTAGCAAAAGAAAAAGAAACTTAGCAAAAGACAAATAAAACCGTTGTAGTCGAGGCTTTTCACGGGCGGCCAGGCCCCAAATTTGATCAAGAGGTGTTGCTATGGTTCGGGTTCGACCAAGCCCCCAAATGATGCTGTGGCATTACGCCGATCAAAAGACATTGCTATGGTTCGGGTTCGACCAAGCCCCCAAGTGATTCTGTGGCTTTACGCCGATCAAGAGGCGTAGTCATGGTTAGGGTTCGACCATGCTCCCAAGTGATGTTGTGGCATTATGACGATCAAGAGGCGTGGCTATGGTTCGGATACGACCAAACCCCTAAGTGATTCTGTGGCTTTACGCCGATCAAGAGGCGTAGTCATGGTTCGGGTTCGACCATGCTCCCAAGTGATGTTGTGGCATTACGCCGATCAAGAGGTGTAGCTATGGTTCGGATACGACCAAGCCCCCAAGTGATCTGATATCAAGCTTTAAGAAGCTAAATCAAGTGGTAAACCGGACTCCGCTTTGTAAGCTCCACGTAACCACACGTGATGTAAGAAAACAACAGATACCCCGCTTTAGCTGAGGTTCCGGTTTATTATAAGTATCATAATATATACAATGTCATAATATGTACATAAGCAGAGCCTGTAGCTCAAGTATAGTTGGGCCGAAGATGAGCAATATTCCACGGCCGGTTGGTCTCCTCCTCCGATTTACGTGAGTCTTTGCGCTCTCGAATATCGATTAGGTAGTACGACCCATTGTGCAAATCCTTGCTGACCACAAAAGGCCCTTCCCAAGGGGGGGATAGCTTGTGCATATCCCTCTGATTCTGGATGAGTCGAAGCACCAAATCTCCTTCTTGAAAGGTTCTGGTTCTAACCCGACGGCTATGATAACGATGCAGATCTTGCTGATAAATTGCCGAACGGGCTGCCGCCATGTCACGCTCCTCCTCTAACAGATCAAGAGCTTCCTGCCGTGCCTTCTCGTTATCCGCTTCAACATATGCCGCTACATGAGGCGAGTCATGACGGATGTCACTAGGAAGAACCGCTTTCGCTCCATAAACCATGAAGAACGGCGTGTAGCCTGTCGATCTCTTGGGTGTGGTATTGATGCTCCATAACACTGAAGGTAACTCCTCAACCCAACAACCTGGCGTCCGTTGCAAAGGAACCATAAGCCGGGGTTTGGTGCCTCTCAAGATCTCTTGATTGGCCCTCTCTGCTTGACCATTGGATTGGGGGTGAGCCATTGATGACACGTCAAGCCGGATGTGCTCACGTTGACAGAACTCCTTCATGGCACCCTTTGACAGATTGGTACCATTGTCTGTTATAATGTTGTGTGGAAAGCCAAACCGGAAGATCACCTTTTTGATGAATTGAACTGCTGTGGCTGCTTCACACTTACTAACTGGCTCTGCCTCCACCCATTTTGTGAACTTATCAACTGCCACCAAAAGGTGGGTCTTCTTGTCCTTGGACCTCTTGAAAGGCCCAACCATATCCAGCCCCCAAGTTGCAAATGGCCAGGTGATTGGAATCATCCTCAATTCTTGAGCTGGTACATGAACACGCCGTCAGAATTTCTGACAGCCATCACATCTTTTAACCAAGTACTCGGCATCAGCATGAGCTGTCAACCAATAAAAACCGTGACGAAACGCTTTGGCCACCAAAGATTTTGAACCGGCGTGGTGCCCACAATCTCCTTCGTGGATCTCACGAAAATTTCACGGCCTTCCTCAGGACATACACAGCGTTGAAACAACCCTGTCACACTGCAATGATGTAACTCTCCATTGATAATAGTCATGGACTTGGACCGCCGGGTTATCTCTCTGGCCAAAGTTTTATCCTCTGGTAACTCGCCCCGGTTTATATACACCAGATACGGAACCGTCCAATCCGGGATAATATGTAGAGCTGCCACCAACTGAGCCTCCGGATCAGGAACAGCCAAATCCTCTTCACCATGGAGCTTGACGGACGGATTATGCAAAACGTCCAGGAAAACATTAGGTGGAACCGGTTTACGTTGGGAACCGAGGCGGCTTAAAGCATCTGCCGCTTCATTCTTCCGCTGGTCCACATGATCCACCTGATAACCTTTGAAGTGACCTGCAACAATATCCACCTCACGACGATATGCTGCCATCAGTGGGTCCTTGGAATCCCAAGTGCCAGACACTTGTTGAGCCACCAGATCCGAGTCACCAAAACATTTAACTCGGCTGAGATTCATCTCTTTAGCCATCCGTAGACCATGGAGTAAGGCCTCATATTCAGCTGCATTATTAGTGCAAGGGAACATTAAACGGAGAACATAACAAAACTTATCACCTCGTGGGGAAGTTAACACAACTCCAGCCCCCGAGCCCTCCAATTGCCTGGACCCACCAAAATGAATAGTCCAATAAGTGTGATCCAGCTTCTCTTCTGGCGCTTTTAATTCTGTCCAATCATTGATGAAATCCACAAGTGCCTGAGATTTTATCGTCGTTCGGGGTATGTATTTCAACCCGTGAGGCCCGAGCTCGATAGCCCACTTAGCAATTCGACCAGTTGCCTCCCTATTCTGGATTATATCCCCCAAAGAAGCAGAGCTGACCACCGTGATGGATGTCATTGGAAATACTGCTTAAGCTTCCGGCTTGCCATGAAAACCCCATACACCAATTTTTGCCAATGCGGGTACCTCTGCTTGGATTCAATGAGTACCTCACTAATATAGTAAACCGGCCGCTGAACCGGATATTCCTTTCCTGCCTCCTTGCGTTCCACCACAATAGCCACACTAACAGCCCGAGCGTTAGCTGCCACATATAGCAGCAACGGTTCTTTATCAACCGGAGCAGCGAGAATCGGCGGATTAGCTAGCTGCCGCTTTAAGTCCTCAAATGCTTCATTAGCGGCGTTACTCCAGACGAAGTTATCCGTTTTCTTCAGCATCTGATACAAAGGAATGGCCTTCTCACCAAGACGACTGACAAACCTGCTCAACACGGCAATCCGGCCTGCCAGGCATTGAACATCATTGATACACTTTGGTTTAGCCAAGGAGGTGATGGCCTTGATCTTTTTCGGATTAGCTTCAATGCCCCTGTTAGATACCAAAAAACCCAAGAGCTTGCCTGCAGGTACACCAAAGACGCACTTGGCCGGATTAAGCATTATTTTATAAACCCGCGGGTTATCAAAGGTTTCCTTCAAGCCATCAATCAATGTCTCCTTTTTCCTTGATTTCACCAGAATATCATCCACATAGGCGTGAACATTGCGGCCGATCTGTTTATGAAGACAATTCTGCACGCACCGTTGATAAGTTGCCTCTGCACTCTTGAGCCCAAAGGGCATGGACACATAGCAGAAGGCTCCAAAGGGAGTTATGAAGGTTGTCTTCTCCTGGTCCTTAACTGCCATCTTGATCTGATGATAACCAGAATATGCATCCAAAAAACTTAACCGCTCACAACCCGCCGTAGCATCAATAATCTGATCAATACGGGGGACGGCAAAAGGATCTACTGGACAAGCTTTGTTGAGATCTGTGTAGTCCACACACATACGCCAAGTGCCATTCTTCTTGAGGAGCAGCACCGGATTAGCTAACCACTCAGGATGGAATACTTCAACGATAAATCCAGCCGCCAAGAGCCTGGCTACTTCTTCTCCAATAGCCTTGCGTCTTTGTTCATTGAACCGGCGGAGAAACTTCTTGACCGGTTTATACTTAAGATCAACATTGAGGGTGTGCTCAGCGAGTTCTCTCGGTACACCAGGCATGTCAGAAGGCTTCCATGCAAAGATGTCCCAATTCTCACGGATGAACTCGATGAGCGTGCTTTCCTATTTCGGATCCAAGTTAGCGCTGATGCTAAACTGCTTGGACGAATCGCCAGGCACGAAGTCAACAAGTTTAGTCTCATCAGCCGATTTAAACTTCAGGGCCGGATCATGCTCCGTAGCTGGTTTCTTCAATGAAGTCATATCTGCCGGATCAACATTGTCTTTGTAAAACTTCAACTCCTCTGTTGGACAAACCGACTCAGCATAAGCCGCATCACCTTCCTCACATCCAGGGCAATCTTGCGGCTCCCATGCACGGTTATAGTTCCCTTGTGACCCGGCATCTTGAGCTATAGATAGACATAACAAGGCCGTGCCATAAACTTAGCATAAGCTGGCCGTCCAAATAGGGCTGTATACGGGCTTCTGATTTTCACCACTTCAAAGGTCAAGGTTTCTGATCTCGAGTCATGCTCATCTCCAAAAGCCACCTCCAGAGCTATCTTACCAACAGGATATGCCGACTTACCAGGCACCACACCATGGAACACCGTATTGGACGGTTTAAGATTTTTATCTGTTAGCCCCATGCGACGGAAAGTTTCATAATAAAGGATATTGATACTACTCCCTCCATCCATGAGTACCTTAGTGAACTTATAACCTCCCACCTGACGTGCCACCACCAGAGCCAGATGACCCGGATTGTCAACCCGGGGTGGATGATTGTCTCTACTCCACACAATGGGCTGCTCGGACCAGCGTAAATAACGGGGCACCGCCGGTTCAACGGCATTCACCATCCTCTTATGAAGCTTCTGATCGCGCTTGTCCAAGCTAGTGGTGAAGACATGATACTGCCCGCTATTCAACTGCTTCGGGTTGCTCTGGTAACCCGACTGCTGCTGCTGATTGCCCTGATGATTATAGCCACCTTGGTTACCTTGATTACTTTGATTGTTGTGTCCACCCTGATTGCCATGGAATCCCGAACCGGAATTTCCTCCGCCATAACCCGGCCCATGAGAGCCAGAGCCCGAACCGCCTCCGGATCCATGATCATACCGGAAAGAGTCAGAATTTTTGAACTCTTGCATGATATAACAATCTTTCCAGAGGTGTGTAGATGGTTCCTCCTTCGTCCCATGCTTTGGACAGGGCTGGTTCAACAGATACGACAAACGGTCCGGATTAGGATTCGGCATTCCATTCCGCCGGGGCGGTTTACCCTTACGCCGCTGGCCCTTGTCGTGCGAATTAGTGTTAGCCACAAAGTCTAAACCGTGGTACGCTTTACGCTTGCCGCCGTTTCCAGGACCCGCCGGGTTGTGGTGCTACCCCTTGGCGTTGCCGCTCTTCCTTCCCTTCCCTGTCTTGTCATCGTCAGACTCGGGATCCTTGGTACTATCAGAGTCGGCATACTTCACCAGTGCAGCCATGAGGGTTCCCATGTCATTACAATGACGTTTGAGCCGTCCCAACTTCAACTTCAAGGGCTGAAACCGGCAATTTCCTTCCAATGTTAAAATTGCGGTTTCAGCGTTGATGCGGTCTGATGAATGCAAAATTTCTGAAACCCGGCGCACCCAATGGGTTGATGACTCTCCTTCCTCCTGGACACAGGCAGCTAAGTCCACAATTGACATGGGCTGCTTGCATGTATCCTTGAAATTCTGAACAAACCGGGCTCTCAACTCAGCCCATGACCTGATAGAATTAGCCGGTAAACTCTTTAGCCAAGTGCGGGCCGTTCCTTCTAGCATCATGGTGAAGTACTTCGCACATGCCGCATCATCCACGTCCAGCATCTCCATGGCCATCTCATAGATTTCAACCCATGTTTCAGGGGATAAATCAGCGGTGTAATTCGGCACCTTGCGCGGGCCCTTGAATTCTTTGGGCAGGCACACATTGCGCAACGCCGGGACAAGACATGGCACTCCCAAGGAACTAGAGGTAACTCCTGGTTCCACCGATGTGGTTGGACGAACCGGAGTAAGCTGACGGGCCTCGTGCTGCGCTGCTAACTCAGCCTCTCTGCGTGCCCGAGCCCGGTCCACCACATCCTGCGGATCATCGGCACCACCCGCCGGGTTATGGCCACGGGGCGAATCACGGTTCTGCGCATTGCTTGACACTGCCGGTTCATCCATATGCCTGCTGTAACTCCGGCTTGGACGGGGAGCGGAATGAATCCGACTGCGACTATATGAATAAGCCTCCTGTTGAATCAAGGCTGTCTGAAGAAGCTCCTTAAACCGACGCGTCTCGACCACTGCTGGAGAATCGCCTTCGATCGGGATGGCCGCCAGCCGTGAAGCGGCAGCGACAATGTTGTCCATTGGGTTAGAATAATGACCCGGTGGTGTGGGGACATGAGGTACCACAACGTTGTTCTGACGAGGCGGATCCACCAAACGTGGCTGAACCGGCGCCCCTGCTCCGGGTGCCTCTGCTCGGTTTACCACCGGCGGATTACTGGTTCCTACCCCTGGGGTGTTAAAGAGATTTCTAGCGTCGTAAACCGGCGGCAGGCGAGATCGGTGCCTCCTCTTCAGGACTTCGTTCGACGCACTCTGATCCAGCATAATCCGGTAAGCTTGTGCATCGAAAGCGGCTTGCTCCGCGGCTATCCTGGTATCCTCAGCTGCTAAGTCGGCTTTTGCCTGGGTGATCTGATCTTTCACTTTCGCGACTTCCGCATTGTGTGCATCCTGAAACGCCAGGTTAACCTCCGCCATCAGCGTTGCCAACACATCAAACAAATGAGATAGAACCTGAGCTGGCGGTCGCACAGGGCCTCCTGCCCTAGCCGCCGCCGCCGCTGCCTCGGAAATCATCGCCGCTGCGGTTGAAGAGTGGAGCGCTGGTTGCGTGCCGGCCATGAATATCGCCACCCGGTTTGGTAGATCAATGGGGTCCGGAATACTGTCGCCATCGGAACAGCCCCCAATCCGGCCATCTTGTAACTGATATAACGACTCGGTCTCTCCAGTCGATGACTCGTCGCCGGAATAAACGACAGTCTCACCACCAGATTATGATCTATCGTCAGATTCACCTCCATGGATAACTCCCACGAAGGCACGCTTCATGACAGGCTTGACCCGGGCAAGATCTCGCACGCTGAGCCGTTTCGACGAGGTCGGTGCAGATGTCCGGCTCAGGGCCCGGTTCACCGATCTTCCAATGAAAACGTGTATGCCACCAAAGGGGACCCGGTACCCGTACTCGATTGAGCCGGCCTCGGGGCCCCATCCTGCATCGTCGATGTAGAGCTTGCCGCAACGACTCTTGGTCATGCGGCCCACAGCGTAACCCTTGAGTCCTTCGAAGCTGCCCTCCAAGAACTTGAAACCATCGTGCGATAGCCCCACGGTGGGCGCCAACTGTCGTGGTTTTGTCATGGCAGATCTCCTAGAGAAAGGACTTAGTCGTGGAGCCATCGCTACGGCTTAGCTCGAAGGGGTTAAAGTGGACAAGGGATGCAAGAGAGTTTTATACTAGTTTGGCCGCTTCGATGAAGGTAAAAGCCTACGTCTAGTTGTGATGGAATTGATGGGGTTTCGATGACCAGGGAGCGAATACGCTTTGCCCGAGTCTCGAGTTGTTGTCTGTTGTCCCTGAACCGCCGCCGGGTCGTCCCCTTATATACGTGGGTTGACGCCCATCGGTTTACAGACTCCGAGGCCGGCTCATAATCGTGTCCGGCTTGGTCTCTGCTATGCACATCTTACAACACAAGTTTACATCTCAATTCCGGTTTGTGTCTACATGCCTTAAACCAGCTTTGGGCCCTGGGCCTCCATGAAGCGTCACCGTCTGTCTTCCTAGGCTTCAGATACAGATGAACTACTTATGAAGTTAACCCGGCCTCTCCTGGCCGGTTTACGCCCAGTGGTAAATTCCCCAACAACTTCACTATGAAATTCTTTGAACTTTTCAAATGTTTCAGACTTATGTTTCATTAAGTAGATATACCCGTATCTGCTCAAATCATCTGTGAAGGTGAGAAAATAACAATACCCGCTGCGAGCCTCAATATTCATCGGACCACATACATTAGTATGTATGATTTCAAACAAATCAGTTGCTCGCTCCATTGATCCGGAGAATGGAGTTTTAGTCATCTTGCCCATGAGGCATGGTTCCCATGTACCAAGTGATTCATAATCAAGTGATTCCAAAAGTCCATCAGAATGGAGTTTCTTCATGTGCTTTACACCAATATGACCTAAACGGCAGTGCCACAAATAAGTTGCACTATCATTATCAACTCTGCATCTTTTGGCTTCAATATTATGAATATGTGTATCACTACTATCGAGATTCAACAAAAATAGACCACTCTTCAAGGGTGCATGACCATAAAAGATATTACTCAAATAGAACAACCATTATTTTCTGATTTTAATGAATAACCGTCTCGCATCAAACAAGATCCAGATATAATGTTCATGCTTAACGCTGGCACCAAATAACAATTATTCATGTCTAAAACTAATCCCGAAGGTAGATGTAGAGGTAGCGTGCCGACGGAGATCAGATCGACTTTGGAACCATTTCCCACGCGCATCGTCACCTCGTCCTTAGCCAATCTTCGCTTAAGCCATATTCCCTATTTCGAGTTACAAATATTAGCAACAGAACCAGTATCAAATACCCAGGCACTACTGCGAGCATTAGTAAGGTACACATCAATAACATGTATATCACATATACCTTTGTTCACCTTGCCATCCTTCTTATCTGCCAAATACTTGGGGCAGTTCTGCTTCCAGTGACCAGTCCCTTTGCAGTAGAAGCACTGAGTCTCAGGCTTAGGTCCAGACTTGGGCTTCTTCACTTGAGCAGCAACTTGCTTGTCATTCTTCTCTAAGTTCCCCTTCTTCCCTTTACCCTTTTTCTCGAAACTGGTGGTCTTGTTGACCATCAACACTTGATGCTCTGTCTTGATTTCTACCTCCGCAGCCTTTAGCATTGCGAAGAGCTCGGGAATTGTCTTATCCATCCCTTGCATATTATGGTTCATCACGAAGCTCTTGTAGCTTGGTGGCAGTGATTGAAGAATTCTGTCAATGACACTATCATCAGGAAGATTACCTCCTAGTTGAATCAAGTGAATGTTATACCTAGACATTTTGAGTATATGCTCACTGACAGAACTATTCTCCTCCATTTTGCAGCTGTAGAATTTATTAGAGACTTCATATCTCTCAATCCGGGCATTTGCTTGAAATATTAACTTCAACTCCTGGAACATCTCATATGCTCCATGACGTTCAAAACGTCGTTGAAGTCCCGGTTCTAAGCCGTAAAGCATGGCAAACTGAACTATCGAGTAGTCATCAGCTTTGCTCTGCCAGGCCTTCATAACATCTCGCATTGCTCCTGAAGCGGGTTTGGCACCTAGCGGTGCTTCCAGGACGTAATTCTTCTGTGCAACAATGAGGATAATCCTCAAGTTACGGATCCGGTCCGTGTAGTTGCTACCATCATCTTTCAACTTAGCTTTCTCTAGGAACGCATTAAAATTCAACGGAACAACAGCACGGGCCATCTATCTACAACAACATAGACATGCAAAATACTATCAGGTACTAAGTTCATGATAAATTAAAGTTCAATTAATCATATTACTTAAGAACTCCCACTTAGATATACATCTCTCTAATCATCTAAGTGAACACGTGATCCAAATCAACTAAACCATGTCCGATCATCACGTGAGATGGAGTAGTTTTCAATGGTGAACATCACTATGTTGATCATACCTACTATATGATTCACACTCGACCTTTCGGTCTCAGTGTTCCGAGGCCATATCTACATATGCTAGGCTCGTCAAGTTTAACCAGAGTATTCTGTGTGTGCAAAACTGGCTTGCACCCGTTGTATGTGAACGTAGAGCTTATCACACCCGATCATCACGTGGTGTCTCGGCACGACGAACTTTCGCAACGGTGCATACTCAGGGAGAACACTTGTACCTTGAAATTTAGTGAGAGATCATCTTATAATGCTACCGCCGAACTAAGCAAAATAAGATGCATAAAGGATAAACATCATATCCAATCAATATAAGTGATATGATATGGCCATCATTATCTTGTGCCTTTGATCTCCATCTCCAAAGCACCGTCATGATCACCATCGTCTCCGGCTTGACACCGTGATCTCCATCGAAGCATCGTTGTCGTCTCGCCAACTATTGCTTCTATGACTATCGCTACCGCTTAGTGATAAAGTAAAGCAATTACATGGCGATTGCA
Organism: Aegilops tauschii subsp. strangulata; assembly: GCF_002575655.3. Taxonomy (NCBI): domain Eukaryota; kingdom Viridiplantae; phylum Streptophyta; class Magnoliopsida; order Poales; family Poaceae; genus Aegilops; species Aegilops tauschii. Next base: position 551,231,452 of record NC_053041.3, on the reverse strand, counting down.
TTTCATACAATAAAGGGACAACCATATGGCTCCTGCCAGTTGCCGATAACTCTGTTACAAAACATGATCATCTCATACAATAAAATTTAGCATCATGTCTTGACCATATCACATCACAACATGCCCTGCAAAAACAAGTTAGACGTCCTCTACTTTATTGTTGCAAGTTCTTACATGGCTGCGGGCTGAGCAAGGACTGTTCTTACCTACGCATCAAAACCACAACAATTTTTCATCAAGTCTGCTATTTAACCTTCAACAAGGAACCGGCGTAGCCACACTCGATTCAACTAAAGTTCGAGAAACTGACACCCGCCAGCCACCTGTGTGCAAAGCACGTCGGTAGAACCAGTCTCGCGTAAGCGTACGCGTAATGTCGGTCCGGGCCGCTTCATCCATCAATACCGCCGAATCAAAGTATGACATGTTGGTAAGCAGTATGACTATTATCGCCCACAACTCTTTGTGTTCTACTCGTGCATATAACATCTACGCATAGACCTGGCTCGGATGCCACTGTTGGGGAACGCTGTAATTTCAAAAAAAATCCTACGCACACGCAAGATACATCTAGGTGATGCACAGCAACGAGAGGGGAGAGTGTTTTCTACATACCCTCGTAGTCCGAAAGCGGAAGCGTTATGACAACGCGGTTGATGTAGTCGTACGTCTTCACGATCCGACCGATCCTAGTACCGAAAGTACGGCACCTCCGCGATCTGCACACGTTCAGCTCGGTGACGTCCCACGAACTCTTGATCCAGCTGAGTGTCTAGGGAGAGCTTCGTCAGCACGACGGTGTGATGACGATGATGAAGTTACCGGCGTAGGGCTTCGCCTAAGCACTACAACGATATGACCGAGGTGAATTATGGTGTAGGGGGGCACCGCACACGGCTAAGACAATGTCAACTTGTGTGTCTATGGGGTGCCCCCTCCCCTGTATATAAAGGAGTGGAGGATGGGGGAGGGTCGGCCCTCTATGGCGCGCCCTCGTGGAGTCCTACTCCCACCGGGAGTAGGATTCCCCCCTTCCCTAGTTGGACTAGGAGAGGAAGGAAGGGGGAGGAAGGAGGAAGGACAGGGGGGGCCGGCCGCACACCCAATTTGGATTGAGCTTGGGGCCCCCCCTCCTAGGCTCCCTTCTCCTCTCTCCCACTATGGCCCAATAAGGCCCATATACTTCCAGGGGGGTTCCGGTAACCTCCCGGTAGTCCGGTAAATGCCCGAACTCACCCGGAACCATTCCGATGTCCAAACATAGTCATCCAATATATCGATCTTTATGTCTCGACCATTTCGAGACTCCTCGTCTTGTCCGTGATCATATCCGGGACTCCGAACTACCTTCGGTACATCAAAACACATAAGCTCATAATACCGATCGTCACCGAACGTTAAGCGTGCGGACCCTACGTGTCGTGGTTTTGTCACGGCAGATGTCCTAGAGAAAGGACTTAGTCATGGAGCCATCGCTACGGGTTAGCTTGAAGGGGTTAAAGCGGACAAGGGACGCAAGAGAGTTTTATACTAGTTCAGCCCCTTCGATGAAGGTAAAAGCCTACGTCTAGCTCTGATGGAATTGATGGGGTTTCGGTGACCAAGGAGTGAATACGCTTTGCCTGAGTCTCGAGTTGTTGTCTGTTCTCCTTCAACCGCCGCCGGGTCGTCCCCTTATATACACGGGTTGACGCCCGTCGGTTTACAGACTCCAAGGCTGGCTCATAATCGTGTCCGGCTCGGTCTCTGCTACGCATATCTTACAACACAAATTTACATCTCAATGCCGGTTTGTGTCTACATGCCTTAAACCGGCTTTGGGCCCTGGGCCTTCATGAAGCGTCACCGTCTGTCTTCATGGGCTTCAGATACAAATGAACTACTTATGAAGTTAACCCGGCCTCTCCTGGCCGGTTTACGCTCGGTGGTAATATCCCCAACATTAGGCCCCAGATTGATTTGAACTGGTTCATGTCAATCCTCAATACTTGAGAAAATTTCTTCTTCAACATCGTCACACAATCTTGTAAATCGCCATGACATCATCTTCTAGGATCTTGGTAAACCGCCGTGATGTCACCTGTCATTAACGAGCCTCCGACAATCGAGGCGACAACATCGTCTCATATCCAAAAGTCCGGCTCCTCGATTTTCGCATCTGTCGTTTATCTCCTTATAAATAGGGCCAGGGGTCTTTCCAGTTTCCCCCTCGTGCCTCTTCGCTTCATCTTCATCCTCGCGACGCCCGAACCTTCAACCTCAGCTGCCGCCGTCAACCTTCGACTGCTGCACCAACCTTGGCCGCTGCATCAACCTGAACGTACCAGAGCTCCTCCGCGCGCCGCCGCTGCTCAACAGCATCCGTAAGTCTCCCCTTTCTCTTACAATAGATCTGCACTTAGGGTTTCTGTCGTTCATCGGTGTTCGTCGCCGCCCTTCTTTTCCCTTATTTATATCCATGGGCTAGATCAAAAACCACATAGGTCTCGTGCGGTAGTAGTTTAAACCACATAGATCTCGCGCTTTAGCAGTTTTAGCACCTGTTTGATATCCGACTCATCTCATCTTGGTGAACCTTCAGTACACTAGAATTTAGGTGAGAATATATTTTGTTTTTCCTACGCGCGGTAGATCTGAAATTACCATAGCAAGATGTGAAACTTGTTTCTTCCTTCTCTTACACACTTTGAATACCAGATTGGCCGGTTTAACTTCACAGAAAAATGATGACCCGGTAGATACCAGTAGTCCCCTGTTGAACCGCCAATGCATTATACCGTTCCATTGCCAGTCTCCGGTTTACCAATATGCTAGTATCCTCATACCGCTGTATAGTTGTCCACTGTAAATCTTAAACCGGTAATACTCATGTTTCAGATTTTCCTTGTCATGGCTAAACAAGTCTATGAGTGCTATTGGGCTCCCTCTCGAGTAACCGAGGAGCAATTAAACAACCTTGTTAAAACGGGCGCTTTAGCCAAGAAAGATGTCATCCACTGGAGGGTCCCTGGCCCGGAAAATCCTCCTACACCCAAGGATGGAGAAGTAGTCGTGTTTGCTGATCATCTCGGACGAGGTTTTAGCCCTCCCGGTTCAAAAAATTTCCGAGATGTGCTAGCCAATTTTCAGCTGCGCCCTCAAGATATCGGTCCCAACTCTGTTACCAACATCTGCCACTTCCAAGTTCTCTGAAGCTTATCTGCAAGACGAACCTATAGTCGAATTGTTTAGGGATTTCTTTCATTTAAACCGTCGCACCGAGTTCTCAGATGGACCCAATACAGAACTGGGCGGGATGGCGGTTCAGAAGAGGAAAGAAGTCACCTTCCCCCATCCCAAACTCCACAGTCACCCCAAAGAGTGGAAACAAACTTGGTTTTACTACATGGATACCTCTCCATTTGACGAAAACCCCCTGCCGGGTTACCGCCTTGAACGCCTGAGCAACACACACCCATTTCCTCAGAGGTTGACAGCAAGAGAACGGGCCAAGTATGCTCCCCAACTATCAAAGCTTAGAGCCTTCATGGCGAACGGTTTGACAGGAGTTGATCTTGCTTGTTGCTGGATAAGCTGGAGCATTCTGCCCTTAAGCCGGCGCCCCGGTTTGATGTGTGAATATACGGGGAGTTTGAAGGATGCTCAGCGGCATATTGATATTCAGCTCACAGATGCAGATGTCACTGAAGCTGTAAAAAAGATACTGCATGAACCGGAGGCTGTCTGTGCCCAAACCGGACTACTCCCTTTCTGCACCTTCAACAACCCGCCAGCTGTAAGAATCATATAATCTTTTTATCTGATATTGCTTCTGTCCAAATATTCTCTGAAATTGTGATTATTTTCTGACATGGTGACGATCCGTTCTGGAACAAGAAACCGTCACAAGACAAACCGGCGAAGCCGCAAGACAAACCGGTCAAGCCAGTTCGTCCAAAGACCAAGGTTATTAAAAAACCTGCCAAGACAAAGACTACTGCATCCTCCGATCCACCAGCCGATGATGATGTGGGTAATCCAGAACTAGAGGTAGAACTTGACTCTCTTGGTTCATTTTTCGTACATCTCATTGACAATGATTATTATCAGGACGACGCTGAAGGCAGTCATGTTGAGGACGTAGAGGTAACCATTCTTTCCTCCGATTCAGATCCTCTGCCAACATAAAAAATCCGTCAAGCAAACCAGAAAGTAAAATTTTCTCACCCTCTTGCTTATTTGGAGCCAAACTTTCTTTTGAAGACGCAGCAGCACGAGGCTCGCCGTACAACCCGACACAACGGCCAGGTAGTTACCTCCGCCGGTTTACCGAATAGTCCGGTACGGAAACACCGATCAGAGGTCGCTTATTCCATTGATACTTCATGCTCAAAAGCAGGTTGTTTTCGCGAGCCTCTTAACCCGTATGATTCAAATTATCAGGGTACTTCTCACTCATCCTCTGGCGAGTCATCGGCCACATAGCTTCCACCCCTCAAAACAGTTCCTGGGTGAGTTATGCACATGTCTTTACTTTTGATGTGTTTTATATACTGTACTGATCCTTATGTCTATCTTTTCTCAGCACCAAGCCAAGACCCAGCAAGAAAGCTCAGTTGCACAAACTGGCTGATGTCAATGTAGCTGCTGAACCGGAAACAACTCCAGATCTGGAAGAAAATGATGCTGACGCCATGCTTCACGATCCGCCGCATCAAGACCATGATTTCCTTGCTGAACAAGTGCAAGTTGATACTACAAGTCATGCAGACCGGCCAGCCAGCCCTGTCCGAACTGGTGACAAACCGGTCAGTCCAGTGAAGCACACTGATAAACTGCCAACTCCGGCAAGAGCTGCTGATGAACAAGATGATGACGTTATGATTACTGGCACTGGCCACTCCACTCCAGGCAACCCTGTAGCTTTGTCAAAGCATACTACCAAGGATGATCTCTCTGCTATCGGCAAAGGCAAATGGAATGTCGATTTATCAAGCTTCACCCACCTCAATGTTCAAGATATTCACTCTGGCTTCTTGAACCGTCTCTATACCAGCCGTGACCATGAAGCTAGTTTGGTAAACTTGATGAAGGGGTGATATGAGGTAACTACTGTTTTTCTCCTTTGTCCAATTGCAGTTCATCAATTCCTAGTAGCCCCCAAGTGACGGTTTATGATACCGATCTAAACCGGGACTTTTGCCATACCTTATCTTTGCATAATCGGATTACCTCGTTAAGATGAACCGGTTTCTTTGAAATTTGCCATACTGCTCTTTCACCGGTATAGCCCCCAAGGGCCGGTTTAACTTTATAAAGATGAACCAGGACTGTAGAAGAACACCCATACCAACAGCTTTTTGAGCCAATACACATTAGCCCCCAAGTGCCAAGATTAATACTTGTATTGTGCTTAGGACTTGTAGAAATTTCTGATCAAGAACAAATATGCATTAGCCCCCAAGTATCAAGGGCATAACTTGATATGGGCTTGGTACTTCAAATATGTAATGTCAACTCATGATACATCTGTCCCTTTACAGGCAGAGCTGAACAAGAAGGAACGCCAAACCGCTGATCTGCAAGAGGACATCAAAACCCAGCAAGGTGAAGCCTCCAAAGTGAAGGAAGAGTTGACCCGCGCTCTAGGCGCTATGGAGAAACTGAAAGAGGGTTTCAACAAAGAGCGGACGGATTGGGAGACTGAAAAAGCCGCTTTGATAAAAAGGGCTGAAAACGCAGAAGCCGCTCTTAAACCGGTGGTTGACGAGCTGACTGATGTAAAGCGGCAAGTGCATGCTATGACCGTTGTTGTGTTTGGTAAGCATCCTTCCTTTATGCTTTCAACATATCCTCCCATGCGTTGCCGGTTTACTGATGTTTGTAATGATACAGGAACTCGCACTAGCCATCTGAGCTCTGATGTGCAGAAGAAGCTGAAGGCTGCCTATACACTGATAGAACAACTGTATACCGCCGCTCAACGCATTATCTGCACCGCTTCTCACAATAAGCCGCCCCCGACGTTGATCAAAGATACCTTAGACAGGCTATCTATGCTGCCTGCCCCGGTAGAAGAGCTGAAGAGGTCTGCTGCAAGGGCTGGCGCTCTGACCGCGCTAACCCGGGAAAAAGCATGGGTGCCTGATCTTGACCCGACGGACGTGGCTAAAGGCTACCCAAGCTTGAGAGAAGACGGATCAGAATTTTGCACTGAAGATCTCCGCGCCATAAACCGGGAAGTACATCCACTGGCTTGTCAACTTGCTGAAGAGGCTGATCTTGCACATTATCAGGCGAGTTATGATATCAATAACAAGCGGGTTGTTGCACCAGCTCCTGAGGCTCAAAACCTGATCCCTCCAATCCGTAAGCACACTTATGCCCCTGATATTGAACCGTCCAACCTTATAAGCGACGAAGTTGTGTTCCAAGCTTTAACTGGGATCGACTGGACAACTGTTGGCTTCCAGCCGCTGGGTAGGGATGAAGAAGGTGAACCGGTGCAAGATGACCCGCAACCGTCAGGTCAAGCTGCTCAGTGATCATAACCCGGGTGCTGGTTTAATCTTCCATACTGCAATGTTTATTGAGAAACAATTATTCCTTTAGGCAGTGAAACGCCTTGTAATAGGCTAGTTAAAACACTTGGTCCATTATGCCTTTGTGCATATTTATCTGCAACTGATGCGTGTTAATCCGCCATGCTTGAGATATGGCGTTCATAATCCATAGCTATTTATTCCAGTTGTTCCTGCAGATAAAAATCTTAAAGCGCCCTGGCGGTTTACCACCAGGCGGGTCATGATACCCAACTACCTATATGACCAAGTTTGATAACCAAGGTTGTAAAAGATAACCAAATATGGAAATATATGATACCTGCGACCTTTAGGCATAGTGTTGGCTGACCAACCTTGTAATGAAGGTAATAACCTTAATCCAGAGTAAAAGTATCTCCTGTTATATAATGCCGGCTTTACAACAAAACCGTTCCGGGTTGTGATAAACACCGGCTTATTCCATACTGGTGACTATGAGTCAAAACCAGACCGGGCTGATAGTCTCCGGATTATAACTTGGTCAAGTACTGACAACTGGTAGTTGACAGCCCAACCGAGTTGATAAACACCGGTTTGAAAACATCACAAATCTTAGCAAAAGAAAAAGAAACTTAGCAAAAAGCAAATAAAACCATTGTAGTCGAGGCTTTTCACGGGCTGCCAGGCCCCAATTTTGATCAAGAGGTGTTGCTATGGTTCGGGTTCGACCAAGCCCCCAAGTGATGCTGTGGCATTACGCCAGTGAAAAGGCATTGCTATGGTTCGGGTTCGACCAAGCCCCCAAGTGATTCTATGGCTTTACGCCGATCAAGAGGCGTAGTCATGGTTCGGGTTCGACCATGCTCCCAAGTGATGCTGTGGCATTACACCGATCAAGAGGCATGGCTATGGTTCGGATACGAACAAGCCTCCAAGTGATTCTGTGGCTTTACGCCGATCAAGAGGCGTAGTCATGGTTCGGGTTCGACCATGCTCCCAAGTGATGCTGTGGCATTACGCTGATCAAGAGGCGTGGCTATGGTTCGGATACGACCAAGCCACCAAGTGATGCTGTGGCATTACGCCGATCAAGAGGTGTAGCTATGGTTCGAATACGACCAAGACCCCAAGTGATCTGATATCAAGCTTTGAAAAGCTGAATCAAGGGGTAAACCGGACGCCGCTTTGTAAGCTCCATGTAACCACACATGATGTAAGAAAACAACAGATACCCCGCTTTAGCTGTGGTTCCGGTTTATTATATTGATCATAATATATACAATGTCATAATATGTACATGAGCAGAGCCTGCAGCTCAAGTATAGTAGGGCCGAAGATGAGCAATATTCCACGGCCGGTTGGTCTCCTCCTCCGATTTACGTGAGTCTTTGCGTTCTCGAACATTGATGAGGTAGTATGACCCGTTGCGCAGATTCTTGCTGACCACAGAAGGTCCTTCCCAAGGGGGGGATAGCTTGTGCATATCTGTCTGATCCTGGATGAGTCGAAGCACCAAATCTCCTTCTTGAAAGGTTCTGGTTCTAACCCGGCGGCTATGATAACGACGCACATCTTGCTGATAAATCGCCAAACGGGCTGCCGCCATGTCACGCTCCTCATTTAACAGGTCAAGAGTTCCTGCCGTGCCTTCTCGTTATCCGCTTCAACATATGCCGCTACACGAGGCGAGTCATGACGTATGTCACGAGGAAGAACCGCTTTCGCTCCATGAACCATGAAGAACGGCGTGTAGCCTGTCGATCTGTTGGGTGTGGTATTGATGCTCCATAAGACTGAAGGTAACTCCTCAACCCAACAACCCGGCGTCCGTTGCAAAGGAACCATAAGCCGGGGTTTGATGCCTCTCAAGATCTCTTGATTGGCCCTCTCCGCTTGACCATTGGACTGGGGGTGAGCCACTGATGACACGTCAAGCCGGATGTGCTCACGTTGACAGAACTCCTTCATGGCACCATTTGACAGATTGGTACCATTGTCTGTTACAATGCTGTGTGGAAAGCCAAACCGGAAGATCACCTTTTTGATGAATTGAACTGTCGTGGCTGCGTCACACTTACTAACTGGCTCTGCCTCCACCCACTTTGTGAACTTATCAACCGCCACCAAAAGGTGGGTCTTCTTGTCCTTGGACCTCTTGAAAGGACCAACCATATCCAGCCCCCAAGTTGCAAACGGCCAGGTGATTGGAATCATCCTCAATTCTTGAGCTGGTACATGGGCACGCCGTGAGAATTTCCGACAGCCATCACATCTTTTAACCAAGTCCTCGGCATCAGCATGAGCTGTCAGCCAATAGAAACCGTGACGAAACGCCTTGGCCACCAAAGATTTTGAACCGGCGTGGTGTCCACAATCTCCATCGTGGATCTCACGCAAAATTTCACGGCCTTCCTTAGGAGACACACAGCGTTGAAACGCCCCTGTCACACTGCAATGATGTAACTCTCCATTGATAACAGTCATGGACTTGGACCGCCGGGTTATCTGTCTGGCCAAAGTTTCATCATCTGGTAACTCGCCCCGGTTTATATACGCCAAATATGGAACCGTCCAGTCCGGGATAACATGTAGAGCTGCCACCAACTGAGCCTCCGGATCAGGAACAGCCAAATCTACTTCACCAGGGAGCTTGACGGACGGATTATGCAAAATATCCAGGAGGACATTAGGTGGAACCGGTTTACGTTGGGAACCCAGGCGGCTTAAAGCATCTGCCGCTTCATTCTTCCGCCGGTCCACATGATCCACCTGATATCCTTTGAAGTGACCTGCAACAATATCCACCTCATGACGATATGCCGCCATTAATGGGTCCTTGGAATCCCAAGTGCCAGACACTTGTTGAGCCACCAGATCCGAGTCACCGAAGCATTTAACTTGGCTGAGATTCATCTCCTTAGCCATCCGAAGACCATGGAGTAAGGCCTCATATTCAGCTGCATTATTAGTGCAAGGAACATTAAACGATGAACATAACAAAACTTATCACCTCATGGGGAAGTTAACACGACTCCAACCCCCGAGCCCTCCAATTGCCTGGACCCATCAAAATGAATAGTCCAATAAGTGTGATACGGCTTCTCTTCTGGTGCTTGTAATTCTGTCCAATCATTGATGAAATCCACAAGTGCATGAGATTTGATCGCCGTTCGGGGTATGTATTTCAACCCGTGAGGTCCGAGCTCGATAGCCCACTTAGAAATTCGACCAGTTGCCTCCCTATTCTGGATTATATCCCCCAAAGGAGCAGAGCTGACCACCATGATGGGATTAACCTTGGAAATAATGCTTAAGCTTCCGGCTTGCCATGAAAACCCCATACACCATTTTTGCCAATGTGGGTATCTCTGTTTGGACTCAATAAGTACTTCACTGATACAGTAAACCGGCCACTGAACCGGATATTCCTTGCCTGCCTCTTTGTGCTCTACCACAATAACCTCACTAACAGCCCGAGCGTTAGCTGCCACATATAGTAGCAATGGTTCTTTATCAACCGGAGCAGCAAGAATCGGCGGATTAGCTAGCTGCCGCTTTAAATCCTCAAATGCTTCATTAGCGGCGTCACTCTAGACGAAGTTATCTGTTTTCTTCAGCATCTGATACAAAGGGATGGCCTTCTCACCAAGGCGACTGACAAAACGGCTCAACGCGGCAATCCGGCCTGCTAGGCGTTGAACATCATTGATACACTTTGGTTTAGCCAAGGATGTGATGGCCTTAATCTTCTCTCGATTAGCATCAATGCCCCTGTTAGACACCAAAAAGCCTAGGAGCTTCCCTGTAGGCACACCAAAGACACATTTGGCAGGTTATCAAAGGTTTCCTTCAAGTCATCAATCAATGTCTCCTTCTTCCTTGATTTTACCACAATATCATCCACATAGGCATGAACATTGCGGCCGATCTGTTAATGAAGATAATTCTGTACACACCGTGGATAAGTTGCCTGTGCAATCTTGAGCCCAAAGGGCATGGACACATAGAAGAAGGCTCCAAAGGGAGTTATGAAGGCTGTCTTCTCCTGGTCCTTAACTGCCATTTTGATCTGATGATAACCAGAATATGCATCCAAAAAACTTAAGCGCTCACAACCCGCCATAGCATCAATAATTTGATCAATACGGGGAGGGCAAAAGGATCTGCTGGACAAGCTTTGTTGAGATCTGCGTAGTCCACACACATACGCCAAGTGCCATTCTTCTTGAGGACCAGCACCGGATTAGCTAACCACTCAGGATGGAATACTTGAACGATAAATCCAGCCACCAAGAGCCTGGCTACTTCTTCCCCAATAGCTTTGCGTCTTTCTTCATTGAACCGGCGGAGAAACTGCTTGACCGGTTTATACTTAGGATCAACATTGAGAGTGTGCTCAGCGAGTTCTCTCGGTACACTAGGCATGTCAAAAGGCTTCCATGGAAAGATGTCACGATTCTCACGGATGAACTCGATGAGCGTGCTTTCCTATTTCGGATCCAGGTTAGCGCTGATGCTAAACTGCTTGGATGAATCACCAGGTACGAAGTCAACAAGTTTATTCTCATCAGCCGATTTAAACTTCAAAGCCGGATCATGCTCCGTAGTTGGTTTCTTCAACGAAGTCATATCCGCATGATATGGGCTGCCGATTTTCACCACTTCAAAGGTCAAGGTTTCTGATCTTGAGTCATGCTCATCTCCAAAACCCACCTCCAAAGCTATCTTACCAACAGGATATGCCGACTTGCCAAGCACCACACCATGGAACACCGTATTGGACGGTTTAAGATTTTTATCTGTTAACCCTATGCGACGGAAAGTTTCATAATAAAGGATATTGATGCTACTCCCTCCATCCATGAGTACTTTAGTGAACTTATAGCCTCCCACCTGAGGTGCCACCACCAGAGCTAGATGACCCGGATTGTCAACCTGGGGTGGATGATCTTCTCCACTCCACACAATCGGCTGCTCGGACCAGCGCAAATAATAGGGCACGACCGGTTCAACGGCATTCACTACCCTTTTATGAAGCTTCTGATCACGCTTGTCCAAGCTAGTGGTGAAGACATGATACTATCCACTGTTCAACTGCTTTGGGTTGCTCTGGTAACCTGACTGCTGCTGCTGCTGATTGCCCTGATGATTATAGCCACTTTGATTACCCTGATTAATTTGATTGTTATGTCCACCCTGATTGCCATGGAATCGTGAACCGGAATTTCCTCCGCCTGAACCGCCTCCTGATCCATGATCATACCAGAAAGAGTCAGAATTTTTGAACTCTTGCATGATGTAACAATCTTTCCAGAGGTGTGTGGATGGTTCCTCCTTCGTCCCATGCTTTGGACAGGGCTGGTTTAACAGATACGACAAACGGTATGGGTTAGGATTTGGCATTCCATTGCACCGGGGCGGTTTACCCTTACACCGCTGGCCCTTGTCTTGTGTATTAGTGTTAGCCACAAAGTCTAAACCATGGTCCGCTTTACGTTTGCCGCCGTTTCCATGACCCGCCGGGTTGTGGTGCTGCCCCTTGGTGTTGCCGCTCTTCTTTCCCTTCCCTGTCTTATCATCGTTAGACTCGGGATCCTTGGTACTACCAGAGTCGGCATACTTCACTAGTGCAGCCATGAGGGTTCCCATGTCATTACAATGACGTTTAAGCCGTCCCAACTTCAACTTCAATGGTTCAAACCGGCAATTGCCTTCCAATTTTAAAACTGCGGTGTCAGCGTTGATGCGGTCTGATGAATGCAAAATCTGCAAAACCCGGCGCACCCAATGGGTTGTTGACTCTCCTTCCTCCTGGACAGAGGCAGCTAGGTCCACAATCGACATGGGCTTCTTGCATGTATCCTTGAAATTCTGAATAAACCGGGCTCTCAACTCGGCCCATGACCTGATAGAATTAGCCGGTAAGATCTTTAGCCAAGTGCGGGCTGCTCCTTCTTGTCAAAGTAAATGGCCACGGGTAGCCTAATCGACTCCCCCTGGCTCTTCGAAAAATTATCAGGCCAATCGAGCCTTCAAGCATCCAGAGCATGGGGCCGCCTTCCTCTGGCCGGCTATCCCCAAGGCCGACTACCAAAAGGCAACCCGGCCTCAAAAACCTTCCCGAAGAAAGCTCCGAGATGGCCGACTCCAGGAAGCCGGCCCTGAGAGGACCGACTCCCAGAAGCCGGCCATGAAGAAGGCCGACTCCCAGAAGCCGGCCAAGACTGCACCCACCAGGGCTGCACCCACATAACGGTGATAAGATGGGGCGTGGCCGCAGTACAGCCTACCACCCCCGAATCCCGGAACATGCATGGCCACAGGGCGCCGTACGGGTCAGCCATCCCCCGTCCGGCGCGGCATTGTAGCCATGTTGACCTCGACGTCACCCACGACAGGCACCAGTACGGCCCGCGGGCGGCAGGCCCCTTTAGCCAGAGAGACGCTCGAAGGCGGCCCGGCCTCCCCTAGTCGGCCTGGGGCGTAGCCGGCTCCCAATAGCCAGCTACCTCCCTCCCTCGAAACATGTGCATCATTAAGGAGACAAGACGAGGTGAGGCTACAGTGAGAGCCCGCAAGGCGGCGGCACTGTAGCCACGCTTACCTCGACAAAGCCCTCGTCATTAGGGGTGAGGCAACAGTAACCAGCCACCGACAAGGCCCCCAGGCGGTGGGGCCGGCCTGTCGGCCAAGAGGCCGGCAGCCGGCGGGACCCACCAGTCGGCGGACCCCAACGGCCAATGGAGAAGCCGGCGAGCACAGACACTGACGGCTGGGACCCGCACCCAGCCGGATTACCATTGTACCCCCGGGGGATAGCCCTATATAAATCCCCCGGGACACCACTGCAAAGGGTTGATCTGATAGAGTTTTACACAGCACATAGAGAGAAAAGGAGAGCTAGCCTTGCCCTTCTTCTTCCCCTAGCCAAACAGCTCAAGGAGCACTTGTAGCTGCCTCGCCGACCTTCTTGGCGAGACTCGCATCTCCGACGAGCCCGCGTCCGATGCGGGCATAGACTACCCTGAGAGCCGCCTCGTCAGCCTCCTCGACCAGCTTCACGTCTCCAGCGAGCTTGCTTTGGACTTGGAGTCGGTCGGCTCCACCGACCCGATGCTCGTCGACTCCGACACGGCATCGCTTGACGCCTTCCCCACTGACGTGGTGCTCATCGACGACCCTCTCTCTCGAGCCGACAGTGGCAGCAGCGCTGTCACTGAGGTGTTGGTCATTAGCCACGGCGCTGTCTCGGGCGAGAACGCCCACGACGCCCTACAAGCGGCGCTGCACGACTTGTCCGTCCCCATCCCGACCGACGCCGACGCCGAGAATCTGGAGGCACGCCGCCTTGCCCTCATCACGGAGGGCCAGAAGATAGCATTCATGAGACGCCTCACTAAGGCTCACCAGCGCGAAGTCGACCGCGCCGCCTTTGGTACGCCGCCTCCTGGTGGGCCGAGCCGAGCCGGCCTCGTCAAGAAGCGCGGCGCGGCCATCACCAGCGTGCTGGGAGCAGACCGCCCAGTCTACGCCACGCCACTCGAGAACCTGCGTGCCGCTCAGGCGGCCGCGGACGAGCTGAATGGGCTGGGGCTGATGAGCTGCCCTACATGACTAGACGCATCCAGCAGCTGATCGACGCGGCCGCAGAACGACATGAAGCCGGCGCCCGCGCTGAGAGTCCTCCCCCACGCCGATAACACGCCGCGACATCCCGGACGCCGACTGCAAGCGGCACCCACGCAAGGAAAGACAAGGAGCCGGCTGCTAGCCGCAGCCGGACTCGGGTCACCATTGAGCGCGACGCAGAAGGCCGCCCCCGAGCGGTGGAACGACAAGGCAATCCGCCTCCCCCCCGCCTCATGGGGAGAGATATCCCATCCCGCCGCCTGTCACGCATCCGACTCTCGGTGGCCGACTAGGCCACCGCGAAGGAGTCGGCGAGAATGATGCCCGCCACCGGATCGACCGCCTAGCGCGATCCCTGGCGCTAGAAGAAGAAGATGATGTCGGTCCGCCTTGCTTTGGCCCCCGCATCCGCGACGAGCCCTTCCCCAAAGGGTTCTCACTCCCCAGAGACACGCCAAAATACAACGGCTCCGTGAAGCCGGAAGATTGGCTGATCGACTACTCTACCGCAGTCAGCATAGCAAACGGCAACTGGCGCATTGCCGTGAAGTACGTCCCTCTCATGCTTCAAGGCACGGCACACACCTCGCGGAACAGCCTCTAGCCCTACAGCGTCAACAGCTGGCTAGACTTCACGGAAGTCTTCGTCCGCAACTTCACCAGCACATACATGCGGCCTCCCAAGCCCCGCCAGCTCTCCTTACGCGTCCAAGGGCCCAACGAATCGACTCGCGACTACCTCACGCGTTGGGCCGAGCTCCGCAACTCCTGCGAGGGGGTGCACGAGGTTCAAGCCATAGAGTACTTCACCGCCGGGTGCCGAGAGGGCACCCTCCTCAAGCACCGACTCCTCTGCGACGAGCCGACTACCCTCGACGAGCTGCTGATCATACCGGACAAGTACGCCATGGCCGACTCCTCGATGAAGACCGAGCTCCGAGTGGACGCCTCTGGCAAGGTGCTCGCTCCGGCTCCCAAGACGCCAGCTGGTGACTCCAACCGACGCCCCTACCAGAACGACCACAAGCGCAAGGCCCCCATGCCGCCTTCCACCAGTCGGCAAGTAGCCACCATCGAAGACGAATAGCCGGAAGAGCGGCCCGCTCCAAAGAAGAAGGGCGGCAGGCCGGCTTGGTAGCCGGCCTTCTCCTACGAGCAAACTCTCGATGCCCCTGCAAGTTTCACAGCGGCGCGAAGCCGTCCAACCACACGATCCGGAAGTGCCATTGGCTCACGGGATCTCAAAGGGCGAGGGGCTGGCGCCGCCTCCGCCTCTCGGCCCGCCGCCTCCAGCCCCTCAGCAGCCGGCTGTTCGACCAGTAGTCGGAGCCATTCAGGATGAGTTCCCAGATGAGCACGCCGCCTACGTCGTCTTCACGAGCCAGATTGAAGATAAGCGCAATCGGCGCCGACAGCACAGCAACCCCGAGTTCGTGAATTGGTCTGAAAGGCCTATCAACTGGAGCCGGGCCGATCTCCCGGCTCCTACGCATTGGTGTTGGACGCCACCCTCGCGACGGAAAAGTGAGCTGCCCGTTTCTCCCGCGTGCTGATTGATGGTGGAAGCAGCATCAACATACTGTTCCGCGACACGATGGAGAAGTTGAACCTCAAGGCGAAGCAGCTCATGCCGACCCGGACTGTGTTCCATGGCATCGTACCCGGCCTGTCCTATTCCCCAATCGGCAAGATCAAGATGGATGTTCTCTTCGGAGACAAGGATCACTTTCGCCGAGAAGCGATCTGGTTTGAAGTAGTGGATCTAGAAAGCCCTAACCACGCCCTGCTTGGCCGACCTGTCCTGGCCAAGTTCATGGCAGTGCCCCACTACGCCTACCTCAATATGAAGATGCCGAGTTCAAACGGGATCATCACTATAGCCGGAGACTACAAGAAGTCCATCGAGTGCGCTGCGGCCGGCAGCCGATTGGCCGAGTCCCTCGTGATTGCTGAAGATAAGAAGATGCTGGACCGAGTCGTGGCCATGGCCGGCAAGCAGCCGGCCCTGTCCCCCAGCCCCAAGGAATATGATGCTCAGGGCTCCTTCCAGCCGGCCAAGGAGACAAAGAAAATACCTATGGACCCGGAGAACCCGGAGAGGTTTGCTGTCATTGGTGCAAACCTGGACAGTAAATAGGAAGGCGAGCTCGTCGACTTCCTCTGTGAGAATCGGGACATCTTTGCATGGTCCCCAAAGGACATGCCGGGTGTTCCGAAGGATTTCGCCAAGCACAAGCTACACGTCCGAGCGGACGCGAAATCAGTCAAGCAGCCTCTTCGCCGACTGTCGGAGGAGAAAAGAAGGATCGTAGGAGAAGAGGTAGCCCGGCTCCTGGCCGCCGGCTTCATTATGGAGGTGTTTTTTCCAGAGTGGCTTGCCAACCCGGTCTTGGTGTTGAAGAAGAACAACAAATGGCGTATGTGTATAGATTACACCAGCCTCAACAAAGCATGCCCCAAAGATCTGTTTGCCCTACCACGGATCGATCAAGTGATAGACTCCACAGCCGAATACGAGCTATTGAGTTTCTTGGATGCTTACTCAGGATACCACCAGATCAATTTGGACCCAGCCGAGCGCCTGAAAACCGCCTTCGTCATACCATTCGGAGCTTTCTGCTACCTAACTATGACATTCGGCTTGAGGAATGCCGGTGCCACTTTTCAGTGTTGCATGCAGAAATGCCTCCTCAAGCAACTCGGCAGAAATGCCCACGTCTATGTAGACGATATTGTGGTGAAGACGGAGAAGCGCGGCACCCTGCTGGAAGACCTCAGAGAAACATTTGCCAACTTGCGCCGATTTCAGATCAAGCTCAACCCTGGGAAATGCGTGTTCGGAGTACCAGCCGGCCAGCTTCTAGGCTTTTTGGTCTCCAAACGCGGCATTGAGTGCAACCCAGTGAAGATCAAGGCCATAGAGAGAATGGAGATTCCTACCAAGTTGCGAGACGTTCAGAAGTTTATCGGGTGCCTAGCCTCCCTAAACTGCTTTATCAGCCGGCTAGGGGAGAAGGCTCTCCCCCTGTACCGACTCATGAAGAAGTCCACCCGTTTCGAGTGGAACGACCAAGCAGACCAAGCTTTCCACGAGTTGAAGAAGATGCTGACCACACCACCTGTCCTGGCAGCGCTGACTGAGAAAGAGCCCATGCTCCTTTACATTGCTGCGACTAGCCGAGTGGTCAGTACAGTCATCGTGGTCCACCGCCCAGAAGAAGGCCGAGCTCAGTTAGTCCAGAGGCCGGTATATTATTTAAGCGAAGTACTGTCCACCTCGAAGCAAAATTACCCGCATTACCAGAAGATGTGCTATGGAGTGTACTTCGCCGCCAAGAAGCTGAAGCCCTACTTTCAAGAGCATCCCATCATGGTTGTATGCACTGCCCCGCTTGCCGAGATCATAGGCAGCCGGGATGCATCCGGCCGAGTGGCTAAGTGGGCCATTGCGCTGGCACCATACACGATCTTCTACCAGCCCCGCACCGCCACCAAGTCCTAAGCATTGGCTGACTTCCTCGTCAACTGGGCCGAGACCCAGTACCTACCGCCGGCTCCCGACTCCACTCATTGGCGGATGCACTTCGACGGATCCAAGATGCGCACCGGCTTGGGAGCCGGCATCGTCCTCACCTCTCCCAAGGGCGACAAGCTCAGATACACATTGCAAATCCATTTTGCCACCTCCAACAATGTGGCTGAGTACAAGGCGCTCTTACACGGGCTCCGGCTAGCCAAAGAACTCGGCATACACCGGATCCTGTGTTATGGCGACTCGGATTTGGTGGTCCAGCAGTCATCTAGCGACTGGGACGCCAAGGACGCAAACATGGCGAGCTGTCGGTTCCTCGTCCAGCAAATCAGCGGATACTTTGAAGGGTGCGAGTTCCTCCACGTGCCACAGGCCGACAACGAGCAAGCAGATGCCCTGGCACGGATCGGCTCCACCCGACAAGCTATACCAACCGGCGTCTCTCTCCAACGCCTCCTCAAACCGTCTGTCAAGCCGTCTCCAGAATCGGACTCCATCTTCGTACCACCTGCCCCTGATGCAGTCGGATCTGACCGGGGGAACCCAGCAAGCGGCTCGGGACTTCGACAAGCGGCCTGGGGACTGCCGTAGTCGCACCCGGCTCGGGGACTTCGGAACCCGGCCCGGGGACTGCAGCAACCGGCCCGAGGACTGCACCGACACAACAGGCAGTGGCCGACTCCAACTCTTCACCACCCAACCCACCCACCCGGGTCACAGTAGCTTTACTGACAATAGAAGAAGTCATAGCTCCATCATGGGCCCAGCCCATCCTCAACTTCCTAGTAAACAGAGAGCTGCCGACTGATGAGATCTCGGCAAGACTAGTTCAATGCCGAGCCGGAGCATACGCAATAATAAACAGAGAACTTGTTAAGTGTCGCGTCACTGGAGTCTTCCAGCGCTGCGTCGAGCCAGAGAAGGGCATAGCAATCCTCAAGGATATCCACCAAGGTGAATGCGGCCACCACGCGGCCTCAAGATCACTTGTCGCCAAAGCTTTCCGCCATGGTTTCTTCTGGCCGACTGCTTTGGAAGACGCCAAGGAATTAGTCAAATGCTACAAAGCATGCCAAGTCTTCAGCTCCAAGCAACACCTGCCGGCTTCTGCACTCAAGACCATCCCCCTCACCTGGCCCTTTGCCGTTTCGGGGCTGGACATGGTGGGCCCATTCAAGACAGCCCGCGGCGGCATGACACATCTGCTTGTCGCCGTGGACAAATTCACCAAGTGGATTGAAGCGAAGCCAATCAAGAAGCTGAACGGGCCGACTGCCGTGACATTCATCGCATACATCACCACTCGGTATAGTATACCACACAGCATCATCACCGACAACGGCACGAACTTTGCCAAGGGAGCACTGCCACGTTTCTGCGCGACACAGGGCATCCGACTGGACTTAGCGTCCGTTGCCCACCCGCAGTCAAACGGCCAGGTCGAGCGAGCAAACGGCCGCATCCTCTCCGGCATCAAGCCCCGACTGGTCGTACCACTGGAACGTTCGGCCGACTGCTGGCTCGATGAGCTGCCGGCTGTCCTCTGGAGTCTGCGTACTACCCCGAACAAGTCAACTGGCTTCACTCCTTTCTTCCTTGTATATGGTGACGAGGCTGTCATCCCAACTGACATCGAGTTCGACTCGCCTCGGGTCACCATGTACATGGAGGCGGAGGCCAAGGAAGCGTGAGAAGATGATGTCGACCTGCTGGAAGAAGGCCGACTGTTAGCACTTAGCCGGTCCGCCATCTACCAGCAGGGTTTGCGCCGTTACCACAACCGGAAGGTCAAGCCAGGATCCTTCCAAGAAGACGATCTTGTGCTTCGGCTGATCCAGCGAACAGCCGGCCAGCACAAGCTCTCGGCCCCTTGGGAAGGCCCTTTCGTCATCAGCAAGGCCCTAGGCAACGACTCCTACTACCTGATCGACGCACAGAAGCCGAGGGCACGCAAGAGGGATGATTCCGGCAAGGAGTCGGAACGACCATGGAACGCCAATCTCCTGAGAAGATTTTACAGTTAAAAGCAGTATGTATCACGCTACCTTTTTGTATTAAGTACAAGACAACGGGCCCCCCGAGGCGCACTCAGGGACTACCCTCCTTTATCTATGAATGATGAATGTCATACCCATGAATGTACTATTACATTTGATTCTCTATCTAGCACCGGGTTCGACTAGTCGGCCCGGGGACCGGCCGCCTTAAGTTATATGAAAAGTTCTACCTGAAGTCAGACAAGTAGTGTGCCAGCACCCGAGCCCTCTCTTGTTGTAAGTCGCAGCTCGAAGAACCGACTGTCCGACTAGCAAGAGCCAAAGGCAGGAAAGGATGCCCACATGAAAAACAGCTAAGGACTAACGAACTTATATAACACAAGCCGGCCTCCAACCACGCCTACCGGCTGTCAGAATAGTCGGCTGGCCGGCTTCCCAGTCACTTCGCTACAATCCAAGAAAGCTAGAGTACTTGCCCTCCCAACCGGCCAAGCACCTCTCCAGCCACAGACTGCAGAGCAGCTGTCCGGCTGGGAAGGCGGCAACCAAGGGAAGGCGGCAAAGGAAACAGCCAAAGGATGAAAAGCAAGAACAATGGAAAGCCAAACACATGCATGATTATATTTACAAATAAGGACTTCAACAGGCCGGCAGTCAATATAGTTTGAATACACCCCCAGTGGGTGGAACTGCGCAAACTTAACGAAATATTGTTCAAAGAGTAATAAAACAGGAAAGTAAAGGCGGCAGATTAGACTAAGGGCGCAACAGGGGAGCCGGGCTAGTCGATGGAGAAGGCAGCGCCGGCTGGAGGAGTGGCCGGCTGGCGAGTCTCGGCTTGATCATCGCCGGCTGCAGGCAGTGCGCTCGCACGCGCCTTGTTGCTGGACGCACGGTCAAGCTGAGGCTGGCCGGCTGCTCCACCATCTGGCACGGCGTCTTCACCCTCCTCCTCCTCGCCCTCGTCGCTAGAGTCGATCTCCTCCACCGAGTCCTCGCCATCTGCTGGGTTCAGCCCGAACCACTCCTCCGGCTGGGCAACGCCGTTATCATCCACCTTAGGAGCAAAGGCGCTGGTGTCGGTGTAGTCGGCGATCGCCGAGGCACGCTGGATGATAGCCGGCCGCGCCGGCTCCAGCTCCGTGTCGGCCTCCTGCCACCAGGTGGCCAGCTGGTCCAAGCTCAGCTCAGGATACCAGGCTTTGATGAACTCCAGTGCCCGCCTGGTGCCTGACCGAGCTGCAGAAGCCTTCCAGGCCTCGAAGCAGCCGGCCGCTACCTCCAGCTAGTCGGCAGTCCGACTGGGGGTGCGGGGAATCACCTCGTCGGGCCAGAGAGCGGCCAGCACCTGCGCCCCAACACGTTGAAGCCGACGGAGCATGCGGTGAGCCGGCCGGAGGCGGGCTTGAATCGCCAGGAGCTGTTGCTCAAGCGATCGGCGAGCGTTCGGCGCGATCTCAGCGACAGCCTGCCTTTGCGCCTTGCGGTGGGCCTCGACGACCTGGTTGGCGGCAGTAGAGTAGCCAAGGAAGTACTCTGCCCAAGAAAGAAAGAAAGAGAAAGAAGAGAAAAATACAAAGTTAGAGAATGAACCAAAGGGCAAGCGGCAAGCAAGGAACGAAGAAGAAGGCGGCCTACCGTTAACCAAGTCTTCGATCTGGCCATAGCCGTTGATCAACGACTGCCTTGCCTCAGCCCAGCTCGCCGCCTCGGTCTCGTATTCACTTGGAGGGCGGCCTCGCTATCCTGCACCGCCTTTAGGGCCGCCTTATAGCTCTCCTCTTGGTCGGCCAGCTTCTTGACCAGGCGGTCACGCTCCTGAGCCAAGGCGTCGAACTCGGCTTCCTTAGCGCGAAGGGCGGCCTGGGTCCCACCCAGCTGCTCCCTCAGTTTGGCGTTGGCCACTGCAGATATGGCAGAGAAGAAAAGAGCAATAAGAAAGAAGTCGTCAAGAAAGATCCGACCCGACTGCTCAGCAGTCGGCCTGAATCTCGAGGACTACACCCAGTGGGTGCGCTGACGCGCCCCCACGTGAGATAAAAGATGAAGCACTTACCCCGGCCCCTAGTTAGATCAGCAGTCTTCTAGGTCAGCTCCCGAGCCTGGGAGTTGAAGGCAGCTGCACGAAGGTTGTGGTAGTCCTGCAACTCGGACAGAGAAGCGAATGAGAACAAGATAGCAAACAAAGCCCACCAAGAAGTTCCAAGCCGCCTGCTCAGCAGCCAACTCGGAACTCGGGGACTACACCCAGTGGGTGCGCTGACGCGCCCCCACGGAAGAAACCAAGAACAAGAAGCAAAAAACGAGAAGACTCACCAGAATGGCCGCCCGTGTCGCGAGGAACTCGTCATTACACTGCCTCGGCACTGCGGCGTGGGACTGAAGCCGGTTCCGGAGTTCTTGCGCCGCCACATTCACCACGGCCGTCCCACCACCCGGCGTCCACCCCGAGCTGGCGCTGGCCGTCCCCACGTCCTGGGCCGACGAGCTGGAGCCCGGGGCCTTCTGCGGGTCCGGAGCCGAAGTTGCCTTCCCCGCGCGCTGGCCCGATGGCGACCGGACCACCAGGTCCGTCCTCACAGCCGGCTCGCCTCCAGCCGATTGCGAGGGCGGCGCGTTAGGCCGACTGCCTTGGGCCGCCCCGGTCGGCGAGGGCGGTGCCGCCTCCCTCTCCTGGACGACAACGTCGTCCTCCCTCTCCAACCCCGGGCGCCGCGACACGCAGGGGGTGACAAGCAAGGCCCCCTTCGCTGTCGCTGCAGCTGCAACCTCCGCCTGGGCCTTGGCGGCAGCCGCCCTCAGCTCTTCCGCCTACCGCTCCTCCCGCGCCTCCCGCGCATTTCGCTCCATTGCCGCTTGAAGCTCGGCGCGGGGGTCCACACGGCGGGTGCTACCGGATCCTCCCGGCGATCCAACCACGGAGGCGGCAGCAACCCGCTCAAGAGAAAGCGGAGCCCTGATTTTTGAGACAAGACAAGGATTCAGAAATCGACAAGAAAAGAAGAAGCTGAAGGAAATATTCCCTAGAGGCAATAATAAAGTATTATTTATTTCCTTATATCATGATAAATGTTTATGATTCATGCTAGAATTGTATTAACCGGAAACATAATACATGTGTGAATACATAGACAAACAGTGTGTCACTAGTATGCCTCTACTTGACTAGCTCGTTAATCAAAGATGGTTATGTTTCCTAGCCATAGACATGAGTTGTCATTTGATTAACGGGATCACCTCATTAGGAGAATGACGTGATTGACTTGACCCATTCCGTTAGCTTAGCACCCGATCATTTAGTATGTTGCTATTGCTTTCTTCATGACTTACACATGTTCCTATGACTATGAGATTATGCAACTCCCGTTTACCGGAGGAACACTTTGTGTGCTAACAAACGTCACAACGTAAACGGGTTATTATAAAGGTGCTCTACAGGTGTCTCCAAAGGTACTTGTTGGGTTGGCGTATTTCGAGATTAGGATTTGTCACTCCGATTGTCGGAGAGGTATCTTTGGGCCCACTCGGTAATGCACATCACTATAAGCCTTGCAAGCATTGTGACTAATTAGTTAGTTGCGGGATGATGTATTACGGAACGAGTAAAGAGACTTGCCGGTAACGAGATTGAACTAGGTATCGAGATACCGATGATCGAATCTCGGGCAAGTAACATACCGATGACAAAGGGAACAACGTATGTTGTTATGCGGTCTGACCGATAAAGATCTTCATAGAATATGTAGGAACCAATATGAGCATCCAGGTTCCGCTATTGGTTATTGACCGGAGAGGTGTCTCGGTCATGTCTACATTGTTCTCGAACCCGTAGGGTCCGGACGCTTAAAGTTATGATGACAGTTATATTATGAGTCCCAGATGTGATCACGGACATGACGAGGAGTCTCGAAATGGTCGACACATAAAGATTGATATATTGGACGACTATATTCGGACACCGGAAGTGTTCCAGAGAAGTTTCGGATAAAATCGGAGTGCCGGAGGGGTTACCGGAACCCCCCGGGGAAGTATTGGGCCTTAGTGGGCCTGAGGGGAGAGAGAGGGCAGCAGCCAGGAGGTGGCGCGCCCCCTCCAATGAGGAGTCCTAATTGGACTAGGGGAGGGGGGCGCGGCCCCTCTTTCCCTCTCCCTCTCCCTCTCTTTCCTTCCCCCCCTCTCTTCCTAGTTGGACTAGGAAAGGGGAGTCCTACTCCTACTAGGAGGAGGACTCCCCCCCTCTCCTTGGCGCGCCCAAGGGCAGCCGGCCTCCCCCTTGCTCCTTTATATACGGGGGCAGGGGGGCGCCTCTACACACAATTGATATACGATATTTTAGCCGTGTGCGGTGCCCCCCTCCACCATATTACACCTCGATAATATCGTTGCGGAGCATAGGCGAAGCCCTGCGTCGGTAGAACATCATCATCGTCACCACGCCGTCGTGCTAACGAAACGCTCCCTCAACACTCAGCTGGATCGGAGTTCGAGGGACGTCATCGAGCTGAACGTGTGCTTAACTCGGAGGTGCCGTGCGTTCGGTACTTGATCGGTCGGATCGTGAAGACGTATGACTACATCAACCGCGTTGTGATAACGCTTCCGCTTTCGGTCTACGAGGGTACGTGGACAACACTCTCCCCTCTCGTTGCTATGCATCACCATGATCTTGCGTGTGCATAGGAATTTTTTTGAAATTATTACGTTTCCCAACAGGGGCATCCGAGCCTGGTTTTATGCGTTGATGCTATGCACGAGTAGAACACAAGTGAGTTGTGGGCGATACAAGTCATACTGCATACCAGCATGTCATACTTTGGTTCAGCGGTATTGTGAGATGAAGCGGCCCGGACCGACATTACACGTATGCTTACGCGAGACTGGTTTCACCGTTGGGAGCACTCGTTGCTTAAAGGTGACTGGCGGGTGTCTGTCTCTCTCACTTTAGTTGAACCGAGTGTGGCTACGCCCGTTCCTTGCGAAGGTTAAAACAGCACCAACTTGACAAACTATCGTTGTGGTTTTGATGCGTAGGTAAGAACGGTTCTTGCTAAGCCCGTAGCAGCCACGTAAAACTTGCAACAACAAAGTAGAGGACGTCTAACTTGTTTTTGCAGGGCATGTTGTGATGTGATATGGTCAAGACATGATGCTATATTTTATTGTATGAGATGATCATGTTTTGTAACCGAGTTATCGGCAACTAGCAGGAGCCATATGGTTGTCCCTTTATTGTATGCAATGCAATCGCCATGTAATTGTTTTACTTTATCACTAAGCGGTAGCGATAGTCGTAAAAGCAATAAGTTGGCGAGACGACAACGATACTACGATGGAGATCAAGGTGTCGCGCCGATGACGATGGTGATCATGACGGTGCTTTGGAGATGGAGATCACAAGCACGGTGGTTCGGAGATGGAGATCACAAGCACAAGATGATGATGGCCATATCATATCACTTATATTGATTGCATGTGATGTTAATCTTTTATGCATCTTATCTTGCTTTGATGGACGGTAGCATTATAAGATGATCTCTCACTAAAATTTCAAGATAAAAGTGTTCTCCCTGAGTATGCACCGTTGCGAAAGTTCTTCGTGCTGAGACAACACGTGATGATCGGGTGTGATAGGCTCTACGTTCAAATACAACGGGTGCAAAACAGTTGCACACGCGGAATACTCAGGTTAAACTTGACGAGCCTAGCATATGCAGATATGGCCTCGGAACACGGAGAACGAAAGGTCGAGCGTGAATCATATAGTAGATATGATCAACATAGTGATGTTCACCATTGAAACTACTCCATCTCACGTGATGATCGGACATGGTTTAGTTGATTTGGATCACGTAATCACTTAGATGATGAGAGGGATATCTATCTAAGTGGGAGTTCTTAAGTAATATGATTAATTGACCTTAAATTCATCATGAACTTAGTACCTGATAGTATCTTGCTTGTCTATGTTAATTGTAGATAATGGCCCGTGCTGTTGTTCCGTTGAATTTTAATGCGTTCCAAGAGAAAGCAAAGTTGAAAGATGATGGTAGCAATTACACGGACTGGGTCAGTAACTTGAGGATTATCCTCATTGCTGCACAGAAGAATTACGTCCTGGAAGCACCGCTAGGTGCCAGGCCTCCTGCAAGAGCAACACCAGAAGTTATGAACGTCTGGCAGAGCAAAGCTAATGACTACTCGATAGTTCAGTGTGCCATGCTTTACGGCTTAGAACCGGGTCTTCAACGACATTTTGAACGTCATGGAGCATATGAGATGTTCCAGGAGTTGAAGTTAATATTTCAAGCAAATGCCCGGATTGAGAGATATGAAGTCTCCAATAATTTCTACAGCTGCAAGATGGAAGAGAATAGTTCTGTCAGTGAGCATATACTCAAAATGTTTGGGTATAATAATCACTTGATTCAACTGGGAGTTAATCTTCCGGATGATAGCGTCATTGACAGAATTCTTCAATCACTGCCACCAAGCTACAAGAGCTTCGAGATGAACTATAACATGCAAGGGGTGGATAAGACAATTCCCGAGCTCTTCGCAATGCTAAAGGCAGCGGAGGTAGAAATCAAAAAGGAGCATCAGGTGTTGATGGTCAGTAAAACCACTAGTTTCAAGAAAAAGGGCAAAGGAAAGAAGAAGGGGAACTTCAAGAAGAACAGCAAGCAAGTTGCTATTCAGGAGAAGAAATCCAAGTCTGGACCTAAGCTGTCACGACCGGGTTTTCGGGATATAATTTCCCAGAAAAACGGCCCTGTGCCCACCAGCCCCAGGATTACTGTTAGCTGATGAGGCGCCAACTTGATACAAGAATTCCAGGCGAGGTACAAAAATATGTAGTACAAGACCATTAGGCCTAGGAGTACAACACTTGGTTTCTAATGGTTGAGGGCGGAAGCGGTTGGATACATCTGCGTCTATGGGACTCCATTTCCCCCAAGAACAGCTGACCAGGATAACTCCTATCTTCGCGAGGCTGCAAACGTCAACACGTAGATTCCGAGGTTGTCACCGTGATGCTTATCTCCAAGCAAGGAATCTGGCCAAGACAATAGCCAGGGACAAGCCAGTGAGTACGTTTGAATGTACTCGCAAACATTAAGAACACGGATATAATATATCAATCACGCCCCGGATTACTATGTGATCACACGTCTGTCACGAAATATACAAAAATCCAAGATGCACACATGTGGTTTAAAAAAATAATCCAAAGTAAAATACTGGGTGCCAAACGAGGGTCTGAATGACCCCTCGAGAGGAAACTGCAAGAATAGTAATACTGGTGCCAAACGAGGGTCTGAATGACTCCTCGGGAGGAAACTGCAAGAATAATAATGCTGGTGCCAAACGAGGGTCTGAATGACTCCTCGGGAGGAGACTGCAAGAATAATAATGCTGGTGCCAAACGAGGGTCTGAATGACTCCTCGGGAGGAGACTGCAAGAATAATAATGCTGGTGCCAAACGAGGGTCTGAATGACTCCTCGGGAGGAAACTGCAAGAATAATAATGCTGGTGCCAAACGAGGGTCTGAATGACTCCTCGGGAGGAAACTGCAAGAATAATAATGCCGCAGTCGGGCGTCGGGGCGACACCACATAAGGGGCTTATAAGAGATTAATCACAGTGAATATCCAGGAGGTAGAACCATCCCAGGGATCCTCAATAAAATCCATAATATAAATGGTTAGTCCAAAATAATAAAGATCACAATCCATATGTGCCATAATCATAAACAATATTTAGTTCAGTCGTTTCTCCATCCGAAAACCGATAATTTGGTCCAGTCAAGCCGTATCTCCATCCGAATGCCGTTACTATGATCCAGTTAGCCGTGTCTCCATCCGAAAACCATCACTGAGCTCTAGTTAAATCGTTCTCCATCCGAATACCGTTACTAGATTCAACTCAGACTGTGGTCCTTACTCAAGAATAAGGCTATCCAACAGGATATATCCTCTGCAGAGGGATTACCATTTTCCCACGAGTAACGGGTTTACTTAGCCCATCGGGGCTAATTCCGTCTACGGTCTTTTAATTGAAAACACGCCTGAAGTGCACACACCAGCTTAACTCACCGGTTTCTGGAATCACCCACGACACCTGCCAAGCAAAACTCTAAGTGGGGAGGCTACAACCTCGACGTAGCATGGGATCAAATTTCTATTCGCGTGCTCTAAGGGGGTGCCCCCCTCTCGGTCCCAACCGGAAACACCCATGCCCCCGGACTAGGTGGCTTGCCTACCGGATGCACCCGGTATCTTCCACCATGGCCTCTCTGTACGGTGTGTGCTTTGGTAAGGGGTTGACAGCCTACTGAACCATACCCCGTCTGCGACCGGGACAAGTGGTGGTACCAACAAATTGGGAAGCTACTGATCAAGACTCGATCTACGACCGACACAGGTGGTCCAAGTATCCTCCAACAATATCACCATTTGTGAAATAAATCACCACTCCTCAAGCCTCAACATGCTATACCGGACATACTCGTCTCGACGAGGGACTAAGGACAAGCTCGTGTCTACCCAAGACCACGACTCTCCCGGCTTCCTTCCAGTATGCATGAGGAGCTTACGAGGATGATCCAAGTCACTAGTGCATCCATCTCTGATCACAAAACAACTCCAAAGTGTGCTCATGTACGAGACTATACCGATACATAATGCTAACGCATACTCCAAGTCAAAATGTGTTGTGATCGTATCAGAACACCACAACAAAATATTATGCCAGAGTTCAGAAATGCTTGCCTTCAAGAGTATGCAAAGGATGCACTTTTTGGAAGTTTTCCCTTTTCTCCAAAATCCTATTTTGCAAAATATACAAATAACAAATATTTCAAACACAGTACCAAAAGTTGTCTCAAATATTTTTCAAATAAATCTTAAAATAAACTAGATGAAAATTGAGAGAGGTAGGAAAAAGAATAAACTCATTTGGAGCTCTATTTTAAAAGTTATAGCTGGTCAAAGTCTGGTCAAACTGTGTTTTTTTAAATAAAACCAGAAAAGAAAACGATTCAGAAGAAATACGCTTTCGCAGCAGAGGAGACGCACTCGGGAGTTATGCGCCTTCACTTAAACAAGGAGAGGACGGCCGCGCGGGTCACTGACAGTGGGTCCAGAGGGCCCACTGGTCAGGTTTGACCGTTCTTCCCTCCTTCTCCTCTCTTCTACCCGGCGGGAGCAGGGCTCCCGCGATCGCCGTCGACGAACGGCAGCGCCTCACGGGCATCCAAGGGCAGGGATGGAACGGCTAGACCGAGGCGGTCCTTTGGGTGGTCGCTGGGCCGTCGGAGGTGGGAGGAGTCGCCGGCGGCGAGCTCCATGGCGGAGGGGGCTACGGTGGCGAAGTGCTTTTTGTGCTCCGGTGGTCTCCGACCGAAGTTGGGTAGTTGGGTAGCTCCGCATGGACTAGAGGAAACTACTGGTGGCGCTGGTTGGGCGAAAGGGTGGCCGACTGCGACGAATCGCACCGGAGCTTAGCGGCGGCCGAACTGGCCGGAGTTGAGGAAGGTGGCCACTACGGGTCGATCCACTTCTAGGGAAGTTCTACAGGGGAAGTGTGATGTCGCCTGAAGCCTTGAACGAGTTCGGGGACCCCTATAAATAGGCGCTCGAGGTTGGACTGCGGCGGCAGAAGATAGGATGGCCGGCGACAGCCGTTTCTGTAGCTGCAGGGCGCCGTGGCGGCGACGAACGCGTGCCGACGGGCACGAGGATAAGCACGAGCTATTCACAGGGGCAGCTGGCGCGCTGGTGTGGTTTGGGCGGTGCCGAACATGGCAGAGGCTGCTGCCGACGCCGGCGTGCCGCCAAGGGCGCTGCCAGCGGCGCTGCAGGGCGCCAGAGATGCCGTGGAGCGGGGAGCGGCTAGTGCGCGGTTCAGCGACTCAGTAGGGGCCAGGGACGGGTCGCGTCGAGTGCGGCAGTGCGGCGTGTCGGCTCAGTGCGCGCGCGTGCAAAACGTGCGCTCTGGGCGCGCCCAGAGCACGCACGGCAGGTGTTCGACGCAATGCCAGCGCTCTCTAGAGAGCTTGGGTGAGGCTGGCAAAGAACAGAACAAGGGTAGGGGTGGCTAGGAGCTCAGTGGACAAGGTTGTTGGGTCCTTGGAGCAAGTCCACAGTGCAAACAAGGAACTCATGCCAAAACAGACTATGCACACCAGGTGTTCGACAGAATGCCAAGTGCACTCAGGCAACTCTTGGAGTGGCCAAAGTCTCCAGATCAGGGTCTCTTTAGATGCAGGAGATGGTGGTAAGATCACTTGGGCAAAACCATAAACCTGTTAGTGCAAGTTTTGCAAAACTCCAGTTTTGGACAAAAAGAAAAAGTGTTTAAAGCATGCACTTAAAAACCTCTAATGAGTCCACTCTCCTGGACTTAAGGGTTTTGAAGGGAGGGCTACAAGTAGGAAAAAGCTCAGGGCTACTAGAGCAAGGAAAAATATGGTTGCAGTACAAATCACCAAATTGGGCTAGAATGCAAAAGAGGTTGATCCACTCAATTTTTTCAAAGAACATCACTGGGTTTTTGCTTGAAGATGAATTGTATGCATCCACTGACACCTCCAAACACTCGGAAGAATTTTTAAAGAAATATTTAAATGGGTTGTAGTGCAAAAGTGCCTACTGGACCAGATTGGGAAAGTTGGTGTAGAGCTCAAAATCCCCAATGGCCAAAAGGTATTTTTGCATAAAATTGATGTGGGGACATCACATGTCATCCCCAAATTTTGGTGGAAATCTTAAATGCATTTGTCAAGTGGTTGCAGTGCAAAACAGGCTCCAAATGCAAAAGAAATCATTTTAAAAGAATAAAACTCTGAGAAAATAAATCTTGCAACATTTGAATCCACTGATAAATAATTGTTTCATCATAGAGAGTATTCAAGTTCAACATCCACTCTTTGAGAGTTTTTCCACTTGAAGTAAAAATCCATAATAACAAATGGGTAAATCTTGACAAATGGAAAAGTTTTATTTCCTCGCAACATTTTAATAGATAAAACAAGGCCAAAATTTTGGGGTGTCACAACACTACCCCCCTTAAGAAAAATCTCGTCCTCGAGATTTGTTAAAAGTTGTTTTGAACAAAAACTGTTTTGAAATAAATTTGTTTTTATCAAAGAAAACCTTCAATTGCACAAAAACAAAACGGCTATAATGAGAGGGCAATAAGTGGTGTAGAACCACAGTGTGGTACACTAGCGTAGTGTGGAAAAATCCACGGTTAAAGAAAACGAGATATTTCTACGAAGATACAGTAAGTTAGAATAAATTCTAAATTACTAAAATACACTGGTCGCACCCGAGAGCACAGTGCTCTCTTTGGCTGACAGGTGGACCCAGGGCCCACTGTCGGCCTCTTCTCCTACCTCTGGCTCTCTCTTCTCCTCCGCGCGCTCTCCCGCGCTTCCTCCACCGGCGATGCCTAGCTCGTAGGGCATCGAGGCCGTACCGTGGTAGTGCGCGGCGTGCTTGCTGCCGGTGCAGCGTGCACTCACCTCGCGGGCCAGGGCGCTGTCGGTACTGCTGGCGGACTCGCCTCCGAACACCGGCGGTCGACCGACGAGTGGCGCTGGTGGACCTCGCCCACCGTACACCGATCTCGGGCTATAAAACGCTCGCGGTGCTCCTCTCTTCTTCCTCACACCTGGCCTCGCTTCTACTTCTCCTTCCTTCTCCTCCATAGCTGCTGGCAGGAGCTCGAGCCGAGGCTCTAATGGCGGAGGCAATGCCGGACTGGTATGTGGTCCTGGTGTGTGGAGGTTTGGCGGTGCTGCTGGGGTTCTCCGTGCTCCTGTGCGCGATGATCCTGGATGAACGTCGTGATGCTGCCGCTCGAGTGTCAGCTCTTCGCGGGGGCGGCGATCACGTGGATTAGGCGCGGCATCGGGGCTGACTGCTGTCGGAGTGCTGGGGCAGCCCGCGCTCCAATGAACACTCAGAAATCTCTCTTACTGAGACTGTGGTGTCCTCGAGTGTGGCTAGACAGGCGGAAATATGTGCTCAAGGATTTGTAATAGTGCTCGAGGTCGAGTGGTGGTGGCTGAGAGTTTGCTGATATGATGTTGCGCGAATAAAAATCCATGTCGTGAAAATATATATGCGGCAGTGACACGGGGAAAGATATCTCCTCGAAAATATGTTGCGAGAGAAGAAATAATTAAAACCTAACTAACAGCAGTAAAACTGCTCACAAAACAGGAACTAAAGAAAATCGGATCCGTCGCACAAAAATTTACGAACATGCTGCAACACATAAATACAAGTACTGGACAATAAATACATCGGAGGCGTTTACAAGGAAAACGGCAAAAAGACAGGGTCCTGAGAAAATGCCTCTGGCACTGGGGCACACTCCTCTTCTATCGCGGGAAGCGGGTTGACCAGCCGACGAATGCGCCCTTCTTGGTCAGGCCTCAGGGGTCTGCCAATAGCGATCCGAGGATTTAAATCAGCGAGGCTCTGGAGATAACCCATTACCCGCTGAGTTAAACGCTCCTGAGCGATAACGTACTGGGCAAGGTTGGCCAGTACCGGATCTCTCTCAATGCGCCCACCGGGAAAAGATGCAACTTCTCCAGGTGCTGCACGACTCGGAAAATAATAGTATCCTCGCTCGCTGGCATAGGGTGCTGAGAATCGAACACGAGTGAGCGCCTCGTATGCGGCAGCTTCTATAGCCATATGCGGAGTCGGCATGGATTTCCCCACGAAGGAAACTTCCGTTGGGTCTTGGTTTGGGTACACGGGGGGGATGTGCACCACAGCCCAATATTTCGAGGTGGAAGGTGTGATCCTTGATTTGAGCAACTCGTACTGGGGTGGACGGGTGGCACTCATAGTACTGCAGGTAAAGTCCCACAATAATTTGACAAAACTGCCGAGGGTTGCATTTGGGGTTCTCAGATAAATACTGGGGGTCATCATGGCAAGGAATGGCTGTGAGAGTAGTGCACAAAGGTGAGGGGTGCTCGGCAAGGTCACGAAGTGGCCTTTATATAGCACCGGGGCTGGGTTATCTACCGGGGTGAAGGGTAACTGGCTGCCGACCCTGTACTCGGGTCAAAGCCACAGATATACACATCACATAAATGTGACGCATTACTGTGGGTGCTGTCGGGGTTGGTCTTGGTAGCTGTGCCCGAAATTTAAAAAATGCATCTGTACGGTAACGTACACATGCATAGCTATTATTCCAACAACAGGGGCGCTCAGACAGCATGCAATAAAAGCGATACAAGACCATACCACTACAAAGCGTAGGAAAACTAAGGCTCGATACAACTCGAGCGACTTAGTCTACTTCGTTAATGTCTAAGTGGGCTGGCCTTGCGGACGCCGATGCTTCTCCACGGTTCTCACTGTCGGGATTTGCTGGCTGAGGCTGAGGGGCTGCAGGGTCGGGGAAATGGTGATGACCATCGCAGGGGTTGTTGGCCACAATCCCGTTGGAATGGGTCCCCAAAAGGCGACGAAGCGCTTCTGGGGTCACCAAAGCACTTTGGCTGATGGCCGGCGCAGACCTCAAGGGATCGATCGGGTGTCCGAACAGCATGACTGGGTTGTCGGTGTCGGGCTCCGCGTCTCTTCTCGTCGGGGCTCGGCGAACCAGCTCTCCACGAGCTGCGATCAGATCGAGGGTGACCTGATCGAACAGTTGCTCTAGTGCGCTTACATAGCGCACCAGATGCAATAGCGCAGGATCTGTCTCGTGATCTCCGTTGGCAACCTGGGGCGGCCTACCATACCCGTCACGACTGGGGTAGTAGTAGAACGAGCGACAGTTAACTCTGGGCGACAAGTGCCGGAGTTGAACTATAGCTTCTCGGGCTGCCAGTTGGATGGCTTGTGGCTCAAAGGAAGTTGTCCTTCCAGTGAACCTGTAGGGGCGTTCTGGCGACAGACCCCTACCGTAGATGTGCACAGTGGCCCAGTACTGACGGCTCTCATCGTACATGGGTCCCTGGTACACAACATACTCAGGAGGCTCCTCTAACGCATAAGCACGGCGGGTGAGGTTTGCGAGCACGGTCACAAAACCTCCAAGGTTGGTCGTTGTGGTCTCATTGTGAACAATGGGGCCAGGCATCGTGGCTTGGTTTGGGGGAAAAGGCTGTGCTGTGCTGTGTTTGAGGCTAGCGTGTCCTTTTTATAGGGAAAGGGGACGGATTCTTCCTCCGCACGCTTGCGATAGAGGCTGGTTGGGTGTCGGTCACTGGCGCATGATCGACGGGCTAGGCTGATAGGTTGGGCACCGTCCGCCGAAAAGGGCGTCGGGTCACTGTGGGGCTATCTTACACGAGAAGCTTGGCCGGGACTAGGTTAAGGTCTGGTGGTTTGGTTAACCTAAGTTTATTGACCTGGCTAAGATAGGATTAGCCAATGGTCAGCCTGGCTCTGATACCAAGTCTGTCACGACCGTGTTTTCGGGATATAAATTCCCAGAAAAACGGCCCTGTGCCCACCAGCCCCAGGATTACTGTTAGCTGATGAGGCGCCAACTTGATACAAGAATTCCAAGTGAGGTACAAAAATATGTAGTACAAGACCATTAGGCCTAGGAGTACAACACTTGGTTTCTAATGGTTGAGGGCGGAAGCGGTTGGATACATCTGCGTCTATGGGACTCCATTTCCCACAAGAACAGCTGACCAGGATAACTCCTATCTTCGCGAGGCTGCAAACGTCAACACGTAGGTTCCGAGGTTGTCACTGCGATGCTTATCTCCAAGCAAGGAATCTGGCCAAGACAATAGCCAGGGACAAGCCAGTGAGTACGTTTGAATGTACTCGCAAACATTAAGAACACGGATATAATATATCAATCACGCCCCGGATTACTATGTGATCACACGTCTGTCACGAAATATACGAAAATCCAAGATGCACACATGTGGTTTAAAAAAATAATCCAAAGTAAAATACTGGGTGCCAAACGAGGGTCTGAATGACTCCTCGAGAGGAAACTGCAAGAATAGTAATACTGGTGCCAAACGAGGGTCTGAATGACTCCTCGGGAGGAAACTGCAAGAATAATAATGCTGGTGCCAAACGAGGGTCTGAATGACTCCTCGGGAGGAAACTGCAAGAATAATAATGCTGGTGCCAAACGAGGGTCTGAATGACTCCTCGGGAGGAAACTGCAAGAATAATAATGCTGGTGCCAAATGAGGGTCTGAATGACTCCTCGGGAGGAAACTGCAAGAATAATAATGCCGCAGTCGGGCGTCGGGGCGACACCACATAAGGGGCTTATAAGAGATTAATCACAGTGAATATCCAGGAGGTAGAACCATCCCAGGGATCCTCAATAAAATCCATAATATAAATGGTTAGTCCAAAATAATAAAGATCACAATCCATATGTGCCATAATCATAAACAATATTTAGTTCAGTCGTTTCTCCATCCGAAAACCGATAATTTGGTCCAGTCAAGCCGTATCTCCATCCGAATGCCGTTACTATGATCCAGTTAGCCGTGTCTCCATCCGAAAACCGTCACTGAGCTCTAGTTAAATCGTTCTCCATCCGAATACCGTTACTAGATTCAACTCAGACTGTGGTCCTTACTCAAGAATAAGGCTATCCAACGGGATATATCCTCTGCAGAGGGATTACCATTTTCCCACGAGTAACGGGTTTACTTAGCCCATCGGGGCTAATTCCTTCTACGGTCTTTTAATTGAAAACACGCCTGACCTGCACACACCAGCTTAACTCATCGGTGTCTGGAATCACCCACGACACCTGCCAAGCAAAACTCTAAGTGGGCAGGCTACAACCTCGACGTAGCATGGGATCAAATTTCTATTCGCGCGCTCTAAGGGGGTGCCCCCCCTCTCGGTCCCAACCGGAAACACCCATGCCCCCGGACCAGGTGGCCTGCCTACCGGATGCACCCGGTATCTTCCACCATGGCCTCTCTGTACGGTGTGTGCTTTGGTAAGGGGTTGACAACCTACTGAACCATACCCCGTCTGCGACCGGGACAAGTGGTGGTACCAACAAATAGGGAAGCTACTGATCAAGACTCGATCTACGACCGACAGAGGTGGTCCAAGTATCCTCCAACAATATCACCATTTGTGAAATGAATCACCACTCCTCAAGCCTCACCATGCTTTGCCGGACATACTCGTCTCGACGAGGGACTAGGGACAAGCTCGTGTCTACCCAAGACCACGACTCTCCCGGCTTCCTTCCAGTATGCATGAGGAGCTTACGAGGATGATCCAAGTTACTAGTGCATCCATCTCTGATCACAAAACAACTCCAAAGTGTGCTCATGT
Organism: Aegilops tauschii subsp. strangulata; assembly: GCF_002575655.3. Lineage (NCBI taxonomy): Eukaryota > Viridiplantae > Streptophyta > Magnoliopsida > Poales > Poaceae > Aegilops > Aegilops tauschii. The sequence goes on along the minus strand of NC_053041.3, from coordinate 551,195,455 downwards.
ACGAGACTATACCGATACATAATGCTAACGCATACTCCAAGTCAAAAGGTGTTGTGATCGTATCAGAACACCACAACAAAATATTATGCCAGAGTTCAGAAATGCTTGCCTTCAAGAGTATGCAAAGGATGCACTTTTTGGAAGCTTTCCCTTTTCTCCAAAATCCTATTTTGCAAAATATACAAATAACAAATATTTCAAACACAGTACCAAAAGGTGTCTCAAATATTTTTGAAATAAATCTTAAAATAAACTAGATGAAATTTGAGAGAGGTACGAAAAAGAATCAACTCATTTGGAGCTCTATTTTAAAAGTTATAGCTGGTCAAAGTCTGGTCAAACTCTGTTTTTTTAAATAAAACCAGAAAAGAAAACGATTCAGAAGAAATACGCTTTCGCAGCCGAGGAGACGCACACGGGAGTTATGCGCCTTCACTTAAACAGGGAGAGGACGGCCGCGCGGGTCACTGACAGTGGGTCCAGAGGGCCCACTGGTCAGGTTTGACCGTTCTTCCCTCCTTCTCCTCTCTTCTACCCGGCGGGAGCGGGGCTCCGGCGATCGCCGTCGACGAACGGCAGCGCCTCACCGGCATCCAAGGGCGGGGATGGAACGGCTAGACCGAGGCAGTCCTTTGGGTGGTCGCTGGGCCGTCGGAGGTGGGAGGAGTCGCCGGCGGCGAGCTCCGTGGCAGAGGGGGCTACGGTGGCGAAGTGCTTTTTGTGCTCCGGTGGTCTCCGACCGAAGTTGGGTAGTTGGGCAGCTCCGCATGGACTAGAGGAAACTACTGGTGGCGCTGGTTGGGCGAAAGGGTGGCTGACTGCGACGAATCGCACCGGAGCTTAGCGGTGGCCGAACTGGCCGGAGTTGAGGAAGGTGGCCACTACGGGTCGATCCACTGCTTGGGAAGTTCTACGGGGGAAGTCTGATGTCGCCTGAAGCCTTGAACGAGTTCGGGGACCCCTATAAATAGGCGCTCGAGGTTGGACTGCGGCGGCAGAAGATAGGATCGCCGGCGACAGCCGTTTCTGTAGCTACAAGGTGCCGTGGCGGCGACGAACGCGTGCCGACGAGCACGAGGATAAGCACGAGCTATTCACAGGGGCAGCTGGCGCGCTGGTGTGGTTTGGGCGGTGTCGAACATGGCAGAGGCCGCTGCCGACGCCGGCGTGCCGCCAAGGGCGCTGCCAGCGGCGCTGCAGGGCGCCAGAGATGCCGTGGAGCGGGGAGCGGCTAGTGCGTGGTTCAACGACTCTGTAGGGGCCAGGGACGGGTCGCGTCGAGTGCGGCAGTGCGGCGTGTCGGCTCAGTGCGCGCGCGTGCAAAACATGCGCTCTGGGCGCGCCCAGAGCACGCACGACAGGTTTCGACGCAATGCCAGCGCTCTCTAGAGAGCTTGGGTGAGGCTGGCAAAGATCAGAACAAGGGTAGGGGTGGCTAGGAGCTCAGTGGACAAGGTTGTTGGGTCCTTGGAGCAAGTCCATAGTGCAAACAAGGAACTCATGCCAAAACAGACTGTGCACACCAGGTGTTCGACAGAATGCCAAGTGCACTCAGGCAACTCTTGGAGTGGCCAAAGTCTCCAGATCAGGGTCTCTTTAGATGCAGGAGATGGTGGTAAGATCACTTGGGCAAAACCAGAAACCTGTTAGTGCAAGTTTTGCAAAACTCCAGTTTTGGAAAAAAACAAAAAGTGTTTAAAGCATGCACTTAAAAACCTCTAATGAGTCCACTCTCCTGGACTTAAGGGTTTTGAAGGGAGGGCTACAAGTAGGAAAAAGCTCAGGGTTACTAGAGCAAGGAAAAATATGGTTGCAGTACAAATCACCAAATTGGGCCAGAATGCAAAAGAGGTTGATCCACTCAAATTTTTCAAAGAACATCACTGGGTTTTTGCTTGAAGATGAATTGTATGCATCCACTGACATCTCCAAACACTTGGAAGAATTTTTAAAGAAATATTTAAATGGGTTGTAGTGCAAAAGTGCCTACTGGACCAGATTGGAAAAGTTGGTGTAGAGCTCAAAATCCCCAATGGCCAAAAGGTATTTTTGCATAAAATTGATGTGGGGGCATCACATGTCATCCCCAAATTTTGGTGGAAATCTTAAATGCATTTGTCAAGTGGTTGCAGTGCAAAACAGGCTCCAAATGCAAAAGAAATCATTTTAAAAGAATAAAACTCTGAGAAAATAAATCTTGCAACATTTGAATCCACTGATAAATAATTGTTTCATCATAGAGAGTATTCAAGTTCAACATCCACTCTTTGAGATTTTTTCCACTTGAAGTAAAAATCCATAATAACAAAAGGGTAAATCTTGACAAATGGAAAAGTTTTATTTCCTGGCAACATTTTAATAGATAAAACAAGGCCAAAATTTTGGGGTGTCACATAAGCCTGAAACTGAGTGCTTCTACTGTAAGCAGACTGGTCACTGGAAGCGGAACTGCCCCAAGTATTTGGCGGAAAAGAAGGATGGCAAGGTTAAAAAAGGTATATGTGATATACATGTTATTGATGTGTACCTTACTAATACTCGCAGTAGCACCTGGGTATTTGATACTGGTAATGTTGCTAATATTTGCAACTCGAAACAGGGGCTACGGATTAAGCGAAGATTGGCTAAGGACGAGGTGATGATGCGCGTGGGAAATGGTTCCAAAGTCGATGTGATCGCCGTCGGCACGCTACCTTTACATCTACCTTCGGGATTAGTTTAAACCTAAATAATTGTTATTTGGTGCCAGCGTTGAGCATGAACATTAGATCTGGATCTTGTTTAATGCGAGACGGTTATTCATTTAAATCAGAGAATAATGGTTGTTCTATTTATATGAATAATATCTTTTATGGTCATGCACCCTTGAAGAGTGGTCTATTTTTAATGAATCTCGATAGTAGTGATACACATATTCATAATGTCGAAGCCAAAAGATGCAGAGTTGATAATGACAGTGCAACTTATTTGTGGCACTGCCCTTTGGGTCATATCAGTGTAAAGCGGATGAAGAAACTCCATACTGATGGACTTTTGGAATCACTTGATTATGAATCACTTGGTACATGGGAACCGTGCCTCATGGGCAAGATGACCAAAACTCCATTCTCCGGATCAATGGAGCGAGCAACTGATTTGTTTGAAATCATACATACTGATGTATGTGGTCCGATGAATATTGAGGCTCGCAGCGGGTATTGTTATTTTCTCACCTTCACAGATGATTTGAGCAGATACGGGTATATCTACTTAATGAAACATAAGTCTGAAACATTTGAAAAGTTCAAAGAATTTCAGAGTGAAGTTGAAAACCATCATAACAAGAAAGTAAAATTTCTATGATCTGATCGTGGAGGAGAATATTTGAGTTACGAGTTTGGCCTACATTTGAAACAATGCGGAATAGTTTCGCAACTCACGCCACCCGGAACACCACAGCATAATGGTGTGTCCGAATGTCGTAATCGTACTTTATTTGATATGGTGCGATCTATGATGTCTCTTACTGATTTACCGCTATCGTTTTGGGGTTATGCTTTAGAGACGGCTGCATTCACTCTAAATAGGACACCATCGATATCCGTTGAGACGATGCCTTATGCACTATGGTTTGGCAAGAAATCAAAGTTGTCGTATCTTAAAGTTTGGGGTTGCGATGCTTATGTGAAGAAACTTCAAGCTGATAAGCTCGAACCTAAATCGGAGAAATGTGTCTTCATAGGATACCCAAAGGAGACTGTTGGGTACACCTTCTATCACAGATCCGAAGGCAAGATATTCGTTGCTAAGAATGGATCCTTTCTAGAGACGGAGTTTCTCTCGAAAGAAGTGAGTGGGAGGAAAGTAGAACTTGATGAGGTAACTATACCTGCTCCCTTATTGGAAAGTAGATCATCACAGAAATCAGTTTCTGCGACACCTACACCAATTAGTGAGGAATTTAATGATAATGATCATGAAACTTCAGATCAAGTTATTACTGAACCTCGTAGGTCAACTAGATCAAGATCCGCACTAGAGTGGTACGGTAATCCTGTTCTGGAGGTTATGTTACTAGACCATGACGTACTTACGAACTATGAAGAAGCGATGGTGAGCCCAGATTCCGCAAAATGGCTTGAAGCCATGAAATCCGAGATGGGATCCATGTATGAGAACAAAGTATGGACTTTGGTTGACTTGCCCGATGGTCGGCAAGCCATTGAAAATAAATGGATCTTCAAGAAGAAGACTGACGCTGATGGTAATGTTACTGTCTATAAAGCTCGACTTGTTGCGAAAGGTTTTTGACAAGTTCAAGGGATTGACTATGATGAGACCTTCACACCCGTAGCGATGCTTAAGTCTGTCCGAATCATGTTAGCAATTGCTGCATTTTATGATTATGAAATTTGGCAAATGGATGTCAAAACTGCATTCCTGAATGGATTTCTGGAAGAAGAGTTGTATATGATGCAACCGGAAGGTTTTGTCGATCCAAGGGGAGCTAACAAAGTCTGCAAGCTCCAGCGATCCATTTATGGACTGGTGCAAGCCTCTTGGAGTTGGAATAAATGCTTTGATAGTGTGATCAAAGCATTTGGTTTTATACAGACTTTTGGAGAAGCCTGTATTTACAAGAAAGTGAGTGGAAGCTCAATAGCATTTCTGATATTATATGTGGATGACATATTGCTGATTGGAAATGATATAGAATTTCTGGATAGCATAAAGGGATACTTGAATAAGAGTTTTTCAATGAAAGACCTCGGTGAAGCTGCATATATATTAGGCATTAAGATCTATAGAGATAGATCAAGACGCTTAATTGGACTTTCACAAAGCACATACCTTGACAAAGTTTTGACGAAGTTCAAAATGGATCAAGCAAAGAAAGGGTTCTTGCCTGTACTACAAGGTGTGAGGTTGAGTAAGACTCAATGCCCGACCACTGCAGAAGATAGAGAGAAGATGAAAGATGTTCCCTATGCTTCAGCCATAGGCTCTATCATGTATGCAATGCTGTGTACCAGACCTGATGTGTGCCTTGCTATAAGTTTAGCAGGGAGGTACCAAAGTAATCCAGGAGTGGATCACTGGACAGCGGTCAAGAACATCCTGAAATACCTGAAAAGGACTAAGGATATGTTTCTCATTTATGGAGGTGACAAAGAGCTCATCGTAAGTGGTTACGTTGATGCAAGCTTTGACACTGATCCGGACGATTCTAAATCGCAAACCGGATACGTATTTAGATTGAACGGTGGAGCTGTCAGTTGGTGCAGTTCTAAGCAAAGTGTCGTGGCGGGATCTACGTGTGAAGCGGAGTACATAGCTGCTTCGCAAGCAACAAATGAAGGAGTCTGGATGAAGGAGTTCATATCCGATCTAGGTGTCATACCTAGTGCATCGGGACCAATGAAATCTTTTGTGACAATACTGGTGCAATTGCCTTAGCAAAGGAATCCAGATTTCACAAGAGAACCAAGCACATCAAAAGACGCTTCAATTCCATCCGGGATTTAGTCCAGGTGGGAGACATAGAAATTTGCAAGATACATAAGGATCTGAATGTTGCAGACCCGTTGACTAAGCCTCTTCCACGAGCAAAACATAATCAACACCAAGACTCCATGGGTGTAAGAATCATTACTGTGTAATCTAGATTATTGACTCTAGTGCAAGTGGGAGACTGAAGGAAATATGCCCTAGAGGCAATAATAAAGTACTATTTATTTCCTTATATCATGATAAATGTTTATGATTCATGCTAGAATTGTATTAACCGGAAACATAATACATGTGTGAATACATAGACAAACAGTGTGTCACTAGTATGCTTCTACTTGACTAGCTCGTTAATCAAAGATGGTTATGTTTCCTAGCCATAGACATGAGTTGTCATTTGATTAACGGGATCACCTCATTAGGAGAATGACGTGATTGACTTGACCCATTCCGTTAGCTTAGGACCCGATCGTTTAGTATGTTGCTATTGCTTTCTTCATGACTTATACATGTTCCTATGACTATGAGATTATGCAACTCCCGTTTACCGGAGGAACACTTTGTGTGCTACCAAACGTCACAACGTAAATGGGTGATTATAAAGGTGCTCTACAGGTGTCTCCAAAGGTACTTGTTGGGTTGGCATATTTCGAGATTAGGATTTGTCACTCCGATTGTCAGAGAGGTATCTCTGGGCCCACTCGGTAATGCACATCACTATGAGCCTTACAAGCATTGTGACTAATGAGTTTGTTGCGGGATGATGTATTACGGAACGAGTAAAGAGACTTGCCGGTAACGAGATTGAACTAGGTATCGAGATACCGACGATCGAATCTCGGGCAAGTAACATACCGATGACAAAGGGAACAACGTATGTTGTTATGCGGTCTGACCGATAAAGATCTTCATAGAATATGTAGGAACCAATATGAGCATCTAGGTTCCGCTATTGGTTATTGACCGGAGAGGTGTCTCGGTCATGTCTACATAGTTCTCGAACCCGTAGGGTCCGCACGCTTAAAGTTACGATGACAGTTATATTATGAGTTTATATGTTTTGATGTACCGAAGGTTGTTCGGAGTCCCGGATGTGATCACGGACATGATGAGGAGTCTCAAAATGGTCGAGACATAAAGATTGATATATTGGACGACTATATTCGGACACCGTAAGTGTTCCGGAGAAGTTTCGGATAAAACCAGAGTGCCGGAGGGGTTACCGGAACCGCCCGGGGAAGTATTGGGCCTTAGTGGGCCTGAGGGGAGAGAGAGGGCAGCAGCCAGGAGGAGGCCTAATTGGACTAGGGGAGGGGGGCGCGGCCCCTCTTTCCCTCTCCCTCTCCCTCTCTTTCCTTCCCCCCTCTCTTCCTAGTTGGACTAGGAAAGGGGAGTCCTACTCCTACTAGGAGGAGGACTCCCCCCCTCTCCTTGGCGCGCCCAAGGGCAGCCGGCCTCCCCCATGCTCCTTTATATACGGGGGTAGGGGGCACCTCTACACACAATTGATATACGATATTTTAGCCGTGTGCGGTGCCTCCCTCCACCATATTACACCTCGATAATATCATTGCGGAGCTTAGGCGAAGCCCTGCGTCGGTAGAACATCATCATCGTCACCACGCCGTCGTGCTGATGAAACTCTCCCTCAACACTCGGCTGGATCGGAGTTCGAGGGACGTCATCGAGCTGAACGTGTGCTGAACTCGGAGGTGCCGTGCGTTCGGTACTTGATCGGTCGGATCGTGAAGACGTACGACTACATCAACCGCGTTGTGATAACGCTTCCACTTTCGGTCTACGAGGGTACGTGGACAACACTCTCCCCTCTCGTTGCTATGCATCACCATGATATTGCGTGTGCATAGGAATTTTTTTGAAATTACTACGTTCCCCAACAGAAGCAGTACGCGAGAGAATCTACACTTACGCCGAAACCGTTTGCGGCTGCTTCACCACCTTGCGGAAGCAGGCCGCCTTCGCGGCCGCCTCATCCCGTCTGGTCGCCGCCGCCCCACCCTTGGGCTTCTTCGGCCGACTGCTGAACAAGCCCGACGCGGCCCGGCGCTTCTGCGCGCCGCCCCGAGCAGGCGGCGCGGCGGAGGAACCCGCGCCATGGTCGGACGCCGGCTGGCGGCGTGGGACGATTTCCGCCTCATCGTCATCCGGACAGTCGTCGAAGCTGGCTCCAAGCCCGGAGCCGCCTGCGCCACCACCTGCCTCGCCGCCTCCCGCCTCGGTGTTGTCGTCCATGCCGGCCGCCCCCAAGTCGGGGTCCTCCAAGTCATGCTCCGCCCAGTCGGGGAGAAATCGGCGATCCGCCTCCACTGTCCCGGCCGCAGGTCGAAGGAGAGGGCTCTGCCAAGACGTGCCGACTGGTCAGAGTCGGCCAAGAAAAACTTGGTGACAAAACTAAAAGAAGAAAAGATAAAGAAAGCATATCGTAGGCGGGGCATGAGCACGGGAGTACGGCTCCTTGCCAAACTGCCACTCTGCGGAGAGCTTGCAGTTCGCGAGATAATTCACCATATGAGCCACCTCGTCATGAGGCATCTCCTTGGTGCACATCTGACTCGGATCGAGTTGGCTGCTCATCTGACAGATCAGATGAGGGCGGCTTTGAAGCGGGAGCACCCGGCGCATGACGAAGGCGGCTAGCAGGTCGGACCCAGTCAGGCCCTCCGACTGGATCATTACCCGGAGTCGGGCGACGGCCGCGGCTCCAGCCGGCGACAGCGTCACGGCCCGATAGGACCACTGGGGCCGCCTCCCAGCCGGCGGGCCGGCTACGTAAGCCGGCAAGTTGACGTAGTTGCCTTGCGGGGCGACGTTCTTCATGTAGAAGTACGATTTCTGCCAGCGCTTCACCAACTGGATCAGCGTGATGACAGGGAAGGGGTTGTCGGCTGCCGGCCTCCGCATCGCGATAAAGGCGCCGCTCTGAGCCGACACGCCCTGCATGCGGGTGCCGAGCTTGGTTTGGAAGAATTCCCCCAGAGCTCGAGGGTGGGAAGAACGCCAAGAAAGCCCTCGCACAGAGTGACGAAGGCGGACAGCAGCACCACCGTGTTTGGAGTGAGGTGGTGCGGCTGGAGCTGATAAAACTCCAGGAAGGAGCGGAAGAAGGCGCTCGCAGGCAGACCGAGGCCGCACGGGAAGTGCGAGCGAAAGATTAGCCGCTCGCCTTCCTCCGGCGCCAGCATGATCTCCTTCTCCGGCGCGAGACGGACCCGCACCTGGTGCATGCTGGGCAACCGCCGCGTCTTGCGGAGGAAGTCGATGTGGTCCGTATGGACGTTGGAGCCGTCCCTGTCTCCGCCGTACTGGATGCTGGCGAGAAAGGGTGTGCCGGCGGAGAAAGCACGACCCCGCGGCGGCAAAGCTGCGGGGTGGTGCGAAGATTGGTGGGACGGCGCGGTGGCAAGATGCTGCTGCGATGGAAAGGAGGAGGAAGAAGATGGCAGAGAGAGGATGAGCGTGCGAGCTTCTGCCGCTTCCCCTCCTCCCCTACTTATAGCCTCGTGCGGTGAAGCCGAGGAGGAGAGGCGTGGGGGGAACGTGGGATTAACTGCGCCCACTCCCCCACGTCCCGCGATTATTGCGCCCTAACAACATGCAGAAACTACCGCCAGAAGGCGTGCGGCCCGCTTTGGGCCGCAGAGAATCCGCGCCTGGGCCTAGGCGTAGGAGTGATGGGCCCCCGGCCTGCGGCGACATCCTATCGCGCGCGTGGGTTGGTAGGCTTTTTTCAGCCGGAGGGTGCCACGTGGTACGCGGGCGGCGAGCGGCCGGCCCGCAGCCCGGCGTGCGCACCAACCGACTCCCGCCTTCACACTTCAGAAGTTTCGCCAAGACGGCGCACCCAACCGAAGCCGGCTCCCAGCTGCTGGCTCGTCAAGATAAGAAGCTGATCGAGCTTCTCGACCTCCTCTCAGCCTTGAAGCCCAACCAGCTTCGGGGACTACTGTCGGAGTAAATGGCCACGGGTAGCCTAACCGACTCCCCCTGGCTCTTCGAAAAATTATCAGGCCAATCGAGCCTTCAAGCATCCAGAGCATGGGGCCACCTTCCTCTGGCCGGCTATCCCCAAGGCTAACTACCAGAAGGCGACCCGGCCTCAAAAACCTTCCCTAAGAAACCTACGAGATGGCCGACTCCAGGAAGCCGGCCCTGAGAGGACCGACTCCCAGAAGCCGGCCATGAAGAAGGCCGACTCCCAGAAGCCGGCCAAGACTGCACCCACCAGGGCTGCACCCACATAACGGTGATAAGATAGGGCATGGCCGCAGTACAGCCTACCACCCCCGAATCCCGGAACATGCATGGCCACAGGGCGCCGTATGGGTCAGCCATCCCCCGTCCGGCGCGCCACTGTAGCCATGTTGACCTCGACGTCACCCACGACAGGCACTAGTACGGCCCGCGAGGGGCGGGACCCTTTAGCCAGAGAGACACTCGAAGGCGGCCCGGCCTCCCCTAGACGGCCTGGGGCGTAGTCGGCTCCCAATAGCCGGCTACCTCCCTCCCTCGAAACATGTGCATCATTAAGGAGACAAGACGAGGTGAGGCTACAGTGAGAGCCCGCAGGGCAGCGGCACTGTTGCCACGCTTACCTCGACAAAGCCCTCGTCATCAAGGGTGAGGCAACAGTAACCAGCCGCCAACAAGGCCCCCAGGCGGTGGGCCGGCCTGTCGGCCAAGACGCGGCAGCCGGCGGGACCCCCCAGTTGGCGGGCCCCAACGGCCGGCGGAGAAGCCGGCGAGCACAGACACTGACGGCTGGGACCCGCACCCAGCCCGATTACCATTGTACCCCTGGGGGGTAGGCCTATATAAATCCCCCGGGACACCCATGCAAAGGGTTGATCTGATAGTTTTACACACCACATAGAGAGAAAAGGAGAGCTAGCCTTGCCCTTCTTCTTCCCCTAGCCAAACAGCTCAAGGAGCACTTGTAGCTACTAGTGTTGATCTAGTGATCATGCGGAGACCCCGCAGAGCAGGACTAGGGGTGTTATCTCCACGGAGAGCCCTGAACCTGGGTAAGATTCGCCGGCGTGCATGTCTTCGCCTTATCCCGTTTCCAGGCACCGGCAATGTCTTACTGGCTCCCACAATGATAAGCCACCCGTTGGCATATGTCGCACCTACCACCCGACACTTCTAGCATCATGGTGAAGTACTTCGCACATGCCGCATCATCCACGTCCAGCATCTCCATGGCCATCTCATAGCTTTCGACCCATGTTTCAGGGGATAAATCGGCGGTGTAATTCGGCACCTTGCGCGGGCCCTTGAAATCTTTGGGCAGGCGCACATTGGGCAATGCCGGGACAAGACATGGCACTCCCAAGGACCTAGAGGTAACTCCTGGTTCCACCGATGTGGTTGGACGAACCGGAGTAAGCTGACGGGCCTCGTGCTGCGCCGCTAATCCAGCCTCTCTGCGTGCCCGAGCCCGGTCCACCACATCTTGAGCATCACCGGCACCACCCGCAGGGTTAAGGCCGCGGGGCGGATCATGGTTCCGCGCATTGCTTGATACTGCCGGTTCATCCGTACGCCTGCTGTAACTCCGGCTTGGACGGGGAGTGGAATGAACCCGATGGCGACTATATGAATAAGCCTCCTGTTGAATCAAGGCTGTCTGAAGAAGCTCCTCAACCCGACGCGTCTCGACCACTACTGGAGAATCGCCTTAGATCAGGATGGCCGCTAGTCGTGAAGCGGCAGCGACAATGTTGTCCATTGGGTTAGAATAATGACCCGGTGGTGTGGGGACATGAGGTACCACAATGTTGTTCTGATGAGGCGGATCCACCAAACGTGGCTGAACCGGTGCCCCTGCTCCGGGTGCCTCTGCCCGGTTTACCACCGGTGGATTACTGGTTCCTGGTCCTGGGGTGTTAAAGAGATTTCTAGCGTCATAAACCGGCGGCAGGCGAGATCGGTGCGTCCTCTTCAGGACTTCGTTCGACGCACTCTGATCCAGCATAATCCGGTAAGCTTGTGCATCCAAAGCGGCCCGCTCCGTGGCTATCCTGGTATCCTCAGCTGCTAAGTCGGCTTTTGCCTGGGTGATCTGATCTTTCACTTTTGCGATTTCCGCATTGTGTGTATCCTGATCCGCCAGGTTAACCTCCGCCATCACCGTTGCCAACATATCAAACAAATCAGATAGAACCTGAGCCGGCGGTCGCACAGGGCCTCCTGCCCCGGCCGCTGCTGATTCGGAAATCATCGCCGCTGCGGTCGAAGAGTGGAGCGCTGGTTGCGTGCCGGCCATGAAGATCGCCACCCGGCTTGGCAGATCAGAGGGTTCCGGAATACTGTCACCATCGGATCAGCCCCCAATCCGGCCATCTTGTAACTGATACAACGACTCGGTCTCTCCAGTCGATGACTCGTCGCCCGAAAAAACGACGGTCTCACCACCAGATTCCGATCTATCCTCAGATTCCCCTGCATGGATGACTTCCACGAAGGCACGCTTCATGACAGGCTTGACCCGGGCAGATCTCGCACGCTGAGCCGTTTTGACGAGGTCGATGCAGATGTCCGGCTCAGGGCCCGGTTCGCCGATCTTGCCAATGAAAACGTGTATGCTACCAAAGGGGACCCGGTACCTGTACTCGATTGAGCCAGCCTCGGGGCCCCAGCCTGCATCGTCGATGTAGAGCTTGCCACGACGACTCTTGGTCATCCGGCCCACAACGTAACCCTTGAGTCCTTCGAAGTTGCCCTCCAAGAACTTGAAACCATCATGCGATAGCCCCACGGTGTGCGCCAACTGTCGTGGTTTTGTCACGGCAGATGTCCTAGAGGAAGGACTTAGTCGTGGAGCCATCGCTACGGGTTAGCTTGAAGGGGTTAAAGCGGACAAGGGATGCAAGAGAGTTTTATACTAGTTCGGCCCCTTCGATGAAGGTAAAAGCCTACGTCTAGTTGTGATGGAATTGATGGGGTTTCGATGACCAGGGAGCGAATACGCTTTGCCTGAGTCTCGAGTTGTTGTCTGTTCTCCTTCAACCGCCGCCGGGTCGTCCCCTTATATACACGGGTTGATGCCCGTCGGTTTACAGACTCCGAGGCCGGCTCATAATCGTGTCCGGCTCGGTCTCTGCTACGCATATCTTACAACACAAGTTTACATCTCAATGCCGGTTTGTGTCTACATGCCTTAAACTGGCTTTGGGCCCTGGGCCTTCATGAAGCGTCACCGTCTGTCTTCATGGGCTTCAGATACAGATGAACTACTTATGAAGTTAACCCGGCCTCTCCTGGCCAGTTTACGCCCAGTGGTAATATCCCCAACACTACGGGTTCGAGAACTATGTAGAAATGGCCGAGACACGTTTCCAGACAATAACCAATAGCGGAACCTGGATGTTCATATTGGCTCCCACATAATCTATGAAGATCTTTATCGGTCAAACCGCATAACAACATACGTTGTTCCCTTTGTCATCGGTATGTTACTTGCCCGAGATTCGATCATCGGTATCTCAATACCTAGTTCAATCTCGTTACCGGCAAGTCTCTTTACTCGTTCCGTAATGTATCATCTCGCAACAAACTCATTAGCCACATTGCTTGCATGGCTTATAGTGATGTGCATTACCGAGAGGGCCCAGAGATACCTCTCCGACAAGTCACTTTACTCGTACCGTAACGCATGATCCTGTGGCTAACTCCTTAGTCACATTGAGCTCATTATGATGATGCATTACCGAGAGGGCCCAGAGATACCTCTCCGACAATCGGAGTGACAAATCCTAATCTCGATCTATGCCAACTCAACAAACACCATCAGAGACACCTGTAGAGCACCTTTATAATCACCCAGTTACGTTGTGACATTTGGTCGCACACTAAGTGTTCCTCTGGTATTCGGGAGTTGCATAATCTCATAGTCATAGGAACATGTATAAGTCATGAAGAAAGCAATAGCAAATAAACTAAATGATCAAGTGCTAGGCTAATGGAATGGGTCAAGTCAATCACATCATTCTCTAATGATGTGATCCCGTTAATCAAATGACAACTCATGTCTATGGGTAGGAAACTTAACCATCTTTGATTCAACGAGCTAGTCAAGTAGAGGCATACTACTGACACTCCATTTGTCTATGTATTCACACATGTACTAAGTTTCCGGTTAATACAATTCTAGCATGAATAATAAACATTTATCATGATATAAGGAAATATAAATAACAACTTTATTATTACCTCTAGGGCATATTTCCTTCACTTGACCGCTGTCCAGTGATCCACTCCTGGATTACTTTGGTACCTTCCTGCTAAACTAATAGCAAGGCACACATTAGGTCTGGTACACAACATTGCATACATGATAGAACCTATGGCTGAAGAATAGGGAATGAATTTCATTTTCTCTCCATCTTCTGCAGTGGTCGGGCATTGAGTCTGACTCAACTTCACACCTTGTAACACAGGCAAGAACCCTTTCTTTGCTTGATCCATTTTGAACTTCTTCAAAACTTTGCGAAGGTATGTGCTTTGTGAAAGTCCAATTAAGCGTCTTGATCTATCTGTATAGATCTTGATGCCCAATATATAAGCAGCTTCACCGAGGTCTTTCATTGAAAAACTCTTGTTCAAGTATCCTTTTATGCTATCCAGAAATTCTATGTCATTTCCAATCAACAATATGTCATCCACATATAATATTAGAAATGCTACAGAGCTCCCACTCACTTTCTTGTAAATACAGGCTTCTCCAAAAGTCTGTATAAAACCATATGCTTTGATCAAACTATCAAAACATTTATTCCAACTCCGAGATGCTTGCACCCGTCCATAAATGCATCGCTGGAGCTTGCACACTTTTTTAGCATCCTTTGGATCGATAAAAACTTTGGGTTGCATCATCTACAACTCTTCTTACAGAAATCCATTCAGGAATGCAGCTTTTACATCCATTTGCCAAATTTTATAATCATAAAATGCGGCAATTGCTCACATGATTCGGACGGACTTAAGCATCGCTACGGGTGAGAAGGTCTCATCGTAGTCAACTCCTTTCAGCTTGTCGAAAACCTTTCGCAACAAGTCAAGCTTTGTAGACAGTAACATTACCGATAGCGTCAGTCTTCTTCTTGAAGATCCATTTATTCTCTATGGCTTGCTGATCATCGGGCAAGTAACCAAAGTCCACACTTTGTTCTCATACATGGATCCCATCTCAGATTTCATGGCCTCAAGCCATTTCATGGAATCTGAGCTCATCATCGCTTCCTCATAGTTCATAGGTTCGTCATGGTCAAGTAACATGACCTCCAGAACAGGATTACCGTACCACTCTGGTGCGGATCTTACTCTGGTTGACCTACGAGGTTCAGTAGTAACTTGATCTGAAGTTACATGATCATCATCATTAGCTTCCTCACTAGTTGGTGTAGGAATCACAGGAACTGATTTCTGTGATGAACTACTTTCCAATAAGGGAGCAGGTACAGTTACCTCATCAAGTTCTACTTTCCACCCACTCACTTCTTTCGAGAGAAACTCCTTCTCTAGAAAGGATCCATTCTTAGCAACGAATGTCTTGCCTTCGGATCTATGATAGAAGGTGTACCCAATAGTCTCTTTTGGGTATCCTATGAATACACATTTCTCCGATTTGGGTTCGAGCTTATCAGGTAGAAGCTTTTTCACATAAGCATCGCAGTCCCAAACTTTAAGAAACGACAACTTGGGTTTCTTGCGAAACCACAGTTCATAAGGTGTTGTCTCAACAGATTTAGATGGTGCCCTATTTAACGTGAATGCAGCCGTCTTTATAGCATAACCCCAAAATGATAGCGGTAAAGCAGTAAGAGACATCATAGATCGGACCATATCCAATAAAGTGTGGTTACCACGTTCACACTCACCATTACGCTGTGGTGTTCCGGGTGGCGTGAGTTGCGAAACTATTCCGCATTCCGTTGCTCGCTCCATTGATCCGGAGAAGGGAGTTTTAGTCATCTTGGCCATGAGGCATGGTTCGCAAGTACCAAGTCATTCCAAAAGTCCATCAGAATGGAGTTTCTTCATGTGCTTTACACCAATATGACCTAAACGGCAGTGCCACAAATAAGTTGCACTATCATTATCAACTCTGCATCTTTTGGCTTCAATACTATGAATATGTGTGTCACTACTATCGAGATTCAACAAAAATAGACCACTCTTCAAGGGTGCATGACCATAAAAGATATTACTCATATAAATAGAACAACCATTATTCTCTGATTTAAATGAATAACCGTCTCGCATCAAACAAGATCCAGATATAATTTTCATTCTTAACGCTGGCACCAAATAACAATTATTCAGGTCTAAAACTAATCTCGAAGGTAGATGTAGAGTTAGCGTGCCGACGGCGGTCACATTGACTTTGGGACCATTTCCCACGCGCATCGTCACCTCGTCCTTAGCCAATCTTCGCTTACTCCGTAGTCCATGTGTCGAGTTGCAAATATTAGCAACAGAACCAGTATCAAAGACCCAGGCACTACTGCGAGCATTAGTAAGGTACACATCAATAACATGTATATCACATATACCTTTGTTCACCTTGCCATCCTTCTTATCCGCCAAATACTTGGGGCAGTTCCGCTTCCAGTGACCAATCCCTTTGCAGTAGAAGCACTCAGTCTCAGGCTTAGGTCCAGACTTGGGCTTCTTCACTTGAGCAGCAACTTGCTTGACGTTCTTCTTGAAGTTCCCCTTCTTCCCTTTACCCTTTTTCTTGAAACTGGTGGTCTTGTTGACCATCAACACTTGATGCTCCTTCTTGATTTCTACCTCCGCAGCCTTTAGCATTGCGAAGAGCTCGGGAATTGTCTTATCCATCCCTTGCATACTATAGTTCATCACGAAAGTTTTGTAGCTTGGTGGCAGTGATTGAAGAACTTTGTCAATGACACTATCAACCGGAAGATTAACTCCCAGCTGAGTCAAGTGATTATGATACCCAGACATTTTCAGTATATGTTCACTGACAAAACTATTCTCCTCCATTTTACAGCTATAGAACTTATTGGAGACTTCATATCTCTTAATCCGGGTATTTGCTTGAAATATTAACTTCAACTCCTGGAACATCTCATATTCTCCATGACGTTCAAAACGTCGTTGAAGTCCCGGTTCTAAGCCGTAAAGCATGGCACACTGAACTATCGAGTAGTCATCAGCTTTGCTCTGCCAGGCGTTCACAACGTCCAGCGTTGCTCCTGCAGTGGGTGTTGCACCTAGCAGTGCTTTCAGGGCGTAATTTTTTTGTGCAGCAATGAGGATAATCCTCAAGTTACGGACCCAGTCCGTGTAGTTTCTACCATCATCTTTCAACTTAGCTTTCTCTAGGAACGCAATAAATTCAAAGGAACAGTAGCACAGGCCATCGATCAACAACAACATAGACATGCAAAATACTATCAGGTACTAAGTTCATGATAAATTAAAGTTCAATTAATCATATTACTTAAGAACTCCCACTTAGATAGACATCCCTCTAATCATCTAAGTGATCACGTGATCCAAATCAACTAAACCATGTCCGATCATCACGTGAGATGGAGTAGTTTTCAATGGTGAACATCACTATGTTGATCATATCTACTATATGATTCACACTCGACCTTTCGGTCTAAGTGTTCCGAGGCCATATCTGCATATGCTAGGCTTGTCAAGTTTAACCAGAGTATTCTGCGTGTGCGAAACTGGCATGCACCCGTTGTATGTGAACGTAGAGCTTATCACACCCGATCATCACGTGGTGTCTTGGCACGACGAACTGTCGCAACGGTGCATACTCAGGGAGAACACTTATACCTTGAAATTTAGTGAGTGATCATCTTATAATGCTACCGCCGAACTAAGAAAAATAAGATGCATAAAGGATAAACATCGCATGCAATCAATATAAGTGATATGATATGGCCATCATCATCTTGTGCCTTTGATCTCCATCTCCAAAGCACCATCATCATCACCATCGTCACCGGCTTGACACCTTGATCTCCATCGAAGCATCGTTGTCGTCTCGCCAACTATTGCTATCACGACTATCGCTATCACTTAGTGATAAAGTAAAGCAATTACATGGCGATTGCATTGCATACAATAAAGCAACAACCATATGGCTCCTGCCAGTTGCCGATAACTCTGTTACAAAACATGATCATCTCATACAACAATTTATATCATCACGTCTTGACCATATCACATCACAACATGCCCTACATAAACAAGTTAGACATCCTCTACTTTTTTGTTGCAAGTTTTACATGGCTGCTACAGGCTTAGCAATAACCGTTCTTACCTACGCATGAAAAACACAATGTTTTTCGTCAAGTGTGCTGTTTTAACCTTCAACAAGGACCGGGCGTAGTCACACTCGATTCAACTAAAGTTGGAGAAACATACACCCACTAGCCACCTGTGTGCGAAGCACGTCGGTAGAACCAGTCTCGCGTAAGCGTACGCGTAATGTCGGTCTGAGCCGCTTCATCCAACAATACCGCCGAATCAAAGTATGACATGCTGGTAAGCAGTATGACTATTATCGCCCACAACTCTTTGTGTTCTACTCGTGCATATAACATCTACGCATAGACCTGGCTCTGATACCATTGTTGGGAACGTAGTATTTCAAAAAAATAACCTACGATCAAGCAAGATCTATCTATGTGATGCATAGCAATGAGCGGGAGAGTGTGTCCACGTACCCACGTAGACTGAAAGCGGAAGCGTTAAGTAACGCGGTTGATTGATAACCCACAATTATAGGGGATCGCAACAGTTTTCGAGGGTAGAGTATTCAACCCAAATTTATTGATTCGATACAAGGGGAGCCAAAGAATATTCTCAAGTATTTGCACCTGAGTTGTCAATTCAACCACACCTGAAAGACTTAATATCTGCA
The DNA here is from genome assembly GCF_002575655.3 of Aegilops tauschii subsp. strangulata. Taxonomy (NCBI): domain Eukaryota; kingdom Viridiplantae; phylum Streptophyta; class Magnoliopsida; order Poales; family Poaceae; genus Aegilops; species Aegilops tauschii. Next base: position 551,177,034 of record NC_053041.3, on the reverse strand, counting down.
GCAACGTATTTAGTAGCCAAGTAGTATGGAAATAGCGGTAACGGTGGCAAAAGTAACAGTAGCAGTTTTGTAGTAATCATAACAGTGGCAGCAGACAAGTAACTAAGCAAAGATCAATATGTGAAAAGCTCGTAGGCAATGGATCGATGATGAATAATTATGTCGGATGCGATTCCTCATGCAACAGTTATAACATAGGGTGACACAGAACTAGCTCCAGTTCATCAATGTAATGTAGGCATGTATTCCGAATATAGTCATACGTGCTTATGGAAAAGAACCTGCATGACATCTTTTGTCCTACCCTCCCGTGGCAGCGGGGTCCTATTGGAAACTAAGGGATATTAAGGCCAACTTTTAATAGAGTACCGGACCAAAGCATTAACACTTAGTGAATACATGAACTCCTCAAACTACGGTCATCACCGGGAGTAGTCCCGATTATTGTCACTTCGGGGTTGTCGGATCATAACACATAGTAGGTGACTACTGACTTGCAAGATAGGATCAAGATCTCACATATATTCATGAAAACATAATAGGTTCAGATATGAAATCATGGCACTCGGGCCCTAGTGACAAGCATTAAGCATAGCAAAGTCATAGCAACATCAATTTCAGAACATAATGGATACTAGGGATCAAACCCTAACAAAACTAACTCGATTACATGGTAAATCCCATCCAACCCATCATCGTCTAGCAAGCCTACGATGGAATTACTCACGCACGGCGGTGAGCATCATGAAATTGGTGATGGAGGATGGTTGATGATGACGACGACGACGGATTCCCCTCTCCGGAGCCCCAAACGGTCTCCAGATCAGCCCTCCCGAGAGAGATTAGGGCTTGGCGGTGGCTCCATATCGTAAAATGCGATGAATCCTTCTCTTAGATTTCTTTTCACCCCGAACATGAATATATTGAGTTGGAGTTGAGGTCGGTGGAGTCTCAGGGGGCCCACGAGGCAGAGGGCCGCGCCCTGCACCCTCATGGACAGGGTGTGGGCCCCCTGATGTTGATTCTTTCGCCAGTATTTTTTATTATTTCCAAAACGTGTCTCCGTGGATTTTCAGGTCATTCCAAGAACTTTTATTTCTGCACAAAAATAACACCATGGCAATTCTGTGGAAAACAGCGTCAGTCCATGTTAGTTCCATTCAAATCATGCAAGTTAGAGTCCAAAACAAGGGACAAAAATGTTTGGAAAAGTAGATACGTTGGAGATGTATCAACTCCCCCAAGCTTAAACCTTTGCTTGTCCTCAAGAAATTCAGTTGACAAACTGAAAGTGATAAAGAAAAACTTTTACAAACCCTGTTTGATCTTTTTGTTGCAAATATGTAAAGCCAACATTCAAGTTTTTAGCAAAGATTATGAACTAACCATATTCACAATAACATTTAGGTCTCATGTTTACTCATATCAATGGCATAATCTACTAGCGAGCAATAATAATAAATTCGGATGAAAACACTTTCTCAAAACAATCATAATATGATATAACAAGATGGTATCTCGCTAGCCCTTTCTGAGACCGCAAAACATAAATGTAGAGCACCTATGTAGATCAAGGACTGACTAGACATTGTAATTCATGGTGAAAGAGATCCAGTCATACTCATACTTAATGTAAATTAATAGTAATGCATGCAAATGACAGCGGTGCTCTCCAACTGGTGCTTTTTAATAAGAGGATGATGACTCAACATAAAAGTAAATAGATAGGCCCTTCGCAGAGGGAAGCAGGGATTTGTGGAGGTGCCAGAGCTCGAGTTTTGAAACAGAGATAAATAATATTTTGAGTGACATACTTCCATTGTCAACATAACAACCAAGAGATCTCGATATCTTCCATGCTACACACATTATAGGCGGTTCCCAAACAGAATGGTAAAGTTTATACTCCCCCACCACCAACAAGCATCAATCCATGGCTTGCCCGGAACAACGGGTGCCTCCAACTAACAACAGTCCTGGGGGAGTTTTGTTTACAATTATTTTGATTTGAGCATGGGACTGGGCATCTCGTTTACTGGCCATTTTCTCGTGAGTGATGAGCGGAGTCCACTCATTGTGAGAATAACTCACCTAGCATGGAAGATATAGACATCCCTAGTTGATACATGAGCTATTCGAGCATACAAAACAGAATTTCATTTGAAGGTTTAGAGATTGGCACATACAAATTTACTTGGAACGGCAGGTAGATACCGCATATAGGAAGGTATGGTGGACTCATATGGAATAACTTGGGGGTTTATGGAAGTGGATGCACAAGCAGTCTTCCCGCTTAGTACAAGTGAAGGCTAGAAAGAGACTGGGAAGCGACCAACTAGAGAACGACAACAGTCATGAACATGCATTAAAATTAATCAACACTGAGTGCAAGCATGAGTAGGATATAAATCACCATGAATATAAATATCGTGGAGGCTATGTTGATTTTGTTTCAACTACATGCGTGAACATGTGCCAAGTCAAGCCACTCGAATTGTTCAAAGGAGGATACCACCCATCATACCACATCACAACTATTTTAATAGCATGTTGGCACGCAAGCTAAACCATTATAAACTCCTAGCAAATTAAGCATGGCATGAGCAACTATAATCTCTAATTGTCACTGCAAACATGTTTCATTCATAGTAGGCTGAATCAGGAACGATGAACCAATCATATTTACAAAAACAAGATAGGTCGAGTTCATACCAGCTTCTCTGATCTCAATCAGTCCATCATATATCATCATTATTGCCTTTCACTTGCACGACCGAACGGTGTGGATAATAATAATAGTGCACGTGCATTGGACTAAGCTGGAATCTGCAAGCATTTAATACAAGGGAGAAGACAAGGTAATATGGGCTCTTGGTTAAATCAAAAATAATGCATATGAGAGCCACTCAACATTTTCATCATGGTCTTCTCCTCTCGACCCCCAAAGAAGACAAAAGAAATAAAACTATTTACATGGGAAAGCTCCCAACAAGCAAAAGAAGAACGAGAAATCTTTTTGGGTTTTCTTTTAATTACTACTACTACATGCATGGAAAGTAAACTAGCTAAAAGCTACAACTAATTCTTTTGGTTTTTCTTAAGGTTTTTCAGACATAAGGCTTAGAAAATAAAATAAACTAGCAAGGATAGTACAATGAAAAAGTATGAGCATCGACAACTAGAATGAGTGTGTGAACATGAATGTAATGTCGGTGAGAAATACGTACTCCCCCAAGCTTAGGCTTTTGGCCTAAGTTGGTCTATAGCCACGGATCAAAGCTACCCTTTTTGGTGTACTGAGGAGGATCCTCAGGGTGCCACTGGTTGGCTATCTCCTCTGGATCCCACTGATAAACAGACTATCAATAAGGGTCAAGTGGTGGCTCAGGCTCTGGAACTTGTGTCAGGCTCCAGTATGCATAAATGGCCCGTGGCAAGATGAGGTACGTGCCTAAAAGTGTATTAAACAAAGAGGGCGCAGGCAAGGTAATAATCTCATAGTCAGTTTTATCAAATATCAGATTGTATTTAAGCATTGATACGTCTCCAACATATCTATAATTTTTTATTGTTCCATGCTATATTATATTCTGTTTTGGATGTCTAATGGGCTTTATTATACACTTTTATATTATTTTTGGGACTAACCTATTAACCGGAGGCCCAGCCCGAATTGCTGTTTTTTTTGCCTATTTCAGTGTTTCGCAGAAAAAGAATATCAAACGGAGTCCAAACGGAATGAAACCTTCGGGAACGTGATTTTCGGAACAAACGTGATCCAGAGGACTTGGAGTCCACGTAAAGAAAGCAACAAGGAGAGCACGAGGCAGGGGGGCGCCCCTACCCCCCCCCCCCAGGCGCGCCCTCCACCCGCATGGGGCCCATGTTGCTCCACCGACGTACTTCTTCCTCCTATATATACCTACGTACCCCCAAACCAACAGAGGCATCCACGAAAACCTAATTCCACCGCCGCAACCTTCTGTACCCATGAGATCCCATCTTGGGGCCTTTTCCGGCGTCCTGCCGGAGGGGGCATTGATCACGGAGGGCTTCTACATCAACACCGTAACCTCACCGATGATGTGTGAGTAGTTTACCTCAGACCTTCGGGTCCATAGTTATTAGCTAGATGGCTTCTTCTCTCTTTTTGGATCTCAATACAAAGTTCTCCATGATTCTTGTGGAGATCTATTCGATGTAATCTTCTTTTGCGGTGTGTTTGTTGAGACCGAGGAATTGTGGGTTTATGATCAAGTGTATCTATGAACAATATTTGAATCTCCTCTGAATTCGTTTATGTATGATTGGTTATCTTTGCAAGTCTCTTCGAATTATCAGTTTGGTTTGGCCTACTAGATTGATCTTTCTTGCAATGAGAGAAGTGCTTAGCTTTGGGTTCAATCGGTGTCCTTTCCCAGTGACAGCAGGGGCAGCAAGGCACATATTGTATTGTTCCCATCGAGGATAAAAAGATGGGGTTTATATCATATTGCATGAGTTTATCCCTCTACATCATCTCATCTTACTTAAAGCATTACTCTGTTCTTTTGAACATAATACTCTAGATGCATGTTGGATAGCGGTCGCTGTGTGGAGTAATAGTAGTAGATGCAGAATCATTTCGGTCTACTTGTCGCGGACGTGATGCCTATATACATGATCGTACCTAGATATTCTCATAACTATGCTCAATTCTATCAATTGCTCGACAGTAATTTGTTCACCCACCGTAATACTTATGCTCTTAAGAGAAGCCACTAGTGAAACCTATGGCCCCCGGGTCTATTTTCCATCATGTTCATCTTCCAACACTTAGTTATTTCTATTGTTGTTTATTTTACTTTGCATCTCTATTTACTCTTTATCATAAAAATACCAAAAATATTATCCTATCTTATCTATCATATCTCACTCTCGTAAGTAACCGTGAAGGGATTGACAACCCCTTTATCACGTTGGTTGCAAGGTTGTTGTTTGTTCGTGTAGGTGCGTGGGACTCGCGCGTGGTCTCCTATTGGATTGATACCTTGGTTCTCAAAAACTGAGGGAAATACTTACGCTACTTCACTGCATCACCCTTTCCTCTTCAAGGGAAAACCAACGCAGTGCTCAAGAGGTAGCAAGAAGGATTTCTAGCGCCGTTGCTGGGGAGTCTACGCACAAGTCAAGACATACCAAGTACCCATCACAAACTCATCTCCCTCGCATTACATTATTTGCCATTTGCCTCTTGTTTTCCTCTCCCCCACTTCACCCTTGCCGTTTTATTCGCCCTCTCTTTTTTGTTCGCCCTCTTTTTCGCTTGCTTCTTGTTTGCTTGTGTGTTGGATTGCTTGCTTGTCACGATGGCTCAAGATAATACTAAATTGTGTGACTTTACCAATACCAACAACAATGATTTTCTTAGCACTCTGATTGCTCCTCTTACCGATACTGAATCTTGCGAAATTAATGCTTCTTTGTTGAATCTTGTCATGAAAAAGATCAATTCGCCGGCCTTCCTAGAGAAGATGTCGCTACCCATTTAAATAGCTTCGTTGATTTGTGTGATATGCAAAAGAAGAAAGATGTGGACAATGATATTGTTAAATTGAAGCTATTTCCTTTTTCACTTAGAGATCGCGCTAAAGCTTGGTTTTCATCTTTGGCTAAAAATAGTATTGATTCATGGAATAAGTGCAAAGATGCTTTTATCTCTAAGTATTTTCCTCCCGCTAAAATCATCTCTTTTAGAAACGATATTATGAATTTTAAGCAACTTGATCATGAACATGTTGCACAAGCTTGGGAGAGGATGAAATTAATGATACGTAATTGCCCTACACATGGTTTGGATCTTTGGATCATTATACAATTTTTTTATGCCGGATTAAGTTTTGCTTCTAGAAATCTTGTAGATTCGGTCGCGGGATGCACTTTTATGGAAATCACTTTAGGAGAAGCTACCAAACTCCTAGAAATATTATGGTTAATTACTCTCAATGGCACACCGAAAGATCTACTAATAAAAAAGTGCATGCGATAGAGGAAATTAATGTTTTGAGTGGAAAGATGGATGAACTTATGAAATTTTTTGCTACTAAAAGTGTTTCTTCTGATCCTAATGATATGCCTTTGTCTACTTTGATTGAGAATAATAACGAATCTATGGATGTGAATTTTGTTGGTAGGAATAATTTTGGTAACAACGCGTATCGAGGAAACTTTAATCCTAGGCAGTATCCTAGTAACTCCTCTAATAATTATGGTAGTTCCTACAACAATTCTTATGGAAATTTTAATAAGACGCCTTCTGAATTTGAGACTAGTGTTAAGGAGTTTATGAATTCACAAAAGAATTTCAATGCTTTGCTTGAAGAAAAATTGCTCAAGGTTGATGAATTGGCTAGGAACATTGATAGAATTTCTATTGATGTTGAGTCTTTGAAACTTATATCTATTCCACCTAAGCATGATATCAATGAGTCTCTGAAAGCCATGAGAATTTTCCATTGATGAGTGCAAAGAAAGAACCGCTAGGATGCGTGCCAAGAAAGATTGCTTTGTAAAAGCATGTTCTTCTAGTTTTTATGAGAATAAAGATGAAGATCTAAAAGTTATTGATGTGTCCCTTATTAAATCTTTGTTTTGCAATATGAATCTTGATAATGACGGGACTGAATATGAGCCACCTTTACCTAGAAGGCGTTCTAAAAATTCGGAGTTTTTAGATCTTGATGCTAAAATTTGTCAAAGTGGGATTGAAGAGGTCAAAACTTTAGATATCAATGAACCCACTATTTTGGATTTCAAGGAATTTAATTATGATAATTTCTCTTTGATAGATTGTATTTCCTTGTTGCAATCCGTGCTAAATTCTCCTCATGCTTATAGCCAAAATAAAGCTTTTACTAAACATATTGTTGATGCTTTGATGCAATCTTATGAAGAAAAACTTGAGTTGGAAGTTTCTATCCCTAGAAAACTTTATGATGAGTGGGAAACTACTATTAAAATTAAAATTAAAGGTCATGAATGCTATGCTTTGTGTGATTTGGGTGCTAGTGCTTCCATGATTCCCAAAACTTTGTGTGATTTGTTAGGTTTCCGCGAATTTGATGATTGCTCTTTAAACTTGCACCTTGCAGATTCCACTATCAAGAAACCTATGGGAAGAATTAATGATGTTCTTATTGTTGCAAATAGGAATTATGTGCCCGTAGATTTTATTGTTCTTGATATAGATTGCAATCCTTCATGTCCTATTATTCTTGGTGGACCTTTCCTTAGAACAATTGGTGCAATTATTGATTTGAAGGAATGGAATATTAGATCCCAATTTCCATTAAGGAAAGGCATGGAAAACTTCCCTAGAAAGAAAATTAAATTGCCTTATGAATCTATTATGCGAGCCACTTATGGATTGCCTACCAAAGATGGCAATACCTAGATCTATCCTTACTTCTATGCCTAGATAGGGGCGTTAAACGATAGCGCTTGTTGGGAGGCAACCCAATTTTATTTTAGTTTTTTTGTTTTTTCCTTCTGTTTAGGAATAAATATTTGTTCTAGCCTCTGGTTAGATGTGTTTTTATGTTTTAATTAGTGTTAGTGCCAAGTTAAACCTATAGGATCTTCTTAGATGAGAGTTATTTGATCTTGCTGGAAATTCCAGAAACTTTCTGTTCACGTAAACAATTGTTAAAAATCACCAGAACGTGATCAAATATTGATTTCAATTGCTGCTGATAAATAAACAAATTGTCTAGGTCTTCCTAGTTTGGTAGTTTTTTTGAGTTCCAGAAATTTGCGTTAGTTACAGATTACTATAGACTGTTCTGTTTTTGACAGATTCTGTTTTTCGTGTGTTGTTTGCTTATTTTGATGAATCTATGGCTAGTAAAAGAGTTTATAAACCATAGAGAAGTTGGAATACAGTAGGTTTAACACCAATTTAAATAAATAATGAGTTCATTACAGTACCTGGAAGTGGTATTTTGTTTTCTTTCGCTAACGGAGCTCACGAGATTTTCTGCTAAGTTTTGTGTTGTGAAGTTTTCAAGTTTTGGGTAAAAGATTTGATGGATTATGGTACAAGGAGTGGCAAGAGCCTAAGCTTGGGGATGCCCATGGCACCCCAAGATAATCTAAGGACACCAAAAAGCAAAAGCTTGGGGATGCCCCGGAAGGCATCCCCTCTTTCGTCTACTTCCATCGGTAACTTTACTTGGAGCTATATGTTTATTCACCACATGATATGTGTTTTGCTTGGAGCGTCTTGTATGATTTGATTCTTCGATTTTTAGTTTACCACAATCATCCTTGCTGTACACACCTTTTGTGAGAGACACGCATGATTCAGAATTTATTAGAATACCCTATGTGCTTCACTTATATCTTTTGAGCCATATAGTTTTTGCTCTAGTGCTTCACTTATATCTTTTAGAGCACGGTGGTGGATTTGTTTTATAGAAACTATTGTTCTCCCATGCTTCACTTATATTATTTTGAGAGTCCTACAAAACATCATGGTAATTTGCTTAAATTGAGAAATTAGTCCTAAAGTGATAGGCATCCAAGATTAGTAAAAAAATTCTTATGAGTGTGTTGAATACTATGAGAAGTTTGATGCTTGATAATTGTTTTGAGATATGAAGATGGTGATATTAGAGTTATGCTAGTTGAGTAGTTGTGGATTTGAGGAATACTTGTGTTGAAGTTTGTGATTCCCATAGCATGCACGTATGGTGAACCGTTATGTGATGAAGTCGGAGCATGATTTATTTATTGATTGTCTTCCTTATGAGTGGCGGTCGGGGACGAGCGATGGTCTTTTCCTACCAATCTATCCCCCTAGGAGCATGCGCGTAATACTTTGCTTTGATAACTTGTAGATTTTTGCAATAAGTATATGAGTTCTTTATGACTAATGTTGAGTCCATGGATTATACGCACTTTTCATCTTTCCACCATTGCTAGCCTCTCTAAATACCGCGCACTTTTCGCCGGTATCATACACCCACCATATACCTCCTCAAAATAGCCACCATACCTACCTATTATGGCATTTCCATAGCCATTCCAAGATATATGGCCATGCAACTTACCACCGTTCCGTTTACTATGACACACTCCATCATTGTCATATTGCTTCGCATGATCATGTAGTTCACATCGTATTTGTGGCAAAGCCACCGTTCATAATTCTTTCATACATGTCACTCTTGATTTATTGCGTATCCCGGTACACCGCCGGAGGCATTCACATAGAGTCATATTTTGTTCTAAGTATTGAGTTGTAATTCTTAAGTTGTAAGTAAACAAAAGTGTGATGATCATCATTATTAGAGCATTGTCCCAAGTGAGGAAAGGATGATGGAGACTATGATTCCCCCACAAGTCGGGATGAGACTCCGGACGAAAAATAAAAAAAAGAGAAAAAAAGAGGCCCAAATAAAAGGCCCAAATAAAAAAGGAGAGAAAAAGAGAGAAGGGACAATGTCACTATCCTTTTACCACACTTGTGTTTCAAAGTAGCACCATGATCTTCATGATAGAGAGTCTACTATGATGTCACTTTCATATACTAGTGGGAATTTTTCATTATAGAACTTGGCTTGTATATTCCAATGATGGGCTTCCTCAAAATGCCCTAGGTCTTCGTGAGCAAGCGAGATGAATGCACACCCACTTAGTTTCTTTTATTGAGCTTTCATATACTTATAGCTCTAGTGCATCCGTTGCATGGCAATCCCTACTCACTCACATTGATATCTACTGATGGGCATCTCCATAGCCCGTTGATACGCCTAGTTGATGTGAGACTATCTTCTCCTTTTTTGTCTTCTCCACAACCACCATTCTATTCCACATATAGTGCTATATCCATGGCTCATGCTCATGTATTGCGTGAAGATTGAAAAAGTTTGAGAACACCAAAAGTATGAAACAAGTACTTGGCTTGTCATCGGGGTTGTGCATGATTTAAATACTTTGTGTGGTGAAGATAGAGCATAGCCAGACTATATGATTTTGTAGGGATAACTTGCTTTGGCTATGTTATTTTGACAAGACATAATTGCTTAGTTAGTATGCTTGAAGTATTATTATTTTTATGTCAATATTAAACTTTTATCTTGAATCTTTCGGATCTGAATATTCATACCACAAATAAGAGAATTGCATTGAAAATTATGCTAAGAAGCATTCCACATCAAAAATTCTGTTTTTATCATTTACCTACTCGAGGACGAGCAGGAATTAAGCTTGGGGATGCTTGATACGTCTCCAACGCATCTATATATTTTTTATTGTTCCATGCTATATTATGTTCTGTTTTGGATGTTTAATGGGCTTTATTATACACTTTTATATTATTTTTGGGACTAACCTATTAACCGGAGGCCCAACCCGAATTGCTATTTTTTGCCTATTTCAGTGTTTCGCAAAAAAAGAATAACAAACGGGGTCCAAACGGAATGAAACCTTCGGGAACGTGATTTTCAGAACAAACGTGATCCAGAGGACTTGGAGTCCACGTAAAGAAAGCAACAAGGAGAGCAAGAGGCAGGGGCACGCCTACCCCCCCCCCCCAGGCGCGCCCTCCACCCTCGTGGGGCCCATGTTGCTCCACCGACGTACTTCTTCCTCCTATATATACCTACGTACCCCCTGATGAAGTCATGTACCTAGGGTAGGGTCATAGGCCTGACCTAGACACCCTCCCCAAGGGCATCACCCAAAAGACAGAAGCATTCGAAGGGTATCATCATCCACTCGACTAGAGACATTCCACTCGGAAGAATCAATGTCACTCCACCATCACAGAAACCACTCGACATACAGAAGATCTAAAGTCACTCTACGCAGCAACTGTCGGGTGTTTACTCATAGACTTAATTACCATTTATAACGCTTCATTGCGGACGTTACCTGTAATGCTTACTCGTTATGAACATTGAACCCTGTGTAACGGGGGGAGCTGGGGTCCTGGCGCACTCTATATAAGCCACCCCCCTCCTCTGGGACAAGGGTTCGCACCCCCTGTAACTCACATGCGTATAATCCAGTCAACCACCTCCGAGCTCCGAGACGTAGGGTTGTTATTTCCTCCGCGAAGGGCCTGAACTCGTAAAACTCGCGTGTACAACTTCGGCATAGCTAGGATCTTGCCTCCTCATACCTACCCCCATTCTACTATCAGTCTTAGATCCACGATAGTTGGCGCCCAAGGTGGGGCAGGTGTCTTAGCGACTTGTTGGAGAAATTGTGATTTTTCCGATCCCCATCATCATGGTTTCCGGCGGAGGATTGGCCGAGGGTCGCAAGATCTGTCTCGGCGCGCTCGTGTTCGTCGTCGACGACTCCGCTTGGCTCCAAGAGGCTCCACTCGACGTCGAGGCGCTTCCCGTCTGCGGGGCAACGCACTTTCGCGCGTGCATCCGCGACATCCTTCTTCGGCAGCCGTCGACTCAGTATTGGTCGGCTCCTGTGGCGTCCTCGCTCCCCGCTGTTCGCCGGCGCAAGCGTTCCAGTCGATCGCGGCTCCAGCGGTGGGTGAGGCATGCGGTGGCCCGCCAATCGGCCACCCCGCAAGTCGCGGCAATCGAGCCCGACGAAACTCTCTATGGCATGTTCGACCTGTCGACTGGCTCCGTCGAGACTGCATCCGAGTGCGACCGCAGTGATCCCGCGGTGGAAGTCCTGATGGTCAACGGACCGCGCAGTCCTCCTTGCTTCCCCCGCCACGACGGTGGCGATGGCGGCGGCGATCCGTCGCGCGTCCACGAGGAGTACCGCCCCGAGCCCCTCTCTTCGCAGCAGAGGGAAGAGCTTCGCCGCCGTCACATGGATGCACTTCACACTCCTATTGTTGGAGAAACCCCCGAGGCCCGGGCCTTGGAGGAGGCGCGCCTGGCCAACTTGGCTGAGCGCACTCGACTGGAGAACCTCCAGCACGCACTCGATGAGCGTGCTCGGCAGCGGATTCCTGAGTCCAGTAGACGACAACTTTTTCTGCCTCCAACTCAGGTGTACCGAACTCTGATTCAAAATCTCACAGCTACAGCCCAAATAGCAGAGTCAATTCAGCCTTCCCAGTCGGAAGCTGGCAGAGGTTTGATGCAGATCCGGGCTTTACTCCGGGTTGTAGGAGAGCATAACAGAGCAGTATCACAATCACGAAATAGAATTCATAGCAGGTCTGTGGTGGCAGACACAGTTCAGTCGGCTCACAGCCCAAGATCGCCCCCGCGGCGTGAGGGACGTGGAGACCGGCGAGATCAGTACAGAAACCGTGAGCAATATGATCACCGACTCGACCACGATGACCGTCGTCGAGTGCCCACACCTCCCTCGAGGAGTGGGTCATATGTGCCTCGGCAGCACGATGACAGACGCCCTCATAGTGGCGGGCGAAGAATTCCAGTCGACCCCAGGGAGCCGGGCTTTGATGCGAGATCTATTCTGTTCAACGTCTGGTCGACAGAAACAGAGCACACAGAGAGGGTCATGACAGAGATCACCCGACTGGCAGCAGAGTACATGTTTCAGGCCCAGAGTGCTTTAGCAGAGCCATCAGGGTTGCGGTGATTCCTGCCAACTTCAGGTTGGCGACTGGAATCAGAAAGTTCACTGGTGAGTGCAAGCCTGACACTTGGCTTGAGGACTACCGAGTGGCAGTGCAGATCGGTGGCGGCAATGATTAAGTGGCCATGAAACACCTTCCTCTTATGTTGGAAGGCCCAGCCAGAGCGTCGTTGAATCAGTTAACACTTGGCAGCATATATAGTTGGGAAGAACTCGCCCGCGTGTTTGTCAGAACCTTTGAGGGTACTTGCAAATGGCCGGCAGGGTTAACAGAATTGCAGTCCTAAATGCAAAAACCGAATGAGACCTTGACAAATTACATCCAGAGATGGATCACGTTGCATCATACAGTGGAGAATGTGTCAGATCACCAAGCAGTTTGTGCCTTCAAGGAGGGTGTTAAGTATCGAGAGTTGAATCTGAAATTCGGTCGGACAGGAGATATGTCTCTGTCCCGGATGATGGAGATCGCCACCAAGTATGCTAATGGTGAAGAGGAAGACCGACTCCGGACCGGCAAACATAAAACAGTCGCCCAGGAAACCGGAGGAGGGAATTCCAATCGGAAGCAGAATCCCAAGGCCGAACCAGCTGCTCCTGGTGAAGCTTTAGTGGTAGCTCAAGGAAAGTTCAAGGGGAAGCCCAAAGGACCCTAGAACCCCAAGAAAGTGAAAGATCAAGATGGAAATGATGTGTTGGATTTACCCTGTCACATTCACATCAAGAAAGATGAAGAGAGTCATCTGATTTACCCTAAACATACCACTCGACAGTGTCGGCTCCTGATCCAGCAATTCCGAGAGAAACAACCCAAGGAGAAGGAAAAGGAGTCGGACAGGGGTGAAGATAAGGAAGAAGACGATGATGGTTTTCCCAACGTCAATTCCACTCTGATGATTTTTGCTGATGTTGAAAGCAAAAGTCGATTGAAAGTTATAAACAGAGAGGTGAACATGGTTGCTCCGGCAACACCAAGTTATCTGAAGTGGTCCCAGACTGCAGTCACATTCGACCAGTCTGACTACCCAGAACATATAGCCACCCCTGGGAGGCAAGCGCTGGTGGTTGACCCAGTTGTTGAAGGCACTCGACTGACTAAAGTGCTGATGGACGGTGGTAGTGGCCTAAATATCCTGTATGAGGAGACCTTGAAGGGAATGGGCATTCCGATGTCCAAGCTCAGTGAAAGCAATATGAGTTTCCATGGCGTCATACCTGGCAAGAAGGCTGAATCACTCGGCCAGATCGCCCTTGATGTGGTTTTCGGTGATTCCAAGAATTACCGCAAAGAAAAGTTGACATTTGAAGTAGTGGATTTCCAGAGTGCTTATCATGCCATTCTGGGTAGGCCTGCCTATGCACGTTTCATGGCTCGACCATGTTATGTGTACCTCAAATTGAAAATGCCCGGTCCTAGAGGAGTGACCACTATCACTGGCAATCGGCAGAAGGCAGAAGAGTGCTTCCAGAAGGGTTCAAAAATCGCCGATGCGCAAATGGCAGCAGTCGAAATGCAAGAATTTTGGAAGAACGCAGATCCGGTGATTTGTTGCGCTCCAAGAAGCCTGCCACTGATTCTGCATTTCAGTCGTCCGGTGAAACCAAGCCGATTCATATTCACCCGACGGACCCTAATGCTGCTCCTACTCATATCTCAACATCACTCGACAGTAAATAGGAAGAAGCGCTCAACCAGTTCCTCCGTGAGAACTGGGACATCTTTGCATGGAAACCTTTTGACATGCCGGGTGTACCCAGGGGACTGGCTGAGCATCGTTTCCGAGTCGACCTGAAGGTAAAACCAGTCAAGGAACATCTTCGACGGTCCCCCGTACAGAAGAGGAAAGCAATTGGTGAGGAAGTGGCTCGACTCCTGGCAGCTGAGTTCATCCGAGAGATTTACCACTCCGAGTGGCTCGCCAATGTTGTCATGGTCCCTAAGAAGGACGATTCACTTCGCATGTGCATTGACTTCAAGCATATCAATCGGGCCTGCCCGAAAGATCATTTTCCTCTCACCCGCATCGATCAAATTGTTGACTCGACTGCGGGGTGTGAGCGATTGTCTTTCCTGGATGCCTATTCCGAGTATCATCAGATCCGACTGTATGGACCCGATGAGATAAAAATGGCTTTCATCACTCCATTCGGATGTTTCTGTTATGTCACCATGCCATTCGGCCTGAAGAACGCTGGAGCCACATTCATGAGGATGATTCAGAAGTGTCCGCTCACGCAAATCAGTCAGAATGTGGAAGCATACATGGATGACATTGTGGTCAAGTCACGAAAGGGTTCCGACCTGCTGGCTGACCTTGCTGAAACTTTTGCCAACCTCAGAAGGTATTATATCAAGCTTAATCCATCAAAGTGTACATTCGGAGTTCCTGGCGGAAAGTTGCTCGGTTTCGTTGTTTTCGAACAAGGGATCGACGCAAACCCAGAGAAAGTTGGTGCCATACTCCGGATGAAGCGCCATGTGCGTGTACATGATGTCCAGAAGCTTACTGGTTGTTTGGCTGCCTTGAGTCGATTCATATCTCGTCTCAGTGAAAAGGCCCTGCCTCTTTACCAACTGATGAAGAAATCTGACAAGTTCGAGTGGACAGATGAAGCTGACGCAGCGTTTGCAGAACTCAAAGCCCTGCTTTCCACCCAGCCGGTGCTTGCTGCCCCAATCAGCAAAGATCCTTTACTACTTTATATTGCAGCCACAGGACAAGTTGTCAGTACGGTGCTCACGGTCGAGCGGGAAGAAGAAGGAAAAGCCTATAAAGTTCAGCGGCCAGTATACTATGTTTCTGAAGTTCTGACTCCATCCAAGCAAAGATATCCACATTATCAGAAGCTTGTTTATGGGATTTACATGACCACGAGGAAGGTTGCACATTACTTCTCTGATCACTCCATTACAGTCGTCAGCAACGCACCATTGTCAGAGATTCTGAACAACAGAGATGCAACTGGTCGAGTAGCAAAGTGGGCGATTGAACTCCTTCCCCTTGGATATCAAGTTTGAGGCAAAGAAAGCTATCAAGTCCCAAGCAATAGCAGATTTCCTCGCCGAGTGGATTGAACAGCAACTGCCGACTCAGATTCACTCGGAGCATTGGACCATGTTCTTCGATGGATCCAAGATGCTGAATGGTTCCGGTGTTGGGGTGGTATTGGTATCCCACCGAGGCAACAAACTCAGCTATGTTCTCCAGATTCATTTTGAATCCTCCAACAACGAAGCTGAATATGAAGCACTTCTGTACGGGTTGTGTATGGCCATTTCACTCGGCGTCCATCGCCTCATGGTCTACGGCGACTCAGATTTAGTGGTTAATCATGTGATGAAGGAGTGGGATGTCAGAAGCCCAGCTATGACTGGCTACTGTAATGCAGTGAGAAATTTAGAGAAGAAGTTCGAGGGGTTAGAGCTCCATCACATGCCCCGACTGAAAAATCAAGCAGCCGATGATCTGGCAAAGATAGGTTCCAAGAGGGAGGCCATTCCCAGCAATGTGTTCTTGGAACATATTCATACACCTTCAGTTCAAGAAGATCCTTTCACTGAAGAGCCCCCACAACCAAAAAGCGCCACTGATCCGACTGAAGTCGAAGTCCCAGTCGTGGTCGACTTGATCATGGAGGTTTTGGTCATCACTCCCGACTGGACAGTGCCGTACATTTCATACATCCTTAGGAAAGAACTCCCAGAGGATGAAGAAGAGGCTCGACAGATCGTCCGTCGATCCAAAGCCTTTACTGTGATAAGAGGACAGTTGTTTAGAGAAAGTGTGACCGGAGTCTGCCAGAAATGCATAACACCAGAGGAAGGTTGAGTGATCCTCAATGACATCCACTCGGGGACCTGTGGTCACCATGCGTCTTCTCAGGCCATTGTGGCCAAAGCATTCCGAGCGGGATTTTATTGGCCGCGAGAAAATGAGATGGCAAAAGAAATAGTCGACAAATGTGAAGGTTGCCAGTTTTACTCCAACATGTCTCACAAGCCTGCATCAGCCCTGAAGACCATTCCACTCATCTGGCCTTTGCTGTTCGGGGATTGGATATGGTTGGACCTCTCAAGACTGGTAGGAGCGGCCTCACTCATGTGCTCGTGGCAGTCGACAAGGTTACCAAATGGATCGAAGCCAAGCCTATCAAAAGTCTTGAAGCCAGTACTGCTGTCAGCTTCATCAGAGAGTTAACATTCAGATATGGTGTTCCGCACAGCACCATCACTGACAATGGGTCGAGCTTCAATTCTGATGAGTTCAGAGCCTTCTGTGCTTCCCAAGGCACTCGAGTCGACTATGCTTTAGTTTCCCACCCCCAGTCGAATGGACAAGCTGAAAGAGCAAACAGATTGATTCTGAAAGGACTAAAGCCCCGACTAATGCGTGATCTCAAGCACGCAGCAGGCGCGTGGGTCGATGAACTTCCATCAGTGCTTTCGGGATTGAGGACAACTCCCAATCGGTTGACTGGCCGAACTCCATTCTTCTTGGTCTATGGGGCTGAAGCTGTACTCCCGAGTGACTTGCTTCACAATGCACCCCGAGTTGAGCTTTTCTCAGAAGATGAAGCACAACAGGCACGGCAAGATGCAGTTGATCTCCTGGAAGAGGAAAGAGAGATGGCCCTAATCCAGTCGACCATCTATCAGCAAGACCTGCGTCGATTCCACGCCAGAAACATGAGGGGTCGAGCATTTCAAGAGGGAGACTTGGTTCTTCGAGTGGATCAGCAGAAACCACACAAGCTTGCTCCTGCTTGGGAAGGCCCCTTCATCGTCACAAGAGTGCTCCACAATGGAGCATACCACCTTTACAACATCGAGCACAAGAAAGACGAGCCACGCGCTTGGAATGCGGAGTTGCTCCGCCCCTTTTATACTTAAGCGTTCAGATGTAATAAGAAATACCTTCTAGTTTGATTATCAAAGACACAGTTTCACAGTCTCCTAAATGTTTGTTGTTTCTTTGTTATATGTTTCAAATCCCCCAGTGGGTGCCTTAGCCGCGAATCCGTTTCGCCTAAGTTTAAAAAATCCTACCGAGTGGTGAGCAAGCCTCTCACTCGGGGGGCTTAGCCGCGAATCCGTTTTGCCTAAGTTTAAAAAATCCTACCGAGTGGTGAGCAAGCCTCTCACTCGGGGGCTTAGCCGCGAATCCGTTTCGCCTAAGTTTAAAAAATCCTACCATGTGGTGAGCAAGCCTCTCACTCGGGGGCTTAGCTGCAGTCCAGTACTCGCCTAAGTTTGAAAAATCCTACCGACGGGTGAGCAAGCCTCCCACTCGGGGGCTTAGCTGCAGTCCAGTACTCGCCTAAGTTTGAAAAATCCTACCGAGTGGTGAGCAAGCCTCCCACTCGGGGGCTTAGCTGCAGTCCAGTACTCGCCTAAGTTTGAAAAATCCTACCGAGTGGTGAGCAACCCTCCCACTCGGGGGCTTAGCTGCAGTCCAGTACTCGCCTAAGTTTGAAAAATCCTACAGAGTGGTGAGCAGCCCTCCCACTCGGGGGCTTAGCTGCAGTCTAATACTCGCCTAAGTATGAAAAATCCCACCGAGTGGTGAGAAACCCTCCCACTCGGGGGCTTAGCTGCAGTCCGGTACTCACCTAAGTTTGAAACACATCCCTATCCGCAAGGACGACGAGGTGCAGGTCGACTACAACCTTCTCCTCGGAGCTACGCCACAAGTATAATGTACGCTCCATCCTCATCCGCAAGGACGACGAGGTGCAGGTCGACTGCAACCTTCTCCTCAGAGCTATGCCACAAGTATAACGTGCGTTCCATCCTCATCCGCAAGGACGACGGGGTGCAGGTCGACTGCATCCTTCTCCTCAGAGCTGCGCCACAAGTATAACGTGCGCTCCATCCTCATCCGCAAGGACGACGAGGTACAGGTCGACTGGAACCACTTCCCCAGAGCTGCATCTCAAGTACAAAAAATTATTCCGAGTGAAGAACAAATTCCACTCGAAGGCAAGCACAAGCATATTCGGAGATAAACCAAATTCAGATAAATCCTAAGGTTCCGACCTCGGATTAAAGTACTCGGGCATCAAGCCCGAAGGAGTTTAACGGTTACAAAATCACTCGGCATTCCGAGGCAAATTTAAGGAGGGGCATAAAAGTTTGTTCACTCCGCGGGAGGAGTGCTGGCAGGCTCGACGAATTCGTCCTGATCTATTCCGTCGGCAATCCGAGTGGCAGCAGCAATGAAGGTCTCCATGAAAGATTGGAAGTCATGCTTCTTGGTGTGGGTGACCTTGATCGGTGCCAGCTTCTCTTCTCGCGCTTCCTTGTAGTGGACACGAACCAAAGACAGAGCCACATCGGTGCCGCACCGGGCAGAAGACTTCTTCCATTCTTGCACTCGACCGGGAATCTCATTAAGTCAAGTCACCAGAGACTCGAGGTCGTTCTAGAGCATTGCCCCTGGCCAGAGTGCTGTGTCGATCCGCGACATTTCGACCTTCAATCGAGCAAGATAATCAACAACACCAGCAACATGAGATTCCAATCGGAGTACATTCATGGCAACCTCGTCTTTCACTGGAGAATGGATGGGGTCCAAGCTTGTCTCAACTCGCCTAGTCTCTTCCTCGAAGTTCCCGCAAAATTCTGCATGTACAATTCAAAGATGAGTCAGCGGTTGTATATCGAGTCGACAATGACAAGTTAGTCGGTTCAAAGAAAATACCTTCAAGCATGACGAACAGATTCTTGGCAAGACCTCCCAGATAATTCTCCAGATCGTCCCTCTTGCGAGCAATGCCTTCCATCTTCTCGTTCAGATTGTTCTTGTCCTTCTTCAGGCAAGTCGCTTCCTTATTGGCTTCATCAAGGGCAGTTTTCAGCTTGGCGTTTTCTTCCTCCAGTTTGCCGACTGAAGCTAGCTTTTGTTCGGCGAGTGCAGTTTTCTCGTCAGCTGCTTTCTGTGCGGCCGCAAGATCTTGGTCCTTTTTCGCCAAAGCTTGATTCATTTTCTCTGAAAGAAACAGCGCTCGGTTTAGAAAAAGCAAAATAGAATCTGGTACAGAGAAAATCAGTCGGCAAGCTTTCTCTTACCAGCAGCTTCATCCTCGGCCTTCTGCAGATTTGTCTTGGCCAGTTCCAGATCGAGGTTGAGCTGAATCTGTTTTTTCTCCAATTCAGCAAAACGAACTCCGAGTTCACATGATTTCTGTAATCAAGGGACAGTCAATCGACAGATGGAAAGATTAGTTACTTCAGAACAATAGTTCGATAAATTCAAGTTGTTTTCAGACCATAGTCGACTTCCCGTAGTCAACCACGGTCTCGGGGACTACACCCAGTGGGTGCACTTAGCGTGCCCCCACTGGTCCAGTTTCCACTCGACATGGTCTGTCCAGGCTGAGTTTAAAAAAAACGAGGATCTAAGACCGTAGTCGACTACCCACAGTCGACCACAGTCTCGGGGACTACACCCAGCGGGTGCACTTAGCGTGCCCCCACTGGTTCGGATTCCACTCGACATGGTCTGTCCAGACCAAGTGGAAAATTTAGCTTCCCAGACCACAGTCGGCTACCCGCAGTCAACTATGGTCTCGGGGACTACACCCAGTGGGTGCACTCAGCGTGCCCCCACTAGTTCAAAAATCCAATCGACACAACCTAGTCAACCTAAGATACAAGTTTACTTAGTGGCAAATCAAAACACCCAGTGGGTGTACAGATGTGAAGCGCAGACAGATGAAAATATTCTTTGAAAGAAAGTTTTCAGGTAGCATATCCTAACAGAACATGCTAAAAGAGTCAGTCGGCAATCTGCTAACCTGGACGTTGCTCTGGAGAGCGGAGCTGGCATCATAAGTAGCTTGGCTGGCTTCCCGCACCATCTTCATCTTCTCCATCATAATGCCCGCCTGGCGTATAGCCTCTTTGGCAGCACCCACCTGGTCCTCTGGGACGTGATATGCAGCAAAAAGTGAAGGTGTATCGGCGGGAGTCTGCGCAGCTGACGCTGAAGGCTGAGCACTCGACAGTGGTATGGCGAAGGTGACGGAGGTCCGATTGGCATCGCCGGCTTCCTTGATTACCGGTTCCGCCACCGGCGTCGACTGAGGCGTCCTGCCAGTGGACGTTTTCCTGCTTCTTCTCCCCAAGGGCCTCTGTGGCTCGTCTTCGTCGTCGTCTGGGAGATCGATGATGTTGGGAGGAGCTGTAAAAAGATCAATCGCCAAAAATTCATCCTCGTTGGTTGTACCGCAGTGCAATCGACAAAGCAAAGACAAGATCACAAAGATTATACCTGTGTTGGAGGTGACCGCATCTTCCATGTTCTCATCCTCGTTTTTGTAAGCAGAGGTCCCAGAAGTAGCGGCACTGCTAGTTTCAAGATTCATTCGGTCAAACCAAGGAAAAATAGAAAACGCACAATTTTGGGTAAAACTAAAGACAGGACAATTACGCAGAGGCAACAGGGATGTCGATTTTCATTCTGGGCAGCGCCTTTCGGGTGTTCTGCGGTACGACCTTGGATTGTTTCGGAGCCTTTTCAGTCGGCACCGGAGAAGACGTCCGAGGACGCTTTGACGACTGCCCAGTCTGAACGGTTGCCTTGTCGCGGGCGCTTGCGGGATCATGGGTAAGCTTGGATCGCCTTTCCCTATGGAGAGGTGAGTCGACCTCTTCTTCATCACTCGGGTCGGAGCTCTCCTCATCCCCTTCACCATCAGAATGCCACTCGCCGCTCTCACCTCCGCTCGCCTCCCCCTCCGGATCCTGCTCCTGCTCTCCGTTGGGCATCGAATACATCTCAGTAAGAGCCTAGAAGACAACAAGCAAGACAAAAGTCAGTCGGTTGATTGCAAGCAGTTACATGATAAATCAAGATAACACTCGGCAATTCAGAGTTGGACCTTGTCTGTTTGGTGTGAGTTGTCAAGTGGAGGGACTCTCCTGGCCCCCTGGGGTTATCTTTGTTGCCACTGATACCCTCAACCACTTCTCCACCGTATCCTCGCTGACTTCTTCTGGATGGATCCGAGTGGAATCGTCAATGCCCGAATACATCCACATCGGACGGTCACGGGCTTGAAGCGGCTGAATGCGTCGCCTGAGGAAGACTTCCAACAGATCCATGCCGGTCACGCCATCATGGATGAGCTGGACCACTCGCTCGACCAGCACCTTCACCTCTGCTTTCTCCCCCGGTGTCACTTTCAGGGCGGAGGGCTTCTCTAGTCGAGCCATGGAAAAGGGGGGAAGTCCAGTCGACGGACCGGGAGTCGGCTGGTCTTTGCAGTAAAACCAGGTCGACTACCACCCTCGGACTGACTCGGGTAGGATTATGGCTGGGAAAGAGCTCTTACCTCTCATTTGGATTCCAAGACCCCCACACATCTGGATCACTTTTGTCCTCTCATCACTCGGATTAGCTTTTTTGACCGACTGGGAGCGACACGTGAAAATGTGCTTGAAGAGGCCCAGTGTGGTCGACAACCCAAGAAGTTTTCGCAGATGGACACGAAAGCGGCAAGATACATGGTGGTGTTGGGGGGAAAATGATGAAGTTGTGCTCCAAAGAAGTTCAAGAAAGCTCGGAAAAAAGGATGCGGAGGCAAAGAAAACCCGCGGTCGACGTGGGTGGCGAGGAGGACGCACTCACCCTCCTGCGGTCGGGGCTCAGTCTCGTCCGCCGGGAGCCGCGCGGATCCGTGGGGGATCAATCCCTCCTCGGCCAGATCGTCGATGTCGTCCTGGCGAATCGTCGACCGGATCCATTCTCCCTGGAACCAGCCACGCGGTAGACCAGACCTCGAGGAAGATCCACCCCGGCTGGACTTCTTCCCCTTCGCCTTCGCCGCCGCCTTCTTTGCGCGCTCTAATGCCACCGTCTTCTCCTTCCCCATCACAGCAGACAGAGCTCGAACGGAGCAGCGGCGCCGGGGCAGGAGCGGATGCGGCGGAGAAAACAGAGAAGGAAGAGGAAGAATGGGAGAGCACTGTTCAAAAACCCCGGACCGATGCCTTATATGAGGTTGCTTCTGAGTGACTGACTTGTGGACCCGGGCGATCTTATCAAATCCCGCAACAGTCGCGCGACCGATACGTGGCGAAAAAGGCGGCACAGAAATCGAGGCGACCCTGCCTTATCCAGCCCGATTGCTGCGGCCTCCTCCGCCCCGCGCGCTTCCCAAAAATTCAAATCCCGCGAGATCCGCGGGCAACAGAGCAACCTGTCAGACGGAAGATTTTCTCCATATCAACGCTCGAAGCTTTTCAGTAAAGGTTCACTCGGCAAAACCAAGAATGGATCAAGGCGACTGAAAAAGAAGTTGATGTCACCGTGTTGATTCATCGATCCCAACCAGACACTCCCAAAGTGCAAGAGCTGAATCGGAAGTATTTTCAACCCCTTCTGCACTCAAACCCTGAACCATTCGGGGGCTAATGATGAAGCCATGTACCTAGGGTAGGGTCATAGGCCTGACCTAGACACCCTCCCCAAGGGCATCGCCCTGAAGACAGAAGAATTCGAAGGGTATCATCATCCACTCGACCAGAGACATTCCACTCAGAAGAATCAATGTCACTCGACCGTCACAGAAACCACTCGACATACAGAAAATCTAAAGTCACTCTACGCAGCAACGGTCGGGCGTTTACTCATAGACTTAATTACCATTTATAACGCTTCATTGCGGACATTACCTGTAACGCTTACTCTTTATGAACATTGAACCCTGTGTAACGGGGGGAGCTGGGGTCCTGGCGCACTCTATATAAGCCACCCCATCCTCTGGGACAAGGGTTCGCACCCCCTATAACTCACACGCGTATAATCCAGTTGACCGCCTCCGGGCTCCGAGATGTAGGGCTGTTACTTCCTCCGCGAAGGGCCTGAACTTGTAAAACTCGCGTGTAGAACTTAGCCATAGCTAGGATCTTGCCTCCTCATACCTACCCCCCATTCTACTGTCATTCCTAGATCCACGACACCCCCAAACCAACAGAGGCATCCACGAAAACCTAATTCCACCACTGCAACCTTCTGTACCCGTGAGATCCCATCTTGGGGCCTTTTTCGGTGTCCTGCCGGAGGGGGCATTGATCACGGAGGGCTTCTACATCAACACCGTAGCCTCTCCGATGATGTGTGAGTAGTTTACCTCAGACCTTCGGGTCCATAGTTATTAGCTAGACGGCTTCTTCTCTCTTTTTGGATCTCAATACATAGTTCTCCATGAATCTTGTGGAGATCTATTCGATGTAATCTTCTTTTGCGGTGTGTTTGTTGAGACCCATGAATTGTGGGGTTATGATCAAGTTTATCTATGAACAATATTTGAGTCTGCTCTGAATTCTTTTATGTATGATTGATTATCTTTGCAAGTATCTTCGAATTATCAGTTTGGTTTGGCCTACTAGATTGATCTTTCTTGCAATGGCAGAAGTGCTTAGCTTTGGGTTCAATCTTGCGGTGTCCTTTCCCAGTGACAGCAGGGGCAGGAAGGCACGTATTGTATTGTTGCCATCGAGGATAAAAAGATGGGGTTTATATCATATTGCATGAGTTTATCCCTCTACATCATGTCATCTTACTTAAAGCATTACTCTGTTCTTTTGAACTTAATACTCTAGATGCATGCTGGATAGCGGTCGATGTGTGGAGTAATAGTAGTAGATGCAGAATCGTTTCGGTCTACTTGTCGCGGATGTGATGCCTATATACATGATCATACCTAGATATTCTCATAACTATGCTCAATTCTATCAATTGCTCGATAGTTATTTGTTCACCCACCGTAATACTTATGCTCTTGAGAGAAGCCACTAGTGAAATCTATGGCCCCCGGGTCTATTTTCCATCATGTTAATCTTCCAACACTTAGTTATTTCTATTGTCGTTTATTTTACTTTGCATCTCTATTTACTCTTTATCATAAAAATACCAAAAATATTATCCTATCATATCTATCAGATCTCACTCTCGTAAGTGACCGTGAAGCGATTGACAACCCCTTTATCGCGTTGGTTGCGAGGTTCTTGTTTGTTTGTCTAGGTGCGTGGGACTCGCGTGTGGTCTCCTACTGGATTGATACCTTGGTTCTCAAAAACTGATGGAAATACTTACACTACTTTACTGCATCACCCTTTCCTCTTCAAGGAAAAACAAACACAGTGCTCAAGAGGTAGCAAGAAGGATTTCTGGCGCCGTTGCCGAGGAGTGTATGCACAAGTCAAGACATACCAAGTACCCATCACAAACTCATCTCCCTCGCATTACATTATTTTCCATTTGCTAGTGAAGATGCCGCTACCCATTTAAATAGCTTCGTTGATTTGTGTGATATGCAAAAGAAGAAAGATGTGGACAATGATATTGTTAAATTGAAGCTATTTCCTTTTTCACTTAGAGATCGTGATAAAGCTTGGTTTTCATCTTTGCCTAAAAATAGTATTGTTTCATGGAATAAGTGCAAAGATGTTTTTATCTCTAAGTATTTTCCTCCCGCTAAAATCATCTCTCTTAGAAACGATATTATGAATTTTAAGCAACTTGAGCATGAACATGTTGCACAAGCTTGGGACAGGATGAAATTAATGATACTTAATTGCCCTACACATGGTTTGAATCTTTGGATGATTATACAAAAAAATTATGCCAGATTGAATTTTGCTTCTAGAAATCTTTTAGATTCGGCCGCGGGAGGCACTTTTATGGAAATCACTTTAGGAGAAGCTACCAAACTCCTAGATAATATTATGGTTAATTACTCTCAATGGCACACTGAAAGATCTACTAATAAAAAAGAGCATGCGGTAGAGGAAATTAATGTTTTGGGTGGAAAGATGGATGAACTTATGAAATTTTTTGCTACTAAAAGTGTTTCTTCTGATCCTAATGATATGCCTTTGTCTACTTTGATTGAGAATAATAACGAATCTATGGATGTGAATTTTTTTGGTAGGAATAATTTTGGTAACAACGCGTATAGAGGAAAGTTTAATCCTAGGCCGTATCCTAGTAACTCCTCTAATAATTATGCTAATTCCTACAACAATTCTTATGGAATTTTTAAAAAGATTCCTTCTGAATTTGAGACTAGTGTTAAGGAGTTTATGAATTCACAAAAGAATTTCAATGCTTTGCTTGAAGAAAAATTGCTCAAGGTTGATGAATTGGCAAGGAACGTTGATAGAATTTCTCTTGATGTTGATTCTTTGAAACTTAGATCTATTCCACGTAAGCATGATATCAATGAGTCTCTCAAAGCCATGAGAATTTCCATTGATGAGTGCAAAGAAAGAACCGCTAGGATGCGTGCCAAGAAAGATTGCTTTGTAAAAGCATGTTCTTCTAGTTTTATGAGAATAAAGATGAAGATCTAAAAGTTATTGATGTGTCCCCTATTAAATCTTTGTTTTGCAATATGAATCTTGATAATGATGGGACTAAATATGAACCACCTTTACCTAGAAGGCGTTCCAAAAATTCGGAGTTTTTAGATCTTGATGCTAAAATTTGTAAAAGTGGGATTGAAGAGGTCAAAACTTTAGATATCAATGAACCCACTATGTTGGATTTCAAGGAATTTAATTATGATAATTGCTCTTTGATAGATTGTATTTCCTTGTTGCAATCCGTGCTAAATTCTCCTCATGCTTATAGCCAAAATAAAGCTTTTACTAAACATATCGTTGATGCTTTGATGCAATCTTATGAACAAAAACTTGAGTTAGAAGTTTTTATCCCTAGAAAACTTTATAACGAGTGGGAACCTACTATTAAAATTAAAATTAAAGATCATGAATGCTATGCTTTGTGTGACTTGGGTGCTAGTGTTTCCATGATTCCCAAAACTTTGTGTGATTTGTTAGGTTTCCGCGAATTTGATGATTGCTCTTTAAACTTGCACCTTGCAGATTCCACTATCAAGAAACCTATGGGAAGAATTAATGATGTTCTTATTGTTGCAAATAGGAATTATGTGCCCGTAGATTTTATTGTTCTTGATATAGATTGCAATCCTTC
This sequence comes from Aegilops tauschii subsp. strangulata, assembly GCF_002575655.3. Lineage (NCBI taxonomy): Eukaryota > Viridiplantae > Streptophyta > Magnoliopsida > Poales > Poaceae > Aegilops > Aegilops tauschii. The sequence continues at coordinate 551,150,461 of NC_053041.3, read as the reverse complement.
ATGACCTATTATTCTTGGTAGACCTTTCCTTAGAACGATTGGTGCAATTATTGATATGAAGGAAGGGAATATTAGATCCCAATTTCCATTAAGGAAAGGCATGGAACACTTCCCTAGAAACAAAATTAAATTTCCTTATGAATCTATTATGAGAGCCACTTATGGATTGCCTACCAAAGATGGCAGTACCTAGATCTATCCTTGCTTTTATGCCTAGCTAGGGGCGTTAAACGATAGCGCTTGTTGGGAGGCAACCCAATTTTATTTTAGTTTTTTTTTTGCTTTTTCCTTCTGTTTAGGAATAAATATTTGTTCTAGCCTCTGGTTAGATGTATTTTTATGTTTTAATTAGTGTTTGTGCCAAGTTAAACCTATAGGATCTTCTTAGATGAGAGTTATTTGATCTTGCTGAAAATTCCAGAAACTTTCTGTTCACGAAAACAATTGTTAAAAATCACCAGAACGTGATAAAATATTGATTTCAATTTCTGCTGATCAATAAACAAATTGTCTAGGTCGTCCTATTTTGGTAGCTTTTTTTGAGTTCCAGAAATTTGCGTTAGTTACATATTACTACAGACTATTCTGTTTTTGACAGATTCTGTTTTTCTTGTGCTGTTTGCTTATTTTGATGAATATATGGCTAGTAAAATAGTTTATAAACCATAGAGAAGTCGGAATACAGTAGGTTTAACACCAATTTAAATAAATAATGAGTTCATTACAGTACCTGGAAGTGGTATTTTGTTTTCTTTCGCTAACGGAGCTCACCAGATTTTCTGCTAAGTTTTGTGTTGTGAAGTTTTCAAGTTTTGGGTAAAAGATTTGATGGATTATGGAACAAGGAGTGGCAAGAGCCTAAGCTTGGGGATGCCCATGGCACCCCAAGATAATCTAAGGACACCAAAAATCCAAAGCTTGGGGATGCCCCGGAAGCCATCCCCTCTTTCGTCTACTTCCATCGGTTACTTTACTTGGAGCTATATTTTTATTCACCACATGATATGTGTTTTGCTTGGAGCTTCTTGTATGATTTGAGTCTTTGCTTTTTGTTTACCACAATCATCCTTGCCGCACACACCTTTTGAGAGAGACACACATGATTTGGAATTTATTAGAATACCCTATGTTGCTTCACTTATATCTTTTGAGCTATATAGTTTTTGCTCTAGTGCTTCACTTATATCTTTTAGAGCACGGTGGTGGATTTGTTTTATAGAAACTATTTTTCTCTCATGCTTCACTTATATTATTTTGAGAGTCCTACAAAACAGCATGGTAATTTGCTTAAATTGAGAAATTAGTCCTAAAGTGATAGGCATCCAAGATTAGTAAAAAAAATCTTATGAGTGTGTTGAATACTATGAGAAGTTTGATGCTTGATAATTGTTTTGAGATATGAAGATGGTGATATTAGAGTTATGCTAGTTGAGTAGTTGTGGATTTGAGGAATACTTGTGTTAAAGTTTGTGATTCCCGTAGCATGCACGTATGGTGAACCGTTATGTGATGAAGTCGGAGCATGATTTATTTATTGATTGTCTTCCTTATGAGTGGCGGTCAGGGACGAGCGATGGTCTTTTCCTACCAATCTATTCCCCTAGGTGCATGCGCGTAATACTTTGCTTTGATAACTTGTAGATTTTTGAAATAAGTCTATGTGTTCTTTATGACTAATGTTGAGTCCATGGATTATACACACTTTTCATCTTTCCACCATTGCTAGCCTCTCTAAATACCGCGCACTTTTCACCGGTATCATACACCCACCATATACCTTCCTCAAAACAGCCACCATACCTACCTATTATGGCATTTCCATAGCCATTCCGAGATATATTGCCATGCAACTTACCACCGTTCCGTTTACTATGACACACTCCATCATTGTCATATTGCTTCGCATGATCATGTAGTTCACATCATATTTGTGGCAAAGCCACCGTTCATAATTCTTTCATACATGTCACTCTAGATTTATTGCATATCCCGGTACACCGCCAGAGGCATTCACATAGAGTCATATTTTGTTCTAAGTATTGAGTTGTAATTCTTGAGTTGTAAGTAAACAAAAGTGTGATGATCATCATTATTAGAGCATTGTCCCAAGTGAGGAAAGGATGATGGAGACTATGATTCCCCCACAAGTCGGGATGAGACTCCGGACGAAAAAAAAGAGGAAAAAAAGAGGCAAAAAAATAAAAAAGGCCCAAATAAAAAAATGAGAGAAAAAAAGAGAAGGGACAATGTTACTATCCTTTTACCACACTTGTGTTTCAAAGTAGCACCATGATCTTCATGATAGAGAGTCTACTATGATGTCACTTTCATATACTAGTGGGAATTTTTCATTATAGAACTTGGCTTGTATATTCCAATGATGGGCTTCCTCAAAATGCCCTAGGTCTTCGTGAGCAAGCGAGTTGGATGCACACCCACTTAGTTTCTTTTATGGAGCTTTCATATACTTATAGCTCTAGTGCATCCGTTGCATGGCAATCCCTACTCACTCACATTGATATCTACTGGTGGGCATCTCCATAGCCCGTTGATACGCCTAGTGGATGTGAGACTATCTTCTCCTTTTTTGTCTTCTCTACAACCACCATTCTATTCCACATATAGTGCTATATCCATGGCTCACGCTCATGTATTGCGTGAAGATTAAAAAAGTTTGAGAACACCAAAAGTATGAAACAATTGCTTAGTTAGTATTCTTGAAGTATTATTATTTTTATGTCAATATTAAACTTTTATCTTGAAACTTTCGGATCTGAATATTCATACCACAAATAAGAGAATTACATTGAAAATTATGCTAAGAAGCATTCCACATCAAAAAATTCTGTTTTTATCATTTACCTACTCGAGGACGAGCAGGAATTAAGCTTGGGGATGCTTGATACGTCTCCAATGTATCTATAATTTTTTATTGTTCCATGCTATATTATATTTTGTTTTGGATGTTTAATGGGCTTTATTATACACTTTTATATTATTTTTGGGACTAACCTATTAACCGGAGGCCCTGCCCGAATTGCTGTTTTTTGCCTATTTTAGTGTTTCGCAGAAAAAGAATATCAAACGGAGTCCAAACGGAATGAAACCTTCGGGAACGTGATTTTTGGAACAAACGTGATCCAGAGGACTTGGAGTCCACGTAAAGAAAGCAACGAGGAGAGCACGAGGCAGGGGGGCGCCTACCCCCCCTCCCAGGCGCGCCCTCCACCCTCGTGGGGCCACGTTGATCCACCGACGTACTTCTTTCTCCAATATATACCTACGTACCCCCAAACCAACAGAGGCATCCACTAAAACCTAATTCCACCGCCGCAACCTTCTGTACCCGAGAGATCCCATCTTGGGGCCTTTTTCGGCGTCCTGCCGGAGGGGGCATTGATCACGGAGGGCTTCTACATCAACACCGTAGCCTCTCCGATGATGTGTGAGTAGTTTACCTTAGACCTTCGGGTCCATAGTTATTAGCTAGATGGCTTCTTCTCTCTTTTTGGATCTCAATACAAAGTTCTCCATGATTCTTGTGGAGATATATTCGATGTAATCTTCTTTTGCGGAGTGTTTGTTGAGACCGATGAATTGTGGGTTTATGATCAAGTTTATCTATGAACAATATTTGAATCTCCTCTGAATTCTTTTATGTATGATTGGTTATCTTTGCAAGTCTATTCGAATTATCAGTTTGGTTTGGCCTACTAGATTGATCTTTCTTGCAATGGGAGAAGTGCTTAGCTTTGGGTTCAATCTTGCGGTGTCCTTTCCCAGTGACAGCAGAGGAAGCAAGGCACGTATTGTATTGTTGCCATCGAGGAAAAAAGGATGGGGTTTATATCATATTTCATGAGTTTATCCCTCTACATCATGTAATCTTACTTAAAGCATTACTCTGTTCTTTTGAACTTAATACTCTAGATGCATGCTGGATAGCGGTCGATGTGTGGAGTAATAGTAGTAGATGCAGAATCGTTTCGGTCTACTTGTCGCGTATGTGATGCCTATATACATGATCATACCTAGATATTCTCATAATTATGCTCAATTCTATCAATTGCTCGACAGTAATTTGTTCACCCACCGTAATACTTATGCTCTTGAGAGAAGCCACTAGTGAAACCTATGGCCCCCGGGTCTATTTTCCATCATGTTTATCTTCCAACACTTAGTTATTTCTAATGTTGTTTATTTTACTTTGAATCTCTATTTACTCTTTATCATAAAAATACCAAAAATATTATCCTATCATATCTATCAGATCTCACTCTCGTAAGTGACTGTGAAGGGATTGACAACCCCTTTATCGCGTTGGTTGCGAGGTTCTTGTTTGTTTGTGTAGGTGCGTGGGACTCGCGCGTGGTTTCCTATTGGATTGATACCTTGGTTCTCAAGTTGTAGCAAGCATCTTCTTCTTCTTTTTAACAATAAAGTCATGTGCTACCATACTCTTACAATCCAGAAAAACAGGGGCAGCAACATTTCCTCTTTCTCATAATGCCTAATAGGTATCTCAAAGTATGCAGCAAGGCGCGAAGCAAAGATGCCTCTGAAGATGGGGCCCTTTGTACGGTTCAAACTTAATCGTTTAGCAGTAATAGCGCCTAAGCTGAAAGTTGTATCACAAAACAAAGCATGGCGCAAATTAAATGAGATCTGGGGCACTAAGATTTCCACTGTTCTCGCGACGAATTAAGCATCTACTAGCAAATATTGCAAAGTAACATAGAACAGGAAAGTGTATACTAGTAATTCTCGCATCGGAAACTTTTCTCATTTCACCTACAGCAATTCTATTAATAAATCCGTCCACATCACTACAGTGTGGTTCCTCGATGCTGCCTACAAAGGGTATCTTGCAGACCCGACAAAAATCATGGAGTTATATCTCCTTAACCTCATCATATAAGTGAAACTCCACTGAAGGTGGGGATTTCTTAGCATGGAAAGAAAAATTTTGCACAAAAATATTAGTGAGTAGGATATACTATTCGTGCTGGTCGTGGAGGAAGTCGGTGAGGCCTGCATTCTCAGCCAACTGATAAAAATCATCATAAATTCTGGCGGCTCTCAAGAACGCATCACAAGGCCATTCGCACGGCCGAACCTCCGCAGTGCGAGGAAGATTGTATTTGGGCTTTTTCTTCTCCTCATTCTGCTTATCCTTCGAGCTTCGGCTCGAAGAGCCCCTCAACAATCTTTTTATCATTTTCTTTCTCTGAAAAATTTCTGACATTTTTAGTGACTCAAAATAAAAGTGAACCAAACTCAACAAGATTGATAGCAACAACTCCCACAAGTGCCTAGAGGCTATATCATGCATTAAAACTACTTTGGACCATATAAATTTGACATGCAAGCTCAAGAAAAGGGTCACCTTAGCAGCAAAATTTTGCAATAAATAAAGAACTAGAACAAAAACTAATTGGACCATTGGAGGAGTCACATACCGAAGAACAATCCCCCAAAACAGTTTTGTGAATGGAGCTTTGAGCAAGGAGATCGAAAATGGCAACAAGATGAGCTAGAACACGGGTTTGAGCTATGGGAGGATTTTTTCTGAAGGAAGACAAAGTGAGTGGGTGCAGGAATAAGTGGAGGGGGTCCACGTGGGGCCCACGAGGCAGGGGGGCGCGCCCCAGGGGGGTGGGCGCGCCCTGTGCCCTCGTGGCCAAATGGTGAGCCCCCGTGGTGTGTTCTCAGTGCCAGAAATTCTTAAATACTCTACAAAAAATCATATTTCATTTTCAGGATATTTGGAGAACTTTTATTTTTGGGGTATTTTTATTGCAAGGATAATTCATAAAATAGACAGAAAATACTATTTTTGCTTTATTTAATCTAAATAACAGAAAGTAAAAGGAGGGTACAAAGAGTTGTGCTTTCTAACTTCATCCGTCTCATGCTCGTCAAAAGTAATCCACTAACAAGGTTGATCAAGTCTTGTTAACAAACTCTTTTCGAATCGCATGAAACCGGAGAATTTTTGAATAACACTAGGTTACCTCAACGGCGATATGCACGTCCCCAACAATAAGAATATCATATTTCTTCTTGACAGTAGGAAGAGGAAATTCAAAACCTCCAATAATAATCGTTGAAGTTTTTCCAATAGAATTTATACTGTGGACTTGAGGTTGTTTCCTCGGAAAGTGTACCGTATGCTCATTACAATTAACATGAAAAGTGACATTGCCTTTGTTGCAGTCAATAACAGCCCCTGCAGTATTCAAAAAGGGTCTACCAAGGATAATCGACATACTATCGTCCTCGGGAATATCAAGAATAACAAAGTCCTTTAAAATAGTAACGTTTGCAACCACAACAGGCACATCCTCACAAATGCCGACAGGTATAGTACTTGATTTATCGGCCATTTGCAAAGATATTCCAATAGGTGTCAACTTATTCAAATCAAGTCTACGATATAAAGAGAGAGGCATAACACTAACACCGACTCCAAGATCACATAAAGCAGTTTGAACATAGTTTCTTTTAATGGAGCATGGTATAGTTGGTACTCCTGGATCTTGTAGTTTCCTAGGTATTCCACCTTTAAAAGTATAATTGGCCAGCATGGTGGAAATTTCAGCTTCCGGTATCTTTCTTTTATTTGTAACAATATCTTTCACATAAGGATTCATTTTAAGCATATCAGTCAAACGCATACGCAAAAAGATAGGTCCAATCATTTCAGCAAAGTGCTCAAAATCCTCATCATCCTTTTTCTTGGATGGTTTAGGAGGAAAAGGCATGGGTTTCTGAACCCATTGTTCTCTTTCTTTACCGTGCTTCCTAGCAACGAAGTCTCTCTTATCATAACGTTGATTCTTTGACTGTGGGTTATCAAGATCAACAGCAGGTTCAATCTCTACATCATTGTTATCGCAAGGTTGAGCATCAACATGAACATCATCATTAACATTATCACTAGGTTCATGTTCATCACCAGATTGTGTTTCAGCATCAGAAATAGAAATATCATTGGGATTCTCAGGTGTGTTAATAGCAGATTCACTAGAAGTATGCAAAGTCCTACCATTTTTCTTTTTCTTCTTCTTAGAAGGACTAGGTGTATCAACATTAGTTCTCTAAAAATCTTGCTCAACTCTCTTAGGGTGGCCTTCAGGATACAATGGTTCCTGAGTCATTTTCCCCCCTCTAGTCATAACTCTAACAACATTATCATTTTTCTTATCATTTAATTCCTTGAGAAAATCATCTTGAGCCTTAAGCACTTGTTCTACTTGAGTGGTGACCATAGAAGCATGTTTGCTAATAATTTTAAGTTCACCTTTAACTCTAGACATATAATCACTCAAGTGTTCAATCATATAAGCACTACGTTTAAATTGCCTACCAACATAAGCATTGAAATTTTCTTGTTTAACAATAAAATTATCAAACTCATCTAAGCATTGGCTAGCAGACTTATTACAAGGAATATCACCCTCATCAAATCTATAGAGGGAATTTACCTTTACTACCTGTGTCGGGTTGTCAAGACCATGTATTTCTTCAATTGGTGGTAAATTCTTAACATCTTCATCTTTAATACCCTTTTCTTTCATATATTGCTTTGCCTCTTGCATATCTTCAGGACTGAGAAATAGAATACCCCTTTTCTTCGGAGTTGGCTTCAGAGTTGGTTTTGGAAGTGTCCAATCATTCTCATTACTCAATATATTATTCAATAGCAATTCAGCTTGCTCAACAGTTCTTTCCCCTGAAAACACAACCAGCACAACTATCCAGGTGGTCTCTGGAAGCATCGGTTAGTCCATTATAAAAGATATCAAGTATTTCATTTTTCTTGAGAGGATGATTAGGCAAAGCATTAAGTAATCGGAGAAGCCTCCCCCAAGCTTGTGGGAGACTCTCTTCTTCAATTTGCACAAAATTATATATTTCCCTTAAAGCAGCTTGTTACTTATGAGCGGGGAAATATTTAGCATAGAAGTAATAAATCATATCCTAGGGACTACGCACACAACCAGGAGTAAGAGAATTAAACCATGTTTTAGCATCACCCTTTAACGAGGAAGGAAATAACTTAAGGATATAGTAGTAACAAATTTTTTCCTCATGAGTGAATAGGGTGGCTATATCATTTAATTTAGTGAGATGTGCCACAACAGTTTCAGATTCACAGCCATAAAAAGGATATGATTCAACCAAAGTAATTAACTCAGGATCGACAGAGAAATCATAATCCTTATCAGAGATACAGATAGGTCAAGTAGCAAAAGCAGGGTCATATTTCATTCTAGCATTCAGATATTTTTCTTTCAGCTTAGCTAACAGTTTCTTAAGATCATATCTATCTTTGCAAGCAAAAAAGTCTCTAGCAGTTTCTTCATCCATGACATAACCCTCAGGCACATGAGGCAATTCATATCTAGGGGGAGAATCTTCATCATCACTTTCATCAATATTATCAGTTTCAATAATTTCATTCTCTCTAACCCTAGCAAGTTGCTCATCAAGAAATTCACCTAATGGCACAGTATTATCAAGCATAGAAGTATTTTCATCATAAGTATCATGCAAGGCAGAAGTGGCATCATCAATAACATGCGACATAGCAAAATCAATACCAGGAGTAGGTGTCGCAAGTTTACTCATAACAGAAGGTGGATCAAGTGCAGAGCTAGATGGCAGATTTTTACCTCCCCTCGTAGTTGAGGGATAAATCTTGGTTTTTTCATCTTTCATGTTCCTTATAGTGATCAACAGATATAAATCCCAAGTGACTCAAAGAATAGAGCTATGCTCCCCGGCAACGGCGCCAGAAAATAGTCTTGATAACCCACAAGTATAGGGGATGGCAAAAGTTTTTGAGGGTAGAGTATTCAACCCAAATTTATTGATTCGGCACAAGGGGAGCCAAATAATATTCTCAAGTATTAGCAGCTGAGTTGTCAATTCAACCACACCTGAAAGACTTAATAACTGCAGCAAAGTATTTAGTAGCAAAGTAGTATGGAAATAGCGGTAACGGTGGTAGAAGTAACAGTAGCAGTTTTGTAGTAATCGTAACAGTGGCAGCGGAAAAGTAACTATACAAAGATCAATATGTGAAAAGCTCATAGGTAATGGATCAATGATGGATAATTATGTCGGATGTGATTCCTCATGCAACAGTTATAACATAGGGTGACACAGAACTAGCTCCAGTTCATCAATGTAATGTAGGCATGTATTCCGAATATAGTCTGTTGGAAATATGCCCTAGAGGCAATAATAAAATGGTTATTATTGTATTTCCTTGTTCATGATAATTGTGTGTTGTTCATGCTATAATTGTATTAACTGGAAACCGTAATACATGTGTGAATACATAGACCACAACATGTCCCTAGTAAGCCTCTAGTTGACTAGCTCGTTGATCAATAGATGGTTATGGTTTCCTGACCATGGACATTGGATGTCATTGATAACGGGATCACATCATTAGGAGAATGATGTGATGGACAAGACCCAATCCTAAGCATAGCACAAGATCATGTAGTTCGTTTGTGAGAGATTTTCTAATGTCAAGTATCATTTCCTTAAACCATGAGATTGTGCAACTCCCGGATACCGTAGGAATGCTTTGGGTGTAACAAACGTCACAACGTAACTGGGTGGCTATAAAGGTGCACTACAGGTATCTCCGAAAGTGTCTGTTGGGTTGGCACGAATCGAGACTGGGATTTGTCACTCCGTATGACGGAGAGGTATATCTGGGCCCACTCGGTAATGCATCATCATAATGAGCTCAATGTGACTAAGGAGTTAGCCACAGGATCATGCGTTACGGTACGAGTAAAGTGACTTGCCGGTAACGAGATTGAACAAGGTATTGGGATACCGACGATCGAATCTCGGGCAAGTAACGTACCGATTGACAAAGGTAATTGTATACGGGATTGATTGAATCCTCGACATAGTGGTTCATCCAATGAGATCATCGTGGAACATGTGGGAGCCAACATGGGTATCCAGATCCCGCTGTTGGTTATTGACCGGAGAGTCGTCTCGGTCATGTCTGCATGTCTCCCGAACCCGTAGGGTCTACACACTTATGGTTCGGTGACGCTAGGGTTGTAGAGATATTAGTATGCGGAAATCCAAAAGTCGTTCGGAGTCCCGGATGAGATCCCGGACGTCACGAGGAGTTCCGGAATGGTCTGGAGGTAAAGATTTATATATGGGAAGTCTTATTTTGGCCACCGGAAAATGTTCGGGATTTTTCGGTATTGTACCGGGAAGGTTCTAGAAGGTTCCGAAGTGGGGCCCACCTGCATGGGGGGACCCACATGAACGTGGGTAGTGGGGGCAAGGCCTCACACCCCTGGTCAAGGCACACCAAGATCCCACCTTAGAAGGAATAAGATCATATCCCGAAGGGATAAGATCAAGATCCCTAAAAAAGGGGGATAACAATCGGTGGGGAAGGGAAATGATGGGATTTCTTTCCCCCACCTTTGCCAACGCCCCAATGGACTTGGAGGGCAAGAAACCAGCCCCCTCCACCCCTATATATAGTAGGGATGCGCATGGGAGCAGCACCCCAAGCCTTGGCGCCTCCCTCCCTCCCGTGACACCTCTTCCTCCCCGCTTGCGCTTGGCGAAGCCCTGCCGGGATCCCGCTACTTCCACCACCACGCTGTCGTGCTGCTGGATCTCCATCAACTTCTCCTCCCCCCTTGCTGGATCAAGAAGGAGGAGAAGTCCCCGCTCCGTACGTGTGTTGAACGCGGAGGTGCCGTCCGTTCGGCGCTAGGATCATCGGTGATTTGGATCACGACGAGTACGACTCCATCAACCCCGTTCTCTTGAACGCTTCCGCCCGCGATCTACAAGGGTATGTAGATGCACTCCTCCCCTCTCGTTGCTAGCATCTCCTAGATTGACCTTGGTGACACGTAGGAAAATTTTGAATTTCTGCTACGTTCCCCAACAGTGGCATCATGAGCCAGGTTTATGCGTAGATTCTATGCACGAGTAGAACACAAAGTAGTTGTGGGCGATGATTTGTTCAATTTGCTTGCCGTTACTAGTCTTATCTTGATTCGGCGGCATTGTGGGATGAAGCGGCCCGGACCGACCTTACACGTACTCTTACGTGAGACAGGTTCCACCAACTGACATGCACTTGATGCATAAGGTGGCTAGCGGGTGTCTGTCTCTCCCACTTTAGTTGGATCAGATTCGATGAAAAGGGTCCTTATGAAGGGTAAATAGCAATTGGCATATCACCGTTGTGGCTTTTGCGTAGGTAAGAAACGTTCTTGCTAGAAACCCATAGCAGCCACATAAAACATGCAACAACAATTAGAAGACGTCTAACTTGTTTTTGCAGGGTAGGCTATGTGATGTGATATGGCCAAAAGGATGTGATGAATTATATATGTGATGTATGAGATTGATCATGTTCTTGTAATGGGAATCACGACTTGCATGTCGATGAGTATGACAACCGGCAGGAGCCATAGGACTTGTCTTAATTTATTGTATGACCTGCGTGTCAATGAAAACGCCATGTAATTACTTTACTTTATTGCTAACCGTTAGCCATAGTAGTAGAAGTAATAGTTGGCGAGACAACTTCATGAAGACACGATGATGGAGATCATGGTGTCATGCCGGTGACGAAGGTGATCATGCCGCGCCTCGAAGATGGAGATCAAAGGCGCAAGATGATATTGGCCATATCATGTCACTTTATGATTTGCATGTGATGTTTGTCATGTTTACATCTTATTTGCTTAGAATGACGGTAGCATAAATAAGATGATCCCTCACTAAAATTTCAAGAGATGTGTTCCCCCTAACTGTGCACCGTTGCGAAGGTTCGTTGTTTCGAAGCACCACGTGATGATCGGGTGTGATAGATTCTAACGTTCGCATACAACGGGTGTTGACGAGCCTAGCATGTACAGACATGGCCTCGGAACACAAGCAAAACACTTAGGTTGACTTGAAGAGCCTAGCATGTACAGACATGGCCTCGGAACACAAGAGACCGAAAGGTCGAACATGAGTCGTATAGTAGATACGATCAACATGGAGATGTTCACCGATGATGACTAGTCCATCTCACGTGATGATCGGACATGGCCTAGTCGATTCGGATCATGTATCACTTAGATGACTAGAGGGATGTCTATCTAAGTGGGAGTTCATTAAATAATCAGATGAACTTAATTATCATGAACATAGTCAAAAGGTCGTTGCAAATAATGTCGTAGCTTACGCTTTAGTTCTACTAAGATATGTTCCTAGAGAAAATTTAGTTGAAAGTTGATAGTAGCAATTATGCAGACTGGGTCCGTAAACTGAGGATTGTCCTCATTGCTGCACAGAAGGCTTATGTCCTTAATGCACCGCTTGGTGTGCTGAACCTCGAGCGTCGTCTGTATATGTTACGAAACATCTGACATACACGTGTTGATGACTACGTGATAGTTCAGTGTGTGATGCTAACGGTTTAAAATTGTGGCACCAAAGACGGTTTTGAAATGTCGCAGAACATATGAGATGTTCCAAAGACTGAAATTGGGATTTCAGACTAATGCCCACGTCAAGAGGTATGAGACCTCTGACAATTTTCTTAAGCCTGCAAACTAAGGGAGAAAAGCTCAATCGTTGAGCATGTGCTTAGATTGTCTGAGTAGTACAAACACTTGAATCAAGTGGGAGTTAATCTTCCAGATGAGATAGTGATGGTTCTCCATAGTCACTGCCACCAAGCTATTAGAGCTTCGTGATGAACTATAACATATCAAGGATAGACATGATGATCCTTGAGCAACTCGCGATGTTTGACACCGCGAAAGTAGAAATCAAGAAGGAGCATCAATTGTTGATGGTTAGTAAAACCACTAGTTTCTAGAAGGGCAAGGGCAAGAAGGGATACTTCATGAAACGGCAAATCAGTTGCTGCTCTAGTGAAGAAACCCAAGGTTGAACCCAAGCCCGAGACTAAGTGCTTCTGAAATGAGGGGAACGGTCACTGAAGCAGAACTACCCTAGATACTTCGTAGATGAGAAGGCTGGCAAGGTCGACAGAAGTATATTGGATACATTATATTAATGTGTACTTTACTAGTACTCCTAGTAGCACCAGGGTATTAGATACCTGTTCGGTTGCTAAGTGTTAGTAACTCGAAATAAAAGCTGCGGAATAAACGGAGACTAGCTAAAGGTGAGATGACGATATGTGTTTCCATGGTTGATGTGATCAAGCATCGCATGCTCCCTCTACCATCGAGATTGGGTTTAAACCTGAATAATTGTTATTTGGTGTTTGCGTTAAGCATAGACATGATTGGATTATGTTTATCGCAATACGGTTATTCATTAAAGGAGAATAATGGTTACTCTGTCTATTTGAATAATACCTTCAATGGTCTTGCACCTAAAATGAATGGTTTGTTGAATCTCGATCGTAGTGATACACATGTTCATGCCAAAAAATATAATATAGTAATGATAGTACCACATACTTGTGGCACTGCCACTTGAGTCATATTGGTATAAAACACATGAAGAAGCTCCATATTGATGGATCTTTGGACTCACTCGTTTTTGAAAAGATTGAGACATGCGAACCATGTCTATTAGTATATATGCATGAAGAAAGTCCATACAGATGGATCATTTGGACTCACTTTATTTTGAATCACTTGAGACATGCAAATCATACCACACGGGCAAGATGACTGAAACGCCTCATTTTCAGTAAGATGGAACAAGAGAGCAACTTGTTGGAAGTAATACATTTGATGTGTGCAGTCCAATGAGTGCTGAGGCACGCAGTGGATATCGTTATGTTCTTACTTCACAGATGATTTGAGTAGATGCTGAGAATATTTACTTGATGAAACACAAGTCTGAATTATTGAAAGGTTCAAGTAATTGCAGAGTGAAGTTGAAGATCGTCATGACAAGAGGATAAAATGTCTGTGATATGATCATAGAGATGAATATCTGAGTTACGAGTTTGGCACACAATTAAGAAATTGTGGAAATTGTTTCACGACTAATACCGCCTGGAACACCATACTGTGATGGTGTGCCCGAACATCATAACTGCACCCTATTGGATATGGTGCATACCATGATGTCTCTTATCGAATTACAACTATCGTTTATGGGTTAGGCATTAGAGACAACCGCATTCACTTTAAATAGGGCACCACGCAATTCCGTTGAGACGACACCGTATGAACTATGGTTTATAGAAACCTAAGCTGTCGTCTCTTAAAATTTTGGGGCAGCGACGCTTATGTGAAAAAGTTTCAGGCTGATAAGCTCGAACCCAAAGCGGATAAATGCATCTTCATAGAATACCCAAAATAGTTGGGTATACCTCCTATTTCAGATCTGGAAGCAAAAGTGATTGTTTCTAGAAACGGGTCCTTTCTCGAGGAAAAGTTTCTCTCGAAAGAATTGAGTGGGAGGATGGTGGAGACTTGATGAGGTCATTGAACCGTCACTTCAACTAATGTGTAGCAGGGCACAGGAAGTTGTTCCTGTGGCACCTACACCAATTGAAGTGGAAGCTTATGATAGTGATCATGAAACTTCAGATCAAGTCACTACCAAACCTCATAGGACGACAAGGATGCGTACTACTTCAGAGTGGTACGTAATCCTGTCTTGGAAGTCATGTTGCTAGACAACAATGAACCTACGAGCTATGGAGAAGTGATGGTGGGCCCGGATTCCGACGAATGGCTTGAGACCATAAAATCCGAGAGGATCCATGTATGAAAACAAAGTATAGACTTTGAAAGAACTACTTGATGGTCGTAAGGCTGTTGGGTACAGATGGATTTTAAAGGGAAGACATACAATGATGGTAAGTGTCACCATTAAGAAAGCTCGACTTGTCGTTAAGATGTTTTCCGGCAAGTTCAAGGAGTTGACTGCGATGAGACTTTCTCACTCGTAGCGATGCTAAGAGTCTGTTAGAATTATATTAGCAGTTACTGCATTATTTATGAAATCTTGCAGATAGGATGTCAAAACATTGTTTCGTCGACGATTTTCTTGAGGAAAGGTTGTATGTGATACAACCAGAAGGTTTTGTCAATCCTGAAAGATGCTAACAAGTATGCAAAGCTCCAGCAATCCTTCTAAGGATTGGAGTAAGCATCTCAGAGTTGGAATGAACGCTTTGATGAGATGATCAAAGATTTTGGGTTTATACAAGGTTCACGAGAAACTTGTATTTCCAAAGAAGTGAGTGGGAGCACTATAGAATTTTTGATGAGTATATGTTGTTAACATATTGTTGATCAGAAATGATGTAGAATTTCTGGAAAGCATCCAGGGTTATTTCAAAAGTGTTTTTTAATGGAAAACCTGGATTAAGCTACTTGAACATTGAGCATCAAGATCTATAAGGATAGATCAAAAACGCTTAATAGTACTTCCAAATGAATACATACCGTGACAAGATTTTGAAGGAGTTCAAAATAGATCAGCAAAGAAGGAGTTATTGGCTGTGTTACAAGGTGTGAGTATTGAGTAAGACTCAAGACTTGACCACGGCAGAAGAGACAGAAAGGACGAAGGTCGTCCCCTATGCTTTAGACGTAGGCTCTACAGTATGCTATGCTGTGTACCGCACCTGAAGTGTGCCTTGCCATGAGTTAGTGAAGGGGTACAATAGTGATCCGAGAATGGATCACATGACAGCGGTCGAACTTATCCTTAGTATCTAGTGGACTAAGGAATTTTCTCGATTATGGAGGTGGTAAAACAGTTCGTCGTAAAGGGTTACGTCGATGCAAACTTTGACACTAATCCGGATGACTCTGAGTAGTAAACCAGATTCGTATAGTAGAGCAGTTATTTGGATTAGCTCCAAGTAGCGCGTGGTAGCTACATCTACAAGATGACATAGAGATTTGTAAAGCACACACGGATGTGAATGTTGCAGACCCGTTGACTAAAACCTCTCTCGTAAGCATAACATGATCAAACCCTAGAACTCATTGAGTGTTAATCACATGGTGATGTGGACTAGATTATTGACTCTAGTGAACTTTGAGTGTTAATCACATGGTGATGTGAACTAGATTATTGACTCTAGTGCAAGTGGGAGACTGTTGGAAATATGCCCTAGAGGCAATAATAAAATGGTTATTATTGTATTTCCTTGTTCATGATAATTGTGTGTTGTTCATGCTATAATTGTATTAACTAGAAACCGTAATACATGTGTGAATACATAGTCCACAACATGTCCCTAGTAAGCCTCTAGTTGACTAGCTCGTTGATCAATAGATGGTTATGGTTTCCTGACCATGGACATTGGATGTCATTGATAACGGGATCACATCCTTAGGAGAATGATGTGATGGACAAGACCCAATCCTAAGCATACCACAAGATCGTGTAGTTCGTTTGCTAGAGCTTTTCTAATGTCAAGTATCATTTCCTTAGACCATGAGATTGTGCAACTCCCGGATACCGTAGGAATGCTTTGGGTGTACCAAACGTCACAACGTAACTGGGTGGCTATAAAGGTGCACTACAGGTATCTCCGAAAGTGTCTGTTGGGTTGGCACGAATCGAGACTGGGATTTGTCACTCCGTATGACGGAGAGGTATCTCTGGGCCCACTCGGTAATGCATCATCATAATGAGCTCAATGTGACTAAGGAGTTAGCCACGGGATCATGCGTTACGGTACGAGTAAAGTGACTTGCCGGTAACGAGATTGAACAAGGTATTGGGATGCCAACGATCGAATCTCGGGCAAGTAACGTACCAATTGACAAAGGGAATTGTATACGGGATTGATTGAATCCTTGACATCGTGGTTCATCCGATGAGATCATCGTGGAACATGTGGGAGCCAACATGGGTATCCAGATCCCGTTGTTGGTTATTGACCGGAGAGTCGTCTCGGTCATGTCTGCATGTCTCCCGAACCCGTAGGGTCTACACACTTAAGGTTCGGTGACGCTAGGGTTGTAGAGATATTAGTATGCGGAAATCTGAAAGTCGTTCGGAGTCCCGGATGAGATCCTGGACGTCACGAGGAGTTCCGGAATGGTCCGGAGGTAAAGGTTTATATATGGGAAGTCCTATTTTGTCCACCGGAAAATGTTCGGGATTTTTCGGTATTGTACCGGGAAGGTTCTAGAAGGTTCCGAAGTGGGGCCCACCTGCATGGGGGGACCCACATGAACGTGGGTAGTGGGGGCAAGGCCTCACACCCCTGGTCAAGGCGCACCAAGATCCCACCTTAGAAGGAATAAGATCATATCCCGAAGGGATAAGATCAAGATCCCTAAAAAAGGGGGATAACAATCGGTGGGGAAGGGAAATGATGGGATTTCTTTCCCCCACCTTTGCCAACACCCCAATGGACTTGGAGGGCAAGAAACCAGCCCCCTCCACCCCTATATATAGTGGGGAGGCGCATGGGAGCAGCACCCCAAGCCCTGGCGCCTCCCTCCCTCCCGTGACACCTCTTCCTCCCCGCTTGCGCTTGGCGAAGCCCTGCCGCGATCCCGCTACTTCCACCACCACGCCGTCGTGCTGCTAGATCTCCATCAACATCTCCTCCCCCCTTGCTGGATCAAGAAGGAGGAGACGTCCCCGTTCCGTACGTGTGTTGAACGTGGAGGTGCCGTCCGTTCGGCGCTAGGATCATCGGTGATTTGGATCACGACGAGTACGACTCCATCAACCCCGTTCTCTTGAACGCTTCCGCTCGTGATCTACAAGGGTATGTAGATGCACTCCTCCCCTCTCGTTGCTAGCATCTCCTAGATTGATCTTGGTGACACGTAGGAAAATTTTGAATTTCTGCTACGTTCCCCAACATAGTCATACGTGCTTATGGAAAAGAACTTGCATGACATCTTTTGTCCTACCCTCCCGCGGCAGCGGGGTCCTATTGGAAACGAAGGGATATTAAGGCCTCCTTTTAATAGAGTACCGGACCAAAGCATCAACACTTAGTGAATACATGAACCCCTCAAACTACGGTCATCACCGGGAGTGGTCCCGATTATTGTCACTTCGGGGTTGCCGGATCATAACACATAGTAGGTGACAATTGACTTGCAAGATATGATCAAGAACTAACATATATTCATGAAAACATAATAGGTTCAGATCTGAAATCATGGCACTCGGGCCCTAGTGATAAGCATTAAGCATAGCAAAGTCATAGCAATATCAATCTCAGAACATAATGGATACTAGGGATGAAACCCTAATAAAACTAACCCGATTACATGGTAAATCTCATCCAATCCATCACCGTCCAGCAAGCCTATGATGGAATTACTCACGGACGGCGGTGAGCATCATGAAAATGGTGATGGAGGATGATTGATGATGACGACGGCGACGGATTGCCCTCTCCGGAGCCACGGACTCCAGATCAGCCCTCCCGAGAGAGATTAGGGCTTGGCGGCGGCTCCGTATCGTAAAACGCGATGAATCCTTCTCTCTGATTTTTTTTCTCCCCGAACGTGAATATATGGAGTTGGAGTTGAGGTCGATGGAGTCTCAGGGGGCCCACAAGGTAGGGGGTGCGCCCAAGGTGGGTGGGCGCGCCCTGCACCCTCGTGGATAGGGTGTGGGCCCCCTGATGCTGATTCTTTCGCCAGTATTTTTTATTATTTCCAAAATGTGCCTCCGTGGATTTTCAGGTCATTCCGAGAACTTTTATTTCTGCACAAAAATAACACCATGGCAATTCTACGGAAAATAACGTCAGTCCGGGTTAGTTCCATTAAAATCATGCAAGTTAGAGTCCAAAACAAGGGATAAGTGTTTGGAAAAGTAGATACGTTGGAGACGTATCAACTCCCCCAAGCTTAAACCTTTGCTTGTCCTCAAGCAACTCAGTTGACAAACTGAAAGTGATAAATAAAAACTATTACAAACTCTGCTTGATCTTTTTGTTGCAAATATGTAAAGCCAACATTCAAGTTTTCAGCAAAGATTATGAACTAACCATATTCACAATAACATTTAGGTCTCATGTTTACTCATATCAATGGCATAATCAACTAGCGAGCAATAATAATAAATCTCGGATGAAAACTCTTTCTCAAAACAATCATAATATGATATAACAAGATGGTATCTCGCTATCCCTTTTTGAGACCGCAAAACATAAATGTAGAGTACCTCTGAAGATCAAGGACTGACTAGACATTGTAATTCATGGTAAAAGAGATCTAGTCATACTCATACTTAATGTAAATTAATAGTAATGCATGCAAATGACAGAGGTGCTCTCCAACTGGTGCTTTTTAATAAGAGGATGATGACTCAACATAAAAGTAAATAGATAGGCCCTTCGCAGAGGGAAGCAGGGATTTGTAGAGGTGCCAGAGCTCGAGTTTTGAAACAGAGATAAATAATATTTTCAGTGGCATACTTTCATTGTCAACATAACAACCAAGAGATCTCGATATCTTCCATGCTACACACATTATAGGCGGTTCCCAAACAGAATGGTAAAGTTTATACTCCCTCACCACCAACAAGCATCAATCCATGGCTTGCCCGAAACAACGGGTGCCTCCAACTAACAACAGTCATGGGGGAGTTTTGTTTGCAATTATTTTGATTTGAGCATGGGACTGGGCATCCCGGTTACCGGCCATTTTCTCGTGAGTGATGAGCGGAGTCCACTCATCATGAGAATAACCCACCTAGCATGGAAGATATAGACAGCCCTAGTTGATACATGAGCTATTCGAGCATACAAAATAGAATTTCATTTGAAGGTTTAGAGTTTGGCACATACAAATTTACTTGGAACGACAGGTAGATACCGCATATAGGAAGGTATGGTGGACTCATATGGAATAACTTTGGGGTTTATGGAAGTGGATGCACAAGCAGTATTCCCGCTTAGTACAAGTGAAGGCTAGAAAGAGACTGGGAAGCGACCAACTAGAGAGCGACAACAGTCATGAACATGCATTAAAATTAATCAACACTGAGTGCAAGCATGAGTAGGATATAAATCACCATGAACATAAATATCATGGAGGCTATGTTGATTTTGTTTCAACTACATGCGTGAACATGTGCCAAGTCAAGCCACTCGAAACGTTCAAAGGAGGATACCACCCATCATACCACATCACAACTATTTTAATAGCATGTTGGCAAGCAAGGTAAACCATTATAAACTCCTAGCAAATTAAGCATGGCAGCTGCAACTATAATCTCTAATTGTCATTGCAAACATGTTTCATTCATAATAGGCTGAATCAAGAACGATGAACCAATCATATTTACAAAAACAAGATAGGTCGAGTTCATACCAGCTTCTCTGATCTCAATCAGTCCATCATATATCGTCATTATTGCCTTTCACTTGCACGACCGAACAGTGTGGATAATAATAATAGTGCATGTGCATTGGACTAAGCTGGAATCTGCAAGCATTTAATACAAGGGAGAAGACAAGATAATATGGGCTCTTGGTTAAATCAACAATAATGCATATGAGAGCCACTCAACATTTTCACCATGGTCTTCTCCTCTCGACCCGGAAAAAAAAGAAAAGAAATAAAACTATTTACACGGGAAAGCTCCCAACAAGCAAAAGAAGAACGAGAAATCTTTTTGGGTTTTCTTTTAATTACTACTACTACATGCATGGAAAGTAAACTAGCTAAAAGCTACAACTAATTCTTTTGGTTTTTCTTAAGGTTTTTCAGACATAAGGCTTAGAAAAGAAAATAAACTAGCATGGATAGTACAATGAAAAAGTATGAGCACCGACAACTGGAATGAGTGTGTGAACATGAATGTAATGTCGGTGAGAAATACGTACTCCCCCAAGCTTAAGCTTTTGGCCTAAGTTGGTCTATAGCCACAGATCAAAGCTACCCTCTTCGGTGTACTGAGGAGGGTCCTCAGGGTGCCACTGGTTGGCTATCTCCTCCGGATCCCACTGATAAACAGACTGTCGATAAGGGTCAGGTGGTGGCTCAGGCTCAGGCTCTGGAACTTGTGTCAGGCTCCATTATGCATAAATGGCCTATGGCAAGATGTGGTATGTGCCTGAAAGTGTATTAAACAAAGAGGGCGCGGGCAAGGTAATAATCTCATAGTGAGTTTTATCAAATATCAGACTATACTTAAGCATCTTCGTCTTATTTTTAACAATAAAGTCATGTGCTACCCCTCTTATAATCTAGAAAAACAGGAGGCATCAACTTTTCCTCTTTCTCACAATGCCTAATAGGTATCTCAAAGTGTGCAGCAAGGCGCGAAGCAAAGATGCCTCCGAAGATGGGGCCCTTTGTATGGTTCAAACTTAATCGTTTAGCAATAATAGCGCCTAAGCTGAAAGTTGTATCACGAAACAAAGCATGGCGCAAAATGACTAGATCAGGGGCACTAAGATTTCCACTGTACCCGCGACCAAATAAGCATCTACTAGCAAATATTGCAAAGTAACGTAGAACAGGAAAGTTTATACTAGTAATTCTCGCATCAGAAACTTTTCTCGTTTCTCCTGCAGCAACTCTATCAATAAATCCGTCCACATCACTACAGTGTGGTTCCTCGATGCTGCCTACAAAGGGTATCTTGCAGACCCGACAAAAATCATGGAGTGATATCTCCTTAACCTCATCATATAAGTGAAACTCCACTGAAGGTGGGGATTTCTTAGCATGGAAATAAAATTTTTGCATAGAAATATTAGTCAGTAGGATATACTATTCGCGCTGGTCGTGGAGGAAGTCAGTGAGGCCTGCATTCTCAGCCAAGTGATAAAAATCATCATAAATTCCGGCGGCTCTCAAGAACGCATCACAAGGCCATTCGCACGGCCGAACCTCCGCAGTGCGAGGAATATTGTATTTGGGCTTTTTGTTCTCCTCATTCTGCTTATCCTTCGAGCTTCGGATCAAAGAGCCCCTCAACAATCTTTTTATCATTTCCTTTCTCTAAAAAAATTCTGAAATTTTTAGTGACTCAATATAAAAGTGAACCAAACTCAACAAGATTGATAGCAATAACTCCCACAAGTGCCTAGAGGCTATATCATGCATTAAAACTACTTTGGACCATATAAATTTGACATGCAAGCTCAAGAACAGGGTCACCTTATTAGCAAAATTTTGCAGTAAATAAAGCACTAGAACTAAAACTAATTGGACCATTGGAGGAGTCACATACCGAAGAACATTCCCCCAAAACAGTTTTGTGAATGGAGCTTTGAGCAAGGAGATCGAAAATGGCAGCAAGATGAACTAGAACACGGGTTTGAGCTATGGGAGGATTTTTGCTGAAGGAAGACAAAGTAAGTGGGTGCAGGAATAAGTGGAGGGGGTCCATGTGGGGCCCACGAGGCAGGGGGCGCGCCCTGTGCCCTCGTGGCCAGATGGTGAGCCCCCGTGGTGTGTTATCAATGCCAGATATTCTTAAATATTCTACAAAAAATCATATTTCATTTTCAGGATATTTGGAGAACTTTTATTTTTGGGGTATTTTTATTGCAAGGATAATTCATAAAATAGACAGAAAATACTATTTTTCCTTTATTTAATCTAAATAACAGAAAGTAAAAGGAGGGTACAGAGAGTTATGCTTTCTAACTTCATCCGTCTCATGCTCATCAAAAGGAATCCACTAACAAGGTTGATCAAGTCTTGTTAACAAACTCTTTCCGAATCGCATGAAACTGGAGAATTTTCGAATAACACTAGGTTACCTCAACGGGCATATGCACGTCCCCAACAATAAGAATATCATATTTCTTCTTGACAGTAGGAAGAGCAAATTCAAAACCTCCAATAATAATCGTTGAAGTTTTTCCAATAGAATTTATTCTGTGGACTTGAGGTTGTTTCCTCGGAATGTGTACCGTATGCTCATTACAATTAACATGAAAAGTGACATTGCCTTTGTTGTAGTCAATAACAACCCCTGCAGTATTCAAAAAGGGTCTACCAAGGATAATCGACATACTATTGTCCTCGGGAATATCAAGAATAACAAAGTCCGTTAAAATAGTAACGTTTGCAACCACAACAGGCACATCCTCACAAATGCCGACAGGTATAGTAGTTGATTTATTGGCCATTTGCAAAGATATTCCAGTAGGTGTCAACTTATTCAAATCAAGTCTACGATATAAAGAGAGAGGCATAACACTAACACCGGCTCCAAGATCACATAAAGCAGTTTTAATATAGTTTCATTTAATGGAGCATGGTATAGTGTAACGCCCCAGATTCGATGCGCCAGGTGTCTTCCAGTTATTCGCCGTCCTTACCATGTCATGTGCCTGCGTGTTGCATTTTGCCATGTCATCATCTGCATTGCATCCTCATGTTTTCAAAACTTGCATCCGGTCCTTCGCCCCGTTGTACGTTTCGTGTTCCGACACTCCCACACGCGCCCGTTGCACCTCTTAGACTCCGTTTCGTGCGTGGCATTTAAATGTTCTCGGAATGGGATGTAACTTGGCGTGCGGTGTTGTTATATTGTAGGTAGACCGCCTGTCAATTTTCGTTCCATTTGGAGTTCGTTTGACGTCCTAACGGTTAACCACGTAGCCCGAAACCCCTCTCTCTTTGTAGCCGCCGCCCGCGCCGCCACAGCTCGCCACCGTCCTCCCCATGCCGTCCCGCACCGGGATCCGGCCTGATCCGGCGACCCGGTCCGGGTCCGCCCGTCGCCGACCTCCCCGACCACTCTCCCGTGCCGCACCGCGGCCACATCGCCGAAGAAGCCGCCTGCGTCACCGTTGACCTCGGAAACCCTAGATCCGGGAGGGATAAATCGCCCAAGTCCTTTTATCTGAAAGTTTTATGTGTGCATATTTGATCTGTTGTAACTTTGCCCTCGGTGCTCCGATTCATGCATATGAGATGTCAAAATGTTCATTGTGAGATGCTCTATATTTTGTTCCATTGTGACATGCCTGTTTGAGTTCATCTTAATGCCCTAAACATCGTCGCAAGAGTGTTATATGATGTTAACCTGCTGAGACTCTTATAACTTGTTGTTTTATCATTTTCGTTGCATTTTGTGTGTGCATCCTTTGAGCATGATGTCTACATGTGTTAGGAGTATATTGATGCCATATTTACAGTGGTGCAACCCATGTATTTTTGTGTGTCTTGTGGTGAGTGCATCAAGCTCATGAAGTGGGCTACTTGCTGTTAATGTTCTGTCAATGCTGAAACTATTATATCATGTTGCTATCTTTGCTGGATGCTACCAATTAATCCATGCATATTCCGGAGATGTTCACTAAGGATGTTTTGTTATAAATGTTATGCTATATCCATCCGTGCCCTTGGTTGCATTTATAGCCTGCGGTAAATTTTTGTAATCTTGCTCTCAAATTGCTAAATAATGTTGCTGTCAGTCTGTTAACATTAAGTTCAGTTTTGCCATGTGTTTTGCTAGTGATCCAGGTACCCTATGAACTTGCTCTTGCCATGTGTATGTTAATAGCCATGTTATATTACTGTTGATTGACTCCACATGCCTTGAAATTCTCTGTGGTGATTTGTACAATCTCACCAACATGCCTACTTATCGTTGTTCCTGCCATGTACTGTTATTTTCATGGACACTACCATCTTTTTTGTTGATCTTTGGAATAAGTTCAGTAAAGGAGTTTTGTTCTTTGTCTTTAGTACTAGCATGCCATCCTCTATTTTTCCATGATATCTTGCTGTAGCATGTTGTTTGATAGCTCTAAACATTATAACCAGATGTTATTTCTGCCATGTCTAGTGAATTTCTAGCAAGTCTGTGAAACTGTTATTATTTGCAATATTGTCATATCCTTTGGTGCATGTTATAATGTTTTCTGTAGATAGCTCAGTGTTCATGTTTTGTTATGCTTCATCTTTACATCACGTCCATGCCAATTTTCTTCATGTTGAGGTGTTGTAGCATGTTGTTTTGATGTTTGTAAGATGCCTAGTTGCTGTTTTGGACAGCTTGTCCTTTAAACTTGTTTCATGTGTATGTGTTGAATCGTTGCTCCGTTTTGAGTGTGCTCTATATAAAACTTGCTTACTTTTGCATGTAGTTTCACGTTACCTTATTGCATTCATGTTTTGAGTGTGTTTGCTTGATGTTTATATGCATTTTGTATCAATGCCATGTTTAACTTGTGATGCTCATATCTTCTAGGCTGTAGCTCCGAATTAAACGAACTCTATATGTAACTTGACTAGAAAACCGTGTAGATCATCTTGATGCATTTTAAATTGATGTTTAACAACTTCAACATTGTGTTCTAATCAGATCTGGACCAATTTCGAAATTTGCATATGAGGACTTTCCGGAATTGTTCTATGTTGTTTCCGGCCTCATTTAAACTTGCTTTGATGTGTTGTTCTTGTATGCATCATCTCTTGCCATGAGAAGCATCATATAGCTTCGTCATGCATCATACTTGGTTGAGCATCATGTCTTGTTATGTGTTGTGTGTTTACCATGTTGTTTGCTTCTTTCCGGTTGTGCTCCTTCTCGTTAGTTCCTGTTTCGTTTCGATCATGGGGAATCGTTCGTCTACACTTGGTTCGTCTTCGTGGCTTCATCTTCTTCATGGACTCGTTCTTCTTCATAGCGGGATTTCAGGCAAGATGACCGTCACCTTGGATCTCACTACTATCTTTTCTATGCTAGTTGTCTCGATGCTATCGCTATGTCGCGCTACCCACCACTTGTTTTTCAAGCCTCCCAAATTGCCATGAAAACCTCTAACCTTTTCACCCTTCCTAGCAACCCGTTGTTTGGCTATGTTACCGCTTTGCTCAGCCCCTCTTATAGCATTGCTAGTTGCAGGTTGTTCCATGTTGGGACATGGATATCATGAACTTTGTTGGGATATCACAATATCTCTTATTTAATTAATGCATCTATATACTTGGTAAAGGGTGGACGGCTCGGCCTTATGCCTGGTGTTTTGTTCCACTCTTGCCGCCCTAGTTTCCGTCATACCGGTGTTATGTTCCTTGATTTTGCGTTCCTTACGCGGTTGGGTGTTATGGGAACACCTTGACAGTTCGCTTTGAATAAAACTCCTCCAGCAAGGCCCAACCTTTGTTTTACATTTGCCTCACCTAAGCCTTTTTCCCTTGGGTTTCCGGAGCCCGAGGGTCATCTTTATTTTAACCCCCTGAGCCAGTGTTCCTCTGAGTGCTGGTCCAAACCGGGCGATGTCTGGCGCCCCCTGGGCAACCAGGGTCTATGCCAACCCGACGTCCTGCCCATCCGGTGTGCCCTGAGAACGAGATACTTGCGACTCCTATCGGGATTTGTCGGCACATCGGGCGGTCTTCCTGGTCTTGTTTTACCATTGTCGAAATGTCTTGTAACTGGGATTCCGAGACTGATCGGGTCTTCCCGGGAGAAGGAATATCCTTCGTTGATCGTGAGAGCTTGTGAAGGGTTAAGTTGGGACACCCCTGCAGGGTATAAACTTTCGAGAGCTGTGCCCGCGGTTATGTGGCAGATGGGAATTTGTTAATATCCGGTTGTAGAGAACTTGACACTTGACTTATTTAAAATGCATCAACCGCGTGTGTAACCGTGATGGTCTCTTTTCGGCGGAGTCCGGGAAGTGAACACGATTTTGGGGTTATGTTTGAACGTAAGTAGTACAGGATCACTTCTTGATCATTTCTAGTTCGCGACCGTTTGCGTAGCTTCTCATCTTACTCTTGTATTCGTAAGTTAGCCACCATACATGCTTAGTCGCTGCTGCAACCTCACCACTTTACCCCTTCCTTACCCATTTAGCTATGCTAGTCATGATACCCATGGTAATGGGATTGCTGAGTCCTCGTGGCTCACAGTTTACTACAACAACAGTTGCAGGTGCAGGATATGCGATGATCATGACGCGAGAGCGATGTTACTTGTGTTGGAGTTCTTCTTCTTCTTCGTCGATCTTGGGTTAGGTTCCTGGTCGGCAGCCTGGGCTAGCAGGGTGGATATTGTTTGAGTTTCTGTTTATGTTTCATCCGTAGTCGGATGTTGTTCTCTTGTATGGTATTGTTGTATTCTTGTGGTATTTGTGCCTCATGTATGTATCCCCTACTATGTATGAATGGTACGATGTAATGATATCCACCTTGCAATAGCGTTTCAATATGCGGGTCTATCCTTGGTGGGACCTTCGAGTTTCGCTCGGATAGGGTTGCATTTTGGGCGTGACATATAGTTGGTACTCCTGGATCTCGTAGTTTCTTAGGTATTCCACCTTTTAAAAGTATAATTGGCCAGCATGGTGGAAATTTCAGCTTCCGGTATCTTTCTTTTATTTGTAACTATATCTTTCACATAAGGATTCATTTTAAGAATATCAGTCAAACGCATACGCAAAAATATAGGTCCAATCATTTCAGCAAAGCGCTCAAAATCCTCATCATCCTTTTTCTTGGATGGTTTAGGAGGAAAAGGCATGGGTTTCTGAACCCATGGTTCTCTTTCTTTACCGTGCTTCCTAGCAACGAAGTCTCTCTTATCATAACGTTGATTCTTTGATTCTGGGTTATCAAGATCAACAGCAGGTTCAATCTCTACATCATTGTTATCGCAAGGTTGAGCATCAACATGAACATCATCATTAACATTATCACTAGGTTCATGTTCATCACCAGATTGTGTTTCAGCATCAGAAATAGAAATATCATTGGGATTCTCAGGTGTGTTAATAGCAGGTTCACTAGAAGTATGCAAAGTCCTAACATTTTTCTTTTTCTTCTTCTTAGAAGGACTAGGTGTATCAAACATTAGTTCTTTGAAAATCTTGCTCAACTCTCTTAGGGTGGCCTTCAGGATACAAAGGTTCCTGAGTCATTTTCCCCCCTCTAGTCATAACTCTAACAGCATTATCATTTTTCTTCTTATTTAATACCTTGAGCAAATCATCTTGAGCCTTAAGCACTTGTTCTACTTGAGTGGTGACCATAGAAGCATGTTTGCTAATAAGTTTAAGTTAACCTTTAACTCTAGACATATAATCACTCAAGTGTTCAATCATATAAGCACTACGTTTAAATTGCCTACCAACATCAGCATTGAAGTTTTCTTGTTTAACAATAAAATTATCAAACTCATCTAAGCATTGGCTAGCAGACTTATTACGAGGAATATCACCCTCATCAAATCTGTAGAGGGAACTTACCTTTACTACCTATGTCGGGTTGTCAAGACCATGTATTTCTTCAATAGGTGGTAAATTCTTAACATCTTCAGCTTTAATACCCTTTTCTTTCATAGATTTCTTTGCCTCTTGCGTATCTTCAGGGCTGAGAAATAGAATACCCCTTTTCTTCGGAGTTGGCTTCGGAGTTGGTTCAGGAAGTGTCCAATCATTATCATTACTCAATATATTATTCAATAGCAATTCAGCTTGCTCAACAGTTCTTTCCCTGAAAACACAACCAGCACAACTATCGAGGTGGTCTTTGGAAGCATCGGTTAGTCCATTATAAAAGATATCAACTATTTCATTTTTCTTCAGAGGATGATCAGGCAAAGCCTTAAGTAATCGGAGAAGCCTCCCCCAAGATTGTGGCAGACTCTCTTCTTCAATTTGCACAAAGTTATATATTTCCCTTCAAGCAGCTTGTTTCTTATGAGCGGGGAAATATTTAGCAGAGAAGTAATAAATCATATCCTAGGGACTACACACACAACCAGGAGTAAGAGAATTAAACCATGTTTTAGCATCACCCTTTAACAAGAACGGAAATAACTTAAGAATATAGTAGTAACAAATTTTTTCCTCATGAGTGAATAGGGTGGCTATATCATTTAATTTAGTGAGATGTGCCACAACAGTTTCAGATTCATAGGCATAAAAAGGATCCGGTTTAACCAAAGTAATTAACTCAGGATCGACACAGAAATCATAATCCTTATCAGAGATACAGATAGGTGAAGTAGAAAAAGCAGGGTCATATTTCAATCTAGCATTCAGAGATTTTTCTTTCAGCTTAGCTAACAGTTTCTTAAGATCATACCTATCTTTGCAAGCAAAAAAGTCTCTAGCAGTTTCTTTATCCATGACATAACCCTCGGGCACATAAGGCAATTCATATCTAGGGGGAGAATCTTCATCATCACTTTCATCAATATTATCAGTTTCAATAATTTCATTCTCTCTAACCCTAGCAAGTTGTTCATCAAGAAATTCACCTAATGGCACAGTATTATCAAGCATAGAAGTAGTTTCATCATAAGTATCATGCAAGGAAGAAGTGGCATCATCAATAACATGCGACATATCAGAATCAATAGCAGGAGTAGGTGTCGCAAGTTTACTCATAACAGAAGGTGAATCAAGTGCAGAGCTAGATGGCAGATTTTTACGTCCCCTCGTAGTTGAGGGATAAATCTTGGTTTCTGCATCTTTCAAGTTCCTCATAGTGATCAACAGATGTAAATCCCAAGTGACTCAAAGAATAGAGCTATGCTCCCCCGCAACGGCGCCAGAAAATAGTCTTGATAACCCACAAGTATAGCGGATCGCAAAAGTTTTCGAGGGTAGAGTATTCAACCCAAATTCATTGATTCGGCACAAGGGGAGCCAAAGAATATTCTCAAGTATTAGCAGCTGAGTTGTCAATTCAACCACACCTGAAAGACTTAATATCTGCAGCAAAATATTTAGTAGCAAAGTAGTATGGAAATAGCGGTAACGGTGGCAAAAGTAACAGTAGCAGTTTTGTAGTAATCGTAACAGTGACAGTGCAAAAGTAAGTAAGCAAAGATCAATATGTGAAAAGCTCGGAGGCAATGGATCAATGATGGATAATTATGTCGGATGCGATTCCTCATGCAACAGTTATAACATAGGGTGACACAGAACTAGCTCCAATTCATCAATGTAATGTAGGCATGTATTCCGAATATAGTCATACGTGCTTACAGAAAAGAACTTGCATGACATCTTTTGTCCTACCCTCCCGTGGCAGCGGGGTCCTATTGGAAACTAAGGGATATTAAGGCCTCCTTTTAATAGAGTACCGGACCAAAGCATCAACACTTAGTGAATACATGAACTCCTCAAACTACGGTCATCACCGGGAGTGGTCCCGATTATTGTCACTTCGGGGTTGCCGGATCATAACACATAGTAGGTGACTATTGACTTGCAAGATAGGATCAAGAACTCACATATATTCATGAAAACATAATAGGTTCAGATTTGAAATCATGGCACTCGGGCCCTAGTGACAAGCATTAAGCATAGCAAAGTCATAGCAACATCAATCTCAGAACATAATGGATACTAGGGATCAAAATCTAACAAAACTAACTCGATTACATGGTAAATCTCATCCAACCCATCACCGTCCAGCAAGCCTACGATGAAATAACTCACGCATGACGGTGAGCATCATGAAATTGGTTATGGAGGATGGTTGATGATGACGACGACGACGGATTCCCCTCTCCGGATCCCCGAACGGACTCCAGATCGGTCCTCCCGAGAGAGATTAGGGCTTGGCGGCGGCTCCGTATCGTAAAATGCGATGAATCCTTCTCTCTGATTTTTTTCTCCCCGAACGTGAATATATGGAGTTGGAGTTGAGGTCGGTGGAGTCCCAGGGGGCCCACGAGGCAGGGGGCGCGCCCAGGGGTGGGCACGTCCTGCACCCTCGTGGACAGGGTGTGGGCCCCCTGATGTTGAATCTATTGCCAGTATTTTTTATTATTTCCAAAATATGTCTCCGTGGATTTTCAGGTCATTCCGAGAACTTTTATTTCTGCACAAAACTAACACCATGGCAATTTTGCTGAAAAACAGCGTCAGTCCGGGTTAGTTCCATTCAGATCATGCAAGTTAGAGTCCAAAACAAGGGCAAAAGTGTTTGGGAAAGTAGATACGTTGGAGACGTATCATTGATGTAGTCGAACGTCTTTGCGATCCAACCGATCTAGTACCGAACGCATGGCACCTCCGTGATCTACACACGTTCAGCTCGGTGACGTCCCTCGAACTCTTGATTGACTGAGGCCGAGGGAGATTTTCGTCAGCAAGACGGCGTGATGATGGTGATGATGAACTTACCGACGCAGGGCTTCGCCTAAGCACTACAACGATATGACCGAGGTGAAAATCTATGGAGGGGGCACCGCACATGGTTAAACAATCAACTTGTGTGTCTATGGGGTGCCACCCTCCCCCGTATATAAAGGAGCGGAGGACGGGGAGGGCTGGCATCATGGGGCGTGCCCAAGGGTGGGATTCCTACTCCTAGTAGGAGTAGGTTTCCCCCTTTCCCTAGTTAGAGTATTAGAAGAAGGAAGAGAGAGAGGGAGAGAAGGAAAGGCCCCCCCAATTCAGATTGGGCTTGGGGGGCATGTGCCTCCCACTTGGCCGCCTCCTCCTCTCTTCCACCATGGCCCATTAAGGCCCATTAACTCCCCGGGGGGTTTGGGTAACCCCCCGGTACTACGTAAAATGCCCAAACTCATCCGAAACCTTTCCGGTGTCCAAACATAGCCTTCCAATATATTGATCCTTATGTATCGACCATTTTGAGACTCCTCGTCATGTCCGTTATCACATCCAGGACTCTGAACAACCTTCCGTACATCAAAACACATAAACTCATAATATCGATCGTTATCGAACGTTAAGCGTGCGGACCCTACGGGTTCGAGAACTATGTAGACATGACCGAGACTCATCTCCAGTCAATAACCAATAGCAGAACCTGGATGCTCATATTGGCTCCCACATATCCTGCGAAGATCTTTATCGGTCAAACCGCATAACAACATAAATTGTTCCCTTTGTCATCGGTATGTTACTTGCCCGAGATTCGATCGTCGGTATCTCAATACCTAGTTCAATCTCGTTACTGGTAAGTCTCTTTACTCGTTCTGCATGTATCATCTCATAACTAACTCATTAGTCACATTGCTTGCAAGGATTATAATGATGTGCATTACCGAGAGTGCCCAGAGATACCTCTCCGACAATCGGAGTGACAAATCCTAATCTCGATCTATGCCAACTCAACAAACACCATCGGAGACACCTGTAGAGCATCTTTATAATCACCCAGTTACGTTGTGATGTTTGATAGCACACTAAGTGTTCCTCCGGTATTCGGGAGTTGCATAATCTCATAGTCATAGGAACATGTATAAGTCATGAAGAAAGCAATAGCAACAAATTTAAATGATCATCATGCTAAGCTAACGGATGGGTCTTGTGAATCACATCATTCTCTAATGATGTGATCCCGTTCATCAAATGACAACTCATGTCTATGGTTAGGAAACTTAACCATCTTTGATTAACGACCTCACTACAAAAAAAAAGACACATCCGTGACATTTTGGGCCGAACGAAATTTTTTCTGTCATACATATGACACTTCTATGATGATAATTGTGACAAACCCGGTATCATCATAGATGTGGTGCGCTCCTACTTCTATGACAAAAAATCATGACAGAAAATGGGCTTTTCGTCCTGGGCGGGCCGGAGACACAGCTGCATGACATTCTTTGGGTCGTCCATGACGGAAAAAACCGTGGTAGAAGCGAGGGCGAGGAAAACTTCTGGCAGTTCCCGGTTACGGTGGGAGGTCGGGGGCCGAGCGATGCGCGTTTCTCTCGTAGCGTGTGCGTGCGAGGCGTGTGCTCTAACTGAACCCGAGCGAGGCGTTGGGCTCTAACTGAACCCGAGCGATTGCACTGCAGTCTACGCGTTACTGAACCCGAGCGATCGATCGATGGCTGTTAACTGAACCCGATCGAGCGATTCCTTCGCTACTGCTGCTAACTGAAGCCGATCGATGCTGCCTCTGGGATGAACAGTGAGCGTTGCGGGGGGGGGGGGGGGGTGGATGAACAGTGAGCGGTGGCGTTGCCTCTAGATGAACAGGACCCCGTGGTGTGGTGGAGGGTTGGATGAATAGTAGACGGTGGAGGGGTGCCTGTGGAGGGGTGGTTGAACAGGACCCCGTGGTGTGGAGGGCTGGATGAACAGTAGATGGTGGAGGGGTGGTTGAACAGGATCCCGTGGTGTGGAGGGCTGGATGAACAGTAGACGGTGGATGGGTGCCCGTGGAGGGGTGGTTGAATAGGACCCCGTGGTGTGGAGGGCTGGATGAACAGTAGACGGTGGAGGGGTGGTTGAACAGTAGCCGGTGGAGTAGCGCGCGGTGGAGGCTGGATGAACAGGAGCCCGTGGAGGCTGGAGGTGGTCGACGGTAGCCCGTGGAGGCTGGAGGAGGTCGACGGTGGAGATGAACAGTATCCCGTGATGTCCTTTTTTGCGGTACGCCACACCCCTCCCGATGAACAGGACCCCCGTTTCGACCATAGGAGGTCCGTTTCGTCCGTTTTGCGGTACGCCACACCCCTCCCGATCAACAGGACCCCCGTTTCGACCGTAGGAGGTCCGTTTCCTCCGTTTTGCGGTACGCCACACCCCTCCCGATCAACAGGAACCCCGTTTCGACCGTAGGAGGTCTGTTTCCTCCGTTCTGCGGTACGCCAGGCCTCGTTTCCATCGCCTGTTCCGTCCAAGCCCTCCCGATGAACACGACCACGCATTCCGTTCCGACCCAGCCGGTTGGCTCCCACTCGTTCCGTTGCCTCCCGATGAACACGAAGCATTCTGTTGCCTCCCCATGAACACGACGCATTCCGTTGCCTCCCCATGAACACGACGCATTCCGTTGCCTCCCCATGAACAGACGACGACGTTGTTTCTCCGTTCCGACCCAGCCATGTACACGAGCCCTGGCCGTACGTATGCGCGAGTAGGCATTCGAGACCCCACCCGTATGTACACATACGTGGCCGTATTTTCTTTCTTGCACCCTGGCACGTGCACGCCTCTACTACGACACGTACGCGCCTCTACTACGACACGTGCGCGCCTCTACATCCACTAGTATATATGTACGTACACGTTCGCGACCAGAATGACAATGCTACGTACCCTTCGACCAGGTGGGTCCCGACTGTCAGGCACTTCCTTGCGTGCGAAGATGTAGCTGGTGGGTCCCAGCAGTCAGGGGGGCGAATCGTTTTGTTTTTTTGCCCGGACGCACTTCCTTGCGTGCGAAGGTGTAGCTGGTGGGTCCCAGGAGTCAGGGGGGAAACGTTTTTTCATGAAGTACGGTGGCCCGTCTGGTGGGTCCCCGCTGTCAGGTGGAGGACTAATTATTTTGCACATAATAAGGAGGCACTTCCTTGCTGCGGCCGTGGACCCAGCTGTCAGCCTCTCCACGTACAGTCCACGTCCGATGGAAGCCGTTCCTTGACCACGTTGACCACGCCGCGCCGAGAGCACCAGGGCGGTGGACGACGGCGAGGCCTAGGAAGGGGACGACGCGGAGCCGGGGAAGACGCGGCAGTGGATGCCCACGCGTAGAGGAGTACGAGGGTTCACTGGTTCGCTACGGTGTGAGGCTGTCGTCGCCGCAG
Organism: Aegilops tauschii subsp. strangulata; assembly: GCF_002575655.3. Taxonomy (NCBI): domain Eukaryota; kingdom Viridiplantae; phylum Streptophyta; class Magnoliopsida; order Poales; family Poaceae; genus Aegilops; species Aegilops tauschii. Next base: position 551,116,015 of record NC_053041.3, on the reverse strand, counting down.
AATAACAGGGGGTGTGGGTGAGTAGAGGGATGGCCTGGCCAGCGGTGGGAGTAGTAGGGGGCGGTGAGGCCTCCGCCGCATCGCAGCCGGCCACGGGAGGCAGGAGCACGAGCCACGACCGGCGCTGGTTTGGGCGGCTGGAGCAAGAAGACCAGAGGTTGAAGAAGCACTACGGCCGTTGGATGGACATCGTACGGTCACTGGAGCTAGAATCGTGCATATTGACTAAGTTGACAAAGCCCTCCGTCCCCGTCAACTTAGTAGGCCCACAAGTCAGCCTGCCACTATACTGGGTCCCAGCTAACAGGGTGAGTATTCATTTTTTTTGTGCATAATAAGGAGGCACTTCCTTGCGTGCGAAGATATAGCTGGTAGGTCCGAGCTGTCAGCGGCGGTAACGTTTTTTTCACGAAATACAGAGGCCCTTTCGGTGGGTCCCTGATGTCAGGTGGAGGAATCATTATTTTGCGCATAATAAGGAGGCATTTCCTTGTGTGCAGCCGTTGACCCAGCTGTCGGCCTCTCCACGTACAGTCCACTTCAGATGCATGTCGGTCGTTGACCCCGTTGACCAGGCCGCGCCGAGAGCACCAGGGCGGTGGACGACGGCGAGACCTAGGAAGGGAACGACACGGAGGCAGGGAAGACTAGGCAGTTGTTTCCCACGCGGAGGGGAGTACGACTGTACGAGGGTTTACTGGTTCGTTTGCCGTCGCTGGAGAATAACAGCAGGTGTGGGTGAGTAGAGGGATGGCTAGGCCAGCGATGGGAGTACGGTGGGGCGGTGAGGCCTGCGCGGCAGCAGAGCTGGCCGCGGGGAGGAGGGACCAGGCATTCCCACCGGCGCTTGTTTGAGCGGCCGGAGCAGGAAGAGCAGAGATTGAAGAAGCACGACGGCCGTTGGATGGCCATCCTACAGTCACTGCTTGTGCGTCAACATTTTTTTTAGGAAAGCCTCAAATCTGTGGAAAACAGCATACAACCCATCTGCCATTATTTCTAATAATTTACAGCCCATTTGCTACTTATTAAGGTTTTTTTTGGAGCCCATATTCTTTTTGTTAGCATTACAACCCATATTGTGGCCACGGTTAAAAAATTATACGAAATTTTGCATATTTTGGTGCGGTCCGAACTGTTTTTAATCCCGAAATTTCGACTCACATTCAAACTGATTTTAAAAATAAATCTATATCAATATAAAATCCAACAAATTCTCCATGCATAAAAATTAATGTAATTTAAAATCTTGAAATGAAAAAAAAAAGATATTGGAAACTAATTGCCGGTTTGATGTGTTTCAAAAATGTACAGCCCATTTCTCATTACTGATGGGCCATTTTCTCGGCCAGCCGAATGAAAGCTCTCCTCGTCTTGAAAGATTTGCAGCCCAACAGGCCTGACAAAGCGACTTACTTGGCAAATCACAAAAAAACTGGGTTGTCGTCGTGGACCCAGCTGTCAGCCTCTCCACGTACAGTACTCTTCCGATGGAAGTCGTTCCTTGACCACGTTGACCACGCCGCGCGGAGAGCACCATGGCGGTGGACGACGGCGAGGCCTAGGAAGGGGACGACGCGGAGCCGGGGAAGACGCGGCAGTGGAAGCCCGCGCGGAGAGGAGTACGAGGGTTCACTGGTTCGGCTGCAGTGTGAGGCAGCCGTCGCCGCAGGGCCTGGCCAGCGGTGGGAATAGTAGGGGCCGGTGAGGCCTCCGCGGCAGCACATCCGGCCACGGGAGGCATGAGCATGCGGCACGACCGGCGCTACTTTGGGCGGCTGGAGCAAGAAGAGCAAAGGTTGAAGAAGCACTACGGCCGTTGGATGGACATCATACGGTCACTGGAGCTAGAATCGTTCATATTGACTAAGTTGACAAAGCCCTTCGTCCCCGTCAACTTAGTAGGCCCACAAGTCAGCCTCCCACCATGGTGGGTCCCAGCTAGCAGGGGGAGTATTCATTTTTTTGTGCGTAATAAGGAGGCACTTCCGGTGGGTCCGAGCTGACAGCGGGGGGAACGTTTTTTTCGCGAAATACGGTGGTCCGTCCGGTGGGTCCCAGTAGTTAGGGGCAAACATTTTTTTGAAATACGGTGGCCCGTCCGGTGGGTCCCAGCAGTCAGGGGGGAAACGTTTTTTCCGCGAAATACTGGTGGCCCGTCCGGTGGGTCCCTGCTGTCAGGTGGAGGAATAATTATTTTGCGTGTAATAAGGAGGCACTTCTTGAGGCTGCCGTGGACCCAGCTGTCAGCCTCTCCACGTATAGTACTCTTCCGAGGGAAGTCGGTCGCTGACCACATTGACCACGCCGCACCGAGAGCACCACGGCAGTGGACGACGGTGAGGCCTAGGAAGGGGACGACATCGAGCTGGGGAAGATGCGGCAGTGGATGCCCACGCGGAGAGGAGTACGATGGTTCACTGGTTCGGCTGCGGGTGAGGCTACTGTCGCCGCAGAATAACTGGGGGAGTGGGTGAGTGGAGGGATGGCCTGGCCAGCGGTGGGAGTAGTATGGGGACGGTGAGGGCTCCGAGGCAGCACAGCCGGCCACGGGAGGCAGGAGCATGCAACACGACCGACGCTACTTTGGGCGGCTGGGGCAAGAAGACCAGAGGTTGAAGAAGCACTACGGCCGTTGGATGGACATCGTTGACCACGCCGCGCCGAGAGCACCAGGGCGGTGGACGACGGCGAGGCCTACGAAGGGAACGACACGGAGCCGGGGCAGACATGGAAGTGGCTGCCCACGCAGTGGAGAGTACGAGGGTTGACTGGTTCGGCTGCCGTCGCCGGAAAATAACAGGAGGTGTGGGTGAGTAGAGGGATAGACAGGCCAGGGATGCGGGTATGATGGGCCGTGAGTCCTGCCAGGCAGCACTGCCGGCCACGGGAGGCGGGAGCAGGCGGTTCTGACGGCGCTGGTTTGGGCGGGTGGGGCAGGAAGATCAGAGACTGAAGAAGCACGATTGCCGTTAGATTGACATCTAACGGTCTGATGCTGGTAGAGTCGATTGTTGACTAAGTTTCGTTTTTGAGAAACCGTGTGTACGCATGCACTTAGTAGGCCCACAAGTCAGCCTCCAAATCTGTGGCAGACAACACAAAGCCCATTTGCTATTTTTTATAATTTGCAGCCTATTTGCTAATTCTTAAGTAATTTATTACAGCCCATTTTCTGCCCAGGACCACGGTCAAAAAGTTCAACCTTATTTAGCATATTTCGGTGGAGTCCGAACTGTTGTAATCCCGAAATGATAAACATTTTTTAAGAACTTATTGATTTTCCAAAAAATCGTTTTGTTTTTGTATGCAAATAAGACGTGGGACAATTGAGTTGGTTTAAGGGAAAACTAGTGGTAAAAAAATCAGCGCTGGGTGGGAAAAAACAACAAAAATAAGGATGTAAATATGAAAAGGGAATTTTATGTGTTTTCAATATAATGATACGTGTATATGAACTAGTAAAACTATAGGTAGAGATTAGAAAACGGATGTAGGACATGCGTTTCAAGAGGAAAATAGAACTGGGCTGTGTGTTTGATTCAGTAAGAAAAGCTGCCTGCGGATGTTGTAACACAAAATATAACTAACGCTGGCGGGCCAGAGGCCAGTATATACCTGCTGGATCTTTGTGCCCCGTTGTCGTCATGGGCTGGGCCTGTTAAAAACAAAACCAACCCTGGGCAGTCTACAACCCAGTTGAAACTTGCTCGACCTGAAAAAACAATATACGTGCTCAATAAACGAGAGAATTCTGCAAGTACAGACTGATAACTAGGATGCAGCACGGATATTGTTTTTTTATCATGATAATAAGTGCATGCACTTGTTTTGAAAAAATTGGAGAATTGGGAATTCGAACGGCGGGTGCTTATGCTACCCATCAAATAAAAATCAGATGCCTGAAAATTTGTTTCCAAACAAATGATTCAGCTTTATATCCACGTCGACCCTCGGCATGATGGTTGGAAGCAAATGCAAGTTCATACCAAAAGATCATTAACAACAATACCAACTTGCGGACGAGAAGGTAGTACAACTACCAATACCAAACTAACTTATATTCTTTTTACTCCTGGCCCTAGTGTTCGTCTGGTAGAAAATCTTGCAGAGGACCAACTCCCGCTCCTTCTCTTGCTCCAGGTCCCCGAGGTGGTACTGGTGCATCACCCAGTTGGTCCTCTCCTGGTCGAAGTTCTTGTTGGTGTGCAGCACCAGAACCTTTTTTGCTGCCCGTCTTGCCGGCCGTTGACCATCACCGGCAAGGTATTGCTGGTCTTGTGCCACATCGCGTGCATGCCGCACTCCGACTGTATCTTGCGAAGCATCCATGTGCCCCTTTTGAACGCCCAGGAATTGCGCTGGAAGAAATGCTTCCTTAGGCCACTCAGTGTGATACCTGCAGTATTGTGGAATACAGGTTTTAGTGTACCTAGTTGGCATTTTCATAACATCTTTGGCATGTTGCAGTCACTTGTTTCACTTTTTATTAACTGTCAAATTGTAATTGCTTCACCAGGTCTGCGTCTAAAAAGAAAAATAGAGCTATAAACAAAGGAATATGTTTGTGCAAGTAGACGACCGATCGGTGTGTTACCTGGAAGTTTCTCAGGTTGGGTGTAGCATATGTCGTGCTCGTTGTCGATGGTTGGTATGAGCAAATCGACGAGAGACTGAAATCTCTCACTGTCAGCACTCACTTTGGCCTCAAGGTGCTCGATCAGCTCCTGATCCGTGGGATCGAACTTGACGCCAGCCGGCAGCACCGGCCAATCCTTCTTCGACTTGCATCGGTAATTCCAGTTATATGGTACTCAATGTATGATCAATGGACTGTTTTAAGTGAATGATGAAAGATTTCGACAGATAAGTGGTACTCCAAATCTGAAGTCCAGAATACCCGAACACGCCGCCGTGATTCTTGTGTCACCTCACGCGCAGCGTGTTGTCACGTCAATTCAATGTGTGGACATGAAATTTGACCGACGTATACTAGTACTGCTACTGTACTACTTACTAGTCGTATTTAGTGTCAAAATTTATACATAGGTTTAACTAACAAGTACGCACTTGAAGCCTAACTGATATATATAATATATGGCTTCTGCACAGCATCTCCATCATCATTATCAGTACATCCTACGCAGGTGAGTTAGGATGCACTTGATCCCAGGAAGGTATCTATCCTTCAAACCAGAGGAGTGCTTCAAACTAACAACAGTACATAATATCCAACAAAAGAGGGTCGTGCTACAGCAGCAGAATACATGGCTCAGTCTAGATATCAACACGAATCAAGTTGTGCATATTTGCTGTTGGCATGAACCACATCGCCGCATGTCGGGTTCACAAAAGCCATCCATCGCATGGAAGCTTGATGCCTTTCACACACTGAAGATTATCTGGCAACAAGCTGTGTCAACGAATCTCTGGATATGGTGATTCATGAAACCCATGGTATGATGTGTAAACACAGCCCCCCTCGCGAATGGAAGTTGCATAGCATAGTAATCATCGCCGGTGATATGATCGATGATTGGTTGGATGATCGGATAATTGAGCCCGAGGAACAAGGAGTGGTTACCGAGGCTGTAAACCCGCCTCTAGTTGAACGCCTGGCCCAACGGAGCTGGGATCTTTCTCGAACACGAAGCAGTCATAGCCATCAATGTCACGAACGCCCCACGCATTGTACTGCATGTGGTTTGATGTAATGGTTTGGTCAATTTGGTACGTGCGAATGAGCATCAAATGACCGCCGTCAGCTGAACGAGCGATAAACCACCACCCATCGGCTGGTATGATTCCAGGTCCTGGAATCATGAAGGCCAGTGCATTTGCGTCTGCTGCAACAATTCAAATTGCAGACCAATAGGACAAAATAAACAATCATGTTCAGAGTATGTGTGGAATTAAGATTATTATAACAGTGACACATATCATAGACAGAGAATTGCAATGCCGTGGTCATAATCATACCCCAAGTTAAAAAAAATAAGCCAATGGCTTTCATATTCTAGCAATATGTCATGGTTCAAACATCATGTAACAATGAGAGGAAAATAGCTATGACAGCGCCTACTCATATTCTACCATTGCACTTACTATTACTGTTCTCATATCAACTCTAAGCAATAACATGTGTTGTTATAAAAATCTTGTAAACGAGAGTAACATATAGCAATCATGATGTTATGCTCATAATATGTATTCTAACAATCATTATATGCCAATTGTTCTCATATCAACTCGAAAAATAACATGTGTGGTCATAAAAATTTTGGAAATGAGAGGAACATATAGCAATGATGTGGTTATAGACATGCTATGCATTCTAAATTTGTAACAAATGAATAGGCAGTCGTATTCATAAGGTAAAGATGAGATGAGATAGAACAATTACACGACGATAGATTCCACCAGTATAGGCAGCCAATCCGTGCGTCGACCGCGTAAACGATGCCATCATGCACTATAGCATCAGACAGAAATGTTGCCTCAACAGGATTGAGGATGAGCCATAACCATGTATGGCGACCGGATTCCAGATAGACTTATCCCATGTTGAACAAGGCAATGAGCTTGTAATCCATGTAGTCTTCTGATGGTGTGGGCACTTCGCAGATTACAACTTTCTGCAAATAGAGGTCGAGCCAAAAGCTTGACACGTCTCGTGCGTAGTAGGCAGGAGTGTCCGGCGGGCCGCGAGGCTCGATGGCGGTGGTATCCAATGATGGAAGGGTGATCTCTCGCTGGGTGTAGATATCCACGAGACACCACGGACTACCGGTGTGGTGGATGAGGACGATCCTGTTGGCCTTCATGCCCGCCCAGTAGTGACCGCGCATGAAGGACAGGTGGACGGGTAGTGGTAGCATGTCGAGAGGAACCACGGCAACCTCCGTAGGATCATCAAGTCGGTGTCTGGGCCACCTGCGAGGATCGGGCATCAGCAAGCAGGGTGTCTTGAAAAGAGCCGGCCGGTTGCAGACGAGTAGACGGTATAAACACACCGAGCATGCGGCCAGACGGACGTTGCTGAGTAGGTCCATACGACTACAGATCTGCTCCAAGAGAACATCGGGGAGGGAATTCCAATCGCGGCTCTGCGTGTCAGTCGGTTCTGCCATTGGGGTTTTCGGTGCCTGCGAGCCAGCGGGGAAATGGATTCGGGCGGGCAAGCAAAGAAGCTTCTCCTCATGTGGCCGAGCAGTGAGCGGGGGGATATGGTACGCGCGAGCTACCAAGGAAGATGGCGCGGGTGGGCGAGCAGTGAGCGGGGGTAAATGGTGTGCGGCCGACGATGGGGAAGAGAGGAGGAAGAAGAAGAGAGGAGGAAGAAGAGTGGAAGACGGGGAAGAAAGTGCATTCAATCTCAATTCTACTAGTACTACTACCAGGATATACCATCCTTCGAAGTGTAAATAGTTACACCGATGACATGTGGGTCTACCACAACAGGGCCCATATGTCAGTTAATGGAGAACAGAGGTGCGTAGGCGTATTTGCGGAAGCGTGCTCTACTGGCAAACTTGATGGCAGTACTCGGTAAGGCTGATTTAGTAACACCAACACGCTGGTTCAGCTTATTAATTACGTGTCCCATCTGCTGCAGCGTGTATTGTCACTTCACTGCGAAGACTAGTTGAATAGTTCTCTCTGACCGAGATGGGGAATAATGGATCGCGAGGACTTCCTTTCTACAGTATCCCTATGCCTCTACGCTCACTTCACTCATTTTGCTACGTACCTAGTCACTTGTTGAAATCTGTAGAAAGACAAATACTCCGTATTTGGGAACAAAGGGAGGCTTTTACTCCGTACTATTTGGGAACAGAGGGAGTATCACCATATGGAGGGAACAGAGGAAGCTTGAAATATGAACATGTCAATGGGAGGGAGTAAGCCCCATGCATGCATGCATGCATCCAACATGCAACACTCACACGTACACATGGACGCACGCAACACTCACGCACCCATGCGGCACATAGCACACGACGCAACACACACGCTCACGCTCAAGTGCTCAACCTACTCCCTACGTCCGTGAAAGACTGTACATTTAGAGATTTACACATTGACCAGGGCATAATTAACGCCCAAAATTAGCAGACTTATGTGTGCATGCGACCATTGAGATAAGAAGATTAAATGAAGGCCGTTGCATGCTATAATTAAGGATAGACATGTAGCCTATACCTACAGCACAAGTTGGTGCATTAGTCAATCAATATCGATTTAGATTAAAGGCTAAATGTATTGGAAGTGTAGATGTACATCATGTACTACACTCTTTTGTTTTATAGCCGATGTACACTCTTTGTTGGAAGACCGAGGGAGGACACGTGAATGCACTCACATACTCAGCCAGGGCGGTTCGCGTGCAAGGGTTGGACTCGTGTCACGCCTGCGTAAAGTTTTGTTTAACTGATTTCTTTGCTCTGCCAACTGACACGTGGGACCCAGAAACCAGGTGACAATTTAACCAGTCAACAAAGTGCCACGTTGACTATGTGGCCGGTCAGTAGGGTGCAATACGGTGCTCTACGATGAGCTAGTGAACGTATAATCGCCGCAAAACTATATGTAGTGACCGTAAAGAGCGTATTGTTACATACGTTGACCGCCAGTGTATTTTTCTCGTTTCAAATTAAGCCATATTAATCAGAAAGGACGCAATATGGACTACTACTACTAGTACTAGTACTGCTTTGATGTGTCCCGTCAACTCGCCGAACGAGGAGAAGGTTGCTTACTACACCTCTCCCTCGCCCACGCGCGCGGTGGTTCGCAGGACGAGGAGAGGGTTTTGACTACAACGCCCTCTCCCTCTCCCTCTCCCTCTCCCACGCCCTCGCCCTCGCGGTGGACGTGCAGCAGTTCAATCGGTGTCAGATTGCCAGAAGCATATTTTACTGTAGTATCATCATTGTTGGACCTTCCGAAGAGGCGAAGAACCAAGTGCAAGGTTCACACGAGTACGAACTGTTGAACCTCCCGGGGAGGCAAAGAACCAAGCGCAAGGTTTTATAGGAGTTGTCGTCCTAGTAGGAGTGTACTACAACTATAGCGAACGATGCTACTGTATGATGCCACCACGTCACGTATATCCAAAGCTGTGCCACCTTTTTTTTCTCAAAGAGCGTGTTGGAGCCCGTGCAACAACCACACAAGTTGCACATACACATAACACATTTACTAGTAGTAAATTCTAAAGGACAAATGCCAGTATGCCACACAAGTTCATCTCCAATTCATGTGATAAATTTGTGCACGACTAGTCTACATATATTCACAACGCTACCGTTCACAATTACCGTACTCCACTTACACGTTATAGATGGGCTACATGTCCTCCTCAAGGTTCCAGTCCCAGGTGTTCTTCATGGATGGCACGATCCATAGCGGTGGGCAACGGGAATCATTGTCGCAACTTTCTAGTCTGGTTCCACACGATGGAGACTCATCCAAGCTGAAGCGGCATAAATCAGGGATAGCGTGTCCCAGCATGACGTTCATCCGACGGTGCGCACTTAAGACACACCCATGCTTCATGAACGGCAGGCCTTCCGTGTCGTGCACGGAAGGTGGCATCCGCTTCACAATGGGGTAGCTGTCCCCGATGAAAAGCGAGTACTCTCCAAGAGTGTTCCTCGGCACCCACGTAGCATCACAGGGGTCGAACTCGGCGCCGTTCATCTGGTACACACGGCATCCCAGATCTGGACACATGGTGACGTACATAGTCAAGGTCCATGCATAATAATGTTGTGCTCAAATATGGCGGTCAGTAATACTATGTAGCAAATAGTACTACTCCGGTATAGAGGAAGTAAAATAACTGGCTTATTATATATAGCCACTCTTGGCTACATGGATGAGACAGTAAGACATGGAAAAACAAAAATGGTGGCAGCTAGTGGGTTCAAGTCTTCAAGGGCCTAGCTAGCTATACGGGTCCTCCAAGGTAAAAAGTACTCCTAATAGTACTACAAAGTATACTACTAGTACAACAATGAAAGAGAAGGCGAGAGGGTTAAAAATGGAATACCTGGGTAGATGGTGATGGTCCGATCGTGGTAGATTGTGTGACCATGTTGCACATCAGTGGTACCATGGGTAACGACTGCTAAGATAGTTGATCCCAATATGCCAAAGTCAGTGACAAGGTTCCAGGTTAGACCGAATCGCGGATGCAAATGCACATCCAGGATCGGTGATCTTATTTTGATCGGGGGATGACTGGTCCCTGCAAAATAATGGAGTACCGTTAGGGACGCAAATGATGGTTTGTGCATTCCGTTTGTAATCTCCCGTACCATAGGATGGCAACTAGCTGAAACAAGTCCCCTGGCTTGTCACCGCGAAGATGCGGCCTAGATGGCGCACGGCGTCTTCGAACATGTAGGGGTACAAATCTCCCGCCGCCAACATGCGCCAGCCTCTGCCGTTACGGCCTCTTGCATTGATGGCAATCCTTATGTCGAACACCGCGATGAGATAGTAATCGTCGTAGCCGCGTCGCTTTGTCGGTGGGTCCGCAATTGATATCTTCTTCAATCTCATGTAGGCATCATCATACGTATTCAAGCCCAGCCAGTCCGGAAGGCCGATCCCAATGGTGGAGAAGGGGTCTACCGGAACGGCCGCACTACTGTGGATGTTGTGCAAAATGATGGTGGTATCCGGCCGGAGGTATGCAAGCCAATGTTCATTGGCACCGACCCAGACCTATATATAAGATCGTGGGCAGCGGAGAAATTACGGGATGGAAATGGAATAACTAAGTACTACATGATCAAACTCCATTACTGACCTGCTCATCGGACAAAATCCGACTACCTCTCAACGTCGACAACTCTAGCGGAGTCAACGTGCAACCATGGCTACGGAGCGGTGGACTGTTCGAAGGATTGTCCCATAGAAGAACCTTCTCCTCGAGGACGCATGGAATACCAACAAGCATGGCATGTTCCCAAGCCTGTTTAAGAAGCGTCTTGAAAAAGTTGGTGCAGGAAGCACCGAGTCTTGCGGTGGTGAGGACATCGGAGCGGCGTGCGATTTCTCCTAGAGGATCGTCGTCCAAGGTCTCCCAGCCCCGACGAGGAGGAGAACCGCCTGGCGAGTCCATGGGTGCAGCGACGAATTGCCTTCTCTTCGGGGGGAGGGGAACTGGCGAGGAGGAGATAAGAGCGTAGTAACCGCAGGGCCTCGTCCCTTCCAACTCTAGATCGTTCCTCAGCGAAGGGGTGAGGCTATTATTTACTACTAGTACTAGCATTATGGAACGTTATGGGATTGCATTATACTGTAAATAATAGCACTAGTAAGAAATTTTTGGCACTGGGTAGTAGTTTTTGGCGTGGATTAAGAAATTTTGGGTATGTTTTTGCCATTTTTTGTACACGCCAACTAGTGTCAAAAAACGTCTTACATTATGTGACGGAGGAGTACGTACTCGTACTGTAGCAGTACTAGTACTACTTTTCTCAACTAGTAGTGTGATGTACTGTACTTCTAGTCTAGTCTAGTATAGTGCACTAGTTTTGAACTCTTGAATCTCAGGGCCAAGGAGCTACAGTTGGAAGTGGAGGGTACTGCTGTTCTCTAGAACCATCGCTCTACTATCAATGCAGGGGAAGTACACCTGCGTAGTGGCCTAGTGGGTACTCTCGGTGCTCTATTCAGCCGCTCCTCTCACGTAGCTGGCCTACTCAGCCGCTCCTCTCATGCACACACTAGCAGCCTGTTTATCAGCGACGGTTACTGCGGGGGCAGAACATTTTAGTTATTTGATACAGCGAGACTAGGCTTTTCGCTTCCATTTGTGGAGGTGTAATGGATCTCGTCGAACTTTGTTAGTAGTTCCTTCGTTATGAATGAGATGAAGCAAAGCTTTTGCCTCCGTTTCAAAAAAAACACGTCAAGAGGAATTTCTTTTATAGTAGAGCCGATAATGGAGTGAAGTCCATGCGTGCAACACCACAAGCTACAGAGTAGTAGTAGTAGAGCACTTTACGTACAGAGCCATATTGCACAGTTCCCAATGCCCCGCCAGGCTTTTTCGGCTCCTCGGGCTTAATTGGGAGGCGCTAGTTTAAATATGCTACTAGCTGGAAGCTGCAAGCGAGGTGCGGCTAGGGCGAGCACGCGAGCCACGGGATGCTGGGAAGGAAAACCCGTTCATGTGGCTAGGCTGTCCAGTGCACCCAGATTGTGGGGCCGCACGTCCGTTTGACTTCAAAACTCAAACTACCCGTGTAAAATATTGGCTCGCAGCGAAGTGTAGTAGTACTATTTTAAAAAAAAGGCCGCCGTGCGTTCGGCCGGGATCGAACCCACAAAATGAGGTATACACTCCCGCGACCACTAGTATTACTCGTTGGAGTACAACGCAACCTAGAATCGCCTTTTGTCGCTAGTAGTACGTACATTGTTCCTTACAATAAACCCCTAATGGTTAATAGTATAGCCAGCTTACCTTCTCTCTCATCTTCTCTTTCCTCCAACTAAGCAGAAATATACTAGTTTATTTCTTATAGCCCGCTGACTCAGCTCTATTGTACTTGCTCTAATAATGCAAGAAACCACTAAAATGCCAAGAAACTACTACCACTTGCATACGTGGCAGACTTAAGATAAGACTACCTTATCAACCATTGTACATGCTCTTACTAACAAAAATCCTCGAGTGACCTCCTACCTCCGGCCCGTCCACCTAGTCATCCTCGGCCATGGGACGCAGCTACCGCCGCCGGTAGAAGGCGAGGTCAAAACCGACGGCGGTGCGGAGCCCATGTTGCGGCAGCCCGGATGCCAGCTCCGTCCGGCGCTCGCGACCGCTAGCTAGCCAAGATAGCTCCGTCCAGCTGCTTGTCTGCAAGGTTTGCTAGCTAGATTGGCACGACAGCGCGGCGGCTTGCTCGCGCGCGCCGCGCTAAGGCCAGCCATCTGGCTTGAGCGAAGGCTAGCGCGGCGGCTTGCTCGCTCGTGAGTCACGCTCGGGCCAGCCTGCCAACCCGTGCGGAGGCCAGCGCGGCGTCCGGCCCGTCCGGCGGAGCGGCGGCCAACTCGCTCATCACCGACGCCACCGACGAACACGCATCAATACTGTTTGAAGTAATGTTTAGGAAAAATAATGATTTGAGGGGGAATAACAGGATAGAAGGTCATATGTGGGTCCCTCGTGTCAACGGTCAAACCAAATGTGTTGGTTTAAGCTGCCTCTCAGCACGGACGTGTGGGCCAACCCTGTCATAAATGGGTTTAAACGAACCTAATCGGTAGGAGTACTAGGTAGTTTTTGGCGTGGATTAAGAAATTTTGGGTATGTTTTTGCTATTTTTTGTACAATAGATTCTTCCTAGGGCTGGTTGAAAGTGGTAGTTTTTTGTTAAATACTCTACATATTGTAAGTAGGAGTGAAAGTTAAGCTTTGGAAGCCAATAAGCAAGGCTAGTTACATAGTGCATATGTGTACATGATTGAAAGTAAATATCAACCATGAGTGACTAATATCTTGATGGCAAACTCGAAACTATGGAATACTAGGAAACAAAATGCATGGTTGGAAATGCTAGCAATGTTCATGTCCGTTGCTACGAATCATAATTAGAATAATACTATTCACAAACTTGGTACAAAACACTCTAATTTTGATATACATATGTCACTAGAGATATATTATGTTTCAATTAGAATATATTCCTTGGGCTGTTTTGGTGAGGTCAGGGAGGGATGTGGTTGGTTTTAAGATACTAATTATGGGTTTTTCTGCAAATTGGTAGACAAGTGGGATGTTGGTGAGAAAAGGGAACAACTTACCTCACAATCGTTAGATGTAGATCTAATGGTCAGAAACGACGGATGGCAGACACACCAGCATCACCAACTTAGTCTTGTGTAGGAGTACTAGCAAGATCCGTGCATTGCACGGAACATCAAGATGCTTTTTTTTATAAAACACTTGTTGTGATTGACCCTTGTGGGAGTAATCCCATGTGTAAAAACTAATGATATCTCGAGAAATATGAGATAAGGTGAAGAGGAGTGGGGTGTGGTGGTGGTTGGTGGTCGGACTGAGCGGAGGCATGGGGATTGACGACGCCCGCAGCGGCCACCAGGCCAGTTTGTTCCAGAGGCTTCCTTTCTTAATTGCTCAACAATGAGGTTTGTTGGAGATAAGGATGAATGAGGGAAGGTCTTGTCTGCAAATGTGGAGAGGGGTGCGGGTATCTTTTAGTTTAATTTCCATCCGTCAGATGTAGATCGGACGGTCTATATTGCAAGATGGCACACGTACCATCATCACCAACTCGGTTTTTTATAAGAGAAGAAATATAAGTATGGAGATACAAACGTATTATCGATACTTGCTTCCGTAAACTAGCATCTACATTCTATTCAATGCCTCGACATGTGGGGCCTTAGCACAATGACTTCTCGACTGTGTAAAACAAAGATTTTCCCGTCGCCGACAAGGAGGGGGTGACGGCGGCGCGCTTTTAGGCTTGCTCTAGTCCTAGTAGTCATACTAGGTGGTCTAAGCACGTGTAGATTTATTCTTTTTCACGTCTCGTGTTCGCCGTACTGCCATGACTGTTGATGAATAGACGGTAAGTTTTTCATGGGGAAACCCTTGTTGAGCGTGTTTGCGAGAGAGAGAGAGAGAGAGACAGTGTGCGTGTGTGATATGTTAGAGACTGAGGCAATGATAACCGATTCTTTGTGTCTATGTGTGTGGAGGATAGAGAGGGACATGTACATGGGGCTTTGTGTTGTGTAACGTGGAGACACATATACATAATTAGAGAGTGAGTGTGTGAGATACACATGCGGACATGAGGAGAGATGAGGATCCAGATAAATGGGTGTTTGTGCGTGTCTGTGTGTGTTTGTGCACGCGTTTGTGTGTGAGAGGGAGAGAGAGTATGTGGAGTAGAGAGACCACTGATGATGTAAACCTAGTATAAGGGAAGGGGGAATGGTGTGACATGTGTAGTAGCGAGATAGCATGGGTGCGGGCGGGGGGAGCAGACTATTTGGAAGAGACCTCGAGTGTGTGTGTGGGAGAGGGGTGTGAGAGCGAGAGAAAGAGAGAGCTAGAGACAAAGAGAGAGAGAGAGAGAGAGAGAGGAAGAGAGGGGGCGAGAGGGGTCGTTTGTGTCCATAAATGGCGTATAGATAGGGAGAGAATGTTGATGTTGTCCAAAATTGGCCTATGAACGGAGACGCAAGGGAAGCGAGTCATCGTGTGTCTGATAGGGACTTCATGAGAGATCTAGAATAGATGGTGTAGAGAACAATGTGTGAAATCGAGAACGATTATACATTAGGGAGCTATGCAAAGAGTCACGACATATATGTATACAGGGAAGGAGCTGGGGCGGGTCCGCATGTGGGAGAGATAGAAAGAGGAGAGTGGTGCACAAGGAGACAAAGTGTGCTTGTTTGCAGTGGGGTGGTGTGTGAGGTGAGTGCGCGAGAACCACATGACTAGGGAGATAGACGTTTGGGGGCGAAGTTTTGTCTGTATGTGAAATATACACTCTACATAGTGCGTGTGCTTGGGTAAGAGAGATAGCGGGAGACCTAGAGAGTGAGGGAAGAGATGTGTGCATGCCCGAGAGACAAAGTGATAGAGACTTATGTTGGGGTCCGGACTTTTCAAGAGAGAGGGGTGTTAATGTGCTCGTGTGTTGGTGTTTGGGGGAGAGAACGACTTCTCTATGTGTGTGTGTGTGTGTGTGGTGGTGGGGGGGATTGACTTCAGATAAAGAGTGAGGTGTCTATATTTGATGGACTTTAGCGTAATTGAGATATTGTGCACTCATGGTTGATCAATTTGTTTCACAGTTTGTTCTATGAGATAACGATACTTTTGAAACATGCGTGATATACCTTGATGTACCAGAATTACAAACCTAAGATTGGAATTTTGGAATTCGACTCCATCATTAGCTTTTGTAATTCATTTAAACGGGGGTACATTTTTTAAGCCGGGATTTCGTGATTTCAAATTCGTATATCAAACCTAGAGATATACACATACGGGCATGTTCAAACTTTATAATCATCCACTTTATTCATACACATACACATTTTTGCTTTTGTCATCATATTTAGGATGAACACATTTGGAATTTCTTTTGAATTGGACCGTATGATGGTATTTGCTTGTAGTAGCTCAATGATCCATATTTGAATTGAATGGACAATCTAAGTTTCGAGTTGGAGACATTGATTTTCAAAACTTGCACATTTTTTTGCATGCAAAACAAACAAATTGTCGGCCATGATATCATAGTCGGCCGTACGAGAGCAGAATACTTATAATTTTAGGCGCCAAAAGCTTTCAAACTTCCCGCTCACATCGAAATATCACGCGCCCGAAAGTTTAGCCCTGTGATATTCCTGTTTTACCCCTGCCACATGAACGGAAAAGGGTTGTTTTGGTAACTCCATTGTTTTCCCCTCTTTGCCCCCAACATTCTTCCCCAGAGCCCCTCCCCTTTCCCTCCCCGACCCCCCCCCCCCCAACCACGGCAAGCCGCCGAATCTAGTCCTCCGCCACAGCGGTGGATCTACCTTCCGCACCTTGGAACCCCCAACTGCCAACTCACCACTTCAGCGGAGCCGCTTCAGCGACTGGCTTGTCCACCACTCTAGATCTCCTTGACCGCTATCATGGTCCACCGCACCGGATCTGCTTAACCGGCGCCCTCGTCCACCACAGCGTAGGCCCTTCACTGACTCCCTCGTCCGCCCCTTCGCTGGCCCTTCATACAAGCCCTCGTCCGCCGCAACAGATCCGCCTCACCGAAAGCACTGTACAACACGCCCGCCGAAGCCTTCGTCCACTACACCGGACCCGCTCCACAGATGCCATATTCAACTCCATCGGCCCTGCTTTACCGACGCCGCAGCCTCATCAGATTATTTCGATTTGTACTCCTTTGGTTTTTCTCTTTATCGTGCAACTGTTCACTTACCACAGATGAGCTTTCTTGTATGTCGACAGGCGCCGCAACCGTAGCACCGGAGCCGCTTCAGCGACGGCGAAAGCCGGCCCAAACTCAACCGCAACACGAGCACCATCGACGATCCTTAGCTATCAAGTATGACAATGATAGCCATACGCCGCCGAGAATCAGGTACTATTATCCAACGGCCGGCGCCTACGTTCACTTTCCTAGCATAAGCACCGCACCTTTGAATTTCTTCAGGGCATCATTCAATTTTTCATGAGACGCGTTATTCTGCTTGTACCTGTAGGGCCATACTTCTGGCAGTGACCATGTTACATGTGTTAAATTACATAACAGTGCACATATAGTTAATATGCTTTAGTTTTGTTCTGATGCCACCTGTTGGTTCCATCAGACTGCTTAATGTTCTCTATGCTTAATTACACATCAGCAAACTAGCATGTGGTTCCGCTGTTTTTTGTTCGTTTTACCCTACATTTTCTGATGCTAGCTATTACATCACTGCTCCGAGCCTCTGTTCATTACTTGTTTGTGTGTTCTTGATCTTCCCAAGTTGCATGACTAATTTGATGCTTCTATTAATTATGGAGCTGCCAACCCCATCAAGCAAAATATTTGTTCTTTTGGGGCTGGCACCTCGAACAAGCATAAAAATAGAGGGAAGCAGATATATTGTCGTGTATGCACACACCCTTCTTTCATTAGTTTAGATGAACCATTGATGATCAATTCGGACCAGTGCATGCGATTAAAATTAATTTTACATAAATAGATGGTGCAGAATAAACTACAACAACTAGATTTGCAACCATGGGATGCTGACGATATCTTCAAAGAACATTGCAACAGCAGCTAGGCTTCACAGCAACATATGGTAAGCCAGTGTGTTTTAGTACATGTGAAATGTAATGCGAGTAGGCTGCTTTCTTGGCTTGTGCCCTCGACGTGTAATCCTACCGAATTACAAATAGTTCAGTTGTTTGCTTTGCTGTATTGCTTGATTCGAATGCTTCTTTGTTGTTACGCTATACCTGAGTTGGCCAATATGTCAGCAGTGCCTGTTGTACTATCGTAAAGAAATGCATGCCTATTTCATTTGAGTCCTTAACTTTTCCTCTCAACTTCATCACAAGACTGTCTTCGTAGTTTATATGAGGCCACACTGTTAAGTGCTTTCTCAGGTTATTTCAACTGCTTAGATGCCTTGGCAACTTAAATATAGCGGTTGTACACTCCCTTTCAACTAGGGATGTCAACTGGGTCCCGTTTAATCCCGATTAAAGTCCACTAGTGGTATGATAGTTCAAAAGAGTTTTTGTTTTTTGAGGAAAATGAACTAGGGAGGTAGCAAAAACTAACTAGATGGGACTGGCAGATGTCGTTTATTTGCCACTTACATCCCTAGTTTAATCTTACCATTTTAATTTCTTTTCGGCTGATGTTGCTTCGAACCATTTAAATATAGTTTTCCATGCTCGGCAATAATTCGTCCGTCGTTTAACATGTAAGCTTACTGCCTGGATCATACGATAACTATCTCTTACTGATGTCCAGCAGAAACCTTTCAGGATGTCATTCACACTAGGACACAATGTACAACCCCAGAATCTATTTGTGGAAGCAGTGCGCCATCCATGTTACCAGATGGTAGCAGTTCAGAGGCAACACCGCCGGAGAGCAGTCTGAGCACAGATATTATAGTGCTTGAGGCTCTACTAGAGGCAGAAAGAGATGGTGTGGCTGCCATGAATGAGGTAATATTTATCTTGAGGCTGGAAATTATGGAATTAGCGGCATGCATTATGAAAGCAACCCAAGAATTGGATCAAGTAAGAATGTTGCATTTGAAGACGGAGGAGGTCCTGTTGTTTCTGCTATCTGAAGCCCAAGGTAATCCCGGTTCTTCTTTAGATACCAGTTGAACTTGTCATTAGATTATTGTACTTGCATGTTGTGTCATGTCTCTGAATGGATTATGTTGCAAGACCCCCTATGTTGTCCATGTTTTGTAATGATCCGAATTTTTTAGGTGAGGTAATCCTTAGTACTTGTATGATTGACATAAGGTGAATTGTTTTTCGTGTGAGCATATTGTATTGGATGAAATAACTGTTTGACTCAGAGTGTATCCAACCTACTGAATTCGAAGATCACGGCATTTCTAAATCATAATCATATATAAAGGTGGAATAAATATTTGTTGTGGTTTTGAAGAAATAAATAACAAAACATATAATTATCTGTGGATATTCGTAATCGAATACAAATTGGATTTGAATTTAGTTTGCCAGGTCCGAGGGCAAACGTGAATGCTAATTCTCCCAAGTTTTGAACGAATCGGCTCAACACCCACTATAATTTGTGGGCTGCCCGAAGCAAGTGGTTGCGAGATGGAAATTACTGTCTACCCCTGACACTTGACATCCTTATCGACCGGATTTACACTGTTGTCGATAGGGGTAGACTAGTAACTTCAATCAGACGTGACACGACGGCCTCTGAGCCCAGTCAGACACGGTGGGTGCCAAACGTGGGCGGCAAAACACATTTGATTCAAGCTCGTCCGAAAGACATGTGTCTCTTCCTCCATTTCCCCATTCATACACGGTGGGCGGCAAAACAAACTCTCCTCGTCCAAAATCGATGTAGGCTAATATTTTAAATAGGGGCAAATGTGTAACTTCCATCAGACGTGACACAACCGCCCTACCTGTCAGGCCCATTCATACACCGTGGGCGCCAACCGTGGGCGGCAAAACACCCTCTCCTCGCCCAAAATAATTACCGGCAAATTTTGGGAGATGCGAGATTACCGTCCTATCCCCAACCGACGCGATGTCCGAAATTTTAAACGGGGGATAAGTTCGTAACTTTCCCCCATTTCAGAGAAGCGCATCCCAAAGTTTGAGATCCCCCCTCCCCGCCATTTCCCCATTCATACACCGTCGGCGGGACGACAACCTCCGCACTGCGGCCAGCCTCCTCCGTCCGCCACCCCATCCTCCACCTTGCCGGAGCCGCTACCCCTACCCCGTCGTCCACTGCAAGAGATGGACGTCTCTCATCCACGGCGCTAGACCAGGATCGTTTCATCGCCTACTCTCGCTTCATCGGCACCGTCGTCCACCTTGCCGTTGCCGCTCCTACGACCGCCTCGTCCACGGCAACAGGATATATCCCCCGACCTGGCCATCTGCTGTCTAAAGTCTTCTTCCCCGCCGCCGACAGCCATCGCACCCGCAGCACCCTCAACGTATCAGCATAGGCCTACACGGCGTCGCAAGAGAGGTGGTACTCTTCCATATGTGCTTAAGTTATTGATCTCACCAGGAAAATAGATCGTAATTTGTTTACTGTACTTTTCTTGTCCGTACCAAATCATAGTGGCTAGTTGAAAGCAAACATTGGTTGCGAAGTAGCTTTGTCCGGTTAGCACCTTCAGATCCGCCATGGCACAGGCACTATACTCGTAAAGCTTATGGTTTCCCCCCTTTATATTCACTACCATCATCGTAGGTGCTTCGTGTCGTGCTAGCACTGCTCCTCAAGACCTCAACCCAAAGCTTACGTGTTGAAATATGAATCTGATATGATGCTCATATCACTAAAACAGAGAATGTTTAATTGGTCACCTAATGTTCCTATATTCGTTTCGAAAAACATGTGCGCCACCCACTTGTTGGGGAACGTAGCGATAATTCAAAATTTTCCGACGTGTCACCAAGATCAATCTAGGAGATGCTAGCAACGAGGGAGAGGGAGTGCATCTTCACACCCTTGAAGATCGCTAAGCGGAAGCGTTACAAGAACGCGGTTGATGGAGTCGTACTCGCGGCGATTCAAATCGCAGAAGATCCGATCTAGCGCCGAACGGACGGCGCCTCCACGTTCAACACACGTACAGCCCGGGGATGTCTCCTCCTTCGTGATCCAGCAAGGGGAGAGGAGAAGTTGAGGGAGAACTCCAGCAGCACGACGGCGTGGTGGCAATGGAGCTCGTGGTTCTCCGGCAGAGCTTCGCTAAGCACTACGGAGGAGGATGAGGAGGTGTATGAGGAGGGAGGGCTGCGCCAGGGAAGAGGTGCAGCTGCCCTCCCACCCCTCCACTATATATAGGGGCAAGGGGAGAGGGGGAGGCGCCCTAGGGTTTCCCCTAGGGGCGGCGGCGAAGCAGATTGGATCTCCCTAGGGAAAATCCAAGGGAGACTTGCCCCCCAAGCCAAGCAGGTGGAGGCTTGCCTCCCAAGCCAGGTGGGGCGCCCCACCTCCCCAAGTAACGTGGGAAAGGGTGTGGGGGCGCACCACCCCTTAGTGGGCTGGTTTGCCCCTTCCCCTTTGGCCCATCAGGCCCTCCAACACTTGTCGGGGCTCCCGAAACACCTTTCGGTCATGCTGGCCATAGCCTGGTACCCCTAGAACACTTCCGGACTCCAATATATCGATCTTCACCGCCGTACCATTCCGGAACTCCTTGTGATGTCCGGGATCTCATCCGGGACTCCGAACAACCTTCGGTAACCACATACTATTTCCCATAACAACTCTAGCGCCACCGAACCTTAAGTGTGTAGACCCTACGGGTTCGGGAACCATGCAGACATGACCGAGACACCTCTCCGGCCAATAACCAATAGCGGGATCTGGATACCCATATTGGCTCCCACATGTTCCATGATGATCTCATCGGATGAACCACGATGTCGGGGATTCAATCAATCACGTATGCAATTCCCTTTGTCTATCGGCATGTTGCTTGCCCGAGATTCGATCGTCGGTATCCCAATACCTCGTTCAATCTTGTTAACAGCAAGTCTCTTTACTCGTTCCGTAACGCATGATCCCGTGGCTAACTCCTTAGTCACATTGAGCTAATTATGATGATGCATTACCGAGTGGGCCCAGAGATACCTCTCCGTCATACGGAGTGACAAATCCCAGTCTCGATTCGTGCCAACCCAACAGACACTTTCGGAGATACCTATAGTGCACCTTTATAGCCACCCAGTTACGTTGTGACGTTTGGTACACCCAAAGCATTCCTACGTATTCGGTAGTTGCACAATCTCATGGTCTAAGGAAATGATACTTGACATGAGAAAAGCTCTTAGCAAACGAACTACACGATCTTGTGCTATGCTTAGGATTGGGTCTTGTCCATCACATCATTCTCCTAATGATGTGATCCCGTTATCAATGACATCCAATGTCCATGGTCAGGAAACCATAACCATCTATTGATCAATGAGCTAGTCAACTAGAGGCTTACTAGGGACATGCTGTGGTCTATGTATTCACACACATGTATTACGGTTTCCAGTTAATACAATTATAGCATGAACAATAGACAATTATCATGAACAAGGAAATACAATAATAACCATTTTAATATTGCCTCTAAGGCATATTTCCAACAGTCTCCCACTTGCACTAGAGTCAATAATCTAGTTCACATCACTATGTGATTGTATTGAATCCAACACCCATGGGGTTTGTTCATATCTCGCTTGTGAGAGAGGTTTTTAGTCAACGGGTCTGAACCTTCCAGATCCGTGTGTGCTTTATAAATATCTATGTCATCTTGTAGATTCAGCTACCACCCGCTACTTGGAGCTATTCCAAATAACTGCTCTACTATACGAATCCGGTTTACTACTCAGAGTCATCTGGATTAGTGTCAAAGTTTGCATCGACGCAACCCTTTACGACGAACTCTTTCACCACCTCCATAATCGAGAAAATTCCTTAGTCCACTAGATACTAAGGATAAGTTCGACCACTGTCATGTGATCCATTCCCGGATCACTATTGTACCCCTTGACTAACTCATGGCAAGGCACACTTCAGGTGCGGTACACAGCATAGCATACTGTAGAGCCTACGTCTAAAGCATAGGGGACGACCTTCGTCCTTTCTCTCTCTTCTGCCGTGGTTAGGTCTTGAGTCTTACTCAATACTCACACCTTGTATAACACAACCAAGAACTCCTTCTTTGCTGACCTATTGTGAACTCCTTCAAAATCTTGTCACGGTATGTATTCATTTGAAAGTACTATTAAGCGTTTTTTATCTATCCATATAGATCTTGATGCTCAATGTTCAAGTAGCTTAATCCAGGTTTTGCATTGAAAAACACTTTTCAAATAACCCTGTATGTTTTCCAGAAATTCTACATCATTTCTGATCAACAATATGTCAACAACATATACTCATCAGAAATTCTATAGTGCTCCCACTCACTTCTTTGGAAATACAAGTTTCTCATAAACTTTGTATAAACCCAAAATCTTTGATCATCTCATCAAGCGTACATTCCAACTCCGAGATGCTTACTCCAATCCTTAGACGGATTGATGGAGCTTTGCATACTTGTTAGCATCTTTCAGGATTGACAAAACCTTCTGGTTGTATCAGATACAACCTTTCCTCAAGAAAATCGTCGAGGAAACAATGTTTTGACATCCTATCTGCCAGATTTCATAAATAATGCAGTAACTGCTAATATCATTCCAACAGACTCTTAGCATCGCTATGAGTGAGAAAGTCTCATCGCAGTCAACTCCTTGAACTTGCCGGAAAACATCTTAACGACAAGTCGAGCTTTCTTAATGGTGACACTTACCATCATTGTCTGTCTTCCTTTTAAAATCCATCTGCACCCAACAGCCTTACGACCATCAAGTAGTTCTTCCAAAGTCTACACTTTGTTTTTATACATGGATCCTCTCTCGGATTTTATGGCCTCGAGCCATTTGTCGGAATCTGGGCCCATCATTGCTTCTCCATAGCTCGTAGGTTCATTGTTGTCTAGCAACATGACTTCCAAGACAGGATTACGTACCACTCTGAAGTAGCATGCATCCTTGTCGTCCTATGAGGTTTGGTAGTGACTTGATCCGAAGTTTCATGATCACTATCATAAGCTTCCACTTCAATTGGTGTAGGTGCCCTAGGAACAACTTCTTGTGCCCTGGTACACACTAGTTCAAGTGACGGTTCAATAACCTCATCAAGTCTCCACCATCCTCCCACTCAATTCTTTCGAGAGAAACTTTTCCTCGAGAAAGGACCTGTTTCTAGAAACAATCACTTTGCTTCCGGATCTGAAATAGGAGGTATACCCAACTATTTTGGGTATTCTATGAAGATGCATTTATCCGCTTTGGGTTCGAGCTTATCAGCCTGAAACTTTTTCACATAAGCGTCGCAGCCCCAAACTTTTAAGAAACGACAGCTTAGGTTTCTCTAAACCATAGTTCATACGGTGTCGTCTCAACGGAATTGCGTGGTGCCCTATTTAAAGTGAATGCGATTGTCTCTAATGTCTAACCCATAAACGATAGTGGTAATTCGATAAGAGACATCATGGTATGCACCATATCCAATAGGGTGCAGTTATGATGTTCGGACACACCATCACACTATGGTGTTCCAGGCGGTATTAGTTGTGAAACAATTTCCACAATGTCTTAATTGTGTGCCAAACTCGTAACTTAGATATTCATCTCTATGATCATATCACAGACATTTTATCCTCTTGTCACGACGATCTTCAACTTCACTCTGAAATTACTTGAACCTTTCAATAATTCAGACTTGTGTTTCATCAAGTAAATATACTCAGCATCTACACAAATCATCTGTGAAGCAAGAACATAACGATATCCACTGCATGCCTCAGCACTCATTGGACTGCACACATCAAAATTTATTACTTCCAACAAGTTGCTTTCTTGTTCCATCTTACTGAAAACGAGGCCTTTCAGTCATCTTGCCCATGTGGTATGATTTGCATGTCTCAAGTGATTCAAAATCAAGTGAGTCCAAACGATCCATCTGTATGGACTTTCTTCATGCATATATACTAATAGACATGGTTCGCATGTCTCAATCTTTTCAAAAACGAGTGAGTCCAAAGATCCATCAACATGGAGCTTCTTCATGCGTTTTATACCAATATGACTCAAGTGGCAGTGCCACAAGTATGTGGTACTATCATTACTATCTTATATCTTTTGGTATGAACATGTGTATCACTACAATCGAGATTCAATGAACCATTCATTTTAGGTGCAAGACCATTGAAGGTATTATTCAAATAGACAGAGTAACCATTATTCTCCTTAAATGAATAACCGTATTGTGATAAACATAATCCAATCATGTCTATGCTCAACGCAAACACCAAATAACAATTATTTAGGTTTAACACCAATCTCGATGGTAGAGGGAGCATGCGATGCTTGATCACATCAATCTTGGAAACACTTCCAACACGTATCGTCATCTCACCTTTAGCTAGTCTCCGTTTATTCCGTAGCCTTTTATTTCGAGTTACCAACACTTAGCAACTGAACCGGTATCTAATACCCTGGTGCTACTAGGAGTACTAGTAAAGTACACATTAATATAATGTATATCCAATATACTTCTGTCGACCTTGCCTACCTTCTCATCTACCAAGTATCTAGGGTAGTTCTGCTTCAGTGACCGTTCCCCTCATTACAGAAGCACTTAGTCTCGGGTTTGGGTTCAACATTGGGTTTCTTCACTAGAGCAGCAACTGATTTGCCGTTTCATGAAGTATCCCATCTTTCCCTTGCCCTTCTTGAAACTAGTGGTTTTACTAACCATCAACAATTGATGCTCCTACTTGATTTCTACTTTCGTGGTGTCAAACATCGCGAATAGCTCAAGGATCATCATATCTATCCCTGATTTGTTATAGTTTATCACGAAGCTCTAGTAGCTTGGTGGCAGTGACTTTGGAGAACCATCACTATCTCATCTAGAAGATTAACTCCCACTCGATTCAAGCGATTGTAGTACTCAGATAATCTGAGCACATGCTCAACGGTTGAGCTTTTCTCCCTTAGTTTGCAGGCTTAAGAAACTTGTCAGAGGTCTCATACCTCTTGACGTGGGCACGAGCCTAAAATCCCAATTTCAGCTCTTGGAACATCTCATATGTTCCGCAACGTTTCAAAATGTCTTTGGTGCCTCAATTCTAAACCGTTCAACATTACGCACTGAACTATCACGTAGTCATCAAAACGAGTATGTCGGATGTTCGCAACATCCACAAACGACGCTCGAGGTTCAGCACACCGAGCGGTGCATTAAGGACATAAGCCTTCTGTGCAGCAATGAGGACAATTCTCAGTTTACGGACCCAGTCCGCATAATTGCTACTATCAACTTTCAACTAATTTTTCTCTAGGAACATATCTTAGTAGAACTAAAGCGTAAGCTACGACATAATTTGCAAAGACCTTTTGACTATGTTCATGATAATTAAGTTCATCTAATCAAATTATTTAATGAACTCCCACTCAGATAGACATCCCTCTAGTCATCTAAGTAATACATGATCTGAGTCAACTAGGCCGTGTCCGATCATCACGTGAGACGGACTAGTCATCATCGGTGAACATCTTCATGTTGATCGTATCTTCTATACGACTCATGTTCGACCTTTCGGTCTCTTGTGTTCCGAGGCCATGTCTGTACATGCTAGGCTCGTCAAGTCAACCTAAGTGTTTCGCATGTGTAAATATGGCTTACACCCGTTGTATGCGAACGTTAGAATCTATCACACGCGAGCATCACGTGGTGATTCGAAACAACGATCCTTCGCAACGGTGCACAGTTAGGGGAACACATTCTTGAAATTTTAGAGAGGGATCATCTTATTTATGCTACCGTCGTTCTAAGCAAATAAGACGTAAACATGACAAACATCACATGCAAATCATAAAGTGACATGATATGGCCAATATCATCTTGCGCCTTTTGATCTCCATCTTCGAGGCGCGGCATGATCACCTTCGTCACCGGCATGACACCATGATCTCCATCATCATGATCTCCATCATCGTGTCTTCATGAAGTTGTCTCGCCAACTATTACTTCTACTACTATGGCTAACGGTTAGCAATAAAGTAAAGTAATTACATGGCGTTTTTCATAGACACGCAGGTCATACAATAAATTAAGACAACTCCAATGGCTCCTGCCGGTTGTCATACTCATCGACATGCAAGTCATGATTCCTATTCCAAGAACATGATCAGTCTCATACATCACATATATATAATTCATCACATCCTTTTGGCCATATCACATCACATAGCATACCCCTACAAACACAAGTTAGACATCCTCTAATTGTTGTTGCATGTTTTACGTGGCTGCTATCGGTTTCTAGCAAGAACGTTTCTTACCTACGCAAAAGCCACAACAGTGATATGCCAATTGCTATTTACCCTTCATAAGGACCCTCTTCATCGAATCCGATCCGACTAAAGTGGGAGAGACAGACCCCCGCTAGCCACCTTTTGCATCAAGTGCATGTCAGTCGGTGGAACCTGTCCCACGTAAGAGTACGTGTAAGGTCGGTCCGGGCCGCTTCATCCCACAATGCCGACGAATCAAGATAAGACTAGTAACAGTAAGCAAATTGAACAAATCATCGCCCACAACTACTTTGTGTTCTACTCGTGCATAGAATCTACGCCTAAACCTAGCTCATGATGCCACTGTTGGGGAACGTAGCGATAATTCAAAATTTTCCTACGTGTCACCAAGATCAATCTAGGAGATGCTAGCAACGAGAGAGATGGAGTGCATCTGCATACCCTTGAAGATCGCTAAGTGGAAGCGTTACAAGAACGCGGTTGATGCAGTCGTACTCGCCGCGATTCAAATCGCAGAAGATCTGATCTAGCGCCGAACGGACGGCGCCTCCATGTTCAACACACGTACAGCCCGGGGACGTCTCCTCCTTCTTGATCCAGCAAGGGGAGAGGAGAAGTTGAGGGAGAACTCCAGCAGCACGACGGCGTGGTGGCAATGGAGCTCGTGGTTCTCCGGCAGAGCTTCGCTAAGCACTACGGAGGAGGATGAGGAGGTGTATGAGGAGGGAGGGCTGCGCCAGGGAAGAGGTGCGGCTGCCCTCCCACCCCTCCACTATATATAGGGGCAAGGGGAGAGGGGGAGGCGCCCTAGGGTTTCCCCTAGGGTCGGCGGCCAAGCAGATTGGATCTCCCTAGGGAAAATCCTAGGGAGACTTGCCCCCCAAGCCAAGCAGGTGGAGCCTTGCCTCCCAAGCCAGGTGGGGCGCCCCACCTCCCCAAGTAACGTGGGAAAGGGTGTGGGGGGCGCACCACCCCTTAGTGGGCTGGTTTTCCCCTTCCCCTTTGGCCCATGAGGCCCTCCAACACTTGCCGGGGCTCCCGAAACATCTTTCAGTCATGCTGGCCACAGCCTGGTACCCCCGGAACACTTCCGGACTCCAATATATCAATCTTCACCGCCGGACCACCGGAACTCCTCATGATGTCCGGGATCTCATTTGGGACTCCGAACAACCTTCGGTAACCACATACTATTTCCCATAACAACTCTAGCGTCATCGAACCTTAAGTGTGTAGACCCTACGGGTTCGGGAACCATGCAGACATGACCGAGACACCTCTCCGGCCAATAACCAATAGCGGGATCTGGATACCCATATTGGCTCCCACATGTTCCACGGTGATCTCATCTGATGAACCACGATGTCGGGGATTCAATCAATCCCGTATACAATTCCCTTTGTCTATCGGCATGTTGCTTGCCCGAGATTCGATCGTCGGTATCCCAATACCTCGTTCAATCTTGTTACCGGCAAGTCTCTTTACTCATTCCGTAACGCATGATCCCGTGGCTAACTCCTTAGTCACATTGAGCTCATTATGATGATGCATTACCGAGTGGGCCCAGAGATACCTCTCCGTCATACGGAGTGACAAATCCCAGTCTCGATTCGTGCCAACCCAACAGACACTTTCGGAGATACCTGTAGTGCACCTTTATAGCCACCCAGTTACGTTGTGACGTTTGGTACACCCAAAGCATTCCTACGGTATCTGGGAGTTGCACAATCTCATGGTCTAAGGAAATGATACTTGACATGAGAAAAGCTCTTAGCAAACTAACTACACGATCTTCTGCTATGCTTACGATTGGGTCTTGTCCATCACATCATTCTCCTAATGATGTGATCCCGTTATCAATGACATCCAATGTCCATGGTCAGGAAACCATAACCATCTATTGATCAACGAGCTAGTCAACTAGAGGCTTACTAGGGACATGTGGTGGTCTATGTATTCACACATGTATTACGGTTTCCAGTTAATACAATTATAGCATGAACAATAGACAATTATCATGAACAAGGAAATACTATAATAACCATTTTATTATTGCCTCTAGGGCATATTTCCAACACCACTGGTCCAGCTAGTTCCACTTTCCTAATTTTTCTCTTGATGCTTAGGGTTTTCCCCTTTTATCTACTCTACTATGATCTGCGTAGGTGCTTTGTGTCGTACTAGCATTACTCCACCCTTCAAGCTAAACAACACAACACTCAGAATTCGAAAGCTTAGTTGTTCAAATATGATTGTGATATTATACTGATATTAGTTAACCGACACATTTAATTGGTTAGCTAAAGGACCCACTTGAGTTTCCAAATGCATGTCGCGACATATAGAGAGACATCATAATTGCATTTCTTTGTCACTTGTTGACCGTACTTTCTTGTCCATACCAAATCTTAGTTGTTATTTCAAAGCAAACATCGGTTGCTAACTACCCTTTGCGCGGTTTGCAGCTTCAGATCTGCCATCCCACTGCCACGGTCAACACTGTACTCATCATGCTTATGTTTTCCCCATTTTATGATGACCACAATCAGCCTACGTGGTTCGTGTCGTAATAGCACTGCTCCACCCATCGAGCTAAACAAGCTTAGTTGTACAAATTCATATCTGATATTATTGCTGATATTAGTAAAACTGAGAGATGTTTAATTGGTTAGCTAAATGTTCCTACTTTAGATTCGAAATGCATGTGAGCCACATATGGAGAGACCGGAAAGAATAGTATTTCTCTGTGCGCTCTGGTTCATCATGGGTGGCCAACCGACATTGTATTGAAAGACTTGTAATATCTTCAATCTGCTTGCTCTTTTGCTCTTCTTTAAGATGATACTCTTCTCTTGCGGTCGACTGGTCAGGTCGAGTTGTTCTCCCTTAGTATATTTTGAATCTGTCAGGTCAGGTCGACTTGTTCTTCTTTACTATATGTTGAAGCTATCATCTGCGAAGTGTCATCACTTCTGGAGCTCTCATATTTTGAGTAGTAGGCCACATTATATTAATGCACACAACAAATTACAGCATGCATGGCATCTTTTAAAAGAATTGCAGAGATAGCACAAAGGGGTTTACAGGGAGGCAGTATTGGATTAGAATCACTTCTGCATTACAAAGAAAACCTCACTTGTTTTTATGTTTTCATGCATGTCAGATATTGAACATTATCAAAATGAATATGAGAATGGGCGCACGAGAGGAATATTGCGGAACGATCCACTGGCTAACGAACATGGCATGGTGGAGGATGGCCTATCTTATTCACCCATCAAGGTGCTTGCTCTAACTTTGAAAAGTTGTATTGGTCGCACATATTTTGCATCTGACCTCTTGCATTACTTCTACTTTCTTACACCATCTGCTTAGTTTAAGCATCATATATGAGTATATGCCATAGCTATCCATTTTCTGTACCTATTCCATGTGTCGTCACACTATGTTTTTCTAGTCAAATGTTGTTCTTTCGTAATAGATGTCCAAAAGGAAGAGGGTGAGTGCAGATCCTCAAGGAGTACAAACTAGGTATTTGGAAAAGGTAGTGATACCTGTTAAATCAGATAGATCAGCAGCCATAGAAAACACAAGCCCAACTGTACCACACTTTACCCCTACTCCAGTGGCCAAACCCCTATTAGAACTGCTAGGAGCCCAGCGTCAGGTACTGTCTATGATATTAATTCAAAATTTGAACTCCTAAATTTCTGCTTGTGCCTTACCTTCTCTCTTGTATGAAAACTAATTTCAGATGAATCTCCTTGCTCAAAGGATCATACGATCTCAAAACAATAATGGGCTCTGCATTGCTCTTGTCAGTACCTCTCTCCCTTTTGCCTTGTAACGCTGTACTTAATTAATTGCTATTTGATTATGTATCATCAGTCTGCACCTGAGCTTCATTATCCTCTGTTTCTTCCAATATTATTTGATCTATATTTACTCTTTGCAAAATGTAGAATAATGGCAACGCTTATAAAGAATTTTCTTTGGGGAATTTATTGAATTATCATTCCATCAACATGGAGAAGGGCTTTGTCCAGCCCGTGTTAACATGTAATGTAAGTTCATCCTTCTCAAGCCTTCAAGCTTTGTTCTAGTATAGATTTGGATAGGCATCATTTCCTCCACTGCTGTTTGCTTTGCTGTTTACATCTGATTGGATGTTTGCAACAACTACCAGTTTCAAATTGTAGTTGTAAAAACATGTTCCTTATGCAGAACAGATCCATTTATTTGCTTATATAATTGTGAAACCTGTTACGTGTCTCCTTGTTTCTCTTTCAGACTCGTATCTCTTACGCCAGGCAGAACTTTAGGGAAGATAGTGAGCCAAACCATCTTGAGGACAACGAGATGACCCCAAGGTCCTGTCTTGATGAAGACAGTGAGTTGAAGCTACTCACCAGCAGGTGTGAGACAGCCTCTGTGCAGTCGCTGCCTCAATCAGTTTGACTTCTTCAGTCTCAACTTAAAGCTGAAAGGCTTGCTTCAGCTCAGCTCCGACTTGAAGTCAAAGATGCAATGAAGAAGTCAGAGGACTGTCGTGCGCACTATCATGCCTTAAATCTAGTGTTGATGCTTCTATCGTTGACACAACTAAGGTTTACTCAGCTTCTTCAGCTGTTTGGGGGGACCGACATGGCCAGGCCTAGTGCCTTCTGAAGTGCTCTCAGTTTTGTATATTCTTTTGTCGGCGCGTTTATTTGCACTGGTGGCTAACTTTGATGCCCAGTGGATGTAATATGTGTGATAGCCGTGATAGCCTAGCGTAAGTTGCTTGCTTATTTATTTCCTTGTTGTCTTGTTTATTTGTTTGCTTGTAGTCATTGTAGTTCTTTTTCCGCGGTTTGCTAGTGGCTGCAATAACCTATTTTTTAAAACTAGGCCACAATAACCATGGTCTAATATTTACTGTAGTGCACTGGGCCTCCTACGGGCCGTAGAAACAGTGGGCCTTCTACGGGCCGTAGAAACAGTGGGCCTTCTACGGGCCGTAGAAACAGTGGGCCTTCTACGGGCCGTAGAAACAATGGGCCTTCTACGGGCCATAGAAACAATGGGCCTTCTACGGGCCGTATCATCAATGGGCCTTATACGGGCAGTATGATCGATTGGCCAAACATGGGCCCATAACAGGCCGCATTATGGCCATAAACGGGCTAGAGTTGGAATCGTCCGTTCATGGGCCGACCATAACGGGCCATCGTTAATACGCCGTATTTGATGACGCTATGAAAACGGCCCAACATATTAATGGGCCACAAACGGACCGACTGTAACCACGGGCTGAATTTGGCCCACAAGCAGAAAATGACAGTAACGGGCCGTAAGTAAACGAATGCTGGAAATGAGCCCAAGAATAAATGGGCTCTGAGAAGGCGGAAAGATAACATGGGCTGGAAACGGCCCAACGGAATAACGGGCTGTTAATGGGTATAAAGTGATACACTGTTCATTACGGGCCAGTTTCACCACGGGCCGTTAATGGGTGTAAAGTGATAGACTGTTCATTACGGGCCAGTTTCACCACGGGCCGTTAATAGGCCAAGAGTTACATAGGGCCTCATATGTGCCGAAAGACATCATGGGCCATACATGGGCCAGAAGTGAAAACGGGCTGGAATCATATTGGGTGGCCCAGATGACGCTACCGGGCCTAATTCAGATAGGGCGTAACGGGCCTTGGGTTAGCGGGCTGTAAATGGGCTATATGCGAACAGGCCATTAACAGGCTTTACATGGGCCGGCCCGCCACCTTTTGACCAAGTCAAACGGGCCGGCCTTTACACAGGAATGGGCCTCTGTTGGGCCGTGCCACGTGTCGACGTATCATAGGCGCCTTCTGTCCAATGAGTGGATGACATATGTCCCAACGATGAGCCGACACGTGTTTCCTCCAGCCAATGATGATTTTACACTTGGAAAATCCCCATTGGTCGGGGCTGTTAACGGGTTATCGGATCCAAAACCCGACCCGATAGCTTAATGGCGTTCCATTACGGTGGATGCCACGTGTCGGTCACCCTTGACGAAAGCACTTCTGTGACGCGGGATTTATCGTCATGGAAGTGGACACTTCCGTGATGATAATTTTGGTAATGTCATGGAACACTTCTACGACAGCACATGTATGACTATCTTGATTCTGTCATAAAATCGTCATGGATGTACATGCATGACAGAAAATGTGACCTACTGTGACAAACACGTATCATCACGGGAGTGTATTTTTTTGCAGTGACTAGTCAAGTAGAGGCATACTAGTGACACTCTGTTTGTCTATGCATTCACACATGTACTAAGTTTCCGGTTAATACAATTCTAGCATGAATGATAAACATTTATCATGATATAAGGAAATATAAATAACAACTTTATTATTGCCTCTAGGGCATATTTCCTTCAGAATGAACCAGCACAGAGGGTCTACCATGAGCGAGCATTTCGCTACAAGGGTGATCATGAAAGCGATTCGCAGACAACGCGATGGTCTAGGGTTTCTTAGTTCGAGGGCGCCTGATCTTCCGACAATGGTGGCGACTGTGGCGGCATGGTCCTCCTTGGGGGCTGGATTGGTTTTCCCTCCTCGGCACATGATTATGTTCATAGGTGGTGTGGAGTATGGCGATCCCGACTAGAAGGAGAGAGAGATGGCGACCAGGGACCAATGTCGATCGTCGGGTGTTTGGGTTGCTCAGCTGGTCAAGTCTGCATGGTGCAGGTGATGGTGGCATGGCTGCTCTAGCCTTTGGCTCCTAGCTATGCTTGGTGCGGTGGGAGGGTGTTCGAGAGCTGCTGTAGCGGGGATGGAGTTGACAAACATATACAGTGTTACCCCATTCCGATGGACATGGATGCAGGTGTGCGACGACGTAGATGGAAGTCTGAACTTCTTTAGTCCGTGCCAGCGGCGATGACGCCCATGGGTGTTGTTCCCTCTCCTTGGAGCCATCGCTGTGGTGTATCAGCATCTTGCTCTCTCTCACTTGAATTGTTGTCTTTTGGCGAAAGCCTAGGTTAGGATCCGGACCGGGGGTGGCGTCGTTCCTCTGTTAGGGCATCGTGTTTGGAGACACAACTTGGAGGTACTATGTTGCGTCGTGTGGTGTTTGCCGCTGTTCTAGATTGATCTTCAGGGGCGCAATGTCGCCATCATGGGTGAGTCCAAGATGACGACTTTCTTTGGGGATGACTGAGTACCGCCATCCACTCGCCGACTCCTTTATGCCTTCAATTTTTGTTGGTGAGTCGGCAAGGAAAGTCTAGTTGGAGTTATTGTTCTAGGGAGGTAACCGGTGTTGGTCGAGATGCACTTTGTTAGTAAGTTTAGGACATGCCCTTTGGTGTTGTGTTGTTTTGTGTGCGTTAAAGTTGGATGAGGTTTGCTACACACCGGGCTGTGGTGGGAGCTTGTTTGGATTTCTTGTATTTACATATGCCTTCTATAAAGCTAAGGTACGCAGTTTGCGTGCCCTAGGAATAAATGTTTTTTAGATTTCATACCCTACCAAAAACCAAAAACCATAAAACCCACAAAATTAGACTCGGTTTGATTTGTCTTGCTATGGCTTTTTTGTCCAAATTTGAAGTCCAGAGACTTAGGTGTGCAACATGTCTCCAGGCATGCATTTGATTCACGCGGTTAAGCATCTTAGACTAGGCTATGGTTGTGATCCGGCTTTTATGGATCGAATCCTACCTTTCCCTTTAATTTGACGATATCTTCTATATTCTAATCGCATTAATGAGTAGTAAAAATTATAAATTCTACCAATTTTAAACAGAAACAAAACTAGGCAAATTCTACCAATTTTTTGTGTGATGCATATATCTATTTCATTGAGTGTAGGTGTTTTCCCCTTCTATGGTGGTGCATGATGGTTGTTGTGGTTTTTTGGTTTGTGTTGGAACAGTGAGATGTATTCATATTAGGCATTTGCATAGATATTGTGTACAGTTGCAACCTTCAGTCACGTGTGTCGGTTGAATCTACTTCCTTGTCCTCATGTTAGATATAGCATAAATTAATGTTTAAGTTTTGTTCCTTCAGTCCATCAATTGTTTTTCTGCAATCAATTGCGGCTACGGAGCTGCAAGCATGGTGGACATGCGATGAGGAAGGATGGGAGGTGATGGAGCTGAGAGAAAGGAGGAAGACAACTAGTGAGGTGACATGGGAAGAAAGTGAAGTTGCGCCCCAAGGCTAGAGCATGGTCGTGTTGTAACGGTTCCCTTTTGATCAATCTCATGTCCATTATCATTTTTAAAGTCCACGCTTTGGAAGCTTCACACAATCATTGGCAAGGAAGATGTCAAACTCATTGAGGATGATCAGTGGGGCAATTGTGAAGCTCAATGTCTAGTGGGTAAGTCTGGTGTCAAAGGGGACAAGCCATGAGTAAGCAATAAATTTGTACAATCACCTTGTTTTTCATGCATCTTCTTCTTTTCTAGGAATGTTAGATGTGATTGATTTGGTGAAGAAAATGTCAGAAGAGGCAGTGGTTCCTCTTCCCATGGACCTTTAGGTGAAGGAGAAATAATATCATTATGGTATCAAATAATTTTTCATTGATTGTTTTATCAGTGGCTAATATGTGATTGATATTAAATTTGCGATGTAAAATGTATGTCTGGATCAAGCATTATTCACTTAATCATATGTAAGATTTTTTTACAAGCATTCTCTCATACCAACACACGACATTTAACTAGTTTACAGAAAAGAACAAAAACAAACATATTTTCTAAGGTAGGATGGATTAAGGGCATTGGTAGTTCCCCAAACAAGAAAAGTAATAACAATAAGATTAGTGTAAAATAATGATAAAAAGTGCATGTAGTTTTCACAAAATTAGCATTGTTGGACAATATCCCAAAATAAGGATATATTAGCGCAATTTTCAGACAACATTACGATTTGCACAAATTGCATCAAACTTAAGTGCATAACCACTAGTGGTTGGGAATCTCTGTCGTAGTTCTCAATTTTAGTGGCTCCGGCCCAGCGGTGTCGTGTGGATAACTTAATGAGGAACTTATAGAATTTGGCCCATATGTCATAAAGATGTCGAGGCTATTGAGTAGTGTCATTTTTTACGTCAAAAAATGGGTCTCACTCCTCTGTTGACCAAGCCGGGGATGGTTTGAGAATTTTTTTTATTGCGAGATATGAGATTATAACCTAGGTCACCAAAGCACTAGGTTGAAGCTCACGCCTTGCCCAGTAACCAACTCCTTTCTTTCATGATCCTGAACAAATCGATTTGGATTCCATGCGTGTGAACCTAAGCCCATTTTTATCCATTTCAAGGGAACACTTATGTTTGACCCTTTTTAGTACTATACTAAAACTAGAAATGTGCCTTGTTACGTCATTTTGTTTATACCGTCTATTTGTTGGCCATACACTTGGTTGGTTTCTTGTTTCTCTATTGTATTTTCCATGGGTGGATTACTGTTGTATTATCTCATTGAGGTTAGTGTGCTTCGTTGCGCCGTTAAATTGTTGCGATAATATGTGTGTCTTGCATGCTATGTTCATGTCTGGCAGATGAACCCAGGCCAAGCAGCGGCTTCCACGGTACCCTAGGAGACATGGTGACAACATTGATCTACCCTCTCCCCACCTCTCCCACCACTCACTTCTTCGACACCAGGGGAGGGGGGACAAGCACCCCGCTGTTAGGATTAAGTTTAGAATTTGGCCTCCCACCGTCCATGGAGAGACGATGGCGTCACCATCGTCATGGAATATGCCATTCTGACCTCGCCCTCGTTCCGGTGGTGCTTACTGGCATCGTTGCAAGGGGGCGTGGGGGAGAGGGGGTGGTCTGTCCCCTAATCTAGATTTTCCTTCTGCAGGTTTTGCTTGGAGGCGCTGTATTGCGGAGCAGGCAACAAGACATCTTGCTTCTCCAACTTCAGCTCCGATTGGCGAAGGTTGCCAGTCTCGGCCTTGTTGGGGGGAGGCGTGTGAGCTTTGTGTTCCCCAATTCCACTTCGACGGACTTTAGGCGTTCTATAGGTTCTCTATGGAATTTTCTTCTATGGGGTGTCGATTTCCTAACAAACCGCCACCGTCTACGTCTTCTGGTTTGTATCGGCGACTTCTGACACCTACAAGAGTGTTATCCTGGCTCTAATGGTGATCCTGATGTCCATAGGTAGCACCGAGTTCTACCCGTAGCACGGTGCAGGTGGATGCAGAAGGAAGAAGACAACAACATCCCCGTTGACTTGGATGTATTTTTAATTACTTTCTCCTTTGTCCATATGGCCACTTCTATTTGGGTTGTGAACCTTTGGATATCACTTTATTTTGTAGGAGTATATAGGTATCTTAGGGCATGTTGGGATGTCCTCCAGCTTCATTAGATCTGCAAATCTCGCTTCTATTTGCCGATGCTGGCTTCTTCCGCAGATTGCGAACAATGGAAATTGTTCAGCTCGCTTGATCCAGCTTTTCGTACGCGCCAGCAGGCCAAGCTGCATGAGGGGGCTGGAGCCCAGCCGGTTCAATAGGTAAGGTGGCCTTAGGCTCGGTCGGACAGAGTAGGAGAGGGGAGAGAGAAGTAGCGAACCGGTACGTGCACCATTGAGTCACTTGGCGGTGGCATCCGTTAGTGTAACTCTCGATTTCATTTTTTCATGGATCGTGAGAAACGCTGCTCCAGCTTTTTGTACGTAGGGAGGGTTGCTGTAGGTCTTTGTGCCATACGTGGCGCTTTGTTATTCCAGACTTTGTAAGCTCGGACTTTGCCCTTGATGGGGCACCCGAGCGCTAAATAAATTAAGCAACGTTCCCCTAAAAAAAAGCTTTTTGTACGCAGATCCGTCTTAGATCTAGGAAGCTAGCTTCCTGGAGCAGAACGTTCAGCCCAACTCCAGCCCAGATTAAGCGGACCCAGAAGCTGGCCAACTACCGAACAGGCCCTTAGTATGCAAATATGGTGGGTTAAACTCTTGTGTGCTTCTATCATCCTCTATAAACACTTTCTTTAGTGAAAGATACATTTTCTGAATCTTATCTCCATACCGAAATATAATTCTTAATCTCATGTCTATCCCGAAATATAATTCTTAACAATGCAATGAAAACAGGGAAAACATTATTAACCGGAAGAAAAGAACACATTTCATCGACAATGTCGTAAGTTGTAGAATCCCGTACTCATGTCGTTCGCCGCGATAGGTTAGGGTGCGTGCTCATGCAATTAGTTAATTATTTTCCTTGCACAAATAATAATTTATTTCTTTTTTGTTTATTCATTCATGAATCAGAACACAAATAAATACTTCCTTCGTCTCATAATATAAGATCATTTTTTACACTAGAGTCTAGTATCAAAAACGATCTTATAATATGGAACGGAAGGAGTAACAAATAAAAATGCGTCCATGCATGCCTCGTCACGTATTCAAAGGATTTAACCTTTTTTTTCGTCGAACAAAGGATTTTAGTTGGAAAAAGGAATTGGATGCCGGGAAGCAATGCATGTACGTACGCAGTCACTACTGGAATTCTGGGCTACCCCGAGTGCCACGGACACTCGGCAATGGGCCGAAAACCGCCGGCAAAGCCTTTGCCGAGTGTCACCCTCGGCGAAAGCCACCCGGCGTACACCTCTTCGGCAAACAGGAGTTTGCCAAGAGCCAGAACACGGGCACTCGGCAAAGACTTTGCCGAGAGCCAAACAGTATACCACTCGACAAAATAAAGTAGCTAACGGATAGCAGACGGTGCCGGCGGTTCCTGACACGTGGGACCAGGGGAACAGGCCGAGGGCCTTCTTTGCCGAGTGCCACTCTCGGCAAAGAGAGCCAGTAGGTGGCTGACACGTGTCAGCTCCTAACATGTGGGACCAGGCGAACAGGCCGAGGGCCAACTTTGCCGAGAGCCACTCTCGGCAAAGCCAACCAGTAGGTGGCTGACACGTGTCAGCTCCTGACATGTGGGACCAGGCGAACAGACTGAGGGCCAACTTTGCCGAGAGCCCCTCTCGGCAAAGCCACCCAGTAGGTGGCTGACACGTGTCAGCTCCTAACATGTGGGACCAGGCGAACAGGCCGAGGGCCAACTTTGCCGAGAGCCACTCTCGGCAAAGCCACCTAGTAGGTGGCTGACACGTGTCAGCTCCTGACATGTGGGACCAGGCGAACAGGCCGAGGGCCAACTTTGCCGAGAGCCACTCTCGGCAAAGCCACCCAGTAGGTGGCTGACACGTGTCAGCTCCTGACATGTGGGACCAGGCGAACAGGCCAAGGGCCAACTTTGCCGAGAGCCACTCTCGGCAAAGCCACCCGGTAGGTGGCTGACACGTGTCAGCTCCTGACATGCGGGACCAGGCGAACAAGCCGAGGGCCATCTTTGCCGAGAGCCCCTCTCGGCAAAGAGAACTACTAGGAGGCTGACACGTGTCACCTCCTGACATGTGGGACCACGAGAGCAGGCCGAGGTCCAACTTGCCGAGAGCCACCCTCCGCAATCCTTTTCCCTTTACCGAGAGCCCTCTCGGTAAAGTTGTCAAGGGCACCACAGGTTATTATCCTTTACCGGGAGGCCTCCCGGTAAAGGTGTCAGGGTCTACTGGT
Organism: Aegilops tauschii subsp. strangulata; assembly: GCF_002575655.3. Taxonomy (NCBI): domain Eukaryota; kingdom Viridiplantae; phylum Streptophyta; class Magnoliopsida; order Poales; family Poaceae; genus Aegilops; species Aegilops tauschii. The sequence continues at coordinate 551,076,231 of NC_053041.3, read as the reverse complement.
TGGTACATGTTTACCGAGAGGCCTCTCGGTAAAGGGTGCATTCTGGTCCAGTTTCACAGTCATTACCGAGAGCCACCCTCGGTATTGGTGTGCCCAGGAGCCTTTTTTCATGTTTCTGTTTCTTTCCTGCAGCGAAACATATACAACAGCAGCATATAGTTCATCACACATAGAACATGTCACATATAGGCATCATTGAACAAAAGAAGCAATGATTCTGAAAAACATTCCACATAAAAGCAATAGTGCATAAAAGGTGAAATAGTAGTGAAGACACTCGACTACCACAAGTTTACAAGTCTCAAGATGCAAGAGTTCTCAACATACAAGGAACAGTTTCAAACATAACATAACATGAAGTTCACGCGATTTTGGAGATCGGAGTGATAACATCAACATTAGAAGGCATCATTCCGTTTGCTGCCCCAACTCCATCAACCGGAGTGATAACATCAACATTAGAAGGCATCAATCCCTTTGCTGCCCCAACTCCACCAACTTGAGGTGGAACTACCGGAACATTGTTCGACCCTTATGATGGGTTGAGCTGTGATGGATTGACCCAATAGTGAGATGAATGCATATGGTAATGCCGAAAATGGTGATAGAAATAGTTTGAACGAAACTCACAATGTTCCACTCTGGCGTCGGTGGCATCTCTGCACTGGTTGGCCTTGCATGGAATAAAGATTGGCCACCATATGTTGTAAAGACTTCACTAGATCATCTTGTGCCTTCAGCTTGGCCCGGTTTTTATCTCGTTCTTTCTCGGTGTCAATCAGTCGAGTCTACAATATGGCAATGCAAATGTCATTCATGTTGAATTGTAAATATGCAGGACCATGAAGGATCAATGAAGAAGCACTGACCTGAATATCCTCAATAATGCTCACAGAATATGGTACGTGACGCTCTACGGTAGGAGTAGAGCCAGTACTAATAGCACGGAGCGTGTTGACTCTCGAAAGGGAGGAGGTTATGACAGAATCGAGGTGAACCACCATATGGCCATTCGGTCTACCGCCTGCTGCGGCAATGGCCACAAGAGGGTCAAACGGTAGCACGTGAGGATCAGCGTCAGGCCCGTGCGTCTCCTTCAATTTTTTGGTGTAGTTCTCTCCATCTGACCGGGCTTTAGAGCTGATCCAGTCCCTCTCCGGGTGGAGAGGGTCCTTGTCCTTGTCGTCTTTGGTACGTTTGATGGTCCATGCCTCGAAGTAAGTGATAGCCTTGCCAGTGTCTTCTTTCTGCAAAAGAAAGCGATCCAAACAATCAAGGGAATGCTCACAAATGAAAGAGAACATGATGAAAAGGATGTGGTTGCCTACATGTTTTGAGACGACACCTCGGATGGTGAGGTTGCCTTGACGGTGTCCTCAACCCCCCATCAACTTACGCCGTTCAGATATTACTTTGTGTTCATCCTACCACCCTGGATCTGTCCACCGTTCGACGATCTTCTCCCAGCACGACCGTTTGTTAGCGCACCACCGAGGAATCACCTGTAAATTAAAAAAAATACATCTTAGTAAGGATTCTAATTTTGCGGTAATGTAGGGAATAGCAAGCATCCATCGTCACTTCCCTTGAAGTAATTAACCCGTGAAACATGCGTCCCTCGAGCCTCCTGTTTGGAAATCCTATGGTTGAGGTAGTCCGCGTGATACTTGACCACTAACCGGACGTGCTCCTTATAGTGCATGTCGTGGACTAGTTTCTTGGCAATATTCTTGACCACCACATTTGCACGATCCTTCTGACCCTCAACGCATGTATAGAAATCCTACAAACATGCATACATGTGAGAAGGGTTAGATCATGACTATGGCAAATTTAAACCTTTTGGTATTGACATTTAGGTGTTTGAAAGGACTTACCCAGAAATCGTTGACCACTCGCATGGCTCTGTTATCATAAACCCTCTGACGCATATCCAGGAAATTCGGTGCAAGTTTGTAGTGATCCCATGACCAAGCTGGCGCAATGATACTGTTCGGCAAAGTGACCAGTCCAGGATAATTTAACCTACAAAGACCCCCAATGATGCCACTCGGCGACCGTGGCAGACGCCTCTCACCACCTTTTACTAAGCTTCTACATTTCCAAGAGTGAAGTCATATTATATGTGAGGAAATGACAAAAGGTACAATTTATATGGGATGAGTCGAGATAACCACTTACTTCTCTCCCATTGGTTTAATCAACACGTCTCTATGCACATATGGACGTCTTGGAAGCTTTGAAGGACCACGCAGCCACACTTTCCCTCCGGAAGTAGTGCTGATAGTCGAACCGCTCTGTTGCGAACCGCTCACCTCGTGGTGCTCTGTCACCCGTGAGGGTCCATCCCCACCCTCAGAAACCTGACGAACAACCAGCCTCCTCTTGACGGCGTCGTCCTCCACCACCTCCTCCTCCTCATCCTCCACAACCTCCTCCGCAAAATCCTCCTCGTCCTCCTCCTCACACGCCTCATCCCCATCCTCTATTTCCTCCTCCTGAGCAGGGTGAAGCACTGCATCAGAGGGTCGAGGAGAAGAAAGAGGTGCTCTACTCCGGGCTGCTTTACGTACTCCTCCTCCTGCCTCACATACTCCCCCTCCTCGTCCGCCTCCTCCTCCTGCCTCACCTACTCCCCTCCTCGTCCGCCTCCTCCTCCTGCCTCACCTACTCCCCCTCCTCGTCCGCCTCCTCCTCCTGCCTCACCTACTCCCCCTCCTCGTCTGCCTCCTCGTCCGCCTCCCCCTCCTGCCTCACCTACTCCCCCTCCTCGTCTGCCTCCTTGTCCGCCTCCTCCTGCTGCCTCACCTACTCCCCCTCCTCGTCCGCCTCCTCGTCCGCCTCCTACTCCTCCCCCGCGTGGTACTCGACCTTGTTTCGCACGTTTTGCCAGACGGGTGTCTAGACCCGCCAATCCTTTGGCCTTCTTGGGGGTTGTGGCAACCGATGAAGGTGCGGCCACCGCTTTCACCGGTCGAGCAGGTTGATCATTGTACAGATCATTCACTTTTTTCAAACTTTCCTTTGGAATCTTCTTGCTACCTGTCATGCTTCAATCACCTGATACGAAGAAGAACAAACCAGTTAGTACAGATGATACAACTTGATGTAAATACAATAAATATATCACATATGAAGAATAAATGGAATTGTCACAATAATACATATAGTTGTTATGCACACAAATACATAGAGTTGTTGCACACACGAATACATAGAGTTGTTGCACACACGAATACATAGAGTTTTTACACACACGAATACATAGAGTTGTGACACACATACATAGAGTTCTCACATGATTACATGGAGTTGTTAGAAATAAGGTTCAATATTAGGTGCAACATTTGGATCAGGGCTTTCATCATCGCTATCACGCCCGTTCATACATTCATCCTCGAAGTCTTCAGGGGGGCCCTCATCCTCATCTAGCCCCATGTGCCATCGCATAAGTAATGCCAAATCTCGAGGGTCAGAAACATCCTCGTATTCGTCCTCTGCATTATCTACTTCCATGTCATCCATGGCCTCATGTTCCATAGCATCATGTTCGTGATGCACGCCATCATCTTCCTTTGCATCATCTTCGTCTTCATCAGTGTCTGCTTCTTGAAAGAACTCTCCCTCGTATGTGTTAGGGTTTATATGGTAATCGTCCTTGTTTGGGGTAGGTACCTTGATACGCGGGGGTACTTTGTACACGACATCCCACTTCAAGAGATTGATATATTCCGTAGATGTGCACGCGTATGGGAGAAAAAACACTTGTGTAGCCTGTTGAGCCATAATATAGACATCATTTCCTGCATATTTTGATGCTCGTTCAACTTTGACAAAGCCAATACTAGGGGTTCGTCTCACTTTCTCAGGATTGAGCCAGCTACGTCTGAATACGATGGGCTTCACTACTTGTAAACCACAATACTGCAACTCATAAATTTCTTCGATGGTTCCATAGTAGTGACGTCCATCTGTCCCTAGATAATAGACCGCACTATTTATTGACCTTCAGTTGGGCCTCTCACGCATGTGTTTATCAGTGTGGAAGCGATACCCATTCATGTCGTAAGCCTTAAATGACTTGGCCTCGTATTCAAAACCTTTGGCTACTTCTCTCACCTTGGCGTCCATATCAACCTCCTGACATGCCTACAAGATTAATAGGAGATTGTCTAGTTCATTAGTGGAAGCATTACAGGCAAGTAAGATCAACTTGAAGTAACATAAAGTTAGAAAAGTTACTTTTCTTGAGAACCAAGAAATGAAACTGCCATTAGCATTGGTATCTTCAAGATGGTCTGCTGATTCTTCGTCGCTAGGAGGTCGTGGTAGCTTCCAGAATTCGTTCTGGAATTCCCTAGCAATAGGAAGAATTCGAGTTAGAACTCAAGACTAGTGAGTAGTTGTCAATAAAGGTGTTCTACACTTACTTTATGTACAGTTGCACTTCTTCCATGTTGGTCAAGACATAGATCATAATAGTCGACCACTCAGTAGGTGAAAAGTTCTTGGGCTTCGGTCCACTTGCTTTACCACCTTGGCCTTCGAAGAGGCTAAGGTCGGAAACATTACTGGTGGGTTCTTCATTGTAACGAGGAGCTGGATTTAACCTAGTCTAAATACTGTCATGATAGAACTTTCTCATGGTTGTGGCCACCTCCTCGTTCAAGTATGCCTCAGCTATGGAGGCTTCAATGCGGGCTTTATTCTTACATTTCCCACGAAGATGCTTGAACTCCCGTTCAGGTGCATACTTCCATCGGAACTGCACAGCTCCTCCCATTCTAGCCTCATACGCGAGATGTAAGATCATATGTTGCATCGGATTAAAGAAACCTGGCGGAAATATCATCTCTAACTTGCATAGCAACTCAGGTGCTTGTTCCTCCAACTTTGCAACCACTTCATAATCTAGTTCTTTGGCACAAAGCTGACGGAAGAAGTAGCTCAACTCCGCCAGCACTCGCCAAATATCCTCTCTGACATACCCTCGAATCATCACAGGCATTATCCGCTCAAGCCATACATGGTAGTCATGACTCTTGAGGCCTCCTATGCGCTTTGTAGCCATATTCACTCCCCTCATGATATTAGCTGCATATCCATCAGGGAAGTACAAGTTGTTCACAATCCATTGGAGAATTTCCTTCCTTTGGGGCATTGAAGGGGTGAAAGGGGTTGGTGGCTTCTTCCAAGAATTACCTTTTGCACGAGGCACCAAATTTAATTTTGGCCTATTGCATAGTTTGGCTTGATCGATCCTAGCCTGAATGTTATCCTTTGACTTCTCGGTGTCGAGGAGCATGCCGAGTAAGGCCTCCGCAATATTCTTTTCAGTGTGCATTACATCAATGTTGTGTGGAAGTAGAAGATCTTTAAAGTAAGGGAGCCTCCATAAGCTTGGAATGTGAGTCCACTGGTGTGTCTCTCCATATGCCACAAAACCTCTCCCATCGAGCTTTTCCTCGAGAGCATCTAACTCATCCTTAAGCTGGGCACCGGTCATAATAGGTGGTGGCGGGTCATCAACAATAACACCTTTTTAGAAGTGCATAGCGTCTTGCCTGTATGTGTGATCAATACGAAGGAACTGCTGATGTTGGCCAAAGCATACATACTTGTGACCCTTAGCCAACCAAATGAAAGTCACACGCTGTTGACACACTGGGCAAGGCCACTTCCCCTTTACACACCAACCATAATATATCGCACGTGCCGGTAGGTCATGTAGCGATGTGTGGTACCAGATATGCATATTGAAGTGCTTCTTCGAAACGGCATCGTATGTCCGGACCCTATTGTTCCAAGCAACAAGTAAGTCATCCACCAATGGCTCCATATACACACTCATATGCTTCCCGGGATAGTTAGGACCTGGAATTATCAACGTCAGGAACATGTGATGTCGTTGCATGCAAACGCCAGGGGGCAGATTCAGGGGGATAACATATACTGGCCAACAACTGTATATGGCAGCCATCAAACCATATCGATTGAACCCGTCGGTTGTTATCCCAACAGCTACACTCTTCTAGTCATCTGTTTTCTTATGAATTTCAACAAATTTCTTCCATGCTTCACCATCCCGTGGAAGTTGCATCTTTTTTGTATTATACATCTTCCCTTCGGCGGCACATCTCATATATTGGGCAGTTTCCTCAGTCATATAAAGCCTCTGGATCCTTTCTGTGAATGAAAGATATCGAAGGATATTGACGGCGATTGTGAGCTGCATCTTGCTACCATGATCAGCTATTACCTCAATATACCTAGAGGATTTGCACTTGACACAATAATTCGTATCTTTATGTTCATTTCTAAATAACATGCATCCATTTGGACAAGCATGTATTTGCTCATACGGAATCGTAAGTGAACCGAGGATTTTGTTCGACTCGTACATGTTCTTTGGCGATATATTTTCTTTAGGCAACAGGCTAGCAATAACTGACAATAACTCATTGAAGCAAATTATGCTCATGTTATGGTTTGCCTTCAGGGCCATTTGGCGTGCAATGCCATCTAGTTGAGTAACCTCTGTATGGGCGTGAAGGGGTTTTTGTGCCGCAAACAAAGCTGCATGATACTCTTCAGGGCTTTCCGGCGGCTCCTCGGAGTTCGGGTCCTCCCGCGGATCCGCACGGCGGATGTCATCTAACAAGTTTTCAATCCGAGTATCATATTCGCTGGTGCGTTGTCGCACCACCTCCGCCCTGGACTGTTCTGTCTCACCATGAAAGATCCACCGGTAATAGCCAGGCGTAAACCCATATTTCCCTAAGTGTTTACTCATAGTAATCTTATCTCTTTCAATCTGGTTATCACACTCCGTGCATGGGCACCAAATTCCACGAACTGGCGTTTCTCCAGCAAATACTAATTCCAGGAAATCATTGGTCTGGGATGTCCGGTGTACATCCACTCACGTTCTTCCATCCTCTGATATAAAGTGAAACACACACATAAATTTTTTATGTAACAAGTGGTTCCATCAAGTTTTACGACATGCACTGAGCTATGTAATAGGTAAAGATAGGTCCTAATCCCACCCGAGAATGTGTAGGCTGGGTCCGCTTTCATGACGTACTCCGACCCAAGATAAAATTTCGGCAGCACCTCCCCGCTGTTCTCCAAATACACGTCTCAGCAATAAGCCAAGAGGATGTGTATCTACAGAACAACAAGGAGACGTTGTCGAAATTATGTCTCGGATCTAAGTACATCATGAAAACGACCCACCTACAGATCCTCGGGTTGTCCATGGAAAATGTGGACAATTCGAAAGAGTTGAGGTTATAAATATGCAAAGACTTGCATATTTATAGATACAACCCTTCCGAACGGGAGACACCTAGGTTATGCGACTATTTAGGTGATCTACAAATAATGAAAACCTACACATGAACGGGAAGAGATTACCCTTGAAGCGTGCAACGGAATTCACTCTCTCTATTGTCAAAATAGATGCTTGTCCTGCATGAAAGAATGAAGTTGTGTCAATCATATGTCAAACACACAAACATCAACACTCACACACACACCTCCCATACACAAACACACTCACATATCCATACACACACATCACACACTCACTCACACATGCACAAACACACATCAATAGCACCCCTCTCCCACACACACACTCACAAACACCATTCATTATATATGCACACATACACCAACATCACTCACTGACACACACACATACAAAGCACACACTCACACACATTATTCACTATGCATATATATACACCTTTTGTTGTAATGGAGAGGGGGGAAACCCCTTTTATTTCAAAAAAAAACGAGATTGAGTAGGGGCTCACCAACGGGGCAGGGGGCGGCGGGGGAGGTGGATGCCGGACGAGGTAGAGCTCAGTGGATGGGATGCCTCACCGGTGGTGCTCGGTGAAGCTTGGCCGAGATGGTGGCGGTGGACGAGCTCGGTGGAGGTGGCGGTGGGGGCCTCGGTGGAGGTGGAGGGGTCAGGGAAGGCACTCCTGGTGGCGGTGGCGGCGGAGGCGGCGGCGGCAGAGCTCGCCGGATGGGGCGGTGGCACTAAGGGGCGGCGGCGGACAGAGGGGGCGGGGGCAAGAGAAACTGAGAGAGAAGAGAGGAGTGAGCGCGCGCGAGGGGGAAATTTTGCATAAGTCCCCACGGGAAACATTTCCTAGAGCCAACTTTTAGCGACACTTGGTACAAGTGTTAACCTAGATCTCGGGGGCTTTTCCGAGAGCCGCCCCGACAGTAGTAACCGAGGGTCGTCCAACAGCACTCGGCAATATGTATTATACTTTTTTGTTGTTTTCTTCCATGCTTGGCAAACAACCTTAGCACATCATAATTACCGTCTTGTGTTTTCTTTTTCAAATGATGGGCCTCGCCCGGTTCTAGAGACCGGCACCCCTCCGGTGGCCCCGACAGTCTAGTGCGTTGATCGGCAACGAGAGGGTGTAGTCCACGGTGAATGACTGCTTCTCCGTGTTAGTGCATGTCATTGCGAGATGACACACCAAGTCTAGGCCAAAGCCACAGCAAGATCCCATCCGTGTAGACCCGACGCGTCCGTTTCCCCCCTCCAGGTGCCGGCGGTGGCGCCGTCCGTGAGGGGGGGCACACCCCGGAGACACGTGTCGGGCGTTTGCAATCGCCACAACACTTCCAGACTTGTGAGAGGCCGCCTACGCAAGATTTGGCGGCTGTGCTAGTCCCCGGAGGCTGCCGGCCACAGCGTAGAGACACGAAGAGCAATCCGCGGAGAGGGAAGTGTTCAGATACTTCTCCATCACCAAAAATTATGAAAAATTACCATCCGTCCTATAGCACATGTGCCCACGTCGTGTAAAAAACTCATGATTTTATCGTGCTCCGAGTATTTAATAATATTCACACCGCATCGTTACCGCAGAACGTCTACTACTGTGTCATCGTCGTCCGTGAGGGGGGGGACACCCCGGAGACGCGTGCCGCCTCTTCGGACATGCCACCACACCGTACGGCATGTATGAGGGCCCGGTGCGATGCTCCGGTGGCATTGCTACCCCCCCCCCAGGGCCCCCGTCCCGCTTAACCCTGTAGCGTTTGACCACGGGATCTAGCCCTTTGACTTTGCACGGACGGGCTTTGACCAGTGGAACTCTCCACCCAGTTGTGTTAGGTCAGCCCATAGGAACACTTTGGAGCAACATCCGGGCCAAAGCCACAGCAAGACCCCATCCGTGTAGACCCGACGCCTCCGTTTCCCCCCTCCAGGTGCCAGCGGCGGCGCCGACCGTGAGGGAGGACACACCCCGCGGATGCGGGCCGGCCGTTTGCAACCACCACAACACTTCCATACTTTTGAGAGGCCGCCTACGCAAGATTTGGCGGCATGTGCTAGCCCCCGGAGGCCGCCGGCCACAGTCGTAGACACGCGAAGAGCAATCTGCGGAGAGGGAAGTGTTCAGATACTTCTCCATCACCGAAAATTATTAAAAATTACCATCAGTCCTATAGCACATGTGCACACGTCGTGTAAAAAACTCATGATTTTATCGCGCTCCGAGTATTTAATAATATTCGCACCGCATCGTTACCGCAGAACGTCTACTACTGTGTCATCGCCGTCCGTGAGGGGGGCCAAACCCCGGAGACGCGTGCCGCCTCTTCGGACATGCCACCACACCGTACGGCATGTATGAGGGCCCGGTGCGATGCTCCAGTGGCATTACTACCCCCAGGGCCCCCGTCCCGCCTAACCCTGTAGCTTTTGACCACGGGATCTAGCCCGTTGACTTTGCACGGACGGGCTTTGACCAGTGGAAATCTCCACCCAGTTGTGTTAGGTCAGCCCATAGGAACACTTTGGAGAAACATCCGGGCCAAAGCCACAGCAAGACCCCATCCGTGTAGACCCGACGCGTCCGTTTCCCCCCACCAGGTGCCGGCGGCGGCGCCGGCCGTGAGGGGGGTCACACCCCGGAGACGCGTGCCGGGCGTTTGCAACCGCCACTACACTTCCAGACTTGTGAGAGGCCGCCTACGAAAGATTTTGCGGCATGTGCTAGCCCCCGGAGGCCACCAGCCACAGTCGTAGACACGCGAAGAGCAATCCGCGGAGAGGGAAATGTTCAGATCCTTCTCCATCACCAAAAACTATGAAAAATTACCATCAGTCCTATAGCACATGTGCCCACGTTGTGTAAAAAATTCATGATTTTATCGCGCTCCGAGTATTTAATAATATTCACGCCGCATCTTTACCGCAGAACGTCTACTACTGTGTCATCGCCGTCCGTGAGGGGGGGCACACCCCGGAGACGCGTGCCGCCTTTTCGGACATGCCACCACACTGTACGGCATGTATGAGGGCCCGGTGCGATGCTCCGGCGGCATCGCAACCCCCCCCCAGGGCCCCCGTCCCGCCTAACCCTGTAGCGTTTGACCACAGCATCTGGCCCTTTGACTTTGCACGGACGGGCTTTGACCAGTGGAACTCTCCACCCGGTTGTGTTAGGTCAGCCCATAGGAACACTTTGGAGCAACATCCGGGACAAAGCCACAGCAAGACCCCATCCGTGTAGACCCGACGCGTCCGTTTCCCCCCAACAAGCGTCGGCGGCGGCGCCGTCCGTGAGGGGGGGCACACCCCGGAGACGCGGGTCGGGCGTTTGCAACCGCCACAACACTTCCAGACTTGTGAGAGGCCGCCTACGCAAGATTTGGCGGCATGTGCTGGCGCTCGGAGGCCACCGGCCACAGTCGTAGACACGCGAAGAGCAATCCGCGGAGAGGGAAGTGTTCAGATACTTCTCCATCACCAAAAATTATGAAAAATTACCATCAGTCCTATAGCACATGTGCCCACGTCGTGTAAAAAACTCATGATTTTATCGCGCTCCGAGTATTTAATAATATTCACACCGCATCGTTACCACAAAACGTCTACTACTATGTCATCGCCGTCCGTGAGGGGGGGCACACCCCGGAGACGCGTGCCACCTCTTCGGACATGCCACCACACCGTACGGCATGTATGAGGGGCCGGTGCGATGCTCCAGTGGCATTGCTACCCCCTAGGGCCCCCGTCCCGCCTAACCCTGTAGCGTTTGACCACGGGATCTAGCCCTTTGACTTTGCACAGACGGGCTTTGACCAGTGGAACTCTCCACCCGGTTGTGTTAGGTTAGCCCATAGGAACACTTTGGAGCACCATCCGGGACAAATCCACAGCAAGACCCCATCCGTGTAGACCCGACGCGTCCGTTTCCCCCCTCCAGGTGCCGGCGGCGGCGCCGTCCATGAGGGGGGCACACCCCGGAGACGCGAGCCGGGCGTTTGCAACCGCCACAACACTTCCAAACTTATGAGAGGCCGCCTACGCAAGATTTGGCGGCATGTGCTAGCCCCCAGAGGCCGTCGGCCACAGTCGTGGACACGCGAAGAGCAATCCGCGGAGAGGGAAATGTTCAGATACTTCTCCATCACCAAAAACTATGAAAAATTACCATCGGTCCTATAGCAGATGTGCCCACGTCGTGTAAAAAACTCATGATTTTATCGCGCTCCGTGTATTTAATAATATTGACACCGCATCGTTACCGCAGAACGTCTACTACTGTGTCATCGCCGTCCGTGAGGGGGGCCACACTCCGGAGACGCGTGCCGCCTCTTCGGACATGCCACCACACCGTACGGCATGTATGAGGGCCCGGTGCGATGCTCCAATGGCATTGCTACACCCACCCCCAGGGCCCCCGTCCCGCCTCACCCTGCAGCGTTTGACCACGGGATCTCGCCCTTTGACTTTGCAAGGACGGGCTTTGACCAGTGGAGCCGGGTAAGGTGTTTTGGTGACTCAGACTTGGTGGCTCAACAAGTATCAGGCAAGTGGGACTCTAAGGATCCTCTCATGGCGGCTTATCGCCGTGAGGTTGATGCCATTGCTGGGCACTTTCAGGGCTACCAAGTAGAGCACATTGATCGCAGGAAGAACGAGGCGGCTGATGCTCTAAGCCGGCTAGGCTCTCAGCAAAAGCCGGTGTTGCCTAACACTTTCCTGGACGTCCTGTATAACCCTTCGGTTAAGTTGCCTACAGAGGAAGACTTGGCTGTCCATGACCCGGAGGCACGACTGGTGGCGGCTCTCCATATCATACCAGACTGGACAATGCCATATCTGGCTTACATGACCCGGGGCGAGTTGCCTGAGGATGAAACTTTCGCCAGGCAAATAACCCGGCGGGCTAAGTCAATGATCGTTATTGATGGCGAGTTGCATCATCGCAGTGTTACAGGAGCATTTCAGCGTTGTGTCTCCCCTGAGGAAGGTCAAGCGATCTTGCGTGAGATCCATGAAGGGGATTGTGGCCATCACGCCGGCTCAAAGTCCCTTGTGGCCAAGGCTTTCCGTCATGGTTTTTATTGGTTGACGGCTCATGCTGATGCAGAGGACTTTGTCAGTAAATGTGATGGTTGCCAGAGGTTCTCACTACGGGCTCATGTGCCGGCTCAGGAGCTGAGGATGATCCCAATCACTTGGCCCTTTGCGGTCTGGGGGCTTGATATGGTTGGGCCTTTTAAAAGGTCCAAGGATAAGAAGACCCACCTCTTGGTGGCAGTTGACAAATTCACAAAGTGGGTGGAAGCTGAGCCAGTTAGCAAGTGCGATGCAGCCACGGTGGTTCTGTTTATGAAAAAGGTGATTTTCCGCTTTGGCTTTCCGCACAGCATTATAACTGACAACGGCACCAATCTCTCCAAAGGCGCCATGGAAGAGTTTTGCCAACGCGAGCATATCCGACTTGATGTTTCCTCGGTGGCTCATCCTCAATCCAATGGTCAAGCTGAGAGAGCTAACCAGGAGATTCTGAAAGGTATCAAGCCCCGGCTTTTGGTCCCTTTGCAACGGACGCCGGGTTGTTGGGTGGAGGAGTTGCCCTCCGTCTTATGGAGTATCAACACTACTCCTAACCGGTCTACAGGCTTCACGCCCTTCTTCATGGTTTATGGAGCGGAAGCAGTCCTCCCCAGTGACATCCGTCACGACTCACCTCGCGTGGCGGCTTATGTTGAGACAGATAATGAACAGGCGCGCCAAGATGCTCTTGACTTGTTGGACGAACAGCGTGATGTGGCAGCAGCCCGTTCAGCGATTTACAAACAAGACCTGCGCCGTTATCATAGCCGCCGGGTCAAATCCCGGGTCTTCCAGGAAGGCGACCTTGTGCTCCGGCTCATTCAGGATCAAACAGATGCACACAAGTTATCCCCACCTTGGGAAGGGCCCTTTGTGGTCAGCAAGAACTTGCACAACGGGTCATATTACCTCATTGACATTCGGGAGCACAAAGATTCACGTAAGTCGGAGGAAGAGAACCGTCGGCCGTGGAACATAGCTCAGCTTCGGCCTTACTACACTTGAGCCACCGGCTCTCGTGGTGTACATATTTCTCTCAGCCATGTATATATTATGATAAGCAATAAAGCAGGACCTCTGTCCTTTTTTCTCCTCCAAATATGCACGTGTTGTTTTTATTACAAGATTACATGATGACTTAAAGGAGGATCCGGCTTGTGATCGTATTCGAATCTAGCCGTAAACAGTAAAGTCACTTGGGGGCTTCCTGTTCAAACATGGGTCGTATTTGAACCAAAGAGAACATAGCTGTCGATACCCATTTGATTGGCAATGTGCCGAGCTCATTGGGAGGCTACCTTTGGTCATATTTGAATCATAGTTTAACCCCTCTGAGAACCGACGTGGATCATATTCGAATCAGCGTCGTTAAACAATTCTTAAAATCACTTGGGGGCTTCCTGTTCAAACATGGGTCGTATTTGAACCAAAGAGAACATAGCTGTCGGTACCCTCTTGATTGGCATCGCCACACCCACTGGGGGCTATATGATCGTATCCGAATCTTAGCTTAACCCCTTTGGGCCGGGTCTCTGGTCGTATTCGAACCGGAAGCCCCTAAGTTCTTCTGCTTTATCACAAGTTTTCTTTGATTATGTCAAGGTGTGTACAGCCGGGTCTCACTTTTCCGGCTTAACCTTGGTTTACAGTATTGCTGAACGCAATGGGTGTTATAAGGCAGGTAAATTGGAGTTGCGGTGCCAACTTTCTCATCCGGATTATCTAAGCCGGAAGTATACTTGCAGGCCGTTCAGCATGTTCTTACGGCTGTGTTCAGGATACTATTGAAGACAAGTCCTTTTCGATTCATGTGCCGGGTTATCTAACATTTATGATTCTCAGGACGGTAAGACGCCCCGAGACTTGTGATTTGCCTTTCTATGCAGGATAATTAAAGGCACCTCTTTGAGGTTAAGAAAAACAAAGGATTGATTATGACCCGGAGAAATATCAAAGAGACAACTTCAAAAGACTTTCGCATTCAATATGTGCACGATGGCACGGCAGAGATGAACTGTTGCACCTACTCTATTACAAAACTCATCAAGTCTGAAAAGGGTGGAACATTGTTTGGTAAACCGCCAGCCGAGTTATGATGCCCGCTGAGTTGAAGTCTCTGGCTCGTTCCTATCCTCTCCTCCGGCTGATCCCAAGACCTGGAAGGTTGATGACTTCCAGTCGATGCCGCTGAGAGCTTTGAATTGGGCTTCCTCATCAATTAACCCGGCCGGGTCAATCTCCGGGGCGAAGGTGTGCTGACGAGCCGGTGGGATCAAGTTGAGGGCTTCGTAGCGAGGGGTTGGAATCCTCTGATTCTCCGCATCATAACCCGGCTGGTACTTGGTCAGGTCTGTGTCGTTCCCGATAAGGGTGGCCACCGGGCGTACCGCCTTCACGCAAGCTGCGAAATCCTTCTGATCGAAAGCTGAGCCGTCTTCCTTCAGGCTTGGATAGCCAAGGGCGATGTCCGCCGGGTCTAACTCCGGCAGGAATGCCTTGGCCCGGCTCAGTGCGGCGATCGCTCCGGCTCTCGCAGAGGGCCGTCGCAGCTCTTGGATCCGCTGAGGCAGAACGGCAAGCCGGCGTAGGACTTCGGCCAGGTGAGTCGGCACCTCGTTGGATAGGGCCACCACAGCTAAGGCACGCTGTGACCCGGTGTAGAGCTGTTCCACCAGGGTATACACGGCCTTTAGCTTGGTGACCACACTCTGGTTGAGGTTGGCACTTCTGGGACCTGTTTAACAGAATCACATAAGCCGGTGACAAGGATGAATCATGAGATATAAACATTCTAAACTTGATGAAAGCCGGTGAGGCGACTTACCGAAGATGGCGGCCACCATTTGGGAAACCTGGCGCTTTAGGCCGGAGAGCTCGGCGGTCTTCTCAGAGAGAGCCTTCTCCGCCTGTTCCGCCCGGGTCACCAGTGCGGCCTTCTCTTCGGCCCAGGCTTTCCGCTCAGCATCAAATTCTGTCTTCAGCTTCTCTTGAGAGGCGATGCTGGATACAAACTTGGCGTTTGCCTTCCGGGTCTCCATCTCCTGCGTCTTCAGCCGGCTCTTAAGATCCGCAAGGTCCGCCTCTAGTTTCTTGCCAACAGCCTGCGTACATTTCCGGGTTATTAACAGTCATTATATAAGTCCCCAAGCGTTTTCCAAGCAAAGACACTTGGCACTTGGGGGCTAATGCATATTGAACGTATCTATCTACATACTGCCGGCTCAATTGAGTAAGCCGGAACCTAAGTCTACGACATATTCAATCATAAGTCGTCGACTTGGGGGCTTTCATGGCAAAGGTAACTATGCAGTAAGTAAGAGGACAGCAGAATGATACCTCAGATTTTTGCTGGATGTGGTTCACCATGGCGACCTCTGCGTCCCGGCTCTTGTGCACTTGGCTGATGTAGCCAGAGACGAGCTCTCCAATGCTCAAGTTGGTGTAGTCGGAGAGGTCCAGGTTCACCCGGTGGGGCTGCAGCAACTCCCCCTTAGCGGAGCACTTGGCTAGCACGGTAGGTCTCCCCGGCTCAACGAACTCCGTCCGGGTGATTACCACGTCCGGGTCGTCTGCTGGTGGAGCCGAGCTGGAGGCCTCCGGGTTAACAGAAGCCCTCGGTCGTTGCCTTGGTAGTCGGGGCAGTGGCCTCAGGTGCCGTGTCCATTGGAGTGGTGGCTTCGGGGGCGGAGGCAGCTGGCGGTTCTTGAGCCGTCACCTCCGGTTCAGGCAAATCCGGCACTCCGGCTGACTTGGTCTTCTTCGCTCTTTTTGTGAGCTTTGCCTGGGCGCTGAAAGGACAGAAACATTTAGCACAAAGAAAGTAAGTACAGACAAGTATAATATGAGATGGTTGTCATTACCCGGGCGCGGTCTTGAAAGTCAGAAGACTCGACTGCATAGAGTCGCCCGAAGAAGGGGATGTCTCCTGATAATTGGAGTCAGAAGAATTGAGTGGCTGATGGATAACACCCGCAAACGGATGAAAAGGGTACAAGTGGGAAAAAACCTCAGTTCGGCGCTTCCTTGTTGCGTCGGGTAACCCGGCGGAGAGGTCGGTGTCCTTGTT
This sequence comes from Aegilops tauschii subsp. strangulata, assembly GCF_002575655.3. Classification (NCBI taxonomy): domain Eukaryota; kingdom Viridiplantae; phylum Streptophyta; class Magnoliopsida; order Poales; family Poaceae; genus Aegilops; species Aegilops tauschii. Next base: position 551,059,771 of record NC_053041.3, on the reverse strand, counting down.
GGTCCGGGTGTGACGCCAGCTTTCATGAACCTGTTGCTTCAAAATAAATTGAGGGTCTTGATAAGCTAAAGGATGTGAAAAGCTTACTTTCCGGGTTACCCTTCGGACTTTCAGCTGTGGCAAGGGCTCCGAGTCGGAGGAAAGTGACATTACCTCTTCAACCACCGGGTTGCTGGCGCCGGTGTCATCCTGTCAATGAGCAAGTATTGATAAGGTGGACAGCAATAAACAGTGAATATAGTAAGGACTTAAAAGCTCAGGGGTTACCTCTGACTCGGAGTTGTCGATTAATTGCATCAGCTCGGAGGCTGTAGGCCTGCACCCTTTCTTGCGAGGGGCGGCTTTCTTGGCGGCTTTCTTCGCCTTCCTGGCCTTCTTGGCCGCCTCATGGTCATATTTGACCCGCCAGAACTTATCATCAGCCTGAAAAATACAATGATGAATTTTTCAAACGGTTCAGATGAAGGTTACATGCAGAAGAAGATAAAAAGTTAAAGTCGGCGGCTTACCGCTGGGGCTGGGTTGGTCTTGCAGAAGGGGGCTAACCCGGTCCTTTCGCAGTCTGCCAGGCTCTCATTTAAAAGAGCCTTAGTCATCTCCTCCGCAACGTCTTCTGGAAGATCATTGCGGTTGTGTCTCTGAGGATCATCCTTCCGTCCTGTGTACTCACACATTAAGCCGGGGCGGCGGCTCAATGGGATCACCCGCCATGAGATCCAGACCCGGACTAGGTCGATTCCGTTCAGACCATTGCCCGGGAGAGCCTTGATCTTGTTGATAGTGGGGAGCAGAGGCTGGCGCTCTGCTTGAGTCAGTTTGTCCGACAGTGGGTGATTCGGCTCCAGACGTGTTGGGCGAAAGCCGGGCAGCGGGCTTTCATCAGCCGGGGATGTATCTTGGCAGTAGAACCAAGTCATGTTCCAGTCCTTTGGGTGGCTTGGTGGCTCTGCGTAAGGGAAAAGGCAGTCCCTACGACGCTGGATGGAGATGCCACCTAATTCCAGACTTGGCCCATTGGCGCACTCGTTCTGGCGGTTTAAGTAAAAAAGCTCTCTGAAGAGCAGCAGACTAGGTTCTTCTCCAAGGTAAACCTCACAGAAGACTTGAAAATTGCAGATGTTGGACACTGAGTTGGGTCCTATATCTTGAGGCCGCAAGTCGAAGAAGTTGAGCACGTCCCTAAAAAACTTTGAACCGGGCGGTGCGAAGCGCCGGCTCATGTGATCCGCAAAAATCACTACCTCCCCATCCTTTGGCTGTGGCCTCTCTTCTGACGGGTCAGGGGCACGGTAGGGCATGAGGTCTTTCTTGGGCAGATATCCCGACTTAACAAAATCAGGTAGGGTCTCGTTGGTGACGTTGGACCTCATCCAGTTGCAAGTAATGGGAGCTTTGGGAGGCATGGTGAAAGTCGGCAGTCTATGACAAGAAGGAGAAAAACGTCCGGGTTAATTATAAGCCGGAGGAGATCTACAGTTCAAAACTAAGGTGGCGGCTTATGAAGGGGACTAATGGTATATACCTAGATACAGTGGGTTATTTAAGCCGCAGGGGGCGTTCAGAATAAATTAATTATCTATGGCTTTATCACAGCTAAGCCGGAGGATTCTACGAAGCATGGTTTTTTTTAAGCCGGAAGAATCTATGGCACGTGGTTTCTTTAAACCGGAATTGTAAACCGCCAAGATTCAATGGTGGCAGTTTTTTACTAAGTGTGGTAAAACAGGTTTCACATATTGCAGTAACTTTTTTGGATCAAAATGGTCGGGTGAAATGAAAAATTTCTAGACCTAGAAACAGACGAGCGGATGTTCTTGAGCTCGAACGAAGCCTTTATGCAGTAGAAGGAGACCTACTAGCATTTGAAATAAGTGCCAAACAGCCGCTGCGCTAAGTCTATGCAGATCTAAGATCAAACAAGGACAATAACTATGAGAACTACCGAAGCTTGCGGACAATGGCGACGAACACGAAGAACTTGGGCAAATCCTACGGCAGATCTACTCTACAAGTCAAGCAGGACTTACCGGAGCTGAAAAGGTGCGGGGGTCGCCGCCGTTTGTCTGGTCCGAGTCAGGGTGATGCAGCGGACAAGGTTGACGAAGACCAGAGGCGAGGCGACGGCGGCGGAGTGCGAGCTCAGGCAGAGAGGCAGTGGCGCGAGGAGGAAGAAGGGTGGCAGAGAAGCCCATCGGGCCGGCCTATTTATAAGGCGAGCTCATAAAGTGGGCGCGAGAATCAAGGAGACCGTGGCATGGTTATCTCCCCCCACAACGCCTCGATTTTCGGGATGACAGTAAAAACAAAGATCCGTTGCGGATCTGGTGGAGTAAAAAACGGGCTTAATGGAAGATGACGTCACGGCGGATTATCCGGAGTCCACAGGATGACGTCACGCCGGGTTATGGCCTTCACATGAATGGTAAGCCGGAGATTTTTTCTGTCGGAAGGATTGAAGATTGACATGAGCCGGCTCAAATCAATATGGGGCCTAATGTTGAGGATATAGACCTTAGAGTCACCCGCCAGGAGGGGCCGGGTTACTCATATGGTCGTTGCCAGAAGCCCAGAGCCAAGCTTGAAGACGATGGGCCAGAGATGGGCTTAAGACCCGGATATGGCTTAAGGCCCGCAGTTACAATCATTATTATGGTAGAACTTGTAGTGTAAGGCAAGTATAGTTGAGAGTCTGAGCCGGACACTCTTATGAGCCGGCCGGGACTCTAAGGGCTGCTGGGCGTCAGCCTCCCTATATAAAGGGACGACCCGGCAGCGGTTTAGTGACAAGAACGATCTCATCGAAAACCGGGCATAGCAGTTTTGTCGTGGAATTGTCACGGCAGATGTCCTTAGTGTCAGAACTTAGTCGCGAGGCCAGCGCATCTATGTGGTAGCTTGAGAGGGGTTGATTGGGATGAGAGATGCAAGGCGGTTCAACGCACAAGACAAGGGTTTAGACAGCTTCGGGCCCCGAGAAACATCATCCGGTAATAGCCCTACATGCTGTTTGAGGCTAGGTCTCATTATGCTCATGAGAGAATCGCTGGTAAGCCGGCTCTTTGTGTCTAGCCTTAGAGATTATTTCTTGTTGCTTGTTCCTCTTTGGGGTGCCCTGCCCCTCCTTATATAAGTTAGAGGGGCGGGTTACATGTGGAGTCCTAGTAGGACTAGGACTAGTCTATCTTCTCTTACAAGTTAATTACAAGTCCGGGTCTTGTTTCCTTGTAAAGGAAATATTCGTCATCCCTTTCCTCCTAATCCGGCCCATCATAACATGAGCCGGCCTTTTGGGCTTTGAGCCTTGTTGTCCATCTTACCCGCCCGCCGGGTTACCAATGAGTCGCCAAGAACGGGCAGGTTATCTGTGAATCGCCAAGCTCCGGGCGGGTCACCAGTGAGTCGCCAATTCCGGCCGGGTCACACCACGGGATATATCCCCGACATTAGCCCCCACTTTAATTTGGATTTATCCATGTTAAACTAATCCTGTAAAATAAACACAAGAACAAACTTGATAGGTTGTGCTCCGGGTTAAATTTTGTAAGCCGGCACCTGATCATCTTTAAATCCTTGTCATTTCTTTCTTGATACATGCCCATGAACTCATAGAAAGTCTCCTTTAGTAGATATGTTCAAACTTTGTGAATGCAAAAAATCCAGATACTTCTTTTGAGAAATCCGGGTCAATAGGCCAGCTTCAGAGCCAATTTGCTGGCATTGGTCTCTTGTAGAGAAATATTGTAAGAAACAATCCACTTGAATCGGCTTTCAATGCTCTGACTTGACAAAAATATTGGTCTTCAAATATTCAACTTATATTCATCCGGCTTAAAGATATAAAACTTGCCGGTTTATAAGTACCAAAATTGCCGGGTTATAAATAGATGATGCCAAGTCATAATTGTCGCCGACGCCGGTTTACACACACAGGGTCATAATGATTGGTGACACCGGATCAATCTGGTTTTGCTCAAAACAGAGAAATTGAAGATATTTCTTTGATAATAATATAATACCTGTAGCCCCCAAGTCTTGAGCAGAACAAAGCGATGGCTTAAGACTTGCTTCAATATGAATACTACCACTTTGAAGAAATCCATGTTGTTCATCCCAATCACTAGTAAAAACTGAATATTCCATATTATGTAGCCCCCAAGTGCCGGGTTGTCATGCTTGCAGCAACCTGGGACTTGTAATTGCCTGATTCTCAAAAACTTCAACCAGTGTAGCCCCCAAGGGCCGGGTCATTATGCAATAATGAGCAGGGACTTTATAAATATGATCATGTAAATTTGAACAGCAATGTGTAGCCCCCAAGGGCCGGCTTAGTAAGATAATACTGAGCTGGGACTTTTCATTGAAAATAATCATATGATGTAACCCTCACCATGGGGCTTGAACCCACGTCCACAAGGTTAAGAGCTTTGTGCTTTACCAACTAAACAGTGGATCCTTCAATATAATGGATTAAGACTTATGTACCTTGAATTGTTGACAGGAGCAATTGGTAGCCCCCAAGGGCCGGTTTATCATAATATGATGAGTCGGGTCTTCAACAAGGCCAATAAAAAGTAATTGCATTAGCCCCCAAGTGCCATGGTGCATGCTGGCAGTGACATGGGACTTGCACATTTGATGTAATCTCAATTTGAATAATGTAGCCCCCAAGTGCCGGGTTGTAAGCCTGCAGCGACTCGGGACTATTCCTTCCATTGTAGAATAAATCATATCCATTGATAAAATAATAGCCATTGCGCTGAAGCGACTTTGAAAACTCAATCATAATATTAGTTTCTGATAACCATAATAAAAATCCAGCCATGTTGGCTATTAAAGATCTGACTAACCCGGTTTGAAAACCTCAATCATTCAAATCATAATGAAAATCCAGCCAAGTTTGGCTATTTAAAGATTCCAAATACCTTATCTGTTGACAAGTAAATCCGGAGTTTAAATACCCGGCGGCTCTTGGCTGATGGCGATTTATTACGCCTCCATTGTAAGCCGGAATTTTTACAACCCGGCGGCTTATAGCCTTTGAGAAAACCAAAAATTTATAACCCTTTTGAGACACCAATTTCAATCCTTGATGATGGGCTTGAACTTAATCATTTATGTAAGTCATAGCCCTGTAAATCCTGCACAGAGTTCAAACAACATATGCCCTGGCGACTTAACGTTAAAAGCCAGGGCGGGTAACCACCCAAATGTAGTCTTATCCTGCACACAAGTAGATCACAAGATCCCTTGGCGGTTTACCGCAGGGCGGGTCATAATATCTCACATATAACCACTGTGATATTGAATTTGTACTGCCGGTTTACATGACCTGTGCAGTAAGGGTGATAACCCGATCCTTAGAAGCTAATGCTTCCACATAGATGATGATTGTCATAAGCTGGCGATTTATCATCGAAAATCAAGCCGGGTTAAATAGCAACCACTCATATACACTTCAGATATGAAAAAAGAGCTTCAAATAAAATCCAAAAATTGTATGCAAAAAGAGACTTCGAAAAATTTTGAGGCTTCTGATTCGAATACGATCAGAAAACCATCCCAAAGGGTTAAGCTAAGATTCGAATACGATCATATAGCCCCCAGTGGCTTTGGCGTTGCCGATCAAGAGGGTACCGACAGCTATGTTTTCTTTGGTTCGAATACGACCTATGTTTGAACAGGAAGCCCCCAAATGATCTTGAGTTATTTAACGACACTGATTCGAATACGATCCACGTCGGTTCCCAAAGGGGGTTGAGCTATGGTTCAAATATGACCAAGAAACTCCCCAATGAGCTCGGCAGTGTGCCGATCAAAAGGGTATCGACAACTATGTTCTCTTTGGTTCGAATACGACTTATGTTTGAACAGGAAGCCCCCTGGTGATCATGAGAATATTTAACGACTCTGATTCGAATACGATCAGGGTCACACCAAAAGGGTTAAGCTAAATTTAAATACGATCAGCTCCCAATGGTCATTAAAGCAGGGTACCTATATTTGAGTTGTGCTTTGTAACAGACTCTCTTTGGTCCCTTTAATTTTTACTGAGAACTCGAACTTTGCGAGAGATAACCTCTTTTTGAACCGGAAATTTGTAAACCGGATATTAAGAGATTCAAAGCTTTATAAGATACAAATTTACCTTGAGCCGGACGATTGAACTGGATTTGAGAGCTTCAAAACTTTGCGGGAGAAAGATATCTCTTGAACCGGATTTTAAACCGGAATCTTTATTTGAACCGGCAATTTTCTGACGGCCTTTAAAGTTTCATCAATATGGTAGCAGCCTCCGGAACCGGGTTATCATTCCCTCCAACGACCCGGGGTTCCCGAGTCATGTCACTGTAGCCCCCGAGTCTCAAGATGACTCGAGGAGTTGGCTTGAGATTCTCCATATTTAACCGTGATATAAACCGGCATAACTTTTATATCATTGGTGTTGATAACACGATGTGTATCCACAGAAGGTTAAGGTGACTGCGGCGGGTTATAAATGATCCCGTATGAGCTGTGTCAGCAACTCGGCCAATGGTTCCTTCCAACTGGCTGTTTGAAGTTTAACCAAACTGTAGTGACGGCGACTCGTGCACCTGCCCATTGAACCATCCAGTGCAGACGACGGCTGATAATATATGATAATTTGCCTCCAGTTTGTTGGAAGAAAAACCGGGCTTCCCAAGCAGTGACTTGCTCATATTCAATAATCCGCTCATGCAGACAGGTGCAGTCCTGGTGTGTCGATGTAGACCCGGCCGCAATAGACAGATGGAAAAGACGACACGAGGCGTCAGAGGCAGCTCAAACAAATGAACCGGCTGCGGCGCTGTAAACCGGCGCGAGCGAGTCAACCATGTTTGTTTTGACGTAGTGAACACATGTCCTGCATCAACAATAGTGCAGACCAAGGCAAAGATAAACTGCTCTTTGACAAAAATACTATGTGTTAAGAACAAACTTGGATGAATATCACCTGATTCGCCCGGGCAACAGATGAGCTGGCCACGGCACTGTAAGCCGGTGCGGATGGGCGAGTCAACCGCGGGGGGTGAATCGGCCGCAGGAGCAGACAGATGAATCGGCCGCGGCATTGTAAGCCGGTGCGGACGAGCAAAGTGTCCTCCTCGTTGTAAGCCGATGCGGACGCGTGAACCGGTCGCGAGGGCGGGCGGGTCGTTTGTGGTGCTGAAATGCGACGCGGACGAGCGAGTCGGCCGGCGCGTTGATGTAATCCGGACCTTGACACACCAGTCCGTGAAGCCACACGGTACCGCCGAACGTGCCTCCGTGGCATAACACCACTTTGTAACGGATAATTCTCCTGCATACAAAAATACCGTAGAGCAGAGTAGTTGTGCTCATAGTAATTAAAGTATACTAAGAAAATGCATAGGAGAAATAACACCTGATGTGTTCTAGGCCGGAAGTAATCCGCCATGAAGTTAATCACAGGTGAGTCAACCGCAGCACTGTAAACCGATGCGGGCGGGAGAGTCGGCCGCGGCATTGTAAGCCGGTGCGGACGGGTGAGTCGGCCGTGAAAGCGGACGGCGAGTCGTCCATGGCATTGTAAAGCGGCGCGCATGGTTGAGTCGGCTGGCGCGTTGATGTAGACTGGACCGCAGGGGCGGCGGTTTGCGCCCACCTATTGAACAGTAAGCGGTCGCAGATGCCGTTGCATGATGATGCTATCGCACACTCCATGGATACGACATTACACCATCTTTATGATGAATCATTGTCCTACACATAAAAGTGTATATACCAAAGTGATTGTTTTTTGACAAAAACAATATGTGCTAAAAAATAGGTTTAGATGGATATCACCTGATGTTTTGTGACCGAAAGAGGAGCAGAGGCCTGCCCGGCGACTCAGTAGAGGTCGCGGCGGCTTGTGGAGGCATATTGCAGCGGCTGAAACAGTCGGTGACATGTCGCGGGGCCGCAGCAGAAAATGGCACGAGGCTCGCTGGTCCACAGGTCAGCTCGTCACGGGGGCAGCCCAGAGGGAACCAACAGAGATGACCCGGTGTTTTGACGCGGCAGGCTGGCTCGCAGGCGTCGTCGGCTCGCCGTGCGTCCAGGTTCACGTGAGGATCCATAGTAGGGGCCCGTGCGACGAATTTTGTCGAGAGATCCGTGCGACAAGTTTGGAGCTCGTGGAAGCGACGGATCTGAGAATTCATCGGAAGCTGTAAACCGCAGTAGAAATTATACAGCCTGATGTGTACTGACGATCTATATTGCTCTTGAACCCACGTGAAGCCATGCCACTTTGGGACTTGTGCCTTCTGTTGTACGTAGTATAAGTGGCACTAATTGTTTTCCTGATTTCTTGGGGCCTGCGCTGATGGACTTGATGCACATCAAGTGTAGTACTACTTGGTACATATGGACTGCGTTGCTATCACCGCCGCTGAACATTGGTTTTGTATTTTTGTGATGTTTGTTCAGGCGATGTGTGCAGCAGACTGGCCATGATGATTATTGTCGATGTAGTACCCGTCCTTCTTGTGGTCTTCTTCGGACAACGGGATTTTAAATTGTTTCAGGCTCGATCTTTCCTGCACTGAATAAATTGCCTGGTGCTGCAGAGTCCGCCTCGGTCATGGACTCTTGGTGAATATCAGCCGATGTCCAGTGATCTTAGGAGACTGCAGCCTCTTGTTCCTGTAGGAGGGCGTGGCAGCACTAGGAGCGGCCTTCATCAGGCTTGCTGCTGCTCTCGGTTTCCTTGATGCCCTCTACTGCGCCGCCATGGCCTTTATTTTTATTTTATTGATGCAGTCATCTGTACCGCGGGGAGTCATGGTGGTGGCAAACTGACAGGCATCTGGAGATCTATGGCAATCGGCTTTGGTCCTGAGGATCGCCCGGTCGCCGCCAGAAAATTTTCTTTTGCTCCTGATGTACGCCACCACTACAATTCTGATCTCGATTTTGAAGTTGATGTCAAACCCCGCGCCTATGTGGATAAAGCTGCCCAAGCGCACAAGACACTGGTTTGATGCAGCGACGACAGCTGTTTTTGATGAAGATTGGACCCACCGACATCTGAATCCACGCGCCCGTAGCTCCACGATGGGCGCGACTGTCCTTGATTTTGAGATGGGGATTGATTTAATCTCCCATGACTGAACACGGAGTCGATGTAGATTCTTCTGACCGGCTTTCTTCATCCGGCCGATCGTGAGCCTCTCGATCCTTAGTAAAAGATCCCTTCAAGAACTCATCACCACCGTGCGCAAGCCCCATGTCGTTTGAGGCTAGGTCTCATTATGCTCATGAGAGAGTCGCTGGTAAGCCGGCTCTTTGTGTCTAGCCTTAGAGATTGTTTCTTGTTGCTTGTCCCTCTTTGGGGTGCCCTGCCCCTCCTTATATAAGTTAGAGGGGCGGGTTACATGTGGAGTCCTAGTAGGACTAGGACTAGTCTATCTTCTCTTACAAGTTAATTACAAGTCCGGGTCTTGTTTCCTTGTAAAGGAAATATTCGTCATCCCTTTCCTCTTAATCCGGCCCATCATAACATGAGCCGGCCTTCTAGGCTTTGAGCCTTGTTGTCCATCTGACCCGCCCGCCGGGTTACTAATGAGTCGCCAAGATCGGGCAGGTTATCTGTGAATCGCCAAGCTCCGGGTGGGTCACCAGTGAGTCGCCAATTCCGGACGGGTCACACCGCGGGATATATCCCCAACAAGTTTAGCTCCCTGGTGATCGTAACCCTAATCAATACCACCTCAAACTGGACGTAGGCTTTTACCTTCACCGTAAGGGGCCGAACGAGTATAAACCCTCGTGTTCCTTGTCCCGCATTAACCCCTTCGAGCTTCCTAGTTGTGATGGCTCCACGACTAAGTCCTAGCTCGAGGACATCTGCCGTGACAATTCCATGACAATATATGGTAGCTAACTTGCGCAAATGAGTGCGAGAAGAGAAGCAACGGAACGGACGTCATCTAGCAATGACCAAGAAGTGATCCTGAACACCTACTTACGTCATTCATAACACAGACCGTGTTCACTTCCCGGACTCCGCCGAGAAGAGACCATCACGGCTACACACGCAGTAGATGTATTTTAATTGGGTCAAGTGACAAGTTCTCTACAACCGGACATTAACAAATTCCCATCTGCCTCATAACCGCGGGCACGGCTTTCGAAAGAGAATACCCTGCAGGGGTGTCCCAACTTAGCCCATCATAAGCTCTCACGGTCAACGAAGGATAAACCTTCTCCCGGAAAGACCCGATCAGTCTCGGAATCCCGGTTTACAAGACATCTCGACAATGGTAAAACAAGACCAGCAAAGCCACCCGAATGTGCCGACAAATCCCGATAGGAGCTGCACATATCTTGTTCTCAGGGCACACCGGATGAGACATCCTACGAGTAAAACCAGACCTCGAGTTTCCAGGAGGGGGCCCCGCAGTCTGCTCAGTTCGGACCAACACTCGAAGGAGCACTGGCCCGGGGGGTTAAAATAAGATGACCCTCGGGCTCGCGAAAACCCGGGGGAAAAGGCTTAGGTAGGAAATGGTAAAACCAAGGTTGGGCCTTGCTGGAGGAGTTTTATTCAAGGCGAACTGTCAAGGGGGTCCCATAAATCACCCGACCGCGTAAGGAACGCAAAGTCAAGGAACATAATCCCGGTATAACAGTAACTAGGGCGGCAAGAGTGGAACAAAACACCGGGCATAAGGCCGAGCCTTGCACCCTTTACCAAATATATAGATGCATTAATTAAATAAGAGATATTGTGATATCCCAACATATCCATGTTCCGACATGGAACAAACTTCAACTTCACCTGCAACTAGCAACGCTATAAGAGGGGCTGAGCAAAAGCGGTAACATAGCCAAACAACGGTTTGCTAGGAAAGGATGGTTAGAGGCTGACATGGCAAAATGGGAGACATGATATAGCATGTGATAGGTAGCGGAGCATGGCAATAGAGCGAACAACTAGCATAGCAAAGATAGAAGTGATTTCGAGGGGTGGTCATCTTGCCTGCAAGGTTCTCAGAGTTGTCGAAAGCTTGATCCTCGTAAGTGTACTCGACAGGTTCCTCGTTCACGAACTCGTCTCCCGGCTCTACCCAAGACAAGAACACAAACAAACGGAACCACAATCAAACACGAAAAATGCGCAAGCAACATGATGCAAAACATGTATGGTATGCAAGATATGATATGCGGTGCATATGCGTGCTCCGGAAGGAAAATGATGAACATGGCAGTAACTTGGCAAACCAAGCATTTCACTGGAAAGATGAGATGATTTCGGTCGAAATCGATATAAAGATCACCGGAAACGGATGCACGGTTTGCAACAAGCAACAATGCTACAGCACCCCAACATAGCAACAAAGCATGTGACAGTAAACTACAGGAGATGCTTGACAAAAGATGAACACTGAGCTACGGCTAGTTCACAACATATCAAGCTCAAACAAGCATGGCAAAAATGCAAAAGATTACAGGATCACAGACTTAGTGAAAAACTGGACATGGCAGTAAACAGCATCAGGTAGCAATGTTCGGAGCATGAAATCAACATGCTACAGGAACTTAACATAGCAAAACAAGGCATGGCAGTGTTCTACTAAATGCACACGACAAAAGTCCGTTACTGACCATAAGCCAAAAAAGACCAGAAGATATGATGGCAAGCATGTAAACATAGCAAGTTTCGTTATCAGGTTTCAGACTTAGCAGAAAACAGAGCATGGCAGAAATAATAATATGTACCAAACGACCTCCGAATGGAACGAAACTTGACCGTTAGTCTCCGGGTGGTATATTAAGGCCACTTGACAACCCTCGGTCCATTCCGAGAAAGTTTGACACACGCACACGAAAGAAAACAAGAGGGGTGCACCGGAGGGGATAGGAGCGCCGGATTGCAAAACGGACAACGGGGAAAATGCTCGGATGCATGAGACGAACACGTATGCAAATGCAATGCACATGATGACATGATATGGAAAATGCATGACATGACAAAATACAAAACGAAAGACAAAACCCGACAACGGAGGGAAAATCATAACACATAGCCGGAAATGGCAAGAGTCGGAGTTACAAATATGGCAAGTTACATGCGGGGTGTTACAACACTCCACCACTACGAGGGGATCTCGTCCCGAGATCTAGGACTGAAAGAACTCTGGATATTCGGAACGGAGATGGTCCTCGCGTTCCCAGGTGGCTTCCCGGTCGGAATGGTGCGACCACTTCACTTTCAGGAATTTGATTGACTTGTTGCGAGTCTTGCGCTCAGTTTCTTCAAGAATAGCAACGGGGTGCTCATGATAAGACAAATCTTCCTGGAGGTCAATCTCTTCGAAGTTGATAGTGCGCTCGGGCGTCTTGAAGCACTTGCGGAGCTGTGACACGTGGAACACATCGTGCACGTTCGGGAAGTTGGAAGGAAGCTCAAGTTGATAGGCGAGGTCGCCTCTTTTGTCAATGATCTTGAAAGGACCCACGTATCTAGGGGCAAGCTTCCCTTTGATACCGAAGCGACGAGTGCCTTTCATTGGAGAGACGCGGAGGTAGACATGGTCTCCGATCTCGAAAACCAAATCACGGTGCTTACTATCATAGTAACTCTTCTGGCGCGATTGCGCGGCTTTGAGATTATCACGGATGACTTTACACATTTCTTCAGCTTCAGTGATTAAGTCATTGCCAAGAAGTTGGCGTTCACCAGTCTCTGACCAATTGAGAGGAGTACGGCACTTTCTGCCATAGAGAATCTCGAATGGGGCCTTGCCCGAACTCTCTTGGAAGCTGTTGTTGTAGGAGAATTCAGCATATGGAAGACAATCTTCCCATTTCATGCCAAAGGAAATGACACAAGCCCTGAGCATATCTTCAAGAATTTGGTTGACTCGCTCGACTTGGCCACTAGTTTGAGGATGGAAAGCTGTGCTGAAGCGAATGTTTGTGCCCATGGCCTTCTGGAAGGAGTCCCACAACTTAGAGGTGAATACGCTTCCACGATCTGAAGAAATCAATTGTGGAATGCCGTGCAAGGGGACAATTCTGGAGGTGTAGAGCTCTGCTAGCTGAGCTGCTATGATGGATTCTTTGATTGGAAGGAAATGAGCCACTTTAGAGAGCTTGTCAATGACAACGAAGATAGCATCATTTCCACGCTTGGACTTGGGAAATCCAGTCACGAAGTCCATTTCGATATGATCAAACTTCCATTCTGGGATAGCAAGAGGTTGGAGGAGACCAGCTGGTCGTTGGTGTTCTGCTTTCACTCTTCGACAGACATCACATTCATTCACGAATTGAGCAATTTCTCGCTTCATTCGAGTCCACCAATACGACTGCTTGAGGTCATGATACATCTTCGTACTTCCAGGATGAATGGATAGGAGAGAATTGTGCGCCTCGTCCATTATGACTTTCCTTAGATCACCTTTAGGAACCACAATCCGGTCCTCGAAGAATAAAGTGTCTCTGTCATCAATGCGATAGCACTTGTATTTGGAAAGACCCTTGTCGATACCACGTTTCACCTTCTTCACCATGGCATCAAGGAGTTGTGCCTCACGAATTTGATCTTCCAAAGTAGGAGATACTATGAGGTTGGCAAGAAAGCCTTGAGGAACAACTTGGAGATTCAGCTTGCGGAAAGCTTCACAAAGATCCGGTTGAAAAGGCTTGAGAATTAAGCTGTTGCAATAAGCCTTCCTGCTTAAAGCATCTGCAATGACATTAGCCTTGCCTGGAGTATATTCAATACTCGGATTGTACTCTTGAATCATCTCGAACCATCGAGTCTGCCTGAGGTTGAGGTTGGGCCGAGTGAAAATATACTTGAGACTCTTGTGATCAGTGAAAATGTCCACTTGTCTTCCCAACAAAAGATGTCTCCACGTTATTAATGCATGGACAACTGCCGCCAACTCAAGATCGTGAGTGGGGTAGTTCTTTTCATTGGGCTTCAACTGACGAGAGGTATAGGCCACACCTTTCTTCTGTTGCATTAACACAGCACCGAGACCTTGGAGAGAAGCATCACAGAAAACTTCATACGGCTTGGATTCATCAGGAGGAGTCAAGACAGGAGCTGTGACTAGTTTCTCTTTGAGAGTGTTGAAAGCAACGTCACACTCAGGAGACCAGACATATTTCAGATGCTTCTGAAGGAGGTTGGAAAGAGGCTTTGCAATCTTGGAGAAATTCTCAACGAATCTTCAGCAATAGCTTGCAAGACCCAGAAAACTGCGGAGCTGCTTGACATTTTGAGGAGGTTCCCAATTCACAACTGCGGACACTGTCGTGGAATTGTCACGGCAGATGTCCTCGAGTTAGGACTTAGTCGTGGAGCCATCGCTGCTAGGAATCTTGAAGGGGTTAATGCGGGACAAGGAACACGAGGGTTTATACTGATTCGGCCCCTTACGGTGAAGGTAAAAGCCTACGTCCAGTTTGAGGTGGTATTGATTAGGGTTACGATCACCAGGGAGCTAAACTGCTATGCCCGGCTCTCGATGAGATTGTTCTTGTCCCTAAACCGCTGCCGGGTCGTCCCTTTATATAGGGAGGCTGACGCCCAGAAGCCCTGAGAATCTCGGCCGACTCATAAGGGTGTCCGGCTCGGACTCTCAGTCATACTTGCCTTACACTACAAGTTCTACCATAATAATGATTGTAACTACGGGCCTTAAGCCATATCCGGGTCTTAAGCCCATCTCTGGCCCATCGTCTTCAAGCTTGGCTCCGGGCTTCTGGCAACGACCATATGAGTAACCCGGCCCCTCCTGGCGGGTGACTCTAAGGTCTATATCCTCAACATTAGGCCCCAGATTGACTTGAGCCGGCTCATGTCAATCTACAATTCTTTCGACAGAAAAAATCTCCGGCTTATAATTTATGTGAAGGCCATAACCGGGCGTGACGTCATCCTCTGGACTCCGGATAATCCGCCGTGACGTTATCTTCCATTAAGCCCGTTTTTTACTCCACCAGATCCGCAACGGATCTTTGCTTTTACTATCATCCCGAAAATCGAGGCGTTGTGAGGGGAGATAACCACGCCGCGGTCTCCTTGATTCTCACGCCCACTTTATGAGCTCGCCTTATAAATAGGCCGGCCCGACGGGCTTCTCAGCCACCCTTCTTCCTCCTTGCGCCACTGCCTCTCTGCCTGAGCTCGCACTCCGCCGCCGTCGTCTCGCCTCCGGTCTTCGTCAACCTTGGCCGCTGCATCACCCTGACTCGGACCAGACAAATGGCGGTGACCCCTGCACCTTTTCAGCTCCGGTAAGTCCTGCTTGACCTGTAGAGTAGATCTGCCGTAGGATTTGCCCACGTTCTTCGTGTTCGTCGCCATTGTCCGCAAGCTTCGGTAGTTCTCATAGTTACTGCCCTTGTTTGATCTTAGATCTGCATAGAATCAGTGCGGCGGCTGTTTGGCACTTATTTCAAATGCCAGTAGGTCTCTTTCCACTGCATAACGGCTTCATTCGAGCTCAAGAACATCCGCTCGTCTATTTCTAGGTCTAGAAATTTTTCATTTCACCCGACTATTTTGATCCAAAAGTTTTACTGTGATGTGTGAAACCTGTTTTACCGTAAATAGTAAAAAAAACTGCAATCCTTGAGCCTCGGCGGTTTACATTTCCGGTTTAAAGAAACCACGTGCCATAGACCCTTCCGGCTTAAAGAAAACCATGCTTCGTAGAATCCTCCGGCTTAGCTGTGATAATGCCGTAGATAATCAATTTATTCTGAATGCCCCTGCGGCTTAAATAACCCACTGTACCTGAGTATATACCATTAGTCCCCTTCATAAGCCGCCACCTTAGTTTTGAACTGTAGATCTCCTCTGGCTTATAATTAACCCGGACGTTTTTTCCTTTTTGTCATAGACTGCCGACTTTCACCATGCCTCCCAAAGCTCCCATTACTTGCAACTGGATGAGGTCCAATGTGACCAACGAGACCCTAGCTGATTTTGTTAAGTCAGGATATTTGCCCAAGAAAGACATCATGTCCTACCGTGCCCCTGACCCGTCAGAAGAGAGGCCACAGCCAAAGGATGGGGAGGTAGTGATTTTTGCGGATCACATGAGCCGGGACTTCGCACCGCCCGGCTCAAAGTTTTTTAGGGACGTGCTCAACTTCTTTGACTTGCGGCCTCAAGACATAGGACCCAACTCAGTGTCCAACATCTGCAATTTCCAAGTCTTCTGCGAGGTTTACCTTGGAGAAGAACCCAGTCTGCTGCTCTTCAGTGAGCTTTTTTATTTGAACCGTCAAAATGAATGCGCCAATGGGCCAAGTCTGGAGTTAGGTGGTATCTCCATCCAGCGCCGTAGGGACTGCCTTTTCCCTTACGCAGAGCCGCCGAGCCACACAAAGGACTGGAACATGACTTGGTTCTACTGCCAAGATACGTCCCCGGCAGATGAAAGCCCGCTGTCCGGCTTTCGCCCAACACGTCTGGAGCCGACTCACCCACTGTCAGACAAGTTGTCTCAAGCAGAGCGCCAGCCCCTGCTCCTACTATCAACAAGATCAAAGCTCTCCTGGGCAATGGTCTGAACGGAATCGACCTGGTCCGGGTCTGGATCTCATGGCGGGTGATCCCATTGAGCCGCCGCCCCGGCTTAATGTGTGAGTACACAGGACGAAAGGATGACCCTCAGAGACACAGCCGCAATGATCTTCCAGAAGACGTTGCAGAAGAGATGACCAAGGCTCTTTTAAACGAGAGCCTGGCAGACTGCGGAAGGACCGGGTTAGCCCCCTTCTGCAAGACCAACCCAGCCCCAGCGCTAAGTCGCTGACTTTAACTTTTTATCTTCTCCTGCATATAATCTTCATCTGAACCGTTTTAAGAATTCATCATTGTATTTTTCAGGCTGATGATAAGTTCTGGCGGGTCAAATACGACCATGAGGCGGCCAAGAAGGCCAGGAAGGCAAAGAAAGCCGCCAAGAAAGCCGCCCCTCGCAAGAAAGGAAGCAGGCCTACTGCTTCGGAGCTAATGCAATTAAGCGACAGCTCCGAATCAGAGGTAACCCCTAAGCCTTTAAGTCCTTGCTGTATTTGTTGTTTGTTGCTGTCCGCCTTATCAATACTTGCTCATTGACAGGATGACACCGGCACCAGTAACCCGATGGTTGAAGAGGTAATGACACTTTCCTCCGACTCGGAGCCCTTGCCACAGCTGAAAGTCCGAAGGGTAACCCGGAAAGTAAGCTTTTCACATCCTTTAGCTTATCAAGACCCTCAATTTATTTTGAAGCGACAGGTTCATGAAAGCCGGCGTCACACCCGGACCAACAAGGACACCGACCTCTCCGTCGGGTTACCCGACGCAACAAGGAAGCGCCGAACTGAGGTTTTTTCCCACTTGTACCCTTTTCATCCGTTGGCGGGTGTTATCCGTCAGCCACTCAATTCTTCTGACTCCAATTATCAGGAGACCTCCCCTTCTTCGGGCGACTCTATGCAGTCGAGTCTTCCGACTTTCAAGACCGCGCCCGGGTAATGACAACCATCTCATATTATACTTGTCGGTACTAAATTTCTTTGTGCTGAATGTTTCTGTCCTTTTAGTGCCCAGGCAAAGCTCACCAAGAGAGCGAAGAAGACCAAGTCAGCCGGAGTGCCGGATTTACCTGAACCGGAGGTGACGGCTCAAGAACCGCCAGCTGCCTCCGCCCCCGAAGCCACCACTCCAATGGACACGGCACCTGAGGCCACTGCCCCGACTATCAAGGCAACGACCGAAGCTTCTGTTAACCCGGAGGCCTCCAGCTCGGCTCCACCAGCAGACGACCCAGACTTGGTAATCACCCGGACGGAGTTCGTTGAGCCGGGGAGACCTACCATGCTGGCCAAGTGCTCCGCTAGGGGGGAGTTGCTGCAGCCCCACCGGCTGAATCTGGACCTCTCCGACTACACCAACTTGAGCATTGGAGAGCTCGTCTCTTGCTACATCAGCCAAGTGCACAAGAGCCGGGACGCAGAGGTCGCCATGGTGAACCAGATCCAGCAAAAATCTGAGGTATCATTCTGCTATCCTCTTACTTACTTCATAGTTACCTTTGCCATGATAGCCCCCAAGTCGACGACTTATGATTGAATATGTTGTAGACTTAGGTTCCGGCTTACTCAACTGAGCCGGCAGTATGTAGATAGATACGTTCAATATGCATTAGCCCCCAAGTGCTAAGTGTCTTTGCTTGGAAAACGCTTGGGACTTATACTGTTAATAACCCGGAAATATATGCAGGCTGTTGGCAAGAAGCTAGAGGCGGACCTTGCGGATCTCAAGAACCGGCTGAAGATGCAGGAGATGGAGACCCGGAAGGCAAACGCCAAGTTTGTATCCAGCATCGCCGCTCAAGAGAAGCTGAAGACAGAGTTTGATGCTGAGCGAAAAGCCTGGGCCGAAGAGAAGGCCGCACTGGTAACCCGGGCTGAACAGGAGGAGAAGGCTCTCTCCAAGAAGACCGCCGAGCTCTCTGGCCTAAAGCGCCAGGTTTCCCAGATGGTGGCCGCCATCTTCGGTAAGTCGCCTCACCGGCTTTCATCAAGTTTAGAATGTTTATATCTCATGATTCATCCTTGTCACCAGCTTATCTGATTTTGTTAAACAGGTCCCAGAAGTGCCAACCTCAACCAGAGCGTGGTCACCAAGCTAAAGGCCGTGTATACCATGGTGGAGCAGCTCTACACCGGGTCACAGCGTGCCTTAGCTGTGGTGGCCCTATCCAACGAGGTGCTGACTCACCTGGCAGAAGTCCTGCGCCGGCTCGCCGTTCTGCCTCAGCGGATCCAAGAGCTGCGACGGGCCTCTGCGAGAGCCAGAGCGATCGCCGCGCTGAGCCGGGCCAAGGCATTCCTGCCGGAGTTAGACCCGGCGGACATCGCCCTTGGCTATCCAAGCCTGAAGGAATATGGCTCAGCTTTCGATCAGAAGGACTTCGCAGCGTGCGTGAAGGCTGTACGCCCGGTGGCCACCCTTATCGGGAATGACACAGATCTGACCAAGTACCAGCCGGGTTATGATGCGGAGAATCAGAGGATTCCAACCCCTCGCTATGAAGCCCTCAACCTGATCCCGCCGGCTCGTCAGCACACCTTCGCCCCGGAGATTGACCCGGCCGGGTTAATTGACGAGGAAGCCCAATTCGAAGCTCTTAGCGGCATCGACTGGAAGTCATCAACCTTCCAGGTCTTGGGATCAGCCGGAGGAGAGGATAGGAACGAGCCGGAGACTTCAACTCAGCGGGCATCGTGACTCGGCTGGCGATTTACCAAACAATGCTCCACCCTTTTTAGACTTAATGAGTTTTGTAATAGAATAGGTGCAACAGTTTATCTCTACCGTGCCATCGTGCACGTATTGAATACGAAATTCTTTTGAAGTTGTCTCTTTGATATTTCTCCGGGTCATAATCAATCCTTTGTTTTACTTAACCTCAAAGAGGTGCCTTTAATTATCCTGCATAGAAAGGAAAATCACAAGTCTCGGGGCATCTTACCGTCCTGAGAATCATAAATTTTAGATAACCCGGAATATGAATCGAAAAAGAGTTGTCTTCAATAGTATCCTGAATACAGCCGTGATAACACACTTAGCAGCCTGTAAGCATACTTCCGGTTTAGATAACCCGGGTAACAAGGTTGGTACCGTAACTCCGATGTACTTGTCTTAATGACACCCATGGCGTTCAACTAACACTGTAAACCAAAGTTAAGCCGGCAAAGTGAGACCCGGCCGTACACACCTTGACATAATCAGAGTAAACTTGTGATAAAGCAGAAGAACTTAGGGGCTTCCGGTTCGAATACGACCAGAGACCCGGCCCAAAGGGGTTAATCTAAGATTCGGATACGATCATATAGCCCCCAGTGGGTGTGGCGATGCCAATCAAGAGGGTACCGACAGCTATGTTCTCTTTGGTTCGAATAGGACCCATGTTTGAACAGGAAGCCCCCAAGTGATTATAAGAATTGTTTAACGATGCTGATTCGAATACGATCCATGTCGGTTCTCAGATGGGTTAAACTATGATTCAAATATGACCAAAGGTAACCTCCCAATGAGCTCGGCACTTTGCCAATCAAATGGGTATCGACAGCTATGTTCTCTTTGGTTCTAATACGACCCATGTTTGAACAGGAAGCCCCCAAGTGACTTTACTGCTTACGGCTAGACTCGAATACGATCATAAGCCGGGTCCTCCTTTAAGTCATCATGTAATCTTGTAATAAAAACAACATGTGCATATTTGGAGGAGAAAAAAGGACAGAGGTCCTGCTTTATTGCTTATCATAATATATACATGGCTGAAAGAAATATGTACACCACGAGAGCTGGTGGCTCAAGTGTAGTAAGGCCGAAGCTGAGCTATGTTCCACGGCCGACGGGTCTCTTCCTCCGACTTACATGAATCTTTGTGCTCTCGAATGTCAATGAGGTAATATGACCCGTTGTGCAAGTTCTTGCTAACCACAAAGGGCCCTTCCCAATGTGGGGATAACTTGTGTGCATCTGTTTGATCCTGAATGAGCCGGAGCACGAGGTCGCCTTCCTGGAAGACCCGGGATTTGACCCGGCGGCTATGATAACGGCGCAGGTCTTGTTGGTAAATCGCTGAACGGGCTGCTGCCACATCACGCTGTTCGTCCAACAAGTCAAGAGCATCTTGGCGCTCCTGTTCATTATCCGTCTCAACATAAGCCGCCACGCGAGGTGAGTCGTGACGGATGTCACGGGGAGGACTGCTTCTGCTCCATAAACCATGAAGAAAGGCGTGAAGCCTGTAGACCTGTTAGGAGTAGTGTTGATGCTCCATAACACGGAGGGCAACTCCTCCACCCAACAACACGGCGTCCGTTGCAAAGGGACCAAAAGCCGGGGCTTGATACCCTTCAGAATCTCCTGATTAGCTCTCTCAGCCTGACCATTGGATTGAGGATGACCCACTGAAGAAACATCAAGTCGGATATGCTCTCGTTGACAAAACTCTTCCATGGCGCCTTTGGAGAGATTGGTGCCATTGTCAGTTATAATGCTGTGTGGAAAACCAAAGAGAAAGATCACCCTTTTCATAAACTGAACCGCCGTGGCTGCATCACACTTGCTAACTGGCTCCGCTTCAACCCACTTGGTAAATTTGTCAACTGCCACCAAGAGGTGGGTCTTCTTATCCTTGGACCTTTTAAAAGGTCCAACCATATCAAGCCCCCAGACCGCAAATGCCAAGTGATTGGGATCATCCTCAGCTCCTGAGCCGGCACGTGAGCCCGTCGTGAGAACCTCTGGCAACCATCACATTTACTGACTGTCGGGGATATATCCCGCGGTATGACCCGGCCGGAATTGGCGACTCACTGGTGACCCGCCCGGAGCTTGGCGATTCACAGATAACCTGCCCGATCTTGGCGACTCATTAGTAACCCGACGGGCAGGTCAGATGGACAACAAGGCTCAAAGCCCAGAAGGCCGGCTCTTGTTATGATGGGCCGGATTAAGAGGAAAGGGATGACGAATATTTCCTTTACAAGGAAACAAGACCCGTACTTGTAATTAACTTGTAAGAGAAGATAGACTAGTCCTAGTCCTACTAGGACTCCACATGTAACCCGCCCCTCTAACTTATATAAGGAGGGGCAGGGCACCCCAAAGAGGGACGAGCAACAAGAAACAAACTCTAAGGCTAGACGCAAAAAGCCGGCTTACCGGCGACTCTCTCATGAGCATAATGAGACCTAGCCTCAAATAGCATGTAGGGCTATTACCGGATGATGTTTCCCGGGGCCCGAAGCTGTCTAAACCCTTGTCTTGTGCGTTGAACTGCCCTGCGTCTCTCATCCCAATCAACCCCTCTCAAGCTACCACATAGATGCGCTGGCCTCGCGACTAAGTCCTGACACTAAGGACATCTGCCGTGCCAATTCCACGACAGTTGGCGCCCACCGTGGGGCTTGCGCACGGTGGTGATGAGTTCTTGAAGGGATCTTTTACTGAGGATCGAGAGGCTCACGATCGGCCGGATGGAGAAAGCCGGTCAGAAGAATCTACATTGACTCCGTGTTCAGTCATCGGAGATTAAATCAATCCCCATCTCAAAATCAAGGACAGTCGCGCCCATCGTGGAGCTACGGGCGCGTGGATTCAGATGTCGATGGGTCCAATCTTCATCAAAAACAGCTGTCATCGCTGCATCAAACCAGTGTCTTGTGCGCTTGGGCAGCTTTATCCACATAGATGCGCTGGCCTCGCGACTAAGTCCTGACACTAAGGACATCTGCCGTGACAATTCCACGACACTGACCAAGTCCTCTGCATCAGCATGAGCCGTCAACAAATAAAAACCATGACGGAAAGCCTTGGCCACAAGGGACTTTGAGCCGGCATGATGGCCACAATCCCCTTCATGGATCTCACGCAAGATCTCTTGACCTTCCTCAGGGGAGACACAACGCTAAAATGCTCCTGTAACACTGCGATGATGCAACTCGCCATCGATAACAATCATTGACTTAGCCCGCCGGGTTATTTGCCTGGCCAAAGTTTCATCCTCAAGCAACTCGCCCCGGGTCATATAAGCCAGATATGGCATTGTCCAGTCTGGTATGACATGAAGAGCCGCCACCAGTCGTGCCTCCGGGTCAGGGACAGCCAAGTCTTCCTCTGTAGGCAACTACTTAACCGAAGGGTTATACAGGACGTCCAGGAAAGTGTTAGGAGGCACCGGCTTTCGCTGAGAGCCTAGCCGGCTTAGAGCATCAGCCGCCTCGTTCTTCCTGTGATCAATGTGCTCTACTTGGTAGCCCTGAAAGTGCCCAGCAATGGCATCAACCTCACGGCGATAAGCCGCCATGAGAGGATCCTTAGAGTCCCACTTGCCTGATACTTGTTGAGCCACCAAGTCTGAGTCACCAAAGCACCTTACCCGGCTCAAGCTCATCTCCTTAGCCATCTGAAGACCGTGGAGCAAGGCCTCGTACTCAGCCGCATTGTTAGTGCAAGGAAACATCAACTGTAGCACATAATGGAACTTGTCACCTTTAGGGGAAGCCAATACAACGCCAGCCCCCGAGCCCTCCAACTGCCTAGACCCATCGAAGTGAATAGTCCAATACGTGTTATCCGGCTTTTGCTCGGGCACTTGTGACTCTGTCCAATCATTAATGAAATCCACCAAGGCCTGAGATTTAACAGAAGTGCGTGGCACATATTTGAGACCATGAGGTCCAAGTTCTATAGCCCACTTAGCAATTCTCCCTGTGGCCTCTCTGTTTTGAATGATATCACCAAGAGGGGCAGAACTGACCACAGTGATGGGATGACCCTGAAAATAATGCTTAAGTTTCCGGCTCGCCATGAACACACCATATACCAGCTTCTGCCAATGCGGGTACCGCTGCTTGGACTCAATGAGCACTTTGCTGACATAATAAACCGGCCGCTGAACCGGATGCTCCTTACCCTCCTCCGTGCGCTCCACCACAATAGCCACACTGACGGCTCGTGTGTTTGCCGCCACATACAGTAGTAAGGGCTCCTTATCAACCGGAGCAGCAAGGACTGGGGGCTCTGCCAGCTGCTTCTTCAAATCCTCAAAGGCAGTATTAGCTGCATCATTCCAGACAAAGTTATCAGTTTTCTTCATCAACTGATACAAGGGCATGGCCTTCTCACCCAAACGGCTTATAAACCGGCTTAAAGCAGCGACGCGACCCGCCAAGCGCTGAACGTCATTTATACACGCCGGCTTAGCCAGGGAGGTGATGGCCTTGATCTTCTCCGGGTTAGCCTCAATGCCTCTGTCAGAAACCAAGAAACCCAAGAGTTTGCCTGCAGGAACACCAAAGACACACTTGGCCGGGTTAAGCATCATCGTATAGACCCGGAGATTATCAAAGGTTTCCCTTAAATCATCTATCAGGGTTTCCTCTTTTATGGACTTAACCACAATATCGTCCACGTAAGCATGAACATTGCGCCCAATCTGTTTATGAAGACAGTTCTGTACACAACGCTGGTAAGTCGCCTGTGCACACTTGAGTCCAAAGGGCATAGACACATAGTAGAAGGCTCCAAAGGGAGTGATGAACGTCGTCTTCTCCTGGTCCTTAACTGCCATCTTAATCTGATGATATCCGGAATAAGCATCCAAGAAACTTAAGCGTGCACAACCGGCCGTAGCATCAATGATTTGATCAATACGGGGGAGGGCAAAAGGATCATCCGGACACGCCTTGTTCAAGTCCGTGTAGTCCACACACATTCGCCAAGTGCCGTTCTTCTTGAGTACAAGCACTGGGTTAGCTAACCACTCTGGGTGAAAGACTTCAACGATAAACCCGGCCGCCAAGAGCCGGGCCACCTCTTCACCAATAGCTTTCCGCCTCTCTTCATTAAACCGCAGAAGGAACTGCCTGACCGGCTTAAATTTCGGATCAACATTGAGAGTATGCCCAGCGAGTTCTCTAGGTACACCTGGCATGTCAAAGGTTTCCATGCGAAGATGTCCCTATTCTCACGGATGAACTCGATGAGCGCGCTTTCCTATTTTGGATCCAGATTTGCACTGATGCTAAACTGCTGAGATGAGTCGCCTGGAACAAAATCAACAAGTTTAGTTTCATCAGCCGATTTAAATTTCATTGCCGGCTCTTGTTCTATAGTTGGCTTCTTCAGAGAGGTCATATCTGTTGGGTCAACATTGTCCTTGTAAAACTTCAACTCCTCTGTAGCACAAACAGATTCTGCATAAGCCGCATCGCCTTCCTCACACTCCAGAGCCACTTTACGGCTGCCGTGAACCGTAATGGTCCCATTGTGACCCGGCATCTTGAGCTGTAAGTACACATAACACGGCCGTGCCATGAACTTGGCGTAAGCCGGCCGCCCAAATATAGCATGGTATGGACTTCTTATCTTGACCACCTCAAAGGTCAATTTCTCCACCCTGTAGTTGTTCTCATCTCCAAAGGCCACTTCTAATTCGATCTTGCCGACTGGATAAGCCGACTTACCAGGTACCACACCATGGAAGATAGTGTTTGATTGGCTGAGGTTCTTATCAACCAACCCCATACGACGAAAAGTCTCATAATAGAGGATGTTGATGCTGCTGCCTCCATCCATGAGCACCTTTGTTAACTTATATCCTCCCACTTGAGGAGCCACCACTAAGGCCAAGTGGCCCGGGTTATCCACCCGAGGAGGGTGATCCTCCCTACTCCACACTATGGGCTGCTCAGACCACCGCAAGTAGCATGGGACTGCCGGCTCAACAGCATTCACTGCCCTCTTATGAAGCTTCTGATCTCGCTTACACAGGCTGGTGGTAAACACATGATACTGTCCACCGCTAAGCTGCTTTGGATTGGTCTGATAACCCCCTGCTGTTGTTGATGACCCTAGCCAGACTGTTGATTAAAGCCCCCTTGACCGCTCTGAGGACCAGAATTTGAGCCGCCGCCCGGGCCATGAAAGCCGCCGGCGCCTGAGCCGCCGCCCGGGCCATTGTAATTTTTAAAGGCCTTCATGATTGCACAATCCTTCCACAGATGAGTTGTTGGCTTCTCTCTAGAGCCGTGCCTTGGACAAGGCTCATTCAACAGCTGCTCCAGCGTCGGACCTGACCCGCCGCCTCGCGGAGGGGGCCTCCCCTTGCATCGCTGGTTATTCCCTTGTGAGCTGGCGTTGGCCACAAACTCTAGGCTGCCGTCGGCCTTGCGCTTGCCCCCTCCATGGTTCCCCGGGTTATGCTGAGGACCCTTGCCGTTGCCGTTCTTCTTTCCCTTCCCTGTCATTTCATCATCTGAAGGGGGATCCTTGGTACCATCGGAATCGGCGTACTTGACAAGAGCCGCCATTAGTGTACCCATATCACTGCAGTCGCGCTTAAGCCGCCCGAGTTTCATCTTCAGGGGCACGAAGCGACAATTCTGTTCCAACATTAAGACTGCAGAGCCGGCATCCATCTTATCTGATGAATGTATGATCTCCTTAACCCGGCGAACCCAATGGGTCATGGACTCACCCTCCTGCTGCTTACAGTTAGTCAAATCCACAATTGACATAGACTGCCTGCAGGTATCTTTGAAGTTTTGGATGAACAGGGCTTTCAGCTCAGCCCAAGACCCAATGGAATTCGGTGGTAGCCCTTTCAACCAAGTGCGGGCAGTCCCATCTAACATCATGGTGAAGTACTTAGCCATGGCCGCCTCGCTGACCTCCAGTAGCTCCATGGCCATCTCATAACTCTCGATCCAGGCTGCAGGTTGTAAGTCTGCTGTGTAATTAGGCACCTTCCTAGGGCCTTTGAAGTCCTCGGGCAGACGCTCATTGCGGATAGCTGGTACTAAACAAGGGACACCCCCCGTCCTGGTGGGGATACCCACGTCGATCGTCGGATGAGCCGGGGGGGTCTGGTAAGCCGTCAATTGTGGCACCTGCTCCGCCTCTTGCCGCGCTCTGTCCTGGTCTGCTGCCTGGAAGGCTCCGTTATAATCCGGGCCATGGCTAATGGGCGGGTCGTGGCGTCGGACGGTACTTGAGCCGGTAGCTGAGACCATGTGCCGGCTGTAACTCGGGCTTTGGCCCGGACGGGGGGTCGAGTGGATCCTATCCCGGCTGTAGGAGTACGCCTCCTGCTGCGCCAGTGCCGTCTGAAGGAGTTCCCTCACCCGGCAGGTTTCAATAGCCGTCGGGGAGTCGCCGTGAACTGGGAGAGCCGCCAGCCGTGCCGCCGCAGCGACCATGTTCTCTAGCGGGTTATTATAATGACCCGGTGGCACCGGCATGTACTGAGGCGGAGCAGGGGGCATCTGGGGAGGCCCCATCACTTGTGGTTGAATAGGGGTTCCGGACCCGGGCATTATGACCCCTGGAGGGTTACTAGAACCTGCACCTGGCGTGTTGAAGAGGTTGCGTGGATCGTAAACCGGAGGGAGTCGAGATTGGGCCTTTTGATGCCTCCTTCTCAGGACCTCATTGGCCGTGTTTTGATCCATCGTGAGCCGGAAGGACTGCGCTTGAATCAACTGGGTTTGGGCATCGAGAGCCGCCCGCTCCGCAGTCATCCTGATCCCCTCCGCTTCCAGATCTTCCTTAGCCTTCACTAGATCCAGTTTTAACTGTGCCACCTCCGCGTCATGCCGAGCTTGATCCGCCGGGTCAACCGTGGCGGTTAATAGGGCCGTCATCTTGTCCGTGAGATCCATTAGCACCTGAGCCGGAGAAGGCACCGGGTTTCCCGCTCCAGCAGCGGGGCTCTGAACAGGCTGCGCGCCAACCATAAAGACTCCAACCTGACTTGGCGGCTCAAACGGGTCCGGAATACTGTCACCATCGGAACAGCCCATGAGCCTGCCATCTTGAAGTTGATACAACGAGTTTGACTCATTGGTGGCCGACTCGCCGTCAGAGCCGGCGGCCGCCTCATCACCAGACCCAGATGGATCAGAGGGCCCTCCATGGATGCATCCCACAAAAGCGCGCCTTAAGGCAGGCCGGGCCCGGGCGGGTCGTGCACGCTGAGCCGTTTCGATGAGATCGGCGCAGAGATCCGGCTCAGGGCCCGGCTCACCAATCTTGCCAATGAAAACATGAATTCCGCTGAAGGGGACCCGGTACCCGTACTCAATTGAGCCGGCGTCGGGGCCCGAGTTTGCATCGTCGATGTAGAGCTTGCCGCGACGACTCTTGGTCATCCGGCCCACAGCGTATCCCTTGAGCCCTTCGAAGCTGCCCTTCAAGAACTCAAATCCACCGTGCGCTGGCCCCACGGTGGGCGCCAACTATCGTGGAATTGTCACGGCAGATGTCCTCGAGTTAGGACTTAGTCGTGGAGCCATCGCTGCTCGGAAGCTTGAAGGGGTTAATGTGGGACAAGGAACACGAGGGTTTATACTGGTTCGGCCCCTTACGGTGAAGGTAAAAGCCTACGTCCAGTTTGAGGTGGTATTGATTAGGGTTACGATCACCAGGGAGCTAAACTGCTATGCCCGGCTCTCGATGAGATTGTTCTTGTCCCTAAACCGCTGCCGGGTCATCCCTTTATATAGGGAGGCTGACGCCCAGCAGCCCTGAGAATCCCGGCCGGCTCATAAGAGTGTCCGGCTCGGACTCTCAATCATACTTGCCTTACACTACAAGTTCTACCATAATAATGATTGTAACTACGGGCCTTAAGCCATATCCGGGTCTTAAGCCCATCTCTGGCCCATCGTCTTCAAGCTTGGCTCCGGGCTTCTGGCAACGACCATATGAGTAACCCGGCCCCTCCTGGCGGGTGACTCTAAGGTCTATATCCTCAACAGACACCTTCTCGGGGTTAACAGCGATGCCCTTGGCAGAGATGATGTGACCAAGGAAAAGAACTTCATCGAGCCAAAATTCACATTTAGAGAACTTCACATAGAATTGATACTCTCTGAGCTTGTCGAGCACCAATCGCAAATGTTTGGCATGATCCTGCTTTTTCTTGGAGAAGACCAAGATATCATCGAGATACACCAGGATGAATTCATTGGTATAGGGGTTGAAGATGAAATTCATCATCCGAGAGAACACCGGAGGAGCATTGACAAGGCCGAAAGACACGACAGTATATTCATAAGAACCAAAGCTTGTTCTGAATGCTGTCTTGGGGATATCTTCTTCACGAATGCGAATCTGATGATAACCCATACGAAGGTCAAGCTTCGAGAATACTTTAGCCCCTTTGAGTTGCTCAAATAGCTCATTGATGTTGGGAAGTGGATACTTGTTCTTGATTGTCTTCTTGTTCAATGGACGGTAGTCGACACAAAGTCGGTCCGTGCCATCCTTCTTCTTGACAAAAAGAACACCACAACCCCATGGAGAAGAACTCGGTCTGATCAAACCCAGACGCTCTTGTTCATCGAGCTGTTTCTTCAATTCCTTCAGCTCGTTGGGTCCAAGCTTGTATGGACGCTTGCAAACGGGTTCAGTGCCAGGCTCTAGTTCGATAACGAACTCAACTAGCCGATGAGGAGGCATACCCGGAAGCTCTTCTGGAAAGACATCTTGATACTCGCAAACGACTGGAATCTGAGAGATGGCATTCAATTCGCCCTTCTCATTGAGAGAGAAAAACCGAATGGTTTCATCACAAGCGGCAAAAATAATCACATCCTCAGAAGAGTGTGTCAATTGAATTTCCCTGGCAGCACAATCAAGTTGAGCCTTGTGCTTAGAAAGCCAGTCCATCCCGAGAATAAGATCAATATCCGAGTCACCAAGAACAATTGGAGAAGACTGGAATTCATAGTCGCCCATCTTGATGGGAACATCGGGAGCAACCAAACTAGAAGACAAAAGCTTACCCGGAGAAACAACTTGCATAACGTTGGATAAAATCTCTGTGTCAACATTGTGCTTCGATGCAAATGGGTATGACAAGA
Source organism: Aegilops tauschii subsp. strangulata (assembly GCF_002575655.3). NCBI lineage: Eukaryota > Viridiplantae > Streptophyta > Magnoliopsida > Poales > Poaceae > Aegilops > Aegilops tauschii. Next base: position 551,030,341 of record NC_053041.3, on the reverse strand, counting down.
AAGAATGTGATGCACCAGTATCAAAAAGAACTTTTGCAGGAATATCATGAACTGAGAGATTACCCATTATCACATCAGTAGATTCCTCCGCTTGAGCTGCATTCATCATGTTCACCTTAGCAGACTTTGGATTATGCTTGACCACTGCATTGCTGGAAGATCTGACAGGAGGAGGAGGAGGAAGACGCCTTTGGTTGAAGCACTTGTTAGCATAGTGACCTTTCTGCTGACATTTGTTGCAAGTCACCTCTGAGAGTGGACGGTGATAAGGAGCATTGGACTTTGGAGCTTGATTCTGAGACTTGTTCTGATAGCCAGAGTTGGAAGAGTTGGAAGAACCATGGCCACCTTTGTTCTTCTGCTGGTACGGTTGACGAAACGGAGGAGGAGGAGGCAACCAGAACTTCTGTTGCTTAGCTGTCGCAAGTGAGGAAGAAGAAGACTGAACTGTGTCTCTGACTCTCTTCTTAGAAGCCTCACACTTGAGCTGAGCAGCCTCTTGCTTCAATGCCATATTGTAGAATTGATCAAACTGAGTAGGCTCAACAAGAACGAGAGCTAACTGCAGATCCTCTTTAAGGCCACCTCTGAAGTGATAGATCATGCTTCTCTCATCAGGAACGTCTTGTTTAGCGAAGCGAGCAAGTTTCTGAAACTGAATGTTGTATTGATACACAGACATGTTGCCTTGCTTGAGATTGCGGAACTCCTCATGCTTGCTCTCAACAACACTTTGTGGAATGTGGTGCGCTTTGAAGTCCCGACAGAAGTCAGTCCAAGTGATCACACGACCTCCTCTGGAATCTTTGTATTGTTGATACCAATCAGCAGCTTGGTCCTTGAGCTGGAAAGAAGCGAACTTGACATAGTCCTCAGGCCTGACATTGCTACATTCAAAATGCTTGTTGATGTCCACTAGCCAATCATCGGCATCCGTGGCCTCGGCACAGTAGCTGAAAGACTTGAGCTGATTTGCGAGAAACTGGTTGAGAGTGGTGAAGTGAAACTGATTGTTGCCTTGACCTTGATTGCCTTGATTGCCTTGCCCTTGAGTACGTTCTTGCAAGAGTTGCAGAATCATCTGAGCATTGGCATTGGTGGCTGCCATGATTGCTTGCCATGCCTCCGGAGGTGGAGGTGGTGGCGGAGGGTTCGCTTGACTCCCTTCATTGCGATCCGGATTCTGACGCGTTGGCGGAGCCATCCTGAAGAGGGTGACATCCGTTAGCATCTTGATAGACAAATAGACAAGTAGAATCAACGGATAGAAATTGCAACATATAGTCTTCACAATAAACATTTGAACGAAGATGAATGAATGAATTCCGTAGTAAATCATCACACTTCCATAAGTTGAGAAGCCACTTGAAAAAGATATGGAATGAACATATGAATTCGAAGCAACTCGAATACCACAATACAAAATAAAACAAAGTATTGGCTTGCAGAATAAGCCGGAACAAACATATGATAGAGATTTCGTCCGAAGTTTTCGTGGTGGGGCCCACACGGGCTCAATCGTACAGCACCATCATGTACAAGGCTGTGCACATGACATACGAAGCGTCCCCGAGTCGGCATAGCCATGGACTCTTTAAGACACTACGAGACCACTGTAAAATCAACCGTATACAGGCCGACCACTAGACGTCGAACCCCAGTCTCATATCATGCGTCTGTCGGAAAGATATCCTAAGGCTACTTGAATTCCCACTTATAAACTCCCGAAACTTTCTGGTTATGCAATCTGGTGTAGGGGATACAGGGGACACAAAATATATCACCCAAACTAACAATCCCTAGATCCAGCTGTATCCATCCGTCAACACATAACCAAGAAACCTTCGGAAATCGTTTACCTCAACCTTCGAAAAACATCTGTTATACAAGTTATGGCAATACTCCCGAACTCCCGCCCCAGTACTGGGTGGCGTCGAGGTAATCTCACCAACAACTGCATAAAAGAGATTTCGATGTCGGCGGAACTCAGGTATTCCAGAACTGCAACGATAAAATTGTGACGACAACACCTCGGAGCTCAACTCCCCGGGACACTGCCACAACCCCTAAATGACAGGAGGCACCAAGAACAATGTTCTCGTCACAAAACCATCGGAACGATTCCAAGATACCCGCGTGATCCTAAAAAAAATTTGTGAAATTTGAGGAGAGAATAGTCAAAACTTCTACGTCAGGAGACCTCACCGGAGCGGCGAAGGGACTGAGGAGTAAAAAGAATCCTACTCTCCGATATATATAATCCTAAGACTCAAAACATTTTTGTTCTAGACTCAACAACGCCAGCGATTCGATCAAGCAGGGGGCTCCTAAGTCGGGGAAGGCTCTGATTACCAACTTGTAACGCCCACGATGCGGCTATATCTCCCACGTGTCGAGGCACGACTTAGAGGCATAACCGCATAGTGGTTTTAGTCGCAAGAAGGGTCATCTTCACACAATCCCATGTAATGAACAAGAATAGGATAAAGAGTTGGCTTACAATCGCCACTTCACACAATACATAAATATTATTCATACATCATCCAAAATACAATCATATAGACCGACTACGGTCAAAATCCAGATGAAAATAAGACAACCCCAAATGCTAGATCCCCGATCGTCCCAACTGGGCTCCACTACTGGTCATCAGGAAAAGACACATAGTAACAACCACGTTCCTCGTCGAACTCCCACTTGAGATCGACGCCATCATCTGCACTGGCATCGTCGGCACCTGCAACTGTTTTGGTAGAATCTGTGAGTCACGGGGACTCAGCAATCTCACACCCGCGAGATCAAGACTATTTAAGCTTGAAGGAAAGGATGGTGCAAAGAGGTGGAGCTGCAGCGGCAAAAGCATATGTGGTGGCTAACTTGCGCAAATGAGTGCGAGAAGAGAAGCAACGGAACGGACGTCATCTAGCAATGACCAAGAAGTGATCCTGAACACCTACTTACGTCATTCATAACACAGACCGTGTTCACTTTCCGGACTCCGCCGAGAAGAGACCATCACGGCTACACACGCAGTAGATGTATTTTAATTGGGTCAAGTGACTAGTTCTCTACAACCGGACATTAACAAATTCCCATCTGCCTCATAACCGCGGGCACGGCTTTCGAAAGATAATACCCTGCAGGGGTGTCCCAACTTAGCCCATCATAAGCTCTCACGGTCAACGAAGGATAAACCTTCTCCCGGAAAGACCCGATCAGTCTCGGAATCCCGGTTTACAAGACATCTCGACAATGGTAAAACAAGACCAGCAAAGCCACCCGAATGTGCCGACAAATCCCGATAGGAGCTGCACATATCTCGTTCTCAGGGCACACCGGATGAGACATCCTACGAGTAAAACCAGACCTCGAGTTTCCAGGAGGGGGCCCCGCAGTCTGCTCAGTTCGGACCAACACTCGAAGGAGCACTGGCCCGGGGGGTTAAAATAAGATGACCCTCGGGCTCGCGAAAACCCGGGGGAAAAGGCTTAGGTAGGAAATGGTAAAACCAAGGTTGGGCCTTGCTGGAGGAGTTTTATTCAAGGCGAACTGTCAAGGGGGTCCCATAAATCACCCGACCGCGTAAGGAACGCAAACTCAAGGAACATAATCCCGGTATAACAGTAACTAGGGCGGCAAGAGTGGAACAAAACACCGGCCATAAGGCCGAGCCTTGCACCCTTTACCAAATATATAGATGCATTAATTAAATAAGAGATATTGTGATATCCCAACATATCCATGTTCCGACATGGAACAAACTTCAACTTCACCTGCAACTAGCAACGCTATAAGAGGGGCTGAGCAAAAGCGGTAACATAGCCAAACAACGGTTTGCTAGGAAAGGATGGTTAGAGGCTGACATGGCAAAATGGGAGACATGATATAGCATGTGATAGGTAGCGGTGCATGGCAATAGAGCGAAAAACTAGCATAGCAAAGATAGAAGTGATTTCGAGGGGTGGTCATCTTGCCTGCAAGGTTCTCAGAGTTGTCGAAAGCTTGATCCTCGTAAGCGTACTCAACAGGTTCCTCGTTCACGAACTCATCTCCCGGCTCTACCCAAGACAAGAACACAAACAAACGGAACCACAATCAACCACGAGAAATGCGCAAGCAACATGATGCAAAACATGTATGGTATGCAAGATATGATATGCGGTGCATATGCGTGCTCCGGAAGGAAAATGATGAACATGGGAGTAACTTGGCAAACCAAGCATGTCACTGGAAAGATGAGATGATTTCGGTCGAAATCGATATAAAGATCACCGGAAACGGATGCACGGTTTGCAAATGGCAAGCAAAACAAGAATGACACGAATCTGCGATAAACAGCAAGATAGCACATAAAATGCAACAAGCAACAATGCTACAGCACCTCAACATAGCAACAAAGCATATGACAGTAAACTACAGGAGATGCTTGACAAAAGATGAACACTGAGCTACGGCTAGTTCACAACATATCAAGCTCAAACAAGCATGGCAAAAATGCAAAAGATTACAGGATCACAGACTTGGTGAAAAACTGGACATGGCAGTAAACAGCATCAGGTAGCAATGTTCGGAGCATGAAATCAACATGCTACAGGAACTTAACATAGCAAAACAGGGCATGGCAGTGTTCTACTAAATGCACACGACAAAAGTCCGTTACTGACCATAAGCCAAAAAGGACAAGAAGATATAATGGCAAGCATGTAAATATAGCAAGTTTCGTTATCAGGTTTCAGACTTAGCAGAAAACAGAGCATGGCAGAAATAATAATATGTAGGCCTCTTTGTGAGCTTGATTCACTCACTACAGAGCAACGCACTACAACCCAAGCACACCTACAGCAAGATGGCATGTTTATGAAGCTAACCATGGCAATAACACAAGCATAGCATGTATGGATCAACTACAATAACCTTGGCAAATTGCATATCATGTTAAGAATCTGCCAGAAATATTTTATAGCAAAAGTAGAGCAAGATTGAGTCATTCTATGGCACTCCATAATTGCACACAATTGCAGGAATGGATCAATTACAACTATAGCTACAAAACGTACTTACTGAACATCTCCAAAATATGCATGGATCTCTCTGTAGCATCAAGTTTACCTGAAATCAGAAATATTACGGGGCCTACTTTGCATGCTTGTGCTAGTCACCATAGAGATCACAAAAATACATGGACTACACCACTGGAAAGATGGAATGGCATACTTAAAAACACATGTAGATCTCATTCTCATAAGATGCACAGATTAAATGATACAAAAATGACAAATCTCCAAGTTCTGTCAAGAACCAGAGAATAACAGCAACTAGCCCTCTTCCAACAGAGATTTGGGCATCAAGATGACCTCTAATGAACATAGTGCAATTGAACAAAATGAAGAGCATCACGAGACGAACAATTTGACATATTACACGCACGAATCGGAGCTACATGCACGGAGTTATGGCGTCACAAACATGTGCACATGCTGAAGATATTTGAGGACTTAGAGAAATGAGGGGGCAAGAAAGTCAACGTACGGGCTCCGGATCTGGATCGAGGCCGGGTCGCTCGAGGGAGCTCGCCGGGGCGGCGGAGCAGCTCGCCGGGGCGGCGTGGAGGGCGGCCGGAGGTGCGGGCGTGCGGGCCTCGGCGGCGCCGGCGTCGGGCAGGCGGCGGGGACGGCGGCGAGTGGCGGCGGAGCACGGCGCCGAGGCGACGGCGTCGGCTGGCGAGGAGACGGCGGCGGCATGGCGGGGCCGGCCGGCGGGCCGCGGCGCGGGCAGGCGGCGCGATGGGCGCGGAGGCGGGCGGAGGCGGGGGCCGGCTGCGGGCTCCCCGGGCCGCGGCGGCAGGGGGTACGGCCCGTGACGTGGCGCGGGCTGATTCGCCGGGCGGTGCGGGCGGACGTTGTCCGGCGGCGCGAGGTGGAAGACGCTAGGGTTTAGACTGCGATTTCGTTTTTCGGGATGCCCACATATTTATAGGTAGAGGGAGCTGGGAGGCTCCAAATGAGGTGCGGTTTTCGCCCACACGATCGTGATCAAACGACCTAGAGCATGGAAGAGAGTTTGGTGGGTTTTGGGCTGGTTTTAGAGGGGGTTTTGCTGGACACTCAAATGGACTTTGCGGATGCCCCGTTAACCGTTGGAGTACCAAACGACCTCCGAATGGAACAAAACTTGACCGTTAGTCTCCGGGTGGTATATTAAGGCCACTTGACAAGCCTCGGTCCATTCCGAGAAAGTTTGACACACGCACACGAAAGAAAACAAGAGGGGTGCACCGGAGGGGATAGGAGCGCCGGATTGCAAAACGGACAACGGGGAAAATGCTCGGATGCATGAGACGATCACGTATGCAAATGCAATGCACATGATGACATGATATGGAAAATGCATGACATGACAAAATACCGAAGCGACTGGTGAACGCCTCTTTTGCCAATGATCTTGAAAGGACCCACGTATCTAGGGGCAAGCTTCCCTTTGATACCGAAGCGACGAGTGCCTTTCATTGGAGAGACGCGGAGGTAGACATGGTCTCCGATCTCGAAAGCCAAATCACGGTGCTTACTATCATAGTAACTCTTCTGGCGCGATTCCGCGGCTTTGAGATTATCACGGATGACTTTACACATTTCTTCAGCTTCAGTGATTAAGTCATTGCCAAGAAGTTGGCGTTCACCAGTCTCTGACCAATTGAGAGGAGTACGGCACTTTCTGCCATAGAGAATCTCGAATGGGGCCTTGTCCGAACTCGCTTGGAAGCTGTTGTTGTAGGAGAATTCAGCATATGGAAGACAATCTTCCCATTTCATGCCAAAGGAAATGACACAAGCCCTGAGCATATCTTCAAGAATTTGGTTGACTCGCTCGACTTGGCCACTAGTTTGAGGATGGAAAGCTGTGCTGAAGAGAATGTTTGTGCCCATGGCCTTCTGGAAGGAGTCCCAGAACTTAGAGGTATATATGCTTCCACGATCTAAAGAAATCAATTGTGGAATGCCGTGCAAGGAGACAATTCTGGAGGTGTAGAGCTCTGCCAGCTGAGCTGCTGTGATGGATTCTTTGATTGGAAGGAAATGAGCCACTTTAGAGAGCTTGTCAATGACAACGAATATAGCATCATTTCCACGCTTGGACTTGGGAAATCCAGTCACGAAGTCCATTTCGATATGATCAAACTTCCATTCTGGGATAGCAAGAGGTTGGAGGAGACCAGCTGGTCGTTGGTGTTCTGCTTTCACTCTTCGACAGACATCACATTCATTCACGAATTGAGCAATTTCTCGCTTCATTCGAGTCCACCAATACGACTGCTTGAGGTCATGATACATCTTCGTACTTCCAGGATGAATGGATAGGAGAGAATTGTGCGCCTCGTCCATTATGACTTTCCTTAGATCACCTTTAGGAACCACAATCCGGTCCTCGAAGAATAAAGTGTCTCTGTCATCAATGCGATAGCACTTGTATTTGGAAAGACCCTTGTCGATACCACGTTTCACCTTCTTCACCATGGCATCAAGGAGTTGTGCCTCACGAATTTGATCTTCCAAAGTAGGAGATACTATGAGGTTGGCAAGAAAGCCTTGAGGAACAACTTGGAGATTCAGCTTGCGGAAAGCTTCACAAAGATCCGGTTGAAAAGGCTTGAGAATTAAGCTGTTGCAATAAGCCTTCCTGCTTAAAGCATCTGCAATGACATTAGCCTTGCCTGGAGTATATTCAATACTCGGATTGTACTCTTGAATCATCTCGAACCATCGAGTCTGCCTGAGGTTGAGGTTGGGCTGACTGAAAATATACTTGAGACTCTTGTGATCAGTGAAAATGTCCACTTGTCTTCCCAACAAAAGATGTCTCCACGTTATTAATGCATGGACAACTGCCGCCAACTCAAGATCGTGAGTGGGGTAGTTCTTTTCATTGGGCTTCAACTAACGAGAGGTATAGGCCACAACTTTCTTCTGTTGCATTAACACAGCACCGAGACCTTGGAGAGAAGCATCACAGAAAACTTCATACGGCTTGGATTCATTAGGAGGAGTCAAGACAGGAGCTGTGACTAGTTTCTCTTTGAGAGTGTTGAAAGCAACGTCACACTCAGGAGACCAGACATATTTCAGATGCTTCTGAAGGAGGTTGGAAAGAGGCTTTGCAATCTTGGAGAAATTCTCAACGAATCTTCAGCAATAGCTTGCAAGACCCAGAAAACTGCGGAGCTGCTTGACATTTTGAGGAGGTTCCCAATTCACAACTGCGGACACTGTCGTGGAATTGTCACGGCAGATGTCCTCGAGTTAGGACTTAGTCGTGGAGCCATCGCTGCTAGGAAGCTTGAAGGGGTTAATGCGGGACAAGGAACACGAGGGTTTATACTGGTTCGGCCCCTTACGGTGAAGGTAAAAGCCTACGTCCAGGTTGAGGTGGTATTGATTAGGGTTACGATCACCAGGGAGCTAAACTGCTATGCCCGGCTCTCGATGAGATTGTTCTTGTCCCTAAACCGCTGCCGGGTCGTCCCTTTATATAGGGAGGCTGACGCCCAGCAGCCCTGAGAATCCCAGCCGGCTCATAAGAGTGTCCGGCTCGGACTCTCAATCATACTTGCCTTACACTACAAGTTCTACCATAATAATGATTGTAACTACGGGCCTTAAGCCATATCCGGGTCTTAAGCCCATCTCTGGCCCATCGTCTTCAAGCTTGGCTCCGGGCTTCTGGCAACGACCATATGAGTAACCCGGCCCCTCCTGGCGGGTGACTCTAAGGTCTATATCCTCAACATTAGGCCCCAGATTGACTTGAGCCGGCTCATGTCAATCTTCAATTCTTTCGACAGAAAAAATCTCCGGCTTACCATTTATGTGAAGGCCATAACCCGGCGTGACGTCATCCTCTGGACTCCGGATAATCCGCCGTGACGTTATCTTCCATTAAGCCCTTTTTTACTCCACCAGATCCGCAACGGATCTTTGCTTTTACTGTCATCCCGAAAATCGAGGCGTTGTGAGGGGAGATAACCACGCCGCGGTCTCCTTGATTCTCGCGCCCACTTTATGAGCTCGCCTTATAAATGGCCGGCCCGACGGGCTTCTCTGCCACCCTTCTTCCTCCTCGCGCCACTGCCTCTCTGCCTGAGCTCGCACTCCGCCGTCATCGTCTCGCCTCCGGTCTTCGTCAACCTTGGCCGCTGCATCACCCTGACTCGGACCAGACAAATGGCGGCGACCCCCGCACCTTTTCAGCTCCGGTAAGTCCTGCTTGACCTATAGAGTAGATCTGTCGTAGGATTTGCCCACGTTCTTCGTGTTCGTCGCCATTGTCCGCAAGCTTCGGTAGTTCTCATAGTTACTGCCCTTGTTTGATCTTAGATCTGCATAGAATCAGTGCGGCGGCTGTTTGGCACTTATTTCAAATGCCAGTAGGTCTCTTTCCACTGCATAACGGCTTCATTCGAGCTCAAGAACATCCGCTCGTCTGTTTCTAGGTCTAGAAATTTTTCATTTCACCCGACTATTTTGATCCAAAAGTTTTACTGTGATGTGTGAAACCTGTTTTACCGTACTTAGTAAAAAAACTGCAATCCTTGAGCCTCGGCGGTTTACATTTCCGGTTTAAAGAAACCACACGCCATAGACCCTTCCGGCTTAAAGAAAACCATGCTTCGTAGAATCCTCCGGCTTAGCTGTGATAAGGCCGTAGATAATCAATTTATTCTGAATGCCCCTGTGGCTTAAATAACCCACTGTACCTGAGTATATACCATTAGTCCCCTTCATAAGCCGCCACCTTAGTTTTGAACTGTAGATCTCCTCCGGCTTATAATTAACCCGGACATTTTTTCCTTTTTGTCATAGACTGCCGACTTTCACCATGCCTCCCAAAGCTCCCATTACTTGCAACTAGATGAGGTCCAATGTGACCAACGAGACCCTAGCTGATTTTGTTAAGTCAGGATATCTGCCCAAGAAAGACATCATGTCCTACCTGCCCCTGACCCGTCAGAAGAGAGGCCACAGCCAAAGGATGGGGAGGTAGTGATTTTTGCGGATCACATGAGCCGGGGCTTCGCACCGCCCGGCTCAAAGTTTTTTAGGGACGTGCTCAACTTCTTCGACTTGCAGCCTCAAGACATAGGACCCAACTCAGTGTCCAACATCTGCAATTTCCAAGTCTTCTGCGAGGTTTACCTTGGAGAAGAACCCAGTCTGCTGCTCTTCAGAGAGATTTTTTATTTGAACCGTCAAAATGAATGCGCCAATGGGCCCAGTCTGGAGTTAGGTGGTATCTCCATCCAGCGGCGTAGGGACTGCCTTTTCCCTTACGCAGAGCCACCGAGCCACCCAAAGGACTGGAACATGACTTGGTTCTACTGCCAAGATACGTCCCCGGCTGATGAAAGCCCGCTGCCCGGCTTTCGCCCAAAACGTCTGGAGCCGACTCACCCACTGTCAGACAAGTTGTCTCAAGCAGAGCGCCAGCCCCTGCTCCCTACTATCAACAAGATCAAAGCTCTCCTGGGCAATGGTCTGAACGGAATCGACCTGGTCCGGGTCTGGATCTCATGGCGGGTGATCCCATTGAGCCACCGCCCCGGCTTAATGTGTGAGTACACAGGACGAAAGGATGACCCTCAGAGACGCAGCCGCAATGATCTTCCAGAAGACGTTGCAGAAGAGATGACCAAGGCTCTTTTAAACGAGAGCCTCGCAGACTGCGGAAGGACCGGGTTAGCCCCCTTCTGCAAGACCAACCCAGCCCCAGCGATAAGTCGCTGACTTTAACTTTTTATCTTCTCCTGCATATAACCTTCATCTGAACCGTTTTAAGAATTCATCATTGTATTTTTCAGGCTGATGATAAGTTCTGGCGGGTCAAATACGACCATGAGGCGGCCAAGAAGGCCAGGAAGGCAAAGAAAGCCGCCAAGAAAGCCGCCCCTCGCAAGAAAGGAAGCAGGCCTACTGCTTCGGAGCTAATGCAATTAAGCGACAGCTCCGAGTCAGAGGTAACCCCTAAGCCTTTAAGTCCTTGTTGTATTTGTTGTTTGTTGTTGTCCGCCTTATCAACACTTGCTCATTGACAGGATGACACCGGCGCCAGTAACCCGATGGTTGAAGAGGTAATGACACTTTCCTCCGACTCGGAGCCCTTGCCACAGCTGAAAGTCCGAAGGGTAACCCGGAAAGTAAGCTTTTCACATCCTTTAGCTTATCAAGACCCTCAATTTATTTTGAAGCGACAGGTTCATGAAAGCCGGCGTCACACCCGGACCAACAAGGACACCGACCTCTCCGCCGGGTTACCCGACGCAACAAGGAAGCACCGAACTGAGGTTTTTTCCCACTTGTACCCTTTTCATCCGTTGGCGGGTGTTATCCGTCAGCCACTCAATTCTTCTGACTCCAATTATCAGGAGACCTCCCCTTCTTCGGGCGACTCTATGCAGTCGAGTCTTCCGACTTTCAAGACCGCGCCCGGGTAATGACAACCATCTCATAGTATACTTGTCTGTACTTACTTTCTTTGTGCTGAATGTTTCTGTCCTTTCAGTGCCCAGGCAAAGCTCACCAAGAGAGCGAAGAAGACCAAGTCAGCCGGAGTGCCGGATTTACCTGAACCGGAGGTGACGGCTCAAGAACCGCCAGCTGCCTCCGCCCCCGAAGCCACCACTCCAATGGACACGGCACCTGAGGCCACTGCCCCGACTATCAAGGCAACGACCGAAGCTTCTGTTAACCCGGAGGCCTCCAGCTCGGCTCAACCAGCAGACGACCCGGACGTGGTAATCACCCGGACGGAGTTCGTTGAGCCGGGGAGACCTACCATGCTGGCCAAGTGCTCCGCTAAGGGGGAGTTGCTGCAGCCCCACCGGGTGAATCTGGACCTCTCCGACTACACCAACTTGAGCATTGGAGAGCTCGTCTCTGGCTACATCAGCCAAGTGCACAAGAGCCGGGACGCAGAGGTCGCCATGGTGAACCAGATCCAGCAAAAATCTGAGGTATCATTCTGCTGTCCTCTTACTTACTGCATAGTTACCTTTGCCATGATAGCCCCCAAGTCGACGACTTATGATTGAATATGTTGTAGACTTAGGTTCCGGCTTACTCAACTGAGCCGGCAGTATGTAGATAGATACGTTCAATATGCATTAGCCCCCAAGTGCCAAGTGTCTTTGCTTGGAAAACGCTTGGGACTTATATAGTAACTGTTAATAACCCGGAAATATATGCAGGCTGTTGGCAAGAAGCTAGAGGCGGACCTTGCGGATCTCAAGAACCGGCTGAAGATGCAGGAGATGGAGACCCGGAAGGCAAACGCCAAGTTTGTATCCAACATCGCCGCTCAAGAGAAGCTGAAGACAGAGTTTGATGCTGAGCGAAAAGCCTGGGCCGAAGAGAAGGCCGCACTAGTAACCTGGGCTGAACAGGCGGAGAAGGCTCTCTCCGAGAAGACCGCCGAGCTCTCTGGCCTAAAGCGCCAGGTTTCCCAGATGGTGGCCGCCATCTTCGGTAAGTCGCCTCACCGGCTTTCATCAAGTTTAGAATGTTTATATCTCATGATTCATCCTTGTCGCCGGCTTATCTGATTCTGTTAAACAGGTCCCAGAAGTGCCAACCTCAACCAGAGCGTGGTCACCAAGCTAAAGGCCGTGTATACCCTGGTGGAGCAGCTCTACACCGGGTCACAGCGTGCCTTAGCTGTGGTGGCCCTATCCAACGAGGTGCCGACTCACCTGGCAGAAGTCCTGCGCCGGCTCGCCGTTCTGCCTCAGCAGATCCAAGAGCTGCGACGGGCCTCTGCGAGAGCCGGAGCGATCGCCGCGCTGAGCCGGGCCAAGGCATTCCTGCCGGAGTTAGACCCGTCGGACATCGCCCTTGGCTATCCAAGCCTGAAGGAATACGGCTCAGCTTTTGATCAGAAGGACTTCGCAGCGTGCGTGAAGGTTGTACGCCCGGTGGCCACCCTTATCGGGAACGACACAGATCTGACCAAGTACCAGCCGGGTTATGATGCGGAGAATCAGAGGATTCCAACCCCTCGCTATGAAGCCCTCAACCTGATCCCGCCGGCTCGTCAGCACACCTTCGCCCCGGAGATTGACCCGGCCGGGTTAATTGACGAGGAAGCCCAATTCGAAGCTCTTAGCGGCATCGACTGGAAGTCATCAACCTTCCAGGTCTTGGGATCAGCCGGAGGAGAGGATAGGAACGAGCCGGAGACTTCAACTCAGCGGGCATCGTGACTCGGCTGGCGATTTACCAAACAATGCTCCACCCTTTTTAGACTTAATGAGTTTTGTAATAGAGTAGGTGCAACAGTTTATCTCTGTCGTGCCATCGTGCACGTCTTGAATGCGAAAGTCTTTTGAAGTTGTCTCTTTGATATTTCTCCGGGTCATAATCAATCCTTTGTTTTTCTTAACCTCAAAGAGGTGCCTTTAATTCTCCTGCATAGAAAGGCAAATCACAAGTCTCGGGGCATCTTACCGTCCTGAGAATCATAAATTTTAGATAACCCGGAATATGAATCGAAAAAGACTTGTCTTCAATAGTATCCTGAATACAGCCGTGATAACACACTTAGCAGCCTGTAAGCATACTTCCGGTTTAGATAACCCGAGTAACAAGGTTGGTACCGTAACTCCGATGTACTTGTCTTAATGACACCCATGGCGTTCAACTAACACTGTAAACCAAAGTTAAGCCGGCAAAGTGAAACCCGGCCGTACACACCTTGACATAATCAGAGTAAACTTGTGATAAAGAAGAAGAACTTAGGGGCTTCCGGTTCGAATACGACCAGAGACCCGGCCCAAAGGGGTTAAGCTAAGATTCGGATACGATCATATAGCCCCCAGTGGGTGTGGCGATGCCAATCAAGAGGGTACCGACAGCTATGTTCTCTTTCGTTCGAATACGACCCATGTTTGAACAGGAAGCCCCCAAGTGATTTTAAGAATTGTTTAACGACGCTGATTCGAATACGATCCACGTCGGTTCTCAGAGGGGTTAAACTATGATTCAAATATGACCAAAGGTAACCTCCCAATGAGCTCGGCACTTTGCCAATCAAATGGGTATCGACAGCTATGTTCTCTTTGGTTCGAATACGACCCATGTTTGAACAGGAAGCCCCCAAGTGACTTTACTGCTTACGGCTAGACTCGAATACGATCATAAGCCGGGTCCTCCTTTAAGTCATCATGTAATCTTGTAATAAAAACAACATGTGCATATTTGAGGAGAAAAAAGGACAGAGGTCCTGCTTTATTGCTTATCATAATATATACATGGCTGAAAGAAATATGTACACCACGAGAGCCGGTGGCTCAAGTGTAGTAAGGCCGAAGCTGAGCTATGTTCCACGGCCGACGGGTCTCTTCCTCCGACTTACGTGAATCTTTGTGCTCCCGAATGTCAATGAGGTAATATGACCCGTTGTGCAAGTTCTTGCTGACCACAAAGGGCCCTTCCCAAGGTGCGGTAAATCGCTGAACGGGCTGCTGCCACATCACGCTGTTCGTCCAACAAGTCAAGAGCATCTTGGTGCTCCTGTTCATTATCCGTCTCAACATAAGCCGCCACGCGAGGTGAGTCGTGACGGATGTCACGGGGAGGACTGCTTCTGCTCCATAAACCATGAAGAAAGGCGTGAAGCCTGTAGACCTGTTAGGAGTAGTGTTGATGCTCCATAACACGGAGGGCAACTCCTCCACCCAACAACACGGCGTCCGTTGCAAAGGGACCAAAAGCCGGGGCTTGATACCCTTCAGAATCTCCTGATTAGCTTTCTCAGCCTGACCATTGGATTGAGGATGACCCACTGAAGAAACATCAAGTCGGATATGCTCTCGTTGACAAAACTCTTCCATGGCGCCTTTGGAGAGATTGGTGCCATTGTCAGTTATAATGCTGTGTGGAAAACCAAAGCGAAAGATCACCCTTTTCATAAACTGAACCGCCGTGGCTGCATCACACTTGCTAACTGGCTCCGCTTCAACCCACTTGGTAAATTTGTCAACTGCCACCAAGAGTTGGGTCTTCTTATCCTTGGACCTTTTAAAAGGTCCAACCATATCAAGCCCCCAGACCGCAAATGCCAAGTGATTGGGATCATCCTCAGCTCCTGAGCCGGCACGTGAGCCCGTCGTGAGAACCTCTGGCAACCATCACATTTACTGACCAAGTCCTCTGCATCAGCATGAGCCGTCAACCAATAAAAACCATGACGGAAAGCCTTGGCCACAAGGGACTTTGAGCCGGCATGATGGCCACAATCCCCTTAATGGATCTCACGCAAGATCTCTTGACCTTCCTCAGGGGAGACACAACGCTGAAATGCTCCTGTAACACTGCGATAATGCAACTCGCCATCGATAACAATCATTGACTTAGCCCGCCGGGTTATTTTCCTGGCCAAAGTTTCATCCTCAGGCAACTCGCCCCGGGTCATATAAGCCAGATATGGCATTGTCCAGTCTGGTATGACATGAAGAGCCGCCACCAGTCGTGCCTCCGGGTCAGGGACAGCCAAGTCTTCCTCTGTAGGAAACTTAACCGAAGGGTTATACAGGACATCCAGGAAAGTGTTAGGCGGCACCGGCTTTCGCTAAGAGCCTAGCCGGCTTAGAGCATCAGCCGCCTCGTTCTTCCTGCGATCAATGTGCTCTACTTGGTAGCCCTGAAAGTGCCCAGCAATGGCATCAACCTCACGGCGATAAGCCGCCATGAGAGGATCCTTAGAGTCCCACTTGCCTGATACTTGTTGAGCCACCAAGTCTGAGTCACCAAAGCACCTTACCCGGCTCAAGCTCATCTCCTTAGCCATCCGAAGACCGTGGAGCAAGGCCTCGTACTCAGCCGCATTGTTAGTGCAAGGAAACATCAACTGTAGCACATAATGGAACTTGTCACCTTTAGGGGAAGCCAATACAACGCCAGCCCCCGAGCCCTCCAACTGCCTGGACCCATCGAAGTGAATAGTCCAATACGTGTTATCCAGCTTTTGCTCGGGCACTTGTGACTCTGTCCAATCATTAATGAAATCCACCAAGGCCTGAGATTTAACAGCAGTGCGTGGCACATATTTGAGACCATGAGGTCCAAGTTCTATAGCCCACTTAGCAATTCTCCCTGTGGCCTCTCTGTTTTGAATGATATCACCAAGAGGGGCAGAACTGACCACAGTGATGGGATGACCCTGAAAATAATGCTTAAGTTTCCGGCTCGCCATGAACACAACATATACCAGCTTCTGCCAATGCGGGTACCGCTGCTTGGACTCAATGAGCACTTTGCTGACATAATAAACCGGCCGCTGAACCGGATGCTCCTTACCCTCCTCCTTGCGCTCCACCACAATAGCCACACTGACGGCTCGTGCGTTTGCCGCCACATACAGTAGTAAGGGCTCCTTATCAACCGGAGCAGCAAGGACTGGGGGCTCTGCCAGCTGCTTCTTCAAATCCTCAAAGGCAGTATTAGCTGCATCATTCCAGACAAAGTTATCAGTTTTCTTCATCAACTGATACAAGGGCATGGCCTTCTCACCCAAACGGCTTATAAACCGGCTTAAAGCAGCGACGCGACCCGCCAAGCGCTGAACGTCATTTATACACGCCGGCTTAGCCAGGGAGGTGATGGCCTTGATCTTCTCCGGGTTAGCCTCAATGCCTCTGTCAGAAACCAAGAAACCCAAGAGTTTGCCTGCAGGAACACCAAAGACACACTTGGCCGGGTTAAGCATCATCTTATAGACCCGGAGATTATCAAAGGTTTCCCTTAAATCATCTATCAGGGTTTCCTCTTTTATGGACTTAACCACAATATCGTCCACGTAAGCGTGAACATTGCGCCCAATCTGTTTATGAAGACAGTTCTGTACACAACGCTGGTAAGTCGCCTGTGCACACTTGAGTCCGAAGGGCATAGACACATAGCAGAAGGCTCCAAAGGGAGTGATGAACGCCGTCTTCTCCTGGTCCTTAACTTCCATCTTAATCTGATGATATCCGGAATAAGCATCCAAGAAACTTAAGCGTGCACAACTGGCCGTAGCATCAATGATTTGATCAATACGGGGGAGGGCAAAAGGATCAGCCGGACACGCCTTGTTCAAGTCCGTGTAGTCCACACACATTCGCCAAGTGCCGTTCTTCTTGAGTACAAGCACCGGGTTAGCTAACCACTCTGGGTGAAAGACTTCAACGATAAACCCGGCCGCCAAGAGCCGGGCCACCTCTTCACCAATAGCTTTCCGCCTCTCTTCATTAAACCGCCGAAGGAACTGCCTGACCGGCTTAAATTTCGGATCAACATTGAGAGTATGCTCAGCGAGTTCTCTAGGTACACCTGGCATGTCAGAAGGTTTCCATGCGAAGATGTCCCTATTCTCACGGATGAACTCGATGAGCGCGCTTTCCTATTTTGGATCCAGATTTGCACTGATGCTAAACTGCTGAGATGAGTCACCTGGAACAAAATCAACAAGTTTAGTTTCATCAGCCGATTTAAATTTCATTGCCGGCTCTTGTTCTGTAGTTGGCTTCTTCAGAGAGGTCATATCTGTTGGGTCAACATTGTCCTTGTAAAACTTCAACTCCTCTGTAGCACAAACAGATTCTGCATAAGCCGCATCGCCTTCCTCACACTCCAGAGCCACTTTCCGGCTGCCGTGAACCGTAATGGTCCCATTGTGACCCGGCATCTTGAGGTTTAAGTACACAAAACACGGCCGTGCCATGAACTTGGCGTAAGCCGGCCGCCCAAATATAGCATGGTATGGACTTCTTATCTTGACCACCTCAAAGGTCAATTTCTCCA
Organism: Aegilops tauschii subsp. strangulata; assembly: GCF_002575655.3. NCBI lineage: Eukaryota > Viridiplantae > Streptophyta > Magnoliopsida > Poales > Poaceae > Aegilops > Aegilops tauschii. The sequence continues at coordinate 551,012,516 of NC_053041.3, read as the reverse complement.
CCCTGTAGTTGTTCTCATCTCCAAAGGCCACTTCTAATTCGATCTTGCCGACTGGATAAGCCGACTTACCAGGTACCACACCATGGAAGATAGTGTTTGATTGGCTGAGGTTCTTATCAACCAACCCCATACGGCGAAAAGTCTCATAATAGAGGATGTTGATGTTGCTGCCTCCATCCATGAGCGCCTTTGTGAACTTATATCCTCCCACTTGAGGAGCCACCACTAAGGCCAAGTGGCCCGGGTTATCCACCCGAGGAGGGTGATCCTCCCTACTCCACACTATGGGCTGCTCAGACCACCGCAAGTAGCATGGGACTGCCGGCTCAACAGCATTCATTGCCCTCTTATGAAGCTTCTGATCTCGCTTACACAGGCTGGTGGTAAACACATGATACTGTCCACCGCTAAGCAGCTTTGGATTGGTCTGATAACCCCCTGCTGTTGTTGATGACCCTGGCCAGACTGTTGATTAAAGCCCCCTTGACCGCTCTGAGGACCAGAATTTGAGCCGCCGCCCGGGCCATGAAAGCCGCCGGCGCCTGAGCCGCCGCCCGGGCCATTGTAATTTTTAAAGGCCTTCATGATTGCACAATCCTTCCACAGATGAGTTTCTGGCTTCTCTCTAGAGCCGTGCCTTGGACAAGTCTCATTCAATAGCTGCTCCAGCGTCGGACCTAACCCGCCGCCTCGGGGAGGGGGCCTCCCCTTGCGTCGCTGGTTATTCCCTTGTGAGCTGGCGTTGGCCACAAACTCTAGGCTGCCGTCGGCCTTGCGCTTGCCCCCTCCTTGGTTCCCCGGGTTATGCTGAGGAACCTTGCCATTGCCATTCTTCTTTCCCTTCCCTGTCCTTTCATCATCTGAAGGGGGATCCATGGTACCATCGGAATCGGCGTACCTGACAAGAGCCGCCATTAGTGTACCCATATCACTGCAGTCGCGCTTAAGCCGCCCGAGTTTCATCTTCAGGGGCACGAAGCGACAATTCTGTTCCAACATTAAGACTGCAGAGCCGGCATCCATCTTATCTAATGAATGTATGATCTCCTTAACCCGGCGAACCCAATGGGTCGTGGACTCACCCTCCTGCTGCTTACAGTTAGTCAAATCCACAATTGACATAGACTGCCTGCAGGTATCTTTGAAGTTTTGGATGAACCGGGCTTTCAGCTCAGCCCAAGACCCGATGGAATTAGGTGGTAGCCCTTTCAACCAAGTGCGGGCAGTCCCATCTAACATCATGGTGAAGTACTTAGCCATGGACGCCTCGCTGACCTCCAGTAGCTCCATGGCCATCTCATAACTCTCGATCCAGGCTGCAGGCTGTAAGTCTGCTGTGTAATTAGGCACCTTCCTAGGGCCTTTGAAGTCCTTGGGCAGACACTCATTGCGGATAGCTGGTACTAAACAAGGGACACCCCCCGTCCTGGTGGGGATACCCACGTCGACGGAAGTCGTCGGATGAGCCGGGGGGGTCTGGTAAGCCGTCAATTGTGGCACCTGCTCCGCCTCTTGCCGCGCTCTATCCTGGTCTGCTGCGTGGAAGGCTCCGTTATAAGCCGGGCCATGGCCAGGGGGCGGGTCGTGGCGTCGGACGTTACTTGAGCCGGTAGCTGAGACCATGTGCCGGCTGTAACTCGGGCTTTGGCCCAGACGGGGGGTCGAGTGGATCCTATCCCGGCTGTAGGAGTACGCCTCCTGCTGCGCCAGTGCCGTCTGAAGGAGTTCCCTAACCCGGCGGGTTTCAATAGCCGTCGGAGAGTCGCCGTCAACTGGGAGAGCCGCCAGCCGTGCCGCCGCAGCGACCATGTTCTCCAGCGGGTTATTATAATGACCCGGTGGCACCGGCACGTACTGAGGCAGAGCAGGGGGCGTCTGGGAGGCCCCATCACTTGTGGTTTAATAGGGGTTCCGGACCCAGGCATTATGACCCCTGGCGGGTTACTAGACCCTACACCTGGCGTGTTGAAGAGGTTGCGTGGATCGTAAACCGGAGGGAGTCGAGATTGGGCCTTTTGATGCCTCCTTCTCAGGACCTCATTGGCAGCGTTTTGATCCATCGTGAGCCGGAAGGACTGCGCTTGAATCAACTGGGTTTGGGCATCGAGAGCCGCCCGCTCCGCAGTCATCCTGATCCCCTCCGCTGCCAGATCTTCCTTAGCCTTCACTAGATCCAGTTTTAACTGTGCCACCTCCGCGTCATGCCGAGCTTGATCCGCCGGGTCAACCGTGGCGGTTAATAGGGCCGTCATCTTGTCCGTGAGATCCATTAGCACCTGAGCCGAAGAAGGCACCGGGTTTCCCGCTCCAGCAGCGGGGTTCTGAACAGGCTGCGCGCCAGCCATAAAGACTCCAACCTGACTTGGCGGCTCAAACGGGTCCGGAATACTGTCACCATCGGAACAGCCCATGAGCCTGCCATCTTGAAGTTGATACAACGAGTTTGACTCATCGGTGGCCGACTCGCCGTCAGAGCCGGCGGCCGCCTCATCACCAGACCCAGATGGATCAGAGGGCCCTCCATGGATGCATCCCACAAAAGCACGCCTTAAGGCAGGCCGGGCCCGGGCGTGTCGTGCACGCTGAGCCGTTTCGATGAGATCGGCGCAGAGATCCGGCTCAGGACCCGGCTCACCAATCTTGCCAATGAAAACATGAATTCCACCGAAGGGGACCCGGTACCCTTACTCAATTGAGCCGGCGTCGGGGCCCGAGTTTGCATCGTCGATGTAGAGCTTGCCGCGACGACTCTTGGTCATCCGGCCCATAGCGTATCCCTTGAGCCCTTCGAAGCTGCCCTTCAAGAACTCAAATCCACCGTGCGCTGACCCCACGGTGGGTGCCAACTATCGTGGAATTGTCACGGCAGATGTCCTCGAGTTAGGACTTAGTCGTGGAGCCATCGCTGCTAGGAAGCTTGAAGGGGTTAATGCGGGACAAGGAACACGAGGGTTTATACTGGTTCGGCCCCTTACGGTGAAGGTAAAAGCCTACGTCCAGTTTGAGGTGGTATTGATTAGGGTTACGATCACCAGGGAGCTAAACTGCTATGCCCAGCTCTCGATGAGATTGTTCTTGTCCCTAAACCGCTGTCGGGTCGTCCCTTTATATAGGGAGGCTGACGCCCAGCAGCCCCGAGAATCCCGGCCGGCTCATAAGAGTGTCCGGCTCGGACTCTCCATCATACTTGCCTTACACTACAAGTTCTACCATAATAATGATTGTAACTACGGGCCTTAAGCCATATCCGGGTCTTAAGCCCATCTCTGGCCCATCGTCTTCAAGCTTGGCTCCGGGCTTCTGGCAACGACCATATGAGTAACCCGGCCCCTCCTGGCGGGTGACTCTAAGGTCTATATCCTCAACAGACACCTTGTCGGGGTTAACAGCGATGCCCTTGGCAGAGATGATGTGACCAAGGAAAAGAACTTCATCGAGCCAAAATTCACATTTAGAGAACTTCGCATAGAATTGATACTCTCTGAGCTTGTCGAGCACCAATCGCAAATGTTTGGCATGATCCTGCTTATTCTTGGAGAAGACCAAGATATCATCGAGATACACCAGGATGAATTCATTGGTATAGGGGTTGAAGATGAAATTCATCATCCGGGAGAACACCGGAGGAGCATTGACAAGGCCGAAAGACACGACAGTATATTCATAAGAACCAAAGCTTGTTCTGAATGCTATCTTGGGGATATCTTCTTCACGAATGCGAATCTGATGGTAACCCATATGAAGGTCAAGCTTCGAGAATACTTTAGCCCCTTTGAGTTGCTCAAATAGCTCATTGATGTTGGGAAGTGGATACTTGTTCTTTATTGTCTTCTTGTTCAATGGACGGTAGTCGACACAAAGTCGGTCCGTGCCATCCTTCTTCTTGACAAAAAGAACACCACAACCCCATGGAGAAGAACTCGGTCTGATCAAACCCAGACGCTCTTGTTCATCGAGCTGTTTCTTCAATTCCTTCAGCTCGTTGGGTCCAAGCTTGTATGGACGCTTGCAAACAGGTTCAGTGCCAGGCTCTAGTTCGATAACGAACTCAACTGGCCGATGAGGAGGCATACGCGGAAGCTCTTCTGGAAAGACATCTTGATACTCGCAAACGACTGGAATCTGAGAGATGGCATTCAATTCACCCTTCTCATTGAGAGAGAAAAACCGAATGGTTTCATCACGAGCGGCAAAAATAATCACATCCTCAAAAGAGTGTGTCAATTGAATTTCCCTGGCAGCACAATCAAGTTGAGCCTTGTGCTTAGAAAGCCAGTCCATCCCGAGAATAAGATCAATATCCGAGTCACCAAGAACAATTGGAGAAGACTGGAATTCATAGTCACCCATCTTGATGGGAACATGGGGAGCAACCAAACTAGAAGACAAAAGCTTACCCGGAGAAACAACTTGCATAACTTTGGATAAAATCTCTGTGTCAACATTGTGCTTCGATGCAAATGGGTATGACAAGAAAGAATGTGATGCACCAGTATCAAAAAGAACTTTTGCAGGAATATCATTAACTGAGAGATTACCCATTATCACATCAGTAGATTCCTCCGCTTGAGCTGCATTCATCATGTTCACCTTAGCAGACTTTGGATTATGCTTGACCACTGCATTGCTGGAAGATCTGACATGAGGAGGAGGAGGAGGAAGACGCCTTTGGTTGAAGCACTTGTTAGCATAGTGACCTTTCTGCTGACATTTGTTGCAAGTCACCTCTGAGAGTGGACGGTGATAAGGAGCATTGGACTTTGGAGCTTGATTCTGAGACTTGTTCTGATAGCCAGAGTTGGAAGAGTTGGAAGAACCATGGCCACCTTTGTTCTTCTGCTGGTACGGCTGACGAAACGGAGGAGGAGGAGGCAACCAGAACTTCTGTTGCTTAGCTGTCGCAAGTGAGGAAGAAGACTGAACTGCGTCTCTGACTCTCTTCTTAGAAGCCTCACACTTGAGCTGAGCAGCCTCTTGCTTCAATGCCATATTGTAGAATTGATCAAACTGAGTAGGCTCAACAAGAACGAGAGCTAACTGCAGATCCTCTTTAAGGCCACCTCTGAAGTGATAGATCATGCTTCTCTCATCAGGAACGTCTTGTTTAGCGAAGCGAGCAAGTTTCTGAAACTGGATGTTGTATTGATACACAGACATGTTGCCTTGCTTGAGATTGCGGAACTCCTCACGCTTGCTCTCAACAACACTTTGTGGAATGTGGTGCTCTTTGAAGTCCCGACAGAAGTCAGTCCAAGTGATCACACGACCTCCTCTGGAATCTTTGTATTGTTGATACCAATCAGCAGCTTGGTCCTTGAGATGGAAAGAAGCGAACTTGACATAGTCCTCAGGCCTGACATTGCTACATTCAAAATGCTTGTTGATGTCCACTAGCCAATCATCGGCATCCGTGGCCTCGGCACAGTAGCTGAATGACTTGGGCTGATTTGCGAGAAACTGGGTGAGAGTGGCGAAGTGAAACTGATTGTTGCCTTGACCTTGATTGCATTGCCTTGCCCTTGAGTACGTTCTTGCAAGAGTTGTAGAATCATCTGAGCATTGGCGTTGGTGTCTGCCATGATTGCTTGCCATGCCTCCGGAGGTGGAGGTGGTGGCGGAGGGTTCGCTTGACTCCCTTCATTGCGATCCGGATTCTGACGCGTTGGCGGAGCCATCCTGAAGAGGGTGACATCCGTTAGCATCTTGATAGACAAATAGACAAGTAGAATCAACGGATAGAAATTGCAACATATAGTCTTCACAATAAACATTCGAACGAAGATGAACGAATGAATTCCGTAGTAAATCATCACACTTCCATAAGTTGAGAAGCCACTTGAAAAAGATATGGAATGAACTTATGAATTCGAAGCAACTCGAATACCACAATACAAAATAAAACAAAGAATTGGCTTGCAGAATAAGCCGGAACAAACATATGATAGAGATTTCGTCCGAAGTTTTCGTGGTGGGGCCCACACGGGCTCAATCATACAGCACCATCATGTACAAGGCTGTGCACATGACATACGAAGCGTCCCCGAGTCGGCATAACCATGGACTCTTTAAGACACTACGAGACCACTGTAAAATCAACCGTATACAGGCGGACCACTAGACGTCGAACCCCAGTCTCATATCATGCGTCTGTCGGAAAGATATCCTAAGGCTACTTGAATTCCCACTTATAAACTCCCGAAACTTTCTGGTTACGCAATCTGGTGTAGGGGATACAGGGGACACAAAATATATCACCCAAACTAACAATCCCTAGATCCAGCTGTATCCATTCGTCAACACATAACCAAGAAACCTTCGGAAATCGTTTACCTCAACCTTCGAAAAACATCCGTTATACAAGTTATGGCAATACTCCCGAACTCCTGCCCCAGTACTGGGTGGCGTCGAGGTGATCTCACCAACAACTGCATAAAAGAGATTTCGATGTCGACGAAACTCAGGTATTCCAGAACTGCAACGATAAAATTGTGACGACAACACCTCGGAGCTCAACCCCCCGGGACACTGCCACAACCCCTAAATGATAGGAGGCACCAAGAACAATGTTCTCGTCACAAAACCATCAGAACGATTCCAAAAACATTTTGTGAAATCTGAGGAGAGAATAGTCAAAACTTCTACGTCAGGAGACCTCACCAGAGCGACGAAGGGACTGAGGAGTAAAAATAATCCTACTCTCCGATATATATAATCCTAAGACTCAAAACATTTTTGTTCTAGACTCAACAACGCCAGCGATTCGATCAAGCAGGGGGCTCCTAAGTCGGGGAAGGCTCTGATTACCAACTTGTAACGCCCACGATGCGGCTATATCTCCCACGTGTCGAGGCACGACTTAGAGGCATAACCGCATAGTGGTTTTAGTCGCAAGAAGGGTCATCTTCACACAATCCCATGTAATGAACAAGAATAGGATAAAGAGTTGGCTTACAATCGCCACTTCACACAATACATAAATATTATTCATACATCATCCAAAATACAATCATATAGACCGACTACGGTCAAAATCCAGATGAAAATAAGATAACCCCAAATGCTAGATCCCCGATCGTCCCAACTGGGCTCCACTACTGGTCATCAGGAAAAGACACATAGTAACGACCACGTTCATCGTCGAACTCCCACTTGAGCTCGACGCCATCATCTGCACTGGCATCGTCGGCACCTGCAACTGTTTTGGTAGAATCTGTGAGTCACGGGGACTCAGCAATCTCACACCCGGGAGATCAAGACTATTTAAGCTTGAAGGAAAGGATGGTGCATTGAGGTGGTGCTACAGCAGCAAAAGCATATATGGTGGCTAACTTGCGCAAATGAGTGCGAGAAGAGAAGCAACGGAACGGACGTCTTCTAGCAATGACCAAGAAGTGATCCTGAACACCTACTTACGTCATTCATAACACAGACCGTGTTCACTTCCCGGACTCCGCCGAGAAGAGACCATCACGGCTACACACGCAGTAGATGTATTTTAATTGGGTCAAGTGACAAGTTCTCTACAACCGGACATTAACAAATTCCCATCTGCCTCATAACCGCGGGCATGGCTTTCGAAAGATAATACCCTGCAGGGGTGTCCCAACTTAACCCATCATAAGCTCTCACTGTCAACGAAGGATAAACCTTCTCCCGGAAAGACCGGATCAGTCTCGGAATCCCGGTTTACAAGACATCTCGACAATGGTAAAACAAGACCAGCAAAGCCACCCGAATGTGCCGACAAATCCCGATAGGAGCTGCACATATCTCGTTCTCAGGGCACACCGGATGAGACATCCTACGAGTAAAACCAGACCTCGAGTTTCCAGGAGGGGGCCCCGCAGTCTGCTCAGTTCGGACCAACACTCGAAGGAGCACTGGCCCGGGGGGTTAAAATAAGATGACCCTCGGGCTCGCAAAAACCCGGGGGAAAAGGCTTAGGTAGCAAATGGTAAAACCAAGGTTGGGCCTTGCTGGAGGAGTTTTATTCAAGGCGAACTGTCAAGGGGGTCCCATAAATCACCCGACCGCGTAAGGAACGCAAACTCAAGGAACATAATCCCGGTATAACAGTAACTAGGGCGGAAAGAGTGGAACAAAACACCGGGCATAAGGCCGAGCCTTCCACCCTTTACCAAATATATAGATGCATTAATTAAATAAGAGATATTGTGATATCCCAACATATCCATGTTCCGACATGGAACAAACTTCAACTTCACCTGCAACTAGCAACGCTATAAGAGGGGCTGAGCAAAAGCGGTAACATAGCCAAACAACGGTTTGCTAGGAAAGGATGGTTAGAGGCTGACATGGCAAAATGGGAGACATGATATAGAATGTGATAGGTAGCGTAGCATGGCAATAGAGCGAACAACTAGCATAGCAAAGATAGAAGTGATTTCGAGGGGTGGTCATCTTGCCTGCAAGGTTCTCAGAGTTGTCGAAAGCTTGATCCTCGTAAGCGTACTCGACAGGTTCCTCGTTCACGAACTCGTCTCGCGGCTCTACCCAGCAAATGGATGCACGGTTTGCAAATGGCAAGCAAAACAAGAATGACACGAATCTGCGATAAACAGCAAGATAGCACTTAAAATGCAACAAGCAACAATGCTACAGCACCCCAACATAGCAACAAAGCATATGACAGTAAACTGCAGGAGATGTTTGACAAAAGATGAACACTGAGCTACGGCTAGTTCGCAACATATCAAGCTCAAACAAGCATGGCAAAAATGCAAAAGATTACAGGATCACAGACTTGGTGAAAAACTGGACATGGCAGTAAACAGCATCAGGTAGCAATGTTCGGAGCACGAAATCAACATGCTACAGGAACTTAACATAGCAAAACAAGGCATGGCAGTGTTCTACTAAATGCACATGACAAAAGTCCCTTACTGACCATAAGAAAAAAAGGACCAGAAGATATGATGACAAGCATGTAAACATAGCAAGTTTCGTTATCAGGTTTCAGACTTAGCAGAAAACAGAGCATGGCAGAAATAATAATATGTAGGCCTCTTTGTGAGCTTGATGCACTAACTACAGAGCAACGCACTACAACCCAAGCACACCTACAGCAAGATGGCATGTTTATGAAGCTAACCATGGCAAGAACACAAGCATAGCATGTATGGATCAACTACAATAAGCTTGGCAAAATTGCATATCATGTTAAGAATCTGCCAGAAATATTTTATAGCAAACGTAGAGCAAGATTGAGTCATTCTATGGCACTCCATAATTGCCCACAATTGCAGGAATAGATCAACTACAACTATAGCCACAAAACCTACTTACTGAACATCTCCAAAATATGCATGGATCTCTTTGTAGCATCAAGTTTACATGGCAACAAAATAACAGCAGTCAAGGACTTGGAGAAATCACTAAGTCCCTGAAATCAGAAATATTACGGGGCCTACTTTGCATGCTTGTGCTAGTCACCACAGAGATCACAAAAATACATGGACTACACCACTGGAAAAGTGGCATGGCATACTTCAAAACACATGTAGAGCTCATGCTCGTAAGATGCACAGATTAAATGATACAAAAATGACAAATCTACAAGTTCTGTCAAGAACCAGAGAATAACAGCAACTAGCCCTTTTCCAACAGATATTTGGGCATCAAGATGACCTCTAATGAACATGGTGCAATTGAACAAAATGAAGAGCATCACGAGGCGAACAATTTGACATATTACACGCGCGAATCGGAGCTACATGCACGGAGTTATGGCATCACGAACAAGTGCATATGCTGAAGATATTTGAGGACTTAGAGAAATAAGAGGGGCGAGAAAGTCGACGTACGGGCTCCGGATCTGGATCGAGGCCGGGTCGCCCGAGGGAGCTCGCCGGGGCGGCACGGAGGGCGGCCGGAGGAGCGGGCGCGCGGGCCCGGGCGGCGCCGGCATCAGGCAGGCGGCGGGGACGGCGGCGAGTGGCGGCGGAGCACGGCGCCGAGGCGACGGCGTCGGCCGGCGAGGAGAAGGCGTCTGCGCGGCGGATGCGGGAGGCGGCGGCGCGGCGGGGCCGGCCGGCGGGCCGCGGCACGGGCAGGCGGCGCGCTGGGCGCGGAGGCGGGCGGGGGCCGGCTGCGGGCTCCCCGGGCCGCGGCGGCGGCGGGGTACGGCCCGTGACGTGGCGCGGGCTGATTTCCCGGGCGGTGCGGGCGGACGTTGTCCGGCGGCGCGAGGTGGAAGACGCTAGGGTTTAGACTGCGATTTCGTTTTTCGGAATGCCCATATATTTATAGGTAGAGGGAGCTAGGACGCTCCAAATGAGGTGCGGTTTTCACCCACACGATCGTGATCGAACGACCTAGAGCATGGAAGAGAGTTTGGTTGGTTTTGGGGTGGTTTTAGAGGGGGTTTTTGCTGGACACTCAAATGGACTTTGCGGATGCCCGGTTAACCGTTGGAGTACCAAACGACCTCCGAATGGAACGAAACTTGACCGGTAGTCTCCGGGTGGTATATTAAGGCCACTTGACAAGCCTCGGTCCATTCTGAGAAAGTTTGACACACGCACACGAAAGAAAACAAGAGGGGTGCACCAGAGGAGATAGGAGCGCCGGATTGCAAAACGGACAACGTGGAAAATGCTCGGATGCATGAGACGAACACGTATGCAAATGCAATGCACATGATGACATGATATGGAAAATGCATGAGATGACAAAATACAAAACGAAAGACAAAACCCGACAACGGAGGGAAAATCATAACACATAGCCGGAAATGGCAAGAGTCGGAGTTACAAATATGGCAGGTTACATGCGAGGTGTTACAGCTACCCCCCCCCCCCAGGGCCCCCGTCCCGCCTAACCATGTAGCGTTTGACCACGGGATCTAGCCCTTTGACTTTGCACGGACGGGCTTTGACCAGTGGAACTCTCCACCCGGTTGTGTTAGGTCAGCCAATAGGAACACTTTGGAGCAACATCCGAGCCAAAGCCACAGCAAGACCCGATCCACGTAGACCCGACGCGTCCGTTTCCCCCCTCCAGGTGCCGGCGGCGGCGCCGTCCGTGAGGGGGGCACACCCCGGAGACGCGTGCCGGGCGTTTGCAACAGCCACAATACTTCCAGACTTGTGAGAGGCCGCCTACGCTAGATTTGGCGGCATGTGCTAGCCCCCGGAGGCCGCCGGCCGCAGTCGTAGACACGAGAAGAGCAATCCGCAGAGAGGGAAGTGTTCAGATACTTCTCCAACACCAAAAATTATGAAAAATTACCATCAGTCCTATAGCACATGTGCCCACGTCGTGTAAAAAACTCATGATGTTATCGCGCTCCAAGTATTTAATAATATTCACGCCACATCGTTACCGCAGAACTTCTACTACTGTGTCATCGCCGTCCGTGAGGGCGGCCACACCCCGGAGACGTGTGCCGCCTCTTCGGACATGCAACCAGACCGTACGGCATGTATGAGGGCCCGTTGCGATGCTCCGGTGGCATTGCTACCCAGCCAGGGCCCCCGTCCCGCCTAACCCTATAGCGCTTGACCACGGGATCTAGCCCTTTGACTTTGCACGGACCGGCTTTAACCAGTGGAACTCTCCACCCGGTTGTGTTAGGTCAGCCCATAGGAACACTTTGGAGCAACATCCGGGCCAAAGCCACAGCAAGACCCAATCCGCGTAGACCCGACGCGTCCGTTTCCCCCCTCCAGGTGCCGGCGGTGGCGCCGTCCGTGAGGGTGGGGGCACACCCTGGAGACGCGGGCCGGGCGTTTGCAACGGCCACAACACTTCCAGACATGTGAGAGGCCGCCTACGCAAGATTTGGCGGCATGTGCTAGCCCCCGGAGGCCGCCGGCCACAGTCGTAGACACGCGGAGAGCAATCCGCGGAGAGGGAAATGTTCAGATACTTCTCCATCACCAAAAACTATGAAAAATTACCATCAGTCCTACAGCACATGTGCCCACGTCGTGTAAAAAACTCATGATTTTATCGCGCTACGAGTATTTAATAATACTCACGCCGCACCGTTACCGCAGAACGTCTACTGCTGTGTCAACGCCGTCCGTGAGGGGGGTCACACCCCGGAGACGCGTGCCGCCTCTTCGGACATGCCACCACACCGTACGGCATGTATGAGGGCCCGGTGCGATGCTCCGGTGGCATTGCTACCCACCCAGGGCCCCCGTCCCGCCTAACCCTGTAGCGTTTGACCACGGGATCTAGCCCTTTGACTTTGCACGGACGGGCTTTGACCAGTGGAACTCTCCACCCGGTGTTGTTAGGTCAGCCCATATGAACACTTTGGAGCAACATCCGGGCCAAAGCCACAGCAAGACCCCATCCGTGTAGACCCGACGCGTCCGTTTCCCCCCTCCAGGTGCCGGCGGCGGCGCCGTCCGTGAGGGGGGACACACCCCGGAGACGCGGGCCGGGCTTTTGCAACCGCCACAACACTTCCAGACTTGTGAGAGTTAGCCTATCAAGATTGGCGGCATGTGCTGGCCCCCGGAGGCCGCCGGCCACAGTCGTAGACACGCGAAGAGCAATCCGCGGAGAGGGAAATGTTCAGATACTTCTCCATCACCAAAAACTATGAAAATTACCATCAGTCCTATAGCACATGTGCCCACGTCGTGTAAAAAACTCATAATTTTATCGCGCTCCGAGTATTTAATAATATTCACGCCGCATCGTTACCGCAGAACGTCTACTACTGTGTCATCGCCGTCCGTGAGGGGGGCCACACCTCGGAGACGCGTGCTGCCTCTTCGGACAAGCCACCACAACGTACGTCATGTATGAGGGCCCGGTGCGATGCTCCGGTGGCATTGCTACCCCCCAAGGACCCCCGTCCCGCCTAACCCTGTAGTGTTTGACCACGGGATCTAGCCCTTTGACTTTGCACGGACCGGCTTTGACCAGTGGAACTCTCCACCCGGTTGTGTTAGGTCAGCCCATAGGAACACTTTGGAGCAACATCCGGGCCAAAGCCACAGCTAGACCCGATCCACGTAGACCCGACGCGTCCGTTTTCCCCCTCCAGGTGCCGGCGGCGGCGACGTCCGTGATGGGGGCACACCCCGGAGACGCGGGCCGGGCGTTTGCAACCGCCACAACACTTCCAGACTTGTGAGAGTTAGCCTATCAAGATTGGCGGCATGTGCTGGCCCCCGGAGGCCGCCGGCCACAGTCGTAGACACGCGAAGAGCAATCCGCGGAGAGGGAAATGTTCAGATACTTCTCCATCACCAAAAACTATGAAAATTACCATCAGTCCTATAGCACATGTGCCCACGTCGTGTAAAAAACTCATGATTTTATCACGCTCCGAGTATTTAATAATATTCACGCCGCATCGTTACCGCAGAACGTCTACTACTGTGTCATCGCCGTCCGTGAGGGGGCCACACCTCGGAGACGCGCGCTGCCTCTTCGGACAAGCCACCACAACGTACGTCATGTATGAGGGCCCGGTGCGATGCTCCGGTGGCATTGCTACCCACCCAGTGCCCCCGTCCTGCCTAACCCTGTAGCATTTGACCACGGGATCTAGCCCTTTGACTTTGCACGGACGGGCTTTGACCAGTGGAACTCTCCACCCGGTTGTGTTAGGTCAGCCCATAGGAACACTTTGGAGCAACATCCGGGCCAAAGCCACAGCAAGACCCGATCCACGTAGACCCGACGCGTCCGTTTCCCCCCTCCAGGTGCCGGCGGCGGCGCCGTCCGTGAGGTGGGGCACACCCCGGAGACGCGGGTCGGGCATTTGCAACCGCCACAACACTTCCAGACTTGTGAGAGTTAGCCTATCAAGATTGGCGGCATGTGCTGGCCCCCGGAGGCCGCCGGCCACAGTCGTAGAGGGAAGTGTTCAGATACTTCTCCATCACCAAAAATTATGAAAAATTACCATCAGTCCTATAGCACATGTGCCCACGTCGTGTAAAAAACTCATGATTTTATCGCGCTACGAGTATTTAATAATATTCACACCGCATCGTTACCGCACAACGTCTACTATTGTGTCATCGCCATCCGTGAGGGGGGCCACACCCCGGAGACGCGTGCCGCCTCTTCGGACATGCCACCACACCGTACGGCATGTATGAGGGCCCGGTGCGATGCTCCGGTGGCATTGCTACCCCAAGGGCCCCCGTCCCGCCTAACCCTGTAGTGTTTGACCACGGGATCTAGCCCATTGACTTTGCATGGAGGGGCTTTGACCTATAGAACTCTCCACCCGGTTATGTTAGGTCAGCACATAGGAACACTTTGGAGCAACATCCGGGCCAAAGCCACAGCAAGACCCGATCCACGTAGACCCGACGGGTCCGTTTCCCCCCTCCAGGTGCCGGTGGCGGCGCCGTCCATGAGGGGGGCACACCCCGGAGACGCGGGCCGGGTGTTTGCAACCGCCACAACACTTCCAAACTTGTGACAGTTAGCCTACGCAAGATTTGGCGGCATGTGCTAGCCCCCGGAGGCTGCCGGCCACAGTCGTAGACACGCGAAGAGCAATCTGCGGAGAGGGAAATGTTCAGATACTTCTCCATCACCAAAAACTATGAAAAATTACCATCAGTCCTATAGCACATGTGCCCACGTTGTGTAAAAAACTCATGATTTTGTCGCGCTCCGAGTATTTAATAATATTCACGCCGCATCGTTACCGCAGAACGTCTACTACTGTCTCATCGCCGTCCGTGAGGGGGGCCACACCTCGGAGACGCGTGCTGCCCCTTCGGACATGCCACCACAACGTACGACATGTATGAGGGCCCGGTGCGATGCTCCGGTGGCATTGCTACCCACCCAGGGCCCCCGTCCCGCCTAACCCTGTAGCGTTTGACCACGGGATCTAGCCCTTTGACTTTGCACGGACGGGCTTTGACCAGTGGAACTCTCCACCTGGTGTTGGTAGGTCAACCCATAGGAACACTTTGGAGCAACATCCGGGGCAAAGCCACAGTAGACCCCATCCGTGTAGACCCGACGCGTCCGTTTCCCCCCTCGAGGTGCCGGCGGCGGCGCCGTTCGTGAGGGAGGACACACCCCGAAGACGCGGGAAGGGCGTTTGCAACCGCCACAACACTTCCAGACTTGTGAGAGGCCGCCTACGCAAGATTTGGCGGTATGTGCTAGCCCCCGGAGGCCGGCGGCCACAGTCGTAGACACGCGAGGAGCAATCTGCGGAGAGGGAAGTGTTCAGATACTTCTCCATCACCAAAAATTATGAAAAATTACCATCAGTCCTATAGCACATGTGCCCACGTCGTGTAAAAAACTCATGATTTTATCGCGCTCCGAGTATTTAATAATATTCACACCGCATCGTTACCGCAGAACGTCTACTACTGTGTCATCGCCATCCGTGTGGGGGGCCACACCCCGAAGACGCGTGCCGCCTCTTCGGACATGCCACCACACCGTACGGCATGTATGAGGGCCCGGTGCGATGCTCCGGTGGCATTGCTACACCCCCAGGGCCCCCGTCCCGCCTAACACTATAGTGTTTGACCACGGTATCTAGCCCTTTGACTTTGCATGGACGGGCTTTGACTAGTAGAACTCTCCACCCGGTTGTGTTAGGTCAGCACATAGGAACACTTTGGAGCAACATCCGGGCCAAAGCCACAGCTAGACCCGATCCACGTAGACCCGACGCGTCCGTTTCCCCCCTCCAGGTGCCGGTGGCGGCACCGTCCATGAGGGGGGCACACCCCGGAGACGCGGGCCGGGTGTTTGCAACCGCCACAACACTTCCAGACTTGTGACAGTTAGCCTACGCAAGATTTGGCGGCATGTGCTAGCCCCCGGAGGCTGCCGGCCACAGTCGTAGACACGCGAAGAGCAATCCGCGGACAGGGAAATGTTCAGATACTTCTCCATCACCAAAAACTATGAAAAATTACCATCAGTCCTATAGCACATGTGCCCACGTCGTGTAAAAAACTCATGATTTTATCGCGCTCCGAGTATTTAATAATATTCATGCCGCATCGTTACCGCAGAACGTCTACTACTGTGTCATCGCCATCCGTGAGGAGGGGCACACCCCGGAGACGCGTGCCGCCTCTTCGGACATGCCACCACACCGTACGGCATGTATGAGGGCCCAGTGCGATGCTCCGGTGGCATTGCTACCCCCAGGGCCCCCGTCCCGCCTAACCCTGTAGTGTTTGACCACAGGATCTAGCCCTTTGACTTTGCACGGACGGGCTTTGACCAGTGGAACTCTCCACCCGGTTGTGTTAGGTCAGCCCATAGGAACACTTTGGAGCAACATCCGGGCCAAAGCCACAACAAAACCCGATCCACGTAGACCCGACGCGTCCGTTGCCCCCCTCCAGGTGCCGGCGGCGGCGCCGTCCGTGAGGGGGGCACACCCCGGAGACGCGGGCCGGGTATTTGCAACCGCCACAACACTTCCAGACTTGCGAGAGTTAGCCTACGCAAGATTTGGCGGCATGTGCTAGCCCCCGGAGGCCGCCGGCCACAGTCGTAGACACGCAAAGAGCAATCCGCGGAGAGGGAAATGTTCAGATACTTCTCCATCACCAAAAACTATGAAAAATTACCATCAGTCCTATAGCACATGTGCCTGCGTCGTGTAAAAAACTCATGATTGTATCGCGCTCCGAGTATTTAATAATATTCACGCCGCATCGTTACCGCAGAACGTCTACTACTGTGTCATCGCCGTCCGTGAGGGGGCCACACCCCGGAGACGCGTGCCGCCTCTTCGGACATGCCACCACACCGTACGGCATGTATGAGGGCCCGGTGCGACGCTCCGGTGGCATTGCTACCCACCCAAGGCCCCCGTCCCGCCTAACCCTGTAGCGTTTGACCACGGGATCTAGCCCTTTGACTTTGCACGTACGGGCTTTGACCAGTGGAACTCTCCACCCGGTTGTGTTAGGTCAGCCCATAGGAACACTTTGGAGCAACATCCGCGCCAAAGCCACAGCAAGACCCAATCCACGTAGACCCGACGCGTCCGTTTCCCCCCTCCAGGTGCCGATGGCGGCGCCGTCCGTGAGGGGGGGCACACCCCAGAGACGCAGGCCGGGCATTTGCAACCGCCACAACCCTTCCAGACTTGTGAGAGTTAGCCTACGCAAGATTTGGCGGCATGTGCTAGCCCCCGGAGGCCGCCGGCCACAGTCGTAGACACGCGACGAGCAATCCGCTGAGAGGGAAATGTTCAGATACTTCTCCATCACCAAAAACTATGAAAAATTACCATCAGTCCTATAGCACATGTGCCCACGTCGTGTAAAAAACTCATGATTTTATCGCGCTCCGAGTATTTAATAATATTCACGCCGCATCGTTACCGCAGAACGTCTACTACTGTGTCATCGCCATCCGTGAGGGGGCCACACCCCGGAGACGTGTGCCGCCTCTTGGGACATGCCACCACACCGTACGGCATGTATGAGGGTCCGGTGCGATGCTCCGGTGGCATTGCTACCCACCCAAGGCCCCCGTCCCGCCTAACCCTGTAGCGTTTGACCACGGGATCTAGCCCTTTGACTTTGCACGTACGGGCTTTGACCAGTGGAACTCTCCACCCGGTTGTGTTAGGTCAGCCCATAGGAACACTTTGGAGCAACATCCGCGCCAAAGCCACAGCAAGACCCAATCCACGTAGACCCGACGCGTCCGTTTCCCCCCTCCAGGTGCCGGTGGCGGCGCCATCCGTGAGGGGGGGCACACCCCAGAGACGCAGGGCGAGCATTTGCAACAGCCACAACCCTTCCATACTTGTGAGAGTTAGCCTACGCAAGATTTGGCGGCATGTGCTAGCCCCCGGAGGCTGCCGGCCACAGTCGTAGACACGCGACGAGCAATCCGCGGAGAGGGAAATGTTCAGATACTTCTCCATCACCAAAAACTATGAAAAATTACCATCAGTCCTATAGCACATGTGCCCACGTCGTGTAAAAAAACTCATGATTTTATCGCGCTCCGAGTATTTAATAATATTCACGCCGCATCGTTACCGCAGAACGTCTACTACTGTGTCATCGCGGTCCGTGAGGGGGGCCACACCCCGGAGACGCGTGCCGCCTCTTGGGACATGCCACCACACCGTACGGCATGTATGAGGGCCCGGTGCGATGCTCCGGTGGCATTGCTACCCACCCAAGGCCCTCGTCCCGCCTAACCCTGTAGCGTTTGACCACGGGATCTAGCCCTTTGGCTTTGCACGTACGGGCTTTGACCAGTGGAACTCTCCACCCGGTTGTGTTAGGTCAGCCCATAGGAACACTTTGGAGCAACATCCGGGCCAAAGCCACAGCAAGACCCCATCCGTGTAGACCCGACGCGTCCGTTTCCCCCCTCCAGGTGCCGGCGGCAGCGCCGTCCGTGAGGGAGGACACACCCCGGAGACGCGGGCCGGGCGTTTGCAACCGCCACAGCACTTCCAGACTTGTGAGAGGCCGCCTACGCAAGATTTGGCGGCATGTGCTAGCCCCCGGAGGCCGCCGGCCACTGTCGTAGACACGCGAAGAGCAATCCGCGGAGAGGGAAGTGTTCAGATACTTCTCCATCACCAAAAATTATGAAGAATTACCATCAGTCCTATAGCACATGTGCCCACGTCGTGTAAAAAACTCATGATTTTATCGCGCTCTGAATATTGAATAATATTCACACCGCATCGTTACCGCAGAACGTCTACTACTGTGTCATCGCCGTCCCTGAGGGGGGCCACACCCCGGAGACGCGTGCCGCCTCTTTGGACATGCCACCAAACCGTACGGCATGTATGAGGGCCCGATGCGATACTCCAGTGGCATTGCTACCCCCAGGGCCCCCGTCCCGCCTAACCTTGTAGCGTTTCTCCACGGGATCCAGCCCTTTGACTTTGCACGGACGGGCTTTGACCAGTGGAACTCTCCACCCGGTTGTGTTAGGTCAGACCATAGGAACACTTTGGAGCAACATCCGGGCCAAAGCCACAGCCAGACCCCATCCGTGTAGACCCGACGCGTCCGTTTCCCCCCTCCAGGTACCGGCGGCGCCGGCGCCGTCCGTGAGGGTGGACACACCCCGGAGACGCGGGTCGGGCGTTTGCAACCGACACAACACTTCCAGACTTGCGAGAGGCCGCCTACGCAAGATTTGGCGGCATGTGCTAGCCCCCGGAGTCCGCCGGCCACAGTCGTAGACACGCGAAGAGCAATCCGCGGTGAGGGAAGTGTTTAGATACTTCTCCATCACCAATTATTATGAAAAATTACCATCAGTCCTATAGCACATGTGCCCACGTCATGTAAAAAACTCATGATTTTATCGCGCTCCGAGTATTTAATAATATTCACACCGCATCGTTACCGCAGAACGTCTACTACTGTGTCATCGCCGTCCGTGAGGGGGGCCACACCCCGGAGACGCGTGCCGCCTCTTCGGACATGCCACCACACCGTACGGCATGTATGAGGGCCAAGTGCGATGCTCCGGTGCCATTGCTACCCCCCCCCCCCCCCAGGGCCCCCGTCCCGCCTAACCCTGTAGTGTTTGACCACGGGATCTAGCCATTTGACTTTGCACGGACGGGCTTTGACCAGTGGAATTCTCCACCCGGTTGTGTTAGGTCAGCCGATAGGAACACTTTGGAGCAACATTCGTGCCAAAGCCACAGCAAGACCTGATCCGCGTAAACCCGGCGCGTCCGTTTGCCCCCTCCAGGTGCCGGCGGCGGCGCCGTCCGTGAGGGGGGGCACACCCCGGAGACGCGGGCCGGGCGTTTGCAACCGCCACAACACTTCCAGACTTGTGAGAGTTAGCCTACGCAAGATTTGGCGGCATGTGCTAGCCCCCGGAGGCCGCCGGCCACATTCGTAGACACGCGAAGAGCAATCCGCGGAGAGGGAAATGTTCAGATACTTCTCCATCACCAAAAACTATGAAAAATTACCATCAGTCCTATAGCACATGTGCCCACGTCGTGTAAAAAACTCATGATTTTATCGCGCTCCGAGTATTTAATAATACTCACGCCGCATCGTTACCGCAAAACGTCTACTGCTGTGTAAACGCCGTCCGTGAGGGGGGCCACATCCCGGAGACGCGTGCCGCCTTTTCGGACATGCCACCACACCGTACGGGATGTATGAGGTCCCGGTGCGATGCTCCGGTGGCATTGCTACCCACCCAGGGCCCCCGTCCCGCCCAACCCTGTAGTGTTTGACCACGGGATATAGCCCTTTGACTTTGCACGGACGGGCTTTGACCAGTGGAACTCTCCACCCGGTTGTGTTAGGTCAGCCCATAGGAACACTTTGGAGCAACATCCAGGCCAAAGCCACAGCAAGACCCGATCCACGTAGACCCGGCGCGTCCGTTTCCCCCCTCCAGGTGCCGGCGGCGGCGCCGTCCGTGAGGGGGCATACCCCGGAGACGCGGGCCGGGCGTTTGCAACCGCCACAACACTTCCAGACTTGTGAGAGTTAGCCTACGCAAGATTTGGCGGCATGTGCTAGCCCCCGGAAGCCGCCGGCCACAGTCGTAGACACGCGAAGAGCAATCCGCGGAGAGGGAAATGTTCGGATACTTCTCCATCACCAAAAACAATGAAAAATTGCCATCAGTCCTATAGCACATGCGCCCACGTCGTGTAAGAAACTCATGATTTTATCGCACTCTGAGTATTTAATAATATTCACGCCGCATCGTTACCGCAGAACGTCTACTACTGTGGCATCGCCGTCCGTGAGGGGGGCCACACCCCGGAGACGCGTGCCGCCTCTTCGGACATGCCACCACACCATACGGCATGTATGAGGGCCCGGTGCGATGCTCCGGTGGCATTGGTACCCACCCAGGGCCCCCATCCCGCCTAACCCTGTAGCGTTTGACCTCGGGATCTAGCCCTTTGACTTTGCACGGACGGGCTTTGACCAGTGGAACTCTCCACCCGGTTGTGTTAGGTCGGCTCATAGGAACACTTTGGAGCAACATCCGGGCCAAAGCCACAGCAAGACCCGAACCACGTAGACCCGACGCGTCCGTTTCCCCCCTCCAGGTGCCGGCGGCGGCGCCGTCCGTGAGGTGGGGCACACCCCGGAGATGCGGGCCGGGCTTTTGCAACCGCCACAACCCTTCCAGACTTGTGAGAGTTAGCCTACGCAAGATTTGGCGGCATGTGCTAGCCCCCAGAAGCCGCCGGCCACAGACGTAGACACGCGAAGAGCAATCCGTGTAGAGGGAAATCTTCAGATACTTCTCCATCACCAAAAACTATGAAAAATTACCATCAGTCCTATAGCACATGTGCCCACGTCGTGTAAAAAACTCATGATTTTATCGCGCTCCGAGTATTTAATAATATTCACGCCGCATCGTTACCGCAGAACGTCTACTGCTGTGTCATCGCCGTCCGTGAGGGGGGCCACACCCCGGAGACGTGTGCCGCCTCTTGGGACATGCCACCACACCGTACGGGATGTATGAGGGCCCAGTGCGATGCTCCGGTGGCATTGCTACCCACCCAAGGCCCCCGTCCCGCCTAATCCTGTAGTGTTTGACCACGGGATCTAGCCCTTTGACTTTGCACGGACGGGCTTTGACCAGTGGAACTCTCCACCCGATGTTGTTAGGTCAGCCCATAGGAACACTTTGGAGCAACATCCGTGCCAAAGCCACAGCAAGACCCCATCCGTGTAGAACCGACGCGTCCGTTTCCCCCCTCCAGGTGCCGCCGGCGGTGCCGTCCGTGAGGGAGGACACACCCCGGAGACGCAGGCCGGGCGTTTGCAACCGCCACAACACTTCCAGACTTGTGAGAGGCCACCTACGCAAGATTTGGCGGCATGTGCTAGCCCCCGGAGGCCGCCGGCCACAGTCATAGACACGCGAGGAGCAATCCGCGGAGAGGGAAGTGTTCAGATACTTCTCCATCACCAAAAATTATGAAAAATTACCCTCAGTCCTATAGCACATGTGCCCACGTCATGTAAAAAACTCATGATTTTATCGCGCTCCGAGGATTTAATAATATTCACGCCGCATCGTTACCGCAGAACGTCTACTACTGTGTCATCGTCGTCCGTGAGGGGGGCCACACCCCGGAGACGCGTGCCACCTCTTCGGACATGCCACCGCACCGTACGGCATGTATGAGGGCCCAGTGCAATGCTCCGGTGCCATTGCTACCCCCAGGGCCCCCGTCCCGCCTAATCCTGTAGTGTTTGACCACGGGATCTAGCCCTTTGACTTTGCACGGACAGGCTTTGACCAGTGGAACTCTCCACCCGGTTGTGTTAGGTCAGCCGATAGGAACACATTGGAGCAACATCCGGGCCAAAGCCACAGCAAGACCCGATCCGCGTAGACCCGGCACGTCCGTTTCCCCCCTCCAGGTGCCGGCGGCGGCGCCGTCCGTGAGGGGGGGCACACCCCGGAGACGCGGGCCGGGCGTTTGCAACCGCCACAACACTTCCAGACTTGTGAGAGTTAGCCTACGCAAGATTTGACAGCATGTGCTAGCCCCCGGAGGCCGCCGGCCACATTCGTAGACACGCGTAGAGCAACCCGCGGAGAGGCAAATGTTCAGATACTTCTCCATCACCAAAAACTATGAAAAATTACCATCAGTCCTATAGCACATGTGCCCACGTCGTGTAAAGAACTCATGATTTTATCGCGCTCCGAGTATTTAATAATATTCACGTTGCATCGTTACCGCAAAACGTCTACTGCTGTGTCAACGCCGTCCGTGAGGGGGGCCACACCCCGGAGACCCGTGCCGCCTCTTCGGACATGCCACCACACCGTACGGGATGTATGAGGGCCCAGTGCGATGCTCCGGTGGCATTGCTACCCACCCAGGGCCCCCGTCCCGCCTAACCCTGTAGTGTTTGACAACGGGACATAGCCCTTTGACTTTGCACGGACGGGCTTTGACCAGTGGAACTCTCCACCCGGTTGTGTTAGGTCAGCCCATAGGAACACTTTGGAGCAACATCCGGGCCAAAGCCACAGCAAGACCCGATCCACGTAGACCCGGCGCGTCCGTTTCCCCCCTCCAGGTGCCGGCGGCGGCGCCGTCCGTGAGGGGGGCACACCCCGGAGACGCGGGCCGGGCGTTTGCAACAGCCACAACACTTCCAGACTTGTGAGAGTTAGCCTACGCAAGATTTGGCGGCATGTGCTAGCCCCCAGAGGCCGCCGGCCACTGTCATAGACACGCGAAGAGCAATCCGCGGAGAGGGAAATGTTCGGATACTTCTCCATCACCAAAAACAATGAAAAATTGCCATCAGTCCCATAGCACATGTGCCCACGTCGTTCAAGAAACTCATGAGTTTATCGCACTCTGAGTATTTAATAATATTCACGCCTTATCGTTACCGCAGAACATCTACTACTGTGTCATCGCCGTCCGTGAGGGGGGCCACACCCCGGAGACGCGTGCCGCCTCTTCGGACATGCCACCAAACCGTACGGCATGTATGAGGGCCCGGTGCGATGCTCCGGTGGCATTGCTACCCCCCAGGGCTCCCGTCCCGCCTAACCCTGTAGTGTTTGACCACGGGATCTAGCCCTTTGACTTTGCACGGACGGGCTTTGACCAGTGAAACTCTCCACCCGGTTGTGTTAGGTCAGCCCATAGGAACACTTTGGAGCAACATCCGGGCCAAAGCCACAGCAAGACCAGATCCACGTAGACCCGACACGTCCGTTTCCCCCCTCCAGGTGCCGGCGGCGGCGCCGCCCGTGAGGGGGGCACACCCCGGAGACGCGGGCCGGGTGTTTGCAACCGACACAACACTTCCAAACTTGTGAGAGTTAGCCTACGCCTGATTTGGCGGCATGTGCTAGCCCCCAGAGGCCGCCAGCCATAGTCGTAGACACGCGAAGAGCAATCCGCGGAGAGGGAAATGTTCGGATACTTCTCCATCACCAAAAACAATGAAAAATTGCCATCAGTCCTATAGCACATGTGCCCACGTCGTGTAAGAAACTCATGAGTTTATCGCACTCTGAGTATTTAATAATATTCACGCCTTATCGTTACCGCAGAACATCTACTACTGTGTCATTGACGTCCGTGAGGGGGGCCACACCCCGGAGACGCGTGCCGCCTCTTCGGACATGCCACCACACCGTACGGCATGTATGTGGGCCCGGTGCGATGCTCCGGTGGCATTCCTACCCCCAGGGCCCCCGTCCCGCCTAACCCTGTAGTGTTTGACCACGGGATCTAGCCCTTTGACTTTGCACGGACGGGCTTTGACCAGTGGAACTCTCCACCCGGTTGTGTTAGGTCAGCCCATAGGAACACTTTGGAGCAACATCCGGGCCAAAGCCACAGCAAAACCCGATCCACGTAGACCCGACGCGTCCGTTTCCCCCCTCCAGGTGCCGGCGGCGGCGCCGTCCGTGAGGGGGGCACACCCCGGAGACGCGGGCCGGGTGTTTGCAACCGACACAACACTTCCAGACTTGTGAGAGTTAGCCTACGCAAGATTTGGCGGCATGTGCTAGCCCCCGGAGGCTGCCAGCCACAGTCTTAGACACGCGAAGACCAATCCGCGGAGAGGGAAATGTTCAGATACTTCTCCATCACCAAAAACAATGAAAAATTACCATCACTCCTATAGCACATGTGCCCACGTCGTGTAAAAAACTCATGATTTTATCACGCTCCGAGTATTTAATAATATTCACGCCGCATCGTTACCGCAGAACGTCTACTACTGTGTCATCGCCGTCCGTGAGGGGGGCCACACCCCGGAGACGCGTGCCGCCTCTTCGGACATGCCACCACACCGTACGGCATGTATGAGGGCCCGGTGCGATGCTCCGGTGGCATTGCTACCCACCCAGGGCCCCCGTCCCGCCTAACCCTGTAGCGTTTGACCACGGGATCTAGCCCTTTGACTTTGCACGGACGGGCTTTGACCAGTGGAACTCTCCACCCGGTTGTGTTAGGTCAGCCCATAGGAACACTTTGGAGCAACATCCGGGCCAAAGCCACAGCAAGACCCGATCCAGGTAGACCCGACGCGTCCGTTTCCCCCCTCCAGGTGCCGGCGGCGCCGCCGTCCGTGAGGGGGGGCACACCCCGGAGACGCGGGCATGGCATTTGCAACCGCCACAACCCTTCTAGACTTGTTAGAGTTAGCCTACGCAAGATTTGGCGGCATGTGCTAGCCCCCGGAGGCCGCCGGCCACAGTCGTAGGCACGCGAAGAGCAATCCACGGAGAGGGAAATGTTCAGATACTTCTCCATCACCAAAAACTATGAAAAATTACCATCAGTCCTATAGCACATTTGCCCACGTCATGTAAAAAACTCATGATTTTATCGCGCTCTGAGTATTTAATAATATTCACGCCGCATCGTTACCGCAGAACGTCTACTACTGTGTCATCGCCGTTCGTGAGGGGGGCCACACCCCGGAGACGCGTGCCGCCTCTTGGGACATGCCACCACACCGTACGGCATGTATGAGGGCCCGGTGCGATGCTCCGGTGGCATTGCTACCCACCCAAGGCCCTCGTCCCGCCTAAGCCTGTAGCGTTTGACCACGGGATCTAGCCCTTTGACTTTGCACGGACGGGCTTTGACCAGTGGAACTCTCCACCCGGTGTTGTTAGGTCAGCCCATATGAACACTTTGGAGCAACATCCGGGCCAAAGCCACAGCAAGACCCGATCCGCGTAGACCCGACGCCTCCATTTCCCCCCTCCAGGTGCCGGCGGCGGCGCAGTCCGTGAGGGGGCACAACCCGGAGACACGGGCCGGGTGTTTGCAACCGCCACAACACTTCCAGACTTGTGAGAGTTAGCCTACGCAAGATTTGGCGGCATGTGCTAGCCCCCGGAGGCCGCCGGCCACAGTCGTAGACACGCGACGAGCAATCCGCGGAGAGGGAAATGTTCAGATACTTCTCCATCACCAGAAACTATGAAAAATTACCATCAGTCCTATAGCACATGTGCCCACGTCGTGTAAAAAACTCATGATTTTATCGCGCTCCGAGTATTTAATAATATTCACGCCGCATCGTTACCGCAGAACGTCTACTACTGTGTCATCGCCGTCCGTGAGGGGGGCCACACCCCGGAGACGCATGCCGCCTCTTCGGACATGCCACCACACCGTACGGCATGTATGAGGGCCCGGTGCGATGCTCCGGTGGCATTGCTACCCCCCAGGGCCCCCGTCCCGCCTAACCCTGTAATGTTTGACCACGGGATCTAGCCCTTTGACTTTGCACGGACGGGCTTTGACCAGTGGAACTCTCCACCCGGTTGTGTTAGGTCAGCCGATAGGAACACTTTGGAGCAACCTCCGGGCCAAAGCCACAGCAAGACCCGATCCGCGTAGACCCGACGCCTCCATTTCCCCCCTCCAGGTGCCGGCGGCGGCGCAGTCCGTGAGGGGGGCACAACCCGGAGACACGGGCCGGGTGTTTGCAACCGCCACAACACTTCCAGACTTGTGAGAGTTAGCCTACGCAAGATTTGGCGGCATGTGCTAGCCCCCGGAGGCCGCCGGCCACAGTCGTAGACACGCGACGAGCAATCCGCGGAGAGGGAAATGTTCAGATACTTCTCCATCACCAGAAACTATGAAAAATTACCATCAGTCCTATAGCACATGTGCCCACGTCGTGTAATAAACTCATGATTTTATCGCGCTCCGAGTATTTAATAATATTCACGCCGCATCGTTACCGCAGAACGTCTACTACTGTGTCATCGCCGTCCGTGAGGGGGGCCACACCCCGGAGACACATGCCGCCTCTTCGGACATGCCACCACACCGTACGGCATGTATGAGGGCCCGGTGCGATGCTCCGGTCGCATTGCTACCCACCCAGGGCCCCCGTCCTGCCTAACCCTATAGCGTTTGACCACGTGATCTAGCCCTTTGACTTTGCACGGACGGGCTTTGACCAGTGGAACTCTCCACCCGGTGTTGTTAGGTCAGCCCATAGGAACACTTTGGAGCAACATCCGGGCCAAATCCACAGCAAGACCCCATCTGTGTAGACCCGACGCGTCCGTTTCCCCCCTCCAGGTGCCGGCGACGGCGCCGTCCGTGAGGGAGGATACACCCCGGAGACGCGGGCCGGGCGTTTGCAACCGCCACAACATTTCCAGACTTGTGAGAGGCCGCCTACGCAAGATTTGGCGGCATGTGCTAGCCCCCGGAGGCCGCCGGCCACTGTCGTAGACACGCGAAGAGCAATCCGCGGAGAGGGAAGTGTTCACATACTTCTCCATCACCAAAAATTATGAAGAATTACCATCAGTCCTATAGCACATGTGCCCACGTCGTGTAAAAAATCATGATTTTATCGCGGTCTGAGTATTGAATAATATTCACACCGCATCGTTACCGCAGAACGTCTACTACTGTGTCATCGCCATCCGTGAGGGGGGCCACACCCCGGAGACACGTGCCGCCTCTTTGGACATGCCACCAAACAGTACGGCATGTATGAGGACCCGATGCGATGCTCCAGTGGCATTGCTACCCCCCAGGGCCCCCGTCCCGCCTAACCTTGTAGCGTTTGTCCATGGGATCCAGCCCTTTGACTTTGCACGGACGGGCTTTGACCAGTGGAACTCTCCACCCGGTTGTGTTAGGTCAGCCCATAGGAACACTTTGGAGCAACATCCGGGCCAAAGCCACAGCCAGACCCCATCCGTGTAGACCCGACGCGTCCGTTTCCCCCCTCCAGGTGCCGGCGGCGGCGCCGTCCGTGAGGGGGGACACACCCCGGAGACGCGTGTCGGGCGTTTGCAACAGACACAACACTTCCAGACTTGTGAGAGGCCGCCTACGCAAGATTTGGCGGCATGTGCTAGCCCCCGGAGTCCGCCGGCCACAGTCGTAGACACGCGAAGAGCAATCCGCGGTGAGGGAAGTGTTTAGATACTTCTCCATCACCAAAAATTATGAAAAATTACCATCAGTCCTATAGCACATGTGCCCACGTCATGTAAAAAACTCATGATTTTATCGCGCTCCGAGTATTTAATAATATTCACACCGCATCGTTACCGCAGAACGTCTACTACTGCGTCATCGCCGTCCGTGAGGGGGGCCACACCCCGGAGACGCGTGCCGCCTCTTCGGACATGCCACCACACCGTACGGCATGTATGAGGGCCCAATGCGATGCTCCGGTGCCATTGCTACCCCCCAGGGCCCCCGTCCCGCCTAACCCTGTAGTGTTTGACCACGGGATCTAGCCATTTGACTTTTCACGGACGGGCTTTGACCAGTGGAACTCTCCACCCGGTTGTGTTAGGTCAGCCGATAGGAACACTTTGGAGCAACATTCGGGCCAAAGCCACAGCAAGACCCGATCCGCGTAGACCCGGCGCGTCCGTTTGCCCCCTCCAGGTGCCGGCGGCGGCGCCGTCCGTGAGGGGGGACACACCCCGGAGACGCGGGCCGGGCGTTTGCAACCGCCACAACACTTCCAGACTTGTGAGAGGCCTCCTACGCAAGATTTGGCGGCATGTGCTAGCCCCCGGAGTCCGCCGGCCACAGTCGTAGACACGCGAGGAGCAATCCGCGGAGAGGGAAATGTTCAGATACTTCTCCATCACCAAAAACTATGAAAAATTACCATCAGTCCTATAGCACATGTGCCCACGTCGTGTAAAAAACTCATGATTTTATCGCGCTCCGAGTATTTAATAATACTCACGCCGCATCGCTACCGCAAAACGTCTACTGTTGTGTCAACGCCGTCCGTGAGGGGGGCCACATCCCGGAGACGCGTGCCGCCTTTTCGGACATGCCACCACACCGTACGGGATGTATGAGGGCCCGGTGCGATGCTCCGGCGGCATTGCTACCCACCCAGGGCCCCCGTCCCGCCCAACCCTGTAGTGTTCGACCATGGGATATAGCCCTTTGACTTTGCACGGACGGGCTCTGACCAGTGGAACTCTCCACCCGGTTGTGTTAGGTCAGCCCATAGGAACACTTTGGAGCAACATCCGGGCCAAAGCCACAGCAAGACCCGATCCACGTAGACCCGCCGCGTCCGTTTCCCCCCTCCAGGTGCCGGCGGCGGCGCCGTCCGTGAGGGGCACACCCCGGAGATGTGGGCCGGGCGTTTGCAACCGCCACAACACTTCCAGACTTGTGAGAGTTAGCCTACGCAAGATTTGGCGGCATGTGCTAGCCCCCGGAAGCCGCCGGCCACAGTCGTAGACACGCGAAGAGCAATCCGCGGAGAGGGAAGTGTTCGGATACTTCTCCATCACCAAAAACAATGAAAAAGTGCCATCAGTC
This sequence comes from Aegilops tauschii subsp. strangulata, assembly GCF_002575655.3. NCBI lineage: Eukaryota > Viridiplantae > Streptophyta > Magnoliopsida > Poales > Poaceae > Aegilops > Aegilops tauschii. The sequence goes on along the minus strand of NC_053041.3, from coordinate 550,983,247 downwards.
CTATAGCACATGTGCCCATGTCATGTAAGAAACTCATGATTTTATCGCACTCTAAGTATTTAATAATATTCACGCCGCATCGTTACCGCAGAACGTCTACTACTGTGTCATCGCCGTCCGTGAGGGGGGCCACACCCCGGAGACGCGTGCCGCCTCTTCGGACATGCCACCACACCTTACGGCATGTATGAGGGCCCGGTGCGATGCTCCGGTGGCATTGCTACCCAGCCAGGGCCCCCGTCCCGCCTAACCCTGTAGTGTTTGACCACGGGATCTAGCCCTTTGACTTTGCACGGATGGGCTTTGACCAGTGGAACTATCCACCCGGTTGTGTTAGGTCAGCCCATAGGAATACTTTGGAGCAACATCCCGGCCAAAGCCACAGCAAAACCCGATCCACGTAGACCCGACGCGTCCGTTTCCCCCCTCCAGGTGCCGGCGGCGGCGCCGTCCGTGAGGGGGGCACACTCCGGAGACGCGGGCCGGGTGTTTGCAACCGCCACAACACTTCCAGACTTGTGAGAGTTAGCCTATGCAAGATTCTGCGGCATGTGCAAGCCCCCAAAGGCCGCCAGCCACAGTCGTAGACACACGAAGAGCAATCCGCGGAGAGGGAAATGTTCAAATACTTCTCCATCACCAAAAACTATGAAAAATTTCCATCAGTCGTATAGCACATGTGCCCACGTTGTGTAAAAAACTCATGATTTTATCGCGCTCCAAGTATTTAATAATATTCACGCCGCATCGTTACCGCAGAACGTCTACTACTGTGTCATCGCCGTCCGTGAGGGGGGCCACACCCCGGAGACGCATGCTGCCTCTTCGGACATGCCACCACACCATACGGCATGTATGAGGGCCCGGTGCGATGCTCCGGTGGCATTGCTACCCACCCAGGGCCCCCGTCCCGCCTAACCCTGTAGCGTTTGACCACGGGATCTAGCCCTTTGACTTTGCACGGACGGGCTTTGACCAGTGGAACTCTCCACCCAGTTGTGTTAGGTCAGCCCATAGGAACACTTTGGAGCAACATCCGGGCCAAAGCCACAGCAAGACCCGATCCACGTAGACCCGACGCGTCCGTTTCCCCCCTCCAGGTGCCGGCGGCGGCGCCGTCCGTGAGGTGGGGCACACCCCGGAGACGCGGGCCGGGCATTTGCAACTGCCACAACCCTTCCAGACTTGTGAGAGTTAGCCTACGCAAGATTTGGCGGCATGTGCTAGCCCCCGGAGGCCGCCGGCCACAGACGTAGACACGCGAAGAGCAATCCGCGGAGAGGGAAATGTTCAGATACTTCTCCATCACCAAAACTATGAAAAATTACCATCAGTCCTATAGCACATGTGCCCACGTCGTGTAAAAAACTCATGATTTTATCGCGCTCCGAGTATTTAATAATATTCACGCCGCATCGTTACCACAGAACGTCTACTACTGTGTCATCGCCGTCCGTGAGGGGGGCCACACCCCGGAGACGCGCGCCGCCTCTTGGGACATGCCACCACACCATACGGCATGTATGAGGGCCCGGTGCGATGCTCCGGTGGCATTGCTACCCACCCAAGGCCCCCGTCCCGCCTAATCCTGTAGCGTTTGACCACGGAATCTAGCCCTTTGACTTGGCACGGACGGGCTTTGACCAGTGGAACTCTCCACCCGATGTTGTTAGGTCAGCCCATAGGAACACTTTGGAGCAACATCCGGGCCAAAGCCACAGCAAGACCCCGTCCGTGAGGGAGGACACACCCCGGAGACGCGGGCCAGGTGTTTGCAACCGCCACAACAATTCCAGATTTGTGAGAGGCCGCCTACGCAAGATTTGGCGGCATGTGCTAGCCCCCGGAGGCCGCCGGCCACAGTCATAGACACGCGAGGAGCAATCCGCGGAGAGGGAAGTGTTCAGATACTTCTCCATCACCAAAAATTATGAAAAATTACCATCAGTCCTATAGCACATGTGCCCACGTCATGTAAAAAACTCATGATTTTATCGCGCTCTGAGTATTTAATAATATTCATGCCACATCGTTACCGCAGAACGTCTACTACTGTGTCATCGCCGTCCGTGAGGGGGGCCACACCCCGGAGACGCGTGTCGCCTCTTCGGACATGCCACCGCACCGTACGGCATGTATGAGGGCCCAGTGCGATGCTCCGGTGCCATTGCTACCCCCGAGGGCCCCCGTCCCGCCTAACCTTGTAGTGTTTGACCACGGGATCTAGCCCTTTGACTTTGCACGGACGGGCTTTGACCAGTGGAACTCTCCACCCGGTTGTGTTAGGTCAGCCGATAGGAACACATTGGAGCAACATCCGGGCCAAAGCCACAGCAAGACCCGATCCGCGTAGACCCGGCACGTCCGTTTCCCCCCTCCAGGTGCCGGCGGCGGCGCCGTCCGTGAGGGGGGGCACACCCCGGAGACGCGGGCCGGGCGTTTGCAACCGCCACAACACTTCCAGACTTGTGAGAGTTAGCCTACGCAAGATTTGGCAGCATGTGCTAGCCCCCGGAGGCCGCCGGCCACATTCGTAGACACGCGAAGAGCAATCCGCGGAGAGGGAAATGTTCAGATACTTCTCCATCACCAAAAACTATGAAAAATTACCATCAGTCCTATAGCACATGTGCCCACGTCGTGTAAAGAACTCATGATTTTATCGCGCTCCGAGTATTTAATAATACTCACGCTGCATCATTACCGCACAATGTCTACTGCTGTGTCAACGCCGTCCGTGAGGGGGGCCACACCCCGGAGACCCGTGCCGCCTCTTCGGACATGCCACCACACCGTACGGGGTGTATGAGGGCCCGGTGCGATGCTCCGGTGGCATTGCTACCCACCCAGGGCCCCCATCCCGCCTAACCATGTAGTGTTTGACCACAGGATCTAGCCCTTTGACTTTGCACGGACGGGCTTTGACCAGTGGAACTCTCCACCCGGTTGTGTTAGGTCAGCCCATAGGAACACTTTGGAGCAACATCCGGGCCAAAGCCACAACAAAACCCGATCCACGTAGACCCGACGCGTCCGTTGCCCCCCTCCAGGTGCCGGCGGCGGCGCCGTCCGTGAGGGGGGCACACCCCGGAGACGCGGGCCTGGTATTTGCAACCGCCACAACACTTCCAGACTTGCGAGAGTTAGCCTACGCAAGATTTGGCGGCATGTGCTAGCCCCCGGAGGCCGCCGGCCACAGTCGTAGACACGCAAAGAGCAATCCGCGGAGAGGGAAATGTTCAGATACTTCTCCATCACCAAAAACTATGAAAAATTACCATCAGTCCTATAGCACATGTGCCTGCGTCGTGTAAAAAACTCATGATTTTATCGCGCTCCGAGTATTTAATAATATTCACGCCGCATCGTTACCGCAGAACGTCTACTACTGTGTCATCGCCGTCCGTGAGGGGGCCACACCCCGGAGACGCGTGCCGCCTCTTCGGACATGCCACCACACCGTACGGCATGTATGAGGGCCCGGTGCGACGCTCCGGTGGCATTGCTACCCACCCAAGGCCCCCGTCCCGCCTAACCCTGTAGCGTTTGACCACGGGATCTAGCCCTTTGACTTTGCACGTACGGGCTTTGACCAGTGGAACTCTCCACCCGGTTGTGTTAGGTCAGCCCATAGGAACACTTTGGAGCAACATCCGCGCCAAAGCCACAGCAAGACCCAATCCACGTAGACCCGACGCGTCCGTTTCCCCCCTCCAGGTGCCGATGGCGGCGCCGTCCGTGAGGGGGGGCACACCCCAGAGACGCAGGCCGGGCATTTGCAACCGCCACAACCCTTCCAGACTTGTGAGAGTTAGCCTACGCAAGATTTGGCGGCATGTGCTAGCCCCCGGAGGCCGCCGGCCACAGTCGTAGACACGCGACGAGCAATCCGCTGAGAGGGAAATGTTCAGATACTTCTCCATCACCAAAAACTATGAAAAATTACCATCAGTCCTATAGCACATGTGCCCACGTCGTGTAAAAAACTCATGATTTTATCGCGCTCCGAGTATTTAATAATATTCACGCCGCATCGTTACCGCAGAACGTCTACTACTGTGTCATCGCCATCCGTGAGGGGGCCACACCCCGGAGACGTGTGCCGCCTCTTGGGACATGCCACCACACCGTACGGCATGTATGAGGGCCCGGTGCGATGCTCCGGTGGCATTGCTACCCACCCAAGGCCCCCGTCCCGCCTAACCCTGTAGCGTTTGACCACGGGATCTAGCCCTTTGACTTTGCACGTACGGGCTTTGACCAGAGGAACTCTCCACCCGGTTGTGTTAGGTCAGCCCATAGGAACACTTTGGAGCAACATCCGCGCCAAAGCCACAGCAAGACCCAATCCACGTAGACCCGACGCGTCCGTTTCCCCCCTCCAGGTGCCGGTGGCGGCGCCATCCGTGAGGGGGGGCACACCCCAGAGACGCAGGGCGGGCATTTGCAACAGCCACAACCCTTCCATACTTGTGAGAGTTAGCCTACGCAAGATTTGGCGGCATGTGCTAGCCCCCGGAGGCCGCCGGCCACAGTCGTAGACACGCGACGAGCAATCCGCGGAGAGGGAAATGTTCAGATACTTCTCCATCACCAAAAACTATGAAAAATTACCATCAGTCCTATAGCACATGTGCCCACGTCGTGTAAAAAACTCATGATTTTATCGCGCTCCGAGTATTTAATAATATTCACGCCGCATCGTTACCGCAGAACGTCTACTACTGTGTCATCGCGGTCCGTGAGGGGGGCCACACCCCGGAGACGCGTGCCGCCTCTTGGGACATGCCACCACACCGTACTGCATGTATGAGGGCCCGGTGCGATGCTCCGGTGGCATTGCTACCCACCCAAGGCCCCCGTCCCGCCTAACCCTGTAGCGTTTGACCACGGGATCTAGCCCTTTGGCTTTGCACGTACGGGCTTTGACCAGTGGAACTCTCCACCCGGTTGTGTTAGGTCAGCCCATAGGAACACTTTGGAGCAACATCCGGGCCAAAGCCACAGCAAGACCCCATCCGTGTAGACCCGACGCGTCCGTTTCCCCCCTCCAGGTGCCGGCGGCAGCGCCGTCCGTGAGGGAGGACACACCCCGGAGACGCGGGCCGGGCGTTTGCAACCGCCACAGCACTTCCAGACTTGTGAGAGGCCGCCTACGCAAGATTTGGCGGCATGTGCTAGCCCCCGGAGGCCGCCGGCCACTGTCGTAGACACGCGAAGAGCAATCCGCGGAGAGGGAAGTGTTCAGATACTTCTCCATCACCAAAAATTATGAAGAATTACCATCAGTCCTATAGCACATGTGCCCACGTCGTGTAAAAAACTCATGATTTTATCGCGCTCTGAATATTGAATAATATTCACACCGCATCGTTACCGCAGAACGTCTACTACTGTGTCATCGCCGTCCCTGAGGGGGGCCACACCCCGGAGACGCGTGCCGCCTCTTTGGACATGCCACCAAACCGTACGGCATGTATGAGGGCCCGATGCGATACTCCAGTGGCATTGCTACCCCCAGGGCCCCCGTCCCGCCTAACCTTGTAGCGTTTGTCCACGGGATCCAGCCCTTTGACTTTGCACGGACGGGCTTTGACCAGTGGAACTCTCCACCCGGTTGTGTTAGGTCAGACCATAGGAACACTCTGGAGCAACATCCGGGCCAAAGCCACAGCCAGACCCCATCCGTGTAGACCCGATGCGTCCGTTTCCCCCCTCCAGGTACCGGCGGCGCCGGCGCCGTCCGTGAGGGTGGACACACCCCGGAGACGCGGGTCGGGCGTTTGCAACCGACACAACACTTCCAGACTTGTGAGAGGCCGCCTACGCAAGATTTGGCGGCATGTGCTAGCCCCCGGAGTCCGCCGGCCACAGTCGTAGACACGCGAAGAGCAATCCGCGGTGAGGGAAGTGTTTAGATACTTCTCCATCACCAATTATTATGAAAAATTACCATCAGTCCTATAGCACATATGCCCACGTCATGTAAAAAACTCATGATTTTATCGCGCTCCGAGTATTTAATAATATTCACACCGCATCGTTACCGCAGAACGTCTACTACTGTGTCATCGCCGTCCGTGAGGGGGGCCACACCCCGGAGACGCGTGCCGCCTCTTCGGACATGCCACCACACCATACGGCATGTATGAGGGCCAAGTGCGATGCTCCGGTGCCATTGCTACCCCCCCCCCAGGGCCCCCGTCCCGCCTAACCCTGTAGTGTTTGACCACGGGATCTAGCCATTTGACTTTGCACGGACGGGCTTTGACCAGTGGAATTCTCCACCCGGTTGTGTTAGGTCAGCCGATAGGAACACTTTGGAGCAACATTCGTGCCAAAGCCACAGCAAGACCTGATCCGCGTAAACCCGGCGTGTCCGTTAGACCCCTCCAGGTGCCGGCGGCGGCGCCGTCCGTGAGGGGGGGCACACCCCGGAGACGCGGGCCGGGCGTTTGCAACCGCCACAACACTTCCAGACTTGTGAGAGTTAGCCTACGCAAGATTTGGCGGCATGTGCTAGCCCCCGGAGGCCGCCGGCCACATTCGTAGACACGCGAAGAGCAATCCGCGGAGAGGGAAATGTTCAGATACTTCTCCATCACCAAAAACTATGAAAAATTACCATCAGTCCTATAGCACATGTGCCCACGTCGTGTAAAAAACTCATGATTTTATCGCGCTCCGAGTATTTAATAATACTCACGCCGCATTGTTACCGCAAAACGTCTACTGCTGTGTCAACGCCGTCCGTGAGGGGGGCCACATCCCGGAGACGCGTGCCGCCTTTTCGGACATGCCACCACACCGTACGGGATGTATGAGGTCCCGGTGCGATGCTCCGGTGGCATTGCTACCCACCCAGGGCCCCCGTCCCGCCCAACCCTGTAGTGTTTGACCACGGGATATAGCCCTTTGACTTTGCACGGACGGGCTTTGACCAGTGGAACTCTCCACCCGGTTGTGTTAGGTCAGCCCATAGGAACACTTTGGAGCAACATCCAGGCCAAAGCCACAGCAAGACCCGATCCACGTAGACCCGGCGCGTCCGTTTCCCCCCTCCAGGTGCCGGCGGCGGCGCCGTCCGTGAGGGGGCATACCCCGGAGACGCGGGCCGGGCGTTTGCAACCGCCACAACACTTCCAGACTTGTGAGAGTTAGCCTACGCAAGATTTGGCGGCATGTGCTAGCCCCCGGAAGCCGCCGGCCACAGTCGTAGACACGCGAAGAGCAATCCGCGGAGAGGGAAATGTTCGGATACTTCTCCATCACCAAAAACAATGAAAAATTGCCATCAGTCCTATAGCACATGCGCCCACGTCGTGTAAGAAACTCATGATTTTATCGCACTCTGAGTATTTAATAATATTCACGCCGCATCGTTACCGCAGAACGTCTACTACTGTGTCATCGCCGTCCGTGAGGGGGGCCACACCCCGGAGACGCGTGCCGCCTCTTCGGACATGCCACCACACCATACGACATGTATGAGGGCCCGGTGCGATGCTCCGGTGGCATTGGTACCCACCCAGGGCCCCCATCCCGCCTAACCCTGTAGCGTTTGACCTCGGGATCTAGCCCTTTGACTTTGCACGGACGGGCTTTGACCAGTGGAACTCTCCACCCGGTTGTGTTAGGTCGGCTCATAGGAACACTTTGGAGCAACATCCGGGCCAAAGCCACAGCAAGACCCGAACCACGTAGACCCGACGCGTCCGTTTCCCCCCTCCAGGTGCCGGCGGCGGCGCCGTCCGTGAGGTGGGGCACACCCCGGAGATGCGGGCCGGGCTTTTGCAACCGCCACAACCCTTCCAGACTTGTGAGAGTTAGCCTACGCAAGATTTGGCGGCATGTGCTAGCCCCCAGAAGCCGCAGGCCACAGACGTAGACACGCGAAGAGCAATCCGTGTAGAGGGAAATCTTCAGATACTTCTCCATCACCAAAAACTATGAAAAATTACCATCAGTCCTATAGCACATGTGCCCACGTCGTGTAAAAAACTCATGATTTTATCGCGCTCCGAGTATTTAATAATATTCACGCCGCATCGTTACCGCAGAACGTCTACTGCTGTGTCATCGCCGTCCCTGAGTGGGGCCACACCCCGGAGACGTGTGCCGCCTCTTGGGACATGCCACCACACCGTACGGGATGTATGAGGGCCCAGTGCGATGCTCCGGTGGCATTGCTACCCACCCAAGGCCCCCGTCCCGCCTAATCCTGTAGTGTTTGACCACGGGATCTAGCCCTTTGACTTTGCACGGACGGGCTTTGACCAGTGGAACTCTCCACCCGATGTTGTTAGGTCAGCCCATAGGAACACTTTGGAGCAACATCCGTGCCAAAGCCACAGCAAGACCCCATCCGTGTAGAACCGACGCGTCCGTTTCCCCCCTCCAGGTGCCGGCGGCGGTGCCGTCCGTGAGGGAGGACACACCCCGGAGACGCAGGCCGGGCGTTTGCAACCGCCACAACACTTCCAGACTTGTGAGAGGCCACCTACGCAAGATTTGGCGGCATGTGCTAGCCCCCGGAGGCCGCCGGCCACAGTCATAGACACGCGAGGAGCAATCCGCGGAGAGGGAAGTGTTCAGATACTTCTCCATCACCAAAAATTATGAAAAATTACCCTCAGTCCTATAGCACATGTGCCCACGTCATGTAAAAAACTCATGATTTTATCGCGCTCCGAGGATTTAATAATATTCACGCCGCATCGTTACCGCAGAACGTCTACTACTGTGTCATCGTCGTCCGTGAGGGGGGCCACACCCCGGAGACGCGTGCCACCTCTTCGGACATGCCACCGCACCGTACGGCATGTATGAGGGCCCAGTGCAATGCTCCGGTGCCATTGCTACCCCCCAGGGCCCCCGTCCCGCCTAATCCTGTAGTGTTTGACCACGGGATCTAGCCCTTTGACTTTGCACGGACAGGCTTTGACCAGTGGAACTCTCCACCCGGTTGTGTTAGGTCAGCCGATAGGAACACATTGGAGCAACATCCGGGCCAAAGCCACAGCAAGACCCGATCCGCGTAGACCCGGCACGTCCGTTTCCCCCCTCCAGGTGCCGGCGGCGGCGCCGTCCGTGAGGGGGGGCACACCCCGGAGACGCGGGCCGGGCGTTTGCAACCGCCACAACACTTCCAGACTTGTGAGAGTTAGCCTACGCAAGATTTGACAGCATGTGCTAGCCCCCGGAGGCCGCCGGCCACATTCGTAGACACGCGTAGAGCAACCCGCGGAGAGACAAATGTTCAGATACTTCTCCATCACCAAAAACTATGAAAAATTACCATCAGTCCTATAGCACATGTGCCCACGTCGTGTAAAGAACTCATGATTTTATCGCGCTCCGAGTATTTAATAATATTCACGCTGCATCGTTACCGCAAAACGTCTACTGCTGTGTCAACGCCGTCCGTGAGGGGGGCCACACCCCGGAGACCCGTGCCGCCTCTTCGGACATGCCACCACACCGTACGGGATGTATGAGGGCCCAGTGCGATGCTCCGGTGGCATTGCTACCCACCCAGGGCCCCCGTCCCGCCTAACCCTGTAGTGTTTGACAACGGGACATAGCCCTTTGACTTTGCACGGACGGGCTTTGACCAGTGGAACTCTCCACCCGGTTGTGTTAGGTCAGCCCATAGGAACACTTTGGAGCAACATCCGGGCCAAAGCCACAGCAAGACCCGATCCACGTAGACCCGGCGCGTCCGTTTCCCCCCTCCAGGTGCCGGCGGCGGCGCCGTCCGTGAGGGGGGCACACCCCGGAGACGCGGGCCGGGCGTTTGCAACAGCCACAACACTTCCAGACTTGTGAGAGTTAGCCTACGCAAGATTTGGCGGCATGTGCTAGCCCCCAGAGGCCGCCGGCCACTGTCATAGACACGCGAAGAGCAATCCGCGGAGAGGGAAATGTTCGGATACTTCTCCATCACCAAAAACAATGAAAAATTGCCATCAGTCCCATAGCACATGTGCCCACGTCGTTCAAGAAACTCATGAGTTTATTGCACTCTGAGTATTTAATAATATTCACGCCTTATCGTTACCGCAGAACATCTACTACTGTGTCATCGCCGTCCGTGAGGGGGGCCACACCCCGGAGACGCGTGCCGCCTCTTCGGACATGCCACCAAACCGTACGGCATGTATGAGGGCCCGGTGCGATGCTCCGGTGGCATTGCTACCCCCCAGGGCTCCCGTCCCGCCTAACCCTGTAGTGTTTGACCACGGGATCTAGCCCTTTGACTTTGCACGGACGGGCTTTGACCAGTGAAACTCTCCACCCGGTTGTGTTAGGTCAGCCCATAGGAACACTTTGGAGCAACATCCGGGCCAAAGCCACAGCAAGACCCGATCCACGTAGACCCGACACGTCCGTTTCCCCCCTCCAGGTGCCGGCGGCGGCGCCGCCCGTGAGGGGGGCACACCCCGGAGACGCGGGCCGGGTGTTTGCAACCGACACAACACTTCCAAACTTGTGAGAGTTAGCCTACGCATGATTTGGCGGCATGTGCTAGCCCCCAGAGGCCGCCAGCCACAGTCGTAGACACGCGAAGAGCAATCCGCGGAGAGGGAAATGTTCGGATACTTCTCCATCACCAAAAACAATGAAAAATTGCCATCAGTCCTATAGCACATGTGCCCACGTCGTGTAAGAAACTCATGAGTTTATCGCACTCTGAGTATTTAATAATATTCACGCCTTATCGTTACCGCAGAACATCTACTACTGTGTCATTGACGTCCGTGAGGGGGGCCACACCCCGGAGACGCGTGCCGCCTCTTCGGACATGCCACCACACCGTACGGCATGTATGTGGGCCCGGTGCGATGCTCCGGTGGCATTCCTACCCCCAGGGCCCCCGTCCCGCCTAACCCTGTAGTGTTTGACCACGGGATCTAGCCCTTTGACTTTGCACGGACGGGCTTTGACCAGTGGAACTCTCCACCCGGTTGTGTTAGGTCAGCCCATAGGAACACTTTGGAGCAACATCCGGGCCAAAGCCACAGCAAAACCCGATCCACGTAGACCCGACGCGTCCGTTTCCCCCCTCCAGGTGCCGGCGGCGGCGCCGTCCGTGAGGGGGGCACACCCCGGAGACGCGGGCCGGGTGTTTGCAACCGACACAACACTTCCAGACTTGTGAGAGTTAGCCTACGCAAGATTTGGCGGCATGTGCTAGCCCCCGGAGGCTGCCAGCCACAGTCTTAGACACGCGAAGACCAATCCGCGGAGAGGGAAATGTTCAGATACTTCTCCATCACCAAAAACAATGAAAAATTACCATCACTCCTATAGCACATGTGCCCACGTCGTGTAAAAAACTCATGATTTTATCACGCTCCGAGTATTTAATAATATTCACGCCGCATCGTTACCGCAGAACGTCTACTACTGTGTCATCGCCGTCCGTGAGGGGGGCCACACCCCGGAGACGCGTGCCGCCTCTTCGGACATGCCACCACACCGTACGGCATGTATGAGGGCCCGGTGCGATGCTCCGGTGGCATTGCTACCCACCCAGGGCCCCCGTCCCGCCTAACCCTGTAGCGTTTGACCACGGGATCTAGCCCTTTGACTTTGCACGGACGGGCTTTGACCAGTGGAACTCTCCACCCGGTTGTGTTAGGTCAGCCCATAGGAACACTTTGGAGCAACATCCGGGCCAAAGCCACAGCAAGACCCGATCCAGGTAGACCCGACGCGTCCGTTTCCCCCCTCCAGGTGCCGGCTGCGCCGCCGTCCGTGAGGGGGGGCACACCCCGGAGACGCGGGCATGGCATTTGCAACCGCCACAACCCTTCTAGACTTGTTAGAGTTAGCCTACGCAAGATTTGGCGGCATGTGCTAGCCCCCGGAGGCCGCCGGCCACAGTCGTAGGCACGCGAAGAGCAATCCGCGGAGAGGGAAATGTTCAGATACTTCTCCATCACCAAAAACTATGAAACATTACCATCAGTCCTATAGCACATTTGCCCACGTCATGTAAAAAACTCATGATTTTATCGCGCTCTGAGTATTTAATAATATTCACGCCGCATCGTTACCGCAGAACGTCTACTACTGTGTCATCGCCGTTCGTGAGGGGGGCCACACCCCGGAGACGCGTGCCGCCTCTTGGGACATGCCACCACACCGTACGGCATGTATGAGGGCCCGGTGCGATGCTCCGGTGGCATTACTACCCACCCAAGGCCCTCGTCCCGCCTAAGCCTGTAGCGTTTGACCACGGGATCTAGCCCTTTGACTTTGCACGGACGGGCTTTGACCAGTGGAACTCTCCACCCGGTGTTGTTAGGTCAGCCCATATGAACACTTTGGAGCAACATCCGGGCCAAAGCCACAGCAAGACCCGATCCGCGTAGACCCGACGCCTCCATTTCCCCCCTCCAGGTGCCGGCGGCGGCGCAGTCCGTGAGGGGGCACAACCCGGAGACACGGGCCGGGTGTTTGCAACCGCCACAACACTTCCAGACTTGTGAGAGTTAGCCTACGCAAGATTTGGCGGCATGTGCTAGCCCCCGGAGGCCGCCGGCCACAGTCGTAGACACGCGACGAGCAATCCGCGGAGAGGGAAATGTTCAGATACTTCTCCATCACCAGAAACTATGAAAAATTACCATCAGTCCTATAGCACATGTGCCCACGTCGTGTAAAAAACTCAGGATTTTATCGCGCTCCGAGTATTTAATAATATTCACGCCGCATCGTTACCGCAGAACGTCTACTACTGTGTCATCGCCGTCCGTGAGGGGGGCCACACCCCGGAGACGCATGCCGCCTCTTCGGACATGCCACCACACCGTACGGCATGTATGAGGGCCCGGTGCGATGCTCCGGTGGCATTGCTACCCCCCAGGGCCCCCGTCCCGCCTAACCCTGTAATGTTTGACCACGGGATCTAGCCCTTTGACTTTGCACGGACGGGCTTTGACCAGTGGAACTCTCCACCCGGTTGTGTTAGGTCAGCCGATAGGAACACTTTGGAGCAACCTCCGGGCCAAAGCCACAGCAAGACCCGATCCGCGTAGACCCGACGCCTCCATTTCCCCCCTCCAGGTGCCGGCGGCGGCGCAGTCCGTGAGGGGGGCACAACCCGGAGACACGGGCCGGGTGTTTGCAACCGCCACAACACTTCCAGACTTGTGAGAGTTAGCCTACGCAAGATTTGGCGGCATGTGCTAGCCCCCGGAGGCCGCCGGCCACAGTCGTAGACACGCGACGAGCAATCCGCGGAGAGGGAAATGTTCAGATACTTCTCCATCACCAGAAACTATGAAAAATTACCATCAGTCCTATAGCACATGTGCCCACGTCGTGTAATAAACTCATGATTTTATCGCGCTCCGAGTATTTAATAATATTCACGCCGCATCGTTACCGCAGAACGTCTACTACTGTGTCATCGCCGTCCGTGAGGGGGGCCACACCCCGGAGACACATGCCGCCTCTTCGGACATGCCACCACACCGTACGGCATGTATGAGGGCCCGGTGCGATGCTCCGGTCGCATTGCTACCCACCCAGGGCCCCCGTCCTGCCTAACCCTGTAGCGTTTGACCACGTGATCTAGCCCTTTGACTTTGCACGGACGGGCTTTGACCAGTGGAACTCTCCACCCGGTGTTGTTAGGTCAGCCCATAGGAACACTTTGGAGCAACATCCGGGCCAAATCCACAGCAAGACCCCATCTGTGTAGACCCGACGCGTCCGTTTCCCCCCTCCAGGTGCCGGCGACGGCGCCGTCCGTGAGGGAGGATACACCCCGGAGACGCGGGCCGGGCGTTTGCAACCGCCACAACACTTCCAGACTTGTGAGAGGCCGCCTACGCAAGATTTGGCGGCATGTGCTAGCCCCCGGAGGCCGCCGGCCACTGTCGTAGACACGCGAAGAGCAATCCGCGGAGAGGGAAGTGTTCACATACTTCTCCATCACCAAAAATTATGAAGAATTACCATCAGTCCTATAGCACATGTGCCCACGTCGTGTAAAAAATCATGATTTTATCGCGGTCTGAGTATTGAATAATTTTCACACCGCATCGTTACCGCAGAACGTCTACTACTGTGTCATCGCCATCCGTGAGGGGGGCCACACCCCGGAGACGCGTGCCGCCTCTTTGGACATGCCACCAAACAGTACGGCATGTATGAGGACCCGATGCGATGCTCCAGTGGCATTGCTACCCCCCAGGGCCCCCGTCCCGCCTAACCTTGTAGCGTTTGTCCATGGGATCCAGCCCTTTGACTTTGCACGGACGGGCTTTGACCAGTGGAACTCTCCACCCGGTTGTGTTAGGTCAGCCCATAGGAACACTTTGGAGCAACATCCGGGCCAAAGCCACAGCCAGACCCCATCCGTGTAGACCCGACGCGTCCGTTTCCCCCCTCCAGGTGCCGGCGGCGGCGCCGTCCGTGAGGGGGGACACACCCCGGAGACGCGTGTCGGGCGTTTGCAATAGACACAACACTTCCAGACTTGTGAGAGGCCGCCTACGCAAGATTTGGCGGCATGTGCTAGCCCCCGGAGTCCGCCGGCCACAGTCGTAGACACGCGAAGAGCAATCCGCGGTGAGGGAAGTGTTTAGATACTTCTCCATCACCAAAAATTATGAAAAATTACCATCAGTCCTATAGCACATGTGCCCACGTCATGTAAAAAACTCATGATTTTATCGCGCTCCGAGTATTTAATAATATTCACACCGCATCGTTACCGCAGAACGTCTACTACTGTGTCATCGCCGTCCGTGAGGGGGGCCACACCCCGGAGACGCGTGCCGCCTCTTCGGACATGCCACCACACCGTACGGCATGTATGAGGGCCCAATGCGATGCTCCGGTGCCATTGCTACCCCCCAGGGCCCCCGTCCCGCCTAACCCTGTAGTGTTTGACCACGGGATCTAGCCATTTGACTTTTCACGGACGGGCTTTGACCAGTGGAACTCTCCACCCGGTTGTGTTAGGTCAGCCGATAGGAACACTTTGGAGCAACATTCGGGCCAAAGCCACAGCAAGACCCGATCCGCGTAGACCCGGCGCGTCCGTTTGCCCCCTCCAGGTGCCGGTGGCGGCGCCGTCCGTGAGGGGGGACACACCCCGGAGACGCGGGCCGGGCGTTTGCAACCGCCACAACACTTCCAGACTTGTGAGAGGCCTCCTACGCAAGATTTGGCGGCATGTGCTAGCCCCCGGAGTCCGCCGGCCACAGTCGTAGACACGCGAGGAGCAATCCGCGGAGAGGGAAATGTTCAGATACTTCTCCATCACCAAAAACTATGAAAAATTACCATCAGTCCTATAGCACATGTGCCCACGTCGTGTAAAAAACTCATGATTTTATCGCGCTCCGAGTATTTAATAATACTCACGCCGCATCGCTACCGCAAAACGTCTACTGTTGTGTCAACGCCGTCCGTGAGGGGGGCCACATCCCGGAGACGCGTGCCGCCTTTTCGGACATGCCACCACACCGTACGGGATGTATGAGGGCCCGGTGCGATGCTCCGGCGGCATTGCTACCCACCCAGGGCCCCCGTCCCGCCCAACCCTGTAGTGTTCGACCATGGGATATAGCCCTTTGACTTTGCACGGACGGGCTCTGACCAGTGGAACTCTCCACCCGGTTGTGTTAGGTCAGCCCATAGGAACACTTTGGAGCAACATCCGGGCCAAAGCCACAGCAAGACCCGATCCACGTAGACCCGCCGCGTCCGTTTCCCCCCTCCAGGTGCCGGCGGCGGCGCCGTCCGTGAGGGGCACACCCCGGAGATGTGGGCCGGGCGTTTGCAACCGCCACAACACTTCCAGACTTGTGAGAGTTAGCCTACGCAAGATTTGGCGGCATGTGCTAGCCCCCGGAAGCCGCCGGCCACAGTCGTAGACACGCGAAGAGCAATCCGCGGAGAGGGAAGTGTTCGGATACTTCTCCATCACCAAAAACAATGAAAAAGTGCCATCAGTCCTATAGCACATGTGCCCATGTCATGTAAGAAACTCATGATTTTATTGCACTCTAAGTATTTAATAATATTCACGCCGCATCGTTACCGCAGAACGTCTACTACTGTGTCATCGCCGTCCGTGAGGGGGGCCACACCCCGGAGACGCGTGCCGCCTCTTCGGACATGCCACCACACCTTACGGCATGTATGAGGGCCCGGTGCGATGCTCCGGTGGCATTGCTACCCACCCAGGGCCCCCGTCCCGCCTAACCCTGTAGTGTTTGACCACGGGATCTAGCCCTTTGACTTTGCACGGATGGGCTTTGACCAGTGGAACTATCCACCCGGTTGTGTTAGGTCAGCCCATAGGAATACTTTGGAGCAACATCCCGGCCAAAGCCACAGCAAAACCCGATCCACGTAGACCCGACGCGTCCGTTTCCCCCCTCCAGGTGCCGGCGGCGGCGCCGTCCGTGAGGGGGGCACACTCCGGAGACGCGGGCCGGGTGTTTGCAACCGCCACAACACTTCCAGACTTGTGAGAGTTAGCCTATGCAAGATTCTGCGGCATGTGCAAGCCCCCAAAGGCCGCCAGCCACAGTCGTAGACACACGAAGAGCAATCCGCGGAGAGGGAAATGTTCAAATACTTCTCCATCACCAAAAACTATGAAAAATTACCATCAGTCGTATAGCACATGTGCCCACGTTGTGTAAAAAACTCATGATTTTATCGCGCTCCAAGTATTTAATAATATTCAAGCCGCATCGTTACCGCAGAACGTCTACTACTGTGTCATCGCCGTCCGTGAGGGGGGCCACACCCCGGAGACGCATGCCGCCTCTTCGGACATGCCACCACACCATACGGCATGTATGAGGGCCCGGTGCGATGCTCCGGTGGCATTGCTACCCACCCAGGGCCCCGTCCCGCCTAACCCTGTAGCGTTTGACCACGGGATCTAGCCCTTTGACTTTGCACGGACGGGCTTTGACCAGTGGAACTCTCCACCCAGTTGTGTTAGGTCAGCCCATAGGAACACTTTGGAGCAACATCCGGGCCAAAGCCACAGCAAGACCCGATCCACGTAGACCCGACGCGTCCGTTTCCCCCCTCCAGGTGCCGGCGGCGGCGCCGTCCGTGAGGTGGGGCACACCCCGGAGACGCGGGCCGGGCATTTGCAACTGCCACAACCCTTCCAGACTTGTGAGAGTTAGCCTACGCAAGATTTGGCGGCATGTGCTAGCCCCCGGAGGCCGCCGGCCACAGACGTAGACACGCGAAGAGCAATCCGCGGAGAGGGAAATGTTCAGATACTTCTCCATCACCAAAACTATGAAAAATTACCATCAGTCCTATAGCACATGTGCCCACGTCGTGTAAAAAACTCATGATTTTATCGCGCTCCGAGTATTTAATAATATTCACGCCGCATCGTTACCACAGAACGTCTACTACTGTGTCATCGCCGTCCGTGAGGGGGGCCACACCCCGGAGACGCGCGCCGCCTCTTGGGACATGCCACCACACCATACGGCATGTATGAGGGCCCGGTGCGATGCTCCGGTGGCATTGCTACCCACCCAAGGCCCCCGTCCCGCCTAATCCTGTAGCGTTTGACCACGGAATCTAGCCCTTTGACTTGGCACGGACGGGCTTTGACCAGTGGAACTCTCCACCCGATGTTGTTAGGTCAGCCCATAAGAACACTTTGGAGCAACATCCGGGCCAAAGCCACAGCAAGACCCCGTCCGTGAGGGAGGACACACCCCGGAGACGCGGGCCAGGTGTTTGCAACCGCCACAACAATTCCAGATTTGTGAGAGGCCGCCTACGCAAGATTTGGCGGCATGTGCTAGCCCCCGGAGGCCGCCGGCCACAGTCATAGACACGCGAGGAGCAATCCGCGGAGAGGGAAGTGTTCAGATACTTCTCCATCACCAAAAATTATGAAAAATTACCATCAGTCCTATAGCACATGTGCCCACGTCATGTAAAAAACTCATGATTTTATCGCGCTCTGAGTATTTAATAATATTCATGCCACATCGTTACCGCAGAACGTCTACTACTGTGTCATCGCCGTCCGTGAGGGGGGCCACACCCCGGAGACGCGTGCCACCTCTTCGGACATGCCACCGCACCGTACGGCATGTATGAGGGCCCAGTGCGATGCTCCGGTGCCATTGCTACCCCCGAGGGCCCCCGTCCCGCCTAACCCTGTAGTGTTTGACCACGGGATCTAGCCCTTTGACTTTGCACGGACGGGCTTTGACCAGTGGAACTCTCCACCCGGTAGTGTTAGGTCAGCCGATAGGAACACATTGGAGCAACATCCGGGCCAAAGCCACAGCAAGACCCGATCCGCGTAGACCCGGCACGTCCGTTTCCCCCCTCCAGGTGCCGGCGGCGGCGCCGTCCGTGAGGGGGGGCACACCCCGGAGACGCGGGCCGGGCGTTTGCAACCGCCACAACACTTCCAGACTTGTGAGAGTTAGCCTACGCAAGATTTGGCAGCATGTGCTAGCCCCCGGAGGCCGCCGGCCACATTCGTAGACACGCGAAGAGCAATCCGCGGAGAGGGAAATGTTCAGATACTTCTCCATCACCAAAAACTATGAAAAATTACCATCAGTCCTATAGCACATGTGCCCACGTCGTGTAAAGAACTCATGATTTTATCGCGCTCCGAGTATTTAATAATACTCACGCTGCATCATTACCGCACAATGTCTACTGCTGTGTCAACGCCGTCCGTGAGGGGGGCCACACCCCGGAGACCCGTGCCGCCTCTTCGGACATGCCACCACACCGTACGGGGTGTATGAGGGCCCGGTGCGATGCTCCGGTGGCATTGCTACCCACCCAGGGCCCCCATCCCGCCTAACCCTGTAGTGTTTGACCACGGGATATAGCCCTTTGACTTTGCACGGACGGGCTTTGACTAGTGGAAATCTCCACCCGGTTGTGTTAGGTCAGCCCATAGGAACACTTTGGAGCAACATCCGGGCCAAAGCCACAGCAAGACCCGATCCACGTAGACCCGGCGTGTCCGTTTCCCCCCTCCAGGTGCCGGCGGTGGCGCCGTCCGTGAGGGGGGCACACCCCGGAGACGCGGGCCGGGCGTTTGCAGCAGCCACAACACTTCCAGACTTGTGAGAGTTAGCCTACGCAAGATTTGGCGGCATGTGCTAGCCCCCAGAGGCCGCCGGCCACAGTCGTAGACACGCGAAGAGCAATCCGCGGAGAGGGAAATGTTCGGATACTTCTCCATCACCAAAAACAATGAAAAATTGCCATCAGTCCTATAGCACATGTGCCCACGTCGTGTAAGAAACTCATGAGTTTATCGCACTCTGAGTATTTAATAATATTCATGCCGCATCGTTACCGCAGAACGTCTACTACTGTGTCATCGCCGTCCGTGAGGGCGGCCACACCCCGGAGACGCGTGCCGCCTCTTCGGACATGCCACCACACCGTACGGCATGTATGAGGGCCCGGTGCGATGCTCCGGTGGCATTGCTACCCCCCAGGGCCCCCGTCCCGCCTAACCTTGTAGTGTTTGACCACGGGATCTAGCCCTTTTACTTTGCACGGACGGGCTTTGACCAGTGGAACTCTCCACCCGGTTGTGTTAGGTCAGCCCATAGGAACACTTTGGAGCAACATCCGGGCCAAAGCCACAGCAAAACCCGATCCACGTAGACCCGACGCGTCCGTTTCCCCACTCCAGGTGCCGGCGGCGCCGGCGTCCGTGAGGGGGGCACACCCCGGAGACGCGGGCCGGGTGTTTGCAACCGCCACAACACTTCCAGACTTGTGAGAGTTAGCCTACGCAAGATTTGGCGGCATGTGCTAGCCCCCGGAGGCCGCCAGCCACAGTCGTAGGCACGCGAAGAGCAATCCGCGGAGAGGGAAATGTTCAGATACTTCTCCATCACCAAAAACTATGAAAAATTACCATCAGTCCTATAGCACATGTGCCCACGTCATGTAAAAAACTCATGATTTTATCGCACTCCGAGTATTTAATAATATTCACGCCGCATCATCAGCGCAGAACGTCTACTACTGTGTCAACGCCGTTCGTGAGGGGGGCCACACCCCGGAGACGCGTGCCGCCTCTTGGGACATGCCACCACACCGTACCGCATGTATGAGGGCCCGGTGCGATGCTCCGGTGGCATTGCTACCCACCCAAGGCCCCCGTCCCGCCTAACCCTGTACCGTTTGACCACGGGATCTAGCCCTTTGACTTTGCACGGACGGGCTTTGACCTGTGTAACTCTCCACCCGGTGTTGTTAGGTCAGCCCATAGGAACACTTTGGAGCAACATCCAGGCCAAAGCCACAGCAAGACCCCATCCGTCTAGAACAGACGCGTCCGTTTCCCTCCTCCAGGTGCCGGCGGCGGCGCCGTCCGTGAGGGAGGACACACCCCGGAGACGCGGGCCGGGCGTTTGCAACGGACACAACACTTCCAGACTTGTGAGAGGCCGCCTACGCAAGATTTGGCGGCATGTGCAAGCCCCCGGAGGCCGCCGACCACAGTCATAGACACGCGAGGAGCAATCCGCGGAGAGGGAAGTGTTTAGATACTTCTCCATCACCAAAAACTATGAAAAATTACCATCAGTCCTATAGCACATGTGCCCACGTCGTGTAAAGAACTCATGATTTTATCGCGCTCCGAGTATTTCATAATACTCACGCTGCATCGTTACCGCGAAACGTCTACTGCTGTGTCAACGCCGTCCGTGAGGGGGGCCACACCCCGGAGACCCGTGCCGCCTCTTCAGACATGCCACCACACCGTACGCGATGTATGAGGGCCCGGTGCGATGCTCCGGTGGCATTACTACCCACCCAGGGCCCCCGTCCCGCCTAACCCTGTAGTGTTTGACCACGGGATCTAGCCATTTGACTTTGCACGAACGGGCTTTGACCAGTGGAACTCTCCACCCGGTTGTGTTAGGTCAGCCGATAGGAACACTTTGGAGCAACATTCGGGCCAAAGCCACAGCAAGACCCGATCCGCGTAGACCCGGCGCGTACATTTGCCCCGTCCAGGTGCCGGCGGCGGCGCCGTCCGTGAGGGAGGGCACACCCCGGAGAAGCGGGCCGGGCGTTTGCAACCGCCACAACACTTCCAGACTTGTGAGAGTTAGCCTACGCAAGATTTGGCGGCATGTGCTAGCCCCTGGAGGCCGCCGGCCACATTCGTAGACACGCGAAGAGCAATCCGCGGAGAGGGAAATGTTCAGATACTTCTCCATCACCAAAAACTATGAAAAATTGCCATCAGTCCTATAGCACATGTGCCCACGTCGTGTAAAAAACTCATGATTTTATCGCGCTCCGAGTATTTAATAATACTCACGCTGCATCATTACCGCACAATGTCTACTGCTGTGTCAACGCCGTCCGTGAGGGGGGCCACACCCCGGAGACCCGTGCCGCCTCTTCGGACATGCCACCACACCGTACGGGGTGTATGAGGGCCCGGTGCGATGCTCCGGTGGCACTGCTACCCACCCAGGGCCCCCATCCCGCCTAACCCTGTAGTGTTTGACCACGGGATATAGCCCTTTGACTTTGCACGGACGGGCTTTGACTAGTGGAAATCTCCACCCGGTTGTGTTAGGTCAGCCCATAGGAACACTTTGGAGCAACATCCGGGCCAAAGCCACAGCAAAACCCGATTCACGTAGACCCGACGCGTCCGTTTCCCCCTTCCAGGTGCCGGCGGCGTCGCCGTCCGTGAGGGGGGCACACCCCGGAGACGCGGGCCGGGTGTTTGCAACGGCCACAACACTTCCAGACTTGTGAGAGTTAGCCTACGCAAGATTTTGCGGCATGTGCAAGCCCCAGAGGCCGCCAGCCACAGTCGTAGACACGCGAAGAGCAATCCGCGGAGAGGGAAATGTTCAGATACTTCTCCATCACCAAAAACTATGAAAAATTACCATCAGTCCTATAGCACATGTGCCCACGTCGTGTAAAGAACTCATGATTTTATCGCGCTCCGAGTATTTAATAATACTCACACTGCATCGTTACCGCAAAACGTCTACTGCTGTGTCAACGCCGTCCGTGAGGGGGGCCACACCCCGGCGACCCGTGCCGCCTCTTCGGACATGCCACCACACCGTACGCGATGTATGAGGGCCCGGTGCGATGCTCCGGTGGCATTACTACCCACCCAGGGCCCCCGTCCCGCCTAACCCTGTAGTGTTTGACCACGGGATATAGCCCTTTGACTTTGCACGGACGGGCTTTGACTAGTGGAACTCTCCACCCGGTTGTGTTAGGTTAGCCCATAGGAACACTTTGGAGCAACATCCGGGCCAAAGCCACAGCAAGACCCGATCCACGTAGACCCGGCGCGTCCGTTTCCCCCCTCCAGGTGCCGGCGGCGGGGCCGTCCGTGAGGGGGGCACACCCCGGAGACGCGGGCCGGGCGTTTGCAGCAGCCACAACACTTCCAGACTTGTGAGAGTTAGCCTACGCAAGATTTGGCGGCATATGCTAGCCCCCAGAGGCCGCCGGCCACAGTCGTAGACACACGAAGAGCAATTCGCGGAGAGGGAAATGTTCGGATACTTCTCCATCACCAAAAACAATGAAAAATTGTCATCAGTCCTATAGCACATGTGCCCACGTCGTGTAAGAAACTCATGAGTTTATCGCACTCTGAGTATTTAATAATATTCACGCCGCATCGTTACCGCAGAACGTCTACTACTGTGTCATCGCCGTCCGTGAGTGGGGCCACACCCCGGAGACGCGTGCCGCCTCTTCGGACATGCCACCACACCGTACGGCATGTATGAGGGCCCGGTGCGATGCTCCGGTGGCATTGCTACCCCCCAGGGCCCCCGTCCCGCCTAACCCTGTAGTGTTTGACCACGGGATCTAGCCCTTTGACTTTGCACGGACGGGCTTTGACCAGTGGAACTCTCCACCCGGTTGTGTTAGGTCAGCCCATAGGAACACTTTGGAGCAACATCCGGGCCAAAGCCACAGCAAAACCCGATCCACGTAGACCCGACGCGTCCTTTTTCCCACTCCAGGTGCCGGCGGCGCCGGCGTCCGTGAGGGGGGCACACCCCGGAGATGCGGGCCGGGTGTTTGCAACCGCCACAACACTTCCAGACTTGTGAGAGTTAGCCTATGCAAGATTTGGCGGCATGTGCTAGCCCCTGGAGGCCGCCAGCCACAGTCGTAGACACGCGAAGAGCAATCCGCGGAGAGGGAAATGTTCAGATACTTCTCCATCACCAAAAACTATGAAAAATTACCATCAATCCTATAGCACATGTGCCCACGTCGTGTAAAAAACTCATGATTTTATCGCGCTCCGAGTATTTAATAATATTCACGCCGCATCGTTACCGTAGAACGTCTACTACTGTGTCATCGCCGTCCGTGAGGGGGGCCACACCCCGGAGACGCGTGTCGCCTCTTCAGACATGCCACCACACCGTACGGCATGTATGAGGGCCCGGTGCGATGCTCCGGTGGCATTGCTACCCACCCAGGGCCCCCGTCCCGCCTAACCCTGTAGCGTTTGACCACGGGATCTAGCCCTTTGACTTTGCACGGATGGGCTTTGACCAGTGGAACTCTCCACCCGGTTGTGTTAGGTCAGCCCATAGGAACACTTTGGAGCAACATCCGGGCCAAAGCCACAGCAAGACCCGATCCACGTAGACCCGACGCGTCCGTTTCCCCCCTCCAGGTGCCGGCCGCGGCGCCGTCCGTGAGGGGGGCACACCCCGGAGACGCGGGGCGGGCATTTGCAACCGCCACAACCCTTCTAGACTTGTTAGAGTTAGCCTACGCAAGATTTGGCGGCATGTGCTGGCCCCCGGAGGCCGCCGGCCACAGTCGTAGGCACGCGAAGAGCAATCCGCGGAGAGGGAAATGTTCAGATACTTCTCCATCACCAAAAACTATGAAAAATTACCATCAGTCCTATAGCACATGTGCCCACGTCATGTAAAAATCTCATGATTTTATAGCGCTCCGAGTATTTAATAATATTCACGCAGCATCGTTTCCACAGAACGTCTACTACTGTGTCATCGCCGTTCGTGAGGGGGGCCACACCCCGGAGACACGTGCCGCCTCTTGGGACATGCCACCACACCGTACGCGATGTATGAGGGCCCGGTGCGATGCTCCGGTGGCATTACTACCCACACAGGGCCCCCGTCTCGCCTAACCCTGTAGCGTTTGACCACGGGATCTAGCCCTTTGAATTTGCACGGACGGGCTTTGACCAGTGGAACTCTCCACCCGGTTGTGTTAGGTCAGCCGATAGGAACACATTGGAGCAACATCCGGGCCAAAGCCACAGCAAGACCCGATCCGCGTAGACCCGGCACGTCCGTTTTCCCCTCCAGGTGCCGGCGGCGGCGCCGTCCGTGAGGGAGGACACACCCCGGAGACGCGGGCCGGGCGTTTGCAACCGCCACAACACTTCCAGACTTGGGAGAGGCCGCCTACGCAAGATTTGGCGGCATGTGCTAGCCCCCGGAGGCCGCCCGCCATAGTCGTAGACACGCGAAGAGCAATCCGCGGAGAGGGAAATGTTCAGATACTTCTCCATCACCAAAAACTATGAAAAATTACCATCAGTCCTATAGCACATGTGCCCACGTCGTGTAAAAAACTCATGATTTTATCGCGCTCCGAGTATTTAATAATACTCACGTCGCATCGTTACCGCAGAACGTCTACTGCAGTGTCAACGCCGTCCGAGAGGGGGGGCACACCCCGGAGACGTTTGCCGCCTCTTCGGACATGCCACCACACCGTACGGCATGTATGAGGGCCCGGTGCGATGCTCCGGTGGCATTGCTACCCACCCAGGGCCCCCGTCCCGCCTAACCCTGCAGCGTTTGACCACGGGATCTAGCCCTTTGACTTTGCACGGACGGGCTTTAACCAGTGGAACACTCCACGCGGTGTTGTTAGGTCAGCCCACATGAACACTTTGGAGCAACATCCGGGCCAAAGCCACAGCAAGACCCATCCGTGTAGACCCGATGCGTCTGTTTTCCCCCTCCAGGTGCCGGCGGCGGCGCCGTCCGTGAGGGGGGACACACCCCGGAGACGCGGGCCGGGCGTTTGCAACCACCACAACACTTCCAGACTTGTGAGAGGCCGCCTACGCAAGATTTTGCGGCATGTGCTAGCCCCCGGAGGCCGCCCGCCATAGTCGTAGATACGCGAAGAGCAATCCGCGGAGAGGGAAATGTTCAAATACTTCTCCATCACCAAAAACTATGAAAAATTACCATCAGCCCTATAGCACATGTGCCCACGTCGTGTAAAAAAACTAATGATTTTATCGCGCTCCGAGTATTTAATAATACTCACGCCGCATCGTTACCACAGAACGTCTACTGCAGTGTCAACGCCGGCCGAGAGGGGGGCCACACCCCGGAGACGCGTGCCGCCTCTTCGGACATGCCACCACACCGTACGGCATGTATGAGGGCCCGGTGCGATGCTCCGGTGGCATTGCTACCCACCCAGGGCCCCCGTCCCACCTAACCCTGCAGCGTTTGACCACGGGCTCTAGCCCTTTGACTTTGCACGGACGGGCTTTGACTAGTGGAACTCTCCACCCGGTTGTGTTAGGTCACCCCATAGGAACACTTTGGAGCAACATCCGGGCCAAAGCCACAGCAAGACCCGATCCACGTAGACCCGACGCGTCCGTTTCCCCCCTCCAGGTGCCGGCGGCGGCGCCGTCCATGACGGGGGCACACACCGGAGACGCGGGTCGGGTGTTTGCAACCGCCACAACACTTCCAGACTTGTGAGAGTTAGCCTACTCAAGATTTGGCGGCATGTGCTAGCCCCTGGAGGCCGCCGGCCACAGTCGTAGACACGCGAAGAGCAATCCGCGGAGAGGAAAATGTTCAGATACTTCTCCATCACCAAAAACTATGAAAAATTACCATCAGTCCTATAGCACATGTGCCCACATCGTGTAAAAAACTCATGATTTTATCGCGCTCCGAGTATTTAATAATATTCACGCTGCACCGTTACCGCAGAACGTCTACTACTGTGTCATCACCGTCCGTGAGGGGGGCCACACCCCGGAGACGCGTGCCGCCTCTTCGGACATGCCACCAAACCGTACGGCATGTACGATGGCCCGGTGCGATGCTCCGGTGGCATTGCTACCCACCCAGGGCCCCCGTCCCACCTAACCCTGTAGCATTTGACCACGGGATCTAACCCTTTGACTTTGCACGGACGGGCTTTGACCATTGGAACTCTCCACCCGGTTGTGTTAGGTCAGCCCATAGGAACACTTTGGAGCAACATCCGGGCCATAGCCACAGAAAGACCCGATCCACGTAGACCTGAGGCGTCCGTTTCCCCCCTCCAGGTGCCGGCGGCCTGTGCCGTCCGTGAGGGGGGGCACACCCCGGAGACGCGGGTCGGGCGTTTGCAACCGCCACAACACTTCCAGACTTGTGAGAGTTAGCCTACGCAAGATTTGGCGGCATGTGCTAGCCCCGCGAGAGAGGGGGTAGGTGAAGGAAATATGCCCTAGAGGCAATAATAAAGTTATTATTTATTTCCTTATATCATGATAAATGTTTATTATTCATGCTAGAATTGTATTAACCGGAAACATGATACATGTGTGAATACATAGACAAACAAAGTGTCACTAGTATGCCTCTACTTGACTAGCTCGTTAATCAAAGATGGTTATGTTTCCTAGCCATAGACATGAGTTGTCATTTGATTAACGGGATCATATCATTAGGAGAATGATGTGATTGACTTGACCCATTCCGTTAGCTTAGCACTCGATCGTTTAGTATGTTGCTATTGCTTTCTTCATGACTTATACATGTTCCTATGACTATGAGATTATGCAACTCCCGTTTACCAGAGGAACACTTTGTGTGCTACCAAACGTCACAACGTAACTGGGTGATTATAAAGGTGCTCTACAGGTGTCTCCGAAGGTACTTGTTGGGTTGGCGTATTTCGAGATTAGGATTTGTCACTCCGATTGTCGGAGAGGTATCTCTGGGCCCACTCGGTAATGCACATCACTATAAGCGTTGCAAGCATTGCAACTAATGAGCTAGTTGCGGGATGATGTATTACGAAACGAGTAAAGAGACTTGCCGGTAACGAGATTGAACTAGGTATCGAGATACCGACGATCGAATCTCGGGCAAGTAACATACCGATGACAAAGGGAACAACGTATGTTGTTATGCGGTCTGACCGATAAAGATCTTCGTAGAATATGTGGGAGCCAATATGAGCATCCAGGTTCCGCTATTGGTTATTGACTGGAGAGGTGTCTCGGTCATGTCTACATAGTTCTCGAACCCGTAGAGTCCGCACGCTTAACGTTACGATGACGGTTATATTATGAGTTTATATGTTTTGATTTACCGAAGGAGTTCGGAGTCCCGGATGAGATCGGGGACATGACGAGGAGTCTCGAAATGGCCGAGACGTAAAGATCGATATATTGGACGACTATATTCGGACTTCGGAAAGGTTCTGAGTGATTCGGGTATTTTTCGGAGTACCGGAGAGTTACGGGAATTCGTATTGGGCCTTAATGGGCCATACGGGAAAGGAGAGAAAGGCCCCAAAGGGAGGCCGCACCCCTCCCCATGGACTAGTCCGAATTGGACTAGGGAGGAGGGCGCCCCCTTCCTTCCTTCTCCTTCTCCCTTCCCTTCTCCTACTGCAACAAGGAAAGGAGGAGTCCTACTCCCGGTGGGAGTAGGACTCCCCCCTTGGCGCGCCCTCCTCCTAGGCCGGCCGCCTCCCAACTTGCTCCTTTATATACGGCGGCAGGGGGCACCCCATAGACACAACAATTGATCCTTTGGATCTCTTAGCCGTGTGCGGTGCCCCCCTCCACCATATTACACCTCGATAATATCGTAGCGGTGCTTAGGCGAATCCCTGCGTCGGTAGTTTATCATCATCGTCACCATGCCGTCGTGCTGACGAAACTCTCCCTCAATACTCGGCTGGATCGGAGTTCGAGGGACGTTATCGGGCTGAACGTGTGCTGAACTCGGAGGTGCCGTGCGTTCGGTACTTGATCGGTCGGATCGTGAAGACGTACGACTACATCAACCGCGTTGTGCTAACGCTTCCGCTTTCGGTCTACGAGGGTACGTGGACACACTCTCCCCTCTCGTTGCTATGCATCACGATGATCTTGCGTGTGCGTAGGAAATTTTTGAAATTACTACGTTCCCCAACAGTAGGCCACGGTCAACAACTGCTTCTTCTCATGTTTTTTACTTTACACTCTTTAAAGTTGAGTTTTGAAAAAAATCATCAAAAGTCATGGAATTTATAAACTTTGGTCGTAAAAGGATATGAAATATGAGATACAAAAAAGATAGTGCAAAACAAAGACAAAATGAGAAGGGAAAAAATATTAGAGCAGTACTTACCGAGGGTCGACTACCGGCCCTCGGGAATGTCTACTTTTTCCGAGGGTGACTCTCGGTAAAGCATCTAACCTAGATCTAGGGGGACGTATTTTCCGAGAGGTGCTCTCGGTAAATCATCTAACCTAGATCTAGAGTTGATTTCTTTTCCGAGGGCCGCACCGACAAGCACTCGGTAAATGTGATGTCGACTACTTAAGCATATTCCCCCCATGTTGTTTCTTATCTCAGCTCCCCACCGACCGGCGCCCCTCCTCCTCTGCTCCCCACCGACCGGCGCCCCTCCACCGCCGCCCCCCACACCACACCGAGCTCCTCCCTCCGGTGAGCCCCCCTCCTCCTCTCCATGTGTGTATAGATAGATGGATTGATAGATGGATGCATAGATAGATGGATGGATTGATAGATGGATGCACAGATAGATGGATGGATTGATAGATGGATGCATAGATAGATGGATGGATTGATAGATGGGTGCATAGATAGATGGA
Organism: Aegilops tauschii subsp. strangulata; assembly: GCF_002575655.3. NCBI lineage: Eukaryota > Viridiplantae > Streptophyta > Magnoliopsida > Poales > Poaceae > Aegilops > Aegilops tauschii. Next base: position 550,954,320 of record NC_053041.3, on the reverse strand, counting down.
TGGATTGATAGATGGATGGATGCCATGTAGATACATTTTTTTTCAAAAGAAAAATTGTAGATAATTGTTGATAATGTTGTATGCATGGATGGTATGTGCGGATGTGACCGATGAGATACGTGAGATAGTGTCGATGAGAGTTGTTCTTGGAGGAAGAAAAATCAACTTTTGAGCGATGACGGTTGATTTGTGTGAGCTCCTCATGTTATATCTTGATACGCGCGAGGGGCTCACCCAGCTCAACCATCATCGAAAGTTGAAATACCCGTGAGAGAGTGTCCACCATATATACCACCACCAGCGAGAGTGTTCACCGTATATACGTGAGAGAGTTTGATGAGAGTTGTTCTTGGAGGAAGAAAAATCAACTTTTGAGCGATGACGGTTGATCTGTGTGAGCTCCTCATGTTATATCTTGATAACGCACGAGGGGCTCACCCAGCTCAACCATCACCGAAAGTTGAAATACCCGTGAGAGAGTGTCCACCATATATACCACCACCAGCGAGAGTGTCCACAGTATATACGTGAGAGAGTGTTGTTGAGAGTTGTTCTTGGAGGAAGAAAATCGACTTTTGATGATGGCGGTCGATCTATGTGAGCTCTTCATGTTATATCTTTCATGTTTGATTCTTATGTTATTTTCCATTGTGTGATGAAAGGTGTTAGCATCGATCGATTTTTTGGCTATGGCCTCCTCCAACGGTGAAGCTTCCATTAGGGTCGACTCCACGGACACGGAGAAGAGCTCCGAGGACTGCTTGGAGGAACTCCTTGAGAAGAACCCACAGCTGATCCTAATGAAGTTTTTTGTGGATTTGGCCAAGAAGAATGCCCCAGCTAAGGAGGGTAAGGCTCCACCACGCAAGGAGCCATTGAATCCGCCGACCATCATTCCCGATGATGCTTGGTCCTCCACTGTGGGGGATGCCCCCACGTACTCTGACTCGACGATCACTGGTTTCAACGACTACACCTCGGAGTAGTCACCTAGATAGTTTGACGTTTATTTAGTGGTATAGTTATGTACCTGCTGATATGGACTTGGATGGCCACTTGCGATGCTTTTGATTGTATGAGTGATGAATGCTTATGTTGATTATGTATGATATGCCTTATTTCTTTTTCTTCTGTAGATGAAGTGGTATGTGGTGTATAGAGGACGGTGTCCAGGAGTCTACAATTCATGGTCGGAATGCAATGAAAAAATACTTCATTATGAAGGCAACTCCTTCGCCTCATTCAACAATAGAGAGACAGCAGAGTATCATTACAATCAGTATTTGCTTAAGCAAAGGAGAAAAACAGAATTACGCAATGGTGCAAGCGAGACACGGCTTAGCTGGTTCAGTGGATTGAAGAACTTCATAATTCTCTTTCAGTTTGTCATAATTGTGGTGTTGCTTTTTATCATATAGTGCATGCATGCAGACCACTTTGTTGTTTAATTAGTAAGTAGGCCACTAAAGAGCTACTTTGTGATTTGAAATGAAGCTTGCGTGAACTATTCATGGCTTAATGCTTATGTGAGTTTGTTGTTAACCTCTGTGACTTGAAATGCAAGTTCGAGTATTGTATAAATGTTTTTGCTGCAGCAACTCAAGCAAAAAACAGTATGAACAGAACTGGGAACAAAATTTTACCGAGGGCGGCACTCGGCAAAGAGGCATGCGCTGGGAGCTGAAGGCACTTGGTTGTTGCAGTTATGCCGAGAGGACTCTCGGTAGAGCAGTGGTTACCGAGGGTCGACTCTCGGCTCTCGGTAAATGAGCAGGTGCCGAGAGTAGCTCTCGGTAATGATAAGGGCACCATCAAAGTTTAGTCCCACCTCGCCTAGAGACAAGCAACAAAACCTATTTAAATAGTGGGATAGTCTAGATGCAGTAAGCTTCGGTATTCATTACATTCTTGTTAAGGAGATGGACTATCACTTTGAATGTTCACCTGTCTCGAGCAGAGAACATTCAAAGTGATAGGCCTTCTTCTTAATGGTGGATGCCGGTGTTTTTTTATTAATGGTGTCGGAACGTGTCCGTTTTGTGCAGGAAGTGCTGGTCATGTTGCTCCAGTGGCCCCAGTGGTCTAGGGCGTTGTTCGGCACCTAGAGGGGTAGGCCACGGGGAATAACTGCTTCTTCGTGTTAGTGCATGTCATCACGAGATGACAGGCCAAGTCTAGGCTCGTTCTGTTTTGTGAGGCACGTGCCACGTCAAGGACGTGTGTTGCTTATTCAAATAGCACACCACCCCTCCATGCATATGCATGGGCCAGGCGCATGTAGGGGTACCCTCCCCCCCTCGGGCGGTCCCCATATCGAGCACCCATCCGGTGGCCCCGGCGGTCTAGGGCGTTATTCGGCACCGAGAGGGTGTAGTCCACGATGAAAAACTGCTTCTCCGTGTTAGTGCATGTCATCGCGAGATGACAGACCAAGTCTAGGCTTGTTCTGTCATGGGATCACCCACCGAAGATTCTGTCTCAGGGACGGACGCAGCCGGTCCTCGACGTTCCCGCCCGTGTGCGTGGTTTGTGAGGCACGTGTCACATCAAGGACGTGCGTTGCTTATTCAAATAGCACACCACCCCTGCATGCATATGCATGGGCCACACGCATGTAGGGGTGCCCTCCCCCCTCGGGCGGTCTCTATATCGAGCACCCATCCGGTGGCCCCGGCGGTCTAGGGCATTATTCGGCACCGAGAGGGTGTAGTCCACGGTGAATAACTGCTTGTCAGTGTTAGTTCATGTCATCGCGAGATGGCAGACCAAGTCTAGGCCCATTCTTCAAGATAGTCTATGGGTATCGAGAGGGAATGTGTCCGGTTTGTGCAGGAAGTGCGGGTCCTGTTGCTCCGTTGGCCTCAAAACTTCTTGTGCTCTCAAAGGAGGCCATCGCATGTATATGCATGGGCTATCCGGTGGCCCCCGTGGTCTAGGAAGTTGGCCGGCACCGAGAGAGGGCGTAGGCCACGGTCAACAACTGCTTCTTCTCATGTTTTGTCGGAGTAATTGGACACGGGTATCCCAAAGACGGCAAGACAATATTTCAAGACATCGGGGCTAGCAAAGCCCCTCAAGTCCGACTGCCCGGCCACTCCTGCCGGCTCCCCGTCCGACTGCTCCACCTGGCCGGCTGCCAGCTGACCGACTGCGCCGACCAGCCGGCTGCCGACTGCAGCCCGACTCGACACCGACAAGACACCGACGAGACGGTCGTACCCGAGCACTATTCACGTGTCACCCCAGCCATCATGTATAGTGTCACTTGTCCCCTGGCACTATTTATCAAGTGACCTAGGGGACAAGCATGACATGCACCATGCCTTGCTCCCATACCACCACATAGCTTAGATAGTAAGCTACCTCACACTATAAAAGGAGACACACATCCATCCATCCAGGGGAGGGACTCACGAACACACACAAGCAAATAGCTAGCAAGCTAGCTAAGTTATCCATCCATCCACACAACACACTCACGCATGAGCACTCCAATGCTCACGGCCTTGAGCATGGCCGGCCACTAGCATGCCACATACGAGGCCAGATGCCAGATGCCTATGGCACTTGACCTCAGATACAGCTCCAGGAGCATCTTGTACCAGATATACTACAGATACACTGACATGCAGGAGTAGGGGTATTATCTCTCCGGAGAGCCCCGAACCTGGGTAAACTAGCGCGTGCTACTCGCATACCCGCTCCCGGTCCTATCAGCAGCAGTCTTACCCTCACACTAAGCCCTTGTGGCATCTGTCGCCTCACACCCCCCCCCCTTGAGAATACCACGACAGTTGGCGCCCACCATGGGTCGGTACTACTACTATGCTACCACGCTGCTGCTGGTTTCGCAGTCCGGGCGGGACCATTCTCGCCTTCACCACCGTGGCGTCGCGCCGTCTCTCAAGTAGCGGTCGGGGCCTCGACATCGACATGCCCCCGGAGTGGCCGCGAGGGGCGGCGCGCCCTCGCCGTCGGCTTCACCATCTTCGTCGTCACCGCGGCGCCGCCGTCGTCTCTCCGGTGGCGCTCGGGGGCTCGACATCGACGTGATCACGGAACGGCCGCAAGGGGCAGCGCGTCCTCGCCGTCAGCCTCTTCGTTACCACCGTTGCGACGCCGGCCGTCCGTCCGCACGCGCGCCGCACGCGGTGCCTTGCTTCGGTCGGACGCATCCGTGCGCGCGTCGTGCCGCGTCGTTCGCGTCCGCTCCACTTCGCGTTGTGCCTTGCTCGGGCCGAAACGCGCGTTTGCCATCCCATATTTCGCCTATACAAGCTATAGCTAGATGCTAGTCAAACGTGGTCAAACACTACACGTATGCTACCCAGACAATGGCCAAATACTGGCTCGGCCTCAACCCCGCATGCTGCCCCGCCGCGGCCGCAGGCCCGCTCCTCTGCGCCGCCTCTCTACGGCCACGCCTAGCGCCCGCCTGCGCCCCTATTGCCGTGGCCGCGCTGCTAGCTAGCCCCAGTCATCCTCGACCATAGACGCGGGCCACAGCCATGCTGCCCCGGTTCGCTCCTCCACGGCATCGCAGCGCCTAAGGCTCTGGCCGGCCTCGCCGCGCCCAGCTCGCCTCCCGCGGACACCGCGCCCGTCCAGCCGGCCGCCGCCTCGCCGACCATGGAGCCCGCCCGGCCGGCCACCGGCTGCCCGCGCCTGCTGCGACCTCCGCACCACCTCCTCCACCAGGCCTCGCCGGCTGGACGGGCGCCTCCGCCTGCAGCACCTGGGTCGGCCCCATCCGTTGGAGTCCTCCGACCCGGCCGCGGCTCCTGCCGCTACGCGGCCTCCGGCTCCTCCCCGCCACCCGGCGACCTGGCCGCTTGCCGGCTCTGCCCGCAACCCGGCGACCCTGCCACTTGCCGGCTCCGCCCGCGTCCCGGAGAGCCGCGGGCCCCGCCAGCTGCGCTTCCCCATCTCTGCTCCGGGCCCCCGCCGCTGGCCCGCCTCCCACGCGGCTCGGCCGGCTCCCGCGCCGCCCCGTTTGTGCTCGGCCGTGCCGGCTGTAGCTCCTACCCGGCGCCTCGCGATGGCCGCTTGCGCCGCGTCTCCGTCTAGCCGGCTGGCCGTCTCGGCCGCCCGCCAGCTCCGCCTATGCTGCACTGGTCCCGGGTCGCCGCGACCGCATCCCAGATTGGCAGGCCTACGGCTGCGGCTGATCCCGACGGGAGGCCCGGCTGTCCGCGCCCGCCCCTCCGCCGGCTCCCACGCCCTTCCCCGCGCGGCCCGCGCCGGCTCGCAGTGGCCGGCTGCGCCCGGCCTCCCATTCCGCTCCTGCCGGGCCGGCCCCGTCCGTGGCCGGCTGCTCCGCCACCGAGTCGCCCCACCGGCCGCCTGCTCCGCTTCCGAGTCGTCGTGCCGGCCTGCCGGCTTCCCCGCTCCCCGCCTGCCGGCTTCGCCCGCCACCCGGCCGGCTGCCGGCTCCCGCATTTTGGCTGCCCGTGGCCGGCTAGAGAAGAGAAAAAGAAAGGGCCGACTGCCCCACGCGAGGCAAAGAAGAAAAGTCAAGCCGACTGCTCCTCGCAAAAAAAACACCCGTCCGGATGATTCGTCCGCCTGCTCCGCCACTCGGACGGTCAGTCGTGACCCACGCTGTCGGCAGTGCCATGCCGGCTGGTCTGCCTCCTGCTCCGACGGTACACCCAGCGGGTGCGCTGACGCGCCCCCGCGAGGAAGAAGACAAAGTAGTCGCCAGGAGATCCGGCCCGACTGGTCAGCAGTCGGCCCGAATCTCGGGGGCTACACCCAGCGGGTGCGCTGACGCGCCCCCGTGAGGAAAGAAGACAAAGTAGTCACCGGGAGATCCGGCCCGACTGCTCAGCAGTCGGCCCGAATCTCTGGGGCTACACCCAGCGGGTGCGCTGACGCGCCCCCGCGAGCAAAGAAGACAAAGTAGTCGCCGGGAGATCCGGCCCGACTGCTCAGCAGTCGGCCCGAATCTCGGGGGCTACACCCAGCGGGTGCGCTGACGCGCCCCCGCGAGGAAAGAAGACAAAGTCGTTGCCGGAAGATCCGGCCCGACTGCTCAGCAGTCGGCCCAAATCTCGGGGGCTACACCCAGCGGGTGCGCTGGCGCACCCCCGCGAAGATTGCAGACAAAAGAAGAGTTTTGTCCGGCTGCCAGCAGCCGACAGAAGAGAAGAAAGAAGAAACGAGCGCTGCAAGTTACCTCGCCGCCTGGCCGGTCAAGCCTGACCAGCCAGGACCCCTTCGAGCACCCGGGGGCTCGAAGGCCACACCCAGCGGGTGCGCCGGCGCGCTCCGCGCGTGCCCTGCCGCGCCGGCTATCTTTGATAACTTCTGCCGCGACTACATGAAAATCAATGTGAGCTCCTCACCCGCATATTTTTTCACCGCGAAAGCACGGATAACCTCGAGCGATGCTCGGGGGCTATCTCCGCATTTTATTACAGTTGCATCACTGTTCGCCCCGGCGCCAGCCAGAGTTGGCCCGGGGGCTGGCCGCTTGGCCTGAGACGTTAGTTCCCGCAGACGGCTTAGTAGCGTGCGCGGTATGAAAAGCCCACTCTTAGTCACAGACCGCAGAGCGGCTGTCCGACTGGCAAGAGTGAACGCTGGAGGCCACCCACGCGAAAAACGTCCGGGAAGAAAAACGCTTCGGGCGACCCGACCGTTTTCTTTATGAGTATCTACTCGGTTAAATCCGCTCCCAGAGTCTGAGTATTGTACACTCCACTCCGCGGCCCACTCTCAGCCACAGACCGCGGAGCGGCTGTCCGGCAAGCGAGAGCACAAGCCAAAGAGCGGAGGCAACATGAAAAAGATTGAAGGGGGCTCGAACGAAACCGAGTCGGCACCCTCCGCATAAAACTTGCAATGCTAAAAGCAAACATTGGATATATCTGCGTGGACTAACTTCGTCCTTTTTATGATCATTTCCATGAACACTCGCGAAAAAACCTCAGCCCAACTTTGCCAAGTTGCCCGGAGGCTTGGGGGCTACTGTCGGAGTAATTGGACACGGGTATCCCAAAGACGGCAAGACAATATTTCAAGACATCGAGGCTAGCAAAGCCCCTCAGTCCGACTGCCCGGCCGCTCCTACCGGCTCCCCGTCCGACTGCTCCACCTGGCCGGCTGCCCGGCCGGCTGCCAGCTGACCGACTGCGCCAACCAGCCGGCTGCCGACTGCAGCCCGACTCGACACCAACAAGACACCGACGAGACGGTCGTACCCGAGCACTATTCACGTGTCACCCCAGCCATCATGTATAGTGTCACTTGTCCCCTGGCACTATTTATCAAGTGACCTAGGGGACAAGCATGACATGCACCATGCCTTGCTCCCATACCACCACATAGCTTAGATAGTAAGCTACCTCACACTATAAAAGGAGACACACATCCATCCATCCAGGGGAGGGACTCATGAACACACACAAGCAAATAGCTAGCAAGCTAGCTAAGTTATCCATCCATCTATCCACACAACACACTCACGCATGAGCACTCCAATGCTCACGGCCTTGAGCATGGCCGGCCACTAGCATGCCACATACGAGGCCAGATGCCAGATGCCTATGGCACTGACCTCAGATACAGCTCCAGGAGCATCTTGTACCAGATATACTACAGATACACTGACATGCAGGAGTAGGGGTATTATCTCTCCGGAGAGCCCCGAACCTGGGTAAACTAGCGCGTGCTACTCGCATACCCGCTCCTGGTCCTATCAGCAGCAGTCTTACCCTCACACTAAGCCCTTGTGGCATCTGTCGCCTCACACCCAACCACTCCGTGAGAATACCACGACATGTTTATTACTTTACACTCTTTAAAGTTCTCTCTCGGTGCCGGTCTAGAAAGTTGACCGGCACCGAGAGGGGGGGTAGGCCACGGTCAACAACTGCTTCTTCTCATGTTTATTATTTTACACTCTTTAAAGTTGAGTTTTGAAATAATTCATCAAAAGTCATGGAATTTATAAACTTTGGTTGTAAAAGCATATGAAATATTAGATACAAAAAAGATAGTGCAAAACAAAGACAAAAAGATAATTTACCTTGCCTGCCTTCTCATCTACCAAGTATCTAGGGTAGTACTGCTTCAGTGACCGTTCCCCTCATTACAGGAGCACTTAGTCTCGGGTTTGGGTTCAACCTTGGGTTTCTTCACTAGAGCACAACTGATTTGCCGTTTCATGAAGTATCCCTTCTTGCCCTTGCCCTTCTAGAAACTAGTGGTTTTACTAACCATCAACAACTGATGCTCCTTCTTGATTTCTACTTCCGCGGTGTCAAACATCGCGAGTTGCTCAAGGATCATCATATCTATCCCTGATATGTTATAGTTCATCACGAAGCTCTAATAGCTTGGTGGCAGTGACTATGGAGAACCATCACTATCTTATCTGGAAGATTAACTCCCACTCGATTCAAGCGATTGTTGCACTCAGACAATCTGAGCACATGCTCAACGATTGAGCTTTTCTCCCTTAGTCTGCAGGCTCAAGAAACTTGTCAGAGGTCTCATACCTCCTGACGTGGGCACTAGTCTGAAATCCCAATTTCAGTCTTCGGAACATCTCATATGTTCTGCGACGTTTCAAAAACGTCTCTGGTGCCACAATTCTAAACCGTTAGCATTACGCACTGAACTATCACGTAGTCATCAAAAACCGTGTATGTCAGATGTTTCGTAACATCTACAGACGACGCTGAGGTTCAGCACACCAAGCGGTGCATTAAGGACATAAGCCTTCTGTGCAGCAATGAGGACAATCCTCAGTTTACGGACCCAGTCCGCATAATTGCTACTACCAACTTTCAACTAAATTTTCTCTAGGAACGTGTCTTAAACAGTAGAACTAAAAGCGTATGACATAATTTGCAAAGATCTTTTGACTATGTTCATGATAATGAAGTTCATCTGATTATTGAACTCCCACTCAGATAGACATCCCTCTAGTCATCTAAGTGATTCATGATCCGAGTCAAACTAGGCCGTGTCCGATCATCACGTGAGACGGACTAGTCATCATCGGTGAACATCTCCATGTTGATCGTATCTCCGATACGACTCATGTTCGACCTTTCGGTCTCTTGTGTTCCGAGGCCATGTCTGTACATGCTAGGCTCGTCAAGTCAACCTAAGTGTTTTGCATGTGTTCCGAGGCCATGTCTGTACATGCTAGGCTCGTCAACACCCGTTCTATTCGAACGTTAGAATCTATCACACCCGATCATCACGTGGTGCTTCGAAACAACGAACCTTCGCAACGGTGCACAGTTAGGGGGAACACTTCTCTTGAAATTTTATAAGGGATCATCTTACTTACTACCGTCGTTCTAAGCAAATAAGATGCATAACATGATAAACATCACATGCAATCAAATAGTGACATGATATGGCCAATATCATTTTGCTCCTTTGATCTCCATCTTCGGGGCACCATGATCATCTTTGTCACCGGCATGACACCATGATCTCCATCATCATGATCTCCATCATTGTGTCTTCATGAAGTTGTCACGCCAACGATTCTATGGCTAACGCGCTTAGCAATAAAGTAAAGTAATTTACATGGCGTTATTCAATGACACGCAGGTCATACAAAAAATAAAGACAACTCCTATGGCTCCTGCCGGTTGTCATACTCATCGACATGCAAGTCGTGATTCCTATTACAAGAATATGATCAATCTCATACATCACATATATCATTCATCACATCTTCTGGCCATATCACATCACAAGGCACATGCTGCAAAAACAAGTTAGACGTCCTCTAATTGTTGTTGCAAGTTTTTACGTGGCTTGTATAGGTTTCTAGCAAGAACGTTTCTTACCTACGTAAGACCACAACGTGATATGCCAATTTCTATTTACCCTTCATAAGGACCCTTTTCATCGAATCCGTTCCGACTAAAGTGGGAGAGACAGACACCCGCTAGCCACCTTATGCAACTAGTGCATGTCAGTCGGTGGAACCTGTCTCACGTAAGCGTACGTGTAAGGTCGGTCCGGGCCGCTTCATCCCACAATGCCGCCGAAACAAGATAAGACTAGTAACGGCAAGAAGAATTGGCAACATCTACGCCCACAACTACTTTGTGTTCTACTCGTGCATAGAAACTACGCATAGACCTAGCTCATGATGCCACTGTTGGGTAACGTAGCAGAAATTCAAAATTTTCTACGCATCACCAAGATCAATCTATGGAGTAATCTAGCAACGAGGGGAAGGGGAGTGAATCTACATACCCTTGTAGATCACGATGCGGAAGCGTTGCAAGAACGCGGATGAGGGAGTCATACTCGTAGCGATTCAGATCGTGGTTGATTCCGATCTAAGCACCGAAAGAACGGTGCCTCCGCGTTCAACACACGTGCAGCCCGGTGACGTCTCCCACGCCTTGATCCAGCAAGGAGAGAGGGAGAGGTTGGGGAAGACTCCATCCAGCAGCAACACGACGGCATGGTGGTGGTGGAGGAGCGTGGCAATCCCGCAGGGCTTCGCCAAGCACCGCGGGAGAGGAGGAGGAGGAAGAGGGGTAGGGCTGCGCCAAAAAGGAGACGTTCTCATGTCTATGGTAGCCCCAAAACCTCAATATATATAGGGGAGGGGGAGGGCTGCGCCCCCATCTAGGGTTTCCCCCTTCAAGGGGTGCGGCCAGCCCTAGATGGGGCTTGGGGGGCGGCCAAAGGGGGGAGGAGTGCCTCCCAAGTCAAGTGGAGGCCCTCCCCCTTAGGGTTTCCCCTCTCCCATGCGCATGGGCCTTGGGGGTGCTGGTGCCCCTGGCCCATTAAGGCTAGGGCGCCCCCTTACAGCCCATGCTGCTGTATTGGACGTGGTGGAACATTTTCCGGACCTCCGGACCCCTCCGGAATCCTCCGGAACCTTCTGGAAGCTTCCCGGTACAATACCGAAAAAACCCGAACTTTTCCCGGAACCCGAACAACAACTTTCCATATATAAATCTTTACCTCCGGACCATTCCGGAACTCCTCGTGACGTCCGGGATCTCATCCGGGACTCCGAACAACATTCGGTAACCACATATATACTTTCCCTATAACCCTAGCGTCATCGAACCTTAAGCGTGTAGACCCTACGGGTTCGGGAACCATGCAGACATGACCGAGACGTTCTCCGGTCAATAACCAACAGCGGGATCTGGATACCCATGTTGGCTCCCACATGTTCCACGATGATCTCATCGGATGAACCACGATGTCGGGGATTCAATCAATCCCGTATGCAATTCCCTTTGTCCATCGGTATGTTACTTGCCCGAGATTCGATCGTCGGTATCCCTATACCTTGTTCAATCTCGTTACCGGCAAGTCTCTTTACTCGTTCCGTAACTCACATCAACCCTTGATCAACTCCTTGGTCACACTGTGCACATTATGATGATGTCCTACCGAGTGGGCCCAGAGATACCTCTCTGTTTACACGGAGTGACAAATCCCAGTCTCGATTCGTGCCAACCCAACAGACACTTTCGGAGATACCCGTAGTGCACCTTTATAGCCACCCAGTTACGTTGTGACGTTTGGCACACCCAAAGCATTCCTACGGTATCCGGGAGTTGCACAATCTCATGGTCTAAGGAAATGATACTTGACATTAGAAAAGCTCTGAGCAAACGAACTACACGATCTTGTGCTAGGCTTAGGATTGGGTCTTGTCCATCACATCATTCTCCTAATGATGTGATCCCGTTATCAACGACATCCAATGTCCATGGTCAGGAAACCGTAACCATCTATTGATCAACGAGCTAGTCAACTAGAGGCTTACTAGGGACATGGTGTTGTCTATGTATCCACACATGTATCTGAGTTTCCTATCAATACAATTCTAGCATGGATAATAAACGATTATCATGAACAAGGAAATATAATAATAACCTATTTATTATTGCCTCTAGGGCATATTTCCAACAAGTGCATGTCATCGCGAGTTGACAGACCAAGTCTAGGCTCGTTCTGTCACGAGATCACCCACCGAAGATTCTGTCTCGGGGACTGATGCAGCCGGTCCTCGACGTTCCCGCCCGTGTGTGTGGTTTTTGAGGCACGTGTCACGTCAAGGACGTCCGTTGCTTATTCAAATAGCACACCACCCCTGCATGCATATGCATGGGCCACACGCATTTAGGGGTGCCCTCCCCCCCCCCTCGGGCGGTCTCCATATCGAGCACCCATCCGGTGGCCCCGGCGGTCTAGGGCATTATTCGGCACTGAGAGGGTGTAGTCCATGGTGAATACCTGCTTCTCCGTGTTAGTGCATGTCATCGCGAGATGACAGACCAAGTCTAGGCCCGTTCTTCGAGATAGTCTATGGGTATTGAGAGGGAATGTGTCCGGTTTGTGCAGGAAGTGTGGGTCATGTTGCTCCGTTGGCCTCAAAACTTCTTGTGCTCTGAAAGGAGGCCATCGCATGTATATGCATGGGCTATCCGGTGGCCCCGGCGGTCTAGAAAGTTGACCAGCACCGAGAGAGGGGGTAGGCCACGGTCAACAACTGCATCTTCTCATGTTTATTACTTTACACTCTTTCAAGTTCTCTCCCGGTGCCGGTCTAGAAAGTTGACCGGCACCGAGATTGGGGGTAGGCCACGGTCAACAACTGCTTCTTCTCATGTTTATTACTTTACACTCTTTAAAGTTGAGTTTTGAAATAATTCATCAAAAGTCATGAAATTTATAAACTTTGGTCGTAAAAGCATAGGAAATATGAGATACAAAAAAAGATACTGCAAAACAAAGACAAAAAGAGAAGGGGAAAAATTAGAGCAGTGGTTACCGAGGGTCGATTCTCGGCTCTCGGTAATGGCCACCTTTTCCGAGAGTTGCTCTCGGTAAAGCATCTAACCTAGATCTCTTTCCTTCTTGTGCATTCTCGATAATATGTCTTATACTTTTTGTTGTTGTTTTCTTTCATGCTTGGCAAACAACCTTAGCACATCCTAATTACCGTCTTCTGTTTTCTTCTTCGGATGGGCCTCGTCCGGTTCTAGAGACCGGCGCCCCTCCAGTGGCCCCGGCGGTCTAGGGCGTTGTTCGGCACCTAGAGGGGGTAGGCCACGGGGATTAACTGCTTCTTCGTGTTAGTGCATGTCATCGCGAGATGACAGACCAAGTCTAGGCCCGTTCTGTCACGGGATCGCACACCGAAGACTGTGTCTCAGGGATGAACGCAGCCGGTCCTCGACGTTCCCGCCCGTGTGTGTGGTTTGTGAGGCACGTGCCACGTAAAGGATGTGCGTTGCTTATTCAAATAGCACACCACCCCTGCATGAATATGCATGGGCCACGTTGCATGTAGGGGTGCCCTCCCTCCCTCGGGCGGTCTCCATATCGAGCACCCATCCGGTGGCCCCGGCGGTCTAGGGCGTTATTCGGCACCGAGAGGTTGTAGTCCACGGTGAATAACTGCTTCTCCGTGTTAGTGCATGTCATCGCGAGTTGAAAGACCAAGTCTAGGCTCGTTCTGTCACGGGATCACCCACCAAAGATTCTGTCTCAGGGACGGATGCAGCCGGTCCTCGACGTTCCCGCCCGTGTGTGTGGTTTGTGGGGCACGTGTCACGTCAAGGACGTGTGTTGCTTATTCAAATAGCACACCACCCCTGCATGCATATGCATGGGCCACACGCATGTAGGGGTGCCCTCCCCCTCGGGCGGTCTCCATATCGAGCACCCATCCAGTGGCCCCGGCGGTCTAGGGCATTCTTCGGCACCGAGAGGGTGTAGTCCACGGTGAATAACTGCTTCTCCGTGTTAGTGCATGTCATCGCGAGATGACAGACCAAGTCTAGGCCCGTTCTTCGAGATAGTCTATGGGTATCGAGAGGGAATGTGTCCGGTTTGTGCAGGAAGTGCGGGTCCTGTTGCTCCGTTGGCCTCGAAACTTCTTGTGCTCTCAAAGGAGGCCATCGCATGTATATGCATGGGCTATCCGCTGGCCCCGGCGGTCTAGGAAGTTGACCAGCACCGAGAGAGGGGGTAGGCCACGGTCAACAACTGCTTCTTCTCATGTTTATTACTTTACACTCTTTAAAGTTCTCTCTCGGTGCCGGTCTAGAAAGTTGACCTACACCGAGATTGGGGGTAGGCCACGGTCAACTACTGCTTCTTCTCATGTTTATTACTTTACACTCTTTAAAGTTGAGTTTTGAAATAATTCAGTGAAAGTCATGGAATTTATAAACTTTGGTCGTAAAAGCATATGAAATATGAGATACAAAAAAGATAGTGCAAAACAAAGACAAAAAGAGAAGGGGGAAAATTAGAGCAGTGGTTACCGAGTGTCGATTCTCGGCTCTCGGTGATGGCCACCTTTTCCGAGAGTTGCTCTCGGTAAAGCATCTAACCTAGATCTCTTTCCTTCTTGTGCATTCTCGATAATATGTATTATACTTTTTTTTGTTGTTTTCTTTCATGCTTGGCAAACAACCTTAGCACATCATAATTACCGTCTTGTGTTTTCTTCTTCGGATGGGCCTCGTCCGGCTCTAGAGACCGGCACCCCTCTGGTGGCCCCGGCGGTCTAGGGCGTTGTTCGGAACCTAGAGGGGGTAGGCCACGGGGAATAACTGCTTCTTCGTGTTAGGGCATGTCATCGCGAGATGACAGACCAAGTCTAGGCCCGTTCTGTCACGGGATCGCACACCGAAGACTCTGTCTCGGGGACGAACGCAGCCGGTCCTCGACGTTCCCGCCCGTGTGTGTGGTTTGTGAGGCACGTGCCACGTAATGGATGTGCGCTGCTTATTCAAATAGCACACCACCCCTGCATGCATATGCATGGGCCACATTGCGTGTAGGGGTGCCCTCCCCCCCTCGGGCGGTCTCCATATCGAGCACCCATCCGGTAGCCCCGGCGGTCTTGGGCGTTATTCGGCACCGAGAGGTTCTAGTCCACGGAGAATAACTGCTTCTCCGTGTTAGTGCATGTCATCGCGAGTTGACAGACCAAGTCTAGGCTCGTTCTGTCACGGGATCACCCACCGAAGATTCTGTCTCGGGGACGGATGCAGCCGGTCCTCGACGTTCCCGCCCGTGTGTGTGGTTTGTGAGGCACGTGTCACGTCAAGGACGTGTGTTGCTTATGCAAATAGCACACCACCCCTGCATGCATATGCATGGGCCACACGCATGTAGGGGTGCCCTCCCCCCCCCCACCCTCGGGAGGTCTCCATATCGAGCACCCATCCGGTGGCCCCGGCGGTCTAGGGCATTATTCGGCACCGAGAGGGTGTAGTCCATGGTGAATAACTGCTTCTCCGTGTTAGTGCATGTCATCGCGAGATGATAGACCAAGTCTAGGCCCGTTCTTTGAGATAGTCTATGGGTATCGAGAGGGAATGTGTCCGGTTTGTGCAGGAAGTGCGGGTCCTGTTGCTCCGTTGGCCTCGAAACTTCTTGTGCTCTCAAAGGAGGCCATCGCATGTATATGCATGAGCTATCCGCTGGCCCCGGCGGTCTAGGAAGTTGACCAGCACCGAGAGAGGGGGTAGGCCACTGTCAACAACTGCTTCTTCTCATGTTTATTACTTTACACTCTTTAAAGTTCTCTCTCGATGCCGGTCTAGAAAGTTGACCGGCACCGAGATTGGGGGTAGGCCACGGTCAACAACTGCTTCTTCTCATGTTTATTACTTTACACTCTTTAAAGTTGAGTTTTGAAATAATTCATCAAAAGTCATGGAATTTATAAACTTTAGTCCTAAAAGCATATGAAATATGAGATACTAAAAAGATAGTGCAAAACAAAGACAAAAAGAGAAGGGGGAAAAATTAGAGCAGTGGTTACCGAGGGTCGATTCTCGGCTCTCGGTAATGGCCACCTTTTCCGAGAGTTGCTCTCGGTACAGCATCTAACCTAGATCTCTTTCCTTCTTGTGCATTCTCGATAATATGTATTATAGTTTTTTTGTTGTTTTCTTTCATGGTTGGCAAACAACCTTAGCACATCATAATTACCGACTTGTGTTTTCTTCTTCGGATGGGCCTCGTCCGGTTCTAGAGACCGGCACCCCTCCGGTTGCCCCAGCGGTCTAGGGTGTTGTCGGCACCTAGAGGGGGTAGGCCACGGGGAATAACTGCTTCTTCGTGTTAGTGCATGTCATCGCGAGATGACAGACAAAGTCTAGGCCCGTTCTGTCACGGGATCGCACACCGAAGACTCTGTCTCGGGGATGAACACAGCCGGTCCTCGACGTTCCCGCCCGTGTGTGTGGTTTGTTATGCACGTGCCACGTCAAGGACGTGCGTTGCTTATTCAAATAGCACACCACCCCTGCATGCATATGCATGGGCCACGCGCATGTAGGGTGCCCTCCCCCTCCCCCCCTCGGGCGGTCTCCATATCGAGCACCCATCCGGTGGCCCGGGCGGTCTAGGGCGTTATTCGGCACCGAGAGGTTGTAGTCCACGGTGAATAACTGCTTCTCTGTGATAGTGCATGTCATCGCGAGTTGACACACCAAGTCTAGGCTTGTTCTGTCATGGGATCACCCACCGAAGACTCTGTCTCGGGGACGGACGCAGCCGGTCCTCGACGTTCCCGCCCGTGTGTGTGGTTTGTGAGGCACGTGTCACGTCAAGGACGTCCGTTGCTTATTCAAATAGCACACCACCCCTGCATGCATATGCATGGGCCACACGCATGTAGGGGTGCCCTCCCCCCCCCTCGGGCGGTCTCCATATTGAGCACCCATCCGGTGGCCCCGGCGGTCTAGGGCATTATTCGGCACCGAGAGGGTGTAGTCCACGGTGAATAACTGCTTCTCCGTGTTAGTGCATGTCATCGCGAGATGACAGACCAAGTCTAGGCCCGTTCTTCGAGATAGGCTATGGGTATCGAGAGGGAATGTGTCCGGTTTGTGCAGGAAGTGCGGGTCCTGTTGCTCCGTTGGCCTCGAAACTTCTTGTGCTCTCAAAGGAGGCCATCGCATGTATATGCATGGGCTATCCGGTGGCCCCGGCGGTCTAGGAAGTTGACCAGCACTAAGAGAGGGGGTAGGCCACGGTCAACAACTGCTTCTTCTCATGTTTATTACTTTACACTATTTAAAGTTCCCTCCCGGTGCCGATCTATAAAGTTGACCGGCATCGACATTGGGGGTAGGCCACGGTCAACAACTGCTTCTTCTCATGTTTATTACTTTACACTCTTTAAAGTTGAGTTTTGAAATAATTCATCAAAAGTCATGGAATTTATAAACTTTGGTTGTAAAAGCATATGAAATATGAGATGCAAAAAAATATAGTGCAAAACAAAGACAAAAAGAGAAGGGGAAAAATTAGAGCAGTGGTTACCGAGGGTCGATCCTCGGCTCTCGGTAATGGCCACCTTTTCCGAGAGTTGCTCTCGGTAAAGCATCTAACCTAGATCTCTTTCCTTCTTGTGCATTCTCGATAATATGTATTATACTTTTTGTTGTTGTTTTCTTTCATGCCTGGCAAACAACCTTAGCACATCATAATTACTGTCTTGTGTTTTCTTCTTCGGATGGGCCTCGCCCGGTTCTAGAGACCGGCACCCCTCCGGTGGCCCCGGCGGTCTAGGGTGGTGTTCGGCACCTAGAGGGGGTAGGCCACGGGGAATAACTGCTTCTTCGTGTTAGTGCATCTCATCGCGAGATGACAGACCAAGTCTAGGCCCGTTCTGTCACGGGATCGCACAACGAAGACTCTGTCTCGGGGACGAACGCAGCCGGTCCTCGACGTTCCCGCCCGTGTGTGTGGTTTGTGAGCCACGTGCCACGTAAAGGATGTGCGTTGCTTATTCAAATAGCACACCACCCCTGCATGCATATGCATGGGCCACGTTGCATGTAGGGGTGCCCTCCCCCCCTCGGGCGGTCTCCATATCGAGCACCCATCCGGTGGCCCCGGCGGTCTAGGGCGTTATTCGGCACCGAGAGGTTGTAGTCCACGGTGAATAACTGCTTCTCCGTGTTAGTGCATGTCATCGCGAGTTGACAGACCAAGTCTAGGCTCGTTCTGTCACGGGATCACCCACCGAAGATTCTGTCTCGGGGACGGATGCAGCCGGTCCTCGACGTTCCCGCCCGTGTGTGTGGTTTGTGAGGCACGTGTCACGTCAAGGACGTGTGTTGCTTATGCAAATAGCACACCACCCCTGCATGCATATGCATGGGCCACACGCATGTAGGGGTGCCCTCCCCCCCCCCCCACCCTCGGGAGGTCTCCATATCGAGCACCCATCCGGTGGCCCCGGCGGTCTAGGGCATTATTCGGCACCGAGAGGGTGTAGTCCATGGTGAATAACTGCTTCTCCGTGTTAGTGCATGTCATCGCGAGAAGATAGACCAAGTCTAGGCCCGTTCTTCGAGATAGTCTATGGGTATCAAGAGGGAATGTGTCCGGTTTGTGCAGGAAGTGCGGGTCCTGTTGCTCCGTTGGCCTCGAAACTTCTTGTGCTCTCAAAGGAGGCCATCGCATGTATATGCATGGGCTATCCGGTGGCCCCGGCGGTCTAGGAAGTTGACCAGCACCGAGAGAAGGGGTAGGCCACTGTCAACAACTGCTTCTTCTCATGTTTATTACTTTACACTCTTTAAAGTTCTCTCTCGGTGCCGGTCTAGAAAGTTGACCGGCACCGAGATTGGGGGTAGGCCACGGTCAACAACTGCTTCTTCTCATGTTTATTACTTTACACTCTTTAAAGTTGAGTTTTGAAATAATTCATCAAAAGTCATGGAATTTATAAACTTTAGTCCTAAAAGCATATGAAATATGAGATACTAAAAAGATAGTGCAAAACAAAGACAAAAAGAGAAGGGGGAAAAATTAGAGCAGTGGTTACCGAGGGTCGATTCTCGGCTCCCGGTAATGGCCACCTTTTCCGAGAGTTGCTCTCGGTACAGCATCTAACCTAGATCTCTTTCCTTCTTGTGCATTCTCGATAATATGTATTGTAGTTTTTTTGTTGTTTTCTTTCATGGTTGGCAAACAACCTTAGCACATCATAATTACCGTCTTGTGTTTTCTTCTTCGGATGGGCCTCGTCCGGTTCTACAGACCGGCACCCCTCCGGTGGCCCCGGCGGTCTAGGGTGTTGTTCGGCACCTAGAGGGGGTAGGCCACGGGGAATAACTGCTTCTTCGTGTTTGTGCATGTCATCGCGAGATGACAGACAAAGTCTAGGCCCGTTCTGTCACGGGATCGCACACCGAAGACTCTGTCTCGGGGACGAACGCAGCCGGTCCTCGACGTTCCCGCCCGTGTGTGTGGTTTGTTAGGCACGTGCCACGTCAAGGACGTGCGTTGCTTATTCAAAAAGCACACCACCCCTGCATGCATATGCATGGGCCACGCGCATGTAGGGGTGCCCTCCCCCTCCCCCCCTCGGGCGGTCTCCATATCGAGCACCCATCCGGTGGCCCGGGCGGTCTAGGGCGTTATTCGGCACCGAGAGGTTGTAGTCCATGGTGAATAACTGCTTCTCCGTGTTAGTGCATGTCATCGCGAGTTGACACACCAAGTCTAGGCTTGTTCTGCCACGGGATCACCCACCGAAGACTCTGTCTCGGGGACGGACGCAGCCGGTCCTCGACGTTCCCGCCCGTGTGTGTGGTTTGTGAGGCACGTGTCACGTCAAGGACGTGCCTTGCTTATTCAAATAGCACACCACCCCTGCATGCATATGCATGGGCCACACGCATGTAGGGGTGCCCTCCCCCCCCCCCTCGGGCGGTCTCCATATTGAGCACCCATCCGATGGCCCCGGCGGTCTAGGGCATTATTCGGCACCGAGAGGGTGTAGTCCACGATGAATAGCTGCTTCTCCGTGTTAGTGCATGTCATCGTGAGATGACAAACCAAGTCTAGGCCCGTTCTTCGAGATAGTCTATGGGTATCGAGAGGGAATGTGTTCGGTTTGTGCAGGAAGTGCGGGTCCTGTTGCTCCGTTGGCCTCGAAACTTCTTGTGCTCTCAAAGGAGGCCATCGCATGTATATGCATGGGCTATCCGGTGGCCCCGTCGGTCTAGGAAGTTGACCGGCACTGAGAGAGGGGGTAGGCCACGTCAACAACTGCTTCTTCTCATGTTTATTACTTTACACTCTTTAAAGTTCTCTCTCAGTGCCGGTCTAGAAAGTTGACTGGCACCGAGAGAGGGGGTAGGCCACGGTCAACAACTGGTTCTTCTCATGTTTATTACTTTACACTATTTAAAGTTGAGTTTTGAAATAATTCATCAAAGTTCATGGAATTTATAAATTTTGGTCGTAAAAGCATATGAAATATGAGATACAAAAAAGATAGTGCAAAACAAAGACAAAAAGAGAAGGGGAAAAAATAAGAACAGTGGTTACCGAGGGTCGATTCTCGGCTCTCGGTAATGGCCACCTTTTCCGAGAGTTGCTCTCGGTAAAGCATCTAACCTAGATCTCTTTCCTTCTTATGCATCCTCGATAATATGTATTATACTTTTTGATTGTTTTCTTTCATGCTTGGAAAACAACCTTAGCACATCATAATTACCGTCTTGTGTTCTCTTCTTCGGATGGGCCTCGTCCGGTTCTAGAGACCGGCAACCCTCCGTTGGCCCCGGCAGTCTAGGTCTTTGTTCGGCACCTAGAGGGGGTAGGCCATGGGGAATAACTGCTTCTTCGTGTTAGTGCATGTCATCACGAGATGACAGACCAAGTCTAGGCCCGTTCTGTCACGGGATCGCCCACCGAACACTCTGTCTCGGGGACGAACGCAGCCGGTCCTCGACGTTCCCGCCCGTGTGTGTGGTTTGTGAGGCACGTGCCACGTCAAGGACGTGTGTTGCTTATTCAAATAGCACACCACCCCTGCATGCATATGCATGGGCCACGCGCATGTACGGGTGCCCTCCCTCCCCCCCTCGAGCGGTCTCCATATCGAGCACCCATCCGGTGGTGGCCCCGACGGTCTAGCGCGTTATTCGACACCGAGACGGTGTAGTCCATGGTGAATAACTGCTTCTCCGGTGGCCCCGGCGGTCTAGCCCTTTGACTTTGCACGGACGGGCTTTGACCAGTGGAACTCTCCACCCGGTTGTGTTAGGTCAGCCCATAGGAACACTCTGGAGCAACATCCGGGCCAAAGCCACAGCATGACCCGATCCGCGTAGACCCAACGCGTCCGTTTTCCCCCTCCAGGTGCCGGCGGCGGCGCCGTCCGTGAGGGGGGCACACCCCGGAGACGCGGGCCGGGCGTTTGCAACCGCCAGAACACTTCCAGACTTGTGAGAGGCCACCTACGCAAGATTTGGCGGCATGTGCTAGCCCCCGGAGGCCGCCGGCCACAGTCGTAGACACGGGAAGAGCAATCCGCGGAGAGGGAAATGTTCAGATACTTCTCCGTCACCAAAAACTATGAAAAATTACCATCAGTCCTATACCACATGTGCCCACGTCGTGTAAAAAACTCATGATTTTATCGCGCTCCGAGTATTTAATAATATTCACGCCGCATCGTTACCACAGAACATCTACTACTGTGTCATCACCGTCCGTGAGGGGGGCCACACCCCGGAGACGTGTACCGCCTCTTCGGACATTCCACCACACCGTACGGCATGTATGAGGGCCCGATGCGATGCTCCGTTGGCATTGCTACCCACCCAGGGGCCCCGTCCCGCCTAACCCTGTAGCGTTTGACCACGGGATCTAGCCCTTTGACTTTGCACGGACGGGCTTTGACCAGTGGAACTCTCCACCCGGTGTTGTTAGGTCAGCCCATAGGAACACTTTGGAGCAACATCCGGGCCAAAGCCACAGCAAGACCCCATCCGTGTAGACCCAACGCGTCCGTTTTCCCCCTCCAGGTGCCGGCGGCGGCGCCGTCCGTGAGGGGCACACACCCCGGAGACGCGGGCCGGGCGTTTGCAACCGCCAGAACACTTCTAGACTTGTGAGAGGCCGCCTACGCAAGATTTGGCGGCATGTGCTAGCCCCCGGAGTATTCCGGCCACAGACGTAGACACGCGAAGAGCAATCCGCGGAGAGGGAAGTGTTCAGATACTTCTCCATCACCAAAAAATATGAAAAATTACCATCAGTCCTATAGCACATGTGCCCGCGTCATGTAAAAAACTCATGATTTTATCGCGCTCCGAGTATTTAATAATATTCACACCGCATCGTTACCGCAGAATGTCTACTACTGTGTCATCGCCGTCCGTGAGGGGGGCCACACCCCGGAGACGCGTGTCGCCTCTTCGGACATGCCACCACACCATACGGCATGTATGAGGGCCCGGTGCGATGCTCCGGTGGCATTGCTACCCCCAGGGCCCCAGTCCCGCCTAACCCTGTATCGTTTGACCACGGGATCTAGCCCTTTGACTTTGCACGGACGGGCTTTAACCAGTGGAACTCTCCACCCGGTTGTGTTAGGTCAGCCCATAGGAACACTTTGGAGCAACATCCGGGCCAAATCCACAGCAAGACCCCGTCCGTGTAGACCCGACGCGTCCGTTTCCTCCCTCCACATGCCGGCGGCGGCGCCGGCCGTGAGGGGGGCACACCCCAGAGACGCGTGTCGGGCGTTTGCAACCGCCACAACACTTCCATACTTATGAGAGGCCGCCTACGCATGATTTGGCGGCCTGTGCTAGCCCCCGGAGGCCGCCGGCCACAGTCGTAGACACGCGAAGAGCAATCCGCGAAGAGGGAAATGTTCAGATACTTCTCCATCACCAAAAACTATGAAAAATTACCATCTGTCCTATAGCACATGTGCCCACGTCGTGTAAAAAACTCATGATTTTATCGCGCTCCGAGTATTTAATAATATTCTCGTCGCATCGTTACCGCAGAACGTCTACTACTATGTCATCGCCGTCCGTGAGGGGGGCCACACCCCGGAGACGCGTGCCGCCTCTTCGGACATGCCACCACTGTTGGGGATCGTTGCAGAAATTTAAAATTTTCTACGCATCACCAAGATCCATCTATGCAGTTTACTAGCAACGAGAGGGAAGGAGTGCATCTACATACCCTTGTAGATTGCGAGCGGAAGCGTTCAAGTGAACGGGGTTGATGGAGTCGTACTCGTCGTGATCCAAATCACCGATGACTGAGCGCCGAACGGACGGCACCTCCGCGTTCAACACACGTACGGATCAGCGACGTCTCCTCCTTCTTGATCCAGCAAGGGGGAAGGAGAGGTTGATGGAGATCCAGCAGCACGACGGCGTGGTGGTGGAAGTAGCGGGGATCTCGGCAGGGCTTCGCCAAGCTCAGCGAGAGGGAGAGGTGTTACGGGAGGGAGAGGGAGGCGCCAGGGCCTGTGGTGCGGCTGCCCTCCCTCCCCTCCACTATATATAGGGGCCCTGGGGGGGCACCGGCCCCTGGGAGATCCAATCTCCAGGGGGGCGGCGGCCAAGGGGTGGCTTCCCCCCCAAGCCAAGTGGGGGGCGCCCCCATCCCTAGGGTTTCCAACCCTAGGCGCAGGGGAGGCCCAAAGGGGGGCGCACCAGCCCACCAGGGGCTGGTTCCCCTCCCACTTCAGCCCATGGGGCCCTCCGGGACAGGTGGCCCCACCCGGTGGACCTCCGGGACCCTTCCGGTGGTCCCGGTACAATACCGGTGACCCCCGAAACTTTCCCGGTGGCCGAAACTAGACTTCCTATATATAATTCTTCACCTCCGGACCATTCCGGAACTCCTCGTGACATCCGGGATCTCATCCGGGACTCCGAACAACTTTTGGGTTACCGCATACTAATATCTCTACAACCCTAGCGTCACCAAACCTTAAGTGTGTAGACCCTACGGGTTCGGGAGACATGCAGACATGACCGAGACGACTCTCCGGTCAATAACCAACAACGGGATCTGGATACCCATGTTGGCTCCCACATGTTCCACGAGGATCTCATCGGATGAACCACGATGTCGAGGATTCAATTAATCTCGTATACAATTCCCTTTTTCAATCGGTATGTTACTTGCCCGAGATTCGATCGTCGGTATCCCAATACCTCGTTCAATCTCGTTACCGGCAAGTCACTTTACTCGTACCGTAACGCATGATCCCGTGACCAAACACTTGGTCACATTGAGCTCTTTATGATGATGCATTACCGAGTGGGCCCAGAGATACCTCTCCGTCATACGGAGTGACAAATCCCAGTCTCGATCCGTGCCAACCCAACAGACACTTTCGGAGATACCCGTAGTGCACCTTTATAGTCACCCAGTTACGTTGTGACGTTTGGTACACCCAAAGAACTCCTACGGCATCCGGGAGTTACACGATCTCATGGTCTAAGGAAATGATACTTGACATTGGAAAAGCTCTAGCAAACGAACTACACGATCTTTGTGCTATGCTTAGGATTGGGTCTTGTCCATCACATCATTCTCCTAATGATGTGATCCCGTTATCAATGACATCCAATGTCCATAGTTAGGAAACCATGACTATCTGTTGATCAACGAGCTAGTCAACTAGAGGCTCACTAGGGACATGTTGTGGTCTATGTATTCACACATGTATTACGATTTCCGGATAACACAATTATAGCATGAACAATAGACAATTATCATGAACAAGGAAATATAATAATAACCATTTTATTATTGCCTCTAGGGCATATTTCCAACAGTCTCCCACTTGCACTAGAGTCAATAATCTAGTTACATTGTGATGAATCGAACACCCATAGAGTTCTGGTGTTGATCATGTTTTGCTCTAGGGAGAGGTTTAGTCAACGGATCTGCCACATTCAGGTCCGTATGTACTTTACAAATATCTATGTCTCCATTTTGAACACTTTCACGAATGGAGTTGAAGCGACGCTTGATATGCCTGGTCTTCTTGTGAAACCTGGGCTCCTTGGCAAGGGCAATAGCTCCAGTGTTGTCACAGAAGAGAGTCATCGGGCCCGACGCATTGGGAATCACCCCTAGGTCGGTAATGAACTCCTTTATCCAGATTGCTTCTTGTGCTGCCCCTGAGGCTGCCATGTATTCCGCTTCACATGTAGATCCCACCACAACGCTTTGCTTGCAACTGCACCAGCTTACTGCCCCTCCGTTCAAAATATACACGTATCCGGTTTGTGACTTAGAGTCATCCAGATCTGTGTCGAAGCTAGCATCGACGTAACCCTTTACGACGAGCTCTTCGTCACCTCCATAAACGAGAAACATATTCTTAGTCCTCTTAAGGTACTTCAGGATATTCTTGACCGCTGTCCAGTGTTCCATGCCGGGATAACTTTGGTACCTTCCTACCAAACTTACGGCAAGGTTTACATCAGGTCTGGTACACGGCATGGCATACATAATAGACCCAATGGCCGAGGCATAAGGGATGACACTCATCTTTTCTCTATCTTCTGCCGTGGTTGGGCATTGAGCCGTGCTCAATTGCACACCTTGCAATACAGGCAAGAACCCCTTCTTGGACTGATCCATATTAAACTTCTTCAATATCTTGTCAAGGTACATACTCTGTGAAAGACCAATGAGGCGTCTTGATCTATCTCTATAGATCTTGATGCCTAATATATAAGCAGCTTCTCCAAGGTCCTTCATTGAAAAACACTTGTTCAAGTAGGCCTTTATACTTTCCAAGAATTCTATATCATTTCCCATCAATAGTATGTCATCCACATATAATAAGAGAAATGCTACAGAGCTCCCACTCACTTTCTTGTAAACACAGGCTTCTCCATAAGTCTGTGTAAACCCAAACGCTTTGATCATCTCATCAAATCGAATGTTCCAACTCCGATATGCTTGCACCAACCCATAGATGGAGCGCTGGAGCTTGCATACCTTGTTAGCATTTTTAGGATCGACAAAACCTTCCGGCTGCATCATATACAATTCTTCCTTAAGAAAGCCGTTAAGGAATGCCGTTTTGACGTCCATTTGCCATATCTCATAATCATAGAATGCGGCAATTGCTAACATGATTCGGACGGACTTCAGCTTCACTACGGGTGAGAAAGTCTCATCGTAGTCAACCCCTTGAACTTGTCGATAACCCTTAGCGACAAGTCGAGCCTTATAGATGGTGACATTACCATTCGCGTCTGTCTTCTTCTTAAAGATCCATTTATTTTCTATGGCTCGCCGATCATCGGGCAAGTCAGTCAAAGTCCATACTTCGTTTTCATACATGGATCCTATCTTGGATTGCATGGCTTCAAGCCATTTATTGGAATCCGGGCCCGCCATCGCTTCTTCATAGTTCGAAGGTTCACCGTTGTCTAACAACATGATTTCCATGACAGGGTTGCCGTACCACTCTGGTGCGGAACGTGTCCTTGTGGACCTACGAAGTTCAGCAATAACTTGATCTGAAGCTTCATGATCATCATCATTAACTTCCTCCCCAGTCGGTGCAGGCACCACAAGAACATCTTCCCGCGCTGCGCTACTTTCCGGTTCGGAAGGGGTGACTATCACCTCATCAAGTTCCACTTTCCTCCCACTCACTTCTTTCGAGAGAAACTCTTTCTCCAGAAAGGACCCGTTCTTGGCAACAAAGATCTTGCCTTCGGATCTGAGGTAGAAGGTATACCCATTGGTTTCCTTAGGGTATCCTATGAAGATGCATTTTTCCGACTTGGGTTCGAGCTTTTCAGGTTGAAGTTTCTTGACATAAGCATCGCATCCCCAAACTTTTAGAAACGACAGCTTAGGTTTCTTCCCAAACCATAATTCATACGGTGTCGTCTCAACGGATTTCGACGGAGCCCTATTTAAAGTGAATGCGGCAGTCTCTAAAGCATAGCCCCAAAATGAGAGCGGTAGATCGGTAAGAGACATCATAGATCGCACCATATCCAATAGAGTGCGATTACGATGTTCGGACACACCATTTCGCTGAGGTGTTCCAGGCGGCGTGAGTTGTGAAACGATTCCACATTTCCTTAAGTGTGTGCCAAATTCGTGACTCAAATATTCCCCTCCACGATCTGATCGTAAGAATTTTATTTTTCTGTCACGTTGATTCTCAACCTCACTCTGAAATTCCTTGAACTTTTCAAAGGTCTCAGACTTGTGTTTCATTAGGTAGACATACCCATATCTACTCAAGTCATCAGTGAGAGTGAGAACATAACGATAGCCACCGCGAGCCTCAACACTCATTGGACCGCACACATCAGTATGTATGATTTCTAATAAGTTGGTTGCTCGCTCCATTTCTCCGGAGAACGAAGTCTTGGTCATCTTACCCATGAGGCATGGTTCGCACGTGTCAAATGATTCATAATCAAGAGACTCCAAAAGTCCATCTGCATGGAGCTTCTTCATGCGCTTGACACCAATGTGACCAAGGCGGCAGTGCCACAAGTATGTGGGACTATCGTTATCAACTTTACATCTTTTGGTATTCACACTATGAATATGTGTAACATCACATTCGAGATTCATTAAGAATAAACCATTGACCAGCGGGGCATGACCATAAAACATATCTCTCATATAAATAGAACAACCATTATTCTCGGATTTAAATGAGTAGCCATCTTGCATTAAACGAGATCCAGATACAATGTTCATGCTCAAAGCTGGCACTAAATAACAATTATTGAGGTTTAAAACTAATCCCGTAGGTAAATGTAGAGGTAGCGTGCCGACGGCGATCACATCGACCTTGGAACCATTCCCGACGCGCATCGTCACCTCGTCCTTCGCCAGTCTCCGCTTATTCCGCAGCTCCTGTTTTGAGTTACAAATATGAGCAACCGCACCAGTTGTCCTTCCAGTGAACCTGTAGGGGCGTTCCGGCGACAGACCCCTACCATAGATGTGCACAGTGGCCCAGTACTGACGGCTCTCACCGTACATGGGTCCTTGGTACACAACATACTCAGGAGGCTCTTCTAATGCATAGGCACGGCGGGTGATGTTTGCGAGCACGGTCACAAAACCTCCAAGGTTGGTTGCTGTGGTCTCATTGTGAACAATGGTGCCAGGCATCGTGGCTTGGTTTGGGAAGGAGGCTGTGTTGTGCTGGGTTGAGGCTAGCGTGCCCTTTTTATAGGAAAAAGGGGATGGAGTCTTCCTTCGCACGCTTGCGAATGAGACGTGTTAGGTGTCGGTCACTGGCGCTTGATCGACGGGCTAGGCTGATAGGTTGGGCTCTGCCGAAAGGCGTCGGGTCACTGTGGGGCTATCTTACGCGAGAAGCTCGGCCGAGGTTAGGTTAAGGTCTGGTGGTTTGGTTAACCTAGGTTTATTGACCTGGCTAAGATAGGATTAGCCAATGGTCAGCCTGGCTCTGATACCAAGTCTGTTAGGACCGGGTTTTTCGGGATATTAATTTCCCAGAAAACGGCCTTTGTGCTCACCAGCCCCAGGGTTTCTGTTAGCTGATGAGGCACCAACTTGATACAAGAATTCCAAGCAAAGTACAAAATATGTAGTACAAGACCATTGTGGCCTAGGAGTACAACACTTGGTTTCTAGTGGATGATGGCAGAAGCGGTTTGTGGTACATCTGCGTCTATGGGACTCCATTTCCTCACAAGAACAGCTGACCAGGATAACTCCTATCTTCGCGAGGCTCCTATCACCTTAACATGGGTTCCGGGGCTGTCGTCGCAAAGCTCTCTCCGCGCAAGAAATCTGGCCAAGACAATAACCAGGGACAAGCCAGTGAGTACGTTTGAATGTACTCGCAAATATTAAGAACACGGGTATAATATAACAAGGGATAATCATGCTCTGAAATATTCATGATCATAACGTCTGTCACGAACTAGACGAAAATATGTGATGCACGCATGCAGGAAAAATATGAACATGCAATACGGGAGTAAAAATAGAATGCACTGACCGAGTGTCTGGAATGACTCCTCGATAGGTTGCAAATAAATTAACAATGCCTCAGTCGGGCATCTGAGCGACGCCACATAAAGGGCTCATGAAGAATAATTAAATAACCAGCATGCCGTCATCGGGCGTCTGAGCGACGCCACATAAAGGGCTTATAAATAGTAAAGAAATGACAAACATGCCGCAGTCGGGCGTCTGAGCGACGCCACATAAAGGGCTTATAAATAATAAATAAACAACAAGCATGCCGCAGTCGGGCGTCTGAGCGACACCACATAAAGGGCTTATAAAGGATAATTAAATAACAAGCCTGCCGCAGTCGGGCGTCTGAGCGACACCACCGAGAGGGCTTATATAAGAATAATCACAGTGAATATCCAGGAGGTAGAACCGTCCCAGGGATACTCAATAATTCAAATAAAGTACTGGTTAGTCCACAATAATAATAAACATAATCCTCATATGTCATAGGTCATAAACAAAGTTCTAGTCTAGCCGTTTCTCCATCTGAAGTCCGTCACTAGGTTCTAGTTTAGCCGTTTCTCCATCCGAAAACCGTCACTAGACTCTTCTCAGACCGAAGTCCTTACCCATGAACATGGCTATCCAAAAAGATATGACCTCTGCAGAGGGTGTACTCTTTACCCACGAGTAACGGATTTATTTAGTCCATCGGGACTAATTCCGCCTATGGCCTTTTTATTGAAAACACGCCTGACCTGCACACACCAGCTTAACTTACCGGTGTCTAGAATCACCCACGACACCTGTCAAGCAAAACTCTAAGTGAGGAGGCTACAACCTCGATGTAGCATGGGATCAAATTTATATCGCGTGCTCTAAGGGGTGCCCCCCTCTCGGTCCCAACCGGAAACACCCATGCCCCCGGACCAGGTGGCATGCCTACCGGATGCATCCGGTATCTTCCACCATGGCCTCTCTGTACGGTGTGTGCCTTGGTAAGGGGTTGACAACTTACTGAACCGTACCGTACCTGCGGCAGGGACAAGTGGTAGTACAAAACAAGTAGGGGAAGTTACTGAACAAGACTCGACCTACGGCCGTCTCAGGACGTCCAAGTATTCTCCGAATGATTAGCATAACCAAAATGTTTCCAATAAAAGACAGAATCACCGCTCACCAAGCCTCATCATACCATACCGGACACACTCGTCCCGACGAGGAACTAGGGACAAGCTCGTGTCTACCCAAGACCACGACTCTCCCGGCTTCCTGCCGGTATGCATGAAAAGCTTGCGAGAATGATCACTATCACCAGCATAACCATTTTAACAGTAAAGCATCTCCAATATGCACTCATGTGTGTGACTTTATCGTTACATAAAAAAATACGCATGCTCCAAGTCAAAGTGGTGTTGTAACCGTATCAAAACACCACACAAAAATATTATGCCAGAGTTCAGAATGCTTGCCTTCAAGAGTATGCAAGGGGGTGCACTTTTTGAAAGTTTACTTCTCTCTCCATTTCCTATTTTGAAAAATATTCAAATAAAAAATATTTCAAAAACAGTACAAAAAGTTGTTCCAAATATTTTTGAAATAAATCTTAAAATAAACTAGATGAAATTTGAGAGAGGTAGGAAAAGGAATCAACTCATTTGGAGTTTTATTTTAAAAGATATAGCCAGCCAAAGTGTGGTCAAAGTTCTGTTTTAAAATAAAACAGAAAAAGAAAACGTTTCGGAGGGGCTTACGCTTTCTGTTCAGCGAAGACGTATTTTGCGAAACACGTCTCCACTTAAAATACGCGTCGGCGGGGCTGGGTCGCTGACAGTGGGTCCAGGGGGCCCACTGGTCAGGTTTGACTATTCCCCCCTCTCCCTCCTCTTCCTCTGCCTGAACGGGGCGGGACTCCGGCGATCGCTGTCGACGAACGGCAGCTCTCCACGGATATCCGAGGGTGGGGATGGGCCTGCCAGACCGGGGCGGTCCTCTCGGTGGTCGTTGGGTCGACAGAGGTGGAGGGAGTCGCCGGCGGCGAGCTCCACGGCGGAGGGGGCTACGGGAGTGAAGGGGGTTTTGGGCTCTGGTGGTTTCCGATCGAGGCTGAGGCGCTGGGCAGCTCCGCAAGAACCAGGGGAAGCGAGTGGTGGCGCTGGATGGGTGGGGGAGTGTCTGGTTGCGACGAATGGCACCGGAAGGCAGCGGCGGCCGAACTGGCCGGAGGTGGGGGAGATGGCTTCTTCCGGTCAATCCACGGCTAGGGGGGCACTAGGTGGAAGGCCTGAGGTCGCCTGAGCGCTCGGAGGGGCTCGGGGTCTCCTTTTATAGGCGTTCGGGGCTGGTCCCGCAGTGGCCGTGGATAAGAACGCCGGCGACCACCGTGCTGTAGCTGCAGGGCGACGTGTCGGTGACGAGCGCGTGCCGACGGGTTCTGGATAAGCTCGAGCTGCTCCAGGGGGCAGCTGGCGCGCTGGTGTGGCTTGGGCGGCACCGTCCGTGGCAGGAGCTCACTGCCGACGCCGGTGTGTCGCCAAGGCTTCTGACGGCGGCGCTGTAGGGCGCCAGGGGCGGCTTGGAGGGTTCTGGCGAGTGGGCGAGTGTAGTGCGCGGCTCTGCAGGCGGGCAAGGGCTAGGGGCGGGACGTGGCGAGGGCGGCAGTGCGACGCGGCGGCTCGGTGCGCGCGCGTGCAAAACATGCGCTCTGGGCGCGCCCAGAGCACGCACGGGACATGTTCGACGAAATGCCAGGGCAGCCTAGAGTGCGCGAGGGAAGCTGGCAAATAACAGGACAGAGATAGGGATAGCTGGGAGCTTAGTAGACAAGGTTGCTGGGTCAGTGGAACAAGATCATAATGCAAACTAGAAACTCATGTCAAAACTGACTGTGCACACCAAGTGTTCGACAGAATGTTAAGTGCATTTAGGAAACTCTTGGAGTGGCCAAAACCTCCAGATCAGGGTCTCTCTAGATGTAGGTGATGATGGCAAGATCATTTGGGCAAAACCAGAAACTTGCTAGTGCAAGTTTTGCAAAACTACAGTTTTGGACAGAAAGAAAAAGGTCTCATTGCATGCACTTAAAATCCTCCAATGGGTCTACTCTCCTGGGCTTAAGGGTTTTGTAGGGAGGGCTACAAGCAGGAAAAAGCTCAGGGGCACTAGAGTAAAATAAACTAGGGTTGCAGTACAAATCATCAAACTGGACCAGAATGAACAAGAGGTTGGTGTAGAGCTCAAAATCTCCAATAACCAAAAGATATTTTTGCATAAAAGTGATGTGGAAACATCACATGACATCCCCAAATTTTGGTGGAAATTTTAAAGGCATTTGCCAAAAGGTTGCAGTGCAAAACAGGCTCCAAATTTATGAAAAAAACATTTTAAAAGAATAAAGCTCTGGGAAAAGCCAATCTTGCAATTTAAATCCACTGATAAAGAATTGTTTCATAGAGAGAGTATATAAGTCCAATAATACCTTTGGAAAGTTCCCACTTGAGGTAAAACCCACAATATCAAAAGGGTAAATCTAGACAAAAGGAAAAATTCAATTTCCTGGCAAATTTTAATTAATAAAACAAGGTCAAAAATTTTGGGGTGTCACAGCGTTATTCAATGACACGCAGGTCATACAAAAAATAAAGACAACTCCTATGGCTCCTGCCGGTTGTCATACTCATCGACATGCAAGTCGTGATTCCTATTACAAGAACATGATCAATCTCATACATCACATATATCATTCATCACATCCTTTTGGCCATATCACATCACACGCATATGCTGCAAAAACAAGTTAGACGTCCTCTAGTTGTTGTTGCAAGTTTTACGTGGCTGCTATAGGTTTCTTAGCAAGAACGTTTCTTACCTATGCCAAAACCACAACGTGATATGCCAATTTCTATTTACCCTTCATAAGGACCCTTTTCATCAAATCCGTTCCAACTAAAGTGGGAGAGACAGACACCCGCTAGCCACCTTATGCAACTAGTGCATGTCAGTCGGTGGAACCTATCTCACATAAGCGTACGTGTAAGGTCGGTCCAGGCCGCTTCATCCCACAATGCCGCCGAAACAAGATAAGACTAGTAGTGGCAAGAAAATTGACAACATCTACGCCCACAACAAGTTTGTGTTCTACTCGTGCATAGAAACTACGCATAGGCCTGGCTCTGATACACTGTTGGGGATCGTTGCAGAAATTTAAAATTTTCTACGCATCACCAAGATCCATCTATGGAGTTTACTAGCAACAAGAGGGAAGGAGTGCATCTACATACCCTTATAGATCGCAAGCGGAAGCGTTCAAGTGAACGGGGTTGATGGAGTCGTACTCGTCGTGATCCAAATCACCGATGACCGAGCGCCGAACGGACGGCACCTCCGCGTTCAACACACGTACGGAGCAGCGACGTCTCCTCCTTCTTGATCCAGCATGGGGGAAGGAGAGGTTGATGCAGATCCAGCAGCACGACGGCGTGGTGGTGGAAGTAGCGGGGATCTCGGCACGGCTTCGCCAAGCTCAGCGAGAGGGAGAGGTGTTACGGGAGGGAGAGGGAGGCGCCAGGGGCTGTGGTGCGGCTGCCCTCCCTCCCCTCCACTATATATAGGGGCCCTGGGGGGCGCCGGCCCCTGGGAGATCCAATCTCCAGGGGGGGCACCGGCCCCTGGGAGATCCAATCTCCAGGGGGGGCGGCGGCCAAGGGGTGGCTTCCCCCCCCCCCCAAGCCAAGTGGGGGGCGCCCCACCCCTAGGGTTTCCAACCCTAGGCGCAGGGGAGGCCCAAAGGGGGGGCGCACCAGCCCACCAGGGGCTGGTTCCCCTCCCACTTCAGCCCATGGGGCCCTCCGGGACAGGTGACCCCACCCGGTGGACCCCCGGGACCCTTCCGGTGGTCCCGGTACAATACCGGTGACCCCCGAAACTTTCCCGATGGCCGAAACTAGACTTCCTATATATAATTCTTCACCTCCGGACCATTCCGGAACTCCTCCTGATGTCCGAGATCTCATCCGGGACTCCGAACAACTTTCGGGTTACCGCATACTAATATCTCTACAACCCTAGCGTCACCGAACCTTAAGTGTGTAGACCCTACGGGTTCGGGAGACATGCAGACATGACCGAGACGACTCTCCGGTCAATAACCAACAGCGGGATCTGGATACCAATGTTGGCTCCCACATGTTCCATGA
Organism: Aegilops tauschii subsp. strangulata; assembly: GCF_002575655.3. NCBI lineage: Eukaryota > Viridiplantae > Streptophyta > Magnoliopsida > Poales > Poaceae > Aegilops > Aegilops tauschii. The sequence goes on along the minus strand of NC_053041.3, from coordinate 550,920,373 downwards.
TGATCTCATCGGATGAACCACGATGTCGCGGATTCAATCAATCCCGTATACAATTCCCTTTGTCAATCGGTACGTTACTTGCCCGAGATTCGATCATCGGTATCCCAATACCTCGTTCAATCTCGTTACCGGCAAGTCACTTTACTCGTACCGTAATGCATGATCCCGTGACCAAACACTTGGTCACATTGAGCTCATTATGATGATATATTACCGAGTGGGCCCAGAGATACCTCTCCGTCATACGGAGTGACAAATCCCAGTCTCGATCCGTGCCAACCCAACAGACACTTTCGGAGATACCCGTAGTGCACCTTTATAGTCACCCAGTTACGTTGTGACGTTTGGTACACCCAAAGCACTCCTACGGCATCCGGGAGTTACACGATCTCACGGTCTAAGGAAATGATACTTGACATTGGAAAAGCTCTAGCAAACGAACTACACGATCTTTGTGCTATGCTTAGGATTGGGTCTTGTCCATCACATCATTCTCCTAATGATGTGATCCCGTTATCAATGACATCCAATGTCCATAGTCAGGAAACCATGACTATCTGTTGATCAACGAGCTAGTCAACTAGAGGCTCACTAGGGACATGTTGTGGTCTATGTATTCACACATGTATTACAATTTCCGGATAACACAATTATAGCATGAACAATAGACAATTATCATGAACAAGGAAATATAATAATAACCATTTTATTATTGCCTCTAGGGCATATTTCCAACAACCACACCGTACGGCATGTATGAGGGCCCGGTGCGATGCTCCGGTGGCATTGCTACCCCCAGGGCCCACGTCCCGCCTAACCCTGTAGCGTTTGAGCACGGGATTTAGCCCTTTGACTTTGCACGGACGGGCTTTGACCAGTGGAACTCTCCACCCGGTTGTGTTAGGTCAGCCCAAAGGAACACTTTGGAGCAACATCCGGGCCAAAGCCACAGCAAGACCCCATCCGTGTAGACCCGACGCGTCCGTTTCTCCCCTCCAGGTGCCGGCGGCGGCGCCGTCCGTGAGGGGGGACACACCACGGAGACGCGGGCCGGGCGTTTCCAACCGACACAACACTTCCAGACTTGTGAGAGGCCGCCTACGCAAGATTTGGCGGCATGTGCTAGCCCCCGGAGGCCGCCGGCCACAGTCGTAGACACGCGAAGAGCAATCCGCGGAGAGGGAAGTGTTCAGATACTTCTCCATCACCAAAAATTATCGCACTCTGAGTATTTAATAATATTCACACCGCATCATTACGCAGAACGTCTACTACTATGTCATCGCCGTCCGTGAGGGGGGGCACACCCCGGAGACGTGTGCCGCCTCTTCGGACATGCCACCACACCGTACGGCATGTTTGAGGGCCCGGTGCGATGCTCCAGTGGCATTGCTACCCCCCCCCCCCCAGGGCCCGTGTCTCGCCTAACCCTGTAGCGTTTGACCACAGGATCTAGCCCTTTGACTTTGCACGGACAGGCTTTGACCAATGGAACTCTCCACCCGGTTGTGTTAGGTCAGCCCATAGGAACACTTTGGAGCAACATCCGGGCCAAATCCACAGCAAGACCCCATCCGTCTAGACCCGACGCGTCCGTTTCCCCCATCCATGTGCCGGCGGCGGCGCCGTCCGTGAGGGGGACACACCCCGGAGACGCGGGTCGGGCGTTTGCAACCGCCACAACACTTCTAGACTTGTGAGAGGCCGCCTTTGCAAGATTTGGCGGTATGTGCTAGCCCCCAGAGGCCGCCGGCCACAGTCGTAGACATGCGAAGAGCAATCCGCGGAGAGGGAAGTGTTCACATACTTCTCCATCACCAAAAATTATCGCACTCTGAGTATTTAATAATATTCACACCGCATCGTTACGCAGAACGTCTACTACCGTGTCATCGCCGTCCGTGAGGGGGGCACACCCCGGAGACGTGTGCCGCCTCTTCGGACATGCCACCACACCGTACGGCATGTTTGAGGGCCCGGTGCGATGCTCCAGTGGCATTGCTACCCACCCCCCCCCCCAGGGCCCGTGTCTCGCCTAACCCTGTAGCGTTTGACCACGGGATCTAGCCCTTTGACTTTGCACGGACAGGCTTTGACCAGTGGAACTCTCCACCCAGTTGTGTTAGGTCAGCCCATAGGAACACTTTGGAGAAACCTCCGGGCCAAAGCCACAGCAAGACCCCATCCGTGTAGACCCCACGCGAGCGTTTCCCCCATCCAGGTGCCGGCGGCGGCACCGTCCGTGAGGGGGGACACACCTCGGAGACGCGGGTCGGGCGTTTGCAACCGCCACAACACTTCTAGACTTGTGAGAGGCCGCCTATGCAAGATTTGGCGGTATGTGCTAGCCCCCGGAGGCCGCCGGCCACAGTCGTAGACACGCGAAGAGCAATCCGCGGAGAGGGAAGTGTTCAGATACTTCTCCATCACCAAAAATTATGAAAAATTACCATCAGTCCAATAGCACGTGTGCCCACGTCGTGTAAAAAACTCATGATTTTATTGCGCTCCGAGTATTTAATAATATTCACACCGCATCGTTACCGCAGAACGGCTACTACTGTGTCATCGCCGTCCGTGAGGGGGGCCACACCCCAGAGACGCGTGCCGCCTCTTCGGACATGCCACCACACCGTACGGCATGTATGAGGGCCCGGTGCGATGCTCCGGTGGCATTGCTACCCCCAGGGCCCCCGTCCCGCCTAACCCTGTAGCGTTTGACCACGGGATCTAGCCCTTTGACTTTGCACGGACGGGCTTTGACCAGTGGAACTCTCCACCCGGTTGTGTTAGGTCAGCCCAAAGGAACACTTTGGAGCAACATCCGGGCCAAAGCCACAGCAAGACCCCATCCGTGTAGACCCGACGCGTCCATTTCCCCCCTCCAGGTGCCGGCGGCGGCGCCGGCTATGTGGGGGCACACCCCGGAGACGCGTGCCGGGCGTTTGCAACCGCCACAACACTTCCAGACTTGTGAGAGGCCGCCTACGCAAGATTTGGCGGCATGTGCTAGCCCCCGGAGTCCGCCGGCCACAGTCGTAGACACGCGAAGAGCAATCCGCGGTGAGGAAGTGTTCAGATACTTCTCCATCACCAAAAATTATGAAAAATTACAATGAGTCCTATCGCACATGTGCCCACGTCGTGTAAAAAACTCATGATTTTATCGCGCTCCGAGTATTTAATAATATTCACGGCGCATCGTTACCACAAAACGTCTACTACTGTGTCATCGCCGTCCGTGAGGGGGCCCGGTGCGATGCTCCGGTGGCATTGCTACCCCCAGGGCCCCCGTCCCGCCTAACCCTATAGCGTTTGAGCACGGGATCTAGCCCTTTGACTTTGCACGGACGGGCTTTGACCAGTGGAACTCTCCACCCGGTTGTGTTAGGTCAGCCCAAAGGAACACTTTGGAGCAACATCCGGGCCAAAGCCACAGCAAGACCCCATCCGTGTAGACCCGACGCGTCCGTTTCCCCCCTCCAGGTGCCGGCGGCGGCGCCGTCCGTGAGGGGTGACACACCACGGAGACGCGGGCCGGGCGTTTCCAACCGACACAACACTTCCAGACTTGTGAGAGGCCGCCTACGCAAGATTTGGCGGCATGTGCTAGCCCCCGGAGGCCGCCGGCCACAGTCGTAGACACGCGAAGAGCAATCCGCGGAGTGGGAAGTGTTCAGATACTTCTCCATCACCAAAAATTATCGCACTCTGAGTATTTAATAATATTCACACCGCATCATTACGCAGAACGTCTACTACTGTGTCATCGCCGTCCGTGAGGGGGGGCACACCCCGGAGACGTGTGCCGCCTCTTCGGACATGCCACCACACCGTACGGCATGTTTGAGGGCCCGGTGCGATGCTCCAGTGGCATTGCTACCCCCCCCCCCAGGGGCCGTGTCTCGCCTAACCCTGTAGCGTTTGACCACAGGATCTAGCCCTTTGACTTTGCACGGACAGGCTTTGACCAATGGAACTCTCCACCCGGTTGTGTTAGGTCAGCCCATAGGAACACTTTGGAGCAACATCCGGGCCAAATCCACAGCAAGACCCCATCCGTCTAGACCCGACGCGTCCGTTTCCCCCATCCAGGTGCCGGCGGCGGCGCCGTCCGTGAGGGGGGACACACCCCGGAGACGCGGGTCGGGCGTTTGCAACCGCCACAACACTTCTAGACTTGTGAGAGGCCGCCTTTGCAAGATTTGGCGGTATGTGCTAGCCCCCAGAGGCCGCCGGCCACAGTCGTAGACATGCGAAGAGCAATCCGCGGAGAGGGAAGTGTTCACATACTTCTCCATCACCAAAAATTATCGCACTCTGAGTATTTAATAATATTCACACCGCATCGTTACGCAGAACGTCTACTACCGTGTCATCGCCGTCCGTGAGGGGGGCACACCCCGGAGACGTGTGCCGCCTCTTCGGACATGCCACCACACCGTACGGCATGTTTGAGGGCCCGGTGCGATGCTCCAGTGGCATTGCTACCCACCCCCCCCCCCCAGGGCCCGTGTCTCGCCTAACCCTGTAGCGTTTGACCACGGGATCTAGGCCTTTGACTTTGCACGGACAGGCTTTGACCAGTAGAACTCTCCACCCGGTTGTGTTAGGTCAGCCCATAGGAACACTTTGGAGAAACCTCCGGGCCAAAGCCACAGCAAGACCCCATCCGTGTAGACCCCACGCGAGCGTTTGCCCCATCCAGGTGCCGGCGGCAGCACCGTCCGTGAGGGGGGACACACCTCGGAGACGCGGGTCGGGCGTTTGCAACCGCCACAACACTTCTAGACTTGTGAGAGGCCGCCTATGCAAGATTTGGCGGTATGTGCTAGCCCCCGGAGGCCGCCGGCCACAGTCGTAGACACGCGAAGAGCAATCCGCGGAGAGGGAAGTGTTCAGATACTTCTCCATCACCAAAAATTATGAAAAATTACCATCAGTCCTATAGCACATGTGCCCACGTCGTGTAAAAAACTCATGATTTTATTGCGCTCCGAGTATTTAATAATATTCACACCGCATCGTTACCGCAGAACGGCTACTACTGTGTCATCGCCATCCGTGAGGGGGGCCACACCCCAGAGACGCGTGCCGCCTCTTCGGACATGCCACCACACCGTACGGCATGTATGAGGGCCCGGTGCGATGCTCCGGTGGCATTGCTACCCCCAGGGCCCCCGTCCCGCCTAACCCTGTAGCGTTTGACCACGGGATCTAGCCCTTTGACTTTGCACGGACGGGCTTTGACCAGTGGAACTCTCCACCCGGTTGTGTTAGGTCAGCCCATAGGAACACTTTGGAGCAACATCTGGGCCAAAGCCACAGCAAGAGCCGATCCACGTAGACCCGACGCGTCTGTTTCCCCCCTCCAGGTACCGGCGGCGGCGCCGTCCGTGAGGGGGGCACACCCCGGAGACGCGGGCCAGGTGTTTGCAACCGCCACAACACTTCCAGACTTGTGAGAGTTAGCCTGCGCAAGATTTGGCGGCATGTGCTAGCCCCAGAGGCCGCCGGCCACAGTCGTAGACACGCGAAGAGCAATCCGCGGAGAGAGAAATGTTCAGATACTTCTCCATCACCAAAAACAATGAAAAATTACCATCAGTCCTATAGCACATGTGCCCACGTCGTGTAAAAAACTCATGATTTTATCGCGCTCTGAGTATTTAATAATATTCACGCCGCATCGTTACCGCAGAATGTCTACTACTATGTCATCGCCGTCCGTGAGGGGGGCCACACCCCGGAGACGCGTGCCGCCTCTTCGGACATGCCACCACACCGTACGGCATGTATGAGGGCCCGGTGCGATGCTCCTGTGGCATTGCTACCCACCCAGGGCCCCCGTCCTGCCTAACCCTGTAGCGTTTGACCACGGGATCTAGCCCTTTGACTTTGCACGGACGGGCTTTGACCAGTGGAACTCTCCACCCGGTTGTGTTAGGTCAGCCCATAGGAACACTTTGGAGCAAGATCCGGGCCAAAGCCGCAGCAAGACCCGATCCACGTAGACCCGACGCATCCATTTCCCCCCTCCAGGTGTCGGCGGCGGCGCCGTCCGTGAGGGGGGCACACCCCGGAGACGCGGGCCGGGCATTTGCAACCGCCACAACACTTCCAGACTTGTGAGAGTTAGACTACGCAAGATTTGGCGGCATGTGCTAGCCCCGCGAGAGAGGATAGGTGAAGGAAATATGCCCTAGAGGCAATAATAAAGTTACTATTTATTTCCTTATATCATGATAAATGTTTATTATTCATGCTAGAATTGTATTAACCGGAAACATGATACATGTGTGAATACATAGACAAACAGAGTGTCACTAGTATGCCTCTATTTTACTAGCTCGTTAATCAAAGATGGTTATGTTTCCTAGCCATAGACATAAGTTGTCATTTGATTAACGGGATCATATCATTAGGAGAATGATGTGATTGACTTGACCCATTCCATTAGCTTAGCACTCGATCGTTTAGTATGTTGCTATTGCTTTCTTCATGACTTATACATGTTCCTATGACTATGAGATTATGCAACTCCCGTTTACCGGAGGAACACTTTGTGTGCTACCAAACGTCACAACGTAACTGGGTGATTATAAAGGTGCTCTATAGGTGTCTCCGAAGGTACTTGTTGGGTTGGCGTATTTCGAGATTAGGATTTGTCACTCCGATTGTCGGAGAGGTATCTCTGGGCCCACTCGGTAATGCACATCACTATAAGCCTTGCAAGCATTGCAACTAATGAGCTAGTTGCGGGATGATGTATTACGGAACGAGTAAAGAGACTTGCCGGTAACGAGATTGAACTAGGTATCGAGATACCGACGATCGAATCTCGGGCAAGTAACATACCGATGACAAAGGGAACAACGTATGTTGTTATGCGGTCTGACCGACAAAGATCTTCGTAGAATATGTGGGAGCCAATATGAGCATCCAGGTTCCGCTATTGGTTATTGACCGGAGAGGTGTCTCGGTCATGTCTACATAGTTCTCGAACCCGTAGGGTCCGCACGCTTAACGTTACGATGACGGTTATATTATGAGTTTATATGTTTTGATTTACCGAAGGAGTTCTGAGTCCCGGATGAGATCGGGGACATGACGAGGAGTCTCGAAATGGCCGAGACGTAAAGATCGATATATTGGACGACTATATCGGACTTCGGAAAGGTTCCGAGTGATTCGGGTATTTTTCGAAGTACCGGAGAGTTACGGGAATTCGTATTGGGCCTTAATGGGCCATACGGGAAAGGAGAGTAAGGCCCCAAAGGGAGGCCGCACCCCTCCCCATGGACTAGTCCGAATTGGACTAGGGAGGGGGGCGCCCCCTTCCTTCCTTCTCCTTCTCCCTTCCCTTCTCCTACTCCAACAAGGAAAGGAGGAGTCCTACTCCCCGTGGGAGTAGGACTCCCCCCTTGGCGCGCCTTCCTCCTAGGCCGGCCGCCTCCCCCCTTGCTCCTTTATATACGGGGGCAGAGGGCACCCCATAGACACAACAATTGATCCTTTGGATCTCTTAGCCGTGTGCGGTGCCCCCCTCCACCATATTACACCTCGATAATATCGTAGCGGTGCTTAGGCAAAGCCCTGCGTCGGTAGAACATCATCATCGTCACCACGCCGTCGTGCTGACGAAACTCTCCCTCAATACTCGGCTGGATCGGAGTTCGAGGGACGTCATCGGGCTGAACGTGTGCTGAACTCGGAGGTGCCGTGCGTTCGGTACTTGATCGGTCGGATCGTGAAGACGTACGACTACATCAACCGCGTTGTGCTAACGCTTCCGCTTTCGGTCTACGAGGGTACGTGGACACACTCTCCCCTCTCGTTGCTATGCATCACCATGATCTTGCGTGTGCGTAGGAAATTTTTGAAATTACTACGTTCCCCAACAGTAGGCCACGGTCAACAACTGCTTCTTCTCATGTTTTTTACTTTACACTCTTTAAAGTTGAGTTTTGAAAAAAAATCATCAAAAGTCATGGAATTTATAAACTTTGGTCGTAAAAGGATATGAAATATGAGATACAAAAAAGATAGTGCAAAACAAAGACAAAAAGAGAAGGGAAAAAATATTAGAGCAGTACTTACCGAGGGTCGACTACCGGCCCTCGGGAATGTCTACTTTTTCCGAGGGTGACTCTCGGTAAAGCATCTAACCTAGATCTAGGGGGACGTATTTTCCGAGAGCTGCTCTCGGTAAATCATCTAACCTAGATCTATAGTTGATTTCTTTTCTGAGGGCCGCACCGACAAGCACTCGGTAAATGTGACGTCGACTACTTAAGCATATTCCCCCCATGTTGTTTCTTCTCTCAGCTCCCCACCGACCGGCGCCCCTCCTCCTCTGCTCCCCACCGACCGGCGCCCCTCCACCGCCACCCCCCACACCACACCGAGCTCCTCCCTCCGGTGAGCCCCCCTCCTCCTCTCCATGTGTGTATAGATAGATGGATTGATAGATGGAGGCATAGATAGATGGATGGATTGATAGATGGATGCATAGATAGATGGATGGACTGATAGATGGATGCATAGATAGATGGATGGATTGATAGATGGGTGCATAGATAGATGGATGGATCGAGAGGGAATGTGTCCGGTTTGTGCAGGAAGTGCGGGTCCTGTTGCTCCGTTGGCCTCGAAACTTCTTGTGCTCTCAAAGGAGGCCATCGAATGTATATGCATGGGCTATCCGGTGTTCCCGGTGGTCTAGGAAGTTGGCCGGCACCGAGAGAGGGGGTAGGCCACGGTCAACAACTGCTTCTTCTCATGTTTATTACTTTACACTCTTTAAAGTTCTCTCTCGGTGCCGGCCTAGAAAGTTGACCGGCACCGAGAGAGGGGGTAGGCCACGGTCAACAACTGCTTCTTCTCATGTTTATTACTTTACACTCTTTAAAGTTGAGTTTTGAAATAATTCATCAAAAGTCATGGAATTTATAAACTTTGGTTGTAAAAGCATATGAAATATTAGATACAAAAAAGATAGTGCAAAACAAAGACAAAAAGAGAAGGGGAAAAAATTAGAGTGGTTACCGAGAGTCGATTCTCGGCCCTCGGTAATGGCCACCTTTTCCGAGAGTTGCTCTCGGTAAAGCATCTAACCTAGATCTCTTTCCTTCTTGTGCATTCTCGATAATATGTATTATACTTTTTTTTGTTGTTTTGTTTCATGCTTGGCAAACAACCTTAGCACATCATAATTACCGTCTTGTGTTTTCTTCTTCGGATGGGCCTCGTCCGGTTCTAGAGACCGGCACCCCTTCGGTGGCCCCGGCGGTCTAGGGCGTTGTTCGGCACCTAGAGGGGGTAGGCCACGGGGAATAACTGCTTCTTCGTGTTAGTGCATGTCATCGCGAGATGACAGACCAAGTCTAGCCCGTTCTGTCACGGGATCGCACACCGAAGACTCTGTCTCGGGGACGAACGCAGCCGGTCCTCGACGTTCCCGCCCGTGTGTGTGGTTTGTGAGGCACGTGCCACGTAAAGGATGTGCGCTGCTTATTCAAATAGCACTCCACCCCTGCATGCATATGCATGGGCCACGTTGCGTATAGGGGTGCCCTCCCCCCCTCGGGCGGTCTCCATATCGAGCACCCATCCGGTAGCCCCGGCGGTCTAGGGCGTTATTCGGCACCGAGAGGTTGTAGTCCACGGAGAATAACTGCTTCTCCGTGTTAGTGCATGTCATCGCGAGTTGACAGACCAAGTCTAGGCTCGTTCTGTCACGGGATCACCCACCGAAGATTCTGTCTCGGGGACGGATGCAGCCGGTCCTCGACGTTCCCGCCCGTGTGTGTGGTTTGTGAGGCACGTGTCACGTCAAGGACGTGTGTTGCTTATGCAAATAGCACACCACCCCTGCATGCATATGCATGGGCCACACGCATGTAGGGGTGCCCTCCCCCCCCTCGGGCGGTCTCCATATCGAGCACCCATCCGGTGGCCCCGGCGGTCTAGGGCATTATTCGGAACCGAGAGGGTGTAGTCCACGGTGAATAACTGCTTCTCCGTGTTAGTGCATGTCATCGCGAGATGACAGACCAAGTCTAGGCCCATTCTTCGAGATAGTCTATGGGTATCGAGAGGGAATGTGTCCAGTTTGTGCAGGAAGTGCGGGTCCTGTTGCTCCGTTGGCCTCAAAACTTCTTGTGCTCTCAAAGGAGGCCATCGCATGTATATGCATGGGCTATCCGGTGGCCCCGGCGGTCTAGGAAGTTGACCAGCACCGAGAGAGGGGGTAGGCCACGGTCAACAACTGCTTCTTCTCATGTTTATTACTTTACACTCTTTAAAGTTCTCTCTCGGTGCCGGTCTAGAAAGTTGACCGGCACCGAGATTGGGGGTAGGCCACGGTCAACAACTGCTTCTTCTCATGTTTATTACTTTACACTCTTTAAAGTTGAGTTTTGAAATAATTCATCAAAAGTCATGGAATTTATAAACTTTGGTCGTAAAAGCATATGAAATATGAGATACAAAAAAAGATAGTGCAAAACAAAGACAAAAAGGGAAGGGGAAAAATTAGAGCAGTGGTTACCGAGGGTCGATTCTCGGCTCTCGGTAATGGCCACCTTTTGCGAGAGTTGCTCTCGGTAAAGCATCTAACCTAGATCTCTTTCCTTCTTGTGCATTCTCGATAATATGTATTATACTTTTTGTTGTTGTTTTCTTTCATGCCTGGCAAACAACCTTAGCACATCATAATTACTCTCTTGTGTTTTCTTCTTCGGATGGGCCTCGCCCGGTTCTAGAGACCGGCACCCCTCCGGTGGCCCCGGCGGTCTAGGGCGGTGTTCGGCACCTAGAGGGGGTAGGCCACGGGGAATAACTGCTTCTTCGTGTTAGTGCATGTCATCGCGAGATGACAGACCAAGTCTAGGCCCGTTCTGTCACGGGATCGCACAACGAAGACTCTGTCTCGGGGACGAACGCAGCCGGTCCTCGACGTTCCCGCCCGTGTGTGTGGTTTGTGAGCCACGTGCCACGTAAAGGATGTGCGTTGCTTATTCAAATAGCACACCACCCCTGCATGCATATGCATGGGCCACGTTGCATGTAGGGGTGCCCTCCCCCCCTCGGGCGGTCTCCATATCGAGCACCCATCCGGTGGCCCCGGCGGTCTAGGGCGTTATTCGGCACCGAGAGGTTGTAGTCCACGGTGAATAACTGCTTCTCCGTGTTAGTGCATGTCATCGCGAGTTGACAGACCAAGTCTAGGCTCGTTCTGTCACGGGATCACCCACCGAAGATTCTGTCTCGGGGACGGATGCAGCCGGTCCTCGACGTTCCCGCCCGTGTGTGTGGTTTGTGAGGCACGTGTCACGTCAAGGACGTGTGTTGCTTATTCAAATAGCACACCACCCCTGCATGCATATGCATGGGCCACACGCATGTAGGGGTGCCCTCCCCCCCCTCGAGTGGTCTCCATATCGAGCACCCATCCGGTGGCCCCGGCGGTCTAGGGCATTATTCGGCACCGAGAGGGTGTAGTCCATGGTGAATAACTGCTTCTCCGTGTTAATGCATGTCATCGCGAGATGACAGACCAAGTCTAGGCCCGTTCTTTGAGATAGTCTATGGGTATCGGGAGGGAATGTGTCCAGTTTGTGCAGGAAGTGTGGGTCCTGTTGCTCCGTTGGCCTCGAAACTTTTGTGCTCTCAAAGGAGGCCATCGCATGTATATGCATGGGCTACCCGATGGCCCCGGCGGTCTAGGAAGTTGACCAGCACCGAGAGAGGGGGTAGGCCACGGTCAACAACTGCTTCTTCTCATGTTTATTACTTTACACTCTTTAAAGTTCTCTCTCGGTGCCGGTCTAGAAAGTTGACCGGCACCGAGATTGGGGGTAGGCCACGGTCAACAACTGCTTCTTCTCATGTTTATTACTTTACACTCTTTAAAGTTGAGTTTTGAAATAATTCATCAAAAGTCATGGAATTTATAAACTTTGGTCGTAAAAGCATATGAAATATGAGATACAAAAAAGATAGTGCGGAACAAAGACAAAAAGAGAAGGGGAAAAAATTAGAGCAGTGGTTACCGAGGGTCGATTCTCGGCTCTCGGTAATGGCCACCTTTTCCGAGAGTTGCTCTCGGTAAAGCATCTAACCTAGATCTCTTTCCTTCTTGTGCATTCTCGATAATATGTATTATACTTTTTTTGTTGTTTTCTTTCATGCTTGGCAAACAACCTTAGCACATCATAATTACCGTCTTGTGTTTTCTTCTTCGGATGGGCCTCGTCCGGTTCTAGAGACCGGCACGCCTCCGGTGGCCCCGGCGGTCTAGGGCGTTGTTCCGCACCTAGAGGGGGTAGGCCACGGGGAATAACTGCTTCTTCGTGTTAGTGCATGTCATCGCGAGATGACAGACCAAGTCTAGGCCCGTTCTGTCACGGGATCGCACACCGAAGACTCTGTCTCGGGGACTAACACAACCGGTCCTCGACGTTCCCGCCCGTGTGTGCGGTTTGTTAGGCACGTGCCACGTCAAGGACGTGTGTTGCTTATTCAAATAGCACACCACCCCTGCATGCATATGCATGGGCCACGCGCATGTAGGGGTGCCCTCCCCCTCCCCCCTCGGGAGGTCTCCATATCGAGCACCCATCCGGTGGCCCCGGCGGTCTAGGGCGTTATTCGGCACCGAGAGGTTGTAGTCCATGGTGAATAACTGCTTCTCCGTGTTAGTGCATGTCATCGCGAGTTGACAGACCAAGTCTAGGCTTGTTCTGTCACGGGATCACCCACCGAAGATTCTGTCTCGGGGACGGACGCAGCCGGTCCTCGACGTTCCCGCCCGTGTGTGTGGTTTGTGAGGCACGTGTCACGTCAAGGACGTGCGTTGCTTATTCAAATAGCACACCACCCCTGCATGCATATGCATGGGCCACACGCATGTAGGGGCGCCCTCCCCCCCCCCCTCGGGCGGTCTCCATATTGAGCACCCATCCGGTGGCCCCGACGGTCTAGGGCATTATTCGGCACCGAGTGGGTGTAGTCCACGGTGAATAACTGCTTCTCCGTGTTAGTGCATGTCATCGTGAGATGACAGACCAAGCCTAGGCCCATTCTTCGAGATAGTCTATGGGTATCGAGAGGGAATGTGTCTGGTTTGTGCAGGAAGTGCGGGTCCTGTTGCTCCGTTGGCCTCGAAACTTCTTGTGCTCTCAAAGGAGGCCATCGCATGTATATGCATGGGCTATCCGGTGGCCCCGTCGGTCTAGGAAGTTGACCGGCACCGAGAGAGGGGGTAGGCCATGGTCAACAACTGCTTCTTCTCATGTTTATTACTTTACACTCTTTAAAGTTCTCTCCCGGTGCCAGTCTAGAAAGTTGACCGGCACCGAGAGAGGGGGTAGGCCACGGTCAACAACTGGTTCTTCTTATGTTTAATACTTTACACTCTTTAAAGTTGAGTTTTGAAATAATTCATCAAAAGTCATGGAATTTATAAACTTTGGTCGTAAAAGCATATGAAATATGAGATACAAAAAAGATAGTGCAAAACAAAGACAAAAAGAGAAGGGAAAAAATTAGACCAGTGGTTACCGAGGGTCGATTCTCGGCTCTCGGTAATGGCCACCTTTTCTGAGAGTTGCTCTCGGTAAAGCATATAACCTAGATCTCTTTCCTTCTTATGCATCCTCGATAATATGTATTATATTTTTTTTGTTTTCTTTCATGCTTGGCAAACAACCTTAGCACATCATAATTACCGTCTTGTGTTTTCTTCTTCGGATGGGCCTCGTCCTGTTCTAGAGACCGGCACCCCTCCGGTGGCCCCGGCGGTCTAGGTCTTTGTTCGGCACCTAGAGGGGGTAGGCCATGGGGAATAACTGCTTCTTCGTGTTAGTGCATGTCATCGCGAGATGACAGACCAAGTCTAGACCCGTTCTGTCACGGGATCGCCCACCGAAGACTCTGTCTCGGGGACGAACGCAGCCGGTCCTCGACGTTCCCGCCCGTGTGTGTGGTTTGTGAGGCACGTGCCACGTCAAGGGCGTGCGTTGCTTATTCAAATAGCACACCACCCCTGCATGCATATGCATGGGCCACGCGCATGTAGGGGTGCCCTCCCCCCCCCCGGGCGGTCTCCATATCGAGCACCCATCCGATGGCCCCGGCGGTCTAGCGCGTTATTCGGCACCGAGAGGGTGTAGTCCACGGTGAATAACTGCTTCTCCGTGTTAGTGTATGTCATCGCGAGTTGACAGACCAAGTCTAGGCTTGTTCTGTCACGGGATCACCCACCGAAGATTCTGTCTCGGGGACGGACGGAGCCGGTCCTCGACGTTCCCGCCCGTGTGTGTGGTTTGTGAGGCACGTGTCACGTCAAGGACGTGCGTTGCTTATTCAAATAGCACACCACCCCTGCATGCATATGCATGGGCCACACACATGTAGGGGTGCCCTCCCCCCCTCGGGCGGTCTCTATATCGAGCACCCATCCGGTGGCCCCGGCGGTCTAGGGCATTATTCGGCACCGAGAGGGTGTAGTCCACGGTGAATAACTGCTTCTCCGTGTTAGTGCATGTCATCGCGAGATGGCAGACCAAGTCTAGGCCCATTCTTCGAGATAGTCTGTGGGTATCGAGAGGGAATGTGTCCGGTTTGTGCAGGAAGTGCGTGTCCTGTTGCTCCGTTGGCCTCAAAACTTCTTGTGCTCTCAAAGGAGGCCATCACATGTATATGCATGGGCTATCCAGTGGCCCCGGCGGTCTAGAGCAATTGCCAATTGATGTAGGAGATAAATATCCTTCGAAAGCAATCCAAGACTTGTCTATTGGCAAGATCCGTCCAACAGGGGTGAAGGAGAGTACCTCGTCCATCCAAGTGGAAGCTTGTACCTCACGACAAGGAGAACCAAGAGTTGATACGGAAGCATCCACGAGTGGGACATGTCAAGATGAAGAAAACGAGGAAGTACACCAAGATGAACCTCATCAACCTCCTTCTCCACCACGACAAGAGAACGACGACGTCAACAATGAAGAAGTCCACGGTCAACAACTGCTTCTTCTCATGTTTTTTTTACTTTACACTCTTTAAAGTTGAGTTTTGAACAAATCTAACCCAAAAAGCATATATATATCTATGAGTGCATCAAAAGTCTTTTATCGAAAAAATTCATCAAAAGTCATGGCATTTTCAAATTTTGGTCGTAAAAACATATGAAATATCAGATATAAAAAAGATACTGCCAAACAAAAACACAAAGAGAAGGAAAACAAAAAATTAGAGCAGTTGTTACCGAGGGTTGATTATCGGCTCTCGCTAATGGCCGCTTTTTCCGAGAGTCACTCTCGGTAAAGAATCTAACCTAGATCTTAACTGTTCCCCTTTCTTTCTATCTTCATTCTTCTCCTCTCTGTTCCCCGCGCCGCCGCCGCCGCCGCCGAAATCGCCACCGCCACCCTCAACCACCACCAACTGCCGCCGCCACCCCTCCTCCATCGCCCCCAACTGCAGCCACCGCCACCCCTCCTCCACCACCACCAACTGCGGCCACCGCCCCCAACTGTTGTCGCCACCAAGCTTCATGGCCGGCGGCCGGTGCGGTGGTTCTTCGATGCGGCCCAAGGACGGCCGCCACAACGGAGCTCCTCGGGTAGCGCGACAGCTGGAGATGCCCTCAGGTTAGTACAAAACCGGCCCCTCCTCCCTCTCTCGTCTCTTCCTCTTGTCCTCCTCCGCCGTTGAGAGTCGTGGTGGCAGGGGCATCCTCTTTCTCAGGCAATGCCTCTGGTGGAGCAGGCATAGGTGTCTGTATTGTCATGCCATGATCACTAGTTAGTGAATAAATATTCAATGCCATTAGTGAATGTTACTTGCAGGTATAGGGCGATTCCAGTAGTGAATGTACATGCAATCTGCAATGATGAAACAGATTTTCAATGCCATTTGCCACATTCATTTGTTTTACAAGTTTGTAGTTTTGGATGTGCGAAAATCTTGCCTCATGAGTTAAATTCGCCTCCTTTATATAAGTAGGATTGAATGCACCTGCAAGGAATCATACATTATTTGGTTTCAAAGTCGAACCATGGATAAATTGCTTGCTTGTGTAACGAAGTTTGGAATAGACCACAACAATTAAGCATTGTAGCTTTCAGCCATCTATCCAAATCTGGGGTCCTTCTAAGAGTACTTGAAAGTCCATGGTGCCATAATCCACATATGTTGAGTGAACTTTAATCTCCGCCTATCATCAAGAACAATGAAATACATGTTGTTATTGTGTCGGGATTTAGAGGAGCATGTTGCGAACTCTATATCCAAGTTAGATTTGATAAGATCTAAAGAGTGGGAATCATATATGAATTATGCTTGTTGGCATATATTACATCCAGTTAAAATGAAGCTTGAATAAACCATGGAGTATGCTTCAATACTTTTTATTGAACATTTTGGTTGTGCTTATACTCTTCTTTCATGTTGGCTTGGTTTGGTTTAATGAAAATCGGAAGGGGAAAACCCTTCTTTGATAAAAAAAAGTTTGATGCCTATTGAAGTAGTGTGGTTAATATTCACCATATTTATTTTGTTTTTCAGATTCTGATGGGGGCACTAGTAAGTACCGGAGAGTCCCGATTGGTAGGACCGAGTCGTCCGCCTCCCACCAGTCCACTCCCGACGACGAGTCATCATCGGATGGCGATGTCGGAGTGGACTTAGATGGACCAGATCCGCTCGCTACCGAGTCGGGCGACATGGAGACCTCGGACGGCTCGGGGTCTACCTCGAGCAACATTTCCAAGAGGAAGAAATCCGGGCGTGGTCTGGGGAAGGTCCCGGAACCCACTGCTGCCAGCAACCGTCCTGTCATTTGCCCAACAGGAGTGGGGTAAGCAAGCATTTCATTTCCATCATATTTTGGATGCCACAGCTTTGACACTCGCATATGCTTGTCTTTTATATCATGCAGTCAGTGGGAATTTATCCCGACACAACCTAAGGGGGCACGCCCGCCGAACCACGTCATTGGCTCCCTCTTGAGGAAGCACTTCCCTGGATTGTCCAAGCCGGGTGATGACGATCCGCCGTCACCAGGTTTGACCTGGGAGCATTACCTACACAACAAGGATGAGCACGATGTCACCATGGCCACTCGGGTCATCAATGCTTTTTTTGTAAGTATCTTCGCTCCGACCACTGCATTTTTCCATATCCAAATCCTTGCTTGCATGGATGGTGAGAAGATGTCATATGCTTTCTTGTAGCAAACATTTTCTTGCGTGGATGGTGAGAAGCAGAAGGCGGTCAAAGGCATCGTGAAATCTGCCCGAAAGATACTCTCTGACACCAAGCACACGCTGCGGTACAAAGCCGTGATGCAGTGTCGGCCGCTCGATGAGAAGGGGGAGAAGATGACAAGGAAGACTGCTTGCCAGACCAACTTGTCGCGAGAAGAATACCTGTCAGTGGTAAGTGACTACATCGGTTGCTAGTACTTTGATTCATCCCTCTTGTTCCTCAATTATTCGATTTTGTCTGACTAGGTGAAGGAACCCTGGATGAAGGAGGGTTGTTGGGAGGCCCTGGTTGACATGTGGTGTGACCCAGCATAGCAGGCGCAGCATGTGGAGAAAGGAAACGAACGAGCCAAAATGTCAGGCCCGGCTCATGTCCAGGGGAGCCGGAACCTAACCGCTCTCAAGCAACACATGGTATGTGGATTAAGAAGTTAACTTTTTCGCACGGTGCATCTTGGTTCATTCAACTTGATGGTTAATTTTGCAGGAGGCGAAGGTTGGTCGCGTGGTCCACATCCTGGAAGCCTGGAGAGAAGGCCACAAGGGGAAGGATGGCGCCGAGTTCTGCAGTGAGTCGGCGGAGGAGAAGTGGGGGACCTTCAAAGAGGTCTTCCAGGAGGTGCACGGGCAGGAAGCCGAACCTACGTCCAAGCCCCTTGATCCTGAGCTTCTCATCATTGCTAGCGAGGGGAAGGGCCATGGCAGCCACCTCCTTTGCAATGGGGCGATCGCCACCTCCTCGCATCGCAAGCTGCACGAGATACGCGCGTCGAGCACCAGCTCAACTCCGTCCATACGGAGTCGCCCAACCGCCGCATCACGTGAGATAGCGCGTCTCAAGGTTAGCATCCTAACCTTTCATTTATGTCCATGCCTCGAAATAGCACCGTTCCAGCCTATATGAGCCTAATGCCATGTTACAGGATTTAATGGCGCGGCGGGCTATTGAAGAGGAGCAAAGGCGGCAGGCTGAGCAGGAGTCCAGAGAAAAGAAACGGGAAGACACGAACAAGAGGTTGAAGCTGCTTGAGGATCAACTACAGGTAGAACATTATCTAAACTAGAGTAGAAGATTCATTACATAGGGACGAACCACCCTCACGTGACTCTCATCTTATAGGTTCTTATGCAATCTCGAAGCAGTGCAAGTGATGCCCCTCCTCCTCCTCCGGAATGTTAACCCGATGGCCTCTCCTCCTCAAGTTGATCTATATATGAACAAGTGTACTTCTATTGTGTCGTGCACGTGTTTTGCAAGTAGTGACAATATGTATGAATTTGCGACTTGTGTGTGACGTCTACTAGGATAATACATTCGACTTGTGTGTGACAATATGTGGACTATCCCTAATTATGCCTATATATGTGTGGACTAGATCAAATTATGCCTATGTATGATCAAATTGCACTGTAGTTGTTTTTATCTGCAGGGATCAGAAAAGAAATAGCTTGACAGCAGAATGGATGGGAAATATTTCCGAGAGCAACGCTCGGAAAACAATATACTACCGAGAGCTCCTCTCGGAAACATGGTCGTCTGGGACACTACTGTTGTGCCACAACTTTTCCGAGAGCAGCTCTCGGAAAAGAAGGCGAGCATTGCCGAGACTAGCTCTCGGCAAAGCTATGTAAAGTGTCAGCCCCCATGTGGGCCACGCTGTCGTACTGGTCAGAAGGATTGCCGAGAGCAGCTCTCGGCAAAGATACCGTCATTTTTTTTTAAATATTTAGCAAGTTATTTAAAACTTTTACTGATAAATGTGACCAGTGGGACCACATGTCAGTTAGAAAGAACACACACAAAAATACTCCCTCCGTCCCAAAATTCTTGTCTTAGATTTGTCTAAATACAGATATATCAAGTCACGTTTTAGTATTAGATACACCCGTATCTAGACAAATTTAAGACAAGAATTTTGGGACGGAGGGAGTAGGATGTTGCATATGCTTTGTCGAGAGTGACACTCGGCAAAGTACGCAGTAACTGACGGAGCCGTCAGTTGCGGACGGGCATGCCACGTGGCTCCTCTTTGCCGTGAGCGGCTCTCGGCGTGTGCAACTTTGCCGTGCGGTGCCTCTTTGCCGTGAGGCAGTGACGGCAAAGATGGCAGTTTGCCGTGACGATGGGTTTGCCGAGAGTGACAGTCGGCAAAGCTAGAGCATTTCACCCGGCGTACATCAAAATTCCAGCAGTGAGTGACTGAGTGTACGCTATGGTCAAATCCAGGTGGCCGGTAGAGCTATATATATACACCAGCCTCTCACAGCCCATCAGCACCGGCATACCCACCCATGCACCGCCGCGCTATATTTGCCAACTAGGCCGGCAATGGCCGCCGGCCTGGGCAGTCTTCCGCTCCCTGAAGCTAGCGACCAGCATGCATACTCCCCCAGCATATACACAGCCTCTACGGCTATATAATACCGCCATTGTTGCGCTCCTAAGATCCATCCAACCACAACAAGTCCCATCCACCACACCTGCTACTCACACACAAATCAATCAGTTTCCGGCTAGCTAGGTTGGAGTTCAATGGAGGGAGGTGGCCTCAGCAAGGCGGGCTCGCCGGAGGACAGCGCTGCGAGGCGGGCTCGGGAGTCTCACCTGTGCCGCATCTGCAAGAGGGGCTTCACCACCGCCCAGGCGCTCGGCGGGCACATGAACGTCCACCGCCGCCGCGAGGCCGAGGAACCGCCGGCTGCAGGCGCTCAAGTCGACAGTGGCCGCGCCGGTGGCGGTGGATCGCAGAAGGCAGGTACCGGGGTCAACGTCGACAAGGTGGACTTGGAGCTGAGGCTCTGGTTTTAGCCTCTGATCATCCGTTCGTCATTTCGGTTTACCAGCGACTCATATCTACAAGTTGATGCCTTAGTAATTCCTCGTGAATTCCCTAAACTCCTCCTTTATTTTCCGTGTAAATATGTGTGTGGACATACGTGGTCAACGTAGTGTACATAGTGTAGAAAGGTATACCAGCTCTGTACATATAGATGTGCTTCACCTCTGTAAATATGTGTGGAAATACGTGGTTGGAAAGGTATACCAGCTCTCTACATATATAGCTGAAGAATTTCTGGAGAGGAACGCTATTGATGCTTGTACAAATTAATATGTGAGATTTATTATATGATTCCTAAATGCAGCATTGTGATTCACCGCATCAGCTATATCCAGCTCTCTTGCTGGATCACCACCCCTAAGAGAGAAGAAAACCACCCTCAAAAAAAAGAGAGAGAGAGAAGAAAACCCATTCTGGTTGCGAAACAATAACAAATTACACGTCTCCACAACACGCAGATGCTCAAAAGATAGGGCTTAAAGAGGACGTTTGTTTTCTGCTTCTGTATGATAAGCAAACCAAACCTTCGTAGTACGTGCAAGGTATACTGCTCCTGGAGTTTTTCTTATGGAATATTTTGCAGGCCAGGTGCTAGCTATCTTGCTTCTTGCAAGAGGATTTTTTTTTTAGTTGTTATATGCTTCACTTAGGACTACTATAAGAATCCTACAGAGAACTACCGTTTTTTTTCTGATAAAAGCTTTTATAAATTCTTGCGCATGTGCAACTCTTTAGGATGATGTATATGTACAAGCACAAAAATATTCCACCTCGGGTCGGATATGCATATATAACCCACATGTACAAACACACAAAATGAGAAAAAATCTGATAAAAGTTTTAGTTACAAAAGGATCGAACAAGAAAAGACGCACTCCTAGTGCCACCAGAAGGATGTTGAGCAAATCAGCACAGAGGGTCTACCACAACAAGCGAGCGTTTCACTACAGAGGCGACTGTCAAAGCGATTGGCAAACAACCACAGGGTCTAAGGTTTCTTCGTTCGGGGGGCGTCTGATCTTTGGCTGCGGTGGCGGTTGTTGTAGCGTGGTCCTCCCTGAGGACTGGATTGGTGTTCTCTCCTCGGCCTGTGATTATGTGCTTGTAGGAGGTGTGGAGTATGGCAACCCCGACTAGGAGGCAGGAAAGAGAGATGGCAACAAGGGACCAATCTTGCGCCAGGTGAGATCATCTCTATCGATCCCCTATAATTCAAGAGTGGCCTTTTCTTAAAATTTGCTTCCCTATTTGGCCTAAAATAAAACTTTCTTCCCTATTTGACACCTAAAGTAATTTTCATTCCTTATATGACACTTCCGTCCATTTTAAGCACTAACGGGATTAAGTGTGACATGAAAGGACCATTTTGCCCCTAGTGCATTTTGTAACTATCTTGGATGTAGTTAAAAATCAATCAGTTCACCCATGTTTTAGGGATGTTGAACAGATGCTGTGCATGTATATGTATACTTCAATATTTTGTTTCTTTCTTTTTGCGATGAAATATTTTGTTTCTTAGATAAACTGGTACGTGCGCCTAAAAGCCATACAATACATCTATGATTACTTTTTTTGCGGATAAATACAGTGCCATATAAATACTTTCCGGCAAGATGCATGTGCTTTTGGACGAGACGTAGCTTGTAATACAGTCGAGTACTTTCCGGGGAGATGCAGTACGAGCTAGCCGTGGCTGATTACTTTCCGGCCGCCAATCGGGAGACTCGCGTACAAGTACATAAGCAGCTGGATCGATTTGCACTAGAATGCACTTGCACGTACTAAGTACAAGTCGCCGACTAGTAGATCGATGGCACAACTCGAGACACAGACACGCGAGAACAGGGGACGCCGCCAGATTGCCACGGGAGCGTGTCGCTCTCATTAATCTCTTCATTGCCTTTCTCTCACGGTATACAAGTTATCACATATATATACTAGCAGTATATAACTAGCTTATATATGATTTAGTTGTATGTGACTGTGTAATTCTATACTTTGCAACGTGTAATCAAATCCAGGACAAAGCGCTAATTGGAGGATTTAGTGGTATGTGACTATGTGTAATACTGTGCTTTAGAACATGTTGAACTAATCAAAATATGGTACTGTACTGATCATAGATGTGCTAGTACAAATTCTATGGATGTTTTGTACGGCTTTTACACACACAGACCAGATTACCTAAGACAAAATAGTGGAGCATACATATACATGTGCAGCATCCTTTAAACATCCCTAAAACATGGGTGAACTGATTGCTCTTTTACTTCACCTTGGACAGTTAGTGCACTAGGGGCAAAATAGTCCTTTCATCTCACAGTTAACGCCATTAGTGCCTAAAATGGACAAAAGTGTCATATAAGGAACAAAAATTACTTTACGTGTCAAATAAGGAAGAAATTTTATTTTGGGCCAAATAAGGAAGCAAATTTTAAGAAAGGGCCAAATAAGGAATTCTCTCATAATTCAAAGGAGCAAACGACAGTATATCTGCTCCTCTAAAACAATGTCGTTTCTAACCAAATTCCCAAACTTAACTCATCAAAAAAATGAACACAATTTCGGTGCAAATTTCATCCAAACAACTTCATCAACTTGATTCGAACACGATTCAACCAGTTGCATAAACTATTTTACATAAATTAAACAAAATTTAAATTAGATTGCATAAAAACTAAAAAATCTACTCGCTATCACTCTCATTCATCAACCTCTCCCGGTCCGATTCGGTCATGGCCTCCTCGCCCGCTCTACCGCCGCTACCACCCAGCCATCGGAGCAGGAGCCTGCGCTGGAGCAAAGGTCGATGGCCTTCGTCACCATGGACTTGTACATCTCGTACAACCGGCGCACCTCCTCGGCATGCTCCAGGTATGGACGGTGGAACTGCGCCATGTACGCCTCGCCGGCTTGTTATGCCTCGAGGCGTTTGCAGGCCTCCAAGTCTTCCCGCATCTCACGTGCAGTGGCCACCAAGGGGTTGACGGGCGCCAACTGCCGCAGACCATCGGGGAAGTTGCGTTGGGCATTGGCGCCTTGAAGGCGCACCAAATTATGTCGTATTCCTGTGCCTCCTGCACCGTCAAGTGGAAAGATCAAATGCAAATATTCTCATGTGTTTCACGGTTGGTGATCTCCGCGAACCACATCCCCCACCACGAATGTCGCATGTCAAGGTATTTCCCATGTAGCGGCGATGACGCTGGGAGGTTGGGAAAGCGGGAAGCACCACCGTGGGAGGAGGAAGTGTCATCACGACCATGGGCTCGGGACGGCTCGTGGCAGTATTGATCCGCGCTGCGGATCGGCAGTGGCTGGACCCGGCCATTTTGGCGGCGGCAGAGTGGATGGAGGCGTGTCGGCAGGGATTGTGCCGCGGCGGAATGGAAGAGGAGGGGAAGTGTGGTGTGGGGAATTTTTACTCCACGGGTGGGCGGTCTCCGCGGAGTAAATATCCTCCACTAACAGTTTTAAGGGTTCAACTAAGTGCAGTTTAGAGGTGAAAAAGTGAATTTACCCTCCTCTAACGAATTATAAGGGATCGATTAGAAATGCTCCCAGGCAAAATAACCAGACAAATCAATTAGTCTCTTGGCTCGACTTCTGGGTCCGGTTTTGATTGAAAATGAGACAACTGGGCTGATCTTCGAGGATCCAGAGAAGGGTCACCCTAGATCCTAGAAATGGGCAGCGGTGGGTTACATGTTCTCACCGCACCCTCATAACATTTGTGCCCTCGAAAGGGCTATGCAAGGGCTTGGGGCATGCACCGTGATGCGAAGTTCTAGGACATAGGCGACAATATCTTCGTGCTAAGGTTTGGCAGCAAAGGAGATTGGAACCATGCACTTCAGAACGGGCCATGTCAATCTTAGTGTTGAAGAACTATGATCGAAATACATGGTCCTCAGAGATGATCCTTGAAACTATTGAGGCATGGGTCCACTGGATAAGAGAACCGAGGCCATGACAATTTTATTTTCCTGTTTTGAAGTTGAATTTAATTTTTGAATCAGCCAATTCAATTTGGATAATTATAAAAATTCAGAGATATCAAATATATAATAGTTGGAGCCCGGGAAAAGTATTTCCAGCCCAAATATTAACTGAAATACATATAATAATTTTATGGACCCTACTTTGACCAATATAGATATTTTCGTAAATTTAAATTAGGTTTCTAAATTATTTGCAAAATGTTTTTGAACTCCAAATAAATAACTAAATAACAATCAAAGTATTTCCAACCTCTTAATTTAAATAAGCAAATAATAGTAAGTTTTTTATCCAATTTTTTGCTTTAAATGTTTTAATGATCCAAATTAAAATCCAAAACGAATAATTGGGAAGTGCTCTTATTCCTTGTCAATTTAAATATTCAATTAAAATCTTCAAATCCTACTCAAATTAGTTAAACTCAAGAAACACAAACATGTTTTAATTAAATCTATTTGGGATGTTACAACTAGTTATTCAACCACCCTACAAAATATTTACTCCACAATGGAGGCCCGGACGTGGGTAAATTCCCCGTGCGACCTCCAATCTGTTACTTGCAGCCACACTAGGTATCCTACTGATGATACTAATGGAAATCTGCACCGTCCGGCTCCGCCTCGGTTTTAGGTGTGCCGGAGATGTTGGCGTCCTACGTGGTGGCAGTGGCCCTGGCTCCCGCAAAGCCCCCTCTAGTTTGTATCTGGTTTGCGAGAAAACGGACACTCGGACGCGTCCGTAAACAAATATAGATCCGCGTTCGATGGCAAAGTGTGTCCGAACAGCCTGATACGGATGTTTGCGGGCTGTGTTGGAGAAAGCTCCTATACGCTGCTCATTGCAGCAAACAGTCGACCTTCCACACAGGGAATGAAACACAAACTGGCCCATGCAAAATTGCAAAAGGTGTGTTGTTGCAAGGAACTCGCGACGTGAAACACTTCTAAGCGTGCTGCTAGCCACTAAACATTATACCTGGTGGTGACAAATGAAAAAGGCGAACGTTTAAAATAACAATGAGTAGCGGAATATTTATTGTAGCACGCTATTTACTATACCATGTACTGTGGTGTATTGTGTATAGATTTTTGAATTATTTGAACACATTTCGGAAAACTAAAATCTTTTTTTAAAATATGAACAAAATTTGAAATTCCAAAATAGTTTTTGAAAAGCACGAACCTTAATAATTTCGAACAATTTTTTTATAAAATGTAAACATTTTTCTAAAGAAAAAAGAACAAAATTTCTAAACCTGAAGTTTTCTAAAATTCCGAACATTTCTGAATTTGTTTTTGAAAATTGGAACGTATTTTGAAAAGTGATTTTTTTAAATAATTAACATTTATTAAAAAAGTTAACAAAAACTTCTAACTCTGAACATTTTTGTCGTTTTTGAACAAATTTTGAAGATTTGAACATTTTTTGAAAACAAAGAACAATTTTAGTAATTCTGATCATTTTTATAAAATGCGAATAATTTTTCTGAAATTCCTAAACTGTTTTGTGAAGAAGGGAACACTTTTCAAATTCAGATCATTTTTTGAAATTTGGACCTTTTTGAAATTTTTGAATTTATAAAAAATAAAAAGGTAAATAGAAATAAAAAATGAGAGAAAGAAAGAAAGAAATGAGAAAATTTCTAAAAAGAAAAAAAATGAGTGGATCGATCAAACTGCACGAGGTTGTTGCATCCCGGGCAGTGGCGGAGCTATGTGCAAGCCTGGGGTGCTGTGGCCCCCCCAACTTTGGACCAAACTATGAAGATTTTTTTTTTTGAGGAAAGGACTTAGATGATTTTTTTTAGCAGTTTACACCCTCAAACAGCCATGATTTAGCCTCGGCCCCCCAGCAGTTCCTACCTAGCTCCGCCGGTGATCCCGGGTCGCCTGTCTCAAGCGAAACGAGAGGTGGTGGAGGTGCTGTTTGCGCCTTTAGGTTTCTCGAGTCGAGATTTGTGGCCTACTGGTATACATTAGGAGTTGTACTATTTTGAGTCAAGTATGTACTTTCATTTGAGCTGAAGTGCAATTTTGTACTCTCACGCTCAAAGTTTGGTCTAACCATTTTGCCATAATTATTGAAAACATCCTTCTATAACGAAAAGGAGGGTAAATTCGCCGTTTCCACATTGATCAATGCGCACAACCATTTTATGTGTGCACATTCATGTGTTCTCATTTCTTTCCCCTGCATCCGTCGAGCCAATTTCCTGTAAATTTGTTAGCCTGAAAAGACATGTCATTCACAATTGGAACGAGAGAGTTTATACTCCATTTTTACATACATGTGTACCGTGAGATTCTTAGGTCCATCTGAACCTATGTACAACAGAACATTATGCTAACAGCCAAATTTCGGTGTGATTTTTTTTCGCATGAGGAAACAGCCAACATCACAAGTTGGAGGATGACACACTTGCGAAGCCAGCGTTGCAGCGTTGGGTTCAGTCAACTCCAAGGATGAAAATCAGTCCAATTTTATAGAGTAAATTGCTGCTCATTACCAAATTTGCACTGGTAATGAAACCCACAGGCATCACCTCTGTTCCAAATGCTGCGAAGGCTTCTCCTCAGCCATCTCCAACAATTCTTAGAGTGCAGTATCGCACTCACACAGAATATTTTCTTACGGAGAATTGAATCCTAGCTAGAGCCCTAAATCTCCTGACCTTTTCGGGCTTGTATACCATGGTTTGCTGCACATATACTACGTGTTTATAAGTTTAATTAAATCGTTTGAAGTCCAAGCGTAGCGAAGTTCTGAATATTTTCTTGAGAATTGGAATTGCAATTAAGTTGGAAAGTTGGAATACAGCATACACAAGAACCCGATCAAATTGCTCTTCTCAAAGTTTGTATTCTGCAGATTTCAGCAGATTCTGTAAGACCATCACACGCTTACAGAGGAGCAACTGTTGTGATGGATCAACTGCCCATGGGAAACTGCCTCGTGACCGAAAACGTCTTCTTGACCATGGAGCTGGCGCACCTCGCCAGGCTCCTCTCCCTCAGGATGGGGTGCATCTTCCTCTGCCTCTGCTTGAGCATCTCCGGCGACTCCACGACCTGCACCCTGCGCTGCCGCTTCGCGTCCGATGCTTGCTGGTACCTCTCATGGAGTTTGCGCTTTGCGGCCTCCATTGCCTTCGCGTCTGGATCGGCCGAGACATTGACATGCTGACCGACGGTGACCTCCTTGGGCTTCGCCATGTTGATGCCGCCGACGAGATCGGACGCCTTGCTGCTGATCTCCACCGTCTTCTTCTTCTTCGCGTCAAGATCGGCCGAGGCATGCTGCTGATCGTGACCGGCGATCTCGATGGAGGAAGGCCGCTCCGTCGTCGTTGCGCAGACACGCTGCTGCTCGACGGTCTCCTTGGGCTGAGGCGCGTTGAAGTTGTCCGGCTCTCCGGCGAAGTCGTGCAGGGCGGACGCCCTCCACCCGCTCATGATGCCTCTGGCGAGGGCGCGGACCCGCTCGGACTCGTGCTTCCGCAGCGCACGGACGGCCTTGGCGAGGTCCGTGGTGGCGAGCACCTTCGGCGTCACGAGAGTCAACCGCAGCGTCTCGAGGGACTCTGCCATCAAGCCGTCGAGAACCCCGCAGAGCTTCTCCGCCTTGCCGTCGTCGGCGGTGTTGCAGAGCCCTTCAAAGATGTCGCCCCTGGCGCGCCGGAGCTCGTCGCGGCACATGTCAGGGTCGGCGGTCTCGATGGCCGCGTCGACGGAGTCGAAGGCGCCGAAGAAGCGCTTCCACCGGCGGAGCGGGCTCATCTGCGCGGCCATGGCAGCGGATCGGGGGAGGAAGAAAGCGATCGCGTACAACGAGGTCCTCGAAGATCAAGTTTATATAGATCTTCCGGTGAGGCGGTGAGCAAACCGAGTGCCATTCCAGATCAGTCGGAGGCGAGCCGAGCAGCAGTCGGAAGCGCGTTGAGCGTTGCGCGCGCGCCACGAAAACATCTTCGACCGGCAATCGGTTTGCATGTGCCGCACCTCGTGTACGTAACTGCAGTCTACATATTCCAACACGCACCAGCGGCAGCAAGCGTTACCCGCATCCATGGCCACCATGTCGCGAGCTGCCGCAGCTGAAGCCGCCATTGGCGCCATGATGGACGACCACGCCGCCGGCTCCCGCAAGAGACGGCGCATCGGGAGCACCGACGACTACGAGCTGACGCGCGTGCTCGGGGCGGGCGGCTTCGGCGTCGTCGTCAAGGCGCGTCACCGCGCCACCGGAGAGGACGTCGCCCTCAAGTTCCTGGTCCGCTCACCCGACGGCGGCGGCGGCAAGAGGAGGCGCCACCGTGCACACGCGGTCCACCGCGACCTGCTGCGCGAGGCGTGCTACCTCGCGGCGTGCCGCGGTCACCCCTCGGTCGTCGGCTTGCACGGCATCGCGCGGGACCCCCGCACCGGTCAGTGCAGCCTCGTCCTGGAGCACGTCGGCCCGAGCCTCGCCCACGTCCTGCGAGCTCGCCACCGGCCGTTCACCGAGGAGGAGACGCGCCGCGTCATGCGGCAGCTCCTGAGCGGCGCCGGGAGGATGCACGAGCGCGGCATCGTCCACCGGGACATCAAGCCCGGGAACGTCCTCGTCGGCGGCGAGGGCCTGGTGAAGATATGCGACCTCGGGCTGGCCGTGTCCATGGCGGGCGCGCCGCCGCCGCGCGGCCGGGCCGGCACCCGCTGGTACATGGCTCCGGAGATCCTCCTGGGGAGGCCGGACTACGACGAGCTCGTGGACACCTGGTCGCTCGGCTGCGTCATGGCGGAGCTGCTCGCCAGCGAACCACTGTTCCCGGGACAGAATGCGGTCGACCAACTCTTCCGAATCTTCCGCGTGCTCGGCGACGCGTGTGTAGGATTCACGCACACGCACACGCCGCTCGCCGCCGCGGGGCAGATGCCGCCGACACGCCGAGGCGACAGCCGGCTGCGAGAGCTGTTCCCGGAGGAGCGCCTGTCGCGCGATGGATTCGAGGTTTTAGACGGGCTCCTCAGGTGCGACCCCAGCGAGCGCCTGCCGGCGGCCGTGGCGCTCCAGTGCCCTTGGTTCACTGGCACCGCCGACTTCCCTGCTGCGTAGGATGCGTGCTCTACCGCCATTCTACATCATCACTTCGGAGTCCATTTCTAGTCCTCTGATGATATGTTTTGAATGTAATTTAGTCAGTAATGGAATTGTACCAAACTTGCTGTAATGGAATTGTAGATCTCCCTCTCTGTTACACAGAAGTAATGCAATCTTGGAAGTGTCAAAATGTTACAGAAATGGCGTTTAGAACATGACAGTTCAGCATTGTTACACACAAAACGAACTGTACATTATTTGTGTACAACAAGAGGAAAACAGACAAAGTTAACACACACACACAACTAAAAGCTTACCTGAGAGGAAAACTTGCTACAGCCTGTTACATGTCTAACAAAAAAAGAGGATTGATCCAAGACCATCCATACATATCATAACTATCACGGTTTCACAGAATACAAGAGAGGGTTCATCTGTACAGAGTAGTCCTTTTTTTAACCTAACAGAATGGATGTCAGAATAGTCTGAGAATACATAAAACTGATACTCATTCCATGAGAGTAGCTTATGAATTATACTTATCTGGTAAAAGACCAAACAAACAGCAACAAGAGAGAAAACATATCACTACGCATTAGCTAAATAAAGCGAGCAACCCCAGTTTAAGAGGTTTAATCTTTACTCGAGACCCAACCATATCTCACTTCCAAGCAAATACATCCATTCAGTGCTCTGGCCCGGTGGTGAAGACAATCAAGCTTAACGCCACTTGAAAGGTCTAATTTGTTTTCATGGAAGCTTTGGTTGAAAGACCTTTATATAGACTTCAAACAGAGTTACTACTAGCCAGAGAGAGCTCATGTACTTCGGTGAGCATCCACTCTTCTCCAGTTTGTCCTCCAAGCACTATCGCTTTTGTACCTCCAACGACACAGGTACTGTGGCCCCACGCAAACCGCGGAGGTCGCCCGGGAACATTAAGTATCCTCCACGTAGGTTTCTCTTCAGTCGGATCCAAGAGATACAGCTGTGACGCCGAGTGGAGGCCTGCCACTGATCCACCAAATATCAACACTCTTCCCCCTGGCAAACTCACAGCAACATGATCAAGACGAGGAGGTGGACCAGCTCCAGCCGGATTTCCCGCCCCAGGCATTCCACTCCCGGTTAGGCACCGCCAACAGGGCTCTTCTTCGCTTAGGTCCATTGTGAACACATCACTAGATCGTAGTCGGAGAGGACCACTCTTAGCAAGACCGCCGAACATCAGAATTTTCCTACCATCATACACAGACATTGAGTGGCCCAATCTAGAAGGTGGTGTCCAAGATGCAGGTACTTCCCTCCATACAGGTTTGTCCATGCTCACATCAAGAAGAAACGTATCACTGAGTAGTACACCCGAGTCTGCACAGCCACCAGAAACCACCAACTTATTCCCATCCAAAGTGCAGGAGCTGTGCCATGAACGCGGAACCGGCGGTGCAACACCAGGGATCTCCCGCCAAGTTGGGTGTTTCGCATCCAAATCCAACATGAATACATCATTAAGAAGGCCCTGCCTTCCACATCCCCCGAACACAACTAACCAAGATCCATTTAGGCACGATAGTGTATGGCCCCAGCGGCCCGGAGGAGCTGAGCTTACATTGACATGTCTCCACTCCGGATTGCTAGCATTCAAATCCAACACAAACGTGTCATTCATCGGTTGCATGTTAACACCTTCCCCGCCAAAGAGAACGACACGATTCCCTACAGCACAAGCACTGAAGTTGCATCGAGATGGCTCCACTGCACCTCCAACAGTCAATTTCCTCCAGGCAACAGCTTCCAGGGTGGTTAGTTCTCTGGCCAGCCGACCCCAGCCCAATCTTTTCGCAGCAGGCACTGTCTCAAGAGCTCGAGTAGTCTCACTACCCCATGCATTACGGCAAACCATTCTCCAAAGATCTTCATTTTTTGTTAAGTCATACAACCGTCGACATACAGAGCTCACAGATGCGACATCTCTTGGAGACAACCTTGACAAAATACTCTGGCAAAGTACTTCATCAGTTAGCTGGAAGAGACTGGAATACTCCCGGCAGAAGTTGTCCTGCTCCAGTCCGGTGGTTATGGGCCGGAAGAAGTTATCCGGAGCAAACCGTGTAGATCTCACAGGTTCCCTTGTAACTGAGCCAGGTACTGGTCCCAAATCAACATTAGCATTGGTGAAGAACTGAATGCCCATATAATGGGTGATGATATCATCATCTCCATATATAGGAGTCAGATGCAACCTATTCATCAATGGAAATCCGTCTTTTCTGAAATTCAACAAATCACCACGGAACTGAGTACCGTTGTCTACACATCTCTGAATCCCAGAAACTACTGCATCATCAACCAAGGGGTGCCTTCTCTGAGCAAACGGTCCTCTGCATTGCAGAAACCGGCTGAAAGAGGGACAAACAGCAGTGTATAAGAACATCAAGGATAGTAAGTTCAACAGTAAACTACTGCGCACAAAGCTACATCATGGACAGCTAAAAAAGGAGAAATAGTTCAAGAAAAGAGCAGCACTTGCATACAGGATATATTTTGTTGCCATTAATTACAAAATGCCATTTCCAAATTTAATTAGCATGCAAGAATCTATATATCCCAGGAATGCCATGTAGTATTATAAGGACCCCTTGGTGGTAGGGTCCTGTTTTCTCAGGAGTTTTCATCGGCATTCCCTTAATTATCATGTGTGTTTTGAGGTTCATAATGATGTAGAATGACAGCCAAAGGCAGCAAACGACTTTAACAAATTCAATGTTCATGGTCAAGATGCACAACAGTTGTACGGCAGAACATTGTAGACCATGTTTTCACAAATTCAATTTACTATTTATGTTGTAGCAAACATCCCTTGGGACCTTGGAATATGCTTCAGTAAATAATGACTAGTATTATTTATTTCCTAGGACAAAGGTCTACAGGCTGAGGTAATTGTGATATCAATAGTAGTAGGTATATAAGTGCTAGACTGCCAATATAGCACAAGATAATCAATGGAGTACAGTCTACTATAGGTCCACAAAGTTTGCATGAGTTATCACATAGACTATTGAACTTGGAAATTGCACATTTAGATCTCCAAATTCGTACATGCAAGGCAAGCAGGCTTTATGATTATGAGAGAACAGATATTGAGCACTGCTCTCTTCAGGTAGTGGGGTCAGTGTCTGTAAAGAGGAGGGGGGGATCTATACAGGCATGCTGTCGATATCGAATAAATAATTGTCATCTGCCCAGCAAGATTGGCACATATTTTGATACAAACAGAAAACTACTTAAGATTACATGTATGGCGAAGCATGATAACTGAGCAGGCGTACTCCACCCATTCGTTTTCTATCAGAAACTCAAAATATTAAGCCTTCCAAACTTTGGAAAACAGTTGTTCCATCACATAAATCAGTTGCACTAAATTTGTTGTCCAAGTTACTGTCACCATCATAGTAATATACTATTGGCCTTATTTTTTCTTATGATGTAGTATACAGATATCTATGGGTCCCTCCGTAACAAAATATTACAAGATAATCATATGTGAGGTCATTCTAAAGAGCAGATGGTACTTAAGAGAACTTCAGAATATTACTATTACTATTTCTGCAAGAGCAGAATTGGTCACAACTCACAATTTATCACTTATCCAAGTATACCTTAGATCCTTCAGCTACAGATATTACTATTTTTGTGTTCTTCCTTTAGTGTTATGCGCCTATGGCTCATTTTTTTTATTAAGGCTACATACCTTAAAAGTTCCATTCCACAACCTGCTCTAGCTCTACAGGTATCATTATTTTCCATGATACTATTGGAAAGTGCAAAATAACATTGTCAACTGTCAGATCATCAAACACCTGGGATTCTGGCATACTTAACATGACAGACAAAATTTGATTAGAATACTACTTTTAACTGAGCAGGTTCACTCCCATTCTGTCATAGAGATCATGATAAATATATGTTCATTTCCATGTGAAGTTGCTAAGTTCCAACAAAAGTATGTTTGCTCAAACCTCAAAGGATACTACATACAACCTTGTTGCCTTAAAAAATGATTAAAAGTACTTACAAACATGCTTCTGTTTTTCATTACTTATGTAGTATCATGCCAAAAGGAGTTATAACTGACACAAAAAATACCCATTTCGAGGCATCACTATTTTGAGTTATGCACTTATGGCTCATCTTTCATTAAGGCCAACTACCTTAAAGTCTCTTTTCACAAACTGCTCTAACTCTACAGGTATAATTTCCATGATTCATTGAAGAGTGCAAAATAGCATAGTATGATCATATCATCAAACACCTGGGGGATTCCGGCAGACTGGACATGACAAACAAATTTTGATTGAAAATACTTCTTTAACTGATCAGGTCCACCCCTTTCTGTTCTAGTCTTCTAGAGACTGTCATGACAAATATTTGTTCATTTTCATGTGAAGTTGCAAAGTTCCAACAACTATGTTTGCTCAAAGGATACTACATCAGACATGATTACCTTAAAACAAAAAAAAAGATTAAACTACATACAAACATGCTTTTGTTTGTCAAACGAGAGTTCAAACAACATGGTCCAAAAACTAGCATATCAGGCCAAGATGTTGTTCAGCAGCTCCAATATAGAGTAAATAAAGCCTCAAGATATGGTCCAAACTCAACAATTTAAGGTAGGAAAACTTCTCCTGGGACTGATGATGCAAGACATCATGGCAGTTTTTGGTGCTAAGTTACTAAGTTCAATCTATTTGGTGCACACAAATAATCGGAAGTCCTACGAGCATTTGTAGCGACTGTTAACAGAAAGCAAACAATGCTGCTGGAGAGTACTCACAGCCAAATAAGCACAAACAGGCACAGGGAATCCTACAAAACCCACGTCACAGCTTGATATTTGGTCCAAAGAAGATGCGTGTTAACAAGTAGAGTGTAAACCGAAGGATTCCCCAATCTAAGCCACATTTCTATTGCTACAAGTCACCACTATCAAAGCTCAGGACGTAACAAACCAAACAAACAAAAATTAAGTTCTGGTCGATCCTGAGTGGCATCGATTCCAACAATACATGCACGAATCGAACCGAAGGGAAGCAAAAGTAGGAGGACGGACGGGGGACGAACCAGTTCCTGCCGAGCACCTCCTCGGCGCGGTACCCGGTGGCCTCCTCGAAGCCGCGGTTGACGTAGATGATGGGGCAGTCGGGCTCGAGCGCGTCCGTGACGACCAGCCCGTACGGCCCCGCCCCACGGAGCATCCCCTCGATGGCGAACGTGAACATCCCGCCGACCCCGTCGCCGCCTCCTAATCCCCCGCCCTCGCTCCCGCTCCCGCTCCCTCCAGCTTCCCCAAGCACCATCTCCCCTCCCTCCTCCTCCATCTCGTCCCCGCTCCCCGCGCTGCCGCCGCCGTCGGACTCGCTGTCCCACTCCATGGCGCGTGGCAGCCGAAAACCCTAGGTCCGGATCCGGGCTCCCCCGCCGCCGCGGCTCATCCCATGGCCGCCCGCGCTCGTGGAGGGTGGGCGCGCGGATTGGGGATCGGTGGCTGGGGGGCTGGGTGAAGGTGGAAGAGGTTTTGGGCTGGAGGGAATGGTGGGCTGGGGCTGGGGCTCGGGTTGCTTCTGCCTCGCTGTCGGGGGCGTGGGGGAGGAGAAAGAGGGGAGACGAACGAGTGGACGGGGAAAGGGCGGCGTGCGCAGCACAGTGGCGTGAGCCCAGCCTCGTCGACGTCGTCGTCCACTGGCGCCCCGTCCCGCTCGGTGGACGGGCCTGTGCCGTCGGATGGGATCTGCGGGGCGCGTGGACGGACTGGATCGGCTGTTTCTCGAAATGTCGAGGCGTGCACGCGCGAAGCACACGGGACCAGGGCGACCAGCTGCGCGCCCCCGGAGTGGCGTGGTCGGTTTGGTTCCCCTCGGCCTCTCGGTAGCACGCCGCAAACACTACACCCGCTTTACAAATGAGTTGAATTTCAGCTCAATTCGTCATATTCCAGGATTTGTTTGAAACTTCTAGGGGTGGTTTTCGGGTTGGGGGTGTCAGGAGCCCCAAAGGCATGGGCCTAGGAGCACTCTCTCCTCCGCTCCGTCGCTACCCATGTACCGAATGTTGTGCACGGTGATGTACAAGGTCGAAACTCAGACCATGAAAACCCCCGCAACTGGTTCCTCTCCTAGTGCCGCCCCGTTACCCTCTTCTGCCGCCTCCTTTTCTTCCTTCCGCCGTACCAGGCCTTGATTTTCCATCGCCGCCATCGTAATCCGGGGAAGTCAAGGCGTCGCCATATCCCAATCATACAAGCGCGCTTGTAGGATCAGCAGGGGCTCATTAGCATTCTAGCAACAATGGCCTGCACCACTGGCCTCATCACCGACATCGTCACACTGAGGTCAACTAAGGCATCTTCTTCCTTTCCCGCCTTCCTCCTTCATCTCATTCTCCTACCATCTGGTGTCGGGTGGCCTCATCACTTTGCCTCACATCACCACCTTGGAGGCTAGGTTGGCCCTCCTCCTGCCTCCTCATCCTCTTCTTTCTCCTTCCTCCTCTTAGATCTCTCCTCCCTTGCGGTCTAATACGGCAACAAAGGAATTTCGTTCAGAGTATACCTACCGATAGTTTGGTAAGTAGATAGTTTGATTTAAATGTCATGCCAAAAAAATTTGCGAAAAGAATTCAAATCTATTATAAAATTTTATCAGAAGTACAAAAGCACTCCAAACATTATAAAAATTACATTAAGGTCCCTGGACCACCAAACGACTACTACTGCCGCCATAATGACGTGTCATTGTCGCCACTCCCATACCATAGCCGACCTAACTTTGTCGATAGCAACCAGAAAGTCTTTGTACATGTGCCCCTAAGGAACAGTGCCCCAAAGTCGCAATCATTGTCGTTGAACCCTTGAATCAATCTAAAGAATTTGACATCAAATCTCGTCGTCGCGTACACATGATGAGAAATCCTAACCTCGCCACCCCGAAGAGCTAGCAGGAATCTACACCGAAGCTTCGTCTAGTCCGTCCCACCGGACAAACTTGAGGAGGATCAATACCCGGAAGATTAACTCAAAGAAGAAGCATCGTCATCCATCCGAGTGCCGCCCTCCGAGGACTAAAACCCTAACCATCTACCGGCCAGAGTCGAGGCAACAGGGTTTTTCTCTCACCACCGGCCACCGGAGCGGTGGGAGAGCTGAATCCACGGGCTCGCTAGCTGAGATCGAGGGGAGGAAGGCTTTACCCTAGTCGCTTTGCGAGAGGGGATGGAAAGTCTCTTCATAATGTCGGCGTGCCAACTTAAATCATATGCAAAGATTGTTTGATTGCTAAAAGAGAAAATACATAAATCTTCCAAAAAAAAGTTACTAATAGTCAACTTAAATAAACATGAAATACTATGAATGAATCCTTACAAACAAAATTCCATGTAATGCAACCCTACAAACCAAAATCAAAGAGGTGACACAAAAGAAAGAAAAGAGTCCTAATAAAAATCCTTTGGAATTTGGAGACCCTAAGAAAGTGATAATAGATAGTACTCTACAAGATTGTTTGGTTTATGAGCACGTGATGGCCTGCTGTCCCCTCTTGCTTACAAAACAAAGTATCAAAAGAGGTTAGCACGTATAACCTGTTAGAGCAAAGTGTTACGCTGAGGGAAACCTAACACGTTTTTGTATCACCAAACGGCAGTTTTCTCATCTGAGTCCATCTCGCAGCAATAACACGTTGCCTTGCAAAAGAGAAAGTGGTGAGAAGCTGATGTGATGTGAGAAACTATACCAGCCAACTTGAAAACAAACAGCAACTTAATAGCAACAGTTGTGATGGCAAATAACTTTGACGTGAGCCGGTAACCAGATGCATAAAGCTCATGTCCACACCTTCTCGTTCACTCCTCTCCTCCACTGTCAAAAAGAAAGTAAGAAAAAAAACTCAACCCAGAACAAGGCAACATGTCCAACACCACCTTCAAGTGGATGGGTACGTGAGAAACCCTAACCTAGCTGCCTTGAGAAGCTTTTTTTTAAAGGAGGATAACCCTGGCCTCTGCATCAGGATGATGCCTGCAACCATATATTATTAAAAGAGCAAAATCCAGCGGCCGAACACCATCGACCCAGAAAAAAAGCGAAAAACAAACACTGAGGCCATATACCTCGCGACAGTAACTCCCCCAGATAACCACTAACCCTATGATACAAGACACATCATAAACGAAAAATACACAGCTCCTAAGCTACCCCTTCGAGAAGGAATCGTCGCACGTGCACGGATGATGGCGAGTCCACCACAATGGTTGAACTTCGGATTCTCATCCCCAAAGCAAAAGCTTCAATCCACCACCTTCAGCAAGGACACAAAGCAGGCACGCGACGACATAGCCCGATCAGAAATCTTGTGTTTCCACCGGAGTGCATAAGCTCGTCGTTGAAGCTATCTGTACCATCCGGCTTTATCCATCCACTGACGCTTCGATAGCTGGATACCTCTGGAGGAGACAACGGAAGACAAAGATGTCCCATACCGCCTGCCTCCCGCTATTGTCGCACCACCTTCGATCCAACAACAACACACTAAACTTGACACCTCCTCCAGAGCCGCCGTGCATCACCTGCCGGTAGGAGGCATGACTTGACGTCTCCGTATAAAACGTCGTGCATAGCTGTTGGGGAACGTAGTAATTTTAAAAAAATTCCTACGCACACGCAAGATCATGGTGATGCATAGCAACGAGAGGGGAGAGTATTGTCCACGTACCCTCGTAGACCGTAAGCGGAAGCGTTATGACAACACGATTGATGTAGTCGTACGTCTTCACGATCGACCAATCCTAGCACCAAAGGTATGGCACCTCCGCGATCTGCACACGTTCGGCTCGGTGACGTCCCATGAACTCACGATCCAGTAGAGTGTAGGGGAAGATCTTCGTCAGCACGGCGGCGTGATGACGGTAATGATGAAGCTACCGGCGCAGGGCTTCGCCTAAGCACTACGACGATATGACCGAGGTGGATTATGGTGGAGGGGGGCACCGCACACGGCTAAAAGATCAATGATCAACTTGTGTGTCTATGGGGTGCCCCCTCCCCCGTATATAAAGGAGTGGAGGAGGGGGAGGGGGCCGGCCTCCTAGGCGCCCCCCAAGGGGAGTCCTACTCCCACCGGGAGTAGGATTCTCCCCCCCCCCTTCCCTAGTTGGATTAGGAGAGAAGGAAGGGGAAGGAAGGAGGAAGGAAAGGGGGGCCGGCCCCCCTCCCAGTTCGGATTGGGCTTGGGGGGGCGCCCCCTCCTTTGCTCCCTTCTCCTCTGTGACGCCCCCGATTCAATCGTACACTAATCATACACGCAAACATGTACGATCAAGATTAGGGACTCACGGGAAGATATCACAACACAACTCTAAAAATAAAATAAGTCATACAAGCATCATAATACAAGCCAGGGGCCTCGAGGGCTCGAATACAAGTGCTCGATCATAGACGAGTCAGCGGAAGCAACAATATCTGAGTACAGACATAAGTTAAATAAGTTTGCCTTAAGAAGGCTAGCACAAACTGGGATACAGATCGAAAGAGGCGCAGGCCTCCTGCCTGGGATCCTCCTAATACTCCTGGTCGTCGTCAGCGGCCTGAACGTAGTAGTAGGCACCTCCGGTGTAGTAGGAGTCGTCATTGACGGTGGCGTCTAGCTCCTGGGCTCCACAATCTGGTTGCGACAACCAGGAAGAAAGGAAAGGGGGAAAAGGGGGGAGAAAAGCAACCGTGAGTACTCATCCAAAGTACTCGCAAGCAAGGATCT
Organism: Aegilops tauschii subsp. strangulata; assembly: GCF_002575655.3. Lineage (NCBI taxonomy): Eukaryota > Viridiplantae > Streptophyta > Magnoliopsida > Poales > Poaceae > Aegilops > Aegilops tauschii. The sequence goes on along the minus strand of NC_053041.3, from coordinate 550,881,376 downwards.
ACACTACATATGCATGGGTATCTGTGTAAAGGGGCAATATCGGTGGACTGAACTGCAGAAAGCCAAAATAAGAGGGGGATAGCTAATCCTATCGAAGACTATGCTTCTGGCAGCCTCCATCTTGCAGCATGTAGAAGAGAGTAGATGGTAAGTTCACCAAGTAGCATCGTATATCATACTCCTACCCGGCGATCCTCTCCTTGTTGCCCTGTTAGAGAGCGATCACCGGGTTGTATCTGGCACTTGGAAGGGTGTGTTTTATTAAGTATCCGGTTCTAGTTGTCATAAGGTCAAGGTACAACTCCAAGTCGTCCTGTTACCGAAGATCACGGCTACTCGAATAGATAAACTTTCCTGCAGGGGTGCACCACATAACCCAACACGCTCGATCCCATTTGGCCGGACACACTTTCCTGGGTCATGCCCGGCCTCGGAAGATCAACACGTCGCAGCCCCACCTAGGCACAACAGAGAGGCCAGCACGCCGGTCTAAATCCTATGGCACAGGGGTCTGGGCCCATCGCCCATTGCACACCTGCATGTTGCGTGGGTGGCCGGAAGCAGACCTAGCCTAGCAGGCGTTCCAGTCCAATCCGGCGCGTGCCGCTCGTCGCTGACGTCACGAAGGCTTCGACTGATACCACGACGCCGAGTGCCCATAACTGTTCCCGCGTAGTTGGTTAGTGCGTATAGGCCAGTGGCCAGACTCAGATCAAATACCAAGATCTCGTTAAGCGTGTTATTATGAAGTAACCGCGAATGCCGACCAGGGCCAGGCCCACCTCTCTCCTAGGCGGTCTCAACCTGCCCTGTCGCTCCGCCACAAAGATCCACCCAGAGGGCCGTCGGGACAAAGGTCCTTTCAGCCCCCAATCCGTGAATCACTCGCGGGTGCTCCACGAGCCGACCCGACTTTAATCACCACATGTATCATGTATAAAGTATATAGTATATATCCGTGATCACCTCCCGAGTGATCATGGCCCGATAGTATAGCATAGCAGACGGACAAGAATGTAGGGCCACAGGTGGAATACTAGCATCCTATACTAAGCATGTATGATTGCAGGTAAAGGTAACAACAGTAGTGGCAAAGACAGGCTATGCAGCAGAATAGGATTAACGAAAAGCAGTAACATGCTACACTACTCTAATGCAAGCAGTATAGAGAAGAATAGGCGATATCTGGTGATCAAGGGGGGGGGGGCTTGCCTGGAAGCTCAGCCGAGAAGGAGGGATCGTCAACACCGTAGTCGTACTGGGTAGCAGCGGCGTCGGTCTCGGTGTCTAGCGAGAGAAGAGGAGGAAGAAACAATAAATATAATGCAAACATATGCATGACGATGCATGACATGATAACGAGCGGTGCTAGATGTGCCCTAACGCGGTAGGAGGTGATACCGGCGAAGGGAGGAAACATCTGGGGAAGTATCCCCGGTGTTTCGCGTTTTCGGACAAATGAACCGGAGGGGGAAAGTTGCGTGTTCGCTATGCTAGGGATGTGTGGCGGACGAATGGGCTGCGTATCCAGATTCGCCTCGTCGTTCTGAGCAACTTTTATGTACAAAGTTTTTCCATCCGAGCTACGGTTTATTTTATATTAACTTTCAAAGTTTTTAAATCATTTTCTAATTATTAATTATTAATTAAATTCGAAAATAGTATTATTGCATCAGCATGACGTCAGCATGATGTCATCAGTCAACAGAGGTGTTGACTGGTCAAGCTGACGTGTGGGTCCTATATGTCATAGGCTTAGGTTAACTAAATTGGTTTAGTTAATTAAATAGGTGATTAGGTTAACAAATTATGCTTAAATTAAGTTAATTAATTAAGTAATTAATTATTAATTTTAATTATGTTTTTATCTTTTTTTTTAAACGTTTTGGAGGCAAGGCCCCATTTGTCATTGGGCCAGGGGGTTTAGCGGGCGCCGGGTGTAGCGGGCAAACGGGCGCGAGCGCCTGGAGCGGGCGCAGCCCGGCTGGGCAGACCCGGGGCTTCGCGGTGTGCCGATGGGTGGGCGAGGCCGCCAGGCGCGACCGGGGCGGCCGGTACGCGTGCGGGTGCCAGGAACTGGCGGGAGGGGCGGCGTGCAGGCGAAGGCCACGACGCAGAGGGGCGGAGGGCGGCGGTTAGCGGCGGGCGCGGCGGCAATAGGCAGCGGGCGGAGCGGGAGGCAACAGCGAGGTGGGCGCGCGCTGGGCGGCAGCGGGTCGCGGCCAAGGGGGTCAGCAGCGGGAGCAAGGGCGCGGTGGGGAAACGGTGGGCGCAGCCGGCGCGGCCGAAGGGGCACAAGCGCGCGCGGGAGCAATGCTCCGGGCGTGGCGATGGCAAGCGTGGTCGCGGGCGACGTCGAGCAGTGCGTGGGTGAGGAATAGAGGGGAGAGGAGGAGCGGGAGGTGCTCACGGCGGCCGTAGGGAATGGGCAGTGGGGCTCGGGGTGGTCGACGGGGACGACGACAATGCAGAGGAGGAGGTGACGAGGGCGTCTGGCGAGGAGGAGGGCGGCGACGCAGCTCCGAGCGGCGGGGATCGCCGGCGGCGTCGGCGCGGTCCAATGCGGTTCGTTCCCTTCTCCCGATCCAGATCTGGATCAGGGGGGAGAGAGCGACGTGGGGGGAGTGGGGGTGAGTGGTGCGTTGGGGGGGGGGTTAGGGTTACGGGGGTACATGGGGTTAAGGGAGTGAGGGGGGCCGACCTGGGCCGGTTGGTTCGACGGCCAGTTGGGTCGTTCGGCCCAGTTGGCCAGGGGGGTTTCCTCTTTCTTTTTTTGTTTTTTTATTTTCTTTTTGGTCCTTTTTCCTTTTATTTATTTTTCCTTTTCTGTTTTCTCTTATTTTCTAAATATTTTAGTTTTGGTAAAATACAAAAGTTGTACCTAATTTAGTATATTTAATTATGTCGAACATTTTAGTTATAGCGTTTGAAAACTTTTGATGTTTGTCTTTATTTTAAATTTGAATCGTTTTTGAAGCATCGCGAGATTAACAACAGTAACCGAGGTGACGTGGCATCATTAGCGTGATATTACTGTAGCCTAATTATCTGGGCGTCACAATTCTCCTCCACTACAAGAAATCTCGTCCCGAGATTTAAGAGGGGAGTAAGGGGGGAAAAGGTCTAGTTACGAAATTCTAACGGATCTCCTCGGCCTTGGTTGCTCTTCTCGAAGAGGTCGATCCATTACATTGATGTCTTCATTTCTCTGCTTCAGGTCACCATGGTGAAGTCGTCCTTTTCTTTGGAAACTCCAACGTACTTACGAATAGGTAAGGGGTAGCTCGGCTACGACAGAATGCTTAGGAGGGAATCAATCTGGGTTACCCCATGAATGGGCGTAATATTATCTCTCGAGTTGAACATATAGAATACATCAAGAGTAAGGTACGAAGATACACTAAGAGGTTCCAAGCGGATAGATAGTTGCTCGAAGTCTGAACCAGAGTGAGAAAAGGGTTCAGAGCAGCGAGAGGAAGTATTGCATCTGATACCAGAATAGAGCACTAGGATGGTGGCCCGTGAATTAAATATGAAGCCAAGCGTGAGGAATAACCATTAGAAACAGGGTTGCACAGGAGAGTCAGGTTTCGATCCTGTGGAACTATGGGTTATGGGCCCACAATGTGGGTTAAAAGCAGGAAGGGTGGCGACGTCTTGCACGATCATGTAAGCAAGGCATGTTAGAGGATAGTCTGTCGGTTATGTCGGCAACAACATCGGTACCAAGGGCGAGGGACGAAGAGAACCATCTTCCTGCTTGTTGAATGAGGCGGACCAATAGGCAAAGTTCTCGTCCATCGGTGGTTACCGGAATGTCATCAACAATAGTAACAGGGTCTTGCTGACAGAATTGTACACCAAGGTGTTTACATAAGCAGTGAATCTTTACTGCTTAGATTATATAGATCACAAGAAAGGTCAAACAAACCAATGAAAAGGAAAATGTGATCATCAGGTTAAACAGAACAATGGAAAGGGAAATGCGTTTAAACACATATTCCAGGGGTATATCTTTCCCAAGGACAAGCAGAGCATGATATCCATGACATGATAGAAAGCAGAAAACCATTTAGGTAAGGGGAGAGAAATTTCATGACATTACCCATACAGCGGTGTTTGGATAATTGAGCAGGAAACATTTAGCATTGGGCTTCAAATGTTCTTGTTGAAAATCGGAGTATCATAGACGTGCTTCAAGATAGCATTGATATGGTCATCAGGTGAGGATCAGACTTTGGAAACACAATGGATCCATCAGGAACAACTTATAGAATAAGTCTTACAATTTCCTCACTGAAGAATGACTAACCTTGCCAAAAAGGAAATTATAACAATAGGTCCTCCGGCCAGGTGTGCTAGGCATGACATCATCTTACCGGGTCATACAAAGACCAATGTTATAACTCTTGGAAATATGTTCCAACCATCATATCTGACCGAGATTCAGATCTGATTAGTGTCAGGATACCTCAGAGTCAGGATGCCTGAGAAGAGAAAGGTGCGACACAAATTGTCGAGATGACATTGTAAGATTCTCGGGGAAATGAACTATGGAAGCGAGTTCCAAAACAAGAGTTCACCAGTATCCAAGGAGAGGAAGAGGATGTGGCTGATGGACTCGACGACAATTTATCAAGATTAACAAAAGATGGATTTCCACAATTATGTGAACAAGGAGATAACAATTGTCAGATCAAATGATATAATGATGTATGTTCGAGGAAAACATCCACAATTAAACATTGGTTGACAGGTGCACCCGAAATATGGCTGGGTCGCACAAACAATGTCAGAATGGTGACTTAATGAACAAAAGAATTAGAATGAAACTATCGATCATTCACTTCAAAGCATTAGGGTTGCTAGAAGATTTGAATTCACACCTCAAAGTTCAATTGCCGGTATTCCGATTAAAATCAACACGGGGACCAAGAAATGAATGGAGATGGCGAGAAGTAATACTATAACAAGAATACTTAAGAGGTGGGGCATTCCCATGACATTCTCGACATAACAGATGGTAATACTCCAAGGTAGAACACAACATAAGCTGGATGGCAAGGAACCCAAGGTGTAATACAAAACACGAACAAGTTTGTGTTGGAGGGAAGGCAAGGATGTTGTCGATGGTAACTCAAATTACCAAGGAACAAGGGTGGTACTTATCATCATGAATTCGATTGGTATTCTGGAAGGATTCAAAATGTTGATGATGACCACGACAAATTTTGTCGAGAGATTTCATGAGGATGTAATCGATCAGCGATGACATCAAGTCAAAGGAATGATGAAGCAAGAGGTCAATGGAAGCACAGGTACGACACAAACTTGAAATCAAGCTTGCTGTTCAAGGTGAAATGATATGACAAGGAAAATCGACGTAAGCTTAGCTCATCGTCAAAAATTGTGCTCCGGGAAGGACCAGGTAGCACGGTTAAAATTTAGCATGATAATGATATAACAATCAGGCTAGGGATGACTTGAAGGATTATTAAACTCATAAGCAACGAAGATTACTTAGAGTTATCGAACCAAAGTGCTGAATCGGTTCACTTACCGATGTTCTTGAGCGACTAACAACTCAGAACCCATGAAAAATTGGAACAAGTGAGAAATAATAGCTGATGAAGGCTCATAAGATGCGACACAGTTCTTAGATATTCTCGAGATTCCAGAGTGTAATACTTGATGGTAGATCAAAGTAAAGGTTGGGCTGGGGTATTGATCCGCGGAAGACAAATGTTTAAACTCTGCCCGAGAAATGGGAACAAAGAAGAACAGCATGGTCGAAACCATAACTACAAGGGGTCCAATTTAATGACACCGAAAGAATTACTCAAATGAGTAAATATTTGGCAAGAAGCTTCCATGATAAGTTCCACATCGGGTCCATGGGCATGAACACAGAGTTCAAGGTCAACTCCCACTTCTCCAATGCATACCCTTTAATTCACTCCTCATTTTCGACGAAGTCGTAGTGTTGAGATTTTATCTGGCATAACACCAGTAGAGTATGACCCGTAGAAGTTTCCGGGTTCACACAGATTATGGAAGGCATAGATTCAACCCATCGGGGTACCTAAGGAACATATACCATAATCTTCTGGAGTAATTAACACAAGCTCGGAAGTAGAGCATGGTTGAGGAAGCAGAGGATACAGCTTACCAAAGGCATTATGTATCCGAGGAAAGGCTCACAAGGTTATTGAATATGAAGGACGATGTCGGATAAAACTCATAAAAGGATCCGGTGGTCCACGAGGGACCTGATGTGAGCAACGGTACTCAACCAGAAGAAGAAAGAATGCAAGGAGATCAGATTATAGCAACAACTAACTAATTCAAAGCTCAAATGTAATGGAACTACGATTCCTAAATAAGGGGATCAGAAGAAGAGGCTTTAACCAAAGACAAGTTGAATAGACATAGATCGACAATCAATCAAGGTTAGATTTGTCGAACACCAGCTCATGTCCAGGGTGACGTGTGAGCCGGAGGCAAGGATTCTAATTTGTAATTTATGATTGCGAGCATTCACAACATATCGAATCAAATCAAAATTACGATGTCAAAGGATGCTAATGAACATTGCTAAACATATGGTAGTAACCATAATGTAAGCAGGTAAGGAGGAACAAGAGTAATAGGCTACTGAAGATTTTTGGAAAATCGAATAGCATTCCAAAGAAATTTGTGAAACACATGAACTTTGGACGAACGGATACTCGGCAAGCGCGAGTAATTAACCGTAGGAGTATTCATGTGGCAAGGAACTGCAGGGCAGTAAGCATAAAGAATTCTCGGAATATCGGAGAGTAGACATCTTGTAATAACAAGAGCAACTAGGGATGACAATATGAATGACAGATGTAAGTAGTTATCTAGAGGGAATTATCGATGGAAGTGAATTGCAAAAGCGATGGCACATAGTCTCGAGAGCACATCGTAGAGTATCTTCGGAATCTTCTGGCGCAGCAGGCGGTCATCGGTAACACGGGGCTCTCCGGGTGGAAGTGATAATGAGATCCTAAAGTTAGAGTTAGAAAAACTCATTTAACCGAATAGAAGAGAGATCAGAGTCCCAGAGTATAGACGGGGAGTAAAAGATCCTAATACCACCCAATGGCGACGTGGGCTCGTAAGCCGCACAACCAAGTTAGTAAAAGTTTTTCAATGACTAGACTCGACTTCGGCCAAGGAGTGTGGAAGGGGGATTCCTACAGGTAGCCGGCTCTGATAACAACTTGTGACGCCCCCGATTCAATCGTACACTAATCATACACGCAAACGTGTACCATCAAGATCAGGGACTCACGGGAAGATATCACAACACAACTCTAAAAATAAAATAAGTCATACAAGCATCATAATACAAGCCAGGGGCCTCGAGGGCTCGAATACAAGTGCTCGATCATAGACGAGTCAGCGGAAGCAAAAATATTTGAGTACAGACATAAGTTAAACAAGTTTTCCTTAAGAAGGCTAGCACAAACTGGGATACAAATCGAAAGAGGCGCAGGCCTCCTGCCTGGGATCCTCCTAAACTGGGATACAAGTCAATCACATCATTCTCTAATGATGTGATCCCGTTAATCAAATGATAACTCATGTCTATGGCTAGGAAACTTAACCATCTTTGAATCAACGAGCTAGTCAAGTAGAGGCATACTAGTGACACTCTGTTTGTCTATGTATTCACACATGTACTAAGTTTCCGGTTAATACAATTCTAGCATTAATAATAAACATTTATCATGATATAAGGAAATATAAATAACAACTTTATTATTGCCTCTAGGGCATATTTCCTTCAGTCTCCCACTTGCACTAGAGTCAGTAATCCAGATTACACAGTAATGATTCTAACACCCATCGAGTCTTGGTGCTGATCATGTTTTGCTCGTGAGAGAGGCTTAGTCAACGGGTTTGCAACATTCAGATCCGTATGTATCTTGCAAATCTCTATGTCTCCCTCCTTGACTTGATCGCAGATGGAATTGAAGCGTCTCTTGATGTGCTTGGTTCCCTTGTGAAATCTGGATTCCTTTGCCAAGGCAATTGCACCAGTATTGTCACAAAATATTTTCATTGGACCCGATGCACTAGGTATGACACCTAGATCGGATATGAACTCCTTCATCCAGACTCCTTCATTTGCTGCTTCCGAAACAGTTATGTACTCCGCTTCACACGTAGATCTCGCCACGACGCTTTGCTTAGAACTGCACCAACTGACTGCTCCACCGTTCAATATAAATATGTATCCGGTTTGTGACTTAGAGTCATCCGGATCAGTGTAAAAGCTTGCATCAACGTAACCATTTACGACGAGCTCTTTGTCACCTCCATAAACGAGAAACATATCCTTAGTCCTTTTCAGGTATTTCAGGATGTTCTTGACGGCTGTCCAGTGATCCATTCCTGGATTACTTTGGTACCTCCATGCTAAACTAATAGCAAGGCACACATCAGGTCTGGTACACATCATTGCATACATGATAGAGCCTATGGCTGAAGCATAGGAAACACCTTTCATTTTCTCTCTATCTTCTGCAGTGGTCGGGCATTGAGTCTGACTCAACTTCACTCCTTGTAACACAGGCAAGAACCCTTTCTTTGCTTGATCCATTTTGAACTTCTTCAAAACTTTATCAAGGTATGTGCTTTATGAAAGTCCAATTAAGCGTCTTGATGTATCTCTATAAATCTTGATGCCCAATATATAAGCAGCTTCACCGAGGTCTTTCATTGAAAAACTCTTATTCAAGTATCCTTTTATGCTATCCAGAAATTCTATATCATTTCCAATCAACAATATGTCATCCACATATAATATTAGAAATGCTACAGAGCTCCCACTCACTTTCTTGTAAATACAGGCTTCTCCAAAAGTCTGTATAAAACTGTATGCTTTGATCACACTATCAAAATGTTTATTCCAACTCCGAGATGCTTGTACCAGTCCATAAATGGATCGCTGGAGCTGGCACACTTTGTTAGCATCCATTTGATCGATAAAACCTTCAGGTTGCATCATATATAACTCTTCTTCCAGAAATCCATTCAGGAATGCAGTCTTTACATCCATTTGCCAAATTTCATAATCATAAAAGTGGCAATCGCTAACATGATTCTGACGGACTTAAGCATCGCTACGGGTGAGAAGGTCTCATCGTAGTCAACTCCTTGAACTTGTCGAAAACCTTCCGCAACAAGTCGAGCTTTGTGGACAGTAACATTACCGTCAGCGTCAGTCTTCTTCTTGAAGATCCATTTATTCTCCATGGCTTGCCGATCAACGGGCAAGTCAACCAAAGTCCACACTTTGTTCTCATACATGGAGCCCATCTCAGATTTCATGGCCTCAAGTCATTTTGCGGAATCTGGGCTCATCATCGCTTCCTCATAGTTCGTAGGTTCGTCATGGTCAAGTAACATGACCTCCAGAACAGGATTACCATACCACTCTGGTGCGGATCTTACTCTGGTTGACCTACGAGGTTCGATAGTAACTTGATCTGAAGTTACATGATCATCATCATTAGCTTCCTCACTAGTTGGTGTAGGAGTCACAGGAACGGATTTCTGTGATGAACTACTTTCCATTAAGGGAGCAGGTACAGTTACCTCATCAAGTTCTACTTTCCTCCCACTCACTTCTTTTGAGAGAAACTCCTTCTCTAGAAAGGATCCATTCTTAGCAACGAATGTCTTGCCTTCGGCTCTGTGGTAGAAGGTGTACCCAACAGTCTCCTTTGGGTATCCTATGAAGAAACATTTCTCCGATTTGGGTTCGAGCTTATCAGGTTAAAGCTTTTTCACATAAGCGTCGCAGCCCCAAACTTTAAGAAACGACAACTTTGGTTTCTTGCCAAATCACAGTTCATAAGGTGTCGTCTCAGCGGATTTAGATGGTGCCCTATTTAACGTGAATGCAGCCGTCTCTAAAGCATAACCCCAAAACGATAGCGGTAAATCAGTAAGACACATCATAGATCGCACCATATCTAGTAAAGTACGATTACGATGTTCAGACACACCATTACGCTGTGGTGTTCCGGGTGGCGTGAGTTGCGAAACTATTCCGCATTGTTTCAAATGAAGACCAAACTCATAACTCAAATATTCTCCTTCACGATCAGATCGTAGAAACTTTATTTTCTTGTTACGATGTTTTTCCAGTTCACTCTGAAATTCTTTGAACTTTTCAAATGCTTCAGACTTATGTTTCATCAAGTAGATATACCCATATCTGCTCAAATCATCTGTGAAGGTGAGAAAATAACGATACGCGCCGCGAGCCTCAACATTCATCGGACCACATACATCAGTATGTATGATTTCCAACAAATCTGTTGCTTGCTCCATTGTTCCGGAGAACAGCGTTTTAGTCATCTTGCCCATGAGGCATGGTTCGCAAGTACCAAGTGATTCATAATCAAGTGATTCCAAAAGTCCATCAGAATGGAGTTTCTTCATGCGCTTTACACCAATATGACCTAAACGGCAGTGCCACAAATAAGTTGCACTATCATTATCAACTCTGCATTTTTTGGCTTCAATATTATGAATATGTGTATCACTACTATCGAGATTCAACATAAATAGACCACTCTTCAAGGGTGCATGACCAGAAAAGATATTACTCATATAAATAGAACAACCATTATTCTCTGATTTAAATGAATAACCGTCTCGCATCAAACAAGATCCAGATATAATGTTCATGCTCAACGCTGGCACCAAATAACAATTATTCAGGTCTAAAACCAATCCTGAAGGTAGATGTAGAGGTAGCGTGCCGACCGCGATCACATCGACTTTGGAACCATTTCCCACACGCATCGTCACCTCGTCCTTAGCCAATCTTCTCTTAATCTGTAGTCCCTATTTCGAGTTGCAAATATTAGCAACAGAACCAGTATCAAATTGTTGGGGAACGTAGTAATTTCAAAAAAATTCCTACACACACACAGGATCATTGTGATGCATAGCAACGAGAGGGGAGAGTGTGTCCACGTACCCTCGTAGACCGAAAGCGGAAGCGTTAGCACAACGCGGTTGATGTAGTCGTACATCTTCATGATCCGACCGATCCAAGTACCGAACGCACGGCACCTCCGAGTTCAGCACAAGTTCAGCTCGATGATGTCCCGCGAGCTCCGATCCAGCAAAGCTTCGCCGAAGAGTTTCGTCAGCATGACGGCGTGATGACAGTGATGATGATGCTACCGACGCAGGGCTTCGCCTAAGCACCGCTACGATACGATCGAGGTGGATTATGGTGGAGGGGGCACCGCACACGGCTGGGAGAGATCAACAGATCAACTTGTGTGTCTAGAGGTGCCCCCCGCCCCCGTATATAAAGGAGCAAGGGGGAGGCCGGCCGGCCCCTGTAGGGCGCGCCAGGAGGAGGAGTCCTCCTCCTAGTAGGAGTAGGACTCCCCTCTTTCCTACTCCTACTAGGAGGGGGAAAGGAAGGGGGAGAGGGAGAAGGAAAGGGGGGCGCCGCCCCCCCTCTCCTAGTCCAATTCGGACCAAAGGGGGAGGGGCGCGCGGCCTGCCCTAGGCCAGCCATCTCTCTCCACTAAGGCCCATAAGGCCCACTATTTCTCCCGGGGGGGGGGGTTCCGGTAACCCTCCGGCACTCCGGTTTTCTCCGAAACTACCCGGAACACTTCCGGTGTCCGAATATAGTTGTCCAATATATCGATCTTTACGTCTCGACCATTTCGAGACTCCTCGTCATGTCCGTGATCATATTAGGGACTCCGAACTACCTTCGGTACATCAAAACACAAAAACTCATAATATCGATTGTCACCGACTTTAATCGTGCGGACCCTACGGGTTCGAGAACTATGTAGACATGACCGAGACACGTCTCCGGCCAATAACCAATAGCAAAACCTGGATGCTCATATTGGCTCCCACATATTCTATGAAGATCTTTATCGGTCAAACCGCATAACAACATCCGTTGTTCCCTTTGTCATCGGTATGTTACTTGCCCGAGATTCGATCGTCGGTATCTCAATACCTAGCTCAATCTCATTACCGGCAAGTCTCTTTACTCATTACGTAATGTATCATCCTGCAACTAACTCATTAGTTACAATGCTTGCAAGGCTTATAGTGACGTGCATTACCGAGAGGGCCTAGAGATACCTCTCCGACAATCGGAGTGACAAATCCTAATCTTGATCTATGCCAACTCAACAAGTACCATCGGAGACACCTATAGCGCACCTTTATAATCACCCAGTTACGTTGTGACATTTGGTAGCAGACAAAGTGTTCCTCCGGTAATCGGGAGTTGCATAATCTCATAGTCATAGGAACATGTATAAGTCATGAAGAAAGCAATAGCAGTAAACTAAATGATCATGTGCTAAGCTAACAGAATGGGTCAAGTCAATCACATCATTCTCCTAATGATGTGATCCCGTTAATCAAATGACAACTCATGTCTATGGTTTAGGAAACTCAACCATCTTTGATTATCGAGCTAGTCAAGTAGAGGCATACTAGTGACACTATGTTTGTCTATGTATTCACACATGTATTATGTTTCCTGATTAATACAATTCTAGCATGAATAATAAACATTTATCAGGATATGAGGAAATAAATAATAACTTAATTATTGCCTCTAGGGCATATTTCCTTTAGCCTCCCACTTGCACTAGAGTCAATAATCTAGATTACACAGTAATGATTCTAACACCCATGGAGTTTTGGTGCTGATCATGTTTTGGTCGTGGTAGAGGCTTAGTCAACGGGTCTGCAACATTCAGATCCGTATGTATCTTGCAAATCTCTATGTCTCCCACCTGGACTTGATCCCGGATGGAATTGAAGCGTCTCTTGATGTGCTTGGTTCTCTTGTGAAATCTGGATTCCTTTGCCAAGGCAATTGCACCAGTATTGTCACAAAAGATTTTCATCGGTCCCGATGCACTAGGTATGATACCTAGATCAGATATGAACTCCTTCATCCAGAGTCCTTCATTTGCTGCTTCCGAAGCAGCTATGTACTCCGGTTCACACGTAGATCCCGCCACAATGCTTTGTTTAGAACTGTACCAACTGACATCTCCACCGTTCAATGTAAACACGTATCCGGTTTGTGATTTAGAATCGTCCGGATCAGTGTCAAAGCTTGCATCGACGTAACCATTTACGACTAGCTCTTTGTCACCTCCATAAATGAGAAACATATCCTTAGTCCTTTTCAGGTATTTCAGGATGTTCTTTACGGCTGTCCAGTGATCCACTCCTGGATTACTTTGGTACCTCCCTGCTAAGCTAATAGCAAGGCACACATCAGGTCTGGTACACAACATTGCATACATGATAGAGCCTATGGCTGAACCATAGGGAACATCTTTCATTTTCTCTCTATCTTCTGCAGTGGTCGGGCATTGAGTCTGACTCAATTTCACACCTTGTAACACAGGCAAGAACCCTTTCTTTGCTTGATCCATTTTGAACTTTTTCAAAACTTTGTCAAGGTATGTGCTTTGTGAAAGTCCTATCAAGCGTCTTGATCTATCTCTATAGATCTTAATGCCCAATATGTAGGTAGCTTCACCGAGGTCTTTCATTGAAAAACTCTTATTCAAGTATCCCTTTATGCTATCCAGAAATTCTATATCATTTCCAATCAGCAATATGTCATCCACATATAATATCAGAAATTCTACAGAGCTCCCACTCACTTTCTTGTAAATACAGGCTTCTCCAAAAGTCTGTATAAATCCATATGCTTTGATCACACTATCAAAACGTTTATTCCAACTCCGAGAGACTTGCACCAGTCCATAAATGGATCGCTGGAGCTTGCACACTTTGTTAGCTCCCTTTGGATCTACAAAACCTTCTGGTTGCATCATATACAACTCTTCTTCTAGAAATCCATTCAGGAATGCAGTTTTGACATCCATTTGCCAAATTTCATAATCATAAAATGCGGCGATTGCTAACATGATTCGTATAGACTTAAGCATCGCTACGGGTGAGAAAGTCTCATCGTAGTCAACCCCTTGAACTTGTCGAAAACCTTTCGCAACAAGTCAAGCTTTGTAGACAGTAACATTACCGTCAGCGTCAGTCTTCTTCTTGAAGATTCAATTATTCTCTATGGCTTGCCGATCATCGGGCAAGTCAACCAAAGTCCACACTTTGTTCTCATACATGGATCCCATCTTAGATTTCATGGCCTCAAGCCATTTTGTGGAATCTGGGCTCACCATCGCTGCTTCATAGTTCGTTGGTTCGCCTTGGTCAAGCAACATGACCTCCAGAATAGGATTACCGTACCACTCTGGTGCGGATCTTACTCTGGTTAACCTACGAGGTTCGGTAGTAACTTGATCTGAAGTTACATGATCATCATCATTAGCTTCCTCACTAATTGGTGTAGGAGTCATAGGAACAGATTTCTGTGATGAACTACTTTCCAATAAGGGAGCAGGTACAGTTACCTCATCAAGTTCTACTTTCCTCCCACTCACTTCTTTCGAGAGAAACTCCTTCTCTAGAAAGGATCCATTCTTAGCAATGAATGTCTTGCCTTCGGATCTGTGATAGAAGGTGTACCCAACAGTATCCTTTGGGTATCCTATGAAGACACATTTCTCCGATTTGGGTTCGAGCTTATCAGGTTGAAGCTTTTTCACATAAGCATCACAACCCCAAACTTTAAGAAATGACAACTTTGGTTTCTTGCAAAACCACATTTCATAAGGTGTCGGAGTAATTGGACACGGGTATCCCGAAGACGGCAAGACAATATTTCAAGACATCGGGGCTAGCAAAGCCCCTCAGTCCGACTGCTCGGCTGCTCCTGCCGGCTCCCCATCCGATTGCTCTGCCCGGCCGGCTGCCGACTGCAGCCCGACCCGACATCGACAAGACACCGACGAGACGGCCGTACCCGAGCACTATTCACGTGTCACCCCCGCCATCATGTATAGTGTCACTTGTCCCCTGGCACTATTTATGAAGTGACCCAGGGGACAAGCATGACATGCACCATGCCTTACCCATGCCCACTAGCTAGCTTACATACTAAGCTACCCTCTCCTATAAAAGGAGACACACATCCATCCATCCATGGATAGACTCACACACACACAAGCAAGCTAGCTAGCAAGAGAGCTAGCTAGCCATCCATCCATCCATCCCCACGGGCAAGCATGCCCAAGCACACACATGCGGCCATGCTCACGGCCGGCCACCAAAGCATGCTTTGTGCATGCATATATGGAGCCAGATGCCCATGGCACTGCCCCCAGATACAGCTCTAGGAGCACTTTGTATTGCCCGATGTACACCCCAGATATATATACTCAGACATGCAGGAGTAGGGGTATTATCTCTCCGGAGAGCCCCGAACCTGGGTAAACTAGCGCGTGCAACTCGCATACCCGCTCCCGGTCCTATCAGCAGCAGTCTTACCCTCACACAAAGCCCTTGTGGCATCTGTCGCCTCACAGTCCCCCCATGAGAATACCACGACAGTTGGCGCCCACCGTGGTGTGGTTCTACTACTATGCTACCACGCTGCTGCTGGTTTCGCAGTCCGGGCGGGACCATCTTCGCCGTCACCACCGCGGCGTCGCGCCGTCCCTCCGATAGCGGTCGAGGGCTCGATATCGACACACCCTCGGAATGGCCGCGAGGGGCGGCACGTCCTCGCCGTAGGCCTCGCCTTCGTCATCATCACCGCGGCGTCGCGCCGTCCCTCCGATAGCGGTCGAGGGCTCGATATCGACACGCCCTCGGAATGGCCGCGAGGGGCGGCGCGTCCTCGCCGTCGGGACCATCTTCGCCATCACCGCCGCGGCGTCGCGCCGTCTCTCCGGTAGCGCTCGGGGGCTCGACTTCGACCCGTCCCCGTAGCGGCCGCGCGGGACGGCGCGTCCTCGTCGTCGGCCTCGCCGCCTTCGTCATCATCACCATTGCAACGCCGATCGTCCGTCCGCACACGCGCCGCGCGTGCGGTGCCTCGCTTCGGTCGGCCGTATCGGTGCGCGCGCCGTGCCACGTCGCTCGCGTCTGCTCCCCTCCGCATTATGCCTTGCTCTGGCCGAAAAACGCAGCCACACTACCCGTATATTGGCCGGATGCAAGTCAAACCATAGTCATATACCACTCATACACTATCCACGCATTAGTCAAGGCGAGTCAAACACTTCCAAAACCATGGCAATGCTGCCTCGCTGTAGCTATTCCTGCCGCGTCCTCGAACGGCTTCGCTCGTCTCCATCCCAAGCGCCAGTAGCGGCTGAACGCCTGCTCCTCCACCAGCGCGGCTGCCCGTCCGCCCGCACCGCCGCGGGCTGCCCCGCTGCTGCCCTGCAGCTCCCGACGCCCACGAGCTCCACCTCGCTGCTCCAACCCCGCACAGGCTCCCTGCAGCTCCGCGGCTACCCCCGCGTCCGGCCTCTCGTCGCCACCTGGGGCCCTCCCGCGCCAGGCGTCCGCACCCGGACGTGGCGACCACCACGCCCTGCCGCCTCCTTGCACGCGTGCCGGCTTGGCCCCCCGCGGCCGCGCGCCAGTTCGGCCGGCTGATGTCCTGCCCGCCACCGGTCCCGCGCTTGCGGTCCGCCTGGCCGCCCTCGAGCCACTCCGGCCGTCTCCCGCGGCTGTCCCGCGCCGGCTCCGCGAGCTCGGGCCGCCTGCTCCGCCTGCCGGGTCCGCGTCCCGCCTGGCCGGCTCCAACATATGACTCCGACCCCGCGTGCGCCGACTTCGTGTCGCCATCCAGCACCCGGCCTCCCGCGGCCGTGCGCGCGCCGACTCCCCCACCCGTCCAGCTTCGCGCGTGCCAGCCTCCCGCCCTCCGCGCAACCCGGCCCGGCCGGCTCCGCGCCTCCCGGGTTCGGCTCCCCCCGCGCCGACTCACCGCCTTGCCCGCCCGCCGGCTCCCGCGGGCCGGCTTCGCCTTGCCTCGGCCGCCTTGCCCCGCTAGCCGGCGTCCGCCTCGTCGCTCCTCCACGCGGCCGAGTGCCCCATGCCCGCGCCGGCTCCCCTCGCTCATCGCCTGCCGGCTCCCGCCACTCAGACGGCCCGCTCTGTCACCCGGCCGCCCTCCCCCAGCCGGCTCCAGTTCCCGCCGACTCGCCGCCCCACGGGCCGGCCTCCGCGCGGTCGCGCCGCTTCGCCCGCATCGCCTCGCCGCGCCGACTCTGGCCGCGCGCCGGCTCCTTCAGCCCTCGCCGCGCCGGCTTCACCGGTGACCCGGCCTGCCGGCTCCCCCCCAACTCGGACGACCGGCTCCGCCGCCTGCCGTCTCCGTCGCCACCCGGCCGGCTCCGCTGCTTGCCGGCCCCGCCCGCATCCCGGCTAGCCGGCTCGCCGCCCCCCGCGCCGGCTCCGCCCGCATCCCGGCCTCCCGCAGGTCGGCTGGCCACGCCCGTGCGGACTGCGCCGTACAAGCTCCTCTGCCGGCTGGAGCAAAAGAGAAAGAAGAAAAGTCAAGCCGGCTGAAAAAAAGAGAGAGAGAGAAAGAAGTCGGCTGGGACAAAGAGAAGAAAAGAAACACCGGTCCGGATGATTCGTCCGCCTACTTTGCCACTCGGATGGTCAGTCGTGACCCACGCTGTCGGTAGTGCCAAGCCGGCTGGTCTGCCTCCTGCTCCGACGGCACACCCAGCGGGTGCGCTGACGCGCGCCCGCGAAGAAAGAGAAGACAAAGTAGTCGCCGGGAGATCCGGCCCGACTGCTTAGCAGTCGGCCCGAATCTCGGGGGCTACACCCAGCGGGTGCGCTGACGCGCCCCCGCGAGGAGAGAAGACAAAGTAGTCGCCGGGAGATCCGGCCCGACTGCTCAGCAGTCGGCCCGAATCTCGGGGGCTACACCCAGCGGGTGCGCTGACGCGCCCCCGCGAGGAGAGAAGACAAAGTAGTCGCCGGGAGATCCGGCCCGACTGCTCAGCAGTCGGCCCGAATCTCGGGGGCTACACCCAGCGGGTGCGTTGACGCGCCCCCGCGAGGAGAGAAGGCAAAGTAGTCGTCGGGAGATCCGGCCCGACTGCTCAGCAGTCGGCCCGAATCTCGGGGGCTACACCCAGCGGGTGCGCTGACGCGCCCTCGCGAGGAAAGAAGACAAAGTCGTTGCCGGAAGATCCGGCCCGACTGCTCAGCGGTCGGCCCGAATCTCGGGGGCTACACCCAGTGGGTGCGCTGGCGCGCCCCCACAGAGACAAGAGAAGAGTTTCGTCCGGCTGCCAGCAGCCGGCAGAAGAGGAATAAGGGCGCTGCAAGACGCCTCGCCGCCTGGCCGGTCGAGCCTGACCGGCCGGGACCCTCCTTCGAGCGACCGGGGGCTCGAAGGCTACACCCAGCGGGTGCGCCGACTCTCTTCGGCAAACTCCGCCTCGGCTACGCGAAAATTAATGTGAGCTCCTCACCCGCATATTTTTTCACCGCGAGAGCACGGATAACCCCGAGCGATGCTCGGGGGCTATCTCCGCATTTCATTACAGTTGCATCACTGTTCGCCCCGGCGCCAGCCAGAGTTGGCCCGGGGGCTGGCCGCTTGGCCTGAGACGTTAGTTCCCGCAGACGGCTTAGTAGCGTGCACGGTATGAAAAGCCCACTCTTAGTCACAGACCGCAGAGCGGCTGTCCGACTGGCAAGAGTGAACGCTGGAGGCCACCCACGCGAAAAACGTCCGGGAAGAAAAACGCTTCGGGCGACCCGACCGTTTTCTTTATGAGTATCTACTCGGTTAAATTCGCTCCCAGAGTCTGAGTATTGTACACTCCACTCCGCGGCCCACTCTCAGCCACAGACCGCGGAGCGGCTGTCCGGCAAGCGAGAGCACAAGCCAAAGAGCGGAGGGAGGGAACATGAAAAAGATTGATGGGGGCTCGGACGAAACCGAGTCGGCACCCTCCGCATAAAACTTGCAACGCTAAAAGCAAACATTTGATATATCTGCGTGGACTAACTTCGTCCTTTTTATGATCATTTCCATGAACACTCGCGAAAAAACCTCCGCCCAACTTTGCCAAGTTGCCCGGAGGCTTGGGGGCTACTGTCGGAGTAATTGGACACGGGTATCCCGAAGACGGCAAGACAATATTTCAAGACATCGGGGCTAGCAAAGCCCCTCAGTCCGACTGCCCGGCTGCTCCTGCCGGCTCCCCATCCGACTGCTCTGCCCGGCCGGCTGCCGACTGCCGACTGCGCCAACCAGCCGGCTGTCGACTGCAGCCCGACCCGACATCGACAAGACACCGACGAGACGGCCGTACCCGAGCACTATTCACGTGTCACCCCCGCCATCATGTATAGTGTCACTTGTCCCCTGGCACTATTTATGAAGTGACCCAGGGGACAAGCATGACATGCACCATGCCTTACCCATGCCCACTAGCTAGCTTACATACTAAGCTACCCTCTCCTATAAAAGGAGACACACATCCAACCATCCATGGATAGACTCACACACACACACAAGCAAGCTAGCTAGCAAGAGAGCTAGCTAGCCATCCATCCATCCATCCCCACGGGCAAGCATGCCCAAGCACACACATGCGGCCATGCTCACGGCCGGCCACCAAAGCATGCTTTGTGCATGCATATATGGAGCCAGATGCCCATGGCACTGCCCCCAGATACAGCTCTAGGAGCACTTTGTATTGCCCGATGTACACCCCAGATATATATACTCAGACATGCAGGAGTAGGGGTATTATCTCTCCGGAGAGCCCCGAACCTGGGTAAACTAGCGCGTGCAACTCGCATACCCGCTCCCGGTCCTATCAGCAGCAGTCTTACCCTCACACAAAGCCCTTGTGGCATCTGTCGCCTCACACCCCCCCCGTGAGAATACCACGACTTAAGGCGTCGTCTCAACAGATTTCAATGGTGCCCTATTTAACGTGAATGCAGCCGTCTCTAAAGCATAACCCGAAAACGATAGCGGTAAATCAGTAAGAGACATCATAGATCGCACCACACACCGTAACGTTGTGGTGTTCCAGGTGGCGTGAGTAGCGAAACTATTCCACATTGTTTCAAATGTAGACCAAACTCGTAATTCAAATATTCTCCTCCACGATCAGATCGTAGAAATTTTATTTTCTTGTTACGATGATTTTCCACATCACTCTGAAATTCTTTGAACTTTTCAAATGTTTCAGACTTATGTTTCATTAAGTAGATATACCCATATCTGCTTAAATCATCTATGAAGGTGAGAAAATAACGATACCCACCGCGAGCCTCAATATTCATCGGACCACATACATCAGTATGTATGATATGCAACAAATCTGTTGGTCGCTCCATTGTTCCGGAGAATGGCGTTTTAGTCATCTTGCCCACGAGGCATGGTTCGCAAGTACCAAGTGATTCATAATCAAGTGATTCCAAAAGTCCATCAGTATGGAGTTTCTTCATGCGCTTTACACCAATATGACCCAAACGGCAGTGCCACAAATAAGTTGCACTATCATTATCAACTCTGCATCTTTTGGCTTCAACATTATGAATATGTGTATCACTACTATCGAGATTCATCACAAATAGACCACTCTTCAAGGGTGCGTGACAATAAAAGATATTACTCATATAAATAGAACAACCATTATTCTCTGATTTAAATGAATAACTGTCTCGCATCAAACAAGATCCAGATATAATGTTCATGCTTAACGCTGGCACCAAATAACAATTATTTAGGTCTAAAACTAACCCCGAAGGTAGATGTAGAGGTAGTGTGCCGACGGCGATCACATCGACTTTGGAACCATTTCCCACGCGCATCGTCACCTCGTCCTTAGCCAGTCTTCGCTTAATCCGTAGCCCCTGTTTCGAGTTGCTAATATTAGCAACAGAACCAGTATCAAATACCCAGGTGCTACTGCGAGCTCTAGTAAGGTACACATCAATAACATGTATATCACATATACCTTTGTTCACCTTGCCATCCTTCTTATCCGCCAAATACTTGGGGCAGTTCCCCTTCTAGTGACCAATCTGTTTGCAGTAGAAGCACTCAGTCTCAGGCTTAGGTCCAGACTTGGGTTTCTTCTCTTGAGCAACAACTTGCTTGCTGTTCTTCTTGAAGTTCCCCTTCTTCTTCCCTTTACCCTTTTTCCTGAAACTGGTAGTCTTGTTGACCATCAACACTTGATGCTCCTTCCTGATTTCTACCTCCGCAGCTTTGAGCATTGCGAAGAGCTCGGGAATTGTCTTATCCATCCCTTGCATATTATAGTTCATCACGAAGCTCTTGTAGCTTGGTGGCAGTGATTGAAGAATTCTGTCAATGACACTATCATCCGGAATATTAACTCCCTGTTGAATCAAATGATTGTTATACCCAGACATTTTGAGTATATGTTCACTGACAGAACTATTCTCCTCCATTTTGCAGCTGTAGAACTTATTGGAGACTTCATATCTCTCAATCCGGGCATTTGCTTGAAATATTAGATTCAACTCCTGGAACATCACATATGCTCCATGACGTTCAAAACGTCGTTGAAGCAAGCATGGCACACTGAACTATCGAGTAGTCATCAGCTTTTCGCTACCAGACGTTCTTAACGTCGTCAGTTGCATCTGCAGCAGGTCTGTCACCCAGCGGTGCTTCCAAGACGTAATTCTTCTGTGCAGCAATGAGGATAATCCTCAAGTTACGGACCCAGTCCGTGTAATTGCTACCATCATCTTTCAACTTTGCTTTCTCAAGGAACGCATTAAAATTCAACAGAACAACAGCACGGGCCATCTATCTACAACAACATAGACAAGCAAAATATTATCAGGTACTAAGTTCATGACAAATTTAAGTTCAATTAATCATATTACTTAAGAACTCCCACTTAGATAGACATCCCTCTAATCATCTAAGTGATCACGTGGTCCATATCAACTAAACCATAACCGATCATCACGTGAAATGGAGTAGTTTTCAATGGTGAACATCACTATGTTGATCATATCTACTATATGATTCACGCTCGACCTTTTGGTCTCAGTGTTCCGAGGCCATATCTGTATATGCTAGGCTCATCAAGTTTAACCCAAGTATTCTGCGTGTGTAAAACTATCTTAGACCCGTTGTTGATGAACGTTGAGCTTATCACACCCGATCATCACGTGGTGTCTCGGCACGACGAACTTTGGCAACGGTGCATACTGAGGGAGAACACTTTTACCTTGAA
This sequence comes from Aegilops tauschii subsp. strangulata, assembly GCF_002575655.3. Taxonomy (NCBI): domain Eukaryota; kingdom Viridiplantae; phylum Streptophyta; class Magnoliopsida; order Poales; family Poaceae; genus Aegilops; species Aegilops tauschii. The sequence continues at coordinate 550,859,180 of NC_053041.3, read as the reverse complement.
ATTTAGTGAGAGATCATCTTATAATGCTACCGTCAAACAAAGCAGAATAAGATGCATAAAGGATAAACATCACATGCAATCAATATAAGTGAGATGATATGACCATCATCATCTTGTGCCTTTGATCTCCATCTCCAAAGCACCGTCATGATTACCATCGTCACCAGCGCGATGATACGTCTCCGTCGTATCTACTTTTTCTAACACTTTTGCCCTTGTTTTGGACTCTAACTTGCATGATTTGAATGGAACTAACCCGGACTGACGCTGTTTTCAGCAGAATTGCCATTGTGTTATTTATGTGCAGAAACAAAAGTTCTCGGAATGACCTAAAACTCCACGGAGATCATTTTTGGAAATAATAAAAAATACTAGCAAAAGAATCAAGGCCAGGGGCCCCACACCCTTTCCACGAGGGTGGGGGCGCGCCTGCCCCCCTGGGCGCGCCCCCCTGCCTCGTGGGCCCCCTGGAGCTCCACCGACCTCAACTCCAACTCCATATATTCGTGTTCGGGGAGAAAAAAATCAGAGAGAAAGATTCATCGCGTTTTACGATACGGAGCCGCCGCCAAGCCCTAAACTCTCTCGGGAGGGCTGATCTGGAGTCCGTTCGGGGCTCCGGAGAGGGGAATCCATCGCCATCGTCATCATCAACCATCCTCCATCACAAATTTCATGATGCTCACCGCCGTGCGTGAGTAATTCCATCGTAGGCTTGCTGGACGGTGATGGGTTGGATGAGATTTATCATGTAATCGAGTTAGTTTTGTTAGGGTTTGATCCCTAGTATCCACTATGTTCTGAGATTGATGTTGCTATGACTTTGCTATGCTTAATGCTTGTCACTAGGGCCCGAGTGCCATGATTTCAGATCTGAACCTATTATGTTTTCATGAATATATGTGAGTTCTTGATCCTATCTTGCCAGTCTATAGTCACCTACTATGTGTTATGATCCGGCAACCTCGAAGTGACAATAATCGGGACCACTCCCGGTGATGACCGTAGTTTGAGGAGTTCATGTATTCACTATGTGTTAATGCTTTGGTCCGGTACTCTATTAATAGGAGGCCTTAATATCCCTTAGTTTCCATTAGGACCCCACTGCCACGGGAGGGTAGGACAAAAGATGTCATGCAAGTTCTTTTCCATAAGCACGTATGACTATATTCGGAATACATGCCTACATTACACTGATGAATTGGAGCTAGTTCTGTGTCACCCTATGTTATGATTGTTACATGATGAACCACATCCGGCATAATTCTCCATCACCGATCCAATGCCTACGAGCTTTTCACATATTGTTCTTCGCTTATTTACTTTACCGTTGCTACTGTTACAATCACTACAAAACCCAAAAATATTACTTTTGCTACCATTACCGTTACTTCCATACTACTTTGCTACTAAATACTTTGCTGCAGATATTAAGTTATCCAGGTGTGGTTGAATTGACAACTCAACTGCTAATACTTGAGAATATTCTTTGGCTCCCCTTGTGTCGAATTAATAAATTTGGGTTGAATACTCTACCCTCGAAAACTGTTGCGATCCCCTATACTTGTGGGTTATCACGCGACACCTTGATCACCATCGTAGCATCGTTGTCGTCTCGCCAACTATTGCTTCTACTAATATCGCTACCGCTTAGTGATAAAGTAAAGCAATTACAGGGCGATTGCATTGCATACAATAAAGCGACAACCATATGGCTCCTGCCAGTTGCCGATAACTTCGTTACAAAACATGATCATCTCATACAATAAATATAGCATCATGTCTTGACCATATCACATCACAACATGCCCTGCAAAAACAAGTTATACGTCCTCTACTTTGTTGTTGCAAGTTTTACGTGGCTGCTACGGGCTGAGCAAGAATCGTTCTTACCTACACATCAAAACCACAACGATAGTTCGACAAGTTAGTGTTGTTTTAACCTTCTCAAGGACCGGGCGTAGCCACACTCGGTTCAACTAAAGTTGGAGAAACTGACACCCGCCAGCCACCTATGTGCAAAGCATGTCGGTAGAACCAGTCTCACGTAAGCGTACGCGTAATGTCGGTCTGGGCCGCTTCATCCAACAATACCGCCGAACCAAAGTATGACATGCTGGTAAGCAGTATGACTTGTATCGCCCACGACTCACTTGTGTTCTACTCGTGCATATAACATCTACGCATAAACCAGGCTCGGATGCTACTGTTGGGGAACGTAGTAATTTCAAAAAAATTCCTACGCACACACAGGATCATGGTGATGCATAGCAACGAGAGGGGAGAGTGTGTCCACATACCCTCGTAGACCAAAAGCGGAAGCGTTAGCACAACGCGGTTGATGTAGTCGTATGTCTTCACGATCCGACCGATCCAAGTACCGAACGCACGGCACCTCTGAGTTCAGCACACGTTCAGCTCGATGACGTCCCGCGAGCTCCGATCCAGCAAAGCTTCGCCGGAGAGTTTTGTCAGCACAATGGCGTGATGACGGTGATGATGATGCTACCGACGCAGGGCTTCGCCTAAGCACCGCTATGATATGATCGAGGTGGATTATGGTGGAGGGGGGCACCGCACACGGCTGGGAGAGATCAACAGATCAACTTGTGTGTCTACAGGTGCCCCTTGTCCCCGTATATAAAGGAGCAAGGGGGGAGGCCGGCCGGCCCCTGTAGGACGCGCCAGGAGGAGGAGTCCTCCTCCTAGTAGGAGTAGGACTCCCCTCTTTCCTACTCCTACTAGGAGGGGGAAAGGAAGGGGGAGAGGGAGAAGGAAATGGGGGCACTGCCCCCCCCTCTCCTAGTCCAATTCGGACCAGAGGGGGAGGGGCGCGCGGCCTGCCCTAGGCCAGCCCTCTCTCTCTCCACTAAGGCCCATAAGGCCCACTATTTCTCCGGGGGGGGGTCCGGTAACCCTCCAGCACTCCGGTTTTCTCCGAAACTACCCGGAACACTTCCGGTGTCCGAATATAGTCGTCCAATATATCAATCTTTACGTCTCGACCATTTCGAGACTCCTCGTCATGTTCGTGATCATATCCGGGACTCCGAACTACCTTCGTACATCAAAACACAAAAACTCATAATACCGATCATCACCGAACTTTAAGCGTGCGGACCCTACGGGTTCGAGAACTATGTAGACATGATCGAGACTCGTCTCCGACCAATAACCAATAGCGGAACCTGGATGCTCATATTGGCTCCCAAATATTCTACGAAGATCTTTATCGGTCAAACCGCATAACAACATACATTGTTCCCTTTGTCATCGGTATGTTACTTGCCCGAGATTCAATCGTCGGTATCTCAATACCTAGCTCAATCTCGTTACTGACAAGTCTCTTTACTCGTTACATAATGTATCATCCCATAACTAACTCATTAGTCACATTGCTTGCAAGGCTTATTGTGATGTGCATTACCGAGAAGGCCCAGAGATACCTCTCCGACAATCGGAGTGACAAATCCTAATCTTGATCTATGCCAACTCAACAAGTACCATCGAAGACACCTGTAGAGCACCTTTATAATCACCCAATTACGTAGTGAAGTTTGGTAGCACACAAAGTGTTCCTCCGGTAATCGGGAGTTGCATAATCTCATAGTCATAGGAACATGTATAAGTCATGAAGAAAGCAATAGCAGTAAACTAAACGATCATGTGCTAAGCTAACATAATGGGTCAAGTCAATCACATCATTCTCCTAATGATGTGATCCCGTTAATCAAATGACAACTCAGGTCTATGGTTTAGAAACTCAACCATTTTTGATTAACGAGCTAGTCAAGTAGAGGCATACTAGTGACACTATGTTTGTCTATGTATTCACACATGTATTATGTTTCCCGGTTAATACAATTCTAGCATGAATAATAAACATTTATCATGATATGAGGAAATAAATAATAACTTTATTATTGCCTCTAGGGCATATTTCCTTCACAAATACCTAGGCACTACTGCGAGCATTAGTAAGGTACACATCAATAACTTGTATATCACATATACCTTTGTTCACCTTGCCATCCTTCTTATCCGCCAAATACTTGGGACAGTTCCGCTTCCAGTGACCAGTCCCTTTGCAGTAGAAGCACTCTGTCTCAGGCTTAGGTCCAGACTTGGGCTTCTTCACTTGAGCAGCAACTTGCTTGCCGTTCTGCTTGAAGTTCCCCTTCTTCCCTTTACCCTTTTTCTTGAAACTGGTGGTCTTGTTGACCATCAACACTTGATGCTCCTTCTAGATTTCTACCTCCGCAGCCTTTAGCATTGCGAAGATCTCGAGAATTGTCTTATCCATCCCTTGCATATTATAGTTCATCACGAAGCTCTTGTAGCTTGGTGGCAGTGATTGAAGAATTCTTTCAATGACACTATCATCAGGAAGATTAACTCCCAGTTGAATCAAGTGATTGTTATACCCAGACATTTTGAATATATGCTGACTGACAGAGCTTTTCTCCTCCATCTTGCAGCTGTAGAACTTATTGGAGACTTCACATCTCTCAATCCGGGCATTTGCTTGAAATATTAACTACAACTCCCGGAACATCTCATATGCTCCATGACGTTCAAAACGTCGTTGAAGTCCCGGTTCTAAGTCGTAAAGCATGGCACACTGAACTATCGAGTAGTCATCAGCTTTGCTCTGCCAGACATTCATAACATCTGGCGTTGCTCCTGCAGCGGGTTTGGCACCTAGCGGTGCTTCCAGGACGTAATTCTTCTATGCAACAATGAGAATAATCCTCAAGTTACGGACCCAGTCCGTGTAGTTGCTACCATCATCTTTCAACTTAGCTTTCTCTAGGAACGCATTAAAATTCAACGGAACAACAACACGGGCCATCTATCTACAACAACATAGACATCCAAAATACTATCAGGTACTAAGTTCATGATAAATTAAAGTTCAATTAATCAAATTACGTAAGAACTCCCACTTAGATAGACATCCCTCTAATTATCTAAGTGATCACGTGATCCATATCAACTAAACCATGTCCGATCATCACGTGAGATGGAGTAGTTTTCAATGGTGAACATCATTATGTTGATCATATCTACTATATGATTTCCGCTCGACCTTTCGGTCTCAGTGTTCCGAGGCTATATCTGCATATGCTAGGCTCGTCAAGTTTAACCCGAGTATTCTGCGTGTGCAAAACTGGCTTGCACCCGTTGTATGTGAACGTAGAGCTTATCGCACCCGATCATCACGTGGTGTCTCGGTATGATGAACTTTCACAACGGTGCATACTCAGGGAGAACACTTATACCTTGAAATTTAGTGAGAGATCATCTTATAATGCTACCGTCGAACTAAGCAAAATAAGATGCATAAAGGATAAACATCACATGCAATCAATATAAGTGATATGATATGTCCATCATCATCTTGTGCCTTTGATCTCTATCTCCAAAGCACCATCATGATCACCATCGTCACCGGCACGACACCTTGATCTCCATCATAGCATCGTTGTCGTCTCGCCAACTATTGCTTCTACGAATATCGCTACCACTTAGTGATAAAGTAAAGCAATTACATGGCGATTGCATTTCATACAATAAAGCGACAACCATATGGCTCCTGCCAGTTGCCGATAACTTTGTTACAAAACATGATCATCTCATACAATAAAATTTAGCATCATGTCTTGACCATATCACATCACAACATGCCCTACAAAAACAAATTAGATGTCCTCTACTTTGTTGTTGCAAGTTTTACGTGGCTGCTACGGGCTGATCAAGAACCGTTCTTACCTATGCATCAAAACCACAATGATATTTCGTCAAGTATGTGCGTTTTTAACCTTCAACAAGGACCGGGTGTAGCCACACTCGATTCAACTAAAGTTGGAGAAACTGACACCCGCCAGCCACCTGTGTGCGAAGCACGTCGGTAGAACCAGTCTCGCGTAAGCATACGCGTAATGTCGGTCCGGGCCGCTTCATCCAACAATACCGCTGAATCAAATTATGACATGCTGGTAAGCAGTATGACTAGTATCGCCCACAACTCACTTGTGTTCTACTCGTGCATATGATACGTCTCCAACGTATCTATAATTTTTTATTGTTCCATGCTATTATATTATCTGTTTTGGATGTTTAATGGGCTTTACTATGCACTTTTATATTATTTTTGGGACGAACCTATTAACCCAGAGCCCAGTGCCAGTTTCTATTTTCCCCTTGTTTCAGTGTTTCGCAGAAAAGGAATATCAAATGGAGTCCAAATGGAATGAAACCTTCGGGAGCGTGATTTTTGGAACGAACGTGATCCAGGAGACTTGGAGTTGAAGTCAGGGAAGCTTCGAGGTGGCCACGAGGCAGGGAGGCACGCCTGCCCCCTAGGCACGCCCCACCCTTGTGGGCCCCTCGTGGCTCCCCTTACCGACTTCTTTCGCCTATATATATCCATAAACCCTAAAAACATCGAGGAACATAATAGATCGGGAGTTCCGCCACCGCAAGCCTCTGTAGCCATCGAAAACCAATCGGGACCCTGTTCCGGCACCCTGCCTGGAGGGGGGATCCCTCACCGGTGGCCATCTTCATCATCCCGGCGATCTCCATGACGAGGAGGGAGTAGTTCACCCTCGGGGCTGAGGGTATCACTACAAAAAAATACACTTCCGTGATGATACGTGTTTGTCACAGTAGGTCACGTTTTCTGTCATGCATGTACATCCATGACAAATTTATGATAGAATCAAGATAGTCATACCTGTGCTATCGTAGAAGTGTTCCATGACATTACCAAAATTATCATCACGGAAGTGTCCACTTCCATGACGATAAATCGCGCGTCACAGAAGTGCTTTCATCAAGGGTGACCGACACGTGGCATCCACCGTAACGGAACGCCGTTAAGCTATCGGGTCCGGTTGGATCCGATAACCCGTTAACAGCCCGGACCAATGGGAATTTTCCATGTGTAAAATCATCATTGGCCAGAGGAAACACGTGTTGCCTCACCGTTGGGACAGATGTCATCCACTCATTGGACAGGAGGCGCCTATGATAGGTCGACACGTGGCATGGCCCAACAGTGGCCCATTCCGGTGAAAAAGGCCGACCCAGTAAAAAATAGCAGGCCGGCCCATATAAGGCCTACTTGTGTCAGGTCCATTTAAGCCCACGGCTCATATGAGATGTGCCAATTCAGCCCGTCAACGGCCCGTTAAAGATTTGACACCATTGCAGCCCATTGTCAGTTCGAGCCCGTTAACAACTCGCTATATATTTGGGCTCAATATCGGCCGACGAGATTTCGGCCTGTTAACGGCCCATTCAGTGGATGGGCCAATTTTCACAATGAACATCTTTCGGCCTTTTAGCGACCCATTTAAATATTGGGCTAATTTCTGTCCCGGTGTGTCTTTCAGCCTGTTGACGGCCCATAAATCAGTTGGGCCATTTGTAGTCGGACCTGAGTTTCGGCTTTTTAGCGACCCATTTAAGTGTTGGGCCAATTTCCGGCCCGGTGTGTCTTTCAGCCTAGTGACGTCCCATATATCTGTTGGGCCATTTGTAGTCGGACCTGAGTTTTGGCCTTTTAGCGACCCATTTAATTGTTGGGCCAATTCCCGGCCCTGTGTGCCTTTCAGCCTGTTAACGGACCATAAATGAGTTGGGCCATTTGTAGTCGGACCTGAGTTTTGGCCTTTTAACGGCCCATGCCCTTCATGGTCCAATACCAGCCCGGTTTCTCTTTCAGCCTGCTAATGGCCCACAACACAGTTGGGCCATTTACAATACGACCTGACTTTCGGCCTCTTAGCGGCCCATGCTCTTCATGGTCCAGTACAAGCCCGCTGTCTCTTTCGGCCTGCTAAAGGCCCACAGTATAGTTGGGCCATATGTAGCCCGAACTTAGTAACGGCCTATTAACGGCCCGTGAAATCAATTGGGCCCACCTGTTGCCCGCTTTGATGTCAGCCTGTTAATGACCCGGGAGTTAAGAGGGCCGACCATTAACTTTCGGCCTGGTAACGGCCCATTAACTTAATGGGCCCACTAAAGTTCATACATGTCTTTAGGCCAAATTAGATAATTTGAGCCCATTACGATGAGCAATTATGCACAGGACCAAAACCAATCAAGCAAAGGTACGTCATACAGGGAAAAATGTTGCACATCCAGCATATATTACAAGAAATTACATCCACTGGGCAATCAAAGATTGATGCCAGTGCAAATAAATGAACAGAACCTAACGATCTACAATGTCACAATCTGCAACCTCAGCACGGATGATGCCCATAAGCATGTGGGCAAGTTCTTGGTGCTTTGCTACACTGTCTCTAAAAACATTGATCAGTTGTTGTGTCGCACGACTCTGCACCTCTGATTCCTCCACCATTTCCATCATTCCTTCAGCCATTAATTGGTTCACAAACATACATTTTTTCTGTTGCATTCGAGACAGAGGATACTGAACAGATTCAGATGGCGATTTTGGCAGGCTTGTATTATTGATAGTGGAGAGTGTCTCGACCACTGCATCATAACATAAATTAGGAGGGGAACCAAACAGATTAATCATGAGTTATTGGCATATTACCTGGCCTAGATTTATTGGAAAGAAACAATGGGGTTGCCTTGCTGTTTTCAGAGTTTGTCTTCTTATCTTCAGCAGCCTGCACCAAATTAAGACACTAGCATTGCTATCATTGGCCAAGTCAGATAATAGGAAAGCAACATTGGCACAACGAATGTTTGGGCAACTAGCCAACACCAAATTAACACAATATGGCACAGCTATCATCAGCCAGGTAAGGTAATACGAAAGCAACATTGACACAATGAATGAATGGGCAACCAGAGCAGCACTACAATTCAGTAATGTGCATGATATGAGATAGTACACTCATGCAGCTTAGTATGCAAAACTACCAGGGAGTTTTCTTTACAAAAATCAACATTGGCGCCTTTAACATTTCGCTACAAGTAATTTTAGATTAGACAAAGGTTGGATTCATGCCGATTAACAAAATACATGCTGATGTAAAAATATAGTGATATACAACAGGTACTTACATCAGCATTGGAGCATAGAGAATTCCCGCAAGATGTTTTCCTCGAATACAATCCCAATGAAGGAAATCTTCTATCATTTAACCTTATTTTCTAAAAGAGAGATGGGTAAGAAACATGTAGAAAATATGATCAGAATGCTATAAAATTTCATGATGCGAGGATACGCACACGCTTCTTAGAATGGAGTTGACATCCTTTTGCTGGACTGGAGCAGACTAGTTCTTTGGCCACTGGAATCTGCTTATTATCAATGGGAGTTGGGTTTCTCTGTGCTGGAGCAGTATCTATGAAAAATGGAGTTGGTTTATTATCTCCTGGCGTTTGGATCTTTTGCAAAGACCTGGTTTGTAACCCTTCAGATTCTAACATAGCCGTCTTCCCCTTGCATGCCTTATATAGAAGAATGGTGCTTCAATTATAAAACATGCTACAGCAGATATGGAATAGGTACTAAAGGATAGAAGGGTATGACATATTGACATGTATTCCCTCCATCCGGAAATAAATGGATGGGTCTAGGCATATTTCAGTTCTAGATACATCCAGTTTTATCCATTTCTGCGACATGTAATCCGGACGGAGGGAGTATGATGTAAGAGCTAGGGATACGACAGGACAACACAGTAAAAAAACACTGAAAACCCACTGCAGAACCAAAGTAATCAAACCCACTGATATGAGATAGTACACTCATGCAGCTCAGGATGCAAAACTACCAGGCAGTTTTCCTTACAAAAATCAACATTGTGGCCTTTAATCATACATTTTGCTACAACTAAATTTAGATCAGATAAAGGTTGGATTCACGCCGATTAACAAAATACATCCTGATGTAAAAATATAGTGATATACAACAGGTACTTACATCTGCATTGGAGTATAGAGAATTCCTGCAAGAATCTTTCCTCACAGATGATACCAATGCAGAAATTCTTCTATCTGTTAAGCTTATTTTCTAAAAGAGAGATGGGTAAGAAACATATAGAAAGTATGATCAGCATGCTATAAAATTTCATGATGCAAGGATATGCACACGCTTCTTAGAATGGAGTTGACATATTTTTGCTGGACTGGAGTGGACTAGTTCTTTGGCCACTGGAATCTGCTTATTATCAGTAGGAGTTGGGTTTCTCTGTGCTGGAGCAGTATCTATAAGAACTAGAGTTGGTTTATTATGTCCTGGCGTTTGGATCTTTTGCAATGACCTGGTTTGTAACCCTTTAGATTCTAACATAGCCGTCTTCCCCTTGCATGCCTTGTATAGAAGAATGGTGCTTCAGTTATAAAACATGCTACATCAGAGAGATGGAATAGGTACTAAAGAATAGAAAGGCATGACATATTGACATGTATTCCCTCCATCCGGAAAAAATGGATGGGTCTAGGCGTATTTCAGTTCTAGATACATCCTTTTTTATCCATTTCGGCAACATGTAATCCGGGCGGAGGGAGTATGGTGTAAGAGCTAGGGATACGACAGGACAACACAGTAAAAAAACACTAGTTGAATGTAAAACTGTATGCTAGCGGAATACGTACATAAAAAACTAAGGCAGCATACACGTGTATGATTGGGAAACTAAGATGGCATTGCAACAGAGTACTAGAACAACACTTCAATGTAAAAAACATGGTATGGTAGACAGATGAAATACGTACCGATGAATAACAATGCATAAAATATTCAGAAGCATGATGTCCAAATTAAGCAGATGGCATTGCGATAGAGTAGAATGACAGTACTTGAATTTGAAAACATGTTATCATGAATGGAATAGGTACTGAAAAACAGGAAGGCATGACATATTTACATGCATGATCAGCATGCTAAGCACATGGCATTGCAACAGAGTAGATACACTCCAGGACATTATATGCATGTTGTACCCATATCACGGGCCAAGTTAGAGCAAGGACCTTGTGGGGGTGAAGAGGATTCAACATCTTTCTGCAAGTCTTCTGAAGAACTGCCTTTACATGTTCCATCATATTGGGTATCATTGACATCAAGTTTATTGGCCTTTACATTGCTCCGTGAGGTTCTTGTGGATATATCAGTGTGTGCAATTATATCTGACATGCATGGAAGACAACTAGTAGTTAGATTTATGTAATGAGTGCCTGTAGGAGACGACATAAATAGTGGGACTGGGGTTAACTAGCAGCAACAGGTCTCAAAAACTAAAGGGAGAACACAGATGAAAGCTAGAGAATACGCATCATTTGTACTCGAGATTAACTAGATGGCACACAAAAGTATTAAAGAACAACATAGGTAATACTAGAAGTGGTATAATACTATAATCACTAGCCTGTGGGATAGCATTGGCTGATGGATGATAACTATGGAACAACATTACCTAAAGAACAAGTATCTTAGTTGAACTATGGAACAACGTTAACTCCTGAACAAGACCCGTAAGAGATCAGCATGAATATACAGTGAAATGTGATAATCTATTTTCCATGCTTAGATGAATAACAAAGCCATAAATGTTGCACACAAGTAAGATGAGGGTACAACCTATCTGGCCGCCATCCATAGGAGTGAGCATCATGTGCTGACTTGTCGATGGCCCTGTAGTTGTTGTGGTTGTCCATGTCGGGCACATGCATTCGATGCAGGGAACTGTTGAGTGGGGACTATAGCTCCCTTCTGGTGCATGCTTCCCTTGTTGGAGCAGCTGCGGTGAGTCAGAAGACGGTGTGGCTGAAGATGCAGATAACGCATAATGTTAAGAACGACACATCTCTTTGATCTGAAGAAATACACTAAGAGATCAACAGCAAGGTACGAGAGTGGTCACACGTCTGTTGACTGAGACTAAATTGGGGTCACATGATTTTATTTTATTTTGGTACTATCCGATCTACGCCGGATGGCTTGATGGCCGTCTTGTGCCTCCCGGCTGACACTGTTAGGAATCTTCCCCGAAGAGCCAGCGACCAACGGCAGAGCAGCTTGCCTCCGCCGTCCGTGGCCCCGGCCAAAACCTCGCTCCCCGCCCCACCGCACTGCCGTGGTTGGGCCGCCCCCGGGCCAATCCACAAAGACTCCCCGTCATCCAGATCCGGCGGCGGCAGTACCTTGAACCCACGCAACTCTAAGATAGCCATCTAAGGGCTGCTACCGCGGCGAACTTGCGGCCCCGCTCCCGTACGTTAGACACCAGCCAACCGGCAGCCTAGTGTTGGGGAACGTAGTAATTTCAAAAAAAAATCCTATGCACACGCAAGATCATGGTGATGCATAGCAACGAGAGGGGAGAGTGTTGTCCACGTACCCTCGTAGACCGAAAGTGGAAGGGTTAGCACAACGCGGTTGATGTAGTCGTACGTCTTCACGATCCGACCGATCAAGTACCGAACGCACGGCACCTCCGAGTTCAGCACACGTTCAGCCCAATGACGTCCCTCGAACTCCGATCCAGCCGAGTGTTGAGGGAGAGTTTCATCAGCACGACGGTGTGGTGACGATGATGATGTTCTACCGACGCAGGGCTTCGTCTAAGCACCGCTACAGTATTATCGAGGTGGACTATGGTGGAGGGGGACACCGCACACGGCTAAAAGATCAAACGATCAATTGTTGTGTCTCTAGGGTGCCCCCCTGCCCCCGTATATAAAGGAGCAAGGGGGAGAGGTGCGGCCGGCCAGGAGGGGCGTGCCAGGAGGAGTCCTACTCCCACCGGGAGTAGGACTCCCTCCCTTTTCCTTGTTGGACTAGGAGTGGAGGGGGAAAGAGGAGGGAGAGAGGAAGGAAAGGGGGGCCCCCGCCCCCCTCTCATTGTCCTATTCGGACTAGGGGGAGGGGAGCGTGGTCCTGCCCTGGCCGCCTCTCCTCTCTTCCACTAAGGCTCACTATGGCCCATTAAGCCCCTGGGGGGTTCTGGTAACCTCCCGGTACTCCGGTAAAATCCCGATTTCACCCGGAACACTTCCGATATCCAAACATAGGCTTCCAATATATCAATCTTAATGTCTCGACCATTTCGAGACTCCTCGTCATGTCCGTGATCACATCCGGGACTCCGAACAACCTTCGGTAGATGAAAACATATAAACTCATAATATAACTATCATCGAAACTTGAAGCGTGCGGACCTACGAGTTTGAGAACTATGTAGACATGACCGAGACACGTCTCCGGTCAATAACCAATAGCGGAACCTGGATGCTCATATTGGCTCCCACATATTCTGCGAAGATCTTTATCGGTCAGACCGCATAACAACATACATTGTTCCCTTTGTCATCGGTATGTTACTTGCCCGAGATTCGATCGTCGGTATCTCAATACCTAGTTCAATCTCGTTACCGGCAAGTCTCTTTACTCGTTCCGTAATACATCATCCCGCAACAAACTCATAAGTTGCCATGCTTGCAAGGCTTAAGTGATGTGCATTACTGAGTGGGCCCAGAGATACCTCTCCGACAATCGGGGTGACAAATCCTAATCTCGAAATACGCCAACCCAACAAGTACCTTCGGAGACACCTGTAGAGCACCTTTATAATCACCTAGTTACGTTGTGATGTTTGGTAGCACACAAAGTGTTCCTCCGGTAAACGGGAGTTGCATAATCTCATAGTCATAGGAACATGTATAAGTCATGAAGAAAGCAATAGCAACATACTAAACGATCGAGTGCTAAGCTAACGGAATGGGTCAAGTCAATCACATCATTCTCCTAATGATGTGATCCCGTTAATCAAATGACAACCCATGTCAATGGCTAGGAAACTTAACCATCTTTGATCAACGAGCTAGTCAAGTAGAGGCATACTAGTGACACTCTGTTTGTCTATGTATTCACACATGTATTATGTTTTCGGTTAATACAATTCTAGCATGAATAATAAACATTTATCATGATATAAGGAAACAAATAATAACTTTATTATTGTCTCTAGGGCATATTTCCTTCAGTCTCCCACTTGCACTAGAGTCAATAATCTAGATTACACAGTAATGATTCTAACACCCATGGAGCCTTGGTGCTGATTATGTTTTGCTCGTGGAAGAGGCTTGGTCAACGGGTCTGCAACATTCAGATCCGTATGTATCTTGCAAATTTCTATGTCTCCCACCTGGACTAAATCCCGGATGGTATTGAAGCGTCTCTTGATGTGCTTGGTTCTCTTGTGAAATCTGGATTCCTTCGCCAAGGCAATTGCACCAGTATTGTCACAAAAGATTTTCATTGGACCCGATGCACTAGGTATGACACCTAGATCGGATATGAACTCCTTCATTTGCTGCTTCCGAAGCAGCTATGTATTCCGCTTCACACGTAGATCCCGCCACGACGCTTTGTTTAGAACTGCACCAACTGACGGCTCCACCGTTCAATGTAAACACGTATCCGGTTTGCGATTTAGAATCGTCTGGATCAGTGTCAAAGCTTGCATCAACGTAACCATTTACGATGAGCTCTTTGTCACCTCCATAAATGAGAAACATATCCTTAGTCCTTTTCAAGTATTTTAGGATGTTCTTGACCGTTGTCCAGTGATCCACTCCTGGATTACTTTGGTACCTCCCTGCTAGACTTGTAGCAAGGCACACATCAGGTCTGGTACACAACATTGCATACATAATAGAGCCTATGGCTGAAGCATAGGGAACATCTTTCATCTTCTCTCTATCTTCTGCAGTTGTCGGGCATTGAGTCTTACTCAACTTCACACCTTGTAACAGAGGCAAGAACCCTTTCTTTGCTTGATCGATTTTGAACTTCTTCAAAACTTTGTCAAGGTATGTGCTTTGTGAAAGTCCAATTAAGCGTCTTGATCTATCTCTATAGATCATGATGCCCAATATATACGCAGCTTCACCGAGGTCTTTCATTGAAAAACTCTTATTCAAGTATCCCTTTATGTTATCCAGAAAATCTTTATCATTTCCAATCAGCAATATGTCATCCACATATAATATAAGAAACGCTACAGAGCTCCCACTCACTTTCTTGTAAATACAGGCTTCTCCAAAAGTCTGTACAAAACCAAATGCTTTGATCACACTATCAAAGCGTTTATTCCAACTCCGAGAGGCTTGCACCAGTCCATAAATGGATCGCTGGAGCTCGCACACTTTGTTAGCTCCCTTTGGATCGACAAAACCTTCCAGTTGCATCATATACAACTCTTCTTCCAGAAATCCATTCAGGAATGCAGTTTTGACATCCATTTGCCAAATTTCATAATCATAAAATGCGGAAATTGCTAACATGATTCGGACAGACTTAAGCATCGCTACGGGTGAGAAGGTCTCATCGTAGTCAATCCCTTGAACTTGTCGAAAACCTTTTGCAACAAGTCGAGCTTTATAAAAAGTAACATTATCGTCAGCGTCAGTCTTCTTCTTGAAGATCCATTTATTCTCAATTGCTTGCCGATCATCGGGCAAGTCAACCAAAGTCCACACTTTGTTCTCATACATGGATCCCATCTCAGATTTCATGGCCTCAAGCCATTTTGCGGAATCTGGGCTCACCATCGCTTCTTCATAGTTCGTAGGTTCGTCATGGTCTAGTAACATAACCTCCAGAATAGGATTACCGTACCACTCTGGTGCGGATCTTACTCTGGTTTACCTACGAGGTTCAGTAACAACTTGATCTGAAGTTCCATGATCATCATCATTAACTTCCTCACTAATTGGTATAGGCGTCGCAGAAACTGGTTTCTGCGATGAACTACTTTCCAATAAGGGAGCAGATACAATTACCTCATCAAGTTCTACTTTCCTCCCACTCACTTCTTTCGAGAGAAACTCCTTCTCCAGAAAGATTCTGAATTTAGCAACAAAAGTCTTGCCTTCGGATCTGTGATAGATGGTGTACCCAACAGTCTCCTTTGGGTATCCTGTGAAGACACATTTCTCCGATTTGGGTTCGAGCTTATCAGGTTGAAGCTTCTTCACATAAGCATCGCAGCCCCAAACTTTAAGAAACGACAAGTTTGGTTTCTTGCCAAACCACAGTTCATAAGGCGTCGTCTCAATGGATTTTGATGGTGCCCTATTTAACGTGAATGCGGCTGTCTCTAAAGCATAACCCCAAAACGATAGCGGTAAATCAGTAAGAGACATCATAGATCGCACCATATCTAGTAAAGTATGATTACGACGTTCGGACACACCATTACGCTATGGTGTTCCAGGTGGCGTGAGTTGCGAAACTATTCCGCATTGTTTCAAATGAAGACCAAACTCATAACTCAAATATTCTCCTCCACGATCAGATCGTAGAAACTTTATTTTCTTGTTACGATGATTTTCAACTTCACTCTGAAATTCTTTGAACTTTTCAAATGTTTCAGACTTATGTTTCATTAAGTAGATATACCCATATCTGCTTAAATCATCTGTGAAGGTGAGAAAATAACGATATCCGCCACGAGCCTCAACATTCATTGGACCACATATATCTGTATCTATGATTTCCAACAAATCTGTTGCTCTCTCCATAGTTCCGGAGAACGGCGTTTTAGTCATCTTGCCCATGAGGCACGGTTCGCAAGTACCAAGTGATTCATAATCAAGTGGTTCCAAAAGTCCATTAGTATGGAGTTTCTTCATGCGCTTTACATCGATATGACCTAAACGGCAGTGCCACAAATAAGTTGCACTATCATTATCAACTCTGCATCTTTTGGCTTCAATACTATGAATATGTGTATCACCACTATCGAGATTAAACAAAAATAGACCACTCTTCAAGGGTGCATGACCATAAAAGATATTACTCATATAAATAGAACAACCATTATTCTCTGATTTAAATGAATAGCCGTCTCGCATCAAACAAGATCCAGATATAATGTTCATGCTTAACGCTGGCACCAAATAACAATTATTTAGGTCTAAAACTAATCCCGAAGGTAGATGTAGAGGTAGCGTGCCGACCGCGATCACATCGACTTTGGAACCATTTCCCACGCGCATCGTCACCTCGTCCTTAGCCAATCTTCGCTTAATCCGTAGCCCCTGCTTCGAGTTGCAAATATTAGCAACAGAACCAGTATCAAATACCCAGGTGCTACTGCGAGCATTAGTAAGGTACACATCAGTAACATGTATATCACATATACCTTTGTTCACCTTGCCACCCTTCTTATCCGCCAAATACTTGGGACAGTTCCGCTTCCAGTGACCAGTTTGCTTGCAGTAGAAGCACTCAGTCTCAGGCTTAGGTCCAGACTTGGGTTTCTTCTCCTGAACAGCAACTTGCTTGCTGTTCTTCTTGAAGTGCCCCTTCTTCTTCCCTTTGCCCTTTTTCTTGAAACTGGTGGTCTTATTGACCATCAACACTTGATGCTCCTTTTTGATTTCTACCTCCGCAGCCTTTAGCATTGCGATGAGCTCGGGAACCATCTTATCCATCCCTTGCATGTTATAGTTCATCACGAAGCTCTTGTAGCTTGGTGGCAGTGATTGAAGAATTCTGTCAATGACGCTATCATCTGGAAGATTAACTCTCAGTTGAATCAAGTGATTGTTATACCCAGACATTTTGAGTATATGCTCACTGACAGAACTATTCTCTTCCATCTTGCAGCTGTAGAACTTATTGGAGACTTCATATCTCTCAATCCGGGCATTTGCTTGAAATATTAACTTCAACTCCTGGAACATCTCATATGCTCCATGATGTTTAAAACGTCGTTGAAGACCCGGTTCTAAGCCGTAAAGCATGGCACACTAAACTATCGAGTAGTCATTAGCTTTGCTCTGCCAGACGTTCATAACATCTGGTGTTGCTCCTGCAGCAGGTCTGGCACCCAGCGGTGCTTCCAGGACGTAATTCTTCTATGCAGCAATGAGGATAATCCTCAAGTTACGGACCCAGTCCGTGTAATTGCTACCATCATCTTTCAACTTTGCTTTCTCAAGGAACGCATTAAAATTCAACGGAACAATAGCACGGGCCATCTATCTACAATCAACATAGACAAGCAAGATACTATCAGGTACTAAGTTCATGATAAATTTAAGTTCAATTAATCATATTACTTAAGAACTCCCACTTAGATAGACATCCCTCTAATCCTCTAAGTGATCACGTGATCCATATCAACTAAACCATGTCCGATCATCACGTGAGATGGAGTAGTTTCAACGGTGAACATCACTATGTCGACCATATCTACTATATGATTCACGCTAGACCTTTCGGTCTCCGTGTTCTGAGGCCATATCTGTTATATGCTAGGCTCGTCAAGCTTAACCTGAGTATTCCGCGTGTGCAACTGTTTTGCACCCGTTGTATTTGAACGTAGAGCCTATCACACCCGATCATCACGTGGTGTCTCAGCACGAAGAACTTTCGCAACGGTGCATACTCAGGGAGAACACTTATACTTTGATAATTTAGTGAGGGATCATCTTATAATGCTACCGTCAATCAAAGCAAGATAAGATGCATAAAAGATAAACATCACATGCAATCAATATCAGTGATATGATATGGCCATCATCATCTTGTGCTTGTGATCTCCATCTCCGAAGCACCGTCATGATTACCATCGTCACCGGCGCGACACCTTGATCTCCATCATAGCATCGTTGTCGTCTCGCCAATCTTATGCTTCTACGACTATCGCTACCGCTTAGTGATAAAGTAAAGCATTACAGGGCGATTGCATTACATACAATAAAGCGACAACCATATGGCTCCTGCCAGTTGCCGATAACTCGGTTACAAAACATGATCATCTCATACAATAAAATTTAGCATCATGTCTTGACCATATCACATCACAACATGCCCTGCAAAAACATGTTAATCGTCCTCTACTTTGTTGTTGCAAGTTTTACGTGGCTGCTACGGGCTTAGCAAGAACCGTTCTCACCTACGCATCAAAACCACAACGATAGTTTGTCAAGTTGGTGTTGTTTTAACCTTCGCAAGGACAGGGCGTAGCCACACTTGCTTCAACTAAAGTTGGAGAAACTGACACCCGCCAGCCACCTCTGTGCAAAGCACGTCTGAAGAACCAGTCTCGCGTAAGCGTACGCGTAATGTCGGTTCGGGCCGCTTCATCCAACAATACCGCCGAACCAAAGTATGACATGTTGGTAAGCAGTATGACTTATATCGCCCACAACTCACTTGTGTTCTACTCGTGCATATAACATCAACGCATAAAACCAGGCTCGGATGCCACAGTTGGGGAACGTAGTAATTTCAAAAAAATTCCTACGCACACGCAAGATCATGGTGATGCATAGCAATGAGAGGGGAGAGTGTTGTCCACATACCCTCGTAGACCGAAAGCGGAAGCGTTAGCACAATGCGGTTGATGTAGTCGTACGTCTTCACGATCCGACCGATCTAGTACCGAACGCACGGCACCTCCGAGTTCAGCACATGTTCAGCCCGATGACGTCCCTCGAACTCCGATCCAGCCGAGTGTTGAGGGAGAGTTTCGTCAGCACGATGGCGTGGTGACGATGATGATGTTCTACCGACGCAAGGCTTCACCTAAGCACCGCTACAGTATTATCGAGGTGGACTATGGTGCAGGGGGGCACCGCACACAGCTAAAAGATCAAACGATCAACTGTTGTGTCTCTAGGGTGCCCCCTGCCCACGTATATAAAGGAGCAAGGGGGAGAGGTGCGGCCGGCTAGGAGGGGCGCGCCAAGAGGAGTCCTACTCCCACCGGGAGTAGGACTCCCTCCCTTTTCCTTGTTGGACTAGGAGTGGAGGGGGAAAGAGGAGGGAGAGAGGAAGGAAAGGGGGGCGCCGCCCCCCTCTCCTTGTCCTATTCAGACTAGGGGGGAGGGGCGCGCGGCCCTGCCCTAGTCGCCTCTCCTCTCTTTCACTAAGGCCCACTATGGCCCATTAAGCCCCCGGGGGGTTCCGGTAACCTCCCGGTACTCCGGTAGAATCCCGATTTCACCCGGAACACTTCCGATATCCAAACATAGGCTTCCAATATATCAATCTTCATGTCTCGACCATTTTGAGACTCGTCGTCATGTCCGTGATCACATCCAGGACTCCGAACAACCTTCGGTACATCAAAACATATAAACTCATAATATAACTGTCATCGAAACTTTAAGCGTGCGGACCCTACGAGTTTGAGAACTATGTAGACATGACCGAGACACGTCTCCGGTCAATAACCAATAGCGGAACCTTGATGCTCATATTGGCTCCCACATATTCTACGAAGATCTTTATCGGTCAGACCGCATAACAACATACGTTGTTCCCTTTGTCATCAGTATGTTACTTGCCCGAGATTCGATCGTCGGTATCTCAATACCTAGTTAAATCTCGTTACCGGCAAGTCTCTTTACTCGTTCTGTAATACATCATCCCGCAATAAACTCATTAGTTGCCATGCTTGCAAGGCTTAAGTGATGTGCATTACCGAGAGGGCCCAGAGATACCTCTCCGACAATCGGAGTGACAAATCCTAATCTCGAAATACGCCAACCCAAGAAGTACCTTCGGAGACACTTGTAGAGCACCTTTATAATCACCTAGTTACGTTGTGACGTTTGGTAGCACACAAAGTGTTCCTCCGGTAAACGGGAGTTGCATAATCTCATAGTCATAGGAACATGTATAAGTCATGAAGAAAGCAATAGCAACATACTAAACGATCGAGTGCTAAGCTAACGGAATGGGTCAAGTCAATCACATCATTCTCCTAATGATGTGATCCCGTTAATCAAATGACAACCCATGTCAATGGCTAGGAAACTTAACCATCTTTGATCAACGAGCTAGTCAAGTAGAGGCATACTAGTGACACTCTCTTTGTCTATGTATTCACACATGTATTATGTTTCCGGTTAATACAATTCTAGCATGAATAATAAACATTTATCATGATATAAGGAAATAAATAATAACTTTATTATTGCCTCTAGGGCATATTTCCTTCACCTGGGAGCTCAGCCGCCTCGAGGGGTGCTGCTTCCCGTTGGGAATCGATTGGCCCAGAATAAAAATTCAGACAACTGACGCCTAAATAAATTGATTTGAGATGACAGTGCGACCTATCTGGCGGCATGGTGAAGTAGGCAGGTCCAGCTGCCGAGTTGGTGAGGTCGGCGCGGTTGTGGTGTCCACCGGCGGCAGGGAAACAGCGATGTCGCGATGGTCGACGGCTACGGGGAAGCAGCGCCGGGACTCTGGACGGATCCGAAGTTGGAGCCGCTCCGGCGCCGTGAACAACGGTGGGGGTGAATCGGCTCCGGTACGGTTCACGCGGCCGTCGTCGAGGCAGCTCCAGCAGCACGGAGTAAGAGGCACACGGCCCAGTGCACGACGGCAAATGGACAGCGTCTCCGGCATTAGGGAGGAGGGCGACTGTGAAATTGGTGCGGTTGGGCTGCCATGGAGGAGAGGCTGAGGTTTTGCGGCTCGGGAGAAGGGAGCTTCTGGGGAGAAGGTGATTTGGCGCCCACTAGGTATGAATGGGGGGGGATTGGGAGGGGAGTGGAACCATGTTTTACGGACGCATTTGTCTGAAATGTGAGGGGGAGTTACAGTTCTAACCCTGCCTTTAGGCTTCTCGGCTTGGGTCTATGTACTGAGGGTCGGGGATAGTAGAGTAACTTTGCTTCTCCCCAAGTAGTGGGCGGGAGCGATTTCGGGCGAGGAGGGCGTGTTTTGAAATATAGTGGGCGCGAGTGATTTCAGGCGAGGAGAGCGTGTTTTGAAAAAGTGGGCGCGAGCTATTTCGGGCGAGGAGAGCGTGTTTTGCCGACCATGGTTTATGAATTATTCGGCACATGTCATTTCAGCCGAGGAGAAGGCGCGCTTGGATGAAGTTACGAACCTACCCTCGATGCACAACGGGCCAATTAATGCATCTCCCACATAGGACAGTAATTTCGCGTCTCCCATTTATTTGCTCGGGCGAATTCCACCGAGCAGAGGATGTTTAACGGTTCGTTCAAAATTTGGGAGAACGAGCATCCACGTCTACCTTACCAAGTCGATTCGAATCAAATTTAGAAATATTAGCTTGCCACTTCTTTTTTAGATGGAGAGATGATGCTCGGGAGTAATGTGTTTTTACATGCTCGTTGCTAGCGATTTACTATATGACAAATAGTTGACGCACTCAAAAACGGGAATCAAACCCAAAATGAAATATCTCGATTCAATGAAATAGCTTGTTCACCAGGTCAAAATAGTGAACTAAATCCAAAATTGAACACCTCAATCGAATAGCATGTTGTACAGTATTATAGTACTCCATGAATATGTTGAAAGTCAAATTAATGAACTTGTTTGATATACGCATATATCCATTCATGTGTGGATTGCAGACAACATGTTCTCCAATTTAAATATTTGAATGCAAGTTTATATCGAAACATGGTTTATATCAGTCTTTGATGCATAAAACGCGGCCCCCCCTCTCACGGACTCCTGCTCTCTCTCTCTCTCTCTCTCTCTCTCTCTCTCTCTCTCTCTCTCTCTCTCTCTCTCTCTCTCTCTCTCTCTCTCTCTCTCTCTCTCTCGCCGACAATCTTCAATTCTGTTGCACCCATCCAACACACAAACCTTGTTGGTCCTCTCTCTTTTTCTCCATCTCTCTCTCTCTTTGTGTGTGTGCGTGGAGGGGGGGTCTTTCTAGTTCGCATGCATATATACTCCATCTATAGGTCTCTCTCGCACACTATGTATGATTCTCTAGTCCAAGCTAGATATCTTGGGTGCACTCATCGTACGCACACAAATTCCTTGGCTCATTGCCCGTAACTCTCTCACGCACCACTCTGTCGTCTCGGAGCTGTTCCCCCTCTCTCTCAAACTCTCCATCTACCTGGGTCACACATACACATGCATATCTCACTCGCACTCGATAGGCCCATCTAAAACTCTATCTCTCTCCCTCGTTCTCTCTCCATCTCTCTCTCTCTCACACACACACACACAATCTCATGCCTAGCTAGCCAAGTATGATGGTCTCTCACCAACTGTAGGCACACACAGTTCCCCCTATATGTATATGACTAGCTAATCTTAGTCTCCATCACAAACATGTGCATGGTCTATCTCGATTTCTCTCGGGGCATCTTTCTATCGCGCATGCACCTCCCTCGATCTCCCACCCATATAGTCCCCTCACGATCTCGAGGGGGTCTCTCTATCACAAACACACCCTCTCGCCCTCCCCGTGTGTCCATGTTCTCCATGTGTCCCTCCCGACCTTTGTTCCTTGTTGGCCAGACCTCTATTGGACATGTGCTATAGGGGTGTCTCTCTCCGTTGCAAACAATCACACACTAGCTATCTTCGTGTATCTCCTCGCCTCGCTTTTCTATCTCGGAGATGCATGCGTGATATGTTCGCCTAAGAAACGAAAAAACACACACTCTCTCTCTCTAATTTATCGTTTGTTGTCACTTTCTCTTTCACACACATACTCTTTTTGCACACTTACTCATTCTCCTTCACACGCACTTGATCCCTCTCGACTTAGGCACTCTCCTCGGTCCATAGCATATTGATTTATTGAAAAGTCAAACATCGCAAAGTTTGACCATGTACGTGGAGAAAAACAATTACATCTGGAACGGCAAACATATACCATTAGATTCACCATGAGATGTAGTTTAGTATGATGTATCTTTGGTATTGAAGATATAAATAACATTTGTGTCAACCCGATCAAAGTTTCCAAAGTTTGACTTCTAAAAAAATTACATGCACTGCATTATCGAGCGGATGGAATATCTCTTTCCCCCTCTCAGCTATCTGACGCACCACTCAGCCTTATCAGGGCTCCTCAATCTCTCTCAAATTTATATCTCCTTGGTTCACACATACACATGTCTCGCTCGTGCTATACATATAGACCCATCCAACACTCTCCGCCCTTGTTCTCCCTCTATGTGACACGCACCCCCCTAATAAGTACCATAATCCCTCACTCCATCATAGGCGCAAGCACTCCCCCCTAAGTATGATTATCTCTCACTAGCCATCAGGAACACACATATTGTCTCCTTCCATCCATACGTCTATCTCGATATCTCTCGTGGTATCTTCTATCGCGCACACACCTTGCCACTCGATCTCCCACCCATGTAGTCCCATCACGATCTCCAGGGGATCTCTCTATGACAAACATACACTCTCTCCTCCCCATTTCTGCATTTTCTCTGTACGTCTCTCTCGACATCTCTCTCTTATTTGTCAGACCCCTCTTGGCCACGTGCTAGGGGTCTTGCTCTCTCGATTGCAAACAACCACACACTATCTCCTCACCTTGCTTCCGTTGTCGAAGATGCATGTGTGATATGTTTGCATAAGACACACACATTTTTTCTTGACTTTTATCGAGTGTTGTCCATGTCTCTTTCACACACGCACACACACTTTTTTCACTCACTCTTTCTATTTCACTCTCTCTCTAGTTAGGGACTCTCTCACGTCCATAAGCATATGGATGTTTTGAAAAGTCAAACCTCAGAAAAGTTTGACCAGGTATATGTGGAGAAAAACATTTACATCTGGAAAGATCATTAGATTCATCACAACATGTACTTACTTCATACTATCATTTATCTTTGGTATTGTAGATATAAGTAATTTGTTTATAAACTTGGTCAAAGTTTCAAAAGTTTGACTTAAAAAAATGTTGGAACTACATTATCAAACGGAGGGAGTAGCTCTTTCTCTCTCTCTCTCCGCTATGTCTCACGGGCCTCCCATCTCACACGAACACTCTATACCGACGGATTATACACTCACTGTGTCAGCGTATAGCTCCGTATATTGTTTAGTTGACCGGTCAACCAATCCACATGCTGCTTTGTCAGCTTGTGTTATGTATCTTCGTGTGCTGGCCCATGTGGCAGTGGGTAAAAATAAGTAAAGTAGAGGCCCATCTGACACGTGGTGAAGTAAACAAAGTTGAAACCACTCGGGGTAGCACCCCGCACGCTAGTAAATTGAGGGCGCATTGAGGACACACTTCTTCCGCATGGAGGACGCACTCGCGCACAATTCACCACTGCACGGCGGCATGCACAGAAGGACGCACTCGCACACACCCAGCACACAACACACACCAGCACACGTGTACAGCGGCGTCGCCGCCGGTTGAGATGGATGGCGAGGCAGCCAACAAGCGGAGGCGGCTCGAGCCAAAACCGCATCCGGCGAGCCTGGACTTCATCAGCAGCCTCCCCGATGACATGCTGCTCGTCATCATTGGCCTCCTCCCCACCAAATCTGCCGTGCAGACCGCCCTGCTCTCCCGGCAGTGGCGCCCCCTCTGGCGCCGCGTCCCCCTCAACCTCACCGTCAACAGCTGCCTTTGCGACGGGGATTGCAAACGCATGGCCGCAGTCTCCAAGATCCTTTCATCGCACCCTGGGCCAGCCAGACGCCTTGACATCCGCATGTTCAGTACCAACTGCAAGGTCCAACCCATGTTCGACGAGTGGTTCTTATCCCCCGCCCTAGATCAGCTCGAGGAGCTCAGCTTTGAAGCTGGACGATGTCGCTCTCTGCCGCCGTCCGCGCTCCGCCTCGCGCCAACACTGCGCCGCGCCAGCTTAAGCTCCTGCTATCTTCCCCAGATTAATGCCGCGCCCGCCCTTCTTCTCCCTCAACTCAATCAGCTCGATCTCTTTGACATTGTCATCTCGAAGAAGGCTATGGAGCACCTGCTCCGCAGCTGTACTGCGCTCGAGTACCTTCGTCTTGAGCAGATCCACGGGTTCATTAGCCTCCACATCTCCTCGACGAATCTCCGATGGATTTATGTGTCTTGCTGGCCCCGCAACAAGACATCAATTGGGAAGAGATCACTCCAGCTGTTCCATGTTATGGTCATTGAGAATGCGCCTTTCCTTGAGAGATTGCTTGTATCGGATCTAGAAGGTCCAACAAAAATCAGGGTCATTGACGCGCCGAAATTGACAGCGTTGGTGCACTCGTCTGCCAAATTCTCTGAACTCTTTATTGGATCCGCAATCATTTAGGTACAACACTCATCTTCTTCTCCCTCTTCTTGAAATTCACATTTTTAAATTTCTTTTTGATGTATTTACGACCATCTTCCAGAAAATGATTCCCACAAGCTTGACCCAGTCTATGCGCACAGTGAAGATCTTGGCAATAAAACCTATCGGCCCCAATCTGGATCAAGTTGTTGGATTCCTTACATGCTTTCCGTGCACGGAGAAGCTACTCATCGAGGTGAAACTTCTTTCCTATTAGTAAACGGTAATCACAATGTTGCTCAAATTTTTCGTAATTTTCCCAAATTACGATGACAAGTGTAGTGTTCAAAACTGCATCTACGCACTACACCGAAAGAAATGTTTTTAGTATTTTTTCTCACGTGATCACCTGCATCGTCTTTTTGTTGTACTACTATAGTATCCTAGGCTAGTCATAGTGGAAAGTAACTTAGACTACTCCAGTAACTCTATGGTTACCCTAAGAGCAAGTACAACCTCCGTCCTGGTTTACTCTTCCTATTTTGTAGTATCAAGATTTGACCATAGATTTAACTGACAAAATGTTAATGCATGTCACTAAGAACTATATCGTTGGATTCGTATTTGAAAATAATTTCAAATGGTGTAATTTTTAGTGACATGCATTGGCATTTTCTTACATAAATATATGGTCAAAATTTTATACTAAATAAGAGGTAGTACAAAAGTGGGCTATAACGGCCCTCCACTATGTAGGCCAAAACATGTGCCAAATTCACTTGTGATGCATTTGGCATCGATGCCCCTCCATTGCTCACCTGGTGCCCCAATCTGGATCACCTACTTTGCTCCGGTGCCAAATTAACTCACGCAATGAAAAAACACTTGCGTGGGAGAGAGAGAGGACTGAGGCAATAAAAACACTTGTTTGGGAGAGTGAGAGGCTGGTCTAGTTGGTTTGATTGATTTGTTTATACATGTGGGTCTGTGTGCACAGCGGTGCCAACTCTCTCACATCGCGAGAGCGGTGCCAAAATCTTTTGGTTTGACATCGATGCGTATTATGGCATCGGCCACATAGTGGAAGGCAACAAATGCCCAAGCTCTTCATGTACTCCTAGGTAAATGAGAGGAAAGAGAAAGAGAGAGAGTGAAAAAATATCACTAGCCAGCCAACCCTATCGTATGAGCGAATGATATTGGTACCTCTTGATGACACGGCAATCTTATACAGCCAGTTGCTCTAATATGTTCTCTTCTTTTGCAGATAAAAAAAGACCCGAAAGTGAAAAATGTGCTGCACTATAACAATCTCATCGAATGCCTTGATCTCCATCTTATAGAAATTGATTTGATCGACTACCGAGGCAGCACATCTGAGATTAAATTGCCCAGGTTGTTTGTTCTGGAGGCAAGTGTGCTTAAGGTAATGAGGTTTGGCGTTCTCTGGCGCAACAATGAATGGCGTGCTGATCACCGCAAGCGTCTAAGCCTAAATGAAAAAGTCTCTGCAGAAGCTGAATTTGTTTTTGAAACATCAAGTGGCTAGAGACTCAAAAAATTATTTGCCCATTAGTGACTTGTCAGGGCGGTGGATTTTAGTTTGTACGATAATGCTGCATCCACCTAAAGTAACGGAAGTTCTTACGTAAACTTCCTAGTAATTCCTCTTCGTAGGTGCAGCATTACTCCTAACATTTGTAATATCAGTTTGAAACTTGTAATATTGCCGTGTCCTATTCCCGCGTTTTCAAAATCCTGCGAATCAAACAGGTCCTGAGTTGGTGATGATGTTGTGCCTGCCATCTTTCACCAATAGATGTCGGATCTAGATCTGACGCATACAAACCAAACTTCTCCAGTTTTGCAAAAAGATGCCCGCACTTGTTCCCTATTTACAAACAACTCCTTGTCTCTCACAGTCAGCCTTATCTCCTCCCCACCACATCTAAGGCCATGGAAAAATCTAGCGCGATGGCCGCTGCCGGCGCCGTCCACCCCCCAATCTTGGTGTTCCATGCAATGCACGGGCATCTATGCACGGGAAATTATGTCGAACACGGCTAGTTGTAAGCAGGCTAGGTCTACAGCCATGATGATAGTGACTGCAGACGGTGAGGCTGACTATGGTATACCGAACACGTCGCCTATACTCAGGTGTCATCTCCGGCGTAGGGTCTTGTCACTTCACTGTGAGGAGCAGCACGTAATAATTTGACCAATGGGTAGTACAGTGCTACTATGTTGGTAGTACTACTACTACTAGTACTAGCACCACCGTCTGGATTTAGTAGTACTACCACGTCCATCTGGATTTAGTATTTGACTAGCAATATCTAGTAATGCATGTCACAAAAAATGTACTACTCCCTCTATAAATAAATACATGGTGTATTGTTTTATTCCTATCGGCGAGGTAACTTAATGTCTTTTTGCTACTTAATAGGATTACATGCAATGAACTAACCACTGCATGTGATGTTTGGTAGTCTCAAGTCATTGAAAGCATGCACGGGCACGGAGGGGGACGCAACTTCATTGACTTAATGCACCTGCCTTTGGGTGTATGACACGTGGGCCCAACTGGTGGCTGGCCAACCTGTCATACAGCCAAAGGCAGGTGCAGTAGAGGGGCGAGGAGTAGATGGCCAACACGCACGTGAATTCAACGCAGTCTGCACTTCTCATATAAAGGCTCCCGCCAGTCCAATCTACGAAATCCTACGCACCTACGCACCCAAGGGCAAGAGTGATCACTCCAATCGCAAGATCAGTTGACTAGAAGCTAGACCCATGGAGGTGATGAGCGCGAGCATCAGCCGGCTATGCCAGATGGTCCACGACGCCGGCCTGCGGCACGGCACCGAGGAACGTCTCCAGGTAGTGCTTGAGGCTGCCAGGGCGAGGGGCCGCTTGGACGACAGCTTCGTCTCCTTGTTCGACGAGGTCCTCGTCTGCTTCCTCGACAAGTTCACCGTCGTCAAGAAGCTCGCGGACGACCTTGACGTACGCCTCCAGCCCACGCGCCCAGGCTCTGTGATGCCTTCCACCCTCAACGGCCTCTATGGTGACAACCTCTTCGACGCACTGGTAGCCCTGCGACTGCCCGCCGTCGTGCCGGAGAATGTCCACCTCAAGGTCGCGCTCGCCGCGCAGCGCCTGGCGCAGCAAGACACCATCGACATAATCACCCACGTCTACGCGCAAATCGTCCACAAGGACTACTACATGCAAGAGGAGGACGATAGGACGCTGACCTTCTTGGACCGCAAGGCAACCTTGGACGGCATTGTTCAAAAGCACGTTGAGCTTGCCGCCAACGCCGCTGCTCCTCACACGTCGGTTGGTGACCTGGTGCACTAGGGCGTGAGGATGTCGTTGATGGATCCGTATGTATCTTTATCTTTCCGTCAAATCCATGTAGTAGTATATGGTACTACTAGTAATTATCTTACCTTTCGCATCAACTTCATAATTTTCCTACGTACTCCATGCATGAACCGCGCCAGAACCAAACTTCTTACTCTAGGGAAAATCGTTATTTCTATCTATCAGTCGTGCCATGGAGTAGAACCAAATTTTACAAGTTACAAGTTCAAAAGGAAAAGCCTGTCGTGTTCATGTCGCACCCCCACACGGTTGGTCCGGCACGCCGCTCAAGGGGGAATGCGTGCTGTGTTGCATTTTCACTTACAAGTGGGACCGCAGTTGAGCAAACCGACTATCGGCAAACCCCCACCCCGCCCACCGTGCGATGGCTGAGATAACAGGAGGGAGAAGAGATGGCTGTAGCACGGACTCCAAGAAAATTGGTGTCGGATGGGACTCGTGTGGGTGGCGTGTGACGTACTGCTAGACATGAATGCTAGTTATGGCCCATGCCACCCCACTATATCGAGGTGCTGGTTACGTAGAACAAATTTCCTGGAGTCCGTGCTCAGCCCTCCTCTATCTCTCTTCTCACCAGCCAGCAGACGCGCGGAGCCCATCGTCTGTTTGCTCATATGCGGTCCCACATGTCAGTGAAAATGCAAGAGGACCCACTGAACCTGCACATCTTTCACCTCGATGTGCTGGTGATGAAAAACAAATCCAATAAAGATCTTCGGTGGCCGCTTTTGGAGTTACTCAAGAGTAGTAAGATTCTATTTACTGTTTAACCCAAGATGCACATCACGTGGCTTCAACTACCACTCTATTTTCTTGCATGACACGACCTGGATGCTGGATGTCCCACGTGTCGGCAAAAGGAGGAAGAACTCGACCAAATCTTCGGTTGTGCTCTCGGATTAGACTAGTTGTGCTAACTTAAAATTTTATTGTGTAGAATGGATGCAAGTTTTGGTATTGGGAAGAAGAGTACAACGATATATTGATAGAGCGCAATTTAGTAGATATTCTAGCACTTTTAGCTAGCATAGAGGCTAGAGATGAGACTAGTGCACTTGTTGATAGAATAGAGGCTAGACACGTCTACTTCTTTACACTCGAAGAAGAAAGAAGCACGCAGGATCGAGCCTCCACAGATCAACAATGAATGCATCGAGAAGGCACTAATCCAACTTACAGGAGCAGTTATGGAAGTTGGATATCTTCTAAAATGTATTCTTGTGGTTCTTCTTTTTCTAGTCAAAATTTTGGTGATGTATTTCCACCGCATCCGAGAAATGGCCTGGACACGACCCCATTGCCCTACCCAAATGGACATAATCTGAGCAAAACGGAGGTCCGTTTGGGGTCATGCGTTGGAGTTGGCCTTACAAGTGGGACCGCAGTTGAGGCGACTATCGGCAAACCCCCACCTCGCCCGCCGCCCGATGGCTGAGTTAGAGACACGACGAGGTTGAAGAGATTGATGTAGCACGGACTCCAAGAAATATGGTGTCAGATGGAAGTCGTGCTGGTGGCGTGTGTCGTACTCCTGGACGTGAATGCTTGTTCTGGCCCATGCTACCCTACTACTCCTACTACTACTCCTACTACTACTATCGAGGATTCGAGGTGCTGGTTACGTACAGCGAACACATTAACATATGGCCCACCTCACACTATGGTCAAATTTCCTGGAGTCTGTGCTAGGTTAAAAAGTGTTCTTTGTGAGGATGGGTGGCTGGTCTCAAGTTTAAAACTTGTTGTATTACGTACGTAGACGTAGAGATAGTGCAGCATGTGAAGCTAGTACAAATAGTGTACTATTGTTGATTGGCCTCATCCAATAACCTGTTGCAATGCACGTACAATTATGTATTCATAAAATATATTTTTGCCTCATCGTAGCACCCACTCAGAGAAGCGACTCGATAGCCATTCATAAATTTAGTAAGTTTATCACAAGCATATCATTTTATTACATACAACAGGTCATCAACCCACAACGACAACGAAGATACATTATAAATACTAAAGTTTTCATCACACAACAAATAACAAGCAATGAAATGAACTTCAACTCAACCAATCCTCGGCGTTGGAAACGCTTGCTTTGAACCACAAGCGATTCTCTCGGAAGAGCCAGCTACTGTCAATCTCGAGACCAACGCAGGACTGATCATCCAGGCTGAAGCGGCCTACTATATCACGACCAGGGTAGGGAACCACCACAATGTTCGACGTATAGATACAGTTGCTTCTCATAAATGGTAGTAACGTTGTGTCAACGGCAGTTGGATCGCCTTTCACCATCATTGGATAGTTTTGTCCAAGGAAGAGCGAGTTTGCTCCAAGACTATCAATACTGTACCAGGGAGAAGGTGTTGGCGCGAGCACACTAGTATCCATCCCGAATACCATGCAACAAGTGTTGGAATAGGTCCGGAGAGTGCGATCATGGGAGACAACACCTGCTACCTCAGTAGTAACATCAGCAATGGGCTGTATACAGACGAGAAGGGGTGATCCATCGAAAGTTGCCAGGCGCCACTGAGTATATGGGCCCTCCTCGTCCTCATGCTCGTGATCATCACCATCTTCATCTCCCCCTTGGTTATAAAAATTTTCAAGTATAGGCGATGGAATGTTCATAGGACCTTGGAAACACAAGAAGAAGGTTAATTAGTGGAGAAGGGAAACTTGCTAACTCGCATGCATGTGGATGAAACAATTATAATTACGGTGGAAGACAAACGTACCGAAACTACGAGGATCCCATGCAAAAACAGTGCCACGAGTGGTGGCAGCAAACACAAGACCCTCGTATTCAATTGCATCACAGTACACATCCGTGTATAGAAACTGATTTTTGAGCAATATCCATCCAGTCGAACCACGAAGGACGGCAACAAGCTTGTCGAAGATAGCAACAACTTGATAGTTCTTGTAATTCCAAGAGCGGTTGGGAACTCGAGAAATTGCTATCTTTCGTAGACGACAGTCACCATGATCATATTTGAACATATGTAGATCATCTGTGTGCTCAACCTCAGGGCACTCGGAGATTTTTGGAAGTGGAATCTGCTGATGAGTGTACACATTCACAAGTTCCCACTCGCAATTGTAACCAATATAAACAACCCAATCTCCATTTGCGCCTGCCCAAGCCTTGCCCTCAAGCGATGGCATCTTAACATCATACGTATCATTATCAAGCGGCATCAACTTGCACAAGGCGAGGCTTCCCTCGTCCCCGCGCCAGTCAGCAGGGTCACGGCCTCTGTTGCAAAAGGCAATGCCTAGGAGGCGCTTAGGCACGCCTAGGCGCTAGGCAATGGTCAAATGCCTCGCCTAGGGCATAAATGATAGTCTAGGCAGTGCATGCAACAAATTTTTTACCCAAGCGAGAAATCATGCCATATTGCACTGAAATGCCAAACATCACATATTGAAATGGTAGTAGCTGGTAGTTAACTTATTTATCTGCCCTAAATTAACATCAGTACACATATAATAACCACAAATACACCCTGATAGTAGAATCTATATTACCGCCTAGGCTGCGCCTAGGGCGCCTAAGCACCGCCTAGGCACTAGGTGAAGGCCAACCGTCTCGCTTACGCCTACCGCTTTTTCCAATCTTGGTCACGGCGAAGAAGATAGGAGAGATCAAACCGCTCCTGGACCCTTGGGTTCCTTGTAATGATGTTATTAGTTGAGTCGAGAATGTTCTTGAACGAACCTGCCATGCTAGTCGAGGTGATGACGTCGCACTGATCAATGAGTTCCCCCACCACGTCATCTTTCAGATTGGGGCAAGAATAACGGGGTCATTTCCGGCTTGTTCCCTCCATGGAGAAGACGATCGAACAAGGCAGAAGGAAGGGTGAAGGCAAATGGAGGAGGGAGGAAGAGCGTGCGACAGTAGTTCCAAATCGAGAGGGAAAGGCGAAGAGTCGGTGGATGGTTGCCAGTTTACCACGGTACACGAAGAGGCGCCCCGGCCTACACATCCTTTCGGAAATTGTACAAAAGGACTCGCCGTCTTCTCACTGACATGTTGGAACGGGACCACATTTCAACGAAACATGGTGTGTAATTTCTCGTGCAAAATGTGATCTGGCCGCGTTGGCCCGAGGTGCCGCATTAGTTATCGACCTTTATTTTTTAACATACAATATGAGTGGATAGCTCCTGTGGTCATCACACGTGAGCGGATATATAGGTGGGCTAGGTGGGCAGGTGGCAACAATCTAAGTGCTAAAAGAGTTGATATCGAAAAAAGAGTTGATCCAATGCTTGGTTTTGTTTGGATTTTCCAACTATGACCATTGGATAGAGTGAATCAATGGTTTACGTTCAAAGTTATTCTCATACTATAGAATGGTATAGGAACGTGGAGAGATTTGGTTGATTTTATATCGCTGAATAATATAAAATATTATGAGTGCAGACGCTCCACCCCGAGGTTTGTAGCTCCTTCTCGATCAATGGGAATCTATGTTCTTCCACTCTTTCGTTTAAGACATGAGCTTTGTTCATCCTGTTGCCGACACACGGGACATATATATGCCTCCATTTTACAAAATCATACTATATGCCTCCATGACACGCGGGACATCTAGCATCAAGGTGGCATGTCATGCAAGAAAATGGAGATATGCAGTGCGTAAGTGAGTCGTGCACTTCGATGGCACCTAGTACTATGCAATATTTTTTCTCCTCGATGGGACGTGAATAGTGCACGTACTCAATGACAGAGCACGGGATGGTAGCCATGGACACGGTCGGCCCTTTTTGAAGAGAGTACTAATAAATAACTTTGATGTGTCCCGTCAACTCGCAGAACGACGAGAAGCTTGCTTACTACGCCTTCTCCCTCGCCAACGCGTGCGCGGTGGCTCGCAGCATGAGGAGAAACTTTTGCTTACAAGCGGTGGACGTGCAGCAGTTCATTTGGTGTCAGATGGCCAGAAGTACTACTGTAGTACCATCATTATTGTTTGACTTCCGGAAGAGGAGAAGAGCCAAGCGCAAGGTCACCTACTAACCTAGTACAGTACTACAATAGCCAAAGCTGGTCCACCTTTTTAGAGCATCGTTAATTAATATAGGCGGCTGTTGCAGCGGCACATCATTTAGAGCAAGTACTCTCTTCGTAGGAACAAAGGAAGTGAAAGAAAAGTTGGAGTGGATGCTAGATTGCCAATTAAAACATGATTACATAGGAAAAAATCCTATAGCATTCTATCCTATGAATCAAACGACCAATGTAGGAAAATTATGAGGGGGGGTCTCTCCAACAGTGTTCCTTGGCTCGCACCTAGCATCACGGTGGTCGAACTTGGAGTCATTCATCTGGTACACGTGGCATATCAGATCTGGACACAAGGTGACACGACCTCTCACTTCCTCCGCCATTTGAAGCGGCGCGCCGGTGGAGGGCTAGCATACTACAATATTAGGTTGGCTCTATGTGATGTGGCAACTTCATATACTAACCGGATGCTGGCTATACTACTACGGTACTCACACTCCAAGAAGTGACTCGAAAACCATTCATAAATTGAGTCTATGACATGCATTTGCAACTGAAATGTACCATTCATTAAATACAACAAGTCATCAACACACAACGACAACGAGGATACATGTTGGATTATAGATTATTTCCAACAAAACATTCTAGCAAATACTAAAGTTTTCATCACACAACAAATAACAAGCAATGAAATGAACTTCAACTCAACCAATCCTCGGCGTTGGAAACGCTTGCTTTGAACCATAGGTGCTCTGGGAAGGGCCAGCTATTGTCAATATCGAGAGCAACGCAGGACTGATCATCCAGGCTGAAGTGGCATATATCAGGACCAGGGTAGGGAACCACCGAAATGTCCGAGGTATAGATACCGTTGCTTCTCATAAATGGTAGTAACGCTGTGTCAACAGCAGCTGGATCGCCTTTCACCATCATTGGATAGTTTGGTCCAAGGAAGAGCGAGTTTGCTCCAAGAATATCAATACTGAACTAGGGAGAAGGTGTTGGCGCTAGCACACTAGTATCCATCCTGAATACCATGCAACGGGTGTTGGAATAGGTCAGGAGAGGGCAACCATGGGAGACAACACCTGCTTCCTCAGTAGTAACAGTCTGAGTGCACCGTATACAGACAAGAAGAGGTGATCCATCGGAATTAGTTGCCAGGCGCCACTGAGTATATAAGTTCTGCTCGTCCTCATGCTTGTGATCATCACCATCATCATCTCCCCATTGCTTATAAATTTTTTCAAGTATAGGTGGTGGAATGTTCACAGGACCTTGGAAACACAAGAAGAAGGTTAATTAGTAAAGGGAAACTTGCTAACCCGCATGCATGTGGATGAAACAATTATAATTACGGTGGAAGACAAACGTACCGAAACTATGAGGATCCGATGCAAAAAACAGCGCCACGAGTGGTGGCAGCAAACACAAGATCCTCGTATTCAATTGCATCACAGTACACATCCGTGTATAGAAACTGATTTTTGAGCAATATCCATCTAGTCGAACCACGAAGGACGGCAACAAGCTTGTCGAAGATAGCAACAACTTGATAGTTCTTCTAATTCCAAGAGCGGTTGGGAACTCGACAAATTGCTATCTTCAGTAGTCGACAGTCACCATGATCGTATTTGAACGTACGTAGATCATCTGTGTGCTCAACCTCAGGGCACTCTGAGATTTTTTGGAAGTGGAATCCGCTGAACAGTGTACACATTCACAAGTTCCCACTCGCAATTGTACCCAATATAAACAACCCAATCTCCATTTGCGCCAGCCCAGGACTTACCCTTAAGCGATGGCATCTTGACATCACACGTATCATTATCAAGCGGCATCAACTTGCACAAGGCGAGGCCTCCGTCGTCCGCGCCCATGCGAACAGGCTTATAGCGAAGAAGATAAGGGAGATCAAACCGCTCATGGACCCTTGGGTTCCTTGTAATGATGTTATTAGTTGAGTCGAGAATGGGCTTGAACGAACCTGCCATGCTAGCCGAGGTGATGACGTCGCACCGATCAATGAGTTCCCCCACCACGTCATCTTTTAGATCGGGGCAAGAATAATGGGGTCGTTTCTGGCTTGTTCCCTCCATCGAGAAGACGATCGAACAATGGCAGAAGGAAGGGTGAAGGCAAATGGAGGAGGGAGGAAGAGCGTGCGACGGCAGTTCCAAATCGAGAGGGAAAGGTGAAGAGTCGGTGGACGGTTGCCAGTTTGCCACGGTACACGAAGAGGCGCCCCGGCCTACACGTCCTTTCGGAAATTGTACAAAAGGACTCGCCGTCTTCTCACTGACATGTTGGAACGGGACCACATGTCAACAAAACATGGTGTGTAATTTCTCGTGCAAAATGCGATCTAGCCGCGTTGGCCCGAGGTGCCGCATTATTTCTCAACTTTATGCTTTTTAATGGCGTGACGTTCAGTTTTGAAGCACGACTAACTGGTACTATTTGCAGAGAAAATATAAACTACTCTACCACTACTCCACCTCTAGTACTAGTAGTATAAAAAAGATATATAGGCTGGAGCTTCAGAGCTTTCTTGCTAAGGGCTGCCCACTTGCTTCTCACACTATCACCCTCTCTCTAGATCTAAAAAAGACGGCCTCTCTCTCCCTCCTCACCGGTGGTCACAAATCCGCCGGGGAAGAAAAGGACGAGCAGCGTTGACGCACTCGTCGTCGGCGAGCGAGGTCACGCACTGATGACAAGGCCATCCTCTCAGACCTAGCGCCCGCGCGGGATGGCCTCCGTCCTCAAGCTCGCTGTCGTAGTGCATGCGGAGGACGACGACCACGAGCGAAGCCACTTCCCGCCGACCCTCAGGTATGCTACCTTTTTTCGAACCATACCCTTGTTCTATTGCCCCCATCTGCCATGTCGCTGCATGTGGATCTTTTTCCACTCCACCATCTTCCCAATTTGCTATCCTCTGCTCTGCTGGTCACGCAGACGAAAACCTTAATTTGCACTATTAAAGGAAACCCTACTTCATGCAGACTAATCCATGTCTAGGTTGAATAAGGAAAGGAGGGAGACTGTATTGTCCGAGAGAGTAGGCATCGAACCCGCATCTAGGTTGAAAAGGGGAAAATCAGTAGCTAAGGAACGAGTCTCGTGTCTCTTGGTTGAAGAAGGGTAGAAAGGCATGACAACACAATAGAGAATGACCAGGTCGATCGGTTTGTTGTCCTCACATAGGAAAAAGGCGGCTAAACATAAAAAAAATGGGACGTAATCCACATATGCTGCCTGGATATTTGTTGCTCGGGGCAACCATACCTCCCTCACCACTCATGCGTCCGTGGAGGTACATCGTACTGGTGCGCCCACTGTCCGAATGGGCCTCTTATGCTCTTAGTGTCACTTTTTTACTGTTAGTATAATGCCAGCAGTCAAGTCAAGCAATGCTACTGCTAAAGTGATGCCACATTTAACTAATGCCGCACTCAGTCTAGTGCCACCAATAAATTTAAGCAATGCCATTTAATGTCACTGGATTATTTTAGGGTTAGCTATTGATTGTGGATGTATTAAAGATTTTTCAGCTAAGGCATTCTAATGCTGTTGCACAGCCAGTATACCAACTTGAAACTTGTTACTACCTTCAGATTTTTGCACTGTTAATGCTTATAGCTTACATACCTCACTTTCATGAGATAAGGTAATTTTTTTGTATAGTGTCACCAAAATGCCAAGGCGCTGACGTCATTTTATTTTGGTTAAACTGCACAAAAAATTATGAAGACAAGAGGAAAGGTCAAGAGTGGGCACCTCCTCCTCCGGCTGTTCTCTTGATTCGTTCGATCAAGTTTTTATTCGATTATCAAGATTGGGATATCAATTTTTAAGGTCCCCCCGAGTTCGAAATGATATTTACCTTGGAGGTACATGGTTTGCAATTTTTTATACTGTCATTAGTTAATAATGCTAGTTACCTTTGAAGGAAATATGCCCTAGAGGCAATAATAAAGTTATTATTTATTTCCTTATATCATGATAAATGTTTATTATTCATGCTAGAATTGTATTAACCGGAAACATAATACATGTGTGAATACATAGACAAACAGAGTGTCACTAGTATGCCTCTACTTGACTAGCTCGTTGATCAAAGATGGTTATGTTTCCTAGCCATAGACATGAGTTGTCATTTGATTAACGGGATCACATCATTAGGAGAATGATGTGATTGACTTGACCCATTCCGTTAGCTTAGCACTCGATCGTTTAGTATGTTGCTATTGCTTTCTTCATGACTTATACATGTTCCTATGACTATGAGATTATGCAACTCCCGTTTACCGGAGGAACACTTTGTGTGCTACCAAACGTCACAATGTAACTGGGTGATTATAAAGGTGCTCTACAGGTGTCTCCAAAGGTACTTGTTGGGTTGGCGTATTTCGAGATTAGGATTTGTCACTCCGATTGTCGGAGAGGTATCTCTGGGCCCACTCAGTAATACCCATCACTATAAGCCTTGCAAGCATTGTGACTAATGAGTTAGTTGCGGGATGATGTATTACAGAACGAGTAAAGAGACTTGCCGGTAACAAGATTGAACTAGGTATCGAGATACCGATGATCGAATCTCGGGCAAGTAACATACCGATGACAAAGGGAACAACGTATGTTGTTATGCGGTCTGACCGATAAAGATCTTCGTAGAATATGTGGGAACCAATATGAGCATCCAGGTTCCGTTATTGGTTATTGACCGGAGAGGTGTCTCGGTCATGTCTACATAGTTCTCGAACCCGTAGGGTCCGCACGCTTAACGTTACGATGACAGTTATATTATGAGTTTATATGTTTTGATGTACCG
Source organism: Aegilops tauschii subsp. strangulata (assembly GCF_002575655.3). NCBI lineage: Eukaryota > Viridiplantae > Streptophyta > Magnoliopsida > Poales > Poaceae > Aegilops > Aegilops tauschii. The sequence continues at coordinate 550,819,944 of NC_053041.3, read as the reverse complement.
AAGGTTGTTCGGAGTCCCGGATGTGATCACGGACATGACGAGGAGTCTCGAAATGGTCGAGACATAAAGATTGATATATTGGAAACCTATGTTTGGACATCGGAAGTGTTCCGGGTGAAATCGGGATTTTTTCGGAGTATCGGGAGGTTACCGGAACCCCCCGGTAACTTAATGGGCCTTAGTGGGCCTAGGTGGAAGAGAGGAGAGGAGGCCAGGGCAGGGCCGCACGCCCCTTCCCCCCCCCCCCAATCCGAATAGGACAAGGAGAGGGGGGTGACGCCCCCCTTTCCTTCCTCCCCTCCACCTCTTCCCCCTCTCTCTCCTAGTCCAACATGGAAAAGGGGGGAGTCCTACTCCCGGTAGGAGTAGGACTCCTCCTGGCGCGCCTCTCCCCTTGGCCGGCCGAACCCCCCCTTGCTCCTTTATATACGGGGGTAGGGGGCACCTCTAGACACACAATTGATCATTGATCTCTTAGCCGTGTGTGGTGCCCCCCTCCACCATATTACACCTCAATAATATCGTAGCGGTGCTTAGGCGAAGCCCTGCGTCGGTAGAACATCAACATTGTCACCACGCCGTCGTGCTGGCGAAACTCTCCCTCAACACTCGGCTGGATCGGAGTTCGAGGGACGTCATCGAGCTGAACGTGTGCTGAACTCGGAGGTGTCGTGCGTTCGGTACTTGATCGGTCGGATCGTGAAGACGTACGACTACATCAACCGCGTTGTGTTAACACTTCCGCTTTCGGTCTACGAGGGTACGTGGACAACACTCTCCCCTCTCGTTGCTATGCATCACCATGATCTTGCGTGTGCGTAGAATTTTTTTTGAAATTACTACGTTCCCCAACAACCTTCAAACTTTTGTATTTGGTTTAATGCTCATGCATAGCTAGTATACCAATGTTGAAACGTGTTACCTTTACATTTTGTATTGTTAATTCTTATAGAAATCTTCCAGTGCCAGAGTTTATTGAAATATGTTTAGTAAAACCATTGCACTGTACCCTGTAATAAAATAACTACTCTACTGTTGCACTAGCCACTGGATTAGTGTATATTTGTAGTATTCGAAATTTCGAATGGTGTTGCATTAGCGTATGGACATACATAAAGTGTGGCAAGCTTTCCCAGATATGTGCTCAAGAAAACTACTACCTGTTTTTCTTAATACTAGTAGACGTTTGGGTACTTTAAACTGAACCGCGAAAACGTCTTATATTAAGGAACAGAGGGTGTAGAGTTCACTCAAATTATCCCGGTAAAGCTAGTCACACCTTTGTTAAAATTAATGTTCATTATGTTATCGGAGGAGGTCTGTAAGTTTGTCTCTAATGCCTGTCGACTACATACCTGACATCATGATGTAATGTTAAGTCATTTCCTTTTGTACAGTGTCACTGAATTGTCAAGGCGGTGATGGCATTTTATTTTAGTTGAACTGCACAAAATATGCTTAAAAGAAGAGGAAAGGTCAGGAATCGATCATTCTTTCAGAAAGAACTATATATGCCTTTCTGACATCAGCCTCTGTTGCCTTATTTATTCCTTCAAACAGGTGGTTAGAAACAGTCTTGCTACCTTTTCCCATTAAGAAATTGGAATGCTTATATTTGTGAGTCTATGCTTCAACTAGTGCCACTTTTACAGTAATCACACTTTCAATATCTATGCAAACAGGGATGCTCGATTTTAGTGGAACTGCAAAAAAAGTCCAGCTGGTTCAACATGAGGAGCATGTTTTCTTCCAAACCTTTATATCCAATTGGTGGCACTATGAGTTGTTCATTAAGAAGGTACATGGTTTGCTACTATCTTGCTACTCTTTTCGTACTGTCATTAGATAGTAATACTAGTGGTTTGCATGTGAATTTATTGGCAGGGTGGACCTACATTGGAGGTGCAGGACATGATTCAATGATTGGATGCTCAATTTCGGTTGTATCGATTTCACCTCTTCCATCACTGCGAACATGGATATCCTTGGTCTGATGAAGAATAGGCGCTATATTTCTGCTCTGAACAAGCAAATCGATTCAGTATGAAATTGTCCAGGGCAAAACATGATTGTATCAAATTGTCCAGTGCAAAACATGACAGATGCTAAGCGGAAGATACATGTTTAAACCAAAAATACAAGGTGGGGTATATGTTTACTAGCTTCTTGATATTTGTGCAGACAGAGATGTCTACCCGTTGCTATTTGGCAAACACACAAATTGACCGCAATTTTGGTTGAACTGCACAAGAGAATAGTATAGTCACTGCATGCAGCGCCATTTGAAAATAGACACAGAAAGATTGGATAGTCACTTCATGGACTGTAGAAAAGTAGTATTGTAGTATTTATTGGCCAACACTAGGTGCTTCATTGCTTTGGTCTGATTATATAATGGGCATCATTTTGCCTAAGTTAAAGTTTGTATTCCGGAAATAGTCTCGCCACGTGATCAAGAGAAGACCAAATCATATTGCAGTGGATGTTCCTCCATCATGTGTGGTTCATTCACATGGTTCCAGCTGTTGGTGAAACCACTTACGTTTGCAAGAGGAATTGTAGACTTCACAAACAAATTTGTCTTTCAGTCTGTACTGAATGTTGGCCAAGAGAAGCATCCATGTTAATAGGAAGAACATATGTTTTTTCTAGATCTTTGCTTTTGGAGCTACATATTTGTATATGATCTGTGAATCATTGAGATGCATTAACATGTTGATCTTATGTATGGGAATCGTACTAGTTGGTTTTAGTTATGGCTGATCTTTGCTTTTGGAGCTACATATTTGTATATGATCTGTGAATCATTGAGATGCATTAATAGTTCCTTATATCTGTTCGCTCTGTGTTTACAAGTTACTGATCGATCACTAGCTAGCCTACTAATGCGCTCCTGGCTGTTTTAGTTGCGACGCAAGATCTGAAGTGGCAGTTTTTTGAATAAAAATGCCTACCTCTGAAGAAACTGACAAGCTACTCTGAAGAAAATGCCATGCGAATCTGAAGAAACTGCCAGCAAAAACGTTCGCAAATGCCTTATCTCCCAGCTAAAGTTCATCAACTAATGCCCTCGACTGCGACTCGTTGCATGCTGCTTCGCGTACTGATTGCGAGCGATTTTGAGTGCCTGCATGCAACCGGCCGTAATTAAGGCAGCTAACTGATGCGAAAAAAGATGCGCTTTAATTGTTGCGGGCCTTTTAAATCCGTGGAATCATTATTGACAAGGAGGGAGATGATTCGAGTGCACTCGTTTGACCGTCATGCTGGCGTGCGACCCAGCACGGACGGGACGGGATGGCACAGTCAGAATTTCAGTTTCTCTAGTTTTCCACGGCAAGCTGGCGCGCTAAGCCATGCTTGCTTAATTATGCATTGAATTCCGATGACCGTCGCGCTACCTTCCGCCTATAAGTACTGTTTCCCGGCCTTCTATGGTGGCACCGTGACCCAACTCGCCCTATCCTCATAAGCCCCCACCATCCCGACGTCGCTCGCCACTTATCCTCGCTCTCGCCACGTCCGCCATGCCCCCGCCCATCCGCGATAGGCGAGGCCGGAGGCGGTCACCGCCGGAACTAGTGTTCGGTTTTTCACCGGAAAGCAGATGGAGGGAGGAGGCATTATATCGGTCTTTAGATGGAAATGCGGAGATCGAGGACTTGTTGGAGCGCGACCACCTGGTGGAGGAGCAGGAGTTGTTGGAGCGCGACCGCTTGGCGGAGGAGCACCGTATCGCCGATTTGCGCCGCCAGTGGGACATGGAGCAGTAGCGCACCGACGCTCTGAGTCGCGAGCAGAGCGCCCGCACCTGGGCCGACTACGTGGAGGCCGGCGCCCGGCAAATAGCCCTGGAGGCTGTCGGGCACGCACGTGTTCGCGACGCCGATTTTTACTACCAGCTCGTCAAGTGGGTTTCCCGCTTAGAAGCCGAAGCTTCGGTGGACCACGCCGGCATGGAAAGGGCCAACGCGCGCGAGCAACGCGCCCTATCACACCTCTGGCAAGTCTGAGGCGAGGCGGAGGACGCCGGTGCCGGCGTTTAGCGTGTACCGCAGATGGCGGCGGGCATCGTCTAGTTAGCTAAGAGTAAATTAGTGCTTGTACGCTACTAGAGTATTGGTGGGAGTAGATAGTTAACTTGGCTATGATGGTTGTCAACGTGGAAGTTCAGTACTCTATATGTGGATCAGACCTGTTACTTTGCTCTAAATGTTGAACTTTCCGTTTTAACGTATGGAATGGGTTGTTATGTTTTTAAATGGGTTGTATTTGTCCTCCACGGGTTTAGAGGCTGACTTGTGGGCCTACCAAGTTGACGCGTACACAATCAGGAGATGATTGTACGTGGAGAGGATGACAGCAGGGACCCGCCAAGGTCATGGCAGTACGCAAGCAAGTGCCTCCTTATTTCAATCCAATAAAAAAATGGATCCTCCTAATGGATTTCTGACATCTGGGTCCCATGCCATTGTCAACATAGTCAATAAACGAGAGAGTTGCACAACGAGCGGCTGACACCAGGGACCCAGCAACTCGCCCAGTTATTTTTGTTTTGGGTTAATTTGATAAATTCCACTCCAAATCTGGTGTTTCTGAGAAATGCCACTGCAATTTCCAAACTTAGAAAAATGCCATTTGCAGTGGCATTTTTTGAAGTCTGGAGTGGCGTTTTTCAAACTTTGCAAATTGCAGTGGCGTTTTCCAAAGTTTGCAAAAATTGCAGTGGCATTTTTCAAAGTTTGGAAATTGCAGTGGCATTTTTATGAATTGCCATATTTGTTGTGGCATTTATCTAATTTGTTTTTGAGACGGAAGCAGGGTGTCAACTGGGCTGTGCGGGGCACTCTGGCGTGTCTAGACAGCCTTCTCTTTTATGTTTACCACAGACTAGCCCAGTAGTTTTTTTTCTTTCTGAAAATGGCTAGCTCAGTTTTTTGTGATTTGCCAAGTAAGTCACTTTGTCAGGCCTGTTGGGCTGCAAATCTTTCAAGACGAGGAGATCTTCATTTGGCTGGACGAGAAAATGGCCTATCAGTAATGAGAAATGGGTTGTACATTTTTAACACACATCAAACCGGTAATTACTTTCAAATTTCTTTCTTTCATTTCAAGATTTTAAATTGCATTAATTTTTATGCATGGACAATTTGTTGGATTTTATATTGATATACATTTATTTTTAAAATCAGTTTGAATATGACTCGAAATTTCGGGATTAAAAACAGTTCAGACCGCACCGAAATATGCAACATTTCCTATAATTTTTTAACCATGGCCACAATATGGGCTGTAATGCTAACAAAAAGAATATGGGCTCCAAAAAAACCTTAAGAATTAGCAAATGGGTTGTAAATTATTAGAAATAATGGTAGATGGGTTGTATGTTGTTTTCCACAGATTTGAGGCTTTCCTAAAAAAAGGTTGACGCACAAGCAGTGACTGTTGGATGTCCATCCAACGGCCATCGTGCTTCTTCAATCTCTGCTCTTCCTGCTCCAACCACTCAAACAAGCGCCGGCGGGACTGCCTGCTCCCTCCTCCCTGCGGCCGGCTATGCTGCCGCGCAGGCCTCACCGCCACACCGTACTCCCATCGCTGGCCTAGCCATCCCTCTACTCACCCACACCTGCTGTTATTCTCCGGCGACGGTAGACGAACCAGTAAACCCTCGTACAGTCGTACTCCCCTCCGTGTGGGAAACAACTGCCGAGTCTTCCTTGCCTCCGTGTCGTTCCCTTCCTAGGCCTCGCCGTCGTCCACCGCCCTGGTGCTCTCGACGCGGCCTGGTCAACGTGGTCAACGACCGACATGCATCTGAAGTGGACTGTACATGGATGCTGACAGCTGGGTCCACGGCCGCACGCAAGGAAATGCCTCCTTATTACGCGCAAAATAATATTACTCCACCTGACATCTGGGACCCACCGAAAGGGCCTCTGTATTTTGCAAAAAAAACGTTACCGCCGCTAACAGCTCGGGCCCACCAGCTATATCTTCGCACGCAAGGAAGTGCGTCCTTATTACACATAAAAAAAATGGATACCCCCTGCTAGCTGGGACCTAGTATAGTGCAAGGCTGACTTGTGGGCCTACTAAGTTGACGGGGACGGAGGGCTTTGTCAACTTAGTCAATATGCACGATTCTAGCTCCAGTGACCGTACGATGTCCATCCAACGGTCGTAGTGCTTCTTCAACCTCTGGTCTTCTTGCTCCAGCCGCCCAATCCAGCGCCGGTCGTGCCTCGTGCTCCTGCCTCCCGTGGCCGGCTGCGATGCGGCGGAGGCCTCACCGCCCCCTACTACTCCCACCGCTGGCCAGGCCATCCCTGTACTCACCCACGCCCCCTGTTATTCTATGGCGACGGCAGCCTCACACCACAGTGAACCAGTGAACCCTCATACTCCTCTACGCGTGGGCATCCACTGCCGCATCTTCCCCGGCTCCGCGCCGTCCCCTTCCTAGGCCTCGCCGTCGTCCACCGCCCTGGTGCTCTCGGCGCGGCGTGGTCAACGTGGTCAAGGAACGACTTCTATCGGAAGAGTACTGTACGTGGAGAGGCTGACAGCTGGGTCCACGGCAGCCGCAAGGAAGTGCCTCCTTATTACGCGGAAAATAATTATTCCTCCACCTGACAGCAGGGACCCACCGGACGGACCACCGTATTTGGCGAAAAAATGTTTCCCCCTGACTGCTGGGACCCACCGGACGGGCCACCGTATTTCGCGAAAAAAACGTTCCCCCCGCTGTCAGCTCGGACCCACCGAAAGTGTCGCCTTATTACGCACAAAAAAAATGAATACTCCCCCTGCTAGTTGGGACCCACCTTGGTGGGTGGCTGACTTGTGGGCCTACTAAGTTGACAGGGAGGAGTGCTTTGTCAACTTAGTCAATATGAACGATTCTAGCTCCAGTGACCGTACGATGTCCATCCAACGGCCGTTGTGCTTCTTCAACCTCTGGTCTTCTTGCTCCAGCGCCCAAAGCAGCGCCGGTGGTGTCGCATGCTCCTGCCTCCCGTGGCCGGTTGTGCTGCCGAGGAGGCCTCACCGCCCCCTACTATTCCCACCGTTGGCCAGGCCCTGCGGCAACGGCAGCCTCACACCGTAGCCGAACCAGTGAACCCTCGTACTCCTCTCCGCGCGGGCTTCCACAGCCGCGTCCTCCCTGGCTCCGTGTCGTCCCCTTCCTAGGCCTCGCCGTCGTCCACCGCCTTGGTGCTCTCGGCGCGGCGTGGTCAATGTGGTCAACGGCCGACTTCCATCGGAAGAGTACTGTACGTGGAGAGGCTGACAGCTGGGTCCACGGCCACAGCAAGGAAGTGCCTCCTTATTACGTGCAAAATAAATATTCCTCCACCTGACAGCGGGGACCCACCGGACGGACCACCGTATTTCGCGAAAAAAACGTTTCCCCCTGACTGCTGGGACCTACCAGCTACATCTTCGCACGCAAGGAAGTGCGTCCGGGCAAAAAAAACGATTCGCCCCCCTGACTGCTGGGACCCACCAGCTACATCTTCGCAGGCAAGGAAGTGCCTGACAGTCCGGACCCACCTGGTCGAAGCGTACATAGCGTTGACATTCTGGTCGCGAACGTGCACGTACATACTGGTCGATGTAGAGGTGTGCACGTGTCGTAGTAGAGGCGTGCACGTAGCATGTACACGTACGTATAGCGGCCAATGAGCAAGAAAGAAAATACGGCCACGTACGTACATACGGGCAGGGTCTCGAACGCCTACTCGCGCATACGTACGGCCGGGGCTCGTATACATGGATGGGTCGGAACGGAGAAACAACGTCGTCGTCGTGTTCATGGGGAGCCAACCGGCTGGGTCAGAACGGAATGCGTCGTCGTGTTCATCGGGAGGGCTTGGACGGAATAGCCGATGGAAATGAGGCCCGGCGTACCGCAGAACGGAGGAAACGGCCTTGTGTTTGACCGGCCACGTTCAAAACGGGATCCTGTTCATCGGGAGGGGTCTGGCGTACCGCAAAACGGAGGAAATGGACCTCCTACGGTCGAAACAGGGGTCCTATTGATCGGGAGGGTGTGGCGTACCGCAAAACGGAGGAAACGGACTTGGGTTGGAGCGCTACGGTCGAAACGGGGGTCCTGTTCATCGGGAGGGGTGTGGCGTACCGCAAAACGGGACTCCACGGGATACTGTTCTTCTCCACCGTCGACCCCCTCCAGCCTCCACGGGCTACTGTTCATCCACCGTCGACCTCCTCCAGCCTCCACCTGCGACTGTTCATCCACGGGCTCCTGTTCATCCAGCCTCCACCGCGCGCTACTCCACCGGCTACTGTTCAACCAGCCCTCTCCACGGGCTCCTGTTCAACCACCCCTTGATGGGCTACTGTTCATCCAGCCCTCCACCATCTACTGTTCATCTTGCCCTCCACGGGGTGGTCCTGTTCATCCAACCCCAACCGGCTCGATCGATCGGGGTCCTGTTCATCCAGAGGCAACACCACGGGGTCCTGTTCATCCACCCCCACCGGGAACTGTTCATCCAACCCCCCCCCCCAGCAACGCTCACTGTTCATCCAGAGGCAGCATCAATCGGCTTCAGTTAGCAGCAGTAGCGAAGGAATCGCTCGATCGGGTTCAGTTAACAGCCATCGATCGATCGCTCGGGTTCAGTAACGCGTAGCCTGCAGTGCAATCGCTCGGGTTCAGTTAGAGCCCAACGCCTCGCACCCACGCGCGTGCGTGTACGAGAGAAACGTGCATCGCTCGGCACCGACCACCCACCGTAACCGGGAACACCCCGATATTTTCCTCGACCTTGCTTCTACCACAGTTTTTTCCGTCATGGACGGCCCAAAGAATGTCATGCAGCTGCATCTCCGGCCCGCCCAGGACGAAAAGCCCATTTTGTGTCATGATTTTTTGTCATAGAAGTAGGACCCCACCACATCTATGATGATACCGGTTTTTGTCACAATTATCGTCATAGAAGTGTCATAAGTATGACAGAAAAGATTTTCGCTCGGCCCAAAATGTCATGGATGTGTCTTTTTTTGTAGTGTATGTACCAGTAGCTATGTGTTTGATCTCTCTCTCTCGTGTTCTTGAGGTGGTACGATCTTGACGTATCGCGAGCTTTGCTATTATAGTTGGATCTTATGATGTTTCTCCCCCTCTACTCTCTTGTAATGGATTGAGTTTTCCCTTTGAAGTTATCTTATCGGATTGAGTCTTTAAGAATTTGAGAACACTTGATGTATGTCTTGTCGTGCTTATCTGTGGTGACAATGGGATATCACGTGATCCACTTGATGTATGTTTTGGTGATCAACTTGCGGGTTCCGCCCATGAACCTATGCATAGGGGTTGGCAGACGTTTTCATCTTGACTCTCCGGTAGAAACTTTGGGGCACTCTTTGAAGTACTTTGTGTTGGTTGAATAGATGAATCTGAGATTGTGTGATGCATATCGTATAATCATACTCACGGATACTTGAGGTGACATTGGAGTATCTAGGTGACATTAGGGTTTTGGTTGATTTGTGTCTTAAGGTGTTATTCTAGTACGAACTCTATGATAGATTGAACGGAAAGAATAGCTTCGTGTTATTTTACTACGGACTCTTGAATAGATCGATGAGAAAGGACAACTTTGAGGTGGTTTCGTACCCTACAATAATCTCTTCGTTTGTTCTCCGCTATTAGTGACTTTGGAGTGACTCTTTGTTGCATGTTGAGGGATATTTATATGATCCAATTAAGTTTATTATTGTTGAGAGAACTTGCACTAGTGAAAGTATGAACCTTAGGCCTTGTTTCAACGCATTGCAATACCGTTTGTGCTCACGTTTATTACTTGTTACCTTGCTGTTTTTATATTTTTAGATTACAAAAACCTATATCTACCATCCATATTGCACTTGTATCACCATCTCTTCGCCAAACTAGTGCACCTATACAATTTACCATTGTATTGGGTGTGTTGGGGACACAAGAGACTCTTTCTTATTTGGTTGCAGGGTTGTTTGAGAGAGACCATCTTCATCCTATGCCTCCCACGGATTGATAAACCTTAGGTCGTCCATTTGAGGGAAATTTGCTACTGTCCTACAAACCTCTGCACTTGGAGGCCCAACAACGTCTACAAGAAGAAGGTTGTGTAGTAGACATCAGCATATAACATCTACGCATAAACCTGGCTCTGATACCACTGTTGGGGAACGTAGTAATTTCAAAAAAAATTCCTACGGACACGCAAGATCAAGGTGATGCATAGCAACGAGAGGGGAGAGTATTGTCCACATACCCTCGTAGACCGTAAGCGGAAGCGTTATGACAACACGGTTGATGTAGTTGTACGTCTTCACGATCGACCGATCCTAGCACCGAAGGTACGACACCTCCGTGATCTGCACACGTTCGGCTCGGTGACGTCCCATGAACTCACGATCCAGTAGAGTGTTGGGGAAGAGCTTCATCAGCACGACGACGTGATGACGGTAATGATGAAGCTACCGGCGCAGGGCTTCGCCTAAGCACTACGACGATATGACCGAGGTGGATTATGGTGGAGGGGGGCATCACACATGGCTAAAAGATCAATGATCAACTTGTGTGTCTATGGGGTGCCCCTGTCGGCGTTCTGGGAACGGGGGTCCCTAGACTTGCCTGCCTGCGGCCCACTGCGTGGCTGTGCTAGCAGGCCCGTACGGCCCATCTTCATCAACAAGGCATTTGATACCCTCGTGAGGGGCCAAGCCTCGCGAGGGGGGTGACACAAGACCTCCTCAGGAGCGGCCTCACCAGGTTGGCTCGCGAGGAGCGGAGAGATCAAGGCAGGGCAAACCTCGCGAGGTTCTCGTGACGTGAGCCGTGATGATCGTGACCAGGCGAGCGCCAGCGCGCGCAGTGTCCTTGTTTTTTTTTTGGTGCTAAGGAAGCAAGCGCAGTCGCGGAGTACCGAGGCATCAAGGAAAGGTTTCCATATCAGTGCAACGAGACCAAGACCAGCATGACGGCAAGACGGAGGTCACCATGGAGCCCAAGGCAGCGTCACCACCAGAGCCTTTCGCAGGCGAAGACTGCTTTTGTCAGGATAAGCTGTACTAGCTGTCCCCTTTCAAATTGGCCGTTGTTGGCTCCCTTCCCGCTCAATATTTGGGGAGAGGACCAGGGCCTATATAAGTAGAACTAGCCACCACCGTAGAGGGGACACCTGACCTAGATCCGAACTGATAGGAGGCAGCTGATCCAGTGGCATCTCGCCTAATCCTTAGCCACACACCAAGCACAAGAACACCTCAACCTCAGGAGGCTGTTCTTCCCCTTGTACTGTTCATCATCAGCCCAAGAGGCAATCCACCACCACACTGGAGTAGGGTATTACACCACAAAGGTGGCCCGAACCAGTATAAATCTTGTGTCTTTTGTGTTGTGAGTTCGTCGAGTTCGTCCGCGAAATCTTAGCTGGTTAGGGCGCGGATCGGTAGGAGGGAAAGAACTTCGCACGCACCCCAGAGTTGGAACCTTAAGGGTTTTGTCGAAACCCGTGATCCGACATTTGGCGCGCCAGGTAGGGGTGCGCCGGAGCTTCCCTTTCGTCGCTCCGCATCGCCTAGCTCCGTCGTCTCCATGGCGGACGCTCGCCGTGCTCGTGCTGAGCGCCGGGCTGCCCTCGCCACCAGCGCCGCTCAGACGGCTCCCATCAGTGGGCCACCTCATCGTTCTCCGTCGCCTGCCGCCGGCCCGGTGGGGAACGAGCAGCAAGCGTCCTCGCTGCACCCCTCGGTGCGGCGGGATGGACGCACCGCCACTCCATCGCCGATTCCCGCTGGTTTGTCGTCCCACGCTCGTCACGCTCCCATGGACGCACGGGCCGCGCTCCTCATGGCGCACGAGCTCCTGCGCTACCGCCCGGTCGACGACCTCTACGAGGACTGGCTCGACCGCATCACCGAGCTTGTCCGCGCCAAAGGGGGCTCCCCTGCGTCGTCCCTCTCTCCGCCTCGCCCTCCGCCAGCTACAGGCGACGTAGCTCACGGAGCGCCTCCGCCACCTCTCCCCCAAGACGGCGCCCTGGAGCCAAGGCGTGTGGCTCCGCGGCGCGACCCACTGCGTCCGGCGCCCGCGCGTGAAGAAAGAAGCTGTCAAGAAGTCCCTCGACCGCAAGAGAACGCTCCGCCACTCCTCGCACCACCGCGCCAAGATCGTTTGCCGCGGCAAGGCCCTGCGCCGCTTGCCGTAGCGGCGCGCGGGCATCAAGACCAGGCTCCTCCTCCAAGACGGGCCCCGGTGACCATAGCCGGTTGTCGCGCCTTCACCCCGGAGCCGCGTAGCGTCGCCTGGCCGGGCAAGTTCAAGCGAGATCTGCCTTCTCGCTACGACGGCACCCCCGACCCCGCGGAGTTCCTGCAGCTCTACGAGCTGAGCATCAAGGCGGCCAACGGCGACGAGAAAGTCATGGCGAACTGGTTCCCCATGGCTCTCAAAGATGGCACCCGCTCCTGGCTCCTGAACCTGCCTCCGGGCTCAATCTCCTCCTGGGACGAGATGCGCAACCACTTCGTCGCCAACTTCCAGGGCACTCGCGACCGCCCGCCGACCGCGGGTAACCTGCGCCGCGTCAAGTAAAACCAGGAGAGACCCTCTAGAAGTACATCCAGCGCTTCAACAACGTTCGCCTCAAGATCCCCAAGGTGACAGACGAGGCCATCATCTCCGCTTTCTCTGATGGCCTCCATGATGTCAAGATGAAGGAGGAGCTCACTATCCACGAGGAGCTGTGCACATCCCTGGAGCTGTTCAACCTGGCGACCAAGTGCGCAAGAGCTGAGGAAGGGCGCCTCTCCCTCCTCGAGCTCCCGGCTGCGGACCCGGAGGAGAAGAAAGCCAAGGCCAAGGACGTGAAGCACAAGGGAGCAGCCGTGCTCGTAGTGGAACCAGACACCAAGCGCGGCAGAGACCAGCCCGAGTCATCCAAGAGCAGCCGACCGTTCTGCGCCTTCCATAACCTGCATACCCACAACACTAGCGACTGTCAATAGCTCAGAGCCATTCGAGAAGGACGCTTCGGTCGACGCCCCGAGCGCAACGACCGGGGCTACGGCCGAGGAGGAGGACGTGGTGGCGGACGCTGGGACGACCGTGGCCCGCGCCAGGAGTGGCGCGACAGGCCTCGTAAGGACCGCTGGCAGGATCAGCCTCGCGAGGGCGCCTGGAGGGACCAGCCTCGTGAGGATCGTCCTCAGGGCAACGCCGGTCTTCCCCCACTACCGCCACCGCCGAGAAGGAATGACGACCACCATCAAAACGAGGGGGCTGGGGGCTTCCAGGAGCCGCGTGCTATCGCCTGCATCTTGGGCGGAGCTCAGGCCCCAGCCTCGCAGCGTATCTTCAAACAGTTTGCTCGTGAAGTGAATGCAGTCCTCCCCAAGCTCGAGGCCACACGCCCGCTCGGGTGGTCCAAGTGCGCCATCACCTTCAGTTCGGCGGATCAGCTCAAGTGCGCAGCTACCGCTAGCACCCTCCCGATGCTCTGCTCCCCAGTCATCAGCAACGTGCAAGTCACCAAGACACTCATCGACGGCGGCGCAGGGCTCAACGTCCTTTCCGTCGACACGTTCAACAACCTCCAAGTGCCATATGACCAGCTTCAGCCTACCAAGCCTTTCTCAGGAGTAACCGATGGCTCCACCATACCGATAGGGCAGGTCCGCCTCCCTGTCACCTTCGGAGAACGCAAGAACTACCGCACCGAGCTCATCGACTTCGACGTCGCGCACATCCACCTGCCGTACAAATGCCATCCTTGGATATCCAGCCCTGGCCAAGTTCATGGCGGTGACCCATCACGGCTACAATGTCCTCAAGATGCCGGGAAGCGGCGGAATCATCACGGTCCCATGCGAAGAAAGAGATGCGGTGTGCTCCCTTGAACGTGCCTTTCAGGCTGCAGCAATCGATGACCCCGACACCAAGGGCGAGTGCCTTCCTGAGGCCACCCCCAAGAAGAAGAAGCAGCTGCGTCGTGCCGGACCTCAGGAGGGTGGCAGCGCAGCTGGAACCTCGTCAGGATCAGTGCCCGCGCCAGGGGCGCCTCCCTCCATCGCATAGGAAGGCGCGCCCGGCGCCCTCCTCGGGCATGGCTCGGGGGCTCTCTTCTGGAGGGCCTCCGACCTTGCCAACATCATGAAGGAGGCGGTCGGGCACCACTTAGAGGCGTGCTTCGCAGCACGTTTCCCTCAGGAGAACACAGGGCGAGGAGCGCCCACCGCTCAGGAGTTCCTCACCAGGACCACTCAGGAACTACAAGACGCGAAGGCCATGTGCGGCGGCCGCCACTCACCAGGCGCAGCTCCCCATCCAGGCGAGGATGCCGGGCTGCGCGTCTGCATCGACGTCCCAGGGCTCAACAGGGCCACATCTCAGGAGCTCTTCTGGCCTTCGCGCGTGGGCCGCTGCGAGGGTCCACCGCAAAGCTACGTTCGCATGCCTTTTGGCCTGCCGAGCATGTCGTCCGCCTATCAGCGCAACTTGCGGCGTGTCCTGGCAGCTCAAGAGGCCAGGCATCACGCCGTCCTGACGGAGATGGAGACAGTCCTCAGGGAACCACCTGGACCCCCAGAGCCTCCCAAGGCTCAGGGCCCCGGTGGCTCGTGAGGAGCAGTTCCTTCGCCGCGTACCCTCAGCTGCCCCAACTCTCCTTCGTCAACAGAACCAGGTGACATTTTCCAAGTTCATTTAGCTAGGAGCGCCCCTCGGGCTGCATCATTCCCAGGTCGCGTGGGTCCGTCCCCGTGGCATGTATCCCTTTTTATGTCTTTAGCTTACCTGGTTGGGGGCGCCCCTCGGGCTGCATCATCCCCAAGCCGCTCGGGCCTGGCCTGGTGGCATGTATCTTCCCTGCATTTACCTAAGCCAGTTTGCTTTCCATGCTTAATCTGCCTATGACTACTACTTCTCCGATCGTCACCTCCCACGGGGGCTACTCACGCCGTCACGGCGCTGGTGCATGGGTCCGTCCCTGCCACGTCGACAAACCTGAGCGGTCGAGCTCTGGCTCGCGGCACGCCCCGCGCACGTCACCTCACCAGGCCCTTAGCACCTTCGTCTCCTCGCGGAGCAGCTGGCGGCGGACTGGCAACCATAATGGCAAACTGTGTTTCTCCTTGTGCTGGCTCGCAGGAACCTCATGAGAATGACAGCAGGTGGCACCGCGAGATCCCTCTTCTCCCATGCAATCTGCTTGCGCGTTAAAAGGGGGGCTCCTGAGCATCGCGACTCAGGAGCTCCTACTGGCTCTCCAGCCCTCACCCCCTGGCCTTGACCACGGCACGCGACCTGGCATACCAGCGGCTGCTGAGCTCACTCGAGGGCTGGGACCTGAGGACGTAGAGCATAAAGGAGAGCGTGGAGAAGAGGGGGAGGCTCGCACGGGCCTGGCCTAGCTACGCATTAACGTGGCGCATCGCAAGGAATCGACCCCAAACCACCAAGATAAGTCTCGCGCTCAGATTGGCTAATCGTTGGAGCTCAAGGGTCACGCACGCTGCAGCCCTATTGCGGCAATGTCGCCTCCCTTTCTTACCTTACCACGGCTGCTTGAGTGCTAAAGGGGACCTCCTGAGCATCGCGCCTCAGGGGCTCTTACTGGACCTCGGGCCGCTCACCTCCTGGCCTTGACCACGGCACGCGACCTGGCATACCAGCAACGGCTGCAGCTTGCCTGGGGACCAGGACCTGTCAGCGTAGAGCAACAAGTCGTCGCGAGGTTGGAAAGGGGAGACCGAGCCTAAACAGAGCAGGCATTCACAAATTTTCATAGCAAGGATAGTATCAACAAAAGACATTACAGGCCCTTTACACACCCCCGCGTGGTACTTCTTGATTCCTTGCAGGGAACATGAGACGAGAACCTAGGAGAATCCTATCTACACCCTCCCGCGGCCGACGCCATCATCAACAGTGGGCCGCGCGAGGCCGGCGCCAACCCCATCCAGATCAGCGGCGGCGGCTGGACGCCGCAGCCCTGTTCCGGGCGCGGCCAGAGCTCGGGGGCACGTAGCTGTCGCCGCTAGTCTCCGGAGTCTCGTAGAGCTCGGGAGAACGCTGGACACCCAAGAGTCGCTGCTGCTGCAGGTGCCGCAGGCCGGGCGCGCGTCGTCCTGGTGCACCCTCCAAGGCAGCACTCCAGGCGGCGGCCCTCAGCATCGAAGATCTTGAAGAACAGCGTGGAAGCGTCGTCATAGTCAAAGTGGATCGCGAGGGTGCCCTCAGCACGGCAAACTCGCGCAACCTCACCCCAGCCGCGGGTCATGAAGATCTTGCCGGAGGAGACCACTTCAACCTCTGCTCCGGTCGCCGGGGTGTCGCAGTCAGCATGCTGCAACCAGAGCTCGAGGGGTCCCCTCGGCGGCATCACGTCGGAAAAGAACCGCGGGAATCGGATCCATGTGCTTGGGGGCATCGCCGCCCACAGCACGAGCTCGCGGGAGGAGTCCGCAGCATGGGTTCCAGGAGCGACGGCGCGTATAGCCATCGCACGGCGGCCGCAGTCGCGCCGCAGGCGGCGCCGCTCGTCGCTCCTTCCTCCTGAGCCCCCGGCCTGGGCGTACAGGGGTAGCGGATACCCAGGAGGAGGCCACTCGCACCAAGGCCTCGTCATCACCTGCATCGCCGCTGCGTCGCAGCGGTGAACCGACCTCTTCTTCGGCGGAAGCGGCCCCGGCTCATCGCGGGGGGCCTTTCCTTTCTCCTCGACGGAGAACCTTCGGATCGGTGCCATTGTTGCTAGCTGAGGAGCAAGGAGGAAGAAGCAAGCGGACTGGGAAGAGATGGGCGCGGAGGGCTCTGCCCCCCTCCCCATCTATAGCAGGAGAAGGCCAACCAGCGCCCCCCATGATCACAGGTAATGATGGTTTTCCCTTGCATGCCGCGGGGACTTGTCAAGTCGGGCAGTTGCCGAGGCAGCATGGGGAAGCGGAGACGCCCACGTCCAATCAACAGCCACGCGTCAACCAAGGACGCGGGCTTTTGGGGCCCGCGGCGATCCGTACTTGACCCTTGGCTTCGCCTCGAAGCCAAGCCCGAGCGCGCCTTGGGCCCGGGGGACTCTGTCGGCGTTCTGGGAACGGGGGTCCCCAAACTTGCCCGCCTGAGGCCCACGGCGTGGCTGTGCTAGCAGGCCCGTACGACCCATATTCATCAACAAGGCATTCGAGACCCTCGCGAGGGGTCTGGCGTACCGCAAAACGGAGGAAACGGACCTCCTACGGTCGAAACGGGGGTCCTATTGATCTGGAGGGGTGTGGCGTACCGCAAAACGGAGAAAACAGACTTGTGTTGGAGCGCTACGGTCGAAACGGGGGTCCTGTTCATCGGGAGGGGTGTGGCGTACCACAAAATGGGACTCCACGGGATACTGTTCTTCTCCACCGTCGACCCCCTCCAGCCTCCACGGGCTACTGTTCATCCACCGTCGACCTCCTCCAGCCTCCACCTGCGACTGTTCATCCACAGGCTCCTATTCATCCAGCCTCCACCGCGCGCTACTCCACCGGCTACTGTTCAACCAGCCCTCTCCACGGCCTCCTGTTCAACCACCCCTCCACGGGTTACTGTTCATCCAGCCCTCCATCGTCTACTGTTCATCCTGCCCTCCACGGGGTGGTCCTGTTCATCCTGCCCTCCACGGGGTCCTGTTCATCCAACCCCAACCGGCTTGATTGATCAGGGTCCTGTTCATCCAGAGGCAACACCACGGGATCCTGTTCATCCACCCCCACCGGGAACTGTTCATCCAACCCCCCCAGCAATGCTCACTGTTCATCCAGAGGCAGCATCGATCGGCTTCAGTTAGCAGCAGTAGCGAAGGAATCGCTCGATCAGGTTCAGTTAACAGCCATCGATCGATCGCTCGGGTTCAGTAACGCGTAGCCTGCAGTGCAATCGCTCGGGTTCAGTTACAGCCCAACGCCTCGCACCCACGCGTGTGCATGTACAAGAGAAACGCGCATCGCTCGGCCCTGACCACCCACCGTAACCGGGAACACCCCGATATTTTCCTCGCCCTCACTTCTACCACGGTTTTTTCCGTCATGGACGGCCCAAAGAATGTCATGCAGCTGTGTCTCCGGCCCGCCCAGGACGAAAAGCCCATTTTGTGTCATGATTTTTTGTCATAGAAGTAGGATCCCACCACATCTATGATGATACCGGGTTTTGTCACAATTATCGTCATAGAAGTGTCATAAGTATGACAGAAAAGATTTTTGTTCGGCCCAAAATGTCACGGATGTGTCTTTTTTTGTAGTGTGTGTACCAGTAGCTATATGTTTGATCTCTCTCTCTCTCTCTCGTGTTCTTGAGGTGATACGATCTTGATGTATCACGAGCTTTGCTATTATAGTTGGATCTTATGATGTTTCTCCCCCTCTACTCTCTTGTAATGGATTGAGTTTTCCCTTTGAAATCATCTTATCGGATTGAGTCTTTAAGGATTTGAGAACACTTGATGTATGTCTTGCCGTGCTTATCTATGGTGACAATGGGATATCACATGATCCACTTGATGTATGTTTTGGTGATCAACTTGCGGGTTCCGCCCATGAACCTATGCATAGGGGTTGGCACATGTTTTCGTCTTGACTCTCCGGTAGAAACTTTGGGGCACTCTTTGAAGTACTTTGTGTTGGTTGAATAGATGAATCTGAGATTGTGTGATGCATATCGTATAATCATACCCACGGATACTTGAGGTGACATTGGAGTATCTAGGTGACATTAGGGTTTTGGTTGATTTGTGTCTTAAGGTGTTATTCTAGTACGAACTCTATGATAGATTGAACGGAAAGAATAGCTTCGTGTTATTTTACTACGGACTCTTCAATAGATCGATCAGAAAGGATAACTTTGAGGTGGTTTCGTACCCTACAATAATCTCTTCGTTTGTTCTCCGCTATTAGTGACTTTGGAGTGACTCTTTGTTGCATGTTGAGGGATATTTATATGATCCAATTATGTTATTATTGTTGAGAGAACTTGCACTAGTGAAAGTATGAACCTTAGGCCTTGTTTCAACGCATTGCAATACCGTTTGTGCTCACTTTTATTACTTGTTACCTTGCTGTTTTTATATTTTTAGATTTCAAAAACCTATATCTACCATCCATATTGCACTTGTATCACCATCTCTTCGCCGAACTAGTGCACCTATACAATTTACCATTGTATTGGGTGTGTTGGGGACACAAGAGACTCTTTCTTATTCGGTTGCAGGGTTGTTTGAGAGAGACCATCTTCATCCTACGCCTCCCACGGATTGATAAACCTTAGGTCATCCACTTGAGGGAAATTTGCTACTGTCCTACAAACCTCTGCACTTGGAGGCCCAACAATGTCTACAGGAAGAAGGTTGTGTAGTAGACATCAGCATATAACATCTACGCATAAACCTGGCTCTGATACCACTGTTGGGGAACGTAATTTCAAAAAAAAACCTACGCACACGCAAGATCAAGGTGATGCATAGAAACAAGAGGGGAGAGTATTGTCCACGTACCCTCGTAGACCGTAAGCGGAAGCGTTATGACAACACGGTTGATGTAGTCGTACGTCTTCACGATCGACCGATCCTAGCACCGAAGGTACGACACCTCCGCGATCTGCACACGTTCGGCTCGGTGACGTCCCACGAACTCACGATCCAGTAGAGTGTCGGGGAAGAGCTTCGTCAGCACGACGACGTGATGACGGTAATGATGAAGCTACCGGCGCAGGGCTTCGCCTAAGCACTACGACGATATGACCGAGGTGGATTATGGTGGAGGGGGGCATCGCACATGGCTAAAAGATCAATGATCAACTTGTGTGTCTATGGGGTGCCCCTGTTGGCGTTCTGGGAACGGGGGTCCCTAGACTTGCCTGCCTGCGGCCCACAGCGTGGCTGTGCTAGCAGGCCCGTACGGCCCATCTTCATCAACAAGGCATTCGAGACCCTCGCGAGGGGCCAAGCCTCGCGAGGGGGACGACACAAGACCTCCTCAGGAGCGGCCTCACCAGGTTGGCTCGCGAGGAGCGGAGAGATCAAGGCAGGGCAAACCTCGCGAGGTTCTCGTGACGTGAGCCGTGACGATCGAGACCAGGCGGGCGCCAGCGCGCGCAGTGTCCTTGTTTCCTTTTTGGTGCTAAGGAAGCAAGCGCAGTCGCGGAGTACCGAGGCATCAAGGAAAGGTTTCCATATCAGTGCAACAAGACCAAGACCAGCAGGACGGCAAGACGGAGGTCACCATGGAGCCCAAGGCAGCGTCACCACCAGAGCCTTTTGCAGGCGAAGACCGCTTTTGTCAGGATAAGCTGTACTAGCTGTCCCCTTTCAAATTGGCCGTTGTTGGCTCCCTTCCCGCTCAATATTTGGGGAGAGGACCAGGGCCTATATAAGTAGAACTAGCCACCACCGTAGAGGGGACACCTGACCTAGATCCGAACTGATAGGAGGCATCTGATCCAGTGGCATCTTGCCTGATCCTTAGCCACACACCAAGCACAAGAACACCTCAACCTCAGGAGGCTGTTCTTCCCCTTGTACTGTTCATCATCAGCCCAAGAGGCAATCCACCACCACCACACTGGAGTAGGGTATTACACCACAAAGGTGGCCCGAACCAGTATGAATCTTGTGTCTTTTGTGTTGTGAGTTCGTCGAGTTCGTCCGCGAGATCTTAGCTGGTTAGGGCGTGGATCGGTAGGAGGGAAAGAACTTCGCGCGCACCCCAGAGTTCGAACCTTAAGGGTTTTGCCGGAACCCATGATCCGACAGCCCCCTCCCCCGTATATAAAGGAGTGGAGGAGGGGGAGGGGGCCGGCCTCCTAGGCGCGCCCCAAGGGGAGTCCTACTCCCACCGGGAGTAGGATCCCCCCTTCCCTAGTTGGATTAGGAGAGAAGGAAGGGGAAGGAAGGAGGAAGGAAAGGGGGGCCGACCCCCCTCCCAATTTGGATTGGGCTTGGGGGGGCTCCTTTGCTCCCTTCTCCTCTCTCCCACTATGGCCCAATAAGGCACATATACCTCCCGGGGGTTTCGGTAACCTCCCGGTACACCGGTAAATGCCCGATCTCACCCGGAACCATTCTGATGTCCAAATATAGTCGTCCAATATATCGATCTTTATGTCTCGACCATTTCGAGACTCCTCGTCATGTCCGTGATCATATCCGGGACTCCGAACTACCTTTGGTACATCAAAACACATAAACTCATAATACAATCATCACGGAACGTTAAGCGTGCGGACCCTACGGGTTCGAGAACTATGTAGACATGACCGAGACACGTCTCCAGTCAATAACCAATAGCGGAACCTGGATGCTCATATTGGCTCCTACATATTCTACGAAGATCTTTATCGGTCAAACCGCATAACAACATACGTTCTTCCCTTTGTCATCGTATGTTACTTGCCCGAGATTCCATCATCGGTATCTCAATACCTAGTTCAATCTCGTTACCGGCAAGTCTCTTTACTCGTTCCGTAATGCATCATCCCGCAACTAACTCATTAGTGACATTGCTTGCAAGGCTTATAGTGATGGGCATTACCGGGAGGGCCCAGAGATACCTCTCCGACAATCGAAGTGACAAATCCTAATCTTGATCTATGCCAACTCAACAAGTACCATCAGAGACACCTGTAGAGCACCTTTATAATCACCCTGTTATGTTGTGACGTTTGGTAGCACACAAAGTGTTCCTCCGGTATTCGGAAGTTGCATAATCTCATAGTCATAGGAACATGTATAAGTCATGAAGAAAGCAATAACAATATACTAAACGATCAAGTGCTAAGCTAACGGAATGGGTCAAGTCAATCACATCATTCTCTAATGATGTGAGCCCGTTAATCAAATGACAACTCATGTCTATGGCTAGAAAACTTAACCATCTTTAAATCAACGAGCTAGTCAAGTAGAGGCATACTAGTGACACTCTGTTTGTCTATGTATTCACACATGTACTAAGTTTCCGGTTAATACAATTCTAGCATGAATAATAAACGTTTATCATGGTATAAGGAAATATAAATAACAACTTTATTATTGTCTCTAGGGCATATTTCCTTCAGTAGCATCCGCCGGTAGCATATCCACCGGTGGCTTCACCTGCGGACAACAGGCACCGCCCGACAACTCCGAGAGAGGCTCATGTGTCACCCGCTGAGCCGCATCGGACCCGGTCTGTTGATGGAAGGGACGTCCCATACCGCCACCAGCCTCAGAAGGCCGTCACCATCTCGAGATCCGGACTCCGAGTCGCCCACACGACCCCGGAGTCCGCCGACGTTGATGAAGAGGGGCCACCACCCCGATTCCGGATGCTACAGGGAGCACCCACCATCGCGCCAGCCGCTGTCGTCGCCCATACAACGCCAACCGCATCAAGCGTCAGCGACACTGGAGGAAGCTCCGACCGCCACGCGCATCCTGCGACGAGCCCGGACACGGGATCCCAAGATCCCCCACCACCGGCGCTGCCACAAGGACCCACTACCTGGCCCTTCATCCCCGGCGGAGGGGACGCCGCCACCACCATGGTCGAATCTGGGCCAGCCGTCGCCATCGCCACCACCAAGACCGGATCCGGGCTAGACGCCGTCGCCGCCACCGGCCACACCCAGCCCCATCTCCATCTTCTAGCCAAGCCCAGCCGACCGGCACGCCACGCCCAACCGATCCACCCGCGCTGCCAAGCGCTACCGCCAAGATCCGCCGCGCCATGGATTCGCAAGACGTCGTCGCTGAAGCCGTTGTCCCGCACCGCCCGGCATCATGCGAGCAGAAGGGGATCCCCGCCACCACTTACGCCGACCGAATCGGCGGCGGCGAGGGAGGGAGCTAGAGGCGGCGGACTAGGAGCGGCGGCTAAGGTTCACCCCCTCAGTCGCTCGCGGGAGCGACGCGAGGGGGTTACTCAATGATGCGTCCTGGTTATCCCTGCCCCGAGGAGCTGGCAGGGAATCTATGCGGGAGCTCCATCTAATCCATCGCGCCTGACGAGCTTGAGGAAGATCGAAGTCCGAAAGATTAACTTGAAGAAGTTCCCATTCGTCCGAGCACCACCCTTCGAGGCGTAAAACCCTAGCATGTCAACTAGTCGGAGTCAAGGCACAAATATTTCCTTCCCCGCCACCAGCCGCCGGAGCGGCAAACGGAGGAGAGGTGAGTCCACGGGCTTGCTGGCGGAGATTGAGAGGAGGAAGGCTTTACCCTAGTCGCCTTGTGAGAGGGGAAGGAAAGTCTCTTCTTAATGTTCGTGCCAACTTAAATCATATACAAAGGTTGTTTGATTGCTAAAAGAGAAAATACACAAATCTTCCTCAGAAGTTAATAACTTAAGTAAACGTAAAATACTGTGAATCAATCCTTACAAACAAAATTCCATATATTGCAATCCTACAAACCAAATTCAAAGAGGTGATGTAGGAGAAAAAAAGTCCCGAGGATTATAAAAATCCTTTGGAACTTCGAGACCCTGAGAAAGTGATAACAGGTACAAGATTGTTTGGTACATATAGCTATACTAAAATACGTGATGGCCTGCTGTCCCCTCTTGCTTACAAAACAAAGTATCAAAAGAGGTTAGCACGTATAACCTGTTAGAGCAAAGTGTTACGCTGAGGGGAACCTAACACTTTTTTGTATAACCAAACGGCAGTTTTCTCATCTGAGTCCATCTCGCAGCAATAACACGTTGCCTTGCAAAAGAGAATGTGGTGAGAAGCTGATGTGATGTGAGAAATTATACCAGCCAGCTTGAAAACAAATAGCAACTTAATAGCAACAGTTGTTATGGCAAATACCTTTGACGTGAGCCGGTAACCAGATGCGTAAAGCTCATGTCCACACCTTCTCGCTCACTCCTCTCCTCTCCACCATGCAAACTCAGACCGGCTCAGCCCTTCTGTGGGTGCTACGTGGTTGACGATCACCACCGGAATAAATGTCCATTCAACTAGCTTGGCTGTTTCGTTTGACTGTTGAAAGTTGAAACCGCGACTATTTACTGCATGACCAGACCATTGAGCAATTATCCTGTATTTGAGGCCTCTGCGCCCGCAAGCTCGCCCCTCCTCTTCAGTTCATCATGCATCTCCTCTTAGATATCGCATTGCTCCTCTTCCTGTACATGTCAGCATGTTCTGCCGCGACAACGGAGACCATCTTGGCCGGCCAAGCACTCACCGTCAACGACAAGCTCGTCTCCAGGAACGGCAGGTACGCGCTGGGCTTCTTCGAAACAAGCAGCAAATCCTCCGGAAACACTAACAATTGGTACCTCGGCATATGGTTCAATACGATCCCCAAATTTACTTCTGCATGGGTTGCAAATAGGGATAAGCCAATCAAGAATATCACCTCATTGGAGCTCACAATATACCAGGATGGCAACCTTGTCATCTTGAACCGGTCCACCAAGTCCATAATCTGGAGTACACAAGCAAACATCAAAAGAAATAGTACCACTGCTATGCTGTTGAGTAGTGGAAATCTCGTCCTAACAGACTCTTCAAACACAACAGAAATTTTGTGGCAGAGCTTTGATCACCCCACGGATACATTTTTCCCAGACGCGAAGCTTGGATGGGACAAGCTCACCGGTCTCAACCGCCATATTGTTTCTTGGAAGAACTCAATCGACCCAGCTACTGGTGGGTATCGTTACGAGTTAGACCATAGTGGTGTTAACCAGTTATTCGTTGGACCACTGAGCAGCTCTGCACCATATTGGTACAGTGGTCCATGGAACGGCAAATACTTTGACTTGGTTCCAGAGATGGCACGAGACATTATTTGGAGATCGAAATTTGTCGACATGGGCCATGAGAAGTACTACACATATAGCTTAGTGCAAGCCAAGAGGATTACTCGCCATGTTATTGACGTCTCGGGCCAAGTAAGGGTGTTCGTTTGGTCTGAGCGCTCACAGGACTGGCAGAAGGTCTTCGCCCAGCCAAGAAGTCCATGTGATGTCTATTCAGTTTGTGGACCTTACACAATTTGCAATGATAATGTGGCTCTAAACTGCAACTGTATGAAGGGCTTCACCATCACATCCCCCAAGGATTGGGAATTAGAAGATCGAACTGGTGGGTGCTCGAGAAAGACTTTGTTAGACTGCATTAGCAACAAAAGCACAACACATACCACAGACAACTTCTACCCTGTGCCATGTGTCGGGTTGCCCCGGAATGCTGCAAAAGTAGAAGTTGCTAAAAGTTTGAATGAGTGTGCACAATTTTGCCTGAATAACTGCTCTTGCACCGCGTATTCCTTCAGCAATGGTGGATGTTCTATCTGGCACAATGAACTGCTCAACATACGACAACTACAATGTGATGGCAGCACCAATTCAAATGGAGAAACTCTTTACCTTCGCCTTTCTGCTAAAGATATTCAAAGTTTGGAAAACAACAGAAAACGGATTGTCATTGGAGTTGCAACTGGTATAGGCATTTGTGCTCTAGGCTTATTCGCACTCATCCTCCTAGTAATGATTTGGAGAAACAACAGGAAAAGCTCTGGCCGCATACTGAATGATGCTCTAGGTTGTAATGGAATCATTGCATTTAGACACACCGATTTACACCGTGCAACGAAAAATTTCACAGAGAAGTTAGGGAGAGGCAGCTTTGGTTCTGTATTTAAGGGGCTTATAAATGATTCAGTTTCCATAGCAGTGAAGAGGCTTGATGGTGCTTATCAAGGAGAGAAGCAATTCAGAGCCGAAGTGAGCTCGATTGGAGCTGTTCAGCACATCAATTTAGTTAAGCTTGTTGGTTTCTGTTGTGAGGGTTCTAGGAGATTGCTTGTTTATGAATACATGCCGAACCTCTCTCTTGATGTCCATCTATTTCAAAACAATTCCACTATGTTGAATAGGACTGCTCGTTATCAGATAGCCCTGGGAGTTGCCAGAGGGTTAGCCTACTTGCATGAGAGCTGTCGAGACTGCATCATACACTGTGATATTAAACCAGAAAACATACTGCTTGATGCTTCATTCCTCCCAAAAATTGCAGACTTTGGGATGGCAAAGCTTCTAGGAAGGGATCATAGCCGAGTCTTGACTACAGTCAGAGGAACCGCAGGGTACCTTGCACCTGAATGGATTACTGGTGTTCCTATTACACCAAAAGTTGATGTTTATAGCTACGGGATGGTGTTGCTGGAAATAATATCTGGAAGGAGGAACTCGTGCGGACCATGTACCAGCGATGGCAACCTTGATATTTATTTCCCCGTGCATGCCACACATAAGCTTCTTGAAGGAGACGTCGAGAGTTTGGTAGATCAGAAGTTAGATGGTAATGTCAATCTGGATGAGGCTGAGCTGGTTTGCAAGGTTGCATGTTGGTGCATCCAAGATGAGGAGGTCGGTCGACCAACAATGGGAGAGGTGATCCAGATTCTTGAGGGTCTAGTTGATATCAGAATGCCCCCAATACCAAGACTACTTCAAGCTATTGGTGGAAGCTCGCATTCGACGCGCGTGTAACCTATTTCTCAAGGGAAACTAGCTCAACTGAATGCCTAAATGATACTCCCTCCGTAAAGAAATATAAGAGCGTTTAGATCACTAAAGTAGTGATCTAAACACACTTATATTTCATTACAGAGGGAGTATGATACATATGTTTATATTTAAACAGGAGTTGTATTTACTATGGAAATGTGACGCTTATGGCTGGAGATAAATTTGTGTTACTTGGAAAGGTGTGATGCGTTATAATGTTAGGCATGAAAATTAGTTATGTAACTAATGACTCTGCTATGCTCTGTATATGCTTCAAAAAATTGTTTGTCTCCCGGTGTCGATGTATCTTTTGATAAGAGTTGACAGGTTCCATGAGAAACAAACCAAAATGACTCTGGCCTATGACCTATGAGATCATGACTTTGATAGTGCGACAGCCGACGAGGCAAGCGGCTGGTGGCTTGGGGGTGTAAGAAATGGAACCGCAGCGCATGCATGTGTGACGATGTGGGTTGCCTTGACACTCATACCAAGTAATGGTGGTGTGCTGGTGTCGTTGCAAGGCGAAGCCAAAGGCGGCAGCAATCCTTGCTCGGTAGTAGCAAAACGGGGCGCACCCGAACGGCAATGTGGTTCACAGGGGAGCACATAAAGTCAAGGCGATGATACTGGAGGGAAGACGCTGTACACAGACTCACCGGAGCACGGGAGATGCGGTTGCAGGCAGTTTTTCACGGCAGTGAGGAAGACGGCGACGATCTCGAACTCCATCTCGGGTGCCTGGAAAATTAAATGAGGGGAAAATTAGATACGAGCCCAATGGCGCGCTGTGACGCGAACGGAGATGGGGGAGGATTTCCATCGGTCAGGGAAAATCGGGGACGAGCGACGCAGCGGCGTGTCGGGGGAGTCGAATCGGGCCTCGCCTCCGGGGCATCCGGGAGCGGATGGAAGTTGGGAAAGTGAGCGAGGGGAGCGAGGCGAACTCGCCGGGGGTTGCTCGGCCTCTGCTTTTGTGAAGGGGGGCGGTCACGGGCGAGGCGAGTGGGCAGGTGCTCGGCTGCGGGCACTCGGCGGGAGCGCGCGTGCAGGCAACGAGATGTCGAGATCACGCGGGCAGGTGAGAGGAAGGCTTGGGTGGCGCCGCTAGGTCAAGCAGGCGGCGGGGGCACCGGAGCGCGCGGGAAGCTAAGGTCGATGCGACGCGAGCGGGAGTCGGACCGGTACGGGTTTGAGCGACGGAAGGCGGAGGAGAGCGCGGTTTCTCTTCGCGCGGCGACGCAGGCGAGAGCGGCGCGGCAGCGCCGGCAGGGATGCAGGCCCGGAGAGGCGGAGCCAGAGGTTAGGGAAAGGTCTGATCAGCGGGACCCGGTGGCAGCGGTGTGTAGATAAAATGATTTGTTTTATTATCTTCATTTCAAAAAACTTGTCTTAAATACGAATGTCTGAATAAAACTAAAAAGAAGCTTTTTGCGAAGGGAGTACATTGCTATTTTGACTTTTGACCATACATCATTTTCAAATTTTATTGTTGTTTCCAAAATAATTTAGTCTACATTTGCATGCAAAATGACTTCCTGCCTCGACATATTTTGCAAATTGAATAAGATTTTGACCAACGCTAGGCGTCAACCAGTTGATAATTTTCCCAAACAGAGTCACAAGGGGTCCACACGCCACGGTGGCGTGCCCTACCCCCCCCCCCCCCCCCCCCCTCCCCCTCCGGGCTCATCCTCTGCCTTTTGGCCACCTCATGAGTCTTCTGGTCTTCCTCTAAAGCTTCCAGAGTCTCTTATTATCTAGAAAAGTTTGTTAAAAGTTTTGTTGTGTTTGGACTTACTTAGGTAAGGATTTTCTAGAAAATTAAAAACATGAAAAAAAAAAAAGAACTGTCACTAGGCACTGAGTTAATAGGTTACTTCATAAAAACAATATAAAATAACATATAAAAACATGCAAAAAAAGGAACTGTCACTGGTCACTGAGTTAATAGGTTACTTCATAAAAACAATATAAAATAACATATAAAAGCATGCAAAAATGATAATATGATAGCATGAAACAATAAAAAATTATAGATACTTTGAAGACATATCACATACTCAATCGAGAATTAATGTATCAGGTACTTGAGAGAAGTAGCAAAGTTCCTTCAAGAAGGGAATTTAGCAATTATGCACCTTGTGACAAACTTGCCGGTAACTCAGAGTTCAGGAGCTTGAGCTCCTTAGTGATGCATTGTATCTCATGATCCTAGTCCAATATAGAACGGCTATCAACCATCATGTCATCATGGAACTACTTCATAGTATACAGCTCGCTTTCGACATCTGTTGCATTGAACTTAGTTTCGAGCGCATCCCACAAGTTCTTGGCAACCCGCATATGCAGATATGCTTCAGCAAACTTGTCTTCGATCACACTCATAGTGGCTCCCACAAAGAGAGTTGTGGCCTCCCTAGACACCTTCTCCTATTGAGGAGCAATCCTTCCATCGGGAGTGTCACAAACGACTTAGAACACGTTCATCGTTGTGAGCCACAAGGTAGTCCTGGTCTACCAACACTTAAAATGTGTACTTGTAAACGGGCCCGTTTCAATGTATCAAGAAAGCCTCGATTCAAAAAATACCTACAAAAAATAAGGTTTTGGATTGCTGGGTATTTTTCTATTGATTCAATCCATAAATAAATCATGAATATGGCATAATAGTACGAAGCTCATACCGAAATCTAAAAATGTGAGAACATACCAAAACATCTATGAAAACAATAAGTAGAAATAGCACATGAATAACTAAATAGGGGATGAATAAATCATACCCTATAGTAGGCCATGCTAAAGCTACGGCAATGGCAGCGACTGCGGCTTCCTCTGTAGCCTTCTACCTAGCGGCTTCATCAACCATGGCGTCAATGTGGAGGAGGGAATCAAAGCAGAGGACAGAGAAGAGGTCGAGCAATGAGCAGTCGCGTAGAGACACTCTCCAAAAACCTTACCGCCCTCCTCCCAGTGCAGGATCGCAAAGGGCGGGGTTCTGGAGGCCTGCTCTCCCGAACGGCCATGCACGCAGTCGGCGGGATGGGGATGCTTAAAGCAACAACAGTGAGTGGAACGGTAGTGGCTGCTACGATTGTGCGCGAGGAGGCAGAGAGAGTTTGTTAGATAGGATGACCAGTGCCTCCAATATATAGGTCGTCGAGTAGGGACTCATGGATCTGGGTTCAGGCCCACAACTGAGTCAACAACGTCCCACAATCCAATATTTTCGGATTAGTGACTCGTCCACTAGCGACTCATAATTAATCTCAAATTAATTATCCGTTCGTGACAAGCAAACATTTAGCGCACGCATGACATAGTCTGAGCTCGGCTCGTTCACGAAACGTGTGTGAGGCGTGGCGGCGGCGGTGGCGGAGGAGGAGCGTCCATGAACACTCCTCTTCTCATGCTCTAATAGCATATAGAAGAGAATCCATTATAAATAAATCTTAACTCAACCTCACTAGCACTATGGTATACTAAAACTTGGCACCATGTAATGAATTATTGTTTATATGGGCCCAAGGCCAATCTATAATTCAACATGATCATTACCAAGGCTGCATCTGCTCCCTGCATATCGGCATGGTGTTTCCTCTTTGACGTTTCATATGCCCGTCTGTATACACTTTGCAAACAAACGTATACAGTCCTCAGGGCCGTCCTAACTCCCCTTTTGTTATCTGGTTTTTGAAAACGCAAAAAGTGCGCCCCGTGGAGTGAATCGAACCAGGGACCTCCACATCGAGTTACGCTACACTAACCACAAAGCCACTTAGCCCAATGTGATAAGTTACATATCTTTCCTTTTTCCCTTTCACCTTTCCCCTTTTTCATTCTCAGTTTTTCCTTTTTTTCCTTCTTCCTCATTCGATGAAAAAAAATTAAATTCATGTACTTTTTTCAAATTGATGAACTTTTATCATTTTGAGGAACTCTTTTGAAATCGATAGACTTTTTTCAAAATCGATGAACTTTTTCCTTCAAATCGATGAACTTTTTTTTAGATTTGATGAAAAAGATCAAATTCGATGAAATTCTATTCAGAATTAATAAACTTTTTTCAAAATCTATGATTTTTTTAAAATTGATGAACTTTATTCCAAATTGGATGATTTTTTTCAAAACCAATGAACTTTTTTCCAAAAATCTATGTACTTTTTTAAAATTCCATGAACTTTACTCCAAATTTTAAACTTTTATTCCATACTAGTGAACTTTTTACTGCAAATCTATGAACTTTTTTTCAAATCCAAGTTTTTTTGGCACAAAGTGAAAGAGCCAGTGTTTTTTTTTTTTTTGAGAAATGCTAACAAGCCAGTTGGTTGAAAAAAGGGATTAACGCTACAGGCGAGCTGCAAACAAATAAAACGATACAGGCGAGCGATGCTACAGAGTACAGACGCAACGTGTCAGCGATGCTACATCGAACTGTGCAGCAAACTAAGCGGTAAGCTAGGAGGATTTTAGCGTGTTTGTTGAGCTGGCCCAACTGACTGGCTACCTGAAGAGCGGATTACGAGCACCCTCTATACCTCGCTTATAGCGAGACAACCTTCCGACTCGCTGAAGCGCAATGCAGACACGTGAGCGTATGGATCCACCCAGTGCACGGGAGGCCACTGCCTCGCTTTTGTTTTGTTTTCTCACATTTGTGTTTACTTTTCTCTTTCATTTTTTAAATCAGTTTATACATGCAAGTATTTTAAATAAATATATTACGAAAAACACTTTGCATAATTTTTCTTAAAATGTTAACTAAGCATTTGAAAATGTTAAATGTACATAGAGAAAATGTTTCTCATGTATATGAAAAATGTATACAAAAAATATATAATGTGTGTGGAAGAAAATGATCATGTATTTATAAAATGTTAATCTAAGCATTTGGAAATTTTTAAACAAGTATTTGAAAAACAAAGTTAATTAAACATTTGAAAAATGTTAATTGTGTATAGAAAAATGTTGACCATGTATTAAAAAATGTTATACTTCTATTTTTAAAATATTAATCAAGCATTTGAAAATTTTAAATGTGTAGAAAATTCGGAAAAATGTTAACTAAGCATTTGAAAATTGTTAAATGTACATAGAGAAATGTTTCTCATGTATACAAAAAATATCTAATGTGTGAAAAAGTTGATCATGTATTTATAAAATGTGAATCCAAGCATTTGAAACAAAAAGTTGAAAAAAATATTAATCAAGCATTTAAAAAATGTTAAATGTGTATAGAAAAATGCTGATCATGTATTTTAAAAATGTTGGTCAAGCATTTTAAAAATGTTAAATGTGTACATGAAAAATGTTGACCTTGTATTCAAGAAATGATTTTTTATTCGAAAAATGTTAATCAAGCATTTGAAAAAAAAATGGTAAGTTTGTGTAGAAAAAATGATGACCATGCGTTGAAAAAATGTTAATCTAGTAGCATTTGACAAGTGTTAATCAAGCATTTGAGAAAAAGGTTAAATGTGTATAGCAAAAAAAGTTAACCATGTATAAATAAATGTGAAACTTGTATTTGAAACATTTGAAAAAAAATGTAAAATATGTATAGAATAACTATTGACCATGTTTAAAAAAAATGTTAATCTGATATTTGAAAAATGTTATTCAAGCATTTGAAAAATGTTCAATGTATATAGAGAAAATGTTGACCATGTATTCATTAATGTAAATCTTATATTTAAAAAAAATGAAATGTGTATTAGATATATACCAAAGATGTTCATAGAAAAACAATAAAAACCCGAGAGAAAACAAAAGAAAACCAATGAAAAACAAGAAAAAAATAAATGAAGAGTAAAGGAAAGAAAAGAAAAAAGATGGTGAAAACGAGAAGAAACAAAGAAGCCAAAATAAAAATAAATAGAAACAATAAAAATAGAGAAAGAAACTAAGTAGAACCGAGGAAAAAAACTAGAAAAAACAAAAACCAGTGATAAACCGACTCTTTTTTGTTTAACATGGTCGCAGCCTGCTAAGTTGACACGGACCGGGTGTTGGCCGAGTAGCTAGCAGCGCTATGCTGCAATCTGGAGGTGGTTGGTCTCCACTACTGCAACACAGGTCTTGTTGTAGAATTTTTTTTGCAACCGAGGTTTTGTTGCAATTTTTTTTTGCAACTGAAGTCTTGTTGCAGAAAAATTAACAAGAAATTTTTTGTTGCAAAACGTATATCTGTCGTAGAGCATTGTAACACCGCATATGTTTCAGAAGCAAGCATAGCTCCCGTTGTAGAACCGAGTTCAATAAAGGATCCTATGCGGGACCTCACTTGGACACGTGTCACGCAAGTGAGGTGACGGCCGCGGCCGCTGTGATCTGCCAGGTGATGGTAAGTGTTTCCCTTAATATATTGTCTAATGTTTCGGGGCCATAAAACCTTGAGGACGTCCAGCTTCAGCCGGTCTCTATCCTGCGCGGCAAACGTCCCAGCGGCCATGAGACACGCCACGTCGCCGTAATGGGTGGCTTACCATCTGACAACGAGTTTTGGGCCCTAACTTGTGTTCGCCGATCAGTAACAACGCCACTGCGCGCGAGCTTAACCATAAGCAGTCGGAGGCGGACTGTGGACATGTCCTGTAGATGATCGGCGCCGTCGCTGTCCCCCGGCAGCCGATGCGACGACGCGATTTAGATCCGCGCCTATAAGTTATGGCCGCGGAAGCTGCGTGGTACTTACAGCAGCTAAACGGAACTAATTAGCCAGACATGGGGAAGACGCCGGAGAAGGAGAATCCAGAGGAGAAGAAGAAGCTGGAGAAGCTGCGGAGCGCGGCGCAGCGGCAGAAGGCGAAGCTGTACATCATCGCCGCCTGCATCGCCCTGCTCGTCTGCGGCTGCCGCAGCGACAGCAAGCAACCAAAGCGTACGTGTGTGCATTATAGTATACTCGTACTTATCCAGCCTGACAGTGTATAATGAAGAGCCATGCATACGTACGCACTACGCACGTACAGCACACGAACATCACATCAGAACTCCACGAGCATCACTGTCATAATAGCTTTAATTTCCAGCCTGAAAGTACATTTTTCTTCAGTCCAGAGATTTAATTATTTGGTGACAACAGTTCATGAGCTTCAATCAGTTAGGGCCTTAGGGGTCTAGTGATCTGCTGTATCTTAGTATCCAGCAAGGCCAGTTGCTCAGTTCATCCCGCATTTCGGTTTTGTTACCGACATTTCAGTTGTAAACTCGTCCGACTCCTGCGATTATGAAATGTGCTCGAAAGCTGCTATCATGCATCTGCATAGCGGTTACGGACTGATCGATTCAGTTTAATCATGGAGCTACAGCCTTTACTTATTACTACATTACATGATTGCAGGTCAGAAACGGGATGGGAAGAAGTAGCGGGCAGAAAACCGCAAATCGGCAAAAAAAAAAAAAAATACCACCATCATAGTATATCTACTGAACTTGATTGGTATGCAACAGTTTGAAGTTTGAACACGCCAATACAGTTGGTACTTGCCGATTTGCTCCGCTCCCTGTCTCCGGGTCGCCCGTGACTCGTGAGCCGTGATACAAAACGAAGAACTCAAGCCAGGGAGTGAGGAAAGAGAACAAGAACGAGAGCAAAAGTCAGATGATTCAGGTCATCTCTGTTTCTGTTTCTTCATCTCTTTTTGCGGGAATTCAGGTCATCTCTTGTCGCCGCTCCGTTTCGAAGTGACGAACAATGGAACAAGAACGAGAAGAAGAAAAACATGACGAAATTTGGAGCTAGGCTGGAAGGCCCAAGAGCCCAAGACACACACAATCCAGAATAAGACCATAATTTGTAAATAAAGACCATGAATCACAAAAAGATTATGTACTGCCCACTATTATTGGACTGTGAAACGAGTCGACCATTGTAGATTCGCCATGATGTCGATGGGCTATATAGGCATGTAGAAGCCGCCACGTGTCTTTTGGAATCTCAAAGCAGTTCTTCCCCACAGCCACAAGACAGACTTGATCCTTTTCTTTATCGATTTTCACTTGACGACTGAGCCTTCGGGGGAATGGAAATGGGCGAGGCCTCGCACCCGGGGCATCCGAGAGCGGATGGGAGTTGGCAAAGTGATAAGAGAGGGCCGACGCGAACTCATTGGGGATTTGAGGTGCTCGGCCGGCCTGTACGCTTGTCTAGCAGCGGGGTCGAGCGCGCCGGAAGCTAGGCCAATACGATGCCTGAGGGAGGAGGGCCACGGCAGATCTGGGCGACGGAACAAGGAGGGCAAGGAGTCGACGCTGGCGGCGGCGGCGGCGGGACTGTACAAGGACTGGCGAAATATCATTGCAACATGGACTATACAAGTGAACAGTATCTAAATCTTGCACTAAATGACTTTTCAAAAATGTGGAGCTTTGACATATAAATATCATACATTATTTAGCACTGCCACAAAAAGTTTGAGGATTACTTGAATTCATTTTAATTTTGTTTAATACTGCGCCCAAAGAAAAGCCTGGCTAGTGGGACCCGGTCTGTAAGAACCGCTGAGTATGGGCTTGTGCTATCTGAAAACAATCTGGACCCGGTCTGGAAGGAGTAGCATACAAGGACTCGCGAAATATCATTGCAGCATTGCAACCGGGAGGCTAATTATATGGCGCAGAATTTAGATAGACATGTTTTTTTGCTTTGAACTCTTCTATATTTTGGGACGATGACCCCCTAGTTTCATCGTTCCGGATGTTACAAACGATCTATCTCTATTTAAGTTGCAATAAGGAAGCAGAAGCATTTTTTTTCCACATGTAAATGGGCTGCTACAGTAGCTGCCCTATGAACAAAACTGAACTGAAAACTAGTAAACCTGCTGCTGCTGAGGTCCTCAACTTCTTCCTTCAGGACTTTGCAACTTCCGATATGTCATCACCATCATTGGTCCATAAGTTGAAAGGGACATGGGCATCACTCTCTAGCATTACTTTGGTCATTTTTACATCAACCTCTATCTGAACATCACATCGCAAAGACATTGGCAGCAGTCTTCAGTCTTCCATTTCCATCCGTCATCAGACACCCTGTAGTAGCCTCATAGGCAACCTGTTGAAAACTAGCATCAACATTGATTTTCATGATGTCCGCAGCAAGAGGCCTCCAAACTACACAAATACACCAATCTTTCTCTGTGTCTTATATATTCTCGACTCCGGCGACCTGTATCTGTTATTTTCCCGAATTTATGAGCGGCACACCTCCAGTGAAAAGACACAAAGTGAGTAGGTGACGCATTCCCGTCTGGTTATTCTCTTGTTCTCACAAGGATTTATCATCTTGTGAAGTTTTAGGTCCAGATTCAGAGCGCAGCTCATGAAACAAAACAGCAAATTCAGTTGCGATAGTTTTATCCACAACCTGGTTTGAATTAACTACTATCCATACTATGTTTTGCAACTTCTTTTCTATATCAAGATGGGGTTTTAAATGGCATCTGAATTTCTGTGACATGACAAAAAATCGCGACCATGTCTAAAGAAACAGATTTTCAGAGTGAGGCCACAACGGTAGCACCACCACACTGAGTGAGGCCACAAGATAGTCTTCTATGCCTACAGGGATGCATTCAGTCAAAGCACGGAAAGAAAAACATATACTCCCTCCGTCCGAAAAAACTTGTCTCTCAAATGGATGTATCTAGCACCAAATTAGTGCTAGATGCATCCATTTGAGAAACAAGCTTGGGACAAGCTTTTTCGGACGGAGGGAGTATTTCTAGTATTATGTCACTTTAATTTAAATCCCTTTAAAATTCAACAGTATTGAAAAGATATTTCATTAGTCAAATAAAAAGTAAAGGAATATTCCAAAGTGGTTGCACTCAATGCACAAAGCAATAGTGCAAACTAACTGTGCAAATGGATTCGTACGAAAATAATTCTATAGACTGCAAAACAAAACAAAAAAGTTCATTCATATAGAAAAAATTAATAGATTTCTTTGGACAGAGAGACATGACTGACAATAGGTATAAGGCTTTCTTTTTCCCAAATGATAAGTGCCAATACAGGAAAGGAAATAACAGAAGTTCGTGAGATTACATAGTGAAGTGCATATACAGAAGTAAAAGCAATCAGATCAGCTACAGAGTTGTAGCCTCGTGAGAGGTACAAGATTATTTCTAGTAAATAAACTGAAATATGTCATGGTTGTTGCCCTCTTTAATACACAAAAGAATACCAACAGTGTGATCAAAAGAACACTTTACAGCAGTGTATAATACCAACAAAAGACTTAACATGACTTGTATTAACTGGCGTTTATTTTTCCTTAAAAATATGGCACCTTAAGACCAAGCTAGCGCCTGAAGTGTCCACATACTTGTCATGTTGTGATAGACAATACTTTGATCATGCCCACGCATGTCTCTTTCCTCTCCATTCTAGAGTCTCCACCACGCAAACCCAGTCCAAAGCAAGTTTTTCACTGCTGTCAAAGCAAGGAGTCCAGAATAAGACCATTGATGCTTCACAGTTTTCCACC
The DNA here is from genome assembly GCF_002575655.3 of Aegilops tauschii subsp. strangulata. Classification (NCBI taxonomy): domain Eukaryota; kingdom Viridiplantae; phylum Streptophyta; class Magnoliopsida; order Poales; family Poaceae; genus Aegilops; species Aegilops tauschii. Next base: position 550,782,908 of record NC_053041.3, on the reverse strand, counting down.
GGTTTGTATGGTTGTCATGAACTCTTGACTTTTGGCTCCACCGTGCCTTTTACTGCTATGACCAGACAATTGAAGCTTGAGCACTTATATCTGTAGTATCTGGCATCCTCAGGTTTGCCATCCTCTTCAGTTCATCATGCATCTCCTCATAGATTTCACCTTGCTCCTCTTCCTGTGCACCCAAGCAAATTCTGCCTCGATGGACACCATCTTGGCCGGCCAAGCACTTGCTGTCAACGCAAAGCTCGTCTCCAAAAATGGCAGGTATGCGCTTGGCTTCTTCAACAAAAGCAGCAGCAAACCCTCCCAAGACACTACCAACTGGTACCTTGGCATATGGTTCAATACAGTACCCAAATTTACTTCTGCGTGGGTTGCAAATAGGGATACACCAATCAAGAACACCACCTCACCGGAGCTCACAATCTCCCACGATGGCAACCTTGTCATCTTAAACCGGTTCACCAAGTCCATAATCTGGAGTACACAAGAAAACATCACAAGAAATAGCACCACTGCTATGCTCTTGAGTAATGGAAATTTCATCCTAACAGACTCTTCAAACTCATCAGAGGTTCTGTGGCAGAGCTTTGATCACCCCACAGATACACTTTTCCCTGGGGCGAAGTTAGGATGGGACAAGGTCACTGGCCTGAATCGCCGCCTTGTTCCTTGGAAGAACTTGAACAATCCAGCTACCGGTGTCTATTGTTATGCGTTAGACCCCAGTGGTCTCAATCAGTTCATGCTTACACCGTTGAACTCCTCCATACCATATTGGTCGACAGGTGTATGGAACGGCGAATATTTTCCCTCAATACCAGAGATGAAAGTCAGCAACCCAGTTTTCAACACAACATTTGTCATCAATGACCAAGAGAGGTATTTGACAGTTAACTTAGTCAATAAATCTATGGTTACTCGTAATGTAATGGACATCTCAGGTCAAAGAAAAGCGTTCATTTGGCTGGAGGACTCACAGGATTGGACAATGATCTATGCCCAACCGAAACTTCAGTGTGATGTCTTTGCAATCTGTGGATCTTTCACAATTTGCAATGATAATGCGCTTCCACATTGCAACTGCATGGAGGGCTTCACCATAACATCCCCAATGGATTGGGAGCTAGAAGATCGAACAGGTGGGTGCTCAAGAAATACTCCGTTAGACTGCATTAGCAACAAAAGCACAACTCATACAACAGACAAGTTCTACTCTGTGTCATGTGTTGAGTTTCCGGAGAATGCCCCAAAACTAGAAGCTGCTGCAAGTGCGAGCGAGTGTGCACAAGTTTGTCTGAGGGATTGCTCTTGCACCGCATATTCCTTCAATGATGGAAGATGTTCTATCTGGCATAATGAATTGCTCAATATACGAGCGCTAGAATGTAGTGGTACTTCAAGTCCAACTGGAGAAACTCTTTACCTTCGCGTTTCTGCTAAAGATTTCCACGGAGTGAAAAACAACAGAAAGGGGATTGTTATTGGAGTTGCAACTGGTACATGTGTTTCTGCTCTAGTTTTATTTGCACTTGTTGTCCTGGTAATGATTTGGAGAAACAAAAGCAAGAGCTCTAGCCATATACTCGATGGTGTTCAAGGTTGCAATAGAATCATTGCATTTAGATACACTGGTTTACAACAAGCCACAACAAAATTCACAGATAAGTTGGGGGCAGGCAGTTTTGGTTCTGTATTCAAGGGTTTTTTAAATGGCTCGGTAGCTATAGCAGTGAAAAGGCTTGACGGTGCTTATCAAGGAGAGAAGCAATTCAGAGCTGAAGTGAGCTCAATTGGAGCTGTCCAACACGTCAATTTAGTTAAGCTTGTCGGTTTTTGTTGTGAGGGTTCCAAGAGGTTGCTTGTTTATGAACACCTATCAAATCGCTCTCTTGATGTCCATCTATTTCGAAACAATTCTATGATATTGAGTTGGACTATTAGATATCAGATAGCCCTGGGGGTTGCTAGAGGTTTAGCCTACTTGCATGAGAGCTGTCGAGACTGCATCATACACTGTGATATTAAGCCAGAAAACATACTTCTTGATGATTCACTAATTCCCAAAGTTGCAGACTTTGGGATGGCAAAGCTATTGGGAAGGGAATTTAGCCGAGTACTGACTACAACGAGAGGAACTTCCGGGTACCTTGCACCTGAATGGATTAGTGGCGTTGCCATCACACCAAAAGTTGATGTGTATAGCTACGGGATGATGTTGCTGGAAATAATATCTGGAAAGAGAAACTCATGGGCACCATGTACTAGCAGTGGCAACCTTGACGTGTATTTCCCTGTGCATGCCGCACAAAAGCTTCTTGAAGGAGATGTCGGGAGTTTGGTAGATGACAAGCTACATGGTGATGTCAATTTGGATGAAGTTGAACTGGCTTGCAAGGTTGCATGTTGGTGCATCCAAGATGAGGAGCTTGATCGGCCAACAATGGAACGGGTGCTTCAGATTCTTGAAGGACTAGTTAAGATTACGATGCCTCCTATACCAAGACTGCTCCAAGCTATAGCTTGAATCTCATTCAACATGATCCTAATCCTTTTGTATAAGGAAAACTAGATGGGTTGTACCTGGAGATGTTATAATACAGATGTGCATATTTAAAAGAGATTCAGATGTTATATAATACAGATATATGTACTATACAAATGTAGTGCTTGTGATTGCAGATGCGGTTGTATTCCATATATTGAATTTGTAGTTATTTGAATGTACTCAGTATTGTCGTACTTTAACTGTCTGGATCGATATCGAAATAAGCGCCATAGGGAAACTAGATGGATTTCATGTTCAGATGTTACAAGACAGATGTGTATATTCAAAACTATAACATAGTCTAGGGATATGTGTATGTTACTCTCCATTGTGGCTAGTCTCACATTTTCTCCGCTTACAACAGTAACACCAAATCTGGTAGTTTCACCCTTGCTCGGTGATGGCAAGCAAGACTGCAGCGAGAGGTTGCACAGAAACTCACCTGAGCACGTGAGACGCGGTAGCAGGCAACTTTTGCCGGCGGTGGGGAAGACGGCGACGATCTTGATCTCCGGCGCGGGAAGCTGCACAATTAAATGAGGGGAAAATTAGATAAGAGTCCAGTGGCGCACTATGAGACCGGTCTGGAAAATCTGCGGCGGGGGACCCGATCCCAACCTCACCTCCGGGGCATCCAAGAGGTCCATGGGCAAACTCGCTGGGGGTTGCCCGGCATATGCTTTTGTAGAGGGAGGTGTTCGCGGGCAAGGAAAGTCGGCGGGTGCTCGATTCGAGCGGGCGCCGGCGCGGCGAGGGCGGACGAGGCAGGGGCGGAGGCCCTCGAGGGCGCGCTGGACGGAGTAGGGCCGCGGCTGGTCTGGGCGACGCGACGCGACGCATAAGAAGCCGCGGGATCTCATTGCGCGGTGACGCTGGCGGTTACGGCGGCGCTGATTCGGTGGGGCGGCGGAGGTCAGGGGAAGGCCTGACGAGCAGGACCCGGTGGGCGTAGGGATGGCAATGGATATCCATTATCTGCGTACCCTGTGGGTAAAAACCCTATTAGGGTAGGGGTGTGGGAAAAAAATTACCCATGAGTACTTAAATGGGAAATATCATACCCATCGGGTAGAGAGGGTACGGGTATGGGATCGTATAACCCATGCCCGCGTACCCATGTACCATCTAAAATGTTGACAGGTGGGTTTCCGTTAATATTCCAATGTATTCATTTCCCTTCTAATCATGCTAGGTAAAAACTCTAATGTGTATTCAAATTATCTCTATAATTTATCATGATTTCGTGAACTAAAAGTGTATGCATATGTGTTGTTATTTATGATTATGTGTTGTTGTTTAACATTTTTATATGTCACTTTATAGGCAAGTATTTTTCTTTATGAGAATATGTTGTTGTACATTGCTGTTTAAAATGTGTTGCTATTAATAATTTATGATTATATGTTGCTTTTTACAACTATTTTCTACTCAATTGATGTGTTGTAAACGCGGTTATTTGTATCCGCGGGTACCCATATACCCTGGCGGGTGACAGGTATGGGAAAAAATTGTACTCTTGACGGATATGGGCATGGGTGATGGGTAAACTCAGGGCGGACGGGTAAGGGTATGGGGTAGCTCCACCCGTACCCATACCCTGCGGGTGCCATCCCTAGGTGGGCGGGGGCATCTTCCAACGGCATTTTGTTTCAACGGGAAACAGTCAAACAGCAGTATCACAATCAGGCTGAAGGCAATTAAAGGAAACCTTTTCTTTCACACTATTAGAGCATTTCTAGCAATTGTTTTTGGTCAGTATACTTGGTGTTATGTTTATCCAACCTCACCCTCTGATGATGATATTAGATTGCTCAAATAAAAAGCATATGAATACTCCGTAAAGGTTACAGTCAATGCACAGAGCGATAATGTAAACTACTCAAGCATAGGAGCATTGTGCAAATGGATCCCTACGGAGAAAGTAATTCTGTAGACTGCGAGCCTACAAAACAAAAATGTTCGGACGAAGGGAGTACGCATTGGAGATGCCCTTGGGCTGGTCACACCGGGGGCACTGAGTTATTTCTCGCGTTGCACGCTGGGCAGTCGATCGTCACCAACCGAATAAGGCAATTCGATTATTAGTTTAGAGCCTTTGTTTGAGTACCAACTCTACCGTACCACCGAGGAGAGCTTATTACAATGTTTTAAATAGCGGGCTATGGAAAATAGCGGCAGGGCTCCAAATCAGCTATAGCGGGCTAAAGCAGGTTATAGCGGGCTATTTGTGAAGGCGACCATTTAGCAGCACCCTGCTGAAAAGGCTATAGCGGAGCTATAGCCGGCTATTTAAAACTATGTGAAAGGGCATGTAGCCCCTAAGTGTGGTTTTGGTAATTGAATGACAATCTCTATGGACTAATGTTTTCAGTGAGATATATTTGAAGGTTTTGTCCATAGATGGTGCCTCAAGGATATTGGATGGAATCAAGGATGAAGTCCATATATATGAAGATAATGCCTCAAGGATATTGGATGGAATCAAGGATGAAGTCCATATAGATGAAGTTATATTTGCTCTAAGCTTTGGTATTAAATGACAATTCCTATGGAGCATCAAGTGCATTGGATCTTATATGAAGATATGTTCCATAGTGATGCTTGAAGTTCTTTGGGTTGTTATGTGAAGATTGCCATCAAAGCATCCGAAGAAGTCCTCATGGTATCCCTCTCTGGATACCCCATGCACACGGGCTTATACCGTGCGCACGGGGTCGAGTGTCAACTCTCTGGATACCCCGTGCTCACGGGGCCTAGGTGTTGGCTCTCGAGATTCCATATCCAGCGAGGTTTCAAGTTGGTCTTCTGAGGATCAAGGCTTGAGAGAATAATCAAAGAGAAGAATTCGAGTTATGGTTTCAAGACAAGATCATGGTGAGCTCATGTGTTGGGTTTCGGTTGATCAAGCCTTGAAGAAAGCAACTAGAGTGAAGAATTCATTATGCCTCTCAAGACAAGATCATGTTGATCAAGTCTTGAAGCAAGCAACTAGAGTGACGAATTCATTATGCCTCTCAAGAGTTTGGGATGGAGTTTTTAGAAGGGCAAGTGGTGACCAAGATGATATTCATAGTGGAACTTGATATGGTAATGAAAGAGTCTTTGGTGATATTGTCTTGAAGCAATGAAGTGAAATGAAGAGTTCATTGTGGCTTTCAAGAAACCAAGATGGAGCGTGAAGTAAAGATGTTGGTTGACCAAGATGAAGCTCGAAGAGTATATCTAAGTGGTCAACTCACAAAGCACAAACAATGTACCACGTGAGATCAAGTGATCTAGTGGTATGGTAAGTAATTGTGAATTGTGCTTTGTTACCTAACCCGTGCTATATGTTTGTTATGTCTATGTGGGTTAGGTGTTTCTCATAGGCTTGCATCAAAAGGAAAGATCTCGTGTAGCCTATGTGTGGATGACATCAAGTGGTGATGGTCATCGGATTCGAGGAGTCCAAGTGCAAGATGAGATGACATCAAGTGGTGATGGCCATCGAGTTCGGGGAGTCCAGGTGCAAGATGAGAAGCCGGAGGTTATATGCTTTGAAGCTTGTGGTCCACATCATGATAATGTGCATGTGAAGATGGGCTTGAGATAAGGCTTCCCTCATTGCATCATGAGGAAGCAATTCGAGTATCTTCACCAAGTGGTCGTGGACAAGAAAGGGACTTGAGGCAAGCATTAAAGTCATCATCAAGCTCAAGTTGAATGTGCAAGGCAAAGGTATACCTTAGCTAGGTTTTCCTAGTTTTGCCGGTCTCATAGTGCTTGGTGGGAGACCGGATTATAGGTTTGATAGCCGTACTATCAAGAGGGACTCTCGGGCAAGTAGCTTGATCACGTCGCATGTAGAGAGCTCAAACCTTTGCATTACTTGCATCATTCTTTCTTGTTGATCTTGGGTGGTTCTCTATCTGAGGACCTTGGGCTTTTCCATAGCTTCAAAACGAGCCCAAGATCATCGAATTTGGAGTCCGTATGCCAAAGTTATCAACGTTTTAGTGGGCTGTTGCTGGCTGTCCTGGGGACTCCGTGTGCACGGGGTATTTGACCCCCGTGGGCACGGGGCCCCATGTGCACGGGGCTTGTACCGTGCGCACGGGACCCCATGGGTACGGGGTCTAAACCCCCGTGCACACGGGGTGCCCAGGAAATGCCCGTTGGAGCCCCAACGGCTAGTTTCTGAGTTTGGCTATTTAAGGGCCCTTTCCTCCCACCGGTTGGGGGTTGGTTCTTACACTTCCAAAACACCATTTTGAGCCTCTCTACACCTCTCCCAAAGCCCTTTCTCCCCTCTATGTGAAGGGGAATTTGTGGATGGATTTGTGAGCCATTTGTTGATCATATCCATTGCATCCCCTCTCCTCAATCTCCTACTTTCAAAAGTGCATCTTGTGAGATTGAGAGAGTGTGTTGAGCATTTGTTGCTTGGCATTGCATTGCATTTGTTGCATTGGTTTGAGCTCCCCACATCGATTAGTTTGAGTGAGAGTCCGTGAGTTTATTACTCTTGGAGGTTTCGGCCTCCTAGACGGTTTGGTGATATTCATTGTGAAGATTGTGAAGAGGCCTATGTGGCCAAGGTTCCCCCGGGAGCTTCCTTTTGTGGTGTGATCCAGGGAAGGGTGTGAAGTGGCCTAAGTGGTCAAGGTTCCTCCGGAAGCTTCCTTGTTTGTGGTGTGCTCCGGAGAAGTTTGTAAAGGTGTGGTGGTCGCCTTCAAGACCAACCCCGAGTGAATCGAGGCTCATCCGTTGGGGGTGACTCGAAAAGGAGAATACGGTGAGTCACTTGGTGACGCCCCGGAGCTTTGGCTTCGGCACCGCTCTAACGGAGATTAGCACTCTCACGAGTGTGAACTTCGGGATAAATCCGCGTCTCCGACTCACTTGTGGTTATCTCTTACCCACACCCTTTACTTACCGCAATTCATACTTGCTCATATTGATATATCTTGTGCTAGTTGAATTGCTTAGTTGTTCCTACATTTCCATATCTTGTGATATAGTTTGTGCTTGCTAGTTTCCTTAAGTGCCTATCTTGTTTAGCATAGGTTGTTGGTGCACTTAGTTGAGCCTAGCATATTTAGGATTTGTGCTTGAAAGGTATCCGTTTAGTTTAATTCCGCATTAGGATAAAGCCAAATCCGTAACAGTTTTAAAACGCCTATTCACCCCCCCTCTAGTCGTCATCTAGATCCTTTCAATTGGTATCAGAGCTTTGGTCTCTCCTTGCTAGGCTTCACCGCCTAGAGAGTAAAGATGTCGACTAGTGGTATAGTGCACGATGACACTTTCTGTTTTAGTGGCACAAACTATCACCTGTGGAAAATTCGCATGCTTTGTCATTTCTGGGCCATGGGTCCAAATTTTGTGCGAATTGTTCTTGTAGGGGCTTCTCCATGGAAGGATGAACTTTTTCCATCTATTAAGGAAAATGATGATATGCTTTGTGGGTATGGTGCAAAGAATGCCTTAATCCGGTCTATATCCCTCGAAGTGTTTGAGTCAATTATGACGTGTGCGTCGGCTCATGAGATGTGGACAAAACTTGAAGAAATATATGGTGGGTCCAATCTTGATGAGGTCAATCATATTTCGGAGGTGTCTCTTGAGGAGTTCTCCACATCTTCATATCATGAAGAACTCCATATTGCTTCTTCCTCCGTGTGCTTGGACATTTCAACTTCTTCCACCTCACCATCATATGACATGTCCCAAGGTAATGACATGGTGAGTGGAAATATAATTTGTGATGATGATGTTGTGCTCAACATTGATGATCTTTCATGCATAAATGCTAATTTTGTAGCTTCTTTGGACTTGAACACATCTAGCAAAAATGACATACATTCTTGTGTTGATAGTCCTTACATATCATATAGAGATTCCCTGAATACTTGTTGTGATGATATGCTTGATTCTCCTTGTTGCCATGATATCTATGCTTCTATTTCCTCTAGTTGTTGTTTGACTAACCATGTAGAGGAAATAAGAGAAAATGGTGCACACATCACTAATGGAGAATTTGCTAGAAGAGCAAAGAAGGAAATCACTATGTTGGAGAGGAAATGCTATGAGTGTCAAGAGGATGGACATGGATATCCTACTCTTGATGATGAAGAATCTCCCTCTCCAAAAGAATCATCATCAACCTCCGATGTTCACATGTGCCTCATGGCAAGAGGTACTACCGAGGTATCATCTACTCTTAGTAATGATAATGATGAGAGTGATGATGAATGTGATAGGGATATGAGTCAAGAAATATATGAAATTGGTAATTCTCTTCATGGAGTAAATAAGAACACTTATGAGATATTTAAAGATCTTATTACTCATTTTGGAAAGTGTAATGATTTACTTCACGAAGAGCAAGAACAAAATGATAAACTTGATTGTAACCTTCTTGATGCTCTAGAGACTCTTAGAGACTTAGAATCTTCCAAAGAAGAGATTGAAGTTGCTCATGATAAACTTAAAGAGGATTTTGAGCACCTTGACCTTGGCTACAAGAATGTCAAAGGAGAGCTCGCCAAACTCTCTAAGTCTTATGAGGAACTTCAAGCTACTCATGTGAAGTCTCTAGTTTCTTCTAGCTCCTCTCATATTGTCAATGATGCTTGTGCTACTAACTCTACTTCTTGTGAAGCATCTATCTTGAAGGAGAATGTTGAGCTACGGGCTCAACTTGTTTTGCTAACTAGCAATTATGGGAAATTAGAAGAAAGTCATGAAACGCTCTCGGGCTCTCATGATGACCTTCTAATCTCCCATGAAAGGCTAAAGTTAGCTCATGAGGCTATTGTGACTAAGGTAACATCTTGTGAGCCTCATGTGGACATTAGCACTATTTCTACTCAAAATGCTTTATTGACATGTGCTAGTCCTAGTGATTCATCTAGACATATTATTCCCAATTCTTGTGATGAATTTCTCTCCTTGCCTTGTTGCTCTAACAATGAAGTTTCTACTTCCTCTAGTACTTTTGTTGATACTAACCTTGTAGAGGAAAACAAAGAGCTCAAGGCCCAAGTCACTAATTTGAAGAAAGACTTGGAAATGTGTCATGAAGGAAATTCCACTCTCAACACTATCTTGAGTGTTCAAAAATCCCCTCATGATAAGGGTGGACTTGGTTTCATCTCCAACAACAAGAAGTCCAAGAAAAAGAAGAAGGGACAAGACCAAGTCAAGAATGATGCCAACATTACATGCTTCAAGTGCAAGAATGTTGGACACCATGTGAGAGATTGTCCATTGAAGAAGAAGGCTTCAAATGTGAAGCAACAAGGGAAGCGGCCTCAAGTTCAATCTCAAGGTCAACCTCAACTTGAAGAAAGGCCACTACCAATGATGAACCAAGATAATGCTCCCCAAGTTGAGAAAATAAAGAAGAAGAGAAGGGGGAGCACATGTTGCTATAATTGTCGTGAGAAGGGACACATATCCTCATCTTGTCCCAACGGTAACATCCCTAAGCCTCCTCTAGTCAATGATCATTATTCACTTAGGAAGGATGTTGTTGGCAATTTGTTTGCCAAGTTTGTTGGCGCCCAAAGTGGCTTGGAAATGGAAAAGGCCATTTGGGTTGCCAAGCCTATTGTGACTAACTTCTTAGGACCCAACTTGGTTGGGTACCATCAAGCTCAAACTTGATCAATAGGTGTGTGGAGGACATTGGAGATTTGGCTAGTTCATAAAGAAAAGGATATCCACTATTTATTTGTTCGAGCCAAGTCATGTGGATTATCTTCATATTATCTATCCAATGTTCCTCTTTGCGGTAACTTGTATTTATATTGCTTACATTGAAAGTTGCTCGCCCCGTGCATGCTTAGGTTTTGTATCTAGCATGTGCATCTATATGTTGTGTTTCTTAGTATGCTTGATTTGTGTTATCTAGCATGTGTAGGTTGCATTGCACATTATATAGTGGTGTTTGCTGTTTTGAGCCTGTATTGTATCATGATTGGCTCTTGCAAGATATTAGTGGATCATCACATTATGGGGGAGTGTTTTGTTGTGTGCACATCACAAACCCAAAATGTGAATATGAGAAATGCCACATAGTATTGATATTCAATCTTATCTAGTCACTATGTGGTATGTCAAGCTCATTTGAAATTCAAATTCTCAGAGTATCCACTAATTATGTCTTGTTGGTTGTTATTTACCTTTGTTGCGTGCTTCGTCGCGGTGTCCTGTGAGGTTCTTCAGTAAGTTTCTGGACACCCCGTGTGCACGGGGTACCACGAAACTTACTGGACACCCCGTGCGCACGGGGTCCTGGACCCCCGTGCGCACGGGGTGGGTGAAAATCACTGGACACCCCGTGCACACGGGGTCCTAGACCCCCGTGCGCACGGGGTGGTGTTTTTTCTCTGGACACACCGTGCGCACGGGGCTGACCTAGCCCGTGCGCACGGGGTCCTATGGGCAGAAATGTCCACCCGGCCAAGTACGCTTTATTTATCTTTCTTTGCTTTGGAGTTGTTGATGATCCTGTGCATCTTCGTAATCTACCCCCGAGTGTTAATTCCAAATACCATTTGTATTCTCTTACAATTGGTATTTCCTCATGTGGTAGATCCTTATGATCATCTTCTTCTCGGCTTGTGCTTCAACTTGCCTTATCTCACTGCTTGTGCTATCTATTATCTACTTGAGTAAGATAAGCCTTTGAGCATGTGTGTATTGTATATCCTATATGCTCTTTGGTTTTTGCTTAGTTCATATGTTGTACTTTGTGTGCGGTCCTGTGTGGATTCGTCACTTTGATATAATTTGGACAACTTGAATACTTTGTGATATTATCGGAGTATTCTTCGGTTAAGTGTTCTTTTGTCCAAATTGTATCTCTCTGGATCTTGGTAGGCATGAGCATGCATATTTATTTATATTCTTCTGCATGCCTTGCTTGCTACTTGATCCTCTATGTAGGGTAAACTCCATAAAATCATTAATGGTTAAAAGTGTGCATGAACTTCAAGTTCATATCCTTTTGCACATATTTAATGTGGAGTTTTCCCTATATATTGTGGTTGTCCTAACTACTTCGGACCCAATATGTTTGGGGACCAAATTGTACCTTAATGTGTTTTAGGTACTGTGGAGAAGCATTGGATGCTTGGCTTATTCACAAGGAAGGTGGAGACACCATGGAAAATTATTAGAGCCAAGCTTGGTTGATTCTTTGATTTGAGGGAGAAGATAAATGAAAACCCGATTCGGTTGTAAGTGTTTCATTCTCATCAATTCAACCCGGTTAACATAATTTGGGTCTTTTTGTTGGATATGCATCAAACTCCCACACTTACTGTATTCTCAATAAATCCACGGGATGTATTGAGGAAATGGTGAATGTGGAGTGTGATGAGAATAACAGCTTCCATGCGGAGCAATTTGTTTCAAGTGTTGTAGGTGATGAGGCTCCTTCCCAAGCTACAAGTACAATGGGGATTGGTCATATTCTTCCACAAGAAACACCCCTTGTCCATGTAGAAGAAGAAGGAGTAAGAGCCCCTCTTGTGGATCCACCACAAGGGAAGTCATCACCCCCAACACAAGAGCAAGATGCTATGGGAGATCATTTACCTATCCAAGAACAAGATCAAGTCCCTCATGTTCATGGGCTAGATCAAGGGCCCCTTGAACCAATGCTCTCTCGGTAACAAGTACTTACTTCATGCATTTGTTTAAATTAGAGTCAACATTGTGTATGTTGCATCATGGCATGTTTAGTACTTGTTGAGTTTGTGTTTCTTGCAACAACTTAAACCTCCTTATTGCATCTATGAGACTTTTGAGAAGAAGCATATCATGGGGATCTATAAAACCATGCTCATGGTTCACTTATCCCAAATATGCCAATTAAGCAATTTATTGCATACCAATTCCTCAAAGTGCTCTTATGTGCAATATTGATAAAATTGCAAGAAACAATCTTTTTGGTTGTGGTATTTGCTCTCATGCTTAGTAATTCATTTTTATGCAAATGAGATCAGTTTGCGCCATGTGCCTTGTGCCATGTGCCATGTGACAAAGCCCTACGCTAAGATCAAGTTTGTATAAATAATGGATTCATTTTTGGATATCATGTTCTTATCTTTTGTACCTTTTTGTGTGTGCAAGTTTCTTTGTGGATGCTCATCTTGATGATTATTGGCCACGTAAGAAACTTATACACATGAGAAAGTGCATATCCCTCTTTGATATCCTTTCGTTTCCTTGCCGGTCCTTGGAATTGTCTCTTTTTATTCTTTGGTGGATCCGGTAAGAGGTTGAGTAGTGAGTGCTTGTATGTATTGCATATATCATTGCACTCATGAGTTGTTGGATATATTTTGGACCCTTGCTTAGTCAAGTGATGATCCTATTTTGTGCACGTTGTATCCAAGTACAAAACTAAATAATGCACAAATCATGGGGAGCTTCTCTATGTTCTTTAGAACACTCCTATGCTCATATCACAATATCTTTTTGGTGCATTTTATGGATCCTCAATATAGTGTGAATTTCTTCATTTGTTCGTAACTGGATATGTGCATTTGATTCCACTCACAATATGAGAAATGCACAAATTAAGGAGGAACTCATACTATATTGGTCTTCTAGATTTTTTCTCCATTTTGGCACTTGTTGCCAATGGGGGAGAAGTTTAGAGGGTTTAGGTGAAGTAGGTTGGTTCATGCATATCAACATTTGTTGTGGTTGTTGCATGGATGTGTATATAGAGGAAACTCCACCAAGTTCTTCCATGCATATATTGTGGGGGAGTTTGCTCTATATAGTGTGGTTCTACTAGCATCAAATTCTTGTGTAGTATTTCGATGGTAGTACAACCGGTTTTGATAACATCAACTATCTTTGTGATATTTGAGGCTATCAAAACCACCTCAAGTATTCAATTTATTCTCAGATAGATTGCATACTTGTTTTAAATTCATTATATAAACCCTCTTGTTGAGATTGTCATCAATTACCAAAATGGGGGAGATTGAAAGGGCATGTAGCCCCTAAGTGTGGTTTTGGTAATTGAATGACAATCTCTATGGACTAATGTTTTCAGTGAGATATATTTGAAGGTTTTGTCCATAGATGGTGCCTCAAGGATATTGGATGGAATCAAGGATGAAGTCCATATATATGAAGATAATGCCTCAAGGATATTGGATGGAATCAAGGATGAAGTCCATATAGATGAAGTTATATTTGCTCTAAGCTTTGGTATTAAATGACAATTCCTATGGAGCATCAAGTGCATTGGATCTTATATGAAGATATGTTCCATAGTGATGCTTGAAGTTCTTTGGGTTGTTATGTGAAGATTGCCATCAAAGCATCCGAAGAAGTCCTCATGGTATCCCTCTCTGGATACCCCATGCACACGGGCTTATACCGTGCGCACGGGGTCGAGTGTCAACTCTCTGGATACCCCGTGCTCACGGGGCCTAGGTGTTGGCTCTCGAGATTCCATATCCAGCAAGGTTTCAAGTTGGTCTTCTGAGGATCAAGGCTTGAGAGAATAATCAAAGAGAAGAATTCGAGTTATGGTTTCAAGACAAGATCATGGTGAGCTCATGTGTTGGGTTTCGGTTGATCAAGCCTTGAAGCAAGCAACTAGAGTGAAGAATTCATTATGCCTCTCAAGACAAGATCATGTTGATCAAGTCTTGAAGCAAGCAACTAGAGTGACGAATTCATTATGCCTCTCAAGAGTTTGGGATGGAGTTTTTAGAAGGGCAAGTGGTGACCAAGATGATATTCATAGTGGAACTTGATATGGTAATGAAAGAGTCTTTGGTGATATTGTCTTGAAGCAATGAAGTGAAATGAAGAGTTCATTGTGGCTTTCAAGAAACCAATATGGAGCTTGAAGTAAAGATGTTGGTTGACCAAGATGAAGCTCGAAGAGTATATCTAAGTGGTCAACTCACAAAGCACAAACAATGTACCACGTGAGATCAAGTGATCTAGTGGTATGGTAAGTAATTGTGAATTGTGCTTTGTTACCTAACCCGTGCTATATGTTTGTTATGTCTATGTGGGTTAGGTGTTTCTCATAGGCTTGCATCAAAAGGAAAGATCTCGTGTAGCCTATGTGTGGATGACATCAAGTGGTGATGGTCATCGGATTCGAGGAGTCCAAGTGCAAGATGAGATGACATCAAGTGGTGATGGTCATCGAGTTCGGGGAGTCCAGGTGCAAGATGAGAAGCCGGAGGTTATATGCTTTGAAGCTTGTGGTCCACATCATGATAATGTGCATGTGAAGATGGGCTTGAGATAAGGCTTCCCTCATTGCATCATGAGGAAGCAATTCGAGTATCTTCACCAAGTGGTCGTGGACAAGAAAGGGATTCCAACTTGAGGCAAGCATTAAAGTCATCATCAAGCTCAAGTTGAATGTGCAAGGCAAAGGTATACCTTAGCTAGGTTTTCCTAGTTTTTCCGGTCTCATAGTGCTTGGTGGGAGACCGGATTATAGGTTTGATAGCCGTACTATCAAGAGGGACTCTTGGGCAAGTAGCTTGATCACGTCGCATGTAGAGAGCTCAAACCTTTGCATTACTTGCATCATTCTTTCTTGTTGATCTTGGGTGGTTCTCTATCTGAGGACCTTGGGCTTTTCCATAGCTTCAAAACGAGCCCAAGATCATCGAATTCGGAGTTCGTATGCCAAAGTTATCAACGTTTTAGTGGGCTGCTGCTGGCTGTCCTGGGGACTCCGTGTGCACGGGGTATTTGACCCCCGTGGGCACGGGGCCCCATGTGCACGGGGCTTGTACCGTGCGCACGGGACCCCGTGGGCACGGGGTCTAAACTCCCGTGCACACGGGGTGCCCAGGAAATGCCCGTTGGAGCCCCAACGGCTAGTTTCTGAGTTTGGCTATTTAAGGGCCCTTTCCTCCCACCGGTTGGGGGTTGGTTCTTACACTTCCAAAACACCATTTTGAGCCTCTCTACACCTCTCCCAAAGCCCTTTCTCCCCTCTATGTGAAGGGGGATTTGTGGATGGATTTGTGAGCCATTTGTTGATCATATCCATTGCATCCCCTCTCCTCAATCTCCTACTTTCAAAAGTGCATCTTGTGAGATTGAGAGAGTGTGTTGAGCATTTGTTGCTTGGCATTGCATTGCATTTGTTGCATTGGTTTGAGCTCCCCACATCGATTAGTTCGAGTGAGAGTCCGTGAGTTTATTACTCTTGGAGGTTTCAGCCTCCTAGACGGTTTGGTGATATTCATTGTGAAGATTGTGAAGAGGCCTATGTGGCCAAGGTTCCCCCGGGAGCTTCCTTTTGTGGTGTGATCCAGGGAAGGGTGTGAAGTGGCCTAAGTGGTCAAGGTTCATCCGGAAGCTTCCTTGTTTGTGGTGTGCTCCGGAGAAGTTTGTAAAGGTGTGGTGGTCGCCTTCAAGACCAACCCCGAGTGAATCGAGGCTCATCCGTTGGGGGTGACTCAAAAAGGAGAATACGGTGAGTCACTTGGTGACGCCCCGGAGCTTTGGCTTCGGCACCGCTCTAACGGAGATTAGCACTCTCACGAGTGTGAACTTCGGGATAAATCCGCGTCTCCGACTCACTTGTGGTTATCTCTTACCCACACCCTTTACTTACCGCAATTCATACTTGCTCATATTGATATATCTTGTGCTAGTTGAATTGCTTAGTTGTTCCTACATTTCCATATCTTGTGATATAGTTTGTGCTTGCTAGTTTCCTTAAGTGCCTATCTTGTTTAGCATAGGTTGTTGGTGCACTTAGTTGAGCCTAGCATATTTAGGATTTGTGCTTGAAAGGTATCCGTTTAGTTTAATTCCGCATTAGGATAAAGCCAAATCCGTAACAGTTTTAAAACGCCTATTCACCCCCCCTAGTCGTCATCTAGATCCTTTCAATTGGTATCAGAGCTTTGGTCTCTCCTTGCTAGGCTTCACCGCCTAGAGAGTAAAGATGTCGACTAGTGGTATAGTGCACGATGACACTTTCTGTTTTAGTGGCAGGTACGCGCTTGGCTTCTTCGAAACAGCCAGCAAATCCTCCAAATGGTACCTCGGCATATGGTTCAATACAGTTCCCAAATTTACTTCAGCATGGGTTGCAAATAGGAATAACCCAATCAAGAACACCACCGCCATGGAGGTCACAATCTCCCAGGATGGCAACCTAGTCATCTTGAACCATTCCACCAAGTCCATAATCTGGTCAACACAAGCAAACATCACAAGAAATAGCACCACTGCTATGCTCTTGAGTAGTGGAAATCTCATCCTAAAAGATTCTTCAAACTTATCAGAAGTTTTATGGCAGAGCTTCGATCACCCCACAAATACATTTTTCCCAGGAGTGAAGCTTGGATGGGACAATCTCACAGGTCTGAACCGCCAGATTGTCTCTTGGAAAAACTTGATGGACCCAGCTACTGGTGCGTACTGTGAGATATTAGACCCCAGTGGTGTTGATCAGTTCTTGTTTACACCATTGAACTCCTCCATACCGTACTGGTCGACTGGTGTATGGAATGGTAAATACTTTGCCTCACTTCCAGAAATGACAGCCAGCAACCCAGTTTTCACCACAACATTTGTCAACAATGACCAAGAGAAGTACATGACATTTAACTTAGTCAACGAGACTATGGTTACTCGTAATGTAATAGACGTCTCGGGTCAAACAAAACAGTTCATTTGGTTAGAGGGTTCTCGGGATTGGACAATGATCTATTGCCAACCGAAGCTTCAGTGTGATGTCTATGCAATCTGTGGACCTTTCACAATTTGCAATGATAATGCGCTTCCACGTTGCACTTGCATGGAGGGCTTCACCATAACATCCCCCGAGGAATGGGAGCTAGAAGATCGAACTGGTGGGTGCTCAAGAAATACCCCATTAGACTGCATTAGCAACAAAAGTACAACTCATACCACAGATAAGTTCTACTCCGTGCCATGTGTTGACTTGCGTCGTAATGCCCCAAAAGTAGAAGCTGCTGCAAGCGCAAGTGAGTGCGCACAAGTTTGCCTGAGTGATTGCTCTTGCACTGCGTATTCCTTCAGCGACAATAGGTGTTCTATTTGGCATAATGAATTGCTCAACATAAGAGCACTGCAATGTAGTGGCAGTACAAGTTCAACTGGAGAAACTCTTTACCTTCGTGTTTCTGCTGAAGATTTCCACAGAATGAAAAACAACAGAAAGGGGATTGTTATGGGAGTTGCAACTGGTACAGGTGTTTCTGCTCTAGGATTATTTGCACTTGTTCTCCTGGTAAAGATTTGGAGAAACAGAAGTAAGAGCTCTACCAATATACTAGGTGGTGTTCAAGGTTGTACCAGAATCATTGCCTTTAGATACACTGATTTACAGCATGCCACAACAAAATTCAGAGATAAATTGGGGGCAGGCAGTTTTGGTTCTATATTCAAGGGGGTTTTAAATGACTCGGTAGCTATACCAGTGAAAAGGCTTGACGGTGCTTATCAAGGAGAGAAGCAATTCAGAGCTGAAGTGAGCTCGATTGGAGCTGTCCAGCACATCAATTTAGTTAAGCTTGTCGGTTTCTGTTGTGAGGGTTCCAATAGGTTGCTTGTTTATGAATACATGTCCAATAGCTCTCTTGATGTCCATTTATTTTGAAACAATCCGATGATATTGAGGTGGACTACTAGATATCAGATAGCCCTGGGGGTTGCTCGAGGTTTAGCCTACTTGCATGACAGATGTCGGGACTGCATCATACACTGCGATATTAAGCCAGAAAACATACTTCTTGATGATTCTTTCATTCCCAAAGTTGCAGACTTTGGGATGGCAAAGCTTTTGGGAAGGGAATTCAGCCGAGTACTGACTACAATGAGAGGAACTGCAGGGTACCTTGCACCTGAATGGATCAGTGGTGTTGCTGTTACACCAAAAGTCGATGTGTATAGCTATGGGATGATGTTGCTGGAAATTATATCTGGAAAAAGGAACTCAAGTGCATCATGTTCTAGTGGTGGCGAGCTTGATGTTTATTTCCCTGTTCATGCCGCACACAAGCTTCTTGAAGGAGACGTTGGGAGTTTGGTCGATCAAAGGCTATGTGGTGACGTCAATCTGGATGAGGCTGAACTAGCTTGCAAGGCTGCATGTTGGTGCATCCAAGACCATGAGCTTGATCGACCAACGATGGGACAGGTAGTTCAGATTCTCGAAGGGCTGGTTGAGATCAGGATTCCCCCGGTGCCAAGTGTGCTCGAAGCTATGGCTGAAAGTTCGCATTCCATGTGATCCTAATCCTTTTGTTTAAGGGAATCTAGATGGATTGCACGGATATGTTATGATACAGATGTTTATATTTGAAACTACAGATAAACTGTCCCCTCCTACATGAGGGACTTGCTCGATTATGATTGTAAGAATGATGTTTGAATTATATAGATAGGTTTGAAACTATAGATATATTTACTATACAAATGTAGTGCCTATGATTGGAGATGCAGCTGTACTCCATATTATAAAGTTGTAATGGTTTGTATGTGCTACCACACTTTCATTGTTTGGATCCATGTTGCGCCATTATCTTATATTCCTTTGTAAAGAAATATAAGAGCATTTATAGATCACTAAAGTACTGATGTAAACACTCTTATATTTCTTGATGGAGGGAGTATTTTTTTCTCCGCTAAGAACGGCAACACCAATTTCGTAGTTTCATCCTCGCTCGGTGTCCGTGATACTACACTGCAGCGAAGAGGTGGCACAGAAACTCACCTGAGCCCTCGAAACGCGGTAGCACACAGTTTTTGCTGGCGGTGGGGAAGACGGCGACGATCTCAATCTCCGATGCGGGGACCTGGAAAATTAAATGAGGGGAAAATTAGATTGAGTCGAATGTGGGGAGTGGAATTGTGCGAGACTCACCAGTGAGGGAAATCGACCCGGCGACGAGTGACACAGCGGCGCGGCGGGGGGCTTGCTCCCGACCTCGCCTCCTGGGCATCCGAGAGTGGAGGGGAGTTGGGAAAGTGGAAGAGGGGAGCGAGACACACTCATTGGGGTGCTCAGCCGGCCTTTGCTTTTGCAAAGGGAGGCGGTCACGGACAAGGCGAGTCGACAAGTGCTCATCTGCGGGCCCTGGGCCGGAGCCCGCTTGCAGGCGGCGAGATCATGCGGGAGAGTGGGAGGATTGTATTCTCGGTTAAGCACGGGTAGGTCATGCGGCGCGGGGACGGGAAGGTGAGGAGAACTGAAGGAGGCCGGTGGATTTTGAGAAAGAAGCTGACAACTGAACAAACCGTAAAAACAGGAATTACATGAGAAACCGTAAAAGTCAATACATAGCTCACGCTCTGAAATAACTGAACAAGCGTTCGGCATGTGACTGAAGAATTCAGGTTGCTGACAAGGAGGGCGCGGGCTCTCATCCCGCTGTGCTGCACGAGGGTAGGGCGACACAGCTTTCTTTTATTAGAGTTGTGTCGAATATTATTGTACAACGTAGGTTACATTTGGACTATGTGTAGATAGGATATGGAGTCGTGTCCAAGTAGGACAGTGGTATCTAGGCCTCTTATATAATGAGAGGGTAGACACACGATGTAGCTCATGCCAACATAATTGCAGGGGCACGCGGGGGAGTCGGCGGCGTGTGCCGGCGCCTGGACGGCCGGGGTGCGGTATTGTGACGGTGTCATGGGGAGGAGCGCACGTAGTCAGGCCCCGAGAATGTAGCCATATCGGTGAATCTAGTTAATAAATCTCGGTGTCGTGCTCATGTGATTGCTCGGTTATCGGATGATCGACGGAGCGTCTCGGATTTATTTTAACATCTTTGGCGCGGCAGGGCAGCAAGCCAAGTCAGGAGAGGCGGAGCGAGAGGTTAGGGGAAGGTCTGACCATAAGCGGACAAACCCAGTTTTTCTGCGCAGAATGCCAAGAGAGAAAATCGATCACACGGACACCTCATTTTACTTCTGGGCCAGTTAAAATGTTCTACTCCCTCTGATTCATAGTAATTGTCGATGATTTACTACGATATATTTTACATTGCTATCTTGAGTTCTTGACCATATGCCATTTCAATTCTACATCGACGTCTTCTCGTGTGAGCCGGAAAAATTTGTAGCCTTCGAAAAGAGAAAGAAATTACATAGTTTGATTGATGTGATATCATAAACTGTATTATATACTCGTACATAAGGCAGCTTAAGAAAAGAGGAGGACGTATCTAGTGCACCGGCCTAATTCATGCACCCAATGCACCGATGCTAGATGAGCCATTGGATTGAAAATAGAGGGAGATGAGCTGGCTAGAGAGATGGATGGTTGGTGCATTTGCAAAATAGTCCTTCTATTGTTTAAAAATCAACCCGCACTCCATATCTCACATTCTCAGTCTTTGATCAATAAAGCTGTTTGTTTATTTATTTTCTGTCCAAATAAAACCAGGTCATATATTTTGAATAAGGTGTCTGATTTTGAAACTGTTTTGACCGACATGTTTGTTTTAGTGATATCTTTGACCATACGTCAAGTTTTGAGTACAGTTTAAAAAGCAACAAAAAATATATATTTTCAAAATATATTCAGCATTGATATTGTTTCAAAGGTCTCGTCAAGACAAATACCACAGTCAAAACCGATCCAAAATCAAACATGCGATTTAAAATATGTCACCTTTTTTTGTTTTTGAGATAAAAAAATCTGAACGTACATGTTTAGAGGAGTGAGAGATGTGGAGTGCGGGTTGATTTTTATAAAGTCAAGGGTGGCCTCTGCAAAAATGCTATAGTCTAATGTGTGACCAAATCTGGGCCATTCCTTTTTCATCTATTGGCTCAAAACCTGCTGGTGCATTGGGTGCATAGATTTGCTCGGTGCATAGAGCACCCGGAGTGTGACATGCCTCTGTTGGTCATACCTTGATGTGAGCCGGTAACCAAATGCCTGGAGCTCATGCTCTCATTCATTCCTCTGCTCCACACAACGCAAACCCAGTCCACAACAAGACCAGCCTGCAGCGTTGCCCCGGCGTGGTGCTACTCATTACCCCCTCCGTTCCTAAATATTTGTCTTTCTAGAGATTTTAATAAATGACTACATGCGAAGCAAAATGAGAATCTACACTCTAAAATATGTCTATATACATCTGTATGTGATAGTCTATTTAAAATCTCTAAGAAGACAAATATTTAGGAACGAATGGAGTAGTTCATTACCACATGATAGTATTCGTCCAGCTACTTTGGCTGTTGCGCTTGACTGTTGACTCCACGGTGCTTATCCACTGCCATGGCCACTGAGCACCCAACTCAATTACATCTGTGGTCTCTTCTGCAGCTGCAAACTCGCCCTCCTCTTCAGAACACCATGCCTCTCCTCCCCCATTGTTTTCACCTTGCTCTTCTTCCTACGCGCCCCAGCAAGTTCTGCCGCAACGGACACCATCTTGGCCGGTCAAGCACTTGGTATCTACGACAAGCCCGTCTCCAAGAATGGCAAGTACACGCTTGGCTTCTTCAACACAAGCAGCAGCAAACCCTTCCAAGACACCACCAACTGGTACCTTGACATATGGTTCAATACAGTCCCCAAATTTACTTCAGCATGGATTGCAAATAGGGATAACCCGATCAAGAACACCACCGCCCTGGAGCTCACAATCTCCCAGGATGGCAACCTAGTCATCTTGAACCGGTCCACCAAGTCCATAATCTGGTCTACACAAGCAAACATCACAAGAAATAGCACCACTGCCATGCTGCTGAGTAGTGGAAATTTCATCCTAATAGACTCTTCAAACTTATCAGAGGTTCTGTGGCAGAGTTTTGATCATATCCCACAAAAACACTTTCCCTGGGGCGAAGCTTGGATGGGACAAGCTCACTGGCCTAAACTGCCGTGAAATTTCTTGGAAGAACTTGAACGACCCAACAAGGGAAGAAACAATTTTGACAATAAGTTTTGGAAGAGAATTTGCAATGTGTGGAAAAGAACTTGCAATGTTGGTTAGTGGTTACGATTTGCGAACCACTTGTCTCTTCCGCAATGTAGTTACGGTTCTTGTGGTGGGACACAACATGATCAGCTACACGTCTAGAGATTCACTAGAGTTGTATATGCATGTATTCAAAGTGCACACATAAAACCAAATTATGTTTAACCAGTGATTACGTTCTAAACTAGAATTAATTACTGTGTCACAACTTTATATTACAGGAAGATGCAACGCAACGTGCATATCTACATATATTTATAGAAAAAAATTTAATTAAAACCAGTGATACTAAAGATCTAACAAGCTGCACGTGTCTAGAGCTCATCATGTTCGTCTTCCTCGGTTGGTGCTCCTCCAGACCTCTGGTACACCGTCGTGAGGATAGGGTTGCACACGTCTTCAAGCTCCTGGAGCTTCTCATCGTAGTCCTCCTTCTCCGCTTCCGCGTTGTCGTCGAGCCACTCGTTCACCTCCCTCACTGCATCCTGAACCTTCTCCTTCTCATCCCTCTCCATTGCGTCGGCCATCTTGCCGTCGACTGTGTTCTTGACGACGTACACATACGTCTCTAGCTTGTTCCGAGCGTCGACCCGCTCCTTGAGCTTGTGATCCGCCTCGGCGAACTCCTCTGCCTCGCGCACCATCCGGTCGATGTCCTCCTGGCTATGCCGACGGTCCTCGTTGGTGATGGTGATCTTCTCCGACTTGCCGGTGCCCTTGTCGGCGGCCTTCACGTGCAGGATGCCGTTGACGTCCACCTCGAACGTCACCTCAATCTGTGGCGTACCCCTCGGAGCCGGCGGGATCCCGGAGAGGTCAAACTTGCCGAGGAGCCTGTTGTCCTTGGTCATGCTCCGCTCGCCCTCGTAGACCTTGATGGACACGGTGGTCTGCTTGTCCTGGTACGTGGTGAACACCTGCGTCTTCTTTGTCGGCACCACCGTGTTCCTCGGGATCAGCTTCGTCATCACCCCGCCGACAGTCTCCATGCCTAGTGTAAGCGGCGCGACGTCGAGCAGGATCATGGTTTTGGTGTTCTCGTCGACGTGTCCGCTCACGATGCTGGCCTGCACGGCGGCGCCGTACGCAACGGCCTCGTCGGGGTTGACCCCCTTGTTGGGTTCCTTGCCGTTGAAGTAGTCCTTGAGGAGCTGCTGCACCTTGGGAATCCTGGTGCTGCCACCGACGAGCACGATCTCGTCGATGTCAGCCTTGCTTAGCCCAGCGTCCGCCATGGCCTTCTTCACCGGCACCATTGTCTTGCGGAAAAGGTCATTGTTGAGCTCCTCGAACCGTACCCTGGTGAGCAGCTCCGAGAAGTCGACGCCGTCGAAGAGCGATTCGATCTCGACGCGCACCTGATGCTGGTTGCTGAGCGCACGCTTTGCGGGCTCGCACTCCCGCCGCAGCTTCCCCAGCGCGCGCAGGTCGCCGGCGATGTCCCGGCCGTGCTTGCGCTTGATGAGCTTGATGAAGTAGTCCATGAGGCGCTGGTCGAAATCCTCACCGCCGAGGTGCGTGTCGCCGTTGGTGGCCAGGACCTCGAAGACGCCATTGTCGATGGAGAGCACGCTGACGTCAAAGGTGCCGCCGCCGAGGTCGAAGACGAGGACGTTCTTCTCGGGGCCCTTCTCGTCGATGCCGTAGGCGATGGCCGTGGCGGTGGGCTCGTTGACGATGCGGATGACGTTGAGCCCGGCGATGACGCCGGCGTCCTTGGTGGCCTGGCGCTGCGCGTCGTTGAAGTAGGCCGGCACGGTGACGACGGCGTGCGTGACCTTCTCGCCGAGGTAGGCCTCGGCGGTCTCCTTCATCCTAGTGAGCACCATGGCGCTGACCTCCTCGGGGCTGAAGACGCGCACGTCGCCGTCCTTGACCTGCACCTGGATGTGCGGCTTGCCCTTGCGGTCGACGACGGAGTAGGGTAGCAGCTTGATGTCCCGCTGCACAACGGCGTCGGTGAAGTCGCGGCCGATGAGGCGCTTGGCGTCGTAGATGGTGCGCTCCGGGTTGGCGGCGGCCTGGTTCTTGGCGGCCTCGCCGATGAGCCGCTCGCCGCCGTCGGTGAAGGCGACCCAGGAGGGGGTGATCCGGTTGCCCTGGTCGTTGGCGATGATCTCGACGCGGCCGTTGCGGTAGACGCCGACGCACGAGTAGGTGGTGCCGAGGTCGATGCCGATGACGGTGCCCGTGTTGCCCTCCGAGGGCGCAGCGGCGGAACCAGCTGGGATCGCGAGAAGGACAAGCAACGCGGCGAGGAGCGTGGCCAACATCCACGTCGACGCGGCACGAGCCATTGTCGACCGGAAGTTGTTTTGCTTCGTCTCTGTTGCTTTGGAGAGGAGCCCGTCGTACGTATTTATTGCGTGCGTCCGTGGTGCAAGGAGGAAGTCGGAGGCGGTCTCCGACTCCAGTTTAAACTTGGACGCGTCACGCTGGTGATCTCCGCCGTGAGTTCTGCCGATCTGACGGTTAACAAGATGCCATGACGTGTCGATGCGAAGGCACACGTACGTAGTATGTCGTTCCCGACTCGATCGATGATAACGTCGATTTTTTTTGAGCAACTATAGGAACGTCAATGTGTTTAGTTTTCAGTTTTCAATTTGTTTATGGGCCTTTCACGGCCTTTTGTATATTCAAGTGTGGGCCTCATGGAAGCTTTTTATTTATTCATCATTCCCCTACAAAATACTAACTGGTTCTGAAAAAGAAAATTATTCATTCATCTGTGAGCCTCATGGAACGTCCATGAGAAATCATCTCTAGCCGATCCTAAAGGTCTTTATAAGTTCTTATATACTTTCTGAAATTAAACCGTACCTAACCGAATGGACTTAACTCTTATAAAACATTTAAGTGCCGGCTCAGTTCGCCGTCAAATATACTCAACCGGGGTCACTTCTCGGGATAAATTTCGGCCATCCCCCGTGACGGCCCTCTCCCCCGCTCACACTGCAACGACGCCGACGTCCACCCGTAGCCTTCACCACCAGACCGCCGACACCAGCAACCTCCATCACCCCTCCTGCCCCACTTCGATCCAGTCGTCGGCCGCCGCCTCAATCCCATGGACGGACAAACCACCGAAGGATCTTCGGTTGTTCCAAAACAAAGCCAGCGGGCGACGGAGATGACGTAGAGCACCCGCCGAGAAGCTAGGCAACGCCTTTATCATGGCAAGACCAACGAGCTTTATCGGCGCCCGGGGAGTTCGGTTTGAGGCCCGCCGTCTACTGCCATCCATTTCACATGCCTGTCATCCATTCCTAGCTTCGGTATTGTCTCAACGCTGTCGGTTGAGGTTCTCACCTCCTCCGCCCTCAAAGTGTTGAGCGAATTTCTTAGGTGCATTTCTTAGCTATTTTCACTATGTTTTGTTGTTTTTGCAATCAATTCAGTCTAGAATATTGCATTTGTAGATGAAGAGGTTGAGGGAGTTGTTCTTCGATGACTCTTTGCCAGACGAGGAGGAAGAAGACGGTGATTATTTTGAAATGGCCATTGTCGTGATCGTTAACGAGGACTTCTGTGATCAAGACTAGCATCATAGTTCGGCCCCATTTGCATCAATCGAGATAGAGTACAGGGCCATGAGAAGCTTATGAAGGACTACCATAACCCCAATCCAACCTATGAGGAGAAGTATTTTCGTCGACAATTTTGGATGCACCGAAGTCTCTTCCTCACCATTGCAAGAGCTGTGGAGAAGCACTAGGAGGAGTGCATCGGGGGAGATAAGAGCGAGACCATTGACGAAGTTTGTCGCGGTTGTTCGAGGGCTTGCCTATGGATGTTCAACCGATACCATTGATGACTATGTCCGCATTGGGGAAGATTAGATCCTGGAGGCTATTCGAAGATACACACAAAGCCGTAATTGAGATATATGGGGTGGAGTACTTGAGGGCACCCAATGATGCTTGGCTCGACTGTCAATCCCCATTTTATGAGGCAGTATAATATTGCAACGATTCAATGCGGTTTCCCCTCTATAGGTCTTTGTAGATACGACGATGCCCAGATTCCTTGATGTTGTCCATACCCAGTGAGAATTGTGGTGGTTTAGCGGCGACAAGTTCAATTGCGGTTTTGGCAAGAAGTGAAGGAAATATGGCCTAGAGGCAATAATAAAGTTGTTATTTATATTTCCTTATATCATGATAAATGTTTATTATTCATGCTAGAATTGTATTAACCGGAAACTTAGTACATGTGTGAATACATAGACAAACAGAGTGTCACTAGTATGCCTCTACTTGACTAGCTCGTTGAATCAAAGATGGTTAAGTTTCCTAGCCATAGACATGAGTTATCATTTGATTAACGGGATCACATCCGTTAGCTTAACATTTGATCGTTTAGTATATTGCTATTACTTTCTTCATGACTTATACATGTTCCTATGACTATGAGATTATGCAACTCCCGAATACCGGAGGAACACTTTGTGTGCTACCAAACGTCACAACGTAACTGGGTGATTATAAAGGTGCTCTCAGGTGTCTCCAATGATACTTGTTGAGTTGGCATAGATCAAGATTAGGATTTGTCACTCCGATTGTCGGAGAGGTATCTCTGTGCCCTCTCGGTAATGCACATCACTATAAGCCTTGCAAGCAATGCAACTAATGAGTTAGTTGCGGGATGATGCATTATGGAACGAGTAAAGAGACTTGCCGGTAACGAGATTGAACTAGGTATTGAGATACCGACGATCGAATCTCGGGCAAGTAACATACCGATGACAAAGGGAACAACGTATGTTGTTATGCGGTTTGACCGATAAAGATCTTCATAGAATATGTGGGAGCCAATATGAGCATCCAGGTTCCGCTATTGGTTATTGACCGGAGACGTGTCTCGGTCATGTCTACATAGTTCTCGAACCCGTAGGGTCCGCACGCTTAACGTTCGGTGACGATCGGTATTATGAGTTTATTTGTTTTGATGTACCTAAGGTAGTACGGTGTCCCGGATATGATCATGGACATGACGAGGAGTCTCGAAATGATCGAGACATAAAGATCGATATATTGTAAGCCTATATTTGGACATCGGAATAGTTCCGGGTGAAATCGGGATTTTACCGGAGTACTGGGAGGTTACCGGAACCCCCTGGTAAGTGTATGGGCCTTATTGGGCCATAGTGGAGAGAGAGGGGGGAGACCAGGGCAGGCCGCGCGCCCCCTCTCCCTCTGGTCCGAATTGGACTAGGAGGGGGGCGGCGCCCCCCTTTCCTTCCTCCCTCTCTCCCCCTTCCTTCTCTCCTAGTCCAACTAGGGAGGGGGGGGGGGAATCCTACTCCCGGTGGGAGTAGGTGTCACGACCGGTTTTTCAATAAAAATATTTATTGAGAGACCAATCCCTTTTACGGACCAGTAAAGAAGAATTTCTTTGCACTGGTAGACAATATCTTGGTCACAGAAGAAAAATACCAGGAGTACTGAATATAATACAAAGTTGAGCGGGGACTGCCCAACAATTTATTACATGCACACCGATAAAACATAACGGCGGATAAGGTGGCATAACTACTAACTCACGATAACGACGGTGGTGGAAGAATCACCGCGAAGTGAGTGACAAGACTCCTGAAAACTAACAACTCTTCAAGCGTCGGAGTGAGGCTCGAGGGGACTTATTGCGGGTGGCGGAAGCGTATATAATACAAGTGACCAATATCGAGGATCGCACGGGACTGACTGGGATTCCTCTAGGCGCGGACTCACTATCAAATTCTTCATCCATGAGATCGCCTTCGTCAACATCTGGCCAAATCAACAAGCCAGGTGAGTACTATGAAAGTACTCGCAAGACAGTTCGGACATAAGATATAACAAATGTAAACATGATGCATATGAACAGATTAACAAGTGCACCCAGACATAGAGATAATAATGCACGGGAGATAAAAGAGAAGTCGGGCGGTAGTCCTCCCGAAATCCCAAAATAAATACTGGGTGCCAAACGAGGGTCTGAATGACTCCTCGAGAGGAAAATGCAAGAATAACAATGCTGCAGTCAGGCGTCAAAGCGACACCACATAAAGGGCTTATAATAGAAAATAAAAGACAGTGCGTGCCACAGTCGGACGTCTGAGCGACATCACATAAAGGGCTTATATTAAAAGTAAATAACATACATGCCACAGTCGGACGTCTGAGCGACATCACATAAAGGGCTTATATTAAAAGTAAATAACAGACATGCCACAGTCGGACGTCTGAGCGACATCACATAAAGGGCTTATATTGAAAGTAAATAATGAACGGGCCACAGTCGGACGTCTGAGCGACATCACATAAAGGGCTTCATAACTTAATATCTCAGTAGCTCAAGAAATTAAATCATAACAAGGGAATAATCAGGTATGAGATAAATAACAGGGGTTAGTCCATCCACAGGAATAATGTTTAACCAAGTTTACCACTCAAGTTTGTTTACCGGGGATAATACCACGAGGACTTGACATAGATATGGGTTCACTGATCACGGTCCTTGACCATGGATACGATGACTCGGAAGGATTTGACTCTGCAGAGTTTGTACTTTAACCACAGCCAACGGATTTCGGTAGTCACGGGACTAGTTCCGTTTACGGTGTTTTGGAAGAACACATCTAACCAATACACACCCATTCAACATTCCGAAGCCAGGAATCACCCTCGGCAACGTTCAAGAAAAACCTTGAGTCGGGGAGGCTACAACCTCGCGTAGCATGGGATCAAATTTATATACGCGCGCTCTAAGGGGTGCCCCCTCTCGGTCCCAACCGGAAACACCCATGCCCCCTGACCGGATGACTGGCTTTAATCCAGGGCCATGGAACCCTCATCCCGTCCCCTCTATTTGGTGTGTACATAGAAAGAGGTTACCAACTTACTAAACCGCATTCTGGCAGAAAACATGTGGTAGCACGGAAGGGGGAAGAACGATAACGTGACTCCATCCACGTTAACGTCGGAATTTATCGGATGACGTAAGGCTGGCATGCTACAACAGTACCACCTTACTGCCCTTCATGTCACCACATGACTAGGCCATCTCTCATCAGAGATCACAGTAACTTCGGAACACACGGGTTGTTGCCTCACATGCAACGAGATACTCACCGATGCTCATATGTCATGCACAACCTTTCACGCAAACATGCAAAACACCTATCATATCAAAGGTTCAAACATGCTTGCCTGGTTCGGAGAAGTCGGAGTCTAGCTCGGCGAAGTTCGCGGCTTCGTCACCTCTTCCGAAACCTACGGTATAGTGAAAATGCATACTAACGTGAAAACCAACGCGTGCATAAAAGTTGTCTCAAAATTTTTCCAAATAAATCCTATAAAAAACTAGACAAAAATATAAGACTGTCAGAAAAAGAATCACTCAAAAATCACTTTTTATTAAAAAGTTATAAGGGTTTTAGTCCAGGGACTAATCTGTGATGAAACAGAAAAGATCCAGGGACTTAACTGAGAAAACAGAAAACGGTTCGAATAGAAACGCGCCAGCCCACAGAGAAAACGTACTTGCCCGAAGGCGCCAACAGAAAACGATTCGCGGGGAAAGAAAGAGAGGCTGACGTGGGGGGTCCACATGTCAGGTTTGAAAACCTCGCCGGCGCCCGAAGGCTGCGGTGGTCGCCGGCGTCGAACCACGGCGAGTCAAGGAGATCGGAGTGTACCAAGAGGTTCAGTGCGTCCTTCCACGTCGGTGGGTGGTGGACTTGGTCGTCGGAGAGCACCACGTCGACGGCGACACTTTCTCCGGCGGACGGCGGCTCGGGCAATGGTGGGGAACTCCGGTGGGTGCTGCAAACTCCGAATTGAAGCGCGGGTCAGAAGTGTGGAGGCATAAGGAAGCTATTGGCAAGAGATGGGAGGCAGAGGTGCACGCACGGGGGCGAATCGAGCTGGATCCCATGGCGGGTCGCGGCGGCCGGAGTTGAGGAAGGAGACTCCCTCGGGGCTCTTCCAGTGGCTAGGCGGGGTCTTGGTGGAGTGCAGAGGTGGTGTGGGTACTAGCTGGAGCTCGGGGCCTCTATTTATAGGCGATTCGAGAGGGTGGCCGTGAACGGAAAATCTCCGGCGAGCGATTACGGCGAGGCAGTGGCTTGGCAGAGGGTTTAGGTGGCCAGGCAGCATTAGTGGGAGTTACTGGTCCCGTTCCACTGCTAAACTCGGTCGGGCATGGCGTAATGGCGCCGGTCTTCGTCGGGGTCGCCGTACTGGCACGGCGGCGGCAGAGAGCACGCTCCGCGCCTAGCGGTTCACGACGAGGGTGGCAGCGCGCACGGGGGAGTGGAAGACCACGCGGCGGCCTCCGGTGGCTTGGGCGGCGCTGGGCGGCGCCGTCTGCGCTGCGCCTCTCTCTGGCGGCCGCAAAGCCGCCGCTGGCGTCGGTCACGGGGCGGCGCACCTCCTCCTGCTCGTCGCCGACGCCCGCAAGCATCCAGGCGCTCGTGCGGTGCAGAGGACAAGGGGGAGGGGACAGGAAACACGGCGACGCCGGGGCACTGGCGAGATCGACAACGGACACTGAAGAAACGGCAGTAGTTCAGACACTGTTAACTGAACTTGACTGAACCTTAGAGAAACAGTGTCCAGCAGGTGTTCGATGAAATGATTTGGTATGAAGAATTTTTTTCTGGAGCTGGGACTTGGTGAGGTGACCTCTCAAAGCTCCCAGAGGCTGCCTGATTTTTCTCAGATTTTTAGGAGAAGGATTTGAATGAATTTCATCAAATTTGGCAAATCTGGTCCAAACTTGCAGCAGGTGTAGTTTGAAAAATTTGAACTGAAGACCAGTGGATCTTCATGGATCTTGGTTGAGGGTTCAAAGGACTAGGAAAGGAAATTGGTTTGGGGGCAAAAATCAAAACAGAAAGGGTAGCTCCTTTGTAAATCTTCAAGAGCTAGATTAGAAGGCAGAAATTGTTTTTGATGAGAAATAAATGGAAAATGAATATATGGAGAGGTTCAGCTTGCTGTAGTTGAGGTACATCATGATCCAAAGGTGGGGAAAGGTTTATGGGAGAGGATTTGCACTTAGGTCATGGCAAGAGAGATTTGTTGAAAGTGGAAAAGGATCATTCCAAAAGCCATAGGGCTTTTCAAAGGAATTTTCAAAAGACATTTTTCCAAGTGAGAAACATTTTGGTTTGAGTCCAAATAAAAAGAAAGAACCTCCAAGACCAAAATCAAGTCTTGGGTGAATCCAAATAAAACTCTTGCCATAAAGAAAATATTTTGAGAGGGAGGGTTCTTTTGAAGAAAAATTTAAATTACCTCCCTCAAGTCAAATAATTTTTTTGAAAAGGCCAAATAAAATTTTGGCTGTCACAGTAGGACTCCTCCAGGGCGCGCCATAGAGGGTCGTCCCTCCCCCCTCCTCCACTCCTTTATATACGTGGCCAGGGGGGCACCGCATAGACAAACAAGTTGATCAGTTGATCTTTTAGCCGTGCGGTGCCCCCCTCCACCATAATCCACCTCGGTCATATCGTAGCGGTGCTTAGGCGAAGCCCTGCGTCGGTAGCATCATCATCACCGTCATCACGCCGTCGTGCTGACGGAACTCTCCCTCGAAGCTCTGCTGGATCATGAGTTCATGGGACGTCACCGAGCTGAACGTGTGCTGAACTCAGAGGTGCCGTGTGTTCGGTACTTGGATCGGTCGGATCGTGAAGACGTACGACTACATCAACCGCGTTGTCATAACGCTTCCTCTTACGGTCTACGAGGGTACGCAGACAACACTCTCCCCTCTCGTTGCTATGCATCACCATGATCTTGCGTGTGCATAGGAATTTTTTTGAAATTACTACGTTCCCCAACAGTGGTATCAGAGCCAGGTTTATACGTAGATGTTATATGCACGAGTAGAACACAAGTGAGTTGGCGATACTAGTCATACTGCTTAGCAGCATGTCACACTTTGATTTGGCGGTATTGTTGGATGAAGCGGTCCAGACCGACATTACGCGTACGCTTACGCGAGACTGGTTCTACCGACGTGCTTCGCACACAGGTGGCTGGCGGGTGTCAGTTTCTCCAACTTTAGTTGAATCGAGTGTGGCTACGCCCGGTCCTTGTGAAGGTTAAAACAACACATACTTGACGAAATATCGTTGTGGTTTTGATGCGTAGGTAAGAACGGTTCTTGCTAAGCCCGTAGCAGCCACGTAAAACTTGCAATAACAAAGTAGAGGATGTCTAACTTGTTTTTGCAGGGCATGCTGTGATGTGACATGGTCAAGACATGATTGCATGTGATATTTATCTTTTATGTATGTTATTTTGCTTAGATCGACGGTAGCATTATAAGATGATCTCTCACTAAATTTCAAGGTATAAGTGTTCTCCCTGAGTATGCACCGTTGCGAAAGTTCGTCGTGCCGAGACACCACGTGATGATCGGGTGTGATAAGCTCTACGTTCACATACAACGGGTGCAAGCCAATTTTGCACACGCAGAATACTCGGGTTAAACTTGACGATCCTAGCATATGCAGATATGGCCTCGGAACACTGAGACCGAAAGGTCGAGCGTGAATCATATAGTAGATATGATCAACATAGTGATGCTCACCATTGAAAACTACTCCATCTCACATGATGATCGGACATGGTTTAGTTGATATGGATCACGTTATCACTTAGATGATTAGAGGGATGTCTATCTAAGTGGGAGTTCTTAAGTAATTTGATTAATTGAACTTTAATTTATCATGAACTTAGTACATGATAGTATTTTGCATGTCTATGTTGTTGTAGATAGATGGCCCGTGCTGTTGTTCATTGAATTTTAATGCGTTCCTTGAGAAAGCTAAGTCGAAAGATGATGGTAGCAACTACACGGACTGGGTCCGTAACTTGAGGATTATCCTCATTGCTGCACAGAAGAATTACGTCCTGGAAGCACTGCTAGGTGCCAAACCCGCTTGAAAGAACATGCGGTGCCCCCATGTTTGGTTTTGGTAATTGATGACAATCTCTATGGACTAATGGTTGCCTTGAGTTATTTGAAGGATTTGTCCATAGGCATTTCTTGAAGTTCATGTGTTGGTTTCAAGGAGTTTATGTGGTGACCAAGGTGTTATTAAGGAATTATCCAAAGATTGGCCATGTGAGAGTTGAGCTTATTGCAAGCATGTCTTGAAGAAGAAGATTGTGTGATCATTCATGTATATCTTCAAGACATCATCCAAATGAAGAGAGTTGAAAAGATTCAAGGTTGATCAAGACTAAGTCAAGAGTGAATCAACTTGATCAACTCACAAAGTGTAGAAGATGTACCGGGAGGGATCAAGCGATCCCATGGTGTGGTAAGCATTGTCAATTGCGCTGTGTGTACTAACCCATGATCTTCGTGAGAGTTCTTTGTGGGGTTAGGTTGCGGTGTGCAAGTTCAAGTGAAGCATCATGAAGAGATCAAATGCTTGAAGCTTGCCGTCCATTGTGGTGACAATGGACTTGTGAAGATGTTGCGGTGTGCAAGTTCAAGTGAAGCATCATGAAGAGATCAAATGCTTGGAGCTTGCTGTCCATTCTGGTGACAATGGACTTGTGAAGATGTGCGGAAGAGTGGCTCACCCATAGTGGAGTATGGGGGAGCAATCAACTAGTCTTCATCGAGCCAACGCAACCAAGAAAGGTGGTCCAACTTGAGGGA
This sequence comes from Aegilops tauschii subsp. strangulata, assembly GCF_002575655.3. NCBI lineage: Eukaryota > Viridiplantae > Streptophyta > Magnoliopsida > Poales > Poaceae > Aegilops > Aegilops tauschii. The sequence continues at coordinate 550,748,717 of NC_053041.3, read as the reverse complement.
GTCAAGATCGTCATCATCTAGCTCAAGTGGACCATGTGCAAGGCAAAGGTTTGCCCTTGATAGGTTTTCTATTTTACCGGTCTCATGATGGTAGTTGGGAGACCGGGTTATAGGATCGATTGCCGTACTATCAAGGGGGACTCTCGATGAGTAGCTTGATCGTATCGTTCATAGAGAGCTCAAACCATTGCATCCTTGCATCATCTTCATTGGTTCTTGTTTGGTTCTTCTCTTTGTGAGTTTTGGAGCTTATGGTCATCTTGATGATAAGCTCGAGTTCATCGAAAACGGAGTTCACTCGCATCTTCTATGATGTTTTCGATGTTGGAGGTTATGCCGGTTCTTCTCGGTTGGAGGTTTCACTCCTCTATTTGTTGGCATACCTCCCCTGCCTCTTCTTACTATTTGATGCTACTCGTCTTCCTCTATCCAACAAGCTTGAGTTTGCTCAATTCGGAGCTCATATGCAGAAGTTATGGCAGTTTTGGTTTCCCGTGGAGTATTCTTGTTTTCGTGGAAGTGGCTTTAGGATGGTCCCAGCGGTAGTACCGCGGTACCCAGCGGTAGTACCGCTTAGGGGTCACAAGCGGCAGTACCGTTCCGCAGCGGTAGTACCGCTGGTGGGTCCTCAGCAGTAGTACCGCTACGGTACCAGGCCCCTACCGCGTCGACTCGAGGGGTCATTTTTCGTGTCGGGTTCAGCGGTAGTCGCGTGGCAGTAAGACACGGTAGTTCCGCCTATAAGCGGTAGTACCGCTCCGGTCGAGCGGTAGTACCGCTGGGGTGAGCGGTAGTACCGCTTATAAGCGGTACTACCGCCCCAAGGTTCATGTTTTGTTGATTCGTTTCCCTGCTTCTTCCGCCCGAGCGGTAGTACCGCTCGTGTGCGGGCTGAGCACATAACGGTTGGATTTTCCCCCTCCTATAAAAGGGGGTCTTCTTCCCCAATGAACCTTATCTCTTGAGCTCGTGTTCTTCCCCCATTGTTGACCTTCTTCGAGCTTGCTAACTCTCAATCCCTCCATGGATTCTTGCTAGTTTTTGAGGGAAAAGAGAGAGGAGATCTAGATCCACATTTCCACCAATCACTTTCTCCTCTTTGTGAGGGGAACCCCTTGGATCTAGATCTTGGAGTTCTTGGTGTTCTCCTTCTTGTTCTTCCTCTCTTTTTCCTCCCTAGCATTAGTTGCTTCGGTGGGATTTGAGAGAGAAGGACTTGGGCACTCCGTGTGCCCTTGCCATTGCATTTGGTGCATCGGTTTGAGTTCTCCACGGTGATACGTGGAAGTTACAAGTTGAGAAGCTTATTACTCTTGGGTGCTTGGTGCCCTTGAGCTTGTTCCTCTTGGGTGCTTGGGCGCCCTAGACGGTTGGTGGTGTTCAGAGCTCAATCATTGTGGTGTAAAGCTCCGGGCAAGCGTCGGGGTCTCCAATTAGGTTGTGGAGATCGCCCCGAGCAATTTGACGGGTACCGGTGACCGCCCCCAAGGGTTGCCAAAGTGTACGGGTTCGGTGACCGCCCCCAACGGTTGCCATTTGTACGGGTTCGGTGACCACCCTCAAGGGTCCCTTAGTGGAATCACGGCATCTTGTATTGTGCGAGGGCGTGAGGAGATTACGGTGGCCCTAGTGGCTTCTTGGGGAGCATTGTGCCTCCACACCGCTCCAAACGGAGATTAGCATCCACAACGGTGTGAACTTCGGGATACATCGTCGTCTCCGCGTGCCTCGGTTATCTCTTACCCGAACCCTTTACTTATGCACTTTACTTTGTGATATCCATATTGTTTCTTGTCATATATCTTGCTATCACTTAGTTGTTTATCTTGCTTAGCATAAGTTGTTGGTGCACATAGGAGAGCCTAGTTGTTGTAGGTTTTGTGCTTGTCAAATTAACCGCTAGTTTTATTCCGCATTTGTTCAAGCCTAAACCATACTTATTTTAAAGCGCCTATTCACCCCCCCTCTAGGCGACATCCACGATCTTTCACCGCTGCAGGAGCAACGCCAGATGTTATGAACGTCTGGCAGAGCAAAGCTGATGACTACTCGATATTTTAGTGTGCCATGCTTTACGGCTTAGAACCGGGACTTCAACAACGTTTTCAACATCATGGAGCATATGAGATGTTTCAGGAGTTGAAGTTAATATTTCAAGCAAATGCCCGGATTGAGAGATATGAAGTCTCCAATAAGTTCTACAGCTGCAAGATGGAGGAGAATAGTTCTATCAGTGAACATATACTCAAAATGTCTGGGTATAACAATCACTTGAGTCAACTGGGAGTTAATCTTCCGGATGATAGTGTCATTGACAGAATTCTTCAATCACTGCCACCAAGCTACAAGAGCTTCGTGATGAACTATAACATGCAAGGGATGGATAAGACAATTCCCGAGCTCTTCGTAATGCTAAAGGCTGCGAAGGTAGAAATCAAGAAGGAGCATCAAGTGTTGGTGGTCAACAAGACCACCAGTTTCAAGAAAAAGGATAAAGGGAAGAAGGGGAACTTCAAGAAGAACGGCAAGCAAGTTGCTGCTCAAGTGAAGAAGCCCAAGTCTGGACCTAAGCCTGAGACTGAGTGCTTTTACTGCAAAGGGACTAGTCACTGGAAGCGGAACTGCCCCAAGTATTTGGCGGATAAGAAGGATGGCAAGGTGAACAAAGGTATATGTGATATACATGTTATTGATGTGTACCTTACTAATGCTCGCAGTAGTGCCTGGGTATTTGATACTGGTTTTGTTGCTAATATTTGCAAATCGAAAGAGGGACTACGGATTAAGCGAAGATTGGCTAAGGACGAGGTGACGATGCGCGTGGGAAATGGTTCCAAAGTCGATGTGATCGCGGTCAGCATGCTACCTCTACATCTACCTTCGGGATTAGTTTTAGACCTGAATAATTGTTATTTGGTGCCAGCGTTAAGCATGAACATTATATCTGGATCTTGTTTGATGCGAGACGGTTATTCATTTAAATCAGAGAATAATGGTTGTTCTATTTATATGAGTAATATCTTTTATGGTCATGCACCCTTGAAGAGTGGTCTATTCTTTTTGAATCTCGATAGTAGTGATACACATATTCATAATGTTGAAGCCAAAAGATGCAGAGTAGATAATGATAGTGCAACTTATTTGTGGCACTGCCGTTTGGGTCATATTGGTGTAAAGCGCATGAAGAAACTCCATTCTGATGGACTTTTGGAATCACTTGATTATGAATCACTTGGTACTTGCGAACCATGCCTCATGGGCAAGATGACTAAAACGCCATTCTCCGGAACAATGGAGCGAGTAATAGATTTATTGGAAATCATACATACTGATTTATGTGGTCCAATGAATGTTGAGGCTCGCGGCGGGTATCGTTATTTTCTCACCGTCACAGATGATTTGAGAAGATATGGGTATATCTACTTAATGAAACATAAGTCTGAAACATTTGAAAAGTTCAAAGAATTTTAGAGTGAAGTGGAAAATCATCGTAACAAGAAAATAAAGATTCTACGATCTGATCGTGGAGGAGAATATTTGAGTTACGAGTTTGCTCTTCATTTCAAACAATGCGGAATAGTTTCACAACTCACGCCACCTGGAACACCACAGCGTAATGGTGTGTCCGAACGTCGTAATCGTACTTTACTAGATATGGTGCGATCTATGATGTCTATTACTGATTTACCGCTATTGTTTTGGGGTTATGCTTTAGAGACGACTGCATTCACGTTAAATAGGGCACCATCTAAATCCGTTGAGACGACGCCTTATGGACTGTGGTTTGGCAAGAAACCAAAGTTGTCGTTTCTTAAAGTTTGGGGCTGTGATGCTTATGTGAAAAAGCTTCAACCTGATAAGCTTGAACCCAAATCGGAGAAATGTATCTTCATAGGATACCCAAAGGAGACTGTTGGGTACACCTTCTACCACAGATCCGAAGGCAAGTTATTTGTTGCTAAGAATTGATCCTTTCTAGAGAAGGAGTTTCTCTCGAAAGAAGTGAGTGGGAGAAAAGTAGAACTTGATGAGGTAACTGTACCTACTCCCTTATTGGAAAGTAGTTCGTCACAGAAATCTGTTCCTGTGACTACTACACCAATTAGTGAGGAAGCTAATGATGATGATCATGTAACTTTAGATCAAGTTACTAACGAACCTCCTAGGTCAACCAGAGTAAGATCCGCACCAGAGTGGTACGGTAATCCTGTTCTAGAGGTCATGTTACTTGACCATGACGAACCTACGAACTATGAGGAAGCGATGATGAGCCCAGATAAAGCAAAATGGCTTGAGGCCATGAAATCCGAGATGGGATCCATGTATGAGAACAAAGTGTGGACTTTGGTTGACTTGCCCGATGATCGGCAAGCCATCGAGAATAAATGGATCTTCATGAAGAAGATTGACGCTGATGGTAATGTTACTGTCTACAAAGCTCGACTTGTTGCAAAAGGTTTTCAACAAGTTCAAGGAGTTGACTACGATGAGACCCTCTCACCCGTAGCGATGCTTAAGTCCGTTCGAATCATGTTAGCAATTGCCGCATTTTATGATTATGAAATTTGGCAAATGGATGTAAAGACTGCATTCCTGAATGGATTTCTGGAAGAAGAGTTGTATATGATGCAACCTGAAGGTTTTATCGATCCAAAGGATGCTAACAAAGTGTGCAAGCTCCAGCGATCCATCTATGGACTGGTGCAAGCATCTCGGAGTTGGAATAAACGTTTTGATAGTGTGATCAAAGCATATGGTTTTATACAGACTTTTGGAGAAGCCTGTATTTACAAGAAAGTGAGTGGGAGCTCTGTAGCATTTCTAATATTATATGTGGATGACATATTGTTGATTGGAAATGATATAGAATTTCTGGATAGCATAAAAGGATACTTGAATAAGAGTTTTTCAATGAAAGACCTCGATGAAGCTGCTTATATATTGGGCATCAAGATCTATAGAGATAGATCAAGACGCTTAATAGGACTTTCACAAAGCACATACCTTGATAAAGTTTTGAAGAAGTTCAAAATGGATCAAGTAAAGAAAGGGTTCTTGCCTGTGTTACAAGGTGTGAAGTTGAGTCAGACTCAGTGCCCGACCACTGCAGAAGGTAGAGAGAAAATGAAAGATGTTCCCTATGCTTCAGCCATAGGCTCTATCAGGTATGCAATGCTGTGTACCAGACCTGATGTGTGCCTTGCTATTAGCTTAGCAGGAAGGTACCGAAGTAATCCAGGAGTGGATCACTGGACAGTGGTCAAGAACATCCTGAAATACCTGGAAAGGACTAAGGATATGTTTCTCGTTTGTGGAGGTGACAAAGAGCTCGTCGTAAATGGTTACGTCGATGCAAGCTTTGACACTGATCCGGATGACTCTAAGTCACAAACCGGATACGTATTTATATTGAACGGTGGAGCTGCCAGTTGGTGCAATTCTAAACAAAGCGTCGTGGCGGGATCTACGTGTGAAGCGGAGTACATAGCTGCTTCGGAAGCAGCAAATGAAGGAGTTCATATCCGATCTAGGTGTCATACCTAGTGCATCGGGTCCAATGAAAATCTTTTGTGACAATACTGGTGCAATTGCCTTGGCAAAGGAATCCAGATTTCACAAGAGAACCAAGCACATCAAGAGACGCTTCCAATCCATCCGCGACCAAGTCAAGGAGGGAGACATAGAGATTTGCAAGATACATACGGATCTGAATGTTGCAGACCCGTTGACTAAGACTCTCTCACGAGCAAAACATGATCAGCATCAAGACTCCATGGGTGTTAGAATCATTACTGTGTAATCTAGATTATTGACTCTAGTGCAAGTGGGAGACTGAAGGAAATATGCCCTAGAGGCAATAATAAAGTTGTTATTTATATTTTCTTATATCATGATAAATGTTTATTATTCATGCTAGAATTGTATTAACCGAAAACTTAGTACATGTGTGAATACATAGACAAACAGAGTGTCACTAGTATGCCTCTACTTGACTAGCTTGTTAAATCAAAGATGGTTAAGTTTCCTAGCCATAGACATGAGTTTTCATTTGATTAACGGGATCACATCATTAGAGAATGATGTGATTGACTTGACCCATTCCGTTAGCTTAGCATTTGACCGTTTAGTATATTGCTATTACTTTCTTCATGACTTATACATGTTATATGACTATGAGATTATGCAACTCCCGAATACCGGAGGAACACTTTGTGTGCTACCAAACGTCACAACGTAACTGGGTGATTTATAAAGGTGCTCTACAGGTGTCTCCAATGGTACTTGTTGAATTGGCATAGATCGAGATTAGGATTTGTCACTCCGATTGTCGGAGAGGTATCTCTGGGCCCTCTTGGTAATGCACATCACTATAAGCCTTGCAAGCAATGCAACTAATGAGTTAGTTGTGGGATGGTGCATAACAGAACGAGTAAAGAGACTTGCCGGTAACGAGATTCAACATGGCAATGGGTACCTGCTACCCACGAACCCGGCGGGTAAAAACCCTATTAGGGTAAGGGTATGGGAAATTAAAATACCCATGGGTTTCTAAATGGGAGAAAATCATACCCAATGGGTATGGCGGGTACGGGTATGGGAAGGCAATACCCATACCCGCGAACCCTCAAACCTGTATAATAATAACCCTATCAAGTAGGTCCCATGTGTAATTGACTTGGATGAAAAAAATCCTAAGCTATCACTGGACCCACCCCCCTCCTCAAAATTCCTGATCCAAAACTGCGCCCACCCCCTTGCCCCATCACACACACACCACCAAATCGCACCCACTTGCTAACCCGAGGTGGTCGGCAACATGGCGCCACCAAGCCACCGCCGCCAGCCGCCGCCGTTACCCGCATCAAAGCAACCAGCCGCCACCGCCCTGCTCCTTCTCCTGATGTCCTAGCTGGGTATATGTGTTGAACTATTGACATATGTGCTGATGTATGTGTCAAAATGCTAAAAATGTAAATGCTCAAGCCTACACGCCTAGCTGGGTATTTTTACCCGCGGGTATTACCCATACCCAGCCGGGTACGGGTACGGGAACGGTTTGAAACCCGGGGTGCGGGTACGGGCACGGATATGGGCAGAAAATTTTGAGATGGGTGCGGGCATGGGCACCTAATACCCATACCCAAACCCTGCGGGTGCCATGTTGAAATGAGATTGAACTAGGTATTGAGATACCGACGATCGAATCTCGGGCAAGTAACATACCGATGACAAAGGGAACAACGTATGTTGTTATGCGGTTTGACCGGTAAAGGTATTCGTAGAATATGTGGGAGCCAATATGAGCATCCAGGTTCCGCTATTGGTTATTGACCGGAGACGTGTCTCAGTCATGTCTACATAGTTCTCGAACCCGTAGGGTCCGCACGCTTAACGTTCAGTGACGATCGTATTATGAGTTTATGTGTTTTGATGTACCGAAGGTAGTTCAAAGTCCCGAATTGATCACGGACATGACGAGGAGTCTCGAAGTGGTCGAGACATAAAGATCGATATATTGGAAGCCTATATTTGGACATCAGAATAGTTCCGGGTGAAATCGGGATTTTACCGGAGTACCGGGAGGTTACTGTAACCCCCCGGTAAGTGTATGGGCCTTATTGGGCCATAGTGGAGAGAGAGAGAGGAGACCAGGGCAGGCCACGCGCCCCCTCTCCCTCTGGTCCGAATTGGACTAGGAGGGGGGCGGCGCCCCCCTTTCCTTCCTCCCTCTCTCCCCTTCCTTCTCTCCTAGTCCAACTAGGGAAGGGGGGGGATCCTACTCCCGGTGGGAGTAGGACTCCTCCAGGGCGCGCCATAGAGGGCCGGCCCTCCCCCCTCCTTCACTCCTTTATATACGTGGCCAGGGGGCACCCCATAGACACACAAGTTGATCAGTTGATCTTTTAGCTGTGTGCGGTGCCCCCCTCCACCATAATCCACCTCGGTCATATCGTAGCGGTGCTTGGGCGAAGCCCTGCGTCGGTAGCATAATCATCACTGTCATCATGCCATCGTGCTGACGGAACTCTCCCTCGAAGCTCTGCTAGATCGTGAGTTCGTGGGACGTCACCGAGCTGAACGTGTGCTGAACTCGGAGGTGCTGTGTGTTCGGTACTTGGATCGGTCGGATCGTGAAGACGTACGACTACATCAACCGCGTTGTCATAACGCTTCCGCTTACAGTGTACGAGGGTACGTAGACAACACTCTCCCCTCTCGTTGTTATGCATCACCATGATCTTGCGTGTGCGTAGGATTTTTTTTGAAATTACTACGTTCCCCGACAAGAAGTTGTAAGTATATAGTCGTCTCGTATCTGTTTATGGTTGTTGTGTGCAGTTACCCTCTATATGGTTGTATCGAATGATCTATATATCTAATATAAACCTGATTTAACTTGAAAATTTACAAGTACCACTTTTCAATGTAATACATCAACGTCCTATGCAATGAATGGTGGATGAGAAAAAAAATAAAACCATTATTGAGCCAACGAACTGTTTGAACATTGACTAGTATAGGTACATTTTCTTCGAATATCTAGTCCATGGTGTCTAGGGCACTAAATGAAAATAGTTGAACTTTGAGTACACTGCAAGGCATTTCACAAAACGTTGGGTCTGAAATTAAGAAAGATTGGGTGTATTAAGTTTTATGACTTAACATTAAATCATTTTATCAAACTCCTATAATATACTCAATACCATTAGAAAAACTTATGCCCTCCAGTATCTATGATCTTTACTGTAATAATATGAGCCCACTTGCAGCGCGGTAAACTACAACTCTGTTGCAATGCCGGTTAACTGGCCATGCTGTTGGATCAAAATTGAATGACCACTGTATCATATTATACCTCCCAACACACTATGTCCCTCACTTACTCATCCGCCCTGAAGGAGCAAATCAACACAAAACAAACCAAAACGTAATAGAGGTCTTGCCCCTCGCAAAAGCAAAGAAAAAAAGCAAAAAATAGTAGTATGCTCTGCAGAAGAAAATCAACGAGAATTAATTTGATATGGCCGCACTCGTCGGGGGAGAAAGAACACATAAGGCATATGGCAAATATTGCTTGGGAGAAAGAACATGGTGGTCAAATCCCCTCTACTTGATATGGGTCTATGGCCTAAGAGTACTCTCGCGAGGGAGGAAGAGTGGAAGATCGGATTGTGTTGACTGCACGATAAAAAATTTGCGGGAGATTGTGAAGTAAGAAAAATATAATAATATACGACATATGCTTCACAATATTCTCAAACAAAAAACATGCTCTTGGAAAAAGTGTATTGGTAAAATGGTAAAAATTTGTTAAAATAATGTATGTGTGTATGAACTGTTAAAATAATAGCAACTGTGTTCATTTTGGTGCATTAACTTTCTGTCATGTGTGACTATTCCCCACAAACAATCACTGAAAACCCATTGGTGGCTAGAGACCATCATCTTGTTGTTTGTATCTTCTTCAAAATAGCCATGCTCCTTCTGGTGTTGGGACAACATCATGGTTGGCTAATACTTTTAGACAATGTCTCCCATGGACACAGTTTCCCTCTACCTCCTATTCCAAGTATTCATTGTCGCAAGTGAAGAACATGTATCAATTTATCTGAAGATATATCTTTCTTATGCAGTCATAACATGCAGTCATAACACCCCCCTGATGAGGACATGACAACCATTTATACATCCTTGGTCATCAAAGGAGAAACCATAATATTTCGTGTCAAACGTACACATTGCCAGGTGAACGCTAACTTAAGTTTATACTATAATCTTGAACACATGGCTGCACTTTCATCTCCTTTGTTGTTCATTGAACTCAGGTGCAATATCAAAGAAGGCCAAACACATTTTAGTCCGTGCAAAACAATGTTTTATGGCCAAGAAACAAAGTTAGGAGTTCATGAAGAAATAAGTTGTCTGCTGAAGAAACATTGTTCAAATTCTGACGAAACAATGTTTTGCATGAGTTTGGATATCCCAATTTGCGAAAGGTTCCCAGAACTCGAGTTTTCTGCTGAAGGAAACATTGTTCAAACCTAGTGAACAATGTTTGGTCGGGAACTGCCAACCACCTCCAACGAGAGATTTCTAGAAGCTACCTCATTATGTCTTGAAGCCATTTAGTCAAACCAAAGCTGGTTCAATTTCACACCTAAGCTGGTCCCAGAAGCTAGTTTTATTTCACACCTAACCAGGGGGGTTGTCCCTAATATAAATAGGCTAGCTCTTCCCTTTGTTGGGGACTTTTGCCATTTCTATCAAAGACCAAAGACATAGACTCCTCCTGAGATTGGAGAGATCTTGTTATCTTTATTCTCGTGATTCCTTGAGAAATTGCTCCTAATTCGTGCTCCACGACTAGATCGTGTTGTGTGGGTTAGAGTTCGTGGTTTCCCCTTGCGGATTGCACCTATCCCGTGCTCCACGACTTGAGCATGGTTGTGTGGGGTAGTATTGCGGGTTGGGGATCAGCGAATGTTCGGATTGTAAGCTTCAGTGAGCATCCTCCTCATCGGGTCATAATCTCTTATTTTCCATTTTCCGGCTGCTTGCAGCTACTTATCCCCATCCGTTTATCGATCCTACGCCGTGAAGATCGGACCTCCCCTTGAACACCCTCTTCTCCGAAGACGGTGTCGCATCATCTGGTATTCAGAGCAAGGTTTACACGGTAGGATCTGTATCTTTGTTGCTAGATCTATCCCTTTTAGTTTGGTTTTCCCGTCTTAGAGTCCAAAGCCAAAAAGTCACACACTAAAAATCCAAGCCTTTGTTGCTAAGATCTAGTTGTTTGCTTTCCTCTTTGTGTTTGCGCCAAGTTCTATCCAAAGTTGCTGTTGTTTTTCTTTGAGTCTTGTTGTTGGATCTATTGTGTTGCGAAAAAAGAGCAAAAAGAGAGAGAGAGAGATAAAAGAGCAAAAAAAGAGCAGAGAGAGAGAGAGAGAGAGAGAGAGAGAGAGAGTGTTGAGCAACTGTGCAATCATATTCAGTTTGGTGGGAAATTTCAGAAGTTGAAGTGGCAAGTGTTGCAGCTCAAATGTGGTGCAAGGATCTACAAAATTTTCTTGTTCATCATGGATCTCAGCACTAGCCCTCCCTTTTTTACCCCACCCAAATCCACCTAGAAACCGTCAGCTTCCTTCCTTTCATTCGCCCGTCCACTCCTGATTTGCTACTTCCGCCCAGCCACCAAGGAATCATTAGAATTTGGGTAAGCAAGAAGGTGAGCTGAGTGTTTTCCACATATATTTTTTCTTTTTCCACTTGTTTCCAAGAGTTAACATGACAGGATCCAACTCGAGTGTATATGGACATCAACATGTGGGCAACGATCTCCCAAAAACTCGCGCATCACTTGGTGATATGATTGAGGAGAGTATACTTGCAGCTATGCGAAGGATGTTCGGTGGTCGTCTTCCTATCGCGGGTAATGGGGATCAACATCAACACAGCCTCGCTGCCTCGCTGGCCGCTGACAACCGGCAACGTCAAGGAAACAACGATCGCCATGTTGGTCGTGGAAGAGCGGCAGGAGCTGCTGCCCACGACGCCCTTGTTGTTGGTGCTGAACGGAGGCGTGGCGACTTTGTTGCCCCCCGTGAGGGTGGGCTGCATGGAGGACAAGCTCGCGGGCGAGGCCGTGACCCCCGCGGGTTTGCTGCTGATCACCGGCGACGAGCGGCACATGATGGTGATGCCATCTTCCTTGAAGATCTCTCCGAGCATGGTGACGAAGATGAAGGCATGGGGGACTATGAACCCTACTCCCCGCCTCGCCGTGGTGCTGTTTTGGGTCGCAATGGTCATCATTATGACCGTCGTGATCAGGATGACCATGACAACTAAGCGAGAGTGAAGCTACATGTGCCATCATTCACGGGAAAAGAGGATCCGGATGCATATATTGAGTGGGAAGAGAAGTGTGACCAAATCTTTCGCATCCATGGTTTTTCTGAAGCCAAGAGAGTTGATCTTGCTGTTATGGAGTTCTCTGGTTATGCTCTTACATGGTGGAATCAGCTGCAAGACGATCGGTTGATGTCAGGCAATAATCATATCTGCAGCTGGACTTTGATGAAGGAAGTCATGAGAAGCCATTTTGTTCTATCATACTATGAGAGGCAATTGGACAAGCGGTTGTAGGGGCTCACTCAAGGTTCTCGCACTGTTGAGGAGTACTAGCAAGAGATGGAGGTGCTGCTAATTCGGACAAGAACCCATGAAAGTGATGAGGCAAAGATGGCAAGATTTTTACATGGGCTGAATGATGAAATATCAGATTTTGTGGAGATGTTTCCTTATGATACATTATAAGATGTGGTACATCAAGCTATAAGAGTAGAGAAGAAGAACATGTGTAATGGTCGGTCCCAGCATTTCAAAGACTGTCCCACTACCCCTTCATGGCACCAACCACACCCTACATCCACGATGGTGTCTTCACCAACAATTCACACTCAAGATAGAATAAGCATGGCTTCAACTGGAGCTTGTTCTCCTCCACCCATGACTTCTATGGAGAACAAAATCTTTCCAAACCCATGTGTGAGAGAGAATCCATATCACAAAATCCCACAACTTGAGAGTAACGAGAAAGGGGGGTTGAGTGGCTCGACAAAATATGAGCGAGAGTGTACACACCACAAAATCCCACCACTTGAGAGTGACAAGAAAAGAGAGTTGAGGGACTCCACCACATATGAGAGAGTGTGTACACAAGCCAAAATTCCACAACATGGGAGTGATAAGAAAAGTGATTTGAGTGATCCCACCAAATGTGAGGAAGAGTGCCCACTTCCTAAAATTCCACATATTGAGAGGGATATGAGAGGCGAGTTGAGTGACTCCACCAAATGCAAGGAAGAGTGTCCACTTCCAAAAATTTCACATATTGAGAGTGCTAAGAGGGGTGAGTTGAGTGACTCCACCAAATGTGAGGAAGAGTGTTCACTTCCAAAAATTCCACATATTGAGAGTGAGAAGAGAGGTGAGTTGAGTGACTCCACCAAATGTGAGAAAGAGGGTACATTTTTCAAAAATTTGTATATTGAGAGTGATAAGAGTGGTGCATTGAGTGATTCCACCAAATGCAAGGAAGAGTGTCCACTTGCAAAAATTTCACATATTGAGAGTGCTAAGAGAGGTGAGATGAGTGACTCCACCAGATGTGAGGAAGAGTGTTCACTTCCCAAAATTCCACATAATGAGAGTGATACGTGAAGGAAATATGCCCTAGAGGCAATAATAAAGTTATTATTTATTTCCTTATATCATGATAAATGTTTATTATTCATGCTAGACTTGTATTAACCGGAAACATGATACATGTGTGAATACATAGACAAACAGAGTGTCACTAGTATGCCTCTACTTGACAAGCTCGTTGATCAAAGATGGTTATGTTTCCTAGCCATAGACATGAGTTGTCATTTGATTAATGGGATCACATCATTAGGAGAATGATGTGATTGACTTGACCCATTCCGTTAGCTTAGCACTTGATCGTTTAGTATGTTGCTATTGCTTTCTTCATGACTTATACATGTTCTATGACTATGAGATTATGCAACTCCCGTTTACCGGAGGAACACTTTGTGTGCTACCAAACGTCACAACGTAACTGGATGATTATAAAGGTGCTCTACAGGTGTCTCCGAAGGTACTTGTTGGGTTGGCGTATTTCGAGATTAGGATTTGTCACTCCGATTGTCGGAGAGGTATCTCTGGGCCCACTCGGTAATGCACATCACTATAAGCCTTGCAAGCATTGCAACTAATGAGTTAGTTGCAGGATGATGTATTACAGAACGAGTAAATAGACTTGCCGGTAACGAGATTGAACTAGGTATTGAGATACCGACGATCGAATCTCGGGCAGGTAACATACCGATGACAAACGGAACAACGTATGTTGTTATGCGGTTTGACCGATAAAGATCTTCGTAGAATATGGAGCCAATATGAGCATCCAGGTTCCGCTATTGGTTATTGACCGGAGACGTGTCTCGGTCATGTCTACATTGTTCTCGAACCCGTAGGGTCCGCATGCTTAAAGTTCGATGACGGTTATATTATGAGATTATGTGTTTTGTTGTACCGAAGGTAGTTCGGAGTCCCGGATGAGATCGGGGACATGACGAGGAGTCTCGAAATGGTCGAGACATAAAGATCGATATATTGGACGACTATATTCGGACATCGGAAAGGTTCCGAGTGATTCGGGTATTTTTTGGAGTACCGGAGAGTTACGGGAATTCGCCGGGGAGTATATCGGCCTTATTGGGCTTTAGGGGAAAGAGAGAGGAGAGGCTGCGCGCCCCCCAAGGCCTAGTCCGAATTGGACTAGGGGGAGGGGCTGCGCCCCCTCCTTCCTTCTCTTCTCTCTCCCCTTTCCTTGACTCCTACTCCTACTACTTGGAAGGGGGGAATCCTACTCCCGGTGGGAGTAGGACTCCTCCTAGGGCGCGCCATAGAGAGGGCCGGCCCTCCCCCTCCTCCACTCCTTTATATACGAGGAGGGGGGCACCCCTTGGAGACAACAATTGATCTCTTGGATCTTTTAGCCGTGTGTGGTGCCCCCCTCCACCATAGTCCACCTCGATAATATCGTAGCGGTGCTTAGGCGAAGCCCTGCGTCGATAGAACATCATCATCGTCACCACGCCGTCGTGCTGACGGAACTCTCCCTCAAAGCTCGGCTGGATCGGAGTTCGAGGGACGTCATCGAGCTGAACGTGTGCTGAACTCGGAGGTGCCGTGCGTTCGGTACTTGATCGGTCGGATCGTGAAGACGTACGACTACATCAATCGTGTTGTGCTAACGCTTCCGCTTTCGGTCTATGAGGGTACGTGGACAACACTCTCCCCTCTCGTTGTTATGCATCACCATGATCCTGTGTGTGCGTAGGAATTTTTTTGAAATTACTATGTTCCCCAACAGTGGCATCTGAGCCTGGTTTTATGCGTAGATGTTATATGCACGAGTAGAACACAAGTGAGTTGTGGGCGATATAAGTCATACTGCTTACCAGCATGTCATACTTTGGTTCGGCGGTATTGTTGGATGAAGCGGCCCGGACCGACATTACACGTACGCTTACGCGAGACTGGTTCTACCGACGTGCTTTGCACACAGGTGGCTGGCGGGTGTCAGTTTCTCCAACTTTAGTTGAACCGAGTGTGGCTACGCCCAGTCCTTGAGAAGGTTAAAACAGCACTAACTTGACAAACTATCGTTGTGGTTTTGATGCGTAGGTAAGAACGGTTCTTGCTCAGCCCGTAGCAGCCACATAAAACTTGCAGCAACAAAGTAGAGGACGTCTAACTTGTTTTTGCAGGGCATGGTGTGATGTGATATGGTCAAGGCATGATGCTATATTTTATTGTATGAGATGGTCATGTTTTGTAACCGAGTTATCGGGAACTGGCAGGAGCCATATGGTTGTCGCTTTATTGTATGAATGCAAACGCCCTGTAATGCTTTACTTTATCACTAAGCGGTAGCGATAGTCGTAGAAGCATAAGTTGGTGAGACGACAATGATGCTATGATTGAGATCAAGGTGTCGCGCCGGTGACGATGGTGATCATGACGGTGCTTCGGAGATGGAGATCACAAGCAGAAGATGATGATGGCCATATCATATCACTTATATTGATTGCATGTGATGTTTATATTTTATGCATCTTATCTTGCTTTGATTGACGGTAGCATTATAAGATGATCTCTCACTAAATTATCAAGGTATAAGTGTTCTCCCTGAGTATGCACCGTTGCGAAAGTTCTTCGTGTTGAGACACCACGTGATGATCGGGTATGATAGGCTCTACGTTCAAATACAACGGGTGCAAAACAGTTGCACACGCGGAATACTCAGGTTAAACTTGACGAGCCTAGCATATAACATATATGGCCTCGGAACACTGAGACCAAAAGGTCGAGCGTGAATCATATAGTAGATATGATCAACATAGTGATGTTCACCATTGAAACTACTCCATCTCACGTGATGATCGGACATGGTTTAGTTGATATGGATCACGTGATCACTTAGAAGATTAGAGGGATGTCTATCTAAGTGGGAGTTCTTAAGTAATATGATTAATTGAACTTTAATTTATCAAGAACTTAGTCCTGGTAGTATTAGCATATCTATGTTGTAGATCAATAGCTCGCGTTTAGCTCCCCTGTTTTATTTTGATATGTTCCTAGAGAAAACTGAGTTGAAGGATGTTAGTAGCAATGATGCGGATTGGATCCGTGATCTGAGGATTATCCTCATTGCTGCACAGAAGAATTATGTCCTTGATGCACCGCTAGGTGACAGGCCTATTGCAGGAGCAGATGCAGACGTTATGAACGTTTGGCTAGCTCAATATGATGACTACTTGATAGTTTAGTGCACCATGCTTAACGGCTTAGAATCGGGACTTCAGAGACGTTTTGAACGTCATGGACCATATGAGATGTTCCAGGAGTTGAAGTTAATATTTCAAGCAAATACCCGAGTTGAGAGATATGAAGTCTCCAACAAGTTCTATAGCTAAAAGATGGAGGAGAATGGCTCAAGCACTGAGCATGTGCTCAGATTGTCTGGGTACTACAATCGCTTGAATCAAGTGGAAGTTAATCTTCCAGATAAAATAGTGATTGACAAAATTCTCTAGTCACCATCACCAAGTTAGTAGAACTTCGTGATGAACTATAATATGCAAGGGATGACGAAAACAATTCCCAAGCTCTTCGCGATGCTAAAATCGGCGAAGGTAGAAATCAAGAAAAACATCAAGTGTTGATGGTTGACAAGACCACTAGTTTCAAGAGAAAGGACAAAGGGAAGAAGGGGAACTTCAAGAAGAACGGCAAGCAAGTTGCTGCTCAAGTGAAGAAGCCCAAGTCTGGACCTAAGCCTGAGACTAAGTGCTTCTACTTCAAAGGGACTGGTCACTAGAAGCGGAACCACCCCAAGTATTTGGCGGATAAGAAGGATGGCACAGTGAACAAGCTATATTTGATATACATGTTATTGATGTGTACCTTACTAGTGTTTATAGTAGCCCCTGGGTATTTGATACTTGTTCGGTTGCTAAAAATTAGTAACTCGAAACAGGAGTTACAGAATGAACAGAGACTAGTTAAAGGTGAAGTGACGATGTGTGTTGGAAGTGGTTCCAAGATTGATATGATCATCATCGCACACTCCCTATACTTTCGGGATTAGTGTTGAACCTAAATAAGTGTTGTTTGGTGTTTGCGTTGAGCATAAATATGATTTGATCATGTTTATTCCAATACAGTTATTCATTTAAGTTAGAGAACAATTGTTGTTCTGTTTACATGAATAGAACCTTCTATGGTCATACACACCAACGAAAATGGTTTGTTGGATCTCGATCGTAGTGATACACATATTCATAATATTGAAGCCAAAAAGATGCAAAGTTAATAATGATAGTGCAACTTATTTGTGGCACTGCCGTTTAGGTCATATTGGTGTAAAACGCATGAAGAAACTCCATGCTGATGGGCTTTTGGAATCACTTGATTATGAATCACTTGATGCTTGTGAACCATGCCTCTTGGGCAAGATGACTAAAACGCCGTTCTCTGGAACAATGAGCAAGCAACAGATTTGTTGGAAATCATACATACTGATGTATGTGGTACGATGAATATTGAGGCTCGCGGCGGGTATCGTTATTTTCTGACCTTCACAGATGATTTGAGCAGATATGGGTATATCTACTTGATCATACATAAGTCTGAAACATTTGAAAAGTTCATAGAATTTCAGAGTGAAGTGGAAAATCATCGTAACAAGAAAATAAAGTTTTCTGCAATTTGATCATGGAGACAAGTATTTGAGTTATGAGTTTGGCCTTCAACTAAAACAATGTGGAATAGTTTCACAAACTCACGCCACCTGGAACACCACATCGTAATGGTGTGTCCGAACGTCATAATCGTACTTTATTGGATATAGTGCAATCTATGATGTCTCTTACCGATTTACCACTATCGATTTGGGGTTATGCATTAGAGACAGCTACATTCACGTTAAATAGGGCACCGCCTAATCCATTGAGACGACACCGTATGAACTATGGTTTGGCTAGAAACCTAAACTCTCGTTACTTAAAGTTTGGGACGGCGATGCTTATGTGAAAAAGTTTCAACCTGATAAGCTCGAGCCCAAATCGGAGAAGTGCATCTTCATAGGATACCCAAACAAAATTGTTGGGTACACCTTCTATCACAGATCTGAAGGCAAATTCGTTGCTGAGAATGGATCCTTTCTGGAGAAGGAGTTTCTCTGGAGAAGGAATTTCTCTCGAAAGAAGTGAGTGGGAGGAAAGTAGAACTTGATGAGGTAACTGTACCTGCTCCCTTATTGGAAAGTAGTTCATCACAGAAACCGGTTCCTGTGACACCTACACCAATTAGTGAGGAAGTTAACGATGATGATCATGAAACTTCAGATCAAGTTGTTACTGAACCTCGTAGGTCAACTAGAGTAAGATTCGCACCAGAGTGGTACGGTAATCCTATTCTGGAGGTCATGTTACTTGACCATGACGAACCTACGAACTATGAGGAAGCGATGATGAGCCCAGATTCCACAAAATGGCTTGAGGCCATGAAATCTGAGATGGGATCCATGTATGAGAAGAAAGTATGGACTTTGATTGACTTGCCCGATTATTGGTGAGCCATTGAGATTAAATGGATCTTCAAGAGGAAGACGGACGCTGATAGTGGTGTTACTATCTACAAAGCTAGAATTGTCGCAAAAAGGTTTTCGACAAGTTCAAGGTGTTGACTACGATGAGAGCTTCTCACTCGTATCTATGCTTAAGTCTGTCCGAATCATGTTAGCAATTGCCGCATTTTATGAAATCTGGCTAATGAATAAACAAAACTGCATTCCTTAATGGATTTATTAAAGAAGAGTTCTATATGATGCAACAAGAAGGTTTTGTCAATCCTAAAGGTGCTAACAAAATATGCAAGCTCCGGCGATCCATCTATGGACTGGTGCAAGCATCTCAGAGTTGGAATATACGCTTTGATAAATTGATCAAAGCATATAGTTTTATACAGACTTGCGGTGAAGCCTGTATTTACAAGAAAGTCAGTGGGAGCACTACAACATTTCTGATAAGTATATGTGAATGACATATTGTTGATCGGAAATAATGTAGAATTATTCTGCAAAGCATAAAGGAGTGTTTGAAAGGAGTTCTTTCAAAGAAAGACCTCGGTAAAGCTGCTTACACATTGAGCATCAAGATCTATAGAGATAGATCAAGACGCTTGATAAGTTTTTTCAATGAGCACATACCTTGACAAGATTTTGAAGTAGTTCAAAATAGAACAGTCAAAGAAAGAGTTCTTGCCTGTGTTACAAGGTGTGAAATTGAGTAAGACTCAAAGCCCGACCACGGCAGAAGATAGAAAGAGAATGAAAGTCATTCCCTATGCCTCAACCATAGGTTCTATAAAGTATGCCATGTTGTGTACCAAATCTATTGTATACCCTACACTAATTTTGGCAAGGGAGTACAATAGTGATCTAGGAGTAGATCACTGAACAGCGGTCAAAATTATCCTGAGTGGAATAAGGATATGTTTCTCGATTATGGAGGTGACAAAATGTTTGTCGTAAAGGGTTACGTCGATACAAGTTTTCGCACTGATCCAGATGACTCTAAGTCTTAATCTGGATATATATTGAAAGTGGAAGCAATTAGCTAAAGTAGCTCCGTGCAGAGCATTGTAGACATAGAAATTTGCAAAATACATACGGATCTGAATATGGCAGACATGTTGACTAAACCTCTCTCACAAGCAAAACATGATCACACCTTAGTACTCTTTGGGTGTTAATCACATAGCGATGTGAACTAGATTATTGACTCTAGTAAATCGTTTGGGTGTTGGTCACATGACGATGTGAACTATGGGTGTTAATCACATGGTGATGTGAACTATTGATGTTAAAATCACATGGCGATGTGCTCTAGATTATTGACTCTAGTGCAAGTGGGAGACTGAAGGAAATATGCCCTAGAGGCAATAATAAAGTTATTATTTATTTCCTTATATCATGATAAATGTTT
Organism: Aegilops tauschii subsp. strangulata; assembly: GCF_002575655.3. NCBI lineage: Eukaryota > Viridiplantae > Streptophyta > Magnoliopsida > Poales > Poaceae > Aegilops > Aegilops tauschii. The sequence goes on along the minus strand of NC_053041.3, from coordinate 550,728,591 downwards.
ATTATTCATGCTAGAATTGTATTAACCAGAAACATGATACATGTGTGAATACATAGACAAACAGAGTGTCACTAGTATGCCTCTACTTGACTAGCTCGTTGATCAAAGATGGTTATGTTTCCTAGCCATAGACATGAGTTGTCATTTGATTAACGGGATCACATCATTAGGAGAATGATGTGATTGACATGACCCATTCCGTTAGCTTAGCACTTGATCGTTTAGTATGTTGCTATTGCTTTCTTCATGACTTATACATGTTCCTATGACTATGAGATTATGCAACTCCCGTTTACCGGAGGAACACTTTGTGTGCTACCAAATGTCACAGCGTAACTGGGTGATTATAAAGGTGCTCTACAGGTGTCTCCGAAGGTACTTGTTGGGTTGGCGTATTTCGAGATTAGGATTTGTCACTCCGATTGTCAGAGAGGTATCTCTGGGTCCACTCGGTAATGCACATCACTATAAGCCTTGCAAGCATTGCAACTAATGAGTTAGTTGTGGGATGATCTATTACAGAACGAGTAAATAGACTTGCCGGTAACGAGATTGAACTAGGTATTGAGATACTGATGATCGAATCTCGGGCAGGTAACATACCGATGACAAAGGGAACAACGTATGTTGTTATGCGGTTTGACCGATAAAGATCTTCGTAGAATATGTGGGAGCCAATATGAGCATCCAGGTTCCGCTATTGGTTATTGATCGGAGACGTGTCTCGGTCATGTCTACATTGTTCTCGAACCCATAGGGTCCGCACGCTTAAAGTTCGATGACGGTTATATTATGAGTTTATGTGTTTTGATGTACCGAAGGTAGTTCGGAGTCCCGGATGAGATCGGGGACATGACGAGGAGTCTCGAAATGGTCGAGACATAAAGATCGATATATTGGACGACTATATTCGGACATCGGAAAGGTTCCGAGTGATTCGGTTATTTTTTGGAGTACCGGAGAGTTACGGGAATTCGCTAGGGAGTATATGGGCCTTATTGGGCTTTAGGAGAAAGAGAGAGGAGAGGCTGCGCGCCCCCCCCCCCAAGGCCTAGTCCGAATTGGACTAGGGGGAGGGGCTGCGCACCCTCCTTCCTTCTCTTCTCTCTCCCCTTTCCTTGACTCCTACTCCAGCTACTTGGAATGGGGGGGGATCCTACTCCCGGTGGGAGTAGGACTCCTCCTAGGGCTCGCCATAGAGAGGGCCGGCCCTCCCCCTCCTCCACTCCTTTATATACGGGGAGGGGGGCACCCCTTGGAGACAACAACTGATCTCTTGGATCTTTTAGCCGTGTGCAGTGCCCCCCTCCACCATAGTCCACCTCGATAATATCGTAGCGGTGCTTAGGCGAAGCCTTGCGTCGGTAGAACATCATCATCGTCACCACGCCGTCGTGCTGACGGAACTCTCCCTCAAAGCTCGGCTGGATCGGAGTTCGAGGGACGTCATCGAGCTGAACGTGTGCTGAACTCGGAGGTGCCGTGCGTTCGGTACTTGATCGGTTGGATCGTGAAGACGTACAACTACATCAACCGCGTTGTGCTAATGCTTCCGCTTCGGTCTACGAAGGTACGTCGACAACACTCTTCCCTCTCGTTGCTATGCATCACCATGATCCTGTGTGTGCGTAGGAATTTTTTTGAAATTACTACGTTCCCCAACAATACGAGAGGTGAGGTGAGTGAGTCCACTAAATGTGAGGATCAGATTGTTCAACATGAGATTAGAGAGATGGAATATCTCCACCCAAGTATACCTCACATCAACGAGAGAGAATTAGTGAGTTGTGTGAGTCCACCAAATCTGAGCTTGAGGTGTTTACACACAATATCAAAGAACTGAGTGATCCACGAAAAGAAGGGAGAGAAGACTATTCAATTGCTAACCATTCACAAAATTCTCTTTATTTGAAGTATGTGTAGATGCAAAAAAACATACTTAGCTGCCCTGCTACAGCGATGGGAGGATGAGATCCATGAACAATTATGGCGCACGTGGAGTACCATCAAGGAAACATCGTGTGTGGTAAGTGATCTTCAAAAGGGCATGGAAGTACTCGGTTAGTTAAAAGAAAAGAGATCATTCATCCTGAAGCACCCAGAGGTATGCACTTATGAACTCTTGAAGCATTGGCGCGATGAAATCAGAGAAAAGATGTTTGGTATATCATCCATCCAACAATACCACTTTGCCCATCTTGAAGGGATTATAAAAGATCCAACAGAATTAAAATTTGAACATAATTATTCACCTTTTCCTTTGCCAGGATATTTTGTATTGTCCTCATGCTATTATTTTGTAGGCCGACGGAAGTCGAGGACGACTTCTCTTCAAGAGAGGGGGGATGATATGAACATGGATGTGCCTGATTACAAATTTGTACTCCATGGAAATGTTAGTTGGAAGGAATTGCTGAGTCAAACCAAATATTTGAAGTTCGCAAAGGTGCAAGCTAAACTTATGCATTTGATAAAATCTTTGCATTGCTTCTTTGTACTGGCCTATTTTATTTGATGTGATGACCAACTAGAGTCGAGGACGACTCGTTTTCAAGAGAGGGAGGATGATGAGGACATGAAAACCATTAAACCCTTAGAGTCGAGGACGACTCCTTTTCAAGAGGGGGAGGATGATGAGGATATGACAACCATTTATACATCCTTGGTCATCAATGGAGAAACCATAATATTTTGTGTCACGTACACATTTCCAGGTGAACGCTAACTTAAGTTTATACTATAATCTTGAACACATGGCTGCACTTTCATCTCTTTTGTTGTTGGTTGAACTCAGGTGCAATATCGAAGAAGGCCAAACACATTTCAGTCCGTGCAAAACAATGTTTTATGACCAAGAAACAAAGTTAGGAGTTCATGAAGAAATAAGTTGTCTGCTGAAGCAACATTGTTCAAATTCTGACGAAACAATGTTTTGCACGAGTTTGGATATCCCAACTTGCGAAAGGTTCCCAGAACTCGAGTTTTCTGCTGAAGGAAACATTGTTCGACCCCAGTGAACAATGTTTGGTCGGGAACTGCCAACCACCTCCAACGAGAGATTTCCAGAAGCTGCCTCATTATGTCTTGAAGCCATTTAGTCAAACCAAAGCTGGTTCACTTTCACACCTAAGCTGGTTCCAGAAGCTAGTTTTATTTCACACCTAACCAGGGGGGTTGTCCCTAATATAAATAGGCTAGCTCTTTCCTTTGTTGGGGACTTTTGCCATTTCTATCAAAGACCAAAGGTATAGACTCCTCCTGAGATTGGAGAGATCTTGTTATCCTTATTCTCGTGATTCCTTGAGAAATTGCTCCTAATTCATGCTCCACGACTAGATTGTGTTGTGTGGGTTAGAGTTCATGGTTTCCCCTTGCGTATTGCACCTATCTCGTGCTCCATGACTTGAGTGTGGTTGTGTGGGGTAGTATTGCGGGTTGTGGATCGGCGAATGTTCGGATTGTAAGCTTGGGTGAGCATCCTCCTCGTCCGGTCATAATCTCTTATTTTCCATTTTCCGGCTGCTTGCAGCTAGTTATCCCCATCCATTTATCGATCCTACGCCGTGAAGATCGAACCTCCCCTTGAACACCCTCCTCTCCAAAGACGGTGTCGCATCACCCCCCCCCCCTCACACACACACACACACAAACACAAATGTTTTACCAACACCGAACTACCATGCAATTAATGATTTCCAACTTACATCAAGTGTGCCATATGCCACCTTGAACTTGCAACTTCTAGGACCACTCTGCCACCCGAACTCTCAAAAAACTATTGTACCCCTATACCCTTGTAAAACCAATATAAAAATCATTTAGAATGATTTTTAATCATGTCTTCATTTTTATCATACTAAATTATTATTATTACCTGCCACGATGATACATTGTTTTTTTCTGGGTGCTACTTGCAACTAAACGTGTAGACTAAATGCTACAAAATCCTAGGCTTTCTTTGCTTTATCTAGGTCAATTGACCAATATGAATAGATATGTGTGTCGGTGCTAATAAAAAAGAGCAATATCTAGATGGTTAACACACGTCAATCTAAAATCGTGAAACTTAACACAAATGATATTAATAGTGACTTCTCTTTTTGACTTCATCAATATCGTATTAGTCCAAGTAATCAGTATATGTAGTGAATAGTGTTGTGATCATTCCAACTTGCGCTTCATGCAGTGCAGTGCATCCTTACAGCGTCATGACTCATGAGGTGATCTCAGCTAGTACCATTCAACATCTATGTGGGCTATGCTGGTTTCCTGCTGCCTCTTACTCCATGAAACATGTCAGAAACTATTTTCATGGAATTTTTTCGCTATGTTTAGCTGGCCAATGCCGCTGATATTCTTCCTTAAATATAACATTTCCTTTGTTGTGAATTCAGCACATTGAAAATGTTTAGCTTTAGGGAAGCACATTAAAAATGTTGATCATTCCATCAATCGAGAGGGGCATGGGAGAATGAATGAATCTTTTTTAATGAAACTAATATAACTGAAGGTCCGCACCGACAGTGGCGGAGCTATGTGTGCTCATGGGGGGCTGTGCCCCCCCCCCCCCAAAACTTAGAAAAATGTGTGAAGGAATTCTTTTTAGAGAGCTTAGATGAGAAAGAAAAAAGTATTTGCCCCCTCAAGTTTGCAGGTTTTACCATTTGCCCCCCTGAAGTTCCTCTCTAGCTCCGCCAATGCGCACCGACCGAGGTTCAGAGTATGGATCTGATAGGGGTGGACAGGGTGCCGGCTCACGTGGTTGTGGTGCAACCGTTGGAGGCACATGTAAAAAACTAGTAGATGGATCAGCTCGTGCGAGGAAGAGAAGAAGATGGGCGGCGGCTATGGTTTCCTGTCGGGTGAGTGCAACTGCTTCTCACTAAACTTTATGCAGTGGAATTGGTTGTAGTCAGGTTTAGGCCATATATTGTTCGTGGTTGGTAGGAGCGCATGTCTGTGTGCACCATATTTTTTTCCTTGATGAGAGAGGGTGAATGTAAGTCGTGAACTGGTCTGTGTGTTTACTTGACGGTGTTTGTGTTAGGTGTGAATGCATGTGCCCTACGTGATCTTCAAATGTTGTCCTGATGAGTACTATCTGTCCGTTGGAGGTACACGTAGTTTTGTCATGTTTTTTGTTACCTGAGTGTTGTCAACGGTGGTACTGTGGCGTTTGGTTGCCTGCATAATGGATTCATGGTCCGTAGTATCCGAATTACGATTTTTGGCTCCATGAAGCTTGCAATGTTGTAAAAATCAAAAATCAACTTCGATTATGTTTCGATTTTTCCTGAAAAAAATTACACATATACATACAAGTGTATACTTCACGGCTGTGAGTTTTTATGCTGGAATACGTTTTGATGTGGTCTAGACAGAAAAACAAAATCATGAATTATCCATAGTGAAACTTTACATGTGCTAGAAATTCATAGGTTTTTGTGCAGATCACATCAAAGCGGTATTTCATAATGAAACTTTACAACCATGTAGTATACATTTCTATATACTCCCTCCGTTTCTAAATATTTGTCCTTTTAGAGATTTCAAATGGACTATCACATACGGATGTATATAGACATATTTTAGAGTGTAGATTCACTCATTTTGCTTTATATGTAGTCACTTGTTGAAATCTCTAGAAATATAAATATTTAGGAATTAAGGAAGTACATGTGTAATTTTCTGCAGTATCCAACAGTTCCATGCAGCGAAGAGCGGGCACGAGGAGCATGCGAGCACGCACATGATACAACACCTGCAGGTAAAAAAGAAAAGGAAAAAACGAGCACACTGGTCCACCTGCCAGCCACAGTGAAGCAGCAGATAGCCTCAGCGTTGGCCTATAACGCATAAACTTGGAGGGGATTAAAATGTGAAATTGTTTCTATGGAGATGTATTGGAGCATAGGAGTATATACTAGTGGAACCCAACGAATCAGAACAAGGTGTGCAACTGGAGGTCCACGAGACCATCGTGCATATGTTGTATATATACTCCACCCGTTCTCAAATATTTGTGTTTCTAAACATTTCAAATGAACTACAACATACGGATGTATGTAGACATATTTTAGAGAGTAGATTCACTCATTTTGCTTCGTATATAGTCATTTGTTGAAATCTCTAGAAAGACAAATATTTTGAAACGGAGGGAGTATAAGTCTGCTACCCTAGCAACTAGTTTAGGGTTATGACTGAGTTTAGATGTATGCTCATATATGAACCACACATATCTCAAGAAAAGTTCACTGTCATGATGACAAGGTGCACGTACACCCGTATCAAAATGTGACCCTCATGGTGCTAGGACAAAATCAGCGGCTAACACATCTAGAGATTCACGTTGGACACGGACTCAGCTTCCCCCTAACTACTATTGAGAACACGCATAAATTTCTACGAATCTTATGCTTGCATAACTGGTACTCTTAAAAAATTCTGAACGTTTGGAACTTCTCAACACTACAAATGCAGACTAGTATTTATCAACCGAGACATGTAGGTGCGAATGCGGCACAACTACCATAGAAGTGCCTCACCAACTGATCAGTCATGCAATTAGCCAATTAATGATTTCAAATCTGAATTGATCAATGTAATGGACGGCCCTAGCGTTCCCTCTGCGGGCAACCCAGGCGCCAATGACGCATCTGAGTTCTGGATGAACTACTTCGTGTGCCAACGAATGTGGCGTCCTTCCTTCGATCCATGGCAAGAGGTGCAGAGACAGATGGCATGCGGTCTAGGTGCGTCCAATTGAAGTGGACATGAGTGCCTCCCCCGAGAGCAGTATGCCTCCATTGCTACTGTTCCTATGTTGGACGCTGACCTTGACGTTTCAAGCCCTGCTATGGCGACAAGTCAGCGTTGACTTGTCGTAGATGACTATTACAGGGCAGAAGAGTGGAAGAAGATGGATTAGCCATCAGATTGTGTAATTTGCATGCTACTGTGAGGTAAGCAAATTGTAACACACACACACATATGCTTCACAAAATTCTCAAAATGCTACTGTGAGGCAAGGAGACACCGGGCAGAGAGGGAAGGGGCGCGGTAGGGAGCCCTTGGCCAAGGAGGCAGCAGAGTCAGAGAACTGCAGATGGCTAGCCATGCCTGCGGGCGAGGAGGGTGGCCGCAGGTGCGTCGGAGTGGCGCACGGCGGGGCGATGGCCACCGGAGCCAGAGTGGCTTCCAGCGTGGGGAGCGGGCTAGAACATCAGGAGAAATGACGAATTTCTTGCAAATTTCGTATGCTATTTTGAGGCTGCATTCGACATTGATGTGGATTCTCGTACTCTTGGTCCGCTTTCTTCCGTGATTAATTTTCCACAGCAGACTTTCAAATAAGTACTTACTGTACAACACTATGTGACAGCCAGTATCAGCAGTCAAGTTTGATTTTGCTAGCAACATCAGTAGGAACAAGTCTAATTTTCCATATCAAACCTGCCAATAAGTACAACACTTGTGACAGCTACTCCCTCCGTCCGAAAAAGCTTATCCCTCAAATGGCTGTATCTAGCACAGTTTGTCCCTCAAATGAATGTATCTAGCAAGCTTTTTCGGATGGAGGAAATAGTAAGCAGTAGTCCAGGTTAAAATTTGCTAGCCAATAAGTCGGTTTACCGCCAACTGATCTATGTACTGGTAATATAGCCATGCATATTGCTCCCTCCGTTCCCAAATATAAGTCTTTTTAGAGATTCTAACAAGTGACTATATACGAAGCAAAATGAGTGAATCTACACTCTAAAATATGTTTATATACATCTTTATGTTGTAGTCTGTTTGAAATGTCTAAAAAAACTTATATTTAGGAACGGGGAGAGTATACATGTAACAGCTTCAGAAAATAAACTAACCCTATGTTCAGCCCCAGCCCCTTTCTGCCTCTGTACTTCAGCCTGGTCCTATCGCGCATGAGCATGCCACAAGGTATATTTTCACACCTACAGTTCTACGCTCAGTCAAAACACATAAATTTAAAAACATACTGTAGTAGATTTTTAATGTCGCGCCACTTTAAATCCCCTTACATCCCAGAGTATCGAGAAGATATTTCATTGCTCAAATAGAAACTGTTGGAATATTTCGAACCAAAAAAGTAGCTATTGTGCACACACAAAATGTCCACGTAGAATGTACATACCTATTGTGCAGATGGATACATATGAAAAACTGCAAAGTATGCAAACCAAAAAGTATAAGTAAAAGAAACTACAAGGATTCCTGAGATTTCTTTGGGCCAAGAGAGCATACTGAGAATAGGTACAGGACCATTTTTTACATCATCAGGATCGGGCTATATCCAAGACATGGGAGGAAATACCAGAAGTTTAGCGAGATTACATTGTGGAGCGCATATATACAGAAGTAAAAGCAAGAACCAGAGAGTTCTTGCGCCGTCAGAGGTATAGTACAAAAAAAATGTCATGGCTATTGTCCTCTCAAATACACAAAAAATAATACTAACAGTTGTGATCAAAAGAACAGTTTACAGAAAAGTGTAACACTAACAAAAACCTGTCATCTCATTTGTATCAACTCATATGTTTGTTTGCTTAACATCAAGCTAGGGCCCGAAGTATTTGCATACTTGTCAACTGTCCACAAATGTCCGATCCCACACGATCTTTTACGGCTCCAATCTCCACCACGCAAACCCAGTCCAGATTCCAGAAGAAGTTTCTCACTGATTAAAAATTTAGAACAGTCCACAACAAGACCGGACTACAACTTCCCCCTGCCGCAGATGAAAGATACACTCAAATAAGCAACTTTTTCAACTAGTTGGATTGTTGTGCACTAGTGCTTGAATTTTGATTCCACCGTGTTTTTTCAGTTCTATGACCAGACCATTGAGCACTCATCTTATATCTACAGTCCCTGCATCTGCTAGTTCTCCATCCTCCTCAGTCCTTCATGCATCTCATATATTTCACCTTGCTCCTCTTCCTGTGCACCCAAACAAATTATGCCGCGACGGACACCATCTTTGCCGGCCAAGCACTTTCTGTCAACGACAAGCTCGTCTCCAACAATGGCAGGTACGCGCTTGGCTTCTTCAACACAAGCAGCAGCAAACCATCACGAGACACCACCAACTGGTACCTTGGCATATGGTTCAATACAGTCCCCAAATTTACTTCTGCATGGGTCCCAAATAGGGATAGGCCAATCAAGAACACCACCTCACTGGAGCTCACAATCTCCCACGATGGCAACCTTGTCATCTTAAACCAGTCCACGAAGTCCATAATCTGGAGTACACAAGCAAACATCACAAGAAATAGCACCACTGCTATGCTCTTGAGTAGAGGAAATCTCATCCTAACAGATTCTTCAAACTCATCAGAGATTTTGTGGGAGAGCTTTGATCACCCTACAGACACACTTTTCCCTGGGGCGAAGCTTGGATGGGACAAGCTCACTGGCCTAAACCGTCGTCTAGTTTCTTGGAAGAACTTGAACGACCCAGCTACCGGTGTGTACTGTGATAGGTTAGACCCAAGTGGCGCCAATCAGTTCTTGCTTACACCAATGAACTCCTCCATACCATATTGGTCGACTGGTGTATGGAATGGCAAATACTTTGCCTCAATACCAGAGATGTCAGGCAACAACCCACCTTTTACTTCAAATTTTGTTCACAATGACCAAGAGAAGTACATGACACTTACTGTAGTCGATGAATCAATGGTTACTCGTAATGTACTGGATGTCTCAGGTCGATCAAAACAGTTCGTTTGGTCGGAGGGTTCACAGGATTGGACAATGGTCTATGCCCAACCGAAACTTCAGTGTGATGTCTATGCAATCTGTGGACCATTCACAATTTGCTATGATAATGCAGTTCCATATTGCAGTTGCATGGAGGGCTTCACCATAACATCCCCCAAGTATTGGCAGCTAGAAGATACAACCGGTGGCTGCTCGAGAAATACTCAGTTAGACTGCATTAGCAATAAAAGCACAACTCATACCACAGACAAGTTCTACTCTGTGCCATGTGTTAAGTTGCCTCAGAATGCCCCAAAAGTAGAAGCTGTTGCAAGCGTGAGTGAGTGCGCACAAGTTTGCCTGAGTAACTGCTCTTGCACCGCATATTCCTTCAATAATGAAAGATGTTCTATCTGGCATAATGAACTCCTCAACATAAGAGCACTACAATGTAGTGGCACTGCCAGTTCAACTGGAGAAACTCTTTACCTTCGTGTTTCTGCTAAAGATTTCCACATATCGAAAAACAACAGAAAGGGAATTGTTATTGGAGTTGCAACGGGTGCAGGCGTTTCTGCTCTGGGTTTATTTGCACTTCTCCTGGTAAGGATTTGGAGAAACATAAGGAAGGGCTCTAGCCGTATACTGGATGGTGTTCAAGGCTGTAACAGAATCATTGCATTTAAATACACTGATTTACAGCATGCCACAAGAAAATTCACAGATAAGTTAGGGGCAGGCAGTTTTGGTTCTGTATTCAAGGGGTTTTTAAATGACTCAACTGCCATAGCCGTGAAAAGGCTTGACGGTGCTTATCAAGGAGAGAAGCAATTTAGAGCTGAAGTGAGCTCGATTGGAGCTGTCCAGCACATCAATTTAGTTAAGCTTGTTGGTTTTTGTTGTGAGGGTTCTAAGAGGTTGCTTATTTACGAGCACATGCCAAATCGCTCACTTGATGTGCATCTATTTAGAAACAACTCTACAATGTTGAATTGGAATGTTAGGTACCAGATAGCCCTAGGAGTTGCGAGAGGGTTAGCTTACTTGCATGAGAGCTGTCGAGACTGCATCATACACTGTGATATCAAGCCAGAAAACATACTTCTTGATGCTTCATTCGTTCCAAAAGTTGCAGACTTTGGGATGGCAAAGCTCTTAGGAAGGGAGTTTACCCGAGTCTTGACTACAATGAGAGGAACTGCAGGGTACTTTGCACCTGAATGGATTTTTGGGGTTGCTATTACACCAAAAATCGATGTTTATAGCTACGGTATGGTGCTGCTGGAAATTATATCTGGAAAGAGAAACTCATGCGCACCATGTACTAGCGGTGGCAACCTTGATGTTTATTTCCCTGTGTATGCTGCACATAAGCTTCTTGAAGGAGAAGTCAGGAGTTTGGTAGATGAAATGTTACATGATGTTGTCAATCTGGACCAGGTTGAACTGGCTTGCAAGGTTGCATGTTGGTGTATCCAAGATGATGAGTTTGATCGACCAACGATGGGAGAGGTAGTTCGGATTCTGGAAGGGCAAATTGAAATCGGGATGCCCCCGATACCAAGACTGCTTCAAGCTATGGCTGGGAACTCGGTTGTGACATGATCCTAATCCTTTTGTGTAAGGTGTTATAGTACATTTGTCTACATTACAAAATTTAGATATTATATTTGTTACTATTCAAATGTAGTGCCTACGACTGGAGACACAGTTGTATTTCATATAATAAAGTTGTAAGGTTTGAACGTACTCTGTACTATTATACTTTCATGTATGGATCCATATCGAAATAGGCGCCATAAATATTTTTTTTTCTCCGATTGAAAATTTCTTAATTTTAAGATCCAATGTGGAAGCTTATTTAAACCTTATTTTTGTAACTAGCTATGCTGCCATCGGGAAAGCTCAGCCATACTGGCATGCTACTGCCATAATAACGTGTGCAGTTAAATGTCCAACAGCCTATAGTTACCAGAAAATAGCAAATTGAAACGGCGAATTCGACGGCAGCGGCAATCCTCGTAACGTGATACTAGCACGCACATGATACAACACCTGCAGGTAAAAAGGAAAAGAAAGAAAGAGCACAGTGGTCCACCTGCCAGCCACAGTGAAGCAGCAGATAGCCTTGGCGTTGGCCTATAGCCACGGATAAACTTGGAGGGGATTAAAATGTGAAATTGTTTCTATGGAGATGTATTGGAGCATATATACTAGTGGAACCCAACGAATCAGAACAAGGCGTGCAACTGGAGGTTCACGAGACTATCGTGCAACTAGTTTAGAGTTATGACCGAGTTTAGATGTATGCACGATCCTCTAGCTTCTTTCTTTCTTGAGGGGAGCACGATCCTCTAGCTGCAATTGAGATTGTGTGGCTGTTCCCACATGTTTAAAGTATAGTCGGATTTGGCAAATCCGTCCCCTTAAACGTCCACGAGTGCGTCCAGACGCGTCCACTGGCACTGACCAGTTGCATTTAAAATTTTCCTTTCTCACAACAAGAAACCTCAATTAGCATACCTTAAATCCATATAAAATAATGTAACTACGTAAACGATGCATTACACACATCATTCGACTACTACATCAGGACGTCCCATCAGACTACCAAAATTTGGCACGTTTAACCTACATGCTAGCTATGGAGAAGATCATCCATGGCTGCAATTGCCCTTCCCGGCGTCTTTGTCGTCCTTCTCACGAAAGTAGCGGTCGAAAACGCGGTATGGATCATGCCGGATCTGCTCATTGCCGGAGTTGTTCGACCCGTCGTTGTCCTCCTTCTCCTCCTTGGGGGGCAGTCCAGCCATGGCATGGACCGCCCGATTCTGCTGTCGGGCGAGGACGTGCGTGCTCCTCTGCTGCCGCTTCTTTACAATGCCGCCGCCCGCCGCGAATGACTTCCCCCTCTGCGGCAGCCCGCGCCTCCGCCACCGCCATGTCGGCAGCGAGGCGGGTCTCGGCCACCCTCATCCTCTCCTTCCCACGGCGAGCACACTGGTCCCGGTAGCACCCATACTTAGGCGGACCGATGATGGGAAAAGGGAGACTAGAAGGCTCCTAGGATCCGAGCGCCCGGTGCGTCGACGCAAATGGGTTCGCGCGAGATAGATCCTACCATTGGTCGGGCGTTGTCCTCCCGGGAGCGGCGGAGTGCAATGCGGACAGCCATTGCCTCCTCCAACCCACACGGGACGACACCCCAACGACGGATCCGGACTGGTCAGAGTCAGATCCCCTTGCCGCTATGCCGGACGAAAGCTTGAGTGACAAAGTGAAGTGGCTAGGGTTTGATCCAAAAAGCAGATAGGGACGAACATATATAAGGTCGGGTGAGCCAGCATGGCTGGGTTCGACGTGGCGAACGTACGCAACCGCCTCACCATATCTGCCCCATTTTGGCTGATATGAGGGGTGTGCCCGAACGTTTTAAGGCTAGTTTGAGGCGTCATTTTCGACCGCTCAGTAATCAGGGTGTCCACCCGGACGAGTACGAGGGGTGTTTGAGACAGCCGGCTGTAGATACTCTTAGGCCAAGCTGCGAAAACGATACATGGACGTGGCCACCAGCCAGGCGGGCGTTCCTTTTGCCGAGGCTATGGCCGGACCGAGTGAGGTCCCGCTTGCCTCACTCCAGCCCTTTATAATATTGTTATAGGCAGAGAAAATAAACAATTATGGTTCAACACACAGCAAGGGGTTAATAAACTAGGAGGGCACCTAAACCAACCAATTATCAAGGTTCAACAGTTCAACAACCAGCAGAGAGTAAATAATTAGGATATCACATACACAATCAGGTAATAGGGTTCAACACCCAGCAAGGAGTTGATAAACTAGGACATGACCTAAATCAACGGAGGTCATAAGGTTCAACACCAAGCAAGGGGTTGATAAACCAGGACATGACCTAAATCAACAAAGGAAATAAGGTTCAACACAAGTTAACAAACTAGGACGGCACCTAACCAGTCACTCAAAGATAACCGAGGTTATCCCCGATGCCAAGACAACTGATCCAACTGATGCGTGGCACTTCTGCAGGTTGACTCATAGATCACCGGACTGCTCGCCCTCCAACAGTTGAGTGCCAGGAACCCAGCTTCTTCTTTGACCTCAGCTGGAGAAGAACATCACAAACAACACATGAGCTCAAGGAATGACAAGTATTCACTTAATTCTGTTAGCAACTGTTTGTATAAGTTTAGGCAATTGTGCAAATTGAGAGCATGGTTAGCACGGCAGATACAACATAAAATGGGAGACTAGTAGCAAATTCTGCCCCGATGAGGGGAGCACAAACATGGATAATGCTACAATGACTAGCATTATGCATCTGCAAAGGTAAGTTAGTTATCGACCTCGACGTAGCTGTCCTTACCAAACTCTCCAAGGGTGCCTCACAACCTAGTTGAGCTCACAGAGCACAACCAATATAGAACTAGAATTGAGTTTAATAAATGTATCAAGATGGTCGCCACAAATATAGTAATATTAGAATGTTCTTACAACTATTGAAGTTTGCCATAAATTTACCGTGAAAGTAGGAAGACAACTTGCAAGCTCTCACAATCTCTGCCCTGCACCACGGCTCCCCCCCCCCCCCCCCCCGCGTAATTTAATTAAGTCAATGTATAACACTATAATTACAAACTCAGTCTAATCAACATTAATACAAAAATATTAGTTTTATAGGGTGTTACCTGCCAGTTCACACGTCCTGGTTTATTAAGTTCATCACGAAACTCAGATGATTTTCTTGCAAATTTCAGATCATATGATCGGCTAAACGAATCAATCATGCCAAGAACTTCACCATCCAAGTTAAACACAGGAGCACCAATAGTCAGTATCATGAATCGTCTTCTAATATCAGAATCTGTATCAGGATCTTTCGAGTAAGAACCCCCCACAGGACAAGTGAATGAGAAGATATTTTGGCCTGGAATAATGTTCCCACTGGAATCCTCACAGGTACAATCATCTAAACTGAAAAGAATAGAAGGTTTGTGAGGATCTAATCGGTCCATTGTCGAGTATGGTAAGTTCTGAAGAAAGAATACAAGAAGAAACTTCCTTACCCTATGTGACCTTTGAACATCATGAGGCCGTCCTTGTAAGGAAAAAGACTCACAATCTTTTGGCATACGATATCCTCCAAGACTCCAAATTGTACTGCTGGACGTGCCTTTCCAGTTTTACGTGCGTACAGTATAGTCATATCACTGTTAGAGACTTTTTCAGTATGATCAACAACAGCAGTATCTCCATCAGAATAGCGGACTCGTATCTTCTCTTTGCACTCAATTAACAACATGGAACAAACAGCTACCATGTTATGTTTCTCTGTGGACGAGACAACAAATCCCGTGCTAAATGGTTTTAGCAAGACTTTCACAATCGATGGAGCTACTTTTTCATAGACTTTATCCAATGTTTCTTTGTCGAAAACCTGAAAATATATGAAATAAGAATGAACATTCGGATAAAGATACAAACTAAGTTGTAACAAGGAAACGTACAAGGGTAGAATCAGCTTCAGCATTTCCATTCATCGTACTGTCTGGCTAAGATCTGCAAAATAAAATCGGATCAGGCTAAGGCATGATAAATATTAAGAGTAGACAAAGCATAGAGATTAATTGCGTGTTGGATACAGAAAAAGGAATTACTTGGCATACTGGCCATACCAAAGGACTACGAGAACGTTGGCTGTGCGGCCGGTGGGGAAGTTAGGGTGGCGACCTCGGTGCAACGGCGGTCTGGTGGTCCGGCGTCGCGGGTGCCCGCGGGGCGAGGGCGCCGTCGATGGGCAAAACCTAGCGCGCCGTCACTCCTGGGGATTTGGGATTTGGGAGAAAAACTTGCCGCGGCCTTGGATGGTTAAAGCTGTCGACTGCAGCTGCTCCACCGCGCCTGGGTGCCTGCTCCGAGCACCCGACTCGCCGCCCCTCCCCTACTCCGCGCTGCCGCCTCGCCGTCAGGAGGGGACGCGCAGTCGTCAGCCGTCGGGGAGAAGCGGGAAGGGGATTTTCTGCTTCCCCGGGCGGATTCGGGTAGAAGCGGGACGGGGGCTTTCTGCTTCCGCGGACGGAGTCGGGGAGAAACGGGAGAGCGCGCTGCTTCGGCGGGACGGCGTCGAGAGAAGCACCGCGGCGGCGAGGAGTCTGGTGGCGTGTTTTTTTTTTTCTGAGATCTTGGTGGCGAGGTGATGTGCCTCCGGCGGGTAGGTTTAGTTTTAGTCAATTGCGTTTGGGCCGTGGAGTGGGCTTTGGCCTTTGAGGGTTGGACTGGATTTCTGAAAGTTTTTTTAGGTAAAATAATGTTGGGAAACTAATGGCCCGTAGGATCAGGTGCGGCCCGTCTCGGCTGTTACTCCTCCTTTGACCGCACGTTTTCCCCACTTTTGTAATTAAATAGTATGTCAGTTTCCTCGGTGAAATACAAAGTGAGGTATAATGATCAAGAAACAGAGGAATTTACCCCTACAAGGGGGCTCCGACAAGGGGACCCCTTATCACCTTATTTATTTCTTATGTGTGCAGAGGGTTTATCTAGTGCTTTGGCTCATAAAGAGGAGGTTCGTGGCATTGAAGGTGTACGGGTGTGCAGAAATGCACCATCAGTCTCTCATTTACTATTTGCTGATGATTCCCTAATCCTTATGAAAGCGGATATGAATAATGTAACCTCATTAAAACAGGTATTGGATGAATACTGTGCAAGTTCTGGACAATTGGTGAGTGAAGGGAAGTGTAGTATCTTCTTTAGCCCAAATGTGAATGTGGATATCAAAGCTCAGGTCTGTGCAGAACTGAACATAATGACGGAAGCAATCTCTGACATATATCTTGGTCTTCCATCTATGGTGGGTTTGGACCGGAGTGATAGTTTCTCTCATCTCGTTGAAAGAGTTGTGAATCGACTTAAAGGTTGGAAGGAAAAGTTATTGTCCTTAGGAGGAAAGGAAATTCCTTTGAAAGCAATTATCCAATCTATCCCAGTTTATGCCATGGCTGTTTTTAAAATTCCAGAGAAAATATGTAAAGAAATCACGGATGCAATGGTGGCCTTTTGGTGGGGGATACAGAGGAAGAGAAGAAAATGCACTGGCTAGCTTGGTGGAGGATGTGACTTCCAAAAGATAAAGGAGGTATGGGGTTTCGGGACCTCCATGCTTTTAATTTAGCCATGCTAGCGAAACAAAGTTGGCGAATGATAACGCATCCGGACACTCTTTGTGCTACTGTCTTAAGAGCAAAATACTTTCCTGGTGGAAATATAAAGGCAGGGGCAAAAAAGGGATCATCTTTTACGTGGCAGAGTATCGTCGCTGGTCTGCAAACATTCAGGAGAGGCCACATTTGGAGAGTTGGTTCCGGTGAGAAAATAAATATTTGGGAGGACCATTGGGTACCTTCGAGTCCAACAAGGATGATCCACACAAGGAAAGGGAACGTGTTACTAAGAACGGTGAATGAGTTGATTGATCCTAATACAGGAGCCTGGGATGTGGAACTTATCAGGATTATTTTCCTTCCAATTGATGCAGAAACAATTTTGAGAATTCCTCTATCAGTGCATCTAAATGTAGCATGGCATAAGACCAAATCGCACTCATTTTCTCTTCGGTCAGCCTACTACTCAGAATGGGAACGCCAGTTTGGTTCAAAAATTATTAGTAGTGAAGGGACCTCAAATGTTAATCCTGTTTGGTTGGCTGTGTGGAAGTTGGAAGTCCCTAGTAAGATAAAAATCTTCATCTGGCGAGCTCTTAAAGGTGTTGTTCCTGGTATGGCAATTCTCGCTTCTAGGCATATTAAAGTCTCAACAGAATGTCCTATTTGTCGTTCTGGGCCTGAAGATATTCGCCATTTGCTGTTTACTTGTACACGCGCTCGGCAAGTTTGGAAGGCATTTGGCCTTAATACAATTATTGATCAAGCTTTGGTAGTGGATCTTTTAGGCTCTGTAGTTTTGAAAGAAATCCTACGATGGCCACACAGGAAGTCGCTGGTGTTAGGACAGCTAGGCTTGCAAGCGACAGTGGCTATGGCCTCATGGTACATATGGTGGGAAAGGAGAGAAGCAAGGAAAGGCGAGAATGTCAAACGACCTCTTAGCTCAGCTTTCGCTATCCAAGCACTAACGGCAGACTATGCAGAGAAGTCTCCTCGGAAGCAGGCGGGAAGAGTAGGCTGGGAGAAACCACTTATTGGTACTTACAAGTTAAATACTGATGCATCTTTCTTTGAAGATGGTACAGGATCAATGGTTGCTGTTGTGCGTAACAGTCGTGGGGAAGCAGTTGCCGGTGCTGCAGAGATCTTCAGTTATGCCTCAAATGTTGCATCTGCAGAAGCAATGGCACTTGACCTTGGTCTTCGACTAGTACGTGATATTGGATGCTCAAAAATCACCGTAGAGTCGGACTGTTTAGAGCTCGTTACCGCTTGCAATAGAGGTTCAGAGATACTGGCATCATATACTGCTATTTTATATGATGCTTTCCAACTTGCACATGAGATATCGTCGATTCAGTTCCGTCATTGCCCCAGGGAAGCAAATAAGTTGGCACATGTTTTAGTGAGACATACTTATGGCTCAAAAAAATGATTTGGTGGGATGATGTTCCGCCTAATTTTCTATTACCTCATGTACTGAATGATGTAACACTCTCAAATTTGCAATAAAGTGCCAAGGGGCTTCCTTAAAAAAAGTATGTCAGTTGACATTTGGCAATTAGCAACCGTTGCGTCGTATGCACGCGTCCCTTGTAACACTACATATAGACATCATCAATAAAGATTTGAACTGCTGGTTTTCATTTTTTACTTCCTCTCGATCTTTCTTCTAAGAGCATCTCCAAGAGAAGATGCAAATTTGGAGATGTAAAACAGGAGACGTAAAAGTTTACATCTTCAAAAAGTGTTTTTTGCATCTCCAAAAAAGTGTCAACTCCAACAGACGATGCAAAACGAAGATGTAAAAGAGCAACTCCAACAGAAGATGTATATTTGAGATGTATATTGGCGGCGGCAGTGGGGATCGAGGCGGCGGCGGAGGCGGAGCGAGGTCGGAGGAGAGTCGGGGCGGCGACAGCAAAGGTGGAGCGGGGCCGGAGGTGAGTCGGGGTGACGTGGGAGGCGGAGCTGGGCGGCAACAGTGGGGATCAAGGCGACGACGGGAGGTGGAGCGAGGCCGGAGGAGAGTTGGGGCAGCGGCGGCGGAGGCGGAGCGAGGCCGGAGGAGAGTTGGGGCAACGGCGGCGGAGGCGGAGCGAGGCCGGAGGAGAGTCAAGACGGCAGTGGGGGAGGCGGAGTGGGGTGGTTGCAGCGGGGAGTCGGGGCAGCGGCAGGAGGCGGGGGTGGCGAATCGGGGGACAACGACAGTGAAAATAGGGTGACGGCGGGAGGCGAAGTGGCGATGGGTGAGAGGAGTCAGGGCGACGAGGGAGGGCCGCAGGTGGCGTGGGACGGCGGCAGCGTGGCGTTGTGGTTGTCAGACGGCGGCGGCAGTGTGGTCAACGACCAGGAGGAAGAGGAATGGGAGAAGAGAAATGAAATGAAAGGCAGTTGGCGCGCGGCCGTCAGTTTTACATCTTCTGTAGATGGAGATGCAATTTTGCACCGCCAGATGTTATAGTTTAGATCTTCAGGAGACGGAGATGTAATTTTTTTTTCATCTACATCATCGTTTGGAGAGGGGTTTTGGTCCTCAGAGATGCAAAAGTAGGTATTTTTGCATCTACAGCTATTGGAGATGCTCTAACACGCCAAACAGGTGCTTGTAAATCTTACACCCTCTCCTTGATCAATACCTCCCTTGGTTCTCTTTTCATTACATCGCTCTGGAAATGTTGATCGAGATTTTCTAAATATCAAAGTCGAATATGGATAAGTAGCACATTGACTTCGATATAAGAACTTTCCTCATCGTGTTAGAAATAGACAAACCCTTATTGAGTTTTGTTTTTAGATTTTACAGGTTGAGTATACCCCAAAAATCAGCATTGGCCAAGCCTAACCGCAGACATTTCTATCTGGGTGTCAGCAAGACATATCAGCAGTTGCATTTTTAAGCAAGTATTTCATGGTATTTAAAGAAAAATACACCAACAAGCATGACGAATCTTATTAGACAGGAGTCCATCACATTAATATAATTCTGACTCTACAGGCACAAATAACCTATGTGACTCCACATTGGTACATAACAAATAACAATCCTTGATAGTCTGATGTAATCACTCGGACAAGAATAACTTAAATAACAATCGTATAAAGATACAAATTACACATCGGACTCAGACAACCTCCAAAATAAACGACGGCTTAATGTACGGAAGCAATAAACCATCTTTCACTCCACCCCGAGGCTCCAGCAGCGTAGTATCAAACATGCACTCCAAGTAACTAATATTTCATCCAAGGCTTCAGAATTGACAAAAAAAAAGTGTGAGGAACACATGATAAGAGTAATACAAGCGTCAAAAGACACATTTATGACCTCAAACACCACAAACATAAAGTGCGATCGACTATGAACTCACAAACTCAATTATCTGACAATTATGTCAAAAAAAAATCCCAGTGATATTACGTCAAATCTTATCTTGCCATTTGTTGTCTGTGAAGTCGCTCTGGAAAATTATTATTCACAATTATCTAATCTTTCAGGCGAACTAAGTTTCATCTTAGCTTAGCTATTGTTGTCTCTTATCTTTCGAATCTAGGAGGCCTCATTCAAATATCCATGCTAATTATATAAAGGTACACAAATTAACCATAGAATTAACATTCTACAGGTAGGATTGAATGAGCGGTGAAGTTATGTTTGTGACTGATTAGCAGCCATAGAAGTTTAAATGTCGATGTGAATGTGAGGAAGGATATATAATTCCTTCCAAAGCATACAAGATTGGTACAGTACGTGTGATGACCTAAGAAAAGAAATTTGTACTATTGGCATACACACATACTAATTGAGATAGCACACCCACAGTTTTTGTTTAGATATAGCAAGTCTGAATTGTAAGAAAATAAACTCAATGAAGGACACAATTGGATATGCAAGAAAATTTAACAAATGGAGTGAATTGGACATAGTGATTGATGATTGACTGATGAAAAATATAGTAAAATGGAGGAAGTACCTTTAATACTTGGTGTTGCAAGATTGATTATTTTAATAGCCAGGCCTTTCAAGCATTTCAAGCATCTCAGCAATTGTTTCTGCTCCGCCCTGACAAATACTACACATGATTAAAAATTGCCTATAGACAGTGAAAACAACGAAAACGAAGTCTGGAACTCTTACAGCCCAATCCTCTAGCATGGTGTGTACACCCAGGACTGAAACAGCAAGTCTCGTTCCTGCCTCGGACCCTTTGTTGACTCCAACAACTCTACCTCCCATAATAATTGGTCCACCAGACATTCCAGGGTTACTGGTGTAATTCGCATAATGCATATGAACACCAGTTTCTTGATTTACGTACATACCGCTGAGATACAAACAAATCAGTTCCAGCAAATATGTATTTTAACCACCACCAAAAAAACACAGTTCAAATAAAAATTAGTCAGCAAATGCACAAAAAGTAAGATTCAACCGTCATTACGTACTCAATTTGGCCAGGTAATGTCGAAGGTCTGATAAGTTGTCCACGTTTACCATTGTAATATCCATGCAAATAAACCGTCCATGGAAATAAATCACGATTGGTAGATATTTCAGCAAACAGCAGAGGTTCAAACATATGGCCCTCACAATTAAACTGAAGTATGGCAAGGTCCCCAGGCTCGGATAAATTTTGTACATCGGCTTGAAAGCGCGGTTGTCCACCAGGAAAGATAACCGTAACCATAAGGCCATTAGTGAAGGCTGATTCAACAACATGGTAAGATGTCATTACTAGACATGAACATCCGTTGCAGTAAGCAACGAAACCGCTGCCCAAATGCTCTGGACTGCCGCCTTGTAACATAACCACAGACATCTCCTTCAGTTGATGAACTCAAGATTTAAAGATGAAACTGCAAAAGTTTCAGTGGAAATAAAGGTTGTCAGATAGGACGAAACATCCTAAGATGGAAAGACTAATTAGACGAGTATCCATACTTCATTTGGGGAAAACAATTAAATACTACGCTTCACTAAGATTAAAGAAAATGTGAATAAGGGAATCAACCAACAAGTAACACAACAGAGGAGGCACGTGCATTGCGGGAGTAACTCGCCTGTTTTGAGTCACAGGTATTGGAATTGACATCTGTCCAAGTAAGCCAAGAGAAAAGGCAGAGCTCAGCTCCCACGTGTGCGCCCTGATCAGGGGCACCAATGCAACAACTCCCTGCCCATGTCCCAGCGCCTAGTAATCAAGGAAAAGGAGAGGCAGGTTCCACCAATAACAACTGATCCTAAAAAGGTGCCATGGGGATTCCAAGACTGATTACCACCACTGGCCATCCTAGGACAGTGCCGGTGGCGTCCTGGGACCCCCACTGTTGCCTCTCCCCTGTCAGAACTTCACATATGGCTGGGGGCTCACTGTCGGGCAGCAAGGGACATCTACTGCTTTTGTTTGGGACGTTCTAATCTGAGATCAAGATCCTATTTACATGCCTCGGTTGTTGTTAATCACCCGTGCTAACATGTCAATGGTTCTGTAAGTCTTAATTATCCATTTTCAAGGTAGATTGCTCTCTGTTTTAAGTTAATGATCTTTCAGGTTAATGACCTTACTAGTGAACTAGTGATCTCGTCTTATCCTAATTGCATCGGGTTAGTGCTAATTAATGATGACCATGTTTTAATTAGCTACGGTTAATGTGATAATGTTCATGGTTCAAGTTAAATTGGTGTTCAATAAGGACGATAGGGCATCGGGTAGAAATTAGAAGAATATGGTGGATGTTTGTTTAAGAACTATCCAATTTCCCCCAAATCACCGAAACCCTAACCTTAGAAATGCCCAACACTAACCCTTGCATGAAAATCCCCAAAAGGAAAAGATTCGGCCTCACCTGATGGCGCCGCGTTGGTGCCTCACGTCCGGGATCCCGCGCGACGACGCCGCACGAGGACCAGGATGTCGTGGTCTCTCGGGACGACGCACGGAAAGTTGCCGCCGATGTGCCGCACTTAAGGAGGAAGACGATACCCCGCCTCTGCGCTGGGCTCAGCGCCGTTCGAAGGAGCAGCGCGCGGCCTCTTGTCGAGGCGCGCTACTCCGGCGAACGGCGCCACCGCGTCGCTACGGAACCTGGCTGGCCGGCGCCGTCACGAGGTCGCCTCTCGTCGCTGAGAATCGGGGAAATAGCCTAGTGTGGGTGTGGCTGGCCGCTCGGTTGTTTTGTTCCGGGTGCCTTGCATCTGGCCCGTTGATCTGATCGGACGGCTCTCTGCAGAGCTGATCGACATCTTGTTTTAAGTATTTTTGCCCTCAAAGGTTCGCGTGTTTGCTTGGAGATTAGCACATACATCGATCCCAACAGGCCAGGTACGGCAGTACAGGCACATGGCTGACTCTCCAGTTTGTTCCATATGCGGGGCGGACGAGGATACATGGCGTCATTCCCTTCTGAGTTGTCGTATGGCCAGGTGTGTTTGGGCTTTGGGTGATGAGGAACTGCTAGAGCATGTGATATCAAACTAGAATGAGGATGCCACACTTTGGTTGTTCTGGCTATTTGAAACCACAAGTCAACAGGATACTGCCCGAGTGCTGGTAACTATGTGGGCGATCTGATGGGCACGACGAAAGGTCATCCACGACGATGAATTTCAGAGCCCACTGTCCATAGTGTGCTTCATTAGGTGTTTCCTTGAGGATCTGGATATAGCTGTTGTTCGAACCTCGCGAGCAAGTCCCACTCCGTCTGTGATTCCTAAGATGAAGGTGTGGTTGCCACCAGTTGATAATGCGGCCAAGCTAAATTGTGATGGGGGAGTTTCATCTTTGGGGGAAAGAGGAGTTGCGGCTGCTGTGTGCCAGGATAGTACAGGCAGATACTTAGGAGCATCAACAGTGGTTTTTGATGGCTTGATTGATCTAGCAAGCTTGGAGGCGCATGCATGCAGTGAAGCTCTTGCACTTGCCCAGGATTTGAATCTACAGAATCTGGTGATAGCCTTGGACTATTTAGAGGTGATCTCAAATATAAAAAACGAGGCTTCGCTAGTCTATGCCCCTGTCCTTAGGAAAATTTTGGTTAGCAGGAATAATTTTCATTCTGTTATTTTCCGTTTTGAGCGTAGGGAAAATAATTTCGAGGCCCACTCGATAGCCAAAGGATCCGCGTCTCTTTCGGTGGGTCGCCATGTGTGGCTAGGGACTCTACTAGACATTGCTTGTATCCCGGATGTTCTGAGATTTGAATAAACTCCCTAGTTACCTTTAAAAAAAGTATTTTTGCTAATGTATGCACTGTTAAGTAAGTTCATATAACTAGATGACACCCCGCGCGTTGCTGCGAGATCTCTTTGTAGTCATTAAAAGTAGCATTGAAACGAAATAGGACCCCAAATCGGCACTAAAATATCCAAGGTCAACAATTTAATAGCAAAGAGAATAGGTTCTTCACTGGTACTCCCTCCATCCGAAAAAGCTTGTCCCAAGTTTGTCCCTCAAAATGGATGTATCTATCACTAATTTGGTAGTAGATACATTCATATGAGGGACAAGCTTTTTCGGACGGAGTGAGTAGTACGCAGGGTCTTGTGGGTGCATGGCCAGAGTATAGATATCAATATTCGATCGTATTGTTTGACCAATTCTTAGTGTCACATGATTTGATATATGTGAATTGCAACAAAATAGGGTATCAGAGTATTGACGTATGGAACAGTACCTCGATACTAATGAAGACTTATTCCAGTTTTCCCTTCTGAATTATGGGGGTTGACTTTCAGTTCAAATTGATTAAGAAGAACTTGTCTAGTTTTGTAGCTTCTCACAGAACAAATTCAAGCAAACAACGGACTTTATCTGAATTGATCAACAAAGCATGGGCCAATGAATGGCGACTTAATAAATAGTAGTATGAGAGGTGATAAACATAGCATCTATGGAGATCAAAATATTAGCAAGGTGAGTGACTTTACAATTCTGAAGATATTTGTCAAAAGCTAAAAAGGAAAGAACATCTTTGAATGCTACCCTACGACCATTGTTGTCGATTAAGTAGAATTGTTCTTTTTTTTCAAGGGAAAACTACAATGGTTTTGGACTAGAAACTGCTCGATGATACATTGGTTGGAAACATAACTAAGACAAACATCTATTAAATATTGTACTTTCCACAAAACTGATGAAGAATCCTCTCTGATTGAAAAATACCAGTTCTTGTCAAATCTCTCACTTGGATCGTAAAGCACAACCTGCAAAGGCATATCTAAGATCACTCTAGGGAGGCTCAATATCGTTATTAATCATAGATAAATGCACCAAATATTCAATGGCATATAGCCATGAGTCATGATACGACGATATACATATTGTAAATATAAAAAAGGAGGTAAAAGCACTACAGGTCCTGGAACTTGTCTGACATGTGATGGTTTAGTCCTAGAACTGGCAAAAGTGAACTATGTAGTCCTAGAACTTGCACACAATGTGCAAATTTAGTCCTGAGCCAATCATAGGCGGCCAAGTGGCGCCAGCTGGGCCGGTTTGGTTGTTGCTGAACATGTTGCAGATACCCCCTGCCATTTTCACTAATTAACCCGCAGGACCAAAAGTAGCCTTTGTGCGTCGCTCTCGTAGCCTTCTTCAGAAGTTGTGATGGTCGAATATGTAATTTTACCGGTGGGGGTAGGTACCGGCACACCATCCGCCGTCTGTCTAGTTTCGTCAAGATTCGTGCGCTCTGTCAGAGTATATATTACACCTTTTATACTATCTAAATACGACTGTGTGATGCTCCCGATTCAATCGTACACTAATCATACACGCAAATGTGTATGATCAAGATCAGGGACTCACGGGAAGATATCACAACACAACTGTGGACATAAATAAAATAATACAAGCTTTATATTACAAGCCAGGGGCCTCGAGGGCTCGAATACATAAGCTCGAGACACAAGCGTCAGCGAAAGCAACAATATCTGAGTACGGACATAAGTTAAACAAGACTGCCTTAAGAAGGCAAGCACAAAAGCAACAACGATCGAAGAGGCAAGGCCTCCTGCCTGGGACCTCCTAACTACTCCTGGTTGTCGGCTGTCTCCACGTAGTAGTAGGCTCCGTCGGGGTAGTAGTAGTAATCGGCGGTGGCATCTGGCTCCTGTGATCCACCATCTGGTCGCAGCAATCGGAAAGAAGGAAGAAGAAGGGGGTAGCAAAGCAAACGTGAGTACTCATCCAAAGTACTCGCAAGCATCAGATCTATACTAAGTATGCATCAGTATCAAATGGAAGGGTTGTATCTGTGGACTGAACTGTAGAATGCTAGAAAGAGGGGAAAACCTAGCCTATCGAAGACTAGCATCTTCAAGCATCTTGCAGCATTCAGAAGAGTACATAATAGCAATTTATGATTGACAAGCATGTTGTAGAGTTAACGCCCAGAGATCCTTTCTCGACTCCCTGCGAGAAAGCAATCCCAGAGCCACATATCCATAACATGCCTCAGCATCCAGTATCCAGTTCTACTTGTATCGATCGGGATACAACTCCGAGCGTCCGTTACCGTGGACACGACTATTCGAATAGATAATACTTCCCTGCAGGGGTGCACCAACTTACCCAACGCGCTCGATTAACTCCGGCCGGACACACCATCAGGTCCATGACCGGCCGATCTCCGTAACAAGTAGGTGAACGGTGATGATCAAAACCAGGAGAAAGATCTGAAAAAAGGGGACTTGGATAGGATTTTGACCATGATCAAAAGATAGGAGGGGTTCTCTTTCTTTCATCGGCTGATCGACACACCGCAGTCCTACCTAGGCTCCGCAGAGAGGTCCCCGCCGGTCTACATCCTAAGTGCTCAGGGGTCTTGGGCCCATTGCCCTTTGCACTCCGGGTCGTTGTGTGCAGGCTGAATACAAGCGCCACCTCTGTCATGGATGGCACGATCCGCCCGTGCCACAATGCCACAATGCTAAGCCGTAACGCCTACATGCTTCGTTGCCTGGCAGTTGTAACCTAGCACCGCCAGGAGAGGCTAGTCTTCCAGCGCCGTCCTCCGGCGGCTCCCCTACGCTGGCGACCTCGGTCGCCGATGGTGAGGGGGGTCGCCGGATCCACGCGTGTGAATCATTTCTACTCTTTCGTAGTATGGTTTTTTAGGTTGTTCATCGTCTTTGCTTCGGCGGTGACGATGACAGCACTGAATAAAGATTCTTTGGATCCTTCCCTGACAAGGCCATCGGCTCTATGGTTGGGGATGAATTTGAAAACTAGTCTATTCAAGCAAGGATGGTGTGCCGGCGACATCCTCGCGGTGGACATGTGTACTCAGGCTCCGCCGTTGCGACGACGTTTGCTCTAGCGCCGACGCGGAACTTGGGAGGTAGTCCAGGAGTGGATGCAGATTGTGGTCTGCATCGACGACATTTGGAAGACGGAACGTGTGCTTGGTCGTGGTTCGTGGATGGCAGGCATGGTTTCCTCCTTCAGCGTTGATGTCTACTACACAACTTTATTCTTGTAGACTCGTGTTGGGCCTCCAAACGCAGAGTTTTGTAGGACAGTAGCAATTTTCCCTCAAGTCGATGACCTAAGGTTTATCAATCCGTGGGAGGCATAGGATGAAGATGGTCTCTCTCAAGAAACCTTGCAACCAAATACAAGAAATCTCTTGTGTCCCCAACACACCCAATACAATGGCAAATTGTATAGGTGCACTAGTTTGGCGAAGAGATGGTGATAAAAGTGTAATATTGATGGTAGAAATATATTTTTATAATCTGAATAAATAAAAGCAGCAAGGTAGCAAATAGTAAACGGGCACAAAAACGGTATTGCAATGCTTGAAATGAGGCCTAGGGTCCGTACTTTCGCTAGTGCAATCTCTCAACAGTGCTAATATAATTGGATCATATAACCACCCCTCGAAGTGCGATGAAGAATTGATAACCCACAAGTATAGGGGATCAATTGTAGCCTCTTTCAATAAGTAAGAGTGTCGAACCCAACGAGGAGCTAAAGGTAGAACAAATATTCCCTCAAGTTCGACCACCGATACAACTCTACGCACGCTTGATGTTTGCTTTACCTAGAACAAGTATAAAACTAGAAGTACTTTGTAGGTGTGATAAGATAGGTTTGCAAGATAATAAAGAGCACATAAATAAAATATAGGGGATGTTTAGATAAAGACACAACTAAGTTAGTTTTAGTAGAGAGCTTTTGTCAACAAGAAAGTTATTTGTCCCTAGGCAATCGATAACAAGTACCGGTAATCATTCTTGTAATTTTATATGAGGGAGAGGCAGGAGCTAACATACATTCTCTACTTGGATCATATGCACTTATGATTGGAACTCTAGCAAGCATCCGCAACTACTAAAGATCACTAAGGTCGTGAAACCCAACCATAGCATTAAGTATCAAGTCCTCTTTACTCCCATACTCCATAACCCACCTACTCGGGTTTAAGTTTCTGTCACTCTCGCAACCCACCATAAGCGAATCATGAACATATTGCAACACCCTACAGCGGGGCCCCCTCACATTTGCGCGAGACTGAGGGCACCGTAGGACAGCACCATAAATAAAATATAAAATCATACCAACCAATATCACGATTAACCCACGGGACAAAACGGATATACTCAAACATCATAGGATAACCATAGATCATTGGGAAATAATATATGGAGTTGAGCACCATGTTTAAGTAGAGATTACAGCGGGGGGAAGAGGTGTTACACCACTGCATAGAGGGGGAGAAAGTTGGTGCAGACGGTAGCAAGATTGTTGATGTAGATCGCCGTCACGATCGTTGCCCCGGCGGCACTCCGGCGCCACCGGAAGCGAGGGGGAGAGAGCCCTCCTCCTTCTTCTTCTTCCTTGGCCTCCCCCTAGGTGGGAGGAGGGTTCCCCCTCTGGTCCATGGTCTCCATGGCGGCGGAGGGGCGGGAGCCCCTCCGAGATTGGATCTCCCTCTCTGTTCTCTTCTGTTTCGCGCTCCCCCAGATCTGGCCAAAAACCGTTTCTTATATTTCCGGAGATCCGTAACTCCGATTGCGCTGAGATTTGAACACGATTTTTTTTCGGATATAAGCTTCCTTGCACCCGAAGTAGAGGTCCAACCGACGTACGAGGTGAGCACAATCCACCACGGCGCGCCTGGCTCCTCTGGCACGCCCTGGTGGGTTGTGCCCACCACGGGCCTCCGTTTGTGGTGATTCCAACTCCCAAAAATCACATATATTCCAAAATAATTCTTCGTGAAATTTTATTGCATTTGGACTTTGTTTGATATGGATACTCTGCGATACAAAAAACATGCAGAAAACAGGAACTGGCACTTGGCACTGGATCAATAGGTTAGTCCAATAAATCATATAAAAAGTTGCCAAAAGTATGTAAAACTTGTATAATATTTGTCGGGGGTGTCGTGCGACATATGCCAAAGGATGGCTTATCATGGAGGGGGCTAATAATACGTCGCCGGTGCCTGGAAACAGGATAAGGCGCAAACATGCCCGCCGACGGATCTTACCCTGGTTCGGGGCTCTCCTAGGAGATAACACCCCTAGTCCTGCTCTGCGGGGTCTCCGCATGATCACTCAAGCAACAATGGTGGCTACAAGCTAGCTCCTTGAGCCCTTTCTCTAGAGGGGGAAGAAGAGCAAGGCTAACCCTAGTTTCCTTGTGACACCCAAAAATTTTATTTGACTTTTTCAAACTTTTATTTGATTTGAGGGAGGTCATTTAAAAATTTTCTTCTAAAAGAACTCTCCCTCTCAAAAATTTCCTTTTGTGACAAGTATTTTGTTTGGATTCACCCAAGACTTGATTTTGGTCTTGGAGGTTTTTCTCCATCTTATGTTGACTCATCACAAATGTTTTTCATTTGGGAAAAAGAATTTTTGAAAATCTTTTTAAATAGCCCCATGGCATTTGGGGTGATCTTTTCCCCTTTCAAAAATCCCTTCTTGCCATGACATGAGTGGAAATCCCCTCCCAAAAGTCATCTCCCATCTTTGTGTCAAGGTATACTTCAAATCCAGCAAGTTGAACCTCCCCATGATTTTTTTCTTCCATTTAGTTCTTATCAAAAATATTTTCTGCCCTCTACTTTGGCCCTTGTAGATTTACAAAGGAACTACCTTTTCTCCTTTGAGTTTTGCCTCCAAACCATTTTCCCTGGCTAGTCCTTAGAGCCCTCAACCAAGATCCATGATGATCCACTGGTCTCCAGTTCAAAAATTTCAAATTGTGCTTGCTGCAAGTTTGGACCATATTTGCCAAATTTGATGAAATTCAATTGTTTTCTCCTCCTAAAAATCTGAGAAAATTCAGGCAGCCTCTGGATGCATTGAGAGGTCACCTCACCAAGTCCCAGATCCAGAAATTTTTTTCTTCATGCCAAATCATTTCGTCGAGCACCTGAAGGGCACTGTTACTGTCAAGTTCAGAAATTCAGAGTTACAGTTTCAGTGAGCACTGTCGTTTTCTTCAGAACCCCTTCTCGATCTCGCCAGTAGCCGCGGTGGCTCCATGCGCCCTGTGCCTCCTTCTTATCCCTGTGCCGCACGATCGCCTGGAAGCTTGCGGGCGTCGGCGACGAGCAGGAGGAGGTGCGCCACCCCGTGAGCGACGGCAGCAGCGCCCTTTGCGGCTGCCAGAGAGAGGCGCAGCGTTGGACGGCGCCGTCCAGCGCCGCCCAAGCCACCAGAGGCCACCGCGTGGCCATCCACTCACCCGTGCACGCTGCAGTCCGTCGTCGTGAACTGGTAGGCGCGGAGCGCGCTCTCTGCCGCCGCCGTGCCCGTACGGCCGTTCCGTCGAGGACCGGCGCATTACACCTAGCCCGACCGAGGTTTAGCGGAGAAACGGCGCCAGTGATCCTCCCTGATGGTGCCTAGCCTCCTAAATCCCCTGCCCAACCTCTGCCTCGCCGTAATTGCTCGCCGGAGCTATCCCGTTCACGGCCACCCCCTCGGATCGCCTATAAAAGGAGACCCCGAGCTCGAACTCGAACCCACACCACCTCTACACACCTCCAGTACCACGCCAAGCCACTGGGAGAGCCCCGAGGGAGTCTTCTTCCCCAACTCCGGCCGCCTCGACCCGCTTCGGGATCCAGCGCGATTCACTCCCGTGCGTGCACCCCTACCCCTCAGCTCTTGCCAGTAGCCTCCTAGTACATCCACATCTCTGACCCGCGCATCAATTTGACACTTGCAGCACCCACCGGAGCAGTCCAACATCGCCCGAACCACCGTCCGCCGGAGATAGTGTCGCCGTCGACGTGGTGCTCTCCGACGGCCAAGTCCACCACCCACCGACGCGGAAGAACACCCTGAACCTGTTGGTACCCTCCGATCTCTCTGCCTCGCCGTGGTTCAACGCCGGCGACCACCGCAGCCTTCGGGCGCCGGCGAGCTCCGTTCGGAGTTTTTGAACCTGACGGGTGGGACCCCCCCGTCAGCCTCTCTTCTATTCCCCTCGAACCGTTTTCTGAAAACGCCTTCGGGCAGAATGTGTTTTCCTTCTGGGCTGACGTATTCCTTACCGAACCGTTTTCTGGTTTTTCAGACAAGTCCCTGGTTCTTTTCTGTTTCATCACAGATCAGTCCTTGGACTAAAACCTTTATATCTTTTTAACAAAAGATGCTTTTTGATTGATTCTTTTTCTGTCAGTCTTATATTTTTGTCTAGTTTTTTATAGTATTTATTTGGAAATTTTTTTGGAACAATTATTATGCACGCAACGATGTTCACGTTAGCGTACGGTTTCGTTATACCGTAGGTTCCGGAGGAGGTGACGGAGCCGCGAACTTCGCCGAGCTAGACTCCGACTTCTCCGAACCAGGAAAGCATGTTTGAACCTCTGATATGATAGGTGTTTTGCATGTTTTCTTGAATGGTTTGTACATGGCATATGAGCATCGATGAGTATTGCGTTGCATGCAAGGCAACTAACCCTGTGTTTCGAAGTTACTGTGATCTTTGATGAGAGATGACCTGATCATGTGGTGACATGAAAGGTAGTAAGATGGTATTGTTGTAGCATGGTAGTCTTACATCATCCGATAAACTCCGACGTTAACGTGGACTGAGTCACGTTACCGTTCTACCCCCTTTCGTGCTGTCGCATGTTTTCTGCAAAGAATACGGTTTAGTAAGTTGTTAACCTCTTTCCTTGTACACACCAAATAGAGGGGCCGGGATGAGGGTTCCATGGCCCTGGATTAAAGCCAGTCATCCGGTCAGGGGGCATGGGTGTTTCCGGTTGGGACCGAGAGGGGGGCACCCCTTAGAGCGCGCGGTATAAATTTGATCCCATGCTACACGAGGTTGTAGCCTCCCCGTCTCAAAGTTTTTCTTGAACGTTGCCGAGGGTGATTCCTGGCATCGGAATGTTGAATGGGTGTGTACTGGTTAGATGTGTTTCTCCTAAAACACCGTAAACGGAACTAGTCCCTTGTGACTACTGAAATCCGTTGGCTGTGGTTAAGAGTACAAACTCTGCAGAGTCAAATCCTTCCGAGTCATCGTGTCCATGGTCAAGGACCATGGCCAGTATATCCATATCCATGTCAGTCCCTATGTCAGTCTCCGTGGTAAATCCCCGGTGAACAAGCTTGAGTGGTAAACCCGGTTGAATTGTTATTCCTGTGGATGGACTAACCTTTTATTTATCTCGTACCTGAATATTCCCTTGAAATGATTTAAATTCATGAGCTACGGAAATATTAAGTTATGAAATATAAGCCCTTTATGTGATGTCGCTCAGACGTCCGACTGTGGCACTCTTGTAATTTACTTTCAATATAAGCCCTTTATGTGATGTCGCTCAGACGTCCGACTGTGGCACGCTCGTTATTTATTTTTGATATAAGCCCTTTATGTGATGTCGCTCAGACGTCCGACTGTGGCACGCTCGTTATTTATTTTTGATATAAGCCCTTTATGTGATGTCGCTCAGACGTCCGACTGTGGCACGTACTGTCTTTTATTTTCCATTATAAGCCCTTTATGTGGTGTCGCCTTGACGCTCGACTGCGGCATTGTTATTTTATTTGTATCCTTTCGAGGACTCATTTAGGCACTCGATTGGCCTTCAGCATTACATTGGGATTTCGGGAGGACTACCACCCGACTTCCCTTTTATTTCCCATGCATTGCTATCTCATTGTCTGAGTGCGCTCTATTAATCTGTTCATCTGCATCATGTTTACATCTGTTATATCTTATGTCCGAACTGTCTTGCGAGTACTTCCATAGTACTCACCTGGCTTGTTGATTTGGCCAGATGTTGACGAAGGCGATCTCATGGATGAAGAGTTTGATAGTGAGTCCGACGCCTAGAGGAGTCCCAGTCAGTCCCGTGCGATCCCGGATATTGGTCACTTGTATTATATACGCTTCCGCCACCCGCAATAAGAATCCTCGAGCCTCACTCCAACGCTCAAAGAGCTGCTAGATTCAGGAGTCATGTCACCCACTTCGCTGTGACATATCCACCACCGTTTTTTTATTGCGAGTCAGTAGTTATGCCACCCTATCCGCCTTTATGTATTATCGGCGTGCTTGTAATAAATTGTTGAGCCGTCTCCGCTCAACCTTGTATTATATTTAGTACTCCTGGTTTTCCTTCTGTGATCAAGAAATTGTCTACCAGTGAGAAGGATTCTTCTCCACTGGTCCGTAAAAGGGATCGGTTTCTCAATAAATATTTTTATTGGAAAACCGGTCGTGACATTCCTCTCTTTCTATATGTGGGTGTAGATGGACTAAAGTCTGAACCCTTTGCATGGGTGCCCTGGGGGGTTTATATAGGCCTACCCTCCAGGGGTACAAAGGTAATCTGGCCGGGTGTAGGACCCGGCTGTCAGTGTCTCTGGTCACCGGCTTCTCCGCTGGCTGATGGGGTCCGCCGCCTGGTGGGTCCCGTCGGCTGTCTCCTACTTGGCCGACAGGCCGCGCCCGCCGCTTGCGGGTCTTGCCGGCTGCTCATCACTGTAGCCGTGCTGGTAATGATGCATGCTTTGTCGGGGGAGGCGTGGCTACAGTACCGCCGCCTGGCGGGCATTCACTGTAGCCACTCCCCGTCTCTTCGAGTTAATGACGTACAAATCCCAAGGAGGGGGAGGGCCGCCTGATCATCAGCCGCCCCCCTTGAGCCGACTGGCCCAGGATGACCGCTCTCTAGCTTCTCACGGACAGGTGGGGCCCGCCACCTACGGTTCGTACCGACAGCCCGTCGTGGGAGCATGGCTCCCTCTGACAGGGGTGATGTCATGGGCAGCCTGGTAACAGTGTCGCGCCGGGCGGGAGATCTCCGTCTGGTACGATGCACTGTGGCCACGCTTGGTCCTAGATTTGGGGGTGGCAGGGCGTGCTGTAGTCACGCCCCGTCTCATCATATTTATGTGGGTGCAGACTTTGAGGATGCCTAGGGCTGCCTGCTAGGAGCCGGCCCACCTCGTGGCCGCCCGCTGGGCTTTGCCGTCTCCTGGCAGCCAGCCGCTTGGACCAGTCGGCCGCAAGAAGGCGGCGCTTGGCTCTTTGAATCTTGAGGGGAGCAGCCGACCCCGATGTCTTGAAGCGCCATGGGGGGCCGATGAGGCTACCCGTGGCCAATTAATCCGACAGTAGTCCCCGAAGCTGGTGTGGCTCCGTGGCTGAAGAAAGGAAGGAGGCTCGGCAGCTTCCTACTCCGAGTGCTTCATTGATCTTGCTCCGCCCGTCTTCCGAAGTGCCGACTGCTAGGAGTCGGATACGACCAGGCAGGCCGCCTGGTGGTTTTTGAAATGTCCCGGCGGGAGCTGGGTGGCGTGCCAGCCTGGCGCCAGTCTTGCCGCCTGCCAGCTGCACGCCACGTGTCGCCAGCTTGCCTGGCCGCCTGCCAACCCACGCGTGTGACGGGACGTCGCCGCAGGCCGAGGCCCACCACTACCGGGCCTCGGCACGCGCGCGGATCTGCTGCGGCCGAGGTGAACGGTTGGGATTCCATGGCGTGATTACTCCGCGTCTTTACTGCATGGTTAATGCGGGGTCGTGGGCACAGTTAATCCCACGATCCCCATGCCCCGTCCCCTCGGCTTCGCGGCCCAGGGCTATAAGTAGGGGGAGGAGGGGGCGGCTCTAGCACGCGCGCCCTCCTCTCCCTTTGCTTTACTCTTCCTCTTCTCTCTTTCTGCCACCGCCGCACTCCTGCAATTTGCCGAAGTGCTGCCGCGGCCCGTCGTCACCAAGCCGAGTCTCTTCGCCGCGTCGTCGCCTCGTCGAGCCTGAGCTTCCATGGCGCGAGAGTGATCCGGTGACTGGGATGGCTCGAATGTCATCGAAGACCACATGACCTTCCTCCGCAACACGCGGCGGCTGCCCGGCGAGGGCTATGTCCAGACGCGCGTCCCGCCTGCGAAGGAGATCTCACCGGCACCGGAGGAAGGCGAGCGCGTCATCTTCCGCTCGCACTTTCTTCGGGGCTTCGGCCTGCCGGCGAGCGGCTTCCTTCGCTCCTTCCTCCAGTTTTACCACCTCCAGCCGCACCACCTCACACCAAACACGGTGGTGCTGCTGTCGGCCTTCGTCATGCTGTGCGAGGGCTACCTCGGCGTTCTCCCCACTCTGGAGCTGTGGGGAGAGTTCTTCTACACCAAACTCGGTGTCTCCGCCAAAAACGAGGCGGCTCAGTGCGGCGCCCAGGAGCCGGGAACCGCTTCCCGTCCATCAGCTTGACACGGTCGGTAAAGCTATGGCAAAAGTCGTATTTCTACGTCAAGAACGTCAACCCGGCGCTGGACTTCGTCAACCTGCCGGCCTATGAAGCCGGCCTACCGGCTGAGCCGCGCACCATTTGGACCTTCAAGCCGAAGCATCTGTCGGCCGCCTCCACCGCCGCCGTTGCCAGGCTTAAGGTGATGACGGATTCGGAGGGCCTCAAGGCCTCCGACTTGTTGACCGCCTACGTGGAGCGCCGGGTTCTCCCTCTCCAGGGCCGGCCTCATCTGATCAGTCAGATGAGTGGGCACCGAGACCCGTGCTAGCTGTCCACCCAGGAGATGCCGGCCATGGAGGTGGCCCGCCTGGTGAACGAGATCTTGAACAGCAAACTCTCGGAGTCAGAGTGGTAGTTCGGCAAGCGGCCATATTCGCACGCGCTCCCGCCGCCTGCGGTAAGCTTCTTAACTCTTGGTTTTTTCTTTTTCTGCCGAGATCTGCCTTGCTGACTGATCAGTCGGATGTGTCGCAGCTCCTCACGACCCAGCCGGCAGCCGATGCACTGGCGGCCAGGAGTACCTGCCGGACCGAGCGGTGAGTGACACGGACGACCCCGACTTGGGGGCGGCCGCTTTGGAGGAAGACGATGCCACAGGCGGTGGCGACGGGGCAGGCGGCTCCGGTGGAGGAGGCGGCCTCGAGACGTGGCTGAATGACAACAAGGAGGGGGCCGAGCCGCGCCGCCTGCCGGTCGCTAACAAGGCGGGGGCGAGTTCCTCAGCGGTGCCACCCGCACCAGGCGGCGCATCGAAGCGTCGAGCCGGCACGCAGCTGCAAGGTAGCCGGCCGAAGAAGCCCAAGGGCTCGGCCAAAGCGACCAGGCGGGAGGAGGCCGCCGTGAAGGCAGCCCGGTTCCAGAGGGCCCCAAAGCAGCCGCCGACGGTGTCCGCGTAAGAGCGTATCTTTTCTTGTGTCTTCCTTTGTCCTTTCTATGTCTTTTTCGCAAACCTTTCTGAATTCTTCTTGTCTTGCGTAAACAGAGCCCCGCTCTCACTTGAGCGGTCGGCCTCTGCCTCCATCATCAGGGGGGGGGGGGTGGAGGGCTCCACCAACACCCGCCGCATAGACCCACTCGCCGACCTCCGGGAGGCGACGGAGAAGAACGCGCGAGGAGAAGGAGAGGGTGGAGCAGGCGAAGGCGGACGCAGCCAAGGCGGCGCCGGAGGAGACGGACGCGGCGGCCAAGGCCCATGCCGATGCCGCGGCCAAGGCCTGGGAGAAGGAGGCGATCAAGGCCCAGGCGGACGCGGCCGCCAAGGCACAAGCTGGGGCAGCCACGGGTGGCCAGGCTCCACAGCTGGTCGTCCCGCTGCGCTCCATGCCGCCGGCGCCAGTGATCCTGGCGCCGACTGGAGCAGCTGGCAACGACCAGCCGGTCATGGAGAGGGAGGGGGCAGCGCCATCATCCCGAGGAAGGAGGTGCCCCAGCAAACGCCGGTTGCCGAGGCCCAGGGCAGTCGGCCTGACGTGCCGCCGACTCCTCAAGTCAGTGGCGAGCTAGTGGTGGGGGCGACTCCTACAGCCCGCACTCCGGCGCGCCCGCGAGCGGGGAAGGCGACTTCGGCGCCGCGGCCTTAGGAGGTCGGGGCCTCGAGCTCATCGGCCCCGGAAAGCGGAGGCCACTAGCGCCGTCCCACGAGAGTGGATGTCTGGGGGTGGGACGGGCGTCCTGAACAAGGCTGCGCACGAAGTCCACTCCCTGCTTCAGGCCCAAAGCGACGCCCTCCAGAACTACACGAAGACGTTCTTGGCGTCGTGAGCCGCCGTCCGGGTATGTTCCTCGTACTTTGCTTTCAATCTTTGTAATCTTCCATGGGGGCGCGTCAGCGCACCCATTGGGTGTAGCCCCGAGTTCCGGGCCGGCTGCTGAGCAGGCGGCTCGGAACTTAAAGGTGAGTTCCGAGTGCTGATTCCTTCTTTTCTTCCGCTCCGCTATCTTTGTTGCAGGATTACCACAACATCCGTGCGGCCGCCTTCAACTCCCAGGTCCAGGCATTGGCCAAGCGGACCGCCGAACTGAGCGACAGCCGGAATAAGCACTCAATTCTTCTTTCTCGCGAGGGCGCGCCAGCGCACCCGCGGGGTGTAGCCCCCGAGATCCGAGCCGACTGCTGAGCAGTCGGGTCGGATCTTCCGGCAACTGCCTTTTCTTATTTCTTTCATTGAACCGCTCAATCCTTAGTCTCGCGGGGGCGCGCCAGCGCACCCGCAGGGTGTAGCCCCCGAGATTCGGGCCGACTGCTGAGTAGTCGGGTCGGATCTTCCGGCAACTACTTCTTTCCTTGTTGATTTGCTGACTTCCTGCTTCTTCTTGTCTTCTACAGGAGCCAACGCCACCTTGCGGTAGCAACTAGGCGAGGCTCAGACCGCACTACATGCCAAGGAGGAGGAGCGCCTCAAGGTGGAGCAAGAGCGCGACCGCTTGGCCAAGCAGCTGGTCGACTCAGCGGACAAGCACAAGGCGGAGCTGCAGAAGCTCAAGGACGCGGAGGAGGCCCTTCAGGCCGAGTTCGAGACTCAGCGCTCAAACTGGGTTGAGAAGGAGAAGGCCTTGTCGGACGGCTATGGCGAGATCGAGGACCTGCTCGATGGTGAGTTGTCCTTCTCTTTCTTTTGCCTACCGATTGGTCATATGAGCCGACTTCCGGCTTCATACTTCTTTTTTCTTCTTATGCAGAGTATTTCCCTGGTTACTCGTGCGCCGCCAGCCAAGCCGTCGAGGCTCGTCGTGATGAGCGGAGGCTGGCTAGTGCCACGATCGTGCCCAACGCCCCACGGAACCTTGCTGAGCAGATGCTCGCCATCCAGGCTCGTCTCGAGCCGACGCATCGGGCGCTCCACCGTCTTCAGCGCGCCGGAGCCCAGGTGGTCTCCGCCCTCTGGCCGGGTACTCCCATTCTGCACACCGTCAATCGGACCTCCGACTGGTTGGAGGTGGCCATCGGCCGCATCGAGGCATGGAAGGGCTCCTCCACCCGGGCGGGCGCACGCCAAGCCTTGGAGTTCGTCAAGGGGTGGTACCCTAGGCTGAACCTGGACCAGCTGGCCACGCTCCGTGCCGAAGCCGGCGAAGAGTTGGAGGCGGTGGCGCCCGAGCTCTATCATCGCGCTGCGGCGATCGCCGAGTACACGGATACCAACGTCTTCCTCCTTGAGCTAGACGAGGCGGGTGTCGAGGTGCCGCCCAACTAGTTCGGGCTGAACCTAGAAGGCGGCGAGGACTCGGTGGAGGAGATCGCCTCCAGCGATGAAGGCGAGGACGAGGACGATGAAGACGATGCGCCGGATGGTGGGAGACGACGGCCGACCTTAGCCTGACCAAGTCTCGACCAACGGACGGAGTGCCGGCGAGCCGACTGCTGCCGACGCTAACCAGGCCGAGACCCACCAGGCGGCCGCTCCACCACCCGGAGCCTCTACCTCTGTCGACCCCTCTGATCCGGCTGCTGCTCCTCTAGCCTAGGTGGCCGAGTTATCTTTGCTTTTCCTGTTTTGTAACCTCTTGAACAAAAATTGTTAAGTTCGCGCAGTTCCACCCGCTGCGGGTGTATTCAAACTCCATTGAATGTTGGCCAAGGGCCTTTTGCTGTGAAAATTGTCTTTGCCGATTGCCGACTTGTCTCGCTTTTCTACTCCTTTGGCTTTTTCCTTTGCCACCTTCCCTTGGCTGCGGTCTTGCCAGCCGGACAGCTGCTCTGCGGTCTGTGGCTGGGTCAAGTACTTGGCCATTTTGGGAAGGCAAGTACTTTAGCCGTTGGTAGAGTGTAGCAAATTAAGTTAGAAACCGGCTGGCCGGCTGCTCAGCAGCCGGTCGGCGAGGTGAGGAGCCGACTCGGCCTATGCAAATGCTTTAGTCCTTAGCCATTTTTCATGTGGGCCACGTTTCCTGCCTTCATCTCTTGCTGGCCGGACAGTCGCTCTGCGAGCTGCGCCTTGTGGCAAGAGAGGGCTTAGGTGTCGGCACACTACTTGTCCGACTATAGGTAGCATTGACATAGTACAAGGCGGCAAGCCCCCGGGCCGACTGGTCGAACCCGGTGCCAGACAGAATGATGAAATAACACATTCATAGGCATAATACTTATCATATAGATAAAAAAGGGTAGCCCCCGAGTGCTCCTGGAGGGCCCCGATGTCTTAGTGCTTAATACAAAAGGTAGCATGGTACATACTAAATCAACTATAAAATCTTCGGAGGAGATTTGTGTTCCATGGGCGCTCTGCTTCCTTGCCGGAGTCGTCCCTCTTGCGTGCCCTGGGCTTCTAAGCGTCGATCAGGTAGTAGGAGTTGTTGCCCAAGGCTTTGCTGATGATGAAGGGGCCTTCCCAAGGGGCCGAGAGCTTGTGCTGGCCGGCTGTTCGCTGGATCAGCCGGAGCACAAGGTCTCCCTCTTGGAAGGATCTTGGCTTGACCTTCCGACTGTGGTATCGGCGTAGACTCTGCTGGTAGATTTGGGATCGGCTGAGTGCCAACAGCCGGCCCTCTTCCAGCAGATCGACACTGTCTTCTCGTGCTTCCTTTGCCTCCGCTTCCGTGTACATGGTGACGCGAGGTGAGTCAAACTCAATGTCAGTTGGGATGACGACCTCGGCACCGTACACGAGAAAGAATGGAGTGAAGCCGGTTGATTTGTTCGGAGTGGTGCGGAGACTCCAAAGGACTGCCGACAGCTCGTCGATCCAGCAGCTGGCCGACCGCTCTAGAGGCTCGACCAGTCGGGGCTTGATGCCGAAGAGGATGAGGCTGTTTTCCTGCTCGACTTGGCTGTTTGACTGCGGGTGGGCAACTGACGCTAAGTCCAGTCGGATGCCCTGCATCGCGCAGAAACGGGCCAAGGCGCCTTTGGCAAAATTTGTGCCATTGTCGGTGATGATGCCGTGTGGTATGCCATACCGGGTGGTGATATCTGCAATGAAGGTCATAGCAGTCGAACCATTCAACTTCTTGATTGGCTTCGCTTCAATCCACTTGGTGAATTTGTCCACAGCGACGAGCAGATGAGTCATGCCGCCGCATGCTGTCTTGAATTGTCCCACCATGTCCAACCCCCAGACGGCAAAAGGCCAAGCCAAGGGAATGGTCTTGAGTGCAGAGGCCGGTAGATGCTGCCGGGAGCTGAACTTTTGACACCCTTTGCAATGCTTGACCAACTCCTTGCGTCCTCCAAAGCAGTTGGCCAGAAGAAACCATGGCGGAAAGCTTTGGCGATAAGGGATCTGGAAGCCGCGTGGTGGCCGCGCTCGCCTTGGTGGATATCTTTGAGGATTGCTTGGCCCTTTTCTGGTTCCACGCAGCGCTGGAATACTCCAGTCACACTGCATCTGACAAGCTCTCGGTTTACTATCGTGTAGGTTCCTGCTCGGCGATGTACTTGTCGGGCCGAGATCTCATCGACCGACAGCTCTCTATTCACCAGAAACTTGAGGATGGGCAGATGGTGCTTGAACTTCTTCTACTGCCACTACGGCCACTTGTACTAGGACGGTTGGGTTGGGAGGCGGCGCGTTGGAGTTGGATGCAGCTTGCTGCATCGTTGAAGTCTTTGGGCCGACTGCTGCAGCCCCCGGGCCGGGTTGTGAAGTCCCCGGGCCGACTACTGTAGCCCCCGGGTCGGGTGCGACTACTGCAGTCCCCGTGCCGCCTGCCGAAATCCCTGGGCCGGCTGCTGGAACCCCCGAGTCGGATCCGACTACTTCGGGAGGAGCCGGCATGAAGATGGACTTAGATTCTGGAGAAGGCTTGATCGACGGCTTGCGGAGGCACTGAAGGGAAACGCCGGCTAGTATTGCTTGATGAGTGGAGCCGATCCGTGCCAAGGCGTCTGCCTGCTCGTTGTCGTTTCGTGGCACGTGAAGGAACTCACACCCTTCAAAGTATCCGTTGAGCTGCTGGACGAGGAAGCGGTAGCTCGCCATGTTTGCATCCTTGGCATTCCAGTCGCCAGACGACTGCTGGACCACCAAATCTGAGTCGCCGTAGCACAGAATCCGGCAGATGCCAAGCTCTTTGGCCAGCCGGAGTCCGTGTATGAGCGCCTCATACTTGGCCATGTTGTTAGAGGTGGCAAAGTGGATTTGCAATGTGTATTTGAGCTTGTCGCCTTTGGGAGAGGTGAGGACAATGCCGGCTCCCAAGCCGGTGCGCATCTTTGAGCCATCGAAGTGCATCCGCCAATGAGTGGAGTCCGGAGCTGGCGGCAGGTACTGGGTCTCGGCCCAGTCGACGAGGAAGTCGGCCAGTGCTTGGGACTTGATGGCGGTGCGTGAGTGATAGAAGATGGTGTAGGGAGCCAACTCGATGGCCCATTTGGCCACCCGGCCAGATGCATCTCTGCTGCCAATGATCTCAGCAAGCGGGGCAGTGCAGACAACCGTGATTGGGTGCTCTTGGATGTATGGCTTCAGCTTCTTGGCGGCAAAATGCACGCCGTAGCACATCTTCTGGTAGTGAGGGTAGTTCTGCTTCGAAGTTAATAATACCTCGCTCAAATAGTACACAGGCCTCTGGACCGGTTGTGCCTTGCCATCCTCTGGGCGCTCCACTACT
Organism: Aegilops tauschii subsp. strangulata; assembly: GCF_002575655.3. Taxonomy (NCBI): domain Eukaryota; kingdom Viridiplantae; phylum Streptophyta; class Magnoliopsida; order Poales; family Poaceae; genus Aegilops; species Aegilops tauschii. The sequence goes on along the minus strand of NC_053041.3, from coordinate 550,686,400 downwards.
ATGACAGTGCTGACCACCCGGCTGGTGGCGGTGGTGTAGAGGTACATGGGCTCTTTAGCAGTCGGAGCCGCCAGGACAGGCAGCGTGGTCAACATCTTCTTCAACTGGAGAAAAGCTTCATCCGCCTTGTCATTCCACTCGAAATGAGTGGTCTTCTTCATGAGCTGGTACAGGGGAATAGCCTTCTCGCCCAGCCGACTGATGAAGCGGCTGATGGATGCCAAACAGCCGGTGAACTTCTGGACGTCTCTCAGTCGGGTGGGCTTCTCCATCCTCTCGACGGTTTGATCTTCACAGGGTTGCACTCGATGCCGCGCTCTGAGACCAGGAAGCCAAGGAGCTGGCCGGCTGGTACTCCAAACATGCATTTCTCCGGGTTGAGCTTGATTTGAAACCGTCGCAAATTCTCAAAGGTTTCCTTGAGATCTTCCAAGAGGGTACCGCGCTTCTCTGTCTTCACCATAATATCGTCTACATAGACGTGGGCATTTCTGCCGAGTTGCTTGAGGAGACACTTCTGCATGCAACATTGGAACGTGGCACCGGCATTTCTCAAGCCGAATGTCATGGTCAGGTAGCAGAAGGCTCCGAATGGTGTGATGAAGGCGGTCTTCAGGCGATCTGCCGGGTTCAACTTGATCTGGTAATAACCTGAGTAGGCATCCAAGAAACTCAACAGCTTGCATCCGGCTGTGGAGTCTATAACTTGGTCAATCTGTGGCAAGGCAAACGGATCCTTGGGGCAGGCTTTGTTGAGACTGGTGTAATCGATGCACATGCGCCACTTTTTGTTCTTGTTCAGTACAAGGACCGGATTGGCGAGCCATTCTGGAAAAAATACTTCCATAACAAAGCCGGCTGCTAGAAGCTGGGATATCTCTTCACCAACAATTCTTCTCTTCTCTTCCGACAGTCGGCGGAGTGGCTGTCTGACTGGTTTGGCGTCTGCTCTGACATGTAGCTTGTGCTCGGCGAAATCCGTCGGAACACCCGACATGTCTTTGGGAGACCATGCGAAGATATCCCGATTCTCACGGAGGAAATCGACGAGCTTGCTTTCCTATTTGCTGTCAAGGTTGGCACCTATAACAGCGTGCCTCTCCGGGTGCTTAGGGTCCAAGGGGATTTTCTTTGTTTCTTTGGCCGGCTTGAAGGAGCCCTCAGTCTCTGACTCTTTGGGTTCTGGTGACAGGTCCGGCTGCTTGCTGGCCATGGCCACCACCGAGCTTCTTCTCAGCAGCAATCACGAGGGACTCGGCCAGCCGGCTACTAGCTCCAGCATAGGTGGACGACTTCTCGTAGTCTCCACTTATCGTGATAATGCCCTTGGTTCCTGGCATCTTCATCTTGAGGTAGGCATAATGAGGCACCGCCATAAACTTGGCTAAAGCGGGCCGGCCTAGGAGACATGGTAAGGGCTCTCCAGGTCCACCACCTCAAACCAAATCGCTTCACGATGGAAATGATCCTTGTCTCCGAAGAGGACATCTATCTTGACCTTGCCGATTGGTGAGCAGGACAAGCCGGGCACAATGCCATGAAACACAGTCCGACTAGGCAGCAGCTGCTTCTCTTTGATTTTCAACTTCTCCATGGTATCGCGGTAAAGGATGTTTATGCTACTACCGCCATCTATCAGGATTCGGGAGAAACGAGCAGCTCGCCTCTCTGTTGCAAGGGTAGCATCCAACACAAGGGCATAGGAACCTGGAGAGGGCATCACTTTCGGGTGGTCAGCTCGGCTCCAGCTGATAGGCTTCTTAGACCAGTGCATGAACTCTGGGGCTGCTGTAGCAACGGCATTCACTTCACGGTGTTGCTGACGCCGGTTGTGTCTATCGCTAGCCATACTGGTGAAGACAACGTAAGCACCATGTTCTTCGGGGTAATCATCTTGGACTGCGCTGACTGCTGGATGGGCGGCTGACTGCTGGGGAGGCGGAGCCGGCGGGCCAGCAGGCGGAGGGGGCAGTCCTTCTCCCTTGGCGATGCGGACGAGCCAGTGGCACTTCCGAGTTGTATGGTTGGACGGCTTCGCATCGCTGTGGAATTTGCAAGGGGCATCGAGGGTCTACTCAAAGGAGAAAGCAGCCAACCAAGCTGGCTTGCCGCCCTTCTGGCGCTTGGGGAGGGGTTGTCCTTCAGGCTGCTGATCCTCAACTGTCGCCACCTGCCGGCTGGTGGAAGCCGGCTGCGGGGCCTTGTGTTTGTTGTCGTTCGGCTGCTAGCACCGACTGTTGTCTCCAGCCGGCGTTCGAGGGGCCGGGACGGGGGGAGCACCTTCCCAGAGGTATCCACTCGGAGCTCCGACTTCATGGAAGAGTCGGTAGTGGCGTACTTGTTTGCGATGATCAGCAGCTCGTCGAGTGTGGCCGGCTCGTCGCAGAGGAGTTGGTGCTTAAGTAAGGTGCCCTCTCGGCACCCGGCAGTGAAGTATTCTATGGCCTGAACCTCGTGCACCCCCTCGCAGGAGTTGCACAGTTCAGCCCACCGCGTCAGGTAGTCGCGGGTGGACTCGTTGGGGCCTTGTACGCACAACGAGAGCTGGCGAGGCTTGGGTGGCCGCTTGTAGGTGCTGGTGAAGTTGCGGACGAAGACTTCAATGAAATCTACCCAGCTGTTAAATGCATCCATCCCGCACTAAGTCATAAAATTCATGAATTAGTAACTGCATCCAATCTCCGAAAAGTCCCGATTGTTTCGATTTCTTTTTCATGTATTTTTCTGATCAGGAAAAATACAAAATTATGTCATTAGTCTTTCTACAGAGGTCAATCTTTGCCTATTAGGCAAGAGGATAGCAAGTTCTAAATGTTGATGCCGCGGGGCTTCGGCTGTTCAGCCATGTCCGGGCCGTGCCGTGGAGCATGAGCGGAACGTACTTTACGGCAATGCGCTTATTGTCGTTTGCTATGCTGGCGGCTGTGGAGTAGTCGACCAGCCAGTCTTCCGGCTTCACAGAGCCGTTGTACTTGGGCGTATCTCGTGGAAGCGTGAACCCTTTGGGAAAGGGCTCGTCGCGGATGCGGGGGCCAAAACAAGGCGGGCCTAACGCATCTTCCTCTTCTAGCGCCAGGGATCGATTGAGATGGTCGATCCGGTGGCGGGCGTCATTCTCTTTGATTCCCTCTCGGCGGCCCAGCCCGTCGCCGAGAGTTGGGTGGTCAACAGGCGGCGGGGAAGCACGCCTCTCCCTCCTAGTAGGAGGAGGAGGCGGACAATCGTCCCGTCGTTCCACTGCTCGAGGGCGACCGTCTTGGTCGCGCTCGATGGTGAGGCGTGTGCGGCTGTGGCTTGCAGCCGGCTCCTTGTCACGCTTGTCTCGGACGCCGCTTGTCGGCGTCCGGGAGGTCGCGCCTTGCTTTCGGTGAGGGGGCGGGTTGTCATCCCGCCGGCCGGGTTCTTCGGCGCGGCAGCCGGCTTCTTGCTGCGCGGCAGCCGCGTCAATGAGCTGCTGAACGCGCTCTGTCATGCAGCGGCGCTCGTCACCCTCGAGGTGGTCCAGCTCGTCTGCTGCTGCCTGGGCAGCTCGTGGGTTCTCCATCGGCGTGGCATAGACAGGGCCGTCAGTCCCGAACATGCTGGCAACGGCAGCGCCGCGCTGCCGTACCGTGCCAATGCGGCCACTACAAAAAAATACACTTTCGTGATGATACGTGTTTGTCACAGTAGGTCGCGTTTTTTGTCATGCATGTACATCCATGACAATTTTATGACAGAATCAAGATAGTCATACCTGTGCTGTCGTAGAAGTGTTCCATGACATTACCAAAATTATCATCGCGGAAGTGTCCACTTCCATGACGATAAATCGCGCGTCACAGAAGTGCTTTCGTCAAGGGTGACCGACACGTGGCATCCACCGTAACGGAACGCCGTTAAGCTATCGGGTCCGGTTTTGGATCCGATAACCCACTGACATCCCCGACCAATGGGGATTTTCCACGTGTAAAATCATCATTGGCTGGAGGAAACACGTGTCGGCTCACCGTTGGGACAGATGACATCCACTCATTGGACCGAAGGCGCCTATGATACGTTGACACGTGGCACGGCCAACCAGAGGCCCATTCCTGTGAAAAGGCCGGCCCGTTTGACTTGGTCAAAAGGTGGTGGGCCGGCCCATGGAAAGCTTGTTAACGGCCTATTCGCATATAGCCCATTTACAGCCCACTAACCCAGGGCCCATTACGACCTATCCGAATTAGGCCCAGTAGCGTCATCTGGGCCGTCCAATATGATTCCAGCCCATTTTAAGTTCTGGCCCATGTATGGCCCATGACGTCTTTCGGCCCATATGAGGCCCTTTGTAACTCTTGGCCCATTAATGGCCCGTGGTGAAACTGGCCCGTAATGAACAGTGTATCACTTTATACCCATTAATGGCCCATTAATCCATTGGGCCGTTTGCAGCCCATGTTATCTTTCGGCCTTCTTAGGGCCCATTTATTCTTGGGCTCATTTCCAGCATTCGATTACTTACGGCCCGTTACTGCCATTTTCTGCTTGTGGGCCAAATTCAGCCCGTGGTTACAGTCGGCCCGTTTGTGGCCCGTTAATACGTTGGGCCGTTTTCATAGCGTCATCAAATATGGCCTATTAACGACGGCCCGTGATGGTCGGCCCATGAATGGAGACTCCAACTCTAGCCCGTTTACGACCATAATGCGGTCTGTTTTTGGCCCATGTTTGGCCAATCGATCATACAGCCCGTCTAAGGCCCATTGATCATACGGCCCGTAGAAGGCCCATTGTTTCTATGGACCGTAGAAGGCCCATTGTTTCTACGGCCCGTAGGAAGCTCAGTGTCACTACAGTAAATATGTAGCCCATGGCCTGTTAAAGGCGGGAAACTACTATAGGTTTAGACCTGCTAATGGCCCAGGATGATTATAGGCCCACGTTTTGGCCCATATGAGTAACGGGCCGACCTGAAGACCGACAACACTGAGATCCACTGAACCTTTCGGCCTAAATTACAGCATACCGACCAAAGAATAAACCTAGACTATACAATAAAGAAATTACAGCATATTACATCCACTGGGAATCAAAGTTCGCTACCGGTGATAATAAAGCGCAACATGACCGCGGATTACATACACTGGGCATCAAAGGTCGCCACCAGTGCATATAAACGCGCTGACAAAAGAATATACAAAACTAAGAGCACTTCAGAAGGCACTAGACCTGGCAAGCTCGGGCCCCGCAAGCAACCGAACAAGCTGATGAGACCTCAGTTGTGTCAATGATAGATGCTTCATCCCTAGATGTATGGCACCATAGTGCGCAAGGCAGTCCCCTACCATCTTCATTACATCTTTGACTTCCAGTCGGAGCTGAGCTGAAGCAAGCCTTTCCGCTTTAAGTTGAGATTGAAGAAGTCAAGCTGATTAAGGCAGCGACTGCACAGAGGTTGTCTCACACCTGCTGGTGAGTAGCTTCAACTCACTGTCTTCATCAAGACAGGACCTTGGGGTCATCTCGCTGTCCTCAAGATGGTTTGGCTCACTATCTTTCCTAAAGTTCTGCCTGACATAAGAGATACGACTCTGAAAGAGAAACAAGGAGACACGTAACAGGTTTCACAATTATATAAGCAAATAAATGGATCTGTTCTGCATAAGGAACATGTTTTTACAACTACAATTTAAAACTGGTAGTTGTTGCAAACATCCAATCAGATGTAAACAGCAGTGGAGGAAATGATGCCTATCCAAATCTATACTAGAACAAAGTTTGAAGGCTTGAGAAGGATGAACTTACATTACATGTTGACACGGGCTGGACAAAGCCCTTCTCCATGTTGATGGAAAGATAATTCAATAAATTCCCCAAAGAAAATTCTTTATAAGCGTTGCCATTATTCTACATTTTGCAAAGAGTAAATATAGATCAAATAATATTGGAAGAAATAGAGGAGAATGAAGCTCAGGTGCAGACTGATGATACATAATCAAATAGCAATTAATTAAGTACATCGTTACAAGGCAAAAGGTACTGACAAGAGGAATGCAGACATCAACGTGTGCAGTGGCATTGGCTTTATTCAACATTTTGGTAAGAGTAAATGTAGATATGATAATTTGGAGAAAGTGGAGGGTAGGGCAGATAAGATGCGGAGTAATGCTAGACAATCAACCATCTCGCGATGCATGTACAGTAATACCACCACCGTCCGTTATTACTTGTCGCTCAAATGGATGTATCTAGCACTATTAAGTTCTAAATACATCCAATTGATCAACAATTAATTTGATACAGAGGGAGTACATGACAACAGGTACTTACATGAGCAATCCAAAACTTCATAACCATTGTGTTAATTCTACATTTATCTAAGAGTAAATATAGATCTTATAATTTCAAGCAAAGGAAGGATAAAGAAGCGAACATTTACAGTGATGCTACATAATCAAACAGCAATGAGTGTAAGTATGCTGACAAAGGGCAAGAGAAGAGGATCATCTTAAAGAAGAGCAGAAGAGCAAGCAGATTGAAGATATTACAAGTCTTTCTATACAATGTCGGTTGGCCACCCATGATGAACCAGAGCGCACAGAGAAATACTATTCCTTCCGGTCTCTCCATATGTGGCTCACATGCATTTCGAAACTAAAGTAGGAACATTTAGCTGACCAATTAAACATCTCTCAGTTTTATTAATATCAGCATAATATCAGATTTGAATTTGTACAACTAAGCTTGTTTAGCTCGATGGGTGGAGCAGTGCTATTACGACACGAACCACGTAGGCTGATCGTGTTCATCATAAAATGGGGAAACCGTAAGCATGATGAGTATAGTGTTGATCGTGGCAGTGGGATGGCAGATCTGAAGCTGCAAACCGCGCAAAGGGTAGTTAGCAACCGATATTTGCTTTGAAATAACAACTAAGATTTGGTATGGACAAGAAAGTACAGTCAACAAGTGACAAAGAAATGCAATTCTGCTGTCTCTCTATATGTCGCGACATGCATTTGGAAACTCAACTGGGACCTTTAGCTAACCAATTAAATGTGTCTGTTAACTAATATCAGTATCATATCACAGTCATATTTGAACAACTAAGCTTTGGAATTTTGAGTGTTGTGTTGTTTAGCTTGAAGGGTGGAGTAATGCTAGTATGACAGAAAGCACCTACGCAGATCATAGTAGAGTAGATAAAAGGGGAAAACCCTAAGCATCAAGAGTAAAATCAGGAAAGTGGAACTAGCTGGACCAGTGGGTGGCGCACATGCTTTTCGAAACGAATATAGGAACATTAGGTGACCAATTAAACGTTCTCTGTTTTAGTAATATGAGCATCATATCAGATTCGTATTTCAACACGTAAGCTTTGGAATTATGAGTGGCATGTTGTTTCTCTTGATGGGTTGAGGTCTTGAGGAGCAGTGCTAGCATGACACGAAGTAGTGAAGCACCTACGATGATGGTAGTGAATATAAAGGGGGAAACCATAAGCTTTACGAGTATAGTGACCGTGACATGGCGGATCTGAAGGTGCAAACCGGACAAAGCTACTTCGCAACCAATGTTTGCATTCAACTAGCCACTACGATTTGGTACGGACAAGAAAAGTACAGTAAACAATTTAAGATCTATTTTCCGGGTGAGATCAATAACTTAAGCACATATGGAAGAGTACCACCTCTCTTGCGACGCCGTGTAGGCCCCTGCTGATATGTTGAGGGTGCTGCGGGTGCGATTGCTGTCGGCGGCGGGGAAGAAGACTTTAGATGGCAGACAGCCGGGTCGGGGATAAATCATGTTGCCGTGGACGAGGCGGTTCTAGGAGCGGCAACAGCAAGGTGGACGACGGCGCCGATGAAGCGAGACGACGCGATGAAAGGATCCTGGTCCGGCGCCGTGGATGAGAGACGTCCATCTCTTGCAGTGGATGACGCGGTAGGGGTAGCGGCTCCGGCAAGGTGGAGGATGGGGTGGCGAACGGAGGAGGCTGGCCGCAGTGGGGAGGTTGTCGTGGCGCCGACGGTCTATGAATGGGGAAATGGAGGGGGAGGGGGATCTCAAACTTTGGGACGTGCTTGTCTAAAATGTGGGAAAGTTACGAACTTATCCCCCATTTAAAATTTCGGACATCACGTCGGTTGGGGATAGGACGGTAATCTCGCATCTCCCAAATATTTGTCGGTAACGATTTCGGGAGAGGAGAGGGTGTTTTGCAGCCCACGGCTGGCGCCCACGGTGTATGAACGGGGCTGACAAGTAGGGCGGTTGTGTCACGTCTGAGGGATGTTACACATCTGCCCCTATTTAAATTATTAGCCTACGTCGATTTCGGACGAGCAGAGTTTGTTTTGCCGCCCACCGTGGATGAATGGGGAAATGGAGGGAGAGACACATGTCTTTCGGACGAGCTTGAATCAAATGTGTTTTGCCGCCCACGTTTGGCACCCACCATGTTTGAATGGGCTCAGAGGCCATCGTGTCACGTCTGATTGAAGTTACTAGTCTACCCCTATCGACAGCAGTGTAAATCCGGTCGATAAGGATGTCAAGTGTCAGGGGTAGATAGCAATTTCCATCTCGCAAACACTTGCTTCGGGCAGCCCACAAATGATAGTGGGTGTTTAGCCGCTTCGTTCAAAACTTGGGAGAATTAGCATTCACGTTTGCCCTGGGCCCTGGCAACTAAATCCAAATCCAATTTTTATTCAATTACGAATATCCACAGATAATTCTACATTTTGTTATTTATTTCTTCAAAACCACAACAAAGATTTATTCCACCTTTATATATGATTATGATTTAGAAATGCTGTGATCTTCGAATTCAGTAGGTTGGATACACTTTGAGTCAAACAGTTATTTCATCCAATACAATATGCTCACACGAAAAATAGTTCACCTTATGTCAATCATACAAGTACTGAGGATTACCTCGCCTAAAAAATTCGGATCATTACAACACATGGACAACATAGGGGGTCTTACAACATAATCCATTCAGAGACATGACACAACATGCAAGTACAATAATCTAATGACAATTTCAACTGCTATCTAAAGAAGAACTGGGATTACCCTGGGCTTCAGATAGCAGAAGCAGCAGGACCTCCTCCGTCTTCAAATGCAACATTCTTACTTCCTCCAATTCTTGGGTTGCTTGCATAATGCATGCAGCTAATTGCATAATTTCCAGCTTCAAGATCAAGATTACCTCATTCATGGCAGCCACACCATCTCTTTGTGCCTCTAGTAGAACCTCAAGAACTATAATATCTGTGCTCAAACTGCTCTCCGGCGGTGTTGCCTCTGAACTGCTACCATCTGGTAACATGGATGGCACACTGCTTCCACAGATAGATTCTGGGGTTGTACATTGTGTCCTAGTGTGAACGGCATCCTGAAAGGTTTCCGCTGGACCTAAGTAAGAGATAGTTATCGCATGATCCAGGCAGTAAGCTTACATGGTAAACGACATACGAATTATTGCCGAGCATGGCAAGCTATATTTAAATGGTTCGAAGCAGCATCAGCCGAAAAGAAATTAAAATGGTAAGATGAAACTAGGGATGTAAGTGGCAAATAAATGACATCCGCCAGTCCCACCTAGTTAGTTTTTGCTAGCTCCCTGGTTCATTTTCCTCAAAAAAACAAAAACTCTTTTGAACTATCATACCACTAGTGGACTTTAATCGGGATTAAACCGGACCTAGTTGACATCCCTAGTTGAAAGGGAGTGTACCACTGCTATATTTAAGTTGCCAAGGCATCTAAGCAGTTGAAATAATCTGAGAAAGCACTTAACAGTGTGACCTCATATAAACTACGAAGACAATCTTGTGATGAAGTTCAGAGGAAAAGTTAAGGACTCAAATGAACTAGGCATGCATTTCTTTATGATAGTACAGCAGGCACTGCTGACATATTGGCCAACTCAGGTATAGCGTAACAAGTAACAAACAAGCATTCGAATCAAGCAATACAGCAAAGCAGACAACTTAACTATTTGTTATTCTGTAGGATTACAGGTTGAGGGCACAAGCCAAGAAAGTAGCCCACACGCATTACATTTCACATGTACTAAAACACACTGGCTTACCATATGTTGCTGTGAAGCCTCGCTGCTGTTGCAATGTTCTTTGAAGATATCGTCAGCATCCTGTGGTTGCAAATCTACTTGTTGTAGTTTATTCTTCACCCTCTATTTAGGTAAAAATAATTTTAATCGCATGCACTGGTTCGAATTGATCATCAATGGTTCATCTAAACTAATGAAAGAAGGGTGTGTGCATACACGACAATATATCTTCTTCCCTCTATTTTTATGCTTGTTCGAGGTGCCAGCCCCAAAAGAACAAATATTTTGCTTGATGGGGTTGGCAGCTCCATAATTAATAGAAGCATCAAATTAGTCATGCAACTTGGGAAGATCAAGAACACACAAAAAAGTAATGAACAGAGGCTCGGAGCAGTGATGTAATAGCTAGCATCAGAAAATGTATGGTAGAACGAACAAAAACCAGCGGAACCACATGCTAGTTTGCTGATGTGTAATTAAGCATAGAGAACATGAAGCAGTCTGATAGAACCAACAGGTGGCATCAGAACAACACCATTATCATAAATATAGCATGCAAGAAGTAAAATAGTAGGCAGTGATATCTAGGAAGTATAGTAATACTTAGGACAAAACTAAAGCATATTAACTATATGTGCACTGGTATGTAATTTAGAACATGTAACATGTTCACTGCCAGAAGTATGGCACTACAGGTGCAAGCAGAATAACGCGTCTCATGAAAAACAGAATGATGCCCTGAAGAAATTCAAAGGTGCGGTGCTTATGCTAAGAAAGTGAATGTAGGCGCCGGCCGTTGGATAATAGTACCTGATTCTCGGCGGCGTATGGGTATCGTTGGCATACTTGATAGCTAAGGATCGTCGATGGTGCTCGTGTTGCGGTTGAGTTTGGGCCGGCTGTCGCCGTCGCTGAAGCGGCTCCGGTGCTACGGTTGCGGCGCCTGTCGACATACAAGAAAGCTCATCTATGGTAAGTGAATAGTTGCACGATAAAGAGAAAAACCGAAGGAGTACGGATCGAAATAACCTGATGAGGCTGCGGCGTCGGTAAAGCAGGGCCGATGGAGTTGAATATGGCGTCCGTGGAGCGGTTCCGGTGCAGTGGACGAAGGCTTCGGCGGGCGCGTTGTACAGTGCTTTCGGTGAGGCGGATCTGTTGCAGCGGACGAGGGTTTGTATGAAGGGCCAGCGAAGGGACGGACGAGGGAGTCAGTGAAGGGCCTACACTGTGGTGGACGAGGGTGTCGGTTAAGCAGATCCGGTGAGGTGGACCATGATGGCGGTCAAGGAGATCTGGAGCGGTGGACAAGCCAGTCGCTGAAGCGGCTCCGGTGAAGTGGTGAGTTGGCAGTTGGGGGTTCCAAGGTGCGGAAGGTAGATCCATCGGGGTGTGAGGTCCACCGCTGCGGCGGAGGACTAGATTCGGCGGCTTGCCGTGGTTGGGGGGAGGTTGGGGAGGGGAAGGGGAGGGGCTCTGGGGAAGAATGTTGGGGGCAAAGAGGGAAAACAATGGAGTTACCAAAGCAGCCCTTTTCCGTTCATGTGGTAGGGGTAAAACAGGAATATCGCAGGGCTAAACTTTCGGGCACGAGATATTTTGATGTGAGCGGGAAGTTTGAAAGCTTTTGGCGCCTGGAATTATATTCTGCTCTTGTACGACCGACTATAATATCATGGCAGAGAATTTGTTTGTTTTGCACGCAAAAAAAAGTGCAAGTTTTGAAAATCAATGTCTCCAACTCCAAACTTAGATTGTCCATTCAATTCAAATATGGATCATTGAGCTACTACAAGCAAATACCATCATACGGTCCAATTCAAATGAAATTCCAAATGTGTTTATCCTAAATATGATGACAAAATCAAAAATGTGTATGTGTATGAATAAAGTGGATGATTATAAAGTTTGAACATGCCTGTATGTGTATATTTCTAGGTTTGATATATAAATTTGAAATCACGAAATCCCGGCTTAAAAAATGTACCTCCGTTTAAATGAATTACAAAAGCTAATGATGGAGTCGAATTCCAAAATTCCAATCTTAAGTTTGTAATTCTGGTACATCAAGGTATATCACGCATGTTCAAAAGTATCGTTATCTCATAGTCCAAACTGTGAAACAAATTGATCAACCATGAGTGCACACACTATTGACCACGTATATCTCAATTACGCTAAAGTCCCTCAAATATAGACACCTCACTCTTTATCTGAAGCCAACCCCCCCCCCTCGTCGCCCACCCCCCACCCCTCGTCGCCCCCACACACAGAGAAGTCGTTCTCTCCCCCAAACACCAACACACGAGCACATTAACACCCCTCTCTCTTCTAAAGTCCGGACCCCAATATAGGTCTCTATCACTTTATCTCTTGGGCATGCACACATCTCTTCCCCCACTCTCTAGCTAGGTCTCCCGGCATCTTTCTTTCCTAAGCACACGCACTATGTAGAGTGTATCTTTCCCATACACACAAAACGTCGCCCCCAAACGTCTATCTCCCTAGTTATGTGGTTCTCGCACACTCACCTCACACACCACCCCCACTGTAAAACAAGCACACTTTGTCTCCTTGTGCACCACTCTCCTCTTTCTATCTCTCCCACATGCGGACCCACCCCAGTTCCTCCCTGTATACATATGTGTCGTGACTCTTTCCATAGCCCCCTAATGTATCATCGTTCTCGATCTCGCACATTGTTCTCTACACCATCTATTCTAGATCTCTCATGAAGTCCCTATCACACACACGATGACTCGCTTCCCTTGCGTCTCCGTACATAGGCCAATTTCAAACAACATCAACATTGTCTCCCTATCTATACGCCATTTATGGACACAAATGCCCCCTCTCTTCCTCTCTCTCTCTCCGTCGCTAGCTCTCTCTCTCTCTCTCTCGCTCTCACACCCCTCCCCCACACACACTAGATGTCTCTTCCAAATAGTTTGCTCCCCCCGCCCGCACCCATGCTATCCCGCTACTACACATGTCACACCATTCCCCCTTCCCTTATACTTGGTTTACATCATTAGTGGTCTCTCTACTCCACATACACACACTCCCTCTCACAGACAAACACATGCACAAACACACACAGACATGCACAAACACCCATTAATCTGGATCCTCATCTCTCCCCATGTCCGCATGTGTATCTCGCACACTCACTCTCTAATTATGTATATGTGTCTCCACGTTACACAACACAAAGCCCCATGTACATGTCTCTCTCTATCCTCCACACACATAGACACAAAGAATTTGTTATCATTGCCTCAGTCTCTAGACATATCACACACGCACACTGTCTCTCTCTCTCTCTCTCTCTCTCTCTCTCTCTCTCTCGCAAACACGCTCAACAAGGGTTTCCCCGTGAATAACTTACCGTCTATTCATCAACAGTCGTGGCAGTACGACGAATACGAGACGTGAAAAAGAATAAATCTACACGTGCTTAGACCACCTAGTATGACTACTAGGACTAGAGCAAGCCAAAAAGCGTGCCGCCGTCACCCCCTCCTTATCGGCGACAGGAAAACCTTTGTTTTACACAGTCGAGAAGTCATTGTGCTAAGGCCTCACATGCTGAGGCGGTGAATAGAATGTAGATGCTAGTTTACGGAAACAAGTATCAATAATACGTTTGTATCTCAATACTTATATTTCATCTCTTATAAAAAACCGAGTTGGTGATGATGGTACGCGTGCCATCTTGCAATATAGACCGTCCGATCTATATCTGACTGATGGAAATTAAACTAAAAGATACCCGCACCCCTCTCCACATTTGCAGACAAGGCCTTCCCTTGTTCATCCTTATCTCCAACAACCTCATTGTTGAGCAATTAAGAAAGGAAGCCTCTGGAACAAACTGGATTGGTGGCTGCTGCCGGCGTCGTCAATCCCCATGCCTCCGCTCAGTCCGACCACCAATCACCACCACGCCCCACTCCTCTTCACCTTATCTCCTATTTCTCGAGATATCATTAGTTTTTACACATGGGATTACTCCCGCATGGGTCAATCACAACTAGTGTTTTTATAAAAAATGCATCTTGATGTTCTGTGCAATGCACAGATCTTGCTAGTACTCCTACAGAAGACTAAGTTGGTGATGATGGTGTGTCTGCCATCCGTCGTTTGTGATAATTAGATCTACATCTAACAACTGTGAGGTAAGTTGTTGCCTTTTCTCACCAACATCCCACTTGTCTACCAATTTGCAGAAAACCCCATAATTAGTATCTTAAAACCAACCACATCCCTCCCCGACCTCACCAAAACAGCCCAAGGAATATATTCTAATTGAAACATAATATATCTCTAGTGATATATGTATATCAAAATTAGAGTGTTTTGTATCAAGTTTGTGAATAAGTATTATTCTAATTATGATTCGTTGCAACGCACATGAACATTGCTAGTATTTCCAACCATGCAATTTTTCCCTAGTATTCCATAGTTTCGAGTTTTCCATCAAGATATTAGTCACTCATGGTTGATATTTACTTTCAATCATGTACACATATGCACTATGTAACTAGCCTTGCTTATTGGGTTCCAAAGCTTAACTTTCACTCCTACTTACAATATGTAGAGTATTTAACAAAAAACTACCACTTTCAACCAGCCCTAGGAAGAAACTATTGTACAAAAAATAGCAAAAACATACCCAATTTTTTTAATCCGTGCCAAAAACTACTACCTAGTGCCGATTAGGCTCGTTTAAACCCATTTATGACAGGGTTGGCCCACACGTCCATGCTGAAGAGGCAGCTTAAACCAACACATTTTGTTTGACCGTTGACATGAGGGACCCATATCTGACCTTCTATCCTGTTATATTCCCCCTCCAATCATTATTTTTCCTGAACATTACTTCAAACAGTACTGATGCGTGTTCGTCGGTGGCGCCGGTGATGAGCGAGTTGGCCGCCGCTCCGCCGGACGGGCCGGACGCCGCGCTGACTTCTGCACGGGTTGGCTGAGCGTGACTCACAAGCGAGCAAGCCGCCGCGCTGGCCTTCGCTTGAGCCAGATGGCTGGCCTTAGCGCGGTGCGTGCGAGCAAGTCACCGCGCCGCCGTGTCAATCTAGCTAGCAAACCTTGCAGACAAGCAGCTTGACGGAGCTATCTTGGCTAGCTAGCGGCCGCGAGCGCCAGACGGAGGTGGCATCCGGGCTGCCGCAAGATGGGCTCCGCACCGCCGATGGTTTTGACCTTGCCTTCTGCCGGCGGCGGTAGCTGCGTCCCATGGCCGAAGATGACTAGGTGGATGGGCCGGAGGTAGGAGGTCACTCGGGGATTTTTGTGCAGACTGACATGTAGGTCCCACAA
The DNA here is from genome assembly GCF_002575655.3 of Aegilops tauschii subsp. strangulata. NCBI lineage: Eukaryota > Viridiplantae > Streptophyta > Magnoliopsida > Poales > Poaceae > Aegilops > Aegilops tauschii. The sequence continues at coordinate 550,671,012 of NC_053041.3, read as the reverse complement.
GTCATAACGCCCGGTCGAATAGAAGGTGTTGACTTAATGGGCAACATGGGCCCTGTTTGGATACTCTAAGTCAGAGGTTAGATTCTAACCCTGAACTAACTCTAACCAAAGTGGTGTTTGGATGGCAGGGTTAGATTGACAACAAATGTATCCAAACAGGGCCATGGGTTGAAACGTGCCTATAACGACACTTTGTAGAGTAGTCGTTTCTTGGTAGGGCTTGTTGGTAAGAGCATGTACAATGGTTGATAAGGTAGTCTTATCTTAAGTCTGCCACGTATGCAAGTGGTAGTAGTTTCTTGGCATTATTAGTGGTTTCTTGCATTGTTAGGGGTTTCTTGTAAGGAACAATGTACTACTAGCGACAAAAGGCGATTCTAGGTTGCGTTGTACTCCAACGAGTACTACTAGTGGTCGCGGGAGTGTATACCTCGTTTTGTGGGTTCGATCCCGGCCGAACGCACAGCGGCCTTTTTTTTAAATAGTAACTTCGCTGCGAGCCAATATTTTACACGGGTAGTTTGAGTTTTGAAGTCAAATGGACGTGCGGCACCACAATCTGGGTGCACTGGGTAGCCTAGCCACGTGAACGGGTTTCCTTCCCAGCATCTCGTGGCTCGCGTGCTCGCCCTAGCCGCACCTCGCTTGCAGCTTCCTCATCAGCTAGTAGCATATTTAAACTAGCGCCTCCCAATTAAGCCCGAGGAGCCGGAAAAGCCTGGCGGGGCATTGGGAACTGTGCAATATGGCTCTGTACGTAAAGTGCTCTACTACTACTCTGTAGCTTGTGGCGTTCCACGCATGGACTTCACTCCATATCGGCTCTACTATAAAAGAAATTCCTCTTGACGTGTTTTTTTTTGAAACGGAGGCAAAAGCTTTGCTTCATCTCATTCATAAAGAAGGAACTACTAACAAAGTTCGACGAGATCCATTACACCTCCACAAATGGAAGCAAAAAGCCTAGTCTCGCTGTATCAAATAACTCAAATGTTCTGCCCCCGCAGTAACCGTCGCTGATAAACAGGCTGCTAGTGTGTGCGTGAGAGGAGCGGCTGAGTAGGCCAGCTACGTGAGAGGAGCGGCTGAATAGAGCATCGAGAGTACCCACTAGGCCACTACGCAGGTGTACTTTCCCTGCATTGATAGTACAACGATGGTTCTAGAGAACAGTAGTACCCTCCACTTCCAACTGTAGCTCCTTGGCCCTGAGATTCAAGAGTTCAAAACTGGTGCACTATACTAGAAGTACAGTACATCGCACTACTAGTTGAGAAAGTAGTACTAGTACTGCTATAGTACGAGTACGTACTCCTCCGTCACATAATGTAAGACGTTTTTTGACACTAGTTGGCGTGTACAAAAAATAGCAAAAACATACCCAAAATTTCTTAATCCACGCCAAAAACTACTAGCTAGTGCCAAAAATTTCTTACTAGTGCTATTATTTACAGTATAATGCAATCCCATAACGTCCCATAATGCTAGTACTAGTAGTAAATAATAGCCTCACCCCTTCGCCAAGGAACGATCTATAGTTGGAAGGGACGAGGCCCTGCGGTTACTACGCTCTTATCTCCTCCTTGCCAGTTCCCCTCCCCCCGAAGAGAAGGCAGTTCGTCGTTGCTCCCATGGATTCGCCAGATGGTTCTCGTCGTCGTCGGGGCTGGGAGACCTTGGACGACGATCCTCTGGGAGAAATCGCACGCCGCTCCGACGTCCACACCGCCGCAAGACTCGGTGCATCCTGCACCAACTTTTTCAAGACGGTGCTTAAAATGGCTTGGGAAAAGGCCATGCTTGTTGGTCTTCCATGCGTCCTCGAGGAGAAGGTTCTTATATGGGACAATCCTTCGAATAGTCCACCGCTCCCTGGCCATGGTTGCACGTTGACTCCGCTAGAGTTGCCGATGTTGAGAGGTAGTCAGATTTTGTCCGATGAGCAGGTCAGTAATGGAGTTTGATCATGTAGTACTTAGTTATTCCATTTCCATCCCGTAATTTCTCCGTTGCCCACTGTCTTATATATAGGTCTGGGTCGGTGCCAATGAAGATTGGCTTGCATACCTCCGGCCGGATACCACCATCATTTTGCACAACATCCACAGCAGTGCGGCCGTTCTGGTAGACCCCTTCTCCACCATTGGGATCGGCCTTCCGGACTGGCTGGGCTTGAATACATATGATGATGCCTACATGAGATTGAAGAAGATAGCAATTATGGACCCGCCGACAAAGCGACGCGGCTACGATGATTACTATCTCATCACGGTGTTCGACATAAGGATTGCCATCAATGCAAGAGGCAGTAACGGCAGAGGCTGGCGCATGTTGGCGGCAGCAGATTTGTACCCCTACACGTTCGAAGACGTCGTGCGCCATCTAGGCCGCATCTTCACGGTGACAAGCCAAGGGACTTGTTTCACTGGTTGCCATCCTACAGTACGGGAGATTACAAACAGAATGCACAAACCATCATTTGCATCCCTAATGGTACTCCATTATTTTGCAGGGTCATCCCGCGATCAAAATAAGATCGCCGATCCTGGATGTGCATTTGCATCCGCGATTCGGTCTAACCTGGAACCTTGTAACTGACTTTGGCATATTGGGATCAACTATCTTAGCAGTCGTTACCCATGGTACCACTGATGTGCAACATGGTCACACAATCTACCACGATCGGACAGTCACCATCTGCCCAGGTATTCCATTTTTAACCCTCTCGCCTTCTCTTTCATTGTTGTACTAGTACTCTACTTATGTACTAGTAGGAGTACTTTTTACCTTGGAGGACGCGTATAGCTAGCTAGGCCCTTGAAGACTTGAACCCACTAGCTGCCACCATTTTTGTTTTTCCATGTCTTACTATCTCATCCATGTAGCCAAGAGTGGAGTAGTACTATTTGCTGCACAGTATTACTGACCGCCATATTTGAGCACAACATTATTATGCATGGACCTTGACTATGTACATCACCATGTGTCCAGATCTGAGATGCCGCGTGTACCAGATGAACGGCGCCGAGTTCGACCCTCGTGATGCTACGTGGGTGCCGAGGAACACTCTTGGAGAGTACTCGCTTTTCATTGGGGACAGCTACCCCATTGTGAAGTGGATGCCACCTTCCGTGCACGACATGGAAGGCCTGCCGTTCATGAAGCATGGTTGTGTCCTCAGTGCGCACCGCCGGATGAATGACATGCTGGGACATGCTATCCCAGATTTATGCCGCTTCAGCTTGGATGAGTCTCCATTGTGTGGAACCGGACTAGAAAGCTGCGACAATGATTCCCGTTGCCCACTGCTATGGATCGTGCCATCCATGAAGAACACTTGGGACTGGAACCTGGAAGAAGGACATGTAGCCCATCTATAACGTGTAAGTGGAGTACGGTAAATTGTGAATGGTAGCGCTGTGAATATATGTAGACTAGTCATGCAGAAATTTATCACATGAATTGGAGATGAACTTGTGTGGCATACTGGCATTTGTCCTTTAGAATTTATTACTAGTAAATGTGTTATTTGTATGTGCAACTTGTGTGGTTGTTGCACGGGCTCCAACACGCTCTTTGAGAAAAAAAAGGTGGCACAACTTTGGATATACGTGGCGTGGCGGCATCATACAGTAGCATCATTCGCTATAGTTGTAGTACGCTCCTACTAGGACGATAACTCCTATAAAACCTTGCACTTGGCTCTTTGCCTCTTCGGGAGGTTCAACTGTTCGTACTCGTGTGAACCTTGCACTTGGCTCTTCGCCTCTTCGGAAGGTCCAACAATGATGATACTACAGTACATTATGCTTCTGGCAATCTAACACCGATTGAATTGCTGCACATCCACCGCGAGGGCGAGGGAGAGGGAGAGGGAGAGGAAGAGGGCGCTGTAGTCAAAACCCTCTCCTCGTCCCACGAACTACCGCGCGCGTGGGCGAGGGAGAGGCGTAGTAAGCAAGCTTCTCCTCGTTCGGCGAGTTGACGGGACACATCAAAGCAGTACTAGTACTAGTCCATACTGCATCCTTTCCGGTTAATATGGCCTAATTTGAAACGAGAAAAATACACTGGCGGTCAACGTATGTAACAATACGCTCTTTACGGTCACTATATATAGTTTTGCGGTGATTATACAATCACTAGCTCATCGTAGAGCACTGTATTGCACCCTACTGGCTGGCCACATAGTCGACATGGCACTTTGTTGACTGGTTAAATTGTCACCTGGTTTCTGGGTCCCACCTGTTAGTTGGCAGAGCAAAGAAATCAGCTAAAAAACAAAGAGTGCAGTACATCTACACTTTCAATGTATTTAGCCTTTAATATAAATCGATATTGATTGACTAATGCACCAACTTGTGCTCTAGGTATAGGCGACATGTATATCCTTAATTACAGCATGCAACGACCTTCATTTAATCTTCTTCTCTCAATGGTCGCAGGCACACATAAGTCTGCTACTTTTGGGCGTTAATTATGCCCTGGTCAATGTGTAAATCTCTAAATGTACAGTCTTTCACGGACGTAGGGAGTAGGTTGAGCACTTGAGCGTGAGCGTGTGTGTTGCGTCGTGTGCTGTGTGCCGCATGGGTGCGTGAGTGTTTCGTGCGCCCATGTGTATTTGTGAGTGTTGCATGTTGCATGCATGCATGCATGCATGGGGCTTACTCCCTCCCATTGACATGTTCATATTTCAAGCTTCCTCTGTTCCCTCCATGTGGTGATACTCCCTCTGTTCCCAAATACGGAGTAAAATCCTTCCTCTATTCCTAAATACGGAGTAAAATCCTCCCTCTGTTACCAAATACGGAGTATTTGTCTTTCTAGAGATTTCAACAAGTGACTATGTACGGAGCAAAATGAGTGAAGTGAGCGTAGAGGCATAGGGATAATGTAGAAAGGAAGTCTTCGCGATCCATTATTCCCCATCTCGGTCAGAGAGAACTATTCAACTAGTCTTCGCAGTGAAGTGACAATACACGCTGCAGCCGATAGGGCACTTAATTAATAAGCTGAACCAGCGTGTTGGTGTTACTAAATCAGCCTTACCCAGTACTGCCATCATGTTTGCCAGTAGAGCACGCTTCTGTCCTCCATTAACTGACATATGGGCCCTCTTGTGGTAGACCCACATGTCATCGGTGTAACTATTTACACTCCGAAGGACGGTATATTCTGGTAGTAGTAGTAGAATTGAGATTTAATGCACTTTCTTCCCCGTCTTCCACTCTTCTTCCTCCTCTCTTCTTCGTCCTCTTCTCTTCCCCATCATCGGCCGCACACCATTTCCCCCGCTCACTGCTCGCCCGCCCGCGCTATCTTCCTTGGTAGCTCGCGCGTACCATATCCCCCCGCTCACTGCTCGGCCACACGAGGAGAAGCTTCTTCGCTCGCCGCCCGAATCCACTTCCCGCTGGCTCGCAGGCACCGAAAACCCCAATGGCAGAACCGACTGACACGCAGAGCCGCGATTGGAATTCCCTCCCCAATGTTCTCTTGGAGCAGATCTGTAATCGTATGGACCTACTCAGCACCGTCCGTCTGGCCGCATGCTCGATGTCTTTGTACCGTCTACTCGTCTGCAACTGGCCGACTCTTTTCAAGACACCCTGCTTGCTGATGCCCGATCCTCGCAGGTGGCCCAGACACCGACTTGACGATCCTACAGAGGTTGCCGTGGTGCCCCTCGACATGCTATCACTACTCGTCCACCTGTCCTTCATGCGCGACCACTACTAGGCAGGCATGAAGGCCAACTAGATCGTCCTCATCCACCAATCCGGTAGTCTGTGGCGTCTCGTGGATATCTACACCCAGCGAGAGATCACCCTTCCATCTTTGGATACCGCCGCCATCGAGCCTCGTGGCCCGCAGAACACTCCTGCCTACTATGCACGAGACGCGTCGAGCTTTTGGCTCGACCTCTGTTTGCTGAAGGTTGTAATCCGCAAAGTGCCCACACCATCAGAAGACTACATGGATTACAAGCTCATTCCATGTTCAACATGGGATTAGTCTATCTGGAATCCGGTCGCCATACATGGTTATGGCTCATCATCGATCCTCTTCACCCAACACTTCTGTCTGATGCTATAGTGCATGATGGCATCGTTTATGCGGTCGACGCATAGATTGGCTGCCTATACTAGTGGAATCTATCGTCGTGTAATTGTCCTGTCTCATCTCATCTTTACCTTAAGAATACGTCTGCCTGTTCATTGTTACAAATTTAGAATATATAGTATGTCTATAACCACATCATTGCTATATGTTCCTCTCATTTCCTAGATTTTTATGACCACACATGTTATTGTTAGAGTTGATATGAGAACAATTGGTATCTAATGATTGTTAGAGTAGATTTTATGAGTATAATTTCGTGATTGCTATATGTTACTCTCATTTCCAGGATTTTTATAACAATGCATGTTATTGCTTAGAGTTGATATGATAACTGTAGTAAGTGCTATGCTAGAATATGAGTAGGCCCTGTCATATCTGTTTTCCTCTCATTGTTACATGATGTTTGAACCATGATATATTGCTAGAATATGAAAGCCATTGGCTTTTTTTTAACTTGGGGTATGAGTATGACCACGACATTGCAATTCTCTGTCTATGATATGTGTCACTGTTATAATAATCTTAATTCCACACATACTCTGAACATGATTGTTTATTTTTGTCCTTTTGGTCTCCAATTTGAATTGTTGCAGCAGACGCAAATGCGCTGGCCTTCATGATTCCAGGACCTGGAATCATACCAGCCGATGGGTGGTGGTTTATCGCTCGTTCAGCTGACGGTGGTCATTTGATGCTCATTTGCACGTACCAAATTGACCAAACCATTTCATCAAACCACATGCAGTACAATGCCTGGGGCGTTCGTGACATTGATGGCTATGGCTTCTTCATGTTCGAGAAAGATCCCAGCTCCATTGGGCCAGGCGTATTCAACTGGAGGCGGGTTTACAGCCTCGGCAACCACTCCTTGTTCCTCGGGCTCAATTATCCGATCATCCAACCAATCATTGATCATATCACCGGCGATGATTACCATGCTATGCAACTTCTATTCGCCAGGGGGGACTGTGTTTACACATCATACCATGGGTTTCATGAATCACCATATCCAGAGATTCGTCGACACAACTTGTTGCCAGATAATCTTCAGTGTGTGAAAGGCATCAAGCTTCCATGCGATGGATGGCTTTTGCAAACCTGACATGCGGCGATGTGGTTCATGCCAACAGCAAATATGCACAACTTGATTCGTACTGATATGTAGACTGAGCCATGTATTCTGCTGCTGTAGCACGACCCTCTTTTGTTGGATATTATGTATTGTTGTTAGTTTGAAGCACTCCTCTGGTTTGAAGGATAGATACCTTTCTGGGATCAAGTGCATCCTAACTCACCTGCGCAGGATGTACTGATAATGATGATGGAGATGCTGTGCAGTATGTATGTATATATATATATATATCACTTAGGCTTTAAGTGCGTACTTGCTAGTTACACTTATGGTTAAAATGTGACACTAAATACGACTAGTAAGTAGTACAGTAGCACTACTAGTATACGTCGGTCAAATTATTCATCATGTCCACACATTGAATTGACGTGACAACACACTGCGCGTGAGGTGACACAAGAATCCCGGCGGCGTGTTCGGGTATTCTGGACTTCAAATTTGGAGTACCACTCATCCATCAAAATCTTTCATCATTCACTTAAAAGAGTCAATTGATCATACATTGAGTACCATATAACTGGAATTAAGCGATGCAAGTCGAAGAAGGATTGGCCGGTGCTGCCGGCTGGCGTCAAGTTCGATCCCACGGATCAGGAGCTGATCGAGCACCTTGAGGCCAAAGTGAGTGCTGACAGCGCGAGATCTCACCCTCTCATCGATTTGTTCATACCAACCATCAACAGCGAGCACAGCATATGCTACACCCATCCCAAGAAACTTCCAGGTAAGACACTGATCGGCCGTCTACTTGCACAAACATATTCCTTTGTTTATAGCTCTATTTTTCTTTTTAGACGCAGACCTGGTGAAGCAATTACAATTTGACAGTTAATAAAAAGTGAAACAAGTGACTGCAACATGCCAAAGATGTTATGAAAATGCCAACTACGTACACTAAAACCTGTATTCGACAATACTGCAGGTATCACACCGAGTGGCCTAAGCAAGCATTTCTTCCAGCGCAATTCCAGGGCGTTCAAAAGGGGTACGCGAACGTGTCGCAAGATACAGTCGGAGTGCGGCATGCACGCAATGTGGCACAACACCGGCAATACCTTGCCGGTGATGATCAATGGCCGGCAGACGGGAAGCAAAAAGGTTCTGGTGCTGCACACCAACAAGAACTTCGACCAGCAGAGGACCAACTGGGTGATGCACCAGTACCACCTCGGGGACCTGGAGCAAGAGAAGGAGCGGGAGCTGGTCCTCTACAAGATTTTCTACCAGACGAACACTAGGGCCAGGAGTAAAAAGGTTATAAGTTAGTTTGGTATTGGTACTTGTACTACCTTGTCGTCCGCAAGTTGGTATTGTTGTTAACGATCTTTTGGTATGAACTTGGCATTTGCTTCCAACCATCATGCCGAGGGTCGACGTGGATATAAAGTTGAATCATTTGTTTCGAAACGAATTTTCAGGCACCTGATTTTTATTTGATGGGTAGCATAAGCACCTGCCGTTCGAATTCCAAGTTCTCCAAATTTTTCGAAACAAGTGCATGCTCTTATTATCACGATGAAAAAACAATATCCCTGCTGCATCCCAGTTATCAGTCTGTACTTGCAGAATTCTCTCGTTTATTGAGCACGTATATTTTTTTTTAGGTCGAGCAAGTTTCAACTGGGCTGTAGACTGCCCAGGCTTGGTTTTGTTTTTAACAGGCCCAGCCCATGACGACAACGGGGCACAAAGATCCAGCAGGTATCTACTGGCCTCATATTTTGTCTTACAACATCCGCAGGCAGTTTTTTTTACTGAATCAAACACACAACCCAGTTCTATTTTCCTCTTGAAACACATGTCCTACATCCGTTTTCTAATCTCTACCTATAGTTTTACTAGTTCATATACACGTATCATTATATTGAAAATAAATAAAATTTCCTTTTCATATTTACATCCTTAATTTTGTTGTTGTTTTCCCTCCGAGCGCTGATTTTTTTTACCACTGGTTTTCCCTTAAACCAACTCAATTGTCCCACGTCTTATTTGCTTACAAAAACAAAACGAAATTTTTGGCAAATCAATAAGTTCTTAAAAAATGTTTATCATTTCGGGATTACAAAAGTTCAGACTCCACCGAAATATGCAAAATAAGGTTGACCGTGGTCCTGGGCAGAAAATGGGCTGTAATAAATTACTTAAGAATTAGCAAATGGGCTGCAAATTATTAAAAAATAGCAAATGGGCTCTATGTTGTCTGCCACAGATTTGGAGGCTCACTTGTGGGCCTACTAAGTTCATGCGTACACAAGGTTTCTCAAAAAAGAAACTTAGTCAACAATCGACTCTACCAGCGTCAGACCGTTAGATGTCAATCTAACGGCAATCGTGCTTCTTCAGTCTCTGATCTTCCTGCCCCAGCCGCCCAAACCAGCGCTGTCGGAACCACCTGCTCCCGCCTCCCATGGTCGGCTGTGCTGCCAGGCAGGCCTCATGGCCCCATCATATACTCGCATCCCTGGCCTGTCTATCCCTCTACTCACCCACACCTCCTGTTATTTTCCGGCGACGGCAGCCGAACCAGTAAACTCTCGTACTCTCCACCGCGTGGGAAGCCACTGCCGTCTCTTCCCCGGCTCCGTGTCGTTCCCTTCGTAGGCCTCGCCGTCGTCCACCGCCCTGGTGCTCTCGGCGCGGCGTGGTCAACATGGTCAATGAACGACATCCATCGTAAGTGGACTGTACGTGGAGAGGCTGACAGCCGGGTCCACGGCCTCACACAAGGAAATGCCTCCTTATTACGTGCAAAATAATGATTCCTCCACCTGACATCTGGGACCCGCCGGAAGGGCCTCTGTATTTCATGAAAAAAAGTTCCCTCCGCTGATAGGTAGGACCCACCAACTATATCTTCACACGCAAGGAAGTGCCTCCTTATTGCGCACAAAAAATGAATACCCCCTGCTAGCTGGGACCCACCACAGTGGGAGGCTGACTTGTGGGCCTACTAAGTTGACGGGGACAGAGGGCTTTGTCAACTTAGTCAATATGAACGATTCTAGCTCCAGTGAGCGTACGATGTCCATCCAACGGCCTTAGTGCTTCTTCAACCTCTGGTCTTCTTGCTCCAGCCGCCCAAAGCAGCGCTAGTCGTGCCGCCTGCTCCTGCCTCCCGTGGCCGGCTGTGTTGCCGAGGAGGCCTCACCGCCCCCATACTACTCCCGCCGCTGGCCAGGCCATCACTCCACTCACCCACACCCCCTGTTATTCTGCGGTGACGGCAGCCTCACACCGCAGCCGAACCAGTGAACCCTCGTACTCCTCTCGGCGTGGTCATCCAATGCCACGTCTTCCCTGGCTCCACGCCGTCCCCTTCCTAGGCCTCGCCATCGTCCACCGCCTTGGTGCTCTCGGCGCGGCGTGGTCAATGTGGTCAACGACCGACTTCAATCGGAAGAGTACTGTACGTGGAGAGGCTGACAGCTGGGTCCACGGCCACATCCCAGTTTTTTGTGATTTGCCAAGTAAGTCGCTTTGTCAGGCCTGTTGGGCTGTAAATCTTTCAAGACAAGGAGAGCTTCATTCGGCTGGCCGAGAAAATGGGCTATCAGTAATGAGAAATGGGTTGTACATTTTTAAAACACATCAAACCGGCAATTAGTTTCAAATTTTTTTTTTCATTTCGAGATTTTAAATTGCATTGGTATTTATGCATGGACAATTTGTTGGATTTTATATTGATATACATTTATTTTTAAAATCAGTTTGAATGTGACTCGAAATTTCAGGATTAAAAATAGTTCGGACCGCACCGAAATATGCAAAATTTCATATAATTTTTAACCGTGGCCACAATATGGGTTGTAATGCAAACAAAAAGAATATGGGCTCCAAAAAAACCTTAAGAATTAGCAAATGGGCTGTAAATTATTAGAAATAATGGCAAATAGGTTGTATGATGTTTTCCACAGATTTGAGGCTTTCCTAAAAAAAAGGTTGACGCACAAGCAGTGACTGTTGGATGTCCATCCAACGGCCGTCGCACTTCTTCAATCTCTGCTCTTCCTGCTCCAGCCGCTCAAACAAGCGCCGGCGGGACTACCTGCTCACTCCTCCCCGCGGCCGGCTGTGCTGCCGTGCAGGCCTCACCGCCCCACCGTACTCCCATTGTTGTCCTAGCCATCCCTCTACTCACCCACACCTTATGTTATTCTCCGGCGACGGCAGACGAACCAGTAAACCCTCGTACAGTCATACTCCCCTCCACGTGGGAAACAACTACCGAGTCTTCCCTACCTCCGTGTCGTTCCCTTCATAGGCCTCATCGTCGTCCACCACCCTGGTGCTCTCGGCGCGGCCTGGTTAGCGTGGTCAACGACCGACATGCATCTGAAGTGGACTGTACGTGGAGAGGCTGACAGCTGGGTCCACGGCCGCACGCAAGGAAATGCCTCCTTATTACACGCAAAATAATGATTCCTCCACCTGACATCTGGGACCCACCGAAAGGGCCTCTGTATTTCGCGAAAAAAACGTTACCACCGCTGACAGCTCGGACCCACCAGCTATATCTTCGCACGCAAGGAAGTGCCTCCTTATTACGCACAAAACAATGAATACTCCCCCTGCTAGCTGGGACCCAGTATAGTGGCAGGCTGACTTGTGGGCCTACTAAGTTGACGGGGACGGAGGGCTTTGTCAACTTAGTCAATATGCACGATTCTAGCTCCAGTGACCGTACGATGTCCATCCAACGGCCGTAGTGCTTCTTCAACCTCTGGTCTTCTTGCTCCAGCCGCCCAAAGCAGCGCTAGTCGTGCCGCCTGCTCCTGCCTCCCGTGGCCGGCTGTGTTGCCGAGGAGGCCTCACCGCCCCCATACTACTCCCGCCGCTGGCCAGGCCATCACTCCACTCACCCACACCCCCTGTTATTCTGCGGTGACGGCAGCCTCACACCGCAGCCGAACCAGTGAACCCTCGTACTCCTCTCGGCGTGGTCATCCAATGCCACGTCTTCCCTGGCTCCACGCCGTCCCCTTCCTAGGCCTCGCCATCGTCCACCGCCTTGGTGCTCTCGGCGCGGCGTGGTCAATGTGGTCAACGACCGACTTCAATCGGAAGAGTACTGTACGTGGAGAGGCTGACAGCTGGGTCCACGGCCACATCCCAGTTTTTTGTGATTTGCCAAGTAAGTCGCTTTGTCCGGCCTGTTGGGCTGTGAATCTTTCAAGACAAGGAGAGCTTCATTCGGCTGGCCGAGAAAATGGGCTATCAGTAATGAGAAATGTGTTGTACATTTTTAAAACACATCAAACCGGCAATTAGTTTCAAATTTCTTTTTTTCATTTCGAGATTTTAAATTGCATTGGTATTTATGCATGGACAATTTGTTGGATTTTATATTGATATACATTTATTTTTAAAATCAGTTTGAATGTGACTCGAAATTTCAGGATTAAAAACAGTTCGGACCGCACCGAAATATGCAAAATTTCATATAATTTTTAACCGTGGCCACAATATGGGTTGTAATGCAAACAAAAAGAATATGGGCTCCAAAAAAACCTTAAGAATTAGCAAATGGGCTGTAAATTATTAGAAATAATGGCAAATAGGTTGTATGATGTTTTCCACAGATTTGAGGCTTTCCTAAAAAAAAGGTTGACGCACAAGCAGTGACTGTTGGATGTCCATCCAACGGCCGTCGCACTTCTTCAATCTCTGCTCTTCCTGCTCCAGCCGCTCAAACAAGCGCCGGCGGGACTACCTGCTCACTCCTCCCCGCGGCCGGCTGTGCTGCCGTGCAGGCCTCACCGCCCCACCGTACTCCCATTGTTGTCCTAGCCATCCCTCTACTCACCCACACCTTATGTTATTCTCCGGCGACGGCAGACGAACCAGTAAACCCTCGTACAGTCATACTCCCCTCCACGTGGGAAACAACTACCGAGTCTTCCCTACCTCCGTGTCGTTCCCTTCCTAGGCCTCATCGTCGTCCACCACCCTGGTGCTCTCGGCGCGGCCTGGTTAGCGTGGTCAACGACCGACATGCATCTGAAGTGGACTGTACGTGGAGAGGCTGACAGCTGGGTCCACGGCCGCACGCAAGGAAATGCCTCCTTATTACACGCAAAATAATGATTCCTCCACCTGACATCTGGGACCCACCGAAAGGGCCTCTGTATTTCGCGAAAAAAACGTTACCACCGCTGACAGCTCGGACCCACCAGCTATATCTTCGCACGCAAGGAAGTGCCTCCTTATTACGCACAAAACAATGAATACTCCCCCTGCTAGCTGGGACCCAGTATAGTGGCAGGCTGACTTGTGGGCCTACTAAGTTGACGGGGACGGAGGGCTTTGTCAACTTAGTCAATATGCACGATTCTAGCTCCAGTGACCGTACGATGTCCATCCAACGGCCGTAGTGCTTCTTCAACCTCTGGTCTTCTTGCTCCAGCCGCCCAAACCAGCGCCGGTCGTGCCTCGTGCTCTTGCCTCCCGTGGCCGGCTGTGATGCGGCAGAGGCCTCAACGCCCCCTACTACTCCCACCGTTGTCCAGGCCATCCCTCTACTCACCCACACCCACTGTTATTCTGCGGCGACAACAGCCTCACACCGCAGCGAACCAGTGAACCCTCATACTCCTCTATGCGTGGGCATCCACTGCCGCGTCTTCCCCGGCTCCGCGTCGTCCCCTTCCTAGGCCTCGCCGTCGTCCACCACCCTGGTGCTCTCGGCATGGCGTGGTCAACCTGGTCAAGGAACGGCTTCTATCGGACGTCGACTGTACGTGGAGAGGCTGACAGCTGGGTCCATGGCCGCAGCAAGGAAGTGTCTCCTTATTACGCACAAAATAATTATTCCTCCACCTGACAGCGGGGACCCACCGGACGGGCCATCATATTTCGCGAAAAAACATTCCCCCCTGACTGTTGGGACCCACCAGCTACATCTTCGCACGCAAGGAAGTGCGTTTGGGCAAAAAAATTGATTCGCCCCCCTGACTGCTGGGATCCACCAGCTACATCTTCCCAGGCAAGGAAGTGCCTGACAATCGGGACCCACCTGGTCGAAGCGTACGTAGTGTTGTCATTCTGGTCCGAACGTGTACGTACATACTGGTCGATGTAGAGGCGCGCACGTGTCGTAGTAGAGGCGGGCACGTAGCATGTACACGTACGTACAGCGGCCAGTGTGCAAGAAAGAAAATACGGCCACATACATACATACGGGCAGGGTCTCGAACGCCTACTCGCGCATACGTACGGCCAGGGCTCGTGTACATGGCTGGGTCGGAACGGAGAAACAGTGTCGTCGTCGTGTTCATGGGGAGCCAACCGGCTAGGTCGGAACGGAATGCGTCGTCGTGTTCATCGGGAGGGCTTGGACGGAACAACCGATGGAAACGAGGCCTGGCGTACCGCAGAACAGAGGAAACGGCCTTGTGTTCGACCGGCCACGGTCGAAACGGGATCCTCTTCATTGGGAGGGGTCTAGCGTACCGCAAAACGGAGGAAACGGACCTCCTACTGTCGAAACGGGGGTCTTGTTTATCGGGAGGGGTGTGGCATACCGCAAAACGGAGGAAACAGACTTGTGTTGGAGCGCTACGGTCGAAACGGGGGTCTTGTTCATCGGGAGGGGTGTGGCGTACCGCAAAACGAAGGAAACAGACTTGTGTTGGAGTGCTACGGTCGAAACGGGGTTCCTGTTCATCAGGAGGAGTGTGGCGTACCACAAAACGAGACTCCACGAGATACTGTTCATCTCCACCGTCGACCCCCTCCAGCCTCCACAGGCTACTGTTCATCCACCGTCGACCTCCTCCAGCCTCCACCTGCGACTGTTCATCCACGGGCTCCTGTTCATCCAGCCTCCACCGCGCGCTACTCCACCGGCTACTGTTCAACCAACCCTCTCCATGGGCTCCTGTTCAACCACCCCTCCACGGGCTACTGTTCATCCAGCTCTCCACCGTCTACTGTTCATCCAGCCCTCCACGGGGTGGTCCTGTTCATCTAGCCCTCCACGGGGTGGTCCTGTTCATCCAGCCCTCCACGGGGTCCTGTTCATCCAGCCCCAACCGGCTCGATCGATCGGGGTCCTGTTCATCTAGAGGCAACACCACGTGGTCCTGTTCATCCACCCCCACCGGGAACTGTTCATCCAACCCCCCCAGCAACGCTCACTATTCATCTAGAGGCAGCATCGATCGGCTTCAGTTAGCAGCAGTAGCGAAGGAATCTCTCGATCGGGTTCAGTTAACAGCCATCGATCGATTGCTCGGGTTCAGTAACGCGTAGCCTGCAGTGCAATCGCTCGGGTTCAGTTAGAGCCCAACGCCTCGCTCGGGTTCAGTTAGAGCCCAACGCCTCACACACACGCGTGTACATGTACGAGAGAAACGTGCATCGCTCGGCCCCCGACCACCCACCGTAACCGGGAACTCCCTGCAATTTTCCTTGCCCTCGCTTCAACCATGGTTTTTTTTCTGTCATGGACGGCCCAAAGAATGTCATGCAGTTGCGTCTCCGGCCCGCCCAGGACGAAAAGCCCATTTTCTATCATGATTTTTTGTCATAGAAGTAGGAGCCCACCACATCAATGATGATATCGGGTTTTGTCACAATTATCATCATAGAAGTGTCATAAGTATGACAGAAAAAAATTTCGTTCGGCCCAAAATGTCACGGATGTGTCTTTTTTTTGTAGTGGGCTGGGCCCGCTAGCAGCCGGCGTGCCACCAACAGCGCGGTCGATCTCGCACTGGTAGGCCTATGAGAGGCGTCTCATAGTGGCCAACTTCTTGGCGCTTTCGACGAGCGAGATGCGGCGGGCTTCTAGCGTCTCGGTGTCGGCATCTTCTGCAATGGGTGTAGACAGATCTCGCAGTGCCGCCTGCAGTGGGTCTTGGGCGTCCCCACCAGAGGCTCCGTCATGGCTGTTAACGAGCACCTCCATGACGGTGCTGCCGCCGCTGTCGGTGCGAGGGGGCGGGTCATTGATGATCACCATGTTGGTGGGGAAGGCATCGAGCGATGCCGTGTTGGAGTCGACAAGCATCGGGTCGGTGGAGCCGATCGACTCCAGGTCGGAGGCCGGCTCGTTGGCCATGTCGAGCTTGCCAAGGAGGTTGACCAGGCAGCTCTCGGAGCTGGCTGCTCCCGCATCGAGTGCGGGGTCATCGGGGAGGCGGATCTCGCCTATGAGGTCAGCGAGGCAGCTCGCCGCGATGGCATGCTCAGCGCCATGCGGCACGCCGGCGTCAACGCCATCAGGCATGTCGGGCTGGCTGCGCTCGATAGGGAGGAACAAGGTTCCCATCCAGAACAGATCTCCGGACAACGGTGCACCTAGCCCCAAGGTGGGCGCCAAATGTCGGGGGTGTCGTGCGACATATGCCAAAGGATGGCTTATCATGGAGGGGGCTAATAATACGTCGCCGGTGCCTGGAAACGGGATAAGGCAAACATGCCCGCCGATGGATCTTACCCAGGTTCGGGGCTCTCCTAGGAGATAACGCCCCTAGTCCTGCTCTGTGGGGTCTCCGCATGATCACTCAAGCAACAATGGTGGCTACAAGCTTGCTCCTTGAGCTGTTTCTCTAGAGGGGGAAGAAGAGCAAGGCTAACCCTAGTTTCCTCTCTCTATACGTGGGTGTAGATGGACTAAAGTCTGAACCCTTTGCATGGGTGCCCTGGGGGGTTTATACAGGCCTACCCCCAGGGGTACAAAGATAATCTGGCCGGGTGTAGGACCCGGCTGTTAGTGTCTCTGGTCGTCGGCTTCTCCACTAGCTGATGGGGCCCGCCGCCTGGTGGGCCCCGCCGGCTGTCTCGTACTTGGCCGACAGGCCGCGCCCGCCGCTTGCGGGTCTTGACGGCTGCTCAGCACTGTAGCTGTGCTGGTAATGATGCATGCTTTGTCAGGGGAGGCGTGGCTACAGTACCGCCGTCTGGCGGGCGTTCACTGTAGCCACTCCCCGTCTCTTCGGGTTAATGACGCACAAATCCCAAGGAGGGGGAGGGCCGCCTGATCATCAGCTGCCCCCCTTGAGCCGACTGGCCTAGGATGACCGCTCTCTAGCTTCTCGTAGACAGGTGGGGCCCGCCGCCTGCGGGCTGTACCGACAGCCCGTCGTGGGAGCATGGCTCCCTCTGACAGGGGTGATGTCATGGGCAGCATGGTAATAGTGTCGCGCTGGGCGGGGGATCTTCGTCTGGTATGATGCACTATGGCCATGCTTGGCCCTAGATTTGGGGTGGCAGGGCGTGTTGTAGTCACGCCCCGTCTCATCGTATTTATATGGGTGCAGACTTTGAGGACGCCTAGGGCCGCCTTCTAGGAGCCGACCTCTCTAGAGGACGCCTGCTAGGAGCCGGCCCACCTCGTGGCCGCCAGCTGGGCTTTGCCGTTTACTGGCAGCCGGCCGCTTGGACCAGCCGGCCGCAAGGAGGCGGCGCTTGGCTCTTTGAATCTTGAGGGGAGCAGCCGGCCCCGATGTCTTGAAGCGCCATGGGGGGCCGATGAGGCTACCCGTGGCCACTTACTCCGACAATATTGGCATGAAACAATCAAAAATTATAGATACGACAGAGACGTGTCAGCATCCCAAAGCTTAATTCCTGCTCGTCCTCGAGCAGGTAAATGGTAAAAAAGATAATTTTTGATGTGGAATGCTACCTAGCATAAACTTGATCATATATCTAATCATGGCATGAATATTAAGACATAAGTGATTGAAAGCAATAGTCTATAATTTGACATAAAGACATCAATACTCAGGCATCCTAACAAACAATCATGTCTTTCAAAATATCAACGCTAAAGAAATTTATCCCTACAAAATCATATAGTCTTGTCATGCTCTGTCTTCTTAACACAAAGTATTTATCATGCACAACCCCGATGACAAGCCGAGCAATTGGTTCATACTTTTTAACACGCTTCAGCTTTTTCAACCCCCACGCAATACATGAGCGCAAGCCATGGATATAGCACTATGGGTGGAATAGAGTATAATGATAGGGGTAAATATAGAGAAGACAAAAAAGTAAGAAAGTCTCACATCGACGCGGCTAACCAATGAGCTATGGAGATGCCCATCAATTGATATCAACGTGAGGAGTAGGGACTGCCATGCAACGAATGCACTAAGAGCTATAAGCGTATGAAAGCTCAATATGAAAACTAAGTGGGTGTGCATCTAGTCCTATAATGAAAAATTCCCACTAGTATATGAAAGTGACAAAATAGGAGACTCTCCATATGAAAAACATGGTGCTACTTTGAATCACAAGTGTGGTAAAGGATACTAACAATGCCCTTTTTCTCTTTGTTTATTTATTATTTTTTCTTTTTTTCTTTCTTTCTGTTCCTTTTTTTATTTTTTTTTCTTCTTTTTCTTTTTCTCTCATTGTCCGGAGTCTCATCCCGACTTGTGGGGGAATCATAGTCTCCATCATCCTTTCCTCGCTGGGGCATTGCTCTAAAAATGAATACTGATGATCATCACACTTCTATTTACTTATAACTCAAAAGAAATAAAAATTACAACTCGATACCTATGACAAAATATGACTCTATATGAATGCCTCTGGCATGTACCAGGATGTGCAATGATCTAGCGTAACATGTATGAAAAATGATGAACGGTGGTTGAGCCACAACTACTATGTCAGCGATATGATCATGCAAAGCAATATAACAATGAATGCTCAAGTCATCAAACAGAAGCGGTGGAGGTTGCATGGCAATATATCTCGGAATGGCCATGGAAAAGCCATAATAGGTAGGTATGGTGGCTGTTTTGAGGAAGATATAATAAGGCTTATGTGTTGGGGAACGTAGTATTTCAAAACAAATTCCTACGATCACGCAAAATCTATCTACGAGATGCATAGCAACGAGAGGGGAGAATGTGTCTACGTACCCTTGTAGACCGAAAGCGGAAGCGTTTAGTAATGCGGTTGATGTAGTCGAACGTCTTCATGATCCAACCGATCCAAGTACCGAACGTACGGCACCTCCGTGTTCAGCACACATTCAGCACGATGACGTCCCTCGAGCTCGTGATCCAGTTGAGGGCGAGGGAGAGTTCCGTCAGCACGACGGCGTCGCGACGGTGATGATGAAGCTACCGGCGCAGGGCTTCGGCTAAGCACTACGACGATATGACCGAGGTGTTAACTGTGGAGGGGGGTGCCGCACACGGCTAGGAAGAATTGATGTGTGTTCTAGGGGTGCCCTCCCCACGTATATAAAGGAGGGAGAGGGAGGGAGGCAGCCTAGGGCGCGCCCAAGTAGGAGGAATCCTACTTGGGCCCCTAGTCCAATTCGCCCCCCTACCATATTTGGACAAGGGGGAAAGGAAGGAGGGGGAGGGGAAGGAAGTAGGAGTCCTACTTCATACTTTCCTTTTCCTCCTCTCCTTTCCCTTTCTCCCCACGTGGCTGTCCCTATAGGGGGCGCACCAGCCCCTTGTGGGCTGGTGTGTTCCCTTACTTGGCCCATTAAGCCCATATATTTGCCGGGGGTTTCCTGAAACCCCTTCCGGTGACCCGGTATCACCCGGAACACTTCCGGTGTCCAAATTGAAGGAAATATGCCCTAGAGGCAATAATAAAGTTGTTATTTATATTTCCTTATATCATGATAAATGTTTATTATTCATGCTAGAATTGTATTAACCGGAAACTTAGTACATGTGTGAATACATAGACAAACAGAGTGTCACTAGTATGCCTCTACTTGAGTAGCTCGTTGAATCAAAGATGGTTAAGTTTCCTAGCCATAGACATGAGTTGTCATTTGATTAACGGGATTACATCATTAGAGAATGATGTGATTGACTTGACCCATTCCGTTAGCTTAGCATATGATCGTTTAGTATATTGCTGTTGCTTTCTTCATGACTTATACATGTTCCTATGACTATGAGATTATGCAACTCCTGAATACCGGAGGAACACTTTGTGTGCTACCAAACGTCACAACGTCACTGGGTGATTATAAAGGTGCTCTACAGGTGTCTCCGATGGTACTTGTTGAGTTGGCATAGATCGAGATTAGGATTTGTCACTCCGATTGTCGGAGAGGTATCTCTGGGCCCTCTCGGTAATGCACATCACTATAAGCCTTGCAAGCAATGCAACTAATGAGTTAGTTGCGGGTTGATGTATTACGGAACGAATAAAGAGACTTGCCGATAATGAGATTGAACTAGGTATTGAGATAGCGACGATTGAATCTCGGGGAAGCAACATACCGATGACAAAGGGAAGAACGTATGTTGTTATACGGTTTGACCGATAAAGATCTTCATAGAATATATAGGAGCCAATATGAGCATCCAGGTTCCGCTATTGGTTATTGACCGGAAACGAGTCTCGGTCATGTCTACATAGTTCTCGAACCCGTAGGGTCCGCACGCTTAACGTTCAGTGATGATCGGTAATATGAGTTTATGTGTTTTGATGTACCGAAGGTAGTTCAGAGTCCCGGATATGATCACGGACATGACGAGGAGTCTCTAAATGGTCGAGAAATAAAGATTGATATATTGGAAGCCTATATTTGTGTGACACCCAAGTTTTTATTGGATTTTTCAAAAGGTTTTATTTGACTTGAGGGGAGTGATTTAAAATTTTCCTTCAAGAGAACTCTCCCTCTCATATATTTTCTTTATGGCAAAAATTTTATTTGGATTCACCCAAGATCTGCCTTTAACCTTGGGAGTCCTTGCTCTTCATTTGGGCTCAAGACAAAATGCTTTTCATTTGAGAGAATAACCTTGGAAAATCTTTTTGAGAATGCACTATGGCTTTTGGAAAGTCCTTTGCCACTTTCAACTATTCCTTCTTGCCATGACATTAGTGCAAATCCTCTCTCCTAACCCTTCCCTCACCTTTGGATCATGATTTGCATCAAATCCAGCAAGTTGAACCTCCCCATGTGATCATTTTCATTCAAATTCTATTCAAACAAATTTCTGTCTTCTCTTATAGCACTTGGAGATTTACAAAGGAACTCCTTTTTCTGTTTTGATTTTTGCCACCAAACCTTTTTCCCCTCCTAGTCCTTTGAACCCTCAGCCTAGAACCATGAAGATCCACTGGTCTCCAGTTCAAAATTTTCAAACTACATCTGCTGCAAGTTTGGACCAGATTTGCCAAATTTGGTGAAATTCATTCAAAACCTTCTCCAAAAATTCCAAGTAAATTCATGCAGCCTCTGGGTGCATTGAGTGGTCATCTCACCAAGTTACAGCTCCAGAAAAATTCATCTCTTTACCAAAACCTACTGTCGAACACCTGCAGTGCACTGTCTCTGTCAAGTTTCAGTAAATTCAGAGAACACTGCAGTGCTCACTGTCATTTTCTTCAGAAACGGGCGTCGATCTCGCCAGTACCCTCGCGTCGCCTTGCTCCTCGTCCTCGCCGTCTTGTTCCTGCACCGCACGAGCGCCTGGCACCTTGCGGGAGTCGGCGACGAGCAGCAGAAGGTGCGCCGCCCCGTGACCGACGCCGACGGCGGCTTTGCGGACGCCAGCGGGAGACACGGCGCCGACGACTCCACCCAGCGCCTCCCAAACCACCGGAGCCCGCCGCGTGGCCGTCCACTCCCCCGAATGCACTGCCGCTCTCGTCGTGAACCGCAGGGCGCGGAGCGCGCTCTCTGCCGCCGTTGAGCCCGTGCGGTCACCTCACCGTGGACAGACGCCATTACGCCAGGGCCAGCTCCGTTTAGCAGTGGAACAACTCCAGTAATCTCCACTGATGCTGCCCGACCGCTCAAACCTCCCTCCAATCCACTGCTCCGCCGTAATCGCTCACCGGAGATTCTCCGTTCACGGCCACCCCGTCGATCTGCCTATAAATAGAGGTCCCGAGCTTCAACTCGAGCACCCACCAGCCCTGCACTTTCCCTAGAGCACGCCTAGCCACTGGAAGAGCCCCGAGGAGGTCTCCTTCCTCGACTCCGGCCGCCGCGACCCGCCATGGGATCCAGCCCGATTCGCCCCCGTGTGTACTCCTCCGCCTCCATTCTCTTGCCAGTAACTTCACCATGCATCTCTCGTTCTGACCCGCACTTCAATTTGAAGCTTGCAGCCCTCCACCGGAGTTCCCCATCCTCACCCGAACCGCCGTCCGCCGGAGATAGTGTCGCCGTCGACGTGGTGCTCCCCGTCGGACGAGTCCACCACCCACCGACGCGGAAGAAGACACTGAAGCTCTTGGTACCCTCCGTTTCTCGTAACTCGCCGTGGTTCGACGCCGGCGTCCACCGCCGTCTTCGGGCGCCGGCGAACTTTCAAACCTGACATGTGGACCCCGCGTGTCAGCCTCTGTTTTATTTCCCCGAACCGTTTTCTGTTGGTGCCTTCGGGCAAAATACGTCTTCTCTCTTGCGCTTGCGCATTTCCAAACGAACCGTTTTCTGTTTTCTCAGTTAAAACCCTGGAACTTTTCTGTTTCATTACAGAAAGGTCCCTGGACAGAAACCTTTATAACTTTTTAATAAAAAGGTATTTTTGAGTGGATTCTTTTTCTGACATCCTTAAAATTTTGTCTAGTTTTTTATGGGATTTATTTAAAAAATATTTGGCAAAGTTTCTGTGCATGTGTTGGTTTTCACGTTAGTACCCGTTTCGTGATTGCCGTAGGTTCCGGGAGAGGTGACGGAGCCGCGAACTTCGCCGAGCTAGACTCCGACTTCTCCGAACCAGGCAAGCATGTTTTGAACATTTGATATGACAGATGTTTTGCATGTTTGCGTGAAAGTTGGTGCGTGGCATATGAGTGTCGGTGAATACCCTGTTGCTTGTGAGGCAACTACCCGGTTGTTCCAAAGTTGTGATGATCTCTGATGAGAGATGGCCTAATCATGTGGTGACATGAAGGGCAGCAAGGTGGTACTGTTGTAGCATGCCAGCCTTGCGTCATCCGACTTTTTTCCGACGTTAGCGTGGTTGGAGCCACGTTATCGTTTCTTTTCCGCATGTTCCAAAGTTGGGATGATCTCTGATGAGAGATGGCCTAATCATGTGGTGACATGAAGGGCAGCAAGGTGGTACTGTTGTTGCATGCCAGCCTTGCGTCATCCGACTTTCCCCCGACGTTAACGTGGTTGGAGCCGCGTTACCGTCCTTTCCCCTTTCCGTGCTACCACATGTCTCATTGCCAGGGATGCGGTTTAGTAAGTTGGTAACCTCTTTCCGTGTACACACCAAACAGAGAGGCCGGGATGATGGTACCTTGGCCCAGGATTAAAGCCAGTCATCCGGTCAGGGGGCATGGGTGTTTCCGGTTGGGACCGAGAGGGGGGCACCCCCTTATAGCGCGCGTATAGAAATTTGATCCCATGCTACGCGAGGTTGTAGCCTCCCCGTCTCAAGGTTTTTCTTGAACGATGCCGAGGGTGATCCCTGGCTTCGGATGGTTAAATTGGGTGTGTACTGGTTAGACGTGTTTCTTCCAAAACACCGCAGACGGAACTAGTCCTCGTGACTACTGAAATCCGTTGGCTGTGGTTAAGTACAAACTCTGCAGAGTCAATTCTTTCCATATCATTGTATCCATGATCAAAATGAAAGCATCATATCTATATCTATCCGCGTGGAAAACTTGTCCCCGGTGAACCAGCTCAAGTGGTAAAATTCAGTTTTACTGTTATTCATGTGGATGGACTAACCCTATATTTGTTTCATGCTCGTGATAAGTTATGCTCTCAAACTAGTGTATTATTGAGCTGTGATATAAGCCCTTTATGTGATGTCGCTCAGACGTCCGACTGTGGCGTGTTTTTACTTCTTACATTATATATAAGCCCTTTATGCGATGTCGCTCAGACGTCCGACTGTGGCAAGCACTGTCTTTATTTTCTGTTATCAGCCCTTTATGTGGTGTCGCCTCGACGCCCGACTGTGGCATTATTATTCCGCATTTTCCGCTCGAGGAGTCCTTCAGACACTCGTTTGGCACCAGTATTATTATTCCGCATTTTCCGCTCGAGGAGTCTTTCAGGCACTCGTTTGGCACCAGTATTACTATTCCGCAGTTTCCGCTCGAGGCGTCATTCAGACCCTCGCTTGGCACCCAGTATTTATTACCTCTATGTCTGATCGTACTGGTTAACTTATTCATGTATTTCATGTTCACATTTGTTATACCTTTTGTCCGAACTGTCTTGCGAGTACTTTCATAGTACTCACCTGGCTTGTTGATTTGGCCAGATGTTGACGAAGGCGATCTCTTGGATGAAGAGTTCGATAGCGCGTCCGATGCCTAGAGGAGTCCCAGTCAGTCCTGCGCGATCCCGGATTTTGGTCACTTGCTTTGTTTACGCTTCCGCCACCCGCAATAGGTCTTCTCGAGCCTCACTCCGACGCTCGAAGAGCTGTAGTCTTCTGGAGTCATATCACTCGCCTCGCGGTGATATCTCCACCATCGTCATTATCGTGAGTTAGTAGTTTGCCACCCTATCCGCCGTATTGTTTTATCGGCGTGCATGTAATAAATTGTTGGGCAGTCTCTGCTCAACCTTGTATTATATTTAGTACTCCTGGTATTTTTCTTCTGTGACCAATATATTGTCTATCAGTGAGAAGAAATTCTTCCTCACTGGTCCGTAAAAGGGATTGGTTTCTCAATAATTATTTTATTGAAAAACCGGTCATGACAATTTGGACATCGGAATAGTTCCGGGTGAAATCAGGATTTTACCGGAGTGCCGGAGGGGTTACCAGAACCCCCCGGGGGTTAATGGGCCTTGTTGGGCCCTAGTGGAGAGAGAGAGGGGCCGGCCAGGGTAGGCCGCGCGCCCCCTCCCCTTGAGTCCGAATAGGACAAGGAAAGGGGGGGCGGCGCCCCCCTTGCCTTTCCCCTCACCCACTCCTTCCTTCCCCCTCCTAGTGGGACTAGGAAAGGGGAGTCCTACTCCCACTAGGAGGAGGAGGACTCCCCCTCGCGCGCCCTCCTAGGGCCGGCCGGCCTCCCCCCTTGCTCCTTTATATACGGGGGCAGGGGCACCCCAAGACACACAAGTTGATCAATTGATCTTTTAGCCGTGTGCGGTGCCCCCCTCCACCATAATCCACCTCGGTCATATCGTAGCGGTGCTTAGGCGAAGCCCTGCGTCGGTAGCATCATCATCACCGTCAGCACGCCATCGTGCTGGCGGAACTCTCCCTCGAAGCTCTGCTGGATTGGAGTTCGTGGGACGTCATCAAGCTGAACGTGTGCTGAACTCGGAGGTGCCGTGCGTTCGGTACTTGGATCGGTCGGATCGTGAAGACGTACGACTACATCAACCACGTTGTTCTAACGCTTCCGCTTTCGGTCTACGAGGGTACGTGGACAACACTCTCCCCTCTCGTTGCTATGCATCACCATAATCTTGCGTGTGCATAGGATTTTTTTTAAATTACTATGTTCCCCAACACAAATACCATCGTCCTATATATGAATCTTTACCTCTCGACCATTTCGAGACTCCTCGTCATGTCCGTGATCTCATCCGGGACTCCAAAGAAACTTCAGTCATCAAATCACATAACTCATAATACAAATCATCATCGAACGTTAAGCGTGTGGACCCTACGGGTTCGAGAACTATGTAGACATGACCGAGACACATCTCCGGTCAATAACAAATAGTGGAACCTGTATGCTCATATTGGCTCCTACATATTCTACGAAGATCTTTATCGGTCAAACCGCATAACAACATACGTCATTCCCTTTGTCATCGGTATGTTACTCGCCCGGGATTCGATCGTCGGTATCATTATACCTAGTTTAATCTCGTTAACGGCAAGTCCCTTTACTCGTTCTGTAATGCATCATCCTGCAACTAACTCATTAGTCACATTGCTTGCAAGGCTTATAGTGATGAGCATTACCGAGAGGGCCCAAAGATACCTCTCTGATACACGTTGTGACAAATCCTAATCTTGATCTACGCCAACTCAACAAACACCATCGGAAACACATGTAGAGCATCTTTATAATCACCCAGTTATGTTGTGACCTTTGATAGCACACAAAGTGTTCCTCCGGTATTCTGGAGTTGCATAATCTCATAGTCAGAGGAATATGTATAAGTCATGAAGAAAGCAATAGCAATAAAACTATACGATCATTATGCTAAGCTAACGGATGGGTCTTGTCCATCACATCATTCTCCTAATGATGTGATCCCATTTATACAATGACAACACATGTCTATGGTCAGGAAAATTAACCATCTTTGATTAACGAGCTAGTCTAGTAGAGGCATACTAGGGACAGTTTGTTTTGTCTATGTATTCACACATGTATCAAGTTTCCGGTTAATACAATTCTAGCATGAACAATAAACATTTATCATGATATAAGGAAATATAAATAAGAAATTTATTATTGCCTCTAGGGCATATTTCCTTCAGTCTCCCACTTGCACTAGAGTCAATAATCTAGTTCACATCGCCATGTGATTTAACACCAATAGTTCACATCACCATGTGATTTTTTCACATCACCATGTGACTAATACCCAAAGGGTTTTACTAGAGTCAATAATCTAGTTCACATCGCTACGTGATTAACACCCAAAGAGTACTAATGTGTGATCATGTTTTGCTTGTGAGAGAAGCTTAGTCAATGGGTCTGTCACATTCAGAGCCGTATGTATTTTGCAAATTTTCCATGTCTATAATGCTCTGCATGGAGCTACTCTAGCTAATTGCTCCCACTTTCAATATGTATCCAGATTGAGACTCAGAGTCATCAGGATCGGTGTAAAAGCTTGCATCGACTAACTCTTTACGACGAACTCTTTATCACCTCCATAACCGAGAAATATCTCCTTAGTCTTCTAAGGATAATTTTGACCGCTGTCAAGTGATCCACTCCTGGATCAATATCGTACCCCCTTGCCAAACTCATGGCAAGGTACACAATAGGTTTGGTACACAACATAGCATACTTTATAGAACCTATGGTTGAGGCATAGGGAATTACTTTCATTCTCTTTCTATTTTCTGCCGTGGTCGTGTTTCGAGTCTTACTCAACTTTACACCTTGCAATACAAGCAAGAACTCCTTCTATGACTATTCCATTTTGATCTGCTTCAAAAATTTCTCAAGGTATGTACTCATTGAAAAATCTTATCAAGCGTCTTGATCTATCTCTATAGATCATGATGCCCAATATGTAAGCAGCTTCACCTAGGTCTTTCTTTGAAAAACTCCTTTCAAACACTCCTTTATGCTTTCCAGAAAATTCTACATCATTTTCAATCAACAATATGTCATTCACCTATACTTATTAGAAAGGCTGTAGTGCCCCCACTCACTTTCTTGTAAATATAGTCTTCACGGCAAGTCTGTATAAAACTATATGCTTTGATCACCTTATCAAAGCGTATATTCCAACTCCGAGACGCTTGCACCAGTCCATAGATGGATCGCTGGAGTTTGCACACTTTGTTAGCACCTTTAGGATTGACAAAACCTTCTTGTTGCATCATATACAACTCTTCTTTAAGAAGTCCATTAAGGAATGTAGTTTTGACATCCATTTGCCAGATTTCATAAAATGTGGCAATTGCTAACCTGATTCGGTCAGACTTAAGCATCGCTACGAGTGAGAAAATCTTATCGTAGTCAACACCTTGAACTTGTCGAAAACTTTTTGCGACAATTCGAGCTTTGTAGATAGTAACACTACTATCAGCGTCCGTCTTCCTCTTGAAGATCCATTTATTCTCAATGGCTCACCGATCATCGGGCAAGTCAATCAAAGTCCATACTTTGTTCTCATACATGGATCCCATCTTAGATTTCATGGCCTCAAGCCATTTCGCGGAATTTGGGCTCATCATCGCTTCCTCATAGTTCGTAGGTTTGTCATGGTCTAGTAACATGACTTCCAGAACAGGATTACCGTACCACTCTGGTGCGGACCATACTTTGGTTGACCTACGAGGTTTGGTAGTAACTTGATCTGAAGTTTCATGATCATCATCATTAGCTTCCTCACTAATTGGTGTAGGAATCACTGGAACTGATTTCTGTGATGAACTACTTTCCAATTCGGGAGAAGGTACAATTACCTCATCAAGTTCTACATTCCCCCCACTCACTTCTTTGAGAGAAACTCCTTCTCTAGAAAGGATCCATTCTTAGCAACGAATATCTTACTTTCGGATCTGTGATAGAAGGTGTACCCAACAGTATCCTTTGGGTATCCTATGAAGACGCATTTCTCCGATTTGGGTTCGAGCTTGTTAGGTTGAAGCTTTTTCACATAAGCATCGCAGCCCCAAACTTTAAGAAACGATAGCTTAGGTTTATTGCTAAACCATAGTTCATACGGTGTCGTCTCAACGGATTTGGATGGTTCCCTATTTAACGTGAATGCAGCTGTCTCTAATGCATAATCCCAAAACGATAGTGGTAAATCGGTAAGAGACTTCATAGATCGCACCATATCCAATAAAGTACGGTTATGACGTTCGGACACACCAATGTGGTGTTCTAGGTGGCGTGAGTTGTGAAACTATTCCACATTGTTTTAAATGAAGACCAAACTCATAACTCAAATATTCGTCTCCGCGATCAGATCGTAGAAACTTTATTTTCTTGTTACGATGATTTTCTACTTCACTCTGAAATTCTTTGAACTTTTCAAATGTTTCAGACTTATGTTTCATCGAGTAGATATATCCATATCTGCTCAAATCATTTGTGAAGGTTAGAAAATAACGATACCCACCGCGAGCCTTAACACTCATCGGACCGCATACATCAGTATGTATTGTTTCCAATAAGTCAGTTGCTCGCTCCATTGTTCCGGAGAACGGAGTATTAGTCATCTTGCCCATGAGGCATGGTTCGCAAGCATCAAGTGATTCATAATCAAGTTATTCCAAAATCCTATCAGCATGGAGTTTCTTCATGCGCTTTACACCAATATGACCTAAACGGCACTGCCACATATAAGTTGCACTATCATTATTAACTTTGCATCTTTTGGCTTCAATATTATGAATATGTGTATCACTACGATCGAGATTCAATAAACCATTTATATTGAGTGTATGACCATAGAAGGTTTTATTCATGTAAATAGAACAACAATTATTCTTTGACTTAAATGAATAACCGTATTGCAATACATGATCCAATCATATTCATGCTCAACGCAAACACCAAATAACATTTATTTTAGGTTCAACACTAATCCTGAAGGTAAAGGGAGTATGTGATGGTGATCTTATCAACCCTGGAATTACTTCCAACTCACATCATCACCTCGCCCTTAACTAGTCTCTGTTTATTTTGCAACTCCTGTTTCGTGTTACTACTCTTAGCAACTGAACCAGTATCAAATACTGAGGGGCTGCTATAAACACTAGTAAAGTATACATCAATAACGTGTATATAAAATATACCTTTGTTCACTTTGCCATCCTTCTTATCCGCCAAGTATCTAGGGCAGTTCCACTTCTAGTGACCATTTCCTTTGCAGTAAAAGCACTCAGTTTTTGGCTTGGGTCTAGCTTTGGGCTTCTTCATGGGAGTGGCAACTTGCTTGCCATTCTTCTTGAAGTTCCATTTCTTTCCCTTGCCCTTTTACTTGAAACTAGTGGTCTTGTCAACCATCAACACTTGATGCTTTTCTTGATTTCTACCTTCGCTGATTTTAGCATCGCGAAGAGCTCATGAATCGTTTTCGTCCCGTACATATTATAGTTCATCACGAAGTTCTAGTAACTTGGTGATAGTGACTAGAGAACTCTGTCAATCACTATCTTATCCGGAAGATTAACTCCCACTTGATTCAAGCGATTTTAGTACTTAGACATTCTGAGCACATGCTCACTGGTTGAGCTATTCTCCTCCATCTTGTAGGCAAAGTACTTGTCAGAGGTCTCATACCTCTTAACACGGGCATGAGTCTGAAATATCATTTTCAGCTCTTGGAACATCTCATATGCTCCATGGCGTTCAAAACATTTTGAAGTCCTGGTTCTAAGCTGTAAAGCATGGTGCACTAAACTATCAAGTAGTCATCATACCGAGCTTGTCAAACGTTCATAACATCTGCATCTGCTCCGGCAATAGGTTTGTCACCTAGCGGTGCATCAAGGACATAATTCTTTGGTGCAGCAATGAGGATAATCCTCAGATCACGGACCCAGTCCGCATCATTGCTACTATCATCTTTCAACTTAGTTTTCTCTAGGAACATATCAAAAATAAAACAGGGGAGCTATACGCGAGCTATTGATCTATAACATAGATATGCAAATACTACCAGGACTAAGTTCATGATAAATTTAAGTTCAATTAATCATATTAATTAAGAAATCCCACTTAGATAGACATCCCTCTAGTCATCTAAATGATCACGTGATCCATATCAACTAAACCATGTCCGATCATCACGTGAGATGGAGTAGCTTTTAATGGTGAACATCACTATGTTGATCATATGTACTATATGATTCACGTTTGACCTTTCGGTCTCAGTGTTCCGAAGCCATATCTGCATATGCTAGGTTCATCAAGTTTAACCCGAGTATTCCGCGTGTGCAAAACTGGCTTGCACCCATTGTATGTGAACGTAGAGCTTATCCCACCCGATCATCTCACGTGGTGTCTCAGCACGAAGAACTGTCGCAATGGTGCATACTTAGGGAGAACACTTGTACCTTGAAATTTAGTGAGAAATCATCTTATAATGCTACCGCCATACTAAGCAAAATAAGATGCATAAAAAGATAAACATCACATGCAATCAAATAAGTGATATGGTATGGCCATCATCATCGTGTGCCTTTGATCTCCATCTCCAAAGCACCGTCATGATCACCATCGTCACCGGCTTGACACCTTGATATCCATCGAAGCATCGTTGTCGTCTTGCCAACTATTGCTACTACGACTATTGCTGCCGCTTAGTGATAAAGTAAAGCAATTACATGGTGATTGCATTTCATACAATAAAGCAACAACCATATGGCTCCTGCCAGTTGCCGACAACTGTTACAAAACATGATCATCTCATACAACAATTTATATATCATCACGTCTTGGCCATATCACATCACAGCAAGCCCTGCAAAAATAAGTTAGACGTCCTTTACTTTGTTGTTGCAAGTTTTACATGGCTGCTACGGGCTTCTCGCAAGAACCATTCTTACCTATGCATCAAAACCACAATGATTTTTCATCAAGTGTGTTGTTTAACCTTCAACAAGGACCTGGCATATTCACACTCGATTCAACTAAAGTTGGAGAAACACACACCCACTAGCCAATTGTGTGCGAAGCACGGTGGTAGAACCAGTCTCATGAACGCGGTCATGTAATATCGGTCTGGGCCGCTTCATCCAACAATACCGCCGAATCAAAGTATGACATGTTGGTAAGCAGTATGACTATTATCCCCCACAACTCTTTGTGTTCTACTCGTGCATATAACATCTATGCATAGACCTGGCTCGGATGCCACTGTTGGGGAGCGTAGTATTTCAAAAAAACAATCCTACGGTCACGCAAAATCTATCTAGGAGATGCATAGCAACGAGAGGGGGAGAGTGTGTCTACGTACCCTTGTAGACCGAAAGTGGAAGCGTCTAGTAACGCGGTTGATGTAGTCGAACGTCTTCACGATCCAACCGATCCAAGTACCGAACGTACGGCAACTCTGTGTTCAGCGCACATTCAGCACAATGACGTCCCTCGAGCTCGTGATCCAGTTGAGGACGAGGGAGAGTTTCGTCAGCACAACGGCGTGGCGACGGTGATGATGAAGTTACCGATGCAGGGCTTCGCCTAAGCACTACGACGATATGACCGAGGTGTTAACTGTGGAGGGGGGCGCCGCACATGGCTAGGAACAATTGATGTGTGTTCTAGGGGTGCCCTCCCCACGTATATAAAGGAGGGAGAGGGAGGGAGGCAGCCTAGGGTGCGCCCAAGTAGGAGGAATCCTACTTGGGCCCCTAGTCCAATTCGCCCACCCCTACCATATTTGGACAAGGGGGAAAGGAAGGAGGGGGGAGGGGAAGGAAGTAGGAGTCCTACTTCATACTTTCCTTTTCCTCCTCTCCTTTCCCTTTCTCCCCACGTGGCTGGCCCTATAGGGGGCGCACCAGCCCCTTGTGGGCTGGTGTGTTCCCTTACTTGGCCCATTAAGCCCATATCTTTGTCGGTGGTTGCCCGGAACCCCTTCCCGTGACCCGGTATCACCCGGAACACTTCCGGTGTCCAAATACCATTGTCCTATATATGAATCTTTACCTCTCGACCATTTCAAGACTCCTCGTCATGTCCATGATCTCATCCGAGACTCCGAAAAAACTTCGGTCATCAAATCACATAACTCATAATACAAATCGTCATCGAACATTAAGCGTGCGGACCCTACGGGTTCGAGAACTATGTAGACATGAACGAGACACATCTCCGCTCAATAACAAATAGCGAAACCTGGATGCTCATATTGGCTCCTACATATTCTACGAAGATCTTTATCGGTCAAATTGCATAACAACATACGTCATTCCCTTTGTCATCGGTATGTTACATGCCCGAGATTCGATCATCGGTATCATCATACCTAGTTTAATCTCGTTAACGGCAAGTCTCTTTACTCGTTCCGTAATGCATCATCCCGCAACTAACTCATTAGTCACATTGTTTGCAAGGCTTATAGTGATGAGCATTACCGAGAGGGCCAGAGATACCTCTCCGATACACGGAGTGACAAATCCTAATCTTGATCTATGCCAACTCAACAAACACCATCGGAAACACCTGTAGAGCATCTTTATAATCACCCAGTTACGTTGCGACGTTTGATAGCACAGAAAGTGTTCCTCCGGTATTCGGGAGTTGCATAATCTCATAGTCATAGGAATATTTATAAGTCATGAAGAAAGCAATAGCAATAAAATTATACGATCATTATGCTAAGCTAACGAATGGGTCTTGTCCATCACATCATTCTCCTAATGATGTGATCCCATTTATCAAATGGCAACACATGTCTATGGTCAGGACACTTAACCGTCTTTGATTAATGAGCTAGTCTAGTAGAGGCATACTGGGGACACTTTGTTTTGTCTATGTATTCACACATGTAAGTTTCCGGTTAATACAATTCAAGCATGAATAATAAACATTTATCATGATATCAGGAAATATAAATAACAACTTTATTATTGCCTCTAGGGCATATTTCCTTCATTATGTGTGATAGAGCGTATCATATCACAGGGTTGGGTGCACCTGCGAAGTTTGCACCACGTCTCAATGTGAGAAAGGGCAATGCACGGTACCGTAGAGGTTAGCAAATTGCGAAAAGGTAAGAGTGCGTATAATCCATGGACTCACATTAGTCATAAAAAACTCATATACTTATTGCAAAATTTTATTAGACCTCGAAGCAAAGTACTACTACACATGCCCCTAGGGGGATAGATTGGTAGGAAAAGACCATCGCTTGTCCCCGACCTCCACTCATAAGGAAGACAATCAATAATAAATCATGCTCCAACTTCATAGCATAACGAGAGACTATACGTGCATGCTTCGGGAATCACTAACCTTAACACAAGTATTCCTACTAAACACAACTATTATCATCTCTATATATATCGCAAAACTATTGCAAGGAATCAAACATATCATATTCAGTGATCCATAAGTTGTATGTAGGATTTTATGACTAACCATGCAATTGACCAATTCCTTTTGACTCTCTAAATAGATATAAGTGAAGCATCAGAGTTTAATTCTTTCTACAAAAGACCATGCTCTAATAAATATAAGTGAAGCAAAAGAGCATTCTACAAATAACGGTGTTCTATGTGAAGAGAAACAGGCAATCCAAACTTCAAATGATATAAGTGAAGCACACGAAGCATTCTATAAAGCGACACTCAAAAGATATAAGTGAAGTGCAATGAGCATTCTATAAATCAACCATGGACTATCTCATACCAGCAAGGTGCATAAAATAAAAATGAAAACTAAAAGCAAAAGACGCTCCAAGATTTGCACATATCACATGAACGAAACGAAACGGAAAACATACCAATACTTGTTGAAGAAAGATGGGATGCCTTCCGGGGCATCCCCAAGCTTAGACGCTTGAGTCTCCTTGAATATTTAGTTGGTGTGCCTTGGGAATCCCCAAGATTGAGCTCTTTCCTCTCCTCCTTCTCCTCATATCGAAACCTCCTCGATCTTTGATCACTTCATCCACACAAAACTCAACAGAAAGTTCGGTAAGATCCATTAGCATAATAAAGCAAATCACTACTCTAAGTACTGTTGCAAGCCAATTCATATTTTGTTTTTGCATAGTAGCTACTGTAATATAAACTTTTCATGGCTTAATCCACTGATAGAATTGATAGTTTCATCAAAACAAGCAAAACAATGCATCAAAAACAGAATCTGTCTTAAACAGGACAGTCTGTAGTAATCTGAGCATTCACCATACTTATGTTACTCCAAAAATTCTGAAACATTTAGGAAAAATAAACAATTTGTATATAAAGACAATGCAAAAAGTTTCAGAACCGTTTGACATTCTAGTAAAAAATGTAAAATCGCGCACTACAGCCAAAGTTCGTGTTTTGCACCGCACAAACCAACAAGCAATCTAAACATCCTAAAGGCAAACCTTGGCACATTATTTTTATAATACAATGGATTTGTACAAGGGGATAATTATTTTTGTTTAAAAGTTTCTGTAATTAAGATTCACAAAGTTTTCGTGAGCATGAACAAAGTTCAAGGAGCTCCCCCACTTCAACAATGCTTGTCTCTCTAACTTTCACTTTCCTTTTTGAAAAGTTTTGTGTTCCCCTCTATATATTTTTTTGTTTTTAAACTTTATAAAAGCACTCAACAGAAATAAATGACTCTCTAAAACTTCCGGGTTGTCTCCCTGGCAGCGCTTTCTTTAAAGCCATTAAGCTAGGCATAAAGTGCTCAAGTAATGGATCCACCCGAATCCCAAGGTATGCCAATGCCAATTTGAATCAACAATGATTTGGCATTTAGTAGTGAGCACAAAGCAACATATATCAAGCAATGACGAAGTCTAACTCTCTTCCTATGCATCGGCATGTCATACAAGAACAATTCATGCACATCAAGTAAAGGCCAATACATAGCATAAGCAGTCTCTTGCAATTTTATCGTGTTGGAAACATAGAGAGGTGGAGATATAGTTCCTCTCTCATAATAATTGCAAGTAGGAGCAGCAAGCACATGCATATTATATTCATCAAAATCATCATGTGCAACGGTAGAAAGCGACCCGTCAACATAATACTTGATAAGAGCAAACTTCTCCGATATAGTGTAGTTGGGAGAATTCAAAAAGATAATAGGACTATCATGTGTGGGTGAAATAGCAACAATGTCATTCTTAACATAAGGAACTATAGCAAGTTCATCTCCATCAGCATAATTCATATTGGCATCTTGGCCACAAGCATAACAAGCATCAAGTTGTTCATCAAAAAGGGATATTTCAAATGAATCAACGGGATCATAGCAATCATCATAGCATTCATCCTTCGGTAAGAACGAAGGGGCACTAAACAATGTATGAGTTGAAGAGTTACTCTCATTAGAAGGTGGGCACGGGTGATCAATCCGTTCTTCCTCCATTTGTTCTTCGCTCTCCTCATCATCTTTTTCATCCAATGAGCTCACAGTTTCATCAATTTCTTCTTCCATAGAGTCCTGTAAAATATTAGTCTCTTCTTGGACAGCGGAGACTTTCTCAATAAATTCATCAATATTGGAGTTATATTTATAATTATCATAACAATATTTAAGGATGGCAAAATTTTCAGGTCTATAAACATCATCATCAAAAGCTTCATATTTTTCAAACAAAGATTCAATTTCATAAGCACCCTTAAAAGCAACAAATTATTCTATTCGTTCCACATCATAATTATCATATATACCTCTAGCATAAGAAGCCAAGGTTTCATTATCATTAAATTCGCATGAAAAGGGAAGATGTGGAGCATTCATCCTAGAGCAACAAGTATAATCATATCTCAAGCATAGCTCCCGAGCATACCAATGCAACATATGAATTTGATCCCATAACAATTTCCCTTTATGAGTCAAGCGATAATCCCTAAAGTATTCACATTGATCCAACATTACTCCCGTTATATAGTTGAATGGGGTTTTCTCAGGATTATCAAAGTAGTGCATAATATATTTTACATAACGGGCATCAACGGTTTTAGGAGGTTCCCCATCTCCATGAGTAACAAGTACCACTAATTTTTTTGGTGTTTCGTGTTCCATATCCATAACTAAAGATAGAGAACACCTTAGAATAGAAAATAAAAACTACTTAGTGATAAAGCAAACAAGCACACACGAGAATATTCACCCCACGCTATTGCTCCCCGGCAATGGCGCCAGAAAAAGGTCTTGATAACCCACAAGTATAGGGGATCAATTGTAGCCTCTTTCGATAAGTAAGAGTGTCGAACCCAACGAGCAGCTAAAGGTAGAACAAATATTCCCTCAAGCTCTATCGATCACCGATACAACTCTACGCACGCTTGACGTTCGCTTTACCTAGAACAAGTATAAAACTACATGTACTTTGTAGGTGTGATAAGATAGGTTTGCAAGATAATAAAGAGCATGTAAATAAAATATAGGGGCCGTTTAGATAAAGACACAACTAAGTTAGTTTTTGTAGAGAGTTTTTGTCAACAAGATAGTTATTTGTCCCTAGGCAATCGATAACAAGTACCGGTAATCATTCTTGTAATTTTATATGAGGGAGAGGCATGAGCTAACATACTTTCTCTACTTGGATCATATGCACATATGATTGGAACTCTAGAAAGCATCCGCAACTACTAAAGATCATTAAGGTCGTGAAACCCAACCATAGCATTGAGTATCAAGTCCTCTTTACTCCCATACTCCATAACCCACCTACTCGGGTTTAAGTTTCTGTCACTCTCGCAACCCACCATAAGCGAATCATGAACATATTGCAACACCCTACAGCGGGGGCCCCTCACATTTGCGCGAGACGGAGGGCACCGTAGGACAGCACCGTAAATAAAATATACAATCATACCAACCAAGATCACGATTAACCCACAGGACAAAACGGATCTACTCAAACATCATAGGATAACCATAGATCATTGGGAAATAATATATGGAGTTGAGCACCATGTTTAAGTAGAGATTACAGCGGGGGGAAGAGGTGTTACACCGCTGCATAGAGGGGGATAAAGTTGGTGTAGACGGTAGCAAAATTGTTGATGTAGATCGTCGTCACGATCCTTGCCCCGGCGGCACTCCGGCGCCACCGGAAGAGAGGGGGAGAGAGCCCCCCTCCTTCTTCTTCTTCCTTGGCCTCCCCCCTAGGTGGGAGGAGGGTTCCCCCTCTGGTCCATGGTCTCCATGGCAACGGAGGGGCGGGAGCCCCTCTGAGATTGGATCTCCCTCTCTATTCTCTTGTGTTTCGCGCTCCCCTAGATCTGGCCGTAAGCCGTTTCTTATATTCTCGGAGATCCGTAACTCTGATTGCTCTGAGATTTGAACATGATTTTTTCCGGATATAAGCTTCCTTGCACCCGAAGTAGAGGTCCAACCAACGTACGAGGTGAGCACAACCCACCACGGCACGCCTGGCTCCTCTGGCGCGCTGATGACGACAAAATCATCAAAGAGTGGTATTCTTTATTTCGATTCAACAAAGTGCCAATAGCTTCTGGATGTTGGCTTAGTGATTCAATCTTTGCCTTGGAATAAAAAGAATTGATATTGGCACGATCTAACCACAAGTAGAGGGGATCAATTGTAGCTCTTTTCGATAAGTAAGAGTGTCGAACCCAACGAGGAGCAGAAGGAAATGACAAGTAGTTTTCAGTATGGTAATGTGTGCAAGTGCTGAGATTGTAAGTAGCGAGTAGT
Source organism: Aegilops tauschii subsp. strangulata (assembly GCF_002575655.3). Taxonomy (NCBI): domain Eukaryota; kingdom Viridiplantae; phylum Streptophyta; class Magnoliopsida; order Poales; family Poaceae; genus Aegilops; species Aegilops tauschii. Next base: position 550,632,824 of record NC_053041.3, on the reverse strand, counting down.
TTGATAGCAAGATAATTTGTAACGAGCAAGTAACGATAGTAGCAATAAGTATGCAGCAAGGTATCCCAATCCTATTGAGGCAAAGGACATGCCAAAACGGTCTCTTATGATAAGCAAAGCGTTCTTGAGGGTACATGGGAATTTCATCTAGTCACTTTCATCATGTTGGTTTGATTTGTGTTCGCTACTTTGATAATTTGATATGTGGGTGGACCGGTGCTTAGGTGTTGTTCTTACTTGAACAACCCTTCTACTTATGATTAACCCTCCCGCAAGCATCCGCAACTACGAGAAAAGTATTAAGGATAAATCCTAACCATAGCATTAAACTCTAGGATCCAATCGGTCCCTTACAGAATAGTGCATAAACTGGGGTTTAAGTTTCTGTCACTCTCGCAATCCACCATCTATTTACTACTCCACAATGCATTCCCTTAGGCCCAAATATGGTGAACTGTCATGTAGTCAACGTTCACATGACACCACTAAGGGAATCACAACATACATACTATCAAAATATCGAACACATATCAAGTTCACATGATTACTTGCAACATGATTTCTCCCGTGACCTCAAGAACAAAAGTAACTACTCACAAATGATAAACATGCTCATGATCAGAGGAGTATTAAATAGCATATTGGATCTGAACATATAATCTTCCACCAAATAAACCATATAGTAATCAACTACAAGATGTAATCAACACTACTAGTCACCCACAAGCACCAATCTATAGTTCTGATAACAAGATTGAACACAAGAGATGAACTAGGGTTTGAGATGAGATGGTGTTGTTGAAGGTGTTGATGGAGATTGCCCTCCCCAAGATGGGAGAGTTGTTGGTGATGATGAGGACGATGATTTCCCCCTCCGGGAGGGAAGTTCCCCCGGCGGAATCGCTCCGCCGGAGGGCAAAAGTGCTCCTACCCAAGTTCTGCCTCGAGAAGGCGGCGCTCCGTCCCGAAAGTATTATTCTATTTTTTTCTAGGTCCAAACCACTTATATACCAGAAGATGGGCACCGGAGGTGGGCCGAGGAGGGCACAATACACCAGGGCGCGCCAGGGGGGCCTGGCGCGCCCATGTGTGTTGTGCCCACCTGGTGGCCCCCCTACTGTGTTTATTGGCTCCAATATTTCTTAAATAATGAACAAAAAATCCTCGTGGAGTTTCAGCTCATTTGGAGTTGTGCAGAATAGGTGGCCTGACGTAGCTTTTTCAGGTCCAGATTTCCAGCTGCTGGAATTCTCCCTCTTTGTGTGTACCTTGCAAATTATGAGAGAAAAGGCACTAGAATCACTACAAAAAAAAGACACATCCATGACATTTTGGGCCGAACAATTTTTTTCCTGTCATACTTATGACACTTCTATGACGATAATTGTGACAAAACCCGGTATCATGATAGATGTGGTGGGCTCCTACTTCTATGACAAAAAATCATGACAGAAAATGGGCTTTTCGTCCTGGGCGGGCCGGAGACGCACCTACATGACATTCTTTGGGCCGTCCATGACGGAAAAAACTGTTGTAGAAGCGAGGGCGAGGAAAATATCAGGGTATTCCCGGTTACGGTGGGTGGTCGGGGCCGAGCGATGCGCGTTTCTATCGTACACGCACGCGCGTGGGTGCGAGGCGTTGGGCTCTAACTGAACCCGAGCGATTGCACTGCAGGCTACGCGTTACTAAACCCGAGCGATCGATCGATGGCTGTTAACTGAACCTGATCGAGCGATTCCTTCGCTACTGCTGTTAACTGAAGCCGATCGATGCTGCCTCTGGATGAACAGTGAGCGTTGTTGGGGGGTTTGGATGAACAGTTCCCGGTGGGGTGGATGAACAGGACCCCGTGGTGTTGCCTCTAGATGAACAGGACCCCGATCGATCGAGTCGGTTGGGGCTGGATGAACAGGACCCCGTGGAGGGCTGGATGAACAGTAGACGGTGGAGGGCTGGATGAACAGTAGCCCATGGAGGGGTGGTTGAACAAGATCCCGTGGAGAGGGCTGGTTGAACAGTAGCCGGTGGAGTAGCACGCGGTGGAGGCTGGATGAACAGGAGCCCGTGGATGAACAGTCGCAGGTGGAGGCTGGAGGAGGTCGATGGTGGATGAACAGTAGCCCGTGGAGACTAGAGGGGGTAGACGGTGGAGATGAACAGTATCCCGTGGAGTCCCGTTTTGTGGTACGCCACACCCCTCCCGATGAACAGGACCCCCGTTTCGACCGTAGCGCTCCAACACAAGTCTGTTTCCTCCGTTTTGCGGTACGCCACACCCCTCCCGATCAACAGGACCCCCATTTCGACCGTAGGAGGTCCGTTTCCTCCGTTTTGTGGTACGCCAGACCCCTCCCGATGAACAGGATCCCATTTCGACCGTGGCCGATTGAACACAAGGCCGTTTCCTCCGTTCTGCGGTACGCCAGGCCTCGTTTCCATCGGCTGTTCCGTCCAAGCCCTCCTGATGAACACGACGACGCATTTCGTTCCAACCCAGCCGGTTGGCTCCCCATGAACACGACGACGACGCTGTTTCTCCGTTCCGACCCAGCCATGTACACGAGCCCTGGCCGTACGTATGCACGAGTAGGAGTTCGAGACCCTGCCCGTATGTACGTACGTGGCCGTATTTTCTTTCTTGCACACTGGCCGTTGTACGTATGTGTACATGCTACGTGCATGCCTCTACTATGACACGTGCGCGCCTCTACATCGACCAGTATGTATGTACACGTTCGCGACCAGAATGACAACGCTACGTACGCTTCGACCAGATGGGTCCCGACTGTCAGGCACTTCCTTGCCTGCGAAGATGTAGCTGGTGGGTCCCAGCAGTCAGGGGGGCGAATCTTTTTTTTTTGCCCGGACGCACTTCCTTGCGTGCGAAGATGTAGCTGGTAGGTCCCAGCAGTCAGGGGGAAACGTTTTTTTCACGAAATACAGTTGCCCGTCTGATGGGTCCCTGCTGTCAGGTGGAGGAATAATTGTTTTGCGCGTAATAAGGAGGCACTTCCTTGCGGCCGCCGTGGACCCAGCTGTCAGCCTCTCCACGTACAGTACTCTTCCGATGGAAGTCGTTCCTTGACCACGTTGACCACGCCGCGCCGAGAGCACCAGGGCGGTGGACGACGGCGAGGCCTAGGAAGGGGACGACGCGGAGCCGGGGAAGACGCGGCAGTGGAAGCCCGTGCGGAGAGGAGTACGAGGGTTCACTGGTTCGGCTGCGGTGTGAGGCTGCCGTCGCCGCAGGGCCTGGCCAGCGGTGGGAATAGTAGGGGGCGGTGAGGCCTCCGCGGCAGCATAGCCGGCCATGGGAGGCAGGAGCATGCGGCACGACCGGCGCTGCTTTGGGCGGCTGGAGCAAGAAGACCAGAGGTTGAAGAAGCACTACGGCCGTTGGATGGACATCGTACAGGCACTGGAGCTAGAATCGTTCATATTGACTAAGTTGACAAAGCACTCCGTCCCCGTCAACTTAGTAGGCCCACAAGTCAGCCTCCCACCAAGGTGGGTCCCTGATAGCAGGGGGAGTATTCATTTTTTTGTGCGTAATAAGGAGGCACTTCCGGTGGGTCCGAGCTGACAGCAGGGGGAACGTTTTTTCGCGAAATACGGTGGCCCGTCTGGTGGGTCCCATCAGTCAGGGGGGAACGTTTTTTTCGCCAAATACGGTGGCCCGTCCGGTGGGTCCCTGCTGTCAGGTGGAGGAATAATTATTTTCCGCGTAATAAGGAGGCACTTCCTTGCGGCTGCCGTGGACCCAGCTGTTAGCCTCTCCACGTACAGTACTCTTCCGATGGAAGTCGTTCCTTGACCACGTTGACCACGCCGTGCCGAGAGCACCAGGGCGGTGGACGACGGCGAGGCCTAGGAAGGGGACGACGCGGAGCCGGGGAAGACGTGGCAGTGGATGCCCACGCGGAGAGGAGTACGAGGGTTCACTGGTTCGGCTGCGGTGTGAGGCTACCGTCGCCGCATAATAACATGGGGTGTGGGTGAGTAGAGGGATGCCCTGGCTGGCAGTGGGAGTAGTAGGGGGCGGTGAGGCCTGCGCGGCAGCACAGCCGGCCACGGGAGGCAGGAGCAGGCGGCACGACCGGCGCTGCTTTGGGCGGCTGGAGCAAGAAGACCAGAGGTTGAAGAAGCACGACGGCCGTTGGATGGACATCGTACGGTCACTGTAGCTAGAATAGTTTATATTGACTAAGTTGACAAAGCCCTTGGTACGCATCAACTTAGTAGGCCCACAGGCCAGCTTCCGAAACGGTGCGCCCCAGATGTCAGGGGGAGGAATCATTTTTTGGGCGGGTGAAGCTAGAATATCCGAGATTGAAGAAGAAGCACGGCATCCGTTGGATGGACATCCAACGGCCACTGCTGCTAGAACCGTGTGTTGACTATAAGTTGACAAAGCCTTGCATACGCGTCAACTCTTTTTTTAGGGGACGCGTCAACTTAGTAAGGCCACAAGTGTGTGGCAGAGAACTTATAGCTCATTTGAGATTTGTAAGAATGTGCAGCCAATTTTTGAATTCTAATGGAATTTACTACAACCCATTTACAGTTTGTTAAAAGTACAGCCCATTTCAACCAACCGTTCAAAACATAATTCAATAAAATTTCCCACTTTTCGATGGGATCCGAAATATTTTTATCCCGAAATTTCTAGTAAGATTAAATACAATTTCAATATAAATTTATATTACATAAAAATCCAACGAAACATTGCGCTCGCAACAATTAATGAAATTAAAATTTTCAATATCCAAAAATAATATTTTATAAAGTAATTACGTGTTTGGTGCATTTTTTTATAGTTACTGCCCAGTTTTTATAATTACATCCCATTTATTATTTCTTAAAGCCCATTTTCTTGTTAAGCCTAATGCATCCCTCCTAGGAAAGATTTGCAGCCCAGTGGGGCGGAGAATAATAACTTGACCTTGCCTGGGTATTCCTAAAAAATAAGTATAGCTGGGCTAGCCATTTTCAGCTTGAAAAAAAATTAATATCTGGGCTGGATATCTGGCCTGGGCTAGACGGGCCACAGCCCGCCCAGTTAATACCTGCAGCAATGTTTTCGTTGTTGTTCAGAGGAGAAAAAATAATATCTGGGCTAAACATCGCTCAAGAAAAACTCTGCAGTGCTCACACCTCAAAAACACAAATACTGCTCGAGCTGCTTGGTCCCAGCTGTCGGCCGCTTCTTGTGCAATTCTCTCGTTTATTGACTACATAGGTTGACAATGGTGTGGGACCGTGATGTCAGGAAACCAGGAGGAAGCAAAAAAATTATAGTTTTATATACTAATAAGGAGGCACTTGCGTACGTGCGGCTATGGCCCTGGTGGGCCCCCACTGTCATCCTCTCCAAGTAAAGTCATCTCCTCATCCTCATGTCTGTTGACCATGTTGACAACGTGAGACGGCGGCGCCATGGCGAGTGCAAAAACTCGAAGGACGATGGAGAGGGCCTCGCGGGCCCTACAGATGGTCTGATATAGCGCCCGCTGCTCAGTCGGGAAGCCAGGATCATAGGTCCACATGTCCGCGACGGCATTGTCATTCGCTTGTTCACCGGTGCTTGTTGAGGAGACGGAGGTTGCAGCACAAGTCCTCCTATGCTGGTAGCTCTTCCGCCATTAGGGCGTCGAAGTGCGGCCGCACCTGCTCTATGGTGAACACGGCATGAACCGGCTTGGACAGTGGCGCCGGCTCCTTGTCGGAAGCTACGTCCATCGTCTGATTGTCGTCGCTCAGCTCGGCGAGCTAGCTGGCGAGCCAGCATGTCCGGCTGCTAGACCGACCCGCTGCCAAGCACGAGTCTCACTGCCCTGGCCCACCCAAACCGCCTCCCTCGCCCACGCGCGCTTTCCGCCCGAAACGGCCAGCGCCGCCCGCCCCGCTTCCCGGTGCAGGCGATTGCTCCGCCTTCAAACGACACAAGTGATGTCCGTCCATCCTTCTGCCGCCCACATTAATGATACGGTTGCCGAGGCGGCTACTCCGGCGCCACACGTCCGTCCCTCCGCCGCCCACCATTGATATATAAACTGCTGTGCCGGCCATAGCCGCAGTCATCCGCATCTGTTCCCTTTCTCCTGTCCACACCACTACTGCCCACCAAGGCTTCCTCGCGCTTCAGCGCTCTTCGGGACGGGTGGACGATGGACCACAAGGAGATGGCAGCCATTGCTGCCGACTGGCTGGCCGGCAGGTAGCCGGAGGACGACGATGTCCCAATGGAGAACATGGTAGTCGACGATCCGGCGCCAACCCCCTCCTCCGCGCCATCCTCGCCGGTGCATTGCACCATGACCATCGGCGAGGAACGTGCCCAATATATGGACACGGTGAGGCAGAAGCGTGAGGAGCAGTTCCGGGAGGCGCAGCCCGACGCCGCCTACAACCACCATCTCCTCCAGGAGCACCTGCAGGCAGAGGAGCAGATCGCCGCGGAGCGGGCGGAGCAAGGGGCACTGCTCGACTCATACCGCTCCGCCCCCGAGGGCCGCCTCGAGCGCTGGCAGTACCGCATGCGGGTGGCGGAGGCTGCGGCTGTCTACAAAGAGGGCGATGAAGCGGGCGAGGCGCTGTTTGGCGAGACCGAGGACAAGGCAGAGGACAATGCCGGCTCCGACGAGTCCCCGTTCTGCTGGCTTCGACGAGGCCCTGCTCCGCCGAGGCCCCGCGGCGCCAATAACGAGGTAGAGGACACCGCCGGCTCCACCGAGGCCCCACCCTGCCGGCAACGAGGGGGAGGATTTCCCCCGCTCCGCCGAGGTGCCGCCCGCCGGCAACAAGACAGAGGACATCGCCGGCTCCACCGAGGCCCCGCCCCGCTGCCAGCAAGGCCGCGCCACACAGAAAACGAGGAAGAGGAACATGGTAGGCCGCCGCCGCTCGGGTCCAAGTAAGGCCACCACTGCTACCCTCCGGTTGAAGCCAAGCTAGGCGGGTTGACCACTGACGGCCGGTTAGCTTCTTGGCGGCGATGTGGAGTCGGAGAGCTATGTTGGAGAAGGACGCTGCTTCTACTTAACTGCTGGTGCAGTTGGCTGACTGACACGTGGGCCCAACAGGCATCTGGGCCACATGTCAGTTATGCAACTGCACCTGCAGTTAAGTCACTGAAGCTTCTGTTCGGCTCAGCCGGACACAGGTGGGTAGCTTCGGTTAATTAATTATACCTCCAGCGCAGCCCTTTTTACTTGAAGAATGTATGAAATGTAATGAAATCCGGCATGTTTATATCAAATCCAACCATGTATGAATGAATTTATTTCGATCAATTCGAATTCTTGTATCACTGGCATTGGATGAACATGCAAAACAATACGTACTAGCATTATTCCCAGGGTGATCACCTCGTTTGCAGCAGTTTCACATGTACTCCCTCCGATCCTTTCTAGTCTGCATAAAGTTTTGTCTGCAGTCAAAGTATCTCTACTTTGACCAATCTTATAGAAAAAAGTATGCACTTTCACAATGTGCGAAGTAAAAAGGAACAGAAGGAGTACAAAGAGTTTGAGCAGCTTTTTAGCGTTCCTGTACATTGCAATCAAACACACATGCCTGGCAATTCATAGAGAACATTCAAAACAATCGATGATTATGCATCTCAGCGATTCACATGTCAGAGCCAATATTTACTTCACAACTAAAGAATAAAGAAAAAATGGATCAACGCTGCTGACAGCAAAGGGCGTCCCATTCAAAAATATCAAACGCATGTCTTCTTGCTAAAATCAATGAGCAAAATTTGACAAGGTTTTCCCATGCCAACATATCAAATGCCTACGATTGTGGAATGGCCAGGGTTTGCCATCAGTTCTGACATTGACATGGCACCTCGTGCTAAATAAACCAGCTGTTCTTTTTGTGCAGTTCCACCAAAATCAACCAAATTCGCGCGTAGCTTGTATGATTTCACCCTTATATGTTGCAATGCCTTGAACTTATCGGCACCTCCTTTCTTGTGGTGGAAATGAATGATTCGATGTATTCATGAACATTTTGTGCAGTTCCCATTGAAATCAAGCTGAGCACCCCTGTTTGCAGAAATGCAAAAAAAGTGATTAGTATAAAGCAACCTGTACTATGAATTGACAGTTTAAACAGGCACCTACATGGTCCATGTAGAGCACACTTTTAGAAAAATGGAACTCACCGGAAAGAATCCTAGAACAACATTGTACTCGCGCATCACAGCAAGAAAATGGAGATCTGTCAGTCCTTCTGAGCTGAAGTTAGTTTGGTCTTGTGGGGAGTAATGTAACCATCCTTCAACTGCACCTTCTGATGAGAAGATAGACAGGGCTTCTTCATCCTGGCGTAATCGGAACTAGTCACTTCACGTACTCCATATTCTTCTTCAGAGGAGGACGATCCTGTTGTGCAAAGACAAGAGGACAACTAAATGCTAGCATCCCTGTTTGCTCGAAAAAAAGGAAAGGAAATATTTAAAACAACACAGATGAAGCACTTCTCAAGGACAATACCACTTTTTGATGACAGTATCTAAACAGTAGCACAACACCAATAGAGATGACAAAGCTCAATCATATGGATGAAATCAGTGGGCGAGTACCAACCTTTGTCAGGAGGCTTATTGTGTAGAGCATACAGATGAAGCACTTCTCCGGAACCATCTGTTGCTATCTACTGTGGTGGCCATGCTTACTATATACTCCTCGATTAGTTTAATGTTTCCAACATCTTCTTGTGCAGTTCCACCAAAATATATGGTATCTTCAAAGAAGATCCCTGTTTGAACAAGTAGAGATAATTACGTATTACATTAAGAGTGGCATCAAATCAGTGGCAAAACAATTGCTCGTTCCAGCCATAGCAATAAATTAAGATGCAAAACTATATCATTACTTGTGTCATCACAGTTCCAGTGCTTCATTACAGCATCGGGAGTTGATTTTTGTTTTTCTTCCGCTTGGTCTTCCCCTTCATCACTTGGTTCAATAACAGACAAGCTTCACCTTCAATGTAAGATTTGGCATGTCAATTAGGTTGCACAAGTATAGCACTAAACAATGACATTAATTTTCTGATGAAAGTGGCAAAATACAGGCCAACAGTTGTGAAATATCATTATCTTACCTCAATGGGATATTACGGTGCACATACAGATTGGAAGTCTTGTCTCCATTTGTGCAGTTCACTAAAATCAAGCAACATTACCGTACAAGTAGCACAACATATGAAAGCACACTGCAGAATCATGTGAAAGAAGGCTAGTATTGACCTCTCATGACGCGGAATTCAAACAACTCACAAGAAGAAGATCTGAACCAAATTTGCCGACACGGATAGGAAGTAAGATCTCCTCTTGTGCAGTTCCACTAAGATCAAGCAATCAAGCAACGTTGTCAGTGTGACATTTTGGTTGAACTGCACAAAACACTCTTAAAACAAAAGTGTTTTGTGCAGTGCAACAAAAGGTCACAATGGCAATGAGGTGAAGTAGATAACCCTGTTTACACAGAGGTGCAAAGGAAACAACTAGTGGTCAATAACGGTGGATGACACAGAAGCCAACAAAAAGAAGCATCTACCTTATCTAAATGGGAAAGAAAGCAAGACAGTAGCATTTCTCAAATGGTGGCATTGATTTATACTAACAGAGAGATTATATTAACAATAAAATTTGTTAAACATGTAATTTGCTTTTAACTGTGGCATTGCATCAATTTTCCAGCGGCATTATTAGAGGGTGTTTGTTTACAGGGACATTTTGGTGGATGGACTAAAAAAACTCCGTGTCAGTCCCATCTAAACCAAATAGGAGGGACTTTTAGGGACTAAAAGTGGGCATTTGGGAGTAAAAGAAAGAAGACCCCGAGGGAGAGTCTTTTTGGGACTTTTTCCAACAGTTGCCCCTGCCACGCATCGCACCTTGTCTCTATTAGTTCATTACTAGAGGTAACAAGGTCTTTTAGCATGTCATTTAATAACCTCTAGTCCATGTTTAGTCCCTGGAACCAAGCAGGTAGGCACTAGGGAGTTTTTAACCAAACATGGCCTTAGATTAACAACAGTTACAGAGTTGCATGGGACAGTGGACGCACCAGCACCATGTGCATCTACCGATGTACTGGGGTGATGCACAGTCTGTTGCAATAAAGAACAAACAACCAAGGAGCATATTTGTGTTGGTCCCAGTTTTGTTATCTTTAGACACCTTTCCCTATGTGAGCGCAACAAATCTAGTCCTGCTCAAACTCTACAGCCTTGTACCCCAAAACAAAAGATCAGTTCATTGTTTTCCCTTTTTGACCAACATAGGTGCTGGATAGCCAGTCTGTACTAGTACTTTCCGCACTCCCTTTCCTCTTTGAACCACGTCCTAGATTTATGCTATACAACTTTCCCCACTACTTTCCCCCATTCCTGTCCTCTTTGAACCACGTCTTATATTCATGCGATACAACTTTCCCCACTACTTTCCCCCTTCCTTTCCTTTTTGAACCACGTCCTAGATTCATGCTATACAACTTTTCCCACTATTTTCCCCCATTCCTTTCCTCTTTGAACCACGTCCTAGATTCATGGTATACAACTTTCCCCACATCTTTCCTGTTTGATCCAACACCTAGACTCGAGTGCAGAAGCGGAAAAAGCCCACATGCAGCTAGAGCAATGCATGTGGAATAAGTAAATTATACCGTAAGGTTCTTGGGGTGTGGTTCGGTGGGCGACCGGAGGCCGTTCGACCCACACTATGTACGGCGGCTAAGAAGAAGGGGTTGGAGGCCCTCCCGCGCCGCCGCTGGGTGAAAGTGAACAGCTGCGCCGGTAGTGGATTCCCTCCCTCGCCGACGGCGACAGCGTTAAGCCTCCTTCCCTTCCCGACGGACGGATCCTGCCGGCTCTTTGACCAGCAGTGAGGGGAGAGAGAGAGGCCAACGAAGTCTTGTTTAGATCTGGAGAGGGTGAGAGAGTGTGAAGAGAGCAACTACAAGCAGACCAGCAGTGAGGGGAGAGAGAGAGGCCAACGAAGTCTTGTTTAGATCTGGAGAGGGTGAGAGAGTGTGAAGACAGCAACTACAAGCGCTGAGGCTCCAGCGTGTATATATATACTGGAGAGAGTGTGAAGAATGCAAACCCTAGAAAACAAGCGTCGAGGCTGCAGCTTATACTTGATGAGGTGATTATACGGTCACTACGAGATTGTATAGCTCCGTATCCATCCATTTTGACCAGTCAAAGAATCCTCCTGGCACGAATTATGCTCAAGTGTAATTATCAAACCCAAGAGCTCAAGTTTGATGAGCGAACAGGCTAACCAGTTACACAACCCTCCCGTTATGTTCAATGAGAGGAAAATAACCTTTTATACATTCCTACATTCGTGTGACAAGCATGCCATGTTTTTTTTGTGTGTGGGAGTCATTGGTATTTAAATCATAATCGTGTCATGTGGCTTTGGTGGTAAGACTATCCACAGTGGTGCAGAAATAATGCAGCCTTAGTCACCTTACCTCTCTCCACATAGTACGTTGGGTCCCACCAGTCAGAGGGTGAAACAAACAAATTAATAAGAAAAATTAAAAGCGCCAGCGGTGTATCTTACCTCACACATCTCGCTACTGCTCGGGATGTCCAATTGATCCCTCTGTTCGCTCACGTACTATTTTAAGTGAATCCTTATTATAACATGCACACAATTTTGGGCCCTTGTATTCGACCTAAGTCAGTGTGCCACCGTATCTCGTACGACTCCCTCCGTCTAGGTGTAATAAGTCACGTTAGAAGGTGCAGCGGGACTAAGGTGCAAGAAGATTGGAGGAGAAGGAGAAACTTGACCGGTCATTCCTCCAATCAAAGCCCTGATTTCTGTCTCTAAACGCAACAATTAATCCAAACAACTAAGAGATGCCATTTTAGCTACCATGCAGGGCCACGTATTAACTCACATGCAAGCCGACTTTGATTTCTTGACTGATCAACGCATAGTTGCGCTCCATGCATTGGGTTTCCGGGGGAGATAACAAGGCTGAGTAAGGAGCGTTTGGTTACATTGCTTAGGCTGGTCATAGTGGTGAGTAACTTGGACTAGTAACATGCATATGTTACTAGTCTATGTTACTACTACGCGAAGTTTGCCGTCGGAAGCGAGCCGATCTGGCTCTCTTGAGCTAGCAAGGTTTTTCTAGCCCGCCCAAGCTAGCTGGCCCACAAAAGCTAACATATTTTAACAGTTCCAAACCCCTAACCTTGCCTGGCTATGCTATAAGTTGTTCTTGCTAAGGATCCAAACGCTCCCTAATTAACAACGCTCGCTAGCAACAAGGCCAGGAGGGGATTGAGATGCGAAGTTAATGGACGACGCCTAAACATTTTGGGAATATCTGATTTCCGTAGGATGACTTAACACCTAGACGGAGGGAGTACTACTCCTCAGTCCAGGTTTGATGGAATATTCGTCACCTCTTCTCTTCTTGTACGTACTCCATTTGTATCTCACTTCCTGTGGCTTCGCACTCGCACGATTTTCCTATTCTATGAACCTGTGTGTGCGTGTGCGTGTGTGTGTTTAGCAGCATGTGTGTGTTAGAGAGAGCGACAGATCGACCTACTCCTACAGAGAGATGGTGTGTAGTGTATGATTTTAGTCGCGAGAGTCGGTGCATCCTCTCGTTTCCGGGAGTTCGATAGGGACAGGCGGACAGCTGCCACGCCCGCTCCTGACCAGCCTGGCCCACCCAAAGGCCCTCCATCGCCCGCGCGCGCTTCCCACTCGAAACGGTCAGCGCCACTCCAAAGAATCGGTGCCGCATTCATGCCCGGGCAGAGCGGACGCGACCTCTCACTGGTGCCTGCGTTGAAGGGAGAAGCGGATTCCCGTCCAACTTACTGTTGGGTCTATGTGATTTGACGGCTCATTGGTCATTATTACTGAGGTGGTAGGACTGCTGGATGTCCCACGCTTTCGGCGAAAGGAGGTACTACTAGATTAAAATTTTCTCCATTCTTACGGCGGAGGAGTGCAAGAGCAGTGAAAAAACGCAGACTCAGTGATTACATGGCCCACCTCACACTATCACCATATTTTCTGGACACCGTGCGACACCTAACTCTTTACATAGTACTCCCTCCGTTCCTAAATATAAGTCTTTGTAGGGATTCCACTAGGTGGACTACATACGGAACAAAATGAATGAATCTACACTTAAAATGCATCTATATACATCCGTATGTGGTTCATGGTGAAATCTCTACAAAGACTTATATTTAGGAATGGAGGAAGTACTTGTATAGTACGTACTGTAATTTATCAGCGAGATAGTACAATGCTATGAAGCTTCCAGCTTCTGTTACATGTATCTTGTGTCCAAGGTTGCCCATTGCAACATTTCATCAAATACAAAGGACACTAACATGCATGCTATTGCATCTCAATGATTGACAGATCATAGCAAATATCGGTTCCTCAAAAAGATCATAGCAAATATGTACTCCCTCCTTTCCAAAATAAGTGTCTCAACTTTATGCAGGGGGTGTTTGTTTCCAGGGACTTTTTAGTGTAGGGACTAGAAAAAGTCCTTCTTAGAGACTTCTTAACCAAATAGGAGGGACTACTAGGGACTAAAACTTGCTTTTTGGGACTTAATGAAGAAGACTCTCAAGGAGAGTCTTTTTTGGGACTTCCCCAACAATGCCCCTCCCTGCACCCATTGCCCCGCCGCCCCATGGTGTTGTTTGGTTGTTATTTTTCTGTATACTGGGGGTAACATGGTCATTCAATAACCTCTAGGGAGGGACTAGGGACTTTTTAGTCCCTGAAAACAAACAGTGAGGGACTTTTTAAGGAGCAGGGACTTTTCAGTTGGGACTAGAAAAAGTCATAGGACTTATGAACCAAACAGAGCCTCAATATGAACTACATACGGAGCAAAATGAGTGAATCTGCACTCTAAAATATGTCTATATACATCAGTGTTTGGAGTATGTACTAGTAGTTCATATTGAAATCTACTAAAGGACATATATATTCCAAACAATATGATAATCTCTCTAACCAAGGTAGTAGGGACGAGGAGTAAACAGAGGGAGTAGTAAAATTTTCTCCTCGTCCTGCGAGCCACCGCGCGCGTGGGCGAGGGAGCGGCCGTAAGGCGTACAGTACTACTACTAGTAAGCAAGCTTCACCTCATCCTGCGAGCCACCGCGCCCGTGGGCGGGGGAGACGGCATACTAAGCAAGATTCTCATCGTTCTGTGAGTTTACGGGACACATCAAAAGTACTCAAGTGTATAGAGCCTTGCCTCTAAGGTAGGCCCCACATGGTTTGCCTCTTTTTTAACATAACGCGTCAAGTCGCAATTTGTTTGTTCACCCATGGTAGACGATCCTCCCTCCATCAAGTGGACAACCAGTACACGTGTCAAATTACCACGTGGGCTGCCTTTTCATACAGAAATGAGCTCCACCGTGTACCCGCGCGGGTGTGGTTGGGAAAGAGACGGGAGTACGTGTGTCGTGCGTGCACCTCTTCTCTTCATGCACGTCCCCCACCTACGTGGGTGTGTGTGAGAGATACAAACCTAGACAAATGGCTTGTGCGTTCGTGAGTTTTTTTGTTTGGGGGGGGGTGATTTCGTGAATGTATTTGTGGGAATATGTGTCGATGACATCTCAAACAAAATTTCGCATGCAATGTCGTCTGTGAGATGGAGGCCTATCCATATCATATATAGAGGGCCCGGCGATCCACGAGAAGAGAGGGAGGGGTCATAGATATCGATAGAGTCGAAGAGAGGATCAAGTGGGTGGGTGCGAGATCGATGAAGAGAGCCATCGAAATTGTGTGTGTGTGCAAGTCAAAGATATAGGGCGACTGACCTACCGGAACATCAGAGGGCACAGGTCAAGTTTGTGTGTGGCAGGGAGACATGACTAGAGCGCTCGATGTATCGGTGTGTGTGTGTGGGAGGGGGTGGGGGGAGGGGTAGGCAGAGGCCTAACTATAGAGGTAGAATGACTCGTATATGTGTTGAGGAGAGACCCAGCTATGTCTTGAGGGAGATCGGTCGACATCCATACATAACTGAAGGACGGGAAATAGGATGGGACAGAGAGAGAGAGAGAGAGGAGAGAGAGAGAGAGGGAGGGAGAGGGGTAGAGTGCTGGATGGGTGATGGAGTTGCTTCTCTAAGATGGTGGGAGAGGCATCAATAAGAGTGGGGATGTGTTTCTGTGTGTGCCTGTGCGTGATAGATCTGTCGGGACGCATCCATGGATGATGAAGGGGAACCATGTGTTTGGTAAGCAAACCTAACTAGATCGGTAGATCAATTGTTGTTTATCAGAGGAAGGGAGAGACATAACTAATGAGGTAGATCGATTGACGCGTGGGGAAAAATGAGTTATAAGGACCTAGCTAGCTATATGTATAGCGGGAGATCGGACGGTGTACGTCCATTTGTTAGAGGCAAATAAGGCCCGGCGAGACGGATAGACAGAGATAATGGAGCTAGGAGGTGGTGCGAGAGGCCCAGCTACTAGCTAGATAGGGGGAGGAGTGTGCGGTTGTGAGATCGATGAAAAGAGGGGCGAGAGTTTACACGTGTGTGGGACCGTATGAGAGACACGAGGCAAGGACACATAAAGGAGGAGATTGAAGGTGCGTGTGTATGTTGTAGGCAGGCATCGCTGGAGAGGTTTATCGATCTGTGTGTGTCGGAAAAAAGTTGTGGAGACTGTGGGAGAACGACCTAAAGAAAAAAATGAATGTGCGTGATGGATAGAATGCTGAGGGAGGGGGAGGGCGAGGAGGGCGTGTGCATGCACGAGAGAAAGTTAGTGGTAGCTACGAAGGTTAGAGGATTGTGTGGGTGTAAGAGACTAACAAAGATCATAATTTGATATGAAAGTGGATTCATATATTTGAATAGGAGATCATAGTGTTTTAAACATATGCATGCATGAATATAGCGGTGATACGTGTGTTGTGGTTTTGCACATGTTATACCATAATGTGATAATGCATGGCGTTTGCAACTCACAGCTAAATGTCGAACAATCTAAACCATACTATACATCGAACAATCTCACATTTTATTTGAATTTGTGATAATGTGTGGAGTTTGCAGCTTACAACTAAATATCGAACAATCTAAACAATACTATATATCGAACATTCTCACATTTTATTTGAATTTGTGGTAATGTGTGGTGTTTGCAACTCACATATAAATACTTGTAGGCGTAGGGGACGGGGCACCATACATAATGTGATAAGCACATTATACATATGAGACATGGTTTAGATTATGAAGATCGAGCTAGAGCTTGAAATGTACTGTGATTTGAAATCAACTTAAAGTGGATTCAAAGAATCGAGTTCGAGTTCATATAGTACACATAGTTCAAATGTAACTCGAGACTAATCATGTGGTGTGCTGTGAAGATAATACACAAACGATGGTTTAACTTGACAATAATGATTAGATCTTATTAAAATAGATAAACGAATTCAAATGCTTTGACTTCACAACAATCATTATTGTAGATCTTATTCAAATAGAGAAACAAATTCAAATTTAGTTCATATTGAAGCAGTAGTATATACGTTTGGAATGCACTAAAACGTTCATTTGAGTAGTAGGTTGCATGCATTATACACGTAGCGAAATATTTTAATTGAACATAACATGAATTCAAAGTTTTGAATGACATTTGTAGTGCGAATTGATTTGGTACAGTACATGTTAGGCTTGTCCGGAAATTTCAACCCGCGCCTTGTTAGCCCGAAATATTTAAGATATATCTTTGTCTCGTTGTGCTCCGACAACACCCTCCATCTCAACCCGCGCCTTGCCATTCCAAAATTACAACACGCGCGAAAACTCCCACCTCCTGTGAAATCCCGACACGCGAAATGCCCGTGATACCCTTGAACCGAAAGAACCGCCTCAAATCGGTGGGGGTACTTTCGTAACTTACCCCACATTTCGGACAAGCGCGTCCCTAAGCCATGGTTCCCCACTCCCATCCGATCCGCCCACCCATTCGTACACCGAGGCCGGGAAAACCCGCGAAGCCCCACACCCTCCTCCGTCCGCCACCCAGCCAGAGCCTCTTCCCCGACGACGTCGTCCACAGCAACACCACGACGTCCCTCATCCACCGTACCGGATGAGGATCCGCCGTCGATCTGGTTGTCCCGCCGGTTCAGCCACCTCGTCCTCCACCTCCAAGGAGCTGCCCTGACGTTCCCCTCGTCTTTCGCACCACCTCCATTCCCACACCGCCGTCTTCACCTGCACCACCGGAAGAGCATCATCATCACCGTTTCCTCGGATGAAGTTGCGGCCTAATCGGCGCCACCAAAGAGGTTGTACACTAATTGCCGCATTTTCTTCTTGATTCGATCTCACGGTGCTGCCGGTGCTCGGTCCCGAGCCGACACGGCGCGGTTCCATCCACGGTGGCGTCGCCGGCCACTTCCTCCACGGCGTCGCTCCCTCGGCGGCGACATCCACATCAGTAGGAGCTGCTGCTGCTTTAGCTCTCGCTCGTGCTGTTGCTCTGCTCTTGCTCTCGGTCCCCTGCCTGGTCTGCTCTTGCTCTTGCTCGCGCTGCTGCTCTCGCTCTTGCTCTTGCTTGCGATGCTGCTCCGATTTAGCTACACTTCAGTCGACTGAATCGACTTTTGGGTCAGTCAATTTTCAGGGGGTGGGGGGGCTCGCCGGAGTTAAGGAAGAACCAGCCGCAGCGGGGAGGGGGCTCGCCGGAGAGGTACACCACCATCTATCTTAGGGTTCAGGGTGGGGGCGGTGGTCGCCGGCGGTGGTGGGGTGGTGGCGTGGGGATCACCGGAGAAAAAGCTCGGCACGGGGGGGCTAGAGGGATGGCCGGGGCGGTGGACCGGCAGTGGGGAGTGTTTTCGGGGCGGACGGGGCGGCGCACCGCAGGCCGCGGGCGGCGGGGGCGGCTATTTGGCCGGTGGTGGCTGGCGGCTCAAGGGGGTGGAGGTTGAAGATGAACTGCAGGCCCTTGATTTCGTATCCAACGGCTGCAAAATCGACTGATCAGAGATGAAAAAGCCAGTCGACTGACGTGTAGCCTCACCTCTAGTGCGTCCAGTTTCGACAGTAAAATTCAGTTTCGACAGCAAAATTCACTTTCGACAGTTAAGTTCAGTTTCACAATTAAATTCAGTTTCGACAGTTAAGTTCAGAGATGAGCGGCTGATGTATTTTACATCTAGCACTTTGTGGTTATGTATTTTACGTCATCTATTGGAGATGCTATTAGAATTCCACTCAGGTTAACATTGTCTCTCCTGTCCTGCTTCAGCCTCTGCGTCGTACAACTCACCGGAGCTGCTCCAACGACGAAACCCTCCATCACAGCGAAGCAGTACCCCGGGCTCCAGCTCAAGATGCCTAAGATCTTCTTCCCCTCCTCCGACAGCCAAGTCAGCCGGATCATCCTCACCGACCAACCCAATCACGCTGAGATCGACATGGCTTCGCCAAAGAGGTTGTACACTTGTTGCGTCTCTTTTTTACTCTACATATTTTATATATTGTCCACTGAGCACACGCAGTAACGTGAAATACGATTAGTTTCTCCTACTATATGACAAGCAGTGAGGTACCACGCAACTTAGCTATCCGTTATGGACTCTCTTGAACGCCATCATTATTTATCTCTGCGTGTTTGAGCTATGCATTTGTCGATGGGCCTGGGAGTTGAGCTAGTAGGGCAGTGGCATGGGTCCAAAGTAGTAGAAGTCGGCAAGTAGCACAAAAACATTTTTTGAGTGTAGCTTTTCCTTGCTCAAGCCTGCCTACTAGAATCGCCGGTGCTTGAAAGGAAAAGTGAAGGAAAAACATAGGAATTGAAAGTTTCCTCTGGCACTACTATTCATGCATTTGGTTCAAAGGAATGGAGCAAAGGAAAACTATAGGATTTGTTCCTTTAGTGTTTCCTTGGAAGAAAAACCATACAGATTTTAATTTCCACTTGTCCTCCTTTTCAAATTCCTATTCATGAAGCACAAGACTAAGAGATAGTGGCATAATAGCATTATAACCGTACACTTTCTTGTGATTTGACCTAATCTCACCATGCTTCTTTGCATCCTGTGATCTTCTAATTCTTGTGAACCAAACACCCAGATTGGCAGAAATCCTGTGTTTTTAAATTCTCTGTTTTGCACGTGCATTCCTATCCTATTACTGTGTATTTCCTATCCCTGCGTTGTTAGAATCCTCCAATTCAAACGAGCCCTTACAGAATTACTTCTCTTATAGATAGTTGTCAAAGAAAACCTTGTGTGGTTTGTCCCGCTCCTGCTACACCGTCGTCCACCCAAGCTCAGCTGCTCCAACGACAGAAAGGTCCACCACAGCAGGGATCTGGCCTCCAGACTGTCTTTCGCCGCCTCAGATCTTCTTCCCCGCCGCTGGTAGCCATGACAACTACATTACCATCATCAACCGAGCAGATGACCTCGAGGACTACACGGGTCCGCAAGAGAGGTCGCACTCTTTCGTGTCTGCTTACGTTATGCATCGCTTAATATTACATGCTACTTTATCGTCCTATTCACCGATTAGACTCTGAGTCAGCTCCAAACTAATGGTCAAACTTGAGTTTTTAAATGGTTGCGGGGTACATATCGGGGCCGCAATCAATAGTATCTATCTACTATCTGGTTAATCTCTGGTGTCTACTATGAGTTTCATGTTGCGTGGGAAACAAACAGTAAAGAAGCCATTATCTGTATTTTTTAACTGAAGCCATTATCTACCTGCTATCATTGGTTTTGGGTCTATCCACAGGTTGCTACCATCACTCTGGATTTCTGCATGCACTCCTTACATAATCTCACTATGTTTTATTCCTATGCATGTCAGTTATTGTACACAATGGAACTGAACATGTAGAGCAAAAGAGACGAGCCTTGTGTGGCAATAAAATTTCATGCAGACGCCGCTCCATGGTAGGCGCAAAGGCAGCCCCCCTCCACCCATTTCGGATTGTAATCGAGAGGAAGATATCTGTTCTGAGGGGGATTCAGAAGGAGAAGACCACTCCTATTTACCCCCTGAGGTCTTCGCTCTAACTTGGCATGCTGATGTTGGTTATATCATGCATATGGTGCCTTGCATTGCTTACTTTATACATAAAATATGTCAACTGCTTAGTTTAGACATGCTTTGTGTGAATGCCATCTGTTTAGTTTATTCATCGTTTATGTGAATTATGCAACGCCATCTTGTTTAGCCAGGCATCATATATGTGAATTTTGCAATGTCATCCTGCTTAGCCAGTCATCTTCTATGTGAATTATATCAGGCCATCCTTTTTTTCGTTACGTATTACATTTGTCAACAATGTTAGTACATTCAACTACTCTTCGTGTGCATCAGCCATTTGACACGGTGATGGAATATTCTGGAGTGAAAACAAGGTCTTCAGAGCAGACTATGCTATCTGACGAAGGGCATATCTCGCTGGTTACGGATAGCTCCTCATAGGAGGATTCAGAGACAGATGACCAGTCCCCCCGAGGTGTATGCTCTAATTAACTTGGCAGGGTTATGTTGCTCATATCGTGCGTATGGTGTCTTGCATTGCGATGTCATTTGATTAGTTTAGACATGCTTTGTGTGAATGCCACCTGTTTAGTGTCTAATTACCATATATGTGAATTATGCATTGCCATCTTGTTGCAAGACATTATATATGTGAATTATGCAATGCTATCTTGTTGCAAAGGCATTATATATGTGAATTATGAAATGCCATGTTGTTGAGCCAATCATCATGTATGTGAATTATATCATGCTATCATTTTTTGTATTATGTGTTCCATTTGTCGACAATGTTTGTATATTCAACTACTCTTCCTATGCATCAGCCATTTGAAGCGGTGATGGAAGTATCTGGAGTGAAAACAAGGTATTCAGAGCAGACAATGCTACCTGCTGAAGCAGACATCTTGCTGGATACAGAGAGCTCCTCAGAGGAGGATTCAGAGACTGATGACCAGTCATATTTCCCCCCTGAGGTCTATGCTCAAACTTGGCAGGGTTATATTACCCATGTCATGCATGTTGTCTTGCATTGCTTAGTTTTTACATCATATATGGATTGCCATCTGCTTACTTGCTTACTATATAAATCATATATTTGAATTATATCATGCCATCATGTTTACATACACAACATCTATCTGAATTATGGCATGGCAACCCATTTAATAAAGACATCATATAGTTATATCATCTCATCCTGTTTAGTGTTTACAGTCATCATATTTTGAATTATGTCATTCTATCCGGGAATTATATCATGCTATCATGTTTCCATAGGCGGCATGTATGTGAATTATGGCATGCCAACCTATTTATAACACATTATATAGTTATATCATGTCATCCTGTTTACATAGTCATCATATTTTGAACTATGTCTTTCCATCTTTTTAAGTTAGCCATCATAATGTGAAATTGTATCATGCTATCCTATTTAGTTAGCCATCATATATGTGAAATTGTGTCATGCTATCCTGTTTGGTTAGACAACATAAATGTGAATTATTTCATGCCCTCTTTTATTCCCCACTATCCATTGCACCTATCTATCATACGATGTACATTCAATTACTTTTCTTGTTTATCAGCCATTTGAATTGGAGAGGGTGATGGCAGTATCTAAGGGAGTAACAACACGGTCTTCAGAAAAGATAGTGCTACCAGTTGATGTAGATAGAACCACGGTTGTACTTGCCCAAGAACCAGCCCCACCACACATAACCCAGACTCTCACAGATTGTATCCCTACCCAGTTGGACAGAGAACCAGCTACACCCCTTCTAACCCCAACCCCAGCAGATAGTAACCCAGTTCTAGTTGACACAGCACCGTCTCCACCATAGAGCACCCAAACACGAGCAGTTAGTAAGGGAACTGCAGTGCCCAAAGCACGAGGACCACCACCCCGAATCCCAACTCAACGCTTAAAGGAGAAGAAGAATTGTTCTCAGGTCAGGTTCTGTAGCTATGGTTCATACTCCTTTGCTCTTGCATCACTGTATTTACTCAGACCAACTATTTTAAAATTTGAAGGATGGAATTGAAACTCCAATGGCGCAACAGGTATGTTTTAAACTTGTTTCTTTAACTGGTTTGCTGTTGTAACTTGCTCTATGTTGATTTCAGTTTCAATTGAATAAACAGTTATTTCTCATGTCATGCACATTACAAGTGTCTATAGTTTCCCACACTTATATTCTGCCTATTCTCCTTTGTCTGGAACAAATATTATTTGAATTGTGTCTCTATCTTGATTTGGCAACAAAAACTAGAATGATATAGACCATAAAGTGACCATGGTACATAGATATATGTTTGTTTCATGCTGTTATCCTGTGCACTTTACTACTGAACTGATTTACCAAAATGAGTTTCATATACAACATGGGAAACCTGTGATGTGTCTGCTTGTTTCTCTTTTAGAATGCGGACAAAATATTGGAGAACAGTACCCCGTTATGCAATGGTGAAGGAAGTAACGCAGATAAGGTTCAAGATAGTGAGACATCCCTATTGGTCTCCAAGAAAGCTGATAAAAACTACCTTGACGACAGTGAGAGAACCCAAAAGTCCTGTCTTGATGTAGTGTTCGAGTTACTGGCCACTACTGCTGGCACAAGCTCTTCGAACTCGCTGCCTGAATCAGTTTGTCTTCTTGAGTCTCAGCTTCAAGTTGAAAGACATCGATCAGATGTGTTGTGACAGGAAGCTGAAGGACTGAGGAAGTACCTGCAGAATTCAGATGCATACTTTCTGGTGCAACAGCAAGCGCTGGAGGATTTAAGTGCCAAACAAGAGAAAGTTAATAAGCTTGCTAAGCATCTTGCCAGCATTATGGGTACCCAGGATATTGTTTCTTGAGATCTTCTGAAGTGGTTTCAGTTTTGGACTTGTTTCGCTGCGGCGTTTATTTGCACTGGTCGCCAACTTTGACAACCAGTGTATATGATATGTTGCTTTGTTCCCTATATTTGCACTGGTGGCGAACTTTGATGCCCAGTGGATGTAATATGTGTAATAGCCGTGATAGCCTAGCGTAAGTTGCTTGCTTATTTATTTCCTTGTTGTCTTGTTTATTTGTTTGCTTGTAGTCAGTGCTATTCTTTTTCCGCGGTTTGCTAGTGGCCGCAATAACCTATTTTTTAAAACTAGGCCACAATAACCATGAGCTACATATTTACTGTAGTGACACTGGGCCTTCTACGGGCCGTAGAAAAAATGGGCCTTCTACGGGGCATAGAAACAATGGGCCTTCTATGGGTTGTATCATCAATGGGCCTTCTACGGGCCGTATCATCAATGGGCCTTCTACGGGCCGTATGATTGATTGCCCAAAGATGGGCCAATAACATACCGCTTTATGGCCGTAAACGGGCTAGAGTTGGAATCGTCCGTTCATGGGTCGACCATAATGGGCCATCGTTAATCGGCCGTATTTGATGACGTTATGAAAACGGCCCAACGTATTAACGGGCCACAAACGGGCCGACTGTAACCACGGGCTGAATTTGGCCCACAAGCAGAAAATGACAGTAACGGGCCGTAAGTAACCGAATGCTGGAAATGAGCCCAAGAATAAATGGGCCGTGAGAAGGCCAAAAGATAACATGAGCTGGAAATAGCCCAATGGTATAATGGGTCGTTAATGGGTATAAACTGATACACTGTTCATTACGGGCCAGTTTCACCTCGGGTCGTTAATGAGTTACAAAGGGCCTCATATGGGCCGAAAGACTTCATGGGCTATACATGGGCCAAAAGTTAAAACGGGCTGGAATCATATTGGACGGCCCAGATGACGCTACTGGGCCTAATTCGGATAGGTCATAACGAGCCTTGGGTTAGCGGGCTGTAAATGGGCTATATGCGAACAGGCCGTTAACAGGCTTTCCGTGGGCCGTCCCGCCACCTTTTGACCAAGTTAAACGGGCCAGCCTTTTCACAGGAATGGGCCTCTATTGGACCCTGCCACGTGTCTATGTATCATAGGCGCCTTCGGTCCAATGAGTGGATGACATCTGTCCCAACGGTGAGCTGACACGTGTTTCCTCCAACCAATGATGATTTTAAACGTGGAAAATCCCCATTGGTCGGGGCTGTTAACGGGTTATCGGATCCAAAACCGGACCTGATAGCGTAACGACGAGCCGTTACGGTGGATGCCACGTGTCGGTCACCCTTGACGAAAGCACTTCTATGACACGGGATTTATTGTCATGGAAGTGGACACTTCCGTGATGATATTTTTGGTAATGTCATGGAACACTTCTACGGCAGCACATGTATGACTATCTTGATTCTGTCATATAATTGTCATGGATGTACATGCATGACAGAAAACGTGACCTACTGTGACAAACACGTATCATCACGGAAGTGTATTTTTTTAGTGAATTACTCCCAAAAGCATTATTATGGATAAAAACATTATAAATAACAGTAAGAAAACATGATGCAAAATGGACGTATCAACTCCCCCAAGCTTAGACCTCGCTTGTCCTCAAGCGAAAACCGAAATCGAAAAACATGTCCACATGCTTTGAGAGAGAGGTGTCGATAAAAACAAAATACGGACATAGAAGCATCATGTTGATTATTATAACAGCAACAACATTAAACATAGGACTTTTTATCATAGAACTTTTATCATACACTTCCCATGAATAAGTAACAGTTCATCACACAATCGAAGTATAAAGCAAAAACTTTATTAGAAACCAACAAACTATGTTTTCAGTCAATTTTTCAACTACAATTCATCATCTTTTCAGAAAGGGTCACATGTAGGAGCCTTTAGGCAAGTCCACATACTCAACCATCATATAGTCTTCTATGATTGCTAACACTCACCTTGTACACATGAGCAAAACGTTTCAACCGGACACATAGAAAGATAGGGGCTTATAGTTTCGCCTCCCAACATACTCACCTCAAGGGTGATGTCAACAATAATAACTCATGCTATCTATATTCAACTGGACATATGTGCCTAGATCTTTCCTCACCACATGATGCTTGCCAAAAGAGAAAATAAAAAGGAATAGAAGGAAAACTTTGACTCTTTGCACAAAAGTAAATACATAAAATTAAAATATAGGCCCTTCGCGGAGGGAAGCAGAGGTTGCCATGCGCTTATTTGTTTGCATGCTCAATCCCTTAGTGCAAAAGAACGTCACGTTACATTGCCGCTTAAGATGACAACCTTTATTATGCAGTCTGTCGCTTTTATTCGTTGTCATCCAAGTTCGTGCACCGCTCAATTTTCTCTTACACTAAAAGATCTCACATATTTAGAAGCAATTTTTATTGCCTTTTTGCACCGATGACAACTTACTTGAGGGATCTTGTTCAATCCCTAGGTAGGTATGGTGGACACTTGAAAAAGATTTGGGTTTAAGGGTTTTTGGATGCACAAGTAGTATCTCTACTTAGTGCGAAATTTTTGGCTAGCAAAGATAGGGGGCAAGCATCACATGTTAAAGGATCTATGACAATATGACTTCTGTGTGAATATAAACATACATATACCATTATGTTGTCTTCCTTGTCCAACGTCAACAATTTTGGCATATAATATTTTGATGAGGGCTCACAATCAAAAAACATTTCTAGGATAGTATAATTATATGTGAATCTTCCCTCCCTTATTAATTTTTTCATGAGTTGCATCACTGACCAATGCTATGCTTGTCAATCTCTAATAAAATTTTCTTACTTATACTTTTCCTTATGTGGTGCTATCACTTACCATAGGATTAGTATATGATCTTATTTATTTTTTTCCTTTCTTTTGTTTGCTTCATTTCTCTTTTTCTTTTCTTTATTCTTTTCTTTATTTGCAACATGAAAGTAAAGAAAGTAAAAACTCAAACTAAACTTTATTATATAACTACAATGATAGATCACTAAGCAAACTCTCAAAGAAGAAAAGATCGAACTAAACTTTATTCATATAAGCAAAAGATTGAACTAAGATAAGTAAAAGCAAAAAAGATAGTGGGATGATACGATACCGGGGCACCTCCCCCAAGCTTGGCGGGAGCCAAGGGGAGTGCCCATACCCGATACTCAGTTCTCCTCTAGTGGTGTCCATAGGCTTTGAAGGAAATATGCCCTAGAGGCAATAATAAAGTTATTATTTATTTCCTTATATCATGATAAATGTTTATTATTCATGCTAGAATTGTATTAACTGGAAACATGATACATGTGTGAATACATAGACAAACAGAGTGTCACTAGTATGCCTCTACTTGACTAGCTCATTGATCAAAGATGGTTATGTTTCCTAGCCATAGACATAAGTTGTCATTTGATTAACGGGATCATATCATTAGGAGAATGATGTGATTGACTTGACCCATTCCGTTAGCTTAGCACACGATCGTTTATTATTCTGCTATTGCTTTCTTCATGACTTATACATGTTCCTATGACTATGAGATTATGCAACTCCCGTTTACCGGAGGAACACTTTGTGTGCTACCAAACGTCACAACGTAACTTGGTGATTATAAAGGTGCTCTACAGGTGCTTCCAAAGGTACTTGTTGGGTTGGCGTATTTCGAGATTAGGATTTGTCACTCTGATTGTCAGAGAGGTATCTCTGGGCCCACTCAGTAATGCACATCACTATAAGCCTTGCAAGCATTGTAATTAATGAGTTAGTTGCGGGATGATCTATTACAGAACGAGTAAAGAGACTTGCCGGTAACGAGATTGAACTAGGTATTGAGATACCGACGATCGAATCTCGGGCAAGTAACATACCGATGACAAAGGGAACAGCGTATGTTGTTATGCGGTCTGACCGATAAAGATCTTCGTAGAATATGTGGGAGCCAATATGAGCATCCAGGTTCCGCTATTGGTTATTGACCGGAGACGTGTCTCGGTCATGTCTACATAGTTCTCGAACCCATAGGGTCCGCACGCTTAAAGTTCGATGACGGTTATATTATGAGTTTACTTGTTTTGATGTACCGAAGGTAGTTCGGAGTCCCGGATGAAATCGGGGACATGACGAGGAGCCTCGAAATGGCCGAGACATAAAGATCGATATATTGGACGACTATATTCGGACTTCGGAAAGGTTCCGAGTGATTCGGGTATTTATTGGAGTACCGGAGAGTTACCGGAATTCGGCGGGGAGAAGTATTGGGCCTTATTGGGCCATACGGGAATAGAGGAGAGAGGGCAAAAGCAAGGAGGCGCGCACCCCCCCTCTGGTCCGAATTGGACAAGGGGTGCAGCCCTCCTCCTTGGCCGGCCGCCTCGCCCCTTGCTCCTTTATATATGGGGGCAGGGGGGCACCCCATAGACACAACAATTGATCATTGATCTCTTAGCCGTGTCCGGTGCCCCCCTCCACCAGAATCCACCTTGATAATATCGTAGCGGTGCTTAGGCGAAGCCCTGCGTCGGTAGAACATCATCATCGTCACCACGCCATCGTGCTGACAGAACTCTCCCTCAAAGCTCGGTTGGATCATAGTTCGAGGGACGTCATCGGGCTGAACGTTTGCTGAACTCGGAGGTGCCGTGCGTTCGGTACTTGATCGGTCGGACCGTGAAGACGTACGACTACATCAACTACGTTGTGCTAACACTTCCGCTTTCGGTCTACGAGGGTACGTAGACAACACTCTCCCCTCTTGTTGCTATGCATCACCATGATCTTGCGTGTGTGTAGGAATTTTTTTCAAATTACTATGTTCCCCAACAGTGGTATCAGAGCCTGGTTTTATGTGTTGATGTTATATGCACGAGTAGAACACAAGTGAGTTGTGGGCGATACAAGTCATACTGCTTACCAGCATGTCATACTTTGGTTCGGCGGTATTGTTGGATGAAGCGGCACGGACCGACATTACGCGTACGCTTACGCGAGACTGGTTCTACCGACGTGCTTTGCACACAGATGGCTGGCGGGTGTCAGTTTCTCCAACTTTAGTTGAACCGAGTGTGGCTATGCCCGGTCCTTGAGAAGGTTAAAACAGCACAAACTTGACAAACTATCGTTGTGGTTTTGATGCGTAGGTAAGAACGGTTCTTGCCAAGCCCAGTAGCAACCACGTAAAACTTGCAACAACAAAGTAGAGGACGTCTAACTTGTTTTTGCAGGGCATGTTGCGATGTGATATGGTCAAGACATGATGCTAAATTTTATTGTATGAGATGATCATGTTTTGTAACCGAGTTATCGGCAACTGGCAGGAGCCATATGGTTGTCACTTTATTGTATGCAATGCAATCGCCCTGTAATGCTTTACTTTATCACTAAGCGGTAGCGATAGTCGTAGAAGCATAAGATTGGCGAAACGACAACGATGCTACGATGGAGATCAAGGTGTCGCGCCGGTGACGATGGTGATCATGACGGTGCTTTAGAGATGGAGATCACAAGCACAAGATGATGATGGCCATATCATATCACTTATATTGATTGCATGTGATGTTTATCTTTTATGCATCTTATCTTGCTTTAATTGACGGTAGCATTATAAGATGATCCCTCACTAAATTATCAAAGTATAAGTGTTCTCCCTGAGTATGCACCGTTGCGAAAGTTCATTGTGCTGAGACACCACGTGATGATCGGGTGTGATAGGCTCTACGTTGAAATACAACGGGTGCAAAACAGTTGCACACGCGGAATACTCAGGTTAGCTTGACAAGCCTAGCATATAACAGATATGGCCTCGGAACACGGAGACCGAAAGGTCGAGCGTGAATCATATAGTGGATATGATCAACATAGTGATGTTCACCGTTGAAACTACTCCATCTCACGTGATGATCGGACATGGTTTAGTTGATACGGATCACGTGATCACTTAGAGGATTAGAGGGATGTCTATCTAAGTGGGAGTTCTTAAGTAATATGATTAATTGAACTTAAATTTATCATGAACTTAGTCCTGATAGTATTTTTGCAAATTATGTTGTAGATCAATAGCTCGCGTTGTTGCTTCCTTGTGTTTATTTTTGATATGTTCCTAGAGAAAAATTCTGTTGAAAGATGTTAGTAGCAAAGATGCGGATTGGATCCGTGATCTGAGGATTATCCTCATTGCTGCACAGAAGAATTATGTCCTTGATGCACCGCTAGGTGACAGACCTATTGCAGGAGCAGATGCAGACGTTATGAACGTTTGGCTAGCTCAATATGATGACTACTTGATAGTTTAGTGCACCATGCTTAATGACTTAGAATCGGGACTTCAAAGACGTTTTGAACGT
Source organism: Aegilops tauschii subsp. strangulata (assembly GCF_002575655.3). Taxonomy (NCBI): domain Eukaryota; kingdom Viridiplantae; phylum Streptophyta; class Magnoliopsida; order Poales; family Poaceae; genus Aegilops; species Aegilops tauschii. Next base: position 550,603,509 of record NC_053041.3, on the reverse strand, counting down.
CATGGACCATATGAGATGTTCCAGGAGTTGAAGTTAATATTTCAAGCAAATACCCGAGTTGAGAGATATGAAGTCTCCAACAAGTTCTATAGCTAAAAGATGGAGGAGAATAGCTCAAGCAGTGAGCATGTGCTCAGATTGTCTGGGTACTACAATCGCTTGAATCAAGTGGGAGTTAATCTTCCAGATAAAATAGTGATTGACAGAATTCTCTAGTCACCATCACCAAGTTAGTAGAACTTCGTGATGAACTATAGTATGCAAGGGATAACGAAAGTAATTCCCGAGCTCTTCGCGATGCTGAAATCGGCGAAGGTAGAAATCAAAGAAAGAGCATCAAATGTTGATGGTTAACAAGACCACTAGTTTCAAGAAAAGGGCAAAGGGATAGAAGGGGAACTTCAAGAAGAAAGGCAAGCAAGTTGCTACTCAAGTGAAGAAGCCCAAGTTTGTACCTAAGCCTGAGAATAAGTGCTTCTACTGCAAAGGGACTGGTCACTGGAAGCGGAACTGCCCCAAGTATTTGGCGGATAAGAAGGATGGCAAAGTGAACAAAGGTATATTTGATATACAGATTATTGATGTGTATTTTACTAGTGTTCGTAGCAACCCTTCGGTATTTGATACTGGTTCAGTTGCTAAGAGTAGTAACTCGAAACGGGAGTTGCAGAATGAACAGAGACTAGTTAAGGGTAAAGTGACGATGTGTGTTGGAAGTGGTTCCAAGATTGATATGATCATCATCACACGCTCCCTACACTTTCGGGATTAGTGTTGAACCTAAATAAGTGTTATTTGGTGTTTGCGTTGAGCATGAATATGATTTGATCATGTTTATTGCAATACGGTTATTCATTTAAGTTAGAGAATAATTGTTGTTCTGTTTACATGAATAAAACCTTATATGGTTACACACCTAATGAAAATGGTTCGTTGGATCTCGATCGTAGTGATACACATATTCATAATATTGAAGCCAAAAGATGCAAAGTTAATAATGATAGTGCAACTTATTTGTGGCACTGCCGTTTAGGTCATATTGGTGTAAAGCGCATGAAGAAACTCCATACTGATGGGATTTTGGAATCACTTGATTATGAATCACTTGATGCTTGCGAACCATGCCTCTTGGGCAAGATGACTAAAACGCTGTTCTCCGGAATGATGGAGCAAGCAACAGATTTGTTGGAAATCATACATAGTGATGTATGTGGTCCGATGAATATTGAGGCTCGTAGCGGGTATCGTTATTTTCTGACCTTCACAGATGATTTGAGCAGATATGGGTATATCTACTTGATGAAACATAAGTCTGAAACATTTGAAAAGTTCAAAGAATTTCAGAGTGAAGTGGAAAATCATCGTGACAAGAAAATAAGGTTTCTACGATCTGATCGCGGAGACAAATATTTGAGTTACGAGTTTGGTCTTCAATTAAAACAAAGTGGAATAGTTTCACAAATTCGTGCCACCTGGAACACCACAGCATAATGGTGTGTCCGAACGTCATAACCGTACTTTATTGGATATAGTACAATCTATGATGTTTCTTACCGATTTACCACTATAGTTTTGGGGTTATGCATTAGAGACAGCTGCATTCACGTAAAAAAAAGGGCACCATCTAAATTCGTTTGAGACGACACCGTATGAACTGTGGTTTGGCAAGAAATCAAAGTTGTCGTTTCTTAAAGTTTGGGGTTGTGATGCTCATATGAAAAAGTTTCATCCTGATAAGCTCAAACCCAAATCAGAGAAATATGTTTTCATAGGATACCCAAAGGAGACTGTTGGGTACACCTTCTATCACAGATCCGAAGGCAAGACATTCGTTGCTAAGAATGGATCCTTTCTAGAGAAGGAGTTTCTCTCGAAAGAAGTGAGTGGGAGGAAAGTAGAACTTGATGAGGTAACTGTACCTGCTCCCTTATTGGAAAGTAGTTCATCACAGAAATCTGTTCCTGTGACTCCTACACCAATTAGTGAGGAAGCTAATGATGATGATCATGTAACTTCAGATCAAGTTACTACCGAACCTCGTAGGTCAACCAGAATGAAATCCGCACCAGAGTGGTACGGTAATCCAGTTCTGGAGGTCATGTTACTTGACCATGACGAACCTACGAACTATGAGGAAGCGATGATGAGCCCAGATTCCGCAAAATGGCTTGAGGCCATGAAATCTGAGATGGGATCCATGTATGAGAACAAAGTGTGGACTTTGGTTGACTTGCCCGGTGATCGGCAAGCCATAGAAAATAAATGGATCTTCAAGAGGAAGACGGACGCTGATAGTAGTGTTACTATCTACAAAGCTAGAATTTTCGCAAAGAGGTTTTCGACAAGTTCAAGGTGTTGACTACGATGAGAGTTTCTCACTCGTATCTATGCTTAAGTCTATCCGAATCATGTTAGCAATTGCCGCATTTTATGAAATCTGGCAAATGGATAAACAAAACTGCATTCCTTAATGGATTTATTAAATAAGAGTTGTATATGATGCAACCAGAAGGTTTTGTCAATCCTAAAGGTGCTAACAAAATATGCAAGCTCCAGCGATCCATCTATGGACTGGTGCAAGCATCTCGGAGTTGGAATAGACGCTTTAATAAGTTGATCAAAGGATATAGTTTTATACAGACTTGTGGTGAAGCCTGTATTTACAAGAAAGTGAGTGGGAGCACTACAGCATTTCTGATAAGTATATGTGAATGGCATATTGTTGATCGGAAATAATGTAGAATTATTCTGCAAAGCATAAAGGAGTGTTTGAAAGGATTTTTTCAAAGAAAGACCTTGGTGAAGCTGCTTACATATTGAGCATCAAGATCTATAGAGATAGATCATGACGCTTGATAAGTTTTTTCAATGAGTACATACCTTAACAAGATTTTGAAGTAGTTCAAAATGGAACAGTCAAAGAAAGAGTTCTTGCCTGTGTTACAAGGTGTGAAACCGAGTAAGACTCAAAGCCCGACCACGGCAGAAGATAGAAAGAGAATGAAAGTCATTCCCTATGCCTCGGCCATAGGTTCTATAAAGTATGCCATGCTGTGTACCAGATCTATTGTATACCCTACACTGATTTTGGCAAGGGAGTACAGTAGTGATCTAGGAGTAGATCACTGGACAGCGGTCAAAATTATCCTTAGTGGAATAAGGATATGTTTCTCGATTATGGAAGTGACAAAAGGTTCGTCATAAAGGGTTACGTCGATGCAAGTTTTGACACTAATATAGATGACTCTAAGTCTCGGTCTAGATAAATATTGAAAGTGGGAGCAATTAGCTAAAGTAGCTCCGTGCAGAGCATTGTAGACATAGAAATTTGCAAAATACTTACGGATCTGAATGTCACACACCCGTTGACTAAAATTATCTCACAAGCAAAACATCATCACACCTTAGTACTCTTTGGGTGTTAATCACATAGTGATGTGAACTAGATTATTGACTCTAGTAAACCCTTTGGGTGTTGGTCACATGACGATGTGAACTATGGGTGTTAATCACATGGTGATGTGACCTGTTGATGTTAAATCACATGGCGATGTGAACTAGATTATTGACTCTAGTGCAAGTGGGAGACTGAAGGAAATATGCCCTAGAGGCAATACTAAAGTTATTATTTATTTCCTTATATCATGATAAATGTTAATTATTCATGCTAGAATTGTATTAACCGGAAATATGATACATGTGTGAATACATAGACAAACAGAGTGTCACTAGTATGCCTCTACTTGACTAGCTCGTTGATCGAAGATGGTTATGTTTCCTAGCCATAGACATGAGTTGTCATTTGATTAACGGGATCATATCATTAGGAGAATGATGTGATTGACTTGACCCATTCCATTAGCTTAGCACACGATCGTTTAGTATTCTGCTATTGCTTTCTTCATGACTTATACATGTTCCTATGACTATGAGATTATGCAACTCCCGTTTACCGGAGGAACACTTTGTGTGCTACCAAACGTCACAACGTAACTGGGTGATTATAAACGTGCTCTACAGGTGCTTCCAAAGGTACTTGTTGGGTTGGCGTATTTCGAGATTAGGATTTGTCACTCCAATTGTCGGAGAGGTATCTCTAGGCCCACTCAGTAATGCACATCACTATAAGCCTTGCAAGCATTGTAACTAATGAGTTAGTTGCGGGATGATGTATTACAGAACGAGTAAAGAGACTTGCCGGTAACGATATTGAACTAGGTATTGAGATACCAACGATCGAATCTCGGGCAAGTAACATACCGATGACAAAGGGAACAACGTATGTTGTTATGCGGTCTGATCGATAAAGATCTTCGTAGAATATGTGGGAGCCAATATGAGCATCCAGGTTCCACTATTGGTTATTGACCGGAGACGTGTCTCGGTTATGTCTACATAGTTCTCGAACCCGTAGGGTCCGCACGCTTAAAGTTCGATGACGGTTATATTATGAGTTTACTTGTTTTGATGTACCGAAGGTAGTTCGGAGTCCCAGATGAGATCGGGGACATGACGAGGAGTCTTGAAATGGCCGAGACGTAAAGATCGATATATTGGACGACTATATTCAGACTTCGGAATGGTTCTGAGTGATTCGGGTATTTATCGGAGTACCGGAGAGTTACGGGAATTCGCCGGGGAGAAGTATTGGGCCTTATTGGGCCATACGGGAATAGAGGAGAGAGGCCAAAAGGAAGGAGGCGCGCACCCCCCTCTGGTCCGAATTGGACAAGGGGTGCAGCCCCCTTTTCCTTCTCCCTCTCCCCCTCTTTCCTTCTCTCCTACTCCAACCAGGAAAGGTGGAGTCCTACTCCCGGTGGGAGTCACCGGGAGTAGGACTCCCCCCTTGGCACGCCCTCCTCCTTGGTCGGCCGCCTCCCCCCTTGCTCCTTTATATACGGGGGCAGGGGGCACCCCATAGACACAACAATTGATCATTGATCTCTTAGCCGTGTGCGGTGCCCCCCTCCACCAGAATCCACCTAGATAATATCATAGTTGTGCTTAGGCGAAGCCCTGCGTCGGTAGAACATCATCATCGTCACCACGCCGTCGTGCTGACGGAACTCTCCCTCAAAGCTCGGCTAGATCGGAGTTCGGGGACGTCATCGGGCTGAACGTGTGCTGAACTCGGAGGTGCCGTGCGTTCGGTACTTGATCGATCGGACCGTGAAGACGTACGACTACATCAACTGCATTGTGTTAACGCTTCCGCTTTCGGTCTACGAGGGTACGTAGACAACACTCTCCCCTCTCGTTGCTATGCATCACCATGATCTTGCATGTGCGTAGGAAATTTTTTGAAATTACTACATTCCCCAACAGGCTTCTCCTGCTTCGTCTCGATCTTCATCAGCCAAACATCTTCTTCCATGTGGTTAGAGGAGCAGGAAGACATGATGCCTAGCTTGATAAATCTGACCAGAAACAACAAGAAAAGAGAACAGAGGATTTTTTTTGATACTGTGGTTAATAGGTTAGGGAAGTATATATAGAATTTCTATCTCGCAAGGCAAGCATACAGAAGAAAAACGGAGTACGGGAGGTGTCCCAGGTGGCACAACCCACCTTGGCACGCCAGGCAGGTGTCTTGTGCCCACCATGGGACGCTTCCTAGAAGTTTCTTTATTTCCAAAATTCTGAAATATTCCAAAACTGATAAAAAATATTTTTGCTGGTTTTTTCGGAGCCCGTTTACTTACCGTATCACGTACCTCCTTCTTTTGACGATTCTGGAGTGTTCCGGAAGGACTCTTTTATGTATTCTTCTGGTGTCAAAGTTTGGATAATATTGCTTTCAACATTAATAGGCGTATCTGAAATATAATGCTTTATTCGTTGTCCATTGACAACCTTCGGGTTAGTACCTTCGGAATTATTTATTTTGATGGCACCGGACCGGTAAACCTCCTCGATGACATAGGGGCCTTCCCATTTGGAGAGGAGTTTGCCTGCAAAGAATCTAAAACGAGAGTTATACAAAAGAACATATTCTCCGACTTTAAACTCACGTTTTTGAATTCTTTTGTCATGCCATCTTTTAACTTTCTCTTTGAATAACTTTGCGTTTCATATGCTTGGGTTCTCCATTCATCTAATGAGCTTATATCAAATAGCCTCTTTTCACCAGCAAGTTTGAAATCATAATTGAGTTCTTTAACTGCCCAATATGCTTTATGTTCTAACTCAAGAGGCAAATGACAAGCCTTTCCATAAACCATTTTATAAGGAGACATACCCATCGGATTTTTATATGTTGTTTTATAAGCCCAAAGTGCATCATCTAATTTCTTAGACCAATTCTTCCTGGACTGTTGGGGATATTACTACTAGGTGTAAACCGGCCAAGGAAGCCGGGTTATCCCCATAATGGATTGTTTATACTTAAAAGCCCATGAAGATAGGGAATAAAGCGGCTTACTACAGAGACTCGAAGGCCCGAGGCCCAAAGGTAGATTAAGGCCTGTAGTTATAAACCGCCATATAGTACATAGCTTGTATTGTAAGATATGACAAAGTAGAGACCGAGTCGGTATGTGTATAAACCGGCATCGGGACTCTGTAAGCCGGCGGGCGTCGACCTGTGTATATAAAGGCATGACCCGGTGGCGGTTCAGGGACAATAGATAACAACTCGAGACTCAGGAAAAGCATATTTGCTCCCTGGTCATCGAAACCCCAGCAATTCCATCACAACTAGACGTAGGCTTTTACCTTCACCGTAAGGGGCCGAACTAGTATAAAACTCTCGTGCCCTTGTCCGGTTTAACCCCTTTAAGCTAACCCATTGCGATGGCTCCACGACTAAGTCCTTTTGCTAGGACATCTCCCGTGACAATTCCACGACAGTTGGCGCCCACCGTGGGGCTATCGCGCGATGGTTTCGAGTTCTTGAAGGGCAATTTCGAAGGGCTCAAGGGATACGCCGTGGGCCGGATGACCAAGAGTCGTCGCGGCAAGCTCTACATCGACGACGCAGGCTGGGGCCCCGAGGCCGGCTCAATCGAGTACGGGTACCGGGTCCCCTTTGGAGGAATTCACGTCTTCATCCGCAAGATCGGCGAACCGGGCCCTGAGCCGGACATCTGCACCGACCTCGTCGAGACGGCTCGGCGTGCAAGCCCTCCCCGGGTTCAGCCCGCCGTGAAGCGTGCATTCGTAGGATTCATCAATGGTGCGGAACTTGAACCGGCGTCCGATGGCGAGACCGTCGTCCACCGAGGAGACCGAGTCACTGTACCAACTGCAAGATGGCCAGTTTGGGGGCTGTTCCAATGGCAACAGTATTCCGGAGCCCTTTGAAACGGCAAACCGGGTTGCGATCTTCATGGCTGGAACTCAGCCCACGTTGCAATCTTCAACCGCGGCAGCAATAATTTCTGGATCGGCAGCTGGGGCGGGAGGCCCCGCGCGCCGGCCGGCCCAAATCTTGTACGATTTATTGGACGCCTGGACGGCCTTACTGACCACACAAGTTACCGCCGACACGCAAGATCGGCATAATGTGGAGGTGGCTAAGCTGTAGGATCAGATAACTCAAGCTAAGGAGGACTTAGCGGCTGAAGAAACCAGGATGGCTAAGGAGCAGGCCGCTTTAGAGGCACAAGCACAGCGGATTCAGGCGGAAAATTATCGACTCATGTTGGATCAGAACGCTTCAAATGATGTGTTAAGGAGAAGGCATCGGTCACGACTACTACCGGTTTATGAGGCAATGAATCTCTTTGGAACGCCAGGAGCAGGAACCAGTAATCCGGCAGCGGTGAACCGGATTAAGGCGCCGAGGACCGGAGCACCGGATCAGCCACGGATGACGGATCCCCCTCGACGGACCCATAACCCGCTGCAGAGTGTACCGGCACCGCCGGGTCACTTCTCCACCCCTTTGGATAATATGATCGCTGCCGCATCACGATTAGCCACTATCCCAATGGAGGGTGAATCCCCAGCGGCGGTTGAGACCCGGCATGCTAGGGATCTTCAGACAGCTATGATGCAGCAGCAGGCTTATTCATACAGCCGAGACAGAATTCATTCAACCCCACGCCCGAGCCGGAGTTATAGCAGGCACATTGATGAACCGGCTGTGTCAAGCAGTGCGCGGAACCGAGACGCTCCTCGAGGGCCTAATCCGGCGCGTGGTGGGGCACATGCTCAGGATGTGGTGAACAACGGAGCACGTCGTGAAGCCGAGTTAGCTGCGCAGGACCGTCAGCTCACTCCGGTTCGTCCGGTGGCTTCCGTAGAGCAAGGCCTTACTTTTAGCTCTTGGGGGGTGCCCTACCTCGTCCCGGCTTTGCGCAATGTACGACTGCCAAAGGATTTCAAGGGCCCCCGTAAGGTGCCTAATTACTCTGCTGATTTGCCTCCCGAGTCATGGATTGAGAGTTATGAGATGGCTATGGAGATGTTAGATGTGGATGAAGCGGCCTGCGCGAAATATTTCGCTATGATGTTGGATGGAACAGCTCGCACGTGGTTGAAAGGCTTACCAGTTAATACCATCGAGACATGGGCTGAGTTGAAAGCCCGGTTTATAGCAAACTTCAAAGACACGTGCAAGCAACCTATGTCAATTGTGGACTTAGCCGCCTGCGTCCAGGGAGAAGGGGAGTCAACAACCCATTGGGTGCGCCAGGTTTCAGAGATCTTACATTCTTCAGATCACATCAAAGCCGACTCGGCGATTATAACATTGGAGGGGAATTGTCGGTTTCAGCCTTTAAAGTTGAAGTTGGGATGGCTCAAGCGTCACTGCAATGATATGGGAACACTTATGGCTGCTCTGGTTAAGTATGCTGATTCTGATAGTGCCAAGGACCCCGAGTCTGACGATGACAAGCCGGGGAAGGGAAAGAAGAGCGGCAACGCCAAGGGGCAGCAGCATAACTCGACGGGCCACAATAATAATAGTAAGCGGAAAGCAGATCATAATTCAGATTTTGTGGCTAACACCAATACACAGGGTAATGGTCAGCGTGGTAAAGGAAAGCCGCCCCCAAGAAGGGCAGAGCCCAGTCCTAATCCGGAGCGCCTGAATTACCTGTTGAACCAGCCTTGCCCGAAGCATCCTGGAACGCAGGACAAACCGGCCACGCACCTCTGGAAAGATTGTTATATCATGCGAGAATTCAAAAATTCAGACCTCTTCCGGAATGATCATGGACCATCCGGCGGTTCAGGACCCGGGTCCTATGGGCCGGGTTATGGAGGAGGCAATCCCGGTTCAGGATTCCAAGGCAATCAGGGTGGACATGGCAATCAAGGCAATCAGAGCAACCAGGGTGGTTATAACCAACAAGGACCGCAGCAGCAACAGTCAGGGTACCAAAGTCACCCAAAGCAGTTGAATGGTGGACAGTACCACGTTTTCACCACCAGTTTATGCAAACGTGATCAGAAGCTTCATAAACAAGCGGTGAACTCGGTTGAACCGGCAGTGCCTCGTTATTTACGATGGTCTGAGCAGCCTATCGTCTAGAGCCGAGAGGATCACCCGCCCCGGGTTGACAATCCGGGTCATTTGGCGTTGGTGGTGGTGCCTCAGGTTGGAGGTTATAAGTTCACTAAGGTGCTCATGGACGGAGGCAGCAGTATCAACATCTTATATTATGACACCTTCCGTCGTATGGGGTTGACAGATAAGAATCTTAAACCGTCGAACACTGTTTTCCATGGTGTGGTGCCTGGCAAATCAGCCTATCCGGTTGGTAAAATAGCTCTGGAAGTTGCTTTTGGAGATGAGTATGACTCAAGATCAGAGACATTTACTTTCGAAGTGGTGAAAATCCAAAGCCCGTATCATGCCCTGTTTGGACGGCCGGCTTATGCTAAGTTCATGGCACGACCCTGTTATGTTTATCTGCAGCTCAAGATGTCGGGTCATAAAGGGACTATCACAATACATGGAAGCCGCAAGATCGCTTTGGAATGTGAGGAAGGTGATGCGGCCTATGCTGAGTCGGTTTGTGCAACAGAGGAGTTGAAGTTCTATAAGGACAACGTTGATCCGGCGGACATGACTTCAGAAACCAACCACGGAGCATGATCCGGCCTTGAAGTTTAAATCGGCTGATGAGACTAAGATGGTCGATTTTGTGCCCGGCGATTCATCCAAACAGTTTATCATCAGTGCAAATCTGGATCCGAAATAGGAAAGCGCGCTCATCGAGTTCATCTGTGAGAATCGGGATATCTTTGCATGGAAGCCTTCTGACATGCCAGGTGTACCGAGGGAACTCGCTGAGCACACCCTTAATATTGATCCCAAGTTTAAACCGGTCCGACAATTCCTTCGCCGGTTCAATGAAGAGAGGCGCAAGGCTATTGGTGAGGAGGTAGCCCGGCTCTTGGCGGCAGGGTTCATTGTTGAAGTTTTTCATCCGGAGTGGTTGGCTAATCCGGTGCTGGTGCTTAAGAAGAATGGCACCTGGCGTATGTGTGTGGATTACACGGATTTGAACAAAGCGTGTCCGACGGATCCTTTTGCCCTCCCCCGTATCGATCAAATCATTGATGCTACGGTGGGTTGTGAGCATTTGAGTTTTTTGGATGCTTATTTAGGTTATCATCAGATTAAGATGGCAGTTAAGGACCAGGAGAAGACAGCTTTTATAACTCCCTTTGGAGCCTTCTGCTATGTGTCTATGCCCTTTGGGCTCGAGAGTGCCCAGGCAACTTATCAGCGTTGTGTTCAGAATTGTCTTCATAACCAGATTGGGCGCAACGTTCATGCTTATGTGGAGGATATTGTGGTGAAGTCCAGGAAGGAGGAACCATTAATAGATGATTTAAAGGAGACCTTTGATAACCTCTGGGTTTATAAGATGATGCTCAACCCGGCCAAGTTTGTTTTTGGTGTGCCAGCAGGCAAGCTTTTCGGTTTTCTGGTATCTAACAGGGGCATTGAAGCTAATCCGGAGAAGATCAAGGCTATTACTTCACTGACTAAACTGAAGTGCATCAACGATGTTCAGCGACTGGCAGGCCAGATTGCAGCATTGAGCCGGTTTATAAGTCGTCTCAGGGAGAAGGCCATCCCTTTATATCAAATGCTGAAGAAAACGGACAACTTTGTCTGGAGTGATGCGGCTAATGAAGCGTTTGAGGCTTTGAAGCGGCAGCTTGCCGAACCACCTGTTCTTGCTGCTCCCATGGACAAGGAACCATTGTTGTTATATGTGGCTGCTAATGCTCGAGCTGTCAGCGTGGCTATTGTGGTGGAGCGCAAGGAGGCAGGAAAGGAGTATCCGGTTCAACGGCCGGTTTATTATATCAGTGAGGTGCTCATTGAGTCAAAACAGAGATATCCACATTGGCAGAAGCTTGTATATGGGGTTTTTATGGCGAGCCGGAAGCTGAAGCAATACTTTCAGGGCCATCCCATTACTGTGGTCAGTTCTGCTCCTTTGGGAGATATCATCCAGAACAGAGAAGCGACCGGCCGGGTTGCTAAGTGGGCTATTGAGCTTGGGCCTCACGGATTAAAATATATGCCTCGCACGTCCGTCAAGTCTCAAGCACTCGTGGATTTCATCAATTACTGGACAGAGTTGCAGGTGCCGGAGGATAGACCTGTTGGAAATATGCCCTAGAGGCAATAATAAATTGGTTATTATTATATTTCCTTGTTCATGATAATCGTTTATTATCCATGCTAGAATTGTATTGATAGGAAACTCAGATACATGTGTGGATACATAGACAACACCATGTCCCTAGTAAGCCTCTAGTTGACTAGCTCGTTGATCAAGAGATGGTTACAGTTTCCTGACCATGGACATTGGATGTCGTTGATAACGGGATCACATCATTAGGAGAATGATGTGATGGACAAGACCCAATCCTAAGCCTAGCACAAGATCGTGTAGTTCGTTTGCTAAGAGCTTTTCTAATGTCAAGTATCATTTCCTTAGACCATGAGATTGTGCAACTCCCGGATACCGTAGGAATGCTTTGGGTGTACCAAACGTCACAACGTAACGGGTGGCTATAAAGGTGCACTACAGGTATCTCCGAAAGTGTCTGTTGGGTTGGCACGAATCGAGACTGGGATTTGTCACTCCGTGTAAACGGAGAGGTATCTCTGGGCCCACTCGGTAGGACATCATCATAATGTGCACAATGTGACCAAGGAGTTGATCACGGGATGATGTGAGTTACGGAACGAGTAAAGAGACTTGCCGGTAACGTGATTGAACAAGGTATCGGGATACCGACGATCGAATCTCGGGCAAGTAACATACCGATAGGCAAAGGGAATTGAATACGGGATTGAATGAATCCCCAACATCGTGGTTCATCCGATGAGATCATCGTGGAACATGTGGGAGCCAACATGGGTATCCAGATCCCGCTGTTGGTTATTGGCCAGAGAACGTCTCGGTCATGTCTGCATGGTTCCCGAACCCGTAGGGTCTACACACTTAAGGTTCGATGACGCTAGGGTTATAGGGAATAGATATACGTGGTTACCGAATGTTGTTCGGAGTCCCGGATGAGATCCCGGACATCACGAGGAGTTCCGGAATGGTCCGGAGGTAAAGATTTATATATGGGAAGTCCTGTTTTGGTCACCGGAAAAGTTTCGGGTGCTATCGGTAATGTACCGGGACCACCGGGAGGGTCCCGGGGGTCCACCAGGTGGGGCCACCAGCCCCAGAAGGCTACGTGGGCCAAGTGTGGGAGGGGACCAGCTCCAGGTGGGCTGGTGCGCCCCCCCACCAAGGCCCAAGGCGCAGGGAGAGCGGGAGGGGGCAAACCCTAGGTCCAGATGGGCCTTAAGGCCCACCCTAGTGGCGCCCCCCTCTCTTTTCCCCTTGGCCGCACCCTAGATGGGTTTTGGGGGTTGCCGCCACCCCTGGGGAGGGAACCCTAGATGGGGGCGCAGCCCCTCCCCTTCCCCTATATATACTTGAGGTTTTGGGGCTGCCATACACACGAGACTTCCTCTCTCTTGGCGCAGCCCTACCCCTCTCCCTCCTCCTCCTCTCCCGCGGTGCTTGGCGAAGCCCTGCAGGATTGCCACGCTCCTCCACCACCACCACGCCGTCGTGCTGCTGCTGGACGGAGTCTTCCCCAAGTTCTCCCTCTCTCCTTGCTGGATCAAGGCGTGGGAGACGTCACCGGGCTGCACGTGTGTTGAACGCGGAGGCGCCGTGGTTCGGCGCTTAGATCGGAATCAACCGCGATCTGAATCGCTACGAGTACGACTCCTTCATCCGCGTTCTTGCAACGCTTCCGCATCGCGATCTACAATGGTATGTAGATGCACTCCCCTTCCCCTCGTTGCTAGATTACTCCATAGATTGATCTTGGTGATGCGTAGAAAATTTTGAATTTCTGCTACGTTACCCAACAGTGGCATCATGAGCTAGGTCTATGCGTAGTTTCTATGCACGAGTAGAACACAAAGTAGTTGTGGGCGTCGATTTTTTCAATTTACTTGCCGTTACTAGTCTTATCTTGATTCGGCGGCATCGTGGGATGATGCGGCCCGGACCGACCTTACACGTACTCTTACGTGAGACAGGTTCCCCCGACTGACATGCACTAGTTGCATAAGGTGGCTAGCGGGTGTCTGTCTCTCCCACTTTAGTCGGATCGGATTCGATGAAAAGGGTCCTTATGAAGGGTAAATAGAAATTGGCATATCACGTTGTGGCTTTTTGCGTAGGTAAGAAACGCTCTTGCTAGAATCCCATAGCAGCCACGTAAAACATGCAACAACAATTAGAGGATGTCTAACTTGTTTTTGCAGGGTATGCTATGTGATGTGATATGGCCAAAAGGATGTGATGAATGATATATGTGATGTATGAGATTGATCATGTTCTTGTAATAGGAATCACGACTTGCATGTCGATGAGTATGACAACCGGCAGGAGCCATAGGAGTTGTCTTAATTTATTGTATGACCTGCGTGTCAATGAAAACGCCATGTAATTACTTTACTTTATTGCTAACCGTTAGCCATAGTAGTAGAAGTAATAGTTGGCGAGACAACTTCATGAAGACACGATGATGGAGATCATGGTGTCATGCCGGTGGCGAAGGTGATCACGCCGCGCCTCAAAGATGGAGATCTAAGGCGCAAGATGATATTGGCCATATCACGTCACTTTATGATTTGCATGTGATGTTTGTCATGTTTACATCTTATTTGCTTAGAACGACGGTAGCATAAATAAGATGATCCCTCACTAAAATTTCAAGAGACGTGTTCCCCCTAACTGTGCACCGTTGCGAAGGTTCGTTGTTTCGAAGCACCACGTGATGATCGGGTGTGATAGATTCTAACGTTCGAATACAACGGGTGTTGACGAGCCTAGCATGTACAGACATGGCCTCGGAACACATGCAAAACACTTAGGTTGACTTGACGAGCCTAGCATGTACAGACATGGCCTCGGAACACAAGAGATCGAAAGGTCGAACATGAGTCGTATAGTAGATGCGATCAACATGGAGATGTTCACCGATGATGACTAGTCCGTCTCACGTGATGATCGGACATGGCCTAGTTTGACTCGGATCATGTATCACTTAGATGACTAGAGGGATGTCTATCTGAGTGGGAGTTCATTAATCAGATGAACTTCATTATCATGAACATAGTCAAAAGGTCTTTGCAAATTATTTCATAGCTTACGCTTTAGTTCTGTTGTTTAAGATATGTTCCTAGAGAAAATTTAGTTGAAAGTTGATAGTAGCAATTATGCGGACTGGGTCCGTAAACTGAGGATTGTCCTCATTGCTGCACAGAAGTCTTATGTCCTTATGCACCGCTCGGTGTGCTGAACCTTAGCGTCGTCTGTGGATGTTGCGAAACATCTGACATACACGTTTTGATGACTACGTGAAAGTTCAGTGCGTAATGCTAACGGCTTAGAATTGTGGCACCAAAGACGGTTTTGAAACGTCGCAGAACATATGAGATGTTCCGAAGACTGAAATTGGGATTTCAGACTAGTGCCCACGTCAAGAGGTATGAGACCTCTGAAAAGTTTCTTAAGCCTGCAAACTAAGGGAGAAAAGCTCAATAGTTGAGCATGTGCTCAGATTGTCTAAGTACTACAATCGCTTGAATCGAGTGGGAGTTAATCTTCCAGATGAGATAGTGATGTTTCTCCATAGTCACTGCCACCAAGCTATTAGAGCTTCGTGATGAACTATAACATATCAGGGATAGATATGATGATCCTTGAGCAACTCGCGATGTTTGACACAGCGAAAGTAGAAATCAAATAGGAGCATCAATTGTTGATGGTTAATAAAACCACTAGTTTCAAGAAGGGCAAGGGCAAAAGGGATACTTCATGAAACAACAAATCATTTGCTGCTCTAGTGAAGAATCCAAGGTTGAACCCAAACCCGAGACTAAGTGCTTCTGTAATGAGGGGAACGGTCACTGAAGCAAAACTACCCTAGATACTTGGTAGATGAGAAGGCAGGCAAGGTCGACAGAAGTATATTGGATATACATTATATGAATGTGTACTTTACTAGTACTCCTAGCAGCACCAGGGTATTAGATACCGGTTCGGTTGCTAAGTGTTAGTAACTCGAAATAAAAGCTGCGGAATAAACGGAGACTAGCTAAAGGTGAGATGACGATATGTGTTGGAAGTGTTTCCAAGGTTGATGTGATCAAGCATCGCATGCTCCCTCTACCATCGAGATTTGGTGTTTGCGTCGAGCATGATTGGATTATGTTTATCGCAATACGGTTATTCATTTAAGGAGAATAATGGTTACTCTGTTTATTTGAATAATACCTTCAATGGTCTTGCACCTAAAATGAATCTCGATCGCAGTGATACACATGTTCGTGCCAAAAGATATAAAATAGTAATGACTGTACCACATACTTGTGGCACTGCCATTTGAGTCATATTGGTATAGAACGCATGAAGAAGCTCCATGTAGATGGATCTTTGGACTCAGTCGTTTTTGAAAAGATTGAGACATGCGAACCATGTCTATGGGTATATATGCATGAAGAAACTCCATGCAGATGGATCGTTTGGACTCACTTGATTTTGAATCACTTGAGACATGCAAATCATACCACATGGGCAAGATGACTGAAAGGCCTCGTTTTCAGTAAGATGGAACAAGAGAGCAACTTATTGGAAGTAATACATTTTGATGTATGCAGTCCAATGAGTGCTGAGGCATGCAGTGGATATCGTTATGTTCTTACTTCACAGATGATTTGAGTAGATGCTGAGTGTATTTACTTGATGAAACACAAGTCTGAATTATTGAAAGGTTCAAGTAATTTCAGAGTGAAGTTGAAGATCGTCGTGATAAGAGGATAAAATGTCTATGATATGATCATAGAGATGAGTATCTGAGTTACGAGTTTGGCACACAATTAAGACATTGTGGAAAGTGTTTCACAATTAATACCGCCTGGAACACCACAGTGTGATGGTGTGTCCGAACATCATAACTGCACCCTATTGGATATGGTGCATACCATGATGTCTCTCATCGAATTACCACTATCGTTTATGGGTTAGGCATTAGAGACAACCGCATTCACTTTAAAAGGGGCACCACGCAATTCCGTTGAGACGACACCGTTTAGAGAAACCTAAGTTGTCGTTTCTTAAAAGTTTGGGGCTGCGATGCTTATGTGAAAAAGTTTCAGGCTGATAAGCTCGAACCCAAAGCGGATAAATGCATCTTCATAGAATACCCAAAACAGTTGGGTATACCTCCTATTTCAGATCTAGAAGCAAAAGTAATTGCTTCTAGAAATGAGTCCTTTCTCGAGGAAAAGTTTCTCTCGAAAGAATTGAGTGGGAGGATGGTGGAGACTTGATGAGGTTATTAAACCATAACTTCAACTAGTGTGTAGAAGGGCACAGGAAGTTGTTCCTGTGGCACCTACACCAATTGAAGTGGAAGATTATGATAGTGATCATAAAACTTCGGATCAAGTCACTACCAAACCTCGTAGCACGACGAGGATGCGTACTACTTCAGAGTGGTACATGATCCTGTCTGGGAAGTCATGTTGCTAGACAACAATGAACCTACGAGCTATGGAGAAGCGATGGTGGGCCCATATTCCGACAAATGGTTAGAAGCCATGAAATCCGAGATAGGATCCATGTATCAGAACAAAGCATGGACTTTGGTGAGCTTGCCCGATGATCGGCAAGCCATTGAGATAAATGGATCTTTAAGAAGAAGACGGACGTGGACGGTAATGTTACCGTCTATGAAGCTCGACTTGTGGCAAAGAGTATTTTCACAAGTTCAAGGAGTTGACTACGATGAGATTTTCTCATCCCTAGCGATGCTTAAGTTCGTCGGAATCATGTTAGCATTAGCTGCATTTATGAAATCTGGCAGATGGATGTCAAAACAAGTTTCCTTACCAGTTTTCGTAAGGAAAGGTTGTATGTGATACAATCAGAAAGGTTTTGTCAATCCTAAGGATGCTAAAAGGTATGCTAGCTCCAGCGATCCTTCCATGGACTAGAGCAAGCATCTCGGAGTCAGAATATACGCTTTGATGGAGTGATCAAAGTTTTTGGGTTTATACAAAGTTTGTTAGAAACTTGTATTTACAATAAAGTGAGTGGGAGCGCTACAACATTTCTGATAAGTATATGTGAATGACATATTGTTGATCCGAAATGATGTAAAATTTCTGGAAAGCATAAAGGGTTGTTTGAAAGGAGTTTTTCAAAGGAAGACCTGGATAAAGCTGCTTACATATTGGGCATCAAGATCTATAGAGATAGATCAAGACGCCTGATGATACTTTCAAAGAACGCACACCTTGACATGATTTTGAAAGAGTTCAAAATAGATCAGCAAAGAAGGAGTTCTTGGCTGTGTTACAAGGTGTGAGTATTGAGTAAGACTCAAGACCTGACCACAACAGAAGAGAGAGACAGGACAAAGGTCGTCCCCTATGCTTTAGACGTAGGCTCTACAGTATGCTATGTTGTGTACCGCACATGAAGTGTGCCTTGCCATGAGTTGGTCAAGGGGTACAATAGTGATCCGGGAATGGATCACATGACAGCGGTCGAACTTATCCTTAGTATCTAGTGGACTAAGGAATTTTCTCGATTATGGAGGTGAAAAGGAGTTCGTCGTAAAGGGTTACGTCGATGCAAACTTTGACACTAATCCGGATGACTCTGAGTAGTAAAACGGATTCGTATAGTAGAGCAGTTATTTGAAATGGCTCCAAGTAGCGCGTGGTAGCATCCACAAGATGACATAGATTCGCAAAGCATACACGGATCTGAAAGGTTCAGACCCGTTGACTACAACCTCTCTCACAAGCATAACATGATCAAACAAGAACTCATTGAGTGTTAATCACATAGTGATGTGAACTAGATTGTTGACTCTAGTAAACTCTTTAGATGTTGTTCACATGGTGATGTGACCTGTGAGTGTTAATCACATGGTGATGTGAACTAGATTATTGACTCTAGTGCAAGTGGGAGACTCTTGGAAATATGCCCTAGAGGCAATAATAAATTGGTTATTATTATATTTCCTTGTTCATGATAATCGTTTATTATCCATGCTCGAATTGTATTGATAGGAAACTCAGATACATGTGTGGATACATAGACAACACCATGTCCCTAGTAAGCCTCTAGTTGACTAGCTCGTTGATCAATAGATGGTTACGGTTTCCTGACCATGGACATTGGATGTCGTTGATAACGGGATCACATCATTAGGAGAATGATGTGATGGACAAGACCCAATCCTAAGCCTAGCACAAGATCCTGTAGTTCGTTTGCTAAGAGCTTTTCTAATGTCAAGTATCATTACCTTAGACCATGAGATTGTGCAACTCCCGGATACCGTAGGAATGCTTTGGGTGTACCAAACGTCACAACGTAACTGGGTGGCTATAAAGGTGCACTACAGGTATCTCCGAAAGTGTCTGTTGGGTTGGCACGAATCGAGACTGGGATTTGTCACTCCGTGTAAACGGAGAGGTATCTCTGGGCCCACTCGGTAGGACATCATCATAATGTGCACAATGTGACCAAGGAGTTGATCATGGGATGATGTGAGTTACGGAACGAGTAAAGAGACTTGCCGGTAACGAGATTGAACAAGGTATCGGGATACCGACGATCGAATCTCGGGCAAGTAACATACCGATAGGCAAAGGGAATTGAATACGGGATTGAATGAATCCCCGACATCGTGGTTCATCCGATGAGATCATCGTGGAACATGTGGGAGCCAACATGGGTATCCAGATCCCGCTGTTGGTTATTGGTCGGAGAACGTCTCGGTCAAGTCTGCATGGTTCCCGAACCCGTAGGGTCTACACACTTAAGGTTCGATGACGCTAGGGTTATAGGGAATAGATATACGTGGTTACCGAATGTTGTTCGGAGTCCCGGATGAGATCCCGGACATCGCGAGGAGTTCCGAAATGGTCCGGAGGTAAAGATTTATATATGGGAAGTCCTGTTTTGGTCACCGGAAAAGTTTTGGGTGCTATCGGTAATGTACCGGGACCACCGGGAGGGTCCCGGGGGTCCACCAGGTGGGGCCACCAGCCCCAGAAGGCTGCGTGGGCCAAGTGTGGGAGGGGACCAGCTCCAGGTGGGCTGGTGTGCCCCCCCCCCCACCAAGGCCCAAGGCGCAGGGAGAGTGGGAGGGGGCAAACCCTAGGTCCAGATGGGCCTTAAGGCCCACCCTAGTGGCGCCCCCCTCTCTTTTCCCCTTGGCCGCACCCTAGATGGGTTTTGGGGGCTGCCGCCACCCCTGGGGAGGGAACCCTAGATGGGGGGCGCAGCCCCTCCCCTTCCCCTATATATACTTGAGGTTTTGGGGCTGCCATACACACGAGACTTCCTCTCTCTTGGCGCAGCCCTACCCCTCTCCCTCCTCCTCCTCTCCCGCGGTGCTTGGCGAAGCCCTGCAGGATTGCCACGCTCCTCCACCACCACCACGCCGTCGTGCTGCTGCTGGACGGAGTCTTCCCCAACTTCTCCCTCTCTCCTTGCTGGATCAAGGCGTGGGAGACGTCACCGGGCTGCACGTGTGTTGAACGCGGAGGCGCCGTGGTTCGGCGCTTAGATCGGAATCAACCGCGATCTGAATCGCTACGAGTACGACTCCTTCATCCGCGTTCTTGCAACGCTTCCGCATCGCGATCTACAATGGTATGTAGATGCACTCCCCTTCCCCTCGTTGCTAGATTACTCCATAGATTGATCTTGGTGATGCGTAGAAAATTTTGAATTTCTGCTACGTTACCCAACAAGACCGGATAACACATACTGGACGATTCATTTCGACGGATCCAGGCAATTGGAGGGCTCGGGGGCTGGAGTGGTTCTTACTTCCCCTCGAGGTGACAAATTTTGTTATGTTCTCCGCTTGATGTTTCCTTGTACTAATAATGCAGCTGAGTACAAGGCCCTGCTCCATGGTCTTCGGATGGCTAAGGAGATGAATCTGAGTCGGGTTAAATGTTTTGGTGACTCGGACCTAGTGGCTCAACAAGTTTCTGGTACTTGGGATTCCAAGGACCCCCTCATGGCAGCGTACCGTCGAGAGGTGGATATTGTTGCAGGTCATTTCAAGGGTTATCAGGTTGATCATGTAGACCGGCAAAAGAATGAAGCGACGGACGCTTTAAGCCAGTTGGGCTCCCAGCGTAAACCGGTGTTGCCCAATGTTTTTCTTGATGTTTTGCATAACCCGTCGGTCAAGCTACCCACGGAGGAAGACATAGCTATTCCTGATCCGAAGGCTCAGTTGGTGGCGGCGCTTCATGTCACCCCGGATTGGATGATCCCATATTTGGCATATATGAACCGGGGTGAATTACCAGAGGATGAAGTTCTGGCTAGGCAAATAATCCGGCGTTCCAAGTCCATGACTATTGTCAACGGCGAGCTACATCATTGCAGTGTCTCAGGGGCTTTTCAACGTTGTGTTTCTCCTGAAGAAGGTCGTGAAATTTTACGCGAGATTCACGAAGGTGATTGTGGTCATCATGCCGGTTCAAAGTCCTTGGTGGCTAAGGCTTTTCGTCATGGTTTCTATTGGCTGACGGCTCATGCTGATGCTCAGGACTTGGTCAAAAGGTGCAATGGCTGTCAGGAGTTTGCACACCGGGCTCATGTTCCGGCTCAGGAGCTGAGGATGATTCCAATTACCTGGCCGTTTGCAACCTGGGGGCTTGATATGGTTGGACCCTTTAAGAGATCTAAGGATAAGAAGACCCACCTCTTGGTGGCGGTTGATAAATTTACCAAGTGGGTGGAGGCAGAGCCAGTTAGCAAATGTGATGCAGCCACAACGGTTCAATTTATGAAGAAGGTGATATTCCGTTTTGGTTTTCCACATAGCATTATCACAGACAATGGCACGAACCTTTCCAAGGGTGCTATGGAGGAGTTTTGTCAAAGAGAGCACATCCGTCTTGATATGTCTTCAGTGGCCCACCCCCAGTCTAATGGTCAAGCGGAGAGAGCTAATCAGGAAAGCTTGAAGGGGATCAAGCCCCGGCTTATGGTTCCTTTGCAGAGGACACCGGGTTATTGGGTTGAAGAGCTGCCTTCTGTTTTATGGAGCATTAACACCACCCCCAATAGATCTACGGGTTATACACCCTTCTTCATGGTTTATGGAGCGGAAGCTGTCCTTCCAAGTGATATTCGTCATGACTCACCACGAGTGGCAGCTTATGTTGAGGCAGGTAATGAAAGAGCACGCCAGGATGCGTTGGACCTGTTGGATGAGAAACGGGATGTAGCGGCGGCTCGCTCGGCGATTTATCAGCAAGACCTGCTACGTTATCACAGTCGCCGGGTTAAAACCATAACTTTTCAAGAAGGCGATCTAGTGCTCCGGCTTATCCAAGATCAGACCGATATGCACAAGTTGTCCACGCCTTGGGAAGGTCCCTTTGTGGTCAGCAAGAATCTGAACAACGGATCATATTACCTCATTGATGTTTGAGAGCATAAGGACTCACGCAAGTCAGAGGAGGAGACGATCTGGCCGTGGAACATAGCTCATCTACGGCCGTACTACACCTGAGCCATAGGCTCCTATCATGTACATATTTTGACGATGTATATATTATGATCAATGCAATAAACCGGAGCCCCAGCTAAAGCGGGGTATCTGTTGTTTTTCTCATATCATGAGTGGTTGCACGGAGGATTCTGTTTGTGAAGCAACATCCGGTTTACCCTTTGATTCAGCTTTACGGCTGTCTATTCAATATAAGTCACTTGGGGGCTTGGTCGTATTCGAACCATAGCTACACCTCTTGGCTGGCTCAAAAGCCACGACAGTAAGTCACTTGGGGGCTTGGTCGTATTTGAACCATAGCTACACCTCTTGGCTGGCTCAAAAGCCACGACAGTAAGTCACTTGGGGGCTTGGTCGTATTCGAACCATAGCTACACCTCTTGGCTGGCTCAAAAGCCACGACAGTAAGTCACTTGGGGGCTTGGTTATGTTCAACCATAGACACACCTTTTGGCTGGCGCAATGCCATTACTTAGGGGCCAAAGAGTGTTGTCAAGAACAACTCAAACATAGGCACCCGTTGAGCACAGCTCAAAATGTTGCTAGGGGATTCTTTGCTATCGCAATGAACAAAGAAATCTACGCTTGTAATAGGCTATCAAGCCGTGGCTTGGAAGCCTGGTATATATACCTAAAACCCCGGGTTAACCTGCCTTCATTAAGTAAGTCACTCCGCCCAGGTAAGCCTGGTATGACCCGCCAACTTGACAAGTCAATCGCATATGACCCTGAACTTGTCAATGATAGACCGGCGATTGGTTAAAGACTGAGGACCATCTTAAAAGGCTTTGTAAAACGGTTTAACTCAATGGCCTGGCAGCCCTTAAAAAGCCTCGACTACAAGTTTTTTCTTTACTCTCTGGTTTTTATTGGTCAATTTTGTTTTTCTCCCTTGTTAAAGTTTTGAGCTAAACCGGCGGCCCGACCTGATTGTAAGTCATCCGTATAAGCCGATGTTTATTAAACCCGGCCTGGAGTTAACTATAAGTTGCCAGGATGATCATCCGGTGTTTATCATAACCCGGCATCGCTTATTTTATGCCAGCATAACATGGCTTGAGTTATCAATACTCAATATTTGGGTTGTCACCCTTATTACAAGAATGTTGGTAAACCAACAAGGTGATTCAATATCACAGGTATGATATGTTTCATATTTCATTATTTAAAGCTGTGGTTATCAACTTTGGCTATATATTGGGCATTATGACCCGTCCGGCGGTAAACTGCCAGGACAGTTTTCACTTTGTTTTATGCAGAAACAGGGCTGTATAAAACCGATAAAGATCATAAGCAAATATAGCATGATGGATTAATAATATTGTGTGCAACAAGTATGCACGATGGCATATCAGATCAGCTGTTCAAGCTAGCCTATTACAAGGCGTTTCGACTGCCCATAAGAATGATTGTTTTTCAAAGATGACAATAGGCGCAAGTTAAACCGGCTTCCGGATTATGATTCTGCTTCAGGTTGATGTGAAGGTTGCGGATCTTCCTGCGCCGGTTCATCCTCCTTCTCTCCACCCAGTGGCCGGAAGTCAACAATTGCCCAATCAATTCCTGTTAAGGCTTGAAAGACAGCTTCGTCGTGTATAAGATCAGACGGATCAACATCAGGAGCGTAAGTGTGCTTACGGATCAGCGGGATCAGACTTTCCACGTCATAAGTCGGAGCACTTATTCGCTTGCCACTGGTGTCATATACATTCTGGTAAATTGACAAGTTAGTGTCTTCAGCCAACTTACTTGCCAGTGGTCGCATCTCTCTTGTGATAGCCCGGAGATCGTCATTGTTAAATTCTGAACCGTCCTCTTTTTGGCTTGGGTAACCATTTCCAACATCTTCCGGATCAAGGTCAGAGATCCAAGCCTTGGCGCGCGTCAGTGCAGTAAGGGCACCGGACCTAGCAGCGGATTTCTTCAATTCCACAATCTGGGCAGGCATCATAGACAATTTTTCCAGCGTTTCCTTGATTCACGACGGGGGCGGATGGTTATTGGAAGCTGTGCAGATAGCTCGTTGCGCGTCGGTATAAAGCTGTTCTACCAAAGTATAGACTGCCTTCAATTTTTTGCGCATATCTGCGCCAAGATGAGTAACATGGCTACCTGCACAAGGATCATATTATTATTAAACCGGAAGTTTTTATAACTGGTGTTGTTGCATATTGGTGAAGAGATTGTTACCAAAGATGGCAGAGGTCATAGCATCAATCTACCGCTTCAGGCTGCTTAGCTCTTCTGTGGCTGGTTTAAGGGCGTTCTCCGCATCTTCTGCCCGCTTTAACAAGGTGGTCTTTTCAGTTGCCCAATCTGCCCGTTCACCTTTGAAGAATTCCTTCAGCTGCTCCATGGTTGTTAAAGCGGTGGTCAGCTCGCTCTTAACTTTGCAAGTTTCATCCACCTGAGACTTGATGTTTCCTTGGAGATCAGTGATTTGGGAGTCTTTTTTGGACAACTCAGCCTGCAAAAATACAGATAATAAGTTAGCATTACAACATTGAAGTCTCAACCACATAACAAGTTATCTACTTGACACTTGGGGGCTAATGCGGATTGCTTCTTATTAGCTATTACTTTAAAGTCTCAAACACATAACAAGTTATCTACTTGACACTTGGGGGCTAATGCATATTCGTTCAGATTCAGATGGGTTGTCACTATTATAAGTGGTGAGATTAGTAGGATGTACCGGTTCATTCTAAAAGGATATAAGCCGGTTCATGGGGGCTACACCAGCAAAATGCAAATATCGATTCAAGACCCGGTTCAGACCAATGTTATGCACCGGCCCTTGGGGGCTGCTAGAGTTGATACGTTAGACCAGTTCTAACAAAGGGACTTTTGGAATATTTATGCAAAGGAAAAGTGACATTTACCTCATACCGCTCCTTCATCAGGCCTACTAAACCGGCTTCAAAGTCGCGGCTTGTATACAAGCGGTTTAAAAAACCAGAATGAAGGTCTTCAGCGCTGAGGTTGGTATAATTGGATAACTCAGATTTCCATTTCCCTTTATCCATAGCAGAAATGTCTTCTTTGGCGCTATGCTTTGATAACGCGACAGGACGACCAGGGGAGCTGAAACCAAGGCCAGTTACGACGACATCGTCGTCCGTGGTTTTGGCAGGGCTTGGTGGTTTATCAGATGCTTTAGCCGGACTCGGCGGACCAACAATTGGACTTACTGGATCAGCTAACTGGCTTGTCGGATTATTTTCTGCCGGTTCAACAAGCATGTCGGTTGCTTGAGGTTCCGAATTATCCATAGCAGTGTCAGCCTCCGGGTCAATAGCCTCTGGGGTTTTCTCCGGCTCGGTAGCCGGTTCATGGTCGGTTGGCTTGTTCAATCTAGCCTTCTTGCTTGGTCTGGCTTTAGCACTGAAAAAGAGCAGACACGAAGATCAATATGACAATATGATACAAGACCAAAAAGTTAAAAGTATGTTATCTTACCCAGGGACGGTTTTCAGAGGAGGAAGTTGTGTCGCTGACGACTCGCTGGACGATGAATGGGAAGTTCCCTGATAATTTGAGTCAGACGGATTAAGAGGATATCGGATGTAACCCGCCTTAGGGTAAAGGGTGTCAGGAGTATAAGCAACCTCTTGGCGGCGTTTGCGAACCGGCGAATTTGATAAACCGGAGGAGGTCACCACTTGGCCACTATGTCGAGTTGCGCGGCGAGCTTCATGCTGCTGCGTCTTTAAAAGAAAGTGCGGGTCCAAATAAGAAAGAGGGCATGAAAATTTTACTTTCCGAATGGCTCGACGGATTCTTGGTACTGGCACAGGATCAGAATCAGAAGAAAGAATAGTTACCTCATTAGCATGGCTGGCTTCCGCTTCATCCTGATAATGATCATTGTCAATAAGGTGTATAAAAAATGAACCGAGAGAGTCAAGTTCTACCTCTGAATCCGGAATTTCCAGATCTTCATCAATAATGGGCTCTGACGGTTCAACGTTCCTTCTTTTCGTAGGCTTTTTTGAAGCCTTGGTATTAAGCCGAGGATTCTTTACCGGTTTATCTTGTGATTTTTTCTTCCAGAATGGATCATCGGCCTGCATAGACAAATAGTAAGTCATCAAAGGAGAAATTTAACAAAGGAGGGATAAAGGCAGAAATACGATAGATTATACCTTTGGCGGTTTATTGGCAGCATAGAAAGGACTGGGCCCGGTTTTGCTGCATACATCTATTGGCTCATTAAGCATCTTTTTAACAGCTTCGGTGACTTCATCATCAGTCAGCTGGATGTCAACATGGCGTTGCGGGTCTTTCAGATCCCCTGTGTATTCACACATTAAACCAGGCCGCCGGCTTAAAGGTAAAATGCTCCATGAAACCCAGCATCGGACAAAATCCACGCCTGTCAGGCCATTTGCAACAAAGGCTCTGAGCTTCGCCAGTTGAGGGGCATATTTTGCTCGCTCCTGGGCTGTCAACCATTGAGGAAAGGGATGAGCTTGGGTAAGCCGGTGTGGACGGTAACCCGGCAAAGGATTTTCATTGGCTGGAGCTGTGTTGCGGCAGTAGAACCAGGTCTGATTCCAGTCCTTAGGATGACTATGAAGCTTGGCATGAGGGAAATCAACATCTCTCCTCTTTTGAATTGAAACCCCGCCTAGTTCAGTATTGGGGCCATCCGTAAACTCAGTACGGCGGTTTAGATAAAAGAAATCCCGGAACAGATCAACAGTAGGCTCCTCTTGCAGGTACACCTCACAGAATACTTGCCAGTCACAAATATTGGATATGGAGTTTGGACCGATATCTTGGGGATGGATTTGAAAGTCGGCGAGCATGTCATGGGAAAATTTTGATCCGGGAGGAGTGAAGCCTCGGCTCAGGTGATCAACAAATACAATAACTTCTCCGTCTTGGGGTTTAGGAGGAAATTCTAGACCAGGGACTCGCCAGTGGATAGTGTCCTTATTTGCTAAAGCGCCCGTTGCAACATAACCAGCCAGCTGCGCTTCCGTAACCCGGGAAGGAACCCAGTTACAGGAACAAAATTGTTTGGCCATTTCTAGTGACAAGTTGGAAAAAAGTACGATATCCGGGTTAAAGTTCATGGTTACAACTTACAAACCGGCGCAATGATGGAAGACGATGATATTTCAAGCATTTGGGTGTACTAAACTGGATTTCAGCATTTAAAGTAGGTTGGCGATTTAACAGAGGGCTAATGGTATATGATGAGTTATCAAAGTTTAAAGGATAAACCGCCCACAATGGTATAGAGGCTACAGATTCACAAAAATTTATAAGTATGGCGCAAACAGATTTCACAGATCGGTGGTATAAATTTGGATCTGCCACAGTTCTAAAAAGAGGAAATAAATTTAACCTACAATGGTGGCAGTGGAAGAACACGTTTGTCTGATTGGATCTCAGGCAGTAAAAGGTGTTTTCTGAGATTGGTAAAGGACACTAGACTATCATCGCCTGCTTCTGCTATCAGTTGCAGGTCAAGTTATGAGATCTAAGAACAGAAAGAAGACGAAACAGGGAAGAACACCGACGAACGGCGGAACCCTAAAACAGATCTGAGGTTGAAAAGGAAAGGAACTCACCGGTGCTGCGGAACAGCGGAGGAACGTCGCGTTGCTCTGGTTCGATAAGGTTGATGCGGCGGCCTTGCTTGATGCAGTTACGAAGGTCGACGGCGTCGGCAGAGCTCGGTTCTGAGACGTCGCGAGGAAGAAGAAGGAGACGAAGAGAAAGGGGGAAATGTGAAGGACCCTCGGCCGTATTTATAAAGACGAAAGGATAAGGGTCAAGCGCAAGAATCGAGGAGCCTAACAAATGGATATGTGACAGATTTGTTGCCTCGATTGCCGGAGGCTCATTAATGAAGGTGAGGAATATACCATTTAAAATGACAAATGACGTCATGGCGGTTTATGATGATTCTGGATGATGACGTCATGGCGGTTTACAAGATTTATGCGAAGATATGGAAGAAATTTTCTCAAGGTTTTGGAGATTGACATGAACCAGTTCAAATCAATCTGGGGCCTAATGTTGGGGATATTACTACTAGGTGTAAACCGGCCAAGGAAGCCGGGTTATCCCCATAATGGATTGTTTATACTTAAAAGCCCATGAAGACAGGGAATAAAGCGGCTTACTACAGAGACTTGAAGGCCCGAGGCCCAAAGGTAGATTAAGGCATGTAGTTATAAACCGCCATATAGTACATAGCTTGTATTGTAAGATATGACAAAGTAGAGACCGAGCCGGTATGTGTATAAACCGGCATCGGGACTCTGTAAGCTAGCGGGCGTCGACCTGTGTATATAAAGGCACGACCCGGCGGCGGTTCAGGGACAACAGATAACAACTTGAGACTCAGGAAAAGCATATTTGCTCCCTGGTCATCGAAACCCTAGCAATTCCATCACAACTAGACGTAGGCTTTTACCTTCATCATAAGGGGCCGAACTAGTATAAAACTCTTGTGTCCCTTGTCCGGTTTAACCCCTTTAAGCTAACCCATTGCGATGGCTCCACGACTAAGTCCTTTCGCTAGGACATCTGCCGTGAAAATTCCACGACATGGACCTATTAACAGTCTTTTGCAAAATTAATTTTATTTCTCTGTTGCTAAGCTCAACTTGACCACTAGGCTGCGGATGATAAGGTGATGCAATTCTATGGTTAACATCATACTTAGCAAGCATTTTACGGAAAGCACCATGAGTAAAGTGTGAACCACCATCAGTCATAAATATCTAGGGACTCCAAACCTTGGGAAAATAACTTCCTTAAGCATTTTAATAGAGGTATTGTGATCAGCACTACTGGTTGGAATAGCTTCTACCCATTTAGTAACATAATCAATAGCAACCAAAATATGTGTATACCCATTAGAGGAAGGAAAAGGTCCCATGTAATCAAATCCCCAAACATCAAATGGTTCAACAGCAAGTGAATAGTTCATAGGCATTTCCTGTCGCCCCAATATTACCTATTCTTTGGCATTCATCACAAGATGAGACATACTTACGAGCATCCTTGAAGAGAGTAGGCCAATAAAATATAGACTTCAATACCTTATGAGCAGTTATATCTCCAGCATGATGCCCTCCATAAGCTTCGGAATGACATTTCCGTAGGATTTGTCCCTGTTCATGCTCAGGTACACAACATCTAATAATACCATCTACTCCTTTATAAAGATGTGGGTCATCCCAGAAGTAATGTCTTAAATCATAGAAGAATTTTTTCTTTTGTTGGTAAGTAAAGCTAGGTGGTAAATATTTAGCAACAATGTAATTAGCATAGTCAGCATACCAAGGACTACTGTTAGAAACATTTATTGTAGCTAGCTACTCATCAGGAAAACTATCATCAATAGGAAGTGGGTCATCAAGCACATTTTCAAGCCTAGACAAGTTATCAGCTACTGGGTTCTCAGCTCCTTTTCTATCAATAATATGCAAATGAAATTCTTGTAACAAGAGAACCCAATGAATAAGTCTAGGTTTAGCATCTTTCTTTTCCATAAGATATTTAATAGCAGCATGGTCTATGTGAACAGTTACTTTGGAATCAACAATATAAGGTCTAAATTTATCACAAGCAAACACCACTGCTAAAAATTCTTTTTTAGTTGTAGCATAATTTCTTTGAGCACTGTCTAGAGTTTTACTAGCATAATGAATAACATTCAATTTCTTATCAACTCTTTGTCCTAGAACAGCACCAACAGCATAATCACTAGCATCACACATATTTTCAAAAGGCAAATTCCAATCAGGTGGTTGAACTATAGGTGCAGTAATTAAAGCTTTCTTGAGTGTTTCAAAGGCTTCTAAACAATCATCATAAAAAACAAAAGGAATATCCTTTGGCAAAAGATTATTGAGAGGCCTAGAAATTTTAGAAAAGTCTTTGATAAATCTCCTATAGAAACCAGCATGGCCTAGGAAACTACGAATACCTTTTATGTCCTTAGGACATGGCATTTTCTCAATTGCATCAGCCTTAGCTTGGTCCACTTCAATACCTTTTTCAGAAAGTTTATGACCCAAGACAATTCCTTCATTAACCATAAAGTGGCACTTCTCACAATTCAAAACAAGATTTGTTTGTTCACATCTCTGCAAAACTCGACCAAGATTGCTTAAACAATCGTCAAAAGACTTCCCATAAACAGAAAAGTCATCCATGAAAACCTCAACAATCTTTTCACAAAAGTCAGAGAATATAGCCACCATACATCTTTGAAAGGTAGGAGGTGCATTATATAAACCAAAAGGCATACGTCTATAAGCATAGGTTCCAAAAGGACAAGTAAAAGTAGTCTTTTCTTGATCAGGTTGAGAAACAGGTATTTGCGAAAAGCCAGAATAGCCATCAAGGAAGCAAAAGTGTGTGTGCTTAGATAATCTTTCAAGCATTTGATTAATAAAAGGCAAAGGGTAATGATCTTTTCTAGTAGCTTTATTTAATTTTCTGAAATCAATTACCATTCTATAGCCTGTAACAATTCTTTGTGGAATAAGTTCATTCTTATCATTAGGAACAACAGTTATACCTCCTTTCTTAGGGACACAATCAACAGGGCTTACCCATCTACTATCAGCTATAGGATAGATCATACATGCTTCCAGAAGTTTTAATATTTCCATTCTTACCACCTCTTTCATCTTCGGATTTAACCGACGTAGGTGATCAACAACTGGTTTAGCATCAGGTTCCATATTAATTTTGTGCTGACATAGAGTGGGACTGATGCCCTTTAAATCATCAAGAGTATATCCAATAGCAGCTCAGTGCTTCCTTAGAACTTTCAATAATCTTTCTTCTTCATGCTCTGAAAGGTTAGCACTAATAATAACAGGATATATCTTATTTTCATCAAGATAAGCATATTTCAGAGTGTCTGGCAATTGTTTTAATTCAAACACAGGATCACCTTTAGGTGGAGGAGGACCCCCTAGAGTTTCAATAGGCAAATTGTGTTTAAGTAGAGGACGTTGTTCAAAGAAAATATTATCTATTTCATTTCTTTCATGCATATGTAAATCATTTTCATGGTCTAGCAAGTATTGCTCTAAAGGATCAGTAGGTGGCATAGCAATAGAGGCAAGACCAATTAATTCATCCTTACTAGGAAATTCTTTTTCATGATAATTTCTACTAAACTTGGAAAAATTAAACTCATGAGACTCATCACCAAGTAACACCCATAGTTTGTTTCTGGCAATCTATCCTAGCATTAACTATGTTCAAGAAAGGTCTACCAAAAATAATGGGACGTAAGTCATCAGGTGGGGTACCAAGAACAAGAAAACAGTAGTATTTTGTTTTCCCACACAAGACTTCAACATCTCTAACAATCCCAACTGGTGATATAGTGTCTCTATTTGCAAGTTTAATAGTAACATCTATGTCTTCTATCTCAAGAGGTGTTATGTCTTCCATAATTTCTTGATATAACTTGTGAGGAATAGCACTCACACTAGCACCCATATCACATAAACCATAATAACAGTGATCTCCTATTTTCACTGAAATGACAGGCAAGCCAACAAATGGTCTATTTTTATCCCTTTTTTCAGGTTTGGCAATTCTAGCAGCTTCTGCACAGAAGTAGATAACATGCCCATCCACATCTTCTTCTAAGAGATCTTTAACCATGGCAATATTAGGTTCAACTCTAATTTGTTCATCTGGTTTAGGTGTTCTAACGGAGCTTTTGTTGACCACAGTTGAAACTTTAGCATGTTCCTTTATCCTAACAGGAAAAGGAGGTTTCTCAATATAAGTAGTAGGAACAACTGGATCAACATTATAGAGTATAGTTTCTTCTTTAACTGGTACCGGTTCTTTAATTTCTTCTTTAATAGGTGGATGATATTTAAGCCACTTCTCTTTAGGGAGTTCAACATGAGTAGCAAATGATTCACAAAAGGAGGCTACTATCTTGGAGTCAAGTCCATATTTAGTGCTAAACTTTTGAAAAGCATCGGTATCCATAAAAGATTTAACACAGTCATATTTAAGCTTTATACCTGACTCTCTACCTTCGTCGAGTTCCCAATCTTCAGAGTTGCGTTTAATTCTCTCCAAAAGATCCCACTGGAATTCAATAGTTCTCTTCATGAAAGAACCAGCACAAGAAGTATCCAACATGGTTTCATCATTACGAGAAAGCCGAGCATAAAAATTCTGAATAATGATTTCTCTTGAGAGCTCGTGATTGGGGCATGAATATAACATTGACTTAAGCCTCCCCCAAGCTAGAGCGATACTTTCTCCTTCACGAGGCCAAAAATTATATAATAATTCCGATCACGATGACCTAGATGCATAGGATATTTTTTTGGTGAAACTCTAATTTTAAACGATTCCAATTCCATGATCCAATATCATCGCATAGCCTATACCATGCCAATGCTTTTCCCTTCAAAGATAAAGGGAAAACCTTTTTCATAACTTCATCCCTGGGTAAACCTGCAGGCTTAAACAATCCACAAATTTGTTCTAAAGGTATCAAGTGCATATTAGGATGTTCGGTTCCATCTCCTGCATAAGGATTAGCTAGCAGTTGTTCTATCATACCTGAAGGAATTTCATATTCAATATTTTCAGTAGGTGCGGTAGGTTGAGGGGTAGCTAATTGTGGTTCCGAATGACATGAAGATACCCCAAACAAACCCCTCAAAGGATTGTTTTCCATAGTAACAAGTGACAATAAATTTCAGCACACTATATAAATGTTTCCTTACCGAATTCCACTTACCAAAGGCGCTTCACTCCCCGGCAATGGCGCCAGAAAATAGCCTTGATGACCCACAAGTATAGGGGATCAATGTAGCTCTTTTCAATAAGTAAGAGTGTCGAACCCAACGAGGAGCAGAAGGAAATGACAAGTAGTTTTCGGTAAGGTAATGTCTGCAAGTGCTGAAATTGTAAGTAGCGAGTAGTTTGATAGCAAGATAATTTGTAACGAGCAAGTAACGATAGTAGCAATAAGTATGCAGCAAGGTAGCCCAATCCTTTTGAGGCAAAGGACAAGCCAAAACAGTCTCTTATGATAAGCAAAGCGTTCTTGAGGGTACACTAGAATTTCATCTAGTCACTTTCATCATGTTGGTTTGATTTGTGTTCGCTACTTTGATAATTTGATATGTGGGTGGACCGGTGCTTAGGTGCTGTTCTTACTTGAACAAACCTCCTACTTATGATTAATCCTCCTGCAAGCATCCGCAACTATGAGAAAAGTATTAAGGATAAATCCTAACCATAGCATTAAACTCTAGGACTCAATCGGTCCCTTACGGAATAGTGCATAAACTGGGGTTTAAGTTTCTGTCACTCTCACAACCCACCATCTATTTACTACTCCACAATGCATTCCCTTAGGCCCAAATATGGTGAAGTGTCATGTAGTCGATGTTCACATGACACCACTAAGGGAATCACAACATACATACTATCAAAATATCGAACACATATTAAGTTCACATGATTACTTGCAACATGATTTCTCCCGTGACCTCAAGAACAAAAGTAACTACTCACAAACAACAAACATGCTCATGATTAGAGGGGTATTAATATGCATAATGGATCTGAACATATAATCTGCCACCAAATAAACCGTATAGTAATCAACTACAAGATGTAATCACACTACTAGTCACCCCCTAGCAACAATCTATAGTTCCGGTAACAAGACTGAATACAAGAGATAAACTAGGGTTTGAGATGAGATGGTGCTGGTAAAGAAGTTGATGGAGATTTCCCTCCCCAAGATGGAAGAGTTGTTGGTGATGATGATGACGATGATTTCCCCCTCCGGGAGAGAAGTTCCCCCGGCAGAATCGCTCCGCCGGAGGGAAAAAGTGCTCCTGCCCAAGTTCCGCCTCGAGGCGGCTCCGTCCTGAAAGTATTATTCTATTTTTTTTCTAGGTCAAAACCACTTATATACCAGAAGAGGAGCACCGGAGGTGGGCTAAGGAGGGCACAATACACCAGGGAGTGCCAGGGGGGCCTGGCGCGCCCAGGTGGGTTGTGCCCACCTGGTGGCCCCCCTCTGGTGTCTATTGGCTCCAATATTTCTTAAATAATCCACAAAAAATCCTTGTGGAGTTTCAGCTCATTTGGAGTTGTGCAGAATAGGTGGCCTGGCGCAGCTTTTTCAGTTCCAGATTTCCAGCTGCTCGAATTCTCCCTCTTTGTGTGTACCTTGCAAATTATGAGAGAAAAGGCACTAGAATTACTCCAAAAAGCATTATTATGGATAAAAACATTATAAATAACAGTAAGAAAACATGATGCAAAATGGACGTATCACGCACCCTGGTGGGTTGTCCCCACCACGGGCCTCCGTTTGCGGTGATTCCAACTCCCAAAAATCACATATATTCCAAAATAATTCTTCGTGAAATTTTATTTCATTTGGATTTCGTTTGATATGGATACTCTGCGATACAAAAAACATGCAGAAAACAGGAACTGGCACTTGGCACTGGATCAATAGGTTAGTCCAATAAATCATATAAAAAGTTGCCAAAAGTAAGTAAAACTTGTATAACATTCGCATGAAAAATCAAAAATTATAGATACGACGGAGACGTATCAAGAATCACTCCAAAGTTCCTATCTAGCGGAGAACATAAGAATAAATTGTTTGTAGGGTATGAAACCACCTCAAAGCTATTCTTTCCGTTCGATCTATTCAAGAGTTCGTACTAAAATAAC
The DNA here is from genome assembly GCF_002575655.3 of Aegilops tauschii subsp. strangulata. Taxonomy (NCBI): domain Eukaryota; kingdom Viridiplantae; phylum Streptophyta; class Magnoliopsida; order Poales; family Poaceae; genus Aegilops; species Aegilops tauschii. The sequence goes on along the minus strand of NC_053041.3, from coordinate 550,568,724 downwards.
ACAAAGCTATTCTTTCCGTTCGATCTATCCTAGAGTTCGTACTAAAATAACACCAAAGCAAATTCATATTCATAATACTCAATCCAACACAAATAACTTCAAAGAGTGCCCCAAGATTTCTACCGGAGAAACAAAGACAAGAACGTGCATCAACCCCTATGCATAGATTACCCCAATGTCACCTCGGGAATCCGCGAGTTGCGTGCCAAAACATATATCAAGTGAATCAATACGATACCCCATTGTCACCACGAGTATTCAATTGCAAGACGTATATCAAGTGCTCTCAAATCCATAAAAGTATTCAATCCAATAACAACGAAATCTCAAAGGGAAAAACTCAATTCATCACAACAAGATAGAGAGGGGAAAACACCATATGATCCGACTATATTAAAAAAGCCCGTGATACATCAAGATCATGACATCTCAAGAACACAAGAGAGAGAGACTAAACACATAGCTACTAGTACAAACCCTCAACCCTGAGGGTGGACTACTCCCTCCTCATCATGGTGGCCGCCGGGATGATGAAGATGGCCACCGGTGATGATTCCCGCCTCCGGCAGGGTGCCGAAATGGGGTCTAGATTGGTTTTCATGGATACAGAGCCTTGAGGCGGCGGAACTTCTGATCTAGGGCTACCCCGAGGGTTTTCAGAATATTTGTGAATTTATAGGGTAAAGAGGGGGTGCGGGAGTCCACCGAGGTGGGCACAACCCACCAGGGCGCGCCTGGGCCTCCAGGCGTGCCCACATGGGTTGTGCCCCCCTCGGGGCACCCCTCTGGTACTTCTTTGGCCCACTGGATGTCTTCTGGTCCAAAAAAATCTCCAAAAAGTTTCGTTGCATTTGGACTTCGTTTGATATTGATTTCCTATGATGTAAAAAACAAGCAAAAACAGCAACTCGCACTGGGCACTATGTCAATAGGTTAGTCCCAAAAAATGATATAAAGTTGCTATAAATGATTGTAAAACATCCAAGAATGATAATATATTGGCATGAATACTTCATAAATTATAGATACGTTGGAGACGTATCAGCATCCCCAAGCTTAATTCCTACTCGTCCTTGAGTAGGTAAATGATAAAAGAAATAATTTATGAAGTGTGAATGCTAGCAAAGTGCATAAGTTTGATCAATGATAATTTCAATCACTTTTCCTAGCATCATGACAACAACTCTTTCTTATAAAATTTCTCATGTTTAAAGTAGCAACCAATTCACATGTTAAGGTTCAAACAATGAATTCTCTCGAAACTCAACAACCTATGTTCTCAGTCACCAAGCAATTGCAATTCAACTTATTCAACAGAGTCTAAGTAAGAGCTCCACATACTCAACCATCATATAGTCTTCTATGATTGCTAACACTCACCGCATACACATGAGCAAAACATTTCAACCGGACAGATAGAAAGATAGGGGCTTATAATTTTGCCTCCCAACGTATTCACCTCAAGGGTGATGCCAACAATAATAACTCATGCTACCCATATCCAACTGGATATATGTGCTTAGATCTTTCCTCACCACATGATGCTTGCCAAAGGAGAAAAACAAAAAGGAATAGAGAGGAAAACTTTGACTCTTGCATGAAAGTAAATACATAAAAGTAAAAGATAGGCCCTCCGCAGAGGTAAGCAGAGGTTGCCATGTGCTTATTTGTTTGTATGCTCAACCCCTTAGTGCAAAAGAACGTCACGTTATATTGCCCCTTATGATAGCAACCTTTATTATGCAGTCTGTCGCTTTTATTCTTTGCCATCACAAGTTCGTACAACGCTCAATTTTCTCTTACACTAAATGATCTAACACTTTTAGAAGCAATTTTTATTGCCTTATTGCACCAATGACAACTTACTTGAAGGATATTTCTCAATCCTTAGGTAGGTATGGTGGACTCTTGAAAATAAGATTTGGGTTTAAGGGTTTTTGGATGCACAAGTAGTCACTGGTGCGCGTCGGTCCTAAACAAACGGTTTTTAACCCCTTTCCGCGACGGCATTTGGAACCGTCAAAAAGTGAGTGTGGGCGATGGGGGGTCCTTCCCACATGACCCAGAAACCGTCGGGGATATGCCCTCTTGGCACACACGCTCGGCAAAATGAGGTCGTGTGCGACCGGCGAGCGCTCAAATACGGAAATACGTATAGTAGAGCTAAAAAATACAATTATACGATGAAATTGTTTCCGGTCGCAAGTACATCCCACACAGTCACTCCCCGCTAAACGTTTCCGTTCGTATGTACATCCCACACAGTCACTCCCCGCTAAACGTTTCCGTTCGTATGTACATCCCACACAGTCGCTCCAAGGAAAACGTTTCCATTCACAAGTACATCACACACAATTTTTCCCGTTAAATCGTTTGTGATAGCGTTGCCATTGCACACGATATTAATAATTTTATCGTTTGCGTTATTGAATGCAGCACACACGGTGCGTAGAAGAAACTGTGTGGCAAAGGTTGTCCATCACACACACTTTTTATGTGGTAAACATTTGCGCAAGGTGGCCTAACGCAAACAGTTTTCAAGAGAAAGTCGTGTGTGCAGTGGAGATTGATCGCACACGTAGTGGATCCTAGAAACGTTTCTGATCTCCACGTATATCGCAGACGTTTTGCTTTCACAAACCGTGTGCAGTGTAATCCCTAATTTAAAAATCACATGTTTTGAATTTGAAAGTAGGCAATCACTTATTTCATATCCAACCATGTTTATTACAAATATAGGTTCAACCACGAATCCGTAATTCGATGCACAGGTACATATACTGAAGAACTACAGAAGCACCAAGTAAAGAATGATGAACCACAGTTGTAATAAAGACTGTAAAGAGAGAGGCGAAAGACATTCTGGTTGCTGGAGAAGGTGAAGCGGAATGCCCATATTGTGCCCTCCTCCATGCGTAATGCGCGCACGACTCTAGGCCAACCCCTTGTGATGGCTGCCCGTCCATCCTTCACTGTCTTCATTATGACTTCTCGATGCTCATTGTAGTCTGGATGAAATACTTTAACCTTCATTGCATGTCCACCAATCATGCACTTTGCGAGGTAATCTTGAGTGAACTGCTTCGGGAATCACTGGGAACGAAAAAGATTCAGACATTGTTGTCTAACAACTCATTATGGGCGGTAAAAAGAGAAGGCTGCAGAGTTTGTAGTTACCATCCTACAGCTCACCGTTGTGTTGGATAGAGCATAAACAAATAATTTGCTTGCCACCATTCATATCTTTTTGCTAATAATCCTTATCAGTTTCCTCACTTGATGCTTGTTCATCAATATCTCATTGCCCCATACGCAAAAAGGGTCGATGCGTGGATCCTTGCCAAGGGCATATGTACCTACAAGCAACAAGTCAATATTAGAAGCTAACTAGTGTCCAAGTCTGGATCTATATGCACTACATTATGGAACGACGGGGGGAGTACAAGCCGAGGGATGAAGCTAACCTCGGCGGAAAATGGTGGCCACTCCCGTTGTTGTCCTGCATAAGTAGTGGAAAGGCATGATAAGTACAGCAATCTTAACATCAAACAAATATAGCAAAGGTAAACAACATCATCTCCAAATGATAGCTTGAATGTGTTGGTTTCAGCATGCTGTTAAAGCAGATATAAAATGGAAGGCAATGTTACCGACAGCAGGCTTAACAACCATCAAATATTGCAATTCAAACTGGTATTGTTGAAAATGAATAGAACATAGGTAATGCTTAAACATCACACTGGATAAATGTGTAAAACTGAAATAAAGAGCATGTGTTAACTACACCAGGAATAACTTGAACCAAATATAGCCGTTCAAACTGGTATTGATATAGTCGAGCGGTACCGTTCCGACTTGCACATAATGAACAACACATTGTGAATGACTAAAATAAACAAGGCATAAATGACCAGTATAACAACCAAATATAGCCATTGAAAACTGCACAGAGTCTCACTGCAACCAACCTAACAAGCAAATACAGATAAACAGGGCATATGCTTGAGAACTGGACAAATGCTCACTGCAACCAACCTAACAAGCAGATAAAGATAAACAAGGCATCTGCTTGATAACTGGACAAATGCTAAAAAAAAGCAACCTAACAACCAAATACAGATAAACAAGGAATCTGCTTGATAACTAGACAAATGCTAAAAAAAGCAACCTAACAACCAAATACAGATAAACAAGGCATCTTCTTGATAACTAGACAAATACTCACTGCAACCAAACTAAGAACCAAATACAGATAAACAAGGCATCTGCTCGATAACTGAAAAAATGCTCACTCCAACCAACCTAACAACCAAATATAGATAAACAATGCATCTACTCATTATAAACAACCAAATGTAGCCATTCGTGAAACTAAAGTGGACAATTCATACTTAAACATCACATAGACCTATCGAACAATACATTTTTGCATAACTGAAATAATTAAACATGGCACAGTTAAAGCACCGCATGGCAAATGCTACTACAACAAAGGGTACGGGTTGGCAAGCTAGAAAAGGTAAGATTTGCTGATAGAATGTTGCCTCACATTTCATGGACGGGATCTTTCCAGTTGGAAGAGCACAGACCCATGGTGCGCTCTCTGATGTCACAGATGGGTTGTTTCACCTTGGAAGAACCTTCGTGGGTGCCCTCCTCGTGGTCGTGGTCGTGGTCGATGAGATCTGACTTGGCAGTTGAGGATCCCAAGCCACCGTCGTAGAACGTGTCCTTCAGAAGTGACAAAATGGGCTCGATGGCATATAAAGCTTGCAAATCCTTGACTGCTTGGCGGAGGAGATCAGCGGCAGGGCCATCGAAGAGATTGACGGCGGTTGAACCAGAGGGGTTGGGGATGGACCACTTAACCTGTGACATGGCCCGCATGAAGCCGTCGGTGTGGACGAGCTTGATGTCGTAGCCAGCTTTCCCGAGATACAGTAATACGCTAGCCCGCTGACATGAAGCCTTCGGCATGGCAACGTAGTCAACGTCTTCGCCGGCTTCCGCGGTGACGTCCGCCGGAGAGGCCATGATAAACCTCTTCTTGGCCGAATGCTCGTCGGGCTCCCCGGGATACGTGGTCGAGCTTAGGCTGCGACATTCTGGAGCAGGGGATGTGGATCTGGTGGGGAGGGACACCACAGGCCTCATCTAAAAACTCAGGGGAGTGGGGCGACGGTATGGGAATCACTGGGTAACCTGAACTTTATTATCTAAGCTAGGAGGAACGGGCAGACCGGCAGGGTTGGCGGCGGCGCCAGCGGCGGCCGCGAGCTAGGGTTCGAGGGGGGAGGGGGCAGGTGGGGGACTGTGGAGGGGGTGGTGGTGTTTGAGGATACGCCACGGCTACTGAAACTTTTAGTAATGGTGGGTGGAGATGGTGGTGGACGAGGGACGGCGACGGTTCAAATGCCTCGGCTACTGCAATTTTACTATAAGGTCGGTGCTGGAGGAGTGTGGGCGACGGCTGAAGTACGGCGGCTACTTAAATTTGGGTAAAGGAATTGATGCAGGGCGGGAGTGCCCAAGATCGCGCACGGTCCAATAACAATATGCGTGTATGATAATAAGGAAAAGTGGCGCCGATCCGCCGATTTTTGCAACGCTCAAGGCAGGTAGGTTGTTTTTTATATTTCTAGCTAGCTGGTCTATCGCACACGGTTCGTCCTAATTTCCAAATAAACTTACCCGCCTTTAGCTTGCACAGGTGGTGGTTTTACAATGCACTTGCATCGCGCACGGTTAAGCCAGTACCTCCACCCTTTGCTCGCGCTTGCGTGGTCGTGGTGATTTCAGCGCACTTGCACGGTCGTGGTGATTTCAGCGCACTTGCATCGCACACGGTTGAGCTAGTACCTGCACCTTAATTTGCTCGGGCTTGTGCGGTCATGGTGATTTCAGTGCACTTGCATCGCACACGGTTGAGCCAGTACCTCCACCCTTTGCTCGCGTTTGCGCGGTAGTGGTGATTTCAGCGCACTTGCATCGCACACGGTTGAGCCAGTACCTCCACCTTAATTTGCTCGCGCTTGCGCGGTCGTGGTGATTCACACTTATATGTCGAGGAATTTTTTTTGTTCATTGTGGCACAAGTTTTATTACAAGCCTCTTACAAACCGGAGCTTCTCTCAAAGAAGTCTCGTGGTTCCGATAGGGAAACGTGTCCCCCTTGTGGGCGAAACGTAATCACTGCCTCTTTTCACCTTGTGTTTTCTTCGACAGGCAACATGGAACGACATGATATCCGTGCTGAAATTTAAACTTATTCAGGGTTCGTATGGCCTTTTTATACACTAATTGAGTTTCCTAGGCATTTAATGTCCATAATTCAAATCTGAACTACAAATACATGCTCCAGTTCACCAAAATGGCTAGAAAAATTATACATGTGTCCTTGGGTGCATGTTTAGGTCCCATGTCAGGAATGGGAACGAATTACAACCGTACCGGTATCATGGCTCGTCCTCAAACATTTCGAATCTCGGTTTTTAAGTCCCCATAAATCCTAAACTCACTAGAAAGTCATCAAAGGTGGCATGGTGTCACGTCATGGCACATATATGTCATGGTAAAACATTGTCCAATTTGGGCCAAGCTTTATTACAAACCTCTTACAAAAACTGGAGCTTCCCTCAAAGAAGCCTCATGGTTCTGATAGGGAAATGTGTTCCCCTTGTGGGCGAAACGTAATCACTGACTCTTTTCGCCTTGTATTTTCTTCCACGGGCAGCATGGAACGACAGGATACCCGTGCTGAAATTTAAACTTATTCAGGGTTCGTTTGGCCTTTTTATACACTAATTGAGTTTCCTAGGCATTTAATGTCCATAATTCAAATCTGAACTACAAATACATGCTCCAGTTCACCAAAATGGCTAGAAAAATTTTACATGTGTCCTTGGGTGCATGTTTAGGTCTCATGCCAGGAATAGGAACGAATTACAACCGTACCGGTGTCCTGGCTCGTCCTCAAACATTTCGAATTTTGGTTTTTAAGTCCCCATAAATCCTAAACTCACTAGAAAGTCATCAAAGGTGGCATGGTGTCACGTCATGGCACATATATGTCATGGTAAAAACATCGCCAATTTGGGCCAAGCTTTATTACAAACCTCTTACAAACCGGAACCTGTCGCAAGAACCCTCGTGGTTTCGATATGGAAACGTGTCCCTTTGTGGGCCAAACGATAACCACTCCCTCTTCTAGCCTCGTATTTTCTTCTACACGCGACACAGAACAACTTGAGATTCGCGCTGAACTTTGAAATTATTCAGGGTTCATTTGACCCTTTTATTCATTAATTGAGTTTTCTAGGCATTTAATGTCCATCATTCAAATCCGAACTACAAATACATGCTCCAGTGCACCAAAATGGCTAGAAAAAACATACATGTTTCCTTGGGGCGCATGTTTAGGTCCCATGGAACGAATGGGAACGAATTCGACCGCCTCGCCGTCCTGGCTTGGCCACAAACATTGCGAATCTCGGTTGTCTGTAAATCCAAAACTCACCAGGAAATCATGAAACTTGGCATGGTGTCACTACATGGTACATATAATTGTACAATTTGGGCAAAGCTATATTACAAGCCTTTTTACAAACCGGAGCTTGTCGCAACCCTCGTGGTTCCGGTAGGGAAACATGCCCCTCTTGTGGGCGAAACGATAATCGCTGCCTCTTCTCGCCTTGAACTTTGTTTTCTACAGGCAACATAGAATAACAGGAGTGTCGGGCTGAAATTTGAAATTGTTCAGGGTTCGTTTGGCCATTGTATATATATTACTAATTACTAAGTTTTCTATGCATTTAATGTAGTCCATTATTCAAATTTGAACTACAACCACATGCTCCAGTGAAGCAAAATGGGTGGGCAATCGTACATGTGTCATTGGGTGCATGTTTAGGTCTTGTTTAAGGAATGAGAATGAATTACAAACTTGTCGTCGTCCTGAAACAATGAGAATCTCGGTTTTTAAATCCCAGTAAATCAAAAAGTCACCCAAAAAACATGAAACTTGGCATGGTTTCATGACCTGGCACATATATGCCGTGGTAAAAAAATCATCCAGTTTGAGAAGAGGCGCACACATTAGTAGCCAACGAAGTCCTTTTTGAAACAAAAAGCTAACACGTTAATATCACAAACGGCTATATTATATTTACCGTGTCGAAATTTAACCATACTCGGTGGCGTGCGTGCAGCTGTTTGATTAGACGGGACGAGTGCGAGAAGTCAGCCGTGCAGGCTCGACGGGACGCGTGCGAGCAGTCCGCCGCACAGGCTCGACGGGACGCATGCATCCTGTCCACCTCGCAGGCTCGATGGGACACGTGCGAGAAGCAAGGCCGCCCATGCTCACCGGGAAGCGCGCTCTTTGACCTCCATGCACCAGCCGCCACCCGCCTCGCTCACAACTTCTCCATTAATGGGTTAATTAAAGCACCTGGACGGAGGGTGTTTGCTTGTGATCCCATGGCAGAATTTGCTTTGTTCGTGTTTTCAACTCGTATTCCGCGCTAATTTAAATTGCCACATAGGGAAACAGATAATACGACCACAAATAAAATGGCAACGGATAATACGATGACAAATTTACAATGGCGCAGATAATAATTGTCTTACATATTCCGGATAATTTAAAATGCCACATGCGGCAAAGCCCGGAAGACACGGGGGCAAGAGAAGAAGGAAATTGCAGACAACAATCTGGGTCGCTATTGTCTATACTCGTCGATGGATCGTCGGGCGGCGAAATCCTCCAGCTCCTTCTTCAATTCCTCACGACTTTGCTTGAAAGCAGCCACGGATTCCTCCACCTCCTGCTCGCGCTCGATCCGGAGCTTCCTCAAGCCACTCATCAGTTCCTCGACGACCGCTTTTAGTGTCATCTCCGAGACACTGCTCTGCTCATGCAACATCTTCCAGCTGGCGGCCTCCTCCTCCTTCTCGGTGACCAACTTGAGGAGCTTCGCATTGTCACCCATGAGTTGCTCGACGAGGCCGATCGCCTTGTCAACCGAGGCATCGCTGGTCTTGAGCAGCTTCATCAAGCCGTCGACCAGCTCCTGCTGCATAGTGACGCCAGCGAGAATGTCGTCGTCGCCGGCGAAGGACTTCAGGAACGTCGGCTCGTCGCAATGGCCGACGCTGCGAATGCGCTTGTGAGAGCCCTCGCGTGCCCATGAGAGCTCGTTCGAGGGCTCCGCGGCGCGCCAGGACATCTCTGCTATGGCTGCGGCTTTGCGGCGGGACCTCTCTAGTGCTTCCGTGGCCTTGGTATTTGCTGCCTGGCTATATGTCCACCCTAAACTCCTACCGGTCATGGCAGAACGACTTGACAGAAAAAACCAGTTTTGTGGGTGACGAGGAGAGGAACTGTGAAGTAATTTTCGAGTGGGTGGTTTTTATAGCCCGGTGCTAAGTGTGAACACATATTAGTTTGGTAGTTCTGAACAGATTTGCAATTACTTATTGCATTGTAATCAGCAATGTGACGAGAAACAAGGTCAAAATTTATTGATGGCGGAAGGTTGACCACGTGGTGGCTCACCGTTGAAGCGGCCGCGGCGCGCTCCGCTCTGGTGTCCCTGCGCGCGCTCTGCTCGCCGTTGAGGCAAAGTTACAATGGCAACTGTTAATAATTCTTAATAATTGTCTTACATATTCAGGATAATTTAAAATGCCAAATGCGGCAAGGCCCAGAACACTCACGACCTACATATGCATACAATTATAATAAAATATAAGCTAAAAGACTGAGTTGGCGGCCTTCCGACGATGGTCTTCTCGGACTCCATGATCAGCATAGCACCCTTGCGGCCGTTCACTCCAAGTGTCCCGACCCGCCTCCGCCTACGGAGCTGCTGGCGCTGGGAGGCTCTTAGGGCTGCTGGGCCTCTTCCAGAAGAGCTTGACAGCGTGCAATCGCGCACATGACAACTCCGCAGAACCGCTCCATTTCCATGTCTCTGGCCTGGTAAAATTCTGTCGATCACCTGCATCCTCAAGATATCACGTTGGAGATGTTCTACTTCGTCGGGGACGTCAACTCCGCCAAGGATGCACTCGAGTCTGGCCACCACATCATCGGGATCGAGGTTGACACGGCCGCTGCGGGCAATGATGAAGATGTAGGCTGCCTTTGTCTTGACTGAATCGCGGAGGTCCTCTGCCCATTCCTTGCGGGGCATCAGGCTCTCGATGAGCACTGGTGACGGCGGCTCTTCGAGTGGGTCGTCGATCATGTCACCGAGCAGCTCTGGATCTTTTGCACGGTGGATGGCAAACTGCTCATCACACCTCCTCTGCAATATGTCGATTGTGCTCCCAAGGACTGTGACGCCGATATCGCTGCCGATGGGCCATGGTGCCTGCACCGGCCGATGAAGCTCTTGCTCCCCGACTTGCTCCGACTCGTTCTCCTCGCCGAAGATGTAACGCAGGTAGGCGTCGACGTCGAAGCTTTGGTCGTTGCCTGGCATGCTTGGAATAACTAATGGTAGATGGGTGAGGACTAGATCTTCGCAGAGTGTCGCGGCGGTGCGTTGCCGCCTGGGTTATATGCAGCAAGCCGTTAGCTGGTGGCGGGAAACCGGTGAGGGAATAGGCGTGGATTTTACAATTCACCCATGTGGAGCGCGGGAAGCATTCGCTGGAGCGCGGGAAGACTAAGTGGAGCACACACACAACCCGAATACTGTATCCGGTGCCACGTGTTATTTATCACACAAGTGTTAACATAAGGAAACGTATGTGTAACTTACTAATCATCGCACACGAGTACTCGCAGACGCATCGTGCGCGATACTCCTAGCCACCGCAAGCAACTAGTTTGCATTTTTTAAAGTTTTTTGTACACACAGAATCACACACGAACTAACTGTATTAACCGTCTGTGTTGTAATTTCTCATCACAAACATTTCGTCCGAGTCGGCTGTTTGCCATGTATCACACACATATTGTTAAGTTGAACCGTTTCTGTTGCGTTCGCTACTCGAAAACAGTTCGTCCGAGTGAACCGTATGCCCTATATCACACACACCTTGATCTGGCTAATCATTTATGTTGCACTCCCTAATAGCAAACGGTTCATCGGAGCGAACTGTATGTCGTATATCGCAGACACATTGATATGGTTGCCCGTTCCTGTTGTTCTGCCTCATCGCAAACAGTTCGAACAGGTTAACCGTGTGGCCTGAATCGCACACGCAACTAAAATCTGAACCATGTTTGATGGCTCCGCCATCGCAAACGTTTTACACCTTTTTTGACGGTTTTTTACATCCCCGTTTCTGATTAATGCATCGCACACAGTTTCATCAAAGGGTCTCTGATCGTAGTGTCGCGTTAGCAGCATCCTGCAGTAGTGAGTATCTCTACTTGGTGCGGAATTTTTGGCTAGCAAAGATGGGGGGCAAGCACCACATGTTGAAGGATCTATGACAATGTAACTTCTATGTGAATATGAACAAACATAAACCATTACGTTGTCTTCCTTGTCCAACATCAACAATTTTGGCATATAATATTTTGATGGGGGCTCACAATCACAAAAGATTTCCATGATAGTGTATTTGCATATGAAAGTTCTCTTCCTACTACTAATTATTCATGAATTGCTTGCATGACCAATATTGTGATTTTCAAGCTTCAAAAGATTTCACTTTCTAAACCCAATGTGAAGCTACCACTAGGCATGATATGGTTCCAACTTAATGACATTCAATTTATTCAACAATTTACTCATAGGATATAAGTGAAGCACAAGAGAAAATGACATAGAAAAGAGATTAGTTGACGGGATGTGAATGCCGCTTACTTAGCCTCCCTGGCAATTATTTGCGGACTCTATTTTATTTAAAAACTTTCAGATCTAAGCATTTTATTAAAACAACAAGCAAAACAAAACAAAATGACATTTCAACAATAGCACACATCATGTGAAGAAGCAAAGACTTAGGATCAACCGATACTAACCGATAATTGTTGAAGAAAAAAGGTGGGATGCCTACCGGGGCATCCCCAAGCTTAGATGCTTGAAACTTCTTGAAATATTATCTTGGTATGCCTTGGGAATCCCCAAGCTTGAGCTTTTGTGTCTCCTTAATTCCTTTTATATCACGGTTTCCCTAAATCTCAAAAGCTTCATCCACACAAAGCTCAACAAGAACTCGTGAGATAAGTTAGTATAAATCAACGCAAAACCTTGTCATTCTCTACTGTAGAAAATCACCAAAATTATTATTCAACATTGCATACTAAATGCCTCTGCATATTTAATACTCCTATCCTCATATAGGATCATTAAACAAGCAAACATATGCAAACAATGCAAACATAATAGCAATCTGCCAAAACAGTACAGTCTGTAAAGAATGCATGAGTATCAATACTTATTGAACTCCAAAACTTATGAAATTTAACACACTATAGAAAATTTATCAGAGCTCATTTTGCAAAAAGTTTCAACATTTTATCACATTCTGACTTTTCTAGGGAATTTTTGCAACATCGATAAACTTTCTGTTTTGAAACAGCAACTCATATACTTGCAAGATAAGCATGGCAAAGGCTATACTTGACATTTTTATTGAAATAAAAGATGCAAAACATTATTCTAAATAACAGCAATCAAATCCTAACAAAATAAAATGACACTCCAAGCAAAACTCATATCATGTGACAAATGAAAACATAGCTCCAAGTGAGGTTACAGATAATGTTGGAGACGAAAGAGGGGATGCCTTCCGGGGCATCCCCAAGCTTAGTTGCTCAGATCTTCCTTGAATATTACCTTGGGGTGCCTTGGGCATCCCCAATCTTAGGGTCTTGTCACTCCTTATTCTCCTCTTATCGACATCTCACCCAAAACTTGGAAACTTCAATCACACAAAACTTAACGGAACTTCGTGAGATAGGTTAGTATGATAAAGAGCAAACCATTTCACTTTGGTACTGTCAAAGACAAGATTCATAATTGTTTCCACACAATGCCTACTGTAGCATATCATTTCCACAATTTATATTGAGCAATATAAGCCATAGAAACTAGAAAACAAGCAAACTATGCATTGAAAACAGAATCTGTCAAAAACAGAACAGTCTGTAGTAATGTGCACTCAAACCATACTTCTGCTACTCCAAAAATTCTGAAAAATTAGGACAACCTAGGAAATTTGTCTATTAAACTTATGCAAAAATAATTGGCATTTTATCACGCTCTGGTAAAAAATAAGATTTGTTTTCGTGAGCGCAAAAGTTTCTGTTTTTCAGCAAGATCAAATCAACTATCACCGTAAGCTATCCCAAAGGTCTTGCTTGGCACAAACACTAATTGAAACATAAAACACATCTAATCAGAGGCATCTTTATATATTTATTGCAAAACATCAAGAAAACCAAAAAGCAAAAAGATAAAGGTTGGGTTGCCTCCCAACAAGCGCTATCGTTTAACGCCCCTAGCTATGCATGATGATTTCAATGATGCTCACATAAAATATAAGAACGAAACACAAAGAGAGCATCATGAAGCATATAACTAGCACATTTAAGTCTAACCCACTTCCTATGCATAAAGATTTTGTGAGCAAACAACTTATAGGAACAACAATCAACTAGCATAGGAAGGCAAGACAAGCATAACTTCAATACTTTCAACACATAGAGAGGAAACTTGATATTATTGCAATTCCTACAAGCATAAGTTCCTCCCTCATAGTAATTTTCAGTAGCATCATGAATGAATTCAATAATATAGCTATCACATAAAGCATTCTTTTCATGATCCACAAGCATAGAAATTTTATTACTCTCCACATAAGCAAATTTATTCTCATGAATAGTAGTGGGAGTAAACTCAACAAAATAACTATCATGAGATTCAAAATTAAAATCATGATGACAAGTTTCATGGTTATCATAATTCTTTATAGCATACATGTTATCACCATAATCATCATAGATAGGAGACATGCTTTCATCATAATAAATTTTCTCATCAAAACTTGGGGGAGTAAAAATATCATCTTCATCAAACATAGCATCCCCAAGCTTATGGCTTTGCATATCATTAGCATCATGGATATTCAAAGAATTCATACTAACAAACACTGCAATTATGCTCATCATTCATACCAAACATTCTATTGAATTCTTCTTCTATCAACTGAGCACAATTTTCTTTCCCATCATTTTCAAGAAAGATATTATAAAGATGATCAATAATATGATGCAACCTCAATTCCATTTTTTTGTAGTTTTCTTTTTATAAACCAAACTAGTGATAAACAAGAAACTAAAAGATTCGATTGCAAGATCTAAAGATATACCTTCATGCACTCACCTCCCCGGCAACGGCGCCAGAAAAGAGCTTCGTTGACGGAACGTGAGTGCCGCTTACCTAACCTCCCCGACAACGGCGCCAGAAAATAGCTTGATTTCTACTACGCAACTTTATTCTTGTAGACTCGTGTTGGGCCTCCAAGCGCAGAGTTCTATACGACAGTAGCAATTTTCCCTCAAGTGGATGACCTAAGGTTTATCAATCCGTGGGAGGCGTAGGATGAAGATGGTCTCTCTCAAACAACCCTGCAACCAAATACAAGAAATCTCCTGTGTCCCCAACACACCCAATACAATGGCAAATTGTATAGGTGCACTAGTTCGGCGAAGAGATGGTGATAAAAGTGTAATATTGATGGTACAAATATATTTTTATAATCTGAATAAATAAAAACAACAAGGTAGCAAATAGTAAACGGGCACAAAAACGGTATTGCAATGCTTGAAAATGAGACCTAGGGTCCGTACTTTCGCTAGTGCAATCTCTCAACAGTGCTAATATAATTGGATCATATAACCACCCCTCAAAGTGCGATGAAGAATCACTCCAAAGTTCCTATCTAGCGGAGAACATAAGAATAAATTGTTTGTAGGGTACGAAACCACCTCAAAGTTATTCTTTCCGTTCAATCTATTCAAGAGTTCGTACTAAAATAACACAAAGCTATTCTTTCCGTTCGATCTATCCTAGAGTTCGTACTAAAGTAACACTAAAGCAAATTCATATTCATAATACTCAATCCAACACAAATAACTTCAAAGAGTGCCCCAAGATTTCTACCGGAGAAACAAAGACAAGAACGTGCATCAACCCCTATGCATAGATTACCCCAATGTCACCTCGAGAATCCGCAAGTTGAGTGCCAAAACATATATCAAGTGAATCAATACGATACCCCATTGTCACCACGAGTATTCAATTGCAAGACATATATCAAGTGCTCTCAAATCCATAAAAGTATTCAATCCAATAACAACGAAATCTCAAAGGGAAAAACTCAATTCATCACAACAAGATAGAGAGGGGAAAACACCATATGACCCGACTATATTAAAAAAGCCCGTGATACATCAAGATCATGACATCTCAAGAACACAAGAGAGAGATTAAACACATAGCTACTAGTACAAACCCTTAGCCCGAGGGTGGACTACTCCCTCCTCATCATGGTGGCCGCCGGGGTGATGAAGATGGCCACCGGTGATGATTCCCCCCTCCGGCAGGGTGCCGGATCGGGGTCTAGATTGGTTTTCGTGGATACAGAGCCTTGCGACGACGGAACTTCTGATCTAGGGCTACCCCGAGGGTTTTTGGAATATTTGTGAATTTATAGGGTAAAGAGGGGGTGCAGCAGGCCACCGAGGTCGGCACAACCCACCAGGGCGCGCTTGGGCCTCCAGGCGCGCCCATGTGGGTTGTGCCCCCCTCGGGGCACCCCTCTGGTACTTCTTTGGCCCACTGGATGTCTGCTGGTCCAAAAAAATCTCCAAAAAGTTCCGTTGCATTTGGACTTCGTTTGATATTGATTTCCTGCGATGTAAAAAACAAGCAAAAAACAACAACTGTTACTGGGCACTATGTCAATAGGTTAGTCCAAAAAAATGATATAAAGTTGCTATAAAATGATTGTAAAACATCCAAAAATGATAATATATTAGCATGAATACTTCATAAATTATAGATACATTGGAGACGTATCAAGCGTCTTGGTCGTGGTGGGGTGCCAGATCTGGAGTTCGACGGCGTGTCCGGGGTGTTGCCCCGGTCTGATTCGTTCAACGAAAAGGGCTTCACCTTTGGTGAGCCACCTTGGAGGTCCGCAAAGCTGCATATCAGCGATGGAGCCGCGTCGAGCTCGTGAGGAGGTGATTCGTCATTATTTTTTTCGGTGGCTGCTATGGTGGTGCCGGAGGTAGGTGACGGGCGTTGGTGTCAAGCTCAGAGATATTCTGCCATCTTTTCAGTTTTGTCATGTCGGTCTTTACGTGACTTGTACTTTGATATGTATGATACGAATAAGACACATATTACCATGTAAAAAGAGTACATCAGGTTGTATGTTTTTTCAAGGTCTATCAGGATTTATCTTTTTTTTGAGAAACTCGCCACTTTTATTGCTCAAGAGTGTTCATAGGTACACACGATGGGTGATGGGAATTACCCAACCACACATGTCTGCCCAAACTCAAATTACATGCAAACTTGGCGAGGTTGTGAGCCTCAAAATTATGGTTCCTAGGCTAATGAGCAAAAGTGCAGAAAGCAAAACTACCGCCATGGTTCATTATTTCATGTATGATGGCCGCATGAGGACCTCCCGTCCCCTTGTTTATATCATTGACCACTCCTAGGTAGTCAGACGCTACCTTCAATCTCTACACGAGTAGATCATCCGCCAGTGCCAGTGCTTCCCTGCATGCATATGTTTCCAACATGGTTGGGTCAGTGATCCCATGGTAAAGCATAACTGAGGATCCAAGATACATCCCCGTATGGTCACGACACATAGCCGCTACCGCTCCCCCGCAAAAATTGCGTGCCACAGCGCCATCTACATTAATCTTCCCATCGCCCTCCGCCAAAGCCAACCAGCGCTGGGCGGTATTCTGTCGGACCCCTGGTCCATTGTTCTGTCTCACCACAGGTTTTGGAACCTGATCCAGCTCGGTTATATAGTGATCAACAAAAGATGAGGTTTGCCCTGCGATTGGAAAATTCCTTCGTGAATTGCTTGTCTTCATGCATACCATAATGACCATAGGGTCACCACCATCTTAGTAAACAAGCTCTGTTCGAGACTCTCATGCAACTGGAACAACCAGTTTTTTGCTTGTGGTTCCTCGTTTTCAGACATCGTTGAGACCAATAGTGGATCGGCCAATGCCCATGCCCATCTTGCATGAGTGCACGAAATAAGCGCATGTCGCCATGAGTCAGGAACACCGCACAAAGGACAGACGTCCCCGGTGGACATGTTCCTCTTATTCAGCACGTCCGTCGTCGGCAGCGAATGCCTGGCCAAACGCCAAAGGAAAATACGGATCTTCGACGGGACAGTTAGGTTCCACAGGCTTGTCCAATCCTGCTCCTTCATCGCATAAGTTGAAGAACCACCTCTTCCTTCTAGCCAATTCTCCCTTGTGATCTTCTTTTTAACCATGAACTTATAGGCCGAGCTTACCGTAAAGCGGCCCTTCCTATCTAGATGCCATGCCCAAAAATCATCTATATTTCTCGTGCATATCGGTATCTTCAGTATTGCCTCCGCATCAATAGGCAGAAACACCAATCTGATCAACTCTTCGTTCCACGATGCCATAGTAGGCTCCAGTAACTCTGAAACCATCTCAGGATGGATCTTAGGGGGAAAGTATACTCCCCTCTAATCCCCTCTAAATTTAAAGAACTCAGGCCCATGAGGCCATTGCGGTTTAACCGACTCCAAAGCTCAGGACAAAATGAGCGAAGCGGCCTGCATCGAAAGGAAAAAAAAACAGAAAGCAAGCCCGGCCCGAGTGAAGCTACCCTTGAAACCCTAGTTCGCAGCTCTCCTTCCATTGAGAATTCTCGCCGGCGGCGGCGGCGTCAGCCATGCCCATGGATGCGGGGAACAACGGGAAACAGCGGCCGCAGGACAAGTTCGACCTCCTTGCGAAGGAGCAAGGGTACCGGAGTCGCGCGGCCTTCAAGCTGCTCCAGCTCGACACGCTCTTCCGTTTGCTCCCGACGGCTCGCGCGGTGCTTGATCTCTGCGCCGCGCCTGGGGGGTGGGTCCAGGTGGCCGTCAGCCGCGCCGCCCCCGGCCCCTTCGTCGTCGGCGTCGACCTCGCGCCCATCCGCCCCATCCGCGGCGCTCTCTCTCTCAAGGAAGACATAACTGCCAGTGCCAGGTGCGGCGCCGCCGTGCGGCGGCTCATGGACTCGAGGGGCGTCTCGTCATTTGAAGTCGTCCTCCACGACGGTGTTGGACGAAAGAAAAAGAGAGGAAATCCTTCCGTGTGCGGTGGCACCAGTGCATCGGCTGCGCAGGAGGCCACAACCACGCAGTCGGCGCTTGTCATGGACGCCGTGCGCCTAGCTACCATGTTCCTCGCCCCCAATGGCACCTTCATCACCAAGGTATGAATGATGTATTTGTTTTGCGGGGTGAATTCATGATGTGAGGCTTCTTACACAAACATGTGATAAATATGCTTTTTACATGTGTTGCAGTGTTTATATGTAATAAAAGTTTGTCGAATATATTAGCTAGTGTAACTAAGCTTTCATGGTGGATCAGTACTTTACCTAGTGTGATAAACATAGTGGATCATATTTTTTCTGGTAGCTTCTTGGTTCTACCTCCGTAACTAAATTTAAGACATTTTTGCCGTTCAATTTGAACTGAAAAAAAGGAGTTACGGAGGTAGGTAGTTTTTATGTTGATGCCTTCTTGCAACACTCATTTTTTTAATCTCCATCAGTTCTTCAATCCGTTATGATGCAAATTATGACTCTTGATGTTGTTCCCCTGTGTGAGTGCACATCTCAAATCAGTTTTTATTCTCTTCAATAGTTCTTCAGGTGTAAAGATTACAAGGCTATAATGTTCTGCCTGAAACAGGTGTGTTTTGATCACAGGTTTTTAAAGTGTTTGTTTTGCTAGTTATTTTATACAAGTTGCTATTAATGCATCAAATGTACCCATTTACAGCTATTTGAGCGTGTTCATCTGAGTAGACCTGTAGCAAGTTGGTCCACGCCTGCTGAAATTTATGTTATCTGTCTGAGATATAAAGCCCCTGCAAATATTCAACCAGAACTTCTTGATTTGAAGCAACTGCACTTGTTGAGTGTGGATGCAGAGAAGAGCAAGCGGTAGGTATTTTTTCCCACATCATTACTGGATTTTGTCTATTTTTTTTGCATATCTTAGTGGCTTATGTTATGTGATATCGTTTGTCACAATATTGTTGCTGGCTGCTGCAAAGGTATGGCGCCTCCACGCGAAGGTGTTGGCTTGCCTCACAATGTACTTTGTCATATGGTCTCCGCCATACCTTTGTGGCATCAGTAGAATGTTGTGCGCCATTGACATAGAGGGAGTGAGAGGGAGAGGGAGGATGAGCTTATTTGTAAAGTCAGAAAAGCAGTTAAGCATGATTATTTTAGAGCAGTAAATAGGCATTAAAAATAGCTGGCATTGCTGTTCTTTTCTTCAGGATCTGTACTTTCAAAGTTTGAATTGTAGTCCAGTTTGGTGGGAGGTACACTGTTCTAAATTTGTATCATATACTATTTATGTAGGCAGGAAAGCACAGAATTCTGGAAAACTGGTCTAGCATCAGATTTTATATGGTCTGAGGCCCAGACACCACTAGAGTTTCTTGGTTCCTTTTTGACAATTTCATTTGACGATCCAGCATCTCTGCCTATCAAGAATCATGAGCTTACTACAGATGAGGTAGTGGAGTATTGCCTGCCTAGCTTCTCTTCTGTCTTAGTTATGACCCTGGTTGCTTGTACCTTTGCTGTCTAGCAGATAAAACAACTCTGTGAATATTTGTTTGTGCTACGTGAAAATGGCTACAATCATCTCTTGGAGTAAGTATCTTTCTTCAGTTCCTTTTCTATCTTGTAATTTACTTCTAGATTATGATTATCCAAACATGTCTATTAGTTACGCGTCCACAGAAATTGGTCCTGTCAACCTCATACGAAATTGATTTACAATGTTAGATGGCGCATGCGCGTAAGGAAAGCACTGTCGTCATGTTCACAGGTGACACCAAGGACTGATGGGACTGCGACGGACAACAAGGGCAGAGAAGGTGACCAAGTTTTACATGAAGTGGAAGATTTGAAGAATGTTGTTGATAGAAAGGGAATGAGAGTGAAGTGTCAATCAAGGCCTCATGCAAGGGTATTGCCGTTATGAAATGTAATTGTAATATTTGCTGCGATGTGGGATTAATTTAATTGTCTGCTATATGTCTCTTCATTCCAGGGTAAAGCACACGAGGCATCGGGAATGCAAATTGATGCTGCAGAAGATGGTTATGGTGATCCTGACTTGTTCCCTACTTGTGCTATTGAGGTATCTTGCTGTTTACATAGTCCTATCTGTCTATCTTTGCATCTGCAACATTCCTGCTCCTGAAGTTTTCTCTTCGGCGTTAAGCCTTTATTATAACTAGAGAATACCCCGCACGTTGCTGCAGGAATCGATTGCAATATATTTTAGTGATTTGATTGTATGAAACATGCATAGTTGAATTACTAATATATGAACTAAATTTTAAAACAAATTATATATTGTATTTGATTATTGTGTAATCAAAAATATTTTTAATATAAGTGGCATAATATAATGGAAAACCTTTTCCCATGCATGTTGAGTGGACCTTTGATGAGGTGGCATGTGTGCTGGTGTGGGATGTGTGCATGGGATCAACTAATAATGGAAAACTTTCTCATGCATTGTTATGACCGGGCAGACTTATGCCCGTAGGAGGCCCACTGGGCAGGTTTAATTAGGGGCTCAGCCCGCAAGTTATCTATTTTATTTTCCATCATGGTTATATATACTAGTTGCAAGACTCTTTGATAATTAAGCAATAAGAATAAATTTATTGCCCGGCTCCCAGAGGAGCCGGACCCTAACCCTAGCCGCCTCCTGCTCTTGCACCGCCGCCTCCTCCCTCGCGCACGCCGGCGCCTTGCCGCCGGCGACCACGAGCTTCGCCACGTCCAACCCCCTCCTTCCCCTACAACCTACGCCCTAGACCTGGTAGGGTCCTAGCTCCTACCAATTTTGTATCAGGTAGCTTGGGTCCGATCATGTTTGCTCCACCACCCACCCCGCCGCTGCCCACCTCGCCGCTGTCCACCACCGCCGCCCTCTCCATCGTGCCGCTGGCGCTTCCCACCGCCGCTGTCGACCTCTCCACCGCGCCGCTGGCACTTCCCACCGCGCCGCTTGGCTCCACCGCGGGGTCCTCCACCGGCCAGTCGCCGCCCCTCATCGCGCCGCCTGCCGCCGTCTACTCCCCGGCGGAAATCACCGGGGTCCTTAATGATCTCGTCACCGCCGTCCAGGGCATGCACCTCAACCTGGCCGGGCCCTACGGGCAGCCGCCGCCCTTGCCGCCGGCCGCCGCGACTGGGCCAGCAGCCCTGCCCTGGTACTCGGCAACTGCGGCGCCGCCGATCGGGCCTCTACATCACCACTGGCCGCATCAGCCGCCGCCCGCTGTCGCGCCCCAGTGCCCGCAATGGTTGACCCCGACCCTCGCCGCCCCCCCACGCCACCCGGGTCCGGGCAGCCGCAGCCGCAGCTGCCGGCCCCGCCGCCGCCCGCTGTCGCGCCCCAATGGCCATAGTGGCCGGCCCCGGCCCTCGCCGCGCCCCCCATGCCACCCGGGTCCGTGCCGACGCAGCCACAGCTGGCCCCGCCATCGCCCAGCACGGGGCCCAGGTCTACCATGCAGGGAGGCGTACCGATCCAGCAAGTGCGCTTCCCGCCGTTGCCGTCCCCAATACCGGCCTGGCTGACCGGATCATCGCCGCCACCCGTCTACACGTCGGCGGGAGACCCGCCGGCGCCCACTCTGCAGTACAGCGATCCCTCCGGCTTGGCGGGGAACTACACGGGCCGCGGCCATGCTGACCGGGCGCCCCAGTCCTCGCTGCTTCGCACCTCCGAGGCAGTTGGCCACGGCGCTCCGCCACACACCGCCGCGGTTTGCCAAACCGGACTTCGCCACTTATGACGGCACGGAGGACCCCCTCAATTGGCTCAACCAGTGCGAGCAGTTCTTTCGCGGGCAGCGCACCCTTGCCTCGGAGTGTACCTGGCTCGCCTCTTACCACCTTCGCGGCGCGGCACAGACCTAGTACTACGCCCTCGAGCAGGACGAGGGCAGTATGCCCCCTTGGGAGCGCTTCCGCGAGCTCTGCCTCCTTTGTTTTGGGCCACCGATCTGCGGGAGCCGCCTGGCAAAGCTAGGCCGCCTTCCCTTCACCTCCACGGTGCAGGACTTCGCCGACCGTTTCCAGGCCTTGGCTTGCCACGTGTCGGGCGTGACGGCGCAGCAGCGGGCCGACGTCTTTGTCGGTGGACTCCCGGATCACATACGCGTGGACGTGGAGCTCCGGGGACCCCAGGATCT
Source organism: Aegilops tauschii subsp. strangulata (assembly GCF_002575655.3). Taxonomy (NCBI): domain Eukaryota; kingdom Viridiplantae; phylum Streptophyta; class Magnoliopsida; order Poales; family Poaceae; genus Aegilops; species Aegilops tauschii. The sequence goes on along the minus strand of NC_053041.3, from coordinate 550,546,226 downwards.
CCAGACGGCCATGTATTACGCCCGCGCCTTCGAGTGTCGCGCCCAGGTCGAGTAGCAGGCACCCCCAGCTCGAGAAGGCCGACAGTCCCCGGCACCGGTCCGGCCACCCCCGGCCGCTCCGGTGACTACCACCCCGACCGCGACGCGGCCTTTCCGTCGTCTCTCTCAGGCGGAGCAGCTGGACCGTCGGCGCCTGGGGCTTTGCTTTAACTGCGATGAGCCCTATGCGCCGGGCCATGTCTGCCCGCGCCTCTTCTACTTGGAGACGGCCGACTACACTGAGGAGGACGCCCCGACCGAGGGGCTTGACGCCGCGGCTGCCGAGGCCGCACCCGCGGCCGCCCCGGCGGCGGCACTCGTGGTCTCGCTCCATGCGCTTGCCGGCATCCGCGATGAGCGGACCATTCTCTTGCCAGTGATGATACACGACGAGCGCCTGGTGGCCCTTTTGGATACGGGCTCCACACAACTTCCTGCCCGAGGCTACCATGCGCTGCTTAGCGCTTCAGCCGACGGGCGGGGAGCATCTTCGGGTCACGGTGGCCAACGGCGATCGTCTCCGGTGTCATGGGCTCGCGCGGAACGTGCCCATCACCATCGGCGACGAGCACTTCACCATCACGTGCGCAGGCATCGACTTGGGCTGCTTCGACTTCATCCTTGGTGTCGACTTCTTGCGGACCCTTGGTCCCATTCTTTGGGATTTCGACACCTTGACGATGTCCTTCTGGCGTCTCGGCCGCCACGTCCGGTGGGAGGGCGTTGGGGGCGCCTCACCGGAGACGACCACTACCGAGGCCGAGCACCCACTCTTGGAGCACCTCCTGCAACAGCACGGCGACCTCTTCGACCAACCGCGGGCCTTCCGCCTGCCCGGGTGTACGATCACCGCATTCATCTCCTGTCGGGCTCGGCGCCGGTGGCGGTCCGGCCATACCTCTATCCGCAGCTGCAGAAGGACGAGCTGGAGCGCCAGTGTGCACTCAATACTCGCCGCGGGCATCATTCGGATCTCCACATCGCCGTTCTCCGTGCCGGTACTCGTCCGACTTGCGGACGACACGTGGCGCTTCTGCATCGACTACCACGCCCTCAATGCCCTGACACTTAAAGACAAGTTTCCTATTCCGGTGGTCGATGAGCTCCTGGATGAGCTACATGGGGCGCGCTTCTTCACCAAACTCGATCTCCAGTCGGGTTACCACCAGGTGCGCATGCACTCGGATGATATCGCCAAGACGGCGTTTCGGACTCATCACGGCCACTTCGAGTTCTTGGTCATGCCGTTTGGTCTCTCCAATGCACCGGCGACTTTTTAGGCTCTGATGAACGACGTCCTCCGCCCCTACTTGCGCCGGTTTGTGCTCGTTTTCTTTGATGATATTCTTTATCTACAGCGCCTCGTGGGCGGAGCACCTTCAGCACGTCGCCATCGTCTTCAACGAGCTTCGAGCGCATCATCTTCACCTTAAGCGCTCGAAGTGCTCGCTCAGGACGCCTTCCGTCGCCTACCTCGGCCACGTCTTCTCGGCCGAGGGGGTGGCCATGGACGCCGACAAGGTGGAGACCGTCGCCGCCTGTCTGACCCCGCATTCACCTCGGGCTCTTCGCGGCTTTTTGGGCCTCGCGGGCTACTACCGGAAATTTATCCGGGAGTTTGGCCTCATCGCGTCTCCACTCACGCGCCTGCTCCGTTGCGACGCCTTCGCCTGGGATGAGGAGGCGACCTTGGCGTTCAAGGCCCTCAAGGGGGCCCTCATGACAGGGCCCGTCCTTCAGATGCCGGACTTCGACCGGCCATTCATCGTGGACTGCGACGCTTCCGGTGCAGGGTTCGGTGCCGTCCTTCATCAGGGGCGATGGACCCCTAGCCTTCTTCAGCAGGCCCTTCGCCGCGCGCCATCTTAAGCTCGCGGCTTATGAGCGAGAGCTCATTGGATTGGTGTAGGCGGTGCGCCATTGGCGGCCCTATCTGTGGGGTCGATCTTTTCGGATTCGCACGGACCACTACATCCTCAAGTTCTTGTTGGACCAGAGGCTCTCGACCGTGCCGCAGCACCAGTGGATCAGCAAGCTCTTCGGCTTCGACTTCACCGTCGAGTACCGCCCGGGTCGCCTTAACACCGTGGCCGACGCCTTGTCTCGCCGCGACGTCGACCACGACACCACCGGGGGCGACTTCGAAGGGGCGGCGCTCTGCATCCGCTCGGGGCCTACTTTCGCTCTCTTCACCGACATCCACCGGGCGATAGCGGCCACGCCAGACGCCCTCCTTCAGCAGCAACTGGCTGCTGGTGAGCTAGAGGAGCCGTGGCGCCTTGCCGACGGGTTGCTCCTTCACGGGCGCCGGGTCTTCGTGCCGGCGCACGACGATCTCCGTCACCAAGTGCTGCTGCTGGCCCACTCGGCAGGCCATGAGGGTGTGCAGAAAACCCTCCATCGTCTCCGCGCCGACTTCTACATCCCATGTGATCGGGCCTTGGTCCATGACTGGGTCTGGTCTTGTGTGACGTGCCAGCGTAACAAGACGGAGACACTCCGGCCGGCTGGTCTGCTCCAGCCCTTGGAGGTGCTGTCTCAGGTCTGGGCGGATATCTCCATGGACTCCATCGAGGGCCTCCCCAAGGTGGGCGGCAAATCGGTCATTCTCACGGTGGTCGACCACTTCTCCAAGTATGCTCACTTCATCGCGCTCGGTCATCCCTACACTGCTGCATCTGTGGCTCGTGCCTTCTTCGACAGTATCGTCCGCCTCCACGGGTTTCCCTCTTCGATCGTCAGCGATCGGGACCCGGTGTTCACTGGCCATGTCTGGCGCGATCTCTTCCGGTTGGCGGGCGTGAAGCTCCGCCTGAGCACGGCCTTCTATCCTCAAACGGACGGCCAATCCGAGGTTGTCAAGAAGGTGATTGCCATGTATTTGCGTTGTGTCACAGGTGATCGTCCTCGCGCTTGGGTGGATTGGCTCTCGTGGGCGGAGTACTGCTACAACACCTCCTATCACTCCGCCCTGCGCGCCACTCCATTTGAGGTGGTCTACGGCCGGCCGCCCCCGCCCATACTGCCGGTTGATCTGGCGACAGCTCGGACAGAGGTGGCCAGTGGTCTTATGCGGCGCCGTGACGAGATGCTGGCTGAGGTCCGGCAACGCCTCCTTCAGGCCCAACAGCTGGCCAAGCACGACTACGACGACCACCATCGTGAGGCGGAGTTCACGGTCGGTGATTGGGTTTGGCTGCGTCTCCTTCATCGCTCTACGCAGTCGCTGGACCCACGCGCAAAGCGCAGGTGGCCTACCGTCTTCAGCTTCCGGCGGGTGCCCGCATCCACGACGTCTTCCATGTGGGGCTGCTGAAGCCCTTCCGTGGGGAGCCACCTGCGGCCCCTCCAGCGCTTCCTCCGACCTTCGACGGGCGCCTCCTTCCGGAGCCGGAGAAGGTCTTGAAGGCGCAACTTCGTCGCGGGGTGTGGTATGTGTTTGATTCAGTGGGCTGGACTTCCAGAGGAGGACGCTACTTGGGAGCAGCGCGATGAGTTCCGCCAGCACTACCCCGACTTTCAGCTCGAGGACGAGCTGTTTGGGCAGGCGGGGAGAGATGTTATGACCGGGCAGACTTATGCCCGTAGGAGGCCCACTGGGCAGGTTTAGTTAGGGGCTTAGCCCGCAAGTTATCTATTTTATTTTCCATCATGGTTATATATACTAGTTGTAACACTCTTTGATAATTAAGCAATAAGAATAAATCTATTGCCCGGCTCCCAGAGGAGCCGGACCCTAACCCTAGCCGCCTCCTGCTCTTGCGCCGCCGCCTCCTCCCTTGCGCACGACGGCGCCTTGCTGCCGGCGACCGCGAGCTTCGCCACGTCCAACCCCCTCCTTCCCCTACAACCTACGCCCTAGACCTGGTAGGGTCCTAGCTCCTACCATGCATGTTGTGGTGGGCCTTTGATGAGGTGGCATGTGTGCATGTTAAGATAATAGAGGTAGTGGGTATGGACTATTTAGGTATATAGGATTATAGTCAAATATTACAGCAAAAATAGTCGATTGAGGCGGTTTTATACTAATGTAGCAACGGGTAAAACTGTGGCTACAGATGCTAGATATGGTTTTTGCGCCCGTCTAAGGTGTTGCCATAGCCTCCGTCTCAACATTTGAGATGGGTTTCACAACCATAGAATCGGTTGATAGACATGGCAAACTCAAATTCAATCAATCTGCTTGAATTTGAAAATACATTCACAATTTGAGTTAAAAAGTATATGCATTGGGTAGTAGAGGGCACGTACCGCCGGTATCAAAGGTGTTGTAATTGTCATTGAATAAATAAATATAATCGTCATATGCAAGTGTAGCAAAAGCCCACATTTTTATTCCTTGTGAAATGTTATTGCAATTACACTCGAGCATGAGCATGGTTACACAGTCCCTATTACACTGTCAAGTAAAAGAGTCCAATTTAACTAGCAAGCAGATTGTTCTTGTCCTTCAAGCGAATCACATTGAGCTGCTTCTTATGTTTGTCTTCCTTCAAGCTGAAACATTTTTTACTCCATAAATCTGAAAGAACAAACAAACAATTGGTTGTGATTAAATAAGCGTTTAGTTAATTACACGGGATCAGCATTTATTGGACAAACGAGTCTATTCTGACTTCAAAGAAGGATTAAATAAACAGCAATGGAGATTGCCACAGTAGAAGAGTGAATGTTTAAAAACCTGAGAACAAATTCGTACAAATATTAAGCATTCTTTTGCCAATATCAAATTGAACTACTTAGTATTCCTGCAACCACGGAGCAAATAATTTCTCACGTTAAGTAAACAAATAGAAGGAAGAATATCATGTTCTACTTGATACTTCTTCGGAATGATAATTACCTGATGTCAGGTACGTGCACATGGCAAAGCAAACGTTTTTTATGGCAATTTTAGTTGACGTGAGGATGGCAATTTTTGTTTACAAGCATGGCAATTTCCTGGCAAAAAATAAACTAAGACAGATTTGCCATGCTTGCCCACTAAAGTTGCCATAACAAATATAAATTGCCACAAAAAACGTTCATTTTGCCATGTGCACATACCTGATGTTCGGTAGTTATCGGCGTCCTACTTCTTACCAGGACGTGAGGATGACAAGTCAAAAATATCTTTGGCAGATAACTTGATAGATTTTATGATCCGGATAAACAAGTACAAGTAGAAAGGGAAAACAATTTACTGCTGAAACTAAAACTGGGAGGCTATTATGTCCTCAGCAGTTAATCAGCTAGTTGTGGTTGCAGAGGTGAATCTGCTAGGCTGCAGCAGCTACCTCGCGCCATGTTCATCGGCATCTGGGAGATGAATTGCATCAGGATGGAGGCAGTGGATCAAAACCAAAAAAGGAAAGAATCGATGGACTTGAGCCTGGAACTAGTAATTAGCCACATATATAAACTCCTACTTTTATGGGACTTGCGTGTTTTGTGCTCAGCTGACTTGCACAGAAAGACCCCTATTGTTTAGTAATTTGGCCCACAATGGGGAGGACTAACCTCAAAAGTACTAGAAAAGCCCAAATTGTAAATAGGCCTATCCCGAGTTCCGCTTCCAGTGGGAACTGCACCGGCTGAACCGGACGCGCTCATCACTCCATGTCGCTGTCGTGCAACGCTTGAGCCCACAGCAGCAGCTGATCACTTGTAAGTTGTCCTGTGCCATGGATGTGATTTGATGGAGGCTGGAACACCGGGCCTTGACCAGAGCTGGTGAGATGGATCCAGCCACCACCGATGCTGCAAAGTCCTGGATTTGTTTTTGGTTCTCATTAGGAGATCAGATCGTAGTTCCTTCCATACAAGTCGATGGTTATTTAATGGGCATTTGGATAACTTCCTCAAATAAAAATATTTAAAATAGTGGATAACTTATTCCAGTGTGGGTGGGTGTTGTAGAGACGGTTTACACATCCGTGTATTGGGGGTGTCTCAACAAAGCGTTGGGTGCTGCTTTCCGTTAGAGGTGAAGATATGGTCTTTTTACCCGTATCTCGGATCACTGTTTTGTTGCAGTGTAACACAGTTGGGGAAGGGAATCTTGTTCTATCATGATATTTTTATGTTATCTTCCCAGTAGGACATGCCTTTTTTAGCTTCTAGTAGTACTTGTTTAAATATTTTTGTGCTTGTGAGCTCAGTGAGATTTGTGTTTGTGCTTTTTATAGGGTGGAAAAGAACTTCGAGCTGTTGAGTCACCACTGCTAGATTCGGAAGAAGACATCAGAAACAGTGAGAACGAAGAAACTCAAGCTTATGAGGACTCTGGTGAGGAAATGGATTATGATCAAGAACAACAGAGGTAAATTTTCAGACACGTACACCCACACATAATACAATAAACAGGTCAGATATAACTTCATATCATTTTCAAGAATTACTGTAAACCCCACTGATATGTAGCAACAACCAGGTATGGTGCTCAGATCAAGGGGACGCTCGATGAAGCTCATGTGCCTTTTGTGACTAAAAAGTGTGGAGAAGTCAAACGTCCGAGCAAACGTGCAAAGCAAACCAATCCCTATGACAATACAGAGGTAATATTGACCCTAATTCACATGATCGTTAGCCCCAAGAAGGATTGATAATAAGAGATGATGTGCCCTGCGAAGGGATTCCATGTCATTATGGATTGTAACGGGAAGGTATTGGTGGATCCACAGATGAAGGACAACAGGTCTAGCGGGTCGGCTCAGGGAAGAAGGGTGGGCAGTGGAGGCTCCAAAGGAGGGAAAGGGAAGAAGGGCGCTGGTGGCCCTGGGAAGAAGGGTGGGCATTGGAGGCTCCAAAGGAGGGAAAGGCGGAAAGGAGGCATGCGACGGAAAGCTAGGCAGAAGGCCGGCAAAGCCGAGGAACTGGAAACATGACTCCTGCTGAAATTTCCAGCTAGCCAGCATGTCAGATAGCTAGCTGTTGTTTTTTATACATTGTACTCCCTCTGGCTCTGGAAAGCCCAATAAATTTTCTCCGAAATCAAACGGAGGCTAAAGTTTGTAATAATAATCGTCAACAACTACGCTACTAAATAGATCTCTATCTCTATGTAACATTTACCTTTACCTATTTATAATGTATATATATGTATAGTAAACTGGTATTTGCTTCTACAATTCCAATTATATCTATACTTTATTTAATTTACACCTGTTTATTACTCCTGGAATTATGTATTTATCGGGACAGATAATACCAGATTCTAGAAAGGACAGATAATTCCAATTGTAATAATTAAAAAAGCAAACATTATCTTTCCTAGCCGCACCCCATCTATAATATACACACAATGACCTGAAAGAATTAGAGCCACACGATTAGACCCACTCAAATATATCTAGACATCAAAATAACAAGAGCAGCTTGAATTCGTTTTGATTGGGGTGATCAGAAAAGTCGGTCCAACGCGCCGACCCAAACGGACGCGCGTCCGCTTTTTGTCCGCTGCCGATCCATTCTCGACCCAATTTTGAGCCTCATTTGCGTCAGCGCGGATGCGCGCGGTGCACGCCTACTCCTCCTGGCTCGCTAGCCGCCAGTACATTGGCAATCCCCTCCCACCCCATATCGAGAGCAAACCCTCGCCCGCCCCGCCCCGTTGCCCTCACCGCCCATTTTCCGGTGCCTCTGCTAGCAGCCGGTGCCGACACCCCCCCAACACCGCCACCTCCCACGTCGCCGCCACCACCGCCTCACTGCCGGGGCACCGAAGCTTCCCACCCCACCCCCGACACCGCCGCGAGCAGGAAGCCGCCTCCCCGAGCGCGGCCAGCTCCTTCGTCCGACAACGCCCGCTGTCCCGGCGCCGCCAGGCCAGCCAGCTGGTCCAAGGGAGGCGCGTGTCTCTTCACCGGCCGGCTTCTTCGTCGACGCCGGCAAGTTGTTTGACAGTTTGCCAAGGTACAAAATGGACTCCGCCGACGAGTACTTTTCCACATTTTCCTTTGCGACTCCGACGATTCCTCGTCTGATGATGATGAGGAGATCTTGGCTGCCGTGTCGGTCCATGACCACCTTAATAGGCAGCGGTCGTTGTTTCGTGGCTCGATCCCAGGGCACCTTCTACCGTTGAATCCCAACCGAGAGAGTGGCCATTTCCTTCTTTGGAAGGACTACTTGGACACAACCAACCCGCTGTTCAAACATCAGAAATTTTGGCGGCGTTTCCGTATGAGTAGGCATATTTTCAACTGTATTAGAGAGGGGGTGGTCAGATACGATAATTATTTCGAGTGCAATGAGGATGCCCTTGGAAAGATTGGCTTCTCATCTTATCAGAAATGCACTGCAGCCATCCGGATGCTTGCATACGGAGTGCCTGGTGATCTCATTGATGAGTACGTCCGTATGAGCGAGTCTACATGCCTCCATGTACAAGTTCTGCAAGACTGTGTTGCTGTGTTTGGCCCTGAGTACTTGAGAGAGCCGACTGCTCAAGATATAGCCCGCTTGTTGGCGATGAATGCCAACAGGGGCTTCCCAGGGATGCTTGGCGGCATAGAATGCATGCACTGGGAGTGTAAGAACTGCTCTTCTGCTTGGCAAGGGCAGATAAGGGCCATGTTAGGGCTTGCACTATCATACTTGAGGCCGTGGCCTCACAAGATCTTTGGATCTGACACTCTTTCTTCGGCATGGCCGGATCATGAAGGAAATATGCCCTAGAGGCAATAATAAAGCTATTATTTATTTCCTTATTTCATGATAAATGTTTATTATTCATGCTAGAATTGTATTAACCGAAAACATAATACATGTGTGAATACATAGACAAAACAGAGTGTCACTAGTATGCCTCTACTTGACTAGCTCGTTGAATCAAAGATGGTTATGTTTCCTAGCCATAGACATGAGTTGTCATTTGATAAACGGGATCACATCATTAGGAGAATGATGTGATTGACTTGACCCATTCCGTTAGCTTAGCACTTGATCGTTTAGTATGTTGGTATTGCTTTCTTCATGACTTATACATGTTCCTATGACTATGAGATTATGCAACTCCCGTTTACCGGAGGAACACTTTGTGTGCTACCAAACGTCACAACGTAACTGGGTGATTATAAAGGTGCTCTACAGGTGTCTCCGAAGGTCTTTGTTGAGTTGGCGTATTTCGAGATTAGGATTTGTCACTCCGATTGTCGGAGAGGTATCTCTGGGCCCTCTCGGTAATGCACATCACTATAAGCCTTGCAAGCAATGTGACTAATGAGTTAGTTGCGGGATGATGCATTACGTAACGAGTAAAGAGACTTGCCGGTAACGAGATTGAACTAGGTATTGAGATACCGACGATCAAATCTCGGGCAAGTAACATACCGATGACAAAGGGAAGAACGTATGTTGTTATGCGGTTTGACCGATAAAGATCTTCGTAGAATATGTAGTAGCCAATATGAGCATCCGGGTTCCGCTATTGGTTATTGACCGGAGACGTGTCTCGGTCATGTCCACATAGTTCTCGAACCCGTAGGGTCTGCACGCTTAACGTTCGGCGACGATTTGTATTATGAGTTTATGTGGTTTGATGTACCGAAGGTAGTTCGGAGTCCTGTATGAGATCGGGGACATGACGAGGAGTCTCAAAATGGTCGAGACGTAAAGATCGATATATTGGACGATTATATTCGGACATCGGAAAGGTTCCGAGTGATTCGGGTATTTTTTGGAGTACCGGAGAGTTACGGGAATTCGCCAGGGAGTATATGGGCCTTATTGGGCTTTAGGGGAAAGAGAGAGGGGAGGCTGCGCGCCCCACAAGGCTTAGTCCGAATTGGACTAGGGGGAGGGGCGGCGCCCCCTCCTTCCTTCTCTTCTCTTTTCCCTTTCCTTCTCTCCTACTCCTACTACTTGGAAGGGCTCCTAGTTCTACTAGGAAAGGGGGAATCCTACTCCCGGTGGGAGTAGGACTCCCCTAGGGCGCGCCATAGAGAGGTCCGGCTCTCCCCCTCCTCCACTCTTTTATATACGGGGAGGGGGGCACCCCTTGGAGACACAACAATTGATCATTTATCTCTTAGCCGTGTGCGGTGCCCCCTCAACCATATTCCACCTCGGTAATATCGTAGCGGTGCTTAGGTGAAGCCCTGCGTCGGTAGCATCATCAACACCGTCATCACGCCGTCGTGCTGACGGAACTCTCCTGCAAAACTCTGCTGGATCAGAGTTCGTGGGACGTCATCGAGCTGAACGTGTGCTGAACTCGGAGGTGCCGTGCGTTCGATACTTGGATTGGTCAGATCGTGAAGACGTACGACTACATCAACCGCGTTGTCATAACGCTTCCGCTTTCGGTCTACGAGGGTACGTGGACACACTCTCCCCTCTCGTTGCTATGCATCGCCATGATCTTGCGTGTGCGTATGATTTTTTTTTGAAATTACTACGTTCCCCAACAGTGGCATCTGAGCCAGATTTATGCGTAGATGTTATATGCACGAGTAGAACACAAGTGAGTTGTGGGCGATACAAGTCATACTGCTTACCAGCATGTCATACTTTGGTTCGGCGGTATTGTTGGATGAAGCGGCCCGGACCGACATTACGCGTACGCTTACGCGAGACTGGTTCTCCCGACATCCTTTGCACACAGGTGGCTGGCGGGTCTCAGTTTCTCCAACTTTAGTTGAACCGAGTGTGGCTACGCCCGGTCCTTGAGAAGGTTAAAACATCACTAACTTGACAAACTATCGTTGTGGTTTTGATGCGTAGGTAAGAACGGTTCTTGCTCAGCCCGTAGCAGCCACGTAAAACTTGCAACAACAAAGTAGAGGACGTCTAACTTGTTTTTGCAGGGCATGTTGTGATGTGATATGGTCAAGACATAATGCTATATTTTATTGTATGAGATGATCATGTTTTGTAACGGAGTTATCGTCAACTGGCAGGAGCCATATGGTTGTCGCTTTATTGTATGCAATGCAATCGCCCTGTAATTGCTTTAATTTATCACTAAGCGGTAGCGATAGTCGTAGAAGCAATAGTTGGCGAGACGACAATGATGCTATGATGGAGAAAGGTGTCGCGCCGGAGACGATGGTGATCATGACGGTGCTTCGGAGATGGAGATCACAAGCACAAGATGATGATGGCCATATCATATCACTTATATTGATTGAGGGCCGGCCCTCTCTATGGCGCGCCCTAAGAGGAGTCCTACTCCTACCGGAGTAGGATTCCCCCCCTTCCAAGTAGTAGGAGTAGGAGTCAAGGAAAGGGGAGAGAGAAGAGAAGGAAGGAGGGGGCGCAGCCCCTCCCCCTAGTCCAATTCGGACTAGGCCTTGGGGGGCGCCCAGCCTCTCCTCTCTCTTTCCCCTAAAGCCCAATAAGGCCCATATACTCCCCGGCGAATTCCCGTAACTCTCCGATACTCCGAAAAATACCCGAATCACTCGGAGCCTTTCCGATGTCCGAATATAGTCGTCCAATATATCGATCTTTATGTCTCGACCATTTCGAGACTCCTCGTCATGTTCCCGATCTCATCCGGGACTCCGAACTACCTTCGGTACATCAAAACACATAAACTCATAATATAACCGTCATCGAACTTTAAGCGTGCGTACCCTACGGGTTCGAGAACAATGTAGACATGACCGAGACACGTCTCCGGTCAATAACCAATAGCGGAACCTGGATGCTCATATTGGCTCCCACATATTCTACGAAGATCTTTATCGGTCAAACCGCATAACAACATACGTTGTTCCCTTTGTCATCGGTATGTTACTTGCGCGAGATTCGATCGTCGGTATCTCAATACCTAGTTCAATCTCGTTACCGTCAAGTCTCTTTACTCGTTCCGTAATACATCATCCCGCAACTAACTCATTAGTTACAATGCTTGCAAGGCTTATAGTGATGTGCATCACTGAGTGGGCCCAGAGATACCTCTCCGACAATCGGAGTGACAAACCCTAATCTCGAAATACGCCAACCCAACAAGTACCTTCGGAGACACCTGTAGAGCACCTTTATAATCATCCAGTTACGTTGTGATGTTTGGTAGCACACAAAGTGTTCCTCCGGTAAACGGGAGTTGCATAATCTCATAGTCATAGGAACATGTATAAGTCATGAAGAAAGCAATAGCAGAATACTAAACGATCAAGTGCTAAGCTAACGGAATGGGTCAAGTCAATCACATCATTCTCCTAATGATGTGATCCCGTTAATAAAATGACAACTCATGTCTATGGCTAGGAAACATAACCATCTTTGATCAACGAGCTAGTCAAGTAGAGGCATACTAGTGACACTCTGTTTGTTTATGTATTCACACAAGTATTATCTTTCCGGTTAATACAATTCTAGCATGAATAATAAACATTTATCATGAAATAAGGAAATAAATAATAACTTTATTATTGCCTCTAGGCATATTTCCTTCAGTCTCCCACTTGCACTAGAGTCAATAATCTAGATCACATCGCCATGTGATTTAACATCAATAGTTCACATCACCATGTGATTAACACCCATAGTTCACATCGTCATGTGACCAACACCCAAAGGGTTTAATAGATTCAATAATCTAGTTCACATCGCTATGTGATTAACACCCAAAGAGTACCTAGGTGTGATCATGTTTTGCTTGTGAGAGAAGTTTAGTTAACGGGCCTGCCATATTCAGATCCGTATGTATTTTGCAAATTTCTATGTCTACAATGCTTTGCACGGAGCTACTTTAGCTAATTGCTCCCACTTTCAATATGTATCCAGATGAAGACTTAGAGTCATCTGGATCAGTGCCAAAACTTGTATCGACGTAACCCTTTTACGACGAACCTTTTGTCACCTCCATAATCGAGAAACATATCCTTATTCCACTAAGGATAATTTTAACCGCTGTCCAGTGATCTACTCCTAGATCACTATTGTACTCCCTTGCCAAAATCAGTGTAGGGTATACAATAGATCTGGTACATAGCATGGCATACTTTATAGAACCTATGGCTGAGGCATAGGGAATGACTTTCATTCTCTTTCTATCTTCTGCCATGGTCGGGCTTTGAGTCTTACTCAATTTCACACCTTGTAACACAGGCAAGAACTCTTTCTTTGACTGTTCCATTTTGAACTACTTCAAAAACTTGTCAAGGTATGTACTCATTGAAAAAACTTATCAAGCATCTTGATCTATCTCTATAGATCTTGATGCTCAATATGTAAGCAGATTCACCGAGGTCTTTCTTTGAAAAACTCCTTTCAAACACTCCTTTATGCTTTGCAGAATAATTCTACATTATTTCCGATCAACAATATGTCATTCACATATACTTATCAGAAATGCTGTAGTGCTCCCACTCACTTTCTTGTAAATACAGGCTTCACCGCAAGTCTGTATAAAACTATATCCTTTGATCAACTTATCAAAGTGTATATTCCAACTCCGAGATGCTTGCACCAGTCCATAGATGGATCGCTGGAGCTTGCATATTTTGTTAGCACCTTTAGGATTGACAAAACCTTTTGGTTGCATCATATACAACTCTTCTTTAATAAATCCATTAAGGAATGCAGTTTTGTTTATCCATTTGCCAGATTTCATAAAATGTGGCAATTGCTAACATGATTCGGACAGACTTAAGCATAGACACGAGTGAGAAACTCTCATCGTAGTCAACACCTTGAACTTGTCAAAAAACTTTTTGCGACAATTCTAGCTTTATAGATAGTAACACTACTATCAGCGTCCGTCTTCCTCTTGAAGATCCATTTATTCTCGATGGTCTGCCGATCATCGGGCAAGTCAACCAAAGTCCACACTTTGTTCTCATACATGGATCCCATCTCAGATTTCATGGCCTCAAGCCATTTTGTGGAATCTGGGCTCACCATCGCTTCCTCATAGTTTGTAGGTTCGTCATGGTCAAGTAACATGACCTCCAGAACAGGATTACCGTACCACTCTGGTGCGGATCTCACTCTGGTTTACCTACGAGGTTCGGTAGTAACTTGATCTGAAGTTACATGATCATCACCATTAGCTTCCTCACTAATTGGTGTAGTAGTCACAGGAACAGATTTCTGTGATGAACTACTTTCCAATAAGGGAGCAGATACAGTTACCTCATCAAGTTCTACTTTCCTCCCACTCACTTCTTTTGAGAGAAACTCCTTCTCTAGAAAGGATCCATTCTTAGCAACGAATAACTTGCCTTCGGATCTGTGATAGAAGGTGTACCAACAGTTTCTTTTGGGTATCCTATGAAGATTTACTTTTCCGATTTGGGTTTGAGCTTATGAGGATGAAAGTTTTTCACATAAGCATCGCAACCCCAAACTTTAAGAAACGACAGCTTAGGTTTCTTGCCAAACCATAGTTCATACGGTGTCGTCTCAACGGATTAGACGGTGCCCTATTTAATGTGAATGCAGCTGTCTCTAATGCATAACCCTAGAACGATAGTGGTAAATCGGTAAGAGACATCATAGATTGCACTATATCCAATAAAGTACGGTTATGACGTTCGGACACACCATTATGCTGTGGTGTTCCAGGTGGCATGAGTTTGTGAAACTATTCCACATTGTTTTAATTTGAAGACCAAACTTGTAACTCAAATATTTGTCTCTGCGATCAGATCGTAGAAACCTTATTTTCTTGTCACGATGATTTTCCACTTCATTCTGAAATTCTTTGAACTTTTCAAATGTTTCAGACTTATGTTTCATCAAGTAGATATACCCATATCTGCTCAAATCATCTATGAAGGTCAGAAAATAACGATACCTGCCGCGAGCTCAACACTCATCGGATCGCATACATCAGTATGTATTATTTCCAATAAGTCAGTTGCTCGCTCCATTGTTCCAGAGAACGGAGTCTTAGTCATCTTGCCCATAAGGCGTGGTTCGCAAGCATCAAGTGATTCATAATCAAGTGATTCCAAAAGCCCATCAGCATGGAGTTTCTTCATGCGCTTTACACCAATATGACCTAAACGGCAGTGCCACAAATAAGTTGCACTATCATAATTAACTTTGCATCTTTTGGTTTCAATATTATGAATATGTGTATCACTATGATCGAGATCCAACGAACCATTTTCATTGGGTGTGTAACCATATAAGGTTTTATTCATGTAAACAGAACAACAATTATTCTCTATATTAAATGAATAACCGTATTGCAATAAACATGATCAAATCATATTCATGCTCAACGCATACACCAAATAACACTTATTTAGGTTCAACACTAATCCCGAAAGTATAGGGAGTGTGCGATGATGATCATATCAATCTTGGAACCACTTCCAACACACATCATCACTTCACCCTTAACTAGTCTCTGTTCATTCTGCAACTCCCATTTCGAGTTACTAATCTTAGCAACTGAACTAGTATCAAATACCGCGGGGTTGCTATAAACACTAGTAAAGTACACATCAATAACATGTATATCAAATATACCTTTGTTCACTTTGCCATCCTTCTTATCCGCCAAATACTTGGGGCAGTTCCGCTTCTAGTGACTAGTCCCTTTGCAGTAGAAGCACTTAGTCTCAGGCTTAGGTCCAGACTTGGGCTTCTTTACTTGAGCAGCAACTTGCTTGCCGTTCTTCTTGAAGTTCCCCTTCTTCCCTTTGCCCTTTTCTTGAAACTAGTGGTCTTGTTAACCATCAACACTTGATGTTTCCCTTTCGTGATGCAGAAATCGACGAAGGTAGAAATCAAGAAAGAGCATCAATTGTTGATGGTTAACAAGACCACTAGTTTCAAGTAAAGGGGCAAAGGGAAGAAAGGGAACTTCAAGAAGAACGGCAAGCAAGTTGCTGCTCAAGTGAAGAATCCCAAGTCTGGACCTAAGCCTGAAACTAAGTGCTTCTACTGCAAAGGGACTGGTCACTGGAAGCAAAACTACCCCAAGTAATTGATGGATAAGAAGGATGTCAAAGTGAACAAAAATATATTTGATATACATATTATTGATGTGCACTTTACTAGTGTTTATAACAACCCCTCGGTATTTGATACTAGTTCAGTCGCTAAAAGTAGTAACTCGAAACGGGAGTTACAGAATGAACAGAAACTAGTTAAGGGTGAAGTGACGATGCGTGTTGGAAGTAGTTCCAAGATTGATATGATCATCATCGCACACTCCCTATACTTTCGGGACTAGTGCTGAACCTAAATAAATGTTATTTGGTGTTTGCGTTGAGCATGAATATGATTTGATCATGTTTATTGCAATACGGTTATTCATTTAAGTTAGAGAATAATTGTTATTCTGTTTACATGAATAAAACCTTCTATGGTCATACACCCAATGAAAATGGTTTGTTGGATCTCAACCATAGTGATACACATATTCATAATATTGAAGCCAAAAGATGCAAAGTTAATAATGACTAGTCGTCAACCCGTGCAATTGCACGGGCTAGTTATTTAGATAGTAGCTTTGTAGAATAATTTTTAAAAATATTAGTTATGTGTAGAATAATAGGTAATTATGAATTCATATTCTTTGTATTAAGCTCCTGGAAGTCCGTTATTTAAACAAAATAGGTTGTGCATGTAACCATACACGCAAGTAATATTTGAATCTATTCAAGATCACGATAGTATATTTTCCATAAAATATGAATAATTTCTTTCACATGTGCCATTACCTCATGCAAAATAAAAAATCTTTATGCATAATCATACGGCCATTACCAATTCAGAAGCCATACAATTGTGGGAACATATAATATTCATACATTTACAAACAACACACTACATTATTTTCTACAAAAGCACACTATTTTCCTAAATATACACAAAGAGCAGCATGATGTGTATACTCTCACTAGTAGAAACAGTGGCTTCCATACGCCCCCATTAGTCCCTAAAATAATCGAACCGCGACCAAAGGGGTCTTTAGTCGCGGTTCGGGAGGAGACCCGCGACCAACTATCTGGGCCCAGCGCGCTCGGTCGACAGCTGGCGGACGGGAGGGGCTTTAGTCTCGGTTGGCCTGGCCAACCGGGACTAAAGGTCCTCAGGCTGGCCCGAAGGCCTTTAGTTGCGGTTGGCCAGGCCAACCGGGACTAAAGGCCCATCCCTATATATAGGACTCAGCTCACTTCACTTAGCCACAATTCAGAAGGGGGTGGTGGGTTTGCTTTTGGTTCCTCCTATGCACACAAGGTGTTCGATGAAATGCCCGAGAGCATGAAACAAACATGATATGAAGTGTCCGAGCCACACTTGAGCTTTCTCATTTATTTTTCCTCCGCGATCGCGGTTAGCAACTTGAACCTTTCATGTGTCATTGATAAAATATGCATGTGTGTAGTTCATTGTTTAATTTGTATTATTTCTAGCTAGTTAGTTTAACAAATGCATGATGGTTAATTATATACTTTATATAATAATAATGCAGATGAATCGGCAATGGATGTACGGTCCCCGACTCTCCGGCGAGTTCACTACGGGTTTGAAAGATTTCCTCGTAGTGGCAAATGCGAACAAGCAGCGAGGTTTTATTATCTGTCCATGTGCTGTCTGTAAGAATCAGAAGGGTTACTCCTCCTCAAGAGACGTTCACATGCACCTGCTTCGGCACGGTTTCATGCGAAGCTATAATTGTTGGACCAAGCATGGAGAAAGAGGGGTTAGAATGGAAGAAGATGAAGAAGGGGATGATATCGATGACAACTATCATGATCATTTCGGTGATACTTTCATGGAGGATGATGCTGAAGGTGGGGAAGGGTTAGGTGAAGGTGAAGAAGAGGCACATGATGAGCCCGCTGATGATCTTGGTCGGACCATTGCTGATGCACGGAGACGCTGCGAAACTGACAAGGAGAGGGAGAATTTGGATCGCATGTTAGAGGATCACAAAAAGTCGTTGTACCCAGGATGCGATAATAGTCTGAAAAAGCTGGGCTGCACACTGGATTTGCTAAAATGGAAGGCACAGGAAGGTGTAGCTGACTCATCATTTGAAAATTTGCTGAAAATGTTGAAGAATATGTTTCCGAAGAATAACGAGTTGCCCGCCAGTACGTACGAAGCAAAGAAGGTTGTCTGCCCTCTAGGTTTAGAGGTTCTGAAGATACATGCATGCATTAACGACTGCATCCTCTACCATGGTGAATACGAGAATTTGAATGAATGCCCTGTATGCACTGCATTGCGTTATAAGATCAGAGGCGATGACCCTGGTGACGATGTTGAGGGCGAGAAACCCAGGAAGAGGGTTCCCGCCAAGGTGATGTGGTATGCTCCTATAATACCACGGTTGAAACGTCTGTTCAGGAACAAAAAGCATGCCAAGTCGTTGCGATGGCACAAAGAGGACCGTAAGTCCGACGGGGAGTTGAGACACACCGCTGATGGAACGCAATGGAGAAAGATCGACAGAGTGTTCAAAGATTTTGCAGCTGACGCAAGGAACATAAGATTTGGTCTAAGTACTGATGGCATGAATCCTTTTGGCGAGCAGAGCTCCAGCCATAGCACCTGGCCCGTGACTCTATGCATCTACAACCTTCCTCCTTGGTTGTGCATGAAGCGGAAGTTCATTATGATGCCAGTGCTCATCCAAGGTCCAAAGCAACCCGGGAACGACATCGATGTGTACCTAAGGCCATTTGTTGATGAACTTTTACAGTTGTGGGGCAGACCTGGTGTACGTGTCTGGGATGAGCACAAAGAAGAGGAATTTGACCTACGAGCGTTGCTTTTTGTAACCATCAACGATTGGCCTGCTCTCAGTAACCTTTCGGGACAGACAAATAAGGGATACAATGCATGCACGCACTGCTTACATGAGACTGAAAGTGTACGTTTGGGTAATTGTAAGAAGAACGTGTACCTGGGTCATCGTAGATTTCTTCCCCGAAATCATAACGTAAGAAAGAAAGGCAAGCATTTCAACGGCAAGGCAGATCACCGGCCGAAGCCTGCGGAACGTACTGGTGCTGAGATATTTGATATGGTCAAGGATTTGAAAGTCATCTTTGGAAAGGGTCCTGGCGAACAATCAGTTCCGCGGGGAGTTGACGGGCACGCACCCATGTGGAAGAAGAAATCTATATTTTGGGAGCTAGAATATTGGAAAGTCCTAGATGTCCGCTCTGCAATCGACGTGATGCATGTTACGAAGAATATTTGCGTGAACCTGCTAAGCTTCTTGGGCGTGTATGGGAAGACAAATGATACAAAGGAAGCACGGCAGGACCAGCAAATTTTGAAAGACCCAGATGACCGGCATCCGGAATGGTTTCAAGGTCGTGCCAGCTACGCTCTTACCAAAGAAGAGAAGGTCATTTTTTTTCAATGCCTGAGCAGTATGAAGGTCCCGTCTGGCTTCTCGTTGAATATAAAGGGAATAATAAACATGGCGGACAAAAAGTTCCTAAACCTGAAGTCTCACGACTACCACGTGATTATGACGCAATTGCTTCCGATTGCTTTGAGGGGGCTCCTACCGGAAAATGTTCGAGTAACCATTGTGAAGCTATTTGCATTCCTCAATGCAATCTCTCAGAAGGTAATCAATCCAGAAGATCTACCACGGTTACAGAACGATGTGGTCCAATGCCTTGTCAGTTTCGAGTTGGTGTTCCCACCATCCTTCTTCGATATTATGACGCACCTCCTGCTCCACCTAGTCGAAGAGATTTCCATTCTCGGTCCTGTATTTCTACACAATATGTTCCCCTTTGAGAGGTTCATGGGAGTATTAAAGAAATATGTTCGTAACCGTGCTAGGCCAGAAGGAAGCATCGTCAAGGGCTATGGAAATGAGGAGGTAATTGAGTTCTGTATTGACTATGTTCCTGACCTTAAGCCGATTGGTATTCCTCAATCGCGGCACGAGGGGAGACTAAGTGGAAAAGGCACGATCGGAAGGAAATCAACGATATGTATGGACGGTCATTCTATGACTGAAGCACACCACACAGTTCTGCAAAATTCCAGCTTGGTGGCTCCGTACTTCGAGCAACACAAGAATATTTTACGCTCGGACAACCCGGAGAAGCCTGAATCCTGGATTAGAAAGGCCCACATGGAGACTTTCGGCAGTTGGTTGCGAAAACATTTAATGAATGACAATGATGTTGGAGATCAGCTGTACATGTTGGCCAAGACACCATCTTCGACTATAACGACTTTCCAAGGGTACGAGATAAATGGGAATACATTTTACACCATCGCCCAAGATAAAAAGAGCACAAACCAAAACAGTGGTGTCCGCTTTGATGCAGCAACCGAGAATGGGCAAAAGGTCACATATTATGGTTACATAGAGGAGATATGGGAACTTGACTATGGATCCTCCTTTAAGGTCCCTTTGTTCCGGTGCAAATGGTTCAAGCTAACAGGAGGTGGGGTAAAGGTGGACGAGCAATACGGAATGACAATGGTGGATTTCAACAATCTTGGTTACCTTGACGAACCATTCGTCCTTGCCAAAGATGTCGCTCAGGTTTTTTATTTGAAGGACATGAGTAGCAAACCGAGGAAACGGAAAGATAAGAAAACGATCAGTACATCATGCGATGATCCAAAGCGCCACATTGTTCTTTCAGGGAAAAGAAACATCGTGGGAGTGGAGGACAAGACAGACATGTCAGAAGATTATAATATGTTTGGTGAAATTCCGCCCTTCAAAGTGAACACTGACCCAAGCATTAAGTTAAATGATGAGGATGCTCCATGGATACGGCACAATCGTAAGCAAGCAGGGACACAAGGGAAGAATTGATGTGTAATAATTTATTGTACCAAACTTTGTTGAATGGATCATGTGAATTAAAACGTACGATGGCGAATCCGTTTGGTATTTTTAAGATTTTAAAATGAATTAGTTTTATTTTTCTGAATTTTTTGATATATTATTTGTATTTTTAAGATTTTAAAATGAATTAGTTTTATTTTTCTGAATTTTTTGATATATTATTTGTATTTTTAAGATTTTAAAATGAATTAGTTTTATTTTTCTGAATTTTTTGATATATTATTTGTATTTTTAAGATTTTAAAATGAATTAGTTTTATTTTTCTGAATTTTTTGATATATTATTTGTATTTTTAAGATTTTAAAATGAATTAGTTTTATTTTTTGAATTTTTTGATATATTATTTGTATTTTTAAGATTTTAAAATGAAAACTATATGAAAAAGGACCTTTAGTCGCGGTTCGTGACACGAACCGCGACTAAAGGCTCTTTCCGCGTGGGAACGAAAGCGGCGCGAAAGAACCTTTAGTCCCGGTTGGGGACACCAACCGCGACTAAAGGGTACCTTTAGTCGCGGTTGGTGTCCCCAACCGGGACTAATGCTCTGTCTATATATACAACACTTAGTAAATTTTCCCCCACCTCCCATTCTCCTCTCGACGCCGACGCCCTGCCCCGACGCCGATCGACGCCCTTCCCCTGCCCCCACCTCCCCTGCCCTATGCAGCCGCCCTTGCCCTGCACTGCCGCCGCCGCCCCTGCCCTGCCCTGCGCGCCACCGCCACCCCTGCCCCTGCGCGCTGCCGCCGCCGCCACCGCTGCCCCTGCGCCCCGCCACCGCTGCCCCTGCGCGCTGCCGCCGCCACCACTGCCCCTGCCCCTGCCCTGCCCTGCGCGCCGCCGCCACCGCTGCCCCTGCCCCTGCGCGCTGCCTCCGCCGCCGCCGCCGCCCGCCTGCCGTCCTCCGCCTCCCGCCACCGCCTGCCGTCCTCCGCCGCCCGCCGCCGCCTGCCGTCAACAAACGGAAAGAGAGAGCAGAGAGGAAAAAGAAAAAGGAAAAAGAAAAAGAAAAGGAAAAAGAAAAGGAAAAAGAAAAGGAAAGAGAGAGCAGAGAGGAAAAAGAAAAGGAAAAAGAAAAGGAAATTTATTTGGGAATAATTGTATAAAGGAAAAAGAAAAGGAAAAAGAAAAGGAAAGAGAAAGCAGAGAGGAAAATGAAAAGGAAAAAGAAAAGGAAATTTATTTGGGAATAATTGTATAAAGGAAAAAGAAAAGGAAAAAGAAAAGGAAAGAGAGAGCAGAGAGGAAAATGAAAAGGAAAAAGAAAAGGAAAAAGAAAAGGAAATTTATTTGGGAATAATTGTATAAAGGAAAAAGAAAAGGAAAAGAAAAGGAAAAAGAAAAGGAAAGAGAGAGCAGAGAGGAAAAAGAAAAGGAAAAAGAAAAGGAAAAAGAAAAGGAAAAACATCAATTTTATTTTTTAATAGCTCCTAATCATTCAACCGTAGCTGCTCCTCCTCTATGTCCCCTTAATCTTATTTTTTAATTCCTTTGTACTTAATTAATTTTTACTACATGCAGGAGTGACATATGGCGGACGATAGAGCCGAGCCGCTTAGGGATCCGGAGGCTGAACGTTACTTATTGGGCATCATAAACAACGAGATTCCTTATGTGCCGGGCTCAGAATATGAGCAAGAAGAGGATGTAGTCTCTTCTTTTCTGAACCTTGACGGTGGAACAGACATTGTCGATGATCAAGAAGGTGAAGGAACGGACATTGTCGACGGAGGTCAACCGTCAACAAACGACGATCTCGAATTGCAAGTAGCAACCACCTCCGGCGAGGTATATATATACATTGAGCCTCTCGTGATACAAACTTACTGAAATGTGAATACATATGTATTAACGCGCGCGACTCTCTTTCTTTTTTTAGCCCTCGGCCGGATCGAGTACGACAAAGCGTGGCAAATCCAAGGCGATGAAAACAGGAGAAACATATGCCATTGATTTTGTCAGTGAAACCGGCAAGCCCCTACAGCACACCTCAAAGTTTATCAACCAATGCGGAGTCGTTGTTAGAGACAACGTCCCGATCACCGTCCAGGAATGGAAGGAGCCAAAGAAGGCACGTCTTGGTTTCAGTTTTGTCGACAAGAGAACGAAAAAGGATTGCTGGAGAAAGCTTATGGAACATTTCATTCTACCTCCGGAATACAACAAAGTCGATGAATTCGGTAATGAGGTTCCGGGTGGACGTGAGAGGAGGAGGCTAGTTAAAGAGTTCGCTCTTCAGAAGATGGGCGAAGCATTCCGGAACTTTAAGAAAAATTTAACCCGTGACTATGTCAACAAGGGCAAGACTCCGGATTTCAATGGACAACATGAGAAACTGAAAGATGATTGGCCAGAATTTGTGAGGCAAAAGAAATCGGAGCATTTCAAGGAAATATCGAAAAAAATAAGGATAATGCGAGTAAGAAAAAGTTCCATCATATTATGGGGCCAGGAGGATACCGCCTTTCGGAGCCTAAGTGGCAGAAGATGGAGGAGGACCTGAGGGTGCGAGGAATCCCTCTAGGTACAGAGGGATGGGACCCAAGGGCCAAAAGCTGGTGGTACGGGCATGGGGGATCGCTAGACCCAGAGACAGGGGTGTGTGTTCACCGGAAGAAAAAGTTTGCTCCCACCCAAGCCCTTATTGACGCAATGACCCAAGCTCAAGAGGGCTTGATCAAGTTCAACAGAGAGAAAGACGCACTGACAACAGCCCTCGGGAATGATGAACACGGAGGACGTGTACAAGGCAAAGGCAGAATTCCGTGGAAAGTAGGGTTTTCCCAGGACAATGACCCGTACTGTTACAGAAGCCGTAAGAGAAAGACGGGCCGGGATGCAGATCTTTTGGCGAAGTTTGCATCGGAACTCCATGAGTTGAAGCAGACCGTGCATGAACTAGTAAAAGAAAAATCGGCTGCAGGGCCGCATGAAGATCATGAAGCGGATCGCGGAAGCCAGCAGCGGAGAAGCAGCGTGGCTTCCACGGATGCCCCGCCTGGTGCTAATGCACCGATGATCGAGATTCGTGCACCGGAGCCTCACTACCCCGTGGATGATGTAAAGGAGATGAAAGAATGTGATCTGCATTATCCCGTGGGGAACGTTTCCACGAAGGTAGCTACCGGCAGTGCTTTACCCTGTACACCTGGAGCACTCCACCACAACAACCCCATTGCATATGGCTATGCTCGTGTCACGGTGGAAGACATAGTCCAAGAGTTTGAGGACCTGGAGATTGACAAAGCTACACCCGAAGGGGAGAGAAGACTTGGAGATGTCAAGCGCCAGATCATTCTATGGAAAAAGAAGTACATAGTGTTTCCAGGCGAGGCGCCAAGGCTAACAAGTCCACCCCCCTCCGATGGTGGTGGTGGTGGCGGTGGTGGTGGTCGTGGTGGTTCACCTACACCTCCTTCACGCCATTCGACGCCGTCCCCCGATCCACAACCTCCGGCGGGTAAGCAGCCGCCTCCCCCAATCCTCCTCCGGCGGGTACGACGCCCCCCAATCCTCCTCCGGCGGGTACGACGCCCCCTAATCCACCTCCGGCGAAGAAGCAGAAGCAGGCGGACAGCAAGGAAACCCGCTCCTGGACTATTAACCCGGACCCTTATGTACCTAAGACCACAAGGGTACCGGAGCCATCACTGAAGCCTCTCCTCCCAAGGCCTTGGGAACTTAGTGAAGCTGAAACCAAATTGGCCGCGTCTTCTCATTATGAGAAATGGAAGGCGGATACGAAGGCGATAAAAGAGCCTGAGCCCAAGCAAGTATTCACTGAGAAGCAAAAGAAGTGGGCTAAGGATTTTTTGACGATACCGTCCCAAGCCGAGCTGAATATGCCTGACGACTATGGACATGAACTTCGTAGGCAAGCAAAAATATTGAAGGAGGAGAAAGAAGAAAGTAAAAAAAGCGGGAAACAAGTTGACCAGCTCGGGATGCAGAATAAACAATCGATCCTCCCGCTCATAGTGAAAGCCGGTCCGGAAGAGGACCCCGAGATCATAGCAGCTGCGGCAGCACTTGGATTGACTGTAGCGAGTGCCATGAAACAAGCGTCCGAGATGGGTTTGACTGCCTTCTTAGGCCTTGAGGATGCGCCAGTATGTGAGATAGCATTACAATATGTGCGGAATGGGCCTCTCGTCGAGCCTGCGCGGGAAAAGAGTCTACCACCACAAATGCGAAATCTGCTACGTTGGTACAAGCAATTCATAACATGGGCCGACAAAGAATATATTTATGCGGATGTTACAGAGGAGCATCACACCAAACAGTACTCTGTACAAGTTCATATGAGTGAATTGTTCTAGCTGTTCAATCTGCGCGAGCTCGACAAATCTATCCTGAGTTGCTACGTTCTGTAAGTGATTTATTTCTACCTCATCTCGTTCTTCATTGCCTGCACTATATATATATATATTGTCCTAACTATATTGTTGCGTACGCTATTATGAAGATTGAAGATTTGGGAATGCAAAATAAGAAACATCCATGATGTTGGGTTCATTGACACACATATCGTTAATGAACATGTGTTACAAAATCACCCCGAAGACATGGAGAAAGACTTGTACAAGTTTCTTAGAAAGCATCAACTCAAAAGTCATATTCTATTTCCTTACCATTTTGGGTGAGTGTTTCTCTCTTGTGCCCATTCTCTTTTGTTTACTCCATGCATGGTATGTCTAATCGATGAGTTATGCATGACTGTGCATGTAACGTGTCCGCAGGTTCCACTGGATTCTGCTAAATATTGAACTTCACACCTCCAGAGTTCTAATCATGGACTCTATGGATTCGGATCCAAAGCGTTGGGCCGACATGAGAAAAATGCTGCAAAAGTAATTATTTTCAATCATTTGAGCTCTATATCGATCGGTCTCTTTCGTTCATTTCCTAATATCAAGTAACTAATAACTCCCTTGTTCATTTAATTTTCTTTGCCCTGTAGGGTTTGGAGACGGTTCTCAGAAGAAATTGTCGGTGAATTCAAACATGAGCTAGATTTTAGAAGGTTAGTTAATGTGGATAAGCAGCCACCGGGGACCAATCTATGTGGATACTATGTTTGTGAGAACATTCGGAGACACACCTCTGAGCGGAAGGCATCGGATAGCGTGCGGAAGGCGACGGATAACTTGCGGAGGAGGCTTAGTCCAGAAGCTCGCTTCCGACCAATTCAAGATGAATTAGCAGGATTTTTCATGAGGGAAGTCATCAATCCTAAAGGAGAACACTATACTGAGGACGAAGAAATTTATATGCATACCCGAGATTGAAACTTGTTCGAAGTTGTATATGGTCATCCATCCTAATTGTGTATGGAAACTTGTTCGAAGTTGTATATGGTCACCCGAGATTGAATATATATTATATATTCCTCTTGAATTCTTCTTGTTTGAAATTTCATATGCATGTATATAGTAGCGTAGAATATGTGTACTGAAACTTCATCAAAATTAAAATAAAACATAAAATAAAATATAAAAGAAATAAAACACTACAAATTAAAAAGAAACCAGGTTTAGGGGGGCTAAAACCCTAAACCTGCGGAGGAGGCCTTTAGTCCCGGTTAGCCACGAGAACCGGGACTAAAGGTCCTCCGCCCCGACGGACTCCTGGCGCCCACGTAGACGGGCCTTTAGTCGCTGTTCGTAAGAGGCGCGACTAAAGGGGGGGGGGCTTTAGTCGCGCATATTTAGTCCCGGTTGCACAGCTGGGATTAATGGCCTTTGCGAACCGGGACTAAAGGCCTATTTTCTACCAGTGTCTTGCCATTATGTCAAACTAAATAAACATGAGCCCATGAGTTTTGCCATTTTTGGAAGTTGAGAAATACATGGCTTCATCATACATGCTAATTTTCGACAACCTATACTATGAGTATTATCCAAGTGGAAACGCTGAGCTGTACACAATGAAAATCATTAAACATTGTGACTATGTGTTTTTCATGCAAATTAATTGAGTTATGTACACGCCTGCAGCTCTGGCAGTTGTAACGATAAAAGGATTCAAGTCCCGAGACCCGTCCCAATTATCGACAACCTATACTATGAAAAACAATCGGATACAAACCTTTAGTATAATATCGTCCCGAATCCAATCCACCAGTAGAACAAACTTAATTATTTCTCTACTCCCACAGATCAAGTAGAAGTACTGTCAAATATTCTAATTGTCATACAGGTCAAATGCGTAGTACCGATGAGGTGTCATGCACTTTACAAAGTAGAAAACTAAACTGGATTTAATAGTTGCAAGGAAGAGAAAATAGAATCAGCAGACATTACTATAGCTTCCTAATGATATATATAGATGAGTTGAAAACCTAAAAGTTATTTGAGAAAAAAATTGATTTAAACTCTCACCCAAATGCGTATTTTTTTTCATTAGAAACAGAAACAAAACCATGGGAGTAAATGTACATGACACCATGCTTTGTAACTCTGAGAAATAACAATCTAAAATGGGTATAAAAAGACGCACCAACAGGCAACTCCTCCCAAGGCAAAACGTAGCAATAGCTTCTATCGGCTGGCTATAATATATTTTAGGTTTGGGGTATGATGTCGATAATCCTTGTCGGGAAATAAATGTGAATCCAACAAATTAATTTAACAATAGTTATATGAAATAGAGAATAGAAATAAGAAAGTAGTTTAGCTCTTCATGGCTAGGCAGAAGATATATCATCTTCTATTTGAGGTGGGACAAAGGAGTTACCAATACACTCGTAATATGAGAGATGCTAGAAAGGTTTACTCATGAACACGTATACACTTTTTGACCTAAAAAATACCTCATTTGCTTCAGAGAAATCTGATAACATGGGACATTGTAGAATAACTAAATATATAAGAGAAGATTACACACTATCAACTCCTCTGAACAAAAGTATAATATGAAGAATCCAGTCCTATTCATGAAATATTAATAGGAGGCACGTGCTAGTGAGTCCATGCTTTGATCTCCTGCATGTTTCGTTAATAACTGATTGGAAATTGAGTGCCAATAATTCGAGAGCAAAAGGCATAAACTAAAATACACCAGCCTAGTTAAAGTAATTGGAGTATATGTGATCACGCTGAGGGAGGAAGCAATATCATCTAAGCTAGAACTAATTAGTATATGTACAGATTTATGCAGTCTAGTTGACAATTCAGTTTTTTTAGGGAAGGTAGTATATATTTGAAAGACGTTTTTCTCTAAGCTACAGCGCCACTTATATATGCTTTGCAACAGTTTCGGGGACAGGAAAAACTATATTTAAGTCTGAAGAAGCTAAAAACAATAAAAATCACTAATCTATCAGCATGGTCGCATATTGTATCAAGTAGAAAGGATACATACCTCCTAGAACATGCACTTGGTGATATGGGCAGACTGCATCACAACCCCTCACAAATTCGCATGGGGATGACCCGATTTATGTTTACATGTCTGAATGAACATGTAAATCCGTTGATGATGTTGTACACCTTTTCCTATAAGTAGTGACCAGTTCACTCACATATAGAAGATCAATAACTAAATTCTAACTTGGTGAATACACCCAGCGAACCTTGTCGTAATCCATATCCTCCACATTGCGCTACTGGATTGGTCGCTGCTCATAATCATTATTTCACCAATATCCAGTACTAAATTCCAATATATTGTTGAATATCCTCGCAATCTCTCACCCGAGAATGACCTGGAGGACACAGGGAGGCACAGTGTTAGCAATACTAATTAGGATCCATACAGGCATGACATCGTCTTGTTTGGTTCATGTACAGACATGTAATCCGGTCATAGGTTATGTATGCAGCTAGCTTAATTAGACATTTATATATTTATATACTATCTACCCATGATGCAACAGAGAAAATGCAAATTACGTACCTTTGTCCATAAAGCGATGTCTCCTCTGGATGCATGCGTTTATTTTTTTTGCCTGTTGACTGGTGTGTACGTCTACGTATTTTGGGCGTTGCTTGGGATAGCATGGGGCAGAATCGATCAAGTGTTGATGGGCAAGCAAGAGGTTAGACATGTACTGCAGGTGGATCGATCTGAGAAAGTTAGGTTGATTCTGTGCTTCGTCGTCTGGGTTGCTGTGGGAAAGGGAGATTGACGTGGGCTGTGGTAGACTCATGTACGGATATGTAATCCGGTCATAGGTTATGTATGCAGCTAGCTTAATTAGGCATTTATATATTTATATACTATCTATCCATGATGCAACCAAGAAAATGCAAATTACGTACCTTTGTCCATAAAGCGATGTCTCCTGTGGATGCATGTGTTTATTTTCTTGCCGGCTGACTGGTGTGTACGTCTACGTATTTTGGGCGTTGCTTGGGGTAGCATGGGGCAGAATCGATCAAGTGTTGATGGGCAAGCAAGAGGTTAGACATGTACTGCAGGTTGATCGATCTGAGAAAGTTAGGTTGATTCAGTGCTTCGTCGTCGCCGCTGGGTTGTTGTGGGATAGGAAGATTGACGTGGGCTGTAGTAGACCTGAGGAGGAGGGGCTAGAGGAGAGGAGAGAGGACACGCATCAAGCCATGAGGGAGCGATGGAGGAATTGCACCGTATACCATGAGGACTACCACGGTTGCTTTTTTTTATCTAAACCACAGTTTAATATCCGGAGGCTAACATTACCTACGTGCAGGCTCAGATTTTTTTTTGAATCAGGCCAAGATCTAATCTAATTGGTAAAAGAATATAAGATTTGGGTCCTAGATAAACGGGTTGATCTCCACCGTAATAATTCGGTCCCACTTAAGATGAACGGTTCTTAATTATTAATTAACGTGGTAATTTCTTGAGAGTCTGTAATTAGTATAGATATAGATAGATAGATAGATAGATAGTGCAGCTTATTTGTGGCACTGACGTTTAGGTCATATTCATGTAAAGCGCATGAAGGAACTCCATGCTGATGGGCTTTTGGAATCACTTGATTATGAATCACATGATGCTTGCGAACCATGCCTCATGGGCAAGATGACTAAGACTCCGTTCTCCGGAACAATGGAGCGAGCCACTGACTTATTGAAAATAAATACATATCGATGTATGCGGTCCAATGAGTGTTGAGGCTCACGGCAGGTATCATTGTTTTCTGACCTTCACAGATGATTTGAGCAGATATGTGTATATATACTTGATGAAACACAAGTCTGAAACACTTGAAAAGTTCAAAGATTTTCAGAGTGAAGTAGAGAATTATCGTAACAAGAAAATAAAGTTTCTACGATCTGATCGTAGAGGCAAATATTTGAGTTACGAGTTTGACCTTCAATTAAAACAATGTGGAATAGTTTCACAAACTCATGCCA
This sequence comes from Aegilops tauschii subsp. strangulata, assembly GCF_002575655.3. NCBI lineage: Eukaryota > Viridiplantae > Streptophyta > Magnoliopsida > Poales > Poaceae > Aegilops > Aegilops tauschii. The sequence goes on along the minus strand of NC_053041.3, from coordinate 550,516,112 downwards.
CCTGGAACACCACAGCATAATGATGTGTCCGAACGTCATAACCGTACTTTATTGGATATGGTGCAATCTATGATGTCTCTTACCGATTTACCACTATCGTTCTGGGGTTGTGCATTAGAGACAGCTGCATTCATGTTAAATATGGCAACATCTAAATCCGTTGAGACGACACCATATGAACTTTGGTTTCGCAAGAAACCCAAGTTGTCGTTTCTTAAAATTTGGGGTTGCGATGCTTATGTGAAAAAGTTTCATCCTGATAAGCTCAAACCCAAATCGGAGAAATGTATCTTCATAGGATACCCAAAGGAGACAGTTGGGTACACCTTCTATCACAGATCCGAAGGCAAGACATTCGTTGCTAAGAATGGATCCTTTATAGAGAAGGAGTTTCTCTCGAAAGAAGTGAGTGGGAGGAAAGTAGATCTTGATGAGGTAACTGTACCTGCTCCCTTATTGGAAAGTAGTTCATCACAGAAATCTGTTCCTGTGACTCCTACACGAATTAGTGAGGAAGTTACTGATGATGATCATGAAACTTCAGATCAAGTTTCTACCGAACCTCGTAGGTCAACCAGAGTAAGATCCGCACCAGAGTGGTACGGTAATCCTGTTCTGGAAGTCATGTTACTAGACCATGATGAACTTGCGAACTATGAGGAAGCGATGATGAGCCCAGATTTCGCGAAATGGTTTGAGGCCATGAAATCTGAGATAGGATCCGAGTGTGGACTTTGGTTGAGTTGCCCGATGATCGGCAAGCCATAGAAAATAAATGGATCTTCAAGAGGAAGACGAGCGCTGATAGTAGTGTTACTATCTACAAAGCTAGACTTGTCGAAAATAGTTTTGACAAAGTACAAGGTGTTGACTACGATGAGATTTTCTCACTCATAGCGATGCTTAAGTCTGTCCGAATCATGTTAGAAAATTGCCACATTTTATGAAATCTGTCAAATGGATGTCAAAACTACATTCCTTAATGGATTTCTTAAAGAAGAGTTGTATCTGATGCAACCAGAAGGTTTTGTCGATCCTAAAGGTGCTAACAAAATGTGCAAGCTCCAGCGACCCATCTATGGACTGGTGCAAGCATCTCGGAGTTGGAATATACGCTTTGATGAGTTGATCAAAGCATATAGTTTTATACAGACTTGCGGTAAAGCCTGTATTTACAAGAAAGTGAGTGGGAGCACTACAACATTTCTGATAAATATATGTGAATGACATATTGTTGATCGGAAATAATGTAGAATTTTTCTGGAAAGCATAAAAGAGTATTTGAAAGGAGTTTTTCAAAGAAAGACCTCGGTGAAGCTGCTTACATATTGAGCATCAAGATCTATAGAGATAGATCAAGACGCTTGATAAGTTTTTTCAATGAGTACATACCTTGACAAGATTTTGAAGTAGTTCAAAATGGAACAGTCAAAGAAAGAGTTCTTGCCTGTGTTACAAGGTGTAAAATTGAGTAAGACTCAAAGCCCGACCACGGCAGAAGATAGAAAGAGAATGAAAGTCATTCCCTATGCCTCAACCATAGGTTTTATAAAGTATGCCATGCTGTGTACCAGATCTATTGTATACCCTACACTGAGTTAGACAAGGGAGTACAATAGTGATCTAGGAGTAGATCACTAAACAGCGGTTAAAATTATCCTTAGTAGAATAAGGATATGTTTCTCGATTATGGAGGTGACAAAAGGTTCGTCGTAAAGGGTTACGTCGATACAAGTTTTGACACTGATCCAGATGACTCTAAGTCTCAATCTGGATACATATTGAAAGTACGAGATGTGAACTACATTATTGACTCGAGTAAAACCCTTTGGATATTAGTCACATGGCGATGTGAACCAATCACATGGTGATGAAAACTATTGGTGACAAATCACATGGCGATGTGAACTAGATTATTGACTCTAGTGCAAGTGGGAGACTGAAGGAAATATGCCCTAGAGGCAATAATAAAGTTATTATTTATTTCCTTATTTCATGATAAATGTTTATTATTCATGCTAGAATTGTATTAACCAGAAACATAATACATGTGTGAATACATAGACAAAACAGAGTGTCACTAGTATGCCTCTACTTGACTAGCTCGTTGAATCAAAGATGGTTAAGTTTCCTAGCCATAGACATGAGTTGTCATTTGATAAATGGGATCACATCATTAGGAGAATGATGTGATTGACTTGACCCATTCCGTTAGCTTAGCACTTGATCGTTTAGTATGTTGGTATTGCTTTCTTCATGACTTATACATGTTCCTATGACTATGAGATTATGCAACTCCCGTTTACCGGAGGAACACTTTGTGTGCTACCAAACGTCACAACATAACTGGATGATTATAAAGGTGCTCTACAGGTGTCTCCGATGGTACTTGTTGAGTTGGCGTATTTCGAGATTAGGATTTGTCACTCCGATTGTCGGAGAGGTATCTCTGGGCCCTCTCGGTAATGCACATCACTATAAGCCTTGCAAGCAATGTGACTGATGAGTTAGTTGCGGGATGATGCATTACGTAACGAGTAAAGAGATTTGCCGGTAACGAGATTGAACTAGGTATTGAGATACCGATGATCAAATCTTGGGCAAGTAACATACTGATGACAAAGGGAACAACGTATGTTGTTATGCAGTTTGACCGATAAAGATCTTCGTAGAATATGTAGGAGCCAATATGAGCATCCGGGTTCCGCTATTGGTTATTGACCGGAGACGTGTCTCGGTCATGCACTACAGGAATTAGCTACTTTGCCGTCTACCACGGCAGACGGCAAAGGCAAGGATGGCGGACGGCAAAGGCCTTTGCCGTCTGTCGCGGACGGCAAAAGGCTCCGGCAAAGTAGGCTATGGTAAAGAGCTTCTTTGCCGTCTGCTTTCTGAAGCGGACGGCAAAGGGGCCTTTGGCATCAGCGGCGGACGGCAAAGAAAGCCGACGGCAATAAATGTGCTGTTAGTCCGTTAGGCGGCTAACGGCAGCCTTTGCCGTCCGCCGCTGACGGCAAAGAGCATCCGGCCTTTGCCGTCCGCCGAATGACGTCAGCTGGACGTCATCAGATTCCCATCTGCATCTAGTTCGGTTCTTTGCCTATTTTGTGCCATGTCATCTGTCTGGCCGTCTCTTCGACCATGAAAAGATGTTGAAGTCTTGGTACGATTGGCATATACCGAAGAACACTAACGGGGATTTTGGTCTTTGTCTTCTCACCCATACCGTTGTCTACCACAACATACCTGGAAGACTTGCAAATGGGACAATAGTTCAAGTCCGCATAGTCAAGCCTAAATAAGGCACATCCTTTCTCACAGGCATGTATCTTCTCATAGGGCATCTTCAGTGCACGGAGGATTTTGTCCGACTGGTACAGGTTTCCAGGCATTACATGGCCTTTGGGTAGAAAGCGTCCAAATACTGTCATTATTGCATCGTAGCATTCTCTGCCCAAGTTGAACCGAGCCTTCAGAGCCAATACTTGTGAGATGGCATCCAACTGACAAAGCTCAGTGTGCTCGTGGAGCGGACGTTTTGAAGACTCCAACATTTCATTGAAGGCCTTTGCAGATTCCTCCATCTCCTCGTCCGAATCCTGAGCATCATCATAGTCTTGCACCATGTTTTCCATCCCGATACCATGCTCGTCGGTGCAACGACGATCCACCTCAGCTCTGTCACGTTGGGCAGACTCACCATGATATGTCCACACCGTATAATTGGGCGTAAAACCACTCTTCTGCAGGTGTTTTCCCATTTCATCCTCTGTCCTCTTTTCCCAATTGCCGCACCAGAAACAGGGGCACCAGGTTTTCCTCTGGCCATTTGCAAATGCGGCTTGCACAAACCCCTTGGTTTTTGTGAACCATTCAGCGCTCCATTTGTTCTGACCAGTGTGACCGGTATACATCCACACACGATCACTCATCTTGACTTTCGGAGCTACTGGACACACAACAAATATATATATAATTCACCATGTATATATTCATCAGTTGATCTACTTTGTCAATTTTATTACGTCCATGCAACCTACACTCTAATAGGTAATGATAGGTCCTAATCCCACCCGAGTATGTGTAGATTGGGTTCATTTTCCCATGCTATGCTCCGGATCCGATGCAAAATTTCGGCAGCACCTCCCCGCTGTTCTCCTGATACACGTCTCTGCAATAAATAGAGAGGATGTGTACCCGGAGAACAACAGGGGAGGCACTGACGAAATTTATGCGTCGGATCCGGAGCAAAGCATATGGGAAAACGAACCCAATCTACACATACTCGGGCTGTCCATGGTTAGCGTTGGACAATTCGAAAGAATCAAGGTTATAAATATGCAAATGCATGCATATTTATAACTATAACGCTTTCGAACGGGAGACACATATTGGTTACGCATACTGATGATTCAAGACACATATATAGCTAGCTATCAAGTTTCATCGGCACGAACACCGGAACAGAGCAAATAATTAATGGGGGAGGAGGACATGCCATTTTTGCTCACCCACGAACGAAGGGGCAGAGCTCGTCAAACGCACGGCGAGGTCGTCGAACACCAAACCTCGCAGCGATGAAACAACTGCACATTTAAATCTACCCGATCAACACAATTATATATGATGTTTTTCATAACAAAATCGAAAAATATATGACCTAACTCATAATTCACAAATATATGACCCCGTCGGCCTCTGGACGGCCAAAGAGCACCTTTTTGGGAGGTGTCGGGGGTCAGGGTGTCGTGTCGGTGTCGGGGTGCCGTGTCGGGGTTGGGGTGCTGTTTCGGGGTCGGGGTGTCGTGTCGGGGTCGGGGTGTCGGGGTGTGGTATCGGTGTCGGGGTGTCGAGGTCGGGGTGTCGGGTCGGGGTCGGGGTGTCGGGGTGTGGTGTCGGGGTCGGGGTGTCGGGGTTAGGAGGTCAGGGGGTCGGGGTGTGGTGTCGGGGTCGGGGTGTCGGGGTGTGGTGTCGGGGTCGGGGTGTCGGGGTCAGGGGGGTCAGGGGGGTCAGGGGGTCGGGGTGTCGGGGTGTGGTGTCGGGGTCAGGGGGTCGGGATGTTTCCTTCTATCCTTCTTCATATTTCTTTCTCTTCTTCTTCTTCTTCTTCTTCTTCTTCTTCTTCTTCTTCTTCTTTCCTTTCTTCTTCTTCTTCTTCTTCTTCTTCTTCTTCTTTCCTTTCTTCTTCTTCTTCTTCTTTCATCTTTTTTCTACTTCTTTTACTTTTCGTTTCTTCTTTTCTTCTTCTTCTACTTCTTCTACTTCTTCTAATTCTTTTTCTTCTTCTTCTTCTTCTTCTTCTTCTTCTTCTTCTTCTTCTTCTTCTTCTTCTTCTTTTTTCATCTTTTTTCTACTTCTTTTCTTTTCTTCCTTTCTTCTTCTTCTACTTCTTTTCTTCTTCTTCTTTTTTCATATTTTTTCTACTTTTTTCTTTTCTTCTTTTCTTCTTCTTCTACTTCTTTTCTTCTTCTTCTTCTTCTTCTTCTTCTTTTCTTCTTCTACATATTCTTTTTTCTTCTACTTCTTTTCTTCTTTTCTTCTAACACTAAGACTATATAACACATATCTAGCACTAAATCTATCACTAACAATTAAACAGCAAAAAAAAAAATGAAAAAACAGAAAAACAGAAAAAATAACTCAACGGAGCAATGGGACGGTCGGGGCAGTGGGGCGGGTGGGCCGGCGACGTGGTGGCGCGCCGGTGCAATGGGACGGTCGGGGCAGTGGGACGGGTGGGCCGGCGATGTGATGGCGCGCCAGGGCGTCGGGATGGTGGAGCAACGGGGCGTCGGCGGGTGGGGTGGGGGCGGCGGGGTGGTGGGGCGACGGGGCAAGTGGGGGCGGGGGCGGCGCCGGGCGGCGGGATGGTGGGGCGACGGGGCGTCGGCGGGAGGGGTGGGGACGGCGGGGTGGTGGGGCGACGGGGCAAGCGGGGGTGGGGGCGGCGGTGGGTGGATTTGGTGGCGTGGCGTCGGGGAGGAGAGAGGGAGAGAAACAGAGAGGAGTAACGGGCGGGGGGGGGGGAGGGGCTCGATCGGCCGTTAGTTAGGTTAGGTTAGTTAGCCTTTTCCGTAGGCCAAGCCTTTGCGTCCGCTTTTTTTATCTTTGCCGTCTGCTAGCAGAAGGCAAAGAGGGGGGCCGTTAAGTTTTTTCTAATCGGCTCGTTAGTGGGGGCCACCTCTCTCTTTGCCGTCAGCCAGCTGACGGCAAAGATTCTTTGCCGTCAGCCAGCAGACGGCAAAGAAGTGACAGATGGCAAAGACCTTCTTTGCCGTCTGCCAGTTGTTTGCCGTCTGCTTTTTGGTAGCTAATGGCAAAGACCTTCTTTGCCGTCTGCTAGCGGACGGCAAAGAACTGGCAGACGGCAAAATCCCTGATTCCAGTAGTGATGTCTACATAGTTCTCGAACCCGTAGAGTCCGCACGCTTAACGCTCGGTGACGATTTGTATTGTCAGTTTATGTGGTTTGATGTACCGAAGGTAGTTCGAAGTCCCGGATGAGATCGGGGACATGACGAGGAGTCTCGAAATGGTCGAGACGTAAAGATCGATATATTGGACGACTATATTCAGACATCGGAAAGGTTCCGAGTGATTCGGATATTTTTCGAAGTACCGGAGAGTTACGGGACTTCGCCGGGGAGTATATGAGCCTTATTGGGCTTTAGGGGAAAGAGAGAGGGGAGGCTGCGCGCCCCCCCAAGGCTTAGTCCGAATTGGACTAGGGGGAGGGGCGGCGTCCCCCTCCTTCCTTCTCTTCTCTTTTCCCTTTCCTTCTCTCCTACTCCTACTACTTGGAAGGGCTCCTAGTTCTACTAGGAAAGGGGAAATCCTACTCCCGGTGGGAGTAGGACTCCCCTAGGGCGCGCCATAGAGAGGGCCGACCCTCCCCCTCCTTCACTCCTTTATATACGGGGAGGGGGCACCCCTTGGAGACACAACAATTGATCATTGATCTCTTAGCCGTGTGCGGTGCCCCCCTCCACCATATTCCACCTCGGTAATATCGTAGCGGTGCTTAGGCGAAGCTTTGTGTCGGTAGCATCATCAACACCGTCATCACGCCGTCGTGCTGACGGAACTCTCCTGCAAAACTCTGCTGGATCGGAGTTCGTGGGACGTCATCGAGCCGAACGTGTGCTGAACTCGGAGGTGCCGTGCGTTCGGTACTTGGATCGCTCGGATCGTGAAGACGTACGACTACATCAACCGCGTTCTCATAACGCTTCCGCTTTCGGTCTACGAGGGCACGTGGACACACTCTCCCCTCTCGTTGCTATGCATCACCATGCTCTTGCGTGTGCGTAGGATTTTTTTTTGAAATTACTACGTTCCCCAACAGATCACACAATGATATCAACGTGCTTCAATGCTCGCCGGCGTTTGCAAGGCTTGCCGAAGGCAACAACCCGCCGGTGAATGTTACCATCAACGGCCACAACTACAACAAAGGATACTACCTAGGTGACGATATCTATTCTCGGTGGTCTACTATTGTGAAGACAATCCCCAACCCTGTCGGAGAGAAGAGGAAAAGATTTTCCCAAGAGCAAGAGAGTGCTAGGAAGGACGTCGAACGTGCCTTTGGTGTTCTGCAATCTCGATGGGGCATCGTTCGGTATTCTGCTAGGACTTGGAGCACCAAGTTGTGGGAGGTGATGACTGCTTGTGTGATCATGCACAATACGATCGTAGAGGATAAGCGTCTGGAACGTATCTACGATCAAGGGTTTCAATTTCAGGGCGAGAATGTTGTGCCTGAGCATGGAGGAGCGGCAACGTTTGCACAGTTCACCCAATTTCATCATGAAATGCGTGATTGGGAACATCACATGCAGCTGCAAAATGATTTGGTTGAGCATATGTGGGCTCATGTTGACAACCAATAGATGTATCTTTTTTTCACATGTATTTGAGACAATTTAATTTTTATCCAGCTTGTAAAACTATGCTAAATTTATTTGGTTGTGAAACTATGCTATTTTTGTTCGCTTGTGAAACTATGCAAAATGTGTGCATATTTGTTGAAAAAGGCGGTCAGCCGGCCACGCCGGCAAATATGGGTCAGCGCGTTTGGCGCACTGCCGACCCAAATGATAAACAGGGCGGACGTCAAGCGGACAGTCGACCCAAACAAAAAAAAAGTGGACAAAATCGGCGTCCGTCTGAGTCGACGCGTTGAAGTTGCTCTAATCCTCCCCGAAAGTGCACTTACCAATTTCATGGGGCAGACGAAAACACTGCCATCCAACTGTTGCAGCCCACGCCGCCTCGCCTCTCCGGCCGCACAAGTCTCTTCGGTAAGCACAAAATGGACACACGTGGGGCGACCACCAATGAAGGGGGCCGCACGGGAGCCTGCGGCGCCCGCACTTCCTCGCCTTTTCGGCCACATCGGTCTCCTCCCTAAGCACGTGTGGCGGCAACCGGCGAACGAGTCCGCGCGCGAGACTATGGTGCGGTGGCGCGCAGCCCTCTACTCCTTGCCGGGAGTTAAAAGCAAAAAACCACCACATTTGGGGCTTCGTTTGCGAAAAACTACCTGGTCTGTAATTTTTTTACAAAAGCCACCGCGTTTCTCGTATTTTTTTTGCAGAAAACACTGATTGGACGATTTAGCCTGTTTGATCACTTTCTGATAAGTGGGACCTAGTTGTAAGGAGCTGACTCAGCAAACAATTAACACATACACCCCTATCTCTGAAAAAGAAAAGCAATCAACCCCTCCCCCATTGGAGCAGCGCTACTGCCGAAGCAGCGCGAGCTCGGCCGACAAGGCGGCACCTTGACCCTGCAGACCGTCTGGATGCCGTGGCGGGGAGCGTGAGCCCCGGCAGGGCGGACACGGAGACGAGGAGGAGGTGGAGCAAGGAGGAGATGGGCAGGAGCGAGCAGTCAACACATCCGCGGCACAGTGCCACGACCTCCTGCTCGGCGTGCCCGCGACACAGCTCCTCGGCCTCCTGCTCGGCGTGCCCGCTGTTGGGGAACGCAGTATTTCAAATTTTTTACCTACGATCCTATCAATGTGATGCATAGCAACGAGCGGGAGAGTGTGTCCACGTACCCTCGTAGACCAAAAGCGGAAGCGTTTAGTAACGCGGTTGATGTAGTCAAATGTCTTCGCGATCCAACCGATCAAGTACCGAACGCACGACACCTCCGCGATCTGGACACATTCAGCTCGGTGACGTCCCTCGAACTCTTGATCCAATTGAGGCCGAGGGAGAATTTCGTCAGCACGACGGCGTGGTGACGGTGATGATGAAGTTACCGACGGAGGGCTTCGCCTATGCACTACGACAATATGACCGAGGTGGAAATCTGTGGAGGGGGGCACCGCACACGGCTAAGAAATCAACTTGTGTGTCTATGGGGTGCCCCCTCCTCCATATATAAAGGAGTGGAGGAGGGGGCCGGCCGGCCTCATGGGGCGCGCCCCAAGGGGGGAATCCTACTCCAACTAGGAGTAGGTTCCCCCCTTTCCTAGTCCAGCTAGGAGGGGGAAGGAAGGGGAAGAGGGGAAGAAGGAAAGGGGGGCCGGCCCCTTTCCCCAATTCGGATTGGGCTTCGGGGGATGCGCCCCTCCTCTTGGCCTCCTTCTCCTCTCTTCCACTAAAGCCCATGTAGGCCCATTAAGCCCCCGGGGGGTTCCAATAACCTCCCGGTACTCCGGAAAATGCCCGGACCTATCCGAAACCTTTCCGGTGTCCAAACATAACCTTCCAATATATCAATCTTTATGTATCGACCATTTCGAGACTCCTCGTCATGTCCGTGATCACATCCGGGACTCCGAACTACCTTCGGTACATCAAAACACATAAACTCGTAATACCAATCGTCATCGAATGTTAAGCATGCGGACCCTACGGGTTTGAGAATTATGTAGACATGACCAAGACTCATCTCCGATCAATAACCAATAGCAGAACCTAGATGCTCATATCGGTTCCTACATATTCTACGAAGATCTTTATCAGTCAAACCGCATAACAACATACGTTGTTCCCTTTGTCATCGGGTTGTTACTTGCCCGAGATTTGATCGTCGGTATCATCATACCTAGTTCAATCTCGTTACCGGCAAGTCTCTTTACTCGTTCCATAATAATTCATCCCGCAACTAACTCATTAGTCACATTACTTGCAAGGCTTATAGTGATGAGCATTACCGAGAGGGCCCAGAGATACATCTCTGATACACGGAGTGACAAATCCTAATCTCGATCTATGCCAACCCAATAAACACCTTCGGAGACACATGTAGAGCATCTTTATAATCACCTAGTTACGTTGTGACGTTTGATAGCACACAAGGTGTTCCTCCGGTATTTGGGCGTTGCATAATCTCATAGTCTGAGGAACATGTATAAGTCATGAAGAAAGCAGTAGCAATGAAACTGAAACTATCATAATCCTAAGCTAACGAATGGGTCTTGTCCATCACATCATTCTCTAATGATGTGATCCCATTCATCAAATGACAACACATGTCTATGGCTAGGAAACTTAACTATCTTTGATTAACGAGCTAGTCAAGTAGAGGCATACTAGGGACATTCTATTTTTGTCTATGCATTCACACATGTACTACGTTTGCGGTTAATACAATTCTAGCATGAATAATAAACATTTATCATGATATAAGGAAATAAAATAATAACTTCATTATTGCCTCTAGGGCATATTTCCATCAGTCTCCCACTTGCACTAGAGTCAATAATCTAGTTCACATCGCCATGTGATTTAACAACAATAGTTCACATGTTTATGTGATTAACACCCATAGTTCACATCGCCATATGACCAACACTCAAAGAATTTACTAGAGTCAATAATCTAGTTCACATCGCTATGTGATTAACACCCAAGAGTAATAAGGTGTGATCTTGTTTGGCTTGTGAGATAAATTTAGTCAACAGGTCTGCCACATTCAGAGCCGTATATATTTTGCAAATTTCTATGTCTACAATACTCTGCATGGAGCTACTCTAGCTAATTGTTCCCACTTTCAAATATGTATCCAGATTGAGACGCAGAGTCATCTGGATCGGTGTAAAAGCTTGCATCGACGTAACTCTTTACGACGAACTCTTTGTCACCTCCATAACCGAGAAATATTTCCTTAGTCCTATAAGGATAATTTTGACCGCTGTCCAGTGATCTACTCCTAGATCAAAATTGTACTCCCTTGCCAAACTCGGGGCAGGGTATACAATAGGTCTGGTACACAGCATGGCATACTTTATAGAACCTATGGCTGACGCATAGGGAATGACTTTCATTCTCTCTCTATCTTCTGCCGTGGTCGGGCTTTGAGTCTTACTCAACTTCACACCTTGCAACGCAGGCAAGAACTATTTCTTTGACTGTTCCATTTTGAAATACTTCAAAAACTTGTCAAGGTATGTAGTCATTGAAAAAACTTATCAAGCGTCTTGATCTATCTCTATAGATCTTGATGCTCAAATATGTCAGCAGCTTCACTGAGGTCTTCCTTTGAAAAAACTCCTTTTAAACACTCGTTTATGCTTTCCAGAAAATTCTACATCATTTTCGATCAACAATATGTCATTCACATATACTTATCAGAAAGGCTGTAGTGCTCCCACTCACTTTCTTGTAAATACAGGCTTCACCGCTAGTCTGTATAAAACTATATGCTTTGATCAACTTATCAAAGCGTATATTCCAACTCCGAGATGCTTGCACCAGTCCATAGATGGATCGCTGGAGCTTGCATATTTTGTTAGCACCTTTAGGATTGACAAAACCTTCTAGTTGCATCATATACAACTTTTCTTTAATAAATCCATTGAGGAATGTAGTTTTGTTTATCCATTTGCCAGATTTCATAAAATGCGGCAATTGCTAACATGATTCAGACAGACTTAAGCATCGCTACGAGTGAGAAAAACTCATCGTAGTCAACACCTTGAACTTGTCGAAAACCTTTCGCGACAAGTCGAGTTTTGTAGATAGTAACACTACCATCAGCATCCGTCTTCCTCTTGAAGATCCATTTATCCTCAATGGCTTGCCGATCATCGGGCTATTCCACCAAAGTCCATACTTTGTTTTCATACATGGATCCTATCTCAGATTTCATGGCCTTAAACCATTTTGCGGAATCTGGGCTCATCATCGCTTCCTTATAGTTCGTAGGTTCATCATGGTCAAGTAACATGACTTCCAGAACCGGATTACCGTACCACTCTGGTGCGGAACGTACTCTGGTTGACCTATGAGGTTCGGTAGTAAATTGATCCAAAGTTTCATGATCATCATCATTAACTTCCTCACTAATTGGTGTAGGCATCACTAGAACTGATTTCTGTGATGAACTACTTTCCAATTCGGGAGAAGGTACAATTACCTCATCAATTTCTACTTTGCTCCCACTCACTTCTTTCTAGAGAAACTCCTTCTCTAGAAAATATCCATTTTTAGCATCGAATATCTTGCCTTCGGATCTGTGATAGAAGGTGTACCCAACATTTTCCTTTGGGTATCATATGAAGACACTTTTCTCCGATTTGGGTTCGAGCTTATCAGGTTGAAACTTTTTCACGTAAGCATCGCCGCCCCAAAATTTAAGAAATGTCAGCTTAGGTTTCTTGCCAAACCACAGTTCATATGGTGTCGTCTCAACGGATTTAGACGGTGCCCTATTTAATGTGAATGTAGCTGTTTCTAATGCATAACCCCAAAACGATTGTGGTAAATCGGTAAGAGACATCATAGATTGCACTATATCCAATAAAGTACGGTTATGACGTTCAGACACACCATTATGCTGTGGTGTTCCAGGTGGCATGAGTTTGTGAAACTATTCCACATTGTTTTAATTGAAGGCCAAACTCGTAACTCAAATATTCACTTCTACGATCAGATCATAGAAACTTTATTTTCTTGTTACGATGATTCTCTACTTCACTCTGGAATTCTTTGAACTTTTCAAATGTTTCAGACTTGTGTTTCATCAAGTAGATATACCCATAACTGCTCAAATCATCTGTGAAGGTAAGAAAACAATGATAGCCGCCGTGAGCCTCAACATTCATCAGACCGCATACATCGGTATGTATATTTCCAATAAGTCAGTGGCTTGCTCCATTGTTTCGGAGAACGGATTCTTAGTCATCTTGCCCATGAGGCATGGTTCGCAAGCATCAACTAATTCATAATCAAGTGATTCCAAAAGTCCATCCACATGGAGTTTCTTCATGCGCTTTACACCAATATGACCTAAACGGTAGTGCCACAAGTATGTTGCACTATCATTATCAGCTTTGCATCTTTTGACATCAATATTATGTGTATCACTACAATCGAGATTCAATAAACCATTTATATTAAGTGTATGACCATAGAAGGTTTTATTCATGTAAATAGAACAACAATTATTCTTTGATTTAAATGAATAACCAGACTGCAATAAACATGATCCAATCATATTCATGCTCAATGCAAACACCCAATAACATTTATTTTAGGTTCAACACTAATCCCGAAGGTAAATGGAGTGAGCGATGGTGACCTTATCAACCTTGGAATCACTTCCAACACACACCATCACCTCTCCCTTAACTAGTCTCTATTTATTTTGCAACTCCCGTTTCGAGTTACTACTCTAAGCAACTGAACCAGTATCAAATACCGAGGGGTTGCTTATAAACACTAGTAAAGTATACATCAATAACATGTATATCAAATATACCTTTGTTCACTTTTCCATCGTTCTTATCTGCCAAGTATCTAGGGTAGTTCCATTTTCAGTGACCGTTCCCTTTGTAGTAGAAGCACTCAGTTTCAGGCTTAGGTCTAGCTTTGGGCTTCTTCACAGGAGTGGCAACTTGCTTGCCATTCTTCTGGAAGTCCCCTTTCACTACAAGAAATATGTCAACTAGTGACCTTATGTCAGTGACCTTGGAAGAATTGGTCATAGATCTATGACCATTTCAGACCAATTGGTCAAAAGCTGTTCGGGGGGCTCCAAACCCTAAACTATAACGACCATTTTGGTTAGAAAGGTCGTAATTTCCTTACACGAAATGGTCATAAAGCAGATATCACTGGTCCGCTGCCTTATTTCTAGCTGATCATGACCAATATAGATGGTCATAACCTTGTAAATTGTGGTGGGTTGCTATGACTAGGCGCCACCTCATTAGTTATGCCTATGTGTCATGTCCATGTGGCAGTTTTTGCCCTAGGTTGTGAAGCAACCTATATTTCTGTCATTCCCAAAATTCCCAAAAAAATCTCATAAATTCTTTGGGTCATATCTTCGTCAAATATGTAAAAAACCTTCCTTGCGTAGTTCAAAAATAATTCAAAAATATTCATTTTCCTATTCTGTTCAGGAAAACACTTTGTGAAGGAAGTACCACTTTGGCATGTCCAAATGGTATCCATTTTCTACAGTGCTTTCCTCTACCCAAATAACCATCCTCCACCAAATGCCAGCTCAATCCATTCATTATTTTGAGCCCGTCTTCAACATTCGTATTTATGTCCAGTGTGGTACTTTGCAAAGCAAGTACCACCTAGGCTCCTCCTTTTGAGCTGAAAATTTGTGAAGACGGTCTTCTTAGTAATTGATCATCCTCAGCCAAAACTCACACCCATTAGCCATGTGCATTTCCCGTACCGCTAATCAAACACTTGGCTGCTTATTCATGTTTGAGCATCGATCGGTCTCCTCGTGAGAATCTTATGTTGTGATTTTCTTCCTAGCCCCTACCTGGGGAGTGCCCAACCCACTAGACATGCCTAGGTAGCCCAGAACACATGGGAACGCCACGGTCACGCGGTGACCACGCGGCGGGCATGCGAGTTTACGCGCTCTAGAGTTGGGGCCCTCGGCCACCGTCCAAACCTTGACGTATCGCCACCAAACCATGTATTTATGATTAAATAGGTACTTATGTAACTAGAAATGATTTTGGGAAAAAATAAATAGCAAACTATGAGGCAGCTGCAGTTCAAATTTGACCCGCTTCCACCTGAATCAGCGGGAATTTGTCTTTTTCACCAGAGGTGGATCAAAACTTTTGACACCCAACCATTTTGTCAATTGTGCATTAAATATGGCCTAGTATTTTATAAAATTGATTTGGTCCAATTTTGCAACAAATATATGGTAGGTCCTTCATAAAAAAACTCATTTCAGGCACTCGAAAAATGGAAAATGAATTTTCCGTGCAAAGAAAATGAAAACTTCCTTAGGCAACATTGTTTGCCATTCCAAGATGCACCCTTGTGCACAATATGAGATCATTTTAACAAACTATGCCATGAATGTGGCCATAAGATTGATCATTTGGCTTGAAAGCCATGAATCTTCACGCATGATAGCTCATTTCTGAGAACACTTTTTTAAAATAATTTCTGTATTACAAGTTTATTACTTTTCCTGAAAACTTGGTCACATATAATGACACAATGCGAAGGTTTTCCAATTTTTTGATTTTTTTTTGAATTTTTTATGCCCGTTTCAAAATGCGGCCAAAACGGTGGGCTTGACCGTTCCTAGCTAGTGGTTGAATCTTGGAAAACTTTTGATGTTTCTCTGATTAAATATATACTTATGTACCTAGAATGATTTTTGGAAAAAATAAAGAGCAAACTATGAGGCAGCTGCAGTTCAAATTTGACCCGCTTCCAACTGAATCAGCGGAAATTTGTCTTTTTCACCAGAGGTGTATAAAAACTTTTTACACCCAACCATTTGGTCAATTGTGCATTAAATATGGCCTAGTATTTTAGAAAAATGATTTGGTCCAATTTTGCAATAATTATTTGGTAGGTCCTTCACAAAAAAACCTCATTTGGGGCACTCGGAAAATGGAAAATGGCTCTTTTGTGCAATGAAAGTGAAAACTCCCTTAGGCAACATTGTTTGGAATTCCAAGATGCACCCTTGTGCACAATATGAGATCATTTGAACAAACTATGCCATGAATGTGGCCATAAGATTGATCATTTGGCTTGAAAGCCATGAATCTTCACGCATGATAGCTCGTTTCTGAGAACACTTTTTTAAAATAATTTCCGTATTACAAGTTTATTATTTTTCCTGGAAACTTGGCCACATACAATGACACAATGCGAAGGTTTTCCAATTTTTTGAATTTTTCTGAATTTTTTATGCCCGTTTCAAAATGCGGTCAAAACAGCGGGCTTGACCGTTCCTAGCTAGTGGTTGAATCTTGGAAAACATTTGATGTTTCTCTTATTAAATAGATACTTATGTACCTAGAAATGATTTTTGGAAAAAATAAATAGCAAACTATGAGGCAACTAGAGTTCAAATTTGACCCGCTTCCAGCTGGATCAGCGGAAATTTGTCTTTTTTACCAGAGGTGGATAAAATCTTTTGACACCCAACTATTTGGTCATTTGTGCATTAAATATGGCCTAATAGTTTATAAAATTGATTTCATCCAATTTTGCAATAAATATATTGTAGGTCCTTCACAAAAAAAACTCATTTTGGGCACTCGAAAAACGGAAAATGTTTTTTTTTGCAAAAAACTCATTTCCGACGACACCTTTTTAAAGATATTTATCTTATTCCATGTTGTTATTTTTTTTCTGAAAACTTGTTCAAATTTTGGTGACACAATGAGAAGGTTTTCCATTTGTTTTAGAATTTCTCAGATCATAAAGTAGCTTAAATGATTTTAACACATTATTTTAAGTCAACTACGACCAATTTAGATGGTCATAAAATCGTACTGCATTCTGATTGGTCCGTGGACATATCACGCGGATCGTGCATCCAACACCGTCGGATGCTCGGGGATCCAACGACTGTCCTCGACCCATCCACACCAACCCCGGAACCCTAGCTATGTCCTCCGGGTCAATTTCCATCCACCCCCACCTCCTTTCTTTCCCTCGCTCCCCGATCCCCTCCCTTCCTCACCAGCGCAAACCCTAGCTCCTCTCGATCCCGTCCCCTTCCTCCCCGCCAGCTCCACCGATCCTCCCCTCGATCTCGTCGGTGGGGAGCGCCGCGGCGATTCCCCACCCCTCCCCTTCTCTCCCACGGCCGCAGTTGGATCCGCGCTTGTCCCTTCCAGATCGCAGCCGCCACCTCCTCCCTTCCAGATCGCGGCCGCCACCTCCCTCCGGCGGAGCTCCCCGCCGCCCATGGCCTTCCCCACGCCCTCCTCTCTCTGTTCCCCTCCCTCGCGCCGCCACAACCACCACTCCTTCCGAGCGCGTGCCACCCATCGTCCCTCCTCTCCTCTCCTCCTATCGCGCCGCCCATTCATCCGAGTTGGTGCAGCTGGAAGGGGCGGGGGCGTAGTCGAGGAAGCAGCAGCAGCACCACCACAAGTTGGAGGTCTACACCGAGGTGCTGGCGCGCCTCCACGCCACCAAGGAGTGCGCCCCCGGCTTCGACGACGACCTCTGGAGCCACTTCAACTGCCTCCCCGCACGGTGATGTGCCCTGCCCTCCTCCCGGTCCCTCCTGCTGACGGCTGCGATGCGGCGGTGCTGATGAGTGATGATTCTCGATTTTGGCGTTTCGAGTTTGTGTGTAGCTACGCGATGGATGTGAACGTGGAGAGGGCGGAGGACGTGCTCACGCACAAGCGCCTCCTCGAGCTGGCCAAGGATCCAGCGCAGCGCCCGGTCTTCGCCGTCCGAGCCGTGCAGGTGACCCGTTCGTTCCTCCTTCCGACGGGCTTCTTCCCCTCGTGCTCGTGCTCTAGTTTAGGAATGCGATTCGGAGCGCCACTGATGTGATCGACCGCTGTAGATGACTCGAAATTCATTTGTCCGGACTTGTATTATATGGGCTGACTTATGTGCTGAGCATCCCTGGTTGGCTGGTCTCGGTGGGTTGGGGGTTCAGTTTTCCGCCCTTCAGATTTCCTTTTTATAATCATTCCATCCCATCTTAGATTGCCATTCATCTAGTAGTAACAGTCCATCATGATCCATATAGCTTGTGATCCTGACAAAGACAATACATCTACATTAGATAAGATCTTACTGTGATTGTGTCCAACTGTCCATAGTGGTTCTACGCACTGTCTACATTAAGAGCATATCCAGTAGGAGCCTAAAGGCTTGGATTATTTCATCAAATAACTCAGCTTGTACAATTTTTTGTCGTCCAAACATAGATCTAGAAGCTTGCTTTTAATTGCTTCAATGCTTCTTTATACCAAAATACATGGGCTTGCATAAAGATTTCACTTCATTCTGTTGCTGTGCCTGCTTCATGTTATCATCCCCGATTGACATACTTTAGAGATTCTAATTCATGTATGATGGTATCAAAGGGGATCATTGTACTCATAATAATAACTAGTGGAGTTGAGAGGTTTACTTTGCTCTGCATTCTAAAGCAACATATTTCTGATGCCCATATGTTACTTTGCTCTGCACAAAAATATCCTGTTAAATCATTGCATGTATTTCAGGTCTTTACAGTGGCATTGGATGGTCAATATTAGGTAAACTGCCTGGTTTGGGAGCACGTTTGGCTGCCTGGATGATGCTGCTACTGCTGTCAATTTACTCTTGATCGATTTCTGCCTTGAGAGTGTAAGTACATCCATTGTTCGACTGTTTGCCGCGTTCATCAGCTATCCCATTTGGTTTGTTTCCTCCAATTAACTGCTGCTCCTGCTGCTGTTACAGCTGGCTTGGTGGCCTTGCGTGCATCTTCTCCACCAGCGTTCTCTTCCAAATCCTGGTAATTAAGCCTAATAACATGTTCACTCACTCACTTGCCTCTAAAATAAGCTCCCACTCCTTTTCTGAATTGAATCAGGTCTCTGAAATTTAAGCTTATAGAACCTACAGTGTCAATCAGGTCTCTGAAATTCAAGCTTATAGAACCTTGATATTTCTGGACTCGAATGTAAAACCTGCTTGATCCTAACTGCCATTGCCATGGACTACAGAGATGTATTTCTCTTGGATTTATGTCTACAGAAGCTGCATGTAGAATTTTGGTCTCTTACCTTTTTCATAGAAAGTAAAAGGGAAAAGGTTAATTTTATCTAAACATGGCCATACTAGAAGGTTAATTTTTTTGAAACAGATATCAAGGGTAATTTGAGTTATTCGTCATCTCCAAAAGCTAAACTGCTGTAGTTCTGCTGACCAACCTGCGTGTTTAACTTCTGGTGTGAGGAGGAGCCTGTGGCTGAGACTGCATCAGCACAGATGCTGCAACCCATCACAGCGAGTTCCTCGGCCTCTGTTACGGCCGATGCAGTAGTAACTCAGGACACCATTCATGCCTCGCTGCCACTTCTACATTTTCTTTCTCTGTTCTAGTTACTTATGTGATTTATTCCTGGTACTTGTTGCTGCTGTATTCTGATTACTTGTTGGGACCGGTATTGAGAGATTTTGCTGGTTGCTTTGAGTACATTTAACTTGGAGTTCTCCAGTACTCCTAGATTTGCTACTCAAACAAATTTTGAGTACTTGCACTGGAAAGGATTGAAATACTCCTGGTACTTGCATAGGTTTAAAAATGACTTGCGTAGGTTTAAAAATACTCCTGGTACTTGTGATGAAACCAACAAGTAACTTGCTAACCTCTTTCAGTGTTCAATCATCTTTTCATTCTTAATAGTATCTCCTATTAGGTGATCTGATTAGGAAGTGTAAGTACAATGATCTGGTAGGTAATTGGGCTGCTTAAATATTTCCTCTGATTAGTAATTTAATTTACCAATAGGTACTGGCAGTAAAAGAAACTGACATCCAATCAGTCTCAGGGATTGAATGATTTAGTTACCACATTGTGTCAGTTAGTCTGCTCTTTGTTCCAACATGAATGATATATATTACTTAATCATGTGTAACTTTCTTTCCTTTTGCTATGTTGTAAGTGGATGTATAGTTTGCCAGTTTTTATCTCTGTTTAGATGGGTTTTAACCAAAGCTCCTGAGTACTCGCTTGCTTTGTTTTTTTAAGCAACTACAAATTGTATGGGCATTTGAAGTTGTGGCTTATAATTGATCAATATTGTTCTGTAATGTGCAGATGCTGATCAGGACAAAGAAGTCGGAGGACGCATAGTTCTAACATTGCTGCCAACTGTCAAGTTTTGCATTAATGAAGCCCTTTATACTGGTCATGTTTCTTCGTGAAGCATAGTTCGTATGTGTGTATGATGTAGCAGAACTTGTGATTGTACACTTGTGGAGCAGAACTGGCTCATGTGATTATACACTTGTGGAGCTTGTTATATGATTGTAAACTTGATGCTTATCACATTTGTATGTGTGTTATATGATGTAGCACTTTGATGGTTGATAATATTTGAAGTATTTCGTGTGTTTTCTGTGTGCCAATTTAAATACCAGGTATTTATTTGCGTGAAATAAAAAATTGAAGAATATTGCCCTGACGGCTAGGACCCAGTACTAGAACCTGACAATGGGGACCCACCTGACTAGTGAACCCAATTTAGAAAAAAGAAAAAAAATGAAATTGTTGAGACAAAAAGGCCATGGCCCAAAAATAAAAAGGCTGCAATGTTGGGCTTGGTCCATTTAGCTGACAAAAAATTCATAGGAAAAAATATATAAATGGGCTGAATTAATGGGCTCGGCCCATGTAAAACACCGAATTGGACCGGGCTGATTCTTGTGCCACATCAGATTGCCACGTCGGATGCCTACGTGGCCTGGGGAGGCTGCTAGTGACCAAAACAAAACAGTAGGCATATTTTGGTCGTAAACGTCTACGACCTTCTCACAGAGAAGGTCATTAATTTCAGTTTACGACTGTTAGCTTTTAACCATCTGTTTTTGGTCACAAAAAGGTCACAAATGAAAAATAATGATCATTCAGTGACCAATAGTCAAGGTCACAAGTTGACATATTTCTTGTAGTGTTTCTTTCCCTTGCCCTTTTAGTTGAAACTAGTGGTCTTGTCAACCATCAACACTTGATGCTTTTTGTTGATTTCTACCTTCGCCGATTTCAGCATCGTGAAGAGCTTGGGAATCATTTCCGTTATCCCTTGCATATTATAGTTCATCACGAAGTTCTAGTAACTTGGTGATAGTGAATAGAGAACTCTGTCAATCACTATCTTATCTAGAAGATTAACTCCCACTTGATTCAAGTGATTGTAGTACTCAGACATTCTGAGCACATGCTCACTGGTTGAGCTATTCTCCTCCATCTTGTTGGCAAAGTACTTGTCAGAGGTCTCATACCTCTCGACATGGGCATGAGACTGAAATATCAATTTCATCTCTTGGAACATCTCATATGCTCCGTGGTGTGCAAAACGTTTTTGAAGTCCCGGTTCTAAGCCGTAAAGCATGGTGCACTAAACTATCAAGTAGTCATCATACCGAGCTTTGTCAAACGTTCATAACGTCTACATCTGCTCCTGCAATAGGTCTGTCACCTAGCGGTGCATCAAGGACATAATACTTCTGTGAAGCAATGAGGATAATCCTCAGATCACGAACCAAGTCCGCATCATTGCTACTATCATCTTTCAACTTATTTTTCTCTAGGAACATACCAAAAAATAAACGGGGTGCTACATTGCGAGCTATTGATCTACAACATAGTTACGCAAATACTATCAGGACTAAGTTCATGATAAATTAAAGTTCAATTAATCATATTACTAAAGAACTCCCACTTAGATAGACATCCCTCTAGTCATCTAAGTGATCACGTGATCCAAATCAACTAAACCATGTCCGATCATCACGTGAGATGGAGTAGCTTTCAATGGTGAACATCACTATGTTGATCATATCTACTATATGATTCATGCTCGACCTTTCAGTCTCAGTGTTCCGAGGCCATATCTGCATATGCTAGGCTCGTCAAGTTTAACCCGAGTATTCTGCGTGTGCAAAACTGGCTTGCACCCGTTGTATGTGAACGTAGAGCTTATCACACCCGATCATCACGTGGTGTCTCGGCATGACGAAATGTAGCAACGGTGCATACTCAGGGCGAACACTTGTACCTTGAAATTTAGTGAGAGATCATCTTATAATGCTACCGCCGAACTAAGGAAAATAAGATGCATAAAGGATAAACATCACATGCAATCAATATAAGTGATATCATATAGCCATCATCATCTTGTGCCTTTGTTCTCCATCTCCAAAGCACCGTCATGATCACCATTGTCACCGGCTTGACACCTTGATCTCTATCGAAGCATCGTTGTCGTCTCGCCAAATATTGTTATCACGACTATCGCTACCGCTTAGTGATAAAGTAAAGCAATTACATGGCGATTGCATTTCATACAATAAAGCGACAACCATAAGGCTCCTGCCAGTTGCCGATAACTTCTACAAAACATGATCATCTCATACAACAATTTACATATCATCACGTCTTGACCATATCACATCACAACATGCCCTGCAAAAAACAAGTTAGACGTCCTCTACTTTGTTGTTGCAAGTTTTACGTGGCTGCTACGGGCTTAGCAAGAACCGTTCTTACCTACGCATCAAAAACCACAACGATTTTTCGTCAAGTGTGCTGTTTTAACCTTCAACAAGGACCGGGCGTAGCCACACTCGATTCAACGAAAGTTGGAGAAATAGACACCCACTAGCCACCTGTGTGCGAAGCACGGCGGTGGAACCAGTATCATGAACGCGGTCATGTAATGTCGGTCTGGGCCGCTTCATCCAACAATACCGCCGAATCAAAGTATGACATGCTGGTAAGCAGTATGACTATTATCGCCCACAACTCTTTGTGTTCTACTCGTGCATATAACATCTACGCATAGACCTGGCTCGGATGCCACTGTTGGGGAACGCAGTATTTCAAATTTTCACCTACGATCACGCAAGATCTATCTATGTGATGCATAGCAACGAGCGGGAGAGTGTGTCCACGTAACCTCGTAGACCGAAAGCGGAAGCATTTAGTAACGCGGTTGATGTAGTCGAACGTCTTCGCGATCCAACTGATCAAGTACCGAACGCACGACACCTCCGCGATATGCACACGTTCAGCTCGGTGACGTCCCTCGAACTCTTGATCCAGTTGAGGTTGAGGGAGAGTTTCGTCAGCACGACGGCGTGGTGACGGTGATGATGAAGTTACCGACGCAGGGCTTCGCCTAAGCACTACGACAATATGACCGAGGTGGAAATCTGTGGAGGGGGGCACCGCACATGGCTAAGAAATCAACTTGTGTGTCTATGGGGTGGCCCCCACCTCCGTATATAAAGGAGTGGAGGAGGGGGCCGGCCGGCCTCATGGGGCGCGCCCCAAGGGGGGAATCCTACTCCAACTAGGAGTAGGTTCCTCCCTTTCCTAGTCCAACTAGGAGGGGGAAGGAAGGGGAAGAGGGGAAGCAGGAAAGGGGGCCCGGCCCCCTTCCCCAATTTGGATTGGGCTTGGAGGGGGGGGGGGCGCCCCTCCTCTTGGCCTCCTTCTCCTCTCTTCCACTAAAGCCCATGTAGGCCCATTAAGCCCCCGGGGGGTTCCGGTAACCACCTCGTACTCCGGAAAATGCCCGAACCTATCCGAAACCTTCCCGGTGTCCAAACATAACCTTCCAATATATCAATCTTTATGTCTCGACCATTTCGAGACTCCTCATCATGTCCGTGATCACATTCGGGACTCCGAACTACCTTCGGTACATCAAAACACATAAACTCATAATACCAATCATCATCGAACGTTAAGCGTGCGGACCCTACAGGTTCGAGAACTATGTAGACATGACCGAGACTCATCTCCGGCAATAACCAATAGCGGAACCTGGATGCTCATATTGGTTCCTACATATTCTACGAAGATCTTTATTGCTCAAACTGCATATCAACATACGTTGTTCCCTTTGTCATCGCGGTATGTTACTTGCTCGAGATTCGATCGCCGGTATCATCATACCTAGTTCAATCTCGTTACCGGCAAGTCTCTTTACTCGTTCCATAATACTTCATCCCGCAACTAACTCATTAGTCACATTGCTTGCAAGGCTTATAGTGATGAGCATTACCGAGAGGGCCCAGAGATACCTTTTCGATACACGGAGTGACAAATCCTAATCTCGATCTATGCCAACCCAACTAACACCTTCAGAGACACCTGTAGAGCATCTTTATAATCACCCAGTTACGTTGTGACGTTTGATAGCACACAAGGTGTTCCTCCGGTATTCGGGAGTTGCATAATCTCATAGTCTGAGGAACATGTATAAGTCATGAAGAAAGCAGTAGCAATGAAACTGAAACGATCATAATGCTAAGCTAACGAATGGGTCTTGTCCATCACATCATTTTCTAATGATGTCATACCGTTCATCAAATGACAACACATGTCTATGGCTAGGAAACTTAACCATCTTTGATTAACGAGCTAGTCAAGTAGAGGCATACTAGGGACATTCTTATTTTTGTCTATGTATTCACACATGTACTAAGTTTCCGGTTAATACAATTCTAGCATGAATAATAAACATTTATCATGATATAAGAAAATAAAATAATAACTTTATTATTGCCTCTAGGGCATATTTCCTTCACCCGCGGCAGCCACAGCGACAAGGACCTGCGACAACGAGTAGCAGCAGCCGCCGGGAGCAACGACGAGCAGCAGCAGCCACACCGGCGGGGAGTTGCGGTGCCAAGTAGCAACACGGAGCGGTGCGCGGGGCGGAGCTCCGGCCGCATAGCGGCAGGGCTGGGTGAACGCGCAGGACTAGAAGCCACTTCTTGCCGGGGCTGTGAGCTTCTGGCTAGGGCGAGCCGTCGGCCAGCTACGACAGCCAAGGAGGAGGGAGGCTGCCCCGCCCCGTGAGCAAGGTCAGGGAGGAGGGAGGCCGCCTCGCGGTGGCCAGCCACCACCTCGGAGGAGGCATGCGACGGGGGTGGGAGGAGGGCTGATTGCTTTTTCATTTTCTAAATAAGGGTGTCTTTGTGAAATCCAGGGAGGTGTATGTCAATTTTTTTTACCAAATCATCACCTTACAATCCGGCCCCACTTGTCAGAAAGTGATCAATCAGGCTAAATCAACTGATCAGTGCAATTTGCAAAAAGTTTACTAGATACGCGATGACTTTTGCAAATAATTAGAGATCGAGTATTTTTCCGCGAACGAAGCCCCAAATATGATGGTTTCTTGCAATTAACTCCCCTGCCGGTTCAAGATCTGCACAGGTTTCTGAAGGTATTCTTCCCCAGTCCTGTCGTTCTGCAAGAGATGAGTGAATGCTTTGGTATGGACTCCAGAAACAAAGTTTTGCACTTAGATGGCGCATATTTCGTTTTACGTTACACCTCCATTTTGTTTGGACTGTATTTGCCTGAGAAACCGTGGAGGAATATCGCCCTAGCATTTACTTTTGCAAACCAGAGAAATTAATTGTCAAAACTATTGTCTATATTTGATTGAGCCTGATTAATCGAAGCTATTCTTGAAACCTAATCTGATGCTTATAGTTGCATTTCCATATCACTTTTTCATACTTGCACAATTGTCAGAACTGCAATTTATGCTTGTTTGAGCCTGAAAGTGGTACGTATACACGCCACAAGCCTGAGCGAGCACAATTGTCCTACGACACGTAATTCAAAGTTTCACTTTTTAATACTTGAGAAGTGCTATTTTTAATACACGACACACACATTCAGAGTGCTGAGAACACCATAATTGCACGCCGTAATTGCAACAATTATCAATAATAAAGTCTTATATTTTTTGTAATTTTCAGGCCCTCCGATCATCTATTGTGCAACAAAGGTCCCGCTTATCTCTGAAAAATTCCGCTGCAGCCTCAACCGTACGTGTGCTTCAATTTATTTTCATGTTGTTTTCTTGGGCCTTAGTGTATTGATTCTTGGGTGTTTGACAAAGGCTTCACAAATTAAGCCTCTGTTAACAATTTCAGAGGTGTAGGTTGGCCTGCAGCTCATGTGGGCGGAGGAAACGCACGCTTCAATATGTCCCTCAGAAGTTGTTGCCGCCACCCTCTCTGCCACAGCTGGAGACGAAACTTTTTTTTGAGAAAAACATAGCTTTCATTACTTAACTGTGGTGAGTCATATCGCCCACAACACACTCGCCCACACGGGCTGGTACATCAGATTCCCACTCTAAAAAGCGGTTCGGTTCACACAGGCGGCCAATATTGGCGAGCTCATGGGCCACCGTGTTCGCACTGCGTCTACAAACTGAAATGGAAAAAGAAGAGAACCACAACTTCAGTTGATATTTCATGTCCTCTATAGCTGCTGCGTACGCTGATGAGTCCACCCTACGCATATCCAAGGCTTCCGACAGGAGTTGTGAATCCGTCTCGAAGTCCACTCTTACCATGCCAAGATCTGCCGCAGTGGTGATGGCTTTGGACATGGCTATCACTTTAGCAGTGAACGCATCCGCCGTATGCTCCTGTCTTCCGGCCCGTGCATGTACCAACGAGCCGTCCGCCAGCCTCACGGCGACCTCCCATCCAGCATGCTCCTGGCCCAGCACAAACGAGCCGTCCACATTAATTTTCTAAATGTCCGGAGCCGGGGGGTACCACTTGTCTGGGGACATCTTGTCGGCTTTTTTACAGAAGATCTCGCCGAACTCAAGGACGCTGCTCCTTGTCCGTCGTGCCGGTTAACATTTGACAAAGCATAGGCTTTCATACACCCCCTTATCTTGCCATTCATTTTTGCATCAAGATTTGTGCGAGTACTTTTGTCTTTTTGTTTCTTCCAAATAAAACAACATATAAACTTCAATCTTTTGGAGGACAACAAAACATTCTAACTAGAATATTGGAAAAAACTTTCAGATTTTTTCGTGAAACATATATACAAAAACTAATACTTTTTATATAAAAAAAATCTCATTTTGTATATTTATGTTGTATCAAAAAATCTGAAAGTTTTTTCCCACATTGTAGTAAGAATGTTTTGTGGTCCTGCGAAGTTTGAAGTTCATATATTGTTTTGTTTTGAAGAAACAAAAAAGAGAAATTTTCATGTAAGAAGTTAGTTGTGTAGCATAGATCTTAAAGCAACATTGTAGGGTATGGATAAGAGGTGTCCAGAAGCCTGAGCTTTATAAATCCACATTCCCGTCGTGCCAGTTCCGCTGGTGAGAGCGGCAGCTCCCCTTCTCTCACCTTGTTCCTATTGGCCCACCACAACCACCAAAAGGTGAGGATATGCAATCTCTTCTTTTCATCTAGCCCCCAGATATAGTCAAGCATTGCATGCATGCCCTCGATCTTCTCCAGATCATTTCTTTCCTTCTCCATGGCCAAGTCTCGCCACACCTCCTTAACAGCCTTGCACTTGGTAAAGAGGTGCGCCCCATCCTCCTCTCCTCTGCTACAGAACAGGCACTTAGTATCTTCTATCGGAATGCCTCTCCGAGCGACCGTGGTATGAAGCGCCAGGGACTCGTGTTTGATCCTCCACGTGAACATCTGGATATTTCCGGGACAAGGTAACCTGCTGGAGACGAAACTTGGTGGTAAGCCTCTTCCCCCCCTCTCATTTCTCCCCCTTTGCTCTGGATGTTCTCCATTCATGCTATACTGTTTATAAGTATATTCCATCGATCTACCTATATATGATTTTCAAGCCAACCTATGATGTCATGTTGCAGTCCCTGTAGCTATGCCGACCTTCACTAACCGATTGATAAATCACTTTTTTTTCCGACAAAGGGTGGATTTTATTGGCTCAAATGGAGCATCAAGATGATACATCACACTGAACACACACCCAGCCTCTGCATAACTAAGATGCACACAGCCAACCCAACACACACAGAAACACACCGGCAACTAGCGAAGTCATAAGACCAAAAGCTATGTGCAGGTGTGGAAAAAAGAAAAAGAAACAAGAAATAAGCCCCAAAGCGATAAGATGAACGATCAACAAACTACAACTAAGACCATATCCGCACCAACCATTGACACCACATGGATGGCAAGGATCTTCAACAACAACGCCTTCAAAAAGGAAGCGACACTCAAGCGACGCCATCACCGGATCCAACCACAAAGGTCAGTATCAAAGTTTTCACCCTGAAGAATCAGTCCGAACATATCCGAGCAATGCCTCCAACAAGGTAACAACGTAAAAAAACATCGCCATTGCCAGGAATAACCACTCGGGTCTGTCCTAGGCTTTCACCCCGGAGCTCGAGACCGGGTGCACATAGCACCACTATCCAAATCTCACATGTGTTGTCTCCACCGCTTTTCCCCTATCCGAGCAGCTACAATTGGATCGCCGCTATCCACAAACAACCCTCTGCGTCAAGTCATTGTCCATAATTTGTACCCAACAACCGAAGTCATCCACCGGATCAGGAGATAAAACCTCCCGAAGTCTTTTTGATGATGTCGTGGATCCGTATGAAGTCGCTGCAGAACAATCTACATACGCCACCATCCGACCAATCGGATCTAAATCACCTCATCCATCCAGCACATCACCGCAGCCCCAACAATCCAGAGACCGTGTGGCCGGAGAAATGCCAAGACCACCGTTGCCTCAACGACTGCCACGACGTAGCGACCACCACAGATCGAGGGAGGTGGGCGCTGCCAGAAACGAGGGCCGCAATGCATGAGGCATATTTGCGACTGGCCGCAGCTTGGTCAGATCTTGGAAGACGTCAGGTGCAGCTCATGGGGAAACAGACCGACGCCACCATGGCCACTGCCAGTCCGCGACTCCATCCGACACTAGCCGCCGCAGACCACTACGCCATCTTGGGGAGGAGGTCAGGGGCGCGCACAGCAAGCTAGGGGATTAATGGTCATTTTTCCTTATTTTTCTCCGAATCATGCTTTCTTAGGCAAGCATTTAGGGAACAAGTTGTTAATTCACTTTTATCTCTCTAATACTATCTGCTACCAAAAAAACTGCCCTGAAGGAAGAAAACAAATTTAGAATGCTAAACATATTCAACCTTCTTCCCCTCAGGTTTATCCTTTACTGTACACCACTTTTAGGTTGCCTAAATTTTTGTAAAATCTGAATACCTGGCAGAAATCCCAATACCCAAAACAAAACACCCAATGTTTCATGTCATAATTTTACACTCTTGCTATCCTTTTTGTGTCTAGAATGGTGCACAAACGCTTGATCTCCGACGGCCAGCTGAGGCGGCGGGCTGGTGTAGGATCAAAAGTATGTCTAGAGGGGGGGGGTGATTAGACTACTTGACCAAATAAAAATCTAGCATTTTCCCAATTTTAAGTCTTGGCAGATTTTAGCAACTTAGCACAAGTCAAGCAATCAACCTACACATGCAAGTCTAAGAGTATAGTAGAGGAATGTAAAACGTTTGCATATGAAGGTAAATGGAGGAGTTTGGAGGGAGCAAACGCATTGTAGACACGGAGATTTTTGGCGTGGTTTCGATAGGTGGTGCTATCGTACATCCACGTTGATGGAGACTTCAACCCACGAAGGGTAACGACTGCGCGAGTCCACGGAGGGCTCCACCCACGAAGGGTCCACGAAGAAGCAACCTTGTCTATCCCGCCATGGCCATCGCCCACGAAGGACTTGCCTCACTAGGGTAGATCTTCACGAAGTAGGCGATCTCCTTGCCCGTACAAACTCCTTGGTTCAACTCCACAATCTTGACGGAGGCTCCCAAGTGACACCTAACCAATCTAGGAGACACCACTCTCCAAAAGGTAATGGATGGTTTGTTGATGATGAACTCCTTGCTCTTGTGTTTCAAATGATAGTCTCCCCAACACTCAATTCTCTCTCACAGATTTGGATTTGGTGGAAAGATGATTTGAGTGGAAATCAACTTGGGGAAGGCTAGAGATCAAGATTCTTGTGGTTGGAATGGAATATCTTGGTCTCAACACATGAGTAGGTGGTTCTCTCTCAGAAAATGTATGCTGCAAGTGTAGGCACGTTCTGATGGCTCTCTCCACGAATGAAGAGTGTGTGGAGGGGTATATATAGCCTCCACACAAAATCTAACCGTTCCACACAATTTACCAAACTCAGTGGGACCGAATCATGAAACTCGGTCAGACCGATTTAGTTCAAAATGTGAATGTTAGGCTTTTCGGTGGGACCGACATGTCAACTCGGTGGGACCAATTTCATTAGGGTTAGGGCATAACGTAATCTCGGTGAGACCGATCACACAAACTCGGGAAGACTGATTTCTGTAATAGGCAAACAAAGAGTTGGTCAGGAAAACTCGGTGGGACCGAATCGCTCATTTCGGTGAGACCGAAACGTTACGAAAGGGAACAGAGAGTTTGCATTGCGAACTCGGTGGGACCGATCACTCATCTCGGTTGGTCCGAAACGTTATGAAGGGAAACAGAGAGTTTGCAATCCCATCTCGGTGAGACTGAGATCCCTATCGGTGAAACCGAACTGACTAGGGTTTCTGGCAGTGGCTATGTCAAATGAACTCGGTGGCGCCGGAGAGATCAAATCGATGGGGCCGAGTTTGACTTTTGGTTTAGGACATATGTGGAAATGAGAAAGTGGTTGAGGGCTTTTGGAGCATATCACTAAGCTTTTTGAGCAAGCAAGCCATTAAGCAACACCTCATCCCCTTTTAATAGTATTAGCTTTTCCTATGGACTCAATGTGATCTTGGATCACTAAAATGAAAAAGTAGAGTCTTGAGCTTGAGCCAATATGTGTCCTTAGCATTTTGAGGGGTCCACATTCCTAGTCCATGCCATGCCAATCATTGAACTTCTTGAAATGATCATCTTGAAAGAGCATTAGTTCAATGAGCTATATGTTGTTAGGAATTACCAAAACCACCCAGGGATAGTTGCACTTTCAATCTCCCCCTTTTTGGTAATTGATGACAACATATAGATCAAAGCTTCGACAAATGATAATAAGATTGAAATGCATCATCGCTTTGAGAAGTATGTGATAAGTAAGAGCTCCCCCTAAATTTGTGCATTATTTAAAATTTGCTTTTGAATGCAAATGCACAATCGATTAGGATCATGGGTTACTCATCCATGTCACATACATCTTGGTGGAGCGCTCAAAATGATAGAAAGTAAAAACATGCACTCATCACCAAGGCAAAGTGAATGATCATACAAGAGATATAAAAGATAACATCATTCAAGCGAATGTAGGATATGATCAAACACATGATCATACAAGTATTTCACACACATAGACATAAAGTATTAAGCAAGCACACACAAAATATCAACCAAATAGCAAAAGAGATAAAAGGAAAAACACTCTCTCTTGAAGCCTATGATCTACACATTTCTCCCCCTTTGGCAACAAGTTACCAAAAAGTTTGAAAATGCATAGTGCTATGCGTCTATCTAGGCTTGATCTTCGGGAGGTGGTGTTGAGAGGACTCCAAGGACGAATGCATCTGTTGAAGCTGTTGGAGCTGGTGGAGTGGCAACTGGAGGTGGCACTGATGTTGTGGCTGCAGGTGCTGATGAAATTGCTCTTGTGTCAGCCATGGGCACTGCAGCAGATCTCTGACCTCTTGGCACTCTTTGAAAGGCATCTGTGGTAGCCTGCCCTTTCCTCTCCTCAGCTTCTTCCTGGAGCTGCTCAACTGCTATCTGCATCTCTGTCACTTTTAGATCAAGATCATAGAACTTAGTCTCAATGATCCTTTCCAGGCTCTCTTGGTTCTGAGTCAGGGTGGCCAATCCTTCTCAATCCTCAAGGTTGCTTGAATCAGATATGCAAGTTGATCTTGCTTGGTCTTGAGAAACACTTGAGATGCCTCTTCAACACTTGGCATCTTTGTAGCTTTGTCAACCTTAGCTTTCTCTCTCTTTTCTTGTGCCTGCACAGATGTGGGATCTTCTTCATTCATGACAACAGTGTTGTCCTAAAAGTTCGGTCTCAAGGGTAGATGCTCCTTATCCAACAGGTAGGTGCCTCTGCCCATCTTGGAGTTGATGAGCACCTGAATATGTGGAGCATACCCACATGATCACTTCTGATCTGCAGTTGTCCTCTTGATTGTTTCCACAATCAGGCTCATGACTTTGAATTTTTGGGGCACATCAAACAATTGCAGCAAGTTGATTGAGTGACCTCTGATCATCTTGTGATCTCCAGATTTGGGCAATAAGGTATGCCTCAGAATAGTGTTGATTGTGGCCAAACCAGACAACACATAATGAACAGACCCAAGCTTATGAGTTTCGAAGGCTTTGTCTGGAATTTCTTTGTACATGTTGGCCATTGAGTTGTGGTCTTTCTTCTTCTTGGGATAGACATCCAAGTCATCCTCATGCTCTTTAGGGGCATTGATCAATTTTGCCCACTCATCAACTGTTGATTGGTACCTTGTACCCTCAGACATCCAAACAATTCTACCATCAGGATAGAAGTGTGCTGTGGAGTAGAATTGCATGATGAGTTCATCATTCCACTTGGTCAGCTTCTGACCCACAAACTTGTCCACTTCACATAGCCTAAAGCTCTCATGCACTCCTGGAAAATGATCTGTGTT
Source organism: Aegilops tauschii subsp. strangulata (assembly GCF_002575655.3). Lineage (NCBI taxonomy): Eukaryota > Viridiplantae > Streptophyta > Magnoliopsida > Poales > Poaceae > Aegilops > Aegilops tauschii. The sequence continues at coordinate 550,483,642 of NC_053041.3, read as the reverse complement.
CTCATCAATGTATTTCCAATCTGCCCACTTCATATCACAAACAATGGGCTTCTTGTCAAGCATGATGGTCTCATAAAAATCCTGCTGCTCCTTGGTACGGAACCTGTAGTCCACAACAGTCCTTCTCCTCACAGCATATGGATCAGTTTGTCTCCAAAGTCTGGGACCTGCATCCTTCCTGATGTTCATGTTTTCTGCCACTGGATGACTGTCATCATGATCTGGAATCTTAGGTTTGAGCTTCCTAAGCACTTGGGCTTCAGCATCTTCTTCTTCATCAATCTCAGGCACTGGGGCTTTGTTCTTTTCAGCAGCTGGAATATTCCTTGTGCTCCTCTTGGGCTTTGAAGTCTTTGGAGCTGGAGCAAAAGCTTTGGGAGCAGTCTTGGGCTTTGAAGGGGCAGCCCCAGACTTGATGGCATCCCCCATCAGCTTTTGAGACTTTGATGCTGGTGCATCATCCTCTTCCTCTTCTTCATCTTCAGCTGGATCTCTTATCATAGAGGATCTCCCAATGACTCTGGCAATGGCCTTCTTGACCCTCTCTTTCCTCTTCTTGCCTTCACCAGCCTCCTTTGGTTCAAGTGTGAACTCCATAGTTTCCTGAGTTGAGGATCTGGCGTCAGACATAGGCACTCTCTTGGCTGGAGCCTTCTTGTGCAGACCTGGCTTAGTTGCAGCAGCAGCATATTCCTTTTTCAGCACTTTATTCTTGGAGCCGACCTCCTCCTCAGCAGCAACATAATCCTCATCTTCTGAGTATGAGTTTCTCTTCTTCCTTGTCCTTGTAGCTGCTTTGGGCAAATTGCTTGGGGTACTCCTGCTGCCCTCATCATAGCTGCTAGAGGGACTAGTGCCCTCACTCATGTTCACTTGCTCTTCTGACTTGTTTTGGCTATCACTCTGATCAGACATACTGGCAAAGCAAACTGACAACAGACCCTGTGAATAGATATAGATGAGATAGAGTGGATGAGCATCACAAAGTGCAGAGTTTTTGCAAAACAAATGAGTCAAAAACTTAGTTTTAGTTTTCCATAGAAAGCATTTCGGAGCTACCGATTTGTTAAACTCGGTGACACCGAAGCAACTTTTGGAGTCTAAACTAGTGAAATTGGTCAGACTGAGTCACAGTTCGGTGACTCCTAGATTGCTAGGGTTTCATAGAGAGTTGAACTCGGTCACACCGATTTGCAATTTTCGGTCAGACCGAAAAGTGCAAGTGCAATGGCCTAAGGCAAATCGGTGAGACCGATTTCCACAACTCGGTCATTCCGAGCTGAGTTCGGCGGAAACCTAACCCTAAATTTTCGAATCTAATCTAATATAAGGGATGTTCTTGCTGGACAGGATGATCTCATATGTGGTAAAGAACATGGCTTTTGCTTTGTGCTAAGAATCGGAGTAAGGAACATCACAAAGTTTCGAAGTCATACCCTAGTTCGGCGGTGAGTTCGCTACGGCGGCAACGGCGGGGTTGAATTCTGTTGACGGCGACTAGCGGCGGAAGGTCGCTGGCGACATGAGGACGATCCGGAGACCCAAGGTGGCAGAGTAGGACACGCGCAGGCTGAGAGGTTTTGGAGAAATTTCCAAAATTCGACCCGACGGTATATATATCCTGACCCTGTCGGTGTGACCGAGTGGAACCACTCGGTGGCACCGAGATGCAGAATCGCAAGCGGTTACTGCAACTCGGTGTGACCAAAAAGTTCTAGTCGGTTGCACCGAGATTAAAAACCTAGATCAACTCAGTGAACTCGGTCAGACCAAAGAGGATGAATCGGTCAGACTGAAATGCACAGAGAGGTTTTGGAAGTTTAAGTCTATGATGAATCGGGGACTCCGAGTGCTCCTCACACAGAGTGTTCGAATCTGACTTGATCAAACTTTGTGATGTAGCATGAATAGAGTTTGAGACGAGAAAAACATAGACATGTAGAGGAGGTTCTTAGGCATTATTGTCCCTCCACTTGGCAAAAGAAAAAGAGCCAAACAATCAAAGCAACAAGTGGATGTCCTTGAATGAGTAAAATATGCAATCAACATGCTCACACAATAAAATGGCAAATGAAATATGTGACAAAGCATGCACAAACACTCTAGCATCTATCAAGCAATTGGCGATGACTAGGTCATCTATATATGAGTATATTGACTTAGGAGCCAAATGAGAACATTTGATCATAGGTCACACTCATCGTTTAAGCGCAAGTGGGGTTACCACTTTTACATAAAGCATTGTTGTGTTCACACCATTAGAGTTGCTTTAGCTCAATTTTTAGAGTAAAACCCCCCTAGATGTGATATCCCCCCTAAGAGGGATGAACTAACCTTGGGTTTTGTCGATGATGACTTCATGTAGATGTTGAAGATGTGGATGCTCAATGCTGATGTAGATCATTTGTTGAAATCCATTGGAGTGAGTTGCACTTTCAATACCTACACGGGTTAGTCCCACAAGGAACAAACAAGGATATCCATAGACATAGAGTGGAGTTCACACAAGATGATGTCCATCAAAGCATTAGGTTACCTTGTCCCTTGTCTTACCAACAAGAGGGTTTGTGACTCCTTGAACTAATGCAAGATGTGGAATGTAACGCCCGGATAATTAAGCTATAGTGAAACTCTACTAACGATGCCACGTCACCTCCGTTACTGTTGCTAATCTCTCGTTAGTTCAAAACCGGTTCAAAAATCAAATTCAAAATATGGCAAACGATAAAAGTTTTCAAACATCAAAACTAAAATGTTCGGAGTGTGCCAAATAATGCCTAGGTATTTAAGGTGAAGGTACCACACTTTTGCAGGATGCCTATATAATTTAAAGTGAATTAAAATGATAAGGAAAATAAATAAAAGAAAATACAAAACAAAAAAATATAAATAAAAAAGAACCCCCCCACTGGGCCAACCGGGCCACCAGCCGGCCACCCCCACTCCTCTCCTTATCCCCTGGAACCAGAAACCCTAACCCACCGACACTCATTCCCCCCACTCGCTCCCCACGTTCCCCTTCCCGATCCAGATCTAGATCGGGGGAACGAACCGCGCCAACCGCCCCTGACGCCGCCTGGATCGACCGTCGCCGCCGACCAGGACCACCTCGCCGGATTGCATCCCCTTCGTCGCCGTCGTCCCCGACCTCCTCCCTGCGCCCCACTGCCATTTCCCTACGGCCCCCGTGAGCCTCCGCCTCCCCCTCTCCTCCTGTCTCCTCGCGCACGCGCTCACGCCCCGCGGCCTCGTCCTGCGCGCGCCCGCGCCGTTCCGCACGCGCACGCTGCCGCGCACCGCGGCCCCTCCCGCGCCCGCTCGCGCTCCGCGGCGACGTCCACGGCCACACTCACGCATCGGCCGCGGCCTCTACCCACACCTCCCGCCGCGGCGCCCCTCCCCGCCGAACGGCCCCTGCGGCCGCGCCACTGTGCACGACCCCAGTGCTGCTGTTACCGCTGCCGCGGCCCCCACGCGCCGCTCGCCGCCGAGCCCGCCACTACCGCGCCTGCTCCGGTCGCCGGTGCCCCCCCGTAGATGCCCCCGTGCCAACCCCACTGGCCCCGCTCCCGCCGTCGCCCGCGTGGCCACGCCTAGTGCCCCGCCTCCGCCACAGCTCTGCTGCCGCGTGCTGCGCAACCGCCAGCGCCTTCACGCCCCCTGCCGGCCGTGCCCGCCGCCCCGTGCCGGCCACGCCCACTCGCCGCGCCGCTCCGGCGCCCTGCTATCGCCGTCCGCTCCACCCTGGCGCCGCTCGCCGCATGCTGCTCCCCCCACCAGCTTCTGCTGGTCTGCTGCTGGCGCTGCTCATCGTTGCCCCGCGCCGCCGTGCTGGGCTCAGCCCCCCCGGCTCCGTTCCGCTCCACTCGGCGGGCGGAGCCCTCTGCTCCGCCCGTTAACCCGCACGCCCGCAGCGCCCCTGCGCCCGAATCGCCCAGCGCCCGTTTGGCCCTATGGGCCATTGACTACGGGGCCCCACCCCACAGAATGTTAAAAAAGAGAATTAATTAAATAAATAATAATTAAAATAATAATTAATTTATTAATTAACTAACTAACTTAATTAACAATGTTTAGTTAACTAATTAACTCTAGTTAACCTGCTAATTAAATGTTAACAAATAGTTAGTCTTCAGCCTATGACATGTGGGACCCACATGTTAGTTTGACTAGTCAACGCCCTGTTGACTGCTGATGTCATGCTGACATCATGATGACGTCAGCAAACACTATTCTAGATAATGTTGATTTAAAATAATTAAATAAATCCTAAAAATGATTTAAATGTTTTAAAATTAATATAAAAACCGTAGGTCAGATGGAAAAACTTTGTACATGAAAGTTGCTCAGAATGGCGAGACGAATCCGGGTGCGCAGCCCGTTCGTCTGCCACACATCCCTAGCATAGCGAGCACGTAACTTTTCCCTCCGGTTCATCTGTCCGAAAACGCAAAACACCGGGGATACTTCCCCGGATGTTTCCCCCCTTCACCGGTATCACCTACTACCGCGTTAGGGTACACCTAGCACCGCTCGTAGTCATGTCATGCATCATCATGCTTATGGTTGCATTATATTTATTGTTTCTTCCCCTCTTCTCTCCGGTAGACTACGAGACCGACGTCGCTGCTGCCCTGGTCGACTACGGTGTTGACGACCCCTCCTTGCCAAAGCAACCAGGCAAGCCCCCCCCCCTTGATCACCAGATATCGCCTATTCTTCTCTATACTGCTTGCATTAGAGTAGTATAGCAAGTTACTGCTTTCCGTTAATCCTATTCTGCTGCATAGCCTGTCCTTGCTACTACTGTTGTTACCTTTACCTGCAATCCTAAATGCTTGGTATAGGATGCTAGTATTCCATCTGTGGCCCTACATTCTTGTCCGTCTGCTGTGCTATACTATCGGGCAGTGATCACTCGGGAAGTGATCACGGGTATATACTATATACTTTATATATGATACATGTGGTGACTAAAGTCGGGTTGGCTCGTGGAGTACCCGCGAGTGATTCACGGATTGGGGGCTGAAAGGACCTTTGTCCCGACGGCTCTCTGGGTGGATCTTTGTGGCGGAGCGACAGGGCAGGTTGAGACCGCCTAGGAGAGAGGTGGGCCCGGCCCTGGTCGGCGTTCGTGGCTACATCAATTAACATGCTTAACAAGATCTTGGTATTTGATCTGAGTCTGGCCATTGGCCTATATGCACTAACCAACTACGCGGGAACAGTTATGGGCACTCGACGTCGTGGTATCAGCCGAAGCCTTCTTGATGTCAGCGACTGAGCGGCGCGCGCCGGATTGGACTGGAACGCCTGCTCTTGTATTAGGGAGGCTAGGTCTGCTTCCGGCCGCGTTTGCAACGTGCAGGTGTGCAAAGGGCGATGGGCCCAGACCCCTGCGCCATAGGATTTATACCGACGTGCTGACCTCTCTGTTGTGCCTAGGTAGGGCTGCGACGTGTTGATCTTACAAGGCCGGGCATGACCCAGGAAAGTGTGTCCGGCCAAATGGGATCGAGCGTGTTGGGTAATGTGGTGCACCCCTGCAGGGAAGTTTATCTATTCGAATACCATGATCTTCGGTAACAGGACGACCCGGAGTTGTACCTTGACCTTATGACAACTAGAACCAGATACTTAATAAAACACACCCTTTCAAGTGCCAGATATAACCCGGTGATCACTCTCACACTGGGCGACGAGGGGAGGATCGTCGGGTAGGATTATGCTATGCGATGATACTTGGTGAACTTACCTTCTATTCTCTTCTATATGCTACAAGATGGAGGCGGCCAGAAGCGTAGTCTTCGACAAGACTAGCTATCCCCCTCTTATTCTGGCATTCTGCAGTTCAGTCCATCGATATTGCCTCTTTACACATATACCCATGAATATGTAGTGTAGATCATTGCTTGCGAGTACTTTGGATGAGTACTCACGGTTGCTTTTCTCCCTCTTTTCCCCCTTTCCCTTCTACCTAGTTGTCGCAACCAGATGCTGGAGCCTAGGAGCCAGACGCCACCGTCGACGACGACTCCTACTACACCGGAGGTGCCTACTACTACGTGCAGGCCGCTGACGACGACCAGGAGTAGTTTAGGAGGATCCCAGGCAGGAGGCCTGTGCCTCTTTCGATTTGTATCCCAGTTTGTGCTAGCCTTCTTAAGGCAAACTTGTTTACTCATGTCTGTACTCAGATATTGTTGCTTCCGCTGACTCGTCTATGATCGAGCACTTGTATTCGAGCCCTCGAGGCCCCTGGCTTGTATTATGATGCTTGTATGACTTATTTATGTTTTTAGAGTTGTGTTGTGATATCTTCCCGTGAGTCCCAGATCTTGATCGTACACGTTTGCGTGCATGATTAGTGTACGATTGAATCGGGGGCGTCACAAGTTGGTATTAGAGGCGACTGCCTATAGGAATCCCCCTTCCACACTCCTTGGCCGAAGTCGAGTCTAGACATTACAAAACTTTTTACTAACATGACTGTGTGTCTTACGGGCCCACGTCGCCATTGGGTGGTACTAGGATCTTGTACTCCTCGATCCTTACTCTGGGACTCTGAACTCTCTTCTACTCGGGTTAAACGAATTTACTAACTCTAACATTATGATCCCGTGACCACATTCACCCCAAAGTTGGATAAGCCATAGTTATTCCTTAGAATAGTATTTTGAACAATTCCCACACTGTCATTTGACTCCTTGTAACATCTTTGCTTTCAGATGGAACCCACGAGGCAGGTCGTGCGCCACACGACGGCCATTGGTGTCCCAGGTTCACCTGCTGTGCTAGCTGAGATGATGACCTATCTGGGTTATCGCTGGCACCCTGAGTACACCGTCTACGAGGAGTACCAGGACTTTAACCAGGAGCAGTACCGTGCCATCGTCCACCTCTACTCTCGGGAGTATGACTGCACTACTGTGCTGCACACTGCTCATGGTGTTGGAGTGACTATCGATATGGCAGTCCACGATGCTGCTTATGCTGCTCTGACATGTCTTCGTGGAGAGTATTGGGAGTTGGACACCTCCCCTTTCAAGCACATTGCTATCGCATCCGATGTTGGTGCGGAGGGTTACTACACTGTTGCCTACTCCAATGTCACCCGCGAGCCCTTCTACCATCAGAACCTAGTTCTGCATGCTGATGGGCTGGATAGAGCTAACCGAGCTCTTCGCCACGAGTTGTACACCACCCGTCAGCACCTTTACCGTGCTCTGACGCTGTTGCACCCCCTTGTCCGATCTGGTGATCCGTCGCGATCTGTGATCTACCCAGCCAGGACCGTGATGCCCTAGGGTGTCGGCTGGCCAGATGTGGGAGGCTACTCTCCTGCACTTGGTCCTCTTCTGCCACCTGAGCATCGGGTTCTGCACCAGAGTATCCGCGGACCCCAGGTTACTGACGTGGAGTTCCCGAAGCGACACTACCAGCTTTCAGGCTACACCTACCTCCACAGTTCCTCCTGGGACTGATGCAGTCTTGCTTATTAGTATTAGATGCATTCGCCGCGAGCCTGCGTGCCGCCTATGATGTCTTTTAGTCTATGTACTGAACTCTGTGTACTGAACTCTATGCATGACCCCTTTTGTAAGATATGCCGACTACTATGTAGTAGCTATCGTGCTCCTTTCATTATGCATGTTTCATCATGAATGATTCTTGTCATTGCAAATTTCCCAAATGCTGAACTACCCCTATTATATATTAGCAGGATGGTTAGACCAGGTGGTCGTGGTCGTGGTGGCAACGCCCCACCACCGCCTGAGTACATGGCTGGTATGATCCAACAGCTCTAGATGAATCGCCAGTTCATGGAGAATATGATGGCTTAGTTCCCTCGCCCCAATATGAACCAGCAGCCAGCCCAAGTGACTCTGCAGGATTTCATGCGCCTCAACCCAACTGTGTACCGTGATAACCCACAAGTGTAGGGGATCACAACATTTTTTGAGGGTAGAGTATTCAACCCAAATTTATTGATTCGACACAAGGGGAGCCAAAGAATATTCTCAAGTATTAGCAGTTGAGTTGTCAATTCAACCACACCTGGATAACTTAGTATCTGCAACAAAGTATTTAGTAGCAAAGTAGTATGATAGTAACGGTAACAGTAGTAAAAGTAATATTTTTGGGTTTTGTAGTGATTGTAACAGTAGCAAGGGAAAAGTAAATAAGCGAAGAACAATATGTGAAAAGCTCATAGGCATTGGATCGGTGATGGAGAATTATGCCGGATGCGGTTCATCATGTAACAATCATAACATAGGGTGACACAGAACTAGCTCCAATTCATCAATGTAATGTAGGCATGTGTTCCGAATATAGTCATGCGTGCTTATGGAAAAGAACTTGCATGACATCTTTTGTCCTACCTTCCCGAGGCAGCTGGGTCCTAATGGAAACTAAGAGATATTAAGGCCTCCTTTTAATAGAGTACCGGACCAAAGCATTAACACATAGTGAATACATGAACTCCTCAAACTATGGTCATCACCGGGAGTGGTCCCGATTATTGTCACTTCGGGGTTGCCGGATCATAACACATAGTAGGTGACTATAGACTTGCAAGATAGGATCAAGAACTCACATATATTCATGAAACATAATAGGTTCAAATCTGAAATCATGGCACTCGGGCCCTAGTGACAAGCATTAAGCATAGCAAAGTCATAGCAACATCAATCTCAGAACATAGTGGATACTAGGGATCAAACCCTAACAAAACTATCTCGATTACATGATAAATCTCATCCAACCCATCACCGTCCAGCAAGCCTACGATGGAATTACTCACGCACCGCAGTGAGCATCATGAAATTGGTGACGGAGGATGGTTGATGATGACGATGGTGACGGATTCCCCTTTCCGGAGCCCCGAACGGACTCCAGACCAGCCCTCCCGAGAGAGTTTAGGGCTTGGTGGCGGCTCCGTATCGTAAAATGCGATGAATCTTTCTCTCTAATTTTTTTCTCCCCGAACACGAATATATGGAGTTGGAGTTGAGGTCGGTTGAGCTCCAGGGGGCCCACGAGGCAGGGGGCGCCCAGTGGGGCAGGCGCGCCCCCACCCTCGTGGAAAGGGTGTGGGCCCCCTGGCCTTGATTCTTTCGCCAGTATTTTTTATTATTTCCAAAAATAATCTCCGTGAAATTTCAGGTCATTTCGAGAATTTTTGTTTCTGCACAAAGATAACACCATGGCAATCCTGCTGAAAACAGCGTCAGTCCGGGTTAGTTCCATGCAAATCATGCAAGTTAGAGTCCGAAACAAGGGCAAAAGTGTTTGGAAAAGTAGATACGACGGAGATGTATCAACTCCCCCAAGCTTAAACCTTTGCTTGTCCTCAAGCAATTCAGTTGATAAACTGAAAGTGATAAAAAAAACTTTTACAAACTCTGTTTGCTCTTGTTGTTGTAAATACGTAAAGCCAGCATTCAAGTTTTCAGCAAAGATTATGAACTAACCATATTCATAGTAACTCTTAGGTCTCATGTTTACTCATATCAATGGCACAATCAACTAGCGAGGAATAATAATAAATATCGGATGACAACACTTTCTCAAGACAATCATGATATGATATAACAAGATGGTATCTCGCTAGCCCTTTCCGAGACCGCAAAACATAAATGGAGAGCACCTTTAATGATCAAGGACTGACTAGACATTGTAATTCATGGTAAAAGAGATCCAATCATAGTCATACCCAATATAAATTAACAGTAATGGATGCAAATGACAACAGTGCTCTCCAGCTGGTGCTTTTTAATAAGAGGGTGATGACTCAACATAAAAGTAAATAGATAGGCCCTTCGCAGAGGGAAGCAGGGATTTGTAGAGGTGCCAGAGCTCGGTTTTAAAGCAGAGATAAATAATATTTTGAGCGGTACACTTTCATTGTCAACATAACAACCAAGAGATGGCGATATCTTCCATGATACACACATTATAGGCGGTTCCCAAATAGAATGGTAAAGTTTTTACTCCTCCTCCACCAACAAGCATCAATCCATGGCTTGCTCGAAACAACGAGTGCCTCCAACTAACAACAGTCCCGGGGGAGTTTTGTTTGCAATTATTTTGATTTGATTTGCATAAAGCATGGGACTGGGCATCCCGGTGACCAGCCATTTTCTCGTGAGTGAGGAGCGGAGTCCACTCCTCTTGAGAATAACCCGCCTAACATGGAAGATACAGACAACCCTAGTTGATACATGAGCTATTCGAGCATACAAACCAGAATTTCATTTGAAGGTTTGGAGTTTGGCACATACAAATTTACTTGGAACGGCAGGTAGATACCGCATATAGGAAGGTATGGTGGACTCATATGGAATAACTTTGGGGTTTAAGGGATTGGATGCACAAGCAGTATTCCCGCTTAGTACAAGTGAAGGCTAGCAAAATACTGGGAAGCGACCAACTAGAGAGCGACAACAGTCATGAACATGCATTAAAATGAATGAACATTGAGTGCAAGCATGAGTAGGATATAATCCACCATGAACATAAATATCATGAAGGCTAAGTTGATTTTGTTTCAACTACATGCATGAACATGTGCCAAGTCAAGTCACTTGAATCATTCAAAGGAGGATACCACCCTATCATACCACATCACAACCATTTTAATAGCATGTTGGCACGCAAGGTAAACCATTATAAACTCCTAGCTAATTAAGCATGGCATAAGCAACTATAATCTCTAATTGTCATTTCAAACATGTTTATTCATAATAGGCTGAATCAGGAACGATGAACTAATCATATTTACAAAAACAAGAGAGGTCGAGTTCATACCAGCTTCTCTCATCTCAATCGGTCCATCTTATATCGTCATAATTGCCTTTCACTTGCACGACCGAATGATGTGAATAATAATAATAGTGCACGTGCATTGGACTAAGCTGGAATCTATGAGCATTCAATAAATAGGAGAAGACAAGGCAATATGGGCTCTTGGTTAAATCAACAATAATGCATATAAGAGCTCAGCAATTTTATTATGGTATTCTCCTATCGATCCCCAAAGAGAAGAAAAGAAATAAAAACTATATACACGGGAAATGGCGGGACCCCGATTCCAAGTCACACCGATCTAGCCTGTAACACCTCATATCACTTTGCGGCCTCACGCACGGTATTCCCACGGGTGTCGCCTTACCATGGCCCGGGACAGTTTGCGCCTTTTGGCTCACGTATATGACAGTGTCGCTAGCATCCATATGACAGAGAACCCGGGCCGACATGGCTAGTCGTGAACCCAAAGCGGCACTAACGTATGGGGATAGGCATACATGAATCAACATCGAACGTGTCGGTCAGCAGCGTGCGAATCCGGGCTGTAGCACTGGGCTAACAGGACTCCGGGAACCCGGGCTGTAGCAGGCTAGGCAGGACTCCGGATGTCACCGCGTGACATTTCCCCGAAGGGACAGACACAGGAACGATATGAAACACATACCGGCCAGTCAAGTGTCCAGAGCAGTAGTGCTGGGCTAGCAGGACTCCGGTGAACCGGGCTGTAGCGGACTACTATGGCTCAAGGAGGCACTAGACTACATTTCCTCATAAGAGAGGCTGCTAAGGATAGACAACTAGATTGTCAGATCCCACACATACCAAGCATTTCAATCATACACACAATATGCTCGATATGTGCAAATACAACATGGCATCACAACAAGACTCTACGACTCAGAGTATTTATTCATTAGGCTCCGAAGAGCGAGATATTACAAACATGGGTCTCATGACCCAACACTCAGAGCATACAAGTCAAACACAAGCGGAAGCTTAACATGTCTGAGTACAGACAACTATAAATGAAATGGGCTGAGAAGCCTGACTATCTACTAGATCCTGCCGAGGGCACAAGATCCTAGCTGAGGTATCAAGCTAAACGTCGAAGTCCACGCGGAACTACTAGCGAGACTGAAGTCTCTCTGCAAAAACATAAATAAGCAAACGTGAGTACAAATGTACCCAGCAAGACTTACATCAGAACTAGCTACATATGCATCGGTATCGACAAAGGCGGGTGGTGGAGTTTGACTGCAGCAAGCCAGCTTTGACTCGGTGGCTATCCTAAACTATGACTGCAAGTAACTCTTTTGAGGTGGCGCACACGAGTCCACATATTCACCATATCAATACTCCACTATGGACCCGCACCCGTCTCCCTACGAGAACGCCGTCCATAGCACTCACGCTTATCTTGCGTATTTTAGAGTATCCACTTTCACTTGTCTATGAACTGTTATAGGCAACCCAGAAGTCCTTTACCGCGGACGCGGCTATTCGAATAGATGATGTTAACCCTGCAGGGGTGTACTTCGACACACACGCTCTCACCACTTACCGCCGTTTACACGACATGTACTCGGCAACCTTCAAGCGGAGGCCCAGCGAGGGTGTCGGCCACAGCCTACCTAAACACTCAAGTCTCTAGTCCAGGTTTATCGCCTATTCAGGTTCCATCCGCAGGGAGTCCGGCCGAGGTTTCCACATACGGCCCCGAACGATGTGTGCAGGGTTCCCGAGACACCAAACGGGCGCCCGGTACACCGTGCCACGTGCCTACCGCATCACAGCCCACCCCTCGGTCAGCGCTGTCCACGGCCTCCAGCATACTACAAACACCAGAAACTACTTGCAACTCCTGGACAGAGGACAAGGGTGATTAAGAAGCCGAGAGGGTCCATTGGTTTCGGGCCCAATGCGTGGTAGTAACTGTATCATGGATCACAAACACAGAACTCAGTTCCTGAGGACGGCTTCAATGAGACAACCCACCATGTACTCCTACATGGCCTCTCACCGCTACCTTTACCAAATCGTGTTCACACACTTAGCTCACACACAGTAGGACATGTTCATCACCATTCCAATTCATCCCCAATGAATCAGACCTGACACAACTCTAAGCATAGCAGGCATGACAAACAATCATGAATGAGTAGGCACATCAGGGCTCAAACAACTCCTACTCATGCTAGTGGGTTTCATCTATTTACTGTGGCAATGACAGGTCATGCAGAGGATAAGGGGGTTCAACTACCGCAACAAGTAACAGATGAATCGTTGTTGTCCTAATGCAGTAAAAGAGAGCAGGAGCGAGAGAGTGGGTTTGTATCGGAATGGACAAGGGGGTTTTGCTTGCCTGGCACTTCTGAAGATATTATAGTTCTTCATCGGTGTCATCGATCACGTCGTCGGAATCACGGCTATCGAGAGGGGACAATCACCGGCAAGCAAGGAAGAACACAATCAATGCAATGCAGCAATTATGATGCATGATTATGACATGGCAATATGACATGATTTGGCCTAATGCAACTAGCAACAGAAAGGTTTGGGTTGATTTGAACTCAAGGTTCAAATTCAAATTCAAACTATGAATTCGAATAGTGCATTATCATGTTTTCACCTATACAGCAGGTATAACTTAGTTTGACATGCATGAAAATGATACAGATGGATAGATTGCATTTTTCTGATAATTTTTCATATATAAATTTTTTCATTCTGAGCTACGGTTGATTTTATATGATTTTTAGAAGTTTATTCTATTTTCTGGAATTTCCTGAATAAACTTAAATCCAGATAATGCTTTACTGCGTCAGCCTGATGTCATCACTGCGTCAGCGAGTCAACGGGCTGGCCAGGGTCAAACCTGACCCGTGGGACCTGCCTGTCAGTGACTAACCTAACTAATCTAGATTAATTAGCGCTAAACTAATACTAATCTAGTTTAGTTAGGAGCATGGGCCCACACGTCAGTGACTCAGGGGGAGTCAAACTGGGGTCAAACCGGGTCAAACACGCCGGCGACTAGCCGCCGGCGGCAGCAGACGCGGCGGGGCACACGGGCGCGGGCTGTGGTGCCCTGTTCGTAGCGTGGCTGGGCTCGTTCGAGAGCCCAGACCAGCGCGCGTCGGGCGGTGGCGCCAGTCGGGCCTGGGGTGGCCGGAGGCGATGGTGAGGAGCTCGACCGCGGCGGCCGGAGCTCGGGCAACAGCGGAGACGGCGCTACAGGGCATGGCAGGGCGAACCCGTGGGGGCTTCAGGTTCACAGGGGCGCGGCGAGCACGCTGGTGATGCTCGGGCGAGCGGCCGAGCTCAGGAGCACGGAGCTCGTTGGCAATGACGGCGGCGAGCTTCGGTGCTCGTGGGGAATGGTGCTATGGCAACCCAACGGGGATAGGGTTAGGGGGAAATGACCGGGGGCTCACCACGGTCACGAAGAGATTCTCAGCGAGCTCGGGGAGGCACGGACGGCGTCGAATCGACGGTGGGGTTGCCGGCGGCCGAAGCTCGAAGACGATGACGATGCGGTCGTTGCAGGGCGTCCGGAGTGGCTTCTTTTGGTGGAGAGGCGTAGCGCGAGGTGGCGGAGCTACTGGGCATCCTAGCTAGGTGAGGTGGTGGCGGTGGCCGCGGGTACGGCGATCGGCGTCGACGGAGGCGTTCGGGCGGGAAGAACAGAGGAGGGGGAGAGCGTTCGGGGGAGAGAGAGGGAGAGCCGGACGGCTCTGGGGGTCGTGTGGCATCGTCCAGACGCGTCGAGGCGGAGCCAGGCAGGCAGGGAGGGAGGAGGTGGCCGCGGCGTGTAGCTGCGCGCGTCGGGCACGCGCCCTCGCCTACTGGGGCGAGGAGGAAGGCGACAGGAGAGCGCCTGGTGGGCTGGGCCGCCAGCTGGGCCGGCCAGGTGGCTTTGGTGGGTGCCAGGTAGGTATCTTCTCTCTCTGCTTTCTGTTTTTCTAATTTGTTTCTGTTTTCTAATTATTTGCCTCTGTTTTGAGCTTAGGAAAAATACCAAGGCATTTCCTAAAATCCTGAAAATATTCATGGACACTTGCTGAATTATTTCAGTGGCCCAAAAATAGTTCCAACATTATTTGAACATTTAAATTATTTATAGCATTTAAATGCCCAAAAGTCAAATACAATAAGATTTAATTCAAAAATCCAGGATGGCCTAGAAATAGGTGCATCATTTTTGGCAGAGGTTTTCACCTTTAACAAAAATCATGAACTTTTCTAAAGGGCATTTGGGTTCATTGAAAATATTGTTTACTTGAACCTAGTTGAATGCATTTGGTGCTAGGGTTTCAACATCCCCATTTCAAGTTTCTTTGAAAATTAAACATGATGACATGAGGAACAAGCAAAAGTCAAACAAGGGCTGATCTGGGGCTGTGACAGCTCACCCCCACTAAACAAGAATCTCATCCCGAGATTCAAGACGTGAGGTAAGAAGACAGAGGGGACACAAAGGTAACACGATCTTCATGATCCAATTGCTCTTCGCGAAGATGTTGATCCGTTGCTTCAATTAACGTTGACGTCTTTGCTTTCGAGATCTTCATCCGACACGATGACGACAAGGGAAACTCTATAGAAATCGATCTTCTCGAAGATCGAGCTATACAAGATCAACTTGCGGAATGAGATGTTGAAACATCTCGAGTTGAGACACAAAACACATCAAGAGGGATGGAAGAACAAACGATGAGATTTGATTTGGTGGGCAACAATCCCACGCTTAGATAATATGGTGCATGGGTTCCAAAGCAGCGAGGAGTTAATTTCCATGACTCCATAACGGGGCACCTTAGGAAAGGTGACTCGTAGAATTATTCCCTTAAGTGGCAAAAAGAATTACTTTTGATACAAAGATCGTTGAAGCTCTTTAAACCAGCCTAAGGCAATCACAAACGATCGTGTGAACGAATTCGAAAGAATGGCACACTCATACCAGAAGGAATGATGTGGACTACCTTGTTGAAGACAACACCATGGATGATTTTGCTTATCATCGGGGATGGATGGGACCCATAGTAGGACCACTTTTGAAGGTGATACCAGACAGTAATTACTATGGTGTAAGCTGGGAACAAAATGCAAATGATGGGTATGATTCTGGTAACTGGGGATAACTCAACGAGAGTGATTCCACCGTTGAATGGTTCTAGCATAATCGAGGGAATTGGGGCCAATCCCAGTTAGTGCCGATGATGACACCTAATGCTTGCGCGTGCTCTCAAGAACTTGAGCATTTCCATATTCATCAAGTTTTACCAATATCCGTGTCGAGGATCCTGGCAGCACAACATACTACCATGATGAACGGTGATGGAGGATGCAGGTGCAAAGGAGGACATCACTTTCTCAGATTTTTGCTTAGCAATGCCAAAGAAGCAAATCTGGATGATCGACCGAGAGACATTTAGCACTCCGCTTCCAATGTTCTCCTTGATGCACTAGCATATCCCATTCATAGATATGGTTTGATATCTAGAACATCAAGTAAAAGGTCGGACTTCGGAAAATATAAAAATCCATAAGGAACAACTTAGGGAGCAAATCCTACGAAATCCTTATGGGGAGGTGGCCAACTTCCTCAATCAAGTTACTACAATAATAGGTCTTCCGGCTGGGTGTGTTGGCCACGACAACCACTTACCGGGTTACGAAGACCAATATTATAGCTATTGGGAGATGTTCCAACCATCATATCTGCCTGAGATTCAGATCTGGTTGGTAACAGGATATTTCAGACAGCATGTCCAGAAAAGGAAAGTTTGCAACACAAACCAACGAGATGGCGTTGCGAGATTCTCAGGAGATGAACTTGGTAGCAAGCTCCAAAACATGAGCGGGTTCTGCTACAAACATGTGAACACGCTGTCCCAGACAAGCATGCTCACATGGTAGTCTTACAATGAAGCACTACCGAGTTCCGGTGGGGAACCATCATCGGGGATATCGAATTCCTAACATAAGTCTTGCTCTTAGGAAGGAACTTCTTCTCCTTGAACAAATCAGTCAGTGGCTTGGTGTGCTAAGGACACATATGGAATGGAGGTAGCTAATCTCTCAAGCCATGGTATACTTCGCACGTGCATGACTGACTTGGGATGATTCCAGAGGAAGCAAAACTAACTTTCTCGAATTCATGGCGGCAACTTGCATCGATTGCACGTGAATTTAGAGGAAGTCACTACTTTCATCCAAACATATACTTCATGAACGGGGCATGAAGAAAATGCTTACACAAGTTTCCAACACTAGCTGGATGTTCAACACGAGTCATGGAGAAGGTAGCAGTGTTGCTGATGGGCTCAACAACAATTCATCCAGGTTTCCATGGAGATGGAATTCCATAATTATGTGAACAAGTGATAGCATTGGTCAGACCCAAAAGATGTAATGGTGTATGCTCGAGGAATCAACCATGAGTAAGACAACATTACGAACATCGTTGGTTCTGATTTGATTTGATAATAGCCCATACTCAAATCAAAGTTTGGTTAAGATGATAGGTCCATTAATTGATCACGAGGACCAATCGATGAACAAATCATCTTTCTGCAACAAACACACACACACACAAGAGATATCCTTTGGAAAGAACTAAGTCAGATAAGCTTTTATCTTCCAACTCTCCAAGTTGCTGTTTAGCTTGACCAACTAGCTCAGGGGTATCCAACACAGATTCTTGGAGAATGGGTGGTTTGGAGGTAAACTAGCATGATCACGAACTCCACATAGCGGTCAGGTGACAACCTGGTAATACATCCGAGAAGATATTCGGAACATCACGAACCACCGATATGTTACTAAGCTCGAGAACGATCTTGCTTTTCAGAGCAAGATGATATGACCGAATAAGCAAGGACTGACACTATCCTAACTCATTGATCGAAAAGTGCACCGGGAATAAGGACTAGGTAGCACGATCAACCTTAGGATGTGATTCAGTAACCAACACGCTAAGGATGAAATTATTGTCCTTTAACTACCAAGCAACGGAGTTGCTAGGATTATTGATTTCACACATCATAGTTCATTTGTCGGCATTCCGGTTGCAACAGCACGGTACCAAGAAATGGGTGATGATGGCGAGGAGTATCACTGCGTTAAGAATTCGTGAGAGATGGTGCAATTCTCATGAAAATTCTGACATAAAGGGGGTAATACTCCGAGGTAGAACAGAACAAAAGCTGGATTGGCATTTTGATCTGCGGAATACCACTACTTTGACCAATCCAAGAAATGGATAAGGTACTGGAGTTTGTTTCTCCTAGTCATTCCGGAATAGATGGCTTGGCGGACCACAAGAATAATAGGCATTGATAACACAAATGCACAATTACTCCTGACTATCAATTGATAGACGAGGGCCAGAAAATAACTAAAGAGGGACAACCCAAAGGAACATATGTTTTCCTGAGTTGTGGATGCATGAATTAGTATGTTGAACAAATTCAACATATTTCTTCCAGATAATCCATGCAGAAAGGTAGGACTGGCAGATTCACAATGCAGAATGGAGAACTCATCAGGAGCACTCTTATTGTGATCTTTTGGTTCAAGAACTTCTGCCGTAAGCAGTTCATGGTATTTGGAAGAAGGATATACCACGGACCTCGAGGACTAACGCAAAGGTTACTAATATCCTAAAGGTACGAGCAACACTATCAACACGAGGTAAGTAGAGTGAATCTTGGGTCAAGAACCCGAGAGTAGGATACCCACCACTAAATGGCATCACGGGATGCTTTCGAGAATAATGGCCAGAATCATCACACTGGGGATACAAAGCATGTCTAGATTACTAGGTGACTCCCTAAAACACCTAGGGTCATAGTAATAGCTCCAACATATATGTCGAGGCAATAGAGTGCCTCAACGCACCGGTAGTGTGCTTAATCTGGCCCAAAGGGACGCAAAAACAGAGGGAAATGATTTTGCAAATGCATCAGATTGTTTAGAAACCTGGGATGACTCAGACAACATAACGGCTGTAAATGCTCAAAAGATTTGAGACATCCTGCAAAAATGGTGGCATAACCATTCAGAATCACAATATAAGGGTTCCGAGACCAACTATGAACATACGGAAGTAGTAGGAACTGAACTGAGGCCTGGAACCAACAATCCTACGAGTCTACGGATTAGTAACACGTGATCCTGATAGAAAGATGAGGAGCCTAGTTCTTAATCCCTGTAGAAAAGAAGAGGCTGACTCAGATCAGAAGGCCATAAGGTATAAGGAGTAAAAAGAGCCTTACGTTCCCTTCCACAATCAATTCCCTTATATAACTAAATCATTTCTAGACTCAACTTCGACCAGTTTGGCTTCGTAAACCTACAGGCAGTCAGGCTCTGATACCAACGCTGTCGGGACCCCGATTCCAAGTCACACCGATCTAGCCTGTAACACCTCATATCACTTTGCGGCCTCACGCACGGTATTCCCACGGGTGTCGCCTTACCATGGCCCGGGACCGTTTGTGCCTTTTGGCTCACGTATATGACAGTGTCGCTAGCATCCATATGACAGAGAACCCGAGCCGACATGGCTAGTCGTGAACCCAAAGCGGCACTAACGTATGGGGACAGGCATACATGAATCAACATCGAACGTGTCGGTCAGCAGCGTGCGAATCCGGGCTGTAGCACTGGGCTAACAGGACTCTGGGAACCCGGGCTGTAGCAGGCTAGGCAGGACTCCGGATGTCACCGCGTGACATTTCCCCGAAGGGACAGACACAGGAACGATATGAAACACATGCCGGCCAGTCAAGTGTCCAGAGCAGTAGTGCTGGGCTAGCAGGACTCCGGTGAACCGGGCTGTAGCGGACTACTATGGCTCAAGGAGGCACTAGACTACATTTCCCCATTAGAGAGGCTGCTAAGGATAGACAACTAGATTGTCGGATCCCACACATACCAAGCATTTCAATCATACACACAATATGCTCGATATGTGCAAATACAACATGGCATCACAACAAGACTCTACGACTCAGAGTATTTATTCATTAGGCTCCGAAGAGCGAGATATTACAAACATGGGTCTCATGACCCAACACTCAGAGCATACAAGTCAAACACAAGCGGAAGCTTAACATGTCTGAGTACATACAACTATAAATGAAAAAGGCTGAGAAGCCTGACTATCTACTAGATCCTGCCGAGGGCACAAGATCGTAGCTGAGGTATCAAGCTAAACGTCGAAGTCCACGCGGAACTACTAGCGAGACTGAAGTCTCTTTGCAAAAACATAAATAAGCAAACGTGAGTACAAATGTACCCAGCAAGACTTACATCAGAACTAGCTACATATGCATCGGTATCAACAAAGGCGGGTGGTGGAGTTTGACTGCAGCAAGCCAGCTTTGACTCGGTGGCTATCCTAAACTATGACTGCAAGTAACTCTTTTGAGGTGGCGCACACGAGTCCACATATTCACCATATCAATACTCCACTATGGACCCGCTCCCGTCTCCCTGCGAGAACGCCGTCCATAGCACTCACGCTTATCTTGCGTATTTTAGAGTATCCACTTTCACTTGTCTATGAACTGTTATAGGCAACCCAGAAGTCCTTTACCGCGGACGCGGCTATTCGAATAGATGATGTTAACCCTGCAGGGGTGTACTTCGACACACACGCTCTCACCACTTACCGCCGTTTACACGACATGTACTCGGCAACCTTCAAGCGGAGGCCCAGCGAGGGTGTCGGCCACAGCCTACCTAAACACTCAAGTATCTAGTCCAGGTTTATCGCCTATTCAGGTTCCATCCGCAGGGAGTCCGGCCGAGGTTTCCACATACGGCCCCGAACGATGTGTGCAGGGTTCCCGAGACACCAAACGGGCGCCCGGTACACCGTGCCACGTGCCTACCGCATCACAGCCCACCCCTCGGTCAGCGCTGTCCACGGCCTCCAGCATACTACAAACACCAGAAACTACTTGCAACTCCTGGACAGAGGACAAGGGTGATTAAGAAGCCGAGAGGGTCCATTGGTTTCGGGCCCAATGCGTGGTAGTAACTGTATCATGGATCACAAACACAGAACTCAGTTCCTGAGGACGGCTTCAATGAGACAACCCACCATGTACTCCTAAATGGCCTCTCACCGCTACCTTTACCAAATCGTGTTCACACACTTAGCTCACACACAGTAGGACATGTTCATCACCATTCCAATTCATCCCCGATGAATCAGACCTGACACAACTCTAAGCATAGCAGGCATGACAAACAATCATGAATGAGTAGGCACATCAGGGCTCAAACAACTCCTACTCATGCTAGTGGGTTTCATCTATTTACTGTGGCAATGACAGGTCATGCAGAGGATATGGGGGTTCAACTACCGCAACAAGTAACAGATGAATCGTTGTTGTCCTAATGCAGTAAAAGAGAGCAGGAGCGAGAGAGTGGGTTTGTATCGGAATGGACAAGGGGGTTTTGCTTGCCTGGCACTTCTGAAGATATTATAGTTCTTCATCGGTGTCATCGATCACGTCGTCGGAATCACGGCTATCGAGAGGGGACAATCACCGGCAAGCAAGGAAGAACACAATCAATGCAATGCAGCAATTATGATGCATGATTATGACATGGCAATATGACATGATTTGGCCTAATGCAACTAGCAACAGAAAGGTTTGGGTTGATTTCAACTCAAGGTTCAAATTCAAATTCAAACTATGAATTCAAATAGTGCATTATCATGTTTTCACCTATACAACAGGTATAACTTAGTTTGACATGCATGAAAATGATACGGATGGATAGATTGCATTTTTCTGATAATTTTTCATATATAAATTATTTCATTCTGAGCTACGGTTGATTTTATATGATTTTTAGAAGTTTATTCTATTTTCTGGAATTTCCTGAATAAACTTAAATCCAGATAATGCTTTACTGCGTCAACCTGACGTCATCACTGCGTCAGCGAGTCAACGGGCTGGCCAGGGTCAAACCTGACCCGTGGGACCTGCCTGTCAGTGACTAACCTAACTAATCCAGATTAATTAGCGCTAAACTAATACTAATCTAGTTTAGTTAGGAGCATGGGCCCACACGTCAGTGACTCAGGGGGAGTCAAACTGGTGTCAAACCGGGTCAAACACGCCGGCGACTAGCCGCCGGCGGCAGCAGACGCGGCGGGGCACTCGGGCGCGGGCTGTGGTGCCCCGTTCGTAGCGTGGCTGGGCTCGTTCGAGAGCCCAGAGCAGCGCGCGTCGGGCGGTGGCGCCAGTCGGGGCTGGGGTGGCCGAAGGCGATGGTGAGGAGCTCGACCGCGGCGGCCGGAGCTCGGGCAACGGCGGAGATGGCGCTACAGGGCACGGCAGGGCGAACCCGTGGGGGCTTCAGGTTCACAGGGGCGCGGCGAGCACGCTGGTGATGCTCGGGCGAGCGGCCGAGCTCAGGAGCACGGAGCTCGTTGGCAATGGAGGCGGCGAGCTTCGGTGCTCGTGGGGAATGGTGCTACGGCAACCCAACGGGGACAGGGTTAGGGGAAATGACCGAGGGCTCACCGCGGTCACGAAGAGATTCTCGGCAAGCTCGGGGAGGCACGGACGGCGTCGAATCGACGGTGGGGTTCCCGGCGGCCGAAGCTCGAAGACGATGACGATGCGGTCGTTGCAGGGCGTCCGGAGTGGCTTCTTTCGGTGGAGAGGCGTAGCGCGAGGTGGCGGAGCTACTGGGCATCCTAGCTAGGCGAGGTGGTGGCGGAGGCCGCGGGTACGGCGATCGGCGTCGACGGAGGCGTTCGGGCGGGAAGAACAGAGGAGGGGGAGAGCGTTCGGGGGAGAGAGAGGGAGAGCCGGACGGCTCTGGGGGTCGCGTGGCATCGTCCAGACGCGTCGAGGTGGAGCCAGGCAGGCAGGGAGGGAGGAGGTGGCCGCGGCGTGTAGCTGCGCGCGTCGGGCACGCGCCCTCGCCTACTGGGGCGAGGAGGAAGGCGACAGGAGAGCGCCTGGTGGGCTGGGCCGCCAGCTGGGCCGGCCAGTTGGCTTTGGTGGGTGCCAGGTAGGTATCTTCTCTCTCTGCTTTCTGTTTTTCTAATTTGTTTCTGTTTTCTAATTATTTGCCTCTGTTTTGAGCTTAGGAAAAATACCAAGGCATTTCCTAAAATCCTGAAAATATTCATGGACACTTGCTGAATTATTTCAGTGGCCCAAAAATAGTTCCAACATTATTTGAACATTTAAATTATTTATAGCATTTAAATGCCCAAACGTCAAATACAATAAGATTTAATTCAAAAATCTAGGATGGCCTAGAAATAGGTGCATCATTTTTGGCAGAGGTTTTCACCTTTAACAAAAATCATGAACTTTTCTAAAGGGCATTTGGGTTCATTGAAAATATTGTTTACATGAACCTAGTTGAATGCATTTGGTGCTAGGGTTTCAACATCCCCATTTCAAGTTTCTTTGAAAATTAAACATGATGACATGAGGAAGAAGCAAAAGTCAAACTAGGGCTGATCTGGGGCTGTGACAGGAAAGCTCCCAACAAGCAAAAGAAGAACAGGAAATATTTTTGGGTTTTCTTTTAATTATTACTACTATAGCAAGAAAGTAAACTAGCTAAAAGCTACTACTATTTTTTTTGGTTTTCTTAAGGTTTTTCAAACACACAAGAAGAAAGCAAGAAAAAGAAACTAAACTAGCATGGATATACAATGAAAGAGTATGAGCACCGACATCTAGCAATGAGTGTGTGAACATGAATGTAATGTCGGTGAGAGATACATACTCCCCCAAGCTAAGGCTTTTAGCCTAAGTTGGTCTATCGCCACGGCTGGCCTGGCGGATATCCAAAGTTATAGTTGGGGTCGTACTATGATGCAGCAGTTATTGCATCGTGGGTTGCAGCTTGGAGGCGAGCTATCTCAGCCCTCCTCTCGTACTCGTTCGCCTCCTCCCTGGTTATGAAATATCTCCCCTTCGCCTGAAAGTCAAAGAAAGTAGGAGCAGGGAGAGCGACGTGATAGGTGCGCCGTCTGTCAAAGATTAGACGGTACTGGAGGAACTGATCGTTCCTCTCAACAAAACGATGACGAACCATAGCCTCATAATCTAAATGAACACGAGGCAACTCAATATCATACTCACGTATGGGTATATTAAGAAAATTAGCTAAACGGGTTGCATAAATTCCACCAAAGAAATCTCCATTAAATCTATTATTATGCAACCTACGTGCAACAATGGCTCCCAAATTATAATGTTTATCTCCTAATACAGCACTCCTGAGAACACTGAGGTCGGGGACACACATGTGACATGCTTCATCCTTACCATTTATGCACCTACCTATGAAGAGAGCAAAATAATGTATATGTCGGGTGGTAGGTGCGACATATGCCAACGGGTGGCTTATCATTGTGGGAGCCAGTAAGACATCGCCGGTGCCTGGAAACGGGATAAGGCGAAGACATGCACGCCGGCGAATCTTACCCATGTTCGGGGCTCTCCGTGGAGATAACACTCCTAGTCCTGCTCTGCGGGGTCTCCGCATGATCACTAGATCAACACAAGTAGCTACAAGTGCTCCTTGAGCTGTTTGGCTAGGGGAAGAAGAAGGGCAAGGCTAGCTCTCCTTTTCTCTCTATGTGGTGTGTAAAACTCTATGAGATCAACCCTTTGCATGGGTGTCCCGGGGGATTTATATAGGCCTACCCCCCAGGGGTACAATGGTAATCCGGCTGGGTGCGGGTCCCAGCCGTCAGTGTCTGTGCTCGCCGGCTTCTCCGCCGGCCGTTGGGGCCCGCCGACTGGTGGGTCCCGCCGGCTGCCGGCCTCTTGGCCGACAGGCCGGCCCAACGCCTGGGGGCCTTGTCGGCGGCTGGTTACTGTTGCCTCGCCCCTGATGACGAGGGCTATGTCGAGGTAAGCGTGCCTACAGTGCCGCCGCCTTGCGGGCTCTCACTGTAGCCTCACCTCGTCTTGTCTCCTTAATGATGCACATGTTTCGAGGGAGGGAGGTTGTAACACCCATGATGCGGCTATATCTCCCACGTGTCGAGGCACGACTTAGAGGCATAACCGCATTGTGGTTTTGTCGCAAGAAGGGTCATCTTCACACAATCCCATGTAATGAACAAGAATGGGATAAAGAGTTGGCTTACAATTGCCACTTCACACAATACATAAATAAATTCATACATCATTCAAGATACACACATAGACCGACTACGGTCAAAACCAAATACAAAGAAGACAACCCCAAATGCTAGATCCCCGATCGTCCCAACTGGGCTCCACTACTGATCAACAGGAAAATGAAACAACAGAACGAACAAGATCTTCATCGAGCTCCCACTTGAGCTCAGTTGCGTCACCTGCACTGGTATCATCGGCACCTGCAACTGTTTTGGAAGAATCTGTGAGTCATGAGGACTCAGCAATCTCACACCCGCGAGATCAAGACTATTTCAGCTTAAGGGTAGGAAAGGGTAAGGTGGTGAGGTTGCAGCAGCGACTAAGCATATATGGTGGCTAACATACGCAAATAAGAGCGAGAAGAGGAGCAACGAAGCGGTCGTCAACTAGTAATGATCAAGAAGTGATCCTGAACTCCTACTTACATCAAACATAACCCAAAAGCCGTGTTCTCTTCCCGGACTCCGCCGAAAAGGGACCATCACGGCTACACACACGGTTGATGTATTTTAAATAAGTCAAGTGTCAAGTTCTCTACAACCGGATATTAACAAATTCCCATCTGCCACATAACCGCGGGCACGGCTTTCGAAAGATAATACCCTGCAGGGGTGTCCCAACTTAGCCCATTATAAGCTCTCACGGTCAACGAAGGATAAACCTTCTCCCGGGAAGACCCGATCAGTCTTAGAATCCCGGTTTACAAGACATTTCGACAATGGTAAAACAAGACCAGCAAAGCCGCCCGATGTGCCGACAAATCCCGATAGGAGCTGCACATATCTCGTTCTCAGGGCAACACCGGATGAGACTAGCTACGAGTAAAACCAGACCTCAAGTTTCCCCAAGGTGGCCCCGCAGGCAGATCAATTCAGACCAACACTCGAAGGAGCACTGGCCCGGGGGGGGGGGGTCTAAAATAAAGATGACCCTTGAGTCTGCAGAACCCAAGGGAAAAGGGGATAGGTGGTAGCAAATGGTAAAACCAAGGTTGGGCCTTGCTGGAGGAGTTTTATTCAAAGCGAACTGTCAAGGGGGTCCCATAAATCACCCAACCGCGTAAGGAACGCAAAATCAAGGAACATAACACCGGTATGATGGAAACTAGGGCGGCAAGAGTGGAACAAAACACCAGGCATAAGGCCGAGCCTTCCACCCTTCACCAAGTATATAGATGCATTAATTAAGATAAGAGATATTGTGATATTCCAACATAAACATAATCCAACATGGAGCAATCTTCATCTTCACCTGCAACTAGCAACGCTATAAGAGGGGCTAAGCAAAAGCGGTAACATAGCCAAACAACGGTTTGCTAGGAAAGGATGGTTAGAGGCTTGACATGGCAAATATGGGAGGCATGATATAGCAAGTGGTAGGTAGCGCAGCATGGCAATAGAACGAACAACTAGCAAAGCAAAGATAGAAGTGATTTCGAGGGTATGGTCATCTTGCCTGAAATCCCGCAAGGAAGAAGATCGAATCCATGAAGAAGACAAACGGACGTAGTCGAACGAATCCTCACAACTCCGGAACGAAACCGAAGCTACCGAGAGAAGCAAACCGGAAAGAAGCAAACAACATGGTAAACAACCAACACATACACATGGCATGATACACAAACTAGTATGATGCATGTCCGGTTTAATGGGGCATGGCTTGGCAAAGTGCACAAACAATACTACAAATTAAGTGCAGCTCAATATGTAACAAGTTGCATATTGACGAAACACCACATCCAAGTTATTTAGTATTACTCTTGTTTATGTACCCAACAATATTAAATGTTGTTAAACATGGCAAGAGGGTGAAGCATAAATAAACTAACTATTTAAGCAAGTTAAATGAGGCCGGAAATAACAAACAACAATTCCGGAAAATCCCCACATGCATATTTTAGATTTGGTACTGTTCTGCGTAAAACCATATTTTATTATTGTTAAACAGTAAAACAAGGTGCACCATGTTAATTTATGCATTTTTCTACACCATTTACATATAAAGTTTATTTAAAATGGAGCTACGGTTATTTAGTTATGAAATAAAACATTTTAACATGGCATTTAAGCAAATTAATGCAAACAGAAAGTTAAACATTTTTTACATGGATTAAAGTGGCATATTATGAAACTAGACAAAATTCTAAGTGTTTTACATATATAAATTATTTACATAAGATGCACGATTGTGGAGTTATTAAATGCATGAAGTCTAGGGGTTTTTCTGTAAAACAGACGTTCACTGGATAATTGCAAAATGCGCAGCATGTAAAAAAAATACATGGGCCGGAACAACAGGCTGGCCAACAGGTCGAAAAACAAGAGGAGGCGGCGCTGGATGCTGCTCACCGTGGGCCATGGCCCAGCTGGAGAGGAGGACGCCAGGCAGGCCGGATCTAGCGCGGCTGGGCCTTGGCCAAGAGGCGAAGGGGAGGCAGCCCAGGTGCGTGTGGTCGGTCGTGGGACTTGACGCGGTCAACGCGAGCGAGGAGCGAAACGAGGCGCTAGTCGTCTCCTTCCCCAGGGGACAGAACGAAGGCGCGACGGCAGGGCAAAGCAAAGGCCGACGCGGGACATTGGCGAGGAACCCGGCAAGGCAGACGAGGCGCATGGCGGCGGGGCCGGCTGGAGGCGGAGGGAGGCAGACACGGCAGCGGCGGCGTCGAAGCCCTGTCCATGGCGGCAGAGAGGGAGCAGAGAGATTAGAGACAGAGTGGAAAAGAGAGATAGCAGATGGGGAAGGAAGGGAGCAGGGCACGGCGGGGAACCCATCTCCGGCGAGGTTGTTCCTGCTGGAGGTCGCCGGCTCGGGCGAGGGTCGCGGGCACAGGGCGCCTAATCTCAGGAGGCAGGGCACGAACGCGGGAGAAGGAGCTCGGGATCCTGGCGTGGTGGATGAGGGCGACGCCCTTGTGGTTGAGGTCACTGGTGGTGGCGCTCCGGTGGCCTGCCGGTTCTTCCGACGAGCGGCGCCGGGACGAGGTGAGGAGGCGCTCGGGCACCTGCCCGCTGGATCGAGGGCTCGAGGAGCTCCTCTCCTTTGGTGCTGGACACGCACGGGAGCCGGGAGGGGAGGCGGCTGCGAGCAGTGGTTGGCCTGGTGCTGAATGCGAGGGGGGATTTTGGATCGAGGAGAGGGTGGCTAGTTCGATGGATCTGGAGTATCCCGAGGAAGATGCTGAGTGGGTGGCGGCGCGGCTAGGGAGGATCCCTAGAAATTAGGGATTTGGTCTCGGTTTAGACTAGAATATATAGCGGGTGGGTTAGGCTAGGGGCTATTCGGGCCCTCCGATTATAATTGGACGGTCCGAGAATAAATAGGTTAGAGAGTCCAAATGAGAAACCGGAGATGTTTTATAGATGTTTGGGGATGATCCGGACCCAATGGTGATGACTGAGCGGGTCGGGTTCGGGAAAGGTTTCGGATGCGCACGCGAGGGGTCTGAGAGAGGTTAGGTGGTTTGACAAGAGGGAACCGAAAACATGGTTGGTCTCGGAAGGTCAACGAACGCAACGGAGAGAAGCGAGAAGCGATAACTACAAGCAGATGCAAGTTTGAAAACAATGACGGCAACAGAGTGCCGATGCAATGCGGATGATGCCATGATGAAATGCAACAAACAAATAAATACACACAATGACAGCGAAAAACATGGAAGGCGTCTGAAGCGTTGGTCTTGGGGCGTTACAACACTCCACCACTACAAGAGGATCTCGTCCCGAGATCTGGGATGGCACCAGAGAAAAACGGAAGAGGAACAGGTAAAACAAGTTGCTTCTTTGACAAACGAGTGAAACCAAAGAACCTTGAGAGGTTGAAAACTTGAAAGAAGAATACGACAGAGTTGAACAAAATTGAGAAGACTCTGGTAGAAAAGAGAAACAAGGAACACCATGTGAACCTTGGAGTTTGCAAAGCTATGAATGACGAGAACAATGGACGAGAAGTACAAGCAAGCACTCCGGTTGAAACGAGATTTACAAGGAACGATGAAGATCAATTACGACAACACTCTGGTAAAAACAAGATATAGAAGGAAAAGGAGTGATATAATTTGGACAGCGCTCCGACTAAAAATGGAAGGAAATAACATGAACTTGAGAAGATGGGGTGATGCTTGATGAAAATCAACAACACACTGCCTCCGGAACTATTGAAAGAATGGCATAATGGGTCAGAAAGATTTCAGACATCACTCCGGTTGAGAAGGGAGGCAAAACTTGACAGAATGGGAAGAACTTTAAAAGAGGGCACGACACTCCGGTTGGAAATGGATAAGCACAAAAAGAACACGGTCCTCACAAACCGAGAAGATGAGTGAAGAGAGCAACATCACAATGCCTCCGGAAGAAATAAATAATAGAAGATAGATCCTTGGAATAAAGAATGGAGAAGAAAATGACAACTTCTGCCACAAATGAGCTTGGAAAGCATCCTTCCAAGAAGGTTATAACGGAGTTGTTGGGAAATCAACAACGAAAATACGCTTATTGTGGGCTTATGGAAAACATCTAACATTTGAGGTTATAACCAGCCACTAGCGGTATCAATTACTTAGATTGAGAACACCAAAGAGATGAAAAACTTCTTCCACCAAGATGAGAAGGAGAAAATTTGATCATTGATAGACACCACAATTAGCAACATTCCTTAGGGAAGACTTTAGGTGAAACATGACACAAGATAACTCCAACGAAGAGATTTGCGGATTTAAAATATCTCATTCTTGACAACATGTGAAACATGGAACATGGATGGAAATTGTCAAGAAGGACATAACACCACCTCAAAAGATAAGGTAGGAAGAATTACACTTCGGAATGCAAGATGAAGAAAACTTGAACTCCTCAAAACAAAACATGTATTGAGCACCATGTTTATTTTAGAGTATAGCTTGACGGATCTTGACTCTGAGAGAAATCTTGAAGAACAATTTAAGAATGAAAAGAATCCTTGACGAACCACCATGTGAACCTCCATGAAGAACTCCGATAATAAAAGGATGATAAAAAGAAAGAGAAGTTGACAACACAAGGTGAAGCCTTGCAATGATTAGATAAAGCTTTGAAATGATATAATTGAAATAACTTGGAGCTCCGGAAAGAAAAGATGAACAACTTGGAGCCGAGAATTTGATATCATGAACGAACTCCGGAAGAAGGAATTAATCACTTGGAGGAAACAAGAATAAGAATTACATTACGCGTATCCTTCACCAATTTAGATTGATGACAAGCAATGGATTTGGCATACTACTTATTCTCGTAGAAAGGATTAAGATAGATATAGCGCAAACTTGAGAAGGGCTTCAACGAACCACCGGTGGGATTTAACCAACGAATAAATCAATATGAGAACAAGAGAAAAAGGAATCTTGAATGAACCACCGTAAAAATTGAAAATGAAAGTAGCAAAGGCACAATTCGCCGGGAAGAATTAGAAAATGAATGAAGATACTTGAGAGAATTTAGATACAAGTGAACGAAGAGATCACGAGCTGATTAGAGAATACTTGAACGGTGCACCGGAATAATATGGAGATGAACAAAGAGACATCAATTTAGAATAATTGGAGAACGAGGCTGAAAACTTAGAACGAAGAAATCTTCTGAAATGATGGCCTTTGGATGATCAAGAAACGAAAACAACTCATGAAATGCTCCGGATGGGTAGAAAAGAATTCTCACAATCGAAAAACAATTATGAGAGGATGGTATAAGCTAGAACTATGAATCTTCAAGAGAACGGTCCAAGATTTAGAAGAAATTCTTCTTCGGTCTTCAAATGTTGAGAATGATGATGAGAAACACCACCATGAATTATTGAGGCACTCCGGAAAGAAAATTGGAAAGGTTGAAACAATGACGAAAATAATTTGAAAGATCTTGGAGAAAGACATATGACTGATGATAACCCATTCTTACGTCAAACTTTGAAAAGAATTTGAGAATAACTCCGGAAAGAATTAGAAGAGTTAGGTAAGATCCTGGGAAAAGACCTGTGGGTTAGGGCCCACTCAAAAGAAACACCGTTGAATGATTAAAAGAAAGATTGCGCCATTTGAATTAAATAGCTTGAATGAGATAACAACCTCGAAATAGCTTGAACGGATTAGGAATGAAAACACGAATCTCCTGAGGCATCTTCAGCACACCGGAACAAATGGAAAGCGAGAGGTGAATGATTAAGAGATACACCGGCATGGGATAACATTTGAAACAAGGAAAGGGATATGATCAACAATGAAAGCTTGAGTTAAATCCACCGGAAAAGAACACAAGATTGAAGAATGATGAACTTGAAGCTTCGTGAGCATCTTCATGAGAAATCACCGGTTAAGAACATTGATGGAAAAGAATGGAGAAACTTCACATCCATAAGATGGATACATGATTAAGAAATCTGAGTCCTTGAAGAAAGAGGGTGGGAGGGCGGGAAAACAAAGACAACTTGGGATGGATGAAACAAACACCGTTGCAAAGAACTGAGAATTGATCTCGCAAATGTTGAAAATGATCGGATCCACTTGAAGAGAAACACACCGGTTGGAAAAGAATTGACATGACAACCTGAGCGATCAAGAAGGATTAGTATTCACATAGAAATATGAGAACACCATTTAGGGAAGGTATGGAATCCACATTTGACTTCGAAGCAACTCGAATACCACAACTTAAAACAAAACAAAGGATTTGGCTTGCGGAATAAGCCGGAACAAACATATGATAGAGATTTCGTCCGAAGTTTTCGTGGTGGGGCCCACTCGGGCTCGATCGTACAGCACCATCATGTACAAGGCAGTGCACATGACATACGAAGTGTCCCCGAGTCGGCATAGCCAAGGACTCTTTAAGACACTACGAGACCACTGTAAAACCAACCGTGGAAAGGCGGACCACTAGACGTCGAACCCCAATCTCATATCATGCATCTGTCGTAAAGATATCCTAGGAGCTACTTGAATTCCCACTTATAAACTCACAAAACTTTCTGGTTATGCAATCTGGTGTTGGGGATACATGGGACACAAAATATATATCACCCAAACTAACAATACCTAGATCCAGCTGTATCCATCCTTCAACACATAACCAAGAAACCTTCGGAAATCATTTACCTCAACCTTCAAAAAGCATCCGTTATACGAGTGATGGCAATACTCCCGAACTCCCGCCCCAGTACTGGGTGGCGTCGAGGTGATCTCACCAACAACTGCATAAAAGAGATTTTCGATGTCGGCGAAACTCAGGTATTCCAGAACTGTAACGATAAAATTGTGACGACAACACCTCGGAGCTCAACTCCCCGGGACACTGTCACAACCCCTAAATGTCAGGAGGCACCAAGAACAATGTTCTCGTCACAAAACCATCAGAACGTTTCCAAGATACCCGCGTGATCCTAAAAAAATTTAGTGAAATTTGAGGAGAGAAGAGTCAAAACTTCTACGTCAGGAGGCCTCACCAGAGCGACGAAGGGACTGAGGAGTAAAAAGAATTCTACTCTCCGATATATATAATCCTAAAACTCAAAACATTTTTGTGCTAGACTCAACAACGCCAGCGATTCGATCAAGCAGGGGGCTCCTAAGTCGGGGATGGCTCTGATTACCAACTCGTAACACCCACGATGCGGCTATATCTCCCACGTGTCGAGGCACGACTTAGAGGCATAACCGCATTGTGGTTTTGTCGCAAGAAGGGTCATCTTCACACAATCCCATGTAATGAACAAGAATGGGATAAATAGTTGGCTTACAATCGCCACTTCACACAATACATAAATAAATTCATACATCATTCAAGATACACACATAGACCGACTACGGTCAAAACCAAATACAAAGAAGACAACCCCAAATGCTAGATCCCCGATCGTCCCAACTGGGCTCCACTACTGATCAACAGGAAAATGAAACAACACAACGAACAAGATCTTCATCGAGCTCCCACTTGAGCTCAGTTGCGTCACCTGCACTGGTATCATCGGCACCTGCAACTGTTTTGGAAGAATCTGTGAGTCACGAGGACTCAGCAATCTCACACCCGCGAGATCAAGACTATTTAAGCTTAAGGGTAGGAAAGGGTAAGGTGGTGAGGTTGCAGCAGCGACTAAGCATATATGGTGGCTAACATACGCAAATAAGAGCGAGAAGAGGAGCAACGGAACGGTCGTCAACTAGTAATGATCAAGAAGTGATCCTGAACTCCTACTTACGTCAAACATAACCCAAAAGCCGTGTTCTCTTCCCGGACTCTGCCGAAAA
Organism: Aegilops tauschii subsp. strangulata; assembly: GCF_002575655.3. Taxonomy (NCBI): domain Eukaryota; kingdom Viridiplantae; phylum Streptophyta; class Magnoliopsida; order Poales; family Poaceae; genus Aegilops; species Aegilops tauschii. The sequence continues at coordinate 550,450,375 of NC_053041.3, read as the reverse complement.
GGGACCATCATGGCTACACACACGGTTGATGTATTTTAAATAAGTCAAGTGTCAAGTTCTCTACAACCGGATATTAACAAATTCCCATCTGCCACATAACCGCGGGCACGGCTTTCGAAAGATAATACCCTGCAGGGGTGTCCCAACTTAGCCCATTATAAGCTCTCACGGTCAACGAAGGATAAACCTTCTCCCGGGAAGACCCGACCAGTCTCGGAATCCCGGTTTACAAGACATTTCGACAATGGTAAAACAAGACCAGCAAAGCCGCCCGATGTGCCGACAAATCCCGATAGGAGCTGCACATATCTCGTTCTCAGGGCAACACCGGATGAGACTAGCTACGAGTAAAACCAGACCTCAAGTTTCCCCAAGGTGGCCCCGCAGACAGCTCAGTTCGGACCAGCACTCGAAGGAGCACTGGCCCGGGGGGGTCTAAAATAAAGATGACCCTTGAGTCTGCAGAACCCAAGGGAAAAGGGGATAGGTGGTAGCAAATGGTAAAACCAAGGTTGGGCCTTGCTGGAGGAGTTTTATTCAAAGCGAACTGTCAAGGGGGTCCCATAAATCACCCAACCGCGTAAGGAACGCAAAATCAAGGAACATAACACCGGTATGACGGAAACTAGGGCGGCAAGAGTGGAACAAAACACCAGGCATAAGGCCGAGCCTTCCACCCTTCACCAAGTATATAGATGCATTAATTAAGATAAGAGATATTGTGATATCCCAACATAAACATAATCCAACATGGAGCCATCTTCATCTTCACCTGCAACTAGCAACGCTATAAGAGGGGCTGAGCAAAAGCGGTAACATAGCCAAACAACGGTTTGCTAGGAAAGGATTGTTAGAGGCTTGGCATGGCAAATATGGGAGGCATGATATAGCAAGTGGTAGGTAGCGCAGCATGGCAATAGAATGAACAACTAGCAAAGCAAAGATAGAAGTAATTTCGAGGGTATGGTCATCTTGCCTGAAATCCTGCAAGGAAGAAGATCGAATCCATGAAGAAGACAAACGGACGTAGTCGAACGAATCCTCACAACTCCGGAACGAAACCGAAGCTACCGAGAGAAGCAAACCGGAAAGAAGTAAACAACATGGTAAACAACCAACACATACACATGGCATGATGCACAAACAAGTACGATGCATGTCCGGTTTAATGGGGCATGGCATGGCAAAGTGCACAAACAATACTACAAATTAAGTGGAGCTCAATATGTAACAAGTTGCATGTTGACGAAACACCACATCCAAGTTATTTAGTATCGCTCTTGTTTATGTACCCAACAATATTAAATGTTGTTAAACATGGCAAGAGGGTGAAGCATAAATAAACTAACTATTTAAGCAAGTTAAATGACGCCGGAAATAACAAACAACAATTCCGGAAAATCCCCACATGCATATTTTAGATTTGGTACTGTTCTGCCTAAAACCATATTTTATTGTTGTTAAACCGTAAAACAAGGTGCACCATGTTAATTTATGCATTTTTCTACCCCATTTACATATAAAGTTTATTTAAAATGGAGCTACGGTTATTTAGTTATGAAATAAAACATTTTAACATGGCATTTAAGAAAATTAATGCAAACAGCAAGTTAAACATTTTTAACATGGATGAAAGTTGCATATTATGAAACTAGACAAAATTCTAAGCGTTTTACATATATAAATTATTTACATAAGATGCACGATTGTGGAGTTATTAAATGCATGAAGTCTAGGGGTTTTTCTGTAAATCAGACGTTCACTGGATAATTGCAAAATGCGCAGCATGTGAAAAAAAATACATGGGCCGAAACAACAGGCTGGCCAACAGGTCAAAAAACAAGAGGAGGCGGCGCTGGATGCTGCTCACCATGGGCCATGGCCCAGCTGGAGAGGAGGACGCCAGGCAGGCCGGATCTAGTGCGGCTGGGCCTTGGCCAACAGGCGAAGGGTAGGCAGCCCAGGTGCGTGTGGTCGGTCGTGGGACATGACGCGGTCAACGCGAGCGAGGAGCGAAACAAGGCGCTGGTCGTCTCCTTCCCCAGGGGACAGAACGAAGGCGCGGCGGCAGGGCAAAGCAGAGGCCGACGCGGGACATTGGCGAGGAACCCGGCAAGGTGGACGAGGCGCATGGCGGCGGGGCCGGCTAGAGGCGGAGGGAGGCAGACACGGCAGTGGCGGCGTTGAAGCCCTGTCCATTGCGGCAGAGAGGGAGCAGAGAGATTAGAGACAGAGAGGAAAAGAGAGACGGCAGATGGGGAAGGAAGGGAGCAGGGCACGACGGGGAACCCATCTCCGGCGAGGTTGTTGCTGCTGGAGGTCGCCAGCTCGGGCGAGGGTCGCGGGCACAGGGCGCCTGGTCTCGGGAGGCATGGCACAAACGCGGGAGAAGGAGCTCGGGCTCCTGGCGTGGTGGATGAGGGCGACACCCTTGTGGTTGAGGTCACTGGTGTTGGTGCTCCGGTGGCCTGCCGGTTCTTCCGACGAGCGGCGCGGGGACGAGGTGAGGAGGCGCTCGGGCACCTGCCCGCTGGATCGAGGGCTCGAGGAGCTCCTCTCCTTTGGTGCTGGACACGCACGGGAGCCGGGAGGGGAGGCGGCTGCGAGCAGTGGTTGGCCTGGTGCTGAATGCGAGGGGGGATTTTGGATCGAGGAGAGGGTGGCTAGTTCGGTGGATCTGGAGTATCCCGAGGAAGATGCTGAGTGGGTGGCGGCGCGGCTAGGGAGGATCCCTAGAAATTAGGGATTTGGTCTCGGTTTAGACTAAAATATATAGCGGGTGGGTTAGGCTAGGGGCTATTCAGGCCCTGCGATTATAATTGGACGGTCCGAGAATAAATAGGTTAGAGAGTCCAAATGAGAAACCGGAGATGTTTTATAGATGTTTGGGGATGATCCGGACCCAATGGTGATGACTTTGCGGGTCGGGTTCGGGAAAGGTTTCGGACGCGCACGCGAGGGGTCTGAGAGAGGTTAGGTGGTTTGACAAGAGGGAACCGAAAACACGGTTGGTCTCGGAAGGTCAACGAACGCAACGGAGAGAAGCGACGAGCGGTAACTACAAGCGGATGCAAGTTTGAAAACAATGACGGTAACAGAGTGCCGATGCAATGCGGATGATGCCATGATGAAATGCAACAAACAAATAAATACACGCAACGACAGCGAAAAACATGGAAGGCGTCTGAAGCGTCGGTCTTGGGGCGTTACAGAGGTAGCCGGCTATGGGGAGCCGGCTACGCCCTAGGCCGACTAGGGGAGGCCGGGCCGCCTTCGAGCGTCTCTCTGGCTAAAGGGGCCCGCTGCCCGCGGGCCGCACTGGCGCCTGTCGTGGGTGTCGTCGAGGTCAACATGGCTATAGTGTCGCGCCGGACGGGGGATGGCTGACCCGTATGGCGCCCTGTGGCCATGCATGTTCCGGGATTCGGGGGTGGTAGGCTGTACTCCGGCCACGCCCTGTCTTATCACCGTTATGTGGGTGTAGCCCTGGTGGGTGCAGTCTTGGCCGGCTTCTGGGAGTCGTCCTTCTTCATGCCCGACTTCTGGGAGTCGGCCCTCTTAGGACCGGCTTCCTGGAGTCGGCCATCTCGTAGCTTTGTTCGGGAAGGTTTTTGAGGCCGGGTCGCCTTTTGGTAGTCGGCCCTGGAGATAGCCGGCCAGAGGAAGGCGGCCCCATGCTCTGGATGCTTGAAGGCTCGATTGGCCTGATAATTTTTCGAAGAGCCAGGGGGAGTTGGTTAGGCTACCCGTGGCCATTTGCTCCGACAGTAGTCCCCGAAGCTGGTTGGGCTTCGAGGCTGAGAGGAGGTCGAGAAGCTCGGTCAGCTTCTTATCTTGACGAGCCAACAGCTGGGAGCCGGCTTCGGTTGGGTGCGTCGTCTTGGCGAAACTTCTGAAGTGTGAAGGCGGGAGTCGGTTGGTGCACACGCCGGGTTGCGGGCCGGCCGCTCGCCGCCCGCATACCACGTGGCATCCTCCGGCTGAAAAAAGCCTGCCAACCCACACGCGCGACAGGACGTCGCCGCAGGCCGGGGGCCCACCACTCCTATGCCTTGGCCCAGGCGCGGAATCTCTGTGGCCCAAAGTGGGCCGCACACCTTCCGGCGGCAGTTTTTGCACGTCGTTAGGGTGCAATAATCGCGGGAGGTGGGGGAGTGGGCGCAGTTAATCCCACGTCCCCCCCACGCCTCGCCTCCTCGGCTTCGCCGCACGAGGCTATAAGTAGGGGGAGGAGGGGAAGCGGCAGACGCTCGCACGCTCATCCTCTCTCCGCCATCTTCTTCCTCCTCCTTTCCATCGCAGCAGCATCTTGCCGCCGTGCCGTCCCACCAATCTTCGCACCACTCCACAGCTTTGCCGCCGCGGGGCCGTGCTTTCTCCGCCGCCGCACCCTTTCTCGCCAGCTTCTCTCCATCATGCAGTACAACGGAGACTGGGATGGCTCCAACGTCCATACGGGCCACATCGACTTCCTCCGCAAGATGCGGCGGTTGCCCGGCAAGGACCAGGTGCGGGTCCATCTCGCGCCGGAGAAGGAGATCACGCCGGTGCCGAAGGAAGGCGAGCGGGTAATCTTTCGCTCGCACTTCCTGCGCGGCCTCGGTCTACCCGCGAGCGCCTTCTTCCGCTCCTTCCTCGAGTTTTATCAGCTCCAGCCGCACCACCTCACTCCAAACACGGTGGTGCTGCTGTCCACCTTCGTCACTCTATGCGAGGGCTTTCTTGGCGTTCTTCCCACCCTCGAGCTCTGGGGGGAATTCTTCCAAACCAAGCTCGGCACCCGCATGCAGGGCGTGCCGGCTCAGAGTGGCGCCTTCATCGCGATGCGGAGGCCGGCAGCCGACAACCCCTTCCCTGTCATCATGCTGATCCAGTCGGTGAAGCACTGGCAGAAATCGTACTTCTACGTGAAGAATGTCGCCCCGCAAGGTGACTACGTCAACTTGCCGGCTTACGTAGCCGGCCCGACGGCTGGGAGGCGGCCCCAGTGGTCCTATCGGGCCGTGAGGCTGTCGCCGGCTGGAGCCGCGACCGTCGCCCGACTCTGGGTAATGATCCAGTCGGAGGCCTGACTGGGTCTGACCTGCTGGCCGCCTTCGTCATGCGCCGGGTGCTCCCGCTTCAAAGCTGCCCTCATCTGATCAGTCAGATGAGCGGCCAACTCGATCCGAGTCGGATGTGCACCAAGGAGAAGGCTCATGATGAGGTGGCTCATATGGTGAATTATCTCGCGAACTGCAAGCTCTCCGCAGAGTGGCAGTTTGGCAAGGAGCCGTACTCATCCCCTGCCTACGGTATGCTTTCTTTATATTTTCTTCTTTTAGTTTTGTCACCAAGCTTTTCTTGGCCGACTCTGACCAGTCGGCACGTCTTGGCAGAGCCCTCTCCTTCGACCTGCAGCCGGGTCAGCGCGGGCGGATCGTCGATTTCTCCCCGACCGGGCGGACCATGACTTGGACGACCCCGACTTGGGGGCGGCCGCCATGGACGACAACACCGAGCCGGGAGGCGGAGAAGTAGGCGGCGACGCAGGCGGCTCCGGGCTTGGAGCCAGCTTCAACGACTGGCCGGATGACGACGAGGCGGAAATCGTCCCACGCCGCCAGCCGGCGTTCGACCATGGCGCGGGTTCCTCCGCCATGCCGCCTGCTCGGGGCGGCGCGCAGAAGCGCCGGGCCGCGTCGGGCTTGTTCGGCAGTCGGCCGAAGAAGCCCAAGGGCGGGGCGGCGGCGACCAGACGGGATGAGGCGGCCGCGAAGGCGGCCCGCTTCCGCAAGGTGGTGAAGCAGCCGCAAACGGTTCCGGCGTAAGTGTAGATTCTCTTGCATATTCTTTCTTCTTTTCTTGTCGATTTCTGAATCCTTGTCTTGTCTCAAAAATCAGGGCTCCGCTTTCTCTTGAGCGGGTTGCTGCCGCCTCCGTGGTTGGATCGCCGGGAGGATCCGGGAGCACCCGCCGTGTGGACCCCAGCGCCGAGCTTCAAGCGGCGACGGGGCGAAATGCGCGGGAGGCGCGGGAGGAGCGGGAGGCGGAAGAGCTGAGGGCGGCACAGGAGGAGGCGGAGGAGTCAGCGAAGGCAAGTGCCGACGCGGCGGCGAAGGCCCAGGCGGAGGCTGCAGCCGCAGCGACAGGGGAGGGGGCCTTGCTTGTCACCCCCCTGCGTGTCGCGGCGCCCGAGATCCCGGAGCCCCCGCCGGAGGAAGCCGGCGGCGACCTACCGGGGTTGGAGAGGGAGGACAACGTCGTCGTCCAGGAGAGGGAGGCGGCACCACCCTCGCCGATTGGGGTGGCCCAAGGCAGCCGGCCTAACGCGCCTCCTGCGCAATCGGCTGGAGGCGAGCCGGCTGTGAGGACGGACCTGGTGGTCCGGTCGCCATCGCGCCAGCGCGCGGGGAAGGCAACTTCGGCTCCGGACCCGCAGAAGGCCGCGGGCTCCAGCTCGTCGGCCCAGGACGTGGAGATGGCCAGCACCAGCTCGGGGTGGACACCGGGTGGTGGGACGGTCGTGGTGAATGTGACGGCGCAAGAAGTCCGGAACCGGCTTCAGTCCCAGGCCGCAGTGCTGAGGCAGTATAATGACGAGTTCCTCGCGACACGGGCGGCCATTCGGGTGAGTCTTCCCGTTTCTTGCTTCTTGATCTTGGTTTCTTCCGTGGGGGCGCGTCAGCGCACCCACTGGGTGTAGTCCCCGAGTTCCGAGTCGGCTGCTGAGCAGGCGGCTTGGAACTTCTTAGTAGGCTTTGTTCGCTATCTTGTTCTCATTCGCTTCTCTGTCCGACTTGCAGGACTGCCACAACCTCCGTGCGGCTGCCTTCAACTCCCAGGCTCGGGAGCTGACCCCGAAGACTGCTGATCTAACTGAGAGACGGGGTAAGTGCTTCATCTTTTATCTCACGTGGGGGCGCGTCAGCGCACCCACTGGGTGTAGTCCCCGAGATTCGGGCCGACTGCTGAGCAGTCGGGTCGGATCTTTCTTGACGACTTCTTTCTTATTTCTCTTTTCTTATCTGCCATATCTGCAGCGGCCAACGCCAAACTGAGGGAGCAGCTGGGTGGGACCCAGGCCACCCTTCGCGCTAAGGAAGCCGAGTTCGACGCCTTGGCTCAGGACCGTGACCGCCTGGTCAAGAAGCTGGCCGACCAGGAGGAGAGCCACAAGGTGGCCCTGAAGCCGGTGCAGGATAGCGAGGCCGCCCTCCAAGTCGAATACGAGACTGAGGCGGCGAGCTGGGCTGAGGCGAGGCAGTCGTTGATCAACGGCTATGGCCAGATCGAAGACTTGGTTGACGGTAGGCCGCCTTCTTCTTCGTTCCTTGCTTGCCGCTTGCCGTTTGGTTCATTCTCTAACTTTGTATTTTTCTCTTCTTTCTTGTGCAGAGTACTTCCCTGGCTACTCTACTGCCGCCAACCAGGTCGTCGAGGCCCACCGCGAGGCGCAAAGGCAGGCTGGCGCAGAGATCGCCGGTCGCTTGAGGAACAGCTCCTGGCGATTCAAGCCCGCCTCCAGCCAGCTCACCACATGCTCCGCCGGCTTCAGCGTGTTGGGGAGCAGGTGCTGGCCGCTCTCTGGCCCGGCGAGGTGATTCCTCGCACCCCCAGTCGGACTGCCGACTGGCTGGAGGTAGTGGCCGGCCGCTTCGAGGCCTGGAAGGCTTCTGCAGCTCCGTCAGGCGCCAGGCGGGCGCTGTAGGTCATCAAAGCCTGGTATCCTGAGCTGAGCTTGGACCAGCTGGCCACCTGGCGGCAGGAGGCCGACACGGAGCTGGAGCCGGCGCGGCCGGTTATCATCCAGCGTGCCTCGGCGATCACCGACTACATCGACACCAGCGCCTTTGCTCATGAGGTAGATGATAACGGCGTTGCCCAGCCGGAGGAGTGGTTCGGGCTGAACCCAGCAGATGGCGAGGACTCGGCGGAGGAGATCGACTCCAGCGACGAGGGCGAGGAGGAGGAGGAGGGTGAAGACGCCGTGCCAGATGGTGGAGCAGCCGGCCAACCTCAGCTTGACCGTGCCTCCAGCAACAAGGCGCGTGCAAGCGCACCGCCTGCAGCCGGCGATGATCAAGCCGAGACTCGCCCGCCGGCCACTCCTCCAGCCGGTGCTGCCGTCTCCACCGACCAGCTCGGCTCCCCTGTTGCGCCCTTAGCCTAATCTGCCGCCTTTGCTTTCCTGTTTTATTACTCTTTGAACAATATTTTGTTAAGTTTACACAGTTCCACCCACTGGGGGTGTTTTCAAACTATATTGACTGCGGGCCTGTTGAAGGCCTTATGTGTAAATATAATCATGCATGTGTTTGGCTTTCCATTGTTCTTGCTTTTCATCCTTTGGTTGTTTCCTTTGCCGCCCTCCCTTGGTTGCCGCCTTCCCAGCCGGATAGCTGCTCTACAGTCTGTGGCTGGAGAAGTGCTTGGCCAGTTGGGAGGGCAAGTACTCTAGCTTTCTTGGATTGTAGCGAAGTGACTGAGAAACCGGCCAGCCGGCTGTTCTGACAGCCGGTAGGCGTGGTGGGAGGCCGGCTTGTGTTATATAAGTTCATTAGTCCTTAGCCGTTTTTCGTGTGGGCATCCTTTCCTGCCTTTGGCTCTTGCCAGTCGGACAGTCGGTTGTTCGAGCTGCGACTTACAACAAGAGAGGGCTCAGGTGCTGGCACACTACTTGTCTGACTTTAGGTAGAACTTTTAATATAACTCAAGGCGGGCAGTCCCCGGGCCGACTAGTCGAACCCGGTGCCAGATAGAGAATCAAATGTAATAGTACATTCATGGGTATGACACTCGTCATTCATAGATAAAGGAGGGCAGTCCCCGAGTGCGCCTCGGGGGGCCCGTTGTCTTGTACTTAATACAAAAAGGTAGCATGATACATACTGCTTTTAAATGTAAAATCTTCTTAGGAGATTGGCGTTCCATGGTCGTTCCGACTCCTTGCCGGAATCATCCCTCTTGCGTGCCCTCGGCTTCTGTGCGTCGATCAGGTAGTAGGAGTCGTTGCCTAGGGCCTTGCTGATGACGAAAGGGCCTTCCCAAGGGGCCGAGAGCTTGTGCTGGCCGGCTGTTCGCTGGATCAGTCGGAGCACAAGATCGCCTTCTTGGAAGGATCTTGGCTTGACCTTCCGGTTGTTGTAACGGCGCAAACCCTGCTGGTAGATGGCGGACCGGCTGAGTGCTAACAGCCGGCCTTCTTCCAGCAGGCCGACACCGTCTTCTCGCGCTTCCTTGGCCTCCGCCTCCGTGTACATGGTGACCCGAGGCGAGTCGAACTCAATGTCAGTTGGGATGACAGCCTCGGCACCATATACAAGGAAGAAAGGAGTGAAGCCGGTTGACTTCTTTGGGGTAGTACGCAGACTCCAGAGGACAGCCGGTAGCTCATCGAGCCAGCAGCCTGCCGAACGCTCCAGTGGTACGACCAGTCGAGGCTTGATGCCGGAGAGGATGAGGCTGTTTGCTCACTCGACCTGGCCGTTTGACTGCGGGTGGGCAACGGACGCTAAGTCCAGTCAGATGCCCTGTGTCGCGCAGAAACGTGCCAGTGCTCCCTTGGCAAAATTCGTGCCGTTGTCGGTGATGATGCTGTGTGGTATACCATACCGAGTGGTGATATCTGCGATGAATGTCACGGCAGTCGGCCCGTTCAGCTTCTTGATTGGCTTCGCTTCAATCCACTTGGTGAATTTGTCCACGGCGACAAGCAAATGTGTCATGCCGCCACGGGCTGTCTTGAATGGGCCCACCATGTCTAGCCCCCAAACGGCAAAGGGCCAGGTGAGGGGGATGGTCTTGAGTGCAGAAGCCGGCAGGTGTTGCTTGGAGCTGAAGACTTGGCATCCTTTGCAGCATTTGACTAATTCCTTGGCGTCTTCCAAAGCAGTCAGCCAGAAGAAACCATGGCGGAAAGCTTTGGCGACAAGTGATCTTGAGGCCGCGTGGTGGCCGCATTCGCCTTGGTGGATATCCTTGAGGATTGCTATGACCTTCTCTGGCTCGACGCAGCGCTGGAAGACTCCAGTGACGCTACGCTTAACAAGTTCTCTGTTTATTATTGCGTATGCTCTGGCTCAGCATTGGACTAGTCTTGCCGAGATCTCATCAGTCGGCAGCTCTTTGTTTACTAGGAAGTTGAGGATGGGTTGGGCCCATGACGGAGCTGTGACTTCTTCTGTTGTTAGTACAGCTACTGTGACCCGGGTGGGTGGGGTGGGTTGTGAAGAGTTGGAGTCGGCCACCGCCTGTTGTGTCGTTGCAGTCCCCGGGCCGATTGCTGCAGTCCCCGGGCCGACTGCTGCAGTCCCCGGGCCGGGTTCCGAAGTCCCCGAGCCGGGTGCGACTACGGCAGTCCCCGGGCCGCTTGTCGAAGTCCCCGAGCCGCCTGCTGGGTTCCCCCAGTCAGATCTGACTGCATCAGGGGCAGGCGGTACGAAGGCGGAATCCTATTCTGGAGACGGCTTGACAGACGGTTTGAGGAGGCGCTAGAGAGAGATGCCGGTTGGTATAGCTTGTCGGGTGGAGCCGATCCGTGCCAGGGCATCTGCTTGCTCGTTGTCGGCCCGTGGCACGTGGAGGAACTCACACCCTTCAAAGTATCCGCTAATTTGCTGGACGAGGAATCGATAGCTCGCCATGTTTGCGTCCTTGGCGTCCCAGTCGCCAGATGACTGCTGGACCACCAAATCCGAGTCGCCATAAAACAGGATCCGACGTATGCCAAGCTCTTTGGCTAGTCGGAGCCCGTGTATGAGCGCCTCGTACTCAGCCACATTGTTGGAGGTGGCAAAATGGATTTGCAATGTGTATCTGAGCTTGTCGCCCTTGGGAGAGGTGAGGACGATGCCGGCTCCCAAGCCGGTGCGCATCTTGGATCCGTCGAAGTGCATCCGCCAATGAGTGGAGTCGGGAGCCGGCGGTAGGTACTGGGTCTCGGCCCAGTCGACAAGGAAGTCGGCCAATGCTTGGGACTAGATGGCGGTGCGGGGCTGGTAGAAGATCGTGTAAGGAGCCACAGCAATGGCCCACTTAGCCACCCGGCCAGATGCATCCCGGCTGCCTATGATCTCGGCAAGCGGGGCGGTGCATACGACTGTGATGGGATGCTCTTGAAAGTAGGGCTTCAGCTTCTTGGCGGCGAAGTACACTCCATAGCACATCTTCTGGTAATGCGGGTAGTTTTTCTTCGAGGAGGACAGTACTTCGCTTAAATAATATACAGGCCTCTGGACTAACTGAGCTCGGCCTTCTTCTGGGCGCTGGACCACGATGACTGTACTGACCACTCGGCTAGTCGCGGCAATGTAAAGGAGCATGGGCTCTTTCTCAGTCGGCGCTGCCAGGACAGGTGGTGTGGTCAGCATCTTCTTCAACTCGTGGAAAGCTTGGTCTGCTTGGTTGTTCCACTCGAAGTGGGTGGACTTCTTCATGAGTCGGTACAGGGGGAGAGCCTTCTCCCCTAGCCGGCTGATAAAGAGGTTTAGGGAGGCCAGGCACCTGGTAAACTTCTGAACGTCTCGCAACTTGGTAGGAACCTCCATTCTCTCTATGGCCTTGATCTTCACTGGGTTGCACTCAATGCCGCGTTCGGAGACCAAAAAGCCTAGAAGCCGGACGGCTGGTACTCCCAACACGCATTTCTCGGGGTTGAGCTTGATCTGGAATCGGCGCAAGTTGGCAAATGTTTCTCTGAGGTCTTCCAGCAGGGTGCCGCGCTTCTCCGTCTTCACCACACTATCGTCTACATAGACGTGGGCATTTCTGCTGAGTTGCTTGAGGAGGCATTTCTGCATGCAACGCTGAAAAGTGGCACCGGCATTCCTCAAGCCGAATGTCATAGTCAGGTAGCAGATAGCTCCGAATGGTGTGATGAAGGCGGTCTTCAGGCGGTCGGCTGGGTCCAACTTGATCTAGTGGTATCCTGAGTAAGCATCCAAGAAACTCAATAGCTCGCATCCGGCTGTGGAGTCTATCACTTGATCAATCCGTGGTAGGGCAAACGGATCTTTGGGACAGGCTTTGTTGAGGCTGGTGTAATCTATACACATACGCCATTTATTGTTCTTCTTCAACACCAAGACCAGGTTGGCAAGCCACTCTGGAAAAAACACCTCCATAATGAAGCCGACGGCCAAGAGCCGGGCTATCTCTTCTCCTACGATCCTTCTCTTCTCCTCCGACAGTCAGCGGAGAGGCTGCTTGACTGGTTTCGCGTCCGCTCAGACGTGTAGCTTGTGCTCAGCGAAATCCTTCGGAACACCCGGCATGTCCTTTGGGGACCATGCAAAGATGTCCCGATTCTCACGGAGGAAGTCGACGAGCTCGCCTTCCTATTTACTGTCCAGGTTTGCACCAATGACAGCAAACCTCTCCGGGTTCTCCGGGTCCAGAGGTATCCTCTTTGTCTCCTTGGCCGGCTGGAAGGAGCCCTGAGCATCATACTCCTTGGGGCTGGGGGACAGGGCCGGCTGCTTGCCGGCCATGGCCACGACTCGGTCCAGCATCTTCTTCTCTTCAGCAATCACGAGGGACTCAGCCAGTCGGCTGCTGGCCGCAGCGCACTCGATGGACTTCTTGTAGTCTCCGGCTATAGTGATGATCCCCTTTGAACTCGGCATCTTCATCTTGAGGTAGGCGTAGTGGGGTACAACCATGAACTTGGCCAGGGCAGGTCGACCAAGCAAGGCATGGTAAGGGCTTTCTAGATCCACTACTTCAAACCAGATTGCTTCTCGGCGAAAGTGATCCTTGTCTCCGAAGAGAACATCATCTTGATCTTGCCGATTGGGGAACAGGACAGGCCGGGTACGATGCCATGGAACACAGTCCGGCTCGGCATGAGCTGCTTTGCCTTGAGGTTCAACTTCTCCATGGTGTCGCGGTACAGTATGTTGATGCTGCTTCCACCATCAATCAGCACTCGGGAGAAACGGGCAGCTCGCCTTTCCGTCGCGAGGGTGACGTCCAACACCAATGCGTAGGAGCCGGGAGACGGCATCACCTATGGGTGATCGGCCCGGCTCCAGCTGATGGGCCTTTCAGACCAATGCATGAACTCGGGGTTGCTGGAGGCGACCGCGTTGACTTCTTGGTGCTGTCGGCGCCGACTGCGCTTGTCTTCAATCTGGCTCCTGAAGACGACGTAGGCGGCGTGCTCATCTGGGAACTCATCCTGAATGGCTCCGACTGCTGGTCGAACAGCCGACTGCTGGGGGGCTGGAGGCGGCGGGCCAGGAGGCGGCGGCGGCACCAGCCCCTCGCCCTTGGAGATCCGCGTGAGCCAATGGCACTTCCGGGTCGTGTGGTTGGACGGCTTCGCGCCGCTGTGAAACTTGCAGGGGCATCGAGAGTTTGCTCGTAGGAGAAGGCCGGCTGCCAAGCCGGCCTGCCGCCCTTCTTCTTGGGAGCGGGCCGCTCTTCGGGCTGCTCGTCTTCGAAGGTGGCCACCTGCCGACTGGTGGAGGGCGGCATAGGGGCCTTGCGCTTGTGGTCGTTCTGGTAGGGGCGTCGGTTGGAGTCACAAGCCGACATCTTGGGAGCCGGAGCGAGCACCTTTCCAGAGGCGTCCACTCGGAGTTCGGTCTTCATCGAGGAGTCGGCCGTGGCGTACTTGTCTGCTATGATCAACAGCTCGTCGAGGGTAGTCGGCTCGTCGCAGAGGAGTCGGTGCTTGAGGAGGGTGCCCTCTCGGCACCCGGCGGTGAAGTACTCTATGGCTTGAACCTCATGCACCCCCTCGCAGGAGTTGCGGAGCTCGGCCCAACGCGTGAGGTAGTCGCGAGTCGATTCGCTGGGCCCTTGGACACATAAGGAGAGCTGGCGGGGCTTGGGAGGCCGCTTGTATGTGCTGGTGAAGTTGCGGACGAAGACTTCCGTGAAGTCTAGCCAGATGTTGACGCTGTAGGGCTTGAGGCTGTTCAGCCAGGTGTGTGCCGTGCCTTGAAGCGTGAGAGGGATGTACTTCACGGCAACGCGCCTGTTGCCGTTTGCTATGCTGACTGCGGTAGAGTAGTCGATCAGCCAATCTTCCGGCTTCACGGAGCCGTTGTATTTTGGCGTGTCTCTCGGGAGTGAGAACCCTTTGGGGAAGGGCTCATTGCGGATGCGGGGGCCAAAGCAAGGCGGGCCGACATCATCATCTTCTTCTAGCGCCAGGGATCGCGCTAGACGGTCGATCCGGTGGCGGGCATCATTCTCGCCGACTCCTTCGCGGTGGCCTAGTCGACCACCGAGAGTCGGATGCGTGACAGGCGGCGGGGTGGGGTATCTCTCCCCACGAGGCAGGGGGGAGGCGGATTGCCTTGTCGTTCCACCGCTCGGGGCCGGCCTTCTGCGTCGCGCTCAATGGTGACCCGAGTCCGGCTGCGGCTAGTAGCCGGCTCCTTGTCTTTCCTTGTGCGGGCGCCGCTTGCAGTCGGTGTCCGGGATGTCGCGGAGTGTTCTTGGCGTGGGGGAGGACTCTCACCGCGGGCGCCGGCTTCATGCCGTTCTGCGGCCGCGTCGATCAGCTGCTGGATGCGTCTAGTCATGTAGGGGAGCTCATCAGCCCCCAGCCCGTTCAGCTCGTCTGCGGCTGCCTGAGCGGCACGCAGGTTCTCGAGTGGCGTGGCATAGACGGGGCGGTCTGCTCCCAGCATGCTGGCGATGGCTGCGCCGCGCTTCTTGACGAGGCCGGCTCGGCTCGGCCCACCAGGAGGCGGCGTACCAAAGGCTGCGCGGTCGACTTCGCGCTGGTGAGCCTCAGTGAGGCGTCTCATGGATGCAATCTTCTGGCCCTCCGCGATGAGGGAAAGGCGGCGTGCCTCCAGAGTCCCGGCATCGGCGTCGGCCGGGATGGGGACGGACAAGTCATGCAGCGCCGCTTGTAGGGCGTCGTGGGCGTTCTCGCCCGAGACGGCGCCGTGGCTGATGACCAGCACCTCAGTGACAGCGCTGCTGCCACTGTCAGCTCGAGGGAGAGGGTCGTCGATGATCACTACGTCGGTGGGGAAGGCGTCAAGCGATGCCGTGTCGGAGTCGACCAGCATCGGGTCGGTGGAGCCGACCGACTCCAAGTCCACAGCAAGCTCGCTGGAGACGTGAAGCTGGTCGAGGAGGCTGACGAGGCGGCTCTCGGGGTAGTCTGTGCCCGCGTCGGACGCGGGCTCGTCGGAGATGCGAGTCTCGCCATGAAGGTCGGCGAGGCAGCTCGCCGCGCAGGCGTAGTCGACGCCTTGCTGCGCGTCAGGGCAAGCGCCATCGGGCGTAGCGGTCTGGCTACGCTCACGGGGGAGGAAAAGGGTTCCCGTCCAGAACAGGTCTCCGGACGACGGTGCACCTGGCCCCACGGTGGGCGCCAAATGTCGGGTGGTAGGTGCGACATATGCCAACGGGTGGCTTATCATTGTAAGAGCCAGTAAGACATCGCCGGTGCCTGGAAACGGAGTAAGGCGAAGACATGCACGCCGACGAATCTTACCCAGGTTCGGGGCTCTCCGTGGAGATAACACCCCTAGTCCTGCTCTGTGGGGTCTCCGCATGATCACTAGATCAACACAAGTAGCTACAAGTGCTCCTTGAGCTGTTTGGCTAGGGGAAGAAGAAGGGCAAGGCTAGCTCTCCTTTTCTCTCTATCTGGTGTGTAAAACTCTATGAGATCAACCCTTTGCATGGGTGTCCCGGGGGATTTATATAGGCCTACCCCCCAGGGGTACAATGGTAATCCTGCTGGGCGCGGGTCCCAGCCGTCAGTGTCTGTGCTCGCCGGCTTCTCCGCCGGCCGTTGGGGCCCGCCGGCTGCCGGCCTCTTGGCCGACAGGCCGGCCCCACCGCCTGGGGGCCTTGTCGGCGGCTGGTTACTGTTGCCTCGCCCCTGATGACGAGGGCTTTGTCGAGGTGAGCGTGGCTACAGTGCCGCCGCCTTGCGGGCTCTCACTGTAGCCTCACCTCGTCTTGTCTCCTTAATGATGCACATGTTTCGAGGGAGGGAGGTAGCCGGCTATGGGGAGCCGGCTACGCCCCAGGCCGACTAGGGGAGGCCGGGCCGCCTTCGAGCGTCTCTCTGGCCAAAGGGGCCCGCCGCCCGCGGGCCGTACTGGCTCCTGTCGTGGGTGACGTCGAGGTCAACATGGCTACAGTGCCGCGCCGGACGGGGGATGGCTGACCCGTATGACGCCCTGTGGCCATGCATGTTCCGGGATTCGGGGGTGGTAGGTTGTACTGCAGCCACGCCCCGTCTTATCACCGTTATGTGGGTGCAGTCTTGGCCGGCTTCTGGGAGTCGGCCTTCTTCATGGTCGGCTTCTGGGAGTCGGCCCTCTTAGGACCGGCTTCCTGGAGTCGGCCATGTCGTAGCTTTCTTCGGGAAGGTTTTTGAGGCCGGGTCGCCTTCTAGTAGTCGGCCCTGGAGATAGCCGGCCAGAGGAAGGCGGCCCCATGCTCTGGATGCTTGAAGGCTCGATTGGCCTGATAATTTTTTGAAGAGCCAGGGGGAGTCGGTTAGGCTACCCGTGGCCATTTACTTCGACAGTATAGCAGGGAAATGAATGCTCCCTATGGTAGCTTGTGCTATGTCTCTAGATTCCCCCACAGTTATACTAGCAAGAAAATCTCTAAATTCAGATTTGCGAGGTTCACTAGGACTACCCCATTGTGGAAGTTTGCAAGCAGTATTAAAATCCTCTAAATCCATAGTATAGGAATTTTAGATCAAACAGGACAGTTTGAGAATTGCGTGACGATGAAAATTCAAACCTCCTCACAAAGGAATCAGTGAGATAGTGATACTGACGACACTTATCTGCCTCGAAGCTCACAAGATCAGCGTTATGCACATATGCATTAAATTCTTCCTTGATTCCTGCTCGATCCATGAAGTCCTCTGAAGGCCATTCACAAGCCCGCACTTGAGCGTGCCTTGGTGGTTCATTGTTGGCATCGCGCATTGTGAGCCTGGGTCCTTGCTTCCTTGAAGGGCCACCTTGGTACATTTTCCTAAACATATTTCTTCCTCTGAAAAATTTCTGAAAATTTTAGTAACTTCAAATAAAAGTGAACCAAGCTCAAAAAAATTGATAGCAACTACTCCCACAAGTGCCTAGAGACTATATCATGCATTAGAACTACTTAGAACCATATAAATTTGACATGCAAGCTCAAGAACATGGTCACCTAGGCAGCACAAATTTGCAATGAATAAATCACTAGAACAAAAACTAATTGGACCATTGGAGGAGTCACATACCAAGGAACAATCCCCCAAAGCAGTTTTGTGAGAGGTGCTTTGAGCAAGGAGATCGAAAATCACAGCAAAATGAGCTAGAACTCGTGCTTGAGCTGGTTGGTGATTTTTTTTGGGAGGAAGAAGGAGTGTGTGGGTGCAGTAATAAGTGGAGGGGAGCCACCATGGGCCCACGAGGCAGGGGGTGCGCCCAGGGGGTGGGGGCACTCTGGACCCTCGTGGCCAGGTGCTTGATCCCCCTGATGTGTTCTCAGTGCCAGATATTCTCAAATATTCTAGAAAAATTCATATTTCATTTTCGGGGCATTTGGAGAACTTTTATTTTTGGGGTATTTTTTATTGCACGGATAATTCAGAAAACTGACAGGAAATACTCTTTTTGCTTAATTATTTTAAATAAAAGAAAGTAAAATGAGGGTACAGAAGGTTGTGCTTTCTAGCTTCATCCATCTCATGCTCATCAAAAGGAATCCACTAACAAGGTTGATCAAGTCTTGTTAACAAACTCATTCCGAATAACATGGAACCGGAGAAATTTCGAATAACACCTCAACGGGGATATGCACACCCCCAATAATATGAATATCATATTTCTTCTTGACAGTAGGTAGAGGAAATTCAAAACCTCCAAAAATAATTGATGGAATTTTTCCAATAGAGTTGATACTATGAACTTGAGGTTGTTTCCTTGGAAAGTGTACCATATGCTCATTGCCATTAAGATGAAAAGTGACATTGCCTTTGTTGCAATCAATAACAGCCCCTGCAGTATTCAAAAAGGGTCTTCCAAGAATAATAGACATACTATCATCCTCGGGAATATCAAGAATAACAAAGTCCGTTAAAATAGTAACGTTTGCAACCACAACAGGCACATCCTCACAAATACCGACAGGTATAGCAGTTGATTTATCAGCCATTTGCAAAGATATTTTACTAGGTGTCAACTTATTCAAATCAAGTCTACGATATAAAGAGAGAGGCATAACACTAACACCGGCTCCAAGATCGCATGAAGCAGTTCTAACATAATTTCTTTTAATGGAGCATGGTATAGTTGGTACTCCTGGATCTCCTAGTTTCTTAGGTATTCCACCCTTGAAAGTGTAATTAGCAAGCATGGTGGAAATTTCAGCTTCCGGTATCTTCCTTTTATTAGTAACAATTTCTTTCATATACTTAGTATAAGGATTCATTTAGAGCATATCAGTCAAAGGCATGCGCAAAAATATAGGTCTAATCATTTCAGCAAAGCGCTCAAAATCCTCATCATCCTTTTCCTTGGATGGTTTGGGAGGACAAGGCATGGGTTTCTGAACCCATGGCTCCCTTTCTTTACCGTGTTTCCTAGCAACAAAGTCTCTCTTATCATAACATTGATTCTTTGATTGTGGGTTATCAAGATCAATAGCAGGTTCAATTTCTACATCATTATCATTGCTAGGTTGAG
The DNA here is from genome assembly GCF_002575655.3 of Aegilops tauschii subsp. strangulata. Classification (NCBI taxonomy): domain Eukaryota; kingdom Viridiplantae; phylum Streptophyta; class Magnoliopsida; order Poales; family Poaceae; genus Aegilops; species Aegilops tauschii. The sequence continues at coordinate 550,431,719 of NC_053041.3, read as the reverse complement.
CATCAACATGAACATTATCATTAACATTATCACTAGGTTCATGTTCATCACCAGATTGTGTTTCAGCATCAGAAATAGAAATATCATCGGGATTCTCAGGTGTGTCTACAACAGGTTTACTAGAAGCATGCAAAGTCCTATCATTTTTCTTTTTCTTCTTTTTAGAAGGACTAGGTGCATCGATATTATTTCTCTGAGAATCCTGCTCAATTATCTTAGGATGGCCTTCAGGATACAAAGGTTCCTGAGTCATTTTACCAGTTCTAGTAGCCACTCTAACATCAAAATCATTATTCTTACTATTCAATTCATTGAGCAAATCATTCTGAGCTTTAAGTACTTGTTCTACTTGAGTGGTAACCATAGAGGCATGTTTACTAATAAGTTTAAGTTCACCTTTAACTCTAGACATATAATCACCCAAATGTTCAATCATATAAGCATTATGTTTTAATTGTCTACCAACATAAGCATTGAAGTTTTCTTGTTTGACAATAAAATTATCAAACTCATCTATGCATTGGCTAGCAGACTTATAATGAGGAATATCACCTTCATCAAATCTATAGAGATAATTTACCTTTACTACCTGTGTCGGCTTATCAAGACCATGTGTTTCTTCGATAGGTGGTGGATTAAAACCATGTATTTCTTCAATAGGAGGTAAATTCTTAACATCTTCAGCTTTTATACCTTTTTCTTTCATAGATTTCTTTGCCTCTTGCATATCTTCAGGACTGAGAAATAGAACACCCCTTTTCTTCGGAGTTGGTTTAGGAATAGGCTCAGGAATTGGCTCAGGAAGTGTCCAATTATTTTCATTAGTCAACATATTATTCAATAGAATTTTAGCTTGATCTGGTGTTCTTTCCCTGAAAACACAACCAACACAACTATCCAGGTGGTCTCTGGAAGCATCGGTTAGTCCATTATAAAAGATATCAAGTATTTCATTTTTCTTGAGAGAATGATTAGGCAAAGCATTAAGTAATTGGAGAAGCCTCCCCCAAGCTTGTGGGAGACTCTCTTCTTCAATTTGCACAAAATTATATATTTCCCTTAAAGCAGCTTGTTTCTTATGAGCAGGGAAATATTTGGCAGAGAAGTAATAAATCATATCCTGGGGACTACGCACACAACCAGGATCAAGAGAATTAAACCATATCTTAGCATCACCCTTTAATGAGAACGGAAATATTTTAAGGATATAATAGTAGCGAGTTTTATCATCATTAGTGAATAGAGTGGCTATATCATTTAATTTAGTAAGATGTGCCACAACAGTTTCTGATTCATAGCCATAAAAAGGATCAAATTCAACCAAAGTAATTATATCAGGGTCGACAAAGAATTCATAATCCTTATCAGTAACAAAGATAGGTGAAGTAGCATAAGCAGGATCATATTTCATTCTAGCATTCAGAGTTTTTTGTTTCAACTTAGCTAATAATTTCTTAAGATCACTTCTATCATTGCAAGCAAGAAAGTCTCTAGCAGTTTCTTCATCCATAACGTAGCCCTCAGGCAATTCATATCTAGGGGGAGAGTCTTCATCATCACTTTCATCAATATTATCAGTTTCAATAATTTCATTCTCTCTAGCCCTAGCAAGTTGTTCATCAAGAAATTCACCATGTGGCGCAGTAGTATCAAGCATAGAAGTAGTTTCATCATAAGTATCATGCATAGCAGAAGTGGCATCATCAACAACATGTGACATATCAGAATTAATAGCAGAAGCAGGTTTAGGTGTCGCAAGCTTACTCAAAACAGAAGGTGAATCAAGTGCAGTGCTAGATGGCAGTTCCTTACCTCCCCTCGTAGTTGAGGGATAAATTTTTGTTTTCGCGTCTTTCAAGTTCTTCATAGTGACCAGCAGATATAAAGCCCAAGTGACTCAAAGAATAGATCTATGCTCCCCGGCAACGGCGCCAGAAAATAGTCTTGATAACCCACAAGTATAGGGGATCACAACAGTTTTCGAGGGTAGAGTATTCAACCCAAATTTATTGATTCGACACAAGGGGAGCCAAAGAATATTCTCAAGTATTAGCAGTTGAGTTGTCAATTCAACCACACCTGGATAACTTAGTATCTGCAGCAAAGTATTTAGTAGCAAAGTAGTATGATAGTAACGGTAACAGTAGTAAATGTAATATTTTTGGGTTTTGTAGTGATTGTAACAGTAGCAACGGAAAAGTAAATAAGCGAAGAACAATATGTGAAAAGCTCGTAGGCATTGGATTGGTGATGGAGAATTATACCTGATGCGGTTCATCATGTAACAGTCATAACATAGGGTGATACGGAACTAGCTCCAATTCATCAATGTAATGTAGGCATGTATTTCGAATATAATCATACGTGCTTATGGAAAAGAACTTGCATGACATCTTTTGTCCTACCCTCCCATGGCAGAGGGGTCCTAATGGAAACTAAGGAATATTAAGGTCTCCTTTTAATAGAGTACCGGACCAAAGCATTAACACATAGTGAATACATGAACTCCTCAAACTACGGTCATCACCGGGAGTGGTCCCGATTATTGTCACTTCGAGGTTGCCGGATCATAACACATAGTAGGTGACTATAGACTTGCAAGATAGGATCAAGAACTCACATATATTCATGAAAACATAATAGGTTCAAATCTGAAATCATGGCACTCGGGCCCTAGTGACAAGCATTAAGCATAGCAAAGTCATAGCAACATCAATCTCAGAACATAGTGGATACTAAGGATCAAACCCTAACAAAACTAACTAGATTACATGATAAATATCATCCAACCCATCACCGTCTAGCAAGCCTACGATGGAATTACTCACGCACGGCGGTGAGCATCATGAAATTGGTGATGGAGGATGTTGATGATGACGATGGCGACGGATTCCCCTCTCCGGAGCCCCGAACGGACTCCAGATCAGCCCTCCCGAGAGAGTTTAGGGCTTGGCGGCGGCTCTGTATTATAAAATGCGATGAATCTTTGTCTCTCATTTTTTCTCCCCGAACACGAATATATGGAGTTGGAGTTGAGGTCGGTGGAGCTCCAGGGGGCCCACGAGGCAGGGGGCGCGCCCCCCACCCACGTGGAAAGGGTGTGGGCCCCCTGGCCTTGATTCTTTCGCCAGTATTTTTTATTATTTCCAAAAATAATCTCCGTGAAGTTTCAGGTCATCCCGAGAACTTTTGTTTCTGCACAAAGATAACACCATGGCAATTCTGCTGAAAACAGCGTCAGTCCGGGTTAGTTCCATTCAAATCATGCAAGTTAGAGTCCAAAACAAGGGCAAAAGTGTTTGGAGAAGTAGATACAACGGAGACATATCATACCGCCGCTGAACTCAGCCGCTGGATGCTGATGACTGGCTCCGTGACATCACCTATGAGATGGAGTCTGCTGATGTAGCCCCTGCCCGCTATGTCACCTTTGCTTCCTTCTTTCTGAAGGGACCAGCTGCTCAATGGTGGGATAGCCACAGGCATACTCTGCCGGTTGGAACAATCATCACCTGGCCAGATTTCCAAGCCGCTTTCCGTGCCCGCATCATTCCTCAGGGAGTCATGGACCGGAAGAAGCGTGAGTTCCGCAACCTCACCTAGGGCAACAAAACTATGGAAGCTTATCAGCGGGAGTTTCTGGACTTGTCCCGCTATGCTGAAGAAGATGTTGCAACTGATGCTCGCAAACAGGAGAAGTTCCGTGATGGACTACAAGCTGACATCAAGCTCGCACTACTAGTGCATGACTTTGCCAAATTTGCCACCTTGGTGAACAAGGCCATCAATGTCGAAACTGGTTTGCAGGAACACCAGAGCTCTCTCAGGCGCAACCGTGATACGGGCTCATCTTCGGGCCCGCCCTCGCAGAAGCGTAAGATCTGGATCCCGAACAGCATGTACCGTCCAAATGCACCTGCCCCAAGGCAGTCCTATGCTGCACCGCGTCTGCCTCCCCACCATCTAGGCAGCCAAGACTTCCAGCTCCACCACCCCAAGCTCCTGTTCCCACTCCCAATAATGGTCTGTGCTTCAGGTGTGGTCAACCGGGACACCGTGCTAATGAATGCAACCAGAACCAGAATCAACTGGCCCTTCCCGCAGCTCGCCGTGGAAGCAACCAGTCCCGCAACAACAATGCCAAGTCTTATGGTCGTGTTCATGCCAACCACGTTGATCTCAATGAAGTTCTAGACCAGCCTGCTACTGTGATGGGTACACTCCTCGTAAATTCTGTACCAGCATCCGTTTTATTTGATACAGGAGCATCACATTCGTTCATATCAGCAGAATTTGCATTCATGCATGGCATAAATACGAGAGATGAACACTCCGCTAGTGGTACACACCCCTGCGGGCCAATGTCGAACCTCTATGGTTAGTCACAATGTTCCCGTTGAAATCGAAGGACTGGAATTCCTTGTCTCCCCATTGTACTGAAGTCCTGTAGCATTGATCTCATTCTGGGAATGGATTGGTTGAAATTGCATACTGCTTCTATAGTTTGTGCCACTAAGACCGTCCATCTGCAACACCCTTCCGATGAAATAATAAGCTACCATGCTCGTCTGGTTCAGAATGCCAAGGCAAGGCTTTATGCCTTGAATGCGTTGAACACTGCACCACTCGAGGGCATTGAAAACATTCCTGTCATTCGCGAATTCCAAGATGTCTTTCCTGAAGAACTTCCAAGGATTCCCCCTGCTAGAGCTGTCGAATTCATCATCGACTTGAAACTAGGCACCACTCCTATAGCCAAGCGACCCTACAAGATGTCGCCGCATGAACTCATTGAGCTTAAGGAGGAAATCGACAAAACTCTTCACAAGGGTTTCATTCGCCCAAGTTGCTCTCCTTGGGGAGCACCTTCTCTCTTTTTCAAGAAGAAGGATGGGACAAACCGATTAGTCCAAGACTACCGCCCTATTAACCAAGCTACCATTCAAAACAAATATCCTCTTCCTCGGATCAATTATCTATATGATCAACTGGCTGGTTCATCTGTGTTCTCTAAACTTTACTTGAGGTTGGGTTACCACCAGATCCGTGTTCGTGAAGAGGATATCCCAAAGACCGCCTTCATGATTCGATATGGTTCATACGAGTACACCGTCATGTCATTCGGCTTAACCAATGCTCCAGCCACCTTCTCTCGTCTCATGTACTATATATTCATGGAATACCTCGATAAGTTCATCGTGGTTTATCTGGATGATATCCTGGTATTTTCCAAGAACAAAGAGGAACATGCTGAACATCTTCGTCTTGTATATCCTAGAGGCAATAATAAAGTATTATATATTTCCTTATATAATGATAAATGTTTATTATTCATGCTAGAATTGTATTAACCAGAAACATAATACATGTGTGAATACATAGACAAACAGTGTCACTAGTATGCCTCTATTTGACTAGCTCGTTAATCAAAGATGGTTATGTTTCCTAGCCATAGACATGAGTTGTCATTTGATTAACGGGATCACCTCATTAGGAGAATGACGTGATTAACTCGACCCATTCCGTTAGCTTAGCACTCGATCGTTTAGTATGTTGCTATTGCTTTCTTCATGACTTATACATGTTCCTATGACTATGAGATTATGCAACTCCCGTTTACCGGAGGAACACTTTGTGTGCTACCAAACGTCACAACGTAAATGGGTGATTATAAAGGTGCTCTACAGGTGTCTCCAAAGGTACTTGTTGGGTTGGCGTATTTCGAGATTAGGATTTGTCACTCCGATTGTCGGAGAGGTATCTCTGGGCCCACTCGGTAATGCACATCCTTATAAGCCTTGCAAGCATTCTGACTAATGAGTTAGTTGCGGGATGATGTATTACAGAACGAGTAAAGAGACTTGCCAGTAACGAGATTGAACTAGGTATCGAGATACCGACGATCGAATCTCGGGCAAGTAACATACCGATGACAAACGGAACAACGTATGTTGTTATGCGGTTTGACCGATAAAGATCTTCGTAGAATATGTGGGAGCCAATATGAGCATCCAGGTTCCGCTATTGGTTATTGACCGGAGAGGTGTCTCGGTCATGTCTACATAGTTCTCGAACCCTAGGGTCCGCACGCTTAATGTTACGATGACAATTTTATTATGAGTTTATGTATGTTGATGTACCGAAGGAGTTCGGAGTCCCGGATGAAATCGGGGACATGACGAGGAGTCTCGAAATGGCCGAGACGTAAAGATCGATATATTGGACGACTATATTCGGACTTCGGAAAGGTTCCGAGTGATTCGGGTATTTTTCGGAGTACCGGAGAGTTACGGGAATTCGTATTGGGCCTTAATGGGCCATACGGGAAAGGAGAGAAAGGCCCCAAAGGGTGGCCGCACCCCTCCCCATGGGCTAGTCCGAATTGGACTAGGGAGGGGGGGCGCCCCCTTCCTTCTTTCTCCTTCCCCCTTCCCTTCTCCTACTCCCACAAAGAAAGGAGGGGTCCTACTCCTGGTGGGAGTAGGACTCCCCCCTTGGGCGCGCCACCTCCCCTTGGCCGGCCCTCTCCTCCTTGCTCCTTTATATACGGGGGCAGGCGGGCACCTCTCGGCACACAATTGATATACGATATTTTAGCCATGTGCGGTGCCCCCCTCCACCATATTACACCTCGATAATATCGTTGCGGAGCTTAGGCGAAGCCCTGCGTCGGTAGAACATCACCATCGTCACCACGCCGTCGTGCTGACGAAACTCTCCCTCAACACTCGGCTGGATCGGAGTTCGAGGGACGTCATCGAGCTGAACGTGTGCTGAACTCGGAGGTGCCGTGCGTTCGGTACTTGATTGGTCGGATCGTGAAGACGTACGACTACATCAACCGCGTTGTGATAACGCTTCCGCTTTCGGTCTACGAGGGTACGTGGACAACATTCTCCCCTCTCGTTGCTATGCATCACCATGATCTTGCGTGTGCGTAGGAATTTTTTTGAAATTACTACGTTCCCCAACAGTGGCATCCGAGCCTGGTTTTATGCGTTGATGCTATGCACGAGTAGAACACAAGTGAGTTGTGGGCGATATAAGTCATACTGCTTACCAGCATGTCATACTTTGGTTCAGCGGTATTGTGAGATGAAGCGGCCCGGACCGACATTACGCGTACGCTTACGCGAGACTGGTTTCACCGTTCGGAGCACTCGTTGCTTAAAGGTGACTGGCGGGTGTCTGTCTCTCTCACTTTAGTTGAACCGAGTGTGGCTACGCCCGGTCCTTGCGAAGGTTAAAACAGCACCAACTTGACAAACTATCGTTGTGGTTTTGATGCGTAGGTAAGAACGATTCTTGCTAAGCCCGTAACAGCCACGTAAAACTTGCAACAACAAAATAGAGGACGTCTAACTTGTTTTTGCAGGGCATGGTGTGATGTGATATGGTCAAGACATGATGTGATATAATTTGTTGTATGAGATGATCATGTTTTGTAACCGAGTTATCGGCAACTGGCAGGAGCCATATGGTTGTCGCTTTATTGTATGAAATGCAATCGCCATGTAATAGTTTTACTTTATCACTAAGCGGTAGCGATAGTCGTAAAAGCAATAAGTTGGCGAGACGACAACGATACTACGATGGAGATCAAGGTGTCGCGCCGGTGACGATGGTGATCATGATAGTGCTTCGGAGATGGAGATCACAAGCACGGTGCTTCGGAGATGGAGATCACAAGCACAAGATAATGATGGCCATATCATATCACTTATATTGATTGCATGTGATGTTAATCCTTTATGCATCTTATCTTGCTTTGATTGACGGTAGCACTATAAGATGATCTCTCACTAAAATTTCAAGATAAAGTGTTCTCCCTGAGTATGCACCGTTGAGAAAGTTCTTCGTGCTGAGACACCACGTGTTAATCAGGTGTGATAGGCTCTACGTTCAAATACAATGGGTGCAAAACAGTTGCACACGTGGAATACTCAGGTTAAACTTGACGAGCCTAGCATATACATATATGGCCTCGGAACACAGAGACCGAAAGGTCGAGCGTGAATCATATAGTAGATATGATGAACATAGTGATGTTCACCATTGAAACTACTCCATCTCACGTGTTAATCGGACATGGTTTAGTTGATTTGGATAACGTAATCACTTAGATGATTAGAGGGATGTCTATCTAAGTGGGAGTTCTTAAGAAATATGATTAATTGAACTTAAATTTATCATGAACTTAGTCCTGATAGTGTTTTGCAAATTGTGTTATAGATCAATAGCTCGCGTTGTTGCTTCCCTGTGTTTATTTTTGATATGTTCCTAGAGAAAAAATTATGTTGAAAGATGTTAGTAGCAAAGATGCAGATTGGATCCGTGATCTGAGGATTATCCTCATTGCTGCACAGAAAAATTATGTCCTTGATGCACCGCTAAGTGACAGACCTATTGCAGGAGCAGATACAGACGTTATGAACGTTTGGCTAGCTCAATATGATGACTACTTGATAGTTTAGTGCACCATGCTTAACGGCTTAGAATCGGGACTTCAAAGACGTTTTGAACGTCATGGACCATATGAGATGTTCCAGGAGTTGAAGTTAATATTTCAAGCAAATACCCGAGTTGAGAGATATGAAGTCTCCAACAAGTTCTATAGCTAAAAGATGGAGGAGAATCGCTCAACTAGTGAGTATGTGCTCAGATTGTCTGGGTACTACAATCTCTTGAATCAAGTGGGAGTTAATCTTCCAGATAAAATAGTGATTGACAGAATTCTCTAGTCACCATCACCAAGTTAGTAGAACTTCGTGATGAACTATAGTATGTAAGGGATGACGAAAGTAATTCCCGAGCTCTTCGCGATGCTGAAATCGACGAAGGTAGAAATCAAGAAAGAGCATGAAGTGTTGATGGTTAACAAGACCACTAGTTTCAAGAAAAGGGCAAAGAGATAGAAGGGGAACTTCAAAAAGAACGGCAAGCAAGTTGCTACTCAAGTGAAGAAGCCCAAGTCTGTACCTAAGCCTGAGACTAAGTGCTTCTACTGCAAAGGGACTGGTCACTGGAAGCGGAACTGCCCCAAATATTTGGTGGATAAGAAGGATGGCAAAGTGAACAAAGGTATATTGGATATACATGTTATTGATGTGTACTTACTAGTGTTTATAGCAACCCCTCGGTATTTGATACTGGTTTAGTTGCTAAGAGTACTAACTCGAAACGGGAGTTGCAGAATAAACAGAGACTAGTAAAAAGGCGAGGTGACGATGTGCGTTGGAAGTAGTTCCAAGATTGATATGATCATCATCGCACACTCCCTGTACTTTCGGGATTAGTGTTGAAACTAAATAAGTGTTATTTGGTGTTTGCGTTGAGCATGAATATGATTTGATCATGTTTATTGCAATACGGTTATTCATTTAAGTTAGAGAACAATTGTTGTTCTGTTTACATGAATAAAAACCTTCTATGGTCATACACACCAACGAAAATGGTTTGTTGGATCTCGATCGTAGTGATACACATATTCATAATAATGAAGCCAAAAGATGCAAAGTTAATAATGATAGTGCAACTTATTTGTGGCACTGCCATTTAGGTCATATTGGTGTAAAGCGCATGAAGAAACTCCATACTGATGGGATTTTGGAATCACTTGATTATGAATCACTTGATGCTTGCGAACCGTGCCTCATGGGCAAGATGACTAAAACGCCGTTCTCCGGAACTATGGAGAGAGCAACAGATTTGTTGGAAATCATACATAGAGATGTATGTGGTCCGATGAATATTGAGGCTCGTAGCAGGTATCATTATTTTCTGACCTTCACAGATGATTTGAGCAGATATGGGTATATCTACTTAATGAAACATAAAGTCTGACACATTTGAAAAGTTCATATAATTTCAGAGTGAAGTAGAAAATCATCGTAACAAGAAAATAAAGTTTCTACGATCTGATCGTGGAGGAGAATATTTGAGTTACGAGTTTGGTCTTCATTTGAAACAATGCGGAATAGTTTCGCAACTCACGCCACCTGGAACACCACAGCGTAATGGTGTGTCCGAACGTCATAAACGTGCTTTATTAGATATGGTGCGATATATGATGTCTCTTACCGATCTACCACTATCGTTTTGGGGTTATGCATTAGAGACAGCTGCATTCACGTTAAATAGGGTACCATCTAAATCCATTGAGACGACACCATATGAACTGTGGTTTGGCAAGAAACCCAAGTTGTCGTTTCTTAAAGTTTGGGGCCGCGATGCTTATGTGAAAAAGTTTCAACATGATAAGCTCGAACCCAAATCGGAGAAGTAAATCTTCATAGGATACCCAAAGGAGACTGTTGGGTACACCTTCTATCACAGATCCAAAGGCAGGACTTTTGTTGCTAAATTCGGAATCTTTCTAGAGAAGGAGTTTCTCTCGAAAGAAGTGAGTGGGAGGACAGTAGAACTTGATGAGGTAATTGTACCTGCTCCCTTATTGGAAAGTAGTTCATCGCAGAAACCAGTTTCTGTGACGCCTATACCAATTAGTGAGGAAGTTAATGATGATGATCATGAAACTTCAGATCAAGTTATTACTGAACCTCGTAGGTCAACCAGAGTAAGATCCGCACCAGAGTGGTACGGTCATCCTGTTCTGGAGGTTATGTTACTAGACCATGACAAACCTACGAACTATGAAGAAGTGATGGTGAGCCCAGATTCCGCAAAATGGCTTGAGGCCATGAAATCTGAGATGAGATCCATGTTTGAGAACAAAGTATGGACTTTGATTGACTTGCCCAATGATCGGCAAGCCATTGAGATTAAATGGATCTTCAAGAGGAAGACGGACGCTGATAGTAGTGTTACTATCTACAAAGCTAGACTTGTCGGAAAAAGGTTTTTGACAAAGTTCAAGGTGTTGACTACGATGAGATTTTCTCACTCGCAGCGATGCTTAAGTCTGTCCGAATCATGTTAGCAATTGCCGCATTTTATGAAATCTGGCAAATGGATAAACAAAACTGCATTCCTTAATGGATTTATTAAAGAAGAGTTGTATATGATGCAACCAGGAGGTTTTGTCAATCCTAAAAGTGCTAACAAAATATGGAAGCTCCAGCGATCCATCTATGGACTGGTGCAAGCATCTCGGAGTTGGAATATACGCTTTGATAAGTTGATCAAAGGATATAGTTTTATACAGACTTGCGGTGAAGCCTGTATTTACAAGAAAGTGAGTGGGAGCACTACAGCATTTCTGACAAGTATATGTGAATGACATATTGTTGATCGGAAATAATGTAGAATTATTCTGCAAAGCATAAAGGAGTGTTTGAAAGGAGTTTTTTCAAAGAAAGACCTCGGTGAAGCTGCTTACATATTTGAGCATCAAGATCTATAGAGATAGATCAAGACGCTTGATAAGTTTTTTCAATGAGTACATACCTTAACAAGATTTTGAAGTAGTTCAAAATAGAACAGTCAAAGAAAGAGTTCTTGCCTGTGTTACAAGGTGTGAAATTGAGTAAGACTCAAAGCCCGACCACGGCAGAAGATAGAAAGAGAATGAAAGTCATTCCCTATGCCTTAGCCATAGGTTCTATAAAGTATGCCATGCTGTGTACCAGATCTATTGTATACCCTACACTGATCTTGGCAAGGGAGTACAATAGTGATCTAGGAGTAGATCACTGGACAGTGGTCAAAATTATCCTTAGTGGAATAAGGATATATTTCTCGATTATGGAAGTGACAAAAGGTTCGTCGTAAAGGGTTACGTCGATGCAAGTTTTGACACTAAATCTAGATGACTCTAAGTCTCGGTCTAGATACATATTGAAAGTGGGAGCTATTAGCTAGAGTAGCTCCGTGCAGAGCATTGTAGACATAGAAATTTGCAAAAATACTTACGGATCTGAATGTGACATACCCGTTGACTAAAATTATCTCACAATCAAAACATGATCACACCTTAGTACTCTTTGGGTGTTAATCACATAGCGATGTGAACTAGATTATTGACTCTAGTAAACCCTTTGAGTGTTGGTCACATAGAGATGTGAACTATGGGTGTTAATCACATGGTGATGTGAATTATTGATGTTAAATCACATGGCGATGTGAACTAGATTATTGACTCTACTGCAAGTGGGAGACTGAAGGAAATATGCCCTAGAGGCAATAATAAAGTATTATATATTTCCTTATATCATGATAAATGTTTATTATTCATGCTAGAATTGTATTAACCGGAAACATAATACATGTGTGAATACATAGACAAACAGTGTCACTAGTATGCCTCTATTTGACTAGCTCATTAATCAAAGATGGTTATGTTTCCTAGCCATAGACATGAGTTGTCATTTGATTAACAGGATCACCTCATTAGGAGAATGACGTGATTGACTTGACCCATTCCGTTAGCTTAGCACTCGATCGTTTAGTATGTTGCTATTGCTTTTTTCATGACTTATACATGTTCCTATGACTATGAGATTATGCAACTCCCGTTTACCGGAGGAACACTTTGTGTGCTACCAAACGTCACAATGTAAATGGGTGATTATAAAGGTGCTCTACAGGTGTCTCCAAAGGTACTTGTTGGGCTGGCGTATTTCGAGATTAGGATTTGTCACTCCGATTGTCGGAGAGGTATCTCTGGGCCCACTCGGTAATGCACATCATTATAAGCCTTGCAAGCATTCTGACTAATGAGTTAGTTGCGGGATGATGTATTACGGAACGAGTAAAGAGACTTGCCAGTAACGAGATTGAACTAGGTATCGAGATACCGACGATCGAATCTCGGGCAAAGTAACATACCGACGACAAAGGGAACAACGTATGTTGTTATGCGGTTTGACCGATAAAGATCTTCGTAGAATATGTGGGAGCCAATATGAGCATCCAGGTTCCGCTATTGGTTATTGACCGGAGAGGTGTCTCGGTCATGTCTACATAGTTCTCGAACCCGTAGGGTCCGCACGCTTAACGTTACGATGACAGTTTTATTATGAGTTTATGTATGTTGATGTACCGAAGGTGTTTGGAGTCCCGGATGAGATCGGGGACATGACGAGGAGTCTCGAAATGGCCGAGACGTAAAGATCGATATATTGGACGACTATATTCGGACTTCGGAAAGGTTCCGAGTGATTCGGGTATTTTTCGGAGTACCGGAGAGTTACGGGAATTCGTATTGGGCCTTAATGGGCCATAGGGGAAAGGAGAGAAAGGCCCCAAAGGGTGGCCGCACCCCTTCCCATGGGCTAGTCCGAATTGGACTAGGGAGGGGGGGCGCCCCCTTCCTTCTTTCTCCTTCCCCCTTCCCTTCTCCTACTCCCACAAGGAAAGGAGGGGTCCTACTCCCGGTGGGAGTAGGACTCCCCCCTTGGGCGCGCCACCTCCCCTTGGCCGGCCCTCTCCTCCTTGCTCCTTTATATACGGGGGCAGGCGGGCACCTCTCGACACACAATTGATATACGATATTTTAGCCGTGTGCGGTGCCCCCCTCCACCATATTACACCTCGATAATATCGTTGCGGAGCTTAGGCGAAGCCCTGCGTCAGTAGAACATCACCATCGTCACCACGCCGTCGTGCTGACGAAACTCTCCCTCAACACTCGGCTGGATCGGAGTTCGAGGGACGTCATCGAGCTGAACGTGTGCTGAACTCGGAGGTGCCGTGCGTTCGGTACTTGATCGGTCGGATCGTGAAGACGTACGACTACATCAACCGCGTTGTGATAACGCTTCCGCTTTCGGTCTATGAGGGTACGTGGAAAACACTCTCCCCTCTCGTTGCTATGCATCACCATGATCTTGCGTGTGCGTAGGAATTTTTTTGAAATTACTACGTTCCCCAACACGGAGTGTGCCAAATAATGCCTATGTATTTAAGGTGAAGGTACCACACTTTTACAGGATGCCTAAATAATTCAAAGTGAATTAAAACGATAAGGAAAATAAATAAAAGAAAATACAAAACAAAAAACAATATAAATAAAACAGAACCCCCCCCCCCCACCAGGGCAACCGGCCAGCTACCAACAGGGCCACCAGCCGGCCACCCCCACTCCTCTCCTTATCCCCCTGGACCCAGAAACCCTAACCCACCGACACTCATTCCCCCACTTGCTCCCCACGTTCCCCTCACCGATCCAGATCTGGATCGGGGGAACGAACCGCGCCGACCGCCCCTGACGCCGCCAGGATCGACCGTCGCCGCTGACCAGGACCACCTCGCCGGACTGCATCCCCTTCATCGTCGTCGTCCCCGACCTCCTCCCCGCGCCCCACTGCCCTTTCCCTACGGCCCCCGTAAGCTTCCACCTCCCCCTCTCCTCCTATCTCCTCGCGCACACGCTCACGCCCTGCGGCCTCGTCCTGCGCGCGCCCGCGCCGTTCCGCACGCGCACGCTGCCGCGCACCGCGGCCCCTCCCCGCGCCCGCTCGCGCTCCGCCGCGACGTCCACGGCCACGCCCACGCATCGGCCGCGGCCTCTGCCCACACCTCCCGCCGCAGCGCCCCTCCCCGCCGAACGGCCCCTGCGGCCGCGCCATGGCCGCACTTGCGCGCGCCACTGTGCACGACCCAAGCGCTACTATTACCGCTGCCGCGGCCCCCACGCGCCGCTCGCCGCCGAGCCCGCCACTACCGTGCCTGCTCCGGTCGCCGGTGCCTCCCATAGATGCCCCCGCGCCAACCCCGCTAGCCCCGCTCCCGCCGTCGCCCGCGTGGCCTCGCCTAGTGCCCCGCCTCCGCCACAACTCTGCTGCCGCGTGCTGCGCAACCGCCCGCGCCTTCGCGCCCCTGCCGGCCGCACACCGCCCCGTCCGGCCGTGCCCCGTGCCCCATGCCGGCCATGCCCCCTCGCCGCGCCGCTCCGGCGCCCTGCTGTCGCCGTCCGCTCCACCCTGGCGCCGCTCGCCGCACGCCGCTCCCCCCACCAGCTGCTGTTGGTCTGCTGCTGGCGCTGCTCGTCGTTGCCCCGCGCCGCCGTGCTGGGCTCAGCCCCCCCGGCTCGGTTCCGCTCCACTCGGCAGGCGGAGCCCTCTGCTCCGCCGTTAACCCGCACGCCCGTAGCGCCCCTGCGCCCGAATCGCCCAGCGCCCGTTTGGCCCTATGGGCCACTGACTAGGGGGCCCACCCCACAGAATTTTAAAAAAAGAGAAATAAATAAATAAATAATAATTAATTAACTTAATTAACAATGTTTAGTTAACTAATTAACTCTAGTTAACCTGCTAATTAAATGTTAACAAATAGTTAGTCTTCAGCCTATGACATGTGGGACCCACACGTCAGTTTGACTAGTCAACGCCCTGTTGATTGCTGATGTCATGCTCACGTCATGATGACGTCAGCAAACACTATTCTGGATAATGTTGATTTAAAATAATTAAATAAATCCTAAAAATGATTTAAATCTTTTAAAATTAATATAAAATAAACCGTAGCTCGGATGGAAAAACTTTGTACATGAAAGTTGCTCAGAACGGCGAGACGAATCCGGATACGCAGCCCGTTCGTCCACCACACATCCCTAGCATAGCGAACACGCAACTTTCCCGTTCGGTTCATTTGTCTGAAAACGCAAAACACCGGGGATACTTCCCCGGATGTTTCCTCCCTTCGCCGGTATCACCTACTACCGCGTTAGGGCACACCTAGCACCGCTCATAGTCATGTCATGCATCGTCATGCTTATGGTTGCATTATATTTATTGTTTCTTCCCCCTCTTCTCTCCGGTAGACTACGAGACCGACGCCGCTGCTGCCCCGGTCCACTACGGTGTTGACGACCCCTCCTTGCCAGAGCAACCAGGCAAGCCCCCCCTTCATCACCAGATATCGCCTATTCTTCTCTATACTGCATGCATTAGAGTAGTATAGCATGTTACTGCTTTCCGTTAATCCTATTCTGCTGCATATCCTGTCCTTGCTACTACTGTTGTTACCTTTACCTGCAATCCTACATGCTTAGTATAGGATGCTAGTATTCCATCTCGGGAGTTGATCACGGGTATATACTATATACTTTATATATGATACATGTGGTGACTAAAGTCGGGTTGGCTCGTGGAGTACCCGCGAGTGATTCATGGATTGGGGCTGAAAGGACCTTTGTCTCGACGGCTCTCTGGGTGGATCTTTGTGGCGGAGCGACAGGGCAGGTTGAGACCACCTAGGAGAGAGGTGGGCCTGGCCCTGGTCGGCGTCCGTGGCTACATCAATTAACACTCTTAACGAGATCTTGGTATTTGATCTGAGTCTGGCCACTGGCCTATACGCACTAACCAACTACGCGGGAACAGTTATGGGCACTCGACGTCGTGGTATCAGCCGAAACCTTCTTGACGTCAGCGACTGAGTGGCGTGCGCCGGATTAGACAGGAACGCCTGCTCTTGTATTAGGGAGGCTAGGTCTGCTTCCGGCCGCGTTCGCAACGTGCAGGTGTGCAAAGGGCGATGGGCCCAGACCCCTGCGCCATAGGATTTAGACCGGCGTGCTGACCTCTCTGTTGTGCCTAGGTAGGGCTGCGACGTGTTGATCTTACGAGGCCGGGCATGACCCAGGAAAGTGTGTCCGGCCAAATGGGATCAAGCGTGTTGGGTAATGTGGTGCACCCCTGCAGGGAAGTTTATCTATTCGAATAGCCGTGATCTTCGGTAATAGGATGACCCGGTGTTGTACCTTGACCTTATGACAACTAGAACCGGATACTTAATAAAACACACCCTTTCAACTGCCAGATATAACCCGGTGACCGCTCTCACACAGGGCAACGAGGGGAGGATCGTCGGGTAGGATTATGCTATGCGATGATACTTGGTGAACTTACCTTCTACTCTCTTCTATATGCTGCAAGATGGAGGCGGCCGGAAGCGTAGACTTCGACAGGACTAGCTATCCCCCTCTTATTCTGGCATTCTGCAGTTCAGTCCATCGATATTGCCTCTTTACACATACCCATGCATATGTAGTGTAGATCCTTGCTTGCGAGTACTTTGGATGAGTACTCACGGTTGCTTTCCTCCCTCTTTCCCCCCCTTTCCCTTCTACCTGGTTGTCGCAACCAGATGCTGGAGCCCAGGAGCCAGACGCCACCGTCGACGACTCCTACTACACCGGAGGTGCCTACTACTATGTGCAGGCTGCTGACGACGACCAGGAGTAGTTTAGGAGGATCCCAGTCAGGAGGCCTGTGCCTCTATCGATCTGTATCCTAGTTTGTGCTAACCTTCTTAAGGCAAACTTGTTTACTCATGTCTGTACTCAGATATTGTTGCTTCCGCTGACTCGTCTATGATCGAGCACTTGTATTCGAGCCCTCGAGGCCCCTGGCTTGTATTATGATGCTTGTATGACTTATTTATGTTTTTAGAGTTGTGTTGTGATATCTTCCCGTGAGTCCCTGATCTTGATAGCACACGTTTGCGTGCATGATTAGTGTACGATTGAATCGGGGGCGTCACATGGAAGTTGTTTGCACTTGTTCTCGCCAAAATGATATGAGTGAAGTATGTTGGCGGAGTCACCCTCAAGAACTCTCTAGTTCTTCTTCTTCGGGATCCACATCATCTTGATGGGAATCCCTGGAGTTGTAGTCATACTTGATGAAGTAGAACTTGATGTAGTCTTGGGAACCCACTTGACCAAGGCCTTGGGAGCTTCTTCAAATGCATTAATATCTTCTTGAAGCTTGTCCTTGCCCTTTTTCTTGTGGTCTTGTGGTGGAAGATCATCTTGAGCTTGTGTCCCTTGGAAAGAAGTAGGATCATAATTCTCTTGTTGAGGAACAAACTTCATCTTGTGGTATTGATCTTCTTCCCACTCAACTCCATTGGCATTGAACTTTCGTTCAAAACCAACACCTTGATTCTTCCGGTGCCTTCCTTGCTTGCGTACAATTTCCTCAAATTGCTTACTTCCGGCAAGGCTCTTGTAAACACCTTTCTCTATAATTCCCTTCAATAAGCTATTTTCTTTCTCAAGTGTAACTTGGCTAAGAGAATCATTAGTGGAATCAAGAGAACTGCTAGAAGCAACAATATTGGATTTAACATGATTATTGTTACTACTATAAGAAGAATCTTTCTTACTCTTGTTGCTAGATTTAACTTGTGGCATGTAAGTAGACAAGAGTAAACGTTTGGCAATGTAAGAAGAACTTTTCTTGCGAAGATCATCATTGATTGCTTTTAAGAACCCATGCTCTTGATCAAGGTTGAGCTTTTCAAAGCGTAGCTTCTCATGAGTCTTTAAAAGTTCTTGATGATCTTCCAAGGTAGTTTCATGAGCTAACTTAAGAGTGTTTAGTTATTTAGTTAGACGCTCAATCTCCTTTCATCCTTCATTTTATCTTGATTAGCATGATTAATAGCAATTTCATCATAGTTTTCATCACTAGAGTTGTCAACAAGTAAATCATCATCACCTAGCAAGTCATCTTCATCACTATTGAAACCAACATACTCGGGGTGTGATAACTTTTGGCCTTTAGCCATGAAGCATCTTCCAATTCCATCATTTGGTGAGTCAAATATGTCATAGGAGTTGGTTGACACAAGTGCTAGACCGGCAACACTTTGATCTTGAGTATATTCGGAGTCGGAGTGACAACTTCTTTCGGAGTGATGGTCGGAGTCGGAGCCGGATACCCATTCACCAACATGAGCTTGATGTCTTCATTTTGTGTAGCTCTTTGATGATTTGTCCTTCCTTTCCGAATCCTTTCTTCTCCGAGAGGTTCTTCGTTCATAACGATCATCTCTACTCCTTCTCTCTCTTGGAGGTGATTCTTCTCTTCTACTTCTCCTTTTGGGCGAATCTTCTCTTCTTCTGTAGGGAGCCGTACACTCATTGGATTAGTGTCCGGGTCTTCCTCAATTGTAGCAATTACGCTCACGACTCGAAGATCTTTTGTCATTGTAGGACCTTGACTTGGAACTTCTTTCTTTGCTTCTACTCTTGTAGAACTTGTTGAAGTTCTTCACCATTAGGCTCAATTCCTCATTGAAGGTTTGTTTCTCACTTGATGATGTAGGAGCATCACATGAGGCTTTGTAAGCACCACTTGATTTGTTGTGAAGCTCTTCCTTATCCTTGAGTGACATCTCATGAGCAACAATTCTTCCAATGACTTCCGTTGGCTTGAGATCCTTGTAATTGGGCATCATTTGGATCAATGTGCACATGGTATCATGTTTTCCATCCAAGGCTCTTAGGATCTTCTTGATGATGAATCTATCGGCCATCTCTTCACTTCCTAAGCTGGCAATCTCATTTGTGATGAGAGCAAGCCTAGAGTACATTTCAGCGACACCTTCACCATCCTTCATTTTGAACTTGTCAAGTTGACTTTGGAGCACATCCAATTTGGATTCCTTGACGGAGTCGGTACCCTCGTGCATATCAATCAAAGTATCCCAAATTTCCTTTGCATTCTCAAGACGGCTGATTTTGTTAAATTCTTCGAGGCACAATCCGTTGAAGAGGATATCGCAAGCTTGAGCATTGTATTGCAGCATCTTCAACTCTTCCGCGGTAGCTTCACGGTTCAGTTCTCTCCCATCAAAGAATTCACCTTGCAAGCCAATACACACAATAGCCCAAACGATGGGGTTATGTCCAAGAATATGCATTTTCATCTTATGCTTCCAACTAGCAAAATTAGTACCATCAAAGTAAGGACCTCTACGGTGGTAATTTCCCTCGCTAGACGCCATACTCTCCTAGGTTGTGAAACCAAGGCTATGATCACCAAAAGCTATGGAAATCAAGGCAAATGGAGACCAAAGCTCTGATACCACTTGTAGGATCGAAAGTATGTATAGAGGGGGGGTTATTAGACTACTTGACCAAATAAAAATCTAGCCTTTTCCCAATTTAAGTCTGGGCAGATTTTAGCAACTTAGCACAAGTCAAGCAATCAACCTACACATGCAAGTCTAAGAGTATAGCAGCGAAATGTAAAACATTTGCATATGAAGGTAAAGAGAGGAGTTTGTAGGGAGCAAATGCAATATAGACACGGAGATTTTTGGCATGGTTCCGATAGGTGGTGCTATCGTACATCCACGCTGATGGAGACTTCAGTCCACGAAGGGTAACGGCTGCGCGAGTCCACGGAGGGCTCCACCGACGAAGGGTCCACGAAGAAGCAACCTTGTCTATCCCACCATGGCCATCGCCCACGAAGGACTTGCCTCACTAGGGTAGATCTTCACGAAGTAGGCGATCTCCTTGCCCGTACAAACTCCTTGGTTCAACTCCACAATTTTGACGGAGGCTCCCAAGTGACACCTAACCAATCTAGGAGACACCACTCTCCATAAGGTAATAGATGGTGTGTTGATGATGAACTCCTTGCTCTTGTGCTTCAAATGATAGTCTCCCCAACACTCAACTCTCTCTCACAGATTTGGATTTGGTGGAAAGATGATTTGAGTGGAAAGCAACTTGGGGAAGGCTAGAGATTAAGATTCTTGTGGTTGGAATGGAATGTCTTGGTCTCAACACATGAGTAGGTGCTTCTCTCTCAGAAAATGTATGCTCGAAGTGTAGGCACGTTCTGATGGCTCTCTCCACGAATGAAGAGTGGGTGGAGGGGTATATATAGCCTCCACACGAAATCTAACCGTTACACAAAATTTACCAAACTCGGTGGGACCGAATCATGAAACTCAGTCAGACCGATTTAGTTGAAAATGTGAATGTTAGGCTTTTAGGTGGGACCAACATGTCAACTCGGTGGGACTGATTTCATTAGGTTTAGGGCATAACGTAATCTCGGTGAGACCGATCACATAAACTCGGTAGGACCGATTTCTGTAATAGGCAAACAGAGAGTTGATCAGGAAAACTCAGTGGGACCGAATCTCTCATTTCGGTGAGACCGGAACGTTACGAAAGGGAAACAGAGAGTTTGCATTGCGAACTCAGTGGGATCGATCGCTCATCTCGGTTGGACCGAAACTTACGAAGGGAAACAGTGAGTTTGCAATTCCATCTCGGTGAGACCGAGATCCCTATCGGTGAAACCGACCTGACTAGGGTCTCTGGCAGTGGCTATGTCAAATGAAATCGGTGGGGCCGAGTTTGACTTTTGGTTTAGGACATATGTGGAAATGAGAAAGTGGTTGAGGGCTTTCGGAGCATATCACTAAGTATTTTGAGCAAGCAAGCCATTAAGCAACACCTCATCCCCTTTTAATAGTATTGGCTTTTCCTATGGACTCAATGTGATCTTGGATCACTAAAATGAAAAAGTAGAGTCTTGAGCTTGAGCCAATATGTGTCCTTAGCATTTTGAGGGGTCCACATTCCTAGTCCATGCCATGCCAATCATTGAACTTTCTGAAATGATCATCTTGAAAGAGCATTAGTTCAATGAGCTATATGTTATTAGGAATTACCAAAACCACCCAGGGATAGTTGCACTTTCAGCTGGCTAGACGCGGTCGGCGGCAAACCGAGACAAAAAAGCCTATCACTTCGTTTGGTTGTTGATATTCAAGCCTAGGTATAAATATTGGCACGGGATACCCCGAATTCCCTTGTTTAGATGGACAAGGAATCAGTCCACCGAATTGGCCTCAAATATTGGGTGGCCCGCTTCGAAAGCCCGCGTCTCTATTCCCAAATTCGGAGGGGGCGAGCTCGATTTTCGGTGATATTCGGGAACCAGCCCGCGACTTACCGCTTCGACCGCTCCAGAAAAGGAAGAGGTGCACTCGAGCGGGAGAGGAGGTGAGCACAACGGCGGCGCAGGTCAGACAACTACCCTCCACTCAGGAAGCTTCAAATTGAATACTGAGCTATGTTGCCAAAGATTAGAATGCATTATTTCCATAGTAGTAAGATTATTTTATCCTATTCTGAAGCATTTTTTTTTCAAAAGGACACCTTTCTAAAGGAATGATATGTTTTTTCGGTATATAATTATGTATTTTAAAAAGCTACCGACGTGTACTTTTTATATTATCACTATAATCTTTAAAGTTATATTCCAAGATATTTCATTTTTCACATGAGCTAAGGCACTATTTTTTGAAAATAATTTTTTAATTAAAATTTATGAATAGATTGCATGACGTTTCATGTGTCTAAATTGCATTTTAGGTCAAAATAAGAGAGCAAGGTGCACAGGAGCTATGAGAAAAGCTGTCCAAAAACCAAATGAGCTTATTATTTCTCTATGATACAATGATTTATACTATGCTTTACTTTACTACTAGCAAAACGGCCCGTGCGTTGCAACGGGAGAGAAAACAAATCATAATCTCCAATGGCCGTGACCATATTTTATTGCATCGCCGAGATACACTATCACTCTCATTTTCGTGAAATCGTGAACAACTTTTAAAATCATGAAAAAAATTTAAACTCGTGACCATATCTGAAATCGTGTACATTTTTACAATTTTTTAAACATTTTTCTAAAATCACGGACATTTTGTAATATTTTTAAACAATTTTCTAAATTTTTAAAAAAAATTAAAACATTTTTCTTGAATAGGTGAGCATTTCTAGAATCGACGAACATTTTTGTGGAAATTGGTGGAACAAAATTTTGAAATTCATGAACATTTCTTTAATTTAACATTTTTTTGAATGCATGATCATTTTTTGAATAAATAAACTATTTTTAAGTCACAAATAGTTTTTGAATTTTTAGAATGTTTTTTAATTTATGGATATTTTTTAATACACAATTTTTTTTTTAAAATCGTCAACATCTTTTGATTTCCCGAACATTGGTTTTCAAAATTGCGAACATTTTTTGAATATGCAAACATTTTCTAAAAATCGTGAACATTTTCTAAAGCCACAAACATTTATGAATTATTAGAAGACTTATTTGAAAGTTCTCATTTTTTAAATTTTCGGAACCTTGGAATCGCATATTATTTGAAGTAGAAAAAAATAAAGACAAAAAAAATAAAAAAACGGAATTCTAAAAATAGGTGGCCCAACATGGGCTGGGCCAAACAAGCACGCTGTCTCTTCTCCCAGCACACAGAGCGCAGTATAGAAGGTTCCTACTGCGTGGGATATAAAAAATGAAATTGAAAAAACTGGTCGCCTGGACTTGGGGCTGGCACAAACAGACACTCTGTGTCTTCTACAAGCACGCAGAGTGCAGTATAGAAGGTTCTTACTGCATGGGCCGGCCCAGTTGGGGATTTCCAGTGTGAAATGTTTTTTTATCACTTATAGGTGACATCAGTGAGTAATATTTTGCAATGTTAAAGACAATTTCGATGATGTACCACTAGAACCAATAGCCCTTTTTTATTAGGGCTACTGCATGGGATATATATAATCCATACGTTTTAAGATGGTCGATACATCGAGTAAGGAATGAAACCACAGTGGTCAGAACTTGTAGCCCTTAGTCCCCCGCAAAAAAGAAGAACTTGTAGGCCTTAGCGCTTCGTCAACATGCAAAAATATTGCACGTTTCTTGTCCAGTCTTATTCGCAGAGAAAAATATAATTTGTGCTTGGTGATCATTAGATTCTCTTTGAAAATAATAAATGGAAGCTGAATAGCTCTTTTTATACCATTGGTGGCACCACGGTTGGGTCGCTAGAGGCATGCAAGGATGTGTTTCTCCCGTTGATCATACATTTGAGACATGTGTGTGGATCGTGTCTTACACGCACGGTCATATAGTTGGGCATAAGACACATTTAAATGGCTACGTAAAATATAATTGCTACAGAGAAATAAGATTCATCATAGACCCATTTATTATAGATTATAATAAGTGTGTTGCACGTGAACGTTTACTATTACTGCAAAAGAAAGAAAAAAGAAGAGGAAAATCAAAAGGAAAAGTGCATTGGTAACCATATGTGCTATAAAAATAAGCATTGCTGCTTAAAAACAAGATTTCATTTTCATTCGCACCTCTGTAAGCATCTTGCGGTGTACATGGACTTACTATGTTAACGAATCAAAACACATAGGCTCTACTGCCTCCGATCCAAATTACAAATTAGTCGACGCACACTTAGTACAATTTAAGTACAAAATTCTACTATTAAGTGCGCGTCAATTAATATGGATCGGAGAGAGTGTGCGTCAATTAATATGAATCGGAGAGAGTAATACTATATTATTATTGCATCTATATTTATTGCTATATAATAAATTTCATGGTCAATAAACTAGAACCACCATTTGGGCAGAAATTTCATTGTTTGGTGTTATTAAATACTCTATTTGCAATCACGAGTGCATTGATGGAGACGTGCGTGCACACTTATTAGTAAATTTAGAAGATATGCCCGCCTTCTTCTTTCCCATCTTTGTAAGAAAAGGAGTTTATTCCTTTATTTTAGGAATTTTGGAAACATTTCGGCAATGAAAGTCTTGCACAGGTCAAACAAGACGTAAGACTTAATCTAAAAGAAATTACTAGCGAGTGGTCGTTGGTTCATTAGACGTTAAGAGTGGCTACCCATATTTGGAAATAGTTTGAACTCCTTAATTCATATTAGGAAAATTACCCATGCGAGTAGGATAAAGGAAAAAAGATTTCCATGTGAACAAGTGTGAGCACATTTAATTTGAGTTTTAAATTTTTTAAAAAGTCATAACTTTTGAGCCGAACATCAAAATTAAGACTGTTTTCATCGTTGGAATTGAACCAAGCATTGAAGCTAAGATCCGTTTTTATCGTTGGAATCCCTGCGGCATGCTCTTGCAAATTAGATGTGACATGGATATATTTCAACGAACTTTTGTGTGTGCAATTTAATCCCCATTTGATGCAATTGTCATGTCGTTGATGTAAAACTAGCTGGCAGTCGATATGCAACCTTCTGCCCAATTGTGGATGTGCAGTTTGCACTCATGCGAACAGGTGCGAGCGCATTTAATTAGGGTTTCCATTTTCTAAAAAAAGTCATAACTTTTGAACCGTACAACGAAATTAGGATCCGCTTTCATCATAGGAATCCTCTTGACGTGCTCTTCAAAAAACTAGATACACATGGGTATGTTCAGAAAAAAAAAGTGTGCAATTTAGTCACTCTTTGGTGCAACTTTCTAGCAGTCAATGTGCAACTATCTCACAGTCGTTGTGCAACTTTCCACTCTAACAGTGGGCGCGCAGTTTTCACTGATGACACCTACAACCCAACTACCCCTAACTCTGAGATGTGCAACTTCGTCCGTTGCCCTGGCCAAATGTCAGGTAGTCGGCACACACGTGCCACTCCCAAAGCCGTGCGTCAGCTACTATCCGACGAGAGTGTGCACCCCCGCAGTCTGTGTGTGAGAAACTATGCCGACCAGGGGGTGCAACTCCACGATCGCGCGTCAGCAACTACTCTGTCATGCGTGTGCAACTCCCGGGACTTGTGCGTGAGCAACTATGCCAATGAGACCATGCAACTCTGCAGCCGTGCATGCACGACTGTGAGGACGAAAGGGTGCAAATCCCACAGCTGTGCATGAGCTACTTGAAGGAAATATGCCCTAGAGGCAATAATAAAATTGTTATTTTATATTTCCTTATTCATGATAATGGTTTATTATTTATGCATAAATAAATAGACATGTGTTGTCACTTGAAGGAATTGTATTGATTGGAAACTTAAATACATGTGTGGATACATAAACAAATACCGTGTCCCAAGTAAGCCTCTACTAGACTAGCTCGTTGATCAAAGATGGTTAAGGCTTTCTAACCATAGACATGTGTTGTCACTTGATAACGGGATCACATCATTAGGAGAATGATGTGATGGACAAGACCCATCCGTTAGCTTAGCATATGATCGTTCAGTTTATTGCTATTGCTTTCTTAATGTCAAATACATATTCCTTAGACTATGAGATCATGCAACTCCCGGATACCGAAGGAATACCTTGGGTGCTATCAAACGTCACAACGAAACTGGATGCTCATAAAGATGCTCTACAGGTATCTCCGAAGGTGTCTATTCAGTTGGCATGGATCGAGATTAGGATTTGTCACTCCCTGTATCGGAGAGGTATCTCTAGGCCCTCTCGGTAATACACATCACAAGAAGCTTGCAAGCAAAGTGGCTAAGGAGTTAGTTACGAGATGATGTATTACAGAACGAGTAAAGAGACTTGCCGGTAACAAGATTGAACTAGGTATGAAGATACCGACGATCGAATCTCGGGCAAGTAACATACCGACAGACAAAGGGAATTACCGTATGTTGTCATAAGGTTCGACCGATAAAGATCTTCATAGAATATGTAGGAACCAATATGGTCATCCAGGTTCCACTATTGGTTATTGACTGGAGAGGTGTCTCGGTCATGTCTACATAGTTCTCAAACCCGTAGGGTCCGCACGCTTAACGTTCGTTGACGATATAGTGTTATATGAGTTATGTGATTTGGTGACCGAATGTTGTTCGGAGTCCCGGATGAGATCACGGACATGACGAGGAGCTCCGTAATGGTCCAGAGGTAAAGATTGATATATAGGAGGAGAATGTTTGGACACCGAAAGATTTCCGGGAGGTACCGGGTAGTCATCGGATCACATGAAGGGGTTCCGGGAAGCCCGGGAGGCTATATGGGCTTAATGGGCCAAAGGGGGAACACACCAGCCCACAAGGGGCTGGTGTGCCCCTCTCCCTGGCCGCTGGCCCAAGGGGAAGGAAAGGGGGAGGGTTGATGTCTACTACTCAACTTTATTCTTGTAGACTCGTGTTGGGCCTCCAAGCGTAGAGTTTTGTAGGACAATAGCAGTTTTCCCTCAAGTGGATTACCTAAGATTTATCAATCCGTGGGAGATGTAGGATGAAGATGGTCTCTCTCAAACAACCATGCAACCAAATACAGGAAATCTCTTGTGTCCCAAACACACCCAATACAATGGCAAATTGTATAGGTGCACTAGTTCGGCGAAGAGATGGTGATAGAAGTGTAATATTGATGGTAGAAATATATTTTTATAATCTGAATAAATAAAAACAGCAAGATAGCAAATAATAAACAGGCACAAAAATAGTATTGCAATGCTTGAAAATGAGACCTAGGGTCCGTACTTTCGCTAGTGCAATCTCTCAACAGTGCTAATATAATTGGATCATATAACCACCCCTCAAAGTGCGATGAAGAGTCACTCCAAAGTTCCTATCTAGCGGAGAACATAAGAATAAATTGTTTGTAGGGTACGAAACCACCTCAAAGCTATTCTTTCCATTCGATCTATTCAAGAGTCTGTACTAAAATAACACAAAGCTATTCTTTCCGTTCGATATATCCTAGAGTTCGTACTAAAATAACACCAAAGCGCATTCAGATTCGTAATATTCAATCCAACACAAAGAACTTCAAAGAGTGCCCCAAGATTTCTACCGAAGAAACAAAGACAAGAACGTGCATCAACCCCTATCCATAGATTACCCCAATGTCACCTCGAAAATCCGCGAGTTGAGTGCCAAAACATATATCAAGTGAATAAACATGATACCCCATTGTCACCACGAGTATTCAATTGCAAGACATATATCAAGTGTTCTCAAATCCATAAAAGTATTCATTCCGATAACAACAAAATCTCAAAGGGAAAACTCAATTCATCACAACAAGATAGAGAGGGGAAAACACCATATGATCCGACTATATTAACAAAGCCCGCTGTACATCAAGATCGCGACATCTTAAGAACACGAGAGAGAGAGAGAGAGAGAGAGAGAGATTAAACACATAGCTACTGGTACAAACCTTCAGCCCCGAGGGTGGACTACTCCCTCCTCATCGTGGTGGCCGCCGGGATGATGAAGATGGCCACCGGAGATGATTTCCCCCTCCGGCACGGTGCCGGAACGGGGTCTAGATTGGTTTCTCGTGGCTACAGAGCCTTGCGGCGGCGGAACTTCCGATCTAGGTTAACCCCGAGGGTTTTTGAAATATTTGTGAATTTATAGGGTAAAGAGGGGGTGCGGGAGGCCACCGAGGGGGGCACAACCCACCTGGGCGCGCCTGGGCCCCCAGGCGCGCCCTGGTGGGTTGTGCCCCCCTCGGGGCACCCCCCCCCAGGTGCTGCTCTGGCCCATTGGTGGACTTCTGGTCCATAAAAAATCCATAAAAATTTTCGCGGTGTTTGGACTCCGTTTGATATTGATTTCCTGCGATGTAAAAAACAAGCAAAAAATAGCAACTGGAACTGGGCACTGGGTCAATAGGTTAGTCCCAAAAAATGATATAAAGTTGCTATAAAATGATTTCAGAACATCCAAGAATGATAATATAATAGCATGAATACTTCATAAATTATAGATACGTTGGAGACGTATTAGCGTCCCCAAGCTTAATTCCTACTTGTCCTCGAGTAGGTAAATGATAAAAGAAATAATTTATGAAGTGTGAATGCTAGCAAAGTGCACAACTTTGATCAATGACAATTTCAATCACTTTTCCTAGCATCATAACAACAATTATTTCTCATAAAATTTCTCAAGTTAAAGTAGCAACCAATTCACAAGTTAAGGTTCAAACAATGAATTCTCTTGAAACTCAACAACCTATGTTCTCAGTCACCAAGCAATTGTAATTCAACTTATTCAACAGAGTTTAAGTAAGAGCTCCACATACTCAACCATCACATAGTCTTCTATGATTGCTAACACTCACCGCGTACACATGAGCAAAACGTTTCAACCAGACACATAGAAAGATAGGGGCTTATTGTTTTGCCTCCCAACGTATTCACCTCAAGGATGATGTCAACAATAATAAATCATGCTACCCATATTCAACTGGATATATGTGCCTATATCTTTCCTAACCACATGATGCTTGCCAAAAGAGAAAAATAAAAAGGAATAGAGGGAATAACTTTGACTCTTGCATAAAAGTAAAAACTGAAAAGTAAAAGATAGGCCCTTCGCAGAGGGAAGCAGAGGTTTCCATGCGCTTATTTGTTTGTATGCTCAATCCCTTAGTGCCAAAGAACGTCACGTTATATTGCCCCTTATGATAGCAACCTTTATGATGCAGTTTGTCGCTTTTATTCTTTGCCATCACAAGTTCGTACAACGCTCAATTTTCTCTTACACTAAATGATCTAACACTTTTAGAAGCAACTTTTATTGCCTTATTGCACCGATGATGTGACACCCAAATTTTTATTTGGATTTTTCAAAAAAAATTATTTGACTTGAGGGAGGTGATTTAAATTTTTCTTCAAAAGAACTCTCCCTTTCAAATAATTTTTTTGGCAAGAGTTTTATTTGGATTCACCCAAGATCTGTTTTTGGTCTTGGAGGTTCTTGCTTTTCATTTGGACTCAAGACAAAATACTTTTCACTTGGGAAAATGCCTTTTGAAAATCTCTTTGAAATTTGCACTATGGCTTTTGGAATAATCCTTTGCCACTTTCAACATTTCTCTCTTGCCATGGCCTTAGTGCAAATACTCTCTCCTAAACCTTCCCTCACCTTTGGATCATGAGTTGCATCAAATCCAGCAAGTTGAACCTCCCCATATGATTATTTTCCATTTAGATCTTATTCAAACAAATTTCTGTCTTCTATTCTAGCCATTGGTGATTTTCAAAGGAGCTACACTTTCTGCTTTGATTTTTGCCCCCAAACCTTTTTCCCTTCCTAGTCCTTTGAACCCTCAACCAAGATCCATGAAGATCCACTGGCCTTCAGTTCAAATTTTTCAAACTACACTTGCTGCAAGTTTGGACCAGATTTGTCAAATTTGGTGAAATTCATTCAAATCCTTCTCCAAAAATTCCAAGTAAAATCAGGCAGCCTCTGGGTGCATTGAGTGGTCACCTCACCAAGTACCAGCTCCAGAAAAAAATTCTGCTTGCCAAATCATTCTGTCGAACACCTGCAGTGCATTGTCAATGTCAAGTTCAGTTAAGTTCAGAGAACAGTTTTAGTGCACTGTCGTTTTCTTCAGAACCCGACGTCGATCTCGCCAGTGCCGCTGTGTCGCCGTGTTCCCTGTCCCCTCCCCCTTGTCCTC
Source organism: Aegilops tauschii subsp. strangulata (assembly GCF_002575655.3). Classification (NCBI taxonomy): domain Eukaryota; kingdom Viridiplantae; phylum Streptophyta; class Magnoliopsida; order Poales; family Poaceae; genus Aegilops; species Aegilops tauschii. The sequence continues at coordinate 550,401,763 of NC_053041.3, read as the reverse complement.
TGCACCGCACGAGCGTCTGGCACCTTGCGGACGTCGGCGACGAGCAGCAGAAGGTGCGCCGCCCCGTGACCGACGCCAGCGGCGGCTTTGCGGCCGCCAGGGAGAGGCGCGGCGCTGACGACGCCACCCAGCGCCGCCCAAGCCACCGGAGCTCGCCGCGTGGCCTTCCACTCCCCAGAACACGCTGCCACTCTCGTCGTGAACCGCAGGGCGGGGAGCGAGCTCTCTGCCGCCGACGTGCCCGTGCGGCCACCCCACCGTGGACCGGCGCCGTTACGCCAAGACCAGCCGAGATTAGCGGGGGAATGACACCAGTAACTTCCACTGATGCTGCCTGGCCACTCAAACCTCCTGCCAATCCATTGCATCGCCGTAATTGCTCGCCGGAGATTCTCCGTTCACGGCCACCCCGTCGATCCGCCTATAAATAGAGGCCCCGAGCTTCAACCCGAACCCACACCATCCCTGCACTCCACCTAGAGCACGCCTAGCCACTGGAAGAGCCCCGAGGAGGTCTCCTTCCTCGACTCCGGCCGCCGCGACCCGCCACGGGATCCAGCTCGATTCGCTCCCGTGCGTGCACCTCTGCCTCCCATCTCTTGCCAGTAGCTTCACTATGCATCCACTCTTCTGACCCGCGCTTCAATTCGAAGTTTGCAGCCCTCCACCGGAGTTCTGCACCCTCACCCGAGCCGCCGTCCGCCGGAGAAAGTGTCGTCGTCGACGTAGTACTCCCCGTTGGTCGAGTCCACCACCCACCGACGCGGAAGAACACGCTGAAGCTCTTGGTACCCTCCGATCTCCCTGACTCACCGTGGTTCGACGCCGGCGTCCACCGCAGTCTTCGGGCGCCGGCGAGGTTTTTAAACCTGACATGTGGGACCCCCTGTCAGCCTCTCTTCTGTTTCCACTCGCGAACCGTTTTCTGTTGGCGCCTTCGGGCAAAATACGCTTTCCCTTTTTAGCTGGCGCATTTCTTTCCGAAGCGTTTTCTGTTTTCTCAGTTTAAACCCTGGAACTTTTTTGTTTCATTACAGATAAGTCCCTGGACAGAAACCTTTATAACTTTTTAATAAAAATGGATTTTTGAGTGATTCTTTTTCTGACAGTCTTAAAATTTTGTCTAGTTTTTTATGGGATTTTTTGAAATTTTTTGGAGAAGTTTCTGTGCACGCGTTGGTTTTCACGTTAGTACCCGTTTTCGTTGTGCCGTAGGTTCCGGAAGAGGTGACGAAGCCGCGAACTTCGCCGAGCTAGACTCCGACTTCTCCGAACCAGGCAAGCATGTTTTGAACATTTGATATGACAGGTGTTTTGCATGTTTGCGTGAAAGTTTGTGCGTGGCATATGAGTGTCGGTGAATACCTCGTTGCTTGTGAGGCAACTACCCGCATGTTCCAAAGTTGCGATGATCTCTGATGAGAGATGGCCTAATCATGTGGTGACATGAAGGGCAGCAAGGTGGTACTGTTGTAGCATACCAGCCTTGCGTCATCCGACGAATTCCGACGTTAACGTGGACGGAGTCACGTTATCGTCCTTTCCCCTTCCGTGCTACCACATGTTTCTTTGCCAGGATGCGGTTTAGTAAGTTGGTAACCTCTTTCCGTGTACACACCAAACAGAGGGGCCGGGATGATGGTACCTTGGCCCAGGATTAAAGCCAGTCATCCGGTCAGGGGGCATGGGTGTTTCCGGTTGGGACCGAGAGGGGGGGCACCCCCTTAGAGCGCGCGTATAGAAATTTGATCCCATGCTACGCGAGGTTGTAGCCTCCCCGTCTCAAGGTTTTTCTTGAACGTTGCCGAGGGTGATCCCTGGCTTCGGAATGTTGAATGGGTGTGTACTGGTTAGACGTGTTTCTTCTAAAACACCGTAAACGGAACTAGTCCCCGTGACTACTGGAATCCGTTGGCTGTGGTTAAGTACAAACTCTGCAGAGTCAAATTCTTCCAAGTCATCGTATCCATGATCAAGTAGTGTAATCAGTATATCCATATCTATCCACGTGGAAAACTTGTCCCCGGTGAACAAGCTCAAGTGGTAAATCCAGTTTAATTATTATTCCTGTGGATGGACTAACTTTATATTTGTCTCGTACTTGTGATAATTTATGTTCCCGAACTATTGAATTATTGAGCTACAATATAAGCCCTTTATGTGACGTCGCGCCGACGTCCGACTGTGGCGTGTTTTTGTTTCTTACTTTAAATATAAGCCCTTTATGTGATGTCGCTCAGACATCCGACTGTGGCACGCACTGCCTTTATTTCTGTTATAAGCCCTTTATGTGGTGTCGCCCCGACGCCCGACTGTGGCATTATTATCCTTGCAGTTTCCGCTCGAGGAGTCATTCAGACCCTCGTTTGGCACCAGTATTATTATTTTTGCAGTTTCCTCTCGAGGAGTCATTCAGACCCTCGTTTGGCACAAGTATTATTATTTTTGCAGTTTCCTCTCGAGGAGTCATTCAGACCCTCGTTTGGCACCAGTACTACTATTCTTGCAGTTTCCGCTCGAGGAGTCATTCAGACCCTCGTTTGGCACCCAGTAATTACTGTCTCTATGTCTGAACGCACTGGTTAACTTGTTCATATGCTTCATGTTTTCATTTGTTATATCTTATGTCCGAACTGTCTTGCGAGTACTTTCATAGTACTCACCTGGCTTGTTGATTTGGCCAGATGTTGACGAAGGCGATCTCTTGAATGAAGAGTTTGATAGCGCGTCCGACGCCTAGAGGAGTCCCAGTCAGTCCTGCGCGATCCCGGATATTGGTCACTTGTATTATATACGCTTCTGCCACCTGCAATAAGTCTCCTCGAGCCTCACTCCGACGCTCGATGAGCTGTAGTCTTCAGGAGTCATATCACTCGCTTCGCGGTGATATTTCCACCACCGTTATTATCGTGAGTTAGTAGTTATGCCACCCTATCCGCCGTCTTGTTTTATCGGCGTGCATGTAATAAATTGTTGGGCAGTCTCCGCTCAACCTTGTATTATATTCAGTACTCCTGGTATTTTTCTTCTGTGACCAAGATATTGTCTAGCAGTGAGAAGGAATTCTTCCTTGCTGGTCCGTAAAAGGGATTTGTCTCTCAATAATTATTTTATTGAGAAACCGGTCGTGACAGATGACAACTTACTTGAAGGATCTTGCTCAATCCTTAGGTAGGTATGGTGGACTCTTGAAGATAAGATTTGGGTTTAAGGGTTTTTGGATGCACAAGAAGTATCTCTACTTGGTGCGGACTTTTTGGCTAGCAAGGATGAGGGGCAAGCACCACATGTTGAAGGATCTATGATAATATAACTTCTATGTGAATATGAACAAACATAAACCATTACGTTGTCTTCCTTGTCCAACATCAACAATTTTGGCATATAATATTTTGATGGGGGCTCACAATCACAAAATATTTCAAAGATAGTGTATTTGCATGTGAAAGTTCTCTTCCTTATACTAATTATTGATGAATTGCTTGTATGACCAATATTGTGATTGCCAAGCTTCAAAAGATTTCACTTTCTAAACCCAATGTGAAGCTACCACTAGGCATGATATGAACATATAATTTCAACTTCATGATATTCAATTCATTCAACAATTTACTCATAGGATATAAGTGAAGCACAAGAGTAAATGACATATAAAAGAGCTTCGTTGACGGGATGTGCATGCCGCTTACCTAGCCTCCCTGGCAACTATTTGAGGACTCTATTTTATTTAAAAACTTTCAGATATAAGTATTTTATTAAAACAGCAAGCAAAAACCAAACAAAATGCAATTCCAAGAATAGCACACATCATGCGAAGAAGCAAAAACTTAGGCTCGACCGATACTAACCGATAATTGTTGAAGAAGAAAGGTGGGATGCCTACCGGGGCATCCCCAAGCTTAGATGATTGAGACTTCTTGAAATATTATCTTGGGGTGCCTTGGGCACCCCCAATCTTGAGCTTTTGCGTCTCCTTAATTCCTCTCATATCACGGTTTTCCTAAATCTCAAAAGCTTCATCCACACAAAACTCAACAAGAACTCGTGAGATAAGTTAGTATAAACCAATGCGAAAACCTTATCATTCTCTACTGTAGCAAATCACTAAAATTATTATTCAACATTGCATACTAAATGCCTCTGCATATTTAATACTCCTATCCTCAAATAGAACCATTAAACAAGCAAACATAACAGCAATCTGCCAAAACAGTATAGTCTGTAAAGAATGCAGTATTCATCATACTTCCCTAACTCCAAAAATTCTGAAAAAATACCACACTTTAGAAAATTTATCAGAGCTTCCTTTGCAAAAAGTTTCAGAATTTTGTCACATTCTTACTTTTCTAGGGAATTTTTTCAACATCGATAAACTTTCTGTTTTCAAACAGCAACATGTAGACTTGCAAAATAAGCATAGTAAAGGCTATCAACGCCACTTTTATTAAAATAAAAGATGCAAAACATTATTCTAAATAACAACAAGCAAACAAAATAAATTGACGCTCCAAGAAAACACATATCATGTGATGAATAAAAACATAGCTCCAAGTGAGGTTACCGATAATGTTGGAGACAAAAGAGGGGATGCCTTCCGGGGCATCCCCAAGCTTAGTTGCTTGGATCTTCCTTGAATATCACCTTGGGGTGCCTTGGGCATCCCCAAGCTTAGGGTCTTGTCACTTCTTATTCTCCTCATATCGACATCTCACCCAAAACTTGAAAACTTCAATCACATAAAACTTAACGGAACTTCGTGAGATAGGTTAGTATGATAAAGAGCAAACCATTTCACTTTTGTTACTGTCAAAGACAAGATTCATAATTTTTGTCACACAATGCCTACTTTAGCATATCATCTCCACAATTTATATTGAGCAATATAAGCCATAGAAACTAGAAAACAAGCAAACTATGCATTGAAAACAGAATCTGTCAAAAACAGAACAGTCTGTAGTAATGTGTACTCAAACCATACTTCTGCTACTCCAAAAATTATGAAAAAATTAGGACCACGTGAGAAATTTTTATATTAAACTTCTGCAAAAAGAATCAACTCAAAAGCACTTTATGTTAAAAATAAAAATTATTTTTGTCAGCGTAAAAGTTTCTATTTTTTAGCTAGATCAAATCAACTATCACCCAACATGATCCCAAAGGCTTTACTTGGCATTTTATTGAAACAAAAACTATAAAACATGATTAATACAGTATTATAATCATGTTAACACATAAAAAAGTAGGTAAAAGTGTTGGGTTGTCTCCCAACAAGCGCTTTTCTTTAATGCCTTTTAGCTAGGCATGATGAGTTCAACGAGGCTCGCATAAAAGATAAGGATCGAAACATAACAAGAGATCATCATGAATCACATGGCAAGCACATTTAAGCCTAACATACTTCCTATGCATAGGGATTTTGTGAGCAAACAACTTATGAGAACAAGAATCAACTAGCATAGGAAGGCAAAACAAGCATAACTTCGATACTTTTAACACATAGAGAGGAAACTTGATATTATTGCAATTCGTACAAGCATAAGTTACTCCCTTATAATAATTTTCTGTAGCATCATGAAGAAATTCAAAAATATAATCATCACATAAAGCATTCTTTTCATGACCCACAAGCATAGAAATTTTACTACTCTCCACATAAGCAAATTTATTCTCATGAATAGTAGTGGGAGCAAACTCAAAAAAGTAACTATCATGGGATTGAAAATTAAAATCATGATGACAAGTTTCATGGTTATCATAATTATTTGTAGCATACATGTCATCACCATAATCATCATAGATAGCAACTTTGTTCTCATAATAATCAATTGAAACCTCTTCCGAAATAGTGAATTCATCACTAAATAAAGTCATGACCTCTCCAAATCCACTTTCATAATTATTACAATAAGATTCAATACCCTCCAAAATAGTGGGATCATTAGTACCTAGAGTTGACACTCTTCCAAACCCACTTTCATCAATATAATCATCATAAATAGGAGGCATGCTTTCATCATAATAAATTTTCTCATCAAAACTTGGGGGAGTAAAAATATCATCTTCATAAAATATAGCATCCCCAAGCTTGTAGCTTTGAATATCATTAGCATCATGGATATTCAAAGAATTCATACTAGCAACATTACAATCATGCTCATCATTCAAATATTTTGTGCCAAACATTTTATTGACTTCTTCTTCTAACAATTGAGCACAATTTTCCGAACCATCATTTCCAAGAAGGATATTATAAAGATGATCAATAATATGATGCAACCTCAATTCCATTTTTTTGTAGTTTTATTTTATAAACCAAACTAGTGATAAAACAAGAAACTTAAAGTTTTAATTGCAAGATCTAAAGATATACCTTCAAGCACTCACCTCCCCGGCAACAGCGCCAGAAAAGAGCTTGATGTCTACTACGCAACTTTATTCTTGTAGACTCGTGTTGGGCCTCCAAGCGCAGAGTTTTATAGGACAGTAGCAATTTTCCCTCAAGTGGATGACCTAAGGTTTATCAATCGGGAGGTGTAGGATGAAGATGGTCTCTCTCAAACAACCCTGCAACCAAATACAAGAAATCTCTTGTGTCCCCAACACACCCAATACAATGGCGAATTGTATAGGTGCACTAGTTTGACGAAGAGATGGTGATAAAAGTGTAATATTGATGGTAGAAATATATTTTTATAATCTAAATAAATAAAAACAGCAAGGTAGCAAATAATAAACGGGCACAAAAAGGATATTGCAATGCTTGAAAATGAGGCCTAGGATCCGTACTTTCGCTAGTGCAATCTCTCAACAGTGCTAATATAATTGGATCATATAACCAGCCCTCAAAGTGCGATGAAGAATCTCTCCAAAGTTCCTATCTAGCAGAGAACATAAGAATACATTGTTTGTAGGGTACGAAACCACCTCCAAGCTATTCTTTTCGTTCGATCTATTCAAGAGTCCGTACTAAAATAACACAAAGCTATTCTTTCCGTTCGATCTATCCTAGAGTTTGTACTAAAATAACACCAAAGCGAATTCAGATTTGTAATATTCAATCCAACACAAAGAACTTCAAAGAGTGCCCCAAGATTTCTACCGGAGAAACAAAGACAAGAACGTGCATCAAACCCTATGCATAGACTACCCCAATGTCACCTCGGGAATCCGCGAGTTGAGTGCCAAAACATATATCAAGTGAATAAATACGATACCCCATTGTCACAACGAGTATTCAGTTGCAAGACGTATATCAAGTGTTCTCAAAGCCATAAAAGTATTCAATCCGATAACAACAAAATCTCAAAGGGAAAACTCAATTCATCACAACAAGATAAAGAGGGGAAAACACCATATGATCCGACTATATTAACAAAGCCTGCGATACATCAAGATCGTGACATCTCAAGAACACGAGAGAGAGAGAGATTAAACACATAGCTACTAGTACAAACCCTCAGCCCCGAGGGTGGACTACTCCCTCCTCATCGTGGTGGCTGCCGGGATGATGAAGATGGCCACCGGAGATGATTCCCCCCTCCGGCAGGGTGCCGGAATGGGGTCTAGATTGGTTTCTCGTGGCTACAGAGCCATGCGGCGGCAGAACTTCTGATCTAGGTTATTAACCTCGAGGGTTTTTGGAATATTTGTGAATTTATGGGGTAAAGAGGGGGTGCGGGAGGCCACCGAGGTGGGCACAACCCACCTGGGCGCGCCTGGGCCCCCAAGCGCCTTGGTGGGTTGTGCACCCCTCGGGGCACCCCCAGGTGCGGCTCTGGCCCATTGGTGGTCTTCTGGTCCATAAAAAATCCGCAAAAAGTTTCGCGGTGTTTGGACTCCATTTGATATTGATTTCCTGCGATGTAAAAAAAAGCAAAAAACAGCAACTGGCACAGGGCACTGGGTCAATAGGTTAGTCCCAAAAAATGATATAAAGTTTCCATAAAATGATTGTAAAACATCCAAGAATGATAATATAATGGCATGAATACTTCATAAATTATAGATACGTTGGAGACATATCAAGGGGGTGCCCCTCCTGCCTTTCCCTCCTCATGACAGAAAGGAAGGGGGGCGGCGGCCAAGGGCAGGAGCCCAAGGGGGATTCGGCCACCCTTGAGGCGCCTGCTGGCTGCCTCCCCTCTCCCCCACCTATATATATGAGGGAGGGGCGCCACACAAGACCACGACAATCTCTTAGCCGTGTGGGGCGCCCCTCTCCACAGTTTCGTCCCTCGGTCATATTTTTAGAGTGCTTAGGCGAAGCCCTGCGGAGATAGCATCACCACCACCGTCACCATGCCGTCGTGCTGCCGGAACTCATCTACTACTTCGTCCGTCTTGCTAGATCAAGAAGGAGAGGACGTCACCGAGCTGAACGTGTGCTGAACGCGAAGGTGTCGTACGTTCGGTACTTGATCGGTTGGATCGCGAACAAGTTCGACTACATCAACCGCGTTAATAAACGCTTTCGCTTACGGTCTACGAGGGTATGTAGACACACTCTCCCCTCTCGTTGCTATGCATTTCCATGGATAGATCTTGCGTGTGTGTAGAATTTTTTTGTTTTTCATGCAACGTTCCTCAACATGATGTCTACTACACAACTTGTTCTTGTAGACTCGTGTTGGGCCTCCAAGCGTAGAGTTTTGTAGGACAGTAGCAATTTTCCTTCAAGTGGATGACCTAAGGTTTATCAATCCGTGGGAGGCGTAGGATGAAGATGGTCTCTCTCAAACAACCTTGCAACCAAATAATAAAAATTCTCTTGCGCCCCAACACACAAAATACAATGGTAAATTGTATAGTGCACTAGTACGGTGAGGAGATGGTGATAAAAGTGCAGTAATGATAGTAGATATTGATTTTTGTAAGAGGAAAAATAAAAAACAGCAATGTAACAAGTAATAAAAGTGTGCACAAACGGTGTTGAAATGCTTGAAAATGTGGCCTAGGGTCTGTACTTCTGCTAGTGCAATCTCTCAACGAAGATTATGACTCGAGAAGACATTCACGTGAAGACTATGGAGTGCGAAGACATAGCTGTTTCTCAGTTTCCTTTTCTTCTTTGTTGAGTCATAGAAACCACCGTACTGTTAAGTGGGGTCCAAGTGAACAAAGTCAGGGCGGCCAAGGGCAGGAGCCCAAGGGGGATTCGGCCACCCTTGGGGCGCCTCCTGGCTGCCTCCCCTCTCCCCCACCTATATATATGAGGGAGGGGGCGCCACACAAGACCACGACAATCTCTTAGCCGTGTGGGGCGCCCCTCTCCACAGTTTCATCCCTCAGTCATATTTTCGGAGTGCTTAGGCAAAGCCCTGCGGAGATAGCATCACCATCACCATCACCATGCCGCCGTGCTTCCGGAACTCATCTACTACTTCGTCTGTCTTGCTGGATCAAGAAGGAGAGGACATCACTGAGCTGAACATGTGCTCAACGCGGAGGTGTCGTACGTTCGGTACTTGATCGGTTGGATCGCGAATAAGTTTGACTACATCAACCGCGTTAATAAACGCTTTCTCTTACGGTCTACGAGGGTATGTAGACACACTCTCCCCTCTCGTTGCTATGCATTTCCATGGATAGATCTTGCGTGTGTGTAGAATTTTTTTTGTTTTTCATGCAACGTTCCCCAACAATGGCATCCGAGTCAGGTCTATGCGTAGATGATAGGCACGAGTAGAACATAAAGAGTTGTGAGCGGCGATAGTCATACCGCTTACCACCAACGTAGTATTTTGATTCGGCGGTATTGTGGGATGAAGCAGCCCGGACTAACCTTACATGTTCACGCACATCAGACCGGTTCCACCGACTGACATGCAACTTGTTTTGCATAAAGGTGGCTGGCGGGTGTCTGTTTCTCATACTTTAGTTGAATCGAATTTGACTACGACCGGTCCTTGAAGAAGGTTAAAATAGCAAACTTGATAAATCACCATTGTGGTTTTTGCGTAGTTAAGAACGGTTCTTGCTAGAAGCCCGTAGCTGCCACGTAAAACTTGCAACAACAAAGTAGAGGACGTCTAACTTGTTTTTGCAGGGCATGTTGTGATATGATATGGTCAAGATATGATGTGATATATGTTGATGTATGAGATGATCATGTTTTGTAATATCTACAACCGACAGGAGCCTTAGGGTTGTCTCTTAATTATTGTATGAAATGCAAGCGCCATGTAATTGATTTACTTTATCGCTATGCGTTAGCAATAGTTATAGTAGCAATAGTTGGCGAGACGACCCCAACGCAACGATGGAGATCAAGGTGTCGAGCCGGTGGAGATGGAGATCATGATGATGCTTTGGAGATGGAGATCAAAAGCACAAGATGATGATGGCCATATCATGTCACATATTTTGATTGCATGTGTTGTTTATCCTTTATGCATCTTATTTTGCTTAGAACGGCGGTAACATTATAAGATGATCCCTTCACTAAATTTCAAGATAAAAGTGTTCTTCCCGAGTATGCACCATTGCCAAAGATCATCGTTTCGAAGCACCTCGTGATGATCGAGTGTGATAGACTCTACGTTCACATACAACAGGTGTAAGACAATTTTGCACATGCAGAATACTTGGGTTAAACTTGACGAGCCTAGCATGTACAGACATGGTCTCGGAACACTTGAGACCGAGATGTCAAACGTGAGTCATATAGTAGATATGATCAACATAGATATGTTCACCATTGATGACTACCCCATCTCACATGATGATCGGACATGGGTTAGTTGAGTTGGATCATGTATCACTTAGATAACTTGAGGGATGTTTATTTAAGTGGGAGTTCATTAGTAATTTGATTAATTGAACTTAATTTATCATGAACTTAGTCTTAATAGTTTTGCATATCTATGTTGGAGATCAATGGCCCGTGCTACCGTTCCCCACAATTTTAATGCATTCCTAGAGAAAGCTAAGTTGAAAGACGATGGTAGCAACTACATGGACTGGGTTCGTAACTTGAGGATTATCCTCAATGCTACACAGAAGAATTATGTCCTTGATGCACCGCTAGGTGACAAGCCCGCTCCCGCTAATCTAGACGTTGTGAACGCCTGGCAAACGTTGTCTGATGACTACTCAATAGTTCAGTGTGCCATGCTCTACGGCTTAGAACCGGGACTTCAAAGACGGTTTGAACGTCATGGAGCATATGAGGTGTTCCAAGAGTTGAAGTTAATATTTCAAGCAAATGCCCGGGTTGAGAGATATGAAGTCTCCAACAAGTTCTATAGCTGCAAGATGGAGGAGAACAGTTCTATCAGTGAGCACATACTCAAAATGTCTGGGTATCATAACCACTTGACTCAGCTGGGAGTTGATCTTCTAGTTGATAGTGTTATTGACAGAGTTCTTCAGTCACTGCCCCCAAGCTACAAAGGCTCCGTGATGAACTATAATATGCAAGGGATGACGAAAACGATTCTCGAGCTCTTCGCAATGCTTAAGGCCGCAGAGGTAGAAATCAAGAAAGAGCATCAAGCGTTGATGGTTAACAAGACCGCTAGTTTCAAGAAAAAGGGCAAGGGAAAGAAAGGGAACTTCAAGAAGAATAGCAAGCAAGTTGCTGCTCCCAGGAAGAAGCCCAAGTCCGGATCTAAGCCTGAAACTCAGTGCTTCTACTGCAAAGGGACTGGTCACTGGAAGCAGAACTGCCACAAGTATTTGGCGGATAAGAAGGATGGCAAAGTGAACAAAGGTATATTTGATATACATGTTATTGATGTGTACCTTACTAATGCTCGTAGTAGTGCCTGGGTATTTAATACTGGTTCAGTTGCTCATATCTATAACTCGAAACAGGAGCTGCGAAATAAATGAAGATTGGCTAAGGACAAGGTGACAAAACACATTGGGAATGGTTCCAAGGTCGATGTGGTCGCCGTCGGCACGCTAACTCTACATCTACCTTCGGGATTAGTTTTAGACCTGAATAATTGTTATTTGGTGCCAGTGTTGAGCATGAACATTATATCTAGATCTTGTTTATTGCGAGACAGCTATTCATTTAAATCGGAGAATAATGGTTGTTCTATTTATATGAGTAATATCTTTATGGTCATGCACCCTTGATGAATGATCTATTCTTGTTAAATCTCCATCGTAGTGATATACATATTCATAATATTGATGCCAAAAGATGCAAAGTTGATAATGATAGTGCAACATACTTGTGGCACTGCCGTTTAACTCATAGTAGTGTAAAACGCATGAAAAACTCCATGCGGATAGACTTTTGGAATCACTTTATTATGAATCATTTGATACTTGCGAACCATGCCTCATGGGAAATATGACGAAAAATCCGTTCTCCGTAACAATGGAGTGAGCTAATAACTTATTGGAAATAATACATACCGATGTATGCAGTCCGATGAGTGTTGAGGCACGCGGCGGGTACCGTTATTTTCTGACCTTCACAGATGATTTGAGTAGGTATGGATATATCTACTTGATGAAACACAAGTCTAAGACATTTGAAAAGTTCAAAGAATTTCAGAGTGAAGTGGAGAATTATCGTAACAAGAAAATAAAATTTCTACGATCTGATTGTGGAGGTGAATATTTGAGTTATGAGTTTGGCCTTCATTTAAAACAATGTGGAATTGTTTGACAACTCACGCTACCTGGAACACCACAACGTAATGGTGTGTCCGAACATCGTAACCGTACTTTAGTAGATATGGTGCGATCTATGATGTCTCTTACCGATTTACCACTATCGTTTTGGGGTTATGCATTAGAGACAACCGCATTCACGTTAAATAGGGCACCATCTAAATCCATTGAGACGACACCGTATGAACTATGGTTTGGCAAGAAACCTAAATTGTCGTTTCTTAAATTTTGGGGATGCGACACTTATGTCAAAAGGCTACAACCTGATAAGCTGGAACCCAAATCAGAGAAGTGCGTCTTCATAGGATACCCTAAGGGAACTATTGGGTACACCTTCTACCACAGATCCGATGGCAAGATCTTTGTTGCAAAGAATGGGTCCTTTCTAGATAAGGAGTTTCTCTCGAAAGAAGTGAGTGGGAGGAAAGTAGAACTTGATGAGGTAATTGTCCTTCTCTCGAATTGGAATGTAGCACATCACAGAAAACCATTCCCGTGATGCCTAGATCAACTAGAGAGGAAGAAAATGATGATGATCATGAAACTTCAGATCAAGTTACTACTGAACCTCGTAGGTCGACCAGAGCACAATCCGCACTAGAGTGGTACGGTAATCTTGTCCTGGAAGTTATGTTATTAGACCATGGCGAACCTACGAACTATGAAGGAGCTATGATGAGCCCAGATTCTGATAAATGGCTTGAGGCCATGAAATCTGAGATAGGATCCATGTATGAGAACAAAGTGTGGACTTTGGTGGACTTGGCCGATGATCGACAAGCCATCAGAAGAAGTCTGACGCTGATGGTAATGTTACTGTCTACAAAGCTCGACTTGTCACAAAAGGTTTTCGACAAGTTCTAGGGGTTGACTACGATGAGACTTTCTCACACGTAGCGATGCTTAAGTCAGTCCGAATCATGTTAGCAATTGCCGCATTTTATAATTATGAAATGTGGCAAATGGTCGTCAAAACTGCATTCCTTAATGGATTTCTTAAAGAAGAGTTGTATATGATGCAACTCAAAGGTTTTGTCGATCCTAAAGATGCTAACAAAGTGTGCAAGCTTCAGCGATCCATCTATGGACTGGTGCAAGCATCTCGGGGTTGGAATATATGCTTTGATGAGGTGATCAAAGCATATGGTTTTGTACAGACTTACGGTGAAGCCTGTATTTACAAGAAAGTGAGTAAGAGCTCTGTAGCATTTCTGATATTATATGCGGACGACATATTGTTGATTGGAAATGATATAGAATTTTGGATAGCATAAAAGGATACTTGAATAAGAATTTTTCAATGAAAGACCTCGGTGAAGTTGCTTATATATTGGCCATCAAGATCTATAGGGATAGATCGAGACGCTTAATAGGACTATCACAAAGCACATACCTTGACAATGTTTTGAAGAAGTTCAAAATGGATCAGTCAAAGAAATGGTTTTTACCTGTGTTACAATGTGTGAAATTGAGTCAGACTCATGAGCCCGACCACTGCAGAAGATAGAGAGAAAATGAAAGTCATTCCCTATGCCTCCGCCATAGGTTCTATCATGTATGCTACGCTGTGTACCAGACCTGATGTGTGCCTTGCCATAAGTTTGGCAGGGAGTACCAAAGTAATCCAGGAGTGGATCACCGGACAACAGTCAAGAACATCCTGAAGTACCTGAAAAGGACCAAGGATATGTTTCTCGTTTATGGAGGTGACGAAGAGCTCATCGTAAATGGTTACGTCGATGCTAGCTTCGATACTGATCCGGATGACTCTAAGTCACAAACCGGATACGTATTTATATTGAATGCTAGAGCTGTCAATTGGTGCAGTTCCAACTAGAGCGTCGTGGCGGGATCTACGTGTGAAGCGGAGTACATAGCTGCTTCAGAAGCAGCGCATGAAGGAGTCTGGATGAAGGAGTTCATATCCGATCTGGGTGTAATACCCAGTGTATCGGGTCCAATAAAAATCTTTTGTGACAACACTGGAGCAATTGCTTTAGCAAAGGAATATAAGTTTCATAAGAGAACCAAAAACATCAAGAGACGCTTCAACTCCATTTGTGCAAAGGTCAAGGATGGAGAGCTAGAGATTTGCAAAATACATACGCATCTAAATGTAGCAGACCCGTTGACTAAGCCTATTCTGCGAGCAAAACATGATCAGTACCAAGACTCCATGGATGTTAGATTCATTACAATGTAATCTAGATTATTGACTCTAGTGCAAGTGGGAGACTGAAGGAAATATGCCCTAGAGGCAATAATAAAGTTCTTATTTTATATTTCCTTATTCATGATAAAGGTTTATTATTCATGCTAGAATTGTATTGATTGGAAACTTAAATACATGTGTGGATACATAAACAAATACTGTGTCCCTAGTAAGCCTCTACTAGACTAGCTCGTTGATCAAAGATGGTTAAGGATTCCTAACCATAGACATGTGTTGTCACTTGATAACGGGATCACATCATTAGGAGAATGATGTGATAGACAAGACCCATCCGTTAGCTTAGCATATGCTCGTTCAGTTTATTGCTATTGCTTTCTTAATGTCAAATACATATTCCTTAGACTATGAGATCATGCAACTCCTAGATACCGGAGGAATACCTTGGGTGCTATCAAACATCACAATGTATGCTCTACAGGTATCTCCGAAGGTGTCTGTTGAGTTGGCATGGATCAAGATTAGGATTTGTCACTCCATGTATCGGAGAGGTATCTCTGGGCCCTCTCAGTAATACTCATCACAAGAAGCTTGCAAAGAAAGTGACTAAGGAGTTAGTTACAAGATGATGTATTACGGAACGAGTAAAGAGACTTGCCGGTAACAAGATTGAATTAGGTATGAAGATACCGACGATCGAATCTCGGCCAAGGAACATATCGACAGACAAAGGGAATTACCGTATGTTGTCATAAGGTTCGACTGATAAAGATCTTCGTAGAATATCTAGGAACCAATATGGGCATCCAGGTTCCGCTATTACTTATTAACCGGAGAGGTGTCACGATCATGTCTACATAGTTTTCAAACCCGTAGGGTCCGCACACTTCACATTCGTTGACGATATAGTGTTATATGAGCTATGTGATTTGGTGACCAAATGTTGTTCTGAGTATCGGATGAGATCACAGACATGACGATGAGCTCCGAAATGGTCCGGAGGTAAATAATGATATATAGGAGGAGGATGTTTGGACACCAGAAGAGTTTTGGGAGGTACCGGGTAGTCATCGGATCATCGGAAATGGTTCGGGGATGCCCCGGAAGGCTATATGGGCTTAATTGGCCAAAGAGGGAACACACCAGCCCACAAGGGGTTGGTGCGCCCCTCTCCCTAGCCGCTGGCCCTAGGGGAAGGAAAGGGGGATGGTTGGCCCCTCCTGCCTTTCCCTCCTCATGAGAGAAAGGAAAGGGGGGGCACCTCCCCCTGCCTTCCGCGCACAAACAAGGAAAGGGGGGCGTCCAAGGGCAGGAGCCCAAGGGGGATTCAGCCACCCTTGGGGTGCCTCCTGGCTGCCTCCCCTCTCCCCGACCTACATATATGAGGGAGGGGGCGCCACTCAAGACCACGACAATCTCTTAGCCGTGTGCGGCGCTCCTCTCCACAGTTTCGTCCCTCGGTAATATTTTCGGAGTGCTTAGGCAAAGCATCACCACCATCGTCGCCACGCCGTCATGCTACCGGAACTCATCCACTACTTCGCTCGTCTTGCTGGATCAAGAAGGTGAGGACGTCACCGAGGTGAACGTATGCTGAACGCAGAGGTGGCGTACGTTCGGTACTTGATCGTTTGGATCATGAAGAAGTTCGACTACATCAACCGCGTCAATAAATGCTTTCGCTTACGGTCTACGAGGGTACATAGACACACACTCTCCTCTAGTTGCTATGCATCTCCATGGATAGATCTTGCGTGTGCGTAGATTTTTTTTTTGTTTTCCATTCAACGTTCCCCAACATGATGTCCACTACACAACTTGTTCTTGTAGACTTGTGTTGGGCCTCCAAGCGTAGAGTTTTGTAGGACAGTAGCAATTTTCCTTCAAGTGGATGACCTAAGGTTTATCAATCCGTGGGAGGCGTAGGATGAAGATGGTCTCTCTCAAACAACCTTGCAACCAAATAATAAAAATTCTCTTGCGCCCCAACACACCAAATACAATGGTAATTTGTATAGGTGCACTAGTACGGTGAGGAGATGGTGATAAAAGTGCAGTAATGATAGTAGATATTGATTTTTGTAAGAGGAAAAATAAAAAACAGCAATGTAACAAGTAATAAAAGTGTGCACAAGCGGTGTTGAAATGCTTGAAAATGTGGCCTAGGGTCCGTACTTTTGCTAGTGCAATCTCTCAACAATGCTAATCTAATTGGATCATATAACCATCCCTCAACGTGTGATGAAGAATCACTCCAAAGTTCCTATCTAGCGGAGAACATAAGAAGAAATTGTTTGTAGGGTACGAAACAACCTGAAAGCTATTCTTTTCGATCAATCTATCCCAGAGTTTGTGCTAAAATAACAACAATTTATTCTTTCTGATCGATCTAACCAAGAGAACGTACTAAAATAACACCGTATGATACACATCAACCAACTCTAATGTCACCTAGATACTCCAATGTCACCGCGAGTATCCGTGAGTTGATTATGCGATATGCATCAAACAATTTCAGATTCATAATACTCAATCCAACACAAAGAACCTCAAAGAGTGCCCCAAGATTTCTATCGGAGAAACAAAGACGAGAACGTGCATCAACCCCTATTCATAGATTACCCCAATGTCATCTTGGGAATCTGCGAGTTGAGTGCCAAAACACATATCAAGTGAATCAATATGATACCCCATTGTCACCACGGGTATTCATAGCAAGACATACATCAAGTGTTCTCAAATCCTTAAAAGTATTCAATCCGATAAGAATGAAATCTCAAAGGGAAAACCCAATTCACAACAAGATAGAGAGGGAAAAACACCATATGATCCAACTATATTAACAAAGCCCGCCATACATCAAGATCGTGACATCTCAAGAACACGAGAGAGAGAGAGAGAGAGAGAGAAGAGAGAGAGAGATTAAACACATAGCTACTGGTACAAACCCTCAGCCCAGAGGATGGACTACTCCCTCCTCATCATGATGGCCACCGGGATGATGAAGATGGTCATCGGTGATGATTTCCCCCTCCGGCAGGGTGCCGGAACGGGGTCTAGATTGGTTCTTCGTGGCTACAAAGGCTTGCGATGGCGGAACTTCTGATCTAGGGTTATTTATGATGGTTTCTCTATTTATAGGATTTTTCAGTGTTGGAATCACGCGAAGATGGGCCTCAAGGTGAGCACAACCCACCACGCCACGGGTTGGGCTCCAGGCGTGCCCTGGTGGGTTGTGCCCTCCTCGTGGCTCTTCTGGCCCTCCCACGAAACTTCGTGGGTCTCTTTTGTTCCAAAAAAAATTGTCAAAAAGTTTCAGCTCATTTGGAGAACTTCCATTTCTGCACAAAAACACCACCACAGTATTTCTGCTGAAAACAGCGTCGGTTCGGGTTAGTTCCATGCAAATCATACCAAAACCATATAAAATTGTTGTAAACATGGCATGAATACTTCATGAATATAGATACGTTGGAGACGTATCACAACACTACTACGCCGATGAGAGTGTGCAACTCTGCAACCGCGCGTGAGCTACTACACGAACTAGAGTGTGCAACTATGTGCTCCTGTGTGTGCGACTATGCGCCACGTGTGTGCAACTCTGTAGTTGTGCGTGAACTACTATGCCAACGAGAGTGAAACACAATACCGATGAGAGTGTGCAACTCTGTGGTTGTGCATGCGCGACTATGTGGACGAGAGTGTGTAATTCTGCTGTCATGTTGTGCTACTGACCAGAGTGTGCAACTTCGCGATCATGCGTGAGCTACTACACTAGAGAGAGTGTGCAGTTTCATGGACGTTGTACATGTGCGAATATCCCACAATGTATGTGCAACTCCCGCAATCAAGCTTGAGTTACTATGCCGGCGAGAGTGTGCACCTCCACATTCACGCATGTGCGACTATGCCAAAGAGAGTGTCCAACTCCGTTGTCGTGCATGTGTGACAATGCGGATGAGAATGTGCAACTCCGCTGCCATGCCTGTGCGACTATGCCGATGAGAGTGTGCAACTCAGTGGCCACGCGTGTGCAACTATTCAAACGAGAGTGTGCAACTCCATAGTCCTGTGTGTGCAACTATGCCGCCACGCGTGTGCAACTTCTGCAGTCGTGCGTGAGATACTATGCGGACTAGAGTATTTGACCACCTCAACCACCCTTGGCAGTGACATTGCAACTTCATCTAGTGCCCTCGGCCAACTGCCTACCCAGCCGTAAGCAACATCGTACGCTGCTCGGCCAATAGCCTATTAGCCACTATGCAACTTCGTCCGCTGCTCCAACCAATTGCTTAGGACTCGATGTGCCACTTCCCCTACCTCGTGGACGTGCAGATTCCATCACTTTTAACTACCCACTTGTCGTGTGAGAATGCATTCCTCCGCCGTCATGGCCGAATTGTCGCAGTCGATGTGCGGGTTCCTCCTTACCTGTGGACACTCCCGCCCCAACTACCCCTTCTAATAGGACGTGCAACTTTGGTAGCTACTCGAACCAACTGTCTGGCAGCCGATGTGCAACTCTGAAAGCATGGTTGTGCAACTTCATATGCTTAACCATGAAAATGTGTTTGCCGATATTAGAGAAAACAACTTTGATGCAAACTAAATCAATTTGTTGCTAAAGAACAACACCAATGATATTTTTAAACTTTTGTGCAAAATAAAATAGCTAGCTTGTCTATCTCGTAGTACAACTCCAAATAATACATTACAATCACAATGTAAAAAAAAGGTATGCATAAGAAATTCTGCCAATGAGAGAAGAACAACACTAATATCATTCAAATACAAAAAGGGGATACCCAAACATAATTTAAGGTGTCGAACATACAATGCGAGTGCGACATGTCATCTAGCCAACTTAGTCTCACCATGTGTTCAACTTTTCAATGATTGTATCTAATTGAGAAGGAATGCGTGTGCAACTACAACTATTGTAGGTGCCAACAAAAATGATCACCGTGTGTGCATGGACGGGATGCCCTACAACAAGGCTACAACTACAACTACTATTGTTGAACATTGCTCATCGACGGGAATAACATCCTCCTAGGAGCCCCTCTGCCCGTTCCAACCACCGGACACCGAGCCTCCAGGCGGGACGGCATGGGCAACAGGGGGTAGTACCGGCTCGTCCCGGCCGCCTCGAATTTGTCAGTCGCACCCAGAACACCGTGGCGGGCGTGGCTGTGGACACCACCGCCCCAACTACTCCTTTTAGTAGGATGTGCAACCTCTGTAGCTACCCCGGTCAACTACCTGCAGTCGGCATGCAACTCCGAAAGTATGATCGTGTAACTTCTTTTATGATCTGAAAATCATTAGAATTCATTTCTTACTTCCTCCTGGGTGTATTCATCTTGTGTGCTACAGAATTTTTTGGATTTCAGAAGCCCGGGGTTCATGAGCGAGTGAGTGAAAACAAAGCAAGCTAGAGGATTGTGGTTGTACAGTTCCTTTCCATGGTCATATAGCTACATGAATGTGTGATGATTTAAGTTCCTCCTTGAGGTCCCTAGTGGTGACACTAGATGATTCATGCTGATTTATGTTGTTTTCAGTTCACAACTTGACCTAAACTCTCTCTCTGCATCTTGTTCTTGCTCTTCGATTTGTAGGAGAGCAGTAGCACTAGTACTCTCACATAAATCAACGCAAGGAGGAAGAGGAGGCCCTTCAGGTGATGGCCAGCGGGCGAAGAGGTCACACCTGCAGGTCACACAGCAACTGGAACTGGTCCAACAAATCCTTTCTCTTCACCAAGCAACTGGTTCTATCTCTTCCTTCACTTATTTACAGTTTGTCTTCGTGAAGTCTTTTGCTTGCTTGTCTTATCTGCTTGACTTCACTATGTGATGACTATTGTTGTTTGGCTTCATACTATCTTCCATCTTGATCCATACTACCTAGCTGCTAATAGTTTTCGTGCTCTAGCTTCATTACTTGCTTGACTAATTGCTTGTCTAGTGTAGTCTACCTTCCGCTGCATGTTAATAGGTTAATTTCTATCGTTTGTCTTTGAAACTCCCATGTTTTGAAGACATTCATAAAAATTGCCTATTCACACCCCCCTCTAGTCGATTACTAGCACTTTCAATTGGCATCAGAGCCAGGTACTCCCTTGTTCTGTGTGATTCGGTTTAACTACCTGGAGTTTTAGCTATGTCGACTACAGGGATAATCAAAGTCTCCGCTGCGTGCCCTGTCTTCGATGGCACTGATTACCCCTACTGGAAGAATAAGATGCGCATGCATCTTGAAGCCATTGATGTTGATCTATGGTATGTTGTCAAGAACGGCGTTCCCAAGACTGGTGAAGGTGTCATCCCTGCTGATGTCAAGAAGTTCGTTCAACTGGATTCTACTGCCAAGAACATCATCTATGGTCATCTGACCAAAGGACAATATGGCCGTGTGAGTGCTCTGGAAACGTCGAAGCTAGTCTGGGACTGGCTCTCCAAGGTCAACAAAGGCGTCTCAACCCAGAGAGATCAAAGGATCAGTGTCCTTCGCAACCTCTTCAACCACTTCAAGAGAAATGACAATGAGAATATCCAGCTCACGTTTGATCGCCTCACTGATATCACAAATGAGCTCCATGCTCTCAGCGCCACTGAGATCACCAAGCATGAAATCGTCAAGACACTCCTGAGATCACTTGACAGCTCGTTTGACACCCTAGCCCTGATGATTCAAGAACGCCCTGACTTCAAGACACTTGATCCGTCTGACATAATTGAGAGGCTCAACACACATGAGTTTCAGCTATCTGAGAAAAGAGATATCTATGGTCCCAACTATGGCCGAACTCGCGCTTTGAAGGCAAAGGTTGTTTCCTCATTTGAAGAAGAATCTGACTGCAGTTCTGGATATCCTGAAGACATTAGAAAAGAGCTTGCTATGCTTGTGAAGAAGTTCCAGAAATTCACCAAGAAGAAAGGCTTCAGAAAGTCTTCAAGATCCAGCTCAAGAAATGATGAAGCTTCCAGTCATGACCACAAAAAGAGAACATGCCACAAGTGTAAGAAACCTGGTCACTACATCTCTGAGTGTCCTCAGTGGGACAATGAGAACAAGAAGAAGAAGAAGAGCAAGGAATATGATTCTGTTGACAAGAAGAAGAAGAAATCCTCAAAGTCTTCTTCCAGGTCTTCCTCCAAGTCTTCATCACATAAGAAGAGCTCATCTGGCAAGGCTCGTGCTTTTGTTGGCAAGGAGATGGATTCAGAGGAGTCAGCATCTGAGGAGGCGGAGGTGGAGTCTGAGGAGGAGTCCGACTCTGGCGTTGCAAGGCTGGCTCTAGCTACAGCCTACGTTGCCAAGTCCATCTTCAACACTGAAGACAATGGCTCCGTCACCAACGCTCATGCTAATGACAAGGACGACTCCGCTCCCACCTACTGCTTCATGGCACGTGGTGCCAAGGTAAACTCACGCGATGCTTACTTTCAAACATCAAGTGAAGATGACTCTGATTGTGAATCCAAACCCAGCTACAAAACACTTGCTAAAATTGCAACTGAACAACAGAAAGCTATGGAACATATTCAAAACTGTTAGACAAAAGCGATGACCTGTTGGACGCGGAAATGACCCGATCTCAGTCCTTAATTGAAGACATAAAAAATCTTCATGTTAAGTATGAGGAACTTGAAAGTCGTCATGAAACGCTCTCAACAACTCATGAAAAGCTTTCCTATGATTATCTTCAAAGGAAGCAAGAACTTGAGAAATTGAGAGCAGTTCATGAAGATCTTCAAAAAGAAAACGAGTCACTTCGCGCTCAGGAAGGATTTGAACCACCATGTCTAAAATGCCTTGAGCGTGATAACGCTACTTCTGTTGCTGAATGTTCTACTGCTGCTACTGTTGCAATATCTTCAACTGTTGATGTGGTAACTAACCCCTCTGCTGAGGATGCCACTTCTATTGCTGATGAAAATGCTAGGTTGAAGACATTGCTTGAAACAGGGATGTACAAAAGTCTCAAAGGGCATCAGACACTACGTGATGTCCTCAAAAAGCAGATTTTGAACCGGAACCCTAGGAAAGAGGGTGTTGGGTTCGAGAGGAAAATGAATGTTGATGGTTCTTACTGGAAGCCCGAGCAGTACCCCAAAACCACATGGGTTGCTGCAAAGGGACCTTCAGTGGACCCATCCACCTTATCTGGCTTCACTTGTGCTAACCCAATTGTCATTGATGAATCCTTTGATGCAAACTATAAACTGTTTAAGAATCAGACTGGTGAAGTGTTTGCCAGGTATATTGGTACTAACTGCAGGAATGGACCGCCTGTGAAGAAGATCTGTGTACCCAAAAGTTGTCTTGAGAATCTTCGTGTGAATGTCATCATGACACCACAAGGGAAGAAGACAAACACCAGACCAAAGGCTTCATATGGCTCACCCCGAGTCACCCTAACGCCCATGTTTTGCAGGGAAATCATACTCAGATGTATGAATATGAGCGTGTTTCTTCAAACCGCTATGTTCATAAAACTAAGAACTTTTCGGACGCGGAGTTTCTGCACCCGAGCTCAAATGAGCTCGGGTGAACAGTAAAATCAAAACTAAATCAAAAAATTCAAAAATATCCAATTTTGTTTTGGGAGAAACATTGACAAAAGTTCTAAGTGCTTGCCAAAATTCGTCATGAAATCACATTCCTAGAAGGCATGGCAAAAAAAACAAAAACAGTACTCTGAAAAAGCTACTTTCAACAGCATTTTGAAGCACTGAATTTGTTTTTTTTGCCACGCCTTACAGGAAGGTGATTTCATGATGAATTTTTGCAGGCACTTAGAACTTTTGTCAATGTTTCTCTCAAAAAAATTGGAATTTTTTGAAGTTTTTTCGATTTTACTGTTCACCAAGCTCAAATGAGCTCGGGAGCAGAAAGGCACTTTCGGAACTTTTCTGCTTATTCATATGAGTATTATTCACCTCCTGCAAGGCTATTTGCTAGGGCTCCAAAGCCTAAGTTCTCAAATGCTGCACTTAGACTCATTGCTTCGAAGCCACCCCTGAAAATGTGGGTGGTTAAGAAAACTTAACTCCCTTTTGCAGGGAAAGGTCTCTAGCCGGAAATCAAAGGCGTCTGATGCTATTGCTGGGGACCTAAAACATCTTGTGGGGCACAAGATAAAATGCCCAAATGGTCTTACTATGTATTTTGTTCCTGAATCGCTTGCCAATCATCCTATCAGTCCTAACCTTGTTCTGAGCTTTGATAATCCTCTTGTCCGTCAAATGTTTATGCTTCACAAAACTCTTGGTGAAGCCTAGCCCCTAACTGTACTGTAGGGTATGACACCACATGCTTCAGAATGGATTATGGACAGTGGATGCACTAATCATATGACTGGTGATCAAAGTCTTCTCACGGACTCAACCTTACGTACATCTGAGAAGAGCCACATCACATTTGCTGACACTAGTAAAAGCAAGCTATTGGGTCTAGGTAGAGTTGCAATCTCAAAGGATCAGCACATGGATAAAGTGATGCTTGTTGAATCCCTTGGTTTCAACTTAATGTCTGTCTCAATGCTTTGTGACTTGAACATGATTGTGATATTTGGAAAATATCGTTGCCTTGTTCTAATGGAATCTGACAAGTCTCTAGTCTTTGAAGGGTATCGGAAAGATGATTTGTACATGGTAGATTTCTCAGCAGGACCACAGCTAGCCGTATGTCTTCTAGCAAAAGCTTTAGAGTGCTGGCTCTAGCATCGGAGGCTAGGGCATGCTGGCATGAGGAACCTGTACACTCTCGAGAAGAAGAAACACATCATAGGCATCGAGGGTGTCAAGTTCAAGAAAGATCATCTGTGTGGTGCCTGCGAAGCTGGAAAGATGACAAGGGCCAAGCATCCCTCGAAGACAATCATGACGACATCTCAACCCTTCGAGCTGCTACACATGGACTTATTTGGCCCTACTCACTACTCTATCTCACTACCACTGCTTGTCTCTATGGCTTCGTCATTGTTGATGATTAATCAAGATATACTTGGGTGCATATAATCCTCTACAAGAATGAAGTGCAAGATGTCTTCAGACGCTTTGCCAATCATGCCATGACGAACTATGGCATCAAGATCAAGCATATCAGAAGGGATAATGGCACAGAATTCAAGAACACCGGCCTCGACACTTATCTTGACACAGGGCATCACTTCTGAGTTCTCAGCTCCGTACACACCGCAGCAGAATGGCATCGTGGAGCGCAAGAACAGAACACTCATTGAGATGGCTCGGACGATGCTTGATGAATACAAGACTCCAAGAAAGTTCTGGCCCGAAGCAATTAATACTGCATGCCATGTCATCAACCGTGTTTATCTTCACAAGCTTCTGAAGAAGACTTCCTATGAGCTCCTAACTGGTAAGAAGCCAAATGTCAGTTACTTCAGAGTATTTGGTGCTAGGTGCTGGATCAAGGATCCACATCACACGTCAAAATTTGCACCGAAAGCACATGAAGGTTTTATGCTTGGTTACGGAAAGGATTCGCACTCCTACAGAGTCTTCAACCTCTTTCACTATAAAGTGGTTGAAACTGTAGATGTGCGGTTTGATGAGACTAACGGCTCGCAAAGAGAGCACCTGCCAAATGTGCTAGATGAAGTTCCACCTAGTGAATCCATCAAGCTCATGGGAACTGGAGAAATCATACCCTCTGAAGCTTAGGCTGAAGAGGAACTTATCATTTTCTGCACCTAATCAACCTGAAGACAATCCTCGAAATGATGACAACGATCAGCAAGAGCAAAATCTTCGTCCAGTTCATCCTCGTGTTGCAAATGAAGTACAGATTGAGAAGATAATTGATAGCATCAATGCACCAGGTCCACTCACTCGTTCAAGAGCAACACAACTAGCAAATTTCTGTGGGCACTTTGCATTTGTCTCAATATCAGAACCCAAGAAAGTTACTGAAGCCTTCATGGAACCTGAATGGATTCAAGCTATGCAAGAAGAGCTTCAACAGTTCAAGTTGAACAACGTGTGGGAATTAGTCAAGCGTCTTGACCCTCGCAAGCACAATATCATTGGCACCAAATGGATATATCGCAACAAACAAGATGAGCATGGTCAAGTTGTCAGAAACAAAGCTTGTCTTGTTGCTCAAGGATACACTCAAGTTGAGGGAATTGACTTTGATGAAACATTTGCTCCCGTGGCTAGGCTTGAAGCCATTCGCATACTGCTAGCCTATGCAATCCATCATAACGTCCTTCTGTATCAAATGGATGTGAAGAGTGCCTTTCTCAATGGCAAGATTGAATAAGAAGTGTATGTTGCACAACCACCTGGCTTTGAAGATCCAAAACATCCTGATATGGTATACAAGCTCAACAAGGCACTGTATGGCCTCAAACAAGCCCCTCGCGCTTGGTATGACACACTCAAAGACTTCCTGAAGAGCCAAGGCTTCAAACCTGGTTCCCTGGATCCCACACTCTTCACGAAGACATATGATGGTGAACTGTTTGTGTGCCAAATCTATGTGGATGACATTATCTTCGGCTGCACTGACAAAAGATACAGTGATGAATTTGGACACATGATGCAAGAGAAATATCAGATGTCCATGATAGGTGAGCTGAAGTTCTTCCTAGGTCTTCAAATTCGTCAGCAAAGCAACAACATCTTTATATCTCAAGAGAAATACCTCAAAGACTGCCTAAAGAAGTTTGGAATGCAAGACTGCAAAGGATAAACGATGCCAATGCCAACCAAAAGTCATCTGAGTCCCGACGCCAATGGTAAAGAGTTCGATCAAAAGGTATACCACTCCATGATTGGTTCTTTACTTTATTTATGTGCATCTAGGCCAAATATCATGCTTAATATTTTCATGTGTGCCCGATTCCAAGCGGCCCCAAAGGAATCGCATCACTTAGCTGTGAAGCGAATTCTTCGATATTTGGCTTACACCCCAACACTAGGATTATGGTATCCAAAGGGCTCAGAGTTTGATCTAGTTGGATTCTCGGATGCTGATTATGCTGGTGACAAGGTGGATCGCAAGTCTACATCAGGCACATGTCACTTTCTGGGACAATCACTTGTCTGTTGGTCTTCAAAGAAGCAGAACTGTGTATCGCTCTCCACTGCTGAATCTGAATACATTGCTGCAGGATCTTGCCGCGCTCAGCTTCTATGGATGAAGCAAACACTCAAGGACTATGGCATCCATCTGAAGCAAGTACAACTCCACTGCGACAATGAAAGCGCTATCAAGATTGCCAACAACCCAATTCAGCACTCGAAGACGAAGCATATTGAAATTCGTCATCACTTTCTCAGGGATCATGTAATGAAGGAAGATATTGATATCATTCACGTCAACACTGAAGAGCAATTGGCAGATATCTTCACAAAGCCCTTGGATGAGAAAAGGTTTTGCAAGTTGCGGTGTGAGCTAAATATCTTGGAATCCTCAAATGTCCTGTGATTAGGCACACATCCTAACACTTATGCATGTTGATGACTTAGATGCGCAACACACGAAGTAATGTATATCTTAAATCAATGAAGACATGGACTCTAAGTGTGAATACATTAATGCGGAATTTTACTTCGGAGCGCCACGATAATTGTGCGCCATGTCTGGGTCTAATACTTCCTATACGGTGGGTAACGCCACCACCAAACTTTTGTTTGAAGTGTTTCTCTTGGCGTTATATTTGCTATGTCTTCGCATTTGATTTATCTTCAACGTTGATTTGTCTTCATGTTGATCTTCACGTTGTTGATTTGTTCTTACTCAGCTATATATACATATATCTGTGTTCTGTCCTCTACAGCATTCACTTATAGCTGAGACTTCTTGTTTGAATCTTTTGGACTAAGTGAATGTGATCGGACCCTAACCTCTTCTATGCTTCTACCTCATATTCTATCTATCCAAATCGGATGCATTCTATTGAAACCGTCAAATGTCTTCTCTGCGTCCTTGTCATCAGAAGACATAAAGACAAAAGTTATATCTGTTTTTAATGCTATATCCTCATTGCCTGAAACCTGGAGAAGCCGGAACGACCACCCGATAGTCCAGGCGTGCGTGGGAACATGGAACAACTTCCAATGAATTGCATGTTCGCCACGTGTCCCTCAGATGTGAACCGCCAGGGGCACCTGCGTAATTGCGTTGTGTTGTCCCTTTCCTTATAAATACACATCACATCGTGGTCAAAATACTTCTTCCACCTCTCCACCTCGCACAAACCCTAGCACCACCGCTAGCTCCCGACGACGCCGGCGATGAAGCGCTTACCTGCCACGACCTCACCGACGCCGTCCTCACGCCGGCCGCGGACCTCGTCTTCTCCGCCGCCGCCGTAGGTGTCCTCCGTCGCCAAGTTAGGGCACGGAAGATCGAACTGCTCGGCCTCCTCTCTACTCCGTCTAGCAGTTCTTCGTGTGGTAATTAAAACTCACTTTTACTGCCTTTTTGATCCGATAGATTCATCCTTCTTCACCAAAAGTGGTTTCTATCCCCACAAACTTGGATCTGTCCTGTTCTGCATCTCATAACATGCCTAGTATTTTCATTTATGCTTCACACATAGTTAGATTCCTCACTTGTACCTATTCTTGGATTCGTACAAATCTGGAACCAACTCCCAACATATAAGTGAATGTCTTCACGCTATGAGGTCAATGTCCTCAAAACTGATTTATCTTCAAAATCTTCTGAGAATGCATATGACCTCTTCCCCTTCCCTCGCATCTCTAATGCTGTCACAGGTACATGTCCGTGGGAGAATCCCTTGGTTCTCATAGTCTGCATTCATTTGCAGAATTCTTACAGCATCACATCAATTCTCTCGAAGCTAGTTCTTGTCTGACCAGCAGACGGAAGCCTTTGCAAGTTTTGAAGCCATTCAGTTTGAACTACATGGCCACAGAAAAGTCAGCAAGGATGGGAGGTAGATAGCGCCGCGGGGGCACTTCAATGGATTTGCCTGAAGATCTCTATGAGTTATACAAAACTGATCCTGAAGAGAGCTATGGCCAACGCAAAACACGAATCCAATGGATTTGAAGATATTGGGCCGAGCAATGGTTCAAGTACGGATTCGTCACCAAGGAATATGCTGAAAAGAATGCCATCAAGCATCCTTGGGGAGATATTCTCTATAGAAATCTTCAACCCAAGACCAAATCTGAAGCTATTGCTCAGGGTTTCTACCCTTGCATGGTCCGTGGACCACAACGTGCAGATGCCGACCCATCATCTCTGTCATGCTGTCGCGAGGACAGTTTGTTCAAGCGCAACTACAAGTTTGCCAAGGACTCTGCAGTAAAGAACAAGAAGAGCCTCGGATGCAACTTCAATCCTGGTCCTTCTGCTCCTAGGGCTGATGGCACACGTGATGCCAATCCCAATGTCATCGGCCCCTTCGACAATTTTGATGGTTTTCTCTCCTACATCGCCGCTCAGAGGGCCACAGTGGATCAGTCTGGAGATGATGTTGATTCTGATGAAGCTCCTGCTCCGCCGAAGCCACAAAAGCAAAAGAAACCAAAGGCTTCAAAACCTGCTGCTGCACCAAGCGCTTCGCGTGCGAAGCCTCTGGCCACTGCTCCTCCTGCACCAAGTGTGCATTCTGAAGATCATTCTCGTGTCTCCAAGAAGACAGAGAAACCCCAGAAGAAAATTGTCAAGAGTTCTGGTCAAGCACTGACCCCAGCTGCCGTTCTGAGGAATGAGAATGAAGCCATTGATCTGTCAAGTGACGAAGATCTTGGCAACGATGCTCTCGAGCTGCTGATAAAGAGCAAGCAAGAGGCGGAAATCTTCTACGATTTGCCCCTCTTTGACGTGGACATATTGAGTAACTTCATTGATGAGTGGTTTGAAAATCCGAACCTCAGCATCGATGATCTTCAACTTCCAATTGGCATCAGTGTCTCCTTCCATGGAGCCATTGCAAATGAGCTGGCTCTGGCTCAGAAAATAGTTGAACTGAAGAACAAAATAGACTATGAGAAGGCTCAGTGTGGCTGATGTTCAAAACTTCAAGCAGATGCTACATGACCTCAAAGAGCAGTTTCAACAGAAACATGAAGCAGAAAAAGGATCAAGAGAACGTATGAAGCTCTCCGCTGCCAAATGTGTTCAAGCTCATAATGAGGCTGAGAAGCGCAAGGCTCTTGGGCGTCCAGGCATTGACCCCAAGATGGCTGCCAAGAAGAAGAAGCCTGCTGTGGCCCCAGCTGAAGCATCCAGGCGGGAAGAACCTCGTATTGTCTTCCCCGCCAGCATGACAGGCGTGAAGCCTTAAGGTCACCACAGTAGCTTCGGAACGTAAGAAAATAAGGGCAGCCGGAGCCGAAGCCCGAAAGCGCAAGAACAAGAACACCACAGACGATGCTCCACCGACCAAGAAGAGGAAGACAAAGAAGAAAGATCGGGCTGCTCCCACAGAGCCCCTTGTTGTCGAGCCCATCTCTGTTGCTCGTCCTGCATCTGCACACCAAGAGCGTGGTTTAATAGTTCACGAGCCTGCTACCACAGAGGCTCCTGAAGCTGAAGGAGATCCAGCTGTTCACCACGCTGCAGCTGAAGACATTGGTCCCCAAGACAATGTAAATGATGATGAAGTCCTTCCTCAGATTAAGCACCAAACGGTATCATCGCCTGTTCTCACGAACAGCAAATTCATCAGCATTGGTCGTCCTTTGATGCCAATTGCTCAGGATGATTCATGGGCTGATCACCCTCAAGACTCCCCCCGTCAAGAAGAATCGCCACGTACTCCCCCAACTCAAGTCACCACTCCGGTGCTTGATGATGATGACTTTGTGGTCCAGCCAACTCCCTCTCCAAAAGTGTCGCCCGCATTTCGTAGGCTTCGCAAAGGACCAAGGCCACAAGTCACTCTGTCGAGCGTTCCAGAAGGAGATGAGCACCACAACTCAGTGGCACAACAGGTGTTTCCTGAAGCCACTCCAACTGTGATCGTCTCAGAATCTGAAGCCAAAGCTCTTGATATTATTGAGCTCACTGCCTTGCCCACTCCAGGTGAACTATATGAACCTGGTTGTCACCTTCACCGCAATGCTTTGGAGAGCATCTTCCAGAAGCCTGCGCCAAACATGAGCCAAATGCTGAGCATGATGAAGCCACTGCCACGCGACGCTGAATATCCAAGGGAATTCTTTGTTGAAGACCTAGAGTATCTGCCCCGCACTATTTATCACATCATCAGGCGAACTCTATGGCCTATCAAGGGACATTCTCCTACAGCGAAGCTTGAAGGAGCAATGAAGACATTGGTTTTCTATATCTTCAATGGCATCAGCTTCAATGCTCAAGACTTGTTCATCAGGCAATTGGCTGCATCTGGCTCTGATCTTTTTGGACTGAAGTTTTATGCTCCATGGGTAATGCGCCTTATCAAGCTTCATTCAGCTGTCAACTATCAGCCTTCTGCGCGCAATCATCTCATATTCTTGCCAGAGGTTGGTCTGTCTGTCGAAGCCATCTACCCAGAGCCTGCCAAGGAGCCAATTTATCTTCACAACGCCGATCACCAAAGCTTCACTCAACCCATTAAAGGAGTTTTGGCTGCTACCCGTGTTGATCCTTTGGCTGGCAATACACGTGCACCTCATCGTGCCCATACTGAAGCCACTGAAAGCATAATTGCTCAAAGGCCTTGGAAGCGTTCTCGTGTTCTCAACGACCGAGAGCTTCTCGTCGCCCTGCATCAAAAACAGGATAAGCATCACGACTGGCTGAAGCATCAGATGCAAAGCCTCTTGGTGGATGTTAATCGCATTCACAACCTTGCCACCAAGAATGCCTTTGTCACTCATGAAACCTGTTGGCGGTCGTGGAAGGGTCTGACATTGATGAGCTCTGAAGATGATCTTCAACAAGATGGCTTCACAGAGAGATTCAAATTTGATTCCACTCCTCCCAGGAACGTTGTCTTGCGTCGGACTCCCTCACTTGAAGACTCTGACTATTCTTCTTCAGCTGCAACTATCAATGCCAGAGTCATTGATGATGAAGATGATGCTACTTCACCACCTCCAACTTCGGCGCGTATCGACACTGCACCAAGTTCTTCTGCACCACCGAACCTCAACGACGACCCTGCTGCTTCACCTACTCCTCATGGGAACGAGTAGAAGCTCTATGTCTTCAAACCTTTTTGGTCCTTACTGAAAAAAGGGGGGAAGCATATGAGTTGATAGTCTTCAAGCGGGTCCATATGGGTGGTTGCTATACTTTTGCCAAGTGCTTACAACTCTCGCTTTTGATACATTTGGTTCTTTGAGTTGTAACACTTAAACTTGATGGTCATCTGCTACTTTTTCTCCTATTCTGTGATGCGACGATAAATTCCACATGTGCGATGATAAATCCCGCATGAAATCATTTCGCAGACGTCGATTTTTCATTGTGCATGTCATTACCTTCGTTATATCCTTTCATGCATGATGAATTGTCTTCATTAGTTGAACCTGCCATATGCATTTGCATTCAAAAGCAAAATACTTATATGCACATCTTCAGGGGGGCCTTTTTGCTACTTATGAAGACAATATCATAATCCTTTACAATTTCACATACTTTTATCCCCGTTGAACTTCAACCAGTTTGTCATCAATCACCAAAAAGGGGGAGATTGTAAGTGCATCTAGTGCCACCCCTAGTTGGTTTTGGAGTATTGACGACAAACCTGGTTGAGGGACTAATGTGTTTGTGAGAATTGTAGGATAACACAGGTAGTAGTCCCTCATTGATTCGGTTTACCTACCGGAGATGACCCCTAAAAATGTGTGAAGACATTGAAGACAATGGTGGTATGTGAAGATATTCACAACGAAGATTATGACTCGAGAAGACATTCACGTGAAGACTATGGAGTGCGAAGACATAGTTGTTTCGTAGTTTCCTTTTCTTCTTTGTTGAGTCATAGGAACCACCATACTGTTAAGTGGGGTCCAGGTGAACAAAGTCAGAGTGACTGAAGTGATGCTCAACCAAATCCTAAGTCTTCGAGCGAAGACAATGAGAGCAAATCTTATCCAGAGCTGGATAAGTCAGCTTTACTTGTAGCCCAAGTTAAGCTCCCGCGTTTGTTTGAAATCTGACCGTTGGAACACGTGTCAGTTCCTTAGTGACCCAGGGTCATTTCGGACAAATCAGGTCGGGTTGCCTAGTGGCTATAAATAGCCCACCCCCTACACCATAAATTGGTGGCTGCTCAGAGTTAGTACACGGCTTTTGTCGTTTGAGAGCAACCCACCTCCGAAGCATTTGAGAGAGAGAGATCCTTGCGAGGACAAACCCCAAAACACCCAGAGCACAAAGAGTGTTTGGCATCACTGAAGTGTTTTTGTCTGCGTGACCTAAAGACTTGTTACACTTGAGGACTATGAATCCTCCAGCCGGTTAGGCTCGCGTTCTGAGCATCCAAGAGTCATTGTGGATTGCCGGTGAACGAAGTCTGTGAAGGTTTGGAAGTCTACCTTGAAGACTTACCAGAGTGATTGGGCGAGGACTAAGTGTCCTTAGCTCAAGGGGAATAAGGTGAAGACGCGGTCTTCTGAGTTGAATCTCAGCCTCCCTAACCCGACGTACAGTTGTCACAGCAACTGGAACTGGTCCAACAAATCCTTTGTCTTCACCAAGCAACTGGTTCTATCTCTTCCTTCACTTATTCACAGTTTGTCTTCGTGAAGTCTTTTGCTTGCTTGTCTTATCTGCTGGACTTCACTGTGTGACGACTATTGTTGTTTGGCTTCATAATATCTTCCATCTTGATCCATACTACCTAGCTGCTAATAGTTTTCGTGCTCTAGCTTCATTACTTGCTTGACTATGGCTTGTCTAGTGTAGTCTACCTTCCGCTGCATGTCAATAGGTTCATTTTCTATCGTTTGTCTTCGAAACTCCCAGGTTTTGAAGACTTCCATAAAAATCGCCTATTCACCCTCCCCACCCTCTAGTTGATAACTAGCACTTTCACCTGGGCTGAAGAGCAATCTTCGGTGTGCAGTTGGCTGAAGAGGTCTTCGGCCTTGTGATGCGCGAGTGTGCATGTGGCCCAAACGCTTGCCTCCCTGCGGCTGCACTTAAGCTGGCTCGCTGCCTTGCTGCCACATGAATTATTGATCAACTAGTAAGCTTGCACGTGCAACGCACGTCTTAATTATAAACACAAAAATTATAAGATTTTTTTATTCAAATTAAAATTATATTGTATGGTAATACTGTCTATATGTACAACTAATCGACATGAAAAAACATCAGAAAGGAACATCTTTTCAGCATGGAAACCACTATCAACAAGCTAAAAGAAAGTCATGTTCTCAAGTCAGGTTCAGTGCAGACATTGTTAACAAAACTATTGCAATTAGTACCGGATAAAACTTCAGAAAATCTTTCAATTGTAAGTGTGCACGTACAGCACACGCCATGTGATGGCGTAAGTGCTTCCATTTTTCTGGAGCAAGTACACAACCAAGTTAGGCCTGATGTATTTATGGTTTCATAGAGTTATGGCCATACACTTGTTTTCCTCATTAAACACACCACAACTACACAAGGTAGCAATGGAAATTACAGCAAGAAGTTGATCCATTTCTTAATTTGATGTTCAACAAAAAGATCAAACATTCTTAAGCCAACCAGCTATGAACAAAAAATGGTTCCGAGACAAACTAACAAAATTTTGTCTCTCCACAGAAAACAAAAGTGTAAATTATGGCGCGAAATAAGATGGCACAACCAACAAATTGGTACTTACAGGTGACTGCTATGTACAAAGGCAGGGATCACAATTCACATCTCCATAATACCATGTTGGCACATCGTTGACATTTTTATTTACTACCAATTCTCATGTACAATATTTTCCTTCTCAAATATGAACTTCCATTCCTTGTACTTCTGCGATTCCTCGTAGTCCATCTTGCACTTCCACACGAGCGCCTCACGACAATCAAGGTATTGGATCGGCGACCATGTGAAGCCCCCCTCCATGAGCTGGATGTTCTCCTTCACCCCAGTAGCAA
Organism: Aegilops tauschii subsp. strangulata; assembly: GCF_002575655.3. Classification (NCBI taxonomy): domain Eukaryota; kingdom Viridiplantae; phylum Streptophyta; class Magnoliopsida; order Poales; family Poaceae; genus Aegilops; species Aegilops tauschii. The sequence continues at coordinate 550,366,906 of NC_053041.3, read as the reverse complement.
CATTCATGGCTTGAGTGATAGCCAAAAGATCAAAGGGGATAGTATTAGTATTTATCCTCTAGACACAATGAAAATTGAGATGTAAGTAAAAAGTTCTTCATCAGAAGGACAACTCATAGCATATCGAGTTATCGACAGCTCATGTGACAGCGTCAAACATGCTGGCATATACCACAATAACTCCGCTATGCCAGTACCTTCAAATTGATTGAAACAAATGCTAAAATCAAACTACAGAAACATAAATGCATGGTTGCTATAATTTTTCTATAGAAAATGGCTACAGCCCATGCTACGAGGAAGATGCTTGATTGTGCAATGATCTTAAGATATGAACTGATACCGAATCACTTTAAACAATGATTCATAGAGAAACATTTTGTTTTGTTGAGTTGGCACACATTCATATCATGCTTCTGCATTGTATCTTCGACATAAATTTTAGCCAATCGAAGGTTATGCCAGAATCTGTATCACATTTATAATAATTCCAGAAAACGAACCGTTTTCATTATGTACAACATGTAAGTGAAGTACAGAGTCCATTGCCCGCATCACTCACCATAAATATAGTCTTTATTCTTTATGTAACGGAAAGACTCTTAACTTACCTTTACTGCCTTTACCATGATTTGGGCATTTGCGAAAACCAGTTTCCTACCTGAATCGTTTGACCAAACGCTGCTCTCAGTTCTTCATCCATATTACTCTGCAGTGAAGCAAATCACATTGGACGCTTTAGATATATCAGAAAATAAAATGACATAGCAATTAATAATCAATAGTCATGCTACTGAAAACTACATTTTGTCATGCACGCAACTGAACAGAACAAAAAAGTCCATATATAGAGCAAATAATCAGCGCCTCTACCTCAAATAGAGCAGAACTAAAATGTTAAAACTACACACAACCAAAATGATAAAATTAGACCAATGTGATCGGAATCCAGTATGGGCTTTCAAAGTTGGCAACGAAGTTTCATACCGTACTTGGGTCTAACAAACCAAACTAACCAGTGAAGCTACAGGATAGACACGACTTGAGAGAAATTGACACTTTAGATGTGAGAGCAAATTAATCTTCCAGACAAGTATTCAATTTTTCATGTTACATCGTTAGGTAAAATAAGAAAAATGTAATAAGTGCTGCAACTGTTCAATCCGAAGATCAATGAGCAACGTTTCAAAATTAAGATCAATGACGGCGGAGAATATTCATATCCTCCAAATTATATGTCTTGTCCTTCATACTCATTTCCCTATTGGATGGCGTAGCCTTGCTGAGGTCAGACCCTGTTCAGGATCCGTATGCAATCGAGTAAGCTTGAAAGTGATTAGTTTCGGTTGGTTGTATTATTTGTACTAAATGAACCTTTTGAAAACTACAGATAGTAGACAATTACCAGACGATGTATGAAAAGTTAGCTAAAACTATGTCCTTTCAATCGGATCCGACAATTCAATCAAGTCTATCTCTGAAGAACAATTTAGTTTGCATGTGAAGAACAATGCAATTGTGGACCTTATTTTGCTCAATTCAATCAAGTCTATCTCTGTAGAACAATTATTTTGCATCTGGTAAATCTCCTTTTGATGACTGATAATTATTTCTAACAGTTCAATTGAAGTATACACCAAATATCTTACATAGCTTGAAGTGCTTCTTTATCGTTCTAATCAAGATTGTTTTAAGTATAATCTCTTAAGAACAGAGAGCATACAGAAAATCAGGACAAAGAACATGCTTCTAAGGACAGGAGAATCACATCTCAAATAGCAATATAGCATATCTGCCTCATGCAGAAGAAACCTAGCATGCAACATGCGTAGAGAGAAAATACAGTGTCCACTCGAATGTTCTTGTCTGCCAGGTTACTCAACATATAGCCTAGAAAACGACTAATTGGTTGCTTCCCACTCTTCTGTCATAACACCAAATTGACAAAAAAAATACTACTATATTATGGACATTTTTGTACCTGCATTATCCACACTGCATCCTTGTTACCTCTTGACATTGCTTCATAGATAGAAGAACCAAGTGATGAAATATATGCCGGTTCATTTTGTTGGGGAACGTAGTATTTAAAAATTTCCTACGATCACGCAAGATCTATCTAGGAGAAGCATAGCAACGAGCGGGGAGAGAGTGTCCACGTACCCTCGTAGACCGAAAGGAAGCATTTAGTGATGCGGTTGATGTAGTCGAACGTCTTCGCGATCCAACCGATCAAGTACCGAACGCACGACACCTCCACGATCTGCAGACATTCAGCTCGGTGACGTCCCTCGAACTCTTGATCCAGCTGGGGCCGAGGGAGAGTTCCGTCATCACGACGGCATGGTGACAGTGATGATGAAGTTACCGGCGCAGGGCTTCGCCTAAGCACTACGACGATATGACCGAGGTGTAAAACTGTGGAGGGGGGCACCGCACACGGCTAAAGATCAACTTGTGTGTCTATGGGGTGCCCCCTTCCCTCGTATATAAAGGAGGGGAGGAGGAGGCTGGCCGGCCACAAGGAGCGTGCCCAAGGGGGGAATCCTACTCCAAGTAGGAATAGGTTCCCCCCTTTCCTAGTCCAACTAGGAGAAGAAGGAAAGAGAGGGAGAGGGAGAGGGAAAGAGGGGCTGCACCCCCTTCCCCTAGTCCTATTCGGACTCCCCTTGGGGGGGCGCCCTCTTGGCTGCGGCCCACTCTCTCCCCTAAGGCCCACTAAGGCCCATAACTTCCCGGGGTGGGGGTTCCTGTAACCCTCCGGCACTCCGGTTTTATCCGAAACTCTCCGGAACACTTCCGGTGTCCGAACAACATGGTCCAATATATCAATCTTTATGTCTCGACCATCTCGAGACTCCTCGTCATGTCCGTGGTCACATCCGGGACTCCGAACAACCTTCAGTACATCAAATCACATAAACTCATAATACCAATCGTCATCGAACGTTAAGCGTGCGGACCCTACGTGTTCGAGAACTATGTAGACATGACCGAGACACCTCTCCGGTCAATAACCAATAGCGGAACCTGGATGCTCATATTGGCTCCTACATATTCTACGAAGATCTTTATCGGTCCAACCGCACAACAACATACGTTGTTCCCTTTGTCATCGGTATGTTACTTGCCCGAGATTCGATCGTCGATATCACCATACCTAGTTCAATCTCATTACTGGCAAGTCTCTTCACTCGTTCCGTAATGCATCATCCCACAACTAACTCATTAGTCACATTGCTTGCAAGGCTTATAGTGATGTGCATTACCGAGAGGGCCCAGAGATACCTCTGCGACAATCGAAGTGACAAATCCTAATCTCAATCTATGCCAACTCAACAAACACCATCGGAGACACCTGTAGAGCATCTTTATAATCACCCACTTACGTTGTGACATTTGATAGAACACTAAGTGTTCCTCCGGTATTCGGGAGTTGCATAATCTCATTGTCAGAGGAACATGTATAAGTCATGATGAAAGCAATAGCAACAAACTAAACGATCATAGTGCTAAGCTAACGGATGGATCTTGTCAATCACATCATTCTCTAATGATGTGATCCCGTTCATCAAATGACAACACATGTCTATGGCTAGGAAACGTAACCATCTTTGATAAACAAGCTAGTCAAGTAGAGGCATACTAGGGTCACTCTGTTTGTCTATGTATTCACACATGTACTAAGTTTCCGGTTAATACAATTCTAGCATGAATAATAAACATTTATCATGATATAAGGAAATGTAAATAACAACTTTATTATTGCCTCTAGGGCACATTTCCTTCAGTCTCCCACTTGCACTAGAGTCAATAATCTAGATTACACAGTAATGATTCTAACACCCATGGAGTCTTGGTGCTGATCATGTTTTGCTCGTGAGAGAGGCTTAGTCAACGGGTCTGCAACATTCAGATCCGTATGTATCTTGCAAATCTCTATGTCCCCTTCCGACACTTGATGGCAGATGGAATTGAAGTGTCTCTTGATGTGCTTGGTCTTCTTGTGAAATCTGGATTCCTTTCCCAAGGCAATTGCACCAGTATTGTCACAAAAGATTTTCATTGGACCCGATGCACTAGGTATGACACCTAGATCGGATATGAACTCCTTCATCTAGACTCCTTCATTCGCTGCTTCCGAAGCAACTATGTACTCCGCTTCACACGTAGATCCCACCACGACGCTCTGTTTGGAACTGCACCAGCAGAAAGCTCCACCATTCAATATAAATACGTATCCCGTTTGAGACTTAGAGTCATCCGGATCAGTGTCAAAGCTTGCATCGACATAACCATTTACAATAAGCTCTTTGTCACCTCCATAAACGAGAAACATATCCTTAGTCCTTTTCAGGTATTTCAGGATGTTCTTGACCGCTGTCCAATGCTCCACTCGTGGATTACTTTGGTACCTCTCTACTATACTTATAGCAAGGCACACATCACGTCTAGTACACAGCATTGCATACATGATAGAACCTATGGCTGAGGTATAGGGAATGACTTTCATTTTCTCTCTATCTTCTGTAGTGGTCGGGCATTGAGTCTCACTCAACATCACACCTTGTAACATTGGCAAGAACCCTTTCTTTGACTGGTCCATTTTGAACTTCTTCAAAATCTTATCAAGGTATGTGCTTTGTGAAAGTCCAATTAAGCTTCTTGATCTATCTCTATAGATCTTGATGCCCAATATGTAAGCAGCTTCACCGAGGTCTTTCATAGAAAAACTCTTGTTCAAGTATCCTTTTATGCTATCCAGAAATTCTATATCATTTCCAATCAACAATATGTCATCCACATATAATATTAGAAATGCTACAGAACTCCCACTCACTTTCTTGTAAATACAGGCTTCTCCAAAAGTCTGTATAAAACCATATGCTTTGATCACACTATCAAAACGTTTATTCCAACTCCGAGAGGCTTGCACCAGTCCATAAATGGATCCCTAGAGCTTGCACACTTTGTTAGCACCCTTTGGATCGATAAAACCTTCTGGTTGCACCATATACAACTCTTCTTCCAGAAATCCATTCAGGAATGCAGTTTTGACATCCATTTGCCAAATTTCATAATCATAAAATGCAGCAATTGCTAACACGATTCGGACAAACTTAAGCATCGCTACGGGTGAGAAAGTCTCATCGTAGTCAACTCCTTGAACTTGTCAAAAACCTTTCGCAACAAGTCAAGCATTGTAGACAGTAACATTACCGTCAGCGTCTGTCTTCTTCTTGAAAATCCATTTATTCTCTATGGCTTGCCGATCATCGGGCAAGACAACCAAAGTCCACACTTTGTTCTCATACATGGATCCCATCTCAGATTTCATGGCCTCAAGCCATTTCGCGGAATCTGGGCTCATCATCGCTTCCTCATAGTTCGTAGGTTCGTCATGGTCAAGTAACATGACGTCCAGAACCGGATTACCGTACCACTCTGGTGCAGATCTTACTCTGGTTGACCTACAAGGTTCAGTACTAACTTGATCAGAAGCTTCATGATCATCATCATTAGCTTCCTTACTAATTGGTGTAGGAATCACTAGAACTGATTTCTGTGATCAACTACTTTCCAATGAGGGAGCAGGTACAATTACCTCATTAAGTTCTACTTTCCTCCCACTCACTTCTTTCGAGAGAAACTCCTTCTCTAGAAAGGATCCATTCTTAGCAACGGAAATCTTGCCTTCGGATCTGTGATAGAAGGTGTACCCAACAGTTTCCTTTGGGTATCCTATGAAGACACATTTCTTCAATTTGGGTTCGAGCTTATCAGGTTGAAGCTTTTTCACATAAGCATCGCAGCCCCAAACTTTAAGAAACGACAACTTGGGTTTCTTGCCAAACCACAGTTCATATGGTGTCGTCTCAATGGATTTAGATGGTGCCCTATTTAACGTGAATGCAGCCGTCTCTAAAGCATAACCCCAAAATGATAGCGGTAAATCAGTAAGAGACATCATAGATCGCACCATATCTAATAAAGTGCGGTTACGATGTTCGGACACACCATTATGCTGTGGTGTTCCGGGTGGCGTGAGTTGTGAAACTATTCTGCATTGTTTTAAATGGAGACCAAACTCGTAACTCAAATATTCACCTCCACGATCAGATCATAGAAACTTTATTTTCTTGTTACAATGATTTTCCACTTCACTCTGAAATTCTTTGAACTTTTCAAATGTTTCAGACTTATGTTTCATCAAGTAGATATACCATATCTGCTCAAATCATCTGTGAAGGTCAGAAAATAACGATACCCACCACGAGCCTCAACACTCTTTGGACCGCATACATCAGTATGTATTATTTCCAACAAGTCTGTAGCTTGCTCCATTGTTCCGGACAACAGAGTCTTAGTCATCTTGCCCATGAGGCATGGTTCGCAAGCATCAAGTGATTCATAATCAAGTGATTCCAAAAGCCCATCAGTATGGAGTTTCTCCATGCAATTTACACAAATATGACCTAAACAGCAGTGCCACAAATAAGTTGCACTATCATTATTGAACTTATATCTTTTCGCTTCAACACTATGAATATGTGTATCACTACTATCGAGATTCAATAAAAATAGACCACTCATCAAGGGTGCATGACCATAAAAGATATTACTCATATAAATAGAACAACCATTATTCTCTGATTTAAATGAATAACCGTATCGCATCAAACAAGATCCAGATATAATGTTCATGCTTAACGCTCGCACCAAATAACAATTATTCAGGTCCAAAACTAATCACGAAGGTAGATGTAGAGGTAGCGTGCTGACGGCGATCACATCGACTTTGGAACCATTTCCCACGCGCATCGTCACCTTGTCCTTAGCCAATCTTCGCTTAATCCGTAGCCCCTGTTTCGAGTTGCAAATATGAGCAACAGAACCAGTATCAAATACCCAGGCACTACTGCGAGCATTAGTATGGTACACATCAATAACATGTATATCAAATATACTTTTCACTTTGCCATCCTTCTTATCTGCCAAATACTTGGGGCAGTTCCGCTTCTAGTGACCAGTCCCTTTGCAATACCAGCACTCAGTCTCAGGCTTGGGTTTCTTCACTTGAGTAGCAACTTGCTTGCCGTTCTTCTTGAAGTTCCCCTTCTTCCCTTTACCCTTTTTCTTGAAACTAGTGGTCTTGTTGACCATCAACACTTGATGCTCCTTCTTGATTTCTACCTCTGCAGCCTTTAGCATTGTGAAGAGCTCGGGAATTGTCTTATCCATCCCTTGCATATTATAGTTCATCACGAAGCTTTTGTAGCTTGGTGGCAGTGATTGAAGAACTCTGTAAATGACACTATCAACCGGAAGATTAACTCCTAGTTGGTCAAGTGATTATGATACCTAGACATTTTGAGTATATGTTCACTGACAGAACTATTCTCCTCCATTTTGCAGCTGTAGAACTTATTGGAGACTTCATATCTCTCAATCCGTTCATTTGCTTGAAATATTAGCTTCAACTCCTGGAACATCTCATATGCTCCATGACGTTCAAAACGTCGTTAAAGTCCCGGTTCTAAGCCATAAAGCATGGCACACTGAACTATTGATTAGTCATCAGCTTTGCTCTGCCAGGCATTCACAACGTCCGGCGTAGCTCCTGCAGCGGGTCTTGCACCTACGGTGCTTCCAGGACGTAATTTTTCTGTGCAGCAATGAGGATAATCCTCAAGTTATGGACCCAGTCTGTGTAGTTGTTACCATCATCTTTGAACTTTGCTTTCGCTAGGAACATATTAAAATTCAATGGAACAGTAGCATGGGCCATTTATCTACAACATAGACATGCAAAATACTATCAGGTACTAAGTTCATGATAAATTAAAGTTCAATTAATCATATTACTTAAGAACTCCCACTTAGATAGACATCCCTCTAATCATCTAAGTGATCACGTGATCCATATCAACTAAAACATTTCTGATCATCACGTGAGGTGTAGTAGTTTTTAATGGTGAACATCACTATGTTGATCATATTTACTATATGATTCACGCTCGACCTTTCGGTCTTAGTGTTCCGAGGCCATATCTGCATATGCTAGCACTACAAAAAATACACTTTCGTGATGATACGTGTTTGTCACAGTAGGTCGCATTTTTTGTCATGCATGTACATCCATGACAAATTTACGACAGAATCAAGATAGTCATACCTGTGCTGTCGTAGAAGTGTTCCATGACATTACCAAAATTATCATCACGGAAGTGTCCACTTCCATGACGATAAATCGCGCGTCACAGAAGTGCTTTCGTCAAGGGTGACCGACACGTGGCATCCACCGTAACGGAACGCTGTTAAGCTATCGGGTCGGGTTTTGGATCCGATAACCCGTTAACAGCCGCGACCAATGGGGATTTTCCATGTGTAAAATCATCATTGGCTGGAGGAAACACGTGTTGGCTCATCGTTGGGACAGATGCCATCCACTCATTGGACAGAAGGCGCCTATGATACGTCGACACGTGGCACGGCCCATCAAGTTTACATGGGCCGGCCTAACTAAAGGCCCACAAGATTTTGCGAACCATAATGGGCCGGCCCAGCTAAAGGCCCACGAGATTTTGCAGACCATAATGGGCTGGCCCAGCTAAAGGCCCACAAGATTTCGCGGGCCATAGCCGGCCCATTAACTGGCTGCCATGTTTTGGGCCAAATGCCGACCCATATTTGATCTGGTCCATTAATGGCCTGCCACGTTCCGGGCCTAATAATGGCCCATATGAGATCCGGCCCGTTAAAAGCCTCCCACGTTCTGGGCCAAGTCACGGCCCAGATCAGGTCCGGCCCTTTAAGAGGCTTTGGCCTCAATTATGGCCCATATCAGATTCGGCCCATTAGCTGGACGCTATGCTTTTGGGCCCACTTGCTAAAGGCCCATTTAGTAATTAAGCTTGATATTAGTTTCGGCCTGTTAAGGGCCCGTTTAACATTTCGGCCCTATATTAATTTCGGCCTGTTAAAAGACCGTCACATAGTTGGGCCTAACTACGGCCCGGTTTGCATCCGGCCTGCTCGCAGCCGATATCTGATTGGGCCAAACAAGGACCGAGACAATTTTGGCCTGTTAAAAGCCCATGATTTGATTTGCACAATCATGGGCCGGGGTCCATTTCGGGCTGCTGCCGGCCCGTGAGCTGTTCGGCACGTTTCAGGCCCAACCTACTTCTCGCCTCCTAAAAGCTCATTGAGTTTTCTTGCGAAAAGAGGGCCGGGGGTTACTCGGCCTATTAAAGGCCTGAATCTACTAGTGGGCCAGTTTGACGAGGCCCATTATGTGGATCATACATCGTGATTGCATGACGGCCCGATTATGTACCGTAATTTTACGGTTTGGCCGGTTTACCGCGAAGACAGGATATATATACAGTAAAATAACTGTAGCATCGTGAATAAGAAAAAACCTAGACTATACAACAAACAAATTACGGCATATTACATCCACTGGGCATCAAAGTTCGCCACTATGGTAATAAAGCACAAGCAGACAGCAGATTACATACACTGGGCATCAAAGATCGCCACCAGTGCAGATAAACACGCCGACAAAATAATATACAAAACCGACAGCACTTCAATAGAGTTCAAGAAAGGTTAGCCCTGCTGGCGAGCTGCAGCGCAACCACCTGAGCAAGATGATGAGACTGCGCTTGTTCAACACTTATATCTTCCTCACTTTGAAAGATAAACAAGCAGACAGATGACAGGTTTTGCACATAAAAGTATCAGTGTTGACAATTCATCACATTTCTTACTGACGAATAAAGTGACACAGTTTAAAATTGCATTAACACAATATGGTATTGTTCAGGTCAAGGCATGGCAGGAAATGACATTGTGAAGGAGTTGGCAGCTTCACGACACCACTGGATTACAGATCAAGAACTCATAAGTATCAATGGTTAGTGTGCTGTCAATTTATCCCATTTCAGATTGGCAAATAAAGAGACGGTTTAAATAATAGTAGAATGATATGACATTGTTCATAGTTAAGACATTGCAGAATATGACATTGTGTTGTAGTGGGTAGGTTCACCACACCACTGGATTACGGATGAAGAACAGAAGCATACATGCAGTGCAAAAGAAGATCACTTGCTTTGTATAGTTTAATTTACATGGTATGAAGAAGGAACTTGGTTGTACAACTGAAAACTTAAATTGAGAAGGATAAACTATTGTTTATGAACTACATAATAAACTTTAAACATGCAATTTGATGCAAACACCAAAAATAAACAGCTGTTGCAGTCATGCCTAACCAAATATACACAGCAAAGTTTGAAGGCTTGAGAAGGACAAACTTACATTACTGGTGAAGACAGGCTCTATAAAGCCCTTGTCCATGCTGATGGGGGGGGGCAATTCAAGAAGTTTACCACAGAATCTTCTTCATAAGCATTGCCTTTATTCTACATTTTGTTAAGAGTAAATATAGATGTGATAATATACGAAAAAATGGAGAATATTTAAGATAAGATGAAGAGTGATGCTACATAACCAATAAATGTATGTGCAGCGATACAGGCAAAAGGCACAGCCAAGAGCAATGCACAGCTAAACTTCTTCAGTACCAACCCTATGGTAAGAGTAAATATAGATCTGATGTGTAGAAAATGGAGGGCAAAGGAAAATAAGCTGCAGAGTGATGGTACATGAACAACTACCTGTAAATATAAGTACACTAATAAAGGACAACATGTACTTACAAGAACAATGCAGAGCTAAAAAAAATCATTGGCATTGGATATATTCTACACTAATGTAACCATTCATACAGATCAGATAATTTGGAGCAAACAATTGATGCAAGCTATCATGCATACTGCTGTCACATAATGAACAAGGTATGTATGCAAGTACAGTGATACAGGATAACAGGTACTAACAAGAGCAAAGCAGCGGGCAGCATATTTGCGATATCCTGTCGTTCTTTTCAAACCGGAATTCTTCTTCGAGCAGATTTCCTGCAAAAAAGATTCGTAAGGCACATGCGGAAAAGTAGAAGTTCAAATTGTCATTTGATTTCATAGGCAGTACCTCATCCTGGGAACGAGACCAGTGCATAACAAGGTTTTTCCATTCAATGTCTTCTAAATTTAGCACAGGAGACTTCACCGGAAATTCGTTTATAGACTTGCCATCAAAGTGTGATTTCCTCAGGTAACACCGATACTGCTGCAATGCTTCCTTGAAAAGCACAAGCAAGCTTTGCTCGTCATGACTATCCAGATTGACCCTCGCCTAGTTACAACAATGTAAAGTAAATCATTGATGTGTTCGATCAACAGAAAATAGGAAAATAATAACCATGAATAATAGCACTTACATGTAAGTTGGACAGGAAGATGTGAAAATGGTGTTTGTCTTCACTATAATCTTCCCATGATGGGAATATATGCACGTAGTCCCTAACAACATTGAAAGCATTGTCTTTTAAACTGGGAATAAATGGAATGGGGTTCCAATCTGCAGGAATTGGCCATCTCTGCAGTTGGGATAGGTCTTCGGCCGGTGGACTTGCTGTACTTTTTGCTGGAGTGGGATTTTTCTGTGGTACAGCTGGTGCTATGGCAAATGAAATCGGTATACCTTTTGCTGGAGTGCAAGTCCTGTGTGGTGGGGCTAGTGGTGTGGCCAGTGAAGTATGGGTACAGTCTGCTGGAGTCGGTCCTACGTTTAGTGTCACTGGTTGTACAACCAATATAAGTGGGGCGCTGTCTGATTTCTCCGGCACCACCACGTTTTTCAAGGACTTTGCTGGTGCTCCTTCAGGTTCGGCAATCACCCTCTTCCTTTTTGATGTCTGATGCACAAGAACAGCATTTGAGTGGAAAAACATGGTATGATGACAGATGGAATATGTATTGATAATGGATGGGCATGGCATCTCGAGTTATATGATGAGTAAACTAAGCAGATGGCGGTGCAACAAAGTAGAAGAAATGCAAGACAACATATGCAAGATACGCGCAATCAATAAAACCTTGCCAAATTAGAACAGGCACCTTGATGGGTGAACAGGACATGCCATCTGCCTTTGACTCCTCGAGGTTAGCATAGTCATTAGGATGATATTCTGAACAAGAATCAACAGGTGGGGAGCGTATGAGTTTCATTGCTTCCAGAATGGCACTCAATGACTTGGTGCTAATTTTTTAAGTCATTGCAGTGTTCCACAATATTCTTCTGATGTGCGGATTCTGATATTCAATGTAATTGCGTATAATATCTAAGAACCATGAAAACATAAATAGTTGTGAGATTATCTTTGTAATGCAGATGATATTCTAATATAGGGGCGCCCCTGTAAACACTTGTGTGCTATCACTGGATTCTGATGAGAGAGCTCATGTGTGCTGTAATATGGTGCGTGCATTTATATAATCTGGCACAAGTACACAAAAAATAGGCTCCAGAAGTAAGGATAGCTGGCAGATGATAGGTTCATGATATACTATATAGAGAGTTTATTGCCAAACCATGATAACAAGAGCACACAACAACTAGGCAGATCATAGTGTACATAACAGGGGTACATCATAACCACGATATATAAATCGGGAAAGTGGAACTGGCTTGAAAATACGGTGTTGTATTGCCGCTAGGAATTGAAAGCCTATCGATCACGTACAGGCCAGCTCTATTAGCTGTTGACTGCAGATGTCCCTGCGCCCCTTCCTGACAAGGAACATACTATACGTACTAAATACAGAATAAACAAAGAGGAACATGTTAAAGAATAGAAGAGGAAGCATATTCTTGAGGTTCCGCTTCATTGCATACAATGTTGGTTGCCCACTCATGATGAATCACAACACCCAAAGAAATGCAATTCCATGCTGTCTCTCTATATGTGGCAATTTTGAACAAGAGTCATTAGGATCATATTCTGAACAAGAATCAATAGGTGGGGAGCGTATGAGTTTCATTGCATCCAGAATGGCACTCAATGCCTTGGTGCCAATTTTGTAAGTCGTTGCAGTGTTTAGCTTCAAGAGTGGACTGCTGCTAGTGCGACACAAAGCAGCTACACAGATCATAGTGTAGATATAACGGGGAAACCGTAAGCATCAGAGTAAAATCAGCAAAGTGGAACTTGCTGGAATATATGTGCTAGTATTGCCGGTACGGCTAGAAAGGCTTCGGATACCAGCACTCTTCAAGTGAAGGTGCGGTACTGTTAATATCAGTGTTACTCTCAAAGGAGACACAGCTCCCCGCATTTCCTTGCTATTCTTATAGGATTCAAGTGGGCAGGTGACTACAAATCCTATTCCTATGTTTACAAGATCCTACGAATCAAAGAGGCTCAAAGTGTCCATCACAACCAACCGTATAGACCCCTACACTGCAAAAGTCCCTGCTCATCTTCAGTACACGGAACATACTGTACCACTATCATACTCCCTCCGTTCCAAAATATAAGTCTTGGTAGAGATTTCCATTATGGATCACATACAGATGTATCCAGATACATTTTAGAGTGTAGATTCACTCATTTTGCTCCATATGTAGTCCATGGTGGAATCTATACAAAGACTTGTATTTAGGAACGGAGAGAGTACATATTAAAGAAGAACGGAATTGGAACATGGTAAAGAAGAGCAAGCAGATTTTGGATAATAAAATGTTGGTTGCGCAGTGCCCACACATGATGAACCAGAGCGGATTAAGAATGCAACTCCCAGCTGTCTCTCGACCATTTCAGGCGGTTGGATGAAGATCCTACGTCTCCTAACCCATCTTCTTCATCGTCTCTGATTCTTCCCATACAGAACACCGCACGGGCTTTCAGCCGGACCACCAGCCCCCGCCGCCTGTGTTCCTCCGCCACCCCCACCCCCACCCCCGCCCCAACCCCCACCCGCGTCGAGTTTTCTTCATTCGGCGAGGCGCCACAACCACCCGAGCCCCTTCGTTCAAACCGGCGAACTCCGGCGAGCTCTGAAAAATCGACTGACCCAATTTTGAAATTTAGTCTACTATGACTTAACTAGTGTGGAATATAAAAGGGGAAAACCATAAGCATTGGGAGTATGGTGTTGAGCGTGCCATGGCGGATCTGAAGGTGCAAACCGGACAAAGGCAACTTCGCAACCAAGACAAGAAATCAGAGTAAAGCAGTGGAGATCTATTTTCTTGCTGCGATAAATAAGTTGAGCGGATACGAAAGAGTATCGCCTCTGGTGCGGCACCGTGTGCGCATCTGCTGAGAATTTGACGGTGCTGCGGTAGCGATGGCTGTCGGTGGCGTGGAAGCAGATCTAGGAGGGTAGACGGTGCCGGCGGGGCGCGGTAGATGAGACGGTCGTAGGAGCGGCGCCGGCAAGGTGGACGACGGCGGGGATGAAGCGAGAGGACGGGATGCAAGGATCCCGGTCCGAAGCCGTGGATGAGAGAGGTCAATCTCTTGTAATGGACGGCGGCGTCGGGGTATCAGCTCCGGCATGGTGGAGGAGGATGGCGGTGGATGGGGTGGCGGACGGCGGTGGACGGAGGAGGGTGGGGTGGAGAGGGTGTTTTGGCGCCCACGGAGTACGAATGGGGAAAAGGGAGGTAGAGAGGAAGGGGGAACCATGTATTCAGGGCGCGCTTGTCTCAAATGCGAGGAAATTTACAAACTTAGCCCCCGTTTCAAATTTCTACTACATCACAACAACATTTGTCGGTTGGGGATAGGACGGTAATCTCGCATACACCGAATATTTGCCGACGAGAGTTTGTCTTTGGCGCCCACTGTGTATGAATATGAATCGGGGAGGGAGTCGATTTCGGCAGAGGACACACTGTGTTTTGGCGCCCACCGTGTATGAATCCGGGTGAGTGGCGGTTACGTCACGTTTGGGTGAAATTACAAACCTACCCCTATCGAAACCTATAGAAATCCAGCAGATAGGCTTTGCGTGGCAGGGATAGGCAGTAGTGATTTCCATCTCGCAGATTTTGGTTTCGGGCGGTTACTGCGACTTTCCCCGCTTCGTTCAAATTTTGCAGAGTGCACGTTTACCATGCCAACTCAATTCGAATCCTGTTTGTATTCTATTTTTTTCGGGTGGAATCCATTTTCAATTGGAATTACATTCTATATACATCATTTTTTATATATACTTTCAAAAGCACAACACCATTTATACATAAATATGGTTTACAAATGGCATGATCTCAGATTCATAAGGTTGTATCCATCAATTTGGATTTTCAAATATTTGAGACCACTTTATGTTGAAATCCAATGTATGCATTCCTCGCTAACTGTCTCCAATTAATGTGTGTTTCATGCGGTTTTTTTACTTCTCAAACATGTATAATGTGTTTCACACACGCAACATATAGTGTAATCCCGTTTAGACATTAATTGCATATAAACCATGCATTGTTTGTAATTGAAGAATCTATGGATCACCAATATTGATAAACTATATAACATTACACGTGTGCCCAAATTCAAATGAATATGCATGTTTGATACACCAATTTGCGTTATGATATTATCGATGTCGTGATCTCCAGTTTAAATATTTGAATCCCCTTTAATCCAGATATTCGTCTCATATAGCTATCACTCATGCTTATATAGGACTATCTCTCTAGACCTATACGCGTTCATCGTCTCTCAGGTATCTCTCGTGCTACCTGTATGTCGACAATGATCTTTTATCTTCGTAACACACTAACGGTACTCTCTCCCTCGACCTTCATCACTCTATCTCTCTCTAAGTATATCTCGTTCCCTGCTATGTGTCTCTAACTATGATTCTCCATGTGGAATCTCTTTCTCTCACACAAACACAAAACTTTGTCTCCCGGGGTCTCATTTCTCTCTACTATTCCCATGTGTGCCACTCGCACACCCCTCATACAGAGATGTCTTTCACTCCTTAGATATGAGAACCTACGACTCTTCCTCTTCAATGTCTCTTTCTCACACACAAACACAAACTCTGTCTCCCAGGGTCTCATATTTCTCCATTGTTCTCTTGTATGTCCCTCACACACACCCTCTCTCCCTAGAGATATCTTGCGTTCCCTCGTATGTCTCTCTAGCTATCACTCTCGTTGTGAAATATCTTTCTCTCTCGCAGACACAAAACTCCGTCTCTCTAGATCTCATTTCTCTCTGACATCTATTCGTATGTGACTCACATGCACCCTCTCTCTATTTCTCTCACACCCACACACATAACCCAGCCTTCTGATCCACTCGACTCCTATCTCTAACGCACACTAGCTAGCATCTTTATCTTTCTATTTATCTGTTTCTCCATCAACCTTCTTTCTCGCCCTAACTCTTGATTCCTATCACGCACACTACATATGTTTCTCTCTACATGCAGTCAAGTGCCCTCTCACACACATATATAACTTCACCCTTTGAACCACCCGACGGTCATCTCCAACACCCAAACTAGCGGATGTCCCTCTAGCTAGCATCTCCATCTCTGTATCTATCTGTAGTTTCTCCGTCAACATTTCTTTCTCGCACGGAGTCTTGCTTCCTATCACCCACACTATATTTGTCTCTCCATACATATGCCTTTATAGGTTGGTCTCTTTCGCACAATCGTTGTGCCTCACTCCCTCTGCTCGCCATAGATGCATGCTCCAGCCCACACCACTATCTCTTAAAGACAAAAACACATGCTCAATTGTCGGGCCTTCTTCCCTGCATTCTCACATGCATGCATATTGTCATACCGATCCGTCTCTCCCATGTCGTTGATCTTATGACTTATGTCTTCTTTCTTTTATCTCGATCATGCGCGCGCGCACACACACACATCCCACGTATACATGTATACCTCTCACACATGCACGTTCAAGGTCTCTATGTCTCCATACGTAGTTAATTACCCTCAATCCTAACGCCACATCGAATCGTTCTCCTCTTTTGTGCACATAACTTCCGCCTGGATGGGTAAAACACACACTCACACTTAACAATCTCCTTCTAGCTACCCCCCTGCCTCTCACTCTTCCCCTATATCCCCGAAACCAATAAGACCATCCCTTTGTTTAATTCCCGCCTACATGAACCATCGATATATAGTAGTCTTCCTCGGTGTCTCTCGAACAAACACGTTCTCTCGATGTCGACTCCTCTCACGCGCACAGACCTTCTCTTCCCTCTATACGGGCATTTTCTCTCTCGCACCCCATCGTTGGTGGCCTCTGCCATACACATCACCTCTCTATGATGAAGCCATGCACACTTAAATTACATCCGCCACAGAGGACCCCGCGACACACACACACACACATGCACGCACGCACCCCCCCACACACACACTAAGACTCCATCTCTCTCTGACACACACACACAAACACACACACGCACGCACGCACGCACACCCCCCCCCATACACACACTAAGACTCCATCTCTCTCTCTCACACATACACACACACACAAACTAAGACTCCATCTCTCTCTCTCACACACACACACACCCCACACACACACTAAGACTCCATCTCACACACACATGCTCTAGGCGGAGCATTTGTTCCTACCACCCTTCATCCAACCTTACCCGTATGATAAACAATCACCTTTATTTACTTGCATAACATGGACAAATTCCACTTTACTTTAGTAGTCAGCAAACTTATCATTTGTACCCTTATAAAAAACGAGTTGGCGGTGATGGTGTGCCTGCCATCTTGTAATACAGACCGTATGATCTATATCTGAGGATAGAAAGCAAACTATGATAATTTTACAAAAAGATACCCGCACCTCTCTCCACATCATTATCTCCCGCAACCTCATTGCTCAGAAATTAAAAAAGGAATAAGTCTCTGGAACAATCTAGCATGCATGGTGGCCGCTGCCGCCTGCCGGTGCCGTCCATCCCCATGCCTCCGCCCATTCCGACCACCAGTCACCACCACACTCCACTCCTCCTCGCCTTATCTCTCATCTTTCATTTTTTCGATGACATTCTCGAGATACCAGTTTTCCGATAAAATTCTCGAGATATCATTAGTTTTTACACATGGGATTACTCCTGCATGGGTCAATCACAACAGGTGTTCTGTAAAAAACTGCATATTGATGTTCCATGCAATGCACGAGAATCTTGCTTGTAATTATATAACGCAAATCACGAGCAGGAAGTGACATTTTTTGACACAACCACGTTAACATGGCCACATAAATCACTAGCTGAAGTAAATACCATTATACTTATATCCCGATGCAAAAGGTTGAGTACATGTCCGAAGAGTAGAGTCGCACACACACACTCTGTCTCTCAGAATCTCTCTCACACACACCAGTTACGTGACGCCCACTTAAGCAGACACGTATGTTACAATTTGTGCACCCGCGGGTACACGTGATGCTGCGCATTTATTTAAGCCGGAAGGCGAACCCAAACAGTAGCTGCATTCATTCCCCTCCCGCCGCCTCTTCTCTGGTCGCCGTCGCCCGGTAGCCATGGGTCGGCCGAAGGTAACAACATACACCATACTCCCGCTGGAGCGGCGCTTTAATATGGAAATTTAAGTGGTCATGCATGCATCTTTTTGTGCTAGCACTCCTATATAAGGTTTGACCAGCCGCTTCCCGCGGACGTGCTCAGGTGGTGGAAGAGGAAGGAGAAGGGAAGCGGGCTGTGGAGTAACGTTTTTTACCACAATTTCTTAGGAAACCGAGTGCAATAATTGAGTAGTTTTGCAAACTACCAATACTACACCTGAAACGGTTCAAAACCTATACTCCCTTGCCAGCGCGCGCTTCCCGCATGAAACGGTCAGCGTCGCCCTAGAGCGTCAGTGCCGCATTAATGCCCGGCCAGAGCGGAGGCGACCTCTCACTGGCGCCGGCTTTGAAGTGGCGCGACGGCCGAGAGAGCGTCGCTTCCCGGTGCACGCGACTGCTCCGCGTCGAGACTGGCCATAGGCCCTGTTTGGATCCATGGGTTAGAGTTAGTTTGAGCTAGTTGGGGCTCAAATAGCCCTAAAGTATCCAAGCATGAGGGTTTAAATTGGAGCAAGTTGCACCGAACCCACCAAAAAAAATATCCCACCCAAGAGGTGCTAACTGGAGATAGTTCTCATTGGGACCACTGAAAAATCACTTTTCTCTCTCCATGAAGTGCATTTATTGTCAATCTAACCCTGTCACCCAAACACCTCTTTGGCTACAGTTAGTTCAGGGTTAGTCATGAGTTAGTCTAACCTCTAGCTAAGTTAGAGTATCAAACAGGAGCAGTATAGGACATGCAAGTTGCTCAAAGCATATAGGCAAATTCGTACGTGAAAGGATTTTTTTCTTTTTGAAAACGGAACGTGAAAGGAATTTTTTTAGAATGCTCTTGGCATGTCGCTAACATGTGATAGTTAACCGACCTCAATAGACGGCAGAAACGCCAGCCCGCCGCACTTTGATAGAGACGAAGAGGGAGAAGTGATACAGGCTGCTGGATTACTAGAGATAGGTGTCTCACGGAAGCCAAGAAATATGGTGATAGCGTGGGTTAGCCATGTATTAGTATGATGTAACTACACTGGGCTGCCGTGTTTCATACTCTTCCAGTCCATTGTGGAGATGATTGGTTAATTTTATATCGCTGAATAATATTAAATATTATGAGTGCAGACTCTCCACCACGAGGTTCCTTGCTCCTTCTCGGTCGTCCGGAATCTATGTTCTTCCACTCTATTTTTTTACGGTTGTTCATCCTTTTGCCAACACGCGAGACATCTAGCATCAAGGTGCACATGTTATGCAAGGATCGTTCCATCTATATGAAGAACACGTGGGACTGGAACTATGAGACGGACATGTACCCAGGAGTGGACGTACGAACCTGAGTAATGTAGCGCAGTAAGTGAAGTAGAAAGGCTCAAATGGTATGAACATGCGTGGCATATAGGGTGTGTTTGGTTGTGTTCTCGTCTCAGCATAGTTGTTCCCTCTTCATGCATGCTCAACTCAACACCCCTCTTCATGCATGCTCTCTTCATGCATGCTTCTAGTGTATTTGTGCTAAACTAGTGTGGACTCATGCACCCTCCATACACTCTACCAAACACCCAAAAGTAGGTCGAGAAGGGAACTCTTGGGCGGCATTTGTCTCTTACTACGTACTACCACTAAATGTTGTACGTGCAATGCACGGTGATGTTATGGAGTACGTGCCTAAGTACTCTACTACTACTATATTAGTTGGAGGCACATATTAACTTTTATATTTGTTTACGTGTATGCCCCGAGACCTTCCAACTAGACGTGTCTTTCTCTCTAGGTCGCACTTTGTATCGTTCATACCACTAAGTACTACTACGTGTGGTCTCCGACCCAGAAGTGGAAGAAGTGGAGACGCTCTACCACGCTTTTTTTTACGCTGGGCTCTACCACGCTGTTCATGTCCCACTCCTTTCGCTGACGTGTGGGACATCCAGCACGTGCCGTGTTTGGAACCCTTCGTCGTAAGAGTTGAAACGCTAGCATTCATCAGAAATAAAAAATAATTATAAATCGGCAGTGATACTATTTTTTTGTGAACCAATCAGCAGTGATACTATACCACGCGGTTTCCTTGCTCCTCGATATCGGAAAGAATACTTCCGTTCGCCAACATGTGGGACGTCGACCATCCTGGTCCACTTGCCATGCACGCAGAACTCCAAGGGAGAGTCACCCAGGTCGTCGCGCTGCAGTAACAATGACTAATGAGCCGTCAAATCATAGGCCCACTTCCCACTTTGAAGTTGCTCAGACAAAGGAACCATCATGACTTCGTTGAATTCCGCTTCTTGAAGAAAACTACTGTACGAGCAGTACTGCTAGCTACAGTAGTTACTCCAACAGAGGCCTCCTTTTGTTCATAGGATAGGAATATGAAAATCATAGGAAGTGAGATGACATGCATCTCAATTCCCATAGAGAAAGAGATGCCATTTGATGCCTAGGATAGGAATTTTTCCATTTAGTCTAGGCTAATGTACTGGTAATTTGCTCTAAAAACTACAATAGTAACTACTAGTATTGGTACATGCTCGTACTCAGACACAGACACACACACTAACTACTAGTACTACTACTTCTCACATGCTGGCCAGACGCCGTCGTTCTCCTTCCCGGCTTTGTCGGCGACACCCCACCGTGCTTGGATCTCCGCCGACCTCTCCGCAGCAGCGCGTGCGTCCTTTTCTTTCTTGCGGCGGCGGGCCTCTCTTTTCTTGAGTGCTTTCTGACTTTTCCGCTCCCTCTGTGCGGCTTTGGCCGCCTCTTGCTCTACCGCCCATTGGGCCTTGGCATCTTCAAATTCCTCCCACATAGTTGTGAGGTCGCGAGCGGCGATGAACTCGGCACGGCGGGATGCCATCGCTTCCCTACCATTTTGTGTGCGGTCGTGGGCGGCGAGGAACTCGGCGCGGCGGGATGCCATCGCTGCCTTACCGGTTAGTGTGCGGTGCGGTGGCATGAACGACGCTTGGTGAGAGCTCTGGGGTGGGGTGGCCGGACAACCGTATAGTGCATTGGTTTGTGAAGAGCTCAAGGACAGAAGACGAAGCAAATTTGGATTCCCCTTCAATCCTGGTCATTTATTACCGAGTAAAATGCATTGGCGGTCATCGAACTTGTCTTGATAGCTCACTTTGATCATTGTATACGAGATATGGTGATTATACGGTCACTGGCTCAGCGTATAGCTCCGTATTTGTCTGGTTGACCAGTCAAACAGTCCGCATGCGCCTCATCGGCTCGTGTTCTTTATCTATCTACGCGGGCCGACCTGTCAATGGAGAAAGAAATACTGTAAAAACCAAAATTATGCGTATGTGGGGAATCAAACCACGGACTCGTCGCTGCAACGCACCCTCGTCAGCCAAATAAAAATGAAATACTTCGCGTCAGACACTCACGCTCACGCTGTCAAAGCATGCTAATGCACGCACGTCGCCCTCTAAATCAAAGTCCTGCTCATGGCGCAACGCAAACGGCGAGCCCATCACCTGCGCACCCCGGCGGTGCCTGACATTACTGTTTAGACGTTTGATGGAGGCCTACGCGAACGCTGATCATGTATTCACCTGGCTCAACACCAACGGTCATACTCGGACCGCCTTGCTCATGTATATCGTCCATCACAGCGACAATCTATAAAACAGCCTAAGCTAGAGAGGGTACTATGGTAGTATGGTATGGAGTATGTACTATCGTGAGCGACCGATCTTCGTGCCACTGCACACCGAAACCCCTTCCATAGCTAGCGCGCGCTTCCCGCCTGAAACGGTCACCGTCTCTCCAGAATGTCAATGCCGCATTCACCGGACTTAACTGCAGGTGCAATTGGTGTGTCACTGACATGCGGGCCAGATTCCTGTTGGGCCCACATGTCAGTAACCCAAATGCATCTGCAGTTAAGTCACTGAAGCAGCGTCCGCATTCACGCCCGACGAACCTACTCCTGCGCCAGTTGTCCATCCGTCTGCCGCGGCTCATTGCCATTCGCCCGCTATATTAACTTGAGCCCCAGCTCCCAGCCATAGCCAACGACCCACACTTATTCTCCTCCGGTCCCTTCCTTCTGTCGGCACCACTTCAACCATGGCCTCCTGGTGCTCCGAAGCTCTCTTGGACGTACTGTCACAGGAGCAGACGAGGGACATCGGCGGCTCCGCTCCGGGTGCGCTCCAAAGCTCTCTTCGACGTACTGTCGCAGGAGCAAACGAAGGAGATCGCCGGCACCCCCCCGGCTGCCCTCCGCCGCCACGACCATGAAGCCGGCGCGCGTGCGCGGGCGCAGCCGGCAGCGAGGAAGAGTAGTACATGGTAGGTCGCCGCCGCTCTGGAGGAGGAGGTTATCGAGGCGGATGAGGAGGAGGCAAAGGCAATGGCCGACTTTCTCGGGTTCATGGCCGGACATGGTGGTCGGGCGCCGGTGAACGTTTAGATTAGGTTTACAGTAGGTTTTAGTATGGTTTGTGCGAAATATGTAATGAATTTCGTCCAGTTTGTAGGAAAAGTTTTCGAAATGTAATGAATTTCATCCGGTTAATTTGAAATTTGCTTTGTTTGCACGAATTTTTGTCTGGTTAGTTCATATAGTTGTCGAAAGGTATGCGGGCAGCATCGGATGGCATCCATCAGTGTCCTCGGACAGATGCCGGTGTAAATTTGTGGGCCAGCGCTGGAGATGCCCTAACTATCATGCTATAATCGCTAACAATCCTCCATTATTTGGCAGGGAACAGTTATCCCTCGATCAAAATCAGATCCGCGGTGTTTCGCACTCCTCCCGCGTAAGAGTGTAAACTCTTGCTTCCATAAAAATGGAGCAAGTGGACGATACTGTAGCACGTCATATCACTCGAACTAGCCCGCCTAACGAGCGGGAAAGCACCGCCCTCGTCATTTTGTTCTGGATTTCTATCGATCGATCGCGCGACAATGTTACGCTTCGCAAGTTCTAAAGGAAAAGGCGGCACACTTACCACTCGTACGCGTCGCAACCCCGACAGTCCGGCTCGCACGCCGCTCACCAGAGGGGACACACGTTGTCTTGCAATTTCACTGACATGTGGGACCATAATTGAATAAACCATCGATAGCCGAAATCTAATCGCTCGGCGGGCGTCGGATGAGAAGAGAGAAATGGGGGAGGGAGAAGAGATCGCCCGCCCGCCACGCACGGACTCCAAGAAATATATGGTGATAATGTGAGGTGGGCCATGCTGGAGTCCGGACCGCTTCCGGAGCCCGCTCTCACCGCCCTGGCCCCTCAAGACGCCAGCTGCCCGCCGCATGCATGCATAGCAAGTAGTACTCCTTATGTGGAGGAGAGAGAGGCATTGACAAAGTCAAGGAGTGGGCTCTGCAAGAGCCCGTCTCTACACGTGCTCCTAGGTATAAAAAAATAATTCTAAAAAAGGGCATAAAAAACAATTGTGTCTTAAAAAAAGAAAGGTAAAAAACATTTGAGAGGAAATAGATAGAGAGAAAGTGAGAAAAAGTTGTAACCTGGGCATTACATGAGGAAGGAGGGAGTGGTGCACATGCCAAGTTCACTGGGCTGCCGTGTTTCACACTCCTCCGTCGTAACAGTGGAGACAATAGCTTTCATCAAAAATAAACAATGAATACTCGTTGCTCGTCCTCTATATCGGAAAGAATACTTTCATTCGCCGACATGTGGGACGTCGACCATCCTGGTCCACCTGCCATGCACAAAATTATCCTGGTCTACCCCGGTCATATCGCAGGCCCAACCTTTCCCACTGTAAGTTGTTCAGACGAAGGAACCATCATGACTTCGTTGAATTCCGCTTCTTCAAGAAAACTTACTGTACCCGCAATACTGCTACCACACGCGAAGAATGGATGACACTGTACCACGTCATATCACTGAAACCCACTAGGCCAAACTAGCCCGCCTAGGTCATCTATTTTGGAACGGAGGGAGTACGTCTCTGCACTGCTATGATTTTGTGTTGCACGTTCTCTATAGTTTTGCTACGATTTTCCTACCCTATGAACCAAATGAGGCCTGAATGTATGTCGACTATTGTCTGATCGATCGCTAAGCCTACAATTTTAGGAGCTAGGGCTATGTGTCGATCGACGAGGAATAAGTATAAGCGTACCACGAGCTCATCAGCCCCAACGTTTCTCTTCGGTGAGTGTTTTGCAAGTACTATAGCTCGCACAGTAGCTAGCCTACTAACACCAAGAATCATCAAACAAGCCCTGCTGATATTATAAACAGTTCAAACTTACATCTAAGCATGCCATATATTACATCAAAAGCTAGTGAGGATACATCTGTTTCCATAACTCGGAGAGGGTTCGCATGATTCATCGCATGATTCACTATCAAACAAAAGTAGCAAGATCCGCCCACACGAGACAGAGCACTAGCCCTAAGATGGTTTGATAACACACATCGTTCTGGTAATTAAACACAGGGCAATGCAAACTACCCTGAAGGATTAGCGCGACCAACTATTTCTTGTCATCAATCTCTCGGGTAATGACCACAGCACGGACAGCGGCATGGGAATCGATTTCTGGGGCGATGTCCACAGGACTGACCGCGACATCGGAATTGATCTCTGGGGCAATGTCCACAGGATGGACAGCGGCATCGGAATCGATCTCCGGGGCGATGCCAACAGGACGGGCCACGACATCGAAAATTAGTGGAGAGATGAGAGGTGTGCATGCTTTTAATGACCTGCAATGGCTAGTTCATTGCATGCAATGCTATTAATTAGCAAATAAACATTGGTGACCCCAGGAGGACACGGTGCTAAGCGCGTGGACCTATGCAGAATGAGTATCAACCAATGGATAATGGAGTTTAATTGTTAAACAATAGCAATTTTGTCTCATGCAAGAGCCTGGCTAGTACTCCAAGGAACCGCACCACGCGAGCGTTCGCAACGGCCACGTTCAGGTTGCGCTTGGCTCTTCGCCTCTTCGAGAAGACGAACAATGATGTTACTCCTACTTCTACAGTATCGAATGCACTGCTGCATGTCCGTCCACCTCGTGTGGGAGGGATAGCGTGTAGCGAAAGCTTCTACTTACTGCTCCTGCCTTTGCATCTATGACAGGTGGGCCCAACAGGTGGTTGGCCCTCCTGTCATGCAGCCAAAGGCAAGTGCAGTTAAGGCACCGCGAGGGAGAGGGCATTGTAGCAATCAAATTTCTCGGTCTTGTACGAGTTGACGTGACACATCAAAGCACTGCAATCGATATAAGTCTTTTTACACATTTAAAATGGGCTACTTCGTATGTAGGAGTAGACATATTCTGCTTCGTATGTAGTCGCTTGTTGCAATCTCTAAAAAGACTTATATTTGGAAACGGAGGGAGTACAATGCATGCATGCATGCCGTGACTTTCCTTTTGATACTTGCATGTGTTGATTTGATGCACCTTGCCAAATTTTGACTATAAATTTAACTAACCAAATTTTCATGCATGTCACAAAAAATTACGGGGCTGTTTGGATTGTGACTATGTTTGTCTTATGTTGCCACATTATTTTTCCCACACTTGCCACACTTGCCTAACCTGAGTTACTCAAATTGTTAGACACACTTTGGCTTGCCTAAGGGAATCTTGCCACAATTTTTCTGTCTATGACATGTGGGGTTCACTGCTAATAAAAAAATTCTTGTCTTAGGTGTGGCTTATAAAAAAGACTTATATTTAGGAACGGAGGGAGTAGAAAATATAAATAATAATGCATGTTGGGGCAACCCACGTTTCCGCTATTTTAGCCGTGGGCTTGTTCACAATTTTTACGAGGGGTTGGTTGTTCATTTAATGGAGGGACTTGTAGTACCAGACTTGAACGATACAAAGTGCGACCTGGCACACCGTAACACCACTTGGAACAAGCAGGTAGCTATCTCAAAAAACAATCAACAACTAAAAAAACCGCGACCTGGCATGTAGTAGTACACAATTTTAAACGAATGTTTTGATGGAGTGAAAAAGGAAAACTAGCCCACTACGTATATATAGGCCGGAGCCTCCACGCTTGCTTGCTAGGGTTGCTCTATTCACACACTCTCATCCTCTCTAGATGTAAACAAGATAGGGGTAGTAACACTGTCTTTCTCCCTTCAAAAAACACTGGCTTTCTATCCTCACCGTTGGTTACAGATCTGGACGTATCCCCCTGCGCCGGTGAAGGGGAGGAGGGGCAGTGTTTAGGCCGTCGTCGACAGCGAGGGAGGAGACCCACTGCCGGCCGCACCGTTATCTCTGGCCGAGCACTGGCGCGGGAGGTCCTCTGATCCCTTCGTCGTTGCTTGTGGGCGGATCCGGCCTCCCGCCGCCCACCTATCCACATCCCGACGACCTTCAGGTATATCTTCGTTCGAAACCGCCTTAGCTCTACTTCCCCAGCTCACTACGTCGCTTCATGTGCATCATTTTCTACCGCTCAGCCCCTCTCGATCGGATGGTCCAACGTCACATTTTTTTCTATTGTTAGAGGTAAAGCTACTTCATGGAGTCGAATCTTGTACTCCCTTCGTCCGAAAATACTTGTCATTGAAATGGATGTATCTAGAGTATTTTAGTTCTAGACACATCCATTTTGATGACAAGTATTCCGGACGGAGGGAGTACTTGGTTCAAACAAGAAATAAAGTGGGGGTGGGGGAATTTAGTATGTACTCCCTCCGTTCAGAATTACTTGTCTCGGAAATTGATGTATCTAGAACAAAAATACATCTAGATACATCCATTTCTGCGACAAGTAATTCCGAATGGAGGGAGTACATCGGACTTGGTACAAACAGGAAGGAAAGGGAGTGAAAGTAGTACAGACTGGTCATCCAACCGGTCTCTTGGTCGAAAAGGGAAATATAGGGGTAATGCTGTACATAGTGGTATGACCAAGACTAGATTTGCTATCCACACATAGGATTAGGTGGCTAGAGTGAACAAAAATGGGACCAACCCAGATATGTTTCTTGGATGTTTGTTTCTCGGGGCAACAAACTATGAATCTCCACTTTATGCCCTTGTTTACGTACATGGTGCTGGACTGCTGGTGCACCCACTGTCCCATGCCTTTATACCAAATATTTAGGCTCCGTTCGGAATAGGGGCAGAAAACATAGGTCTTGATGAAAATAGAGGAATAGGAAACGAATGTAGGTATAAAACTATGGAACATCGAACCGGAGGAAACTCTCAAGAGAATGTGTTCGGATGGACTACGAAATGTACAGATTTGTTTTTTTAGAGTAGCATGCTTGGCAGTATGAGATGCTATTTGTTTATTCAGCTGCACAGTGACTACTCTTGTCCTCACCTCACGTACCACACATAGGTTGATTTTTTTTATTCCGGCAACACAGCACAGCAACCTGTCTAACGCATGGCAGCGAGCGCCTGCCTCGGGCTTCCGCCAAAAAATGAGCAGCACGTGGATGTTTCTAATCCTATGGAATCAATACTACCAGACCAGCTTTCCTATGAAACACTATTCACCTTTCCCGTGTTCCGAACGGTTGGAAGTGAAAGAATACCGTAGGAATTGTGTTCCTACGAAAATCTTGCACCAAACCTGTGAACCGAACGCAGCCTTAGTTGTTCTTAATCTAATGTCCCTGGTAAAAATGAAGCCATGCCACTGTTATAAGCCATGACAAGTTTAGCCAAATGTTTTTGCCTGTAATTATTTGAGACTCTGACTGTTTCCTCTGTGCCTTTTTGTGCAAACAGGGATATCCAATTCACCTGGTTGCTGTTGTGACCTTTTGGTGCACTGCACAAAACTCTTCTTAAAAGAAGTGACGTTTGTGATGTTTAATTGGAATGTCAGAATGGAACAGTTGGTTCATTTTGGTGGAACTGCACAAAGGGAGATCTGTGTTCCAATCCTCATCATCCATATTGGCGCCATAACCTTCCTTTAGGTAAGAATGATATTTAATGCATGTGTTCATCTCTATTTTCCGACTGCCATGAGAAAATAATGTTGTTTTTTACTAGTACACTTGTACTCCCTCATTGACAAAACCAATTCTGAATTAGAAGTCCAATCATGTACTTGGTTTCACCAACTGGTGAGGAGAAAGAGAAACAGAGCATGAAGAGATAGAAGAGGAAGAATAAATAGTCCCAATGCGATCTTGCTGAAGCTAGAGGCCTCAGTCGAGGCCATTCAAGGGCTCCGGCAACGACTACCTTACATGTGAGACGATCCTCCAGGGATCCCTTCCACTTCTGCTCTCTCACTTAATTAATTAGGAGTACTTAAGTACCACTAATTTATTACTGCCTAATTTTCATGTTGGAGTTAAACAAATCTTTAGTAGGACCCTATGCTGAATCATATACGTGTGTATGTTTGTCTATGGAGGTGAATCATGTGGTGGAGCAGGGAGGGAATATTATTAGTGTCATGACATAATAGTGCTATTGTTTTGCATGTCAATTTATTGCCATTGGTTCAATGAGGCAATGTTTTGCATATTGTCCATCATGAATTTGATGCTACTGTTTGAGTAATATGCTAATGTCTTCCTATCCTTTCTCACTAAGCTAATGAAGGTTTCACCTTGTTCCTACTTGTGCAAACAGGGATCATGTTGTGCCAATCATACATTTTAGTGGAACTACACAAGACAATACAATGAACTGTATCCCAGCCAGTGCTTTAACTCTGCTGGAAGTTCTTGATAATCTTTCGATATAATCTCAGCACTGGTAAACAAGAGTGGTTTCAACCATACATTTGAAGTGCACAAAAATATATACTATTGTGTGATTCCAGTGAATGCTTTATCATCTCTTATGGGACTACATGAATAAGCTTTTTTTCTCGGGTTGGTACGGGCCTAATGCCTTCATCCATATTAGTTTGCTGTCATCTCTATTTGTATCGTGCTACTGTCATGAGAAACTCCTTTATCTTTGCACGTTAAAGTTTTGCAACCTATGATAAATGGCAATGCTTTGAGTGTTGAGTTGAGCTAATTGACACTGATTGAATAAACTAATACCTCTCTTTAAGCAAGACTACTATGTTGCTAACTTTACCAATTAAGATAATGAGGGTGCTTCTATTTGTTAGTGTATCTTTCATCAACTAGTCCCACTATTACAGTAATCTCACTCTCTCAATATATGTGCCAACAGGGATGCTCGATTTTGGTGGAACTGCACAAAAACTTTGGGTGCTTCATTGCCTCGACAGCTTCCGTCCTTTCCTGTCAGTCGCTAATCTCCGCTTGCTTTCTTCCTTTGCTGTCAGTCGCTTGGCTTATCTCGGCTTCCAGTCAAAGGAAATAGTAATTGATATGCTACCTCACACATGTTGGTACTGGTCTTTATCCTGATTATTGTGCCTGTGATATGTATTGGTAATTTGGTATTGTGCTACTGTTTGCCGATTTCATAAAGGATTAATTTGGAGCCTGAACTCGCAGGCAAATCATTACATCGGGTGATTTCAGTAGAACTGCACAAAATGATCAGATGGATAGGTACTTATGCTGCTGCTATGTACTCCAAAGTTCACTCAGACAAGCATCGATGTTGACAAGAAGTGCCTATATTCATTCGAGTATCAACCGGCGTCAACCAATTGTCAAACTCCAAGTATTAGGAGAGTGAATGCCAAAAATATTGCATGGTGCATAGCCCAGAAAAACGCAGTCCAGTCTTTGTTCCCAACTTGTGCCTTTTGGTTATCGGCACATATGGTAGCGAACTATATGGCATGGAGTCTAAAGATTCCAGACAAGTTGTTTGAAGCGTATATTCATCTGGCACTTAATCAGTCTGCACGCCAAGGATGCTCCATTTCAGTTGAAATGCACAAAAAATTTGGGTGGTTCATTTTCTCAACCGCCTCCTTTCTCGTCTGCAATGTAGAATTTTGGCGAGATACAGGACCAAGATGAGCCAGTAAACTAGTTGGATGAAAGTAGTGGCCAAGTTGCTCAAACCTCCCTCGGCATGAGGCCCCTATTTGAGGATAAACCTACAAGCAAAGTTCAGATTGTCTGTGCTGCCTCTTATGTACTCGAAAGTTTACTCATACAAGAACTAATTTTAGCAAGAAGTACCTCCGATTGAACACCATTTACCATTCTGTGCCCTAGGTAATTAAAGGTCATCCATGGATCATATTGGTTGTGATCTCAATCATTTGGATGCATAGACATACTGAACATGTGTATATCTAAATCTTTTTGTGAATTATGTATGAATATTGTCGTGTGATCTATCAATCATTTGGATGCATAGATATGCTGAGCTTGTGTATATATGAATCTTTTGAGTTGTTGATAGTGAATGTTGGCTATGAATATGAACGTGTCCTGTGAACCTGAGTTTGATATGAATGTTTACTTTTCTGTTGTATTTGTGTGTGAACTTGTTAGTATGCCTACTGTGGGATATAAAACGCAGGTCTCTTATAAAAGTAATGCTGTGTCCAATTTATGTTTTCCCTTCTAACCACATTATATATATTTATATTATTACTATTATCGTATATTTTATAGAGACTTATATATACATTATAAAAACATCCCACGTGTTATTAACTTATAAAAGTAAATGTTTAACGGAAGTTGGCAAGGAAAATCCTGGTTGTTTTTGACTCATAGGCAAGGAAAATCCTGGTGATTGCATACAAAAGCTTGCGAAGATTTTAAGGACCAATTTAATAATAACGCGCTCATTTTTATTTTGAGCAATAACTCGCTAATTTCTTAATTATATATATATAAAGTGTGCCTCTCCGGTTTATTCTTTGATATTAATTGCTCCTTCTAACATAACATTATATATATAATGAGCCCACCTAATACGTGTATTTCAAGGAAGTGCAAATGGGCTGGGTTTTCTTAGAAAATATAAATGGGCCTGATTGCCGCGAAATTATTTGTTCACCCAGCCCAGCAAATGGACTGTACATTCTAGAAAACATTGGTTAAATATATGCCACATTTTTGCAGGCTGACATGTGGGCCAATAGGTCGAAGCCTACGCAGGGAGTTGTCAACTTGGTCCACAAATGATTGTGTCATCCACAGCCATTGGATTTATATCCAACGGCCGGCATGCACTGTCAATCTCTCATCTTCTTCCTCCAGCGTCGCCGGGACCGCCTGGTCCGGCCTCCGGCGGCTAGCGGCTCTGCTTAGCACGCATCGCTGCGAAGCGCTACCCCACCGCCGGCCAGGCTATCCCTCCACCCCTCGACACCTCCTGTTATTCTCCACAGACTACAGCCCCACGCCGCAACAGAACCAGTTATAACCCTTCTCCTCCTCCAAATCTGCGACTCCACTGCCGCATTTTCCCATCTCCGAGTCGTTCCCGTCCGGGGCCTCGCCATCGTCCACCGCCTCGCTGCGTTCGGTGCGGCGTGGTCAACAAACGAGAGTCATCAGAAGAGGACTGTACGTGGAGAGCCTGACGGCTGGGACCCACGAGGTCCATGGTCGCACGCAAGGAAAGTTCCTCCTTATTAAGCTGGAAAAAAATATTTCCTCCACCTGACACCTGGGACCCACCGGCTGTATCTTCGCACGGAAGGAAGTGCCTCCTTGTTTTGCGAAAAAAATTATTCATCCCGTTGACAGCTGGGACCCGTCAGATTTGGTGACTGACTTGTGGGCCTACTAAGAGGACGTGTATGCATGGCTTTGTCAACTTAATCAACAAATGATTATAGCAGCTGGACCGTTGGATGTTAATCCAACAGCCGTGCTCCTTCTTCAACCTCTGTTCTTGCTCCTGTCTCCCGTGGGCCGCACCGCGGCTGTGCTGCCGCGCACCCGAACCAGTGAAGTTTCCCACTCCTCTCCATCTGCGACCCACTGCCCCGTCTTCCCCATCTCCGGGTCGCTCCAGTCTGGGTGCGCTCGCCATGGTGTGGTCAACATGGTCAACAACCGCGAGTCATCGGAAGATGACTGCACGTGAGAGGCTGACAGTGGGGACGCACCACGCCCATGGACGTATGCATGCAATGGAACGCGGCGAGGTTAACCTGGTCAAGGAATGACTTTCATCGGAAGTATACTGTACGTGGAGAGTCTCAGCTGGGTCCACGGCCGCAGCAAGTAAGTGCCTCCTTATTACGCGGAAAATAATGATACCTCCAACCGACCGCAAGGACCCACTAGACGGGCCACCATATTTTGCAAAAAAAACGTTTGCCCCCTGACAGCTGGGACCCACCTGACGGGCCACCGTATTTCGCGAAAAAAACATTCCCCCCGCTGTCAGCTCGGACCCACCGGAAGTGCCTCCTTATTACGCACAAAAAAATGAATACTCCCCCGGCTAGCTGGGACCCACCTTGGTGGGAGGCTGACTTGTGGGCCTACTAAGTTGACGGGGATGAAAGGCTTTGTCAACTTAGTCAATATGAATGATTCTAGCTCCAGTGACCGTACGATGTCCATCCAACGGCCGTAGTGCTTCTTCAACCTCTGGTCTTCTTGCTCCAGCCGCCCAAAGCAGTGCTGGTTGTGCCGCATGCTCCTGCCTCCCGTGGCTAGCTGTGCTGCCGTGGAGGCCTCACCGCCCCCTACTATTCCCACCGCTGGCCAGGCCCTGCGGCGACGGCAGCCTCACACCGCAGCCGAACCAGTGAACCCTTGTACTCCTCTCTGCGCGGGCTTCCACTGCCGCGTCTTCCCCGCCTCCGCGTCGTCCCCTTCCTAGGCCTCGCCGTCGTCCACCGCCGTGGTGCTCTCCGCGCGGCGTGGTCAACGTGGTCAAGGAACGACTTCCATCGGAAGAGTACTATATGTGGAGAGGCTGACAGCTGGGTCCACGGCCACAGCCCATTTTTTGTGATTTGCCAAGTATGTCGCTTTGTCAGGCCTATTGGGCTGCAAATCTTTCAAGATGAGGAGAGCTTTCATTCGGCTGGCCGAGAAAATGGCCCATCAGTAATGAGAAATGGGCTGTACATTTTTAAAACACATCAAACCGGCAATTAGTTTCAAATATCTTTTTTTTTCATTTCGAGATTTTAAATTACATTAATTTTTATGAATGGAAAATTTGTTGGATTTTATATTGATATACATTTATTTTTAAAATCAGTTTGAATGTGAGTCAAAATTTCGGGATTAAAAACAGTTCGGACCGCACCGAAATATGCTAAATTTCGTATAATTTTTTAGCCGTGGCCACAATATGGGTTGTAATGCTAACAAAAAGAATATGGGCTCCAAAAAAACCTTAATAATTAGCAAATGGGCTGTAAATTATTAGAAATAATGGCAGATGGGCTGTATGCTATTTTCCACAGATTTGAGGCTTTCCTAAAAAAAGGTTGACGCACAAGCAGTGACTGTTGGATGGCCATCCAACGGCCGTCGTGCTTCTTCAATCTCTGCTCTTCCTGCTCCAGCCGCTCAAACAAGCACCGGCGGGACTGCCTGCTCCCTCCTCCCCGCGGCCAGCTCTGCTGCCGCGCAGGCCTCACCGCCCCACCGTACTCCCATCGCTGGCCTAGCCATCCCTCTACTCACCCACACCTGCTGTTATTCTTCGGCGACGGCAGACGAACCAGTAAACCCTTGTACAGTCATACTCCCCTCCACGTGGGAAACAACTGCCAAGTCTTTCCTGCCTCCATGTCGTTCCCTTCCTAGGCCTCGCTATCGTCCACCGCCCTGGTGCTCTTGGCGCAGCCTGGTCAACGTGGTCAACGACCGACATGCATCTGAAGTGGACTGTACGGGAAGAGGCCGACAGCTGGTTCCACGGCCGCACGCAAGGAAATGCCTCCTTATTACGCGCAAAATTATGATTCCTCCACCTGACATCAGGGACGCACCGAAAGGGCCTCTGTATTTTGCGAAAAAAACGTTACCGCCGCTGACAGCTCGGACCCACCAGCTATATCTTCGCACGCAAGGAAGTGCCTCCTTATTACGCACAAAAAAATGAATACTCCCCCTGCTAGCTGGGACCCACCATGGTGGGAGGCTGACTTGTGGGCCTACTAAGTTGACTGGGACGGGGGCCTTTGTCAACTTTAGTCAATATGAACGATTCTAGCTCCAGTGACCGTACGATGTCCATCCAACGGCCATAGTGCTTCTTCAACCTCTGGTCTTCTTGCTCCAGCCACCCAAAGCAGCGCCGGTCGTGGCGCATGCTCCTGCCTCCCGTGGCCGGCTGTGCTGCCGCGGAGGCCTCACCGCCGCCTACTATTCCCACCGCTGGCCAGGCCCTGCGGCGACGGCAGCATCACACCGCAGCCGAACCAGTGAACCCTCGTACTCCTCTCCGCGCGGGCTTCCACTGCCGCGTCTTCCCCGGCTCCACGTCGTCTCCTTCCTAGGCCTCGCCGTCGTCCACCGCCGTGGTGCTCTCCGCGCGGCGTGGTCAACGTGGTCAAGGAACGACTTCCATCGAAAGAGTACTGTACGTGGAGAGGCTGACAGCTGGGTCCACGGCCACAGCCCAGTTTTTTTGTGATTTGCCAAGTAAGTCGCTTTGTCAGGCCTGTTGGGCTGCAAATCTTTCTAGACGAGGAGAGCTTTCATTCGGCTGGCCGAGAAAATGGCCCATCAGTAATGAGAAATGGGTTGTACATTTTTAAAACACATCAAACCGGCAATTAGTTTCAAATATCTTTTTTTTCATTTCGAGATTTTAAATTACATTAATTTTTATGCATGGAAAATTTGTTGGATTTTATATTGATATACATTTATTTTTAAAATCAGTTTGAATGTGAGTCGAAATTTCGGGATTAAAAACAGTTCGGACCGCACCGAAATATGCAAAATTTCGTATAATTTTTTAACCGTGGCCACAATATGGGTTGTAATGCTAACAAAAAGAATATGGGCTCCAAAAAAACCTTAATAATTAGCAAATGGGCTGTAAATTATTAGAAATAATGGCAGATGGGCTGTATGCTATTTTCCACAGATTTGAGGCTTTCTTAAAAAAAAAGGTTGACGAACAAGCAGTGACTGTTGGATGGCCATGCAACGGCCGTCATGCTTATTCAATCTCTGCTCTTCCTGCTCCAGCCACTCAAACAAGCGCCGGCGGGACTGCCTGCTCCCTCGTCCCCGCAGCCGGCTCTGCTGCCGCGCAGGCCTCACCGCCCCACCGTACTCCCATCGCTGGCCTAGCCATCCCTCTACTCACCCACACCTGCTGTTATTCTCCGACGACGGCAGACGAACCAGTAAACCCTTGTACAGCCGTACTCCCCTCCACGTGGGAAACAACTGCCGAGTCTTTCCTGCCTCCATGTCGTTCCCTTCCTAGGCCTCGCTATCGTCCACCGCCCTGGTGCTCTTGGCGCAGCCTGGTCAACGTGGTCAACGACCGACATGCATCTGAAGTGGACTGTACGGGGAGAGGCCGACAGCTGGTTCCACGGCCGCACGCAAGGAAATGCCTCCTTATTACGCGCAAAATAATGATTCCTCCACCTGACATCAGGGACCCACCGAAAGGGCCTCTGTATTTTGCGAAAAAAATGTTACCGCCGCTGACAGCTCGGACCCACCAGCTATATCTTCGCACGCAAGGAAGTGCCTCCTTATTACGCACAAAAAAATGAATACTCCCCCTGCTAGCTGGGACCCACCATGGTGGGAGGCTGACTTGTCGGCCTACTAAGTTGACTGGGACGGGGGCCTTTGTCAACTTTAGTCAATATGAACGATTCTAGCTCCAGTGACCATACGATGTCCATCCAACGGCCGTAGTGCTTCTTCAACCTCTGGTCTTCTTGCTCCAGCCACCCAAAGCAGCGCCGGTCGTGGTGCATGCTCCTGCCTCCCGTGGCCGGCTGTGCTGCCGCGGAGGCCTCACCGCCCCCTATTATTCCCACCGCTGGCCAGGCCCTGCGGCGACGGCAGCCTCACACCGCAGCCGAACCAGTGAACCCTCGTACTCCTCTCCGCGCGGGCTTCCACTGCCGCGTCTTACCCGGCTCCGCGTCGTCCCCTTCCTAGGCCTCGCCGTCGTCCACCGCCATGGTGCTCTCCACGCGGCGTGGTCAACGTGGTCAAGGAACGACATCCATCGGACGTGGACTGTACGTGGAGAGGCTGACAGCTGGGTCCACGGCCGCATCAAGGAAGTGCCTCATTACGTGGAATATAATGATTCCTCCACCTGACAGCTGGGACCCACCGGACGGGCCACTGTATTTCACGAAAAAACGTTTCCCCCTAACTGCTGGGACCCACCAGCTACATCTTCGCATGCAAGGAATTGCGTCCAGGCAAAAAAAAACGATTCGCCCCCCTGACTGCTGGGACCCACCAGCTACATCTCCGCAGGCAAGGAAGTGCCTGACAGTCGGGACCCACCTGGTCGAAGCGTACGTAGCATTGTCATTCTGGTCGCGAACGTGTACGTACATACTGGTCGATGTAGAGGCGCGCACGTGTCGTAGTAGAGGCGCGCACGTAGCATGTACACGTACGTACAGCGGCCAGTGTGCAAAAAAGAAAACACGGCCACGTACGTACATACGGGCAGGGTCTCGAACGCCTACTCGCGCATACGTACGACCAGGGCTCGTGTACATGGCTGGGTCAGAACGGAGAAACAGCGTCGTCGTCGTGTTCATGGGGAGCCAACCGGCTGGGTCAGAACGGAATGCGTCGTCGTGTTCATCGGGAGGGCTTGGACGGAACAGCCGATGGAAACGAGGCCTGGCGTACCGCAGAACGGAGGAAACGGCCTTGTGTTCGACCGGCCACGTTTGAAACGGGATCCTGTTCATCGGGAGGGGTCTGGCGTACCGCAAAACGGAGGAAACGGACCTCCTACTGTCGAAACGGGGGTCCTGTTGATCGGGAGGGGTGTGGCGTACCGCAAATGGACTTGTGTTGGAGCGCTACAGTCGAAACGGGGGTCCTGTTCATCGGGAGGGGTGTGGCGTACCGCAAAACGGGACTCCACGGGACACTGTTCATCTTCACCGTCGACCCCCTCCCGCCTCCACGGGCTACTGTTCATCCACCGTCGACCTCCTCCAGCCTCCACCTGCGATTGTTCATCCACGGGCTCCTGTTCATCCAGCCTCCACCACGCGCTACTCCACCGGCTACTGTTCAACCAGCCCTCTCCACGGGCTCCTTTTCAACCACCCCTCCACGGGCTACTGTTCATCCAGCCCTCCATCGTCTACTGTTCATTCTGCCCTCCATGGGGTGGTCCTGTTCATCCTGCCCTCCACGGGGTCCTGTTCATCCAGCCCCAACCGGCTCGATCGATCGGGGTCCTGTTCATCCAGAGGCAACACCACGGGGTCCTGTTCATCCACCCCCACCGGGAACTGTTCATCCAAACCCCCCCCCCCCCAGCAACGCTCACTGTTCATCCAGAGGCAGCATCGATCGTCTTCAGTTAGGAGCAGTACCGAAGGAATCGCTCGATCGGGTTCAGTTAACAGCCATCGATCGATCGCTCGGGTTCAGTAACGCGTAGCCTGCGGTGCAATCGCTCGGGTTCAGTTAGAGCCCAACGCCTCGCTCGGGTTCAGTTAGAGCCAACGCCTCGCACACACGCGCGTACGTGTACGAGAGAAACGCACATCGCTCGGCCCCTGACCTCCCAACGTAACTGGGAACTCCCCGAAATTTTCCTCGCCCTCGCTTCTACCACGGTTTTTTCCGTCATGGACGGCACAAAGAATGTCATGCAGCTGTGTCTCCGGCCCGCCCAGGACGAAAAGCCCATTTTCTGTCATGATTTTTTGTCATAGAAGTAGGAGCCCACCACATCTATGATGAACCGAGTTTTGTCACAATTATCGTCATAGAAGTGTCATATGTATGACAGAAAAAAAAATTCGTTCGGCCCAAAATGTCACGGATGTCTTTTTTTTTGTAGTGTAGGCTCGTAAAGTGTAACCGAGTATTCTGCGTGTGGAAAACAGGCTTGCACCCATTGTATGTGAACGTAGAGCTTATCACACCCGATCATCACGTGGTGTCTCGGCACGACAAACCGTCGCAATGGTGCATACTCAGGGAGAACACTTGTACCTTGAAATTTAGTGAGAGATCATCTTATAATGCTACCGCCATACTAAGCAAAATAAGATGCATAAAGGATAAACATCACATGTAGTCAATATAAGTGATATGATATGGCCATCATCATTTTGTGCCTTTGATCTCAATCTCCAAATCACCGTCATGATCACCATCATCACCGGCTTGACACCTTGATCTCCATCGAAGCATCGTTGTCGTCTCGCCAACTATTGCTTTTACGACTATCGCTACCGCCTAGTGATAAAGTAAAGAAATTACATGGCGATTGCATTTCATACAATAAAGCGACAAACATATGGCTCCTGCCAGTTGCCCATAACTGTTACAAAACATGATCATCTCATACAACAAATTATATATCATCACGTCTTGACCATATCACATCACAGCAAGCCCTGCAAAAACAAGTTAACATCCTCTACTTTCTTGTTGCAAGTGTTACGTGGCTGCGAAGGGCTTAGCAAGAACCGTTCTTACCTATGCATCAAAACCACAACGATTTTTCGTCAAGTGTGTTGTTTTAACCTTCAACAAGGACTGGGCGTAGTCACACTCGATTCAACTAAAGTTGGAGAAACACACACCCACTAGCCACCTGTGTGCGAAGGACGAAGGTAGAACTAGTCTCATGAACGCGGTCATGTAATGTCGGTCTGGGCCGCTTCATCCAACAATACCGCCGAATCAAAGTATGACATGCTGGTAAGCAGTATGACTATTATCACCCACAACTCTTTGTGTTCTACTCGTGCATATAACATCTACGCATAGACCTGGATCGGATGCCACTGTTGGGGAACGTAGTATTTCAAAAATTTCCTACGATCACACAAGATCTATCTAGGAGAAGCATAGCAATGAGCGGGCCACGTACCCTCATTGACCGAAAGCGGAAGCGTTTAGTAACGCGGTTGATGTAGTCGAACGTCTTCGTGATCCAACAGATCAAGTACCAAACGCATGGCACCTCCGCGATCTGCACACGTTCAGCTCGGTGACGTCCCTCGAACTCTTGATCCAGCTGAGGCCGAGGGAGAGTTCCATCAGCACGACGGCGTGGTGACGGTGATGATGAAGTTACCGGCGCAGGGCTTCGCCTAAGCACTACGACGATATGACCGAGGTGTAAAACGGTGGAGGGGGGCACCGCACATGGCTAAAGATCAACTTGTGTGTCTATGGGGTGCCCCCCTCCCCCGTATATAAAGGACGGGAGGAGGAGGCCGGCCGGCCACAAGGGGCGCACCCAAGGGGGGGAATCCTACTCCAAGTAGGAATAGGTTCCCCCCTTTCCTAGTCCAACTAGGAGAAGAAGGAAGGAGAGGGAGAGGGAGAGGGAAAGAGGGGCCGTGCCCCCTTCCCCTAGTCCTATTCGGACTACCCTTGGGGGGCGCCACCTCTTGTCTGCGGCCCTCTCTCTCCCCTAAGGCCCACTAAGGCCCATAACTTCCCTGGGGGGTTCCGGTAACCCTCCGGCACTCCGGTTTTATCCGAAACTCTCCGGAACACTTCTGGTGTCCGAACAACATGGTCCAATATATCAATCTTTATGTCTCCACAATTTCGAGACTCCTCGTCATGTCCGTGATCACATTCGGGACTCCGAACAACCTTCGGTACATCAAATCACATAAACTCATAATACCAATCATCATCGAACGTTAAGCGTGTGGACCCTACGGGTTCGTGAACTATGTAGACATGACCGAGACACCTCTCCGGTCAATAACCAATAGCGGAACCTGGATGCTCATATTGGCTCCTACATATTCTACGAAGATCTTTATCGGTCAAACCGCACAACAACATACGTTGTTCCCTTTGTCATCGGTATGTTACTTGCCTGAGATTCGATCATCGGTATCACCATACCTAGTTCAATGTCGTTACCGGCAAGTCTCTTTACTCGTTTCGTAATGCATCATCCTGCAACTAACTCATTAGTCACATTGCTTGCAAGGCTTATAGTGATGTGCATTACCGAGAGGGCCTAGAGATACCTCTCCGACAATCGGAGTGACAAATCCTAATCTCGATCTATGCCAACTCAACAAACACCATCGGAGACACCTATAGAGCATCTTTATAATCACCCAGTTACGTTGTGACGTTTGATAGCACACTAAGTGTTCCTTCGGTATTCGGGAGTTGCATAATATCATAGTCAGAGGAACATGTATAAGTCATGATGAAAGCAATAGCAACAAACTAAATGATCATAGTGCTAAGCTAAAAGATGGGTCTTGTCCATCGCATCATTCTCTAATGATGTGATCCCGTTCATCAAATGACAACACATGTCTATGGCTAGGAAACATAACCATCTTTGATAAACAAGCTAGTCAAGTAGAGGCATACTAGGGACACTCTGTTTGTCTATGTATTCACACATGTACTAAGTTTCCGGTTAATACAATTCTAGGATGAATAATAAACATTTATCATGATATAAGGAAATGTAAATAACAACTTTATTATTGCCTCTAGGGCACATTTCCTTCACATTTGCCAGTGCTTTTTTCAGGGCTGAATTCCTCTCTCATTATGTCGGTGCTAAATTCTCACTGAACGTCTCAACTGGAAGAAATAACCAAGTCTTCATATATTGTTTCTCATACCATCAACTGCAGTGAATGAAGAAATCAAGTGGGCAACCACATAATCCAGACATCTAGTCTAAATGCCTTAGCCTTATGAGGATCCATGGGTGGGACTTACTCAAAATAGGAATTGAGCATTTTCCTCACGTCTCCCACGTAGTACACACCTCGGCCCACCACAGTGCATGCGCCTCCCACAACCGCGCACCACTAAGAGGGCCTCATGCTCATACATCGTATACCTCCATATAGTAAACTTGTCCCTCTTTAATCATAGGATCTATATAGTTAATCTGAAGCATGTGCATCATTGTGAACATCATATTGTCCTATATAAATAATAAATTATTTCAGGTCCGCATATCACAAAAAGAGTAGGGAAGTCTGCATTTTAGGCCATCAAGACCCTCTTTACAGATGTGCAAGTACATGCAAATAGTGAGAAGCTTTGAACAGCTGGTCAGCAAAATAACAGACGAACTCAAACTGGATTCATAAACAAAGGAGACAATTCTGCACTGATATGAGAAAGTAAACACTAAAAACTACAGGAGGCATGACCCCCCTTTGATCGTGCATTCTGACTATCTATGTTAAACAGATTCATTTATGAGCTTAACAACATTTTGACACAATCAGAGACCCCAACAAGAAGTTTTCCGTGACTCTACAAAATATGAAACAACTTCCTGCAATTGAGATTTTCTACAGCCTTTTTAAATAATTGACTTCCACAACCCGAAAAGAAGCATGTTTACTTTCTTCATTTTATCACAGCAACCGAGTGTGTATAGTCAGAACTCCAAATTGTACATCTACACCTTGCAGTTGAGGATATATGTGATAGCTATGGTTAGCACATTAGCAGCCGCGAAAAGACTAATTAGTGACACATTTTTAAAATCCCTTGTGCCAATAAACATAGTTAATATAAATATTAAAGAAATGAAACAAAACAGCTACAGCCAATTGAGTAGGAAATTATGAACTGGCTTAGGTGAAATTCAGCTACAGACCAGAGCGAAAATTGCAGTAAGCCAATTAGTGCCAGTCGGCTTACTACTGGCCGATAGGTGCATGTGACCTTTTTTTTTTTGTCAGTTTTTCGTTTTAGTTGTTGTTTTCTATTTACTCTAGCTATCAAATGAATTTTTTTTGTGTTGAAACTGTTTGCATAAATTACTAGCTATATTAACAAGCCACATATAAATTTTCATAATTTTTGGAACATCACATATTTACAATTGTTTTTGATATCTTCTGGTGAATATAGATAGGGTTTAAATTTATTTATCTAAATTGATTTTTTTATTTTTATAAATGTTAAAATATTGAGGAGAATGGTTTAAACATTTTTGTGAAACAATTTGAGAAAACTTTTTTGGCTTTTTCATTAACCCAACTTTGAAATTCAAGTTCCAAATGCAAAAGCCAAAAAAGTTTTATCAAATTGTTTCACAAAAATGTTTAAACTATTCTCCTCAATATTTTTTCATTTAGAAAAAAAATCAATTTGGATAAATAAATTTAAACCCTATCCATATTCACCAGGAGCTATCAAATACAACTGTAAATATGTGATGTTCCAAAAATTATGAAAATTTATATGTGGCTTGTTAATATTGCTAGTAATTTATGCAAAAAGTTTCAACACAAATCAAATTCATTTGATAGCTAGAATAAATAGAGAACAACAACTAAAACCAAAAATAGTAAAAGAAAAATGGGCACATGCACCTATCGGTCAGCAGTAAGCCGACTGGGACTAATTAGTCCCAGTCGGCTTACTGCTGACCGACTGGATCCTGTCGGTCCCCAATCGGCCATCTGGTAGCCGACAGGGCACCTATCAGCTTCCTCCTGGCCGACTGGACCGAGTCGGCTACCAGATGGCCGACTATGTATTATTTTTGAAAAAAAAATCGGTGTAATATTTCTGAAAATGAATTTAAAAAATGTATTATTTTAAAAAAATTATCTGTAACGAAGGCCACGGGACGACTTCAAACTTCCGATAGAGACACACCACAAAATCCCAGTGATGTACCCCACTTCAGTTGTTGATTTCACAGATTTTCACATCAGGCAGTTGCTTTCTAATTAAACGAAGAACATTCCTCTAATTGTAAGGGAGATGCATGTGGATGAAGGTAATAAAACCATGGGGAAGTGAAGAAATTAGTATAAGCATATTACTAAACATAAATACTTGCTCCTTTATCAACCTGATTTACCGGAAAGGATATGGATGTCATCGGCGTGCCAATTGGTGAGGGATTTTTCGCACAAGGAGCTCCCCGGGCATGTCATGGGAAGTGTGGAGGGCCGGTCGTTTTGTGCGCAGGGAGGCATGGAGTGGACGCGCGCTCGTGGCGGCCGGGCGCAGAGGCGCGCGAGGCAGCGACAGGGCTCTGGATGAGGAGCGGCGGTGGCCCGGCGCGTTGGCGACGGGGCAAGGGCCGTCGGTGGCGGCAGGGCGCCGTGCTGGATGAGGAGCAGTGGCGGCCCGACGCGCAG
The DNA here is from genome assembly GCF_002575655.3 of Aegilops tauschii subsp. strangulata. Taxonomy (NCBI): domain Eukaryota; kingdom Viridiplantae; phylum Streptophyta; class Magnoliopsida; order Poales; family Poaceae; genus Aegilops; species Aegilops tauschii. The sequence continues at coordinate 550,323,261 of NC_053041.3, read as the reverse complement.
TCACGCTGGTGAAGGAGCAAGGGCCGACAGCTGCGGAGGAGCACCGCACTGAATGAGGAGCAGCGGCGTCCCGGCGCGGAGGCGCGCTGGATGAGGGGTGGTCGTGGGAGACGCAGCTGGCAGTGGAGCGATTGCGAGGGAAGTAGAGGCAGACCGGCGGGCAGCAGCGGCGGGGGCCGTTCCACTACTAGGGAAAAGCCTATACACAGAATCTTACCAGCAGCGCGCTTTGCAACAAGGCGCTGCTACTACTTAGTAGTAGCGCGCGCAAACAAAACGCGCTGCTGAAATAGACCTAGCAGTAGCGCACCTGTAATAAACCGCGCTACTGCTATAATTTCCACGACCCCGCCGCCAAGCTAGTTATAGCAGCAACGCCTTAATACAAAGAGCGCTATTGCTACAGATCATAGTAGTAGCGCATTCTCACAATACCCGCTACTGCTAAGTTTACTACAAAATTTAGTCCCACCTCGCTCCGGTGAGGACTCATATTGACAATTCAGATTGTACACAAAAAGATCAATGATGATTAATGTATTTTTGATGTATATTTTTACATGTTTACACTTAGCAGTAGCTCGTTTTGATTGAAAGGCGCTACTGCTAGGTCATTTAGCAGTAGCGTGTGTGCCTTTAGCGTGCTACTACTAAGCCATTCTATCTTCCGCCCCTCACTCTCCTCTCTCCGATCCACTCACACTCACACTCACATTCACTCGATCTCCCCCTCAATCCCCCCGCGCCGGTCTTCCCCCGCCGGCCGCCCTCACCCCCGCCGGCCGCCCTCGCCTACCCCTCCTCCCTCTGCGCCGCCGTCACCTCCTCCTCCTCCCTGGACTCGGTAATCCTTCGCCGGCCGCCCTCCTCCCTGCCCCCTCCTCCTCCGTCCTCCCTCCACTCCTCTGTTCGCCCTCCTTCCCACCCCCCTCCTCCGTCCTACTTCCTCCTCCCTCCTCCAGTCGCCCCTCCTTCTCCCTCCTCCCTCCTCCCTCCTCCGTCCACAACCCCTCCTCCCTGCTACATTTTGATTTAGTAGGCTAGTTCATATGCAACATTTTGATTTAGTTGATATGATTTAGTTGATTTAGTAGGCTAGTTGATTTAGTTGATTTCGTACATTTTGATTTAGTTGATTTAGTAGGCTAGTTGATTTAGTTGATTTAGTAGGCTAGTTGATTTAGTTGATTTAGAACATTTTGATTTAGTTGATTTAGTAGGCTAGTTGATTTAGTAGGCTAGTTGATTTAGTAGGCTAGTTGATTTAGTTGATTTAGAACATTTTTATTTAGTTGATTTAGTAGGCTAGTTGATTTAGTTGATTTAGTAGGCTAGTTGATTTAGAACATTTTGATTTAGAACATTTGATTTAGTTGATTTAGTAGGCTAGTTGATCATCCCATGCTAAGTTGTTTTTTTATGCTATATTGAAGTTGGTGTACCACTGTTTTTTGATTGGGTTACTTCCAGCATCTCTAGATCCTATTGTTAGTATCACATTATGTTATTGTTTTCCTTTCCTGTGAAGTTGATCGTTCATCTTTGCTCATATTGCTTTAGGAAAATGGCGCGATCACCACCACCACCATGTCGACTGTGCAAGTCAAGGTGCGCCAGCAGCCTTGCAACTGGTAAGCTGTTCGGCATCTACTTCCAGCCGAGTTTTTGTCATGCGGCGGTAAGAAATTATATGAAATGCAACAACTATTTTGTTTTTAGTGTTGGCATTACTGCATTGTGTCATTTTGCTTTTTTTACACAGATTGTCCCATGCAATGTAAGGTTGAAATTCAACAAGCTGACAGGAGACACTGTGACCTTTGAGGCTCCTGGGGGCCCTACACTATGGAGGTCGAGAAAGAACGCAATATGTCGCAGATTGGAGGAGATGGATGGGCCCGTTTCCTCGCCCGCATGCGTGTTACCGGTGGTGAGTTGATCAGCTTCTCCTTCAGAGCAGAAAGACCCAAGCTGGCTATCATTTATATCAACAAGGTGGAAGATGATGAAGATGATGAGGACCCACTCGATGAAGATGATAAGGACCCACTTCATGAAGCCATCGTAGCTCAAAGAATGAGGCTGAGCGAGGAGGAGGTGTGCAACCTATGGGACATAATTCCGCCACGTGATGACTTTGTCGGGGTGCCATTCGTGACCCGCCTGACAAGTACCATGGTCGATCGGCATGCTATGGTATGTTATACTAACTGTAGTAATTTGATATGCTTAGTGAATCCGATGATATGCTTTATTGTTGTAATTACAAATGCAAATTATCCAATGATATGCTTTAGTGTAGAGTCCGATCACATGTTTATTAGTGTTTAATCCAAGGAACTATTAATAGTGTAGATAATCCATATATACTTATTAGTAGAATTTATGCTTAGTAGAAATGTGTAGTACTGTGTCTTTTGATAGTGTAGAAATCTATACTTAGTAGAAATATATTTGCAAGAGTATGTGCGAGGCTACTTATTAATTGATATGTTTTTCTTATTTTGAAATTGCCAAAGAGCCTTCTGTGAGTTGTGGTATCGAGCCTGATGAAGAAGGCTCAGCTGGACTACGCCTTACCGCAAGGGGCTCCGTCACCACATGTACTTATGGCGTGCACACTGATACGTCTGCAACGTATCTATAATTTTTTATTGTTCCATGCTATTATATATTCTGTTTTGGATGTTTAATGGGCTTTATTATACACTTCTATATTATTTTTGGGACTAACCTATTAACCGGAGGGCCAGCCCAAATTGCTGTTTTTTGCCTATTTCAGTGTTTTGAAGGAAAATGATATCAAACGGAGTCCAAATGGAATGAAGCCTTCGGGAACGTGATTTTTGGAACAAACGTGATCTAGAGGACTTGGAGTGGACGTCAAGCAATCAACGAGGAAGCCACGAGGTTGGGGGTGCGCCTACCCCCTGGGCGCGCCCTCCACCCTCGTGGGCCCCTCGTAGCTCCACCGACCTACTTCTTCCTCCTATCTATACCTACGTATCCCGAAAACATCAGATACGGAGCAAAAACCCTATTTTCACCGCCGCAACCTTCTGTACCCATGAGATCCCATCTTGGGGCCTTTTCCGGCGCTCCGCCGGAGGGGGCATCAATCACGGAGGGCATCTACATCAACACCATAGCCTCTCCGATGATGTGTGAGTAGTTTACCTCAAACCTTCGGGTCCATAGTTATTAGCTAGATGGCTTCTTCTCTCTCTTTGGATCTCAATACAAAGTTCTCCTCGATTCTCTTGGAGATCTATTCGATGTAATCTTCTTTTGTGGTGTGTTTGTCGAGATCCGATGAATTGTGGGTTTATGATCAAGATTATCTATGATCAATATTTGAATCTCCTCTGAATATCAGTTTGGTTTGGCCTACTAGATTGATCTTTCTTGCAATGGGAGAAGTGCTTACCTTTGGGTTCAATCTTGCGGTGCTCGATCCCAGTGACAGTAGGGGAAACGACACGTATTGTATTGTTGCCATCGAGGATAAAAAGATGGGGTTTATATCATATTGCATGAGTTTATCCCTCTACATCATGTTATCTTGCTTAAAGCGTTACTATGTTCTTATGAACTTAATACTCTAGATGCATGCTGGATAGCGGTCGATGTATGGAGTAATAGTAGTAGATGTAGGCAGGAGTCGGTCTACTTGTCACGGACGTGATGCCTATATACATGATCATACCTAGATACTCTCATAACTATGCTCAATTCTATCAAACCTAATTCCACCGCCGCAACCTTCTGTACCCGTGAGACCCCATCGTGGGGCCTTTTCTGGAGCTCCGCCGGAGGGGGCATCGATCACGGAGGGCTTCTACATCAACACCATAGCCTCTCCGATGATGTCTGAGTAGTTTACCTCAGACCTTCGGGTCCATAGTTATTAGCTAGATGGCTTCTTCTCTCTTTTTGGATCTCAATACAATGTTCTCCCCCTCTCTTGTGGAGATCTATTCGATGTAATCTTCTTTTGCGGTGTGTTTGTTGAGACCGATGAATTGTGGGTTTATGATCAAGTTTATCTATGAACAATATTTGAATCTCCTCTGAATGTTTTATGTATGGTTGGTTATCTTTGCAAATCTCTTCGAATTATCAGTTTGGTTTGGCCTACTAGATTGATCTTTCTTGCAATGGGAGAAGTGCTTAGCTTTGGGTTCAATCTTGCGGTGTCCTTTCCCAGTGACAGTAGGGGCAGCAAGGCACATATTGTATTGTTGCCATCGAGGATAACAAGATGGGGTTTATATCATATTGCATGAGTTTATCCCTCTACATCATGTCATCTTTCTTAAAGCGTTACTCTATTCTTATGAACTTAATACTCTAGATGCATGCTGGATAGCGGTCGATGTGTGGAGTAATAGTAGTAGATGCAGGCAGGAGTCGGTCTGCTTGTCACGGACTTGATGCCTACATACATGATCATACCTAGATACTCTCATAACTACGCTCAATTCTATCAATTGCTCGACAGTAATTTTTTTACCCACCGTAATACTTATGCTATCTCGAGAGAAGCCACTAGTGAAACCTATGGCCCCCGGGTCTATTTTCCATCATATTAATCTCCCGTCAACAAGCTATTTCTATTACCGTTTATTTTGCTTTCTTTACTTTTAGTCTTTATCATAAAAATACTAAAAAAAATATCTTATCATCTTTATCAGATCTCACTTTTGCAAGTGGCCGTGAAGGGACTGACAACCCCTTTATCGCGTTGGTTGCGAGGTTCTTATTTGTTTGTGTAGGTGCGTGGGACTTCAGCGTGGTCTCCTACTGGATTGATACCTTGGTTCTCAAAAACTGAGGGAAATACTTACGCTACTTTACTGCATCACCCTTTCCTCTTCAAGGGAAAACCAACGCAGTGCTCAAGAGGTAGCAAGAAGGATTTCTGGCGCCGTTGCCGGGGAGTCTACGCACAAGTCAAGACATACCAAGTACCCATCACAAACTCTTATCCCTCGCATTACATTATTTGCCATTTGCCTCTCGTTTTCCTCTCCCCCACTTCACCCATGCCGTTTTATTCACCCTTCTTCTGTTCGTCTTTTCGTTTGCTTTGATGTCTTACTTGGCTCGTTTGCTCGTTTGGTTGCAATAGTTGTTTATTTATTGCTAAACAGAGAACTAAGATCTATGGATCCTCATCCGCTTGCTAATCTTTTTAAGAGATCCAATTATGATGAACCAATTGCTAGTGAGTTTTGTGCACTAGATTATCTTTATGAAGTTTTGCTTGAAATTCGTGAATCTGAAAATTGTGATGAAGTACTTTATGGAGTGATTCACGATGGATCTTTGAATAAAAAGCATGATTGCAATGATGATAGTATAAATTCTGTTAATGTCAATTGTGCTTATAATATGCAAAACCCTAAGCTTGGGGATGCTAGTTTTGCTGTGTCTACTACTTGTTGCAATGATCATGATTGGGGTGATTCTTCTTATGATCTTGAAAATTTATTTAAGCCCCATGATGAATATGAGATTGATAATAGTGTTTGCAATAATATTGAAAGTGGTTTTGGAAGAGTGTCAACTTTATATCCCACATATTTGGAGAATGTTCAATCTTATGGTATTTTTGATAAAAGTGGGTTTGGAGAGATCATGACTTTAGTTAATGTTAATCCCACTATTTTGGAAGAGTGTCAACTTTGCATGCATGTGGATCATGTTGAAAATATTTTATGTGATATCTATATTGCTGAATTTGATTATGATCCTACATGTAATTATTATGAGAAAGGAAAATATGGTTGTAGAAATTTTCATGTTACAAAATTACCTCCCGTTATGTTGAGATTGCTATTATTCCTTTCTTCTTCCTTGCATATGCTAGTTTTTGTTCGCCTCGATAATTTGTTTTCTTATAAAATACCTATGCATAGGAAGTATGTTAGAATTAAGTGTGTTTGTCACATGTTTTGTGATGCTCTCTTTGTGCTTCAATTCTTGTCTTTCATGTGAGCATCATTAAAATTATCAATGCCTAGCTAAAAGGCTTTAAAGAAAAGCGCTTGTTGGGAGACAACCCAATATTTTTCCTTGCTTTTTAGTAATAAATCTTTGATCTAGCCTCTTGTTAGATTTGTTTTTATGTTTTAATTAGTGTTTGTGCCAAGTGAAACCTATAGGATCTTCTTGGAGGATAGTTATTTGATCTTGCTGAAAATTCCAGAAACTTTCTGTTCACGTAAACAATTGTTTAAAATCACCAGAACGTGATAAAATACTGATTCCAATTTCAGTAGATCAATAAACAAATTATCTGGGTCGTCCTATTTTGGTAGATTTTTCTGAGTTACAGAAGTTTGCGTTAGATACAGATTACTACAGACTGTTCTGTTTTTGACAGATTCTGTTTTTCGTGTGTTGTTTGCTTATTTTGATGAATCTATGGCTAGTAAAAGAGTTTATAAACCATAGAGAATTTGGAATACAATAAGTTTAACACCAATATAAATAAATAATGAGTTCATTACAGTACCTTAAAGTGGTGTTTTGTTTTCTTTCACTAACGGAGCTCAGGAGATTTTCTGTTAAGTTTTGTGTTGTGAAGTTTTCAAGTTTTGGGTAAAGATTTGATGGATTATGGAACAAGGATTGGCAAGAGCCTAAGCTTGGGGATGCCCAAGGCACCCCAAGGTAAAATTCAAGGACAACCAAAAGCCTAAGGTTGGGGATGCCCTGAAAGGCATCCCCTCTTTCGTCTTCGTCTATCGGTAACTTTACTTGGGGCTATATTTTTATTCACCACATGATGTGTGTTTTGTTTGGAGCGTCTTGTATGATTTGAGCCTTTGCTTTTTAGTTTACTACAATCATCCTCGATGTACACACCTTGACACACATGATTCGGAATTTGTTAGAATACTCTATATGCTTCACTTATATCTTTTGAGCTATATAGTTTTTGCAATAGTGCTTCACTTATATCTTTTAGAGCACGGTGGTGGTTTTATTTTATAGAAATTATTATTCTCTCATGCTTCACTTATATTATTTTGAGAGTCCTACAAAACAGCATGGTAATTTGCTTAAGTTGTGAAATTAGTCCTAATATGATAGGCATCCAAGATTAGTAAAAACTTTCTTATAAGTGCGTTGCGTTGAATACTAAGAGAAGTTTGATACTTGATAATTGTTTTGAGATATGAAGATGGTGATATCTCTACTCCTATAAAAATCCGACTTGATGGTGATAGTGTGCCTGCCATCTATCAATTTTGACCGTTCGATCTGCATCTAACGCATATGAGGCGAGCTCTGCACTTTTGCAAAAAGACACCCGGCAATCTCTCCATATTCTTCTAGAAAACACCTTGGTATCTCACTTCCAGGCCCTTCCACACCCATCCCGCCGCCATCTTCCTCCAACCGAACTCAGATCTGGCACAGGTAGCCGCTGCCGGCGGCGTCCGCACCCAATGCCTCGGACGACTCCTCTCTGCCGTGCAGCCCACCACTCACCACGACCACGACCTCACCTCTTCCGCCCCATTGTCCATCTCCTCCGCCACCAACTACTGCAAATATGCTGCCAACACCGTTCGTTCCACGACGCCTCTCCTCCTCTGCCGCAGCAGTCCACCACCCATCATCACCCCACCCCCTCCTCCACGCCATCTCCTCCGGCCCCCTCCCCCATCTCCTCCGAAGTTGGCCGCTGCAAGTACTCTGTCGGCTACGCACTGCTCATCCCCGGTGGCAGCGCCGCCAGATGCTACTCATTTTTCTCCACCGACGGGCTCCAAGGCCACCCCCTTCAGGTACCCGCTGGTCCCCAAGGAGCTCCACACCATGTACACAAAGCTAGGGTTCAGATTGCGATCATCGTTGCTGCCGACCGTTAATCAGTTCACTAGGCTGTCTTTATAACTCATGTCGTTTCTCACATCTACTTAGCCTGATTTATTAAATTGCAGTATAGCTCTTTCTATAATCTCACATCGCAGCTTTCTCCTCCCAAACTGCAGGAGGCACGAAGAGATGGGTTGGAGATCAGGCAGGAGAATAGGGGCTAGGAAAAGGCAGAAAATTGTCAGGCAAGATACGTTCTCCTGCATGTATGTATAATGATTTCGATGCTCCTACATACGTATTTGATTATTTTTTATGATACCAATTAGTCCGTTACTTTGTTCATTATAGTATAATGATATGCCTGATGCCCAAGGCTGTACTTTTCCACCTCGTGGTCCAAGTTACTTGAATATAAATATCATGGCACTCGGTTTGGCTGTAGTAGAATTATCTTAGATCATCTCTGCCTATACCTCGTCTGTGGGTGTCAACGCCAATCACCCTGGTTCCTATATACTAGCCTGAGCTATGAATCATTGTCTCCTTTGGACAAATAGCCTAGAAAGTCTCAAAATAAAACAAATCATCAAGCCCTTGATCATGCCGACTCTTACTTCAGAAACCATGGATGTGATCTAATATAACTATATAACCTTATTCCTTGATTTTCCACCAAGGTTTCTCACGTTGTGCACACATAAGGATGTTGGGCCGCTCAGATTCCTACAGTGTGTCGTCATCCTCTACTCCTCTAGCCAACATCGATGACACTTCAGTGTTGACGAGAAAGCATTGCCCCGCACATGTGGATGCTGCTTGATTCCTTTAATTCTGGACCTCCTTGAGGAAAAGTAGGTCAACGCTTTGCAAAGATGCAGATTATTTGGGCATGATAAATGGTGCTTATTCCTATGTTTATTTTGATCCTAGGCATTAGAAGGTTTTACTTATTGGCTGTTATGTTACTCTGCTAGGAATTAGAAGGATTTCATTTTCTGTACTATCTAAAATCCTAACAAGAGTATGCCTGTAGCTAGCTTTCATATGCTTCTGTTTTGGCAAACGCAACAACAATGCACCATGTACTCCTGTGTCCTGCATATGGAAGTAAGAAGAATCTCAGGCACATCCTACCGAATTAAGACCAGTCACCCGAGTTCAGCTAATTGATTTACACTCTGCATGGGCACTATTTAACATCATATTGAAATTATTATTCACCGCAAAAATAATAATATAGGATCTATATATGATTGTCCAGTAAAATAGAGTAGTCCAATCCATAGGCTGAATTAAATTAATTTTGTTTTATTCAGAAGAACGCATATGTTCCATCACTCTTCATTAATTATATGGGGTTTTGATATTTCCAAGTGGTGCATTTAATGGATTTTGAAAGGAAATAGGTTGCATTGCTTTTTGTCCCATGTAAACTACATTTTAATATAAAGAGAAAGTAAAGAGAAGTACTGCAAGTTAGTCTGTGATGCCGGATACAAAATGAGCCACGACCCCATATTTTTCCTGTTCTGCAGTGGACTCGTAATGTTAGTTTCTCTTTTGGCTTTGAACTAAAACCATGACACTTATTTTGGAATGGATGGAGTACATAATATATGGTACAAGAAGCCATCTACTATTTCTATTAGTGATATCTTTTCTAGAATCTTCTACATATTTAGAAACAGTATTCAGTCAAATACTTCTTACTTCATTCTGTTTGTCCTGGAACCATTTATAAGTGTGTTCAAGCTATAGTATGTACGTTATTTAGATCTGTTAACTACTGCCATTTATCTTGACATTTAAGTCTTGGTGTGCGTAATATATTGTTGGAAATATGCCCTAGAGGCAATAATAAAATGGTTATTATTGTATTTCCTTGTTCATGATAATTGTCCGTTGTTCATACTATAATTGTATTAACTGGACACCGTAATACATGTGTGAATACATAGACCACAACATGTCCCTAGTAAGCCTCTAGTTGACTAGCTCATTGATCAATAGATGGTTATGGTTTCCTGACCATGGACATTGGATGTCATTGATAACGGGATCACATCATTAGGAGAATGATGTGATGGACAAGACCCAATCCTAAGCATAGCACAAGATCGTGTAGTTCGTTTGCTAGAGCTTTTCTAATGTCAAGTATCATTTCCTTAGACCATGAGATTGTGCAACTCCCGGATACCGTAGGAATGCTTTGGGTGTACCAAACGTCACAACGTAACTGGGTGGCTATAAAGGTGCACTACAGGTATCTCCGAAAGTGTCTGTTGGGTTGGCACGAATCGAGACTGGGATTTGTCACTCCGTATGACGGAGAGGTATCTCTGGGCCCACTCGGTAATGCATCATCATAATGAGCTCAATGTGACTAAGGAGTTAGCCATGGGATCATGCGTTACGGTACGAGTAAAGTGACTTGCCGGTAACGAGATTGAACAAGGTATTGGGATACCGACAATCGAATCTCGGGCAAGTAACGTACCAATTGACAAAGGGAATTGTATACAGGATTGATTGAATCCTCGACATCGTGGTTCATCCGATAAGATCATCGTAGAACATGTGGGAGCCAACATGGGTATCCAGATCCCGCTGTTGGTTATTGACCGGAGAGTCGTCTCGGTCATGTCTGCATGTCTCCCGAACCCGTAGGGTCTACACACTTAAGGTTCGGTGACGCTAGAGTTGTAGAGATATTAGTATGCGGTTAACCGAAAGTTGTTCGGAGTCCCGGATGAGATCCCGGATGTGACGAGGAGTTCCAGAATGGTCCGGAGGTAAAGATTTATATATGGGAAGTCCTATTTTGGCCATCGGAAAATGTTCGGGATTTTTCGGTATTGTACCGGGAAGGTTCTAGAAGGTTCCGAAGTGGGGCCCACCTGCATGGGGGGACCCACATGAACGTGGGTAGTGGGGGCAAGGCCCCACACCCCTGGTCAAGGCGCACCAAGATCCCACCTTAGAAGGAAAAAGATCATATCCCGAAGGGATAAGATCAAGATCGCTAAAACAAAGGGGGATAACAATCGGTGGGGAAGGGAAATGCTGGGATTTCTTTCCCCCACCTTTGCCAATGCCCCAATGGACTTAAAGGACAAGAAACCAGCCCCCTCGACCCCTATATATAGTGGGGAGGCGCATGGGAGCAGCACCCCAAGCCCTGGCGCCTCCCTCCCTCCCGTGACACCTCTTCCTCTCCCCGCTTGCGCTTGGCGAAGCCCTGCCGGGATCCCGCTACTTCCACCACCACGCCGTCGTGCTGCTGGATCTCCATCAAATTCTCCTCCCCCTTGCTGGATCAAGAAGGAGGAGACGTCCCCGCTCCGTACGTGTGTTGAACGCGGAGGTGCTGTCCGTTCGGCGCTAGGATCATCGGTGATTTGGATGACGACGAGTACGACTCCATCAACTCCGTTCTCTTGAACGCTTCCGCGCGCGATCTACAGGGGTATGTAGATGCACTCCCCTCTCTCTCTCGTTGCTAGATGACTCCATAGATTGATCTTGGTGATACGTAGAAAATTTTAAATTTCTGCTACGTTCCCCAACAGTGGCATCATGAGCTAGGTCTATGCGTAGATTCTATGCACGAGTAGAACACAAAGTAGTTGTGGGCGATGATTTGTTCAATTTGCTTACCGTTACTAGTCTTATCTTGATTCCGCGGCATTGTGGGATGAAGCGGCCCGGACCAACCTTACATGTACTCTTACGTGAGACAGGTTCCACCGACTGACATGCACTTGATGCATAAGGTGACTAGCGGGTGTCTGTCTCTCCCACTTTAGTCGGATCGGATTGGATGAAGAGGGTCCTTATGAAGGGTAAATAGCAATTGGCATATCACCGTTGTGGCTTTTGCGTAGGTAAGAAACGTTCTTGCTAGAAACCCATAACAGCCACGTAAAACATGCAACAACAATTAGAGGACGTCTAACTTGTTTTTGCAGGGTATGCTATGTGATGTGATATGGCCAAAAAGATGTGATGAATTATATATATGTGATGTATGAGATTGATCATGTTCTTGTAATAGGAATCACGACTTGCATATCGATGAGTATGACAACCGGCAGGAGCCATAGGAGTTGTATGACCTGCGTGTCAATGAAAAACGCCATGTAAATACTTTACTTTATTGCTAACCATTAGCTATAGTAGTAGAAGTAATAGTTGGCGAGACAACTTCATGAAGACACGATGATGGAGATCATGGTGTCATGCCGGTGACGAAGGTGATCATGTCGCGCCTCGAAGATGGAGATCAAAAGGCGCAAGATGATATTGGCCATATCATGTTACTTTATGATTTGCATATGATGTTTGTCATGTTTACATCTTATTTGCTTAGAACGACGGTAGCATAAATAAGATGATCCCTCACTAAAATTTCAAGAGATGTGTTGCCCCTAACTGTGCACCATTGTGAAGGTTCGTTGTTTCGAAGCACCACGTGATGATCGGGTGTGATAGATGCTAACTTTCGCATACAACGGGTGTTGACGAGCCTAGCATGTACAGACATGGCCTCGGAACACAAGCAAAACACTTAGGTTGACTTGACGAGCCTAGCATGTACAGACATGGCCTCGGAACACAAGAGACCGAAAGGTCGAACATGAGTCGTATAGTAGATACGATCAACATGGAGATGTTCACCGATGATGACTAGTCCGTCTCACGCGATGATCGGACACGGCCTAGTCGATTCGGATCATGTATCACTTAGATGACTAGAGGGATGTCTATCTAAGTGGGAGTTCATTAAATAATCAGATGAAATTAATTATCATGAACATAGTCAAAAAGGTCTTTGCAAATAATGTCGTAGCTTACGCTTTAGTTCTACTAAGATATGTTTCTAGAGAAAATTTAGTTGAAAGTTGATAGTAGCAATTATGCGGACTGGGTCCGTAAACTGAGGATTGTCCTCATTACTGCACAGAAGGCTTATGTCCTTAATGCACCGCTCGGTGTGCTGAACCTCGAGCGTCGTCTGTAGATGTTATGAAACATCTGACATACACGTTTTGATGACTACGTGATAGTTTAGTGTGTGATGCTAATGGTTTAAAATTGTGGCACCAAAGATGGTTTTGAAACGTCGCAGAACATATGAGATGTTCCAAAGACTGAAATTGGGATTTCAGACTAATGCCCACGTCAAGAGGTATGAGACCTCTGACAAGTTTCTTAAGCCTGCAAACTAAGGGAGAAAAGCTCAATCATTGAGCATGTGCTCAGATTGTCTGAGTACTACAATCACTTGAATCGAGTGGGAGTTAATCTTCCAGATGAGATAGTGATGGTTCTCCATAGTCACTGCCACCAAGCTATTAGAGATTCGTGATGAACTATAACATATCAGGGATAGACATGATGATCCTTGAGCAACTCGCGATGTTTGACACCGCGAAAGTAGAAATCAAGAAGGAGCATCAATTGTTGATGGTTAGTAAAACCACTAGTTTCTAGAAGGGCAAGGGCAAGAAGGGATACTTCATGAAACGGCAAATCAGTTGCTGCTCTAGTGAAGAAACCCAAGGTTGAACCCAAACCCGAGATTAAGTGCTTCTGAAATGAGGGGAACGGTCATTGAAGCAGAACTACCCTAGATACTTCGTAGATGAGAAGGCTGGCAAGGTTGACAAAAGTATATTGGATATACATTATATTAATGTGTACTTTACTAGTACACCTAGTAGCACCAGGGTATTAGATACCGGTTCGGTTGCTAAGTGTTAGTAACTCGAAATAAAAGCTGCGGAATAAACGGAGACTAGCTAAAGGTGAGATGACGATATGTGTTGAAAGTGTTTCCAAGGTTGATGTGATCAAGCATCGCATGCTCCCTCTACCATCGAGATTGGGGTTAAACATGAATAATAATTATTTGGTGTTTGCGTTGAGCATAGACATGATTGGATTATGTTTATCGCAATACGGTTATTCATTAAAGGAGAATAATGGTTACTCTATCTATTTGAATAATACCTTCAATGGTCTTGCACCTAAAATGAATGGTTTGTTGAATCTCGATCGTAGTGATACACATGTTCATGCCAAAAGATATAAGATAGTAATGATAGTACCACATATTTGTGGCACTGCCACTTGAGTCATATTGGTATAAAATGCATGAAGAAGCTCCATGTTGATGGATCTTTGGACTCACTCGTTTTTGAAAAGATTGAGACATGCGAACCATGTCTATTAGTATATATGCATGAAGAAAGTCCATACAGATGGATCATTTGGACTCACTTGATTTTGAATCACTTGAGACATGCAAATCATACCACATGGGCAAGATGACTGAAAGGCCTCGTTTTCAGTAACATGGAACAAGAGAGCAACTTGTTGGAAGTAATACATTTGATGTGTGCAGTCCAATGAGTGCTGACGCACGCAGTGGATATCGTTATGTTCTTACTTCACATATGATTTGAGTAGATGCTGAGAATATTTACTTGATGAAACACAAGTCTGAATTATTGAAAGGTTCAAGTAATTTCAGAGTGAAGTTGAAGATCGTCGTGACAAGAGGATAAAATGTCTGTGATATGATCATAGAGATGAATATCTGAGTTACGAGTTTGGCACACAATTAAGAAATTCTGGAAATTGTTTCACGAGTAATACCGCCTGGAACACCATATTGTGATGGTGTGTCCGAACATCATAACTGCACCCTATTGGATATGGTGCATACCATGATGTTTCTTATCGAATTACAACTATCGTTCATGGGTTAGGCATTAGAGACAACCGCATTCACTTTAAATAGGGCACCACGCAATTCCGTTGAGACGACACCGTATGAACTATGGTTTAGAGAAACCTAAGCTGCCGTTTCTTAAAAGGTTGGGGCTGCGACGCTTATGTGAAAAATTTCAGGCTGATAAGCTCGAACCCAAAGTGGATAAATGCATCTTCATAGAATACCCAAAACAGTTGGGTATACCTCCTATTTCAGATCTGGAAGCAAAAGTGATTGTTTCTAGAAACGGGTCCTTCCTCGAGGAAAAGTTTCTCTTTAAAGAATTGAGTGGGAGGATGGTGGAGACTTGATGAGGTCATTGAACCGTCACTTCAACTAATGTGTAGCAGGGAACAGGAAGTTGTTCCTATGGCACCTACACCAATTGAAGTGGAAGCTTATGATAGTGATCATGAAACTTCAGATCAAGTCACTACCAAACCTCATAGGACGACAAGGATGCGTACTACTTCAGAGTGGTACGTAATCCTATCTTGGAAGTCATGTTGCTAGACAACAATGAACCTACGAGCTATGGAGAAGCGATGGTGGGCCCGGATTCCGACGAATGGCTCGAGGCCATAAAATCCGAGAGGATCCATGTATGAAAACAAAGTATAGACTTTGAAAGAACTACTTGATGGTCGTAAGGCTGTTGGGTACAGATGGATTTTAAAGGGAAGACAGACAATGATGGTAAGTGTCACCATTAAGAAAGCTCGACTTGTCGTTAAGATGTTTTCCGGCAAGTTCAAGGAGTTGACTGCGATGAGACTTTCTCACTCGTAGCTATGCTAAGAGTCTGTTAGAATTATATTAGCAGTTACTGCATTATTTATGAAATCTTGCAGATAGGATGTCAAAACATTGTTTCCTCGACAATTTTCTTGAGGAAAGGTTGTATGTGATACAACCAGAAGGTTTTGTCAATCCTGAAAGATGCTAACAAGTATGCAAAGCTCCAGCAATCCTTCTAAGGATTGGAGTAAGCATCTCGGAGTTGGAATGAACGCTTTGATGAGATGATCAAAGATTTTGGGTTTATACAAAGTTCATGAGAAACTTGTATTTCCAAAGAAGTGAGTGGGAGCACTATAGAATTTTTGATGAGTATATGTTGTTAACATATTGTTGATCAGAAATGATGTAGAATTTCTGGAAAGCATCCAGGGTTATTTGAAAAGTGTTTTTAATGGAAAACCTGGATTAAGCTACTTGAACATTGAGCATCAAGATCGATAAGGATAGATAAAAAACGCTTAATAGTACTTTCAAATGAATACATACTATGACAAGATTTTGAAGGAGTTCAAAATAGATCAGCAAAGAAGGAGTTCTTGGCTGTGTTACAAGGTGTGAGTATTGAGTAAGACTCAAGACCTGACCATGGCAGAAGAAAGAGAAAGGACGAAGGTCGTCCCCTATGCTTTATACGTAGGCTCTACAATATGTTATGCTGTGTACCGCACCTGAAGTGTGCCTTGCCATGAGTTAGTCAAGGGGTACAATAGTGATCCAGGAAGGGATCACATGACAGCGGTCGAACTTATCCTTAGTATCTAGTGGACTAAGGAATTTTCTCGATTATGGAGGTGGAAAGGGGGTTCGTCGTAAAGGGCTACGTCGATGCAAACTTTGACACTAATCTGGATGACTCTGAGTAGTGAACCGGATTCGTATAGTAGAGAAGTTATTTGGAATAGCTCCAAGTAGCGCGTGGTAGCTGCATCTATAAGATGACATAGAGATTTGTAAAGCACACACAGATCTGAATGTTGCAGACCGTTGACTAAAACCTCTCTCGTAAGCATAACATGATCAAACCCTAGAACTCATTGAGTGTTAATCACATGGTGATGTGAACTAGATTATTGACTCTAGTAAACTCTTGGGTATTAGTCACATGGCGATGTGAACTTTGAGTGTTAATCACATGGTGATGTGAACTAGATTATTGACTCTAGCGCAAGTGGGAGACTGTTGGAAATATGCCCTAGAGGCAATAATAAAATGGTTATTATTGTATTTCCTTGTTCATGATAATTGTCTATTGTTCATACTATAATTGTATTAACTGGACACCGTAATACATGTGTGAATACATAGACCACAACATGTCCCTAGTAAGCCTCTAGTTGACTAGCTCATTGATCAATAGATGGTTATGGTTTCCTGACCATGGACATTGGATGTCATTGATAACGGGATCACATCATTAGGAGAATGATGTGATGGACAAGACCCAATCCTAAGCATAGCACAAGATCGTGTAGTTCGTTTGCTAGAGCTTTTCTAATGTCAAGTATCATTTCCTTAGACCATGAGATTGTGCAACTCCCGGATACCGTAGGAATGCTTTGGGTGTACCAAACGTCACAACGTAACTGGGTGGCTATAAAGGTGCACTACAGGTATCTCCGAAAGTGTCTGTTGGGTTGGCACGAATCGAGACTGGGATTTGTCACTCCGTATGACGGAGAGGTATCTCTGGGCCCACTCGGTAATGCATCATCATAATGAGCTCAATGTGACTAAGGAGTTAGCCATGGGATCATGCGTTACGGTACGAGTAAAGTGACTTGCCGGTAACGAGATTGAACAAGGTATTGGGATACCGACAATCGAATCTCGGGCAAGTAACGTACCAATTGACAAAGGGAATTGTATACAGGATTGATTGAATCCTCGACATCGTGGTTCATCCGATAAGATCATCGTAGAACATGTGGGAGCCAACATGGGTATCCAGATCCCGCTGTTGGTTATTGACCGGAGAGTCGTCTCGGTCATGTCTGCATGTCTCCCGAACCCGTAGGGTCTACACACTTAAGGTTCGGTGACGCTAGAGTTGTAGAGATATTAGTATGCGGTTAACCGAAAGTTGTCCGGAGTCTCGGATGAGATCCCGGACGTCACGAGGAGTTCCGGAATGGTCCGGAGGTAAAGATTTATATATGGGAAGTCCTATTTTGGCCATCGGAAAATGTTCGGGATTTTTCGGTATTGTACCGGGAAGGTTCTAGAAGGTTCTGAAGTGGGGCCCACCTGCATGGGGGGACCCACATGAACGTGGGTAGTGGGGGCAAGGCCCCACACCCTTAGTCAAGGCGCACCAAGATCCCACCTTAGAAGGAATAAGATCATATCCCGAAGGGATAAGATCAAGATCCCTAAAAAAAAGGGGGATAACAATCGGTGGGGAAGGGAAATGCTGGGATTTCCTTCCCCCACCTTTGCCAACGCCCCAATCGACTTGGAGGGCAAGAAACCAGCCCCCTCCACCCCTATATATAGTGGGGAGGCGCATGGGAGCAGCAACCCAAGCCCTGGCGCCTCCCTCCCTCCCGTGACACCTCTTCCTCCCCGCTTGCGCTTGGCGAAGCCCTGCCGGGATCCCGCTACTTCCACCACCACGCCGTCGTGCTGCTGGATCTCCATCAACTTCTCCTCCCCCCTTGCTGGATCAAGAAGGAGGAGACGTCTCCGCTCCGTACGTGTGTTGATCGCGGAGGTGCCGTCCGTTCGGCGCTAGGATCATCGGTGATTTGGATCACGATGAGTACAACTCCATCAACCCCGTTCTCTTGAACGCTTCCGCGCGCGATCTACAAGGGTATGTAGATGCACTCCCCTCTCTCTCGTTGCTAGATGACTCCATAGATTGATCTTGGTGATACGTAGAAAATTTTAAATTTCTGCTACGTTCACCAACATATATGGGAATGAAATGAGCAATGTTGAATAGGTAACATGACAACTTGTTTTGTTATCTAAAACTATTCCAAGGAAAGGAGTAGTTCTGTTGCAGTAGTTGTTCTAAGGTTGGACATGATAATATGTACTAGAGATGGCTTGCCTTGTTGGTAGTTTGGGAGATCTGGTGTGAGCGCAATCGGCGCATTTTCCATAATCTAGAGTTATCCGTTGAGACACATGCACGCTTTCCACTGATGAAGCCAATGTTGGAACATCGGCGGCCCATGGAACATCATGTTGCTATGGTAGTCTAGCTTAGTGGGACTTCAACACACTTAGCAAATTAGCAATATTTAATATTGGTTCACCACACTGACATATTGCTATGCTTGAAGATACTATATTATGTGATATGACATATTTTTCTCTTCAGTGTGCAAAGTGGTTTGAAATATTACATCACTTTATTTGAGACATCATTTACCATTATGTTTTACCGATTGGTTGCTTGTTGCATTGTATAATGCTCAGATACATGGAGAGATGATGATGCGGGATAAGGGCAGATGAATGAACAAGATATATGCTAACAGGTTGGGCCCATCAAATGGGAGCCGAAGGATGGAATTTAATAGTTGTTGCACTTCCAGTGCTTAGATTTGCGGGTACAAATATTGATATTGTTGTGTTCTTCTTCCATTATTGATGTTATGTTTATGTTAAAGTGAGGTGCTTAATGTGTCACCACTTCTAGCAGAGAATGGTGCACGGTTCGGAAGTGTTGTATCAAGCAAAGGGGAGCCTAAGATAGACCGATTTGGATTCAGAGATAAAGCTGGTCAATGTTGTCCCAGTAGGCACATGTGTGTGGATGGATTTTCTATGCGTTGCATGCTCTTTGTTCCCTCAATATAGAACAGAGTAGGCTATGAGAAAGCCCATAAAGAGAAAAAGTCTCCTACAAAGTGAAGATGGATAAGAAAATGTTTGGTTGGACGAAAGGGTTTATCAGGTAAAAACAATATGTTCGATTGTGCTCGTTGTGTATATATCAACAATATAATATCACTTTGATCAATGCCTCAACATTTGTTTTTTACTATTCTATAACACAGACTGTAACATAGTAAGTAAACAATGTTTCATCTGATTTTCGACCTCTGTGATCCCGTAGCGTAGCACGGGCATCTTACTAGTTAGAGTCATGCTAGTTGAGTAGTTGTGAATTTGAGAAATACTTGTGTTAAAGTTTGTGATTCCCGTAGCATGCACGTATGGTGAATCGTTATGTGATGAAGTCGGAGCATGATTTATTTATTGATTGTCTTCCTTATGAGTGGCGGTCGGGGACGAGCGATGGTCTTTTCCTACCAATCTATCCCCCTAGGAGCATGCGCGTAGTACTTTGTTTCGATAACTAATAGATTTTTGCAATAAGTATGTGATTTCTTTATGACTAATATTGAGTCCATGGATTATACGCACTCTCACCCTTCCACCATTGCTAGTCTCTCTAGTATCGCACAACTTTCGCCAGTACCATACACGCACCATTACCTTCCTCAAAACAGCCACCATACCTACCTATTATGGCATTTCCATAGCCATTCCGAGATATATTGCCATGCAACTTACCACCATTCCGTTTACTATGACACGTTCCATCATTGTCATATTGCTTTGCATGATCATGTAGTTGACATTGTATTTGTGGCAAAGCCACCGTTCATAATTTTCATACATGTCACTCTTGATGCATTGCATATCCCGGTACTCCGCCGGAGGCATTCACATAGAGTCATATTTTTATTCTAAGTATTGAGTTGTAATTCTTGAGTTGTAAGTAAATAAAAGTGTGATGATCATCATTATTAGAGCATTGTCCCAGTGAGGAAAGGATGATGGAGACTATGATTCCCCCACTAGTCGGGATGAGACTCCGGACGAAAAAGAAAAAAAAGGAAAAAAAAAGAGGCCATAAAGAAAAAGAGAAAAGGCCCAAATAAAAAAATGAGAGAAAAAGAGAGAAGGGACAATGTTACTATCCTTTTACCACACTTGTGCTTCAAAGTAGCACCATGAACTTCATGATAGAGAGTCTCCTATGTTGTCACTTTCATATACTAGTGGGAATTTTACATTATAGAACTTGGCTTGTATATTCCAATGATAGGCTTCCTCAAAATGCCCTAGGTCTTCATGAGCAAGCGAGTTGGATGCATGCCCACTTAGTTTCTTTTGTTGAGCTTTCATACACTTATAGCTCTAGTGCACCCGTTGCATGGCAATCCCTACTCACTCACATTGATATCTATTGATGGGCATCTCCATATCCCATTGATACGCCTAGTTGATGTGAGACTATCTTCTTCTTTTTTTGTCTTCTCCACAACCACCATTCTATTCCACATATAGTGCTATGTCCATGGCTCACGCTCATGTATTGCGTGAATATTGAAAAAGTTTGAGAACATCAAAAGTATGAAACAATTGCTTGGCTTGTCATCAGGTTGTGCATGATTAAATACTTTGTGTGATGAAGATAGAGCATAGCCAGACTATATGATTTTGTAGGGATAACTTTCTTTGGCCATGTTATTTTGAGAAGACATGATTGCTTTGTTAGTATGCTTGAAGTATTATTATTTTTATGTCAATATTAAAACTTTTATCTTGAATCTTTTGGATCTGAACATTCATGCCACAATTAAGACAATTACATTGAAAATTATGCTAAGTAGCATTCCACATCAAAAATTCTGTTTTTATCATTTACCTACTCGAGGACGAGCAGGAATTAAGCTTGGGGATGCTTGATACATCTCCAACGTATCTATAATTTTTTATTGTTCCATGCTATTATATATTCTGTTTTGGATGTTTAATGGGCTTTATTATACACTTTTATATTATTTTTGGGACTAACCTATTAACTGGAGGCCCAGCCCAAATTGCTGTTTTTTTTCCTATTTCAGTGTTTCGAAGGAAAAGGATATCAAACGAAGTCCAAACGGAATGAAACCTTCGGGAACGTGATTTTGGGAACAAACGTGATCCAGAGGACATGGAGTGGACGTCAAGCAATCAACGAGGAAGCCACGAGGCAGGGGGGCGCGCCTACCCCCCCCCCCCTGGGCGGGCCCTCCACCCTTGTGGGCCCCTCGTAGCTCCACCGACCTACTTCTTCCTCCTATATATACCTACGTACCCCAAAAACATCAGAGACGGAGCAAAAACCCTATTTCCATCGCCGCAACCTTCTGTACCCGTGAGATCCCATCTTGGGGCCTTTTCCGGCGCTCCGCCGGAGGGGGCATCGATCACGGAGGGCTTCTACATCCACACCATAGCCTCTCCGATGATGTGTGAGTAGTTTACCTCAGACCTTCGGGTCCATAGTTATTAGCTAGATGGCTTCTTCTCTCTCTTTGGATCTCAATACAAAGTTCTCCTCGATTCTCTTGGAGATCTATTCGATGTAATCTTCTTTTGCGGTGTGTTTGTCGAGATCCGATGAATTGTGGGTTTATGATCAAGATTATCTATGAACAATATTTGAATCTCCTCTGAATTCTTTTATGTATGATTGGTTATCTTTGCAAGTCTTTTTGAATTATCAGTTTGGTTTGGCCTACTAGATTGATCTTTCTTGCAATGGGAGAAGTGCTTAGCTTTGGGTTCAATCTTGCGGTGCTTGATCCCAGTGACAGTAGGGGAAACGACACGTATTGTATTGTAGCCATCGAGGATAAAGAGATGGGGTTTATATCATATTGCATGAGTTTGTCCCTCTACATCATGTCATCTTGCTTAAAGCGTTACTCCGTTCTTATGAACTTAATACTCTAGATGCATGCTGGATAGCGGTCGATGTGTGGAGTAATAGTAGTAGATGTAGGTAGGAGTCGGTCTACTTGTCACGGACGTGATGCCTATATACATGATCATACCTAGATACTCTCATAACTATGCTCAATTCTATCAATTGCTCGACAGTATTTGTTTACCCACCGTAATACTTATGCTATCATGAGAGAAGCCACTAGTGAAACCTATGGGCCCCGGATCTATTTTTCATCATATTAATCTCCCGTTAACAAGCTATTTCTATTACCGTTTATTTTTCTTTCTTTACTTTTAGTCTTTATCATAAAAATACCAAAAATATTATCTTATCATCTTTATCAGATCTCACTTTTGCAAGTGGCCGTGAAGGGAGTGATGATACGTCTCCAACGTATCTATAATTTTTTATTGTTCCAATGCTATATTATATTCTGTTTTGGACATTAATGGGCTTTATTATACACTTTTATATTATTTTTGGGACTAACCTATTAACCGGAGGCCCAACCCAGAATTGTTGTTTTTTGCCTATTTCAGAGTTTCGCAGAAAAAGAATATCAAACGGAGTCCAAACGGAACGAAACCTTCGGGAACGTGATTTTCGGAACGAACGTGATCCAGAGGACTTGGACCCTACGTCAAGACATCAACCAGGAGGGCACGAGGTAGGGGGCGCGCCAACCCCCCTGGGCGCGCCCTCCACCCTCGTGGGCCCCATGTTGCTCCACCGACGTACTTCTTCCTCCTATATATACCTACGTACCCCCAAACTACCAGATACAGACCCAAAAACCTAATTCCATCGCCGCAACCTTCTGTACCCATGAGATCCCATCTTGGGGCCTTTTCCGGAGCTCCGCCGGAGGGGGCATTGATCACGGAGGGCTTCTACATCAACACCATAGCCTCTCCGATGATGTCTGAGTAGTTTACCTCAGACCTTCGGGTCCATAGTTATTAGCTAGATGGCTTCTTCTCTCTTTTTGGATCTCAATACAATGTTCTCCCCCTCTCTTGTGGAGATCTATTCGATGTAATCTTCTTTTGCGGTGTGTTTGTTGAGACCGATGAATTGTGGGTTTATGATCAAGTTTATCTATGAACAATATTTGAATCTCCTCTGAATTTTTTATGTATGATTGGTTATCTTTGCAAATCTCTTCGAATTATCAGTTTGGTTTGGCCTACTAGATTGATCTTTCTTGCAATGGGAGAAGTGCTTAGCTTTGGGTTCAATCTTGTGGTGTCCTTTCCCAGTGACAGTAGGGGCAGCAAGGCACATATTGTATTGTTGCCATCGAGGATAACAAGATGGGGTTTATATCATATTGCATGAGTTTATCCCTCTACATCATGTCATCTTGCTTAAAGCGTTACTCTGTTCTTATGAACTTAATACTCTAGATGCATGCTGGATAGCAGTCGATGTGTGGAGTAATAGTAGTAGATGCAGGCAGGAGTCGGTCTACTTGTCTCGGACGCGATGCCTATATACATGATCATACCTAGATATTCTCATAACTATGCTCAATTCTGTCAATTGCTCAACAGTAATTTGTTCACCCACCGTAACACTTATGCTCTCAAGAGAAGCCTCTAGTGAAACCTATGGCCCCCGTGTCTATTTTCCATCATATTAATCTTCGAACACTTTTATTACCTTTTATTTTACTTTGCATCTTTATCACAAAAATACCAAAAATATTATCTTATCATATCTATCAGATCTCACTCTCGTAAGTGACCGTGAAGGGATTGACAACCCCTTTATTGCGTTGGTTGTGAGGATTTATTGTTTGTGTAGGTGCGAGGGACTTGTGCGTGGTCTCCTACTGGATTGATACCTTGGTTCTCAAAAACTTAGGGAAATACTTACGCTACTTTGCTGCATCACCGTTTCCTCTTCAAGGGAAAACCAACGCAGTGCTCAAGAGGTAGCAAGAAGGATTTCTGGCGCCGTTGCCGGGGAGTCTACGCAAAAGTCAACATACCAAGTACACATCACAAACCCTTATCTCCCGCATTATATTATTTGCCATTTGCCTCTCGTTTTCCTCTCCCCCACTTCACCCTTGCCGTTTTATTCGCCCTCTCTTTTCCGTTTGCTTTATTCTCGCTTGGTTCTTGTTTGCTCGTGTGTTGGATTGCTTGCTTGTCACGATGGCTCAAGATAATACTAAATTGTGTGACTTTACCAATAACAACAATAATGATTTTCTTAGCACTCCGATTGCTCCTCTTACCGATACTGAATCTTGTGGAATCAATGCTGCTTTGTTGAATCTTGTCATGAAAGATCAATTCGCCGGCCTTCCTAGTGAAGATGCCGCTACCCATCTAAATAGCTTCGTTGATTTGTGTGATATGCAAAAGAAGAAAGATGTGGATAATGATATTGTTAAATTGAAGCTATTTCCTTTTTGCTTAGAGATCGTGCTAAAGCTTGGTTTTCATGTTTGCCTAAATATAGTATTGATTCTTGGAATAAGTGCAAAGATGCTTTTATCTCTAAGTATTTTCCTCCCGCTAAGATCATCTCTCTTAGAAACGATATTATGAATTTTAAGCAACTTGGTCATGAAAATGTTGCACAATCTTGGGAGAGGATGAAATTAATGATACGTAATTTCTCTACTCATGGTTTGAATATGTGGATGATCATACAAAATTTTTATGCCGGATTGAATTTTGCTTCTAGAAATCTTTTAGATTCGGCCGCGGGAGGCACTTTTATGGAAATCACTTTAGGAGAAGCTACTAAACTCCTAGATAATATTATGGTTAATTATTCTTAATGGCACACTGAAAGATCTACTAATAAAAAAGTGCATGCAATAGAAGAAATTAATGTTTTGAGTGGAAAGATGGATGAACTTATGAAATTATTTACTACTAAGAGTGTTTCTTCTGATCCTAACACTACAAAAAAAATACACTTCCGTGATGATATGTGTTTGTCACAGTAGGTCGCGTTTTTTGTCATGCATGTACATCCATGACAAATTTATGACAGAATCAAGATATTCATACCTGTGCTGTCGTAGAGGTGTTCCATGACATTACCAAAATTATCATCACGGAAGTGTCCACTTCCATGACGATAAATCGCGCGTCACAGAAGTGCTTTCGTCAAGGGTGACCGACACGTGGCATCCACCGTAACGGAACGCCGTTAAGCTATCAGGTCGGGTTTTGGATCCGATAACCCGTTAACAGCCCCGACCAATGGGGATTTTCCACGTGTAAAATCATCATTGGCTAGAGGAAACACGTGTCGGCTCATCGTTGGGACAGATGTCATCCACTCACTGGACAGAAGGCGCCTATGATACGTCGACACGTGGCACGGCCCAACAGTGGCCCATTCCTGTGAAAAGGCCGGCCCGTTTGACTTGGTCTAAAAGCTGGCGGGCCGGCCCATGGAAAGCCTGTTAACGGCCTGTTCGCATATAGCCCATTTACAGCCCGCTAACCCAAGGCCCGTTACGCCCTACCCGAATTAGGCCCAGTAGCGTCATCTGGGCCATCCAATATGATTCTAGCCCGTTTTCACTTCTGGCCCATGTATAGCCCATGACGTCTTTCGGCCCATATGAGGCCCTTTGTAACTCTTGGCCCATTAGCGGCCCGTGCTGAAACTGGCCCGTAATGAACAGTGTATTACTTTACACCCATTAACGGCTCGTGGTGAAACTGGCCCGTAATGAACAGTGTATCACTTTATACCCATTAACGACCCGTTATTCCGTTGAGCCGTTTCCAGCCCAAGTTAACTTTCGGCCTTCTGAGGGCCCATTTATTCTTGGGCTCATTTGCAGCATTCGGTTACTTACGGCCCGTTACTGTCATTTTCTGCTTGTGGGCCAAATTCAGCCCGTCGTTACAGTCGACCCGTTTGTGGACCGTTTGTCTGTTGGGCCATTTTCATAGCATCACCAAATACGGCCTATTAACAATGGCCCGTTATGGTCGGCCCATGAACGGACGATTCCAACTCTAGCCCATTTACGGCCATAATGCGGTCTGTTTGGCCTATGTTTGGCCAATCGATCATACGGCCCATATAAGGCCCATTTATGATACGGCCCGCAAAAGGCCCATTGTTTCTACGGCCCGTAGAAGGCCCATTGTTTCTACGACCCATAGAAGGCCCACTGTTTCTATGGCCAGTAGGAGGCCCAGTGTCACTACAGTAA
This sequence comes from Aegilops tauschii subsp. strangulata, assembly GCF_002575655.3. Lineage (NCBI taxonomy): Eukaryota > Viridiplantae > Streptophyta > Magnoliopsida > Poales > Poaceae > Aegilops > Aegilops tauschii. The sequence continues at coordinate 550,296,909 of NC_053041.3, read as the reverse complement.
ATATTAGCCCATGGTTATTGTGGCCTAGTTTTAAAAAATAGGTTATTGCAGCCACTAGCTAACCGCGGAAAAAGAACTGCAATGACTACAAGCAAACAAATAAACAAGACAACAAGGAAATAAATAAGAAAGCAACTAACGCTAGGCTATCACGGCTATCACACATATTACATCCACTGGGCATCAAAGTTCGCCACCAGTGCAAATATAGGGAACAAAGCAGCATATCATATACACTGGTTGTCAAAGTTGGCGACCAGCGCAAATAAACGCCGTAGCAAAAAAAATCCAGAACTGAAACCACTTCAGAAGATCTCAAGAAACAATATCCTAGGTACCCATAATGCTGGCAAGATGCTTAGCAAGCTTATTAACTATCTCTTGTTTGGTGCCTAAATCCTCCAGCGCTTGCTGTTGCACCAGAAAATATGCATCTGAATTCTGCAGGGACTTCCTCAGTCCTTTAGCTTCCTGTCGCAGCACATCTGATTGATGTCTTTCAACTTGAAGTTGAGACTCAAGAAGACGAACTGATTCAGGCAGCGAGTTCGAAGAGCTTGTGCCAGCAGTAGTGGCCAGTAACTCGAACACTACATCAAGACAGGACTTTTGGGTTCCCTCACTGTCGTCAAGATAGTTTTTATCAGCTTTCTTGGAGACCAACATGGATGTCTCACTATCTTGAACCTTATCTGCATTACTTCCTTTACCATTGGATAACGCAGTACTGTTCTCCAATATTTTGTCCGCATTCTAAAAGAGAAACAAGCAGACACATCACATGTTTACCATGTTGTATATGAAACTCATTTTGGTAAATGAGTTCAGTAGTAAAGTGGATAGGATAACAGCATGAAACAAACATATATCTATGTACCATGGTCACTTTATGGTCTATATCATTCTAGTTTTTGTTGCCAAATCAAGATAGAGACACAGTTCAAATAATATTTGTTCAAGACAAAGAAGAATAGACAGAATATAAGTGTGGGTAACTATAGAGCAATAACAACACTTGTAATGTGCATGACGTGAGAACATAACTGTTTATTCAATTGAAACTAAAATCAACATAGAGCAGGTTACAACAGCAAACCAGTTAAAGAAACAGGTTTAAAACATACCTGTTGCGCCATTGGAGTTTCAATTCCATCCTTCAAATTTAAAAATAGTTGGTATGAGTAAATACAGTAATGCAAGAGCAAAGGAGTATGAACCATAGCTATAGAACCTGACTTGAGAACAAATCTTCTTCTCCTGTAAGCGTTGAGTTGGGATTCGGAGTGGTGGTCCTCGTGCTTTGGGCACTGCAGTTCCCTTACTAACTGCTCGTGTTTGGGTGCTCTGTGGTGGAGACGGTGCTGTGTCAACTGGAACTGGGTTACTATCTGCCGGGGTTGGGGTTAGAAGGGGTGTAGCTGGTTCTCTGTCCAACTGGGTAGGGGTACAATCTTCGAGAGTCTGGGTTATGTGTGGTGGATCTGGTCCTTGGGCAAGTACAACCGTGGTTCTATCTGCATCAACTGGTAGCACTATCTTTTCTGAAGACCGTGTTGTTACTCCCTTAGATACTGCCATCACGCTCTCCAATTCAAATGGCTGATAAACAAGAAAAGTAATTGAAAGTATAGACATTGTATGATAGACAGGTGCAATGGATAGTGGGGAATAAAAGAGGGCATGAAATAATTCATATTTATGTTGTCTAACCAAACAGGATAGCATGACACAATTTCACATATACGATGGCTAACTAAACAGGATAGCATGACACAATTTCACATTATGATGGCTAACTAAAAAAGATGGAAAGACATAGTTCAAAATATGAGACTATGTAAACAGGATGACATGACATAACTATATAATGTGTTTATTAAATAGGTTTGCATGCCATAATTCACATACATTCACGGATAGAATGCCATAATTCAAAATATGATGACTGTAAACACTAAACAGGATGAGATGATATAACTATATGATGTCTTTATTAAATGGGTTCCCATGCCATAATTCAGATAGATGATGTGTATGTACTATGTAAACATGATGGCATGATATAATTCAAATATATGATTTATATAGTAAGCAAGTAAGCAGATGGCAATCCATATATGATGTAAAAACTAAGCAATGCAAGACAACATGCATGACATGGGTAATATAACCCTGCCAAGTTTCAGCATAGACCTCAGGGGGGAAATAGGACTGGTCATCAGTCTCTGAATCCTCCTCTGAGGAGCTCTCTGTAACCAGCAAGATGTCTGCTTCAGCAGGTAGCATTGTCTGCTCTGAATACCTTGTTTTCACTCCAGATACTTCCATCACCGCTTCAAATGGCTGATGCACAGGAAGAGTAGTTGAATATACAAACGTTGTCGACAAATGGAACACGTAATACAAAAAAATGATAGCATGATATAATTCACATACATGATGATTGGCTAAACAGCATGGCATTGCATAATTCACTTATATAATGCCTTTGCAACAAGATAGCATTGTATAATTCACATATATAATGTCTTGCAACAAGATGGCAATGCATAATTCACATATATGGTAATTAGACACTGAACAGGTGGCATTCACACAAAGCATGTCTAAACTAATCAAATGACATAGCAATGCGAGACCCCATACGCATGATATGAGCAACATAACCCTGCCAAGTTAGAGCATACACCTTGGGGGGAATAGGACGAATCATCTGTCTCTGAATCCTCCTCTGGGGAGCTATCCGTAACCAGCGAGATATGTGCTTCATCAGATAGCATAGTCTGCTCTGAAGACCTTGTTTTCACTCCAGAATTTGCCATCACCGTGTCAAATGGCTTATGCACACGAAGAGCAGTTGAATGTACTAACATTGTTGACAAATGTAATATGTAACAAAAAAAAGGATGGCCTGATATAATTTACATATAAGATGACTGGCTAAGCAGGATGGCATTGCAAAATTCACATATATGATGCCTGGCTAAACAAGATGGCGTTGCATAATTCACATAAACGACGAATAAACTAAACAGATGGCATTCGCACAAAGGATGTCTAAACTAAGCAGATGACATATTTGATGTATAAAGTAAGCAATGCAAGACACCATATGCATGATATAACCAACATCAGCATGCCAAGTTAGAGTGAAGACCTCAGGGGGTAAATAGGAGTTGTCTTCTCCTTCTGAATCCCCCTCAGAACAGATATCTTCCTCTCGATTACAATCCGAAATGCGTGGAGGGGGGTTGCCTTTGCGCCTACCATGGAGCGACGTCTGCATGAAATTTTATTGCCACGCAAGGCTCGTCTCTTTTGCTCTACATGTTCTCATTGTTTACAATAACTGTCATGCATAGGAATAAAACATAGTGAGATTATGTAAGGAGTGCATGTAGAAATCTAGAGTGATGGTAGCAACCTGTGGATAGACCCAAAACCAATAATAGCAGGCAGATAATGGCTTCAATTAAAAAATACAGATAATGGCTTCTTTACTGTTTGTTTCCCACCCAACATGAAACTCATAGTAGACACCGGAGATTAACCAGATAGTAGATAGATACTATTGATAGCGGCCCCGATATGTAGCCCACAACCATTTAAAAACTCAAGTTTGACCATTAGTTTGGAGCTGACTCAGAGTCTAATCGGTGAATAGGACGATAAAGTAGCATGTAATATTAAGCGATGCATAACGTAAGCAGACACGAAAGAGTGCGACCTCTCTTGCGGACCCGTGTAGTCCTCGAGGTCATCTGCTTGATTGATGATGGTAATGTAGTTTTCATGGCTGCTAGCGGCGGGGAAGAAGATCTGAGGCGGCGAAAGACAGTCTGGAGGCCGGATCCCTGCTGTGTTGGACCCTTCTGTCATTAGAGCAGCTGAGCTGGGGTGGACGACGGCGCAGCAGGAGCGGGACAAACCACGCAAGGTTTTCTTTGACAACTATCTGTAAGAGAAGTAATTCTGTAAGGGCTCATTTGAATTGGAGGATTCCAACAATGCAGGGATAGGAAATAGACAGGAATAGGATAGGAATGCACGTGCAAAACAGAGAATTTAAAAACACAGGATTTCTGCCAATCTAGGTGTTTGATTCACAACAATTGGAAGATCACAGGATGCAAAGAAGCATGGTGAGATTAAGTCAAACCACAAGAAAATGTACGGTTATAATGCTATTATGCTACCATCTCTTAGTCTTGTGCTTCATGAATAGGAATTTGAAAAGGAGGACGAGTGAAAATTAAAATTCCTACGTTTTTTCTTTCAAGGAGACACTAAAGGAACAAATCCGTGTGCTCAGTGGACAATATATATAACATGTAGAGTAAAAAAGAGATGCAACAAGTGTACAACCTCTTTGGCGAAGCCATGTCGATCTCGGCGTGATTGGGTTGGCCGGTGAGGATGCTCCGGCTGACTTTGCTATCGGAGGAGGGGAAGAAGATCTTAGGCGTCTGGAGATGGAGCCCGAGGTACTGCTCCGTTGTGATGGAGGGTTTCGTCGTTGGAGCAGCTCCGGTGAGTTGTGCGACGCCGAGGCTGAAGCAGGACAAGAGAGACAACGAATAATGTTAACCTGAGTGGAATTCTAATAGCATCTCCAATACATGACGTAAAATACATAACCACAAAGTGCTAGATGTAAAATACATCAGCCGCTCATCTCTGAACTTAACTGTCGAAACTGAACTTAACTGTCGAAACTGAACTTAACTGTCGAAACTGAATTTTGCTGTCGAAACTGAATTTTGCTGTCGAAACTGAACGCACTAGCAAGGTGAGGCTACACGTCGGTCAACTGACTTTTTCATCTATGGTCAGTCGAGTTTGCAGCCGTTGGATACGAAATCAAGGGCCTGCGTTCATCTTCAACCTCCACCCCCCTGAGCCGCCAGCCACCACCGGCCAAACAGCAGCCCCCCGCCGCCTGCGGCCGGCGGTGCGCCACCCCGCCCGCCCCGAAAACACTCCCAACCGCCGGTCCGCCGCCGCCCCGGCCATCCCTCTAGCCCCCCCCCCCCCCGTGCCGAGATTTTTCTCCGGCGATCCCCACGCCACCGCCCCGCCACCGCCGGCGACCACCGCCCCCATCCTGAACCCTAAGATAGATAGTGGGGTACCTCTCCGGCGAGCCCCCCTCCCCGCTGCAGCTGGTTCTTCCTTCACCCCGGCGAGCACCCCCCCCCCCATCCCTTGAAAATCGACTGACCCAAAAGTCGATTCAGTCAACTGATGTGTAGCTAAATCGGAGCAGCATCATAAGCAAGAGCAAGAGCGAGAGCAGCAGCGCGAGCAAGAGCAATAGCAAGAGCAGACCAGGCAGGGAACCGAGAGCAAGAGCAGAGCAGCAGCGCGAGTGAGAGCTAAAGCAGCAGCAGCTCCTACTGATGTGGACGTTGCCGCCGAGGGAGCGACGTCGTGGAGGAAGTGGCCGGCAATGCCGCCGTGGATGGAGCCGCGCCGTGTCGGCTCGGGACCGAGCGGCGGCAGCACCGTGAGATCGAATCAAGAAGAAAATGCGGTGATTAGTGTACAACCTCTTTGGTGGCGCCGATTTGGCCACAGCTTCATCCGAGGAAACGGTGATGATGATGCTCTTCCGGTGGTGCAGGTGAAGACGGCGGTGTGGGAATGGAGGTGGCGCGAAAGATAAGGGGAACGTCGGGGCAGCTCCTTGGAGGTGGAGGACGGGGTGGCTGAACCGGCGGGACGATTAGATCGACAACGGGTCCTCATCCGGTACGGTGGATGAGGGACGTCGAGGTGTTGCTGTGGACGACGTCGTCGGGGAAGAGGCTCCAGCTGGGTGGAGGACGGAGCAGGGTGTGGGGTTTCGTCGCGGGTTTTCGCGGCCTCGGTGTACGAATGGGTGGGCGGATGGGATGGCAGTGGGGAACCATGGCTTAGAGACGCGCTTGTCCGAAATGTGGGGTAAGTTACAAAAGTACCCCCACCAATTTGAGGCGGTTCTTTCGGTTCAGGGGTACCACGGGCATTTCGCGTGTCGGGATTTCACAGGAGGTGGGAGTTTTCGCGCGCGTTGTAATTTCGGAATAGCAAGGCGCGGGTTGAGATGGAGGGAGTTGTCGGAGCACAACGAGACAAAGATATATCTTAAATATTTCGGGCTAACAAGGCGCGGGTTGAAATTTCCGGACAAGCCTAACGTGAACTGTACCAAATCAATGCGCACTACAAATGTCATTCAAAACTTTGAATTCATGTTATGTTCAATTAAAATATTTCGCTACGTGTATAATGCATGCAACCTACTACTCAAATGAACGTTTTAGTGCATTCCAAACGTATGTACTACCGCTTCAATATGAACTAAATTTGAATTCGTTTCTCTATTTGAATAAGATCTACAGTAATGATTGTTGTGAAGTCAAAGCATTTGAATTCGTTTCTCTGTTTTAATAAGATCTACAATCATCATTATTGTCAAGTTAAACCATCGTTTGTGTATTATCTTCACAGCACACCACATGATTAGTCTCGAGTTACATATGAACTATGTGTACTATATGAACTCGAACTAGATTTTTTGAATCCACTTTATTTTGATTTCAAATCACATTACATTTCTAGCTCTAGCTAGATATTCATAATCTAAACCATGTCTCATATGTATAATGTGTTTATCACATTATGTATGGTGCCCCGCCCCCTACGCCTACAAGTATTTAGATGTGAGTTGCAAACACCACACATTACCACAAATTCAAATAAAATGTGAGAATGTTCGATATATAGTATTGTTTAGATTGTTCGATATTTAGTTGTAAGCTGTAAACGCCACACATTATCACAAATTCAAATAAAATGTGAGATTGTTTGATGTATAGTATGGTTTAGATTGTTCGGCATTTAGCTGTGAGTTGCAAACGCCATGCATTATCACATTATGGTATAACATGTGCACATCACGTGTATCACCGCCATATTCATGCATGCAATGTTTAAAACACTATGATCTCCTATTCAAATATATGAATCCGCTTTCATATCAAATTATGATCTTTGTTAGTCTCTTACACCCACACAATCCTCTAACCTTTGTAGCTACCACTAACTTTCTCTCGTGCATGCACACGCCCTCCTCTCCCTCGGCATTCTATCCACCGGGCACATTCATTTTTTTCTTTAGGTCGTTCTCCCAGAGTCTCCACAACTCCTTTCTGACACACACCGATCGATAAACCTCTCCAGCGATGCCTGCCTACAACATACACACACACCTTCAATCTCCTCCTTTATGTGTCCTTGCCTCGTGTCTCTCATACGGTCAGACACACGTGTAAACTCTCGCCCCTCTCTTCATCGATCTCACAACCGCACACTCCTCCCCCTATCTAGTTAGTAGTTGGCCCTCTCGCACCACCTCCTAGCTCCATTCTCTCTGTCTATCCGTCTCGCTGGGCCTTATTTGCCTCTAACAAATGGATGTACACCGACCGATCTCTTGCTATACATATAGCTAGCTAGGTCCTTATAACTCGTTTTTACCCACACGTCAATCGATCTACCTCATTAGTTGTGTCTCTCCCTTCCTCCGACAAACAACAAGTGATCTACCGATCTAGTTAGGTTTGCTTACCAAACACATGGTTCCCCTTCATCATCCATGGATGCGTCCCGACAGATCTATCACGCACAGGCACACACAGGAACACATCCCCACTCTTATTGATAACATTGCAGTTCCACCCTCAGTTTGTCTAGTAGGCCTCTCCCACCATCTTCGAGAAGCAACTCCATCACCCATCCATCACTCTACCCCTCTCCCTCCCTCTCTCTCTCCTCTCTCTCTCTCTGTCCCATCATATTTCCCGTCCTTTAGTTATGTATGGATGTCGACCGATCTCCCTCAAGACATAGCTGGGTCTCTCCTTCTCAACACATATACGAGTCGTTCTACCTCTATAGTTAGGCCTCTGCCTACCCCTCCCCCCACCCCCTCCACCCCCCCCCACACAGACACCGATACATCGAGCGCTCTAGTCATGTCTCCCTGCCACACACAAACTTGACATGTGCCCTCTAACGTTCCGGTAGGCCAGTCACCCTATATCTTTGACTTGCACACACACACAATTTCGATGGCTCTCTTCATCGATCTCGCACCCACCCACTTGATCCTCTCTTCGACTCTATCGATAGCTATGACCGCTCCCTCTCTTCTTGTGGATTGCCCGACCCTCTATGTATGATATGGATAGGCCTCCATTTCACACACATTGCATGCAAAATTTTGTTTGAGATGTCATCGACACATATTCCCACAAATAATTCACGAAATCAACCCCCACCCCACCCCCACCCCAAAACAAAAAACACTCACGAACGCGGTTTGTATCTCTCACACACACCCACGTAGGTGGGGGACGTGCACGAAGAGAAGAGGTGCATGCACGGCGCACGTACTCCCGTCTCTTTCCCAACCACACCCGCGCGGGTACATGGTGGAGCTCATTTCTGTACGAAAAAGGCAGCCCACGTGGTAATTTGGCACGTGTACTGGTTGTCCACTTGGTGGAGGGAGGATCATCTACCACGGGTGAACAAACAAATTGCGACTTGACGTGTTATGTTAAAAAAAGAGGCAAACCATGTGGGGCCTACCTTAGAGGCAAGGCTCTATACACTGGAGTACTTTTGATGTGTCCCGTCAACTCGCAGAACGAGGAGAAGCTTGCTTAGTACGCCGTCTCCCCCGCCCACGGGCGCGGTGGCTCGCAGGATGAGGTGAAGCTTGCTCCGCCTTACGCCCGCTCCCTAGCCCATGTGCGCGGTGGCTCGCAGGACGAGGAGAAAAATTTACTACTCCCTCCGTTTACTCCTCGTCCCTACTACCTTGGTTATAGAGATTGTATCATATTGTTTGGAATATATATGTCCTTTAGTAGATTTCAATATGAACTACTAGTACATACTCCAAACACTGATGTATATAGACGTATTTTAGAGTGTAGATTCACTCATTTTGCTCCGTATGTAGCACTCCCCCTCGCCCCTCGACCCTCATATAGCCAGAACGATATATACTGCACTACCATTATTGCTCAACTTCCCGAAGAGGCGAAGAGCCAATCGCAAGGTTAATATTTTGGAGATGCCAAGCGCAAGGTTATAGGAGAACGAGTAGTAGGTGCCGCGTCATTTATAAATAAAGTTTTTTTCTTCAATGGCACGTACGCAATATGATAGGTTCATATGGAGAGAAAAGGAAACCGCTCCACTAGATACATAGTCAGGACGGGCCAGCCTACACGGTTGCTTGCTGGGGTTGCTCTCTTCACACTCTCTCGCACAAAACGACTGTGGCTACATCTCTAACATCCCGGCGGATCACGTCCACTTGGGGAAGGGGTGGATGCTTAGTGTAGATGCGGTGGCCGTCGCCGACGGCGAAAACCCACTGTCGGCACGTCCCGATCAGGGGTCCCCGCCGTTCTCTCTCACAAAGCCGGTGAGGTTGCCTTCGTCCCTTGCTCACTGCCGCGACGTGGGAAGTTGCCGCCTCCTGCCGCCCTCCTCAAGGTTGAGCTACGTCCCTCAGGTACAACTCCCTTTACAGCCGGCTTGCACCACTGCTCCAGCTGCCCACATCACTCCCTGTGGATATTTCTCTACTTCTTTGCCCCGCACATACCTCTACTGGCTTCTACGTACTGTATTTGTGATGAGTTCATGTCTCATCAACTAGTCCCAGTAATCTTATTCTAATCACGCTTCTTCAATTTCTTTGCCACAGGGATGCTCATCTCAATTTTGGTGAAATTGCACAAAATGATCCGATGGTCAAAAGGTTGCAAACTTCATTTATTAGGAAGCTCGAATGTTGCCAGCAAATTGAAGCCTGGTCAGGGTTCACGGTTCAAGGGCTAGGGACTGCATGGATCGTTTTTTTCTTTAGCTGCTTCTGTTCCAAAATAAGTGTCAACTTTAGTAGTAGTACAACTTTGTACTAAAGTTTGCACAAAGTTGAGACACTTATTTCGGAACGAAGGGAGTACATATTTGCTATGATCTGTCAATCATTGAGATGCAATAGCATGCATGTTAGTCTCCTTTGTATTTGATGAAATGTTGCAACGGGTAACCTTGGACGCAAGATACATGTAACAGAAGCTGGAAGCTTCATAGTATTGTACAAATTTATCTCGCTGATAAATTACAGTACGTACTATACTAGTACTTCCTCCGTTCCTAAATATAAGTCTTTGTAGAGATTTCACCATGAACCACATGCGGATGTATATAGATGCATTTTAAGTGTAGATTCATTCATTTTGTTCCATATGTAGTGGAATCTCTACAAAGACTTATCTACTAGTAATAGCTAGCCCCCACTACTAGGAAATCTCTATCCTCTCCTTGAGCCACATCATCAAAATTGATGTAGCCGTTAGATGAAGTAAATCAGTCCATAATAGCCGTCTGATCTAGACGTTGAGAGGCTCCACACTAAGCCACATGCAAGCATGCAGAAATACCGTGGCACATGCATGTGAGTGGGTTTTAAATCACATCAACATGTCTGCATGCAAGCATGCACTGGTAGCATGCATGTAAGTGAGCTTTTAAGTCTCATTAACATGTCAAAAAGAAATATATAATCCCATTATGCAGTAGGAGTTGGCTGATCTTTTTTCCTTATGTGGGATGATCTAAATGATGATGGGAGTTTATTTAGTTTGGCTACCACATTTTTCATGCGGTTATAGAGTTTTTTTTAGTTCTATGAAATCGATAATTTTGCGCAGAGAGATATACCGCTGTTCCGCGGCAATGCGCGGGGACTCATCTAGTAATATTTAGGAACGGAGGGAGTACTATGTAAAGAGTTAGGTGTCGCACGGTGATAGTGTGAGGTGGGCCATGTAATCACTGAGCCTGCGTGTTTTCACTGCTCTTGCACGCCTCCGCTATAAGAATGGAGAAAATTGTAATCTAGTAGTAGTACCTCCTTTCGCCGAAAGCGTGGGACATCCAGCAGTCCTACCACCTCAGTAATAAAGACCAATGAGCCGTCAAATCACATAGACCCAGCAGTAAGTTGGACGGACGAAGTAACCATCACTCTTGCGCCAGTGAGAGGTCGCGTCCGCTCTGCCTGGGCATGAATGCGGCACCGATTCTTTGGAGCGGCGCTGACCGTTTTGGGAGGGAAGCGCGCGCGGGCGATGGAGGGGCTTTGGGTGGGCCAGGCTGGTCAGGAGCGGGCGTGGCAGCTGCCCGCATGTCCCTACCGGACACGCCCGGAAACGAGAGGATGCACCGACTCTCGCGGCTAAAATCGTACACTACACAACATCTCTCTGTAGGAGTAGGTCGATCTGTCGCTCTCTCTAACACACACATGCTGTTAAACACACACACACACACACACACACACACACACGCACGCACGCACACGCACCTTGGTCCCGTTGCACCTTCCAATGTGACTTATTACACCTAGACGGAGGGAGCAGTAAGTATACGAGATACGGTGGCACACTGACTTAAGTCGAATACAAGTGCCCAAAATTTGTGTGCATGTTATAATAAGGATTCACTTAAAATAGTACGTGAGCGAACAGAGGGATCAATTGGACAGTGTTCCCGAGAAGTAGCAACATGTGTGAGGTATGATACACCGCTGGCGCTTTTAATTTTTCTTATTAATTTTTTTGTTTCACCCTCTGACTGGTGGGACCCAACGTACTACGTGGACAGAGGTAAGGTGACTAAGGCTGCATTATTTCTGCACCACTGTGGATAGTCTTACCACCAAAGCCACATGACATGATTATGATTGAAATCCCAATGACTCCCACACACACACAAAAACACGGCATGCTTGTCACACGAATGTAGGAATGTATAAAAGGTTATTTCCCTCTCGTTGAACATAATGGGAGGGTTGTGTAGCTGGTTAGCCTGTTTGCTCATCAAACTTGAGGTCTCGGGTTCGATAACTACACTTGAGCATAATTTGTGCCAGGAAGATTCTTTGACTGGTCAAAATGTTTTCTAGGGTTTGCACGCTTCACACTCTCTCTCCAGTATATATATACACGCTGGAGCCTCGGCGCTTGTAGTTGCTCTCTTCACACTCTCTCGCCCTCTCCCGCTGGAGCCTCAACGCTTGTAGTTGCTCTCTTCACACTCTCTCGCCCTCTGCAAATCTAAACAAGACTTCATTGGCCTCTCTCTCCCCTCACCGCTGCTCAAAGAGCCGGCAAGATCCGTCCGCCGGGAAGGGAAGGAGGCTTAACGCTGTCGCCGTCGGTGAGAGACTACCGGCGCAGCTGTTCACTTTCCACCCAGCGACGGCGCGGGAGGGCCTCCGACCCCTTCTTCTTCGCCGTCGTCCCATCGCCCACCGAACCACGCCCCTAGAACCTTAAGGTATAATTTACTTACTCCACATGCATTGCTCTAGCTGCATGTATACCATGAATCTAGGACGTGGTTCAAAGAGGAAAGGAGTGGGAAAAGTTGTATATAGCATGAATCTAGGACGTGGTTCAAAGAGGAAATGAAGGGGGAAAGTTGTATAGCATGAATCTAGGACGTGGTTCAAAGAGGAAAGGAATGGGGGAAAGTTGTATCGCATAAATCTAGGACGTGGTTCAAAGAGGAAAGGAAGGGGCGAAAGTAATAGTTCAAAAAGGAAAGGAAGGGACAACGCTGTAGAGTTTGAGCAGGACTAGATTTGCTGCGCTCACATAGGGAAAGGTGTCTAAAGATAACAAAACTGGGACCAACACAAATATGCTCCTTGGTTGTTTGTTCTTTGTTGCAACAGACTGTGCATGACCACAGTACATCGGTAGATGCACATGGTGCTGGTGCGTCCACTGTCCCGTGCAACTCATTAGCTATTGTTAATCTAAGGCCTTGGAGCGTTGAATGCTTGCGCTTCCCCGATAGAGGGAAACAACTTGGAGCCAAGCATCTTTGGCCACGGTGTAAGGCCGGAGATGAGGAAGATCTTCGGGTGGGATTGCTTCTTGCATGATGAAGAGAGCATTCTCATTGAATTGATGATCCACAACTTCTCTAGGAGTGAAGTTACTTCGGTCATGCGGATAGAAACCTTCTTCAATGATTCTCCAAAGGTTAGTGTTCACATGATTTAAATGATGCTTAAAACGATAGACCCAAGAATCAAAATCTACATTCTTCTCAATCTTAGGAGCCGGGCCGGCATGATTTAAATGAGTGGAAGGGAGCGGTCCACCATAGACAGGTTGAGGTTCCACATGGGCAAAGATGCCGGTGCCCTTTTTACCACTAGAAGAAGGAGCTTTCTCGCTAGTAGCTTCCCCTTTGTTGGAGGTAGCATCCGTCACCTTGTTGGCGGGATCACCCACTTTCAACGGTGCGGTGGAAAGCTTAAGCCTATTTATTAAACATGCTTTCGACCTCGGTACTCATGGAGGTTTTCAATGTGTCCAACGCCACATTTAATTCCTCACGAGAGACCGCGGTTCCCCCATCTTCCGTAGACGAGACCGGATTCACACCGGAGTGCTCCTCCACACCGTCTACGAGGTCAACCATACTCTTCGGACGGTAAAGTCCTTAAAAAGAGACAAGGCTCTGATACCAATTGAAAGGATCGATATAGTTGACTAGAGCGGGGTGAATAGGCAACTAACAATTTTTAGCTTTTCTTTACCAATTTAAACTTTGCATCAAATTAGGTTGTCTAGATATGCAACTAGGTGAGCAACCTATATGATGCAACGACAATAAGCATACACGCAAGCAAGATATAAGGCACAAATAAACTTGCACAAGTAAAGGCACAAGATAACCAAGAGTGGAGCCGGTGAAGACGAGGATGTGTTACCGAAGTTCCTTCCCTTTGAGAGGAAGTACGTCTCCGTTGAAGCGGTGTGGAGGCACAATGCTCCCCAAGAAGCCACTAGGGCCACCGTATTCTCCTCACGCCCTCACACAGTGCGAGATGCCGTGATTCCACTATTGGTGCCCTTGAAGGCGGCGATCGAACCTTTACAAACAAGGTTGGGGCAATCTCCACAACTTAATTGGAGGCTCCCAACGACACCACGAAGCTTCACCACAATGGACTATGGCTCCACGGTGACCTTAACCATCTAGGGTGCTCAACACCCAAGAGTAATGAGATCCACAAGGGATTAGTGGGGGGATTCAAATATCTCTTGGTGGAAGTGTAGATCGGGGCCTCCTCAACCAATCCCTAGAGAATCAACAAGTTTGATTGGCTAGGGTAGGAGATCGGGCGAAAATGGAGCTTAGAGCAACAATGGAGCTTGGAGGTGGAAGAGGTGGTCAACTAGAGGAGGAAGACACCCCTTATATAGTGGGAGAACAAATCCAACCGTTTTCCACCAACTCAGCCTGCGCAGCGCGGTACTACCGCACCTGAGACGCGGTACTACCGCAGGGGCACGCGATACTACCTCACCTGAGGCGCGGTACTACCGCAGGGGTACGCGGTACTACCGCCCACACAGCAGAGACCAGAACAGCCACACAGCACTACGGCAGAGGGCGGTAGTACTGTTGGCGCGGTACTACCGCTCCCCCTTGCGGTACTACCGCAAGGCAGGGGTTGTCCAGGGATGGGAAGGCACGGATATAAAAAAATTACATCCATGGCTACTTCCGCAGAGTTGGAGTCGATGCAAAAACCCGACGCGGTAGTACCGTAAGCCAGCCGTGGTAATACCGCGCTAGGTGCGGATGTAAAAAATTACATCCGCCCCTTACAGCCGCGTAGTTGCGGAACTAAGCAGGGACCACGGTACTACCGCTTACCAGAAGCGGTACTACCATGGGGCCTTGCGGTACTACCGCACAAGTGGGCGGTACTACCGCAAGGTCCTGCGGTACTACCACTCTGACGAGCGGTACTACCGCACTTCCTAGTTCGACAGACACGAGCTATAATTGCATAGACATGGAAAACTTAGGATGCTCCAAAGGCAAGAGGAAAGGAGGTTCAAGGGACGATGTGTACGTGATGAATCCACCCAACCTTTCCAAAGCGGACCCCCTCTTAATAGTATGACTTCCCTACGACTCACTACCACCGAAAAGAACCGAAGAGAAACACCGTCTTCTATAGCCTTTGAGGGGAACCCAATCATCTTGTGCCTAGTCAATATATCTGAAATATTTGATGCACATGATTAGTCAGCAAAAGCATTGCCATCAATCACCAAAACCAACTAAGGGATAAAATGCCCTTACAATCTCCCCCTTTTTGGTGGATTGATGACAACACGGGATTTGCACGAGGGTATTACACAAAGAGCAAGGGCAAACCCCAAGTCTCTAAAATATAGACGGGCTCCCCCTAGATGTGTGCTATCTCGATGAGTGCTTTGGACTGCATGGCACACATACTAGGATCAACACTCCCCCTATATTTTATAGACATGGCAAATCTTGCAATAAGGCTAAAGCTAAGCAAGATAGACAGGAGTATAATGTAATAAGCACACGATAGAATAAGCTTACTACGGTACGATAGAGTGCATATGTCTTACACCATATGATAGTAGGTCTCACGAGCACAAACCAAAGCAAACCAAAGCAAACGAAATAAACGAAGTTCAACTGACCCAAACACGACATAACTCGCAGCAAATCCTACACTCTCTCCCCCTTTGGCATTGAGACGCCAAAAAGGCAGAGAGGACAACTACAGCAATAGTGGTGGCTCAAGCGGAGTAGTCACTGGCACGCTCCTCGTCGGACTCTGTAGCTGGGACAGACTCCTCCTCAGACTCGGTCCATCGGTAGCCCTGCTTGTGCAGCCATTCTGCCTCTGGGGTGATGTTCACCTCTGACCCGGTAGATATGTTCTCGCCAAAAGTCCTGAAAATCCGCTTGTCGCGGCGGCGAATCTCCTTGGAAGCCACATGGGTCTGGTACTGCCCCTTGGCTTGCATACAGAACAGCATCTTCATCTTGTTCTTCAGTCGCTTAGCCCAAGAAGGCTCAGAGGTGGGAGGGATGTAACCCTTAGAACTGTCCTCGTCCGCTGCCTCCTCCTCATCCTCATCTGCATCCATGTCCATGGCAGCCGCAGTATCAGCACGAGAGGTAGTGTTGGCCCACTGAGACTTGATACGGAGGTTGATGGGCTCATGCCGGATCCAACCAGGGGCCTCAAACTCATCCTGAGGGTAGACCCGCTCCCAAGTAGCCGAGATCAACTGAAACAGATAAGGTCCATAGATGGGGACCTTGCGGTTGTAGACCGCAAACCGAAGTTCAGTCCACATGATATGTGAGACATCAAGTGGCTGAGTCTGAGAGTTGCGAGCATCTTCACACAACAACATCATATCCACCAGATAGGCATGCACCTTGTCCTTGTCCCCAATGCATGGGAAGAGAGTGTTGCGGAAGATCCGGTGCATGATGTCAAGAAATGAGTTGAGTACCCAAGTTGACTTGCCATTGGAGAGCTTCTTCTCCACAAGGTAGGGCATGAGCTTGTTCTTGTTGGCAGGCTCGGAATTGGCATGAGGGCGAACACCTTGGGGTGTGGTGATCCCCTCATCCGGAACCCCAAGCAGTGTCATGATTTCCTTCCAGGTAGCAGTCAGCTGTCGGCCATTGGTCATCCAAGTCATGGTCCTTTCCTCATTGGGATGAAAATGCACGGAGGCAAAGAACTGGGCAACGATCTCAGGATCATAGTCTTTGTGGAATGAGATGATATGCTCAATGCCAAATTGCTCCACGAGGTCCAAAGCCTCACCAAAGTATTCCCGGTGCGCCTCTTTGCGCATGTGATGCATGTTGATCCACTTCACCTCCACATGGGTATTTTGCTTGGCCTTGATGACATCCAGATAAATGAGATTCTGCTGCTTGGTCCAGAATAGATCATTACCTCGAAAGTTAGCACGAGGGTTGCCATACGGATTGACCTTCCTCCGAGCGATGAAGTCAGCAAGCGGTATCTCATCCATGCCCTTGGTGGGTTCCTTCTCTTTGCTGGCAGTGGTCTTGGTTCTGCGTTGGGGGGCATTGGAGCCCTCTGCTTCCTCTGTGTTGCGCATATGCTTGGACCCCGTGTCACGGGGTGGATTGGAGCGGCGAGCTGGAGCACCTAAGCCACCACCTAAAACACACACCACAAAACAAACACGCACGAAACACGAGAAGGATCAATGCAAAGACCACAGCAAAGCAGGTGAAACAAGTAGACATGGCACGTAAGAAGTGCCACAAGAGGGATTTGAGACAACGGTAGTAACGCATGTTGTGCCACGTGCGGTAGTACCCCTCCAAGGAGCGGTAGTACCGGACGTGCGGCAGTACCGCGCCCGCAGGGCGGTAGTACCGGACGTGCGGTAGTACCGCGCCAGTAGGGTGGTAGTACCGGATGGGCGGTAGTACCGCACCTGAGGAGCGGTAGTACAGCACGGTTGCAGATCCAAAATAGCCATGGAGATCTGAGCACAACCGTGTCAACACGCGGTACTACAGTCGATCAAATCCATCACGGGACAACTATAGCAAGTACCAACACTACACAAAACTACTCTCCTACATCCTACTCTTGCATGGATTTGACTTAAAATCTCAAGAAAAACTTGCATCTCCCCAAAACCTAAAAGCAACAAGACGAACAAGAAAACGAGAGGGATTGGGGAGAAACCTTGTTCCATGGCAAGAGGGAGTAGGGGGGAATGATCCCACCGGTCGGAATCCAAGGAGAGCGGCCGGAGACGGAGATCCGACGAGGGCCTCCGGCGCCGTTCTTGAGCGAGAGAGAGAGAGAGAGAGAGAGACGAAGTGAGGAGAGAGACGAATGGGTATGGGGGAGTTCTGCCCGTGTTTAACCCCCACGCACCCGTAACCGCACGGTAGTACCGCACGTCATCGCGGTACTACCGCCCGGGCGGAAGTACCGCACCGGGGCCGTAGTACCGCTCCCCCAGGCGGCAGTAAAAAATTACTGCCACGCTGGGTGCGGAAGTACCGCTCACTCCTCTCGCGGTAGTACCGCACGTCATCGCGGTACTACCGCCCGGGCGGAAGTACCGCACCGAGGCCGTAGTACCGCTCCCCCAGGCGGCAGTAAAAAATTACTGCCGCGCTGGGTGCGGAAGTACCTCCACTCCTCGCGCGGTAGTACCGCACGTCATCGCGGTACTACCTCCCGGGCGGAAGTACCGCACCGAGGCTGTAGTACCGCTCCCCCAGGCGGCAGTAAAAAATTACTACCGCGCTGGGTGCGGAAGTACCGCGCGCCCCCCTTGCGGTAGTACCGTGGCAAGCCGCGGTATTACCGTGGGCTCAAAAAAAAGTTTCAACCAAAGAAAACTCCTAAGCACGGAACCTTCAAGCGAGAGACTACAAAAAGGAACTAACACACTGGACACCACAAGTACGAGCGCGCCACGAAGGAGAGGCAAGAACCAACACAGACCAAAAACGAGACACAACCTCTCCAAGGAGAGGGCGGTGGCCGGAGCCACCTATGTTTGAGTCAATTGGTATGGCACCGCGAAGAATTATCCTTGGGCCCATGACCAAAACTCGTCTTTGAAGCACAAGTACCATCAAAAATGGCTAATGTGAAAGAGTTGATCACTTTATGCATAATGGGGGGAGGGAGAGTTCATTGAGAGAACAACACTCCCCCTATCTCCATGCCTACACCTAGATTAGACAACAAGTTGAGTGTGGTGGGGTGTGCAAGGGGCCAAGCAACATTGCTCGAATCAATGATATTTAGCTCATGCCTTAACTCGCGAAATCTTGCTTCATCCAATGGCTTCGTGAAAATATCTGCAAGGTCATCATGAGTGTTGACATAGTTGAGCTCGATCTCCCCTCGCCTAATATGATCCCGGATGAAGTGATACCGAATCTCAATATGCTTCGTCTTGAAGTGTTGCACCGGGTTGAGAGAAATCTTGATGGCACTTTCATTGTCACACCACAGAGGCACTTTGTCACAAATGACACCGTAATCCTTTAAAGTTTGCCTCATCCATAAGAGTTGTGCACAACAACTACCGGCAGCCACATACTCTCCTTCGGTGGACGAGAGAGACACACAACTTTGCTTTTTAGAAGACCAACTTACCAAAGAGCAACCAAGGAATTGGCACCCTCCGGAAGTGGACTTCCTATCCACTTTGTCTCCCGCCGAATCGGAGTCCGAATACCCTACAAGCTTGAAGTTTTCTCCTCTTGGGTACCATAAGCCAAAGTTTGGGGTATGAGCCAAATATCGAAAGATTCGCTTGACCGCCACAAAGTGGCTTTCCTTAGGTGCGGCTTGAAACCGTGCACAAATTCCCACACTCAACATGATATCCGGTCTAGATGCACAAAGGTAAAGCAAGGAACCAATCATGGAGTGATATACCTTTTGATCCACCGCTTTACCATTGGGATCGATGTCAAGTTGGCACTTGGTGGGCATTGGAGTGGACGCCGGCTTGACATCACTTAGCTTGAATCTCTAAAGCATGTCTTGAGTTTATTAGGCTTGGTTGATGAAGGTTCCTTCTCTTCTTTGCTTTACACTACTAGAAAACAGGCTATAGATAATATAGACACTAATGGCGCATTATACATGCGGTGCGCCACTACTATATAGTAATGGCGCACCTATACATAGTGCGCCATTAGTATCTAAAATAGTAATGGCGCACCTAGTAAAAAGTGCGCCATTACTATGTTTGACCAAGCTTTGACCCACTTCTGGACATAGTAATGGCGCACTTTTCTCTGATGCGCCATTGCTATTTTTGATATTAATGGCGCATTGCTTAGGAGGTGCGCCATCGTGGTTTTGTAGGTAAGTGCCGCAGCCCGACCGTCCACCATCTCTCTCCTCTCTCTCGCACGGAACCCTATCCTCTTCTCCCTCACCCCACGCACACACACACACGTCTCTCGGCCTCGCCCCAGCCCCGATCCATGTGCCATTGTGGTTTTGTAGGCAAGTGCTCCCTCCTCTTCCTGCGCGGCGGCCCTTGCCCTCCTCTCTCTTCGGTCCCCTTCGCGCCTCCTCGCGGCAGTCGCAGCCAAGGAGCCCGAGCTCGGCGGCGACGGATCGGAAGGCAGCGGCGGCGCTGGATCTGGCAGTGGTGGAGCCGCCGCCGTCTCCACTCGCCGGGAACCGGCCAGATCCGCCCCACGAGCTTCACAGGTGCCACCCCCTCCGCCACCAGCCACGGTGGCCTCCCCCGCCCCGTATCGGCGCGGATCCAGCCACCATCTCCCGCAGCAACGGCGGCCTCGCCCTGCTCCGCCCCCGCTCCTCCTCCTCCTCCTCCGCGCCTTCGCCTCGCTCCCCATCCCGGCCGCCGCGAGAGGGGGCCTCGACCCGTCTCCCTCAGGTTCTCTCCGCTCTCACACCCTCCGTGTCCGTCCTCTGGATTCCGTTTCCCGAGGCCTTGCGCTTAGCGACGCACGCCGCGCGTGCTGGACCGGCGACCGATATCGTACATGTGGCTAGCTTGATAGGACGCGGATCCGTTAGTTGGCTTGAATTCGTGGATTATGCCGCTGTTATTCACGGACTGGGACTGGTGTTAAGACAGACTGTCAGTGCACTGGCAGTGGCGGTGATGAAGAGCAAGAGCTCTCCGGATGAATGATTTGGAGTGACTCCTACACTAATTCGTAAACCTAGATTCCTGAAATGGCACATATCTTCTCTCTGTCTGTCACCAAACTTGCTCTATCAGTCAAGACTATGCATCCATTTGCCACTTGCTGGCCACATGTTAATTCAGCTCCCGCAATTAATGTTACCAAATGAATATCTTCTCTGTTTCCCCAAACTCGCTTTATCAGTCATGGCTGCATATCGATCTGCCACTTTCCTGCCATAGATTAATTCAGCTCCCTGAAAAAATAAGAATAGAAAAAAAAATCAGCATCGATTTGGTCGTCTATTCATTCTTCATAAACTTCACATGCAATTTCTAGCATATGCTGTTCACCCAAGTAATAATCTGCTATTGTTAACCAGGTATCATCGATGAAAAACATGGGTCGTTTTCGCGTACTCTTCTTCAGGATAAGCCTGAGATCACGTATGCTTCGTAATCAGAGCTTTCACTTTCTATTCATGTTCTTCTTGCGTGGGAATATTTGTTGAAACATGCCCCGCAATGGTTTTTCCAACAAATTTAGGGAAGAAATGATTCGTGGGTATATGAGCAATTCTGAACTTGAGACTGCTATACAAGACTTTGGGTGGCGCTGTGCTAATGTCTCTAGGATATACAGGTATATGATGTAATACTTTGCTCCCTATCAATGAGTACGCTCAGAGTTTCTCGAGCATTTTTTGGGATCGTCAATTTGTTTAGCCATGTCATATAGATATTGTTATGATTGGTTAATATCCAACTGTGGTAGGTAGACGATAGAAATAAAATGCATTACTGATCTAAATGGGGTTCAGTAGTTCATAGTTACACTCATTGAGAGGTAATATAACTTAATATCAGTTTAATGTGTATGACTGTAACTTGCGGTGGAGGAGCAGAGGCGGCAGCCCGCGCGCAGGGGGGCTGCTCCGGCCAGCCCCTTCGACTTCTCCACCATGATGAACTTGCTGAATGTAACCAAGCGCTTATACTGAATTCTCTGAATGAAGAGTTTACAGTTTCATACTCTGTTTTGTTCTGTTCATTTTCAAACGCGAGTTCTTGGAGGATTTTACTTATACTACAGGTTTGAATCGGTTGTTAATTTGGTTGGGTTTCACTAAAGATATTCGCGTCCATTTTAACATATTCGAACTTGCTCAATGTAACCAAGCTCTACTGAAGCATTTTACAGTTTCTACAAAACTAGAAATACTCTGCTCTGTTCTCTCCATTGTCAAAGTTGAGTTCTTGGGAAGATTTATTTACACAAGCTCGAATTTCCTGTGAATTTGTTTTGATTTCATGGGAATTTCTGTGACAATTAACTTGAATCGTGGATTTTGTTGTGGCGTGGGCGCAGGACCCGAGCATCAAGGAGATGGCGGAGCAGATCGCCAAGGACCCGTCCTTCAGCGAGATGCCCCATAAATCTACTGTATGATCAATCAAAACACGTTTTGTCCAAAGTCCAAACTTAATGGTAAACAAGAGGCTAATCTTGCTATTTTTGTTTGTTATGCGGTTTGCACTTTCTGTTTCCTTGAACAGTTTACAGTTCATCTAATTTACATTTTTATGTTAACTTTAGCAATTAATTTACCTCAAACAAGGTAATTAATATGATAATTATCCCCTGTGTATACCGCAAGTAAGTAACTTACTGTAATTATGTTAAGAAATTAGAATGTTTGTGACCGACTGTTTAATAAGATGCTCTTTTCACAAGGTGTGATATTGTGGCATATTTACCCTGGAGCTAGCATATATATGGAGCTGACTTTGTTCCTGGAGGTGAGCATATATTGTTGATCTTCTCATGTCAATTGCAGCAGTTCCTTGATTCACAATTTATATAGTGTGGTATAGTGGTTATATTTGGAGGTTTATCCCTGTGAAATAATCACCGCAAGGTGAGTACTTTCCGCAGCTAATGTGTTATGCATAAGCTCAGTGTGTTTGCTCAATTAGCTACTGCTCAATTAAAATTGGTGACCTTCCATTGATGATAGGTTTAGAAATTATGCATTGAGTAACTGGACCTGACCTGGAGTACTTGGTTAATTCAGTGATCTTTTAACAAAATTTTAACTGAATTATTTTGGGCAATGGAGTACTGAATTTTAACTAAGTAACTTGCACTTGCATATGCACTAGACCACTTGTAAATTCTTTGGCTCCTCTTTAATCTGGTGCAATTACTTAACTGACCGTAATAGCCCTGACACTTGTAAGTAACCATATCATTCAAACATCCAATTAAATCTATTCTACTCCATTTCCTGAGATGAAATTGTGATGATGGGAGTGACATTAAACAGCTTGAACATCTAATTGTGCATGTACTCCATTGTTATATACTGATCCATCTTGTCTTTGCCCCATGTTAACATTCAAATTGTTAATTGCATTCAAAGTGTTAATTGCAGGAGCAGACACAGAGGAGGAATCTGCTACCTCAAAGCAGTTGATCGACGCCAGGAGGGTGGGTACGTGATGTCGGAGGCTGCCGGGAGGGTGGTGACGAGCTACCGAAGAGATGAGTTCTGGCTCTCCTCGATGCCAGGACGAGGCGCTGTTGCCGATCGGACGTGGACTCGATTGATTTTGATTTGAAATATGACGGGTTGTAATGTAAAATGCACTTCAGTTCAAAATTTCCTCCCCTTGCGAGAGGTATTCTTGGACGGAGGGAGTAGAAGATTAGTTATAGGATTTTGGTTTATTTCTGTGCAATTTTCTTTTTATTGGATACTTATAAAAGACATGGTAATATTCTTTCTATAATAAAAATGATGGTTCTATTTCATTTTTTGTTTTTAAATTATTTTTCCTTATAGGTTGTTTTTTGTAAATTTGTATTTTTTTGTTTTCCAAATATACTATTAGTGGCGCATTTCAGCCTTTATTGGTGGCGCACCTAGCTTTTTAGCTAGTGGCGCACCTCTAAGGTTACTAGTGGCGCACTTGGCTTTATTACTAGTGGGGAACCTAAGGGTTAGTAATGGCGCACTATTAGGTGCGCCATTACTGTCTAGGATAGTAATGGCGCACCAAATGTGTGCCATTACTAAAACTTACTAATGGCGTGCTAGTAATGGCGCACCTAATGTGCGCCATTAGTAGCCAAAATAGGTGCGCCATTAATAACCTGTTTTCTAGTAGTGTTACTTCGAAACCGAGAAAGAACTTCAACTCTCCCATGGAAGACATCTTGAACTTTGAGGTCATGAGTGCGGCAAATTCCTCATTGAAAGCTTTGTTAGGGGAACCAAAGATAATGTCATCAACATATAGTTGGCATACAAACAACTCCCATTTGACCTTCTTAGTAAAAAGAGTGGGGTCGATTAGCCCAACTTCAAACCCACGATCTTGTAACAACTCGGTAAGGTGGTCATACCACGCACGTGGGGCTTATTTAAGGCCATAGAGTGCCTTATCGAGTTGATACACATGATCGGGAAAGTAGGGATCCTTGAACCCGGGGGGTTGCTTGACAGAAACCAACTCATTAATGGGACCATTAAGAAAAGCACTCTTCACATCCATTTGTTGCAACTGAAAGTTGTGATGAGAAGCATAAGCAATCAACAAACGAATAGATTCAAGGCGAGCAATGGGAGCAAAGGTTTCACCGTAGTCGATACCCTCTACTTGGGAGTAGCCTTGTGCCACCTATCGTGCCTTGTTGCGAACGATGGTCCCATGAGCATCTTGCTTGTTCTTGAATATCCACTTGGTTCCAATGAAATTGTGGTTCCCCGTTGGCCTCGGCACTAATCTCCACACCTTGTTGTACTCGAAGTTGTTGAGTTCTTCATGCATGGCATTAAGCCAATCCGGATCTTCGAGTGCTTCATATACCTTATGGGGTTCAACACAAGAGACAAACGCGTGATGTTCACAATAGTTTGCCAATTGTCTACGAGTGCTTACCCCCTTTTGAATGCTTCCAAGCACATTCTTCATGAGATGACCCTTGGTGGAGAGCTTGGATACAATCTTGGCGGCACGACGCTCCAATTCCTCCTCGGTGGTGAGTCGAGGAGCGGTCACTTGATCATCCTGAGCGCCGTCTTGAGCTTGTTCTTGATCTTGAACTTGCTCGGAGGAGAGAACTTGACCTTGGGCATCACTTGGTGTGTCACCCCCGTCTTGAGCATGATCTTGCCCTTGGTCTTGTTCATGAGGTTGAGGGCCTTCACTTTGTTCTTCGGAAGCGTGTGGGCCTTGGGTTGGTGATGGCTCCACTTGAGTGGAGCATTGTCCTTCTCCTTCGGCCACAAGGGGTTCCTCAATGGGTAGGATAAAACCAACACCCATTCTTCCTATCGCTTGAGGAGGAATTTCATCACCTACATCACAAGTGCCACTTTGCTCCACTTGGGAGCCGTTATTCTCATCAAACTCCACGTTACACGTCTCCTCAATAAGTCCCGTAGATTTATTAAGGACACGGTAAGCATGAGAGTTTGTAGCATAACCAACAAATATGCCCTCATAAGCTCTAGCCTCCAATTTAGACAAGCGAACACCTTTCTTGAGAATGAAACACTTACACCCGAACACCCGAAAGTACTTCAGGTTGGGCTTGTTACCGGTGAGTATCTCATATGGAGTCTTGTCCAAGCCCTTGTGGAGGTAGAGCCGATTGGATGCATGACACGCGGTGTTGATGGCTTCAGCCCAAAAGTTGTATGGAGACTTGAACTCCACCATCATGGTCCTTGCGGCATCCATCAACGTCCGGTTCTTCCTCTCCGCAACACCGTTTTGTTGAGGGGTGTAAGGTGCGGAATATTGATGCTTGATCCCCTCATCACTAAGAAACTCATCCAAGGTGTAGTTCTTGAACTCGGTGCCGTTGTCACTTCTTATTGTCAAGATCTTTGCATTGTGTTGACGTTGGGCTTCATTTGCAAAGTCAATGACGGTTTGTTGGGTCTCACTCTTCCTCTTGAAGAAATACACCCAAGTGTATCTTGAATAGTCATCCACAATTACCAAGCAATACTTTCTACCCCCAAGAATATCAAAGGATGGAGGCCCAAAGAGATCCAAATGAAGGAGCTCCAAAGGCCTCTTCGAGTAAATGAGAGTCGAGGGAGGGTGAGCCTTCTCATGAAGCTTTCCTTCGATACAAGCACTGCAAGCACGATCTTTAGCAAAACTAACGTTCGTTAGTCCACGGACATGGTCCCCCTTGAGAAGACTTTGCAAAGATCTCATATTGACATGGGCTAAACGGTGATGCCAAAGCCATCCCACATCAACTTTAGCCATTAGGCATGTCGCGGTCTTAGTGGGTCGCTCCGAAAAGTTAATCACATAGAGACCGTTCTCGACATGCCCAACAAAGGCTACTTTAAGAGTCTTGCTCCACAAGAGGGCCACGGTATCAATATCAAAGAAAGTGGCAAAGCCCATGATGGCAAGTTGACGAACAGAAAGTAAATTGTATGCAAGGGACTCAACTAGCATGACCTTCTCGATCGTGAGATCATGAGAAATGACAACTTTGCCGAGTCCCAATACCTTAGAAGACGAGGCATCACCCCACTCGACATTGGTGGGCATAGATGGAATCTTGTGCACATCCACCACCAAGTCCTTGCTTCCGGTCATATGATTTGTAGCTCCACTATCGAGCAACCATGATCCCCCACCGGAAGCAAACACCTACAAGAGATCAATGCTTGGTTTTAGGTACCCATTTTGTAATGGGTCCTTTGATGTTAGTAACAAGGGTCTTAGGAACCCAAATGGACCATTCAATATACTCATGAGGATAACCAACAAATTTTGCATAAACATGCCCATTACTAGCACAGCATAACACATAAGAAGGATTAAAGTCGCCGGCTTTGTTGGATGGGGTGGTATTGCCCTTCTTGACACCTTCACCCTTCGCATTGTTCTTCTTCTCCTTGGAAGCACCATCTCCCTCCTTCACAAAAGTTTGCTTGAGAGGAGGAGGTCGTTTGGTCTTGTCATTCTTCTTCTTGTTCTTGGGCTTGGGTGCGAACCCAATCCCCTCCTTGGCCACAACTTCCTTTTGGTTTCTCAAAAGGTCGTTGAGGTTCTTCTCACCTTGTATGCATGACACAAGGCCTTTCTCAAGCTGCTCCTTCAACTTAGCATTCTCCTCAACAAGGTGCACATGCTCACAACAAGGGTTAGTAGCATTTGCATTATCAATTAACACCATATGAGGAACGGTGGCTTTCTCCTTAGTTAGCTTTACTTGGAGTTGATCATGAGACTCCTTGAGGCTAGCATGAACACCCTTCAAGACTTTGTGAGCCTTGTCGAGAATGTCAAACTCCTCTTTAAATCTAGCAAGATCAACCCCAAGTTTTGCCTTCTCGGAGTTTAGCACACGAGCCACAACAAGAGCATGATCAAGATCTTTCTTTAACTTGGCATGATCATCGTTGTATGACTCCTCAAGAGCCAAACGAAGACCACGCTCTTCATCAAGAGCATTGGAAAGATCCTAAATCTCATCGACATAGTCACGACTATGCCCCTCGATCTTAGAGATGGTATCTTCGTGAGCCTCGATCATGTCATTGGCTTCACCAAGTTGTTCCAAGAGAGCAACGAAGTGCTTCTTGGATTTACCCTTGAGCTTACCCATAAAGGTCTCAAACTCATTTCCTCCACATTTGTCCCCTCATGTTCATCAATGCTATCCGTCGAAGAAGGATGATTAATGATGGTAGTTTTGATGTTGGGGGTTACCTTGTTGGTGGCTTTAGCCATGAGACACTTGGCGGAGTCGAAGAGAGACATCCGTGGAGTCTTCGCAATGGCAACGGAGGCCATGGCAACCGACTCACCATCTTCATCATCCTCATTGTACTCTTCTTGTACCACCGATGCCTTGGGAGGAGTCTTCTTGGTGAAGTTGCTCTTGTTGGGGAACGACTTGGCCTTGTCCTTTCTAATGAGCTTGCCACCATTGTCTCCCCTCTTCTCGTAAGGGCACTCTGCAACAAAGTGGCTCACATTGCCACAATTGAAGCAAGTCCTCACTCGTTGCTTGCCCTTTGCGCCACTTGAATTGCTCTTGTTGAAGTTTGGCCTTGAGTTCTTCTTGCTCCAAAATTGCCTTGAAGCAAGAGCCATGTGTTCATGATAGGCATACTTCGTATCTTCGAGGTTGCCCTCCTCTTCTTCCTCTTCATCCTCTTCCTCCATACTAACCTTGGCCTTTAGAGCAAGGTTGGGCTTCTTTACTCTTTGAGAGCAAAGAACCGCATTGTCGGCGGTCTTGTCCAAGATGCTCATAGCAACAAACTCATCCAAACACTTCACTTGAGGACAAGGTGTGAAAGTCCGGCCTTTGACGAATTACGGAGGACATGGCTTTGTGGTAGGGCATCATTGCCTTGAGGAATTTGCGCTTGATCCAATTGTCATCCGTGTCCTTACTTCCATGATCTCGGAGAGAGACCGCGAGTTTGGTTACTCTCCGAAAAAGCTCACGAGGTTCTTCATCTTCTTTCATTGCAAACTCGTCGGCTTCATCTTGCACTACTTCATAGTTGGAGCGTTGAATGCTTGCGCTTCCCCGATAGAGGGAAACAACTTGGATCCAAGCATCTTTGGCCACGGTGTAAGGCCGGAGATGAGGAAGATCTTCGGGTGGGATTGCTTCTTGGATGATGAAGAGAGCATTCTCATTGAATTGATGATCCACAACTTCTCTAGGAGTGAAGTTACTTCGGTCATGCAGATAGAAACCTTCATGATTCTCCAAAGGTTAGTGTTCACATGATTTAAATGATGCTTAAAACGTTAGACCCAAGAATCAAAATCTACATTCTTCTCAATCTTAGGAGCCAGGTCGGCATGATTTAAATGAGTGGAAGGGAGCGGTCCACCATACACAGGTGGAGGTTCCACATGGGCAAAGATGCCGGTGCCCTTTTTACCACTAGAAGAAGGAGCTTTCTCGCTAGTAGCTTCCCCTTTGTCGGAGGTAGCATCCGTCACCTTGTTGGCGGGATCACCCACTTTCAACGGTGCGGTGGAAAGCTTAAGCCTATTTATTAAACATGCTTTCGACCTCGGTAGTCATGGAGGTTTTCAATGTGTCCAACGCCACATTTAATTCCTCACGAGAGACCGCGGTTCCCCCATCTCCCGTAGACGAGACCGGATTCACACCGGAGTGCTCCTCTACACCGTCTACGACGTCAACCATACTCTTCGGACGGTAAAGTCCTTAAAAAGAGACAAGTCTCTGATACCAATTGAAAGGATCGATATAGTTGACTAGAGGGGGGTGAATAGGCAACTAAATATTTTTAACTTTTCTTTACCAATTTAAACTTTGCATCAAAGTAGGTTGTCTAGATATGCAACTAGGTGAGCAACCTATATGATGCAACAACAATAAGCATACATGCAAGCAAGATATAAGGCACAAATAAACTTGCACAAGTAAAGGCACGAGATAACCAAGAGTGGAGCCGGTGAGGACGAGGATGTGTTACCGAAGTTCCTTCCCTTTGAGAGGAAGTACGTCTCCGTTGGAGTGGTGTGGAGGCACAATGCTCCCAAACAAGCCACTAGGGCCACCGTATTCTCCTCACACCCTCACACAATGCGAGATGCCGTGATTCCACTATTGGTGCCCTTGAAGGCGGCGACCGAACCTTTACAAACAAGGTTGGGGCAATCTCCACAACTTAATTGGAGGCTCCCAACGACACCACGAAGCTTCACCACAATGGACTATGGCTCCACGGTGACCTCAACCGTCTAGGGTGCTCAACACCCAAGAGTAACAAGATCCACAAGGGATTAGTGGGAGGATTCAAATATCTATTGGTGGAAGTGTAGATCGGGGCCTCCTCAACCAATCCCTAGAGAATCAACAAGTTTGATTGGCTAGGGAAGGAGATCGGGCGAAAATGGAGCTTAGAGCAACAATGGAGCTTGGAGGTGGAAGAGGTGGTCAACTAGAGGAGGAAGACACCCCTTATATAGTGGGAGAACAAATCCAACCGTTATCCACCAACTCAGCCTGCGCAGCGCGGTACTACCGCACCTGAGACATGGTACTACCGCAGGGGCACGTGGTACTACCGCACCTGAGGCGCGGTACTACCGCAGGGGTACGCGGTACTACCGCAGGGCCCCGCGATACTACCGCCCACACAGCAGAGACCAGAACAGCCACACAGCACTACAGCAGAGGGCGGTAGTACTGCTGGCGCGGTACTACCGCTCCCCTTTGCGGTACTACCGCAAGGCAGGGGCTGTCCAAGGATGGGAAGGCATGGATATAAAAAAATTACATCCGTGGCTACTTCCGCAGAGTTGGAGTCGATGCAAAAACCCGGCGCGGTAGTACTGTAAGCCAGCGGCGGTACTACCGCGCTAGGTGCGGATGTAAAAAATTACATCCGCCCCTTACAGCCGCGTAGTTGCGGAACTAAGCAGGTACCACGGTACTACCTCTTACCAGAAGCGGTACTACCGTGGGGCCTTGCGGTACTACCGCACCAGTGGGCGGTACTACCACAAGGTCCTGCGGTACTACCGCTCTGACGAGCGGTACTACCGCACTTCCTAGTTCGGCAGACACGAGCTATAATTGCATAGACACGGAAAACATAGGATGCTCCAAAGGCAAGAGGAAAGGAGGTGCAAGGGACGATGTGTACGTGATGAATCCACCCAACCTTTCCAAAGCGGACCCCCTCTTAATAGTACGGCTTCCCTACGACTCAATACCACCGAAAAGAACCGAAGAGAAACGCCGTCTTCTATAGCCTTTGAGGGGAACCCAATCATCTTGTGCCTAGTCAATATATCTGAAATATTTGATGCACATGATTAGTCCGCAAAAGCATTGTCATCAATCACCAAAACCAACTAAGGGATAAAATGCCCTTACACCTAGTCCCTACCTGCTTGGTTCCAGGGACTAAACATGCACTAGAGGTTATTAAATGACATGCTAAAAGACCATGTTACCCCTAGTAATGAACTAATAGAGACAAGGTGCGATGCGTGGTAGGGGCAACTGTTGGAAAAAGTCCCAAAAAGACTCCCTCGGGGTCTTCTTTCTTTAGTCCCAAATACCCACTTTTAGTCCCAAAAAGTCCCTCCTGTTTGGTTTAGATGGGACTGACACGGAGTTTTTTTAGTCCCTACACCAAAATGTCCCTGTAAACAAAGACCCTCTAATAATGCCGCTGGAAAATTGATGCAATGCCACAGTTAAAAGCAAATTACATGTTTAACGAATTTTATTGTTATATAATCTCTATGTTAATATTAATCAATGCCACCGTTTGAGAAATGCTACTGTCTTGCTTTCTTTCCCATTTAGATAAGGTAGATGCTTCTTTTTGTTGGCTTCTGTGTCATCCACCGTTATTGACCACTAATTGTTTCCTTTGCACCTCTGTGTAAACAGGGTTATCTACTTCACCTCGTTGCCATTGTGACCTTTTGTTGCACTGCATAAAACACTTTTGTTTTAAGAGTGTTTTGTGCAGTTAAACCAAAATGTCACACCGACAATGTTGCTTGATTGCTTGATCTTAGTGGAACTACACAAATGGAGACAAGACTTCCAATCTGTATGTGCACCGTAATATCCCATTGAGGTAAGATAAGGATATTTCACAACTTCTGGCATGTATTTTGCCACTTTCATCAGAAAATTAAGTTTAGTACTATACTTGTGCTCCCTAATTGACATGCCAAATCTTACATTGAAGGAGAAGCTTGTCTGTTATTGAACCAAGTGATGAAGGGGAAGAACAAGCGGAAGAAAAACAAAAATCAACTCCCGGTGCTGTAATGAAGCACTGGAACTGTGATGACACAAGTAATGATATAGTTTTGCATCTTAATTTATTGCTATGGCTGGAACGAGCAATTTTTTTGCCACTGATTTGATGCCACTCTTAATGTAATATGTAATTATCTCTACTTGTGCAAACAGGGATCTTCTTTGAAGATACCCTATATTTTAGTGGAACTGCACAAGAAGATGTTGGAAACATTAAACTAATCGAGGAGTATATAGTAAGCATGGCCACCACCGTAGATAGCAACAGATGGTTCCGGAGAAGTGCTTCATCTGTATGCTCTACACAATAAGCCTCCTGACAAAGGTTGGTACTCGCCCACTGATTTCATCCATATGATTGAGCTTTGTCATCTCTATTGGTGTTGTGCTACTGTTTAGATACTGTCATGAAAAAGTGGTATTGTCCTTGAGAAGTGCTTCATCTGTGATGTCTTAAATATTTCCTTTCCTTTTTTTTCGAGCAAACAGGGATGCTAGTATTTAGTAGTCCTCTAGTCTTTGCACAACAGGATCATCTTCCTCTAAAGAAGAATATGGAGTACGTGAAGTGACTAGTTCCGATTATGCCAGGATGAAGAAGCCATGTCTATCTTCTCATCAGAAGGAGCAGTTGAAGGATGGTTACATTACTCCCCACAAGACCAAACTAACTTTAGCTCAGAAGGACTGACAAATCTCCATTTTTTTGCTGTGATGCGCGAGTACAATGTTGTTCTAGGATTCTTTCTGGTGAGTTCCATTTTTCTGAAAGTGTGCTCTACATGGACCATGTATGTGCCTGTTGAAACTGTCAATTCATAGTACAATTTGCTTTATACTAATCACTTTTTTGTATTTGTGCAAACAGGGGTGCTCAGCTTGATTTCAATGGGAACTGCACAAAATGTTCATGAATACATCGAATCATTCATTCCACCACAAGAAAGGAGGTGCCGATAAGTTCAAGGCGTTGCAACATATAAGGGCGAAATCATACAAGCTACGCGCGAATTTGGTTGATTTTGGTGGAACTGCACAAAAAGAACAACTGGTTTATTTAGCATGAGGTGCCATGTCAATGTCCGAACTGATGGCAAACCCAATTCCACAATCGTAGGCATTTGATATTTTGGAATGGGACAACCTTGTCAAATTTTGCTCATTGATTTTAGCAAGACATGCGTTTGATATTTTCGAATGGGACGCCCTTTGCTGTCAGCAGCGTCGATCAATTTTTTCTTTATTCTTTAGTTGTGAAGTAAATATTGCCTCTGACATGTGAGTCGCTGAGATGCATAATCATCGATTGTTTTGAATGTTCTCTATGAAATGTCAGGCCTGTTTGTTTGATTGCAATGTACAGAAACGCTAAAAAGCTGCTCAAACTCTTTGTACTCCTTTTGTTCCTTTTTACTTCGCACATTGTGAAAGTGCATACATTTTTGTATAAGATTGGTCAAAGTAGAGATACTTTGACTGCAGACAAAACTTGTATGCACGACTAGAAAGGACCGGAGGGAGTACATGTGAAACTGCTGCAAACGAGGTGATCACCCTGGGAATAATGCTAGTACGTATTGTTTTGCATGTTCATCCAATGCCAGTGATACATGAATTCAAACTAATCGAAATAAATTCATTCATACACGGTCGGATTTCATATAAACATGCCGGATTTCATTACATTTCATACATTCTTCAACTAAAAAGGGGTGCGCTGGAGGTATAATTAATTAACCGAAGCTACCCACCTGTGTCCCGCTGAGCCGAACAGAAGCTTCAGTGACTTAACTGCAGGTGCAGTTGCGTAACTAACATGTGGCCTGTTGGACCCACGTGTCAGTCAGCCAACTGCACCAGCAGTTAAGTAGAAGCAGCGTTCTTCTCCAGCGCAGCTCTCCGACTCCATGTCGCCGCCAAGAAGCTAACCGGCCGTCAATGCTCAACCCGCCTAGCTTGGCTTCAACCGGAGGGTAGCAGCGGTGGCCTTACTTGGACCCGAGCGGCGGCGACCTACCGTGTTCTACTCTTCCTCGTTTTCTGTGTGGCGCGGCCTCGTTAGCAGCGGGGCGGGGCCTCGGCGGAGCCGGCGATGTCCTCTGTCTCGTTGCCGGCGGGCGGCGCCTCAGCGGAGCAGTGGAAATCCTCCCCCACGTTGCCGGCAGGGTGGGGCCTCGGCTGAGCCGGCAATGTCCTCTGCCTCGTTGTTGGCGGGGCGGGGCCTCGGCGGAGCCGGCGGTGACCTCTGCCTCATTGTTGTTGCCGCGGAGCCTCGGCGGAGCAGGGCCTCGTCGACGCCAGCGGAGCGGGGACTCGTCGGAGTCGGCATTGTCCTCTGCCTCGTCCTCGGTCTCGCCAAACAGCGCCTCGCCCGCTTCATCGCCCTCTTTGCTAGCCTCTTTGTAGGCGGCCGCAGCCTCCGCCACCCGCATGCGGTACCGCCAGCGCTCGAGGCGGCCCTTGCGGGCGGAGCGGTACGAGTCGAGCAGCGCCTCCTGCTCCGCCCGCTCCGCGGTGATCTGCTCCTCCGCCTGCAGGTGCTCCTGGAGGAGATGGTGGTTGTAGGCGGCGTCGGCCTGCGCCTCCCGGAACTGCTCCTCACGCATCTGCCTCACCCTGTCCATATATTGGGCACGGGCCTCGCCGATGGTCATGGTGCAATGCACCGGTGAGGATGGCGCGGAGGAGGGGGTTGGCGCCGGATCGTCGACTACCATGTTCTCCATTGGGACGTCGTCGTCCTCCGGCTGCCTGCCGGCCAGCCGGTCGGCAGCAATGGCTGCCATCTCCTTGTGGTCCGTCCTCCGCCCATCCCGAAGAGCGCTGGAGCGCGAGGAAGCCATGGTGGGCAGTAGTGGTGTGGACAGGAGAAAGGGAACGGATGCGGATGACTACGGCTATGGCCGGCGCAGCAGTTTATATAGCAATGGTGGGCGGGCGGAGGGACGGACGTGTGACGCCGGAGTAGCCGCCTCGGCAACCGCATATCATTAATGTGGGCGGCAGATGGACGGACGGACGGCACTTGTGTCGTTTGAAGGCGGAGAAATCGCCTGCACCGGGAAGCGGGGCGGGCGGCGCTGACTGTTTCGGGCGGAAAGCGCGCGCGGGCGAGGAGATGACTTTACTTGGAGAGGATGACAATGGGGACCCACCAGGTCCATAGCCTCACGTACGCAAGTGCCTCCTTATTATATATATATATATATATAACTATAATTTATTTTGCTTCCTCCTGGTTTCCTGACATCACGGTCCCACACCATTGTCAACCTATGTAGTAGTCAATAAACGAGAGAATTGCACAAGAAGCGGCCGACAGCTGGGACCAAGCAGCTCGAGCAGTATTTGTGTTTTTGAGGTGTGAGCACTGCAGAGTTTTTCGATGTTTAGCCCAGATATTAATTTTTCTCCTCTGAACAACAACGAAAATATCGCTGCAGGTATTAACTGGGCGGGCTGTGGCCCGTCTAGCCCAGGCCATATATCCAGCCCAGATATTAATTTTTTTCAAGCTGAAAATGCCTAGCCCAGCTATACTTTTCTTTAGGAATACCTAGCCAAGGTCAAGTTGTTATTCTCCGCCCCGCTGGGCTGCAAATCTTTCCTAGGAGGGATGCATTAGGCTTAACAAGAAAATGGGCTTTAGGAAATAATAAATGAGATGTAATTATAAAAACTGGGCAGTAACTATAAAAAAATGCACCAAACACGTGATTACTTTATAAAATATTATTTTTGGATATTGAAAATTTTAATTTCATTAATTGTTGCGAGCGCAATGTTTCGTTGGATTTTTACGTAATATAAATTTATATTGAAATTGTATTTAATCTGACTAGAAATTTCGGGATAAAAATATTTCGGATTCCATCAAAATGTGAGAAATTTTATTGAATTCTGTTTTGAACGGTTGGTTGAAATGGGCTGTACTTTTAACAAACTGTAAATGGGTTGTAGTAAATTCCATTAGAATTCAAAAATGGGCTACACATTCTTACAAATCTCAAATGGGCTATAAGTTCTCTGCCACACACTTCTGGCCTTACTAAGTTGACGCGTCCCCTAAAAAAACAGAGTTGACACGTATGCAAGGCTTTGTCAACCTATAGTCAACACACGGTTCTAGTAGCAGTGGCCGTTGGATGTCCATCCAACGGATGTCGTGCTTCTTCTTCAATCTCGGATATTCTAGCTTCATCCGCCCAAAAAATGATTCCTCCCCCTGACATCTGGGGCGCACCGTTTCGGAAGCTGACATGTGGGCCTACTAAGTTGACGTACCAAGGGCTTTGTCAACTTAGTCAATATAAACGATTCTAGCTGTAGTGACCCTACGATGTCCATCCAACGGCCGTCGTGCTTCTTCAACCTCTGGTCTTCTTGCTCCAGCCGCCCAAAGAAGCGCCGGTTGTGCCGCCTGCTCCTGCCTCCCGTGGCCGGCTGTGCTGCCGCGGAGGCCTCACCGCCCCCTACTACTCCCACAGCTGGCCAGGCCATCCCTCCACTCACCCACACCCCCTGTTATTCTGCGACGACGGCAGCGCAGCCGAACCAGTGAACCCTCGTACTCCTCTCCGCGTGTGCATCCACTGTTGCGCCTTCCCCGGCTCCACGTCGTCCCCTTCCTAGGCCTCGCCGTCGTCCACCGCCCTGGTGCTCTCGGCGCGGCATGGTCAACCTGGTCAAGGAACGACTTCCATCGGACGTGGACTGTACGTGGAGAGGCTGACAGCTGGGTCCACGGCAGCCGCAAGGAAGTGCCTCCTTATTACGCGCAAAATAATTATTGCTCCACCTGACAGCGGGGACCCACCGGACGGGCCATCGTATTTCGCGAAAAAAATGATTCGCCCGCTGACTGCTGGGACCCACGAGCTACATCTTCGCACGCAAGGAAGTGCGTCCGGGGAAAAAATGATTCGCTCCCCTGACTGCTGGGACCCACCAGCTACATATTCGCACGCAAGGAAGTGCGTCCGGAAAAAAACGATTCGCCCCCGACTGCTGGGACCCACCAGCTACACCTTCGCACGCAAGGAAGTGCGTCCAGGCAAAAAAACAATTCGCCCCCTGATAGCTGGGACCCAGCAGCTACACCTTCGCACGCAAGGAAGTGCGTCTGGGCAAAAAAAACAAAACGGTTCGCCCCCCCCCCCCCCCCGACTGCTAGGACCCACCAGCTACATCTTCGCAGGCAAGGAAGTGCCTGACAGTCGGGACCCACCTGGTCGAAGCGTATGTAGCGTTGTCATTCTGGTCGCGTACGTGTACGTACATACTGGTCGTAGTAAAGGCGCGCACGTGTCGTAGTAGAGGCGCGCACATAGCATGTACACGTACGTACAGCGGCCAGGGTGCAAGAAAGAAAATACGGCCACGTATGTGTACATATGGGCAGGGTCTCGAACGCCTACTCACGCATACGTGCGGCCAGGGCTCGTGTACATGGCTAGGTCGGAACGGAGAAACAACGTCGTTGTCGTGTTCATGGGGAGGCAACGGAATGCGTCGTGTTCATGGGGAGGCAACGGAATGCGTCATGTTCATGGGGAGGCAACGGAATGCGTCGTGTTCATCGGGAGGCAACGAAATGCGTCGTGTTCATCGGGAGGCAACGGAACGCGTGGGAGCCAACCGGCTGGGTCGGAACGGAATGCGTGGTCGTGTTCATCGGGAGGGCTTGGACGGAACAGGCGATGAAAACGAGGCCTGGCGTACCGCAGAACGGAGGAAACGGACCTCCTACGTTCGGAACGGGGTCCTGTTGATCGGGAGGGGTGTGGCGTACCGCAAAACGGAGGAAACGGACCTCCTACGGTCGAAACGGGGGTCCTGTTGATCGGGAGGGGTGTGGCGTACCGCAAAACGGACGAAACGGACCTCCTACAGTCGAAACGGGGGTCCTATTGATCGGGAGGGGTGTGGCGTACCGCAAAACGGACGAAACGGACCTCCTACAGTCGAAACGGGGGTCCTATTGATCGGGAGGGGTGTGGCGTACCGCAAAACGGACGAAACGGACCTCCTACGGTCGAAACGGGGGTGCTGTTGATCGGGAGGGGTGTGGCGTACCGCAAAACGGACGAAACGGACCTCCTACGGTCGAAACGGGGGTCCTATTCATCGGGAGGGGTGTGGCGTACCGCAAAACGGGACTCCATGGGATACTGTTCATCTCCACCGTCGACCTCCTCCAGCCTCCACGGGCTACCGTCGACCTCCTCCAGCCTCCACGGGCTACCGTCGACCCCCTCCAGCCTCCACGGGCTCCTGTTCATCCAGCCTCCACCGCGCGCTACTCCACCGGCTACTGTTCAACCACCCCTCCACGGGCACCCCTCCACCGTCTACTGTTCATCCAGCCCTCCACACCATGGGGTCCTGTTCAACCACCCCTCCACGGGCACCCCTCCACCGTCTACTGTTCATCCAGCCCTCCACCACCCCACGGGGTCCTGTTCATCCAGAGGCAACGCCACCGCTCACTGTTCATCACCCCCCCCCCCCCACAACGCTCACTGTTCATCCAATCGATCGGCTTCAGTTAGCAGCAGTAGCGAAGGAATCGCTCGATTGGGTTCAGTTAACAGCCATCGATCGATCGCTCGGGTTCAGTAACGCGTAGCCTGCAGTGCAATCGCTCGGGTTCAGTTAGAGCCCAATGCCTCGCTCGGGTTCAGTTAGAGCCAACGCCTCGCACACACGCGCGTACGTGTACGAGAGAAACGCGCATCGCTCGGCCCCCGACCTCCCACCGTAACCGGGAACTCCCCGAAATTTTCCTCCCCCTCGCTTCTACCACGGTTTTTTCCGTCATGGACGGCCCAAAGAATGTCATGCAGCTGCGTCTCCGGCCCGCCCAGGACGAAAAGCCCATTTTCTGTCATGATTTTTTGTCATAGAAGTAGGAGCCCACCACATCTATGATGATACCGGGTTTTGTCACAATTATCGTCATAGAAGTGTCATATGTATGACAGAAAAAAAATCCGTTCGGCCCAAAATGCCACGGATGTGTCTTTTTTTTGTAGTGTAATGATATGCCTTTGTCTACTTTGATTGAGAATAATAATGAATCTATGGATGTGAATTTTGTTGGTAGGAATAATTTTGGTAACAACGTGTATAGAGGAAACTTTAATCCTAGGCCTCCTAGTAATTCCTCTAATAATTATGGTAATTCCTACAACAATTCTTATGGGAACTTTAATAAGATGCCTTCTGAATTTGAGACTAGTGTTAAGGAGTTTACGAATTCGCAAAAGAATTTCAATGCTTTGCTTGAAGAAAAATTGCTTAAAGTTGATGAATTGGCTAGGAATGTTGATAGAGTTTCTCTTGATGTTGATTCTTTAAAACTTAGATCTATTCCACCTAAACATGATATCAATGAGTCTCTCAAAGCCATGAGAATCTCCATTGATGAGTGCAAAGAAAGAACTGCTAGGATGCGTGCTAAGAAAGATTGCTTTATGAAAGCGTGTTCTTCTAATTCCTATGAAAATAAAGATGAAGATCTAAAAGTTATTGATGTGTCCCCAATTAAATCTTTGTTTTGCAATATGAATCTTGATAATGATGGGACTAAATATGATCCACCTTTACCTAGAAGGCGTTCAAAAAATTCGGAGTTTTTAGATCTTGATGCAAAAATTGGTAAAAGTGGGATTGAAGAGATCAAAACTCTAGATATTAATGAACCCACTATTTTTTATTTCAAGGAATTTAATTATGATAATTGCTCTTTGATAGATTGTATTTCCTTGTTGCAATCCGTGCTAAATTCTGCACATGCTTATAGTCAACATAAAGCTTTTACTAAACATATCATTGACGCTTTGATGCAATCTTATGAAGAAAAACTTGAGTTGGAAGTTTCTATCCCTAGAAAACTTTATGATGAGTGGGAACCTACTATTAAAATTAAAATTAAAGATCATGAATGCTATGCTTTGTGTGATTTGGGTGCTAGTGTTTCCACGATCCCAAAAACTTTGTGCGATTTGCTAGGTTTCCGTGATTTTGATGATTGCTCTTTAAACTTGCACCTTGCGGATTCCACCATCAAGAAACCTATGGGAAGAATTAATGATGTTCTTATTGTTGCAAATACGAATTATGTGCCCGTAGATTTTATTGTTCTTGATATAGATTGCAATCCTTCATGTCCTATTATCCTTGGTAGACCTTTCCTTAGAACGATTGGTGCAATTATTGATATGAAGGAAGGGAATATTAGATTCCAATTTCCGTTAAGGAAAGGCATGAAACACTTCCCTAGAAAGAAAATAAAATTACCTTATGAATCTATTATGAGAGCCACTTATGGAGTGCCTACCAAAGATGGCAATACCTAGATCTATCCTTGCTTTTATGCCTAGCTAGGGGCGTTAAACGATAGCGCTTGTTGGGAGGCAACCCAATTTTATTTTTAGTTTTTTGCTTTTTGCTTCTGTTTAGGAATAAATATTTGATCTAGCCTCTGGTTAGATGTGTTTTTATGTTTTAGTTAGTGTTTGTGCCAAGTTTAACCTATAGGATCTTCTTGGATGATAGTTATTTGATCTTGCTGAAAATTGCAGAAACTTTCTGTTCACAAAAATAATTGTTAAAAATCACCAGAACGTGATAAAATATAGATTCGAATTGCGGCTGATCAATAAACAAATTTTCTAGGTCGTCCTATTTTGGCTGAATTTTTGGAGTTCCAGAAGTTTGCGTTAGTTACAGATTACTACAGACTGTTCTGTTTTTGACAGATTCTGTTTTTCGTGTGTTGTTTGCTTATTTTGATGAACCTATGGCTAGTAAAATAGTTTATAAACCATAGAGAAGTTGTAATACAGTAGGTTTAACACCAATATAAATAAAGAATGAGTTCATAACAGTACCTTGAAGTGGTGTTTTGTTTTCTTTCGCTAACGGAGCTCACGAGATTTTCTGTTAAGTTTTGTGTTGTGAAGTTTTCAAGTTTTGGGTGAAAGATTTGATGGATTATGGAACAAGGAGTGGCAAGAGCCTAAGCTTGGGGATGCCCATGGCACCCCAAGATAATCTAAGGACACCAAAAAGCCAAAGCTTGGGGATGCCCCGGAAGGCATCCCCTCTTTCGTCTACTTCCATCGGTAACTTTACTTGGAGCTATATTTTTATTCACCACATGATATGTGTTTAGCTTGGAGCATCTTGTATTATTTGAGTCTTTGCTTTTTAGTTTACCACAATCATCTTTGCTGTACACACCTTTTGAGAGAGACACACTTGATTCGGAAATTATTAGAATACTCTATGTGCTTCACTTATACCTTTTGAGTTATATAGTTTTTGCTCTAGTGCTTCACTTATATCTTTTAGAGCATGGTGGTGATTTTGTTTTATAGAAACTATTGTTCTCTCATGCTTCACTTAGATTATTTTGAGAGTCCTACAAAACAGCATGGTAGTTTGCTTTGACAATGATAGGCATTCAAGATTAGTAAAAAATATATTTATAAGTGTGTTGAATATCATGAGAAGTTTGATACTAGATAATTGTTTTGAGATATGAAGATGGTCATATTAGAGTC
Source organism: Aegilops tauschii subsp. strangulata (assembly GCF_002575655.3). Lineage (NCBI taxonomy): Eukaryota > Viridiplantae > Streptophyta > Magnoliopsida > Poales > Poaceae > Aegilops > Aegilops tauschii. The sequence goes on along the minus strand of NC_053041.3, from coordinate 550,255,879 downwards.
ATGCTAGTTGAGTAGTTTTGAATTTGATAAATACTTGTGTTAAAGTTTGTGATTCCCATAGCATGCACGTATGGTGAACCGTTATGTGATGAAGTCGGAGCATGATTTATTTATTGATTGTCTTCCTTATGAGTGGCGGTCGGGGACGAGCGATGGTCTTTTCCTACCAATCTATCCCCTAGGAGCATGCGCGTAATACTTTGCTTTGATAACTTGTAGATTTTTGCAATAAGTATATGAGTTCTTTATGACTAATGTTGAGTCCATGGATTATACGCACTTTTCCTCCTTCCACCATTGCTAGCCTCTCTAATACCTCGCACGTTTCGCCGGTATCATACACCCACCATATATCTTCCTCAAAACAGCCACCATACCTACCTATCAAGGCATTTCCATAGCCATTCCGAGATATATTGCCATGCAACTTACCACCGTTTCGTTTATTATGACACGCTCCATCATTGTCATATTGCTTCGCATGATCATGTAGTTGACATCGTATTTGTGGCAAAGCCACCGTTCATAATTCTTTCATACATGTCACTCTTGATTCATTGCATATCCCGGTGCACCGCCAGAGGCATTCACATAGAGTCATATTTTGTTCTAAGTATTGAGTTGTAAGTAAATAAAAGTGTGATGATCATCATTTTTTAGAGCATTGTCCCAAGTGAGGAAAGGATGATGGAGACTATGATTCCCCCACAAGTCAGGATGAGACTCCGGACGAAATAAAAAAATGAGAGAAAAAGAGAGAAGGGACAATGTTACCATCCTTTTACCACACCTGTGCTTCAAAGTAGCACCATGATCTTCATGATAGAGAGTCTCCTATGATATCACTTTCATATACTAGTGGGAATTTTTTTTCATTATAGAACTTGGCTTGTATATTCCAATGATGGGCTTTCTAAATATGCCCTAGGTCTTCGTGAGCAAGCGAGTTGGATGCACACCCACTTAGTTCCTTTTGTTGAGCTTTCATATACTTATAGCTCTAAGTGCATCCGTTGCATGGCAATCCCTACTCACTAACATTGATATCTATTAATGGGCATCTCCATAGCCCGTTGATACGCCTAGTTGATGTGAGACTATCTTCTCCTTTTTTTGTCTTCTCCACAACCACCATTCTATTCCACATATAGTGCTATGTACATGGCTCACGCTCTTGTATTGCGTGAAGATTGAAAAAGTTTGAGAACACTAACAGTATGAAACAATTGTTTGGCTTGTCATCGGGGTTGTACATGATTTAAATATTTTGTGTGGTGAAGATAGAGCATAGCCAGACTATATGATTTTGTAGGGATAACTTTCTTTGGCCATGTTATTTTGAGAAGACATAATTGCTTAGTTAGTATGCTTGAAGTATTATTATTTTTATGTCAATATTAAACTTTTGTCTTGAATCTTTCGGATCTGAATATTCATACCCCAATTAAGAGAATTACATTGAAATTATGCCAAGTAGCATTCCACATCAAAAATTCTGTTTTTATCATTTACCTACTCGAGGACGAGCAGGAATTAAGCTTGGGGATGCTTGATATGTCTCCAACGTATCTATAATTTTTTATTGTTCCATGCTATATTATATTCTGTTTTGGACATTAATGGGCTTTATTATACACTTTAGTATTATTTTTGGGACTAACCTATTAACCGGAGGGCCAGCCCAGAATTGCTGTTTTTTTTGCCTATTTCAGAGTTTCGCAGAAAAAGAATATCAAACGGAGTCCAAACGGAATGAAACCTTCGGGAACGTGATTTTCGGAACGAACGTGATCCAGAGGACTTGGACCCTACGTCAAGACATCAACCAGGAGGGCACGAGGTAGGGGAGCGCGCCTACCCCCTTGGGCGCGCCCTCCACCCTCGTGGGCCTCACGTTGCTCCACCGACGTACTTCTTCCTCCTATATATACCTACGTACCCTCAAACTACCAGATACGGAGCCAAAAACCTAATTCCACCGCCGCAACCTTCTATACTCGTGAGATCCCATCTTGGGGCCTTTTCCGGAGCTCCGCTGGAGGGGGCATCGATCATGGAGGGTTTCTACATCAACACAATAGCCTCTCCGATGATGTGTGAGTAGTTTACCTCAGACCTTCGGGTCCATAGTTATTAGCTAGATGGCTTCTTCTCTCTTTTTGGATCTCAATACAATGTTCTCCCCCTCTCTTGTGGAGATCTATTCGATGTAATCTTCTTTTGCGGTGTGTTTGTTGAGACCGATGAATTGTGGGTTTATGATCAAGTTTATCTATGAACAATATTTGAATCTCCTCTGAATTCTTTTATGTATGATTGGTTATCTTTGCAAGTCTCATCGAATTATCAGTTTAGTTTGGCCTACTAGATTGATCTTTCTTGCAATGGGAGAAGTGCTTAGCTTTGGGTTCAATCTTGCGGTGTCCTTTCCCAGTGACAGTAGGGGCAGCAAGGCACGTATTGTATTGTTGCCATCGAGGATAACAAGATGGGGTTTATATCATATTGCATGAGTTTATCCCTCTACATCATGTCATCTTGCTTAAAGTGTTACTCTGTTCTTATGAACTTAATACTCTAGATGCATGCTGGATAGCGGTCGATGTGTGGAGTAATAGTAGTAGATGCAGGCAGGAGTCGGTCTACTTGTCTCGGACGTGATGCCTATATACATGATCATACCTAGATATTCTCATAACTATCCTCAATTCTGTCAATTGCTCAACAGTAATTTGTTCACCCACCGTAATACTTATGCTCTCGAGAGGAGCCTTTAGTGAAACCTATGCCCCCCGGGTCTATTTTCCATCATATTAATCTTCCAACACTTAGCTATTTTTATTACCTTTTATTTTACTTTGCATCTTTATCATAAAAATACCAAAAATATTATCTTATCATATCTATCAGATCTCACTCTCGTAAGTGACCGTGAAGGGATTAACAACCCCTTTATTGCGTTGGTTGCAAGGATTTATTGTTGGTGTAGGTGCGAGGGACTTGTGCGTGGTCTCCTACTGGATTGATACCTTGGTTCTCAAAAACTGAGGAAAATACTTACGCTACTTTGCTGCATCACCCTTTCCTTTTCAAGGGAAAACCAACACAGTGCTCAAGAGGTAGCAACTGACAACCCCTTTATCGCGTTGGTTGCAAGGTTCTTATTTGTTTGTGTAGGTGTGTGGGACTTGAGCGTGGTCTCCTACTGGATTGATACCTTGGTTCTCAAAAACTTGGGGAAATACTTACGCTACTTTACTGCATCACCCTTTCCTCTTTAAGGGAAAACCAACGCAGTGCTCAAGAGATAGCACACACGGACGGTCGCACACACTTAAACTCCGTTGGGTGGAAGAGATTCCTCGTTGGCAAGAATCTTCGTGTTGGACAGTCCATCCTAATTACTATCAGGAACACCCACCGCCCAGTCTTGAGGATGATGATCGTCGTCGATATCATCTAGAACTACATATGTGTGTGTGGCTGTATGACTATATATACCTAGTAGAACTGCTATATATGTGTGGCTATTAGACTACCTAGTATTGCTTATCATATATGCTATATTCATGTGACGATGCATGTTGACTATGTATGAGTACCTATAATGGTTTATGATATTGTATGACTACTGTATGACTATATGGTATTGTTATCTGGTACATGTGAAACTGCAGTTTATAAACTGAAATGGGGCAGGGAATAGGGAAAATGATGAAAGATACAGCAGTAGCGCGGGGATAGAAAAGCGCTGCAGCTACTTAATAGTAGCGTGTTCCATAAAAGCGCTACTGATATAGTCAATAGTAGTAGCGCGGGTTTATACCGCGCTACTACTAACTGTTAGTTGTAGCGCCGTAGTAGTAGCGCGACTACCCGCACTGCTGATAGCATCAAAACCCGCGCTACTACTAGGGTTTTCCCTAGTAGTGTTCCCGCGTTCTTGGACCAGTGGGGGGCTGCTCATGCTCGTATTTGTCCGCGGGGAAGCAGGACCGGTGGCGGCGACAGTGGCCAAGCTGAGCGGCAGCGGAGGATGAGTGGATCGGCGGCGGTGGAGGCTGAGTGGATCGGCGGGTGGCCAATGGCGCGGGAGGCGGCGGCTCTGGCGAACGCTGGTGTCCGAGGAGGAGGAGCGGGGAAAAGGTCGTGTGGGCGTGGTGTCGTGTGCAGCGGTTTTATTGGGGTAGGGCTTAGCGGTCGTGGCTTAACTCCGTGGTTTGTTGCGTTAACCATAGAATGATTAAGAGCCATTAGATCTTGCTAATGAATGAATCTGATTGTTTGGATTTGCCCCCTCTCTTTCTTTTATAGTGGTAATAGATAGCTAGATAGATTTTCATGCGCGTTGTGCTATACGTTCCTCCCTACCTCATGAAATACACTAGATGGCTTCCCAACTCAGCAACTCCACCACCTGCGCATGCAGCATGTTGTGCACTAGTACGCTGCTATAAGAGCAACTATAACGCAGCGATTCAAATGGTCTGCTCACATCTGTCTGTGTCTGCGCAGGTAAAAATCAGTGCCCAATGCAGCGAACACAAAACGGAAAATTTTTGTGTTCTCTTCGTCCGCCTCTGTCCGCTGCATGCCCCTTCTGGCCCACCTGCCGTCCACCCATCCACCTTTTTTTATTTATTTTCTCTCTTCCCGCTACACACCTCGCCATTGTCGCCCGGTAGCAGCTGCACCATCGCTCCATCCCCTCGGCGAGACTCCTTAGGTGTCGCCGCCGCTCAAGCTTGTGGTCGTGCTGGCTAGGCCGCAGGCACTACTGCCCAAGGAGTTGGAGCTCCCGCCGCATATCGAATTGCTCCCAAGAGGTGAACGTGTCGGCCTTGGCCTCGCCTTCCCGGAGCCCACGCCATCATGCTCGCCGCGCTCGTCGTGTCGCGCGGTGCTCGCCCTGCCTCGTCTCGCTGGCGTGGGGTTCGCTCGACCGCCGGCCTCGCCTCGCGCCCGCGCCCGACCTGTGCTGCTGCAGCCGTCGGCCTCGCCTCCTCGCGCGCAGCCGCTATGTGCTCTACTGCCTGCTACATATTTGACGAAATGTTAAGCGGACATGTCACAAAATGCGTTTGCTATCGATCGGCGTATCGGCTGACCCAAACGAAAAGCAGGCAAACATGTTTGCTCGGCCGACCCAAATGGACAAAACACACGCAAAATCAGACACGATTTGGGTCAGCCGGTTGGAGTTGCTCTAATACACACTACTACTACCCACCATGCACTTGCACGTAATTTTTTTTTAATTTTTTTAGAAAAGGAGGATGACCCCGGCCTCTGCATCTGGGCGATGCATACGGCCACTTTATTAATTATTCTCACAAAACCTTACAAAGTAATACAATAGTAAGTCTAAAATCGCCGTCTAAGCAACTCTATCCAGTTAATGAAGGGGCGCAGATAGCCTGGGCCTAATACCAAACAGACATCGCAGCCAAACCTAACATCTAAGACCTGAGGTCCCATCCAGGACGCCTGCCGGGCATGGGTCTCACCGGTCCGGCGTGCACTCAGAGGCCGTCGCCGCCAACTGCCACCGCTCCATCTTCAGAACTGTACTGATGCATCAACCTTGCTCGGTCCAGCTATCGTTGACGCCACCACGGCGCCCAACAACACCTCCTCCCTGCGCACAAACAGCTGAGCACTTCGCGGTCGCCACTGATACACCTCAGCACCATGCTGCCAAGTACCACCAGCCGACACAGCTTGAAGTCTTTGGAAGATCTGTCGTGCGTAGCACCTGCCGACCAGGCATGACAAAGCGTAGCACCTGTCGGTCAGCCATGACTTGACATCTCCACCGAAGCTCCGTGCAAGATGAAGCCGCTCCATCTCCAGCCTCTCTGAACGGGACGGGAGCACCCCAGGAAGACACGGCGAAGAGTTGAGCACCACAATCAACACGAGAGCCGGACCAGCCGACCGCCATGGCGAAGCGACACCACTAAAGAGAACCGCCGCCATCAGGAACGCCAAGAACGCGCTGCAGCTGTCCCACCTCCCCGCGGACCCAAAGCGGCGCCTTCAAGAAGGTGACGGAGCCGGGCACCGCCGCCACCCAACCAAAGTTGTGGGTTTTCACCCGGGTGCATGGGGAGGACGAGGGAGAGGGAGCTGGATCTCGAAGCCGCCTTCAAGAAGGAAGCAGCGCCTGGAGCGCCGCCGGCGTCGTGGCCGCCGCAGCCGGCCAAGAAATTACTCCGATCCAGAGCTCCCAACCCCACATCCGCGCAGTCCGCCACCGGATCCGGCCGGACTGACAAGGAGGAAGCAGCAGCACGGGGGCGCCGTCTTCAGATCTGGCGAAGGAGAGCAGCAGGGGATCCCTCCACGCGGCGCCCACTTCCAGCGCCAACTCGCCGCCCGCGCGGCCGAGTAGACGCGGCCCTCAACTCCGGCGAGCGCCGCCCACCGCCAGGACGACGCCGCCCTCACCAGCAGAGGCCGCCGCCTCAAACCCTAGGCCCGAGCCCGAGCGGCGTCGCGGCCGAGGCCCTCGCCGCCACCCTCATCGGCGGCCGCGCGGGGGACCCGGCGCCCGTCTCCGGCGGCGGCGAGGACAGGAATCGAGAAGAGGAGGAGGCGGACCGGGGGGGGGGGGGGGGGGGGGGGGGTTGGTCGCCCTCGAGAGGGCGACGCGAGGGAACGGGTTGGTCTCAATTGTAAGCTCCCCACTTGCACGTAATTGGCAAAACAATCCTGCCCCAGTTCTAGTATATACGTAGATAGTACATGACATGCAAAGCACATGCATACGTAGATTGTCAATTCCATCGAGTACGTGACCACAAACAAAGGCTGTTGCATGCATATGACAGCCAGCCAGCTAGCTAGCGTACGTTCAGCTGCAGCGAGGCAAGCGCCAGAGTGCGTATCACATGCACTCTTTGGCCTTCGTCAGGCCGAAGATCTCTTCGGTCGTTGGGCGCTCGAAGTTCATCTTGCATCTGTAGAATCGGCAGAGCCGCTCCGTTTCGGCGCGCCCAGCCTCCGTGCCTCATCAAGTACGCCAAATCTCCTGGCCCACGCCGACGGTCAATTATCATTCCTTGAAAACTGTTTTAATTGTCAGTTTTTATTGACTTAGCAAGTAAACTATATTTTATTTGGTAAATTAATAAGTGATTACAATATAAAAATCACGGGCAAGATTTGATAAACATCTATTTACACAATAATATAATACGGACATGTAAATTGTTTAAAATAATATAGCGGACAGAAGCAAATGAGACCCAAATTAAATATCCGAGGAACGCGTTGAAATCGGCCACCCCTATTTGGCGCTTCAAGCGCCTGTTATATTTCATTTTTAATGGCTGCCTTTTTTTGTCGCAAAAAAAAATTAAGCTTCGCTGTGAGCTGGGCCGACCCATGTTGGGTTTTTCGTTTATCTGTTTAAAGTGCAAAAAAGGGTGCACGTGTCATGGATTGAACTGGAGACCTGTTTTGTTCAGGGCACGCCAGGCTTTTTTTTTGCGATAGAGGGCACGCCAGGCTAACCACTAGGGACATCACACACCTGTGCATAGTAACTTAATTCGTTTTTGTTTTCTTTCTCCAGTTCGCTTTTTTTATTTTTTTTCTTCATTTTTATCTTAAAAGCACAATTTTAAATCAACAAACTTTTTATTAAAAATCAACGAACTTTTTTTAAAATTTGTGAACTTTTTTTGAATAATTATGATTGTTATTCAAAAATTCATGAATATTTTTCCAGATCCTTGATTTTATTTCAAAAGTTATTTTTTCAAATGATGAACTTTTTTCAGACTTGATGAACTATTTTTTAAAATTGGTGATTTGTTTTTCATAATTTTTTATTTTGTAAAAACGATGTTTTTTCAAAATTGTGAACTTTTTTGAAAATTGATGAATTTTTTCCTAATTCGTAAGTTTTATTGAATTTCTGAAATTTTTTAATTCGTGATTTGTTTTGAAATCTGTGAACTTTCAAAAATTATTCACATTTTTTAAAAATAAATCATGTTTTTCAAAATCTATGTGCAATTAATGGCGCGGCTACCCTTATTCTTAAAAAGTTCACGCTATAATGTTTCACTAGTGCCTGGTTGCTCTAGTGCTTAGGCAATCGACATTGTAGCTATGCGGTCGGTCAATTCCTCACGGGTGCAACATTTTTTGGATGTTTTTTGCGTTATAAAATAAAATTAGCAGCATTGCGTGTCGTGGGCTGGCCCACTAGGGGGAGCGCCAGCTGCCTAAATCTATGTGCAATTAATGGCACGACTACACTTGTTCTTAAAAAGTTCACGCTATAATGTTTCACTAGCGCCTGATTGCTCTAGTGGTTAGGCAACCGACGCTGTAGCTATGCGGCCGGTCAATTCCTCACGGGTGCAACATCTTTTGGGTGTTTTTTGCGATAAAATAAAATTTGCTGCGCTGCGTGTCGTGGGCCGGCAATGAGCACCAGCTGCCTCACTTGTCGAACCTGCGACCTCACTCATCGAGGTTCGTTCATACAACCACCGCATTACGGAGCGGAATCTGCTAGATTCAACTCTTCCTTTCTTTTATTCCTGCCTTCTCTTTTTTCTTTTTCATTTTTCTCCATTTTTGTTTTGTTTTTTTCTTCTTTCAGGTTTCCTCCCTCATCAAGTTTTCTTTTTTTCTTTTCTTAAATGCGTGAACTTTTTCCAAATCGATGATAATTTTTTCAAATTTGGTGAAATTTTGTTTTCAAAATCAATGAACATTTTGTAGTGAACTATTTTTAACAATTGATGATTTTTATCAATTTGATGAATTTTTTTCAAATTCGATGAACTTTCTTCAAATTTAATGAACTTTTTTCAAATTCAATGAAGCTTTTCCAAATTAGATGAACTTATTTTAAAATCGTATGAACTTTTTTCAGTTTTCTGATTTTTTTTCAAAATGGTGACCTTTTTTTTTCAAAATTTTGATGAACATTTTTCAATTTTTTGTGAACTATTTTTTTACATTGATGATTGTTTTCAAAATCATTGAACTTTTGTTTAATAGGGCAACGTTTTTCTGCATGTTCACGAACTTTTTCCGAAATCTGTGACGTATGAGCGGCTATGATATTGTTTAAAGTATTAGCGCTGCATTCTGTCACTTGCGACCACGCGCCCTAGTGTAGTGACCGGGTTCGATACACCACCATGGGAGCGTAATTTTTTAACTCTTTTTCGCGCATTTTAGTAGCCTTCATGGGCCGGCCCAGTTTGCGGTGTAGCGAGCGCCGGAGCTCCCGTTGAGCCCGGAGCTGTGAGGTGTCCATCTTCTGGCCCATTAAGCCCGGCATATATACGCGCAACCCTAAAACTGTTCCTTCTAGCCACCCTTCCACTACGCATCACCCGAGAGAGACCACGGTTCCGGACCTTCCGGTGACGTGGAGGCGGAGGCAGTACCCGCATTGCCGGCGGGGCCAGAATACTCCGGCTTTGCCACCGTCGATTACTTCCGGCCGCTGGACGCCAGCGACACCTCACGGCTGACCTCTCTAGATCCGGCCGCGGCCGGACGCCGGCCCGTACCCGTACCGTACATCGACGTCAACTCCTTTCTCCACCCCGGGCGGCCAGCGACGAAGACGACTAGCACTCTACGAGGTCATCGTCCGCACGCCAGACCCTCCAGATCCGGCCGCCGGACCCCAGCCCGGAACTCCTTCCCTCTGGCGTATCTTCTCTTACTCGACAGATGTTCCTTTACTGCTATATATGGATGAATTTTTCTCAATTAACACGCAAAATATCATAAAAATATTCCTTCAGGCTTAGTTAATAGAGTTACGTATCTTTGCGATGATGAAACATCGCCTTCTGTGGCGTCACTTTGTCCAAGAGAAGGCGGATGTTGCCTGCAAATGAGCCGGGCGTTCATGCTGGTAATATCCTTTTACACGTGTTGCAAGATTTGCAGTAGGCTAGTTCAGTTATTAATCTATATGTTGTTCGTGCAGGTCCTATAGGTCCCATTTATCAGCTCTCGTAGTTCCTAATCAAAATCTTCGAGATCAAATCAGTAGATCGGTGGTTGAGCTCACTGTTCTTGATCCTGATAGTGATTTTCCTGTACTTATTCCGGCATTATTATCATGTTAGAACCAAACATGTGTGTCATGTTGTTTGGAGGGGATCTCATCCGAGATAACTATTCCTTTCGACTTCGTTTTCTTAATACTGCTAGAACAAAAGATGTTTGTTTTGAGGACTTCACACTAATTACCAGTGCCTCTAAAGCACCATTGTTGGCTTTGCTTCCTTGTAAAACAGAAGTGCAGTCATGTATTGAAATTCCGCTTGGTTCAAATGTTTCTAGAAATGAAAGAGTCTTCCTTTATGTCATCAGATGTATCGATGACAAAAACTATGTGCATTCAATAACAGAAGGCTCTGTAAAGTAAGTTCACTAATTTTGTGGTGTTTATATTTTCTAATTGCATTGTTTGATGGACTCTAATGCATGGCTAATGTTATTAGTTTTCCAGATCCGAGAGAATTTATTTGTGATTGTTCTCCAACGTTCTACTCTTGTTATGGAGGTCTTGTTTTTGATAGCTTGGGGAAACTAGTTGGCATCGGTTTTCAACATTTTGGCCCAGTTACTTGTTTCCAAGTTGATCATATTCAGGAACTACTTCAACGACTCTCTCCAGGAGAAGTATTGTCCTTAAAATCACATTTATTGTGTGTGTGTGTGTGTGTGTGTGTGTGTGTGTATTTGAATTTGCTGGCATGCTTATTTTATGGTCTTGTGCATGCAGAGCATCAGTGACATTTTAAAAAATCTGACAAACCTGAAGTTAAAGAGCTCATAACAGCTCTGATTTGACCAAGCTACTCTTTTACTTCCTTTGACCATCCTGGTGAGTCTTACTTGTCTCTTGGTAAGACGGTTGTAATCAAATTTTTCTATGCATCAAGATGTAACACTGGGTGACATTTTTAGGTTTTTACTGGAAACAGACTTTACTCCCTTTGACCGTCTTAGCGAGAGTCTTGTCTGTTCTTGTTAATATGGTTGTGATCAAATTTATCTTTGCATTAACTTTGTACTACTGAAAAAACAGACCTGTCATGCAATCATCCTATACATTGTAAGAAAATGTTTAGTTGTTGCTTTGTGGAATGTTTGTTACATGCTTAGCAACACTTATGACACATCTATTATACTCACTCTGAATTTTACCCTGCAAATTATGTGTCACCTTTTACCAACAATTATGCTACTATTTTGTTGGTCAAAGGCTTGTCCTAATGAGGTCTAATATGCAGAGTGAAAAGACAGAGGGAGTATTAACAGTAAAGTGTCTGCAGGCTTATATTTTAAGGTTTTATGCACGCAGATTATTGGCGACATTTGTAAAAATCTGAGAAATTCGAAGCTACTGTTGACAAGCTACTCTTTCTTCGTTGCTCCATCCTGGTGAGAGTCTGTTCTCTTGGTAATAGATTGTGATCAAATTTGTGTTTGCATCAAGTTACATTAGTTGACATTTTTACTGGGAAATAGATTTGTGTTATTGATAATGTATAATGCTATGCTGCTGTTTTTTCATATGTTTTATGTATACCAAATCTTAATTTTGCGTATTTCTTGGTAAAGGCTGTGAGCTCCTAGGACATAATTGGGTGCTAGAGTGCTAGATCTGACCTGTCATAATTGTAGGCTTTGGAGGAGATGAGCAATATCAGCGACTCCACCTTGGGAAAGATGAGATAGTGAAGATGGGGAACGAGTGTGCAAGATTCTCTAATAGAACTATCTTACGATGTTGTACCTACTAAGTAAGTTGGGTCTTATCGTGTATGCCTGCCGAATCATGAGCTGCATAATGGCAGTGCCGTTTTTTGTGTCAAAATGGAAGTTATGGTAATCAGGCCGAATATGTGAACAAAACGTCGCACTCGTATTTGCCTAGCCATGATTGAACAGCCTACCGGTTATGCTGTCTGTTTTATTTGTATTGTACTAGTTATTAGATATATACTATAATAGAGAAATCTTGATTTGTCCAGTCATGACTATATCATCATCATCTATTTTCCCTGGTCCTTTAGAGGAATCAATAAAGAAGAATTACTATATTTTGTAAATGCTTTGTCCTAACGAGAAAGTACATTTTGCTTGTTGATCTTAGACAATAGAAAGAATATTTGGTCCATTGTGACGGCATTTCGGTGGCCGAGCTCAGCTGCGCGTGTTATCCTGTGCGTTGGCATGTGGATCCAGAAAATGTGCATTGGTACGATGCTGTAGAAAATGGGGTCTAATGCGTGAATACAGTATGGATTTTGAAATTTAGAGGCCGCTTTCGTCAGGATGGGAAACTGGCATGTGGCACAGGTCATGTTGGATATATGAGCACAGGACCTGCTGTTGCTCCGGCTACCATGGAGGAGCTTCAGCCGTAGGGTGTAGGGGCGACTACCAAATGCACGGCACCGAGCAGTGCGGCCCTCGAGTGCCACCATGGGCCAGCAATAGGTCGCGTCGACGGCGCAGACTGTCCTGTAAGCCACGTCTGCGATGGCGAGGAACGAGCGGAGAAGCGGATGACGAGGACCGCTACCGGACCACTACCGGATGGAAAAGCTGATGCTAAGAAGTGGAGCAGCCCTGGCGCCGCCGCCTTGACCTTAAGGGCTGCCATGGCTAGCTAGACGTGTCTTCTTATTCTTTCGGGCAGCATCAGACTACTGATTGTCTACATCCCATCAGACTAGTCATAGGCAAGCGCCCGATCTGCCTAAGACCCACTGCTTCTGTCGACTAGATAATTGTTTCTGTACAATAAGACCTTTCCGTAGAAGAGAAACATTATCATGAGTACACATGCTTTTAACACATCAGCGTTGTGTTTCTGGGAATATAATTATACAAATGTGCTCAGTTTGCATACATGGACAGAAAATTATGCTTCCATAGTTCCATGGACATACAATTTACATTGAATGCATGCTCAAACAAACTTGTAATTGCTCCTACTAGCTTCCCACTTCTTGTTGTATGGGATGTGACAACGCAGATGCAGCCCTCAAGTCGCCGCATTTGGCATAGCTCCTGAGGTGCAGATTATTTTGGCGCACAAGCAACACATCGGTCTGCTTCCACTCATCCATGCGGTGGTGCTTCAAACATCAGTAAATATTGCTTCCGACGAGGTGGTGCTTCCAGCGCTGTCCAAATCACTCCTGAATTGCTTGAAGCAAATCATCGTTCCAACCGAAGCAATAGAAGGTTTGAGTGGAAGCATGCAAGAGGTATGTTTGGGGAACTAGTGTGGAAGAACAACAATATTGCCAAAGCATATAATTTGGCATTTTGACAATAATAAAGTAGGATGGAATATACTACAATCAAGACATGACTATAATTGTTTGCTTGCATGAGAAGAATGAATAGCATGAATGCTAAGTAGTGATCTTTACATGTGAATTTGAAGAATGGATGCACTGAAGCGAATCCCTGAATAAAAATGCTAATTACACAGTTGCATATATATGCATCAGAAACCAGAATGAAATAGCTTGAAACATCTGTACATATGAAGCTCCTAGGAAGCATGGCAAATAATTGGCATTCCATCTGTACATAACAGAGCACCTACAACGAATTCAACTATGTAGTACTATGTGCGAGCATGAACTGTTTTGATGGTTATAACTAGGAGAAGCAAAAATAAAACAAGAAGTAAGTAGCAGAAATCAAGGAAGCTTGGATCAGAAACCATACATACAAGCTCCATTTACAAGAATGACAATACGACACATGACATAGAACATGAGCTATATATACAGGAGCTCAATTGGATTCACAGAACAATGAAATTTGAAGCAAACTAGTATTGTGGCCAATAGGGGGATAGATGTTTTGTGTCACCAAAATAAAAATTGATCAAATTTTTATAACCTATAGAAGCAAATTATATAGAGTTCAGAAGCATGAACATGGTACTTCAGGAGCAGAACTAATCTTGGATGGAAGCATGGAAACTGATATTGTAACGAAAACTAATATTACTTGCAGGATTTTGATGCATATTATTGTGATGTGCATACAAAATTAAAAAAACTCCAGTGACCAGTTACATGTGAGATAGAACCATGATATGAATAGAAGAATCAAGATTAGAGGACTAGGCACCTAGGTCTAGGTCTAGTGAGTTCATGATGCATGCGAGGGAAGCGGGCGAATACTACAATTTTCCTCGCTTGTTGTCTTCGTTCGTCCACTGAGACGACGCTCCGCCGCGGTGGCCCGAACCTAGTGGAGATGCCAAGGACAGCGACAGGGTCGGGAGCTCGCTCATGCGCGTCATGGATAAGGCCAAATGCAGCCAACGAATGGGACAACATACTGGTGCAGTGAATCGCATAACCACTCCTAGGGAAGGCTGATTCAAGGTGGAGATCCGGGCAATGAGGGGAGTGTCGAGCTCGGGGATGTAGATGGATCGGGAGCAGCTGAGATGGGGATGAGGGGTGGGTGGGTTTGGGGCAGCAAAAATTGGTCGGCTTTGGAAACATATTTACTAAGGGCATCTTCAACAGCAACCCGCAAATTTCATCCCGCATCCGGCCGCGGACAGGGGGGACTAATCCGCGGACACGGATGTGGGAGGATACCATCCAACCGTAGCCTGTATATGTCCGCCAGCAAATTCAAATTCAGATCTACGCCGATCCACACAACACGCCGGATCACAACCGCGCCGGATCGCATCCCCAAGCACAACCAAAAGGAGGCAAGCATGCTTAGTTTTTACATGCCTGAATCCAAAAGAACATCGGTCCGGCAGTCCGTGCATTTCTGCCCTGCCGGACCGACCATCCTAGTAAGATGCTTAATCCTCAATCAAGGAGGTGCCGTCGCCGCCGTGTGGGCAGCCTCCATGTCGGCGTCCACCTCTGCCTCTGCCACGTCCTCATCTTCCGCCGCCTCCAACTCATCTTTCTACTGCTCCAGCATCTGGTACGGACGGATTGCACGATAATTCTAGCGTCCGCATCCAGAGAGTCGATATTCAAGGTCAATATCTTGTTGGCGTCCTCCACATTGGCGGCGATCTTCACCCTCTTTTCCTCGAGCGCGGCCTTCCTCTCTTCGATCATGGTCCTCCTCTCTTCGAGCTTGATCTTCTTCTCTGTCGCCTCCATCAACTGCTTGAACCTCTCCGCCTTCCTCTCCAACTTGATGTCCGAGTGCCTCACGCATGTCTCTTCCTTCTTCGTGCCAATATCTCCTCGAACCTCCCCGTCAGCTTTGCCGCCGCACCTTCTCGCTTAGCCCTCTCCTCCTCCCACTGCTTGCCCCGCAGATTTCTTCTAACCTTCTTCGGCGGTTCTTGGGTTGGGTCGGTAGGGTCACCGGTTTCTTCCTAGTTGGCTTGAGCGACGATCTTGTCAATGAAAAGGTTTCACTTTGGGCCTATTCAACTTCAACTAACAATGCATGACAGTGAAGGACTTCTCCAACTTCTTGTACACCACACAAGCACGAGTAGGCTACAAAGTGAAACAATGCATATCCGCCTAGTGATCAACAAAACTAAAGCATATCCGGCTAGTGATCAACAAAACTAAAGCATATCCGACCAGTAATCAACAAAACTAAAGCATATCTGGCTAGTGATCAACAAAACTAAAGCATGCCCGACTAGTGATCAACAAAACTAAAGCATGCCCGGCTAGTGATCAACAAAACTAAAGCATATCCGGCTAGTGACCAACTTACTTGCTCGGTGATTTGTGCACCGCTAGTCCACCGTGCGATGAGATGCTTCAAGTGCCCGCAATACTTGGAGACGGCCTCTTGGATGGTGTACCATCGATGGTTGAGGGACTTCCACTCACGATTCTGGATCAACACGTTGGAGTAGGGCTCGAAATGCTTGCGCTCATGGAACCATATGTGAATGTTCCTCCAAAAGGTTGTGCCCTTTTGCTCCGTGCGATGGACCAGATCAAGGCTAGTGGCCAACCATGTGTCCCACAACAGCTCGTCCTCTCGCATGTTGAAGCTTTTTCTTCTACCCTTCTTCTTCGGATCGCCGGCTGTATAATTTGGATCATCGTCGTTGTCGTCGTCGTCGTTGTCCTCCTCCTCCCCCTCCCCTCTGGATGCTGCTTTCCAGTGGCCCAATGCTGTCGTTGCTGTGTTCCATCACCGGTCTGGGTGTAGGACTATTGCGTGGCCGTCTGGGTGTAGGACTGCTACAGCTGGTAGTTGCCAAACTAGGTGGATCCAAGTCTTCCACCTGCCCGTCCTCATAGACCCTCCTCCTCCCTCGCCTCCGTCGTGGATGATATCAAGCATCTCCCTGTCCCCGTCGTACACTGGCTCCCCCGCTCTCGGCATTGCGGCAAATAGCGTGCGGGCACCCATCTGCTCTCCGCCCATCGTCCTCGCCCGAACGATCGACGGTGATGAATGCTCGGAGAAGAGTGGCGCCGTGTTAACATCGACGATGTAAGGAACCGTACCGGCGGAGTTGCGAGTTGCTTGGAGGTGTAGTAGTACGGAGGCTTGTAAGGCTCCAGCCACGACGCCATCTGTATAGTGGGCGCGCCAGTCTGGCGTCGGCCACCACAACCTCACCGACTGCCCCGTCCGCCACGCCCACAATGCCCATCACCACCACCAGGCCCACCGGCGGCCAGACACTTCTTCAGCTTCTCCTCCTTTGCGGCCTTCGCTTTGACGCATCGATTTTGCCGCGTCTCCGAGCTAATCTTCCGGGCGAGCGTGATGCTCGGATCCTCCGGCACCTCCGCCAGCTCCATCTCCAACAGGTTCTCCAACGGATCCATGTGTCGGCAATGGATGGAAGGAGAGGGTGGGAGAAAAGAGCAGGAATTGGGCGGAGAGTGGCTGGGAGTGGAAGAAGAGAGTGGGGCTTTTGGCGCGGATACACTGCGGGATGCTACAAAAACACGGGCTCGGCCTTCCTTTTGGGTGGGCCAGGGGAGTGGAGAGCGACGTTTCGCGTGTCCGGACTCCCGCAAACCTCCCCCACATTTGTCTCTGGTTTGCGAGAGAAATCGCGTCCGGTCCGCTCCGCGGACTGATGCAGGTTGGCGTTGGATGACTTCCGCGGTCCGTACAACGTGATCCGGACGGTTGCGGGAGGTTTACGGGTCAGTGTTGGAGATGCCCCAATATTTGGAAGCAATCTCGGTCATGAGATGAAAACACACCTGATGTTTCACGGCTGGTCTGACGAATGCCATATATACTTCTATTAGGAAGTGTTTCCCTGTTCTCTTCTGCCTGCTCTCTCTCTCTCTCTCTCTCTCTCTCTCTCTCTCTCTCTCTCACGCACACGCACACGCACACGCACACGCTACCAACCAGGAATAACTGCGCGGGCCAGGTTAGATTTAACAGCAATACATGGGGAATACACAGCAGGGAAATGAATTTATGAATTCCCTACATACTTGATTTGCTTACCAAATAAGACCATTTTCCTGTGAATTTGCATTTTGAAACGAGGCAAATGCTGATGCATAGTATTGTGTATGTATGCATGCGAAGGAAGATGGACAAAGATGGGAGAATAGTGTTGGCTTTTAAAAATCCTTCCTGCTATTGATATTGATGGGGTAAATGACAAACCATTTGTCCTGGTATAAATAGATGAGCCGGTTAGAAAGAAAAGCATCCAAATACTCTACAACGAAAATAGATAAGTTATTAAATTTCACTTATTTTTACTCTTATGGCACCCCCGCTTCCTCAGATAGAGGAAGAAATTGCCGGGACCTTTTTTTTTGGGAAACTGTCAGCCATTGTATTTTACATCCAGTATCATTGTCCAGAAAATACATTGTTTGTTGCTTCAAAAAAATTCATGCTCTTTGTAATACCTAGGGATTTGATCATCAAAACGTACGTGGTTTGTTGACGTCTTTGCATTTTTTAGTGGAAGTACTAATTTTGATGTAATCCTTGTTTTGGGAGAAATTTTTGAAAGGAAATTCTGATGTAATCCTTTTTGTTTTGAGAGAAATTTTTGAAATGACGAGGTGAGTTCGCAACGGATCGAATCTGGCTTGCCGCCTGCTGCACATGTAAAAGATGCCAAGACCCAACCAAGCCCACAAGTTGATTGTGGCATTCGTCGCGTTTCAGGCATATGAGCTAGGCATGCCTGGGATTTGCCTCATAATGGCCCGGATTTAGATAGAAAATGGCATTGCCTTGTCAAATCTCAGAATCCATCGATTTAGGCGGGAATTAGGCTGGTTGTCCGGTTTCAGACTAGATATTAGGTCGGATGCCTAAGGCTTGTTTATGTACCGGGTAGTTTTCAGGCTTTGGGCTGTTGCTTTCTTTGTTCACTTACGTAGTGGGAGGCCTTGGGCTTTTTTTCCTTTGCACGTCTTGACGAGTACGAGCTCGTAGATTTTAATACCGACACAGTACTTACTTTCTCCAAAAGGGCGCAGTGTTGGGGAATGTAGCATGCAATTTCAAAAAAATTCCTACGATCACGCAAGATCTATCTAAGAGATGCATAGCAACGAGAGGGGGAGAGTGTGTCCACGTACCCTCGTAGACCGAAAGCGGAAGCGTTAGTTTAACGCGGTTTATGTAGTCGAACTTCTTCGCGATCCAACCGATCAAGTACCGAACGTACGGCACCTCCAAGTTCATCACACGTTTAGCTCGATGACATCCCTCGAACTCTTGATCCAGCAAAGTGTCGAGGGAGATTTTCGTCAGCACGACGGCATGGTGACGGTGATGCTGACGTGATCCGCGCATGGCTTCGCTAAGCACTACGACAAATATGATCGGAGGAGTAAACGGTGGAGGGGGGCACCGCACACGGCTAAGAAACAATTGATGTGCTTTGGGGTGCCCCCTGCCCCCGTATATAAAGGAGGGAGAGGGAGGAGGCCGTCCTAGGAGCGCCCCCAAGGGGGAGGAGTCCTACTAGGACTCCAAGTCCAATAATTCGGCTCCCCTTCCTTCTTACGGAGGGGGAAAGGGGGAAGGAGAGGGAGAGGGAGAAGGAAAGGGGGGCCGCGCCCCCTCCCCTTGTCCAATTCGGACTCCCCATGGGGGGGCGCCACCCCCTTGTGGGCTGCCCTCTCTCTCCCCTATGGCCCATGAGGCCCATTACTTTCCCCGGGGTGTTCTGGTAACCCCTCAGTACTCCGATAAATATCCGAAACACTCCAAAACCATTCCGGTGTCCGAATATTATCGTCAAATATATCAATCTTTACCTCTCAACCATTTCGAGACTCCTCGTCATGTCCGTGATCTCATCCGGGACTCCGAACAATATTCGGTCACCAAAACACATAACTCATAATACAAATTGTCATCGAACGTTAAGCGTGCGGACCCTACGGGTTCAAGAACTATGTAGACATGACCGAGATACATCCCCGATCAATAACCAACAGCGGAACCTGGATGCTCATATTGGTTCCTACATATTCTAGGAAGATTTTTATCGGTCAAACCATAATGACAACATACGTCATTCCCTTTGTCATCGGTATGTTACTTGCCCGAGATTCGCTCGTCCGTATCCTCACACCTAGTTCAATCTCGTTACCGGTAAGTCTCTTTACTCGTTCTGTAATGCATCATCCCGCAACTAACTCATTCGTCACATTGCTTGCAAGGCTTATCATGATGTGCATTACCGAGAGGGCCCAGAGATACCTCTCCGATACTTGGATTGACAAATCCTAATCTCGATCTATGCCAACCCAACAAACACCTTCGAAGATACCTGTGGAGCATCTTTATAATCACCCAGTTATGTTGTGACGTTTGATAGCACACAAGGTGTTCCTCCGGTATTCGGGAGTTGCATAATCTCATAGTCAAAGGAACATGTATAAGTCATGAAGAAAGCGATAGCAATAAAACTTAACGATCATTATGCTAAGCTAACGGACGGGTCTTGTCCATCACATCATTCTACTAATGATGCGATCCTGTTCATCAAATGACAACACATGTCTATGGTTAGGAGACTTAACCATGTTTGATTAACGAGCTAGTCAAGTAGAGGCATACTAGGGACACTTTGTTTTGTCTATGTATTCACACATATCAAGTTTCCGATTAATACACTTCTAGCATGAATAATAAACATTTACCAAGATATAAGGAAATATAAATAACAACTTTATTATTGGCTCTAGGGCATATTTCCTTCATGCAGTTGTTTGCCTCCTGCACTTGGGAACAGCTGCTGTTCATCCTTGATATTGAACATGCGTGTATGAATTTCTGAATTTCGAAAATACTTGATTTGCTTACGAAATAAAATCTTCTCCTTGTGAGGTTAGGCTGATGCATTGGGTGGGTCTATAGTATTGTGTATGTATGTATGTATGTATATAGTAAAGGAGCTCCGCATCCGGCTCCTGTCACCTCTGTAAGTGCGGGAAGAGGATGTAGAGAGAACCTTGCACCAAAACAAAAATTGCTTAGAATTGTTTTTCTAATTATTTCTTCATTTTACCATATTAAATTATTATTAATTCCTACCACAATGATAAGGGTGCTTCGTACCACTACACGCCTAAGCTAAATGGTACAAAATGCTAGGCTTTCTTTGTTGGCTGTTTTTTTATCTAGGTCAATTGACCACTATGAATAAATCTCACAAGTGTGCCTATAAAAGAGAACACAATCAATACTGATTTCTCTTTTTTATCTACGTCAATCTAAATTCGTGAAACTTGATGCAAATGTGATATTAATAGTGATTTCTCTTTTTACTTCGGGAAAACCGTATTATTCCAACTAATCATTATATGTAATGAAGAGTGGTGTGATTGAAGGAAATATGCCCTAGAGGCAATAATAAAGTTGTTATTTATATTTCCTTATATCATGATAAATGTTTATTATTCATGCTAGAATTGTATTAACCGGAAACTTGATACATGTGTGAATACATAGACAAAACAGAGTGTCCCTAGTATGCCTCTACTTGACTAGCTCGTTAATCAAAGATGATTAAGTCTCCTAACCATAGACATGTGTTGTCATTTGATGAACGTGATCACATAATTAGAGAATGATGTGATGGACAAGACCCATCCGTTAGCTTAGCATTATGATCGTTGAGTTTTATTGCTATTGCTCTCTTCATGACTTATACATCTTCCTCTGACTATGAGATTATGCAACTCCCGAATACCGGAGCAACACCTTGTTGAAGGAAATATGCCCTAGAGGCAATAATAAAGTTGTTATTTATATTTCCTTATATCATGATAAATGTTTATTATTCATTCTAGAATTGCATTAACCGGAAACTTAGTACATGTGTGAATACATAGACAAACATAGTGTCACTAGTATGCCTCTACTTAACTAGCTCGTTGAATCAAAGATGGTTAAGTTTCCTGGCCATAGACATGAGTTGTCATTTGATTAACGGGATCACATCATTAGAGAGTGATGTGATTGACTTGACCCATTCCGTTAGCTTAGCATTCGATCGTTTAGTATATTGCTATTGCTTTCTTCATGACTTATACATGTTCCTATGACTATGAGATTATGCAACTCCCGAATACCAGAGGAACACTTTGTGTGCTACCAAATGTCACAACGTAACTGGGTGTAAAGGTGCTCTACAGGTGTCTACGATGGTACTTGTTGAGTTGGCATAGATCAAGATTAGGATTTGTCACTCCGATTGTCGGAGAGGTATCTCCGGGCCCTCTCGGTAATGCACATCACTATAAGCCTTGCAAGCAATACAACTATTGAGTTAGTTGCGAGATGATGTATTATGGAACGAGTAAAGAGACTTGCCGGTAACGAGATTGAACTAGGTATTGAGATACCGACGATCGAATCTCGGGCAAGTAACATACCGATGACAAAGGGAACAACGTATGTTGTTATGCGGTTTGACCGATAAAGATCTTCGTAGAATATGTAGGAGCCAATATGAGCATCCAGGTTCCGCTATTGGTTATTGACCGGAGATGAGTCTCGGTCATGTCTACATAATTCTCGAACCCGTAGGGTCCGCACGCCTAACGTTAGGTGACGATCGGTAATATGAGTTTATGTGTTTTGATGTATCGAAGGTAGTTCGGAGTCCCGGATATGATCACGGACATGACGAGGAGTCTAGAAATGGTCGAGACATAAAGATCGATATATTGGATGACTATGTTTGGACTTCGGAAGGGTTCCGGGCATGTTCGGACAAATACCAGAGTATTGGGGGGGGGTTACCGGAACCCCCCGGGGAGTGTAATGGGCCTATTGGGCCTTAGTGAAGAAGAGGAGGGGCGGCCAGGGCAGGCCGCGTGCCCCCTCCCCCTCTAGTCTGAATTGTACAAGATGCTTAGTCAACGGGTCTGCAACATTTAGATCCATATGTATCTTGCAAATCTCTATGTCTCCCTCCTTGACTTGATCACGGATGGAATTGAAGTATCTCTTGATGTGCTTGGTTCTCTTGTGAAATCTGGATTCCTTTGCCAAGGCAATTGCACCAGTATTGTCACAAAAGATTTTCATTGGACCCGATGCACTAGGTATGACACCTAGATCGGATATGAACTCCTTCATCCAGACTCCTTCATTTGCTGCTTCCGAAGCAGTTATGTACTCCGCTTCACACGTAGATCCTGCCACGACGCTTTGCTTAGAACTGCACCAACTGACAGCTCCACCGTTCAATATAAATACGTATCCGGTTTGTGACTTAGAGTCATCCGGATCAGTGTCAAATCTTGCATCGACGTAACCATTTACGACGAGCTCTTTGTCACCTCCATAAACGAGAAACATATCCTTAGTCCTTTTCAGGTATTTCAGGATATTCTTGACTGTTGTCCAGTGTTCCACTCCTGGATTACTTTGGTACCTCCCTGCTAAGCTAATAGCAAGGCACACACCAGGTCTGGTACACAACATTGCACACATGATAGAGCCTATGGCTGAAGCATAGGGAACATCTTTCATTTTCTCTCTATCTTCTGCCGTGGTCGGGCATTGAGTCTGACTCAACTTCACACCTTGTAACATAGGCAAGAACCCTTTCTTTGCTTGATCCATTTTGAACTTCTTCAAAACTTTATCAAGTTATGTGCTTTGTGAAAGTCCAATTAAGCATCTTGATCTATCTCTATAGATCTTGATGCCCAATATATAAGCAACTTCACCGAGGTCTTTCATTGAAAAACTCTTGTTCAAGTATCCTTTTATGCTATCTAGAAATTCTATATCATTTCCAATCAACAATATGTCATCCACATATAATATTAGAAATGCTACAGAGCTCCCACTCATTTTCTTGTAAATACAGGCTTCTCCAAAAGTCTGTATAAAACCATATGCTTTGATCACACTATCAAAACGTTTATTCCAACTCCGAGATGCTTGCACCAGTCCATAGATGGATCGCTGGAACTTGCACACTTTGTTAGCATCCTTTGGATCGATAAAACCTTCAGGTTGCATCATATACAACTCTTCTTCCAGAAATCCATTCAGGAATGCAGTCTTTACATCCATTTGCCAAATTTCATAATCATAAAATGCGGCAATTGCTAACATGATTCGGACGGACTTAAGCATCGCTACGGTGAGAAGGTCTCATCGTAGTCAACTCCTTGAACTTGTCGAAAACCTTTTGCAACAAGTCGAGCTTTGTAGACAGTAACATTACCGTCAGCGTCAGTCTTTTTCTTGAAGATCCATTTATTCTCAATGGCTTGCCGATCATCGGGCAAGTCAACCAAAGTCCACACTTTGTTCTCATACATGGATCCTATCTCAGATTTCATGGCCTCAAGCCATTTTGCGGAATCTGGGCTCATCATCGCTTCCTCATAGTTCGTAGGTTCGTCATGGTCAAGTAACATGACCTCCAGAACAGGATTACCGTACCACTCTGGTGCGGATCTTACTCTGGTTGACCTACGAGGATTGGTAGTAACTTGATCTGAAGTTACATGATCATCATCATTAGCTTCCTCACTAATTGGTGTAGGAGTCACAGGAACAGTTTTCTGTGATGAACTACTTTCCAATAAGGGAGCAGGTACAGTTACCTCATCAAGTTCTACTTTCCTCCCACTCACTTCTTTCGAGAGAAACTCCTTCTCTAGAAAGGATCCATTCTTAGCAATGAATGTCTTGCCTTCAGATCTATGATAGAAGGTGTACCCAACAGTCTCCTTTGGGTATCCTATGAAGACACATTTCTCCGATTTGGGTTTGAGCTTATCAGGTTGAAGCTTTATCACATAAGCATCGCAGCCCCAAACTTTAAGAAACGACAACTTTGGTTTCTTGCCAAACCACAGTTCATAAGGCGTCGTCTCAACGGATTTAGATGGTGCCCTATTTAACGTGAATGCAGCCGTCTCTACAGCATAACCCCAAAACGATAGCGGTAAATCAGTAAGAGACATCATAGATCGCACCATATCTAGTAAAGTACGATTACGATGTTCGGACACACCATTACGCTTGGTGTTCCGGGTGGCGTGAGTTGCGAAACTATTCCGCATTGTTTCAAATGAAGACCAAACTCGTAACTCAAATATTCTCCTCCACGATCAGATCGTAGAAACTTTATTTTCTTGTTACGATGATTTTCCACTTCACTCTAAAA
The DNA here is from genome assembly GCF_002575655.3 of Aegilops tauschii subsp. strangulata. Classification (NCBI taxonomy): domain Eukaryota; kingdom Viridiplantae; phylum Streptophyta; class Magnoliopsida; order Poales; family Poaceae; genus Aegilops; species Aegilops tauschii. Next base: position 550,231,236 of record NC_053041.3, on the reverse strand, counting down.
TTCTTTGAACTTTTCAAATGTTTCAGACTTATGTTTCATCAAGTAGATATACCCATATCTTCTCAAATCATCTGTGAAGGTGAGAAAATAACGATACCCGCCGCGAGCCTCAACATTCATCGGACCACATACATCAGTATGTATGATTTCCAACAAATATGTTGCTCGCTCCATTGTTCCGGATAACGGCATTTTAGTCATCTTGCCCATGAGGCATGGTTCGCAAGTACCAAGTGATTCATAATCAAGTGATTCCAAAAGTCCATCAGAATGGAGTTTCTTCATGCGCTTTACACCAATATGACCTAAACGGCCGTGCCACAAATAAGTTGCACTATCATTATCAACTCTGCATCTTTTGGCTTCAATATTATGAATATGTGTATCACTACTATCGAGATTCAAAAAGAATAGACCACTCTTCAAGGGTGCATGACCATAAAAGATATTACTCATATAAATAGAACAACCATTATTCTATGATTTAAATGAATAACTGTCTCGCATCAAACAAGATCCAGATATAATGTTCATGCTTAACGCTGGCACCAAATAACAATTATTCAGGTCTAAAACTAATCCCGAAGGTAGATGTAGAGGTAGCGTGCCGACCGCGATCACATCGACTTTGGAACCATTTCCCACGCGCATCGTCACGTCGTGCTTAGCCAATCTTCGCTTAATTTGTAGTCCCTGTTTCGAGTTGCAAATATTAGCAACAGAACTAGTATCAAATACCCAGGCACTACTGCGAGCATTAGTAAGGTACACATCAATAACATGTATATCACATATACCTTTGTTCACCTTGCCATCCTTCTTATCCGCCAAATACTTGGGGCAGTTCCGCTTCCAGTGACCAGTCCCTTTGCAGTAGAAGCACTCAGTCTCAGGCTTAGGTCTAGACTTGGGCTTCTTCACTTGAGCAGCAACTTGCTTGCTATTTTTCTTGAAGTTCCCTTTCTTCCATTTACCCTTTTTCTTGAAACTGGTGGTCTTGTTGACAATCAACACTTGATGCTCCTTCTTGATTTCTACCTCCGCAGCCTTTATAGTCGCGAGGAGCTCGAGAATTGTCTTATCCATCCCTTACATATTATAGTTCATCATGAAGCTCTTGTAGCTTGGTGGCAGTGATTGAAGAATTCTATCAATGACACTATCATACGGAAGATTAACTCCTAGTTGAATCAAGTGATTGTTATACCCAGACATTTTGAGTATATGCTCACTGACAGAACTATTCTCCTCCATCTTGCAGCTATAGAACTTATTGGAGACTTCATATCTCTCAATCCGGGCATTTGCTTGAAATATTAAGTTCAACTCCTGGAACATCTCATATGCTCCATGACGTTCAAAACGTCGTTGAAGTCCTGGTTCTAAGCCGTAAAGCATGGCACACTGAACTATCGAGTAGTCATCAGCTTTGCTCTGCCAGATGTTCATAACATCTGGCGTTGCTCCTGCAGCGGGTTTGGCACCTAGCGGTGCTTCCAGGACGTAATTCTTCTGTGCAGCAATGAGGATAATCCTCAAGTTACGGGCTGAGCAAGAATCATTCTTACCTACGCATCAAAATTACAACGATATTTCGTCAAGTATCTGCTGTTTTAACCTTCACAAGGACTGGGCGTAGCCACACTCGATTCAACTAAAGTTAGAGAAACTGACACCCGCTAGCCACCTGTGTGCTAAGCACGTCGGTAGAACCAGTCTCGCGTAAGTGTACGTGTAATGTCGGTCCAGGCCGCTTCATCCAACAATACCGCCGAATGAAAGTGTGACATGCTAGTAAGCAGTATGACTTGTATCGCCCACAACTCACTTGTGTTCTACTCGTGCATATAACATCTACGCATAAACCTGGCTCGGATGCCACTGTTGGGGAACGTAGTAATTTCAAAAAAATTCCTACGCACACGCAAGATCATGGTGATGCATAGCAACGAGAGGGGAGAGTGTTGTCCACGTACCCTCGTAGACCGAAAGCGGAAGCGTTATGACAATGCGGTTGATGTAGTCGTACGTCTTCACGATCCGACCGATCCAAGTACCGAACGCACGGCACCTCCTAGTTTAGCACACGTTCAGCTTGATGACTTCCCTCGAACTCACGATCCAGCACAACTTCGAGGGAGAGTTACGTCAGCACGACGGCGTGATGATGGTGATGATGATGCTACCGACGCAGGGCTTCGCCTAAGCACCGCTACGATATGACCGAGGTGGATTATGGTGGAGGGGGGCACCGCACACGGCTAAAAGATCAACTGATGAACTTGTGTGTCTATGGGGTGCCCCCTCCCCCGTATATAAAGGAGTGGAGGAGGGGGAGGGGCCAGCCCTCCTAGGCGCGCCCCAAGGGGAGTCCTACTCCCACCGGGAGTAGGACTCCAACCCTTCCAAGAGTAGGAGTAGGAGAGAGGGAAGGAGGAGAGAGGGGAAAGGAAAGGGGGGCGCCACCCCCCTCCTTGTCCAATTCGGACTAGAGGGGGAGGGGGTGTGCGGCCTACCCTAGCCGCCCCTCTTCTTCTCCACTAAGGCCCAATAGGCCCATTACACTCCCCGGGGGGTTTCGGTAACCCCCCGGTACTTCGGTATCTGTCTGAACTTGCCCGGAACCCTTCCGAAGTCCAAACATAGTCATCCAATATATCGATCTTTATGTCTCGACCATTTAGAGACTCCTCGTCATGTCCGTGATCATATCCGGGACTCCGAACTACCTTCGGTACATCAAAACACATAAACTCATATTACCGATCGTCACCGAACGTTAAGCGTGCGGACCCTACAGGTTCGAGAACTATGTAGACATGACCGAGACTCATCTCCGGTCAATAACCAATAGCGGAACCTGGATGCTCATATTGGCTCCTACATATTCTACGAAGATCTTTATCGGTCAAACCGCATAACAACATAAGTTGTTCCCTTTGTCATCGGTATGTTACTTGCCCGAGATTCGATCGTCGGTATATCAATACCTAGTTCAATCTCTTTATCGGCAAGTCTCTTTACTCATTCCGTAATACATCATGTCGCAACTAACTCATTAGTTGCATTGCTTGCAAGGCTTATAGTGATGTGTATTACCGAGAGGGCCCAGAGATACCTCTCCGACAATCGGAGTGACAAATCCTAATCTTGATCTATGCCAACTCAACAAGTACCATCGGAGACAACTGTAGAGTACCTTTACACCAAGTTATGTTGTGATATTTGGTAGTACACAAAGTGTTCCTCTGGTATTCGGGAGTTGCATAATCTCATAGTCATAGGAACATGTATAAGTCATGAAGAAAGCAATAGAAATATACTAAACGATCGAATGCTAAGCTAACGGAATGGGTCAAGTCAATCACATCATTCTCTAATGATGTGATCCCGTTAATCAAATGACAACTCATGTCTATGGCCAGGGAACTTAACCATCTTTGATTCAACGAGCTAGTCAAGTAGAGGCATACTAGTGACACTCTGTTTGTCTATGTATTCACACATGTACTAAGTTTCCGGTTAATACAATTCTAGCATGAATAATAAACATTTATCATGATATAAGGAAATATAAATAACAACTTTATTATTGCCTCTAGGACATATTTCTTTCAATGTCGATGCAAGCTTTGACACTGATCCGGATGACTCTAAGTCACAAACCGGGTACGTATTTATATTGAACGGTGGAGCTGTCAGTTGGTGCAGTTCTGAGCAAAGCGTCGTGGCGGGATCTACGTGTGAAGCGGAGTACGTAGCTGCTTCGGAAGCAGCAAATGAAGGAGTTTGGATGAAGGAGTTCATATTCGATCTAGGTGTCATACCTAGTGCATCGGGTCCAATGAAAATCTTTTGTGACAATATTGGTGCAATTGCCTTGGCAAAGGAATCCAGATTTCACAAGAGAACCAAGCACATCAAGAGATACTTCAATTCCATCCGTGATCAAGTCAAGGAGGGAGACATAGAGATTTGCAAGATACATATGGATCTAAATGTTGCAGACCCGTTGACTAAGCCTCTCTCACGAGCAAAACATGATCAGCACCAAGACTCCATGGGTGTTAGAATCATTACTGTGTAATCTAGATTATTGACTCTAGTGCAAGTGGGATACTGAAGGAAATATGCCCCAGAGGCAATAATAAAGTTGTTATTTATATTTCCTTATATCATGATAAATGTTTATTATTCATGCTAGAATTGTATTAACCGGAAACTTAGTACATGTGTGAATACATAGACAAACAGAGTGTCACTAGTATGCCTCTACTTGACTAGCTCGTTGAATCAAAGATGGTTAAGTTTCCTGGCCATAGACATGAGTTGTCATTTGATTAACAGGATCACATCATTAGAGAATGATGTGATTGACTTGACCCATTCTGTTAGCTTAGCATTCGACCGTTTAGTATATTGCTATTGCTTTCTTCATGACTTGTACATGTTCCTATGACTATGAGATTATGCAACTCCCGAATACTAGAGGAACTCTTTGTGTGCTACCAAATGTCACAACGTAACTGGGTGATTATAAAGGTGCTCTACAGGTGTCTCCGATGGTACTTGTTGAGTTGGCATAGATCAAGATTAGGATTTGTCACTCCGATTGTCGGAGAGGTATCCCTGGGCCCTCTCGGTAATGCACATCACTATAAGCCTTGCAAGCAATGCAACTAATGAGTTAGTTGCGAGATGATGTATTACGGAACGAGTAAAGAGACTTGCTGTTAACGAGATTGAACTAGGTATTGAGATACCGACGATCGAATCTCGGGCAAGTAACATATCGATGACAAAGGGAACAACGTTTGTTTTTATGCGGTTTGACCGATAAAGATCTTCGTAGAATATGTAGGAGCCAATATGAGCATCCAGGTTCTGCTAATGGTTATTGACCGGAGATGAGTCTCGGTCATGTCTACATAGTTCTCGAACCCATAGGGTCCGCACGCTTAACGTTCGGTGACGATCGGTAATACGAGTTTATGTGTTTTGATGTACCGAAGGTAGTTCGGAGTCCCAGATATGATCACAGACATGACGAGGAGTCTCAAAATGGTCGAGACATAAAGATCGATATATTGGATGACTATGTTTGGACTTCGGAAGGGTTCCGGGCAAGTTCGGACAAATACCGGAGTACCGGGGGGTTACCGGAACCCCTCGGTGAGTGTAATGGGCCTATTGGGCCTTAGTGGAGAAGAGGAGGGGCGGCCAGGGCAGGCCGCGCGGCCCCTCCCCCTCTAGTCCGTATTGGACAAGGAGGGAGGGGGGCGATGCCCCCCTTTCCTTTCCCCTCTCTCCTCCTTCCCTCTCTCCTACTCCTACTCTTGGAAGGGTTGGAGTCCTACTCCTGGTGGGAGTAGGACTCCCCTTGGGGCGCGCCTAGGAGGGCCGGCCCCTCCCCCTCCTACACTCCTTTATATACGGGGGAGGGGGGCACCCCATAGACACATAAGTTGATCAGTTGATCTTTTAGCCGTGTGCGGTGCCCCCCTCCACCATAATCCACCTCGGTCATATCATAGCAGTGCTTAGGCGAAGCCCTACGTCGGTAGCATCATCATCACCGTCATCACGCCGTCGTGCTGACGGAACTCTCCCTCGAAGCTCTGCTGGATCGTGAGTTCGAGGGACGTCATCGAGCTGAACGTGTGCTGAACTCAGAGGTGCCATGCGTTCGGTACTTGGATCGGTCGGATCGTGAAGACGTATAACTACATCAACTGCGTTGTCATAACGCTTCCGCTTTCGGTCTACGAGGGTACGTGGACAACACTCTCCCCTCTCGTTGCTATGCATCACAATGATCTTGTGTGTGCATAGGATATTTTTTGAAATTACTACGTTCCCCAACACTTGTGTGCTATCAAACGTCACAACATAACTGGGTGATTATAAAGATTCTCTACAGGTGTCTCCGATGGTGTTTGTTGAGTTGGCATAGATCGAGATTAGGATTCGTCACTCCGTGTATCGGAGAGGTATCTCTGGGCCCTCTCAGTAATGATCATCACTATAAGCCTTGCAAGCAATGTGATTAATGAGTTAGTTATGGGATGATGCATTACGGAATGAGTAGAGAGACTTGCCGGTAATGAGATTGAACTAGGTATGATGATACCGACGATCGAATCTTGGGCAAGTAACATACCGATGACAAAGGGAGCAACGTATGTTGTTATGCGGTTTGACCGATAAAGATCTTCGTAGAATATGTAGGAGCCAATATGAGCATCCAGATTCCGCTATTGGTTATTGACCAGAGATGTGTCTCGGTCATGTCTACATAGTTCTCGAACCCGTAGGGTCCGCACGCTTAACGTTCGATGACGATTTGTATTATGAGTTATGTGATTTGATGACCGAAGTTTGTTCGGATTCCCGGATGAGATCACGGACATGACGAGGAGTCTCGAAATGGTTGAGAGGTAAAGATTCATATATTGGAAGGCTATATTCGGACATCAAAAAGGTTACGAGTGATTCGGGTATTTTTCGGAGTACCGGGGAGTTACGGGAATTCGCCGGGAGAAGGAATGGGCCTTATTAGGCTTTAGTGGAGAGAGGGAAGAAGGGCCAAGAGGTGGCGCGCACCTCCCCCCTGCCCAAACCGAATTGGACAAGGGATGGGGGCGCGGCCCCCCTTTCCTTCTCCCTCTCTCTCTCTTTCCTTCTCTCCTACTCCGAATAGGAAAGGGAATCCTACTAGGACTTGGGAGTCCTAGTTGGACTCCCTATGCTTGGCACTCCCACTAGGCCGGCCGCCTCCTCCCTCCCTCCTTTATATATGGGGGAGGGGAGCACCCCAAAAGCACTCAAGTTTTGTCTTAGCCGTGTGCGGTGCCCCCCTCCACAGTTCACATCTTGGTCATATCGTCGTAGTGCTTAGGCGAAGCCCTGAGCCGGTAACTTCATCATCACCGTCACCACGCCGTCGTGCTGACGGAACTCTCCCTCGGCCTCTGCTGGATCAAGAGTTCGAGGGACGTCACCGAGCTGAACGTGTGTAGATCACGGAGGTGCCGTGCGTTTGGTACTTGATTGGTTGGATCGCGAAGACGTTCGACTACATCAACGGCGTTACTAAACGCTTCCGCTTTCAGTCTACGAGGGTACGTGGACACACTCTCCCCGCTCGTTGCTATGCATCACCTAGATAGATCTTGCGTGATCGTAGGATTTTTTTTTGAAATTACTGCGTTCCCCAACAGTCATCAGTCCAACATGTGCTTCATGTAGCGCAGTGCATCCTCACGGTATCGTGACTCCCGACCATTCAACTCAATGTCTATGCGTATGTACAATAATGCAAACCATACAAATTCAATTTGATGTTACTACAACTCCGCATTTCTCAAAAATTTCCATCATTACTTTCCTTAACATGGATGGGCGCAGCAGCGCGCCTCTTTGGTTTAGTGGAGATGTAAAACTTGGAGCGTACTAGATGGACCTGACGAATTAGAACAAGGTGTGCATATGCATGTCTGGCTCGCTACTCCGACAACTAGTTTAGGCTGATCACTGAATTTAGATGTATGAAGATATAAGAACCGAACGGATCTCAAGGAGAGTTGACTGCCCAGATAACAAGTGCAAGCGCGCACCCATGCCAAAGTGCTGGAACAACATCATCGACTAACACATCTAGAGATTCACCTTGGACATGGTCTGAGTTACCCGCTAACTCATATTCCGTCGGGGATATACCCCGCGGCGTAAACCGACCGGAAGTATAACCCGGCCGGACTTGGCGGTTTATTTGAGATCCTGCTGACACTTGGCGATTCACTGGCGACCCACCCTGACCTGGCGGTTTACAAGCAACCTTCCTGGACATTATGATTCACTGGTAACCTGGCGGGTAGGACAGACGGTGACAAGGCCCAAGCCCCAGAAGGCCTGTTCATGATTATGGTGGGCCGGTTTAAGAGAAAAGGTGTGAGGAATATTTTACCTTACAAGGAGTTAAGACCAGGACTTGCATCCGGTTTGTATTAGAGATAGACTAGTCCTAATTCTAATAGGACTCCACATATAACCCGCCCCTTCAACATATATAAGGAGGGGCAGGGCTCCCCAAAGAGGGGACAGGCAACAATCAATAATCTCTAGGGCTAGACACAATTAGAGGAGAGCCGGTTTACGGCGACTCCCTCATGAGCGTAATGAGATCTAGCCTCAAACAGCATGTAGGGTTATTACCGGATGATGTTTCCCGAGGCCCGAAGCTGTCTAAATCCTCGTCTTGTGTTGTGTCTCTCGATTCCGCTCAACCCCTCTCAAGCTACTACATAGATGCGCTGGCCTCACGACTAAGTCCTCACCCTAGAACATCTGCCGTGACAATTCCACGACATTTGGCGCCCACCGTGAGGCCTGCGCACGGTAGTGATGAGTTCTTGGAGGGAACTTTCTCAGGGATCTAAGAAGTTCGCAATTTTTTAGATGAAGAAGAACCGGTTTGGAAGTATCTACGTCGTCTCCATGACGAACAGTCAAGACGGCGTGTTCAATATCTGAAGATTAAAAGAAATCAGGGCTGCCTGAGCGCAAGCGCTGTAACTCGCTGAGATTGAGGGGAGATTTTTTTTCCGCGGAAGCCAAACTACTGTGGCAGTCTGCCAAAGCTGCTAGCGGTTTCCATTGCAGGATCGGTGGCCGTGTCCGATTGCTACTATGTATTCAGCGTGGAGGCCAAATTAATGCTAAGATATTCCCAATAGTACGCAATGAAGATTAATATTGTTGAGTACTATTGAATCAGTTTTCCAATTGACTGGTTGGTCAAGCGATTTTGCTCAACGACCCGGACACGGATGGTCCACAAGCTTGAGCCTCTCCTGCGACCGGTCTCGTTGACCCACTGCGCCTCTGCTTTCACGGGATCACGCTTCCAAACCGTCGGCGCTGCAGGGAGCCGCCGTTCCCGCAGCCTTGCTTCTGCTGTGAGCCGCCGGCATGACTCCTGCTCATCCGCCCGGCGCACTTTGCGCCGCCGCTGTCCCTCGTGCTGTGAACGCCTCCTGCTGCTCCAGTGTCGCGGCGCCGTCCGAGCGCCACCGCCCTTGTTGCTGCTTTGAGCCGCCCTCGCTTGGGTGCCGCTGCAGCCGGACCTTGCCGGGGAGCTTGAGTCGCCGCCCTCGTCTGCCAAAGCTAGCATGGTTTGCAAAAGTCCTCCGGTCTGAAGCGGCCGCCGGGTCAAACGGCCGTTTCAGACCGGCCTGACCTCCGTACTGAGCGCCGCCTTTTCCACTGCAGCGCACCTGCATCGCCCTCTCCTCCGGCAAGATAGCGCGTCGGCCCCGAACCTCCTCTCATGTCCGTGAGCCACCAGGGCCTGCTGCCTCCACGGCCGAGACCCGCCCGCGGCCTTTAAGTCGCTAGCTTGAGCCGTTGCGCTAACCCGCCGTGGTTTCTCATCGCCATTACTGGGTTTCTCCTTGGCCTCGGGCCAGGCGCCTCACTTCGCGCTGCCCTAGAGCTGCAGCAACCACGGCCATGTCCGGCCCTGCGCCGTCTCCCGCGTCACACCACTCCAAGTTGCCGTAACCCACCGCCCGCGCTTACTGAGCCACCGCGGTCGGCTTTGAGTCAGTTTAAAGGATGAGCTCAGATCAGTAATGGAGGATTTTGAAGGAATAAAAGAAGAATTGTGTAAGCAGTCCTCCTTAATCAGTGAGGCAGAAATTGAAGTGTCAAGATGAGATTGCGCATCTTAGTGCCTTGCAAGACAAATCTTGAGGAGTACGTGATGGTTTGTGATCAACAAAAGATGAGGCTGAAACGCGGAGGATATATCTGCCGACTACGAAAGAGATGCGAGCACAAAATATGGGTTTGCCAAGGGGAGACTCATGCCCGCATGAGAGGATTAAAAGAAAGGAGAAGAAGAGGGTCACCCCACGTGAAGCATCAGACTATATAATAGCAGTATTAATCAATCAAGAAACAGTTGGTATGTGCAGACAATGAAAAAACCAGGTGCAATCCTTTCTATATATTTTATCCGCACATATTAAATTGTTTGAGAACAATTACTCTGGTATGTGGTATTTTTTTTCGCATGACCATTATTTGTTGTAAAGGCGTCGCAAGGGGGCGTGCGCCAATATTATTTTTGCACTAATGCTTATCCGTGCCGTGTTGCTGGACGGATATGCGAGCAAGTCGCCGCCACCGCTATATCAACACACGTGGCTAAGTCGCCCGTCTGCGCAGCTTACCGCGCCTGTGATTAACTCACCCGTTCGCACCGGCTTACAACGCCGCGGCCGACTCTCACGTCCGCACCGGCTTACAACGTCGCGATTGACTCACCCATCCGCACCGGTTTACAACGCCGCGGCCGGTTCATCTGTCCGAGCCACCTCTAATACTGTGGACGTCTTTACCGTCCGTCTATTGTGGCCTGGTCTATATCAACACACCGGGCCGCACCTGTCTGCATGAGCTGTTTATTGAGTATGAGCCAGTCACAGCTTGGGTAGCCCGGTTTTTCTTTCAACAAAATGGAGGCAAATTATCATATACTATCAACCGCCGTCTGCACTGGGTGGCTCAATGGGCAGGCGCACAAGTCGCCGCCACTACAGTTTTGTTAACTTCAAATCGCCAGTTGAAAGGAACCATTGGCCGAGTTGCTGACACGGCTCATACGGGATCATTTATAACCCGCCGCAGTCACCTCAACCTTCTATGGATTCACATCGTGCTATCAACACCAATGATATACAAGTTATGCCAGTTTATATCACGGTTAAAATATGGAGAATATCAACAACTCCTCGAGTCACCTTTGAGACTCGGGGGCTACGATGACAAGATTCAGCAAATCTTGCCAGTTTCAGCAAATTTAAAAAACTCCAGGACGATGGAGGGACAGATAACCCGGTCCCGGTGGCTACTGTTATATTGATGAAAATTTAAAGGCCGTTAGAAAATTTCGGGCTTATGAAGTATATGACAGTTACAAAATCCCGGCTCAATGAAGAAGGTCCGGGTCATCAGAAAGGATTCCGGTTTAAAATCTGGCTCAAGGGAAATCAGGCTATGAAGCTCTCAAATATCCGGTTTACAATCCGGTTCAAGGAAAATCTGTTCTCCCACATGGCTCTGATGCTCTCAAATCTGGTTTAAGAATTTCCGGTTCAGAAAGAATTAATCTCTCGCAAGTTCGAGTTTAAATGCCGTCAGAAAATTTCCGGCTGAAAATAAAGATTCCGGTTTAAAATCCGGTTCAAGAGAAAGATGTCTCCCACAAAGCTTTGAAGCTCTCAATATCCGGTTTAAAATCCCGGTTCAAGAAGAATTTATCTCTTGCAAAAAGTTAAAGGTTGCCGAAGAGGACCTGCTGCCATGATGCGCGGTTCAAACATGGGTATCCTGCCTTATTGGCTTATCATATTATTGATCACTTGGGGGCTTGGTCGTATCCGAACCATAGCTACACTCTTGATCGGCGCAATGCCACAGCATCACTTGGGGGCTTGGTCGTATCCGAACCATAGCTACACCTCTTGGTCGGCGCAATGCCACAGCATCACTTGGGAGCATGGTCGAACCCGAACCATGGCTACGCCTCTTGATCGGCGTAAAGCCACATAATCACTTGGGGGCTTGGTCATATCCGAACCATAGCCATGCCTCTTGATCGGCGTAATGCCAGAGCATCACTTGGGAGCATGGTCGAACCCGAACCATGGCTACGCCTCTTGATCGGCGTAAAGCCACAGAATCACTTGGGGGCTTGGTCGAACCCGAACCATAGCAATGCCTTTTGATCGGCATAATGCCATAGCATCACTTGGGGGCTTGGTCGAACCCGAACCATAGTAACACCTCTTGATCAAATTTGGGGCCTGGCAGCCCGTGAAAAGCCTTGACTACAACGGTTTTTATTTGCATTTTGCTAAGTTTTTCTTTCTTTTGATAAGATTTGTGATATTTTCAAACCAGTGTTTATCAACCCGGTTAGGCTATCAACTACAAGTTGTCAGTACATGATCAAGTTATAATCCGGAGACTATCAGTCCGGTCTGGTTTTGACTCATAGTCACCAGTATGGAATAAACCGGTGTTTATCACAACCCGGAACGGTTTTATTGTAAACCGGCATCATATAACAGGAGTTACTTTTACTCCGGATTAGGGTTATCACCCTTACTACAAAAAGTTGGTAAAACCAACAATGTAATTCAATGTCACAGGTATGATATATTTCATATTTGATTATTCTTAAGTACAGCCTTGGTTATAAACCCGGGTTATATGTTGGGCATTATGACCCGTCCGGCGGTAAACCGCCAGGACACTTTAAACTTGTTGTTTGCAGATACAGGTTGAATAAAGCATCATGATAAGTTATCCGGTGTTTATTAAACCGGCCTGGCTTTAAGATGATAAGTCGCCAGTATATGATGAGAAATTATTCGGTGTTTATTAAACCGGCCTGGATTTAAGACGATAAGTCGCCAGTATATGATGAGAAATTATCCGGTGTTTATTAAACCGGCCTGGCTTTGGACTATAAGTCGCCAGTATATATTTGGATTGCACCATTGGAATCATGCGCTTATAAATCATTGGGTTATATTATTCAAATAGCCAAACTTGGCTGAATTTTCATTATGATATTTAATGAATAAGGTTTTTATGCCGGATTATATTATCTTGAATAGCCAACATGGCTGGATTTTTATTATGGTTATTAATAACCGGTATTATTGAGGTTTTCAAAGTCCCTTTAGCGCAATGGCTATTATTTTATCAAAGGATATGATTTATTCTACAATGGAAGGAATAGTCCCGAGTCGCCGCAGGCTTACGACCCGGCACTTGGGGGCTACATTATTCAAATTGAGATTACATGCAAGTCTCATGTCGCTGCAAGCATGCACCATGACACTTGGGGGCTAATGCAAAGTCATTTTTTATTGGCCTTATTGAAGACCCGACTCATCACATTATAATGAGCCGGCCCTTGGGGGCTACCAATTGCTCCTGTCAACAATTCAAGGTACACAAGTCTTAAAACCATTATATTGAAAGGTCCATTGCTCAGTTGGTAAAGCACAAAGCTCTTAACCTTGTGGACGTGGGTTCAAGCCCCATGGTGGGGGTTACATTATATGATGTTCTTTTCAAAGAAGTATATATAAAGTACCAGCTCAATATTATCTTACTGAGCCGGCCCTTGGGGGCTACATGTTATTGTTCAAATTTACATGATCATATTTATGAAGTCCCTGCTCATTATTCCATAATGACCCGGCACTTGGGGGCTACATATATGGAGTATTCAGTTTTTAATAGTGGCTGAGATGAACAACATGGATTTCTTCAAAGTGGCAGTAATTATATGGAAACAAGTCTTAAGCCATCACTTTGTTCGGCTCAAGACTTGGGGGCTACAGGTAATATGGATATAAGGGAGAAAAATCTTCAAATTCTCAATTCTGAGCAAACCAGATTGACCCGGTGTCTGCAACAATTATGACCCGGCGTCGGTAACAATTATGACTCGGTGCCATCCATATTTTACAAACCGGTAATTTTGGTAATATTAAATCGGCAAGTTTTACATCTTCAAACCGGCTGAATATGAGTATTTCAAGACCCATATTTCTTAAACCGGCGCTTTGGAAGCCGACTCAAGTGGATTATTCTTCACAATATTTTTCTGTGAGAAACCAATGTCAGCAAATTGAGTATGAAGCTGGCTTGTTGACCCGGATTTTCTAGAAGGAGGAAATGACAAGGACTTAAGGATGATCAGATGCCGGTTTACAAGAATTCTTAACCCGGAGCATAATCTGTCAAATTTGTTCTTATGTTTGTTTTACAGGATCAGTTTAACATGGATAAATCCAAATTAAACTGGGGGATAATGTCAGGGATATACCCCGCGGCGTAAACCGGCCAGAAGTATAACCCGGCCGGACTTGGTGGTTTATTTGAGATCCTGCTGACACTTGGCGATTCACTGGCGACCCGCCCTGACCTGGCGGTTTACAAGCAACCTTCCTAGACATTATGATTCACTGGTAACCCGGCGGGTGGGACAGACGGTGACAAGGCCCAAGGCCCAGAAGGCCGGTTCATGATTATGGTGGGCCGGTTTAAGAGGAAAGGCGTGAGGAATATTTTACCTTACAAGGAGTTAAGACCAGGACTTGCATCCGGTTTGTATTAGAGATAGACTAGTCCTAATCCTAATAGGACTCCACATGTAACCCGCCCCTTCAACATATATGAGGGGCAGGGCTCCCCAAAGAGGGGACAAGCAACAATCAATAATCTCTAGGGCTAGACACAATTAGAGGAGAGCCGGTTTACGGCGACTCCCTCATGAGCGTAATGAGATCTAGCCTCAAACAGCATGTAGGGTTATTACCGGATGATGTTTTCCGGGGCCCGAAGCTGTCTAAATCCTCGTCTTGTGTTGCGTCTCTTGATTCCGCTCAACCCCTCTCAAGCTACTACATAGATGCGCTGGCCTCACGACTAAGTCCTCACCCTAGGACATTTGCCGTGACAATTCCACGACATATTCCAAGTATTCACGGTCACAAAAAGTCAAGAACATGCATCAATTTCTATGAATCTTATGCTTGCATAATTGGTACTCCTAAAAAAACTTGATTGTATTGAACATCTCAACACTGCAAATGGGGCTATTTACCAACCGAAACATGAGGGTGTGAGGGCATTTAACTGCCACAAAAGTATCTCACCAACCGAATAGTTATGTGAATGCACCGTAGAAAAGATACTCTATAACATTACTTTTTTTGTTCATCTCTATACATTCCTTTATGCTAAGTATGTTGACTTCTACTGATGCGTGCCTCTTCCCCACAAACAGTCATTGTGAACTAATTAACAGGTGGTTGTAGTTCGTGGTGCAGTCGCATATTCTTCAGCTTAACAGGTCGTACAGATGGGCGCACCTTAATCCAGGACACCCTCAGACACCTCTTCCTCGGTTCAAGTCTCTCTTTCTCTCTCTCTTTCTCTCTCTCTCTCTCTCTCTCTCCGTGGAATAGTAGGTAAGGTCATTTTGGATTTTGACCGATCGATGGAGCTTGTAGCCCTGCTTGGTTCTGAATTTAGGTCGTTGTGATGGAGTAACTAGTGTTGTTGTCCGTTGTTGATAATCTTCTCAGTCAGTGCGGTCCATATGTAGGCTTTAGGTTGTTGTGATTTTACTATAAAATGTAGTGCATAGTGTTCCTATGCATGCCTTGCTCCCGTTGTTAAATTGTAGAGATTGAGGAATAGTAGGTAAGGTTGTTTTCAATCTTCGGATGGCGAGAATACCGATCAATGGACCTTGTAGCGTTGCTTCGTTTCCTTTGTATATCCAGTATTTGTAAATCAGAGCTAGTTATTGGGTTATTGCTAAACATGATGTTTTTTGGTGGTGTGGATTAGTTCCGACGAGTGCCTGATGGGCTCTTGTTTTGTTTCCCAATGTAGATTTTTTTATTCAAGTGCCATCTATTTGAAATGCAAGATCTTACTCTTCTGCAGGATGACGTGATGAGCACTAAGGCTACCCATGAGAGAGATGCGTCGATGGCCTGTGACCATCCAGACTAGATCTTGCTGAAGAAGGACGGCGTGGTGAACACTGACGTATCATGATTGGGTGCATTGCTGGCTTTCTTGGATTAGATTCAACAACTTCTTATTTTCATAATTGTGGTGAAGAGTTGTGTTTGATTCTTGTTGTGGAACTTGTTTATTGAAGAATTGTGGCATGATGATTTGGAATGGGTTAGCTTTTACAAAGCGTAGCATGAGAGAAATTTGAATTCGACAACAGCCATTGTTCATCCTTGATTTCGACGGCATGCATGAAGGAATTTATGAATTCCCTACATACGTGATTTGATTACCAAATAGAACCATCTTCCTGTGAATTTACATTTTGGCTGATGTATTGGGTGGGTGTATAGTATTGTGTGTGTATTTAAAGCACATGAAGAAAGATGGCAGTAGTGTTGGCTTTTAGAAATCCTTCCTATTATTGATATTGATGGGGTAATAATAATCAGTTGTCTTGGTATAAACAAGAGGAGAGTCAGTTAGTAGAAAAGTGTCCAAATACAAAGAAGATAGTCATTAAGCTTCATTTATTTTCCTCTAAGAATACTCCCTTTTCCTCCTGAAATAAAGAAAGAAATCGTTGGGAGTTCTTTTAGCTGCTATATTTTGTCTCAAGTACCATTTTCCCACACATCTAAAAAAAGTACTCCCTTCGTTCCTAAATATAACTCTTTGTAGAGATTTCACTATGTATCACATACAGATATATTTAGATGCATTTTAGAGTGTAGATTCACTCATTTTGCTTTGTATGTAGTCCATAGTGGAATCTCTGTAAAGACTTATATTTAGAAACGGAGGGACTATCATTGTTCCAGAAAATAGAATGTTTTTTCCTTCCCAAAAGTCTTGCTTTTTGTAATACCTAGGATTGATCACCAATACATAGACTCAACGAACCGAATCCGGCCTGCTGCTTGGTGCATATGTAAAAAAAAAGGCCCAGCCAAAACCACAACTACTTGATGGAGGCATTCGCTAGGTTTCAGCCAAATGGTCCAGGCATGCCCGAGATCTGCCTAATAATGGCCTGAATTTAGGTAGAAAATGGCAAAACCTTGTCAAATCTCATAATCCATCGATTTAGGTGGGAATTAGGTCGGTTGTACGGTTTCAGGCTAGATTTTAGGTCGGATGCATCATACTTGCCTCGCACTTGGTGGATCGGTGTGCCTCATGCCGCTGCATTCTGTGGATCGGTGCATGGCTATTAAAGCTCTGTGACAGGCCGACTATTGCAATGTGAGCACGTTCGGCTGCCTCTGTTAAAAGTACTCGCAGGTCCGTTTCATTCGTTTGGTTCTTTGGAAACAGCACGTACTAATGGATGTCAAGGGACTATTCCTATGTGTACGCATCCTTGAAACAGATTTCAAGTTCAAATCTTATCTATAAAAAAGGCGGCTACTGAAGCACCGTGTTGCACACCCTTAATCAGTGGCGTGCATATTTCGCACGAACAAGCACTGAAAAAATGAGGCAGTTGCAATTTGCGGTGGGCAGCGTCGGTGAATAATCTAAAAAGATCCACCACCTCAGCACCCGTTAGATCTAGTCCATCTAACTGGTTAGCCCCGTCCTTATTATTGCAACAAAGTCAGTGTTGCAGAACCGTTTGCAACAGAGCTCATGTTGAAGAAACATTCAATAGAGATAGTGTTGCAGATTTTTTTTCTCGTCTTCACTTTTTTGCAACATACATGATGTTGCGGAAGGACTTTTGCAACGTAAATAATGTTGCACAAATTAAAGGTAAAACGTCGTGTAGAACGGGAGCTTGGAAGGAACACGGGAGGCAAGGGATCCAAATCCAGATCCTACAATATACGAGTTGTTGCGATGGACAAACTGCAACAAGAGCTTAGTTGCAAAACCGTAAGAGACAATGCGAGGTGAGTCGGCGGGACACGCGTCACATGGACGAGGCGACGGACGCCCGCGTCCGATCCACGGGCTGAAGCCAAACATTTCTCTTTTCAGAATCAGTTAGTATTTTTTAGGGTAAAAAGCTTCCATGAGGCCCACACTTGAATAAACAGAAGGCCGTCGAAGGCCCATAAACAAAGTGAAAACCGGAAAATGAACACATCGACGTTCCTATCATCGATAGAGTCGGGAACGACATGCATACGTGTGCCTTCGCATCGACACGTCACGGCATCTGGTTAACCGTCAGATTGGCAGAACTCACGGCGGAGATCATCAACGTGACGCGTCCAAGTTTAAACTGGAGTCGGAGACCGCCTCAGCACGCACGAACGCAATAAATACGTGCGACGGCCTCTCTCCTCTAGTCCTCTCCAAAGCAACAGCAACAGAGACGAAGCAAAACAACTTCCGGTCGACAATGGCTCGTGCCGCGTCGATGTGGATGCTCGCTACGCTCGTCGCGGCGTTGCTTCTCGCGATCCCGGCTGCTTCCGCCGCCGCGCCCACGGAAGGCGGCAGCACGGGCACCGTCATCGGCATCGACCTCGGCACCACCTACTCGTGCGTCGGCGTCTACCGGAACGGCCGCGTCGAGATCATCGCCAACGACCAGGGCAACCGGATCACCCCCTCCTGGGTCGCCTTCACTGACGGCGGCGAGCGGCTCATCGGCGAGGCGGCCAAGAACCAGGCAGCGGCCAACCCCGAGCGCACCATCTACGACGCCAAGCGCCTCATCGGCCGCGACTTCGCCGACGCCGTCGTGCAGCGGGACATCAAGCTGCTGCCCTACTCCGTCGTCGACCGGAATGGCAAGCCGCACGTCCAGGTGCAGGTCAAGGACGGCGACGTGCGCGTCTTCAGCCCCGAGGAGGTCAGCGCCATGGTGCTCACCAGGATGAAGGAGACCGCCGAGGCCTACCTCGGCGAGAAGGTCACGCACGCCGTCGTCACCGTCCCCGCCTACTTCAACGACGCGCAGCGACAGGCCACCAAGGACGCCGGCGTCATCGCCGGGCGCAACGTCATCCGCATCGTCAACGAGCCCACCGCCGCGGCCATCGCCTACGGCATCGACGAGAAGGGGCCCGAGAAGAACGTCCTGGTGTTCGACCTCGGCGGCGGCACCTTTGACGTCAGCGTGCTCTCCATCGACAATGGCGTCTTCGAGGTCCTCGCCACCAACGGCGACACGCACCTCGGCGGCGAGGATTTCGACCAGCGCCTCATGGACTACTTCATCAAGCTCATCAAGCGCAAGCACGGCCGCGACATCGCCGGCGACCTGCGCGCGCTGGGGAAGCTGCGCCGGGAGTGCGAGCGCGCCAAGCGTGCGCTCAGCAACCAGTACCAGGTGCGCGTCGAGATCGAATCGCTCTTCGACGGCGTCGACTTCTCGGAGCCGCTCACCAGGGCACGGTTCGAGGAGCTCAACAACGACCTTTTCCGCAAGACGATGGTGCCCGTGAAGAAGGCCATGGCGGATGCCGGGCTCAACAAGGCTGACATCGACGAGATCGTGCTCGTCGGTGGCAGCACCAGGATTCCCAAGGTGCAGCAGCTTCTCAAGGACTACTTCAACGGCAAGGAACCTAACAAGGGGGTCAACCCCGACGAGGCCGTCGCGTACGGCGCTGCCGTGCAGGCCAGCATCGTGAGCGGACACGTCGACGAGAACACCAAAACCATGATCCTGCTCGACGTCGCGCCGCTTACACTAGGCATGGAGACGGTCGGCGGCGTGATGACGAAGCTGATCCCGAGGAACACGGTGGTGCCGACAAAGAAGACACAGGTGTTCACCACGTACCAGGACAAGCAGACCACCGTGTCCATCAAGGTCTACGAGGGCGAGCGGAGCATGACCAAGGACAACAGGCTCCTCGGTAAGTTTGACCTCTCCGGGATCCCGCCGTCTCCGAGGGGCACGCCACAGCTTGAGGTGACGTTCGACGTGGACGTCAACGGCATCCTGCACGTGAAGGCGGCGGACAAGGGCACCGGCAAATCGGAGAAGATCACCATCACCAACGAGGACCGTCGGCATAGCCAGGAGGACATCGACCGGATGGTGCGCGAGGCAGAGGAGTTCGCCGAGGCGGATCACAAGCTCAAGGAGCGGGTCGACGCTCGGAACAAGCTAGAGACGTACGTGTACAGCATCAAGAACACCGTCGACACCAAGATGGCCGATGCCATGGAGAGGGATGAGAAGGAGAAGGTCCAGGATGCGCTGAGGGAGGTAAACGAGTGGCTCGATGACAACACAGAGGCAGAGAAGGAGGACTACGATGAGAAGCTTCGGGAGATGGAAGACGTGTGCAACCCTATCATCACTAGTAGAAAAACGACTTTTAGTACCGGTTCGTAAGGACCTTTAGTACCGGTTCTGGACTAAAGGTCCCCCTTTAGTCCCGGTTTAACACGAACCGGGACCAAAGGCCCCCACATGGCATGAGGCGCGCCGTGGTCTGGAGGACCTTTAGTCCCGGTTGGTAAGGATTTTTTATTTTTATTTTTGAAATAAAGCAAAAACAGCCAGCCTACTGGGGCGGCACGGCCTGCATACGACTAGAAACTCAATCTTTAGTTGGGTCAGGATGCAGGCCCGTACGGCCTAGTAGGCCCCATAGGGCAGAAGACTTGCAATAGGCCCACAAAGGACTGCTTAGAGAGGAGCTCGACACGGTAGCCGCGGCGGGGCTTATAAACCGGTGCGAGCTCCTCTCAACTAGCGAGGTGGGACTAAACATTATGCATTGCGGGTGGCCACCACCTTTAGTACCGGTTGGTGGCTCCAACCGGTACTAAAGGCCCTTTAGTACCGGTTGGAGCCACCAACCCGTACTAAAGGCCACCACCTCTTTAGTACCGGTTCGTGGCATGAACCGGTACTAAAGATTCGCCACGAACCGGTACTAATGAGCGCCGCCCGCCTGGCCGTTGGAACCGGCATTAATGGTCACATTAGTGCCGGTTCAATACCAAACCGGGACTAATGAGTTTCACATTAGACCCTTTTTCTACTAGTGCATCACGGCGGTGTACCAGAGGTCTGGAGGTGCATCGGGTGACCACACCACTGAGGAGGATGGCGATCATGATGAACTCTAGGCACATGCAATTTGTTAGATCTTATAGTATTTACTAGTTTCTTTCCCCCCTTGAAATATATGTACATATGCACGTTTGAATTGCATTCTTTCCTATAATATAAAGTTGTGATGCAATGATATTTCTCATTTATGACGTAGTCATTATAACTAATCCTTTTGTTTATGAGTTATTGCTGGAATTTATTTAGATATAACTCTAGTTGATTGAGAATCAACATCTGATTGGATAGTTAGGATGGTGTTGTATCCTAGCCCACCATCTGATATCAAACCCAGGTTTGATATCAATGTCATGATGGCGGTTATTCTTAATAGAGAGATGTCTATAATGACTTTGACAATATCAAGACCCGTGTAGGATCGAAAGTATGTCTAGGGGGGGGGGTGATTAGACTACTTGACCAAATAAAAATCTAGACTTTTCCCAATTTTAGTTCTTGGCAGATTTTAACAACTTAGCACAAGTCAAGCAATCAACCTACACATGCAATTCTAAGAGTATAGCAGCGGAATGTAAAACATTTGCATATGAAGGTAAAGGGAGGAGTTTAAGGGAGCAAACGCAATGTTGACACGGAGATTTTTTATCCGTGGTTCCGATAGGTGGTGCTATCGTACATCCATGTTGATGAAGACTTCAACCCACGAAGGGTAACGGTTACGCGAGTCCACGGAGGGCTCCACCCACGAAGGGTCCACGAAGAAGCAACCTTGTCTATCCCACCATGGCCGTCGCCCACGAAGGACTTGCCTCACTAGGGTAGATCTTCACGAAGTAGGAGATCTCCTTGCCCTTACAAACTCCTAGGTTCAACTCCACAATCTTGACGGAGGCTCCCAAGTGACACCTTCTAGGAGACACCACTCTCCAAGAATTAACAAATGGTGTGTTTGTAAGGGCATTTTTATCCCTTAGTTGGTTTTGGTGATTGATGACAATGCTTTTGCGGACTAATCATGTGCATCGAATATTTCAGATATATTGACTAGGCACAAGATGATTTGGTTCCCCTCGAAGGCTATGGAAGACGGTGTTTCTCTTCGGTTCTTTTCGGTGGTATTGAGTCGTAGGGAAGCCGTACTATTAAGAGGGGGTCCGCGTTGGAAAGGTTGGGCGGATTCATCACGTACACATCTCCCTTTGCACCTCCCTTCCTCTAGCCTTTGAAGCATCCTATGTTTTCCTTGTCTATGCAAATATTGCTCTTGCTTGCCGAACTAGGGCATGCGGTAGTACTGCTCCCTAGAGCGGTAGTACCGCAGGACCTTGCGGTAGTACCGCCCGCTGGTGCGGTAGTACCGCAAGGGCCCACGGTAGTACCGCTTCTACCAAGTGGTAGTACCGTGGTCCCTGACTTAGTTCCGCAAGTACGCGGCAGTAAGGGGCGGATGTAATTTTTTACATCGGCGCCCCGCGCGGTAGTACCGCTTCTGGCTTACGGTACTACCGCGTCGGGTTTTGCATCGACTCCAACTCTGCGGAAGTTGCCATGGATGTAATTTTTTATATCCGTGCCTTCCCATCCCTGGACAGCCCCTGCCTTGCGGTAGTACCGCAAGGGGCAGCGGTAGTACCGCGCCAGCAGTACTACCGCCCTCTGCTTTAGTGCACCTTTGGCTGTTCTGGTCTCTGCTGCGTGGGCGGTAGTACCGCGTGGCCCTGCGGTAGTACCGCGTGCCCCTGCGGTAGTACCGCGCCTCAAGTGCGGTAGTACCGCGCTGCGCAGGCTGAGTTGGTGGATAACGGTTGGATTTGTTCTTCCACTATATAAGGGGTGTCTTCTTCCTCTAGTTGACCACCTCTTTCACCTCCAAGCTCCATTGTTGCTCCAAGCTCCATTTTTGCCCGATCTACTTCCCTAGCCAATCAAACTTGTTGATTCTCTATGGATTGGTTGAGAAGGCCCCGATCTACACTTCCACCAAGAGAAATTTGAATCCCCCACTAATCCCTTGTGGATCTTGTTACTCTTGGGTGTTTGAGCACCCTAGACGGTTGAGGTCACTGCGGAGCCATAGTCCATTGTGGTGAAGCTTCGTGGTATTGTTGGGAGCCTCCAATTAAGTTGTGGAGATTGCCCCAACCTTGTTTGTAAAGGTTCGGTCGCCGCCTCCAAGGGCACCAATAGTGGAATCACGGCATCTCGCATTGTGTGAGGGCGTGAGGAGAATACGGTGGCCCTAGTGGCTTCTTGGGGAACATTGTGCCTCCACACCGCTCCAACGGAGACGTACTTCCTCTCAAGGGAAGGAACTTCGGTAACACATCCTCGTCTTCACCGGCTCCACTCTTGGTTATCTCGTGCCTTTACTTGTGCAAGCTTATTTGTGTTGTATCGCTTGCTTGTGTGTGTGCTTATTGTCGTTGCATCATATAGGTTGCTCACCTAGTTGCATATCTAGACAACCTACTTTGATGCAAAGTTTAAATTGGTAAACAAAAGCTAAAATTGCTAGTTGCCTATTCACCCCCCCTCTAGTCAACTATATCGATCCTTTCAATTGGTATCGGAGAATCGTCTCTTTATTAAGGACTTTACCGTCCGAAGAGTATGGTTGACGTCGTAGACGGTGTGGAGGAGCACTCCGGTGTGAATCCAGTCTCGTCTACGGGAGATGGGGGAACCGCGGTCTCTCGTGAGGAATTCAATGTGGCGTTGGACACATTGAAAACCTCCATGACGACCGAGGTCGAAAGCATGTTCAATAAATTCTTAGAAGGGCTTAAACTTTCCACCGCACCGTTGAAAGTGGGTGATCCCACCAACAAGGTAACAGATGCTACCTCCGACAAGGGGGAAGCTACTAGCGAGAAAGCTCCTTCTTCTAGTGGTAAAAATGGCACCGACATCTTTGCCCATGTGGAACCTCCACTTGTCTATGGTGGACCGCTTCCTTCCACTCATTTGAATCATGCCGGTCCAGCCCCTAAGATTAAGAAGAATGTAGAATTTGATTCTTGGGTCTATCGTTTTAAGCGTCATTTAAATCATGTGAACACTAACCTTTGGAGAATCATTGAAGAAGGTTTCTATCCGCATGACCGAAGCAACTTCACTCCTAGAGAAGCCGTGGGTAATCAATTCAATGAGAATGCTCTAAAGGCCATGGTTAGTATGGAGGAAGAGGATGAAGAGGAAGAAGAGGAGAGCAACCTTGAAGATACGAAGTATGCCTATCATGAACACATGGCTCTTGCTTCAAGACAATTTTGGAGCAAGAAGAACTCAAGGCCAAACTTCAACAAGAACAATTCAAGTGGCGCAAAGGGCAAGCAACGAGTGAGGACTTGCTTTAATTGTGGAAATGTGAGCCACTTTGTTGCGGACTGCCCTTACGAGAAGAGGGAAGACAATGGTGGCAAGCTCATCCGAAAGGACAAGGCCAAGTCGTTCCCCAATAAGAGCAACTTCACCAAGAAGACTCCTCCCAAGGCATTGGTGGTACAAGAAGAGTACAATGAGGATGATGACGATGATGAAGATGGTGAGTCGGTTGCCATGGCCTCCGTTGCCATTGCGATGACTCCACGGATGTCTCTCTTCGACTCACCCAATGAGAACATCACCGCCAAGTGCCTCATGGCTAAAGCTACCAACAAGGTAACCCCCAACATCAAAACTACCATCATTAATCATCCTTCTTTGACGGATAGCATTGATGAACATGAGGGGACAAATGTGGAGGAAAATGAGTTTGAGACCTTTATGGGTAAACTCAAGGGTAAATCCAAGAAGCACTTTGTTGCTCTCTTGGAACAACTTGGTGAAGCCAATGACATGATCGAGGCTCATGAAGATACCATCTCTAAGATGGAGGGGCATAGTCGTGACTATGCCGATGAGATTTGAGATCTTTCCAATGCTCTTGACGAAGAGCGTGGTCTTCGTTTGGCTCTTGAGGAGGCACACAACGATGATCATGCTAAGTTAAAGGAAGATCTTGATCATGCTCTTGTTGTGTCTCGTGTGCTGAACTCCGAGAAGGCGAAGCTTGGGGTTGATCTTGTTAGACTCAAAGAGGAGTTTGACATTCTCGACAAGGCTCACAAAGTCTTGAAGGCTGTTCATGCTAGCCTCAAGGAGTCTCATGATCAACTCCAAGTGATGCTAACTAAGGAGAAAGCCACCTTTCCTCATATGGTGTTAATTGATAATGCAAATGCTACTAACCCTTGTTGTGAGCATGTGCATCTTGTCGAGGAGAATGCTAAGTTAAAGGAGCAACTTGAGAAAGGCCTTGTGTCATGCATACAAGGTGAGAAGAACCTGAACGACCTTTTGAGCAATCAAAAGGAAGTTGTGGCCAAGGAGGGGATTGGGTTCACACCCAAGCCCAAGAACAAGAAGAAGAATGACAAGACCAAACGACCTCCTCCTCTCTTGCAAAATTTTGTGAAGGAGGGAGAGGGTGCTTCCAAGGAGAAGAAGAACATTGCGAAGGGTGGCGGTGTCAAGAAGGGCAATGCCACCCCTTCCAACAAAGCCGACGACTTTAATCCTTCTTATGTGTTATGCCGTGCTAGTGATGGGCATGTTTATGCCAAATTTGTTGGTTCTCCTCATGAGTATATTGAATGCTCTATTTGGGTTCCTAAGACCCTTGTTACTAACATCAAAGGACCCATTACAAAATGGGTACCTAAAACCAAGCATTGATCTCTTGTAGGTGTTTGCTTCCGGTGGGGGATCATGGTTGCTCGATAGTGGAGCTACAAATCATATGACCGGAAGCAAGGACTTGGTGGTGGACGTGCACAAGATTCCATCTATGCCCACCAATGTCGAGTGGGGTGATGCCTCGTCTTCTAAGGTATTGGGACTCGGCAAAGTTGTCATTTCTCATGATCTCACGATCGAGAAGGTCATGCTTGTTGAGTCCCTTGCATACAATCTACTTTCCGTTCGTCAACTTGCAATCATGGGCTTTGCCACTTTCTTTGATATTGATACCGTGGCCCTCTTGTGGAGCAAGACTCTTAAAGTAGCCTTTGTTGGGCATGTCGAGAACGGTCTCTATGTGATTAACTTTTCGGAGCGACCCACTAAGACCGCGACATGCCTAATGGCTAAAGTTGACGTGGGATGGCTTTGGCATCGCCGTTTAGCCCATGTCAATATGAGATCTTTGCAAAGTCTTCTCAAGGGGGATCATGTCCGTGGACTAACGAATGTTAGTTTTGCTAAAGATCGTGCTTGCAGTGCTTGTATCGAAGGAAAGCTACATGAGAAGGCTCACCCTCCCACGACTCTCATTTACTCGAAGAGGCCTTTGGAGCTCCTTCATTTGGATCTCTTTGGGCCTCCATCCTTTGATAGTCTTGGGGGTAGGAAGTATTGTTTGGTGATTGTGGATGACTATTCAAGATACACTTGGGTGTATTTCTTCAAGAGGAAGAGTGAGACCCAACAAACCGTCATCGACTTTGCAAATGAAGCCCAACGTCAACACAATGCAAAGATCTTGGCAATAAGAAGTGACAATGGCACCGAGTTCAAGAACTACAACTTGGATGAGTTTCTTAGTGATGACGGGATCAAGCATCAATATTCCGCACCTTACACCCCTCAACAAAATGGTGTTGCGGAGAGGAAGAACCGGACGTTGATGGATGTGGCAAGGACCATGATGGCGGAGTTCAAGTCTCCTTATAACTTTTGGGCCGAAGCCATCAACACCGCGTGTCATGCATCCAATCGGCTCTACCTCCGCAAGGGCTTGAACAAGACTCCATATGAGATACTCACCGGTAGCAAGCCCAACCTCAAGTACTTTCGGGTGTTCTGGTGTAAGGGTTTCATTCTCAAGAAAGGTGTTCGGTTGTCTAAATTTGAGGCTAGAGCTTATGAGGGCATATTTGTTGGTTATGCTACAAACTCACATGCTTACCATGTCCTCAATAAATCCACGGGACTTATTGAGGAGACATGTAACGTGAAGTTTGATGAGAATAACGGCTCCCAAGTGGAGCAAAGTGGCACTTGTGATCTAGGTGATGAAATTCCTCCTCAAGCCATAAGAAGAATGGGTGTTGGTTTTATCCTACCCATTGAGGAACCCCTTGTGGCCGAAGGAGAAGGACAATGCTCCACTCAAGTGGAGCCATCACCAACCCAAGGCCCACATGCTTCCGAAGAACAAAGTGAAGGCCCTCAACCATATGAACAAGACCAAGGGCAAGATCATGCTCAAGACGGTGCTGACACACCAAGTGATGCGCAAGGTCAAGTTCTCTCCTCTGAGCAAGTTCAAGACCAAGAACAAGCTCAAGACGGCGCTCAAGATGATCAAGTGACCGCTCCACAACTCACCACCGAGGAGGAATTAGAGCGTCGTGCCGCCAAGATTGCATCCAAGCTCTCCACCAAGGGCCATCTCATGAAGAATGTGCTTGGAAGCATTCAAAAGGGGGTAAGCACTCGTAGACAATTGGCAAACTATTGTGAACATCACGCGTTTGTCTCTTGTGTGGAACCCCAAAAGGTATATGAAGCACTTGAAGATCCGGATTGGCTTAATGCCATGCATGAAGAACTCAACAACTTTGAGTACAACAAGGTGTGGAGATTAGTGCCAAGGCCAACGGGGAACCACAATGTCATTGGAACCAAGTGGATATTCAAGAACAAGCAAGATGCTCATGGGACCATCATCCGCAACAAGGCACGATTGGTGGCACACGGCTACTCCCAAGTCGAGGGTATCTACTACGGTGAAACCTTTGCTCCCATTGCTCGCCTTGTATCTATTTGTTTGTTGATTGCTTATGCTTCTCATCACAACTTTCAGTTGCAACAAATGGACGTGAAGAGTGCTTTTCTTAATGGTCCTATTAATGAGTTGGTTTATGTCAAGCAACCCCCCGGGTTCGAGGATCCCTACTTTCCCGATCACGTGTATCAACTCGATAAGGCACTCTATGGCCTTAAACAAGCCCCACGTGCGTGGTATGACCACCTTACCGAGTTGCTACAAGATCGTGGGTTTGAAGTTGGGCTAATCGACCCCACTCTTTTTACTAAGAAGGTCAAAGGGGAGTTGTTTGTATGCCAACTATATGTTGATGACATTATCTTTGGTTCCCCTAACAAAGCTTTCAATGAGGAATTTGCCGCACTCATGACCTCAAAGTTCAAGATGTCTTCCATGGGAGAGTTGAAGTTCTTTCTCGGTTTTGAAGTAAAGCAAAGAAGAGAAGGAACCTTCATCAACCAAGCCTAATACACTCAAGACATGCTCAAGAGATTCAAGCTAAGTGATGTCAAGCCGGCGTCCACTCCAATGCCCACCAAGTGCCAACTTGACATCGATCCCAATGGTAAAGTGGTGGATCAAAAGGTATATCGCTCCATGATTGGTTCCTTGCTTTACCTTTGTGCATCTAGACCGGATATCATGTTGAGTGTGGGAATTTGTGCACGGTTTCAAGCCGCACCTAAGGAAAGCCACTTTGTGGCGGTCAAGCGAATCTTTCGATATTTGGCTCATACCCCAAACTTTGGCTTATGGTACCCAAGAGGAGAAAACTTCAAGCTTGTAGGGTATTCGGACTCCGATTGGGCGGGAGACAAAGTGGATAGGAAGTCCACTTTTGGAGGGTGCCAATTCCTTGGTTGCTCTTTGGTAAGTTGGTCTTCTAAAAAGCAAAGTTGTGTGTCTCTCTCGTCCACCGAAGCAGAGTATGTGGCAGCCGGTAGTTGTTGTGCACAACTCTTATGGATGAGGCAAACTTTAAAGGATTATGGTGTCATTTGTGACAAAGTGCCTCTCTGGTGTGATAATGAAAGTGCCATCAAGATTTCTCTCAACCCCGTGCAACACTTCAAGATGAAGCATATTGAGATTCGGTATCACTTCATCCGAGATCACATTAGGCAAGGGGAGATCGAGCTCCACTACGTCAACACCCATGATTACCTTGCAGATATTTTCACGAAGCCATTGGATGAAGCAAGATTTCGCGAGTTAAGGCATGAGCTAAATATCATTGATTCAAGCAATGTTGCTTGAACCCTTGCACACCCCACCACACTCAACTTGTTGTCTAATCTAGGTGTAGGCATGGACATAGGGGGAGTGTTGTTCTCTCAATGAATTCTCCCTCCCCCCATTATGCATAAAGTGATCAATTCTTTCACATTAGCCATTTTTGATGGTACTTGTGCTTCAAAGACGAGTTTTGGTCATGGGCCCAAGGATAATTCTTCGCGCTGCCATACCAATTGACTCAAACATAGGTGGCTCCGGCCACCGCCCTCTCCTTGGAGAGTTTGTGTCTCTTTTTGTCTGTGTTGTCTCTTGCCTCTCTTCTTTCGTGCCGAGCTTGTGCTTGTGGTGTCCAGTGTGTTAGCTCTTTGGTGTGGTCTCTCGCTTGAAGGTTCCGTGCTTCGGTGTTCTCTCTTTTAGGTGAAATTGTCTTTTCTTGAGCTCACGGTACTACCACGGCCTGCCACGGTACTACCGCAAGGGGGGCGCGCGATACTTCCGCACCCAGCGCGGCTGTAATTTTTTACTGCTGCCTGGGGGAGCGATACTACGGCCTCAGTGCGGTACTTCCGCCCGGGCGGTACTACCGCAATGACGTGCGGTACTACCACGTGAGGAGCGCACGGTACTTCCGCACCCAGCGCGGCAGTAATTTTTTACTGCCGCCTGGGGGAGCGGTACTAAAGCCACGCTGCGGTACTTCCGCCCGGGGCGGTAGTACCACGATGACGTGCGGTACTACCGTATGGTCGAGGGCGCGTGGGGGGTTAAACACGGGTAGGGGGAGTTCTAACTCCCCCATACCCACTCGTCTCTCTCCCCACTCCGTCTCTGTCTCTCTCACTCAAGAACGGCGCCGGAGGTCCTCGCCGGATCTCCGTCTCCGGCCGCTCTCCTCGGATTCCGACCAGTGGGATCGTTCCCCACCACTCCCTCTTTCCATGGAACAAGGTTTCTCCCCAATCGCTCCCTTTTTCTTGTTCATCTTGTTGCTTTTAGGTTTTTGGGAGATGCAAGTTGTTCTTGAGATTTTAGGCCAAATCTATGCAAGAGTAGGATGTAGGAGAGTAGTTTTGTGTAGTGTTGGTACTTGCTATAGTTGTCCCGTGATGGATTTGATTGACCGTAGTACCGCGTGTTGACACGGTTGTGCTCAGATCTCCATGGCCGTTTCGGATCTGCAACCGTGCGGTACTACCGCTCTTCAGGTGCGGTACTACCGCATGTCCGGTACTACCGCCCTGCTGGTGCGGTACTACCGCTCCTTGGAGCGGTACTACCGCACGTGGCGCAACACACGATACTACCGTTGTTCTCAAATCCCTCTTGTGGCACTTCTCACGTGCCATGTCTACTTGTTTCTCCTGCTTTGCTATGGCCTTTGCATTGATCCTTCTCGTGTTTCGTGCGTGTTTGTTTTGTGGTGTGTGTTTTAGGTGGTGGCTCAGGTGCTCCGGCTCGCCGCTCCAATCCAAGCCGTGACACAGGATCCAAGCGTATGCGCAACACAGAGGTAGCAGAGGGCTCCAATGCCCCCCAACGCAGAACCAAGACCACCGCCACCAAGGAGAAGGAACCCTCCCAAGGTATGGATGAGATACCGCTTGCTGAGTTCATCGCTCGGAGGAAGATCAATCCGTATGGAAACCCTCGTGCCAACTTTCGAGGGAATGAGCTATTCTGGACCAAGCAGCAGAATCTCATTTATCTGGATGTCATCAAGGCCAAGCAAAATACCTATGTGGAGGTGAAGTGGATCAACATGCATCACATGCGTAAAGAGGCGCACCGGGAATACTTTGGTGAGGCTTTGGACCTAGTGAGCAATTCGGCATTGAGCATATCATCTCATTCCACAAAGACTATGATCCTGAGATCCTTGCTCAGTTCTTTGCCTCAGTGCATTTTCATCCCAATGAGCAAAGGACCATGACTTGGATGACCAATGGTCGGCAGCTGACTGCTACTTGGAAGGAATTCATGACCTTGCTTGGGGTTCCGGATGAGGGGCTCACCACACCCCAAGGTGTTCGCCCTCATGCCAATTCCGAGTCTGCCAACAAGAACAAACTTATGCCCTACTATGTGGAGAAGAGGCTCTCCAATGGCAAGTCATCTTGGGTACTCAACTCCTTTCTTGACATCATGCACCGGATCTTCCGCAACACTCTCTTCCCACGCATTAGGGACAAGGACAAGGTGCATGCCTATCTTGTGGATATGATGCTCCTGTGTGAAGATGCTCGCAACTCTCAGACACTACCACTTGATGTCTCACATATCATGTGGCATGAGCTTCGCTTTGCGGTCTACAACCGCAAGGTCCCCATCTATGCACCTTATCTATTTGAGTTGATATCGGCTACCTGGGAGCGGGTCTACCCTCAGGATGAGTTTGAGGCCCCTGGTTGGATCCGGAATGAGCCCATCAACCTCCGTATCAAGCCTCAGTGAGCCAACACTACCTCTTGTGCTGATACTGCGGCTGCCATGGACGTGGATGCAGATGAGGATGAGGAGGGGGCAACAGATGAGGACAGCTCTGAGGGTTACATCCCTCCCACCTGTGAGCCTTCTTGGGCTAAGCGACTGAAGAACAAGATGAAGATGTTCTGTATGCAGGCAAAGGGGCAGTGCCAGACCCATGTGGCTTCCAAGGAGACTCGCCGCCGCGACAAGCGGATTTTCAGGACCTTTGGCGAGAACGTCTCTAGCGGGTCAGAGGTGAACATCACCCCAGAGGCAGAATGGCTGCACAAGCAGGGTTATCGGTGGACCGAGTCTGAGGAGGAGTCCGTCCCAGCTACAGAGTCTGACGAGGAGCGTGCAAGTGACTACTCCGCTTGAGCCACCACTATTGCTGTTGGTGTCCTCTCTGCCTTTTTGGCGTCTCGATGCCAAAGGGGGAGAGCGTGTAGGATTTGCGATTTGTGTCGTGTTTGGGTCAGTTGAACTTCGTTTATTTCGTTTGCTTTGGTTTGCTTTGGTTTGTGCTCGTGAGACTTTCGATCATATGGTGTAAGACATATGCACTCTATCGTACCGTAGCGAGCTTATTCTATCTTGTGCTTATTACCTATGCTCCTGTCTATCTTGCTTAGCTTTAGCCTTATTGCAAAATTTGCCATGTCTATAAAATATAGGGGGAGTGTTGATCCTAGTATGTGTGCCGTGCAGTCCAAAGCACTCATCGAGATAGCACACATCTAGGGGGAGCCCGTCTATGTTTTAGAGACTTGGGGTTTGCCCTTGCTCTTTGCGTTATACTCTCGTGCAAATCCCGTGTGGTCATCAATCCACCATGTCTATGCAAACAAGGGTATGCGGTAGTACTGCTCCCTAGAGCGGTAGTACCGCAGGACCTTGCGGTAGTACCGCCCGCTGGTGCGGTAGTACCGCAAGGGCCCACGGTAGTACCGCTTCTAGCAAGCGGTAGTACCATGGTCCCTGACTTAGTTCCGCAAGTACGCGGCAGTAAGGGGCGGATGTAATTTTTTACATCCGCGCCCCGCGCGGTAGTACCGCTGCTGGCTTACGGTACTAGCGCATCGGGT
Source organism: Aegilops tauschii subsp. strangulata (assembly GCF_002575655.3). Lineage (NCBI taxonomy): Eukaryota > Viridiplantae > Streptophyta > Magnoliopsida > Poales > Poaceae > Aegilops > Aegilops tauschii. Next base: position 550,199,030 of record NC_053041.3, on the reverse strand, counting down.
TTTTGCATCGACTCCAACTCTACGGAAGTTGCCACGGATATAATTTTTTATATCCGTGCCTTCCCATCACTGGAAAGCCCCTGCCTTGCGGTAGTACCGCAAGGGGGAGCAGTAGTACCGCGCCAGCAGTACTACCGCCCTCTGCTTTAGTGCTCCTTTGGCTGTTCTGGTCTCTGCTGCGTGGGCGATAGTACCGCCTGCCCCTGCGGTAGTACCACGCCTCAGGTGCGGTAGTACCGCGTGCCCCTGCGGTGTACCGCGCCTCAGGTGCGGTAGTACCGCGCTGCGCAGGCTAAGTTGGTGGATAACGGTTGGATTTGTTCTTCCACTATATAAGGGGTGTCTTCCTCCTCTAGTTGACCACCTGTTTCACCTCCAAGCTCCATTGTTGCTCCAAGCTCCATTTTCGCCCGATCTCCTTCCCTAGCCAGTCAAACTTGTTGATTCTCTAGGGATTGGTTGAGAAGGCCCCGATCTACACTTCCACCAAGAGAAATTTGAATCCCCCCATTAATCCCTTGTAGATCTTGTTACTCTTGGGTGTTTGAGCACCCTAGACGGTTGAGGTCACCGCGGAGCCATAGTCCATTATGGTGAAGCTTCGTGGTATCGTTGGGAGCCTCCAATTAAGTTGTGGAGATTGCCCCAACCTTGTTTGTAAAGGTTCGGTCGCCGCCTCCAAGGGCACCAATAGTGGAATCACGGCATCTTGCATTGTGTGAGGGCGTGAGGAGAATACAGTGGCCCTAGTGGCTTCTTGGGGAGCATTGTGCCTCCACACCGCTCCAATGGAGACGTACTTCCTCTCAAGGGAAGGAACTTCGGTAACACATCCTCGTCTTCACCGGCTCCACTCTTGGTTATCTCGTGCCTTTACTTGTGCAAGCTTATTTGTGTTGTATCTCTTTCTTGCGTGTGTGCTTATTGTTGTTGCATCATATAGGTTGCTCACTTAGTTGCATATCTAGACAAGCTACTTTGATGAAAAGTTTAAATTGGTAAAGAAAAACTAAAATTGTTAGTTTCCTATTCACCCCCCTCTAGTCAACTATATCGATCCTTTCAGTGTTGATGATGAACTCCTAGCTCTTGTGCTTCAAATGATAGTCTCCCCAACACTCAACTCTCTCTCACAGGATTTGGATTTGGTGGAAAGAAGATTTGAGTGGAAAGCAACTTGGGGAAGGCTAGAGATCAAGATTTATGTGGTTGGAATGGGATATCTTGACCTCAACACAAGTGTAGGTGGTTCTCTCTCAGAAAATATGTGTTGGAAGTGTAGGCATGTTCTGATGGCTCTCTCCACGAATGAAGAGTGGGTGGAGGGGTATATATAGCCTCCACACAAAATCTAACCGTTACACACAAATCACCAAACTCGGTGGGACCGATTCAGAGAACTCGGTCAGACCGACTTGGTTCATAATGTGACCGTTAGGTGTTTCGGTGGGACCGACACGTCAACTCGGTGAGACCGATTTCGTTAGGGTTAGGGCATAACGTAATCTTGGTGAGACCGATTACACAAACTCGGTGAGACCCATTTTGGTAATAGACAAACAGAGAGTTGGTCAGGCAAACTCGATGGGACCAATTCTCTCATCTCGGTTGGACCAAAACGTTACGAAAAGGAAACAGAGTGTTTGCATTGCAATCTCGGTGGGACTGATCGCTCATCTCGGTTTGACCGAAACGTTATGAAGGGAAATAGAGAGATTACAATCCCATCTCGGTGAGACCGAGATCCCTATCGGTGAGACCGTAAAGACTAGGGTTTCTGGCAGTGACTATGTCAACTGAACTCGGTGGCTCCGGATATGAAATTTCGGTGGGGCCGAGTTGGACTTTTTGGTTTGGGACATATGTGGATGTGAGAAAGTAGTGGAGGGTTTTGGAGCATATCACTAAGCATTTTGAGCAAGAACCTCATTAAGCAACACCTCACCCCTTCTTAATAGTATTGGCTTTTCCTATAGACTCAATGTGATCTTGGATCACTAAAATAGAAAATGTAGAGTCTTGTGCATTGAGCTTGAGCCAATCTTCTATCCTTAGCATTTTGAAGGGTCCACTTTCTAATCCATGCCATGCCAATCATTGAGCTTTCCTGAAATATTTATCTTGAAATAGTATTAGCTCATTGAGCTATATGTTGTTAGGAATTACCAAAACCACCCAGGGATAGTTGCACTTTCAATCTCCCCCTTTTTGGTAATTGATGACAACATATAGATCAAAGCTTCGACAAATGATAATAAGACTGAAAACATTGTCGCTTTGAGAAGTATCTGATAAGCAAGAGCTCCCCCTAAATTTGTGCATTATTTAAAATTTGCTTTTGAATGCAAATGCATAATCGATTAGGATCATGGGTTACTCTTCCATGTCACATACATCTTGTTGGAGCGCTCAAAATGATAGAAATTAAAAAACATGCACTCATCACCAAGCAAAGTGAATGATCATAAGAGGATATGAAAGATAATATCCTCCAACAAGCATTAAGGTAGCATATGATCAAACACATGATCAAACAAGTATTTCACAAGGACATAAAGTATCTCACACAAGCACACAATAAAAAGTTCAACCAAAATAGCAAGAGAGATAAAAAAGGCAACACTCTCTCTCGAAGCCTATGATCTATACATTTTTCTCCCCCTTTGGCAACAAGTTACCAAAAAGTTCAAAAATGCATAGTGCTAAACGACTCTCAGGCTTGATCTTCGGGAGGTGGTGTTGAGAGAACTCCAAGGACGAAGGCTTCAGATGAAGTAGCTGGAGCTGGTGGAGTAGCTGCTGGAGGTGGAACTGGAGCTGTAGCTGCTGGTGCTGATGCTGTTTCTCTTGTGTCAGGAATTGGCACTGCAGCAGACCTCTGTCCTCTGGGCACTCTAGCAAAAGCATCTGTGGTAGACTTGCCCTTCTTCTCCTCTGCTTCCTCCTAGAGCTGCTCAACTGCAGTTTGGATCTCTGTTACTTTGACATCAAGGTCATAGAATTTTGTCTCAATAATCCTTTCCAAGCTCTCTAGGTTCTTGGTCAGGGTGGCCAAGCCCTTCTCAATCCTCTGGGTGGATTGGATCAGATATCCAAGCTGGTCTTGCTTGCTCTTCAAGAATACTTGAGATACCTCCTCTATAGTTGGCATGTTTGCAGCTTTCTCAGCTTTAGCCTTCTCTCTCTTCTCATGTGCTTGAGCTGAAGATGGTTCATTCTCATTCATCACCACCGTGTTGTCTTTGAATTCAGGGTATATGGCCAGGTGCTCCTTATCCAAAAGATATGTGCCTGTACCCATTTTTGAGTTGATGAGCTCCTGAATTTGTGGGGCATACCCACAGCTTCTCTTCTGGTCAGCAGCAGTCCTCTTGATTGTCTCAACAATCAAACTCATGACCTTGAACTTCTGTGGGACATCAAATATATGCAGCAATTTTATTGCATGTCCTCTGATCATCTTGTGATCACCTGACTTGGGTAGCAGTGTGTGCCTTAGAATCCAGTTTATGGTAGGCAGACCAGATAGCAAGAAGTGAACAGATCCAAACTTATGTGTATCTAAAGCAGCATCTGGGATCTCTTTGTACATGTCGGCCATTGTATTGTGGTCTTTCTTCTTCTCTGCATAAATGTCCAAGTCATCCTCATGTTCCTTAGGAGCATTGATAAGCTTGGCCCACTCATCAACTGTAGACTGGTATCTGGTACCCTCAGACATCCATACTATCCTTCCATCTGGATAGAAGTGGGCAGTGGAGTAGAACTGCATGATTAACTCATCATTCCACTTAGTGAGCTTCTGGGCAACAAATGTGTCAACTCCACATCCCTTGAAGCTATCATACACACCAGGGAAGTGATCCTCATTCTCCTTGATGAACTCCCAGCCAACCCATCTCATGTCACACACTATGGGCTTCTTATCAAGCAGAATTGTCTCATAGAAGTCCTGCTGTTCCTTAGTGTGAAACCTGTAGTCCACAGTAGTTCTTCTCCTGATAGCATATGGATAAGACTGTCTCCATAGTCTCAATCCTGCATCCTTCCTGATTTTCATGTTTTCTGCAACTGGGTGTGCATCATTGTGGTCAGGGATCTTGGGTTTCAGCTTCCTCAACACTTGAGCTTCATCTTCTTCAGCAGCTTCATGCACTGGGGCCTTGTTCTTTTCCTCAGCAGGGATGTTTCTAGTGCTTCTCTTGGGTTTAGGCTTTGGAGCTGGAGCAGCAGCCTTGGGAGCAGATTTGGTCTTAGATGGAGCAGCCCCTGATCTGATTGCATCCCCCATAAGCTTTTGAGCTTTGGGTGCTGGTGCAGCATCCTCTTCCTCTTCCTCTTCAGAATCTTTCTTCATTGAGGGCTTGCCAAGAACTCTGGCAGTAGTGGTTCTGGCCCTCTTCTTCTTCTTATCCTCACCAGCTGCTTCTTCTTCAGATTCAATGGTGAACTTCATGGTTTCACCTGTGGCAACTTTTCTTGGCTTAGACATGGGTTGTCTTCTTGCTGGAGCCTTTGTTTTCAGTCCAGGGTTTGTTGTAGCAGATGTGCCATACTCTTTCTTCAACACCTTTTTCTTTGAAGTGGCTTCATCTTCAACAGCCACATAGTCTTCATCCTCTGAATCAGAAGTTCTCTTCTTCCTTGTCCTGGTGGCAGCCTTTGGCAAGTTGCTTGGTGTGCTCCTGCTGCCATCATCATAGCTGCTAGAGGGATCTGAACCCTCACTCATCTGCACCTGTTGCTCAGACCTGTTCTGACTGTCACTTTGATCAGACATCTCTGCAAACACTTTGACAGCAGACCCTGTGAATAGGTTATAGATGAGGTAGAGAAGATGACCATCACAAAGTACAGGAGTTTTGCAAAACAGATGACTTAAAAAACTTAGTTTTAGTTCTTCACAGAAAGCATTTCGGATCTACCGATTTGTAAATTTGGTGATACCGAAGCAGCTTTTGGAATCTAAACTAGTGAACTCGGTCAAACCGAGTCACAGTTCGATGGTACCGAGACTGCTAGGGTTTCACAGAGAATCGAACTCGGTCACACCGATGTGCAATTTTCGGTCAGACCAAAAACGCATGTGCTCTGGCCTAAGCCAAATTGGTGAGACCGATTTCTACAGCTCGGTCGGTCCGAGATGAATTCGCCGGAGACCTAACCCTAAATTTTCAAATCAAAACTAATCTACGGGTCGTTTTCAGTGGACAGGATGATTTCAATCGTGGCAAGAATCATGGCAAAGCAATGTGCTAGGAATCAGAGTTATGGATTAGCACAAAGATCAAGTTCGTACCCTAGTTCGGCGGCGAACTTGCTATGGCGGGGCAGATTGCCGTTGACGGCGGCGGAGACCAGCGGCGGGAGGTCGCTGGCGACGAGAGGACGATCCGGAGACCTGAGGAGGCAGAGCAGGGTACGCGCGGGCGAGGAGGTTCGGAAAAATTTCCAAAATTTGGCCCGTCAGTATATATAACGTGACCCTGTCGGTGTGATCGAGTGGAACGACTCGGTGGCACCGAGATGCAAAACTGCAAGCAGTTACTGCAACTCGGTATGACCGAAAGGTTCTAATCGGTTGCACCGAGATTGAAAACCCTAGATCAACTTAGTAACTCGGTAGGACCGAAAGGGATTAATCGGTCAGACCGAGATGCACAAAGAGGTTTTGGAGGTTTAAGTCTATGACGAGTCGGGAACTCCGAGTGCTCCTCACACAGAGTGGTTCGAATCTGACTTGATCAAACTTTGTGATGTAGCATGAATAGAGTTTGAGACGAGAAAAACATAGATAGCTAGAGGGAGTTCTTAGGCATTCTTGTCTGTTAAGGCCTATCTCTCTAGATGTAGTTTTGGTGATTGATGACAACATGGTTGCGGACTAATCGTGTGCTTTGAGCATTTCAGAGATTCATCCTTTGGCACGAGACAATTTCTTTCCCCTCGGAGTGTTATTCAAGACGGTGTAGCTCTTTCACTTCTATTTTGGTGGACTAGTTCCGTAGGAGTCACCGTACTATCAAGAGGGGGTCCGCTTTGGTAAGGCTAGGGTGGAATCAACACGTACACATCCTTTTCACACCCTCTGAGCCTTTCCGCTTCAATGGAGAGCTCTTTCCCCTTTCTTTGGGCTTTGTCTGGTCCCAACGGTAGTACCGCGGTGCCCAGCGGTAGTACCGCTTAGGAGTCATAGGCGGCAGTATTGCTCCGCAGCGGTAGTACCGCCAGTGGGTCCTCAGCCGTAGTACCGCTGCGGTACCAGGCCCCTACCGCGTCGATTCGAGGGGGTCGCTTCTCGTGTCAGATTGTGCGGCACTAAGCAGCGGCAGTAGAGCGGTAGTACCGCACTGGGTCCCTCTCCTGGTCTCTCTCCCCTGCCCTCCAGACTGCACGGCAGTACCGCCTGGGGGAGCGGTAGTACCGTTGCCTCCTGCGTTAGTACCGCCCTCTGCCGGGCTGTTTTGGGGGGTAACGGTTGGATTGTTCCCCCCACTATATAAGGGGGTATTCTTACCCAATGTTGACTAACCTCTTCCCCCAAAAGCTCCATTGTTGCTCCAAGCTCCATTTTCGCCCGATCTCTCTCCCTAGCCAATCAAACTTGTTGATTTGCTCGGGATTGGTTGAGAAGGCCCCGATCTACACTTCCACCAAGAGAAATTTGATTCCCCCCACTAATCCCTAGCGGACCTTGTTACTCTTGGGTGTTTGAGCACCCTAGATGGTTGAGGTCACCGCGGAGCCATAGTACATTGTGGTGAAGCTTCGTGGTGTCGTTGGGAGCCTCCAATTAAGTTGTGGAGATTGCCCCAACCTTGTTTGTAAAGGTCCGGTCGCCGCCTTCAAGGGCACCAATAGTGGAATCACGGCATCTCGCATTGTGTGAGGGCGTGAGGAGAATACGGTGGCCCTAGTGGCTTCTTGGGGAGCATTGTGCCTCCACACCGCTCCAACGGAGACGTACTTCCCCTCAAAAGGAAGGAACTTCGGTAACAAATCCTCGTCTTCACCGGCTCCACTCTTGGTTATCTCGTCCCTTTACTTTTGCAAGCTTACCTGTGTTAAATCCCTTGCTTGCTTGTGTGCTTGTTGTCGTTGCATCATATAGGTTGCTCACCTAGTTGCATATCTAGACAACCTACTTTGATGCAAAGTTTAAATTGGTAAAGAAAAGCTAAAAATTGTTAGTTGCCTATTCACCCCCCTCTAGTCAACTACATCGATCCTTTCAATTGGTACCAGAGCCTGGTCTCTTTATTAAGGACTTTACCGTTCGAAGAGTATGGTTGACGTCATAGACGGTGTGGAGGAGCACTCCGGTGCGAATCCGACCTCGTCTACGGGAGATGGGGGAACCACGGTCTCTCGTGAGGACTTCAATGTGGCGTTGGACACATTGAAAACCTCCATGACGACCGAGGTCGAAAGCATGTTTAATAATTCTTAGAAGGGCTTAAACTTTCCACCGCACCGTTGAAAGTGGGTGATCCCACTAACAAGGTGACGGATGCTACCTCCGACAAGGGGGAAGCTACTAGCGAGAAAGCTCCTTCTTCTAGTGGTAAAAATGGCACCGACATCTTTGCCCATGTGGAACGTCCACTTGTCTATGGTGGAACGCTTCCTTCCACTCATTTGAATCATGCCGGCCCGGCCCCTAAGATTGAGAAGAATGTAGAATTTTATTCTTGGGTCTATCGTTTTAAGCGTCATTTAAATCATGTGAACACTAACCTTTGGAGAATCATTGAAGAAGGTTTCTATCCGCATGACCGAAGCAACTTCACTCCTAGAGAAGCCATGGATAATCAATTCAATGAGAATGCTCTCTTCATCATCCAAGAAGCAATCCCACCCGAAGATCTTCCTCATCTCCGGCCCTACTCATGGCCAAAGATGCTTGGCACCAAGTGGTTTCCCTCTATCGGGGAAGCACAAGCATTCAACGCTCCAACTATGAAGTGGTGCAAGATGAAGCTGATGAGTTTGCAATTAAAGAAGATGAAGAACCTCGTGAGCTTTATCGGAGGGTAACCAAACTCGCGGTCTCTCTCCGAGATCATGGAAGTAAGGGCACGGATGACAATTGGATCAAGCACAAATTCCTCAAGGCAATGATGCCCTACCACAAAGCCATGTCCTCCGTCATTCGTCAAAGGCCGAACTTCCACACCTTGTCCTCAAGTGAAGTGTTGGATGAGTTCGTTGCTATGAGCATCTTGGACAAGACCGCCGACAATGCGGTTCTTCGCTCTCAAAGAGTAAAGAAGCCCAACCTTGCTCTAAAGGCCAAGGTTAGTATGGAGGAATATGATGAAGAGGAAGAAGAGGAGAGCAACCTCGAAGATACGAAGTATGCCTATCATGAACACATGGCTCTTGCTTCAAGACAATTTTGGAGCAAGAAGAACTCAAGGCCAAACTTCAACAAGAACAATTCAAGTGGCGCAAAGGGCAAGCAACAAGTGAGGACTTGCTTCAATTGTGGAAATGTGAGCCACTTTGTTGCGGAGTGCCCTTACGAGAAGAGGGAAGATAATGGTGGCAAGCTCATCCGAAAGGACAAGGCCAAGTCGTTCCCCAACAAGAGCAACTTCACCAAGAAGAAGACTCCCAAGGCATTGGTGGTACAAGAAGAGTACAATGAGGATGATGATGATGATGATGAAGATGGTGAGTCAGTTGCCATGGCCTCCGTTGCCATTGCGATGACTCCATGGATGTCTCTCTTCGACTCACCCAATGAGAACATCACCGCCAAGTGCCTCATGGCTAAAGCCACCAACAAGGTAACCCCCAACATCAAAACTACCATCCTTAATCATCCTTCTTTGACGGATAGCATTGATGAACATGAGGGGACAAATGTGGAGGAAAATGAGTTTGAGATCTTTATGGGTAAACTCAAGGGTAAATCCAAGAAGCACTTTGTTGCTCTCTTGGAACAACTTGGTGAAGCCAATGACATGATCGAGGCTCATGAAGATACCATCTCTAAGATGGAGGGGCATAGTCGTGACTATGCCGATGAGATTTGAGATCTTTCCAATGCTCTTGACGAAGAGCGTGGTCTTCGTTTGGCTCTTGAGGAGTCACACAACGATGATCATGCTAAGTTAAAGGAAGATCTTGATCATGCTCTTGTTGTGTCTCGTGTGCTGAACTCCGAGAAGGCGAAGCTTGGGGTTGATCTTGTTAGACTCAAAGAGGAGTTTGACATTCTCGACAAGGCTCACAAAGTCTTGAAGGGTGTTCATGCTAGCCTCAAGGAGTCTCATGATCAACTCCAAGTGATGCTAACTAAGGAGAAAGCCACCTTTCCTCATATGGTGTTAATTGATAATGCAAATGCTACTAACCCTTGTTGTGAGCATGTGCATCTTGTCGAGGAGAATGCTAAGTTAAAGGAGCAACTTGAGAAAGGCCTTGTGTCATGCATACAAGGTGAGAAGAACCTGAACGACCTTTTGAGCAATCAAAAGGAAGTTGTGGCCAAGGAGGGGATTGGGTTCACACCCAAGCCCAAGAACAAGAAGAAGAATGACAAGACCAAACGACCTCCTCCTCTCAAGCAAAATTTTGTGAAGGAGGGAGAGGGTGCTTCCAAGGAGAAGAAGAACAATGCAAAGGGTGGCGGTGTCAAGAAGGGCAATGCCACCCCTTCCAACAAAGCCGGCGACTTTAATCCTTTTTATGTGTTATGCCGTGCTAGTGATGGGCATGTTTATGCCAAATTTGTTGGTTCTCCTCATGAGTATATTGAATGGTCTATTTGGGTTCCTAAGACCCTTGTTACTAACATCAAAGGACCCATTACAAAATGGGTACCTAAAACCAAGCATTGATCTCTTGTAGGTGTTTGCTTCCGGTGGGGGATCATGGTTGCTCGATAGTGGAGCTACAAATCATATGACCAGAAGCAAGGACTTGGTGGTGGACGTGCACAAGATTCCATCTATGCCCACCAATGTCGAGTGGGGTGATGCCTCGTCTTCTAAGGTATTGGACCTCGGCAAAGTTGTCATTTCTCATGATCTAACGATCGAGAAGGTCATGCTTGTTGAGTCCCTTGCATAAAATCTACTTTCCGTTCGTCAACTTGCAATCATGGGCTTTGCCACTTTCTTTGATATTGATACCGTGGCCCTCTTGTGGAGCAAGACTCTTAAAGCAGCCTTTGTTGGGCATGTCAAGAACGGTCTCTATGTGATTAACTTTTCGGAGCGACGCACTAAGACCGCGACATGCCTAATGGCTAAAGTTGACGTGGGATGGCTTTGGCATTGCCGTTTAGCCCATGTCAATATGAGATCTTTGCACAGTCTTCTGAAGGGGGACCATGTCCGTGGACTGACGAACGTTAATTTTGCCAAAGACCGTGCTTGAAGTGCTTGTATCGAAGGAAAGCTACATGAGAAGGCTCACCCTCCCACGACTATCATTTACTCGAAGAGGCCTTTGGAGCTCCTTCATTTGGATCTCTTTGGGCCTCCATCCTTTGATATCCTTGGGGTTAGGAAGTATTGCTTGGTGATCGTGGATGACTATTCAAGATACACTTGGGTGTATTTCTTCAAGAGGAAGAGCGAGACCCAACAAACCGTCATTGACTTTGCAAATGAAGCGCAACGTCAACACAATGCAAAGATCTTGACTATAAGAAGTGACAACGGCACCGAGTTCAAGAACTACACATTGGATGAGTTTCTTAGTGATGAGGGGATCAAGCATCAATATTCCACACCATACACCCCTCAACAAAATGGTGTAGCGGAGAGGAAGAACCGGACGTTGATGGATGCGGCAAGGACCATGATGGCGGAGTTCAAGTCTCCCTACAACTTTTGGGCCGAAGCCATCAACACCGCGTGTCATGCATCTAACCGTCTCTACCGCCATAAAGGCTTGAACAAGACTCCATATGAGATACTCACCGGCAACAAGCCCAACCTCAAGTACTTCCGGGTGTTCGGGTGTAAGTGTTTCATTCTCAAGAAAGGTGTCCGTTTGTCTAAATTTGAGGCTAGAGCTTATGAGGGCACATTTGTTGGTTATGCTACAAACTCTCATGCTTACCGTGTTCTCAATAAGTCCACGGGACTTATTGAGGAAACGTGTAATGTGGAGTTTGATGAGAATAACGGCTGCCAAGTGGAGCAAAGTGGTACTTGTGATGTAGGTGATGAAATTCCTCCCCAAGCCATAAGAAGAATGGGTGTTGGTCATATCCTACCCATTGAGGAACCCCTTGTGGCCGAAGGAGAAGGACAATGTTCCACTCAAGTGGAACCATCACCAACCCAAGACCCACACGCTTCCGAAGAACATAGTGAAGGTCCTCAACCAAATGAACAAGATCAAGGGCAAGATCACTCTCAAGATGGTGGTGAACCTCCACATGATGCCCAAGGTCAAGTTCTCACCACCGAGCAAGTTCAAGATCAAGAGCAAGCTCAAGATCAAGAACAAGCTCAAGACGGCGCTCAAGATGATGAAGTTTCCTCTCCTGATCTCACTTCCGAGGAGGAATTGGAGCATCGTGCCGCCAAGATTGCTTCCAAGCTCACCACCAAAGGGCACATCACGGAGAATGTGCTTGGAAGCTTAACTAAGGGGGTAAGCACTCATAGACAATTATCAAACTATTGTGAACATCATGTGTTTGTCTCTTGTGTGGAACCCCAAAAGGTTTATGAAGCGCTCGAGGATCCGGATTGGCTTAATGCAATGCATGAAGAACTTAACAACTTCGAGCACAACAAGGTGTGGAGATTGGTGCCAAGGCCAACGGGGAACCATAATGTCATCGGGACCAAGTGGATATTCAAAAACAAGCAAGATGCTCATGGAACTATCATTTGCAACAAGGCTCATTTGGTGGCACAAGGCTACTCCCAAGTCGAGGGTATCGACTACAGTGAAACCTTTGCTCCCGTTGCTCGCCTTGAGTCCATTCGCACGCTAATTGCCTATGCTTCTTATCATAACTTTAAGTTGCAACAAATGGATGTGAAGAGTGCTTTTCTTAATGGTCCCATTAATGAGTTGGTCTATGTCAAACAACCCCCCGGGTTCGAGGATCCCTACTTCCCCGGTCATGTGTATCAACTCGATAAGGCACTCTATGGCCTTAAACAAGCCCCATGTGCATGGTATGACCACCTTACCGAGTTGTTACAAGATCGTGGATTTGAAGTTGGGCTAATCGACCCCACTCTTTTTACTAAGAAGGTCGAAGGGGAGTTGTTTGTGTGCCAACTATATGTTGATGATATTATTTTTGGTTCCCCTAACAAAGCTTTCAATGAGGAATTTGCCGCTCTCATGACCTCAAAGTTCAAGATGTCTTCCATGGGAGAGTTGAAGTTCTTCCTCGGGTTCGAAGTGAAGCAAAGAAGAGAAGGAACCTTCTTCAACCAAGCTAAATACACTCAAGACATGCTTAAGAGATTCAAGCTAAATGATGTCAAGTCGACTTCCACTCCAATGCCCACCAAGTGCCAACTTGACATTGATCCCAATGGTAAAGCGGTGGATCAAAAGGTATATCGCTCCATGATTGGCTCCTTGCTTTACCTTTGTGCATCTAGACCGGATATCATGTTGAGTGTGGGAATTTGTGCACGGTTTCAAGCCGCACCTAAGGAAAGCCACTTTGTGGTGGTCAACGAATCTTTTGATATTTGGCTCATACCCAAAACTTTGGCTTATGGTACCCAAGAGGAGCAAACTTAAAGCTTGTAGGATATTCGGACTCCGATTGGGCGGGAGACAAAGTGGATAGGAAGTCCACTTCCGGAGGGTGCCAATTCCATGGTTGCTCTTTGGTGAGTTGGTCTTCCAAGAAGGAGAGTTGTGTGTCTCTCTCGTCCACCGAAGAGGAGTATGTGGCGGCCGGTAGTTGTTGTGCACAACTCTTATGGATGAGGCAAACTTTAAAGGATTACGATGTCATTTGTGACAAAGTGCCTCTATGGTGTGACAATGAAAGTGCCATCAAGATTTCTCTCAACCCGGTGCAACACTTCAAGACGAAGCATATTGAGATTCGGTATCACTTCATCCGGGATCATATTAGGCGAGGGGAGAGCGAGCTCAACTATGTCAACACTCATGATAACCTTGCAGATATTTTCACGAAGCCTTTGGATGAAGCAAGATTTCGCGAGTTAAGGCATGAGCTAAATATCATTGATTCGAGCAATGTTGCTTGAACCCTTGCACACCCCACCATACTCAACTTGTTATCTTGTTTAGGTGTAGGCATGGACATAGGGGGAGTGTTGTTCTCTCAATGAACTCTCCCTCCCCCCATTATGCATAAATTGATCAACTCTTTCACATTAGCCATTTTTGATGGTACTTGTGCTTCAAAGACGAGTTTTGGTCATGGGCCCAAGGATAATTCTTCGCGGTGCCATACCAATTGACTCAAACATAGGTGGCTCCGGCCACCGCCCTCTCCTTGGAGAGGTTGTGTCTTGTGGTTCGTCCTTGTTGTACCTTGCCTTTCTTTCTCTGTGCTTAGTCTTAGTTTCCTCCTCTTGCCGTTTGTTTTTTCTGTTCTTTTTGAGCCAAGCCTTTTTGTCTAGTCGTTGAGTCTCGCTGGGCGGTACTACCGCTTATGTTGACAAGCGGTACTACCGCCCACCCGAGCGGTACTACCGTGGGGGGGGGGGACCAGGGGGTTATGTTGGGGCGGGGGGGGGGGAGTTTTCGTCTCTCCCATACCCATTCACACCGCCCCCTCGTTCCTCTTCTTCTCTCCAGTGTTGCCTCGCCGCGGGAGGGCCCCGGCGGGCCACCGTCTCCGGGCCGTCCCTCTCCATTCCCTTTGGTGGAGTCGATCCCCACCCCGTCCGCTTGCCATGGATGCCGGTATTGCCCCCGTTCCTCCTCTCTTTTCGTCTAGTTCTCAGATCTGGCGTCTTTGGGGCAATAGTGGTTGCATCTCTTGATTTTTGGCTAAATCTCGGCTTGAGTGGATTGGAGAAGGCGTCTAGACTGTGTGGATTAAGTTTTAGTAGGAGTATTTTTGAATTTGGCAGTCCGGTAGTGCCGGATTTGACCACGGCAGTAGGGAACCGCCGTTTCCCAGTCTTCAGCGGTACTACCGCTCCCAGTGGAGCGGTACTACCGCTTGTGCGGTACTGCCGCCTATGGCCTGCGGTACTACCGCTGCATGCCTGATTCCATCTTTTCCTACCACTGTTTGATCCATGTTGTTTTGTTTGGAGGCTTATGCTCTTTCTTTCGTGTTGGTGCTTCTGTTCATGTGTTTGGTTCCATGTGATGAACATCCTGAGTAGCAAGTCCGCCGTGTCAACCCCGGACGTGCAACATCAAGGCGCTACCGCACCTCTGAGTCAGCAGGTGCTTCCTCAAGTGCGCCACCTCTGCCTCAACTCCAGAAGAAACCTGCCAATAGGCAGAAGCCAAGGGGCAAGACTGTGACTGAGTTGACTGCCAAGGAGTTCTGGGAAAGGCGTCGCCGCAACCCCTATGCGGAAGCCCAAGAACCCAATTTGGTCAACCGCCTGTTCTGGAACCGCTTTCAGTTTTCCATCTACTTTGATGTGATCAAGGCCAAGAAGAATCTCTATGTTGATGTTCGCTCCATCGACATGGATGCCATGGAAAAGGATCCTGAGTACTTTGGAGAAGCTCTTCAGATGTGTTCTCAGCTGAACATTCTCAGAATCATGCAGTTCAACAAGGACTTTGATGTGGATTTGGTGGCTCAATTCTATGCTACTGTCCATCTTGGAACTGATGAAGAAAGGACTCTGACTTGGATGACTAATGGAAAGTTGCTTTCTGTCAAGTGGAAGGCCTTCATGGAGTTACTTGAGGTGGAAGATCACGGGATTGAGACTCCTGTCGGCTTCCGCCCTCACCGCAATGCAAACTCCACTCACAAGCAAGCCCTCTTGCCCTACTATACTGTGAAGGTTCACCCTGTGACTAAGAAGGAAACCTATGAGCTGTCTGCCTTTCTGGATATCCTTCATCGTGTCTTCCGAGAGACTCTCTTCCCTCGCATCGGGAATCTGGATATGGTCCACTCTTATCTCGTGGACATGCTTCTCTTCTGCCAGCATGAGAAGGAAGCAAACACTGGCGAGTCTATGGACATTTCTCATGTTATGTGGTCTGAGCTTCTTTCTGCCGTTTCTGAGCGCAAGTGCCCGATCTATGGTCCGTTCATCATGCTGCTCATTGAGAAGGCCTGGGCACGTGTCTATCCCAAGGTTTTGCTGGAAACTGGAGAATTGGTTTCTCATGAGATCAAGCGTCTGAGGAAGAAGGACAATTGGGGCACCCCTGCTCCTAAATCCGGGGGTCCATCTACTGCTGCTGACATGGAGACCGAGGAAGGGGCTGAGGCCGATGATGACGATGAGGACTATGAGCCTTCTGGGACAGAGCCCTCTTGGGCAAAGAAGCTCAAGCGCAAGATGAAGAAGCTCTTCTGCATGGAGTCTCATGGTCAGTAGATGACTCATGTGGTTGAGAAGAAGGCCAGGGGCGTCACAAGGAGCTCATGCGTCAGCTGGGTGCGAATGTTGCTAGTGGGTCTGAGGGCCAGATCATCGAGGAGGAGGAGTGGATTCAGCAGCACTGTCCGTGGACCTATTCCGACACCGAGCAGTTTCCGACTGAGGATGGCAGTGCGGGTGACCCTGCGAGGATGTGATGAGAGAGCTCCTCAGTTTGCTTTCACCTGGAGCCGTAGCGTCGCTCTTTGCCCTTTTGGTGTCTCGATGTCAAAGGGGGAGAGAGTTTAGGGATTTGTGCTTTGTGGTGTCGTCGTTTCTCGTCGTTTCTTTGTAGTACCGTTGTGCTTTGTGGTGTCGTTGTTTCTCGTCATTTCTTTGTAGTGCCGTTGTGTTTTCTCGCCATTTGCTTTGTTTGGTTTTGTGCCAGTGAGATCTAAGTTCCAGACATATGGTGTGAGACATATGCTACCTTATCTTTATCTATATCTTTCTAGTACTTTGGTATCTTATGAGTTGCTTGTTTACCCTGTCATATACCCTGCTCCCATGTATCCTATGCTTAGGTTGTTGGACTATAAAATATAGGGGGAGTGTTGATCCTAATGTGTGTGTCTTGCATTCCAAAGGCACTACTAACTAGGTGCACACATTCAGGGGGAGCCCGTCTATATTTTGTAGTTCTAAGTATCTTTACTTTCATGATATATCCTTGTGCAAATCCTTGGTTATCATCAATCCACCAAAAAGGGGGAGATTGTTAAGGCATATCTCTCTAGATGTAGTTTTGGTGATTGATGACAACATGTTTGAGGACTAATCGTGTGCTTTGAGCATTTTAGAGATTCATCCTTTGGCACGAGACGATTTCTTTTCCCCCGGAGTGTTATTCAATACGGTGTAGCTCTTTCGCTTCTATTTTGGTGGACTAGTTCCGTAGGAGTCACCGTACTATCAAGAGGGGGTCCGCTTTGGTAAGGCTAGGGTGGAATCAAAACATACACATCCTTTTCACACCCTCTGAGCCTTTCCGCTTCAATGGAGAGCTCTTTCCCCTTTCTTTGGGCTTTGTCTAGTCCCAGCGGTAGTACCACGGTGCCCAGCGGTAGTACTGCTTAGGACTCACAGGCGGTAGTACCGCTCCGCAGCGGTAGTACCGCCGGTGGGTCCTCAGCCGTAGTACCGCTGCGGTACCAGGCTCCTACCGCGTCGATTCGAGGGGGTCGCTTCTCGTGTCGGATTGTGCTGCACTAAGCAGCGGCAGTAGAGCGGTAGTGCCGCTCATGTGCGGTAGTACCGCCCTACCTCCGCGGTAGTACCGCACTGGGTCCCTCTCCTGGTCTCTCTCCCCTGCCCTCCAGACTGCACGGCAGTACCGCCTGGGGGAGCGGTAGTACCGCCATCTGCGGGGCTGTTTTGAGGGGTAACGGTTGGATTGTTCCCCCCACTATATAAGGGGGTCTTCTTCCCCAATGTTGACTAACCTCTTCCCCCAAAAGCTCCATTGTTGCTCCAAGCTCCATTTTCGCCCGATCTCTCTCCCTAGCCAATCAAACTTGTTGATTTGCTCGGGATTGGTTGAGAAGGCCCCGATCTACACTTCCACCAGGAGAAATTTGATTCCCCCCACTAATCCCTAGCGGATCTTGTTACTCTTGGGTGTTTGAGCTCCCTGGAAGTTGAGGTCACC
Organism: Aegilops tauschii subsp. strangulata; assembly: GCF_002575655.3. Taxonomy (NCBI): domain Eukaryota; kingdom Viridiplantae; phylum Streptophyta; class Magnoliopsida; order Poales; family Poaceae; genus Aegilops; species Aegilops tauschii. Next base: position 550,181,840 of record NC_053041.3, on the reverse strand, counting down.
GCGGAGCCATAGTCCATTGTGGTGAAGCTTCGTGGTGTCGTTGGGAGCCTCCAATTAAGTTGTGGAGATTGCCCCAACCTTGTTTGTAAAGGTCTGGTCGCCGCCTTCAAGGGCACCAATAGTGGAATCACGGCATCTCGCATTGTGTGAGGGCGTGAGGAGAATACGGTGGCCCTAGTGGCTTCTTGGGGAGCATTGTGCCTCCACACCGCTCCAACGGAGACGTACTTCCCCTCAAAAGGAAGGAACTTCGGTAGCACATCCTCGTCTTCACCGGCTCCACTCTTGGTTATCTCGTCCCTTTACTTTCGCAAGCTTACTTGTGTTAAATCCCTTGCTTGCTTGTGTGCTTGTTGTCGTTGCATCATATAGATTGCTCACCTAGTTGCATATCTAGACAACCTACTTTGATGCAAAGTTTAAATTGGTAAAGAAAAGCTAAAAAATGTTAGTTGCCTATTCACCCCCCTCTAGTCAACTATATATATCCTTTCATTCTCCATCCATTTGGCAAAAGAGAAAGAGCCAAACAATCAAAACAACAAATGGATGTCCTCGAATGAGTGAAATATGCATCCAACATGCTCACACAATAAAATGGCAAATGAAATATGTGACAAAGCATGCACAAACACTCTAGCATCTATCAAACAATTGGTGATTACTAGGTCATCTATATATGAGTATATTGACTTAGGAGTCAAATGGGTACATTTGATCGTAGGTCATACTCATTGTTTAAGCACAAGTGGGGTTACCACTTTTACATAAGGCATTGTTGTGTTCACACCATTAGAGTTGCTTTAGCTCAATTGGTTAGAGTAAAGCTCCCCCTAGATGTGATATCCCCCCTAAGAAGGATGAACTAACCTTGGGTTTTGTCGATGATGACTTCATGTAGGTGTTGAAGATGTAGATGCTCAATGTTGATGTAGATCATTCGGAGCAATCCTTTGGAGTGAGTTGCACTTTGAATACCTACATGGGTTAGTCCCACAAGGAACAAGCAAGGATATCCATAGGCATAGAGTGATGTGTACACAAGATGTTGTCCATGAAAGCATTAGGTTACCTTGTCCCTTGTCTTACCAACAAGAGGGTTTGTGACTCCTTGAACTAGTGCAAGATATGGAAGTTGTTTGCACTTGTCCTCGCCAAAATGATAAGAGTGAAGCATATTGGCGGAGTCACCCTCAAGAACTCTCTAGTTCTTCTTCTTCGGGATCCACACCATCTTGATGGGAATCCTTGGAGTTGTAGTCATACTTGATGAGGTAGAACTTGATGTAGTCTTTGGAACCCACTTGACCAAGGCCTTAGGAGCTTCTTCAAATGCATCAATTTCCTCTTGAAGCTTGTCCTTGCCTTTTTGCTTATGGTCTTGTGGTGGAAGATCATCTTGAGCTTGTGTTCCTTTGAAAGAAGTAGGATCATACTTCTCTTGTTGAGGAACAAACTTCGTCTTGGGGTATTGATCTTCTTCCCACTCAACTCCATTGGCATTGAACTTTCGTTCAAAACCAACACCATGATTCTTCCGGTGTCTCCCTTGCTTGCGTACAATTTCCTCAAATTGCTTACTTCTGGCAAGGCTCTTGTAAACACCCTTCTCTATAATTCCCTTCAATAAGCTATTTTCTTGCTCAAGTGTTGTCGGAGTAAATGGCCGCGGGTAGCCTAACCGACTCCCCCTGGCACTTCAAGAAATTATCAAGCCGATCGAGCCTTCAAGCATCCAAAACACAGGGCCGCCTTCCCCTGGTCGGCTATCTCACCGGCCGACTACCGGAAGGCGACCCGACCTCAAAAACCTCCCCGAAGAGAAACACAAGATGGCCGACTCCAGGAAGCCGGCCCAAAGGGGACCAACTCCCAGAAGCCGGCCACGAGAAGACCGACTCCCAGAAGCCGGCCGCAAGAAGACCGACTCCCAGAAGCCGGCCAAGACTGCACCCTCAAGGGCTGCACCCACATAACGGTGATGAGACGGGGTGTAGCTACAGCACAGCCTGCCACCCCCGAATCCCGGAGCGCGCGTGGCCACAGTGCGCCGCACGGGTCGGCCATCCCCCGTCCGGCGCGGCAATGTTTCCATGTTGACCATGACGCCACCCACGATAGGCACCAGCACGGCCCGCGGGCGGCGGGCCCCTTCAGCCAGAGAGATGCTCGAAGGCGGCCAAGCCTCCCCTAATCGGCCTGGGGCTTAGCCGGCTCCCAATAGCCGGCCACCCCCCTCCCTCGAAGTATGTGCATCATTAAGGAGACAAGACTAGGTAAGGCTACAGTGAGAGACCGCCAGGCGGCGGCACTGTAGCCATGCTTACCTCGACAAAGCCCTCATCATCAGGGGCGGGGCTATAGTAACCAGCCACCGACAAGACCCCCAGGTTGTGGTACCGGCCTGTCGGGCAAGAGGCCGGCAGCCGGCGGGACCCACCAGTCGGCGGGCCCCAGCGGTCGGCGGAGAAGCCGGCGAATACAGGCACTGATGGCTAGGACCCGCGTCAGGCCGGATTACCATTGTACCCCTGGGGGATAGGCCTATATAAACCCCTCAGGGCACCCATGCAAAGGGTTGATCTCTTAGAGTTTTAGACGCCACATAGAGAGAAAAGGAGAGCCAGCCTTGCCCTTCTTCTTCCTCTAGCAAAACAGCTCAAGGAGCCACTTGTAGCCACTTGTGTTGATCTAGTGATCATGCGGAGACCCCGCAGAGCAGGACTAGGGGTGTTATCTCCACGGAGAGCCCCGATCCTGGGTAAGATTCGCTGGCGTGCATGTCTTCGCCTCATCCCGTTTCCAGGCACTGGCGATGTCTTACTGGCTCCCACAATGATAAGCCACCCGTTGGCATATGTCGCACCTACCACCCGACATTTGGCGCCCACCGTGGGGCCAGGTGCACCGTCGTCCGGAGACCTGTTCTGGACGGGAACCCTTTTCCTCCCCCGCAAGCATAGCTAGCCCGCCACGCCCGATGGCGCTTGCCCCGACGCGCTGCAAGGAGTCGACGATGCCTGCGCGGCGAGTTGCCTCGCCGATCTTCTTGGCGAGGCTCACATCTCCGACGAGCCTGCGTCCGACGCGGGCACAGACTGCCTCGAGAGCCGCCTCGTCAGCCTCCTCGACCAGCTCCACGTCTCCAGCGAGCTGGCCGTGGACTTGGAGTCGGTCGGCTCCACCGACCCGATGCTAGTCGACTCCGACACGGCATCGCTTGACGCCTTCCCCACCAACATGGTGATCATCGACGACCCTCTTCCTCGAGCCGACAGCGGCAGCAGCGCTGTCACTGAGGTGCTAGTCATCAGCCACGGCGCCGTATCCGGCGAGAACGCCCACGACGCCCTACAAGCGGCACTGCACGACTTGTCCATCCCCATCCCGGCAGACGCCGACGCCGAGACACTGGAGGCACGCCGCCTCGCCCTCGTCACGGAAGGCAAGAAGATAGCATCCATGAGACGAGTCACTGAGGCTCACCAGCGCGAAGTCGACCGCGCCGCCTTCGGCACGCCGCCTCCTGGCGGGCTGAGCCGAGACGGCTTCGTCAAGAAGCGCGGCGCAGCCATCGCCAGCATGCTAGGAGCAGACCGCCCAGTCTACGCCACGTCGCTCGAGAACCTGCGTGGCGCCCAGGCGGCCGCAGACGAGCTGAACGGGCTGGGGGCCGACGAGCTTCCCTACATGACTAGACGCATCCAGCAGCTGATCGACGCGGCCGCAGAGCGGCATGAAGCCAGCGCCCGCGCCGAAAGTCCTCCCCAACGCAGAGAGCACGACGCGACATCCCGGACGCCAACTGCGGACGACGCCCGCGCAAGAAAAGACAAGGAACCGGCTGCTAGCCGCAGCCGGACTCGGCTCACCATCGAGCGCGACGCAGAAGGCCGCCCCCGAGCTGTGGAACGACGAGGCGATCCGCCTCCTCCCCTGCCTCGTGGGGAGAGATATCCCACCCCGCCACCTGTCACGCATCCGACTCTCGGCGGCCGACTAGGCCACCGCGAAGGAGTCGGCGAGAATGACGCCCGCCACCGGATCGACCGCCTAGCGCGATCCCTGGCGCTAGAGGAAGAAGATGATGTTGGCCCGCCTTGCTTTGGCCCCCGCATCCGCGATGAACCCTTCCCCAAAGGGTTCTCGCTCCCAAGAGACACGCCAAAATACAACGGCTCCGTGAAGCCGGAAGACTGGTTGATCGACTACTCCACCGCAGTCCGCATAGCAAACGACAATAGGCACGTTGCCGTGAAGTACGTCTCGCTCATGCTTCAAGGCACGGCACGCACTTGGCTGAACAGTCTCAAGCCCCACGGCAACAACAGCTGGCTAGACTTCACGGAAGTCTTCATCCGCAACTTCACCAGCACGTACAAGCGGCCTCCCAAGCCCCGCCAGCTCTCCTTGTGCGTCCAAGGGCCCAACGAATCAACTCGCGACTACCTCACGCGTTGGGCCGAGCTCCGCAACTCCTGCGAAGGGGTGCACGAGGTTCAAGCCATAGAGTACTTCACCACCGGGTGTCGAGAGGGCACCTCCTCAAGCACCGACTCCTCTGCGACGAGCCGACTACCCTCGACGAGCTGCTGATCATAGCAGACAAGTACGCCACGGCCGACTCTTCAATGAAGACCGAGCTTCGAGTGGATGCCTGTGGAAAGGTGCTCGCTCCGGCTACCAAGACGCCAGCTGGTGACTCCAACCGACGCCCTTACCAGAACGACAACAAGCGCAAGGCCCCTATGCCGCCTTCCACCAGTCGGCAAGTAGCCACAGTCGAAGACGAACAACCTGAAGAGCAGCCCGTGCCCAAGAAGCAGAAGGGCGGCAGGCCAGCAAGTTCCACAGTGGCGCAAAGCTGTCCAACCACACGACCCGGAAATGCTATTGGCTCACGCGGATCTCCAAAGGTGAGGGGCTGGTGCCGCCTCCGCCTGCTGGCCCGCCGCCTCCCGCCCCTCAGCAGCCGGCTGTTCGACCAGCAGTCGGAGCCATTCAACATGAGTTCCTAGATGAGCACGCCGCCTACGTCGTCTTCACAAGCCAAATTGAAGACAGGCGAAGTCGGCGCCGACAGCACCAAGAAGTCAACGCGGTCGCCTCCAACAACCCCGAGTTTATGCATTGGTCTGAGAAGCCCATCAGCTGGAGCCGGGCCGATCACCCAGAGGCCATGCCGTCTCCCGGCTCTTATGCATTGGTGTTGGACGCCACCCTCGCGACAGAAAAGCGAGCTGCCCATTTCTCCCGTGTGCTGATTGACGGTGGAAGCAGCATCAACATACTGTACTGCAACACCATGGAGAAGTTGAACCTCAAGACGAAGCAACTCATGCCAAGCCGGACTGTGTTCCATGGCATCGTACCCGGCCTGTCCTGTTCCCCAATCGGCAAGATCAAGATGGATGTTCTCTTCGGAGACAAGGATCACTTCCGCCGAGAAGCGATCTGGTTTGAAGTAGTGGATCTAGAGAGCCCTTACCACGCATTGCTTGGCCGACCAGCCCTGGCCAAGTTCATGGCTGTCCCTCACTACGCCTACCTCAAGATGAAGATGCCGAGTTCGAAGGGGATCATCACCATAGCCGGAGACTACAAGAAATCCTCCGAGTGTGTTGCAGCCAGCAGCCGGCTAGCCAAGTTCCTCGTGATTGCTGAAGAGAAGAAGATGCTGGACCGAGTCGTGGCCATGGCCGGCAAGCAGCCGGCCCTGTCCCCTGACCCCAAGGAATATGACGCTCAAGGCTCCTTCCAGCCAGCCAAGGAAACAAAGAAGATACCGCTGGACCCGGAGAACCCGGAGAGGTTTGCTGTCATGGGGGCAAACCTGGACAACAAATAGGAAGGTGAGCTCGTCGACTTCCTCCGTGAGAATCGGGACATCTTTGCATGGTCCCCAAAGGACATGCCATGTGTTCCGAAGGATTTCGCCGAGCACAAGCTACACGTCCGAGCGGACGCAAAACCAGTCAAGCAACCTCTCCGCCGACTGTCGGAGGAGAAGAGAAGGATCGTAGGGGAAGAGATAGCCCGGCTCCTGGCAGCCGGCTTCATTATGGAGGTGTTTTTTCCAGAATGGCTTGCCAACCCGGTCCTGGTGTTGAAGAAAAACAATAAATGGCGCATGTGCATAGATTACACCAGCCTCAATAAAGCCTGCCCCAAAGATCCGTTTGCCTTACCACGAATTGATCAAGTGATAGACTCCACAGCCGAATGCGAGCTGTTGAGTTTCTTGGATGCTTATTCAGGCTACCACCAGATCAAGTTGGATCCAGCCGACCGCCTGAGGACTGCCTTCATCACACCATTCGGAGCTTCCTGCTACCTGACTATGACATTCGGCTTGAGAAATGCCGGTGCCACCATTCAGCGTTGCATGCAGAAATGCCTCCTCAAGCAACTCGGCAGAAATGCCCACGTCTATGTAGACGATATTGTGGTGAAGACGGAGAAGCGCGGCACCCTGCTGGAAGACCTCAGAGAAACATTTGCCAACTTACACCGGTTTCAGATCAAGCTCAACCCTGAGAAATGCGTGTTTGGAGTATCAACCGGCCAGCTTCTAGGCTTTTTGGTCCCCGAACGCGGCATCGAGTGCAACCCAGTGAAGATCAAGGCCATAGAGAGAATGGAGATTCCTACCAAGCTACGAGACGTTCAGAAGTTTACCGGGTGGCTGGCCTCCCTAAACCGCTTCATCAGCCGGCTAGGAGAGAAGGCTCTCCCCTTGTACCGACTCATGAAGAAGTCCACCCACTTCGAGTGGAACGACCAAGCATACCAAGCTTTCCACGAGTTGAAGAAGATGCTGACCACACCACCTGTCCTGGCAGCGCCGACTGAGAAAGAGCCCATGCTCCTTTACGTCGCCGCGACTAGCCGAGTGATCAGTACAGTTATCATGGTCCAACGCCCAGAAGAAGGCCGGGCTCAGTTAGTCCAGAGGCCGGTATATTATTTGAGCGAAGTACTGTCCACCTCGAAGCAAAACTACCCGCACTACCAGAAGATGTGCTATGGAGTATACTTTGCCGCCAAGAAGCTGAAGCCCTACTTTCAAGAGCGTCCCATCACGGTCGTATGCACTGCCCCGCTTGCCGAGATCATAGGCAGCCGGGATGCATCCGGCCGGGTGGCTAAGTGGGCCATTGCGCTGGCTCCTTACACGATCTTCTACCAGCCTCACACCGCCATCAAGTCCCAAGCATTGGCCGACTTCCTTGTCGACTGGGTCGAGACCCAGTACCTACCGCCGGCTCCCGACTCCACTCATTGGCGGATGCACTTCGATGTGTCCAAGATGCGCACCGGCTTGGGAGCCGGCATCGTCCTTACCTCTCCCAAGGGCGACAAACTCAGATACACACTGCAAATTCATTTTGCCGCCTCCAACAATGTGTCCAAGTATGAGGCGCTCATACACGTGCTCCGGCTAGCCAAAGAGCTCGGCATCCGCCGAATCTTGTGCTATGGCGACTCGGATCTGGTGGTCCAACAATCATCCGGCGACTGGGACGCCAAGGACGCAAACACGGCGAGCTACCGATTCCTTGTTCAGCAAATCAGCGGATACTTTGAAGGATGCGAGTTCCTCCACGTGCCACGGGCCGACAACGAGCAAGCAGATGCCCTGGCATGGATCGGCTCCACCAACAAGCTATACCAGCCGGCGTCTCTCTCCAACGCCTCCTCAAACCGTCTGTCAAGCCATCTCCAGAATCAGACTCCATCTTCGTACCGCCTGCCCCTGACACAGTCGGATCCGACTTGGGGAACCCAGCAGGCGGCTCGGGGACTTCGACAGGCGGCCCGGGGACTGCCGTAGTCGCACCCGTCCCGGGGACTTCAGAACCTGGCCCGGGGACTGCAATGACACAACAGGCGGTGGCCGACTCCAACTCTTCACCACCCAACCCACCCACCCGGGTCACAGTAGTCGTATTGGCAATAGAAGAAGTCACAGCTCCATCATGGGCCCAACCCATCCTCAACTTCTTGGTAAACAGAGAGCTGCCGATTGACGAGATCTCGATGAGACAAGTTCAACACCGAGCCGGAGCATACACAATAATAAACATAGAACTCGTTAAGCGCTGTGTCACTGGAGTCTTCCAGCACTACGTCGAGCCAGAGAAGGGCATAGCAATCCTCAAGGATATCCACCAAGGCGAATGAGGCCACCACACGGCCTCAAGATCACTTGTCGCCAAAGCTTTCCGCCATGGTTTCTTCTGGCCGACTGCTTTGGAAGATGCCAAGGAATTAGTCAAATGCTGCAAAGGGTGCCAAGTCTTCAGCTCCAAGCAACACCTGCCGGCTTCTGCACTCAAGACCACCCCCCTCACCTGGCCCTTTGCCATCTGGGGGTTGGACATGGTGGGCCCATTCAAGACGGCGCGCAACGGCATGACTCATCTGCTTGTCGTTGTGGACAAATTCACCAAGTGGGTTGAAGCGAAGCCAATCAAGAAGCTGAACGGGCCGACTGCCGTGACATTCATCGCAGATATCAGCACCCGGTATGGCATACCACACAGCATCATCACCGACAATGGCACGAATTTTGCCAAAGGAGCACTGGCACGTTTCTGCGCGACATAGGGCATCCGACTGGACTTTGCGTCCGTTGCCCACCCGCAGTCAAATGGCCAAGTCGAGCGAGCAAACAGCCTCATCCTCTCCGGCATCAAGCCCCGACTGGTCGTACCACTTGAGTGTTCGGCCGGCTGCTGGCTCGATGAGCTGTCGGCTGTCCTCTGGAGTCTGCGTATTACCCCGAACAAGTCAACCGGCTTCACCCCTTTCTTCCTTGTATATGGTGCCGAGGCTGTCATCCCAACTGACATCGAGTTCGACTCACCTCGGGTCACCATGTACACGGAGGTAGAGGCCAAGGAAGCGCGAGAAGACGGCGTTGACCTGCTGGAAGAGGGCCGGCTGTTAGCACTCAGCCGGTCCGCCATCTACTAGCAGGGTTGCGCCGTTACCACAACCGGAAGGTCAAGCCAAGATCCTTCCAAGAAGGCGATCTTGTGCTCCGGCTGATCCAGCGAACAGCCGGCCAACACAAGCTCTCGGCCCCTTGGGAAGGCCCCTTCGTCATCAGCAAGGCCCTAGGCAACGACTCCTACTACCTGATCGACGCACAGAAGCCGAAGGCACCCAAGAGAGATGATTCCGGCAAGGAGTCAGAATGACCATGGAACGCCAATCTCCTTTGAAGATTTTACAGTTAAAAAGCAGTATGTACCACGCTACCTTTTGTATTAAGCACAAGACAACGGGCCCCCCGAGGTGCACTCGGGGACTACCCTCTTTTATTTATGTATGACGAGTGTCATACCTATGAATGTATTATTACATTTGATTTTCTGTCCGGCACCGGGTTCGATCAGTCGGCCTGGGGACTCGCCGCCTTGAGTTATATTAAAGTTCTGCCTGCAGTCAGACAAGTAGTGTGCCGGCACCCGAGCCCTCTCTTGTTGAAAGTCGGAGCTCGAAGAACCGACTGTCCGACTAGCAAGAGCCAAAGGCAGGAAAGGACGCCCACACGAAAAACGGCTAAGGACTAACGAACTTATATAACACAAGCCGGCCTCCCACCCCGCCTACCGGCTGTCAGAACAGCCGGTTGGCCGGCTTCCCATTCCCTTTGCTACAATCCAAGAAAGCTAGAGTACTTGCACTCCCAACCGGCCAAGCACTTCTCCAGCCACAGACTGCAGAGCAGCTGTCCGGCTGGGAAGCCGGCGACCAAGGGAGGGCGGCAAAGGAAACAGCCAAAGGATGAAAAGCAAGGGAAATTGGAAGCCAAACACATGCATGGTTATATTTACACAAAAGGCTTTCAAAAGGCCGGCATTCAACATAGTTTGAATACACCCCCAGTGGGTGGAACTGCGCAAATTTAACAAAATATTGTTCAAAGAGTAATAAAGCAGGAAAGTAAAGGCGGCGGATTAGGCTAAGGGTGCAACAGGCGAGCCGGGCTGGTCGGTGGAGACGGCAGTGCCGGCTGGAGGAGTGGCCGGCTGGCGAGTCTCAGCTTGATCATCACCGGCTGCAGGCGGCACGCTCGCACGCGCCTCGTTGCTGGAGGCACGATCAAGCTGAGGCTAGCCGGTTGCTCCACCGTCTGGCACGGTGTCTTCACGATCCTCTCCCTCCTCCTCTTCGCCCTCGTCGCTGGAGTCGATCTCCTCCGCCGAGTCCTCACCATCCGCCGTGTTCAGCCCGAACCATTCCACCGGCTGAGCAATGCCGTCATCATCCACCTCAGGAGCAAAGGCGTTGGTGTCGGTGTAGTCGGCAATTGCCGAGGCGCGTTGGATGATATCTGGCCGCACCGCCTCCAGCTCCTCATCGGCCTCCTGCCGCCAGGTGGCCAGTTGGTCCAAGCTCAGCTCGGGATACCAAGCTTTGACGAACTCCAGAGCCCGCCTGGCGCCTGACCGAGCTGCAGAAGCCTTCCAGGCCTCGAAGCGGCCAACCGCTACCTCCAGCCAGTCGACAGTCCGACTAGGGGTACGGGGAACCACCTCGCCGGGCCAGAGGTCGGCCAGCACTTGCGCCCTAGCGCGCTGAAGACGGTGGAGCATGCGGTGAGCCGGCTGGAGGCGGGCTTGGATCGCCAGAAGCTGCTCCTCAAGCGACCGACGAGCATTCGGCGATATCTCAACACCAGCCTGCCTTTGCACCTCGCGGTGGGCCTCGATGACCTGGTTGGCAGCAGTAGAGTAACCAGGGAAGTACTCTGCTCAAGAAACAAAGGAAGAGAAAAAGAAAAAAATAAACACAAAGTCAGAGAATGGACCAAATGGCAAGCGGCAAGCGAAGGAGCGAAGAAGAAGAAGGCCTACCGTCAACCAAGTCTTCGATTTGGCCGTAGCCGTTGATCAGCGATTGCCTTGCCTCAGCCCAGCTCGCCGCCTCGGTCTCGTACTCGGCTTGGAGGGCGGCCTCACTGTCCTGCACCGCCTTCAGGGCCGCCTTGTGGCTCTCCTCCTGGTCGGCCAGCCTCTTGACCAAGCGGTCACGCTCCTAAACCAAGGCGTCGAACTCGGCTTCCTTGGCGCGAAGGGCGGTCTGGGTCCCGCCCAGCTGCTCCCTCAGGTTGGCATTGTCCTCTGCAGATATGGCAAAGAAGAAAAAAGCAATAAGAAAGAAGTCGCCAGGAAAGATCCGACCCGACTGCTCAGCAGTCGGCCCGAATCTCGGGGACTACACCCAGTGGGTGCGCTGACGCGCCCCCACGTGAGATAAAAGATGAAGCACTTACTCCGGCTCTCAGTTAGATCAGCGGTCTTCTGGGTCAGCTCCCGAGCCTAGGAGTTGAAGGCAGCCGCGCGGAGGTTATGGTAGTCCTACAAGTCGGACAGAGAAGCAAACAAGAGCAAGATAAGCAATCAAAGTCTACTAAGAAGTTCCTAGCCGCCTGCTCAGTAGCCGACTCGGAACTCGGGGACTAAACCCAGTGGGTGCGCTGACGCGCCCCCATGGAAGAAACCAAGATCAAGAAACAGAAAAGCGAGAAGACTCACCCGAATGGCCGTCCGTGTCGCGAGGAACTCTTGATTGTACTGCCTCAGCAGGCGGCCTGGGACTGAAGCCGGTTCCGGACTTCTTGCGCCGCCACGTTCACCACGGCCGTCCCACCACCCGGCGTCCACCCCGAGCTGGCGCTGGCCGTCCCTAGATCCTGGGTCGACGAGCTAGAGCCCGCGGCCTTCTGCGGGTCCGGCGCCGAAGTCGCCTTCCCCGCGCGTTGGCGCGATGGCGATCGGACCACCAGGTCCGTACTGGCAGTCGGCTCGCCTCCAGCCGGCTGCCTCGGTCCGCCACAGTCAGCGATGGCGGTGCCGCCTCCCTCTCCCGGACGACGATGTCGTCCTCCTCCCTCTCCATCCCCGGCAGGTCGCCACCGGCTTCCTCCGGCGGGGGCTCCGGGATCTCGGGCGCCACGGCGCGCAGGGGGATGACAAACAAGGCCCCGGCCGCTGTCTCTGCGGCTGCAGCCTCCGCCTGAGCCTTGGCCGCCGCGTCGGCTTGTGCCTTCGCCGACTCCTCCGCCATCTCCTGCGCCGCCTTGGCAGCGGCCGCCCTCAGCTCCTCCGCCTCCCGCTCCTCCCGCGCGTTCCGCTCCGTCGCCGCTTGAAGCTCGGCACGGGGGTCCACGCGGCGGGTGCTTGCGGATCCTCCCGCTGATCCAACCACGGAGGCGGCAGCGGTCCGCTCAAGAGAGAGTGGAGCCCTGTTTGATGAATCAAGACAAAGACTTAGAAGAAGAGTATCGACGAAAAAGAAGAAGGAATACGCGAGAGAATCGACACTTACGCCGAAACCTTTTGTGGCTGCTTCACCACCTTGCGGAAGCGGGCCGCCTTTGCGGCTGCCTCGTCCCGCTTGGTCGCCGCCGCCGTGCTCCCGGGCCTCTTCGGCCGACTGCCGAACAGGATCGGCGCGGCCCGGCGCTTCTGCGCGCCGCCTCGGGCAGCCGGCACGGTAGACGATCTCGCCCCATGGTCGGACGCCGGCTAGTGGCGCGGGACGATTTCCGCCTCGTCATCATCCGGCCAGTCGTCGAAGCTGGCTCCAAGCCCGGAGCCTCCTGCTTCGCCGCCTCCCCCCTCGGTGTTGTCGTCCATAGCGGCCGCCCCCAAGTCGGGGTCGTCCAAGTCATGCGTCACCCGGTCGGGGAGAAATTGGCGATCCGCCCCCGCTGCCCCGGCCGCCGGACGAAGGAGAGGGCTCTGCCGTGACAAACCGACTAGTCAGAGTCGCGAAGAGAAACTTGGTGACAAAAGTAAAGAAGAGAAGATAAAGAAAACTTACCATAGGCGGGGGATTGGCACGGGAGTACGGCTCCTTGCCAAACTGCCACTCGTCGGTGAGCTTGCAGTTCGCGAGGTAGTTCACCAAGAGAGCTACCTCGGAGTGAGGCATCTCCTTGGTGCACATCTGACTCGGATCGAGTTGGCCGCTCATTTGACAGATCAAATGAGGGCGGCTTTGGAGCAGGAGCACCCGGCGCACCACGAAGGCGGCCAGCAAGTCGGACCCAGTCAGGCCCTCCGACTGGATCATTACCCGGAGTCGGGCGACGGCGGCGGCTCCAGCCGGCGACAGCGTCCTGGCCCGATAGGACCACTGGGGCTTCCTCCCAGTCGGCGGGCCGGCTACGTAAGCCGGCAAGTTGACGTAGTCGCCTTGCGGGGCTACGTTCTTCACGTAGAAGTATGATTTCTGCCAGAGCTTCACCGACTGGATCAGCGTGATGGCAGCGAACGGGTTGTCAGCTACCGGCCTCCGCACCGCGATGAAGGCGCCGCTCTGAGCCAGCACGCCCTGCATGCGGGTGCCGAGCTTGGATTGGAAGAATTCCTCCCAGAGCTCGAGGGTGGGAAGGACGCCGAGGAAGCCCTCACACAGAGTGACGAAGGCGGACAACAGCACCACCGTGTTTGGAGTGAGGTGGTGCGGCTGGAGCTAGTAGAATTCAAGGAAGGAGCGGAAGAAGGCACTCGCGGGCAGGCCGAGGCCGCGCAGGAAGTGCGAGCGGAAGATTACCCGCTCACCTTCCTCCGGCGCCGGCGAGATCTCCTTCTTCGGCGCAAGATGGACCCGCACCTGGTCCTCGCCGAGCAACCGCCGCGTCTTGCGAAGGAAGTCGATGTGGTCCACGTGGACGTTGGAGCCGTCCCAGTCTCCGCTGTGCTGCATGACGACAAGAAGCTGATGAAGAAAGGGCGCTGCGACGACGAAACCACGGCCCCGCGGCGGCGAAGCTGCGGGGTAGTGCGAAGACTAGAGGGACAGCGCGACGGCGAGGGGCTACAGCGACGGAGAGAAAGAAGAAGAAGATGGCGGAGCGAGGGTGAGCGTGCGAGCGTCCGCCGCTCCCCCTCCTCCCCCTATTTATAGCCTCGTGCGGCGGAGCCGAGGGGGCGAGGAGTGGGGGAGAACGTGGGATTAACTGCGCCCACTCCCCCACGTCCCGCGATCATTGCGCCCTAAACGACGTGCGGAAACTGCCATCGGAAGGCGAGCGGCCCGCTTTGGGCCACAGAAAATCCACGCCTGGGCCTAGCCGTGGGAGTGGTGGGCCCGGACCTGCGGCGGCGTCCCGTCACGCGCGTGGCTGGCAGGCTTTTCCAGCCGGAGGGTGCCACGTGGCGCGCGGGCGGCAAGCGGCTGGCCCGCAACCCAGCGTGCGCACCAACCGGCTCCCGCTTTCAGACTTCGAAACCACGCCAAGACGGCGCACCTGACCAAAGCCGGCTCCTAGCTGCTGGCTCTTCAAGATAGGAAGCTGATTGAGCTTCTCGTCCTCCTTTCAGCCTCGAAGCCCAACCAGCTTTGGGGACTACTGTCGGAGTAAATGGCCACGAGTAGCCTAACCGACTCCCCCTGGCACTTCAAGAAATTATCAGCCGATCGAGCCTTCAAGCATCCAAAACACAGGGCCGCCTTCCCCTGGTCGGCTATCTCACTGGCCGACTACCGGAAGGCGACCCGACCTCAAAAACCTCCCCGAAGAGAAACACAAGATGGCCGACTCTAGGAAGCCGGCCCTAAGGGGACCAACTCCCAGAAGCCGGCCACGAGAAGACCGACTCCCAGAAGCCGGCCGCAAGAAGACCGACTCCCAGAAGCCGGCCAAGACTGCACCCTCAAGGGCTGCACCCACATAACGGTGATGAGACGGGGCATGGCTACAGTACAGCCTGCCACCCCCGAATCCCGGAGCGCGCGTGGCCACAGTGCGCCGTACGGGTCGGCCATCCCCCGTCCGGCGCAGCATTGTTGCCATGTTGACCATAACGCCACCCACGACAGGCATCAGCACGGCCCGCGGGCGGCGGGCCCCTTTAGCCAGAGAGATGCTCGAAGGCGGCCAAGCCTCCCCCAGTCGGCCTGGGGCTTAGCCAGCTCCCAATAGCCGGCCACCCCCTCCCTCAAAGTATGTGCATCATTAAGGAGACAAGACGAGGTAAGGCTACAGTGAGAGCCCGCCAGGCGGCGGCACTGTAGCCATGCTTACCTCGACAAAGCCCTCGTCATCAGGGGCGAGGCTACAGTAACCAGCCACCGACAAGACCCCCAGGCGGTGGGGTCGGCCTGTCGGCCAAGTGGCCGGCAGCCGGCGGGACCCACCAGTCGGCGGGCCCCAGTGGTCGGCGGAGAAGCCGGCGAATATAGGCACTGACAGCTAGGACCCGCGTCAGGACGGATTACCATTGTACCCCTGGGGGTAGGCCTATATAAACCCCTCAGGGCACCCATGCAAAGGGTTGATCTCTTAGAGTTTTAGACGCCACATAGAGAGAAAAGGAGAGCTAGCCTTGCCCTTCTTCTTCCTCTAGCAAAACAGCTCAAGGAGCCATTTGTAGCCACTTGTGTTGATCTAGTGAGCATGCGGAGACCCTGCAGAGCAGGACTAGGGGTGTTATCTCCACAGAGAGCCCCGAACCTGGGTAAGATTCCCCGGCGTGCATGTCTTCGCCTCATCCCGTTTCCAGGCACCGGCGATGTCTTACTGGCTCCCACAATGATAAGCCACCCGTTGGCATATGTCGCACCTACCACCCGACAAGTGTAACTTGGCTAAGAGAATCATTAGTGGAATCAAGAGAACTACTATATGCAACAACATTGGATTTAGCATGATTGTTGTTACTACTAGATGAATAATCTTTCTTGCTCTTGTTGCTAGATTTAACTTGTGGCATGTAAGTAGACAAGAGTAAACGCTTGGTAATGTAAGAAGAACTTTTCTTGCAAAGATCATCATTGATTGCCTTTAAATACTCATGTTCTTGCTCAAGGTTGAGCTTTTCAAAGCATAGCTTATCATGAGTCTTTAAAAGTTCACGATGATCTTCCAAGGTAGTTTCATGAGCTAACTTAAGAGTGTTTAGTTCTTTAGTTGGACGCTCAATCTCCTTCTTATCATCGTCATTCGTTTTATCTTGATTAGCATGATTAATTGACGTTTCATCATAGTTTTCATAACTAGAGTTGTCAACAAGTAAATCATCATCACCTAGCAAATCATCTTCATCACTATTGAAATCAACATACTCGGGGTGTGTTACCTTTGGACCTTTAGCCATGAAACATCTTCCAATTCCTTCATTTGGTGAGTCAAATATGTCGTAGGAGTTGGTTGTCACAAGTGCTAGTCCGGGCAACACCTTCATCTTGAGTATATTCGGAGTCGGAGTGATAACTTCTTTCGGAGTGATGGTCGGAGTCGGAACCAGATACCCATTCACCAACATGAGCTTGATGTCTTCCTTTTGTGTAGCTCATTGATGACTTGTTCTTCCTTTCCGAATCTTTGCTTCTCCGAGAGGGTCTTCGTTCATAACGATCATCTCTACTCCTTCTTTCTCTTGGTGGTGATTCTTCTCTTCTACTTCTTCTTTTGTGAGAATCTTCTCTTCTTTTGTAGGGAGCCGTACACTCATTGGAGTAGTGTCCGGGACTTCCACAATTGTAGCAATTAAGCTCACGACTAGAAGATCTTTTGTCATCGTAGGACCTTGACTTGGAACTTCTTTCCTTGCTTCTACTCTTGTTGAACTTGTTGAAGTTCTTCACCATTAGACTCAATTCTTCATTACAGGTTTGCTTCTCACTTGATGATGTGGGAGCATCACATGAGGCTTTGTAAGCACCACTTGACTTGTTGTGAAGCTCTTCCTTATCCTTGAGTGACATCTCATGAGCAACAATTCTTCCAATGACTTCCGTTGGCTTGAGATCTTTGTAGTTGGGCATCATTTGGATCAATGTGCATACGGTATCATATTTTCCATCCAAGGCTCTTAGGATCTTCTTGATGATGAATCTATCGGTCATCTCTTCACTTCCTAAGCCGGCAATCTCATTTGTGATGAGAGCAAGCCTAGAGTACATTTCAGCGACACCTTCGCCATCCTTCATTTTGAACTTGTCAAGTTGACTTTGAAGCACATCCAATTTGGATTCCTTGACGGAGTCGGTACCTTCGTGCATATCAATCAAAGTATCCCAAATTTCCTTTGCATTCTCAATACGGCTGATTTTGTTGAATTCTTCGGGGCACAATCCGTTGAAGAGAATATCACAAGATTGAGCATTGTATTGTAGCATCTTCAACTCTTCAGCGGTAGCTTGACGGTTTGGTTCTCTCCCATCGAAGAATTCATCTTGCAAGCCAATACACACAATAGCCCAAACGGCGGGGTTATGTCCAAGAATATGCATTTTCATCTTATGCTTCCAACTAGCAAAATTTGTACCATCAAAGTAAGGACCGCTACGGTGGTAATTTCCCTCGCTGGACGCCATACTCTCCTAGGTTATGAAAGCAAGGCTATGACCACCAAAAGCTGCGGAAATCAAGACAAATGGAGACCAAAGCTCTGATACCACTTGTAGGATCGAAAGTATGTCTAGAGGGGGGTGATTAGACTACTTGACCAAATAAAAATCTAGTCTTTTCCCAATTTTAGTTCTTGGCAGATTTTATCAACTTAGCACAAGTCAAGCAATCAACCTACACATGCAATTCTAAGAGTATAGCAGCGGAATGTAAAACAATCGTATATGAAGGTAAAGGGAGGAATTTAAGGGAGCAAACGGAATGTTGACACAGACATTTTTTATCCGTGGTTCCGATAGGTGGTGTTATCGTACATCCACGTTGATGGAGACTTCAACCCACGAAGGGTAACGGTTGCGCGAGTCCATAGAGGGCTCCACCCACGAAGGGTCCACGAAGAAGCAACCTTGTCTATCCCACCATGGCCATCGCCCACGAAGGACTTGCCTCACTAGAGTAGATCTTCACGAAGTAGGCGATCTCCTTGCCCTTACAAACTCCTTGGTTCAACTTCACAATCTTGACAGAGGCTCCCAAGTGACACCTAACCAATCTAGGATACACCACTCTCCAAGAAGTAACAAATGGTGTGTTGATGATGAACTCCTTGCTCTTGTGCTTCAAATGATAGTCTCCCCAACACTCAACTCTCTCTCACAGGATTTGGATTTGGTGAAAAGAAGATTTGAGTGGAAAGCAACTTGGGGAAGGCTAGAGATCAAGATTTATGTGGTTGGATTGAGATATCTTGACCTCAACACAAGTGTAGGTGGTTCTCTCTCAGAAAATATGTGTTGGAAGTGTAGGCATGTTCTGATGGCTCTCTCCATGAATGAAGAGTGGGTGGAGGGGTATATATAGCCTCCACACAAAATCTAACCGTTACACATAAATCACCAAACTCGGTGGGACCGATTCAAAGAACTCGGTGACCGACTTGGTTCATAATGTGACCGTTAGATGTTTCGGTGGGACCGACACGTCAACTCGGTGAGATCGATTTCGTTAGGGTTAGGGCATAACGTAATCTCGGTGAGACCGATTACACAAACTCGGTGAGACCGATTTTGGTAATAAACAAACAGAGAGTTGGTCAGGCAAACTCGGTGGGACCGATTCGCTCATCTCGTTTGGACCGAAACGTTACGAAAAGGAAACAGAGTGTTTGCATTGCAATCTCGGTGGGACTGGTCGCTTATCTCGGTTTGACCGAAACGTTACGAAGGGAAACAGAGAGATTACAATCCCATCTCGGTGAGACCGAGATCCCTATCGGTGAGACCGAAAAGACTAGGGTTTCTGGCAGCGGCTATGTCAACTGAACTCGGTGGCTCCGGATATGAAATTTCGGTGGGACCGAGTTGGAATTTTTGGTTTGGGACATATGTGGATGTGAGAAAGTAGTGGAGGGTTTTGGAGCATATCACTAAGCATTTTGAGCAAGAACCTCATTAAGCAACACCTCACCCCTTCTTAATAGTATTGACTTTTCCTATAGACTCAATGTGATCTTGGATCACTAAAATAGAAAATGTAGAGTCTTGTGCTTTGAGCTTAAGCCAATCTTCTGTCCTTAGCATTTCAAAGGGTCCACTTTCTAATCCATGCCATGCCAATCATTGAGCTTTCCTGAAATATTTATCTTGAAATAGTATTAGCTCAATGAGCTATATGTTGTTAGGAATTACCAAAACCGCTCAGGGATAGTTGCACTTTCAACCCGCCGGCTTAGCCTATGTGAACATCCGTGTATGTACTTTTTTTTCTAATAAAACTCGTCAATTCCTTGATGTTATGGCTAATGATGTTCTCCTAGCACCACAAGCACCATAAGTACACGGAGCAAGACACAAGTGGGCGCTTCAGCCACCTCTTATTTTGCATACATACCGTTGAAAATCAATGCACATCATATTGTCATGGGTTCTTGCTCACACATTTAACAGAAATGAATTTGTCACGAACTAACCACTATCAAGATTTCTTGTCAAAATTGTGGTTTGCATTGATTTTCGCATACCAAATACAATAACTTTTATAAGTCCCCCGAGTTCTTTCCATGGTGCCAGATCCCATGCGTGCGTTGTGAATTATTATCCTATGCGTTTACAAGGTTTCTCTGGGTTCATAAAATAGTCACCATTTCTGATGTGCTGAATTCAAAATAAATAATTTTTAAAAGAAAGAATAAAACGGTACTGGCTAGCTAAGCATAGCGAAGACTTCCATGAAAATTGATGCAAGTTTCTTGTCAAGTTCATAGAGTAAGAGACAGTAGAAAGCTAGTGTGGTCCAGATGGATGTTGGCTGGTATTAGCCGAAGACATCTCACGAAACCATGTGGAGACTCTGCACTACATGAGACACAAGTTGGAATGATTGTGCTACTCTTTTGTCTTTACTACACGTGTTGATTAATGACACTAATATTGTTCCGACAAAGTAAAGAGAAGTGAAGCCACTACTAGTATCATTTGTGTTACTAAGTTCTAGTACAATTTAGATTGGCTCATCCTATTGGCACACTCGTGAGATTTATTCATACTGGTCGCTTGTCTTAGATGAAATGGATAAAAAAATGCTAGCAGAGGAAGCCTAGCATTTTGTAGCATTTAGCCTTCGGTAAACCTATAGTGGTAGGAAGCATCCGAAAAATAAAATTTATCACCATTGTGAGTAACAATAGTTTAATACTATAAAAAGGAAAAATAATCTAAGACCATTTTAAGAAGTTTTTATTGGTTTTACAGGGCTACGGGGCTGGTAGATATGTTAGTTTAGGCAGCGGATTGCTCGAGCACTTATAGAAGTTCAAGGTGTCATATAAGTAAATGAAAGTTTCAAATCATTAATTCCATGATTGTTCAGTTGGTGAGGCACTTCGGATGCACAGCTATTCTCTCACACCTTCATGTATTGGTTGATAAATAGTCCTCACCTGTAGTGTTGAGAAATCAAAACAAACATATTTTTATAGATAGAGGTGCCAGTTATATGTTCATAGAAATTGATGCATGTTCTTCACTTGTGACAAAGAATACTTGGAATAGGAGGTAGTGGTAAACTAAGTCCGTGGGCAACATTTTATAGATAGTTCTTATCTAGGCAATATGTTTGAAGGATGCGTACACATAGAAATAGTCCCTTGGCATCCATTAGTACGTGTCCAAGAACGTGTTCATGCTCGTGTCCATCCTCTTCTCCGGCTGGACGTCCGACATCCTAGGCCGCCGTGCCACATTTGTGATCGCCAACGCCTTCCTCATGGCCGGCGCGCTCGCCTTGTTCCTCGGCGGCAACTACACTGGCCTGATGGCTGCACGCTTCGTCACCAGCATCGGCATGGGTTTCGCCCTCGTCGACGTCGCGCCGGTCTACAACGCCGAGATCTCTTCGCCGTCCACGCGCGGCGTGCTCTTGTCGCTGCTCGAGGTACGTATGTGCCGGCGTTTCGTGGACAAGATTGGATTTAACTTGTGGGCTTGGTTGGGCCTTGGCATTTTTACATAAGAAGCAAGCAGCGGGCTGGATCGGTTCGTTGCATCTCTATGAGCTCGCACCCTCAAAATACGTCAACAATCGTGTATTGATGACTAATCCTAGGTATTTCTAAAAACCAACACTACTGCCCTCTGTCATCATCTCCTTTACATACATATACCCAATACTATACACCCACCCAATGCTTCAGCCAAAATGTAAATTCAGAGGAAGATGGTTTTATTTGGTAAGCAAATAATTTATGTAGGGAATTCAGAAATTCATTCATGCATGCCGTCAAAATCAAGAATTATGCTCGATGGCTTGGGATTGCTCGGAATTTGGCAAGGGCGAAATCTCAGCAGCTTATGCCGGCAGCGGCGACATATACGGATGCCGTCTCCTTCTTGAAGGCGCTACCATGGCCATCTTCTGGGCCCCTCTTCGAGCTTCGGGGGAAACCCTAGGTCCGGTTTTCTGGACCGGACAACGCGGTGTCTCGGTGTCGTTCTCCTTCGTGAAGGTGCTGTCTTGTTTTGCTCGTGGCATCCTCGGTGCTACTTCTGGAGATGTGGGTAGTTTGGTTGTCAGTTGGATAGCTTCTCTCGTAGGAGAGTTTAGCTGTGTTCCTTTTTGCTTGGGTCGAGCATCTCTCTTCTTTCCGCTTTAGGCACCATGTCGGGTGGTAGGTGCGACATATGCCAACGGGTGGCTTATCATTGTGGGAGCCAGTAAGACGTCGCCGGTGCCTGGAAACGGGATGAGGCGAAGACATGCACGCCGGCGGATCTTACCCAGGTTTGGGGCTCTCCGTGGAGATAATACCCCTAGTTCTGCTCTGCGGGGTCTCCTCATGATCACTAGATCAATACAAGTAGCTAGAAGTGCTCTTTGAGCTGTCTGGCTAGAGGAAGAAGAAGGGCAAGGCTAGCTCTCATTTTCTCTCTATGTGGTGTGTGAAACTCTATTAGATCAACCCTTTGCATGGGTGCCCTGGGGGGTTTATATAGGCCTACCCCCAGGGGTACAACGGTAATCCGGCTGGGCGCGGGTCCCAGCCGTCAGTGTCTATGCTCGCCGGCTTCTCCGCCGGTCATTGGGGCCCGCCGACTGGTGGGTCCCGCCGGCTGCCGGCTTCTTGGCCGGCAGGCCGGCCCCACCGCTTGGGGGCTGTGTCGGCGGCTGGTTTCTGTTGCCTCGCCTCTGATGACGAGGGCTTTGTCAAGGTAAGCGTGGCTACAGTGTCGCCGCCTTGCAAGCTCTCACTGTAGCCTTACCTCGTCTTGTCTTCTTAATGAGGCACATGTTTCGAGGGAGGGAGGTAGCCGGCTATTGGGAGCCGGCCACACCCCTGACCGACTAAAGGAGGCCAGGCCGCCTTCGGACGTCTCTCTGGCAAAAGGGGCCCGCCGCCTGCGGGCCGTACTGGCACCTGTCGTGGGTGACATCAAGGCCAACACGGCTATAGTGCGGCGCCGGACGAGGGATGGCTGGCCCATACGGCGCCCTGTGGCCATGCCTGTCCCGGGATTCGGGGGTAGTGGGTGGTACTGCGGCCACGCCCCGTCCTATCGCCGTTATGTGGGTACAGTCTTAGTAAGCGCAGTCCTGGCCGGCTCATGGGAGCCGGCTTTCTTCATGGCCGGCTTCTGGGAGTCGGCTTTCTTCATGGCCGGCTTCTGGGAGTCGGTCCTCTTGGGGTCGGCTTCCTGGAGTCGGCTATCTCGTATCTTCCTTGATTGAGGTTTTACGAGGTAGGGTCGCCTTCTGGGAGTCGGCCCTGGGACAGCCGGTCGGGGCAAGGCGGCCCTATGCTTTGTATGCTTGAAGGCTTGAATGTCTTGATAATTCATCAGTGAGCCAGGGGGAGTCGGTTAGGCTACCCGTGGCCATTTACTCCGACAGTAGTCCCCGAAGCTGGTTGGGCTGCGAGGCTGAGAGGAGGTCGAGAAGCTCGGTCAGCTTCCCATCTTGACGAGCCAGCAGCTGGGGGCCGGCGTCGGTTGGGCGCGCCGTCTTGGCGAAATTTTTGAAGTCGGAAGGCGGGAGTCTGTTGGCGCGTGCGCCGAGCCGCGGGCCGGCCGCTCGCCGCCTGCGAACCACGTGGCGTCCCTTGGCTGAAAAGAGCTTGCCAACCCACGCGCGCGACAAAACGTCGCCGCAGGTCGAGGGCCCACCACTCCTACGCCCAGGCCCAGGCGCGGATTCATTGCGGCCCAAAGCCGTCCGCACGTCTTCCGGCGGCGGTTTCCGCACGCCGTTAGGGCGCAAAGATCGCGGGTCGTGGGGGAGTGGGCACAGTTAATCCCACGTTCCTCCCCACGCCTCGCCTCCTCGGCTTCGCCGCATGAGGCTATACGTAGGGGGTGGAGGGGAAGCGGCAGACGCTCGCACGCTCCTCTCTTCTCCGCCATCTTCTTCCTCCTGCTTTCCCTCGCAGCAGCGCCTCGCCGCCGCGCCATCCCACCATTCTTTTCTCCGCGGCCGCACCCATTCTTGCCGGCCTCACGCCGCTATGCAGTACGGCAGGTGTTGGAAATATGCCCTAGAGGCAATAATAAAATGGTTATTATTATATTTCCTTGTTCATGATAATTGTCTATTGTTCATGCTATAATTGTGTTATCCAGAAATCGTAATACATGTGTGATTACATAGACCACAACATGTCCCTAGTGAGCCTCTAGTTGACTAGCTCGTTGATCAACAGATAGTCATGGTTTCCTGACTATGGACATTGGATGTCATTGATAATGGGATCACATCATTAGGAGAATGATGTGATGGACAAGACCCAATCCTAAGCATAGCACAAAGATCGTGTAGTTCGTTTGCTAGAGCTTTTCCAAATGTCAAGTATCATTTCCTTAGACCATGTGATTGTGCAACTCCCGGATACCATAGGAGTGCTTTGGGTGTGCCAAACGTCATAACGTAACTGGGTGGCTATAAAGGTGCACTATGGGTATCTCCGAAAGTGTCTGTTGGGTTGGCACGAATCGAGACTGGGATTTGTCACTCCGTATGACGGAGACGTATCTCTGGGCCCACTCGGTAATGCATCATCATAATGAGCTCAATGTGACCAAGTGTTTGGTCACGGGATCATGCATTACGGTACGAGTAAAGTGACTTGCCGGTAACGAGATTGAACAAGGTATTGGGATACCGACGATCGAATCTCGGGCAAGTAACGCACCGATTGACAAAGGGAATTGTATACGGGATTGATTGAATCCTCGACATCGTGGTTCATCTGATGAGATCATCGTGGAACATGTGGGAGCCAACATGGGTATCCAGATCCCGCTGTTGGTTATTGGCCGGAGAGTCGTCTCGGTCATGTCTGCATGTCTCCCGAACCCGTAGGGTCTACACACTTAAGGTTCGGTGACGCTAGGGTTGTAGAGATCTTAGTATGCGGTAACCCGAAAGTTTTTCGGAGTCCCGGATGAGATCCCGGACGCCACGAGGAGTTCCGGAATGGTCCGGAGGTGAAGAATTATATATGGGAAGTCCAGTTTCGGCCACCGGGAAAGTTTCGGGGGTCACCGGTATTGTACTGGGGACCACCGGAAGGGTCCCGGGGGTCCACCGGGTTGGGCCACCTATCCCGGAGGGCCCCATGGGCTGAAGTGGGGAAGGGAACCAGCCCCTGGTGGGCTGGTGCGCCCCCCTTGGGCCTCCCCTGCGCCTAGGGTTGGAAACCCTAGGGGTGGGGGGGGGCCCCACTTGACTTGGGGGGCAAGTCCCCCCCCCCCTTGGCCGCCGCCCCCCCTTAAGATGGGATCTCTGGGGTCGGCGCCCCCTGGACCCCTATATAAAGAGGGGGGAGGGAGGGCAGCAGCACCCAAGCCCCTGGCGCCTCCCTCGCCCTCCCGTGACACCTCTCCCTCTCGCTGAGCTTGGCGAAGCCCTGCCGAGATCCCCGCTACTTCCACCACCACGCCGTCGTGCTGCTGGATCTCCATCAACCTCTCCTTCCGCCTTGCTGGATCAAGAAGGAGGAGACGTCTTCCCCAACCGTACGTGTGTTGAACGCGGAGGTGCCGTCCATTCGGCGCTCGGTCATCGGTGATTTGGATCACGACGAGTACGACTCCATCAACCCCGTTCACTTGAACGCTTCCGCTCGCGATCTACAAGGGTATGTAGATGCACTCCTCTCTCTCGTTGCTAGATGACTCCATAGATTGATCTTGGTGATGCGTAGAAATTTTTTAATTTCTGCTACGATCACCATCAGTGGCATCATGAGCTAGGTCTATGCGTAGTTTCTATGCACGAGTAGAACACAAACTTGTTGTGGGCGTAGATGTTGTCAATTTTCTTGCCACTACTAGTCTTATCTTGTTTCGGCGGCATCATGGGATGAAGCGGCCCGGACCGACCTTACACGTACGCTTACGTGAGACAGGTTCCACCGACTGACATGCACTAGTTGCATAAGGTGGCTAGCGGGTGTCTGTCTCTCCCACTTTTGTCGGATCGGATTCGATGAAAAGGGTCCTTATGAAGGGTAAATAGAAATTGGCATATCACGTTGTGGTTTTGGCGTAGGTAAGAAATGTTCTTGCTAAGAAACCTATAGCAGCCACGTAAAAACATGCAACAACAATTAGAGGACGTCTAACTTGTTTTTGCAGCATATGCCTTGTGATGTGATATGGCCAAAAGGATGTGATGAATGAAATATATGTGATGTATGAGATTGATCATGTTCTTGTAATAGGAATCACGACTTGCATGTCGATGAGTATGACAACCGGCAGGAGCCATAGGAGTTGTCTTTATTTTTTGTATGACCTGCGTGTCATTGAATAACGCCATGTAAATTACTTTACTTTATTGCTAAACACGTTAGCCATAGAAGTAGAAGTAATCGTTGGCGTGACAACTTCATGAAGACACGATGATGGAGATCATGATGATGGAGATCATGGTGTCATGCCGGTGACGAAGATGATCATGGCGCCCCGAAGATGGAGATCAAAGGAGCAATATGATACTGGCCATATCATGTCACTATTTGATTGCATGTGATGTTTATCATGTTTTACATCTTATTTGCTTAGAACGACGGTAGCTTAAATAAGATGATCCCTCGCAATAATTTCAAGAAAGTGTTCCCCCTAACTGTGCACCGTTGTGAAGGTTTGTTGTTTCGAAGCACCACGTGATGATCGGGTGTGATAGATTCTAACGTTCGAATACAACGGGTGTAAGCCAGATTTACACACGCAATACACTTAGGTTGACTTGACGAGCCTAGCATGTACAGACATGGCCTCGGAACACGGAAGACCGAAAGGTCGAGCATGAGTCATATAGAAGATACGATCAACATGAAGATGTTCACCGATGTTGACTAGTCCGTCTCACGTGATGATCGGACACGGCCTAGTTGACTCGGATCATGTTTCACTTAGATGACTAGAGGGATGTCTATCTGAGAGGGAGTTCATTGAATAATTTGATTAGATGAACTTAATTATCATGAACTTAGTCTAAAATCTTTACAATATGTCTTGTAGATCAAATGGCCCACGCTAATGTTGCCCTCAACTTCAACGCGTTCCTAGAGAAAACCAAGCTGAAAGATGATGGCAGCAACTATACGGACTGGGTCCGGAACCTGAGGATCATCCTCATAGCTGCCAAGAAAGATTATGTCCTAGAAGCACCGCTAGGTGACACACCCATCCCAGAGAACCAAGACGTTATGAACGCTTGGCAGCAGCGTGCTGATGATTACTCCCTCGTTCAGTGCGGCATGCTTTACAGCTTAGAACCGGGGCTCCAAAAGCGTTTTGAGCAACACGGAGCATATGAGATGTTCGAAGAGCTGAAAATGGTTTTCCAAGCTCATGCCCGGGTCGAGAGATATGAAGTCTCCGACAAGTTCTTCAGTTGTAAGATGGAGGAAAATAGTTCTGTCAGTGAGCACATACTCAAAATGTCTGGGTTACACAACCGCTTGACTCAGCTGGGAGTTAATCTCCCGGATGACACGGTCATTGACAGAATCCTTCAGTCGCTTCCACCGAGCTACAAGAGCTTTGTGATGAACTTCAATATGCAAGGGATGGAAAAGACCATTCCTGAGGTATATTCAATGCTGAAATCATCAGAGGTGGAGATCAAAAAGGAACATCAAGTGTTGATGGTGAATAAAACCACTAAGTTCAAGAAAGGTAAGGGTAAGAAGAACTTCAAGAAGGACGGAAAGGGAGTTGCCGCGCCCGGTAAGCCAGTTGTCGGGAAGAAGCCAAAGAATGGACCCAAGTCTGAGACTGAGTGCTTTTATTGCAAGGGAAGTGGTCACTGGAAGCGGAACTGCCCCAAGTACTTAGTGGACAAGAAGGCCGGCAACACAAAGGTATATCTGATATACATGTTATTGATGTGTACCTTACCAGCACTCGTAGTAGCTCCTGGGTATTTGATACCGGTGCGGTTGCTCATATTTGTAACTCAAAGCAGGAGCTGCGGAATAAACGGAGACTGGCAAAGGACGAGGTGACGATGCGCGTCGGGAATGGTTCCAAGGTCGATGTGATCGCCGTCGGCATGCTACCTCTACATTTACCTATGGGATTAGTTTTAAACCTCAATAATTGTTATTTAGTGCCAGCTTTGAGCATGAACATTGTATTAGGATCTCGTTTAATTCGAGATGGCTACTCATTTAAATCCGAGAATAATGGTTGTTCTATTTATATGAGAGATATGTTTTATGGTCATGCCCCGCTGGTTAATGGTTTATTCTTAATGAATCTCGAACGTAGTGTTACACATATTCATAGTGTGAATACCAAAAGATGTAAGGTTGATAATGATAGTCCCACATACTTGTGGCACTGCCGTCTTGGTCACATTGGTGTCAAACGCATGAAGAAGCTCCATGCAGATGGACTTTTGGAGTCTCTTGATTACGAATCATTTGACACGTGCGAACCATGCCTCATGGGTAAGATGACCAAGAATCCGTTCTCCGGAACAATGGAGCGAGCAACCAACTTATTGGAAATCATACATACTGATGTGTGCGGTCCAATGAGTGTTGAGGCTCGCGGTGGCTATCGTTATGTTCTCACTCTCACTGATGAATTGAGTAGATATGGGTATGTCTACCTAATGAAACACATGTCTGAGACCTTTGAAAAGTTCAAGGAATTTCAGAGTGAGGTTGAGAATCAACGTGACAGGAAAATAAAGTTCTTACGATCAGATCGTGGAGGGGAATATTTGAGTCACGAATTTGGCACACACTTAAGGAAATGTGGAATAGTTTCACAACTCACGCCGCCTGGAACACCTCAGCGAAATGGTGTGTCCGAACGTCGTAATCGCAGTCTATTGGATATGGTGCGATCTATGATGTCTCTTACCGATCTACCGCTCTCATTTCGGGGCTATACTTTAGAGACTGCCGCATTCACTTTAAATAGGGCTCCGTCGAAATCCGTTGAGACGACACCGTATGAATTATGGTTTGGGAAGAAACCTAAGAACTGTCATTTCTAAAAGTTTGGGGATGCGATGCTTATGTCAAGAAACATCAACCTGAAAAGCTCGAACCCAAGTCGGAAAAATGCGTCTTCATAGGATACCCTAAGGAAACCATTGGGTATACCTTCTACCTCAGATCCGAAAGCAAGATCTTTGTTGGCAAGAATGGGTCCTTTCTGGAGAAAGAGTTTCTCTTGAAAGAAGTAAGTGGGAGGAAAGTGGAACTTGATGAAGTACTACCTCTTGAACCGGAAAGTAGCGCAGCTCAGGAAGATGTTCCTGTGGTGCCTGCACTGACTAGAGAGGAAGCTAATGATGATGATCAAGGTACTTTGGATCAAGTTACTACTGAACTTCGTAGGTCCACGAGGACGCGTTCCACACCAGAGTGGTATGGCAACCCTGTCCTGGAAATCATGTTGTTAGACAACGGTGAACCTTCGAACTATGAAGAAGTAATGGCAGGCCCATATTCCAACAAATGGCTTGAAGCCATGCAATCCGAGATAGGATCCATGTATGAAAACAAAGTGTGGACTTTGACAGACTTGCCCGATGATCGGCGAGCGATAGAAAACAAATGGATCTTTAAGAAGAAGACGGACGCGGATGGAAATGTTACCATCTATAAAGCTTGACTTGTCGCTAAGGGTTATCGACAAGTTCAAGGAGTTGACTACGATGAGACCTTCTCACCCGTAGCGAAGCTGAAGTCCGTCCGAATCATGTTAGCAATTGCCGCATTCTACGATTATGAAATATGGCAAATGGACGTCAAAACGGCATTCCTTAACGGCTTCCTTAAGGAAGGATTGTATATGATGCAGCCGAAAGGTTTTGTCGATCCTAAGAATGCTGACAAAGTATGCAAGCTCCAACGCTCAATCTATGGGTTGGTGCAGGCATCTCGGAGTTGGAACATTCGCTTTGATGAGATGATAAAAGCGTTTGGGATTACACACACTTATGGAGAAGCCTGTGTTTACAAGAAAGTGAGTGGGAGCTCGGTAGCATAACTCATATTATATGTGGATGACATACTATTGATGGGAAATGATATAGAATTTTTGGAAAGTATAAAGGCCTACTTGAATAAGTGTTTTTCAATGAAGGACCTTGGAGAAGCTGCTTATATATTAGGCATCAAGATCTATAGAGATAGATCAAGACGCCTCATTGGTCTTTCACAAAGTACGTACCTTGACAAGATATTGAAGAAGTTCAATATGGATCAGTCCAAGAAGGGGTTCTTGCCTGTATTGCAAGGTGTGGAATTGAGCACGGCTCAATGCCCGACCACGGCAGAAGATAGAGAAAAGATGAGTGTCGTCCCCTATGCCTCGGCCATAGGGTCTATTATGTATGCCATGCTGTGTACCAGACCTGATGTAAACCCTGCCGTAAGTTTGGTAGGAAGGTACCAAAGTAATCCCGGCATGGAACACTGGACAGCGGTCAAGAATATCCTGAAGTACCTGAAGAGGACTAAGGATATGTTTCTCGTTTATGGAGGTGACGAAGAGCTCGTCGTAAAGGGTTACGTCGATGCTAGCTTCGACACAGATCTGGATGACTCTAAGTCACAAACCGGATACGTGTATATTTTGAATGGTGGGGCAGTAAGCTGGTGCAGTTGCAAGCAAAGCGTTGTGGCGGGATCTACATGTGAAGCGGAATACATGGCGGCCTCAGAGGCAGCACAAGAAGCAATCTGGGTGAAGGAGTTCATTACCGACCTAGGAGTTATTCCCAATGCGTCGGGCTTGATGACTCTCTTCTGTGACAACACTGGAGCTATTGCCCTTGCCAAGGAGCCCAGGTTTCATAGGAAGACCAGGCATATCAAGCGTCGCTTCAACTCCATTCGTGAAAATGTTCAAAATGGAGACATAGATATTTGTAAAGTACATACGGACCTGAATGTAGCAGATCCGTTGACTAAACCTCTCCCTAGAGCAAAACATGATCAACACCAGAAATCTATGGGTGTTCGATTCATCACAATGTAACTAGATTATTGATTCTAGTGCAAGTGGGAGACTGTTGGAAATATGCCCTAGAGGCAATAATAAAATGGTTATTATTATATTTCCTTGTTCATGATAATTGTCTATTGTTCATTCTATAATTGTGTTATCCGGAAATCGTAATACATGTGTGAATACATAGACCACAACATGTCCCTAGTGAGCCTCTAGTTGACTAACTCGTTGATCAACAGATAGTCATGGTTTCCTGACTATGGACATTGGATGTCATTGATAATGGGATCACATCATTAGGAGAATGATGTGATGGACAAGACCCAATCCTAAGCATAGCACAAAGATCGTGTAGTTCGTTTGCTAGAGCTTTTCCAAATGTCAAGTATCATTTCCTTAGAACATGAGATTGTGCAACTCCCGGATACCATAGGAGTGCTTTAGGTGTGCCAAGCGTCACAACGTAACTGGGTGGCTATAAAGGTGCACTACGGGTATCTCCGAAAGTGTCTGTTGGGTTGGCACGAATCGAGTCTGGGATTTGTCACTCCGTATGACGGAGAGGTATGTCTGGGCCCACTCGGTAATGCATCATCATAATGAGCTCAATGTGACCAAGTGTTTGGTCACGGGATCATGCATTACGGTACGAGTAAAGTGACTTGCCAGTAACGAGATTGAACAAGGTATTGGGATACCGACGATCGAATCTCGGGCAAGTAACGTACCGATTGACAAAGGGAATTGTATACGGGATTGATTGAATCCTCGACATCGTGGTTCATACGATGAGATCATCGTGGAACATGTGGGAGCCAACATGGGTATCCAGATCCCGCTGTTGGTTATTGGCCGGAGAGTCGTCTCGGTCATGTCTGCATGTCTCCCGAACCCGTAGGGTCTACACACTTAAGGTTCAGTGACGCTAGGGTTGTAGAGATACTAGTATGCGGTAACCCGAAAGTTGTTCGGAGTCCCGGATGAGATCCCGGACGTCACGAGGAGTTCCGGAATGGTTTGGAGGTGAAGAATTATATATAGGAAGTCCAGTTTCGGCCACCAGAAAAGTTTCGGGGGTCACCGATATTGTACCGGGACCACCGGAAGGGTCCCGGGGGTCCACCGGGTGGGGCCACCTATCCCGGAGGGCCCCATGGGCTGAAGTGGGGAAGGGAACCAGCCCCTGGTGGGCTGGTGCGCCCCCCTTGGGCCTCCCCTGCGCCTAGGGTTGGAAACCCTAGGGGTGGGTGGGCGCCCCACTTGACTTGGGGGGCAAGTCCCCCCCCCCCTTGGTCGCCCCCCCCCCCTTGAGATGGGATCTCTGGGGGCCGGCGCCCCCCTAGACCCCTATATAAAGAGGGGGGAGGGAGGGCAGCAGCACCCAAGCCCCTGGCGCCTCCCTCGCCCTCCCGTGACACCTCTCCCTCTCGCTGAGCTTGGCGAAGCCCTGCCGAGATCCCCGCTACTTCCACCACCACGCCGTCGTGCTGCTGGATCTCCATCAACCTCTCCTTCCCCCTTGCTGGATCAAGAAGGAGGAGACGTCTTCCCCAACCATACATGTGTTGAACGCGGAGGTGCCGTCCGTTCCGCGCTCGGTCATCGGAGATTTGGATCACGACGAGTACGACTCCATCAACCCCGTTCACTTGAACGCTTCCGCTCGCGATCTACAAGGGTATGTAGATGCACTCCTCTCTCTCGTTGCTAGATGACTCCATAGATTGATCTTGGTGATGCGTAGAATTTTTTTAATTTCTGCTACGATCACCAACAGCGGGGACTGGGACGGCTCCAACGTCCATATGGACCACGTCGAGTTCCTCCGCAAGACGCGGCGGCCGCCCGGCGCGGACAAGGTGCGGGTCCGCCTCGCGCCTGCAAAGGAGATCACTCCGGATCCGGCGGAAGGCGAGCGGGTAGTCTTCCGCTCGCATTTCCTGCGCGGCATCGGCCTGCCGGCGAGCGCTTTCTTCCGCTCCTTCCTCGAATTCTATCATCTCCAGCCGCACCACCTCACCCCGAACACGGTGGTGCTGCTGTCCGCCTTCGTCACCTTGTGCGAAGGCTATCTTGGCGTTCTCCCCACCCTCGAGCTCTGGGGGAGTTCTTCCAATCTAAGCTGGGCACCCGTATGCAGGGCGTGCCGGCCTAGAGTGGCGCCTTCATTGCGATGCGGAGGCCGGCAGCCGACAACCCCTTCCCCGTCATCACGTTAATCCAGTCGGTGAAGCTCTGGCAGAAGTCATATTTCTACGTGAAGAACGTCGCTCCGCAAGGCGACTACGTCAACTTGCCGGCTTCGTAGCCAGCCCGCCGGCTGGGAGGCGGCCCCAGGGGTCCTATCGGGCCGTGACGCTGTCGCAGGCTGGAGCCGCGGGCGTCGCCCGACTGCGGGTGATGATCCAGTCGGAGGGCCTGACTGGGTCCGATTTGCTGGCCGCCTTCGTCGCGCGCCGGGTGCTTCCGCTTCAGAGCCGCCCTCATCTGATCTGTAAGATGAGCGGCCAGCTCGATCCGAGTCGGATGTGCACCAAGGACATGCCGCACGACGAGGTGGCCCATATGGTGAATTACCTCGCGAACTACAAGCTCTCCGCAGAATGGCGGTTTGGCAAGGAGCCATATTCCCGGGCACATCCGCCGCCCACGGTATGTTCTCTTTTTCCCTTTCTTCTCTTGGTTTTGTCGCCGAGTTCCTTTTGGCCGACTCTAACCAGTCAGCTTGTCTCGGCAGAGACCTCTCCTTCGACCTGCAGCCGGGTCGGAGGCGGAGCGCCGATTCCTCCCCGACCGGGCGGAGCACGACTTGGGGGCGGCCGCCATGGACGACAACACCGAGGCGGGTGGCGGTGAAGCCGGCGGCGAGGCAGGCGGCTCCGGGCTTGGAGACAGCTTCGACGACTGGCCGGACGACGACGAGGCAGAAATCGTCCCACGCCGCCAGCCAGCGTCCGGCCACGGCACGGGTTCCTCCGCTACGCCGCCCGCTCAGGGCGGCGGGCAGAAGCGTCGTGCCGCGTCGGGCTTGTTCGGCAGTCGGCCGAAGAAGCCCCAGGGCGGGGCGGCGGCGACCAGGCGGGATGAGGCGGCCGCGAAGGCGGCCCGCTTCCGCAAGGTGGTGAAGCAGCCGCAGACGGTGTCGGCGTAAGCGTTTACTCCTTTGTACATTCTTTCTTCTCTTCTTTGCTGATTTCTGAATCCTTGTCCTTTCTCAAAAAATCAGGGCTCCGCTGTCGCTCGAGCGGGTTGCTGCCGCCACCGTCGTTGGATCGCCGGGAGGATCCGGGAGCACCACCCGCCGCGTAGATCCCCGTGCCGAGCTTCAGGCGGCGACGGAGCGAAACACGCGGGAGGCGCGGGAGGCGGAGGAGTTGAGGGCGGCTGCCGCCAAGGCGGCTCAGGAGGAGGCGGCGGCGAAGGCGCACGCCGACGCAGCGGCCAAGGCCCAAGTGGAGGCTGCGGCCGCGGCGATGGCGGAGGGGGCCTTGCTCGTCACCCCTCTGTGCGTCGCGGCGCCTGAGGCCCCAGAGCCCCCGCCAGAGGAAGCCGGCGGTGACCAGCCGGGATTGGAGAGGGAGGACGACGTCGTCGCCCCGGAGAGGGAGGCGGCACCGGCCCCGCTGACTAGGGCGACCCAAGGCGGCCGGCCTAACTTGCCGCCTGCGCAATCGGCCGGAGGCGAGCCGGCCGTGAGGACGGATCTGCTGGTCCAGTCGCCATCGCGCCAGCGCACGGGGAAGGCCGCATCGGAGCCGCAGAAGTCCGCGGGCTCCAGCTCGTCGGATCAGGACATGGAGGCGGCCAGCGCCAGCTCGGGGTGGACGCCGGGTGGAGGGACGGCCGTGGTGAACGTGGCAGCGCAGGACGTCCGGAACCGGCTTCAGTCCCAGGCTGCGGCGCTGAGGAAATATAATGACGAGTTCCTTGCGACGCGGGCGGCCATTCGGGTTAGTCTTCTTATTTTTGCTTCTTTTTTCTTGGTTTCTTCCGTGGGGGCGCGTCAGTGCACCCACTGGGTGTAGTCCCCGAGTTCCGAGCCGGCTGCAGAGCAGGCGGCTTGGAACTTCTTAGTGGGCCTTGTTTTGCTATTCTTGTTCTTATTCGCTCCTCTGCCTGACTTGCAGGACTACCACAACCTCCGCGCGGCTGCCTTCAACTCCCAGGCTAGGGAGCTGACCCAGAAGAACGCCGACCTATCTGAGAGCCGGGGTAAGTGCTTCGTCTTTTATCTCACGTGGGGGCGCGTCAGCGCACCCACTAGGTGTAGTCCTCGAGATTCGAGCCGACTGCTGAGCAGTCGGGTCGGATCTTCCTTGACGACTCCTTCCTTACTGCTTCTTTCTTTTCTGCCATCCCTGCAGCGGCCAACGCTGGCCTGAGGGAGCAACTGGGTGGGGCTCAGGCCGCCCTCCGTGCTAAGGAGGCCGAGTTTGTCGCCTTGGCACAGGAGCGTGACCGCCTGGCCAAGAGGTTGGCCGACCAGGAGAAGAGCCACAAGGCGGCCCTGAAGGTGGTGCAGGACAGCGAGGCCGCCCTCCAAGCCGAGTATGAGACAGAGGCGGCCAGCTGGGCCGAAGCGAAGCAGACGCTGATCAACGGCTATGGCCAGATCGAAGACTTGGTTGATGGTAGGAGGCCTTCTTCTTCGTCCTTGCTTGCCGCTTGCCGTTTAGCTCATTTTCTGACTTGGTGCTTTTCTCTTCTTTCTCTTTCTTCCTTGCGCAGAGTACTCCCCTGGCTACTCTACTGCCGCCAACCAGGTCGTCGAGGCCCACCGCGAGGCACAAAGGCAGGCTGGCGCCGAGATCGCGCCAAACGCTCGCCGGTCGCTGGAGGAGCAGCTCTTGGCGATTCAAGACCGCCTTCAGCCGGCTCACCGCATGCTCCACTGGCTTCAGCGTGTTGGGGCGCAGGTGTTGGCCGCCCTCTGGCCTGGTGAGGTGATTCCCCGCACCCCCAGTCAGACTGCCGACTGGCTGGAGGTGGCGGTCGGCCGCTTCGAGGCCTGGAAGGCTTCGGCGGCTCGGTCCGGCGCCAGGCGGGCGCTGGAGTTCGCCAAGGCTTGGTATCCCGAGCTGAGTCTAGACCAGCTGGCCACCTGGCGGCAGGAAGCTGACACGGAGCTGGAGCCGGCGCGGCCGGCTATCATCCAGCGGGTTTCGGCGATTGCCGACTACACCGACACCAGGGTCTTCGCTCCTAAGGTGGACGACAACGGCATTGCCCAGCCGGAGGAGTGGTTCGGGCTGAACTCGGCAGACGGCGAGGACTCGGCGGAGGAGACCGACTCCAGTGACGAGGGCGAGGAGGAGGAGGAGGAGGGTGAAGGCGCCGGGCCAGATGGTGGAGCGGCCGGTCAGCCTCAGCTTGACCGTGCCTCCAACAATAAGGCACGCGCGGGTGCACCGCCTGCAGCCGGCGATGATCAAGCCGAGACCCGTCAGCCGGCCACTCCTCCAGCCGGTGGCGCCGTCTCCACCGACCAGCCCGGCTCCCCTACTGCGCCCTTAGTCTAGTCTGCTGTTTCTACTTTCCTGTTTTACCACTCTTGGCACAGTATTTTGTTAAGTTTGCACAATTCCATCCACTGGGGGTGTATTCAAACTATATTGACTGCCGGCCTGTTTGGGGCCTTATGTGTAAATATAATTATGCATGCGTTTGGCTTTCCCTTGTTCTTTGCTTTTCATCCTTTGGTTGTTTCCTTTGCCGCCCTCCCTTGGTTGCCGCCTTCCCAGCCGGACAGTTGCTCTGCAATCTGTGGCTGGAGAAGGGCTTGGCCAGTTGGGAGGGCAAGTACTCTAGCTTTGTTGGATTATAGCGAAGTGACTAGGAGGCCGGCCGGCCGGCTGTTTTGACAGCCGGTAGGCGTGGTTGGAGGCCGTCTTTGCGTTATATAAGTTTGTTAGTCCTTAGCCGTTTTTTGTGTGGGTATCCTTTCTGCCTTTGGCTCTTGCCAGTCGGGCAGTCGGTTCTTCGAGCTGCGACTTTCAACAAGAGAGGGCTCTGGTGCCGGCACACTACTTGTCTGACTTCAGGTAGAACTTTTAATATAACTTAAGGCGGCTAGTCCCCGGGCCGACTAGTCAAACCCGGTGCCGGACAGAAAATCAAATGTAATAATACATTCATGAGTATGACGCTCCTCATTCATAGATAAAGGAGGGCAATCCCCGAGTGCTCCTCGGGGGGCCCGTTTGTCTCGTACTTAATACAAAAAAAGGGTAGCATGATACATACTGCTTTCAACTGTAAAATCTTCTCAAGAGGTTGGCGTTCCAGGGTCGTTCCGACTCCTTGCCGGAATCATCCCTCTTGCGTGCTCTTGGCTTCTGTGCATCGATCAGGTAGTAGGAGTCGTTGCCTAGCGCCTTGCTGATGATGAAAGGGCCTTCCCAAGGGGCCGAGAGCTTGTGCTGGCCGGGTATTCGCCGGATCAGCCGGAGCACAAGGTCGCCCTCTTGGAAGGATCTTGGCTTGACCTTCCGGTTGTGGTAATGGCGCAAACCCTGCTGGTAGATGGCGGACCGGCTGAGTGCTAACAGCCGGCCTTCTTCCATCAGGTTGACGCCGTCTTCTCGTGCTTCCTTGGCCTCCGCCTCCGTGTACATGGTGACCCGAGGCGAGTCGAACTCGATATCAGTTGGGATGACGGCCTCGCCGCCATATACAAGGAAGAACGGAGTGAAGCCGGTTGACTTGTTTGGGGTAGTACGCAGACTCCAGAGGACAGCCGGCAGCTCATCGAGCCAGCAACCAGCCGAACGCTCCAGAGGTACGACCAGTCGGGGCTTGATGCCGGAGAGGATGAGGCCGTTTGCTCGCTCGACCTGGCCGTTTGACTGCGGGTGGGCAACAAACGCTAAGTCCAGTCGGATGCCTTGTGTCGCGCAGAAACGTGCAAGTGCTCCCTTGGCGAAATTTGTGCCGTTGACGGTGATGATGCTGTGTGGCACACCATACCGAGTAGTGATGTCGGCGATGAATGTCACGGCAGTCGGCCCGTTCAGCTTCTTGATCGGCTTCGCTTCGATCCATTTGGTAAATTTGTCCACGGCGACAAGCAGATGTGTCAAGCCGCCGCGGGTTGTCTTGAATGGGCCCACCATGTCCAGCCCCCAGACGGCAAAGGGCCAGGTGAGGGGGATGGTCTTGAGTGCAGAAGCCGGCAGGTGTTGCTTGGAACTGAAGACTTGGCATCCTTTGCATCTTTTGACTATCTCT
The DNA here is from genome assembly GCF_002575655.3 of Aegilops tauschii subsp. strangulata. Classification (NCBI taxonomy): domain Eukaryota; kingdom Viridiplantae; phylum Streptophyta; class Magnoliopsida; order Poales; family Poaceae; genus Aegilops; species Aegilops tauschii. Next base: position 550,144,262 of record NC_053041.3, on the reverse strand, counting down.
TTGGCATTTTCCAAAGCAGTCGGCCAGAAGAAACCATGGCGGAAAGCTTTGGCCACAAATGATCTTGAGGCTGCGTGGTGGCCGCATTCGCCTTGGTGGATATCCTTGAGGATTGCTACACCCTTCTCTGGCTCGACGCAGTGCTGGAAGATTCCAGTGACGCTGCGCTTGAAAAGTTCTCTGTTTATTATTGCATATGCTTCGGCTCGGTGTTGCACTAGTCTTGCCGAGATCTCATCAGTCGGCAGCTCTCTGTTGACTAGGAAGTTGAGGATGGGCTGGGCCCATGATGGAGCTGTGACTTCTTCTACTGTTAGTACGGCCACTGTGACTCGGGTGGGTGGGTTGGGTGGTGGAGAGTTGGAGTCGGCCACCGCTTCTTGTGTCGCTGCAGTCCCCGGGCCGACTGCTGCAGTCCCCGGGCCGGGTTCTGAAGTCCCCGAGCCGGGTGCGACTACGGCAGTCCCCGGGTCGCTTGTCGAAGTCCTCGAGCCGCCTGATGGGTTCCTCCAGTCGGATCCGATTGCATCAGGGGCAGGCGGTACGAAGATAGAGTCCGACTCTGGAGACGGCTTGATAGACGATTTGAGGAGGCGCTGGAGAGAGACACCGGTTGGTATAGCCTGTCGGGTGGAGCCGATCCGTGCCAGCGCATCTGCTTGGTCGTAGTCGGCCCGTGGCACGTGAAGGAACTCGCACCCTTCGAAGTACCCACTGATCTGCTGGACGAGGAATCGATAGCTCGCCATGTTTGCATCCTTGGCATCCCAGTCGCCAGATGACTGCTGGACCACCAAGTCTGAGTCGCCATAACACAGGATCCGGCGTATGTCGAGCTCTTTGGCTAGCCGGAGCCCATGTATGAGCGCCTCGTATTCAGCCACATTGTTGGAGGCGGCAAAGTGGATTTGCAGCGTGTATCTGAGCTTGTCGCCTTTGGGAGAGGTGAGGACGATGCCGGCTCCCAAGCCGGTGCGCATCTTGGACCCATTGAAGTGCATCCGCCAATGAGTAGAGTCGGGAGCCGGCGGTAGGTACTGGGTTTCGGCCCAGTCGACGAGGAAGTCGGCCAATGCTTGGGACTTGATGGCGGTGCGGGGCTGGTAGAAGATTGTGTAAGGCGCCAGCGCAATGGCCCATTTAGCCACCCGGCCGGATGCATCCCGGCTGCCTATGATCTTGGCAAGCGGGGCGGTGCATAGGACCGTGATGGGATGCTCTTGAAAGTAGGGCTTCAGCTTCTTGGCGGCGAAGTACACTCCATAGCACATCTTCTGGTAGTGCGGGTAGTTTTGCTTTGAGCTGGACAGTACTTCGCTTAGATAATATACCGGCCTCTGGACTAGCTGGGCTCGGCCTTCTTCTGGGCGCTGGACCACGATGACTGTACTGACCACTCGGCTAGTTGCGGCAATGTAGAGGAGCATGGGCTCCTTCTCAGTCGGCGCCGCCAGGACAGGTGGAGTGGTCAGCATCTTCTTCAACTCATGGAAGGCTTGGTCGGCTTGGTCATTCCACTCGAAATGAGTGGATTTCTTCATGAGTCGGTACAGTGGGAGAGCCTTCTCTTCTAGCCGGCTGATAAAGCGGTTTAGGGAGGCCAGGCACCCAGTGAACTTCTGTACGTCTCGCAACTTGGTGGGAATCTCCATTCTCTCAATGGCCTTGATCTTCACAGGGTTGCACTCAATGCCGCGTTCGGAGACCAGAAAGCCTAGAAGCTGGCCGGCTGGTACTCCGAACACGCATTTCTCGGGGTTGAGCTTGATCTGGAATCGGCGCAAGTTGGCAAATGTTTCTTTGAGGTCTTCCAGCAGGGTGCCGCGCTTCTCTGTCTTCACCACAATATTGTCTACGTAGACGTGGGCATTTCTGCCGAGTTTCTTGAGGAGGCATTTCTGCATGCAACGCTGAAAAGTGGCACCGGCATTCCTCAAGCCGAATGTCATAGTCAGGTAACAGAAAGCTTTGACTGGTGTGATGAAGGCGGTCTTCAGGCGGTCTGCTGGGTCCAACCTAATCTGGTGGTATCCTGAGTAGGCATCCAAAAAACTCAACAGATCGCATCCGGCTGTGGAGTCTATTACGTGATCAATCCGTGGCAGAGCAAACGGATCTTTGGGGCAGGCCTTTTTGAGGCTAGTGTAGTCTATACACATACGCCATTTGTTATTCTTCTTCAACACCAATACTGGGTTGGCAAGCCACTCTAGGAAAAACACTTCCATAATAAAGTCGGCGGCAAGGAGCCGGGCTATCTCTTCTCCTACGATTCTTCTCTGCTCTTCTGACAGTCGGCGGAGGGGCTGCTTGACCGGCTTCGTGTCCGCTCGGACATGTAATTTATGCTCGGCGAAATCCTTCAGAAGACCCGGCATGTCCTTTGGGGACCATGCAAAGATGTCTCGATTCTCACGGAGGAAGTCGACGAGCTCGCCTTCCTATTTACTGTCCAGGTTTGCACCAATGACTGCGAACCTCTCCGGGTTCTCTGGGTCCAGAGGTATCTTCTTCGTCTCCTTGGCTGGCTGGAAAGAGCCCTGCGCATCATATTCCTTGGGGTTGGGGGACAAGGCCGGCTGCTTGCCGGCCATGGCCACAACTCGATCCAGCATCTTCTTCTCTCCTGCCACTACGAGGGACTCGGCCAGTCGGCTGCTGGCTGCAGCGCACTCGATGGACTTCTTGTAGTCACCAGCCACTGTGATGATCCCCTTTGAGCTCGGCATCATCATCTTCATGTAGGCGTAGTGGGGCACAGCCATGAACTTGGCCAGAGCAGGTCGGACAAGCAAGGCGTGGTAAGGGCTTTCTAGATCCACCACCTCGAACCAGATTGCTTCTCGGCGAAAGTGATCCTTGTCTCCGAAGAGAACATCCATCTTGATCTTGCGGATCGGGGAACAGGACAGGCCGGGTACGATGCCATGGAACACGGTCCGGCTTGGCATGAGCTGCTTCGCCTTGAGGTTCAACTTTTCCATAGTGTCGTGGTACAGTATGTTGATACTGCTTCCGCCATCAATCAGAACGCAGGAGAATCGGGCAGCCCGCCTCTCTGTCGCGAGGGTGACATCCAACACCAATGCGTAGGAGCCAGGGGATGGCATCACCTTTGGGTGATCAGCCCGGCTCCAGTTGATAGGCCTTTTGGACCAATTCATGAACTCGGGGTTGCTGGAGGCGACTGCATTGACCTCTTGGTGCTATCGGCGCCGGCTGCGCTTGTCTTCAACTTGGCTCGTGAAGACGACATAGGCGGCATGCTCATCAGGGAACTCATCTTGAATGGCTCCGACTGCTGGTCGAGCAGCCGGTAGCTGGGGGGGCTGGAGGCGGCGGGCCGGGTGGCGGAGGCGGCGTCAGCCCCTCGCCCTTGGAGATCCGGGTGAGCCAGTGGCACTTTCGGGTCGTGTGGTTGGATGGCTTCGCGCCGCTGTGGAACTTGCAGGGGGCATCGAGAGTCTGCTCGTAGGGGAAGGCCGACTGCCAAGCCGGCCTGCCGCCCTTCTTCTTGGGAGCGGGCCGCTCTTTGGGCTGCTCGTCTTTGACCGTGGCCACCTGCCGACTGGTGGAAGGTGGCATTGGGGCCTTGCGCTTGTGGTCGTTCTGGTAGGGGCGCCGATTGGAGTCGCCAGCCGGCGTCTTAGGAGCCGGGGCGAGCACCTTCCCAGAGGCGCCTACTCGGAGCTCGGTCTTCATCAAGGAGTCAGCGGTGGCGTACTTGTCTGCAATGATCAGCAGCTCGTCGAGGGTAGCCGCCTCATCGCAGAGGAGTCGGTGCTTGAGGAGGGTGCCTTCTCGGTTCGCGCGGTGAAGTATTCGATGGCCTGCACCTCGTGCACCCCCTCGCAGGAGTTGCGGAGCTCGGCCCACCGCGTGAGGTAGTCGCGGGTCGACTCGTTGGGCCCTTGGACGCATAGGGAGAGCTGGCGGGGCTTGGGTGGCCGCTTGTACGTGCTGGTGAAGTTGCGGACGAAGACTTCCGGGAAGTCCAGCCAGCTGTTGACGCTGTAGGGCTTGAGGCTGTTGAGCCAGGTGCGTGTCGTGCCTTGCAGCATGAGAGGGACGTACTTCACGGCTACGCGCCTGTTGCCGTTCTCTATGCTGACAGCGGTGGAGTAGTCGGGGAGCCAATCCTCCGGCTTCACAGAGCCGTTGTACTTGGGTGTGTCTCTGGGGAGCGAAAACCCTTTGGGGAAGGGCTCGTCGCGGATGCGGGGGCCAAAGCATGGCGGGCCGACATCGTCTTCTTCTTCAAGCGCCAGGGATCGAGCTAGGCGGTCGATCCGGTGGCGGGCGTCGTTCTCGCCAACTCCTTCGCGGTGGCCGGCTCGGATGTGTGACAGGTTGCGGGGTGGGATATCTCTCCCCCCGAGGCGGGGGAGGAGGCGGATTGCCTTGGCGCTCCACTGCTCGAGGGCGGCCTTCCGCGTCGCGCTCGATGGTCAGCCGAGTCCGGCTGCGGCTAGCAGCCGGCTCCTTGTCTTTCCTCGCGCGGGTGCCGCTCGCAGTTGGCGATCGGGATGTCGCGGCGTGCTCGCGGCGTAGGGGAGGACTCTCGGCGCGGGCGCCGGCTTCATGCCGTTCTGCGGCCGCGTCGATCAGCTGCTGGATGTGCCTTGTCATGTAGGGGAGCTCATCAGCCCCCAGCCCATTTAGCTCTTCAGTGGCCGCCTGAGCGGCTCGCAGATTCTCGAGCAGTGTGGCGTAGACGGGGCGGTCTGCCCCCAGCATGCTGGCGATGGCCGCACCGCGCTTCTTGACGAGGCCGGCTCGGCTCAGCCAACCATGAGGCGGCGTACCGAACGCGGCGCGGTCGACTTCGTGCTGGGGAGCCTCGGTGAGGCGTCTCATGGAGGCTATCTTCTGGCCCTCCGCGATGAGGGCAAGGCGGCGTGCCTCCAGGGTCTCGTCGTCGGCGTCGGCCGGGATGGGGACGGACAAGTCATGCATCGCCGCTTGTAGGGCGTCGTGGGCGTTCTCGCCCGAGTCGGCGACGTGGCTGATAACCAGCACCTCAGTGACAGCGCTGCTGCCGCTGTCGGCTCGGGGGAGAGGGTCGTTGAAGACTACCACGTCGGAGGGGTAGGCGACGAGCGATGCCGTGTCGGAGTCAACAAGCATCGGGTCGGTGGAGCCGACCGACTCCAAGTCTACAGCAGGCTCACTGGAGACGTGAAGTTGGTCGAGGAGGCTGACGAGGCGACTCTCGGGGTAGTCCGTGCCCGCGTCGGACGCGGGCTCGTCGGAGATGTGAGTCTCGCCAAGAAGATTGGCGAGGCGGCTCGCCGCGCTGGCGTCGTCTACGCCTTGCAGCGCGTCGGGGCAAGCGCCATCGGGTGCAGCAGGCTGGCTGCGCTCGCGGGGAGGAAAAGGGTTCCAGTCCAGAACAGGTCTCCGAACGACGGTGCACCTGGCCCCACGGTGGGCGCCAAATGTCGGGTGGTAGGTGCGACATATGCCAACGGGTGGCTTATCATTGTGGGAGCCAGTAAGACGTCGCCGGTGCCTGGAAACGGGATGAGGCGAAGACATGCACGCCGGCGGATCTTACCCAGGTTCGGGGCTCTCCGTGGAGATAATACCCCTAGTCCTGCTCTGCGGGGTCTCCGTATGATCACTAGATCAATACAAGTAGCTACAAGTGCTCTTTGAGCTGTGTGGCTAGAGGAAGAAGAAGGGCAAGGCTAGTTCTCCTTTTCTCTCTATGTGGTGTGTGAAACTCTATTAGATCAACCCTTTGCATGGGTGCCCTGGGGGGTTTATATAGGCCTACCCCCAGGGGTACAACGGTAATCCGGCTGGGCGCGGGTCCCAGCCGTCAGTGTCTATGCTCGCCGGCTTCTCCGCCGGTCATTGGGGCCCACCGACTGGTGGGTCCCGCCGGCTGCCGGCTTCTTGGCCGGCAGCCGGCCCCACCGCTTGGGGGCTGTGTTGGCGGCTGGTTACTGTTGCCTCGCCTCTGATGACGAGGGCTTTGTCGAGGTAAGCGTGGCTACAGTGTCGCCGCCTTGCGAGCTCTCACTGTAGCCTTACCTCGTCTTGTCTTCTTAATGAGGCACATGTTTCGAGGGAGGGAGGTAGCCGGCTATTGGGAGCCGGCCACACCCCTGACCGACTAGAGGAGGCCAGGCCGCCTTCGGACGTCTCTCTGGCAAAAGGGGCCCGCCGCCTACGGGCCGTACTGACACCTGTCGTGGGTGACATCAAGGCAAACACGGGTACAGTGCGGCACCGGACAAGGGATGGCTGGCCCGTACGGCGCCCTGTGGCCATGCCTGTCCCGGGATTCGGGGGTAGTGGGCGGTACTGCGGCCACGCCCCATCCTATCGCCGTTACTTGGGTACAGTCTTAGTAAGCGCAGTCCTGGCTAGCTCATGGGAGCCGGCTTTCTTCATGGCCGGCTTCTGGGAGTCGGCTTTCTTCATGACCGGCTTCTGGGAGTCGGTCCTCTTGGGGCTGGCTTCCTGGAGTCGGCTATCTCGTATCTTCCTTGGGGGAGGTTTTACGAGGTAGGGTCGCCTTCTGGGAGTCGGCCTGGGACAGCCGGTCAGGGGAAGGCGGCCCTATGCTTTGTATGCTTGAAGGCTTGAATGTCTTGATAATTCTTCAGTGAGCGAGGGGGAGTCGGTTAGGCTACCCGTGGCCATTTAATCCGACACACCATGTTCACGCCTCTCGCGCTCGTGTCATGCGTTGTACCACCACATGATGTACTCAATCTATCTTCTTCTATCAATGATATGATACGCATGCTATGCGTATTCCCCAAAAAATAATCAAGAATTAACACCGGCTGTTTTCGAATATATTTTCTCTCATGCCATGCTTTGTAAAAGCTAACCCATTCCAAATCATCATGAAAAGAAGGCAAGAAACATGTTCCACAAAAAAAAACACGGCTATTCACGAGCATTCTGAAAATAAGAAGTTGTTGAATCTAAATCCGAGACGGCCAACTTCTGCTACTCGTCACCAGCAATGCACCCCATCATGATAGCCTCATTGTTCACCACACCATCCTTATTTAGGGGGGTCTAGTCTGGATGGTTACAGGTCATCGGTGCAACTCTCGTAAATAGCCTCGGTGTTCACCACGCCGGCCCACAGAAGAGTAATAAGATCTTGCATTGCAAATATATGACACTTGAATACAAAATTTCTACAGTGGGCAACAAAACAAGAACCCATCAGGCACTCGTCAGAACTGATCCACGCCACCATAACGACATCACATTCAACAGCAACCAAATGCAAGTAGCTCAGATTTACAGATGCTGGAAATATAAAGGAAACCAAGTGACGTGCAAGCTCCATCGTCCAGTCTTCTCACCCTCCATAAGATCGAAAATAACCTTAACTACTACTCCTCAATCTCTACAATTTAACAACAGGAGAAAGGCATGCACAGGAACACTACGCACTACAATTTATAGCAAAATCACAGCAACCTAAGTTTACATACGCACCACACTGATTGAGAAAATTATCAACAACGGACAACAACACTAGTTACTCCATCACAACAACCTAAATTCAGTACCAAGCGGAGCTACAAGTTCCATCGAGAGGTACTCGCCCTTCGTAAGATCAAAAAACCTTACCTACTATTCCACGACTCGCTAGCCAGCCATGGCTCGATGGTCGGACCATCTCTGAGAGAGAGAGAGAGAGAGAGAGAGAGAGAGAGAGAGAGAGAGAGAGAGAGGGCTCACTTGACCTGAGGAAGAGGTGTCCGCCACTGTCACGTTTGTGGAGACCAAAGCTCTAGAAGGTTAAATGACCTCAACAGCTGCATTTTCTGAAAATAAGAACATGATGAAACAAAATAGGACTACAAAAAAATTCCCAGGAAACTACATATGAGCTAGAATTATTCATTTTGTAAAGATATATAATTAAATATAGTTCATACAAGCAGGAGTAGTAAATCCATCTAACATGGCATACTTTTAAGCATTTCTGCATGTAGAATTATAAAAATAATCACAACTAACAAAATGTAGAATCTAACACGGCAAAATGTGATAGTATGGTTGCTCCTTAACACATATTAGGAAAACAGTTACACTGTCTAGATCATACATAAACTAACTATCTACCTAAAGAAACCTCATCATTTATCAAGTCAACAACAAGTTAACACACCAATAATCCTAGAATTTAGACAAGTCAAATGTAAAAAATTACTTGCAAATCTGGTAAAGCAAGCTCATCAATCAATCCATTCAAAGAAAATGCCTAGATTTAGCATGAAATAGTTATATGTAATCTGCGCCATTGCGAAATTATATGCAATGAAAACACGGCTGTACATGCTCAAGCACATACTAATCAATCATAGTTATCCAAAGATAGTTGAGAAAAACATAATGACAAAAACAATGTAAAGGCGAAGATATTTGTAGCTCTCTTGAGTCTTAACTAATCACAGCTAGCATAATGACAAAAACAATGTAGTACATGTCATAACTCTAGCATATTCATATAGGCAGAATGGAATCCTATAACATCACGCATAGGCAGCTCAACATAGTAGCTACAGAATCTGGCAAACACAGATATATTGACACATTTTATCGACAAGAAAGATGATCACAATGACAAGCACTATATCATCGTATGAATGGCCAGAGCAGAGCACGACACAGTATGACCAGAGCTTGAACAGAGGAACAAGTAGACCAGTGGCTCGCATAAATAGTTGTAGCCAGAAGGTAATGATGGGAGCACATATCATCAGACCGTGTACAAAGGACATCCGGCAATCCAAAGGGTGATTTATTTCTGTCGAGAACCAAGATCTGAGCAGGTCTGCCTCGTGTTAATTAGGTGACAATCACCTGTCATTTCCACGAGCTAACAGACAAATAAAAACTAGCCACACTGAAACCTGTGGGGTGGCAGATCTCACCGGCTAGCTTGCTCGTCGTCTTCTGCAAGTGCACCAAGTTGCAGATCTCTTTAAGGAAAAAGGAGGTGTGGCCAAACCTGCGGCCGGCGAGGAAACAGGGCGGCGCCATGACGCATGATGCAGCCGCCGAAGCCACCACCACGAAGCTGCTCGCCGTGCTCGAGAAGCCACGACGGCGGAACATGTACGCCTTCGCCTGCGTCACGCTCGCCTCCATGACCACCATCCTTACAGGCTACAGTACGTATATCATCGCCATCGTCCATGGCTCGCATTTGTACGTGACCAATGCTCTGGCGCGTGATCGTCTACGTCCGCTGCACTGCAGATCTCGCCTTGATGAGCGGCGCGGAGCTCTTCATCCGCGAGGACCTGGGCCTCACCGACACGCAGGTCGAGGTCCTCGCGGGGTCCATGAACGTCTTCATGCTCGCGTCCATCCTCTTCTCCGGCTGGACGGCCGACCTCCTGGGCCGCCGCGCCACGCTCGTGGTCGCCAACGCCTTCTTCATGGCCGGCGCGCTCGCCATGTCCCTCGGCGGAAGCTACGCGGCGCTCATGGCTGCACGCTTCGTCACCAGCATCGGCATGGGGCTCGCCCTCGTCGTCGCGCCGGTCTACAACGCCGAGATCTCGCCGCCGTCCACGCGCGGCATGCTCTCCTCGCTGCTCGACGTACGTATGCCCGGCGTTTCGTGGACAGGAACAGGATTCGATTTGACTGGTGATGAAGGAGCTTAATCTGTTCTTCTTGGTATTATGCTTTGGCCAGATTTTTACCAACGTCGGCATCCTTCTCGGCTACACGTCCAACTACGCCTTGGCAGGCCTGCCGGTGCACCTCGCCTGGCGCATCATGTATGCCATCGGGGTGCTCCCGCCCGTGCTCCTAGCCGTCGGGGTGCTCGCCATGCCGGAGTCGCCTCGATGGCTCGCCATGCGCGGACGCCATGCCGACGCGCGCGCGGTGCTCTTGCGCACCTCCGACACCGCCGAGGAGGCCGACCTCCGCCTAGAGGACATCAACCGGGCCCTTGATGCGCCGCAGCCTGCTGGCTCTGTGTGGCAGGAGATGATCGTCCGGCCGTCGGCGACAGTCAGGCGAATCCTCATATGCGTTGTCGGGTTGCACTTCTTCCAGGAGGCGTCCGGCATCGACGCCGTCATTCTGTACAGCCCGCTGGTGTTTAAGAAGGCCGGCATGTCGACGAATAGCTCCGTACTGGGCGCCACCGTGGCCGTCGGGGTCGTCAAGACGTGCTTCATCTTCGTGGCCATGCTCCTGGTCGACCGCGTCGGCCGGCGCCCGCTCCTGCTGGCCAGCGCCGGCGGCGTCGCAGTGTCCTTCACCGCTCTGGCGCTCACGCTGTGCGTCCGCGAGACATCGTCGGCGACCGCGGCCGCGTGCGTGGCGTCCGTGATGGCGTTCGTGGCCGCGTTCTCGCTCGGGTTCGGGCCGCTCGCGTCCACGTACGCCGCGGAGATCATGCCGCTGCGGCTGCGCGCGAAGGGCGCGGGCCTCGGCATGGCGGTCAACCGGCTGACGTGCGGGGCGGTGAGCATGTCCTTCATATCGCTCGCCGGATGGATATCGATGCCTGGGTGCTTCTTCCTTTACGCCGGCGTGGCGGCCACGGCGTGCGTGTTCGTGCACGTGCGGCTGCCGGAGACGAGGGGCCGGAGCTTGGAGGATATGGAGGCCCTCTTTGCCAAATGACAGACATGTCAATTCACTTCATTGTATACTACTTCAGAGCTAAAAATATTGGGGCAGACAATATGTCAGGACCCCGAGAAAAAAAAGCCCAGCGTCATTGGAATTTTCGGGGTCCAACGGCTGGCCTTCTTCTCCCTTTTCTTTTCCTCTGCCTTCCTCATCCGACACCTCCCACCGATAGACCGTCGGTAGGGCGGCCGCCACCCGCCCCGCCCTCCCCTCCCCTCTCCTCGCCGCCGCCCGCTGCCGTCCCTCTAAAGCCTCCAACCTCGTGTTCTTCGAGCCAAAAGCCCAACCCCGCACATGAACAGCTAAGCCTCTGACCCCCTTCCATTGGCGACATTGATGACGCGTTGTCACGGGCTCTGGCTGTTCCTATTGAGGCCTCGACTGCAGTCGCCGGGGCGCCACCGTCTCTGCCTCGAGGTTGCGCTATACGACTCGACTGATGTGAATTCAAAATTCAGGTAACTAGTTCATAGCAAAGGTGAAAAATATTTCTACAACGTGGCGAAGAAAATTCGAAATTAAAATATCTTGGGCCACTGCCTCGCATGTTGGCTTGTCTACTGCTAGCAGCACTTTCTGCTCGGATTGTGGGACATAATTGAGAGACTAAGGGCATCTCCAAGGCGGATCCTCAAACTTGACACCGTATCGGTTCGCGGATCAGGGGCCAGTCTATGGACACTGATGCGGGAACCGGCCATCCAAAGCTATTCGCATATGTCCGGTTATATTTCAGAATAAATTTAACGAAGGTGGACAAATTTGATGCATATTTAAACAAACCGAACATGTTCATTTATACGTACGTGGATATTTTTACATAAAACCATATGCTTTTCATCTAAACCGAAGCAAATTCATTATATTTTGACATTTTCAACTAAACCGTACTCTAAACCTAGTCTAAACGATCGTCGGCGCCCGTTCCCCATGTCCGTCAGGCCATGAGCCCCAGGAACTGAAGCTCCGCTTCATGTTGTACACTTCATCTGCCGCCTCTCGATCTCCTTGAAGACGGCTTCTAACTCATCATGATGGAGGCGGTACCGCTAGCGGTCTCGTGGTGGATGTCGCAGGCGGAGCGATAGGAGTCGAGCAACACCTCCTGCTCGGCGACGTCCACATGGCCGTGCCGGCGGTGAGTTGCTCCCCCGTGAGCTGGTGCTCGTTGAGGAGGCGAAGTTGTACTCCTAGCCAGCTTTCGCCTGCCGGAACATGGCCCACCCCTCTTCCAACATCATCTCAATGGAGTGAGCACGGGTCTCGCCCATGGAGGGCAGCATTGGTTAGCGAGGACGAGGGTGTTGGCCCGTCGTTAGCCACCTCTTCTATTGGGGTGTCCGCAACGTTGGCCTTCGTCTCCCTGCTAGACTGCCAGCCGGCTGCAATGACGGCGATCTTCTACTTCTGCTTGGATGAGAGGCTGTCCCAGACGGCTTTGGAGCTCGAGGAGGCCATGGCGAGTGTGGTGCAGAGAGGAGAAATGAGCACAGGAGGTTGGATGCAGCTATGGTTAGGCTTGAAGTTTTTATAGCGGCCGGATGGCAGGTAACCGACAAGATAGTTAATGGTGGGCGGCAGATGGACAGACGTGTGGTGTTGGAGCAAGTTCTCGACATCCGCACATGTTTAACGTAGGTAGGCAAAAGGGCAGGATGACACTTGAACGCGGAGCAGTTGCATGCATTGTGAAAGGTGGCACGGGCGGCACTTCAATACCGGAGTGACGTGAGAGGTCACATCCGCTCTGGGCCGGCATAAATTGTTGGGGAACGTAGTAATTTCAAAAAAAATCCTACGCGCACACAGGATCATGATGATGCATAGCAACGAGAGGGGAGAGTGTGTCCACGTACCCATGTAGTCGTACGTCTTCACGATCCGACCGATCCAAGTACCGAACGCACGGCACCTCCGAGTTCAGCACACGTTCAGCTCGATGACGTCCCACGAACTCCGATCCAGCAGAGCTTCGAGGGAGAGTTCCGTCAGCACGACGGCGTGATGACGGTGATGATGATGCTACCGACGCAGGGCTTCGCCTAAGCACCGCTACGATATGATCGAGGTGGATTATGGTGGAGGGGGGCACCGCACACGGCTAAGAGATCAAGAGATCAATTGTTGTGTCTATGGGGTGCCCCCTCCCCCGTATATAAAGGAGTGGAGGGGGGCACCGCACACTTTTATTTTCAACTGTTTCAGTTTCATTAAGTAGATATACCCATATCTTCTCAAATCATCTGTGAAGGTCAGGAAATAACGATACCCACCGCGAGCCTCAACACTCATCGGACCGCATACATCGGTATGCATTATTTCCAATAAGTTAGTAGCTCGCTCCATTCTTCCGGAGAACGGAGTCTTAGTCATCTTGCCCATGAGGCATGGTTCGCAAGCATCAACTGATTCATAATCAAGTGATTCCAAAAGCCCATCAGCATGGATTTTCTTCATGCGCTTTACACCAATATGACCTAAAACGGCAGTGCCACAAATAAGTTGCACTATCATTATTAACTTTGCATCTTTTGGCTTCAATATTATGAATATGTGTATCACTACGATCGAGATCCAACAAACCATTTTCATTGGGTGTATGACCATAGAAGGTTTTATTCATGTAAACAGAACAACAATTATTCTCTAACTTAAATGAATAACCGTATTGCAATAAACATGATCAAATCATATTCATGTTCAACGCAAACACCAAATGACACTTATTTAGGTTCAACACTAATCCCAAAAGTATAGGGAGTGTGCGATGATGATCATATCAATCTTGGAACTACTTCCGACACACATCGTCACTTCACCCTTAACTAGTCTCTGTTCATTCTACAACTCCCGTTTCGAGTTACCAATCTTAGCAACTGGACTAGTATCAAATACTAAGGGGTTGCTATAAACACTAGTAAAGTACACATCAATAACATGTATATCAAATATACCTTTGTTCACTATGCCATCCTTCTTATCCGCCAAGTATCTAGGGCAGTTCCACTTCTACTGACCAGTCCCTTTGCAGTAGAAGCACTTAGTCTCAGGCTTAGGTCCAGACTTGGGCTTTTTCACTTGAGCAGCAACTCGCTTGCCGTTCTTCTTGAAGTTCCCCTTCTTTGCTTTGCCCTTTTCTTGAAACTAGTGGTCTTGTCAACCATCAACACTTGATGTTTTTCTTGAATTCTACCTTCGTCGATTTCAGCATCACGAAGAGCTTGAGAATCGTTTCCGTTATCCCTTGCATATTATAGTTCATCACAAAGTTCTAGTAACTTGGTGATAGTGACTAGAGAACTCTGTCAATCACTATCTTATCTGGAAGATTAACTCCCACTTGATTCAAGTGATTGTAGTACTCAGACATTCTGAGTACATGCTCACTAGCTGAGCAATTCTCCTCCATCTTGTAGGCAAAGTATTGTCAGAGGTCTCATACCTCTCGACACGGGTATGAGTATGAAATACTAATTTCAACTTTTGGAACATCTCATATGCTCCGTGGTGTTTCAAAAAACGTCTTTGAAGCCCCGATTCTAAGCCGTAAAGCATGGTGCACTAAACTATCAAGTAGTCATCATATCGAGCTTGCCAAACGTTCATAACGTCTGCAGTTGCTCCTGCAATCGGTCTGTCACCTAGTGGTGCATCAAGGACATAATTCTTCTGTGCAGCAATGAGGATAATCCTTAGATCACGGATCCAATCCATATCATTGCTACTAACATCTTTCAACTTAGTTTTCTCTAGGAACATATAAAAAAAACTGGGGAGCTAAACGCGAGCAATTGATCTACAACATAGATATGCTAATACTACCAGGACTAAGTTCATGATAAATTAAAGTTCAATTAATCATATTACTTAAGAACTTCCACTTAGATAGACATCCCTCTAATCATCTAAGTGATCACGTGATCCAAATCAACTAAACCATGTCCGATCATCACGTGAGATGGATTAGTTTTCAATGGTGAACATCACTATGTTGATCATATCTTCTATATGATTCACGCTCGACCTTTCGGTCTCAAGTGCTCCGAGGCCATATCTGCATATGCTAGGCTCGTCAAGTTTAACCCGAGTATTCTGCGTGTGCAAAACTAGCTTGCACGCGTTGTAGATGAACGTAGAGCTTATCACACCCGATCATCACGTGGTGTCTCGGCATGACGAACTTTGGCAACGGTGCATACTCAGGGAGAACACTTTTATCTTGAAATTTAGTGAGAGATCATCTTATAATGCTACCGTCAATCAAAGCAAAATAAGATGCATAAAAGATAAACATCACATGCAATCAATATAAGTGATATGATATGGCCATCATCATCTTGTGCTTGTGATCTCCATCTCCGAAGCACCGTCATGATCACCATCGTCATCGGCGCGACACCTTGATCTCCATCGTAGCATCGTTGTCGTCTCGCCAAATATTGCTTCTACGACTATCGCTACTGCTTAGTGATAAAGTAAAGCAATTACAGGGCGATTGCATTGCATACAATAAAGCGACAACCATACGGCTTCTGCCAGTTGCCGATAACTCGGTTACAAAACATGATCATCTCATACAATAAAATATAGCATCATGCCTTGACCATATCACATCACAACATGCCCTGCAAAAACGAGTTAGACGTCCTCTACTTTGTTGTTGCAAGTTCTATGTGGCTGCTACGGGCTGAGCAAGAACCGTTCTTACCTACGCATCAAAACCACAACGATAGTTCGTCAAGTTAGTGCTGTTTTAACCTTCACAAGGACCGGGCGTAGCCACACTCGGTTCAACTAAAGTTGGAGAAACAGACACCCGCCAGCCATCTGTGTGCAAAGCACGTCAGTAGAACCAGTCTCGCGTAAGCGTACACGTAATGTCTGTCCGGGCCGCTTCATCCAACAATACCGCCGAACCAAAGTATGACATGCTGGTAAGCAGTATGACTTGTATCGCCCACAACTCACTTGTGTTCTACTCGTGCATATAACATCTACGCATAAACCTGGCTCGGATGCCACTGTTGGGGAACGTAGTAATTTCAAAAAAATTCCTATGCGCACACAAGATCATGGTGATGCATAGCAACGAGAGGGGAGAGTGTGTCCACGTACCCTTGTAGACCGAAAGCGGAAGCGTTAGCACAACGCGGTTGATGTAGTCGTACGTCTTCACGATCCGACCGCGATCCAAGTACCGAATGCACTGCACCTCCGACTTCAGCACAGGTTCAGCTCGATGACGTCCCATGAACTCCGATCCAGCAGAGCTTCGAGGGAGAGTTCCGTCAGCACGACGGCGTGATGACGATGCTACCGACGTAGGGCTTCGCCTAAGCACCGCTACGATATGATCGAGGTGGATTATGGTGGAGGGGGGCACCGCACACGGCTAAGAGATCAAGAGATCAATTGTTGTGTCTATGGGGTGCCCCCTCCCCCGTATATAAAGGAGTGGAGGAGGGGAAGGGCCGGCCCTCTCTATGGCGCGCCCTAGGGGAGTGTAACACCCCGAGAATCATGCTACAGTAGCTCTCTGTGATTAAGCTAATCATGTTGCTAAGCAGGGCTTGATCACATTGGAATCACATTTCCTTTCAAACTCCTAACTCAAACTTCAATTAAATTTAAAGTGGAAAATAAAAGTTATCAAAATTGAAAACTAAAATGTTCATTAAATGACAAATAATTCTGAAGCAATTATAAAATTGTAACTAAACTTAAATGGATTAGTTAAGTGACCCTAACAACCTCAAACTTTGGCGAGCAACAACATTTAATAACCTTTTAATTAATCTAAATTCAATATGAATTAGTATTTCACCCAAACTAGTTTTTGGTGCAAGGATCTGATGCACTGCAACTTATAAGCTAGCTCCCATATTTTATAAATACCATTTAGGTGCTAAACATTTTTGCAAACAAAAAAAATAATAAAGAAAAGAAAAGAAAAGAAAAGGAAGCCCCCCCTGCTGGACCGCGGCCCCGCTGGCCATCGGGCCAACCAGGCCGGCCCAGGTCGGCCCCCACTCCTCTCCCTTATCCACCCCACTCCCCCACCGACAACCCCCACCTCCCCACTCCCTCGCTGCCCCACTCCCCGATCCCATCTGGATCGGGGCAACGACCGCGACGCCGCCGCCTCGCCCACGTCGCCGGACGCCCCCATCGCCTCGACGCCCGCGTGGACCCCCTTCCCCGCGCCCCGACGCTGGTGCTGCCCTTCGCCGGACCTCGACCACCTCCTCCGCCACCTCGCCTCCCCGTGTCGGCCTCGACAACCCCGGCCCGAGCCACCACCCATGACCCCATCACCGGACCGCCGCTGCCCGGAGCTGACCTCGCCTGACGCTGCCCCGCCGTCGCCGCGTCCCCGTCCTCCTCCCCGCCGGACTGCGTCCGCCTCCCCGACACGGCGACGACGCCTCGTCCCCATCCTCCTCCACAACGGTCGCCCCCGAGCCTCGCCGCCCCGCTTCTCTCCAACGCCGGTGAGGCCACCTCCGGCCTCCAGTCCCTTCTCCCTTCCCCGCGCCGTACCCGCCCGCTGCCCGCCTCGCATCGCCCCACCGCGCCTGTTTCGGTAGCCGCCCGTGCCGCCGCGGATGTCGACTCCGCCGTCGACGCCGGCCAAGTCCGGCCGCCCCGCGACCACCGGTCGACGTGGTCGACCACTAGCTACCCATCGGTCCCCTTCGCGCATCGAACCGACGCCCGTAGCGCAAGCCCCGGCGGGTTCCCGCGTTGCTGCCGTCGCCGGCGCACTGTAACTCCTCGCGGGCGTTAACCACGATGACGTGGACGTCATTAACCCCCTAACCAAATCCCTAACAGCCACTGACATCGGACCCCACAGTCCTAATTAATCTCATCGGTTTTGTTTAAAAGTCTGTTAAACAAATCACTCAATGACACTCGGGCCCCACTAGGCCCTTTGACCAGTCAAACTACTGACTAGGACTAGCCCAGTCAATGGTAGGTGGGACCCCGTGGCCCACTTTGACCAGTCAACAGGGACCAGTCAACTGCTGACTGAGCAGTTAACTGGGACCCACTGTCATCCTCACATACAAATAGCTGGGTACACTCTCTGTGTACCCGTAGCAATTTAACATTTAATTTTGAATTAAAACAATTTAGAAAATGTTTTAAAACTTTAAATATTAATAATAAATAATAAAAATAATAAATTAAATTAATAAAAATAAATAATTAAAATAATAAATAAATAATAAAGATAATTAATCCTGTTAAGTTAAACTAATTAAACTTAATTAACCTAATAACTAGTTAACCTAATTAATCACTGTTAATTAGCTAAACAGTCCCTGACAGGTGGGACCCATCTGTCAGGTTGACCAGGTCAACGGTCAATGTTGACTGCTGACGTCAGCATGACATCATGCTGATGTCATAAATCCATTTTTGAATTAAAATTAAATAATTAATTAAAATCCAGAAATTATTAAAATCTTTAGAAAATCATATCTTTTAACCAGTAACTCGGATTAAATTATTTTCAACATGAAAGTTGCTCAGAACGACGAGACGAATCCGGATACGCAGTCCGTTCGTCCACCACACCTCCCTAACCTATCGAACTCGCAACTTTCCCCTCCGGCCCATCTGTCCAAAAACGCAAAACATCGGGAATACTTTCCCGGATGTTCCCCCCCTTCGCCGGTACCACCTACTGTCGCGTTAGGACACCCCCTAGCACTGCTCATTGTCATGTCACGCATCGTCATGCTTATGTTTGCATTATATTTACTGTTTCCTCCCCCTCTTCTCTCCGGTAGACTACGAGACCGACACTGCTGCTGCTCAGTTCGACTACGGAGTTGACGACCCCTCCTACTTGCCAGAGCAGCCAGGCAAGCCCCCCCCCTTGATCACCAGATATCGCCTATTCTTCTCTATACTGCTTGCATTAGAGTAGTGTAGCATGTTACTGCTTTCGATTAATCCTATTCTGTTGCATAGCCTGTCATTGTTGCTACAGTCGTTTCCCTTACCTGCTATCCTACTGCTTAGTATAGGATGCTAGTTTTCCATCAGTGGCCCTACATTCTTGTCCGTCTGCTGTGCTATACTATCGGGCCGTGATCACCTGGGCGATCTCGGGTATATACTATATACATTATATACATGACACATGTGGTGACTAAAGTCGGGTCGGCTCGAGGAGTACCCGCAAGTGGTTCTGATGAGGGGGCTGAAAGGACAGGTGGCTCCACCCAGGTAGAGGTGGGCCTGGGTTCCTGACGGCCCCCGACTGTTACTTGTGGCGGAGCGACAGGGCAGGTTGAGACCGCCTAGGTGAGAGGTGGGCCTGGCCCTGGTCGGCGTTCGCGGATCCATAACACGCTTAACGAGTTCTTGGTATTTGATCTGAGTCTGGCCATTTGGTCTATACGCACTAACCATCTACGCGGGAGTAGTTATGGGTATCCCGGCGTCGTGGTATCGCCGAAGCCTTCGTGACGTCAGCAACTGAGTGGCGCTCGTCGTGTTGGACCGCTTTGACGTAACCGCCGTGATCGTGTGGGTTGCTAGGTCTGCTCGTGGCCGCGTTCGCAACGTGCAGGTGTGCATAGGGCGATGGGCCCAGACCCCTGCGCGCATAGGGTTAGACCGGCGTGCTGACCTCTTTGTTGTGCTTAGGTGGGGCTGCGACGCGTTGATCTTACGAGGCCGGGCATGACCCAGAAAAGTGTGTCCGGCCAAATGGGATCGAGCGTGTTGGGTTATGTGGTGCACCCCTGCAGGGAAGTTTATCTATTCGAATAGCCGTGTCCCTCGGTAAAAGGACGACCCGGAGTTGTACCTTGACCTTATGACAACTAGAACTGGATACTTAATAAAACACACCCTTCCAAGTGCCAGATATAACCCGGTACTCGCTCTCTAACAGGGCGACGAGGAGGGGATCGCCGGGTAGGATTATGCTATACGACGCTACTTGGAGGACTTCAATCTACTCTCTTCTACATGCTGCAAGATGGAGGCTGCCAGAAGTGTAGTCTTCGACATGATTAGCTATCCCCCTCTTATTCTGGCATTCTGCAGTTCAGTCCACTGATATGGTCCTTTACACATATACCCATGCATATGTAGTGTAGCTCCTTGCTTGCGAGTACTTTGGATGAGTACTCATGGTTGCTTTTCTCCCTCTTTTCCCCTTTCTATACCTGATTGTCGCAACCAGATGCTGGAGTCCAGGAGCTAGAGATCCCGAGGATGATGCTACATGGAGTTCGGCTTCGAGGAGTAGTTAGGAGGTCCCAGGCAGGATGCCTTGCCTTTTCGATCGTTGCTACTTTTGTGCTAGCCTTCTTAAGGCAAACTTGTTTAACTTATGTCTGTACTCAGATATTGTTGCTTCCGCTGACTCGTCTATGATCGAGCAATTGTATTCGAGCCCTCGAGGCCCTTGGCTTGTATTATGATGCTTGTATGACTTATTTATGTTGTAGAGTTGTGTTGCGATATCTTCCCGTGAGTCCCTGATCTGATCGTACACATTTGCGTGCATGATTAGTGTACGGTCAAATCGGGGGCGTCACAAGTTGGTATCAGAGCCAACTGCCTGTAGGAATCCCCCTTTCCAACTCCTTGGCCGAAGTTGAGTCTAGTCAGTGAAAACTGTTTTACTAACATGGCTGTGTGGCTTACGGGCCCACGTCGCCATTGGGTGGTATTAGGATCTTTTACTCCTTGTCTATACTCTGGGACTCTGATCTCTCTTCTATTCGGGTTAAGTGAATTTTACTAAATCTAACATTAGGATCTCGTTATCACTTTCACCCGGAGAGCCCCTTATTACTGATGATCGTCTGCTGCACGTGAAGACCCTGAAGATACTCTCCGCTAATAACCCAAGAACTTGTGTTCATTGCGTTTGCAATTCCCTTTTATCGATAAACTCCTATGAATAACCACGTATACTCGCCATTCATACAATGTTTCCCAGTTGATCTTGTTATTACAAGATACCCCGAAATTCTCTCTGTTGTTCCGAGAATCCTTTGAGCTTACTGCCTTGCTGTTCTTTGTCACCTGAATACCCCTACGGATAATTCTCGCACTTACCGAGTATCCGGTCATCCCCAGTTGTTTCAAGTATTCCACAATAGTCTTCAAAATACTATTCGATCTTCCGAAAATCCTCAGGAGCCTATTGCTCTTGAAATTCTTGTTTGCTTACATTATGGTTAGTCCCAAAATTCTCGTAATCTTATTGGCATCTCTTGTCATTATCATTTTGAGTCCGTTGATTCAATTTGTTGCGAATGCTCGCAATCCTCAATCATATCCTAGAATTCATTCTTCCGGATCAGATGTCATTTTAAACGTGAGCTGGATCTCGACCTATCAAATTGCCATCGATTGTACCCCTAAGCCTACTCAACTTATCCATCCATGATCAGAGCGTTGCTTCTGACCCCCCTGAGTTGGAAATCATAATTCTTTTGCATTTGAACTTTGAGTTAGTCGGTTATTTCTATAATCAGATCTCCTGGCATTCTTCTTCCTCTGGTTGAGTACCGATGCCCACATCAGATCCCTTGTGGACCATCGGTTCCTTTGTTGGATTTTATCCGACAGTGTCCTTCCTATTGAATAACCTTGTGAGCCTTTCCATGGGTATATAATGCCTTTGGTAAATTGTATCATCTGATTTTGAACAATGCTCTTCTTTCGAGCTTGTAATATTTACTCCGAAGTTTGTGGTATATGTTCCTAAGATGCCTTGATGGGTTGAACCTATGCCTTTCATAATACGTGTGAACTCGAAAGTTTTCATGAGTCATACTCTTCTGGTATTTTGCCAGATAAAATTTTTCCACACTGCAACTTCATCAAACGCGAGAAGTGAATGAAATGTTATGCATTGAAGAAGTGGGAGTCGACCTTGAACTTTGTGTTCATGCCCATGGACACGATGTATACCTTATCATGGAAGCTTCTCTTAAAATAATTGTCCCCTTGTAATAAGTTCATCTGGTATCCGTGGACGTCATTCCGACCATGCTCTCCTTTAAATACCATTTCTCGTACAAGTTTAAGCACTTGTCTTCTGTAAGAGCAATACCCCAATCCAACCTCTACTTTGGTTTGTCGTCGAGTATTACCCCCTGGTATCTCGAGATTATCATGGAACTGCATAACTTCTTATGAGTTCTTCATCAAGTGCTACATTCTCATTGATTCCAAATTTTCACGGGCTTTGAGTTTTTTTTAAACACTCAAAACCACCGATAATTGAATCGAGTCCACACTACGGTTCAACAACTTTTAGTAATGCTCCTTACTTACGAGTTTGTACCCGATCGCGTCATTCCTAGCCTGTTTGGCTATATCATTATCTTGATGATTTTAACTGTGCTACCTGGTCCTTATTCCCGGAGCACCACTTTCGACGATGAGCTAAGCTTACGTCGATTTTCCTCGTCATATCGTTTCACCTCGAACAACAAACTTGACCCCGAGTTTGTGTGCTACCCGTGGTTCCAATAACCTCTCGCTTTCACCATTCCTTTGACTTGATGTCATCATCGATCAATTACATCTTCTTGAAAACCTCTCGACAAATTTGTCGTGATCATTGTCAACAATTTGACTTCTTCCAAGTTGTGTGTCGAAATTCAGGATGAGAAATACCATCCTTGCCCCTCGATGAATTATGTTATCATCGACAATATTCTTACCTTCCCCCCCAACACGAACTTGTTCATATTTTGTGATGTATCTTGATTTCCCCTGCTACCCAACTTATTTTATGTTCTACCGTGGAGTATTACCATTTTTGATGTCAAGAATGTCGTGAACATTACTCCACCTTTTAAGAATTCTTGGTACAGTGATACTTCTCACCATCACCATTCTTTCTTGGTCCCCGTGTAGTTTCTAAATGAAATACCGACAAATGGTCTGTGATGTGTAGATTTTAAACTCCTAGCAACCGTATTGCTTTGAAGTTATTGGTCTATAGTTTCATTCTACGTCTATGGCTTAATGAATCATCATTCGGACATTGATTGTGCTACCTAGCACATTTTTCGGGTGCACATTTCAACCAATGTTTAACTGTGTATGTTTTCCTCGAGCATACATCATTAAGTCATTCGATCTAGCTAATGTTATCTCCTTGTTCACATAGTGATGGAAATCCATCTTTTGGAAATCTCAATGGATTGTCGCTGAGTCAATCAGTCACCTCCTCACCTCTCCTTGAGGTAATGATGAACCCTTGTCCGGAACTCGCTTCCATAGTTCATCTCCCGAGAATCTCCTATGTCGTTTCGACAATTTGTGTTGCACCTTTCTTCTCAGGCATCCTGAGTCTGAGTTATCCTGACACCAATCAGATCTGAATCCCGGTCAGATATGATGGTTGGAACATATTTCCAAGAGTTATAACATTGGCCTATTTATGACCCGGTAAGGTGATGATACCCAGCACCCCTGGCGGGAGGACCTATTGTTATAAGTTTTCCCTTTTAGCAAGGTTAGCTATTCTTCCATGAGGAAATTGTAAGACTTATTCTATAAGTTGTTCCTGATGGATCCTTTTTGTTTCCAAAGTCTGATCTTCACCTGTTGACCATGTCAATGCTATCTCGAAGCATGTCTATGGTACTCCGATTTTCAACAGGAACATTTGAAGCCCAATGCTAAATGTTCCTGCTCAATTATCCAAACACCGTTGTATGGGTAATGTCATGAAATTTCTCTCCCCTACCTAAAGAGTTTTCTACATTATATCCTGAATATCATGCTCAGCTTGTCCTTGGGAAGGATATAACCTTGAAATATGTGTTTAAACACATTTTCCTTTCCATTCTTCTGTTTAATCTGATAATCATATTTTCCTTTCCATTGTTTGGTTTAACCTTTCTGGTGATCTATATGACCTAAGCAGTAATATTCTCCTGCTTATGTAAACACCTCGGTGTACAACTCTGTCAGTAAGACCCTGTTATTATTGTTGGTGACATTTCGGTAACCACCGATGGACGAGAACTTTGCCTAATGGTCCGCCTCGTTTCAACGAGCAGGAAAATGGTTCTCTTCGTCCCTCGCCCTTGGTACCGACGATGTTGCTGACATATAACTGACAGGCTACCCTCTGACATGCCTTGCTATCATGATCGTGCAAGATGTCAACGCCCTTCCTACTTTTAACCCACATGGTGGGCCCATAACCCACAGTTCCACAGGATCGAAACCTGACTCTCCTATACACCCTGTTGTCGAAGTTATTCCTCGAGCTTGACTTTGTATGTGATTCACGGGCCACCTGCCTAGTGATCTATTCTGGTACCAGACATAATACTTATTCTGATTGCTTTGAACCCCTTTCACACTTTGTTTCAGGCTTCGAACGATTGCCTACCCGTTTGAAACTCCTCATGGTACTTTCTTACTTGCTCTCGGCTTTTCTTAAGATTTAGTTCGAGAGTTACTTTCCGCCGCCTTCCCCGATGATATTGACCAGATAGTAAACCTTGCAGAAGTCCGTTCTTCCAGAATACCCCCTTACTCTGTCGTAAGTACGATGTAGTTCCCGAAGAAAGGACGACAACTTTATCATAACGACCTGAAGCAGAGAAATGAAGACATCAACGTAGTGGATAGACCTCTTCGAGAAGAGCAACCAACACCGAGGAGACCCATTAGAATTTCGTAACCAAATCCCTTCCCCCTTGCTCCCGCTCCTAAATCTCGGAACGAGATTTCTTCTAGTGGAGGAGATTTGTAACACCCCGAGAATCATGCTACAGTAGCTCTCTGTGATTAAGCTAATCATGTTGCTAAGCAGGGCTTGATCACATTGGAATCACATTTCCTTTCAAACTCCTAACTCAAACTTCAATTAAATTTAATGTGGAAAATAAAAGTTGTCAAAATTGAAAACTAAAATGTTCATTAAATGACAAATAATTCTGAAGCAATTATAAAATTGTAACTAAACTTAAATGGATTAGTTAAGTGACCCTAACAACCTCAAACTTTGGCGAGCAACAACATTTAATAACCTTTTAATTAATCTAAATTCAATATGAATTAGTATTTCACCCAAACTAGTTTCTGGTGCAAGGATCTGATGCACTGCAACTTATAAGCTAGCTCCCATATTTTATAAATACCATTTAGGTGCTAAACATTTTTGCAAACAAAAAAAATAATAAAGAAAAGAAAAGGAAGCCCCCCCCCCTGCTGGACCGCGGCCCAGCTGGCCATCGGGCCAACCAGGCCGGCCCAGGTCGGCCCCCACTCCTCTCCCTTATCCACCCCACTCCCCCACCGACAACCCCCACCTCCCCACTCCCTCGCTCCCCCACTCCCCGATCCCATCTGGATCGGGGCAACGACCGCGACGCCGCCGCCTCGCCCACGTCGCCGGACGCCCCCATCGCCTCGACGCCCGCTTCGACCCCCCTTCCCCGCGCCCCGACGCTGGTGCTGCCCTTCGCCGGACCTCGACCACCTCCTCCGCCGCCTCGCCTCCCAGCGTCGGCCTCGACAACCCCGGCCCGAGCCACCACCCGTGACCCCATCACCGGACCGCCGCCGCCTGGAGCTGACCTCGCCTGACGCTGCCCCGCCGTCGCCGCGTCCCCGTCCTCCTCCCCGCCGGACTGCGTCCGCCTCCCCGACACGGCGACGACGCCTCGTCCCCATCCTCCTCCACAACGGTCGCCCCCGAGCCTCGCCGCCCCGCTTCTCTCCAACGCCGGTGAGGCCACCTCCGGCCTCCAGTCCCTTCTCCCTTTCCCGCGTCGTACCCGCCCACTGCCCGCCTCGCCCCACCGCGTCTGTTCCGGTAGCCGCCCGTGCCGCCGCGGATGTCGACTCCGCCGTCGACGCCGGCCAAGTCCGGCCGCCCCGCGACCACCGGTCGACGTGGTCGACCACTAGCTACCCATCGGTCCCCTTCGCGCATCGAACCGACGCCCGTAGCGCAAGCCCCGGCGGGTTCCCGCGTTGCTGCCGTCGCCGGCGCACTGTAACTCCTCGCCGGCGTTAACCACGATGACGTGGACTCATTAACCCCCTAACCAAATCCCTAACAGCCACTGACATCGGACCCCACAGTCCTAATTAATCTCATCGGTTTTGTTTAAAAGTCTGTTAAACAAATCACTCAATGACACTCGGGCCCCATTGGGCCCTTTGACCAGTCAAACTACTGACTAGGACTTGCCCATTCAATGGTAGGTGGGACCCCGTGGCCCACTTTGACCAGTCAACAGGGACTAGTCAACTGCTGACTGAGCAGTCAACTGGGACCCACTGTCATCCTCACATACAAATAGCTAGGTACACTCTCTGTGTACCCGTAGCAATTTAACATTTAATTTTGAATTAAAACAATTTAGAAAATGTTTTAAAACTTTAAACATTAATAATAAATAATAAATTAAATTAATAAAAATAAATAATTAAAATAATAATAATAAATAAATAATAAAGATAATTAATTAAGATAATTAATTAACTTAATTAATCCTGTTAAGTTAAACTAATTAAACTTAATTAACCTAATAACTAGTTAACCTAATTAATCACTGTTAATTAGCTAAACAGTCCCTGACAGGTGGGACCCATCTGTCAGGTTGACCAGGTCAACGGTCAATGTTGACTGCTGACGTCAGCATGACATCATGCTGATGTCATAAATCCATTTTTGAATTAAAATTAAATAATTAATTAAATTCCAGAAATTATTAAAATCTTTAGAAAATCATATCTTTTAACCCGTAACTCGGATTAAATTATTTTCAACATGAAAGTTGCTCAGAACGATGAGACGAATCCGGATACGCAGTCCGTTCGTCCACCACACCTCCCTAACCTATCGAACTCGCAACTTTCCCCCTTCGGTCCATCTGTCCGAAAACGCAAAACATCGGGAATACTTTCCCGGATGTTCCCCCCCTTCGCCGGTACCACCTACTGTCGCGTTAGGACACCCCCTAGCACTGCTCATTGTCATGTCACGCATCGTCATGCTTATGTTTGCATTATATTTACTGTTTCCTCCCCCTCTTCTCTCCGGTAGACTACGAGACCGACATTGCTGCTGCCCAGTTCGACTACGAAGTTGACGACCCCTCCTACTTGCCAGAGCAACCAGGCAAGGCCCCCCCCCTTGATCACCAGATATCGCCTATTCTTCTCTATACTGCTTGCATTAGAGTAGTATAGCATGTTACTGCTTTCGATTAATCCTATTCTGTTGCATAGCCTGTCATTGTTGCTACAGTCGTTTCCCTTACCTGCTATCCTACTGCTTAGTATAGGATGCTAGTTTTCCATCAGTGGCCCTACATTCTTGTCCGTCTGCTGTGCTATACTATCGGGCCGTGATCACCTGGGCGGTGATCTCGGGTATATACTATATACATTATATACATGACACATGTGGTGACTAAAGTCGGGTCGGCTCGAGGAGTACCCGCAAGTGGTTCTGATGAGGGGGCTGAAAGGACAGGTGGCTCCACCCCGGTAGAGGTGGGCCTGGGTTCCTGACGGCCCCCGACTGTTACTTGTGGCGGAGCGACAGGGCAGGTTGAGACCGCCTAGGTGAGAGGTGGGCCTAGCCCTGGTCGGCGTTCGCGGATCCATAACACGCTTAACGAGTTCTTGGTATTTGATCTGAGTCTGGCCATTTGGTCTATACGCAATAACCATCTACGCGGGAGTAGTTATGGGTATCCCGGCGTCGTGGTATCAGCCGAAGCCTTCGTGACGTCAGCAACTGAGTGGCGTGCGCCGTGTTGGACCGCTTTGACGTAACCGCCGTGATCGTGTGGGTTGCTAGGTCTGCTTGCGGCCGCGTTCGCAACGTGCGGGTGTGCATAGGGCGATGGGCCCAGACCCCTGCGCGCATAGGGTTAGACCGGCGTGCTGACCTCTCTGTTGTGCTTAGGTGGGGCTGCGACGCGTTGATCTTACGAGGTAGGGCATGACCCCGAAAAGTGTGTCCGGCCAAATGGGATCGAGCGTGTTGGGTTATGTGGTGCACCCCTGCAGGGAAGTTTATCTATTCAAATAGCCGTGTCCCTCGGTAAAAGGACGACCCGGAGTTGTACCTTGACCTTATGACAACTAGAACTGGATACTTAATAAAACACACCCTTCCAAGTGCCAGATATAACCCGGTGGTCGCTCTCTAACAGGGCGACGAGGAGGGGATCGCCGGGTAGGATTATGCTATACGACGCTACTTGGAGGACTTCAATCTACTCTCTTCTACATGCTGCAAGATGGAGGCTGCCAGAAGCGTAGTCTTCGACATGATTAGCTATCCCCCTCTTATTCTGGCATTCTGCAGTTCAGTCCACTGATATGGTCCTTTACACATATACCCATGCATATGTAGTGTAGCTCCTTGCTTGCGAGTACTTTGGATGAGTACTCACGGTTGCTTTTCTCCCTCTTTTCCCCTTTCTATACCTGATTGTCGCAACCAGATGCTGGAGTCCAGGAGCTAGAGATCCCGACGATGATGCTACATGGAGTTCGGCTTCGAGGAGTAGTTAGGAGGTCCCAGGCAGGAGGCCTTGCCTTTTCGATCGTTGCTACTTTTGTGCTAGCCTTCTTAAGGCAAACTTGTTTAACTTATGTCTGTACTCAGATATTGTTGCTTCCGCTGACTCGTCTATGATCGAGCAATTGTATTCGAGCCCTCGAGGCCCCTGGCTTGTATTATGATGCTTGTATGACTTATTTATGTTGTAGAGTTGTGTTGCGATATCTTCCCGTGAGTCCCTGATCTGATCGTACACATTTGCGTGCATGATTAGTGTACGGTCAAATCGGGGGCGTCACAGGGAGTCCTACTCCCACCGGGAGTAGGATTCCCCCTTTCCTAGTAGAAATAGGAGCCCTTCCAAGTAGTAGGAGTAGGAGAGAAGGAAAGGGAAAAGAGAAGAGAAGGAAGGAGGGGGCGCCGCCCCTCCCCCTAGTCCAATTCGGACTAAGCCTTGGGGGGGCGCGCAGCCTCCCCTCTCTCTTTCCCCTAAAGCCCAATAAGGCCCATATACTCCCCGGCGAATTCCCGTAAGTCTCCGGTACTCCGAAAAATACCCGAATCACTCGAAACCTTTCCGATGTCCGAATATAGTCGTCCAATATATTGATCTTTACGTCTCGACCATTTCGAGACTCCTCGTCATGTCCCCGATCTCATCCGGGACTTCGAACTACCTTCGGTACATCAAAACACATAAACTCATAATACCGATCGGCACCGAACTTTAAGCGTGTGCGGGTTCGAGAACAATGTAGACATGACCGAGACACGTCTCCGGTCAATAACCAATAGCGGAACCTGGATGCTCATATTGGCTCCTACATATTCTACGAAGATCTTTATCGGTTAAACCGCATAACAACATACGTTGTTCCCTTTGTCATCGGTATGTTACTTGCCCGAGATTCGGTCGTCGGTATCTCAATACCTAGTTCAATCTCGTTACCGGCAAGTCTCTTTACTCGTTCCGTAATACATCATCTCGTAACTAACTCATTAGTTACAATGCTTGCAAGGCTTATAGTGATGTGCATTACCGAGTGGCCCCAGAGATACCTCTCCGACAATCGGAGTGACAAATCCTAATCTCGAAATACGCCAACCCAACAAGTACCTTCGGAGACACCTGTAGAGCACCTTTATAATCACCCAGTTACGTTGTGACGTTTGGTAGCACACAAAGTGTTCCTCCGGTAAACGGGAGTTGCATAATCTCATACTCATAGGAACATGTTTAAGTCATGAAGAAAGCAATAGCAACATACTAAACGATTAAGTGCTAAGCTAACGGAATGGGTCAAGTCAATCACATCATTCTCCTAATGATGTGATCCCGTTAATCAAATGACAACTGATGTCCATGGCTAGGAAACTCAACCATCTTTGATCAACGAGCTAGTCAAGTAGTGGCATACTAGTGACACTATGTTTGTCTATGTATTCACACATGTATTATGTTTTCGGTTAATACAATCTAGCATGAATAATAAACATTTATCATGATATAAGGAAATAAATAATAACTTTATTATTGCCTCTAGGGCATATTTCTTTCATCAATGTGGCACTGAAGCGGCACTGACTTCTTCAGGCGAGAAATGATGCGGTCGAGAAAGACTGTTTGAGTGGGCCCGGGTATCCAGATGTGTGCATGACAGCAGTTTGGACGCTTGCAAAGCCCTCCCCCTCCCCCTCCTTCCAGTTTGCGAGAAAAACGACGCCCGGACCACCGAGCGGATCGATACATGACCGCGCTGGATGGCAAAACATGTCCGAACCATGCGATCCGGAGGATCATGAATGGTTTGTGGGTCCGTGTTGGAATGGTAAAGATGGTGTTAATTTATGTTTTATTTGAAAGGAAGATGATGTTAATTTCGAAAACCTAAACTAAACACACTCCTCTATACCAACACGCAGGTCGAGGCCCTCGTGGCTGCACGCTTTGTTACCAGCATCGGCATGGAGTTCGCCGTCGTCGTCGCGCCGGTCTAAAATGCAAGATTCCACCGCCGCCCCCGCGCAGCGTGCCGTCGTCGTTGCTCCACGTACGTCCATGCCGGGTTTCGTGGACAGGACTCGATATGACTTGTGGTGGAGTTTTAACGTCTCTGGATATTATACTTTGGCCGGATATTTATCAACGTCGGAATCCTTCTCGGTGACACGTCCAACTACGCCGCCTTGCCCGGCCTGCCGGTGCACCTCGGCTGTCGCTCCATGTACGTCACCGGGACTCCGGGAGTGCTTCTAGAGTGTGAAGAAGCAACGTCTACAAACAATTATGTTACATGTCGACTTTGCCACCAACATTCACTTTCTTCTGAGATTGCCGGACATAATTGAGAGGCTAGTAACAGCTGAGATCATGTCAATTTCATTATTTTTGAGATAGCTCACCGTTCATGTCGATCATGTCAATTTCGAAAACCTAAACACACCAAATATCCTAAGCCTATCGTGACAGACGCGTGGAGTAAGGACGTGTCCCACTAAACATACTCCTATATATCATGACGCAAAAACTAAAGAAAAATAATAAGAAAAGCTAAGCAAAAATATCTATGCTAGCTTGGAGTAGTGCTACTGTCTCTGCATGCTGAGCTCCCTGCGGAAGTTGCCGATGAACCGCTCCGTGTTGGCAAACAGCTCCTCCCGACTCATCTTCACGTCGCCGTCCATGTCGACTTCACAATCTTCCTCCTCCTCCTCTTGACGTACCGTTTCCTCTCCACCGGCCTGGCTGCCGTTCAGCGCGCTGAGGAAGAAGATGCCCGCCGTCGACGGGCACTTCTTCAGCACCTTCAGGACCACCTCCTTGGTCTTCGTCTTCAGCTCGATTATATTACTCGCTACAAAGGCAGGTACCAGCACCACACGATCCCGATCGTCGGGCTGGACTGATCCAGCCCTCTGGAACGGCGAGGCTGCGATACCGACGGGCGCGACGGCCTCACCGGTACAGGAAGACCCGTGCCGGTCTTCGTCGTCGGCGATGGAAGCGCCGCCGCTGCCGACGAAGGCCTGGATGCCGAGCGCGAGGACGATGCCGTTGAAGAGGAGGTAGCCGTAGGCGACCCTGAGGAAGACGGGCAGCAGCAGCGCGAGGAGGAGGAGGGCGAGGAGGGAGCCCAGCTTGGCCACCTGGGAGATCAGTGCCGCCGGCGGGAGCGTGAGCTTTACCCCCATGGATCGACGAGCTTAATTTGCCGACGGTGCTAGCTAGTGGTTCAGGTGGACTGCCTCTATTGATTGTCTGGACTCTGGAGCAAGGATACTATCTATCGGTCTAGCCGTCCTGCCAAGTTTATATAGACAAAAATCAGATATTTTCCTGGCCGTGCAATAAATTTAAAAAACCAGATATTTTCTTGCTGGCTAAGAAAAATAAACATATCTGTCACTGCGCTGATGACGTAGAAGAATTTGTAGTGGGTATACCTACCAGTTGCTCCACTAGTAGACCAAATTAATTAGCGGGAAAAGACAAAGCCTTGGCGAAACATCACATTAAGCTAGCTAGCTGATCTTAGAATCAGTGCCGGTGCGTGCCTACGTATAGTGCACTGATCGAATACTTAGGGCGGTCCGATAAGGGATTCCCTACTCGAAAGCGGGCACCGTAGAAATTAGATGCATTGAATGAGTTAGCGCGTTGGACGGTGCTACGAGTACGTACAGTCGCGATCACCCGTAGAAGGGCGTGTATGTCAAAATCATGACGCGCTGGCTGCGGACGAGTCCATATTGGCCCAGTCGGCCAAGGTTTGTGGCAACAGTTACTTTTAGCCTCCAACAGGAGCCCTGCTCCGGTGCTCCCCTAACCTAATTTTCGAGGGGTATTTTAGTCCCTGTGAGTTTGTTTTTTATCCTGGCCCGTTGTAGTCTAGATCCAAGCCCTGTCTAGCCCTGTATAACCCAAACCATACAGTATCTTAGTTGAAAAAAAAACATCACGCGATCCCATGACCACGTAAGACCTGCCTCCAACAGATGAACGCACGTTACGCACGCACGCATGCACCCGTATGAGCACCTCGGGGGATATTTCTCTTCCACCAACGTTATAAAGTCTGATAGTAAATTCAGAAAAAGTGCAAGCATATGTGTCAAGTTTAGGAGAATGAACCCGAGTAATATTAATGGAAAATATATGTCTCTAAAAATGGAATCTTTTCGACATTTACATCATGTCAGATAGGGCACTCAAAAACAGTTATAGGGCACCACGGCTCCAACGAATGATGTAAAATAGAGGACCTAAAACTTGATCATTGCATACTTTAATTCAAACATCCAAACATACAAAGTTTTAAACATGCAAACTTAAACTTGATCATTCCATACTTCGATCCAAACATTCAAAAGTTTTAAACATGTGAACTTAAACATAGTACGATTGACTCCTATAGACACTACAGATAACTACTCATCATCCTCATCACTAGAGCGCAGAAGGTCGACCAAATCAATGTCATCATCTGTGTTGTCCTCCTTGATCGCCCTTGAGGCGCCACCCTCGTCCTCCTCATCCTTCGTCTTTTTGCACTGCGCAAAGAACCTCATACTCCGCCTGCACAAGGTGCAGATTTTCCACGACAAAACTCGCCATAGCCGCCTCATCGCTCTCATAGGTGTTGAGCTAATCCAGGACAATACGGGTTTCCCTCTTGTCCTGCTAGGACATGATGTTCACTTCTGGACTGATAATTCTACCACCTTTCAGGATTCGAATTCAAAAAAGTTCATCTCACACTTTGGCCAGTTGAGCCTCCAACGAGCAACGTCCAACGCACGCGTGGCGAGCTCTGCCATGTTGAAATCCAGAGCAAATGTCGCACCCCGTCGCACGTCAGCTAGGTGGCGTAGTGGCCGGACTGCCGCGACAAAATGCCACGGAAACCCATCTTGCTCCTCGGCTCGCGGCGCGTCTGCATCATCCGCTCGGTGGCAATGGTGGCCGACTCTCGCGAGGCACTGGTGCGGTACGGCGGTGGCCGATGGATCCGAAGACAGGGATGTGCGGCGGCGGCGGCAGTGACCGGATTTGGTAGCGGCGGCGGCATGGGAGGGAAGGCGGCTGCGTGGGCGGTGCGGTGGTGGAGGTGGCCGGAGGGACGGAGGGGGGCAGACCTATACCTTGTCCATTTTTGGAGTTAGCGTTGTAGATGCCCTAAGGATACATCCAACGACATTATTACATATCATACCAAACACCGTACAAGCCAAAGTCTCTGCCTTCTAACCCATACGCATGCTACCAAGAGATCCACACACAACAGCGTCTATGTAACTTGCGAGCCTGAGATGTGTTGCACGGGATGATCCACTAAGATAAATGAAGTTGAACGGGATTATTCTTTTGCATGTAGGGAAGAACGAAAGGAAAAACAAATACCTATGTGACAGCTGAGGTGTGTACAATGTGAAAAGAAATGAAGAGGGTAGTACATAATTCAGATGTTGGCGTCTATAAAGCGTTACCAATCCCTTTCATGAGATCAATGACAAACAGATCCATTTCAAAAAAATAAAATTAAAAACAGATGTATGCCAAATGTTTTTCAATAGAGCAAGCCATTGGCCATAATCACAACCTTGTCGAAGCTCGAATAAAAGAGACACCTATCAGGTTGATACTTACGTTTCCTTTTAGGAGATTGCTAAACTTCAGAGACTTAACCAAGTCTCACTCGATACTACATTCGTAAGATCTTACGTGAATATCCGTGCAAAATTTTCTTCTATTTTTTTTCATTATTCTTTTTTATACCTTATGTCACTTGACTAAGTCTCAGTCGACTGAGATCTAGCCACACTTTTTTTTTTATCGATTGCAGGCTATGATTTTTCAGTTCTAAAATCTCGATGGCCCTACATAATGTAAACTATTTGCTTAACCAAGGGCCATACATTCTAACGTGCCAATGTTCTGACTAAAAATGAAAGCACATGAAGCAATATGCTTAACCAGATTTCCATGTGCTCATGGTATTCATGGGTATTACCGAATGCACACCAAGCATCCAACCATCCCAATTGACATCCACCAATTCCATCCAGAATTCCTTGTATAATCAGATAGGAAGCAGGGAATCGTGACATAGAAGAAGAAGAAGAAGAAACTGATTTTGGTTGAATCTAGCTGATATCTGCGGGATAAAAAAAATGCTACCCCCTCCCCCGAATTTTAGGGTGGGCCCCTTCTCCACCCTATTTTCAATCACATAAAGGCATGTAAGCCTGTAGACTTTGACATGTATTCCACCTATTAATCTGTAGGTGTAGCATTGTCCCTCCAGAATCTATCCTTCCGTCCTCAAGTGGTGGTGCTAGGAGATGGTGTCCAATGGTGTTCGTAGGAGTGCGGAAGGCGGGGTATGAGTGCAGTATTACAACATATGAGGCCATTAGGCCCCGAGTAGCGCAACCCGCTTGGGGTATCTCCAAGGGCGAAGCCTATTTCTTCTCCATATGTCCAGGTGAATAGTCCAGACATGTTGGGACACAAAAATGCCCGCCGAGTCTTTCGAAGTTGACTCTCAGAGTTTTGTCAAATGTCTGGACTATCCAACTCCTAAACCCAGATCATATGTGGGGAAGAAATGAGGCTATCTAGACATGTCCGATACGTCGCCCTGACACTCAGGTTCATCCCAAACCCAACATAAATTCCCTTCAGTCCTCCCTTTCCTCATTCTATCCTCTCATCGCCGCTTCACCCCCAAACTCCAGTCTTGGTCTGCCCACCAGCCATCGTTGTCATGGACTACTTCGACCGCCATTGCCGGAGGGGTCGGGGGAACCCGACAATGTCAACCAGGAGCTCCTGGCAGCGGTGGATGAGAAGGAGCTCGCCCTCCGCCACTCCCTGCATCGGTCAACGGTTAATGGTGGACACAGAAGGCCGCACGACGTGCCTGCCACCCTGCGGCGGATTCAGTAGCTGCGATTCGTGGATAAGGGCTACGGTTGTGCGTTTACATTTAATGCGATAAGGACTGTTGAGGGCGGTTTCCAACACAAAACCGCCTATGCCGGCAATGCTTATTCCAGTTAGTCTCAAATAGAAATGCATTAAAAAGTAATTAATTGTGTTAGTTACACACACAGCTGACCATACACAGAAAATTCAAAGACACAAAAAAATACGCCATGGAAACTTATTTCTACGGGCCACCCCAAATTTAAAATAACACAATGTTATCCGATCCAAGACAGATCCTATAGATGACCTTAATACAACTATGAACTTTTTATTGCATGTGTTGTGAGCTTCTAACCAAAGTAAAGAAGCTATAAGCACACCAGGGCTTACATACTCAAACGACCTCATTGTAGGGATCAAAATAGGTGAATAAAATTTTTCTTTTTAAACCAGGCTAATCCTCTTTTCATTAAAAAACACAACAAAGAACAATGTACTGAGATTACAACAGACGAAAATGAAGGGAATGTGAATCCAAGCACGCCCATGAAACCCATTGCACACACTGGTCATTGAAACGTCCTGAAACATCCTCAAACCTCCAGCTTCATAGCATTTGAAAATACGATCCTAGGGCATACTCAAACATCCTCAAAGTAGCGGTCAAACAACTACATACTTGCAGTTCATGCAGTTCACAGTTCATCCAGCTGTGGCTCCAGCGCTTGCAACCCAAAATCTAATTGCTGCCCAAAATCCTTCATTTTTGCGACACTTTTTCCTTTTTGGGCACAAATTAAGTTTCCTGCTACCTCCTACTACCATGTATTCTTGTGTCTCAACATGTCAAACCTTGCATCAATTTCCATGGATATCTTCCCCATGCAACATAGAACACTTTCTTCTTCTTATGGACTCGTAGCACTAGAAGTGTCGATTATTTATTAGCTAGGAGACAAGGGAGAGTGTGGATAAGTGCCTTCACCCAACTGAATAACTATCATACAAATGCAATGAGAGAGATGGAAAAATAAACACAGATTCACTATATTGTAGATGATGGTTGATTGATGAATTTAAAGCAGCATGGACTTGTATTAACTAGACTCTCCTAAATTTATAAGCAGTACTATAATGCAGGAGCCATTTTAATTTTTCAGCCTTTTTTGTGTGTGTGCAAATGTGTTTAACTCATTTTGTTTTGTGAAGTTTCAGTTACTTTGTGATTTCAAATACTTGTGTAAGTTTGGGTCACTTTTCAGAACTTTCAGTCACCATTTTCATGTTACTCTTGTTGTTTTGTACTTGTTTTGATTACACTTTTCTTTTTGTGCAATAACACCTTGCATTGTAACGTTCTTGTTCCCTCGGCCTGCACTAAATGAGGTGACTGCGATGATGGAGCTCCTAACATGCTTCGGGGATGCCTCATGCCTACGTCGCAATCTGGCCAAGAGTTAACTCTCGCTGATTCGTTACACGAGCTTGGACCTCGCGTCTGTGATCGCGAAGCTCATCCGTCCACGGCGAGAATTCCTGATTAAATACCTTGGTCTCCCTTTGGCAGTTGCGGCGATGCCCCGCACGGAACTGCAAAACCCCTCATAGATTACGTCACCAACTACATCCCAATTTGGAAGGACAACCTCCTCATGCGCGGCAGCTGATTCTTGTCAATTCGACAATGACCGCCACATCAATCTACCATATGCTTGGTTTGGACCTCCCTCCTTGCGTGTTCAAGTGCTTAATGGGTAATAATTAAGACAAGAACTAAAGCCTGAGAAAATAAGCACCAAAATTGTTCCGAATTAATCCATAAGTATTCTGATTGGCTCCGGGAGGGTTTTAGGTATTCTGGAAAGGTATAGCATGTCTGAAAACAGAATATTTTAAGGGAGAGAAGTCTTTGTTGGGCCAACCCTAAAAGGCAGGCCCAAGTTGGCCTAAAGGCCGAAAAGGTAGGGGAGAGACCCCCCTTGAGACACACCAAATCTTAAGGGGATTTACTCCACATAGCTACGCTCTAATACCAATCAAATTTGTCTAAAACTTTAGACTTCCAATCAGACGAGCTCTAATCCCGCTCTGTTTGGTCTAACAAGATTAGACTCCTAATTAGATGGAAATGTTTCTAGGCTTTATCTCTCTAATTTACTCGGAGCTCTTCTTTCTGGGCGTCAGAGTGTTGGCGGATTACTACTATGGAACATGATACCTTGGAGGGGTTGTTTACTTCAACACTAGATCAGTGGATCGTCTCAAAAAAAATTATCACGGTTGGGAGGTATAAGCTAACTGTGAGAGTTTTCACGATACACCAACTTACTTTGCTTCCGCTGCTCGGTTAGCTGGTGCATTTGATCGCTACTCCTCATCGGCATAGTATTTCTAGGTGTGATCGTGTAGCATAAATTTTTGTTGTGCAACACGTTCCCGTACAGTGGCATTATGAGCAAATATATGAGTACATGCAGGTATGATTAGTGCATATTGTGAATTGCGGTGTTATGCAGAGTGATTAGAGAGCTCTAATTACTAGACACTCATGTTGTGACTCTTCTAATTGTGAAATTTTGATCTCGATGGTACGTAGGAATGCTGTTACAGAGATTTGGCTTTCTGAAGTTCTTTGATGAAAATTCAAATGAAAAAGTTCTTTTATGCTGCTCCTGAGTATGTTGATCGTCGATGGACGTTAAGCTTCAGATTCTTTGAGTTCAACCATAGTTGAAAAAAATAAATTTTACGATGAGGGGGGCTTGTAGAGTTTAATCTACATGGGGTCATGTGTATCGAAGTTTACTATGAGACTTGATATTTTTAATTAAGTCTTGTGTTTCATACTCCCCACATGTTAAAACAACAACGTGAAGTGTCATGCTTAATGGTTTCATAGAAGAAATTTTTTGCCAACATATCCGATATTTTCTTGGCGGTAATTAATTAAAAAATCAGATATTTCCTTGCCAGCTAAGAAAAAGAAACATATCCGTCACTGCACTAACGACGTAGAGGAATTTGTAGTTGGTATATACCCACCGGTTGCTCCACTGAACCAAATTAATTAGCGAGAAGAAACGAAGGGTTGGCCAAACATCGTCAAAGCTATCTGATCTAAGCATCACTGTGTGCCTAGCGGCTAGCTAGTGCACGACTATTTACATAGATAGATCATTCTAGAGAGGAAGTTTGAGACGAGACAGGTCTTGAATTAAGAAAGTTGGAAACAACACGGCAAGATACAAATGTACTGGACAACTAACAACTCACAAAGCCTCTCTCTCACACACATACAGACATAGTAGCGCCGGAGAAACTAGATGCACCGAATGAGTTAGCTGCGCGGTGCTACGTACAGTCGCGATCACACAGAAGAGCGTGTCGGTCAAAATCATGGCGCGTAGGCTGCGAAGAAGTCATACGGCCTGTCGACAAGGTTTGTGGCAATAGTTTAGCCTACGTCGATGTCGCTGAGTTTGCTTTCAGCAACTTGCTTCTATTCAGAAACGATCTAGCCGGGGTTTTTCAAACACAGACGGAGACGCTCTGCGCGTTGAGCATGAGTGACGTTGATAGAAAAGATACGTGCCTGCAAAATAGTATCTACACTACTCTCGACTATTGCTTGCAATTGAAGTCTTTTTTTGTTGCATGGTAATTGAAGTCAGTGACGTCGAAAGCTCAGATGTGTACATGTATATGGTATATTTGTGTACACGTGTACACTTATAAACAGTTGGGCTTTATTTGTTCTATCTTTTTTTCTGAATCGGATGTATATGGACATGTGTCAGTGCGTTTGTTCATAATTTCAGTTTGCATGTAGTAGTCCATATTGAAGTATCCAAAACATCTTATATCCGTGAACAAAGGGAGTAGCATGCTGTAAAATTATTGTCAATAGTTTCTTGTTTACAAATATTTACCTAATATTGTCATTTTGTATCACATAAGTCAAATATTAATTGAGTACCGACGTTCAAAACTTTGTAAACAATATATTTCTTATATTTCCACATACTGGAACTTCGTACACTTCACAGATCTTCGCCGAGACTATTTTTATAATTCCTTTCGAGCACAGAAGAAAGAGCAAACTTCTACGCGCTAGCTCATAGATCTTCATTCTTTGACTCACGGTATACTAAGGCCCTGTTCGGATGTACTCCACTCTACATCTCCACTCTGGGAGCAGGTGGAGCTATAGTTGAAATTCGCGGAGCGCCTGTTTACCAGCTCCGCAGCTCTCAGGATTTCACGGAGCTGGGGGGATTCCGAACAGCCCCTAAGTGGCATGGATATAGTGAGCTTCCCCATTCCTCCTATTCGTAGGAGTCCAAGCACATACACAAATTATTCATCATGGTATTTGATAACATCACGGGTGGCATGTAGGATCAAGAAGATCATAAAACCATAGGTGGTGAACCCCCGCCACATGCAAGGCGATAATGTTGAATGGTACATGTGTGGAATGAGTGGGAATAAGGAAAGGGGCTCCTTTTAAGGATATGGGGTGCAAGTGGATCTTAAAAGGCAGAGGCAAATATCTATGTCAATGGGTACCAAAACAATGATGGGGATGGAGAGAGATGTGTCATAGACTAAGGCCACGACGTCGTCGAACAAAAGGTCGATGATATAAATACACCTTGTGGAGAGGTGCCACCGAGGGACACTTGCTGTTTGTGGAGAGCAGCCACCGAAAAGTAGAGGATTCAGAGTAGAATGAAAGGGCAGAGGAACAAGACAGGTTCAACTCCTTTCTGTTCGATGTCTCACTTGGCAGAAGCTGCTTTCATTTGTAGCTAGCCGAGCCAAGTCACCGGCCCTGTCCCACAGGCCATCAACCCATATCCATCACGCCCAATACACTCCCATGGACGAGTATGACAAGGTGTGGTAAATTGAAAGTCCGAAACGTAAAAGAAACCAAATTTGCACTTCTTGGATAACGACACTAACCGGAGATGGTAGATGGGTCGGCTATGAACATTTGGGTGCTTCACAGCTCGTGGAGGGTGCAAGAAGGGAGGCCGGGTCACGTACTCATGTGAAATTGCCTAACTATCTTTACATGTCGGATGGCATGTACAACAGACACAGACAAATGTAAATTCCACATAGCACAACCAACTTGAACGAGAGCTGGTCGTGGCAAATCGAGGCCCTAATTAAAGGAGGGCTACTGACCCTACGTAGGAAGAAAATTGAGCAGATTATTGGGAGACCTGTTTGAGTTGTGTTGCGTTTTTAGTTATGAAAAATAGAAAGAAAACTAGAGCCTTTGGATATACTAGTTGCGACTAATTTGTGTTTGGCTGATTAATCTGTTTGGTCGTTGTCCGGATCATTCCTTACCGCAGAGGCTGGTAGTAATGATGCTTTCCTTCTTAAAGAAAAGGTTAAGCTTAATGATTTAATTCTATCTTATTAAGTCCATAATGGTTGAACGTAATTATTTATTTTCACCAATAAAATAAAAGGCGGTACATATGTGTGAAAAGCTCTACCAGATTTTGTTAGTATCCATTTCCGTGATGATAGTCAATGACCAAACTTCGATCCAGCATGATTGCACTAGTGCGGTGGTTGATACTGCATTTCGATTTAAGATCTTCATTCGTAGATTTTTTTTTCGAAAAGGAGGACAACCCCTGGACTCTGCCTGCACCAGGGCGATGCATGCAACCATTTTATTACTTATTCATCAAGACTTTACAAAGCAATGCATCAATAAATCTGAAGCCATCATCTAGGCAACATCTGTCTTACACCCATCAACTTGATGAAGGGGTGTGTATTATCGGGGCCGCCTGCCCAAACCTCACACCAAAGCCCAACATCTAAAACCGGAGACCTCAACCAAGCCGCAATCGCAGGGTCCGGGGCACACACCGGTCCAGCGCACTCTTAGCGGGCACACGCTGTAGAGGTCACCGCCACCGTCTTCCACCGATCCATCTTCAGAGCAAGTATCGATGCATCGACCTTGCCAGGCCTGCCGTCGACGTCACCACGGCGCCGGACAACGCCACCTCCCTACGCGCATCCATCATCACGCATCCTTCACCGAGACCCTGCGGCGCCACGCCGCCGAGACTCCACGTCGCCGGTGCGTCACATGAAACGCTGCTCAACCGTTGAAATTGTCCACTGGTCCCTCGAGCCAATGCAGAACTTCAATAATGATGCCCCCATGGGGGGAATGACACAAGAGTGTCGCCATCATCTGATCGACTGATCTAGGGTTTCCCCCGGATGTAGCGGCAGAGGTCTGGAGATTCTCTCGACGGCGATGCCTTCAAGAAGGGGACGACACAATAGAGCACCGCCATTGCCGGCCTTGGCAACTAGCCGAGACCAAGGTTTTCACCTGGATCTGCTCGATGAGCCTCCATCTAGCATCATGTGCATAGGCTGCCACTGATCTCTTCCACCGTGCAGCGCGCAAGCCACACCGGCTAGATCAGATCAGACTAGAGGCAAGAACACACATGCCACCGGCCTGTCCACAAGGCCATCCACACCGTCGTCGCCGATCTGAGGTCAGATGGCCCGAGCGGGGGCAATGCGGGGGTCGCAGTTCTCTTTACCTACTGTTACTATTTCGTTTGTGCGAGAGCACTACATTCATATATACATGATCCTTTGTGACTTCTAGATGTTGTGAAATTCACTGTGCCTCCTACGCATCAGGAATGTAAGGAAACTATGCATTTAGATACATGAACATTTGGTCTATTTTTTTATCGATGGATCATAAAAATAGGCGATCTCTCAAGGTTTTGAATGCCATGTGGCATACAAGTGAAAATATTGTGTGTTATCCTACTGAGAACGAGTGCGGAATGAGAGTAGAGAAGAAATTAAACACATATTAAAGACATGTAAACCATGACTTAACATAGCATGAAATCTAGGATGCAAATGTGGTGAAGTGGAGGACGGGTGTAGAAAGAGGAGACATGTAATTAAAAACTTAAAACACGATGCATTTTCAAATTTAACATATCTTGTGTTGGAAATATGAGCACATTACTACAAGATTTAATCCAAATAAATAGAAGATAAATCATGACTACAGTAGCAGAGATTAAACTAATCATGCGAACTAGCATAGCCGATGAACATATCACATCTAGGGCACATACTAGAAACATGAATTCTACCACGATCTCGAACATGAAGAATAGAATCACATATGGTGCAGCAAGAGCAGCACCGCCGGCGTTGACGTTGTCGCCCATGTCGTCGAGGATGAGGTTGCCGAGGTCGGGGAAGAAGTCGTCGTTCCCGAAGTCGTCGCTGCCAGCAGTCACGCGAGTGCGCTCCCCAAAAACCTGATCGCCCCTCTCCCGTACAGGATCACGAGAGGCGGGGTTCTGGAGGCCTGCTGTCCCTTCTCCCGGTGCACGCCGAAAGGAGGGATGGAGAAGACTTGCTTGGCGGCGCAATAATTTGGAACGGTGGTGAGAAACCATACGAAGCGGCGATGGCTAGGGTAGACGTCTGCCTGATTATATAGTGCAGGCCGGGTAGGTGTAAACCCCACGTCCGAGTCGTCATGATCCAAAAGAATCGAAAACGGTTCAGTAATTAACATGCCCATTAATTATTAATTAATGACTCATTAATTTTTCCCGAGCAGCAAAAATATAGACAACTGCATAGCTCTGTCCTCGGCTCGGCTCAATCCCGCGGCGCGGCGCGTCATGACGAGGCGTGGCGTGGCGAGCGAGGAGGATGAGCTCATACAAGTGGTAGAAGAGCTCACCTTATAAAGAGGTGCAACTCTCTCTCAACTTATGAGGTGGGACTAAACTTTAGCCTTACTCACTCCACTCACATGTGTGCATGAACGGGCCAAGAGAATTTCAGAATTTTAGTTGGGCTTTGGGCCAAAGGCCTACTAGCAAAATTCCAACATCTTGATGTAGCACAACGTCCAGACCACATGTCTTAATTCACGGTAGGTGTTATTAATTGGGGTTGCTCCCTGTTGATGGCCCTTCGTTGGGTATTCTTGATGGATGGGCATTGGGCACTGGACATTGGCTAGAACACGTAGATGTATGAAGCCGCATGGTCTCGGCTATGATGTGAGCCATACCTGGAGTACTACTCAAGAGTTGAAATGTAAAAAAGGAAATAAGAAAGAAGAGTTGTGATCATTGGATGGAGAGATCCAGATCCACCGTTCAAGACCACAGACTGATGGAATGACTATTGCAATATGGAGTTTTTCGACACTTTAATAGAGAGGTTTGTAATAAGGTATGCTTGAATGCACTAGGAGATGATCATAAAAGTTGTGAGGATCACTAAAAGTGTGCTACAACAAGCATTTGGCACTAGAAAATGCATACATGCCTTGCTGCAGTTACTCGGAATTGATCATTGTAGAAGGATATTTCATTTTATTCGAGAACACCCAATTCTCACAGACCGCGACGTTAACAATCAAATTCATATAGGTGTGTTCCTCATGAGATGTTCTGCAGGACAACATCTCTGCTTACCCGAATAAACCACTTGGAACACATTAAGATAAGTATCAACCTGCCATGCAGATCAGGAGAGTATTGCATCTTCACGGAGTGGGATAATTAATATAAGGATACTCTCCTCCCTGCTGACCAACAGCTTGTCTCCCACTTCTACTTCACGGGATCTCCGATCACATAGAGTGGGTTACCACTATGGACAACTCATGCGGTGGGTCTCAGACCCACCTCCATCGATGCATTATCTATCACATTACGTGATAGACCCTTTGTGAAGGGATCTGCCAAGTTTTTCGACGTTTGGATATAATCCAACGTAATAACTCCGGAGTTCCTCAATTTTCTGACAGATTTTAGTCTCCCCTTCACATGCCTTGAGGACTTCATATTGTCCTTAGAACTGTTTATCTTGACGATCACAGTTTGATTATCACAGTTCATCAGGATAGGGGGTATTGGTTTTTCAACCATAGGTAAGTCCATCAAGAGCTCACGAAGCCACTCTGCTTCAACAGTGGCAGTGTCTAATGCTGTGAGTTCTGCTTCCATAGTTGACCTCGTTAAGATGGTCTGCTTGCAAGACTTCCAGGAAGCAGCGCCACCATCAAGTGTAAAAACATAACCACTTATGGCCTTAATCTCATCAGCATCAGATATCCAGTCTGAGTCACTATAACCCTCCAGTACCCTTGGATACCCGGTGTAGTGAATCCCATAGCTCGCAGTGCCTTTCAAATAGCGCA
The DNA here is from genome assembly GCF_002575655.3 of Aegilops tauschii subsp. strangulata. Lineage (NCBI taxonomy): Eukaryota > Viridiplantae > Streptophyta > Magnoliopsida > Poales > Poaceae > Aegilops > Aegilops tauschii. The sequence continues at coordinate 550,099,892 of NC_053041.3, read as the reverse complement.
TAACTCTCTCAAGCGCATGCCAATGATCATCTCCTAGTTTTCACACAAACCGACTCAGCTTGCTCACAGCAAAAGAGATGTCAGGCCTCGTGGCACTCGCCAAATACATAAGCGAGCCAATAATATGAGAATACCTCAGTTGATCTCTAGCAATCCGTCGATTCTTTCGAAGCAACACACTAGCATCATATGGAGTTGGAGAAGGCGTGCAGTCGCTATACCCAAAACGACTCAAGACCTTTTCCACATAGTGAGACTAAAGCAGTGTGATCCCACCATTCTCATCTCTCAACAGCTTGATGTTTAAGATAACATCAGCTACTCCTAGATCCTTCATCTCAAAGCAACGAGATAAGAAATCCTTAACCTCCTTGATTAAATCAAGTTTGGTTCCAAAGATCAGTATGTCGTCGACATACAGACAAAGAATAACTCCTTCGCCCCCACCATGGCGATAGTACACACACTTTTCACCATCGTTTACTACAAAGCCGGCAGCAGTTAATGTTCTTTCGAACTTCTCATGCCACTCCTTAGGAGCTTGTTTAAGGCCATATAAAGACTTTAATAACTTGCACACCTTTCCTTCCTAACCAGGTACTACAAAACCATCTAGCTGATCCATGTAAATTTCCTCCTTCAACTCTCCATTAAGGAAAGTCGTCTTAACGTCCATTTGATGAACGAGAAGACCATGTGAGGCAGCCAGTGATAGTAGCACCCGAATTGTGGTCAGTCTAGCCACGGGTGAGTAAGTATCATAGAAGTCCTCACCTTCTTTCTGGGTATAACCCTTAGCCACAAGCCGTGCCTTGTACTTTTCAATCGTACCATTAGGTCTAAGCTTCTTCTTGAACACCCACTTACATCCTACAGGTTTGCACCCATAAGGACGGTCAGTGATCTCCCAGGTTCCGTTAGCTAAGATGGAATCCATCTCTCTACGAACAGCTTCCTTCCAGTAGTCAGCATCAGGAGATGCATAGGCTTCTGAAATAGTCCTGGGTGTGTCATCCACAAGGTACACAATGAAATCATCACCAAAGGACTTTGCAGTCCTCTGTCTCTTACTCCTCACAGGAGTTTCATTGTCACCCTCAATAGGATTCTCAACGTGTTCCATCGCAATGGTGGGTTCAGGAATTACAGCGAATTCCTCACTAGATGGAGTAGGTATCTCCTGATTTGATGAACTCGACATATCCTTCATAGGAAATATGTCCTCAAAGAAAGTTGCATCATTCGACTCCATAATCGTACCAACATGCATGTCGGATACCTCAGATTTTATTATAAAAAATCTATAGCCAATGCTATGAAAAGCATAGCCCAGAAGAACACAATCCACGGTTTTTGGTCCAAGCTTGCACTTCTTGGGAATTGGTATATTGATTTTCGCCAAACAACCCCAAGTACGTAGGTAAGAGAGTTTCAATATTTTCCTTTCCCATCCCTCAAATGGAGTCATGGTCTTATGCTTTGTGGGAACTCGGTTTAGGACATGACATGCAGTCATTAGCGCCTCCTCCCACCATTCCTTGGAGAGACCCGATGTGTCTAACATGGTGTTAACCATATCAGTTAGAGTTCGGTTTTTTCTTTCGGCTACCCCATTTGACTGAGGTGAGTAGGGAGGCGTCCTCTCATGGATTATACCATGTTCCGCACAAAACAGATCAAATTCATTGGAAAAATACTCTCCACCACGATCGGCCCTAAGCCGTTTAATTTTTCGATCAAGTTGGTTCTCTGCCTCAGCTTTATAGTTTTTGAAGAAAGTTAAAGCCTCATCTTTTGATTTCAGAAGATACACATAACAATATCTAGTGGAGTCATCAATCAACGTCATGAAATATCTCTTTCCACCTTTTGTCAACATGCCATTCATCTCACAAAGATCAGAATGTATGAGCTCCAGTGGCGCCAAGTCTCTTGCCTCTGCAGTCTTATGGGACTTGCGAGGTTGCTTTGCATGCACACATACTTGGCACTTAGAGCCTTTGACAGTAGAGATTTTCGGAATTAAATTCATATTGGCTAGCCGCGTCATGCAACCAAAGTTAATGTGACAAAGTCGTGAATGCCAAATATCAGACTCATTATTGTGGCAAACATTATTAATAACTTTAGTGCAAATATCTGACAAAGACACGCGGAACAAGCCTCCGCTCTCATAGCCTTTTCCAACAAATTGTCCATACTTATAAATTACAACTTTATTGGACTCGAAAACCAACTTAAAACCATCTCGACATAAACGGGAACCGCTAACGAGATTTTTATTGATGGACGGCACATGATGAACGTTTTTCAGACGCACGGTCTTCCCCGAAGTAAACTTCATATCGACCGTACCAACACCTCGAACGATGGCATGTGACTCGTTCCCTATCAGTAGGGAGAAGTCCCTGTGTCCTGGTAAGAAGAAAACATGGAGGCGTCAGCACAAACATGTACATTGGCACCGGTGTCAATTAACCAATCAGGGGATTGAAATACTGAAAGGATGGTAGGAAATATACCGTACCCTGATTCCTTCATATCAGTATCACCGATGACAACATTAGCGGACTTGCCGCTCTTCTCATGTTCGCGCTCCTCAAAGCGGTTAGGACACTTCGGAGCCCAGTGATTAGGGTCACCGCAGACATGGCAAAGTCCCTTCCCCTTCTTATGAGAATTCTTCTTGAAGTTGGTAGAATGTGATGGCTTGTTCTTTGTATCAAACTTGCCTTTGCCTTGAGTTTTGTTCTTGTTGTTTTTGAACTTGTTGGGATGGAAGTTCTTCTGTACCATGTGGGCACTAGAAGCTCCCTCAGCAACTCAAGCACGTGTGTCCTTTGCTCTCGCCTTCTCTTCAACATCAAGAGTACCAATGAGATCCGCAACAGAAAACTCCTGTCACTTGTGTTTCAGGGAAGTAGCAAAATTGTTCCACGAAGGTGGAAGCTTGGCAATGATGCCTCCGGCAACAAATTTGTCCGGCAACACACACTTGAAGTACTCAAGTTCTTTTGCGAGCGACTGTATCTCATGAGCCTGCTGTACAACAGAGCGTTCATCAGTCATCTTGTAGTCATAGAATTGCTCCATGACGTACAACTCGCTGCCGGCGTCCGAGGCACCTAACTTGGCCTCGAGCGCAGCCCACATGTCCTTGCCGTTTTCAAATGACATGTACGAATCCACAATGGAATCATCCAGAACACTCAGAAGAGCGCCTTTAAAGAGAGTATCGATGTTCTCAAAAGCTTCCAGTTGTGCCGGATTAAGATCGCCCTCAGGCTTGCCCTTGGTGGCGTCATAGCAGCCCATGGTCTGAAACCAGTAGACTGCTCTCGTGCGCCACCTCTTATATTGCGCCCCCTTAAAGGCAGGCGGCTTCAGATGTGCAGCAAAACCACTCAGGGTGTTAGAAGAGCTCACCTTAATCAGGTTTTTGGATTGTTGGAAATATGAGCAAATTACTACGAGATTTAACATGACTACAATAGCAGAGATTAAACTAATCATGCGAACTAGCATAGCAGATGAACAGATCACATACTAGAAACATGAATTCTACCACAATCTCGAATAGGAAGGATAGAATCACATACGGTGCAGCGGGAGCAGCACCACCGGCGTTGACGTTGTCGCCCATGTCGTCGAGGATGAGGTTGCCGAGGTCGGGGAAGAAGTCGTCGCTACCAGCAGTCGCGCGAGTGCGCTCCCCAAAAACCTGATCGCCCCTCTCCCGAACAGGATCATGAGAGGTGGGGTTCTGGAGGCCTACTGTCCCTTCTCCCGGTGCACGCCGAAAGGAGGGATGGATAAGACTTGCTTGGCGGTGCAATGATCTGACCATACGAATCGGCGGCGGCTAGGACAACGTGCATAGCTCTGTCCTCGGCTCGGCTGGCTCAATCCCGCAACCCGCAACCCGCAGGCGAGGCGTGGCGTGGCGTGGCGTGGCGTGGCGTGGCGTGGCGAGGCGAGCGAGGAGGAGGAGGAGCGCGCGTGTAGGTCTCCTCTTCTCATGCTCATACAAGTGGTAGAAGAGTTCACCTTATAAAGAGGTGCAACTCTCTCTCAACTTATGAGGTGGGACTAAACTTTAGCCTCACTCACTTCACTCACATTTGTGCCTGAATGGGCCAAGAGAATTTCCGAATTTTAGTTGGGCTTTGGGCCAAAAGGCCTACTAGCAAAATTCCAACATCTTTATGTAGCACAACGTCCAGACCACATGTCTTAATTCACGGTAGGTGTTATTAATTGGGGTTGCTCCCTGTTGATGGCCCTTCGTTGGGTATTCTTGATGGATGGGCATTGGGCACTGAACATTGGCTAGAAGACGTGGATGTATGAAGCCGCATGGTCTCGGCTATGATGTGAGCCATACCTGGAGTACTACTCAAGAGTTGAAATGTAAAAAAGGAAATAAGAAAGAAGAATTGTGATCATTGGATGGAGAGATCCAGATCCACTGTTCAAGACCACAGACTGATGGAATGACTATTGCAATATGGAGTTTTTCGACACTTTAATAGAGAGGTTTGCAATAAGGTATGCTTGAATGCACTAGGAGATGATCATGAAAGTTGTGAGGATCACTAAAAGTGTGCTACAACAAGCATTTGGCACTAGAAAATGCATACATGCCTTGCTGCAGTTACTAGGAATTGATCATTGTAGCAGGATCTTTCATTTTATTTTTTGGCTATGTGCATCCGTAATTTCCTTAGGACATTTCGTTGTTGCAGAGGCTGAGTGTAATTGGTATCTGCGCGATATTAATATATTCCCTTTGTTAAAAAAAAAAGAAAATGCATACATCATACATATGATATGATTTGATGGCCTACAATACAGGTTCAGCCGTTAGTCCTCTTAATAAGATTTGCGTCCCTTGTGATTTAATTTCCATTTGCGAGTACTTCAAATTCAATGAACATAATTAGTACTCCCCAGTGACATAAAAAGGTCTGGGCTTTCAGCGCCATATTGACAAGCTAGTAGGACATGGAGCCTTTTAAAGTTCATGGTTGGTATGAGTTTGACGCGGAAACAATGATAACTTATGGGGACTGTGTAACAATATGTTGTTGTCACTCAAGCATGTCAAAAAACTTGTCACAAACTCAATTTCCACATACCTCCTACTCTAACAATATGTTCTTGTCGTCTCAACATGTGAGAAAACTTGCGTCTGCTTTTAGGAAGACTTGCTTAATCACAACTGATAACCTACTACCTTATGATTTCCTTTTTGTTATGAACTTTGCAATGTTGGAAGTAGCGATTATATATAGATCAACACAAAGACAAGGACGTGAGCCACAAGTGAAACACACCAACTAAACCACCATCGTACAACCTCGACAAACGATGATGTCATTTAATCAGGTGAATTTGCAACAAACAAAATGGCTCTAGGTTATGAGGTGGACAAAAGTGTTCATTTTTGTGACATGACCGTTTTCGACATGACGAACTGCATATTTCTCTCTCTCCAAATGACGTTGAGAGTAAATTAGAACTACAATCCACAGCGAAATGTTTTTGCCCACTTTAACTTGGTCACCTCAAAATAGTCGGGCCTATTACCATTGGGACCTTTTCAAAAAGTAACCTTATTTTCTTTGCAGTGATTGCCTAGTTATAGGGGCTAATGTCCGCAATCAGTGTTATCCATATAAGGTAAGTGTATAAACTATCGTATAGTTGATCATGTCATGTCGACGGTGTCGATGACTACGTCCTTCCCGCAAATGGTGTACACACATGAGAGCCATCGACCGCTCTAATCAGATACACAAGAACTACAGGTTGTCGTTCACCCACTTGGCCACTTATGCCTTCTGATGCAATATAGTTCTCAGAACATTGTAGTGTGGCTACATTGAAGACTGTGATACCTGTCAAATTTCATGTAGGACACAAACTCAATTTCCCATTACCTCCTGCTCCAAGTATTATCACCATCTCAACTAGTAAAAACCTGCACAAATTTTCATGTTTTTCCTCCATGTGCTTGCATAACTGGTAAAACGCTACTTTTGTACTCAACCGTAAGTGTAGACTACTTATCAATCGAGAAATGATATCGTGGTTGCATAAGTGCTATGCACAAGTGCCTCACCAACTAAACAACATGGAACAAATGCAATAAATGAGCGTGGGGAAAATAGCACCAATGCACTTGCAGATGAGGTTTAATGGATGAATTTCAAATGACATGGCCTTATCTCTTTCCTTCCAAACGACCCCACGCCTTGATTGCACTATAATTCCCAGAACAAGCAACTAATAAATGATTTATATTCTAAGGTTGTGTGCAGAACTGAAACAAAAGGACACCCACCCACGGTCTTTGATCATACTAGGTGACCCGTTGTGCCATTGGCGGAAAGACCAACTTTGGCCAGGAAATGCAACCAAAAGGCCAGATAACCATCCAAAGGGAAAAAATCAGAATTATCTGCGTAATACGATACCAATGAGTGTGCTCATGTTGTTTCATTTTAGAACTATCATTTGCTAGGGTAATATGTTAAGGGCCATTGCATGACTCCATGCCAGGCAACACGAACCGAGCAATAGGGCTTTGACCCCAACAATCCGAGAACCAGCCTCCCCAAGCCTACCTAACCGGCCACCGATAACACAACAAAAGTGGTCGAAACCTGAATCTGGAAAGCAATGTTCACCCACCAACGTGGTAACAGAGCAGGAGAGGTGCCCGGCATAACCCAACTTGGTGCACGCCAACAACCCAATAAGCCGTGGAGCTAGCCACTCGCCAAGAAGCCAGGTGAGGTATCCGAATGATTTTTTTTTTTCTCAAAATCATTCGTAAAACGGTAACACCAAGCTGCGACTAATTTATGTTTTCCAGATTTATTTGTACCGTGGTTATCCAGATCATTCCTTGCTGCAGAGGCGGGTAGTAGTGATGCTTTCCTTTCTAAATAAAAGGTTAACCTTTAATTTGTGTTTGATGATTTAATTCTCCTTTGTTAGCTACAAAATGGTTGACATAATTGTTTATCTATACCAATATAAAAAATTCAAAGGGGCAGATCCAATTAATCGTGGCCATTAAATCATGTCAATCCAACGACGTAGACTGCTTCAATGTCGAGCGGTCAACACGTTTAGCTTGCAGTTAATTTTATGCCAAATATAATGCTAATCACATAATAACACTCAAATAGTATCCTACTTAATATCCGCATGCACTTAATATACTTCCAAACTAACGAGCATTGCACGTACACATTGACTAGTGTTAAGAAGGAAAAGAAAAGGCGGTACATATGTCTGAAATGCTCTACAAGATTTTGTTATAATTCATTTCCTCGATGATAGTCAACGACCAAAGTTTGATCCAGCACGAAGTGTCATACTTAATGGTTTCATTTCATAGAAGTTTTTCTTTTGCCAACATATCCGATATTTTCTTGGCGGTAATTAATTAAAAAATCAGATATATCCTTGCTGGCTAAGAAAAAGAAACATATCTGTCACTGCACTAACGACGTAGAGGAATTTGTAGTTGGTATATACCTACCGGTTGCTCCACTGAACCAAATTAATTAGCGAGAAGAAACGATGGGTTGGCCAAACATCGTCAAAGCTGTCTGATCTAAGCATCACTGTGTACCTAGCTACTAGCTAGTGCATAACGATTTACATATATGGATCATTCTAGAGAGGAAGTTTGAGACGAGACAGGTCTTGAATTAAGAGTATCTACGGCCGGACGTCTCAAACCTGCATCATACGTCCGGGCGGGCCGAACGGTCACGATTTTTTGACCCAAACGGCCTCCTTAAATTGGCCTCAAACGCTCGGACTGACCGGCACCCCTCATATCGTACCCAGATATGGGGCGGATATGGGGCGCCCGGGTACGTCCGTCACGTAAGACTGACGAAGCGGTCCCATGCGGACTCACCCGGAAACATGGCAGTCCGATGGAGGCATCCTACATCGCCGCGGTGTGAACGCCGCTTGGCGCCGCCCCGGCTCACCGGCCGGGTGCAAATCCGCCTAGTTAACCCGGTTGAAGTCTCGCAACCCTAGTCCACCCACCTCCCCCTCTTCGCGCCGCCGGTCCAAGCCCATCCACCTTCTCTCTCTCCCACTCCGGCGCTCTGCCCACGCTCCAGCACTCCATCATGGTCCGAAAGAAGATAACCTACTACGCAACGCTCACACCGGAGCGGCGCTACGAGATCCAGCAGGAGATCCGGGCTAGACAAGCCGCACGCGCCGCCCACATCGCTGCCAGGCTGCCTCCGGACTCGCCGGAGCCGGAGGAGGAGGAGGAGCAGCCAAGGGAAAAGGAGGAGGAGGAGCTGGCTCTGATGAAGGTGGAGGAGGCGAAGCAGCCGGAGCCGGAGCAGCTGCTGCCGGGCATCAACATGGAGCAGGCGGAGGCGGAGTTTGTCGCCGCCCAGTCCGGCGGAGCAGCAGGCCATCACGGAGTCCATTCAGAATGAGGCCTATGTGGAGGCCAACCGGACGTTCCTCCGGCAAGAGCTGGCGGCGTCCGACGTGCTCTTCGCCGAACTCGAAGCGGAGATAGAGGCAGAGGAGGCCGAAGCGGAGCAGCCGGAGGAGGCGCCGGAGCTGCAGCTACCGCCAATGCTGCCGGAGCCGGGCACGGAGATCGTCGGCATATCCAATGATGAGTAGCTAGGTGATCGATGTAGTACGTAGGTTTATTTCGTTTGCATGTCTTTATATGGATTTAAGAATCTAGTATGCGATGTCCGGATGCTGCTAGTGAAATTTGAGGCGTGCGTCACTGCCCAGACACGTCCGCGAGCGTTTGAGCGGTCATATTTGACATATCTGATTGTAGATGCTCTAACAAAGTTGAAAACAACATGAAAAGATACAAATGTACTACTGGACAACAGCTCACAGCGCCTCTCTCCCTCACACACACACACATACTAGCGCCGGAGAAACTAGATGCACTGAATGAGTTAGCTGCGCGGTGCTACGTACAGTCGCGATCACACAGAAGAGCGTGTCGGTCAAAATCATGACGCGTAGGCTGCGAAGAAGTCCTACGGCCTGTCGACAAGGTTTGTTGCAATAGTTTAGCCTACGTCCATGTAGCTGAGTTTGCTTTCAGCAACTTGCTTCTTTTGAAAAACGATCTAGCCGGGGTTTTTCAAACACAGACGCAGACGCTCTGCGAGTTGAACATGAGTGACGTTGATAGGGAAGATACGTGCCTGCAAAATAGAATCTACATTGCTCTCGACCTTTGCTTGCAATTGAAGTCAGTGACGTCGAAAGCTCAGATGTGTACATGTATGTAGTATTTGTGTACACATATACACTTATAAACAGTTGGGCTTTATTTACTCCCTACGTCCACAAATATAAAATGTTCTAATTTTTTTTACGAATGTATGTAGACACGTGTCAGTGCGTTTGTTCACTAATTTCAGTTCGCATGCATGTAGTCCATATTAAAGTATTCAAAACATCTTATATTTGTGAAACAAATTAGTTTCTTGTTTACAAATATTTACTTAATATTGTCATTTTGCATCACATAAATCGAATAATGATTGAGTACCGACGTTCAAAACTTTGCAAACAAGATATAAGATATATTTCCAAACCCCGTACATTTCCCAGATCTTCGCTGAGACTATTTTTATAATTCCTTTCCAGCAGAGAAGATAGAGCAAACTTCTAGATGCTTGCTCAGAGATCTTCATTCCTTCATTCATGATATACTAAGTGGCATGGATATACTGAACTTCCCCATTCCTCCTATTCCCTCGAGTCCAAGCCCATGCACAAATTATTCATCATGGTATTTGATAACATCACTGGTGTTATGTAGGATCAGGAAGATCATAAAACCAAAGATTTTGAACTACCCATCGCATGCAAGACGATGATTTTGAACGGTATCTTCGCAAGGACGTGTGTGGAATGAGTGGGAAGAAAGAATGGGGGATCCTTTTAAGGACATGGGGTGCACATGGATCTTAAATGGCAGGACCAAATATCTGTGTTAATGGATACCAAAACACTGATAGGGATGCAGAGAGGTGTGTCACAGTCACAGCCCGGGGCCATGACTTCGTCGGACAGAAGGTGGAGGAAATAAATACAGCTTGTGGAGAGCTGCCACCGAGGGATACTTGCAGCTTGTGGAGTGCAGCCATCGGAGAGCAGAGGATTCCGAGTGGGGGAGCAGGGCAAAGGAAGAAGACAACTTTAGTTCCCTTCTGTTCAATGTCTCAATCGGCTGAAGCTACTCCCATTATGTAAAGCAAGCGCAGCCAAGCCATCGGCCGTATCGATCACGCCCAGTACACTGCCATGGACGGGTATGACAAGGTGAGGTAAACCAAAATTTTGAAACGTAAAAGAAACCAAATTTGCTCTTCCTGGATAAGGATACCGACCGAAGATGGTAGACGGGTTAGCTATGAACTTTTTGGTGCTTCACATGAAGGGTGGCCAGGACACGTACTCACATGAAGTTGCTATGCAATGCTTAGTCATTACTCCCTCTATAAAAAAATATAAGAGTTAGAGGGAGTACTACATGTCGGATGACATGTACAATAGATACAAACCAAATGTAACTAGCATATAGCACAACTGACTTGGGGAAGTGTTCCCGTCGGCCTCGGCGGCACTCGCGCATGCCCTCTGTGCAATCCCGGTTTTCATCCCCGTTGGCCTCATGCGGCCGTGTCCTTGCTGCTGCCTCCTCTCGGGCCTTTTCAAGCACAAGTGCGAGTCTCCAATCTATCCCCATTGAGGGCTGCAGTAGGACGTCGAAATCGGTTTGCGACCATGCGTCCGACCTGCAATGTGACGCCCCCGATTTGACCGTACACTAAGCATGCATGCAAATGTGTACGATCAAGGTCAGGGACTCACGGGGAGATATCACAACACAACTCTAAAACATAAATAAATCATACAAGCATCATAATACAAGCCAGGGGCCTCGAGGGCTCGAATACAAGTGCTCGATCACAGACGAGCCATCACGGAACTTCTCCTGTCTGCGTGCATCAGTTGCAATGTCTTCTTCAGCATAGCGGGACAAGTCCAGAAACTCCCGCTGATAAGCTTCGACAGTTTTGTTGCCTTGGGTGAGGTTGCGGAACTCACGCTTCTTCCGGTCCATGACTCCCTGAGGAATGAAGCGGGCACGGTAAGCAGCTTGGAAGTCTGGCCAGGTGATGATTGTTCCAGCTGGCAGAGTACGCCTGTGGCTGTCCCACCATTGAGCTGCGGGTCCCTTCAGAAAGAAGGAAGCAGAGTTGACATAGCTGGCAGGGGCTACATCGGCAGACTCCATCTCATAGGTGATGTCACGGAGCCAGTCATCAGCATCCAGAGGCTGAGTTGAGCTGCGGTACACAGTTGGGTTTAGGCGCATGAAATCCTGCAGAGTTACTGGGGTTGGTTGCTGGTCCATATTGGGGCGAGGAAACTGAGCCATCATATTTTCCATGAATTGGCGGTTCAGTTCAAACTGTTGGATCATACCAGCCATGTACTCAGGTGGTGGTGGGGCATTGCCACCACGACCACGACCACCTGGTCTAACCATCCTGCTAATATATAACAGGGGTAGTTCAGCATTGAGAAATTTGCAAAGACAAGAATCATTCATGATGAAACATGCATAATGAAAGGAGCACGATAGCTACTACATAGTAGTCGGCATAACTTACAAAAGGGGTCATGCATAGAGTTCAGTACATAGACTAAAACATCATAGGCGGCACACAGGCTCGCGGCGAATGCATCTAACACTACAAGCAAGCCTACATCAGTCCCAAGAGGTACTGTGGAGGTAATCGTAGCCCGACAGCTGATAGTGAGGCAACGGATAGCCCTCCACGTCAGCAGACTGGGGGCCGCGGATACTCAGGTGTAGAGCCCGACGCTCAGGTGGCAGAAGAGGACCAAGTGCGGGAGAGTAGCCTCCCACGTCTGGCCAACCGACACCGTGGGGCATCACGGTCCTGGCTGGGTAGATCGCAGTACGCGGTAGCTGTCCAGATCGGACAAAGGGGTGCAGCAGCGTCAGAGCACGGTAAAGGTGCTGACGGGTGGTGTACATCTCATGGCGAAGAGCTCGGTTAGCTCGATCCAGCCCATCAGCATGCAGAACCAGGTTCTGATGGTAGTAGGGCTCTCGGGTGACAGTGGAGTAGGCAGCAGTATAGTATCCCTCCGCACCAACATCAGATGCGATAGCAATGTGCCTGAAAGGGGAGGTGTCCAACTCCCGATACTCTCCACGAAGACGTGTCAGAGCAGCATAGGCAGCATCGTGGACAGCCATATCGATGGTCACACCAACACCATGTGCGGTGTGCAGCACAGTAGTGGAGTCATACTCCCGCGAGTAGAGGTGGACGATGGCACGGTACTGCTCCTGGTTAAAGTCCTGGTACTCCTCGTAGACGGTGTACTCAGGGTGCCAGCGATAACCCAGATAGGTCATCATCTCAGCTAGCACCGCAGGTGATCCCGAGGCACCAATGGCCGTCGTGTGGCGCACGACCTTCCTCGTGGGTTCCATCTGAAAGCAAAGACGTTTCAAAGGAGTCAAATGACAGTGTGTGAATTGTTCAAAAAAATATTCTAAGAAACAACTATGGCTTATCCAACTTTGGGGTGAATGCGGTCACGGGATCCTAGTGTTAGAGTTAGTAAATTCGTTTAACCCGAGTAGAAGAGAGTTCAGAGTCCCAGAGTAAAGGTCGAGGAGTAAAAGATCCTAGTACCACCCAATGGCGACGTGGGCCCGTAAGACACACAGCCATGTTAGTAAAAGTTTTGTAATGTCTAGACTCGACTTCGGCCAAGGAGTGTGGAAAGGGGGGTTCCTACAGGCAGTCGGCTCTGATACCAACTTGTGACGCCCCTGATTTGACCGTACACTAATCATGCACGCAAATGTGTACGATCAAGGTCAGGGACTCACGGGAAGATATCACAACACAACTCTAAAACATAAATAAGTCATACAAGCATCATAATACAAGCCAGGGGCCTCGAGGGCTCGAATACAAGTGCTCGATCACAGACGAGTCAGGGAAAGCAACAATATCTGAGTACAGACATAAGTTAAACAAGTTTGCCTTAAGAAGGCTAGCACAAACTGGGATACAGATCGAACGAGGCGCAGGCCTCCTGCCTGGGATCCTCCTAACTACTCCTGGTCGTCGTCAGCGGCCTGCACGTAGTAGTAGGCACCTCTAGTGTCGTAGGAGTCGTCGTCGACGGTGGCGTCCGGCTCCTGGGCTCCAGCATCTGGTTGCGGCAACCAGGTAGAAAGGAAGGGGGAGAAAGAGGGAGAAAGGCAACCGTGAGTACTCATCCAAAGTACTCGCAAGCAAGGAGCTACACTACATATGCAAGGGTATATGTGTAAAGGGGCATATTAGTGGACTGAACTGCAGAATGCCAGAATAAAAGGGGGATAGCTAGTCCTGACGAAGACTATGCTTCTGGCCATCTCCATCTTGCAGCATGTAGAAGAGAGTAGATTGAAGTCCTCCAAGTAGCATCGCATAGCATAAATCCTACCCGGCGATCCCCTCCTCGTCGCCCTGTTAGAGAGCGATCACCGGGTTGTACACTACTAGAAAAAGGCTTACTAGTGGCGCACCAGTTTTGCCTACTAATGGCGCACTACTGGTGCGCCACTAGCATCACACCACTAGTAATTTTTACTAATGGCGCACCGCTGGTGCGCCATTAGTATCTGGTACTCTAATGGCGCACCGAGCAGTGCGCCATTAGTATAGGCCACGGTGCGCCATTAGTATGCCTCCCAGGGGGCCATATATTCCCATGTGCTTTGCCATACTAATGGCGCACTTCAGTGTGATGTGCCATTAGTATCCTTCGGCATACTAATGGCGCACTGCTGGGTGATGCGCCATTAGTACCCTCTGGCATACTAATGGCGCACTGCTCTGAGATGCGCCATTAGTATCCTTTGGCATACTAATGGCGCACGTTGGTGTGATGCGCCATTAGTATGTATATTAGGGATTATTATTTTTTTCTTTTCTGATTTTTGCACAGATTACAAAATATATTATTGGACAGAAAATAAGCAGCAGGACACAGCAACAACAGATTCATCGAATACAATAGAAGATTAGTCTCCGAATACAATTCATCATATTAGTCTCCGAATTCAAAAGACCGAACGAAGATAGAACATTACAAGTCTCGAGACCGCGAGTAGCGAGTTTGTCTTCACATTACAAGTCGATATCGATCATCTAAACTACCATCACATAGAAGAGAGATGCGGTCATCACGATGAGCATCATCGCGATGAAACTGGTCTTCATCCGGTTCCTCCAACGCTCCCTCCTCTCTCCCGCTAGATAGCGCGCGTATCTAGATTCCGCCTCCGCCCTAGTGGTGTACCCTTTGTAACTGTTATCGCTGAAACGGTGAACCTGTCTCCGACACTCCTCCCAGTCGTCGTAGACTCCGGGAACCTTACCCTTGTACACGACATACGACGACATCTCTATGCACAAGCCAAACAACAGACAATACATAAGCAATATATAAGTATGCAACAAAAGGATCGGAAGAGAAAAGCAAGACATCCATAGCACGATTCATGGTCCTACTAACAAATAGCATCGATTACATCTAAGTTGAACGACTATCCAAAGCAAAGAGACATACAAGTTCACTACAGTTTAATTACAACATGAGCTAATGAATGTTTCAGAACTACACATAGCATCACAACTTTCGACTCGACTCATGGGACCGGAGCGTGGATGAAGCCGCCGTCTGTCGTGATGGTCATGAAGTCGCGGGCGTTGTCAGCCTGCATTTGTAGCGTTGTGTCTATCTCGCTGTTGGACGGTTGAAATTTGAGGTAGAACTGCCCCGAGGTACGAAGGACATCTTGGTGGATGATTTCTGCAAACTCCGACTGGATGCGAAAGAATTCTTGTCGGATGTCCGCGTCCTGGATTGCCGCCAAGCTTGCGGCCCAATCTTTGAGATTATTTGGTAGTAGAAGGTGATTATGGTCCCACACGATCGCCCGCATGTGATGGAGGGTGTAGTAGGCATCCTTCTGACCGCCAGGCGGCTGCTTGACGCAGGGGAACGTCGTATTGTGGGTGAACACGTGCCTGCCATACCTACGAACTGGCCTCTTAAAGGTGCCTCCAGATGCGGCGTAGCCGGGGAGAGCATCATCAAGAACTTTCTTGATATTTGTGTAGTCTATCTTGGAGTCACGGTCCGGGTCGAGATACGTGGCCATGGAATATTTCGGGCTTAAGAGGATGAGTGTGCAATGTGTGTCACTGCACAGAACACGGAATGTTAGAAAAAAAGAACGATCAAAATCTAAGAAATCATATGTTACGGGGCGGTTAGGAGATGACTTACTCGGGAAAGTAAGGCACGAGGAAGTTATCCTTATCTGGGTTTGCCAGAATGATGCCTTCGAGGTGTGAACTCGCGACTTGCCGGTCCCCAGCGCTGCCCAAGATCTTGGGACGCATGTAGAAGGGGTCGACTATCACAATGTCCGGGGTCTTGTCTCTAATGATCCGCATCTCCATACTCAGCGAAAACAGCCGAACGAAGGTGTAGTGCAGCGGATGAAGGTTAAGCATAGCAAAGATGTCATCAAATCGCAGGACGATCGTACCCCCGACGGCGCTATCCACAAAGCCCTTGCCCTCTTGCACCTTGGCCACGAAAATCGGGTATGCCACATCATTCTCTCTGAGACGCCGCTTCTCCAAAGAAAGAACACTGTCATGCAGACTCCGCATAGCACCGGTTGCAGCATTGAGCATATTTGTCGGTAGCATCGGCCTACCCACCACATGCACCCTCCTCGAGATATCCTTAGGTGAAGGTGGTCTGTCCTGAGCACGGATCGTACTCGGTGCCGGTTGGCTCGCACTGGCGCCCTTGTTAGTCTTTCGTTTCCGTCCCTTCTTCTTGATCTGCTGTAATGGGATCGAGTTCTGCTCACAGACCGCCTTCTTGAGCGTGTTGGGGCTGATAATATTTGGCACCTCAGCTATCTGAGGCTCGGTGAAGGCGGCAGCTGGAGGCGTCTCCTAAGAACTGAACGCCAGACGACGCCTGTTGCAATTGGGTTTCTCCGCCGTACCAGCTAGATCGCGATCGTCTTTTTGAGGGTTGGGTTCTTGAGAAGGAGGCCCGCAGAACTCGTCACCGTACCCATGCTCGGCAAAGTACTTATCGATGTTGGTAAATGTACCGTCGTCGTTGTCGTCGTCGTCCGGATCCTGTGCCATATGCATGTTCGGATCCTGTGCCATAGGGATGTCCGGCAGGTCTGGTAGCGTTGCGGCGTTCTTGCCATGGCTTGGCGCTGGCACGACTGGCGGTCTTGTCTGTGGGGTGGTGTCCCCCGCCCCCAAACGAATCTGGCTCTTCGGCCAAAGCAGGGGCCAGCTTACACAGGCGCTGAGGGTCATCACATCATCTTCGTCGGCCCCAGCGGGTCGAATCGGAGGTAACAACTCGTCGCAGCCTGGCAGTACCCGAACCAGTTCAACCCTATAGAAGGTGGGTGGCATCGGATTACCGTGGAACACGCGGTTGCCCGGTTGAACGATTCTGCCCTTGGCGACATCGACCAACTCGCCGCCCACGAAGTGCAGGAGAGTGCAAGGAACATCGGTGGTGCCCTGCGAAAACATGTAGGTCGTCAGGGATGCCCAGTCAAAGGCAAGGAGATGAAGTCATCGGCCGAGAGGCTTAGTTACCGTGATGCCGTCGAGCTCGGCTAATGTCGAGGCACCGCCAACGGTGGGCGTGCGCGTGCAACTGACGGCGCTTGCTGGCGAGGTGCCGGCCGGCGTACACCCAGGTGCATTAAGCTTCAATGCCCGTGCCGGCGCCGGAGACACGAATACCGCCTCCGCCGGAGACACCAATGGCGCCGCCTGCGCGTTGTGGGAGTTGCTGGCCGTGAAGCTGGGAACCGGGGAAGGCCCCTGTTGGCCGCCCGCAATCCACGTCGTCAGCCCCTGAATCAAGGTAGGCACAATAGCGGTGAGCGTCGTTCCCAGTTGTTGTTGCACTTGCTCTTGGACAATCTCCGGAATCCGCGCCACTTGTGCCTTGAGTTCTTGAACCTCGCGCGACTGGCTTTTCGAGCTGGTCTTTTTCTCCTTTCTCCCACCAGCGGTATAGTATGACGACCATTTTGTGGACAAGCCTTTGCCGGCCACACGACCAGCTGACGACGGCTTACTGAGCTCATCCTTGTTTTTCATTACGTTCAACGCCCTATTTAAAGGGGTGTCAAAATGGGAGCTATGAGATGACCCCGCGCTACTGCTTTCAGCCTCCTGCGGAAGGAATGTGAACCATTTAGAAATTTGGCTTCATTAACTAGAATGCAACCATATATGTAGCTAATTACGCGGGGGTGTATTCCTTACCAGAACTTTCTCAAGCGCCTTGGTCTTCGGATCCGTGGTAAGCTCCTTTGTTACCGGGTCCTCCTTGTACCGGGCCCTGACAAAGTTCCTGGTCTGCTTGTCAGGGAATTTCTCGAAGCGGGGCGGTAGGCCTTGCTCGGCACGCTCCGCGTCCTCCTTGTCCCATATAGGCTCCGCCACTCTATAACCGCCGGGACCGAGTTGGTGGACCCCTAAGTTCAACTGCCGCATTTCTTTCCCCCACTGACTTGATTCGGAGGTTGCGCTGCTCTCGCACTTGATCTTGAACTCCTTGTAGTCATCTTCGCTCATCAAAGGATATTTCGCCTTGATCTTCTCATAACTATCACCTTTTTCAATCATTGCCTTCACCGTGCTTCTCCATGTAGACAGGGCCGTGCTCATCCTCGTGAGGGCGGCACTGTTCACTTTATTCCCTGAGAGGCGTGTGTTTGCAAACTCATTGGGGAACTTGTATCGTTCGTGCAGCTTCGTGAAGAGGAGGCAGCGCAAATTCCCTCGGTCCTTATGCCTTAGGTTCTCGGTGTTGATCGAGACGGTGCTCCAGAGAATGCACCCGAGCTGAACCGAGTACCCCTTGACTACATGTTTGGGCGCCGTTGGATGCCCGTCGGAGTTCACTTCAGTAAATTCCTCCTTGACGGTGCCGAGCATGTTCGGGCGCCGGTCCTTCCGTTGCCTCTTCGGTTGGCTGCCATCTGTGCGTGCGCCGCCATCATTAGTGGTGGCATCCTCGGCGGCACCATCAGTGGTGTCATCCCCGACCCCACTAGGGGTTGTGTAGTCAGGATCGGTGTCTTCTGCGGCATCGTCCCGATAGCGGTGAGGTTCTTCCTCCATCTCCTGGGACAGCTCCCAGAATTGCTTGCCGCCCGAACCGCCGGCCTCATCGTTGTGGGCCATGTTTCGCTCTAAATAGGAAAAAAGTTTGGTCAAAAAGTTGGTTATTGTCAAGGAACAAGATCATGGTCTCATCATTTAGGGTTTGTCGACACCGAGGCATCCTAAAAGCTAATCTTTTATCATTTAGGGTTTGTCGACGCCGAGGCACCCTAAAAGCCTAAGCGTACATCATTTAGGTTCTCATCGACACCGAGGCACCCTATAGAAGCCAAGGTTTCATCATTTAGGGTTTGCCGACGCCGAGGCACCCTAAATGCTAAGTTAAGTTTTCATCATTTAGGGTTTATCGATGCCGAAGCACCCTAGGTTGGGGCTAATCACTTGGCACTAATCACTTGGCTCTATTGCCACCTATGTTTGGTTTATCATCTAGGGTTTATCGATGCTAAGGAGAATTCTAAGTTGGGCGTAATCACTTGGCTCTATTGCCACCTATGGTTTAATGCAGCAAGAATGGCGGGGCAGTCGATCCTACTTAACTAAGTACTAAGATACCCCGGCCCATGCATTAGTCGCAAGTACCCCATATGTCCTATTTTTAGCAAAGTCATGCTAAATCTCATAGGGAAAATTTCAGCATGACCTTTGCTGAAAATAGGACATATGGAGTACCCGAATTTGCCGGAACGGAAGTTAATCGACATTCCAGCAAACTCAAGGGCCTCTCGGGGTACCTGCAAATTCATCACGACACAATGGTCGGAGACAAAACATGATGGGCAGGCCAAATACTCATGTCACAAGTAATTCAGAGGCATCACAATAAAGCAACACCCTGCACTAGCCTAAAAACAAGTGAAGTTTCACCCATATAAGAACAACTTTATAAAATAAGAGAAGTTGCTAAATTTTTTGTATCCTTCATACACACTGGAGTACAATGCTTTATAATGTTCCATCATCATTACAGAAATCCAAGAAACACATGGTCTTGAGGATATTCTTTATGACTGATTGTTTCAGTTTTACATGCAGATTTTGACCAAAAAACACATGGTCTTTTTAACAGTTTTCAGTTTGGACAGAATACTGAAAACTACAGTTTGGACAGAATTCCTAACACTTTGGTCTTCTAGTTACAAAACAAAACTGACATAATTCTAGATGCCATAACTGAATTTTCCTTTGGCATCTAAAAACTGACATAATTTGGATAATTCTAGACCAACTGGCCTCTGTGAATGTCTAGTTAATTTTCCAACATATGAGATGAAGATCTAAGTGCTCAGCTACTTGATAGTGTTATAGGATATAATATAAATGAAAATTAATTTTAAGACAGAAAAATAATAATTTCGGTGACCCCTACCTATACAACTAAAGAATATGACAAGAAAATAACTAGAGTATAAGTTGGCAGTAATTTTGCTAAAAACATTGCATACAAACTAAAGAATATGACAAGAAATAACAATATACACTTTTTGCTAAATTTGGAGTTACTTCCTATAACAGTGATGATGACAGAGTAGTGTAAAGTATATTCTCCTAGCAGTATGTTCCATCTTGTAAAAGAAAAGGAAGGAAAAATTGTTTTCTAGGCATAAAAAAGAGACCTTTTATAGTACAACAAGTTATTTTGGACCGTTTATTTTTTTGATCTAGTGACCCAGATTTGCTAATACTACACCAACAATTGTTTTCTAGGCTAATACTACATCAAGCAAGCAGAGTGTTGAATGATGGTGACAGAGCTCTAGAGTTCACATGACACTTCCATTAGTTCATAGCAGTAGCACAGAGGAAGGAGGAAGGAGGCGAGGTACCTGGTCGCCGGAGGGGTCGGGGTCGGGGTCGGGGCCGCGGTCGAAGGAGAGCAGGGGCCGGTGGCGGAGGACGACAGGGGCAGGCGGGATGGGCGCGTCGGGGCCGCGCTCGCCGGCTGCTGCAGGGGCCGGAGGAGGCCCTCGCTCGTCGGAGGGAGGAGGAGAGGAGAGGAGCGGGCGGCGCGCGCTCGGCCGATCCCGTTCGGGGGGCGCAGGGGCGGCGGGGGTGGAGTCCCGCGGGGGTCGGGGCGGCGGCGTTGAGGCAGCGCAAGAGCACAGCGGCGGACGGCGTGCAGGCGCGGCGGACGGAGGGGGCGGAGCAAGGGGGCGGCGGCGTACGGTTGGGGTCGAGGAGTGGGGGATCTGGCGAGCGAGGGAGGGAGGGAGGCGACAGTGCGAGGCCAGGGAACAAGTATGTCTATTCTAATGGCGCACCTCCCCCTGGTGCGCCATAAGTACGTCAACTCTAATGGCGCACCTCCCCCTGGTGCGCCATTAGAATTTGGTTTTACTTACTAGCCCGACTGTATCCCACCTAACCCTATCTCCATCAGAACACGCCCACTAGCCCGACTGGTCAGCATGCAGCACACACACTAGGAGGTCTTGGGTTCGATTCCCAGGCTCCCCAATTTTTATTTTTATGCATTTAAAATGCTGTTTGATATTTATTTGTGTTTAAATATGTTCAAACTTGTTTAAATCATAACAGTAATAATTTTTTAAGCTTTTTTTTTTGCAAATTTAGTTGCATTCATTTGTGACGGTGGAGCGGGCCGGGGAGGGTGCGGGGGAGAGGGTGCGGGGGGTCGTCGGCGACGGCCGGTGGAGCGGGGGAGGGTGCGGTGGGTCGTCGGCGACGGTGGAGTGGGGGAGGGTGCGGGCCGGGGGTCGGCGGCGGCGGCCGGTGGAGCGGGGGAGGGTGCGGGGGGTCGGCTACAATCGAGAAATATAATCGAGTGTCCATGAAATTTAAAAACATTCATGAGTTCAAAAAGTGCCCATGAAATACAATCGAGAAATGAAGGCTACAATTTAAATACAATCGATCTTAGCTAGCTATCTATTCACAATCTTCTTGCCCTTATTTTTCGTAAATGGAGTTCTTCTCTTGAACGGACGTCCTTTAGGTAGGGTGGTCCTGCTTCTTCTTGTGGTGTATGCTAATACTTCATCGTCGTCGTCATGTTCCATCTTCGGGTCGCCGTACTTGTCGAAGTCTTGCTCATTGGCGACTCCATCCATTCCGATGATCTTCCTTTTGCCTCTCCTCATGACAACACGACTGGGCTTTGATGGGTCAGTAATGAAGAAGCATTGGTCCACTTGGGAAGCCAGTACCCATGGCTCATTTTTCGCGGTGACGTTCGCGCATGCGGTCTTGGATTTGGCTTTGGGTATAACCATGGTGGTGAAATACCGGTCTTCTTTTATGACGCTCTTGGCCCATCTGACACGGAACATCGGGACCTTCTCTCCAGCGTAGCTCAGCTCCCAGATCTCCTCGATCCTTCCGTAGTATCTATCCTTGTCGTTACCGGTGCAGGATTCCATCGTTACCCCGGAGTTCTGATAACCATCGCTCTTCATGTCCTTGTCCTCGGTGTAGAATGTGTAGCCGTTGATATCGTACGCCTCATACGTCATCAGGTTGTGCTCGGCGCCCTGTGACAAGGCGAATATGAGTTGTTCTTCCGCGGAAGAATCCTCATATAAAGGGTACGACAGAAGCTTCTGCTTGAACCAACGCGTGAAACATGAGTTGTGCTCTTTGATTATATCTCCGTCTGTCCTCTGTTGGCCTCGGTCATTGTACGTCTTCTCAATAAACGTTTTGTGCTCTACCACCCAAGGATCGACCACGTCTATGTGTTGTAGCGCGACTAGGTTTGCTCTTTCAAAGTCGGCGAGTCGACCATCGAAGTCGACATGCATTTCGCGGCGACCCTCACGGTGACCCCATCCAGCGAGCCTGCCGAGGTGCCTGTTGACGGGCAGACCAACGGGGTTCTCGATGCCTAGATAATTCGTGCAGTAGGAGATGCACTCTTCGGTCAGAAAGCCCCTGTCTATGCTTCCCTCTGGACGTGACATGTTGCGAACGTATCCTTTGATGACACCATTCATCCTTTCAAACGGCATCATGCTGTGCAGGAACGTCGGCCCTAGTTGGATGATATCCTCCACGATATGGACCAGCAGATGCACCATAACGTCGAAGAATGCGGGAGGGAAGTACATCTCAAGCTCACATAGTATCACCACGATCCCTTCCTGTAGCCTTCTGAGTTGCCTCACGCCAACCGACTTCCGAGAGATGACGTCGAAAAAGTTGCATAGGCCAAATAGCGTTTCACGGACGTGCGCGTCCATGATCCCACGGATTGCAACTGGAAGTATCTGCGTCATCAGCACGTGACAGTCGTGAGACTTCATCCCGCTGAACTTCTGCTTCACTGAGTCTAGGTATCTGCTTATCTTCCCCGCGTAACCGTAAGGAAGTTTTACTCCTACGAGGCAGGTGAAAAACTGATCGATCTCCTCCTGACTTAGAGTGAAGCACGCGGGAGGGAAGTCATTTCCGGTCTTCTTGGCCTTTTTGCCTTTGCGACGACTTTCCGTGTCCTGCTTCGCCTCATCATCATCATCATCATTAGCGTGAAGCTCCTCCCTGATGCCCATTGATTTCAAGTCTGCCCTTGCTTTCGGCCCATCTTTGGTCGTCTCTGGCATGTTGAGCAGGGTACCAAGCAGACTCTCGCACACGTTCTTCGTGATATGCATGACATCAAGGCTGTGAGGCACACGGTGGATCTTCCAGTACGGCAAGTCCCAGAAAACAGACCTCGTTTTCCATACCTTCAGCAGTGCCTCTGGCGCCTTTCGCTTCTTTCCCGGCTCTGGCGCCTTTTGCTTCTTTCCCGGCAGTGGGCAATCTTTCCAATTTTTCAACAGCTCGTCTATTTCCTCGCCGCTCCTCGTACGCGGGCGTCTTCGGGGTTCTGTTTCACCATCGAACAGATCCTTGCGTTTCCTCCACGGGTCATCGTCGCGAAGCCACCTTCGATGTCCCATGAACACGGTTTTCGAAGACCCGGGATCTCTATCTAGCTGGCGATACGTTGTGTCATCCATGCACCTGACACATCCAGAAAATCCGTGGACCACCTGCCCCGCGAGATATCCGAAACCGAGATAGTCGTGCACCGTCGTGAGCAGTGCGGCTCTCATAGGGAAATATTCTTTCTTTGCGGCGTCCCACGTATTGGCTGGCGTTTTCCACAGCGTGTCTAGCTCCTCTTCCAGCAGCCCCAGATACAGATTGACGTCGTTCCCTAGTTGTTTTGGCCCTTCAATTAGCATACTCATGTGAATGTACTTCCTCTTCATGCACAACCAGGGGGGAAGGTTGTACATCCACACAAACACAGGCCAGGTGCTATGTGTGCTTCTCTGGCTACGAAACGGATTGACTCCATCGGTGCTCGCGCCCAGCACGATGTTCCTTGGATCGTTCCCAAATTATAGGTGTTCGAAGTTCAACGCTTGCCACTGGCTCCCATCCTTAGGGTGACTCAGCATCTTGTCTTTTTTATTTATCTCCGGATCATTTGCGTCATCTTCTCGCTTCTTATCCTCCCTATCCGCGTGCCAACGCAGGAGCTTTGCTACATTAGGGTCCGCGAAATACCGCTGCAGACGAGGAGTGATCGGAAAGTACCACACCACTTTTCGAGGAGCTTTCTTCCTCTTCTTGTATCGAGTGACGCCGCACACCGGACATATGGTAGACTCCGTGTGCTCGTCCCGATAAATGATGCAATTGTTCATGCACACATGGTATTTCACGTGCGGTAAATCCAGAGGACACACGATTTTCTTCGCCTCCTCGAAACTGGTCGGGCACTTGTTCCCCTTGGGAAGACGTTCGTGCCAGAATGACATGTTCTCGTCGAAGCATGCGTCGGTCATTTTGTGCTTTACCTTCATCTCCAGAGCCATGAGCGTTACTTTCAGGCGGGTATCCTCGGGCCTGCATCCTTCATACAATGGAGTAACCGCGTCTATCTCCAGTTGATCCAGCTTGGCTTTCTCTCGGGCGGCAGCTCTTGCGTTATCCGTCTGCTTGAGAAGCGGCTCTTGAATATGAGGGTCCTGCACCCAGCCCATCGATGGTCCATCGTCGTCTGCTCCGCCGGCATCTTCATCTTCATGATCATGCCCTTCGTCTGCTCCCGCATCTTCCTCATCATCATGTCCGGCATCTTCTACATGATGACTGTGTACAGCATCACCGTCGTGATCATGTCCTGGAGATTCTTCGTCTTCTCGCCCGCCCGAGCCACGGTGGTTGTCTTGCTGCCCATCCTCATTTCTTGCCCGACCCCCATGGACGACTTCATAGTCATCTTCATCACCTTGCCACCGATAGCCATCCATGAAACCACGCAAGAGCAGGTGGTCCCGCACCTGCCCGGAATCCGGGTCCGCAATAAGGCTCTTCAGCTTGCATCTTCGACACGGACATCTTATCTCCGTCTCGTTCTTTTCAAGCATCTCGGCCTTCGCGGAGCTCAAAAACCTATTCACGATGCCTTCGGTCGTCGTGCGGACCATGGTCACCTGCGGGGTAGAGCAAAACGATATTTTAGAACCAAGAAAAAATTTGGCATGACTTTCCCTAAAAATAGGACCAAAAAGAATGCATAGTGCCAAAATTCTCGCCGAAACGGAAATGAATCAACATTCCGGCAAAATATTGGCAACTATCGCATTTCAAATACCGGTACCTGCAAACACAAACATATATGCAACACCACAAACATATGCAACACCACAAACATACATAGATCTTGCTAGGACATAAAAAGTGCATGTGCACGTTGTTGGAGGGAGAACAACATAAAGATAGCTTCCCCCTTACTTACCTATCAAAAAAGGGGCTTTAACCACGTAATTTGGATGAATTTATGGTGCAAATGAGGTGAGGAGGAGGAGGCAGCCGAGACAAGCTTGGTGGAGGGAGAAGAGAATGAAGTGGGGAAAGTGAGTGGGTAGGTGTGGCTGTCCAAAATATCTAGCTCGTCCCAGGTTACTAATGGCGCACCACCACACAATGCGCCATTAGTAACCCTGGTTACTAATGGCGCACCTGCTGGTGGTGCGCCATTAGTAGTTTTGCAAAAAAACACTAATGGCGCACGGGGAGCAGTGCGCCATTACTAGCTTAAACTAGTAATGGCGCACTGTACCAGGTGCGCCATTAGTAGTTTTGCAAAAAAGTAAAAAATAAAAAAAAATTTAGTGGCGCACTATGTTGCTGGTGCGCCATTACTAGTTACAACTAGTAATGGCGCACTATGTCCTGGTGCGCCATTAGTATGTCTGGCAAAAAAAAAATTGTTACTAATGGCGCACCGTTTGTCTGGTGCGCCATTAGTGTCTTTCACACTAATGGCGCACCAGCACATGGTGCGCCATTGCTATATAGCAATGGCGCACCACATGTCTGGTGCGCCATTAGTGGCCATTCCATCTATAGCCCTTTTCCTAGTGGTGGTATCTGGCACTTGGAAGGGTGTATTTTATTCAGTATCCAGTTCTAGTTGTCATAAGGTCAAGGTACAACTCCGGGTCGTCCTTTTACCGAGGGACACGGCTATTCGAATAGATAAACTTCCCTGCAGGGGTGCACCACATAACCCAACACGCTCGATTCCATTTAGCCGGACACACTTTTCTGGGTCATGCCCGGCCTCGTAAGATCAACGGGTCGCAACCCTACCTAAGCACAACAGAGCGGTCAGCACGCCGGTCTAATCCTAAGCGCGCAGGGGTCTAGGTCCATCGCCCTATGCACACCTGCACGTTGCGAACGCGGCCGCGAGCAGACCTAGCAACCCACACGATCACGACGGTTACGTCAAAGCGGTCCAACACGGCGTGCGCCACTCAGTCACTGACGTCACGAAGGCTTCGGCTGATACCATGACGCCGAGATACCCATAACTACTCCCGCGTAGATGGTTAGTGCGTATAGACCAAATGGCCAGACTCAGATCAAATACCAAGATCTCGTTAAGCGTGTTAAGTAACCGCAAACATCGACCAGGGCCAGGCCCACCTCTCACCTAGGCGGTCTCAACCTGCCCTGTCGCTCCGCCACAAAGATCCACTTGCGGGTACTCCTACGAGCCGACCCGACTTTAGTCATCACATGTGTCATGTATATAGTATATAAGTATATACCCGTGACCACCGCCCAGGTGATCACGGCCCGATAGTATAGCACAGCAGACGGACAAGAATATAGGGCCACTGATGGAAAACTAGCATCCTATACTAAGCATGTAGGATTGCAGGTAAAGGTAACAACAGTAGTAGCAAGGATAGGCTATGCATCAGGATAGGCTATCGGAAAGCAGTAACATGCTACACTACTCTAATGCAAGCAGTATAGAGAAGAATAGGCGATATCTGGTGATCAAGGGGGTGCTTGCCTGGTTGCTCTGGCAAGTAGGAGGGGTCGTCAACTCCGTAGTCGAACTGGGCAGCAGCAATGTCGGTCTCGTAGTCTACCGGAGAGAAGAGGGGGAAGAAACAGTAAATACAATGCAAACACAAGCATGACGATGCGTGTCATGACAATGAGCAGTGTTAGGTGTGCCCTAACGCGACAGTAGGTGGTACCGGCGAAGGGGGGGAACATCCGGGAAAGTATCCCCGATGTTTTGCGTTTCGGACAGACGGACCGGAGGGGGAAAGTTGCGAGTACGATAGGTTAGGGAGGTGTGGTGGACGAACGGACTGCGTATCCGGATTCGTCTCGTCGTTCTGAGCAACTTTCATGTAGAAAACATTTTCATCCGAGTTACGGTTTAAAAGATATGAATTTTCAAAAATTATTTGAATTTCTGGAATTATTTGAATTTAGCAAAAATGAATTATAACGTCAGCATGAGGTAATGCTGACGTCAACAGGTCAACAGGTCGGGTGACCAGTCAAACTAGACAGATGGGTCCAGTGGGACCCACATGTCATTGACAGGGCACTAACAGAGTTTTATAACTAACTTAAACAAGGTTATTAGCAGGTAGGCCCCACCTGTCATAGTCTAATCATCTAAACTAATTAGTTTTAATTATTAAAATGTTTTAATTACCGGATTAAGCGGTGGGGCCCGCACGTCAGTGGCTGGGGCCTGCCCAGTCAGCAGTTGACTGGGTCAACCCAGTCAACTGGGACCCACTGGCAGTGGCACTGGGGTGGCCCCAGGCCAGCCACGTCGGCGGCCGGCGTTTAAACGCCGGCGCACGCTCCGGCGACCACCCGAGACGGCGGCGTTGCGCGGAAACGGCGCACAGGGGGCCATTTGGCCCGCGGTTTCTTCCTACGGGACGGGCGCGACGCAACGCGTCCGTTGGTGGCCGCGAAAAGCACGGGGATGCCTGGAAACGGCCGCTACCTCGACGGCGGCGGGTGGTGCATTCGGGTGAAGCTCCGGGTCGGCGCTACGGGGCTCGACGGAGTGTGTGGATGGGTGCATCTGGCCCGCACAGACGTGCTGAGCACGAAGCCGGGCTCAGCTGAGCTCGACGGCGAGCATGGCCGCGACGGTGAAGCGCCTGGCGGTGACCGGAGCTCGGCAACGACGACAGCTATCTACGGAGCGCTAGGGGGCCAACGAGGAGTAGCAGGGGAGGAGAAGCTCACCGTGCGGCACTCACGTAGGCCCTCGACGGATTAGTAGCTGCAGATCGGCGCCGGGGAAGAAAGGGATCGCCGGCGACAGAAGTTGAAGACGAGCTCGGTGTGCTCGTTGCAGGGGCTCCGGTCTCCAACGGGCTGCACCAGTCGAAGCAGCGGGCGACGGCGGCCCTTGGAGACACCGTGGGGCGGCGAGGTGGACACGGTGGCCGTGGCTAGGCCGGAGGCATGGCGGCGGTGGCGTTCGGGCGTGGTGGGGAAGGGGATCGGAGAGGGAGGAGAAGTGGATCTGGGGGAGGGGAGGCGCAGAGGCGAGCGAGAGGGGGCAAGTGGGAGGGATGGGTGGAGGCCGAGGCGTCGGGGCGGCCTTATCCTCCCCCGTCGCCGGCGAGGAGGTGCGGCGGGGACGTGCCCCTGTTCCGACCCCGGTCGGGGGAACAGGGAAGGGGAGGGAACGACCGTGGTAGGCGGGCTGGCCTGCTGGGCCAGCTGGCTCGGGTGGGCCGAAGCCCAAGTGGGGCAGGGGCCTGCTCCTTTTTTTCTGTTTGTTTTCTCTGTTGCATTTTCTTTTCTGTTTTATTTCAATTTAATCTATTTAGGCATTTTATAAAAATATGTTTTCTTTAGTATAATTACCCTTGTAATATTTGTCACCCACCGAACATTTTTATTGAAATTTTTGATAACTTTTATTATTGACATTAATTTGAATTTAAATTTTGAAACGGTTTCGAATCATCGCGAGGTTAACAACAGTAACCGTGGTGATGTGACATCATTAGCGTGGGATTACTGTAGCTTAATTATCCGGGCGTCACATGCAAGGTGGCAGTGAGTGGAGTGTGGCCACTCCGGTCCGGGGCGGTGCCCTAGCTACGGATTGTGGTGGCCATTGAAAGATCTTCATGAGAGTTTCTTTCTCCAGATTTGGTGGCTGCCGTTGGTGGGTCTTACTGGCGATATTATAGGATATAGCCAGAAGGCTCCTTTTGAAGGAAATATGCCCTAGAGGCAATAATAAAGTTATTATTTATTTCCTTATATCATGATAAATATTTATTATTCATGCTAGAATTGTATTAACCGGAAACATAATACATGTGTGAATACATAGACAAACAGAGTGTCACTAGTATGGCTCTATTTGACTAGCTCGTTAATCAAAGATGGTTATGTTTCCTAGCCATAGACATAAGTTGTCATTTGATTAACGAGATCACCTCATTAGGAGAATGACGTGATTGACTTGACCCATTCCGTTAGCTTAGCACTTGATCGTTTAGTATGTTGCTATTGCTTTCTTCATGACTTATACATGTTCCTATGACTATGAGATTATGCAACTCCCGTTTACCGGAGGAACACTTTGTGTGCTACCAAACGTCACAACGTAAATCGGTGATTATAAAGGTGCTCTACAGGTGTCTCCAAAGGTACTTGTTGGGTTGGCGTATTTCGAGATTAGGATTTGTCACTCCGATTGTCGGAGAGGTATCTCTGGGCCCACTCGGTAATGCACATCACTATAAGCCTTGCAAGCATTGTGACTAATGAGTTAGTTGCGGGATGATGTGTTACGGAACGAGTAAAGAGACTTGCCGGTAACGAGATTGAACTAGGTATCGAGATACCGACGATCAAATCTCGGGCAAGTAACATACCGGTGACAAAGGGAACAACGTATGTTGTTATGCGGTCTGACCGATAAAGATCTTCGTAGAATATGTGGGAGCCAATATGGGCATCCAGGTCCCGCTATTGGTATTGACCGGAGACGTGTCTCGGTCATGTCTACATAGTTCTCGAACCCGTAGGGTCCGCACGCTTAACGTTACGATGACAGGTTTATTGAGTTTTGATGTACCGAAGGAGTTCGGAGTCCCGGATGAGATCGGGGACATGACGAGGAGTCTCGAAATGGTCGAGATGCAAAGATCGATATATTGGCCGACTATATTCGGACTTCGGAAAGGTTCCGAGTGATTCGGGTATTTTTCGGAGTACCAGAGAGTTACGGGAATACGTATTGGGCCTTATTGGGCCATACGGGAAAGAAGAAAAAGGGCCTCAAGGGTGGCCGCACCCCTCCCCTTGGTCTGGTCCGAACTGGACTAGGGAAGGGGGGCGCCCCATTCCTTCCTTCTATTTTTCCCTTCCTCTTTTCCTATTCCATATGGGAGGTGGAATCCTACTAGGACTAGGGAGTCCTAGTAGGACTCCACACTTGGTGCGCCCCCTCCTAGGGCCGGCCTCCTCCTCCCTTGCTCCTTTATATACGGGGGCAGGGGGGCACCCCAGAGACACAACAGTTGATCCTTGAGATCTTTTAGCCGTGTGCGGTGCCCCCCTCCACCAAATTACACCTCGATAATATCATTGCGGAGCTTAGGCGAAGCCCTGCGTCGGTAGAACATCATCATCGTCACCACGCCGTCGTGCTGACGAAACTCTCCCTCAACACTCGGCTGGATCGGAGTTCGAGGGACGTCATCGAGCTGAACGTGTGTAGAACTCGGAGGTGCCGTACGTTCGATACTTGATCGGTCGGATCGTGAAGACGTACGACTACATCAACCGCGTTGTGATAACGCTTCCGCTATCGGTCTACGAGGGTACGTGGACAACACTCTCCCCTCTCGTTGCTATGCATCACCATGATCTTGCGTGTGCGTAGGAAATTTTTTGAAATTACTACGTTCCCCAACACCTTTGTGGTGGTGAGATGCAATCTTGGGACAATAGCTTGACACAAAGGGTATGGTTGTGCAGCTGTGGCTATGAGATTTCTTGCGCATCTCATATAGTTGTTGGGATCGAGGAAAAGCGGTGGTGACAACCCAAAATTCACTTCAATTTGGTGGTGCTTCTTGAGTACACGGTCTTGAGGTCCATGATACAACCCCTAGGTCTGACCTAATTTGGTTATACCTCGCAATCACGATGTTTTTGTGTCGTTACCTTGTTGAAGGCATTGCTCGGATATGCTCCGGCTTGTTCTTCAAAGTGAAAACTTAGAATCTGGCCTTTTGTGATTGGATCTAGTGACGGCGGTGCTTGAGCATTGTTCCCTTCCTAAAGGAGTTGCTATTGAAGAACTTCATTGTCCATATGGTGTCAAGAGATGGTTGGTGCGGATATGTCATTGATGTAGTTTGTCGATCGTTGTTTTGATTGCTCGAGGTTATTTTTTAACACTTAGGCATAACTTTGGCCTTGTCTAACTTTGCTATTTGTCGGCATGTATATTTGTGTTTGTGTGTTGGTGTTGTCTATGTACATCCTAATTATGCAGAGACAGGGTGTGTGCTTATGGTG
This sequence comes from Aegilops tauschii subsp. strangulata, assembly GCF_002575655.3. Lineage (NCBI taxonomy): Eukaryota > Viridiplantae > Streptophyta > Magnoliopsida > Poales > Poaceae > Aegilops > Aegilops tauschii. Next base: position 550,068,699 of record NC_053041.3, on the reverse strand, counting down.
TGTGTATCCACTTGATGATTCATTTTGATTGAATAAAATACACTCTTTATCGAAAAAGTACAAACTACTTGAACGAGGCCTGGTGGTGGCAAATTGGAGCCTTAATTAAGGAGAGCTACCGTTTCTATGTATGAATTAAACCGAGTAGATTATTAGGATACCTCTTTGAATTGTGTTGTGTTTTTAGTTATGCAAAATAGACAAAAAAAGTAGATCCTTTCATAGGGAAAGTTTATCTATGTAGGAAACTTTGGAAAATCGAGACGTGCTATCACGCTCTATTAGCTGAAGCAATAGCTCTCTGAGATCTTTGTGACATTACTTGCTGGGGGTGCCGGTTGTAACAAGCTAATGATCAATTCGGACAATCTAGAACTGATAAACTCAATGAACTGTGGAGGGAGATCAGTTGGACCTGCAGCTATGATTGTGGATGTTTGCTACCATCTGGCTTGCGACTTCCCTGGTTTTGTGCATTGTTTTAGAAAATCTAATGGGGTTGCCCATGAACTAACACAGATGGCCAAGGGCCGATATTGTAATAGCTTCCTTCACGAGCCTCCTGTTGAGCTCGTTCCTCTCTTACTAGATGATGTAACTCTAATTGAAGTTCAATGAAGAGAGGGCCTTCTCAAAAAAAAGAATGGCGAGTAATTTGTGTTTTGCTGATTTATCTGTACTGCAGTTGTCTGAATCATTCCTTGATGCGGAGGACGGTTGTAATGATGCTTCCGTTTTTAAAGAAAAGGTTAATCTTAATTTGTGTTTGATGACTTAACTGTCCCTTGTTAACTGCAGATTTATTGAACATGTTTTTTATTTCTAGAAGAAAAAGGAAATTGTAACACCCTGAGGATCATGCTAAAGTAACTCTATGTGATTAAGCTAATCATGTTGCTAAACAGGGCATGATCACATTTGGAATCACACTTCTTTTCAAACTCCTAATTCAACTTCAATTAAAATTAAAGTGGAAAATAAAAGTTTTCAAAAATTTGAACAAAAATGTTCGGTGGGTGCCAAATAATACACTGGTAATTATGGTGGAGAAAACACATTTTTATAAAATACCTAAATACTTTTAAATGAAATAAAAAAGAAAAGAAAATAAACAAATAAAAGAAAAAGCAAAAGAACACATAACAGACAAAGAAAGAGAAAAAAAAGAGAAGGCCCTCCCCCCCCACTGGACCCCTGGCCCAACTGGGCCGACCCCCGGCCCAGCCCACCCCTCCCCCCTCGCCCCCTTCCCTGTTCCCCCGACCGGGGTCGGAACAGGGGCCGTCCCCGCCGCACCACCTCGCCGGCGACGGGGAGGATAAGGGCGCCAGCACCCCGCCGCCTCGGGCCTCTCTCCCACTCACCCCGCTCACCTCTCGGCCCTTGCGCCTCCCTCTCCCCCCCCCCCAGATCCGCGCCGCTCTCTTCCCCCCACACGCCCGACGCACTCGCCGCCGTTCCCGTCGTTCAGGCGGCCATCGTGCCCCAATCGCCACCTCGCCGTGTCGTACGCCGTCGCCGCCCTCGACTACACCACCTCCGCCTCTCCGTTCAAGCTCGGAGCCACTGCAACGGCCTCCCCGAGCTCGTCTTCAACTTCGGACGCCGGCGACCCCACTTCTTCCCCGGCGCCGACCTGCTGCTCCTAAGCTCTCACCGGCCTCCGTGTGCCGCGCGGTGAGCCTCTCCCCCCTCCTCCCCTGTCCATTCTCTCTCGTGCGCCCCTTAGCTACTTCCCCACGCGCGCCCGAACGCCGCGCCGCGGAGCTCGCCGCCGGCGGGTCCCCGGTGACCATTTGGTCATGGGCATAGGCCCGTTAGCTCGACCGCATCGTGCCGCACCCGCCTGGCTAGATAGTTCGGCCGCTCGCGCGCTCTAACGCCGCACCCGCCCCAGCCCGAAGCACCTCGCCGCCGGCGAGCTCGTAGCGCTCGCCCCCGCCCGTTCCAGCCACTCCGGCCACCACCGTTGGACGCGCGGCGCCGAGCTGCGTCGAACGCGCCTAGCCACAACCCCGCAGACCCCCTGAGCGCGAAACCCGCGCCCCTCCCGAGCCGCGCCGCCGCGTTTGGCTCGTCGGCATCGCTCCGGCGCCGGCCGCCGACGTGGCTGGCCTGGCCCCACCCCCAGTGCCACTGCCAGTGGGCCCGTGGGCCCCCGTTGACTGGGTCCACCCAGTCAACGTGCTGACTGGGCAGGCCCAGCCACTGACATGCGGGCCCCGCCGCAAAAATAGAAAAAGAAAAAGAAAAAGAAAAATGTTTTATAAATAAAAATAATTAATTAATCAAATCACTCACTGACAGGTGGGCCCAGTAGTTAATTAACTAAAAATTAATTAGTTTAATCTTCTGTTAACCCACTGTCTATGGCAGGTGGGTCCCCCGTGTCAGTTTTGACCAGTCAACCCGGACTGTTGACCGCTGACGTCGCTCATACGTCATGCTGACGTCATACCCCTTTTTCTGTTTTCTATATGAAAGTTGCTCAGAACGACGAGACGGATCCAAATACGCAGTCCGTTCGTCCACCACACCTCCCTAACCTATCAAACTAGCAACTTTCCCCCTCCGGTCCGTCTGTCCGAAAACGTGAAACATCGGGAATACCTCCCGGATGTCCCCCCCCTTCACCGGTACCACCTACTGTCGCGTTAGGACACACCTAGCACCGCTCATTGTCATGTCACGCATCGTCATGCTTATGTTTGCATTGTATTTACTGTTTCTTCCCCCCTCTTCTCTCCGGTAGACTACGAGACCGACACTGCTGCTGCCCAGTTTGACTACGGAGTTGACGACCCCTCCTACTTGCCAAAGCAACCAGGCAAGCCCCCCCCTTGATCACCAGATATCGCCTATGCTTCTCTATACTGCTTGCATTAGAGTAGTGTAGCATGTTACTGCTTTTCGATATCCTATCCTGATGCATAGCCTATCCTTGCTACTACTGTTGATACCTGTACCTGCAATCCTACATGCTTAGTATAGGATGCTAGTTTTCCATCAGTGGCCCTACATTCTTGTCCGTCTGCTGTGCTATACTATCGGGCCGTGATCACCTGGGCGGTGATCACGGGTATATACTTATATACTATATACATGACACATGTGATGACTAAAGTCGGGTCGGCTCGTAGGAGTACCCGCAAGTGGATCTTTGTGGCGGAGCGACAGGGCAGGTTGAGACCGCCTAGGTGAGAGGTGGGCCTGGCCCTGGTCGGCGTTCGCGGATACTTAACACGCTTAACGAGATCTTGGTATTTGATCTGAGTCTGGCCATTTGGTCTATACGCACTAGCCATCTACGCGGGAGTAGTTATGGGTATCCCGGCGTCGTGGTATCAGCCGAAGCCTTCGTGACGTCAGCGACTGAGTGGCGCGCACCGGATTGGACTGGAACGCCACTACTTCCGGCCGCGTACGCAACGTGCAGGTGTGCATAGGGCGATGGGCCCAGACCCCTGCGCGCATAGGGTTAGACCGGCGTGCTGACCTCTCTGTTGTGCTTAGGTGGGGCTGCGACGTGTTGATCTTACGAGGCCGGGCATGACCCAGAAAAGTGTGTCCGGCCAAATGGGATCGAGCGTGTTGGGTTATGTGGTGCACCCTGCAGGGAAGTTTATCTATTCGAATAGCCGTGTCCCTCGGTAAAAGGACGACCCGAAGTTGTACCTTGACCTTATGACAACTAGAACCGGATACTGAATAAAATACACCCTTCCAAGTGCCAAGATACAACCCGGTGATCGCTCTCTAACAGGGCGACGAGGAGGGGATCGCCGGGTAGGATTATGCTATGCGATGCTACTTGGAGGACTTCAATCTACTCTCTTCTACCTGCTGCAAGATGGAGATGACCAGAAGCGTAGTCTTCGACAGGACTAGCTATCCCCCTTTTATTCTGGCATTCTGCAGTTCAGTCCACTGATATGCCCCTTTACACATATACCCATGCATATGTAGTGTAGCTCCTTGCTTGCGAGTACTTTGGATGAGTACTCACGGTTGCTTCTCTCCCTCTTTTCCCCCTTTTCTTTTCTATCTGGTTGTCACTACCAGATGTTGGAGTCCAGGAGCCAGACGCCACCGTCGACGACAACACCTACGACACTGGAGGTGCCTATTACTACGTACAGGCCGCTGACGACGACCAGGAGTAGTTAGGAGGATCCCAGGCAGGAGGCCTACGCCTCGTTCAATCTGTATCCCTGTTTGTGCTAGCCTTCTTAAGGCAAACTTGTTTAACTTATGTCTGTACTCAGATATTGTTGCTTCCGCTGACTCGTCTGTGATCGAGCACTTGTATTCGAGCCCTCGAGGCCCCTGGCTTGTATTATGATGCTTGTATGACTTATTTATGTTTTAGAGTTGTGTTGTGATACCTTCCCGTGAGTCCCTGATCTTGGTCGTACACATTTGCGTGCATGATTAGTGTACGGTCAAATCGGGGGCGTCACAGAAATGTTGTTAAAGTTCATTTCCCTAATGATAGTCAACGACCAAACTTTGATCCGACGCGATTGCGCTGGTGTGGTGGTTGATGCTACATTCACCAGAAAGATCTAATCACCAGCTTGCTTGATTCAAGATCTTCATTATTAGATACATGATCCTTAGCGACTTCTGGATGTTGTGAAATTCATTGGGCCGCCTGCACTTAAGCTTCAAGAACATTGGGAAACTATGCATCCAGATACATGAACATGTCGTGCTACTATTTTTGGTCAATGAATCATAGAAATAGAATATCAAGGTTCTAAATGCCATGTGGCATACAATACAAGTGACAATTCTATGTGATATCCTAGAACGAGTGCGGAATGAGGGTAGAGAGGGATATCAGAAACATCTGAATGACAAGAAACCCATGAGTTAGCAAAGTATGAAACTGAGGCTGGAAATGTTCTGGACTAGAGGATGGGGTGTAGAAAATAGGAGACTTATATGTAAAACCAGATGTGTTTGCAAATTTGACATACCTTGCTGTAGCCAAAGGACTTAAACACACATGTGCCTTAATTCAGGGAAGGTGTTATTAGTTGGGGCTGCTCCCTGTTGATGGCCCTTGGTTAGGCACGCATGATGGATGGGCAATGAGCATTGTACATAGGCTAGAACACATGTTGATGGACAAAGCCACATGGTCTCGATAGACTATTATGTGAGCCATACCTCGAGTAATAATAACGGAGGTTGATATGTAAAAAAACACCCATTGTATATAAATACATAATCAATGAATGAATATGAGAACATTGGCTCAAATTACACTGCTTATAAAATGCTGGTTGATAGATGAATTTAAAACAACACACGATTGTCTAAACTTGCATCTGCATAATATGAATAATGTCTTGGAGCTCCAGTGTTGTCAAACCTCAATCTTTCCCTCCCATGAACTGTGCCAAGCTTTCAAGTTGTCCTCCTAGTATTATCCGAGTTAATATCTCCCTTTGTCCCGAAATAAGTGTCTCAACCTTAGTATAACTTGAGATATTTATTTTGGGAGGGAGGGAGTAGATAGGTACTCCTTGGCAACTCGCACCTAGGACATTGGTTTTACTCACAATATGTAACATTAGGTGATGCGCAAATACTAAACATTTCGACATTAGGGGGAGAATGATCACTACCTTATTGTTTTACCTTCCAATTTCTTGGTAAGGAAAACTATCCATAAATAAAAGCTAAGAAATACTAGGAGAAAAATTGATTACAATGCATACGGGTTCCAATATCATAGAATATTTGCCAGAGTATTAGTAGACTAAAACACAAGGTTTACTTTTGAATAACTCTGCATGATAGAATTAACAGGTTAATGTTCAAAAGAAAAGGTTTTTCCACGAATGACTACAATTGCCCTCGGTGTAACAATGCCACTAAATAAACTTTAATGCATCTGTTATGCCATAGAGGTTGATGGGGCACCCTAATTCTAAACAGAGGGGGGGCTTTGTTTATGAAGACACCATAATGAAAATCAGTATGCTTCCCAGGGCCTTCAGCATGGAAATTTTCTACGTTCAGGGCTTAAAAAAACAGGCCAACACATCAGAGTTTCATTGGTGGGTAGGATAAAACTGACAACCGAACAGATAAACATAGCAGATGGATTTATTTTCAAACTGTCTATGGTTGCTCCCTATGGCTCGCATTTTTGCTCAAGACAGTTGTAAACTACATCTCTCTTATTTCTTCTCCTTATCCACTTCACGTGGCAGCTGTTCTGGCTCCACCACATCCAACAAAAGAACGCCTCCCCCTCTTTAGATTGTGTCTCACACATGCCACGTGATTCCTCACAATATCCTTATGCAGATCTATCTTACCAAGGAAAGAGAAGGCCTCCTACCACCGCCACCCCGAGTAGGTGAACATAGGGTCGTGCCCTCCTCGAGGAGAAGGGGGCCACATAGACATGCCCACTTGCTCGACCTCGCGGGTAGTTTTCGATGCAAATCCAACTAGAACAAAGCTGGTTCTAGTTGGTCTCAGATATAAATGTATGAAAATATAATTGATTTAATTAGTAACACGCACACCTGATCATATTGATAGTTAAGACCCTCATCTCAAACATAGCTGGCAAAATCGGGAAATCTTTGAACTATTGTCCCATTCAAAAATATTCTTACATGTCAACCCAAACTCAAAATAACACAATGCCATGCAATCCGGAACAGATCTCATAGGTGAAGGAAATACAACTATCAACTTTCTATTGTCTTTGTACCGAGTATTTAACTAAAAGATCGCAAAGCTACCGGAAAAGTGGGGAATACTCAAAGTAGCGATTAGGGTAGGTGATACTCTGTGGAGTACACTCCTGAGGGTCAATAGCTCCTCCAACAGACGAATCAGTCTTTGCAGACCTGCATGTCACACTTCAAAATCATTACAAGGGTCTTGTGTTCAGCGACATTGTCCTGTGATAGGGACTGGCAATATTCTTCTTGGCAACAAATTAAGTTTCCTACTACCTCCTAGTCCTATGTATTCTTGTGGTCTCAGGATGTCAAACTTTGCATCAACTTCCATGAATGCCTTCCCCACACTTGCGCAACAAAGAACGTAGAACACTTTCCTTATTCTTGTGAACAACTAGTGCAGATTATTTGTCGACGAGGGGTGCTACCTCTTGAGCATGCGTTGGTTTTCCCTTGAAGAGGAAAGGGTGATGTAGCAGAGTAGCGTAAGTATTTCCCTCAGTTTTTGAGAACCAAGGTATCAATCCAGTAGGAGATTACACGCAAGTCACCTAGTACCTGCACAAACAATCAAGAACCTTGCAACCAACGCGATAAAGGGGTTGTCAATCCCTTCACGGTCACTCGCAAAAGTCAGATCTAATAAAGATAATAAGATAAATATTTTTGGTATTTTTTTTGTATAGATTGGAAAGTAAAGATTGCAAAATAGTAAAACGAGATGTGATGTAAATAAAAGAGATGCAATATAATAAGAAAGAGACCCGGGGGCCATAGGTTTCACTAGTGTCTTCTCTCAAGATAGCATATATTACGGTGGGTGAACAAATTACTGCCGAGAAATTGATAGAAAAGCGCATAGTCATGAGAATATCTAGGCATGATCATGAACATAGGCATCACGTCCGTGTCAAGTAGACCGAAACAATTCTGCATCTACTACTATTACTCCACACATCGACCGCTATCCAGCATGCATCTAGAGTATTAAGTTCATTAGAATAGAGTAACGCATTAAGCAAGATGACATGATGTAGAGGGATAAACTCAAGCAATATGATATAAACCCCATCTTTTTATCCTCGATGGCAACAATACAATACGTGTCGGTTCCCTTGTTGTCACTGGGATCGACCACCGCAAGACTGAACCCAAAGCTAAGCACTTATCCCATTACAAGAAAGATCAATCTAGTGGGCCAAACTAAACCAATAATTCGAAGAGACTTGCAAAGATATCAAATCATACATATAAGAATTCAGAGAAGAATCAAATATTGTTCATAGATAATCTTGGTCATAAATCCACAATTCATCGGGTCTCGGCAAACACACCGCAAAAAGTATTACATCGAATAGATCTCCAAGAACATCGAGGAGAACTTTGTATTGAGAACCAAAGAGAGAGAAGAAGCCATCTAGCTAATAACTATGGACTCGAAGGTCTGTGGTAAACTACTCACACATCATCGGAGAGGCTATGGTGTTGATGTAGAAGCCCTCCATGATCGAATCCCCCTCCGGCAGATCGCCGGAAAAGGCCCCAAGATGGGATCTCACCGGTACAGAAGGTTGCGGCGGTGGAAAAGTGGTTTCGTGGTTCTCCTGGATGTTTTCAGGGTATAAGAGTATATATATAGGCGAAAGAAGTAGGTCGGTGGAGCTACGAGGGGCCCACGAGAGTGGGGGTGCACCTACCCCCTGGGCGCGCCCTCCTACCTCGTGGCCGCCTTGTTGCGTCTTTGACTTCCACTCCAAGTGTCCTGGATTGCGTATGTTCCAAGAAAGATCCTCGCGAAGGTTTCGGTCCGTTTGGATTCCGTTTGATATTCCTTTTCTGCAAAACACTAAAATAGGCAAAAAAAAACAGCAATTTGCACTGGGCCTACGGTTAATAGGTTAGTCCCAAAAATAATATAAAAGAGTATATTAAATCCCATTAAACATCCAAAACAGATAATATAATAGCATGGAACAATCAAAAATTATTGATACGTTGGAGATGTATCAAGCATCCCCAAGCTTAATTCCTGCTCGTCCTCGAGTAAGTAAATGATAAAAACAGAATTTTTGATGTGGAATGCTACCTAGCATAATTTTCAATGTAATTATCTTTATTGTGGCATGAATGTTTAGATCCAAAAGATTCTAGACAAAAGTTTAATATTGACATAAAAATAATAATACTTCAAGCATGCTAACCAAGCAATTATGTCTTATAAAAATAACATAGCCAAAGAAATCTTATCCCTACAAAACCATATAGTTTGGCCATGCTTCATTTTCGTCACACAAAATGCTCCCATCATGCACAACCCCGATGACAAGCCAAGAAATTGTTTCATACTTAGCCTTTTCAAACTCTTTCAACTTTCACGCAATATATGAGCGTGAGCCATGGACATAGCACTATGGGTGGAATAGAATATGATGATGGAGGTTGTGTGAGAAGACAAAAAAGGAGAAAGTATCACATTGACGTGGCTAATCAACGGGCTATGGAGATGCCCATCAATTGATGTCAATGCAAGGAGTAGGGATTGCCATGCAACGGATGCGCTGGAGCTATAAATATATGAAAGCTCAACAAAAGAAACTAACTGGGTGTGCATCCAACTTGCTTGCTCACGAAGACCTAGGGCATTTTGAGGAAGCCCATCATTGGAATATACAAGCCAAGTTCTATAATGAAAAATTCCCACTAGTATATGAAAGTGACAAAATAAGAGACTCTCTATCATGAAGATCATGGTGCTACTTTGAAGCACAAGTGTGGAAAAAGGATAGTAACATTGCCCCTTCTCTCTTTTTCTCTCTTTTTTTTTATTTGAGCCTTCTCCTTTTTTATGGCCTCCTTTTTTTGGGCTTCTTTGGCCTCTTTTATTTATTTTTTAATTTTTTTCGTCCGGAGTCTCATCCCGACTTGTGGGGGAATCATAGTCTCCATCATCCTTTCCTCACATGGGACAATGCTCTAATAATGAAAATCATCACACTTTTATTTACTTACAACTCAAGAATTACAACTCGATACTTAGAACAAAATATGACTATGTGAATGCCTCCGGCGGTGTACCGGGATGTGCAATGAATCAAGAGTGACATGTATGAAAGAATTGTGAAGGTGGCCTTGCCACAAATACGATGTCAACTACATGATCATGCAAGGCAATATGACAATGATGAAGCGTGTCATAATAAATGGTACGGTGGAAAGTTGCATGGCAATATATCTCGGAATGGCTATGGAAATGCCATAATAGGTAGGTATGGTGGCTGTTTTGAGTAAGATATAAGGAGGCTTATGTGTGATAGAGCATATCATATCACGGGGTTTGGATGCGCCGGCGAAGTTTGCACCAACTCTCGAGGTGAGAAAGGGCAATGCACGGTACCGAAGAGGCTAGCAACGATGGAAGGGCGAGAGTGCATATAATCCATGGACTCAACATTAGTCATAAAGAACTCACATGCTTATTGCAAAAATCTACAAGTCATCAAAACCAAGCACTACGTGCATGCTCCTAGGGGGATAGATTGGTAGGAAAAGACCATCGCTCGTCCCCAACCGCCACTCATAAGGAAAGCAATCAAAGAACACCTCATGCTTCAAATTTGTCACACAACGTTTACCATACGTGCATGCTATGGGACTTGCAAACCTCAACACAAGTATTTCTCAATTCCACAATTACTCAACTAGCACGACTCTAATATTACCATCTTTATATCTCAAAACAACTATCAAGTATCAAACTTCTCATAGTATTTAGTGCACTCTATATGAAAGTTTTTATTATACCCATCTTGGATGCCTATCATATTAGGACTAATTTTATAGCCAAAGAAAATTACCATGCTGTTCTAAAGGACTCTCAAAATAATATAAGTGAAGCATGAGAGATCAATAATTTCTATAAAATAAAACCACCACCGTGCTCTAAAAAGGTATAAGTGAGGCACTAGAGCAAAATTATCTAGCTCAAAAGATATAAGTGGAGCACATAGAGTATTCTAATAAATTCCAATTCATGTGTGTCTCTCCAAAAAGTGTGTACAGCAAGGATGATTGTGTTAAACTAAAAAGGAAAGACTCAAATCATACAAGACGCTCCAAGCAAAACACATATCATGTGGTGAATAAAAATATAGCTTCAAGTAAAGGTACCGATAGACGAAGACGAGAGAGGGGATGCCTTCCAGGGCATCCCCAAGCTTAGGCTTTTGGTTGTCCTTGAATTTTACCTTGGGTGTCTTGGGCATCCCCAAGCTTAGGCTCTTGCCACTCCTTATTCCAAAATCCATCAAATCTTTACCCAAAAACTTGAAAACTTCACAACACAAAACTTAAACAGAAAATCTCATGAGCTCCGTTAGTGCAAGAAAACAAACCACCAGTTTAAGGTAGTGTAATGAACTCATTATTTATTTATATTGGTGTTAAAACTACTGTATTCCAACTTCTCTATGATTCATACCCCCCGATACTAGCCATAGATTCATCAAAATAAGCAAACAACACTCAAAAAACAGAATCTGTCAAGAACAGAAAAAGCTGTAGTAATCTGTATCAAACGTACACTTCTGGAACTCCAAAAATTCTTAAATAAATTTTTAGACGTGAGGAATTTATCTATTGATCATCTGCAAAAAGAATCAACCTAAAATCACTCTCCAGTAAAAAATGGCAGCTAATCTCGTGAGCGCTAAAATTTCTGTTTTTTACAGCAAGATCGCAAAGACTTCACCCAAGTCTTCCCAAAGGTTCTACTTGGCACAAACACTAATTAAAACATAAAACCACATCTAAACAGAGGCTAGATGAATTATTTATTACTAAACAGGAACAAAAAGCAAGGAACAAAAATAAAATTGGGTTGCCTCCCAACAAGCGCTATCGTTTAACGCCCCTAGCTAGGCATTGAGATTTCAATGATGCTCACATGAAAGACAAGAATTGAAGCACAAAGAGAGCATCATAAAACACGTGACAAACACATATAAGTCCAACATACTTCCTATGCATAGGCATCTTATAGGAAAACAAATTATCAAGGCAAGCGAAAACTAGCATATGCAAGGAAGCGGAAAGAAACAATAGCAATCTCAACATAAAGAGAGGTAATTTAGTAACATGAAAATTTCTACAACCATATTTTCCTCTCTCATAATAATTACATGTAGGATCATAAGCAAATTCAACAATATAGCTATCACAAAACATATTCTTAACACGATCCAAATGTATGCAAAGTTGACACTCTTCCAAAATAGTGGGATTAACATTAACTAAAGTCATGACCTCTCCAAACCCACTTTTATCAAAAACTTCATAAGATTGAATATTCTCCAAATATGTAGGATCTAAAGTTGACACTTTTCCAAACCCACTTTCAATATTATTGCAAACACTATTATCAATCTCATATTCATCATGGGGCTTAAATAAATTTTCAAGATCATAAGAAGAATCACCCCACTCATGAGCATTGCAACAAGTAGTAGACATAGCAAAATTAGCATCCCCAAGCTTAGCATTTTGCATATTATTAGCACAATTGACATTAATAGAATTTATAGTAGAATCATTGCAATCATGCTTTTGATTCAAGGAACCATCAAGTATGGGTGCAATAGCAATAATCTCATGTTTAACATAAGGAACTATAGCAAATTCATCTCCATAAATATTGGCATCATGGCCATAAGAATAGCAAGCATCATGTTCATCAAGGGATATTTCAGTCAAATCATCGGAATCATACTATCTATAGATTCGTGCATATCATTATTTTCTTCCAAAGCAACGGTCATTCTCTCAATAAATTCCTTAACATAGGCATTATGAGCATAGTTTTCATAGAAATATTTAAGTATGTCGGAATTTTCAGATTTGTAGAGAGTAATATCATACTTTTCAATCAAAAAGCAACTTCATGAGCCCCTTAAAAATGACAAATTCTTCAATTTGTTCGATATCATAGTAACTATAAACACCCTTTCCATAAGAAGATAAGATTTCATTATCATTAAACTCACATAGGTAGGGAAGGTGTTTTTTAGGGTTCTTAGAGTAACAAGTAAAATCATACATTTCACAAAGATTCCAAGCATAGCATAGCAAACTATTTATTTGATACCATAAGAGTTTCCCCTTTTCAGACAAACGATGGCGCACAAAATGAGCATGCTCATCTAAAGATTTTCCCACAACTAAACTAGTTGGGGTTTCAGCACGAGCACATATAGATCGAAGATGATCTAAGTAGAACACTTTAAGTGGATCTATATCAACAGATTTTTAGCAAGCAAAGATGCAAGCAAATAGAAGGCACATGGAAACACAAACAAAAAGACATACGGGAAGAAGGGCGAAGAAAAGGCAAAGGTTTTCGAAAATTGCAGACTAAGGCATAGCCTAGTGGTGGGAAGGGGCTGATGCCTTCCCACCCACCCAGGTTCAAGGCATGGTACTTGCAATTTGGGGTTGTTGCACCAATTATACTGTAGGGGGTTCCCTTACAATCTTTCTGTCAAAAAAAAGGTTTTCGAAAATCATTTTAGAAGTGGGGGAGAGGAAAATGAGAGGCGAATGGAAAATAATGTAATGCGAGGGATAAGAGTTTGTGATGGGTACTTGGTATGTCTTGACTTGATCGTAGATCTCCTCGGCAACGGCGCCAGAAATGGCTAGTTGACGGGAGATCAAATCTTGACTTGACTTGGCGCAAATCTCCCCGGCAACGGCGCCAGAAATCCTTCTTGCTACCTCTTGACCATGCGTTTGTTTTCCCTTGAAGAGGAAAGGGTGATGCAGCAAAGTAGCGTAAGTATTTCCCTCAGTTTTTGAGAACCAAGGTATCAATCCAGTAGGAGATTACACGCAAGTCACCTAACACCTGCACAAACAATCAAGAACCTTGCAACCAACGCGATAAAGGGGTTGTCAATCCCTTCACGGTCACTCGCAAAAGTGAGATCTAATAAAGTTAATAAGATAAATATTTTTGGTATTTTTGTTGTATAGATTGGAAAGTAAAGATTGCAAAATAGTAAAACGAGATGTGATGTAAATAAAAGAGATGCAATGTAATAAGAAAGAGACCCAGGGGCCATAGGTTTCACTAGTGGCTTCTCTCAAGATAGCATATATTACGGTGGGTGAACAAATTACTGCCAAGCAATTGATAGAAAAGCGCATAGTTATGAGAATATCTAGGCATGATCATGAACATAGGCATCACGTCCGTGTCAAGTAGACCGAACGTTTCTGCATCTACTACTATTACTCCACGCATCGACCGCTATCCAGCATGCATCTAGAGTATTAAGTTCATAAGAACAGAGTAACACATTAAGGAAGATGACATGATGTAGAGGGATAAACTCAAGCAATATGATATAAACCCCATCTTTTTATCCTCGATGGCAAAAATACAATACGTGTCGGTTCCCTTTCTATCACTGGGATCGAGCACCGCAAGATTGAACCCAAAGCTAAGCATTTCTCCCATTGCAAGAAAGATAAATCTAGTGGGCCAAACTAAATCGATAATTCAAAGAGACTTGCAAAGATATCAAATCATACATATAAGAATTCAGAGAAGGATCAAATATTGTTCATAGATAATCTTGATCATAAACCCACAATTCATCGGATCTCGGCAAACACACCCGCAAAAAGTATTACATCGAATAGATCTCCAAGAACATCGAGGAGAACTTTGTATTGAGAACCAAAGAGAGAGAAGAAGCCATCTATCTAATAACTATGGACCCGAAGGTCTGTGGTAAACTACTCACACATCATCGGAGAGGCAATTGTGTTGATGTAGAAGCCCTCCGCGATCGAATCCCCCTCCGGCAGATCACCGGAAAAGGCCCCAAGATGGGATCTCACGGGTACAGAAGGTTGCGGCGGTGGAAAAGTGGTTTCGTGGCTCTCCTGGATGTTTTAGGGTATAAGAGTATATATAGGCAAAAGAAGTAGGTCGGTAGAGCTACGAGGGGCCCACGAGGGTGGGGGCGCGCCTACCCCCCTGGGCGCGCCCTCCTACCTCGTGGCCGCCTCGTTGTGTCTCTGACTTCCACTCCGAGTCTCCTGGATTGCGTTTGTTCCATGAAAGATCCTCGCGAAGGTTTCGTTCCGTTTGATATTCCTTTTCTGCGAAACACTGAAATAGGCAAGAAAAAAAACAGCAATTTGCACTGGGCCTTCAGTTAATAGGTTAGTCCCAAAAATAATATAAAAGAGTATATTAAAGCCCATTAAACATCCAAAACAGATAATATAATAGCATGGAACAATAAAAAATTATAGATACGTTGGAGACGTATCAAGGGGTGAGGGAGAGGGTGCATAAGTGCAACACAAGTGCCTCCACAAACTGAATAATTGTTGTACAAATCAACATTGCCCGCTAGATGATGGCCTATGGATGAATTTAAAGCAGCATAGTCTCTTCTTCTTTTATTACAGATGAAAGCAGCAGAGTTGTATTAACTAGACTCTCCATATTTTTAACATTTGAAGTTTCAGTCTTTTTTACATGTCCAATTGTCATATTTTTTCAAGTTTTTGCAACTTTCTGATTTGAGTTACTTTTCTTAAGTTTCATTAACTTTTCTGAACTTTGAGTCACTAGTTTTGCATTTGTTGCTAATACATTTTTCTTTTTGAGGAATTGGAACTTGTCCTCATTGTAATTACACTTCACCATTTTTCAAGATTTGTTTTTGTCTACTATTTGCTGCAGTTGCACCTAAGTTTGGGACGTGGTCAAACGGCCTCATAGTACTAATCAAAATAGGTGACTCACCAGGAGGACGCCCTTCGGGGTCGCACCTCCAGCTTAATAACAATTTTCTTTTTAACTAGGCTAACCACTTCTCCAATAAAAGCATAACAAAGAAACATAGTACTGAGATTACAGGAGACAAGTATGAAGGGAAAGCAAGTTCAAGTGCAACCAGGAAACCCACTGCTAAAGCTCATCATCAAAATGTCCTCAAACCTCAAGCTTAATAACAATACCAGATGAGATCCTAGGGCATACTCAAACATAATCAAATTAGCGATCAAATAACTGTAGACCTGTAGTTCACAGTTCATCATCCAGCGTCTCCTGCATTAATTGCAGCCCAAAGCCTATCATTGTTGAGACACTTCTTTCATGTTGTGCACAAATTAAGTTTCTTGCTACCTCCTACTCCTATGCATTCTTGTGTCTCAACATGTCAAACCTTGCATTAATTTCCATCGGTATCTTCCCCATGCTTGCACTAGCATAGCTGGCAACATAGAATACCTTCTTCTTCTTATGGTCTCTATAGCACTAGAAGTGTCGATTATTTATAAGCTGGTGCATGAGGGAGAGTTTGCATAAATACAACATTAGTGCCTTCACCCAACTGAATAACAATCGTACAATGATGGAGTACAAAAAATTAACACTTACTTGATATACTGTAGATGATGGTTGATTGATGAATTTAAAGGAACACGGGCTTGTATTAACTAGGTTCTCATTAATTTAAAAGTAGTACTAAAACGCAGTCACCATTTTATTTTTTAAATCTTTTTTGTGTCTGCAATTGGGTTTCAGACACCTTCGGTGATTTCAATTACTTTTGTAAGTTGCAGTCCCTTTTCAAAATATCCAGCCACCATTTCCTTGTTACTTTGCTAGTTCTGTATTTGTTCCAATTACCTTTCTCTTTTTGTGCAATTGCACCTTGTCCTTGCTGTAATTGCACTTGCACTCTTTTTTGCATTTTTTTGTTTTATTTTTATTGCAATTGCACCATAATTATTGTGTGCATTTGAAATTTTAGTAGATGCAACTGCATTTTTCTTCTTCATGAAACTGCACTTTAAATGATGGGGCATACCAGTGATACTTTGTTATAGATGCTCCCTGGAAAAATTCACAATTTCAAGCAACACAAATCATTACAGTTGTTCCTTCTTAGATTCTCTTAACATACAATGAATTTAAGTTTAAAGGTTTGGCATTTGTGCATCAAAGTATTAATAAATGAAATACATGTACATGAAACAAAGGGAACAAGTCGCTCTTATCATTAAGCCACACTTAAACCTCAGTATCTCACCTTGAGATAGTTTTGCTATACTTATGTGTTCTTGTCATTCCAACATGTCAAAAAATTGTATTGATAATCAATGCTTGTATAATTAAGCAACACAAGTGGTAATCTATTACTTTACGACTTCCTTTTTTCTTTTTTTATGAACTTTGCATTGTTGGAAGTACATACCATATATTTATAAACCCAAAGACAAGGACGTCGAGCATACGTGAAACATAGCAACTGAATCACCATTATACAACTTTGATGAATGATGATTTCCTTTAGCACGATGAATGCAAAACGAATAAAATGGCTCTAGGTTATTAGGTAGAACAAAAAAATTATTTTTTGGAGAGGATTCAACTTTTTTTTTTCTAAAATGCCGCCAAGAGTAAATTAGAGCCGCAATCTGGACAAAACATTTTTGCCACTTTAACTTGGACTCGTCAGAATAGTCTCACTACTACTATTAGGAAAAGGGATCCCCATATATAGACCTTTTCCAAAAAAATTACTTTCTTTCCAGGGATCTGGAGTAGGTATACGCAAAAAAGGTGACTGTATCATAATTAGTGATTGCCTAATTACATGGGCTAATCTCCACAATGGGGGTGATCTATACAAGGAAAGTCTATCAAATAAGACCATATCATATCCACTGCACTAATGTGTGTCCTTCCCGCAAATGGTGTACGCGCGTACATGGCGGTAATTGGCCGCTCCAGTGAGAGAGATAAAGGCGACAGGTTGCCGTTCACCCAGTTATGCTATTCGCCTTTACAATTATATCACCATTGTGGTCTAGCTACATTTCACACTGATGAATTGATGATACCTGCCAAATTTTGTATAGGCAGCAAACACCAATTTATCACCTAAGAGATGATATTCTGGTTGCATAGTGCTATACACAATTGCCTCACCAACTGAACAACATGTCAAAAATACAATACAGCTTGTGGAAAACAAATAATGATAGTGCAGATGATGAGTAATGGACGAATTTAGAACTGCATGACCTTGTCCTTTTATTTCCAAACGACCCATGTCCGAATTACATTTTCATTGGTGATAAAGGAGCAAAACATGGTTCAAGTGAGAAGAAAAAGACTAGAACTAGTTAGAAGTTAAGGATGCACAAAGCTAGCCTAAGCACCTAGGACACAGTAGCAACAACGAACAACCATAAACGAGTACATTTTTTGAACAATTATACTCCAGCACATGTACAACCAAACTTCCCGTCTAAGGGACCAATGATCATCACGGTCCAAAAATGGATAAACCCCATGAAAACATGAGCTTAAGCGCGGACCATGAAATTATCTCTCAAGCATCACTTGTTGGACCGTTCTCAACATCTTCATCTTCATAACTATTGCATTGTCTCCGGTGTCCAGGTGGACCATCCCATCATCGTGCGGGCTAAGGTCTTTCTGTTGTACGCTTGCGCATGTGGCTCTATTCTCTTGCACATCTATGTTAGCTTCCGTCTCAGAATAGGCGCGGATTGTCTGACAAGGTATAGTCACTCCGAAAGAGTCACGACTGTGTGGCTTGATAGAGGGCCTCTATGTATTGAGAATTTCTTGCCTCTAGACTGTAACTCTATCATTACGGAGTAAACTAGTATTTATTGAATCATAGATGGACTTTGGGCCCATATGACCAATGATGCATGTTAATCTCTAAGGCCAATGTAGATGTATGGCAAGTGATGAAGTTTAGTACCACCTTACAAGTTGAGAGTTGAGACCCCTTTATAAGGGTTGCTATATCAGATGTCATTGAGAGCTTGAGAAGAGGAGTGGTACACGCCCGCTCCTCCTTCTCTGCCGCCCGCCTCGACTGCACACCCGTGCACACGCGTCGTGTTTTGTGAATGAGTCGAGCCGAGCTTAGACATATGCTTGCGCTAATTTTTGCCGGTCAGGAATGGTTAATTAATCGAGTCGCTAACATATGTGTCAGTGTCCGAGATGTTGGGCCATGGTCTTCCCAGGATACATCGACTCCCTTCCTGGGGTGTGACGACTCCCTTCCCGGGGTGTGACGACTCCCTTCCCGGGGTGTATCGACTCATGACTCCTTGCCTAGCGGCCTATATATTGGAGGCATTGGCCAGTGCAGCCGACACACTGACTCCCTCCTCGCGCAACCCTAGCCTTCATCTATTGTTCCTTTTACCGTGCTGCCCCCGATGATCCCATCATGTCGGCCGAGTGCACGGCCGGACAGAGAGCAGGCCTCCGGAACCCCGTCCTTCGAGATCCTACACTGGGAGAAAGGCGATAAGGTTTTTGGGGAGCATCTCGGCGCGACTGCTCCCAATCCGTCCCCATCTCCGTCCTCTGCTTCGACTACTTCCCCGACTACGACCCATGGCTGAAGACAACGCTGCCAAGAAGAAGGCTACGGAAGAGGCCGAAGCCGTTGCGTCCGCTGCGGCCTTAGCACGGCCTATCGGAGGGTATGATTTGTTCATCCCCTACTTGCTCATTCATGTGCTAGCCGTAAATGCACTATAACATCGGTTCTATGTTATATACATGCTCAAATGTTTAGGTATCGGTATGAGTTACATATTGTGAATTTCATGTTTAGTGTTTACTCGTGGATTAGATTAACATCGGCATCTTTCTCGGCCACACGTTGTCCTACTCCTTGGCCGGCCTGCCCGGTGCACCTCGGCTGACGCATCATGTACGTCATCGGGGTCCTTCTAGAGTGTGAAGAAGCAACGTCTGCACAAACAGAGGCTACATTACGTATATAGCCACCGGCATTCACTTTCTTCTGAGATTGCCGGACATAATTGAGAGACTAGTACCCCGCAAAAAAAAATTAAACAACACAGATTATGTCAATTTTGAAAACCTAACACACAGAAAATATCCTAAGCCTATGAACAGAGGTTACACAAGTGGTCACGGACGTGTACACTAAACACACTCTAACAGAGAGAAAGAAAAAAGCTAAGCAAAAATATCTATGCTAGCTTCCAGGGGGCTACTGCCTCTGCATCCTGAGCTCCTTGCGGAAGTTGCCGATGAACCTCTCCGTGTTGGCGAACAGCTCCTGCCGACTCATCGTCACGTCGTCGACCTCAAAATCATCCTGCTCCTCTTTCCGTCCCTTTTCCTCTCCGCCGGCCTGGCAGCCGTTCAGCGCGCTGAGGAAGAAGATGCTCGCCGTCGACGGGCACTTTTTCAGCACCTTCAGCACCACCTCCTTGCTCTTGATCTTCAGCTCGATTATATTACTCGCCACAAAGGCAGGAACCACCACACGATCATAATCAGCAACCGCCGTCCGGTCGTGAGGACGGGCTGATCCAGCCCTCTGGAACGGCGAGGCCGCGACGCCGACAGGCGCGACAGCCTGACCGGTACTTGAGGACTCGTCGGCGGTGGAAGCTGTGCTGCCGACGAAGGCCTGGATGCCGAGCGCGAGGACGATGCCGTTGAAGAGGAGGTAGCCGTAGGCGACCCTGAGGAAGGCGGGCAGCAGCAGCGCGAGAAGGAGGAGGACGAGGAGGGAGCCCAGCTTGGCCACCTGGGAGAGCAGTTCTGCCGGTGGGAGCGTGAGCTTGACCGCCATTAATCGATGAGCTTTGCTGACTTGCCGATATAACTAGCGAGTGGTTCAGGTCTATTGTCTGGATTCTCGAGCAAGGATACTATGGGTCTAGCCCGCCGGCCCAGTATATATATAGACAAAATTCAGATATTTTCTGGCGGTAATTAATTAAAAAAACAGATATTTTCTTGCTGGCTAAGAAAAAGAAACATATCTGTCACCGCACTGACGTAGAAGAATTTGTAGTGGGTATACGTATACCTGCCGGTTGCTCCACTAGGAGACCAAATTAATTAGCGGGAGAAAACAAAGCGTTGGCGAAACATCAAATCTATGCTCATCTAAGCAGATCACTGCGTGGCCTTACCTTTTTTCCTCAAAGAAAAAAAAACCAGCAAGGGATTACATGGGCCATGGCTACCCAAATTCGTGCATGTTCTACACGCACGTAATTAGATGCACTGAATGAGTTAGCGCGTTGGACGGTGCTATGTACAGTCGCCATCACACACACAGAAGAGCTAGCGTAACGGTCAAAGTCGTGCTGCGGACAGGTCATATCGGCATGTCGACCAAGATTTGTGGCAGTAGAATGTACCAAGAGGTTGCTTTCAGCAACTTGCTTCTATGGAGAAACGATCTCGATCGCCGGGCTTTTTCTTAAACACAGACGCAGACGCTCTACAAATCTTGCCTGCAAAATACGACTAGAATTTGCTAGCAATTGAAGCCAATGGTGTGGAAAGCTCAGATGCGTACACGTATATTGGTTCTCGGTCTCGGTCATGCTCACGCTCACGCTCGGCATTGAGGAAAGCCAATTTTTTCTGTCGAGGCGATTGCTGTGTACCTCGTTCGGGACACTGCGAATGGTGAGACTGGAGGAACATTCCGACTCTTTTCTCTTGGCAGCTTGCTTCACATGAAAAGTACTCCCTCCGTAAAGAAATACAACTGTGGGCAGATCCCACCGAAAGTTACAGACTGACTTGGCAGCAGTTAACTGGAAACCAAGGGGCAGCAGGACCCACCCTTTAAATCAGGGGGGCGAAGGGATTGGTTAGGGGGTAGTCCCTAAGTTACCTTGCGCGGGAGTTGCCTGTAAATGTAGCAGTTTTGAAAATAATATAACAGCGTTTATAGATCACTAATTTCTGGAAGGGAAGATGCGCCGTGCGTGGCAGAAATTTGGGGTTCATGTGTGCCACTTGACATCAAATTTTTCGCTTGGATGGGTGTACGAGGAAGGTTGTGGACCGGATCGCCTCGCTCGATGGCAATTGCAACATCCTTGTGTGATCAACTACCTGAGGACCATGACCATATATGCTGCTCGGATGTCCTTTCTAGAGGGAGGTGTGGTTCTCTCTGCTGCTGCCTCTCCGGCTACGCCGATTCACGCCAATGACCCAAGTCCAGTTCCATGAATGCTGTACACGGGTGACCGCGGCGGTGCCAGGGAAGCACGGGAAAATGGTAAACTAGGTGATAACAGCTTTGCCTCCAGTTCATCTGGCTCGAAATAAACAGAAGGGTCTTCGAGCAACAATCCACCTTGCTAGCCGAGGTCGTGCACTAGAGCTGAGCTTTCTTTATGGAAGAGGTCGTGTGTCTGCTGGTCTGCCGTCTTGTGGCTGGACCAGTACATTGTGTAACTTCACCATTCTTCTTCCTCCCTTAATGACAAGGCATGCACTTCTCGGCTGTGTTCTTGAAAACAAAATAGCTGGGTTTTTTTTTGCACACCAATAGTTGTGGTTTACTTGCTAACAAAATTTCTGTGATGTCAACTATTAACTTAATATTCCTGCAAAATAGATTATTGTTTACCAATGCTATAAATTAATGCCAATAGATTCTTGTTTACAAATATTAACTTAATACTGTCATTTTGCGTCACATACTCGAATATTGATTGGGTACTGGTGTTCAAAACCTTGCAAACAATATATTCCTTATATTGCCAGGAGTTGGGGGCCCAGTACATTTCGGAGATCATGGCAAAGACTACTTTTAGAATTGCTTTCCAGAAAAAAATGAACAACAAATTTTTAGACGCTGCCTCGGAGATCTTCATTCTTTCATTCATGATATACTAAGTGGCATGGATATAGTGAACTTCCCCATTCCTCCTATTCCGACGAGTTGAAGCATATAGACAAATTATTCATCAAGGTATTTGATAACATCACTGAGGGTACGTAGGATCAGGAAGATCATAAAATCATAGGTGTTGAACCCCCGTCACATGCAAGGAGATAATTTTGAATGGTATGGACGTGCGTGGAATGAGTGGGAATAAGAACTAGGGCTCCTTTTAAGGACACTAGTGATTGGGGCGCCACCCCGTGGCACCGCTTGTTGAGAGGAAAATGTCCACATGTTTCCATTTAAAAAATACATGGGGTTGTCGTCTCCATCTAAAAATATAAAAAAAATCCTCACCTCCATGTAAAAAAGAAGTAAAAAAATTAGAAAATATAAATATTACCACCATGGCCTAACAGCGAGCGCCACTTTGCATAGCCCTCCATTGAAAAATATACGTGGGGTCCTCACATTCATCTAAAAAAATAAAAACATTTCAAATAAAAAAATCCTCACCTCCATCTAAAAAAATACTCCAAAACTTTTCTCACTGCATGCAACCAGCTTGCGCCACGTGGCATAGCTGGTTGACTGTCCTTCTCCCGACGCTTAATGGGTTTAATGAGGTGCACATGGATCTTAAAAGGCAGGGGAAAATATCTGTGTTAAACTATTGATGGGTACCAAAACAATGGTAAACTGAAAGTATGAAACGTAAAAGAAACCAAATTTGATCTTCCTGGGTTCCAAAGATCGTAGACGGGTCAGGCCAGGGGCGTTTTGGCTCTGGGTTTAAATCACCAAATGCTCCCTATATCATGTACGTCCAACTACACATGGAGATATGTGCAATGAAATATTGAATGAGATACACGACCGTGTGACAATCAACGTGGCTATACACATGAAATTGTGTGGACAAATTCTGCATGACAGCCACTAAAATCATAATGAAGATACATACGACTGAGATTACAGGATATGGGTATGAAGGGCAAGCGAGTCCAAACACTTCCTGACCCACTGCACAAGCTCGTCATCAAAACGTCCTCAAACCTCCAGCTTAATAACAATAGCAATCGAGATCCTGGGGCATACTCAAAGTAGCGATCAAACAGCTATAGACCTGCAGTTCAGTTTCGTCAACCAGCATCTCCTGCATTAATTGTTGCCCAAGACCCATCATTTTTGGGTTAGTTCGTCCTTGTTTTGCACAAATTAAGTTTCCTGCTACCTCCTACTCCCACGTATTCTTGTGTCTCAACATGTCAAACCGTGCATTAATTTCCATGGATATCTTCCCCATGCTTGCACAAGAATAGCTAGCGATGTAGAAGACTTTCTACTTCTTATGGACTCCGTAGAACAAAAAGTGTCGGTTATTTTATCAGCCAACGATGAGAGAGAGGGTGCATAAGTGCAACATAAGTGCCTTCACCCAACTGTATAATAGTCATACAAATGCAATGTCTTTGCTGAAAAAAATCAACACTAATTCACTATACTGTAGATGACGGTTGATTGATGAATTTAAAGTAACACATACTTGTATTAACTAGATTCACCTTAATTTAAAAGTTGTGCTAAAACACACACACCATTTTAGTTTTCCAATCATTTTTTGTGTCAATTGGGTTTCAGTCACCTTTGGTGGTTTCTCTTACTTCTGTAAGTTGCAGTCCCTTTTCAAAATTTTCGGTCACCATTTTCTTGTTACTTTGCCAGTTCTATATTTGTTGCAATTACAGTTTTCTTTTTGTGCTATTGCACCATGTCCTCATTGTAATTGCATTTCCACTCTTCTTTTGGCATTTATTTTTGTTCTGTTTTTGTTGCAAATGCACCACAATTATTCTGTGTAGTTGAACTTTTAGTTGGTGCAATTGCAATTTTCATCTTCATGAAACAACACTTTAAATGATGGGGCATATCAGCGACATCTGCATTATAGACGCCCCTGAAAAAAAACACTTTCAAGGAACACAACTCATTACAGTTGTTTCTACTTAGATTCTCTTAATATAAAATGAATTCAAGTTTAAAGATTTGGCATTTGTGCATCAACTATTATTAAATCAAATACATGTACACGGATCAAAAGCAACAAGTCGCACTTATCATTAAGCCACACTTACACATCAGTATCTCACCTTAAGATAGTTTTGGGGTACTTATGTGTTCTTGTCGTTCTGCCATGTAAATTTTTTGCATTGTCCAATCAGTGCATGTGTAATTAAGCAACAACTGGTAATCTATTACCTTACGATTTTGGTTTTGTTCTTAACTTTGCAGTGTTGGAAGTACCAGTCATATATTTATCAACCCAAAGATGAGGACGTCGGGCATACATGAAACATAACAACTGAACCACCGTTATACATCTTTGATGAATGATAATTTCATTTAGCATGATGAACGTACGAACAAAAAGACTATAGGTTATCAGGTATGAAAAGAAAGTTTACTTTTGGACAGGATTCAACAATTTTTTTTCTAAAATTCCGGTGAGAGTAAATTAGACCAGCAATCTGGAGAAAACGTTTTTGCCAGTTTAACTTGGTCTCCTGGGAATAGTCAGACTACTATTATTAGGAAAAGGGATCCCCATATATAGACCTTTTCCAAAAAAACTTTACTTTCTTTGCAGGGATATGGAGTAAATATACGCAAAAAAAGTTGAGTTTATCATAATTAGTGCTTGCTAATTACATCGGCTAATCTCCACCATGGGGGTGATCCATACAATGAAAGACTATTCGTTGAGACCATGTCATCTTCGCTGCACTAATGTGTGTGTCCTTCCTTCAAATGGTGTATGCACGTACATGACGGCTATTGGCCGCTCCAGTGAGAGAGATAAGGGCCACATGTTGTCGTCCACCCACTTATGCAATTCTGCTTTATAGTTCTATGTCCATTGTGGTGTAGCAACATTGCACACTGATGATACCCGTCAAATTTTTATGTAGGCAGCAAGCTCAATTTCCC
This sequence comes from Aegilops tauschii subsp. strangulata, assembly GCF_002575655.3. Lineage (NCBI taxonomy): Eukaryota > Viridiplantae > Streptophyta > Magnoliopsida > Poales > Poaceae > Aegilops > Aegilops tauschii. The sequence continues at coordinate 550,043,240 of NC_053041.3, read as the reverse complement.
GGTAGCTCCTACTCCAAGTATTATCCTCACTCAACTGGTAAAAACTTGCACAAATTTCCATATATATCTTCCATGTGCTTGCATAGTTAGTCAAACCTAGTACAATTATTCTTATGAACTCTCCAGCCCTAGAAGTGTAGACTATTTATCAGCTGAGAGATGAGGTCATGGTTGCATAAGCGTTATACACAAGTGCCTCACCAACTGATCAACATGTCACAAGTACAATAAATGAGCTTGGGGAAAACAACAAGAATGATATTGAAGATGATGGCCAATGGATGAATTTGAAATGTATGACCTAGTCTTTTTATTTCCAAACGATCCATGTTCGGATACCGTTTTCATTGTTGATAAAGGACCAAAACATGGTTCAAATGAGAAGAAGAAGAAGAAGACAAGAACTAGTTAGAAGCATAGTTTTAAATAGCCGGCTATAGTCCCGCTATAGCCTTTTCAGCGAGGTGCCGCTAAATGATCTCATGTACAAATAGCCCGCTATAGCCGATTTGGAGTTCCGCCGCTATTTAGCATATAGCCCAAGGTCCACCGCAATAGTCCGCTATTTAAAACACCGGTTATAAGTCAAGGATGCACAAAGCTAGCCTAGGCACCTAGGACACAGTAGCAACAGTGAACAACCATAATCAAGTAATTTTTCTTGAACGATTATACTTCATACATTTACAACCAAACTTATTCTCTAAGGGACCAATGATCATCATGGTCAAGAAATGGATAACACCCCATGAAAAACACCAGCTTAAGGGTAGACCAGGAAATTATCTTTCAGGCATCACCCGTTGGGTCATTCTCAACATCTCCATCTTCATAAGTAATGCATTTTCTCTTGTGTCCAGGTGCACTGTCTCATAAGTGTGTGGGCTAAGATCTTCCTGTTGTAGGTTGCGACTCTATTCTCTTGCACAACTATGTTAGCTTCAGTCTCAGAATAGGGTTGCGGATTGCGTGGCAAGGATAGTCGCTCTGGAAGAACCACGACTATGTGGCTTGATAGAGGTCCTCCATGTATTCTAGATCTCTTGCCTCTAAATTGTAACCCTAATTCTCTATCATTATGGAATAAACTATTATTGAACCATAAAAAATGATTATGTTTTGGTCGGATATTCATCAATGTCGGCATCCTTCTCGGCTAGATGTCGTACTACCTCTTGGCCGGCCTGCACGGTGCACCTCGCTTGGTGCGGTATGTACATCATCGGGGGAGCTTCTAGAGTGTGAACAAACACCGTCAAAAGAAAAAAAGGTTACATGTTGGCTGTGCCGTTAAATTTTTCTAAATAATACATTTTTTATTAATTTTCATAAATATTACGCCACCTTTTTTGTCAAAAAATAATACACCGTCAGTCTGCAGTAGGCCAACTGGGTCTTGTCTGCCCGCAGTAGGTTGCCTGGACTGTCCACTAACCGCTGGCGGACAGGTGGCTGGTCGGCCACGTGCCGGCCGATAAGTGGCTAGGCCACGTCGCGGGGTGGCCTATCATGCACGGGCGCCCCTGTCGGTCGACGGTGGGCCGATCGTCTTGCTGCAAGCCGACAGGGTGCGGAGCCCACCGTGCGGCCGGTTCCTTCTCCCCTTATCTTCCTCCTTTCTCCAGCTGTGCGTGCTCTTCTCTGTTCTTCTTTCTCCTTTTTCTTCCACGAACATCCTCTAATTTGTACACCTATCTGAGCCGTTTATTTGCGGATTTGGCACCGTAGATGCGTTCTAGAGAGTTAGGGGAGCCAAGGGAGACCTCGATCTACTGATGGGGTAGCTCGTGGTGTTTGTGGTGAGCATTTTTCTCGGAGCTTTTTTTTAGCACAATGGTGGAGGTTGTGGCGGTGGTGTAGGTGGAGCTGGTGGTGGTGAAGCTTGGGCAGTGTGGTGGAGGTGAAGCTCCAGCAATGTGGCGGAGTTTCAAGGTATATTTCAACATACATTTTATCTCTCGTAGTTGCTCCGGGTAGTATTCAGTACTATATGTGGATGTCAAATATTTAGGTGTGTCAGTCTTTGTAGTTTCGTAATTTATTTAGGTGTTAAATATTTAGTTATGTCAACATTTGTAGTTCCTCCGGTAGAGTTCAAATTGGTAGGTGTTATAATTTTTTTAGTTGCTCTTGTAATGTTCGTAATATATTTAGAGTTCAAGTTTGTAGGTGTCTGAATTTTTATAGTTCCTCCGGTACTATTCCGTAATATATTTAGAGTTCAAGCTTGTAGTTGTGTGAATACACGTCATGCTTCTTAATAGTTGTCTTTCGTTGTTGAAAAAAAAAGTAGGTGAGCCGAGATGTCTGATGTAGTGAAGTTCGTATTTTACTACGGTCCTGGTACTATCCAAACAACTGAGATGGGAGCTAATCAGAGTGAATTTGATAACATAGAGGTGCCAATTAGCGCATCTCAAACATGGTGTGTTGATGTCTACTACACAACCTTCTTCTTGTAGACGTTGTTGGGCCTCCAAGTGCAGAGGTTTGTAGGATAGTAGCAAATTTCCCTCAAGTGGATGACCTAAGGTTTATCAATCCGTTGGAGGCATAGGATGAAGATGGTCTCTCTCAAGCAACCCTGCAACTAAATAACAAAGAGTCTCTTGTGTCCCCAACACACCCAATACAATGGTAAATTGTATAGGTGCACTAGTTCGGCGAAAAGATGGTGATACAAGTGCAATATGGATGGTAGATATGGGTATTTGTAATCTGAAAATATAAAAACAGCAAGGTAGCAAGCGATAAAAGTGAGCAGAAACGGTATTGCAATGCTTCGAAACAAGGCCTAGGGTTCATACTTTCACTAGTGCAAGTTCTCTCAACAAAGATAACATAATTGGATCATATAACTATCCCTCGATATGCAACAAAGAGTCACTCCAAAGTTACTAATAGCGGAGAACAAATGAAGAGATTATTGTAGGGTACGAAACCACCTCAAAGTTATTCTTTCCGATCAATCCATTGGGCTATTCCTATAAGTGTCACAAACAGCCCTAGAGTTCGTAGTAAAACAACACACCTTAAGACACATATAAACCAAAACCCTAATGTCACCTAGATACTCCAATGTCACCTCAAGCATTCGTGGGTATGATTATACGATATGCATCACACAATCTCAGATTCATCTATTCAACCAACACAAAGAACTTCAAAGAGTGCCCCAAAGTTTCTACCGGAGAGTCAAGACGAAAACATGTGCCAACCCCTATGCATAGATTCCCAAGGTCACAGAACCCGCAAGTTGATCACCAAAACATACATCAAGCGAATCATTAGAATACCCCATTATCACCACGGGTATCCCATGCAAGACATACATCAAGTGTTCTCAAATCCTTAAAGACTCAATTCGATAAGATAACTTCAAATGGAAAACTCAATCCATTACAAGAGAGTAGAGGGGGAGAAACATCATAAGATCCAACTATAATAGCAAAGCTCGTGGTACATCAAGATCGTGCCAAATCAAGAACACGAGAGAGAGAGAGAGAGAGAGAGAGAGAGAGAGAGAGAGAGATCAAACACATAGCTGCTGGTACATACCCTTAGCCTCGAGGGTGAACTACTCCCTCCTTGTCATGGAGAGCGCCGGGATGATGAAGATGGCCACCGGTGATGGATCCCCCCTCCGGCAGGGTGCCGGAATAGGGTCCCGATTGGTTTTTGGTGGCTACAGAGGCTTGCAGCGGCGGAACTCCCAATCTAGGTTTCTTTTTGGGGGTTTCTGTATTTATAGGAACTTTTGGCGTCGGTCTCACGTCAGGGGGGTCTCCAAGTCATCCACGAGATAGGGGGCGCACCCAGGGGGGTAGGGCGCGCACTCCACCCTCGTGGATGGCTCGGGACTCTTCTGGCCCAACTCTTTTACTCTGGGGGCTTCTTTTGGTCCATAAAAATCATCAAAAATTGGCACGTCAATTGGACTCCGTTTGGTATTCCTTTTCTGTAAAAGTCAAAAACAAGGAAAAACAGAAACTGGCACTGGGCTCTAGGTTAATAGGTTAGTCCCAAAAATCATATAAAACAGCATATAAATGCATATAAAACATCCAAGATGGATAATATAATAGCATGGAACAATCAAAAATTATAGATACGTTGGAGACGTATCATCTGTCAGTCAGTTGAAAGAAAGGAATACAACAAGTTTAGGTCTTGATACTGAAACACACACCGTTGGTGTTCATGCATTGTGGACACAGTCAAGTTCAATAGTTTATTTTTATCTGAGGCCAATAGAGCGAGACTCTGAGTGGGTGCGGTGGTTACAAGGTTGTGAACGCAGGGAATGCAATCCTGTTGCCTTAGTGCTTCCCGTCGTGAAGGAGGTCACTGCACATGAAGGTGCAGGTGGCTATGATCCTGGCCAGAGCAGTGAAGGGGTGCAGTTATCTATGTCAAATGCTGGACATGATGGTTACGAACCAGGGCAGAGCAGTCAGGTAGAAGGAGGAAATGCCGGTGGTTACGAACCAGAGCAAAGTAGTCAGGTAGAAGGAGGAAATGCCGATGGTGATTACAGTGGCGAGGTGGACGCTGACGATGTAGATGGGCACATGCAGAATGTGATGGAAGAAGAAGACACCAATTTTGAGGGGGTTCATGCCGATGATTCTAGCTAGTTGGCTGAAGAAGATGCGGAGGAGATCCCAATCCTGCATCATGAATCATGACTTCTCATCTATGATGATCGTGAATGATGGACATGATTCTGCCTGGCAATATCACCAGAACAATATTGTGACGGGTGCTATGTATCCCACCAAGGAAGCTCTGAAGGATGCAATAATTAAATGGGCAATGTCCACGCAAAGGGTTTTCACTGCTCAGGTGTCAAGTCAGAAATACCTGACAATGGTATGCAAGAACGCAGATTGTCCGACCAGGGTGCACGGCTATCTCCCTAAGAATGGCACAAGTTGGGTGATCAGTGACTTAGTAATCACACTTGTCTTATTCCCTGCATCCCTCAAGATCATGCCAACCTTTCATCGACGCTTATTGCTTGGTTGTTTTACAATGAGATAGTGGAGGGCAAAGCTATGGAAGTGAAGGCAATCCAGACAAAATTCTTCGCCAGGTTCAAGTACATAATTTCTTATGGCAAGGCTTGTAGGGCTAAGCATACGACGCTTGAGAGGAGATTTGGTTCTTATTTTGATGCATACGACTCTGTTGTCCAGCTCCTCCACACACTGCAGCAGCAGAATCCAGACACCTATATCGATATCCAAGACCTCTTCATGCTAGAGTACCCAACTATGAGGGTGTTGCATCGTCTCTTCTTCTCTTTCGGTGTATGCATCGAAGCTTTCAGGCATTGCCGACCGGTGATATGTGTAGATGGTACTTTTCTCACTGGCAAGTACAAGGGTCAGATCCTGACAGCCATAGGTCAAGACGGCCAAAATCAAGTTGTCCCACTCGCATTTGCTTTTGCGAAGAGTGAGAACATTGAAAGTTGGACATGGTTCTTCAGGAAGTTGAAAATATCAGTTGTGAAGGAGATGCCCAATGTGTGCATCCTTCATGACATGCAGGTATACTCAGTGCGATAAGGATACTGACAAACCCAGCCCTGAGGAACAAACTCCATGGCAGGACTTGCAAAGCCGTTGGTGCATGCGCCATTGATACGTCTCCAACGTATTTATAATTTTTTATTGTTCCACGCTATTATATTATGTGTTTTGGATGTTTTATATGCATTAATATGCTATTTTATATTAATTTTGGGACTAACTTATTAAACTAAAGCCCAGTGTCAGTTTCTGTTTTTTCCTTGTTTTTGAGCTTCGCAGAAAAGGAATACCAAACGGAGTCCAAACAGAATAAAACCTTCACAATGATTTTTCTTGGACCAAAAGACACCCAGGAGACTTGTAGTGCAAGTCAGAAGAGCCACGAGGCGGCCACAAGGGTGAAGTGCGCGCCCCCTATCTTGTGGGCCCCTCGGTTCCCCCATGACCTAGATCTTCCTCCTATATATTCACATATATTCCCAAACCACCAGAAGCATCCACAAAAACACTTTTCCACGGCCGCAACCTTCTGTTCCCGTGAGATCCCATCTTGGGGCCTTTTCCGGCATCCTGCCGGAGGGGGATTTGATAACGGAGAGCTTCTACATCAACTCTATTGCCCTTCCGATGAAGCGTGAGTAGTTTACCACAGACCTATGGGTCCATAGCTGGTAGCTAGATGGCTTCTTCTCTCTCTTTGATTCTCAATACCATGTTCTCCTCGATGTTCTTGGAGATATATCCGATGTAATCTTCTTTTGCGGTGTGTTTGTCGTGATCCGATGAATTGTGGATTTATGATCAGCTTATCTATGAATATTATTTGAATCTTCTCTGAATTCTTTTATGCATGATTTGATATCTTTGTAATTCTCTTCAAATTATCGGTTTGGTTTGGCCAACTAGATTGGTTTTTCTTGCAATGGGAGAAGTGCTTAGCTTTGGGTTCAATCTTGCGGTGTCCTCACCCAGTGACAGTAGGGGTAGCGAGGCACGTATTGTATTGTCGCCATCGAGGATAAAAAGATGGGGTTTACATCATATTGCTTGAGTTTATTCCTCTACATCATGTCATCTTACTTAAAGTGTTACTCTGTTCTTCATGAACTTAATACTCAAGATGCAGACAGGAGTCTGTCGATGTGTGAAGTAATAGTAGTAGATGTAGGCAGGAGTCGGTCTACTTGACACGGACGTGATGCCTATATTTCATAATCATTGCCTTAGATATCGTCATAACTTTGCGATTTTCTATCAATTGCTCGACAGTAATTTGTGCACCCACTGTATTATTTGCTATCTTGAGAGAAGCCTCTAGTGAAACCTACGGCCCCTAGGTCTATTTTCCATCATATAAGTTTCCGATCTACTCCCTCCGTTCCGAAATAGATGACTTTGTACAAAGTTGAGTCATCTATTTCAAAACGAAGGGAGTACTATTTTGAAATCTTTTACTTTCCGATCTATAAACCAAAAACCCCAAAATATTTATTTTATCTTCTGTTTAGTTTTATCTATCTCTATCAGATCTCACATTTGCAAGTGACCGTGAAAGGATTGAAAAACCCTTTATCGCGTTGGGTGCAAGTGTTTGATTGTTTGTGCAGGTATTGGTAATTTATGCGTTGTCTCCTACTGGATTGATACCTTGGTTCTCTAACTGAGGGAAATACTTATCTCTACTTTGCTGCATCACCATTTCCTCTTCAAGGGAAAAACCAACGCAAGCTCAAGAAGTAGCAGCCGTTTGGGGGCTAATTTCTTCTTGCAGTTCAGAAATAAGGACCTGATGAATCTGTTCAAAAAACTCTGCAAGCAGAACTGTTGGGAATCATTGCATGGAAAAAGCAAAAAATTCTACGCACATGCAATGATATATCCATGGAGATGCATAGCAACGAGGGGAGAGTGTGTCGACGTACCCTCGTAGATCGTAAGCAGTACCGAACGCACGGCACCTCCGCATTCTGCACACGTTCAGCTCGGTGACGTCCCTGACCTTCTTGATCCAGCAAGACGTCGAGCTAGTAGATGAGTTCCGTCAACATGACAGCGTGGTGACGGTGATGGTGAAGTGATCTCCGCAGGGCTTCGCCTAAGCACTACGAAAATATGACCGGGGGTGTAAACGGTGGAGGGGGGCGCCACACACGGCTAGGCAATTGTCTGATGTGTGCTAGCCCCCCCCCCCCACACACACACATATATATAGGTGGGAGGGAGGGAGGAGCAGCCATAGGAGGAGCCCAAGTAGGAGGAATCCTACTTGGAGTCCCTCCGAAGTCGCGCGCCCCCGCCATATATAACCGAGGGGGAAGGAAAGAGGGGGGGAGAGGGAAGGAAGTGGGAATCTCCAATGGCGAAGCTTATTTCTTCTCCATATGTCCAGGTGAATAGTCCAGACATGTTGGGACACAAAAATGCCCGCCGAATCTTTCGAAGTTGACTCTTAGAGTTTTGTCAAATTTCTGGACTATCCAACTCCTAAACCCAGATCATATGTGGGGAAGAAATGAGGCTATCTAGACATGTCCGATACGTCGCCCTAACACTCAGGTCCATCCCAAACCCAACATAAATTCCCTTCAGTCCTCCCTTTCCTCATTCTATCCTCACATAAATTAATTGTATTAGTTACACACACACAACTGACCATACACAGAAAATTCAAAGACACAAAATAATAGCCGGCAAATCAGAAAATTCTTTGAATTTTTTCGCGATGGAAACTCATTTCTACCGGCCACCCCAAATTGAAAATAACACAATGTTATCCTATCCAAGACAGATCCTATGGATGACCTCAATACAACTATGAACTTTTTATTGCGTGTGCTGTTGGCTTCTAACCAAAGTAAAGAAGCTATAAGCACACTAGGGCTTACATACTCAAACGACCTCATTGTAGGGATGAAAATAGGTGAGTCACCAGGAGGACGCTCCTGGGGGCCAATAAGCTCTTGCTGAATAACATTTTTGTTTTTAAACCAGGCTAATCCTATTTTCATTAAAAAGCACAACAGAGATACAATGTACTGAGATTACAGCAGACAAAAACAAAGGGAATGTGAGTCCAAGCACGCCCAGGAAACCCATTGCACACACTGGTCATCGAAACGTCCTGAAATATCCTCAAACCTCCAGCTTAGCATTTGCAAATACGATCCTGGGGCATACTCAAACATCCTCAAAGTAGCGGTCAAACAACTACATACTTGCAGTTCATGTAGTTCACAGTTCGTCCACCTGCAGCTCCAGCGCTGGCAGCCCAAAATCCTTCATTTTTTCGACAGTTCTTTCTTTTTGGGCATAAATTAAGTTTCCTGTTACCTCCTACTCCCATGTATTCTTGTGTCTCAACATGTCAAACATTGCACCAATTTTCACGGATATCTTCCCCATGCTTGCACAAGCACAACTAGCAACATAGAACACTTTCTTCTTCTTATGGACTCTGTAGCACTAGAAGTGTCGATTATTTATTAGCTAGGGGACGAGGGAGAGGGTGGATAAGTGCCTTCACCCAACTGAATAACTGTCATACAAATGCAATGAGAGAGCTGGAAAAATGAGCACTAATTCACTACATTGTAGATGATGGTTGATTGATGAATTTAAAGCAGCATGGACTTGTATTAACTAGACTCTCCTAAATTTATAAGCAGTACTAAAATGCAAGAGCCATATTGATTTTGAGCCTTTTTTGTGTGTGCAAACGTGTTTAACTCATTTTGTTTTGTGAAGTTTCAGTTACTTTTGTGATTTCAAATACTTGTGTAAGTTTGGGTCACTTTTCAGAACTTTCAGTCACCATTTTCCTGTTACTCTTCTAGTTTTGTACTTGTTTCAATTACACATTTCTTTTTGTGCAATAACACCTTGCATTGTAATGTTCTTGTTCCCTCGGCATGCACTAGATGAGGTGACTGCGACGATGGAGCTCCTGACATGCTTCGGGGATGCCTCATGCCTATGTTGCAATCTGGCCAAGAATTAACTCTCGCCGATTCGTTATCCAAGCTTGGACCTTGCGTCTGTGATCGCGAAGCTCGTCCGTCAATTGCGAGAATTCCTGATTAAATACCTTGGTCTCCCTTTGGCAGTTGCGGCGATGCCCTGCACGGAACTGCAAAACCCCTCATTGATTACGTCACCAACCACATCCCAACCTGGAAGGACAGCCTCCTCATGCGTGGCGTCTGATTCTTGTCTAGTCGACAATGACCGCCACGACGATCTACCATATGCTTGGTTTGGACCTCCCTCCTTGCATGTTCAAGTGCTTAATGGGTAATAATTAAGACAAGAACTAAAGCCTGAGAAAATAAGCACCAAAATTGTTCTGAATTAATCCATGAGTACTCTGATTGCCTCCGGGAGGGTTTTAGGTATTTTGGAAACGTATAGCATGTCTGAAAACAGAATATTTTATGGGAGAGAAGTCTTTCTTGGGCCAACCCTGAAAGGCAGGACCAAGTTGGCCTAAAGGCCGAAAAGGTAGCACCTTCATCCCCCCCCCCCCCCCAAAGATGGATGGAAGGGGTGGTTCCACCCCAATTCGGCTTACCCCTTGGCCCTTTCCCACCTATATATACATGGGGAGAGATCTCCCTTGAGACACACCAAATCGTAAGGGGATCTACTCCACATAGCTGCGCTCTAATACCAATCGAATTTGTCTAAAACTTTAGACTTCTAATCAGACAAGTTCTAATCCCGCTCTGTTTGGTCTAACAAGATTAGACTCCTAATTAGGAGGAAACGTTTCGAGGATTTATCTCTCTAATTTCCTCGGAGCTCTTCTTTCTGGACGTCAGAGTGCTAGCGGATTACTACTATGGAACATGATACCTTGGATGGGTTGTCTACTTCAACACTAGATCAGTGGATCGTCTCGAAAAAATTATCACGTCTGGGAGATATAACCTAACTGTGGGAGTTTTCACGCTACACCAACTTATTTTGCTTCCACTGCTCTGTTAGGTGGTGCGTTTGATCGATACTCCTCATCGGCATAGTATTTCTAGGTGTGATCGTGTAGCATAATTTTTTGTTGTGTAAAACGTTCCCGTACAGTGGCATTATGAGCAAATATATGAGTACATGCAGGTATGATTAGTGGACATGGTGAATTGCGGCGTTATGCAGAGTGATTAGAGAGCTTTAATTACTAGACGCTCATGTTGTGAGTCTTCTAATTAATTGTGAAGTTTTGATCTTGACGGTAGGTAGGAATGATGTTACAAAGATTTGGCTTTCCGAAGTTCTTTGATGAAAATTCAAACAAAAAATTTCTTTTATGCTGCTCCTAAGTATGTTGATCGTCGATTGAAGTTAAGCTTCAGAGTCTTTGAGTTCAACCATAGTTGAAAAAAAAAATACGATGAGGGGGGCTTGTAGAGTTTAATCTACACGGGGTCATGTGCATCGAATTTTAGTATGAGACTTGATATTTTTAATTAAGTCTCGTGTTCCATACTCCCCACATGTTAAAACAACAACATGAAGTATCATACTTAATGGTTTCATAGGAGAATTTTTTTGCCAACATATCCGATATTTTTCTTGGCGATAATTAATTTAAAAAATCAGATATTTCCTTGTTGGCTAAGAAAAAGAAACATATCTGTCACTGCACTAACGACGTAGAGGAATTTGCAGTTGGTATATACCTACCGGTTGCTCCACTGAACCAAATTAATTAGGGAGAAGAAACGAAGGGTTGGCCAAGCATCGTCAAAGCTATCTGATCTAAGCATCACTGTGTACCTAGCTACTAGCTAGTGCACGACTATTTACATATACGGATCATGCTAGAGAGGAAGCTCGAGACGGAGACAGGTTTTGAATTAACAAAGCTGAAAACAACATGGAAAGATACAAATGTTCTGGAAAACAGCCTCTCTCTCTCTCACACAGATAGTAGCGCCGGAGAAACTAGATGCACTGAATGAGTTAGCCGCTGAAATTGTCCACTGGTCCCTCGAGCCAATGCAGAAATCAAATAATGATGCCCCATGGGGGGAATGACCCAAGAGTGCTGCCATCATCTGATCGACTGATCTAGGGTTTTCCCCAGATGTAGAGGCAGTGGTCCGGAGATTCTCGACGGCAATGCCTTCAAGAAGGGGACGGCACAACAGAGCGCCGCCATTGCCGGCCTTGGCAACTAGCCGAGAGCAAGGTTTTCACCCGGATATGCTCGATGAACCTCCATCTAGCATCGTGTGCATAGGCTGCCACTGATCTCTTCCACCATGCAGCGCGCAGGCCACACCGGCTAGATCAGATCAGACTAGAGGCAAGAACACGCATGCCACCGGCCTGTCCACAAGGCGCTCCACACCGTCGTCGCTGATCTGAGGTCAGATGGCCTGAGCGGGGGCAATGCGGGGGTCACAGTTCTATTTTCCTATTGTTACTTTTTCGTGCGTGCGAGAGCACTACATTCGTAGATACATGATCCTTTGTGAGTTCTAGATGTTGTGAAATTCACTGTGCCTCCTACGCATCAAGAACGTAATGCAACTATGCATTTAGATACATGAACATTTGGTCTATTTTTTGATCGATGGATCATAAAACTAGGCGATCTCTCCAGGTTTTGAATGCCATCTGGCATACAAGTGAAAATATTGTGTGTTATCCTACTGAGAACGAGTGCGGAATGAGAGTAGAGAAGAAATTAAACACATATTAAAGACATGTAAACCATGACTTAACATAGCATGAAATCTAGGATTCAAATGTTGTGGAGTGGAGGAGGGAGTGTAGAAAGAGGAGACTTGTAATTAAAAACTTAAAACACGATGCATTTTCAAATTTAACATATCTTGATGTAGCACAACATCCAGACCACATGTCTTAATTCACGGTAGGTGTTATTAATTGGGGTTGCTCCTTGTTGATGGCCCTTCGTTGGGTATTCTTGATGGATGGACATTGGGCACTGAACATTGGCTAGAACACGTAGATGTATAAAGCCGCATGGTCTCGGCTACGATGTGAGCCATACGTGGAGTACTACTCAGTAGTTGAAATTAAAAAAGGAAATAAAAAAGAAGAATTGAGATCATTGGATGGAGAGATCCAGATCCACTGTTCAAGACCACAGACTGATGGAATGACTATCGGAATATGGAGTTTTTCGACACATTAATAGACAGGTTTGTAACAAGGTATGCTTGAATGCACTAGGAGATGATCATGAAAGTTGTGCACTAAAAGTGTGCTACAACAAGCATTTGGCACTAGAAAATGCATACATGCCTTGCTGCAGTTACTAGGAATTGATCATTGTAGCAGGATATTTCGTTTTGTTTTTGGGCTATGTGCATCCGTAATTTCCTTAGGACATTTCGTTGTTGCAGAGGCTGAGTGTAATTGGTATCTGCGCGATATTAATATATTCCCTTTGTTGAGAAAAAAGAAAGAAAATGCATACATCATACATATGATATGATTTGATGGCCTACAATACAGGTTCAGCCGTTAGTCCTCTTAATTAGATTTGCATCCCTTGTGATTTAATTTCCATTTGTGAGTAGTTCAAATTCAATGAACATAATTAGTACTCCCCAGTGACATAAAAAGGTTTGGGCTTTCAGCGCCATATTGACAAGCTAGTTGGACGTGGAGCCTTTTAATGTTCATGGTTGATACGAGTTTGACGCGGAAACAATGATAACTTACGGGGACTGTGTAACAATATGCTGTTGTCACTCAAGCATGTCAAAAAACTTGTCACAAACTCAATTTGCACATACCTCCTACTCTAACAATATGTTCTTGTCGTCTAAACATGTGAGAAAACTTGCATCTGCTTTTAGGAATACTTGCTTAATCACAACTGATAATCTACTACCTTATGATTTCCTTTTTGTTATGAACTTTGCAATGTTGGAAGTAGCGATTAAATATAGATCAACACAAAGACAAGGACGCGAGCCACAAGTGAAACACACCAACTAAACCACCATCGTACAACTTCGACGAACTATAATGTCATTTAATGCGGTGAATTTGCAACAAACAAAATGGCTCTAGGTTATGAGGTGGACAAAAGTGTTGATTTTTGTGACTTGAGCCTTTTCGACTTGACTAACTACATATTTTTCTCTCTCTCTAAATGACGTTGAGAGTAAATTAGAACTGCAATCCACAGCGAAATGTTTTTGCCCACTTTAAATTGGTCACCTTAGAATAGTCGGGCCTATTACCATTGGGAAAAGTGATCCCCATAGACATTTTCAAAAAGGAACAATATTTTCTTTGCGGTGATTGCCTAGTTATAGGGGCTAATGTCCGCAATCAGTGTAATCCATATAAGGTAAGTGTATAAACTATCGTATAGTTGATCATGTCATGTCGATTGTGTCGATGACTACGTCCTTCCCTCAAATGGCGTACACACATGCGAGCCATCGACCGCTCTAATCAGATACACAAGAACTACAGGTTGTCGTTCACCCACTTGGCCACTTATGCCTTCTGATGCAATATAGTTCTTTGAACATTGTAGTGTGGCTACGTTGAAGACTTGTGATACCAGTCAAATTTCATGTAGGACACAAACTCAATTTCCCGTTACCTCTTGCTTCAAGTATTATCATCATCTCAACTAGTATAAACCTGCACAAATTTTCGTGTTTTTCCTCCATGTGCTTGCATGACTGGTAAAATGCTACTTTTGTACTCCATCGTAAGTGTAGACTATTTATCAATCGAGAAATGATATCGTGGTTCCATAAGTGCTATGCGCAAGTGCCTCACTAACTAAACAACATGGAACAAATGTAATAAATGAGTGTGGGGAAAATAGCACCAATGCACTTGCAGATGAGGTTTAATGGATGAATTTCAAACGACATGGCCTTATCTCTTTCTTTCCAAACGACCCCACGTCTTGATTCCACTATAATTCCTAGAACAAGCAACTAACAAATAATTTATATTCTAAGGTTGTGCGCAGAACTGACACAAAAGGACACCCACCCACGGTCTTTGATCATACCAGGTGACCCGTTGTGTCATTGGCGCAAAGACCAACTTTGGCCAGGAAATGCAACCAAAAGGCCAGATAACCATCTAAAGGAAAAAAAATCAGAATTATCTGCGTAATACGATACCAATGAGTGTGCTCATGTTGTTTCATTTTAGAACTATCCTTTGCTAGGGTAATAGGTTAAGGGCCATCACATGACTGCATGCTAGGCAACACCAAAATGGACGAACTGAGCAACAGGGCTTTGACCCGAACAATCCGAGAACCAGCCTCCCCAAGCCTACCTAACCGGCCACCGATAACACAACAAAAGTGGTCCAAACCTTAATCTGGAAAGCAACATTCACCCACCAACGTGGTAACAGAGCAGGAGTGGTGCCCGGCATAACCCAGCTTGGTGCACGCCAATAACCCAATAAGCCGTGGAGCTAGCCACTCGCGAAGAAGCCCGGTGAGCTATCCAAATGATTTTTTCTCAAAATCATTCATAAAACGGTAACACCAAGCTGCGACTAATTTATGTTTTGCTGATTTATTTGTACCGTGGTTATCCAGATCATTCCTTGCTGCAGAGACGAGTAGTAATGATGCTTTCCTTTCTAAAGAAAAGGTTAACCTTAATTTGTGTTTTATGATTTAATTCTCCCTTATTAGCTACAAAATGGTTGAACATAATTGTTTATGTTAAAAAGGAAAAGAAAAGGTGTTACATATGTCTGAAATGCTCTACAAGATTTGTTATAATTCATTTCCTTGATGATAGTCAACGACCAAACTTTGATCCAGCGCGAAGTGTCATACTTAATGGTTTCATAGAAGATTTTTTTTTGCCAACATATCCGATATTTTCTTGGCGGTAATTAATTAAAAAATCAGATATATCCTTGCTGGCTAAGAAAAAGGAACATATCTGTCACTGCACTAACGACGGAGAGGAATTTGTAGTTGGTATATACCTACCGGTTGCTCCACTGAACCAAATTAATTAGCGAGAAGAAACCAAGGGTTGGCGAAACATCGTCAAAGCTATCTGATCTAAGCATCACTGTGTGCCTAGCTACTAGCTAGTGCACGACTATTTACATATATGGATCATTCTAGAGAGAAATTTCGAGACGAGACAGGTCTTGAATTAGCAATGTTGAAAACAACACGGAAAGATACAAATGTACTGGACAACTAACAGCTCACAAAGCCCCTCTCTCTCTCTCTCACACACACAGACATATAGTAGCGCCGGAGAAACTAGATGCACTGAATGAGTTAGCTGGGCGGTGCTGCGTACAGGTACAGTCGCGATCACACAGAAGAGCGTGTCAGTCAAAATCATCACGCGTAGGCTGCGAAGAAGTTATACGGCCTGTCGACAAGGTTTGTGGCAATAGTTTAGGCTACGTCGATGTCGCTGAGTTTGCTTTCAGCAACTTGCTTCTATTGAGAAATGATCTCGCCGGGGTTTTTCGAACACAGAGCATGAGTGACGTTGATAGAAAAGATGCGTGCCTGCAAAATAGTATCTACACTACTCTCGACCATATTGCGTGCAATCGAAGTCAGTGACGTCGAAGCTCAGATGTGTACATGTATATAGTATTTGTGTACACGTATACACTTATAAACAGTTGGGATTTATTTGTTTTAACTTTTTTCTGAATCGGATGTATATCGACATGTGTCAGTGCGTTTGTTCACTAATTTCAGTTTGCATGTGGTAGTCCATATTGTAGTATCCAATACATCTTATATTCGTGAACGGAGGGAGTAGCATGCTGTAAAATTATTGCCAATAGTTTCTTGTTTACAAATATTTACCTAATATTGTCATTTTGTATCACATAAGTCAAATATTGATTGAGTACCGACGTTCAAAACTTTGTAAGCAATATATTTCTTATATTTCCACATACTGGAACTTCGTACATTTCACAGATGTTCGTCGAGACCATTTTTATAATTCCTTTCGAGCATAGAATAAAGAGCAAACTTCTACACGCTAGCTCATAGATCTTCATTCTTTGACTCACGATATACTAAGTGGCATGGATATAGTGAGCTTCCCCATTCCTCCTATTCCTAGGAGTCCGAGCACATACACAAATTATTCATCATGGTATTTTATAACATCACGGGTGGCAAGTAGGATCAAGAAGATCATAAAACCATAGGTGCTGAACCCCCGCCACATGCAAGGTGATAATTTTGAATGGTACATGTGTGGAATGAGTGGGAATAAGGAAAGAGGCTCCTTTTAAGGATATGGGATGCAAGTGCATCTTAAAAGGCAGGGGCAAATATCTGTGTCAATGGGTACCAAAACAACGATGGGGATGGAGAGAGATGTGTCATAGCCTCAGGCCACGGCATCGTCGAACAAAATGTCGATGATATAAATACATGTTGTGAAGAGCTGCCACCGAGGGACACTTGTTGTTTGTGGAGAGCAGCCACCGAAAAGCAAAGGATTCAGAGTAGTACGGAAGGGCAGAGGAACAAGACATGTTCAATTCCTTTCTGTTCGATGTCTCACTTAGCAGAAGCTGCTTTCATTTTAGCTAGCGGAGGCAAGTCATCGGCCCTGTCCCACAGGCCATCAACCCATATCCATCATGCCCAATACACTCCCATGGACGAGTATGACAAGGTGTGGTACACTGAAAGTTTAAAGCGTAAAAGAAACCAAATTTGCATTTCATGGATAAGGATACTAACCGGAGATCGTAGATGGGTCGGCTATGAACATTTGGGTGCTTCACAGCTCTTGGAGGGTGCAAGAAGGGAGGCCGGGTCACGTACTATGCAAGTTGCTATACAATGCCTAACTATCTTTACATGTCGGATGGCATGTACAATAGACACAGACAAATGTAAATTCCAGATAGCACAACCAACTTGAACGAGAGCTGGTGGTGGCAAATCGAGGCCCTAATTAAAGGAGGGCTACTGACCCTACGTAGGAAGAAAATTGAGCAGATTATTGGGAGACCTGTTTGAGTTGTGTTGCGTTTTTAGTTATGAAAAATAGAAAGAAAACTAGAGCCTTTGGATATACTAGTTGCGACTAATTTGTGTTTGGCTGATTAATCTGTTTGGTCGTTGTCCGGATCATTCCTTACCGCAGAGGCTGGTAGTAATGATGCTTTCCTTCTTAAAGAAAAGGTTAAGCTTAATGATTTAATTCTATCTTATTAAGTCCACAATGGTTGAACGTAATTATTTATTTTCAACAATAAAATCATAGGCGGTACATATGTGTGAAAAGCTCTACCAAATTTTGTTAGTATCCATTTCCGTGATGATAGTCAATGACCAAACTTTGATCCAGCATGATTGCACTAGTGCGGTGGTTGATACTGCATTTTGATTTAAGATCTACATTCGTAGATTTTTTTCTTCGAAAAGGAGAACGACCCCGGGCCTCTGCCTGCATCAGGCGATGCATGCAACCATTTTATTACTTATTCATCAAGACTTTACAAAGCAATACATCAATAAATCTAAAGCCATCATCTTGGCATCATCTGACGTTACTCCCATCAACTTGATGAAGGGGTGTGTATTATCGGGGCCGCCTGCCCAAACCTCACACCAAAGCCTAACATCTAAAACCAGAGACCTCAACCAAGTTGCAATCGCAGGGTCCGGGGCAGATACCGGTCCAACACACTCTTAGCGGGCACACGCTGTAGAGGCCGCTGCCACCTTCTTTCATCGATCCATCTTCAGAGCAAGTACCGATGCATTGACGTTGCCAGGCTTGCCGTCGACACCACCACGGTGCTAGACAACGCCACCTCCCTACGCACATCCATCATCACGCATCCTTCACTGAGACCCTACGGCGCCACGCCGCCGAGTCACCACGTCGTTGATGCGTCACATGAAACGCCGCTCAGCCGTTGAAATTGTCCACTGGTCCCTCGAGCCAATGCACAACTCCAAGAATGATGCCCCCATGGGAGGAATGACACAAGAGTGCCGACGTCATCTGATCGACTGATGTAGGGTTTCCCCCGGATGTAGCGGACAGAGGTCTGGAGATTCTCGACGGCGATGCCTTCAAGAAGGGGACAACATAGAAGAGCGCCGCCATGCCGGCCTTGGCAACTAGCCGAGAGCAAGCTTTTCGCTCGGATCTGCTCGATGAACCTCCATCTAGCATCGTGTGCATAGGTTGCCACCGATCTTTGCCACCGTGCAGCACGTAGGCCACACCGGCTAGATCAGATCAGACCAGAGGCAGGACCACGCATGCCACCGGCCTGTCCACAAGGCACTCCACACCGCCATCGCTGGTCCGAAGTCAGATGGCCCGAGCAGGGGCAATGCGGGGGTCGCAGTTCTCTTTACCCATTGTTACTGTTTCATGCATGCAAGAGCACTACATTCGCAGATACTTGATCCTTTTTGACTTCTAGATGTTGTGAAATTCACTGTGCCTCCTAAGCATCAAGAACGTAAGGCAACTATGCATTTAGATACATGAACATTTGGTCTACTTTTTTTGATCGATGGATCATAAAAATAGGCGATCTCGCAAGGTTTCGAATGCCATGTGGCGAACAAGTGAAAATATTGTGTGTTAGCCTACTGAGAACGAGTGCGGAATGAGAGTAGAAGGAAATCAAACACATCTTAAAGACATGTAAACCATGACTTAACAGAGCATGAAATATAGGATTCAAATGTTGTGGAGTGGAGGAGGGGGTGTAGAAAGAGGAGACTTGTAATTAAAAACTTAAAACACGATGCATTTTCGAATTTAACATATCTTGATGTAGCACAACGTCCAGACCACATGTCTTAATTCACGGTAGGTATTATTAACTGGGGTTGCTCCCTGTTGATGGCCCTTCATTGGGTATTCTTGATGGATGGGCACTGGGCACTGAACATTGGCTAGAACATGTAGATGTATGAAGATGCATGGTCTCGACTATGATGTGAGCCATAACTGGAGTACTACTCGGGAGGTTGAAACGTAAAACAGGAAATAAGCAAGAAGAATTGAGATCATTGGATGGAGAGATCCAGATCCACCGTTCAAGACCAGACTGATGGAATGACTATCAGAATATGGAGTTTTTCCACACTTTTTAATAGAGATGTTTGTAACAAGTTATGCTCGAATGCACTAGCTAGGAGATGATTATAAAGTTGTGAGGGTCACTAGAAGTGTGCTACAACAAGCATTTGACACTAGAAAATGCATACATGCCTTGCTGCAGTTACTAGGAATTGATCATTGTAGCGGGATCTTTCGTTTTGTTTTTAGGCTGTGTGCATCCGTAATTTTCTTAGGACATTTCGCTATTGCAGAGGCTGACTGTAAGTGGTATCTGCGCAATATTAATATATTCCCTTTGTTTAAAAAAAAGAAAATGCACACGTCATACATATGATATGATCTGATGGCCTGCAATACAGGTTCAGCTGTTAGTCCTCTTAATTAGATTTGCATCCCTTTTGATTTAATTTCCATTTGTGAGTACGTCAAATTCAATGAACATAATTAGTACTCTCTAGTGACATACAAAGGTGTGGGCTTTGAGCACCATATTGACAAGCAAGTAGGACGTGGAGCCTTTTAAAATTCAGGGTTGGTAGGAGTTTGATGTGGAAACAAAGATAACTTATAGGGACTGTGTAACAATATGTTGTTGTCATTCAAGCATGTCAAAAAACTTGTCACAAACTCAATTTTGACATACCTCCTACTCTAACAATATGTTCTTGTCGTCTCAACATGTGAGAAAACTTGTGTCTGCTTTTAGGAATACTTGCTTAATCATAACTGATATGCTACTACCTTATGATGTCCTTTTTGTTATGAACTTTGCAATGTTGGAAGTAGCGGTTATATATAGATCAACCCAAAGACAAGGACGTGAGCCACAACTGAAACACACCAACTAAACCACCATGGTACAACTTCGACGAATGATGATGTCATTTAATCCGGTGAATTTGCAACAAACAAAATGGCTCTAGGTTATGAGGTGGACAAAAGTGTTGATTTTTGTGACTTGAGCCTTTTCGACTTGACTAACTACATATTTTTCTCTCTCTCTAAATGACGTTGAGAGTAAATTAGAACTGCAATCCACAGCGAAATGTTTTTGCCCACTTTAAATTGGTCACCTTAGAATAGTCGGGCCTATTACCATTGGGAAAAGTGATCCCCATAGACATTTTCAAAAAGGAACAATATTTTCTTTGCGGTGATTGCCTAGTTATAGGGGCTAATGTCCGCAATCAGTGTAATCCATATAAGGTAGTTGATCATGTCATCTCGACGGTGTCGATGACTACGTCCTTCCCGCAAATGGTGTACACACGTGAGAGCCATCGACCGCTCTAATCACATACACAAGAACTAAAGGTTGTCGTTCACCGACTTGGCCACTTATGCCTTCTGATGCAATATAGTTCTCTGAACATTGTAGTGTGGCTACGTTGAAGACTGGTGATACCTGTCAAATTTCATGTAGGACACAAACTCAATTTCCCGTTATCTCCTGCTCCAAGTATTATCATCATCTAAACTAGTAAAAACCTGCACACATTTTCATGTTTTTCCTCCATGTGCTTGCATAACCGGTAAAACGCTACTTTTGCACTCAACTGTAAGTGTAGACTATTTATCAATCGAGAAATGATATCGTGGTTGCATAAGTGCTATACACAAGTGCCTCACCAACTAAACAACATGAAACAAATGTAATAAATGAGCATGGGGAAAGTAGCAGCAATGCACTTGTAGATGAGGTTTAATGGATGAATTTCAAATGACATGGCCTTAGCTCTTTCTTTCCAAACGACCCGCGTCTTGATTCCACTATAATTCCCAGAACAAGCAACTAGCAAATGCTTTATATTCTAAGGTTTTGTGCAGAACTGAAACAAAAGGACACCCACCCACGGTCTTTGATCATACTAGGTGACCCGTTGTCCCATTGGTGCAAAGACCAACTTTGGCCAGGAAATGCAACCAAAAGGCCAGATAACCTTCTAAAGGAAAAAAAGTCAGAATCGTCTGTCTAATACGATACCAATGAGTGTGCTTATGTTGTTTCATTTTAGAACTATCCTTTGCTGGGGTAATATGTTAAGGGCCATCACATGACTGCATGCCAGGCAACACCAAAATGGACGAACCGAGTAACATGGCTTTGACCCGAACAATCTGAGAACCAGCCTCCCCAAGCCTACCTAACTGGCCACTGATAACACAACAAAAGTGGTCGAGACCTGAATCTGGAAAGCAACGTTTACCCACCAACCTGGTAACAGAGCAGGAGAGGTGCCCGGCATAACCCAGCTTGGTGCACGCCAACAACCCAATAAGCCGTGGAGCTAGCCACTCGGCAAGAAGCCAGGTGAGCTATCCGAATGCTTTTTTTCTTCTTAAAATCATTCGTAAAACAGTAACACCAAGCTGCGACTAATTTATGTTTTCCTGATTTATTTGCACCGTGGTTATCCAGATCATTCCTTGCTGCAGAGGCAAGTAGTAATGATGCTTTCCTTTCTAAAGAAAAGGTTAACATTAATTTGTGTTTGATGATTTAATTCTCCCTTATTAGCTACAAAATGGTAGAACATAATTGTTTATGTTAAGAAGGAAAAGAAAGGCGGTACATTTGTCTGAAATGCTCTACAAGATTTTGTTATAATTCATTTCCTTGATGATAGTCAACGACCAAACTTTGATCCAACACGAAGTGTCATACTTAATGGTTTCATAGAAGATTTTTTTTTGCCAACATATCCGGTATTTTCTTGGCGGTAATTAATTAAAAAGTCAGATATATCCTTGCTGGCTAAGAAAAAGAAACATATCTGTCACTGCAGTAACGACGTAGAGGAATTTGTAGTTGGTATACACCTACCAGTTGCTCCACTGAACCAAATTAATTAGCGAGAAGAAACGAAGGGTTGGCCAAACATCGTCAAAACTGTCTCATCTAAGCATCACTGTGTGCCTAGCTACTAGCTAGAGCATAACGGTTTACATATATGGATCATTCTAAAGAGGAAGTTTGAGACGAGACAGGTCTTGAATTAAGAGCATCTACAGCCAGACGCCTCAGACCTGCCTCATACGTCCGGACGAGCCGCCCGATTACTGACCGGTCCTGATTTTCTGACCCAGACGGCCCCCTCAAATGGGCCTCAAATGATCGGGCTGACCGGCATTCCTCATATCCAGCCTAAATATGGGGCGGATATGGGGCGCCCGGGCGCCGGGCATGCCGGCATGTAGGACTGACGAAGCGGTCTCATGCGGACTCGCCCGGAAACCCGGTAATCCGACGGACGTCTCCTCCATCGCCGCGTAGCGCCGCTCCGGCTCGCCGCCCGAAAGCAAATCCGTCTATTTAATCCGGTCGGAGTCTCGCAACCCTAGTCCACCCACCTCCCCCCGTCTCCGCGCAGTCGGTCCGAGCCCATCCACCTTCTCCCTCTCCCGCTCTAGCGCTCTGCCCAAGCTCCGGCACTCCGTCATGGCCCGAAGGAAGATAACCTACTACGCAACGCTCACACCGGAGCGCCGCTACGAGATCCAGCAGGAGATCCGAGCTAGACAAGTCGCGCACGCCGCCCACATCGCTTTCGGGCTGCCTCCGGACACGCCGGAGCTGGAGGAGAAGGAGGAGCAACCGGGGGAAGAGGAGGAGGCGGAGGAGGCGAAGCAGCCGGAACCAGAGCAGCAGCTGTGGGGCTTCAACATGGAGCAGGCGGAGGCGGAGTTCGCCGTCACCCACTCCGATGAGATGGCGGAGCAGCAGGCCGTCCTGGAGTCCATCCAGAATGAGGCCTATGTGGAGGCCAGCTGGGCGTTCCTCTGGCAAGAAACTCGACGCAGAGATAGAGACGGAGGAGGCCGGAGCGGAGTAGTCGGAGGAGGCGCCGAAGCTGCGGCTGCCGGAGCCGGGCACGGAGATCGTCGACATCTTCGACGATGAGTAGCTAGGTGATCAACGTAGTACGTAGGTTTATTTCGTTTGCATGTCTTTGTATGGATTTAAGAATTTAGTATGAGATGTCCGGATGCAGCTAGTGAAATTTGAGGCGTGCTTGGTCACTGCCGGGCGTGTCCACGAGCGTTTGAGGGGCCTTTTTTGACGTATCTGGCTGTAGATGCTCTAACAAAGTTGAAAACAACACGGAAAGATACAAATTTACTACTGGATAATAGCTCACAAAGCCTCTCTCCCTCACACAGAGACATATAGTAGCGCCGGAGAAACTAGATGCACATAATGAGTTAGCTGGGCGGTGCTACGTACAGTCGCGATCGCACAGAAGAGCTTGTCGGTCAAGCCTGTCGACAAGGTTTGTTGCAATAGTTTAGCCTACGTCGATGTAGCTGAGTTTGCTTTCAGCAACTTGCTTCTTTTGAGAAACGATCTAGCCGGGGTTTTTCAAACACAGACGCAGACGCTCTGCGAGTTGAAAGATACGTGCCTGCAAAATAGAATCTACATTGCTCTCGACCTTTGCTTGCAATTGAAGTCAGTGACGTCCCCGCAAAAAAAAAAGTCACTGACGTCGAAAGCTCAGAAGTGTACATGTATATAGTATTTGTGTACACGTATACACTTATAAACAGTTGGGCTTTATTTACTTCCTCCGTTCACAAATATAAAATGTTCTAACTTTTTTTTTGAACCGGATGTATATAGACACGCGTCAGTGCGTTTGTTCACTAATTTCAGTTCGCATGTAGTCCATATTAAAGTATTCAAAACATGTTATATTTGTGAACGAACGGGAGTAGCATGTATGCCACAAATTAGTTTCTTGTCTACAAATATTTACTTAATATATTGTCATTTTGTATCACATAAATCAAATAATGATTGAGTACCGACGTTCAAAACTTTGCAAACAATATATAAGATATATTTCCCGATGCTTGAACCCCGTACATTTCCCACATCTTCGCTGAGACTATTTTTATAATTCCTTTCCAGCAGAGAAGATAGAGCAAACTTCCAGATGCTAGCTCAGAGATCTTCATTCTTTCATTCATGATATTGAGAAACAGTATAACGGGGCTACCTAGGAGCCTCCACAGTGACTTCATTGTCTCAGCCGTCGGATCATCTAATGTACGATGCAGATCAAATTCGGGCGTCCCTGATTGCGTCGCATGCCGTCTCGTGGGCCGCTGCTCCGCGGAACGACCTTCTCCTCTTCCTCTCAGTAATCGGGCCGTCAAGGCCCACTTATTCCCACTCCGACAATAACAGCCCAGGTTGCCAGGTTTCACCGCTATCGCCCCCGATCGTTCCTCTGTTCCTCCGTGCCGCCGTCCTTCCTCCTCTCGATGCGCCGGCCTTCGTCTCTCCTGGATGCGCCGGCGATCCGCAGGTTCGCCTAGGAGGCTAGGACTCGAGAGAGAAGAGAGGTCGGGCCCTCGACTTACACATCCACTCCAGCCGCCCCGAAGCTTCCACGCCACTTCCTCCTTCCATCGCTTCTCTGCGCTGGGATAAGAAGAGATGAAGATGCGATAAGGAGCACCCGATAGAATGGGATGGCAAGTAAAACAGGGACGTGCTTCAGCGGCCAACATCTCCTCGCTGGTGTTCTTGCGTGGGGTTGACGGCACTAGCTCCCTTTCAAGCACAGGTTCAAACCATCTCCAATGTTTTGAAGTACTATCCATCACAACTTGTTCTATTGAAAATGTATTACCATTTGTACTACCAATATGGCGATCCCTGGTGTTTAGTGCTCCAGCAAGAATTAGTGTGTACTCCTGTCTCCTGTCCATGGGAAAGAACGGTGTATCTTTCTGTTAGCAACTGAAGAATATATCATATGGCCAAATGCTACCAAAAACAAAAATATCCTGAGCTAGAGGAACAGGGTCAGATCAAAGTAATGAAATAGTACATGAGTAACTAAAGAAAAATGATACCATTTAAGGCACAGGTGGACAATCTATAGCTATTAGAATCCAAGTACATGAGTAACTGAAGAAGAATGTCCAAAGGTAAAGAATGAGTGAGAAGGACTATCAGTGGATGTGTTACTTGGACGAATTATGTAGCAATTACGCAGCATTATCACCATGGCCGATAGTAGTTTTTCGTTTTCGGTTAGACAACGAATGATGGACAAAAAGATTGCTCTACTATCAGGTAAGGTACAGATTCAAATCTATTGATTCTAATAACCGGGCGCTTCAGCCACGTGTATTTTGTGTTATCCTTTTGAATTTAGAAACTATTGTGTTCTGATGGATTTTGGTTCCGGGGTTACAGCGAGGATGAGGGATTGTATCTTGCCAAATTTATTTTTATTACTGTATGCTGCGAGATTCTAATGTACTTCTCTTCCTAGAAAGGAGATACATGTTCCAAAAATGATAATACAAGTATATAATGAGCTACCTCTCTTCTACAGATTCTAAAAGAGTTTTTCTGAGAACATTGATTTGAGAGATTCCACAGCTCGGAGTGGTGATTAAGAATCAAGAGTAGTGTGGCCGTTATTGTCTGATGGCTCAGTGTGACTGTCTTTGTCTGAGATATCATCTTGAACCTTGAGTGAAGCACACAAGACTGTAGAAACGATTCATATGTCACAGGCAACGTAGAATCACAGACGAAAAGGCGGAATGCCGCCATGGGGTAATTTTAGTCTATGTCTTTTCGACACTTACTTTTACCAAGCATGGTTGTTTAAGCATGAATATATGTCGGTTTTGTGACGCTTACCAGAGATCTACGATGCAGTCACGGGGCTAGATCTTGATTATTTCTACTTCTATCGCTTTCTTCCTCACAAATCCATAGGTCTTGATTATTTCTCTCAATGGCTGGAAACTGCATGTATGTTGATGTGATGTTGCTGAAAGATGTAAAAAAAAACACTTACATTATAGTCTATTTTTGTCTGGCAAACTGATCGACTTTGATTAAATTCTCACTTTATTTCTTGATTTGCTTGCCTACGTGCAAATGCATACAATGTGAATGTAAGAGCATCTCCAGCCGTTGAGCCCCCAGGAGGCATTTTTTTCGCCCCTTGGGGGGCTGCCGGCGAAACATTTAGCCTGGGGGTGACAAATCATCCCCTCGTTGCCCCTCCCCACGCACGTACCTACTGCCGGTCCGGCCACCGCACGCCCTCGGCATGTCTCGCGCGCTCGCCGGTCTGCCGCCGCGGGGTCGCGGACAGCAGTGCGGAGTCCATCCCCTTCGCCAAGGAGGTCACCGGCGGCGCCGAGGCGGCCAAGCGGGCAGGGGGCGCGGCCAGAGGCAAGGCCAGCAGCAGCAGCGGCGCAAGCAGCAGGCAGGGCCGCGGCCAGAGGCAAGGTGGGGCGCGCAGGAGGCAGCAGTAGCTCGCAAGTGCTTGCGGGGGCACGGCCAAGCTGGTAGGGGGCGCGGCCAGGGGCGCACGCACGACCGCGCGCGGGAGAGGAGCTCCGGCCATGGCGTCTGAAGCGCCGGCCGGGGATGAGCAGCGGCAGTAGTGCGGGCGGGCGCGGGGTGCCGCATGGTCTGGCTCGGGCGCCGCGGTAGCGGACGTCGTCGTCCCGGCCGTCGCGCGCTTCGCCAGGCCGCCGTGCGCTCTAGCGAGCTCCGCCCACGTCGTCCCGGCCGTCCGCTCCCTGGCCTCCAGGTCGGCCTCGATGGCGGAGGTTGAAGCAGCGTGGCCACGACGAGCGGCGACCTCCACCGCAACCCCGCGGTGTGGCAGAGAGTAGCAGCGAGCTCCGGCCCGTCCACGCCATGGCTACACGCCGGCGGACAAGCTGACACGGCTCCGGACGCGCGCGCGAGTAGGCAGTAGGGCGGCCCCAGCAGCGAGCACGGCGGCAAGAGACGGAGAGCGGCGCGGTTGTTGGAAGAAAAGACGAGGAAAGAGAGAGAGCTCGTGTCTGTCAGGTGAAAAGTGAGAGCAGAGAGGCTGCATGTGGGCCTTTGCATGTCGCCGGCGCTCCCAGATGCCTCCCGGGGGGCTGGGTTTGGAGTGGGACTGCCGGGGCTAAAATTTGACGAATCCGGCGAAAAAACTGATCCTGGGAGCGCGAGTGGGTGTTTTTCTTGCCGCCGGCGACGAAAAAGTGCTACTGGGGGCCTTTCTGGGGGGGGGGGGCCTAGTGGAGATGCTCTAAGAGCACAAGCTCAATCATAGCAATTCATCAACCACCGATAGGACAACAAAAATCTACTCACACATCATAGGATGGCAACACATCATTGGATAATAATATGAAGCATAAAGCACCATGTTCAAGTAGAGGGTACAGCGGGTTGCGGGAGAGTGGACCGCTGTAGATAGAGGGGGGAAGGTGATGGAGATGTTGGTGAAGATGGCGGAGGTGTTGGTGAAGATCGCGGTGATGATGATGGTGGCCACGGCAGCGTTCCAGCGCCACCGGAAGAGAGGGGGAGAGGGGCCCCCTTCTTCTTCTTCTTCCTTGACCTCCTCCCTAGATGGGAGAAGTGTTTCCCCTCTGGTCCTTGGCCTCCATGACATGGGAGGGGCAAGAGTCTCTCTGTCTCTCTCTATTTCTGCGTTCTCAGATCTGGCCTTTCACCGTTTCATTTATAACCGGAGATCCGTAACTCCGATTGGGCTGAATTTTGGACACGATCTTTATCCGGAAATTAGCTTTCTTGCGGCGAAAGAAGGGCTCCAACCGCCTTACGGGGTGGCCACGGGGGTCCAGGGCGCGCCACCCTGCCTCGTGGCCCCCTCGGGCATCGTATCGCGTTGATTCTTCTTCCCAAAAATCACAAATATTCCATAAAAATTCTCCGTCAGTTTTTATTCCGTTTGGACTTCGTCTGATATAGATTTTCTGCGAAACAAAAAACATGCAACAAACAGGAACTGGCACTGGGCACTGGATCAATATGTTAGTCCCCAAAATAGTATAAAAAGTTGCCAAAAGCAATATGACAATAAATGCTCAAGTCATGTATATGATGATGATGGAAGTTGCATGGCAATATATCTCGGAATGGCTATGGAAATGCCATAATAGGTAGGTATGGTGGCTGTTTTGAGGAAGATATAATGAGGCTTATGTGTGACAGAGCGTATCATATCACGGGGTTTGGATGCACCGACGAAGTTTGCACCAACTCTCGAGGTGAGAAAGGGCAATGCATGGTACCGAAGAGGCTAGCAATGATGGAAGGGTGAGAGTGCGTATAATCCATGGACTCACATTAGTCATAAAGAACTCATATACTTATTGCAAAAGTTTATTAGCCCTCAAAGCAAAGTACTACTACGCATGCCCCTAGGGGGGTAGATTGGTAGGAAAAGACCATCGCTCGTCCCTGACCGCCACTCATAAGCAAAGCAATCAAAGAACACCTCATGCTCCAACTTCGTTACATAACGGTTCACCATACGTGCATGCTACGGGACTTGCAAACCTCAACACAAGTATTTCTCAATTTCATAATTACTCAACTAGCACGACTCTAATATCACCACCTTTATATTGCAAAACTACATATCATATTCAGTGATCTACAAGTTTTATGTAGGATTTTATGACTAACCATCTGAATGACCAGTTCCTGTCATCTCTCTACATAGATATAATTGAAGCAAGAGAGTTTAATTCTTTCTACAAAAGATATGTCCACGCTCTAACAAATATAAGTAAAGCAAAATAGCATTCTACAAATGGCGGTTTCTATGTGAAGAGAAACAGGCAATCCAAACTTCAAAAGATATAAGTGAAGCACATGAAGCATTTTATAAAGCCATACTCAAAAGATATAAGTGAAGTGCATAGAGCATTCTATAAATAAACCAAGGACTATCTCATACCAGCATGGTGCATAAAAGAAAAATGAAAACTAAATGCAAAGACGCTCCAAGACTGCACATATCGCATGAACGAAACGAATCTGAAAACATACCGATACTTGTTGAAGAAAGAGGGGATGCCTTCCGGGGCATCCCCAAGCTTAGACGCTTGAGTTTCCTTGAATATTTACTTGGGGTGCCTTGGGCATCCCCAAGCTTGAGCTCTTGCCTCTCTTCCTTCTCCTCACATCGAGACCTTCTCGATCATCGAACACTTAATCCACACAAAACTTCAACAAAAAACTCGGTAAGATCCGTTAGTATAATAAAGCAAATCACTACTCTAAGTACTGTTGCAAACCAATTCATATTTTGTTTTTGCATTATAGCTACTGTAATATAACATTTTCATGGCTTAATCCACTGATATAAATCGATAGTTTCATCAAACAAGCAAACTATGCATCAAAAACAGAATCTGTCTAAAACAGAACAGTCTGTAATAATCTGAACTTTCACCATACTTATGATAATTGAAAAATTCTGCCAGAATTAGGAAAAATAAACAATTTGTATAGAAAGACAGTGCTAAAAGAATCAGAACCGTTTGACGTTCCAGTAAAAAAATTGAAAATCGCGCACTACAGCCAAAGTTTCTGTCCTACACCGCACAAACCAACCAGCATTGTAAACATCCTAAAGGCAAACTTTGGCACATTATTTTTGTAATAAAATGGAATTGTACAAGGGGATAATTATTTTTTTTGAAAAGTTTCTGTAATCAAGATTCACAAAGTTTCTGTGAGCATGAACAAAGTTCAAGGAGCTCCCCCACTTCAACAATGCTTGTCTCTCTCACTTTCACTTTCCTTTTTGAAAAGTTTTGTGTTCCCCTCTTTATTTTTTTGTTTTTAAACTTTATAAAAGCACTCAACAGAAATAAATGACTCTCTAAAACTTCTGGGTTGTCTCCCTGGCAGCGCTTTCTTTAAAGCCATTAAGCTAGGCATATAGTGCTCAAGTATTGGATCCACCCGGATCCCAAGGTATATCAAAGCCAATTTTAATTAGCAATGATTTGGCATTTAGTAGTGATCACAAAGCAGCATATATCAAGCAATGACGAAGTCTAACTCTCTTCCTATGCATCGGCATGTCATAAAAGAACAATTCATGCACATATAGTAAAGGCCAATGCATAGTATAAACAGTTTCTTGCAATTTTATCATGTT
Organism: Aegilops tauschii subsp. strangulata; assembly: GCF_002575655.3. NCBI lineage: Eukaryota > Viridiplantae > Streptophyta > Magnoliopsida > Poales > Poaceae > Aegilops > Aegilops tauschii. Next base: position 550,012,673 of record NC_053041.3, on the reverse strand, counting down.
GGAAACATAGAGAGGTGGAGATATAGTTCCTCTCTCATAATAATTGCAAGTAGGAGCAGCAAGCACATGCATATTATATCTAACCAAATCATCATGTGTATTAGTAAAAGGCAACCCATCAATATAATTCTTAATAAGTGCAAACTTCTCCGAGATAGTGTAGTTGGGAGAATTCAAAAAGATAATAGGACTATCATGTGTGGGTGCAATAGCAACAATTTCATGTTTAACATAAGGAACTATAGCAAGTTCATCTCCATAAGCATAATTCATATTGGCATCTTGGCCACAAGCATAGCAAGCATCATCAAAAAGGGGTATTTCAAGAGAATCAACGGGATCATAGCAACCATCCTTCGGTAAGCACAAAGGGAAATTAAACAATGTATGAGTTGAAGAGTTACTCTCATTACAAGGTGGGCACGGTTAGCTAATCCGCTCTTCCTCCTTTTGTTCTTCGCTCTCCTCATCAACTTTTTCATCCAATGAGCTCACAGTTTCATCAATTCCTTCTTCCATAGACTCCTGCAAAATATTAGTCTCTTCTTGGACAGCGGAGACTTTCTCAATAAATGCATCAATATTGGAATTGAATTCATAATTATTATAGCAATATTTAAGGATAGCTAAATTTTCAGGTCTATAAATAGCATCATAAAGATATTCAAACTCTTTGAACATAGATTCAATTTCATAAGCACCCATAAAAGCAACAAATTCTTCTATTTGTTCCACATCATAGTAATCTTATATACCTCTAGCATAAGAAGCCAAGGTTTCATTATCATTAAATTTGCATGAAAAGGGAAGGTGTGGAGCCTTCATCCTAGAGCAACAAGTATAATCATATCTCAAGCATACTTGCCGAGCATACCACTTCAACATATAAATTTGATCCCATAATAGTTTCCCTTTTTGAGTCAAGCGATAATCCCTAAAGTATTCACGTTGGTCCAACGTGTCTCCCATTACATAATTGAATGAGGTTTTCTCGGGATTATCAAAGTGGTACATAATATTTTTCACATAATGATCATCGAGGGTTTTAGGAGGTTCCCATCTCCATGAGTAGGAAGTACACCTAATTTTTTTGGTATTTCGTGTTCCATATCCATAACTAAAGATAGAAAACAACTAAGAACAACGAATAAAAATTACTTAGTGATAAAGCAAACAAGCACACACGAGAATATTCACCCCACGCTATGACTCCCCGGCAACGGCACCAGAAAAAGGTCTTGATAACCCACAAGTATAGGGGATCAATTGTAGCCTCTTTCGACAAGTAAGAGTGTCGAACCCAACGAGGAGCTAAAGGTAGAACAAATATTCCCTCAAGTTCTATCGACCACCAATACAACTCTACGCACGCTTGTCGTTCGCTTTACCTAGAACAAGTATGAAACTAGAAGTACTTTGTAGGTGTTGTTGGATAGGTTTGCAAGATAATAAAGAGCGCGTAAATAACAACTAGGGGCTGTTTAGATAAAGACACAATAAAGTAAATATTAGCAAGTGTGGAAAAGTGGTGGCAGTAGTTGCGAAATTGTCCCTAAGCAATTGACTACTTTACTAGACCGATAGCAAGTTTTATGTGGGAAAGGCTACTACTAGCATGGCATCCCTTACTTGGAATTCTATGCACTTATGATTGGAACTATTAGCAAGCGTCCGCAACTACTAACGTTCATTAAGGTAAAACCCAACCATAGCATTAAGATATATTGGTCCCCCTTCAATCCCGTATGCATCAATTTTGATGCTAGGTTGAAGCTTCTGTCACTCTTGCCCTCCAATACATAGTCCTATCAACATACAACTAACCCTATGGTGTGATCCACGCGCGCGCTCATATGATGGGCACCAAAGGACAGCAACATAACCACAAGCAAATTAAATCAATCATAGCAATTCATCAACCACCGAGAGGACAACAAAAATCTACTCACACATCATAGGATGACAACACATCATAGGATGGCAACACATCATTGGATAATAATATGAAGCATAAAGCACCCTGTTCAAGTAGAGGGTACATCAGGTTGCGGGAGAGTGGACCGCTGTAGATAGAGGGGGGAAGGTGATGGAGATGTTGGTGAAGATGGCGGAGGTGTTGGTGAAGATAGCGGTGATGATGATGGTGGCCATGACAGCGTTCCGGCGCCACCGGAAGAGAGGGGGATAGGGGCCCCCTTCTTCTTCTTCTTCTTCCTTGACCTCCTCCCTAGATGGGAGAAGGGTTTCGCCTCTGGTCCTTGGCCTCCATGGCATGGGAGGGGCGAGAGCCCCTCCGAGATTGGATCTGTCTCTCTCTGTTTCTGCGTTCTCAGATCTGGCCTTTCACCATTTCTTTTATAACCGGAGATCCGTAACTCCGATTGGGCTGAATTTTGGACACGATCTCTATCCGGAAATTAGCTTTCATGCGGCGAAAGAAGGGCTCGAACCGCCTTACGGAGTGGCCACGAGGGTCCAGGGTGCGCCTGACCCCCTGGGGCGCGCCCCCTGCCTCGTGCCCCCCTCGGGCATTGTATCGCGTTGATTCTTCTTCCCAAAAATCACAAATATTCCAAAAATATTGTCCGTCAGTTTTTATCCCGTTTGGACTCCGTCTGATATGGATTTTCTGCGAAACAAAAAACATGCAACAAACAGGAACTGGCACTGGGCACTGGATCAATATGTTAGTCCCAAAATAGTATAAAAAGTTTCCAAAAGCAATATGACAATAAATGCTCAGGTCATGAATATGATGATGATGGAAGTTGCATGGCAATTTATCTCGGAATGGCTATGGAAATGCCATAATAGGTAGGTATGGTGGCTGTTTTGAGGAAGATATAATGAGGCTTATGTGTGACAGAGCGTATCATATCACGGGGTTTGGATGCACCGGCGAAGTTTGCACCAACTCTCGAGGTGAGAAAGGGCAATGCACGGTACCGAAGAGGCTAGCAATGATGGAAGAGTGAGAGTGCGTATAATCCATGGACTCACATTAGTCATAAAAAACTCATATACTTATTGCAAAAGTTTATTAGCCCTCGAAGCAAAGTACTACTACACATGCCCCTAGGGGGATAGATTGGTAGGTAAAGACCATCGCTCGTCCCCGACCGCCACTCATAAGGAAAGCAATCAAAGAACACCTCATGCTCCAACTTCGTTACATAATGGTTCACCATACGTGCATGCTACGGGACGTGCAAACCTCAACACAAGTATTTCTCAATTTCATAATTACTCAACTAGCACGACTCTAATATCACCACCTTTATATCGCAAAACTATTGCAAGGAATCAAACATATCATATTCAGTGATCTACAAGTTTTATGTAGGATTTTATGACTAACCATGTGAATGACCAGTTCCTGTCATCTCTCTAAATATATATAATTGAAGCAAGAGAGTTTAATTCTTTCTACAAAAGATATGCCCACGCTCTAACAAATATAAGTGAAGCAAAAGAGCATTCTACAAACGGCGGTTTTCTATGTGAAGAGAAACAGGCAATCCAAACTTCAAAAGATATAAGTGAAGCACATGAAGCATTCTATAAAACATGCAACAAACAGGAACTGGCACTAGGCACTGGATCAATATGTTAGTCCCAAAAATAGTATAAAAAGTTGCCAAAAGTATATGAAAGTTGTAGAATATTGGCATGGAACATTAAAAAATTATAGATACGACGGAGACGTATCAGCTGCCATCGGTGGGTCTTACTGGCGATATTATAGGATGTAGCCGGAAGGCTCCTTTGTGGTGGTGAGATGCAATCTATGGACAACAGCTTGACACAAAGGGTATGGTTGTGCAACAACGGCGATGAGATTTCTAGTGCATCTCATATAGTTGGTGGGATTGAGGAAAAATGGTCGCGACAACAAAAAATTGACTTCAATTTGGAGGTGCTTCTTGAGTACACGGTCTCGACCTCCATGATACAACCCCTAGGTCTGACCTAATTTGGTTATACCTGGCAATGGCAATGTTTTTGTGTCATTACCTAGTTGGAGGCATTGCTCGGATATGCTCCGACTTGTTCTTCAAAGTGAAAACTTAGAATCTAACCTTTGGTGGTTGGATCTAGTTACAGTGGTGTTTGAGCATTGTTCCCTTCCAGAAGGCGTTGTTGTTGAAGAACTTCCTTGTCCTTATGGTGTCAAGAGATGGTAGCTACGGATATGGTCATTGATGTAGTTTGTTGATTGTTGTTTTGATCGCTCGAGAGTTTTTTTAACACTTAGGCATCACTTTGGTGTTGTTTGACTTTGCTATTTTCCGGCATGTATATTTGTGTGTGTGCGTTGGTGTTGGCTAGGCGCATCTTCACTATGCAGATGTCGGGTGTGTGCCCATGCTGTTTGTATCCACTTGACGATTCATTTCAAGTGAATAAAATACACCCTTTATCGAAAAAAGTACAAACGACTTGAACGAGACCTGGTGGTGGCAAATCGAAGCCCTAATTATGGAGAGTGTTGGAAATATGCCCTAGAGGCAATAATAAATGGTTATTATTATATTTCTTTGTTCATGGTAATTGTCTATTATTCATGCTATAATTGTATTGTCCGGAAATCGTAATACATGTGTGAATACATAGACCACAACGTGTCCCTAGTAAGCCTCTAGTTGACTAGCTCGTTGATCAACAGATAGTCAAGTTTTCCTGACTATGGACATTGGATGTCATTGTTAACGGGATCACATCATTAGGAGAATGAAGTGATGGACAGGACCCAATCCTAAGCATAGCATAAAAGATCGTGTAGTTTCGTTTGCTAGAGCTTTTCCAATGTCAAGTATCTTTTCCTTAGACCATGAGATCGTGCAACTCCCGGATACCGTAGGAGTGCTTTGGGTGTGCCAAACGTCACAACGTAACTGGGTGACTATAAAGGAGCACTACGGGTATCTCCGAAAGTGTCTGTTGGGTTGGCACGGATCGAGACTGGGATTTGTCACTCCGTGTGACGGAGAGGTATCTCTGGGCCCACTCGGTAATGCATCATCATAATGAGCTCAATGTGACTAAGGCGTTAGTCACGGGATCATGCATTGCGGTACGAGTAAAGTGACTTGCCTGTAACGAGATTGAACAAGGTGTTGGGATACCGACGATCGAATCTCGGGCAAGTAACATACCGATTGACAAAGGGAATTGTATACGGGATTGATTGAATCCTCGACACCGTGGTTCATCCGATGAGATCATCGTGGAACATGTGGGATCCAACATGGGCATCTAGATCCCGCTGTTGGTTATTGACCGGAGAGGCGTCTCGGTCATGTCTGCATGTCTCCCGAACCCGTAGGGTCTACACACTTAAGGTTCGGTGACGCTAGGGTTGTAGAGATATGTGTATGCGGAAACCCGAAAGTTGTTCGGAGTCCCGGATGAGATCCCGGACGTCACGAGAGGTTCCGGAATGGTCCGGAAGTGAAGAATTATATATAGGAAGTCAAGTTTCGGTCACTGGGAAAGTTTCGGGGTTACCGGTATTGTACCGGGACCACCGGAAGGGTCCCGGGGGTCCACCGGGTGGGGCCACCTATCCCGGAGGGCCCCGTGGGCTGAAGTGGGAAGGTAACCAGCCCCTAGTGGGCTGGGCGCCCCCCCATGGGCCTCCCCCCATGCGCCTAGGGTTGGGAACCCTAGGGTGGGGGGCTTCCCACTTGCCTTCGGGGGCAAGGCACCCCCCTTGGCCGCCGCCCCCCACCCTAGATGGGTTTGGCCGGCGCCCCCGTCCCAAGGGGGCCTATATAAAGGGGGGGAGGGAGGGCAGTAACAACACAGCCTTGGGCGCCTCCCTCCTCCCCTGCAACACCTCTCTCTCTCGTATAAGCACGGCGAAGCCCTGCCGACATCCCGCTGCATCCACCACCACGCCGTCGTGCTGCTAGATCTCCATCAACCTCTCCTTCCCCCTTGCTGGATCAAGAAGGAGGAGACGTCGCTGCACCGTACGTGTGTTGAACGCGGAGGTGCCGTCCGTTCGGCACTCGGTCATCGGTGATTTGGATCACGGCGAGTACGACTCCGTCATCCACGTTCATTGGAACGCTTCCGCTCGCGATCTACAAGGGTATGTAGATGCACTCCCTTCCCCTCGTTCCTAGTATACTCCATAGATGCATCTTGGTGAGCGTAGGAAAATTTTAAATTATGCTACGATACCCAACAGTGGCATCATGAGCCAGGCCTATGCGTAGTTACTATGCACGAGTAGAACACAAAGCAGTTGTGGGCGTTGAGTTTGCCAATTCTTCTTGCCGCTACTAGTCGTTTCTTGTTTCGGCGGCATTGTAGGATGAAGCGGCCCGGACCGACCTTACACGTACGCTTACGTGAGACAGGTTCCACCAATTGACATGCACTAGTTGCATAAGGTGGCTAGCGGGTGTCTGTCTCTCCTACTTTAGTCGGAACGGATTTGATGAAAAGGGTCCTTGTGAAGGGTAAATAGAAATTGGCAAATCACGTTGTGGTCATACGTAGGTAAGAAAAGGTTCTTGCTAGAAACCTACAAACCACGTAAAAACTTGCAACAACAATTAGAGGACGTCTAACTTGTTTTTGCAGCAAGTGCTATGTGATGTGATATGGCCAGAAGATGTGATGAATGATATATGTGATGTATGAGATTGATCATATTATTGTAATAGGAATCACGACTTGCATGTCGATGAGTATGACAACCGACAGGAACCATAGGAGTTGTCTTCATTATTTTGTATGACCTGCGTGTCATTGAATAACGCCATGTAATTTACTTTACTTTGTTGCTAAACGCGTTAGCCATAGAAGTAGAAGTAATCGTTGGCGTGACGACTTCATGAAGACACAATGATGGAGATCATGATGACGGAGATCATGGTGTCATGCCGGTGACGAAGATGATCATGGTGCCCCGAAGATGGAGATCAAAGGAGCATAATGATATTGGCCATATCATGTCACTATTTGATTGCATGTGATGTTTATCATGTTTTTGCATCTTATTTGCTTAGAACGACGGTAGTAAGTAAGATGATCCCTTATGATAATTTCAAGAAAAGTGTTCCCCCTAACTGTGCACCGTTGCGAAGGTTCGTTGTTTCGAAGCACCACGTAATGATCGGGTGTGATAGATTCTAACGTTCGAATACAACGGGTGTTGACGAGCCTAGCATGTACAGTCATGGCCTCGGAACACACGTAATACACTTAGGTTGACTTGATGAGCCTAGCATGTACAGACATGGCCTCGGAACACGGAGGACCGAAAGGTCGAGCATGAGTCGTATAGAAGATACGATCAACATGGAGATGTTCACCGATCATGACTAGTCCGTCTCACGTGATGATCGGACACGGCCTAGTTAAACTCGGATCATGTTTCACTTAGATGACTTGAGGGATGTCTATCTGAGTGGGAGTTCATTAAATAATTTGATTAGATGAACTTAATTATCATGAACTTAGTCTAAAATCTTTACACTATGTCTTGTAGATCAAATGGCCAACGTTGTCCTCAATTTCAACGCGTTCCTAGAGAAAACCAAGCTGAAAGATGATGGCAGCAACTATACGGACTGGGTCCGGAACCTGAGGATCATCCTCATAGTAGCCAAGAAAGATTATGTCTTAGAAGCACCGCTAGGTGAAGCACCAATCCCTGAGAACCAAGACGTTATGAACGCTTGGCAGCAGCGTGCTGATGATTACTCCCTCGTTCAGTGCGGCATGCTTTACAGCTTAGAACCGGGTCTCCAAAAGCGTTTTGAGAAACATGGAGCATATGAGATGTTCGAGGTGCTGAAATTGGTTTTCCAAGCTCATACCCGGGTCGAGAGATATGATGTCTCCGACAAGTTCTTCAGCTGTAAAATGGAGGAGAATAGTTATGTTAGTGAGCACATACTCAGAATGTCTGGGTTGCACAACCGCTTGACTCAGCTGGGAGTTAATCTCCCGGATGACGCGGTCATTGACAGAATCCTTCAGTCGCTTCCACCAAGCTTCAAGAGCTTTGTGATGAACTACAATATGCAGGGGATGGAAAAGACCATTCCTGAGGTATATTCGATGCTGAAATCAGCGGAGGTGGAATCAGAAAAGAACATCAAGTGTTGATGGTGAATAAAACCACTAAGTTCAAGAAGGGCAATGGTAAGAAGAACTTCAAGAAGGACGGCAAGGGAGTTGCCGCGCCCGGTAAACCAGTTACTGGGAAGAAGTCAAAGAATGGACCCAAGCCTGAAACTGAGTGCTTTTATTGCAAGGGAAGTGGTCACTGGAAGCGGAACTGCCCCAAATACTTAGCGGACAAGAAGGCCGGCAACACCAAAGGTATATGTGATATACATGTAATTGATGTGTACCTTACCAGTACTCATAGTAGCTCCTGGGTATTTGATACCGGTGCGGTTGCTCATATTTGTAACTCAAAACAGGAACTACGGAATAAACGGAGACTGGCGAAGGACGAGGTGACGATGCGCGTCGGGAATGGTTCCAAGATCGATGTGATCGCCGTCGGCACGCTACCTCTGCATCTCCCTACGGGATTAGTTTTAAACCTCAATAATTGTTATTTAGTGCCAGCTTTGAGCATGAACATTGTATCTGGATCTCGTTTAATTCGAGATGGCTACTCATTTAAATCCGAGAATAATGGTTGTTCTATTTATTTGAGAGATATGTTTTATGGTCATGCCCCGCTGGTCAATGGTTTATTTTTGATGAATCTCGAACGTGATGTTACACATGTTCATAGTGTGAATACCAAAAGATGTAAAGTTGATAACGATAGTCCCACATACTTGTGGCACTGCCGCCTTGGTCACATTGGTGTCAAGCGCATGAAGAAGCTCCATGCAGATGGACTTTTGGAGTCTCTTGATTACGAATCATTTGACACGTGCGAACCATGCCTCATGGGTAAGATGACCAAGACTCCGTTCTCCGGAACAATGGAGCGAGCAACCAACTTATTGGAAATCATACATACCGATGTGTGCGGTCCAATGAGTGTTGAGGCTCGCGGAGGATATCGTTATGTTCTCACTCTCACTGATGATTTAAGTAAATATGGGTATGTCTACCTAATGAAACACAAGTCTGAAACCTTTGAAAAGTTCAAGGAATTTCAGAGTGAAGTTGAGAATCAACGTGACAGGAGAATAAAATTCTTACGATCAGATCGTGGTGGAGAATATTTAAGTCACGAGTTTGGTGCACACTTAAGGAAATGTGGAATAGTTTCACAACTCACGCCGCCTGGAACACCTCAGAGAAACGGTGTGTCCGAACGTCGTAATCGCACTCTATTGGATATGGTGCGATCTATGATGTCTCTTACCGATTTACCGCTTTCATTTTGGGGCTATGCTTTAGAGACTGCCGCATTCACTTTAAATAGGGCTCCGTCGAAATCTGTTGAGACGACACCGTATGAATTATGGTTTGGGAAGAAACCTAAGCTGTCGTTTCTAAAAGTTTGGGGATGCGATGCTTATGTCAAGAAACTTCAACCTGAAAAGCTCGAACCCAAGTCGGAAAAATGCGTCTTCATAGGATACCCTAAGGAAACTATTGGGTATACCTTCTACCTCAGATCCGAAGGCAAGATCTTTGTTGCCAAGAACGGGTCCTTTCTGGAGAAGGAGTTTCTCTCGAAAGAATTGAGTGGGAGGAAAGTGGAACTTGATGAGGTGATAGTCACCCCTTCCGAACCGGAAAGTAGCGCAGCGCGGGAAAATGTTCCTGTGGTGCCTACACCGACTGGGGAGGAAGTTAATGATGATGATCATGAAGCTTCAGATCAAGTTACTGAACTTCGTAGGTCCACAAGGACACGTTCCGCACCAGAGTGGTACGGCAACCCTGTCCTGGAAATCATGTTGTTAGACAACGGTGAACCTTCGAACTATGAAGAAGCGATGGCGGGCCCGGATTCCGACAAATGGCTAGAAGCCATGAAATCCGAGATAGGATCCATGTATGAAAACGAAGTATGGACTTTGACTGACTTGCCCGATGATCGGCGAGCCATAGAAAATAAATGGATCTTTAAGAAGAAGACGGACGCGGATGGTAATGTGACCATCTACAAAGCTCGACTTGTCGCTAAGGGTTATCGACAAGTTCAAGGGGTTGACTACGATGAGACATTCTCACCCGTAGCGAAGCTGAAGTCCGTCCGAATCATGTTAGCAATTGCCGCATACTATGATTATGAGATATGGCAGATGGACGTCAAAACGGCATTCCTTAACGGCTTCCTTAAGGAAGAGTTGTATATGATACAGCCGGAAGGTTTTGTCGATCCTAAGAATGCTAACAAAGTATGCAAGCTCCAGCGCTCGATCTATGGGCTGGTGCAAGCATCTCGGAGTTGGAACATTCGCTTTGATGAGATGATCAAAGAGTTTGGGTTTACACAGACTTATGGAGAAGCCTGTGTTTACAAGAAAGTGAGTGGGAGCTCTGTAGCATTTCTCATATTATATGTGGATGACATACTATTGATGGGAAATGATATAGAATTCTTGGAAAGTATAAAGGCCTATTTGAATAAGTGTTTTTCAATGAAGGACCTTGGAGAAGCTGCTTATATATTAGGCATCAAGATCTATAGAGATAGATCGAGACGCCTCATTGGTCTTTCACAGAGTACATACCTTGACAAGATATTGAAGAAGTTCAATATGGATCAGTCCAAGAAGGGGTCCTTGCCTGTATTGCAAGGTGTGCAGTTGAGCACGGCTCAATGTCCGACCACGGCAGAAGATAGAGAAAAGATGAGTGTCATCCCCTATGCCTCGGCCATAGGGTCTATTATGTATGCCATGCTATGTACCAGACCTGATGTAAACCTTGCCGTAAGTTTGGTAGGAAGGTACCAAAGTAATCCCGGCATGGAACACTGGACAACGGTCAAGAATATCCTGAAGTACCCGAAGAGGACTAAGGATATGTTTCTCGTTTATGGAGGTGACGAAGAGCTCGTCGTAAAGGGTTACGTCGACGCTAGCTTCGACACAGATCTGGATGACTCGAAGTCACAGACCGGATACGTGTATATTTTGAATGGAGGAGCAGTAAGCTAGTGCAGTTGCAAGCAAAGCGTCATGGCGGGATCTACATGTGAAGCGGAGTACATGGCAGCCTCGGAGGCAGCACAGGAAGCAGTCTGGATGAAGGAGTTCATTACCGACCTAGGGGTGATTCCCAATGCGTCGGGCCCGATGACTCTCTTCTGTGACAACACTGGAGCCATTGCCCTTGCGAAGGAGCCCAGGTTTCACAGGAAGACCAGGCATATCAAGCGTCGCTTCAACTCCATTCGTGAAAGTGTTCAAAATGGAGACATAGATATTTGTAAAGTACATACGGACCTGAATGTAGCAGATCCGTTGACTAAACCTCTCCCTAGAGCAAAACATGATCAACACCAGGACGCAATGGGTGTTCGATTCATCACAATGTAACTAGATTATTGACTCTAGTGCAAGTGGGAGACTGTTGGAAATATGCCCTAGAGGCAATAATAAATGGTTATTATTATATTTCTTTGTTCATGGTAATTGTCTATTATTCATTCTATAATTGTATTGTCCGGAAATCGTAATACATGTGTGAATACATAGACCACAACGTGTCCCTAGTAAGCCTCTAGTTGACTAGCTCGTTGATCAACAGATAGTCAAGGTTTCCTGACTATGGACATTGGATGTCATTGATAACGGGATCACATCATTAGGAGAATGATGTGATGGACAGGACCCAATCCTAAGCATAGCATAAAAGATCGTGTAGTTTCGTTTGCTAGAGCTTTTTCAATGTCAAGTATCTTTTCCTTAGACCATGAGATCGTGCAACTCCCGGATACCGTAGGAGTGCTTTGGGTGTGCCAAACGTCACAACGTAACTGGGTGACTATAAAGGTGCACTGCGGGTATCTCCGAAAGTGTCTGTTGGGTTGGCACGGATCGAGACTGGGATTTGTCACTCCATGTGACGGAGAGGTATCTCTGGGCCCACTCGGTAATGCATCATCATAATGAGCTCAATGTGACTAAGGCGTTAGTCACGGGATCATGCATTGCGGTACGAGTAAAGAGACTTGCCTGTAACGAGATTGAACAAGGTATTGGGATACCGACGATCGAATCTCGGGCAAGTAACATACCGATTGACAAAGGGAATTGTATACGGGATTGATTGAATCCTCGACACCGTGGTTCATCCGATGAGATCATCGTGGAACATGTGGGAGCCAACATGGGTATCCAGATCCCGCTGTTAGTTATTGACCGGAGAGGCGTCTCGGTCATGTCTGCATGTCTCCCGAACCCGTAGGGTCTACACACTTAAGGTTCGGTGACGCTAGGGTTGTAGAGATATGTGTATGCGGAAACCCGACAGTTGTTCGGAGTCCTGGATGAGATCCCGGACGTCACGAGAGGTTCCGGAATGTTCCGGAGGTGAAGAATTATATATAGGAAGTCAAGTTTCGGCCACCGGGAAAGTTTTGGGGGTTACCGATATTGTACCGGGACCACCGGAAGGGTCCCGGGGGTCCACCGGGTGGGGCCTCCTATCCCGGAGGGCCCCGTGGGCTGAAGTGGGAAGGGAACCAGCCCCTAGTGGGCTGGGCGCCCCCCCATGGGCCTCCCCCCATGCGCCTAGGGTTGGGAACCCTAGGGTGGGGGGCTTCCCACTTGCCTTCGGGGGCAAGGCACCCCCCTTGGCCGCCGCCCCCCACCCTAGATGGGTTTGGCCGGTGCCCCCCCTCCCAAGGGGGCCTATATAAAGTGGGGGAGGGAGGGCAGCAAAAACACAGCCTTGGGCGCCTCCCTCCTCCCCTGCAACACCTCTCTCTCTCGTATAAGCACGGCGAAGCCCTGCCGACATCCCGCTGCATCCACCGCCACGCCGTCGTGCTGCTGGATCTCCATCAACCTCTCCTTCCCCCTTGCTGGATCAAGAAGGAGGAGACGTCGCTGCACCGTACGTGTGTTGAACGCGGAGGTGCCGTCCGTTCGGCACTCGGTCATCGGTGATTTGGATCACGGCGAGTACGACTCCGTCATCTACGTTCATTGGAACGCTTCCGCTCGCGATCTACAAGGGTATGTAGATGCACTCTTTCCCCTCGTTGCTAGTATACTCCATAGATGCATCTTGGTGAGCGGAGGAAAATTTTAAATTATGCTACGATACCCAACAGAGAGTTACCTCTTCTACCTATGAATTAAATTCAGTAGATTATTAGGGTACCTCTATGAATTGTGTTGTGTTTTTAGTTATGCAAAATAGACAGAAAAGTAGAGCCTTTGATAGGGAAAGTTTATATGTGTAGGCAACTCTGGAAAATCGAGACATGCCATCACGGTCTATTAGCTGAAGCAATAGCTCTCTGAGATGGCTATGAGGTTACATCAGCTGAAGCAATAACTCTTCGACACGGCATAATACTTGCTGGGGGTGCCAGTTGTAACAAGCTAATGATTAATTCAGGAATCTGGAACTGATAAATTCAATGAACAATGGAGGGAGATCAGTTGGACCTGTAGCTGTGATTGTGGATGATTGCTTAAATTTGGCTTGTGATTTCCCTAGTACTGCTTTTGTGCATTGTTTTAGAAAATATAATGTGCGACTAATTTGCGTTTTGTTGATTTATCTGTATGGTGGTTGTCTGAATCATTCGTTGCTGCAGAGGACGTTTGTAACTAAAGAAAAGGTTAAGCTTAATTTGTGTTTGTTGACTTAATTCTCCCTTGTTAAGTGCAGAACGATTGAACATATTTTTTATTTTTAGAAGAAAAAGAAAAGGTGGTACATGTGTCTGAAATGATCTACAGGATGTTGTTAAAGTTAATTTCCCTGATGATAGTCAACGACCAAACTTTGATCCAGCGCGATTGGGCTGGTGTGGTGGTTGATGTTGCATTCACGAGAAAGATCTAATTACCAGCTTGCTCGATTCAAGATCTTCATTATTAGATAGACGATCCTTAGTGACTTCTGGATATTGTGAAATTCATTGGGCCGCCTGCACATAAGCTTTAAGAACATAGGGAAACTATGCATCCAGATATATGAACATGTTGGGCTACTATTTTTTGATCAATGAATTATGGAAATAGAATATCAAGGTTCTAAATGCCATGCAATATACAATACGATTGACAATTTTGTGTGCTATCCTAGAATATGTGCGGAATGAGGGTATAGAAGGATATCAGACACATCTAAACGACATGAAACCCATGAGTTAGAAGAGTATGAAATCGACGATGGAAATATTCTGGACTAGAAGATGGGGTGTATAAAACAGGAGACTTATAATTAAAACCCGATGTGCTTGCAAATTTAACGTACCTTGATGTAGTCAAACGACCAAAACCCACATGTGCCTTAATTTATGGAAGGTGTTATTAGTTGGGGATACTCCCTGTTGATGGCCCTTGGTTAGGCACTGGTACTTGTGAGTTGTGTTGAGATTTTCCCCGAAGAGGAAGGGTGAAGCAATATATTAGCGGATAAGTATTTCCCTCAATGAGAACCAAGGTTAACGAACTAATAGGAGAACCACGCAAATTCTCAACAATAGCACCTACACACACAAAAGCATATACTTGCAACCAATGCGGGCAAGAGGGTTGTCAATTCCCTTGAACTCGTTACTTGCAAGGATTAATTCTGATAGTGGTAGATAGATAAAAAGAAAAGTAAAATAAAAAGAGTAAAATTGCAGCAAGGTATTTTTAGTTTTAGTAATATGATTAAGAAAGACCGGGGGGGGGGGGGGGGGGCATAGTTTTCACTAGAGGCTTCTCTTTCCAAACAATAGCATACGGTGGATAGACAAATTACTGTTGGCAATTAATAGAAAAGCGCATAGTTATGACGTTATTTAAGGCATTGATCACATATATGGGCTTCACGTCGGTGACAAGTATACCGACTCTTACCTGCATCTACTACTATTACTCCATCAATCGACCGCTATCCAGCATGCATCTATGGTGTTAAGTTCATGACAAACAAAGTAACGCTTTAACCAAGATGACATGATGTAGACAAAGTAAACTCAAGCAATATGATTAAACCCCGTCGTTTTATATTTAATGATAACAGTACACATATATTCCTCGCTACCCCTTCTGTCATAAGGTGAGGACACCACAAGATTGAAGCCATTACAAAGCACCTCTTCCACTGAAGACAAATCAATCTAGTTGGCAAAACCAATAGGATAGATCGAAGAGAAATACAAAGCTATTATAATCACGCATAATAAAGTTCAGAAAAGACTCAATTACTTGAATAATCTGATCATAAACCCACAATTCATTCGATCCCAACAAGCACACCGCAAAAGAAGATTACATCAGATAGAACTACAAGAAGATCGAGGAGAATATTGTATTGAAGATCAAAGAGAAAGAAGAAGCCACCTAGATACTATCTAGGGACCCGTAGGTCTATGGTGAACTACTCATACACATGGTAGCACAACAAGGTTGAGGTAGAAGCCCTCTGTGATCGATTCCCCCTCCGGCAGAGTATCGGAAAAGGCCTCCAGATGGGATCGCGGAAGAACATAGACTTGCGGCGGCGGAAAAATTGTTTTGGGTGGCTCTCTGGGGGTTTCCCAATATTTGAAAATTTATAGAAGTGGAATTAGGCCAGACGAAGCCACGTGGGGCCCACAAAGTAACAGGGCGCCCTGTTGCCTTGTCGTCTCCTTGTTTGCCGTCTGGTCTTCTCCCGAAGGTTCTAGGGTCTCTTTTGTCCAAAAAAAATTGAATATTTTTCATAGCATTTGGACTCCGTTTGGTACTAATTTTCTGGAAAGCCAAAAACAAGCAGAAAACAGAAATGGCACCAGGCACTGGGTTAATAGGTTAGTCCCCAAAAATGATATAAATTTGCACAATAAAACATATAAAGTATCCAAGATTGATAATATAATAGCATGAAACAATAAAAAATTATTGATACATTGGAGATGTATCAGACACGCTTGATGGATGGGCATTGGGCATTGAACATAGGCTAGAACACATGTAGATGGACAAAGCCACTTGGTCTCGATCGACTATGATGTGAGCCATACCTCGAGTAATAACCAAGGAGGTTGATATGTACAAAAAGCACCCACTGTATATAAATACATAATCAATGAATGAATATGAGAAAATTAGCTCAAACTACACTACTTATAAAATACTGGTTCGTAGATGAATTTAAAACAACACACAATTCTCTAACTTGCATCTCCATAATATGAATAATGTCTTGGATCTCTAATGTTGTGAAACCACAATCTTTATCTCCCATGAACTGCGCCAAGTTGTCAAGTTGTCCTGCAAGTGTAATCCAAGTTAATGTAGATAGGTACTCCTTGGCAACTCCCACCTAGAACATTAGTTTTATTCACAATATTTAACATTAGGTGATGCGCAGGGAGAACGATCACTACCTTACTGTTTTACCTTCAAAAAATTTGGTAAGGAAAAATATCCATAAATAAAAGCTAAGAAATAGTAGGAGGAAAATTGATTACAATGCAAACGGGTTCCGATATCACAGAACATTTTGTAGAGTATTAGCAGACTGAAGCACAAGATTTACTTTTGACTAACTCTGCATGATAGAATTAATAGTCAATGTTCAAAAGAAAAGATTTTTTCACGAATTACTACAATTACCCTTGCTATAACAATGCCACTAAAGAAACTTTAATGCATTTGTTATGCCGCAGAGGTTGATTGGGCACCCTAATTATAAATAGAAAGGGGGCCCTTCGTTTGTGAAGACACTTTAATAACAATCAATATGCTTCCCAAGGCCTTCAACATGGAAATTTTCTATGGTCCAGGGCTTAAAAAAATAGGCCATCAGAATGAGAACTTCATTGGTGGGTAGGATAAAACTAATAACCGAACAGATAAACATAGCAGATGGATTTCTTTTCAAATTGTCTATGGTTTCTCCCTATGGCTTACATTTTTTCCCTAAGACAGTTGTAAACCACATCTCTCTTATTTGTTCTCCTTATCCACTTCACGCGGCGGCTGGTCTGGCTCCACTACATCCAACAAAAGAATCCCCCCCCCCTCTTCAGATTGTGTCCCTCACATGCCACGTGATTCCTCAAAATATCCTCATGCGGATCCATCTCACCACGGAAAGAGAAGGCCTCCTAGTACCGCCACCCTGAGTAGGGGAACATAGCTAGGGTCATGCCCCCGTCGAGGAGAAGGGGGCCACACAGACATGCCCACTAGCTTGACCCCGAGGGCAATTTTCGATGCAAACCCAACTAGAACAGAGCTTATTCTAGTTGGTCTTAGATATAAATGCATGAAAATATAATTGATTTAATTATTAACACGGACAACTGATCACATTGATAGTTAAGACAGTCATCTCAAACATAGCCGGCAAAATCGGAAAATCTTTGAACTGTTGTACCATTAAAAAATATTTCTACCTGTCAACCCAAACACGAAATAACACAATGCCATGCAATCCAGAACAGATCTCATAGATGAAGGAAATACAACTATCAACTTTTTATTTTCTATGTACCGAGTTTTTAACTAAAAGGTCGCAAAGCTACCGGAAAAGTGGGGAATGCTCAAAGTAGCGATTAGGGTACGTGATACTCTAGGGAGGACACTCCTGAGGGTCAATAGAACTTCCAACAAACGAATTAGTCATTGCAGATCTGCCGGTCACACTTCAAAATCATCACAGGGGTCTTGTGTTCAACGATAATGTCCTGTGATAGGACTGGCAATATTCTTGGTTGCAACAAATTAATTTTCCTGCTACCTCCTAGTCCTATGTATTCTTGCGGTCTCGGCATGTCAAACTTTGCATCAACTTCCATGAATGCCTTTCCCCACGCTTGCGCAACAAACAACGTAGAACACTTTCCTTATTCTTGTGAACAACTAGTGTCGATTATTTATCAACGAGTGGCGAGGGAGAGGGTGCATAAATGCAACACAAGTGCGTTCACCAACTGAATAATTGTTGTACAAATCAATGCTGCCTGCTAGATGATGGCCTTTCGATGAATTTAAAGTAGTATAGTCTCTTGTTCTTTTATTACAGATGAAAGCAGTAGAGTTGTATTAACTAGACTCTAATAACATTTTATGTTTCAGTCTTTTTTACATGTCCAATTGTGTTTTTTTGTTAAATTTCTGCCAGCTTTGTGATTTGAGTTACTTTTCTTAAGTTTCATATACTTTTCTGAACTTCTAGTCACCCTTTTATTTTTACTTCACTAGTTTTGCATTTGTTACTAATACAATTTTTTTTTGAGGAATTGCAACTTGTCCTCGCTGCAATTGCACTTCACCTTTTTTAAAGATTTGTTTTTGTCTACTTTTTGCTGCAGTTGCACCTAAGTTTGGTACGTGCTCAAACGACCTCATAGTAGTGATCAAAATAGGTGAGTCATCAAGAGGACGCTCCTGGGGTCGCACCTCCAGCTTAATGATATTTTTCTTTCTAACTGGGCTAACCACTTCTCCGTTAAAAGCATAACAAAAAGACATAGTACTGAGATTATAGGAGAGGAGTATGAAGGGAAAGCAAGTTCAAGCATTACCAGGAAACCCACTACTAAAGCTCATCAGGAAAATGTCCTCAAACCTCAAGCTTAATAACAATATCAGATGAGATACTAGGGCATACTCAAACATACTCAAAGTAGTGATCAACTAACTATAGACCTGCAGTTCACAGTTCGTCAACCAGCATCTCCTGCATTGATTGCAGTCCAAAACCCATCATTGTTGTGACAGTTCTTTCTGTTGTGCACAAATTAAGTTTACCTCCTACTCCTATGTATTCTTGTGTCTCAACATGTCAAACCTTGCATTAATTTCCATCGATAACTTCCCCATGCTTGCACTAGCATAGTAGGCAACATAGAATACTTTCTTCTTCTTATGGATTCTGGAGCACTAGAAGTGTCGATTATTTATCAGCTGGGGCATGAGGGAGAGTGTTCATAAATGCAACATATGTGCCTTCACCCAACAGAATAACAGTCGTACAAATGCAATGATGGTGTACAAAAAATTAACCCTTATTAGCTATATTGTACATGATGGTTGATTGATGAATTTAAAGCACCACGGACTTGTATTAACTAGATTCTCATTACTTTAAAAGTAGTACTAAAACGCATGCACTGTTTTCTTTTTTCAATCCTTTTTGTGTGTGCAAGTGGGTTTCAGTCATCTTTGGTGATTTCAATTACTTTTGTACGTTGCAGTCCCTTTTCAGAATTTTTAGCCACCATTTTCTTGTTACTTTGCTAGTTCTGTATTTGTTCCAGTTACCTTTTTCCTTTTGTGCAATTGCACCTTGTCCTCGCTATATTGCACTTGCACTCTTATTTGGCATTTGTTTTTGTTTTGTTTTTGTTGCAATTGCACCATAATTATTGTGTGCAGTTGGACCTTTAGTTGATGCAATTGCATAATTCTTCATGAAACTGCACTTTAAATGATGGGGCATACCAGTGATACTGCGTTATAGATACTCCCTGGAAAAATTCACAATTTCAAGCAACACAAATCATTGCAGTTGTTCTTGCCTAGATTCTCTTAACATACAATGAATTTAAGTTTAAAGGTTTGACATTTGTGCATCAAACTATTAATAAATGAAATACATGTACACAAACCAAAGGGAACAAGTTGCTCTTATCATTAAGGCACACATATACATCAGTATCTCACCTTAACATAGTTTTGGTGTATTTATGTGTTCTTGTCATTCCAACATGTCAAAAAGTTGCATTGCCAATCAATGCTTGTGTAATTAAGCAATACAAGTGGTAATCTAGTACCTTACAACTTTGTCTTTTTTTCTAAACTTTGCACTGTTGGAAGTGCCGACCATATATTTATCAACCCAAAGACAAGGACGTCGGGCGTATGTGAAACATAGCAACTGAACCACCATTATAGAACTTCAGTGAATGATGATTTCCTTTAGCATGATGAATGTAAAATGAATAAAATGGCTCTAGGTTATCAGGTAGAACAAAAAGTTTATTTTTTGGAGAGGATTCAACATTTTTTTTCTAAAATGCCACCAAGAGTAAATTAGAGCCGCAATCTGGACAAAACATTTTTGCCACTTTAACTTGGTCTCCTCGGAATAGTCTCACTACTACTATTTGGAAAAGGGATCCCCATATATAGACCTTTTCCAAAAAAAACATTACTTTATTTCTAGGGATCTGAGTAGATATATGCAAAAATGGTGAGCGTATCATAATTAGTGATTGCATAGTTACATGGGTTAATCTCCACAATGGGGGTGATCCATACAAGGAAAGTCTATCAATTGAGACCATATCATTTCCACTACACTAATGTGTGTGTTCTTCCGGCTAATGGTGTACGCGCGTACATGGCGGTTATTGGCCGCTCCAGTGAGAGAGATAAAGGCAGCAGGTTGTTGTTCACCCACTATGCTATTTTACTTTACAATTATATCACCATTGTGGTGTAGCCACATCTCACACTGATGAATTGATGATACCTGCCAAATTTTGTATAGGCGGCAAACACCAATTTCCTGTTACCTCATACTCCAAGTATTATCCTCACTTAACTGGTAAAAACTTGCACAAATTTCCATGGATGTCTTTCATGTGCTTGCATAGCTAGTAAAAACCTACAATTTTCTTCTTACTATTTATCACCCAGAGATGATATTCTGGTTGCATAAGTGCTATACACAAGTGCCTCACCAACTGAAGATGTCAAAAATACAGTAAATCGCCTTGTGGAAAACAAAAAAATGATATTGCAGATGAGGACTAATGGACGAATTTGAAACTCCATGACCTTGTCCTTTTATTTCCAAACGACCCATGTCCAGATTACATTTTTATTGGTAATAAAGGAGCAAAACATGGTTCAAGTGAGAAGAAAAAGACTAGAACTAGTTAGCAGTTAAGGATGCACAAAGCTAGCCTGAGCACCTAGGACACAGTAGCAACAACGAACAACCATAACCGAGTACTTTTTTTTGACCGATTATACTCCAGCACATTTACAGCCAAACTTCCCCTCTAAGGGACCAATGATCATCACGGTCCAAAAATGGATATAAACCCCATGAAAACATCAGCTTAAGCATCGACCAGGAAATTATCTCTTTCAAGCATCACTTGTTGGACCATCCTAAACATCTTCATCTTCATAACTAATGCATTGTCTCCTGTGTCCAGGTGGACCGTCCAATCAGCGTGTGGGCTAAGATCTTTCTGTTTTAGGCTTGCGCATGCGGCTCTATTCTCTTGCACATCTCTGTTAGCTTCAGTCTCAGAATAGGGTTGCGCATTGTCTGACAAGGTATAGTCACTCCGAAAGAGTCACGACTGTGTCGCTTGATTGATGGAGGGCCCCTATGTATTGAGAATCTCTTGCCTCTAGACTGTAACTTTATCATTATGGAATAAACTACTAGTTATTGAATCATAGATGGGATTTGGGCCCATATGACCAATGATGCATGCTAATCTCTAAGGCCAATGTAGGTGTATGGTAAGTGATGGTAAGTTTAGTACCACCTCACAAGTTGAGGAGAGTTGAGACCCCTTTATAAGGGTTGCTCTATCACATGCCATTGAGAGCTTGAGAAGAGGAGTGTACACGCGCACTTCTCCTTCTCTGCCGCCTCCCTCGATTTCCCACCCGCGCACACATGTTGTGTTTTGTGAATGAGCCGAGCCGAGCTCAGATATATGCTTGCGCTTAATGATTAATTAATCCGGAATTAATTAATGAGTCGCTAGCCACTGTCCGAGACGTTGGACCGTGGTCTTCCCAGGATACATTGAATCCTTTCTCGGGGTGCGACGACTCTCTTCCCGGGGTGTGACGACTCCCTTCCCGGGTTGTACCGACTCTTGACTCCTTACTTGGCGGCCTATATATTGGAGGTGTTGGCCATTGCAGCCGACACACTCGCTCCCTCCTCGCGGAACCCTAGCCTTCATCTATTGTTCCTCTTAACGTGGTGCCCCCCCCCCCCCCCCCGATCCCATCCTGTCGGCCGAGTGCATGGCCGCCGGACAGTGAGCAGGTCTCTGGAACCCTGTCCTTTGAGATCCTACATGGGGAGAAAGGTGATAAGATTTTTGGGGAGCATCTCGGCGCGACTGTTCCCGATCCGTCCCCATCTCCATCCTCTGCTTCGACTACTTCCCCGACTACGACCCATGGCCGAAGACGACGCTGCCAAGAAGAAGGCTGCGGAAGAGGCCGAAGCCGTTGCGTCCGCTTCAGCCTTCTCATGGCCTACCGGAGGGTATGATTTGTTCATCCCCTACTTGCTCATTCATGTGCTAGCCACAAATGCACTGTAAATAGATGTTTCGGTTCTATGCTATATACGTGCTCAAATGTTTAGGTATCGGTATGAGTTACATATTGTGAATGCTATGTTTACTGTTTACTCGTGGATTAGATTAATCGAAGAAGTGCTAATATATATAGCACTGTTGATCCGCAAAAAGAAAATTTTATGCTTTGGCCGGATATATTCATGAACGTCGGCATCCTTCTCGACTACACGTTGTCCTACTCCTTGGCCGGCCTGCCCGGTGCACCTCGGCTGACGCATCATGTACGTCATGGGGGGGGGGGGGGGGGGGGGTGCTTCTAGAGTGTCAAGAAGCAACGTCTACACAAAAACAGGCTACATTTACATATATAGCCACCGGCATTCACTTTCTTCTGAGATTGCTGGACATAATTGAGAGACTAGTAACAGTTAAGATTATTTCAATTTCAGAAACCTAAACACACAGGAAATCCAAAGGTTATGAACAGAGGTTGCAGACGTGGGCTAAGGACGTATCCCACTGAACACACTCCTTTGACGCAAATATTAAGAAGAAGAAAAGCTAAGCAAAAATATCTATGGGGTGCTTCTACAGTCTGAATAAGCAAAGTCTAAAGAAAACTAGCCCCTCACATGTTGGCTTTTGCCTCCAGCGTTCACTTTCTTCTGAGATCATGTCAATTTTGAAAACCTAAACACACCGAAAATATTCTAAGCCTATGAACAGAGGTTACACAAGTGGTCACGGACGTGTCGCACTAAACACACTCCTACAGTATATATCATGACACAAAAACTAAGAGAAAAAAAAGGCTAAACAAAAATATCTATGCTAGCTAGCTTCCAGGGGGCTACTGTCTCTGCATCCTGAGCTCCTTGCGGAAGTTGCCGATGAACCTCTCCGTGTTGGCGAACAGCTCCTGCCGACTCATCGTCACGTCGCCGTCCAAGTCGACCTCAAAATCATCCTGCTCCTCTTGCTGTCCCTTTTCCTCTCCGCCGGCCTGGCTGCCGTTCAGCGCGCTGAGGAAGAAGATGCTCGCCGTCGACGGGCACTTCTTCAGCACCTTCAGCACCACCACCTTGGTCTTGATCTTCAGCTCGATTATATTACTCGCCACAAAGGCAGGAACCACCACACGATCATCATCAACAACCGCTGTCCGGTCGTCGGGACGGCCTGATCCAGCCCTCTGGAACGGCGAGGCCGCGACGCCGACAGGCGCGACAGCCTGACCGGTGCTCGAGGACTCGTCGGCAATGGAAGCTGTGCTGCCGACGAAGGCCTGGATGCCCAGCGCGAGGACGATGCCGTTGAAGAGGAGGTAGCCGTAGGCGACCCTGAGGAAGGCGGGCAGCAGCAGCGCGAGGAGGATGAGGGCGAGGAGGGAGCCTAGCTTGGCCACCTGGGAGAGCAGTTCTGCCGGTGGGAGCGTGAGCTTGACCGCCATTAATCGATGAGCTTCGCTGACTTGCCGATATAACTAGCGAGTGGTTCAGGTCTATTGTCTGGATTGTCGAGCTAGGATACTATCGGTCTAGCCCGCTGGTCCAGTATATATATATATATATATATATATATATATATATATATATATATATATATAGACAAAATTCAGATATTTGCTGGCAGTAATTAATTAAAAAAATCAGATATTTTCTTGCTGGCTAGGAAAAAGAAACATATCTGTCACCGCACTGACGTAGAAGAATTTGTAGTGGGTATACCTGCCTGTTGCTCCACTAGCAGACCAAATTAATTAGCGGGAGAAAACAAAGCGTTGGCGAAACATCAAATCTAAGCAGATCACTGCGTGCCCTTACCTTTTTTCCTCAAAAAAAAAAAACATCACTGTGTGCCTGTGCACCAGCAATAAGGGCTTACATGGGCCATGGCTACCCAAATTCGTGCATGTTGTACACGCACGTAAATTAGATGCACTGAATGAGTTAGCGCGTTGGACGGTGCTATGTACAGTCGCCATCACACACACAGAAGAGCTAGCGTGTCGGTCAAAATCGTGACGCGCCCAGGCTGCGGACAGGTGATATCGGCATGTCGATCAAGATTTATGGCAGTAGAATGTACCAGAGGTTGCTCTCAGCAACTTGCAAGGGTATCCACCTCCTATGATGGATATTTTCGCTCTAGAACTTATGCTAACTGGATATCATAATATATATTATCCATGTAAGAATCTATTCATTCTCATTTTGTGAGTTCTCCTTAATCGTTATTTGATTTTTAGAATTTCACATGATGATCTTTCAGGACCATGTCAGTGTCTCCTATAGATTAGGTTCTTGTTTACCTAATGCTCGTGTTGCTGCTTAGATGGCGAAACATTGAATCCTTTAGTGTCCACAACATTGCTTTGCAAACCCCCGCAAAGGAAAACATTGCTTTGCAAACCTCTGGGACACTAGGGATTGATTGTATTGCTTGGTTCTGGTATCTGAGGATCATTTATGCTGAAACATTGTGGTGCTTTGCTAACTGATGGTTGTTCTTTGTACTTGTCAAGAAAACTTGAGGCTAACGACCATTAGTTCAATGTTACTAGAGAACAAATGTGTGTGTGTGTAAAAATGGCTGTATGGGGGCGTAATGAGGCGCTTCAACAAGGCAAGTGCGCCACAAGAAAGCTCTCAGGAGGCCCGCCATTGGCGGGCCCCAGCCCCTAGTGACCATATATGCTGCTCGGATGTCCTTTCTACAGGGAGGTGTGGTTCTCGCTGTTGCTGCCTCTCCGGCTACGCCGATTCACGCCAATGACCCAAGTCCAGTTCCATGACTGCTGCACATGGGTGACCGCGGCGGTGCCAGGCAAGCATGGGAAAATGGTAAACTCGGTGATCACGGCTTGCCTCCAGTTCATCTGGCTCGAAATAAACAAAAGGGTCTTCGAGCAACAATCCACTTTGCCAGCCGAGGTCGTGCACCAGAGCTGACCTTTCTTTCACTACTGGAATTTTCACGTACGCCGGGCGTAATGCTCTTCGCCGAGTGCTAAAACACAGACACTCGGCAAATCAAACCCATCTTCACGGCAAACTGCCATCTTTGCCGTCACTGCCTCACGGCAAAGAGGCACCGCACGGCAAGCCCTGCATACGCCGAGAGCCGCTCACGGCAAAGAGGAGCCACGTGGCATGCCCGTCCGCAACAGACGGCTCCGTCAGTTACTGCGTACTTTGCCGAGTGTCACTCTCGGCAAAGCATATGCAACATCTTTTTTTTGTATGTGTTCTTTCTAACTGACATGTGGTCAGTAAAACTTTTAAATAACTTGCTAAATATTTTTGAAAAAAATGACGATATCTTTGCCGAGAACTGCTCTCGGTAATCTTTCTGACCAGTACGACAGCGTGGCCTGACAGTTTACATAGCTTTGCCGAGAGCTAGTCTCGGCAATGCTCGCCTTCTTTTCTGAGAGCTGCTCTCGGAAAAGTTGTGGCACAACAGTAGTGTCCCAGACGACCATGTTTCCGAGAGGTGCTCTCGGTAGTATATCGTTTTTCGAGTGTTGCTCTCGGAAATCATTCCCATCCATTCTGTTGTCAAGCTATTTCTTTTCTGATCCTTACAGATAAAAAAACTATAGTGCAATTTGATCATATATAGGCATAATTTGATCAAGTCCACACATATATAGGCATAATTTCATCATATATAGGCATAATTTGATATAGTCCACACATATATAGGCATAATTAGGGATAGTTTACATATTGTCACACACAAGTCGAATGTATTATCCTAGTAGACGTCACACACAAGTCGCAAATTCATACATATTGTCACTACTTGCAAAACACGTGCACGTCACAATAGAAGTACACTTGTTCATATATAGATCATCTTGAGGAGGAGAGGCCATCGGGTTAACATTCCGGAGGAGGAGGAGGGGCATCACTTGCATTGCTTTGAGATTGCATAAGAACCTATAAGAGTAGAGTCACGTGAGGGTGGTTCGTCCCTATGTAATGAATCTTCTACTCTAGCTTAGATAATGTTCTACCTGTAGTTGATCCTCAAGCAGCTTCAACCTCTTGTTCGTGTCTTCCCGTTCCTTTTCTCTGGACTCCTGCTCAGCCTGCCGCCTTTGCTCCTCTTCAACAGCCCGCTACGCCATTAAATCCTGTAACATGGCATTAGGCTCATATAGGTTGGAACGGTGCTATTTCGAGGCATGGACATAAATGAAAGGTTAGGATGCTAACCTTGAGACGCGCTATCTCACGTGATGCGGCGGTTGGGCGACTCCGTATGGACGGAGTTGAGCTGGTGCTCGACGCGCGTATCTCGTGCAGCTTGCGAAGCGAGGAGGTGGCGATCGCCCCGTTGCAAAGGAGGTGGCGGCCATGGCCCTTCCCCTCGCCAGCAATGATGAGAAGCTCAGGATCAAGGGGCTTGGATGTAGGTTCGACTTCCTGCCCGTGCACCTCCTGGAAGACCTCTTTGAAGGTCCCCCACTTCTCCTCCGCCGACTCGCTGCAGAACTCGGCTCCATCCTTCCCCTTGTGGCCTTCTCTCCAGGCTTCCAGGATGTGGACCGGGCGACCAACCTTCGCCTCCTACAAAATTAACCATCAAGTTGAATGAACCAAGATGCACCGTGCGAAAAAGTTAACATCTTAATCCACATACCATGTGTTGCTTGAGAGCGGTTAGGTTCCGGCTCCCCTGGACATGAGCCGGGCCTGGCATTTTGGCTCGTTTGTTTCCCTTCTCCACATGCTGCGCCTGCCATGCTGGGTCACACCACATGTCAACCAGGGCCTCCCA
This sequence comes from Aegilops tauschii subsp. strangulata, assembly GCF_002575655.3. Lineage (NCBI taxonomy): Eukaryota > Viridiplantae > Streptophyta > Magnoliopsida > Poales > Poaceae > Aegilops > Aegilops tauschii. The sequence goes on along the minus strand of NC_053041.3, from coordinate 549,985,483 downwards.
AGAATCCTCCTTCATCCAGGGTTCCTTCACCTAGTCAGACAAAATCGAATAATTGAGGAACAAGAGGGATGAATCAAAGTACTAGCAACCGATGTAGTCACTTACCACTGACAGGTATTCTTCTCGCGACAAGTTGGTATGACAAGCAGTCTTCCTTGTCATCTTCTCTCCCTTCTCATCGAGCGGCCGACACTGCATCACGGCTTTGTACTGCAGCGTGTGCTTGGTGTCAGAGAGTATCTTTCGGGCAGATTTCACGATGCCTTTGATCGCCATCTGCTTCTCACCATGCACGCAAGAAATTTTTTGCTACAAGAAAGCATATGGCATCTTCTCACCATCCACGCAAGCAAGGATTTGGATATGAAAAAATGCAGTGGTCGGAGCGAAGATACTTACAAAAAAAGCATTGATGACCCGAGTGGCCATGGTGACATCGTGCTCATCCTTGTTGTGTAGGTAATGCTCCCAGGTTAAACCTAGCGACGGCGGATCGTCATCACCCGGCTTGGACAATCCAGGGAAGTGCTTCCTTAAGAGGGAGCCGATGACGTGGTTCGGCGGGCCCCTTAGGTTGTGTCGGGATAAATTCCCACTGACTGGATGATATAAAAGACAAGCATATGTGAGTGTCAAAGCTATGGCATCCAAAATATGATGCAAATGAAATGCTTTCTTACCCCTCTCCTATCGGGCAAATGACAGGACGGTTGCTGGCAGCAGTTGGTTCCGGGACCTTCCTCGGACCACGCCCGGATTTCTTCCTCTTGGAAATGTTGCTCGAGGTAGACCCCGAGCCGTCCGAGGCCTCCATGTCGCCCGACTCGGTAGCGAGCGGATCTGGTGTATGTAAGTCCACTCCGACATCGCCATCCGATGATGATGATGCCTCGGTTGTGGCCTGATGGGAGGCGGACGACTCGGTCCTACCATGAAGCTTGGGGGCGGTGGCCGCAGTTGGGGGCGGTGGAGGAGGGGGTGGCGGTGGCCGCAGTTCGGAGCGGTGGAGGAGGGGTGGCAGCCGCAGTTGGTGGCGGTGGAGGGCTATGGAGGAGGGGATGGCGGTGGAGGAGGGGGTGGCGGTGGCCGCAGATGGGAGCGGTGGAGGAGGGGTGGCGGCCGTAGTTGGTGGTGGCGGCGGCGGTGGCGATTTCGGCGTCGCCGGCGGCGGTGGCGCAGGGAAGAGAGGAGGGGAATGAAGATACAAACGAAAGGGGAAAGGTTAAGATCTAGGTTAGATGCTTTACCGAGAGCAACTCTCGGAAAAGGTGGCCATTACCGAGAGCCGAGAATCGACCCTCGGTAACCACTGCTCTAATTTTTTTCCCTTCTCTTTTTGTCTTTGTTTTGCACTATCTTTTTTGTATCTCATATTTCATATGCTTTTATGACCAAAGTTTATAAATTCCATGACTTTTGATGAATTATTTCAAAACTCAACTTTAAAGAGTGTAAAGTAATAAACATGAGAAGAAGCAGTTGTTGACCATGGCCTACCCCCTCTCTCGGTGCCGGCCAACTTTCTAGACCGGCACCGAGAGAGAACTTTAAAGAGTGTAAAGTAATAAACATGAGAAGAAGAAGTTGTTGACCCTGGCCTACCCCCTTTCTCGGTGCCGGTCAACTTCCTAGACTGCCGGGGCCACCGGATAGCCCATGCATATACATGTGATGGCCTCCTTTGGGAGCACAAGAAGTTTCAAGGCCAACGGAGCAACAGGACCCGCACTTCCTGCACAAACCGGACACATTCCCTCTCGATACCCATAGACTATCTCGAATAATGGGCCTAGACTTGGTTTGTCATCTCGCGATGACATGCACTAACACGGAGAAGCAGTTATTCACCGTGGACTACACCCTCTCGGTGCCGAATAATGCCCTAGACCGCCGGGGCCACCGGATGGGTGCTCGATATAGAGACCGCCCGAGGGGGGAGGGCACCCCTACATGCGTGTGGCCCATGCATATGCATGCAGGGGTGGTGTGCTATTTGAATAAGCAACGCACGTCCTTGACGTGACACGTGCCTCACAAACCACACACACGGGCGGGAACGTCGAGGACCGGCTGCGTCCGTCCCCCAGACAAAATCTTCGGTGGGTGATCCCGTGACAGAACGAGCCTAGACTTGGTCTGTCATCTCGCGATGACATGCACTAACACGGAGAAGCAGTTATTCACCGTGGACTACACCCTCTCGGTGTTGAATAACGCCCTAGACCGCCGGGGCCACCGGATGGGTGCTCGATATGGAGACCGCCTGAGGGGGGAGGGCACCCCTACATGTGCGTGGCCCATGCATATGCATGCAGGGGTGGTGTGCTATTTGAATAAGCAACGCACGTCCTTGACGTGGCACGGGCCTCACAAAACAGAACGGGCCTAGACTTGGCCTGTCATCTCGCGATGACATGCACTAACACGAAGAAGCAGTTATTCCCCGTGGCCTACCCCCTCTAGGTGTCGAACAACACCCTAGACCGTCGGGGCCACCGGAGCAACATGACCAGCACTTCCTGCACAAAACGGACACGTTCCGACACCATTAATAAAAAAACACCGGCATCGACCTTTAAGAAGAAGGCCTATCACTTTGAATGTTCTCTGCTCGAGACAGGTGAACATTCAAAGTGATAGTCCATCTCCTTAACAAGAGTGTAATGAATACCGAAGCTTACTTCATCTGGACTATCCCACTATTTAAATAGGTTTTGTTGCTTGTCTCTAGGCGAGGTGGGACTAAACTTTGATGGTGCCCTTATCATTACCGAGAGCTACTCTCGGCACCTGCTCATTTACCGAGAGCCGAGAGTCGACCCTCGGTAACCACTGCTCTACCGAGAGTCCTCTCGGCATAACTGCAACAGCCAAGTGCCTTCAGCTCCCAGCGCATGCCTCTTTGCCGAGTACCGCCCTCGATAAAATTTTGTTCCCAGTTCTGTTCATACTGTTTTTTGCTCGAGTTGGTGCAGCAAAAACATTTATACAATACTCAAACTTGCAGTTCAAGTCACACAGGTTAACAACAAACTCACATAAGCATTAATCCATAAATAGTTCACACAAGCTTCATTTCAAATCATAAAGTAGCTCTTTAGTACAAGTGCCTACTTACTAATTAAACAACAAAGTGGTCTGCATGCATGCACCATATGATAAAAAGCAACACCACAATTATGAAAAACTGAAAGAGAATTATGAAGTTCTTCAACCCACTGAACCAGCTAAGCTGTGTCTGGCTTGCACCATTGCGTACTTCTGTTTTTCTCTTTTGCTTAAGCTAATACTGATTGTAATGATACTCTGCCGTCTCTCTGTTGTTGAATGAGGCGAAGGAGTTGCCTTCATAATGAAGTATTTGTTCATTGCATTCCGACCATGAATTGTAGACTCCTGGACACTGTCCTTTGTACACCACATACCACTTCATCTACAAAAGAAAAAGAAATAAGGCACATCATACATAATCAACATAAGCATTCATCACTCATACAATCAAAAGCATCGCAAGTGGCCATCCAAGTCCATATTAGCAGGTACATAACTATACCACTAAATCAACGTCAAACTATCTAGGTGACTACTCCGAGGTGTAGTCGGTGAAACCAGTGATCGTCGAGTCAGAGCACGTGGGGGCATCCCCCACAGTGGAGGACCAAGCATCATCGGGAATGATGGTCGGTGGACTCAATGGCTCCTTGTGTGGTGGAGCCTTGCCCTCCTTAGCTGGGGGATTCTTCTTGGCCAGATCCACAAAAAACTTCATTAGGATCAGCTGTGGGTTCTTCTCAAGGAGTTCCTCCAAGCGGTCCTCGGAGCTCTTCTCCGTGTCCGTGGAGTCGACCCTAATGGAAGCTTCGCCGTTGGAGGAGGCCATAGCCAAAAAATCGATCGATGCTAACACCTTTCATCACACAATGGAAAATAACATAAGAATCAAACATGAAAGATATAACATGAAGAGCTCACATAGATTGACCGCCATCATCAAAAGTCGATTTTCTTCCTCAAGAACAACTCTCAACGACACTCTCTCACGTATATACGGTGGACACTCTCGCTGGTGGTGGTATATATGGTGGACACTCTCTCACGGGTATTTCAACTTTCGGTGATGGTTGAGCTGGGTGAGCCCCTCGTGCGTTATCAAGATATAACATGAGGAGCTCACACAGATCAACCGTCATCGCTCAAAAGTTGATTTTTCTTCCTCCAAGAACAACTCTCATCAACACTCTCTAACGTATATACGGTGGACACTCTCGCTGGTGGTGGTATATATGGTGGACACTCTCTCATGGGTATTTCAACTTTCGATGATGGTTGAGCTGGGTGAGCCCCTCGCGCGTTATCAAGATATAACATGAGGAGCTCACACAAATCAACCGTCATCGCTCAAAAGTTGATTTTTCTTCCTCCAAGAACAACTCTCATCGACACTATCTCACGTATCTCATCGGTCACATCCGCACATAGCATCCATGCATACAACATTATCAACAATTATCTACATTTTTTCGTTTGAAAAAAATGTATCTACATGGCATCCATCCATCTATCAATCCATCCATCTATCTATGCACCCATCTATCAATCCATCCATCTATCTATGCATCCATCTATCAAATCATCCATCTATCAAATCATCCGTCTATCTATGCATCCATCTATCAATCCATCCATCTATCTATGCATCCATCTATCTATACACACATGGAGAGGAGGAGGGGGGCTCACCAGAGGGAGGAGCTCGGTGTGGTGTGGGGGGCAGCGGTGGAGGGGGTGCCGGTCGGTGAAGGGGCGCCGGTCGGTGGGGAGCTGAGAGAAGAAACAACAGGGGAGTAATATGCTTAAGTAGTCGACGTCACATTTACCGAGTGGTTGTCGGTGCGGTCCTCGGAAAAGAAATCAACTTTAGATCTAGGTTAGATGCTTTACCGGGAGTCACCCTCGGAAAAAGTAGACATTCCCGAGGGCCGATAGTTGACCCTCGGTAAGTACTGCTCTAATATTTTTTCCCTTCTCTTTTTGTCTTTGTTTTGCACTATCTTTTTTGTATCTCATATTTCATATGCTTTTACGACCAAAGTGCAAACGCCCGGCCCGCGTCTCCGGGGTGTGCCCCCCCTCACGGACGGCGCCGCCGCCGACACCTGGAGGGGGGAAATGGACGCGTCGGGTCTACACGGATGGGGTCTTGCTGTGGCTTTGGCCCAGATGTAGCTCCAAAGTGTTCCTATGGGCTGACCTAACACAACCGGGTGGAGAGTTCCACTGGTCAAAGCCCGTCCGTGCAAAGTCAAAGGGCTAGATCCCATGGTCAAACGCTACAGGGTTAGGCGAGACGGGGGCCCTGGGGGTAGCAATGCCACCGGAGCATCGCACCAGGCCCTCATACATGCCGTAGGGTGTGGTGGCATCTCCGAAGAGGCGGCACGCGTCTCCGGGGTGTGCCCCCCCCTCACGGACGGCGATGACATAGTATTAGACGTTCTGCGGCCACGATGCGGTGTGAATATTATTAAATACTCAGAGCGCGATAAAATCATGAGTTTTTTACACGACGTGGGCACATGTGCTATAGGACTGATGGTAATTTTTCATAGTTTTTGGTGATGGAGAAGTATCTGAACACTTCCCTCTCCGCGGATTGCTCTTCGCATGTCTACGACTGTGGCCGTCGGCCTCCGGGGGCTAGCACAAGCCGCCAAATCTTGCGTAGGCGGCCTCTCAAAAGTCTAGAAGTGTTGTGGCGGTTGCAAACGCCCGGCCCGCGTCTCCGGGGTGTGCCCCCCTCATGGACGGCGCCGACGCCGTCACCTGGAGGGGGAAACGGACACGTCGGGTCTACACGGATGGGGTCTTGCAGTGTCTTTGGCCCGGATGTTGCTCCAAAGTGTTCCTATGGGCTGACCTAACACAACCGGGTGGAGAGTTCCACTGGTCAAAGCCCGTCTGCGCAAAGTCAAAGGGCTAGATCACGTGGTCAAACGCTACAGGGTTAGGCGGGACGGGGCCCTGGGGGTAGCAATGCCACTGGAGCATCGCACCGGGCCCTCATACATGCCGGACGGTGTGGTGGCATGTCCGAAGAGGCAGCACGCATCTCCGGGGTGTGGCCCCCCTCACGGACGGCGATGACACAGTAGTAGACGTTCTGCGGTAACGATGCGGCGTGAATATTATTAAATACTCGTAGCGCGATAAAATCATTAGTTTTTTACACGATGTGGGCACATGTGCTGTAGGACTGATGGTAATTTTTCATAGTTTTTGGTGATGGAGAAGTATCTGAACAATTCCCTCTCCGCGGATTGCTCTTCGCGTGTCTACGACTGTGGTCGGCGGCCTCCGGGGGATAGCACATGCCGCCAAATCTTGCGTAGGCGGCCTCTCACAAGTCTGGAAGTGTTGTGGCGGTTTCAAACGCCCGGCCCGCGTCTCCGGGGTGTGCCCCCCTTCACAGACGGCGCCGCCGCCGGCACCTGGAGGGGGGAAACGGACGCGTCAGGTCTAGACGGATGGGGTCTTGCTGTGGCTTTGGCCCGGATGTTGCTCCAAAGTGTTCCTATGGGCTGACCTAACACAACCGGGTGGAGAGTTCCACTGGTGAAAGCCCGTCCGTGCAAAGTCAAAGGGCTAGATCCCGTGGTCAAACGCTACAGGGTTAGGCGGGACGGGGGCCCTGGGGGGTAGCAATGCCACCGGAGCATCGTACCGGGCCCTCATACATGCCGTACGGTGTGGGGGCATGTCCGAAGAGGCGGCACGCGTCTCTGGGCTGTGGCCCCCCTCACGGACGGCGATGACACGGTAGTAGACGTTCTGCGGTAACGATGCGGCGTGAATATTATAAATTACTGGGAGCGTGATAAAATCATTAGTCTTTTACACGACGTGGGCACATGTGCTATAGGACTGATGGTAATTTTTCATAGTTCTTGGTGATGGAGAAGTATCTGAACACTTCCCTCTCCGCGGATTGCTCTTCGCGAGTCTATGACTGTGGCCGGCGGCCTCGGGGGGCTAGCACATGCCGCCAAATCCTCTCACAAGTCTGGAAGTGTTGTGGCGGTTGCAAACGCCAGTCACGCGTCTCCGGGGTTTGGCCCCCCTCACGGGGTTAGGCGGGACGGGGCCCTGGGGGTAGCAATGCCACTGGAGCATCGCACCGGGCCCTCATACATGCCGGACGGTGTGGTGGCATGTCCGAAGAGGCGGCACGCATCTCCGGGGTGTGGCCCCCCTCACGGACGCCGATGACACAGTAGTAGACGTTCTGCGGCAACGATGCGGTGTGAATATTATTAAATACTCGGAGCGCGATAAAATCATGAGTTTTTTACACGATGTGGGCACATGTGCTATAGGACTGATGGTAATTTTTCATAGTTTTTGGTGATGGAGAAGTATCTGAACACTTCCGTCTCCGCGGATTGCTCTTCGCGTGTCTACGACTGTGGCCGGCGGCCTCCGGGGGCTAGCACATGCCACCAAGTCTTGCGTAGGCGGCCTCTCACAAGTCTGGGAGTGTTGTGGCGGTTGCAAACGCCCGGCCCGCGTCTCCGGGGTGTGACCCCTCACGGACAGCGCCGACGCCGGCACCTGGAGGGGGGAAACGGACGCGTCGGGTCTACACGGATGGGGTCTTGCAGTGGCTTTGGCCCGGATGTTGCTCCAAAGTGTTCCTATGGGCTAACCTAACACAACCGGGTGGAGAGTTAAACTGGTCAAAGCCCGTCCGTGCAAAGTTAAAGGGCTAGATCCCGTGGTCGAACGCTACAGGGTTAGGTGGGACGGGGGCCCTGGGGGGTAGCAATGCCACCGGAGCATCGCACCGGGCCCTCATACATGTCGTACGGTGTGGTGGCATGTCCGAAGAGGCGGCACGCGTCTCCGGGGTGTGGCCCTCCTCACGGACGGCGATGACACAGTAGTAGACGTTCTGCGGTAACGATGTGGCGTGAATATTATTAAATACTAGGAGCGCGATAAAATCATTAGTTTTTTACGCGACTTGGGCACATGTGCTATAGGACTGATAGGAATTTTTCATAGTTTTTGGTGATGGAGAAGTATCTGAACACTTCCCTCTCCGCGGATTGCTCTTGGCGCGTCTACGACTGTGGCCGGCGGCCTCTGGGGGCTAGCACATGCCGCCAAATCCTCTCACATGTCTGGAAGTGTTGTGGCTTTTGCAAACACCCAGCACACGTCTCCGGGGTGTGCCCCCCTCACGGATGGCGCCGCCGCCGGCACCTGGAGGGGGGAAACGGACGTGTCTGTTCTAGACGGATGGGGTCTTGCTGTGGCTTTGGCCCAGATGTTGCTCCAAAGTGTTCCTATGGGCTGACCTAACACAACCGGGTGGAGAGTTCCACTGGTCAAAGCCCGTCCGTGCAAAGTCAAAGGGGTAGATCCCGTGGTCAATCGCTACAGCGTTAGGCGGGACGGGGGCCCTGGGGGTAGCAATGCCACCGGAGCATCGCACCGGGCCCTCATACATGCCGTACGGTGTGGTGGCATGTCCGAAGAGGCGGCACGCGTCTCCGGGCTGTGGCCCCCCTCACGGACGGCGATGACACAGTAGTAGACGTTCTGCAGTAACGATGCGGCGTGAATATTATAAATTACTGGGAGCGTGATAAAATCATTAGTCTTTTACACGACGTGGGCACATGTGCTATAGGACTGATGGTAATTTTTCATAGTTTTTGGTGATGGAGAAGTATCTGAAGACTTCCCTCTCTGCGGATTGCTCTTCGCGAGTCTACGACTGTGGCCGGCGGCCTCGGGGGGCTAGCACATGCCGCCAAATCCTCTCACAAGTCTCGAAGTGTTGTGGCGGTTGCAAACGCCAGTCATGCGTCTCCGGGGGGTGGCCCCCCTCACGGGGTTAGGCGGGACGGGGCCCAGGGGGTAGCAATGCCACTGGAGCATCGCACCGGGCCCTCATACATGTCGGACGGTGTGGTGGCATGTCCGAAGCGGCGGCACGTGTCTCCGGGGTGTGGCCCCCCTCACGGACGGCGATGACACAGTAGTAGACGTTCTGCGGCAACGATGCGGTGTGAATATTATTAAATACTCGGAGCGCGATAAAATCATGAGTTTTTTACACGATGTGGGCACATGTGCTATAGGACTGATGTTAAGTTTTCATAGTTTTTGGTGATGGAGAAGTATCTGAACACTTCCCTCTCCGCGGATTGCTCTTCGCGTGTCTACGACTGTGGCCGGGGGCCTCCGGGGGCTAGCACATGCCACCAAATCTTGCGTAGGCGGCCTCTCACAAGTTTGATAGTGTTGTGGTGGTTGCAAACGCCCGGCCCGCGTCTCCGGGTTGTGCCCCCCTCACGGACAGCGTCGACGCCGGCACCTGGAGGGGGGAAACGGATGCGTCGGGTCTACACGGATGGGGTCTTGCAGTGGCTTTGGCCCGGATGTTGCTCCAAAGTGTTCCTATGGGCTGACCTAACACAACCGGGTGGAGAGTTAAACTGGTCAAAGCCCGTCCGTGCAAAGTTAAAGGGCAAGATCCCGTGGTCAAATGCTACAGGGTTAGGTGGGACGGGGGCCCTGGGGGTAGCAATGCCACCGGATCATCGCACCGGGCCCACATACATGTCGTACGGTGTGGTGGCATGTCCGAAGAGGCGGCACGCGTCTCCGGGGTGTGGCCCTCCTCACGGACGGCGATGACACAGTAGTAGACGTTCTGCGGTAATGATGCGGCGTGAATATTATTAAATACTGGGAGCGCGATAAAATCATTAGTTTTTTACGCGACGTGGGCACATGTGCTATAGGACTGATAGTAATTTTTCATAGTTTTTGGTGATGGAGAAGTATCTGAACACTTCCCTCTCCGCGGATTGCTCTTCGCGCGTCGACGACTGTGGCCGGCGGCCTCTGGGGGCTAGCACATGCCGCCAAATCAGTCTGGAAGTGTTGTGGCGGTTGCAAACACCCAGCACACGTCTCCGGGGTGTGCCCCCCTCACGGACGGCGCCGCCGCCGGCACCTGGAGGCGGGAAACGGACGTGTCGGGTCTAGACGGATGGGGTCTTGCTGTGGCTTTGGCCCAGATGTTGCTCCAAAGTGTTCCTACGGGCTGACCTAACACAACCGTGTGGAAAGTTCCACTGGTCAAAGCCCGTCCGTGCAAAGTCTAGAAGTGTTGTGGCGGTTGCAAACGCCCGGCTCGCGTCTCCGGGGTGTGCCCCCCTCATGGACGGCGCCGACGCCGTCACCTGGAGGGGGAAACGGACACGTCGGGTCTACACGGATGGGGTCTTGCAGTGTCTTTGGCCCGGATGTTGCTCCAAAGTGTTCCTATGGGCTGACCTAACACAACCGGGTGGAGAGTTCCAATGGTCAAATCCCGTCTGCGCAAAGTCAAAGGGCTAGATCACGTGGTCAAACGGTACAGGGTTAGGCGGGACGGGGCCCTGGGGGTAGCAATGCCACTGGAGCATCGCACCGGGCCCTCATACATGTCGGACGGTGTGCTGGCATGTCCGAAGAGGCGGCACGTGTCTCCGGGGTGTGGCCCCCCTCACGGACGGCGATGACACAGTAGTAGACGTTCTGCGGTAACGATGCGGCGTGAATATTATTAAATACTCGGAGCGCGATAAAATCATTAGTTTTTTACACGATGTGGGCACATGTGCTGTAGGACTGATGGTAATTTTTCATAGTTTTTGGTGATGGAGAAGTATCTGAACACTTCCCTCTCCGCGGATTGCTCTTCGCGTGTCTACGACTGTGGTCGGTGGCCTCCGGGGGATAGCACATGCCGCCAAATCTTGCGTAGGCGGCCACTCACAAGTCTGGAAGTGTTGTGGCGGTTTCAAACGCCCGGCCCGCGTCTCCGGGGTGTGCACCCCTTCACAGACGGCGCCGCCGCCGGCACCTGGAGGGGGGAAACGGACGCGTCCGGTCTACACGGATGGGGTCTTGCAGTGGCTTTTGCCCGGATGTTGCTCCAAAGTGTTCCTATGGGCTGACCTAACACAACCGGGTGGAGAGTTCCACTGGTCAAAGCCCGTCTGTGCAAAGTCAAAGTGGTAGATCCCATGGTGAATCGCTATAGGGTTAGGCGGGACGGGGGCCCTGGGGGGTAGCAATGCCACCGGATCATCGCACCGGGCCCTCATACATGCTGTACGGTGTGGTGGCATGTCCGAAGAGGCGGCACACGTCTCCGGGCTGTGGCCCCCCTCAAGGACGGCGATGACACAGTAGTAGACGTTCTGCGGTAACGATGCGGCGTGAATATTATTAAATACTGGGAGCGCGATAAAATCATTAGTTTTTTACACGACGTGGGCACATGTGCTATAGGACTGATGGTAATTTTTCATAGTTTTTGGTGATGGAGAATTATCTGAACACTTCCCTCTCCATGGATTGCTCTTCGCGAGTCTACGACTGTGGCCGGCGGCCTCGGGGGGCTAGCACATGCCGCCAAATCCTCTCACAAGTCTGGAAGTGTTGTGGAGGTTGGAAACGCCAGGCACGCGTCTCCGGGGTGTGCTCCCCTCACGGACGGCGCCGCCGCCGGCACCTGGAGGGGGAAACGGACGCGTCGGGTCTACACGGATGGGGTCTTGCTGTGGCTTTGGCCCAGATGTTGCTCCAAAGTGTTCCTATGGGCTGACCTAACACAACCGGGTGGAGATTTCCCCTGGTCAAAGCCCGTCCGTGCAAAGTCAAAGGGCTAGATCCCGTGGTCAAACGCTACAGGGTTAGGCGGGACGGGGGCCCTGGGGGGTAGCAATGCCACCGGAGCATCGCACCGGGCCCTCATACATGCCGTACGGTGTGGTGGCATGTCCGAAGAGGCGGCACGCGAATCCGGGCTGTGGCCCCCCTCACGGACGGCGATGACACAGTAGTAGACGTTCTGCGGTAATGATGCGGCGTGAATATTATTAAATACTGGGAGCGCGATAAAATCATTAGTTTTTTACACGACGTGGGCACATGTGCTATAGGACTGATGGTAATTTTTCATAGTTTTTGGTGATGGAGAATTATCTGAACACTTTGCTCTCCGCGGATTGCTCTTCGCGAGTCTACGACTGTGGCCGGCGGCCTCGGGGGGCTAGCACATGCCGCCAAATCCTCTCACAAGTCTGGATGCAAATGCCAGGCACGCGTCTCCGGGGTGTGCCCCCCACACGGACGGCGCCGCCGCCGGCACCTGGAGGGGGAAACGGACGCGTCGGGTCTACACGGATGGGGTCTTGCTGTGGCTTTGGCCCAGATGTTGCTCCAAAGTGTTCCTATGGGCTGACCTAACACAACCGGGTGGAGAGTTCCCCTGGTCGAAGCCCGTCCGTGCAAAGTCAAAGGGCTAGATCCCGTGGTCAAACGCTACAGGGTTAGGCGGGACGGGGGGCCTGGGGGTAGCAATGCCACCGGAGCATCGCACCGGGCCCTCATACATGCCGTACGGTGTGGTGGCATGTCCGAAGAGGCGGCACGCGAATCCGGGCTGTGGCCCCCCTCACGGACGGCGATGACACAGTAGTAGACGTTCTGCGGTAATGATGCGGCGTGAATATTATTAAATACTGGGAGCGCGATAAAATCATTAGTTTTTTACACGACGTGGGCACATGCTATAGGACTGATGGTAATTTTTCATAGTTTTTGGTGATGGAGAATTATCAGAACACTTCCCTCTCCATGGATTGCTCTTCGCGAGTCTACGACTGTGGCCGGCGGCCTCGGGGGGCTAGCACATGCCGCCAAATCCTCTCACAAGTCTGGAAGTGTTGTGGCGGTTGCAAACGCCAGGCACGCGTCTCCGGGGTGTGCCCCCCTCACGGACGGCGCCGCCGCCGGCACCTGGAGGGGGAAACGGACGCGTCGGGTCTACACGGATGGGGTCTTGCTGTGGCTTTGGCCCAGATGTTGCTCCAAAGTGTTCCTATGGGCTGACCTAACACAACCGGGTGGAGAGTTCCCCTGGTCAAAGCCCGTCCGTGCAAAGTCAAAGGGCTAGATCCCGTGGTCAAACGCTACAGGGTCTGGCGAGACGGGGGCCCTGGGGGGTAGCAATGCCACCGGAGCATCGCACCGGGCCCTCATACATGCCGTACGGTGTGGTGGCATGTCCGAAGAGGCGGCACGCGTCTCCGGGGTGTGGCCCCCCTCACGGACGGCGATGACACAGTAGTAGACGTTCCGCGGCAACGATGCGGTGTGAATATTATTAAATACTCGGAGCGCGATAAAATCATGAGTTTTTTACACGACGTGGGCACATGTGCTATAGGACTGATGGTAATTTTTCATAGTTTTTGGTGATGGAGAATTATCTGAACACTTCCCTCTCCATGGATTGCTCTTCGTGAGTCTACGACTGTGGCCGGCGGCCTCGGGGGGCTAGCACATGCCGCCAAATCCTCTCACAAGTCTGGAAGTGTTGTGGCGGTTGCAAACGCCAGGCACGCGTCTCCGGGGTGTGCCCCCCTCACGGACGGCGCCGCCGCCGGCACCTGGAGGGGGAAACGGACGCGTCGGGTCTACACGGATGGGGTCTTGCTGTGGCTTTGGCCCAGATGTTGCTCCAAAGTGTTCCTATGGGCTGACCTAACACAACCGGGTGGAGAGTTCCCCTGGTCCAAGCCCGTCCGTGCAAAGTCAAAGGGCTAGATCCCGTGGTCAAACGCTACAGGGTTAGGCGGGACGGGGGGCCTGGGGGTAGCAATGCCACCGGAGCATCGCACCGGGCCCTCATACATGCCGTACGGTGTGGTGGCATGTCCGAAGAGGCGGCACGCGTCTCCGGGCTGTGGCCCCCCTCACGGACGGCGATGACACAGTAGTAGACGTTCTGCGGTAATGATGCGGCGTGAATATTATTAAATACTGGGAGCGCGATAAAATCATTAGTTTTTTACACGACGTGGGCACATGCTATAGGACTGATGGTAATTTTTCATAGTTTTTGGTGATGGAGAATTATCAGAACACTTCCCTCTCCATGGATTGCTCTTCGCGAGTCTACGACTGTGGCCGGCGGCCTCGGGGGGCTAGCACATGCCGCCAAATCCTCTCACAAGTCTGGAAGTGTTGTGGCGGTTGCAAACGCCAGGCACGCGTCTCCGGGGTGTGCCCCCCTCACGGACGGCGCCGCCGCCGGCACCTGGAGGGGGAAACGGACGCGTCGGGTCTACACGGATGGGGTCTTGCTGTGGCTTTGGCCCAGATGTTGCTCCAAAGTGTTCCTATGGGCTGACCTAACACAACCGGGTGGAGAGTTCCCCTGGTCAAAGCCCGTCCGTGCAAAGTCAAAGGGCTAGATCCCGTGGTCAAACGCTACAGGGTCTGGCGAGACGGGGGCCCTGGGGGGTAGCAATGCCACCGGAGCATCGCACCGGGCCCTCATACATGCCGTACGGTGTGGTGGCATGTCCGAAGAGGCGGCACGCGTCTCCGAGGTGTGGCCCCCCTCACGGACGGCGATGACACAGTAGTAGACGTTCCGCGGCAATGATGCGGTGTGAATATTATTAAATACTCGGAGCGCGATAAAATCATGAGTTTTTTACACGACGTGGGCACATGTGCTATAGGACTGATGGTAATTTTTCATAGTTTTTGGTGATGGAGAATTATCTGAACACTTCCCTCTCCATGGATTGCTCTTCATGAGTCTACGACTGTGGCCGGCGGCCTCGGGGGGCTAGCACATGCCGCCAAATCCTCTCACAAGTCTGGAAGTGTTGTGGCGGTTGCAAACGCCAGGCACGCGTCTCCGGGGTGTGCCCCCCTCACGGACGGCGCCGCCGCCGGCACCTGGAGGGGGAAACGGACGCGTCGGGTCTACACGGATGGGGTCTTGCTGTGGCTTTGGCCCAGATGTTGCTCCAAAGTGTTCCTATGGGCTGACCTAACACAACCGGGTGGAGAGTTCCCCTGGTCCAAGCCCGTCCGTGCAAAGTCAAAGGGCTAGATCCCGTGGTCAAACGCTACAGGGTTAGGCGGGACGGGGGGCCTGGGGGTAGCAATGCCACCGGAGCATCGCACCGGGCCCTCATACATGCCGTACGGTGTGGTGGCATGTCCGAAGAGGCGGCACGCGTCTCCGGGCTGTGGCCCCCCTCACGGACGGCGATGACACAGTAGTAGACGTTCTGCGGTAATGATGCGGCGTGAATATTATTAAATACTGGGAGCGTGATAAAATCATTAGTTTTTTACACGACGTGGGCACATGTGCTATAGGAATGATGGTAATTTTTCATAGTTTTTGGTGATGGAGAATTATCTGAACACTTCCCTCTCCATGGATTGCTCTTCGCGAGTCTACGACTGTGGCCGGCGGCCTCGGGGGGCTAGCACATGCCGCCAAATCCTCTCACAAGTCTGGAAGTGTTGTGGCGGTTGGAAACGCCAGGCACGCGTCTCCGGGGTGTGCCCCCCTCACGGACGGCGCCGCCGCCGGCACCTGGAGGGGGAAACGGACGCGTCGGGTCTACACGGATGGGGTCTTGCTGTGGCTTTGGCCCAGATGTTGCTCCAAAGTGTTCCTATGGGCTGACCTAACACAACCGGGTGGAGAGTTCCCCTGGTCAAAGCCCGTCCGTGCAAAGTCAAAGGGCTAGATCCCGTGGTCAAACGCTACAGGGTTAGGCGGGACGGGGGCCCTGGGGGGTAGCAATGCCACCGGAGCATCGCACCCGGCCCTCATACATGCCGTACGGTGTGGTGGCATGTCCGAAGAGGCGGCACGCGTCTCCGGGGTGTGGCCCCCTCACGGACGGCGATGACACAGTAGTAGACGTTCCGCGGCAACGATGCGGTGTGAATATTATTAAATACTCGGAGCGCGATAAAATCATGAGTTTTTTACACGATGTGGGCACATGTGCTATAGGACTGATGGTAATTTTTCATAGTTTTTGGTGATGGAGAAGTATCTGAACACTTCCCTCTCTGCGGATTGCTCTTCGCGTCTCTGCGACTGTGGCCGGCGGCCTCCGGGGGCTAGGACATGCCGCCAAATCTTGAGTAGGCGGCCTCTCACAAGTCTGGGAGTGTTGTGGTGGTTGCAAATGCCCGGCCCGCGTCTCCGGGGTGTGCCCCCCTCATGGACGGCGCCGACGCCGGCACCTGGAGGGGGGAAACGGACGCGTCGGGTCTACACGGATGGGGTCTTGCAGTGGCTTTGGCCCGGATGTTGCTCCAAAGTGTTCCTATGGGCTGACCTAACACAACCGGTTGGAGAGTTACACTGGTCAAAGCCCGTCCGTGCAAAGTCAAAGGGCTAGATCCCGTGGTCAAACGCTACAGGGTTAGGCGGGACGGGGGCCCTTGGGGGTAGCAATGCCACCAGAGCATCGCACCGGGCCCTCATACATGCCGTACGGTGTGGTGGCATGTCCGAAGAGGCGGCACGCGTCTCCGGGGTGTGGCCCCCCTCACGGACGGCGATGACAAAGTAGTAGACGTTCTGCGGCAACGATGCGGTGTGAATATTATTAAATACTCGGCGCGCGATAAAATCATGAGTTTTTTACACAACATGGGCACATGTGCTATAGGACTGATGGTAATTTTTCATAGTTTTTGGTGATGGAGAAGTATCTGAACACTTCCCCCTCCGCGGATTGCTCTTCGCGAGTCTACGACTGTGGCCGGCGGCCTCGGGGGGCTAGCACATGCCGCCAAATCCTGTCACAAGTCTGGAAGTGTCGTGGCAGTTGCAACCGCCAGGCACGCGTCTCCGGAGTGTGCCCCCCTCACGGACGGCGCCGCCGCCGGCACCTGGAGGCGGAAACGGACGCGTCGGGTCTACACGGATGGGGTCTTGCTGTGGCTTTGGCCCAGATGTTGCTCCAAAGTGTTCCTATGGGCTGACCTAACACAACCGGGCAGAGAGTTCCACTGGTCAAAGCCCGTCCATGCAAAGTCAAAGGGCTAGATCCCGTGGTCAAACGCTACAGGGTTAGGCGGGACGGGGGCCCTGGGGGTATCAATGCCACCGGAGCATCGCACCGGGCCCTCATACATGCCGTACGGTGTGGTGGCATGTCCGAAGAGGCGGCACGCGTCTCCGGGGTGTGGCCCCCCTCATGGACGGCTATGACACAGTAGTAGACGTTCTGCGGCAACGATGCGGTGTGAATATTATTAAATACTCAGAGCGCGATAAAATCATGAGTTTTTACACGACGTGGGCACATGTGCTATAGGACTGATGGTAATTTTTCATAGTTTTTGGTGATGGAGAAATATCTGAACACTTCCCTCTCCGCGGATTCCTCTTCGCGTGTCTATGACTGTGGCCGGCGGCCTCCGGGGGCTAGCACATGCCGCCAAATCTTGCGTAGGAGGCCTCTCACAAGTCTGGAAGTGTTGTGGCGGTTGCAAACGCCCAGCCCGCGTCTCCGGGGTGTGGCCCCCTCATGGACGGCGCCAACGCCGGCACCTGGAGGGGGGAAACGGACGCGTCGGGTCTACACGGATGGGGTCTTGCAGTGGTTTTGGCCCGGATGTTGCTCCAAAGTGTTCCTATGGGCTGACCTAACACAACCGGGTGGAGAGTTCCACTGGCCAAAGCCCGTCCGTGCAAAGTCAAAGGGCTAGATCCCGTGGTCAAACGCTACAGGGTTAGGCGGGACGCGGGACCTGGGGGTAGCAATGCCACCGGAGCATCGCACCGGGCCCTCATACATGCCGTACGATGTGGTGGCATGTCCGAAGAGGCGGCACGCGTCTCCGGGGTGTGGCCCACCTCACGGACGGCGATGACACAGTAGTACACATTCTGCCGTAACGATGCGGTGTGAATATTATTAAATACTCGGAGCGCGATAAAATCATGAGTTTTTTACACGACGTGGGCACATGTGCTATAGGACTGATGGTAATTTTTCATAGTTTTTGGTGATGGAGAAGTACCTGAACACTTCCCTCTTCGTGGATTGCTCTTCACGTGTCTACGACTGTGGCCGGCGGCCTCCGGGGGCTAGCACATGCCGCCAAATCTTGCGTAGGCGGCCTCTCACAAGTCTGGAAGTGTTGTGGCGGTTGCAAACGCCCTGCCCGCGTCTCCGGGGTGTGCCCCCCTCACGGACGGCGCCGCCGCCGGCACCTGGCACTAGTAGAATACAGGGCTTTGGTACGGCCAAAAAAGAGCATTAATCCCAGTTGCATTACGAACCGGGACTAACGTGAGCATTAGTCCTGGTTCATGCGGCTAGGGCACCGTACATGCATTAGTCCCGGTTCAAATGGAACCTTTCGTCCCCGTTGGTGCCACGAACCGGGACTAAAGGGTGCGATGCCCATTATTACCGGTTCGTGGCACCAACCGGTACTAAAGGTTAGACCTTTAGTCCCGTTCGAGCCACCAACCGGTACTAATGGGGTTTGAGGCATTAGTACCGGTTCATGGCACGAACCGGTACTAAAGGTCCCATTTTCCAGATGTAGTTATGTTACTACATGTACTAGTTAGGAAAATTTAAAAAGTTAAATTTGGACATGTTTTGCGAAAACTGTAGGGAAATTGTAAAACGGCTATAACTTTTGCATACGATGTTAGAAAAAAAGTATAATATATCAAAATGTTCAGCACGAAAATCCGCATCCGATTTTGGCGGCCTATGGCCTGTTTGCAAAGTTTTAGAATCCTCAAATTCTAAAAGGAAAAAAATTATGCTCAAATTTCTGTTTTTTTGAATTTTTGTTAAATCTGGTCAAACTTTGGTCAAACTACTTATTCAAGAAGTATTGGTGTTACTAAATAATTATTCAATAATATTAGTGTTACTAAATAATTATTTCAGTTTTTTTGAATTTTGATCAGATCTGGTCATACTGTGGTCAAACTGTGGTCAAACTAATTATTCAAGAAATATTAGTGTTACTAAATAATTATTTCAGTTTTTTAGAATTTTGGTCAAATCTGGTCAAAGTGTGGTTAAACTACTTATTCAAGAAATATTAGTGTTACTAAATAATTATTGTTTTTTATAACAATAGTTTCAAACTCAAACAGTGAAATGTGTGACTTCATGCTCAAGCTAAATTCTGAGGGTTAATAAGATTGACATCTTACTATTGTCAGGAAAACAACAAGTGCAGACTTGGAAACGAGGGAGAATAGAACCCGTAAGTTAAGCGTGCTCAGGCTGGAGTAGTGAGAGGATGGGTGACCGTCCGGGAAGTTAGATGATTTGGAATGATGAGGGGTGTTTAGAGATTAGAGGTTAAATTGAGCAGTGATGAGGGGGTGATTAGAGATTAGAGGTTAAAATAATTCAGAAATTTGAAAATAAAAAAAATTCAAAAAAATTCAAAAAAAATCATAAAATTTCTTTTAGTACCGGTTGGTGTTACCAACCGGGACTAAAGGTGGACCTCCAGGCAGCGGCCACGTGGAGGGCCTTTAGTCCCGCTTCGTGTAAGAACCGGGACTAAAGCGGGGGCTTTAGTAACGACCCTTTAGTCCCGGTTCCAGAACCGGGACTACAGGCCCTTATGAACCGGGACTAAAGGCCCTTTTTCTACTAGTGTGGAGGGGGGAAAACGGACGCGTCGGGTCTACACGGATGGCGTCTACTCGGAGCGCGATAAAATCATTAGTTTTTTACACAACGTGGGCACATGTGCTATAGGACTGATGGTAATTTTTCATAGTTTTTGGTGATGGAGAAGTATCTGAACACTTCCCTCTCCGCGGATTGCTCTTCACGTGTCTACGACTGTGGCCGGCGGCCTCCGGGGGCTAGCACATGCCGCCAAATCTTGCGTAGGCGGCCTCTCACAAGTCTAGAAGTGCTGTGGCGGTTGCGAACGCCCGACCCGCGTCTCCGGGGTGTGCCCTCCTTCACAGACGGCGCCGCCGCCGGCACCTAGAGGGGGGAAACGGACGCGTCGGGTCTACACGGATGGGGTCTTGCTGTGGGTTTGGCCCGGGTGTTGCTCCAAAGTGTTCCTATGGGCTGACCTAACACAACCGGGTGGAGAGATCCACTGGTCAAAGCCCATCCGTGCAAAGTCAAAGGGCTAGATCCCGTGGTCAAACGCTAAGGGGTTAGGCGTGACGGGGGACCTGGGGGTAGCAACGCCACCAGAGCATCGCACCGGGCCCTCATACATGCCGTACGGTGTGGTGGCATGTCCGAAGAGGCGGCACGCGTCTCCGAGGTGTGGCCCCCCTCACGGACGACGATGACACAGTAGTAGATGTTCTGCGGCAACGATGCGGTGTGAATATTATTAAATACTCGGAGCGCAATAAAATCATGAGTTTTTTACATGATGTGGGCACATGTGCTATAGGACTGATGGTAATTTTTCATAGTTTTTTGTGATGGAGAAGTATCTGAACACTTCCCTCTCCGCGGATTGCTCTTCACGTGTCTACGACTATGGCCGGCGGCCTTCGGGGGCTAGCACATGCCGCCAAATCTTGCGTAGGCGGCCTCTCACAATTCTGGGAGTGTTGTGGCGGTTGCAAACGCTCGGCCCGCGTCTCCGGGGTGTGCCCCCCTCACGGATGGCGCTGACGCCGGCACCTGGAGGGGCGAAACGGACGCGTCGGGTCTACACGGATGGGGTCTTGCAGTGGCTTTGGCCCGGATGTTGCTCCAAAGTGTTCCTATGGGTTGAACTAACACAACCGGGTGGAGAGTTCCACATGTCAAAGCCCGTCCGTGCAAAGTCAAAGGGCTAGATCCCGTGGTCAAAAGCTACAGGGTAAGGCGGGACGGGGGCCCTGGGGGGTAGCAATGCCGCTGGAGCATCGCACCAGGCCCTCGTACATGCCGTACGGTGTGGTGGCATGTCCGAATGAGGTGGCACGCGTCTCCGGGGTGTGCCCCCCCTCACGGACGGCGATGACACAGTAGTAGATGTTCTGTGGTAACTATGTGGCGTGAATATTATTAAGTACTGGGAGCGCGATAAAATCATTAGTTTTTTACACGACGTGGGCACATGTGCTATAGGACTGATGGTAATTTTTTTCATAGTTTTTGGTGATGGAGAAGTATCTGAACACTTCCGTCTCCGCGGATTGCTCTTCGCGCATCTACGACTGTGGCCGGCGGCCTTTGGGGGCTAGCACATGCCGCCAAATCCTCTCACAAGTCTGGAAGTGTAGTGGCGGTTGCAAACGCCCGGCACGCGTCTCCGGGGTGTGCCCCCTCATGGACGGCGCCGCCGCCGGCACCTGGAGGGGGGAAACGGACGCGTCGGGTCTACAAGGATGGGGTCTTGCTGTGGCTTTGGCCCAGATGTTTCTCCAAAGTGTTCCTATGGGCTGACCTAACACAACCGGGTGGAGAGTTCCACTGGTCAAAGCCCGTCCGTGCAAAGTCAAAGGGCTAGATCCCCTGGTCAAACGTTACAGGGTTAGGCGGGACGGGGCCCTGGGGGGGGGGGGGGTAGCAATGCTACTTGAGCATCGCACCGGGCCCTCATACATGTCGGACGGTGTGGTGCCATGTCCGAAGAGGTGGCACGCGTCTCCAGGGTGTGGCCCCCCTCACGGACGGCGATGACACAGTAGTAGACGTTTTGCGGTAACGATGCGGCGTGAATATTATTAAATACTCAGAGCGCGATAAAATCATTAGTTTTTTACACGACGTGGGCACATGTGCGATAGGACTGATGGTAATATTTCATAGTTTTCGGTGATGGAGAAGTATCTGCACACTTCCCTCTCCGCGGATTGCTCTTCGCGTGTCTACGACTGTGGCCGGCGGCCTCCTAGGGCTAGCACATGCCGCCAAATCTTGCTTAGGCGGCCTCTCACAACTCTAGAAGTGTTGTGGCGGTTGCAAATGCCCGGCCCGCGTCTCCGGGGTGTGCCCCCTTCACGGACGGCGCCGCCGCCGGCACCTCGAGGGGGAAAACGGACGCGTCGGGTGTAGACGGATGGGGTCTTGCTGTGGCTTTGGCCCGGATGTTGCTCCAAAGTGTCCTATGGGGTGACCTAACACAACCGGGTGGAGAGTTCCACTTGTCAAAGCCCGTCCATGCTAAGTCCAAGGGCTAGATCCCGTGGTCAAACGCTACAGGGTTAGGCAGGACGGGGGCCCTGGGGGGTAGCAATGCCACCGGAGCATCGCACCGGGCCCTCATACATGCCGTACGGTGTGGTGGCATGTCCGTAGAGGCGTCACGCGTCTCCGGCGTGTGGCCCCCCTCACGGACGGCGATGACACAGTAGTAGACGTTCTGCGGTAATGATCTGGTGTGAATATTATTAAATACTCGAAGCACGATAAAATCATGAGTTTTTTACACGACGTGGGCACAATTCTATAGGACTGATGGTAATTTTTCATAGTTTTTGGTGATGGAGAAGTATCTGAACACTTCCCTCTCCGCGGATTGCTCTTCGCGTGTCAACGACTGTGGCCGTCGGCCTCCGGGGGCTAGCACATGCCTCCAAATCTTGCGTAGGCGGCCTCTCACATGTCTGGAGGTGTTGTGGCGGTTGCAAACGCCCGGCCCGCGTCTCCGGGGTGTGCCCCCCTCACGGACGGCGTCGCCGCCGGCACCTGGCACTAGTAGAAAACAGGGCTTTGGTACGGCCAGAAAAGAACATTAATCCCGGTTGTATTACGAACTGGGACTGATGTGAGCATTAGTCCCGGTTCGTGCGGCTACGGCACCGTACATGCATTAGTCCCGGTTCAAACTCGGACTAAAGGGTGCGATGCCCATTAGTACCGGTTCGTGGCACCAACCGGTACTAAAGGTTAGACCTTTAGTCCCGGTTCGAGCCACCAACCGGTACTAATGGGGTTTGAGGCATTAGTACCGGTTCATGGCACGAACCGGTACTAAAGGTCCCATTTTCGAACTCTACCCCACCCCCCCTGTGGATCGCCTTTTCAGTTTTGTAAAAAGCAAAAGAAAATGATAAAACTTCAAAAATTAAAATCCTTCCAGATGTAGTTATGTTACTACATGTACTAGTTAGGAAAATTTAAAAAGTTAAATTTGGACATGTTTTGCAAAAAGTGTAGGGAAAATGTAAAACGGCTATAACTTTTGCATACGATGTAAAAAAAACGTATAATATATCAAAATGTTCAGCACGAAAATCTGCATCCGATTTTGACTGCCTACGACCTGTTTGCAAATTTTTAGAATCCTTAAATTCTAAAAGGAAAAAAGTTATGCTCAAATTTCAGTTTTTTTTAATTTTTGTTAAATCTGGTCAAACTTTGGTCAAACTACTTATTCAAGAAGTATTGGTGTTACTAAATAATTATTCAAGAATATTAGTGTTACTAAATAATTATTTTAGTTTTTTTGAATTTTGGTCAAATCTGGTCAAACTGTGGTCAAACAATGGTCAAACTAATTATTCAAGAAATATTAGTGTTACTAAATAATTATTTCAGTTTTTTTGAATTTTGGTCAAATCTGTGGTCAAACTATGGTCAAACTACTTATTAAAGAAATATTAGCGTTACTAAATAATTATTGTTTTTTAGAACAATAGTTTCAAACTCAAACAGTGAAATGTGTCACTTCAGGCTCAAGCTAAATTCCTAAGGGTTAATAGGATTGACATCTTACTATTGTCAGGAAAACAACAAGTGCAGACTTGGAAACGAGGTAGAATAGAACCCTGAAGTTAAGCGTGCTCAGGCTGGAGTAGTGAGAGGATGGGTGACCGTCCGGGAAGTTAGATGATTTGGAATGATGAGGGGTGATTAGAGATTAGAGTGTAATTGAGCAGTGATGAGGGGCGATTAGAGATTAGAGGTTAAAATAATTAAGAAATTTGAAAATAAAAAAACGAAAAAAATTGAAAAAAAAATCATAAAATTTCCTTTAGTACCGGTTGGTGTTACCAACCAGGACTAAAGGTGGACCTCCAGGCAGCGGCCACGTGGAGGGCCTTTAGTCCCAGTTCGTGTAAGAAACAGGACTAAAGGGGGAGGCTTTAGTAACGACCCTTTAGTCCCGGTTGCAGAACCGAGACTAAAGGCCCTTATGAACCGGGACTGAAGGCCCTTTTTCTACTAGTGTGGAGGCGGGAAACGGACGCGTTGGGTCTACACGGATGGGGTCTTGCACTGGCTTTGGCCCGGATGTTGCTCCAAAGTGTTCCTATGGGCTGACCTAACACAACCGGGTGGAGAGTTCCACTGGTCAAAGCCCGTCCGTGCAAAGTCAAAGGGCTAGATCCCGTGGTCAAACGCTACAGGGTTAGGCTGGACGGGGAGCCTGGGGGGTAGCAATGCCACCGGAGCATCGCACCGGGCCCTCATACATGCCGTACGGTGTGGTGGCATGTCCGAAGAGGCGGCACGCGTCTCCGGGGTGTGCCCCCCTCACGGACGGCAATGACACAGTAGTAGACGTTCTGCGGTAACGATGCGGTGTGAATATTATTAAATACTCGGAGCGCAATAAAACATGAGTTTTTTACACGACCACGTGGAGGGCCTTTAGTCCCAGTTCGTGTAAGAAACAGGACTAAAGGGGGAGGCTTTAGTAACGACCCTTTAGTCCCGGTTGCAGAACCGGGACTAAAGGCCCTTTTTCTACTAGTGTGGAGGCGGGAAACGGACGCGTTGGGTCTACACAGATGGGATCTTGCACTGGCTTTGGCCCGGATGTTGATCCAAAGTGTTCCTATGGGCTGACCTAACACAACCGGGTGGAGAGTTCCATTGGTCAAAGCCCGTCCGTGCAAAGTCAAAGGGCTAGATCCCGTGGTCAAACACTACAGGGTTAGGCTGGACGGGGAGCCTGGGGGGTAGCAATGCCACCGGAGCATCGCACCGGGCCCTCATACATGCCGTACGGTGTGGTGGCATGTCCGAAGAGGCGGCACGCGTCTCCGGGGTGTGCCCCCCTCACGGACGGCAATGACACAGTAGTAGACGTTCTGCGGTAACGATGCGGTGTGAATATTATTAAATACTCGGAGCGCAATAAAACATGAGTTTTTTACACGACGTGGGCACATGTGCTATAGGACTGATGGTAATTTTTCATAGTTTTTGGTGATGGAGAACTATCTGAACACTTCCCTCTCCGCGGATTGCTCTTCGCTTGTCTACGACTGTGGCCGGCGGCCTCCGGGGGCTAGCACATGCTGCCAAATCTTGCGTAGGCGGCCTCTCACAAGTCTGGAAGTATTGTGGCGGTTGCAAACGCCCGGCCCGCGTCTCCGGGGTGTGCCCCCCTCACGGACGGCGCCGCCGCCGGCACCTGGCACTAGTAGAAAACAGGGCTTTGGTACGTCCAGGAAAGAGCATTAATCCCGGTTGCATTACGAACCGGGACTAATGTGAGCATTAGTCCCGGTTCGTGCGGCTAGGGCACCGTACAGGCATTAGTCCCGGTTCAAATGGGACCTTTAGTCCCGTTTGGTGCCACGAACCGGGACTAAAGGGTGCGATGCCCATTAGTACCGGTTCGTGGCACCAACCGGTACTAAAGGTTAGACCTTTAGTCCCGGTTCGAGCCACCAACCGGTACTAATGGGGTTTGAGGCATTAGTGCCGGTCATGGCACGAACCAGTACTAAAGGTCCCATTTTCAAACTCTACCCCCCACCCCACCCCTCTGTGGATCGCCTTTTCAGTTTTGTAAAAAGCAAAAGAAAATGATAAAAACTTCAAAAATTAAAATCCTTCCAGATGTAGTTATGTTACTACATGTACTAGTTAGGAAAATTTTAAAAGTTAAATTTGGACATGCTTTGCAAAAAGTGTAGAGAAAATGTAAAACGGCTATAACTTTTGCATACGATGTCAGAAAAAAACGTAAAATATATCAAAATGTTCAGCACGAAAATCCGCATCCGATTTTGACTGCCTACGGCCTGTTTGCAAATTTTTAGAATCCTCAAATTCTAAAAGGAAAAAAGTTATGCTCAAATTTCTGTTTTTTTTTAATTTTTGTTAAATCTGGTCAAACTTTGGTCAAACTACTTATTCAAGAAGTATTGGTGTTACTAAATAATTATTCAAGAATATTAGTGTTACTAAATAATTATTTTAGTTTTTTTGAATTTTGGTCAAATCTGGTCAAACAGTGGTCAAACAATGGTCAAACTAATTATTCAAGAAATATTAGTGTTACTAAATAATTATTTCAGTTTTTTTTGAATTTTGGTCAAATCTGTGGTCAAACTATGGTCAAACTACTTATTCAAGAAATATTAGCGTTACTAAATAATTATTGTTTTCTAGAACAATAGTTTCAAACTCAAACAGTGAAATGTATCACTTCAGGCTCAAGCTAAATTCCTAAGGGTTAATAGGATTGACATCTTACTATTGTCAGGAAAACAACAAGTGCAGACTTGGAAACGAGGGAGAATAGAACCCGGAAGTTAAGCGTGCTCAGGCTGGAGTAGTGAGAGGATGGGTGACCGTCCGGGAAGTTAGATGATTTGGAATGATGAGGGGTGATTAGAGATTAGAGGTTAAATTGAGCAGTGATGAGGGGCGATTAGAGATTAGAGGTTAAAATAATTAAGAAATTTGAAAATAAAAAAAATCGAAAAAAATTGAAAAAAAAATCATAAAATTTCCTTTAGTACCGGTTGGTGTTACCAACCAGGACTAAAGGTGGACCTCCAGGCAGCGGCCACGTGGAGGGCCTTTAGTCCCAGTTCGTGTAAGAAACAGGACTAAAGGGGGAGGCTTTAGTAACGACCCTTTAGTCCCGGTTGCAGAACCGGGACTAAAGGCCCTTTTTCTACTAGTGTGGAGGCGGGAAACGGACGCGTTGGGTCTACACGGATGGGATCTTGCACTGGCTTTGGCCCGGATGTTGCTCCAAAGTGTTCCTATGGGCTGACCTAACACAACCGGGTGGAGAGTTCCACTGGTCAAAGCCCGTCCGTGCAAAGTCAAAGGGCTAGATCCCGTGGTCAAACGCTACAGGGTTAGGCTGGACGGGGAGCCTGGGGGATAGCAATGCCACCGGAGCATCGCACCGGGCCCTCATACATGCCGTACGGTGTGGTGGCATGTCCGAAGAGGCCGCACGCGTCTCCGGGGTGTGCCCCCCTCACGGACGGCGATGACACAGTAGTAGATGTTCTGCGGTAACGATGCGGTGTGAATATTATTAAATACTCGGAGCGCTATAAAACATGAGTTTTTTACACGACGTGGGCACATGTGCTATAGGACTGATGGTAATTTTTCATAGTTTTTGGTGATGGGGAACTATCTGAACACTTCCCTCTCCGCGGATTACTCTTTGCTTGTCTATGACTCTGGCCGGCGGCCTCCGGGGGCTAGCACATGCTGCCAAATCTTGCGTAGGCGGCCTCTCACAAGTCTGGAAGTATTGTGGCGGTTGCAAACGCCCGGCCCGCGTCTCCGGGTTGTGCCCCCCTCACGGACGGCGCCGCCGCCGGCACCTGGCACTAGTAGAAAACAGGGCTTTGGTACGTCCAGAAAAGAGCATTAATCCCGGTTGCATTACGAACCTTGACTAATGTGAGCATTAGTCCCGGTTCGTGCGGCTAGGGCACCGTACAGGCATTAGTCCCAGTTCAAATGGGACCTTTAGTCCCGTTTGGTGCCACGAACCGGGACTAAAGGGTGCGATTGCCATTAGTACCGGTTCGTGGCACCAACCGGTACTAAAGGTTAGACCTTTAGTCCCGGTTCGAGCCACCAACCGGTACTAATGGGGTTTGAGGCATTAGTACCGGTTCATGGCACGAACCAGTACTAAAGGTCCCATTTTCATACCCTACCCCCCCACCCCCACCCTTCTGTGGATCGCCTTTTCAGTTTTGTAAAAAGCAAAAGAAAATGATAAAAACTTCAAAAATTAAAATCCTTCCAGATGTAGTTATGTTACTACATGTACTAGTTAGGAAAATTTTAAAAGTTAAATTTGGACATGCTTTGCAAAAAGTGTAGGGAAAATGTAAAACGGCTATAACTTTTGCATACGATGTCAGAAAAAAACGTATAATATATCAAAATGTTCAGCACGAAAATCCGCATCCGATTTTGATTGCCTACGGTCTGTTTGCAAATTTTTAGAATCCTCAAATTCTAAAAGGAAAAAAGTTATGCTCAAATTTCTGTTTTTTTTGAATTTTTGTTAAATCTGGTCAAACTTTGGTCAAACTACTTATTCAAGAAGTATTGGTGTTACTAAATAATTATTCAAGAATATTAGTGTTACTAAATAATTATTTTAGTTTTTTTGAATTTTGGTCAAATCTGGTCAAACTGTGGTCAAACAATGGTCAAACTAATTATTCAAGAAATATTAGTGTTACCAAATAATTACTTCAGTTTTTTTGAATTTTGGTCAAATCTGTGGTCAAACTATGGTCAACCTCCTTATTCAAGAAATATTAGCGTTACTAAATAATTATTGTTTTTTAGAACAATAGTTTCAAACTCAAACAGTGAAATGTATCACTTCAGGCTCAAGCTAAATTCCTAAGGGTTAATAGGATTGACATCTTACTATTGTCAGGAAAACAACAAGTGCAGACTTGGAAACGAGGGAGAATAGAACCCGGAAGTTAAGCGTGCTCAGGCTGGAGTAGTGAGAGGATGGGTGACCGTCCGGGAAGTTACATGATTTGGAATGATGAGGGGTGATTAGAGATTAGAGGTTAAGTTGAGTAGTGATGAGGGGCGATTAGAGATTAGAGGTTAAATAATTAAGAAATTTGAAAATAAAAAAAATCGAAAAAAATGAAAAAAAATCATAAAATTTCCTTTAGTACCGGTTGGTGTTACCAACCGGGACTAAAGGTGGACCTCCAGGCAGCGGCCACGTGGAGGGCCTTTAGTCCCAGTTCGTGTAAGAAACAGGACTAAAGGGGGAGGCTTTAGTAACGACCCTTTAGTCCCGGTTGCAGAACCGGGACTAAAGGCCCTTATGAACCGGGACTAAAGGCCCTTTTTCTACTAGTGTGGAGGCGGGAAACGGACGCGTTGGGTCTACACGGATGGGATCTTGCACTGGCTTTGAAGCCCGTCCGTGCAAAGTCAAAGGGCTAGATCCTGTGGTCAAACGCTACAGGGTTAGGCTGGACGGGGAGCCTTGGGGGTAGCAATGCCACCGGAGCATCGCACCGGGCCCTCATACATGCCGTACGGTGTGGTGGCTTGTCCGAAGAGGCGGCACGCGTCTCCGGGGTGTGCCCCCCCTCACGGACGGCGATGACACAGTAGTAGACGTTCTGCGGTAACGATGCGGTGTGAATATTATTAAATACTCGGAGCGCAATAAAACATGAGTTTTTTACACGACGTGGGCACATGTGCTATAGGACTGATGGTAATTTTTCACAGTTTCTGGTGATGGAGAACTATCTGAACACTTCCCTCTCCGCGGATTGCTCTTCGCTTGTCTACGACTCTGGCCGGCGGCCTCCGGGGGCTAGCACATGCTGCCAAATCTTGCGTAGGCGGCCTCTGACAAGTCTGGAAGTATTGTGGCGGTTGCAAACGCCCGGCCCGCGTCTCCGGGGTGTGCCCCCCTCACGGACGGCGCCGCCGCCGGCACCTGGCACTAGTAGAAAACAGGGCTTTGGTACGTCCAGAAAAGAGCATTAATCCCGGTTGCATTACGAACCTTGACGAATGTGAGCATTAGTCTCGGTTCGTGCGGCTAGGGCACCATACAGGCATTAGTCCCGGTTCAAATGGGACCTTTAGTCCCGTTTGGTGCCATGAACCGGGACTAAAGGGTGTGATGCCCATTAGTACCGGTTCGTGGCACCAACCGGTACTAAAGGTTAGACCTTTAGTCCCGGTTCGAGCCACCAACCGGTACTAATGGGGTTTGAGGCATTAGTACCGGTTCATGGCACGAACCAGTACTAAAGGTCCCATTTTCAAACTCTACCCCCCCCCCACCCCCACCCCTCTGTGGATCGCCTTTTCAGTTTTGTAAAAAGCAAAAGAAAATGATAAAAACTTAAAAATTTAAAATCCTTCCAGATGTAGTTATGTTACTACATGTACTAGTTAGGAAAATTTTAAAAGTTAAATTTGGACATGCTTTGCAAAAAGTGTAGGGAAAATGTAAAACGGCTATAAATTTTTCATACGATGTTAGAAAAAAACGTATAATATATCAAAATGTTCAGCACGAAAATCCGCATCAGATTTTGACCGCCTATGGCCTGTTTGCAAATTTTTAGAATCCTCAAATTCTAAAAGGAAAAAAGTTATGCTCACATTTCTGTTTTTTTTTGAATTTTTGTTAAATCTGGTCAAACTTTGGTCAAACTACTTATTCAAGAAGTATTGGTGTTACTAAATAATTATTCAAGAATATTAGTATTACTAAATAATTATTTCAGTTTTTTGAATTTTGGTCAAATCTGGTCAAACTGTGGTCAAACAATGGTCAAACTAATTATTCAAGAAATATTAGTGTTACTAAATAGTTATTTCAGGTTTTTGAATTTTGGTCAAATCTGGTCAAGCTGTGGTCAAACAATGGTCAAACTATGGTCAAAGTACTTATTCAAGAAATAATAGTGTTACTAAATAATTATTGTTTTTCAGAACAATAGTTTCAAACTCAAACAGTGAAATGTGTGACTTCATGCTCAAGCTAAATTCCTAAGGGTTAATAGGATTGACATCTTACTATTGTTAGAAAACAACAAGTGCAGACTTGGAAACGAGGGAGAATAGAACCCGGCAGTTGAGCGTGCTCAGGCTGGAGTACTGAGAGGATGGGTGACCGTCCGGGAAGTTAGATGATTTGGAATGATGAGGGGTGATTAGAGATTAGAGGTTAAATTGAGCAGTGATGAGGGATGATTAGAGATTAGAGGTTAAAATAATTCAGAAATGTGAAAATCAAAAAATCAAAAAAATAAAAAAAATCATAAAAAAATCATAAAATTTCCTTTAGTACCGGTTGGTGTTACCAACCGGGACTAATGGTGGACCTCCAGGCAGCGGCCACGTGGAGGGCCTTTAGTCCCGGTTCGTGTAAGAACCGGGACTAAAGGGGGAGGCTTTAGTAAGGACCCTTTAGTTCCGGTTCCAGAACCGGGACTAAAGGCCCTTTTTCTACTAGTGTGGAGGGGGGAAACGGACGCGTCGGGTCTACACGGATGGGGTCTTGCAGTGGCTTTGGCCCGGATGTTGCTCCAAAGTGTTCCTATGGGCTAACCTAACACAACCGGGTGGAGAGTTCCACTGGTCAAAGCCTGTCCGTGCAAAGTCAAAGGGGTAGATCCCGTGGTCAAACTCTACAGGGTTAGGCGGGACGGGGGTCCTGGGGGGTAGCAATGCCACCGGAGCATCGCACCGGGCCCTCATACATGCCATACGGTGTGGTGGCATGGCCGAAGAGGCGGCACGCGTCTCCGGGCTGTGGCCCCCCTCACGGACGGCGATGACACAGTAGTAGCCGTTCTGCGGTAACGATGCGGTGTGAATATTATTAAATACTCGGAGCGCGATAAAATCATGAGATTTTTACACGACGTGGGCACATGTGATATAGGACTGATGGTAATTTTTCATAGTTTTTGGTGATGGAGAAGTATCTGAACACTTCCCACTCCGCAGATTGCTCTTCGCGTGTCTACGACTGTGGCCGGGGGCCTCCGGGGGCTAGCACATGCCGCCCAATCTTGTGTAGGCGGCCTCTCAGAAGTCTGGAAGTGTTGTGGTGGTTGCAAACGCCCGGCCCGCATCCCCGGGGTGTGCCCCCCTCACGGCCGGCGCCGCCGCCGGCACCTGGCACTAGTAGAAAACATGGCTTTGGTTCGGCCAGAAAAGAGCATTAATCCCAGTTGCATTATGAACCAGGACTAATGTGAGCATTAGTCCCGATTCGTGCGCCTAGGGCACCGTACATGCATTACTCCCGGTTCAAATGGGACCTTTAGTTCTGGTTGGTGCCACGAACCGGGACTAAAGGGTGCGATGCCCATTAGTACCGGTTCGTGGCACCAACCGGTACTAAAGGTTAGACCTTTAGTCCCGGTTCGAGCCACCAACCGGTACTAATGGGGTTTGAGGCACTAGTACCGGTTCATGGCACGAACCGGTACTAAAGGTCCGATTTTCAAACTCTACCCCCCTCTGTGGATCGCCTTTTCAGTTTTGTAAAAAGCAAAAGAAAATGATAAAAACTTCAAAAATTAACATCCTTCCAGATGTAGTTATGTTACTACATGTACTAGTTAGGAAAATTTAAAAAGTTAAATTTGGACATGTTTTGCAAAAAGTGTAGGAAAAATGTAAAACGGCTATAACTTTTGCATACGATGTCAGAAAAAAACGTATAATATATCAAAATGGTCAGCACGAAAGTCCGCATCCGATTTTGACCGCCTACGGCCTGTTTGCAAATTTTTAGAACCCTCAAATTCTAAAAGGTAAAACAGTTATGCTCAAATTTCTGTTTTTTTTGAATTTTTGTTAAATCTGGTCAATCTTTGGTCAAACTACTTATTCAAGAAGTATTGGTGTTACTAAATAATTATTCAAGAATATTAGTGTTACTAAATAATTATTTCAGTTTTTTTGAATTTTGGTCAAATCTGGTCAAACTGTGGTCAAACTTTGGTCAAACAATGGTCAACCAAATTATTGAAGAAATATTAGTGTTACAAAATAATTATTTCAGTTTTTTTTGAATTTTGGTCTGGTCAAAGTGTGGTCAAACTATGGTCAAACTACTTTTCAAGAAATATTAGTGTTACTAAATAATTATTGTTTTTTATAACAATAGTTTCAAACACAAAGAGTGAAATGTGTGACTTCATGCTCAAGCTAAATTCCCGAGGGTTAATAAGATTGACATCTTACTATTGTCAGGAAAACAACAAGTGCAGACTTGGAAACGAGGGAGAATAGAACCCGGAAGTTAAGCGTGCTCAGGCTGGAGTAGTGAGAGGATGGGTGACCGTCCGGGAAGTTAGATGATTTGGAATGATGAGGGGTGATTAGAGATTAGAGGTTAAATTGAGCAGTGATGAGGGGTGATTAGAGATTAGAGGTTCAAATAATTCAGAAATTTGAAAAAAAAAATTCAAAACAATTCAAGAAAAATTCAAAAAAATCATAAAATTTCCTTTAGTCCCGGTTGCTGTTACCAACCGGGACTAAAGGTGGACCTCCAGGCAGTGGCCTCGTGGAGGGCCTTTACTCCCGGTTCGTGTAAGAACCGGGAATAAAGGGGAGGCTTTAGTAACGACCCTTTATTCCCGGTTCCAGAACCGGGACTAAAGGCCCTTATGAACCGGGACTAAAGGCCTTTTTTCTACTAGTGTGGAGGGGAAACGGACGCGTTGGGTCTACATGGATGGGGTCTTGCAGTGGCTTTGGCCCGGATGTTGCTCCAAAGTGTTCCTATGGGCTGACCTAACACAACCGGGTGGAGAGTTCCACTGGTCAAAGCCCGTCCATGCAATGTCAAAGGGCTAGATCCCGTGGTCAAACGCTACAGGGTTAGGCGGGACGGGGGCCCTGGGGGGTAGCAATGCCACCGGAGCATCGCACCGGGCCCTCATACATGCCATACGGTGTGGTGGCATCTCCGAAGAGGCGGCACGCGTCTCCGGGGTGTGGCCCCCCTCATGGACGGCGATGACACAGTAGTAGACATTCTGCGGTAACGATGCGGTGTGAATATTATAAATACTCGGAGTGCGATAAAATCATGAGTTTTTCACACGACGTGGGCACATGTGCTATAGGACTGATGGTAATTTTTCATAGTTTTTGGTGATGGAGAAGTATCTGAACACTTCCCTCTCCGCGGATTGCTCTTCGCGTGTCTACGACTGTGGCCGTCGGCCTCCGGGGGCTAGCACATGCCGCCAAATCTTGCGTAGGCGGCCTCTCACAAGTCTGGAAGTGTTGTGGCGGTTGCAAACGCCCGGCCCGCGTCTCCGGGGTGTGCCCCCTCACGGACGGCGCCGCCGCCGGCACCTGGCACTAGTAGAAAACAGGGCTTTGGTTCGGCCAGAAAAGAGCATTAATCCCGGTTGCATTACGAACCGGGACTAATGTGAGCATTAGTCCCGGTTCGAGCTGTTGGGGCACCGTACAGGCATTAGTCCCGGTTCAAATGGGACCTTTAGTCCCGGTTGGTGCCACGAACCGGGACTAAAGGGTGCGATGCCCATTAGTACCGGTTCGTGGCACCAACCGGTACTAAAGGTTAGACCTTTAGTCCCGGTTCGAGCCACCAACCGGTACTAATTGGGTTTGAGGCATTAGTACCGGTTCATGGCACGAACCGGTACTAAAGGTCCCATTTTCAAACTCTACCCCCCCTCCCCCCCCCCCCCCCCCCGTGGATCGCCTTTTCAGTTTTGTAAAAAGCAAAAGAAAATGATAAAAACTAGTTACGTTACTTCCAGATGTAGTTATGTTACTACATGTACTAGTTAGGAAAATTGAAAAAGTTAAATTTGGACATGTTTTGCAAAAAGTGTAGGGAAAATGTAAAACGGCTATAAATTTTGCATACGATATCAGAAAAAAACGTATAATATATCAAAATGTTCAACACAAAAATCTGCATCCGATTTTGACCGCCTACGGCCTGTTTGCAAATTTTTAGAACCTTCAAATTCTAAAAGGAAAAAAGTTATGCTCAAATTTCTGTTTTTTTGAATTTTTGTTAAATCTGGTCAATCTTTGGTCAAACTACTTATTCAAGAAGTATTTGTGTTACTAAATAATCATTCAAGAATATTAGTGTTACTAAATAATTATTTCAGTTTTTTTGAATTTTGGTCAAATCTGGTCAAACTTTGGTCAAACAATGGTCAACCAAATTATTGAAGAAATATTAGTGTTACAAAATAATTATTTCAGTTTTTTTTTGAATTTTGGTCAAGTCTGGTCAAAGTGTGGTCAAACTACTTATTCAAGAAATATTAGTGTTACTAAATAATTATTGTTTTTTATAACAATAGTTTCAAACTCAAACAATGAAATGTGTGACTTCATGCTCAAGCTAAATTCCCGAGGGTTAATAAGATTGACATCTTACTATTGTCAGGAAAACAACAAGTGCAGACTTGGAAACGAGGGAGAATAGAACCCGGAAGTTAAGCGTGCTCAGGCTGGAGTAGTGAGAGGATGGGTGACCGTCCGGGAAGTTAGATGATTTGGAATGATGAGGGGTGATTAGAGATTAGAGGTTAAATTGAGCAGTGATGAGGGGTGATTAGAGATTAGAGGTTCAAATAATTCAGAAATTTGAAATAAAAAAAATTCAAAAAAATTCATAAAATTTCCTTTAGTCCCGGTTGCTGTTACCAACCGGGACTAAAGGTGGACCTCCAGGCAGCGGCCTCGTGGAGGGCCTTTAGTCCCGGTTCGTGTAAGAACCGGGACTAAAGGGGAGGCTTTAGTAACGACCCTTTATTCCCGGTTCCAGAACTGGGACTAAAGGCCCTTATGAACCGGGACTAAAGGCCCTTTTTCTACTAGTGTGGAGGGGAAACGGACGCGTTGGGTCTACATGGATGGGGTCTTGCAGTGGCTTTGGAGCGGATGTTGCTCCAAAGTGTTCCTATGGGCTGACCTAACACAACCGGGTGGAGAGTTCCACTAGTCAAAGCCCGTCCATGCAAAGTCAAAGGGCTAGATCCCGTGGTCAAACGCTACAGGGTTAGGCGGGACGGGGGCCCTGGGGGGTAGCAATGCCACCGGAGCATCGCACCGGGCCCTCATACATGCCATACGGTGTGGTGGCATGTCCGAAGAGGCGGCACGCGTCTCCGGGGTGTGGCCCCCCTCATGGACGGCCATGACACAGTAGTAGACATTCTGCGGTAACGATGCGGTGTGAATATTATAAATACTCGGAGCGCGATAAAATCATGAGTTTTTCACACGATGTGGGCACATCTGCTATAGGACTGATGGTATTTTTTCATAGATTTGGGTGATGGAGAAGTATCTGAACACTTCCCTCTCCGCGGATTGCTCTTCGCGTGTCTACGACTGTGGCCGTCGGCCTCCGGGGGCTAGCACATGCCGCCAAATCTGGCGTAGGCGGCCTCTCACAAGTCTGGAAGTGTTGTGGCGGTTGCAAACGCCCGGCCCGCGTCTTCGGGGTGTGCCCCCTCACGGACGGCGCCGCCGCCGGCACCTGGCACTAGTAGAAAACAGGGCTTTGGTTCGGCCAGAAAAGAGCATTAATCCCGGTTGCATTACGAACCGGGACTAATGTGAGCATTAGTCCCGGTTCGAGCTGCTGGGGCACCGTACAGGCATTAGTCCCAGTTCAAATGGGACCTTCAGTCCCGGTTGGTGCCACGAACCGGGACTAAAGGGTGCGATGCCCATTAGTACCGGTTCGTGGCACCAACCGGTACTAAAGGTTAGACCTTTAGTCCCGGTTCGAGCCACCAACCGGTACTAATGGGGTTTGAGGCATTAGTACCGGTTCATGGCACGAACCGGTACTAAAGGTCCCATTTTCAAACTCTACCCCCTCCCCCCCCCCCCCCCCCCCCCCCCCCCGTGGATTGCCTTTTCAGTTTTTTAAAAAGCAAAAGAAAATGATAAAAACTAGTTACGTTACTTCCAGATGTAGTTATGTTACTACATGTACTAGTTAGGAAAATTTAAAAAGTTAAATTTGGACATGTTTTGCAAAAAGTGTAGGGAAAATGTAAAACGGCTATGAATTTTGCATACGATGTCAGAAAAAAACGTATAATATATCAAAATGTTCAGCACGAAAATCCGCATCCGATTTTGACCGCCTACGGCCTGTTTACAAATTTTTAGAACCTTCAAATTCTAAAAGGAAAAAAGTTATGCTCAAATTTCTGTTTTTTTGAATTTTTGTTAAATCTGGTCAATCTTTGGTCAAACTACTTATTCAAGAAGTATTTGTGTTACTAAATAATCATTCAAGAATATTAGTGTTACTAAATAATTATTTCAGTTTTTTTGAATTTTGGTCAAATCTGGTCAAACTGTGGTCAAACTGTGTTCAAACAATGGTCAAACTAATTATTCAAGAAATATTAGTGTTACTAAATAATTATTTAAGTTTTTTTGAGTTTTGGTCAAATCTGGTCAAAGTGTGGTCATACTATGGTCAAACTACTTATTCAAGCAATATTAGTGTTACTAAATAATTATTGTTTTTTAGAACAACAGTTTCAAACTCAAACAGTGAAATGTGTGACTTCATGCTCAAGTTAAATTCCTGAGGGTTAATAGGATTGACATCTTACTATTGTCAGGAAAACAACAAGTGCAGACATGGAAACGAGGGAGAATAGAACCCAGAAGTTAAGCGTGCTCAGGCTGGAGTAGTGAGAGGATGGGTGACCGTCCGGGAAGTTAGATGATTTGGAATGATGAGGGGTGATTAGAGATTAGAGGTTAAATTGAGCAGTGATGAGGGGTGATTAGAGATTAGAGGTTAAAATAATTCTGAAATTTGAAAATAAAAAAAAATCAAAAAAATTCAAAAAAAATCATAAAATATCCTTTAGTACCGGTTGGTGTTACCAACCGGGACTAAAGGTGGACCTCCAGGCAGCGGCCACGTGGAGGGCCTTTAGTCCCGGTTCGTGTAAGAACCAGGACTAAAGGGGGAGGCTTTAGTAACGACCCTTTAATTCCGGTTCTCGAACCGGGACTAAAGGCCCTTATGAACCGGGAGTAAAAGCCGTTTTTCTACTAGTGTGGACAAGGGAAACGCGCGCGTCGGGTCTACATGGATGGGGTATTGAAGTGGCTTTGGCCCGGATGTTGCTCCAAAGTGTTCCTATGGGCTGACCTAACACAACCGGGTGGAGAGTTCCACTGGTCAAAGCCCGTCCGTGCAAAGACAAAGGGCTAGATCCCGTGGTCAAACGCTACAGCATTAGGCGGGACGGGGGCCCTGGGGGTAGCAATGCCACCGGAGCATCGCACCGGGCCCTCATACATGCCGTACGGTGTGGTGGCATGTCCGAAGAGGCGGCACGCGTCTCCGGGGTGTGGCCCCCCTCACGGACGGCGATGACACAGTAGTAGACATTCTGCGGTAACGATGCGGTGTGAATATTATTAAATACTCGGAGCGCGATAAAATCATGAGTTTTTTACACGACGTGGGCACATGTGTTATAGGACTGATGGTAATTTTTCATAGTTTTTGGTGATGGAGAAGTATCTGAACACTTCCCTCACCGCCGATTGCTCGTCGCGTGTCTACGACTCTGGCCGGCGGCCTCCGGGGGCTACCACATGCCGCCAAATCTTGCGTAGGCGGCCTCTCAGAAGTCTGGAAGTGTTGTGACGGTTGCAAACGGCGGGCCCGCGTCTCCGGGGTGTGCCCCCCTAACGGACGGCGCCGGCACCTGGCACTAGTAGAAAACAGGGCTTTCGTTCGGCCAGAAAAGAGCATTAATCCCGGCTGCATTACGAACCGGGACTAATGTGAGCATTAGTCCCGGTTCGTGCGGCTAGGGCACCGTTCAGGCATTAGTCCCGGTTCAAATGGGACCTTTAGTCCCGGTTGGTGCCACGAACCGGGACTAAAGGGTGCGATGCCCATTAGTACCGGTTCGTGGCACCAACCGGTACTAAAGGTTAGACCTTTAGTCCCGGTTCGAGCCACCAACCGGTACTAATGGGGTTTGAGGCATTAGTATCGGTTCATGGCACGAACCCGTACTAAAGGTCCCATTTTCAAACTCTACCCCCCACCCCCCTCCCCCATGTGGACCGCCTTTTCAGTTTTGTAAAAAGCAAAAGAAAATGATAAAAACTTCAAAAATTAAAATCCTTCCAGATGTAGTTATGTTACTACATGTACTAGTTAGGAAAATTTAAAAAGTTAAATTTGGACATGTTTTGCAAAAAGTGTAGGGAAAATGTAAAACGGCTATAACTTTTGCATACGATGTATGAAAAAAAGTATAATAGATCAAAATGTTCAGCACGAAAATCCGCATCCGATTTTGACCCCCTACGGCCTGTTTGCAAGTTTTTAGAATCCTCAAATTCTAAATGGAAAAAAAGTTATGCTCAAATTTCTGTTTTTTTTTAATTTTTGTTAAATCTGGTCAAACATTGGTCAAACTACTTATTCAAGAATTATTGGGGATACTAAATAATTATTCAAGAATATTAGTGTTACTAAATAATTATTTCAGTTTTTTTGAATTTTGGTCAAATCTGGTCAAACTGTGGTCAAACAATGGTCAAACTAATTATTCAAGAAATATTAGTGTTACTAAATAATTATTTCAGTTTTTTTGAATTTTGGTCAAATCTGGTCAAACTATGGTCAAACTACTTATTCAAGAAATATTACTGTTACTAAATAATTATTGTTTTTTAGAACAATAGTTTCAAACTCAAACAGTGAAATGTGTGACTTCATGCTCAAGCTAAATTCCTGAGGGTTAATAGGATTGACATCTTACTATTGTTAGCAAAACAACAAGTGCAGACTTGGAAACGAGGGAGAATAGAACCCGGAAGTTAAGCGTGCTCAGGCTGGAGTACTCAGAGGATGGGTGACCGTCCGGGAAGTTAGATGATTTGGAATGATGAGGGGTGATTAGAGATTAGAGGTTAAATTGAGCAGTGATGGGGGTGATTAGAGATTAGAGGTTAAAGTAATTCAAAAATTTGAAAATAAAAAAAATCAAAAAAATTAAAAAAAATTCAAAAAAGAATCATAAAATTTCCTTTAGTACCGGTTGGTGTTACCAATCGGGACTAAAGGTGGACCTCCAGGCAGCGGCCACGTGGAGGGCCTTTACTCCCGGTTCGTGTAAGAAACGAGACTAAGGGGGGAGGCTTTAGTAACGACCCTTTAGTCCCGGTTTCAGAACCGGGACTAAAGGCCTTTTTTCTTCTAGTGTGGAGGGGTGAAACGGACGCGTCGGGTCTACACGGATGGGGTCTTGCAGTGGCTTTGGCCCGGATGTTGCTCCAAAGTGTTCCTATGGGCTGACCTAACACAACCGGGTCTAGAGTTCCACTGGTCAAAGCCCGTCCGTGCAAAGTCAAAGGGCTAGATCCCGTGGTCAAACGCTACAGGGTTAGGCGGGACGGGGGCCCTGGGGGGTAGCAATGCCACAGGAGCATCGCACCGGGCCGTCATACATGTCGTACGGTGTGGTGGCATGTCCGAAGAGGCGGCACGCGTCTCCGGGGTGTGCCCCCCCTCACGGACGGCGATGACACAGTAGTAGACATTCTGCGGTAACGATGCGGTGTGAATATTATTAAATACTCGAAGCGCGATAAAATCATGAGTTTTTCACACGACGTGGGCACATGTGCTATAGGACTGATGGTAATTTTTCAAAGTTTTTGGTGATGGAGAAGTATCTGAACACTTCCCTCTCCGCGGATTGCTCTTCGCGTGTCTATGACTGTGGCCGGCGGCCTCCGGGGGCTAGCACATGCCGCCAAATCTTGCGTAGGGGGGCTCTCACAAGTCTGGAAGTGTTGTGGCGGTTGCGAACACCCGGCCCGCGTCTCCGGGGTGTGGCCCGATCACGGAGGGCACCGCCGCCGGCACCTGGCACTAGTAGAAAACTGGGCTTTGGTTCCGCCAGAAAAGAGCATTAATCCCGGTTGCATTACGAACCGGGAGTAATGTGAGCATTAGTCCCGGTTCGTGCGGCTAGGGCACCGTACAGGCATTAGTGCCGGTTCAAATGGGACCTTTAGTCCCGGTTGGTGCAACGAACCGGGACTAAAGGGTGTGATGCCCATTAGTACCGGTTCGTGGCACCAACCGGTACTAAAGGTTAGACCTTTAGTCCCGGTTCGAGCCACCAACCGGTACTAATGGGGTTTGAGGCATTAGTACCGGTTCATGGCACGAACCGGTACTAAAGGTCCCATTTTCAAACTCTACCCCCACCCCCTCCCCCCCCCCCGTGGATCGCCTTTTCAGTTTTGTAAAAAGCAAAAGAAAATGATAAAGACTAGTTACGTTACTTCCAGATGTAGTTATGTTACTACATGTACTAGTTAGGAAAATTTAAAAAGTTAAATTTGGACATGTTTTGCAAAAAGTGTAGGGAAAATGTAAAACGGCTATAAATTTTGCATACGATGTCAGAAAAAACGTATAATATATCAAAATGTTCAGCACGAAAATCCGCATCCGATTTTGACCGCCTACGGCCTGTTTGCAAATTTTTAGAACCTTGAAATTCTAAAAGGAAAAAAGTTATGCTCAAATTTCTGTTTTTTTTGAATTTTTGTTAAATCTGGTCAATCTTTGGTCAAACTACTTATTCAAGAAGTATTTGTGTTACTAAATAATCATTCAAGAATATTAGTGTTACTAAATAATTATTTCAGTTTTTTTGAATTTTGGTCAAATCTGGTCAAACTGTGGTCAAACTGTGTTCAAACAATGGTCAAACTAATTATTCAAGAAATATTAGTGTTACTAAATAATTATTTAAGTTTTTTTGAGTTTTGGTCAAATCTGGTCAAAGTGTGGTCATACTATGGTCAAACTACTTATTCAAGCAATATTAGTGTTACTAAATAATTATTGTTTTTTAGAACAACAGTTTCAAATTCAAAAAGTGAAATGTGTGACTTCATGCTCAAGCTAAATTCCTGAGGGTTAATAGGATTGACATCTTACTATTGTCAGGAAAACAACAAGTGCAGACATGGAAACGAGGGAGAATAGAACAAGGAAGTTAAGCGTGCTTAGGCTGGAGTAGTTAGAGGATGGGTGACCGTCCGGGAGTTAGATGATTTGGAATGATGAGGGGTGATTAGAGATTAGAGGTTAAATTGAGCAGTGATGAGGGGTGATTAGAGATTAGAGGTTAAAATAATTCCGAAATTTGAAACTAAAAAAAAATTCAAAAAAAATTCAAAAAAAATCATAAAATTTCCTTTAGTACCGGTTGGTGTTACCAACCGGGACTAAAGGTGGACCTCCAGGCAGCGGCCACGTGGAGGGCCTTTAGTCCCGGTTCGTGTAAGAACCGGGACTAAAGGGGGAGGCTTTAGTAACGACCCTTTAGTTCCGGTTCTCGAACCGGGACTAAAGGCCCTTATGAACCGGGAGTAAAAGCCCTTTTTCTACTAGTGTGGACAAGGGAAACGCGCGCGTCGGGTCTACATGGATGGGGTATTGAAGTGGCTTTGGCCCGGATGTTGCTCCAAAGTGTTCCTATGGGCTTACCTAACACAACCGGGTGGAGAGTTCCACTGGTCAAAGCCCGTCCGTGCAAAGTCAAAGGGCTAGATCCCGTGGTCAAACGCTACAGCATTAGGCGGGACGGGGGCCCTGGGGGTAGCAATGCCACCGGAGCATCGCACCGGGCCCTCATACATGCCGTACGGTGTGGTGGCATGTCCGAAGAGGCGGCACGCGTCTCCGGGGTGTGGCCCCCCTCACGGACGGCGATGACACAGTAGTAGACATTCTGCGGTAACGATGCGGTGTGAATATTATTAAATACTCGGAGCGCGATAAAATCATGAGTTTTTTACACGACGTGGGCACATGTGTTATAGGACTGATGGTAATTTTTCATAGTTTTTGGTGATGGAGAAGTATCTGAACACTTCCCTCACCGCCGATTGCTCGTCGCGTGTCTACGACTCTGGCCGGCGGCCTCCGGGGGCTACCACATGCCGCCAAATCTTGCGTAGGCGGCCTCTCAGAAGTCTGGAAGTGTTGTGACGGTTGCAAACGGCGGGCCCGCGTCTCCGGGGTGTGCCCCCCTAACGGACGGCGCCGGCACCTGGCACTAGTAGAAAACAGGGCTTTCGTTCGGCCAGAAAAGAGCATTAATCCCGGCTGCATTACGAACCGGGACTAATGTGAGCATTAGTCCCGGTTCGTGCGGCTAGGGCACCGTACAGGCATTAGTCCCGGTTCAAATGGGACCTTTAGTCCCGGTTGGTGCCACGAACCGGGACTAAAGGGTGCGATGCCCATTAGTACCGGTTCGTGGCACCAACCGGTACTAAAGGTTAGACCTTTAGTCCCGGTTCGAGCCACCAACCGGTACTAATGGGGTTTGAGGCATTAGTATCGGTTCATGGCACGAACCCGTACTAAAGGTCCCATTTTCAAACTCTACCCCCCACCCCCCTCCCCC
Source organism: Aegilops tauschii subsp. strangulata (assembly GCF_002575655.3). Taxonomy (NCBI): domain Eukaryota; kingdom Viridiplantae; phylum Streptophyta; class Magnoliopsida; order Poales; family Poaceae; genus Aegilops; species Aegilops tauschii. The sequence goes on along the minus strand of NC_053041.3, from coordinate 549,942,423 downwards.
CCTGTGGACCGCCTTTTCAGTTTTGTAAAAAGCAAAAGAAAATGATAAAAACTTCAAAAATTAAAATACTTCCAGATGTAGTTATGTTACTACATGTACTAGTTAGGAAAATTTAAAAAGTTAAATTTGGACATGTTTTGCAAAAAGTGTAGGGAAATGTAAAACGGCTATAACTTTTGCATACGATGTAAGAAAAAAAAGTATAATAGATCAAAATGTTCAGTACGAAAATCCGCATCCGATTTTGACCCCCTACGGCCTGTTTGCAAATTTTTAGAATCCTCAAATTCTAAAAGGAAAAAAAGTTATGCTCAAATTTCTGTTTTTTTTTTAATTTTTGTTAAATCTGGTCAAACATTGGTCAAACTACTTATTCAAGAATTATTGGGGATACTAAATAATTATTCAAGAATATTAGTGTTACTAAATAATTATTTCTGTTTTTTTGAATTTTGGTCAAATCTGGTCAAACTGTGGTCAAACAATGGTCAAACTAATTATTCAAGAAATATTAGTGTTACTAAATAATTATTTCTGTTTTTTTGAATTTTGGTCAAATCTGGTCAAACTATGGTCAAACTACTTATTCAAGAAATATTACTGTTACTAAATAATTATTGTTTTTTAGAACAATAGTTTCAAACTCAAACAGTGAAATGTGTGACTTCATGCTCAAGCTAAATTCCTGATGGTTAATAGGATTGACATCTTACTATTGTCAGCAAAACAACAAGTGCAGACTTGGAAACGATGGAGAATAGAACCCGGAAGTTAAGCGTGCTCAGGCTGGAGTACTCAGAGGATGGGTGACCGTCCGGGAAGTTAGATGATTTGGAATGATGAGGGGTGATTAGAGATTAGAGGTTAAATTGAGCATTGATGGGGGTGATTAGAGATTAGAGGTTAAAGTAATTCAGAAATTTGAAAATAAAAAAAATCAAAAAAATTAAAAAAAATTCAAAAAAGAATCATAAAATTTCCTTTAGTACCGGTTGGTGTTACCAATCGGGACTAAAGGTGGACCTCCAGGCAACGGCCACGTGGAGGGCCTTTAGTCCCGGTTCGTGTAAGAAACGAGACTAAAGGGGGAGGCTTTAGTAACGACCCTTTAGTCCCGGTTTCAGAACCGGGACTAAAGGCCTTTTTTCTTCTAGTGTGGAGGGGTGAAACGGACGCGTCGGGTCTACACGGATGGGGTCTTGCAGTGGCTTTGGCCCGGATGTTGCTCCAAAGTGTTCCTATGGGCTGACCTAACACAACCGGGTGGAGAGTTCCACTGGTCAAAGCCCGTCAGTGAAAGTCAAAGGGCGAAATCCCGTGGTCAAACGCTACAGGGTTAGGCGGGACGGGGGCCCTGGGGGGTAGCAATGCCACCGGAGCATCGCACCGGGCCGTCATACATGTCGTACGGTGTGGTGGCATGTCCGAAGAGGCGGCACGCGTCTCCGGGGTGTGCCCCCCCCTCACGGACGGCGATGACACAGTAGTAGACATTCTGCGGTAACGATGCGGTGTGAATATTATTAAATACTCGGAGCGCGATAAAATCATGAGTTTTTCACACGACGTGGGCACATGTGCTATAGGACTGATGGTAATTTTTCAAAGTTTTTGGTGATGGAGAAGTATCTGAACACTTCCCTCTCCGCGGATTGCTCTTCGCGTGTCTATGACTGTGGCCGGCGGCCTCCGGGGGCTAGCACATGCCGCCAAATCTTGCGTAGGGGGGCTCTCACAAGTCTGGAAGTGTTGTGGCAGTTGCGAACACCCGGCCCGCGTCTCCGGGGTGTGGCCCGATCACGGAGGGCACCGCCGCCGGCACCTAGCACTAGTAGAAAACAGGGCTTTGGTTCCGCCAGAAAAGAGCATTAATCCCGGTTGCATTACGAACCGGGAGTAATGTGAGCATTAGTCCCGGTTCGTGCGGCTAGGGCACCGTACAGGCATTAGTGCCGGTTCAAATGGGACCTTTAGTCCCAGTTGGTGCAACGAACCGGGACTAAAGGGTGTGATGCCCATGAGTACCGGTTCGTGGCACCAACCGGTACTAAAGGTTAGACCTTTAGTCCGGGTTCGAGCCACCAACCGGTACTAATGGGGTTTGAGGCATTAGTATCGGTTCATGGCACGAACCGGTACTAAAGGTCCCATTTTCAAACTCTACCCCCACCCCCACCCCGTGTGGATCACCTTTTTAGTTTTGTAAAAAGCAAAAGAAAATGATAAGAACTTCAAAAATTAAAATCCTTCCAGATGTAGTTATGTTACAACATGTACTAGTTAGGAAAATTTAAAAAGTTAAATTTGGACATGTTTTGCAAAAAGTGTAGGGAAAATATAAAACGGCTATTACTTTTGCATACGATGTCAGAAAAAAAGTATAATATATCAAAATGTTCAGCTCGAAAATCCGCATCCGACTTTGACTGCCTACGGCCTGTTTGCAAATTCTAAAAGGAAAAAAGTTATGCTCAAATTTCTGTTTTTTTTAATTTTTGTTAAATCTGGTCAAACTGTGGTCAAACTTCTTATTCAAGAAGTATTGGTGTTACTAAATATTATTCAAGAATATCAGTGTTACTAAATAATTATTTCAGTTTTTTTAATTTTGGTCAAATCTGGTCAAACTGTGGTCCAACTGTGGTCAAACAATGGTCAAACTAATTATTCAAGAAATATAAGTGTTACTAAATAATTATTTCCTTTTTTTGAATTTTGGTCAAATCTGGTCAAACTATGGTCAAACTACGGTCAAACCATGGTCAAACTGCTTATTCAAGAAATATTAGTGTTACTAAATAATTATTGTTTTTTAGAACAATAGTTCCAAACTCAAACAGTGAAATGTGTGACTTCATGCTAAAGCTAAATTCCTCAGGGTTAATAGGATTGACATCTTACTATTGTCAGGAAAACAACAAGTGCAGACTTGAAAACGAGGGAGAATAGAACCCGAAAGTTAAGCGTGCTCAGGCTGGAGTAGTGAGAGGATGGGTGACCGTCCGGGAAGTTAGATGATTTGGAATGATGAGGGGTGATTAGAGATTAGAGGTTAAATTGAGCAGTGATGAGGAGTGATTAGAGATTAGAGGTTAAAATAATTGAAAATTTTGAAAATAAAAAAAAAAATTCAAAAAAAATTCGTAAAATTTCCTTTAGTGCCGGTTAGTGCTACCAACCGGGACTAAAGGTGGACCTCCAGGCAGCGGCCACGTGGAGGGCCCTTAGTCCCGGTTTGTGTAAGAACCGGGACTAAAGAGGGAGGCTTTGCCCTTAGTCCCGGTTTGTGTAAGAACCGGGACTAAAGAGGGAGGCTTTGCCCTTAGTCCCGGTTTGTGTAAGAACCGAGACTAAAGAGGGAGGCTTTAGTAATGACCCTTTAGTCCCGGTTCCAGAACCGGGACTAAAGGCCTTTTTCTACTAGTGTGGAGGGTGGAAACGGACGCGTCGAGTCTACACGGATGGGGTCTTGCAGTGGCTTTGGCCCGGATGTTGCCCCAAAGTGTTCCTATGTGCTGACCTAACACAACCGGGTGGAGAGTTCCACTGGTCAAAGCCCGTCCGTGCAAAGTCAAAGGGCTAGATCCCGTGGTCAAACGCTATAGGGTTAGGCGGGACGGGGGGCCCTGGGGGTAGCAATGCCACCGGAACATCGCACCGGGCCCTCATACATGTCGTACAGTGTGGTGGCATGTCCGAAGAGGCGGCACGTGTCTCCGGGGTGTGGCCCCCCTCACGGACGGCGATGACACAGTAGTAGACGTTCTTCGGTAACGATGCGGTGTGAATATTATTAAATACTCAGAGCACGATAAATACTTCGGTAACGATGAGTTTTTTACACAACATGGGCACATGTGCTATAGGACTGATGGTAATTTTTCATAGTTTTTGGTGATGGAGAAGTATCTGAACACTTCCCTCTCCGCGGATTGCTCTTCGCGTGTCTACGACTGTGGCCGGCGGCCTCCGGGGGCTAGCACATGCCGCCAAATCTTGCGTAGGCGGCCTCTCACAAGTCTGGAAGTGTTGTGGCGGTTGCAAACGCCCGGCCCGCATCTCTGGGGTGTGCCCCCCTCACGAACGGCGCCGCCGCCGGCACCTGGCACTAGTAGAAAATAGGGCTTTGGTTCGGCCAGAAAAGAGCATTAATCCCGGTTGCATTATGAACCGGGACTAATGTGAGCATTAGTCCCGGTTCGTGCGGCTAGGGCACTGTACAGGCATTAATCTCGGTTCAAATGGGACCTTTAGTCCCGGTTGGTGCCAGGAACCTGGACAAAAGGGTGCGATGCCCATTAGTACCGGTTCGTGGCACCAACGGGTACTAAAGGTTAGACCTTTAGTCCCGGTTCGAGCCACCAACCGATACTAAGGGGGTTTGAGGCATTAGTACCAGTTCATGGCACGAACTGGTACTAAAGGTCACATTTTCAAACTCTACCCCTACCCCCCTTGTGGATCGCCTTTTCCGTTTTGTAAAAAGCAAAAGAAAATGATAAAAACTTCAAAAATTAAAATCCTTCCAGATGTAGTTATGTTACTACCTGTACTAGTTAGGAAAATTTAAAAACTTAAATTTGGACATGTTTTGCAAAAAGTGTAGGGAAAATGTAAAACAGCTATAACTTTTGCATACGATGTCAGAAAAAAAGTTTAATATATCAAAATGTTCAGCACGAAAATCCGCATCCAATTTTGACCGCGTACGGCCTGTTTGCAAATTTTTACGATCCTCAAATTCCAAAAGGAAAAAAAGTTATGCTCAAATTTCTGTTTTTTTGAATTTTAGTTAAGTCTGGTCAAACTGTGGTCAAACTTCTTATTCAAGAAGTATTGGTGTTACTAAATAATTATTCAAGAATATTAGAGTTACTAAATAATTATTTTAGTTTTTTTAACTTTGGTCAAATCTGGTCCAACTGTGGTCAAACAATGGTCAAACTAATTATTCAAAAAATATAAGTGTTACTAAATAATTATTTCCCTTTTTTTGGATTTTGGTCAAATCTGGTCAAACTATTGTCAAAGTGTGGTCAAACTTTGGTCAAACTACTTATTCAAGAAATATTAGTGTTACTAAATAATTATTGTTTTTTAGAACAATAGTTTCAAACTCAAACAGTGAAATGTGTGACTTCATGCTCAAGCTAAATTCCTGAGGGTTAATAGGATTGACATCTTACTATTGTCAGGAAAACAACAAGTGCAGACTTGGAAACGAGGGAGAATAGAACCCGGAAGTTAAGCGTGCTCAGGCTGGAGTAGTGAGAGGATGGGTGACCGTCTGGGAAGTTAGATGATTTGGAATGATGAGGGGTGATTAGAGATTAGAGGTTAAATTGAGCAGTGATGAGGTGTGATTAGAGATTAGAGGTTAAAATAATTCAGAAATTTGAAATTCAAAAAAAAATTCAAAAAAAACTTCAAAAAAAATTCATAAAATTTCCTTTAGTACCGGTTGGTGTAACCAACCGGGACTAAAGGTGGACCTCCAGGCAGCGGCCACGTGGAGGGCCCTTAGTCCCGGTCTGTGTAAGAACCGGGACTAAAGAGGGAGGCTTTAGTAACGACCCTTTAGTCCCGGTTCCAGAACCGGGACTAAAGGCCCTTATGAACCGGGACTAAAGGCCCTTTTTCTACTAGTGTGGAGGGGAAACGGACGCCAAATCCTCTCACAAGTCTGGAAGTGTTGTGGCGGTTGCAAACGCCCGGCACGCGTCTCCGGGGTGTGCCCCCCTGACGGACGGCACCGCCGCCGGCACCTGGAGGGGGGGAAACGGACGCGTCGGGTCTACACGGATGGGGTCTTGCAGTGGCTTTGGCCCGGATGTTGCTCCAAAGTGTTCCTATGGTCTGACCTAACACAAACGGGTGGAGAATTCCACTGGTCAAAGCCCGTCTATGCAAAGTCAAAGGGCTAGATCCCATGGTCAAACGCTACAGGGTTAGGCGGGACGGGGGGCCCTGGGGGGTAGCAATGCCACTGGAGCATCGTACCGGGCCCTCATACATGCCGTACGGTGTGGTGGCATGTCCGAAGAGGCGGCACGCGTCTCCGGGGTGTGGCCCCCCTCATAGACGGCGATGACACAGTAGTAGATGTTCTGCGGTAACGATGCGGTGTGAATATTATTAAATACTCGGAGCGCGATAAAATCATGAGTTTTTTACACTACGTGGGCACATGTGCTATAGGACTGATGGTAATTTTGCATAGTTTTTGGTGATGGAGAAGTATCTGAACACTTCCCTCTCCGCGGATTGCTCTTCGCGTGTCTACGACTGTGGCCGGCGGCCTCCGGGGGCTAGCACATGCCGCCAAATCTTGCGTAGGCGGCCTCTCACAAGTCTGGAAGTGTTGTGGCGGTTGCAAATGCCCGGCCCGCGTCTCCGGGGTGTGCACCCCTCACGGACGGCGCCGCCGCCGGCACCTCGCACTAGTAGAAAACAGGCTTTGGTTCGGCCAGAAAAGAGCATTAATCCCGGTTGCATTACGAACGGGGACTAATGTGAGCAGTAGTCCCGGTTCGTGCGGCTAGGACACCGTACAGGCATTAGTCCCAATTCAAATGGGACCTTTAGTCCCGGTTGGTGCCACGAACCGGGACTAAAGGGTGCGATGCCATTAGTACCGGTTCGTGGCACCAACCGGTACTAAAGGTTAGACCTTTAGTTCCGGTTCGAGCCACCAACCAGTACTAATGGGGTTTGAGGCATTAGTACCGGTTCATGGCACGAACCGGTACTAAAGGTCCCATTTTCAAACTCTACCCCCACCCCCCCTGTGGATCGCCTTTTCAGTTTTGTAAAAAGCAAAAGAAAATGAAAAAAACTTCAAAAATTAAAATCCTTCCAGATGTAGTTATGTTACTACATGTACTAATTAGGAAAATTTAAAAACTTAAATTTGGGCATGTTTTGCAAAAAGTGTAGGGAAAATGTAAAACGGCTAAAATTTTGCATACGATGTCAGAAAAAACGTATAATATATCAAAATGTTCAGCACGAAAATCCGCATCCGATTTTGACGGCCTACGGCTTGTTTGCAAATTTTTAGAATCCTCAAATTCTAAAAGGAGAAAAAGTTATGCTCAAATTTCTATTTTTTTTGAATTTTTGTTAAATCTGGTCAAACTATGGTCAAACTACTTATTCAAGAAGTATTGGTGTTACTAAATAATTATTCGAGAATATTAGTGTTACTAAATATTTCAGTTTTTTGGAATTTTGGTCAAATCTGGTCAAACTATGGTCCAACTATGGTCAAACAATGGTCAAACAAATTATTCAAGAAATATTAGTGTTACTAAATAATTATTTAGGTTTTTGAATTTTGGTCAAATCTGGTCAAAGTGTGGTCAAACTGTGGTCATACTACTTATTCAAGAAATATTAGTGTTACTAAATAATTATTGTTTTTTATAACAATAGTTTCAAACTCAAACAGTGAAATGTGTGACTTCATGCTCAAGCTAAATTCCTGAGGGTTAATTGGATTGACATCTTACTATTGTCAGGAAAACAACAAGTGCAGACTTGGAAACGAGGGAGAATACAACCCGGAAGTTAAGCATGCTCAGGCTAGTGTAGTGAGAGGATGGGTGACCGTCCGGGAAGTTAGATGATTTGGAATGATGAGGGGTGATTAGAGATTAGAGGTTAAATTGAGCAGTGATGAGGGGTGATTAGAGATTAGAGGTTAAAATAATTCAGAAATTTGAAAATAAAAAAAAATTGAAAGAAAATTCATAAAATTTCCTTTAGTACCGGTTGGTGCTACCAACCGGGACTAAAGGTGGACCTCCAGGTAGCGGCCACGTGGAGGGCCTTTAGTCCCGTTTCATGTAAGAACCGGGACTAAAGGGGGAGGCTTTAGTAACGACCCTTTAGTCGGACTAAAGGCCCTTATGAACCGGGACTAAAGGCCCTTTTTCTACTAGTGTGGAGGGGGGAAACGGACGCGTTGGGTCTACACGGATGGGGTCTTGAAGTGGCTTTGGCCCGGATGTTGCTCCAAAGTGTTCCTATGGGCTGACCTAACACAACCGGGTGGAGAGTTCCACCGGTCAAAGCCCCTCCGTGCAAAGTCAAAGGGCTAGATACCGTGGTCAAACGCTAGAGGGTTAGGCGGGACGGGGGCCCTGGGGGTAGCAATGCCACTGGAGCATCGCACCGGGCCCTCATACATGCCGTACGGTGTGGTGGCATGTCCGAAGAGGCGGCACGCGTCTCCGGGGTGTGGCCCCCCTCATGGACGGCGATGACGCAGTAGTAGATGTTCTGCGGTAACGATGCGGTCTGAATATTATTAAATACTCGGAGCGCGATAAAATCATGAGTTTTTTACACGATGTGAGCACATGTGCTATAGGACTGATGGTAATTTTTCATAGTTTTTGGTGATGGAGAAGTATCTGAACACTTCCCTCTCCACGGATTGCACTTCGCGTGTCTACGACTGTGGCCGGCGGCCTCCGGGGGCTAGCACATGCCACCAAATCTTGCGTAGGTGGCCTCTCACAAGTCTGGAAGTGTTGTGGCGGTTGCAAACGCCCGGCCCGCGTCTCCAGGGTGTGCCCCCCTCACGGACGGCGCCGCCGCCGGCACCTGGCACTAGTAGAAAACAGGGCTTTTGTTCGGCCAGAAAAGAGCATTAATCCCGGTTGCGTTACGAACCGGGACTAATGTGAGCATTAGTCCCGGTTCGTGCGGCTAGGACACTATACAGGCATTAGTCCCGGTTCAAATGGGACCTTTAGTCCCGGTTGGTGCCACGAACCGGGACTAAAGGGTGCGATGCCCATTAGTACCGGTTCGTGGCACCGACCGGTACTAAAGATTAGACCTTTAGGCCCGGTTTGAGCCACCAGCCGGTACTAATGGGGTTTGAGGCATTAGTACCGGTTCATGGCACGAACCGGCACTAAAGGTCCCATTTTCAAACTCTACCCCCCACCCCCCTGTGGATCGCCTTTTCAGTTTTGTAAAAAGCAAAAGAAAATGATAAAAACTTCAAAAATTAAAATCCTTCCAGATGTAGTTATGTTACTACATGTACTAGTTTGGAAAATTTAAAAACTTAAATTTGGACATGTTTTGCAAAAAGTGTAGGGAAAATGTAATACGGCTATAACTTTTGCATACGATGTCAGAAAAAAGTATAATATATCAAAATGTTCAGCACGAAAATCCGCATCCGATTTTGACGGCCTATGGCCTGTTTGCAAATTTTTAGAATCCTCAAATTCTAAAAGGAAAAAAAGTTATGCTCAAATTTCTATTTTTTTATTTTTGTTAAATCTGGTCAAACTATGGTCAAACTACTTATTCAAGAACTATTGGTGGCACTAAATAATTATTCAATAATATTACTGTTACTAAATAATTATTTCAGTTTTTTTTAATTTTGGTCAAATCTGGTCAAACTGTGGCCCAAGTGTGGTCAAACTAATTATTCAAGAAATATTAGTGTTACTAAATAAATATTTCGGTTTTTTTTTGAATTTTCGTCAAATCTGGTCAAACTGTGGTCAAACTATGGTCAAACTACATATTCAAGAAATATTAGTGTTACTAAATAATTATTATTTTTAGAACAATAATTTCAAACTCAAAAGTGAAATGTGTGACTTAATGCTCAAGCTAAATTCCTAAGGGCTAATAGGATTGACATCTTACTATTGTTAGGAAAACAACAAGTGCAGACTTGGAAACAAGGGAGAATAGAACCCGAAAGTTAAGCGTGCTCAGGCTGGAGTAGTGAGAGGATGGGAGACCGTCCGGGAAGTTAGATGATTTGGAATGATGAGGGGTGATTAGAGATTAGAGGTTAAATTGAGCAGTGATGAGGGGTGATTAAAGATTAGAAGTTAAAAATATTCAAAAATTTGAAAATAAAAAAAAGTTCAGTTTAAAAAAAATCATAAAATTTCTTTTAGTACCGGTTGGTGTTACCAACCGAGACTAAAGGTGGACCTCCAGCCAGCGGCCACGTGGAGGGCCTTTAGTCCCGGTTCGTGTAAAAACCGGGACTAAAGGGGGAGGCTTTAGTAACGACCCTTTAGTCCCGGTTCCAGAACCGGGACTAAAGGCCCTTATGAACAGGGACTAATGGCCCTTTTTCTACTAGTGTGGAGGGGGAAACGAACGCGTCGGGTCTACACGGATGGGTTCTTGCAGTGGCTTTGGCCCGGATGTTGCTCCAAAGTGTTCCTATGGGCTGACCTAACACAACCGGCTGGAGAGTTCCACTAGTCAAAGCCCGTCCGTGCAAAGTCAAAGGGCTAGATCCCTTGGTCAAACGCTACAGGGTTAGGCGGGACGGGGCCCTGGGGGTAGCAATGCCACCGGAGCATCGCACCGAGCCCTCATACATGCCGTACGGTGTGGTGGCATGTCCGAAGAGGCGGCACGCGTCCCCGGAGTGTGGCCCCCCTCACGGACGGCGATGACACAGTAGTAGACGTTCTGCGGTAACGATGCGGTGTGAATATTATTAAATACTCGGAGCGCGATAAAATCATGATTTTTTTACACGATGTGAGCACATGTGCTATAGGACTGATGGTAATTTTTCATAGTTTTTGGTGATGGAGAAGTATCTGAACACTTCCCTCTCCATGGATTGCACCTCGCGTGTCTACGACTGTGGCCGGCGGCCTCCGGGGGCTAGCACATGGCACCAAATCTTGCGTAGGTGGCCTCTCACAAGTCTGGAAGTGTTGTGGCGGTTGCAAACGCCCGGCCCGCGTCTCCAGGGTGTGCCCCCCTCACGGACGGCGCCGCCGCCGGCACCTGGCACTAGTAGAAAACAGGGCTTTTGTTCGGCCAGAAAAGAGCATTAATCCCGGTTGCGTTACGAACCGGGACTAATGTGAGCATTAGTCCCGGTTCGTGCGGCTAGGACACTATACAGGCATTAGTCCCGGTTCAAATGGGACCTTTAGTCCCTGTTGGTGCCACGAACCGGGACTAAAGGGTGCGATGCCCATTAGTACCGGTTCGTGGCACCAACCGGTACTAAAGATTAGACCTTTAGGCCCGGTTTGAGCCACCAGCCGGTACTAATGGGGTTTGAGGCATTAGTACCGGTTCATGGCACGAACCGGCACTAAAGGTCCCATTTTCAAACTCTACCCCCCACCCCCCTGTGGATCGCCTTTTCAGTTTTGTAAAAAGCAAAAGAAAATGATAAAAACTTCAAAAATTAAAATCCTTCCAGATGTAGTTATGTTACTACATGTACTAGTTAGGAAAATTTAAAAACTTAAATTTGGACATGTTTTGCAAAAAGTGTAGGGAAAATGTAATACGGCTATAACTTTTGCATACGATGTCAGAAAAAAGTATAATATATCAAAATGTTCAGCACGAAAATCCGCATCCGATTTTGACGGCCTATGGCCTGTTTGCAAATTTTTAGAATCCTCAAATTCTAAAAGGAAAAAAAGTTATGCTCAAATTTCTGTTTTTTTTATTTTTGTTAAATCTGGTCAAACTATGGTCAAACTACTTATTCAAGAACTATTGGTGTCACTAAATAATTATTCAATAATATTACTGTTACTAAATAATTATTTCAGTTTTTTTTTAATTTTGGTCAAATCTGGTCAAACTGTGGCCCAAGTGTGGTCAAACTAATTTTTCAAGAAATATTAGTGTTACTAAATAATTATTTCGGTTTTTTTTTGAATTTTCGTCAAATCTGGTCAAACTGTGGTCAAACTATGGTCAAACTACATATTCAAGAAATATTAGTGTTACTAAATAATTATTATTTTTAGAACAATAGTTTCAAACTCAAAAGTGAAATGTGTGACTTAATGCTCAAGCTAAATTCCTAAGGGCTAATAGGATTGACATCTTACTGTTGTTAGGAAAACAACAAGTGCAGACTTGGAAACGAGGGAGAATAGAACCCGAAAGTTAAGCGTGCTCAGGCTGGAGTAGTGAGAGGATGGGTGACCGTCCGGGAAGTTAGATGATTTGGAATGATGAGGGGTGATTAGAGATTAGAAGTTAAAAATATTCAAGAATTTGAAAATAAAAAAAAGTTCAATTTAAAAAAAAATCATAAAATTTCTTTTAGTACCGGTTGGTGTTACCAACCGAGACTAAAGGTGGACCTCCAGCCAGCGGCCACGTGGAGGGCCTTTAGTCCCGGTTCGTGTAAAAACCGGGACTAAAGGGGGAGGCTTTAGTAACGACCCTTTAGTCCCGGTTCCAGAACCGGGACTAAAGGCCCTTATGAACAGGGACTAATGGCCCTTTTTCTACTAGTGTGGAGGGGGAAACGAACGCGTCGGGTCTACACGGATGGGTTCTTGCAGTGGCTTTGGCCCGGATGTTGCTCCAAAGTGTTCCTATGGGCTGACCTAACACAACCGGCTGGAGAGTTCCACTAGTCAAAGCCCGTCCGTGCAAAGTCAAAGGGCTAGATCCCTTGGTCAAACGCTACAGGGTTAGGCGGGACGGGGCCCTGGGGGTAGCAATGCCACCGGAGCATCGCACCGAGCCCTCATACATGCCGTACGGTGTGGTGGCATGTCCGAAGAGGCGGCACGCGTCCCCGGAGTGTGGCCCCCCTCACGGACGGCGATGACACAGTAGTAGACGTTCTGCGGTAACGATGCGGTGTGAATATTATTAAATACTCGGAGCGCGATAAAATCATGATTTTTTTACACGATGTGAGCACATGTGCTATAGGACTGATGGTAATTTTTCATAGTTTTTGGTGATGGAGAAGTATCTGAACACTTCCCTCTCCATGGATTGCACTTCGCGTGTCTACGACTGTGGCCGGCGGCCTCCGGGGGCTAGCACATGGCACCAAATCTTGCGTAGGTGGCCTCTCACAAGTCTGGAAGTGTTGTGGCGGTTGCAAACGCCCGGCCCGCGTCTCCAGGGTGTGCCCCCCTCACGGACGGCGCCGCCGCCGGCACCTGGCACTAGTAGAAAACAGGGCTTTTGTTCGGCCAGAAAAGAGCATTAATCCCGGTTGCGTTACGAACCGGGACTAATGTGAGCATTAGTCCCGGTTCATGCGGCTAGGACACTATACAGGCATTAGTCCCGGTTCAAATGGGACCTTTAGTCCCGGTTGGTGCCACGAACCGGGACTAAAGGGTGCGATGCCCATTAGTACCGGTTCGTGGCACCAACCGGTACTAAAGATTAGACCTTTAGGCCCGGTTTGAGCCACCAGCCGGTACTAATGGGGTTTGAGGCATTAGTACCGGTTCATGGCACGAACCGGCACTAAAGGTCCCATTTTCAAACTCTACCCCCCACCCCCCTGTGGATCGCCTTTTCAGTTTTGTAAAAAGCAAAAGAAAATGATAAAAACTTCAAAAATTAAAATCCTTCCAGATGTAGTTATGTTACTACATGTACTAGTTAGGAAAATTTAAAAACTTAAATTTGGACATGTTTTGCAAAAAGTGTAGGGAAAATGTAATACGGCTATAACTTTTGCATACGATGTCAGAAAAAAGTATAATATATCAAAATGTTCAGCACGAAAATCCGCATCCGATTTTGACGGCCTATGGCCTGTTTGCAAATTTTTAGAATCCTCAAATTCTAAAAGGAAAAAAAGTTATGCTCAAATTTCTGTTTTTTTTATTTTTGTTAAATCTGGTCAAACTATGGTCAAACTACTTATTCAAGAACTACTGGTGTCACTAAATAATTATTCAATAATATTACTGTTACTAAATAATTATTTCAGTTTTTTTTTAATTTTGGTCAAATCTGGTCAAACTGTGGCCCAAGTGTGGTCAAACTAATTTTTCAAGAAATATTAGTGTTACTAAATAATTATTTCGGTTTTTTTTTGAATTTTCGTCAAATCTGGTCAAACTGTGGTCAAACTATGGTCAAACTACATATTCAAGAAATATTAGTGTTACTAAATAATTATTATTTTTAGAACAATAGTTTCAAACTCAAAAGTGAAATGTGTGACTTAATGCTCAAGCTAAATTCCTAAGGGCTAATAGGATTGACATCTTACTGTTGTTAGGAAAACAACAAGTGCAGACTTGGAAACGAGGGAGAATAGAACCCGAAAGTTAAGCGTGCTCAGGCTGGAGTAGTGAGAGGATGGGTGACCGTCCGGGAAGTTAGATGATTTGGAATGATGAGGGGTGATTAGAGATTAGAAGTTAAAAATATTCAAGAATTTGAAAATAAAAAAAAGTTCAATTTAAAAAAAAATCATAAAATTTCTTTTAGTACCGGTTGGTGTTACCAACCGAGACTAAAGGTGGACCTCCAGCCAGCGGCCACGTGGAGGGCCTTTAGTCCCGGTTCGTGTAAAAACCGGGACTAAAGGGGGAGGCTTTAGTAACGACCCTTTAGTCCCGGTTCCAGAACCGGGACTAAAGGCCCTTATGAACAGGGACTAATGGCCCTTTTTCTACTAGTGTGGAGGGGGAAACGAACGCGTCGGGTCTACACGGATGGGTTCTTGCAGTGGCTTTGGCCCGGATGTTGCTCCAAAGTGTTCCTATGGGCTGACCTAACACAACCGGCTGGAGAGTTCCACTAGTCAAAGCCCGTCCGTGCAAAGTCAAAGGGCTAGATCCCTTGGTCAAACGCTACAGGGTTAGGCGGGACGGGGCCCTGGGGGTAGCAATGCCACCGGAGCATCGCACCGAGCCCTCATACATGCCGTACGGTGTGGTGGCATGTCCGAAGAGGCGGCACGCGTCCCCGGAGTGTGGCCCCCCTCACGGACGGCGATGACACAGTAGTAGACGTTCTGCGGTAACGATGCGGTGTGAATATTATTAAATACTCGGAGCGCGATAAAATCATGATTTTTTTACACGATGTGAGCACATGTGCTATAGGACTGATGGTAATTTTTCATAGTTTTTGGTGATGGAGAAGTATCTGAACACTTCCCTCTCCATGGATTGCACTTCGCGTGTCTACGACTGTGGCCGGCGGCCTCCGGGGGCTAGCACATGGCACCAAATCTTGCGTAGGTGGCCTCTCACAAGTCTGGAAGTGTTGTGGCGGTTGCAAACGCCCGGCCCGCGTCTCCAGGGTGTGCCCCCCTCACGGACGGCGCCGCCGCCGGCACCTGGCACTAGTAGAAAACAGGGCTTTTGTTCGGCCAGAAAAGAGCATTAATCCCGGTTGCGTTACGAACCGGGACTAATGTGAGCATTAGTCCCGGTTCGTGCGGCTAGGACACTATACAGGCATTAGTCCCGGTTCAAATGGGACCTTTAGTCCCGGTTGGTGCCACGAACCGGGACTAAAGGGTGCGATGCCCATTAGTACCGGTTCGTGGCACCAACCGGTACTAAAGATTAGACCTTTAGGCCCGGTTTGAGCCACGAGCCGGTACTAATGGGGTTTGAGGCATTAGTACCGGTTCATGGCACGAACCGGCACTAAAGGTCCCATTTTCAAACTCTACCCCCCACCCCCCTGTGGATCGCCTTTTCAGTTTTGTAAAAAGCAAAAGAAAATGATAAAAACTTCAAAAATTAAAATCCTTCCAGATGTAGTTATGTTACTACATGTACTAGTTAGGAAAATTTAAAAACTTAAATTTGGACATGTTTTGCAAAAAGTGTAGGGAAAATGTAATACGGCTATAACTTTTGCATACGATGTCAGAAAAAAGTATAATATATCAAAATGTTCAGCACGAAAATCCGCATCCGATTTTGACGGCCTATGGCCTGTTTGCAAATTTTTAGAATCCTCAAATTCTAAAAGGAAAAAAAGTTATGCTCAAATTTCTGTTTTTTTTATTTTTGTTAAATCTGGTCAAACTATGGTCAAACTACTTATTCAAGAACTATTGGTGTCACTAAATAATTATTCAATAATATTACTGTTACTAAATAATTATTTCAGTTTTTTTTTTAATTTTGGTCAAATCTGGTCAAACTGTGGCCCAAGTGTGGTCAAACTAATTTTTCAAGAAATATTAGTGTTACTAAATAATTATTTCGGTTTTTTTTTGAATTTTCGTCAAATCTGGTCAAACTGTGGTCAAACTATGGTCAAACTACATATTCAAGAAATATTAGTGTTACTAAATAATTATTATTTTTAGAACAATAGTTTCAAACTCAAAAGTGAAATGTGTGACTTAATGCTCAAGCTAAATTCCTAAGGGCTAATAGGATTGACATCTTACTGTTGTTAGGAAAACAACAAGTGCAGACTTGGAAACGAGGGAGAATAGAACCCGAAAGTTAAGCGTGCTCAGGCTGGAGTAGTGAGAGGATGGGTGACCGTCCGGGAAGTTAGATGATTTGGAATGATGAGGGGTGATTAGAGATTAGAAGTTAAAAATATTCAAGAATTTGAAAATAAAAAAAAGTTCAATTTAAAAAAAAAATCATAAAATTTCTTTTAGTACCGGTTGGTGTTACCAACCGAGACTAAAGGTGGACCTCCAGCCAGCGGCCACGTGGAGGGCCTTTAGTCCCGGTTCGTGTAAAAACCGGGACTAAAGGGGGAGGCTTTAGTAACGACCCTTTAGTCCCGGTTCCAGAACCGGGACTAAAGGCCCTTATGAACAGGGACTAATGGCCCTTTTTCTACTAGTGTGGAGGGGGAAACGAACGCGTCGGGTCTACACGGATGGGTTCTTGCAGTGGCTTTGGCCCGGATGTTGCTCCAAAGTGTTCCTATGGCCTGACCTAACACAACCGGCTGGAGAGTTCCACTAGTCAAAGCCCGTCCGTGCAAAGTCAAAGGGCTAGATCCCTTGGTCAAACGCTACAGGGTTAGGCGGGACGGGGCCCTGGGGGTAGCAATGCCACCGGAGCATCGCACCGGGCCCTCATACATGCCGTACGGTGTGGTGGCATGTCCGAAGAGGCGGCACGCGTCCCCGGGGTGTGGCCCCCCTCACGGACGGCGATGACACAGTAGTAGACGTTCTGCGGTAACAATGCGGTGTGAATATTATTAAATACTCGGAGCGCGATAAAATCATGATTTTTTTACACGACGTGGGCACATGTGCTATAGGACTGATGGTAATTTTTCATAGTTTTTGGTGATGGAGAAATATCTGAACACTTCCCTCTCCGTGGATTGCTCTTCGCGTGTCTACGACTGTGGCCAGCGGCCTCCGGGGGCTAGCACATGCCGCCAAATCTTGCGTAGGCGGCCTCTCACAAGTCTGGAATTGTTGTGGCGGTTGCAAACGCCCGGCCCGTGTCTCCGGGGTGAGCCCCCCTCACGGACGGCGCCGCCGCCGGCACCTGGCACCAGTAGAAAACAGGGCTTTGGTTCTGCCAGAAAAGAACATTAATCCCGGTTGCATTACGAACCGGGACTAATGTGAGCATTAGTCCCGGTTCGTGCGGCTAGGGCACCGTACAGGCATTAGTCCCGCTTCAAATGGGACCTTTAGTCCCGGTTGGTGCCACGAACCGGGACTAAAGGGTGCGATGCCCATTAGTACCGGTTCGTGGCACCAACCGATACTAAAGGTTAGACCTTTAGTCCCGGTTCGAGCCACCAACCGGTACTAATGGGGTTTGAGGCATTAGTACCGGTTCATGGCACGAACCGGTACTAAAGGTCCCATTTTCAAACTCTACCCCCACCCCCTGTGTGGATCGCCTTTTTAGTTTTGTAAAAAGCAAAAGAAAATGATAAATACTTGAAAAATTAAAATCCTTCCAGATGTAGTTATGTTACTACATGTAGTAGTTAGGAAAATTTAAAAACTTAAATTTCGACATGTTTTGCAAAAAGTGTAGGGAAATGTAAAACGGCTACAACTTTTACATACGATGTCAGGAAGAAACGTATAATATATCAAAATGTTCAGCACGGAAATCCGCATCCGATTTTGACGGCCTACGGCCTGTTTGCAAATTTTTGGAATCCTCAAAATCTAAAAGGAAAAAAAGTTGTGCTCAAATTCCTGTTTTTTTTGAATTTTTGTTAAATCTGGTCAAACTACTTATTCAAGAAGTATTGGTGTTACTAAATAATTATTCAAGAATATTAGTGTTACTAAATAATTATTTTAGTTTTTTTGAATTTTGGTCAAATCTGGTCAAACTATGGTCAAACTGTGGTCAAACAATGGTCAAACTAATTATTCAAGAAATATTAGTGTTACTAAATAATTATTTTAGTTTTTTTTTGAATTTTGGTCAAATCTGGTCAAACTGTGGTCAAACTATGGTCAAACTACTTATTCAAGAAATATTAGTGTTACTAAATAATTATTGTTTTTAGAACAATAGTTTCAAACTCAAACAGTGAAATGTGTGACTTCATGCTCAAGCTAAATTCCTGAGAGTTAATAGGATTGACATCTTACTATTGTGAGGAAAACAACAAGTGCAGACTTGTAAATGAGGGAGAATAGAACCCGGAAGTCAAGCGTGCTCGGGCTGGAGTAGTGAGAGGATGGGTGACCGTTCGGGAAGTTAGATGATTTGGAATGATAAGGGGTGATTAGAGATTTGAGGTTAAATTGAGCAATGACTAGGGGTGATTAGAGATTAGAGGTTAAAATAATTCAGAAATTTGAAAATAAAAAAATTCAAAAAAAATCATAAAGTAACTACATGTACTAGTTAGAAAAATTTAAAAATTAAAATTAAAATCCTTCCAGATGTAGTTATGTTACTACATGTACTAGTTAGGAAAATTTAAAAACTTAAATTTGGACATGTTTTGCAAAAAGTGTAGGGAAAATGTAAAACGGCTATTAGTGTTACTAAATAATTATTTCGGTTTTTTTTGAATTTTGGTCAAATCTGGTCAAACTGTGGTTAAACTATGGTCAAACTACTTATTCAAGAAATATTAGTGTTACTAAATAATTATTGTTTTTTAGAACAATAGTTTCAAACTCAAAAGTGAAATGTGTGACTTAATGCTCAAGGTAAATTCCTAAGGGCTAATAGGATTGACATCTTACTATTGTTAGGAAAACAACAAGTGCAGACTTGTAAACGAGGGAGAATAGAACCCGAAAGTTAAGCGTGCTCAGGCTGGAGTAGTGAGAGGATGGGTGACCGTCTGGGAAGTTAGATGATTTGGAATGATGAGGAGTGATTAGAGATTAGAGGTTAAATTGAGCAGTGATGAGGGGTGATTAGAGATTAGAAGTTAAGAAAATTTGAAAATAAAAAAAGTTCAATTTTAAAAAAAAATCATAAAATTCCTTTTAGTACCGGTTGGTGTTACCAACCGAGACTAAGGGTGGACCTCCAGCCAGCGGCCACGTGGAGGGCCTTTAGTCCCGGTTCGTGTAAATACCGGGACTAAAGGGGGAGGCTTTAGTAACGACCCTTTAGTACCGGTTCCAGAACCGGGACTAAAGGCCCTTATGAACTGGGACTAATGGCCCTTTTTCTACTAGTGTGGAGGGGGAAACGAACGCGTCGGGTCTACACGGATGGGTTCTTGCAGTGGCTTTGGCCCGGATGTTGCTCCAAAGTGTTCCTATGGGCTGACCTAACACAACCGGCTGGAGAGTTCCACTAGTCAAAGCCCGTCCGTGCAAAGTCAAAGGGCTAGATCCCGTGGTCAAACGCTACAGGGTTAGGCGGGACGGGGCCCTGGGGGTAGCAATGCCACCGGAGCATCGCCCTGGGCCCTCATACATGCCGTACGGTGTGGTGGCATGTCCGAAGAGGCGGCACACGTCTCTGGGGTGTGGCCCCCCTCACGGACGGCGATGACACAGTAGTAGACGTTCTGCGGTAACGATGCGGTGTGAATATTATTAAATACTCGGAGCGCGATAAAATCATGATTTTTTTACACGATGTGGGCACATGTGCTATAGGACTGATGGTAATTTTTCATAGTTTTTGGTGATGGAGAAGTATCTGAACACTTCCCTCTCCGTGGATTGCTCTTCGCCTGTCTACGACTGTGGGCGGCGGCCTCCGGGGGCTAGCACATGCCGCCGAATCTTGCGTAGGCGGCCTCTCACAAGTCTGGAAGTGTTGTGGGGGTTGCAAACGCCCGGCCCGTGTCTCCGGGGTGTGCCCCCCTCACGGACGGCGCCGCCGCCGGCACCTGGCACTAGTAGAAAACAGGGCTTTGGTTCGGCCAGAAAAGAGCATTAATCCCGGTTGCATTACGAACCGGGACTAATGTGAGCATTAGTCCCGGTTCGTGCGGCTAGGGCACCGTACAGGCATTAGTCCCGCTTCAAATGGGACCTTTACTCCCGGTTGGTGCCACGCACCGGGACTAAAGGGTGAGATTCCCATTAGTACCGGTTCGTGGCACCAACCGATACTAAAGGTTAGACCTTTAGTCCCGGTTCGAGCCACCAACCGGTACTAATGGGGTTTGAGGCATTAGTACCGGTTCATGGCACGAACCGGTACTAAAGGTCCCATTTTCAAACTCTACCCCCACCCCCCTGTGTGGATCGCCTTTTCAGTTTTGTAAAAAGCAAAAGAAAATGATAAAAACTTCAAAAATTAAAATCCGTCAAGATGTAGTTATGTTACTACATGTACTAGTTAGGAAAATTTAAAAACTTAAATTTGGACATGTTTTGCAAAAAGTGTAGGGAAAATGTAAAACCGTATAACTTTTGCATACGATGTCAGAAAAAAAACGTATAATATATCAAAATGTTCAGCATGAAAATCCGCATCCGATTTTGACGATCTACGGCCTGTTTGCAAATTTTTAGAATCCTCAAATTCTAAAAGGAAAAAAAGTTATGCTCAAATTTCTGTTTTTTTTTTGAATTTTTGTTAAATCTGGTCAAACTACTTATTCAAGAAGTATTGGTGTTACTAAATAACTATTCAAGAATATTAGTGTTACTAAATAATTATTTCAGTTTTTTTGAATTTTGGTCAAATCTGGTCAAACTGTGGTCAAACTGTGGTCAGACAATGGTCAAACAATGGTCAAACTAATTATTCAAGAAATATTAGTGTTACTAAATAAGTATTTCAGTTTTTTTTGAATTTTGGTAAAATCTGGTCAAACTGTGGTCAAACTATGGTCAAACTACTTATTCAAGAAATATTAGTGTTACTAAATAATTATTGTTTTTTAGAACAATAGTTTCAAACTCAAATAGTGAAATGTGTGACTTCATGCTCAAGCTAAATTCCTGAGGGTTAATAGGATTGACATCTTACTATTGTCAGGAAAACAACAAGTGCAGACTTGGAAACGAGAGAGAATAGAACCCGGAAGTTAAGCGTGCTCAGGCTGGAGTAGTGAGAGGATGGGTGACCATCCGGGAAGTTAGATGATTTGGAATGATGAGGGGTGATTAGAGATTAGAGGTTAAATTGAGCAGTGATGAGGGGTGATTAAAGATTAGAGGTTCAAATAATTCAGAAATTTGAAAATAAAAAAATTTAAAAAATTTAAAAAAAATCATAAAATTTCCTTTAGTACCGGTTGGTGTTACCAACCGGGACTAAAGGTGGACCTCCAGGCAGCGGCCACGTGCAGGGCCTTTAGTCCCGGTTCGTGTAAGAACCGGGACTAAACGGGGAGGCTTTAGTAACGACCCTTTAGTCTCAGTTCCAGAACCGGGACTAAAGGCCCTTATGAACCGGGACTAAAGGCCCTTTTTCTACTAGTGTGGAGGGGGGAAACGAACGCGTCGGTTCTACACGGATGGGGTCTTGCAGTGGCTTTGGCCCGGATGTTGCGCCAAAGTGTTCCTATGGGCTGAACTAACACAACCGGGTGGAGAGTTCCACTGGTCAAATCCCGTCCGTGCAAAGTCAAAGGGCTAGATCCCGTGGTCAAACGCTACAGGGTTAGGTGGGACGGGGGTCCTGGGGTAGCAATGCCACCGGAGCATTGCACCGGGCCCTCATACATGTCGTACGGTGTGGTGGCATGTCCGAAGAGGCGGCATGCGTCTCCGGGGTGTGGCCCCCCGCACGGACGGCGATGACACAGTAGTAGACGTTCTGCGGTAACGATGTGGTAGTGATGAGGGGTGGTTAGAGATTAGAGGCTAAAATAATTTAGAAATTTGAAAATAAAAAGAATTCAAAAAAAATTTAAAAAAATCATAAAATTTCCTTTAGTACCGGTTGGTGTTACCAACCGGGACTAAAGGTGGACCGCCAGGCAGCGGCCACGTGGAGGGCCTTTAGTCCCGGTTCGTGTAAGAACCGGTACTAAAGGGGGAGGCTTTAGTAACGACCCTTTAGTCCCGGTTCCAGAACCGGGACTAAAGGCCCTTTTTCTACTAGTGTGGTGGGGGGGGGGACGAACGCGTCGGGTCTACACGGATAGGGTCTTGCAGTGGCTTTGGCCCGGATGTTGCTCCAAAGTGTTCCTATGGGCTGAACTAACACAGCCGGGTGGAGAGTTCCACTGGTCAAAGCCCGTCCGTGCAAAGTCAAAGGGCTAGATCCCGTGGTCAAACGCTACAGGGTTAGGCGGGACGGGGGCCCTGGGGGTAGCAATGCCACCAGAGCATCGCACCGGGCCATCATACATGCCGTCCGGTGTGGTGGCATGTCCGAAGAGGCGGCACGCGTCTCCGGGGTGTGGCCCCCCTCACGGATGGCGATGACACAGTAGTAGACGTTCTGCGGTAACGATGCGGTGTGAATATTATTAAATACTCGGAGCGCGATAAAATCATGAGTTTTTTACACAACTTGGGCACATGTGCTATAGGACTGATGGTAATTTTTCATAGTTTTTGTTGATGGAGAAGTATCTGAACACTTCCCTCTCCACGGATTGCTCTTCGCGTGTCTACGACTGTGGCCGGCGGCCTCCGGGTGCTAGCACATGCCGCCAAATCTTGCGTAGGCGGCCTCTCACAAGTCTGGAAGTGTTGTGGCGGTTGCAAACGCCCGGCCCGCGTCTCCGGGGTGTGCCCCGCACACGGACGGCGCCGCCGCCGGCACATGGCACTAGTAGAAAACAGGGCTTTGGTTCGGTCAGAAAAGAGCATTAATCCTGGTTGCACTACGAACCGGGACTAATGTGAGCATTAGTCCCGGTTCGTGTGGCTAGGGCACCGTACAGGCATTAGTCCCGCTTCAAATGGGACCTTTAGTCCCGGTTGGTGCCACGAACAGGGACTAAAGGGTGCGATTCCCACTAGTACCGGTTCGTGGCACCAACCGATACTAAAGGTTAGACCTTTAGTACCGGTTCGAGCCACCAACCGGTACTAATGGGGTTTGAGGCATTAGTACCGGTTCATGGCACGAACCGGTACTAAACGTCCCATTTTCAAACTCTACCCGCCACCCCCTGTGTGGATCGCCTTTTCAGTTTTGTAAAAAGCAAAAGAAAATGATAAAACTTCGAAAATTAAAATCCTTCCAGATGTAGTTATGTTACTACATGTACTAGTTAGGAAAATTTAAAAACTTAAATTTGGACATGTTTTGCAAAAAGTGTAGGGAAAATGTAGAACGGCTATAACTTTTGCATACGATGTGAGAAAAAAAAACGTACAATATATCAAAATGTTCAGCACGAAAATCCGCATCCGATTTTGTCGGCCTACGGCCTGTTTGCAAGTTTTTAGGATCCTCAAATTCTAAAAGGAAAAAAAGTTATGCTCAAATTTCTGTTTTTTTGAATTTTTATTAAATCTGGTCAAATTACTTATTAGAGAAGTATTGGTGTTACTAAATAATTATTCAAGAATATTAGTGTTACTAAATAATTATTTTAGTTTTTTTGAATTTTAGTCGAATCTGGTCAAACTCTGGTCAAACTGTGGTCAAACAATAGTCAAACTAATTATTCAAGAAACATTAGTGTTACTAAATAATTATTTCAGTTTTTTTTAATTTTGGTGAAATCTGGTCAAACTGTGGTCAAACTATGGTCAAACTATGATCAAACTACTTATTCAAGAAATATTAGTGTTACTAAATAATTATTGTTTTTTAGCACAATAGTTTCAAACTCAAACAGTGAAATGTGTGACTTCCTGCTCAAGCTAAATTCCTGACGGTTAATAGGATTGACATCTTACTATTGTCAGGAAAACAACAAGTGCAGACTTGGAAACGAGGGAGAATAGAACCCGGAAGTTAAGCGTGCTCAGGTTGGAGTTGTGAGAGGATGGGTGACCGTCCGGGAAGTTAGATGATTTGGAATGATGAGGGGTGATTAGAGATTAGAGGTTAAATTGAGCAGTGATGAGGGGTGATTAGAGATTAGAGGCTAAAATAATTCAGAAAGTTGAAAATAAAAAAAATTCAAAAAAAATGTAAAAAAATCATAAAATTTCCTTTAGTACCGGTTGGTGTTACCAACCGGAACTAAAGGTGGACCGCCAGGCAGCGGCCACGTGGAGGGCCTTTAGTCCCGGTTCATGTAAGAACCGGGACTAAAGGGGGAGGCTTTAGTAACGACCCTTTAGTCCCGGTTCCAGAACCCGGACTAAAGGCCCTTTTTCTACTAGTGTGGTGGGGGGGAACGAACGCGTCGGGTCTACACGGATAAGGTCTTGCAGTGGCTTTGGCCCGGATGTTGCTCCAAAGTGTTCCTATGGGCTGAACTAACACAGCCGGGTGGAGAGTTCCCCTGGTCAAAGCCCGTCCGTGCAAAGTCAAAGGGCTAGATCCCGTGGTCAAACGCTACAGGGTTAGGCGGGACGGGGCCCTGGGGGTAGCAATGCCACCAGAGCATCGCACCGGGCCATCATACATGCCGTCCAGTGTGGTGGCATGTCCGAAGAGGCGGCACGCGTCTCCGGGGTGTGGCCCCCCTCACGGACGGCGATGACACAGTAGTAGACGTTCTGCGGTAACGATGCGGTGTGAATATTATTAAATACTCGGAGCGCGATAAAATCATGAGTTTTTTACACAACGTGGGCACATGTGCTATAGGACTGATGGTAATTTTTCATAGTTTTTGTTGATGGAGAAGTATCTGAACACTTCCCTCTCCGCGGATTGCTCTTCGCGTGTCTACGACTGTGGCCGGCGGCCTCCGGGGGCTAGCACATGCCGCCAAATCTTGCGTAGGCGGCCTCTCACAAGTCTGGAAGTGTTGTGGCGGTTGCAAACGCCCGGCCCGCGTCTCCGGGGTGTGCCCCGCACACGGACGGTGCCGCCGCCGGCACCTGGCACTAGTAGAAAACAGGGCTTTGGTTCGGTCAGAAAAGAGCATTAATCCCGGTTGCACTACGAACCGGGACTAATGTGAGCATTAGTCCCGGTTCGTGTGGCTAGGGCACCGTACAGGCATTAGTCCCGCTTCAAATGGGACCTTTAGTCCCGGTTGGTGCCACGAACAGGGACTAAAGGGTGCGATTCCCACTAGTACCGGTTCGTGGTACCAACCGATACTAAAGGTTAGACCTTTAGTCCCGGTTCGAGCCACCAACCGGTACTAATGGGGTTTGAGGCATTAGTACTGGTTCATGGCACGAACCGGTACTAAACGTCCCATTTTCAAACTCTACCCGCCACCCCCTGTGTGGATCGCCTTTTCAGTTTTGTAAAAAGCAAAAGAAAATGATAAAACTTCGAAAATTAAAATCCTTCCAGATGTAGTTATGTTACTACATGTACTAGTTAGGAAAATTTAAAAACTTAAATTTGGACATGTTTTGCAAAAAGTGTAGGGAAAATGTAAAACGGCTATAACTTTTGCATACGATGTGAGAAAAAAAATGTACAATATATCAAAATGTTCAGCACGAAAATCCGCATCCGATTTTGACGGCCTACGGCCTGTTTGCAAGTTTTTAGGATCCTCAAATTCTAAAAGGAAAAAAAGTTATGCTCAAATTTCTGTTTTTTTGAATTTTTATTAAATCTGGTCAAACTACTTATTAGAGAAGTATTGGTGTTACTAAATAATTATTCAAGAATATTAGTGTTACTAAATAATTATTTTAGTTTTTTGAATTTTGGTCGAATCTGGTCAAACTGTGGTCAAACTGTGGTCAAACAATAGTCAAACTAATTATTCAAGAAACATTAGTGTTACTAAATAATTATTTCAGTTTTTTTTAATTTTGGTGAAATCTGGTCAAACTGTGGTCAAACTATGGTCAAACTACTTATTCAAGAAATATTAGTGTTACTAAATAATTATTGTTTTTTAGAACAATAGTTTCAAACTCAAACAGTGAAATGTGTGACTTCATGCTCAAGCTAAATTCCTGACGGTTAATAGGATTGACATCTTACTATTGTCAGGAAAACAACAAGTGCAGACTTGGAAACGAGGGAGAATAGAACCCGAAAGTTAAGCGTGCTCAGGCTGGAGTTGTGAGAGGGTGGGTGACCGTCCGGGAAGTTAGATGATTTGGAATGATGAGGGGTGATTAGAGATTAGAGGTTAAATTGAGCAGTGATGAGGGGTGATTAGAGATTAGAGGCTAAAATAATTCAGAAAGTTGAAAATAAAAAAAAATCAAAAAAAATGTAAAAAATTCATAAAATTTCCTTTAGTACCGGTTGGTGTTACCAACCGGGACTAAAGGTGGACCGCCAGGCAGCGGCCACGTGGAGGGCCTTTAGTCCCGGTTCGTGTAAGAACCGGGACTAAAGGGGGAGGCTTTAGTAACGACCCTTTAGTCCCGGTTCCAGAACCGGGACTAAAGGCCCTTTTTCTACTAGTGTGGTGGGGGGGAACGAACGCGTCGGGTCTACACGGATAGGGTCTTGTAGTGGCTTTGGCCCGGATGTTGCTCCAAAGTGTTCCTATGGGCTGAACTAACACAGCCGGGTGGAGAGTTCCACTGGTCAAAGCCCGTCCGTGCAAAGTCAAAGGGATAGATCCCGTGGTCAAACGCTACAGGGTTAGGCGGGACGGGGGCCCTGGGGGTAGCAATGCCACCAGAGCATCGCACCGGGCCATCATACATGCCGTCCGGTGTGGTGGCATGTCCGAAGAGGCGGCACGCGTCTCCGGGGTGTGGCCCCCCTCACGGACGGCGATGACACAGTAGTAGACGTTCTGCGGTAACGATGCGGTGTGAATATTATTAAATACTCGGAGCGCGATAAAATCATGAGTTTTTTACACGACGAGGGCACATGTGCTATAGGACGGATGGTAATTTTTCATAGTTTTTGGTGATGGAGAAGTATCTGAACACTTCCCTCTCCGCGGATTGCTCTTCGCGTGTCTACGACTGTGGCCGGCGGCCTCCGGGGGCTAGCACATGCCGCCAAATCTTGCGTAGGCGGCCTCTCACAAGTCTGGAAGTGTTGTGGCGGTTGCAAACGCCCGGCCCGCGTCTCCGGGGTGTGCCCCGCACACGGACGGTGCCGCCGCCGGCACCTGGCACTAGTAGAAAACAGGGCTTTGGTTCGGTCAGAAAAGAGCATTAATCCCGGTTGCACTACGAACCGGGACTAATGTGAGCATTAGTCCCGGTTCGTGCGGCTAGGGCACCGTACAGGCATTAGTCCCGCTTCAAATGGGACCTTTAGTCCCGGTGGGTGCCACGAACCGGGACTAAAGGGTGCGATGCCCATTAGTACCGGTTCGTGGCACCAACCGATACTGAAGGTTAGACCTTTAGTCCCGGTTCGAGCCACCAACCGGTACTAATGGGGTTTGAGGCATTAGTACCGGTTCATGGCACGAACCGGTACTAAAGGTCCCATTTTCAAACTCTACCCCCCACCCCCCTGTGTGGATCGCCTTTTCAGTTTTGTAAAAAGCAAAAGAAAATGATAAAAACTTCAAAAATTAAAATCCTTCCAGATGTAGTTATGTTACTACATGTACTAGTTAGGAAAATTTAAAAACTTAAATTTGGACATTTTTGCAAAAAGTGTAGGGAAAATGTAAAACGGCTATAACTTTTGCATACGATGTCAGAAAAAAACGTATAATATATCAAAATGTTCAGCACGAAAATCCGCATCCGATTTTGACGGCCTATGGCCTGTTTGCAAGTTTTTAGGATCCTCAAATTCTAAAAGGAAAAAAAGTTATGCTCAAATTTCTTTTTTTTTGAATTTTTGTTAAATCTGGACAAATTACTTATTAGAGAAGTATTGGTGTTACTAAATAATTATTCAAGAATATTAGTGTTACTAACTAATTATTTTAGTTTTTTTGAATTTTGGTCGAATCTTGTCAAATTGTGGTCAAACTGTGGTCAAACAATAGTCAAACTAATTATTCAAGAAACATTAGTCTTACTAAATAATTATTTCAGTTTTTTGTAATTTTGGTGAAATCTGGTCAAACTATGGTCAAACTATGGTCAAACTACTTATTCAAGAAATATTAGTGTTACTAAATAATTATTGTTTTTTAGAACAATAGTTTCAAACTCAAACAGTGAAATGTGTGACTTCATGCTCAAGCTAAATTCCTGACGGTTAATAGGATTGACATCTTACTATTGTCAGGAAAACAACAAGTGCAGACATGGAAACGAGGGAGAATAGAACCCGGAAGTAAAGCGTGCTCAGGCTGGAGTAGTGAGAGGATGGGTGACTGTCCGGGAAGTTATATGATTGGGAATGATGAGGGGTGATTAGAGATTAGAGGTTAAATTGAGCAGTGATGAGGGGTGATTAGAGATTGGAGGTTAAAATAATTCAGAAATTTGAAAAAAAAAATTCAAAAAAGAATTAAAAAAATCATAAAATTTCCTTTAGTACCGGTTGGTGTTACCAACCGGGATTAATGGTGGACCGCCAGGCAGCGGCCACATGGAGGGCCTTTAGTCCCGGTTCGTGTAAGAACCGGGACTAAAGGGGGAGGCTTTAGTAACGACCCTTTAGTCCCGGTTCCAGAACCGGGACTAAAGGCCCTTATGAACCGGGACTAAAGGCCATTTTTCTACTAGTGTGGTGGGGGGAAACGAACGCGTCGGGTCTACACGGATGGGGTCTTGCAGTGGCTTTGGCCCGGATGTTGCTCCAAAGTGTTCCTATGGACTGAACTAACACAACCGGGTGGAGAGTTCCACTGGTCAAAGCCCGTCCGTGCAAAGTCAAAGGGCTAGATCCCGTGGTCAAACGCTACAGGGTTAGGCGGGACGGGGGGCCTGGGGGTAGCAATGCCACCGGAGCATCGCACCGGGCCCTCATACATGCCGTACGGTGTGGTGGCATGTCCGAAGAGGCGGCACGCGTCTCCGGGGTGTGGCCCCCCTCACGGACGGCGATGACACAGTAGTAGACGTTCTGCGGTAACGATGCGGTGTGAATATTATTAAATACTCGGAGCGCGATAAAATCATGAGTTTTTTACACGACGTGGGCACATGTGCTATAGGACTGATGGTAATTTTTCATAGGTTTTGGTGATGGAGAAGTATCTGAACACTTCCCTCTCCGCCGATTGCTCTTCGCGTGTCTACGACTGTGGCCGGCGGCCTCCGGGGGGTAGCACATGCCGCCAAATCTTGCGTAGGCGGCCTCTCACAAGTCTGGAAGTGTTGTGGCGGTTGTAAACGCCCGGCCCGCGTCTCCGGGGTGTGCCCCCCTCACGGACGGCGCCGCCGCCGGCACCTAGCACTAGTAGAAAACAGGGCTTTGGTTCGGCCAAAAAAGAGCATTAATCCCGGTTGCATTATGACCCGGGACTAATGTGAGCGTTAGTCCCAGTTCGTGTGGCTAGGGCACCGTACATGCATTAGTCCCGGTTCAAATGGGACCTTTAGTCCCAGTTGGTGCCACGAACCGGGACTAAAGGGTGCGATGCCCATTAGTACCGGTTCGTGGCACCAACCGGTACTAAAGGTTAGAACTTTAGTCCCGGTTCGAGCCACCAACCGGTACTAATCGGGTTTGAGGCATTAGTACCGGTTCATGGCACGAACCGGTACTAAAGGTCCCATTTTCAAACTCTACCCCCCGCCCCCCTGTGTGGATCACCTTTTCAGTTTTGTGAAAAGCAAAAGAAAATGAAAAAAACTTCAAAAATTAAAATCCTTCCAGATGTAGTTATGTTACTACATGTACTAGTTAGGAAAATTTATAAACATAAATTTGGACATGTTTTGCAAAAAGTGTAGGGAAAATGTAAAACGGATATAACTTTTGCATACGATGTCACAAAAAAATGTATAATATATCAAAATGTTCAGCACGAAAATCCGCATCCGATTTTGACGGCCTTTGGCCAGTTTCCAAATTTTTAGAATCCTCAAATTCTAAAAGGGAAAAAAGTTATGCTCAAATTTCTGTTTTTTTTTTGAATTTTTGTTAAATCTAGTCAAACTATGGTCAAACTACTTATTCAAGATTATTGGTGTTACTAAATAATTATTCAAGAATATTAGTGTTACTAAATTATTATTTCAGTGTTTTTGAATTTTTGTCAAATCTGGTCAAACTGTGGTCAAACTGTGGTCAAACAATGGTCAAACTAATTATTCCCGGTTCTGGAACAATGGTCAAACTGTGGTCAAACAATGGTCAAACTAATTTTGGTCAAATCTGGTCAAACTGTGGTCAAGAAATATTAGTGTTACTAAATAATTATTTCAGTTTTTTTTAAATTTTGGTCAAATCTGGTCAAACTGTGGTCAAATGTTAGGACCCCGATTCTAAGTCATACTGATGTAGCGTGTAAAACCTCATATCACTTTGCAGCCTCAAGCACGGTATTCCCACGGGTGTCGCCTTACCATGGCCCGGGACCGTTTGCGCCTTTTGGCTCACGTATATGATAGTCTCGCTAGCATCCATATGACAGAGAATCCGGGCCGACATGACTAGTCGTGAACCCAAAGTGGTACTAACTTACGGGGACAGGCATACATGAATCAACATCGAGCATGTCGGTCAGCAGCGTGCGAATCCGGGCTGTAGCACTGGGCTAACAGGACTCCGGGAACCCGGGCTGTAGCAGGCTAGGCAGGACTCCGGATGTCACTGCGTGACATTTCCTCGAAGGGACAGACACAGGAACAAAGTGAATCACATGCCGGCCAGCCAAGTGTTCCGGAGCAGTAGTGCTGGGCTAGCAGGACTCCGGTGAACCGGGCTGTAGCGGACTACTACGGCTCATGGAAGCACAAGACTACATTTCCCCATAAGAGAGGCTACCAAGGATAAACAACTAGGTTGTCAGATCCCACACATACCAAGCATTTCAATCGTACACACAATATGCTCGATATGTGTAAATACAACATGGCATCACAACATAAGTCTACGACTCAAGTATTTATTAATTAGGCTCCGAGGAGCGAGATATTACAAACATAGGTCTCATGACCCAACATTCAGAGCATACAAGTCAAAGCACATGCGGAAGCTTAACATGTCTGAGTACAGACATCTACAAATGAAAAAGGCTGAGAAGCCTGACTATCTACCAGATCCTGCCGAGGGCACAAGATCGTAGCTGAGGTATCAAGCTAAACGTTGAAGTCCACACGGAACTACTAGCGAGACTGACGTCTCTCTGCAAAACATAAAATAAGCAAACGTGAGTACAAATGTACCCAGCAAGACTTACATCAGAACTACGACTGCAAGTAACTCTTTTGAGGTGGCGCACACGAGTCCACATATTCACCATATCAATACACCACTATGGATTCGCCCCCGTCTCCCTACGAGAACGCCATCCATAGCACTCATGCTTATCTTGCACATTTTAGAGTATCCACTTTCACTTGTCTATGAACTGTTATAGGCAACCCAGAAGTCCTTTACCGCGGACACGGCTATTCGAATAGATGATGTTAACCCTGCAGGGGTGTACTTCATCACACACGCTCTCACCACTTACCGCTGTTTACACGACATGTACTCGGCAACCTTCAAGCAGAAGCCCAATGTGGGTGTTGGCCACAGCCTACCTAAACACTCAAGACTCTGGTCCAGGTTTATCGATTATTCAGGTTCCATCCTCCGCAGGGAGTCTGGTCGAGGTTTCCACATACGGCCCCGAACGATGTGTGCAGGGTTCCCGAGACACCAAACGGGCGCCCGGTACACCGTGCCACGTGCCTACCGCATCACAGCCCACCCCGCGGGTCAGCGCTGCGCACGGCCTCCAGCATACTACAAACACCAGAAACTACTTGCAACTCCTGGACAGAGGACAAGGGTGGTTAAGAAGCCGAGAGAGTCAATTGAGGATCCCAATGTGTGGTAGTACCTGTTCATGGATCACAAACACAGAACTCAGTTCCTGAGGACGGTTTTAATGAGACAACCCACCATGTACTCCTACATGGCCTCTTACCGCTACCTTTACCAAATTGTGTTCACACACTTAGCTCTCAATAGGAGGACATGTTCACACAACTCAAATTCACCCCCGATGAATCAGACCTGACTCAACTCTAAGCAGTAGCAGGCATGACAAACAAGCATGAATGAGTAGGCACATCAGGGCTCAAACAACTCCTACTCATGCTAGTGGGTTTCATCTATTTACTGTGGCATGACAGGTCATGCAGAGGAAAGGGGTTCAACTACCGCAGCATGTAACAGTTGAATCGATGTTGTCCTAATGCAGTAAAAGAGAGCAGGAGCGAGAGAATGGGATTGTATCAGAATGAACAAGGGGGTTTTCCTTGCCTGGCACTTCTGAAGATAGCATTGAGTCTTCATTAGTGTCAACGATCACAACGTCGGAACATCGTCTACCGAGAGGGGACAACACCGGCAACAGAGAGGAAACACAATCAATGCAATGCAACAATATGATGCATGAATGTGACATGCCAATATGCTGTGATTTGAGCTAATGCAGCTAGCAACAAGTGCAAGGGAGTCCATTTGAACCAAAGGTTCAAATGCAAACTCTAGTTTGAGCATTTAAAATGCCATTTGAATGTTTCACTTATACAGCATGTATAAGTTGGTTTTCCATGCATGAAAGTACCATAAATGGATAGATTGGATTTTTCTGATAATTTTTCATATATAACTTATTTCATTTGGAGTTACGGTTGATTTTATATCAGTTTTTGAAGTTAGCATTATTTTCTAAAATTCCTGGATAAGAATAAATTCAGAAAATAATTAACTGCGTCGGCACTGCGTCACTGTGATGTCAGCGGGTCAACGGGGCCGGTCCAGGTCAAACTTGACCAGTGGGACCCGCGTGTCAGGGTCTTAACTAATTAACAGAGACTGTTAGTGCCAATTAACAAATCAGCTTAATTAAACCATAGGCTGGGCCCAGAAGTCAGTGACTCAGAGGGGGGTCAAACCCAGTCAACCATGGTCAAACTCGCCGGAGTTGACCCACGGCTCGTCGCCGGCGAGGCCAGAGATGGCGGAGGGCTTCGGGTTTCTTGCTCCGGCAACCAAATGGCCGGCGGAGACCACCTACGTGACGCTGGCGATC
The DNA here is from genome assembly GCF_002575655.3 of Aegilops tauschii subsp. strangulata. Taxonomy (NCBI): domain Eukaryota; kingdom Viridiplantae; phylum Streptophyta; class Magnoliopsida; order Poales; family Poaceae; genus Aegilops; species Aegilops tauschii. The sequence continues at coordinate 549,909,183 of NC_053041.3, read as the reverse complement.
CCGCGCGTCGAGTGGTGCCATCAGTTACGCCGGGGGCGACCTATATCGACACCGGCGAGCTCAAAGGCGGCGGCCGGAGTTCGGGTCTCAGCGGAAACGGTTCTGCGGGGCACGAGCGAGCGAAGTAAAACGCTACGCAGCCTCCTGGGGTCACCAGGAGCTCGGTGAGGTGCACGGGCGTGACTCGTTCGAGCTCTGGCCACGACGGCGACAAGGCCGGGCAGCGGTGAGCTTCTGGCATGGCGGGGTTCGATGGCTGCGGCATGATTTCCTCAAGGGGAGCAGGGGTAAGTGGTCAGGGGCTCACAGCGATGACGAGGGGATGCTCGGCGAGGTCGGGGACAGTCCAGAGCTGACGAATTTGACGGAGATGGCCGGCGGTCCCGAGGTTGAAGAAGGCATCGATGGCGGTGTTGCGGTGAGACCCGACTTGCGTGGCTCGTCGAGGAGATGCTTCGCGTCCTTGCGGAGCTATTGGTCACGGTGGTTGGGCTAGGGGATGGCCGTGGCTGCGGCGATGCACGTCGGCATGCCGCGGGGTGTTCGGGCGCGCTGCGGACAGGGAGCAGAGGCGGGGAAGGGCAAGGGAGTGGGAGAGAGGGACCGGGGTGGCTTGTGGCGTCGTCCAGACGCGTCGGGGAAGCGGCAGGCAGGCAGGGAGGAGCTGGCCTCCTCGGCCGTGCGCGTGCGAGCACGCAGCTGCTCCTACTAGCAGGAGGAAGGCGACACGAGGCGCCAGGTGGGCTGGGCCAGTGAGCTGGGCCGGCTACAGGTAGATGGCCAGGTAGTCCTTCTCTCTCTCTTTTATTTCTGTTTTCCTTTATTGTTATTTGTTTTTATTTAGTTTTAAGCACTAAACCATTTTGCTTTCTTCTGATAATTTTGCAGGGACTAAAAGGATTATCCCAAAGCCCCTCACAATTTCTTAGAATTATTGGACACATATTCCATATATAGCAAATATAAATCCAATGCAAATAGTTATTGCATTAGCTTCAAATGCCCAAAATAAATATTTATGAGCTCCTAAAAATATTGGTTTGAATTTTAATTCTGGCCAATATTTTCATAGAGAAACATGAACATTTTCTTGGACCTATTTGAAGCAATTTTTATCTTGGTCATTTTCAGAAATGATTTCTGAGGCTTTCACATGTCCCCATTTCAAATTCATTGAAATTTAAACATGATGCACACATGACTAGCTAGCCTAGAGCAAACCAGAACTAGGGATGTGACAACTCACCCCTACTAAACAAGAATCTCGTCCCGAGATTCAAGACGTGAGGTAAGAAGACAGAGGGGACGCAAAGCTAACACGATCGTCATGATCCAACTGTCCTTCTCGAGGATGTTGATTCATTGCATCATCTTGATCTCAACGTCTTGCTTTGAGAACTTCATCCGACACGGGGATAGAAGAGCGAGATAACTCCACAGGAATGGATCATCTTAATGATCACAGGATCAACCCACGGAACGAGACGTAGAAACATCTCTTGAGCTGAGGGGCAAAACACATATGAGGGGCGATGGAAAGAAGCAGGTGACGAAGGTTCAGATTAGAAGGCAACGATTCCATGCTTAGAAGATGGTGCATGGTTTCAAGATAGCAAGGAGATAATCGCCATGATTCCCTAACAGGGCACCTTAGGAAAGGTGACTCATGGAATTATTCCCTTAAGTGGCAAGAAGAATTACTTTTGATACATAGATCATTGAGACTCGTTATACCAACCTAAGGCAATCAAAATCGATCATTTGAAGGAGTTCAAAAGAATGTCATACTCGGACTAGAATGGATGATGTGGACTACCTTGTTGAAGACAACGCAGGGAAAGATTTTTGCTTTTCATCGGAAATGGATGGGACCCATGGTAGGACCACTCTTGAAGGTGACCTAAACAACAATTACTAAGAGGGCAGCCCATGGAAATTGGCACAATGGCAGTGCAAGCTGGCGACAAGAGTAGATGTTGGGAATGTTCCAACCATCATATCTGCCTGAGATTCAGATCTGGTTGGTGTCAGGATATTCCAGACTCATCCAGTCTAGAGAGAAAAAAATGAAAGATTGCAACACAAATCGACGAGATGACGTTGCGAGATTCTCAGGGAGTGAACTACAATAGCAAGCTCCAAAACATGAGCTGGTTCTGCTACAAACATGTGAACACATTGTCCTAGATAAGCATGGCCACAGAGTAGTCTTACAATAAAACACTACCGAGTTCTGGTTGGGAACCATCTTCGAGGATATCGAAGCCCTTGCATAAGTCCGGATCCTAAGAAGGAACTTCTTCTCCTTGAACAAATCAATCAGTGGCTTGGTGTGCTAGGGATACGTATGGGATGAAGGTAGATAATCTGTCAAACCACAGAATACATCGCACGTGCGTGATTGACTTGCGATGATCCCAGGGAATCAAAACAAACTTTCTCAAATTCACGGCGGCAACTTACATCAAATGCACGTGAATTAGAGGAATTCACTCCTTCCATCCAAACGTATACCTCATGAGCAGAACATGAAGGCAATGCTTACAAAGTTTCCAATGCTAGCTTTAATGTTCAACATGAATCATGGGGGAGACAAAATGCTGCTGATGGGCTCAACAACAACTCATCGGAATTTCCATATCACTGGACTTCCACCATCATGTGAACACGGTGATAGCATTGGTCAGACCAAAAGATGTAATGGTGTATGCTCGAGGGATCAACCACGAGTAAGACAACATTACAAACATCGTTGGTTCCGATTTGACTTGACGATAGCCCATACTCAAATCAAAGATTGGACAAGACAATAGATCCAACAACTGATCACGGGGATAAATCGATGAAGATACCATCTTTCTTCAACACACACCCAAGGATATCCCTTTGGAATGAACTAAATCAGATAAAGCTTTTATCTTCCAACTCTCCAAATTATTGTTTAGCTTAACCAACTAGCTCAGGGGTATCCAACACAGATTCTTGGAGAAAAAGGGGTGGCTACAAGAAACCAACTTGATCAAGAACTCAACATAGCGGTCAGGTGACAACCTGGTGATACCTCCGAGAAGATATTCGGAAAATCACGAACCACCGATATGTTACTAAGCTCGAGAACAATCTTGCTTTTCAGGGCAAGACGATGTGACCAAACAAGAAAGGGATTGATACAATCCTAACTCTTGATCAAAGGGTGCACCAGGAAAAATGGACTAGGTAGCACGATCAGTCTTAGAGTGATAATTCAATAACCAGCACGCTAAGAATGAAAGTATTGTCCATTAACTACCAAGCAACGGGGTTGCTAGGAGTATAGATTTCACACACCACGATTCACTTGTCAGTATTCCGGTTACAATAACACGGAGACCGAGAAATGAATAATGATGGCCAGAAGTATCACTTAACAAGAATTCATAAGGGTTGGTGCAATCCTCATGAGATTCCTGACATAAAGAGGGCAACACTCCAAGGTAGAGCAGAACAAAAGCTGGATTAGCATTTTGATCTGCGGAGTACAACTACTTTGACCCAATCCTAGGAATGGATGAGGTACTGAAGTTTGTTTCTCCTAGTCATTCCGGATTAGAATGGCTTGACAGACCACAAGAATAATAGGCATCGGTAACACAAATGCACAATTACTCCTGACTATCAATTGATAGACGAGGGCCAGAAAGTAACTAAAGAGGGACAACCCAAAGGAACATATGTTTTTCTGAGTTGTGGATGCATGGATTAGTATGTCGAACAAATTCAACATATTTCTTCCGGATAACCCATGCAGAGGAGGAAGGACTGACAAAGTCACAATATGAATGGAGTACTCCTCAAGAGCGCCCTGGTTGTGATCTTTTGGTTAAAAGAACTTCTGCCATGATGGTTCATGGTATTGGAAGAATGAAATACCACGGACCTCGAGGACTGTCGCAAAGGTTACTAATATCTTAAGGGAACTAGCAAATACTATCAACAGGAGGGTAGTGGAGTGAATCTCGGGTTCAAACCCAGGAATAGAATACCTACTAACTAAATGGCATCACGGGATGCTTTCGAGAATAATGGCCATCACACTGGGGATGCAAGCATTGCTAGATTACTAAGTGACTCCCTAAAACACCTAGGGTCATAATAATAGCTCCAACATATATGTCGAGGCAATAGAGTACCCCAACTCACCGATTAGTGAGGTTGAACTGGCCCAAAGGGACATCGAGAACGGACGGAAAGGATTTGCAAATGCATCAGACTATTTAGGAGCCTGGGATGACTCGGACAGCATAACGGCTGTAAATGCCCAAAAGATTTGAGACATCCTGCAAAAATGGTGGCGTAACCACTCAGAAGGACAATATCAAGGTTTCAAGATCAATAGTTAACATACGGAAGTAGTAGAGACTGAACTGAGGCTTGAAACCAACAATCCTATAAGTCTACGGATTAGTAACACGTGATCCTGATAGAAAGACGAGGAAGCCTAGTTCCTTAATCCCCGCAAAAAGAAGAGGTTGACTCAGATCAGAAGGGCATAAGATAAGGAGTAAAAAGAGCCCTACGTTCCCTTCCACAATCAATTCCCCTACATATAACTAAAGCATTTCTAGACTCAACTTCGACCAGTTTGGCTTGGTAATCCTACAGGCAGTCAGGCTCTGATATCAAAGCTGTCAGGACCCCGATTCTAAGTCATACTGATCTAGCCTGTAACACCTCATATCACATTGCGGCCTCACGCACGGTATTCCCACGGGTGTCGCCTTACCATGGCCCGGGACCGTTTGTGCCTTTTGGCTCACGTATATTATAGTGTCGCTAGCATCCATATGACAGAGAACCCGGGCCGACATGACTAGTCGTGAACCCAAAGTGGTACTAACTTACGGGGACAGGCATACATGAATCAACATCGAGCATGTCGGTCAGCAGCGTGCGAATCCGGGCTGTAGCACTGGGCTAACCGGACTCCGGGTACCCGGGCTGTAGCAGGCTAGGCAGGACTCCGGATGTCACCGCGTGACATTTCCCCGAAGGGACAGACACAGGAACGAAGTGAATCACATGCCGGCCAGCCAAGTGTTCCGGAGCAGTAGTGCTGGGCTAGCAGGACTCCGGTGAACCGGGCTGTAGCGGACTACTATGGCTCATGGAAGCACAAGACTACATTTCCCCATAAGAGAGGCTACCAAGGATAAACAACTAGGTCGTCGGATCGCACACATACCAAGCATTTCAATCATACACACAATATGCTCGATATGTGTAAATACAACATGGCATCACAACATAACTCTACGACTCAAGTATTTATTCATTAGGCTCCGAGGAGCGAGATATTACAAACATAGGTCTCATGACCCAACATTCAGAGCATACAAGTCAAAGCACATGCGGAAGCTTAACATGTCTGAGTACAGACATCTACAAATGAAAAAGGCTGAGAAGCCTGACTATCTACCAGATCCTGCCGAGGGCACAAGATCGTAGCTGAGGTATCAAGCTAAACGTCGAAGTCCACACGGAACTACTAGCGAGACTGACGTCTCTCTACAAAACATAAAATAAGCAAACGTGAGTACAAATGTACCCAGCAAGACTTACATCAGAACTATCTACATATGCATCGGTATCAACGAAGGGGGTGGTGGAGTTTAACTGCAGCAAGCCAGCTTTGACTCGGTGGCTATCCTAACTACAACTGCAAGTAACTCTTTTGAGGTGGCGCACACGAGTCCACATATTCACCATATCAATACACCACTATGGATTCGCTCCCGTCTCCCTACGAGAACGCCATCCATAGCACTCACGCTTATCTTGCGCATTTTAGAGTATCCACTTTCACTTGTCTATGAACTGTTATAGGCAACCCAGAAGTCCTTTACCGCGGACACGGCTATTCGAATAGATGATGTTAACTCTGCAGGGGTGTACTTCGTCACACACGCTCTCACCACTTACCGCCGTTTACACGACATGTACTCGGGAACCTTCAAGCGGAAGCCCAACGTGGGTGTCGGCCACAGCCTACCTAAACACTCAAGACTCTAGTCCAGGTTTATCGCCTATTCAGGTTCCATCCGTAGGGAGTCGGGCCGAGGTTTCCACATACGGCCCCGAACGATGTGTGCAGGGTTCCCGAGACACCAAACGGGCGCCCGGTACACCGTGCCACGTGCCTACCGCATCACAGCCCACCCCGAGGGTCAGCGCTGCGCACGGCCTCCAGCATACTACAAACACCAGAAACTACTTGCAACTCCTGGACAGAGGACAAGGGTGGTTAAGAAGCCGAGAGAGTCAATTAAGGATCCCAATGTGTGGTAGTACCTGTTCATGGATCACAAACACAGAACTCAGTTCCTGAGGATGGTTTCAATGAGACAACCCACCATGTACTCCTACATGGCCTCTCAACGCTACCTTTACGAAATCGTGTTCACAAACTTAGCTCTCAACAGCAGGACATGTTCACACAGCTCTAATTCATCCCCGATGAATCAGACCTGACTCAACTCTAAGCAGTAGCAGGCATGACAAACAAGCATGAATGAGTAGGCACATCAGGGCTCAAACAACTCCTACTCATGCTAGTGGGTTTCATCTATTTACTGTGGCAATGACAGGTCATGCAGAGGAAAGGGGTTCAACTACCGCAGCATGTAACAATTGAATCGATGTTGTCCTAATGCAGTAAAAGAGAGCAGGAGCGAGAGAATGGGATTGTATCAGAATGAACAAGGGGGTTTTGCTTGCCTGGCACTTCTGAAGATAGCATTGAGTCTTCATTAGTGTCAACGATCACAACGTCGGAACATCGTCTACCGAGAGGGGACAACACCGGCAACAGAGAGGAAACACAATCAATGCAATGCAACAATATGATGCATGAATGTGACATGGAAATATGCTGTGATTTGAGCTAATGCAGCTAGCAACAAGTGCAAGGGAGTCCATTTGAACCAAAGGTTCAAATGCAAACTCTAGTTTGAGCATTTAAAATGCCATTTTAATGTTTTCACTGATACAACATGTATAAGTTGGTTTTCAATGCATGAAAGTAGCATAAATGGATAGATTGGATTTTTCTGATAATTTTTCATATATAACTTATTTCATTTGGAGTTACGGTTGACTTATATGAATTTTTGAAGTTAGCATTATTTTCTGAAATTTCCTGGATAAGAATAAATCCAAAAAATAATTAACTGCGTCAGCACTGCGTCACTGTGATGTCAGCGGGTCAACGGGGCCGGTGCAGGTCAAACCTGACCAGTGGGACCCGCGTGTCAATGTCTTAACTAATTAACAGAGAATGTTAGTCCCAATTAACAAATCAGCTTAATTAAACCATAGGCTGGGCCGAGAAGTCAGTGACTCAGAGGGGGGTCAAACCCAGTCAACCGTGGTCAAACTCGCCGGAGTTGACCATTGGCTCGTCGCCGGCGATGCCAGAGACGGCGGAGGGCTTCTGGTTTCTTGCTCCGGCAACCAAATGGCCGGCGGATACCACCTACGTGGCACTGGCGATCCCGCACGTCAAGTGGTGCAGTCAGTTATGCCGGGGGCGACCTATATCGACGGCGGCGAGCTCAAAGGCGGCGGCCGGAGTTCGGGTCTCAGCGGAAACGGCGTTGCGGGGCACGAGCGAGCGAAGTAAAACGCTGCGCAGCCTCCTGGGGTTACCGGGAGCTTGGTGTGGTGCACGGGCGTGACTCGTTCGATCTCAGGCCACGACGGCGACAAGGCCGGGCGGCGGTGAGCTTCTGGCGTCGTCCAGAAACGTCGGGGAAGCGGCAGGCAGGCAGGGAGGAGCTGGCCTCCTCGGCCGCGCGCATGCGAGCACGCAGCTGCTCCTACTGGCAGGAGGAAGGCGACAGGAGGTGCCAGGTGGGCTGGGCCAGTGAGCTGGGCCGGCTACAGGTAGATGGCCAGGTAGTCCTTCTCTCTCTCTTTTATTTCTGTTTTCCTTTACTGTTATTTGTTTTGATTTAGTTTTAAGCACTAAACCATTTTGCTTTCTTCTGATAATTTTGCAGGGACTAAAAGGATTATCCCAAAGCCCCTCACAATTTCTCAGAATTATTGGACACCTATTCGATATATAGCAAATATAAATCCAATGCAAATAGTTATTGCATTAGCTTCAAATGCCCAAAATAAATATTTATGAGCTCCTAAAAATATTGGCTTGAATTTTAATTCTGGCCAATATTTTCATAGAGAAAAATGAACATTTTCTTGGACCAATTTGAAGCAATTTTTATCTTGGTCATTTTCAGAAATGATTTCCGAGGCTTTCACATGTCCCCATTTCAAATTCATTGAAATTTAAACATCAAACTATGGTCAAACTCAAACACATGACTAGCTAGCCTAGAGCAAACCAGAACTAGGGATGTGACATCAAACTATGGTCAAACTACTTATTCAAGAAATATTAGTGTTACTAAATAATAATTGTTTTTTAGAACAATAGTTTCAAACTCAAACAGTGAAATGTGTGACTTCATGCTCAAGCTAAATTCCTGACGGTTAATAGGATTGACATCTTACTATTGTCAGGAAAACAACAAGTGCAGACTTGGAAATGAGGGAGAATAGAACCCGGAAGTTAAGCGTGCTCAGGCTGGAGTAGTGAGAGGATGGGTGACCGTCCAGAAAGTTAGATGATTTGGAATGATGAGGGTGATTAGAGATTAGAGGTTAAATTGAGCAGTGATGAGGGGTGATTAGAGATTAGAGGTTAAAATAATTCAGAAATTTGAAAATAAAAAAAATTCAAATTTTTTTTAGAAAAAATCATAAAATTTCCTTTAGTACCGGTTGGTGTTACCAACCGGGACTAAAGGTGGACCTCCAGGCAGCGGCCACGTGGAGGTCCTTTAGTCCCGGTTCGTGTAAGAACCGGGACTAAAGGGGGAGGCTTTAGTAACGACCCTTTAGTCCCGGTTCTAGAACCGGGACTAAAGGCCCTTATGAACTGGGACTAAAGGCCCTTTTTCTACTTGTGTGGAGGGGGGAAACAGACGTATCGGGTCTACACGGATGGGGTCTTGCAGTGGCTTTGGCCCGGATGTTGCTCCAAAGTGTTCCTATGGGCTGAACTAACACAACCTGGTGGAGGGTTCCACTGGTCAAAGCCCGTTCGTGCAAAGTTAAAGGGCTAGATCCCGTGGTCAAATGCTATAGGGTTAGGCGGGACGGGGGCCCTGGGGGTAGCAATGCCACCGGAGCATCGCACCGGGCCCTCATACGTGCCGTACGGTGTGGTGGCATGTCCGAAGAGGCGGCACCTGCCTCCGGGGTGTGGCCCCCCTCACGGACGGCGATGACACAGTAGTAGACGTTCTGCGGTAACGATGCGGTGTGAATATTATTAAATACTCGGAGCGCGATAAAATCATGAGTTTTTTACACGACGTGGGCACATGTGCTATAGGACTGATGGCAATTTTTCATAGTTTTTGGTGATGGAGAAGTATCTGAACACTTCCCTCTCCGCGGATTGCTCTTCGCGTGTCTACGACTGTGGCCGGCGGCCTCCGGGGGCTAGCACATGCTGCCAAATCTTGCGTAGGCGGCCTCTCACAAGTCTGGAAGTGTTGTGGTGGTTGCAAACGCTCGGCCCGCGTCTCCGGGTGTGCCCCCCTCACGGACGGCGCCGCCGCCGGCACCTGGCACTAGTAGAAAACAGGGCTTTGGTTCGGCCAGAAAAGAGCATTAATCCCGCTTGCATTACGAATCGGGACTAATGTGAGCATTAGTCCCGGTTCATGCGGCTAGGGCACCGTACAGGCATTAGTCCCGGTTCAAATGGAACCTTTAGTCCCGGTTGGTGCCACGAACTGGGACTAAAGGGTGCGATGCCCATTAGTACCGGTTCGGGGCACCAACCGGTACTAAAGGTTAGACCTTTAGTCCCGGTTCGAGCCACCAACCGGTACTAATGGGATTTGAGGCATTAGTACCGGTTCATGGCACGAACCTGTACTAAAGGTCCCATTTTGAAACTATACCCCACCCTCCCGGTGGATCGCCTTTTTAGTTTTGTAAAAAGCAAAAGAAAATGATAAAAACTTAAAAAATTAAAATCCTTCCAGATGTCGTTATGTTACTACATGTACTAGTTAGGAAAATTTAACACTTAAATTTTGACATGTTTTGCAAAAAGTGTAGGGACAATGTAAAACGGCTATAACTTTTGCATAAGATGTCAAAAAAAACGTATAATATATCAAAGTGTTCAGCACGAAAATCCGCATCCGATTTTGACGGCCTACGGCCTGTTTGCAAATTTTTAGAATCCTCAAATTCTAAAAGGGAAAAAGTTATGCTCAAATTTCTGTTTTTTTTTTAATTTTTGTTAAATCTGGTCAAACTATGGTCAAACTACTTATTCAAGGAGTATTGGTGTTACTAAATAATTATTCAAGAATATTAGTTTTACTAAATAATTATTTCAGTTTTTTTGAATTTTGGTCAAATCAGGTCAAACTGTGGTCAAACAATGGTCAAACTAATTATTCAAGAAATATTAGTGTTACTAAATAATTATTTCAGTTTTTTTGAATTTTGGTCAAATCTGGTCAAACTGTGGTCAAACTATGGTCAAACTATGGTCAAACTACTTATTCAAGAAACATTAGTGTTACTAAATAATTCTTGTTTTTTAGAATAATAGTAGCAAACTCAAACAGTGAAATGTGTGACTTCATGCTCAAGCTAAATTCCTGAGGGTTAATAGGATTGACATCTTACTATTGTCAGGAAAACAACAAGTGCAGACTTGGAAACGAGGGAGAATAGAACCCGGAAGTTAAGCGTGCTCAGGCTGGAGTAGTGAGAGGATGGGTGACCGTCCGGGAAGTTAGATGATTTGGAATGATGAGGGGTGATTAGAGATTAGAGGTTAAATTGAGCAGTGATGAGGGGTGATTAGAGATTAAAATAATTTATAAATTTGAAAATAAAAAAATTTAAAAAAAATTCAAAAAAATCATAAAATTTCCTTTAGTACCGGTTAGTGTTACCAACCTGGACTGAAGGTGGACCTCCAGGCAGCGGCCACGTGGAGGGCCTTTAGTATCGGTTCGTGTAAGAACCGGGACTAAAGGGGGAGGCTTTAGTAACGACCCTTTAGTCCCGGTTCCAGAACCGGGACTAAAGGCCCTTATGAACCGGGACTAAAGGCCCTTTTTCTACTAGTGTGGAGGGGGGAAACGGACGCGTCGGGTCTACACGGATGGGGTCTTGAAGTGGCTTTGGCCCGGATGTTGCTCCAAAATGTTCCTATGGGCTGACCTAGCACAACCGGGTGGAGAGTTCCACTGGTCAAAGCCCGTCCGTGCAAAGTCAAAGGGCTAGATGCCGTGGTCAAACGCTACAGGGTTAGGCGGGACGGGGGCCCTGGGTTTAGCAATGCCACCGGAGCATCGCACCGGGACCTCATACATGTCGTACGGTGTGGTGGCATGTCCGAAGAGGCGGCACGCGTCTCCGGGGTGTGGCCCCCCTCACGGATGGCGATGACACAGTAGTATACGTTCTGCGGTAACGATGCGGTGTGAATATTATTAAATACTCGGAGCGCGATAAAATCATGAGTTTTTTACACGACGTGGGCACATGTGCTATAGGACTGATGGTAATTTTTCATAGTTTTTGGTGATGGAGAAGTATCTGAACACTTCCCTCTCCACGGACTCCTCTTCGCGTGTCTACGACTATGGCCGGCGGCCTCCGGGGGCTAGCACATGCCGCCAAATCTTGCGTAGGCGGCCTCTCACAAGTCTGGAAGTGTTGTGGCCGTTGCAAACGGCCGGCCCGCGTCTCCGGGGTGTGCCCCCATCACGGACGGCGCCACCGCCGGCACCTGGCACTAGTAGAAATCAGGGCTTTGGTTAGGCCAGAAAAGAGAATTAGTCCCGGTTGCATTACGAACCGGGACTAATGCACTAATGTGAGCATTAGTCCCGGTTCGTGCGGCTAGGGCGTCGTACAGGCATTAGTCCCGGTTCAAATGGGACCTTTAGTCCCGGTTGGTGCCACGAACCGGGACTAAAGGGTGCGATGCCCATTAGTACCGGTTCGTGGCACCAACCGGTACTAAAGGTTAGACCTTTAGTCCCGGTTCGAGCCACCAACCGGTACTAATGGGGTTTGAGGCATTAGTACCGGTTCATGGCACGAACCGGTACTAAAGGTCCCATTTTCAAACTCTACCCCCACCCCCCTGTGAATCGCCTTTTCAGTTTTGTAAAAAGCAAAAGAAAATGATAAAAACTTCAAAAATTAAAATCCTTCCAGATGTAGTTATGTTACTACATGTACTAGTTAGGAAAATTTAAAAACTTAAATTTGGACATGTTTTGCAAAAAGTGTAGGGAAAATGTAAAACGGCTATAACTTTTGCATACGATGTCAGAAAAAAACGTTTAATATATCAAAATGTTCAGCACGAAAATCCGCATCCGATTTTGATGGCCTACGGCTTGTTTGCAAATTTTTAGAATTCTCAAATTCTAAAAGGAAAAAAAGTTATGCTCAAATTTAAGTTTTTTTATTTTTTGTTAAATCTGGTAACACTATGGTCAAACTACTTATTCAAGAAGTATTGGTGTTACTAAATGATTATTCAAGAATATTATTGTTACTAAATAATTAATTCAGTTTTTTTGAATTTTGGTCAAATCTGGTCAAACCATGGTCAAACAATGTTCAAACTAATTATTCAAGAAATATTAGTGTTACTAAATAATTATTTCAGTTTTTTTGAATTTTGGTCAAATCTGGTCAAACTATGGTCAAACTGTGGTCAAACTATGGTCAAACTACTTATTCAAGAAATATTAGTGTTACTAAATAATAATTGTTTTTTAGAACAATAGTTTCAAACTCAAACAGTGAAATGTGTGACTTCATGCTCAAGCTAAATTCCTGAGGGTTAATAGGATTGACATCTTACTATTGTCAGGAAAACAACAAGTGCAGACTTGGAAACGAGGGAGAATAGAACCCGGAAGTTAAGCGTGCTCAGGCTGGAGTAGTGAGAGGATGGGTGACCGTCCGGGAAGTTAGATGATTTGGAATGATGAGGGGTGATTAGAGATTAGAGGTAAAATTGAGAAGTGATGAGGGGTGATTAGAGATTGGAGGTTAAAATAATTAAGAAATTTGAAAATAAAAAATTCAAAAAAATTTAAAAAAATCATAAAATTTCCTTTAGTACCGGTTGTTGTTACCAACCGGGACTGAAGGTGGACCTCCAGGCAGCGGCCACATGGAGGGCCTTTAGTCTCTGTTCGTGTAAGAACCGGGACTAAAGGGGGAGGCTTTAGTAATGACCCTTTAGTCCGGGTTCCAGAACAGGGACTAAAGGCCCTTTTTCTACTAGTGTGCTGGGGGGAAACGGACGCGTCGGGTCTACACGGATGCGGTCTTGCAGTGGCTTTGGCCCGGATGTTGCTCCAAAGTATTCCTATGGGCTGACCTAACACAACTGGGTGGAGAGTTCCACTGGTCAAAGCCCGTCCGTGCAAAGTCAAAGGGCTAGATCCCGTGGTCAAACGCTACGGGGTTAGGCGGGACGGGGTTATTGGGGGTAACAATGCCATCGGATCATCGCACCGGGCCCTCATACATGCCGTACGGTGTGGTGGCATGTCCGAAAAGGCGGCACGCGTCTCCGGGGTGTGGCCCCCCTCACGGACGGTGATGACACAGTAGTAGACGTTCTGCGGTAACGATGCGGTGTGAATATTATTAAATACTCTGAGCGCGATAAAATCATGAGTTTTTTACACGACGTGGGCACATGTGCTATAGACCTTTAGTCCCGGTTTGAGCTACCAACCAGTACTAATGGGCTTTGAGGCGTTAGTACCGGTTCATGGCACGAACCGGTACTAAAGGTCCCATTTTCAAACTCTACCCCCCACCAACCCCCCCTGTGGATCGCCTTTTCAGTTTTGTAAAAAGCAAAAGAAAATGATAAAAACTTGAAAAATTAAAATCCTTCCAGATGTAGTTATGTTACTACATGTACTAGTTAGGAAAATTTAAAAACATAAATTTGGAAATGTTTTGCAAAAAGTGTAGGGAAAATGTAAAACGGCTATAACTTTTGCATACGATGTCAGAAAAAAAGTGTAATATATCAAAATGTTCAGCACGAAAATCCGCATCCGATTTTGACGTCCTACGGCTTGTTTGCAAATGTTTAGAATCCTCAAATTCTAAAAGGAAAAAAAGTTGTGCTCAAATTTCTGTTTTTTTTTGAATTTTTGTTAAATCTGGTCAAAGTGTGGTCAAACTACTTATTCAAGAAGTATTGGTGTTACTAAATAATTATTCAAGAATATTACTATTACTAAATAATTATTTCAGTTTTTTTGAATTTTGGTCAAACTGTGGTCAAACAATGGTCAAACTAATTATTTAAGAAATATTAGTGTTACTAAATAAGTATTTCAGTTTTTTTGAATTTTGGTCAAATCTGGTCAAACTGTGGTCAAACTATGGTCACACTACTTATTCAAGAAATATTAGTGTTACTAAGTAATTATTGTTTTTTAGAACAATAGTTTCAAACTCAAACAGTGAAATGTGTGACTTCATGCTAAAGATAAATTCCTGAGGGTTAATAGGATTGACATCTTACTATTGTCAGAAAAACAACAAGTGCAGACTTGGAAACGAGGGAGAATAGAACCCGGAAGTTAAGCGTGCTCAGGCTGGAGTAGTGAGAGGATGGGTGACCGTCCGGGAAGTTAGATGATTTGTAATGATGAGGGGTGATTAGAGATTAGAGGTTAAATTGAGAAGTGATGAGGGGTGATTAGAGATTGGAGGTTAAAATAATTAAGAAATTTGAAAATAAAAAATTCAAAAAAATTCAAAAAAATCATAAAATTTCCTTTAGTACCGGTTGGTGTTACCAACCGGGACTGAAGGTGGACCTCCAGGCAGCGGCCACATGGAGGGCCTTTAGTCTCTGTTCGTGTAAGAACCGGGACTAAAGGGGGAGGCTTTAGTAATGACCCTTTAGTCCCGGTTCCAGAACAGGGACTAAAGGCCCTTTTTCTACTAGTGTGCTGGGGGGAAACAGACGCGTCGGGTCTACACGGATGCGGTCTTGTAGTGGCTTTGGCCCGGATGTTGCTCCAAAGTATTCCTATGGGCTGACCTAACACAACTGGGTGGAGAGTTCCACTGGTCAAAGCCCGTCCGTGCAAAGTCAAAGGGCTAGATCCCGTGGTCAAACGCTACGGGGTTAGGTGGGACGGTGGCCTTGGGGGTAGCAATGCCATCGGAGCATCGCACCGGGCCCTCATACATGCCGTACGGTGTGGTGGCATGTCCGAAGAGGCGGCACGCGTCTCCGGGGTGTGGCCCCCCTCACGGACGGCGATGACACAGTAGCAGACGTTCTGCGGTAACGATGCGGTGTGAATATTATTAAATACTCGGAGCGCGATAAAATCATGAGTTTTTTACACGACGTGGGCACATGTGCTATAGACCTTTAGTCCCGGTTCGAGCCACCAACCGGTACTAATGGGCTTTGAGCCATTAGTACCGGTTCATGGCACGAACCGGTACTAAAGGTCCCATTTTCAAACTCTACCCCCCACCAACCCCCCCTGTGGATCGCCTTTTCAGTTTTGTAAAAAGCAAAAGAAAATGATAAAAACTTGAAAAATTAAAATCCTTCCAGATGTAGTTATGTTACTACATGTACTAGTTAGGAAAATTTAAAAACTTAAATTTGGAAATGTTTTGCAAAAAGTGTAGGGAAAATGTAAAACGGCTATAACTTTTGCATACGATGTCAGAAAAAGTGTAATATATCAAAATGTTCAGCACGAAAATCCGCATCCGATTTTGACGTCCTACGGCTTGTTTGCAAATATTTAGAATCCTCAAATTCTAAAAGGAAAAAAAGTTGTGCTCAAATTTCTTTTTTTTTGAATTTTTGTTAAATCTGGTCAAACTGTGGTCAAACTACTTATTCAAGAAGTATTGGTGTTACTAAATAATTATTCAAGAATATTACTATTACTAAATAATTATTTCAGTTTTTTTGAATTTTTGTCAAACTGTGGTCAAACAATGGTCAAACTAATTATTTAAGAAATATTAGTGTTACTAAATAAGTATTTCAGTTTTTTGAATTTTGGTCAAATCTGGTCAAACTGTGGTCAAACTATGGTCACACTACTTATTCAAGACATATTAGTGTTACTAAGTAATTATTTTTTTAGAACAATAGTTTCAAACTCAAACAGTGAAATGTGTGACTTCATGCTCAAGATAAATTCCTGAGGGTTAATAGGATTGACATCTTAGTATTGTCAGGAAAACAACAAGTGCAGACTTGGAAACGAGGGAGAATAGAACCCGGAAGTTAAGCGTGCTCAGGCTGGAGTAGTGAGAGGATGGGTGACCGTCTGGGAAGTTAGATGATTTGGAATGATGAGGGGTGATTAGAGATTAGAGGTTAAATTGAGCATTGATGAGGGGTGATTAGAGATTGGAGGTTAAAATAATTAAGAAATTTGAAAATAAAAAAATTCAAAAAAATTCAAAAAAATTCAAAAAAAACATAAAATTTCCTTTAGTACCGGTTGGTGTTACCAACCGGGACTGAAGGTGGACCTCCAGGCAGCGGCCACATGGAGGGCCTTTAGTCTCTGTTCGTGTAAGAACCGGGACTAAAGGGGGATGCTTTAGTAACGACCCTTTAGTCCCGGTTCCAGAACCGGGACTAAAGGCCCTTTTTCTACTAGTGTGCAGGGGGGAAACGGACGCGTCGGGTCTACACGGATGCGGTCTTGCAGTGGCTTTGGCCCGGATGTTGCTCCAAAGTATTCCTATGGGCTGACCTAACACAACTGGGTGGAGAGTTCCACTGGTCAAAGCCCGTCCGTGCAAAGTCAAAGGGCTAGATCCCGTGGTCAAACGCTACGGGGTTAGGCGGGATGAGGGCCTTGGGGGTAGCAATGCCATCGGAGCATCGCACCGGGCCCTCATACATGTCGTACGGTGTGGTGGCATGTTCGAAGAGGCGGCACGCGTCTCCGGGGTGTGGCCCCCCTCACGGACGGTGATGACACTGTAGTAGACGTTCTGCGGTAACGATGCGGTGTGAATATTATTAAATACTCGGAGCGCGATAAAATCATGAGTTTTTTACACGACGTGGGCACATGTGCTATAGACCTTTAGTCCCGGCTCGAGCCACCAACCGGTACTAATGGGCTTTGAGGCATTAGTACCGGTTCATGGCACGAACCGGTACTAAAGGTCCCATTTTCAAACTCTACCCCCCACCAACCCCCCCTGTGGATCGCCTTTTCAGTTTTGTAAAAAGCAAAAGAACATGATAAAAATTTCAAAAATTAAAATCCTTCCAGATGTAGTTATGTTACTACATGTACTAGTTAGAAAAATTTAAAAACTTAAATTAGGAAATGTTTTGCAAAAAGTGTAGGGAAAATGTAAAACGGCTATAACTTTTGCATACGATCTCAGAAAAAAGTATAATATATCAAAATGTTCAGCACGAATATCCGCATCCGATTTTGACGTCCTACGGCTTGTTTGCAAATATTTAGAATCCTCAAATTCTAAAAGGAAAAAAAGTTGTGCTCAAATTTCTGTTTTTTTTTGAATTTTTGTTAAATCTGGTCAAACTGTGGTCAAACTACTTATTCAAGAAGTATTGGTGTTACTAAATATTTATTCAAGAATATACTATTACTAAATAATTATTTCAGTTTTTTTGAATTTTGGTCAAACTGTGGTCAAACAATGGTCAAACTAATTATTTAAGAAATATTAGTGTTACTAAATAAGTATTTCAGTTTTTTTGAATTTTGGTCAAATCTGGTCAAACTGTGGTCAAACTATGGTCAAACTATGGTCAAACTACTTATTCAAGAAATATTAGTGTTACTAAGTAATTATTGTTTTTTAGAACAATAGTTTCAAACTCAAACAGTGAAATGTGTGACTTCATGCTCAAGATAAATTCCTGAGGGTTAATAGGATTGACATCTTACTATTGTCAGGAAAAGAACAAGTGCAGACTTGGAAACGAGGGAGAATAGAACCCGGAAGTTAAGCGTGCTCAGGCTGGAGTAGTGAGAGGATGGGTGACCGTCCGGGAAGTTAGATGATTTGGGATGATGAGGGGTGATTAGAGATTAGAGGTTAAATTGAGAAGTGATGAGGGGTAATTAGAGATTGGAGGTTAAAATAATTAAGAAATTTGAAAATAAAAAATTCAAAAAAATTTAAAAAAATCATAAAATTTCCTTTAGTACCGGTTGGTGTTACCAACCGGGACAGAAGGTGGACCTCCAGGCAGCGGCCACATGGAGGGCCTTTAGTCTCTGTTCGTGTAAGAACCGGGACTAAAGGGGGAGGCTTTAGTAACGATGCGGTCTTGAAGTGGCTTTGGCCCGGATGTTGCTCCAAAGTATTCCTATGTGCTGACCTAACACAACTGGGTGGAGAGTTCCACTGGTCAAAGCCCGTCCGTGCAAAGTCAAAGGGCTAGATCCCGTGGTCAAACGCTACGGGGTTAGGCGGGACGGGGGCCTTGTGGGTAGCAATGCCATCGGAGCATCGCACCGGGCCCTCATACATGCCGTACGGTGTGGTGGCATGTCCGAAGAGGCGGCACGCGTCTCCGGGGTGTGGCCCCCCTCACGGACGGCGATGACACAGTAGTAGACGTTCTGCGGTAACGATGCGGTGTGAATATTATTAAATACTCGGAGCGCGATAAAATCATGAGTTTTTTACACTACGTGGGCACATGTGCTATAGACCTTTAGTCTCGGTTCGAGCCACCAACCGGTACTAATGGGCTTTGAGGCATTAGTACCGGTTCATGGCATGAACCGGTACTAAAGGTCCCATTTTCAAACTCTACCCCCCACCAACCCCCCCTGTGGATCGCCTTTTCAGTTTTGTAAAAAGCAAAAGAAAATGATAAAAACTTGAAAAATTAAAATCCTTCCAGATGTAGTTATGTTACTACATGTACTAGTTAGGAAAATTTAAAAACTTAAATTTGGAAATGTTTTGCAAAAAGTGTAGGGAAAATGTAAAACGGCTATAACTTTTGCATACGATGTCAGAAAAAAAGTGTAATATATCAAAATGTTCAGCACGAAAATCCGCATCCGATTTTGACGTCCTACGACTTGTTTGCAAATATTTAGAATCCTCAAATTCTAAAAGGAAAAAAAGTTGTGCTCAAATTTCTTTTTTTTTAAAATTTTTGTTAAATCTGGTCAAACTGTGGTCAAACTACTTATTCAAGAAGTATTGGTGTTACTAAATAATTATTCAAGAATATTACTATTACTAAATAATTATTTCAGTTTTTTTGAATTTTGGTCAAACTGTGGTCAAACAATGGTCAAACTAATTATTTAAGAAATATTAGTGTTACTAAATAAGTATTTCAGTTTTTTTGAATTTTGGTCAAATCTGGTCAAACTGTGGTCAAACTGTGGTCAAACTATGGTCACACTACTTATTCAAGACATATTAGTGTTACTAAGTAATTATTGTTTTTTAGAACAATAGTTTCAAACTCAAACAGTGAAATGTGTGACTTCATGCTCAAGATAAATTCCTGAGGGTTAATAGGATTGACATCTTACTATTGTCAGGAAAACAACAAGTGCAGACTTGGAAACGAGGGAGAATAGAACCCGGAAGTTAAGCGTGCTCAGGCTGGAGTAGTGAGAGGATGGGTGACCGTCCGGGAAGTTAGATGATTTGGAATGATGAGGGGTGATTAGAGATTAGAGGTTAAATTGAGCAGTGATGAGGGGTGATTAGAGATTGGAGGTTAAAATAATTAAGAAATTTGAAAATAAAAAAATTCAAAAAAATTCAAAAAAAATCATAAAATTTCCTTTAGTACCGGTTGGTGTTACCAACCGGGACTGAAGGTGGACCTCCAGGCAGCGGCCACATGGAGGGCCTTTAGTCTCTGTTCGTGTAAGAACCGGGACTAAAGGGGGAGGCTTTAGTAACGACCCTTTAGTCCCGGTTCCAGAACCGGGACTAAAGGCCCTTTTTCTACTAGTGTGCAGGGGGGAAACGGACGCGTCGGGTCTACACGGATGCGGTCTTGCAGTGGCTTTGGCCCGGATGTTGCTCCAAAGTATTCCTATGGGCTGATCTAACACAACTGGGTGGAGAGTTCCACTGGTCAAAGCCCGTCTGTGCAAAGTCAAAGGGCTAGATCCCGTGGTCAAACGCTACGGGGTTAGGCGGGACGGGGGCCTTGGGGGTAGCAATGCCATCGGAGCATCGCACTGGGCCCTCATACATGCCGTACGGTGTGGTGGCATGTCCGAAGAGGCGGCACGCGTCTCCGGGGTGTGGCCCCCCTCACGGACGGTGATGACACAGTAGTAGACGTTCTGCGGTAACGATGCGGTGTGAATATTATTAAATACTCGGAGCGCGATAAAATCATGAGTTTTTTACACGACGTTGGCACATGTGCTATAGACCTTTAGTCCCGGTTCGAGCCACCAACCGGTACTAATGGGCTTTGAGGCATTAGTACCGGTTCATGGGACGAACCGGTACTAAAGGTCCCATTTTCAAACTCTACCCCCCACCAACCCCCCTGTGGATCGCCTTTTCAGTTTTGTAAAAAGCAAAAGAAAATGATAAAAACTTCAAAAATTAAAATCCTTCCAGATGTAGTTATGTTACTACATGTACAAGTTAGGAAAATTTAAAAACTTAAATTTGGAAATGTTTTGCAAAAAGTGTAGGGAAAATGTAAAACGGCTATAACTTTTGCATACGATGTCAGAAAAAAGTATAATATATCAAAATGTTCAGCACGAAAATCCGCATCCGATTTTGACGTCCTACAGCTTGTTTGCAAATATTTAGAATCCTCAAATTCTAAAAGGAAAAAAGTTGTGCTCAAATTTCTGTTTTTTTTTTAATTTTTGTTAAATCTGGTCAAACTGTGGTCAAACTACTTATTCAAGAAGTATTGGTGTTACTAAATAATTATTCAAGAATATTACTATTACTAAATAATTATTTCAGTTTTTTTGAATTTTGGTCAAACTGTGGTCAAACAATGGTCAAACTAATTATTTAAGAAATATTAGTGTTACTAAATAAGTATTTCAGTTTTTTTGAATTTTGGTCAAATCTGGTCAAACTGTGGTCAAACTATGGTCAAACTACTTATTCAAGAAATATTAGTGTTACTTAGTAATTATTGTTTTTTAGAACAATAGTTTCAAACTCAAACAGTGAAATGTGTGACTTCATGCTCAAGATAAATTCCTGAGGGTTAATAGGATTGACATCTTACTATTGTCAGGAAAACAACAAGTGCAGACTTGGAAACGAGGGAGAATAGAACCCGGAAGTTAAGCGTGCTCAGGCTGGAGTAGTGAGAGGATGGGTGACCGTCCGGGAAGTTAGATGATTTGGAATGATGAGGGGTGATTAGAGATTAGAGGTTAAATTGAGCAGTGATGAGGGGTGATTAGAGATTGAGGTTAAAATAATTAAGAAATTTGAAAATAAAAAAATTCAAAAAAATTCAAAAAAAATCATAAAATTTCCTTTAGTACCGGTTGGTGTTACCAACCGGGACTGAAGGTGGACCTCCAGGCAGCGGCCACATGGAGGGCCTTTAGTCTCTGTTCGTGTAAGAACCGGGACTAAAGGGGGAGGCTTTAGTAACGACCCTTTAGTCCCGGTTCCAGAACCGGGACTAAAGGCCCTTTTTCTACTAGTGTGCAGGGGGGAAACGGACGCGTCGGGTCTACACGGATGCGGTCTTGCAGTGGCTTTGGCCCGGATGTTGCTCCAAAGTATTCCTATGGGCTGATCTAACACAACTGGGTGGAGAGTTCCACTGGTCAAAGCCCGTCCGTGCAAAGTCAAAGGGCTAGATCCCGTGGTCAAACGCTACGGGGTTAGGCGGGACGGGGGCCTTGGGGGTAGCAATGCCATCGGAGCATCGCACCGGGCCCTCATACATGCCGTACGGTGTGGTGGCATGTCCGAAGAGGCGGCACGCGTCTCCGGGGTGTGGCCCCCCTCACGGACGGTGATGACACAGTAGTAGACGTTCTGCGGTAACGATGCGGTGTGAATATTATTAAATACTCGGAGCGCGATAAAATCATGAGTTTTTTACACGACGTGGGCACATGTGCTATAGACCTTTAGTCCCGGTTCGAGCCACCAACCGGTACTAATGGGCTTTGAGGCATTAGTACCGGTTCATGGCACGAACCGGTACTAAAGGTCCCATTTTCAAACTCTACCCCCCACCAACCCCCCCTGTGGATCGCCTTTTCAGTTTTGTAAAAAGCAAAAGAAAATGATAACAACTTCAAAAATTAAAATCCTTCCAGATGTAGTTATGTTACTACATGTACAAGTTAGGAAAATTTAAAAACTTAAATTTGGAAATGTTTTGCAAAAAGTGTAGGGAAAATGTAAAACGGCTATAACTTTTGCATACGATGTCAGAAAACAGTATAATATATCAAAATGTTCAGCACGAAAATCCGCATCCGATTTTGACGTCCTACGGCTTGTTTGCAAATATTTAGAATCCTCAAATTCTAAAAGGAAAAAAAGTTGTGCTCAAATTTCTGTTTTTTTTTAATTTTTGTTAAATCTGGTCAAACTGTGGTCAAACTACTTATTCAAGAAGTATTGGTGTTACTAAATAATTATTCAAGAATATTACTATTACTAAATAATTATTTCAGTTTTTTTGAATTTTGGTCAAACTGTGGTCAAACAATGGTCAAACTAATTATTTAAGAAATATTAGTGTTACTAAATAAGTATTTCAGTTTTTTTGAATTTTGGTCAAATCTGGTCAAACTGTGGTCAAACTGTGGTCAAACTATGGTCAAACTACTTATTCAAGAAATACTAGTGTTACTTAGTAATTATTGTTTTTTAGAACAATAGTTTCAAACTCAAACAGTGAAATGTGTCACTTCATGCTCAAGATAAATTCCTGAGGGTTAATAGGATTGACATCTTACTATTGTCAGGAAAACAACAAGTGCAGACTTGGAAACGAGGGAGAATAGAACCCGGAAGTTAAGCGTGCTCAGGCTGGAGTAGTGAGAGGATGGGTGACCGTCCGGGAAGTTAGATGAATTGGAATGATGAGGGGTGATTAGAGATTAGAGGTTAAATTGAGAAGTGATGAGGGGTGATTAGAGATTGGAGGTTAAAATAATTAAGAAATTTGAAAATAAAAAAATTCAAAAAAATTCAAAAAAAATCATAAAATTTCCTTTAGTACCGGTTGGTGTTACCAACCGGGACTGAAGGTGGCCCTCCAGGCAGCGGCCACATGGAGGGCCTTTAGTCTCTGTTCGTGTAAGAACCGGGACTAAAGGGGGAGGTTTTAGTAACGACCCTTTAGTCCCGGTTCCAGAACCGGGACTAAAGGCCCTTTTTCTACTAGTGTGCAGGGGGGAAACGGACGCGTCGGGTCTACACGGATGCGGTCTTGCAGTGGCTTTGGCCCGGATGTTTTTCCAAAGTATTCCTATGGGCTGACCTAACACAACCGGGTGGAGAGTTCCACTGGTCAAAGCCCGTCCGTGCAAAGTCAAAGGGCTAGATCCCATGGTCAAACGCTACGGGGTTAGGCGGGACGGGGGCCTTGGGGGTAGCAATGCCATCGGAGCATCGCACCGGGCCCTCATACATGCCGTACGGTGTGGTGGCATGTCCGAAGAGGCGGCACGCGTCTCCGGGGTGTGGCCCCCCTCACGGACGGTGATGACACAGTAGTAGACGTTCTGCGGTAACGATGCGGTGTGAATATTATTAAATACTCGGAGCGCGATAAAATCATGAGTTTTTTACACGACGTGGGCACATGTGCTATAGACCTTTAGTCCCGGTTCGAGCCACCAACCGGTACTAATGGGCTTTGAGGCATTAGTACCGGTTCATGGCATGAACCGGTACTAAAGGTCCCATTTTCAAACTCTACCCCCCACCAACCCCCCCTGTGGATCGCCTTTTCAGTTTTGTAAAAAGCAAAAGAAAATGATAACAACTTCAAAAATTAAAATCCTTCCAGATGTAGTTATGTTACTACATGTACAAGTTAGGAAAATTTAAAAACATAAATTTGGAAATGTTTTGCAAAAAGTGTAGGGAAAATGTAAAACGGCTATAACTTTTGCATACGATGTCAGAAAACAGTATAATATATCAAAATGTTCAGCACGAAAATCCGCATCCGATTTTGACGTCCTACGGCTTGTTTGCAAATATTTAGAATCCTCAAATTCTAAAAGGAAAAAAAGTTGTGCTCAAATTTCTGTTTTTTTTTTAATTTTTGTTAAATCTGGTCAAACTGTGGTCAAACTACTTATTCAAGAAGTATTGGTGTTACTAAATAATTATTCAAGAATATTACTATTACTAAATAATTATTTCAGTTTTTTTGAATTTTGGTCAAACTGTGGTCAAACAATGGTCAAACTAATTATTTAAGAAATATTAGTGTTACTAAATAAGTATTTCAGTTTTTTTGAATTTTGGTCAAATCTGGTCAAACTGTGGTCAAACTGTGGTCAAACTATGGTCAAACTACTTATTCAAGAAATACTAGTGTTACTTAGTAATTATTGTTTTTTAGAACAATAGTTTCAAACTCAAACAGTGAAATGTGTCACTTCATGCTCAAGATAAATTCCTGAGGGTTAATAGGATTGACATCTTACTATTGTCAGGAAAACAACAAGTGCAGACTTGGAAACGAGGGAGAATAGAACCCGGAAGTTAAGCGTGCTCAGGCTGGAGTAGTGAGAGGATGGGTGACCGTCCGGGAAGTTAGATGAATTGGAATGATGAGGGGTGATTAGAGATTAGAGGTTAAATTGAGAAGTGATGAGGGGTGATTAGAGATTGGAGGTTAAAATAATTAAGAAATTTGAAAATAAAAAAATTCAAAAAAATTCAAAAAAAATCATAAAATTTCCTTTAGTACCGGTTGGTGTTACCAACCGGGACTGAAGGTGGCCCTCCAGGCAGCGGCCACATGGAGGGCCTTTAGTCTCTGTTCGTGTAAGAACCGGGACTAAAGGGGGAGGTTTTAGTAACGACCCTTTAGTCCCGGTTCCAGAACCGGGACTAAAGGCCCTTTTTCTACTAGTGTGCAGGGGGGAAACGGACGCGTCGGGTCTACACGGATGCGGTCTTGCAGTGGCTTTGGCCCGGATGTTTTTCCAAAGTATTCCTATGGGCTGACCTAACACAACCGGGTGGAGAGTTCCACTGGTCAAAGCCCGTCCGTGCAAAGTCAAAGGGCTAGATCCCATGGTCAAACGCTACGGGGTTAGGCGGGACGGGGGCCTTGGGGGTAGCAATCCCACCGGAGCATCGCACCGGGCCCTCATACATGACGTACGGTGTGGTGGCATGTCCGAAGATGCGGCACGCGTCTCCGGGGTGTGGCCCCCCTCACGGACGGCGATGACACAGTAGTAGACGTTCTGCGGTAACGATGCGGTGTGAATATTATTAAATACTCGGAGCGCGATAAAATCATGAGTTTTTTACACGACGTGGGCACATGTGCTATAGAACTGATGGTAATTTTTCATTGTTTTTGGTGATGGAGAAGTATCTGAACACTTCCCTCTCCGCGGATTGCTCTTCACGTGTCTACGACTATGGCCGGCGGCCTCCGGGGGCTAGCACATGCCGCCAAATCTTGCGTAGGCGGCCTCTCACAAGTCTGGAAGTGTTGTGGTGGTTGCAAACGCCCGGCCCGCGTCTCCGGGGTGTGCCCCCCTCACGGACGGCGCCGCCGCCGGCACCTGGCACTAGTAGAAAACAGGGCTTTGGTTCGGCCAGAAAAGAGCATTAATCCCGGTTGCATTACGAACCGGGACTAATGTGAGCATTAGTCCCGGTTCGTGCGGCTAGGGCACCGTACAGGCATTAGTCTCGGTTCAAATGGGACCTTTAGTCCCGGTTGGTTCCACGAACCGGGACTAAAGGGTGCGATGCCCATTAGTACCGGTTCGTGGCACCAACCGGTAGTAAAGGTTAGACCTTTAGTCCCGGTTCGAGCCACCAACCGGTAGTAATGGGGTTTGAGGCATTAGTACCGGTTCATGGCACGAACCGGTACTAAAGGTCCCATTTTCAAACTCTACCCCACCCCCCCCTGTAGATCGCCTTTTCAGTTTTGTAAAAAGCAAAAGAAAATGATAAAAACTTCAAAAATTAAAATCCTTCCAGATGTAGTTATTTTACTACATGTACTTGTTAGGAAAATTTAAAAACTTAAATTTGGACATGTTTTGCAAAAAGTGTAGGGAAAATGTAAAATGGCTGTAACTTTTGCATACGATGTCAGAAAAAAAGTATAATATATCAAAATGTTCAGCACGAAAAGCCGCATCCAATTTTGACGGCCTACGGCCTGTTTGCAAATTTTTAGAATCCTCAAATTCTAAAAGGAAAAAATTATGCTCAAATTTATGTTTTTTTAATTTCTGTTAAATCTGGTCAAACTATGGTCAAACTACTTATTCAAGAAGTATTGGTGTTACTAAATAATTATTCAAGAATATTAGTGTTACTAAATAGCTATTTCAGTTTTTTTGAATTTTGCTCAAATCTGGTCAAACTGTGGTCAAACAATGGTCAAACTAATTACTCAAGAAATATTAGTGTTACTAAATAATTATTTCAATTTTTTTGAATTTTGGTCAAATCTGGTCAAACTGTGGTCAAACTACTTATTCAAGAAATATTAGTGTTACTAAAAATTATTGTTTTTAGAACAATAGTTTCAAACTCAAACAGTGAAATGTGTGACTTCATGCTCAAGCTAAATTCCTGAGGGTTAATAGGATTGACATCTTACTATTGTCAGGAAAACAACAAGTGCGGACTTGGAAATGAGGGAGAATAGAACCCGGAAATTAAGCGTGCTCAAGCTGGAGTAGTGACAGGATGGGTGACCGTCCGGGAACTTAGATGATTTGGAATGATGAGGGGTGATTAGAGATTAGAGGTTAAATTGAGCAGTGATGAGGGGTAATTAGAGATTGGAGGTTAAAATAATTCAGAAATTTGAAAATAAAAAAAATTCAAAACAAATCACAAAATTTCCTTTAGTACCGGTTGGTGTTACCAACCGGGACTAAAGGTGGACCTCCAGGCAGCGGCCACGTGGAGGGCCTTTAGTCTCAGTTCCTGTAAGAACCGGGAATAAAGGGGGAGGCTTTAGTAACGACCCTTTAGTCCCGGTTCCAGAACCGGGACTAAAGGCCCTTTTCTTACTAGTGTGGAGGGGGGAAACGGACGCGTCGGGTCTACACGGATGCGGTCTTGCAGTGGCTTTGGCCCGGATGTTGCTCCAAAGTATTCCTATGGGCTGACCTAACACAACCGGGTGGAGAGTTCCACTGGTCAAAGCCCGTCCGTGCAAAGTCAAAGGGCTAGATCCCGTGGTCAAACGCTACGGGGTTAGGCGGGACGGGGGCCTTGGGGGTAGCAATGCCACCGGAGCATCGCACCGGGCCCTCATACATGACGTACGGTGTGGTGGCATGTCCGAAGATGCGGCACGCGTCTCCGGGGTGTGGGCCCCCTCACGGACGGCGATGACACAGTAGTAGACGTTCTGTGGTAACGATGCGGTGTGGATATTATTAAATACTCGGAGCGCGATAAAATCATGAGTTTTTTACACGACGTGGGCACATGTGCTATAGAACTGATGGTAATTTTTCATTGTTTTTGGTGATGGAGAAGTATCTGAACACTTCCCTCTCCGCGGATTGCTCTTCACGTGTCTACGACTATGGCCGGCGGCCTCCGGGGGCTAGCACATGCCGCCAAATCTTGCGTAGGCGGCCTCTCACAAGTCTTGAAGTGTTGTGGTGGTTGCAAACGCCCGGCCCGCGTCTCCGGGGTGTGCCCCCCTCACGGACGGCGCCGCCGCCGGCACCTGGCACTAGTAGAAAACAGGGCTTTGGTTCGGCCAGAAAAGAGCATTAATCCTGGTTGCATTACGAAGCGGGACTAATGTGAGCATTAGTCCCGGTTCGTGCGGCTAGGGCACCGTACAGGCATTAGTCCCGGTTCAAATGGGACCTTTAGTCCCGGTTGGTGCCACGAACCGGGACTAAAGGTTGCGATGCCCATTAGTACCGGTTCGTGGCACCAACCGGTACTAAAGGTTAGACCTTTAGTCCCGGTTCGAGCCACCAACCGGTAGTAATGGGGTTTGAGGCAGTAGTACCGGTTCATGGCACGAACCGGTACTAAAGGTCCCATTTTCAAACTCTACCCCAACCCCCCCCTGTAGATCGCCTTTTCAGTTTTGTAAAAAGCAAAAGAAAATGATAAAAACTTCAAAAATTAAAATCCTTGCAGATGTAGTTATTTTACTACATGTACTTGTTAGGAAAATTTAAAAACTTAAATTTGGACATGTTTTGCAAAAAGTGTAGGGAAAATGTAAAACGGCTATAACTTTTGCATACGATGTCAGAAAAGAGTATAATATATCAAAATGTTCAGCACGAAAATCCGCATCCAATTTTGACGGCCTACGGCCTGTTTGCAAATTTTTAGAATCCTCAAATTCTAAAAGGAAAAAATTATGCTCAAATTTATGTTTTTTTAATTTCTGTTAAATCTGGTCAAACTATGGTCAAACTACTTATTCAAGAAGTATTGGTGTTACTAAATAATTATTCAAGAATATTAGTGTGACTAAATAGCTATTTCAGTTTTTTTGAATTTTGGTCAAATCTGGTCAAACTGTGGTCAAACAATGGTCAAACTAATTACTGAAGAAATATTAGTGTTACTAAATAATTATTTCAGTTTTTTTGAATTTTGGTCAAATCTGGTCAAACTATGGTTAAACTACTTATTCAAGAAATATTAGTGTTACTAAAAAATTATTGTTTTTTAGAACAATAGTTTCAAACTCAAACAGTGAAATGTGTGACTTCATGCTCAAGCTAAATTCCTGAGGGTTAATAGGATTGACATCTTACTATTGTCAGGAGAACAACAAGTGCAGACTTGGAAATGAGGGAGAATAGAACCCGGAAATTAAGCGTGCTCAAGCTGGAGTAGTGACAGGATGGGTGACCGTCCGGGAAGTTAGATGATTTGGAATGATGAGGGGTGATTAGAGATTAGAGGTTAAATTGAGCAGTGATGAGGGGTAATTAGAGATTGGAGGTTAAAATAATTCAGAAATTTGAAAATAAAAAAAATCAAAAAAAATCATAAAATTTCCTTTAGTACCGGTTGGTGTTACCAACCGGGACTAAAGGTGGACCTCCAGGCAGCGGCCACGTGGAGGGCCTTTAGTCTCTGTTCCTGTAAGAACCGGGACTAAAGGGGGAGGCTTTAGTAACGACCCTTTAGTCCCGGTTCCAGAACCGGGACTAAAGGCCCTTTTCTTACTAGTGTGGAGGGGGGAAACGGACGCGTCGGGTCTACACGGATGGGGTCTTGCAGTGGCTTTGTGCCGGATGTTGCTCCAAAGTGTTCCTATGGGCTGACCTACCGGGTGGAGAGTTCCACTGGTCAAAGCCCGTCCGTGCAAAGGCAAAGGGCTAGATCCCGTGGTCAAACGCTACAGGCTTAGGCGGGACGGGGGCCCTGGGGTAGCAATGCCATCGGAGCATCGCACCGGGCCCTCAGACATGTCGTACGGTGTGGTGGCATGTCCGAAGAGGTGGCACGCGTCTCCGGGGTGTGCCCCCCTCACGGACAGCGATGACACAGTAGTAGACGTTCTCCGGTAACGATGCAGTGAGAATATTATTAAATACTCGGAGCGCGATAAAATCATGAGTTTTTTACACGACGTGGGCACATGTGCTATAGGACTGATGGTTATTTTTCATAGTTTTAGGTGATGGAGAAGTATCTGAACACTTCCCTCTCCGCGGATTGCTCTTCGCGTGTCTACGACTATGGCCGGCGGCCTCCGGGGGCTAGCACATGCCGCCAAATCTTGCGTATGCGGCCTCTCACAAGTCTGGAAATGTTGTGGCGGTTGCAAACGCCCGGCCCGCGTCTCCGGGGTGTGCCCCCCTCACGGACGGCGCCGCCGCCGGCACCTGGCACTAGTAGAAAATAGGGCTTTGGTTCGGCCAGAAAAGAGCATTAATCCCAGTTGCATTACGAACCGGGACTAATGTGAGTATTAGTCCCGGTTCAAATGGGACCTTTAGTCCCGGTTGGTGCCACGAACTGGGACTAAAGGGTGCGACGGCCATTAGTACCGGTTCGTGGCACCAACCAGTACTAAAGGTTAGACCTTTAGTCCCGGTTCGAGCCACCAACCGGTACTAATGGGGTTTGAGGCATTAGTACCGGTTCATGGCACGAACCGGTACTAAAGGTCCCATTTTCAAACTCTGCCCCCACCCCCCCCACCGTGGATCGCCTTTTCAGTTTTGTAAAAAGCAAAAGAAAATGATAAAAACTTCAAAAATTAAAATCCTTCCAGATGTAGTTATGTTACTACATGTACTAGTTAGGAAAATTTAAAAGTATAATATATCAGAAAGTGTAGGGAAAATGTAAAACGGCTATAACTTTTGCATACGATGTCAGAAAAAAAGTATAATATATCAAATTGTTCAGCACGAAAATCCGCATCCAATTTTGACGGCCTACGGCCTGGTTGCAAATATTTAGAATCCTCAAATTCTAAAAGGAAAAAAGTTATGCTCAAATTTATGTTTTTTAATTTCTGTTAAATCTGGTCAAACTATGGTCAAAGTACTTATTCAAGATGTATTGGTGTTACTAAATAATTATTCAAGAATATTAGTGTTACTAAATAGCTATTTCAGTTTATTTGAATTTTGGTCAAATCTGGTCAAACTGTGGTCAAACAATGGTCAAACTAATTATTCAAGAAATATTAGTGTTACTAAATAATTATTTTAGTTTTTTTGAATTTTGGTCAAATCTGGTCAAACTGTGGTCAAACTACTTATTCAAGAAATATTAGTGTTACTAAATAATTACTGGTTTTTAGAACAATAGTTTCAAACTCAAACTGTGAAATGTGAGACTTCATGCTCAAGCTAAATTCCCGAGGGTTAATAGGATTGACATCTTACTATTGTCAGGAAAACAACAAGTTCAGACTTGGAAATGAGGGAGAATAGAACCCGGAAGTTAAGCGTGCTCAGGCTGGAGTAGTAACAGGATGGGTGACCGTCCGGGAAGTTAGAAGATTTGGAATGATGAGGGGTGATTAGAGATTAGAGGTTAAATTGAGCAGTGATGAGGGGTGATTAGAGATTGGAGGTTAAAAAATTCAAGAATTTGAAAATAAAAAAATTCAAAAAAATTCAAAAAGAATTCAAAAAAATACATAAAATTTCCTTTAGTACCGGTTGGTGTTACCAACCGGGACTAAAGGTGGACCTCGAGGCAGCGGCCACGTGGAGGGCCTTTAGTCTCGGTTCGTGTAAGAACCGGGACTAAAGGGGGAGGCTTTAGTAACGACCCTTTAGTCCCGGTTCCAGAACCGGGACTAAAGGCCCTTTTTCTACTAGTGTGGAGGGGGGAAACGGATGCGTCGGGTCTACACGGATGGGGTCTTGCTGTGGCTTTGGCCCGGATGTTGCTCCAAAGTGTTCCTATGGGCCGACCTAACACAACCGGGTGGAGAGTTCCACTGGTCAAAGCCCGTCCGTGCAAAGTCAAAGGGCTCGATCCCGTGGTCAAACGCTACAGGGTTAGGCGGGACGGGGGCCCTGGGGGTAGCAATGCCATCGGAGCATCGCACCGGGCCCTCATACATGTCGTACGGTGTGGTGGCATGTCCGAAGAGGCGGCACGCGTCTCCGGGGTGTGGCCCCCCTCCCGGATGGCGATGACACAGTAGTAGACGTTCTGCGGTAACGATGCGGTGTGAATATTATTAAATACTCGGAGCGCGATAAAATCATGAGTTTTTTACACGACGTGGGCACATGTGCTATAGGACTGATGGTAATTTTTCATAGTTTTTGGTGATGGAGAAGTATCTGAACACTTCCCTCTCCGCGGATTGCTCTTCGCGTGTCTACGACTGTGGCCAGCGGCCTCCGGGGGCTAGCACATGCCGCCAAATCTTGCGTATGCGGCCTCTCACAAGTCTGGAAGTGTTGTGGCGGTTGCGAACGCCCGACCTGCGTCTCCGGGGTGTGCCCCCCTCACGGATGGCGCCGCCGCCGGCACCTGGCACCAGTAGAAAACAGGGCTTTGGTTTGGCCAGAAAAGAGCATTAATCCCAGTTGCATTACGAACCGGGACTAATGTGAGCATTAGTCTCGGTTCGTGCGGCTAGGGCACCGTACAGGCATTAGTCCCGGTTCAAATGGGACCTTTAGTCCCGGTTGGTGCCACGAACCGGTACTAATGGGGTTTGAGGCATTAGTACCGGTTCATGGCACGAACCGGTACTAAAGGTCCCATTTTCAAACTCTACCCCCAACCCCCCACCGTGGATCGCCTTTTCAGTTTTGTAAAATGCAAAAGAAAATGATAAAAACTTAAAAAATTAAAATCCTTCCAGATGTAGTTATGTTACTACATGTACTAGTTAGGAAAATTTAAAAGTATAATATATCAGAAAGTGTAGGGAAAATGTAAAACGGCTATAACTTTTGCATACGATGTCAAAAAAAAAGTATAATATATCAAAATGTTCAGCACGAATATCCGCATCCAATTTTGACGGCCTACGGCCTGTTTGCAAATTTTTAGAATACTCATATTCTAAAAGGAAAAAAGTTATGCTCAAATTTATGTTTTTTTAATTTCTGTTAAATCTGGTCAAACTATGGTCAAACTACTTATTCAAGAAGTATTGGTGTTACTAAATAATTATTCAAGAATATTAGTGTTACTAAATAGCTATTTCAGTTTTTTTAATTTTGGTCAAATCTGGTCAAACTGTCGTCAAACAATGGTCAAACTAATTATTCAAGAAATATTAGTGTTACAAAATAATTATTTCAGTTTTTTTGAATTTTGGTCAAATCTGGTCAAACTATGGTCAAACTACCTATTCAAGAAATATTAGTGTTACTAAATAATTATTGTTTTTTAGAACAATAGTTTCAAACTCAAATAGTGAAATGTGTACCTTCATGCTCAAGCTAAATTCCTGAGGGTTAATAGGATTGACATGTTACTATTGTCAGGAAAACAACAAGTGCAGACTTGGAAATGAGGGAGAATAGAACCCGGAAGTTAAGCGTGCTCAGGCTGGAGTAGTGACAGGATGGGTGACCGTTTGGGAAGTTAGATGATTTGGAATGATGAGGGGTGATTAGAGATTAGAGGTTAAATTGAGCAGTGATGAGGGGTGATTAGAGATTGGAGGTTAAAATAATTCAGAAATTTGAAAATAAAAAAAAATTCAAAAAAATTCAAAAAAACTTAAAAAAAAATTATTAAATTTCCTTTAGTACTGGTTGGTGTTACCAACTGGGACTAAAGGTGGACCTCCAGGCAGCGGCCACGTGGAGGGCCTTTAGTCTCGGTTCCAGAACCGGGACTAAAGGCCCTTTTCTACTAGTATGGAGGGGGGAAACGGACGCGTCGGGTCTACACGGATGGGGTCTTCAAGTGGCTTTGGCCCGGATGTTGCTCCAAAGTGTTCCTATGGGCTGACCTAACACAACCGGGTGGAGAGTTCCACTGGTCAAAGCCCTTCCGTGCAAAGTCAAAGGGCTAGATCCCGTGGTCAAACGCTACAGGGTTAGGCGAGACGGGGGCCCTGGGGGTAGCAATGCCATCGGAGCATCGCACCGGGCCCTCATACATGTCGTACGGTGTGGTGGCATGTCCAAAGAGGTGGCACGCGTCTCCGGGGTGTGGCCCCCCTCACGGACGGCGATGACACAGTAGTAGACGTTCTGCGGTAACGATGCGGTGCGAATATTATTAAATACTCGGAGCGCGATAAAATCATGAGTTTTTTACACGACGTGGGCACATGTGCTATAGGACTGATGGTAATTTTTCATAGTTTTTTGTGATGGAGAAGTATCTGAACACTTCCCTCTCCGCGGATTGCTCTTCGCGCGTCTACGACTGTGGCCGGCGGCCTCTGGGGGCTAGCACATGCCGCCAAATCCTCTCACAAGTTTGGAAGTGTTGTGGCGGTTGCAAACGCTCGGCACACGTCTGCGGGGTGTGCCCCCTCGCGGACGGTGCCGCCGCTGGCACCCGGAGGGGGGAAACGGACGCGTTGGGTCTACACGGATGGGGTCTTGCTGTGGCTTTGGCCTAGATGTTGCTCCAAAGTGTTCCTATGGGCTGACCTAACACAAGTGGGTGGAGAGTTCCACAGGTCAAGGCCCGTCTGCGCAAAGTCAAAGGTCTAGATCCCGTGGTCAAACGCTACAGGGTTAGGCGGGACGGGGGCCCTCGGGGGGTAGCAGTGCCACCGGAGCATCGCACCGGGCCCTCAGACATGTCGTACGGTGTGGTGGCATGTCCGAAGAGGCGGCACGCGTCTCTGGGGTGAGCCCCCCCTCACGGACGGCGATGACACAGTAGTAGACGTTCTGCGGCAATGATGCGGTGTGAATATTATTAAATACTCGAAGCGCGATAAAATTATGAGCTTTTTACACGACGTGGGCACATGTGCTATAGGACTGATGGTAATTTTTCATATTTTTTGGTGATGGAGAAGTATCTGAACACTTCCCTCTCCGCGGATTGCTCTTCGTGTGTCTACGACTGTGGTCGGCGGCCTCCGGGGCTAGCACATGCCGCCAAATCTTGTGTAGGCGGCCTCTCACAAGTCTGGAAGAGTTGTGGCGGTTGCAAACGCCCGGCCCGTGTCTCCGAGGTGTGCCCCCCTCACGGACGGCGCCGCCGCCGGCACATGGAGGTGGGAAACGGACGCGTCGGGTCTACACGGATGGGGTCTTTTAGTGGTTTTGTCCCGGATGTTGCTCCAAAGTGTTCCTATGGGCTGACCTAACACAACCGGGTGGACAGTTCCACTCGTCAAAGCCCGTCCGTGCAAAGTCAAAGGGCTAGATCCCGTGGTCAAACGCTACAGGGTTAGGCGGGACGGGGGCCCTTGTGGGGAAGCAATGCCATTGGAGCATCGCACCGGGCCCTCATACATGCCGTACGGTGTGGTGGCATGTCCGAAGAGGCGGCACGCGTCTCCGGGGTGTGCCCCCCCTCACGGACGGCGATGACACAGTAGTAGACGTTCTGCGGTAACGATGCGGCATGAATATTAAATACTCGGAGCGCGATAAAATCATTAGTTTTTTACACGACGTGGGCACATGTGCTATAGGACTGATGGTAATTTTTCATAGTTTTTGTGATGGAGAAGTATCTGAACACTTCCCTCTCAGCGGATTGCTCTTCGCGCGTCTACGACTGTAGCCGGCGGCCTCTGGGGGCTAGCAAATCCTCTCACAAGTTTGGAAGTGTTGTGGCGGTTGCAAACGCCCGGCACACGTCTGCGGGGTGTGCCCCCCTCGCGAATGGTGCCGCCGCCGGCACCTGGAGGGGGGAAACGGACGCGTTGGGTCTACACGGATGGGGTCTTGCTGTGGATTTGGCCCAGATGTTGCTCCAAAGTGTTCCTATGGGCTGACCTAACACAACCGGTGGAGAGTTCCACTGGTCAAAGCTCGTCCGTGCAAAGTCAAAGTGCTAGCCCCCGTGGTCAAACGCTACAAGGTTAGGCGGGACGGGGGCCCTGGGGGTAGCAATGCCATCGGAGCATCGCACCGGGCCCTCATACATGTCGTACGATGTGGTGGCATGTCCGATGAGGCGGCACGCGTCTCCGGGTTGTGGCCCCCCTCACGGACGGCGATGACACAATAGTAGACGTTCTGCGGCAATGATGCGGTGTGAATAATATTAAATACTCGAAGCGCGATAAAATTATGAGTTTTTTACATGACGTGGGCACATGTACTATAGGACTGATGGTAATTTTTCATAGTTTTTTGTGGTGGAGAATTATCTGAACACTTCCCTCTCCGCGGATTGCTCTTCGCGTGTCTACGACTGTGGCCAGCGGCCTCCGGGGGCTAGCACATGATGCCAAATCTTGCGTAGGCGGCCTCTCACAAGTCTGGAAGTGTTGTGGCGGTTGCAAACGCCCGGCCCGCGTCTCCGAGGTGTGCCCCCTCGCGAACGGTGCCGCCGCCGGCACCTGGAGGGGGGAAACAGATGCGTTGGGTCTACACGGACGGGGCCTTGCAGTGGCTTTGTCCCGGATGTTGCTCCAAAGTGTTCCTATGGGCTGACCTAACACAACCGGGTGGTCAGTTCCACTGGTCAAAGCCCGTCCGTGCAAAGTCAAAGGGCTAGATCCCGTGGTCAAACTCTACAGGGTTAGGCGGGACGGGGGCCCTTGGGGGGAAGCAATGCCATTGGAGCATCGCACCGGGCCCTCATACATGTCGTACGGTGTGGTGGCATGTCCGAAGAGGCGGCACGCGTCTCCGGTGTGTGCCCCCCCTCACGGACGGCGATGACACAGTAGTAGACGTTCTGCGGTAACGATGCGGCATGAATATTTTTAAATACTCGGAGCGCGATAAAATCATTAGTTTTTTACACGACGTGCTCACATGTGCTATAGGACTGATGGTAATTTTTCATAGTTTTTGGTGATGGAGAAGTATCTGAACACTTCCCTCTCCGCGGATTGCTCTTCGCGCGTCTACGACTGTGGCCGGCGGCCTCTGGGGGCTAGCACATGCCGCCAAATCCTCTCACAAGTTTGGAAGTGTTGTGGCGGTTGCAAACGCCCGGCACACGTCTGCGGGGTGTGCCCCCCTCGCGGACGGTGCCGCCGCCGGCACCTGGAGGGGGGAAACGGACGCGTTGGGTCTACACGGATGGGGTCTTGCTGTGGCTCTGGCCCAGATGTTGCTCCAAAGTGTTCCTATGGGCTGACCTAACACAACCGGGTCGAGAGTTCCACTGGTCAAAGCTCGTCCGTGCAAAGTCAAAGGGCTAGCCCCCGTGGTCAAACGCTACAAGGTTAGGCGGGACGGGGGGCCTGGGGGTAGCAATGCCATCGGAGCATCGCACCGGGCCCTCATACATGTCGTACGGTGTGGTGGCATGTCCGATGAGGCGGCACGCGTCTCCGGGGTGTGGCCCCCCTCACGGACGGCGATGACACAATAGTAGACGTTCTGCGGCAATGATGCGGTGTGAATATTATTAAATACTCGAAGCGCGATAAAATTATGAGTTTTTTACACGACGTGGGCACATGTACTATAGGACTGATGGTAATTTTTCATAGTTTTTTGTGGTGGAGAAGTATCTGAACACTTCCCTCTCCGCGGATTGCTCTTCGTGTGTCTACGACTGTGGTCGGCGGCCTCCGGGGCTAGCACATGCCGCCAAATCTTGTGTAGGCGGCCTCTCACAAGTCTGGAAGAGTTGTGGCGGTTGCAAACGCCCGGCCCGTGTCTCCGAGGTGTGCCCCCCTCACGGACGGCGCCGCCGCCGGCACATGGAGGGGGGAAACGGACGCGTCGGGTCTACACGGATGGGGTCTTGTAGTGGTTTTGTCCCGGATGTTGCTCCAAAGTGTTCCTATGGGCTGACCTAACACAACCGGGTGGACAGTTCCACTGGTCAAAGCCCGTCCGTGCAAAGTCAAAGGGCTAGATCCCGTGGTCAAACGCTACAGGGTTAGGCGGGGCGGGGGCCCTTGGGGGGAAGCAATGCCATTGGAGCATCGCACCGGGCCCTCATACATGCCGTACGGTGTGGTGGCATGTCCGAAGAGGCGGCACGCGTCTCGGGGTGTGCCCCCCCTCACGG
Source organism: Aegilops tauschii subsp. strangulata (assembly GCF_002575655.3). Taxonomy (NCBI): domain Eukaryota; kingdom Viridiplantae; phylum Streptophyta; class Magnoliopsida; order Poales; family Poaceae; genus Aegilops; species Aegilops tauschii. The sequence goes on along the minus strand of NC_053041.3, from coordinate 549,871,287 downwards.
ACGGCGATGACACAGTAGTAGACGTTCTGCGGTAACGATGCGGCATGAATATTAAATACTCGGAGCGCGATAAAATCATTAGTTTTTTACACGACGTGGGCACATGTGCTATAGGACTGATGGTAATTTTTCATAGTTTTTGTGATGGAGAAGTATCTGAACACTTCCCTCTCCGCGGATTGCTCTTCGCGCGTCTACGACTGTGGCCGGCGGCCTCTGGGGGCTAGCACATGCCGCCAAATCCTCTCACAAGTTTGGAAGTGTTGTGGCGGTTGCAAACGCCCGGCACACGTCTGCGGGGTGTGCCCCGCTCGCGGACGGTGCCGCCGCCGGCACCTGGAGGGGGGAAACGGACGCGTTGGGTCTACACGGATGGGGTCTTGCTGTGGCTTTGGCCCAGATGTTGCTCCAAAGTGTTCCTATGGGCTGACCTAACACAACCGGTGGAGAGTTCCACTGGTCAAAGCTCGTCCGTGCAAAGTCAAAGTGCTAGCCCCCGTGGTCAAACGCTACAAGGTTAGGCGGGACGGGGGCCCTGGGGGTAGCAATGCCATCGGAGCATCGCACCGGGCCCTCATACATGTCGTACGATGTGGTGGCATGTCCGATGAGGCGGCATGCGTCTCCGGGTTGTGGCTCCCCTCACGGACGGCGATGACACAATAGTAGACGTTCTGCGGCAATGATGCGGTGGGAATATTATTAAATACTCGAAGCGCGATAAAATTATGAGTTTTTTACATGACGTGGGCACATGTACTATAGGACTGATGGTAATTTTTCATAGTGTTTTGTGGTGGAGAATTATCTGAACACTTCCCTCTCCGCGGATTGCTCTTCGCGTGTCTACGACTGTGGCCAGCGGCCTCCGGGGGCTAGCACATGACGCCAAATCTTGCGTAGGCGGCCTCTCACAAGTCTGGAAGTGTTGTGGCGGTTGCAAACGCCCGGCCCGCGTCTCCGAGGTGTGCCCCCTCACGGACGGCGCCGCTGCCGGCACCTGGAGGGGGGAAACAGATGCGTCGGGTCTACACGGATGGGGCCTTGCAGTGGCTTTGTCCCGGATGTTGCTCCAAAGTGTTCCTATGGGCTGACCTAACACAACCGGGTGGTCAGTTCCACTGGTCAAAGCCCGTCCGTGCAAAGTCAAAGGGCTAGATCCCGTGGTCAAACTCTACAGGGTTAGGCGGGACGGGGGCCCTTGGGGGGAAGCAATGCCATTGGAGCATCGCACCGGGCCCTCATACATGCCGTACGGTGTGGTGGCATGTCCGAAGAGGCGGCACGCGTCTCCGGGGTGTGCCCCCCCTCACGGACGGCGATGACACAGTAGTAGACGTTCTGCGGTAACGATGCGGCATGAATATTTTTAAATACTCGGAGCGCGATAAAATCATTAGTTTTTTACACGACGTGCGCACATGTGCTATAGGACTGATGGTAATTTTTCATAGTTTTTGGTGATGGAGATGTATCTGAACACTTCCCTCTCCGCGGATTGCTCTTCGCGCGTCTACGACTGTGGCCGGCGGCCTCTGGGGGCTAGCACATGCCGCCAAATCCTCTCACAAGTTTGGAAGTGTTGTGGCGGTTGCAAACGCCCGGCACACGTCTGCGGGGTGTGCCCCCCTCGCGGACGGTGCCGCCGCCGGCACCTGGAGGGGGGAAACGGACGCGTTGGGTCTACACGGATGGGGTCTTGCTGTGGCTTTGGCCCAGATGTTGCTCCAAAGTGTTCCTATGGGCTGACCTAACACAACCGGGTCGAGAGTTCCACTGGTCAAAGCTCGTCCGTGCAAAGTCAAAGGGCTAGCCCCCGTGGTCAAACGCTACAAGGTTAGGCGGGACGGGGGGCCTGGGGGTAGCAATGCCATCGGAGCATCGCACCGGGCCCTCATACATGTCGTACGGTGTGGTGGCATGTCCGATGAGGCGGCACGCGTCTCCGGGGTGTGGCCCCCCTCACGGACGGCGATGACACAATAGTAGACGTTCTGCGGCAATGATGCGGTGTGAATATTATTAAATACTCGAAGCGCGATAAAATTATGAGTTTTTTACACGACGTGGGCACATGTACTATAGGACTGATGGTAATTTTTCATAGTTTTTTGTGGTGGAGAATTATCTGAACACTTCCCTCACCGCGGATTGCTCTTCGCGTGTCTACGACTGTGGCCCGCGGCCTCCGAGGGCTAGCACATGCCGCCAAATCTTGCGTAGGCGGCCTCTCACAAGTCTGGAAGTGTTGTGGCGGTTGCAAACGCCCGGCCCGCATCTCCGAGGTGTGCCCCCGTCACGGACAGCGCTGCTGCCGGCACCTGGAGGGGGGAAACGGATGCGTCTGGTCTACACGGATGGGGTCTTGCAGTGGCTTTGTCCTGGATGTTGCTCCAAAGTGTTCCTATGGGCTGACCTAACACAACCGGGTGGACAGTTCCACTGCTCAAAGCCCGTCCGTGCAAAGTCAAAGGGCTAGATCCCGTGGTCAAACGCTAAAGGGTTAGGCGGGACGGAGGCCCTGGGGGGGTAGCAATGCCACTGGAGCATCGCATCGGGCCCTCATACATGTCGTACGGTGTGGTGGCATGTCCGAAGAGGCGGCACGCGTCTCCGGGGTGTGGCCCCCCTCACCGACGGCGATGACACAGTAGTAGACGTTCTGCGGTAACGATGGGCATGAATATTATTAAATACTCAGAGCGCGATAAAATCATTAGTATTTTACACGACGTGGGCACATGTGCTATAGGACTGATGGTAATTTTTCATAGTTTTTGGTGATGGAGAAGTATCTGAACACTTCCCTTTCCGCGGATTGCTCTTCGCGCGTCTACGACTGTGGCCGGTGGCCTCTGGTGGCTAGCACATGCCGCCAAATCCTCTCACAAGTCTGGAAGTGTTGTGGCGGTTGCAAACGCCCGGCACGCGTCTCCGGGGTGTACCCCCCTGATAGACGGCGCCGCCGCCGGCACCTGGAGGGGGGAAACGGACGCGTCGGGTCTACACGGATGGGGTCTTTCTCTGGCTTTGGCCCACATGTTGCTCCAAAGTGTTCCTATGGGCTGACCTAACACAACTGGGTGGAGAGTTCCACTGGTTAAAGCCCGTCCGTGCAAAGCCAAAGGGCTAGATCCCGTGGTCAAACGCTACAGGGTTAGGCGGGACGGGGTCCCTCGGGGGGTAGCAATGCCACTGGAGCATCCCACCGGGACCCATACATGTCGTACGGTGAGGTGGCATGTCCAAAGAGGCGGCACGCGTCTCTGGGGTGTGGCCCCCCTCACGGACGGCGATGAGACAGTAGTAGACGTTCTGCGGCAATGATGCGGTGTGAAAGTTATTAAATACTCAGAGCGCGATAAAATTATGAGTTTTTTACACGACGTGGGCACATGTGCTATAGGACCGATGGTAATTTTTCATAGTTTTTGGTGATGGAGAAGTATCTGAACACTTCCCTCTCCGCGGATTGCTCTTCGCGTGTCTACGACTATGGCCGGCGGCCTCCGGGGGCTAGCACATGCCGCCAAATCTTGTGTAGGTGGCCTCTCACAAGTCTGGAAGAGTTGTGGCGGTTGCAAACGCCCGGCCCGCGTCTCCGAGGTGTGCCCCCCTCACGGACGGCGCCGCCGCCGGCACATAGAGGGGGGAAACGGACGTGTCGGGTCTACACGGATGGGGTCTTGCAGTTGCTTTGTCCCGGATGTTGCTCCAAAGTGTTCCTATGGGCTGACCTAACACAACCGGGTGGACAGTTCCAATGGTCAAAGCCCGTCCGTGCAAAGTGAAAGGGCTATATCCCGTGGTCAAACGCTACAAGGTTAGGCGGGACGGGGGGCCTTGGGGGGAAGCAATGCCATTGGAGCATCGCACCGGGCCCTCATACGTGTCGTACGGTGTGGTGGCATGTCCGAAGAGGCGGCACGCGTCTCCGGGGTGTGGTCCCCTCACGGACGGCGATGACACAGTAGTAGACGTTCTGCGGTAACGATGCGGCATGAATATTTTTAAATACTCGGAGCGCGATAAAATCATTAGTTTTTTACACGACGTGGGCACATGTGCTATAGGACTGATGGTAGTTTTTCATAGTTTTTGGTGATGGAGAAGTATCTGAACACTTCCCTCTCCGCGGATTGCTCTTGGCGCGTCTACGACTGTGGCCGGCGGCCTCTGCGGGCTAGCACATGCCGCCAAATCCTCTCACAAGTCTGGAAGTGTTGTGGCGGTTGCAAACGCCCGGCACGCGTCTCCGGGGTGTGCCCCCCTCACGGACGGTGCCGCCGCCGGCACCTGGAGGGGGGAAACGGACGCGTTGGGTCTACACGGATGGGGTCTTGCTGTGGCTTTGGCCCAGATGTTGCTCCGAAGTGTTCCTATGGGCTGACCTAACACAACCGGGTGGAGAGTTCCACTGGTCAAAGCTCGTCCATGCAAAGTCAAAGGGCTAGCCCCCGTGGTCAAACGCTACAGGGTTAGGCGCGACGGGGGCCCTCGGGGTAGCAGTGCCACCGGAGCATCGCACCGGGCTCTCATACATGTCATACGGTGTGGTGGCAAGTCCGATGAGGCGGCACGCGTCTCCGGGGTGTGGCCCCCCTCAAGGACGGCGATGACACAACAGTAGACGTTGTGCGGCAATGATGCGGTGTGAATATTATTAAATACTCGGAGCGTGATAAAATTATGTGTTTTTTACACAACGTGGGCACATGTGCTATAGGACTGATGGTAATTTTTCATAGTTTTTTGTGGTGGAGAATTGTCTGAACACTTCCCTCTCCGCGGATTGCTCTTCGCGTGTCTACGACTGTGGCCAGCGGCCTCCGGGGGCTAGCACATGCCGTCAAATCTTGCGTAGGCGGCCTCTCAAAAGTCTGGAAGTGTTGTGGCGGTTGCAAACGCCCGGCCCGCGTCTCCGAGGTGTGCCCCCCTCACGGACGGCGCCGCCGCCGGCACTTGGAGGGGGGAAACGGACGCGTCGGGTCTACACGGATGGGGTCCTGCAGTGGCTTTGTCCCGGATGTTGCTCCAAAGTGTTCCTATGGGCTGACCTAACACAACCGGGTGGACAGTTCCACTGGTCAAAGCCCGTCCGTGCAAAGTCAAAGGGCTAGATCCCATGGTCAAACGCTACAAGGTTAGGCGGGACGGGGGCCCTGGGGGGGGGGGGGGGTAGCAATGCCACTGGAGCATCGCATCGGGCCCTCATACATGCCGTACGGTGTGGTGGCATGTCCGAAGAGGCGGCACGCGTCTCCGGGGTGTGGACCCCCTCACGGACGGCGATGACACAGTAGTAGACATTTTGCGGTAACGATGCGGCATGAATATTATTAAATACTCGGAGTGCGATAAAATCATTAGTATTTTACACGACGTGGGCACATGTGCTATAGGACTGATGGTAATTTTTCATAGTTTTTGGTGATGGAGAAGTATCTGAACACTTCCCTCTCCGCGGATTGCTCTTCGCGTGTCTACGACTGTGGCCGGCGGCCTCCGGGGGCTAGCACATGCCGCCAAATCTTGCGCAGGTGGCCTCTCACAAGCCTGGAAGAGTTGTGGCGGTTGCAAACGCCCGGCCCGCGTCTCCGAGGTGTGCCCCCCTCACGGACGGCGCCGCCGCCGGCACATAGAGGGGGGAAACGGACGCGTCGGGTCTACACGGATGGGGTCTTGCAGTGGCTTTGTCCCGGATGTTGCTCCAAAGTGTTCCTATGGGTGACCTAACACAACCGGGTGGACAGTTCCAATGGTCAAAGCCCGTCCGTGCAAAGTCAAAAGGCTAGATCCCGTGGTCAAACACTACAAGGTTAGGCGGGACGGGGGGCCTTGGGGGGAAGCAATGCCATTGGAGCATCGCAGCGGGCCCTCATACGTGCTGTACGGTGTGGTGGCATGTCCGAAGAGGCGGCACACGTCTCCGGGGTGTGGCCCCCCTCACGGACGGCGATGACACAGTAGTAGACGTTCTGCGGTAACGATGCGGCATGAATATTTTTAAATACTCGGAGCGCGATAAAATCATTAGTTTTTTACACGACGTGGGCACATGTGCTATAGGACTGATGGTAATTTTTCATAGTTTTTGGTGATGGAGAAGTATTTGAACACTTCCCTCTCCGCGGATTGCTCTTGGCGCGTCTACGACTGTGGCCGGCGGCCTCTGGGGGCTAGCACATGCCGCATAATCCTCTCACAAGTCTGGAAGTGTTGTGGCGGTTGCAAACGCCCGGAACGCGTCTCCGGGGTGTGCCCCCCTCGCGGACGGTGCCGCCGCCGGCACCTAGAGGGGGGAAACGGACGCGTTGGGTCTACACGGATGGGGTCTTGCTGTGGCTTTGGCCCAGATGTTGCTCCAAAGTGTTCCTATGGGCTGACCTAACACAACCGGGTGGAGAGTTCCACTGGTCAAAGCCCGTCCGTGCAATGTCAAATGGCTAGATCCCGTGGTCAAACGCTACAGGGTTAGGCGGGACGGGGGCCTTGGGGGGGGGGGTAGCAATGCCACTGGAGCATCGCATCGGGCCCTCATACATGCCGTACGGTGTGGTGGCATGTCCGAAGAGGCGGCACGCGTCTCCGGGGTGTGGCCCCCCTCACGGACGGTGATGACAAAGTAGTAGACATTCTGCGGTAACGATGCGGCATGAATGTTATTAAATACTCGGAGTGCGATAAAATCATTAGTATTTTACACGACGTGGGCACATGTGCTATAGGACTGATGGTAATTTTTCATAGTTTTTGGTGATGGAGAAGTATCGGAACACTTCCCTCTCCGCGGATTGCTCTTCGCGCGTCTACGACTGTGGCCGGTGGCCTCTGGGGGCTAGCACATGCCGCCAAATCCTCTCACAAGTCTGGAAGTGTTGTGGCGGTTGCAAACGCCCGGCACGCGTCTCCGGGGTGTGCCCCCCTGACGGACGGCGCCGCCGCCGGCACCTGGAGGGGGGAAACGGACGCGTCGGGTCTACACGGATGGGGTCTTTGCCTGGCTTTGGCCCAGATGTTGCTCCAAAGTGTTCCTATGGGCTGACCTAACACAACCGGGTGGAGAGTTCCACTGGTCAAAGCCCGTCCATGCAAAGTCAAAGGGCTAGATCCCGTGGTCAAACGCTACAGGGTTAGGCGGGACGGGGGCCCTCGGGGGGTAGCAATGCCACTGGAGCGTCCCACCGGGCCCCATACATGTAGTACGGTGAGGTGGCATGTCCGAAGAGGCGGCACGCGTCTCTGGGGTGTGGCCCCCCTCACGGACGGCGATGACACAATAGTAGATGTTCTGCGGCAATGATGCGGTGTGAATATTATTAAATACTCAGAGCGCAATAAAATTATGAGTTTTTTACACGACGTGGGCACATGTGCTATAGGACTGATGGTAATTTTTCATAGTTTTTGGTGATGGAGAAGTATCTGAACACTTCCCTCTCCGCGGATTGCTCTTCGCGTGTCTACGACTGTGGCCGGCGGCCTCCGGGGGCTAGCACATGCCGCCAAATCTTGCGTAGGCGGCCTCTCACAAGTCTGGAAGAGTTGTGGCGGTTGCAAACGCCCGGCCCGCATCTCCGAGGTGTGCCCCCCTCACGGACGGCGCCGCCGCCGGCACATGGAGGGGGGAAACGGACGCGTCGGGTCTACAAGGATGGGGTCTTGCAGTGGCTTTGTCCCGGATGTTGCATCAAAGTGTTCCTATGGGCTGACCTAACACAACCGGGTGGACAGTTCCACTGGTCAAAGCCCGTCTGTGCAAAGTCAAATGGCTAGATCCCGTGGTCAAACGCTACAGGGTTAGGCGGGACGGGGGCCCTTGGGGGGAAGCAATGCCATTGGAGCATCGCACCGGGCCCTCATACATGCCGTACGGTGTGGTGGCATGTTCGAAGAGGCGGCATGCGTCTCCGGGGTGTGGCCCCCCTCACGGACGGCGATGACACAGTAGTAGACATTCTGCGGTAACGATGCGGCATGAATATTTTTAAATACTCAGAGCGCGATAAAATCACTAGTTTTTTACACGACGTGGGAACATGTGCTATAGGACTGATGGTAATTTTTCATAGTTTTTGGTGATGGAGAAGTATCTGAACACATCCCTCTCCGCGGATTGCTCTTCGCGCGTCTACGACTGTGGCCGGCGGCCTCTGGGGGCTAGCACATGCCTTCAAATCCTCTCACAAGTCTGGAAGTGTTGTGGCGGTTGCAAACGCACGGCACGCGTCTCCGGGGTGTGCCCCCCTCGCGGACGGTGCCGCCACCGGCACCTGGAGGGGGGAAACGGACGCGTTGGGTCTACACGGATGGGGTCTTGCTGTGGCTTTGGCCCAGATGTTGCTCCAAAGTGTTCCTATGGGCTGACCTAACACAACTGGGTGGAGAGTTCCACTGGTCAAAGCTCGTCCGTGCAAAGTCAAAGGGCTAGCCCCCGTGGTCAAACGCTACAGGGTTAGGCAGGACGGGGGCCCTCGGGGGTAGCAGTGCCACCGGAGCATCGCACCGGGCCCTCATACATGTCGTACGATGTGGTGGCATGTCCGATGAGGCGGCACGCGTCTCTGGGGTGTGGCCCCCCTCACGGACGGCGATGACACAATAGTAGACGTTCTGCGGCAATGATGCGGTGTGAATATTATTAAATACTCGGAGCGCGATAAAATTATGAGTTTTTTACACGACGTGGGCACATGTGCTATAGGACTGATGGTAATTTTTCATAGTTTTTTGTGGTGGAGAATTATCTGAACACTTCCCTCTCCGCGGATTGCTCTTCGCGTGTCTACGACTGTGGCCGGCGGCCTCCGGGGGCTAGCACATGCCGCCAAATCTTGCGTAGGCGGCCTCTCACAAGTCTGGAAGAGTTGTGGCGGTTGCAACCGCCCGGCCCGCGTCTCCGAGGTGTGCCCTCCTCACGGACGGCGCCGCCGCCGGCACCTGGAGGGGGGAAACGGACGCGTCGGGTCTACACGGAAGGGGTCTTGCAGTGGCTTTGTCCCGGATGTTGCTCCAAAGTGTTCCTATGGGCTGTCCTAACACAACCGGGTGGACAGTTCCACTGGTCAAAGCACGTCCGTGCAAAGTCACAGGGCTAGATCCCGTGGTCAAACGCTACAGGGTTAGGCGGGACGGGGGCCCTGGGGGGTAGCAATGCCACTGGAGCATCGCATCGGGCCCTCATACATGCCATACGGTCTGGTGGCATGTCCGAAGAGGCGGCACGCATCTCCAGGGTGTGGCCCCCCTCACGGACGGCGATGACACAGTAGTAGACATTCTGCGGTAACGATGCGGCATGAATATTATTAAGTACTCGGAGCGCGATAAAATCATTAGGATTTTACACGACGTGGGAAGATGTGCTATAGGACTGATGGTAATTTTTCATAGTTTTTGGTGATGGAGAAGTATCTGAACACTTCCCTCTCCACGGATTGCTCTTCGCGCGTCTACGACTGTGGCCGGTGGCCTCTAGGGGCTAGCACATGCCGCCAAATCCTCTCACAAGTCTGGAAGTGTTGTGGCGATTGAAAACTCCCGGCACGCGTCTCCGGGGTGTGCCCCCCTGACGGACGGCGCCGCCGCCGGCACCTGGAGGGGGGAAACGGACGCGTCGGGTCTACACGGATGGGTTCTTTCTCTGGCTTTGGCCCAGATGTTGCTCCAAAGTGTTCCTATGGGCTGACCTAACACAACCGGGTCGAGAGTTCCACTGGTCAAAGCCCGTCCATGCAAAGTCAAAGGGCTAGATCCCGTGGTCAAACGCTACAGGGTTAGGCGGGACGAGGGCCCTCGGGGGGTAGCAATGCCACTGGAGCGTCCCACCGGGCCCCATACATGTCGTACGGTGAGGTGGCATGTCCGAAGAGGCGGCACACGTCTCTGGGGTGTGGCCCCCCTCACGGACGGCGATGACACAGTAGTAGACGTTCTGCGGCAATGATGCGACGTGAATATTATAAAATACTCAGAGCGCGAGAAAATTATGAGTTTTTTACACGACGTGGGCACATGTGCTATAGGACTGATGGTAATTTTTCATAGTTTTTGGTGATGGAGAAGTATCTGAACACTTCCCTTTCCGCGGATTGCTCTTCGCGTGTCTACGACTGTGGCCGGCGGCCTCCGGGGGCTAGCACATGCCGCCAAATCTTGCGTAGGCGGCCTCTCACAAGTCTGGAAGAGTTGTGGCGGTTGCAAACGCCCGGCCTGCATCTCCGAGGTGTGCCCCCCTCACAGACGGCGCCGCCGCCGGCACATGGAGGGGGGAAACGGACGCGTCGGGTCTACAAGGATGGGGTCTTGCAGTGGCTTTGTCCTGGATGTTGCTCCAAAGTGTTCCTATGGGCTGACCTAACACAACCGGGTGGACAGTTCCACTGGTCAAAGCCCGTACGTGCAAAGTCAAAGGGCTAGATCCCGTGGTCAAACGCTACAGGGTTAGGCGGGACGGGGGCCCTTGGGGGGAAGCAATACCATTGGAGCATCGCACCGGGCCCTCATACATGCCGTACGGTGTGGTAGCATGTCCGAAGAGGCGGCACGCGTCTCCGGGGTGTGGCCCCCCTCACGGACGGCGATGACACAGTAGTAGACATTCTGCGGTAACGATGCGGCATGAATATTTTTAAATACTAGGAGCGCGATAAAATCATTAGTTTTTTACACGACGTGGGAACATGTGCTATAGGACTGATGGTAATTTTTCATAGTTTTTGGTGATGGAGAAGTATCTGAACACTTCCCTCTCCGCGGATTGCTCTTCGCGCGTCTACGACTGTGGCCGGCGGCCTCTGGGGCTAGCACATGCCGCCAAATCCTCTCACAAGTCTGAAAGTGTTGTGGCGGTTGCAAACGCCCGGCACGCGTCTCCGGGGTGTGCCCCCCTCGCGGACGGTGCCGCAGCCGGCACCTGGAGGGGGGAAACGGACGCGTTGGGTCTACACGGATGGGGTCTTGCTGTGGCTTCGGCCCAGATGTTGCTCCAAAGTGTTCCTATGGGCTGACCTAACACAACCGGGTGGAGAGTTCCACTGGTCAATGCTCGTCCGTGCAAAGTCAAAGGGCTAGCCCCCGTGGTCAAACGCTACAGGGTTAGGCGGGACGGGGGACCTCGGGGGTAGCAGTGCCCCCGGAGCATCGCACCGGGCCCTCATACATGTCGTACGGTGTGGTGGCATCTCCGAAGAGGCGGCACGCGTCTCCGGGGTGTGGCCCCCCTCACGGACGGCGATGACACAATAGTAGACGTTCTGCGGCAATGATGCGGTGTGAATATTATAAAATACTCAGAGCGCGAGAAAATTATGAGTTTTTTACACGACGTGGGCACATGTGCTATAGGACTGATGGTAATTTGTCATAGTTTTTGGTGATGGAGAAGTATCTGAACACTTCCCTCTCCGCGGATTGCTCTTCGCGTGTCTACGACTGTGGCCGGCGGTCTCCGTGGGCTAACACATGCCGCCAAATCTTGCGTAGACGGCCTCTCACAAGTCTGGAAGAGTTGTGGCGGTTGCAAACGCCCGGCCCGCATCTCCGAGGTGTGCACCCCTCATGGACGGCGCCGCTGCCGGCACATGGAGGGGGGAAACGGACGCGTCGGGTCTACAAGGATGTGGTCTTGTAAGGGCTTTGTCCCGGATGTTGCTCCAAAGTGTTCCTATGGGCTGACCTAACACAACCGGGTGGACAGTTCCACTGGTCAAAGCCCGTACGTGCAAAGTCAAAGGGCTAGATCCCGTTGTCAAACGCTACAGGGTTAGGCGGGACGGGGGCCCTTGGGGGGAAGCAATGCCATTGGAGCATCGCACCGGGCCCTCATACATGCCGTACGGTTTGGTGGCATGTCCGAAGAGGCGGCACGCGTCTCCGGGGTGTGGCCCCCCTCACGGACGGCGATGACACAGTAGTAGACATTCTGCGGTAACGATGCGGCATGAATATTTTTAAATACTAGGAGCGCGATAAAATCATTAGTTTTTTACACGACGTGGGAACATGTGCTATAGGACTGATGGTAATTTTTCATAGTTTTTGGTGATGGAGAAGTATCTGAACACTTCCCTCTCCGCGGATTGCTCTTCGCGCGTCTACGACTGTGGCCGGCGGCCTCTGGGGGCTAGCACATGCCGCCAAATCCTCTCACAAGTCTGAAAGTGTTGTGGCGGTTGCAAACGCCCGGCACGCGTCTCCGGGGTGTGCCCCCCTCGCGGACGGTGCCGCCGCCGGCACCTGGAGGGGGGAAACGGACGCGTTGGGTCTACACGGATGGGGTCTTGCTGTGGCTTCGGCCCAGATGTTGCTCCAAAGTGTTCCTATGGGCTGACCTAACACAACCGGGTGGAGAGTTCCACTAGTCAAAGCTCGTCCGTGCAAAGTCAAAGGGCTAGCCCCCGTGGTCAAACGCTACAGGGTTAGGCGGGACGGGGGCCCTCGGGGGTAGCAGTGCCCCCGGAGCATCGCACCGGGCCCTCATACATGTCGTACGGTGTGGTGGCATGTGCGATGAGGCGGCACGCGTCTCCGGGGTGTGGCCCCCCTCACGGACGGCGATGACACAATAGTAGACGTTCTGCGGCAATGATGCGGTGTGAATATTATAAAATACTCAGAGCACGAGAAAATTATGAGTTTTTTACACGACGTGGGCACATGTGCTATAGGATGGATGGTAATTTTTCATAGTTTTTGGTGATGGAGAAGTATCTGAACACTTCCCTCTCCGCGGATTGCTCTTCGCGTGTCTACGAGTGTGGCCGGCGGCCTCCGGGGGCTAGCACATGCCGCCAAATCTTGCGTAGGCGGCCTCTCACAAGTGTGGAAGAGTTGTGGCGGATGCAAACGCCCAGCCCGCATCTCCGAGGTGTGCCACCCTCACGGACGGCGCCGCCACCGGCACATGGAGGGGGGAAACGGACGCGTCGGGTCTACAAGGATGTGGTCTTGCAGTGGCTTTGTCCCGGATGTTGCTGCAAAGTGTTCCTATGGGCTGACCTAACACAACCGGGTGGACAGTTCCACTTGTCAAAGCCCGTACGTGCAAAGTCAAAGGGCTAGATCCCGTGGTCAAACGCTACAGGGTTAGGCGGGACGGGGGCCCTTGGGGGGAAGCAATGGCATTGGAGCATCGCACCGGGCCCTCATACATGCCGTACGGTGTGGTAGCATGTCCGAAGAGGCGGCACGCGTCTCCGGGGTGTGGCCCCCCTCACGGACGGCGATGACACAGTAGTAGACATTCTGCGGTAACGATGCGGCATGAATATTTTTAAGTACTAGGAGGGCGATAAAATCATTAGTTTTTTACACGACGTGGGAACATGTGCTATAGGACTGATGGTAATTTTTCATAGTTTTTGGTGATGGAGAAGTATCTGAACACTTCCCTCTCCGCGGATTGCTCTTCGCGCGTCTACGACTGTGGCCGGCGGCCTCTGGGGGCTAGCACATGCCGCCAAATCCTCTCACAAGTCTGAAAGTGTTGTGGCGGTTGCAAACGCCCGGCACGCGTCTCCGGGGTGTGCCCCCCTCGCGGACGGTGCTGCCGCCGGCACCTGGAGGGGGGAAACGGACGCGTTGGGACTACACGGATGGGGTCTTGCTGTGGCTTCGGCCCAGATGTTGCTCCAAAGTGTTCCTATGGGCTGACCTAACACAACCGGGTGGAGAGTTCCACTGGTCAAAGCTCGTCCGTGCAAAGTCAAAGGGCTAGCCCCCGTGGTCAAACGCTACAGGGTTAGGCGGGACGGGGGCCCTCGGGGGTAGCAGTGCCCCCGGAGCATCGCACCGGGCCCTCATACATGTCGTACGGTGTGGTGGCATGTCCGATGAGGCGGCACGCGTCTCCGTGGTGTGGCCCCCCTCACGGACGGCGATGACACAATAGTAGACGTTCTGCGGCAATGATGCGGTGTGAATATTATTAAATACTCAGAGCGCGAGAAAATTATGAGTTTTTTACACGACGTGGGCACATGTGCTATAGGACTGATGGTAATTTTTCATAGTTTTTGGTGATGGAGAAGTATCTGAACACTTCCCTCTCCACGGATTGCTCTTCGCGTGTCTACGACTGTGGCCGGCGGCCTCCGGGGGCTAGCACATGCCGCCAAATCTTGCGTAGGCGGCCTCTCACAAGTCTGGAACAGTTGTGGCGGTTGCAAACGCCCGGCCCGCATCTCCGAGGTGTGCCCCCCTCACGGACGGCGCCGCCGCCGGCACATGGAGGGGGGAAACGGACGCGTTGGGTCTACAAGGATGGGGTCTTGCAGTGGCTTTGTCCCGGATGTTGCTCCAAAGTGTTCCTATGGGCTGACCTAACACAACCGGGTGGACAGTTCCACTGGTCAAAGCCCGTACGTGCAAAGTCAAAGGGCTAGATCCCGTTGTCAAACGCTACAGGGTTAGGCGGGACGGGGGCCCTTGGGGGGAAGCAATGCCATTGGAGCATCGCACCGGGCCCTCATACATGCGGTACGGTGTGGTGGCATGTCCGAAGAGGCGGCACGCGTCTCCGGGGTGTGGCCCCCCTCACGGACGGCGATGACACAGTAGTAGACATTCTGCGGTAACGATGCGGCATGAATATTTTTAAATACTAGGAGCGCGATAAAATCATTAGTTTTTTACACGACGTGGGAACATGTGCTATAGGACTGATGGTAATTTTTCATAGTTTTTGGTGATGGAGAAGTATCTGAACACTTCCCTCTCCGCGGATTGCTCTTCGCGCGTCTACGACTGTGGCCGGCGGCCTCTGGGGGCTAGCACATGCCGCCAAATCCTCTCACAAGTCTGAAAGTGTTGTGGCGGTTGCAAACGCCCGGCACGCGTCTCCGGGGTGTGCCCCCCTCGCGGACGGTGCCGCCGCCGGCACCTGGAGGGGGGAAACGGACGCGTTGGGTCTACACGGATGGGGTCTTGCTGTGGCTTCGGCCCAGATGTTGCTCCAAAGTGTTCCTATGGGCTGACCTAACACAACCGGGTGGAGAGTTCCACTAGTCAAAGCTCGTCCGTGCAAAGTCAAAGGGCTAGCCCCCATGGTCAAACGCTACAGGGTTAGGCGGGACGGGGGCCCTCGGGGGTAGCAGTGCCCCCGGAGCATCGCACCGGGCCCTCATACATGTCGTACGGTGTGGTGGCATGTGCGATGAGGCGGCACGCGTCTCCGGGGTGTGGCCCCCCTCACGGACGGCGATGACACAATAGTAGACGTTCTGCGGCAATGATGCGGTGTGAATATTATAAAATACTCAGAGCACGAGAAAATTATGAGTTTTTTACACGACGTGGGCACATGTGCTATAGGATGGATGGTAATTTTTCATAGTTTTTGGTGATGGAGAAGTATCTGAACACTTCCCTCTCCGCGGATTGCTCTTCGCGTGTCTACGAGTGTGGCCGGCGGCCTCCGGGGGCTAGCACATGCCGCCAAATCTTGCGTAGGCGGCCTCTCACAAGTGTGGAAGAGTTGTGGCGGATGCAAACGCCCAGCCCGCATCTCCGAGGTGTGCCACCCTCACGGACGGCGCCGCCGCCGGCACATGGAGGGGGGAAACGGACGCGTCGGGTCTACAAGGATGTGGTCTTGCAGTGGCTTTGTCCCGGATGTTGCTGCAAAGTGTTCCTATGGGCTGACCTAACACAACCGGGTGGACAGTTCCACTGGTCAAAGCCCGTACGTGCAAAGTCAAAGGGCTAGATCCCGTGGTCAAACGCTACAGGGTTAGGCGGGACGGGGGCCCTTGGGGGGAAGCAATGGCATTGGAGCATCGCACCGGGCCCTCATACATGCCGTACGGTGTGGTAGCATGTCCGAAGAGGCGGCACGCGTCTCCGGGGTGTGGCCCCCCTCACGGACGGCGATGACACAGTAGTAGACATTCTGCGGTAACGATGCGGCATGAATATTTTTAAGTACTAGGAGCGCGATAAAATCATTAGTTTTTTACACGACGTGGGAACATGTGCTATAGGACTGATGGTAATTTTTCATAGTTTTTGGTGATGGAGAAGTATCTGAACACTTCCCTCTCCGCGGATTGCTCTTCGCGCGTCTACGACTGTGGCCGGCGGCCTCTGGGGGCTAGCACATGCCGCCAAATCCTCTCACAAGTCTGAAAGTGTTGTGGCGGTTGCAAACGCCCGGCACGCGTCTCCGGGGTGTGCCCCCCTCGCGGACGGTGCCGCCGCCGGCACCTGGAGGGGGGAAACGGACGCGTTGGGACTACACGGATGGGGTCTTGCTGTGGCTTCGGCCCAGATGTTGCTCCAAAGTGTTCCTATGGGCTGACCTAACACAACCGGGTGGAGAGTTCCACTGGTCAAAGCTCGTCCGTGCAAAGTCAAAGGGCTAGCCCCCGTAGTCAAACGCTACAGGGTTAGGCGGGACGGGGGCCCTCGGGGGTAGCAGTGCCCCCGGAGCATCGCACCGGGCCCTCATACATGTCGTACGGTGTGGTGGCATGTCCGATGAGGCGGCACGCGTCTCCGTGGTGTGGCCCCCCTCACGGACGGCGATGACACAATAGTAGACGTTCTGCGGCAATGATGCGGTGTGAATATTATTAAATACTCAGAGCGCGAGAAAATTATGAGTTTTTTACACGACGTGGGCACATGTGCTATAGGACTGATGGTAATTTTTCATAGTTTTTGGTGATGGAGAAGTATCTGAACACTTCCCTCTCCACGGATTGCTCTTCGCGTGTCTACGACTGTGGCCGGCGGCCTCCGGGGGCTAGCACATGCCGCCAAATCTTGCGTAGGCGGCCTCTCACAAGTCTGGAACAGTTGTGGCGGTTGCAAACGCCCGGCCCGCATCTCCGAGGTGTGCCCCCCTCACGGACGGCGCCGCCGCCGGCACATGGAGGGGGGAAACGGACGCGTGGGGTCTACAAGGATGGGGTCTTGCAGTGGCTTTGTCCCGGATGTTGCTCCAAAGTGTTCCTATGGGCTGACCTAACACAACCGGGTGGACAGTTCCACTGGTCAAAGCCCGTCCGTGCAAAGTCAAAGGGCTAGATCCCGTGGTCAAACGCTACAGGGTTAGGCGGGACGGGGGCCCTTGGGGGGAAGCAATGCCATTGGAGCATCGCACCGGGCCCTCATACATGCCGTACGGTGTGGTGGCATGTCCGAAGAGGCGGCACGCGTCTCCGGGGTGTGGCCCCCCTCACGGACGGCGATGACACAGTAGTAGACATTCTGCGGTAACGATGCGGCATGAATATTTTTAAATACTCGGAGCGCGATAAAATCATTAGTTTTTTACACGACGTGGGAACATGTGCTATGGGACTGATGTTAATTTTTCATAGTTTTTGGTGATGGAGAAGTATCTGAACACTTCCCTCTCCGCGGATTGCTCTTCGCGCGTCTACGACTGTGGCCGGAGGCCCCTGGGGGCTAGCACATGCCGCCAAATCCTCTCACAAGTCTGGAAGTGTTGTGGTGGTTGCAAACGCCCGGCACGCGTCTCCGGGGTGTGCCCCCCTCGCGGACGGTGCCGCCGCCGGCACCTGGAGGGGGGAAACGGACGCGTTGGGTCTACACGGATGGGTTCTTGCTGTTGCTTTGGCCCAGATGTTGCTCCAAAGTGTTCCTATGGGCTGACCTAACACAACCGGGTGGAGAGTTCCACTGGTCAAAGCTCGTCCGTGCAAAGTCAAAGGGCTAGCCCCCGGGGTCAAACGCTACAGGGTTAGGCGGGACGGGGGCCCTCGGGGGTAGCAGTGCCACCGGAGCATCGCACCGGGCCGTCATACATGTCGTACGGTGTGGTGGCATGTCCGATGAGGCGGCACGCGTCTCCGGGGTGTGGCCCCCCTCACGGACGGCGATGACACAATAGTAGACGTTCTGCGGCAATGATGCGTTGTGAATATTATTAAATACTCAGAGCGCTATAAATATGTGTTTTTTACACGACGTTGGCACATGTGCTATAGGACTGATGGTAATTTTTCATAGTTTTTGGTGATGGATAAGTATCTGAACACTTCCCTCTCCGCGGATTGCTCTTCGCGTGTCTACGACTGTGGCCGGCGGCCTCCGGGGGCTAGCACATGCCGCCAAATCTTGCGTAGGCGGCCTCTCAAAAGTCTGGAAGAGTTGTGGCGGTTGCAAACGCCCGGCCCGCGTCTCCGAGGTGTGCCCCCCCCACGGACGGTGCCGCCGCCAGCACATGGAGGGGGGAAACGGACGCGTTGGGTCTACAAGGATGGGGTCTTGCAGTGGCTTTGTCCCGGATGTTGCTCTAAAGTGTTCCTATGGGCTGACCTAACACAACCGGGTGGACAGTTCCACTGGTCAAAGCCCGTCCGTGCAAAGTCAAAGGGCTAGATCCCGTGGTCAAACGCTACAGGGTTAGGCGGGACGGGGGCCCTTGGGGGGAAGCAATGCCATTGGAGCATCGCACCGGGCCCTCATACATGCCGTACGGTGTGGTGGCATGTCCGAAGAGGCGGCACGCGTCTCCGGGGTGTGGCCCCCCTCACGGACGGCGATGACACAGTAGTAGACATTCTGCGGTAACGATGCGGCATGAATATTTTTAAATACTCGGAGCGCGATAAAATCATTAGTTTTTTACACGACGTGGGAACATGTGCTATGGGACTGATGTTAATTTTTCATAGTTTTTGGTGATGGAGAAGTATCTGAACACTTCCCTCTCCGCGGATTGCTCTTCGCGCGTCTACGACTGTGGCCGGAGGCCCCTGGGGGCTAGCACATGCCGCCAAATCCTCTCACAAGTCTGGAAGTGTTGTGGTGGTTGCAAACGCCCGGCACGCGTCTCCGGGGTGTGCCCCCCTCGCGGACGGTGCCGCCGCCGGCACCTGGAGGGGGGAAACGGACGCGTTGGGTCTACACGGATGGGTTCTTGCTGTTGCTTTGGCCCAGATGTTGCTCCAAAGTGTTCCTATGGGCTGACCTAACACAACCGGGTGGAGAGTTCCACTGGTCAAAGCTCGTCCGTGCAAAGTCAAAGGGCTAGCCCCCGGGGTCAAACGCTACAGGGTTAGGCGGGACGGGGGCCCTCGGGGGTAGCAGTGCCACCGGAGCATCGCACCGGGCCGTCATACATGTCGTACGGTGTGGTGGCATGTCCGATGAGGCGGCACGCGTCTCCGGGGTGTGGCCCCCCTCACGGACGGCGATGACACAATAGTAGACGTTCTGCGGCAATGATGCGTTGTGAATATTATTAAATACTCAGAGCGCGATAAATATGTGTTTTTTACACGACGTTGGCACATGTGCTATAGGACTGATGGTAATTTTTCATAGTTTTTGGTGATGGATAAGTATCTGAACACTTCCCTCTCCGCGGATTGCTCTTCGCGTGTCTACGACTGTGGCCGGCGGCCTCCGGGGGCTAGCACATGCCGCCAAATCTTGCGTAGGCGGCCTCTCAAAAGTCTGGAAGAGTTGTGGCGGTTGCAAACGCCCGGCCCGCGTCTCCGAGGTGTGCCCCCCCCACGGACGGTGCCGCCGCCAGCACATGGAGGGGGGAAACGGACGCGTTGGGTCTACAAGGATGGGGTCTTGCAGTGGCTTTGTCCCGGATGTTGCTCTAAAGTGTTCCTATGGGCTGACCTAACACAACTGGGTGGACAGTTCCACTGGTCAAAGCCCGTCCGTGCAAAGTCAAAGGGCTAGATCCCGTGGTCAAACGCTACAGGGTTAGGCGGGACGGGGGCCCTTGGGGGGAAGCAATGCCATTGGAGCATCGCACCGGGCCCTCATACATGCCGTACGGTGTGGTGGCATGTCCGAAGAGGCGGCACGCGTCTCCGGGGTGTGGCCCCCCTCACGGACGGCGATGACACAGTAGTAGACATTCTGCGGTAACGATGCGGCATGAATATTTTTAAATACTCGGAGCGCGATAAAATCATTAGTTTTTTACACGACGTGGGAACATGTGCTATAGGCCTGATGTTAATTTTTCATAGTTTTTGGTGATGGAGAAGTATCTGAACACTTCCCTCTCCGCGGATTGCTCTTCGCGCGTCTACGACTGTGGCCGGAGGCCCCTGGGGGCTAGCACATGCTGCCAAATCCTCTCACAAGTCTGGAAGTGTTGTGGTGGTTGCAAACGCCCGGCACGCGTCTCCGGGGTGTGCCCCCCTCGCGGACGGTGCCGCCGCCGGCACCTGGAGGGGGGAAACGGACGCGTTGGGTCTACACGGATGGGTTCTTGCTGTTGCTTTGGCCCAGATGTTGCTCCAAAGTGTTTCTATTTGCTGACCTAACACAACCGGGTGGAGAGTTCCACTGGTCAAAGCTCGTCCGTGCAAAGTCAAAGGGCTAGCCCCCGGGGTCAAACGCTACAGGGTTAGGCGGGACGGGGGCCCTCGGGGGTAGCAGTGCCACCGGAGCATCGCACCGGGCCGTCATACATGTCGTACGGTGTGGTGGCATGTCCGATGAGGCGGCACGCGTCTCCGGGGGGTGGCCCCCCTCACGGACGGCGATGACACAATAGTAGACGTTCTGCGGCAATGATGCGGTGTGAATATTATTAAATACTCAGAGCGCGATAAATATGTGTTTTTTACACGACGTTGGCACATGTGCTATAGGACTGATGGTAATTTTTCATAGTTTTTGGTGATGGATAAGTATCTGAACACTTCCCTCTCCGCGGATTGCTCTTCGCGTGTCTACGACTGTGGCCGGCGGCCTCCGGGGGCTAGCACATGCCGCCAAATCTTGCGTAGGCGGCCTCTCAAAAGTCTGGAAGAGTTGTGGCGGTTGCAAACGCCCGGCCCGCGTCTCCGAGGTGTGCCCCCCTCACGGACGGTGCCGCCGCCAGCACATGGAGGGGGGAAACGGACGCGTTGGGTCTACAAGGATGGGGTCTTGCAGTGGCTTTGTCCCGGATGTTGCTCTAAAGTGTTCCTATGGGCTGAGCTAACACAACTGGGTGGACAGTTCCACTGGTCAAAGCCCGTCCGTGCAAAGTCAAAGGGCTAGATCCCGTGGTCAAACGCTACAGGGTTAGGCGGAACGGGGGCCCTTGGGGGGAAGCAATGCCATTGGAGCATCGCACCGGGTCCTCATACATGCCGTACGGTGTGGTGGCATGTCCGAAGAGGCGGCACGCGTCTTCGGGGTGTGGCCCCCCTCACGGACGGCGATGACACAGTAGTAGACATTCTGCGGTAACGGTGCGGCATGAATATTTTTAAATACTCGGAGCGCGATAAAATCATTAGTTTTTTACACGACGTGGGAACATGTGCTTTAGGACTGATGCTAATTTTTCATAGTTTTTGGTGATGGAGAAGTATCTGAACACTTCCCTCTCCGCGGATTGCTCTTCGCGCGTCTACGACTGTGGCCGGCGGCATCTGGGGGCTAGCACATGCCGCCAAATCCTCTCACAAGTCTGGAAGTGTTGTGGCGGTTGCAAACGCCCGGCACGCGTCTCCGGGGTGTGCCCCCCTCGCGGACGGTGCCGTCGCCGGCACCTGGAGGGGGGAAACGGACGCGTTGGGTCTACACGGATGGGGTCTTGCTGTGGCTTTGGCCCAGATGTTGCTCCAAAGTGTTCCTATGGGCTGACCTAACACAACCGGGTGGAGAGTTCCACTGGTCAAAGCTCGTCCGTGCAAAGTCAAAGGGCTAGCCCCCGTGGTCAAACGCTACAGCGTTATGCGGGACGGGGGCCCTCGTGGGTAGCAGTGCCACCGGAGCATCGCACCGGGCCCTCATACATGTCATACGGTGTGGTGGCATGTTCGATGAGGCGGCACGCGTCTCCGGGGTGTGGCCCCCCTCACAGACGGCGATGACACAATAGTAGATGTTCTGCGGCAATGATGCAGTGTGAATATTATTAAATACTCAGAGCGCGATAAAATTATGAGTTTTTTACACGACGTGGGCACATGTGCTATAGGACTGATGGTAATTTTTCATAGTTTTTGGTGATGGATAAGTATCTGAACACTTCCCTCTCCGCGGATTGCTCTTCGCGTGTCTACGATTGTGGTCGGCGGCCTCCGGGGGCTAGCACATGCCGCCAAATCTTGCGTAGGCGGCCTCTCAAAAGTCTGGAAGAGTTGTGGCGGTTGCAAACGCCCGACCCGCGTCTCCGAGGTGTGCCCCCCTCACGGACGGCGCCGCCGCCGGCACATGGAGGGGGGAAACGGACGCGTCGGGTCTACACGGATGGGTCTTGCAGTGGCTTTGTCCCGGATGTTGCTCCAAAGTGTTCCTATGGGCTGACCTAACACAACCGGGTGTACAGTTCCAATGGTCAAAGCCCGTCCGTGCAAAGTCAAAGGGTTAGATCCCGTGGTCAAACACTACAGGGTTACGCGGGACTGGGGCCCTTGGGGGAAGCAATGCCATTGGAGCATCGCACCGGGCCCTCATACATGGCGTACGGTGCGGTGGCATGTCCGAAGAGGCGGCACGCGTCTCCGGGGTGTGGCCCCCCTCACGGACGGCGATGACACAGTAGTAGACATTCTGCGGTAACGATGCGGCATGAATATTTTTAAATACTCGGAGCGCGATAAAATCATTAGTTTTTTACACGACGTGGGCACATGTGCTATATGACTGATGGTAATTTTTCATAGTTTTTGGTGATGGAGAAGTATCTGAACACTTCCCTCTCCGCGGATTGCTCTTCGCGCGTCTACGACTGTGGCCGGCGGCCTCTGGGGGCTAGCACATGCCGCCAAATCCTGTCACAAGTCTGGAAGTGTTGTGGCGGTTGCAAACGCCCGCCACGCGTCTCCGGGGTGTGCCCCCCTCGCGAACGGTGCCGCCGCCGGCACCTGGAGGGGGGAAACGGACGCGTTGGGTCTACACGGATGTGGTCTTGCTGTGGCTTTGGCCCAGATGTTGCTCCAAAGTGTTCCTTTGGGCTGACCTAACACAACCCGGTGGATAGTTCCACTGGTCAAAGCTCGTCCGTGCAAAGTCAAAGGGCTAGCCCCCATGGTCAAACGCTACAGGGTTAGGCGGGACAAGGGCCCTCGTGGGTAGCAGTGCCACCGGAGCATCGCACCGGGCCCTCATACATGTCATACAGTGTGGTGGCATGTCCGATGAGGCGGCACGCGTCTCCGGGGTGTGGCCCCCCTCACGGACGGCGATGACACAATAGTAGACGTTCTGCGACAATGATGCGGTTTGAATATTATTAAATACTCGGAGCGCGATAAAATTATGAGTTTTTTACACGACGTGGGCACATGTGCTATAGGAATTATGGTAATTTTTCATAGTTTTTTGTGGTGGAGAATTATCTGAACACTTCCCTCTCCGCGGATTGCTCTTCGCGTGTCTACGACTGTGGCCAGCGGCCTCCGGGGGCTAGCACATGCCGCCAAATCTTGCATAGGCGGCCTCTCACAAGTCTGGAAGTGTTGTGGCGGTTGCAAACGCCCGGCCCGCGTCTCCGAGGTGTGCCCCCCTCACGGACGGCGCCGCCGCCGACACCTGGAGGGGGGAATCGGACGCGTCGGGTCTACCCGGATGGGGTCTTTCAGTGGCTTTGTCCCGGATGTTGCTCCAAAGTGTTCCTATGGGCTGACCTAACACAACCGGGTGTACAGTTCCAATGGTCAAAGCCCGTCCGTGCAAAGTCAAAGGGTTAGATCCCGTGGTCAAACACTACAGGGTTAGGCGGGACGGGGGCCCTTGGGGGGAAGCAATGCCATTGGAGCATCGCACCGGGCCCTCATACATGGCGTACGGTGTGGTGGCATGTCCGAAGAGGCGGCACGCGTCTCCGGGGTGTGGCCCCCCTCACGGACGGCGATGACACAGTAGTAGACGTTCTGCGGTAACGATGTGGCATGAATATTATTAAATACTCGGAGCGCGATAAAATCATTAGTATTTTACACGACGTGGGCACATGTGATATAGGACTGATGGTAATTTTTCATAGTTTTTGGTGATGGAGAAGTATCTGAACACTTCCCTCTCCGCGGATTGCTCTTCGCGCGTCTACGACTGTGGCCGGGGGCCTCTGGGGGCTAGCACATGCCGCCAAATCCTCTCACAAGTCTGGAAGTGTTGTGGCGCTTGCAAACGCCCGGCACGCGTCTCCGGGGTGTGCCCCCCTGACGGACGGCGCCGCCGCCGGCACCTGGAGGGGGGAAACGGACGCGTCGGGTCTACACGGATGGGGTCTTTCTCTGGCTTTGGCCCAGATGTTGCTCCAAAGTGTTCCTATGGGCTGACCTAACACAACCGGGTGGAGAGTTCCACTGGTCAAAGCCCGTCCATGCAAAGTCAAAGGGCTAGATCCCGTGGTCAAACGCTACAGGGTTAGGCGGGACGGGGGCCCTCGGGGGGTAGCAATGCCACTGGAGCGTCCCACCGGGCCCCATACATGTCGTACGGTGAGGTGGCATGTCCGAAGAGGCGGCACGCGTCTCTGGGGTGTGGCCCCCCTCACGGACGGCGATGACACAGTAGTAGACGTTCTGCGGCAATGATGTGGAGTGAATATTATTAAATACTTAGAGCGCGATAAAATTATGAGTTTTTTACAAGACGTGGGCACATGTGCTATAGGACTGATGGTAATTTTTCATAGTTTTTGGTGATGGAGAAGTATCTGAACACTTCCCTCTCCGCGGATTGCTCTTCGCGTGTCTACGACTGTGGCCGGCGGCCTTCGGGGGCTAGCACATGCCGCCAAATCTTTCTTAGGCGGCCTCTCACAAGTCTGGAAGAGTTGTGGCAGTTGCAAACGCCCGGCCCGCATCTCCGAGGTGTGCCCCCCTCATGGACGGCGCCGCCGCCGGCACATGGAGGGGGAAACGGACGCGTCGGGTCTACAAGGATGGGGTCTTGCAGTGGCTTTGTCCCGGATGTTGCTCCAAAGTGTTCCTATGGGCTGACCTAACACAACCGGGTGGACAGCTCCACTGGTCAAAGCCCGTCCGTGCAAAGTCAAAGGGCTAGATCCCGTGGTCAAACGCTACAGGGTTAGGCGGGACGGGGGCCCTCAGGGGGGAGCAATGCCATTGGAGCATCGCACCGGGCCCTCATACAAGCCGTACGGTGTGGTGGCATGTCCGAAGAGGCGGACGCGTCAACGGGGTGTGGCCCCCCTCACGGACGGCGATGACACAGTAGTAGACATTCTGCGGTAACAATGCGGCATGAATATTTTTAAATACTCGGAGCGCGATAAAATCATTAGTTTTTGACACGATGTGGGAACATGTGCTATAGGACTGATGGTAATTTTTCATAGTTTTTTGTGATGGAGAAGTATCTGAACACTTCGCTCTCCGGGATTGCTCTGCGCGCGTCTACGACTGTGGCCGGCGGCCTCTGGGGGCTAGCTCATGCCGCAAAATCCTCTCACAAGTCTGGAAGTGTTGTGGCGGTTGCAAACGCCCGGCACGCGTCTCCGGGGTGTGCCTCCCTCGCGGACGGTGCCGCCGCCGGCACCTGGAGGGCGGAAACGGACGCGTTGGGTCTACACGGATGGGGTCTTGCTGTGGCTTTGGCCCAGATGTTGCTCCAAAGTGTTCCTATGGGCTGACCTAACACAACCCGGTGGAGAGTTCCACTGGTCAAAGCTCGTCCGTGCAAAGTCAAAGGGCTAGCCCCCGTGGTCAAACGCTACAGGGTTAGGCAGGACGGGGGGCTTCGGGGGTAGCAGTGCCACCGGAGCATCGCACCGGGCCCTCATACATGTCATACAGTGTGGTGGCACGTCCGATGAGGCGGCACGCGTCTCCGGGGTGTGGCCCCCCTCACGGACGGCGATGACACAATAGTAGACGTTCTGCGGCAATGATGCGGTGTGAATATTATTAAATACTCGGAGCGCGATAAAATTATGAGTTTTTTACACGACCTGGGCACATGTGCTATAGGAATTATGGTAATTTTTCATAGTTTTTTGTGGTGGAGAATTATCTGAACACTTCCCTCTCCGCGGATTGCTCTTCGCGTGTCTATGACTGTGGCCAGCGGCCTCCGGGGGCTAGCACATGTCGCCAAATCTTGCATAGGCGGCCTCTCACAAGTCTGGAAGTGTTGTGGCCGTTGCAAACGCCCGGCCCGCGTCTCCGAGGTGTGCCCCCCTCACGGACGGCGCCGCCGCCGACACCTGGAGGGGGGAATCGGACGCGTCGGGTCTACACGGATGGGGTCTAGCAGTGGCTTTGTCCCGGATGTTGCTCCAAAGTGTTCCTATGGGCTGACCTAACACAACCGGGTGTACAGTTCCAATGGTCAAAGCCCGTCCGTGCAAAGTCAAAGGGTTAGATCCCGTGGTCAAACACTACAGGGTTAGGCGGGACGGGGGCCCTTGGGGGGAAGCAATGCCATTGGAGCATCGCACCGGGCCCTCATACATGGCGTACGGTGTGGTGGCATGTCCTAAGAGGCGGCACGCGTCTCCGGGGTGTGGCCCCCCTCACGGACGGCGATGACACAGTAGTAGACGTTCTGCTGTAACGATGTGGCATGAATATTATTAAATACTCGGAGCGCGATAAAATCATTAGTATTTTACATGACGTGGGAACATGTGCTATAGAACTGATGGTAATTTTTCATAGTTTTTGGTGATGGAGAAGTATCTGAACACTTCCCTCTCCGCGGATTGCTCTTCGCGCGTCTACGACTGTGGCCGGTGGCCTCTGGGGGCTAGCACATGCCGCCAAATCCTCTCACAAGTCTGGAAGTGTTGTGGCGCTTGCAAACGCCCGGCACACGTCTCCGGGGTGTGCCCCCCTGACGGACGGCGCCGCCGCCGGCACCTCGAGGGGGGAAACGGACGCGTCGGGTCTACACGGATGGGGTCTTTCTCTGGCTTTGGCCCAGAAGTTGCTCCAAAGTGTTCCTATGGGCCGACCTAACACAACCGAGTGGAGAGTTCCACTGGTCAAAGCCCGTCCATGCAAAGTCAAAGGGCTAGATCCCGTGGTCAAACGCTATAGGGTTAGGCGGGACGGGGGCCCTCGGGGGGTAGCAATGCCACTGGAGCGTCCCACCGGGCCCCATACATGTCGTACGGTGAGGTGGCATGTCCGAAGAGGCGGCACGCGTCTCTGGGGTGTGGCCCCCCTCACGGACGGCGATGACACAGTAGTAGACGTTCTGCGGCAATGATGCGGAGTGAATATTATTAAATACTTAGAGCGCGATAAAATTATGAGTTTTTTACAAGACGTGGGCACATGTGCTATAGGACTGATGGTAATTTTTCATAGTTTTTGGTGATGGAGAAGTATCTGAACACTTCCCTCTCCGCGGATTGCTCTTCGCGTGTCTACGACTGTGGCCGGCGGCCTCCGGGGGCTAGCACATGCCGCCAAATCTTGCGTAGGCGGCCTCTCACAAGTCTGGAAGAGTTGTGGCAGTTGCAAACGCCTGGCCCGCATCTCCGAGGTGTGCCCCCCTCATGGACGGCGCCGCCGCCGGCACATGGAGGGGGGAAACGGACGCGTCGGGTCTACAAGGATGGGGTCTTGTAGTGGCTTTGTCCCGGATGTTGCTCCAAAGTGTTCCTATGGGCTGACCTAACACAACCGGGTGGACAGCTCCACTGGTCAAAGCCCGTCCGTGCAAAGTCAAAGGGCTAGATCCCGTGGTCAAACGCTACAGGGTTAGGCGGGACGGGGGCCCTCGGGGGGAAGCAATGCCATTGGAGCATCGCACCGGGCCCTCATACAAGCCGTACGGTGTGGTGGCATGTCCGAAGAGGCGGCACGCGTCTCCGGGGTGTGGCCCCCCTCACGGACGGCGATGACACAGTAGTAGACATTCTGCGGTAACAATGCGGCATGAATATTTTTAAATACTCGGAGCGCGATAAAATCATTAGTTTTTGACACGATGTGGGAACATGTGCTATAGGACTGATGGTAATTTTTCATAGTTTTTTGTGATGGAGAAGTACCTGAACACTTCGCTCTCCGCGGATTGCTCTTCGCGCGTCTACGACTGTGGCCGGCGGCCTCTGGGGGCTAGCACATGCCGCCAAATCCTCTCACAAGTCTGGAAGTGTTGTGGCGGTTGCAAACGCCCGGCACGCGTCTCCGGGGTGTGCCCCCCTCGCTGACGGTGCCGCCGCCGGCACCTGGAGGGGGGAAACAGACGCGTTGGGTCTACACGGATGGGGTCTTGCTGTGGCTTTGGCCCAGATGTTGCTCCAAAGTGTTCCTATAGGCTGACCTAATACAACCGGGTGGAGAGTTCCACTGGTCAAAGCTCGTCCGTGCAAAGTCAAAGGGCTAGCCCCCGTGGTCAAACGCTACAGGGTTAGGCGGGACGGGGGCCCTCGGGGGTAGCAGTGCCACCGGGGCATCGAACCGGGCCCTCATACATGTCGTACAGTGTGGTGGCATGTCCGATGAGGCGGCACGCGTCTCCGGGGTGTGGCCCCCCTCACGGACGGGGATGACACAATACTAGACGTTCTGCGGCAATGATGCGGTGTGAATATTATTAAATACTCGGAGCGCGATAAAATTATGAGTTTTTTACACGACGTGGGCACATGTGCTATAGGACTGATGGTAATTTATGATAGTTTTTTGTGGTGGAGAATTAGCTGAACACTTCCCTCTCCGCGGATTGCTCTTCGCGTGTCTACGACTGTGGCCAGCGGCCTCCGGGGGCTAGCACATGCCGCCAAATCTTGCGTGGGCGGCCTCTCACAAGTCTGGAAGTATTGTGGCGGTTGCAAACGCCCGGCCCGTGTCTCCGAGGTGTGCCCCCCTCACGGACGGCGCCGCCGCCGGCACCTGGAGGGGGGAAACGGACGCGTCGGGTCTACACGGATGGGGTCTTGCAGTGGCTTTGTCCCGGATGTTGCTCCAAAGTGTTCCTATGGGCTGACCTAACACAACCGGGTGGACAGTTCCACTGGTCAAAGCCCGTCCGTGCAAAGTCAAAGGGCTAGATCCCGTGGTCAAACGCTACAGGGTTAGGCGGGACGGGGGCCCTGGGGTGGTAGCAATGCCACTGGAGCATCGCATCGGGCCCTCATACATGCCGTACGGTGTGGTGGCATGTCCGAAGAGGCGGCACGCGTCTCCGGGGTGTGGCCCCCCTCACGGACGGCGATGACACAGTAGTAGACATTCTGCGGTTACGATGCGGCATGAATATTAGTAAATAGTCGGAGCGCGATAAAATCATTAGTATTTTACACGACGTGGGCACATGTGCTATAGGACTGATGGTAATTTTTCATAGTTTTTGGTGATGGAGAAGTATCTAAACACTTGCCTCTCCGCGGATTGCTCTTCGTGCGTCTACGACTGTGGCCGGTGGCCTCTGGGGGCAAGCACATGCCGCCAAATCCTCTCACAAGTCTGGAAGTGTTGTGGCGGTTGCAAACGCCCGGCACGCGTCTCCGGGGTGTGGCCCCCTGACGGACGGCGCCGCCGCCGGCACCTGGAGGGGGAAACGGAGGCGTCGGGTCTACACGGATGGGGTCTTTCTCTGGCTTTGTCCCAGATGTTGCTCCAAAGTGTTCCTATGGGCTGACCTAACACAACCGGGTGGAGAGTTCCACTGGTCAAAGCCCGTCCGTGCAAAGTCAAAGGGCTAGATCCCGTGGTCAAACGCTATAGGGTTAGGCGGGACGGGGGCCCTCGGGGGGTAGCAATGCCACTGGAGCGTCCCACCGGGCCCCATACATGTCGTACGGTGAGGTGGCATGTCCGAAGAGGCGGCACGCGTCTCTGGGGTGTGGCCCCCCTCACGGACGGCGATGACACAGTAGTAGACGTTCTGCGGCAATGATGCGGAGTGAATATTATTAAATACTTAGAGCGCGATAAAATTATGAGTTTTTTACAAGACGTGGGCACATGTGCTATAGGACTGATGGTAATTTTTCATAGTTTTTGGTGATGGAGAAGTATCTGAACACTTCCCTCTCCGCGGATTGCTCTTCGCGTGTCTACGACTGTGGCCGGCGGCCTCCGGGGGCTAGCACATGCCGCCAAATCTTTCTTAGGCGGCCTCTCACAAGTCTGGAAGAGTTGTGGCAGTTGCAAACGCCCGGCCCGCATCTCCGAGGTGTGCCCCCCTCATGGACGGCGCCGCCGCCGGCACATGGAGGGGGGAAACGGACGCGTCGGGTCTACAAGGATGGGGTCTTGCAGTGGCTTTGTCCCGGATGTCGCTCCAAAGTGTTCCTATGGGCTGACCTAACACAACCGGGTGGACAGCTCCACTGGTCAAACCCCGTCCGTGCAAAGTCAAAGGGCTAGATCCCGTGGTCAAACGCTACAGGGTTAGGCGGGACGGGGGCCCTCGGAGGGAAGCAATGCCATTGGAGCATCGCACCGGGCCCTCATACAAGCCGTACGGTGTGGTGGCATGTCCGAAGAGGCGGCACGCGTCTCCGGGGTGTGGCCCCCCTCACGGACGGCGATGACACAGTAGTAGACATTCTGCGGTAACAATGCGGCATGAATATTTTTAAATACTCGGAGCGCGATAAAATCATTAGTTTTTGACACGATGTGGGAACATGTGCTATAGGACTGATGGTAATTTTTCATAGTTTTTTG
The DNA here is from genome assembly GCF_002575655.3 of Aegilops tauschii subsp. strangulata. Lineage (NCBI taxonomy): Eukaryota > Viridiplantae > Streptophyta > Magnoliopsida > Poales > Poaceae > Aegilops > Aegilops tauschii. Next base: position 549,840,748 of record NC_053041.3, on the reverse strand, counting down.
TGATGGAGAAGTATCTGAACACTTCGCTCTCCGCGGATTGCTCTTCGCGCGTCTACGACTGTGGCCGGCGGCCTCTGGGGGCTAGCACATGCCGCCAAATCCTCTCACAAGTCTGGAAGTGTTGTGGCGGTTGCAAACGCCCGGCACGCGTCTCCGGGGTGTGCCCCCCTCGCGGACGGTGCCGCCGCCGGCACCTGGAGGGGGGAAACGGACGCGTTGGGTCTACACGGATGGGGTCTTGCTGTGGCTTTGGCCCAGATGTTGCTCCAAAGTGTTCCTATAGGCTGACCTAATACAACCGGGTGGAGAGTTCCACTGGTCAAAGCTCGTCCGTGCAAAGTCAAAGGGCTAGCCCCCGTGGTCAAACGCTACAGGGTTAGGCGGGACGGGGGCCCTCGGGGGTAGCAGTGCCACCGGGGCATCGCACCGGGCCCTCATACATGTCGTAAAGTGTGGTGGCATGTCCGATGAGGCGGCACGCGTCTCCGGGGTGTGGCCCCCCTCACGGACGGGGATGACACAATACTAGACGTTCTGCGGCAATGATGCGGTGTGAATATTATTAAATACTCGGAGCGCGATAAAATTATGAGTTTTTTACACGACGTGGGCACATGTGCTATAGGACTGATGGTAATTTATGATAGTTTTTTGTGGTGGAGAATTAGCTGAACACTTCCCTCTCCGCGGATTGCTCTTCGCGTGTCTACGACTGTGGCCAGCGGCCTCCGGGGGCTAGCACATGCCGCCAAATCTTGCGTGGGCAGCCTCTCACAAGTCTGGAAGTATTGTGGCGGTTGCAAACGCCCGGCCCGTGTCTCCGAGGTGTGCCCCCCTCACGGACGGCGCCGCCGCCGGCACCTGGAGGGGGGAAACGGACGCGTCGGGTCTACACGGATGGGGTCTTGCAGTGGCTTTGTCCCGGATGTTGCTCCAAAGTGTTCCTATGGGCTGACCTAACACAACCGGGTGGAGAGTTCCACTGGTCAAAGCCCGTCCGTGCAAAGTCAAAGGGCTAGATCCCGTGGTCAAACGCTACAGGGTTAGGCGGGACGGGGGCCCTTGGGGTGAAGCAATGCCATTGGAGCATCGCACCGGGCCCTCATACATGCCGTACGGTGGGGTGGCATGTCCGAAGAGGCGGCACGCGTCTCCGGGGTGTGGCCCCGCTCACGGACGGTGATGACACAGTAGTAGACATTCTGCGGTAACGATGCGGCATGAATATTTTTAAATACTCGGAGCGCGATAAACTCATTAGTTTTTTACACGACGTGGGAACATGTGCTATAGGACTGATGGTAAGTTTTCATAGTTTTTGGTGATGGAGAAGTATCTGAACACTTCCCTCTCCGCGGATTGCTCTTCGCGCGTCTACGACTGTGGCCGGCGGCCTCTTGGGGCTAGCACAAGCCGCCAAATCCTCTCACAAGTCTGGAAGTGTTGTGGCGGTTGCAAACGCCCGGCACGCGTCTCCGGGGTGTGGCCCCCTGACGGACGGCGCCGCCGCCGGCACCTGGAGGGGGGAAACGGACGCGTCGGGTCTACACGGATGGGGTCTTTCTCTGGCTTTGTCCCAGATGTTGCTCCAAAGTGTTCCTATGGGCTGACCTAACACAACCGGGTGGAGAGTTCCACTGGTCATAGCCCGTCCGTGCAAAGTCAAAGGGCTAGATCCCGTGGTCAAACGCAACAGGGTTAGGCGGGACGGGGGCCCTCGGGGGGTAGCAATGCCACTGGAGCGTCCCACCGGGCCCCATACATGTCGTACGGTGAGGTGGCATGTCCGAAAAGGCGGCACGCGTCTCTGGGGTGTGGCCCCCCACACGGACGGCGATGACATAGTACTAGACGTTCTGCGGCAATGATGCGGTGTGAATATTATTAAATACTCAGAGAGCGATAAAATTATGAGTTTTTTACACGACGTGGGCACATGTGCTATAGGACTGAAGGTAACTTTTCATAGTTTTTGGTGATGGAGAAGTATCTGAACACTTCCCTCTCCGCGGATTGCTCTTCGCGTGTCTACGGCTGTGGCCGGCGGCCTCTGGGGGCTAGCACATGCCGCCAAATCTTGCGTAGGCGGCCTCTCACAAGTCTGGAAAGTTGTGGCGGTTGCAAACGCCCGGCACGCGTCTCCGAGGTGTGCCCCCCTCACGGACGGTGGCGCCGCCGGGACATGGAGGGGGGAAACGGACGCGTCGGGTCTCCAAGGATGGGGTCTTGCAGTGGCTTTGTCCCGGATGTTGCTCCAAAGTGTTCCTATGGGCTGACCTAACACAACCGGGTGGACAGTTCCACTGGTCAAAGCCCGTCCGTGCAAAGTCGAAGGGCTAGATCCCGTGGTCAAACGCTACAGGGTTAGGCGGGACGGGGGCCCTGGGGGGGGGGGTAGCAATGCCACTGGAGCATCGCATCGGGCCCGCATACATGCCGTACGGTGTGGTGGCATGTCCGAAGAGGCGGCACGCGTCTCCGGGGTGTGGACCCCCTCACGGACGGCGATGACACAGTAGTAGACGTTCTGCGGTAACGATGCGGCATGAATATTTTTAAATACTCGGAGCGCGATAAACTCATTAGTTTTTTACACGACGTGGGAACATGTGCTATAGGACTGATGGTAAGTTTTCATAGTTTTTGGTGATGGAGAAGTATCTGAACACTTCCCTCTCCGCGGATTGCTCTTCGCGCGTCTACGACTGTGGCCGGCGGCCTCTGGGGGCTAGCACATGCCGCCAAATCCTCTCACAAGTCTGGAAGTGTTGTGGCGGTTGCAAACGCCCGGCACGCGTCTCCGGGGTGTGGCCCCCTGACGGACGGCGCCGCCGCCGGCACCTGGAGGGGGGAAACGGACGCGTCGGGTCTACACGGATGGGGTCTTTCTCTGGCTTTGTCCCAGATGTTGCTCCAAAGTTTTCATATGGGCTGACCTAACACAACCGGGTGGAGAGTTCCACTGGTCAAAGCCCGTCCGTGCAAAGTCAAAGGGCTAGAACCCGTGGTCAAACGCTACAGGGTTAGGCGGGACGGGGTCCCTGGGGGTAGCAATGCCACCGGAGCATCGCACCGGGCCCTCATACATGCGGTACGGTGTGGTGGCATGTCCGAAGAGGCGGCACGCGTCTCCGGGGTGTGGCCCCCCTCACGGACGGCGATGACACGGTAGTAGACGTTCTGCGGCAATGATGCGGTGTGAATATTATTAAATACTCGGAGCGCGATAAAATTATGAGTTTTTTACACGACGTGGGCACATGTGCTATAGGACTGAAGGTAATTTTTCATAGTTTTTGGTGATGGAGAAGTATCTGAACACTTCCCTTTCCGCGGATTGCTCTTCGCGTGTCTACGACTGTGGCCGGCGGCCTCCGGGGGCTAGCACATGCCTCCAAATCTTGCGTAGGCGGCCTCCCACAAGTCTGGAAGTGTTATGGCGATTGCAAACGCCCGGCCCGCATCTCCGAGGTGTGCCCCCCTCACGGACGGCGCCGCCGCCGACACCTGGAGGGGGGAAACGGACGCGTCGGGTCTACACGGATGGGGTCTTGCAGTGGCTTTGGCCCGGATGTTGCTGCAAAGTGTTCCTATGGGCTGACCTAACAAAACCGGGTGGACAGTTCCACTGGTCAAAGCCCGTCCGTGCAAAGTCAAAGGGCTAGATCTCGTGGTGAAACGCTGCAGGGTTAGACGGGAAGGGGGACCTGGGGGGGCTAGCAATGCCACTGGAGCATCGCACCGGGCCCTCATACATGCCGTATGGTGTGGTGGCATGTCCGAAGAAGCGGCACGCGTCTCCGGGGTGTGGCCCCCCTCACGGACGGCGATGACATAGTAGTAGACGTTCTGCGGTAACGATGCGGCGTGAATATTATTAAATACTCGAAGAGCGATAAAATCATGAGTTTTTTACACAACGTCGGCACATGTGCTATAGGACTGATGGTAATTTTTCATAGTTTTTGGTGATGGAGAAGTATCTGAACACTTCCCTCTCTGCGGATTGCTCTTCGCGCGTCTACGACTATGGCCGGCGGCCTCTGGGGGCTAGCACGTGCCGCCAAATCCTCTCACAAGTCTGGAATTGTTGTGGCGGTTGCAAACGCCCGGCACGCGTCTCCGGGGTGTGCCCCCCTCACGGACGGCGTCGCCGCCGGCACCTGGAGGTTGAAACGGACGCGTTGGGACTACACGGATGGGGTCTTGCTATGGCTTTGGCCCAGATGTTGCAGCAAAGTGTTCCTATGGGCTGACCTAACACAACCGGGTGGAGAGTTCCACTGGTCAAAGCTCGTCCGTGCAAAGTCAAAGGGCTAGATCCCGTGGTCAAACGCTATAGGGTTAGGCGGGACGGGGGCCCTCGGGGGTAGCAAGGCCACCGGAGCATCGCACCGGGCCCTCATACATGTCGTACGGTGTGGTGGTATGTCCAATGAGGCGGCACGCGTCTCCGGGGTGTGGCCCTCCTCGACGGCGATGACACAGTAGTAGACGTTCTGCGGCAATGGTGCGGTGTGAATATTATTAAATACTCGGAGCGCGATAAAATTATGAGTTTTTTACACGACGTGGGCACATGTGCTATAGGACTGAAGGTAATTTTTCATAGTTTTTGGTGATGGAGAAGTATCTGAACACTTCCCTCTCCGCGGATTGCTCTTCGCATGTCTACGAGTGTGGCCTGCGGCCTCCGGGGGCTAGCACATGCCGCCAAATCTTGCGTAGGCGGCCCCTCACAAGTCTGGAAGTGTTGTGGCGATTGAAAACGCCCGGCCCGCGTCTCCGAGGTGTGCCCCCCTCAAGGACGGCGCCGCCGCCGGCACCGGGAGGGGGGAAACGGACGCGTCGGGTCTACACGGATGGGTTCTTGCAGTGGCTTTGTCCCGGATGTTGCTCCAATGTGTTCCTATGGGCCGACCTAACACAACCGAGTGGACAGTTCCACTGGTCAAAGCCCGTCCGTGCAAAGTCAAAGGGCTAGATCCCGTGGTCAAACGCTACAGGGTTAGGTGGGACGGGGGCCCTGGGGGGTAGCAATGCCACTGGAGCATCGCACCGGGCCCTCATACATGCCGTACGGTGTGGTGGCATGTCCGAAGAGGAGGCACGCGTCTCCGGGGTGTGGCCCCCCTCACGGACGGCGATGACACAATAGTAGACGTTCTGCGGCAATGATGCGGTGTGAATATTATTAAATACTCAGAGCGCGATGACACAGTAGTAGACGTTCTGTGGTAACGATGCGACATGAATATTATTAAATACTCGGAGCGCGATAAAATCATTAGTATTTTACATGACGTGGGCACATGTGCTATAGGACTGATGCTAATTTTTCATAGTTTTTGGTGATGGACAAGTATCTGAACACTTCCCTCTCCGCGGATTGCTCTTCGCGCGTCTACGACTGTGGCCGGTGGCCTCTGGGGCTAGCACATGCCGCCAAATCCTCTCACAAGTCTGGAAGTGTTGTGGCGGTTGCAAACGCCCGGCACGCGTCTCCGGGGTGTGCCCCCCTGACGGACGGCGCCGCCGCCGGCACCTGGAGGGGGGAAACGGACGCGTCGGGTCTACACGGATGGGGTCTTTCTCTGGCTTTGGCCCGGATGTTGCTCCAAAGTGTTCCTATGGGCTGACCTAACACAACCGGGTGGAGAGTTCCACTGGTCAAAGCCCGTCCGTGCAAAGTCAAAGGGCTAGATCCCGTGGTCAAACGCTACAGGGTTAGGCGGGACGGGGGCCCTCGGGGGGTAGCAATGCCACCGGAGCATCCCACCGGGCCCTCATACATGTCGTACGGTGTGGTGGCATGTCCGAAGAGGCGGCACGCGTCTCCGGGGTGTGGCCCCCCTCACGGACGACGATGACACAGTAGTAGACGTTCTGCGGCAATGATGCGGTGTGAATATTATTAAATACTCGGAGCACGGTAAAATTATGAGTTTTTTACACGACGTGGGCACATGTGCTATAGGACTGGAGGTAATTTTTCATAGTTTTTGGTGATGGAGAAGTATCTGAACACTTCCCTCTCCGTGGATTGCTCTTCGCGTGTCTACGACTGTGGCCGGCGGCCTCCGGGGGCTAGCACATGCCGCCAAATCTTGCGTAGGCGGCCTCTCACAAGTCTGGAAGTGTTGTGGTGATTGCAAACGCCCAGCCCGCGTCTCCGAGGTGTGCCCCCCTCACGGACGGCGCCACCACCGGCACCTGGAGGGGGGAAACGGACGCGTCGGGTCTACACGGATGGGGTCTTGCAGTGGCTTTGGCCCGGATGTTGCTGCAAAGTGTTCCTATGGGCTGACCTAACACAACCGGGTGGACAGTTCCACTGGTCAAAGCCCGTCCGTGCAAAGTCAAAGGGCTATATCCCGTTGTCAAACGCTACAGGGTTAGGCGGGACGGGGTCCCTGGGGGGTAGCAATGCCACTGGAGCATCGCACCGGGCCCTCATACATGCCGTATGGTGTGGTGGCATGTCCGAAGAGGCGGCACGCGTCTCCGGGGTGTGGCCCCCCTCACGGACGGCGATGACACAGTAGTAGACGTTCTGCGGTAACGATGCGGCGTGAATATTATTAAATACTCGGAGAGCTATAAAATCATGAGTTTTTTACACGACGTGGGCACATGTGCTATAGGACTGATGGTAATTTTTCATAGTTTTTGGTGATGGAGAAGTATCTGAACACTTCCCTCTCCGCGGATTGCTCTTCGCGCGTCTACGACTGTGGCCGGCGGCCTCTGGGGACTAGCACATGCCGCCAAATCCTCTCACAAGTCTGGAAGTGTTGTGGCGGTTGCAAACGCCTGGCACGCGTCTCCGGGGTGTGGCCCCCTGACGGACGGCGCCGCCGCCAGCACCTGGAGGGGGGAAACGGACGCGTCGGGTCTACACGGATGGGGTCTTTCTCTGGCTTTGGCCCAGATGTTTCTCCAAAGTGGTCCTATGGGCTGACCTAACACAACCGGGTGGAGAGTTCCACTGGTCAAAGCCCGTCCATGCAAAGTCCAAGGGCTAGATCCCGTGGTCAAACGCTACAGGGTTAGGCGGGACGGGGGCCCTCGGGGGTAGCAAGGCCACCGGATCATCGCACCGGGCCCTCATACATGTCGTACGGTGTGGTGGCATGTCCGAAGAGGCGGCACGCGTCTCTGGGGTGTGGCCCCCCTCACGGACGGGGATGACATAGTAGTAGACGTTCTGCGGCAATGATGCGGTGTGAATATTATTAAATACTCAGAGCACGATAAAATTATGAGTTTTTTACACGACGTGGGCACATGTGCTATAGGACTGATGGTAATTTTTCATAGTTTTTGGTGATGCAGAAGTATCTGAACACTTCTCTCTCCGCGGATTGCTCTTCGCGTGTCTACGACTGTGGCCGGCGGCCTCCGGGGGCTAGCACATGCCGCCAAATCTTGCGTAGGCGGCCTCTCACAAGTCTGGAAGAGTTGTGGCGGTTGCAAACGCCCGGCCCGCATCTCCGAGGTGTGCCCCCCTCACGGACGGTGCCGCCGCCGGCACATGGAGGGGGGAAACGGACGCATCGGGTCTACAAGGTTGGGGTCTTGCAGTGGCTTTGTCTCGGATGTTGCTCCAAAGTGTTCCTATGGGCTGACCTAACACAACCGGGTGGACAGTTCCACTGGTCAAAGCCCGTCCGTGCAAAGTCAAAGGGCTAGATCCCGTGGTCAAACGCTATAGGGTTAGGCGGGACGGGGGCCCTTGGGGGGAAGCAATGCCATTGGAGCATCGCACCGGGCCCTCATACATGCCGTACGGTGTGGTGGCATGTCCGAAGAGGCGGCAGGCGTCTCCGGGGTGTGGCCCCCCTCACAGACGGCGATGACACAGTAGTAGACGTTCTGCGGTAACGATGCGGCGTGAATATTATTAAATACTCGGAGAGCTATAAAATCATGAGTTTTTTACACGACGTGGGCACATGTGCTATAGGACTGATGGTAAGTTTTCATAGTTTTTGGTGATGGAGAAGTATCTGAACACTTCCCTCTCCGCGGATTGCTCTTCGCGCGTCTACGACTGTGGCCGGCGGCCTCTGGGGGCTAGCACATGCCGCCAAATCCTCTCACAAGTCTGGAAGTGTTGTGGCGGTTGCAAACGCCCGGCATGCGTCTCCGGGGTGTGGCCCCCTGACGGACGGCGCCGCCGCCAGCACCTGGAGGGGGGAAACGGACGCGTCGGGTCTACACGGATGGGGTCTTTCTCTGGCTTTGGCCCAGATGTTTCTCCAAAGTGTTCCTATGGGCTGACCTAACACAACCGGGTGGAGAGTTCCACTGGTCAAAGCCCGTCCATGCAAAGTCCAAGGGCTAGATCCCGTGGTCAAACGCTACAGGGTTAGGCGGGACGGGGGCCCTCGGGGGTAGCAAGGCCACCGGATCATCGCACCGGGCCCTCATACATGTCGTACGGTGTGGTGGCATGTCCGAAGAGGCGGCACGCGTCTCTGGGGTGTGGCCCCCCTCACGGACGGGGATGACATAGTAGTAGACGTTCTGCGGCAATGATGCGGTGTGAATATTATTAAATACTCAGAGCACGATAAAATTATGAGTTTTTTACACGACGTGGGCACATGTGCTATAGGACTGATGGTAATTTTTCATAGTTTTTGGTGATGCAGAAGTATCTGAACACTTCTCTCTCCGCGGATTGCTCTTCGCGTGTCTACGACTGTGGCCGGCGGCCTCCGGGGGCTAGCACATGCCGCCAAATCTTGCGTAGGCGGCCTCTCACAAGTCTGGAAGAGTTGTGGCGGTTGCAAACGCCCGGCCCGCATCTCCGAGGTGTGCCCCCCTCACGGACGGTGCCGCCGCCGGCACATGGAGGGGGGAAACGGACGCATCGGGTCTACAAGGTTGGGGTCTTGCAGTGGCTTTGTCTCGGATGTTGCTCCAAAGTGTTCCTATGGGCTGACCTAACACAACCGGGTGGACAGTTCCACTGGTCAAAGCCCGTCCGTGCAAAGTCAAAGGGCTAGATCCCGTGGTCAAACGCTATAGGGTTAGGCGGGACGGGGGCCCTTGGGGGGAAGCAATGCCATTGGAGCATCGCACCGGGCCCTCATACATGCCGTACGGTGTGGTGGCATGTCCGAAGAGGCGGCAGGCGTCTCCGGGGTGTGGCCCCCCTCACAGACGGCGATGACACAGTAGTAGACGTTCTGCGGTAACGATGCGGCGTGAATATTATTAAATACTCGGAGAGCTATAAAATCATGAGTTTTTTACACGACGTGGGCACATGTGCTATAGGACTGATGGTAAGTTTTCATAGTTTTTGGTGATGGAGAAGTATCTGAACACTTCCCTCTCCGCGGATTGCTCTTCGCGCGTCTACGACTGTGGCCGGCGGCCTCTGGGGGCTAGCACATGCCGCCAAATCCTCTCACAAGTCTGGAAGTGTTGTGGCGGTTGCAAACGCCCGGCATGCGTCTCCGGGGTGTGGCCCCCTGACGGACGGCGCCGCCGCCAGCACCTGGAGGGGGGAAACGGACGCGTCGGGTCTACACGGATGGGGTCTTTCTCTGGCTTTGGCCCAGATGTTTCTCCAAAGTGTTCCTATGGGCTGACCTAACACAACCGGGTGGAGAGTTCCACTGGTCAAAGCCCGTCCATGCAAAGTCAAAGGGCTAGATCCCGTGGTCAAACGCTACAGGGTTAGGCGGGACGGGGGCCCTCGGGGGTAGCAAGGCCACCGGAGCATCGCACCGGGCCCTCATACATGTCGTACGGTGTGGTGGCATGTCCGAAGAGGCGGCACGCGTCTCCGGGGTGTGGCCCCCCTCACAGACGGCGATGACACAGTAGTAGACGTTCTGCGGTAACGATGCGGCGTGAATATTATTAAATACTCGGAGAGCTATAAAATCATGAGTTTTTTACACGACGTGGGCACATGTGCTATAGGACTGATGGTAAGTTTTCATAGTTTTTGGTGATGGAGAAGTATCTGAACACTTCCCTCTCCACGGATTGCTCTTCGCGCGTCTACGACTGTGACCGGCGGCCTCTGGGGGCTAGCACATGCCGCCAAATCCTCTCACAAGTCTGGAAGTGTTGTGGCGGTTGCAAACGCCCGGCACGCGTCTCCGGGGTGTGGCCCCCTGACGGACGGCGCCGCCGCCAGCACCTGGAGGGGGGAAACGGACGCGTCGGGTCAACACGGATGGGGTCTTTCTCTGGCTTTGGCCCAGATGTTTCTCCAAAGTGTTCCTATGGGCTGACCTAACACAACCGGGTGGAGAGTTCCACTGGTCAAAGCCCGTCCATGCAAAGTCAAAGGGCTAGATCCCGTGGTCAAACGCTACAGGGTTAGGCGGGACGGGGGCCCTCGGGGGTAGCAAGGCCACCGGAGCATCGCACCGGGCCCTCATACATGTCGTACGGTGTGGTGGCATGTCCGAAGAGGCGGCACGCGTCTCTGGGGTGTGGCCCCCCTCACGGACGGGGATGACATAGTAGTAGACGTTCTGCGGCAATGATGCGGTGTGAATATTATTAAATACTCAGAGCACGATAAAATTATGAGTTTTTTACACGACGTGGGCACATGTGCTATAGGACTGATGGTAATTTTTCATGGTTTTGGTGATGCAGAAGTATCTGAACACTTCCCTCTCCGCGGATTGCTCTTCGCGTGTCTACGACTGTGGCCGGCGGCCTCCGGGGGCTAGCACATGCCGCCAAATCTTGCGTAGGCGGCCTCTCACAAGTCTGGAAGAGTTGTGGCGGTTGCAAACGCCCGGCCCGCATCTCCGAGGTGTGCCCCCCTCACGGACGGTGCCGCCGCCGGCACATGGAGGGGGGAAACGGACGCATCGGGTCTACAAGGTTGGGGTCTTGCAGTGGCTTTGTCCCGGATGTTGCTCCAAAGTGTTCCTATGGGCTGACCTAACACAACCGGGTGGACAGTTCCACTGGTCAAAGCCCGTCCGTGCAAAGTCAAAGGGCTAGATCCCGTGGTCAAACGCTATAGGGTTTGGCGGGACGGGGGCCCTTGGGGGGAAGCAATGCCATTGGAGCATCGCACCGGGCCCTCATACATGCCGTACGGTGTGGTGGCATGTCCGAAGAGGCGGCACGCGTCTCCGGGGTGTGGCCCCCCTCACGGACGGCGATGACACAGTAGTAGACATTCTGCGGTAACGATGCGGCATGAATATTTTTAAATACTCGGAGCGCGATAAACTCATTAGTTTTTTACACGACGTGGGAACATGTGCTATAGGACTGATGGTAATTTTTCATAGTTTTTGGTGATGGAGAAGTATCTGAACACTTCCCTCTCTGCGGATTGCTCTTCGCGCGTCTACGACTGTGGCCGGCGGCCTCTGGGGGCTAGCACATGCCGCCAAATCCTCTCACAAGTCTGGAAGTGTTGTGGTGATCGCAAACGCCCGGCCCGCGTCTCCGTGGTGTGCCCCCCTCACGGACGGCGCCGCCACCGGCACCTGGAGGGGGGAAACGGACGCGTCGGGTCTACACGGATGGGGTCTTGCAGTGGCTTTGGCCCGGATGTTGCTCCAAAGTGTTCCTATGGGCTGACCTAACACAACCGGGTGGACAGTTCCACTGGTCAAAGCCCGTCCGTGCAAAGTCAAAGGGCTAGATCCCGTGGTCAAACGCTACAGGGTTAGGCGGGACGGGGGCCCTCGGGGGGTAGCAATGCCACTTGAGCATCCCACCGGGCCCTCATACATGTCGTACGGTGTGGTGGCATGTCCGAAGAGGCGGCACGCGTCTCCGGGGTGTGGCCCCCCTCACGGACGGCGATGACACAGTAGTAGACGTTCTGCCGCAATGATGCGGTGTGAATATTATTAAATACTCGGAGCACGGTAAAATTATGAGTTTTTTACACGACGTGGGCACATGTGCTATAGGACTGAAGGTAATTTTTCATAGTTTTTGGTGATGGAGAAGTATCTGAACACTTCCCTCTCCGCGGATTGCTCTTCGCGTGTCTACGACTGTGGCCGGCGGCCTCCGGGGGCTAGCACATGCCGCCGAATCTTGCGTAGGCGGCCTCCCACAACTCTGGAAGTGTTATGGCGATTGCAAACGCCCGGCCCGCGTCTCCGAGGTGTGCCCCCCTCATGGACGGCGCCGCCGCCGACACCTGGAGGGGGGAAACGGACGCGTCGGGTCTACACGGATGGGGTCTTTCTCTGGCTTTGGCCCCGATGTTGCTCCAAAGTGTTCCTATGGGCTGACCTAACACAACCGGGTGGACAGTTCCACTGGTCAAAGCCCGTCCGTGCAAAGTCAAAGCGCTAGATCTCGTGGTCAAACGCTACAGGGTTAGGCGGGACGGGGGACCTGGGGGGGAGTAGCAATGCCACTGGAGCATCGCACCGGGCCCTCATACATGCCGTATGGTGTGGTGGCATGTCCGAAGAGGCGGCACGCGTCTCCGGGGTGTAGCCCCCCTCACGGACGGCGATGACAGAGTAGTAGACGTTCTGCGGTAACAATGCGGCATGAATATTATTAAATACTCGAAGAGCGATAAAATCATGAGTTTTTTACACAACGTGGGCACATGTGCTATAGGACTGATGGTAATTTTTCATAGTTTTTGGTGATGGAGAAGTATCTGAACACTTCCCTCTCCGCGGATTGCTCTTCGCGCGTCTACGACTATGCCCGGCGGCCTCTGGGGGCTAGCACGTGCCGCCAAATCCTCTCACAAGTCTGGAATTGTTGTGGCGGTTGCAAACGCCCGGCACGCGTCTCCGGGGTGTGCCCCCCTCACGGACGGCGCCGCCGCCGGCACCTGGAGGGGGAAACGGACGCGTCGGGACTACACGGATGGGGTCTTGCTATGGCTTTGGCCCAGATGTTGCTCCAAAGTGTTCCTATGGGCTGACCTAACACAACCGGGTGGAGAGTTCCATTGGTCAAAGCTCGTCCGTGCAAAGTCAAAGGGCTAGATCCCGTGGTCAAACGCTACAGGGTTAGGCGGGATGGGGGCCCTCGGGGGTAGCATGGCCACCGGAGCATCGCACCGGGCCCTCATACATGTCGTACGGTGTGGTGACATGTCCGATGAGGCGGCACGCGTCTCCAGGGTGTGGCCCCCCTCACGGACGGCGATGACACAGTAGTAGACGTTCTGCGGCAATGATGCGGTGTGAATATTATTAAATACTCGGAGCGCGATAAAATTATGAGTTTTTTACACAACGTGGGCACATGTGCTATAGGACTGAAGGTAATTTTTCAGAGTTTTTGGTGATGGAGAAGTATCTGAACACTTCCCTCTCCGCGGATCGCTCTTCGCGTGTCTACGAGTGTGGCCGGCGGCCTCCGAGGGCTAGCACATGCCGCCAAATCTTGCGTAGGCGGCCTCTCACAAGTCTGGAAGTGTTGTGGCGATTGAAAACGCCCGGCCCGCGTCTCCGAGGTGTGCCCCCCTCACGGACGGCGCCGCCGCCGGCACCGGGAGGGGGGAAACGGACGCGTCGGGTCTACACGGATGGGGTCTTGCAGTGGCTTTGTCCCGGATGTTGGTCCAAAGTGTTCCTATGGGCCGACCTAACACAACCGCGTGGACAGTTCCACTGGTCAAAGCCCGTTCGTGCAAAGTCAAAGGGCTAGATCCCGTGGTCAAACGCTACAGGGTTAGGTGGGACGGGGCCCCTGGGGGGTAGCAATGCCACTGGAGCATCGCACCGGGCCCTCATACATGCCGCACGGTGTGGTGGCATGACCGAAGAGGCGGCACGCGTCTCCGGGGTGTGGCCCCCCTCACGGACGGCGATGACACAATAGTAGACGTTCTGCGGTAACGATGCGACATGAATATTATTAAATACTCGGAGCGCGATAAAATGATTAGTATTTTACACGACGTGGGCACATGTGCTATAGGGCTGATTGTAATTTTTCATAGTTTTTGGTGATGGAGAAGTATCTGAACACTTCCCTCTCCGCGGATTGCTCTTCGCGCGTCTACGACTGTGGCCGGTGGCCTCTAGGGGCTAGCACATGCCGCCAAATCCTCTCACAAGTCTGGAAGTGTTGTGGCGGTTGCAAACGCCCGGCACGCGTCTCCGGGGTGTGCCCCCCTGACGGACGGCGCCGCCGCCGGCACCTGGAGGGGGGAAACGGACGCGTCGTGTCTACACGGATGGGGCCTTTCTCTCGCTTTGGCCCAGATGTTGCTCCAAAGTGTTCCTATGGGCTGACCTAACACAACCGGGTGGAGAGTGCCACTGGTCAAAGCCCGTCCGTGCAAAGTCAAAGGGCTAGATCCCGTGGTCAAACGCTACAGGGTTAGGCGGGACGGGGGCCCTCGGGGGGTAGCAATGCCACTGGAGCATCCCACCGGGCCCTCATACATGTCGTACGGTGTGGTGGCATGTCCGAAGAGGCGGCACGCGTCTCCGGGGTGTGGCCCCCCTCACGGACGGCGATGACACAGTAGTAGACGTTCTGCGGCAATGATGCGGTGTGAAAATTATTGAATACTCGGTTCGCGATAAAATTATGAGTTTTTTACACGACGTGGGCACACGTGCTATAGGACTGAAGGTAATTTTTTATAGTTTTTGGTGATGGAGAAGTATCTGAACACTTCCCTCTCCGTGGATTGCTCTTCGCGTGTCTACGACTGTGGCCGGCGGCCTCCGAGGGCTAGCACATGCCGCCAAATCTTGCGTAGGCGGCCTCTCACAAGTCTGGAAGTGTTGTGGTGATTGCAAATGCCCGGCCCGCGTCTCCGAGGTGTGCCCCCCACACGGACGGCGCCGCCACCGTCACCTGGAGGGGGAAACGGACGCGTCGGGTCTACACGGATGGGGTCTTGCAGTGGCTTTGGCCCGGATGTTGCTCCAAAGTGTTCCTATGGGCTGACCTAACACAACCGGGTGGAGAGTTCCACTGGTCAAAGCCCGTCCGTGCAAAGTCAAAGGGCTAGATCCCTTGGTCAAACGCTACAGGGTTAGGCGGGACGGGGGCCCTCGGGGGGTAGCAATGCCACTGGAGCATCCCACCGGGCCCTCATACATGTCGTACGGTGTGGTGGCATGTCCGAAGAGGCGGCACGCGTCTCCGGGGTGTGGCCCCCCTCACGGACGGCGATGACACAGTAGTAGACGTTCTGCCGCAATGATGAGGTGTGAATATTATTAAATACTCGGAGCACGGTAAAATTATTAGTTTTTTACACGACGTGGGCACATGTGCTATAGGACTGAAGGTAATTTTTCATAGTTTTTGGTGATGGAGAAGTATCTGAACACTTCCCTCTCCGTGGATTGCTCTTCGCGTGTCTACGACTGTGGCCGGCGGCCTCCGGGGGCTAGCACATGCCGCCAAATCTTGCGTAGGCGGCCTCTCACAAGTCTGGAAGTGTTGTGGTGATTGCAAACGCCCGGCCCGCGTCTCCGAGGTGTGCCCCCCTCACGGACGGCGCCGCCACCGGCACCTGGAGGGGGGAAACGGACGCGTCGGGTCTACACGGATGGGGTCTTGCAGTGGCTTTGGCCCGGATGTTGCTCCAAAGTGTTC
Source organism: Aegilops tauschii subsp. strangulata (assembly GCF_002575655.3). Taxonomy (NCBI): domain Eukaryota; kingdom Viridiplantae; phylum Streptophyta; class Magnoliopsida; order Poales; family Poaceae; genus Aegilops; species Aegilops tauschii. The sequence goes on along the minus strand of NC_053041.3, from coordinate 549,825,199 downwards.
CTATGGGCTGACCTAACACAACCGGGTGGACAGTTCCACTGATCAAAGCCCGTCCGTGCAAAGTCAAAGGGCTAGATCCCGTTGTCAAACGCTACAGGGTTAGGCGGGACGGGGGCCCTGGGGGGTAGCAATGCCACTGGAGCATGGCACCGGGCCCTCATACATGCCGTATGGTTGGTGGCATGTCCGAAGAGGCGGCACGCGTCTCCGGGGTGTGGCCCCCCTCACGGACGGCGATGACACAGTAGTAGACGTTCTGCGGTAACGATGCGGCGTGAATATTATTAAATACTCGGAGAGCTATAAAATCATGAGTTTTTTACACGACGTGGGCACATGTGCTATAGGACTGATGGTAATTTTTCATAGTTTTTGGTGATGGAGAAGTATCTGAACACTTCCCTCTCCGCGGATTGCTCTTCGCGCGTCTACGACTGTGGCCGGCGGCCTCTGGGGGCTAGCACATGCCGCCAAATCCTCTCACAAGTCTGGAAGTGTTGTGGCCGTTGCAAACGCCCGGCACGCGTCTCCGGGGTGTGCCTCCCTGACGGACGGCGCCGCCGCCAGCACCTGGAGGGGGGAAACGGACGCGTCGGGTCTACACGGATGGGGTCTTTCTCTGGCTTTGGCCCAGATGTTTCTCCAAAGTGTTCCTATGGGCTGACCTAACACAACCGGGTGGAGAGTTCCACTGGTCAAAGCCCGTCCATGCAAAGTCAAAGCGCTAGATCCCGTGGTTAAACGCTACAGGGTTAGGCGGGACGGGGGCCCTCGGGGGGTAGCAATGCCACTGGAGCGTCCCACCGGGCCCCATACATGTCGTACGGTGAGGTGCCATGTCCGAAGAGGCGACACGCGTCTCTGGAGTGTGGCCCCCCTCACGGACGGCGGCCTCCGGGGGCTAGCACATACCGCCAAATCTTGCGTAGGCGGCCTCTCACAAGTCTGGAAGAGTTGTGGCGGTTGCAAACGCCCGGCCCGCATCTCCGAGGTGTGCCCCCCTCACGGACGGCGCCGCCGCCGGCACATGGAGGGGGGAAACGGACGCGTCGGGTCTACAAGGATGGGGTCTTGCAGTGGCTTTGTCCCGGATGTTGCTCCAAAGTGTTCCTATGGGCTGACCTAACACAACCGGGTGGACAGTTCCACTGGTCAAAGCCCGTCCGTGCAAAGTCAAAGGGCTAGATCCCGTGGTCAAATGCTACAGGGTTAGGCGGTACGGGGGCCCTTGGGGGGAAGCAATGCCATTGGAGCATCGCACCGGGCCCTCATACATGCCGTACGGTGTGGTGGCACGTCCGAAGAGGCGGCACGCGTCTCCGGGGTGTGGCCCCCCTCACGGACGGCGATGACACAGTAGTAGACATTCTGCGGTAACGATGCGGCATGAATATTTTTAAATACTCGGAGCGCGATAAACTCATTAGTTTTTTACACGGCGTGGGAACATGTGCTATCGGACTCAAGGTAATTTTTCATAGTTTTTGGTGATGGAGAAGTATCTGAACACTTCCCTCTCCGCGGATTGCTCTTCGCGCGTCTACGACTGTGGCCGGCGGCCTCTGGGGGCTAGCACATGCCGCCAAATCCTCTCACAAGTCTGGAAGTGTTGTGGCGGTTGCAAACGCCCGGCCCGCATCTCCGAGGTGTGCCCCCCTCACGGACGGCGCCGCCGCCGGCACATGGAGGGGGGAAACGGACGCGTCGGGTCTACAAGGATGGGGTCTTGCAGTGGCTTTGTCCCGGATGTTGCTCCAAAGTGTTCCTATGGGCTGACCAAACACAACCGGGTGGACAGTTCCACTAGTCAAAGCCCGTCCGTGCAAAGTCAAAGGGCTAGATCCCGTGGTCAAATGCTACAAGGTTAGGCGATACGGGGGCCCTTGGGGGGAAGCAATGCCATTGGAGCATCGCACCGGGCCCTCATACATGCCGTACGGTGTGGTGGCATGTCCGAAGAGGCGGCACGCGTCTCCGGGGTGTGGCCCCCCTCACGGACGGCGATGACACAGTAGTAGACATTCTGTGATAACGATGCGGCATGAATATTTTTAAATACTCGGAGCGCGATAAACTCATTAGTTTTTTACACGGCGTGGGAACATGTGCTATCGGACTCATGGTAATTTTTCATAGTTTTTGGTGATGGAGAAGTATCTGAACACTTCCCTCTCCGCGGATTGCTCTTCGCGCGTCTACGACTGTGGCCGGCGGCCTCTGGGGGCTAGCACATGCCGCCAAATCCTCTCACAAGTCTGGAAGTGTTGTGGCGGTTGCAAACGCCCAGCACGCGTCTCCGGGGTGTGCCCCCCTGACGGACGGCGCCGCCGCCGGCACCTGGAGGGGGGAAACGGACGCGTCATGTCTACTCGGATGGGGTCTTTCTCTGGCTTTGGCCCAGATGTTGCTCCAAAGTGTTCCTAAGGGCTGACCTAACACAACCGGGTGGAGAGTTCCACTGGTCAAAGCCCGTCCGTGCAAAGTCAAAGGGCTAGATCCCGTGGTCAAACGCTACAGGGTTAGGCAGGACGGGGTCCCTGGGGGTAGCAATGCCACCGGAGCATCGCACCGGGCCCTCATACATGCGGTACGGTGTGGTGGCATGTCCGAAGAGGCGGCACGCGTCTCCGGGGTGTGGGCCCCCTCACGGACGGCGATGACACAGTAGTAGACATTCTGCGGCAATGATGCGGTGTGCATATTATTAAATACACGGAGCGCGATAAAATTATGAGTTTTTTACACGACGTGGGCACATGTGCTATAGGACTGAAGGTAATTTTTCATAGTTTTTGGTGATGAAGAAGTATCTGAACACTTCCCTCTCCGCGGATTGCTCTTCGCGTGTCTACGACTGTGGCCGGCGGCCTCCGGGGGCTAGCACATGCCGCCAAATCTTGCGTAGGTGGCCTCCCACAAGTCTGAAAGTGTTATCGCGATTGCAAACGCCCGGCCCGCGTCTCCGAGGTGTGCCCCCCTCACGGACGGCGCCGCCGCCGACACCTGGAGGGGGAAACGGACGCGTCGGGTCTACACGGATGGGGTCTTGCAGTGGCTTTGGCCCGGATGTTGCTCCAAACTGTTCCTATGGGCTGACCTAACACAACCGGGTGGAGAGTTCCACTGGTCAAAGCCCGTCCGTGCAAAGTCAAAGGGCTAGATCCCGTAGTCAAACGCTACAGGGTTAGGCGGGATGGGGGCCCTGGTGGGGGGGTAGCAATGCCACTGGAGCATCGCACCGGGCCCTCATACATGCCGTATGGTGTGGTGGCATGTCCGAAGAGGCGGCACGCGTCTCCGGGGTGTGGCCCCCCTCACGGACGGCGATGACACAGTAGTAGACGTTCTGCGGTAACGATGCGGCGTGAATATTATTAAATACCCGGAGAGCGATAAAATCATGAGTTTTTTACACGACGTGGGCACATGTGCTATAGGACTGATGGTAATTTTTCATAGTTTTTGGTGATGGAGAATTATCTGAACACTTCCCTCTCCGCGGATTGCTCTCCGCGCGTCTACGACTGTGGCCGGCGGCCTCTGGGGGCTAGCACATGCCGCCAAATCCTCTCACAACCCTGGAATTGTTGTGGCCGTTGCAAACGCCTGGCACGCGTCTCCGGGGTGTGCCTCCCTCACGGACGGCGCCGCCGCCGACACCTGGAGGGGGAAACGGACGCGTCGGGACTACACGGATGGGGTCTTGCTATGGCTTTGGCCCAGATGTTGCTCCAAAGTGTTCCTATTGGCTGACCTAACACAACCGGGTGGAGAGTTCCACTGGTCAAAGCTCGTCCGTGCAAAGTCAAAGGGCTAGATCCCGTGGTCAAACGCTACAGGGTTAGGCGGGACGGGGGCCCTCGGGGGTAGCAAGGCCACCGGAGCATCGCACCGGGCCCTCATACATGTCGTACGGTGTGGTGGCATGTCCGATGAGGCGGCACGCGTCTCCGGGGTGTGGCCCCCCTCACGGACGGCGATGACACAATAGTAGACGTTCTGCGGCAATGATGCGGTGTGAATATTATTAAATACTCGGAGCGCGATAAAATTATGAGTTTTTTACACGACGTGGGCACGTGTGCTTTAGGACTGAAGGTAATTTTTCATAGTTTTTGGTGATGGAGAAGTATCTGAACACTTCCCTCTCCGCGGATTGCTCTTTGCTTGTCTACGAGTGTGGCCGGCGGCCTCCGAGGGCTAGCACATGCCGCCAAATCTTGCGTAGGCGGCCTCTCACAAGTCTGGAAGTGTTGTGGCGATTGAAAACGCCCGGCCCGCGTCTCCGAGGTGTGCCCCCCTCACGGACGGCGCCGCCGCCGGCACCGGGAGGGGGGAAACAGACGCGTCGGGTCCACACGGATGGGGTCTTGCAGTGGCTTTGTCCCGAATGTTGCTCCAAAGTGTTCCTATGGGCCGACCTAACACAACCGAGTGGACAGTTCCACTGGTCAAAGCCCGTCCGTGCAAAGTCAAAGGGCTAGATCCCGTGGTCAAACGCTACAGGGTTAGGTGGGACGGGGGCCCTGGGGGGTAGCAATGCCACTGGAGCATCGCACCGGGCCCTCATACATGCCGTACGGTGTGGTGGCATGTCCAGAGAGGCGGCACGCGTCTCCGGGGTGTGGCCCCCCTCACGGACGGCGATGACACAATAGTAGACGTTCTGCGGCAATGATGCGGTGTGAATATTATTAAATACTCAGAGAGCGATGACACAGTAGTAGACGTTCTGCGGTAACGATGCGACATGAATACTATTAAATACTCGGAGCGCGATAAAATCATTAGTATTTTACACGACGCGGGAACATGTGATATAGGACTGATGGTGAGCTTTCATAGTTTTTAGTGATGGAGAAGTATCTGAACACTTCCCTCTCCGCGGATTGCTCTTCGCGCGTCTACGACTGTGGCCGGTGGCCACTAGGGGCTAGCACATGCCGCCAAATCCTCTCACAAGTCTGGAAGTGTTGTGGCGGTTGCAAACGCCCGGCACGCGTCTCCGGGGTGTGCCCCCCTGACGGACGGCGCTGCCGCCGGCACCTGGAGGGGGGAAACGGACGCGTCGGGTCTACACGGATGGGGTCTTTCTCTGGCTTTGGCCCAGATGTTGCTCCAAAGTGTTCCTATGGGCTGACCTAACACAACCGGGTGGAGAGTTCCACTGGTCAAAGCCCGTCCGTGCAAAGTCAAAGGGCTAGATCCCGTGGTCAAACGCTACAGGGTTAGGCGGGACGGGGGCCCTCGGGGGGTAGCAATGCCACTGGAGCATCCCACCGGGCCCTCATACATGTCGTACGGTGTGGTGGCCTGTCCGAAGAGGCGGCACACGTCTCCGGGGTGTGACCCCCCTCACGGACGGCGATGACACAGTAGTAGACGTTCTGCGGCAATGATGCGGTGTGAATATTATTAAATACTCGGAGCGAGATAAAATTATGAGTTTTTTACACGACGTGGGCACATGTGCTATAGGACTGAAGGTAATTTTTCATAGTTTTTGGTGATGGAGAAGTATCTGAACACTTCCCTCTCCGTGGATTGCTCTTCGCGTGTCTACGACTGTGGCCGGCGGCTTTTGAGGGCTAGCACATGCCGCCAAATCTTGCGTAGGCGGCCTCTCACATGTCTGGAAGTGTTGTGGTGCTTGCAAACGCCCGGCCCGCGTCTCCGAGGTGTGCCCCCCTCATGGACGGCGCCGCCACCGGCACCTGGAGGGGGGAAACGGACGCGTCGGGTCTACACGGATGGGGTCTTGAAGTGGCTTTGGCCCGGATGTTGCTCCAAAGTGTTCCTATGGGCTGACCTAACACAACCGGGTGGAGAGTTCCACTGGTCAAAGCCCGTCCGTGCAAAGTCAAAGGGCTAGATCCCGTGGTCAAACGCTACAGGGTTAGGCGGGATGGGGGCCCTGGGGGTAGCAATGCCACTGGAGCATCGCACCGGGCCCTCATACATGCCGTATGGTGTGGTGGCATGTCCGAAGAGGCGGCACGCGTCTCCGGGGTGTGGCCCCCCTCACGGACGGCGATGACACAGTAGTAGACGTTCTGCGGTAACGATGCGGCGTGAATATTATTAAATACTCGGAGAGCGATAAAATCATGAGTTTTTTACACGACGTGGGCACTTGTGCTATAGGACTGATGGTAATTTTTCATAGTTTTTTGTGATGGAGAAGTATCTGAACACTTCCCTCTCCGCGGATTGCTCTCCGCGCGTCTACGACTGTGGCCGGCGGCCTCTGGGGGCTAGCACATGCCGCCAAATCCTCTCACAACTCTGGAATTGTTGTGGCAGTTGCAAACGCCTGGCACGCGTCTCCGGGGTGTGCCTCCCTCATGGACGGCGCCGCCGCCGGCACCTGGAGGGGCAAACGGGCGCGTCGGGTCTACACGGATGGGGTCTTGCTGTGGCTTTGGCCCAGATGTTGCTCCAAAGTGTTCCCATGGGCTGACCTAACACAACCGGGTGGAGAGTTCCACTGGTCAAAGCTCGTCCGTGCAAAGTCAAAGGGCTAGATCCCGTGGTCAAACGCTACAGGGTTAGGCGGGACGGGGGCCCTCGGGGGTAGCACTACCACCGGAGCATCGCGTCGGGCCCTCATACATGTCGTACGGTGTGGTGGCATGTCCGATGAGGCGGCACGCGTCTCCGGGGTGTGGCCCCCCTCACGGACGGTGATGACCCAGTAGTAGATGTTCTGCGGCAATGATGCGGTGTGAATATTATTAAATACTCGAAGCGCGATAAAATTATGAGTTTTTTACACGACGTGGGCACATGTGCTATAGGACTGAAGGTAATTTTTCATAGTTTTTGGTGATGGAGAAGTATCTGAACACTTCCCTCTCCGGGGATTGCTCTTCGAGTGTCTACGAGTGTGGCCGGCGGCCTCCGGGGGCTAGCACATGCCGCCAAATCTTGCGTAGGCGGCCTCTCACAAGTTTGGAAGTGTTGTGGCGATTGCAAAACCCCGGCCCGCGTCTCCGAGGTGTGCCCCCCTCACGGACAGCGCCGCCGCCGGCACCGGGAGGGGGGAAACGGACGCGTCGGGTCTACACGGATGGGGTCTAGCAGTGGCTTTGTCCCGGATGTTGCTCCAAAGTGTTCCTATGGGCCGACCTAACACAACCGAGTGGACAGTTCCACAGGTCAAAGCCCGTCCGTGCAAAGTCAAAGGGCTAGATCCCGTGGTCAAACGCTACAGGGTTAGGCGGGACGGGGGCCCTGGGGGGGTAGCAATGCCACTGGAGCATCGCACCGGGCCCTCATACATGCCGTACGGTGTGGTGGCATGTCCGAAGAGGCGGCACGCGTCTCCGGGGAGTGGCCCACCTCACGGACGGCGATGACACAGTAGTAGACGTTCTGCGGTAACGATGCGGCATGAATATTATTAAATACTCGGCGCGCGATAATCATTAGTATTTTACACGACGTGGGCACATGTGCTATAGGACTGATGGTAAATTTTCATAGCTTTTGGTGATGGAGAAGTATCTGAACACTTCCCTCTCCGCGGATTGCTCTTCGCGCGTCTACGACTGTGGCCGGTGGCCTCTGGGGGCTAGCACATGCCGCCAAATCCTCTCACAAGTCTGGAAGTGTTGTGGCGGTTGCAAACGCCCGGCACGCGTCTCCGGGGTGTGCCCCCCTGACGGATGGCGCCGCCACCGGCACCTGGAGTGGGGAAACGGACGCGTCGGGTCTACATGGATGTGTTCTTTCTCAGGCTTTGGCCCAGATGTTGCTCAAAAGTGTTCCTATGGGCTGACCTAACACAACCAGGTGGAGAGTTCCACTGGTCAAAGCCCGTCTGTGCAAAGACAAAGGGCTAGATCCCGTGGTCAAACGCTACAGGGTTAGGCGGGACGGGGGCCTTCGGGGGGTAGCAATGCCACTGGAGCATCCCACCGGGACCTCATACATGTCGTACGGTGTGGTGGCATGTCCGAAGAGGAGGCACGCGTCTCCGGGGTGTGGCCCCCCTCACGGACGGCGATGACACAGTAGTAGGCGTTCTACGGCAATGATGCGATGTGAATATTATTAAATACTCGGAGCGCGATAAAATTATGAGTTTTTTACACGACGTGGGCACATGTGCTATAGGACTGAAGGTAATTTTTCATAGTTTTTGGTGATGGAGAAGTATCTGAACACTTCCCTCTCCGCGGATTGCTCTTCGCGTGTCTACGTCTGTGGCCGGCGGCCTCCGGGGGCTAGCACATGCCGACAAATCTTGCGTAGGCAGCCTCTCACAAGTCTGGAAGTGTTGTGGCGATTGCAAACGCTCGGCCCGCGTCTCCGAGGTGTGCCCCCTCACGGACCGCGCCGCCGCCGGCACCTGGAGGGGGGAAACGGACGCGTCGGGTCTACACGGATGGGGTCTTGCAGTGGCTTTGTCCCGGATGTTGCTCCAAAGTGTTCCTATGGGCCGACCTAACACAACCGAGTGGACAGTTCCACAGGTCAAAGCCCGTCCGTGCAATGTCAAAGGGCTAGATCCCGTGGTCAAACGCTACAGGGTTAGGCAGGACGGGGGCCCTGGGGGGGTAGCAATGCCACTGGAGCATCGCACCGGGCCCTCATACATGCCGTATGGTGTGGTGGCACGTCCGAAGAGGCGGCACGCGTCTCCGGGGTGTGGCCCCACTCACAGACGGCGATGACACAGTAGTAGACGTTCTGCGGCAATGATGCGGTGTGAATATTATTAAATACTCGGAGCGCGATAAAATTATGAGTTTTTTACACGACGTGGGCACATGTGCTATTGGACTGAAGGTAATTTTTCATAGTTTTTGGTGATGGAGAAGTATCTGAACACTTCCCTCTCCGCGGATTGCTCTTCGCGCGTCTACGACTGTGGCCGGCGGCCTCTGGGGGCTAGCACATGCCGCCAAATCCTCTCACAACTCTGGAATTGTTGTGGCAGTTGCAAACGCCCGGCACGCGTCTCTGGGGTGTGCCTCCCTCACGGACGGCGCCGCCGCCGGCACCTGGAGGGGGAAACGGACGCGTCGGGTCTACACGGATGGGGTCTTGCTGTGGCTTTGGCCCAGATGTTGCTCCAAAGTGTTCCCATGGGCTGACCTAACACAACCGGGTGGAGAGTTCCACTGGTCAAAGCTCGTCCGTGCAAAGTCAAACGGCTAGATCCCGTGGTCAAACGCTACAGGGTTAGGAGGGACGGGGGCCCTCGGGGGTAGCATTGCCACTGGAGCATCGCGCCGGTCCCTCATACATGTCGTACGGTGTGGTGGCATGTCCGATGAGGCGGCACGCGTCTCCGGGGTCTGGACCCCCTCACGAACGGGGATGACACAGTAGTAGATGTTCTGCGGCAATGATGCGGTGTGAATATTATTATATACTCGAAGCGCGATAAAATTATGAGTTTTTTACACGACGTGGGCACATGTGCTATAGGACTGAAGGTAATTTTTCATAGTTTTTGGTGATGGAGAAGTATCTGAACACTTCCCTCTCCGCGGATTGCTCTTCGCGTGTCTACGTCTGTGGCCGGCGGCCTCCGGGGGCTAGCACATGCTGACAAATCTTGCGTAGGCGGCCTCTCACAAGTCTGGAAGTGTTGTGGCGATTGCAAACTCCCGGCCCGCGTCTCCGAGGTGTGCCCCCTCAGGGACCGCGCCGCCGCCGGCACCTGGAGGGGGGAAACGGACGCGTCGGGTCTACACGGATGGGGTCTTGCAGTGGCTTTGTCCCGGATGTTGCTCCAAAGTGTTCCTATGGGCCGACCTAACACAACCGAGTGGACAGTTCCACAGGTCAAAGCCCGTCCGTGCAAAGTCAAAGGGCTAGATCCCGTGGTCAAACGCTACAGGGTTAGGCAGGACGGGGGCCCTGGGGGGGTAGCAATGCCACTGGAGCATCGCACCGGGCCCTCATACATGCCGTATGGTGTGGTGGCACGTCCGAAGAGGCGGCACGCGTCTCCGGGGTGTGGCCCCACTCACAGACGGCGATGACACAGTAGTAGACGTTCTGCGGCAATGATGCGGTGTGAATATTATTAAATACTCAGAGCGCGATAAAATTATGAGTTTTTTACACGACGTGGGCACATGTGCTATAGGACTGAAGGTAATTTTTCATAGTTTTTGGTGATGGAGAAGTATCTGAACACTTCCCTCTCCGCGGATTGCTCTTCGCGCGTCTACGACTGTGGCCGGCGGCCTCTGGGGGCTAGCACATGCCGCCACATCCTCTCACAACTCTGGAATTGTTGTGGCAGTTGCAAACGCCCAGCACGCGTCTCCGGGGTGTGCCTCCCTCACGGACGGCGCCGCCGCCGGCACCTGGAGGGGGAAACGGACGCGTCGGGTCTACACGGATGGGGTCTTGCTGTGGCTTTGGCCCAGATGTTGCACCAAAGTGTTCCCATGGGCTGACCTAACACAACCGGGTGGAGAGTTCCACTGGTCAAAGCTCGTCCGTGCAAAGTCAAAGGGCTAGATCCCGTGGTCAAACGCTACAGGGTTAGGAGGGACGGGGGCCCTCGGGGGTAGCATTGCCACTGGAGCATCGCGCCGGTCCCTCATACATGTCGTACGGTGTGGTGGCATGTCCGATGAGGCGGCACGCGTCTCCGGGGTCTGGACCCCCTCACGAACGGGGATGACACAGTAGTAGATGTTCTGCGGCAATGATGCGGTGTGAATATTATTATATACTCGAAGCGCGATAAAATTATGAGTTTCTTACACGACGTGGGCACATGTGCTATAGGACTGAAGGTAATTTTTCATAGTTTTTGGTGATGGAGAAGTATCTGAACACTTCCCTCTCCGGGGATTGCTCTTCGCGTGTCTACGAGTGTGGCCGGCGGCCTCCGGGGGCTAGCACATGGCGCCAAATCTTGCGTAGGCGGCCTCTCACAAGTCTGGAAGTGTTGTGGCGATTGCAAAACCCCGGCCCGCGTCTCCGAGGTGTGCCCCCCTCACGGACAGCGCCGCCGCCGGCACCGGGAGGGGGGAAACGGACGCGTCGGGTCTACACGAATGGGGTCTTGCAGTGGCTTTGGCCCGGATGTTGCTCCAAAGTGTTCCTATGTGCCGACCTAACACAACCGAGTGGACAGTTCCACAGGTCAAAGCCCGTCCGTGCAAAGTCAAAGGGCTAGATCCCGTGGTCAAACGCTACAGGGTTAGGTGGGACGCGGGCCCTGGGGGGGTAGCAATGCCACTGGAGCATTGCACCGGGCCCTCATACATGCCGTACGGTGTGGTGGCATGTCCGAAGAGGCGGCACGCGTCTCCGGGGAGTGGCCCACCTCACGGACGGCGATGACACTTTAGTAGACGTTCTGCGGTAACGATGCGGCATGAATATTATTAAATACTCAGAGCGCGATAAAATCATTAGTATTTTACACGACGTGGGCACATGTGCTATAGGACTGATGGTAATTTTTCATAGCTTTTGGTGATGGAGAAGTATCTGAACACTTCCCTCTCCGCGGATTGCTCTTCGCGCGTCTACGACTATGGCCGGTGGCCTCTGGGGGCTAGCACATGCCGCCAAATCCTCTCACAAGTCTGGAAGTGTTGTGGCGGTCCCAAACGCCCGGCACGCGTCTCCGGGGTGTGCCCCCCTGACGGATGGCGCCGCCGCCGGCACCTGGAGTGGGGAAACGGACGCGTCGGGTCTACATGGATGGGTTCTTTCTCTGGCTTCGGCCCAGATGTTGCTCCAAAGTGTTCCTATGGGCTGACCTAACACAACCGGGTGGAGAGTTCCACTGGTCAAAGCCCGTCCGTGCAAAGTCAAAGGGCTAGATCCCGTGGTCAAACGCTACAGGGTTAGGCGGGACGGGGGCCCTCGGGGGGTAGCAATGCCACTGGAGCATCCCACCGGGCCCTCATACATGTCGTACGGTGTGGTGGCATGTCTGAAGAGGCGGCACGCGTCTCTGGGGTGTGGCCCCCCTCACGGACAGCGATGACACAGTAGTAGACGTTCTGCGGCAATGATGCGGTGTGAATATTATTAAATACTCGGAGCGCGATAAAATTATGAGTTTTTTACACGACGTGGGCACATGTGCTATAGGACTGAAGGTAATTTTCCATAGTTTTTGGAGATGGAGAAGTATCTGAACACTTCCCTCTCCGCGGATTGCTCTTCGCGTGTCTACGACTGTGGCCGGCGGCCTCCGGGGGCTAGCACATGCCGCCAAATCTTGCGTAGGCGGCCTCTCACAAGTCTGGAAGTGTTGTGGCGATTGCAAACGCCCGGCCCGCGTCTCCGAGGTGTGCCCCCCTCACGGACAGCGCCGCCGCCGGCACCTGGAGGGGGGAAACGGACGCGTCGGGTCTACACGGATGCGGTCTTGCAGTGGCTTTGTCCCGGATGTTGCTCCAAAGTGTTCCTATGGGCTGACCTAACACAACCGAGTGGACAGTTCCACAGGTCAAAGCCCGTCCGTGCAAAGTCAAAGGGCTAGATCCCGTGGTCAAACGCTACAGGGTTAGGCGGGACGCGGGCCCTGGGGGGGTAGCAATGCCACCGGAGCATTGCACCGGGCCCTCATACATGTCGTACGGTGTGGTGGCATGTCCGAAGAGGCGGCACGCGTCTCCGGGGTGTGGCCCCACTCACAGACGGCGATGACACAGTAGTAGACGTTCTGCGGCAATGAAGCGGTGTGAATATTATTAAATACTCAGAGCGCGATAAAATTATGAGTTTTTTACACGACGTGGGCACATTTGCTATAGGACTGAAGGTAATTTTTCATAGTTTTTGGTGATGGAGAAGTATCTGAACACTTCCCTCTCCGCTGATTGCTCTTCGCGCGTCTACGACTGTGGCCGGCGGCCTCTGGGGGCTAGCACATGCCGCCAAATCCTCTCACAACTCAGGAATTGTTGTGTCAGTTGCAAACGCCCGGCACGCGTCTTCGGGGTGTGCCTCCCTCACGGACGGCGCCGCCGCCGGCACCTGGAGGGGGAAACGGACGCGTCGGGTCTACACGGATGGGGTCTTGCTGTGGCTTTGGCCCACATGTTCCTCCAAAGTGTTCCCATGGGCTGACCTAACACAACCGGGTGGAGAGTTCCACTGGTCAAAGCCCGTCCGTGCAAAGTCAAAGGGCTAGATCCCGTGGTCAAACGCTACAGGGTTAGGCGGGACGGGGGCCCTCGGGGGGTAGCAATGCCACTGGAGCATCCCACCGGGCCCTCATACATGTCGTACGGTGTGGTGGCATGTCTGAAGAGGCGGCACGCGTCTCCGGGGTGTGGCCCCCCTCACGGACAGCGATGACACAGTAGTAGACGTTCTGCGGCAATGATGCGGTGTGAATATTATTAAATACTCGGAGCGCGATAAAATTATGAGTTTTTACACGACGTGGGCACATGTGCTATAGGACTGAAGGTAATTTTTCATAGTTTTTGGTGATGGAGAAGTATCTGAACACTTCCCTCTCCGGGGATTGCTATTCGCGTGTCTACGAGTGTGGCCGGCGGCCTCCTGGGGCTAGCACATGCCGCCAAATCTTGCGTAGGCGGCCTCTCACAAGTCTGGAAGTGTTGTGGCGATTGCAAAACCCTGGCCCGCGTCTCCGAGGTGTGCCCCCCTCACGGACAGCGCCGCCGCCGGCACCGGGAGGGGGGAAACGGACGCGTCGGGTCTACACGGATGGGGTCTCGCAGTGGCTTTGTCTCGGATGTTGCTCCAAAGTGTTCCTATGGGCCGACCTAACACAACCGAGTGGACAGTTCCACAGGTCAAAGCCCGTCCGTGCAAAGTCAAAGGGCTAGATCCCGTGGTCAAACGCTACAGGGTTAGGCGGGACGGGGGCCCTGGGGGGGTAGCAATGCCACTGAAGCATCGCACCGAGCCCTCATACATGCCGTACGGTGTGGTGGCATGTCCGAAGGGCGGCACGCGTCTCCGGGGAGTGGCCCACCTCACGGACGGCGATGACAAAGTAGTAGACGTTCTGCGGTAACGATGCGGCATGAATATTATTAACTACTCAGAGCGCGATAAAATCATTAGTATTTTACACGACGTGGGCACATGTGCTATAGGACTGATGGTAATTTTTCATAGCTTTTGGTGATGGAGAAGTATCTGAACACTTCCCTCTCCGCGGATTGCTCTTCGCGCGTCTACGACTATGGCCGGTGGCCTCTGGGGGCTAGCACATGCCGCCAAATCCTCTCACAAGTCTGGAAGTGTTGTGGCGGTCCCAAACGCCCGGCACGCGTCTCCGGGGTGTGGCCCCCCTCACAGACGGCGATAACACAGTAGTAGACGTTCTGCGGCAATGATGCGGTGTGAATATTATTAAATACTCGGAGCGCGATAAAATTATGAGTTTTTTACACGACGTGGGCACATGTGCTTTAGGACTGAAGGTAATTTTTCATAGTTTTTGGTGATGGAGAAGTATCTGAACACTTCCCTCTCCGGGGATTGCTCTTCGCGTGTCTACGAGTGTGGCCGGCGGCCTCCGGGGGCTAGCACATGGCGCCAAATCTTGCGTAGGCGGCCTCTCACAAGTCTGGAAGTGTTGTGGCGATTGCAAAACCCCGGCCCGCGTCTCCGAGGTGTGCCCCCCTCACGGACAGCTCCGCCGCCGGCACCGGGAGGGGGGAAACGGACGCGTCGGGTCTACACGAATGGGGTCTTGCAGTGGCTTTGGCCCGGATGTTGCTCCAAAGTGTTCCTATGTGCCGACCTAACACAACCGAGTGGACAGTTCCACAGGTCAAAGCCCGTCCGTGCAAAGTCAAAGGGCTAGATCCCGTGGTCAAACGCTACAGGGTTAGGTGGGACGCGGGCCCTGGGGGGGTAGCAATGCCACTGGAGCATTGCACCGGGCCCTCATACATGCCGTACGGTGTGGTGGCATGTCCGAAGAGGCGGCACGCGTCTCCGGGGAGTGGCCCACCTCACGGACGGCGATGACACTGTAGTAGACGTTCTGCGGTAACGATGCGGCATGAATATTATTAAATACTCAGAGCGCGATAAAATCATTAGTATTTTACACGACGTGGGCACATGTGCTATAGGACTGATGGTAATTTTTCATAGCTTTTGGTGATGGAGAAGTATCTGAACACTTCCCTCTCCGCGGATTGCTCTTCGCGCGTCTACGACTATGGCCGGTGGCCTCTGGGGGCTAGCACATGCCGCCAAATCCTCTCACAAGTCTGGAAGTGTTGTGGCGGTCCCAAACGCCCGGCACGCGTCTCCGGGGTGTGCCCCCCTGACGGATGGCGCCGCCGCCGGCACCTGGAGTGGGGAAACGGACGCGTCGGGTCTACATGGATGGGTTCTTTCTCTGGCTTCGGCCCAGATGTTGCTCCAAAGTGTTCCTATGGGCTGACCTAACACAACCGGGTGGAGAGTTCCACTGGTCAACTCCCGTCCGTGCAAAGTCAAAGGGCTAGATCCCGTGGTCAAACGCTACAGGGTTAGGCGGGACGGGGGCCCTCGGGGGGTAGCAATGCCACTGGAGCATCCCACCGGGCCCTCATACATGTCGTACGGTGTGGTGGCATGTCTGAAGAGGCGGCACGCGTCTCTGGGGTGTGGCCCCCCTCACGGACAGCGATGACACAGTAGTAGACGTTCTGCGGCAATGATGCGGTGTGAATATTATTAAATACTCGGAGCGCGATAAAATTATGAGTTTTTTACACGACGTGGGCACATGTGCTATAGGACTGAAGGTAATTTTCCATAGTTTTTGGAGATGGAGAAGTATCTGAACACTTCCCTCTCCGCGGATTGCTCTTCGCGTGTCTACGACTGTGGCCGGCGGCCTCCGGGGGCTTGCACATGCCGCCAAATCTTGCGTAGGCGGCCTCTCACAAGTCTGGAAGTGTTGTGGCGATTGCAAACGCCCGGCCCGCGTCTCCGAGGTGTGCCCCCCTCACGGACAGCGCCGCCGCCGGCACCTGGAGGGGGGAAACGGACGCGTCGGGTCTACACGGATGGGGTCTTGCAGTGGCTTTGTCCCGGATGTTGCTCCAAAGTGTTCCTATGGGCCGACCTAATACAACCGAGTGGACAGTTCCACAGGTCAAAGCCCGTCCGTGCAAAGTCAAAGGGCTAGATCCCGTGGTCAAACGCTACAGGGTTAGGCGGGACGCGGGCCCTGGGGGGGTAGCAATGCCACCGGAGCATTGCACCGGGCCCTCATACATGTCGTACGGTGTGGTGGCATGTCCGAAGAGGCGGCACGCGTCTCCGGGGTGTGGCCCCACTCACAGACGGCGATGACACAGTAGTAGACGTTCTGCGGCAATGAAGCGGTGTGAATATTATTAAATACTCAGTGCGCGATAAAATTATGAGTTTTTTACACGACGTGGGCACATTTGCTATAGGACTGAAGGTAATTTTTCATAGTTTTTGGTGATGGAGAAGTATCTGAACACTTCCCTCTCCGCTGATTGCTCTTCGCGCGTCTACGACTGTGGCCGGCGGCCTCTGGGGGCTAGCACATGCCGCCAAATCCTCTCACAACTCAGGAATTGTTGTGTCAGTTGCAAACGCCCGGCACGCGTCTTCGGGGTGTGCCTCCCTCACGGACGGCGCCGCCGCCGGCACCTGGAGGGGGAAACGGACGCGTCGGGTCTACACGGATGGGGTCTTGCTGTGGCTTTGGCCCACATGTTCCTCCAAAGTGTTCCCATGGGCTGACCTAACACAACCGGGTGGAGAGTTCCACTGGTCAAAGCCCGTCCGTGCAAAGTCAAAGGGCTAGATCCCGTGGTCAAACGCTACAGGGTTAGGCGGGACGGGGGCCCTCGGGGGGTAGCAATGCCACTGGAGCATCCCACCGGGCCCTCATACATGTCGTACGGTGTGGTGGCATGTCTGAAGAGGCGGCACGCGTCTCCGGGGTGTGGCCCCCCTCACGGACAGCGATGACACAGTAGTAGACGTTCTGCGGCAATGATGCGGTGTGAATATTATTAAATACTCGGAGCGCGATAAAATTATGAGTTTTTACACGACGTGGGCACATGTGCTATAGGACTAAAGGTAATTTTTCATAGTTTTTGGTGATGGAGAAGTATCTGAACACTTCCCTCTCCGGGGATTGCTATTCGCGTGTCTACGAGTGTGGCCGGCGGCCTCCTGGGGCTAGCACATGCCGCCAAATCTTGCGTAGGCGGCCTCTCACAAGTCTGGAAGTGTTGTGGCGATTGCAAAACCCCGGCCCGCGTCTCCGAGGTGTGCCCCCCTCACGGACAGCGCCGCCGCCGGCACCGGGAGGGGGGAAACGGACGCGTCGGGTCTACACGGATGGGGTCTCGCAGTGGCTTTGTCTCGGATGTTGCTCCAAAGTGTTCCTATGGGCCGACCTAACACAACCGAGTGGACAGTTCCACAGGTCAAAGCCCGTCCGTGCAAAGTCAAAGGGCTAGATCCCGTGGTCAAACGCTACAGGGTTAGGCGGGACGGGGGCCCTGGGGGGGTAGCAATGCCACTGAAGCATCGCACCGAGCCCTCATACATGCCGTACGGTGTGGTGGCATGTCCGAAGGGCGGCACGCGTCTCCGGGGAGTGGCCCACCTCACGGACGGCGATGACAAAGTAGTAGACGTTCTGCGGTAACGATGCGGCATGAATATTATTAAATACTCAGAGCGCGATAAAATCATTAGTATTTTACACGACGTGGGCACATGTGCTATAGGACTGATGGTAATTTTTCATAGCTTTTGGTGATGGAGAAGTATCTGAACACTTCCCTCTCCGCGGATTGCTCTTCGCGCGTCTACGACTGTGGCCGGTGGCCTCTGGGGGCTAGCACATGCCGCCAAATCCTCTCACAAGTCTGGAAGTGTTGTGGCGGTTCCAAACGCCCGGCACGCGTCTCCGGGGTGTGCCCCCCTGACGGATGGCGCCGCCGCCGGCACCTGAGTGGGGAAACGGACGCGTCGGGTCTACATGGATGGGTTCTTTCTCTGGCTTTGGCCCAGATGTTGCTCCAAAGTGTTCCTATGGGCTGACCTAACACAACCGGGTGGAGAGTTCCACTGGTCAAAGCCCATCCGTGCAAAGTCAAAGGGCTAGATCCCGTGGTCAAACGCTAGAGGGTTAGGCGGGACGGGGGCCCTCGGGGGGTAGCAATGCCACTGGAGCATCCCACCGGGCCCTCATACATGTCGTACGGTGTGGTGGCATGTCTGAAGAGGCGGCACGCGTCTCCGGGGTGTGGCCCCCCTCACGGACGGCGATGACACAGTAGTAGACGTTCTGCGGCAATGATGCGGTGTGAATATTATTAAATACTCGGAGCGCGATAAAATTATGAGTTTTTTACACGACGTGGGCACATGTGCTTTAGGACTGAAGGTAATTTTTCATAGTTTTTGGTGATGGAGAAGTATCTGAAAACTTCCCTCTCCGGGGATTGCTCTTCGCGTGTCTACGAGTGTGGCCGGCGGCCCCCTGGGGCTAGCACATGCCGCCAAATCTTGCGTAGGCGGCCTCTCACAAGTCTGGAAGTGTTGTGGCGATTGCAAACGCCCGGCCCGCGGCTCCGAGGTGTGCCCCCCTCACGGACCGCGCCGCCGCCGGCACCTGGAGGGGGGAAACGGACGCGTCGGGTCTACACGGATGGGGTCTTGCAGTGGCTTTGTCCCGGATGTTGCTCCAAAGTGTTCCTATGGGCCGACCTAACACAACCGAGTGGACAGTTCCACAGGTCAAAGCCCGTCCGTGCAAAGTCAAAGGGCTAGATCCCGTGGTCAAACGTTATAGGGTTAGGCTGGACGGGGGCCCTGGGGGGGGTAGCAATGCCACTGGAGCATCGCACCGGGCCCTCATACATGCCGTATGGTGTGGTGGCATGTCGGAAGAGGCGGCACGCGTCTCCGGGGTGTGGCCCCCCTCACAGACGGCGATGACACAGTAGTAGACGTTCTGCGGCAATGATGCGGTGTGAATATTATTAAATACTCGGAGCGCGATAAAATTATGAGTTTTTTACACGACGTGGGCACATGTGCTTTAGGACTGAAGGTAATTTTTCATAGTTTTTGGTGATGGAGAAGTATCTGAACACTTCCCTCTCCGGGGATTGCTCTTCGCGTGTCTACGAGTGTGGCCGGCGGCCTCCGGGGGCTAGCACATGGCGCCAAATCTTGCGTAGGCGGCCTCTCACAAGTCTGGAAGTGTTGTGGCGATTGCAAAACCCCGGCCCGCGTCTCCGAGGTGTGCCCCCCTCACGGACAGCGCCGCCGCCGGCACCGGGAGGGGGGAAACGGACGCGTCGGGTCTACACGAATGGGGTCTTGCAGTGGCTTTGGCCCGGATGTTGCTCCAAAGTGTTCCTATGGGCCGACCTAACACAACCGAGTGGACAGTTCCACAGGTCAAAGCCCGTCCGTGCAAAGTCAAAGGGCTAGATCCCGTGGTCAAACGCTACAGGGTTAGGCGGGACGCGGGCCCTGGGGGGGTAGCAATGCCACTGGAGCATTGCACCGGGCCCTCATACATGCCGTACGGTGTGGTGGCATGTCCGAAGAGGCGGCACGCGTCTCCGGGGAGTGGCCCACCTCACGGGCGGCGATGACACTGTAGTAGACGTTCTGCGGTAACGATGCGGCATGAATATTATTAAATACTCAGAGCGCGATAAAATCATTAGTATTTTACACGACGTGGGCACATGTGCTATAGGACTGATGGTAATTTTTCATAGCTTTTGGTGATGGAGAAGTATCTGAACACTTCCCTCTCCGCGGATTGCTCTTCGCGCGTCTACGACTATGGCCGGTGGCCTCTGGGGGCTAGCACATGCCGCCAAATCCTCTCACAAGTCTGGAAGTGTTGTGGCGGTCCCAAACGCCCGGCACGCGTCTCCGGGGTGTGCCCCCCTGACGGATGGCACCGCCGCCGGCACCTGGAGTGGGGAAACGGACGCGTCGGGTCTACATGGATGGGTTCTTTCTCTGGCTTCGGCCCAGATGTTGCTCCAAAGTGTTCCTATGGGCTGACCTAACACAACCGGGTGGAGAGTTCCACTGGTCAAAGCCCGTCCGTGCAAAGTCAAAGGGCTAGATCCCGTGGTCAAACGCTACAGGGTTAGGCGGGACGGGGGCCCTCGGGGGGTAGCAATGCCACTGGAGCATCCCACCGGGCCCTCATACATGTCGTACGGTGTGGTGGCATGTCTGAAGAGGCGGCACGCGTCTCTGGGGTGTGGCCCCCCTCACGAACAGCGATGACACAGTAGTAGACGTTCTGCGGCAATGATGCGGTGTGAATATTATTAAATACTCGGAGCGCGATAAAATTATGAGTTTTTTACACGACGTGGGCACATGTGCTATAGGACTGAAGGTAATTTTCCATAGTTTTTGGAGATGGAGAAGTATCTGAACACTTCCCTCTCCGCGGATTGCTCTTCGCGTGTCTACGACTGTGGCCGGCGGCCTCCGGGAGCTAGCACATGCCGCCAAATCTTGCGTAGGCGGCCTCTCACAAGTCTGGAAGTGTTGTGGCGATTGCAAACGCCCGGCCCGCGTCTCCGAGGTGTGCCCCCCTCACGGACAGCGCCGCCGCCGGCACCTGGAGGGGGGAAACGGACGCGTCGGGTCTACACGGATGGGGTCTTGCAGTGGCTTTGTCCCGGATGTTGCTCCAAAGTGTTCCTATGGGCCGACCTAACACAACCGAGTGGACAGTTCCACAGGTCAAAGCCCGTCCGTGCAAAGTCAAAGGGCTAGATCCCGTGGTCAAACGCTACAGGGTTAGGCGGGACGGGGGCCCTGGGGGGTAGCAATGCCACTGGAGCATCGCACCGGGCCCTCATACATGTCGTATGGTGTGGTGGCATGTCTGAAGAGGCGGCACGCGTCTCCGGGGTGTGGCCCCCCTCACAGACGGCGATAACACAGTAGTAGACGTTCTGCGGCAATGATGCGGTGTGAATATTATTAAATACTCGGAGCGCGATAAAATTATGAGTTTTTTACACGACGTGGGCACATGTGCTATAGGACTGAAGATAATTTTTCATAGTTTTTGGTGATGGAGAAGTATCTGAACACTTCCCTCTCCGGGGATTGCTCTTCGCGTGTCTACGAGTGTGGCCGGCGGCCTCCGGGGGCTAGCACATGGCGCCAAATCTTGCGTAGGCGGCCTCTCACAAGTCTGGAAGTGTTGTGGCGATTGCAAAACCCCGGCCCGCGTCTCCGAGGTGTGCCCCCCTCACGGACAGCGCCGCCGCCGGCACCGGGAGGGGGGAAACGGACGCGTCGGGTCTACACGAATGGGGTCTTGCAGTGGCTTTGGCCCGGATGTTGCTCCAAAGTGTTCCTATGGGCCGACCTAACACAACCGAGTGGACAGTTCCACAGGTCAAAGCCCGTCCGTGCAAAGTCAAAGGGCTAGATCCCGTGGTCAAACGCTACAGGGTTAGGCGGGACGCGGGCCCTGGGGGGGTAGCAATGCCACTGGAGCATTGCACCGGGCCCTCATACATGCCGTACGGTGTGGTGGCATGTCCGAAGAGGCGGCACGCGTCTCCGGGGAGTGGCCCACCTCACGGACGGCGATGACACTGTAGTAGACGTTCTGCGGTAACGATGCGGCATGAATATTATTAAATACTCAGAGCGCGATAAAATCATTAGTATTTTACACGACGTGGGCACATGTGCTATAGGACTGATGGTAATTTTTCATAGCTTTTGGTGATGGAGAAGTATCTGAACACTTCCCTCTCCGCGGATTGCTCTTCGCGCGTCTACGACTATGGCCGGTGGCCTCTGGGGGCTAGCACATGCCGCCAAATCCTCTCACAAGTCTGGAAGTGTTGTGGCGGTCCCAAACGCCCGGCACGCGTCTCCGGGGTGTGCCCCCCTGACGGATGGCGCCGCCGCCGGCACCTGGAGTGGGGAAACGGACGCGTCGGGTCTACATGGATGGGTTCTTTCTCTGGCTTCGGCCCAGATGTTGCTCCAAAGTGTTCCTATGGGCTGACCTAACACAACCGGGTGGAGAGTTCCACTGGTCAAAGCCCGTCCGTGCAAAGTCAAAGGGCTAGATCCCGTGGTCAAACGCTACAGGGTTAGGCGGGACGGGGGCCCTCGGGGGGTAGCAATGCCACTGGAGCATCCCACCGGGCCCTCATACATGTCGTACGGTGTGGTGGCATGTCTGAAGAGGCGGCACGCGTCTCTGGGGTGTGGCCCCCCTCACGGACAGCGATGACACAGTAGTAGACGTTCTGCGGCAATGATGCGGTGTGAATATTATTAAATACTCGGAGCGCGATAAAATTATGAGTTTTTTACACGACGTGGGCACATGTGCTATAGGACTGAAGGTAATTTTCCATAGTTTTTGGAGATGGAGAAGTATCTGAACACTTCCCTCTCCGCGGATTGCTCTTCGCGTGTCTACGACTGTGGCCGGCGGCCTCCGGGAGCTAGCACATGCCGCCAAATCTTGCGTAGGCGGCCTCTCACAAGTCTGGAAGTGTTGTGGCGATTGCAAACGCCCGGCCCGCGTCTCCGAGGTGTGCCCCCCTCACGGACAGCGCCGCCGCCGGCACCTGGAGGGGGGAAACGGACGCGTCGGGTCTACACGGATGGGGTCTTGCAGTGGCTTTGTCCCGGATGTTGCTCCAAAGTGTTCCTATGGGCCGACCTAACACAACCGAGTGGACAGTTCCACAGGTCAAAGCCCGTCCGTGCAAAGTCAAAGGGCTAGATCCCGTGGTCAAACGCTACAGGGTTAGGCGGGACGGGGGCCCTGGGGGGTAGCAATGCCACTGGAGCATCGCACCGGGCCCTCATACATGTCGTATGGTGTGGTGGCATGTCTGAAGAGGCGGCACGCGTCTCCGGGGTGTGGCCCCCCTCACAGACGGCGATAACACAGTAGTAGACGTTCTGCGGCAATGATGCGGTGTGAATATTATTAAATACTCGGAGCGCGATAAAATTATGAGTTTTTTACACGACGTGGGCACATGTGCTATAGGACTGAAGATAATTTTTCATAGTTTTTGGTGATGGAGAAGTATCTGAACACTTCCCTCTCCGGGGATTGCTCTTCGCGTGTCTACGAGTGTGGCCGGCGGCCTCCGGGGGCTAGCACATGGCGCCAAATCTTGCGTAGGCGGCCTCTCACAAGTCTGGAAGTGTTGTGGCGATTGCAAAACCCCGGCCCGCGTCTCCGAGGTGTGCCCCCCTCACGGACAGCGCCGCCGCCGGCACCGGGAGGGGGGAAACGGACGCGTCGGGTCTACACGAATGGGGTCTTGCAGTGGCTTTGGCCCGGATGTTGCTCCAAAGTGTTCCTATGGGCCGACCTAACACAACCGAGTGGACAGTTCCACAGGTCAAAGCCCGTCCGTGCAAAGTCAAAGGGCTAGATCCCGTGGTCAAACGCTACAGGGTTAGGCGGGACGCGGGCCCTGGGGGGGTAGCAATGCCACTGGAGCATTGCACCGGGCCCTCATACATGCCGTACGGTGTGGTGGCATGTCCGAAGAGGCGGCACGCGTCTCCGGGGAGTGGCCCACCTCACGGACGGCGATGACACTGTAGTAGACGTTCTGCGGTAACGATGCGGCATGAATATTATTAAATACTCAGAGCGCGATAAAATCATTAGTATTTTACACGACGTGGGCACATGTGCTATAGGACTGATGGTAATTTTTCATAGCTTTTGGTGATGGAGAAGTATCTGAACACTTCCCTCTCCGCGGATTGCTCTTCGCGCGTCTACGACTATGGCCGGTGGCCTCTGGGGGCTAGCACATGCCGCCAAATCCTCTCACAAGTCTGGAAGTGTTGTGGCGGTCCCAAACGCCCGGCACGCGTCTCCGGGGTGTGCCCCCCTGACGGATGGCGCCGCCGCCGGCACCTGGAGTGGGGAAACGGACGCGTCGGGTCTACATGGATGGGTTCTTTCTCTGGCTTCGGCCCAGATGTTGCTCCAAAGTGTTCCTATGGGCTGACCTAACACAACCGGGTGGAGAGTTCCACTGGTCAAAGCCCGTCCGTGCAAAGTCAAAGGGCTAGATCCCGTGGTCAAACGCTATAGGGTTAGGCGGGACGGGGGCCCTCGGGGGGTAGCAATGCCACTGGAGCATCCCACCGGGCCCTCATACATGTCGTACGGTGTGGTGGCATGTCTGAAGAGGCGGCACGCGTCTCTGGGGTGTGGCCCCCCTCACGGACAGCGATGACACAGTAGTAGACGTTCTGCGGCAATGATGCGGTGTGAATATTATTAAATACTCGGAGCGCGATAAAATTATGAGTTTTTTACACGACGTGGGCACATGTGCTATAGGACTGAAGGTAATTTTCCATAGTTTTTGGAGATGGAGAAGTATCTGAACACTTCCCTCTCCGCGGATTGCTCTTCGCGTGTCTACGACTGTGGCCGGCGGCCTCCGGGAGCTAGCACATGCCGCCAAATCTTGCGTAGGCGGCCTCTCACAAGTCTGGAAGTGTTGTGGCGATTGCAAACGCCCGGCCCGCGTCTCCGAGGTGTGCCCCCCTCACGGACAGCGCCGCCGCCGGCACCTGGAGGGGGGAAACGGACGCGTCGGGTCTACACGGATGGGGTCTTGCAGTGGCTTTGTCCCGGATGTTGCTCCAAAGTGTTCCTATGGGCCGACCTAACACAACCGAGTGGACAGTTCCACAGGTCAAAGCCCGTCCGTGCAAAGTCAAAGGGCTAGATCCCGTGGTCAAACGCTACAGGGTTAGGCGGGACGGGGGCCCTGGGGGGTAGCAATGCCACTGGAGCATCGCACCGGGCCCTCATACATGTCGTATGGTGTGGTGGCATGTCTGAAGAGGCGGCACGCGTCTCCGGGGTGTGGCCCCCCTCACAGACGGCGATAACACAGTAGTAGACGTTCTGCGGCAATGATGCGGTGTGAATATTATTAAATACTCGGAGCGCGATAAAATTATGAGTTTTTTACACGACGTGGGCACATGTGCTATAGGACTGAAGATAATTTTTCATAGTTTTTGGTGATGGAGAAGTATCTGAACACTTCCCTCTCCGCTGATTGCTCTTCGCGCGTCTACGACTGTGGCCGGCGGCCTCTGGGGGCTAGAACGTGCCGCCAAATCCTCTCACAACTCAGGAATTGTTGTGTCAGTTGCAAACGCCCGGCACGCGTCTTCAGGGTGTGCCTCCCTCACGGACGGCGCCGCCGGCGGCACCTGGAGGGGGAAACGGACGCGTCGGGTCTTCACGGATGGGGTCTTGCTGTGGCTCTGGCCCACATGTTGCTCCAAAGTGTTCCCATGGGCTGACCAAACACAACCGGGTGGAGAGTTCCACTGGTCAAAGCTCGTCCGTGCAAAGTCAAAGGGCTAGATCCCGTGGTCAAACGCTACAGGGTTAGGCGGGATGGGGGCCCTGGGGGTAATGCCACTAGAGCATCGCACCGGGCCCTCATACATGTCGTATGGTGTGGTGGCACGTCCGAAGAGGCGGCACGCGTCTCCGGGGTGTGGCCCCACTCACAGACGGCGATGACACAGTAGTAGACGTTCTGCGGCAATGAAGCGGTGTGAATAATATTAAATACTCGGAGCGCGATAAAATTATGAGTTTTTTACACGACGTGGGCACATGTGCTATAGGACTGAAGGTAATTTTTCATAGTTTTTGGTGATGGAGAAGTATCTGAACACTTCCCTCTCCGCTGATTGCTCTTCGCGCGTCTACGACTGTGGCCGGCGGCCTCTGGGGGCTAGCACATGCCGCCAAATCCTCTCACAACTCAGGAATTGTTGTGTCAGTTGCAAACGCCCGGCACGCGTCTTCGGGGTGTGCCTCCCTCACGGACGGCGCCGCCGCCGGCACCTGGATGGGGAAACGGACGCGTCGGGTCTACACGGATGGGGTCTTGCTGTGGCTTTGGCCCACATGTTGCTCCAAAGTGTTCCCATGGGCTGACCTAACACAACCGGGTGGAGAGTTCCACTGGTCAAAGCCCGTCCGTGCAAAGTCAAAGGGCTAGATCCCGTGGTCAAACGCTACAGGGTTAGGCGGGACGGGGGCCCTCGGGGGGTAGCAATGCCACTGGAGCATCCCACCGGGCCCTCATACATGTCGTACGGTGTGGTGGCATGTCTGAAGAGGCGGCACGCGTCTCCGGGGTGTGGCCCCCCTCACGGACAGCGATGACACAGTAGTAGACGTTCTGCGGCAATGATGCGGTGTGAATATTATTAAATACTCGGAGCGCGATAAAATTATGAGTTTTTTACACGACGTGGGCACATGTGCTATAGGACTGAAGGTAATTTTTCATAGTTTTTGGTGATGGAGAAGTATCTGAACACTTCCCTCTCCGCTGATTGCTCTTCGCGCGTCTACGACTGTGGCCGGCGGCCACTGGGGGCTAGCACATGCCGCCAAATCCTCTCACAACTCAGGAATTGTTGTGTCAGTTGCAAACGCCCGGCACGCGTCTTCGGGGTGTGCCTCCCTCACGGACGGCGCCGCCGCCGGCACCTGGATGGGGAAACGGACGCGTCGGGTCTACACGGATGGGGTCTTGCTGTGGCTTTGGCCCACATGTTGCTCCAAAGTGTTCCCATGGGCTGACCTAACACAACCGGGTGGAGAGTTCCACTGGTCAAAGCCCGTCCGTGCAAAGTCAAAGGGCTAGATCCCGTGGTCAAACGCTACAGGGTTAGGCGGGACGGGGGCCCTCGGGGGGTAGCAATGCCACTGGAGCATCCCACCGGGCCCTCATACATGTCGTACGGTGTGGTGGCATGTCTGAAGAGGCGGCACGCGTCTCCGGGGTGTGGCCCCCCTCACGGACAGCGATGACACAGTAGTAGACGTTCTGCGGCAATGATGCGGTGTGAATATTATTAAATACTCGGAGCGCGATAAAATTATGAGTTTTTTACACGACGTGGGCACATGTGCTATAGGACTGAAGGTAATTTTTCATAGTTTTTGGTGATAGAGAAGTATCTGAACACTTCCCTCTCCGGGGATTGCTCTTCGCGTGTCTACGAGTGTGGCCGGCGGCCTCCTGGGGCTAGCACATGCCGCCAAATCTTGCGTAGGCGGCCTCTCACAAGTCTGGAAGTGTTGTGGCGAATGCAAAACCCCGGCCCGCGTCTCCGAGGTGTGCCCCCCTCACGGACAGCGCCGCCGCCGGCACCGGGAGGGGGGAAACGGACGCGTCGGGTCTACACGGATGGGGTCTCGCAGTGGCTTTGTCCCGGATGTTGCTCCAAAGTGTTCCTATGGGCCGACCTAACACAACCGAGTGGACAGTTCCACAGGTCAAAGCCCGTCCGTGCAAAGTCAAAGGGCTAGATCCCGTGGTCAAACGCTACAGGGTTAGGCGGGACGGGGGCCCTGGGGGGGTAGCAATGCCACTGAAGCATCGCACCGGGCCCTCATACATGCCGTACGGTGTGGTGGCATGTCCGAAGGGCGGCACGCGTCTCCGGGGAGTGGCCCACCTCACGGACGGCGATGGCAAAGTAGTAGACGTTCTGCGGTAACGATGCGGCATGAATATTATTAAATACTCAGAGCGCGATAAAATCATTAGTATTTTACACGACGTGGGCACATGTGCTATAGGACTGATGGTAATTTTTCATAGCTTTTGGTGATGGAGAAGTATCGGAACACTTCCCTCTCCGCGGATTGCTCTTCGCGCGTCTACGACTGTGGCCGGTGGCCTCTGGGGGCTAGCACATGCCGCCAAATCCTCTCACAAGTCTGGAAGTGTTGTGGCGGTTCCAAACGCCCGGCACGCGTCTCCGGGGTGTGCCCCCCTGACGGATGGCGCCGCCGCCGGCACCTGGAGTGGGGAAACGGACGCGACGTGTCTACATGGATGGGTTCTTTCTCTGGCTTTGGCCCAGATGTTGCTCCAAAGTGTTCCTATGGGCTGACCTAACACAACCGGGTGGAGAGTTCCACTGGTCAAAGCCCATCCGTGCAAAGTCAAAGGGCTAGATCCCGTGGTCAAACGCTAGAGGGTTAGGCGGGACGGGGGCCCTCGGGGGGTAGCAATGCCACTGGAGCATCCCACCGGGCCCTCATACATGTCGTACGGTGTGGTGGCATGTCTGAAGAGGCGGCACGCGTCTCCGGGGTGTGGCCCCCCTCACGGACGGCGATGACACAGTAGTAGACGTTCTGCGGCAATGATGCGGTGTGAATATTATTAAATACTCGGAGCGCGATAAAATTATGAGTTTTTTACACGACGTGGGCACATGTGCTTTAGGACTGAAGGTAATTTTTCATAGTTTTTGGTGATGGAGAAGTATCTGAAAACTTCCCTCTCCGGGGATTGCTCTTCGCGTGTCTACGAGTGTGGCCGGCGGCCCCCTGGGGCTAGCACATGCCGCCAAATCTTGCGTAGGCGGCCTCTCACAAGTCTGGAAGTGTTGTGGCGATTGCAAACGCCCGGCCCGCGGCTCCGAGGTGTGCCCCCCTCACGGACCGCGCCGCCGCCGGCACCTGGAGGGGGGAAACGGACGCGTCGGGTCTACACGGATGGGGTCTTGCAGTGGCTTTGTCCCGGATGTTGCTCCAAAGTGTTCCTATGGGCCGACCTAACACAACCGAGTGGACAGTTCCACAGGTCAAAGCCCGTCCGTGCAAAGTCAAAGGGCTAGATCCCGTGGTCAAACGCTATAGGGTTAGGCGGGACGGGGGCCCTGGGGGGGGGGTAGCAATGCCACTGGAGCATCGCACCGGGCCCTCATACATGCCGTATGGTGTGGTGGCATGTCCGAAGAGGCGGCACGCGTCTCCGGGGTGTGGCCCCCCTCACAGACGGCGATGACACAGTAGTAGACGTTCTGCGGCAATGATGCGGTGTGAATATTATTAAATACTCGGAGCGCGATAAAATTATGAGTTTTTTACACGACGTGGGCACATGTGCTTTAGGACTGAAGGTAATTTTTCATAGTTTTTGGTGATGGAGAAGTATCTGAACACTTCCCTCTCCGGGGATTGCTCTTCGCGTGTCTACGAGTGTGGCCGGCGGCCTCCGGGGGCTAGCACATGCCGCCAAATCTTGCGTAGGCGGCCTCTCACAAGTCTGGAAGTGTTGTGGCGATTGCAAAACCCCGTCCCGCGTCTCCGAGGTGTGCCCCCCTCACGGACAGCGCCGCCGCCGGCACCGGGAGGGGGGAAACGGACGCGTCGGGTCTACACGGATGGGGTCTCGCAGTGGCTTTGTCCCGGATGTTGCTCCAAAGTGTTCCTATGGGCCGACCTAACACAACCGAGTGGACAGTTCCACAGGTCAAAGCCTGTCCGTGCAAAGTCAAAGGGCTAGATCCCGTGGTCAAACGCTACAGGGTTAGGCGGGACGGGGGCCCTGGGGGGGGGGGGGTAGCAATGCCACTGAAGCATCGCACCGGGCCCTCATACATGCCGTACGGTGTGGTGGCATGTCCGAAGAGGCGGCACGCGTCTCCGGGGAGTGGCCCACCTCACGGACGGCGATGACACAGTAGTAGACGTTCTGCGGTAACGATGCGGCATGAATATTATTAAATACTCAGAGCGCGATAAAATCATTAGTATTTTACACGAGGTGGGCACATGTGCTATAGGACTGATGGTAATTTTTCATAGCTTTTCGTGATGGAGAAGTATCTGAACACTTCCCTCTCCGCGGATTGCTCTTCGCGCGTCTACGACCGTGGCCGGTGGCCTCTGGGGGCTAGCACATGCCGCCAAATCCTCTCACAAGTCTGGAAGTGTTGTGGCGGTTCCAAACGCCCGGCACGCGTCTCCGGGGTGTGCCCCCCTGACGGATGGCGCCGCCGCCGGCACCTGGAGTGGGGAAACGGACGCGTCGGGTCTACATGGATGGGTTCTTTCTCTGGTTTGGCCCAGATGTTGCTCCAAAGTGTTCCTATGGGCTGACCTAACACAACCGGGTGGAGAGTTCCACTGGTCAAAGCCCGTCCGTGCAAAGTCAAAGGGCTAGATCCCGTGGTCAAACGCTACAGGGTTAGGCGGGACGGGGGCCCTCGGGGGGTAGCAATGCCACTGGAGCATCCCACCGGGCCCTCATACATGTCGTACGGTGTGGTGGCATGTCTGAAGAGGCGGCACGCGTCTCCGGGGTGTGGCCCCCCTCACGGACGGCGATGACACAGTAGTAGATGTTCTGCGGCAATGATGCGGTGTGAATATTATTAAATACTCGGAGCGCGATAAAATTATGAGTTTTTTACACGACGTGGGCACATGTGCTTTAGGACTGAAGGTAATTTTTCATAGTTTTTGGTGATGGAGATGTATCTGAACACTTCCCTCTCCGGGGATTGCTCTTCGCGTGTCTACGAGTGTGGCCGGCGGCCTCCGGGGGCTAGCACATGCCGCCAAATCTTGCGTAGGCGGCCTCTCACAAGTCTGGAAGTGTTGTGGCGATTGCAAACGCCCGGTCCGCGTCTCCGAGGTGTGCCCCCCTCACGGACCGCGCCGCCACCGGCACCTGGAGGGGGGAAACGGACGCGTCGGGTCTACACGGATGGGGTCTTGCAGTGGCTTTGTCCCGGATGTTGCTCCAAAGTGTTCCTATGGGCCGACCTAACACAACCGAGTGGACAGTTCCACAGGTCAAAGCCCGTCCGTGCAAAGTCAAAGGGCTAGATCCCGTGGTCAAACGCTATAGGGTTACTCGGGACGGGGGCCCTGGGGGGTAGCAATGCCACTGGAGCATCGCACCGGGCCCTCATACATGCCGTACGGTGTGGTGGCATGTCCGAAGAGGCGGCACGCGTCTCCGGGGTGTGGCCCCCCTCACGGACGGCGATGACACAGTAGTAGACGTTCTGCGGTAACGATGCGGCATGAATATTATTAAATACTCAGAGCGCGATAAAATCATTAGTATTTTACACGACGTGGGCACATGTGCTATAGGACTGATGGTAATTTTTCATAGCTTTTGGTGATGGAGAAGTATCTGAACACTTCCCTCTCCGCGGATTGCTCTTCGCGCGTCTACGATTGTGGCCGGTGGCCTCTGGGGGCTAGCACATGCCGCCAAATCCTCTCACAAGTCTGGAAGTGTTGTGGCGGTTCCAAACGCCCGGCACGCGTCTCCGGGGTGTGCCCCCCTGACGGATGGCGCCGCCGCCGGCACCTAGAGTGGGGAAACGGACGCGTCGGGTCTATATGGATGGGTTCTTTCTCTGGCTTTGGCCCAGATGTTGCTCCAAAGTGTTCCTATGGGCTGACCTAACACAACCGGGCGGAGAGTTCCACTGGTCAAAGCCCGTCCGTGCAAAGTCAAAGGGCTAGATCCCTTGGTCAAACGCTACAGGGTTAGGCGGGACGGGGGCCCTCGGGGGGTAGCAATGCCACTAGAGCATCCCACCGGGCCCTCATACATGTCGTACGGTGTGGTGGCATGTCCGAAGAGGCGGCACGCGTCTCCGGGGTGTGGCCCCCCTCACGGACGGCGATGACACAGTAGTAGACGTTCTGCGGCAATGATGCGGTGTGAATATTATTAAATACTCGGAGCGCGATAAAATTATGAGTTTTTTACACGACGTGGGCACATGTGCTATAGTACTGAAGGTATTTTTTCATAGTTTTTGGTGATGGAGAAGTATCTGAACACTTCCCTCTCCGCGGATTGCTCTTCGCGTGTCTACGACTGTGGCCGGCGGCCTCCGGGGGCTAGCACATGCCGCCAAATCTTGCGTAGGTCGCCTCTCACAAGTCTGGAAGTGTTGTGGCGATTGCAAACGCCCGGCCCGCGTCTCCGAGGTGTGCCCCCCTCACGGACCGCGCCGCCGCCGGCACCTAGAGAGGGGAAACGGACGCGTCGGGTCTACACGGATGGGGTCTTGCAGTGGCTTTGTCCCGGATGTTGCTCCAAAGTGTTCCTATGGGCCGACCTAACACAACCGAGTGGACAGTTCACAGGTCAAAGCCCGTCCGTGCAAAGTCAAAGGGCTAGATCCCGTGGTCAAACGCTACAGGGTTAGGCGGGACGGGGGCCCTGGGGGGTAGCACTACCACTGGAGCATCACACCGGGCCCTCATACATGCCGTATGGTGTGGTGGCATGTCCGAAGAGGTGGCACGCGTCTCCGGGGTGTGGCCCCCCTCACAGACGGCGATGACACAGTAGTAGACGTTCTGCAGCAATGATGCGGTGTGAATATTATAAAATACTCGGAGCGCGATAAAATTATGAGTTTTTTACACGACGTGGGCACATGTGCTATAGGACTGAAGGTAATTTTTCATAGTTTTTGGTGATGGAGAAGTATCTGAACACTTCCCTCTCCGCGGATTGCTCTTCGCGCGTCTACGACTGTGGCCGGCGGCCTCTGGGGGCTAGCACATGCCGCCAAATCCTCTCACAACTCTGGAATTGTTGTGGCAGTTGCAAACGCCCGGCACGCGTCTCCGGGGTGTGCCTCCCTCACGGACGGCACCGCCGCCGGCACCTGGAGGGGGAAACGGACGCGTCGGGTCTACACGGATGGGGTCTTGCTGTGGCTTTGGCCCACATGTTGCTCCAAAGTGTTCCCATGGGCTGACCTAACACAACCGGGTGGAGAGTTCCACTGGTCAAAGCTCGTCCGTGCAAAGTCAAAGGGCTAGATCCCGTGGTCAAACGCTACAGGGTTAGGCGGGACGGGGGCCCTCGGGGGTAGCATTGCCACCGGAGCATCGCGTCGGGCCCTCATACATGTCGTACGGTGTGGTGGCATGTCCGATGAGGCGGCACGCGTCTCCGGGGTGTGGCTCCCCTCACGGACGGCGATGACACAGTAGTAGATGTTCTGCGGCAATGATGCGGTGTGAATATTATTAAATACTCGAAGCGCGATAAAATTATGAGTTTTTTACACGACGTGGGCACTTGTGCTATAGTACTGAAGGTAATTTTTCATAGTTTTTGGTGATGGAGAAGTATCTGAACACTTCCCTCTCCGGGGATTGCTCTTCGCGTGTCTATGAGTGTGGCCGGCGGCCTCCGGGGGCTAGCACATGCCGCCAAATCTTGCGTAGGCCGCCTCTCACAAGTCTGGAAGTGTTGTGGCGATTGCAACACCCCGGCCCGCGTCTCCGAGGTGTGCCCCCCTCACGGACAGTGCCGCCGCCGGCACCGGGAAGGGGGAAACGGACGCGTCGGGTCTACACGGATGGGGTCTTGCAGTGGCTTTGTCCCGGATGTTGCTCCAAAGTGTTCCTATGGGCCGACCTAACACAACCGAGTGGACAGTTCCACAGGTCAAAGCCCGTCCATGCAAAGTTAAAGGGCTAGATCCCGTTGTCAAACGCTACAGGGTTAGGCGGGACGGGGGCCCTGGGGGGTAGCAATGCCACTGGAGCATCGCACCGGGCCCTCATACATGCCGTACGGTGTGGTGGCATGTCCGAAGAGGCGGCACGCGTCTCCGGGGTGTGGCCCCCCTCACGGACGGCGATGACACAGTAGTAGACGTTCTGCGGTAACGATGCGGCATGAATATTATTAAATACTCAGAG
Organism: Aegilops tauschii subsp. strangulata; assembly: GCF_002575655.3. Lineage (NCBI taxonomy): Eukaryota > Viridiplantae > Streptophyta > Magnoliopsida > Poales > Poaceae > Aegilops > Aegilops tauschii. Next base: position 549,791,667 of record NC_053041.3, on the reverse strand, counting down.
CGCGATAAAATCATTAGTATTTTACACGACGTGGGCACATGTGCTATAGGACTGATGGTAATTTTTCATAGCTTTTGGTAATGGAGAAGTATCTGAACACTTCCCTCTCCGCGGATTTCTCTTCGCGCGTCTACGACTATGGCCGGCGGCCTCTGGGGGCTAGCACATGCCGCCAAATCCTCTCACAACTCTGGAATTGTTGTGGCAGTTGCAAACGCCCGGCACGCGTCTCCGGGGTGTGCCTCCCTCACGGACGGCGCCGCCGCCGGCACCTGGAGGGGGAAACGGACGCGTCGGGTCTACACGGATGGGGTCTTGCTGTGGCTTTGGCCCACATGTTGCTCCAAAGTGTTCCCATGGGCTGACCTAACACAACCGGGTGGAGAGTTCCACTGGTCAAAGCTCGTCCGTGCAAAGTCAAAGGGCTAGATCCCGTGGTCAAACGCTACAGGGTTAGGCGGGACGGGGGCCCTCGGGGGTAGCATTGCCACCGGAGCATCGCGTCGGGCCCTCATACATGTCGTACGGTGTGGTGGCATGTCCGATGAGGCGGCACGCGTCTCCGGGGTGTGGCCCCCCTCACGGACGGCGATGACACAGTAGTAGATGTTCTGCGGCAATGATGCGGTGTGAATATTATTAAATACTCGAAGCGCGATAAAATTATGAGTTTTTTACACGACGTGGGCACATGTGCTATAGGACTGAAGGTAATTTTTCGTAGTTTTTGGTGATGGAGAAGTATCTGAACACTTCCCTCTCCGGGGATTGCTCTTCGCGTGTCTACGAGTGTGGCCGGCGGCCTCCGGGGGCTAGCACATGCCGCCAAATCTTGCGTAGGCGGCCTCTCAAAAGTTTGGAAGTGTTGTGGCGATTGCAAAACCCCGGCCCGCGTCTCCGAGGTGTGCCCCCCTCACGGACAGCGCCGCCGCCGGCACTGGGAGGGGGGAAACAGACGCGTCGGGTCTACACGGATGGGGTCTTGTAGTGGCTTTGTCCCGGATGTTGCTCCAAAGTGTTCCTATGGGCCGACCTAACACAACCGAGTGGACAGTTCCACAGGTCAAAGCCCGTCCGTGCAAAGTCAAAGGGCTAGATCCCGTGGTCAAACGCTACAGGGTTAGGCGGGACGGAGGCCCTGGGGGGGTAGCAATGCCACTGGAGCATCGCACCGGGCCCTCATACATGCCGTACGGTGTGGTGGCATGTCCGAAGAGGCGGCATGCGTCTCCGGGGAGTGGCCCACCTCACGGACGGCGATGACACAGTAGTAGACGTTCTGCGGTAACGATGCGGCATGAATATTATTAAATACTCAGAGCGCGATAAAATCATTAGTATTTTACACGACGTGGGCACATGTGCTATAGGACTGATGGTAATTTTTCATAGCTTTTGGTGATGGAGAAGTATCTGAACACTTCCCTCTCCGCGGATTGCTCTTCGCGCGTCTACGACTGTGGCCGGTGGCCTCTGGGGGCTAGCACATGCCGCCAAATCCTCTCACAAGTCTGGAAGTGTTGTGGCGGTTCCAAACGCCCGGCACGCGTCTCCGGGGTGTGCCCCCCTGACGGATGGCGCCGCCGCCGGCACCTAGAGTGGGGAAACGGACGCGTCGGGTCTACATGGATGGGTTCTTTCTCTGGCTTTGGCCCAGATGTTGCTCCAAAGTGTTCCTATGGGCTGACCTAACACAACCGGGCGGAGAGTTCCACTGGTCAAAGCCCGTCCGTGCAAAGTCAAAGGGCTAGATCCCTTGGTCAAACGCTACAGGGTTAGGCGGGACGGGGGCCCTCGGGGGGTAGCAATGCCACTGGAGCATCCCACCGGGCCCTCATACATGTCGTACGGTGTGGTGGCATGTCCGAAGAGGCGGCACGCGTCTCGGGGGTGTGGCCCCCCTCACGGACGGCGATGACACAGTAGTAGACGTTCTGCGGCAATGATGCGGTGTGAATATTATTAAATACTCGGAGCGCGATAAAATTATGAGTTTTTTACACGACGTGGGCACATGTGCTATAGTACTGAAGGTAATTTTTCATAGTTTTTGGTGATGGAGAAGTATCTGAACACTTCCCTCTCCGCGGATTGCTCTTCGCGTGTCTACGACTGTGGCCGACGGCCTCCGGGGGCTAGCACATGCCGCCAAATCTTGCGTAGGTGGCCTCTCACAAGTCTGGAAGTGTTGTGGCGATTGCAAACGCCCGGCCCGCGTCTCCGAGGTGTGCCCCCCTCACGGACCGCGCCGCCGCCGGCACCTGGAGAGGGGAAACGGACGCGTCGGGTCTACACGGATGGGGTCTTGCAGTGGCTTTGTCCCGGATGTTGCTCCAAAGTGTTCCTATGGGCCGACCTAACACAACCGAGTGGACAGTTCCACAGGTCAAAGCCCGTCCGTGCAAAGTCAAAGGGCTAGATCCCGTGGTCAAACGCTACAGGGTTAGGCGGGACGGGGGCCCTGGGGGTAGCACTGCCACTGGAGCATCGCACCGGGCCCTCATACATGTCGTATGGTGTGGTGGCATGTCCAAAGAGGTGGCACGCGTCTCCGGGGTGTGGCCCCCCTCACAGACGGCGATGACACAGTAGTAGACGTTCTGCAGCAATGATGCGGTGTGAATATTATAAAATACTCGGAGCGCGATAAAATTATGAGTTTTTTACACGACGTGGGCACATGTGCTATAGGACTGAAGGTAATTTTTCATAGTTTTTGGTGATGGAGAAGTATCTGAACACTTCCCTCTCCGCGGATTGCTCTTCGCGCGTCTACGACTGTGGCCGGCGGCCTCTGGGGCTAGCACATGCCGCCAAATCCTCTCACAACTCTGGAATTGTTGTGGCAGTTGCAAACGGCCGGCACGCGTCTCCGGGGTGTGCCTCCCTCACGGACGGCGCCGCCGCCGGCACCTGGAGAGGGGAAACGGACGCGTCGGGTCTACACGGATGGGGTCTTGCAGTGGCTTTGGCCCACATGTTGCTCCAAAGTGTTCCCATGGGCTGACCTAACACAACCGGGTGGAGAGTTCCACTGGTTAAAGCTCGTCCGTGCAAAGTCAAAGGGCTAGATCCCGTGGTCAAACGCTACAGGGTTAGGCGGGACGGGGGCCCTGGGGGGTAGCACTGCCACCGGAGCATCGCGCAGGGCCCTCATACATGTCGTATGGTGTGGTGGCATGTCCGATGAGGCGGCACGCGTCTCCGGGGTGTGGCCCCCCTCACGGACGGCGATGACACCGTAGTAGACGTTCTGCAGCAATGATGCGGTGTGAATATTATAAAATACTCGAACCGCGATAAAATTATGAGTTTTTTACACGACGTGGGCACATGTGCTATAGGACTGAAGGTAATTTTTCATAGTTTTTGGTGATGGAGAAGTATCTGAACACTTCCCTCTCCGCGGATTGCTCTTCGCGTGTCTACGAGTGTGGCCGGCGGCCTCCGGGGGCTAGCACATGCCGCCAAATCTTGCGTAGGCGGCCTCTCACAAGTCTGGAAGTGTTGTGGCGATTGCAAAACCCCGGCCCGCGTCTCCGAGGTGTGCCCCCCTCACGGACAGCGTTGCCGCCGGCACCGGGAGGGGGGAAATGGACGCGTCGGGTCTACATGGATGGGATCTTTCTCTGGCTTTGGCCCAGATGTTGCTCCAAAGTGTTCCTATGGGCTGACCTAACACAACCGGGCGGAGAGTTCCACTGGTCAAAGCCCGTCCGTGCAAAGTCAAAGGGCTAGATCCCGTGGTCAAACGCTACAGGGTTAGGCGGGACGGGGGCCCTCGGGGGGTAGCAATGCCACTGGAGCATCCCACCGGGCCCTCATACATGTCGTACGGTGTGGTGGCATGTCCGAAGAGGCGGCACGCGTCTCCGGGGTGTGGCCCCCCTCACGGACGGCGATGACACAGTAGTAGACATTCTGCGGCAATGATGCGGTGTGAATATTATTAAATACTCGGAGCGCGATAAAATTATGAGTTTTTTACACGACGTGGGCACATGTGCTATAGGACTAAAGGTAATTTTTCATAGTTTTTGGTGATGGAAAAGTATCTGAACACTTCCCTCTCCGCGGATTGCTCTTCGCGTGTCTACGACTGTGGCCGGCGGCCTCCGGGGGCTAGCACATGCCGCCAAATCTTGCGTAGGTGGCCTCTCACAAGTCTGGAAGTGTTGTGGCGATTGCAAAACCCCGGCCCGCGTCTCCGAGGTGTGCCCCCCTCACGGACAGCGCCGCCGCCGGCACCTGGAGAGGGGAAACGGACGCGTCGGGTCTACACGGATGGGGTGTTGCAGTGGCTTTGTCCCGGATGTTGCTCCAAAGTGTTCCTATGGGCCGACCTAACACAACCGAGTGGACAGTTCCACAGGTCAAAACCCGTCCGTGCAAAGTCAAAGGGCTAGATCCCGTGGTCAAACGCTACAGGGTTAGGCGGGACGGGGGCCCTGGGGGGGGTAGCAATGCCACTGGAGCATCGCACCGGGCCCTCATACATGCCGTACGGTGTGGTGGCATGTCCGAAGAGGCGGCACGCGTCTTCGGGGAGTGGTCCACCTCACGGACGGCGATGACACAGTAGTAGACGTTATGCGGTAACGATGCGGCATGAATATTATTAAATACTCAGAGCGCGATAAAATCATTAGTATTTTACACGACGTGGGCACATGTGCTATAGGACTGATTGTAATTTTTCATAGCTTTTGGTGATGGAGAAGTATCTGAACACTTCCCTCTCCGCGGATTGCTCTTCGCGCGTCTACGACTGTGGCCGGTGGCCTCTGGGGGCTAGCACATGCCGCCAAATCCTCTCACAAGTCTGGAACTGTTGTGGCGGTTCCAAACGCCCGGCACGCGTCTCCGGGGTGTGCCCCCCTCACGGATGGCGCCGCCGCCGGCACCTAGAGTGGGGAAACGGACGCGTCGGGTCTACATGGATGGGTTCTTTCTCTGGCTTTGGCCCAGATGTTGCTCCAAAGTGTTCCTATGGGCTGACCTAACACAACCGGGCGGAGAGTTCCACTGGTCAAAGCCCGTCCGTGCAAAGTCAAAGGGCTAGATCCCGTGGTCAAACGCTACAGGGTTAGGCGGGACGGGGGCCCTCGGGGGGTAGCAATGCCACTGGAGCATCCCACCGGGCCCTCATACATGTCGTACGGTGTGGTGGCATGTCCGAAGAGGCGGCACGCGTCTCCGGGGTGTGGCCCCCCTCACGGACGGCGATGACACAGTAGTAGACATTCTGCGGCAATGATGCGGTGTGAATATTATTAAATACTCGGAGCGCGATAAAATTATGTGTTTTTTACACGACGTGGGCACATGTGCTATAGTACTGAAGGTAATTTTTCATAGTTTTTGGTGATGGAGAAGTATCTGAACAGTTCCCTCTCCGCGGATTGCTCTTCGCGTGTCTACGACTGTGGCCGGCGGCCTCCGGGGGCTAGCACATGCCGCCAAATCTTGCGTAGGTGGCCTCTCACAAGTCTGGAAGTGTTGTGGCGATTGCAAAACCCCGGCCCGCGTCTCCGAGGTGTGCCCCCCTCACGGACCGCGCCGCCGCCGGCACCTGGAGAGGGGAAACGGACGCGTCGGGTCTACACGGATGGGGTGTTGCAGTGGCTTTGTCCCGGATGTTGCTCCAAAGTGTTCCTATGGGCCGACCTAACACAACCGAGTGGACAGTTCCACAGGTCAAAACCCGTCCGTGCAAAGTCAAAGGGCTAGATCCCGTGGTCAAACGCTACAGGGTTAGGCGGGACGGGGGCCCTGGGGGGGTAGCAATGCCACTGGAGCATCGCACCGGGCCCTCATACATGCCGTACGGTGTGGTGGCATGTCCGAAGAGGCGGCACGCGTCTTCGGGGAGTGGCCCACCTCACGGACGGCGATGACACAGTAGTAGCCGTTATGCGGTAACGATGCGGCATGAATATTATTAAATACTCAGAGCGCGATAAAATCATTAGTATTTTACACGACGTGGGCACATGTGCTATAGGACTAATTGTAATTTTTCATAGCTTTTGGTGATGGAGAAGTATCTGAACACTTCCCTCTCCGCGGATTGCTCTTCGCGCGTCTACGACTGTGGCCGGTGGCCTCTGGGGGCTAGCACATGCCGCCAAATCCTCTCACAAGTCTGAAAGTGTTGTGGCGGTTCCAAACGCCCGGCACGCGTCTCCGGGGTGTGCCCCCCTGACGGATGGCGCCGCCGCCAGCACCTAGAGTGGGGAAACGGACGCGTCGGGTCTACATGGATGGGTTCTTTCTCTGGCTTTGGCCCAGATGTTGCTCCAAAGTGTTCCTATGGGCTGACCTAACACAACCGGGCGGAGAGTTCCACTGGTCAAAGCCCGTCCGTGCAAAGTCAAAGGGCTAGATCCCGTGGTCAAACGCTACAGGGTTAGGCGGGACGTGGGCCCTCGGGGGGTAGCAATGCCACTGGAGCATCCCACCGGGCCCTCATACATGTCGTACGGTGTGGTGGCATGTCCGAAGAGGCGGCACGCGTCTCCGGGGTGTGGCCCCCCTCACGGACGGCGATGACACAGTAGTAGACGTTCTGCGGCAATGATGCGGTGTGAATGTTATTAAATACTCGGAGCGCGATAAAATTATGAGTTTTTTACACGACGTGGGCACATGTGCTATAGTACTGAAGGTAATTTTTCATAGTTTTTGGTGATGGAGAAGTATCTGAACACTTCCCTCTCCGCGGATTGCTCTTCGCGTGTCTACGACTGTGGCCGGCGGCCTCCGGGGGCTAGCACATGCCGCCAAATCTTGCGTAGGTGGCCTCTCACAAGTCTGGAAGTGTTGTGGCGATTGCAAAACCCCGGCCCGCGTCTCGGAGGTGTGCCCCCCTCACGGACAGCGTTGCCGCCGGCACCGGGAGGGGGGAAATGGACGCGTCGGGTCTACATGGATGGGTTCTTTCTCTGGCTTTGGCCCAGATGTTGCTCCAAAGTGTTCCTATGGGCTGACCTAACACAACCGGGCGGAGAGTTCCACTGGTCAAAGCCCGTCCGTGCAAAGTCAAAGGGCTAGATCCCGTGGTCAAACGCTACAGGGTTAGGCGGGACGGGGGCCCTCGGGGGGTAGCAATGCCACTGGAGCATCCCACCGGGCCCTCATACATGTCGTACGGTGTGGTGGCATGTCCGAAGAGGCGGCACGCGTCTCCGGGGTGTGGCCCCCCTCACGGACGGCGATGACACAGTAGTAGACATTTTGCGGCAATGATGCGGTGTGAATATTATTAAATACTCGGAGCGCGATAAAATTATGAGTTTTTTACACGACGTGGGCACATGTGCTATAGGACTAAAGGTAATTTTTCATAGTTTTTGGTGATGGAGAAGTATCTGAACACTTCCCTCTCCGCGGATTGCTCTTCGCGTGTCTACGACTGTGGCCGGCGGCCTCCGGGGGCTAGCACATGCCGCCAAATCTTGCGTAGGTGGCCTCTCACAAGTCTGGAAGTGTTGTGGCGATTGCAAAACCCCGGCCCGCGTCTCCGAGGTGTGCCCCCTCACGGACAGCGCCGCCGCCGGCACCTGGAGAGGGGAAACGGACGCGTCGGGTCTACACGGATGGGGTGTTGCAGTGGCTTTGTCCCGGATGTTGCTCCAAAGTGTTCCTATGGGCCGACCTAACACAACCGAGTGGACAGTTCCACAGGTCAAAACCCGTCCGTGCAAAGTCAAAGGGCTAGATCCCGTGGTCAAACGCTAGAGGGTTAGGCGGGACGGGGGCCCTGGGGGGGTAGCAATGCCACTGGAGCATCGCACCGGGCCCTCATACATGCCGTACGGTGTGGTGGCATGTCCGAAGAGGCGGCACGCGTCTTCGGGGAGTGGCCCACCTCACGGACGGCGATGACACAGTAGTAGCCGTTCTGCGGTAACGATGCGGCATGAATATTATTAAATACTCAGAGCGCGATAAAATCATTAGTATTTTACACTACGTGGGCACATGTGCTATAGGACTGATTGTAATTTTTCATAGCTTTTGGTGATGGAGAAGTATCTGAACACTTCCCTCTCCCCGGATTGCTCTTCGCGCGTCTACGACTGTGGCCGGTGGCCTCTGGGGGCTAGCACATGCCGCCAAATCCTCTCACAAGTCTGGAAGTGTTGTGGCGGTTCCAAACGCCCGGCACGCGTCTCCGGGGTGTGCCCCCCTGACGGATGGCGCCGCCGCCGGCACCTAGAGTGGGGAAACGGACGCGTCGGGTCTACATGGATGGGTTCTTTCTCTGGCTTTGGCCCAGATGTTGCTCCAAAGTGTTCCTATGGGCTGACCTAACACAACCGGGCGGAGAGTTCCACTGGTCAAAGCCCGTCCGTGCAAAGTCAAAGGGCTAGATCCCGTGGTCAAACGCTACAGGGTTAGGCGGGACGGGGGCCCTCGGGGGGTAGCAATGCCACTGGAGCATCCCACCGGGCCCTCATACATGTCGTACGGTGTGGTGGCATGTCCGAAGAGGCGGCACGCGTCTCCGGGGTGTGGCCCCCCTCACGGACGGCGATGACACAGTAGTAGACGTTCTGCGGCAATGATGCGGTGTGAATATTATTAAATACTCGGAGCCCGATAAAATTATGAGTTTTTTACACGACGTGGGCACATGTGCTATAGTACTGAAGGTAATTTTTCATAGTTTTTGGTGATGGAGAAGTATCTGAACACTTCCCTCTCCGCGGATTGCTCTTCGCGTGTCTACGACTGTGGCCGGCGGCCTCCGGGGGCTAGCACATGCCGCCAAATCTTGCGTAGGTGGCCTCTCACAAGTCTGGAAGTGTTGTGGCGATTGCAAAACCCCGGCCCGCGTCTCCGAGGTGTGCCCCCCTCACGGACAGCGTTGCCGCCGGCACCGGGAGGGGGGAAATGGACGCGTCGGGTCTACATGGATGGGTTCTTTCTCTGGCTTTGGCCCAGATGTTGCTCCAAAGTGTTCCTATGGGCTGACCTAACACAACCGGGCGGAGAGTTCCACTGGTCAAAGCCCGTCCGTGCAAAGTCAAAGGGCTAGATCCCGTGGTCAAACGCTACAGGGTTAGGCGGGACGGGGGCCCTCGGGGGGTAGCAATGCCACTGGAGCATCCCACCGGGCCCTCATACATGTCGTACGGTGTGGTGGCATGTCCGAAGAGGCGGCACGCGTCTCCGGGGTGTGGCCCGCCTCACGGACGGCGATGACACAGTAGTAGACATTTTGCGGCAATGATGCGGTGTGAATATTATTAAATACTCGGAGCGCGATAAAATTATGAGTTTTTTACACGACGTGGGCACATGTGCTATAGGACTAAAGGTAATTTTTCATAGTTTTTGGTGATGGAGAAGTATCTGAACACTTCCCTCTCCGCGGATTGCTCTTCGCGTGTCTACGACTGTGGCCGGCGGCCTCCGGGGGCTAGCACATGCCGCCAAATCTTGCGTAGGTGGCCTCTCACAAGTCTGGAAGTGTTGTGGCGATTGCAAAACCCCGGCCCGCGTCTCCGAGGTGTGCCCCCTCACGGACAGCGCCGCCGCCGGCACCTGGAGAGGGGAAACGGACGCGTCGGGTCTACACGGATGGGGTGTTGCAGTGGCTTTGTCCCGGATGTTGCTCCAAAGTGTTCCTATGGGCCGACCTAACACAACCGAGTGGACAGTTCCACAGGTCAAAACCCGTCCGTGCAAAGTCAAAGGGCTAGATCCCGTAGTAAAACGCTAGAGGGTTAGGCGGGACGGGGGCCCTGGGGGGGTAGCAATGCCACTGGAGCATCGCACCGGGCCCTCATACATGCCGTACGGTGTGGTGGCATGTCCGAAGAGGCGGCACGCGTCTTCGGGGAGTGGCCCACCTCACGGACGGCGATGACACAGTAGTAGCCGTTCTGCGGTAATGATGCGGCATGAATATTATTAAATACTCAGAGCGCGATAAAATCATTAGTATTTTACACGACGTGGGCACATGTGCTATAGGACTGATTGTAATTTTTCATAGCTTTTGGTGATGGAGAAGTATCTGAACACTTCCCTCTCCCCGGATTGCTCTTCGCGCGTCTACGACTGTGGCCGGTGGCCTCTGGGGGCTAGCACATGCCGCCAAATCCTCTCACAAGTCTGGAAGTGTTGTGGCGGTTCCAAACGCCCGGCACGCGTCTCCGGGGTGTGCCCCCCTGACGGATGGCGCCGCCGCCGGCACCTAGAGTGGGGAAACGGACGCGTCGGGTCTACATGGATGGGTTCTTTCTCTGGCTTTGGCCCAGATGTTGCTCCAAAGTGTTCCTATGGGCTGACCTAACACAACCGGGCGGAGAGTTCCACTGGTCAAAGCCCGTCCGTGCAAAGTCAAAGGGCTAGATCCCGTGGTCAAACGCTACAGGGTTAGGCGGGACGGGGGCCCTCGGGGGGTAGCAATGCCACTGGAGCATCCCACCGGGCCCTCATACATGTCGTACGGTGTGGTGGCATGTCCGAAGAGGCGGCACGCGTCTCCGGGGTGTGGCCCCCCTCACGGACGGCGATGACACAGTAGTAGACGTTCTGCGGCAATGATGCGGTGTGAATATTATTAAATACTCGGAGCCCGATAAAATTATGAGTTTTTTACACGACGTGGGCACATGTGCTATAGTACTGAAGGTAATTTTTCATAGTTTTTGGTGATGGAGAAGTATCTGAACACTTCCCTCTCCGCGGATTGCTCTTCGCGTGTCTACGACTGTGGCCGGCGGCCTCCGGGGGCTAGCACATGCCGCCAAATCTTGCGTAGGTGGCCTCTCACAAGTCTGGAAGTGTTGTGGCGATTGCAAACGCCCGGTCCGCGTCTCCGAGGTGTGCCCCCCTCACGGACCGCGCCGCCGCCGGCACCTGGAGAGGGGAAACGGACGCGTCGGGTCTACACGGATGGGGTCTTGCAGTGGCTTTGTCCCGGATGTTGCTCCAAAGTGTTCCTATGGGCCGACCTAACACAACCGAGTGGACAGTTCCACAGGTCAAAGCCCGTCCGTGCAAAGTCAAAGGGCTAGATCCCGTGGTCAAACGCTACAGGGTTAGGCGGGACGGGGGCCCTGGGGGGTAGCACTGCCACTGGAGCATCGCACCGGGCCCTCATACATGCCGTATGGTGTGGTGGCATGTCCAAAGAGGTGGCAGGCGTCTCCGGGGTGTGGCCCCCCTCACAGACGGCGATGACACAGTAGTAGACGTTCTGCAGCAATGATGCGGTGTGAATATTATAAAATACTCGGAGCGCGATAAAATTATGAGTTTTTTACACGACGTGGGCACATGTGCTATAGGACTGAAGGTAATTTTTCATAGTTTTTGGTGATGGAGAAGTATCTGAACACTTCCCTCTCCGCGGATTGCTCTTCGCGCGTCTATGACTGTGGCCGGCGGCCTCTGGGGGCTAGCACATGCCGCCAAATCCTCTCACAACTCTGGAATTGTTGTGGCAGTTGCAAACGGCCGGCACGCGTCTCCGGGGTGTGCCTCCCTCACGGACGGCGCCGCCGCCGGCACCTGGAGGGGGAAACGGACGCGTCGGGTCTACACGGATGGGGTCTTGCTGTGGCTTTGGCCCACATGTTGCTCCAAAGTGTTCCCATGGGCTGACCTAACACAACCGGGTGGAGAGTTCCACTGGTTAAAGCTCGTCCGTGCAAAGTCAAAGGGCTAGATCCCGTGGTCAAACGCTACAGGGTTAGGCGGGACGGGGGCCCTCGGGGGTAGCATTGCCACCGGAGCATCGCGCCGGGCCCTCATACATGTCGTACGGTGTGGTGGCATGTCCGATGAGGCGGCACGCGTCTCCGGGGTGTGGCCCCCCTCACGGACGGCGATGACACCGTAGTAGATGTTCTGCGGCAATGATGCGGTGTGAATATTTTTAAATACTCGAACCGCGATAAAATTATGAGTTTTTTACACGACGTGGGCACATGTGCTGTAGGACTGAAGGTAATTTTTCATAGTTTTTGGTGATGGAGAAGTATCTAAACACTTCCCTCTCCGGGGTTTGCTCTTCGCGTGTCTACGAGTGTGGCCGGCGGCCTCCGGGGGCTAGCACATGCCGCCAAATCTTGCGTAGGCGGCCTCTCACAAGTCTGGAAGTGTTGTGGCGATTGCAAAACCCCGGCCCGCGTCTCCGAGGTGTGCCCCCCTCACGGACAGCGTTGCCGCCAGCACCGGGAGGGGGGAAATGGACGCGTCGGGTCTACATGGATGGGTTCTTTCTCTGGCTTTGGCCCAGATGTTGCTCCAAAGTGTTCCTATGGGCTGACCTAACACAACCGGGTGGAGAGTTCCACTGGTCAAAGCCCGTCCGTGCAAAGTCAAAGGGCTAGATCCCGTGGTCAAACGCTACATGGTTAGGCGGGACGGGGGCCCTCGGGGGGTAGCAATGCCACTGGAGCATCCCACCGGGCCCTCATACATGTCGTACGGTGTGGTGGCATGTCCGAAGAGGCGGCACGCGGCTCCGGGGTGTGGCCCCCCTCACGGACGGCGATGACACAGTAGTAGACATTCTGCGGCAATGATGCGGTGTGAATATTATTAAATACTCGGAGCGCGATAAAATTATGAGTTTTTTACACGACGTGGGCACATGTGCTATAGGACTAAAGGTAATTTTTCATAGTTTTTGGTGATGGAGAAGTATCTGAACACTTCCCTCTCCGCGGATTGCTCTTCGCGTGTCTACGACTGTGGCCGGCGGCCTCCGGGGGCTAGCACATGCCGCCAAATCTTGCGTAGGTGGCCTCTCACAAGTCTGGAAGTGTTGTGGCGATTGCAAACGCCCGGTCCGCGTCTCCGAGGTGTGCCCCCCTCACGGACCGCGCCGCCGCCGGCACCTGGAGAGGGGAAACGGACGCGTCGGGTCTACACGGATGGGGTCTTGCAGTGGCTTTGTCCCGGATGTTGCTCCAAAGTGTTCCTATGGGCCGACCTAACACAACCGAGTGGACAGTTCCACAGGTCAAAGCCCGTCCGTGCAAAGTCAAAGGGCTAGATCCCGTGGTCAAACGCTACAGGGTTAGGCGGGACGGGGGCCCTGGGGGGTAGCACTGCCACTGGAGCATCGCACCGGGCCCTCATACATGCCGTATGGTGTGGTGGCATGTCCAAAGAGGTGGCAGGCGTCTCCGGGGTGTGGCCCCCCTCACAGACGGCGATGACACAGTAGTAGACGTTCTGCAGCAATGATGCGGTGTGAATATTATAAAATACTCGGAGCGCGATAAAATTATGAGTTTTTTACACGACGTGGGCACATGTGCTATAGGACTGAAGGTAATTTTTCATAGTTTTTGGTGATGGAGAAGTATCTGAACACTTCCCTCTCCGCGGATTGCTCTTCGCGCGTCTATGACTGTGGCCGGCGGCCTCTGGGGGCTAGCACATGCCGCCAAATCCTCTCACAACTCTGGAATTGTTGTGGCAGTTGCAAACGGCCGGCACGCGTCTCCGGGGTGTGCCTCCCTCACGGACGGCGCCGCCGCCGGCACCTGGAGGGGGAAACGGACGCGTCGGGTCTACACGGATGGGGTCTTGCTGTGGCTTTGGCCCACATGTTGCTCCAAAGTGTTCCCATGGGCTGACCTAACACAACCGGGTGGAGAGTTCCACTGGTTAAAGCTCGTCCGTGCAAAGTCAAAGGGCTAGATCCCGTGGTCAAACGCTACAGGGTTAGGCGGGACGGGGGCCCTCGGGGGTAGCATTGCCACCGGAGCATCGCGCCGGGCCCTCATACATGTCGTACGGTGTGGTGGCATGTCCGATGAGGCGGCACGCGTCTCCGGGGTGTGGCCCCCCTCACGGACGGCGATGACACCGTAGTAGATGTTCTGCGGCAATGATGCGGTGTGAATATTTTTAAATACTCGAACCGCGATAAAATTATGAGTTTTTTACACGACGTGGGCACATGTGCTATAGGACTGAAGGTAATTTTTCATAGTTTTTGGTGATGGAGAAGTATCTAAACACTTCCCTCTCCGGGGTTTGCTCTTCGCGTGTCTACGAGTGTGGCCGGCGGCCTCCGGGGGCTAGCACATGCCGCCAAATCTTGCGTAGGCGGCCTCTCACAAGTCTGGAAGTGTTGTGGCGATTGCAAAACCCCGGCCCGCGTCTCCGAGGTGTGCCCCCCTCACGGACAGCGTTGCCGCCAGCACCGGGAGGGGGGAAATGGACGCGTCGGGTCTACATGGATGGGTTCTTTCTCTGGCTTTGGCCCAGATGTTGCTCCAAAGTGTTCCTATGGGCTGACCTAACACAACCGGGTGGAGAGTTCCACTGGTCAAAGCCCGTCCGTGCAAAGTCAAAGGGCTAGATCCCGTGGTCAAACGCTACATGGTTAGGCGGGACGGGGGCCCTCGGGGGGTAGCAATGCCACTGGAGCATCCCACCGGGCCCTCATACATGTCGTACGGTGTGGTGGCATGTCCGAAGAGGCGGCACGCGGCTCCGGGGTGTGGCCCCCCTCACGGACGGCGATGACACAGTAGTAGACTTTCTGCGGCAATGATGCGGTGTGAATATTATTAAATACTCGGAGCGCGATAAAATTATGAGTTTTTTACACGACGTGGGCACATGTGCTATAGGACTAAAGGTAATTTTTCATAGTTTTTGGTGATGGAGAAGTATCTGAACACTTCCCTCTCCGCGGATTGCTCTTCGCGTGTCTACGACTGTGGCCGGCGGCCTCCGGGGGCTAGCACATGCCGCCAAATCTTGCGTAGGTGGCCTCTCACAAGTCTGGAAGTGTTGTGGCGATTGCAAAACCCCGGCCCGCGTCTCCGAGGTGTGCCCCCCTCACGGACAGCGCCGCCGCCGGCACCTGGAGAGGGGAAACGGACGCGTCGGGTCTACACGGATGGGGTGTTGCAGTGGCTTTGTCCCGGATGTTGCTCCAAAGTGTTCCTATGGGCCGACCTAACACAACCGAGTGGACAGTTCCACAGGTCAAAACCCGTCCGTGCAAAGTCAAAGGGCTAGATCCCGTGGTCAAACGCTACAGGGTTAGGCGGGACGGGGGCCCTGGGGGGGTAGCAATGCCACTGGAGCATCGCACCGGGCCCTCATACATGCCGTACGGTGTGGTGGCATGTCCGAAGAGGCGGCACGCGTCTCCGGGGAGTGGCCCACCTCACGGACGGCGATGACACAGTAGTAGACGTTCTGCGGTAACGATGCGGCATGAATATTATTAAATACTCAGAGCGCGATAAAATCATTAGTATTTTACACGACGTGGGCACATGTGCTATAGTACTGAAGGTAATTTTTCATAGCTTTTGGTGATGGAGAAGTATCTGAACACTTCCCTCTCCGCGGATTGCTCTTCGCGCGTCTACGACTGTGGCCGGTGGCCTCTGGGGGCTAGCACATGCCGCCAAATCCTCTCACAAGTCTGGAAGTGTTGTGGCGGTTCCAAACGCCCGGCACGCGTCTCCGGGGTGTGCCCCCCTGACGGATGGCGCCGCCGCCGGCACCTAGAGTGGGGAAACGGACGCGTCGGGTCTACATGGATGGGTTCTTTCTCTGGCTTTGGCCCAGATGTTGCTCCAAAGTGTTCCTATGGGCTGACCTAACACAACCGGGCGGAGAGTTCCACTGGTCAAAGCCCGTCCGTGCAAAGTCAAAGGGCTAGATCCCGTGGTCAAACGCTACAGGGTTAGGCGGGACGGGGGCCCTCGGGGGGTAGCAATGCCACTGGAGCATCCCACCGGGCCCTCATACATGTCGTACGGTGTGGTGGCATGTCCGAAGAGGCGGCACGCGTCTCCGGGGTGTGGCCCCCCTCACGGACGGCGATGACACAGTAGTAGACGTTCTGCGGCAATGATGCGGTGTGAATATTATTAAATACTCGGAGCGCGATAAAATTATGAGTTTTTTACATGACGTGGGCACATGTGCTATAGTACTGAAGGTAATTTTTCATAGTTTTTGGTGATGGAGAAGTATCTGAACACTTCCCTCTCCGCGGATTGCTCTTCGCGTGTCTACGACTGTGGCCGGCGGCCTCCGGGGGCTAGCACATGCCGCCAAATCTTGCGTAGGTGGCCTCTCACAAGTCTGGAAGTGTTGTGGCGATTGCAAACGCCCGGCCCGCGTCTCCGAGGTGTGCCCCCCTCACGGACCGCGCCGCCACCGGCACCTGGAGAGGGGAAACGGACGCGTCGGGTCTACACGGATGGGGTCTTGCAGTGGCTTTGTCCCGGATGTTGCTCCAAAGTGTTCCTATGGGCCGACCTAACACAACCGAGTGGACAGTTCCACAGGTCAAAGCCCGTCTGTGCAAAGTCAAAGGGCTAGATCCCGTGGTCAAACGCTACAGGGTTAGGCGGGACGGGGGCCCTGGGGGGTAGCACTGCCACTGGAGCATCGCACCGGGCCCTCATACATGCCGTATGGTGTGGTGGCATGTCCGAAGAGGCGGCACGCGTCTCCGGGGTGTGGCCCCCCTCACAGACGGCGATGACACAGTAGTAGACGTTCTGTAGCAATGATGCGGTGTGAATATTATAAAATACTCGGAGCGCGATAAAATTATAAGTTTTTTACAAGACGTGGGCACATGTGCTATAGGACTGAAGGTAATTTTTCATAGTTTTTGGTGATGGAGAAGTATCTGAACACTTCCCTCTCCGCGGATTGCTCTTCGCGCGTCTATGACTGTGGCCGGCGGCCTCTGGGGGCTAGCACATGCCGCCAAATCCTCTCACAACTCTGGAATTGTTGTGGCAGTTGCAAACGGCCGGCACGCGTCTCCGGGGTGTGCCTCCCTCACGGACGGCGCCGCCGCCGGCACCTGGAGGGGGAAACGGACGCGTCGGGTCTACACGGATGGGGTCTTGCTGTGGCTTTGGCCCACATGTTGCTCCAAAGTGTTCCCATGGGCTGACCTAACACAACCGGGTGGAGAGTTCCACTGGTTAAAGCTCGTCCGTGCAAAGTCAAAGGGCTAGATACCGTGGTCAAACGCTACAGGGTTAGGCGGGACGGGGGCCCTCGGGGGTAGCATTGCCACCGGAGCATCGCGCCGGGCCCTCATACATGTCGTACGGTGTGGTGGCATGTCCGATGAGGCGGCACGCGTCTCCGGGGTGTGGCCCCCCTCACGGACGGCGATGACACCGTAGTAGATGTTCTGCGGCAATGATGCGGTGTGAATATTTTTAAATACTCGAACCGCGATAAAATTATGAGTTTTTTACACGACGTGGGCACATGTGCTATAGGACTGAAGGTAATTTTTCATAGTTTTTGGTGATGGAGAAGTATCTGAACACTTCCCTCTCCGGGGATTGCTCTTCGCGTGTCTACGAGTGTGGCCGGCGGCCTCCGGGGGCTAGCACATGCCGCCAAATCTTGCGTAGGCGGCCTCTCACAAGTCTGGAAGTGTTGTGGCGATTGCAAAACCCCGGCCCGCGTCTCCGAGGTGTGCCCCCCTCACGGACAGCGTTGCCGCCGGCACCGGGAGGGGGGAAATGGACGCGTCGGGTCTACATGGATGGGTTCTTTCTCTGGCTTTGGCCCAGATGTTGCTCCAAAGTGTTCCTATGGGCTGACCTAACAAAACCGGGCGGAGAGTTCCACTGGTCAAAGCCCGTCCGTGCAAAGTCAAAGGGCTAGATCCCGTGGTCAAACGCTACATGGTTAGGCGGGACGGGGGCCCTCGGGGGGTAGCAATGCCACTGGAGCATCCCACCGGGCCCTCATACATGTCGTACGGTGTGGTGGCATGTCCGAAGAGGCGGCACGCGTCTCCGGGGTGTGGCCCCCCTCACGGACGGCGATGACACAGTAGTAGACATTCTGCGGCAATGATGCGGTGTGAATATTATTAAATACTCGGAGCGCGATAAAATTATGAGTTTTTTACACGACGTGGGCACATGTGCTATAGGACTAAAGGTAAATTTTCATAGTTTTTGGTGATGGAGAAGTATCTGAACACTTCCCTCTCCGCGGATTGCTCTTCGCGTGTCTACGACTGTGGCCGGCGGCCTCCGGGCTAGCACATGCCGCCAAATCTTGCGTAGGTGGCCTCTCACAAGTCTGGAAGTGTTGTGGCGATTGCAAAACCCCGGCCCGCGTCTCCGAGGTGTGCCCCCCTCACGGACAGCGCCGCCGCCGGCACCTGGAGAGGGGAAACGGACGCGTCGGGTCTACACGGATGGGGTGTTGCAGTGGCTTTGTCCCGGATGTTGCTCCAAAGTGTTCCTATGGGCCGACCTAACACAACCGAGTGGACAGTTCCACAGGTCAAAACCCGTCCGTGCAAAGTCAAAGGGCTTGATCCCGTGGTCAAACGCTACAGGGTTAGGCGGGACGGGGGCCCTGGGGGGGGGGGGTAGCAATGCCACTGGAGCATCGCACCGGGCCCTCATACATGTCGTACGGTGTGGTGGCATGTCCGAAGAGGCGGCACGCGTCTCCGGGGAGTGGCCCACCTCACGGACGGCGATGACACAGTAGTAGACGTTCTGCGGTAACGATGCGGCATGAATATTATTAAATACTCAGAGCGCGATAAAATCATTAGTAGTTTACACGATGTGGGCACATGTGCTATAGGACTGATTGTAATTTTTCATAGCTTTTGGTGATGGAGAAGTATCTGAACACTTCCCTCTCCGCGGATTGCTCTTCGCGCGTCTACGACTGTGGCCGGTGGCCTCTGGGGGCTAGCACATGCCGCCAAATCCTCTCACAAGTCTGGAAGTGTTGTGGCGGTTCCAAACGCCCGGCACGCGTCTCCGGGGTGTGCCCCCCTGACGGATGGCGCCGCCGCCGGCACCTAGAGTGGGGAAACGGACGCGTCGGGTCTACATGGATGGGTTCTTTCTCTGGCTTTGGCCCAGATGTTGCTCCAAAGTGTTCCTATGGGCTGACCTAACACAACCGGGCGGAGAGTTCCACTGGTCAAAGCCCGTCCGTGCAAATTCAAAGGGCTAGATCCCGTGGTCAAACGCTACAGGGTTAGGCGGGACGGGGGCCCTCGGGGGGTAGCAATGCCACTGGAGCATCCCACCGGGCCCTCATACATGTCGTACGGTGTGGTGGCATGTCCGAAGAGGCGGCACGCGTCTCCGGGGTGTGGCCCCCCTCACGGACGGCGATGACACAGTAGTAGACGTTCTGCGGCAATGATGCGGTGTGAATATTATTAAATACTCGGAGCGCGATAAAATTATGAGTTTTTTACATGACGTGGGCACATGTGCTATAGTACTGAAGGTAATTTTTCATAGTTTTTGGTGATGGAGAAGTATCTGAACACTTCCCTCTCCGCGGATTGCTCTTCGCGTGTCTACGACTGTGGCCGGCGGCCTCCGGGGGCTAGCACATGCCGCCAAATCTTGCGTAGGTGGCCTCTCACAAGTCTGGAAGTGTTGTGGCGATTGCAAACGCCCGGCCCGCGTCTCCGAGGTGTGCCCCCCTCACGGACCGCGCCGCCACCGGCACCTGGAGAGGGGAAACGGACGCGTCGGGTCTACACGGATGGGGTCTTGCAGTGGCTTTGACCCGGATGTTGCTCCAAAGTGTTCCTATGGGCCGACCTAACACAACCGAGTGGACAGTTCCACAGGTCAAAGCTCGTCCGTGCAAAGTCAAAGGGCTAGATCCCGTGGTCAAACGCTACAGGGTTAGGCGGGACGGGGGCCCTGGGGGGTAGCACTGCCACTGGAGCATCGCACCGGGCCCTCATACATGCCGTATGGTGTGGTGGCATGTCCGAAGAGGCGGCACGCGTCTCCGGGGTGTGGCCCCCCTCACAGACGGCGATGACACAGTAGTAGACGTTCTGTAGCAATGATGCGGTGTGAATATTATAAAATACTCGGAGCGCGATAAAATTATAAGTTTTTTACAAGACGTGGGCACATGTGCTATAGGACTGAAGGTAATTTTTCATAGTTTTTGGTGATGGAGAAGTATCTGAACACTTCCCTCTCCGCGGATTGCTCTTCGCGCATCTACGACTGTGGCCGGCGGCCTCTGGGGGCTAGCACATGCCGCCAAATCCTCTCACAACTCTGGAATTGTTGTGGCAGTTGCAAACGGCCGGCACGCGTCTCCGGGGTGTGCCTCCCTCACGGACGGCGCCGCCGCCGGCACCTGGAGGGGGAAACGGACGCGTCGGGTCTACACGGATGGGGTCTTGCTGTGGCTTTGGCCCACATGTTGCTCCAAAGTGTTCCCATGGGCTGACCTAACACAACCGGGTGGAGAGTTCCACTGGTCAAAGCTCGTCCGTGCAAAGTCAAAGGGCTAGATCCCGTGGTCAAACGCTACAGGGTTAGGCGGGACGGGGGCCCTCGGGGGTAGCATTGCCACCGGAGCATCGCGCCGGGCCCTCATACATGTCGTACGGTGTGGTGGCATGTCCGATGAGGCGGCACGCGTCTCCGGGGTGTGGCCCCCCTCACGGACGGCGATGACACAGTAGTAGATGTTCTGCGGCAATGATGCGGTGTGAATATTTTTAAATACTCGAAGCGCGATAAAATTATGAGTTTTTTACACGACGTGGGCACATGTGCTATAGGACTGAAGGTAATTTTTCATAGTTTTTGGTGATGGAGAAGTATCTGAACACTTCCCTCTCCGGGCATTTCTCTTCGCGTGTCTACGAGTGTGGCCGGCGGCCTCCAGGGGCTAGCACATGCCGCCAAATCTTGCGTAGGCGGCCTCTCACAAGTCTGGAAGTGTTGTGGCGATTGCAAAACCCCGGCCCGCGTCTCCGAGGTGTGCCCCCCTCACGGACAGCGCTGCCGCCGGCACCGGGAGGGGGGAAACGGACGCGTCGGGTCTACATGGATGGGTTCTTTCTCTGGCTTTGGCCCTGATGTTGCTCCAAAGTGTTCCTATGGGCTGACCTAACACAACCGGGCGGAGAGTTCCACTGGTCAAAGCCCGTCCGTGCAAAGTCAAAGGGCTAGATCCCGTGGTCAAACGCTACAGGGTTAGGCGGGACGGGGGCCCTCGGGGGGTAGCAACGCCACTGGAGCATCCCACCGGGCCCTGATACATGTCGTACGGTGTGGTGGCATCTCCGAAGAGGCGGCACGCGTCTCCGGGGTGTGGCCCCCCTCACGGACGGCGATGACACAGTAGTAGACATTCTGCGGCAATGATGCGGTGTGAATATTATTAAATACTCGGAGCGCGATAAAATTATGAGTTTTTTACACGACGTGGGCACATGTGCTATAGGACTAAAGGTAATTTTTCATAGTTTTTGGTGATGGAGAAGTATCTGAACACTTCCCTCTCCGCGGATTGCTCTTCGCGTGTCTACGACTGTGGCCGGCGGCCTCCGGGGGCTAGCACATGCCGCCAAATCTTGCGTAGGTGGCCTTCACAAGTCTGGAAGTGTTGTGGCGATTGCAAACGCCCGGCCCGCGTCTCCGAGGTGTGCCCCCCTCACGGACCGCGCCGCCGCCGGCACCTGGAGAGGGGAAACGGACGCGTCGGGTCTACACGGATGGGTCTTGCAGTGGCTTTGTCCCGGATGTTGCTCCAAAGTGTTCCTATGGGCCGACCTAACACAACCGAGTGGACAGTTCCACAGGTCAAAGCCCGTCCGTGCAAAGTCAAAGGGCTAGATCCCGTGGTGAAACGCTACAGGGTTAGGCGGGACGGGGGCCCTGGGGGGGTAGCTATGCCACTGGAGCATCGCACCGGGCCCTCATACATGCCGTACGGTGTGGTGGCATGTCCGAAGAGGCGGCACGCGTCTCCGGGGAGTGGCCCACCTCACGGACGGCGATGACATAGTAGTAGACGTTCTGCGGTAACGATGCGGCATGAATATTATTAAATACTCAGAGCGCGATAAAATCATTAGTATTTTACACGACGTGGGCACATGTGCTATAGGATTGATGGTAATTTTTCATAGCTTTTGGTGATGGAGAAGTATCTGAACACTTCCCTCTCCGCGGATTGCTCTTCGCGCGTCTACGACTATGGCCGGTGGCCTCTGGGGGCTAGCACATGCCGCCAAATCCTCTCACAAGTCTGGAAGTGTTGTGGCGGTTCCAAACGCCCGGCACGCGTCTCCGGGGTGTGCCCCCCTGACGGATGGCGCCGCCGCCGGCACCTAGAGCGGGGAAACGGACGCGTCGGGTCTACATGGATGGGTTCTTTCTCTGGCTTTGGCCCAGATGTTGCTCCAAAGTGTTCCTATGGGCTGACCTAACACAACCGGGCGGAGAGTTCCACTGGTCAAAGCCCGTCCGTGCAAAGTCAAAGGGCTAGATCCCGTGGTCAAACGCTACAGGGTTAGGCGGGACGGGGGCCCTCGGGGGGTACCAATGCCACTGGAGCATCCCACCGGGCCATCATACATGTCGTACGGTGTGGTGGCATGTCCGAAGAGGCGGCACGCGTCTCCGGGGTGTGGCCCCCCTCACGAACGGCGATGACACAGTAGTAGATGTTCTGCGGCAATGATGCGGTGTGAATATTATTAAATACTCGAAGCGCGATAAAATTATGAGTTTTTTACACGACGTGGGCACATGTGCTATAGGACTGAAGGTAAATTTTCATAGTTTTTGGTGATGGAGAAGTATCTGAACACTTCCCTCTCCGGGGATTGCTCTTCGCGTGTCTACGAGTGTGGTCGGCGGCCTCCGGGGGCTAGCACATGCCGCCAAATCTTGCGTAGGCGGCCTCTCACAAGTCTAGAAGTGTTGTGGCGATTGCAAAAGCCCGGCCCGCGTCTCCGCGGCGTGCCCCCCTCACGGACAGCGCTGCCGCCGGCACCGGGAGGGAGGAAACGAACGCGTCGGGTCTACATGGATGGGTTCTTTCTCTGGCTTTGGCCCAGATGTTGCTCCAAAGTGTTCCTATGGGCTGACCTAACACAACCGGGCGGAGAGTTCCACTGGTCAAAGCCCGTCCGTGCAAAGTCAAAGGGCTAGATCCCGTGGTCAAACGCTACAGGGTTAGGCGGGACGGGGGCCCTCGGGGGTAGCATTGCCACCGGAGCATCGCGCCGGGCCCTCATACATGTCGTACGGTGTGGTGGCATGTCCGATGAGGCGGCACGCGTCTCCGGGGTGTGGCCCCCCTCACGGACGGCGATGACACAGTAGTAGATGTTCTGCGGCAATGATGCGGTGTGAATATTATTAAATACTCGAAGCGCGATAAAATTATGAGTTTTTTACACGACGTGGGCACATGTGCTATAGGACTGAAGGTAAATTTTCATAGTTTTTGGTGATGGAGAAGTATCTGAACACTTCCCTCTCCGGGGATTGCTCTTCGCGTGTCTACGAGTGTGGTCCGCGGCCTCCGGGGGCTAGCACATGCCGCCAAATCTTGCGTAGGCGGCCTCTCACAACTCTGGAATTGTTGTGGCAATTGCAAAACCCCGGCCCGCGTCTCCGAGGTGTGCCCCCCTCACGGACAGCGCTGCCGCCGGCACCGGGAGGGGGGATACGGACGCGTCGGGTCTACATGGATGGGTTCTTTCTCTGGCTTTGGCCCAGATGTTGCTCCAAAGTGTTCCTATGGGCTGACCTAACACAACCGGGCGGAGAGTTCCACTGGTCAAAGCCCGTCCGTGCAAAGTCAAAGGGCTAGATCCCGTGGTCAAACGCTACAGGGTTAGGCGGGACGGGGGCCCTCGGGGGGTAGCAATGCCACTGGAGCATCCCACCGGGCCCTCATACATGTCGTACGGTGTGGTGGCATGTCCGAAGAGGCGGCACGCGTCTCCGGGGTGTGGCCCCCCTCACGGACGGCGATGACACAGTTGTAGACATTCTGCGGCAATGATGCGGTGTGAATATTATTAAACACTCGGAGCGCGATAAAATTATGAGTTTTTTACACGACGTGGGCACATGTGCTATAGGACTAAAGGTAATTTTTCATAGTTTTTGGTGATGGAGAAGTATCTGAACACTTCCCTCTCCGCGGATTGATCTTCGCGTGTCTACGACTGTGGCCGGCGGCCTCCGGGGGCTAGCACATGCCGCCAAATCTTGTGTAGGCGGCCTCTCACAAGTCTGGAAGTGTTGTGGCGATTGCAAACGCCCGGCCCGCGTCTCCGAGGTGTGCCCCCCTCACGGACCGCGCCGCCGCCGGCACCTGGAGAGGGGAAACGGACGCGTCGGGTGTACACGGATGGGGTCTTGCAGTGGCTTTGTCCCGGATGTTGCTCCAAAGTGTTCCTATGGGCCGACCTAACACAACCGAGTGGACAGTTCCACAGGTCGAAGCCCGTCCGTGCAAAGTCAAAGGGCTAGATCCCGTGGTCAAACGCTACAGGGTTAGGCGGGACGGGGGCCCTGGGGGGTAGCAATGCCACTGGAGCATCGCATCGGGCCCTCATACATGCCGTACGGTGTGGTGGCATGTCCGAAGATGCGGCACGCGTCTCCGGGGTGTGGCCCCCCTCACAGACGGCGATGACACAGTAGTAGACGTTTTGCAGCAATGATGCGGTGTGAATATTATTAAATACTCGGAGCGCGATAAAATTATGAGTTTTTTACACGACGTGGGCACATGTGCTATAGGACTAAAGGTAATTTTTCATAGTTTTTGGTGATGGAGAAGTATCTGAACACTTCCCTCTCCGCGGATTGCTCTTCGCGCGTCTACGACTGTGGCCGGCGGCCTCTGGGGGCTAGCACATGCCGCCAAATCCTCTCACAACTCTGGAATTGTTGTGGCAGTTGCAAACGCCCGGCACGCATCTCCGGGGTGTGCCTCCCTCACGGACGGCGCCGCCGCCGGCACCTGGAGGGGGAAAAGGACGCGTCGGGTCTACACGGATGGGGTCTTGCTATGGCTTTGGCCCACATGTTGCTCCAAAGTGTTCCCATGGGCTGACCTAACACAACCGGGTGGAGAGTTCCACTGGTCAAAGCTCGTCCGTGCAAAGTCAAAGGGCTAGATCCCGTGGTCAAACGCTACAGGGTTAGGCGGGACGGGGGCCCTCGGTGGTAGCATTGCCACCGGAGCATCGCGTCGGGCCCTCATACATGTCGTACGGTGTGGTGGCATGTCCGATGAGGCGGCACGCGTCTCCGGGGTGTGGCCCCCCTCACGGACGGCGATGACACAGTAGTAGATGTTCTGCGGCAATGATGCGGTGTGAATATTATTAAATACTCGAAGCGCGATAAAATTATGAGTTTTTTACACGACGTGGGCACATGTGCTATAGGACTGAAGGTAAATTTTCATAGTTTTTGGTGATGGAGAAGTATCTGAACACTTCCCTCTCCGGGGATTCCTCTTCGCGTGTCTACGAGTGTGGTCGGCGGCGTCCGGGGGCTAGCACATGCCGCCAAATCTTGCGTAGGCGGCCTCTCACAAGTCTGGAAGTGTTGTGGCGATTGGAAAACCCCGGCCCGCGTCTCCGAGGTGTGCCCCCCTCACGGACAGCGCTGCCGCCGGCACCGGGAGGGGGGAAACGGACGCGTCGGGTCTACATGGATGGGTTCTTTCTCTGGCTTTGGCCCAGATGTTGCTCCAAAGTGTTCCTATGGGCTGACCTAACACAACCGGGCGGAGAGTTCCACTGGTCAAAGCCCGTCCGTGCAAAGTCAAAGGGCTAGATCCCGTGGTCAAACGCTACAGGGTTAGGCGGGACGGGGGCCCTCGGGGTGTAGCAATGCCACTGGAGCATCCCACCGGGCCCTCATACATGTCGTACGGTGTGGTGGCATGTCCGAAGAGGCGGCACGCGTCTCCGGGGTGTGGCCCCCCTCACGTACGGCGATGACACAGTAGTAGACGTTCTGTGGCAATGATGCGGTGTGAATATTATTAAATACTCGGAGCGCGATAAAATTATGAGTTTTTTACATGACGTGGGCACATGTGCTATAGGACTGAAGGTAATTTTTCATAGTTTTTGGTGATGGAGAAGTATCTGAACACTTCCCTCTCCGCGGATTGCTCTTCGCGTGTCTACGACTGTGGCCGGCGGCCTCCGGGGGCTAGCACATGCCGCCAAATCCTCTCACAACTCTGGAATTGTTGTGGCAGTTGCAAACGCCCGGCACGCATCTCCGGGGTGTGCCTCCCTCACGGACGGCGCCGCCGCTGGCACCTGCAGGGGGAAACGGACGCGTCGGGACTACACGGATGGGGTCTTGCTGTGGCTTTGGCCCACATGTTGCTCCAAAGTGTTCCCATGGGCTGACCTAACACAACCGGGTGGAGAGTTCCACTGGTCAAAGCTCGTCCGTGCAAAGTCAAAGGGCTAGATCCCGTGGTCAAACGCTACAGGGTTAGGCGGTACGGGGGCCCTTGGGGGTAGCATTGCCACCGGAGCATCGCGTCGGGCCCTCGTACATGTCGTACGGTGTGGTGGCATGTCCGATGAGGCGGCACGCGTCTCCGGGGTGTGGCTCCCCTCACGGACGGCGATGACACAGTAGTAGATGTTCTGCGGCAATGATGCGGTGTGAATATTATTAAATACTCGAAGCGCGATAAAATTATGAGTTTTTTACACGACGTGGGCACATGTGCTATAGGACTGAAGGTAAATTTTCATAGTTTTTGGTGATGGAGAAGTATCTGAACACTTC
Source organism: Aegilops tauschii subsp. strangulata (assembly GCF_002575655.3). Classification (NCBI taxonomy): domain Eukaryota; kingdom Viridiplantae; phylum Streptophyta; class Magnoliopsida; order Poales; family Poaceae; genus Aegilops; species Aegilops tauschii. The sequence goes on along the minus strand of NC_053041.3, from coordinate 549,765,076 downwards.
CCTCTCCGGGGATTGCTCTTCGCGTGTCTACGAGTGTGGTCGGCGGCCTCCGGGGGCTAGCACATGCCGCCAAATCTTGCGTAGGCGGCCACTCACAAGTCTGGAAGTGTTGTGGCGATTGCAAAACCCCGGCCCGCGTCTCCGAGGTGTGCCCCCCTCACGGACAGCGCTGCCGCCGGCACCGGGAGGGGGGAAACGGACGCGTCGGGTCTACATGGATGGGTTCTTTCTCTGGCTTTGGCCCAGATGTTGCTCCAAATTGTTCCTATGGGCTGACCTAACACAACCGGGAGGAGTGTTCCACTGGTCAAAGCCCGTCCGTGCAAAGTCAAAGGGCTAGATCCCGTGGTCAAACGCTACAGGGTTAGGCGGGACGGGGGCCCTCGGGGTGTAGCAATGCCACTGGAGCATCCCACCGGGCCCTCATGCATGTCGTACGGTGTGGTGGCATGTCCGCAGAGGCGGCACGCGTCTCCGGGGTGTGGCCCCCCTCACGTACGGCGATGACACAGTAGTAGACGTTCTGCGACAATGATGCGGTGTGAATATTATTAAATACTCGGAGCGCGATAAAATTATGAGTTTTTTACACGACGTGGGCACATGTGCTATAGGACTGAAGGTAATTTTTCATAGTTTTTGGTGATGGAGAAGTATCTGAACACTTCCCTCTCCGCGGATTGCTCTTCGCGTGTCTACGACTTTGGCCGGCGGCCTCCGGGGACTAGCACATGCCGCCAAATCCTCTCACAACTCTGGAATTGTTGTGGCAGTTGCAAACGCCCGGCACGCATCTCCGGGGTGTGCCTCCCTCACGGACGGCGCCGCCGCCGGCACCTGCAGGGGGAAACGGACGCGTCGGGTCTACACGGATGGGGTCTTGCTGTGGCTTTGGCCCACATGTTGCTCCAAAGTGTTCCCATGGGCTGACCTAACACAACCGGGTGGAGAGTTCCACTGGTCAAAGCTCGTCCGTGCAAAGTCAAAGGGCTAGATCCCGTGGTCAAACGCTACAGGGTTAGGCGGGACGGGGGCCCTCAGGGGTAGCATTGCCACCGGAGCATCGCGCCGGGCCCTCATACATGACGTACGGTGTGGTGGCATGTCCGATGAGGCGGCACGCGTCTCCGGGGTGTGGCCCCCCTCACGGACGGCGATGACACAGTAGTAGATGTTATGCGGCAATGATGCGGTGTGAATATTATTAAATACTCGAAGCGCGATAAAATTATGAGTTTTTTACACGACGTGGGCACATGTGCTATATGACTGAAGGTAAATTTTCATAGTTTTTGGTGATGGAGAAGTATCTGAACACTTCCCTCTCCGGGGATTGCTCTTCGCGTGTCTACGAGTGTGGTCGGCGGCCTCCGGGGGCTAGCACATGCCGCCAAATCTTGCGTAGGCGGCCACTCACAAGTCTGGAAGTGTTGTGGCGATTGCAAAACCCCGGCCCGCGTCTCCGAGGTGTGCCCCCCTCACGGACAGCGCTGCCGCCGGCACCGGGAGGGGGGAAACGGACGCGTCGGGTCTACATGGATGGGTTCTTTCTCTGGCTTTGGCCCAGATGTTGCTCCAAAGTGTTCCTATGGGCTGACCTAACACAACCGGGCGGAGAGTTCCACTGGTCAAAGCCCGTCCGTGCAAAGTCAAAGGGCTAGATCCCGTGGTCAAACGCTACAGGGTTAGGCGGGACGGGGGCCCTCGGGGTGTAGCAATGCCACTGGAGCATCCCACCGGGCCCTCATACATGTCGTACAGTGTGGTGGCATGTCCAAAGAGGCGGCACGCGTCTCCGGGGTGTGCCCCCCCTCACGTACGGCGATGACACAGTAGTAGACGTTCTGCGGCAATGATGCGGTGTGAATATTATTAAATACTCAGAGCGCGATAAAATTATGAGTTTTTTACACGACGTGGGCACATGTGCTATAGGACTGAAGGTAATTTTTCATAGTTTTTGGTGATGGAGAAGTATCTGAACACTTCCCTCTCCGCGGATTGCTCTTCGCGTGTCTACGACTGTGGCCGGCGGCCTCCGGGGGCTAGCACATGCCGCCAAATCTTGCGTAGGTGGCCTCTCACAAGTCTGGAAGTGTTGTGGCGATTGCAAACGCCTGGCCCGCGTCTCCGAGGTGTGCCCCCCTCACGGACCGCGCCGCCGCCGGCACTTGGAGAGGGGAAACGGACCCGTCGGGTCTACACGGATGGGGTCTTGCAGTGGCTTTGTCCCGGATGTTGCTCCAAAGTGTTCCTATGGGCCGACCTAACACAACCGAGTGGACAGTTCCACAGGTCAAAGCCCATCTGTGCAAAGTCAAAGGGCTAGATCCCGTGGTCAAACGCTACAGGGTTAGGCGGGACGGGGGCCCTGGGGGGTAGCAATGCCACTGGAGCATCGCACCGGGCCCTCATACATGCCGTATGGTGTGGTGGCATGTCCGAAGAGGCGGCACGCGTCTCCGGGGTGTGGCCCCCCTCACAGACGGCGATGACACAGTAGTAGACGTTCTACCGCAATGATGCGGTGTGAATATTATTAAATACTCGGAGCGCGATAAAATTATGAGTTTTTTACACGACGTGGGCACATGTGCTATAGGACTGAAGGTAATTTTTCATAGTTTTTGGTGATGGAGAAGTATCTGAACACTTCCCTCTCCGCGGATTGCTCTTCGCGCGTCTACGACTGTGGCCGGCGGCCTCTGGGGGCTAGCACATGCCGCCAAATCCTCTCACAACTCTGGAATTGTTGTCGCAGTTGCAAACGCCCGGCACGCATCTCCGGGGTGTGCCTCCCTCACGGACGGCGCCGCCGCCGGCACCTGGAGGGGGAAACGGACGCGTCGGGTCTACACCGATGGGGTCTTGCTGTGGCTTTAGCCCACATGTTGCTCCAAAGTGTTCCCATGGGCTGACCTAACACAACCGGGTGGAGAGTTCCACTGGTCAAAGCTCGTCCGTGCAAAGTCAAAGGTCTAGATCCCGTGGTCAAACGCTACAGGGTTAGGCGGGACGGGGGCCCTCGGGGGTAGCATTGCCACCGGAGCATCGCGCCGGGCCCTCATACATGTCGTACGGTGTGGTGGCATGTCCGATGAGGCGGCACGCGTCTCCGGGGTGTGGCCCCCCTCACGGACGGCAATGACACAGTAGTAGATGTTCTGCGGCAATGATGCGGTGTGAATATTATTAAATACTCGAAGCGCGATAAAATTATGAGTTTTTTACACGACGTGGGCACATGTGCTATAGGACGGAAGGTAAATTTTCATAGTTTTTGCTGATGGAGAAGTATCTGAACACTTCCCTCTCCGGGGATTGCTCTTCGCGTGTCTACGAGTGTGGTCGGCGGCGTCCGGGGGCTAGCACATGCCACCAAATCTTGCGTAGGCGGCCTCTCACAAGTCTGGAAGTGTTGTGGCGATTGCAAAACCCCGGCCCGCGTCTCCGAGGTGTGCCCCCCTCACGGACAGCGCTGCCGCCGGCACCGGGAGGGGGGAAACGGTCGCCTCGGGTCTACATGGATGGGTTCTTTCTCTGGCTTTGGCCCAGATGTTGCTCCAATGTGTTCCTATGGGCTGACCTAACACAACCGGGCGGAGAGTTCCACTGGTCAAAGCCCGTCCGTGCAAAGTCAAAGGGCTAGATCCCGTGGTCAAACGCTACAGGGTTAGGCGGGACGGGGGCCCTCGGGGTGTAGCAATGCCACTGGAGCATCCCACCGGGCCCTCATACATGTCGTACGGTGTGGTGGCATGTCCGCAGAGGCGGCACGCGTCTCCGGGGTGTGCCCCCCTCACGTACAGCGATGACACAGTAGTAAACGTTCTCCGGCAATGATGCGGTGTGAATATTATTAAATACTCGGAGCGCGATAAAATTATGAGTTTTTTACACGACTTGGGCACATGTGCTATAGGACTGAAGGTAATTTTTCATAGTTTTTGGTGATGGAGAAGTATCTGAACACTTCCCTCTCCGCGGATTGCTCTTCGCGTGTCTACGACTGTGGCCGGCGGCCTCCGGGGGCTAGCACATGCCGCCAAATCTTGCGTAGGTGGCCTCTCACAAGTCTGGAAGTGTTGTGGCGATTGCAAACGCCTGGCCCGCGTCTCCGAGGTGTGCCCCCCTCACGGACCGCGCCGCCGCCGGCACCTGGAGAGGGGAAACGGACGCGTCGGGTCTACACGGATGGGATCTTGCAGTGGCTTTGTCCCGGATGTTGCTCCAAAGTGTTCCTATGGGCCGACCTAACACAACCGAGTGGACAGTTCCACAGGTCAAAGCCCGTCTGTGCAAAGTCAAAGGGCTAGATCCCGTGGTCAAACGCTACAGGGTTAGGCGGGACGGGGGCCCTGGGGGGTAGCAATGCCACTGGAGCATCGCACCGGGCCCTCATACATGCCGTATGGTGTGGTGGCATGTCCGAAGAGGCGGCACGCGTCTCCGGGGTGTGGCCCCCCTCACAGACGGCGATGACACAGTAGTAGACGTTCTGCAGCAATGATGCGGTGTGAATATTATTAAATACTCGAAGCGCGATAAAATTATGAGTTTTTTACACGACGTGGGCACATGTGCTATAGGACGGAAGGTAAATTTTCATAGTTTTTGCTGATGGAGAAGTATCTGAACACTTCCCTCTCCGGGGATTGCTCTTCGCGTGTCTACGAGTGTGGTCGGCGGCCTCCGGGGGCTAGCACATGCCGCCAAATCTTGCGTAGGCGGCCACTCACAAGTCTGGAAGTGTTGTGGCGATTGCAAAACCCCGGCCCGCGTCTCCGAGGTGTGCCCCCCTCACGGACAGCGCTGCCGCCGGCACCGGGAGGGGGGAAACGGACGCGTCGGGTCTACATGGATGGGTTCTTTCTCTGGCTTTGGCCCAGATGTTGCTCCAAAGTGTTCCTATGGGCTGACCTAACACAACCGGGCGGAGAGTTCCACTGGTCAAAGCCCGTCCGTGCAAAGTCAAAGGGCTAGATCCCGTGGTCAAACGCTACAGGGTTAGGCGGGACGGGGGCCCTCGGGGTGTAGCAATGCCACTGGAGCATCCCACCGGGCCCTCATACATGTCGTACAGTGTGGTGGCATGTCCAAAGAGGCGGCACGCGTCTCCGGGGTGTGCCCCCCCTCACGTACGGCGATGACACAGTAGTAGACGTTCTGCGGCAATGATGCGGTGTGAATATTATTAAATACTCAGAGCGCGATAAAATTATGAGTTTTTTACACGACGTGGGCACATGTGCTATAGGACTGAAGGTAATTTTTCATAGTTTTTGGTGATGGAGAAGTATCTGAACACTTCCCTCTCCGCGGATTGCTCTTCGCGTGTCTACGACTGTGGCCGGCGGCCTCCGGGGGCTAGCACATGCCGCCAAATCTTGCGTAGGTGGCCTCTCACAAGTCTGGAAGTGTTGTGGCGATTGCAAACGCCTGGCCCGCGTCTCCGAGGTGTGCCCCCCTCACGGACCGCGCCGCCGCCGGCACTTGGAGAGGGGAAACGGACCCGTCGGGTCTACACGGATGGGGTCTTGCAGTGGCTTTGTCCCGGATGTTGCTCCAAAGTGTTCCTATGGGCCGACCTAACACAACCGAGTGGACAGTTCCACAGGTCAAAGCCCATCTGTGCAAAGTCAAAGGGCTAGATCCCGTGGTCAAACGCTACAGGGTTAGGCGGGACGGGGGCCCTGGGGGGTAGCAATGCCACTGGAGCATCGCACCGGGCCCTCATACATGCCGTATGGTGTGGTGGCATGTCCGAAGAGGCGGCACGCGTCTCCGGGGTGTGGCCCCCCTCACAGACGGCGATGACACAGTAGTAGACGTTCTACCGCAATGATGCGGTGTGAATATTATTAAATACTCGGAGCGCGATAAAATTATGAGTTTTTTACACGACGTGGGCACATGTGCTATAGGACTGAAGGTAATTTTTCATAGTTTTTGGTGATGGAGAAGTATCTGAACACTTCCCTCTCCGCGGATTGCTCTTCGCGCGTCTACGACTGTGGCCGGCGGCCTCTGGGGGCTAGCACATGCCGCCAAATCCTCTCACAACTCTGGAATTGTTGTCGCAGTTGCAAACGCCCGGCACGCATCTCCGGGGTGTGCCTCCCTCACGGACGGCGCCGCCGCCGGCACCTGGAGGGGGAAACGGACGCGTCGGGTCTACACCGATGGGGTCTTGCTGTGGCTTTAGCCCACATGTTGCTCCAAAGTGTTCCCATGGGCTGACCTAACACAACCGGGTGGAGAGTTCCACTGGTCAAAGCTCGTCCGTGCAAAGTCAAAGGTCTAGATCCCGTGGTCAAACGCTACAGGGTTAGGCGGGACGGGGGCCCTCGGGGGTAGCATTGCCACCGGAGCATCGCGCCGGGCCCTCATACATGTCGTACGGTGTGGTGGCATGTCCGATGAGGCGGCACGCGTCTCCGGGGTGTGGCCCCCCTCACGGACGGCAATGACACAGTAGTAGATGTTCTGCGGCAATGATGCGGTGTGAATATTATTAAATACTCGAAGCGCGATAAAATTATGAGTTTTTTACACGACGTGGGCACATGTGCTATAGGACGGAAGGTAAATTTTCATAGTTTTTGCTGATGGAGAAGTATCTGAACACTTCCCTCTCCGGGGATTGCTCTTCGCGTGTCTACGAGTGTGGTCGGCGGCGTCCGGGGGCTAGCACATGCCACCAAATCTTGCGTAGGCGGCCTCTCACAAGTCTGGAAGTGTTGTGGCGATTGCAAAACCCCGGCCCGCGTCTCCGAGGTGTGCCCCCCTCACGGACAGCGCTGCCGCCGGCACCGGGAGGGGGGAAACGGTCGCCTCGGGTCTACATGGATGGGTTCTTTCTCTGGCTTTGGCCCAGATGTTGCTCCAATGTGTTCCTATGGGCTGACCTAACACAACCGGGCGGAGAGTTCCACTGGTCAAAGCCCGTCCGTGCAAAGTCAAAGGGCTAGATCCCGTGGTCAAACGCTACAGGGTTAGGCGGGACGGGGGCCCTCGGGGTGTAGCAATGCCACTGGAGCATCCCACCGGGCCCTCATACATGTCGTACGGTGTGGTGGCATGTCCGCAGAGGCGGCACGCGTCTCCGGGGTGTGCCCCCCTCACGTACAGCGATGACACAGTAGTAAACGTTCTCCGGCAATGATGCGGTGTGAATATTATTAAATACTCGGAGCGCGATAAAATTATGAGTTTTTTACACGACTTGGGCACATGTGCTATAGGACTGAAGGTAATTTTTCATAGTTTTTGGTGATGGAGAAGTATCTGAACACTTCCCTCTCCGCGGATTGCTCTTCGCGTGTCTACGACTGTGGCCGGCGGCCTCCGGGGGCTAGCACATGCCGCCAAATCTTGCGTAGGTGGCCTCTCACAAGTCTGGAAGTGTTGTGGCGATTGCAAACGCCTGGCCCGCGTCTCCGAGGTGTGCCCCCCTCACGGACCGCGCCGCCGCCGGCACCTGGAGAGGGGAAACGGACGCGTCGGGTCTACACGGATGGGATCTTGCAGTGGCTTTGTCCCGGATGTTGCTCCAAAGTGTTCCTATGGGCCGACCTAACACAACCGAGTGGACAGTTCCACAGGTCAAAGCCCGTCTGTGCAAAGTCAAAGGGCTAGATCCCGTGGTCAAACGCTACAGGGTTAGGCGGGACGGGGGCCCTGGGGGGTAGCAATGCCACTGGAGCATCGCACCGGGCCCTCATACATGCCGTATGGTGTGGTGGCATGTCCGAAGAGGCGGCACGCGTCTCCGGGGTGTGGCCCCCCTCACAGACGGCGATGACACAGTAGTAGACGTTCTGCAGCAATGATGCGGTGTGAATATTATTAAATACTCGGAGCGCGATAAAATTATGAGTTTTTTACACGACGTGGGCACATGTGCTATAGGACTGAAGGTAATTTTTCATAGTTTTTGGTGATGGAGAAGTATCTGAACACTTCCCTCTCCGCGGATTGCTCTTCGCGCGTCTACGACTGTGGCCGGCGGCCTCTGGGGGCTAGCACATGCCGCCAAATCCTCTCACAAGTCTGGAATTGTTGTGGCAGTTGCAACGGCCGGCACGCGTCTCCGGGGTGTGCCTCCCTCACGGACGGCGCCGCCGCCGGCACCTGGAGGGGGAAACGGATGCGTCGGGTCTACACGGCTGGGGTTTTGCTGTGGCTTTGGCCCACATGTTGCTCCAAAGTGTTCCCATGGGCTGACCTAACACAACCGGGTGGAGAGTTCCACTGGTCAAAGCTCGTCCGTGCAAAGTCAAAGGGCTAGATCCCGTGGTCAAACGCTACAGGGTTAGGCGGGATGGGGGCCCTCGGGGGTAGCATTGCCACCGGAGCATCGCGCCGGGCCCTCATACATGTCGTACGGTGTGGTGGCATGTCCGATGAGGCGGCACGCGTCTCCGGGGTGTGGCCCCCCTCACGGACAGCGATGACACAGTAGTAGATGTTCTGCGGCAATGATGCAGTGTGAATATTATTAAATACTCGAAGCGCGATAAAATTATGAGTTTTTTACACGACGTGGGCACATGTGCTATAGGACTGAAGGTAATTTTTCATAGTTTTTGGTGATGGAGAAGTATCTGAACACTTCCCTCTCCGGGGATTGCTCTTCGCGTGTCTACGAGTGTGGCCGGCGGCCTCCGGGGGCTAGCACATGCCGCCAAATGTTGCGTAGGCGGCCTCTCACAAGTCTGGAAGTGTTGTGGCGATTGCAAAACCCCGGCCCGCGTCTCCGAGGTGTGCCCCCCTCACGGACAGCGCCGCCGCCGGCACCGGGTGGGGGGAAACGGACGCGTCGGGTCTACACGGATGGGGTCTTGCAGTGGCTTTGTCCCGGATGTTGCTCCAAAGTGTTCCTATGGGCCGACCTAACACAACCGAGTGGAAAGTTCCACAGGTCAAAGCCCGTCCGTGCAAAGTCAAAGGGCTAGATCCCGTTGTCAAACGCTACAGGGTTAGGCGGGACGGGGGCCCTGGGGGGGTAGCAATGCCACTGGAGCATCGCACCGGGCCCTCATACATGCCGTACGTTGTGGTGGCATGTCCGAAGAGGCGGCACGTGTCTCCGAGTAGTGGCCCACCTCACGGACGGAGATGACACAGTAGTAGACGTTCTGCGGTAACGATGCGGCATGAATATTATTAAATACTCGGAGCACGATAAAATCATTAGTATTTTACACGACGTGGGCACATGTGCTATAGGACTGATGGTAATTTTTCATAGCTTTTGGTGATGGAGAAGTATCTGAACACTTCCCTCTCCGCGGATTGCTCTTCGCGCGTCTACGACTGTGGCCGGTGACCTCTTGGGGCTAGCACATGCCGCCAAATCCTCTCACAAGTCTGGAAGTGTTGTGGCGGTTGCAAACGCCCGGCACGCGTCTCCGGGGTGTGCCCCCCTGACGGATGGCGCCGCCGCCGGCACCTGGAGTGGTGAAACGGAGCGTCGGTTCTACATGGATGGGTTCTTTCTCTGGCTTTGGCCCAGATGTTGCTCCAAAGTGTTCCTATGGGCTGACCTAACACAACCGGGTGGAGAGTTCCACTGGTCAAAGCCCGTCCGTGCAAAGTCAAAGGGCTAGATCCCGTGGTCAAACGCTACAGGGTTTGGCGGGACGGGGGCCCTCGGGGGGTAGCAATGCCACTGGAGCATCCCACCGGGCCCTCATACATGTCGTACAGTGTGGTGGCATGTCCGAAGAGGCGGCACGCGTCTCCGGGGTGTGGCCCCCCTCACGGAGGGCGATGACACAGTAGTAGACGTTTTGCGGCAAAGATGCGGTGTGAATATTATTAAATACTCGGAGCGCGATAAAATTATGAGTTTTTTACACGACGTGGGAACATGTGCTATAGGACTGAAGGTAATTTTTCATAGTTTTTGGTGATGGAGAAGTATCTGAACACTTCCCTCTCCGGGGATTGCTCTTCGCGTGTCTACGAGTGTGGCCGGCGGCCTCCGGGGGCTAGCATATGCCGCCAAATCTTGCGTAGGCGGCCTCTCACAAGTCTGGAAGTGTTGTGGCGATTACAAAACCCCGGCCCGCGTCTCCGAGGTGTGCCCCCCTCATGGACAGCGCCGCCGCCGGCACCGGGAGGGCGGAAACGGACGCGTCGGGTCTACACGGATGGGGTCTTGCAGTGGCTTTGTCCCGGATGTTGCTCCAAAGTGTTGCTATGGGCCGACCTAACACAACCGAGTGGACAGTTCCACAGGTCAAAGCCCGTCCGTGCAAAGTCAAAGGGCTAGATCCCGTGGTCAAACGCTACAGGGTTAGGCGTGACGGGGGCCCTGGGGGGTAGCAATGCCACTGGAGCATCGCACCGGGCCCTCATACATGCCGTACGGTGTGGTGGCATTTCCGAAGAGGCGGCACGCGTCTCCGGGGAGTGGCCCACCTCACGGACGGCGATGACACAGTAGTCGACGTTCTGCGGTAACGATGCGGCATGAATATTATTAAATACTCGGAGCGCGATAAAATCATTAGTATTTTACACGACGTGGGCACATGTGCTATAGGACTGATGGTAATTTTTCATAGCTTTTGGTGATGGAGAAGTATCTGAACACTTCCCTCTCCGCGGATTGCTCTTCGCGCGTCTACGACTGTGGCCGGCGGCCTCCGGGGGCTAGCACATGCCGCCAAATCTTGCGTAGGTGGCCTCTCACAAGTCTGGAAGTGTTGTGGCGATTGCAAACGCCTGGCCCGCGTCTCCGAGGTGTGCCCCCCTCACGGACCGCGCCGCCGCCGGCACCTGGTGAGGGGAAACGGACGCGTCGGGTCTACACGGATGGGATCTTGCAGTGGCTTTGTCCCGGATGTTGCTCCAAAGTGTTCCTATGGGCCGACCTAACACAACCGAGTGGACAGTTCCACAGGTCAAAGCCCGTCTGTGCAAAGTCAAAGGGCTAGATCCCGTGGTCAAACGCTACAGGGTTAGGCGGGACGGGGGCCCTGGGGGGTAGCAATGCCACTGGAGCATCGCACCGGGCCCTCATACATGCCGTATGGTGTGGTGGCATGTCCGAAGAGGCGGCACGCGTCTCCGGGGTGTGGCCCCCCTCACAGACGGCGATGACACAGTAGTAGACGTTCTGCAGCAATGATGCGGTGTGAATATTATTAAATACTCGGAGCGCGATAAAATTATGAGTTTTTTACACGACGTGGGCACATGTGCTATAGGACTGAAGGTAATTTTTCATAGTTTTTGGTGATGGAGAAGTATCTGAACACTTCCCTCTCCGCGGATTGCTCTTCGCGCGTCTACGACTGTGGCCGGCGGCCTCTGGGGGCTAGCACATGCCGCCAAATCCTCTCACAAGTCTGGAATTGTTGTGGCAGTTGCAACGGCCGGCACGCGTCTCCGGGGTGTGCCTCCCTCACGGACGGCGCCGCCGCCGGCACCTGGAGGGGGAAACGGATGCGTCGGGTCTACACGGCTGGGGTTTTGCTGTGGCTTTGGCCCACATGTTGCTCCAAAGTGTTCCCATGGGCTGACCTAACACAACCGGGTGGAGAGTTCCACTGGTCAAAGCTCGTCCGTGCAAAGTCAAAGGGCTAGATCCCGTGGTCAAACGCTACAGGGTTAGGCGGGATGGGGGCCCTCGGGGGTAGCATTGCCACCGGAGCATCGCGCCGGGCCCTCATACATGTCGTACGGTGTGGTGGCATGTCCGATGAGGCGGCACGCGTCTCCGGGGTGTGGCCCCCCTCACGGACAGCGATGACACAGTAGTAGATGTTCTGCGGCAATGATGCAGTGTGAATATTATTAAATACTCGAAGCGCGATAAAATTATGAGTTTTTTACACGACGTGGGCACATGTGCTATAGGACTGAAGGTAATTTTTCATAGTTTTTGGTGATGGAGAAGTATCTCAACACTTCCCTCTCCGGGGATTGCTCTTCGCGTGTCTACGAGTGTGGCCGGCGGCCTCCGGGGGCTAGCACATGCCGCCAAATGTTGCGTAGGCGGCCTCTCACAAGTCTGGAATTGTTGTGGCGATTGCAAAACCCCGGCCCGCGTCTCCGAGGTGTGCCCCCCTCACGGACAGCGCCGCCGCCGGCACCGGGTGGGGGGAAACGGACGCGTCGGGTCTACACGGATGGGGTCTTGCAGTGGCTTTGTCCCGGATGTTGCTCCAAAGTGTTCCTATGGGCCGACCTAACACAACCGAGTGGAAAGTTCCACAGGTCAAAGCCCGTCCGTGCAAAGTCAAAGGGCTAGATCCCGTTGTCAAACGCTACAGGGTTAGGCGGGACGGGGGCCCTGGGGGGGTAGCAATGCCACTGGAGCATCGCACCGGGCCCTCATACATGCCGTACGTTGTGGTGGCATGTCCGAAGAGGCGGCACGTGTCTCCGAGTAGTGGCCCACCTCACGGACGGAGATGACACAGTAGTAGACGTTCTGCGGTAACGATGCGGCATGAATATTATTAAATACTCGGAGCACGATAAAATCATTAGTATTTTACACGACGTGGGCACATGTGCTATAGGACTGATGGTAATTTTTCATAGCTTTTGGTGATGGAGAAGTATCTGAACACTTCCCTCTCCGCGGATTGCTCTTCGCGCGTCTACGACTGTGGCCGGTGACCTCTTGGGGCTAGCACATGCCGCCAAATCCTCTCACAAGTCTGGAAGTGTTGTGGCGGTTGCAAACGCCCGGCACGCGTCTCCGGGGTGTGCCCCCCTGACGGATGGCGCCGCCGCCGGCACCTGGAGTGGTGAAACGGAGCGTCGGTTCTACATGGATGGGTTCTTTCTCTGGCTTTGGCCCAGATGTTGCTCCAAAGTGTTCCTATGGGCTGACCTAACACAACCGGGTGGAGAGTTCCACTGGTCAAAGCCCGTCCGTGCAAAGTCAAAGGGCTAGATCCCGTGGTCAAACGCTACAGGGTTTGGCGGGACGGGGGCCCTCGGGGGGTAGCAATGCCACTGGAGCATCCCACCGGGCCCTCATACATGTCGTACAGTGTGGTGGCATGTCCGAAGAGGCGGCACGCGTCTCCGGGGTGTGGCCCCCCTCACGGAGGGCGATGACACAGTAGTAGACGTTTTGCGGCAAAGATGCGGTGTGAATATTATTAAATACTCGGAGCGCGATAAAATTATGAGTTTTTTACACGACGTGGGAACATGTGCTATAGGACTGAAGGTAATTGTTCATAGTTTTTGGTGATGGAGAAGTATCTGAACACTTCCCTCTCCGGGGATTGCTCTTCGCGTGTCTACGAGTGTGGCCGGCGGCCTCCGGGGGCTAGCATATGCCGCCAAATCTTGCGTAGGCGGCCTCTCACAAGTCTGGAAGTGTTGTGGCGATTACAAAACCCCGGCCCGCGTCTCCGAGGTGTGCCCCCCTCATGGACAGCGCCGCCGCCGGCACCGGGAGGGCGGAAACGGACGCGTCGGGTCTACACGGATGGGGTCTTGCAGTGGCTTTGTCCCGGATGTTGCTCCAAAGTGTTGCTATGGGCCGACCTAACACAACCGAGTGGACAGTTCCACAGGTCAAAGCCCGTCCGTGCAAAGTCAAAGGGCTAGATCCCGTGGTCAAACGCTACAGGGTTAGGCGTGACGGGGGCCCTGGGGGGTAGCAATGCCACTGGAGCATCGCACCGGGCCCTCATACATGCCGTACGGTGTGGTGGCATTTCCGAAGAGGCGGCACGCGTCTCCGGGGAGTGGCCCACCTCACGGACGGCGATGACACAGTAGTCGACGTTCTGCGGTAACGATGCGGCATGAATATTATTAAATACTCGGAGCGCGATAAAATCATTAGTATTTTACACGACGTGGGCACATGTGCTATAGGACTGATGGTAATTTTTCATAGCTTTTGGTGATGGAGAAGTATCTGAACACTTCCCTCTCCGCGGATTGCTCTTCGCGCGTCTACGACTGTGGCCGGCGGCCTCCGGGGGCTAGCACATGCCGCCAAATCTTGCGTAGGTGGCCTCTCACAAGTCTGGAAGTGTTGTGGCGATTGCAAACGCCTGGCCCGCGTCTCCGAGGTGTGCCCCCCTCACGGACCGCGCCGCCGCCGGCACCTGGTGAGGGGAAACGGACGCGTCGGGTCTACACGGATGGGATCTTGCAGTGGCTTTGTCCCGGATGTTGCTCCAAAGTGTTCCTATGGGCCGACCTAACACAACCGAGTGGACAGTTCCACAGGTCAAAGCCCGTCTGTGCAAAGTCAAAGGGCTAGATCCCGTGGTCAAACGCTACAGGGTTAGGCGGGACGGCGGCCCTGGGGGGTAGCAATGCCACTGGAGCATCGCACCGGGCCCTCATACATGCCGTATGGTGTGGTGGCATGTCCGAAGAGGCGGCACGCGTCTCCGGGGTGTGGACCCCTCACAGACGGCGATGACACAGTAGTAGACGTTCTGCAGCAATGATGCGGTGTGAATATTATTAAATACTCGGAGCGCGATAAAATTATGAGTTTTTTACACGACGTGGGCACATGTGCTATAGGACTGAAGGTAATTTTTCATAGTTTTTGGTGATGGAGAAGTATCTGAACACTTCCCTCTCCGCGGATTGCTCTTCGCGCGTCTACGACTGTGGCCGGCGGCCTCTGGGGGCTAGCACATGCCGCCAAATCCTCTCACAAGTCTGGAATTGTTGTGGCAGTTGCAACGGCCGGCACGCGTCTCCGGGGTGTGCCTCCCTCACGGACGGCGCCGCCGCCGGCACCTGGAGGGGGAAACGGATGCGTCGGGTCTACACGGCTGGGGTTTTGCTGTGGCTTTGGCCCACATGTTGCTCCAAAGTGTTCCCATGGGCTGACCTAACACAACCGGGTGGAGAGTTCCACTGGTCAAAGCTCGTCCGTGCAAAGTCAAAGGGCTAGATCCCGTGGTCAAACGCTACAGGGTTAGGCGGGATGGGGGCCCTCGGGGGTAGCATTGCCACCGGAGCATCGCGCCGGGCCCTCATACATGTCGTACGGTGTGGTGGCATGTCCGATGAGGCGGCACGCGTCTCCGGGGTGTGGCCCCCCTCACGGACAGCGATGACACAGTAGTAGATGTTCTGCGGCAATGATGCAGTGTGAATATTATTAAATACTCGAAGCGCGATAAAATTATGAGTTTTTTACACGACGTGGGCACATGTGCTATAGGACTGAAGGTAATTTTTCATAGTTTTTGGTGATGGAGAAGTATCTGAACACTTCCCTCTCCGGGGATTGCTCTTCGCGTGTCTACGAGTGTGGCCGGCGGCCTCCGGGGGCTAGCACATGCCGCCAAATGTTGCGTAGGCGGCCTCTCACAAGTCTGGAAGTGTTGTGGCGATTGCAAAACCCCGGCCCGCGTCTCCGAGGTGTGCCCCCCTCACGGACAGCGCCGCCGCCGGCACCGGGTGGGGGGAAACGGACGCGTCGGGTCTACACGGATGGGGTCTTGCAGTGGCTTTGTCCCGGATGTTGCTCCAAAGTGTTCCTATGGGCCGACCTAACACAACCGAGTGGAAAGTTCCACAGGTCAAAGCCCGTCCGTGCAAAGTCAAAGGGCTAGATCCCGTTGTCAAACGCTACAGGGTTAGGCGGGACGGGGGCCCTGGGGGGGTAGCAATGCCACTGGAGCATCGCACCGGGCCCTCATACATGCCGTACGTTGTGGTGGCATGTCCGAAGAGGCGGCACGTGTCTCCGAGTAGTGGCCCACCTCACGGACGGAGATGACACAGTAGTAGACGTTCTGCGGTAGCGATGCGGCATGAATATTATTAAATACTCGGAGCACGATAAAATCATTAGTATTTTACACGACGTGGGCACATGTGCTATAGGACTGATGGTAATTTTTCATAGCTTTTGGTGATGGAGAAGTATCTGAACACTTCCCTCTCCGCGGATTGCTCTTCGCGCGTCTACGACTGTGGCCGGTGACCTCTTGGGGCTAGCACATGCCGCCAAATCCTCTCACAAGTCTGGAAGTGTTGTGGCGGTTGCAAACGCCCGGCACGCGTCTCCGGGGTGTGCCCCCCTGACGGATGGCGCCGCCGCCGGCACCTGGAGTGGTGAAACGGACGCGTCGGTTCTACATGGATGGGTTCTTTCTCTGGCTTTGGCCCAGATGTTGCTCCAAAGTGTTCCTATGGGCTGACCTAACACAACCGGGTGGAGAGTTCCACTTGTCAAAGCCCGTCCGTGCAAAGTCAAAGGGCTAGATCCCGTGGTCAAACGCTACAGGGTTTGGCGGGACGGGGGCCCTCGGGGGGTAGCAATGCCACTGGAGCATCCCACCGGGCCCTCATACATGTCGTACAGTGTGGTGGCATGTCCGAAGAGGCGGCACGCGTCTCCGGGGTGTGGCCCCCCTCACGGAGGGCGATGACACAGTAGTAGACGTTTTGCGGCAAAGATGCGGTGTGAATATTATTAAATACTCGGAGCGCGATAAAATTATGAGTTTTTTACACGACGTGGGAACATGTGCTATAGGACTGAAGGTAATTTTTCATAGTTTTTGGTGATGGAGAAGTATCTGAACACTTCCCTCTCCGGGGATTGCTCTTCGCGTGTCTACGAGTGTGGTCGGCGGCCTCCGGGGGCTAGCATATGCCGCCAAATCTTGCGTAGGCGGCCTCTCACAAGTCTGGAAGTGTTGTGGCGATTACAAAACCCCGGCCCGCGTCTCCGAGGTGTGCCCCCCTCACGGACAGCGCCGCCGCCGGCACCGGGAGGGGGGAAACGGACGCGTCGGGTCTACACGGATGGGGTCTTGCAGTGGCTTTGTCCCGGATGTTGCTCCAAAGTGTTGCTATGGGCCGACCTAACACAACCGAGTGGACAGTTCCACAGGTCAAAGCCCGTCCGTGCAAAGTCAAAGGGCTAGATCCCGTGGTCAAACGCTACAGGGTTAGGCGTGACGGGGGCCCTGGGGGGTAGCAATGCCACTGGAGCATCGCACCGGGCCCTCATACATGCCGTACGGTGTGGTGGCATGTCCGAAGAGGCGGCACGCGTCTCCGGGGAGTGGCCCACCTCACGGACGGCGATGACACAGTAGTCGACGTTCTGCGGTAACGATGCGGCATGAATATTATTAAATACTCGGAGCGCGATAAAATCATTAGTATTTTACACGACGTGGGCACATGTGCTATAGGACTGATGGTAATTTTTCATAGCTTTTGGTGATGGAGAAGTATCTGAACACTTCCCTCTCCGCGGATTGCTCTTCGCGCGTCTACGACTGTGGCCGGTGGCCTCCGGGGGCTAGCACATGCCGCCAAATCCTCTCATAAGTCTAGAAGTGTTGTGGCGGTTGCAAACGCCCGGCACGCGTCTCCGGGGTGTGCCCCCCTGACGGACGGCGCCGCCGCCGGCTTCTGGAGTGGGGAAACGGACGCGTCGGGTCTACATGGATGGGTTCTTTCTCTGGCTTTGGCCCAGATGTTGCTCCAAAGTGTTCCTATGGGCTGACCTAACACAACCGTGTGGAGAGTTCCACTGGTCAAAGCCCGTCCGTGCAAAGTCAAAGGGCTAGATCCCGTGGTCAAACGCTACAGGGTTAGGCGGGACGGGGGCCCTGGGGGGTAGCAATGCCACTGGAGCATCGCACCGGGCCCTCATACATGCCGTATGGTGTGGTTGCATGTCCGAAGAGGCGGCACGCGTCCCCGGGGTGTGGCCCCCCTCACGGACGGCGATGACACAGTAGTAGACGTTCTGCAGCAATGATGCGGTGTGAATATTATTAAATACTCGGAGCGCGATAAAATTATGAGTTTTTTACACGACGTGGGCACATGTGCTATAGGACTGAAGGTAATTTTTCATAGTTTTTGGTGATGGAGAAGTATCTGAACACTTCCCTCTCCGCGGATTGCTCTTCGCGCGTCTACGACTGTGGCCGGCGGCCTCTGGGGGCTAGCACATGCCGCAAATCCTCTCACAAGTCTGGAATTGTTGTGGCAGTTGCAACGGCCGGCACGCGTCTCCGGGGTGTGCCTCCCTCACGGACGGCGCCGCCGCCGGCACCTGGAGGGGGAAACGGACGCGTCGGGTCTACACGGTTGGGGTTTTGCTGTGGCTTTGGCCCACATGTTGCTCCAAAGTGTTCCCATGGGCTGACCTAACACAACCGGGTGGAGAGTTCCACTGGTCAAAGCTCGTCCGTGCAAAGTCAAAGGGCTAGATCCCGTGGTCAAACGCTACAGGGTTAGGCGGGACGGGGGCCCTCGGGGGGTACCAATGCCACTGGAGCATCCCACCGGGCCATCATACATGTCGTACGGTGTGGTGGCATCTCCGAAGAGGCGGCACGCGTCTCCGGGGTGTGGCCCCCCTCACGGACGGCGATGACACAGTAGTAGACATTCTGCGGCAATGATGCGGTGTGAATATTATTAAATACTCGGAGCGCGATAAAATTATGAGTTTTTTACACGACGTGGGCACATGTGCTATAGGACTAAAGGTAATTTTTCATAGTTTTTGGTGATGGAGAAGTATCTGAACACGTCCCTCTCCGCGGATTGCTCTTCGCGTGTCTACGACTGTGGCCGGCGGCCTCCGGGGGCTAGCACATGCCGCCAAATCTTGCGTAGGTGGCCTTCACAAGTCTGGAAGTGTTGTGGCGATTGCAAACGCCCGGCCCGCGTCTCCGAGGTGTGCCCCCCTCACGGACCGCGCCGCCGCCGGCACCTGGAGAGGGGAAACGGACGCGTCGGGTCTACACGGATGGGTCTTGCAGTGGCTTTGTCCCGGATGTTGCTCCAAAGTGTTCCTATGGGCCGACCTAACACAACCGAGTGGACAGTTCCACAGGTCAAAGCCCGTCCGTGCAAAGTCAAAGGGCTAGATCCCGTGGTGAAACGCTACAGGGTTAGGCGGGACGGGGGCCCTGGGGGGGTAGCTATGCCACTGGAGCATCGCACCGGGCCCTCATACATGCCGTACGGTGTGGTGGCATGTCCGAAGAGGCGGCACGCGTCTCCGGGGAGTGGCCCACCTCACGGACGGCGATGACATAGTAGTAGACGTTCTGCGGTAACGATGCGGCATGAATATTATTAAATACTCAGAGCGCGATAAAATCATTAGTATTTTACACGACGTGGGCACATGTGCTATAGGATTGATGGTAATTTTTCATAGCTTTTGGTGATGGAGAAGTATCTGAACACTTCCCTCTCCGCGGATTGCTCTTCGCGCGTCTACGACTATGGCCGGTGGCCTCTGGGGGCTAGCACATGCCGCCAAATCCTCTCACAAGTCTGGAAGTGTTGTGGCGGTTCCAAACGCCCGGCACGCGTCTCCGGGGTGTGCCCCCCTGACGGATGGCGCCGCCGCCGGCACCTAGAGCGGGGAAACGGACGCGTCGGGTCTACATGGATGGGTTCTTTCTCTGGCTTTGGCCCAGATGTTGCTCCAAAGTGTTCCTATGGGCTGACCTAACACAACCGGGCGGAGAGTTCCACTGGTCAAAGCCCGTCCGTGCAAAGTCAAAGGGCTAGATCCCGTGGTCAAACGCTACAGGGTTAGGCGGGACGGGGGCCCTCGGGGGGTACCAATGCCACTGGAGCATCCCACCGGGCCATCATACATGTCGTACGGTGTGGTGGCATGTCCGAAGAGGCGGCACGCGTCTCCGGGGTGTGGCCCCCCTCACGAACGGCGATGACACAGTAGTAGATGTTCTGCGGCAATGATGCGGTGTGAATATTATTAAATACTCGAAGCGCGATAAAATTATGAGTTTTTTACACGACGTGGGCACATGTGCTATAGGACTGAAGGTAAATTTTCATAGTTTTTGGTGATGGAGAAGTATCTGAACACTTCCCTCTCCGGGGATTGCTCTTCGCGTGTCTACGAGTGTGGTCGGCGGCCTCCGGGGGCTAGCACATGCCGCCAAATCTTGCGTAGGCGGCCTCTCACAAGTCTAGAAGTGTTGTGGCGATTGCAAAAGCCCGGCCCGCGTCTCCGCGGCGTGCCCCCCTCACGGACAGCGCTGCCGCCGGCACCGGGAGGGAGGAAACGAACGCGTCGGGTCTACATGGATGGGTTCTTTCTCTGGCTTTGGCCCAGATGTTGCTCCAAAGTGTTCCTATGGGCTGACCTAACACAACCGGGCGGAGAGTTCCACTGGTCAAAGCCCGTCCGTGCAAAGTCAAAGGGCTAGATCCCGTGGTCAAACGCTACAGGGTTAGGCGGGACGGGGGCCCTCGGGGGTAGCATTGCCACCGGAGCATCACGCCGGGCCCTCATACATGTCGTACGGTGTGGTGGCATGTCCGATGAGGCGGCACGCGTCTCCGGGGTGTGGCCCCCCTCACGGACGGCGATGACACAGTAGTAGATGTTCTGCGGCAATGATGCGGTGTGAATATTATTAAATACTCGAAGCGCGATAAAATTATGAGTTTTTTACACGACGTGGGCACATGTGCTATAGGACTGAAGGTAAATTTTCATAGTTTTTGGTGATGGAGAAGTATCTGAACACTTCCCTCTCCGGGGATTGCTCTTCGCGAGTCTACGAGTGTGGTCCGCGGCCTCCGGGGGCTAGCACATGCCGCCAAATCTTGCGTAGGCGGCCTCTCACAACTCTGGAATTGTTGTGGCAATTGCAAAACCCCGGCCCGCGTCTCCGAGGTGTGCCCCCCTCACGGACAGCGCTGCCGCCGGCACCGGGAGGGGGGATACGGACGCGTCGGGTCTACATGGATGGGTTCTTTCTCTGGCTTTGGCCCAGATGTTGCTCCAAAGTGTTCCTATGGGCTGACCTAACACAACCGGGCGGAGAGTTCCACTGGTCAAAGCCCGTCCGTGCAAAGTCAAAGGGCTAGATCCCGTGGTCAAACGCTACAGGGTTAGGCGGGACGGGGGCCCTCGGGGGGTAGCAATGCCACTGGAGCATCCCACCGGGCCCTCATACATGTCGTACGGTGTGGTGGCATGTCCGAAGAGGCGGCACGCGTCTCCGGGGTGTGGCCCCCCTCACGGACGGCGATGACACAGTTGTAGACATTCTGCGGCAATGATGCGGTGTGAATATTATTAAACACTCGGAGCGCGATAAAATTATGAGTTTTTTACACGACGTGGGCACATGTGCTATAGGACTAAAGGTAATTTTTCATAGTTTTTGGTGATGGAGAAGTATCTGAACACTTCCCTCTCCGCGGATTGATCTTCGCGTGTCTACGACTGTGGCCGGCGGCCTCCGGGGGCTAGCACATGCCGCCAAATCTTGCGTAGGCGGCCTCTCACAAGTCTGGAAGTGTTGTGGCGATTGCAAACGCCCGGCCCGCGTCTCCGAGGTGTGCCCCCCTCACGGACCGCGCCGCCGCCGGCACCTGGAGAGGGGAAACGGACGCGTCGGGTGTACACGGATGGGGTCTTGCAGTGGCTTTGTCCCGGATGTTGCTCCAAAGTGTTCCTATGGGCCGACCTAACACAACCGAGTGGACAGTTCCACAGGTCGAAGCCCGTCCGTGCAAAGTCAAAGGGCTAGATCCCGTGGTCAAACGCTACAGGGTTAGGCGGGACGGGGGCCCTGGGGGGTAGCAATGCCACTGGAGCATCGCATCGGGCCCTCATACATGCCGTACGGTGTGGTGGCATGTCCGAAGATGCGGCACGCGTCTCCGGGGTGTGGCCCCCCTCACAGACGGCGATGACACAGTAGTAGACGTTCTGCAGCAATGATGCGGTGTGAATATTATTAAATACTCGGAGCGCGATAAAATTATGAGTTTTTTACACGACGTGGGCACATGTGCTATAGGACTAAAGGTAATTTTTCATAGTTTTTGGTGATGGAGAAGTATCTGAACACTTCCCTCTCCGCGGATTGCTCTTCGCGCGTCTACGACTGTGGCCGGCGGCCTCTGGGGGCTAGCACATGCCGCCAAATCCTCTCACAACTCTGGAATTGTTGTGGCAGTTGCAAACGCCCGGCACGCATCTCCGGGGTGTGCCTCCCTCACGGACGGCGCCGCCGCCGGCACCTGGAGGGGGAAAAGGACGCGTCGGGTCTACACGGATGGGGTCTTGCTATGGCTTTGGCCCACATGTTGCTCCAAAGTGTTCCCATGGGCTGACCTAACACAACCGGGTGGAGAGTTCCACTGGTCAAAGCTCGTCCGTGCAAAGT
The DNA here is from genome assembly GCF_002575655.3 of Aegilops tauschii subsp. strangulata. Taxonomy (NCBI): domain Eukaryota; kingdom Viridiplantae; phylum Streptophyta; class Magnoliopsida; order Poales; family Poaceae; genus Aegilops; species Aegilops tauschii. The sequence goes on along the minus strand of NC_053041.3, from coordinate 549,742,910 downwards.
CAAAGGGCTAGATCCCGTGGTCAAACGCTACAGGGTTAGGCGGGACGGGGGCCCTCGGGGGTAGCATTGCCACCGGAGCATCGCGTCGGGCCCTCATACATGTCGTACGGTGTGGTGGCATGTCCGATGAGGCGGCACGCGTCTCCGGGGTGTGGCCCCCCTCACGGACGGCGATGACACAGTAGTAGATGTTCTGCGGCAATGATGCGGTGTGAATATTATTAAATACTCGAAGCGCGATAAAATTATGAGTTTTTTACACGACGTGGGCACATGTGCTATAGGACTGAAGGTAAATTTTCATAGTTTTTGGTGATGGAGAAGTATCTGAACACTTCCCTCTCCGGGGATTCCTCTTCGCGTGTCTACGAGTGTGGTCGGCGGCGTCCGGGGGCTAGCACATGCCGCCAAATCTTGCGTAGGCGGCCTCTCACAAGTCTGGAAGTGTTGTGGCGATTGGAAAACCCCGGCCCGCGTCTCCGAGGTGTGCCCCCCTCACGGACAGCGCTGCCGCCGGCACCGGGAGGGGGGAAACGGACGCGTCGGGTCTACATGGATGGGTTCTTTCTCTGGCTTTGGCCCAGATGTTGCTCCAAAGTGTTCCTATGGGCTGACCTAACACAACCGGGCGGAGAGTTCCACTGGTCAAAGCCCGTCCGTGCAAAGTCAAAGGGCTAGATCCCGTGGTCAAACGCTACAGGGTTAGGCGGGACGGGGGCCCTCGGGGTGTAGCAATGCCACTGGAGCATCCCACCGGGCCCTCATACATGTCGTACGGTGTGGTGGCATGTCCGAAGAGGCGGCACGCGTCTCCGGGGTGTGGCCCCCCTCACGTACGGCGATGACACAGTAGTAGACGTTCTGTGGCAATGATGCGGTGTGAATATTATTAAATACTCGGAGCGCGATAAAATTATGAGTTTTTTACATGACGTGGGCACATGTGCTATAGGACTGAAGGTAATTTTTCATAGTTTTTGGTGATGGAGAAGTATCTGAACACTTCCCTCTCCGCGGATTGCTCTTCGCGTGTCTACGACTGTGGCCGGCGGCCTCCGGGGGCTAGCACATGCCGCCAAATCCTCTCACAACTCTGGAATTGTTGTGGCAGTTGCAAACGCCCGGCACGCATCTCCGGGGTGTGCCTCCCTCACGGACGGCGCCGCCGCCGGCACCTGCAGGGGGAAACGGACGCGTCGGGACTACACGGATGGGGTCTTGCTGTGGCTTTGGCCCACATGTTGCTCCAAAGTGTTCCCATGGGCTGACCTAACACAACCGGGTGGAGAGTTCCACTGGTCAAAGCTCGTCCGTGCAAAGTCAAAGGGCTAGATCCCGTGGTCAAACGCTACAGGGTTAGGCGGTACGGGGGCCCTTGGGGGTAGCATTGCCACCGGAGCATCGCGTCGGGCCCTCGTACATGTCGTACGGTGTGGTGGCATGTCCGATGAGGCGGCACGCGTCTCCGGGGTGTGGCTCCCCTCACGGACGGCGATGACACAGTAGTAGATGTTCTGCGGCAATGATGCGGTGTGAATATTATTAAATACTCGAAGCGCGATAAAATTATGAGTTTTTTACACGACGTGGGCACATGTGCTATAGGACTGAAGGTAAATTTTCATAGTTTTTGGTGATGGAGAAGTATCTGAACACTTCCCTCTCCGGGGATTGCTCTTCGCGTGTCTACGAGTGTGGTCGGCGGCCTCCGGGGGCTAGCACATGCCGCCAAATCTTGCGTAGGCGGCCACTCACAAGTCTGGAAGTGTTGTGGCGATTGCAAAACCCCGGCCCGCGTCTCCGAGGTGTGCCCCCCTCACGGACAGCGCTGCCGCCGGCACCGGGAGGGGGGAAACGGACGCGTCGGGTCTACATGGATGGGTTCTTTCTCTGGCTTTGGCCCAGATGTTGCTCCAAAGTGTTCCTATGGGCTGACCTAACACAACCGGGAGGAGTGTTCCACTGGTCAAAGCCCGTCCGTGCAAAGTCAAAGGGCTAGATCCCGTGGTCAAACGCTACAGGGTTAGGCGGGACGGGGGCCCTCGGGGTGTAGCAATGCCACTGGAGCATCCCACCGGGCCCTCATGCATGTCGTACGGTGTGGTGGCATGTCCGTAGAGGCGGCACGCGTCTCCGGGGTGTGGCCCCCCTCACGTACGGCGATGACACAGTAGTAGACGTTCTGCGACAATGATGCGGTGTGAATATTATTAAATACTCGGAGCGCGATAAAATTATGAGTTTTTTACACGACGTGGGCACATGTGCTATAGGACTGAAGGTAATTTTTCATAGTTTTTGGTGATGGAGAAGTATCTGAACACTTCCCTCTCCGCGGATTGCTCTTCGCGTGTCTACGACTTTGGCCGGCGGCCTCCGGGGACTAGCACATGCCGCCAAATCCTCTCACAACTCTGGAATTGTTGTGGCAGTTGCAAACGCCCGGCACGCATCTCCGGGGTGTGCCTCCCTCACGGACGGCGCCGCCGCCGGCACCTGCAGGGGGAAACGGACGCGTCGGGTCTACACGGATGGGGTCTTGCTGTGGCTTTGGCCCACATGTTGCTCCAAAGTGTTCCCATGGGCTGACCTAACACAACCGGGTGGAGAGTTCCACTGGTCAAAGCTCGTCCGTGCAAAGTCAAAGGGCTAGATCCCGTGGTCAAACGCTACAGGGTTAGGCGGGACGGGGGCCCTCAGGGGTAGCATTGCCACCGGAGCATCGCGCCGGGCCCTCATACATGACGTACGGTGTGGTGGCATGTCCGATGAGGCGGCACGCGTCTCCGGGGTGTGGCCCCCCTCACGGACGGCGATGACACAGTAGTAGATGTTATGCGGCAATGATGCGGTGTGAATATTATTAAATACTCGAAGCGCGATAAAATTATGAGTTTTTTACACGACGTGGGCACATGTGCTATATGACTGAAGGTAAATTTTCATAGTTTTTGGTGATGGAGAAGTATCTGAACACTTCCCTCTCCGGGGATTGCTCTTCGCGTGTCTACGAGTGTGGTCGGCGGCCTCCGGGGGCTAGCACATGCCGCCAAATCTTGCGTAGGCGGCCACTCACAAGTCTGGAAGTGTTGTGGCGATTGCAAAACCCCGGCCCGCGTCTCCGAGGTGTGCCCCCCTCACGGACAGCGCTGCCGCCGGCACCGGGAGGGGGGAAACGGACGCGTCGGGTCTACATGGATGGGTTCTTTCTCTGGCTTTGGCCCAGATGTTGCTCCAAAGTGTTCCTATGGGCTGACCTAACACAACCGGGCGGAGAGTTCCACTGGTCAAAGACCGTCCGTGCAAAGTCAAAGGGCTAGATCCCGTGGTCAAACGCTACAGGGTTAGGCGGGACGGGGGCCCTCGGGGTGTAGCAATGCCACTGGAGCATCCCACCGGGCCCTCATACATGTCGTACAGTGTGGTGGCATGTCCAAAGAGGCGGCACGCGTCTCCGGGGTGTGCCCCCCCTCACGTACGGCGATGACACAGTAGTAGACGTTCTGCGGCAATGATGCGGTGTGAATATTATTAAATACTCAGAGCGCGATAAAATTATGAGTTTTTTACACGACGTGGGCACATGTGCTATAGGACTGAAGGTAATTTTTCATAGTTTTTGGTGATGGAGAAGTATCTGAACACTTCCCTCTCCGCGGATTGCTCTTCGCGTGTCTACGACTGTGGCCGGCGGCCTCCGGGGGCTAGCACATGCCGCCAAATCTTGCGTAGGTGGCCTCTCACAAGTCTGGAAGTGTTGTGGCGATTGCAAACGCCTGGCCCGCGTCTCCGAGGTGTGCCCCCCTCACGGACCGCGCCGCCGCCGGCACTTGGAGAGGGGAAACGGACCCGTCGGGTCTACACGGATGGGGTCTTGCAGTGGCTTTGTCCCGGATGTTGCTCCAAAGTGTTCCTATGGGCCGACCTAACACAACCGAGTGGACAGTTCCACAGGTCAAAGCCCATCTGTGCAAAGTCAAAGGGCTAGATCCCGTGGTCAAACGCTACAGGGTTAGGCGGGACGGGGGCCCTGGGGGGTAGCAATGCCACTGGAGCATCGCACCGGGCCCTCATACATGCCGTATGGTGTGGTGGCATGTCCGAAGAGGCGGCACGCGTCTCCGGGGTGTGGCCCCCCTCACAGACGGCGATGACACAGTAGTAGACGTTCTACCGCAATGATGCGGTGTGAATATTATTAAATACTCGGAGCGCGATAAAATTATGAGTTTTTTACACGACGTGGGCACATGTGCTATAGGACTGAAGGTAATTTTTCATAGTTTTTGGTGATGGAGAAGTATCTGAACACTTCCCTCTCCGCGGATTGCTCTTCGCGCGTCTACGACTGTGGCCGGCGGCCTCTGGGGGCTAGCACATGCCGCCAAATCCTCTCACAACTCTGGAATTGTTGTGGCAGTTGCAAACGCCCGGCACGCATCTCCGGGGTGTGCCTCCCTCACGGACGGCGCCGCCGCCGGCACCTGGAGGGGGAAACGGACGCGTCGGGTCTACACCGATGGGGTATTGCTGTGGCTTTAGCCCACATGTTGCTCCAAAGTGTTCCCATGGGCTGACCTAACACAACCGGGTGGAGAGTTCCACTGGTCAAAGCTCGTCCGTGCAAAGTCAAAGGTCTAGATCCCGTGGTCAAACGCTACAGGGTTAGGCGGGACGGGGGCCCTCGGGGGTAGCATTGCCACCGGAGCATCGCGCCGGGCCCTCATACATGTCGTACGGTGTGGTGGCATGTCCGATGAGGCGGCACGCGTCTCCGGGGTGTGGCCCCCCTCACGGACGGCAATGACACAGTAGTAGATGTTCTGCGGCAATGATGCGGTGTGAATATTATTAAATACTCGAAGCGCGATAAAATTATGAGTTTTTTACACGACGTGGGCACATGTGCTATAGGACGGAAGGTAAATTTTCATAGTTTTTGCTGATGGAGAAGTATCTGAACACTTCCCTCTCCGGGGATTGCTCTTCGCGTGTCTACGAGTGTGGTCGGCGGCGTCCGGGGGCTAGCACATGCCACCAAATCTTGCGTAGGCGGCCTCTCACAAGTCTGGAAGTGTTGTGGCGATTGCAAAACCCCGGCCCGCGTCTCCGAGGTGTGCCCCCCTCACGGACAGCGCTGCCGCCGGCACCGGGAGGGGGGAAACGGTCGCCTCGGGTCTACATGGATGGGTTCTTTCTCTGGCTTTGGCCCAGATGTTGCTCCAATGTGTTCCTATGGGCTGACCTAACACAACCGGGCGGAGAGTTCCACTGGTCAAAGCCCGTCCGTGCAAAGTCAAAGGGCTAGATCCCGTGGTCAAACGCTACAGGGTTAGGCGGGACGGGGGCCCTCGGGGTGTAGCAATGCCACTGGAGCATCCCACCGGGCCCTCATACATGTCGTACGGTGTGGTGGCATGTCCGCAGAGGCGGCACGCGTCTCCGGGGTGTGCCCCCCTCACGTATAGCGATGACACAGTAGTAAACGTTCTCCAGCAATGATGCGGTGTGAATATTATTAAATACTCGGAGCGCGATAAAATTATGAGTTTTTTACACGACTTGGGCACATGTGCTATAGGACTGAAGGTAATTTTTCATAGTTTTTGGTGATGGAGAAGTATCTGAACACTTCCCTCTCCGCGGATTGCTCTTCGCGTGTCTACGACTGTGGCCGGCGGCCTCCGGGGGCTAGCACATGCCGCCAAATCTTGCGTAGGTGGCCTCTCACAAGTCTGGAAGTGTTGTGGCGATTGCAAACGCCTGGCCCGCGTCTCCGAGGTGTGCCCCCCTCACGGACCGCGCCGCCGCCGGCACCTGGAGAGGGGAAACGGACGCGTCGGGTCTACACGGATGGGATCTTGCAGTGGCTTTGTCCCGGATGTTGCTCCAAAGTGTTCCTATGGGCCGACCTAACACAACCGAGTGGACAGTTCCACAGGTCAAAGCCCGTCTGTGCAAAGTCAAAGGGCTAGATCCCGTGGTCAAACGCTACAGGGTTAGGCGGGACGGGGGCCCTGGGGGGTAGCAATGCCACTGGAGCATCGCACCGGGCCCTCATACATGCCGTATGGTGTGGTGGCATGTCCGAAGAGGCGGCACGCGTCTCCGGGGTGTGGCCCCCCTCACAGACGGCGATGACACAGTAGTAGACGTTCTGCAGCAATGATGCGGTGTGAATATTATTAAATACTCGGAGCGCGATAAAATTATGAGTTTTTTACACGACGTGGGCACATGTGCTATAGGACTGAAGGTAATTTTTCATAGTTTTTGGTGATGGAGAAGTATCTGAACACTTCCCTCTCCGCGGATTGCTCTTCGCGCGTCTACGACTGTGGCCGGCGGCCTCTGGGGGCTAGCACATGCCGCCAAATCCTCTCACAAGTCTGGAATTGTTGTGGCAGTTGCAACGGCCGGCACGCGTCTCCGGGGTGTGCCTCCCTCACGGACGGCGCCGCCGCCGGCACCTGGAGGGGGAAACGGATGCGTCGGGTCTACACGGCTGGGGTTTTGCTGTGGCTTTGGCCCACATGTTGCTCCAAAGTGTTCCCATGGGCTGACCTAACACAACCGGGTGGAGAGTTCCACTGGTCAAAGCTCGTCCGTGCAAAGTCAAAGGGCTAGATCCCGTGGTCAAACGCTACAGGGTTAGGCGGGATGGGGGCCCTCGGGGGTAGCATTGCCACCGGAGCATCGCGCCGGGCCCTCATACATGTCGTACGGTGTGGTGGCATGTCCGATGAGGCGGCACGCGTCTCCGGGGTGTGGCCCCCCTCACGGACAGCGATGACACAGTAGTAGATGTTCTGCGGCAATGATGCAGTGTGAATATTATTAAATACTCGAAGCGCGATAAAATTATGAGTTTTTTACACGACGTGGGCACATGTGCTATAGGACTGAAGGTAATTTTTCATAGTTTTTGGTGATGGAGAAGTATCTGAACACTTCCCTCTCCGGGGATTGCTCTTCGCGTGTCTACGAGTGTGGCCGGCGGCCTCCGGGGGCTAGCACATGCCGCCAAATGTTGCGTAGGCGGCCTCTCACAAGTCTGGAAGTGTTGTGGCGATTGCAAAACCCCGGCCCGCGTCTCCGAGGTGTGCCCCCCTCACGGACAGCGCCGCCGCCGGCACCGGGTGGGGGGAAACGGACGCGTCGGGTCTACACGGATGGGGTCTTGCAGTGGCTTTGTCCCGGATGTTGCTCCAAAGTGTTCCTATGGGCCGACCTAACACAACCGAGTGGAAAGTTCCACAGGTCAAAGCCCGTCCGTGCAAAGTCAAAGGGCTAGATCCCGTTGTCAAACGCTACAGGGTTAGGCGGGACGGGGGCCCTGGGGGGGTAGCAATGCCACTGGAGCATCGCACCGGGCCCTCATACATGCCGTACGTTGTGGTGGCATGTCCGAAGAGGCGGCACGTGTCTCCGAGTAGTGGCCCACCTCACGGACGGAGATGACACAGTAGTAGACGTTCTGCGGTAACGATGCGGCATGAATATTATTAAATACTCGGAGCACGATAAAATCATTAGTATTTTACACGACGTGGGCACATGTGCTATAGGACTGATGGTAATTTTTCATAGCTTTTGGTGATGGAGAAGTATCTGAACACTTCCCTCTCCGCGGATTGCTCTTCGCGCGTCTACGACTGTGGCCGGTGACCTCTTGGGGCTAGCACATGCCGCCAAATCCTCTCACAAGTCTGGAAGTGTTGTGGCGGTTGCAAACGCCCGGCACGCGTCTCCGGGGTGTGCCCCCCTGACGGATGGCGCCGCCGCCGGCACCTGGAGTGGTGAAACGGAGCGTCGGTTCTACATGGATGGGTTCTTTCTCTGGCTTTGGCCCAGATGTTGCTCCAAAGTGTTCCTATGGGCTGACCTAACACAACCGGGTGGAGAGTTCCACTGGTCAAAGCCCGTCCGTGCAAAGTCAAAGGGCTAGATCCCGTGGTCAAACGCTACAGGGTTTGGCGGGACGGGGGCCCTCGGGGGGTGGCAATGCCACTGGAGCATCCCACCGGGCCCTCATACATGTCGTACAGTGTGGTGGCATGTCCGAAGAGGCGGCACGCGTCTCCGGGGTGTGGCCCCCCTCATGGAGGGCGATGACACAGTAGTAGACGTTTTGCGGCAAAGATGCGGTGTGAATATTATTAAATACTCGGAGCGCGATAAAATTATGAGTTTTTTACACGACGTGGGAACATGTGCTATAGGACTGAAGGTAATTTTTCATAGTTTTTGGTGATGGAGAAGTATCTGAACACTTCCCTCTCCGGGGATTGCTCTTCGCGTGTCTACGAGTGTGGCCGGCGGCCTCCGGGGGCTAGCATATGCCGCCAAATCTTGCGTAGGCGGCCTCTCACAAGTCTGGAAGTGTTGTGGCGATTACAAAACCCCGGCCCGCGTCTCCGAGGTGTGCCCCCCTCATGGACAGCGCCGCCGCCGGCACCGGGAGGGCGGAAACGGACGCGTCGGGTCTACACGGATGGGGTCTTGCAGTGGCTTTGTCCCGGATGTTGCTCCAAAGTGTTGCTATGGGCCGACCTAACACAACCGAGTGGACAGTTCCACAGGTCAAAGCCCGTCCGTGCAAAGTCAAAGGGCTAGATCCCGTGGTCAAACGCTACAGGGTTAGGCGTGACGGGGGCCCTGGGGGGTAGCAATGCCACTGGAGCATCGCACCGGGCCCTCATACATGCCGTACGGTGTGGTGGCATTTCCGAAGAGGCGGCACGCGTCTCCGGGGAGTGGCCCACCTCACGGACGGCGATGACACAGTAGTCGACGTTCTGCGGTAACGATGCGGCATGAATATTATTAAATACTCGGAGCGCGATAAAATCATTAGTATTTTACACGACGTGGGCACATGTGCTATAGGACTGATGGTAATTTTTCATAGCTTTTGGTGATGGAGAAGTATCTGAACACTTCCCTCTCCGCGGATTGCTCTTCGCGCGTCTACGACTGTGGCCGGCGGCCTCCGGGGGCTAGCACATGCCGCCAAATCTTGCGTAGGTGGCCTCTCACAAGTCTGGAAGTGTTGTGGCGATTGCAAACGCCTGGCCCGCGTCTCCGAGGTGTGCCCCCCTCACGGACCGCGCCGCCGCCGGCACCTGGTGAGGGGAAACGGACGCGTCGGGTCTACACGGATGGGATCTTGCAGTGGCTTTGTCCCGGATGTTGCTCCAAAGTGTTCCTATGGGCCGACCTAACACAACCGAGTGGACAGTTCCACAGGTCAAAGCCCGTCTGTGCAAAGTCAAAGGGCTAGATCCCGTGGTCAAACGCTACAGGGTTAGGCGGGACGGGGGCCCTGGGGGGTAGCAATGCCACTGGAGCATCGCACCGGGCCCTCATACATGCCGTATGGTGTGGTGGCATGTCCGAAGAGGCGGCACGCGTCTCCGGGGTGTGGCCCCCCTCACAGACGGCGATGACACAGTAGTAGACGTTCTGCAGCAATGATGCGGTGTGAATATTATTAAATACTCGGAGCGCGATAAAATTATGAGTTTTTTACACGACGTGGGCACATGTGCTATAGGACTGAAGGTAATTTTTCATAGTTTTTGGTGATGGAGAAGTATCTGAACACTTCCCTCTCCGCGGATTGCTCTTCGCGCGTCTACGACTGTGGCCGGCGGCCTCTGGGGGCTAGCACATGCCGCCAAATCCTCTCACAAGTCTGGAATTGTTGTGGCAGTTGCAACGGCCGGCACGCGTCTCCGGGGTGTGCCTCCCTCACGGACGGCGCCGCCGCCGGCACCTGGAGGGGGAAACGGATGCGTCGGGTCTACACGGCTGGGGTTTTGCTGTGGCTTTGGCCCACATGTTGCTCCAAAGTGTTCCCATGGGCTGACCTAACACAACCGGGTGGAGAGTTCCACTGGTCAAAGCTCGTCCGTGCAAAGTCAAAGGGCTAGATCCCGTGGTCAAACGCTACAGGGTTAGGCGGGATGGGGGCCCTCGGGGGTAGCATTGCCACCGGAGCATCGCGCCGGGCCCTCATACATGTCGTACGGTGTGGTGGCATGTCCGATGAGGCGGCACGCGTCTCCGGGGTGTGGCCCCCCTCACGGACAGCGATGACACAGTAGTAGATGTTCTGCGGCAATGATGCAGTGTGAATATTATTAAATACTCGAAGCGCGATAAAATTATGAGTTTTTTACACGACGTGGGCACATGTGCTATAGGACTGAAGGTAATTTTTCATAGTTTTTGGTGATGGAGAAGTATCTCAACACTTCCCTCTCCGGGGATTGCTCTTCGCGTGTCTACGAGTGTGGCCGGCGGCCTCCGGGGGCTAGCACATGCCGCCAAATGTTGCGTAGGCGGCCTCTCACAAGTCTGGAAGTGTTGTGGCGATTGCAAAACCCCGGCCCGCGTCTCCGAGGTGTGCCCCCCTCACGGACAGCGCCGCCGCCGGCACCGGGTGGGGGGAAACGGACGCGTCGGGTCTACACGGATGGGGTCTTGCAGTGGCTTTGTCCCGGATGTTGCTCCAAAGTGTTCCTATGGGCCGACCTAACACAACCGAGTGGAAAGTTCCACAGGTCAAAGCCCGTCCGTGCAAAGTCAAAGGGCTAGATCCCGTTGTCAAACGCTACAGGGTTAGGCGGGACGGGGGCCCTGGGGGGGTAGCAATGCCACTGGAGCATCGCACCGGGCCCTCATACATGCCGTACGTTGTGGTGGCATGTCCGAAGAGGCGGCACGTGTCTCCGAGTAGTGGCCCACCTCACGGACGGAGATGACACAGTAGTAGACGTTCTGCGGTAACGATGCGGCATGAATATTATTAAATACTCGGAGCACGATAAAATCATTAGTATTTTACACGACGTGGGCACATGTGCTATAGGACTGATGGTAATTTTTCATAGCTTTTGGTGATGGAGAAGTATCTGAACACTTCCCTCTCCGCGGATTGCTCTTCGCGCGTCTACGACTGTGGCCGGTGACCTCTTGGGGCTAGCACATGCCGCCAAATCCTCTCACAAGTCTGGAAGTGTTGTGGCGGTTGCAAACGCCCGGCACGCGTCTCCGGGGTGTGCCCCCCTGACGGATGGCGCCGCCGCCGGCACCTGGAGTGGTGAAACGGAGCGTCGGTTCTACATGGATGGGTTCTTTCTCTGGCTTTGGCCCAGATGTTGCTCCAAAGTGTTCCTATGGGCTGACCTAACACAACCGGGTGGAGAGTTCCACTGGTCAAAGCCCGTCCGTGCAAAGTCAAAGGGCTAGATCCCGTGGTCAAACGCTACAGGGTTTGGCGGGACGGGGGCCCTCGGGGGGTAGCAATGCCACTGGAGCATCCCACCGGGCCCTCATACATGTCGTACAGTGTGGTGGCATGTCCGAAGAGGCGGCACGCGTCTCCGGGGTGTGGCCCCCCTCACGGAGGGCGATGACACAGTAGTAGACGTTTTGCGGCAAAGATGCGGTGTGAATATTATTAAATACTCGGAGCGCGATAAAATTATGAGTTTTTTACACGACGTGGGAACATGTGCTATAGGACTGAAGGTAATTTTTCATAGTTTTTGGTGATGGAGAAGTATCTGAACACTTCCCTCTCCGGGGATTGCTCTTCGCGTGTCTACGAGTGTGGCCGGCGGCCTCCGGGGGCTAGCATATGCCGCCAAATCTTGCGTAGGCGGCCTCTCACAAGTCTGGAAGTGTTGTGGCGATTACAAAACCCCGGCCCGCGTCTCCGAGGTGTGCCCCCCTCATGGACAGCGCCGCCGCCGGCACCGGGAGGGCGGAAACGGACGCGTCGGGTCTACACGGATGGGGTCTTGCAGTGGCTTTGTCCCGGATGTTGCTCCAAAGTGTTGCTATGGGCCGACCTAACACAACCGAGTGGACAGTTCCACAGGTCAAAGCCCGTCCGTGCAAAGTCAAAGGGCTAGATCCCGTGGTCAAACGCTACAGGGTTAGGCGTGACGGGGGCCCTGGGGGGTAGCAATGCCACTGGAGCATCGCACCGGGCCCTCATACATGCCGTACGGTGTGGTGGCATTTCCGAAGAGGCGGCACGCGTCTCCGGGGAGTGGCCCACCTCACGGACGGCGATGACACAGTAGTCGACGTTCTGCGGTAACGATGCGGCATGAATATTATTAAATACTCGGAGCGCGATAAAATCATTAGTATTTTACACGACGTGGGCACATGTGCTATAGGACTGATGGTAATTTTTCATAGCTTTTGGTGATGGAGAAGTATCTGAACACTTCCCTCTCCGCGGATTGCTCTTCGCGCGTCTACGACTGTGGCCGGCGGCCTCCGGGGGCTAGCACATGCCGCCAAATCTTGCGTAGGTGGCCTCTCACAAGTCTGGAAGTGTTGTGGCGATTGCAAACGCCTGGCCCGCGTCTCCGAGGTGTGCCCCCCTCACGGACCGCGCCGCCGCCGGCACCTGGTGAGGGGAAACGGACGCGTCGGGTCTACACGGATGGGATCTTGCAGTGGCTTTGTCCCGGATGTTGCTCCAAAGTGTTCCTATGGGCCGACCTAACACAACCGAGTGGACAGTTCCACAGGTCAAAGCCCGTCTGTGCAAAGTCAAAGGGCTAGATCCCGTGGTCAAACGCTACAGGGTTAGGCGGGACGGGGGCCCTGGGGGGTAGCAATGCCACTGGAGCATCGCACCGGGCCCTCATACATGCCGTATGGTGTGGTGGCATGTCCGAAGAGGCGGCACGCGTCTCCGGGGTGTGGCCCCCCTCACAGACGGCGATGACACAGTAGTAGACGTTCTGCAGCAATGATGCGGTGTGAATATTATTAAATACTCGGAGCGCGATAAAATTATGAGTTTTTTACACGACGTGGGCACATGTGCTATAGGACTGAAGGTAATTTTTCATAGTTTTTGGTGATGGAGAAGTATCTGAACACTTCCCTCTCCGCGGATTGCTCTTCGCGCGTCTACGACTGTGGCCGGCGGCCTCTGGGGGCTAGCACATGCCGCCAAATCCTCTCACAAGTCTGGAATTGTTGTGGCAGTTGCAACGGCCGGCACGCGTCTCCGGGGTGTGCCTCCCTCACGGACGGCGCCGCCGCCGGCACCTGGAGGGGGAAACGGATGCGTCGGGTCTACACGGCTGGGGTTTTGCTGTGGCTTTGGCCCACATGTTGCTCCAAAGTGTTCCCATGGGCTGACCTAACACAACCGGGTGGAGAGTTCCACTGGTCAAAGCTCGTCCGTGCAAAGTCAAAGGGCTAGATCCCGTGGTCAAACGCTACAGGGTTAGGCGGGATGGGGGCCCTCGGGGGTAGCATTGCCACCGGAGCATCGCGCCGGGCCCTCATACATGTCGTACGGTGTGGTGGCATGTCCGATGAGGCGGCACGCGTCTCCGGGGTGTGGCCCCCCTCACGGACAGCGATGACACAGTAGTAGATGTTCTGCGGCAATGATGGAGTGTGAATATTATTAAATACTCGAAGCGCGATAAAATTATGAGTTTTTTACACGACGTGGGCACATGTGCTATAGGACTGAAGGTAATTTTTCATAGTTTTTGGTGATGGAGAAGTATCTCAACACTTCCCTCTCCGGGGATTGCTCTTCGCGTGTCTACGAGTGTGGCCGGCGGCCTCCGGGGGCTAGCACATGCCGCCAAATGTTGCGTAGGCGGCCTCTCACAAGTCTGGAAGTGTTGTGGCGATTGCAAAACCCCGGCCCGCGTCTCCGAGGTGTGCCCCCCTCACGGACAGCGCCGCCGCCGGCACCGGGTGGGGGGAAACGGACGCGTCGGGTCTACACGGATGGGGTCTTGCAGTGGCTTTGTCCCGGATGTTGCTCCAAAGTGTTCCTATGGGCCGACCTAACACAACCGAGTGGAAAGTTCCACAGGTCAAAGCCCGTCCGTGCAAAGTCAAAGGGCTAGATCCCGTTGTCAAACGCTACAGGGTTAGGCGGGACGGGGGCCCTGGGGGGGTAGCAATGCCACTGGAGCATCGCACCGGGCCCTCATACATGCCGTACGTTGTGGTGGCATGTCCGAAGAGGCGGCACGTGTCTCCGAGTAGTGGCCCACCTCACGGACGGAGATGACACAGTAGTAGACGTTCTGCGGTAACGATGCGGCATGAATATTATTAAATACTCGGAGCACGATAAAATCATTAGTATTTTACACGACGTGGGCACATGTGCTATAGGACTGATGGTAATTTTTCATAGCTTTTGGTGATGGAGAAGTATCTGAACACTTCCCTCTCCGCGGATTGCTCTTCGCGCGTCTACGACTGTGGCCGGTGACCTCTTGGGGCTAGCACATGCCGCCAAATCCTCTCACAAGTCTGGAAGTGTTGTGGCGGTTGCAAACGCCCGGCACGCGTCTCCGGGGTGTGCCCCCCTGACGGATGGCGCCGCCGCCGGCACCTGGAGTGGTGAAACGGACGCGTCGGTTCTACATGGATGGGTTCTTTCTCTGGCTTTGGCCCAGATGTTGCTCCAAAGTGTTCCTATGGGCTGACCTAACACAACCGGGTGGAGAGTTCCACTGGTCAAAGCCCGTCCGTGCAAAGTCAAAGGGCTAGATCCCGTGGTCAAACGCTACAGGGTTTGGCGGGACGGGGGCCCTCGGGGGGTAGCAATGCCACTGTAGCATCCCACCGGGCCCTCATACATGTCGTACAGTGTGGTGGCATGTCCGAAGAGGCGGCACGCGTCTCCGGGGTGTGGCCCCCCTCACGGAGGGCGATGACACAGTAGTAGACGTTTTGCGGCAAAGATGCGGTGTGAATATTATTAAATACTCGGAGCGCGATAAAATTATGAGTTTTTTACACGACGTGGGAACATGTGCTATAGGACTGAAGGTAATTTTTCATAGTTTTTGGTGATGGAGAAGTATCTGAACACTTCCCTCTCCGGGGATTGCTCTTCGCGTGTCTACGAGTGTGGCCGGCGGCCTCCGGGGGCTAGCATATGCCGCCAAATCTTGCGTAGGCGGCCTCTCACAAGTCTGGAAGTGTTGTGGCGATTACAAAACCCCGGCCCGCGTCTCCGAGGTGTGCCCCCCTCATGGACAGCGCCGCCGCCGGCACCGGGAGGGCGGAAACGGACGCGTCGGGTCTACACGGATGGGGTCTTGCAGTGGCTTTGTCCCGGATGTTGCTCCAAAGTGTTGCTATGGGCCGACCTAACACAACCGAGTGGACAGTTCCACAGGTCAAAGCCCGTCCGTGCAAAGTCAAAGGGCTAGATCCCGTGGTCAAACGCTACAGGGTTAGGCGTGACGGGGGCCCTGGGGGGTAGCAATGCCACTGGAGCATCGCACCGGGCCCTCATACATGCCGTACGGTGTGGTGGCATTTCCGAAGAGGCGGCACGCGTCTCCGGGGAGTGGCCCACCTCACGGACGGCGATGACACAGTAGTCGACGTTCTGCGGTAACGATGCGGCATGAATATTATTAAATACTCGGAGCGCGATAAAATCATTAGTATTTTACACGACGTGGGCACATGTGCTATAGGACTGATGGTAATTTTTCATAGCTTTTGGTGATGGAGAAGTATCTGAACACTTCCCTCTCCGCGGATTGCTCTTCGCGCGTCTACGACTGTGGCCGGCGGCCTCCGGGGGCTAGCACATGCCGCCAAATCTTGCGTAGGTGGCCTCTCACAAGTCTGGAAGTGTTGTGGCGATTGCAAACGCCTGGCCCGCGTCTCCGAGGTGTGCCCCCCTCACGGACCGCGCCGCCGCCGGCACCTGGAGAGGGGAAACGGACGCGTCGGGTCTACACGGATGGGTTCTTGCAGTGGCTTTGTCCCGGATGTTGCTCCAAAGTGTTCCTATGGGCCGACCTAACACAACCGAGTGGACAGTTCCACAGGTCAAAGCCCGTCTGTGCAAAGTCAAAGGGCTAGATCCCGTGGTCAAACGCTACAGGGTTAGGCGGGACGGGGGCCCTGGGGGGTAGCAATGCCACTGGAGCATCGCACCGGGCCCTCATACATGCCGTATGGTGTGGTGGCATGTCCGAAGAGGCGGCACGCGTCTCCGGGGTGTGGCCCCCCTCACAGACGGCGATGACACAGTAGTAGACGTTCTGCAGCAATGATGCGGTGTGAATATTATTAAATACTCGGAGCGCGATAAAATTATGAGTTTTTTACACGACGTGGGCACATGTGCTATAGGACTGAAGGTAATTTTTCATAGTTTTTGGTGATGGAGAAGTATCTGAACACTTCCCTCTCCGCGGATTGCTCTTCGCGCGTCTACGACTGTGGCCGGCGGCCTCTGGGGGCTAGCACATGCCGCCAAATCCTCTCACAAGTCTGGAATTGTTGTGGCAGTTGCAACGGCCGGCACGCGTCTCCGGGGTGTGCCTCCCTCACGGACGGCGCCGCCGCCGGCACCTGGAGGGGGAAACGGATGCGTCGGGTCTACACGGCTGGGGTTTTGCTGTGGCTTTGGCCCACATGTTGCTCCAAAGTGTTCCCATGGGCTGACCTAACACAACCGGGTGGAGAGTTCCACTGGTCAAAGCTCGTCCGTGCAAAGTCAAAGGGCTAGATCCCGTGGTCAAACGCTACAGGGTTAGGCGGGATGGGGGCCCTCGGGGGTAGCATTGCCACCGGAGCATCGCGCCGGGCCCTCATACATGTCGTACGGTGTGGTGGCATGTCCGATGAGGCGGCACGCGTCTCCGGGGTGTGGCCCCCCTCACGGACAGCGATGACACAGTAGTAGATGTTCTGCGGCAATGATGCAGTGTGAATATTATTAAATACTCGAAGCGCGATAAAATTATGAGTTTTTTACACGACGTGGGCACATGTGCTATAGGACTGAAGGTAATTTTTCATAGTTTTTGGTGATGGAGAAGTATCTGAACACTTCCCTCTCCGGGGATTGCTCTTCGCGTGTCTACGAGTGTGGCCGGCGGCCTCCGGGGGCTAGCACATGCCGCCAAATGTTGCGTAGGCGGCCTCTCACAAGTCTGGAAGTGTTGTGGCGATTGCAAAACCCCGGCCCGCGTCTCCGAGGTGTGCCCCCCTCACGGACAGCGCCGCCGCCGGCACCGGGTGGGGGGAAACGGACGCGTCGGGTCTACACGGATGGGGTCTTGCAGTGGCTTTGTCCCGGATGTTGCTCCAAAGTGTTCCTATGGGCCGACCTAACACAACCGAGTGGAAAGTTCCACAGGTCAAAGCCCGTCCGTGCAAAGTCAAAGGGCTAGATCCCGTTGTCAAACGCTACAGGGTTAGGCGGGACGGGGGCCCTGGGGGGGTAGCAATGCCACTGGAGCATCGCACCGGGCCCTCATACATGCCGTACGTTGTGGTGGCATGTCCGAAGAGGCGGCACGTGTCTCCGAGTAGTGGCCCACCTCACGGACGGAGATGACACAGTAGTAGACGTTCTGCGGTAACGATGCGGCATGAATATTATTAAATACTCGGAGCACGATAAAATCATTAGTATTTTACACGACGTGGGCACATGTGCTATAGGACTGATGGTAATTTTTCATAGCTTTTGGTGATGGAGAAGTATCTGAACACTTCCCTCTCCGCGGATTGCTCTTCGCGCGTCTACGACTGTGGCCGGTGACCTCTTGGGGCTAGCACATGCCGCCAAATCCTCTCACAAGTCTGGAAGTGTTGTGGCGGTTGCAAACGCCCGGCACGCGTCTCCGGGGTGTGCCCCCCTGACGGATGGCGCCGCCGCCGGCACCTGGAGTGGTGAAACGGACGCGTCGGTTCTACATGGATGGGTTCTTTCTCTGGCTTTGGCCCAGATGTTGCTCCAAAGTGTTCCTATGGGCTGACCTAACACAACCGGGTGGAGAGTTCCACTTGTCAAAGCCCGTCCGTGCAAAGTCAAAGGGCTAGATCCCGTGGTCAAACGCTACAGGGTTTGGCGGGACGGGGGCCCTCGGGGGGTAGCAATGCCACTGGAGCATCCCACCGGGCCCTCATACATGTCGTACAGTGTGGTGGCATGTCCGAAGAGGCGGCACGCGTCTCCGGGGTGTGGCCCCCCTCACGGAGGGCGATGACACAGTAGTAGACGTTTTGCGGCAAAGATGCGGTGTGAATATTATTAAATACTCGGAGCGCGATAAAATTATGAGTTTTTTACACGACGTGGGAACATGTGCTATAGGACTGAAGGTAATTTTTCATAGTTTTTGGTGATGGAGAAGTATCTGAACACTTCCCTCTCCGGGGATTGCTCTTCGCGTGTCTACGAGTGTGGTCGGCGGCCTCCGGGGGCTAGCATATGCCGCCAAATCTTGCGTAGGCGGCCTCTCACAAGTCTGGAAGTGTTGTGGCGATTACAAAACCCCGGCCCGCGTCTCCGAGGTGTGCCCCCCTCACGGACAGCGCCGCCGCCGGCACCGGGAGGGGGGAAACGGACGCGTCGGGTCTACACGGATGGGGTCTTGCAGTGGCTTTGTCCCGGATGTTGCTCCAAAGTGTTGCTATGGGCCGACCTAACACAACCGAGTGGACAGTTCCACAGGTCAAAGCCCGTCCGTGCAAAGTCAAAGGGCTAGATCCCGTGGTCAAACGCTACAGGGTTAGGCGTGACGGGGGCCCTGGGGGGTAGCAATGCCACTGGAGCATCGCACCGGGCCCTCATACATGCCGTACGGTGTGGTGGCATGTCCGAAGAGGCGGCACGCGTCTCCGGGGAGTGGCCCACCTCACGGACGGCGATGACACAGTAGTCGACGTTCTGCGGTAACGATGCGGCATGAATATTATTAAATACTCGGAGCGCGATAAAATCATTAGTATTTTACACGACGTGGGCACATGTGCTATAGGACTGATGGTAATTTTTCATAGCTTTTGGTGATGGAGAAGTATCTGAACACTTCCCTCTCCGCGGATTGCTCTTCGCGCGTCTACGACTGTGGCCGGTGGCCTCCGGGGGCTAGCACATGCCGCCAAATCCTCTCATAAGTCTAGAAGTGTTGTGGCGGTTGCAAACGCCCGGCACGCGTCTCCGGGGTGTGCCCCCCTGACGGACGGCGCCGCCGCCGGCTTCTGGAGTGGGGAAACGGACGCGTCGGGTCTACATGGATGGGTTCTTTCTCTGGCTTTGGCCCAGATGTTGCTCCAAAGTGTTCCTATGGGCTGACCTAACACAACCGTGTGGAGAGTTCCACTGGTCAAAGCCCGTCCGTGCAAAGTCAAAGGGCTAGATCCCGTGGTCAAACGCTACAGGGTTAGGCGGGACGGGGGCCCTGGGGGGTAGCAATGCCACTGGAGCATCGCACCGGGCCCTCATACATGCCGTATGGTGTGGTTGCATGTCCGAAGAGGCGGCACGCGTCCCCGGGGTGTGGCCCCCCTCACGGACGGCGATGACACAGTAGTAGACGTTCTGCAGCAATGATGCGGTGTGAATATTATTAAATACTCGGAGCGCGATAAAATTATGAGTTTTTTACACGACGTGGGCACATGTGCTATAGGACTGAAGGTAATTTTTCATAGTTTTTGGTGATGGAGAAGTATCTGAACACTTCCCTCTCCGCGGATTGCTCTTCGCGCGTCTACGACTGTGGCCGGCGGCCTCTGGGGGCTAGCACATGCCGCAAATCCTCTCACAAGTCTGGAATTGTTGTGGCAGTTGCAACGGCCGGCACGCGTCTCCGGGGTGTGCCTCCCTCACGGACGGCGCCGCCGCCGGCACCTGGAGGGGGAAACGGATGCGTCGGGTCTACACGGTTGGGGTTTTGCTGTGGCTTTGGCCCACATGTTGCTCCAAAGTGTTCCCATGGGCTGACCTAACACAACCGGGTGGAGAGTTCCACTGGTCAAAGCTCGTCCGTGCAAAGTCAAAGGGCTAGATCCCGTGGTCAAACGCTACAGGGTTAGGCGGGATGGGGGCCCTCGGGGGTAGCATTGCCACCGGAGCATCGCGCCGGGCCCTCATACATGTCGTACGGTGTGGTGGCATGTCCGATGAGGCGGCACGCGTCTCCGGGGTGTGGCCCCCCTCACGGACAGCGATGACACAGTAGTAGATGTTCTGCGGCAATGATGCAGTGTGAATATTATTAAATACTCGAAGCGCGATAAAATTATGAGTTTTTTACACGACGTGGGCACATGTGCTATAGGACTGAAGGTAATTTTTCATAGTTTTTGGTGATGGAGAAGTATCTGAACACTTCCCTCTCCGGGGATTGCTCTTCGCGTGTCTACGAGTGTGGCCGGCGGCCTCCGGGGGCTAGCACATGCCGCCAAATGTTGCGTAGGCGGCCTCTCACAAGTCTGGAAGTGTTGTGGCGATTGCAAAACCCCGGCCCGCGTCTCCGAGGTGTGCCCCCCTCACGGACAGCGCCGCCGCCGGCACCGGGTGGGGGGAAACGGACGCGTCGGGTCTACACGGATGGGGTCTTGCAGTGGCTTTGTCCCGGATGTTGCTCCAAAGTGTTCCTATGGGCCGACCTAACACAACCGAGTGGAAAGTTCCACAGGTCAAAGCCCGTCCGTGCAAAGTCAAAGGGCTAGATCCCGTTGTCAAACGCTACAGGGTTAGGCGGGACGGGGGCCCTGGGGGGGTAGCAATGCCACTGGAGCATCGCACCGGGCCCTCATACATGCCGTACGTTGTGGTGGCATGTCCGAAGAGGCGGCACGTGTCTCCGAGTAGTGGCCCACCTCACGGACGGAGATGACACAGTAGTAGACGTTCTGCGGTAACGATGCGGCATGAATATTATTAAATACTCGGAGCACGATAAAATCATTAGTATTTTACACGACGTGGGCACATGTGCTATAGGACTGATGGTAATTTTTCATAGCTTTTGGTGATGGAGAAGTATCTGAACACTTCCCTCTCCGCGGATTGCTCTTCGCGCGTCTACGACTGTGGCCGGTGACCTCTTGGGGCTAGCACATGCCGCCAAATCCTCTCACAAGTCTGGAAGTGTTGTGGCGGTTGCAAACGCCCGGCACGCGTCTCCGGGGTGTGCCCCCCTGACGGATGGCGCCGCCGCCGGCACCTGGAGTGGTGAAACGGACGCGTCGGTTCTACATGGATGGGTTCTTTCTCTGGCTTTGGCCCAGATGTTGCTCCAAAGTGTTCCTATGGGCTGACCTAACACAACCGGGTGGAGAGTTCCACTTGTCAAAGCCCGTCCGTGCAAAGTCAAAGGGCTAGATCCCGTGGTCAAACGCTACAGGGTTTGGCGGGACGGGGGCCCTCGGGGGGTAGCAATGCCACTGGAGCATCCCACCGGGCCCTCATACATGTCGTACAGTGTGGTGGCATGTCCGAAGAGGCGGCACGCGTCTCCGGGGTGTGGCCCCCCTCACGGAGGGCGATGACACAGTAGTAGACGTTTTGCGGCAAAGATGCGGTGTGAATATTATTAAATACTCGGAGCGCGATAAAATTATGAGTTTTTTACACGACGTGGGAACATGTGCTATAGGACTGAAGGTAATTTTTCATAGTTTTTGGTGATGGAGAAGTATCTGAACACTTCCCTCTCCGGGGATTGCTCTTCGCGTGTCTACGAGTGTGGTCGGCGGCCTCCGGGGGCTAGCATATGCCGCCAAATCTTGCGTAGGCGGCCTCTCACAAGTCTGGAAGTGTTGTGGCGATTACAAAACCCCGGCCCGCGTCTCCGAGGTGTGCCCCCCTCACGGACAGCGCCGCCGCCGGCACCGGGAGGGGGGAAACGGACGCGTCGGGTCTACACGGATGGGGTCTTGCAGTGGCTTTGTCCCGGATGTTGCTCCAAAGTGTTGCTATGGGCCGACCTAACACAACCGAGTGGACAGTTCCACAGGTCAAAGCCCGTCCGTGCAAAGTCAAAGGGCTAGATCCCGTGGTCAAACGCTACAGGGTTAGGCGTGACGGGGGCCCTGGGGGGTAGCAATGCCACTGGAGCATCGCACCGGGCCCTCATACATGCCGTACGGTGTGGTGGCATGTCCGAAAAGGCGGCACGCGTCTCCGGGGAGTGGCCCACCTCACGGACGGCGATGACACAGTAGTCGACGTTCTGCGGTAACGATGCGGCATGAATATTATTAAATACTCTGGGCGCGATAAAATCATTAGTATTTTACACGACGTGGGCACATGTGCTATAGGACTGATGGTAATTTTTCATAGCTTTTGGTGATGGAGAAGTATCTGAACACTTCCCTCTCCGCGGATTGCTCTTCGCGCGTCTACGACTGTGGCCGGTGGCCTCCGGGGGCTAGCACATGCCGCCAAATCCTCTCATAAGTCTAGAAGTGTTGTGGCGGTTGCAAACGCCCGGCACGCGTCTCCGGGGTGTGCCCCCCTGACGGACGGCGCCGCCGCCGGCATCTGGAGTGGGGAAACGGACGCGTCGGGTCTACATGGATGGGTTCTTTCTCTGGCTTTGGCCCAGATGTTGCTCCAAAGTGTTCCTATGGGCTGACCTAACACAACCGTGTGGAGAGTTCCACTGGTCAAAGCCCGTCCGTGCAAAGTCAAAGGGCTAGATCCCGTGGTCAAACGCTACAGGGTTAGGCGGGACGGGGGCCCTGGGGGGTAGCAATGCCACTGGAGCATCGCACCGGGCCCTCATACATGCCGTATGGTGTGGTTGCATGTCCGAAGAGGCGGCACGCGTCCCCGGGGTGTGGCCCCCCTCACGGACGGCGATGACACAGTAGTAGACGTTCTGCGTTAACGATGCGGCGTGAATATTATTAAATACTCGGAGAGCGATAAAATCATGAGTTTTTTACACGACGTGGGCACATGTGCTATGGGAATGATGGTAATTTTTCATAGTTTTTGGTGATGGAGAAGTATCTGAACACTTCCCTCTCCGCGGATTGCTCTTCGCGTGTCTACGACTGTGGCCGGCAGCCTCCGGGGGCTAGCACATGCCGCCAAATCTTGCGTAGGCGGCCTCTCACAAGTCTGGAAGTGTTGTGGCGATTGCAAACGCCCGGCCCGCGTCTCCGAGGTGTGCCCCCCTCACGGACCGCGCCGCCGCCGGCACCTGGAGGGGGGAAACGGACGCGTCGGGTCTACACGGATGGGGTCTTGCAGTGGCTTTGCCCCGGATTTTGCTCCAAAGTGTTCCTATGGGCTGACCTAACACAACCGGGTGGACAGTTCCACTGGTCAAAGCCCATCCGTGCAAAGTCAAAGGGCTAGATCTCGTGGTCAAACGCTACAGGGTTAGGCGGGACGGGGGCCCTGGGGGGGTAGCAATGCCACTGGAGCATCGCACCGGGCCCTCATACATGCCGTACGGTGTGGTGGCATGTCCGAAGAGGCGGCACGCGTCTCCGGGGTGTGGCCCCCCTCATGGACGGCGATGACACAGTAGTAGACGTTCTGCGGTAACGATGCGGCATGAATATTATTAAATACTCGGAGCGCGATAAAATCATTAGTATTTTACACGACGTGGGCACATGTGCTATAGGACTGATGGTAATTTTTCATAGCTTTTGGTGATGGAGAAGTATCTGAACACTTCCCTCTCCGCGGATTGCTCTTCGCGCGTCTACGACTGTGGCCGGTGGCCTCTTGGGGCTAGCACATGCCGCCAAATCCTCTCACAAGTCTGGAAGTGTTGTGGCGGTTTCAAACGCCCGGCACGCGTCTCCGGGGTGTGCCCCCCTGACGGACGGCGCCGCCGCCGGCACCTGGAGTGGGGAAACGGACGCGTCGGGTCTACACGGATGGGGTCTTTCTTTGGCTTTGGCCCAGATGTTGCTCCAAAGTGTTCCTATGGGCAGACCTAACACAACCGGGTGGAGAGTTCCACTGGTCAAAGCCCGTCCGTGCAAAGTCAAAGGGCTAGATCCCGTGGTTAAACGCTACAGGGTTAGGCGGGACGGGGGCCCTCGGGGGGTAGCAATGCCACTGGACTATCCCACCGGGCCCTCATACATGTCGTACGGTGTGGTGACATGTCCGAAGAGGCGGCACGCGTCTCCGGGGTGTGGCCCCCCTCACGGACGGCGATGACACAGTAGTAGACGTTCTGCGGCAATGATGCGGTGTGAATATTATTAAATACTCGGAGCGCGAAAAAATTATGAGTTTTTTACACGACGTGGGCACATGTGCTATAGGACTGAAGGTAATTTTTCATAGTTTTTGGTGATGGAGAAGTATCTGAACACTTCCCTCTCCGCGAATTGCTCTTCGCGTGTCTACGACTGTGGCCGGCGGCCTCCGGGGGCTAGCACATGCCGCCAAATCTTGCGTAGGCAGCCTCTCACAAGTCTGGAAGTGTTGTGGTGATTGCAAACGCCCGGCCCGCGTCTCCGAGGTGTGCCCCCCTCACGGACCGCGCCGCCGCCGGCACCTGGAGGGGGGAAACGGACGCGTCGGGTCTACACGGATGGGGTCTTGCAGTGGCTTCGACCCGGATGTTGCTCCAAAGTGTTCCTATGGGCTGACCTAACACAACCGGGAGGAGAGTTCCACTGGTCAAAGCCCGTCCGTGCAAAGTCAAAGGGCTAGATCCCGTGGTCAAACGCTACAGGGTTAGGCGGGACGGGGGCCCTGTGGGGTAGCAATGCCACTGGAGCATCGCACCGGGCCCTCATACATGCCGTATGGTGTGGTTGCATGTCCGAAGAGGCGGCACGCGTCTCCGGGGTGTGGCCCCCCTCTCGGACGGCGATGACACAGTAGTAGACATTCTGCGGTAACGATGCGGCGTGAATATTATTAAATACTCGGAGAGCGATAAAATCATGAGTTTTTTACACGACGTGGGCAGATGTGCTATAGGACTGATGGTAATTTTTCATAGTTTTTGTTGATGGAGAAGTATCTGAACACTTCCCTCTCCGCGGATTGCTCTTCGCGCGTCTACGACTATGGCCGGCGGCCTCTGGGGGCTAGCACATGCCGCCAAATCCTCTCACAAGTCTGGAATTGTTGTGCCGGTTGCAAACGCCCGGCACGCGTCTCCGGGGTGTGCCTCCCTCACGGACGGCGCCGCCGCCGGCACCTGCAGGGGGAAACGGACGCGTCGGGACTACACGGATGGGGTCTTGCTGTGGCTTTGGCCCACATGTTGCTCCAAAGTGTTCCCATGGGCTGACCTAACACAACTGGGTGGAGAGTTCCACTGGTCAAAGCTCGTCCGTGCAAAGTCAAAGGGCTAGATCCCGTGGTCAAACGCTACAGGGTTAGGCGGGACGGAGGCCCTCGGGGGTAGCAATGCCACCGGAGCATCGCACCGGGCCCTCATACATGTCGTCTGGTGTGGTGGCATGTCCGATGAGGCGGCACGCGTCTCCGGGGTGTGGCCCCCCTCACGGACGGCGATGACACAGTAGTAGATGTTCTGCGGCAATGATGCGGTGTGAATATTATTAAATACTCGAAACGCGATAAAATTATGAGTTTTTCACACGACGTGGGCACATGTGCTATAGGACTGATGGTAATTTTTCATAGTTTTTTGTGGTGGAGAATTATCTGAACACTTCCCTCTCCGGAGATTGCTCTTCGCTTGTCTACGACTGTGGCCGGCGGCCTCCGGGGGCAAGCACATGCCGCCAAATCTTGCGTAGGCGGCCTCTCACAAGTCTGGAAGTGTTGTGGCGGTTGCAAACGCCCGGCCCGCGTCTCCGAGGTGTGCCCCCCTCACGGATGGCGCCGCCGCCGGCACCTGGAGGGGGGAAACGGACGCGTCGGGTCTACACGGATGGGGTCTTGCAGTGGCTTTGTCCCGGATGTTGCTCCAAAGTGTTCCTATGGGCTGACCTAACACAACCGGGTGGACAGTTCCACTGGTCAAAGCCCGTCCGTGCAAAGTCAAAGGGCTAGATCCCGTGGTCAAACGCTACAGGGTTAGGCGGGACGCGGGCCCTTGGGTGGTAGCAATGCGACTGGAGCATCGCACCGGGCCCTCATACATGCCGTACGGTGTGGTTGCATGTCCGAAGAGGCGGCACGCGTCTCCGGGGTGTGGCCCCCCTCACGGACGGCGATGACACAGTAGTAGACGTTCTGCGATAACGATGCGGCGTGAATATTATTAAATACTCGGAGAGCGATAAAATCATTAGTTTTTTACACGACGTGGGCACATGTGCTATAGGACTGATTGTAATTTTTCATATTTTTTGGTGATGGAGAAGTATATGAACACTTCCCTCTCCGCGGATTGCTCTTCGCGCGTCTACGACTGTGGCCGGCGGCCTCTGGGGGCTAGCACATGCCGCCAAATACTCTCACAAGTCTGGAATTGTTGTGGCGGTTGCAAACGCCCGGCATGCGTCTCCGGGGTGTGCCCCCCTCACGGACGGCGCCGCCGCTGGCACCTAGATGGGGAAACGGACGCGTCGGGTCTACACGGATGGGGTCTTGCTGTGGCTTTGGCCCAGATGTTGCTCCAAAGTGTTCCTATGGGCTGACCTAACACAACCGGGTGGAGAGTTCCACTTGTCAAAGCTCGTACGTGCAAAGTCAAAGGGCTAGATCCCGTGGTCAAACGCTACAGGGTTAGGCGGGACGGGGGCTCTCGGGAGTAGCAATGCCACCGGAGCATCGCACCGGGCCCTCATACATGTCGTACGGTGTGGTGGCATGTCCGATGAGGCGGCACGCGTCTCCGGGGTGTGGCCCCCCTCACGGACGGCGATGACACAGTAGTAGATGTTCTGCGGAAATGATGCGGTGTGAATATTATTAAATACTCGAAGCGCGATAAAATTATGAGTTTTTTACATGACGTGGGCACATGTGCTATATGACTGATGGTAATTTTTCATAGTTTTTTGTGGTGGAGAATTATCTGAACACTTCCCTCTCCGGGGATTGCTCTTCGCGTGTCTACGACTGTGGCCGGCGGCCTCCGGGGGCTAGCACATGCCGCCAAATCTTGCATAGGTGGCCTCTCACAAGTCTAGAAGTGTTGTGGCGGTTGCCAACGCCCGGCCCGCGTCTCCGAGGTGTGCCCCCCTCACGGACGGCGCCGCCGCCGGCACCTGGAGGGGGGAAACGGACGCGTCGGGTCTACACGGATGGGGTCTTGCAGTGGCTTTGTCCCGGATGTTGCTCCAAAGTGTTCCTATCGGCTGACCTAACACAACCGGGTGGACAGTTCCACTGGTCAAAGCCCGTCCGTGCAAAGTCAAAGGGCTAGATCCCGTGGTCAAACGCTACAGGGTTAGGCGGGACGGGGGCCCTCGGGGGGTAGCAATGCCACTGGAGCATCGCACCGGGCCCTCATACATGCCGTACGGTGTGGTGGCATGTCCGAAGAGGCGGCACTCGTCTCCGGGGTGTGGCCCCACTCACGGACGGCGATGACACAGTAGTAGACGTTCTGCGGTAACGATGCCGCATGAATGTTATTAAATACTCGGAGCACGATAAAATCATTAGTATTTTACACGATGTGGGCACATGTGCTATATGACTGATGGTAATTTTTCATAGCTTTTGGTGATGGAGAAGTATCTGAACACTTCCCTCTCCGCGGATTAGTCTTCGGGCGTCTACGACTGTGGCCGGTGGCCTCTGGGGGCTAGCACGTGCCGCCAAATCCTCTCACAAGTCTGGAAGTGTTGTGGCGGTTGCAAACGCCCGGGACGCGTCTCCGGGCTGTGCCCCCCTGACGGACGGCGCCGCCGCCGGCACCTGGTGGGGGGAAACGGACGTGTCGGGTCTACACGGATGCGGTCTTTCTCGGGCTTTGTCCCAGATGTTGCTCCAAAGTGTTCCTATGGGCTGACCTAACACAACCGGGTGGAGAGTTCCACTTGTCAAAGCCCGTCCGTTCAAAGTCAAAGGGCTAGATCCCGTGGTCAAACGCTACAGGGTTAGGCGGGACGGGGGCCCTCGGGGGGTAGCAATGCCACTGGAGCATCCCACCGGGCCCTCATACATGTCGTACGGTGTGGTGGCATGTCCGAAGAGGCGGCACGCGTCTCCGGGGTATGGCCCCCCTCACGGACGGCGATGACACAGTAGTAGACGTTCTGCGGCAATGATGCGGTGTGAATATTATTAAATACTCGGAGCGCGATAAAATTATGAGTTTTTTACACGACGTGGGCACATGTGCTATAGGACTGAAGGTAATTTTTCATAGTTTTTGGTGATGGAGAAGTATCTGAACACTTCCCTCTCCGCGGATTGCTCTTTGCGTGTCTACGACTGTGGCCGGCGGCCTCCGGGGGCTAGCACATGCCGCCAAATCTTGCGTAGGCGGCCTCTCACAAGTCTGGAAGTGTTGTGGCGATTGCAAATGCCCGGCCCGCGTCTCCGAGGTGTGCCCTCCTCACGGACGGCGCCGCCGCCGGCACCTGGAGGGGGGAAACGGACGCGTCGGGTCTACACGGATGGGGTCTTGCAGTGGCTTTGGCCCGGATGTTGCTCCAATGTGTTCCAATGGGCTGACCTAACACAACCGGGTGGACAGTTCCACTGGTCAAAGCCCGTCCGTGCAAAGTCAAAGGGCTAGATCCCGTGGTCAAATGCTAAAGGGTTAGGCGGGACGGGGGCCCTGGGGGTAGCAATGCCACTGGAGCATCGCACCGGGCCCTCATAGATGCCCTATGGTGTGGTGGCATGTCCGAAGAGGCGGCACGCGTCTCCGGGGTGTGGCCCCCCTCACGGACGGCGATGACACAGTAGTAGACGTTCTGCGGTAACGATGCGGCGTGAATATTATTAAATACTCGGAGAGCGATAAAATCATTAGTTTTTTACACGACGTGGGCACATGTGCTATAGGACTGATTGTAATTTTTCATAGTTTTTGGTGATGGAGAAGTATCTGAACACTTCCCTCTCCGCGGATTGCTCTTCGCGCGTCTACGACTGTGGCCGGCGGCATCTGGGGGATAGCACATGCCGCCAAATCCACTCACAAGTCTGGAATTGTTGAGGCGGTTGCAAACGCCCGGCATGCGTCTCCGGGGTGTGCCCCCCTCACGGACGGCGCCACCGCCGGCACCTAGAGGGGGAAACGGACGCGTCGGGTCTACATGGATGGGGTCTTGCTGTGGCTTTGGCCCAGATGTTGCTCCAAAGTGTTCCTATGGGCTGACCTAACACAACCGGGTGGAGAGTTCCACTGGTCAAAGCTCGTACGTGCAAAGTCAAAGGGCTAGATCCCGTGGTCAAACGCTACAGGGTTAGGCGGGACGGGGGCCCTCGGACATAGCAATGCCACCGGAGCATCGCACCGGGCCCTCATACATGTCGTACGGTGTGGTGGCATGTCCGATGAGGCGGCACGCGTCTCCGGGGTGTGGCCCCCCTCACGGACGGCGATGACACAGTAGTAGACGTTCTGCGGTAACGATGCGGCATGAATATTATTAAATACTCGGAGAGCGATAAAATCATTAGTTTTTTACACGACGTGGGCACATGTGCTATAGGACTGATTGTAATTTTTCATAGTTTTTGGTGATGGAGAAGTATCTGAACACTTCCCTCTTCGCGGATTGCTCTTCGCGCGTCTACGACTGTGGCCGGCGGCTTCTGGGGGATAGCACATGCCGCCAAATCCACTCACAAGTCTGGAATTGTTGAGGCGGTTGCAAACGCCCGGCATGCGTCTCCGGGGTGTGCCCCCCTCACGGACGGCGCCGCCGCCGGCACCTAGAGGGGGAAACGGACGCGTCGGGTCTACATGGATGGGGTCTTGCTGTGGCTTTGGCCCAGATGTTGCTCCAAAGTGTTCCTATGGGCTGACCTAACACAACCGGGTGGAGAGTTCCACTTGTCAAAGCTCGTACGTGCAAAGTCAAAGGGCTAGATCCCGTGGTCAAACGCTACAGGGTTAGGCGGGACGGGGGCTCTCGGGTGTAGCAATGCCACCGGAGCATCGCACCGGGCCCTCATACATGTCGTACGGTGTGGTGGCATGTCCGATGAGGCGGCACGCGTCTCCGGGGTGTGGCCCCCCTCACGGACGGCGATGACACAGTAGTAGATGTTCTGCGGAAATGATGCGGTGTGAATATTATTAAATACTCGAAGCGCGATAAAATTATGAGTTTTTTACATGACGTGGGCACATGTGCTATATGACTGATGGTAATTTTTCATAGTTTTTTGTGGTGGAGAATTATCTGAACACTTCCCTCTCCGGGGATTGCTCTTCGCGTGTCTACGACTGTGGCCGGCGGCCTCCGGGGGCTAGCACATGCCGCCAAATCTTGCATAGGTGGCCTCTCACAAGTCTGGAAGTGTTGTGGCGGTTGCCAACGCCCGGCCCGCGTCTCCGAGGCGTGCCCCCCTCACGGACGGCGCCGCCGCCGGCACCTGGAGGGGGGAAACGAACGCGTCGGGTCTACACGGATGGGGTCTTGCAGTGGCTTTGTCCCGGATGTTGCTCCAAAGTGTTCCTATCTGCTGACCTAACACAACCGGGTGGACAGTTCCACTGGTCAAAGCCCGTCCGTGCAAAGTCAAAGGGCTAGATCCCGTGGTCAAACGCTACAGGGTTAGGCGGGACGGGGGCCCTCGGGGGGTAGCAATGCCACTGGAGCATCGCACCGGGCCCTCATACATGCCGTACGGTGTGGTGGCATGTCCGAAGAGGCGGCACGCGTCTCCGGGGTGTGGCCCCACTCACGGACGGCGATGACACAGTAGTAGACGTTCTGCGGTAACGATGCCGCATGAATGTTATTAAATACTCGGAGCGCGATAAAATCATTAGTATTTTACACGATGTGGGCACATGTGCTATATGACTGATGGTAATTTTTCATAGCTTTTGGTGATGGAGAAGTATCTGAACACTTCCCTCTCCGCGGATTAGTCTTCGGGCGTCTACGACTGTGGCCGGTGGCCTCTGGGGGCTAGCACGTGCCGCCAAATCCTCTCACAAGTCTGGAAGTGTTGTGGCGGTTGCAAACGCCCGGGACGAGTCTCCGGGCTGTGCCCCCCTGACGGACGGCGCCGCCGCCGGCACCTGGTGGGGGGAAACGGACGTGTCGGGTCTACACGGATGCGGTCTTTCTCGGGCTTTGTCCCAGATGTTGCTCCAAAGTGTTCCTATGGGCTGACCTAACACAACCGGGTGGAGAGTTCCACTGGTCAAAGCCCGTACGTTCAAAGTCAAAGGGCTAGATCCCGTGGTTAAACGCTACAGGGTTAGGCGGGACGGGGGCCCTCGGGGGGTAGCAATGCCACTGGAGCATCCCACCGGGCCCTCATACATGTCGTACGGTGTGGTGGCATGTCCGAAGAGGCGGCACGCGTCTCCGGGGTATGGCCCCCCTCACGGACGGCGATGACACAGTAGTAGACGTTCTGCGGCAATGATGCGGTGTGAATATTATTAAATACTCGGAGCGCGATAAAATTATGAGTTTTTTACACGACGTGGGCACATGTGCTATAGGACTGAAGGTAATTTTTCATAGTTTTTGGTGATGGAGAAGTATCTGAACACTTCCCTCTCCGCGGATTGCTCTTTGCGTGTCTACGACTGTGGCCGGCGGCCTCCGGGGGCTAGCACATGCCGCCAAATCTTGCGTAGGCGGCCTCTCACAAGTCTGGAAGTGTTGTGGCGATTGCAAATGCCCGGCCCGCGTCTCCGAGGTGTGCCCTCCTCACGGACGGCGCCGCCGCCGGCACCTGGAGGGGGGAAACGGACGCGTCGGGTCTACACGGATGGGGTCTTGCAGTGGCTTTGGCCCGGATGTTGCTCCAAAGTGTTCCAATGGGCTGACCTAACACAACCGGGTGGACAGTTCCACTGGTCAAAGCCCGTCCGTGCAAAGTCAAAGGGCTAGATCCCGTGGTCAAATGCTAAAGGGTTAGGCGGGACGGGGGCCCTGGGGGTAGCAATGCCACTGGAGCATCGCACCGGGCCCTCATAGATGCCCTATGGTGTGGTGGCATGTCCGAAGAGGCGGCACGCGTCTCCGGGGTGTGGCCCCCCTCACGGACGGCGATGACACAGTAGTAGACGTTCTGCGGTAACGATGCGGCGTGAATATTATTAAATACTCGGAGAGCGATAAAATCATTAGTTTTTTACACGACGTGGGCACATGTGCTATAGGACTGATTGTAATTTTTCATAGTTTTTGGTGATGGAGAAGTATCTGAACACTTCCCTCTCCGCGGATTGCTCTTCGCGCGTCTACGACTGTGGCCGGCGGCATCTGGGGGATAGCACATGCCGCCAAATCCACTCACAAGTCTGGAATTGTTGAGGCGGTTGCAAACGCCCGGCATGCGTCTCCGGGGTGTGCCCCCCTCACGGACGGCGCCACCGCCGGCACCTAGAGGGGGAGACGGATGCGTCGGGTCTACATGGATGGGGTCTTGCTGTGGCTTTGGCCCAGATGTTGCTCCAAAGTGTTCCTATGGGCTGACCTAACACAACCGGGTGGAGAGTTCCACTGGTCAAAGCTCGTACGTGCAAAGTCAAAGGGCTAGATCCCGTGGTCAAACGCTACAGGGTTAGGCGGGACGGGGGCCCTCGGACATAGCAATGCCACCGGAGCATCGCACCGGGCCCTCATACATGTCGTACGGTGTGGTGGCATCTCCGATGAGGCGGCACGCATCTCCGGGGTGTGGCCCCCCTCACGGACGGCGATGACACAGTAGTAGACGTTCTGCGGTAACGATGCGGCATGAATATTATTAAATACTCGGAGAGCGATAAAATCATTAGTTTTTTACACGACGTGGGCACATGTGCTATAGGACTGATTGTAATTTTTCATAGTTTTTGGTGATGGAGAAGTATCTGAACACTTCCCTCTTCGCGGATTGCTCTTCGCGCGTCTACGACTGTGGCCGGCGGCTTCTGGGGGATAGCACATGCCGCCAAATCCACTCACAAGTCTGGAATTGTTGAGGCGGTTGCAAACGCCCGGCATGCGTCTCCGGGGTGTGCCCCCCTCACGGACGGCGCCGCCGCCGGCACCTAGAGGGGGAAACGGACGCGTCGGGTCTACATGGATGGGGTCTTGCTGTGGCTTTGGCCCAGATGTTGCTCCAAAGTGTTCCTATGGGCTGACCTAACACAACCGGGTGGAGAGTTCCACTGGTCAAAGCTCGTACGTGCAAAGTCAAAGGGCTAGATCCCGTGGTCAAACGCTACAGGGTTAGGCGGGACGGGGGTCCTCGGACATAGCAATGCCACCGGAGCATCGCACCGGGCCCTCATACATGTCGTACGGTGTGGTGGCATGTCCGATGAGGCGGCACGCGTCTCCGGGGTGTGGCCCCCCTCACGGACGGCGATGACATAGTAGTTGATGTTCTGCGGAAATGATGCAGTGTGAATATTATTAAATACTCGAAGCGCGATAAAATTATGAGTTTTTACACGACGTGGGCACATGTGCTATAGGACTGATGGTAATTTTTCATAGTTTTTTGTGGTGGAGAATTATCTGAACACTTCCCTCTCCAGGGATTGCTCTTCGCGTGTCTACGACTGTGGCCGGCAGCCTCCGGGGGCTAGCATATGCCGCCAAATCTTGCGTAGGTGGCCTCTCACAAGTCTAGAAGTGTTGTGGCGGTTGCCAACGCCCGGCCCGCGTCTCCGAGGTGTGCCCCCCTCACGGACGGCGCCATCGCCGGCACCTGGACGGGGGAAACGGACGCGTCGGGTCTACACGGATGGGGTCTTGCAGTGGCTTTGTCCCGGATGTTGCTCCAAAGTGTTCCTATGGGCTGACCTAACACAACCGGGTGGACAGTTCCATTGGTCAAAGCCCGTCCGTCCAAAGTCAAAGGGCTAGATCCCGTGGTCAAACGCTACAGGGTTAGGCGGGACGGGGGCCCTCGGGGGTAGCAATGCCACTGGAGCATCGCACCGGGCCCTCATACATGCCGTACGGTGTGGTGGCATGTCCGAAGAGGCGGCACGCGTCTCCGGGGTGTGGCCCACTCACGGACGGCGATGACACAGTAGTAGACGTTCTGCGGTAACGATGCGGCATGAATATTATTAAATACTCGGAGCGCGATAAAATCATTAGTATTTTACACGATGTGGGCACATGTGCTATATGACTGATGGTAATTTTTCATAGCTTTTGGTGATGGAGAAGTATCTGAACACTTCCCTCTCCGCGGATTGCTCTTCGCGCGTCTACGACTGTGGCCGGTGGCCTCTGGGGGCTAGCAGATGCCGCCAAATCCTCTCACAAGTCTGGAAGTGTTGTGGCGGTTGCAAACGCCCGGCACGCGTCTCCGGGCTGTGCCCCCCTGACGGACGGCGCCACCGCCGGCACCTGGAGGGGGGAAACGAACGCGTCGGGTCTACACGGATGCGG
The DNA here is from genome assembly GCF_002575655.3 of Aegilops tauschii subsp. strangulata. Lineage (NCBI taxonomy): Eukaryota > Viridiplantae > Streptophyta > Magnoliopsida > Poales > Poaceae > Aegilops > Aegilops tauschii. The sequence continues at coordinate 549,708,662 of NC_053041.3, read as the reverse complement.
TCTTTCTCTGGCTTTGGCCCAGATTTTGCTCCAAAGTGTTCCTATGGGCTGACCTAACACAACCGGGTGGAGAGTTTCACTTGTCAAAGCCCGTCCGTGCAAAGTCAAGGGGCTAGATCCCATGGTCAAACGCTAAAGGGTTAGGCGGGACGGTGGCCCTCGGCGGGTAGCAATGCCACTGGAGCATCCCACCGGGCCCTCATACATGTCGTACGGTGTGGTGGCATGTCCGAAGAGGCGGCACGCGTCTCCGGGGTGTGGCCCCCCTCACGGACGGCGATGACACAGTAGTAGACGTTCTGCGGCAATGATGCGGTGTGAATATTATTAAATACTCGGAGCGCGATAAAATTATGAGTTTTTTACACGACGTGGGCACATGTGCTATAGGACTGAAGGTAATTTTTCATCGTTTTTGGTGATGGAGAAGTATCTGAACACTTCCCTCTCCGCGGATTTCCCTTCGAGTGTCTACGACTGTGGCCGGCGGCCTCCGGGGGCTAGCACATGCCGCCAAATCTTGCGTTGGCGGCCTCTCACAAGTCTGGAAGTGTTGTGGCGATTGCAAACGCCCGGCCCGCGTCTCCGAGGTGTGCCCCCCTCACGGACGGCGCCGCCGCCGGCACCTGGAGGGGGGAAACGGACGCGTCGGGTCTACACGGATGGGGTCTTGCACTGGCTTTGGCTCGGATGTTGCTCCAAAGTGTTCCTATGGGCTGACCTAACACAACCGGGTGGACAGTTCCACTGGTCAAAGCCCGTCCGTGCAAAGTCAAAGGGCAAGATCCCGTGGTCAAATGCTACAGGGTTAGGCGGGACGGGGGCCCTGGGGGGTAGCAATGCCACTGGAGCATCGCAACGGGCCCTCATACATGCCGTATGGTGTGGTGGAATGTCCGAAGAGGCGGCACGCGTCTCCGGGGTGTGGCCCCCCTCACGGACGGCGATGACACAGTAGTAGACGTTCTGCGGTAACGATGCGGCGTGAATATTATTAAATACTCGGAGAGCGATAAAATCATTAGTTTTTCACACGACGTGGGCACATGTGCTATAGGACTGATGGTAATTTTTCATAGTTTTTGGTGGTGGAGAAGTATCTGAACACTTCCCTCTCCGCGGATTGCTCTTCGCGTGTCTACGACTGTGGCCGGCGGCCTCCGGGGGTTAGCACATGCCGCCAAATCTTGCGTAGGTGGCCTCTCACAAGTCTGGAAGTGTTGTGGCGGTTGCCAACGCCCGGCCCGCGTCTCCGAGGTGTGCCCCCCTCACGGACGGCGCCGCCGCCGGCAACTGGAGGGGGGAAACGGACGCGTCGGGTCTACACGGATGGGGTCTTGCAGTGGCTTTGTCCCGGATGTTGCTCCAAAGTGTTCCTATGGGCTGACCTAACACAACCGGGTGGACAGTTCCACTGGTCAAAGCCCGTCTATGCAAAGTCAAAGGGTTAGATCCCATGGTCAAACGCTACAGGGTTAGGCGGGACGGGGGCCCTCGGGGGGTAGCAATGCCACTGGAGCATCGCACCGAGCCCTCATACATGCCATAAGGTGTGGTGGCATGTCCGAAGAGGCGGCACGCGTCTCCGGGGTGTGGCCCCCCTCACGGACGGCGATGACACAGTAGTAGACGTTCTGCGGTAACGATGCGGCATGAATATTATTAAATACTCGGAGCGCGATAAAATCATTAGTATTTTACGCGATGTGGGCACATGTGCTATAGGACTGATGGTAATTTTTCATAGCTTTTGGTGATGGAGAAGTATCTTAACACTTCCCTCTCCGCGGATTGCTCTTCGCGCATCTACATCTGTGGCCGGGGGCCTCTGGGGCATAGCACATGCCGCCAAATCCTCTCACAAGTCTGGAAGTGTTGTGGCGGTTGCAAACGCCCGACACGCGTCTCCGGGGTGTGCCCCCCTGACGGACGGCGCCGCCGCCGCCACCTGGAGGGGGGAAACGGACGCGTTGGGTCTACACGGATGGGGTCTTTCTCTGGCTTTGGCCCAGATGTTGCTCCAAAGTGTTCCTATGGGCTGACCTAACACAACCGGGTGGAGGGTTCCACTGGTCAAAGCCCGTCCGTGCAAAGTCAAAGGGCTAGATCCCGTGGTCAAACGCTACAGGGTTAGGCGGGACGGGGGCTCTCGGGTGTAGCAATGCCACCGGAGCATCGCACCGGGCCCTCATACATGTCGTACGGTGTGGTGGCATGTCCGATGAGGCGGCACGCGTCTCCGGGGTGTGGCCCCCCTCACGGACGGCGATGACACAGTAGTAGATGTTCTGCGGAAATGATGCGGTGTGAATATTATTAAATACTCGAAGCGCGATAAAATTATGAGTTTTTTACATGACGTGGGCACATGTGCTATATGACTGATGGTAATTTTTCATAGTTTTTTGTGGTGGAGAATTATCTGAACACTTCCCTCTCCGGGGATTGCTCTTCGCGTGTCTACGACTGTGGCCGGCGGCCTCCGGGGGCTAGCACATGCCGCCAAATCTTGCATAGGTGGCCTCTCACAAGTCTGGAAGTGTTGTGGCGGTTGCCAACGCCCGGCCCGCGTCTCCGAGGCGTGCCCCCCTCACGGACGGCGCCGCCGCCGGCACCTGGAGGGGGGAAACGAACGCGTCGGGTCTACACGGATGGGGTCTTGCAGTGGCTTTGTCCCGGATGTTGCTCCAAAGTGTTCCTATCGGCTGACCTAACACAACCGGGTGGACAGTTCCACTGGTCAAAGCCCGTCCGTGCAAAGTCAAAGGGCTAGATCCCGTGGTCAAACGCTACAGGGTTAGGCGGGACGGGGGCCCTCGGGGGGTAGCAATGCCACTGGAGCATCGCACCGGGCCCTCATACATGCCGTACGGTGTGGTGGCATGTCCGAAGAGGCGGCACGCGTCTCCGGGGTGTGGCCCCACTCACGGACGGCGATGACACAGTAGTAGACGTTCTGCGGTAACGATGCCGCATGAATGTTATTAAATACTCGGAGCGCGATAAAATCATTAGTATTTTACACGATGTGGGCACATGTGCTATATGACTGATGGTAATTTTTCATAGCTTTTGGTGATGGAGAAGTATCTGAACACTTCCCTCTCCGCGGATTAGTCTTCGGGCGTCTACGACTGTGGCCGGTGGCCTCTGGGGGCTAGCACGTGCCGCCAAATCCTCTCACAATTCTGGAAGTGTTGTGGCGGTTGCAAACGCCCGGGACGAGTCTCCGGGCTGTGCCCCCCTGACGGACGGCGCCGCCGCCGGCACCTGGTGGGGGGAAACGGACGTGTCGGGTCTACACGGATGCGGTCTTTCTCGGGCTTTGTCCCAGATGTTGCTCCAAAGTGTTCCTATGGGCTGACCTAACACAACCGGGTGGAGAGTTCCACTGGTCAAAGCCCGTACGTTCAAAGTCAAAGGGCTAGATCCCGTGGTCAAACGCTACAGGGTTAGGCGGGACGGGGGCCCTCGGGGGGTAGCAATGCCACTGGAGCATCCCACCGGGCCCTCATACATGTCGTACGGTGTGGTGGCATGTCCGAAGAGGCGGCACGCGTCTCCGGGGTATGGCCCCCCTCACGGACGGCGATGACACAGTAGTAGACGTTCTGCGGCAATGATGCGGTGTGAATATTATTAAATACTCGGAGCGCGATAAAATTATGAGTTTTTTACACGACGTGGGCACATGTGCTATAGGACTGAAGGTAATTTTTCATAGTTTTTGGTGATGGAGAAGTATCTGAACACTTCCCTCTCCGCGGATTGCTCTTTGCGTGTCTACGACTGTGGTCGGCGGCCTCCGGGGGCTAGCACATGCCGCCAAATCTTGCGTAGGCGGCCTCTCACAAGTCTGGAAGTGTTGTGGCGATTGCAAATGCCCGGCCCGCGTCTCCGAGGTGTGCCCTCCTCACGGACGGCGCCGCCGCCGGCACCTGGAGGGGGGAAACGGACGCGTCGGGTCTACACGGATGGGGTCTTGCAGTGGCTTTGGCCCGGATGTTGCTCCAAAGTGTTCCAATGGGCTGACCTAACACAACCGGGTGGACAGTTCCACTGGTCAAAGCCCGTCCGTGCAAAGTCAAAGGGCTAGATCCCGTGGTCAAATGCTAAAGGGTTAGGCGGGACGGGGGCCCTGGGGGTAGCAATGCCACTGGAGCATCGCACCGGGCCCTCATAGATGCCCTATGGTGTGGTGGCATGTCCGAAGAGGCGGCACGCGTCTCCGGGGTGTGGCCCCCCTCACGGACGGCGATGACACAGTAGTAGACGTTCTGCGGTAACGATGCGGCGTGAATATTATTAAATACTCGGAGAGCGATAAAATCATTAGTTTTTTACACGACGTGGGCACATGTGCTATAGGACTGATTGTAATTTTTCATAGTTTTTGGTGATGGAGAAGTATCTGAACACTTCCCTCTCCGCGGATTGCTCTTCGCGCGTCTACGACTGTGGCCGGCGGCATCTGGGGGATAGCACATGCCGCCAAATCCACTCACAAGTCTGGAATTGTTGAGGCGGTTGCAAACGCCCGGCATGCGTCTCCGGGGTGTGCCCCCCTCACGGACGGCGCCACCGCCGGCACCTAGAGGGGGAAACGGACGCGTCGGGTCTACATGGATGGGGTCTTGCTGTGGCTTTGGCCCAGATGTTGCTCCAAAGTGTTCCTATGGGCTGACCTAACACAACCGGGTGGAGAGTTCCACTGGTCAAAGCTCGTACGTGCAAAGTCAAAGGGCTAGATCCCGTGGTCAAACGCTACAGGGTTAGGCGGGACGGGGGCCCTCGGACATAGCAATGCCACCGGAGCATCGCACCGGGCCCTCATACATGTCGTACGGTGTGGTGGCATCTCCGATGAGGCGGCACGCGTCTCCGGGGTGTGGCCCCCCTCACGGACGGCGATGACACAGTAGTAGACGTTCTGCGGTAACGATGCGGCATGAATATTATTAAATACTCGGAGAGCGATAAAATCATTAGTTTTTTACACGACGTGGGCACATGTGCTATAGGACTGATTGTAATTTTTCATAGTTTTTGGTGATGGAGAAGTATCTGAACACTTCCCTCTTCGCGGATTGCTCTTCGCGCGTCTACGACTGTGGCCGGCGGCTTCTGGGGGATAGCACATGCCGCCAAATCCACTCACAAGTCTGGAATTGTTGAGGCGGTTGCAAACGCCCGGCATGCGTCTCCGGGGTGTGCCCCCCTCACGGACGGCGCCGCCGCCGGCACCTAGAGGGGGAAACGGACGCGTCGGGTCTACATGGATGGGGTCTTGCTGTGGCTTTGGCCCAGATGTTGCTCCAAAGTGTTCCTATGGGCTGACCTAACACAACCGGGTGGAGAGTTCCACTGGTCAAAGCTCGTACGTGCAAAGTCAAAGGGCTAGATCCCGTGGTCAAACGCTACAGGGTTAGGCGGGACGGGGGTCCTCGGACATAGCAATGCCACCGGAGCATCGCACCGGGCCCTCATACATGTCGTACGGTGTGGTGGCATGTCCGATGAGGCGGCACGCGTCTCCGGGGTGTGGCCCCCCTCACGGACGGCGATGACATAGTAGTAGATGTTCTGCGGAAATGATGCAGTGTGAATATTATTAAATACTCGAAGCGCGATAAAATTATGAGTTTTTACACGACGTGGGCACATGTGCTATAGGACTGATGGTAATTTTTCATAGTTTTTTGTGGTGGAGAATTATCTGAACACTTCCCTCTCCAGGGATTGCTCTTCGCGTGTCTACGACTGTGGCCGGCAGCCTCCGGGGGCTAGCATATGCCGCCAAATCTTGCGTAGGTGGCCTCTCACAAGTCTAGAAGTGTTGTGGCGGTTGCCAACGCCCGGCCCGCGTCTCCGAGGTGTGCCCCCCTCACGGACGGCGCCATCGCCGGCACCTGGACGGGGGAAACGGACGCGTCGGGTCTACACGGATGGGGTCTTGCAGTGGCTTTGTCCCGGATGTTGCTCCAAAGTGTTCCTATGGGCTGACCTAACACAACCGGGTGGACAGTTCCATTGGTCAAAGCCCGTCCGTCCAAAGTCAAAGGGCTAGATCCCGTGGTCAAACGCTACAGGGTTAGGCGGGACGGGGGCCCTCGGGGGTAGCAATGCCACTGGAGCATCGCACCGGGCCCTCATACATGCCGTACGGTGTGGTGGCATGTCCGAAGAGGCGGCACGCGTCTCCGGGGTGTGGCCCACTCACGGACGGCGATGACACAGTAGTAGACGTTCTGCGGTAACGATGCGGCATGAATATTATTAAATACTCGGAGCGCGATAAAATCATTAGTATTTTACACGATGTGGGCACATGTGCTATATGACTGATGGTAATTTTTCATAGCTTTTGGTGATGGAGAAGTATCTGAACACTTCCCTCTCCGCGGATTGCTCTTCGCGCGTCTACGACTGTGGCCGGTGGCCTCTGGGGGCTAGCAGATGCCGCCAAATCCTCTCACAAGTCTGGAAGTGTTGTGGCGGTTGCAAACGCCCGGCACGCGTCTCCGGGCTGTGCCCCCCTGACGGACGGCGCCACCGCCGGCACCTGGAGGGGGGAAACGAACGCGTCGGGTCTACACGGATGCGGTCTTTCTCTGGCTTTGGCCCAGATTTTGCTCCAAAGTGTTCCTATGGGCTGACCTAACACAACCGGGTGGAGAGTTTCACTTGTCAAAGCCCGTCCGTGCAAAGTCAAGGGGCTAGATCCCATGGTCAAACGCTACAGGGTTAGGCGGGACGGTGGCCCTCGGCGGGTAGCAATGCCACTGGAGCATCCCACCGGGCCCTCATACATGTCGTACGGTGTGGTGGCATGTCCGAAGAGGCGGCACGCGTCTCCGGGGTGTGGCCCCCCTCACGGACGGCGATGACACAGTAGTAGACGTTCTGCGGCAATGATGCGGTGTGAATATTATTAAATACTCGGAGCGCGATAAAATTATGAGTTTTTTACACGACGTGGGCACATGTGCTATAGGACTGAAGGTAATTTTTCATCGTTTTTGGTGATGGAGAAGTATCTGAACACTTCCCTCTCCGCGGATTTCCCTTCGAGTGTCTACGACTGTGGCCGGCGGCCTCCGGGGGCTAGCACATGCCGCCAAATCTTGCGTTGGCGGCCTCTCACAAGTCTGGAAGTGTTGTGGCGATTGCAAACGCCCGGCCCGCGTCTCCGAGGTGTGCCCCCCTCACGGACGGCGCCGCCGCCGGCACCTGGAGGGGGGAAACGGACGCGTCGGGTCTACACGGATGGGGTCTTGCACTGGCTTTGGCTCGGATGTTGCTCCAAAGTGTTCCTATGGGCTGACCTAACACAACCGGGTGGACAGTTCCACTGGTCAAAGCCCGTCCGTGCAAAGTCAAAGGGCAAGATCCCGTGGTCAAATGCTACAGGGTTAGGCGGGACGGGGGCCCTGGGGGGTAGCAATGCCACTGGAGCATCGCAACGGGCCCTCATACATGCCGTATGGTGTGGTGGAATGTCCGAAGAGGCGGCACGCGTCTCCGGGGTGTGGCCCCCCTCACGGACGGCGATGACACAGTAGTAGACGTTCTGCGGTAACGATGCGGCGTGAATATTATTAAATACTCGGAGAGCGATAAAATCATTAGTTTTTCACACGACGTGGGCACATGTGCTATAGGACTGATGGTAATTTTTCATAGTTTTTGGTGGTGGAGAAGTATCTGAAAACTTCCCTCTCCGCGGATTGCTCTTCGCGTGTCTACGACTGTGGCCGGCGGCCTCCGGGGGTTAGCACATGCCGCCAAATCTTGCGTAGGTGGCCTCTCACAAGTCTGGAAGTGTTGTGGCGGTTGCCAACGCCCGGCCCGCGTCTCCGAGGTGTGCCCCCCTCAAGGACGGCGCCGCCGCCGGCAACTGGAGGGGGGAAACGGACGCGTCGGGTCTACACGGATGGGGTCTTGCAGTGGCTTTGTCCCGGATGTTGCTCCAAAGTGTTCCTATGGGCTGACCTAACACAACCGGGTGGACAGTTCCACTGGTCAAAGCCCGTCTATGCAAAGTCAAAGGGTTAGATCCCATGGTCAAACGCTACAGGGTTAGGCGGGACGGGGGCCCTCGGGGGGTAGCAATGCCACTGGAGCATCGCACCGAGCCCTCATACATGCCATAAGGTGTGGTGGCATGTCCGAAGAGGCGGCACGCGTCTCCGGGGTGTGGCCCCCCTCACGGACGGCGATGACACAGTAGTAGACGTTCTGCGGTAACGATGCGGCATGAATATTATTAAATACTCGGAGCGCGATAAAATCATTAGTATTTTACGCGATGTGGGCACATGTGCTATAGGACTGATGGTAATTTTTCATAGCTTTTGGTGATGGAGAAGTATCTTAACACTTCCCTCTCCGCGGATTGCTCTTCGCGCATCTACATCTGTGGCCGGGGGCCTCTGGGGCATAGCACATGCCGCCAAATCCTCTCACAAGTCTGGAAGTGTTGTGGCGGTTGCAAACGCCCGACACGCGTCTCCGGGGTGTGCCCCCCTGACGGACGGCGCCGCCGCCGCCACCTGGAGGGGGGAAACGGACGCGTCGGGTCTACACGGATGGGGTCTTTCTCTGGCTTTGGCCCAGATGTTGCTCCAAAGTGTTCCTATGGGCTGACCTAACACAACCGGGTGGAGGGTTCCACTGGTCAAAGCCCGTCCGTGCAAAGTCAAAGGGCTAGATCCCGTGGTCAAACGCTACAGGGCTAGGCGGGACGGGGGCCCTCGGGGGGTAGCAATGCCACTGGAGCATCCCACCGGGCCCTCATACATGTCGTACGGTGAGGTGGCATGTCCGAAGAGGCGGCACGCGTCTCTGGGGTGTTACCCCCCTCACGGACGGCGATGACATAGTAGTAGACGTTCTGCGGCAATGATGCGGTGTGAATATTATTAAATACTTGGAGCACGATAAAATTATGAGTTTTTTACACGACGTGGGCACATGTGCTATAGGGCTGAAGGTAATTTTTCATTGTTTTTGGTGATGGAGAAGTATCTGAACACTTCCCTCTCCGCGGATTGCTCTTCGCGTGTCTACGACTGTGGCCGGCGGCCTCCGGGGGCTAGCAGATGCCGCCAAATCTTGCGTAGGCGGCCCCTCACAAGTCTGGAATTGTTGTGGCGATTGCAAACGCCCGGCCCGCGTCTCCGAGGTGTGCCCCCCTCACGGACGGCGCCGCCGCCGGCACCTGGAGGGGGGAAACGGACGCGTCGGGTCTACACGGATGGGGTCTTGCTGTGGCTTTGTCCCGGATGTTGCTCCAAAGTGTTCCTATGGGCTGACCTAACACAACCGGGTGGACAGTTCCACTGGTCAAAGCCCGTCCGTGCAAAGTCAAAGGGCTAGATCCCGTGGTCAAATGCTACAGGGTTGGGCGGGACGGGGGCCCTCGGGGGTAGCAATGCCACCGGAGCATCGCACCGGGCCCTCATACATGTCGTACGGTGTGGTGGCATGTCCGAAGAGGCGGCACGCGTCTCCGGGGTGTGGCCCCCCTCACGGACGGCGATGACACAGTAGTAGACGTTCTGCGGCAATGATGCGGTGTGAATATTATTAAATACTCGGAGCGCGATAAAATTATGAGTTTTTTACACGACGTGGGCACATGTGCTATAGGACTGAAGGTAATTTTTCATAGTTTTTGGTGATGGAGAGGTATCTGAACACTTCCCTCTCCGCGGATTGCTCTTCGCTTGTCTACGACTGTGGCCGGTGGCCTCCGGGGGCTAGCACATGCCGCCAAATCTTGCGTAGGTGGCCTCTCACAAGTCTGGAAGTGTTGTGGCGGTTGCAAACGGCCGGCCCGCGTCTCCGAGGTGTGCCCCCCTCACGGATGGCGCCGCCGCCGGCACCTGGAGGGGGGAAACGGACGCGTCGGGTCTACACGGATGGGGTCTTGCAGTGGCTTTGTCCCGGATGTTGCTCCAAAGTGTTCCTATGGGCTGACCTAACACAACCGGGTGGACAGTTCCACTGGTCAAAGCCCGTCCGTGCAAAGTCAAAGGGCTAGATCCCGTGGTCAAACGCTACAGGGTTAGGCGGGACGGGGGCCCTTGGGGGGTAGCAATGCCACTGGAGCATCGCACCGGGCCCTCATACATGCCGTACGGTGTGGTGGCATGTCCGAAGAGGCGGCACGCGTCTCCGGGGTGTGGCCCCCCTCACGGACGGCGATGACACAGTAGTAGACGTTCTGCGGTAACGATGCGGCGTGAATATTACTAAATACTCGGAGAGCGATAAAATCATTAGTTTTTATACGACGTGGGCACATGTGTTATAGGACTGATGGTAATTTTTCATAGTTTTTGGTGATGGAGAAGTATCTGAACACTTCCCTCTCCGCGGATTGCTCTTCGCGCGTATACGACTGTGGCCGGCGGCCTCTGGGGCAAGCACCTGCCGCCAAATCCTCTCACAAGTCTGGAAGTGTTGTGGCGATTGCAAACGCCCGGCCCGCGTCTCCGGGGTGTGCCCCCCTCACGGACGGCGCAGCCGCCGGCACCTGGAGGGGGGAAAAGTACGCGTCGGGTCTACACGGATGGGGTCTTGCAGTGGCTTTGTCCCGGATGTTGCTCCAAAGTGTTCCTATGGGCTGACCTAACACAATCGGGTGGAGAGTTCCACTGGTCAAAGCTCGTCCGTGCAATGTCAAAGGGCTAGATCCCGTGGTCAAATGCTACAGGGTTAGGCGGGACGGGGGCCCTCGGGGGTAGCTATGCCACCGGAGCATCGCACCGGGCCCTCATACATGTCGTACGGTGTGGTGGCATGTCCGATGAGGCGGCACGCGTCTCCGGGGTGTGGCCCCCCTCACGGACGGCGATGACACAGTAGTAGATGTTCTGCGGTAATGGTGCGGTGTGAATATTATTAAATACTCGAAGCGCGATAAAATTATGAGTTTTTTACACGACGTGGGCACATGTGCTATAGGACTGATTGTAATTTTTCATAGTTTTTTGTGGTGGAGAATTATCTGAACACTTCCCTCTCCGGGGATTGCTCTTCGCGTGTCTACGACTGTGGCCGGCGGCCTCCGGGGGCTAGCACATGCCGCCAAATCTTGCGTAGGCGGCCTCTCACAAGTCTGGAAGTGTTGTGGCGGTTGCCAACGCCCGGCCCGCGTCTCCGAGGTGTGCCCCCCTCACGGATGGCGCCGCCGCCGGCACCTGGAGGGGGGAAACGGACGCGTCGGGTCTACACGGATGGGGTCTTGCAGTGGCTTTGTCCCGGATGTTGCTCCAAAGTGTTCCTATGGGCTGACCTAACACAACCGGGTGGACAGTTCCACTGGTCAAAGCCCGTCCGTGGAAAGTCAAGGGGCTAGATCCCGTGGTCAAACGCTACAGGGTTAGGCGGGACGGGGGCCCTTGGGGGGTAGCAATGCCACTGGAGCATCGCACCGGGCCATCATACATGCCGTACGGTGTGGTGGCATGTCCGAAGAGGCGGCACGCGTCTCCGGGGTGTGGCCCCCCTCACGGACGGCGATGACACAGTAGTAGACGTTCTGCAGTAACGATGCGGCATGAATATTATTAAATACTCGGAGCGCGATAAAATCATAAGTATTTTAATCGATGTGGGCACATGTGCTATAGGATGGATGGTAATTTTTCATAGCTTTTGGTGATGGAGAAGTATCTGAACACTTCCCTCTCCGCGGATTGCTCTTCGCGCGTCTACGACTGTGGCCGGTGGCCTCTGGGGGCTAGCACATGCCGCCAAATCCTCTCACAAGTCTGGAAGTGTTGTGGCGGTTGCAAACGCCTGGCACGCGTGTCCGGGGTGTGCCCCCCTGACGGACGGCGCCGCCGCCGGCACCTGGAGGGGGGAAACGGACACGTCGGGTCTACACGGATGGGGTCTTTCTCTGGCTTTGGCCCAGATGTTGCTCCAAAGTGTTCCTATGGGCTGACCTAACACAACCGGGTGGAGAGTTCCACTGGTCAAAGCCCGTCCATGCAAAGTCAAAGGGCAAGATATCGTGGTCAAACGGTACAGGGTTAGGCGGGACGGGGGCCCTCGGGGGGTAGCAATGCCACTGGAGCATCCCACCGGGCCCTCATACATGTCGTACGTTGTGGTGGCATGTCCGAAGAGGCAGCACGCGTCTCTGGGGTGTGGACCCCCTCACGGACGGCGATGACACAGTAGTAGATGTTCTGCGGCAATGATGCGGTGTGAATATTATTAAATACTCGGAGCGCGATAAAATTATGAGTTTTGTACACGACGTGGGCACATGTGCTATAGGACTGATTGTAATTTTTCATAGTTTTTGGTGATGGAGAAGTATCTGAACACTTCCCTCTCCAGGGATTGCTCTTCGCGTGTCTACGACTGTGGCCGGCAGCCTCCGGGGGCTAGCACATGCCGCCAAATCTTGCGTAGGCGGCCTCTCACAAGTCTGGAAGTGTTGTGGCGGTTGCCAACGCCCGGCATGCGTCTCCGAGGTGTGCCCCCCTCACGGATGGCGCCGCCGCCGGCACCTGGAGGGGGGAAACGGACGCGTCGGGTCTACACGGATGGGGTCTTGCAGTGGCTTCGTCCCGGATGTTGCTCCAAAGTGTTCCTATGGGCTGACCTAACACAACCGGGTGGACAGTTCCACTGGTCAAAGCCCGTCCGTGGAAAGTCAAGGGGCTAGATCCCGTGGTCAAACGCTACAGGGTTAGGCGGGACGGGGGCCCTTGGGGGGTAGCAATGCCACTGGAGCATCGCACCGGGCCCTCATACATGCCGTACGGTGTGGTGGCATGTCCGAAGAGGCGGCACGAATCTCCGGGGTGTGGCCCCCCTCACGGACGGCGATGACACAGTAGTAGACGTTCTGCCGTAACGATGCGGCATGAATATTATTAAATACTCGGAGCGCGATAAAATCATTAGTATTTTAATCGATGTGGGCACATGTGCTATAGGACTGATGGTAATTTTTCATAGCTTTTGGTGATGGAGAAGTATCTGAACACTTCCCTCTCCGCGGATTGCTCTTCGCGCGTCTACGACTGTGGCCGGTGGCCTCTGGGGGCTAGCACATGCCGCCAAATCCTCTCACAAGTCTGGAAGTGTTGTGGCGGTTGCAAACGCCCGGCACGCGTCTCCGGGGTGTGCCCCCCTGACGGACGGCGCCGCCGCCGGCACCTGGAGGGGGGAAACGGACGCGTCGGGTCTACACGGATGGGGTCTTTCTCTGGCTTTGGCCCAGATGTTGCTCCAAAGTGTTCCTATGGGCTGACCTAACACAACCGGGTGGAGAGTTCCACTGGTCAAAGCCCGTCCGGGCAAAGTCAAAGGGCTAGATCTCGTGGTCAAACGGTACAGGGTTAGGCGGGACGGGGGCCCTCGGGGGGTAGCAATGCCACTAGAGCATCCCACCGGGCCCTCATACATGTCGTACGGTGTGGTGGCATGTCCGAAGAGGCGGCACGCGTCTCTGGGGTGTGGACCCCCTCACGGACGGCGATGACACAGTAGTAGACGTTCTGCGGCAATGATGCGGTGTGAATATTATTAAATACTCGGAGCGCGATAAAATTATGAGTTTTTTACACGACGTGGGCACATGTGCTATAGGACTGAAGGTAATTTTTCATAGTTTTTGGTGATGGAGAAGTATCTGAACACTTCCCTCTCCGCGGATTGCTCTTCGCGTGTCTACGACTGTGGCCGGCGGCCTCCGGGGGCTAGCACATGCCGCCAAATCTTGCGTAGGCGGCCTCTCACAAGTCTGGAAGTGTTGTGGCGATTGCAAACGCCCGGCCCGCGTCTCCGAGGTGTGCCCCCCTCACGGATGGGGCCGCCGCCGGCACCTGGAGGGGGGAAATGTACGCGTCGGGTCTACACGGATGGGGTCTTGCAGTGGCTTTGTCCCGGATGTTGCTCCAAAGTGTTCCTATGGGCTGACCTAACACAACCGGGTGGACAGTTCCACTGGTCAAAGCCCGTCCGTGCAAAGTCAAAGGGCTAGATCCCGTGGTCAAATGCTACAGGGTTAGCCGGGACGGGGGCCCTTGGGGGGTAGCAATGCCACTGGAGCATCACACCGGGTCCTCATACTTGCCGTACGGTGTGGTGGCATGTCCGAAGAGGCGGCACGCGTCTCCGGGGTGTGGCCCCCCTCACGGACGGCGATGACACAGTAGTAGACGTTCTGCGGTAACGATGCAGCGTGAATATTATTAAATACTCGGAGAGCGATAAAATCATGAGTTTTTTACACGATGTGGGCACATGTGCTATAGGACTGATGGTAATTTTTCATAGTTTTTGGTGATGGGGATGTATCTGAACACTTCCCTCTCCGCGGATTGCTCTTCGCGCGTCTACGACTGTGGCCGGCGGCCTCTCGGGGCTAGCACATGCCACCAAATCCTCTCACAAGTCTGGAATTGTTGTGGCGGTTGCAAACGGCCGGCACGCGTCTCCGGGGTGTGCCCCCCTCACGGACGGCGCCGCCGCCGGCACCTGGAGGGGGAAAACGGACGCGTCGGGTCTACACGGATGGGGTCTTGCAGTGCCTTTGTCCCGGATGTTGCTCCAAAGTGTTCCTATAGGCTGACCTAACACAACCGGGTGGACAGTTCCACTGGTCAAAGCCCGTCCGTGCAAAGTCAAAGGGCTAGTTCCCGTGGTCAAACGCTATAGGGTTAGGCGGGACGGGGGCCCTTGGGGGGTAGCAATGCCACTGGAGCATCGCACCGGGCCCTCATACATGCCGTACGGTGTGGTGGCATGTCCAAAGAGGCGGCACGCGTCTCCGGGCTGTGGCCCCCCTCACGGACGGCGATGACACAGTAGTAGACGTTCTGCGGTAACGATGCGGCGTGAATATTATTAAATACTCGGAGCGCGATAAAATCATTAGTTTTTTACACGACGTGGGCACATGTGCTATAGGACTGATGGTAATTTTTCATAGTTTTTGGTGATGGAGAAGTATCTGAACACTTCCCTCTCCGCGGATTGCTCTTCGCGCGTCTACGACTGTGGCCGGCGGCCTCTGGGGCTAGCACATGCCGCCAAATCCTCTAACAAGTCTGGAAGTGTTGTGGCGGTTGCAAACGCCCGGCATGCGTCTCCGGGGTGTGCCCCCCTCACGGACGGCGCAGCCGCCGGCACCTGGAGGGGGGAAACGGACGCGTCGGGTCTACACGGATGGGGTCTTGCTGTGGCTTTGGCTCAGATGTTGTTCCAAAGTGTTCCTATGGGCTGACCTAACAACGCCGGGTGGAGAGTTCCACTGGTCAAAGCTCGTACGTGCAAAGTCAAAGGGCTAGATCCCGTGGTCAAACGCTATAGGGTTAGGCGGGACGGGGGCCCTCGGGCGTAGCAATGCCACTGGAGCATTGCACCGGGCCCTCATACATGTCATACGGTGTGGTGGCATGTCCGATGAGGCGGCACGCGTCTCCGGGGTGTGGCCCCCATCACGGACGGCGATGACACAGTAGTAGATGTTCTGCGGCAATGATGCGGTGTGAATATTATTAAATACTCGAAGTGCGATAAAATTATGAGTTTTTTACACGACGTGGGCACATGTGCTATAGGACTGATGGTAATTTTTCATAGTTTTTTGTGGTGGAGAATTATCTGAACACTTCCCTCTCCGGGGATTGCTCTTCGCGTGTCTACGACTGTGGCCGGCGGCCTCCGGGGGCTAGCACATGCCGCCAAATCTTGCGTAGGCGGCCTCTCACAAGTCTGGAAGTGTTGTGGCGGTTGCCAACGCCCGGCACGCGTCTCCGAGGTGTGCCCCCCTCACGGATGGCGCCGCCGGCGGCACCTGGAGGGGGGAAACGGACGCGTCGGGTCTACACGGATGGGGTCTTGCAGTGGCTTTGTCCCGGATGTTGCTCCAAAGTGTTCCTATGGGCTGACTTAACACAACCGGGTGGACAGTTCCACTGGTCAAAGCCCGTCCGTGGAAAGTCAAGGGGCTAGATCCCGTGGTCAAACGCTACAGGGTTAAGCGGGACGGGGGCCCTTGGGGGGTAGCAACGCCACCGGAGCATCGCACCGGGCCCTCATACATGCCGTACGGTGTGGTGGCATGTCCGAAGAGGCGGCATGCGTCTCCGGGGTGTGGCCCCCCTCACGGACGGCGATGACACAGTAGTAGACGTTCTGCAGTAACGATGCGGCATGAATATTATTAAATACTCGGAGTGCGATAAAATCATAAGTATTTTAATCGATGTGGGCACATGTGCTATAGGACTGATGGTAATTTTTCATAGCTTTTGGTGATGGAGATGTATCTGAACACTTCCCTCTCCGCGGATTGCTCTTCGCGCGTCTACGACTGTGGCCGGTGGCCTCTGGGGGCTAGCACATGCCGCCAAATCCTCTCACAAGTCTGGAAGTGTTGTGGCGGTTGCAAACGCCCGGCACGCGTCTCCGAGGTGTGCCCCCCTCACGGATGGCGCCGCCGCCGGCACCTGGAGGGGGGACACGGACGCGTCGGGTCTACACGGATGGGGTCTTGCAGTGGCTTTGTCCCGGATGTTGCTCCAAAGTGTTCTTATGGGCTGACCTAACACAACCGGGTGGACAGTTCCACTGGTCAAAGCCCGTCCGTGCAAAGTAAAAGGGCTAGATCCCGTGGTCAAACGCTACAGGGTTAGGCGGGACGGGGGCCCTTGGGGGGTAGCAATGCCACTGGAGCATCGCGCCGGGCTCTCATACATGCCGTACGGTGTGGTGGCATGTCCGAAGAGGCGACACGCATCTCCGGGGTGTGGCCCCCCTCACGGACGGCGATGACACAGTAGTAGACGTTCTGCCGTAACGATGCGGCATGAATATTATTAAATACTCGGAGCACGATAAAATCATTAGTATTTTAATCGATGTGGGCACATGTGCTATAGGACTGATGGTAATTTTTCATAGCTTTTGGTGATGGAGAAGTATCTGAACACTTCCCTCTCCGCGGATTGCTCTTCGCGCGTCTACGACTGTGGCCGGTGGCCTCTGGGGGCTAGCACATGCCGCCAAATCCTCTCACAAGTCTGGAAGTGTTGTGGCGGTTGCAAACGCCCGGCACGCGTCTCCGGGGTGTGCCCCCCTGACGGACGGCGCCGCCGCCGGCACCTGGAGGGGGGAAACGGACGCGTCGGGTCTACACGGATGGGGTCTTTCTCTGGCTTTGGCCCAGATGTTGCTCCAAAGTGTTCCTATGGGCTGACCTAACACAACCGGGTGGAGAGTTCCACTGGTCAAAGCCCGTCCGGGCAAAGTCAAAGGGCTAGATCTCGTGGTCAAACGGTACAGGGTTAGGCGGGACGGGGGCCCTCGGGGGGTAGCAATGCCACTAGAGCATCCCACCGGGCCCTCATACATGTCGTACGGTGTGGTGGCATGTCCGAAGAGGCGGCACGCGTCTCTGGGGTGTGGACCCCCTCACGGACGGCGATGACACAGTAGTAGACGTTCTGCGGCAATGATGCGGTGTGAATATTATTAAATACTCGGAGCGCGATAAAATTATGAGTTTTTTACACGACGTGGGCACATGTGCTATAGGACTGAAGGTAATTTTTCATAGTTTTTGGTGATGGAGAAGTATCTGAACACTTCCCTCTCCGCGGATTGCTCTTCGCGTGTCTACGACTGTGGCCGGCGGCCTCCGGGGGCTAGCACATGCCGCCAAATCTTGCGTAGGCGGCCTCTCACAAGTCTGGAAGTGTTGTGGCGATTGCAAACGCCCGGCCCGCGTCTCCGAGGTGTGCCCCCCTCACGGATGGGGCCGCCGCCGGCACCTGGAGGGGGGAAATGTACGCGTCGGGTCTACACGGATGGGGTCTTGCAGTGGCTTTGTCCCGGATGTTGCTCCAAAGTGTTCCTATGGGCTGACCTAACACAACCGGGTGGACAGTTCCACTGGTCAAAGCCCGTCCGTGCAAAGTCAAAGGGCTAGATCCCGTGGTCAAATGCTACAGGGTTAGCCGGGACGGGGGCCCTTGGGGGGTAGCAATGCCACTGGAGCATCACACCGGGTCCTCATACTTGCCGTACGGTGTGGTGGCATGTCCGAAGAGGCGGCACGCGTCTCCGGGGTGTGGCCCCCCTCACGGACGGCGATGACACAGTAGTAGACGTTCTGCGGTAACGATGCAGCGTGAATATTATTAAATACTCGGAGAGCGATAAAATCATGAGTTTTTTACACGATGTGGGCACATGTGCTATAGGACTGATGGTAATTTTTCATAGTTTTTGGTGATGGGGAAGTATCTGAACACTTCCCTCTCCGCGGATTGCTCTTCGCGCGTCTACGACTGTGGCCGGCGGCCTCTCGGGGCTAGCACATGCCACCAAATCCTCTCACAAGTCTGGAATTGTTGTGGCGGTTGCAAACGGCCGGCACGCGTCTCCGGGGTGTGCCCCCCTCACGGACGGCGCCGCCGCCGGCACCTGGAGGGGGAAAACGGACGCGTCGGGTCTACACGGATGGGGTCTTGCAGTGCCTTTGTCCCGGATGTTGCTCCAAAGTGTTCCTATGGGCTGACCTAACACAACCGGGTGGACAGTTCCACTGGTCAAAGCCCGTCCGTGCAAAGTCAAAGGGCTAGTTCCCGTGGTCAAACGCTATAAGGTTAGGCGGGACGGGGGCCCTTGGGGGGTAGCAATGCCACTGGAGCATCGCACCGGGCCCTCATACATGCCGTACGGTGTGGTGGCATGTCCAAAGAGGCGGCACACGTCTCCGGGCTGTGGCCCCCCTCACGGACGGCGATGACACAGTAGTAGACGTTCTGCGGTAACGATGCGGCGTGAATATTATTAAATACTCGGAGCGCGATAAAATCATTAGTTTTTTACACGACGTGGGCACATGTGCTATAGGACTGATGGTAATTTTTCATAGTTTTTGGTGATGGAGAAGTATCTGAACACTTCCCTCTCCGCGGATTGCTCTTCGCGCGTCTACGACTGTGGCCGGTGGCCTCTGGGGCTAGCACATGCCGCCAAATCCTCTAACAAGTCTGGAAGTGTTGTGGCGGTTGCAAACGCCCGGCATGCGTCTCCGGGGTGTGCCCCCCTCACGGACGGCGCAGCCGCCGGCACCTGGAGGGGGGAAACGGACGCGTCGGGTCTACACGGATGGGGTCTTGCTGTGGCTTTGGCTCAGATGTTGTTCCAAAGTGTTCCTATGGGCTGACCTAACAACGCCGGGTGGAGAGTTCCACTGGTCAAAGCTCGTACGTGCAAAGTCAAAGGGCTAGATCCCGTGGTCAAACGCTATAGGGTTAGGCGGGACGGGGGCCCTCGGGCGTAGCAATGCCACTGGAGCATTGCACCGGGCCCTCATACATGTCATACGGTGTGGTGGCATGTCCGATGAGGCGGCACGCGTCTCCGGGGTGTGGCCCCCATCACGGACGGCGATGACACAGTAGTAGATGTTCTGCGGCAATGATGCGGTGTGAATATTATTAAATACTCGAAGTGCGATAAAATTATGAGTTTTTTACACGACGTGGGCACATGTGCTATAGGACTGATGGTAATTTTTCATAGTTTTTTGTGGTGGAGAATTATCTGAACACTTCCCTCTCCGGGGATTGCTCTTCGCGTGTCTACGACTGTGGCCGGCGGCCTCCGGGGGCTAGCACATGCCGCCAAATCTTGCGTAGGCGGCCTCTCACAAGTCTGGAAGTGTTGTGGCGGTTGCCAACGCCCGGCACGCGTCTCCGAGGTGTGCCCCCCTCACGGATGGCGCCGCCGGCGGCACCTGGAGGGGGGAAACGGACGCGTCGGGTCTACACGGATGGGGTCTTGCAGTGGCTTTGTCCCGGATGTTGCTCCAAAGTGTTCCTATGGGCTGACTTAACACAACCGGGTGGACAGTTCCACTGGTCAAAGCCCGTCCGTGGAAAGTCAAGGGGCTAGATCCCGTGGTCAAACGCTACAGGGTTAAGCGGGACGGGGGCCCTTGGGGGGTAGCAACGCCACCGGAGCATCGCACCGGGCCCTCATACATGCCGTACGGTGTGGTGGCATGTCCGAAGAGGCGGCATGCGTCTCCGGGGTGTGGCCCCCCTCACGGACGGCGATGACACAGTAGTAGACGTTCTGCAGTAACGATGCGGCATGAATATTATTAAATACTCGGAGTGCGATAAAATCATAAGTATTTTAATCGATGTGGGCACATGTGCTATAGGACTGATGGTAATTTTTCATAGCTTTTGGTGATGGAGATGTATCTGAACACTTCCCTCTCCGCGGATTGCTCTTCGCGCGTCTACGACTGTGGCCGGTGGCCTCTGGGGGCTAGCACATGCCGCCAAATCCTCTCACAAGTCTGGAAGTGTTGTGGCGGTTGCAAACGCCCGGCACGCGTCTCTGAGGTGTGCCCCCCTCACGGATGGCGCCGCCGCCGGCACCTGGAGGGGGGACACGGACGCGTCGGGTCTACACGGATGGGGTCTTGCAGTGGCTTTGTCCCGGATGTTGCTCCAAAGTGTTCTTATGGGCTGACCTAACACAACCGGGTGGACAGTTCCACTGGTCAAAGCCCGTCCGTGCAAAGTAAAAGGGCTAGATCCCGTGGTCAAACGCTACAGGGTTAGGCGGGACGGGGGCCCTTGGGGGGTAGCAATGCCACTGGAGCATCGCGCCGGGCTCTCATACATGCCGTACGGTGTGGTGGCATGTCCGAAGAGGCGGCACGCGTCTCCGGGGTGTGGCCCCCCTCACGGACGGCGATGACACAGTAGTAGACGTTCTGCGGTAACGATGCGGCGTGAATGTTATTAAATACTCGGAGAGCGATAAAATCATTAGTTTTTTACATGACGTGGGCACATGTGCTATAGGACTGATGGTAATTTTTCATAGTTTTTGGTGATGGAGAAGTATCTGAACACTTCCCTCTCCGCGGATTGCTCTTCGCGTGTCTACGACTGTGGCCGGCGGCCTCCGGGGGCTAGCACATGCCGCCAAATCTTGCGTAGGCGGCCTCTCACAAGTCTGGAAGTGTTGTGGCGATTGCAAACGCCCGGCCCGCGTCTCCGAGGTGTGGCCCCCTCACGGATGGCGCAGCCGCCGGCACCTGGAGGGGGGAAAAGTACGCGTCGGGTCTACACGGATGGGGTCTTGCAGTGGCTTTGTCCCGGATGTTGCTCCAAAGTGTTCCTATGGGCTGACCTAACACAATCGGGTGGAGAGTTCCACTGGTCAAAGCTCGTCCATGCAATGTCAAAGGGCTAGATCCCGTGGTCAAATGCTACAGGGTTAGGCGGGACGGGGGCCCTCGGGGGTAGCAATGCCACCGGAGCATCGCACCGGGCCCTCATACATGTCGTACGGTGTGGTGGCATGTCCGATGAGGCGGCACGCGTCTCCGGGGTGTGGCCCCCCTCACGGACGGCGATGACACAGTAGTAGATGTTCTGCGGTAATGATGCGGTGTGAATATTATTAAATACTCGAAGCACGATAAAATTATGAGTTTTTTACACGACGTGGGCACATGTGCTATAGGACTGATTGTAATTTTTCATAGTTTTTTGTGGTGGAGAATTATCTGAACACTTCCCTCTCCGGGGATTGCTCTTCGCGTGTCTACGACTGTGGCCGGCGGCCTACGGGGGCTAGCACATGCCGCCAAATCTTGCGTAGGCGGCCTCTCACAAGTCTGGAAGTGTTGTGGCGGTTGCCAACGCCCGGCCCGCGTCTCCGAGGTGTGCCCCCCTCACGGATGGCGCCGCCGCCGGCACCTGGAGGGGGGAAACGGACGCGTCGGGTCTACAGGGATGGGGTCTTGCAGTGGCTTTGTCCCGGATGTTGCTCCAAAGTGTTCCTATGGGCTGACCTAACACAACCGGGTGGACAGTTCCACTGGTCAAAGCCCGTCCGTGGAAAGTCAAGGGGCTAGATCCCGTGGTCAAACGCTACAGGGTTAGGCGGGACGGGGGCCCTTGGGGGGTAGCAATGCCACTGGAGCATCGCACCGGGCAATCATACATGCCATACGGTGTGGTGGCATGTCCGAAGAGGCGGCACGCGTCTCCGGGGTGTGGCCCCCCTCACGGACGGCGATGACACAGTAGTAGACGTTCTGCAGTAACGATGCGGCATGAATATTATTAAATACTCGGAGCGCGATAAAATCATAAGTATTTTAATCGATGTGGGCACATGTGCTATAGGACGGATGGTAATTTTTCATAGCTTTTGGTGATGGAGAAGTATCTGAACACTTCCCTCTCCGCGGATTGCTCTTCGCGCGTCTACGACTGTGGCCGGTGGCCTCTGGGGGCTAGCACATGCCGCCAAATCCTCTCACAAGTCTGGAAGTGTTGTGGCGGTTGCAAACGCCTGGCACGCGTGTCCGGGGTGTGCCCCCCTGACGGACGGCGCCGCCGCCGGCACCTGGAGGGGGGAAACGGACGCGTCGCGTCTACACGGATGGGGTCTTTCTCTGGCTTTGGCCCAGATGTTGCTCCAAAGTGTTCCTATGGGCTGACCTAACACAACCGGGTGGAGAGTTCCACTGGTCAAAGCCCGTCCATGCAAAGTCAAAGGGCAAGATATCGTGGTCAAACGGTACAGGGTTAGGCGGGACGGGGGCCCTCGGGGGGTAGCAATGCCACTGGAGCATCCCACCGGGCCCTCATACATGTCGTACGGTGTGGTGGCATGTCCGAAGAGGCGGCACGCGTCTCTGGGGTGTGGACCCCCTCACGGACGGCGATGACACAGTAGTAGATGTTCTGCGGCAATGATGCGGTGTGAATATTATTAAATACTCGGAGCGCGATAAAATTATGAGTTTTTTACACGACGTGGGCACATGTGCTATAGGACTGATGGTAATTTTTCATAGTTTTTGGTGATGGAGAAGTATCTGAACACTTCCCTCTCCGGGGATTGCTCTTCGCGTGTCTACGACTGTGGCCGGCAGCCTCCGGGGGCTAGCACATGCCGCCAAATCTTGCGTAGGCGGCCTCTCACATGTCTGGAAGTGTTGTGGCGGTTGCCAACGCCCGGCATGCGTCTCCGAGGTGTGCCCCCCTCACGGATGGCGCCGCCGCCGGCACCTGGAGGGGGGAAACGGACGCGTCGGGTCTACACGGATGGGGTCTTGCAGTGGCTTTGTCCCGGATGTTGCTCCAAAGTGTTCCTATGGGCTGACCTAACACAACCGGGTGGACAGTTCCACTGGTCAAAGCCCGTCCGTGGAAAGTCAAGGGGCTAGATCCCGTGGTCAAACGCTACAGGGTTAGGCGGGACGGGGGCCCTTGGGGGGTAGCAATGCCACTGGAGCATCGCACCGGGCCCTCATACATGCCGTACGGTGTGGTGGCATGTCCGAAGAGGCGGCACGCGTCTCCGGGGTGTGGCCCCCCTCACGGACGGCGATGACACAGTAGTAGACGTTCTGCAGTAACGATGCGGCATGAATATTATTAAATACTCGGAGCGCGATAAAATCATTAGTATTTTAATCGATGTGGGCACATGTGCTATAGGACTGATGGTAATTTTTCATAGCTTTTGGTGATGGAGAAGTATCTGAACACTTCCCTCTCCGCGGATTGCTCTTCGCGCGTCTACGACTGTGGCCGGTGCCCTCTGGGGGCTAGCACATGCCGCCAAATCCTCTCACAAGTCTGGAAGTGTTGTGGCGGTTGCAAACGCTCGGCACGCGTCTCCGGGGTGTGCCCCCCTGACGGACGGCGCCGCCGCCGGCACCTGGAGGGGGGAAACGGACGCGTCGGGTCTACACGGATGGGGTCTTTCTCTGGCTTTGGCCCAGATGTTGCTCCAAAGTGTTCCTATGGGCTGACCTAACACAACCGGGTGGAGAGTTCCACTGGTCAAAGCCCGTCCGTGCAAAGTCAAAGGGCTAGATCTCGTGGTCAAACGGTACAGGGTTAGGCGGGACGGGGGCCCTCGGGGGGTAGCAATGCCACTAGAGCATCCCACCGGGCCCTCATACATGTCGTACGGTGTGGTGGCATGTCCGAAGAGGCGGCACGCGTCTCTGGGGTGTGGACCCCCTCACGGACGGCGATGACACAGTAGTAGACGTTCTGCGGCAATGATGCGGTGTGAATATTATTAAATACTCGGAGCGCGATAAAATTATGAGTTTTTTACACGACGTGGGCACATGTGCTATAGGACTGAAGGTAATTTTTCATAGTTTTTCGTGATAGAGAAGTATCTGAACACTTCCCTCTCCGCGGATTGCTCTTCGCGTGTCTACGACTGTGGCTGGCGGCCTCCAGGGGCTAGCACATGCCGCCAAATATTGCGTAGGCGGCCTCTCACAAGTCTGGAAGTGTTGTGGCGATTGCAAACGCCCGGCCCGCATCTCCGAGGTGTGCCCCCCTCACGGATGGCGCCGCCGCCGGCACCTGGAGGGGGGAAATGTACGCGTCGGGTCTACACGGATGGGGTCTTGCAGTGGCTTTGTCCCGGATGTTGCTCCAAAGTGTTCCTATGGGCTGACCTAACACAACCGGGTGGACAGTTCCACTGGTCAAAGCCCGTCCGTGCAAAGTCAAAGGGCTAGATCCCGTGGTCAAATGCTACAGGGTTAGGCGGGACGGGGGCCCTTGGGGGGTAGCAATGCCACTGGAGCATCACACCGGGTCCTCATACTTGCCGTACGGTGTGGTGGCATGTCCGAAGAGGCGGCACGCGTCTCCGGGGTGTGGCCCCCCTCACGGACGGCGATGACACAGTAGTAGACGTTCTGCGGTAACGATGCAGCGTGAATATTATTAAATACTCGGAGAGCGATCAAATCATGAGTTTTTTACACGATGTGGGCACATGTGCTATAGGACTGATGGTAATTTTTCATAGTTTTTGGTGATGGGGAAGTATCTGAACACTTCCCTCTCCGCGGATTGCTCTTCGCTTGTCTACGACTGTGGCCGGCGGCCTCTGGGGGCTAGCACATGCCGCCAAATCTTGCGTAGGTGGCCTCTCACAAGTCTGGAAGTGTTGTGGCGGTTGTAAACGCCCGGCCCGCGTCTCCGAGGTGTGCCCCCCTCACGGATGGCGCCTCCGCCGGCACCTGGAGGGGGGAAACGGATGAGTCGGGTCTACACGGATGGGGTCTTGCAGTGGCTTTGTCCCGGATGTTGCTCCAAAGTGTTCTTATGGGCTGACCTAACACAACCGGGTGGACAGTTCCACTGGTCAAAGCCCGTCCGTGCAAAGTCAAAGGGCTAGATCCCATGGTCAAACGCTACAGGGTTAGGCGGGACGGGGGCCCTTGGGGGGTAGGAATGCCACTGGAGCATCGCACCGGGCCCTCATACATGCCGTACGGTGTGGTGGCATGTCCGAAGAGGCGGCACGCGTCTCCGGGGTGTAGCCCCCCTCACGGACGGCGATGACACAGTAGTAGACGTTCTGCGGTAACGATGCGGCGTGAATATTATTAAATACTCGGAGAGCGATAAAACACGACGTGGGCACATGTGCTATAGGACTGATGGTAATTTTTCATAGTTTTTGGTGATGGAGAAGTATCTGAACACTTCCCTCTCCGCGGATTGCCCTTCGCGCGTCTACGACTGTGGCCGGTGGCCTCTGGGGCTAGCACATGCCGCCAAATCCTCTCTCAAGTCTGGAAGTGTTGTGGCGGTTGCAAACGCCCGGCATGCGTCTCCGGGGTGTGCCCCCCTCACGGACGGCGCAGCCGCCGGCACCTGGAGGGGGAAACGGACGCGTCGGGTCTACACGGATGGGGTCTTGCTGTGGCTTTGGCTCAGATGTTGTTCCAAACTGGTCCTATGGGCTGACCTAACACAACCGGGTGGAGAGTTCCACTGGTCAAAGCTCATACGTGCAAAGTCAAAGGGCTAGATCCCGTGGTCAAACGCTACAGGGTTAGGCGGGACGGGGGCCCTCGGGCGTAGCAATGCCACTGGAGCATCGCACCGGGCCCTCATACATGTCGTACGGTGTGGTGGCATGTCCGATGAGGCGGCACGCGTCTCCGGGGTGTGGCCCCCATCACGGACGGCGATGACACAGTAGTAGATGTTCTGCGGCAATGATGCGGTGTGAATATTATTAAATACTCGAAGCGCGATAAAATTATGAGTTTTTTACACGACGTGGGCACATGTGCTATAGGACTGATGGTAATTTTTCATAGTTTTTTGTGGTGGAGAATTATCTGAACACTTCCCTCTTCGGGGATTGCTCTTCGTGTGTCTACGACTGTTGCCGGCAGCCTCCGGGGGCTAGCACATGCCGCCAAATTTGCGTAGGCGGCCTCTCACAAGTCTGGAAGTGTTGTGGCGGTTGCAAACGCCCGGCCCGCGTCTCCAAGGTGTGCCCTCCTCACGGATGGCGCCGCCGCCGGCACCTGGAGGGGGGAAACGGACGCGTCGGGTCTACACGGATGGGGTCTTGCAGTGGCTTTGTCCCGGATGTTGCTCCAAAGTGTTCCTATGGGCTCACCTAACACAACCGGGTGGACAGTTCCACTGGTCAAAGCCCGTCCGTGCAAAGTCAAAGGGCTATATCCCGTGGGCAAACGCTACAGGGTTAGGCGGGACGGGGGCCCTTGGGGGGTCGCAATGCCACTGGAGCATCGCACCGGGCCCTCATACATGCCGTACGGTGTGGTGGCATGTCGGAAGAGGCGGCACGCGTCTCCAAGATGTGGCCCCCCTCACGGACGGCGATCACACAGTAGTAGACGTTCTGCGGTAACGATGCGGCGTGAATATTATTAAATACTCGGAGAGCGATAAAATCATTAGTTTTTTACACGACGTGGGCACATGTGCTATAGGACTGATGGTAATTTTTCATAGTTTTTGGTGATGGAGAAGTATCTGAACACTTCCCTCTCCGCGGATTGCTCTTCGCGCGTCTACGACTGTGGCCAGTGGCCTCTGGGGCTAGCACATGCCGCCAAATCCTCTCACAAGTCTGGAAGTGTTTTGGCGGTTGCAAACGCCCGGCACGCGTCTCCGGGGTGTGCCCCCCTGACGGACGGCGCCG
Organism: Aegilops tauschii subsp. strangulata; assembly: GCF_002575655.3. Lineage (NCBI taxonomy): Eukaryota > Viridiplantae > Streptophyta > Magnoliopsida > Poales > Poaceae > Aegilops > Aegilops tauschii. The sequence goes on along the minus strand of NC_053041.3, from coordinate 549,681,626 downwards.
CCGCCGGCACCTGGAGGGGGGAAACGGACGCGTCGGGTCTACACGGATGGGGTCTTTCTCTGGCTTTGGCCCAGATGTTGCTCCAAAGTGTTCCTATGGGCTCACCTAACAGAACCGGGTGGAGAGTTCCACTGGTCAAAGCCCGTCCTTGCAAAGTCAAAGGGCTAGATCCCATGGTCAAACGCTACAGGGTTAGGCGGGACGGGGGCCCTCGGGGGGTAGCAATGCCACTGGAGCATCCCACCGGGCCCTCATACATGTCGTACCGTGTGGTGGCATGTTCGAAGAGGCGGCACGCGTCTCCGGGGTGTGGCCCCCATCACGGACGGCGATGACACAGTAGTAGATGTTCTGCGGCAATGATGCGGTGTGAATATTATTAAATACTCGAAGCGCGATAAAATTATGAGTTTTTTACACCACGTGGGCACATGTGCTATAGGACTGATGGTAATTTTTCATAGTTTTTCGTGGTGAAAATTATCTGAACACTTCCCCCTCCTGGGATTGCTCATCGCGTGTGTACGACTGTGGCCGGCAGCCTCCGGGGGCTAGCACATGCCGCCAAATCTTGCGTAGGCGACCTCTCACAAGTCTGGAAGTGTTGTGGCGGTTGCCAACGCCCGGCCCGCGTCTCCGAGGTGTGCCCCCCTCACGGATGGCGGCGCCGCCGGCACCTGGAGGGGGGAAACGGACGCGTCGGGTCTACACGGATGGGGTGTTGCAGTGGCTTTGTCCCGGATGTTGCTCCAAAGTGTTCCTATGGGCTGACCTAACACAACCGGGTGGACAGTTCCACTGGTCAAAGCCCGTCCGTGGAAAGTCAAAGGGCTAGATCTCGTGGTCAAACGCTACAGGGTTAGGCGGGGCGGGGGCCCTTGGGGGGTAGCAATGCCACTGGAGCATCGCACCGGGCCCTCATAAATGTCGTACGGTGTGGTGGCATGTCCGAAGAGGCGGCACGCGTCTCCGGGGTGTGGTCACCCTCACGGACGGCGATGACACGGTAGTAGACGTTCTGTGGTAACGATGCGGCATGAATATTTTTAAATACTTGGAGCGCGATAAAATCATTAGTTTTTTACACGACGTGGGCACATGTGCTATAGGACTGATGGTAATTTTTCATAGTTTTTGGTGATGGGGAAGTATCTGAACACTTCCCTCTCCGCGGATTGCTCTTCGCGCGTCTACGACTGTGGCCGGCGGCCTCTGGGGGCTAGCACATGCCGCCAAATCCTCTCACAAGTCTTGAATTGTTGAGGCAGTTGCAAACGCCCGGCACGCGTCTCCGGGGTGTGCCCCCCTCACGGACGGCGCTGCCGCTGGTACCTGGAGGGGGAAACGGACGCGTCGGGTCTACACGGATGGGGTCTTGCTGTGGCTTTGGCCCAGACGTTGCTCCAAAGTGTTCCTATGGGCTGACCTAACACAACCGGGTGGAGAGTTCCACTGGTCAAAGCTCATCCGTGCAAAGTCAAAGGGCTAGATCCCGTGGTCAAACGCTACAGGGTTAGGCGGGACGGGGGCCCTCGGGGGTAGCAATGCCACCGGAGCATCGCACCGGGCCCTCATACATGTCGTACGGTGTGGTGGCATGTCCGATGAGGCGGCACAAGTCTCCGGGGTGTGGCCCCCCTCACGGGCGGAGATGACACAGTAGTAGATGTTCTGCGGCAATGATGCGGTGTGAATATTATTAAATACTCGAAGCGCGATAAAATTATGAGTTTTTTACACGACGTGGGCACATGTGCTATAGGACTGATGGTAATTTTTCATAGTTTTTTGTGGTGGAGAATTATCTGAACACTTCCCTCTCCGGGGATTGCTCTTCGCGTGTCTACGACTGTGGCCGGCAGCCTCCGGGGGCTAGCACATGCCGCCAAATCTTGCGTAGGCGGCCTCTCACAAGTCTGGAAGTGTTGTGGCGGTTGCCAACGCCCGACCCGCGTCTCCGAGGTGTGCCCCCCTCACGGATGGCGCCGCCGCCGTCACATGGAGGGGGGAAACGGACGCGTCGGGTCTACACGGATGGGGTCTTGCAGTGGCTTTGTCCCGGATGTTGCTCCAAAGTGTTCCTATGGGCTGACCTAACACAACCGGGTGGACAGTTCCACTGGTCATAGCCCGTCCGTGGAAAGTCAAGGGGCTAGATCCCGTGGTCAAACGCTACAGGGTTAGGCGGGACGGGGGCCCTTGGGGGGTAGCAATGCCACTGGAGCATCGCACCGGGCCCTCATAAATGCCGTACGGTGTGGTGGCATGTCCGAAGAGGCGGCACGCGTCTCCGGGGTGTGGCCCCCCTCACGGACGGCGATGACACGGTAGTAGACGTTCTGTGGTAACGATGCGGCATGAATATTTTTAAATACTCGGAGCGCGAGAAAATCATTAGTTTTATACACGACGTGGGCACATGTGCTATAGGACTGATGGTAATTTTTCATAGTTTTTGGTGATGGAGAAGTATCTGAACACTTCCCTCTCCGCGGATTGCTCTTCGCGTGTCTACGACTGTGGCCGGTGGCCTCTGGGGGGCTAGCACATGCCGCCAAACCTCTCACAAGTCTGGAAGTGTTGTGGCGGTTGCAAACGCCCGGCACGCGTCTCCGGGCTGTGCCCCCCTGATGGACGGCGCCGCCGCCGGCACCTGGAGGGGGGAAACGGACGCGTCGGGTCTACACGGATGGGGTCTTTCTCTGGCTTTGGCCCAGATGTTGCTCCAAAGTGTTCCTATGGGCTGACCTAACACAACCGGGTGGAGAATTCCACTGGTCAAAGCCCGTCCGTGCAAAGTCAAAGGGCTAGGTCCCGTGGTCAAACGCTACAGGGTTAGGCGGGACGGGGGCCCTCGGGGGGTGGCAATGCCACTAGAGCATCCCACCGGGCCCACATACATGTCGTACGGTGTGGTGGCATGTCCGAAGAGGCGGCACGCGTCTCCGGCGTGTGGCCCCCCTCACGGACGGCGATGACATAGTAGTAGACGTTCTGCGGCAATGATGCGGTGTGAATATTATTAAATACTCGGAGCGCGATAAAATTATGAGTTTTTTACACGACGTGGGCACATGTGCTATAGGACTGAAGGTAATTTTTCATAGTTTTTGGTGATGGAGAATTATCTGAACACTTCCCTCTCCGGGGATTGCTCTTCGCGTGTCTACGACTGTGGCCGGCGGCCTCCGGGGGCTAGCACATGCCGCCAAATCTTGCGTAGGCGGACTCTCACAAGTCTGGAAGTGTTCCTATGGACTGACCTAACACAACCAGGTGGACAAATCCACTGGTCAAAGCCCGTCCATGCAAAGTCAAAGGGCTAGATCCCGTGGCCAAACGCTACAGGGTTAGGCGGGACGGGGGCCCTTGGGGGGTAGCAATGCCACTGGAGCATCGCACCGGGCCCTCATACATGCCGTACGGTGTGGTGGCATGTCCGAAGAGGCGGCACGCGTCTCCGGGGTGTGGCCCCCCTCACGGACGGCGATGACACAGTAGTAGACGTTTTGCGGTAACGATGCGGCATGAATATTATTAAATACTCGGAGAGCGATAAAATCACGAGTTTTTTACACGACGTGGGCACATGTGCTATAGGACTGATGGTAATTTTTCGTAGTTTTTGGTGGTGGAGAAGTATCTGAACACTTCCCTCTCCGCGGTTGCTCTTCGCGCGTCTACGACTGTGGCCGGCGGCCTCTGGGGGCTAGCACATGCCGCCAAATCCTCTCACAAGTCTGGAAGTGTTGTGGCGGTTGCAAACGCCCGGCATGCGTCTCCGGGGTGTGCCCCCCTCACGGACGGCGCAGCCGCCGCCACGTGGAGGGGGAAACGGACGCGTCGGGTCTACACGGATGGGGTCTTGCTGTGGCTTTGGCCCAGATGTTGCTCCAAAGTGTTCGTATGGCCTGACCTAACACAACCGGGTGGAGAGTTCCACTGGTCAAAGCTCGTCCGTGCAAAGTCAAAGGGCTAGATCCCGTGGTCAAACGCTACTTGGTTAGGCGGGACGGGGGCCCTCGGGCGTAGCAATGCGACCGGAGCATCGCACCGGGCCCTCATACATGTCGTACGGTGTGGTGGCATGTCCGATGAGGCGACACGCGTCTCCGGGGTGTGGCCCCCCTCACGGACAGCGATGACACAGTAGTAGATGTTCTGCGGCAATGATGCTGTGTGAATATTATTAAATACTCGAAGCGCGATAAAATTATGAGTTTTTTACATGACGTGGGCACATGTGCTATAGGACTGATGGTAATTTTTCATAGTTTTTTGTGGTGGAGAATTATCTGAACACTTCCCTCTCCGGGGATTGCTCTTCGCGTGTCTACGACTGTGGCCGGCGGCCTCCGGGGGCTAGCACATGCCGCCAAATCTTGCGTAGGCGGCCTCTCACAAGTCTGGAAGTGTTGTGGCGGTTGCAAACACCCGGCCCGCGTATCCGGGGTGTGCCCCCCTCACAGACAGCGCCGCCGCCGGCACCTGGAGGGGGGAAACGGACGCGTCGGGTCTACACGGATGGGGTCTTGCAGTGGCTTTGTCCCGGATGTTGCTCCAAAGTGTTCCTATGGGCTGACCTACCACAACCGGGTGGATAGTTCCACTGGTCAAAGCCCGTCCGTGCAAAGTCAAAGGGCTAGATCCCGTCGTCAAACGCTACAGGGTTAGGCGGGACGGGGGCCCTTGGGGGGTAGCAATGCCACTGGAGCATCGCACCGGGCCCTCATACATATCGTACGGTGTGGTGGCATGTCCGAAGAGGCGGCACGCGTCTCCGGGGTGTGGCCCCCCTCACGGACGGCGATGACAAAGTAGTAGACGTTCTGCGGCGATGATGCGGTGTGAATATTATTAAATACTCGGAGCGCGATAAAATTATGAGTTTTTTACACGACGTGGGCACATGTGCTATAGGATTGATGGTAATTTTTCATAGTTTTTGGTGATGGATAAGTATCTAAACACTTCCCTCTCCGCGGATTGCTCTTCGCGCGTCTACCACTGTGGCCGGTGGCCTCTGGGGCTAGCACATGCCGCCAAATCCTTTCACAAGTCTGGAAGTGTTGTGGCGGTTGCAAACGCCCGGCACGCGTCTCCGGGGTGTGCCCCCCTCACGGACGGCGCCGCCGCCGGCACCTGGAGGGGGGAAACGGACACGTCGGGTCTACATGGATGGGGTCTTTCTGTGGCTTTGGCCCAGATGTTGCTCCAAAGTGTTCCTATGGGCTGACCTAACACAACCGGGTGGAGAGTTCCACTGGTCAAAGCCCGTCCGTGCAAAGTCAAAGGGCTAGATCCCGTGGTCAAACGCTACAGGGTTAGGCGGGACGAGGGCCCTCGGGGGGTAGCAATGCCACTGGAGCATCCCACCGGGCCCTCATACATATCGTACGGTGTGGTGGCATGTCCGAAGAGGCGGCACGCGTCTCCGGGGTGTGGCCCCCCTAACGGACGGCGATGACAAAGTAGTAGACGTTCTGCGTCGATGATGCGGTGTGAATATTATTAAATACTCGGAGCGCGATAAAATTATGAGTTTTTTACACGACGTGGGCACATGTGCTATAGGACCGATGGTAATTTTTCATAGTTTTTTGTGGTGGAGAAGTATCTGAACACTTCCCTCTCCGCGGATTGCTCTTCGCGTGTCTACGACTGTGGCCGCGGACTCCGGGGGCTAGCACATGCCGCCAAATCCTCTCACAAGTCTGGAAGTGTTGTGGCGGTTGCAAACGCCCGGCATGCGTCTCCGGGGTGTGCCCCCCTCACGGACGGCGCAGCTGCCGGCACCTGGAGGGGGAAACGGACGCGTCGGCTCTACACGGATGGGGTCTTGCAGTGGCTTTGGCCCAGATGTTGCTCCAAAGTGTTCCTATGGGCTGACCTAACACAACCGGGTGGAGATTTCCACTGCTCAAAGCCCGTCCGTGCAAAGTCAAAGGGCTAGATCCCGTGGTCAAACGCTACAGGGTTAGGCGGGACGAGGGCCCTCGGGGGGTAGCAATGCCACTGGAGCATCCCACCGGGCCCTCATACATATCGTACGGTGTGGTGGCATGTCCGAAGAGGCGGCACGCGTCTCCGGGGTGTGGCCCCCCTCACGGACGGTGATGACAAAGTAGTAGACGTTCTGCGTCAATGATGCGGTGTGAATATTATTAAATACTCGGAGCGCGATAAAATTATGAGTTTTTTTACACGACGTGGGCACATGTGCTATAGGACTGATGGTAATTTTTCATAGTTTTTTGTGGTGGAGAAGTATCTGAACACTTCCCTCTCCGCGGATTGCTCTTCGCGTGTCTACGACTGTGGCCGCGGACTCCGGGGGCTAGCACATGCCGCCAAATCCCCTCACAAGTCTGGAAGTGTTGTGGCGGTTGCAAACGCCCGGCATGCGTCTCCGGGGTGTGCCCCCCTCACGGATGGCGCAGCCGCTGGCACCTGGAGGGGGAAACGGACGCGTCGGGTCTACACGGATGGGGTCTTGCTGTGGCTTTGGCCCAGATGTTGCTCCAAAGTGTTCCTATGGGCTGACCTAACACAACCGGGTGGAGAGTTCCACTGGTCAAAGCCCGTCCGTGCAAAGTCAAAGGGCTAGATCCCGTGGTCAAACGCTACAGGGTTAGCCGGGACGAGGGCCTCGGGGGGTAGCAATGCCACTGGAGCATCCCACCGGGCCCTCATACATATCGTACGGTGTGGTGGCATGTCCGATGAGGTGGCACGCGTCTCCGGGGTGTGGCCCCCCTCACGGAAGGCGATGACAAAGTAGTAGACGTTCTGCGTCAATGATGCGGTGTGAATATTATTAAATACTCGGAGCACGATAAAATTATGAGTGTTTTACACGACGTGGGCACATGTGCTATAGGACTGATGGTAAATTTTCATATTTTTTGTGGTGGAGAAGTATCTGAACACTTCCCTCTCCGCGGAATGCTCTTCGCGTGTCTACGACTGTGGCCGCGGACTCCGGGGGCTAGCACATGCCGCCAAATCCTCTCACAAGTCTGGAAGTTTTGTGGCGGTTGCAAACTTCCGGCATGCGTCTCCGGGGTGTGCCCCCCTCACGGACGGCGCAGCCGCCGGCACCTGGAGGGGGAAACGGACGCGTCGAGTCTACACGGATGGGGTCTTGCTGTGGCTTTGGCCCAGATGTTGCTCCAAAGTGTTCCTATGGGCTGACCTAACACAACCGGGTGGAGAGTTCCACTGGTCAAAGCTCGTCCGTGCAAAGTCAAAGGGCTAGATCCCGTGGTCAAACGCTACAGGGTTAGGCGGGACGGGGGCCCTCGGGCGTAGCAATGCCACCGGAGCATCGCACCGGGCCCTCATACATGTCGTACAGTGTGTTGGCATGTCCGATGAGGCGGCACGCGTCTCCGGGGTGTGGCCCCCCTCACGGACGGCGATGACACAGTAGTAGACGTTCTGCGGTAACGATGCGGCATGAATATTTTTAAATACTCGGAGCGCGATAAAATCATTAGTTTTTTACACGACGTGGGCACATGCGCTATAGGACTGATGGTAATTTTTCATAGTTTTTGGTCATGGAGAAGTATCTGAACACTTCCCTCTCCGCGGATTGCTCTTCGCGTGTCTACGACTGTGGTCGGCGGCCTCCGGGGGCTAGCACATGCTGCCAAATCTTGCGTAGGCGGCCTCTCACAAGTCTGGAAGTGTTGTGGCGGTTGCAAACGCCCGGCCCGCGTCTCCGGGGTGTGCCCCCCTCACGGACGGCGCCGACGCCGGCACCTGGAGGGGGGAAACGGACGCGTCGTGTCTACACGGATGGGGTCTTGCTGTGGCTTTGGCCCGGATGTTGCTCCAAAGTGTTCCTATGGGCTGACCTAACACAACCGGGTGGAGAGTTCCACTGGTCAAAGCCCGTCCGTGCAAAGTCAAAGGGCTAGATCCCGTGGTCAAACGCTACAGGGTTAGGCGGGACGGGGCCCTGGGGGGTAGCAATGCCACTGGAGCATCGCACCGGGCCCTCACACATCCCGGACGGTGTGGTGGCATGTCCGAAGAGGCGGCACGCGTCTCCGGGGTGTGGCCCCCCTCACGGACGGTGATGACACAGTAGTAGACGTTCTGCGGTAATGATGTGGCGTGAATATTATTAAATACTCGGAGCACGATAAAATCGTGAGTTTTTTACACGACGTGGGCACATGTGCTATAGGACTGATGGTAATTTTCATAGTTTTTGGTGATGGAGAAGTATCTGAACACTTCCGTCTCCGCGGATTGCTCTTCGCGTGTCTATGACTGTGGCCGGCGGCCTCCGGGGGCTAGCACATGCTGCCAAATCTTGCGTAGGCGGCCTCTCACAAGTCTGGAAGTGTTGTGGCGGTTGCAAACGCCCGGCCCGCGTCTCCGAGGTGTGCCCCCCTCACGGACGGTGCCGCCGCCGGCACCTGGAGGGGGGAAACAGATGCGTCGGGTCTACACGGATGGTGCATTGCAGTGGCTTTGGCCCGGATGTTGCTCCAAAGTGTTCCAATGGACTGACCTAACACAACCGGGTGGAGAGTTCCACTGGTCAAAGCCCGTCTGTGCAAAGTCAAAGGGCTAGATCCCATGGTCAAACGCTACAGGGTTAGGCGAGACGGGGGCCCTGGGGGGTAGCAATGCCACTGGAGCATCTAACCGGGCCCTCATACATGCCGTACGGTGTGGTGGCATGTCCGAGGAGGCGGCACGCGTCTCCGGGGTGTGGCCCCCCTCACGGACGGCGATGACACAGTAGTAGACGTTCTGCAGCAACGATGCGGCGTGAATATTATTAAATACTCGGAGCGCGATAAAATCATTAGTTTTTTACATGACGTGGGCACATGTGCTATAGGACTGATGGTATTTTTCATAGTTTTTGGTGATGGAGAAGTATCTGAACACTTGCCTCTCCCCGGATTGCTCTTCGCGTGTCTACGACTGCGGTCGGCGGCCTCCGGGGGCTAGCACATGCTGCCAAATCTTGCGTAGGCGGCCTCTTACAAGTCTGGAAGTGTTGTGGCGGGTACAAATGCCTGGCCCGCGTCTCCGGGGTGTGCCCCCCTTTAGGGACGGCGCCGCCGCCGGCACCTGGAGGGGGAAACGGACGCGTCGGGTCTACACGGATGGGGTCTTGCAGTGGCTTTGTCCCGGATGTTGCTCCAAAGTGTTCCTATGGTCTGACCTAACACAACTGGGTGGAGGGTTCCACTGGTCAAAGCCCGTCCGTGCAAAGTCAAAGGCTAGATCCCGTGGTCAAACGCTACAGGGTTAGGCGGGACGGGGGCCCTTGGTGGTAGCAATGCCACTGGAGCATCGCACCGGGCCCTCCTACATGCCGTACGGTGTGGTGGCCTGTCCGAAGAGGTGGCACGCGTCTCCGGGGTGTGGCCCCCCTCACGGACGGCGATGACACAGTAGTAGACGTTCTGCGGTAACTATGCGGCATGAATATTTTTAAATACTCGGAGCGCGATAAAATCATTAGTTTTTTACACGACGTGGGCACATGTGCTATAGGACTGATGGTAATTTTTCATAGTGTTTGGGGATGGAGAAGTATCTGAACACTTCCCTCTCCGCGGATTGCTCTTCGCGCGTCTACGACTGTGGCCGGTGGCCTCTGGGGGCTAGCACATGCCGCCTAATTCTCTCACAAGTCTGGAAGTGTTGTGGCGGTTGCCAACGCCCGGCCCGCGTCTCAGAGGTGTGCCCCCCTCACGGATTTTGCCGCCGCCGGCACCTGGAGGGGGGAAACAGATGCGTCGGGTCTACACGGATGGTGTCTTGTAGTGGCTTTGGCCCGGATGTTGCTCCAAAGTGTTCCTATGGGCTGACCTAACACAACCGGGTGGACAGTTCCACTGGTCAAAGCCCGTCCGTGCAAAGTCAAAGGGCTAGATCCCGTGGTCAAACGCTAAAGGGTTAGGCGGGACGGGGGCCCTGGGGGGTAGCAATGCCACTGGAGCATCTAACCGGGCCCTCATACATGCCGTACGGTGTGGTGGCATGTCCGAAGAGGCGGCACGCGTCTCCGGGGTGTGGCCCCCCTCACGGACGGCGATGACACAGTAGTAGACGTTCTGCGGCAACGATGCGGCGTGAATATTATTAAATACTCGTAGCGCGATAAAATCATTAGTTTTTTACATGACGTGGGCACATGTGCTATAGGACTGATGATAATTTTTCATAGTTTTTGGTGATGGATAAGTATCTGAACACTTGCCTCTCCCCGGATTGCTCTTCGCGTGTCTACGACCGCGGTCGGCGGCCTCCGGGGGCGAGCACATGCCGCCAAATCTTGCGTAGGCGGCCTCTCACAAGTCTGGAAGTGTTGTGGCGGGTGCAAATGCCCGGCCCGCGTCTCCGGGGTGTGCCCCCCTTCAGGGACGGTGCCGCCGCCGGCACCTGGAGGGGGAAAGGAACGCGTCGGGTCTACATGGAAGGGGTCTTGCAGTGGCTTTGGCCCAGATGTTGCTCCAAAGTGTTCTTATGGGCTGACCTAACACAACCGGGTGGAGGGTTCCACTGGTCAAAGCCCGTCCGTGCAAAGTCAAAGGGCTAGATCCCGTGGTCAAACACTACAGGGTTAAGTGGGACGGGGGCCCTTGGGGGTAGCAATGCCACTGGAGCATCGCACCGGGCCCTCATACATGCCGTACGGTGTGGTGGCATGTCCGAAGAGGCGGCACGCGTCTCCGGGGTGTGGCCCCCCTCACGGACGGTGATGACACAGTAGTAGACGTTCTGCGGTAACGATGCGGCATGAATATTTTTAAATACTCGGAGCGCGATAAAATCATTAGTTTTTTACACGACGTGGGCACATGTGCTATAGGACTGATGGTAATTTTTCATAGTTTTTGGTGATGGAGAAGTATCTGAACACTTCCCTCTCCGCGGATTTCTCTTCGCGCGTCTATGACTGTGGCCGGTGGCCTCTGGGGGCTAGCACATGCTGCCAAATCTTGCGTAGGCGGCCTCTCACAAGTCTGGAAGTGTTGTGGCGGTTGCAAACGCCCGGCCCGCGTCTCCGAGGTGTGCCCCCCTCACGGACGGCGCCGCCGCCGGCATCGGAGGGGGGAAACGGATGCGTCGGGTCTACACGGATGGTGCATTGCAGTGGCTTTGGCCCGGATGTTGCTCCAAAGTGTTCCTATGGGCTGACCTAACACAACCGGGTGGACAGTTCCACTGGTCAAAGCCCGTCCGTGCAAAGTCAAAGGGCTAGATCCCGTGGTCAAACGCTACAGGGTTAGGCGGGACGGGGGCGCTGGGGGGTAGCAATGCCACTGGAGCATCTAACCGGGCCCTCATACATGCCGTACTGGAGCATCTAACCGGGCCCTCAATGCCACTGAAGTGTTGTGGCGGTTGCAAATGCCCGGCCCGCGTCTCCGGGGTGTGCCCCCCTCACGGACGGCGCCGACACCGGCACCAGGAGGGGGGAAACGGACGCGTCGGGTCTACACGGATGGGGTCTTGCTGTGGCTTTGGCCCGGATGTTGCTCCAAAGTGTTCCTATGGGCTGACCTAACACAACCGGGTGGAGAGTTCCACTGGTCAAAGCCCGTCCGTGCAAAGTCAAAGGGCTAGATCCCGTGGTCAAACGCTACAGGGTTAGGCGGGACGGGGCCCTGGGGGGGTAGCAATGCCACTGCAGCATCGCACCGGGCCCTCACACATCCCGGACGGTGTGGTGGCATGTCCGAAGAGGCGGCACGCGTCTCCGGGTGTGGCCCCCCTCACGGACGGCGATGACCCAGCAGTAGACGTTCTGCGGTAACGATGCGGCGTGAATATTATTAAATACTCGGAGCGCGATAAAATCATTAGTTTTTTACATGACGTGGGCACATGTGCTATAGGACTGATGGTAATTTTTCATAGTTTTTTGTGATGGAGAAGTATCTGAACACTTCCCTCTCCCCGGATTGCTCTTCGCGTGTCTACGACTGCGGTCGGCGGCCTCCGGGGGCTAGCACATGCCGCCAAATCTTGCGTAGGCGGCCTCTCACAAGTCTGGAAGTGTTGTGGCGGGTGCAAATGCCAGGCCCGCGTCTCTGGGGTGTGCCCCCCTTCAGGGACCACACCGCCGCCGGCACGTGGAGGGGGGAAACGGACGCGTCGGGTCTACACGGATGGGGTCTTGCTGTGCCTTTGGCCCGGAAGTTGCTCCAATGTGTTCCTATGGGCTGACCTAACACAACCGGGTGGAGGGTTCCACTGGTCAAAGCCCGTCCGTGAAAAGTAGAAGGGCTAGATCCCGTGGTCAAACGCTACAGGGTTAGGCGGGACGGGGGCCCTGGGGGTAGCAATGCCACAGGAGCATCGCACCGGGCCCTCATACATGCCGTACGGTGTGGTGGCATGTCCAAAGAGACGGCACGCGTCTCTGCGGTGTGGCCCCCCTCACGGACGGCGATGACACAGTAGTAGACGCTCTGCGGTAACGACGCGGCGTGAATATTATTGAATACCCGGAGCACGATAAAATCATGAGTTTTTTACACGACGTGGGCACATGTGCTATAGGACTGATGGTAATTTTTCATAGTTTTTTGTGATGGAGAAGTATCTGAACACTTCCCTCTCCACGGATTGCTCTTCGCGTGTCTACGACTGTGGCAGGCGGCCTCCGGGGGCTAGCACATGCCGCCAAACCTTGCATAGGCGGCCTCTCACAAGTCTGGAAGTGTTGTGGCGGTTGCAAACGCCCGGCCCGCGTCTCCGGGGTGTGCCCCCCTCATGGACGGCGCCGCCACCGGCACCTGGAGGGGGGAAACGGACACGTCGGGTCTACACGGATGGGGTCTTGCAGTGGCTTTGGCCCGGATGTTGCTCCAAAGTGTTCCTATGGGCTGACCTAACACAACCGGGTGGAGAGTTCCACTGGTCAAAGCCAGTCCGTGCAAAGTCAAACGGCTAGATCCCGTGGTCAAACGCTACAGGGTTAGGCGGGACGGGGGCCCTGGGGGGTAGCAATGCCACTGGAGCATCGCACCGGGCCCTCATACATGCCGAACGGTGTGGTGGCATGTCCGAAGAGGCGGCACGCGTCTCTGTGGTGTGGCCCCCCTCACGGACGGCGATGACACAGTAGTAGACGTTATGCGGTAACGATGCGGCGTGAATATTATTAAATACTCGGAGCTCGATAAAATCATGAGTTTTTTACACGACGTGGCACATGTGCTATAGGACTGATGGTAATTTTTCATAGTTTTTGGTGATGGAGAAGTATCTGAACACTTCCCTCTCCGCAGATTGCTCTTCGCGTGTCTACGACTGTGGCCGGTGGCCTCCGGGGGCTAGCACATGCCGCCAAATCTTGCGTAGGCGGCCTCTGACAAGTTCGGAAGTGTTGTGGCGGTTGCAAACGCCCAGCCCGCGTCTCCAAGGTGTGCCCCCTCACGGACGGCGCCGCAGCCGGCACCTGGAGGGAGGAAACGGACGCGTCAGGTCTACACAGATGGGGTCTTGCTGTGGCTTTGGCCCGGATGTTGCTCCAAAGTGTTCCTATGGGCTGACCTAACACAACCGGGTGGAGAGTTCCACTGGTCAAAGCCCGTCCGTGCAAAGTCAAAGGGCTAGATCCCGTGGTCAAATGCTACAGGGTTAGGCGGGACGGGGGCCTTGGGGGGTAGCAATGCCACTGGAGCATCGCACCGGGCCCTCATACATGCCGTACGGTGTGGTGGCATGTCCGAAGAGGCGGCACGCGTCTCCGGGGTGTGGCCCCCCTCACGGACGGCGATGACACAGTAGTAGACGTTCTGCAGTAACGATGCGGCATGAATATTATTAAATACTCGGAGCGCGATAAAATCATTAGTATTTTAATCGATGTGGGCACATGTGCTATAGGACTGATGGTAATTTTTCGTAGCTTTTGGTGATGGAGAAGTATCTGAACACTTCCCTCTCCGCGGATTGCTCTTCGCGCGTCTACGACTGTGGCCGGTGCCCTCTGGGGGCTAGCACATGCCGCCAAATCCTCTCACAAGTCTGGAAGTGTTGTGGCGGTTGCAAACGCTCGGCACGCGTCTCCGGGGTGTGCCCCCCTGACGGACGGCGCCGCCGCCGGCACCTGGAGGGGGGAAACGGACGCGTCGGGTCTACACGGATGGGGTCTTTCTCTGGCTTTGGCCCAGATGTTGCTCCAAAGTGTTCCTATGGGCTGACCTAACACAACCGGGTGGAGAGTTCCACTGGTCAAAGCCCGTCCGTGCAAAGTCAAAGGGCTAGATCTCGTGGTCAAACGGTACAGGGTTAGGCGGGACGGGGGCCCTCGGGGGGTAGCAATGCCACTAGAGCATCCCACCGGGCCCTCATACATGTCGTACGGTGTGGTGGCATGTCCGAAGAGGCGGCACGCGTCTCTGGGGTGTGGACCCCCTCACGGACGGCGATGACACAGTAGTAGACGTTCTGCGGCAATGATGCGGTGTGAATATTATTAAATACTCGGAGCGCGATAAAATTATGAGTTTTTTACACGACGTGGGCACATGTGCTATAGGACTGAAGGTAATTTTTCATAGTTTTTCGTGATAGAGAAGTATCTGAACACTTCCCTCTCCGCGGATTGCTCTTCGCGTGTCTACGACTGTGGCTGGCGGCCTCCAGGGGCTAGCACATGCCGCCAAATATTGCGTAGGCGGCCTCTCACAAGTCTGGAAGTGTTGTGGCGATTGCAAACGCCCGGCCCGCATCTCCGAGGTGTGCCCCCCTCACGGATGGCGCCGCCGCCGGCACCTGGAGGGGGGAAATGTACGCGTCGGGTCTACACGGATGGGGTCTTGCAGTGGCTTTGTCCCGGATGTTGCTCCAAAGTGTTCCTATGGGCTGACCTAACACAACCGGGTGGACAGTTCCACTGGTCAAAGCCCGTCCGTGCAAAGTCAAAGGGCTAGATCCCGTGGTCAAATGCTACAGGGTTAGGCGGGACGGGGGCCCTTGGGGGGTAGCAATGCCACTGGAGCATCACACCGGGTCCTCATACTTGCCGTACGGTGTGGTGGCATGTCCGAAGAGGCGGCACGCGTCTCCGGGGTGTGGCCCCCCTCACGGACGGCGATGACACAGTAGTAGACGTTCTGCGGTAACGATGCAGCGTGAATATTATTAAATACTCGGAGAGCGATAAAATCATGAGTTTTTTACACGATGTGGGCACATGTGCTATAGGACTGATGGTAATTTTTCATAGTTTTTGGTGATGGGGAAGTATCTGAACACTTCCCTCTCCGCGGATTGCTCTTCGCTTGTCTACGACTGTGGCCGGCGGCCTCTGGGGGCTAGCACATGCCGCCAAATCTTGCGTAGGTGGCCTCTCACAAGTCTGGAAGTGTTGTGGCGGTTGTAAACGCCCGGCCCGCGTCTCCGAGGTGTGCCCCCCTCACGGATGGCGCCTCCGCCGGCACCTGGAGGGGGGAAACGGATGAGTCGGGTCTACACGGATGGGGTCTTGCAGTGGCTTTGTCCCGGATGTTGCTCCAAAGTGTTCTTATGGGCTGACCTAACACAACCGGGTGGACAGTTCCACTGGTCAAAGCCCGTCCGTGCAAAGTCAAAGGGCTAGATCCCATGGTCAAACGCTACAGGGTTAGGCGGGACGGGGGCCCTTGGGGGGTAGGAATGCCACTGGAGCATCGCACCGGGCCCTCATACATGCCGTACGGTGTGGTGGCATGTCCGAAGAGGCGGCACGCGTCTCCGGGGTGTAGCCCCCCTCACGGACGGCGATGACACAGTAGTAGACGTTCTGCGGTAACGATGCGGCGTGAATATTATTAAATACTCGGAGAGCGATAAAACACGACGTGGGCACATGTGCTATAGGACTGATGGTAATTTTTCATAGTTTTTGGTGATGGAGAAGTATCTGAACACTTCCCTCTCCGCGGATTGCCCTTCGCGCGTCTACGACTGTGGCCGGTGGCCTCTGGGGCTAGCACATGCCGCCAAATCCTCTCTCAAGTCTGGAAGTGTTGTGGCGGTTGCAAACGCCCGGCATGCGTCTCCGGGGTGTGCCCCCCTCACGGACGGCGCAGCCGCCGGCACCTGGAGGGGGAAACGGACGCGTCGGGTCTACACGGATGGGGTCTTGCTGTGGCTTTGGCTCAGATGTTGTTCCAAACTGGTCCTATGGGCTGACCTAACACAACCGGGTGGAGAGTTCCACTGGTCAAAGCTCATACGTGCAAAGTCAAAGGGCTAGATCCCGTGGTCAAACGCTACAGGGTTAGGCGGGACGGGGGCCCTCGGGCGTAGCAATGCCACTGGAGCATCGCACCGGGCCCTCATACATGTCGTACGGTGTGGTGGCATGTCCGATGAGGCGGCACGCGTCTCCGGGGTGTGGCCCCCATCACGGACGGCGATGACACAGTAGTAGATGTTCTGCGGCAATTATGCGGTGTGAATATTATTAAATACTCGAAGCGCGATAAAATTATGAGTTTTTTACACGACGTGGGCACATGTGCTATAGGACTGATGGTAATTTTTCATAGTTTTTTGTGGTGGAGAATTATCTGAACACTTCCCTCTTCGGGGATTGCTCTTCGTGTGTCTACGACTGTTGCCGGCAGCCTCCGGGGGCTAGCACATGCCGCCAAATTTGCGTAGGCGGCCTCTCACAAGTCTGGAAGTGTTGTGGCGGTTGCAAACGCCCGGCCCGCGTCTCCAAGGTGTGCCCTCCTCACGGATGGCGCCGCCGCCGGCACCTGGAGGGGGGAAACGGACGCGTCGGGTCTACACGGATGGGGTCTTGCAGTGGCTTTGTCCCGGATGTTGCTCCAAAGTGTTCCTATGGGCTCACCTAACACAACCGGGTGGACAGTTCCACTGGTCAAAGCCCGTCCGTGCAAAGTCAAAGGGCTATATCCCGTGGGCAAACGCTACAGGGTTAGGCGGGACGGGGGCCCTTGGGGGGTCGCAATGCCACTGGAGCATCGCACCGGGCCCTCATACATGCCGTACGGTGTGGTGGCATGTCGGAAGAGGCGGCACGCGTCTCCAAGATGTGGCCCCCCTCACGGACGGCGATCACACAGTAGTAGACGTTCTGCGGTAACGATGCGGCGTGAATATTATTAAATACTCGGAGAGCGATAAAATCATTAGTTTTTTACACGACGTGGGCACATGTGCTATAGGACTGATGGTAATTTTTCATAGTTTTTGGTGATGGAGAAGTATCTGAACACTTCCCTCTCCGCGGATTGCTCTTCGCGCGTCTACGACTGTGGCCAGTGGCCTCTGGGGCTAGCACATGCCGCCAAATCCTCTCACAAGTCTGGAAGTGTTTTGGCGGTTGCAAACGCCCGGCATGCGTCTCCGGGGTGTGCCCGCCTCACGGACGGCGCAGCCGCCGCCACCTGGAGGGGGAAACGGACGCGTCGGCTCTACCCGGATGGGGTCTTTCTCTGGCTTTGGCCCAGATGTTGCTCCAAAGTGTTCCTATGGGCTGACCTAACACAACCGGGTGGAGAGTTCCACTGGTCAAAGCCCGTCCATGCAAAGTCAAAGGGCAAGATATCGTGGTCAAACGGTACAGGGTTAGGCGGGACGGGGGCCCTCGGGGGGTAGCAATGCCACTGGAGCATCCCACCGGGCCCTCATACATGTCGTACCGTGTGTTGGCATGTTCGAAGAGGCGGCACGCGTCTCCGGGGTGTGGCCCCCATCACGGACGGCGATGACACAGTAGTAGATGTTCTGCGGCAATGATGCGGTGTGAATATTATTAAATACTCGAAGCGCGATAAAATTATGAGTTTTTTACACCACGTGGGCACATGTGCTATAGGACTGATGGTAATTTTTCATAGTTTTTCGTGGTGAAAATTATCTGAACACTTCCCCCTCCTGGGATTGCTCATCGCGTGTGTACGACTGTGGCCGGCAGCCTCCGGGGGCTAGCACATGCCGCCAAATCTTGCGTAGGCGACCTCTCACAAGTCTGGAAGTGTTGTGGCGGTTGCCAACGCCCGGCCCGCGTCTCCGAGGTGTGCCCCCCTCACGGATGGCGGCGCCGCCGGCACATGGAGGGGGGAAACGGACGCGTCGGGTCTACACGGATGGGGTGTTGCAGTGGCTTTGTCCCGGATGTTGCTCCAAAGTGTTCCTATGGGCTGACCTAACACAACCGGGTGGACAGTTCCACTGGTCAAAGCCCGTCCGTGGAAAGTCAAAGGGCTAGATCTCGTGGTCAAACGCTACAGGGTTAGGCGGGGCGGGGGCCCTTGGGGGGTAGCAATGCCACTGGAGCATCGCACCGGGCCCTCATAAATGTCGTACGGTGTGGTGGCATGTCCGAAGAGGCGGCACGCGTCTCCGGGGTGTGGTCCCCCTCACGGACGGCGATGACACGGTAGTAGACGTTCTGTGGTAACGATGCGGCATGAATATTTTTAAATACTTGGAGCGCGATAAAATCATTAGTTTTTTACACGACGTGGGCACATGTGCTATAGGACTGATGGTAATTTTTCATAGTTTTTGGTGATGGGGAAGTATCTGAACACTTCCCTCTCCGCGGATTGCTCTTCGCGCGTCTACGACTGTGGCCGGCGGCCTCTGGGGGCTAGCACATGCCGCCAAATCCTCTCACAAGTCTTGAATTGTTGAGGCAGTTGCAAACGCCCGGCACGCGTCTCCGGGGTGTGCCCCCCTCACGGACGGCGCTGCCGCTGGTACCTGGAGGGGGAAACGGACGCGTCGGGTCTACACGGATGGGGTCTTGCTGTGGCTTTGGCCCAGACGTTGCTCCAAAGTGTTCCTATGGGCTGACCTAACACAACCGGGTGGAGAGTTCCACTGGTCAAAGCTCATCCGTGCAAAGTCAAAGGGCTAGATCCCGTGGTCAAACGCTACAGGGTTAGGCGGGACGGGGGCCCTCGGGGGTAGCAATGCCACCGGAGCATCGCACCGGGCCCTCATACATGTCGTACGGTGTGGTGGCATGTCCGATGAGGCGGCACAAGTCTCCGGGGTGTGGCCCCCCTCACGGGCGGAGATGACACAGTAGTAGATGTTCTGCGGCAATGATGCGGTGTGAATATTATTAAATACTCGAAGCGCGATAAAATTATGAGTTTTTTACACGACGTGGGCACATGTGCTATAGGACTGATGGTAATTTTTCATAGTTTTTTGTGGTGGAGAATTATCTGAACACTTCCCTCTCCGGGGATTGCTCTTCGCGTGTCTACGACTGTGGCCGGCAGCCTCCGGGGGCTAGCACATGCCGCCAAATCTTGCGTAGGCGGCCTCTCACAAGTCTGGAAGTGTTGTGGCGGTTGCCAACGCCCGACCCGCGTCTCCGAGGTGTGCCCCCCTCACGGATGGCGCCGCCGCCGTCACATGGAGGGGGGAAACGGACGCGTCGGGTCTACACGGATGGGGTCTTGCAGTGGCTTTGTCCCGGATGTTGCTCCAAAGTGTTCCTATGGGCTGACCTAACACAACCGGGTGGACAGTTCCACTGGTCATAGCCCGTCCGTGGAAAGTCAAGGGGCTAGATCCCGTGGTCAAACGCTACAGGGTTAGGCGGGACGGGGGCCCTTGGGGGGTAGCAATGCCACTGGAGCATCGCACCGGGCCCTCATAAATGCCGTACGGTGTGGTGGCATGTCCGAAGAGGCGGCACGCGTCTCCGGGGTGTGGCCCCCCTCACGGACGGCGATGACACGGTAGTAGACGTTCTGTGGTAACGATGCGGCATGAATATTTTTAAATACTCGGAGCGCGAGAAAATCATTAGTTTTATACACGACGTGGGCACATGTGCTATAGGACTGATGGTAATTTTTCATAGTTTTTGGTGATGGAGAAGTATCTGAACACTTCCCTCTCCGCGGATTGCTCTTCGCGTGTCTACGACTGTGGCCGGTGGCCTCTGGGGGGCTAGCACATGCCGCCAAACCTCTCACAAGTCTGGAAGTGTTGTGGCGGTTGCAAACGCCCGGCACGCGTCTCCGGGCTGTGCCCCCCTGATGGACGGCGCCGCCGCCGGCACCTGGAGGGGGGAAACGGACGCGTCGGGTCTACACGGATGGGGTCTTTCTCTGGCTTTGGCCCAGATGTTGCTCCAAAGTGTTCCTATGGGCTGACCTAACACAACCGGGTGGAGAATTCCACTGGTCAAAGCCCGTCCGTGCAAAGTCAAAGGGCTAGGTCCCGTGGTCAAACGCTACAGGGTTAGGCGGGACGGGGGCCCTCGGGGGGTGGCAATGCCACTAGAGCATCCCACCGGGCCCACATACATGTCGTACGGTGTGGTGGCATGTCCGAAGAGGCGGCACGCGTCTCCGGCGTGTGGCCCCCCTCACGGACGGCGATGACATAGTAGTAGACGTTCTGCGGCAATGATGCGGTGTGAATATTATTAAATACTCGGAGCGCGATAAAATTATGAGTTTTTTACACGACGTGGGCACATGTGCTATAGGACTGAAGGTAATTTTTCATAGTTTTTGGTGATGGAGAATTATCTGAACACTTCCCTCTCCGGGGATTGCTCTTCGCGTGTCTACGACTGTGGCCGGCGGCCTCCGGGGGCTAGCACATGCCGCCAAATCTTGCGTAGGCGGACTCTCACAAGTCTGGAAGTGTTCCTATGGACTGACCTAACACAACCAGGTGGACAAATCCACTGGTCAAAGCCCGTCCATGCAAAGTCAAAGGGCTAGATCCCGTGGCCAAACGCTACAGGGTTAGGCGGGACGGGGGCCCTTGGGGGGTAGCAATGCCACTGGAGCATCGCACCGGGCCCTCATACATGCCGTACGGTGTGGTGGCATGTCCGAAGAGGCGGCACGCGTCTCCGGGGTGTGGCCCCCCTCACGGACGGCGATGACACAGTAGTAGACGTTTTGCGGTAACGATGCGGCATGAATATTATTAAATACTCGGAGAGCGATAAAATCACGAGTTTTTTACACGACGTGGGCACATGTGCTATAGGACTGATGGTAATTTTTCGTAGTTTTTGGTGGTGGAGAAGTATCTGAACACTTCCCTCTCCGCGGTTGCTCTTCGCGCGTCTACGACTGTGGCCGGCGGCCTCTGGGGGCTAGCACATGCCGCCAAATCCTCTCACAAGTCTGGAAGTGTTGTGGCGGTTGCAAACGCCCGGCATGCGTCTCCGGGGTGTGCCCCCCTCACGGACGGCGCAGCCGCCGCCACGTGGAGGGGGAAACGGACGCGTCGGGTCTACACGGATGGGGTCTTGCTGTGGCTTTGGCCCAGATGTTGCTCCAAAGTGTTCGTATGGCCTGACCTAACACAACCGGGTGGAGAGTTCCACTGGTCAAAGCTCGTCCGTGCAAAGTCAAAGGGCTAGATCCCGTGGTCAAACGCTACTTGGTTAGGCGGGACGGGGGCCCTCGGGCGTAGCAATGCGACCGGAGCATCGCACCGGGCCCTCATACATGTCGTACGGTGTGGTGGCATGTCCGATGAGGCGACACGCGTCTCCGGGGTGTGGCCCCCCTCACGGACAGCGATGACACAGTAGTAGATGTTCTGCGGCAATGATGCTGTGTGAATATTATTAAATACTCGAAGCGCGATAAAATTATGAGTTTTTTACATGACGTGGGCACATGTGCTATAGGACTGATGGTAATTTTTCATAGTTTTTTGTGGTGGAGAATTATCTGAACACTTCCCTCTCCGGGGATTGCTCTTCGCGTGTCTACGACTGTGGCCGGCGGCCTCCGGGGGCTAGCACATGCCGCCAAATCTTGCGTAGGCGGCCTCTCACAAGTCTGGAAGTGTTGTGGCGGTTGCAAACACCCGGCCCGCGTATCCGGGGTGTGCCCCCCTCACAGACAGCGCCGCCGCCGGCACCTGGAGGGGGGAAACGGACGCGTCGGGTCTACACGGATGGGGTCTTGCAGTGGCTTTGTCCCGGATGTTGCTCCAAAGTGTTCCTATGGGCTGACCTACCACAACCGGGTGGATAGTTCCACTGGTCAAAGCCCGTCCGTGCAAAGTCAAAGGGCTAGATCCCGTCGTCAAACGCTACAGGGTTAGGCGGGACGGGGGCCCTTGGGGGGTAGCAATGCCACTGGAGCATCGCACCGGGCCCTCATACATATCGTACGGTGTGGTGGCATGTCCGAAGAGGCGGCACGCGTCTCCGGGGTGTGGCCCCCCTCACGGACGGCGATGACAAAGTAGTAGACGTTCTGCGGCGATGATGCGGTGTGAATATTATTAAATACTCGGAGCGCGATAAAATTATGAGTTTTTTACACGACGTGGGCACATGTGCTATAGGATTGATGGTAATTTTTCATAGTTTTTGGTGATGGATAAGTATCTAAACACTTCCCTCTCCGCGGATTGCTCTTCGCGCGTCTACCACTGTGGCCGGTGGCCTCTGGGGCTAGCACATGCCGCCAAATCCTTTCACAAGTCTGGAAGTGTTGTGGCGGTTGCAAACGCCCGGCACGCGTCTCCGGGGTGTGCCCCCCTCACGGACGGCGCCGCCGCCGGCACCTGGAGGGGGGAAACGGACACGTCGGGTCTACATGGATGGGGTCTTTCTGTGGCTTTGGCCCAGATGTTGCTCCAAAGTGTTCCTATGGGCTGACCTAACACAACCGGGTGGAGAGTTCCACTGGTCAAAGCCCGTCCGTGCAAAGTCAAAGGGCTAGATCCCGTGGTCAAACGCTACAGGGTTAGGCGGGACGAGGGCCCTCGGGGGGTAGCAATGCCACTGGAGCATCCCACCGGGCCCTCATACATATCGTACGGTGTGGTGGCATGTCCGAAGAGGCGGCACGCGTCTCCGGGGTGTGGCCCCCCTAACGGACGGCGATGACAAAGTAGTAGACGTTCTGCGTCGATGATGCGGTGTGAATATTATTAAATACTCGGAGCGCGATAAAATTATGAGTTTTTTACACGACGTGGGCACATGTGCTATAGGACCGATGGTAATTTTTCATAGTTTTTTGTGGTGGAGAAGTATCTGAACACTTCCCTCTCCGCGGATTGCTCTTCGCGTGTCTACGACTGTGGCCGCGGACTCCGGGGGCTAGCACATGCCGCCAAATCCTCTCACAAGTCTGGAAGTGTTGTGGCGGTTGCAAACGCCCGGCATGCGTCTCCGGGGTGTGCCCCCCTCACGGACGGCGCAGCTGCCGGCACCTGGAGGGGGAAACGGACGCGTCGGCTCTACACGGATGGGGTCTTGCAGTGGCTTTGGCCCAGATGTTGCTCCAAAGTGTTCCTATGGGCTGACCTAACACAACCGGGTGGAGATTTCCACTGCTCAAAGCCCGTCCGTGCAAAGTCAAAGGGCTAGATCCCGTGGTCAAACGCTACAGGGTTAGGCGGGACGAGGGCCCTCGGGGGGTAGCAATGCCACTGGAGCATCCCACCGGGCCCTCATACATATCGTACGGTGTGGTGGCATGTCCGAAGAGGCGGCACGCGTCTCCGGGGTGTGGCCCCCCTCACGGACGGTGATGACAAAGTAGTAGACGTTCTGCGTCAATGATGCGGTGTGAATATTATTAAATACTCGGAGCGCGATAAAATTATGAGTTTTTTTACACGACGTGGGCACATGTGCTATAGGACTGATGGTAATTTTTCATAGTTTTTTGTGGTGGAGAAGTATCTGAACACTTCCCTCTCCGCGGATTGCTCTTCGCGTGTCTACGACTGTGGCCGCGGACTCCGGGGGCTAGCACATGCCGCCAAATCCCCTCACAAGTCTGGAAGTGTTGTGGCGGTTGCAAACGCCCGGCATGCGTCTCCGGGGTGTGCCCCCCTCACGGATGGCGCAGCCGCTGGCACCTGGAGGGGGAAACGGACGCGTCGGGTCTACACGGATGGGGTCTTGCTGTGGCTTTGGCCCAGATGTTGCTCCAAAGTGTTCCTATGGGCTGACCTAACACAACCGGGTGGAGAGTTCCACTGGTCAAAGCCCGTCCGTGCAAAGTCAAAGGGCTAGATCCCGTGGTCAAACGCTACAGGGTTAGCCGGGACGAGGGCCTCGGGGGGTAGCAATGCCACTGGAGCATCCCACCGGGCCCTCATACATATCGTACGGTGTGGTGGCATGTCCGATGAGGTGGCACGCGTCTCCGGGGTGTGGCCCCCCTCACGGAAGGCGATGACAAAGTAGTAGACGTTCTGCGTCAATGATGCGGTGTGAATATTATTAAATACTCGGAGCACGATAAAATTATGAGTGTTTTACACGACGTGGGCACATGTGCTATAGGACTGATGGTAAATTTTCATATTTTTTGTGGTGGAGAAGTATCTGAACACTTCCCTCTCCGCGGAATGCTCTTCGCGTGTCTACGACTGTGGCCGCGGACTCCGGGGGCTAGCACATGCCGCCAAATCCTCTCACAAGTCTGGAAGTTTTGTGGCGGTTGCAAACTTCCGGCATGCGTCTCCGGGGTGTGCCCCCCTCACGGACGGCGCAGCCGCCGGCACCTGGAGGGGGAAACGGACGCGTCGAGTCTACACGGATGGGGTCTTGCTGTGGCTTTGGCCCAGATGTTGCTCCAAAGTGTTCCTATGGGCTGACCTAACACAACCGGGTGGAGAGTTCCACTGGTCAAAGCTCGTCCGTGCAAAGTCAAAGGGCTAGATCCCGTGGTCAAACGCTACAGGGTTAGGCGGGACGGGGGCCCTCGGGCGTAGCAATGCCACCGGAGCATCGCACCGGGCCCTCATACATGTCGTACAGTGTGTTGGCATGTCCGATGAGGCGGCACGCGTCTCCGGGGTGTGGCCCCCCTCACGGACGGCGATGACACAGTAGTAGACGTTCTGCGGTAACGATGCGGCATGAATATTTTTAAATACTCGGAGCGCGATAAAATCATTAGTTTTTTACACGACGTGGGCACATGCGCTATAGGACTGATGGTAATTTTTCATAGTTTTTGGTCATGGAGAAGTATCTGAACACTTCCCTCTCCGCGGATTGCTCTTCGCGTGTCTACGACTGTGGTCGGCGGCCTCCGGGGGCTAGCACATGCTGCCAAATCTTGCGTAGGCGGCCTCTCACAAGTCTGGAAGTGTTGTGGCGGTTGCAAACGCCCGGCCCGCGTCTCCGGGGTGTGCCCCCCTCACGGACGGCGCCGACGCCGGCACCTGGAGGGGGGAAACGGACGCGTCGTGTCTACACGGATGGGGTCTTGCTGTGGCTTTGGCCCGGATGTTGCTCCAAAGTGTTCCTATGGGCTGACCTAACACAACCGGGTGGAGAGTTCCACTGGTCAAAGCCCGTCCGTGCAAAGTCAAAGGGCTAGATCCCGTGGTCAAACGCTACAGGGTTAGGCGGGACGGGGCCCTGGGGGGTAGCAATGCCACTGGAGCATCGCACCGGGCCCTCACACATCCCGGACGGTGTGGTGGCATGTCCGAAGAGGCGGCACGCGTCTCCGGGGTGTGGCCCCCCTCACGGACGGTGATGACACAGTAGTAGACGTTCTGCGGTAATGATGTGGCGTGAATATTATTAAATACTCGGAGCACGATAAAATCGTGAGTTTTTTACACGACGTGGGCACATGTGCTATAGGACTGATGGTAATTTTCATAGTTTTTGGTGATGGAGAAGTATCTGAACACTTCCGTCTCCGCGGATTGCTCTTCGCGTGTCTATGACTGTGGCCGGCGGCCTCCGGGGGCTAGCACATGCTGCCAAATCTTGCGTAGGCGGCCTCTCACAAGTCTGGAAGTGTTGTGGCGGTTGCAAACGCCCGGCCCGCGTCTCCGAGGTGTGCCCCCCTCACGGACGGTGCCGCCGCCGGCACCTGGAGGGGGGAAACAGATGCGTCGGGTCTACACGGATGGTGCATTGCAGTGGCTTTGGCCCGGATGTTGCTCCAAAGTGTTCCAATGGACTGACCTAACACAACCGGGTGGAGAGTTCCACTGGTCAAAGCCCGTCTGTGCAAAGTCAAAGGGCTAGATCCCATGGTCAAACGCTACAGGGTTAGGCGAGACGGGGGCCCTGGGGGGTAGCAATGCCACTGGAGCATCTAACCGGGCCCTCATACATGCCGTACGGTGTGGTGGCATGTCCGAGGAGGCGGCACGCGTCTCCGGGGTGTGGCCCCCCTCACGGACGGCGATGACACAGTAGTAGACGTTCTGCAGCAACGATGCGGCGTGAATATTATTAAATACTCGGAGCGCGATAAAATCATTAGTTTTTTACATGACGTGGGCACATGTGCTATAGGACTGATGGTATTTTTCATAGTTTTTGGTGATGGAGAAGTATCTGAACACTTGCCTCTCCCCGGATTGCTCTTCGCGTGTCTACGACTGCGGTCGGCGGCCTCCGGGGGCTAGCACATGCTGCCAAATCTTGCGTAGGCGGCCTCTTACAAGTCTGGAAGTGTTGTGGCGGGTACAAATGCCTGGCCCGCGTCTCCGGGGTGTGCCCCCCTTTAGGGACGGCGCCGCCGCCGGCACCTGGAGGGGGAAACGGACGCGTCGGGTCTACACGGATGTGGTCTTGCAGTGGCTTTGTCCCGGATGTTGCTCCAAAGTGTTCCTATGGTCTGACCTAACACAACTGGGTGGAGGGTTCCACTGGTCAAAGCCCGTCCGTGCAAAGTCAAAGGGCTAGATCCCGTGGTCAAACGCTACAGGGTTAGGCGGGACGGGGGCCCTTGGTGGTAGCAATGCCACTGGAGCATCGCACCGGGCCCTCCTACATGCCGTACGGTGTGGTGGCCTGTCCGAAGAGGTGGCACGCGTCTCCGGGGTGTGGCCCCCCTCACGGACGGCGATGACACAGTAGTAGACGTTCTGCGGTAACTATGCGGCATGAATATTTTTAAATACTCGGAGCGCGATAAAATCATTAGTTTTTTACACGACGTGGGCACATGTGCTATAGGACTGATGGTAATTTTTCATAGTGTTTGGGGATGGAGAAGTATCTGAACACTTCCCTCTCCGCGGATTGCTCTTCGCGCGTCTACGACTGTGGCCGGTGGCCTCTGGGGGCTAGCACATGCCGCCTAATTCTCTCACAAGTCTGGAAGTGTTGTGGCGGTTGCCAACGCCCGGCCCGCGTCTCAGAGGTGTGCCCCCCTCACGGATTTTGCCGCCGCCGGCACCTGGAGGGGGGAAACAGATGCGTCGGGTCTACACGGATGGTGTCTTGTAGTGGCTTTGGCCCGGATGTTGCTCCAAAGTGTTCCTATGGGCTGACCTAACACAACCGGGTGGACAGTTCCACTGGTCAAAGCCCGTCCGTGCAAAGTCAAAGGGCTAGATCCCGTGGTCAAACGCTAAAGGGTTAGGCGGGACGGGGGCCCTGGGGGGTAGAAATGCCACTGGAGCATCTAACCGGGCCCTCATACATGCCGTACGGTGTGGTGGCATGTCCGAAGAGGCGGCACGCGTCTCCGGGGTGTGGCCCCCCTCACGGACGGCGATGACACAGTAGTAGACGTTCTGCGGCAACGATGCGGCGTGAATATTATTAAATACTCGTAGCGCGATAAAATCATTAGTTTTTTACATGACGTGGGCACATGTGCTATAGGACTGATGATAATTTTTCATAGTTTTTGGTGATGGATAAGTATCTGAACACTTGCCTCTCCCCGGATTGCTCTTCGCGTGTCTACGACCGCGGTCGGCGGCCTCCGGGGGCGAGCACATGCCGCCAAATCTTGCGTAGGCGGCCTCTCACAAGTCTGGAAGTGTTGTGGCGGGTGCAAATGCCCGGCCCGCGTCTCCGGGGTGTGCCCCCCTTCAGGGACGGTGCCGCCGCCGGCACCTGGAGGGGGAAAGGAACGCGTCGGGTCTACATGGATGGGGTCTTGCAGTGGCTTTGGCCCAGATGTTGCTCCAAAGTGTTCTTATGGGCTGACCTAACACAACCGGGTGGAGGGTTCCACTGGTCAAAGCCCGTCCGTGCAAAGTCAAAGGGCTAGATCCCGTGGTCAAACACTACAGGGTTAAGTGGGACGGGGGCCCTTGGGGGTAGCAATGCCACTGGAGCATCGCACCGGGCCCTCATACATGCCGTACGGTGTGGTGGCATGTCCGAAGAGGCGGCACGCGTCTCCGGGGTGTGGCCCCCCTCACGGACGGTGATGACACAGTAGTAGACGTTCTGCGGTAACGATGCGGCATGAATATTTTTAAATACTCGGAGCGCGATAAAATCATTAGTTTTTTACACGACGTGGGCACATGTGCTATAGGACTGATGGTAATTTTTCATAGTTTTTGGTGATGGAGAAGTATCTGAACACTTCCCTCTCCGCGGATTTCTCTTCGCGCGTCTATGACTGTGGCCGGTGGCCTCTGGGGGCTAGCACATGCCGCCAAATCCTCTCACAAGTCTGGAAGTGTTGTGGCGGTTGCAAACGCCCGGCACGCGTCTCCGGGGTGTGACCCCCTCACGGACGGCGCCGCCGCCGGCACCTGGAGGGGGGAAACGGACGCGTCGGGTCTACATGGATGGGGTCTTTCTGTGGCTTTGGCCCAGATGTTGCTCCAAAGTGTTCCTATGGGCTGACCTAACACAACTGGGTGGAGAGTTCCACTGGTTAAAGCCCGTCCGTGCAAAGTCAAAGGGCTAGATCCCGTGGTCAAACGCTACAGGGTTAGGCGGGACGGGGGCCCTCGGGGGGTAGCAATGCCACTGGAGCATCCCACCGGGCCCTCATACATGTCGTACAGTGTGGTGGCATGTCCGAAGAGGCAGCACGCGTCTCCGGGGTATGGCCCCCCTCACGGACGGCGACGACAAAGTAGTAGACGTTCTGCGGCAATGATGCGGTGTGAATATTAATAAATACTCGGAGCGCGATAAAATTATGAGTTTTCTACGCGACGTGGGCAAATGTGCTATAGGACTGATGGTAATTTTTCATAGTTTTTTGTGGTGGAGAAGTATCTGAACACTTCCCTCTCCGCGGATTGCTCTTCGCGTGTCTACGACTATGGCCGTGGCCTCCGGGGGCTAGCACATGCCGCCAAATCTTGCGTAGGCGGCCTCTCACAAGTCTGGAAGTGTTGTGGCGGTTGCAAACGCCCGGCCCGCGTCTCCGGGGTGTGCCCCCCTCACGGACGGCGCCGACACCGGCACCAGGAGGGGGGAAACGGACGCGTCGGGTCTACACGGATGTGGTCTTGCTGTGGCTTTGGCCCGGATGTTGCTCCAAAGTGTTCCTATGGGCTGACCTAACACAACCGGGTGGAGAGTTCCACTGGTCAAAGCCCGTCCGTGCAAAGTCAAAGGGCTAGATCCCGTGGTCAAACGCTACAGGGTTAGGCGGGACGGGGCCCTGGGGGGGTAGCAATGCCACTGCAGCATCGCACCGGGCCCTCACACATCCCGGACGGTGTGTTGGCATGTCCGAAGAGGCGGCACGCGTCTTCGGGGTGTGGCCCCCCTCACGGACGGTGATGACACAGTAGTAGACGTTCTGCGGTAACGATGTGGCGTGAAAATTATTAAATACTCGGAGCACGATAAAATCATGAGTTTTTTACACGACGTGGGCACATGTGCTATAGGACTGATTGTAATTTTCATAGTTTTTGGTGATGGAGAAGTATCTGAACACTTCCCTCTCCGCGGATTGCTCTTCGCATGTCTATGACTGTGGCCGGCGGCCTCCGGGGGCTAGCACATGCTGCCAAATCTTGCGTAGGCGGCCTCTCACAAGTCTGGAAGTGTTGTGGCGGTTGCAAACGCCCGGCCCGCGTCTCCGAGGTGTGCCCCCCTCACGGACGGCGCCGCCGCCGGCATCGGAGGGGGGAAACGGATGCGTCGGGTCTACACGGATGGTGCATTGCAGTGGCTTTGGCCCGGATGTTGCTCCAAAGTGTTCCTATGGGCTGACCTAACACAACCGGGTGGACAGTTCCACTGGTCAAAGCCCGTCCGTGCAAAGTCAAAGGGCTAGATCCCGTGGTCAAACGCTACAGGGTTAGGCGGGACGGGGGCGCTGGGGGGTAGCAATGCCACTGGAGCATCTAACCGGGCCCTCATACATGCCGTACTGGAGCATCTAACCGGGCCCTCAATGCCACTGAAGTGTTGTGGCGGTTGCAAATGCCCGGCCCGCGTCTCCGGGGTGTGCCCCCCTCACGGACGGCGCCGACACCGGCACCAGGAGGGGGGAAACGGACGCGTCGGGTCTACACGGATGGGGTCTTGCTGTGGCTTTGGCCCGGATGTTGCTCCAAAGTGTTCCTATGGGCTGACCTAACACAACCGGGTGGAGAGTTCCACTGGTCAAAGCCCGTCCGTGCAAAGTCAAAGGGCTAGATCCCGTGGTCAAACGCTACAGGGTTAGGCGGGACGGGGCCCTGGGGGGGTAGCAATGCCACTGCAGCATCGCACCGGGCCCTCACACATCCCGGACGGTGTGGTGGCATGTCCGAAGAGGCGGCACGCGTCTCCGGGTGTGGCCCCCCTCACGGACGGCGATGACCCAGCAGTAGACGTTCTGCGGTAACGATGCGGCGTGAATATTATTAAATACTCGGAGCGCGATAAAATCATTAGTTTTTTACATGACGTGGGCACATGTGCTATAGGACTGATGGTAATTTTTCATAGTTTTTTGTGATGGAGAAGTATCTGAACACTTCCCTCTCCCCGGATTGCTCTTCGCGTGTCTACGACTGCGGTCGGCGGCCTCCGGGGGCTAGCACATGCCGCCAAATCTTGCGTAGGCGGCCTCTCACAAGTCTGGAAGTGTTGTGGCGGGTGCAAATGCCCGGCCCGCGTCTCTGGGGTGTGCCCCCCTTCAGGGACCACACCGCCGCCGGCACGTGGAGGGGGGAAACGGACGCGTCGGGTCTACACGGATGGGGTCTTGCTGTGCCTTTGGCCCGGAAGTTGCTCCAATGTGTTCCTATGGGCTGACCTAACACAACCGGGTGGAGGGTTCCACTGGTCAAAGCCCGTCCGTGAAAAGTAGAAGGGCTAGATCCCGTGGTCAAACGCTACAGGGTTAGGCGGGACGGGGGCCCTGGGGGTAGCAATGCCACAGGAGCATCGCACCGGGCCCTCATACATGCCGTACGGTGTGGTGGCATGTCCAAAGAGACGGCACGCGTCTCTGCGGTGTGGCCCCCCTCACGGACGGCGATGACACAGTAGTAGACGCTCTGCGGTAACGACGCGGCGTGAATATTATTGAATACCCGGAGCACGATAAAATCATGAGTTTTTTACACGACGTGGGCACATGTGCTATAGGACTGATGGTAATTTTTCATAGTTTTTTGTGATGGAGAAGTATCTGAACACTTCCCTCTCCACGGATTGCTCTTCGCGTGTCTACGACTGTGGCAGGCGGCCTCCGGGGGCTAGCACATGCCGCCAAAGCTTGCATAGGCGGCCTCTCACAAGTCTGGAAGTGTTGTGGCGGTTGCAAACGCCCGGCCCGCGTCTCCGGGGTGTGCCCCCCTCATGGACGGCGCCGCCACCGGCACCTGGAGGGGGGAAACGGACACGTCGGGTCTACACGGATGGGGTCTTGCAGTGGCTTTGGCCCGGATGTTGCTCCAAAGTGTTCCTATGGGCTGACCTAACACAACCGGGTGGAGAGTTCCACTGGTCAAAGCCAGTCCGTGCAAAGTCAAACGGCTAGATCCCGTGGTCAAACGCTACAGGGTTAGGCGGGACGGGGGCCCTGGGGGGTAGCAATGCCACTGGAGCATCGCACCGGGCCCTCATACATGCCGAACGGTGTGGTGGCATGTCCGAAGAGGCGGCACGCGTCTCTGTGGTGTGGCCCCCCTCACGGACGGCGATGACACAGTAGTAGACGTTATGCGGTAACGATGCGGCGTGAATATTATTAAATACTCGGAGCTCGATAAAATCATGAGTTTTTTACACGACGTGGCACATGTGCTATAGGACTGATGGTAATTTTTCATAGTTTTTGGTGATGGAGAAGTATCTGAACACTTCCCTCTCCGCAGATTGCTCTTCGCGTGTCTACGACTGTGGCCGGTGGCCTCCGGGGGCTAGCACATGCCGCCAAATCTTGCGTAGGCGGCCTCTGACAAGTTCGGAAGTGTTGTGGCGGTTGCAAACGCCCAGCCCGCGTCTCCAAGGTGTGCCCCCTCACGGACGGCGCCGCAGCCGGCACCTGGAGGGAGGAAACGGACGCGTCAGGTCTACACAGATGGGGTCTTGCTGTGGCTTTGGCCCGGATGTTGCTCCAAAGTGTTCCTATGGGCTGACCTAACACAACCGGGTGGAGAGTTCCACTGGTCAAAGCCCGTCCGTGCAAAGTCAAAGGGCTAGATCCCGTGGTCAAATGCTACAGGGTTAGGCGGGACGGGGGCCTTGGGGGGGGGGTAGCAATGCCACTGGAGCATCGCACCGGTCCCTCATACATGCCGTACGGTGTGGTGGCATGTCCGAAGAGGCGGCACGTGTCTCCGGGGTGTGGCCCCCCTCACAGACGACAATGACACAGTAGTAGACGTTCTGCGGTAACGATATGGCGTGAATATTATTAAATACTCAGAGCGCGATAAAATCATTAGTATTTTACACGACGTGGGCACATGTGCTATAGGACTGATGGTAATTTTTCATAGTTTTTGGTGATGGAGAAGTATCTGAACACTTCCCTCTCCGCAGATTGCTCTGCGCGCGTCTACGACTGTGGCCGGCGGCCTCTAGGGGCTAGCACATGCCGCCAAATCCTCTCACAACTCTGGAAGTGTTGTGGCGGTTCCAAACGCCCGGCACGCGTTTCCGGGGTGTGCCCCCCTCACGGACGGCGCCGCCTCCGGCACCTGTAGGGGGGAAACGGACGTGTCGGGTCTACACGGATGGGGTCTTGCTGTGGCTTTGGCCCAGATGTTGCTCGAAAGTGTTCCTATGGGCTGACCTAACACAACCGGGTGGAGAGTTCCACTGGTCAAAGCCCGTCCGTGCAAAGTCAAAGGGCTTGATCCCCTGGTCAAACGCTACAGGGTTAGGCGGGACGGGGGCCTCGGGGGGTAGCAATCCCACCGGAGCATCGCACCGGGCCCTCATACATGCCGTACGGTGTGGTGGCATGTCCGAAGAGGCGGCACGCGTCTCCGGGTGTGGCCCCCCTCACGGACGGCGATGACACAGCAATAGACGTTCTGCGGTAACGATGCGGCGTGAATATTATTAAATACTCGGAGCGCGATATAATCATTAGTTTTTTACATGACGTGGGCACATGTGCTATAGGACTGATGGTAATTTTTCATAGTTTTTGGTGATGGAGAAGTATCTGAACACTTCCCTCTCCCCGGATTGCTCTTCGCGTGTCTACGATTGCGGTCGGCGGCCTCCGGGGGCTAGCACATGCCGCCAAATCTTGCGTAGGCGGCCTCTCACAAGTCTGGAAGTGTTGTGGCGGGTGCAAATGCCCGGCCCGCGTCTCCGGGGTGTGCCCCGCTTCAGGGACGGCGCCGCCACTGGCACCTGGAGGGGGGAAACGGACGCGTCGGGTCTACACGGATGGGGTCTTGCTGTGGCTTTGGCCCGGAAGTTGCTCCAATGTGTTCCTATGGGCTGACCTAACACAACCGGGTGGAGGGTTCCACTGGTCAAAGCCCGTCCGTGCGAAGTCAAAGGGCTAGATCCCGTGGTCAAACGCTACAGGGTTAGGCGGGACGGGGGCCCTGGGGGTAGCAATGCCACCGGAGCATCGCACCGGGCCCTCATACATGCCGTACGGTGTGGTGGCATGTCCAAAGAGGCGGCACGCGTCTCTGGGGTGTGGCCCCCCTCACGGACGGCGATGACACAGTAGTAGACGCTTTGCGGTAACGACGCGGCGTGAATATTATTGAATACTCGGAGCACGATAAAATCATGAGTTTTTTACACGACGTGGGCACATGTGCTATAGGACTGATGGTAATTTTTCATAGTTTTTTGTGATGGAGAAGTATCTGAACACTTCCCTCTCCGCGGATTGCTCTTCAACTGTCTACGACTGTGGCAGGCGGCCTCCGGGGGCTAGCACATGCCGCCAAACCTTGCGTAGGCGGTCTCTCACAAGTTTGGAAGTGTTGTGGCGGTTGCAAACGCCCGGCACGCGTCTCCGGTGTGTGCCCCCCTCACGGACGGCGCCGCCACCGGCACCTGGAGGGGGGAAACGGACACGTCGGGTCTACACGGATGGGGTCTTGCAGTGGCTTTGGCCCGGATGTTGCTCGAAAGTGTTCCTATGGGCTGACCTAACACAACCGGGTGGAGAGTTCCACTGGTCAAAGCCAGTCCGTGCAAAGTCAAACGGCTAGATCCCGTGGTCAAACGCTATAGGTTTAGGCGGGACGGGGGCCCTGGGGGGTAGCAATGCCACTGGAGCATCGCACCGGGCGCTCATACATGCCGGACGGTGTGGTGGCATGTCCGAAGAGGCGGCACGCGTCTCTGTGGTGTGGCCCCCCTCACGGACGGCGATGACACAGTAGTAGACGTTATGCGGTAACGATGTGGCGTGAATATTATTAAATACTCGGAGCCCGATAAAATCATGAGTTTTTTACACGACGTGGCACATGTGTTATAGGACTGATGGTAATTTTTCATAGTTTTTGGTGATGGAGAAGTATCTGAACACTTCCCTTTCCGCGGATTGCTCTTCGCGTGTCTACGACTGTGGCAGGCGGCCTCCGGGGGCTAGCACATGCCGCCAAACCTTGCGTAGGCGGCCTCTCACAAGTCTGGAAGTGTTGTGGCGGTTGCAAACGCCCGGCACGCGTCTCCGGGGTGTGCCCCCCTCACGGACGGCGCCGCCGCCGGCACCTGGAGGGGGGAAACGGACGCGTCGGGTCTACATGGATGGGGTCTTTCTGTGGCTTTGGCCCAGATGTTGCTCCAAAGTGTTCCTATGGGCTGACCTAACACAACCGGGTGGAGAGTTCCACTGGTCAAAGCCCATCCGTGCAAAGTCCAAGGGCTAGATCCCGTGGTCAAACGCTACAGGGTTAGGCGGGACGGGGGCCCTCGGGGGGTAGCAATGCCACTGGAGCATCCCACCGGGCCCTCATACATGTCGTACGGTGTGGTGGCATGTCCGAAGAGGCGGCACGCGTCTCCGGGGTATGGCCCCCCTCACGGACGGCGATGACAAAGTAGTAGACATTTTGCGGCAATGATGCGGTGTGAATATTATTAAATACTCGGAGCGCGATAAAATTATGAGTTTTCTACACGACGTGGGCAAATGTGCTATAGGACTGATGGTAATTTTTCATAGTTTTTTTTGGTGGAGAAGTATCTGAACACTTCCCTCTCCGCGGATTGCTCTTCGCGTGTCTACGACTGTGGCCGCGGCCTCCGGGGGCTAGCACATGCCGCCAAATCTTGCGTAGGCGGCCTCTCACAAGTCTGGAAGTGTTGTGGCGGTTGCAAACGCCCAGCCCGCGTCTCCAAGGTGTGCCCCCTCACGGACGGCGCCGCAGCCGGCACCTGGAGGGAGGAAACGGACGCGTCAGGTCTACACAGATGGGGTCTTGCTGTGGCTTTGGCCCGGATGTTGCTCCAAAGTGTTCCTATGGGCTGACCTAACACAACCGGATGGAGAGTTCCACTGGTCAAAGCCCGTCCGTGCAAAGTCAAAGGGCTAGATCCCGTGGTCAAATACTACAGGGTTAGGCGGGACGGGGGCCTTGGGGGGGGGGGGTAGCAATGCCACTGGAGCATCGCACCGGTCCCTCATACATGCCGTACGGTGTGGTGGCATGTCCGAAGAGGCGGCACGTGTCTCCGGGGTGTGGCCCCCCTCACAGACGGCGATGACACAGTAGTAGACGTTCTGCGGTAACGATGTGGCGTGAATATTATTAAATACTCGGAGCACGATAAAATCATGAGTTTTTTACACGACGTGGGCACATGTGCTATAGGACTGATTGTAGTTTTCAAAGTTTTTGGTGATGGAGAAGTATCTGAACACTTCCCTCTCCCCGGATTGCTCTTCGCGTGTCTACGACTGTGGCCGGCGGCCTCCGGGGGCTAGCACATGCCGCCAAATCTTGCGTAGGCGGCCTCTCACAAGTGTGGAAGTGTTGTGGCGGGTGCAAATGCCCGGCCCGCGTCTCCGGGGTGTGCCCCCCTTCAGGGACGGCGCCGCCGCCGGCACCTGGAGGGGGGAAACGGACGCGTCGGGTCTACACGGATGGGGTCTTGCTGTGGCTTTGGCCCGGAAGTTGCTCCAATGTGTTCCTATTGGCTGACCTAACACAACCGGGTGGAGGGTTCCACTGGTCAAAGCCCGTCCGTGCAAAGTCAAAGGGCTAGATCCCGTGGTCAAACGCTACAGGGTTAGGCGGGACGGGGGCCCTGGGGGGTAGCAATGCCACCGGAGCATCGCACCGGGCCCTCATACATGCCGTACGGTGTGGTGGCATGTCCAAAGAGGCGGCATGCGTCTCTGGGGTGTGGCCCCCCTCACGGACGGCGATGACACAGTAGTAGACGCTCTGCGGTAACGACGCGGCGTGAATATTATTGAATACTCGGAGCACGATAAAATCATGAGCTTTTTACACGACGTGGGCACATGTGCTATAGGACTGATGGTAATTTTTCATAGTTTTTTGTGATGGAGAAGTATCTGAACACTTCCCTCTCCGCGGATTGCTCTTCGCGTGTCTACGACTGTGGCAGGCGGCCTCCGGGGGCTAGCACATGCCGCCAAATCTTGCGTAGGCGGCCTCTCACAAGTCTGGAAGTGTTGTGGCGGTTGCAAACGCCCGGCCCGCGTCTCCGGGGTGTGCCCCCCTCACGGACGGCGCCGCCACCGGCACCTGGAGGGGGGAAACGGACACGTCGGGTCTACACGGATGGGGTCTTGCAGTGGCTTTGGCCCGAATGTTGCTCCAAAGTGTTCGTATGGGCTGACCTAACACAACCGGGTGGAGAGTTCCACTGGTCAAAGCCCGTCCGTGCAAAGTCAAACGGCTAGATTCCGTGGTCAAACGCTACAGGGTTAGGCGGGACGGGGGCCCTGGGGGGTAGCAATGCCACTGGAGCATCGCACCGGGCCCTCATACATGCCGGACGGTGTGGTGGCATGTCCGAAGAGGCGGCACGCGTCTCTGTGGTGTGGCCCCCCTCACGGACGGCGATGACACAGTAGTAGACGTTATGCGATAACGATGCGGCGTGAATATTATTAAATACTCGGAGCCCGATAAAATCATAAGTTTTTTACACGACGTGGCACATGTGCTATAGGACTGATGGTAATTTTTCATAGTTTTTGGTGATGGAGAAGTATCTGAACACTTCCCTCTCCGCAGATTGCTCTTCGCGTGTCTATGACTGTGGCCGGCGGCCTCCGGGGGCTAGCACATGCCGCCAAATCTTGCGTAGGCGGCCTCTGACAAGTTCGGAAGTGTTGTGGCGGTTGCAAACGCCCGGCCCGCGTCTCCAAGGTGTGCCCCCTCACGGACGGCGCCGCAGCCGGCACCTGGAGGGAGGAAACGGACGCGTCAGGTCTACACAGATGGGGTCTTGCAGTGGCTTTGGCCCGGATGTTGCTCCAAAGTGTTCCTGTGGGCTGACCTAACACAACCGGGTGGACAGTTCCACTGGTCAAAGCCCGTCCGTGCAAAGTCAAAGGGCTAGATCCCGTGGTCAAATGCTACAGGGTTAGGCGGGACGGGGGCCTGGGGGGGGGGGGGTAGCAATGCCACTGGAGCATCGCACCGGTCCCTCATACCTGCCGTACGGTGTGGTGGCATGTCCGAAGAGGCGGCACGTGTCTCCGGGCTGTGGCCCCCCTCACGGACGGCGATGACACAGTAGTAGACGTTCTGCGGTAACGATACGGCGTGAATATTATTAAATACTCAGAGCGCGATAAAATCATTAGTTTTTTACACGACGTGGGCACATGTGCTATACGACTGATGGTAATTTTTCGTAGTTTTTGGTGATGGAGAAGTATCTGAACACTTCCCTCTCCGCAGATTGCTCTTCGCGCGTCTACGACTGTGGCCGGCGGCCTCTAGGGGCTAGCACATGCCTCCAAATCCTCTCACAACTCTGGAAGTGTTGTGGCGGTTCCAAACGCCCGGCACGCGTCTCCGGGGTGTGCCCCCCTCACGGACGGCGCCGCCTCCGGCACCTGGAGGGGGGAAACGGACGCGTCGAGTCTACACGGATGGGGTCTTGCTGTGGCTTTGGCCCAGATGTTGCTCCAAAGTGTTCCTATGGGCTGACCTAACACAACCGGGTGGAGAGTTCCACTGGTCAAAGCCCGTCCGTGCAAAGTCAAAGGGCTTGATCCCGTGGTCAAACGCTACAGGGTTAGGCGGGACGGGGGCCTCGGGGGGTAGCAATCCCACCGGAGCATCGCACCGGGCCCTCATACATATCTTATGGTGTGGTGGCATGTCCGAAGAGGCGGCACGCGTCTCTGGGTGTGGTGCCCTCACGGACGGCGATGACACAGCAGTAGACGTTCTGCGGTAACGATGCGGCGTGAATATTATTAAATACTCGGAGCGCGATATAATCATTAGTTTTTTACATGACGTGGGCACATGTGCTATAGGACTGATGGTAATTTTTCATAGTTTTTGGTGATGGAGAAGTATCTGAACACTTCCCTCTCCCCGGATTGCTCTTCGCGTGTCTACGACTGCGGTCGGCGGCCTCCGGGGGCTAGCACATGCCGCCAAATCTTGCGTAGGCGGCCTCTCACAAGTCTGGAAGTGTTGTGGCGGGTGCAAATGCCCGGCCCGCGTCTCCGGGGTGTGCCCCCCTTCAGGGACGGCGCCGCCGCCGGCACCTGGAGGGGGGAAACGGACGCGTCGGGTCTACACGGATGGGGTCTTGCTGTGGCTTTGGCCCGGAAGTTGCTCCAATGTGTTCCTATGGGCTGACCTAACACAACCGGGTGGAGGGTTCCACTGGTCAAAGCCCGTCCGTGAAAAGTCAAAGGGCTAGATCCCGTGGTCAAACGCTACAGGGTTAGGCGGGACGGGGGCCCTGGGGGTAGCAATGCCACCGGAGCATCGCACCGGGCCCTCATACATGCCGTACGGTGTGGTGGCATGTCCAAAGAGGCGGCACGCGTCTCTGGGGTGTGGCCCCCCTCACGGACGGCGATGACACAGTAGTAGACGCTCTGCGGTAACGACGCGGCGTGAATATTATTGAATTCTCGGAGCACGATAAAATCATGAGTTTTTTACACGACGTGGGCACATGTGCTATAGGACTGATGGTAATTTTTCATAGTTTTTTGTGATGGAGAAGTATCTGAACACTTCCCTCTCCACGGATTGCTCTTCGCGTGTCTACGACTGTGGCAGGCGGCCTCCGGGGGCTAGCACATGCCGCCAAACCTTGCGTAGGCGGCCTCTCACAAGTCTGGAAGTGTTGTGGCGGTTGCAAACGCCCGGCCCGCGTCTCCGGGGTGTGCCCCCCTCACGGACGGCGCCGCCACCGGCACCTGGAGGGGGGAAACGGACACGTCGGGTCTACACGGATGGGGTCTTGCAGTGGCTTTGGCCCGGATGTTGCTCCAAAGTGTTCCTATGGGCTGACCTAACACAACCGGGTGGAGAGTTCCACTGGTCAAAGCCAGTCCGTGCAAAGTCAAACGGCTAGATCCCGTGGTCAAACGCTATAGGTTTAGGCGGGACGGGGGCCCTGGGGGGTAGCAATGCCACTGGAGCATCGCACCGGGCGCTCATACATGCCGGACGGTGTGGTGGCATGTCCGAAGAGGCGGCACGCGTCTCTGTGGTGTGGCCCCCCTCACGGACGGCGATGACACGGTAGTAGACGTTATGCGGTAACGATGCGGCGTGAATATTATTAAATACTCGGAGCCCGATAAAATCATGAGTTTTTTACACGACGTGGCACATGTGCTATAGGACTGATGGTAATTTTTCATAGTTTTTGGTGATGGAGAAGTATCTGAACACTTCCCTTTCCGCGGATTGCTCTTCGCGTGTCTACGACTGTGGCAGGCGGCCTCCGGGGGCTAGCACATGCCGCCAAACCTTGCGTAGGCGGCCTCTCACAAGTCTGGAAGTGTTGTGGCGGTTGCAAACGCCCGGCACGCGTCTCCGGGGTGTGCCCCCCTCACGGACGGCGCCGCCGCCGGCACCTTGAGGGGGGAAACGGACGCGTCGGGTCTACATGGATGGGGTCTTTCTGTGGCTTTGGCCCAGATGTTGCTCCAAAGTGTTCCTATGGGCTGACCTAACACAACCGGGTGGAGAGTTCCACTGGTCAAAGCCCATCCGTGCAAAGTCAAAGGGCTAGATCCCGTGGTCAAACGCTACAGGGTTAGGCGGGACGGGGCCCTCGGGGGGTAGCAATGCCACTGGAGCATCCCACCGGGCCCTCATACATGTCGTACGGTGTGGTGGCATGTCCGAAGAGGGGGCACGCGTCTCCGGGGTATGGCCCCCCTCACGGACGGCGATGACAAAGTAGTAGACGTTCTGCGGCAATGATGCGGTGTGAATATTATTAAATACTCGGAGCGCGATAAAATTATGAGTTTTCTACACGACGTGGGCAAATGAGCTATAGGACTGATGGTAATTTTTCATAGTTTTTTTTGGTGGAGAAGTATCTGAACACTTCCCTCTCCGCGGATTGCTCTTCGCGTGTCTACGACTGTGGCCGCGGCCTCCGGGGGCTAGCACATGCCGCCAAACCTTGCGTAGGCGGCCTCTCACAAGTCTGGAAGTGTTGTGGCGGTTGCAAACGCCCGGCCCGCGTCTCCGGGGTGTGCCCCCCTCATGGACGGCGCCGACACCGGCACCTGGAGGGGGAAACGGACGCGTCGGGTCTACACGGATGGGGTCTTGCTGTGGCTTTGGACCGGATGTTGCTCCAAAGTGTTCCTATGGGCTGACCTAACACAACCGGGCGGAGAGTTCCACTGGTCAAAGCCCGTCCGTGCAAAGTCAAAGGGCTAGATCCCGTGGTCAAACGCTACAGGGTTAGGCGGGACGGGGCCCTGGGGGGGTAGCAATGCCACTGCAGCATCGCACCGGGCCCTCACACATCCCGGACGGTGTGGTGGCATGTCCAAAGAGGCGGCACGCGTCTCCGGGGTGTGGCCCCCCTCACGGACGGTGATGACACAGTAGTAGACGTTCTGCGGTAACGATGTGGCGTGAATATTATTAAATACTCGGAGCACGATAAAATCATGAGTTTTTTACACGACGTGGGCACATGTGCTATAGGACTGATTGTAGTTTTCAAAGTTTTTGGTGATGGAGAAGTATCTGAACACTTCCCTCTCCCCGGATTGCTCTTCGCGTGTCTGCGACTGTGGCCGGCGGCCTCCGGGGGCTAGCACATGCCGCCAAATCTTGCGTAGGCGGCCTCTCACAAGTGTGGAAGTGTTGTGGCGGGTGCAAATGCCCGGCCCGCGTCTCCGGGGTGTGCCCCCCTTCAGGGACGGCGCCGCCGCCGGCACCTGGAGGGGGGAAACGAACGCGTCGGGTCTACACGGATGGGGTCTTGCTGTGGCTTTGGCCCGGAAGTTGCTCCAATGTGTTCCTATGGGCTGACCTAACACAACCGGGTGGAGGGTTCCACTGGTCAAAGCCCGTCCGTGCAAAGTCAAAGGGCTAGATCCCGTGGTCAAACGCTACAGGGTTAGGCGGGACGGGGGCCCTGGGGGGTAGCAATGCCACCGGAGCATCGCACCGGGCCCTCATACATGCCGTACGGTGTGGTGGCATGTCCAAAGAGGCGGCACGCGTCTCTGGGGTGTGGCCCCCCTCACGGACGGCGATGACACAGTAGTAGACGCTCTGCGGTAACGACGCGGCGTGAATATTATTGAATACTCGGAGCACGATAAAATCATGAGCTCTTTACACGACGTGGGCACATGTGCTATAGGACTGATGGTAATTTTTCATAGTTTTTTGTGATGGAGAAGTATCTGAACACTTCCCTCTCCGCGGATTGCTCTTCGCGTGTCTACGACTGTGGCAGGCGGCCTCCGGGGGCTAGCACATGCCGCCAAATCTTGCGTAGGCGGCCTCTCACAAGTCTGGAAGTGTTGTGGCGGTTGCAAACGCCCGGCCCACGTCTCCGGGGTGTGCCCCCCTCACGGACGGCGCCGCCACCGGCACCTGGAGGGGGGAAACGGACACGTCGGGTCTACACGGATGGGGTCTTGAAGTGGCTTTGGCCCGGATGTTGCTCCAAAGTGTTCCTATGGGCTGACCTAACAGAACCGGGTGGAGAGTTCCAGTGGTCAAAGCCCGTCCGTGCAAAGTCAAACGGCTAGATCCCGTGGTCAAACGCTACAGGGTTAGGCGGGACGGGGGCCCTGGGGGGTAGCAATGCCACTGGAGCATCGCACCGGGCCCTCATACATGCCGGACGGTGTGGTGGCATGTCCGAAGAAGCGGCACGCGTCTCTGTGGTGTGTCCCCCTCTCGGACGGCGATGACACAGTAGTAGACGTTATGCGATAACGATGCGGCGTGAATATTATTCAATACTCGGAGCCCGATAAAATCATTAGTTTTTTACATGACGTGGGCACATGTGCTATAGGACTGATGGTAATTTTTCATAGTTTTTGGTGATGGAGAAGTATCTGAACACTTCCCTCTCCCCGGATTGCTCTTCGCGTGTCTACGACTGCGGTCGGCGGCCTCCGGGGGCTAGCACATGCCGCCAAATCTTGCGTAGGCGGCCTCTCACAAGTCTGGATGTGTTGTGGCGGGTGCAAATGCCCGGCCCGCGTCTCCGGGGTGTGCCCCCCTTCAGGGACGGCGCCGCCGCCGGCACCTGGAGGGGGGAAACGGACGCGTCGGGTCTACACGGATGGGGTCTTGTTGTGGCTTTGGCCCGGAAGTTGCTCCAATGTGTTCCTATGGTCTGACCTAACACAACCGGGTGGAGGGTTCCACTGGTCAAAGCCCGTCCGTGCAAAGTCAAAGGGCTAGATCCCGTGGTCAAACGCTACATGGTTAGGCGGGACGGGGGCCCTGGGGGGTAGCAATGCCACCGGAGCATCGCACCGGGCCCTCATACATGTCGTACGGTGTGGTGGCATGCCCAAAGAGGCGGCACGCGTCTCTGGGGTGTGGCCCCCCTCACGGACGGCGATGACACAGTAGTAGACGCTCTGCGGTAACGACGCGGCGTGAATATTATTGAATACTCGGAGCACGATAAAATCATGAGTTTTTTACACGACGTGGGCACA
Organism: Aegilops tauschii subsp. strangulata; assembly: GCF_002575655.3. Classification (NCBI taxonomy): domain Eukaryota; kingdom Viridiplantae; phylum Streptophyta; class Magnoliopsida; order Poales; family Poaceae; genus Aegilops; species Aegilops tauschii. The sequence continues at coordinate 549,638,400 of NC_053041.3, read as the reverse complement.
TGTGGTATAGGACTGATGGTAATTTTTCATAGTTTTTTGTGATGGAGAAGTATCTGAACACTTCCCTCTCCGCAGATTGCTCTTCGCGTGTCTATGACTGTGGCCGGCGGCCTCCGGGGGCTAGCACATGCCGCCAAATCTTGCGTAGGCGGCCTCTGACAAGTTCGGAAGTGTTGTGGCGGTTGCAAACGCCCGGCCCGCGTCTCCAAGGTGTGCCCCCTCACGGACGGCGCCGCAGCCGGCACCTGGAGGGAGGAAACGGACGCGTCAGGTCTACACAGATGGGGTCTTGCAGTGGCTTTGGCCCGGATGTTGCTCCAAAGTGTTCCTGTGGGCTGACCTAACACAACCGGGTGGACAGTTCCACTGGTCAAAGCCCGTCCGTGTAAAGTCAAAGGGCTAGATCCCGTGGTCAAATGCTACAGGGTTAGGCGGGACGGGGGCCTGGGGGGGGGGGGGGGGGGTAGCAATGCCACTGGAGCATCGCACCGGTCCCTCAGACCTGCCGTACGGTGTGGTGGCATGTCCGAAGAGGCGGCACGTGTCTCCGGGGTGTGGCCCCCCTCACGGACGGCGATGACACAGTAGTAGACGTTCTGCGGTAACGATACGGCGTGAATATTATTAAATACTCAGAGCGCGATAAAATCATTAGTTTTTTACACGACGTGGGCACATGTGCTATAGGACTAATGGTAATTTTTCGTAGTTTTTGGTGATGGAGAAGTATCTGAACACTTCCCTCTACGCAGATTGCTCTTCGCGCGTCTACGACTGTGGCTGGCGGCCTCTAGGGGCTAGCACATGCCGCCAAATCCTCTCACAACTCTGGAAGTGTTGTGGCGGTTCCAAACGCCCGGCACGCGTCTCCGGGGTGTGCCCCCCTCACGGACGGCGCCGCCTCCAGCACCTGGAGGGGGGAAACGGACGCGTCGGGTCTACACGGATGGGGTCTTGCTGTGGCTTTGGCCCTGATGTTGCTCCAAAGTGTTCCTATGGGCTGACCTAACACAACCGGGTGGAGAGTTCCACTGGTCAAAGCCCGTCCGTGCAAAGTCAAAGGGCTTGATCCCGTGGTCAAACGCTACAGGGTTAGGCGGGACGGGGGCCTCGGGGGGTAGCAATCCCACCGGAGCATCGCACCGGGCCCTCATACATGCCGTACGGTGTGGTGGCATGTCCGAAGAGGCGGCACGCGTCTCCGGGTGTGGCCCCCCTCACGGACGGCGATGACACAGCAGTAGACGTTCTGCGGTAATGATGCGGCGTGAATATTATTAAATACTCGGAGCGCGATATAATCATTAGTTTTTTAGATGACGTGGGCACATGTGCTATAGGACTGATGGTAATTTTTCATAGTTTTTGGTGATGGAGAAGTATCTGAACACTTCCCTCTCCCCGGATTGCTCTTCGCGTGTCTACGACTGCGGTCGGCGGCCTCCGGGGGCTAGCACATGCCGCCAAATCTTGCGTAGGCGGCCTCTCACAAGTCTGGAAGTGTTGTGGCGGGTGCAAATGCCCGGCCCGCGTCTCCGGGGTGTGCCCCCCTTCAGGGACGGCGCCGCCGCCGGCACCTGGAGGGGGGAAACGGACGCGTCGGGTCTACACGGATGGGGTCTTGCTGTGGCTTTGGCCCAGAAGTTGCTCCAATGCGTTCCTATGGGCTGACCTAACACAACCGGGTGGAGGGTTCCACTGGTCAAAGCCCGTCTGTGCAAAGTCAAAGGGCTAGATCCCGTGGTCAAACGCTACATGGTTAGGCGGGACGGGGGCCCTGGGGGGTAGCAATGCCACTGGAGCATCGCACCGGGCCCTCATACATGTCGTACGGTGTGGTGGCATGCCCAAAGAGGCGGCACGCGTCTCTGGGGTGTGGCCCCCCTCACGGACGGCGATGACACAGTAGTAGACGCTCTGCGGTAACGACGCGGCGTGAATATTATTGAATACTCGGAGCACGATAAAATCATGAGTTTTTTACACGACGTGGGCACATGTGCTATAGGACTGATGGTAATTTTTCATAGTTTTTTGTGATGGAGAAGTATCTGAACACTTCCCTCTCCGCGGATTGCTCTTCGCGTGTCTACGACTGTGGCAGGCGGCCTCCGGGGGCTAGCACATGCCGCCAAATCTTGCGTAGGCGGCCTCTCACAAGTCTGGAAGTGTTGTGGCGGTTGCAAACGCCCGGCCCGCGTCTCCGGGGTGTGCCCCCCTCACGGACGGCGCCGCCACCGGCACTAGGAGGGGGGAAACAGACACGTCGGGTCTACACGGATGGGGTCTTGCAGTGGCTTTGGCCCGGATGTTGCTCCAAAGTGTTCCTATGGGCTGACCTAACATAACCGGGTGGAGAGTTCCATTGGTCAAAGCCCGTCCGTGCAAAGTCAAACGACTAGATCCCGTGGTCAAACGCTACAGGGTTAGGCTGGACGGGGGCCCTGGGGGGTAGCAATGCCACTGGAGCATCGCACCGGGCCCTCATACATGCCGTACGGTGTGGTGGCATGTCCGAAGAGGCGGCACGCGTCTCTGTGGTGTGGCCCTCCTCACGGACGGCGATGACACAGTAGTAGACGTTATGCGGTAACGATGCGGCGTGAATATTATTAAATACTCGGAGCCCGATAAAATCATGAGTTTTTTACACGACGTGGCACATGTGCTATAGGACTGATGGTAATTTTTCATAGTTTTTGGTGATGGAGAAGTATCTGAACACTTCCCTCTCCGCAGATTGCTCTTCGCGTGTCTACGACTGTGGCCGGCGGCCTCCGGGGGCTAGCACATGCCGCCAAATCTTGCGTAGGCGGCCTCTGACAAGTTCGGAAGTGTTGTGGCGGTTGCAAACGCCCGGCCCGCGTCTCCAAGGTGTGCCCCTCACGGACGGCGCCGCAGCCGGCACCTGGAGGAAGAAAACGGACGCGTCAGGTCTACACAGATGGGGTCTTGCTGTGGCTTTGGCCCGGATGTTGCTCCAAAGTGTTCCTATGGGCTGACCTAACACAACCGGGTGGAGAGTTCCACTGGTCAAAGCCCGTCCGTGCAAAGTCAAACGGCTAGATCCCGTGGTCAAACGCTACAGGGTTAGGCGGGACGGGGGCCCTGGGAGGTAGCAATGCCACTGGAGCATCGCACCGGGCCCTCATACATGCCGGACGGTGTGGTGGCATGTCCGAAGAGGCGGCACGCATCTCTGTGGTGTGGCCCCCCTCACGGACGGCGATGACACAGTAGTAGACGTTATGCGGTAACGATGCGGCGTGAATATTATTAAATACTCGAAGCCCGATAAAATCATGAGGTTTTTACACGACGTGGCACATGTGCTATAGGACTGATGGTAATTTTTCATAGTTTTTGGTGATGGAGAAGTATCTGAACAGTTCCCTCTCCGCAGATTGCTCTTCGCGTGTCTACGATTGTGGCCGGCGGCCTCCGGGGCCTAGCACATGCCGCCAAATCTTGCGTAGGCGGCCTCTGACAAGTTCGGATGTGTTGTGGCGGTTGCAAACGCCCGGCCCGCGTCTCCAAGGTGTGCCCCCTCACGGACGGCACCGCAGCCGGCACCTGGAGGGAGGAAACGGACGCGTCAGGTCTACACAGATGGGGTCTTGCAGTGGCTTTGGCTCGGATGTTGCTCCAAAGTGTTCCTATGGGCTGACCTAGCACAACCGGGTGGACAGTTCCACTGGTCAAAGCCCGTCCGTGCAAAGTCAAAGGGCTAGATCCCGTGGTCAAATGCTACAGGGTTAGGCGGGACGGGGGCCTTGGGGGGGGGGGGGGGGGTAGCAATGCCACTGGAGCATCGCACCGGTCCCTCATACATGCCGTACGGTGCGGTGACATGTCCGAAGAGGCGGCACGTGTCTCCGGGGTGTGGCCCCCCTCACGGACGGCGATGACACAGTAGTAGACGTTCTGCGGTAACGATACGGCGTGAATATTATTAAATACTCAGAGCGCGATAAAATCATTAGTTTTTTACACGACGTGGGCACATGTGCTATAGGACTGATGGTAATTTTTCGTAGTTTTTGGTGATGGAGAAGTATCTGAACACTTCCCTCTCCGCAGATTGCTCTTCGCGCGTCTACGACTATGGCTGGCGGCCTCTAGGGGCTAGCACATGCCGCCAAATCCTCTCACAACTCTGGAAGTGTTGTGGCGGTTCCAAACGCCCGGCACGCGTCTCCGGGGTCTGCCCACCTCACGGACGGCGCCGCCTCCGGCACCTGGAGGGGGGAAACGGACGCGTCGGGTCTACACGGATGGGGTCTTGCTGTGGCTTTGGCCCAGATGTTGCTCCAAAGTGTTCCTATGGGCTGACCTAACACAACCGGGTGGAGAGTTCCACTGGTCAAAGCCCGTCCATGCAAAGTCAAAGGGCTTGATCCCGTGGTCAAACACCACAGGGTTAGGCGGGACGGGGGCCTTGGGGGGTAGCAATCCCACCGGAGCATCGCACCGGGCCCTCATACATGCCGTACGGTGTGGTGGCATGTCCGAAGAGGCGGCACGCGTCTCCGGGTGTGGCCCCCCTCACGGACGGCGATGACACAGCAGTAGACGTTCTGCGGTAACGATGCGGCGTGAATATTATTAAATACTCGGAGCGCGATATAATCATTAGTTTTTAACATGACGTGGGCACATGTGCTATAGGACTGATGGTAATTTTTCATAGTTTTTGGTGATGGAGAAGTATCTGAACACTTCCCTCTCCCCGGATTGCTCTTCGCGTGTCTACGACTGCGGTCGGCGGCCTCCGGGGGCTAGCACATGCCGCCAAATCTTGCGTAGGCGGCCTCTCACAAGTATGGAAGTGTTGTGGCGGGTGCAAATGCCCGGCCCGCGTCTCCGGGGTGTGACCCCCTTCAGGGACGGCGCCGCCGCCGGCACCTCGAGGTGGGAAACGGACGCGTCGGGTCTACACGGATGGGGTCTTGCTGTGGCTTTGGCCCGGAAGTTGCTCCAATGTGTTCCTATGGGCTGACCTAACACAACCGGGTGGAGGGTTCCACTGGTCAAAGCCCGTCCGTGCAAAGTCAAAGGGCTAGATCCCGTGGTCAAACGCTACATGGTTAGGCGGGACGGGGGCCCTGGGGGGTAGCAATGCCACCGGAGCATCGCACCGGGCCCTCATACATGTCGTACGGTGTGGTAGCATGCCCAAAGAGGCGGCACGCGTCTCTGGGGTGTGGCCCCCCTCACGGACGGCGATGACACAGTAGTAGACGCTCTGCGGTAACGACGCGGCGTGAATATTATTGAATACTCGGAGCACGATAAAATCATGAGTTTTTTACACGACGTGGGCACATGTGCTATAGGACTGATGGTAATTTTTCATAGTTTTTTGTGATGGAGAAGTATCTCAACACTTCCCTCTCCGCAGATTGCTCTTCGCGTGTCTATGACTGTGGCCGGCGGCCTCCGGGGGCTAGCACATGCCGCCAAATCTTGCGTAGGCGGCCTCTGACAACTTCGGAAGTGTTGTGGCGGTTGCAAACGCCCGACCCGCGTCTCCAAGGTGTGCCCCCTCACGGACGGCGCCGCAGCCGGCACCTGGAGGGAGGAAACGGACGCGTCAGGTCTACACAGATGGGGTCTTGCAGTGGCTTTGGCCCGGATGTTGCTCCAAAGTGTTCCTGTGGGCTGACCTAACACAACCGGGTGGACAGTTCCACTGGTCAAAGCCCGTCCGTGTAAAGTCAAAGGGCTAGATCCCGTGGTCAAATGCTACAGGGTTAGGCGGGACGGGGGCCTGGGGGGGGGGGGGGGGTAGCAATGCCACTGGAGCATCGCACCGGTCCCTCAGACCTGCCGTACGGTGTGGTGGCATGTCCGAAGAGGCGGCACGTGTCTCCGGGGTGTGGCCCCCCTCACGGACGGCGATGACACAGTAGTAGACGTTCTGCGGTAACGATACGGCGTGAATATTATTAAATACTCAGAGCGCGATAAAATCATTAGTTTTTTACACGACGTGGGCACATGTGCTATAGGACTAATGGTAATTTTTCGTAGTTTTTGGTGATGGAGAAGTATCTGAACACTTCCCTCTCAGCAGATTGCTCTTCGCGCGTCTACGACTGTGGCTGGCGGCCTCTAGGGGCTAGCACATGCCGCCAAATCCTCTCACAACTCTGGAAGTGTTGTGGCGGTTCCAAACGCCCGGCACGCGTCTCCGGGGTGTGCCCCCCTCACGGACGGCGCCGCCTCCAGCACCTGGAGGGGGGAAACGGACGCGTCGGGTCTACACGGATGGGGTCTTGCTGTGGCTTTGGCCCTGATGTTGCTCCAAAGTGTTCCTATGGGCTGACCTAACACAACCGGGTGGAGAGTTCCACTGGTCAAAGCCCGTCCGTGCAAAGTCAAAGGGCTTGATCCCGTGGTCAAACGCTACAGGGTTAGGCGGGACGGGGGCCTCGGGGGGTAGCAATCCCACCGGAGCATCGCACCGGGCCCTCATACATGCCGTACGGTGTGGTGGCATGTCCGAAGAGGCGGCACGCGTCTCCGGGTGTGGCCCCCCTCACGGACGGCGATGACACAGCAGTAGACGTTCTGCGGTAATGATGCGGCGTGAATATTATTAAATACTCGGAGCGCGATATAATCATTAGTTTTTTAGATGACGTGGGCACATGTGCTATAGGACTGATGGTAATTTTTCATAGTTTTTGGTGATGGAGAAGTATCTGAACACTTCCCTCTCCCCGGATTGCTCTTCGCGTGTCTACGACTGCGGTCGGCGGCCTCCGGGGGCTAGCACATGCCGCCAAATCTTGCGTAGGCGGCCTCTCACAAGTCTGGAAGTGTTGTGGCGGGTGCAAATGCCCGGCCCGCGTCTCCGGGGTGTGCCCCCCTTCAGGGACGGCGCCGCCGCCGGCACCTGGAGGGGGGAAACGGACGCGTCGGGTCTACACGGATGGGGTCTTGCTGTGGCTTTGGCCCAGAAGTTGCTCCAATGTGTTCCTATGGGCTGACCTAACACAACCGGGTGGAGGGTTCCACTGGTCAAAGCCCGTCCGTGCAAAGTCAAAGGGCTAGATCCCGTGGTCAAACGCTACATGGTTAGGCGGGACGGGGGCCCTGGGGGGTAGCAATGCCACTGGAGCATCGCACCGGGCGCTCATACATGTCGTACGGTGTGGTGGCATGCCCAAAGAGGCGGCACGCGTCTCTGGGGTGTGGCCCCCCTCACGGACGGCGATGACACAGTAGTAGACGCTCTGCGGTAACGACGCGGCGTGAATATTATTGAATACTCGGAGCACGATAAAATCATGAGCTCCTTACACGACGTGGGCACATGTGCTATAGGACTGATGGTAATTTTTCATAGTTTTTTGTGATGGAGAAGTATCTGAACACTTCCCTCTCCGCGGATTGCTCTTCGCGTGTCTACGACTGTGGCAGGCGGCCTCCGGGGGCTAGCACATGCCGCCAAATCTTGCGTAGGCGGCCTCTCACAAGTCTGGAAGTGTTGTGGCGGTTGCAAACGCCCGGCCCACGTCTCCGGGGTGTGCCCCCCTCACGGACGGCGCCGCCACCGGCACCTGGAGGGGGGAAACGGACACGTCGGGTCTACACGGATGGGGTCTTGAAGTGGCTTTGGCCCGGATGTTGCTCCAAAGTGTTCCTATGGGCTGACCTAACACAACCGGGTGGAGAGTTCCAGTGGTCAAAGCCCGTCCGTGCAAAGTCAAACGGCTAGATCCCGTGGTCAAACGCTACAGGGTTAGGCGGGACGGGGGCCCTGGGGGGTAGCAATGCCACTGGAGCATCGCACCGGGCCCTCATACATGCCGGACGGTGTGGTGGCATGTCCGAAGAAGCGGCACGCGTCTCTGTGGTGTGTCCCCCTCTCGGACGGCGATGACACAGTAGTAGACGTTATGCGATAACGATGCGGCGTGAATATTATTCAATACTCGGAGCCCGATAAAATCATTAGTTTTTTACATGACGTGGGCACATGTGCTATAGGACTGATGGTAATTTTTCATAGTTTTTGGTGATGGAGAAGTATCTGAACACTTCCCTCTCCCCGGATTGCTCTTCGCGTGTCTACGACTGCGGTCGGCGGCCTCCGGGGGCTAGCACATGCCGCCAAATCTTGCGTAGGCGGCCTCTCACAAGTCTGGATGTGTTGTGGCGGGTGCAAATGCCCGGCCCGCGTCTCCGGGGTGTGCCCCCCTTCAGGGACGGCGCCGCCGCCGGCACCTGGAGGGGGGAAACGGACGCGTCGGGTCTACACGGATGGGGTCTTGCTGTGGCTTTGGCCCGGAAGTTGCTCCAATGTGTTCGTATGGGCTGACCTAACACAACCGGGTGGAGGGTTCCACTGGTCAAAGCCCGTCCGTGCAAAGTCAAAGGGCTAGATCCCGTGGTCAAACGCTACATGGTTAGGCGGGACGGGGGCCCTGGGGGGTAGCAATGCCACCGGAGCATCGCACCGGGCCCTCATACATGTCGTACGGTGTGGTGGCATGCCCAAAGAGGCGGCACGCGTCTCTGGGGTGTGGCCCCCCTCACGGACGGCGATGACACAGTAGTAGACGCTCTGCGGTAACGACGCGGCGTGAATATTATTGAATACTCGGAGCACGATAAAATCATGAGTTTTTTACACGACGTGGGCACATGTGGTATAGGACTGATGGTAATTTTTCATAGTTTTTTGTGATGGAGAAGTATCTGAACACTTCCCTCTCCGCAGATTGCTCTTCGCGTGTCTATGACTGTGGCCGGCGGCCTCCGGGGGCTAGCACATGCCGCCAAATCTTGCGTAGGCGGCCTCTGACAAGTTCGGAAGTGTTGTGGCGGTTGCAAACGCCCGGCCCGCGTCTCCAAGGTGTGCCCCCTCACGGACGGCGCCGCAGCCGGCACCTGGAGGGAGGAAACGGACGCGTCAGGTCTACACAGATGGGGTCTTGCAGTGGCTTTGGCCCGGATGTTGCTCCAAAGTGTTCCTGTGGGCTGACCTAACACAACCGGGTGGACAGTTCCACTGGTCAAAGCCCGTCCGTGTAAAGTCAAAGGGCTAGATCCCGTGGTCAAATGCTACAGGGTTAGGCGGGACGGGGGCCTGGGGGGGGGGGTAGCAATGCCACTGGAGCATCGCACCGGTCCCTCATACCTGCCGTACGGTGTGGTGGCATGTCCGAAGAGGCGGCACGTGTCTCCGGGGTGTGGCCCCCCTCACGGACGGCGATGACACAGTAGTAGACGTTCTGCGGTAACGATACGGCGTGAATATTATTAAATACTCAGAGCGCGATAAAATCATTAGTTTTTTACACGACGTGGGCACATGTGCTATAGGACTAATGGTAATTTTTCGTAGTTTTTGGTGATGGAGAAGTATCTGAACACTTCCCTCTCCGCAGATTGCTCTTCGCGCGTCTACGACTGTGGCTGGCGGCCTCTAGGGGCTAGCACATGCCGCCAAATCCTCTCACAACTCTGGAAGTGTTGTGGCGGTTCCAAACGCCCGGCACGCGTCTCCGGGGTGTGCCCCCCTCACGGACGGCGCCGCCTCCGGCACCTGGAGGGGGGAAACGGACGCGTCGGGTCTACACGGATGGGGTCTTGCTGTGGCTTTGGCCCAGATGTTGCTCCAAAGTGTTCCTATGGGCTGACCTAACACAACCGGGTGGAGAGTTCCACTGGTCAAAGCCCGTCCGTGCAAAGTCAAAGGGCTTGATCCCGTGGTCAAACGCTACAGGGTTAGGCGGGACGGGGGCCTCGGGGGGTAGCAATCCCACCGGAGCATCGCACCGGGCCCTCATACATGCCGTACGGTGTGGTGGCATGTCCGAAGAGGCGGCACGCGTCTCCGGGTGTGGCCCCCCTCACGGACGGCGATGACACAGCAGTAGACGTTCTGCGGTAATGATGCGGCGTGAATATTATTAAATACTCGGAGCGTGATATAATCATTAGTTTTTTAGATGACGTGGGCATATGTGCTATAGGACTGATGGTAATTTTTCATAGTTTTTGGTGATGGAGAAGTATCTGAACACTTCCCTCTCCCCGGATTGCTCTTCGCGTGTCTACGACTGCGGTCGGCGGCCTCCGGGGGCTAGCACATGCCGCCAAATCTTGCGTAGGCGGCCTCTCACAAGTCTGGAAGTGTTGTGGCGGGTGCAAATGCCCGGCCCGCGTCTCCGGGGTGTGCCCCCCTTCAGGGACGGCGCCGCCGCCGGCACCTGGAGGGGGGAAACGGACGCGTCGGGTCTACACGGATGGGGTCTTGCTGTGGCTTTGGCCCAGAAGTTGCTCCAATGTGTTCCTATGGGCTGACCTAACACAACCGGGTGGAGGGTTCCACTGGTCAAAGCCCGTCTGTGCAAAGTCAAAGGGCTAGATCCCGTGGTCAAACGCTACATGGTTAGGCGGGACGGGGGCCCTGGGGGGTAGCAATGCCACTGGAGCATCGTACCGGGCCCTCATACATGTCGTACGGTGTGGTGGCATGCCCAAAGAGGCGGCACGCGTCTCTGGGGTGTGGCCCCCCTCACGGACGGCGATGACACAGTAGTAGACGCTCTGCGGTAACGACGCGGCGTGAATATTATTGAATACTCGGAGCACGATAAAATCATGAGTTTTTTACACGACGTGGGCACATGTGCTATAGGACTGATGGTAATTTTTCATAGTTTTTTGTGATGGAGAAGTATCTGAACACTTCCCTCTCCGCGGATTGCTCTTCGCGTGTCTACGACTGTGGCAGGCGGCCTCCGGGGGCTAGCACATGCCGCCAAATCTTGCGTAGGCGGCCTCTCACAAGTCTGGAAGTGTTGTGGCGGTTGCAAACGCCCGGCCCGCGTCTCCGGGGTGTGCCCCCCTCACGGACGGCGCCGCCACCGGCACTAGGAGGGGGGAAACAGACACGTCGGGTCTACACGGATGGGGTCTTGCAGTGGCTTTGGCCCGGATGTTGCTCCAAAGTGTTCCTATGGGCTGACCTAACATAACCGGGTGGAGAGTTCCATTGGTCAAAGCCCGTCCGTGCAAAGTCAAACGACTAGATCCCGTGGTCAAACGCTACAGGGTTAGGCTGGACGGGGGCCCTGGGGGGTAGCAATGCCACTGGAGCATCGCACCGGGCCCTCATACATGCCGTACGGTGTGGTGGCATGTCCGAAGAGGCGGCACGCGTCTCTGTGGTGTGGCCCTCCTCACGGACGGCGATGACACAGTAGTAGACGTTATGCGGTAACGATGCGGCGTGAATATTATTAAATACTCGGAGCCCGATAAAATCATGAGTTTTTTACACGACGTGGCACATGTGCTATAGGACTGATGGTAATTTTTCATAGTTTTTGGTGATGGAGAAGTATCTGAACACTTCCCTCTCCGCAGATTGCTCTTCGCGTGTCTACGACTGTGGCCGGCGGCCTCCGGGGGCTAGCACATGCCGCCAAATCTTGCGTAGGCGGCCTCTGACAAGTTCGGAAGTGTTGTGGCGGTTGCAAACGCCCGGCCCGCGTCTCCAAGGTGTGCCCCCTCACGGACGGCGCCGCAGCCGGCACCTGGAGGAAGAAAACGGACGCGTCAGGTCTACACAGATGGGGTCTTGCTGTGGCTTTGGCCCGGATGTTGCTCCAAAGTGTTCCTATGGGCTGACCTAACACAACCGGGTGGAGAGTTCCACTGGTCAAATCCCGTTCGTGCAAAGTCAAACGGCTAGATCCCGTGGTCAAACGCTACAGGGTTAGGCGGGACGGGGGCCCTGGGAGGTAGCAATGCCACTGGAGCATCGCACCGGGCCCTCATACATGCCGGACGGTGTGGTGGCATGTCCGAAGAGGCGGCACGCATCTCTGTGGTGTGGCCCCCCTCACGGACGGCGATGACACAGTAGTAGACGTTATGCGGTAACGATGCGGCGTGAATATTATTAAATACTCGAAGCCCGATAAAATCATGAGGTTTTTACACGACGTGGCACATGTGCTATAGGACTGATGGTAATTTTTCATAGTTTTTGGTGATGGAGAAGTATCTGAACAGTTCCCTCTCCGCAGATTGCTCTTCGCGTGTCTACGATTGTGGCCGGCGGCCTCCGGGGCCTAGCACATGCCGCCAAATCTTGCGTAGGCGGCCTCTGACAAGTTCGGATGTGTTGTGGCGGTTGCAAACGCCCGGCCCGCGTCTCCAAGGTGTGCCCCCTCACGGACGGCACCGCAGCCGGCACCTGGAGGGAGGAAACGGACGCGTCAGGTCTACACAGATGGGGTCTTGCAGTGGCTTTGGCTCGGATGTTGCTCCAAAGTGTTCCTATGGGCTGACCTAGCACAACCGGGTGGACAGTTCCACTGGTCAAAGCCCGTCCGTGCAAAGTCAAAGGGCTAGATCCCGTGGTCAAATGCTACAGGGTTAGGCGGGACGGGGGCCTGGGGGGGGGGTAGCAATGCCACTGGAGCATCGCACCGGTCCCTCATACATGCCGTACGGTGCGGTGACATGTCCGAAGAGGCGGCACGTGTCTCCGGGGTGTGGCCCCCCTCACGGACGGCGATGACACAGTAGTAGACGTTCTGCGGTAACGATACGGCGTGAATATTATTAAATACTCAGAGCGCGATAAAATCATTAGTTTTTTACACGACGTGGGCACATGTGCTATAGGACTGATGGTAATTTTTCGTAGTTTTTGGTGATGGAGAAGTATCTGAACACTTCCCTCTCCGCAGATTGCTCTTCGCGCGTCTACGACTATGGCTGGCGGCCTCTAGGGGCTAGCACATGCCGCCAAATCCTCTCACAACTCTGGAAGTGTTGTGGCGGTTCCAAACGCCCGGCACGCGTCTCCGGGGTCTGCCCACCTCACGGACGGCGCCGCCTCCGGCACCTGGAGGGGGGAAACGGACGCGTCGGGTCTACACGGATGGGGTCTTGCTGTGGCTTTGGCCCAGATGTTGCTCCAAAGTGTTCCTATGGGCTGACCTAACACAACCGGGTGGAGAGTTCCACTGGTCAAAGCCCGTCCGTGCAAAGTCAAAGGGCTTGATCCCGTGGTCAAACGCCACAGGGTTAGGCGGGACGGGGGCCTTGGGGGGTAGCAATCCCACCGGAGCATCGCACCGGGCCCTCATACATGCCGTACGGTGTGGTGGCATGTCCGAAGAGGCGGCACGCGTCTCCGGGTGTGGCCCCCCTCACAGACGGCGATGACACAGCAGTAGACGTTCTGCGGTAACGATGCGGCGTGAATATTATTAAATACTCGGAGCGCGATATAATCATTAGTTTTTAACATGACGTGGGCACATGTGCTATAGGACTGATGGTAATTTTTCATAGTTTTTGGTGATGGAGAAGTATCTGAACACTTCCCTCTCCCCGGATTGCTCTTCGCGTGTCTACGACTGCGGTCGGCGGCCTCCGGGGGCTAGCACATGCCGCCAAATCTTGCGTAGGCGGCCTCTCACAAGTATGGAAGTGTTGTGGCGGGTGCAAATGCCCGGCCCGCGTCTCCGGGGTGTGACCCCCTTCAGGGACGGCGCCGCCGCCGGCACCTCGAGGTGGGAAACGGACGCGTCGGGACTACACGGATGGGGTCTTGCTGTGGCTTTGGCCCGGAAGTTGCTCCAATGTGTTCCTATGGGCTGACCTAACACAACCGGGTGGAGGGTTCCACTGGTCAAAGCCCGTCCGTGCAAAGTCAAAGGGCTAGATCCCGTGGTCAAACGCTACATGGTTAGGCGGGACGGGGGCCCTGGGGGGTAGCAATGCCACCGGAGCATCGCACCGGGCCCTCATACATGTCGTACGGTGTGGTAGCATGCCCAAAGAGGCCGCACGCGTCTCTGGGGTGTGGCCCCCCTCACGGACGGCGATGACACAGTAGTAGACGCTCTGCGGTAACGACGCGGCGTGAATATTATTGAATACTCGGAGCACGATAAAATCATGAGTTTTTTACACGACGTGGGCACATGTGCTATAGGACTGATGGTAATTTTTCATAGTTTTTTGTGATGGAGAAGTATCTCAACACTTCCCTCTCCGCAGATTGCTCTTCGCGTGTCTATGACTGTGGCCGGCGGCCTCCGGGGGCTAGCACATGCCGCCAAATCTTGCGTAGGCGGCCTCTGACAAGTTCGGAAGTGTTGTGGCGGTTGCAAACGCCCGACCCGCGTCTCCAAGGTGTGCCCCCTCACGGACGGCGCCGCAGCCGGCACCTGGAGGGAGGAAACGGACGCGTCAGGTCTACACAGATGGGGTCTTGCAGTGGCTTTGGCCCGGATGTTGCTCCAAAGTGTTCCTGTGGGCTGACCTAACACAACCGGGTGGACAGTTCCACTGGTCAAAGCCCGTCCGTGTAAAGTCAAAGGGCTAGATCCCGTGGTCAAATGCTACAGGGTTAGGCGGGACGGGGGCCTGGGGGGGGGGGTAGCAATGCCACTGGAGCATCGCACCGGTCCCTCAGACCTGCCGTACGGTGTGGTGGCATGTCCGAAGAGGCGGCACGTGTCTCCGGGGTGTGGCCCCCCTCACGGACGGCGATGACACAGTAGTAGACGTTCTGCGGTAACGATACGGCGTGAATATTATTAAATACTCAGAGCGCGATAAAATCATTAGTTTTTTACACGACGTGGGCACATGTGCTATAGGACTAATGGTAATTTTTCGTAGTTTTTGGTGATGGAGAAGTATCTGAACACTTCCCTCTCCGCAGATTGCTCTTCGCGCGTCTACGACTGTGGCTGGCGGCCTCTAGGGGCTAGCACATGCCGCCAAATCCTCTCACAACTCTGGAAGTGTTGTGGCGGTTCCAAACGCCCGGCACGCGTCTCCGGGGTGTGCCCCCCTCACGGACGGCGCCGCCTCCAGCACCTGGAGGGGGGAAACGGACGCGTCGGGTCTACACGGATGGGGTCTTTCTGTGGCTTTGGCCCTGATGTTGCTCCAAAGTGTTCCTATGGGCTGACCTAACACAACCGGGTGGAGAGTTCCACTGGTCAAAGCCCGTCCGTGCAAAGTCAAAGGGCTTGATCCCGTGGTCAAACGCTACAGGGTTAGGCGGGACGGGGGCCTCGGGGGGTAGCAATCCCACCGGAGCATCGCACCGGGCCCTCATACATGCCGTACGGTGTGGTGGCATGTCCGAAGAGGCGGCACGCGTCTCCGGGTGTGGCCCCCCTCACGGACGGCGATGACACAGCAGTAGACGTTCTGCGGTAATGATGCGGCGTGAATATTATTAAATACTCGGAGCGCGATATAATCATTAGTTTTTTAGATGACGTGGGCACATGTGCTATAGGACTGATGGTAATTTTTCATAGTTTTTGGTGATGGAGAAGTATCTGAACACTTCCCTCTCCCCGGATTGCTCTTCGCGTGTCTACGACTGCGGTCGGCGGCCTCCGGGGGCTAGCACATGCCGCCAAATCTTGCGTAGGCGGCCTCTCACAAGTCTGGAAGTGTTGTGGCGGGTGCAAATGCCCGGCCCGCGTCTCCGGGGTGTGCCCCCCTTCAGGGACGGCGCCGCCGCCGGCACCTGGAGGGGGGAAACGGACGCGTCGGGTCTACACGGATGGGGTCTTGCTGTGGCTTTGGCCCAGAAGTTGCTCCAATGTGTTCCTATGGGCTGACCTAACACAACCGGGTGGAGGGTTCCACTGGTCAAAGCCCGTCCGTGCAAAGTCAAAGGGCTAGATCCCGTGGTCAAACGCTACATGGTTAGGCGGGACGGGGGCCCTGGGGGGTAGCAATGCCACTGGAGCATCGCACCGGGCCCTCATACATGTCGTACGGTGTGGTGGCATGCCCAAAGAGGCGGCACGCGTCTCTGGGGTGTGGCCCCCCTCACGGACGGCGATGACACAGTAGTAGACGCTCTGCGGTAACGACGCGGCGTGAATATTATTGAATACTCGGAGCACGATAAAATCATGAGTTTTTTACACGACGTGGGCACATGTGCTATAGGACTGATGGTAATTTTTCATAGTTTTTTGTGATGGAGAAGTATCTGAACACTTCCCTCTCCGCGGATTGCTCTTCGCGTGTCTACGACCGTGGCAGGCGGCCTCCGGGGGCTAGCACATGCCGCCAAATCTTGCGTAGGCGGCCTCTCACAAGTCTTGAAGTGTTGTGGCGGTTGCAAACGCCCGGCCCGCGTCTCCGGGGTGTGCCCCCCTCACGGACGGCGCCGCCACCGGCACTAGGAGGGGGGAAACAGACACGTCGGGTCTACACGGATGGGGTCTTGCAGTGGCTTTGGCCCGGATGTTGCTCCAAAGTGTTCCTATGGGCTGACCTAACATAACCGGGTGGAGAATTCCATTGGTCAAAGCCCGTCCGTGCAAAGTCAAACGGCTAGATCCCGTGGTCAAACGCTACAGGTTTAGGCTGGACGGGGGCCCTGGGGGGTAGCAATGCCACTGGAGCATCGCACCGGGCCCTCATACATGCCGTACGGTGTGGTGGCATGTCCGAAGAGGCGGCACGCGTCTCTGTGGTGTGGCCCCCCTCACGGACGGCGATGACACAGTAGTAGACGTTATGCGGTAACGATGCGGCGTGAATATTATTAAATACTCGAAGCCCGATAAAATCATGAGGTTTTTACACGACGTGGCACATGTGCTATAGGACTGATGGTAATTTTTCATAGTTTTTGGTGATGGAGAAGTATCTGAACAGTTCCCTCTCCGCAGATTGCTCTTCGCGTGTCTACGATTGTGGCCGGCGGCCTCCGGGGCCTAGCACATGCCGCCAAACCTTGCGTAGGCGGCCTCTGACAAGTTCGGAAGTGTTGTGGCGGTTGCAAACGCCCGGCCCGCGTCTCCAAGGTGTGCCCCCTCACGGACGGCGCCGCAGCCGGCACCTGGAAGGAGGAAACGGACGCGTCAGGTCTACACAGATGGGGTCTTGCAGTGGCTTTGGCTCGGATGTTGCTCCAAAGTGTTCCTATGGGCTGACCTAACACAACCGGGTGGACAGTTCCACTGGTCAAAGCCCGTCCGTGCAAAGTCAAAGGGCTAGATCCCGTGGTCAAATGCTACAGGGTTAGGCGGGACGGGGGCCTGGGGGGGGGGGTAGCAATGCCACTGGAGCATCGCACCGGTCCCTCATACATGCCGTACGGTGCGGTGACATGTCTGAAGAGGCGGCACGTGTCTCCGGGGTGTGGCCCCCATCACGGACGGCGATGACACAGTAGTAGACGTTCTGCGGTAACGATACGGCGTGAATATTATTAAATACTCAGAGCGCGATAAAATCATTAGTTTTTTACACGACGTGGGCACATGTGCTATAGGACTGATGGTAATTTTTCGTAGTTTTTGGTGATGGAGAAGTATCTGAACATTTCCCTCTCCGCAGATTGCTCTTCGCGCGTCTACGACTGTGGCTGGCGGCCTCTAGGGGCTAGCACATGCCGCCAAATCCTCTCACAACTTTGGAAGTGTTGTGGCGGTTCCAAACGCCCGGCACGCGTCTCCGGGGTCTGCCCACCTCACGGACGGCGCCGCCTCCGGCACCTGGAGGGGGGAAACGGACGCGTCGGGTCTACACGGATGGGGTCTTGCTGTGGCTTTGGCCCAGATGTTGCTCCAAAGTGTTCCTATGGGCTGACCTAACACAACCGGGTGGAGAGTTCCACTGGTCAAAGCCCGTCCGTGCAAAGTCAAAGGGCTTGATCCCGTGGTCAAACGCCACAGGGTTAGGCGGGACGGGGGCCTTGGGGGGTAGCAATCCCACCGGAGCATCGCACCGGGCCCTCATACATGCCGTACGGTGTGGTGGCATGTCCGAAGAGGCGGCACGCGTCTCCGGGTGTGGCCCCCCTCACGGACGGCGATGACACAGCAGTAGACGTTCTGCGGTAACGATGCGGCGTGAATATTATTAAATACTCGGAGCGCGATATAATCATTAGTTTTTTACATGACGTCGGCACATGTGCTATAGGACTGATGGTAATTTTCATAGTTTTTGGTGATGGAGAAGTATCTGAACACTTCCCTCTCCCCGGATTGCTCTTCGCGTGTCTACGACTGCGGTCGGCGGCCTCCGGGGGCTAGCACATGCCGCCAAATCTTGCGTAGGCGGCCTCTCACAAGTCTGGAAGTGTTGTGGCGGGTGCAAATGCCCGGCCCGCGTCTCCGGGGTGTGCCCCCCTTCAGGGACGGCGCCGCCGCCGGCACCTCGAGGAGGGAAACGGACGCGTCGGGGTCTACACGGATGGGGTCTTGCTGTGGCTTTGGCCCGAAAGTTGCTCCAATGTGTTCCTAATGCTGACCTAACACAACCGGGTGGAGGGTTCCACTGGTCAAAGCCCGTCCGTGCAAAGTCAAAGGGCTAGATCCCGTGGTCAAACGCTACAGGGTTAGGCGGGACGGTGGCCCTGGGGGGGTAGCAATGCCACCGGAGCATCGCACCGGGCCCTCATACATGCCGTACGGTGTGGTGGCATGCCAAAAGAGGCGGCACGCGTCTCCGGGGTGTGGCCACCCTCACGGACGGCGATGACACAGTAGTAGACGCTCTGCGGTAACGACGCAGCGTGAATATTATTGAATACTCAGAGCACGATAAAATCATGAGTTTTTTACACGACGTGGGCACATGTGCTATAGGACTGATGGTAATTTTTCATAGTTTTTTGTGATGGAGAACTATCTGAACACTTCCCTCACCGCGGATTGCACTTCGCGTGTCTACGACTGTGGCAGGCGGCCTCCGGGGGCTAGGACATGCCGCCAAATCTTGCATATGCGGCCTCTCACAAGTCTGGAAGTGTTGTGGCGGTTGCAAACGCCCGGCCCGCGTCTCCGGGGTGTGCCCCCCTCACGGACGGCGCCGCCACCGGCACCAGGAGGGGGGAAACAGACACGTCGGGTCTACACGGATGGGGTCTTGCAGTGGCTTTGGCCCGGATGTTGCTCCAAAGTGTTCCTATGGGCTGACCTATCATAACCGGGTGGAGAGTTCCATTGGTCAAAGCCCGTCCGTGCGAAGTCAAACGGCTAGATCCCGTGGTCAAACGCTACAGGGTTAGGCGGGACGGGGGCCCTGGGGGGTAGCAATGCCACTTGAGCATCGCACCGGGCCCTCATACATGCCGGACGGTGTGGTGGCATGTCCGAAGAGGCGGCACGCGTCTCCGGGGTGTGGCCCCCCTCACGGACGGCGATGACACAGTAGTAGACGTTCTGCGGCAACGATGCGGTGTGAATATTATTAAATACTCGGACAGCGATAAAATCATGAGTTTTTTACACGACGTGGGCACATGTGCTATAGGACTGATGGTAATTTTTCATAGTTTTTGGTGATGGAGAAGTATCTGAACACTTCCCTCTCCGCGGATTGCTCTTCGCGTGTCTACGACTGTGGCCGGCGGCCTCCGGGGGCTAGCACATGCCACCAAATCTTGCGTAGGCGGCCTCTCACAAGTCAGGAAGTGTTGTGGCGGTTGCAAACGCCCGGCCCGCGTCTCTGGGGTGTGCCCCCTTCACGGACGGCGCCGCCGCCGGAACCTGGAGGGGGGAAACAGACGCGTCGATTCTACACGGATGTGGCCTTGCTGTGGCTTTGGCCCGGATGTTGCTTCAAAGTGTTCCTATGGGCTGACCTAACACAACCGGGTGGAGAGTTCCACTGGTCAAAGCCCGTCCGTGCAAAGTCAAAGCGCTACATCCCGTGGTCAAACGCTACAGGGTTAGGCGGGACAGGGGCCCTGGGGGTAGCAATGCCACCGGAGCATCGCACCGGGCTCTCATACATGTCGTACGGTGTGGTGGCATGTCCGAAGAGGCGGCACGTGTCTCCGGGGTGTGGCCCCCCTCACGGACGGCGATGACACAGTAGTAGACGTTCTACGGTAACGATGCGGCGTGAATATTATCAAATACTGGGAGCGCGATAAAATCATTAGTTTTTTACACGACGTGGGCACATGTGCTATACGACTGATGATAATTTTTCATAGTTTTTGGTGATGGAGAAGTATCTGAACACTTCCCTCTCCGCGGATTGCTCTTCGCACGTCTACGACTATGGTCTGCGTCCTCTGGGAGCTAGCACATGCCGCCAAATCCTCTCACAAGTCTGGAAGTGTTGTGGCGGTTGCAAACGCCCGGCACGCGTCTCCGGGGTGTGCCCCCCTCACGGACGGCGCCGCCGCCGGCACCTGGAGGGGGGAAACGGACGCGTCGGGTCTACACGGATGGGGTCTTGCTGTGGCTTTGGCCCAGATGTTGCTCCAAAGTGTTCCTATGGGCTGACCTAACACAACCGGGTGGAGAGTTCCACTGGTCAAAGCCCGTCCGTGCAAAGTCAAAGGGCTAGATCCCGTGGTCAAACGCTACAGGGTTAGGCGAGACGGGGGCCCTCGGGGGGTAGCAATGCCACCGGAGCATCGCACTGGGCCCTCATACATGCCGTACGGTGTGGTGGCATGTCCGAAGAGGCGGCACGCGTCTCCGAGGTGTGGCCCCCCTCACGGGCGGCGATGACACAGTAGTAGACGTTCTGCGGCAACGATGCGGTGTGAATATTATTAAATACTCGGAGCGCGATAAAATTATGAGTTTTTACACGATGTGGGCACATGTGCTATACGACTGATGGTAATTTTTCATAGTTTTTGGTGGTGGAGAAGTATCTGAACACTTCCCTCTCCGCGGATTTCCCTTCGCGTGTCTACAACTATGGCCGCGGCCTCAAGGGCCTAGCACATGCCGCCAAATCTTGCGTAGGCGGCCTCTCACAAGTCTGGAAGTGTTGTGGCAGTTGCAAACGCCCGACCCGCATCTCCGGGGTGTGCCCCCTCACGGACGGCGCCGACGCCGGCACCTGGAGGGGGGAATTGGACGCGTCGGGCTACACAGATGGGGTCTTGCAGTGGCTTTGGCCCGGATGTTGCTCCAAAGTGTTCCGATGGGCTAACCTAACACATCCGGGTGGAGAGTTCCACTGGTCAAAGCCCGTCCGTGCAAAGTCAAAGGGCTAGATCCCGTGGTCAAACGCTACAGGGTTAGGCGGGACGGGGCCCTGGGGGGGTAGCAATGCCACTGGAGCATCGCACCGGGCCCTCATACATGCCGTACGATGTGGTGGCATGTCCGAAGAGGCGGCACGCGTCTCTGGGCTATGGCCCCCCTAACGGAAGGCGATGACACAGTAGTAGATGTTCTGCGGTAACGATGTGGCGTGAATATTATTAAATACTGGGAGCGCGATAAAATCATTAGTTTTTTACACGACATGGGCACATGTGCTATAGGACTGATGGTAATTTTTCATAGTTTTTGGTGATGGAGAAATATCTGAACACTTCCCTCTCCGTGGATTGCTCTTCGCGCGTCTACGACTATGGCCGGTGGCCTCTGGGAGCTACCACATGCCGCCAAATCCTCTCACAAGTCTGGAAGTGTTGTGTTGGTTGCAAACGCCCGGCACGCGTCTCCGGGGTGTGCCCCCCTCACGGACGGCGCCGCCGCCGACACATGAGGGGGGAAACGGACGCGTCGGGTCTACACGGATGGGGTCTTGCTGTGGCTTTGGCCCAGATGTTGCTCCAAAGTGTTCCTATGGGCTGACCTAACACAACCGGGTGGAGAGTTCCACTGGTCAAAGCCCGTCCGTGCAAAGTCAAAGGGCTAGATCCCGTGGTCAAACGCTACAGGGTTAGGCGGGACGGGGCCCTGGGGGGGGGGGGGTTAGCAATGCCACTGGAGCATCGCACCGGGCCCTCATACATGCCGTACGGTGTGGTGACATGTCCGAAGAGGCGGCACGCGTCTCCGGGGTGTGGCCCCCCTCACGGACGGCGATGACACAGTAGTAGATGTTCTGCGGTAACGATGTAGCGTGAATATTATTAAATACTGGGAGCGCGATAAAATCATTAGTTTTTTACATGACGTGGGCACATGTGCTATAGGACCGATGGTAATTTTTCATAGTTTTAGGTGATGGAGAAGTATCTGAACACTTCCCTCTCCGCGGATTGCTCTTCGCGCGTCTACTACTATGGCCGGCGGCCTCTAGGACCTACCACATGCCGCCAAATCCTCTCACAAGTCTGGAAGTGTTGTGGCGGTTGCAAACGCCTGGCACGCGTCTCTGGGGTGTGCCCCCCTCACGGACGGCGCCGCCGCCGGCACCTAGAGGGGGGAAACGGACGCGTCGGGTCTACACGGATGGGGTCTTGCTGTGGCTTTGGCCCAGATGTTGCTCCAAAGTGTTCCTATGGGCTGACCTAACACAACCGGGTGGAGAGATCCACTGGTCAAAGCCCGTCCGTGCAATGTCAAAGGGCTAGATCCCGTGGTCAAACGCTACAGGGTTAGGCGGGACGGGGGCCCTCGGGGGGTAGCAATAGCACCGGAGCATCGTACCGGGCCCTCATACATGCCGTACGGTGTGGTGGCATGTCCGAAGAGGCGGCAGGCGTCTCCGAGGTGTGGCCCCCCTCACGGATGGCGATGACATAGTAGTAGACGTTCTGCGGCAACGATGCGGTGTGAATATTATTAAATACTCAGAGCGCGATAAAATTTTATGAGTTTTTACACGACGTGGGCACATGTGCTATAGGGTTGATGGTAATTTTTCATAGTTTTTGGTGGTGGAGAAGTATCTGAACACTTCCCTCTCCGCGGATTGCTCTTCGCGTGTCTACGACTATGGCTACGGCCCCCGGGGGCTAGCACATGCCGCCAAATCTTGCGTAGGCGGCCTCTCACAAGTCTGGAAGTGTTGTGGCAGTTGCAAACGCCCGGCCCGCATCTCCGGGGTGTGCGCCCCTCACGGACGGCGCCGACGCCGGCACCTGGAGGGGGGAAACGGACGCGTCGGGTCTACACGGATGGGGTCTTGCAGTGGCTTTGGCTCGGATGTTGCTCCAAAGTGTTCCTATGGGCTGATCTAACACAACCGGGTGGAACGTTCGACTGGTCAAAGCCCGTCCGTGCAAAGTCAAAGGGCTAGATCCCGTGGTCAAACGCTACAGGGTTAGGCGGGACGGGGGCCCTCGGGGGTAGCAATGCCACTTGAGCATCGCACCGGGCCCTCATACATGCCGTACGGTGTGGTGCCATGTCCGAAGAGGCGGCACGCGTCTCCGAGGTGTGGCCCCCCTCACGGACGGCGATGACACAGTAGTAGACTTTCTGCGGCAACGATGCGGTGTGAATATTATTAAATACTCGGAGCGCGATAAAATTATGAGTTTTTACACGACGTGGGCACATGTGCTATAGGACTGATGGTAATTTTTCATAGTTTTTGGTGGTGGAGAAGTATCTGAACACTTCCCTCTCCACGGATTGCTCTTCGCGTGTCTACGACTATGGCCGCGGCCTCCGGGGACTAGCACATGCCGCCAAATCTTGCGTAGGCGGCCTCTCACAAGTCTGGAAGTGTTGTGGCAGTTGCAAACGCCCGGCCCGCGTCTCCGGGGTGTGCCCCCCTCACGGACGCATCGGGTCTACACGGATGGGGTCTTGCTGTGGCTTTGGCCCGGATGTTGCTCCAAAGTGTTCCTATGGGCTGACCTAACACAACCGGGTGGTGAGTTCCATTGGTCAAAGCCCGTCTGTGCAAAGTCAAAGGGCTAGATCCCGTGGTCAAACGCTACAGGGTTAGGCGGGACGGGGCCCTGGCGGGGGGGGGGGGGTAGCAATGCCACTGGAGCATCGCACCGGGCCCTCATACAGGCCGTACGGTGTGGTGGCATGTCCGAAGAGGCGGCACGCGTCTCCGAGGTGTGGCCCCCCTCACGGACGGTGATGACACAGTAGTAGATGTTCTGCGGTAACGATGTGGCGTGAATATTATTAAATACTGGGAGCGCGATAAAATCATTAGTTTTTTACATGACGTGGGCACATGTGCTATAGGACTGATGGTAATTTTTCATAATTTTTGGTGATGGAGAAGTATCTGAACACTTCCCTCTCCGCGGATTGCTCTTCGCGCGTCTACTACTATGGCCGGCGGCCTCTGGGAGCTAGCACATGCCGCCAAATCCTCTCACAAGTCTGGAAGTGTTGTCGCAGTTGCAAACGCCTGGCACGTGTCTCCGGGGTGTGCCCCCCTCACGGACGGCGCCGCCGCCGGCACCTAGAGGGGGGAAACGGACGCGTCGGGTCTACACGGATGGGGTCTTGCTGTGGCATTGGCCCAGATGTTGCTCCAAAGTGTTCCTATGGGCTGACGTAACACGACCGGGTGGAGAGTTCCACTGGTCAATGCCCGTCCGTGCAAAGTCAAAGGGCTAGATCCCGTGGTCAAACGCTACAGGGTTAGGCGGGACGGGGACCCTCGGGGGGTAGCAATAGCACCGGAGCATCGTACCGGGCCCTCATACATGTCGTACGGTGTGGTGGCATGTCCGAAGAGGCGGCACGCGTCTCCGAGGTGTGGCCCCCCTCACGGATGGCGATGACACAGTAGTAGACGTTCTGCGGCAACGATGCGGTGCGAATACTATTAAATACTCAGAGCGTGATAAAATTATGAGTTTTTGCATGACGTGGGCACATGTGCTATAGGGTTGATGGTAATTTTTCATAGTTTTTGGTGGTGGAGAAGTATCTGAACACTTCCCTCTCCGCGGATTGCTCTTCGCGTGTCTACGACTATGGCTACGGCCCCCGGGGGCTAGCACATGCCGCCAAATCTTGCGTAGGCGGCCTCTCACAAGTCTGGAAGTGTTGTGGCAGTTGCAAACACCCGGCCCGCGTCTCCGGGGTGTGCCCCCCTCACGGACGGTGCCGACGGCGGCACCTGGAGGGGGGAAATGGACGCGTCGGGTCTACACGGATGGGGTCTTGCAGTGGCTTTGGCTCGGATGTTGCTCCAAAGTGTTCCTATGGGCTGACCTAACACAACCGGGTGGAAAGTTCCACTGGTCAAAGCCCGTCCGTGCAAAGTCAAAGGGCTAGATCCCGTGGTCAAACGCTACAGGGTTAGGCGGGACGGGGGCCCTCGGGGGGTAGCAATGCCACCGGAGCATCGCACCGGGCCCTCATACATGCCGTACGGTGTGGTGCCATGTCCGAAGAGGCGGCACGCGTCTCCGAGGTGTGGCCCCCCTCACGGACGGCGATGACACAGTAGTAGACGTTCTGCGGCAACGATGCGGTGTGAATATTATTAAATACTCGGAGCGCGATAAAATTATGAGTTTTTACACGACGTGGGCACATGTGCTATAGGACTGATGGTAATCTTTCATAGTTTTTTGTGGTGGAGAAGTATCTGAACACTTCCCTCTCCACGGATTGCTCTTCGCGTGTCTACGACTATGGCCGCGGCCTCCGGGGGCTAGCACATGCCGCCAAATCTTGCGTAGGCGGCCTCTCACAAGTCTGGAAATGTTGTGGCAGTTGCAAACGCCCGGCCCGCGTCTCCGGGGTGTGCCCCCCTCACGGACGGCGCCGACGCCGGCACCAGGATGGGAGAAACGGACGCATCGGGTCTACACGGATGGGGTCTTGCTGTGGCTTTGGCCCGGATGTTGCTCCAAAGTGTTCCTATGGGCTGACCTAACACAACCGGGTGGAGAGTTCCACTGGTCAAAGCCCGTCTGTGCAAAGTCAAAGGGCTAGATCCTGTGGTCAAACGCTACAGGGTTAGGCGGGACGGGGCCCTGGCGGGGGGGGGGGGGGGGGGTAGCAATGCCACTGGAGCATCGCACCGGGCCCTCATACATGCCGTACGGTGTGGTGGCATGTCCGAAGAGGCGGCACGCGTCTCCGGGGTGTGGCCCCCCTCACGGACGGTGATGACACAGTAGTAGATGTTCTCCGGTAACGATGTGGCGTGAATATTATTAAATACTGGGAGCGCGATAAAATCATTAGTTTTTTACACGATGTGGGCACATGTGCTATAGGACTGATGGTAATTTTTCATAGTTTTTGGTGATGGAGAAGTATCTGAACACTTCCCTCTCCGCGGATTGCTCTTCGCGCGTCTACTACTATGGCCGGCGGCCTCTCGGAGCTAGCACATGCCGCCAAATCTTCTCACAAGTCTGGAAGTGTTGTGGCGGTTGCAAACGCCTGGCACGCCTCTCCGGGGTGTGCCCCCCTCACGGACGTCGCCGCCGCCGGCACCTAGAGGGGGGAAACGGACGCGTCGGGTCTACACGGATGGGGTCTTGCTATGGCTTTGGCCCAGATGTTGCTCCAAAGTGTTCCTATGGGCTGACCTAACACAACCGGGTGGAGAGTTCCACTGGTCAAAGCCCGTCCGTGCAAAGTCAAAGGGCTAGATCCCGTGGTCAAACGCTACAGGGTTAGGCGAGAAGGGGTCCCTCGGGGGGTAGCAATGCCACCGGAGCATCGCACCGGGCCCTCATACATGCCGTACGGTGTGGTGCCATGTCCGAAGAGGCGGCACGCGTCTCCGAGGTGTGGCCCCCCTCACGGACGGCGATGACACAGTAGTAGACGTTCTGCGGCAACGATGCGGTGTGAATATTATTAAATACTCGGAGCGCGATAAAATTATGAGTTTTTACACGACGTGGGCACATGTGCTATAGGACTGATGGCAATTTTTCGTAGTTTTTGGTGGTGGAGAAGTATCTGAACACTTCCCTCTCCGCGGATTGCTCTTCGCGTGTCTACGACTATGGCCGCGGCCTCCGGGGGCTAGCACATGCCGCCAAATCTTGCATATGCGGCCTCTCACAAGTCTGGAAGTGTTGTGGCATTTGCAAACGCCCGGCCCGCGTCTCCGGGGTGTGCCCCCCTCACGGATGGCACCGCGCCGGCACCTGGAGGGGAGAAACGGACGCATCGGGTCTACACGGATGGGGTCTTGCTGTGGCTTTGGCCCGGATGTTGCTCCAAAGTGTTCCTATGGGCTGACCTAACACAACCGGGTGGAGAGTTCCACTGGTCAAAGCCCGTCTGTGCAAAGTCAAAGGGCTAGATCCCGTGGTCAAACGCTACAGGGTTAGGCGGGACGGGGCCCTGAGGGGCGGTAACAATGCCACTGGAGCATCGCACCGGGCCCTCATATATGCCGTACGGTGTGGTGCCATGTCCGAAGAGGCGGCACGCGTCTCCGAGGTGTGGCCCCCCTCACGGACGGCGATGACACAGTAGTAGACGTTCTGCGGCAACGATGCGGTGTGAATATTATTAAATACTCGGAGCGCGATAAAATTATGAGTTTTTACACGACGTGGGCACATGTGCTATAGGACTGATGGTAATTTTTCGTAGTTTTTGGTGGTGGAGAAGTATCTGAACACTTCCCTCTCCGCGGATTGCTCTTCGCGTGTCTACGACTATGGCCGCGGCCTCCGGGGGCTAGCACATGCCGCCAAATCTTGCATAGGCGGCCTCTCACAAGTCTGGAAGTGTTGTGGCAGTTGCAAACGCCCAGCCCGCGTCTCCGGGGTGTGCCCCCCTCACGGATGGCACCGCGCCGGCACCTGGAGGGGAGAAACGGACGCATCGGGTCTACACGGATGGTGTCTTGCTGTGGCTTTGGCCCGGATGTTGCTCCAAAGTGTTCCTATGGGCTGACCTAACACAACCGGGTGGAGAGTTCCACTGGTCAAAGCCCGTCTGTGCAAAGTCAAAGGGCTAGATCCCGTGGTCAAACGCTACAGGGTTTGGCGGGACGGGGCTCTGGGGGGCGGTAACAATGCCACTGGAGCATCGCACCGGGCCCTCATACATGTTGTACGGTGTGGTGGCATGTCCGAAGAGCCGGCACGCGTCTCCGGGGTGTGGCCCCCTGTTGGGGAACGTAGCAGAAATTCAAAATTTTCTACGCATCACCAAGATCAATCTATGGAGTAATCTAGCAACGAGGGGAAGGGGAGTGAATCTACATACCCTTGTAGATCGCGATGCGGAAGCATTGCAAGAATGCGGATGAGGGAGTCGTACTCGTAGTGATTCAGATCGCGGTTGATTCCGATCTAAGCACCGAAAGAACGGTGCCTCCGCGTTCAACACACGTGCAGCCCGGTGACGTCTCCCACGCCTTGATCCAGCAAGGAGAGAGGGAGAGGTTGGGGAAGACTCCATCCAGCAGCAACACGACGGCATGGTGGTGGTGGAGGAGCGTGGCAATCCCGCAGGGCTTCGCCAAGCACCGCGGGAGAGGAGGAGGAAGAAGAGGGGTAGGGCTGCGCCAAAAAGGAGACGTTCTCATGTCTTGGGCAGCCCCAAACCTCAAATATATATAGGGGAGGGGGAGGGCTGCGCCCCCCATCTAGGGTTTCCCCCCCAAGGGGTGCGGCCAGCCCTAGATGGGGCTTGGGGGGCGGCCAAAGGGGGGAGGAGTGCCTCCCAAGTCAAGTGGAGGCCCTCCCCCTTAGGGTTTCCCCTCTCCCATGCGCATGGGCCTTGGGGGGCTGGTGCCCCTGGCCCATTAAGTCTAGGGCGCCCCCTTACAGCCCATGCTGCTGTATTGGACGTGGTGGAACATTTTCCGGACCTCCGGACCCCTCCGGAATCCTCCGGAACCTTCTGGAAGCTTCCCGGTACAATACCGAAAAACCCGAACTTTTCCCGGAACCCGAACAACAACTTTCCATATATAAATCTTTACCTCCGGACCATTCCGGAACTCCTCGTGACGTCCGGGATCTCATCCGGGACTCCGAACAACATTCGGTAACCACATACATACTTTCCCTATAACCCTAGCGTCATCGAACCTTAAGTGTGTAGACCCTACGGGTTCGGGAACCATGCAGACATGACCGAGACGTTCTCCGGTCAATAACCAACAGCGGGATCTGGATACCCATGTTGGCTCCCACATGTTCCACGATGATCTCATCAGATGAACCACGATGTCGGGGATTCAATCAATCCCGTATTCAATTCCCTTTGTCTAACGGTATGTTACTTGCCCGAGATTCGATCGTCGGTATCCCTATACCTTGTTCAATCTCGTTACCGGCAAGTCTCTTTACTCGTTCTGTAACTCACATCATCCCGTGATCAACTCCTTGGTCACATTGTGCACATTATGATGATGTCCTACCGAGTGGGCCCAGAGATACCTCTCCGTTTACACGGAGTGACAAATCCCAGTCTCGATTCGTGCCAACCCAACAGACACTTCTGGAGATACCCGTAGTGCACCTTTATAGCCACCCAGTTACGTTGTGACGTTTGGCACACCCAAAGCATTCCTACGGTATCCGGGAGTTGCACAATCTCATGGTCTAAGGAAGTGATACTTGACATTAGAAAAGCTCTGAGCAAACGAACTACACGATCTTGTGCTAGGCTTAGGATTGGGTCTTGTCCATCACATCATTCTCCTAATGATGTGATCCCGTTATCAACGACATCCAATGTCCATGGTCAGGAAACCGTAACCATCTATTGATCAACGAGCTAGTCAACTAGAGGCTTACTAGGGACATGGTGTTGTCTATGTATCCACACATGTATCTGAGTTTCCTATCAATACAATTCTAGCATGGATAATAAACAATTATCATGAACAAGGAAATATAATAATAACCTATTTATTATTGCCTCTAGGGCATATTTCCAACAGTCTCCCACTTGCACTAGAGTCAATAATCTAGTTCACATCACCATGTGATTAACACCAACAGGTCACATCACCATGTGACCAACAGCCAAGAGTTTACTAGAGTCAACAATCTAGCTCACATCTCTATGTGATTAACACTCAATGAGTTCTGGTTTGATCATGTTATGCTTGTGAGAGAGGTTATTAGTCAACGGGTCTGAACCTTTCAGATTCGTGTGTGCTTTACGAATATCTATGTCATCTTTGTGGATGCTACCACGCGCTACTTGGAGCCATTTCAAGTAATTGCTCTACTATACGAATCCGGTTTACTACTCAGAGTCATCCGGATTAGTGTCAAAGTTCGCATCGACGTAACCCTTTACGACGAACTCCTTTTCACCTCCATAATCCAGAAAATTCCTTAGTCCACTAGGTACTAAGGATAAGTTCGACCGCTGTCATGTGATCCATTCCCGGATCACTATTGTACCCCTTGACCAACTCATGGCAAGGCACACTTCATGTGCGGTACACAGCATAGCATACTGTAGAGCCTACGTCTAAAGCATAGGGGACGACCTTCGTCCTTTCTCTCTCTTCTGCTGTGGTCAGGTCTTGAGTCTTACTCAATACTCACACCTTGTAACACAGCCAAGAACTCCTTCTTTGCTGATCTATTTTGAACTCTTTCAAAATCATGTCAAGGTGTGCGTTCTTTTGAAAGTATCATCAGGCGTCTTGATCTATCTCTATAGATCTTGATGCCCAATATGTAAGCAGCTTTATCCAGGTCTTCCTTTGAAAAACTCCTTTCAAACAACCCTTTATGCTTTCCAGAAATTTTTACATCATTTCGGATCAACAATATGTCATTCACATATACTTATCAGAAATGTTGTATCGCTCCCACTCACTTTATTGTAAATACAAGTTTCTAACAAACTTTGTATAAACCCAAAAACTTTGATCACCCCATCAAAGCGTATATTCTGACTCCGAGATGCTTGCTCTAATCCATGGAAGGATCGCTGGAGCTAGCATACCTTTTAGCATCCTTAGGATCGACAAAACCTTTCTGATTGTATCACATACAACCTTTCCTTATGAAAACTGGTAAGGAAACTTGTTTTGACATCCATCTGCCAGATTTCATAAATGCAGCTAATGCTAACATGATTCCGACGGACTTAAGCATCGCTACGGATGAGAAAATCTCATCGTAGTCAACTCCTTGAACTTGTGGAAATACTCTTTGCCACAAGTCGAGCTTCATAGACGGTAACATTACCGTCCACGTCCGTCTTCTTCTCAAAGATCCATTTATCTCGGATTTCATGGCTCTTAACCATTTGTCGGAATATGGGCCCACCATCGCTTCTCCATAGCTCGTAGGTTCATTGTTGTCTAGCAACATGACTTCCAAGACAGGATCACGTACCACTCTGAAGTAGTACGCATCCTCGTCGTCCTACGAGGTTTGGTAGCGACTTGATCCGAAGTTTCATGATCACTATCATGAGCTTCCACTTCAATTGGTGTAGGTGCCACAGGAACAACTTCCTGTGCCCTGCTACACCCTAGTTGAAGTGACGGTTCAATAACCTTATCAAGTCTCCACCATCCTCCCACTCAATTCTTTCGAGAGAAACTTTTCCTCGAGAAAGGACTCGTTTCTAGAAGCAATTACTTTCGCTTCCAGATCTGAAATAGGAGGTATACCCAACTGTTTTTGGGTATTCTATGAAGATGCATTTATCCGTTTTGGGTTCGAGCTTATCAGCCTGAAACTTTTCCACATAAGCATCGCAGCCCCAAACTTTTAAGAAACGACAACTTAGGTTTCTCTAAACGGTGTCGTCTCAACGGAATTGCGTGGTGCCCCTTTTAAAGTGAATGTGGTTGTCTCTAATGCCTAACCCATAAACGATAGTGGTAATTCGATAAGAAACATCATGGTATGCACCATATCCAATAGGGTGCAGTTATGATGTTCGGACACACCATCACACTATGGTGTTCCAGGCGGTATTAATTGTGAAACACTTTCCACAATGTCTTAATTGTGTGCCAAACTCGTAACTCAGATACTCATCTCTATGATCATATCACAGACATTTTATCCTCTTGTCACGACGATCTTCAACTTCACTCTGAAATTACTTGAACCTTTCAATAATTCAGAATTGTGTTCCATCAAGTAAATACACTCAGCATCTACTCAAATCATCTGTGAAGTTAGAACTTAACGATATCCACTGCATGCCTCAGCACTCATTTGACTGCACACATCAAAATGTATTACATCCAACAAGTTGCTCTCTTGTTCCATCTTACTGAAAACGAGGCTTTTCAGTCATCTTGCCCATGTGGTATGATTTGCATGTCTCAAGTGATTCAAAATCAAGTGAGTCCAAACGATCCATCTGCATGGATATTCTTCATGCATATATACCAATAGACATGGTTCGCATGTCTCAATCTTTTCAAAAACGAGCGAGTCCAAAGATCCATCTACATGGAGCTTCTTCATGCGTTTTATACCAATATGACTCAAGTTGCAGTGCCACAAGTATGTGGTACTATCATTACTATTTTATATCTTTTTGGCACGAACATGTGTATCACTACGATCGAGATTCATTTTAGGTGCAAGACCATTGAAGGTATTATTCAAATAAACAGAGTAACCATTATTCTCCTTAAATGAATAACCGTATTGCGATAAACATAATCCAATCATGCTCAACGCAAACACCAAATCTCGATGGTAGAGGGAGCATGCGATGCTTGATCACATCAACCTTGGAACCACTTCCAACACATATCGTCATCTCACCTTTAGCTAGTCTCCATTTATTCCGCAGCTTTTATTTCGAGTTACTAACACTTAGCAACCGAACCGGTATCTAATACCCTGGTGCTGCTAGGAGTACTAGTAAAGTACACATTCATATAACGTATATCCAATATACTTCTGTCGACCTTGTCTGCCTTCTCATCTACCAAGTATCTAGGGTAGTTCCGCTTCAGTCACCATTCCCCTTATTACAGAAGCACTTAGTCTCGGGTTTGGGTTCAACCTTGGGTTTCTTCACTAGAGCAGCAACTGATTTGCCGTTTAATGAAGTATCCCTTCTTGCCCTTGCCCTTCTAGAAACTAGTGGTTTTACTAACCATCAACAATTGATGCTCCTTCTTGATTTCTACTCTTGCGGTGTCAAATATCGCGAATAGCTCAAGGATCATCATAACTATCCCTGATACTTTATAGTTCATCACGAAGCTCTACTAGCTTGGTGGCAGTGACTATGGAGAACTATCACTATCTCATCTGGGAGATTAACTCCCACTCGATTCAAGCGATTGTGGTACTCAGACAATCTGAGCACATGCTCAACGATTAAGCTTTTCTCCCTTAGTTTGCAGGCTTAAGAAACTTGTCACAGGTCTCATACCTCTTGACGTGGGCACTAGTCTGAAATCCCAATTTCAGTCTTCGGAACATCTCATATGTTCTGCGACGTTTCAAAAAACGTCTCTTGTGCCACAATTCTAAACCGTTAGCATTACGCACTAAACTATCACGTAGTCATCAAAAACGTGTATGTCAGATGTTTCGCAACATCTACAGACGACGCTGAGGTTCAGCACACTGAGCGGTGCATTAAGGACATAAGCCTTCTGTGCAGCAATGAGGACAATCCTCAGTTTACGGACCCAGTCCGCATAATTGCTAGTACCAACTCTCAACTAAATTTTCTCTAGGAACATATCTTAAACAGTAGAACTAAAGCGCAAGATATGACATAATTTGCAAAGACTTTTGGACTATGTTCATGATAATGAAGTTCATCTGATTATTGAACTCCCACTCAGATAGACATCCCTCTAGTCATCTAAGTGATACATGATCCAAGTCAAACTAGGCCGTGTCCGATCATCACGTGAGACGGACTAGTCATCATCGGTGAACATCTCCATGTTGATCGTATCTACTATACGACTCATGTTCGATCTTTCGATCTCTTGTGTTCCGAGGCCATGTCTGTACATGCTAGGCTCATCAAGTCAACCTAAGTGTTTTGCATGTGTTCCGAGGCCATGTCTGTACATGCTAGGCTCGTCAACACCCGTTGTATTCGAACGTTAGAATCTATCACACCCGATCATCACGTGGTGCTTCGAAACAACGAACCTTCGCAACGGTGCACAGTTAGGGGGAACACTTCTCTTGAAATTTTAGTGAGGGATCATCTTACTTACGACCGTCGTTCTAAGCAAATAAGATGCATAACATGATAAACATCACATGCAATCAAATAGTGACATGATATGGCCAATATCATCTTGCTCCTTTGATCTCCATCTTCGGGGCACCATGATCATCTTTGTCACCGGCATGACACCATGATCTCCATCATCATGATCTCCATCATTGTGTCTTCATGAAGTTGTCACGCCAATGATTACTTCTACTTCTATGGCTAACGCGCTTAGCAATAAAGTAAAGTAATTTACATGGCGTTATTCAATGACACGCAGGTCATACAAAAAATAAAGACAACTCCTATGGCTCCTGCCGGTTGTCATACTCATCGACATGCAAGTCGTGATCCCTATTACAAGAATATGATCAATCTCATACATCACATATATCATTCATCATATCTTCTGGCCATATCACATCACATAGCACATGCTGCAAAAACAAGTTAGACGTCCTCTAATTGTTGTTGCAAGTTTTTACGTGGCTTGTATAGGTTTCTAGCAAGAACGTTTCTTACCTACGTAAAACCACAACGTGATATGCCAATTTCTATTTACCCTTCATAAGGACCCTTTTCATCGAATCCGTTCCGACTAAAGTGGGAGAGACAGACACCCGCTAGCCACCTTATGCAACTAGTGCATGTCAGTTGGTGGAACCTGTCTCACGTAAGCGTACGTGTAAGGTCGGTCCGGGCCGCTTCATCCCACAATGCCGCCGAAACAAGATAAGACTAGTAGCGGCAAGAAGAATTGGCAACATCAACGCCCACAACTACTTTGTGTTCTACTCATGCATAGAAACTACGCATAGACCTAGCTCTGATACCACTGCTGGGGAACGTAGCAGAAATTCAAAATTTTCTACGCATCACCAAGATCAATCTATGGAGTAATCTAGCAACGAGGGGAAGGGGAGTGAATCTACATACCCTTGTAGATCGCGATGCGGAAGCGTTGCAAGAACGCGGATGAGGGAGTCGTAATCGTAGCGATTCAGATCGCGGTTGATTCCGATCTAAGCACCGAAAGAACGGTGCCTCCGCGTTCAACACACGTGCAGCCGGTGACGTCTCCCACGCCTTGATCCAGCAAGGAGAGAGGGAGAGGTTGGGGAAGACTCCATCCAGCAGCAACACGACGGCATGGTGGTGGTGGAGGAGCGTGGCAATCCCGCAGGGCTTCGCCAAGCACCGCGGGAGAGGAGGAGGAAGAAGAGGGGTAGGGCTGCGCCAAAAAGGAGACGTTCTCATGTCTTGGGCAGCCCCAAACCTCAAATATATATAGGGGAGGGGGAGGGCTGCGCCCCCCATCTAGGGTTTCCCCCCCAAGGGGTGCGGCCAGCCCTAGATGGAGCTTGGGGGGCGGCCAAAGGGGGGAGGAGTGCCTCCCAAGTCAAGTGGAGGCCCTCCCCCTTAGGGTTTCCCCTCTCCCATGCGCATGGGCCTTGGGGGGCTGGTGCCCCTGGCCCATTAAGGCTAGGGCGCCCCCTTACAGCCCATGCTGCTGTATTGGACGTGGTGGAACATTTTCCGTACCTCCGGACCCCTCCGGAATCCTCCGGAACCTTCTGGAAGCTTCCCGGTACAATACCGAAAAACCCGAACTTTTCCCGGAACCCGAACAACAACTTTCCATATATAAATCTTTACCTCCGGACCATTCCGGAACTCCTCGTGACGTCCGGGATCTCATCCGGGACTCCGAACAACATTCGGTAACCACATACATACTTTCCCTATAACCCTAGCGTCATCGAACCTTAAGTGTGTAGACCCTACGGGTTCGGGAACCATGCAGACATGACCGAGACGTTCTCCGGTCAATAACCAACAGCGGGATCTGGATACCCATGTTGGCTCCCACATGTTCCACGATGATCTCATCGGATGAACCACGATGTCGGGGATTCAATCAATCCCGTATTCAATTCCCTTTGTCTAACGGTATGTTACTTGCCCGAGATTCGATCGTCGGTATCCCTATACCTTGTTCAATCTCGTTACCGGCAAGTCTCTTTACTCGTTCCGTAACTCACATCATCCCGTGATCAACTCCTTGGTCACATTGTGCACATTATGATGATGTCCTACCGAGTGGGCCCAGAGATACCTCTCCGTTTACACGGAGTGATAAATCCCAGTCTCGATTCGTGCCAACCCAACAGACACTTCCGGAGATACCCGTAGTGCACCTTTATAGCCACCCAGTTACGTTGTGACGTTTGGCACACCCAAAGCATTCCTACGGTATCCGGGAGTTGCACAATCTCATGGTCTAAGGAAGTGATACTTGACATTAGAAAAGCTCTGAGAAAACGAACTACACGATCTTGTGCTAGGCTTAGGATTGGGTCTTGTCCATCACATCATTCTCCTAATGATGTGATCCCGTTATCAACGACATCCAATGTCCATGGTCAGGAAACCGTAACCATCTATTGATCAACGAGCTAGTCAACTAGAGGCTTACTAGGGACATGGTGTTGTCTATGTATCCACACATGTATCTGAGTTTCCTATCAATACAATTCTAGCATGGATAATAAAAAATTATCATGAACAAGGAAATATAATTATAACCTATTTATTATTGCCTCTAGGGCATATTTCCAACACCCCCCTCACGGACGGCGATGACACAGTAGTAGATGTTCTGCGGTAACGATGTGGCGTGAATTTTATTAAATACTGGGAGCGCGATAAAATCATTAGTTTTTTACACGACGTGGGCACATGTGCTATAGGACTGATGGTAATTTGTCATAGTTTTTGGTGATGGAGATGTATCTGAACACTTCCCTCTCCGCGGATTGCTCTTCGCCCGTCTACTACTATGGCCGGCGGCCTCTGGGAGCTAGCACATGCCGCCAAATCCTCTCACAAGTCTGGAAGTGTTGTCGCGGTTGCAAACGCCTGGCACGCGTCTCCGGGGTGTGCCCCCCTCACGGACGGCGCCGCCGCCGGCACCTGGAGGGGGGAAACGGACGCGTCGGGTCTACACGGATGGGGTCTTGCTGTGGCTTTAGCCCAGATGTTGCTCCAAAGTGTTCCTATGGGCTGACCTAACACAACCGGGTGGAGAGTTCCACTGGTCAAAGCCCGTCCGTGCAAAGTCAATGGGCTAGATCCCGTGGTCAAACGCTACAGGGTTAGGCGGGACGGGGGCCCTCGGGGGGTAGCAATAGCACCGGAGCATCGTACTGGGCCCTCATACATGATGTACGGTTTGGTGGCATGTCCGAAGAGGCGGCACGCGTCTCCGAGGTGTGGCCCCCCTCACGGATGGCGATGACACAATAGTAGACGTTCTGCGGCAACGATGCGGTGTGAATATTATTAAATACTCAGAGCGCGATAAAATTATGAGTTTTTACACGACGTGGGCACATGTGCTATAGGGTTGATGGTAATTTTTCATAGTTTTTGGTGGTGGAGAAGTATCTGAACACTTCCCTCTCCGCGGATTGCTCTTCGCGTGTCTACGACTATGGGTACGGCCCCCGGGGGCTAGCACATGCCGCCAAATCTTGCATAGGCGGCCTCTCACAAGTCTGGAAGTGTTGTGGCAGTTGCAAACGCCCGGCCCGCATCTCCGGGGTGTGCCCTCCTCACGGACGGCGCCGACGCCGGCACCTGGAGGGGGGAAACGGATGCGTCGGGTCTACACGGATGGGGTCTTGCAGTGGCTTTGGCTCGGATGTTGCTCCAAAGTGTTCCTATGGGCTGACCTAACACAACCGGGTGGAAAGTTCCACTGGTCAAAGCCCGTCCGTGCAAAGTCAAAGGGCTAGATCCCGTGGTCAAACGCTACAGGGTTAGGCGGGACGGGGGCCCTCGGGGGGTAGCAATGCCACCGGAGCATCGCACCGGGCCCTCATACATGCCGTACGGTGTGGTGCCATGTCCGAAGAGGCGGCACGCGTCTCCGAGGTGTGGCCCCCCTCACGGACGGCGATGACACAGTAGTAGACGTTCTGCGGCAACGATGCGGTGTGAATATTATTAAATACTCGGAGCGCGATAAAATTATGAGTTTTTACACGACGTGGGCACATGTGCTATAGGACTGATGGTAATCTTTCATAGTTTTTTGTGGTGGAGAAGTATCTGAACACTTCCCTCTCCACGGATTGCTCTTCGCGTGTCTACGACTATGGCCGCGGCCTCCGGGGGCTAGCACATGCCGCCATATCTTGCGTAGGCGGCCTCTCACAAGTCTGGAATTGTTGTGGCAGTTGCAAACGCCCGGCCCGCGTCTCCGGGGTGTGCCCCCCTCACGGACGGCGCCGACGCCGGCACCAGGAGGGGAGAAACGGACGCATCGGGTCTACACGGATGGGGTCTTGCTGTGGCTTTGGCCCGGATGTTGCTCCAAAGTGTTCCTATGGGCTGACCTAACACAACCGGGTGGAGACTTCCACTGGTCAAAGCCCGTCTGTGCAAAGTCAAAGGGCTAGATCCCGTGGTAAAACGCTCAAGGGTTAGGCGGGACGGGGCCCTGGCGTGGGGGGGGGGGGGTAGCAATGCCACTGGAGCATCGCACCGGGCCCTCATACATGCCGTACGGTGTGGTGGCATGTCCGAAGAGGCGGCACACGTCTCCGGGGTGTGGCCCCCCTCACGGACGGTGATGACACAGTAGTAGATGTTCTGCGGTAACGATGTGGCGTGAATATTATTAAATACTGGGAGCGCGATAAAATCATTAGTTTTTTACACGATGTGGGCACATGTGCTATAGGACTGATGGTAATTTTTCATAGTTTTTGGTGATGGAGAAGTATCTGAACACTTCTCTCTCCGCGGATTGCTCTTCGCGCGTCTACTACTATGGCCGGCGGCCTCTGGGAGCTAGCACATGCCGCCAAATCTTCTCACAAGTCTGGAAGTGTTGTGGCGGTTGCAAACGCCTGGCACGCGTCTCCGGGGTGTGCCCCCCTCACGGACGTCGCCGCCGCCGGCACCTAGAGGGGGGAAACGGACGCGTCGGGTCTACACGGATGGGGTCTTGCTATGGCTTTGGCCCAGATGTTGCTCCAAAGTGTTCCTATGGGTTGACCTAACACAACCGGGTGGAGAGTTCCACTGGTCAAAGCCCGTCCGTGCAAAGTCAAAGGGCTAGATCCCGTGGTCAAACGCTACAGGGTTAGGCGAGAAGGGGTCCCTCGGGGGGTAGCAATGCCACCGGAGCATCGCACCGGGCCCTCATACATGCCGTACGGTGTGGTGGCATGTCCGAAGAGGCGGCACGCGTCTCCGAGGTGTGGCCCCCCTCACGGACGGCGATGACACAGTATTAGACGTTCTGCGGCAACGATGCGGTGTGAATATTACTAAATACTCGGAGCGCGATAAAATTATGAGTTTTTACATGACGTGGGCACATGTGCTATAGGACTGATGGTAATTTTTCGTAGTTTTTGGTGGTCGAGAAGTATCTGAACACTTCCCTCTCCGCGGATTGCTCTTCGCGTGTCTACGACTATGGCCGCGGCCTCCGGGGGCTAGCACATGCCGCCAAATCTTGCATAGGGGGCCTCTCACAAGTCTGGAAGTGTTGTGGCAGTTGCAAACACCCGGCCCGCGTCTCCGGGGTGTGCCCCCCTCACGGACGGCGCCGACGCCGGCACCAGGAGGGGAGAAACGGACGCATCGGGTCTACACGGATGGGGTTTTGCTGTGGCTTTGGCCCGGATGTTGCTCCAAAGTGTTCCTATGGGCTGACCTAACACAACCGGGTGGAGAGTTCCACTGGTCAAAGCCCGTCTGTGCAAACTCAAAGGGCTAGATCCCGTGGTCAAACGCTACAGGGTTAGGCGGGACGGGGCCCTGGGGGGCGGTAACAATGCCACTGGAGCATCGCACCGGGCCCTCATACATGCTGTACGGTGTGGTGGCATGTCCGAAGAGGCGGCACGCGTCTCCGGGGTGTGGCCCCCCTCACGGACGGCGATGACACAGTAGTAGATGTTCTGCGGTAATGATGTGGCGTGAATTTTATTAAATACTGGGAGCGCGATAAAATCATTAGTTTTTTACACGACGTGGGCACATGTGCTATAGGACTGATGGTAATTTTTCATAGTTTTTGGTGATGGAGAAGTATCTGAACACTTCCCTCTCCGCGGATTGCTCTTCGCGCGTCTACTACTATGGCCGGCGGCCTCTAGGAGCTAGCACATGCCGCCAAATCCTCTCACAAGTCTGGAAGTGTTGTGGCGGTTGCAAACGCCTGGCACGCGTCTCCGGGGTGTGCCCCCATCACAGACGGCGCCGCCGCCGGCACCTAGAGGGGGGTAAACGTACGCGTCTGGTCTACACGGATGGGGTCTTGCTCTGGCTTTGGCCCAGATGTTGCTCCAAAGTGTTCCTATGGGCTAACCTAACACAACCGGGTGGAGAGTTCCACTGGTCAAAGCCCGTCCGTGCAAAGTCAAAGGGCTAGATCCCGTGGTCAAACGCTACAGGGTTAGGCGAGACGGGGGCCCTCGGGGGTAGCAATAGCACCGGAGCATCGTACCGGGCCCTCATACATGCCGTACGGTGTGGTGGCATGTTCGAAGAGGCAGCACGCGTCTCCGAGGTGTGGCCCCCCTCATGGATGGCGATGACACAGTAGTAGACGTTCTGCGGCAACGATGCGGTGTGAATATTATTAAATACTCAGAGCGCGATAAAATTATGAGTTTTTACACGACGTGGGCACATGTGCTATAGGGTTGATGGTAATTTTTCATAGTTTTTGGTGGTGGAGAAGTATCTGAACACTTCCCTCTCCGCGGATTGCTCTTCGCGGTTCTACGACTATCGCTGGGGCCCCCGGGGGCTAGCACATGCCGCCAAATCTTGCGTAGGCGGCCTCTCACAAGTCTGGAAGTGTTGTGGCAGTTGCAAACGCCCGGCCCGCATCTCCGGGGTGTGCCCCCCTCACGGACGGCGCCGACGGCGGCACCTGGAGGGGGGAAACGGACGCGTCGGGTCTACACGAATGGGGTCTTGCAGTGGCTTTGGCTCGGATGTTGCTCCAAAGTGTTCCTATGGGCTGACCTAACACAACCGGGTGGAGAGTTCCACTGGTCAAAGCCCGTCCGTGCAAAGTCAAAGGGCTAGATCCCGTGGTCAAACGCTACAGGGTTAGGCGGGACGGGGGCCCTCGGGGGGTAGCAATGCCACCAGAGCATCGCACCGGGCCCTCATACATGCCGTACGGTGTGGTGCCATGTCCGAAGAGGCGGCACGCGTCTTCGAGGTGTGGCCCCCCTCACGGACGGCGATGACACAGTAGTAGACGTTCTGCGACAACGATGCGGTGTGAATATTATTAAATACTCAGAGCGCGATAAAATTATGAGTTTTTACACGACGTGGGCACATGTGCTATAGGACTGATGGTAATTTTTCATAGTTTTTTGTGGTGGAGAAGTATCTGAACACTTCCCTCTCCACGGATTGCTCTTCGCGTGTCTACGACTATGGCCGCGGCCTCCGGGGGCTAGCACATGCCGCCAAATCTTGCGTAGGCGGCCTCTCACAATTCTGGAAGTGTTGTGGCAGTTGCAAACGCCCGGCCCGCGTCTCCGGGGTGTGCCCCCCTCACGGACGGCGCCGACGCCGGCACCAGGAGGGGAGAAACGGACGCATCGGGTCTACAAGGATGGGGTCTTGCTGTGGCTTTGGCCCGGATGTTGCTCCAAAGTGTTCCTATGGGCTGACCTAACACAACCGGGTGGAGAGTTCCACTGGTCAAAGCCCGTCTGTGCAAAGTCAAAGGGCTAGATCCCGTGGTCAAACACTACAGGGTTAGGCGGGACGGGGCCCTGGCTGGGGGGGTAGCAATGCCACTGGGGCATCGCACTGGACCCTCATACATGCTGTACGGTGTGGTGGCATGTCCGTAGAGGCGGCACGCGTCTCCGGGGTGTGGCCCCCCTCACGGACGGTGATGACACGGTAGTAGATGTTCAGCGGTAACGATGTGGCGTGAATATTATTAAATACTGGGAGCGCGTTAAAATCATGAGTTTTTTACACGATGTGGGCAGATGTGCTATAGGACTTATGGTAATTTTTCATAGTTTTTGGTGATGGAGAAGTATCTGAACACTTCCCTCTCCGCGGATTGCTCTTCGCGCGTCTACTACTATGGCCGGCGGCCTCTGGGAGCTAGCACATGCCGCCAAATCTTCTCACAAGTCTGGAAGTGTTGTGGCGGTTGCAAACGCCTGGCACGCGTCTCCGGGGTGTGCCCCCCTCACGAACGTCGCCGCCGCCGGCACCTAGAGGGGGGAAACGGACGCGTCGGGTCTACACGGATGGGGTCCTGCTCTGGCTTTGGCCCAGATGTTGCTCCAAAGTGTTCCTATGGGCTGACCTAACACAACCGGGTGGAGAGTTCCACTGGTCAAAGCCCGTCCGTGCAAAGTCAAAGGGCTAGATCCCGTGGTCAAACGCTATAGGGTTAGGCGAGAAGGGGTCCCTCGGGGGGTAGCAATGCCACCGGAGCATCGCACCGGGCCCTCATACATGCCGTACGGTGTGGTGCCATGTCCGAAGAGGCGGCACGCGTCTCCGAGGTGTGGCCCCCCTCACGGACGACGATGACACAGTAGTAGACGTTCTGCGGCAACGATGCCGTGTGAATATTATTAAATACTCGGAGCGCGATAAAATTATGAGTTTTTACACGACGTGGGCACATGTGCTATAGGACTGATGGTAATTTTTCATAGTTTTTGGTGGTGGAGAAGTATCTGAACACTTCCCTCTCCGCGGATTGCTCTTCGCGTGTCTACGACTATGGCCGCGGCCTCCGGGCGCTAGCACATGCCGCCAAATCTTGCATAGGCGGCCTCTCACAAGTCTGGAAGTGTTGTGGCAGTTGCAAACGCCCGGCCCGCGTCTCCGGGGTGTGCCCCCCTCACGGATGGCACCGCGCCGGCACCTGGAGGGGAGAAACGGACGCATCGGGTCTACACGGATGGGGTCTTGCTGTGGCTTTGGCCCGGATGTTGCTCCAAAGTGTTCCTATGGGCTGACCTAACACAACCGGGTGGAGAGTTCCACTGGTCAAAGCCCGTCTGTGCAAAGTCAAAGGGCTAGATCCCGTGGTCAAACGCTACAGGGTTAGGCGGGACGGGGCCCTGGGGGGCGGTAACAATGCCACTGGAGCATCGCACCGGGCCCTCATACATGTTGTACGGTGTGGTGGCATGTCCGAAGAGGCGGCACGCGTCTCCGGGGTGTGGCCCCCCGCACGGACGGCGATGACACAGTAGTAGATGTTCTGCGGTAACGATGTGGCGTGAATTTTATTAAATACTGGGAGCGCGATAAAATCATTAGTTTTTTACACGACGTGGGCACATGTGCTATAGGACTGATGGTAATTTTTCATAGTTTTTGGTGATGGAGAAGTATCTGAACACTTCCCTCTCCGCGGATTGCTCTTCGCGCGTCTACTACTATGGCCGGCGGCCTCTGGGAGCTAGCACATGCCGCCAAATCCTCTCACAAGTCTGGAAGTGTTGTGGCGGTTGCAAACGCCTGGCACGCGTCTCCGGGGTGTGCCCCCCTCACGGACGGCGCCGCCGCCGGCACCTAGAGGGGGGGAAACGTACGCGTCTGGTCTACACGGATGGGGTCTTGCTCTGGCTTTGGCCCAGATGTTGCTCCAAAGTGTTCCTATGGGCTGACCTAACACAATGTAACACCCCGCATGTAACTTGCCATATTTGTAACTCCGACTCTTGCCATTTCCGCCTATGTCATATGCTTTTCCCTCCGTTCTTGGGTGTTGTCTTTCGTTTTGTATTTTGTCATGTCATGCATTTTCATATCATGTCATCATGTGCATTGCATTCGCATACGTGTTCGTCTCATGCATCCGAGCATTTTCCCCGTTGTCCGTTTTCCAATCTGGCGCTCCTATCTCCTCCGGTGCACCCCTCTTGTTTTCTTTCGTGTGCGTGTGTCAAACTTTCTCAGAATGGACCGAGGCTTGTCAAGTGGTCTTAATATACCACCCGGAGACTACCGGTCAAGTTTCGTTCCATTCGGAGGTCGTTTGGTACTCCAACGGTTAACCGG
Organism: Aegilops tauschii subsp. strangulata; assembly: GCF_002575655.3. Classification (NCBI taxonomy): domain Eukaryota; kingdom Viridiplantae; phylum Streptophyta; class Magnoliopsida; order Poales; family Poaceae; genus Aegilops; species Aegilops tauschii. The sequence goes on along the minus strand of NC_053041.3, from coordinate 549,594,517 downwards.
GCCTCCGCAATGTCCATTTGAGTATCCAGCAAAACCCCCTCCAAAACCAGCCCAAAACCCACCAAACTCTCTTCTATGCTCTAGGTCGTTCGATCACGATCGTGTGGGCGAAAACCGCACCTCATTTGGAGTCTCCTAGCTCCCTCTACCTATAAATAAGTGGGCATCCCGAAAACGAAATCGCAGTCTCCCGTAACCCTAATTTCCCCTCTCCGCGGGCGGACGCGTCCAACGCCCGCCGGACAAACGCGCCGCCGCTCCCGGCTAGTGGCGTCGCGCCACGTCACCCGCCGCCGATCCCGTAGCGCCAGGCCCGCCGGGCCCGGATCGGGCCCGCCGGCCCATCCCGCCGCCGCCGTCGCCAGTCGCCCGGCCCGCCGACCCGCCGCCCATCGGTCTCCTCGCCGCCGGCCGAGCTCGCCCGCCGTCGGCCGCTCCGGGCGCCGCCGCCCGCCGGCATCTCCGCCGCCGGCGTCGCGCCTCCCGAGGCGCCGCCTCCTCGCCCTCCGGTCGCCCCCTCCCCCGCCTAGCGCCGCCCGCCGCCGGTGCCGGGTCCCGCCGTCGGCCCGCCGTCGGTCGAGCTCGAGCTCAGCTCGGGAGCCCGATCCGATCTCGTACAGTACCGCGCCCGTTGACTTTTCTCGTCCCCGTTAATTCTTCCAAGTCCCAGTTTTCTATCCGCATGTGCTCCTGTTCGAGATGCGATAACATTGTGCACGTAGCTCCGATACGCGCGTATAATATGTCAAATTGTTCGTCTCATGATGCTCTTCATTTTGTTCCATTGCACCATGTTCATTAGAGGTCATATTGATGCTCAAATCTTCGTTCGAAGAGGGCTAGTTGCTGTTATTCTCTGGTTCTTATCAGAACTTGGAGATTTGTCATTTTTGTATCATTTATTCTGTGCATCTTTTGAGCATGAGCTCTACATGTGTTTTGAAGTATGCCATGCCATCTTACCAGTGGTATTTTCCATGTATTTTTGTGATCTCTGTGGTGACTAGCACAAGCATGCAAAGTAGGCCCCGTAATATTTCTGATATCAGGGACTTAGTGATTTCTCTTAAGTCCTCGTCTGCTGTAATTTTGTTGCCATGTAAACTTGAGGCTACAGAGAGATCCGTGCATATTTTGGAGATGTTCACTAAGGATGTTTTGTAGCTATAGTTGTAATTGATCCACTCATGCAACTGTTTGCAATTTCAGAGTAACATAGAATGACTCAATCTTGCTCTACTTTTGCTATAAAATATTTCTGGCAGATTCTTAACATGATATGCATTTTTGCCAAGCTTATTGTAGTTGATCCATACATGCTATGTAATTGTTCTTGCCATGGTTAGCTTCATAAACATGCCATATTGCTGTAGGTATGCTTGGTTTGTCATGCATTGCTCTGTAGTGAGTGCTTCAAGCTCACAAAGAGGCCTACATATTAATATTTCTGCCATGCTCTGTTTTCTGCCAAGTCTGAAACCTGATAACGAAACTTGCTATGTTTACATGCTTGCCATCATATGTTCTGTTCCTTTTTGGCTTATGGTCAGTAAGGGACTTTTGTCATGTGCATTTAGTAGAACACTACCATGCCTTATTTTGCTATGTTAAGTTCCTGTAGCATGTTGATTTCGTGCTCTGAACATTGCTACCTGATGCCTATTTCTGCCATGTCCAGTTTTTCACCAAGTCTGTGAACCTGTAATCTTTTGCACTTTTGCCATGCTTGTTTGAGCTTGATATGTTGTTAACTAGCAGTAGCTCAGTGTTCATCTTTTGTCAAGAATCTCCTGTAGATTATTGAAATGTGCTTTGTTGCTATGTTGGGTTGCTGTAGCTTTGCTACTTGTTGAATTTTAAGTGCTATCGTGCTGTTTATCGCAGATTAGTGTCATTCTTGTTTTGCTTGTCATTTGCAAACCGTGCGTCCGATTCCGGTGATCTTTATATCGATTTCGACCGAAATCATCTCATCTTTCCAGTGGAATGCTTGGTTTGCCAAGTTACTGCCATGTTCATCATTTTCCTTCCGGAGCACGCATATGCATCGCATACCATATCTTGCATATCATACATGTTTTGCATCATGTTGCTTGCGCATTTCTCGTTGTTGATTGTGGTTCCGTTTGTTTGTGTTCTTGTCTTGGGTAGAGCCGGGAGACGAGTTCGCGAACGAGGAACCTGTCGAGTACGCTTACGAGGATCAAGCTTTCGACAACTCTGAGAATCTTGCAGGCAAGATGACCACCCCTCGAAATCACTTCTATCTTTGCTATGCTAGTTGTTCGCTCTATTGCCATGCTCCGCTACCTATCACTTGCTATATCATGTCTCCTATTTGAGCCATGTCAGCCCCTAACCATCCTTTCCTAGCAAACCGTTGTTTGGCTAAGTTACTGCTTTTGCTCAGCCCCTCTTATAGCGTTGCTAGTTGCAGGTGAAGTTGAAGTTTGTTCCATGTCGGAACATGGATGTGTTGGGATATCACAATATCTCTTATTAAATTAATGCATCCATATATATTTTGGTAAAGGGTGGAAGGCTCGGCCTTATGCCTGGTGTTTTGTTCCACTCTTGCCGCCCTAGTTACTGTTATACCGGGATTATGTTCCTTGAGTTTGCGTTCCTTACGCGGTCGGGTGATTTATGGGACCCCCTTGACAGTTCGCCTTGAATAAAACTCCTCCAGCAAGGCCCAACTTTGGTTTTACCATTTGCCGCCTAAGCCTTTTTCCCCCGGGTTTTCGCGAGCCCGAGGGTCATCTTTATTTTAAACCCCCGGACCAGTGCTCCTTCGAGTGCTGGCCCAAACCGAGCGATGTCCAGCGCCCCCTGGGCAACCAGGGTCTATGCCAACCCGACGTATGGCTCATCCGTTGTGCCCTGAGAACGAGATATGTGGAGCTCCTATCGGGATTTGTCGGCACATTCGGGGGCTTTGCTGGTCTTGTTTTACCATTGTCGAGATGTCTTGTAAACCGGGATTCCGAGACTGATCGGGTCTTTCTGGTAGAAGGTTTATCCTTCGTTGACCGTGAGAGCTTATGATGGGCTAAGTTGGGACACCCCTGCAGGGTATTATCTTTCGAAAGCCGTGCCCGCGGTTATGAGGCAGATGGGAATTTGTTAATGTCCGATTGTAGATAACTTGTCACTTGAACCAATTAAAATACACCAAGCGCGTGTGTAGCCGTGATGGTCTCTTCTCGGCGGAGTCCGGGAAGTGAACACGGTCTGTGTTATGTATGACGTAAGTAGGTGTTCAGGACCTCTTCCTGGTCATTGCTGGATGACGTCCGTTCCTGTGCTTCTCTTCTCGCTCTCTTTTGCGCAAGTTAGCCACCATATATGCTTTTGCCGCTGCAGCTCCACCTCTTGCACCTCCTTGTCCTACAAGCTTAAATAATCTTGATCTCGCGGGTGTGAGATTGCTGAGTCCCCGTGACTCACAGATACATCCAAACAGTTGCAGGTGCCGACGATGCGAGTGCAGACGATGGCGTCGATCTCAAGTGGGAGTTCGACGAGGAACGTGGTCGTTACTATGTGTCTTTTCCTGATGATCAGTAGTGGAGCCCAGTTGGGACGATCGGGGATCTAGCATTTGGGGTTGTCTTCTTTTCATCTGGTTTTGACCGTAGCTGGTCTATATGATTGTACTTTGGATGATGTATGATGATACATATTTATGAATTGTGTGAAGTGGCGATTGTAAGCCAACTCTTTATCCCATTCTTGTTCATTACATGGGATTTTGCGAAGATGACCCTTCTTGCGACAAAACCACTATGCGGTTATGCCTCTAAGTCGTGCCTCGACACGTGGGAGATATAGCCGCATCGTGGGCGTTACACACAACCGGGTGGAGAGTTCCACTGGTCAAAGCCCGTCCGTGCAAAGTCAAAGGGCTAGATCCCGTGGTCAAACGCTACAGGGTTAGGCGGGACGGGGGCCCTCGGGGGGTAGCAATAGCACCGGAGCATCGTACCGGGCCCTCATACATGTCGTACGGTGTGGTGGCATGTTCGAAGAGGCGGCACGCGTCTCCGAGGTGTGGCCCCCCTCACGGTTGGCGATGACACAGTAGTAGACGTTCTGCGGCAACGATGCGGTGTGAATATTATTAAATACTCAGAGCGCGATAAAATTATGAGTTTTTACACGACGTGGGCACATGTGCTATAGGGTTGATGGTAATTTTTCATAGTTTTTGGTGGTGGAGAAGTATCTGAACACTTCCCTCTCCGCGGATTGCTCTTCGCGTGTCTACGACTATGGCTGCGGCCCCCGGGGGCTAGCACATGCCGCCAAATCTTGCGTAGGCGGCCTCTCACAAGTCTGGAAGTGTTGTGGCAGTTGCAAACGCCCGGCCCGCATCTCCGGGGTGTGCCCCCCTCACGGACGGCGCCGACGGCGGCACCTGGAGGGGGGAAACGGACGCGTCGGGTCTACACGGATGGGGTCTTGCAGTGGCTTTGGCTCGGATGTTGGTCCAAAGTGTTCCTATGGGCTGACCTAACACAACCGGGTGGAGAGTTCCACTGGTCAAAGCCCGTCCGTGCAAAGTCAAAGGGCTAGATCCCGTGGTCAAACGCTACAGGGTTAGGCGGGACGGGGGCCCTCGGGGGGTACCAATGCCACCGGAGCATCGCACCGGGCCCTCATACATGCCGTACGGTGTGGTGCCATGTCCGAAGAGGCGGCACGCGTCTCCGAGGTGTGGCCCCCCTCACGGACGGCGATGACACAGTAGTAGACGTTCTGCGGCAACAATGCGGTGTGAATATTATTAAATACTCGGAGCGCGATAAAATTATGAGTTTTTACACGACGTGGGCACATGTGCCATAGGATTGATGGTAATTTCTCATAGTTTTTGGTGGTGGAGAAGTATCTGAACACTTCCCTCTCCACGGATTGCTCTTCGCGTGTCTACGACTATGGCCGGGGCCTCCGGGGGCTAGCACATGCCGCCAAATCTTGCGTAGGCGGCCTCTCACAAGTCTGGAAGTGTTGTGGCAGTTGCAAACGCCCGGCCCGCGTCTCCGGGGTGTGCCCCCCTCAGGGACGGCGCCGACGCCGGCACCTGGAGGGGAGAAACGGACGCATCGGTTCTACACGGATGGGGTCTTGCTGTGGCTTTGGCCCGGATGTTGCTCCAAAGTGTTCCTATGGGCTGACCTAACACAACCGGGTGGAGAGTTCCACTGGTCAAAGCCCGTCTGTGCAAAGTCAAAGGGCTAGATCCCGTGGTCAAACGCTACAGGGTTAGGCGGGACGGGGCCCTGGGGGGGGGGGGGCTAGCAATGCCACTGGAGCATCGCACCGGGCCCTCGTACATGCCGTACGGTGTGGTGGCATGTCCGAAGAGGCGGCACGCGTCTCCGGGGTGTGGCCCTCCACACGGACGGTGATGACACAGTAGTCGATGTTCTGCGGTAACGATGTTGCGTGAATATTATTAAATACTGGGAGCGCGATAAAATCATTAGTTTTTTACATGACGTGGGCACATGTGCTATAGGACTGATGGTAATTTTTCATAGTTTTCGGTGATGCAGAAGTATCTGAACACTTCCCTCTCCGCGGATTGCTCTTCGCGCGTCTACTACTATGGCCGGCGGCCTCTGGGAGCTAGCACATGCCGCCAAATCTTCTCACAAGTCTGGAAGTGTTGTGGCGGTTGCAAACGCCTGGCACGCGTCTCCGGGGTGTGCCCCCCTCACGGACGGCGCCGCCGCCGGCACCTAGAGGGGGGAAACGGACTCATCGGCTCTACACGGATGGGGTCTTGCTGTGGCTTTGGACCGGATGCTGCTCCAAAGTGTTCCTATGGGCTGACCTAACACAACCGGGTGGAGAGTTCCACTGGTCAAAGCCCGTCCGTGCAAAGTCAAAGGGCTAGATCCCGTGGTCAAACCCTACAGGGTTAGGCGGGACGGGGGCCCTCGGGGGGTAGCAATAGCACCGGAGCATCATACCGGGCCCTCATACATGCCGTACGGTGTGGTGGCATGTCCGAAGAGGCGGCACGCGTCTCCGAGGTGTGGCCCCCCTCACGGACGGCGAGGACACAGTAGTAGACGTTCTGCGGCAACGATGCGGTGTGAATATTATTAAATACTCGGAGCGCGATAAAATTATGAGTTTTTACACGACGTGGGCACATGTGCTATAGGACTGATGGTAATTTTCATAGTTTTTGGTGGTGGAGAAGTATCTGAACACTTCCCTCTCCACGGATTGCTCTTCGCCTGTCTACGACTATGGCCGGGGCCTCCGGGGGCTAGCACATGCCGCCAAGTCTTGCGTAGGCGGCCTCTCACAAGTCTGGAAGTGTTGTGGCAGTTGCAAACGCCCGGCCCGCGTCTCCGGGGTGTGCCCCCCTCACGGACGGCGCCGACGCCGGCACCTGGAGGGGAGAAACGGACGCATCGGGTCTACACGGATGGGGTCTTGCCGTGGCTTTGGCCCGGATGTTGCTCCAAAGTGTTCCTATGGGCTGACCTAACACAACCGGGTGGAGAGTTCCACTGGTCAAAGCCCGTCGGTGCAAAGTCAAAGGGCTAGATCCCGTGGTCAAACGCTACAGGGTTAGGCGGGACGGGGCCCTGGGAGGGGGGTAGCAATGCCACTGGAGCATCGCACCGGGCCCTCATACATGCTGTACGGTGCGGTGGCATGTCCGAAGAGGCGGCACGCGTCTCCGGGTGTGGCCCCCCACACGGACGGTGATGACACAGTAGTAGATGTTCTGCGGTAACGATGGGGCGTGAATATTATTAAATACTGGGAGCGCGATAAAATCATTAGTTTTTTACACGACGTGGGCACATGTGCTATAGGACTGATGGTAATTTTTCATATTTTTTGGTGATGCAGAAGTATCTGAACACTTCCCTCTCCGCGGATTGCTCTTCGCGCGTCTACTACTATGGCCAGCGGCCTCTGGGAGCTAGCACATGCCGCCGAATCTTCTCACAAGTCTGGAAGTGTTGTGGCGGTTGCAAACGCCTGGCACGCGTCTCCGGGGTGTGCCCCCCTCACGGACGGCGCCGCCGCCGGCACCTAGAGGGGGGAAACGGACGCGTCGGGTCTACACGGATGGGGTCTTGCTATGGCTTTGGCCCAGATGTTGCTCCAAAGTGTTCCTATGGGCTGACCTAACACAACCGGGTGGAGAGTTCCACTGGTTAAAGCCCGTCCGTGCAAAGTCAAAGGGCTAGATCCCGTGGTCAAACGCTACAGGGTTAGGCGGGACGGGGGCCCTCGGGGGGTAGCAATGCCACCGGAGCATCGCACCAGGCCCTCATACATGCCGTATGGTGTGGTGCCATGTCCGAAGAGGCAGCACGCGTCTCCGAGGTGTGGCCCCCCTCACGGACGGCGATGACACAGTACTAGACGTTCTGCAGCAACGATGCGGTGTGAATATTATTAAATACTCGGAGCGCGATAAAATTATGAGTTTTACACGACGTGGGCACATGTGCTATAGGACTGATGGTAATTTTTCGTAGTTTTTGGTGGTGGAGAAGTATCTGAACACTTCCCTCTCCGCGGATTGCTCTTCGCGTGTCTACGACTATGGCCGCGACCTCCGGGGGCTAGCACATGCCGCCAAATCTTGCGTAGGCGGCCTCTCACAAGTCTGGAAGTGTTGTGGCAGTTGCAAACGCCCGGCCCGCGTCTCCGGGGTGTGCCCCCCTCACGGACGGCGCCGACGCCGGCACCTGGAGGGGAGAAACGGACGCATCGGGTCTACACGGATGGGGTCTTGCTGTGGCTTTGGCCCGGATGTTGCTCCAAAGTGTTCCTATGGGCTGACCTAACACAACCGGGTGGAGAGTTCCACAGGTCAAAGCCCGTCTGTGCAAAGTCAGAGGGCTAGATCCCGTGGTCAAACGCTACAGGGTTAGGTGGGACGGGGCCCTGGGGGGGGTAGCTATGCCACTTGAGCATCGCACCGGGCCCTCATACATGCCGTACGGTGTGGTGGCATGTCCGAAGAGGCGGCACGCGTCTCCGGGGTGTGGCCCCCCTCACGGACGGTGATGACACAGTAGTAGATGTTCTGCGGTAACGATGTGGCGTGAATATTATTAAATACTGGGAGCGCGATAAAATCATTAGTTTTTTACACGACGTGGGCACATGTGCTATAGGACTGATGGTAATTTTTCATGGTTTTTGGTGATGGAGAAGTATCTGAACACTTCCCTCTCCGCGGATTGCTCTTCGCGCATCTACTACTATGGCCGGCGGCCTCTGGGAGCTAGCACATGCCGCCAAATCTTCTCACAAGTCTGGAAGAGTTGTGGCGGTTGCAAACGCCTGGCACGCGTCTCCGGGGTGTGCCCCCCTCACGGACGGCGCCGCCGCCGGCACCTAGAGGGGGGAAACGGACGCGTCGGGTCTACACGGATGGGGTCTTGCTATGGCTTTGGCCCAGATGTTGCTCCAAAGTGTTCCTATGGGCTGACCTAACACAACCGGGTGGAGAGTTCCACTGGTCAAAGCCCGTCCGTGCAAAGTCAAAGGGCTAGATCCCGTGGTCAAACGCTCCAGGGTTAGGCGGGACGGGGGCCCTCGGGTGGTAGCAGTAGCACCGGACCATCGTACCGGGCCCTCGTACATGCCGTACGGTGTGGTGGCATGTCCGAAGAGGCGGCACGCGTCTCCGAGGTGTGGCCCCCCTCACGGATGGCGATGACACAGTAGTAGACGTTCTGCGGCAACGATGCGGTGTGAATATTATTAAATACTCGGAGCGCGATAAAATTATGAGTTTTTACACGACGTGGGCACATGTGCTATAGGGTTGATGGTAATTTTTCATAGTTTTTGGTGGTGGAGAAGTATCTGAACACTTCCCTCTCCACGGATTGCTCTTCGCGTGTCTACGACTATGGTTGCGGCCTCCGGGGGCTAGCACATGCCGTCAAATCTTGCGTAGGCGGCCTCTCACAAGTCTCGAAGTGTTGTGGCAGTTGCAAACGCCCGACCCGCATCTCCGGGGTGTGCCCCCCTCACCGACGGCGCCGACGCCGGCACCTGGAGGGGGGAAACGGACGCGTCGGGTCTACACAGATGGGGTCTTGTAGTGGCTTTGGCTCGGATGTTGCTCCAAAGTGTTCCTATGGGCTGACCTAACACATCCGGGTGGAGAGTTCCACTGGTCAAAGCCCGTCCCTGCAAAGTCAAAGGGCTAGATCCCATGGTCAAACGCTACAGGGTTAGGAAGGACGGGGCCCTGGGGGATAGCAATGCCACTGCAGCATCGCACCGAGCCCTCATACATGTCGTACGGTGTGGTGGCATGTCCGAAGAGGCGGCACGCGTCTCCGGGGTGTGGCCCCCCTCACGGACAGCGATGACACAGTAGTAGACGTTCTGCGGTAACGATGCGGCGTGAATATTATTAAATACTGGGAGCGCAATAAAATCATTAGTTTTTTACAGAACGTGGGCACACGTGCTATTGGACTGATGGTAATTTTTCATAGTTTTTGGTGATGGAGAAGTATCTGAACACTTCCCTCTCCGCGGATTGCTCTTCGCGCGTCTACGACTATGGCCGGCGGCCTCTGGGAGCTAGCACATGCCGCCAAATCCTCTCACAAGTCTGGAAGTGTTGTGGCAGTTGCAAACGCCCGGTGCGCGTCTCCGGGGTGTGCCCCCCTCACGGACGGCGCCGCCGCCGGCACCTAGTGAAGGAAATATGCCCTAGAGGCAATAATAAAGTATTATATATTTCCTTATATCATGATAAATGTTTATTATTCATGCTAGAATTGTATTAACCGGAAACATAATACATGTGTGAATACATAGACAAACAAAGTGTCACTAGTATGCCTCTACTTCACTAGTTCGTTAATCAAAGATGGTTATGTTTCCTAGCCATAGACATGAGTTTTCATTTGATTAACGGGATCACCTCATTCGGAGAATGACGTGATTGAGATGACCCATTACATTAGCTTAGCACCCGATCGTTTAGTATGTTGCTATTACTTTCTTCATGACTTATACATGTTCCTATGACTATGAGATATGCAACTCCCGTTTACCGGAGGAACACTTTGTGTGCTACCAAACGTCACAATGTAACTGGGTGATTATAAAGGTGCTCTACAGGTGTCTCCAAAGGTACTTGTTGGGTTGGCGTATTTCGAGATTAGGATTTGTCACTCCGATTGTCGGAGAGGTATCTCAGGGCCCACTCGGTAATGCACATCACTATAAGCCTTGCAAGCATTGTGACTAATGAGTTAGTTGCGGGATGATATATTACGGAACGAGTAAAGAGACTTGCCGGTAACGAGATTGAACTAGGTATCGAGATACCGACGATCGAATCTCGGGCAAGTAACATACCGATGACAAAGGGAACAACATATGTTGTTATGCGGTCTGACCGATAAAGATCTTCGTAGAATATGTAGGAGCCAATATGGGCATCCAGGTCCCGCTATTGGTTATTGACCGGAGAGGTGTCTCGGTCATGTCTACATAGTTCTCGAACCCAAAGGGTCCGCACGCTTAAAGTTACGATGACAGTTTTATTATGAGTTTATATGATTTGATGTACCGAAGGTTGTTCGGAGTCCCGGATGTGATCACGGACATGACGAGGAGTCTCGAAATGGTCAAGACGTAAAGATTGATATATTGGACGACTATATTCGGACACCGGAAGTGTTCCGGAGAAGTTTCGGATTAAACCGGAGTGCCGGAGGGTTACCGGAACCCCCCGGGGAAGTATTGGGCCTTAGTGGGCCTTGAGGGGAGAGAGAGGGCAGCAGCCAGGAGGTGGTGCGCCCCCTCCCAGAGGAGTCCTAGTTGGACTAGGAGAGGGGGGCGCAGCCCCCTTTCCCTCTCCCTCTCCCTCTCTTTCCTTCCCCCCTTCTTTGCCTAGTAGGACTAGGAAAGGGGAGTCCTACTCCTACTAGGAGGAGGACTCCCCCCTCTCTCCTTGGCGCGCCCCATAGGCAGCCGGCCTCCCCCTTGCTCCTTTATATACGGGGGCAGGAGGGCACCTAAGAACACACTTGATATACGATATTTTAGCCATGTGCGGTGCCCCCCTCCACCAGATTACACCTCGATAATACCGTCGCGAAGCTTAGGCGAAGCCCTGCGTCGGTGGAACATCATCATCGTCACCACGCCGTCGTGCTCACGAAACTCTCCCTCAACACTCGGCTGGATCGGAGTTCGAGGGACGTCATCGAGCTGAACGTGTGTAGAACTTCGGAGGTGCCGTGCGTTCGGTACTTGATCGGTCGGATCGTGAAGACGTTCAACTACATCAACCGCGTTGTGATAACGCTTCCGCTGTCGGTCTACGAGGGTACGTGGACAACACTCTCCCCTCTCGTTGCTATGCATCACCATGATCTTGCGTGTGCGTAGGAAAATTTTGAAATTACTACGTTCCCCAACACCTAGAGGGGGGAAACTGATGCGTCGGGTCTACACGGATGGGGTCTTGCTGTGGCTTTGGCCCAGATGTTGCTCCAAAGTGTTCCTATGGGCTGACCTAACACAACCGGGTGGAGAGTTCCACTGGTCAAAGCCCGTCCGTGCAAAGTCAAAGGGCTAGATCCCGTGGTCAAACGCTACATGGTTAGGCGGGACGGGGGCGCTCGGGGGTAGCAATAGCACCGGAGCATCGTACCGGTCCCTCATACATGCCGTACGGTGTGGTGGCATGTCCGAAGAGGCGGCACGCGTCTCTGAGGTGTGGCCCCCCTCACGGATGGCGATGACACAGTAGTAGACGTTCTGCGGCAACGATGCGGTGTGAATATTATGAAATACTCAGAGCGCGATAAAATTATGAGTTTTTACACGACGTGGGCACATCTGCTATAGGGTTGATGGTAATTTTTTATAGTTTTTGGTGGTGGAGAAGTATCTGAACACTTCCCTCTCCGCGGATTGCTCTGCGCGTGTCTACGACTATGGCTGCGGCCCCCGGGGGCTAGCACATGCCGCCAAATCTTGCGTAGGCGGCCTCTCACATGTCTGGAAGTGTTGTGGCAGTTGCAAACGCCCGGCCCGCATCTCCGGGGTGTGCCCCCCTTAAGGACGGCGCCGACGCCGGCACCTGGAGGGGGGAAACGGACGCGTCGGGTCTACACGGATGGGGTCTTGCAGTGGCTTTGGCTCGGATGTTGCTCCAAAGTGTTCCTATGGGCTGACCTAACAGAACCGGGTGGAGAGTTCCACTGGTCAAAGCCCGTCCGTGCAAAGTCAAAGGGCTGGATCCCGTGGTCAAACGCTACAGGGTTAGGCGGGACGGGGGCCCTCGGGGGGTAGCAATGCCACCGGAGCATCGCACCGGGCCCTCATACATGTCGTACGGTGTGGTGCCATGTCCGAAGAGGCGGCACGCGTCTCCGAGGTGTGGCCCCCCTCACGGATGGCGATGACACAGTTGTAGACGTTCTGCGGTAACGATGCGGTGTGAATATTATTAAATACTCGGAGCACGATAAAATTATGAGTTTTTACACGACGTGGGCACATGTGCTATAGGACTGATGGTAATTTTTCATAGTTTTTTGTGGTGGAGAAGTATCTGAACACTTCCCTCTCCACGGATTGCTCTTCGCGTGTCTACGACTATGGCCGCGGCCTCCGGGGGCTAGCACATGCCGCCAAATCTTGCGTAGGCGGCCTCTCACAAGTCTGGAAGTGTTGTGGCAGTTGCAAACGCCCGGCCCGCGTCTCCGGGGTGTGCCCCCCTCACGGACGACGCCGACGCCGGCACCTGGAGGGGAGAAACGGACGCATCGGGTCTACACGGATGGGGTCTTGCTGTGGCTTTGGCCCGGATGTTGCTCCAAAGTGTTCCTATGGGCTGACCTAACACAACCGGGTGGAGAGTTCCACTGGTCAAAGCCCGTCTGTGCAAAGTCAAAGGGCTAGATCCCGTGGTCAAACTCTACAGGGTTAGGCGGGACGGGGCCCTGGGGGGGGGGGGGTAGCAATGCCACTGGAGCATCCCACCGGGCCCTCATACATGCCATACGGAGTGGTGGCATGTCCGAAGAGGCGGCACGCGTCTCCGGGGTGTGGCCCCCCTCACGGACGGTGATGACACAGTAGTAGATGTTCTGCGGTAACGATGTGGCGTGAATATTATTAAATACTGGGAGCGCGATAAAATCATTAGTTTTTTACATGACGTGGGCACATGTGCTATAGGACTGATGGTAATTTTTCATAGTTTTTGGTGATGGAGAAGTATCTGAACATTTCCCTCTCCGCGGATTGCTCTTCGCGCGTCTACTACTATGGTCGGTGGCCTCTGGGAGCTAGCACATGCCGCCAAATCTTCTCACAAGTCTGGAAGTGTTGTGGCGGTTGCAAACGCCTGGCACGCGTCACCGGGGTGTGCCCCCCTCACGGACGGCGCCGCCGTCGGCACCTAGAGGGGGGAGACGGACGCGTCGGGTCTACCGGGATGGGGTCTTGCTATGGCTTTGACCCAGATTTTGCTCCAAAGTGTTCCTATGGGCTGACCTAACACAACCGGGTGGAGAGTTCAACTGGTCAAAGCCCGTCCGTGCAAAGTCAAAGGGCTAGATCCCGTGGTCAAACGCTACAGGGTTAGGCGGGACGGGGGCCCTCGGGGGGTAGCAATAGCACCGGAGCATCGTACCGGGCCCTCGTACATGTCGTACGGTGTGGTGGCATGTCCGAAGAGGCGGCACGCGTCTCCGGGGTGTGGCCCCCCTCACGGACAGCGATGACACAGTAGTAGACGTTCTGCGGTAACGATGCGGCGTGAATATTATTAAATATTGGGAGCGCGATAAAATCATTTGTTTTTTACACAACGTGGGCACATGTGCTATAGGACTGATGGTAATTTTTCATAGTTTTTGGTGATGGAGAAGTATCTGAACACTTCCCTCTCCGCGGATTGCTCTTCGCGCGTCTACGACTATGGTCGGCGGCCTCTGGGAGCTAGCACATGCCGCCAAATCCTCTCACAAGTCTGGAAGTGTTGTGGCGGTTGCAAACGCCCGGTGCGCGTCTCCGGGGTGTGCCCCCCTCACGGACGGCGCCGCCGCCGGCACCTAGAGGGGGAAACGGACGCGTCGGGTCTACACGGATGGGGTCTTGCTGTGGCTTTAGCCCAGATGTTGCTCCAAAGTGTTCCTATGGGCTGACCTAACACAACCGGGTGGAGAGTTCCACTGGTCAAAGCCCGTCCGTGCAAAGTCAAAGGGCTAGATCCCGTGGTCAAACGCTACATGGTTAGGCGGGACGGGGGCGCTCGGGGGTAGCAATAGCACCGGAGCATCGTACCGGTCCCTCATACATGCCGTACGGTGTGGTGGCATGTCCGAAGAGGCGGCACGCGTCTCTGAGGTGTGGCCCCCCTCACGGATGGCGATGACACAGTAGTAGACGTTCTGCGGCAACGATGCGGTGTGAATATTATGAAATACTCAGAGCGCGATAAAATTATGAGTTTTTACACGACGTGGGCACATCTGCTATAGGGTTGATGGTAATTTTTTATAGTTTTTGGTGGTGGAGAAGTATCTGAACACTTCCCTCTCCGCGGATTGCTCTGCGCGTGTCTACGACTATGGCTGCGGCCCCCGGGGGCTAGCACATGCCGCCAAATCTTGCGTAGGCGGCCTCTCACATGTCTGGAAGTGTTGTGGCAGTTGCAAACGCCCGGCCCGCATCTCCGGGGTGTGCCCCCCTTAAGGACGGCGCCGACGCCGGCACCTGGAGGGGGGAAACGGACGCGTCGGGTCTACACGGATGGGGTCTTGCAGTGGCTTTGGCTCGGATGTTGCTCCAAAGTGTTCCTATGGGCTGACCTAACAGAACCGGGTGGAGAGTTCCACTGGTCAAAGCCCGTCCGTGCAAAGTCAAAGGGCTGGATCCCGTGGTCAAACGCTACAGGGTTAGGCGGGACGGGGGCCCTCGGGGGGTAGCAATGCCACCGGAGCATCGCACCGGGCCCTCATACATGTCGTACGGTGTGGTGCCATGTCCGAAGAGGCGGCACGCGTCTCCGAGGTGTGGCCCCCCTCACGGATGGCGATGACACAGTTGTAGACGTTCTGCGGTAACGATGCGGTGTGAATATTATTAAATACTCGGAGCACGATAAAATTATGAGTTTTTACACGACGTGGGCACATGTGCTATAGGACTGATGGTAATTTTTCATAGTTTTTTGTGGTGGAGAAGTATCTGAACACTTCCCTCTCCACGGATTGCTCTTCGCGTGTCTACGACTATGGCCGCGGCCTCCGGGGGCTAGCACATGCCGCCAAATCTTGCGTAGGCGGCCTCTCACAAGTCTGGAAGTGTTGTGGCAGTTGCAAACGCCCGGCCCGCGTCTCCGGGGTGTGCCCCCCTCACGGACGACGCCGACGCCGGCACCTGGAGGGGAGAAACGGACGCATCGGGTCTACACGGATGGGGTCTTGCTGTGGCTTTGGCCCGGATGTTGCTCCAAAGTGTTCCTATGGGCTGACCTAACACAACCGGGTGGAGAGTTCCACTGGTCAAAGCCCGTCTGTGCAAAGTCAAAGGGCTAGATCCCGTGGTCAAACTCTACAGGGTTAGGCGGGACGGGGCCCTGGGGGGGGGGTAGCAATGCCACTGGAGCATCCCACCGGGCCCTCATACATGCCATACGGAGTGGTGGCATGTCCGAAGAGGCGGCACGCGTCTCCGGGGTGTGGCCCCCCTCACGGACGGTGATGACACAGTAGTAGATGTTCTGCGGTAACGATGTGGCGTGAATATTATTAAATACTGGGAGCGCGATAAAATCATTAGTTTTTTACATGACGTGGGCACATGTGCTATAGGACTGATGGTAATTTTTCATAGTTTTTGGTGATGGAGAAGTATCTGAACATTTCCCTCTCCGCGGATTGCTCTTCGCGCGTCTACTACTATGGTCGGTGGCCTCTGGGAGCTAGCACATGCCGCCAAATCTTCTCACAAGTCTGGAAGTGTTGTGGCGGTTGCAAACGCCTGGCACGCGTCACCGGGGTGTGCCCCCCTCACGGACGGCGCCGCCGTCGGCACCTAGAGGGGGGAGACGGACGCGTCGGGTCTACAGGGATGGGGTCTTGCTATGGCTTTGACCCAGATTTTGCTCCAAAGTGTTCCTATGGGCTGACCTAACACAACCGGGTGGAGAGTTCAACTGGTCAAAGCCCGTCCGTGCAAAGTCAAAGGGCTAGATCCCGTGGTCAAACGCTACAGGGTTAGGCGGGACGGGGGCCCTCGGGGGGTAGCAATAGCACCGGAGCATCGTACCGGGCCCTCGTACATGTCGTACGGTGTGGTGGCATGTCCGAAGAGGCGGCACGCGTCTCCGGGGTGTGGCCCCCCTCACGGACAGCGATGACACAGTAGTAGACGTTCTGCGGTAACGATGCGGCGTGAATATTATTAAATATTGGGAGCGCGATAAAATCATTTGTTTTTTACACAACGTGGGCACATGTGCTATAGGACTGATGGTAATTTTTCATAGTTTTTGGTGATGGAGAAGTATCTGAACACTTCCCTCTCCGCGGATTGCTCTTCGCGCGTCTACGACTATGGTCGGCGGCCTCTGGGAGCTAGCACATGCCGCCAAATCCTCTCACAAGTCTGGAAGTGTTGTGGCGGTTGCAAACGCCCGGTGCGCGTCTCCGGGGTGTGCCCCCCTCACGGACGGCGCCGCCGCCGGCACCTAGAGGGGGAAACGGACGCGTCGGGTCTACACGGATGGGGTCTTGCTGTGGCTTTAGCCCAGATGTTGCTCCAAAGTGTTCCTATGGGCTGACCTAACACAACCGGGTGGAGAGTTCCACTGGTCAAAGCCCGTCCGTGCAAAGTCAAAGGGCTAGATCCCGTGGTCAAACGCTACATGGTTAGGCGGGACGGGGGCGCTCGGGGGTAGCAATAGCACCGGAGCATCGTACCGGTCCCTCATACATGCCGTACGGTGTGGTGGCATGTCCGAAGAGGCGGCACGCGTCTCTGAGGTGTGGCCCCCCTCACGGATGGCGATGACACAGTAGTAGACGTTCTGCGGCAACGATGCGGTGTGAATATTATGAAATACTCAGAGCGCGATAAAATTATGAGTTTTTACACGACGTGGGCACATCTGCTATAGGGTTGATGGTAATTTTTTATAGTTTTTGGTGGTGGAGAAGTATCTGAACACTTCCCTCTCCGCGGATTGCTCTGCGCGTGTCTACGACTATGGCTGCGGCCCCCGGGGGCTAGCACATGCCGCCAAATCTTGCGTAGGCGGCCTCTCACATGTCTGGAAGTGTTGTGGCAGTTGCAAACGCCCGGCCCGCATCTCCGGGGTGTGCCCCCCTTAAGGACGGCGCCGACGCCGGCACCTGGAGGGGGGAAACGGACGCGTCGGGTCTACACGGATGGGGTCTTGCAGTGGCTTTGGCTCGGATGTTGCTCCAAAGTGTTCCTATGGGCTGACCTAACAGAACCGGGTGGAGAGTTCCACTGGTCAAAGCCCGTCCGTGCAAAGTCAAAGGGCTGGATCCCGTGGTCAAACGCTACAGGGTTAGGCGGGACGGGGGCCCTCGGGGGGTAGCAATGCCACCGGAGCATCGCACCGGGCCCTCATACATGTCGTACGGTGTGGTGCCATGTCCGAAGAGGCGGCACGCGTCTCCGAGGTGTGGCCCCCCTCACGGATGGCGATGACACAGTTGTAGACGTTCTGCGGTAACGATGCGGTGTGAATATTATTAAATACTCGGAGCACGATAAAATTATGAGTTTTTACACGACGTGGGCACATGTGCTATAGGACTGATGGTAATTTTTCATAGTTTTTTGTGGTGGAGAAGTATCTGAACACTTCCCTCTCCACGGATTGCTCTTCGCGTGTCTACGACTATGGCCGCGGCCTCCGGGGGCTAGCACATGCCGCCAAATCTTGCGTAGGCGGCCTCTCACAAGTCTGGAAGTGTTGTGGCAGTTGCAAACGCCCGGCCCGCGTCTCCGGGGTGTGCCCCCCTCACGGACGACGCCGACGCCGGCACCTGGAGGGGAGAAACGGACGCATCGGGTCTACACGGATGGGGTCTTGCTGTGGCTTTGGCCCGGATGTTGCTCCAAAGTGTTCCTATGGGCTGACCTAACACAACCGGGTGGAGAGTTCCACTGGTCAAAGCCCGTCTGTGCAAAGTCAAAGGGCTAGATCCCGTGGTCAAACTCTACAGGGTTAGGCGGGACGGGGCCCTGGGGGGGGGGGGGTAGCAATGCCACTGGAGCATCCCACCGGGCCCTCATACATGCCATACGGAGTGGTGGCATGTCCGAAGAGGCGGCACGCGTCTCCGGGGTGTGGCCCCCCTCACGGACGGTGATGACACAGTAGTAGATGTTCTGCGGTAACGATGTGGCGTGAATATTATTAAATACTGGGAGCGCGATAAAATCATTAGTTTTTTACATGACGTGGGCACATGTGCTATAGGACTGATGGTAATTTTTCATAGTTTTTGGTGATGGAGAAGTATCTGAACATTTCCCTCTCCGCGGATTGCTCTTCGCGCGTCTACTACTATGGTCGGTGGCCTCTGGGAGCTAGCACATGCCGCCAAATCTTCTCACAAGTCTGGAAGTGTTGTGGCGGTTGCAAACGCCTGGCACGCGTCACCGGGGTGTGCCCCCCTCACGGACGGCGCCGCCGTCGGCACCTAGAGGGGGGAGACGGACGCGTCGGGTCTACAGGGATGGGGTCTTGCTATGGCTTTGACCCAGATTTTGCTCCAAAGTGTTCCTATGGGCTGACCTAACACAACCGGGTGGAGAGTTCAACTGGTCAAAGCCCGTCCGTGCAAAGTCAAAGGGCTAGATCCCGTGGTCAAACGCTACAGGGTTAGGCGGGACGGGGGCCCTCGGGGGGTAGCAATAGCACCGGAGCATCGTACCGGGCCCTCGTACATGTCGTACGGTGTGGTGGCATGTCCGAAGAGGCGGCACGCGTCTCCGGGGTGTGGCCCCCCTCACGGACAGCGATGACACAGTAGTAGACGTTCTGCGGTAACGATGCGGCGTGAATATTATTAAATATTGGGAGCGCGATAAAATCATTTGTTTTTTACACAACGTGGGCACATGTGCTATAGGACTGATGGTAATTTTTCATAGTTTTTGGTGATGGAGAAGTATCTGAACACTTCCCTCTCCGCGGATTGCTCTTCGCGCGTCTACGACTATGGTCGGCGGCCTCTGGGAGCTAGCACATGCCGCCAAATCCTCTCACAAGTCTGGAAGTGTTGTGGCGGTTGCAAACGCCCGGTGCGCGTCTCCGGGGTGTGCCCCCCTCACGGACGGCGCCGCCGCCGGCACCTAGAGGGGGAAACGGACGCGTCGGGTCTACACGGATGGGGTCTTGCTGTGGCTTTAGCCCAGATGTTGCTCCAAAGTGTTCCTATGGGCTGACCTAACACAACCGGGTGGAGAGTTCCACTGGTCAAAGCCCGTCCGTGCAAAGTCAAAGGGCTAGATCCCGTGGTCAAACGCTACATGGTTAGGCGGGACGGGGGCGCTCGGGGGTAGCAATAGCACCGGAGCATCGTACCGGTCCCTCATACATGCCGTACGGTGTGGTGGCATGTCCGAAGAGGCGGCACGCGTCTCTGAGGTGTGGCCCCCCTCACGGATGGCGATGACACAGTAGTAGACGTTCTGCGGCAACGATGCGGTGTGAATATTATGAAATACTCAGAGCGCGATAAAATTATGAGTTTTTACACGACGTGGGCACATCTGCTATAGGGTTGATGGTAATTTTTTATAGTTTTTGGTGGTGGAGAAGTATCTGAACACTTCCCTCTCCGCGGATTGCTCTGCGCGTGTCTACGACTATGGCTGCGGCCCCCGGGGGCTAGCACATGCCGCCAAATCTTGCGTAGGCGGCCTCTCACATGTCTGGAAGTGTTGTGGCAGTTGCAAACGCCCGGCCCGCATCTCCGGGGTGTGCCCCCCTTAAGGACGGCGCCGACGCCGGCACCTGGAGGGGGGAAACGGACGCGTCGGGTCTACACGGATGGGGTCTTGCAGTGGCTTTGGCTCGGATGTTGCTCCAAAGTGTTCCTATGGGCTGACCTAACAGAACCGGGTGGAGAGTTCCACTGGTCAAAGCCCGTCCGTGCAAAGTCAAAGGGCTGGATCCCGTGGTCAAACGCTACAGGGTTAGGCGGGACGGGGGCCCTCGGGGGGTAGCAATGCCACCGGAGCATCGCACCGGGCCCTCATACATGTCGTACGGTGTGGTGCCATGTCCGAAGAGGCGGCACGCGTCTCCGAGGTGTGGCCCCCCTCACGGATGGCGATGACACAGTTGTAGACGTTCTGCGGTAACGATGCGGTGTGAATATTATTAAATACTCGGAGCACGATAAAATTATTAGTTTTTACACGACGTGGGCACATGTGCTATAGGACTGATGGTAATTTTTCATAGTTTTTTGTGGTGGAGAAGTATCTGAACACTTCCCTCTCCACGGATTGCTCTTCGCGTGTCTACGACTATGGCCGCGGCCTCCGGGGGCTAGCACATGCCGCCAAATCTTGCGTAGGCGGCCTCTCACAAGTCTGGAAGTGTTGTGGCAGTTGCAAACGCCCGGCCCGCGTCTCCGGGGTGTGCCCCCCTCACGGACGACGCCGACGCCGGCACCTGGAGGGGAGAAACGGACGCATCGGGTCTACACGGATGGGGTCTTGCTGTGGCTTTGGCCCGGATGTTGCTCCAAAGTGTTCCTATGGGCTGACCTAACACAACCGGGTGGAGAGTTCCACTGGTCAAAGCCCGTCTGTGCAAAGTCAAAGGGCTAGATCCCGTGGTCAAACTCTACAGGGTTAGGCGGGACGGGGCCCTGGGGGGGGGGGGGGGTAGCAATGCCACTGGAGCATCCCACCGGGCCCTCATACATGCCATACGGAGTGGTGGCATGTCCGAAGAGGCGGCACGCGTCTCCGGGGTGTGGCCCCCCTCACGGACGGTGATGACACAGTAGTAGATGTTCTGCGGTAACGATGTGGCGTGAATATTATTAAATACTGGGAGCGCGATAAAATCATTAGTTTTTTACATGACGTGGGCACATGTGCTATAGGACTGATGGTAATTTTTCATAGTTTTTGGTGATGGAGAAGTATCTGAACATTTCCCTCTCCGCGGATTGCTCTTCGCGCGTCTACTACTATGGTCGGTGGCCTCTGGGAGCTAGCACATGCCGCCAAATCTTCTCACAAGTCTGGAAGTGTAGTGGCGGTTGCAAACGCCTGGCACGCGTCTCCGGGGTGTGCCCCCCTCACGGACGGCGCCGCCGTCGGCACCTAGAGGGGGGAGACGGACGCGTCGGGTCTACAGGGATGGGGTCTTGCTATGGCTTTGACCCAGATTTTGCTCCAAAGTGTTCCTATGGGCTGACCTAACACAACCGGGTGGAGAGTTCAACTGGTCAAAGCCCGTCCGTGCAAAGTCAAAGGGCTAGATCCCGTGGTCAAACGCTACAGGGTTAGGCGGGACGGGGGCCCTCGGGGGGTAGCAATAGCACCGGAGCATCGTACCGGGCCCTCGTACATGTCGTACGGTGTGGTGGCATGTCCGAAGAGGCGGCACGCGTCTCCGGGGTGTGGCCCCCCTCACGGACAGCGATGACACAGTAGTAGACGTTCTGCGGTAACGATGCGGCGTGAATATTATTAAATATTGGGAGCGCGATAAAATCATTTGTTTTTTACACAACGTGGGCACATGTGCTATAGGACTGATGGTAATTTTTCATAGTTTTTGGTGATGGAGAAGTATCTGAACACTTCCCTCTCCGCGGATTGCTCTTCGCGCGTCTACGACTATGGTCGGCGGCCTCTGGGAGCTAGCACATGCCGCCAAATCCTCTCACAAGTCTGGAAGTGTTGTGGCGGTTGCAAACGCCCGGTGCGCGTCTCCGGGGTGTGCCCCCCTCACGGACGGCGCCGCCGCCGGCACCTAGAGGGGGAAACGGACGCGTCGGGTCTACACGGATGGGGTCTTGCTGTGGCTTTAGCCCAGATGTTGCTCCAAAGTGTTCCTATGGGCTGACCTAACACAACCGGGTGGAGAGTTCCACTGGTCAAAGCCCGTCCGTGCAAAGTCAAAGGGCTAGATCCCGTGGTCAAACGCTACAGGGTTAGGCGGGACGGGGGCCCTCGGGGGGTAGAAATGCCACCGGAGCATCGCACCGGGCCCTCATGCATGTCGTACAGTGTGGTGGCAAGTCCGAAGAGGCGGCACGCGTCTACGAGGTGTGGCCCCCCTCACGGACGGCGATGACACAGTAGTAGACGTTTTGCGGCAACGATGCGGTGTGAATATTATTAAATACTCAGAGCGCGATAAAATTATGAGTTTTTACACGACGTGGGCACATGTGCTATAGGACTGATGGTAATTTTTCATAGTTTTTGGTGGTGGAGAAGTATCTGTACACTTCTCTCTCCGCGGATTGCTCTTCGCGTGTCTACGACTATGGCCGCAGCCTCCGGGGGCTAGCACATGCCGCCAAATCTTGCGTAGGCGGCCTCTCACAAGTCTGGAAGTGTTGTGGCAGTTGCAAACGCCTGGCACGCGTCTCCGGGGTGTGCCCCCCTCACGGACGGCGCCGCCGCCGGCACCTAGAGGGGGGAAACGGACGCGTCGGGTCTACACGGATGGGGTCTTGCTGTGGCTTTGGCCAAGATGTTGCTCCAAAGTGTTCCTATTGGCTGACCTAACACAATCGGGTGGAGAGTTCCACTGGTCAAAGCCCATCCGTGCAAAGTCAAAGGGCTAGATCCCGTGGTCAAACGCTACAGGGTTAGGCGGGACGGGGGCCCTCGGGGGGTAGCAATGCCACCGGAGCATCGCACCGGGCCCTCATACATGCCGTACGGTGTGGTGGCATGTCCGAAGAGGCGGCACGCATCTCCGAGGTGTGGCCCCCCTCACGGACGGCGATGACACAGTAGTAGACGTTCTGCGGCAACGATGCGGTGTGAATATTACTAAATACTCGGAGCGCGATAAAATTATGAGTTTTTACACGACGTGGGCACATGTGCTATAGGACTGATGGTAATTTTTCATTGTTTTTGGTGGTGGAGAAGTATCTGAACATTTCCCTCTCCGCGGATTGCTCTTCCCGTGTCTACGACTATGGCCGCAGCCTCCGGGGGCTAGCACATGCCACCAAATCTTGCGTAGGCGGCCTCTCACTACTCTGGAAGTGTTGTGGCAGTTGCAAACGCCCGGCCCGCATCTCCGGGGTGTGCCCCCCTCACGGACGGCGCTGACGCCGGCACCTGGCGTGGGGAAACGGACGCATCGGGTCTACACGGATGGGGTCTTGCTGTGGCTTTGGCCCGGATGTTGCTCCAAAGTGTTCCTATGGGCTGACCTAACACAACTGGGTGGAGAGTTCCACTGGTCAAAGCCCGTCCGTGCAAAGTCAAAGGGCTAGATCCCGTGGTCAAACGCTACAGGGTTAGGCGGGACGGGGCCCTGGGGGGGGGGGGGGGTAGCAATGCCACTGGAGAATCGCACCGGGCCCTCATACATGCCGTACGGTGTGGTGGCATGTCCGAAGAGGCGGCACGCGTCTCCGGGGTGTGGCCCCCCTCACGGACGGCGATCACACAGTAGTAAACGTTCTGCGGTAACGATGTGGCGTGAATATTATTAAATACTGCGAGCACGATAAAATCATTAGTTTTTTACACGATGTGGGCACATGTGCTGTAGGACTGATGGTAATTTTTCATAGTTTTTGGTGATGGAGAAGTATCTGAACACTTCCCTCTCCGCGGATTGCTCTTCGCGCGTCTACTACTATGGTCGGCGGCCTCTGGGAGCTAGCACATGCCGCCAAATCTTCTCACAAGTCTGGAAGTGTTGTGGCGGTTGCAAACGCCTGGCACGCGTCTCCGGGGTGTGCCCCCCTCACGGACGGCGCCGCCGTCGGCACCTAGAGGGGGGAAACGGACGCGTCGGGTCTACACGGATGGGGTCTTGCTATGGCTTTGACCCAGATTTTGCTCCAAAGTGTTCCTATGGGCTGACCTAACACAACCGGGTGGAGAGTTCAACTGGTCAAAGCCCGTCCGTGCAAAGTCAAAGGGCTAGATCCCGTGGTCAAACGCTACAGGGTTAGGCGGGACGGGGTCCCTCGGGGGGTAGCAATAGCACCAGAGCATCGTACCGGGCCCTCGTACATGCCGTACGGTGTGGTGGCATCTCCGAAGAGGCGGCACGCGTCTCCGGGGTGTGGCCCCCCTCACGGACAGCGATGACACAGTAGTAGACGTTCTGCGGTAACGATGCGGCGTGAATATTATTAAATATTGGGAGCGCGATAAAATCATTAGTTTTTTACACAACGTGAGCACATGTGCTATAGGACTGATGGTAATTTTTCATAGTTTTTGGTGATGGAGAAGTATCTGAACACTTCCCTCTCCGCGGATTGCTCTTCGCGCGTCTACGACTATGGTCGGCGGCCTCTGGGAGCTAGCACATGCCGCCAAATCCTCTCACAAGTCTGGAAGTGTTGTGGCGGTTGCAAACGCCCGGTGCGCGTCTCCGGGGTGTGCCCCCCTCACGGACGGCGCCGCCGCCGGCACCTAGAGGGGGAAACGGACGCGTCGGGTCTACACGGATGGGGTCTTGCTGTGGCTTTAGCCCAGATGTTGCTTCAAAGTGTTCCTATGGGCTGACCTAACACAACCGGGTGGAGAGTTCCACTGGTCAAAGCCCGTCCGTGCAAATCAAAGGGCTAGATCCCGTGGTCAAACGCTACAGGGTTAGGCGGGACGGGGGCCCTCGGGGGGTAGAAATGCCACCGGAGCATCGCACCGGGCCCTCATGCATGTCGTACAGTGTGGTGGCAAGTCCGAAGAGGCGGCACGCGTCTACGAGGTGTGGCCCCCCTCACGGACGGCGATGACACAGTAGTAGACGTTTTGCGGCAACGATGCGGTGTGAATATTATTAAATACTCAGAGCGCGATAAAATTATGAGTTTTTACACGACGTGGGCACATGTGCTATAGGACTGATGGTAATTTTTCATAGTTTTTGGTGGTGGAGAAGTATCTGTACACTTCTCTCTCCGCGGATTGCTCTTCGCGTGTCTACGACTATGGCCGCAGCCTCCGGGGGCTAGCACATGCCGCCAAATCTTGCGTAGGCGGCCTCTCACAAGTCTGGAAGTGTTGTGGCAGTTGCAAACGCCTGGCACGCGTCTCCGGGGTGTGCCCCCCTCACGGACGGCGCCGCCGCCGGCACCTAGAGGGGGGAAACGGACGCGTCGGGTCTACACGGATGGGGTCTTGCTGTGGCTTTGGCCCGGATGTTGCTCCAAAGTGTTCCTATGGGCTGACCTAACACAACTGGGTGGAGAGTTCCACTGGTCAAAGCCCGTCCGTGCAAAGTCAAAGGGCTAGATCCCGTGGTCAAACGCTACAGGGTTAGGCGGGACGGGGCCCTGGGGGGGGGGTAGCAATGCCACTGGAGAATCGCACCGGGCCCTCATACATGCCGTACGGTGTGGTGGCATGTCCGAAGAGGCGGCACGCGTCTCCGGGGTGTGGCCCCCCTCACGGACGGCGCCGACGCCGGCACCTGGAGTGGGGAAACGGACGCATCGGGTCTACACGGATGGGGTCTTGCTGTGGCTTTGGCCCGGATGTTGCTCCAAAGTGTTCCTATGGGCTGACCTAACACAACTGGGTGGAGAGTTCCACTGGTCAAAGCCCGTCCGTGCAAAGTCAAAGGGCTAGATCCCGTGGTCAAACGCTACAGGGTTAGGCGGGACGGGGCCCTGGGGGGGGGGGGTAGCAATGCCACTGGAGAATCGCACCGGGCCCTCATACATGCCGTACGGTGTGGTGGCATGTCCGAAGAGGCGGCACGCGTCTCCGGGGTGTGGCCCCCCTCACGGACGGCGATCACACAGTAGTAAACGTTCTGCGGTAACGATGTGGCGTGAATATTATTAAATACTGCGAGCGCGATAAAATCATTAGTTTTTTACACGATGTGGGCACATGTGCTGTAGGACTGATGGTAATTTTTCATAGTTTTTGGTGATGGAGAAGTATCTGAACACTTCCCTCTCCGCGGATTGCTCTTCGCGCGTCTACTACTATGGCCGGCGGCCTCTGGGAGCTAGCACATGCCGCCAAATCTTCTCACAAGTCTGGAAGTGTTGTGGCGGTTGCAAACGCCTGGCACGCGTCTCCGGGGTGTGCCCCCCTCACGGACGGCGCCGCCGTCGGCACCTAGAGGGGGGAAACGGACGCGTCGGGTCTACACGGATGGGGTCTTGCTATGGCTTTGGCCCAGATGTTTCTCCAAAGTGTTCCTATGGGCTGACCTAACACAACCGGGTGGAGAGTTCAACGGGTCAAAGCCCGTCCGTGCAAAGTCAAAGGGCTAGATCCCGTGGTCAAACGCTACAGGGTTAGGCGGGACGGGGGCCCTCGGGGGGTAGCAATAGCACCGGAGCATCGTACCGGGCCCTCGTACATGCTGTACGGTGTGGTGGCATGTCCGAAGAGGCGGCACGCGTCTCCGGGGTGTGGCCCCCCTCACGGATAGCGATGACACAGTAGTAGACGTTCTGCGGTAACGATGCGGCGTGAATATTATTAAATACTGGGAGCGCGATAAAATCATTAGTTTTTTACACAACGTGGGCACATGTGCTATAGGACTGATGGTAATTTTTCATAGTTTTTGGTGATGGAGAAGTATCTGAACACTTCCCTCTCCGCGGATTGCTCTTCGCGCGTCTACGACTATGGCCGGCGGCCTCTGGGAGCTAGCACATGCCGCCAAATCCACTAACAAGTCTGGAAGTGTTGTGGCGATTGCAAACGCCCGGTGCGCGTCTCCGGGGTGTGCCCCCCTCACGGACGGTGCCGCCGCCGGCACCTAGAGGGGGGAAACGGACGCGTCGGGTCTACACGGATGGGGTCTTGCTGTGGCTTTGGCCCAGATGTTGCTCCAAAGTGTTCCTATGGGCTGACCTAACACAACCGGGTGGAGAGTTCCACTGGTCAAAGCCCGTCCGTGCAAAGTCAAAGGGCTAGATCCCGTGGTCAAACGCTACAGGGTTAGGCGGGACGGGGGCCCTTGGGGGGTAGAAATGCCACCGGAGCATCGCACCGGGCCCTCATGCATGTCGTACGGTGTGGTGGCATGTCCGAAGAGGCGGCACGCGTCTCCGAGGTGTGGCCCCCCTCACGGACGGCGATGACACAGTAGTAGACGTTCTGCGGCAAAGATGCGGTGTGAATATTATTAAATACTCAGAGCGCGATAAAATTATGAGTTTTTACACGACGTGGGCACATGTGCTATAGGACTGATGGTAATTTTTCATAGTTTTTGGTGGTGGAGAAGTATCTGTACACTTCTCTCTCCGCGGATTGCTCTTCGCGTGTCTACGACTATGGCCGCAGCCTCCGGGGGCTAGCACATGCCGCCAAATCTTGCGTAGGCGGCCTCTCACAAGTCTGGAAGTGTTGTGGCAGTAGCAAACGCCTGGCACGCGTCTCCGGGGTGTGCCCCCCTCACGGACGGCGCCGCCGCCGGAACCTAGAGGGGGGAAACGGACGCGTCGGGTCTACACGGATGGGGTCTTGCTGTGGCTTTGGCCAAGATGTTGCTCCAAAGTGTTCCTATTCGCTGACCTAACACAATCGGGTGGAGAGTTCCACTGGTCAAAGCCCATCCGGGCAAAGTCAAAGGGCTAGATCCCGTGGTCAAACGCTACAGGGTTAGGCGGGACGGGGGCCCTCGGGGGGTAACAATGCCACCGGAGCATCGCACCGGGCCCTCATACATGCCGTACGGTGTGGTGGCATGTCCGAAGAGGCGGCACGCGTCTCCGAGGTGTGGCCCCCCTCACGGACGACGATGACACAGTAGTAGACGTTCTGCGGCAACGATGCGGTGTGAATATTACTAAATACTCGGAGCGCGATAAAATTATGAGTTTTTACACGACGTGGGCACATGTGCTATAGGACTGATGGTAATTTTTCATAGTTTTTGGTGGTGGAGAAGTATCTGTACACTTCTCTCTCCGCGGATTGCTCTTCGCGTGTCTACGACTATGGCCGCAGCCTCCGGGGGCTAGCACATGCCGCCAAATCTTGCGTAGGCGGCCTCTCACAACTCTGGAAGTGTTGTGGCAGTTGCAAACGCCCGGCCCGCGTCTCCGGGGTGTGCCCCCCTCACGGACGGCGCCGACGCCGGCACCTGGAGTGGGGAAACGGACGCATCGGGTCTACACGGATGGGGTCTTGCTGTGGCTTTGGCCCGGATGTTGCTCCAAAGTGTTCCTATGGGCTGACCTAACACAACTGGGTGGAGAGTTCCACTGGTCAAAGCCCGTCCGTGCAAAGTCAAAGGGCTAGATCCCGTGGTCAAACGCTACAGGGTTAGGCGGGACGGGGCCCTGGGGGGGTAGCAATGCCACTTGAGAATCGCACCGGGCCCTCATACATGCCGTACGGTGTGGTGGCATGTCCGAAGAGGCGGCACGCGTCTCCGGGGTGTGGCCCCCCTCACGGACGGCGATCACACAGTAGTAAACGTTCTGCGGTAACGATGTGGCGTGAATATTATTAAATACTGGGAGCGCGATAAAATCATTAGTTTTTTACACGATGTGGGCAGATGTCCTATAGGACTGATGGTAATTTTTCATAGGTTTTGGTGATGGAGAAGTATGTGAACACTTCCCTCTCCGCAGATTCCTCTTCGCGCGTCTACGACTATGGCCGGCGGCCTCTGGGAGCTAGCACATGCCGCCAAATCCTCTCACAAGTCTGGAAGTGTTGTGGAGGTTGCAAACGCCCGGCACGGGTCTCCGGGGTGTGCCCCCCTCACGGACGGCGCCGCCGCCGGCACCTAGAGGGGGGAAACGGACGCGTCGGGTATACACGGATGGGGTCTTGCTGTGGCTTTGGCCCAAATGTTGCTCCAAAGTGTTCCTATTGGCTGACCTAACAAAACCGGGTGGAGAGTTCCACTGGCCAAAGCCCATCCGTGCAAAGTCAAAGGTCTAGATCCCGTGGTCAAACGCTACAGGGTTAGGCGGGACGGGAGCCCTCGGGGGGTAGAAATGCCACCGGAGCATCGCACGGGCCCTCATACATGCCATACGGTGTGGTGGCATGTCGGAAGAGGCGGCACGCGTCTCCGAGGTGTGGCCCCCCTCACGGACGGCGATGACACAGTAGTAGACGTTCTGCGGCAACGATGCGGTGTGAATATTATTAAATACTCAGAGCGCGATAAAATTATGAGTTTTTACACGACGTGGGCACATGTGCTATAGGACTGATGGTAATTTTTCATAGTTTTTGGTGGTGGAGAAGTATCTGGACACTTCCCTCTCCGCGATTGCTCTTCGCGTGTCTACGACTATGGCCGCGGCCTCCTGGGGCTAGCACATGCCGCCAAATGTTGCGTAGGCGGCCTCTCACAAGTCTGGAAGTGTTGTGGCAGTTGCAAACGCCCGGCCCGCGTCTCCAGGGTGTGCCCGCCTCACGGACGGCGCCGACGCCGGCACCTGGAGGGGGAAACGGACGCATCGGGTCTACACGGATGGGGTCTTACTATGGCTTTGGCCCGGGTGTTGCTCCAAAGTGTTCCTATGGGCTGACCTAACACAACCGGGTGGAGAGTTCCACTGGTCAAAGCCCGTCCGTGCAAAGTCAAAGGGCTAGATCCCGTGGTCAAACGCTATAGTGTTAGGCGGGACGGGGCCCTGGGGGGGGGGGGTACTAATGCCACTGGAGCATCGCACCGGGCCCTCATACATGTCGTACGGTGTGGTGGCATGTCCGAAGAGACGGCACGCATCTCCGGGGTGTGGCCCCCCTCACGGACGGCGATGACACAGTAGTAGACGTTCTGCGATAACGATGTGGCGTGAATATTATTAAATACTAGGAGCACGATAAAATCATTAGTTTTTTACACGATGTGGGCACATGTGCTATAGGACTGATGGTAATTTTTCATAGTTTTTGGTGGTGGAGAAGTATCTGAACACTTCCCTCTCCGCGGATTGCTCTTCGCGTGTCTACGACTATGGCTGCGGCCTCCGGGGGCTAGCACATGCCGCGAAATCTTGCGTAGGCGGCCTCTCACAAGTCTGGAAGTGTTGTGGCAGTTGCAAACGCCCGGCCCGCATCTCCGGGGTGTGCCCCCCCTCACGGACGGCGCCGACGCCGGCACCTGGAGGGGGGAAACGGACGCGTCGGGTCTACACGGATGGGGTCTTGCAGTGGCTTTGGCCCAGATGTTGCTCCAAAGTGTTCCTATGGGCTGACCTAACACATCCGGGTGGAGAGTTCCACTGGTCAAATCCCGTCCGTGCAAAGTCAAAGGGCTAGATCCCATGGTCAAACGCTACAGGGTTAGGCGGGACGGGGCCCTGGGGGGTAGCAATGCCACTGGAGCATCGCACCGAGCCCTCATACATGCTGTACGGTGTGGTGGCATGTCCGAAGAGGCGGCACGCGTCTCCGGGGTGTGGCCCCCCTCACGGACTGCGATGACACAGTAGTAGACGTTCTGCGGTAACGATGCGGCATGAATATTATTAAATACTGGGAGCGCGATAAAATCATTAGTTTTTTACACGACGTGGGCACATGTGCTATAGGACTGATGGTAATTTTTCGAAGTTTTTGGTGATGGAGAAGTATGTGAACACTTCCCTCTCCGCGGATTGCTCTTCGCGCGTCTACGACTATGGCCGGCGGCCTCTGGGAGCTAGCACATGCCGCCAAATCCTCTCACAAGTCTGGAAGTGTTGTGGCGGTTGCAAACGCCCGGCACGCATCTCCGGGGTGTGCCCCCCTCACGGACGGCGACGCCGCCGGCACCTAGAGGGGGGAAACGCACGCGTCGGGTCTACACGGATGGGGTCTTGCTGTGGCTTTGTCCCAGATGTTGCTCCAAAGTGTTCCTATTGGCTGACCTAACACAACCGGGTGGAGAGTTCCACTGGTCAAAGCCCATCCGTGCAAAGTGAAAGGGCTAGATCCCGTGGTCAAACGCTACAGGGTTAGGCGGGACGGGGGCCCTCGGGGGGTAGAAATGCCACCGGAGAATCGCACCGGGCCCTCATACATGCCGTACGGTGTGGTGGCATGTCCGAAGAGGCGGCATGCGTCTCCGAGGTGTGGCCCCCCTCACGGACGGCGATGACACAGTAGTAGACGTTCTGCTGCAACGATGCAGTGTGAATATTACTAAATACTCAGAGCGCGATAAAATTATGAATTTTTACACGACGTGGGCACATGTGCTATAGGACTGATGGTAATTTTTCATAGTTTTTGGTGGTGGAGAAGTATCTGAACACTTCCCTCTCCGCGGATTGCTCTTCGCGTGTCTACGACTATGGTCGCGGCCTCCGGGGGCTAGCACATGCCGCCAAATCTTGCGTAGGCGGCCTCTCACAAGTCTGGAAGTGTTGTGGCAGTTGCAAACGCCCGGCCCGCATCTCCGGGGTGTGCCCCCCTCACGGACGGCGCCGACGCCGGCACCTGGAGGGGGAAACAGACGCATCGGGTCTACACGGATGGGGTCTTACTGTGGCTTTGGCCCGGGTGTTGCTCCAAAGTGTTCCTATGGGCTGACCTAACACAACCGGGTGGAGAGTTCCACTGGTCAAAGCCCGTCCGTGCAAAGTCAAAGGCTAGATACCGTGGTCAAACGCTATAGGGTTAGGCGGGACGGGGCCCGGGGGGGGGGGGGTAGCAATGCCACTGGAGCATCACACCGGGCCCTCATACATGCCGTACGGTGTGGTGGCATGTCCGAAGAGACGGCACGCGTCTCCGGGGTGTGGCCCCCCTCACGGACGGCGATGACACAGTAGTAGACGTTCTGCGGTAACGATGTGGCGTGAATATTATTAAATACTGGGAGCACGATAAAATCATTAGTTTTTTACACGATGTGGGCACATGTGCTATAGGACTGATGGTCATTTTTCATAGTTTTTGGTGGTGGAGAAGTATCTGAACACTTCCCTCTCCGCGGATTGCTCGTCGCGTGTCTACGACTATGGCTGCGGCCTCCGGGGGCTAGCACATGCCGCGAAATCTTGCGTAGGCGGCCTCTCACAAGTCTGGAAGTGTTGTGGCAGTTGCAAACGCTCGGCCCGCATCTCCGGGGTGTGCCCCCCCTCACGGACGGCACCGACGCCGGCCCGTGGAGGGGGGAAACGGGCGCGTCGGGTCTACACGGATGGGGTCTTGCAGTGGCTTTGGCCCAGATGTTGCTCCAAAGTGTTCCTATGGGCTGACCTAACACATCCGGGTGGAGAGTTCCACTGGTCGAATCCCGTCCGTGCAAAGTCAAAGGGCTAGATCCCATGGTCAAACGCTACAGGGTTAGGCGGGACGGGGCCCTGGGGGTAGCAATGCCACTGGAGCATCGCACCGAGCCCTCATACATGCCGTACGGTGTGTTGGCATGTCCGAAGAGGCGGCACGCGTCTCCGGGGTGTGGCCCCCCTCACGGACGGTGATGACACAGTAGTAGACGTTCTGCGGTAACGATGCGGCATGAATTTTATTGAATACTGGGAGCGCGATAAAATCATAAGTTTTTTACACGACGTGGGCACATGTGCTATAGGACTGATGGTAATTTTTCAAAGTTTTTGGTGATGGAGAAGTATGTGAACACTTCCCTCCACGCGGATTGCTCTTCGCGTGTCTACGACTATGGCCGGCGGCCTCTGGGAGCTAGCACATGCCGCCAAATCCTCTCACAAGTCTGGAAGTGTTGTGGCCGTTGCAAACGCCCGGCACGCGTCTCCGGGGTGTGCCCCCTCACGGACGGCGCCGCCGCCGGCATCTAGAGGGGGGAAACAGACGCGTCGGGTCTACACGGATGGGGTCTTGCTGTGGCTTTGGCCTAGATGTTGCTCCAAAGTGTTCCTATTGGCTGACCTAACACAACCGGGTGGAGAGTTCCACTGGTCAAAGCCCATCCGTGCAAAGTCAAAGGGCTAGATCCCATGGTCAAACGCTACAGGGTTAGGCGGGACGGGGGCCCTCGGGGGGTAGAAATGCCACCGGAGCATCGCACCGGGCCCTCATACATGCCGTACGGTTTGGTGGCATGTCCGAAGAGGCGGCACGCGGCTCCGAGGTGTGGCCCCCCTCACGGACGGCGATGACACATTACTAGACGTTCTGCGGCAACGATGCGGTGTGAATATTATTAAATACTCGGAGCGCGATAAAATTATGAGTTTTTACACGACGTGGGCACATGTGCTATAGGACTGATGGTAATTTTTCATAGTTTTTGGTGGTGGAGAAGTATCTGAACACTTCCCTCTCCTCGGATTGCTCTTCGCGTGTCTACGACTATGGCCGCGGCCTCCGGGGGCTAGCACATGCCGCCAAATCTTGCATAGGCGGCCTCTCACAAGTCTGGAAGTGTTGTGGCAGTTGCAAACGCCCGGCCCGCGTCTCCGGGGTGTGCCCCCCTCACGGACGGCGCCGATGCCGGCACCTGGAGGGGGAAACGGATGCATCGTGTCTACACGTATGGGGTCTTGCTGTGGCTTTGGCCCGGATGTTGCTCCAAAGTGTTCCTATTGGCTGACCTAACACAACCGGGTGGAGAGTTCCACTGGTCAAAGCCCGTCCGTGCAAAGTCAAAGGGCTAGATCCCGTGGTCAAACGCTACAGGGTTAGGCGGGACGGGGCCCTGGGGGGGGGGGGTAGCAATGCCACTGGAGCATCGCACCGGGCCCTCATACATGCCGTACGGTGTGGTGGCATGTCCGAAGAGACGGCACGCGTCTTCGGGGTGTGGCCCCCCTCACGGACGGCGATGACACAGTAGTAGACGTTCTGCGGTAACGATGTGGCGTGAATATTATTAAATACTGGGAGCACGATAAAATCATTAGTTTTTTAAACGATGTGGGCACATGTGCTATAGGACTGATGGTAATTTTTCATAGTTTTTGGTGGTGGAGAAGTATCTGAACACTTCCCTCTCCGCGGATTGCTCTTCGCGTGTCTACGACTATGGCTGCGGCCTCCGGGGGCTAGCACATGCCGCGAAATCTTGCGTAGGCGGCCTCTCACAAGTCTGGAAGTGTTGTGGCAGTTGCAAACGCCCGGCCCGCATCTCCGGGGTGTGCCCCCCCTCATGGACGGCGCCGACGCCGGCACCTGGAGGGGGGAAACGGACGCGTCGGGTCTACACGGATGGGGTCTTGCAGTGGCTTTGGCCCAGATGTTGCTCCAAAGTGGTCCTATGGGCTGACCTAACACATCCGGGTGGAGAGTTCCACTGGTCAAATCCCGTCCGTGCAAAGTCAGAGGGCTATATCCCATGGTCAAACGCTACAGGGTTAGGCGGGACGGGGCCCGGGGGGGTAGCAATGCCACTGGAGCATCGCACCGAGCCCTCATACATGCCGTACGGTGTGGTGGCATGTCCGAAGAGGCGGCACGCGTCTCCGGGGTGTGGCCCCCCTCACGGACGGCGATGACACAGTAGTAGACGTTCTGCAGTAACGATGCGGCGTGAATATTATTAAATACTGGGAGCGCGATATAATCATTAGTTTTTTACACGACGTGGGCACATGTGCTGTAGGACTGATGGTAATTTTTCATAGTTTTTGGTGATGGAGAAGTATGTGAACACTTCCCTCTCCGCCGATTGCTCTTCGCGCGTCTACGACTATGGCCGGCGGCCTCTGGGAGCTAGCACATGCCGCCAAATCCTGTCACAAGTCTGGAAGTGTTGTGGCGGTTGCAAACGCCCGGCACGCGTCTCCGGGGTGTGCCCCCGTCACGGACGGCGTCACCGCCGGCACCTAGAGGGGGGAAACGGACGCGTCGGGTCTACACGGATGGGGTCTTGCTGTGGCTTTGGCCCAGATGTTGCTCCAAAGTGTTCCTATTGGCTGACCTAACACAACCGGGTGGATAGTTCCACTGGTCAAAGCCCATCCGTGCAAAGTCAAAGGGCTAGATCCGGTGGTCAAACGCTACAGGGTTAGGCGGGACGAGGGCCCTCGGGGGGTAGCAATGCCACCGGAGCATCGCACCGGGTCCTCATACATGCCGTACGGTGTGGTGGCATGTCCGAAGAGGCGGCACGCGTCTCCGAGGTTTGGCCCCCCTCACGAACGGCGATGACACAGTAGTAGACGTTCTGCGGCAACGATGCGGTGTGAATATTATTAAATACTCGGAGCGCGATAAAATTATGATGTTTTACACGACGTGGGCACATGTGCTATAGGACTGATGGTAATTTTTCATAGTTTTTGGTGGTGGAGAAGTATCTGAACACTTCCCTCTCCGCGGATTGCTCTTCGCGTGTCTACGACTATGGCCGCGGCCTCCGGGGGCTAGCACATGCCGCCAAATCTTGCATAGGCGGCCTCTCACAAGTCTGGAAGTGTTGTGGCAGTTGCAAACGCCCGGCCCGCGTCTCCGGGGTGTGCCCCCCTCACGGACGGCGCCGATGCCGGCACCTGGAGGGGGAAACGGATGCATCGTGCCTACACGTATGGGGTCTTGCTGTGGCTTTGGCCCGGATGTTGCTCCAAAGTGTTCCTATTGGCTGACCTAACACAACCGGGTGGAGAGTTCCACTGGTCAAAGCCCGTCCGTGCAAAGTCAAAGGGCTAGATCCCGTGGTCAAACGCTACAGGGTTAGGCGGGACGGGGCCCTGGGGGGGGGGGGGTAGCAATGCCACTGGAGCATCGCACCGGGCCCTCATACATGCCGTACGGTGTGGTGGCATGTCCGAAGAGACGGCACGCGTCTCCGGGGTGTGGCCCCCCTCACGGACGGCGATGACACAGTAGTAGACGTTCTGCGGTAACGATGTGGCGTGAATATTATTAAATACTGGGAGCACGATAAAATCATTAGTTTTTTAAACGATGTGGGCACATGTGCTATAGGACTGATGGTAATATTTCATAGTTTTTGGTGGTGGAGAAGTATCTGAACACTTCCCTCTCCGCGGATTGCTCTTCGCGTGTCTACGACTATGGCTGCGGCCTCCGGGGGCTAGCACATGCCGCGAAATCTTGCGTAGGCGGCCTCTCACAAGTCTGGAAGTGTTGTGGCAGTTGCAAACGCCCGGCCCGCATCTCCGGGGTGTGCCCCCCCTCATGGACGGCGCCGACGCCGGCACCTGGAGGGGGGAAACGGACGCGTCGGGTCTACACGGATGGGGTCTTGCAGTGGCTTTGGCCCAGATGTTGCTCCAAAGTGGTCCTATGGGCTGACCTAACACATCCGGGTGGAGAGTTCCACTGGTCAAATCCCGTCCGTGCAAAGTCAGAGGGCTATATCCCATGGTCAAACGCTACAGGGTTAGGCGGGACGGGGCCCGGGGGGGTAGCAATGCCACTGGAGCATCGCACCGAGCCCTCATACATGCCGTACGGTGTGGTGGCATGTCCGAAGAGGCGGCACGCGTCTCCGGGGTGTGGCCCCCCTCACGGACGGCGATGACACAGTAGTAGACGTTCTGCAGTAACGATGCGGCGTGAATATTATTAAATACTGGGAGCGCGATATAATCATTAGTTTTTTACACGACGTGGGCACATGTGCTGTAGGACTGATGGTAATTTTTCATAGTTTTTGGTGATGGAGAAGTATGTGAACACTTCCCTCTCCGCCGATTGCTCTTCGCGCGTCTACGACTATGGCCGGCGGCCTCTGGGAGCTAGCACATGCCGCCAAATCCTGTCACAAGTCTGGAAGTGTTGTGGCGGTTGCAAACGCCCGGCACGCGTCTCCGGGGTGTGCCCCCGTCACGGACGGCGTCACCGCCGGCACCTAGAGGGGGGAAACGGACGCGTCGGGTCTACACGGATGGGGTCTTGCTGTGGCTTTGGCCCAGATGTTGCTCCAAAGTGTTCCTATTGGCTGACCTAACACAACCGGGTGGATAGTTCCACTGGTCAAAGCCCATCCGTGCAAAGTCAAAGGGCTAGATCCCGTGGTCAAACGCTACAGGGTTAGGAGGGACGAGGGCCCTCGGGGGGTAGCAATGCCACCGGAGCATCGCACCGGGTCCTCATACATGCCGTACGGTGTGGTGGCATGTCCGAAGAGGCGGCACGCGTCTCCGAGGTGTGGCCCCCCTCACGAACGGCGATGACACAGTAGTAGACGTTCTGCGGCAACGATGCGGTGTGAATATTATTAAATACTCGGAGCGCGATAAAATTATGATGTTTTACACGACGTGGGCACATGTGCTATAGGACTGATGGTAATTTTTCATAGTTTTTGGTGGTGGAGAAGTATCTGAACACTTCCCTCTCCGCGGATTGCTCTTCGCGTGTCTATGACTATGGCCGCGGCCTCCCGGGGCTAGCACATGCCGCCAAATCTTGCATAGGCAGCCTCTCACAAGTCTGGAAGTGTTGTGGCAGTTGCAAACGCCCGGCCCGCGTCTCCGGGGTGTGCCCCCCTCACGGACGGCGCCGACGCCGGCACCTGGAGTGGGAAACGGACGCATCGGGTCTACACGGATGGGGTCTTGCTCTGGCTTTGGCCCGGATGTTGCTCCAAAGTGTTCCTATCGGCTGACCTAACACAACCGGGTGGAGAGTTCCACTGGTCAAAGCCCGTCCGTGCAAAGTCAAAGGGCTAGATCCCGTGGTCAAACGCTACAGGGTTTGGCGGGACGGGGGCCCTCGGGGGGTAGCAATGCCACCGGAGCATCGCACCGGGCCCTCATACATGCCGTACGGTGTGGTGGCATGTCCGAAGAGGCGGCACGCGTCTCCGAGGTGTGGCCCCCCTCACGGACGGCAATGACACAGTAGTAGACGTTCTGCAGCAACGATGCAGTGTGAATATTATTAAATACTCGGAGCGCGATAAAATTATTAGTTTTTACACGATGTGGGCACATGTGCTATAGGACTGATGGTAATTTTTCATAGTTTTTGGTGGTGGAGAAGTATCTGAACACTTCCGTCTCCGCGGATTGCTCTTCGCGTGTCTACGACTATGGCCGCGGCCTCCAGGGGCTAGCACATGCCGCCAAATCTTGCGTAGGCGGCCACTCACAAGTCTGGAAGTGTTGTGGCAGTTGCAAACGCCCGACCCGCGTCTCCGGGGTGTGCCCCCCCTCACGGACAACACCGACGCCAGCACCTGGAGGGGGGAAACGGACGCATCGGGTCTACACGGATGGGGTCTTGCTGCGGCTTTGGCCCGGATGTTGCTCCAAAGTGTTCCTATGGGCTGACCTAACACAACCGGGTGGGGAGTTCCACTGGTCAAAGCCCGTCCGTGCAAAGTCAAAGGGCTAGATCCCGTGGTCAAACGCTACAGGGTTAGGCGGGACGGGGCCCTGGGGGGGGTTAGCAATGCCACTGGAGCATCGCACCGGGCCCTCATACATGCCGTACGGTGTGGTGGCATGTTCGAAGAGGCGGCACACGTCTCCGGACTGTGGCCCCCCTCCCGGACGGCGATGACACAGTAGTAGACGTTCTGCGGTAACGATGTGGCGTGAATATTATTAAATACTGGGAGCGCGATAAAATCATTAGTTTTTTACACGATGTGGGCACATGTGCTATAGGACTGATGGTAATTTTTGATAGTTTTTGGTGGTGGAGAAGTATCTGAACACTTCCCTCTCCGCGGATTGCTCTTCGCGTGTCTACGACTATGGCTGCGGCCTCCGGGGGCTAACACATGCCTCCAAATCTTGCGTAGGAGGCCTCTCACAATTTTGGAAGTGTTGTGGCAGTTGCAAACGCCCGACCCGCATCTCCGAGGTGTGCCCCCCTCACGGACGGCGCTGACGCCGGCACCTGGAGGGGGGAAACGGACGCGTCGGGTCTACACGGATGGGGTCTTGCAGTGGCTTTGGCCCAGATGTTGCTCCAAAGTGTTCCTATGGGCTTACCTAACACATCCGGGTGGAGAGTTCCACTGCTCAAAGCCCGTCCGTGCAAAGTCAAAGGGATAGATCCCGTGGTCAAACGCTACTGGGTTAGGCGGGACGGGGCCCTAGGGGGTAGCAATGCCACTGGAGCATCGCACCGAGCCCTCACACATGCCGTACGGTGTGGTGGCATGTCCGAAGAGGCGGCACACGTCTCCGGACTGTGGCCCACCTCCCGGACGGCGATGACACAGTAGTAGACGTTCTGCGGTAACGATGTGGCGTGAATATTATTAAATACTGGGAGCGCGATAAAATCATTAGTTTTTTACACGATGTGGGCACATGTGCTATTGGACTGATGGTAATTTTTCGTAGTTTTTGGTGGTGGAGAAGTATCTGAACACTTCCCTCTCCACGGATTGCTCTTCGCGTGTCTACGACTATGGCCGCAGCCTCCGGAGGCTAGCACATGCCGCCAAATCTTGCGTAGGCGGCCTCTCACAAGTCTGGAAGTGTTGTGGCAGTTGCAAACGCCCAGCCCGCGTCTCCGGCGTGTGCCCCCCTCACGGACGACACCGACGCCGGCACCTGGAGGGGGGAAACGGATGCATCGGGTCTACATGGATGGGGACTTGCTGTGGCTTTGGCCCGGATGTTGCTCCAAAGTGTTCCTATGGGCTGACGTAACACAACCGGGTGGAGAGTTCCACTGGTCAAAGCCCGTCCGTGCAAAGTCAAAGGGCTAGATCCCGTGGTCAAATGCTATAGGGTTAGGCGGGACGGGGCCCTGGGGGGTAGCAATGCCACTGGAGCATCGCACCGGGCCCTCATAAATGTCGTACGGTGTGGTGGCATGTCCGAAGAGGCGGCACGCGTCTCCGGGGTGTGGCCCCCTCACGGACGGCGATGACATAGTAGTAGACGTTCTGCGGTAACGATGTGGCGTGAATATTATTAAATACTGGGAGCGCGATAAAATCATTAGTTTTTTACATGATGTGGGCACATGTGCTATAGGACTGATGGTAATTTTTCATAGTTTTTGGTGGTGGAGAAGTATCTGAACACTTCCCTCTCCGCGGATTGCTCTTCGCGTGGCTACGACTATGGCTGCGGCCTCTGGGGGCTAGCACATGCCGCCAAATCTTGCGTAGGCGGCCTCTCACAAGTCTGGAAGTGTTGTGGCAGTTGCAAACGCCCGGCCCGCATCTCCGGGGTGTGCCCCCCTCACGGACGGCGCCGACGCCGGCACCTGGAGGGGGGAAAGGGACGCGTCAGGTCTACACGGATGGGGTCTTGCAGTGGCTTTGGCCCAGATGTTGCTCCAAAGTGTTCCTATGGGCTGACCTAACACATCCGGGTAGAGAGTTCCACTGGTCAAAGCCCGTCCATGCAAAGTCAAAGGGCTAGATCCCGTGGTCAAACGCTACTGGGTTAGGCGGGACGGGGCCCTGGGGGGTAGCAATGCCACTGGAGCATCGCACCGAGCCCTCATACATGCCGTACGGTGTGGTGGCATGTCCGAAGAGGCGGCACGCGTCTACGGGGTGTGGCCCCCCTCACGGACGGCGATGACACAATAGTAGACGTTCTGCGGTAACGATGTGGCGTGAATATTATTAAATACTGGGAGCGCGATAAAATCATTAGTTTTTTACTCGATGTGGGCACATGTGCTATAGGACTGATGGTAATTTTTCGTAGTTTTTGGTGGTGGAGAAGTATCTGAACACTTCCCTCTCCACGGATTGCTCTTCGCGTGTCTACGACAATGGCCGCGGCCTCCGGAGGCTAGCACATGCCGCCAAATCTTGCGTAGGCGGCCTCTCACAAGTCTGGAAGTGTTGTGGCAGTTGCAAACGCCCAGCCCGCGTCTCCGGGGTGTGCCCCCCTCACGGACGACACCGACGCCGGCACCTGGAGGGGGGAAACGGATGCATCCGGTCTACACGGATGGGGACTTGCTGTGGCTTTGGCCCGGATGTTGCTCCAAATTGTTCCTATGGGCTGACGTAACACAACCGGGTGGAGAATTCCACTGGTCAAAGGCCGTCCGTGCAAAGTCAAAGGGCTAGATCCCGTGGTCAAACGCTATAGGGTTAGGCGGGACGGGACCCTGGGGGGTAGCAATGCCACTGGAGCATCGCACCGGGCCCTCATAAATGTCGTACGGTGTGGTGGGATGTCCGAAGAGGCGGCACGCGTCTCCGGGGTGTGGCCCCCTCACGGACGGCGATGACATAGTAGTAGACGTTCTGCGGTAACGATGTGGCGTGAATATTATTAAATACTGGGAGCGCGATATAATCATTAGTTTTTTACATGATGTGGGCACATGTGCTATAGGACTGATGGTAATTTTTCATAGTTTTTGGTGGTGGAGAAGTATCTGAACACTTCCCTCTCCGCGGATTGCCCTTCGCGTGGCTACGACTATGGCTGCGGCCTCTGGGGGCTAGCACATGCCGCCAAATCTTGCGTAGGCGGCCTCTCACAAGTCTGGAAGTGTTGTGGCAGTTGCAAACGCCCGGCCCGCATCTCCGGGGTGTGCCCCCCTCACGGACGGCGCCGACGCCGGCACCTGGAGGGGGGAAAGGGACGCGTCAGGTCTACACGGATGGGGTCTTGCAGTGGCTTTGGCCCAGATGTTGCTCCAAAGTGTTCCTATGGGCTGACCTAACACATCCGGGTGGAGAGTTCCACTGGTCAAAGCCCGTCCATGCAAAGTCAAAGGGCTAGATCCCGTGGTCAAACGCTACTGGGTTAGGTGGGACGGGGCCCTGGGGGGTAGCAATGCCACTGGAGCATCGCACCGAGCCCTCATACATGCCGTACGGTGTGGTGGCATGTCCGAAGAGGCAGCACGCGTCTCCGGGGTGTGGCCCCCCTCACGGACGGCGATGACACAATAGTAGACGTTCTGCGGTAACGATGTGGCGTGAATATTATTAAATACTGGGAGCGCGATAAAATCATTAGTTTTTTACTCGATGTGGGCACATGTGCTATAGGACTGATGGTAATTTTTCGTAGTTTTTGGTGGTGGAGAAGTATCTGAACACTTCCCTCTCCACGGATTGCTCTTCGCGTGTCTACGACAATGGCCGCGGCCTCCGGAGGCTAGCACATGCCGCCAAATCTTGCGTAGGCGGCCTCTCACAAGTCTGGAAGTGTTGTGGCAGTTGCAAACGCCCAGCCCGCGTCTCCGGGGTGTGCCCCCCTCACGGACGACACCGACGCCGGCACCTGGAGGGGGGAACCGGATGCATCGGGTCTACACGGATGGGGACTTGCCGTGGCTTTGGCCCGGATGTTGCTCCAAAGTGTTCCTATGGGCTGACGTAACACAACCGGGTGGAGAGTTCCACTGGTCAAAGCCCGTCCGTGCAAAGTCAAAGGGCTAGATCCCGTGGTCAAACGCTATAGGGTTAGGCGGGACGGGGCCCTGGGGGGTAGCAATGCCACTGGAGCA
Source organism: Aegilops tauschii subsp. strangulata (assembly GCF_002575655.3). Lineage (NCBI taxonomy): Eukaryota > Viridiplantae > Streptophyta > Magnoliopsida > Poales > Poaceae > Aegilops > Aegilops tauschii. The sequence continues at coordinate 549,552,034 of NC_053041.3, read as the reverse complement.
TCGCACCGGGCCCTCATAAATGTCGTACGGTGTGGTGGCATGTCCGAAGAGGCGGCACGCGTCTCCGGGGTGTGGCCCCCTCACGGACGGCGATGACATAGTAGTAGACGTTCTGCGGTAACGATGTGGCGTGAATATTATTAAATACTGGGAGCGCGATAAAATCATTAGTTTTTTACATGATGTGGGCACATGTGCTATAGGACTGATGGTAATTTTTCATAGTTTTTGGTGGTTGAGAAGTATCTGAACACTTCCCTCTCCGCGGATTGCTCTTCGCGTGGCTACGACTATGGCTGCGGCCTCTGGGGGCTAGCACATGCCGCCAAATCTTGCGTAGGCGGCCTCTCACAAGTCTGGAAGTGTTGTGGCAGTTGCAAACGCCCGGCCCGCATCTCCGGGGTGTGCCCCCCTCACGGACGGCGCCGACGCCGGCACCTGGAGGGGGGAAAGGGACGCGTCAGGTCTACACGGATGGGGTCTTGCAGTGGCTTTGGCCCAGATGTTGCTCCAAAGTGTTCCTATGGGCTGACCTAACACATCCGGGTGGAGAGTTCCACTGGTCAAAGCCCGTCCATGCAAAGTCAAAGGGCTAGATCCCGTGGTCAAACGCTACTGGGTTAGGCGGGACGGGGCCCTGGGGGGTAGCAATGCCACTGGAGCATCGCACCGAGCCCTCATACATGCCGTACGGTGTGGTGGCATGTCCGAAGAGGCGGCACGCGTCTCCGGGGTGTGGCCCCCCTCACGGACGGCGATGACACAATAGTAGACGTTCTGCGGTAACGATGTGGCGTGAATATTATTAAATACTGGGAGCGCGATAAAATCATTAGTTTTTTACTCGATGTGGGCACATGTGCTATAGGACTGATGGTAATTTTTCGTAGTTTTTGGTGGTGGAGAAGTATCTGAACACTTCCCTCTCCACGGATTGCTCTTCGCGTGTCTACGACAATGGCCGCGGCCTCCGGAGGCTAGCACATGCCGCCAAATCTTGCGTAGGCGGCCTCTCACAAGTCTGGAAGTGTTGTGGCAGTTGCAAACGCCCAGCCCGCGTCTCCGGGGTGTGCCCCCCTCACGGACGACACCGACGCCGGCACCTGGAGGGGGGAAACGGATGCATCGGGTCTACACGGATGGGGACTTGCTGTGGCTTTGGCCCGGATGTTGCTCCAAAGTGTTCCTATGGGCTGACGTAACACAACCGGGTGGAGAGTTCCACTGGTCAAAGCCCGTCCGTGCAAAGTCAAAGGGCTAGATCCCGTGGTCAAACGCTATAGGGTTAGGCGGGACGGGGCCCTGGGGGGTAGCAATGCCACTGGAGCATCGCACCGGGCCCTCATAAATGTCGTACGGTGTGGTGGCATGTCCGAAGAGGCGGCACGCGTCTCCGGGGTGTGGCCCCCTCACGGACGGCGATGACATAGTAATAGACGTTCTGCGGTAACGATGTGGCGTGAATATTATTAAATACTGGGAGCGCGATAAAATCATTAGTTTTTTACATGATGTGGGCACATGTGCTATAGGACTGATGGTAATTTTTCATAGTTTTTGGTGGTGGAGAAGTATCTGAACACTTCCCTCTCCGCGGATTGCTCTTCGCGTGGCTACGACTATGGCTGCGGCCTCTGGGGGCTAGCACATGCCACCAAATCTTGCGTAGGCGGCCTCTCACAAGTCTGGAAGTGTTGTGGCAGTTGCAAACGCCCGGCCCGCATCTCCGGGGTGTGCCCCCCTCACGGACGGCGCCGACGCCGGCACCTGGAGGGGGGAAAGGGACGCGTCAGGTCTACACGGATGGGGTCTTGCAGTGGCTTTGGCCCAGATGTTGCTCCAAAGTGTTCCTATGGGCTGACCTAACACATCCGGGTGGAGAGTTCCACTGGTCAAAGCCCGTCCATGCAAAGTCAAAGGGCTAGATCCCGTGGTCAAACGCTACTGGGTTAGGCGGGACGGGGCCCTGGGGGGTAGCAATGCCACTGGAGCATCGCACCGAGCCCTCATACATGCCGTACGGTGTGGTGGCATGTCCGAAGAGGCGGCACGCGTCTCCGGGGTGTGGCCCCCCTCACGGACGGCGATGACACAATAGTAGACGTTCTGCGGTAACGATGTGGCATGAATATTATTAAATACTGGGAGCGCGATAAAATCATTAGTTTTTTACTCGATGTGGGCACATGTGCTATAGGACTGATGGTAATTTTTCGTAGTTTTTGGTGGTGGAGAAGTATCTGAACACTTCCCTCTCCACGGATTGCTCTTCGCGTGTCTACGACAATGGCCGCGGCCTCCGGAGGCTAGCACATGCCGCCAAATCTTGCGTAGGCGGCCTCTCACAAGTCTGGAAGTGTTGTGGCAGTTGCAAACGCCCAGCCCGCGTCTCCGGGGTGTGCCCCCCTCACGGACGACACCGACGCCGGCACCTGGAGGGGGGAAACGGACGCATCGGGTCTACACGGATGGGGACTTGCTGTGGCTTTGGCCCGGATGTTGCTCCAAAGTGTTCCTATGGGCTGACCTAACACATCCGGGTGGAGAGTTCCACTGGTCGAAGCCCGTCCATGCAAAGTCAAAGGGCTAGATCCCGTGGTCAAACGCTACTGGGTTAGGCGGGACGGGGCCCTGGGGGGTAGCAATGCCACTGGAGCATCGCACCGAGCCCTCATACATGCCGTACGGTGTGGTGGCATGTCCGAAGAGGCGGCACGCGTCTCCGGGGTGTGGCCCCCCTCACGGACGGCGATGACACAATAGTAGACGTTCTGCGGTAACGATGTGGCGTGAATATTATTAAATACTGGGAGCGCGATAAAATCATTAGTTTTTTACTCGATGTGGGCACATGTGCTATAGGACTGATGGTAATTTTTCGTAGTTTTTGGTGGTGGAGAAGTATCTGAACACTTCCCTCTCCACGGATTGCTCTTCGCGTGTCTACGACAATGGCCGCGGCCTCCGGAGGCTAGCACATGCCGCCAAATCTTGCGTAGGCGGCCTCTCACAAGTCTGGAAGTGTTGTGGCAGTTGCAAACGCCCAGCCCGCGTCTCCGGGGTGTGCCCCCCTCACGGACGACACCGACGCCGGCACCTGGAGGGGGGAAACGGATGCATCGGGTCTACACGGATGGGGACTTGCTGTGGCTTTGGCCCGGATGTTGCTCCAAAGTGTTCCTATGGGCTGACGTAACACAACCGGGTGGAGAGTTCCACTGGTCAAAGCCCGTCCGTGCAAAGTCAAAGGGCTAGATCCCGTGGTCAAACGCTATAGGGTTAGGCGGGACGGGGCCCTGGGGGGTAGCAATGCCACTGGAGCATCGCACCGGGCCCTCATAAATGTCGTACGGTGTGGTGGCATGTCCGAAGAGGCGGCACGCGTCTCCGGGGTGTGGCCCCCTCACGGACGGCGATGACATAGTAGTAGACGTTCTGCGGTAACGATGTGGCGTGAATATTATTAAATACTGGGAGCGCGATAAAATCATTAGTTTTTTACATGATGTGGGCACATGTGCTATAGGACTGATGGTAATTTTTCATAGTTTTTGGTGGTTGAGAAGTATCTGAACACTTCCCTCTCCGCGGATTGCTCTTCGCGTGGCTACGACTATGGCTGCGGCCTCTGGGGGCTAGCACATGCCACCAAATCTTGCGTAGGCGGCCTCTCACAAGTCTGGAAGTGTTGTGGCAGTTGCAAACGCCCGGCCCGCATCTCCGGGGTGTGCCCCCCTCACGGACGGCGCCGACGCCGGCACCTGGAGGGGGGAAAGGGACGCGTCAGGTCTACACGGATGGGGTCTTGCAGTGGCTTTGGCCCAGATGTTGCTCCAAAGTGTTCCTATGGGCTGACCTAACACATCCGGGTGGAGAGTTCCACTGGTCAAAGCCCGTCCATGCAAAGTCAAAGGGCTAGATCCCGTGGTCAAACGCTACTGGGTTAGGCGGGACGGGGCCCTGGGGGGTAGCAATGCCACTGGAGCATCGCACCGAGCCCTCATACATGCCGTACGGTGTGGTGGCATGTCCGAAGAGGCGGCACGCGTCTCCGGGGTGTGGCCCCCCTCACGGACGGCGATGACACAATAGTAGACGTTCTGCGGTAACGATGTGGCATGAATATTATTAAATACTGGGAGCGCGATAAAATCATTAGTTTTTTACTCGATGTGGGCACATGTGCTATAGGACTGATGGTAATTTTTCGTAGTTTTTGGTGGTGGAGAAGTATCTGAACACTTCCCTCTCCACGGATTGCTCTTCGCGTGTCTACGACAATGGCCGCGGCCTCCGGAGGCTAGCACATGCCGCCAAATCTTGCGTAGGCGGCCTCTCACAAGTCTGGAAGTGTTGTGGCAGTTGCAAACGCCCAGCCCGCGTCTCCGGGGTGTGCCCCCCTCACGGACGACACCGACGCCGGCACCTGGAGGGGGGAAACGGACGCATCGGGTCTACACGGATGGGGACTTGCTGTGGCTTTGGCCCGGATGTTGCTCCAAAGTGTTCCTATGGGCTGACCTAACACATCCGGGTGGAGAGTTCCACTGGTCAAAGCCCGTCCATGCAAAGTCAAAGGGCTAGATCCCGTGGTCAAACGCTACTGGGTTAGGCGGGACGGGGCCCTGGGGGGTAGCAATGCCACTGGAGCATCGCACCGAGCCCTCATACATGCCGTACGGTGTGGTGGCATGTCCGAAGAGGCGGCACGCGTCTCCGGGGTGTGGCCCCCCTCACGGACGGCGATGACACAATAGTAGACGTTCTGCGGTAACGATGTGGCGTGAATATTATTAAATACTGGGAGCGCGATAAAATCATTAGTTTTTTACTCGATGTGGGCACATGTGCTATAGGACTGATGGTAATTTTTCGTAGTTTTTGGTGGTGGAGAAGTATCTGAACACTTCCCTCTCCACGGATTGCTCTTCGCGTGTCTACGACAATGGCCGCGGCCTCCGGAGGCTAGCACATGCCGCCAAATCTTGCGTAGGCGGCCTCTCACAAGTCTGGAAGTGTTGTGGCAGTTGCAAACGCCCAGCCCGCGTCTCCGGGGTGTGCCCCCCTCACGGACGACACCGACGCCGGCACCTGGAGGGGGGAAACGGATGCATCGGGTCTACACGGATGGGGACTTGCTGTGGCTTTGGCCCGGATGTTGCTCCAAAGTGTTCCTATGGGCTGACGTAACACAACCGGGTGGAGAGTTCCACTGGTCAAAGCCCGTCCGTGCAAAGTCAAAGGGCTAGATCCCGTGGTCAAACGCTATAGGGTTAGGCGGGACGGGGCCCTGGGGGGTAGCAATGCCACTGGAGCATCGCACCGGGCCCTCATAAATGTCGTACGGTGTGGTGGCATGTCCGAAGAGGCGGCACGCGTCTCCGGGGTGTGGCCCCCTCACGGACGGCGATGACATAGTAGTAGACGTTCTGCGGTAACGATGTGGCGTGAATATTATTAAATACTGGGAGCGCGATAAAATCATTAGTTTTTTACATGATGTGGGCACATGTGCTATAGGACTGATGGTAATTTTTCATAGTTTTTGGTGGTTGAGAAGTATCTGAACACTTCCCTCTCCGCGGATTGCTCTTCGCGTGGCTACGACTATGGCTGCGGCCTCTGGGGGCTAGCACATGCCGCCAAATCTTGCGTAGGCGGCCTCTCACAAGTCTGGAAGTGTTGTGGCAGTTGCAAACGCCCGGCCCGCATCTCCGGGGTGTGCCCCCCTCACGGACGGCGCCGACGCCGGCACCTGGAGGGGGGAAAGGGACGCGTCAGGTCTACACGGATGGGGTCTTGCAGTGGCTTTTGCCCAGATGTTGCTCCAAAGTGTTCCTATGGGCTGACCTAACACATCCGGGTGGAGAGTTCCACTGTTCAAAGCCCGTCCATGCAAAGTCAAAGGGCTAGATCCCGTGGTCAAACGCTACTAGGTTAGGCAGGACGGGGCCCTGGGGGGTAGCAATGCCACTGGAGCATCGCACCGAGCCCTCATACATGCCGTACGGTGTGGTGGCATGTCCGAAGAGGCGGCACGCGTCTCCGGGGTGTGGCCCCCCTCACGGACGGCGATGACACAATAGTAGACGTTCTGCGGTAACGATGTGGCGTGAATATTATTAAATACTGGGAGCGCGATAAAATCATTAGTTTTTTACTCGATGTGGGCACATGTGCTATAGGACTGATGGTAATTTTTCGTAGTTTTTGGTGGTGGAGAAGTATCTGAACACTTCACTCTCCACGGATTGCTCTTCGCGTGTCTACGACAATGGCCGCGGCCTCCGGAGGCTAGCACATGCCGCCAAATCTTGCGTAGGCGGCCTCTCACAAGTCTGGAAGTGTTGTGGCAGTTGCAAACGCCCAGCCCGCGTCTCCGGGGTGTGCCCCCCTCACGGACGACACCGACGCCGGCACCTGGAGGGGGGAAACGGATGCATCGGGTCTACACGGATGGGGACTTGCTGTGGCTTTGGCCCGGATGTTGCTCCAAAGTGTTCCTATGGGCTGACGTAACACAACCGGGTGGAGAGTTCCACTGGTCAAAGCCCGTCCGTGCAAAGTCAAAGGGCTAGATCCCGTGGTCAAACGCTATAGGGTTAGGCTGGACGGGGCCCTGGGGGGTAGCAATGCCACTGGAGCATCGCACCGGGCCCTCATAAATGTCGTACGGTGTGGTGGCATGTCCGAAGAGGCGGCACGCGTCTCTGGGGTGTGGCCCCCTCACGGACGGCGATGACATAGTAGTAGACGTTCTGCGGTAACGATGTGGCGTGAATATTATTAAATACTGGGAGCGCGATAAAATCATTCGTTTTTTACATGATGTGGGCACATGTGCTATAGGACTGATGGTAATTTTTCATAGTTTTTGGTGGTGGAGAAGTATCTGAACACTTCCCTCTCCGCGGATTGCTCTTCGCGTGGCTACGACTATGGCTGCGGCCTCTGGGGGCTAGCACGTGCCGCCAAATCTTGCGTAGGCGGCCTCTCACAAGTCTGGAAGTGTTGTGGCAGTTGCAAACGCCCGGCCCGCATCTCCGGGGTGTGCCCCCCTCACGGACGGCGCCGACGCCGGCACTTGGAAGGGGGAAAGGGACGCGTCAGGTCTACACGGATGGGGTCTTGCAGTGGCTTTGGCCCAGATGTTGCCCCAAAGTGTTCCTATGGGCTGACCAAACACATCCGGGTGGAGAGTTCCACTAGTCAAAGCCCGTCCATGCAAAGTCAAAGGGCTAGATCCCGTGGTCAAACGCTACTGGGTTAGGCGGGACGGGGCCCTGGGGGGTAGCAATGCCACTGGAACATCGCACCGAGCCCTCATACATGCCGTACGGTGTGGTGGCATGTCCGAAGAGGCGGCACGCGTCTCCGGGGTGTGGCCCCCCTCACGGACGGCGATGACAGAATAGTAGACGTTCTGCGGTAACGATGTGGCGTGAATATTATTAAATACTGGGAGCGCGATAAAATCAATAATTTTTTACTTGATGTGGGCACATGTGCTATAGGACTGATGGTAATTTTTCGTAGTTTTTGGTGGTGGAGAAATATCTGAACACTTCCCTCTCCACGGATTGCTCTTCGCGTGTCTACGACAATGGCCGCGGCCTCCGGAGGCTAGCACATGCCGCCAAATCTTGCGTAGGCGGCCTCTCACAAGTCTGGAAGTGTTGTGGCAGTTGCAAACGCCCAGCCCGCGTCTCCGGGGTGTGCCCCCCTCACGGACGACACCGACGCCGGCACCTGGAGGGGGGAAACGGATGCATCGGGTCTACACGGATGGGGACTTGCTATGGCTTTGGCCCGGATGTTGCTCCAAAGTGTTCCTATGGGCTGACGTAACACAACCGGGTGGAGAGTTCCACTGGTCAAAGCCCGTCCGTGCAAAGTCAAAGGGCTAGATCCCGTGGTCAAACGCTATAGGGTTAGGCGGGACGGGGCCCTGGGGGGTAGCAATGCCACTGGAGCATCGCACCGGGCCCTCATAAATGTCGTACGGTGTGGTGGCATGTCCGAAGAGGCGGCACGCGTCTCCGGGGTGTGGCCCCCTCACGGACGGCGATGACATAGTAGTAGACGTTCTGCGGTAACGATGTGGCGTGAATATTATTAAATACTGGGAGCGCGATAAAATCATTAGTTTTTTACATGATGTGGGCACATGTGCTATAGGACTGATGGTAATTTTTCATAGTTTTTGGTGGTGGAGAAGTATCTGAACACTTCCGTCTCCGCGGATTGCTCTTCGCGTGTCTACGACTATGGCCGCGGCCTCCAGGGGCTAGCACATGCCGCCAAATCTTGCGTAGGCGGCCACTCACAAGTCTGGAAGTGTTGTGGCAGTTGCAAACGCCCGACCCGCGTCTCCGGGGTGTACCCCCCCTCACGGACAACACCGACGCCAGCACCTGGAGGGGGGAAACGGACGCATCGGGTCTACACGGATGGGGTCTTGCTGTGGCTTTGGCCCGGATGTTGCTCCAAAGTGTTCCTATGGGCTGACCTAACACAACCGGGTGGGGAGTTCCACTGGTCAAAGCCCGTCCGTGCAAAGTCAAAGGGCTAGATCCCGTGGTCAAACGCTACAGGGTTAGGCGGGACGGGGCCCTGGGGGGGGGTTAGCAATGCCACTGGAGCATCGCACCGGGCCCTCATACATGCCGTACGGTGTGGTGGCATGTCCGAAGAGGCGGCACGCGTCTCCGGAGTGTGGCCCTCCTCACGGACGGCGATGACACAGTAGTAGACGTTCTGCGGTAACGATGTGGCATGAGTATTATTAAATACTGGGAGCAGGATAAAATCATTAGTTTTTTACAGGATGTGGGCACATGTGCTATAGGACTGATGGTAATTTTTGATAGTTTTTGGTGGTGGAGAAGTATCTGAACACTTCCCTCTCCGCGGATTGCTCTTTGCGTGTCTACGACTATGGCTGCGGCCTCCGGGGGCTAGCACATGCCGCCAAATCTTGCGTAGGCGGCCTCTCACAAGTCTGGAAGTGTTGTGGCAGTTGCAAACGCCCGACCCGCATCTCCGGGGTGTGCCCCCCTCACGGACGTCGCTGACGCCGGCACCTGGAGGGGGGAAACGGACGCGTCGGGTCTACACGGATGGGGTCTTGCAGTGGCTTTGGCCCAGATGTTGCTCCAAAGTGTTCCTATGGGCTGACCAAACACATCCGGGTGGAGAGTTCCACTAGTCAAAGCCCGTCCATGCAAAGTCAAAGGGCTAGATCCCGTGGTCAAACGCTACTGGGTTAGGCGGGACGGGGCCCTGGGGGGTAGCAATGCCACTGGAGCATCGCACCGAGCCCTCATACATGCCGTACGGTGTGGTGGCATGTCCGAAGAGGCGGCACGCGTCTCCGGGGTGTGGCCCCCCTCACGGACGGCGATGACAGAATAGTAGACGTTCTGCGGTAACGATGTGGCGTGAATATTATTAAATACTGGGAGCGCGATAAAATCAATAATTTTTTACTTGATGTGGGCACATGTGCTATAGGACTGATGGTAATTTTTCGTAGTTTTTGGTGGTGGAGAAATATCTGAACACTTCCCTCTCCACGGATTTCTCTTCGCGTGTCTACGACAATGGCCGCGGCCTCCGGAGGCTAGCACATGCCGCCAAATCTTGCGTAGGCGGCCTCTCACAAGTCTGGAAGTGTTGTGGCAGTTGCAAACGCCCAGCCCGCGTCTCCGGGGTGTGCCCCCCTCACGGACGACACCGACGCCGGCACCTGGAGGGGGGAAACGGATGCATCGGGTCTACACGGATGGGGACTTGCTATGGCTTTGGCCCGGATGTTGCTCCAAAGTGTTCCTATGGGCTGACGTAACACAACCGGGTGGAGAGTTCCACTGGTCAAAGCCCGTCCGTGCAAAGTCAAAGGGCTAGATCCCGTGGTCAAACGCTATAGGGTTAGGCGGGACGGGGCCCTGGGGGGTAGCAATGCCACTGGAGCATCGCACCGGGCCCTCATAAATGTCGTACGGTGTGGTGGCATGTCCGAAGAGGCGGCACGCGTCTCCGGGGTGTGGCCCCCTCACGGACGGCGATGACATAGTAGTAGACGTTCTGCGGTAACGATGTGGCGTGAATATTATTAAATACTGGGAGCGCGATAAAATCATTAGTTTTTTACATGATGTGGGCACATGTGCTATAGGACTGATGGTAATTTTTCATAGTTTTTGGTGGTGGAGAAGTATCTGAACACTTCCGTCTCCGCGGATTGCTCTTCGCGTGTCTACGACTATGGCCGCGGCCTCCAGGGGCTAGCACATGCCGCCAAATCTTGCGTAGGCGGCCACTCACAAGTCTGGAAGTGTTGTGGCAGTTGCAAACGCCCGACCCGCGTCTCCGGGGTGTACCCCCCCTCACGGACAACACCGACGCCAGCACCTGGAGGGGGGAAACGGACGCATCGGGTCTACACGGATGGGGTCTTGCTGTGGCTTTGGCCCGGATGTTGCTCCAAAGTGTTCCTATGGGCTGACCTAACACAACCGGGTGGGGAGTTCCACTGGTCAAAGCCCGTCCGTGCAAAGTCAAAGGGCTAGATCCCGTGGTCAAACGCTACAGGGTTAGGCGGGACGGGGCCCTGGGGGGGGGGTTAGCAATGCCACTGGAGCATCGCACCGGGCCCTCATACATGCCGTACGGTGTGGTGGCATGTCCGAAGAGGCGGCACGCGTCTCCGGAGTGTGGCCCTCCTCACGGACGGCGATGACACAGTAGTAGACGTTCTGCGGTAACGATGTGGCATGAGTATTATTAAATACTGGGAGCAGGATAAAATCATTAGTTTTTTACAGGATGTGGGCACATGTGCTATAGGACTGATGGTAATTTTTGATAGTTTTTGGTGGTGGAGAAGTATCTGAACACTTCCCTCTCCGCGGATTGCTCTTCGCGTGTCTACGACTATGGCTGCGGCCTCCGGGGGCTAGCACATGCCGCCAAATCTTGCGTAGGCGGCCTCTCACAAGTCTGGAAGTGTTGTGGCAGTTGCAAACGCCCGACCCGCATCTCCGGGGTGTGCCCCCCTCACGGACGTCGCTGACGCCGGCACCTGGAGGGGGGAAACGGACGCGTCGGGTCTACACGGATGGGGTCTTGCAGTGGCTTTGGCCCAGATGTTGCTCCAAAGTGCTCCTATGGGCTTACCTAACACATCTGGGTGGAGAGTTCCACTGGTCAAAGCCCGTCCGTGCAAAGTCAAAGGGCTAGATCCCGTGGTCAAACGCTACTGGGTTAGGCGGGACGGGGCCCTGGGGGGTAGCAATGCCACTGGACCATCGCACCGAGCCCTCATACATGTCGTACGGTGTGGTGGCATGTCCGAAGAAGTGGCACGCGTCTCCGGAGTGTGGCCCCCCTCACGGACGGCGATGACACAGTAGTAGACGTTCTGCGGTAACGATGTGGCGTGAATATTATTAAATACTGGGAGCGCGATAAAATCATTAGTTTTTGACACGATGTGGGCACATGTGCTATAGGACTGATGGTAATTTTTCGTAGTTTTTGGTGGTGGAGAAGTATCTGAACACTTCCCTCTCCACATTTTGCTCTTCGCGTGTCTACGACTATGGCCGCGGCCTCCGGAGGCTAGCACATGCCGCCAAATCTTGCGTAGGCGGCCTCTCACAAGTCTGGAAGTGTTGTGGCAGTTGCAAACGCCCAGCCCGCGTCTCCGGGGTGTGCCCCCCTCACGGACGACACCGACGCCGGCACCTGGAGGGGGGAAACGGATGCATCGGGTCTACACGGATGGGGACTTGCTGTGGCTTTGGCCCGGATGTTGCCCCAAAGTGTTCCTATGGGCTGACGTAACACAACCGGGTGGAGAGTTCCACTGGTCAAAGCCCGTCCGTGCAAAGTCAAAGGGCTAGATCCCGTGGTCAAACGCAATAGGGTTAGGCGGGACGGGGCCCTGGGGGGTAGCAATGCCACTGGAGCATCGCACCGGGCCCTCATAAATGTCGTACGGTGTGGTGGCATGTCCGAAGAGGCGGCACGCGTCTCCGGGGTGTGGCCCCCTCACGGACGGCGATGACATAGTAGTAGACGTTCTGCGGTAACGATGTGGCGTGAATATTATTAAATACTGGGAGCGCGATAAAATCATTAGTTTTTTACATGATGTGGGCACATGTGCTATAGGACTGATGGTAATTTTTCATAGTTTTTGGTGGTGGAGAAGTATCTGAACACTTCCCTCTCCGCGGATTGCTCTTCGCGTGGCTACGACTATGGCTGCGGCCTCTGGGGGCTAGCACATGCCGCCAAATCTTGCATAGGCGGCCTCTCACAAGTCTGGAAGTGTTGTGGCAGTTGCAAACGCCCGGCCCGCATCTCCGGGGTGTGCCCCCCTCACGGACGGCGCCGACGCCGGCACCTGGAGGGGGGAAAGGGACGCGTCAGGCCTACACGGATGGGGTCTTGCAGTGGCTTTGGCCCAGATGTTGCTCCAAAGTGTTCCTATGGGCTGACCTAACACATCCGGGTGGAGAGTTCCACTGGTCAAAGCCCGTCCATGCAAAGTCAAAGGGCTAGATCCCGTGGTCAAACGCTACCGGGTTAGGCGGGACGGGACCCTGGGGGGTAGCAATGCCACTGGAGCATCGCACCGAGCCCTCATACATGTCGTACGGTGTGGTGGCATGTCCGAAGAGGCGGCACGCATCTCCGGGGTGTGGCCCCCCTCACGGACGGCGATGACAGAGTGGTAGACGTTCTGCGGTAACGATGCGGCATGAATATTATTAAATACTGGGAGCGCGATAAAATCATTAGATTTTTACACGACGTGGGCACATGTGCTATAGGACTGATGGTAATTTTTCATAGTTTTTGGTGATGGAGAAGTATGTGAACACTTCCCTCTCCGCGGATTGCTCTTCGCGCGTCTACGACTATGGCCGGCAGCCTCTGGGAGCTAGCACATGCCGCCAAATCCTCTCACAAGTCTGGAAGTGTTGTGGCGGTTGCAAACGCCCGGCGCGCGTCTCCGGGGTGTGCCCCCCTCACGGACGGCGCCGCCGCCGGCACCTAGAAGGGGGAAACGGACGCGTCGGGTCTACACGGATGGGGTCTTGCAGTGGCTTTGGCCCAGATGTTGCTCCAAAGTGTTCCTATGGGCTGACCTAACACATCCGGGTGGAGAGTTCCACTGGTCAAAGCCCGTCCGTGCAAAGTCAAAGGGCTAGATCCCGTGGTCAAACGCTACTGGGTTAGGCGGGACGGGGCCCTGGGGGTAGCAATGCCACTGGAGCATCGCACCGAGCCCTCATACATGCCGTACGGTGTGGTGGCATGTCCGAAGAGGCGGCACGCGTCTCCGGGGTGTGGCCCCCCTCACGGACGGCGATGACACAATAGTAGACGTTCTGCGGTAACGATGTGGCGTGAATATTATTAAATACTGGGAGCGTGATAAAATCATTAGTTTTTTACACGATGTGGGCACATGTGCTATAGGACTGATGGTAATTTTTTGTAGTTTTTGGTGGTGGAGAAGTATCTGAACACTTCCCTCTCCGTGGATTGCTCTTCGCGTGTCTACGACAATGGCCGCGGCCTCCGGAGGCTAGCACATGCCGCCAAATCTTGCGTAGGCGGCCTCTCACAAGTCTGGAAGTGTTGTGGCAGTTGCAAACGCCCGGCCCGCGTCTCCGGGGTGTGCCCCCCTCACGGACAACACCGACGCCAGCACCTGGAGGGGGGAAACGGACGCATCGGGTTTACACGGATGGGGACTTGCATTGGCTTTGGCCCGGATGTTGCTCCAAAGTGTTCCTATGGGCTGACCTAACACAACCGGGTGGAGAGTTCCACTGGTCAAAGCCCGTCCGTGCAAAGTCAAAGGGCTAGATCCCCTGGTCAAACGCTACAGGGTTAGGCGGGACGGGGCCCTGGGGGGTAGCAATGCCACTGGAGCATCGCACCGGGCCCTCATAAATGCTGTACGGTGTGGTAGCATGTCCGAAGAGGCGGCACGCGTCTCCGGGGTGTGGCCCCCCTCACGGACGGCGATGACACAGTAGTAGACGTTCTGCGGTAACGATGTGGCGTGAATATTATTAAATACTGGGAGCGCGAGAAAATCATTAGTTTCTTACACGATGTGGGCACATGTGCTATAGGACTGATGGTAATTTTCTATAGTTTTTGTTGGTGGAGAAGTATCTGAACACTTCCCTCTCCGCGGATTGCTCTTCGCGTGTCTACGACTATGGCTGCGGCCTCCGGGGGCTAGCACATGCCGCCAAATCTTGCGTAGGCGGCCTCTCACAAGTCCGGAAGTGTTGTGGCAGTTGCAAACGCCCGGCCCGCATCTCCGCGGTGTGCCCCCCTCACGGACGGCGCCGACGCCGACACCTGGAGGGGGGAAACGGACGCGTCGGGTCTACACGGATGGGGTCTTGCAGTGGCTTTGGCCCAGATGTTGCTCCAAAGTGTTCCTATGGGCTGACCTAGCACATCCGGGTGGAGAGTTCCACTGGTCAAAGCCCGTCCGTGCAATGTCAAAGGGCTAGATCCCGTGGTCAAACGCTACTGGGTTAGGCGAGACGGGGCCCTGGGGGGTAGCAATGCCACTGGAGCATCGCACCGAGCCCTCATACATGCCGTACGGTGTGGTGGCATGTTCGAAGAGGCGGCACGCGTCTCCGGGGTGTGGCCCCCCTCACCGACGGCGATGACACAGTAGTAGACGTTCTGCGGTAACGATGTGGCGTGAATATTATTAAATACTGGGAGCGCGATAAAATCATTAGTTTTTTACACGATGTGGGCACATGTGCTATAGGACTGATGGTAATGTTTCGTAGTTTTTGGTGGTGGAGAAGTATCTGAACACTTCCCTCTCCGCGGATTGCTCTTCGCGTGTCTACGACTATGGCCGCGGCCTCCGGAGGCTAGCACATGCCGCCAAATCTTGCGTAGGCGGCCTCTCACAAGTCTGGAAGTGTTGTGGCAGTTGCAAACGCCCGGCCCGCGTCTCCGGGGTGTGCCCCCTCACGGACAACACCTACGCCAGCACCTGGAGGGGGGAAACGGACGCATCGGGTCTACACGGATGGGGACTTGCATTGGCTTTGGCCCGGATGTTGCTACAAAGTGTTCCTATGGGCTGACCTGACACAACCGGTTGGAGAGTTCCACTGGTCAAAGCCCGTCCGTGCAAAGTCAAAGGGCTAGATCCCCTGGTCAAACGCTACAGGGTTAGGCGGGACGGGGCCCTGGGGGGGTAGCAATGCCATTGGAGCATCGCACCGGGCCCTCATAAATGCTGTACGGTGTGGTGGCATGTCCGAAGAGGCGGCACGCGTCTCCGGGGTGTGGGCCCCCTCACGGACGGCGATGACACAGTAGTAGACGTTCTGCGGTAATGATGTGGCGTGAATATTATTAAATACTGGGAGCGCGAGAAAAGCATTAGTTTTTTACACGATGTGGGCACATGTGCTATAGGACTGATGGCAATTTTCTATAGTTTTTGGTGGTGGAGAAGTATCTGAACACTTCCCTCTCCGCGGATTGCTCTTCGCGTGTCTACGACTATGGTTGCGGCCTCCGGGGGCTAGCACATGCCGCCAAATCTTGCGTAGGCGGCCTCTCACAAGTCTAGAAGTGTTGTGGCAGTTGCAAACGCCCGGCCCGCATCTCCGGGGTGTGCCCCCTCTCACGGACGGCGCCGACGCCGGCACCTGGAGGGGGGAAACGGACGCGTCGGGTCTACACGGATGGGGTCTTGCAGTGGCTTTGGCCCAGATGTTGCTCCAAAGTGTTCCTATGGGCTGACCTAACACATCCGGGTGGAGAGTTCCACTGGTCAAAGCCCGTCCGTGCAAAGTCAAAGGGCTAGATCTCGTGGTCAAACGCTACAGGGTTAGGCGGGACGGGGCCCTGGGGGGTAGCAATGCCACTGGAGCAACGCACCAAGCCCTCATACATGCCGTACGGTGTGGTGGCATGTCCGAAGAGGCGGCACGCGTCTCCGGGGTGCGGCCCCCCTCACGGTCGGCGATGACACATTAGTAGACGTTCTGCGGTAACGATGCGGCGTGAATATTATTAAATACTGGGAGCGCGATAAAATCATTAGTTTTTTACACGACGTGGGCACATGTGCTATAGGACTGATGGTAATTTTTCATAGTTTTTGGTGATGGAGAAGTATCTGAACACTTCCCTCTACGCGGATTGCTCTTCGCGCGTCTACGACTATGGCCGGCGGCCTCTGGGAGCTAGCACATGCCGCCAAATCCTCACACAAGTCCGGAAGTGTTGTGGCGGTTGCAAACGGCCGGCGCGCGTCTCCGAGGTGTGGCCCCCCTCACGGACGGCGATGACACAGTAGTAGACGTTCTGCGGCAACGATGCAGTGTGAATATTATTAAATACTCGGAGCGCGATAAAATTATGAGTTTTTACACGACGTGGGCACATGTGCTATAGGACTGATGGTAATTCTTCATAGTTTTTGGTGGTGGAGAAGTATCTAAACACTTCCCTCTCCACGGATTGCTCTTCGCGTGTCTACGACTAAGGCCGCGGCCTCTGGGGCTAGCACATGCCGCCAAATCTTGCGTAGGCGGCCTCTCACAAGTCTGGAAGTGTTGTGGCAGTTGCAAACGACCGGCCCGCGTCTCCGGGGTGTGCCCCCCTCACGGACGAAGCCGACGGCGGCACCTGGAGGGGGGAAACGGAAGCATCGGGTCTACACGGATGGGGTCTTGCTGTGGCTTTGGCCCGGATGTTGCTCCAAAGTGTTCCTATGGGCCGACCTAACACAACCGGGTGGAGAGTTCCACTGGTCAAAGCCCGTCCGTGCGAAGTCAAAGGGCTAGATCCCGTGGTCTAATGCTACAGGGTTAGGCGGGACGGGGCCCTGGGGGGTAGCAATGTCACTGGAGCATCGCACCGGGCCCTCATACATGCCGTACGGTGTGGTGGCATGTCCGAAGAGGCGGCACGCGTCTCCGGGGTATGGCCCCCCTCACGGACGGCGATGACACAGTAGTAGACGTTCTGCGGTAACGATGTGGAGTGAATATTATAAAATACTAGGAGCACGATAAAATCATTAGTTTTTTACACGATGTGGCCACATGTGCTATAGGACTGATGGTAATTTTTCATAGTTTTTGGTGGTGGAGAAGTATCTGAACACTTCCCTCTCCGCGGATTGCTCTTCGCGTGTCTACGACTATGGCTGCGGCCTCCGGGGGCTAGCACATGCCACCAAATCTTGCGTAGGCGGCATCTCACAAGTCTGGAAGTGTTGTGGCAGTTGCAAACGCCCGGCCCGCATCTCCGGGGTGTGCCCCCCTCACGGACGGCGCCGACGCCGGCACCTGGAGTGGGGAAACGGACGCGTCGGGTCTACACGGATGGGGTCTTGCAGTGGCTTTGGCCCAGATGTTGCTCCAAAGTGTTCCTATGGGCTGACTTAACACATCCGGGTGGAGAGTTCCACTGGTCAAAGCCCGTCCGTGCACAGTCAAAGGGCTAGATCCCGTGGTCAAACGCTACAGGGTTAGGCGGGACGGGGCCCTGGGGGGTAGCAATGCCACTGGAGCAACGCACCAAGCCCTCATACATGCCGTACGGTGTGGTGGCATGTCCGAAGAGGCGGCACGCGTCTCCGAGGTGCGCCCCCCCTCACGGACGGCGATGACACAGTAGTAGACGTTCTGCGGTAACGATGCGGCGTGAATATTATTAAATACTGGGAGCGCGATAAAATCATTAGTTTTTTACACGACGTGCGCACATGTGCTATAGGACTGATGGTAATTTTTCATAGTTTTTGGTGATGGAGAAGTATCCGAACACTTCCCTCTCCGCGGATTGCTCTTCGCGCGTCTTCGACTATGGCCGGCGGCCTCTGGGAGCAAGCACATGCCGCCAAATCCTCTCACATGTCTGGAAGTATTGTGGCGGTTGCAAACGGCCGGCGCGCGTCTCCGAGATGTGGCCCCCCTCACGGACGGCGATGACACAGTAGTAGACGTTCTGCGGCAACGATGCAGTGTGAATATTATTAAATACTCGGAGCGCGATAAAATTATGAGTTTTTACACGACGTGGGCACATGTGCTATAGGACTGATAGTAATTCTTCATAGTTTTTGGTGGTGGAGAAGTATCTGAACACTTCCCTCTCCGCGGATTGCTCTTCGCGTGTCTACGACTAAGGCCGCGGCCTCTGGGGGCTAGCACATGCCGCCAAATCTTCCGTAGGCGGCCTCTCACAATTCTGGAAGTGTTGTGGCAGTTGCAAACGCCCGGCCCGCGTCTCCGGGGTGTGCCCCCCTCACGGACGAAGCCGATGGCGGCACCTGGAGGGGGGAAACGGAAGCATCGGGTCTACACGGATGGGGTCTTGCTGTGGCTTTGGCCCGGATGTTGCTCCAAAGTGTTCCTATGGGCTGACCTAACACAACCGGGTGGAGAGTTCCACTGGTCAAAGCCCGTCCGTGCGAAGTCAAAGGGCTAGATCCCGTGGTCAAATGCTATAGGGTTAGGCGGGACGGGGCCCTGGGGGGGTAGCAATGTCACTGGAGCATTGCACCGGGCCCTCATACATGCCGTACGGTGTGGTGGCATGTCCGAAGAGGCGGCACGCGTCTCCGGGGTGCGGCCCCCCTCACGGACGGCGATAACACAGTAGTAGACGTTCTGCGGTAACGATGCGGCGTGAATATTATTAAATACTAGGAGCGCGATAAAATCATTAGTTTTTTACACGACGTGGGCACATGTGCTATAGGACTGATGGTAATTTTTCATAGTTTTTGGTGATGGAGAAGTATCTGAACACTTCCCTCTCCGCGGATTGCTCTTCGCGCGTCTACGACTATGGCCGGCGGCCTCTGGGAGCTAGCACATGCCGCCAAATCCTCTCACAAGTCTGGAAGTGTTGTGGCGGTTGCAAATGGCCGGCGCGCGTCTCCGAGGTGTGGCCCCCCTCACGGACGGCGATGACACAGTAGTAGACGTTCTGCGGCAACAATGCAGTGTGAATATTATTAAATACTCGGAGCGCGATAAAATTATGAGTTTTTACACGACGTGGGCACATGTGCTATAGGACTGATGGTAATTCTTCATAGTTTTTGGTGGTGGAGAAGTATCTGAACACTTCCCTCTCCACGGATTGCTCTTCGTGTGTCTACGACTAAGGCCGTGGCCTCTGGGGGATAGCACATGCCGCCAAATCTTGCGTAGGCGGCCTCTCACAAGTCTGGAAGTATTGTGGCAGTTGCAAACGCCCGGCCCGCGTCTCCGGGGTGTGCCCCCCTCACGGACGAAGCCGACGCCGGCACCTGGAGGGGGGAAACGGACGCATCGGGTCTACACGGATGGGGTCTTGCTGTGGCTTTGGCCCGGATGTTGCTCCAAAGTGTTCCTATGGGCTGACCTAACACAACCGGGTGGAGAGTTCCACTGGTAAAAGCCCGTCCGTGCGAAGTCAAAGGGCTAGATCCCGTGGTCAAATGCTACAGGGTTAGGCGAGACGGGGCCCTGGGGGGGTAG
Source organism: Aegilops tauschii subsp. strangulata (assembly GCF_002575655.3). NCBI lineage: Eukaryota > Viridiplantae > Streptophyta > Magnoliopsida > Poales > Poaceae > Aegilops > Aegilops tauschii. The sequence continues at coordinate 549,532,475 of NC_053041.3, read as the reverse complement.
CAATGTCACTGGAGCATTGCACCGGGCCCTCATACATGCCGTACGGTGTGGTGGCATGTCCGAAGAGGCGGCACGCGTCTCCGGGGTGCGGCCCCCCTCACGGACGGCGATAACACAGTAGTAGACGTTCTGCGGTAACGATGCGGCGTGAATATTATTAAATACTAGGAGCGCGATAAAATCATTAGTTTTTTACACGACGTGGGCACATGTGCTATAGGACTGATGGTAATTTTTCATAGTTTTTGGTGATGGAGAAGTATCTGAACACTTCCCTCTCCGCGGATTGCTCTTCGCGCGTCTACGACTATGGCCGGCGGCCTCTGGGAGCTAGCACATGCCGCCAAATCCTCTCACAAGTCTGGAAGTGTTGTGGCGGTTGCAAACGGCCGGCGCGCGTCTCCGGGGTGTGGCCCCCCTCACGGACGGCGATGACACAGTACTAGACGTTGTGCAGTAACGATGTGGCGTGAATATTATTTAATACTAGGAGCACGATAAAATCATTAGTTTTTTACACGATGTGGGCACATGTGCTATAGGACTGATGGTAATTCTTCATAGTTTTTGGTGGTGGAGAAGTATCTGAACACTTGCCTCTCCGCGGATTTCTCTTCGCGTGTCTACGACTATGGCTGCGGCCTCCGGGGGCTAGCACATGCCGCCAAATCTTGCGTAGGCGGCCTCTTACAAGTCTGGAAATGTTGTGGCAGTTGCAAACGCCCAGCCCGCATCTCCGGGGTGTGCACCCCCTCACGGACGGCGCCGACGCCGGCACCTGGAGGGGGGAAATAGACGCGTCGGGTCTACACGGATGGGGTCTTGCAGTGGCTTTGGCCCAGATGTTGCTCCAAAGTGTTCCTATGGGCTGACCTAACACATCCGGGTGGAGAGTTCCACTGGTCAAAGCCCGTCCGTGCAAAGTCAAAGGGCTAGATCCCGTGGTCAAACGCTACAGGGTTAGGCGGGACGGGGCCCTGGGGGGTAGCAATGCCACTGGAGCAACGCACCGAGCCCTCATACATGCCGTACGGTGTGGTGGCATGTCCGAAGAGGCGACACCTGTCTCCGGTGTGCGGCCCCCCTCACGGACGGCGATGACACAGTAGTAGACGTTCTGCGGTAACGATGCGGCGTGAATATTATTAAATACTGGGAGCGCGATAAAATCATTAGTTTTTTACACGACGTGGGCACATGTGCTATAGGACTGATGGTAATTTTTCATAGTTTTTGGTGATGGAGAAGTATCTGAACACTTCCCTCTCCGCGGATTGCTCTTCGCGCGTCTACGACTATGGCCGGCGGCCTCTGGGAGCTAGCACATGCCGCCAAATCCGCTCACAAGTCTGGAAGTATTGTGGCGGTTGCAAACGGCCGGCGCGCGTCTCCGAGGTGTGGCTCCCCTCACGGACGGCGATGACACAGTAGTAGACGTTCTGCGGCAACGATGCAGTGTGAATATTATTAAATACTCGGAGCGCGATAAAATTATGAGTTTTTACACGACGTGGGCACATGTGCTATAGGACTGATGGTAATTCTTCATAGTTTTTGGTGGTGGAGAAGTATCTGAACACTTCCCTCTCCGCGGATTGCTCTTCGCGTGTCTACGACTAAGGCCGCGGCCTCTAGGGGCTAGCACATGCCGCCAAATCTTGCGTAGGCGGCCTCTCACAAGTCTGGAAGTGTTGTGGCAGTTGCAAACGCCCGGCCCGTGTCTCCGGGGTGTGCCCCCCTCACGGACGAAGCCGACGCCGGCACCTGGAGGGGGGAAACGGACGCATCGGGTCTACACGGATTGGGTCTTTCTGTGGCTTTGGCCCGGATGTTGCTCCAAAGTGTTCCTATGGGCTGACCTAACACAACCGGGTGGAGAGTTCCACTGGTCAAAGCCCGTCTATGCGAAGTCAAAGGGCTAGATCCCGTGGTCAAATGCTACAGGGTTAGGCGGGACGGGGCCCTTGGGGGGGGGGGGTAGCAATGTCACTGGAGCATTGCACCGGGCCCTCATACATGCCGTACGGTGTGGTGGCATGTCCGAAGAGGCGGCACGCGTCTCCGGGGTGTGGCCCCCCTCACGGACGGCGATGACACCGTAGTAGACGTTCTGCGGTAACGATGTGGCGTGAATATTATTAAATACTGGGAGCACGATAAAATCATTAGTTTTTTACACGATGTGGGCACATGTGCTATAGGACTGATGGTAATTTTTCATAGTTTTTGGTGGTGGAGAAGTATCTGAACACTTCCCTCTCCGCGGATTGCTCTTCGCGTGTCTACGACTATGGCTGCGGCGTCCGGGGGCTAGCACATGCCGCCAAATCTTGCGTAGGCGGCCTCTCACAAGTCTGGAAGTGTTGTGGCAGTTGCAAACGCCCGGCCCGCATCTCCGGGGTGTGCCCCCCTCACGGACGGCGCCGACGCCGGCACCTAGAGGGGGGAAACGGACACGTCGGGTCTACACGGATGGGGTCTTGCAGTGTCTTTGGCCCAGATGTTGCTCCAAAGTGTTCCTATGGGCTGACGTAACACATCCGGGTGGAGAGTTCCACTGGTCAAAGCCCGTCCATGCAAAGTCAAAGGGCTAGATCCCGTGGTCAAACGCTACAGGGTTAGGCGGGACGGGGCCCTGGGGGGTAGCAATGCCACTGGAGCAACGCACCGAGCCCTCATACATTACATACGGTGTGGTGGCATGTCCAAAGAGGCGGCACGCGTCTCCGGGGTGCGGCCCCCCTCACGGACGGCGATGACACAGTATTAGACGTTCTGCGGTAACGATGCGGCGTGAATATTATTAAATACTGGGTGCGCGATAAAATCATTAGTTTTTTACACGACGTGTGCACATGTGCTATAGGACTGATGGTAATTTTTCATAGTTTTTGGTGATGGAGAAGTATCTGAACACTTTCCTCTCCGCGGATTGCTCTTCGCGCGTCTACGACTATGGCCGGCGGCCTCTGGGAGCTAGCACATGCCGCCAAATCCTCTCACAAGTCTGGAAGTGTTGTGGCGGTTGCAAACGGCCGGCGCGCGTCTCCGGGGTGTGCCCCCGTCACGGACGACGCCGCCGCCGGCACCTAGAGGGGGGAAACAGATGCGTCGGGTCTACACGGATGGGGTCTTGCTGTGGCTTTGGCCCAGACGTTGCTCCAAAGTGTTCCTATGGGCTGACTTAACAGAACCGGGTGGAGAGTTCCACTGGTCAAAGCCCGTCTGTGCAAAGTCAAAGGGCTAGATCCCGTGGTCAAACGCTACAGGGTTAGGCGGGACGGGGGACTCGGGGGGTAGCAATGCCACCGGAGCATCGCACCGGTCCCTCATACATGCCGTACGGTGTGGTGGCATGTCCGAAGAGGCGGCACGCGTCTCCGAGGTGTGGCCCCCCTCAGGGACGGCGATGACACAGTAGTAGACGTTCTGCGGCAACGATGCGGTGTGAATATTATTAAATACTCGGAGCGCGATAAAATTATGAGTTTTTACACGACATGGGCACATGTGCCATAGGACTGATGGTAATTTTTCATAGTTTCTGGTGGCGGAGAAGTATCTGAACACTTCCCTCTTCGCGGATTGCTCTTCGCGTGTCTATGACTATGGCCGCGGCCTCCGGGGGCTAGCACATGCCGCCAAATCTTGCGTAGTCGGCCACTCACAAGTCTGGAAGTGTTGTGGCAGTTGCAAACGCCCGACCCGCGTCTCCGGGGTGTACCCACCTCACGGACGGCGCCGACGCCGGCACCTGGAGGGGGGAAACGGACGCATTGGGTCTACACGGATGGGGTCTTGCTGTAGCTTTGGCCCGGATGTTGCTCCAAAGTGTTCCTATGGGCTGACCTAACACAACCGGGTGGAGAGTTCCACAGGTCAAAGCTCGTTCGTGCAAAGTCAAAGGGCTAGATCCCGTGGTCAAACGCTACAGGGTTAGGCGGGACGGGGCCCTGGGGGGGGGTAGGAATGCCACTGGAGTATCGCAACCGGGCCCTCATACATGCCGTACGGTGTGGTGGCATGTCCGAAGAGGTGGCACGCGTCTCCGAGGTGTGGCCCCCCTCACGGACGGCGATGACACAGTAGTAGACGTTCTGCGGTAACGATGCGGTGTGAATATTATTAAATACTGGGAGCGCGATAAAATCATTAGTTTTTTACACGACGTGGGCACATGTGCTATATGACTGATGGTAATTTTTCATAGTTTTTGGTGGTGGAGAAGTATCTGAACACTTCCCTCTCCGCGGATTGCTCTTCGCGTGTCTACGACTATGGCTGCGCCCTCCGGGGGCTAGCACATGCCGCCAAATCTTGCGTAGGCGGCCTCTCACAAGTCTGGAAGTGTTGTGGCAGTTGCAAACGCTCGACCCGCATCTCCGGGGTGTGCCCCCCTCACAGACGGCGCTGACGCCGGCACCTGGAGGGGGGAAACGGACGCGTCGGGTCTACACGGATGGGGTCTTGCATTGGCTTTGGCCCAGATGTTGCTCCAAAGTGTTCCTATGGGCTGACCTAACACATCCGGGTGGAGAGTTCCACTGGTCAAAGCCCGTCCGTGCAAAGTCAAAGGGCTAGATCCCGTGGTCAAACGCTACAGGGTGAGGCGGGACGGGGCCCTGGGGGGTAGCAATGCCACTGGAGCATCGCACCGAGCCCTCATACATGCCGTACGGTGTGGTGGCATGTCCAAAGAGGTGGCACGCGTCTCCGAGGTGTGGCCCCCCTCACGGACGGCGATGACACAGTAGTAGACGTTCTGCGGTAACGATGCGGCGTGAATATTATTAAATACTGGGAGCGCAATAAAATCATTAGTTTTTTACACGACGTGGGCACATGTGCTATACGACTGATGGTAATTTTTCATAGTTTTTGGTGATGAAGAAGTATCTGAACACTTCCCTCTCCGCGGATTGCTCTTCGCGCGTCTACGACTATGGCCGGCGGCCTCTGGGAGCTAGCACATGCCGCCAAATCCTCTCACAAGTCTGGAAGTGTTGTGGCGGTTGCGAACGCCCGGCGCGCGTCTCTGGGGTGTGCCCCCCTCACGGACGGCGCCGCCGCCGGCACCTAGAGGGGGGAAACGGATGCGTCGGGTCTACACGGGTGGGGTCTTGTTGTGGATTTGGCCGAGATGTTGCTCCAAATTGTTCCTATGGGCTGACCTAACAGAACCGGGTGGAGAGTTCCACTGGTCAAAGCCCGTCCGTGCAAAGTCAAAGGGCTTGATCCCGTGGTCAAACGCTACAGGGTTAGGCGGGACGGGGGCCCTCGGGGGGTAGCAATGCCACCGGAGCATCGCACCGGGCCCTCATACATGCCGTACGGTGTGGTGGCATGTCCGAAGAGGCGGCACGCGTCTCCGAGGTGTTGTCCCCCTCACGGACGGCGATGGCACAGTAGTAGACGTTCTGCGGTAATGATGTGGCGTGAATATTATTAAATACTGGGAGCACGATAAAATCATTAGTTTTTTACATGATGTGGGCACATGTGCTATAGGACTGATGGTAATTTTTCATAGTTTCTGGTGGTGGAGAAGTATCTGAACACTTCCCTCTCCGCGGATTGCTCTTCGCGTGTCTATGACTATGGCCGGGGCCTCCGGGGGCTAGCACATGCCGCCAAATCTTGCGTAGGCGGCCACTCACAAGTCTGGAAGTGTTGTGGCAGTTGCAAACGCCCGGCCCGCGTCTCCGGGGTGTGCCCCCCTCACGGACGGCGTCGACGCCGGCACCTGGAGGGGGGAAACGGACGCATCGGGTCTACACGGATGGGGTCTTGCAGTGGCTTTGGCCCGGATGTTGCTCCAAAGTGTTCCTATGGGCTGACCTAACACAACCGGGTGGAGAGTTCCACTGGTCAAAGCCCATCCGTGCAAAGTCAAAGGGCTAGATCCGGTGGTCAAACGCTACAGGGTTAGGCGGGACGGGGCCCTGGGGGGGGGGGTAGCAATGCCACTGGAGCATCGCACCGGGCCCTCATACATGCCGTACGGTGTGGTGGCATGGCCGAAGAGGCGGCACGCGTCTCCGGGGTGTGGCCCCCCTCACGGACGGTGAAGACACAGTAGTAGACGTTCTGCAGTAACGATGTGGCGTGAATATTATTAAATACTGGGAGCGCGATAAAATCATTAGTTTTTTACACGATGTGGGCACATGTGCTATAGGACTGATGGTAATTTTTCATAGTTTTTGGTGGTGGAGAAGTATCTGAACACTTCCCTCTCCGCGGATTGCTCTTCGCGTGTCTACGACTATGGCTGTGGCCTCCGGGGGCTAGCACATGCCGCCAAATCTTGCGTAGGCGGCCTCTCACAAGTCTGGAAGTGTTGTGGCAGTTGCAAACGCCCGACCCGCATCTCCGGGGTGTGCCCCCCTCACGGACGGCGCTGACGCCGGCACCTGGAGGGGGGAAACGGACGCGTCAGGTCTACACGGATGGGGTCTTGCAGTGGCTTTTACCCAGATGTTGCTCCAAAGTGTTCCTATGGGCTGACCTAACACATCCGGGTGGAGAGTTCCACTGGTCAAAGCCCGTCCATGCAAAGTCAAAGGGCTAGATCCCGTGGTCAAACGCTACAGGGTTAGGCGGGACGGGGCCCTGGGAGTAGCAATGCCACTGGAGCATCGCACCGAGCCCTCATACATGCCGTACGGTGTGGTGGCATGTCCGAAGAGGCGCCACGCGTCTCCGGGGGGTGGCCCCCCTCACGGACGGCGATGACACAGTAGTAGACGTTGTGCGGTAATGATGCGACGTGAATATTATTAAATACTGGGAGCGCGATAAAATCATTAGTTTTTTACACGACGTGGGCACATGTGCTATAGGACTGATGGTAATTTTTCATAGTTTTTGGTGATGGAGAAGTACTGAACACTTCTCTCTCCGCGGATTGCTCTTCGCGTGTCTACGACTATGGCCGGCGGCTTCTGGGAGCTAGCACATGCCGCCAAATCCTCTCACAAGTCTGGAAGTGTTGTGGCGGTTGCAAACGCCCGGCGCGCGTCTCCGGGGTGTGCCCCCCTCACGGACGGTTCCGCCGCCGGCACCTAGAGGGGGGAAACGGACGCGTCGTGTCTACACGGATGGGGTCTTGCAGTGGCTTTGGCCCAGATGTTGCTCCAAAGTGTTCCTATGGGCTGACCTAACACATCCGGGTGGAGAGTTCCACTGGTCAAAGCCCGTCCATGCAAAGTCAAAGGGCTAGATCCCGTGGTCAAACGCTACAGGGTTAGGCGGGACGGGGCCCTGGGGGGTAGCAATGCCACTGGAGCATCGCACCGAGCCCTCATACATGCCGTACGGTGTGGTGGTATGTCCGAAGAGGCGGCACGCGTCTCCGGGGTGTGGCCCCCCTCACGGACGGCGATGACACAGTAGTAGACGTTCTGCGGTAACGATGCGGCGTGAATATTGTTAAATACTGGGAGCGCGATAAAATTATTAGTTTTTTACACGACGTGGGCACGTGTGCTATAGGACTGATGGTAATTTTTCATAGTTTTTGGTGATGGAGAAGTATCTGAACACTTCCCTCTCCGCGGATTGCTCTTCGCGCGTCTACGACTATGGCCGGCGGCCTCTGGGAGCTAGCACATGCCGCCAAATCCTCTCACAACTCTGGAAGTGTTGTGGCGCTTGCAAACGCCCGGCGCGCGTCTCCGGGGTGTGCCCCCCTCTAGGACGGCGCCGCCGCCGGCACCTAGAGGGGGGAAACGGATGCGTCGGGTCTACACGGGTGGGGTCTTGCTGTGGCTTTGGCCCAGATGTTGCTCCAAAGTGTTCCTATGGGCTCACCTAACAGAACCGGGTGGAGAGTTCCACTGGTCAAAGCCCGTCCTTGCAAAGTCAAAGGGCTAGATCCCATGGTCAAACGCTACAGGGTTAGGCGGGACGGGGGCCCTCGGGGGGTAGCAATGCCACCGGAGCATCGCACCGGGCCCTCATACATGCCGTACGGTGTGGTGGCATGTCTGAAGAGGCGGCACGCGTCTCCGAGGTGTGGCCCCCCTCACGGAGGGCGATGACACAGTAGTAGACGTTCTGCGGTAACGATGTGGCGTGAGTATTATTAAATACTGGGAGCACGATAAAATCATTAGTTTTTTACATGATGTGGGCACATGTGCTATAGGACTGATGGTAATTTTTCATAGTTTCTGGTGGTGGAGAAGTATCTGAACACTTCCCTCTCCGCGGATTGCTCTTCGCGTGTCTATGACTATGGCCGGGGCCTCCGGGGGCTAGCACATGCCGCCAAATCTTGCGTAGGCGGCCAGTCACAAGTCTGGAAGTGTTGTGGCAGTTGCAAACGCCCGGCCCGCGTCTCCGGGGTGTGCCCCCCTCACGGACGGCGCCGACGCCGGCACCTGGAGGGGGGAAACGGACGCATCGGGTCTACACGGATGGGGTCTTGTAGTGGCTTTGGCCCGGATGTTGCTCCAAAGTGTTCCTATGGGCTGACCTAACACAACCGGGTGGAGAGTTCCACTGGTCAAAGCCGTCCGTGCAAACTCAAAGTGCTAGATCCGGTGGTCAAACGCTACAGGGTTAGGCGGGACGGGGCCTGGGGGGGGGGGGGTAGCAATGCCACTAGAGCATCGCACCGGGCCCTCATACATGTCGTACGGTGTGCTGGCATGGCCGAAGAGGCGGCACGCGTCTCCGGGGTGTGGCCCCCCTCACGGACGGCGATGACATAGTAGTAGACGTTCTGCAGTAACGATGTGGCGTGAATATTATTAAATACTGGGAGCGCGATAAAATCATTAGTTTTTTACACGATGTGGGCACATGTGCTATAGGACTGATGGTAATTTTTCATAGTTTTTGGTGGTGGAGAAGTATCTGAACACTTCCCTCTCCGCGGATTGCTCTTCGCGTGTCTACGACTATGGCTGTGGCCTCCGGGGGCTAGCACATGCCGCCAAATCTTGCGTAGGCGGCCTCTCACAAGTCTGGAAGTGTTGTGGCAGTTGCAAACGCCCGACCCGCATCTCCGGGGTGTGCCCCCCTCACGGACGGCGCTGACGCCGACACCTGGAGGGGGGAAACGGATGCGTCGGGTCTACACGGATGGGGTCTTGCAGTGGGTTTGGCCCAGATGTTGCTCCAAAGTGTTCCTATGGGCTGACCTAACACATCCGGGTGGAGAGTTCCACTGGTCAAAGCCCGTCCGTGCAAAGTCAAAGGGCTAGATCCCGTGGTCAAACGCTACAGGGTTAGGCGGGACGGGGCCCTGGGGGTAGCAATGCCACTGGAGCATCGCACCGAGCCCTCATACATGCCGTACGGTGTGGTGGCATGTCCGAAGAGGCGCCACGCGTCTCCGGGGTGTGGCCCCCCTCACGGACGGCGATGACACAGTAGTAGACGTTCTGCGGTAATGATGCGACGTGAATATTATTAAATACTGGGAGCGCGATAAAATCATTAGTTTTTTACACGACGTGGGCACATGTGCTATAGGACTGATGGTAATTTTTCATAGTTTTTGGTGATGGAGAAGTACTGAACACTTCTCTCTCCGCGGATTGCTCTTCGCGCGTCTACGACTATGGCCGGCGGCTTCTGGGAGCTAGCACATGCCGCCAAATCCTCTCACAAGTCTGGAAGTGTTGTGGCGGTTGCAAACAGCCGGCGCGCGTCTCCGGGGTGTGCCCCCCTCACGGACGGCGCCGCCGCCGGCACCTAGAGGGTGGAAACGGACGCGTCGTGTCTACACGGATGGGGTCTTGCAGTGGCTTTGTCCCAGATGTTGCCCCAAAGTGTTCCTATGGGCTGACCTAACACATCCGGGTGGAGAGTTCCACTGGTCAAAGCCCGTCCATGCAAAGTCAAAGGGCTAGATCCCGTGGTCAAACGCTACAGGGTTAGGCGGGACGGGGCCCTGGGGGGTAGCAATGCCACTGGAGCATCGCACCGAGCCCTCATACATGCCGTACGGTGTGGTGGCATTTCCGAAGAGGCGGCACGCGTCTCCGGGGTGTGGCCCCCCTCACGGACGGCGATGACACGGTAGTAGACGTTCTGCGGAAACGATGCGGCGTGAATATTATTAAATACTGGGAGCGCGATAAAATTATTAGTTTTTTACACGACGTGGGCACATGTGTTATAGGACTGATGGTAATTTTTCATAGTTTTTGGTGATGGAGAAGTTTCTGAACACTTCCCTCTCCGCAGATTGCTCTTCGCGCGTCTACGACTATGGCCGGCGGCCTCTGGGAGTTAGCACATGCCGCCAAATCCTCTCACAACTCTGGAAGTCTTGTGGCGCTTGCAAACGCCCGGCGCGCGTCTCCGGGGTCTGCCCCCCTCTAAGACGGCGCGGCCGCCGTCACCTAGAGGGGGGAAACGGATGCGTCGGGTCTACACGGGTGGGGTCTTGCTGTGGCTTTGGCCCAGATGTTGCTCCAAAGTGTTCCTATGGGCTGACCTAACAGAACCGGGTGGAGAGTTCCACTGGTCAAAGCCCGTCCTTGCAAAGTCAAAGGGCTAGATCCCGTGGTCAAACGCTACAGGGTTAGGCGGGACGGGGGCCCTCGGGGGGTAGCAATGCCACCGGAGCATCGCACCGGGCCCTCATACATGCCGTACGGTGTGGTGGCATGTCCGAAGAGGCGGCACGCGTCTCCGAGGTGTGGCCCCCCTCACGGACGGCGATGACACAGTAGTAGACGTTCTGCGGTAACGATGTGGCGTGAATATTATTAAATACTGGGAGCACGATAAAATCATTAGTTTTTTACATGATGTGGGCACATGTGCTATAGGACTGATGGTAATTTTTCATAGTTTCTGGTGGTGGAGAAGTATCTGAACACTTCCGTCTCCGCGGATTGCTCTTCGCGTGTCTATGACTATGGCCGCGGCCTCCGGCGGCTAGCACATGCCGCCAAATCTTGCGTAGGCGGCCAGTCACAAGTCTGGAAGTGTTGTGGCAGTTGCAAACGCCCGGCCCGCGTCTCCGGGGTGTGCCCCCCTCACGGACGGCGCCGACGCCGGCACCTGGAGGGGGGAAACGGACGCATCGGGTCTACACGGATGGGGTCTTGCTGTGGCTTTGGCCCGGATGTTGCTCCAAAGTGTTCCTATGGGCTGACCTAACACAACCGGGTGGAGAGTTCCACTGGTCAAAGCCGTCCGTGCAAACTCAAAGGGCTAGATCCGGTGGTCAAACGCTACAGGGTTAGGCGGGACGGGGCCTGGGGGGTAGCAATGCCACTAGAGCATCGCACCGGGCCCTCATACATGTCGTACGGTGTGGTGGCATGGCCGAAGAGGCGGCACGCGTCTCCGGGGTGTGGCCCCCCTCACGGACGGCGATGACATAGTAGTAGACGTTCTGCAGTAACGATGTGGCGTGAATATTATTAAATACTGGGAGCGCGATAAAATCATTAGTTTTTTACACGATGTGGGCACATGTGCTATAGGACTGATGGTAATTTTTCATAGTTTTTGGTGGTGGAGAAGTATCTGAACACTTCCCTCTCCGCGGATTGCTCTTCGCGTGTCTACGACTATGGCTGTGGCCTCCGGGGGCTAGCACATGCCGCCAAATCTTGCGTAGGCGGCCTCTCACAAGTCTGGAAGTGTTGTGGCAGTTGCAAACGCCCGACCCGCATCTCCGGGGTGTGCCCCCCTCACGGACGGCGCTGACGCCGGCACCTGGAGGGGGGAAACGGATGCGTCGGGTCTACACGGATGGGGTCTTGCAGTGGGTTTGGCCCAGATGTTGCTCCAAAGTGTTCCTATGGGCTGACCTAACACATCCGGGTGGAGAGTTCCACTGGTCAAAGCCCGTCCGTGCAAAGTCAAAGGGCTAGATCCCGTGGTCAAACGCTACAGGGTTAGGCGGGACGGGGCCCTGGGGGTAGCAATGCCACTGGAGCATCGCACCGAGCCCTCATACATGCCGTACGGTGTGGTGGCATGTCCGAAGAGGCGCCACGCGTCTCCGGGGTGTGGCCCCCCTCACGGACGGCGATGACACAGTAGTAGACGTTCTGCGGTAATGATGCGACGTGAATATTATTAAATACTGGGAGCGCGATAAAATCATTAGTTTTTTACACGACGTGGGCACATGTGCTATAGGACTGATGGTAATTTTTCATAGTTTTTGGTGATGGAGAAGTACTGAACACTTCTCTCTCCGCGGATTGCTCTTCGCGCGTCTACGACTATGGCCGGCGGCTTCTGGGAGCTAGCACATGCCGCCAAATCCTCTCACAAGTCTGGAAGTGTTGTGGCGGTTGCAAACAGCCGGCGCGCGTCTCCGGGGTGTGCCCCCCTCACGGACGGCGCCGCCGCCGGCACCTAGAGGGTGGAAACGGACGCGTCGTGTCTACACGGATGGGGTCTTGCAGTGGCTTTGTCCCAGATGTTGCCCCAAAGTGTTCCTATGGGCTGACCTAACACATCCGGGTGGAGAGTTCCACTGGTCAAAGCCCGTCCATGCAAAGTCAATGGGCTAGATCCCGTGGTCAAACGCTACAGGGTTAGGCGGGACGGGGCCCTGGGGGGTAGCAATGCCACTGGATCATCGCACCGAGCCCTCATACATGCCGTACGGTGTGGTGGCATGTCCGAAGAGGCGGCACGCGTCTCCGGGGTGTGGCCCCCCTCACGGACGGCGATGACACAGTAGTAGACGTTCTGCGGTAATGATGCGGCGTGAATATTATTAAATACTGGGAGCGCGATAAAATTATTAGTTTTTTACACGACGTGGGCACATGTGTTATAGGACTGATGGTAATTTTTCATAGTTTTTGGTGATGGAGAAGTATCTGAACACTTCCCTCTCCGCAGATTGCTCTTCGCGCGTCTACGACTATGGCCGGCGGCCTCTGGGAGCTAGCACATGCCGCCAAATCCTCTCACAACTCTGGAAGTCTTGTGGCACTTGCAAACGCCCGGCGCGCGTCCCCGGGGTGTGCCCCCCTCTAAGACGGCGCGGCCGCCGTCACCTAGAGGGGGGAAACGGATGCGTCGGGTCTACACGGGTGGGGTCTTGCTGTGGCTTTGGCCCAGATGTTGCTCCAAAGTGTTCCTACGGGCTGACCTAACAGAACCGGGTGGAGAGTTCCACTGGTCAAAGCCCGTCCTTGCAAAGTCAAAGGGCTAGATCCCGTGGTCAAACGCTACAGGGTTAGGCGGGACGGGGGCCCTCGGGGGGTAGCAATGCCACCGGAGCATCACACCGGGCCCTCATACATGCCGTACGGTGTGGTGGCATGTCCGAAGAGGCGGCACGCGTCTCCGAGGTGTGGCCCCCCTCACGGACGGCGATGACACAGTAGTAGACGTTCTGCGGTAACGATGTGGCGTGAATATTATTAAATACTGGGAGCACGATAAAATCATTAGTTTTTTACATGATGTGGGCACATGTGCTATAGGACTGATGGTAATTTTTCATAGTTTCTGGTGGTGGAGAAGTATCTGAACACTTCCCTCTCCGCGGATTGCTCTTCGCGTGTCTATGACTATGGCCGCGGCCTCCGGGGGCTAGCACATGCCGCCAAATCTTGCGTAGGCGGCCAGTCACAAGTCTGGAAGTGTTGTGGCAGTTGCAAACGCCCGGCCCGCGTCTCCGGGGTGTGCCCCCCTCACGGACGGCGCCGACGCCGGCACCTGGAGGGGGGAAACGGACGCATCGGGTCTACACGGATGGGGTCTTGCTGTGGCTTTGGCCCGGATGTTGCTCCAAAGTGTTCCTATGGGCTGACCTAACACAACCGGGTGGAGAGTTCCACTAGTCAAAGCCCGTCCGTGCAAAGTCAAAGGGCTAGATCCCGTGGTCAAACGCAACAGGGTTAGGCGGGACGGGGCCCTGGGGGGGTAGCAATGCCACTGGAGCATCGCACCGGGCCCTCATACATGCCGTACGGTGTGGTGGCATGGCCGAAGAGGCGGCACGCGTCTCCGAGGTGTGGCCCCCCTCACGGACGGCGATGACACAGTAGTAGACATTCTGCAGTAACGATGTGGCGTGAATATTATTAAATACTGGGAGCGCGATAAAATCATTAGTTTTTTACACGATGTGGGCACATGCGCTATAGGACTGATGGTAATTTTTCATAGTTTTTGGTGGTGGAGAAGTATGTGAACACTTCCCTCTCCGCGGATTGCTCTTCGCGTGTCTATGACTATGGCTGTGGCCTCCGGGGGCTAGCACATGCCGCCAAATCTTGCGTAGGCGGCCTCTCACAAGTTTGGAAGTGTTGTGGCAGTTGCAAACGCCCGACCCGCATCTCCGGGGTGTGCCCTCCTCACGGACGGCTCTTACGCCGGCACCTGGAGGGGGGAAACGGACGCGTCGGGTCTACACGGATGGGGTCTTGCAGTGGCTTTGGCCCAGATGTTGCTCCAAAGTGTTCCTATGGGCTGACCTAACACATCCGGGTGGAGAGTTCCACTGGTCAAAGCCCGTCCGTGCAAAGTCAAAGGGCTAGATCCCGTGGTCAAACGCTACAGGGTTAGGCGGGACGGGGCCCTGGGGGGTAGCAATGCCACTGGAGCATCGCACCGAGCCCTCATACATGCCGTACGGTGTGGTGGCATGTCCGAAGAGGCGGCACGCGTCTCCGGGGTGTGGCCCCCCTCACGGACGGCGATGACACAGTAGTAGACGTTCTGCGGCAACGATGCGGCGTGAATATTATTAAATACTGGGAGCACGATAAAATCATTAGTTTTTTACACGACGTGGGCACATGTGCTATAGGACTGATGGTAATTTTTCATAGTTTTTGGTGATGGAGAAGTACTGAACACTTCCCTCTCCGCGGATTGCTCTTCGCGCGTCTACGACTATGGCCGGCGGCCTCTGGGAGCTAGCACATGCCGCCAAATCCTCTCACAAGTCTGGAAATTTGTGGCGGTTGCAAACGCCCGGCGCGCGTCTCCGGGGTGTGCCCCGCTCACGGACGGCGCCGCCGCCGGCACCTAGAGGGGGGAAACGGACGCGTCGGGTCTACACGGATGGGGTCTTGTTGTGGCTTTGGCCCAGATGTTGCTCCAAAGTGTTCCTATGGGCTGACCTAACAGAACCGGGTGGAGAGTTCCACCTGTCAAAGCCCGTCCGTGCAAAGTCAAAGGGCTAGATCCTGTGGTCAAACGCTACAGGGTTAGGCGGGACGGGGGCCCTCGGGGGTAGCAATGCCACTGGAGCATCGCACCGGGCCCTCATACATGCCGTACGGTGTGGTGGCATGTCCGAAGAGGCGGCACGCGTCTCCGAGGTGTGGGCCCCCTCACGGACGGCGATGACACAGTAGTAGACGTTCTGCGGCAACGATGCGGTGTGAATATTATTAAATACTCGGAGCGCGATAAAATTAAGAGTTTTTACACGACGTGGGCACATGTGCTATAGGACTGATGGTAATTTTTCATAGTTTTTGGTGGTGGAGAAGTATCTGAACACTTCCCTCTCCGCGCATTGCTCTTCGCGTGTCTACGACTATGGCCGCGGCGTCCGGGGGCTAGCACATGCCGCCAAATCTTGCGTAGGCGGCCACTCACAAGTCTGGAAGTGTTGTGGCAGTTGCAAACGCCCGGCCCGCGTCTCCGGGGTGTGCCCCCCTCATGGACGGCGTCGACGCCGGCACCTGGAGGGGGGAAACGGACGCATCGGGTCTACACGGATGGGGTCTTGCTATGGCTTTGGCCCGGATGTTGCTCCAAAGTGTTCCTAAGGGCTGACCTAACACAACCGGGTGGAGAGTTCCACTGGTCAAAGCCCGTCCGTGCAAAGTCAAAGGGCTAGATCCCGTGGTCAAACGCTACAGGGTTAGGCGGGACGGGGCCCTGGGGGGGGGGGGGTAGCAATGCCACTGGAGCATCGCACCGGGCCCTCATACATGCCGTACGGTGTGGTGGCATGTCCGAAGAGGCGGCACGCGTCTCCGGGGTGTGGCCCCCCTCACGGACGGCGATGACACAGTATAGACGTTCTGCGGTAACGATGTGGCGTGAATATTATTAAATACTGGGAGCGCGATAAAATCATTAGTTTTTTACACGATGTGGGCACATGTCCTATAGGACTGATCGTAATTTTTCATAGTTTTTGGTGGTGGAGAAGGATCTGAACACTTCCCTCTCCGCGGATTGCTCTTCGCGTGTCTACGACTATGGCTGCGGCCTCCGGGGGCTAGCACATGCCGCCAAATCTTGCGTAGGCGGACTCTCACAAGTCTGGAAGTGTTGTGGCAGTTGCAAACGCCCGACCCGCATCTCCGGGGTGTGCCCCCCTCACGGACGGCGCTGACGCCGGCACCTGGAGGGGGGAAACGGACGCGTCGGCTCTACACGGATGGGGTCTTGCAGTGGCTTTGGCCCAGATGTTGCTCCAAAGTGTTTCTATTTGCTGACCTAACACATCCGGGTGGAGAGTTCCACTGGTCAAAGCCCGTTCGTGCAAAGTCAAAGGGCTAGATCCCGTGGTCAAACGCTACAGGGTTAGGCGGGACGGGGGCCCTCGGGGGGTAGCAATTCCACCGGAGCATCGCACCGGGCCCTCATACATGCCGTACGGTGTGGTGGCATGTCCGAAGAGGCGGCACGCGTCACCGAGGTGTGGCCCCCCTCACGGACGGCGATGACACAGTAGTAGACGTTCTGCGGCAACGATGCGGTGTGAATATTATTAAATACTCGGAGCGCGATAAAATTAAGAGTTTTTACACGACGTGGGCACATGTGCTATAGGACTGATGGTAATTTTTCATAGTTTTTGGTGGTGGAGAAGTATCTGAACACTTCCCTCTCCGCGGATTGCTCTTCGCGTGTCTACGACTATGGCCGCGGCGTCCGGGGGCTAGCACATGCCGCCAAATCTTGCGTAGGCGGCCACTCACAAGTCTGGAAGTGTTGTGGCAGTTGCAAACGCCCGGCCCGCGTCTCCGGGGTGTGCCCCCCTCATGGACGGCGCCGACCCCAGCACCTGGAGGGGGGAAACGGATGCATCGGGTCTACACGGATGGGGTCTTGCTGTGGCTTTGGCCCGGATGTTGCTCCAAAGTGTTCCTATGGGCTGACCTAACACAACCGGGTGGAGAGTTCCACTGGTCAAATCCCGTCCGTGCAAAGTCAAAGGGCTAGATCCCGTGGTCAAACGCTACAGGGTTAGGCGGGACGGGGCCCTGGGGGGGTAGCAATGCCACTGGAGCATCGCACCGGGCCCTCTTACATGCCGTACGGTGTGGTGGCATGTCCAAAGAGGCGGCACGCGTCTCCGGGGTGTGGCCCCCCTCACGGACGGCGATGACACAGTAGTAGACGTTCTGCGGTAACGATGTGGCGTGAATATTATTAAATACTGGGAGCGCGATAAAATCATTAGTTTTTTACACGATGTGGGCACATGTCCTATAGGACTGATGGTAATTTTTCATAGTTTTTGGTGGTGGAGAAGGATCTGAACACTTCCCTCTCCGCGGATTGCTCTTCACGTGTCTACGACAATGGTTGCGGTCTCCGGGGGCTAGCACATGCCGCCAAATCTTGCGTAGGCGGCCTCTCACAAGTCTGGAAGTGTTGTGGCAGTTGCAAACGCCCGAACCGCATCTCTGGGGTGTGCCCCCCTCACGGACGGCGCTGATGCCGGCACCTGGAGGGGGGAAACGGACGCGTCGGGTCTACACGGATGGGGTCTTGCAGTGGCTTTGGCCCAGATGTTGCTCCAAAGTGTTCCTATGGGCTGACCTAACACATCCGGGTGGAGAGTTCCACTGGTCAAAGCCCGTCCGTGCAAAGTCAAAGGGCTAGATCCCGTGGTCAAACGCTACAGGGTTAGGCGGGACGGGGGCCCTCGGGGGGTAGCAATGCCACCGGAGCATCGCACCGGGCCCTCATACATGCCGTACGGTGTGGTGGCATGTCCGAAGAGGCGGCACGCGTCACCGAGGTGTGGCCCCCCTCACGGACGGCGATGACACAGTAGTAGACGTTCTGCGGCAACGATGCGGTGTGAATATTATTAAATACTCGGAGCGCGATAAAATTATAAGTTTTTACACGACGTGGGCACATGTTCTATAGAACTGATGGTAATTTTTCATAGTTTTTGGTGGTGGAGAAGTATCTGAACACTTCCCTCTCCGTGGATTGCTCTTCGTGTGTCTACGACTATGGCCGCGGCCTCCGGGGGCTAGCACATGCCGCCAAATCTTGCGTAGGCGGCCACTCACAAGTCTGGAAGTGTTGTGGCAGTTGCAAACGCCCGGCCCGCGTCTCCGGGGTGTGCCCCCCTCACGGACGGCGCCGACGCCGGCACCTGGAGGGGGGAAACGGATGCATCGGGTCTACACGGATGGGGTATTGCTATCGCTTTGGCCCGGATGTTGCTCCAAAGTGTTCCTATGGGCTGACCTAACACAACCGGGTGGAGAGTTCCACTGGTCAAAGCCCGTCCGTGCAAAGTCAAAGGGCTAGATCCCGTGGTCAAACGATACAGGGTTAGGCGGGACGGGGCCCTGGGGGGGGGGGGGGGGGGGGGGGGTTAGCAATGCCACTGGAGCATCGCACCGGGCCCTCATACATGCCGTACGGTGTGGTGGCATGTCCGAAGAGGCGGCACGCGTCTCCGGGGTGTGGCCCCCCTCACGGACGGCGATGACACAGTATAGACGTTCTGCGGTAACGATGTGGCGTGAATATTATTAAATACTGGGAGCGCGATAAAATCATTAGTTTTTTACACGATGTGGGCACATGTCCTATAGGACTGATCGTAATTTTTCATAGTTTTTGGTGGTGGAGAAGGATCTGAACACTTCCCTCTCCGCGGATTGCTCTTCGTGTGTCCACGACTATGGCCGCGGCCTCCGGGGGCTAGCACATTTCGCCAAATCTTGCATAGGCGGCCACTCACAAGTCTGGAAGTGTTGTGGCAGTTACAAACGCCCGGCCCGCGTCTCCGGGGTGTGCCCCCCTCACGGACGGCGCCGACGCCGGCACCTGGAGGGGGGAAACGGACGCATCGGGTCTACACGGATGGGGTGTTGCTATCGCTTTGGCCCGGATGTTGCTCCAAAGTGTTCCTATGGGCTGACCTAACACAACCGGGTGGAGAGTTCCACTGGTCAAAGCCCGTCCGTGCAAAGTCAAAGGGCTAGATCCCGTGGTCAAACGCTACAGGGTTAGGCGGGACGGGGGCCCTCGGGGGGTAGCAATTCCACCGGAGCATCGCACCGGGCCCTCATACATGTCGTACGGTGTGGTGGCATGTCCGAAGAGGCGGCACGCGTCACCGAGGTGTGGCCCCCCTCACGGACGGCGATGACACAGTAGTAGACGTTCTGCGGCAACGATGCGGTGTGAATATTATTAAATACTCGGAGCGCGATAAAATTAAGAGTTTTTACACGACGTGGGCACATGTGCTATAGGACTGATGGTAATTTTTCATAGTTTTTGGTGGTGGAGAAGTATCTGAACACTTCCCTCTCCGCGGATTGCTCTTCGCGTGTCTACGACTATGGCCGCGGCGTCCGGGGGCTAGCACATGCCGCCAAATCTTGCGTAGGCGGCCACTCACAAGTCTGGAAGTGTTGTGGCAGTTGCAAACGCCCGGCCCGCGTCTCCGGGGTGTGCCCCCCTCATGGACGGCGCCGACCCCAGCACCTGGAGGGGGGAAACGGATGCATCGGGTCTACACGAATGGGGTCTTGCTGTGGCTTTGGCCCGGATGTTGCTCCAAAGTGTTCCTATGGGCTGACCTAACACAACCGGGTGGAGAGTTCCACTGGTCAAAGCCCGTCCGTGCAAAGTCAAAGGGCTAGATCCCGTGGTCAAACGCTACAGGGTTAGGCGGGACGGGGCCCTGGGGGGTAGCAATGCCACTGGAGCATCGCACCGGGCCCTCTTACATGCCGTACGGTGTGGTGGCATGTCCAAAGAGGCGGCACGCGTCTCCGGGGTGTGGTCCCCCTCACGGACGGCGATCACACAGTAGTAGACGTTCTGCGGTAACGATGTGGCGTGAATATTATTAAATACTGGGAGCGCGATAAAATCATTAGTTTTTTACACGATGTGGGCACATGTCCTATAGGACTGATGGTAATTTTTCATAGTTTTTGGTGGTGGAGAAGGATCTGAACACTTCCCTCTCCGCGGATTGCTCTTCACGTGTCTACGACAATGGCTGCGGTCTCCGGGGGCTAGCACATGCCGCCAAATCTTGCGTAGGCGGCCTCTCACTAGTCTGGAAGTGTTGTGGCAGTTGCAAACGCCCGACCCGCATCTCTGGGGTGTGCCCCCCTCACGGACGGCGCTGATGCCGGCACCTGGAGGGGGGAAACGGACGCGTCGGGTCTACACGGATGGGGTCTTGTAGTGGCTTTGGCCCAGATGTTGCTCCAAAGTGTTCCTATGGGCTGACCTAACACATCCGGGTGGAGAGTTCCACTGGTCAAAGCCCGTCCGTGCAAAGTCAAAGGGCTAGATCCCGTGGTCAAACGCTACAGGGTTAGGCGGGACGGGGTCCCTCGGGGGGTTGCAATGCCACCGGAGCATCGCACCGGGCCCTCATACATGCCGTACGGTGTGGTGGCATGTCCGAAGAGGCGGCACGCGTCACCGAGGTGTGGCCCCCCTCACGGACGGCGATGACACAGTAGTAGACGTTCTGCGGCAACGATGCGGTGTGAATATTATTAAATACTCGGAGCGCGATAAAATTATAAGTTTTTACACGACGTGGGCACATGTTCTATAGAACTGATGGTAATTTTTCATAGTTTTTGGTGGTGGAGAAGTATCTGAACACTTCCCTCTCCGCGGATTGCTCTTCGTGTGTCTACGACTAAGGCCGCGGCCTCCGGGGGCTAGCACATGCTGCCAAATCTTGCGTAGGCGGCCACTCACAAGTCTGGAAGTGTTGTGGCAGTTGCAAACGCCCGGCCCGCGTCTCCGGGGTGTGCCCCCCTCACGGACGGCGCCGACGCCGGCACCTGGAGGGGGGAAACGGATGCATCGGGTCTACACGGATAGGGTATTGCTATCGCTTTGGCCCGGATGTCGCTCCAAAGTGTTCCTATGGGCTGACCTAACACAACCGGGTGGAGAGTTCCACTGGTCAAAGCCCGTCCGTGCAAAGTCAAAGGGCTAGATCCCGTGGTCAAACGCTATAGGGTTAGGCGGGACGGGGCCCTGGGGGGGTAGCAATGCCACTGGAGCATCGCACCGGGCCCTCATACATGCCGTACGGTGTGGTTGCATGTCCGAAGATGCGGCACGCGTCTCCGGGGTGTGGACCCCCTCACGGACGGGGATGACATAGTAGTAGACGTTCTGCGGTACCAATGTGGCGTGAATATTATTAAATACTGGGAGCCCGATAAAATCATTAGTTTTTTACACGATGTGGGCACATGTCCTATAGGACTAATGGTAATTTTTCATAGTTTTTGGTGATGGAGAAGGATCTGAACACTTCCCTCTCCGCGGATTGCTCTTCGCGTGTCTACGACTATGGCTGCGGCCTCCGGGGGCTAGCACATGCCGCCAAATCTTGCGTAGGCGGCCTCTCACAAGTCTGGAAGTGTTGTGGCAGTTGCAAACGCCCGACCCGCATCTCCGGGGTGTGCCCCCCTCACGGACGGCGCTGACGCCGGCACCTGGAGGGGGGAAACGGAAGCGTCGGGTCTACACGGATGGGGTCTTGCAGTGGCTTTGGCCCAGATGTTGCTCCAAAGTGTTCCTATGGGCTGACCTAACACATCCGGGTGGAGAGTTCCACTGGTCAAAGCCCGTCCATGCAAAGTAAAAGGGCAAGATCCCGTGGTCAAACGCTACAGGGTTAGGCGGGACGGGGGCCCTCGGGGGGTAGCAATGCCACCGGAGCATCGCACCGGGCCCTCATACATGCCGTACGGTGTGGTGGCATGTCGGAAGAGGCGGCACGCGTCTCCGGGGTGTGGCCCCCCTCATGGACGGCGGTGACACAGTAGTAGACGTTCTGCAGTAACGATGTTGCGTGAATATTATTAAATACTGGGAGCGCGATAAAATCATTAGTTTTTTACACGATGTGGGCACATTTCCTATAGGACTGATGGTAATTTTTCATAGTTTTTGGTGGTGGAGAAGGATCTGAACACTTCCCTCTCCGCGGATTGCTCTTCGCGTGTCTACGACTATGGCTGCGGCCTCCGGAGGCTAGCACATGCCGCCAAATCTTGCGTAGGCAGCCTCTCACAAGTCTGGAATTGTTGTGGCAGTTGCAAACGCCCGACCCGCATCTCCGGGGTGTGCCCCCCTCACGGACGGCGCTGACACCGGCACGTGGAGGGGGGAAACGGACGCGTCGGGTCTACACGGATGGGGTCTTGCAGTGGCTTTGGCCCAGATGTTGCTCCAAAGTCTTCCTATGGGCTGACCTAACAGATCCGGGTGGAGAGTTCCACTGGTCAAAGCCCGTCCGTTCAAAGTCAAAGGGCTAGATCCCGTGGTCAAACGCTATAGGGTTAGGCGGGACGGGGGCCCTCGGGGGGTAGCAATGCCACCGGAGCATCGCACCGGGCCCTCATACATGCCGTACGGTGTGGTGGCATGTCCGAAGAGGCGGCACGCGTCACCGAGGTGTGGCCCCCCTCACGGACGGCGATGACACAGTAGTAGACGTTCTGCGGCAACGATGCGGTGTGAATATTATTAAATACTCGGAGCGCGACAAAATTATGAGTTTTTACACGACGTGGGCACATGTGCTATAGAACTGATGGTAATTTTCCATAGTTTTTGGTGGTGGAGAAGTATCTGAACAGTTCCCTCTCCGCGGATTGCTCTTCGTGTGTCCACGACTATGGCCGCGGCCTCCGGGGGCTAGCACATTTCGCCAAATCTTGCATAGGCGGCCACTCACAAGTCTGGAAGTGTTGTGGCAGTTACAAACGCCCGGCCCGCGTCTCCGGGGTGTGCCCCCCTCACGGACGGCGCCGACGCCGGCACCTGGAGGGGGGAAACGGACGCATCGGGTCTACACGGATGGGGTGTTGCTATCGCTTTGGCCCGGATGTTGCTCCAAAGTGTTCCTATGGGCTGACCTAACACAACCGGGTGGAGAGTTCCACTGGTCAAAGCCCGTCCGTGCAAAGTCAAAGGGCTAGATCCCGTGGTGAAACGCTACAGGGTTAGGCGGGACGGGGCCCTGGGGGGGGGGGGTTAGCAATGCCATTGGAGCATCGCACCGGGCCCTCATACATGCCGTACGGTGTGGTGGCATGTCCGAAGAGGCGGCACGCATCTCCGGGGTGTGGCCCCCCTCACGGACGGCGATGACACAGTAGTAGACGTTCTGCGGTAACGATGTGGCGTGAATATTATTAAATACTGGGATCGCGATAAAATCATTAGTTTTTTACACGATGTGGGCACATGTGCTATAGTACTGATGGTAAATTTTCATAGTTTTTGGTGGTGGAGAAGTATCTGAACACTTCCCACTCCGCGGATTGCTCTTCCCGTGTCTACGACTATGGCTGCGGCCTCCGGGGGCTAGCACATGCCGCCAAATCTTGCGTAGGCGGCCTCTCACATGTATGGAAGTGTTGTGGCAGTTGCAAACACCCGTCCCACATCTCCGGGGTGTGCCCCCCTCACGGACGGCGCTGACGCCGGCACCTGGAGGGGGGAAATGGACGCGTCGGGTCTACACGGATGGGGTCTTGCAGTGGCTTTGGCCCAGATGTTGCTCCAAAGTGTTCCTATGGGCTGACCTAACACATCCGGATGGAGAGTTCCACTGGTCAAAGCCCGTCCGTGCAAAGTCAAATGGCTAGATCCCGTGGTCAAACGCTACAGGGTTAGGCGGGACGGGGCCCTGGGGGGTAGCAATGCCACTGGAGCATCGCACCGAGCCTTCATACATGCCGTACGGTGTGGTGGCATGTCCGAAGAGGCGGCACGCGTCTCCGGGGTGTGGCCCCCCTCACGGACGGCGATGACACAGTACTAGACGTTCCGCGGTAACGATGTGGCGTGAATATTATTAAATACTGGGAGCGCGATAAAATCATTAGTTTTTTACACGACGTGGGCACATGTGCTATAGGACTGATGGTAATTTTTCATAGTTTTTGGTGATGGAGAAGTATCTGAACACTTCCCTCTCCGCGGATTGCTCTTCGCGCGTCTACGACTATGGCCGGCGGCCTCTGGGAGCTAGCACATGCCGCCAAATCCTCTCACAAGTCTGGAAGTGTTGTGGCGGTTGCAAACGCCCGGCGCGCGTCTCCGGGGTGTGCCCCCCTCACGGACGGCGCCGCCGCCGGCACCTAGAGGTGGGAAACGGACGCGTCGGGTCTACACGGATGGGGTCTTGCTGTGGCTTTGGCCTAGATGTTCCTCCAAAGTGTTCCTATGGGTTGACCTAACAGAACCGGGTGGAGAGTTCCACTGGTCAAAGCCCGTCCGTGCAAAGTCAAAGGGCTAGATCCCGTGGTCAAACGCTACAGGGTTAGGCGGGACGGGGGCCCTCGGGGGGTAGCAATGCCACCGGAGCATCGCACCGGGCCCTCATACATGCCGTACGGTGTGGTGGCATGTCCGAAGAGGCGGCACGCGTCACCGAGGTGTGGCCCCCCTCACGGACGGCGATGACACAGTAGTAGACGTTCTGCGGCAACGATGCGGTGTGAATATTATTAAATACTCGGAGCGCGATAAAGTTATGAGTTTTTACACGACGTGGGCACATGTGCTATAGGACTGATGGTAATTTTTCATAGTTTTTGGTGATGGAGAAGTATCTGAACACTTCCCTCTCCGCGGATTGCTCTTCGCGTGTCTACGACTGTGGCCGGCGGCCTCTAGGGGCTAGCACATGCCGCCAAATCTTGCGTAGGCGGCCACTCACAAGTCTGGAAGTGTTGTGGCAGTTGCAAACGCCCGGCCCGCGTCTCCGGGGTGTGCCCCCCTTCACGGACGGCGCCGCCGCCGGCACCTGGAGGGGGGAAACGGACGCGTCGGGTCTACACAGATGGGGTCTTGCTGTGGCTTTGGCACAGATGTTGCTCCGAAGTGTTCCTATGGGCTGACCTAACGCAACCGGGTGGAGAGTTCCACTGGTCAAAGCCCGTCCGTGCAAAGTCAAATGGCTAGATCCCGTGGTCAAACGCTACAGGGTTAGGCGGGACGGGGGCCCTCGGGGGATAGCAATGCCACCGGAGCATCGCACCGGGCCCTCATACATGCCGTACGGTGTGGTGGCATGTCCGAAGAGGCGGCACGCGTCTCCGAGGTGTGCCCCCCCTCACGGACGGCGATGACATAGTAGTAGACGTTCTGTGGCAACGATGCGGTGTGAATATTATTAAATACTCGGAGCGCGATAAAATTATGAGTTTTTACACGACGTGGGCACATGTGCTATAGGACTGATGGTAATTTTTCATAGTTTTTGGTGATGGAGAAGTATCTGAACACATCCCTCTCCGCGCATTGCTCTTCGCGTGTCTACGACTGTGGCCGGCGGCCTCTGGGGGCTAGCACATGCCGCCAAATCTTGCGTAGGCGGCCTCTCACAAGTCTGGAAGTGTTGTGGAGGTTGCAAACGCCCGGCCCGCGTCTCCGGGGTGTGCCCCCCTTCACGGACGGCGCCGCCGCTGGCACCTGGAGGGGGAAAACGGACGCGTCGGGTCTACACAGATGGGGTCTTGCTGTGGCTTTGGCCCGAATGTTTCTCCAAAGTGTTCCTATGGGCTGACCTCACAGAACCGGGTGGAGAGTTCCACTGGTCAAAGCCCGTCCGTGCAAAGTCAAAGGGCTAGATCCCGTGGTCAAACGCTACAGGGTTAGGCGGGACGGGGGCCCTGGGGGGTAGCAATGCCACCGGAGCATCGCACCGGGCCCTCATACATGTCGTACGGTGTGGTGGCATATCCGAAGAGGCGGCACGCGTCTCCGGCGTGTGGCCCCCCTCACGGACGGCGATGAAACAGTAGTAGACGTTCTTCGGTAATGATACGGCGTGAATATTATCAAATACTGGGAGCGCGATAAAATCATTAGTTTTTTACACGACGTGGGCACATGTTCCAGAGGACTGATGATAATTTTTCATAGTTTTTGGTGATGGAGAAGTATCTGAAAAGTTCCCTCTCCGCGGATTGCTCTTCGCGCGCCTACGACTATGGCCGGCGACCTCTGGGAGCTAGCACATGCCGCCAAATACTCTCACAAGTCTGGAAGTGTTGTGGCGGTTGCAAACGCCCGGCACGCGTCTCTGGGGTGTGCCCCCCTCACGGACGGCGCCGCCGCCGGCACCTGGACGGGGGAAACGGACGCGTCGGGTCTACACGGATGGGGTCTTGCTGTGGCTTTGGCCCAGATGTCGCTCCAAAGTGTTCCTATGGGCTGACCTAACAGAACCGGGTGGAGAGTTCCACTGGTCAAAGCCCCTCCGTGCAAAGTCAAAGGGCTAGATCTCGTGGTCAAACGCTACAGGGTTAGGCGGGACGGGGCCCTGGGGGGGTAGCAATGCCACTGGAGCATCGCACTGGGCCCTCATACATGCCGTACGATGTAGTGGCATGTCCGAAGAGGCGGCACGCGTCTCCGAGGTGTGCCCCCCCTCACGGACGGCGATGACACAGTAGTAGACATTCTGTGGCAACGATGCGGTGTGAATACTATTAAATACTCGGAGCGCGATAAAATTATGAGTTTTTACACGACGTGGGCACATGTGCTATAGGACTGATGGTAATTTTTCATAGTTTTTGGTGATGGAGAAGTATCTGAACACTTCCCTCTCCGCGCATTGCTCTTCGCGTGTCTACGACTGTGGCCGGCGGCCTCTGGGGGCTAGCGCATGCCGCCAAAACTTGCGTAGGCGGCCTCTCACAAGTCTGGAAGTGTTGTGGCGGTTGCAAACGCCCGGCCCGCGTCTCCGGCGTGTGCCCCCCTTCACGGACGGCGCCGCCGGCGGCACCTGGAGGCGGGAAACGGACGCGTCGGGTCTACAAAGATGGGGTCTTGCTGTGGCTTTGGCCCGGATGTTGCTCCAAACTGTTCCTATGGGCTGACCTACCAGAACCGGGTGGACAGTTCCACTGGTCAAAGCCCGTCCGTGCAAAGTCAAAGGACTAGATCCCGTGGTCAAACGCTACAGGGTTAGGCGAGACGGGGGCCCTGGGGGGGTAGCAATGCCACCGGAGCATCGCACCGGGCCCTCATACATGTCGTACGGTGTGGTGGCATGTCCGAAGAGGCGGCACGCGTGTCCGGGGTGTGGCCCCCCTCACGGACGGCGATGACACAGTAGTAGACGTTCTGCGGTAACGATACGGCGTGAATATTATCAAATACTGGGAGCGCGATAAAATCATTAGTTTTTTACACGACGTGGGCACATGTTCTACAGTACTGATGATAATTTTTCATAGTTTTTGGTGATCGAGAAGTATCTGAAAAGTTCCCTCTCCGCGGATTGCTCTTCGCGCGTCTACGACTATGGCCGGCGTCCTCTGGGAGCTAGCACATGCCGCCAAATACTCTCACAAGTCTGGAAGTGTTGTGGCGGTTGCAAACGCCCGGCACGCGTCTCCGGGGTGTGCCCCCCTCACGGACGGTGCCGCCGCCGGCACCTGGACGGGGGAAACGGAAGCGTCGGGTCTACACGGATGGGGTCTTGCTGTGGCTTTGGCCCAGATGTCGCTCCAAAGTGTTCCTATGGGCTGACCTAACACAACCGGGTGGAGAGTTCCACTGGTCAAAGCCCGTCCGTGCAAAGTCAAAGGGCTAGATCCCGTGGTCAAATGCTACAGGGTTAGGCGGGACGGGGCCCTGGGGGGTAGCAATGCCACTGGAGCATCGCACCGGGCCCTCATACATGCCGTACGGTGTGGTGGCATGTCGGAAGAGGCGGCACGCGTCTCCGGGGTGTGGCCCCCCTCATGGACGGCGATGACACAGTAGTAGACGTTCTGCAGTAACGATGTTGCGTGAATATTATTAAATACTGGGAGCGCGATAAAATCATTAGTTTTTTACACGATGTGGGCACATTTCCTATAGGACTGATGGTAATTTTTCATAGTTTTTGGTGGTGGAGAAGGATCTGAACACTTCCCTCTCCGCGGATTGCTCTTCGCGTGTCTACGACTATGGCTGCGGCCTCCGGAGGCTAGCACATGCCGCCAAATCTTGCGTAGGCAGCCTCTCACAAGTCTGGAATTGTTGTGGCAGTTGCAAACGCCCGACCCGCATCTCCGGGGTGTGCCCCCCTCACGGACGGCGCTGACACCGGCACGTGGAGGGGGGAAACGGACGCGTCGGGTCTACACGGATGGGGTCTTGCAGTGGCTTTGGCCCAGATGTTGCTCCAAAGTCTTCCTATGGGCTGACCTAACAGATCCGGGTGGAGAGTTCCACTTGTCAAAGCCCGTCCGTTCAAAGTCAAAGGGCTAGATCCCGTGGTCAAACGCTATAGGGTTAGGCGGGACGGGGGCCCTCGGGGGGTAGCAATGCCACCGGAGCATCGCACCGGGCCCTCATACATGCCGTACGGTGTGGTGGCATGTCCGAAGAGACGGCACGCGTCACCGAGGTGTGGCCCCCCTCACGGACGGCGATGACACAGTAGTAGACGTTCTGCGGCAACGATGCGGTGTGAATATTATTAAATACTCGGAGCGCGACAAAATTATGAGTTTTTACACGATGTGGGCACATGTGCTATAGAACTGATGGTAATTTTCCATAGTTTTTGGTGGTGGAGAAGTATCTGAACAGTTCCCTCTCCGCGGATTGCTCTTCGTGTGTCTACGACTATGGCCGCGGCCTCCGGGGGCTAGCACATGCCGCCAAATCTTGCGTAGGCGGCCACTCACAAGTCTGGAAGTGTTGTGGCAGTTACAAACGCCCGGCCCGCGTCTCCGGGGTGTGCCCCCCTCACGGACGGCGCCGACGCCGGCACCTGGAGGGGGGAAACGGACGCATCGGGTCTACACGGATGGGGTGTTGCTATCGCTTTGGCCCGGATGTTGCTCCAAAGTGTTCCTATGGGCTGACCTAACACAACCGGGTGGAGAGTTCCACTGGTCAAAGCCCGTCCGTGCAAAGTCAAAGGGCTAGATCCCGTGGTGAAACGCTACAGGGTTAGGCGGGACGGGGCCCTGGGGGGGGGGGTAGCAATGCCATTGGAGCATCGCACCGGGCCCTCATACATGCCGTACAGTGTGGTGGCATGTCCGAAGAGGCGGCACGCATCTCCGGGGTGTGCCCCCCCTCACGGACGGCGATGACACAGTAGTAGACGTTCTGCGGTAACGATGTGGCGTGAATATTATTAAATACTGGGATCGCGATAAAATCATTAGTTTTTTACACGATGTGGGCACATGTGCTATAGTACTGATGGTAATTTTTCATAGTTTTTGGTGGTGGAGAAGTATCTGAACACTTCCCTCTCCACGGATTGCTCTTCGCGTGTCTACGACTATGGCTGCGGCCTCCGGGGGCTAGCACATGCCGCCAAATCTTGCGTAGGCGGCCTCTCACAAGTCTGGAAGTGTTGTGGCAGTTGCAAACGCCCGACCCGCATCTCCGGGGTGTGCCCCCCTCACGGACGGCGCTGACGCCGGCACCTGGAGGGGGGAAACAGACGCGTCGGGTCTACACGGATGGGGTCTTGCAGTGGCTTTGTCCCAGATGTTGCTCGAAAGTGTTCCTATGGGCTGACCTAACACATCCGGGTGGAGAGTTCCACTGGTCAAAGCCCGTCCGTGCAAAGTCAAAGGGCTAGATCCCGTGGTCAAACGCTACAGGGTTAGGCGGGACGGGGGCCCTCGGGGGATAGCAATGCCACTGGAGCATCGCACCGGGCCCTCATACATGCCGTACGGTGTGGTGGCATGTCCGAAGAGGCGGCACGCGTCTCCGAGGTGTGCCCCCCCTCACGGGCGGCGATGACACAGTAGTAGATGTTCTGTGGCAACGATGCGGTGTGAATATTATTAAATACTCGGAGCGCGATAAAATTATGAGTTTTTACACGACGTGGGCACATGTGCTATAGGACTGATGGTAATTTTTCATAGTTTTTGGTGATGGAGAAGTATCTGAACACTTCCCTCTCCGCGCATTGCTCTTCGCATGTCTACGACTGTGGCCGGCGGCCTCTGGGGGCTAGCACATGCCGCCAAATCTTGCGTAGGCGGCCTCTCACAAGTCTGGAAGTGTTGTGGCGGTTGCAAACGCCCGGCCCGCGTCTCCGGGGTGTGCCCCCCTTCACGGACGGCACCGCCGCCGGCACCTGGAGGGGGAAAACGGACGCGTCGGGTCTACACAGATGGGGTCTTGCTGTGGCTTTGGCCCGGATGTTGCTCCAAAGTGTTCCTATGGGCTGACCTAACAGAACCGGGTGGAGAGTTCCACTGGTCAGAGCCCGTCCGTGCAAAGTCAAAGGGCTAGATCCCGTGGTCAAACGCTAAAGGGTTAGGCGGGACGGGGGCCCTGGGGGGTAGCAATGCCACCGGAGCATCGCACCGGGCCCTCATACATGTCGTACGGTGTGGTGGCATGTCCGAAGAGGCGGCACGCGTCTCCGGGGTGTGGCCCCCCTCACGGACGGCGATGACACAGTAGTAGACGTTATGCGGTAACGATACGGCGTGAATATTATCAAATACTGGGAGCGCGATAAAATCATTAGTTTTTTACACGACGTGGGCACATGTTCTATAGGACTGATGATAATTTTTCATAGTTTTTGGTGATAGAGAAGTATCTGAAAAGTTCCCTCTCCGCGGATTGCTCTTCGCGCGTCTACGACTATGGCCGGCGACCTCTGGGAGCTAGCACATGCCGCCAAATACTCTCACAAGTCTGGAAGTGTTGTGGCGGTTGCAAACGCCCGGCACGCGTCTCCGGGGTGTGCCCCCCTCACGGACGGCGCCGCCGCCGGCACCTGGACGGGGGAAACGGACGCGTCGGGTCTACACGGATGGGGTCTTGCTGTGGCTTTGGCCCAGATGTCGCTCCAAAGTGTTCCTATGGGCTGACCTAACACAACCGGGTGGAGAGTTCCACTGGTAAAAGCCCGTCCGTGAAAAGTCAAAGGGCTAGATCCTGTGGTCAAACGCTACAGGGTTAGGCGGGACGGGGCCCTGGGGGGGAGGTTAGCAATGCCACTGGAGCATCGCACCGGGCCCTCATACAAGCCGTACGGTGTGGTGGCATGTCCGAAGAGGCGACACGCGTCTCCGGGGTGTGGACCCCCTCACGGACGGCGATGACACAGTAGTAGACGTTCTGCGGTACCGATGTGGCGTGAATATTATTAAATACTGGGAGCGCGCTAAAATCATTAGTTTTTTACACGATGTGGGCACATGTGCTATAGGACTGATGGTAATTTTTCATAGTTTTTGGTGGTGGAGAAGTAACTGAACACTTCCCTCTCCGCGGATTGCTCTTCGCGTGTCTATGACTATGGCTGCGGCCTCCGGGGGCTAGCACATGCCGCCAAACCTCTCTCAAGTCTGGGAGTGTTGTGGCAGTTGCAAACGCCCGACCCGCATCTCCGGGGTGTGCCCCCCTCACGGACGGCGCTGACGCCGGCACCTGGAGGGCGGAAACGGACGCGTCGGGTCTACACGGATGGGGTCTTGCAGTGGCTTTGGCCCAGATGTTGCTCCAAAGTGTTCCTATGGGCTGACCTAACACATCCGGGTGGAGAGTTCCACTGGTCAAAGCCCGTCTGTGCAAAGTCAAAGGGCTAGATCCCCTGGTCAAACGCTACAGGGTTAGGCGGGACGGGGCGCTGGGGGGTAGCAATGCCACTGGAGCATCGCACCGAGCCCTCATACATGCCGTACGGTGTGGTGGCATGTCCGAAGAGGCGGCACGCATCTCCGGGGTGTGGCCCCCCTCACGGAAGGCGATGACACAGTAGTAGACGTTCTGCGGTAACGATGCGGCGTGAATATTATTAAATACTGGGAGTGCGATAAAATCATTAGTTTTTTACACGACGTGGGCACATGTGCTATAGGACTGATGGTAATTTTTCATAGTTTTTGGTGATGGAGAAGTATCTGAACACTTCCCTCTCCGCGGATTGCTCTTCGCGCGTCTACGACTATGGCCGGCGGCCTCTGGGAGCTAGCACATGCCGCCAAATCCTCTCACAAGTCTGGAAGTGTTGTGGCGGTTGCAAACGCCCGGCGCGCGTCTCCGTGGTGTGCCCCCCTCACGGACGGCGCCGCCGCCGGCACCTAGAGGGGGGAAACGGACGCGTCGGGTCTACACGGATGGGGTCTTGCTGTGGCTTTGGCCCAGATGTTGCTCCAAAGTGTTCCTATGGGCTGACCTAACAGAACCGGGTGGAGAGTTCCACTTGTCAAAGCCTGTCCGTGCAAAGTCAAAGGGCTAGATCCCTTGGTCAAACGCTACAGGGTTAGGCGGGACGGGGGCCCTCGGGGGGTAGCAATGCCACCGGAGCATCGCACCGGGCCCTCATACATGCCGTACGGTGCGGTCTCATGTCCGAAGAGGCGGCACGCGTCACCGAGGTGTGGCCCCCCTCACGGACGGCGATGACACAGTAGTAGACGTTCTGCGGCAACGATGCGGTGTGAATATTATTAAATACTCGGAGCGCGATAAAATTCTGAGTTTTTACACGACGTGGGCACATGTGCTATAGGACTGATGGTAATTTTTCATAGTTTTTGGTGATGGAGAAGTATCTGAACACTTCCCTCTCCGCGGATTGATCTTCGCGTGTCTACGACTGTGGCCGGCGGCCTCTGGGGGCTAGCACATGCCGCCAAATCTTGCGTAGGCGGCCACTGGGAGCTAGCACATGCCGCCAAATCCTCTCACAAGTCTGGAAGTGTTGTGGCGGTTGCAAACGCCCGGCACGCGTCTCCGGGGTGTGCCCCCCTCATGGACGGCGCCGCCGCCGGCACCTGGAGGGGGGAAACGGACGCGTCGGGTCTACACGGACGGGGTCTTGCTGTGGCTTTGGCCCAGATGTTGCTCCAAAGTGTTCCTATGGGCTGACCTAACACAACCGGGTGGAGAGTTCCACTGGTCAAAGCCCGTCCGTGCAAAGTCAAATGGCTAGATCCCGTGGTCAAACGCTACAGGGTTAGGCGGGACGGGGGCCCTCGGGGGATAGCAATGCCACTAGAGCATCGCACCGGGCCCTCATACATGCCGTACGGTGTGGTGGCATGTCCGAAGAGGCGACACGCGTCTCTGAGGTGTGGCCCCCTCACGGACGGCGATGACACAGTAGTAGACGTTCTGCGGCAATGATGCGGTGTGAATATTATTAAATACTCGGAGCGCGATAAAATTATGAGTTTTTACACGACGTGGGCACATGTGCTATAGGACTGATGGTAATTTTTCATTGTTTTTGGTTGTGGAGAAGTATCTGAACACTTCCCTCTCCGCGGATTGCTCTTCGCGTGTCTACGACTATGGCCGCGGCGTCCGGGGGCTAGCACATGCCGCCGAATCTTGCGTAGGCGGCCACTCACAAGTCTGGAAGTGTTGTGGCAGTTGCAAACGCCCGGCCCGCGTCTCCGGGGTGTGCCCCCCTCATGGACGGCGCCGACGCCGGCACCTGGAGGGGGGAAACGGACGCATCGGGTCTACACGGATGGGGTCTTGCTGTGGCTTTGGCCCGGATGTTGCTCCAAAGTGTTCCTAAGGGCAGACCTAACACAACCGGGTGGGGAGTTCCACTGGTCAAAGCCCGTCCGTGCAAAGTCAAAGGGCTAGATCCCGTGGTCAAACGGTACAGGGTTAGGTGGGACGGGGCCCTGGGGGGTAGCAATGCCACTGGAGCATCGCACCGGGCCCTCATACATGCCGTACGGTGTGGTGGCATGTCCGAAGAGGCGGCACGCGTCTCCGGGGTGTGGCCCCCCTCACGGACGGCGATGACACAATAGTAGACGTTCTGCGGTAACGATGTGGCGTGAATATTATTAAATACTGGGAGCGCGATAAAATCATTAGTTTTTTACACGATGTGGGCACATGTCCTATAGGACTGATGGTAATTTTTCATAGTTTTTGGTGGTGGAGAAGGATCTGAACACTTCCCTCTCCGCGGATTGCTCTTCGCGTGTGTACGACTATGGCTGCGGCCTCCGGGGGCTAGCACATGCCGCCAAATCTTGCGTAGGCGGCCTCTCACAAGTCTGGATGTGTTGTGGCAGTTGCAAACGCCCGACCCGCATCTCCGGGGTGTGCCCCCCTCACGGACGGCGCTGACGCCGGCACCTCGAGGGGGGAAACGGACGCGTCGGGTCTACACGGATGGGGTCATGCAGTGGCTTTGGCCCAGATGTTGCTCCAAAGTGTTCCTATGGGCTGACCTAACACATCCGGGTGGAGAGTTCCACTGGTCAAAGCCCGTCCGTGCAAAGTCAAATGGCTAGATCCCGTGGTCAAACGCTACAGGGTTAGGCGGGACGGGGGCCCTCGGGGGATAGCAATGCCACTAGAGCATCGCACCGGGCCCTCATACATGCCGTACGGTGTGGTGGCATGTCCGAAGAGGCGACACGCGGCTCTGAGGTGTGGCCCCCTCACGGACGGCGATGACACAGTAGTAGACGTTCTGCGGCAATGATGCGGTGTGAATATTATTAAATACTCGGAGCGCGATAAAATTATGAGTTTTTACACGACGTGGGCACATGTGCTATAGGACTGATGGTAATTTTTCATTGTTTTTGGTTGTGGAGAAGTATCTGAACACTTCCCTCTCCGCGGATTGCTCTTCGCGTGTCTACGACTATGGCCGCGGCGTCCGGGGGCTAGCACATGCCGCCGAATCTTGCGTAGGCGGCCACTCACAAGTCTGGAAGTGTTGTGGCAGTTGCAAACGCCCGGCCCGCGTCTCCGGGGTGTGCCCCCCTCATGGACGGCGCCGACGCCGGCACCTGGAGGGGGGAAACGGACGCATCGGGTCTACACGGATGGGGTCTTGCTGTGGCTTTGGCCCGGATGTTGCTCCAAAGTGTTCCTAAGGGCAGACCTAACACAACCGGGTGGGGAGTTCCACTGGTCAAAGCCCGTCCGTGCAAAGTCAAAGGGCTAGATCCCGTGGTCAAACGGTACAGGGTTAGGTGGGACGGGGCCCTGGGGGGTAGCAATGCCACTGGAGCATCGCACCGGGCCCTCATACATGCCGTACGGTGTGGTGGCATGTCCGAAGAGGCGGCACGCGTCTCCGGGGTGTGGCCCCCCTCACGGACGGCGATGACACAATAGTAGACGTTCTGCGGTAACGATGTGGCGTGAATATTATTAAATACTGGGAGCGCGATAAAATCATTAGTTTTTTACACGATGTGGGCACATGTCCTATAGGACTGATGGTAATTTTTCATAGTTTTTGGTGGTGGAGAAGGATCTGAACACTTCCCTCTCCGCGGATTGCTCTTCGCGTGTGTACGACTATGGCTGCGGCCTCCGGGGGCTAGCACATGCCGCCAAATCTTGCGTAGGCGGCCTCTCACAAGTCTGGATGTGTTGTGGCAGTTGCAAACGCCCGACCCGCATCTCCGGGGTGTGCCCCCCTCACGGACGGCGCTGACGCCGGCACCTCGAGGGGGGAAACGGACGCGTCGGGTCTACACGGATGGGGTCATGCAGTGGCTTTGGCCCAGATGTTGCTCCAAAGTGTTCCTATGGGCTGACCTAACACATCCGGGTGGAGAGTTCCACTGGTCAAAGCCCGTCCGTGCAAAGTCAAAGGGCTAGATCCCGTGGTCAAACGCTACAGGGTTAGGCGGGACGGGGGCCCTCGGGGGGTAGCAATGCCACCGGAGCATCGCACCGGGCCCTCATACATGCCGTATGGTGTGGTGGCATGTCCGAAAAGGCGGCACGCGTCACCGAGGTGTGGCCCCCCTCACGGACGGCGATGACACAGTAGTAGACGTTCTGCGGCAACGATGCGCTGTGAATATTATTAAATACTCGGAGCGCGATAAAATTATGAGTTTTTACACGACGTGGGCACATGTGCTATAGAACTGATGGTAATTTTTCATAGTTTTTGGTGGTGGAGAAGTATCTGAACACTTCCCTCTCCGCGGATTGCTCTTCGCGTGTCTACGACTATTGCCGCGGCCTCCGGGGGCTAGCACATGCCGCCAAATCTTGCGTAGGCGGCCACTCACAAGTCTGGAAGTGTTGTGGCAGTTGCAAACGCCCGGCCCGCGTCTCCGGGGTGTGCCCCCCTCACGGACGGCGCCGACGCCGGCACCTGGAGGGGGGAAACGGACGCATCGGGTCTACACGGATGGGGTCTATCTATCGCTTTTGCCCGGATGTTGCTCCAAAGTGTTCCTATGGGCTAACCTAACACAACCGGGTGGAGAGTTCCACTGGTCAAAGCCCGTCCGTGCAAAGTCAAATGGCTAGATCCCGTGGTCAAACGCTACAGGGTTAGGCGGGACGGGGCCCTGGGGGGGGGGGGTTAGCAATGCCATTGGAGCATCGCACCGGGCCCTCATACATGCCGTACGGTGTGGTGGCATGTCCGAAGAGGCGGCACGCGTCTCCGGGGTGTGGCCCCCTCACGGACGGCGATGACACAGTAGTAGACGTTCTGCGGTAACGATGTGGCGTGGATATTATCAAATACTGGGAGCGCGAAAATCATTAGTTTTTTACACGATGTGGGCACATGTGCTATAGTACTGATGGTAATTTTTCATAGTTTTTGGTGGTGGAGAAGTTTCTGAAGACTTCCCTCTCCGCGGATTGCTCTTCGCCTGTCTACGACTATGGCTGCGGCCTCCAGGGGCTAGCACATGCCGCCAAATCTTGCGTAGGCGGCCTCTCACAAATCTGGAAGTGTTGTGGCAGTTGCAAACGCCCGACCCGCATCTCCGGGGTGTGCCCCCCTCACGGACGGCGCTGACGCCGGCACCTGGACGGGGGAAACGGACGCGTCGGGTCTAAACGGATGGGGTCTTGAAGTGGCTTTGGCCCAGATGTTGCTCCAAAGTGTTCCTATGGGCTGACTTAACACATCCGGGTGGAGAGTTCCACTAGTCAAAGCCCGTCCGTGCAAAGTCAAAGGGCTAGATCCCGTGGTCAAGCGCTACAGGGTTAGGTGGGACGGGGCCCTGGGGGGTAGCAATGCCACTGGAGCATCGCACCGAGCCCTCATACATGCCGTACGGTGTGGTGGCATGTCCGAAGAGGCGGCACGCGTCTCCAGGGTGTGGCCCCCCTCACGGACGGCGATGACACAGTACTAGACGTTCTGCGGTAACGATGCGTCGTGAATATTATTAAATACTGGGAGCGCGATAAAATCATTAGTTTTTTACACGACGTGGGCACATGTGCTATAGGACTGATGGTAATTTTTCATAGTTTTTGGTGATGGAGAAGTATCTGAACACTTCCCTCTCCGCGGATTGCTCTTCGCGCGTCTACGACTATGGCCGGCGGCCTCCGGGAGCTAGCACATGCCGCCAAATCCTCTCACAAGTCTGGAAGTGTTGTGGCGCTTGCAAACGCCCGGCGCGCGTCTCCGGGGTGTGCCCCCCTCATGGACGGCGCCGCCGCCGGCACCTAGAGGGGTGAAACGGACGCGTCGGGTCTACACGGATGGGGTCTTGCTGTGGCTTTGGCCTAGATGTTGCTCCAAAGTGTTCCTATGGGCTGACCTAACAGAACTGGGTGGAGAGTTCCACTGGTCAAAGCCCGTCCGTGCAAAGTCAAAGGGCTAGATCCCGTGGTCAAACGCTAGAGGGTTAGGCGGGACGGGGGCCCTCGGGGGGTAGCAATGCCACCGGAGCATCGCACCGGGCCCTCATACATGCCGTACGGTGTGGTGGCATGTCCGAAGAGGCGGCACACGTCACCGAGGTGTGGCCCCCCTCACGGACGGCGATGACACAGTAGTAGACGTTCTGCGGCAACGATGCGGTGTGAATATTATTAAATACTCAGAGCGCGATAAAATTATGAGTTTTTACACGACGTGGGCACATGTGCTATAGGACTGATGGTAATTTTTCATAGTTTTTGGTGATGGAGAAGTATCTGAACACTTCCCTCTCCGCGGATTGATCTTCGCGTGTCTACGACTGTGGCCGGCGGCCTCTGGGGGCTAGCACATGCCGCCAAATCTTGCGTAGGCGGCCACTGGGAGCTAGCACATGCCGCCAAATCCTCTCACAAGTCTGGAAGTGTTGTGGTGGTTGCAAACGCATGGCACGCGTCTCCGGGGTGTGCCCCCCTCATGGACGGCGCCGCCGCCGGCACCTGGAGGGGGGAAACGGACGCGTCGGGTCTACACGGACGGGGTCTTGCTGTGGCTTTGGCCCAGATGTTGCTCCAAAGTGTTCCTATGGGCTGACCTAACACAACCGGGTGGAGAGTTCCACTGGTCAAAGCCCGTCCGTGCAAAGTCAAATGGCTAGATCCCGTGGTCAAACGCTACAGGGTTAGGCGGGACGGGGGCCCTTGGGGGATAGCAATGCCACTGGAGCGTCGCACCGGGCCCTCATACATGCCGTACGGTGTGGTGGCATGTCCGAAGAGGCGACACGCGTCTCTGAGGTGTGGCCCTCTCACGAACGGCGATGACACAGTAGTAGACGTTCTGCGGCAATGATGCGGTGTGAATATTATTAAATACTCGGAGCGCGATAAAATTATGAGTTTTTACACGACGTGGGCACATGTGCTATAGGACTGATGGTAATTTTTCATTGTTTTTGGTGGTGGAGAAGTATCTGAACACTTCCCTCTCCGCGGATTGCTCTTCGCGTGTCTACGACTATGGCCGCGGCGTCCGGGGGCTAGCACATGCCGCCAAATCTTGCGTAGGCGGCCACTCACAAGTCTGGAAGTGTTGAGGCAGTTGCAAACGCCCGGCCCGCGTCTCCGGGGTGTGCCCCCCTCATGGACGGCGCCGACGCCGGCACCTGGAGGGGGGAAACGGACGCATCGGGTCTACATGGTTGGGGTCTTGCTGTGGCTTTGGCCCGGATGTTGCTCCAAAGTGTTCCTAAGGGCTGACCTAACACAACCGGGTGGGGAGTTCCACTGGTCAAAGCCCGTCCGTGCAAAGTCAAAGGGCTAGATCCCGTGGTCAAACGCTACAGGGTTAGGTGGGACGGGGCCCTGGGGGGTAGCAATGCCACTGGAGCATCGCACCGGGCCCTCATTCATGCCGTTCTGTGTGGTGGCATGTCCGAAGAGGCGGCACGCGTCTCCGGGGTGTGGCCCCCCTCACAGACGGCGATGACACAGTAGTAGACGTTCTGCGGTAAGGATGTGGCGTGAATATTATTAAATACTGGGAGCGCGATAAAATCATTAGTTTTTTACACGATGTGGGCACATGTCCTAGAGGACTGATGGTAATTTTTCATAGTTTTTGGTGGTGGAGAAGGATCTGAACACTTGCCTCTCCGCGGATTGCTCTTCGCGTGTCTACGACTATGGCTGCGGCCTCCGAGGGCTAGCACATGCCGCCAAATCTTGCGTAGGCGGCCTCTCACAAGTCTGGATGTGTTGTGGCAGTTGCATACGCCCGACCCGCATCTCCAGGGTGTGCCCCCCTCACGGACGGCGCTGACGCCGGCACCTCGAGGGGGGAAACGGACGCGTCGGGTCTACACGGATGGGGTCTTGCAGTGGCTTTGGCCCAGATGTTGCTCCAAAGTGTTCCTATGGGCTGACCTAACACATCCGGGTGGAGAGTTCCACTGGTCAAAGCCCTTCCGTGCAAAGTCAAAGGGCTAGATCCCGTGGTCAAACGCTACAGGGTTAGGCGGGACGGGGGCCCTCGGGGGGTAGCAATGCCACCGGAGCATCGCACCAGGCCCTCATACATGCCGTATGGTGTGGTGGCATGTCCGAAGAGGCGGCACGCGTCACCGAGGTGTGGTCCCCCTCACGGACGGCGATGACACAGTAGTAGACGTTCTGCGGCAACGATGCGGTGTGAATATTATTAAATACTCGGAGCGCGATAAAATTATGAGTTTTTACACGACGTGGGCACATGTGCTATAGAACTGATGGTAATTTTTCATAGTTTTTGGTGGTGGAGAAGTATCTGAACACTTCCCTCTCCGCGGATTGCTCTTCGCGTGTCTACGACTATGGCCGCGGCCTCCGGGGGCTAGCACATGCCGCCAAATCTTGCGTAGGCGGCCACTCACAAGTCTGGAAGTGTTGTGGCAGTTGCAAACGCCCGGCCCGCGTCTCCGGGGTGTGCCCCCCTCACGGACGGCGCCGACGCCGGCACCTGGAGGGGGGAAACGGACGCATCGGGTCTACACGGATGGGGTCTTGCTATCGCTTTGGCCCGGATGTTGCTCCAAAGTGTACCTATGGGCTAACCTAACACAACCGGGTGGAGAGTTCCACTGGTCAAAGCCCGTCCGTGCAAAGTCAAATGGCTAGATCCCGTGGTCAAACGCTACAGGGTTAGGCGGGACGGGGCCCTGGGGGGGGGGTTAGCAAAACCACTGGAGCATCGCACCGGGCCCTCATACATGCCGTACGGTGTGGTGGCATGTCCGAAGAGGCGGCACGCGTCTCCGGGGTGTGGCCCCCCTCACGGACGGCGATGACACAGTAGTAGACGTTCTGCGGTAACGATGTGGCGTGGATATTATTAAATACTGGGAGCGCGATAAAATCATTAGTTTTTTACACGATGTGGGCACATGTGCTATAGTACTGATGGTAATTTTTCATAGTTTTTGGTGGTGGAGAAGTTTCTGAAGACTTCCCTCTCCGCGGATTGCTCTTCGCGTGTCTACGACTATGGCTGCGGCCTCCAGGGGCTAGGACATGCCGCCAAATCTTGCGTAGGCGGCCTCTCACAAATCTGGAAGTGTTGTGGCAGTTGCAAACGCCCGACCCGCATATCCGGGGTGTGCCCCCCTCACGGACGGCGCTGACGCCGGCACCTGGACGGGGAAACGGACGCGTCGGGTCTACACGGATGGGGTCTTGCAGTGGCTTTGGCCCAGATGTTGCTCCAAAGTGTTCCTATCGGCTGACTTAACACATCCGGGTGGAGAGTTCCACTGGTCAAAGCCCGTCCGTGCAAAGTCAAAGGGCTAGATCCCGTGGTCAAACGCTACAGGGTTAGGCGGGACGGGGCCCTGTGGGGTAGCAATGCCACTGGAGCATCGCACCGAGCCCTCATACATGCCGTACGGTGTGGTGGCATGTCCGAAGAGGCGGCACGCGTCTCCGGGGTGTGGCCCCCCTCACGGACGGCGATGACACAGTACTAGACGTTCTGCGGTAACGATGCGGCGTGAATATTATTAAATACTGGGAGCGCGATAAAATCATTAGTTTTTTACACGACGTGGGCACATGTGCTATAGGACTGATGGTAATTTTTCATAGTTTTTGGTGATGGAGAAGTATCTGAACACTTCCCTCTCCGCGGATTGCTCTTCGCACGTCTACGACTATGGCCGGCGGCCTCTGGGAGCTAGCACATGCCGCCAAATCCTCTCACAAGTCTGGAAGTGTTGTGGCGGTTGCAAACGCCCGGCGCGCGTCTCCGGGGTGTGCCCCCCTCATGGACGGCGCCGCCGCCGGCACCTAGAGGGGTGAAACGGTCGCGTCGGGTCTACACGGATGGGGTCTTGCTGTGGCTTTGGCCTAGATGTTGCTCCAAAGTGTTCCTATGGGCTGACCTAACAGAACCGGGTAGAGAGTTCCACTGGTGAAAGCCCGTCCGTGCAAAGTCAAAGGGCTAGATCCCGTGGTCAAACGCTACAGGGTTAGGCGGGACGGGGGCCCTCGGGGGGTAGCAATGCCACCGGAGCTTCGCACCGGGCCCTCATACATGCCGTACGGTGTGGTGGCATGTCCGAAGAGGCGGCACACGTCACCGAGGTGTGGCCCCCCTCACGGACGGCGATGACACAGTAGTAGACGTTCTGCGGCAACGATGCGGTGTGAATATTATTAAATACTCAGAGCGCGATAAAATTATGAGTTTTTACACGACGTGGGCACATGTGCTATAGGACTGATGTTAATTTTTCATAGTTTTTGGTGATGGAGAAGTATCTGAACAGTTGCCTATCCGCGGATTGCTCTTCGCGCGTCTACGACTGTGGCCGGCGGCCTCTGGGGGCTAGCACATGCCGCCAAATCTTGCGTAGGCGGCCACTCACGTCTGGAAGTGTTGTGGCAGTTGCAAACGCCCGGCCCGCGTCTCCGGGGTGTGCCCCCCTTCACGGACGGCGCCGCCGCCGGCACCTGGAGGGGGGAAACGGACGCGTCGGGTCTACACAGATGGGGTCTTGCTGTGGCTTTGGCCCAGATGTTGCTCCAAAGTGTTCCTATGGGCTGACCTAACACAACCGGGTGGAGAGTTCCACTGGTCAAAGCCCGTCCGTGCAAAGTCAAATGGCTAGATCCCGTGGTCAAATGCTACAGGGTTAGGCGGGACGGGGGCCCTTGGGGGATAGCAATGCCACTGGAGCATCGCACCGGGCCCTCATACATGTCGTACGGTGTGGTGGCATGTCCGAAGAGGCGGCACGCGTCTCCGAGGTGTGCCCCCCCTCAAGGACGGCGATGACACAGTAGTAGACGTTCTGTGGCAACGATGCGGTGTGAATATTAATAAATACTCGGAGCGCGATAAAATTATGAGTTTTTACACGACGTGGGCACATGTGTTATAGGACTGATGGTAATTTTTCATAGTTTTTGGTGATGGAGAAGTATCTGAACACTTCCCTCTCCGCGCATTGCTCTTCGCGCGTCTACGACTGTGGCCGGCGGCCTCTGGGGGCTAGCACATGCCGCCAAATCTTGCGTAGGCGGCCACTCACGTCTGGAAGTGTTGTGGCAGTTGCAAACGCCCGGCCCGCGTCTCCGGGGTGTGCCCCCCTTCACGGACGGCGCCGCCGCCGGCACCTGGAGGGGGGAAACGGACGCGTCGGGTCTACACAGATGGGGTCTTGCTGTGGCTTTGGCCCAGATGTTGCTCCAAAGTGTTCCTATGGGCTGACCTAACACAACCGGGTGGAGAGTTCCACTGGTCAAAGCCCGTCCGTGCAAAGTCAAATGGCTAGATCCCGTGGTCAAATGCTACAGGGTTAGGCGGGACGGGGGCCCTTGGGGGATAGCAATGCCACTGGAGCATCGCACCGGGCCCTCATACATGTCGTACGGTGTGGTGGCATGTCCGAAGAGGCGGCACGCCTCTCCGAGGTGTGCCCCCCCTCAAGGACGGCGATGACACAGTAGTAGACGTTCTGTGGCAACGATGCGGTGTGAATATAAATAAATACTCGGAGCGCGATAAAATTATGAGTTTTTACACGACGTGGGCACATGTGTTATAGGACTGATGGTAATTTTTCATAGTTTTTGGTGATGGAGAAGTATCTGAACACTTCCCTCTCCGCGCATTGCTCTTCGCGTGTCTAGGACTGTGGCCGGCGGCCTCTGGGGGCTAGCACATGCCGCCAAATCTTTCGTAGGCGGCCTCTCACAAGTTTGGAAGTGTTGTGGCGGTTGCAAACGCCCGGCCCGCGTCTCCGGGGTGTGCCCCCCTTCACGGACGGCGCCACCGCCGGCACCTGGAGGGTGAAAACGGACGCGTCGGGTCTACACAGATGGGGTCTTGCTGTGGCTTTGGCCCGGATGTTGCTCCAAAGTATTCCTATGGGCTGACCTAACAGAACCGGCTGGAGAGTTCCACTAGTCAAAGCCCGTCCGTGCAAAGTCAAATGGCTAGATCCCGTGGTCAAACGCTACAGGGTTAGGCGGGACGGGGGCCCTCGGGGGATAGCAATGCCACTGGAGCATCGCACCGGGCCCTCATACATGCCGTACGGTGTGGTGGCATGTCCGAAGAGGCGGCACGCGTCTCCGGGGTGTGCCCCCCCTCACGGACGGCG
The DNA here is from genome assembly GCF_002575655.3 of Aegilops tauschii subsp. strangulata. Classification (NCBI taxonomy): domain Eukaryota; kingdom Viridiplantae; phylum Streptophyta; class Magnoliopsida; order Poales; family Poaceae; genus Aegilops; species Aegilops tauschii. Next base: position 549,488,538 of record NC_053041.3, on the reverse strand, counting down.
ATGACACAGTAGTAGACGTTCTGCGGCAACGATGCGGTGTGAATATTATTAAATACTCGGAGCGCGATAAAATTATGAGTTTTTACACGACGTGGGCACATGTGCTATAGGACTGATGGTAATTTTTCATAGTTTTTGGTGATGGAGAAGTATCTGAACACTTCCCTCTCCACGCATTGCTCTTCGCGTGTCTACGACTATGGCTGCGGCCTCCAGGGGCTAGCACATGCCGCCAAATCTTGCTTAGGCGGCCTCTCACCAGTCTGGAAGTGTTGTGGCAGTTGCAAACGCCCGACCCGCATCTCCGAGGTGTGCCCCCCTCACGGACGGCGCTGACGCCGGCACCTGGAGGGGGGAAACGGACGCGTCGGGTCTACACGGATGGGGTCTTGCAGTGGCTTTGGCCCAGATGTTGCTCCAAAGTGTTCCTATGGGCTGACCTAACACATCCGGGTGGAGAGTTCCACTGGTCAAAGCCCGTCTGTCCAGAGTCAAAGGGCTAGATCCCGTGGTCAAACGCTACAGGGCTAGGCGGGACGGGGCCCTGGGAGGTAGCAATGCCACTGGAGCATCGCACCGAGCCCTCATACATGTCGTACGGTGTGGTGGCATGTCTGAAGAGGCGGCACGCGTCTCCGGGGTGTGGCCCGCCTCACGGACGGCGATGACACTGTAGTAGACGTTCTGCGGTAACGATGCGGCGTGAATATTATTAAATACTGGGAGCGTGATACAATCATTAGTTTTTTACACGACGTGGGCACATCTGCTATAGGACTGAAGGTAATTTTTCATAGTTTTTGGTGATGGAGAAGTATCTGAACACTTCCCTCTCCGCGGATTGATCTTCGCGTGTCTACGACTGTGGCCGGCGGCCTCTGGGGGCTAGCTCATGCCGCCAAATCTTGCGTAGGCGGCCACTCACAAGTCTGGAAGTGTTGTGGCAGTTGCAAACGCCCGGCCCGCGTCTCTGGGGTGTGCCCCCCTTCACGGACGACGCCGCCGCCGGCACCTGGAGGGGGGAAACGGACGCGTCGGGTCTACACGGATTGGGTCTTGCTGTGGCTTTGGCCCGGATGTTGCTCCAAAGTGTTCCTATGGGCTGACCTAACAGAACCGGGTGGAGAGTTCCACTGGTCAAAGCCCGTCCGTGCAAAGTCAAAGGGCTAGATCCCGTGGTCAAACGCTACAGGGTTAGGCGGGACGGGGGCCCTGGGGGGTAGCAATGCCACCGGAGCATCGCACCGGGCCCTCATACATGTCGTACGGTGTGGTGGCATGTCCGAAGAGGCGGCACGCGTCTCCGGGGTGTGGCCCCCCTCACGGACGGCGATGACACAGTAGTAGACGTTCTGCGGTAACGATACGGCGTGAATATTATCAAATACAGGGAGCGCGATAAAATCATTAGTTTTTTACACGACGTGGGCACATGTGCTATAGGACTGATGATAATTTTTCATAGTTTTTGGTGATGGAGAAGTATCTGAAAAGTTCCCTCTCCGCGGATTTTTCTTCGCGCGTCTACGACTATGGCCGGCGACCTCTGGGAGCTAGCACATGCCGCCAAATCCTCTCACAAGTCTGGAAGTGTTGTGGCGGTTGCAAACGCCCGGCACGCGTCTCCGGGGTGTGCCCCCCTCACGGACGGCGCCGCCGCCGGCACCTGGAGGGGGGAAACGGACGCGTCGGGTCTACACGGATGGGGTCTTGCTGTGGCTTTGGCCTAGATGTTGCTCCAAAGTGTTCCTATGGGCTGACCTAACACAACCGGGTGGAGAGTTCCACTGGTCAAAGCCCGTCCGTGCAAAGTCAAAGGGCTAGATCCCGTGGTCAAATGCTACAGGGTTAGGCGGGACGGGGGCCCTCGGGTGGTAGCAATGCCACCGGAGCATCGCACCGGGCCCTCATACATGCCGTACGGTGTGGTGGCATGTCCGAAGAGGCGGCACGCGTCACCGAGGTGTGGCCCCCCTCACGAACAGGGATGACACAGTAGTAGACGTTCTGCGGCAACGATGCGGTGTGAATATTATTAAATACTCGGAGCGCGATAAAATTATGAGTTTTTACACGACGTGGGCACATGTGCTATAGGGCTGATGGTAATTTTTCATAGTTTTTGGTGATGGAGAAGTATCTGAACACTTCCCTCTCCGCGGACTGCTCTTCGCGTGTCTACGACTGTGGCCGGCGGCCTCTGGGGGCTAGCACATGCCGCCAAATCTTGCGTAGGCGGCCACTCACAAGTCTGGAAGTGTTGTGGAAGTTGCAAACGCCCGGCCCGCGTCTCCGGGGTGTGCCCCCCTTCACGGACGGCGCCGCCGCCGGCACCTGGAGGGGGGAAACGGACGCGTCGGGTCTACACAGATGGGGTCTTGCTGTGGCTTTGGCCCAGATGTTGCTCCAAAGTGTTCCTATGGGCTGACCTAACACAACCGGGTGGAGAGTTCCACTGGTCAAAGCCCGTCCGTGCAAAGTCAAATGGCTAGATCCCGTGGTCAAACGCTACAGGGTTAGGCGGGACGGGGGCCCTCGGGGGATAGCAATGCCACTGGAGCATCGCACCGGGCCCTCATACATGCCGTAAGGTGTGGTGGCATGTTCGAAGAGGCGGCACGCGTCTCCGAGGTGTGCCCCCCCTCACGGACGGCGATGACACAGTAGTAGACGTTCTGTGGCAACGATGCGGTGTGAATATTATTAAATACTTGGAGCACGATAAAGTTATGAGTTTTTACACGACGTGGGCACATGTGCTATAGGACTGATGGTAATTTTTCATAGTTTGTGGTGATGGAGAAGTATCTGAACACTTCCCTCTCCGCGCATTGCTCTTCGCTTGTCTACGGCTGTGGCCGGCGGCCTCTGGGGGCTAGCACATGCCGCCAAATCTTGCGTAGGCGGCCTCTCACAAGTCTGGAAGTGTTGTGGCAGTTGCAAACGCCCGGCCCGCGTCTCCGGGGTGTGCCCCCCTTCACGGACGGCGCCGCCGCCGGCACCTGGAGGGCGAAAACGGACGCGTCGGGTCTACACAGATGGGGTCTTGCTGTGGCTTTGGCCCGGATGTTGCTCCAAAGTGTTCCTATGGGCTGACCTAACACAACCGGGTGGAGAGTTCCACTGGTCAAAGCCCGTCCGTGCAAAGTCAAAGGGCTAGATCCCGTGGTCAAACGCTACAGGGTTAGGCGGGACGGGGGCCCTGGGGGTAGCAATGCCACCGGAGCATCGCATCGGACCCTCAAAGATGTCGTACGGTGTGGTGGCATGTCCGAAGAGGCGGCACGCGTCTCCGGGGTGTGGCCCCCCTCACGGACGGCGATGACACAGTAGTAGACGTTCTGCGGTAACGATACGGCATGAATATTATCAAATACTGGGAGCGCGATAAAATCATTAGTTTTTTACACGACGTGGGCACATGTTCTATAGGACTGATGATAATTTTTCATAGTTTTTGGTCATGGAGAAGTATCTGAAAAGTTCCCTCTCCGCGGATTGCTCTTCGCGCGTCTAGGACTATGGCCGGCGACCTCTGGGAGCTAGCACATGCCGCCAAATACTCTCACAAGTCTGGAAGTGTTGTGGCGGTTGCAAACGCCCGGCACGCGTATCCGGGGTGTGCCCCCCTCACGGACGGCGCCGCCGCCGGCACCTGGACGGGGGAAACGGACGCGTCGGGTCTACACGGATGGGGTCTTGCTGTGGCTTTGGCCCAGATGTCGCTCCAAAGTGTTCCTATGGGCTGACCTAACACAACCGGGTGGAGAGTTCCACTGGTCAAAGCCCGTCCGTGCAAAGTCAAAGGGCTAGATCCCGTGGTCAAACGCTACAGGGTTAGGCGGGACGGGGCCCTGGGGGGGGGGGTTAGCAATGCCACTGGAGCATCGCACCGGGGCCTCATACATGCCGTACGGTGTGGTGGCATGTCCGAAGAGGCGACACGCGTCTCCGGGGTGTGGACCCCCTCACGGACGGCGATGACACAGTAGTAGACGTTCTGCGGTACCGATGTGGCGTGAATATTATTAAATACTGGGAGCGCGATAAAATCATTAGTTTTTTACACGATGTGGGCACATGTGCTATAGGACTGATGGTAATTTTTCATAGTTTTTGGTGATGGAGAAGTATCTGAACACTTCCCTCTCCGCGGACTGCTCTTCGCGTGTCTACGACTGTGGCCGGCGGCCTCTGGGGGCTAGTATATGCCGCCAAATCTTGCGTAGGCGGCCACTCACAAGTCTGGAAGTGTTGTGGCAGTTGCAAACGCCCGGCCCGCGTCTCCGGGGTGTGCCCCCTTCACGGACGGCGCCGCCGCCGGCACCTGGAGGGGGGAAACGGACGCGTCGGGTCTACACAGATGGGGTCTTGCTGTGGCTTTGGCCCAGATGTTGCTCCAAAGTGTTCCTATGGGCTGACCTAACACAACCGGGTGGAGAGTTCCACTGGTCAAAGCCCGTCCGTGCAAAGTCAAATGGCTAGATCCCGTGGTCAAACGCTACAGGGTTAGGCGGGACGGGGGCCCTCGGGGGATAGCAATGCCACTGGAGCATCGCACCGGGCCCTCATACATGCCGTAAGGTGTGGTGGCATGTCCGAAGAGGCGGCACGCGTCTCCGAGGTGTGCCCCCCCTCACGGACGGCGATGACACAGTAGTAGACGTTCTGTGGCAACGATGCGGTGTGAATATTATTAAATACTCGGAGCGCGATAAAACTATGAGTTTTTACACGACGTGGGGACATGTGCTATAGGACTGATGGTAATTTTTCATAGTTTTTGGTGATGGAGAAGTATCTGAATACTTCCCTCTCCGCGCATTGCTCTTCGCGTGTCTACGGCTGTGGGCGGCGGCCTCTGGGGGCTAGCACATGCTGCCAAATCTTGCATAGGCGGCCTCTCACAAGTCTGGAAGTGTTGTGGCGGTTGCAAACGCCCGGCCCGCGTCTCCGGGGTGTGGCCCCCTTCACGGACGGTGCCGCCGCCGGCACCTGGAGGGGGAAAACGGACGCGTCGGGTCTACACAGATGGGGTCTTGCTGTGGCTTTGGCCCAGATGTTGCTCCAAATTGTTCCTATGGGCTGACCTAACAGAACCGGGTGGAGAGTTCCACTGGTCAAAGCCCGTCCGTGCAAAGTCAAAGGGCTAGATCCCGTGGTCAAACGCTACAGGGTTAGGCGGGACGGGGGCCCTGGGGGGTAGCAATGCCACCGGAGCATCGCATCGGGACCTCATACATGTCGTACGGTGTGGTGGCATGTCCGAAGAGGCGGCACGCGTCTCCGGGGTGTGGCCCCCCTCACGGACGGCGATGACACAGTAGTAGACGTTCTGCGGTAACGATACGGCGTGAATATTATCAAATACTGGGAGCGCGATAAAATCATTAGTTTTTTACACGACGTGGGCACATGTTCTATAGGACTGATGATAATTTTTCATAGTTTTTGGTGATGGAGAAGTATCTGAAAAGTTCCCTCTCCGCGGATTGCTCTTCGCGCGTCTACGACTATGGCCGGCGACCTCTGGGAGCTGGCACATGCCGCCAAATACTCTCACAAGTCTGGAAGTGTTGTGGCGGTTGCAAACGCCCGGCACGCGTCTCCGGGGTGTGCCCCCCTCACGGACGGCGCTGCCGCCGGCACCTGGACGGGGGAAACGGACGCGTCGGGTCTACACGGATGGGGTCTTGCTGTGGCTTTGGCCCAGATGTCGCTCCAAAGTGTTCCTATGGGCTGACCTAACACAACCGGGTGGAGAGTTCCACTGGTCAAATCCCGTCCGTGCAAAGTCAAAGGGCTAGATCCCGTGGTCAAACGCTACAGGGTTAGGCGGGACGGGGCCCTGGGGGGGGGGGGGGGGGTTAGCAATGCCATTGGAGCATCGCACCGGGCCCTCATACATGCCGTACGGTGTGGTGGCATGTCCGAAGAGGCGACACGCGTCTCCGGGGTGTGGACCCCCTCACGGACGGCGATGACACAGTAGTAGACGTTCTGCGGTACCGATGTGGCGTGAATATTATTAAATACTGGGAGCGCGATAAAATCATTAGTTTTTTACACGATGTGGGCACATGTGCTATAGGACTGATGGTAATTTTTCATAGTTTTTGGTGGTGGAGAAGTATCTGAACACTTCCCACTCCGCGGATTGCTCTTCGCGTGTCTACGACTATGGCTGCGGCCGCCGGTGGCTAGCACATGCCGCCAAATCTTGCGTAGGCAGCCTCTCACAAGTCTGGAAGTGTTGTGGCAGTTGCAAACGCCCGACCCGCATCTCCGGGGTGTGCCCCCCTCACGGACGGCGCTGACGCCGGCACCTGGAGGGGGGAAACGGACGCGTCGGGTCTACACGGATGGGGTCTTGCAGTGGCTTTGGCCCAGATGTTGCTCCAAAGTGTTCCTATGGGCTGACCTAACACATCCGGGTGGAGAGTTCCACTGGTCAAAGCCCGTCTGTGCAAAGTCAAAGGGCTAGATCCCCTGGTCAAACGCTACAGGGTTAGGCGGGACGGGGCCCTGGGGGGGTAGCAATGCCACTGGAGCATCGCACCAAGCCCTCATACATCCCGTACGGTGTGGTGGCATGTCCGAAGAGGCGGCACGCGTCTCCGGGGTGTGGCCCCCCTCACGGACGGCGATGACACAGTAGTAGACGTTCTGCGGTAACGATGCGGTGTGAATATTATTAAATACTGGGAGCGCGATAAAATCATTAGTTTTTTACACGACGTGGGCACATGTGCTATAGGACTGATGGTAATTTTTCATAGTTTTTGGTGATGGAGAAGTATCTGAACACTTCCCTCTCCGCGGATTGCTCTTCGCGCGTCTACGACTATGGCCGGCGGCCTCTGGGAGCTAGCACATGCCGCCAAATCCTCTCACAAGTCTGGAAGTGTTGTGGCGGTTGCAAACGCCCGGCGCGCGTCTCCGGGGTGTGCCCCCCTCACGGACGGCGCCGTCGCCGGCACCTAGAGGGGGGAAACGGACGCGTCGGGTCTACACGGATGGGGTCTTGTTGTGGCTTTGGCCCAGATGTTGCTCCAAAGTGTTCCTATGGGCTGACCTAACAGAACCGGGTGGAGAGTTCCACTTGTCAAAGCCCGTCCGTGCAAAGTCAAAGGGCTAGATCCCGTGGTCAAACGCTACAGGGTTAGGCGGGACGGGGGCCCTCGGGGGGTAGCAATGCCACCGGAGCATCGCACCGGGCCCTCATACATGCCGTACGGTGTGGTGGCATGTCCGAAGAGGCGGCACGCGTCACCGAGGTTTGGCCCCCCTCACGGACGGCGATGACACAGTAGTAGACGTTCTGCGGCAACGATGCGGTGTGAATATTATTAAATACTCGGAGCGCGATAAAATTCTGAGTTTTTACACGACGTGGGCACATGTGCTATAGGACTGATGGTAATTTTTCATAGTTTTTGGTGATGGAGAAGTATCTGAACACTTCCGTCTCCGCGGATTGATCTTCGCGTGTCTATGACTGTGGCCGGCGGCCTCTGGGGGCTAGCACATGCCGCTAAATCTTGCGTAGGCGGCCACTCACAAGTCTGGAAGTGTTGTGGCAGTTGCAAACACCTGGCCCGCGTCTCCGGGGTGTGCCCCCCTTCACGGACGGCGCCGCCGCCGGCACCTGGAGGGGGGAAACGGACGCGTCGGGTCTACACGGATGGGGTCTTGCTGTGGCTTTGGCCCGGATGTTGCTCCAAAGTGTTCCTATGGGCTGACCTAACAAAACCGGGTGGAGAGTTCCACTGGTCAAAGCCCGTCCGTGCAAAGTTAAAGGGCTAGATCCCGTGGTCAAACGCTACAGGGTTAGGCGGGACGGGGGCCCTGGGGGGTAGCAATGCCACCGGAGCATCGCACTGGGCCCTCATACATGTCGTACGGTGTGGTGGCATGTCCGAAGAGGCGGCACACGTCTCCGGGGTGTGGCCCCCCTCACGGACGGCGATGACACAGTAGTAGACGTTCTGCGGTAACGATACGGCGTGAATATTATCAAATACTGGGAGCGCGATAAAATCATTAGTTTTTAACACGACGTGGGCACATGTGCGATAGGACTGATGATAATTTTTATTAGTTTTTGGTGATGGAGAAGTATCTGAAAAGTTCCCTCTCCGCGGATTGTTCTTCGCGCGTCTACGACTATGGCCGGCGACCTCTGGGAGCTAGCACATGCCGCCAAATCCTCTCAAAAGTATGGAAGTGTTATGGCGGTTGCAAACGCCCGGCACGCGTCTCCGGGGTGTGCCCCCCTCATGGACGGCGCCGCCGCCGGCACCTGGAGGGGGGAAACGGACGCGTCGGGTCTACACGGATGGGGTCTTGCTGTGGCTTTGGCACAGATGTTGCTCCAAAGTGTTCCTATGGGCTGACCTAACACAACCGGGTGGATAGTTCCACTGGTCAAAGCCCGTCCGTGCAAAGTTAAATGGCTAGATCCTGTGGTCAAACGCTACAGGGTTAGCCGGGACGGGGGCCCTCGGGGGATAGCAATGCCACTGGAGCATCGCACCGGGCCCTTATACATGCCGTACGGTGTGGTGGCATGTCCGAAGAGGCGGCATGCGTCTCTGAGGTGTGGCCCCCTCACGGACGGCGATGACACAGTAGTAGACGTTCTGCGGCAACGATGCGGTGTGAATATTATTAAATACTCGGAGCGCGATAAAATTATGAGTTTTTACACGACGTGGGCACATGTGCTATAGGACTGATGGTAATTTTTCATAGTTTTTGGTGGTGGAGATGTATCTGAACACTTCCCTCTCCGCGGATTGCTCTTCGCGTGTCTACGACTATGGCCGCGGCGTCCGGGGTTAGCACATGCCGCCAAATCTTGCGTAGGCGGCCACTCACAAGTCTGGAAGTTTTGTGGCAGTTGCAAACACCCGGCCCGCGTCTCCGGGGTGTGCCCCCCTCATGGACGGCGCCGACGCCGGCACCTGGAGGGGGGAAACGAACGCATCGGGTCTACACGGATGGGGTCTTGCTGTGGCTTTGGCCCGGATGTTGCTCCAAAGTGTTCCTAAGGGCTGACCTAACACAACCGGGTGGAGAGTTCCACTGGTCAAAGCCCGTCCGTGCAAAGTCAAAGGGCTAGATCCCGTGGTCAAACGCTACAGGGTTAGGTGGGACGGGGCCCTGGGGGGTAGCAATGCCACTGGAGCATCGCACCGGGCCCTCATACATGCCGTACGGTGTGGTGGCATGTCCGAAGAGGCGGCACGCGTCTCCGGGTTGTGGCCCCCCTCACCGACGGTGATGACACAGTAGTAGACGTTCTGCGGTAACGATGTGGCGTGAATATTATTAAATACTGGGAGCGCGATAAAATCATTAGTTTTTTACACGATCTGGGCACATGTCCTATAGGACTGATGGTAATTTTTCATAGTTTTTGGTGGTGGAGAAGGATCTGAACACTTCCCTCTCCGCGGATTGCTCCTCGCGTGTCTACGACTATGGCTGCGGCCTCCGGGGGCTAGCACATGCCGCCAAATCTTGCGTAGGCGGCCTCTCACAAGTCTGGAAGTGTTGTGGCAGTTGCAAACGCCCGACCCGCATCTCCGGGGTGTGCCCCCCTCACGGACGGCGCTTACGCCGGCACCTCGAGGGGGGAAACGGACGCGTCGGGTCTACATGGATGGGGTCTTGCAGTGGCTTTGGCCCAGGTGTTGCTCCAAAGTGTTCCTATGGGCTGACCTAACACATCCGGGTGGAGAGTTCCACTGGTCAAAGCCCGTCCGTGCAAAGTCAAAGGGCTAGATCCCGTGGTCAAACGCTACAGGGTTAGGCGGGACGGGGGCCCTCGGGGGGTAGCAATGCTACCGGAGCATCGCACCGGGCCCTCATACATGCCGTACGGTGTGGTGGCATGTCCGAAGAGGAGGCACGCGTCACCGAGGTGTGGCCCCCCTCACGGACGGCGATGACACAGTAGTAGACGTTCTAGGGCAACGATGCGGTGTGAATATTATTAAATACTCGGAGCGCGATAAAATTATGAGTTTTTACACGACGTGGGCACATGTGCTATAGAACTGATGGTAATTTTTCAAAGTTTTTGGTGGTGGAGAAGTATCTGAACACTTCCCTCTCCGCGGATTGCTCTTCGCGTGTCTACGACTATGGCTGCGGCCGCCGGTGGCTAGCACATGCCGCCAAATCTTGCGTAGGCGGCCTCTCACAAGTCTGGAAGTGTTGTGGCAGTTGCAAACGCCCGACCCGCATCTCCGGGGTGTGCCCCCCTCACGGACGGCGCTGACGCCGGCACCTGGAGGGGGGAAACGGACGCGTCGGGTCTACACGGATGGGGTCTTGCAGTGGCTTTGGCCCAGATGTTGCTCCAAAGTGTTCCTATGGGCTGACCTAACACATCCGGGTGGAGAGTTCCACTGGTCAAAGCCCGTCTGTGCAAAGTCAAAGGGCTAGATCCCCTGGTCAAACGCTACAGGGTTAGGCGGGACGGGGCCCTGGGGGGTAGCAATGCCACTGGAGCATCGCACCAAGCCCTCATACATGCCGTACGGTGTGGTGGCATGTCCGAAGAGGCGGCACGCGTCTCCGGGGTGTGGCCCCCCTCACGGACGGCGATGACACAGTAGTAGACGTTCTGCGGTAACGATGCTGCGTGAATATTATTAAATACTGGGAGCGCGATAAAATCATTAGTTTTTTACACGACGTGGGCACATGTGCTATAGGACTGATGGTAATTTTTCATAGTTTTTGGTGATGGAGAAGTATCTGAACACTTCCCTCTCCGCGGATTGCTCTTCGCGCGTCTACGACTATGGCCGGCGGCCTCTGGGAGCTAGCACATGCCGCCAAATCCTCTCACAAGTCTGGAAGTGTTGTGGCGGTTGCAAACGCCCGGCGCGCGTCTCCGGGGTGTGCCCCCCTCACGGACGGCGCCGTCGCCGGCACCTAGAGGGGGGAAACGGACGCGTCGGGTCTACACGGATGGGGTCTTGTTGTGGCTTTGGCCCAGATGTTGCTCCAAAGTGTTCCTATGGGCTGACCTAACAGAACCGGGTGGAGAGTTCCACTTGTCAAAGCCCGTCCGTGCAAAGTCAAAGGGCTAGATCCCGTGGTCAAACGCTACAGGGTTAGGCGGGACGGGGGCCCTCGGGGGGTAGCAATGCCACCGGAGCATCGCACCGGGCCCTCATACATGCCGTACGGTGTGGTGGCATGTCCGAAGAGGCGGCACGCGTCACCGAGGTTTGGCCCCCCTCACGGACGGCGATGACACAGTAGTAGACGTTCTGCGGCAACGATGCGGTGTGAATATTATTAAATACTCGGAGCGCGATAAAATTCTGAGTTTTTACACGACGTGGGCACATGTGCTATAGGACTGATGGTAATTTTTCATAGTTTTTGGTGATGGAGAAGTATCTGAACACTTCCGTCTCCGCGGATTGATCTTCGCGTGTCTATGACTGTGGCCGGCGGCCTCTGGGGGCTAGCACATGCCGCCAAATCTTGCGTAGGCGGCCACTCACAAGTCTGGAAGTGTTGTGGCAGTTGCAAACGCCTGGCCCGCGTCTCCGGGGTGTGCCCCCCTTCACGGACGGCGCCGCCGCCGGCACCTGGAGGGGGGAAACGGACGCGTCGGGTCTACACGGATGGGGTCTTGCTGTGGCTTTGGCCCGGATGTTGCTCCAAAGTGTTCCTATGGGCTGACCTAACAAAACCGGGTGGAGAGTTCCACTGGTCAAAGCCCGTCCGTGCAAAGTTAAAGGGCTAGATCCCGTGGTCAAACGCTACAGGGTTAGGCGGGACGGGGGCCCTCGGGGGGTAGCAATGCTACCGGAGCATCGCACCGGGCCCTCATACATGCCGTACGGTGTGGTGGCATGTCCGAAGAGGCGGCACGCGTCACCGAGGTGTGGCCCCCCTCACGGACGGCGATGACACAGTAGTAGACGTTCTGCGGTAACGATACGGCGTGAATATTATTAAATACTCGGAGCGCGATAAAATCATTAGTTTTTTACACGACGTGGGCACATGTGCGATAGGACTGATGATAATTTTTATTAGTTTTTGGTGATGGAGAAGTATCTGAAAAGTTCCCTCTCCGCGGATTGTTCTTCGCGCGTCTACGACTATGGCCGGCGACCTCTGGGAGCTAGCACATGCCGCCAAATCCTCTCAAAAGTATGGAAGTGTTGTGGCGGTTGCAAACGCCCGGCACGCGTCTCCGGGGTGTGCCCCCCTCATGGACGGCGCCGCCGCCGGCACCTGGAGGGGGGAAACGGACGCGTCGGGTCTACACGGATGGGGTCTTGCTGTGGCTTTGGCACAGATGTTGCTCCAAAGTGTTCCTATGGGCTGACCTAACACAACCGGGTGGAGAGTTCCACTGGTCAAAGCCCGTCCGTGCAAAGTTAAATGGCTAGATCCCGTGGTCAAACGCTACAGGGTTAGCCGGGACGGGGGCCCTCGGGGGATAGCAATGCCACTGGAGCATCGCACCGGGCCCTTATACATGCCGTACGGTGTGGTGGCATGTCCGAAGAGGCGGCATGCGTCTCTGAGGTGTGGCCCCCTCACGGACGGCGATGACACAGTAGTAGACGTTCTGCGGCAACGATGCGGTGTGAATATTATTAAATACTCGGAGCGCGATAAAATTATGAGTTTTTACACGACGTGGGCACATGTGCTATAGGACTGATGGTAATTTTTCATAGTTTTTGGTGGTGGAGATGTATCTGAACACTTCCCTCTCCGCGGATTGCTCTTTGCGTGTCTACGACTATGGCCGCGGCGTCCGGGGTTAGCACATGCCGCCAAATCTTGCGTAGGCGGCCACTCACAAGTCTGGAAGTGTTGTGGCAGTTGCAAACACCCGGCCCGCGTCTCCGGGGTGTGCCCCCCTCATGGACGGCGCCGACGCCGGCACCTGGAGGGGGGAAACGAACGCATCGGGTCTACACGGATGGGGTCTTGCTGTGGCTTTGGCCCGGATGTTGCTCCAAAGTGTTCCTAAGGGCTGACCTAACACAACCGGGTGGAGAGTTCCACTGGTCAAAGCCCGTCCGTGCAAAGTCAAAGGGCTAGATCCCGTGGTCAAACGCTACAGGGTTAGGTGGGACGGGGCCCTGGGGGGTAGCAATGCCACTGGAGCATCGCACCGGGCCCTCATACATGCCGTACGGTGTGGTGGCATGTCCGAAGAGGCGGCACGCGTCTCCGGGGTGTGGCCCCCCTCACCGACGGTGATGACACAGTAGTAGACGTTCTGCGGTAACGATGTGGCGTGAATATTATTAAATACTGGGAGCGCGATAAAATCATTAGTTTTTTACACGATGTGGGCACATGTCCTATAGGACTGATGGTAATTTTTCATAGTTTTTGGTGGTGGAGAAGGATCTGAACACTTCCCTCTCCGCGGATTGCTCCTCGCGTGTCTACGACTATGGTTGCGGCCTCCGGGGGCTAGCACATGCCGCCAAATCTTGCGTAGGCGGCCTCTCACAAGTCTGGAAGTGTTGTGGCAGTTGCAAACGCCCGACCCGCATCTCCGGGGTGTGCCCCCCTCACGGACGGCGCTTACGCCGGCACCTCGAGGGGGGAAACGGACGCGTCGGGTCTACATGGATGGGGTCTTGAAGTGGCTTTGGCCCAGGTGTTGCTCCAAAGTGTTCCTATGGGCTGACCTAACACATCCGGGTGGAGAGTTCCACTGGTCAAAGCCCGTCCGTGCAAAGTCAAAGGGCTAGATCCCGTGGTCAAACGCTACAGGGTTAGGCGGGACGGGGGCCCTCGGGGGGTAGCAATGCTACCGGAGCATCGCACCGGGCCCTCATACATGTCGTACGGTGTGGTGGCATGTCCGAAGAGGAGGCACGCGTCACCGAGGTGTGGCCCCCCTCACGGACGGCGATGACACAGTAGTAGACGTTCTAGGGCAACGATGCGGTGTGAATATTATTAAATACTCGGAGCGCGATAAAATTATGAGTTTTTACACGACGTGGGCACATGTGCTATAGAACTGATGGTAATTTTTCAAAGTTTTTGGTGGTGGAGAAGTATCTGAACACTTCCCTCTCCGCGGATTGCTTTTCGCGTGTCTACGACTATGGCCGCGGCCTCCGGGGGCTAGCACATGCCGCCAAATCTTGCGTAGGCGGCCACTCACAAGTCTGGAAGTGTTGTGGCAGTTGCAAACGCCCGGCCCGCGTCTCCGGGGTGTGCCCCCCTCACGGACGGCGCCGACGCCGGCACCTGGAGGGGAGAAACGGACACATCGGGTCTACACGGATGGGGTCTTGCTATCGCTTTGGCCCGGATGTTGCTCCAAAGAGTTCCTATGGGCTGACCTAACACAACCGGGTGGAGAGTTCCACTGGTCAAAGCCCGTCCGTGCAAAGTCAAAGGGCTAGATCCCGTGGTCAAACGCTACAGGGTTAGGCGGGACGGGGCCCGGGGGGGGGGGGGGTTAGCAATGCCACTGGAGCATCGCACCGGGCCCTCATACATGCCGTACAGTGTGGTGGCATGTCCGAAGAGGCGGCATGCGTCTCCGGGGTGTGGCCCCCCTCACGGACGGCGATGACACAGTAGTAGACGTTCTGCGGTAACGATGTGGCGTGAATATTATTCAATACTGGGAGCGCGATAAAATCATTAGTTTTTTACACGATGTGGGCACATGTGCTATAGTACTGATGGTAATTTTTCATATTTTTTGGTGGTGGAGAAGTTTCTGAACACTTCCCTCTCCGCGGATTGCTCTTCGCGTGTCTACGACTATGGCTGCGGCCTCCAGGGGCTAGCACATGCCGCCAAATCTTGCGTAGGCGGCCTCTCACAAGTCTGGAAGTGTTGTGGCAGTTGCAAACGCCCGACCCGCATCTCCGGGGTGTGCCCCCCTCACGGACGGCGCTGACGCCGGCACCTGGACGGGGGAAACGGACGCGTCGGGTCTACACGGATGGGGTCTTGCAGTGGCTTTGGCCCAGATGTTGCTCCAAAGTGTTCCTATGGGCTGACATAACACATCCGGGTGGAGAGTTCCACTGGTCAAAGCCCGTCCGTGCAAAGTCACAGGGCTAGATCCCGTCGTCAAACGCTATAGGGTTAGGCGGGACGGGGCCCTGGGGGTAGCAATGCCACTGGAGCATCGCACCGAGCCCTCATACATGCCGTACGGTGTGGTGGCATGTCCGAAGAGGCGGCACACGTCTCCGGGGTGTGGCCCCCCTCACGGACGGCGATGACACAGTACTAGACGTTCTGCGGTAACGATGCGGCGTGAATATTATTAAATACTGGGAGCGCGATAAAATCATTAGTTTTTTACACGACGTGGGCACATGTGCTATAGGACTGATGGTAATTTTTCATAGTTTTTGGTGATGGAGAAGTATCTGAACACTTCCCTCTCCGCGGATTGCTCTTCGCGCGTCTACGACTATGGCCGGCGGCCTCTGGGAGCTAGCACATGCCGCCAAATCCTCTCACAAGTCTGGAAGTGTTGTGGCGGTTGCAAACGCCCGGCGCGCGTCTCCGGGGTGTGCCCCCCTCATGGACGGCGCCGCCGCCGGCACCTAGAGGGGTGAAACGGACGCGTCGGGTCTTCACGGATGGGGTCTTGCTGTGGCTTTGGCCTAGATGTTGCTCCAAAGTGTTCCTATGGGCTGACCTAACAGAACCGGGTGGAGAGTTCCACTGGTCAAAGCCCGTCCGTGCAAAGTCAAAGGGCTAGATCCCGTGGTCAAACGCTACAGGGTTAGGCGGGACGGGGGCCCTTGGGGCGTAGCAATGCCACCGGAGCATCGCACCGGGCCCTCATACATGCCGTACGGTGTGGTGGCATGTCCGAAGAGGCGGCACGCGTCACCGAGGTGTGGCCCCCCTCACGGACGGCGATGACACAGTAGTAGACGTTCTGCGGCAACGATGCGGTGTGAATATTATTAAATACTCAGAGCGCGATAAAATTATGAGTTTTTACACGACGTGGGCACATGTGCTATAGGACTGATGGTAATTTTTCATAGTTTTTGGTGATGGACAAGTATCTGAACACTTGCCTCTCCGCGGATTGCTCTTCGCGCGTCTACGACTGTGGCCAGCGGCCTCTGGGGGCTAGCACGTGCCGCCAAATCTTGCGTAGGCGGCCACTCACGTCTGGAAGTGTTGTGGCAGTTGCAAACGCCCGGCCCGCGTCTCCGGGGTGTGCCCCCCTTCACGGACGGCGCCGCCGCCGGCACCTGGAGGGGGGAAACGGACGCGTCGGGTCTACACAGATGGGGTCTTGCTGTGGCTTTGGCCCAGATGTTGCTCCAAATTGTTCCTATAGGCTGACCTAACACAACCGGGTGGAGAGTTCCACTGGTCAAAGCCCGTCCGTGCAAAGTCAAATGGCTAGATCCCGTGGTCAAACGCTACAGGGTTAGGCAGGACGGGGGCCCTTGGGGGATAGCAATGCCACTGGAGCATCGCACCGGGCCCTCATACATGTCGTACGGTGTGGTGGCATGTCCGAAGAGGTGGCACGCGTCTCCGAGGCGTGCCCCCCCTCCGGACGGCGATGACACAGTAGTAGACGTTCTGTGGGAACGATGCGGTGTGAATATTAATAAATACTCGGAGCGCGATAAAATTATGAGTTTTTACACGACGTGGGCACATGTGCTATAGGACTGATGGTAATTTTTCATAGTTTTTGGTGATTGAGAAGTATCTGAACACTTCCCTCTCCGCGCATTGCTCTTCGCGTGTCTACGACTGTGGCCGGCGGCCTCTGGGGGCTAGCACATGCCGCCAAATCTTGCGTAGGCGGCCTCTCACAAGTTTGGAAGTGTTGTGGCGGTTGCAAACGCCCGGCCCGCGTCTCCGGGGTGTGCCCCCCTTCACGGACGGCGCCGCCGCCGGCACCTGGACGGTGAAAACGGACGCGTCGGGTCTACACAGATGGGGTCTTGCTGTGCCTTTGGCCCGGATGTTGCTCCAAAGTGTTCCTATGGGCTGACCTAACAGAACCGGGTGGAGAGTTCCACTGGTCAAAGCCCATCCGTGCAAAGTCAAATGGCTAGATCCCGTGGTCAAACGCTACAGTGTTAGGCGGGACGGGGGCCCTGGGGGATAGCAATGCCACCGGAGCATCGCACCGGGCCCTCATACATGTCGTACGGTGTGGTGGCATGTCCGAAGAGGCGGCACGCGTCTCCGGGGTGTGGCCCCCCTCACGGACGGCGATGACACAGTAGTAGACGTTCTGCGGTAACGATACGGCGTGAATATTATCAAATACTGGGAGCGCGATAAAATCATTATTTTTTTACACGACGTGGGCAAATGTTCTATAGGACTGATGATAATTTTTCATAGTTTTTGGTGATGGAGAAGTATCTGAAAAGTTCCCTCTCCGCGGATTGCTCTTCGCGCGTCTACGACTATGGCCGGCGACCTCTGGGAGCTAGCACATGCCGCCAAATACTCTCACAAGTCTGGAAGTGTTGTGGCGGTTGCAAACTCCCGGCACGCGTCTCCGGGGTGTGCCCCCCTCACGGACGGCGTCGCCGCCGGCACCTGGACGGGGGAAACGGACGCGTCGGGTCTACACGGATGGGGTCTTGCTGTGGCTTTGGCCCAGATGTCGCTCCAAAGTGTTCCTATGGGCTGACCTAACACAACCGGGTGGAGAGTTCCACTGGTCAAAGCACGTCCGTGCATAGTCAAAGGGCTAGATCCCGTGGTCAAACGCTACAGGGTTAGGCGGGACGGGGCCCTGGGGGGGGGGGGGTTAGCAATGCCACTGGAGCATCGCACCGGGCCCTCATACATGCCGTACGGTGTGGTGGCATGTCCGAAGAGGCGACACGCGTCTCCGGGGTGTGGACCCCCTCACGGACGGCGATGACACAGTAGTAGACATTCTGCGGTACCGATGTGGCGTGAATATTATTAAATACTGGGAGCGCGATAAAATCATTAGTTTTTTACACGATGTGGGCACATGTGCTGTAGGACTGATGGTAATTTTTCATAGTTTTTGGTGGTGGAGAAGTATCTGAACACTTCCCTCTCTGCGGATTGCTCTTCGCGTGTCTACGACTATGGCTGCGGCCTCAGGGGGCTAGCACATGCCGCCAAATCTTGCGTAGGCGGCCTCTCACCAGTGTGGAAGTGTTGTGGCAGTTACAAACGCCCGACCCGCATCTCCGAGGTGTGCCCCCCTCACGGACGGCGCTGACGCCGGCACCTGGAGGGGGGAAACGGACGCGTCAGGTCTACACGGATGGGGTCTTGCAGTGGCTTTGGCCCAGATGTTGCTCCAAAGTGTTCCTATGGGCTGACCTAACACATCCGGGTGGAGAGTTCCACTGGTCAAAGCCCGTCTGTCCAAAGTCAAAGGGCTAGATCTCGTGGTCAAACGCTACAGGGTTAGGCAGGACGGGGCCCTGGGGGGTACCAATGCCACTGCAGCATCGCACCGAGCCCTCATAGATGCCGTACGGTGTGGTGGCATGTACGAAGAGGCGTCACGCGTCTCCGGGGAGTGGCCCCCCTCACGGACGGCGATGACACAGTAGTAGACGTTCTGCGGTAACGATGCGGCGTGAAAATTATTAAATACTGGGAGCGCGATAAAATCATTAGTTTTTTACACGACGTGGGCACATGTGCTATAGGACTGATGGTAATTTTTCATAGTTTTTGGTGATGGAGAAGTATCTGAACACTTCCCTCTCCGCGGATTGATCTTCGCGTGTCTACGACTGTGGCCGGCGGCCTCTGGGGGCTAGCACATGCCGCCAAATCTTGCGTAGGCGGCCACTCACAAGTCTGGAAGTGTTGTGGCAGTTGCAAACGCACGGCCCGCGTCTCCGGGGTGTGCCCCCCTTCACGGACGGCGCCGCCGCCGGCACCTGGAGGGGGGAAACGAACGCGTCGGGTCTACACGGATGGGGTCTTGCTGTGGCTTTGGCCCGGATGTTGCTCCAAAGTGTTCCTATGGGCTGACCTAACAGAACCGGGTGGAGAGTTCCACTGGTCAAAGCCCGTCCGTGCAAAGTCAAAGGGCTAGATCCTGTGGTCAAACGCTACAGGGTTAGGCGGGACGGGGGCCCTGGGGGGTAGCAATGCCACCGGAGCATCGCACCGGGCCCTCATACATGTCGTACGGTGTGGTGGCATGTCCGAAGAGGCGGCACGCGTCAGCGGGGTGTGGCCCCCCTCACGGACGGCGATGACACAGTAGTAGACGTTCTGCAGTAACGATACGGCGTGAATATTATCAAATACTGGGAGCGCGATAAAATCATTAGTTTTTTACACGACGTGGGCACATGTGCTATAGGACTGATGATAATTTTTCATAGTTTTTGGTGATGGAGAAGTATCTGAAAAGTTCCCTCTCCGCGGATTGTTCTTCGCGCGTCTACGACTATGGCCGGCGACCTCTGGGAGCTAGCACATGCCGCCAAATCCTCTCACAAGTCTGGAAGTGTTGTGGCGGTTGCAAACGCCCGGCACGCGTCTCCGGGGTGTGCCCCCCTCACGGACAGCGCCGCCGCCGGCACCTGGAGGGGGGAAACCGACGCATCGGGTCTACACGGATGGGGTCTTGTTGTGGCTTTGGCCCAGATGTCGCTCCAAACTGTTCCTATGGGCGGACCTAATACAACCGGGAGGAGAGTTCCACTGGTCAAAGCCCGTCCGTGCAAAGTCAAATGGCTAGATCCCGTGGTCAAACGCTACAGGGTAAGGCGGGACGGGGGCCCTCGGGGGATAGCAATGCCACTGGAGCATCGCACCGGGCCCTCATACATGCCGTACGGTGTGGTGGCATGTCCGAAGAGGCGGCACGCGTCTCCGGGGTGTGCCCCCCCTCACGGACGGCGATGACACAGTAGTAGACGTTCTGCGGTAACCATACGGCGTGAATATTATCAAATACTGGGAGCGCGATAAAATCATTATTTTTTTACACGACGTGGGCACATGTTCTATAGGACGGATGATAATTTTTCATAGTTTTTGGTGATGGAGAAGTATCTGAAAAGTTCCCTCTCCGCGGATTGCTATTCGCGCGTCTACGACTATGGCCGGCGACCTCTGGGAGCTAGCACATGCCGCCAAATACTCTCACAAGTCTGGAAGTGTTGTGGCGTTTGCAAACGCCCGACACGCGTCTCCGGGGTGTGCCCCCCTCACGGACGGCGCCGCCGCCGGCACCTGGACGGGGGAAACGGACGCGTCCGGTCTACACGGATGGGGTCTTGATGTGGCTTTGGCCCAGATGTCGCTCCAAAGTGTTCCTATGGGCTGACCTAACACAACCGGGTGGAGAGTTCCACTGGTCAAAGCCCGTCCGTGCAAAGTCAAAGGGCTAGATCCCGTGGTCAAACGCTACAGGGTTAGGCGGGACGGGGCCCTGGGGGGGTTAGCAATGCCACTGGAGCATCGCACCGGGCCCTCATACATGCCGTACGGTGTGGTGGCATGTCCGAAGAGGCGACACGCGTCTCCGGGGTGTGGACCCCCTCACGGACGGCGATGACACAGTAGTAGACGTTCTGCGGTACCGATGTGGCGTGAATATTATTAAATACTGGGAGCGCGATAAAATCATTAGTTTATTACACGATGTGGGCACATGTGCTATAGGACTGATGGTAATTTTTCATAGTTTTTGGTGATGGAGAAGTATCTGAACACTTCCCTCTCCGCGCATTGCTCTTCGCGTGTCTACGACTGTGGCCGGCGGCCTCTGGGGGCTAGCACATGCCGCCAAATCTTGCGTAGGCGGCCTCTCACAAGTTTGGAAGTGTTGTGGCGGTTGCAAACGCCCGGCCCGCGTCTCCGGGGTGTGCCCCCCTTCACGGACGGCGCCGCCGCCGGCACCTGGACGGTGAAAACGGACGCGTCGGGTCTACACAGATGGGGTCTTGCTGTGCCTTTGGCCCGGATGTTGCTCCAAAGTGTTCCTATGGGCTGACCTAACAGAACCGGGTGGAGAGTTCCACTGGTCAAAGCCCGTCCGTGCAAAGTCAAATGGCTAGATCCCGTGGTCAAACGCTACAGGGTTAGGCGGGACGGGGGCCCTGGGGGATAGCAATGCCACCGGAGCATCGCACCGGGCCCTCATACATGTCGTACGGTGTGGTGGCATGTCCGAAGAGGCGGCACGCGTCTCCGGGGTGTGGCCCCCCTCACGGACGGCGATGACACAGTAGTAGACGTTCTGCGGTAACGATACGGCGTGAATATTATCAAATACTGGGAGCGCGATAAAATCATTATTTTTTTACACGACGTGGGCACATGTTCTATAGGACTGATGATAATTTTTCATAGTTTTTGGTGATGGAGAAGTATCTGAAAAGTTCCCTCTCCGCGGATTGCTCTTCGCGCGTCTACGACTATGGCCGGCGACCTCTGGGAGCTAGCACATGCCGCCAAATACTCTCACAAGTCTGGAAGTGTTGTGGCGGTTGCAAACGCCCGGCACGCGTCTCCGGGGTGTGCCCCCCTCACGGACGGCGTCGCCGCCGGCACCTGGACGGGGGAAACGGACGCGTCGGGTCTACACGGATGGGGTCTTGCTGTGGCTTTGGCCCAGATGTCGCTCCAAAGTGTTCCTATGGGCTGACCTAACACAACCGGGTGGAGAGTTCCACTGGTCAAAGCACGTCCGTGCAAAGTCAAAGGGCTAGATCCCGTGGTCAAACGCTACAGGGTTAGGCGGGACGGGGCCCTGGGGGGGGGGGTTAGCAATGCCACTGGAGCATCGCACCGGGCCCTCATACATGCCGTACGGTGTGGTGGCATGTCCGAAGAGGCGACACGCGTCTCCGGGGTGTGGACCCCCTCACGGACGGCGATGACACAGTAGTAGACATTCTGCGGTTCCGATGTGGCGTGAATATTATTAAATACTGGGAGCGCGATAAAATCATTAGTTTTTTACACGATGTGGGCACATGTGCTGTAGGACTGATGGTAATTTTTCATAGTTTTTGGTGGTGGAGAAGTATCTGAACACTTCCCTCTCTGCGGATTGCTCTTCGCGTGTCTACGACTATGGCTGCGGCCTCCGGGGGCTAGCACATGCCGCCAAATCTTGCGTAGGCGGCCTCTCACCAGTGTGGAAGTGTTGTGGCAGTTACAAACGCCCGACCCGCATCTCCGAGGTGTGCCCCCCTCACGGACGGCGCGGACGCCGGCACCTGGAGGGGGGAAACGGACGCGTCGGGTCTACACGGATGGGGTCTTGAAGTGGCTTTGGCCCAGATGTTGCTCCAAAGTGTTCCTATGGGCTGACCTAACACATCCGGGTGGAGAGTTCCACTGGTCAAAGCCCGTCTGTCCAAAGTCAAAGGGCTAGATCTCGTGGTCAAACGCTATAGGGTTAGGCAGGACGGGGCCCTGGGGGGTAGCAATGCCACTGCAGCATCGCACCGAGCCCTCATAGATGCCGTACGGTGTGGTGGCATGTCCGAAGAGGCGTCACGCGTCTCCGGGGTGTGGCCCCCCTCACGGACGGCGATGACACAGTAGTAGACGTTCTGCGGTAACGATGCGGCGTGAATATTATTAAATACTGGGAGCGCGATAAAATCATTAGTTTTTTACACGACGTGGGCACATGTGCTATAGGACTGATGGTAATTTTTCATAGTTTTTGGTGATGGAGAAGTATCTGAACACTTCCCTCTCCGCGGATTGATCTTCGCGTGTCTACGACTGTGGCCGGCGGCCTCTAGGGGCTAGCACATGCCGCCAAATCTTGCGTAGGCGGCCACTCACAAGTCTGGAAGTGTTGTGGCAGTTGCAAACGCCCGGCCCGCGTCTCCGGGGTGTGCCCCCCTTCACGGACGGCGCCGCCGCCGGCACCTGGAGGGGGGAAACGGACGCGTCGGGTCTACACGGATGGGGTCTTGCTGTGGCTTTGGCCCGGATGTTGCTCCAAAGTGTTCCTATGGGCTGACCTAACAGAACCGGGTGGAGAGTTCCACTGGTCAAAGCCCGTCCGTGCAAAGTCAAATGGCTAGATCCTGTGGTCAAACGCTACAGGGTTAGGCGGGACGGGGGCCCTGGGGGGTAGCAATGCCACCGGAGCATCGCACCGGGCCCTCATACATGTCGTACGGTGTGGTGGCATGTCCGAAGAGGCGGCACGCGTCAGCGGGGTGTGGCCCCCCTCACGGACGGCGATGACACAGTAGTAGACGTTCTGCGGTAACGATACGGCGTGAATATTATCAAATACTGGGAGCGCGATAAAATCATTAGTTTTTTACACGACGTGGGCACATGTGCTATAGGACTGATGATAATTTTTCATAGTTTTTGGTGATGGAGAAGTATCTGAAAAGTTCCCTCTCCGCGGATTGTTCTTCGCGCGTCTACGACTATGGCCGGCGACCTTTGGGAGCTAGCACATGCCGCCAAATCCTCTCACAAGTCTGGAAGTGTTGTGGCGGTTGCAAACGCCCGGCACGCGTCTCCGGGATGTGCCCCCCTCACGGACGGCGCCGCCGCCGGCACCTGGAGGGGGGAAACCGACGCGTCGGGTCTACACGGATGAGGTCTTGATGTGGCTTTGGCCCAGATGTCGCTCCAAAGTGTTCCTATGGGCTGACCTAACACAACCGGGAGGAGAGTTCCACTGGTCAAAGCCCGTCCGTGCAAAGTCAAATGGCTAGATCCCGTGGTCAAACGCTACAGGGTAAGGCGGGACGGGGGCCCTCGGGGGATAGCAATGCCACTGGAGCATCGCACCGGGCCCTCATACATGCCGTACGGTGTGGTGGCATGTCCGAAGAGGCGACACGCGTCTCCGGGGTGTGGACCCCCTCACGGACGGCGATGACACAGTAGTAGACATTCTGCGGTACCGATGTGGCGTGAATATTATTAAATACTGGGAGCGCGATAAAATCATTTGTTTTTTACACGATGTGGGCACATGTGCTGTAGGACTGATGGTAATTTTTCATAGTTTTTGGTGGTGGAGAAGTATCTGAACACTTCCCTCTCTGCGGATTGCTCTTCGCGTGTCTACGACTATGGCTGCGGCCTCCGGGGGCTAGCACATGCCGCCAAATCTTGCGTAGGCGGCCTCTCACCAGTGTGGAAGTGTTGTGGCAGTTACAAACGCCCGACCCGCATCTCCGAGGTGTGCCCCCCTCACGGACGGCGCTGACGCCGGCACCTGGAGGGGGGAAACGGACGCGTCGGGTCTACACGGATGGGGTCTTGCAGTGGCTTTGGCCCAGATGTTGCTCCAAAGTGTTCCTATGGGCTGACCTAACACATCCGGGTGGAGAGTTCCACTGGTCAAAGCCCGTCTGTCCAAAGTCAAAGGGCTAGATCTCGTGGTCAAACGCTACAGGGTTAGGCAGGACGGGGCCCTGGGGGGTAGCAATGCCACTGCAGCATCGCACCGAGCCCTCATAGATGCCGTACGGTGTGGTGGCATGTCCGAAGAGGCGTCACGCGTCTCCGGGGTGTGGCCCCCCTCACGGACGGCGATGACACAGTAGTAGACGTTCTGCGGTAACGATGCGGCGTGAATATTATTAAATACTGGGAGCGCGATAAAATCATTAGTTTTTTACACGACGTGGGCACATGTGCTATAGGACTGATGGTAATTTTTCATAGTTTTTGGTGATGGAGAAGTATCTGAACACTTCCCTCTCCGCGGATTGATCTTCGCGTGTCTACGACTGTGGCCGGCGGCCTCTAGGGGCTAGCACATGCCGCCAAATCTTGCGTAGGCGGCCACTCACAAGTCTGGAAGTGTTGTGGCAGTTGCAAACGCCCGGCCCGCGTCTCCGGGGTGTGCCCCCCTTCACGGACGGCGCCGCCGCCGGCACCTGGAGGGGGGAAACGGACGCGTCGGGTCTACACGGATGGGGTCTTGCTGTGGCTTTGGCCCGGATGTTGCTCCAAAGTGTTCCTATGGGCTGACCTAACAGAACCGGGTGGAGAGTTCCACTGGTCAAAGCCCGTCCGTGCAAAGTCAAAGGGCTAGATCCTGTGGTCAAACGCTACAGGGTTAGGCGGGACGGGGGCCCTGGGGGGTAGCAATGCCACCAGAGCATCGCACCGGGCCCTCATACATGTCGTACGGTGTGGTGGCATGTCCGAAGAGGCGGCACGCATCAGCGGGGTGTGGCCCCCCTCACGGACGGCGATGACACAGTAGTAGACGTTCTGCGGTAACGATACGGCGTGAATATTATCAAATACTGGGAGCGCGATAAAATCATTAGTTTTTTACACGACGTGGGCACATGTGCTATAGGACTGATGATAATTTTTCATAGTTTTTTGTGATGGAGAAGTATCTGAAAAGTTCCCTCTCCGCGGATTGTTCTTCGCGCGTCTACGACTATGGCCGGCGACCTTTGGGAGCTAGCACATGCCGCCAAATCCTCTCACAAGTCTGGAAGTGTTGTGGCGGTTGCAAACGCCCGGCACGCGTCTCCGGGGTGTGCCCCCCTCACGGACGGCGCCGCCGCCGGCACCTGGAGGGGGGAAACCGACGCGTCGGGTCTACACGGATGAGGTCTTGCTGTGGCTTTGGCCCAGATGTCGCTCCAAAGTGTTCCTATGGGCTGACCTAACACAACCGGGAGGAGAGTTCCACTGGTCAAAGCCCGTCCGTGCAAAGTCAAATGGCTAGATCCCGTGGTCAAACGCTACAGGGTAAGGCGGGACGGGGGCCCTCGGGGGATAGCAATGCCACTGGAGCATCGCACCGGGCCCTCATACATGCCGTACGGTGTGGTGGCATGTCCGAAGAGGCGGCACGCGTCTCCGGGGTGTGCCCCCCCTCACGGACGGCGATGACACAGTAGTAGACGTTCTGCGGTAACGATACGGCGTGAATATTATCAAATACTGGGAGCGCGATAAAATCATTATTTTTTTACACGACGTGGGCACATGTTCTATAGGACGGATGATAATTTTTCATAGTTTTTGGTGATGGAGAAGTATCTGAAAAGTTCCCTCTCCGCAGATTGCTCTTCGCGCGTCTACGACTATGGCCGGCGACCTCTGGGAGCTAGCACATGCCGCCAAATACTCTCACAAGTCTGGAAGTGTTGTGGCGGTTGCAAACGCCCGACACGCGTCTCCGGGGTGTGCCCCCCTCACGGACGGCGCCGCTGCCGGCACCTGGACGGGGGAAACGGACGCGTCGGGTCTACACGGATGGGGTCTTGCTGTGGCTTTGGCCCAGATGTCGCTCCAAAGTGTTCCTATGGGCTGACCTAACACAACCGGGTGGAGAGTTCCACTGGTCAAAGCCCGTCCGTGCAAAGTCAAAGGGCTAGATCCCGTGGTCAAACGCTACAGGGTTAGGCGGGACGGGGCCCTGGGGGGGTTAGCAATGCCACTGGAGCATCGCACCGGGCCCTCATACATGCCGTACGGTGTGGTGGCATGTCCGAAGAGGCGACACGCGTCTCCGGGGTGTGGACCCCCTCACGGACGGCGATGACACAGTAGTAGACGTTCTGCGGTACCGATGTGGCGTGAATATTATTAAATACTGGGAGCGCGATAAAATCATTAGTTTTTTACACGATGTGGGCACATGTGCTATAGGACTGATGGTAATTTTTCATAGTTTTTGGTGGTGGAGAAGTATCTGAACACTTCCCTCTCCGTGGATTGCTCTTCGCGTGTCTACGACTATGGCTGCGGCCTCCGGGGGCTAGCACATGCCGCCAAATCTTGCGTAGGCGGCCTCTCACCAGTGTGGAAGTGTTGTGGCAGTTACAAACGCCCGACCCGCATCTCCGAGGTGTGCCCCCCTCACGGACGGCGCTGACGCCGGCACCTGGAGGGGGGAAACGGACGCGTCGGGTCTACACGGATGGGGTCTTGCAGTGGCTTTGGCCCAGATGTTGCTCCAAAGTGTTCCTATGGACTGACCTAACACATCCGGGTGGAGAGTTCCACTGGTCAAAGCCCGTCTGTCCAAAGTCAAAGGGCTAGATCCCGTGGTCAAACGCTACAGGGTTAGGCGGGACGGTGCCCTGGGGGGTAGCAATGCCACTGGAGCATCGCACCGAGCCCTCATACATGTCGTACGGTGTGGTGGCATGTCCGAAGAGGCGGCACGCGTCTCCGGGGTGTGGCCCCCCTCACGGACGGCGATGACATAGTAGTAGACGTTCTGCGGTAACGATGCGGCGTGAATATTATTAAATACTGGGAGCGTGATAAAATCATTAGTTTTTTACACGACGTGGGCACATGTGCTATAGGACTGAAGGTAATTTTTCATAGTTTTTGGTGATGGAGAAGTATCTGAACACTTCCCTCTCCGCGGATTGATCTTCGCGTGTCTACGACTGTGGCCGGCGGCCTCTGGGGGCTAGCACATGCCGCCAAATCTTGCGTAGGCGGCCACTCACAAGTCTGGAAGTGTTGTGGCAGTTACAAACGCCCGACCCGCATCTCCGAGGTGTGCCCCCCTCACGGACGGCGCTGACGCCGGCACCTGGAGGGGGGAAACGGACGCGTCGGGTCTACACGGATGGGGTATTGCAGTGGCTTTGGCCCAGATGTTGCTCCAAAGTGTTCCTATGGACTGACCTAACACATCCGGGTGGAGAGTTCCACTGGTCAAAGCCCGTCTGTCCAAAGTCAAAGGGCTAGATCCCGTGGTCAAACGCTACAGGGTTAGGCGGGACGGTGCCCTGGGGGGTAGCAATGCCACTGGAGCATCGCACCGAGCCCTCATACATGTCGTACGTTGTGGTGGCATGTCCGAAGAGGCGGCACGCGTCTCCGGGGTGTGGCCCCCCTCACGGACGGCGATGACATAGTAGTAGACGTTCTGCGGTAACGATGCGGCGTGAATATTATTAAATACTGGGAGCGTGATAAAATCATTAGTTTTTTACACGACGTGGGCACATGTGCTATAGGACTGAAGGTAATTTTTCATAGTTTTTGGTGATGGAGAAGTATCTGAACACTTCCCTCTCCGCGGATTGATCTTCGCGTGTCTACGACTGTGGCCGGCGGCCTCTGGGGGCTAGCACATGCCGCCAAATCTTGCGTAGGCGGCCACTCACAAGTCTGGAAGTGTTGTGGCAGTTGCAAACGCCCGGCCCGCGTCTCCGGGGTGTGCCCCCCTTCACGGACGGCGCCGCCTCCGGCACCTGGAGGGGGGAAGCGGACGCGTCGGGTCTACACGGATGGGGTCTTGCTGTGGCTTTGGCCCGGATGTTGCTCCAAAGTGTTCCTATGGGCTGACCTAACAGAACCGGGTGGAGAGTTCCACTGGTCAAAGCCCGTCCGTGCTAGGTCAAAGGGCTAGATCCCGTGGTCAAAGGCTACAGGGTTAGGCGGGACGGGGGCCCTGGGGTGTAGCAATTACACCGGAGCATCGCACCGGGCCCTCATACATGTCGTACGGTGTGGTGGCATGTCCGAAGAGGCGGCACGCGTCTACGGGGTGTGGCCCCCCTTACGGACGGCGATGACACAGTAGTAGACGTTCTGCGGTAACGATACGGCGTGAATATTCTCAAATACAGGGAGCGCGATAAAATCATTAGTTTTTTACACGACGTGGGCACATGTGCTATAGGACTGTTGATAATTTTTCATAGTTTTTGGTGATGGAGAAGTATCTGAAAAGTTCCCTCTCCGCGGATTGTTCTTCGCGCGTCTACGACTGTGGCCGGCGACCTCTGGGAGCTAGCACATGCCGCCAAATCCTCTCACAAGTCTGGAAGTGTTGTGGCGGTTGCAAACGCCCGGCACGCGTCTCCGGGGTGTGCCCCCCTCACGGACGGCGCCGCCGCCGGCACCTGGAGGGGGGAAACGGACGCGTCGGGTCTACACGGATGGGGTCTTGTTGTGGCTTTGGCCCAGATGTTGCTCCAAAGTGTTCCTATGGGCTGACCTAACACAACCAGGTGGAGAGTTCCACTGGTCAAAGCCCGTCCGTGCAAAGTCAAATGGCTAGATCCCGTGGTCAAACGCTACAGGGTTAGGTGGGACCGGGGCCCTCGGGGGATAGCAATGCCACTGGAGCATCGCACCGGGCCCTCATACATGCCGTACGGTGTGGTGGCATGTCCGAAGAGGCGGCACGCGTCTCCGGGGTGTGCCCCCCCTCACGGACGGCGATGACACAGTAGTAGACGTTCTGCGGTAACGATACGGCGTGAATATTATCAAATACTGGGAGCGCGATAAAATCATTATTTTTTTACACGACGTGGGCACATGTTCTATAGGACGGATGATAATTTTTCATAGTTTTTGGTGATGGAGAAGTATCTGAAAAGTTCCCTCTCCGCAGATTGCTCTTCGCGCGTCTACGACTATGGCCGGCGACCTCTGGGAGCTAGCACATGCCGCCAAATACTCTCACAAGTCTGGAAGTGTTGTGGCGGTTGCAAACGCCCGACACGCGTCTCCGGGGTGTGCCCCCCTCACGGACGGCGCCGCTGCCGGCACCTGGACGGGGGAAACGGACGCGTCGGGTCTACACGGATGGGGTCTTGCTGTGGCTTTGGCCCAGATGTCGCTCCAAAGTGTTCCTATGGGCTGACCTAACACAACCGGGTGGAGAGTTCCACTGGTCAAAGCCCGTCCGTGCAAAGTCAAAGGGCTAGATCCCGTGGTCAAACGCTACAGGGTTAGGCGGGACGGGGCCCTGGGGGGGTTAGCAATGCCACTGGAGCATCGCACCGGGCCCTCATACATGCCGTACGGTGTGGTGGCATGTCCGAAGAGGCGGCACGCGTCTCTGAGGTGTGCCCCCCCTCACGGACGGCGATGACACAGTAGTAGACGTTCTGCGGCAACGATGCGGTGTTAATCTTATTAAATACTCGGAGCGCGATAAAATTATGAGTTTTTACACGACGTGGGCACATGTGCTATAGGAATGATGGTAATTTTTCATAGTTTTTGGTGGTGGAGAAGTAACTGAACACTTCCCTCTCCGCGGCTTGCTCTTCGCGTGTCTACGACTATGGCCGCGGCCTCCGGGGGCTAGCACATGCCGCCAAATCTTGCGTAGGCGGCCTCTCACAAGTCTGGAAGTGTTGTGGCAGTTGCAAACGCCCGGCCCGCATCTCCGGGGTGTGCCCCCCTCACGGATGGCGCCGACGCCGGCACCTGGAGGGGCAAACGGACGCGTCGGGTCTACACGGATGGGGTCTTGCAGTGGCTTTGGCCCGGATGTTGCTCCAAAGTGTTCTTATGGGCTGACCTAACACATCCGGGTGGAGAGTTCCACTGGTCAAAGACCGTTCGTGCAAAGTCAAAGGGCTAGATCCCGTGGTCAAACGCTACAGGTTTAGGCCGGACGGGGCCCTAGGGGGGGGGTAGCAATGCCACTGGAGCATCACACCGGTCCGTCATACATGCCGTACAGTGTGTTGGCATGTCCGAAGAGGCGGCACGCGTCTCCGGGGTGTGGCCCCCCTCACGAACGGCGATGACACAGTAGTAGACGTTCTGCGGTAACGATGTGGCGTGAATATTATTCAATACTGGGAGCGCGATAAAATCATTATTTTTTTACATGACGTGGGCACATGTGCTATAGGACTGATGGTAATTTTTCATAGTTTTTGGTTATGGCGAAGTATCTAAACACTTCCCTCTCCGCGGATTGCTCTTCGCGCGTCTACGACTATGGCCGGCGGCCTCTGGGAGCTAGCACATGCCGCCAAATCCTCTCACCAGTCTGGAACTGTTGTGGCGGTTGCAAACACCCAGCACGCGTCTCCGGGGTGTGCCCCCCTCACGGACGGCGCCGCCGCCGGCACCTGGAGGGGGGAAACGGACGCGTCGGGTCTACACGGACGGGGTCTTGCTGTGGCTTTGGCCCAGATGTTGCTCCAAAGTGTTCCTATGGGCTGACCTAACACAACCGGGTGGAGAGTTCCACTGGTCAAAGCCCGTCCGTGCAAAGTCAAAGGGCTAGATCCCGTGGTCAAACGCTACAGGGTTAGGCGGGACGGGGGCCCTCGGGGGGTAGCAATGCCACCGGAGCATCGCACCGGGCCCTCATACATGCTGTACGGTGTGGTGGCATGTCCGAAGAGGCGACACGCGTCTCTGAGGGGTGGCCCCCCTCACGGATGGCAATGACACAATAGTAGACGTTCTGCGGCAACGATGCGGTGTGAATATTATTAAATACTCGTTGCGCGATAAAATTATGAGTTTTTACACAACGTGGGCACATGTGCTATAGGAATGATGGTAATTTTTCATAGCTTTTGGTGGTGGAGAAGTATCTGAACACATCCCTCTTCGCGGATTGCTCTTCCCGTGTCTACGACTTTGGCTGCGGCCTCCAGGGGCTAGCACATGCCGCCAAATCTTGCGTAGGCGGCCTCTCACAAGTCTGGAAGTGTTGTGGCAGTTGCAAATGCCCGGCCCGCATCTCCGGGGTGTGCCCCCCTCACGGACGGTGCCGACGCCGGCACCCGGGGGCGAAACGGACGTGTCGGGTCTACACGGATGGGGTCTTGCAGTGGCTTTGGCCTGGATGTTACTCCAAAGTGTTCCTATGGGCTGACGTAACACATCCGGGTGGAGAGTTCCACTGGTCGAAGCCCGTCCCTGCAAAGTCAAAGGGCTAGATCCCGTGGTCAAACGCAACAGGGTTAGTCGGGACGGGGCCCTGGGGGGGTAGCAATGCCACTGGAGCATTGCACTGAGCCCTCATACATGCCGTACGGTGTGGTGGCATGTCCGAAGAGGCGGCACGCATCTCCGGGGTGTGGCCCCCCTCACGGACGGCGATGACACAGTAGTAGACATTCTGCGGTAACGATGCGGCGTGAATATTATTAAATACTGGGAGCGCGATAAAATCATTAGTTTTTTACACGACGTGGGCACATGTGCTATAGAACTGATGGTAATTTTTCATAGTTTTTGGTGATGGAGAAGTATCTGAACACTTCCCTCTCCGCGGATTGCTCTTCGCGCGTCTACGACTATGGTCGGCGGCCTCTGGGAGCTAGCACATGCCGCCAAATCCTCTCACAAGTCTGGATGTGTTGTGGCGGTTGCAAATGCCCGGCGCGCGTCTCCGGGGTGTGCCCCCCTCACGGACGGCGCCTCCGCCGGCACCTAGAGGGGGGAAACGGACGCGTCGGGTCTACACGGATGGGGTCTTGCTGTGGCTTTGGCCCAGAAGTTGCTCCAAAGTGTTCCTATGGGCTGACCTAACAGAACCGGGTGGAGAGTTCCACTGGTCAAAGCCTTTCCGTGCAAAGTCAAAGGGCTAGATCCCGTGGTCAAACGCTACAGGGTTAGGCGGGACGGGGGCCCTCGGGGGGTAGCAATGCCACCGGAGCATCGCACCGGGCCCTCATACATGCCGTACAGTGTGGTGGCAGAGGCGGCACGCGTCTCCTAGGTGTGGCCCCCCTCACGGACGGCGATGACACAATAGTAGACGTTCTGCGGCAACGATGCGTTGTGAATATTATTAAATACTCGAAGCGCGATAAAATTATGAGTTTTTACACGACGTGGGCAGATGTGCTATAGAACTGATGGTAATTTTTCATTGTTTTTGGTGGTGGAGAAGTATCTGAACACTTCCCTCTCTGCGGATTGCTCTTCGCGTGTCTACGACTATGGCCGCGGCCTCCGGGGGCTAGCACATGCCGCCAAATCTTGCGTAGGCGGCCTCTCACAAGTCTGGAAGTGTTGTGGCAGTTGCAAACGCTCGGCCCGCATCTCCGGGGTGTGCCCCCCTCACGGACGGCGCCGACGCCGGCACCTGGAGGGGGGAAACGGACGCGTCGGGTCTACACTGATGGGGTCTTGCAGTGGCTTTGGCCCAGATGTTGCTCCAAAGTGTTCCTATGGGCTGACCTAACACATCCGGGTGGAGAGGTCCACTGGTCAAAGCCCGTCCGTGCAAAGTAAAAGGGCTAGATCCCGTGGTCAAACGCTACAGGGTTAGGCCGGACGGGGCCCTGGGGGGTAGCAATGCCACTGGTGCATCACACCGGGCAGTCATACATGCCGTACAGTGTGGTGGCATGTCCGAAGAGACGGCACACGTCTCCGGGGTGTGGCCCCCCTCACGGACGGCGATGACAGAGTAGTAGACGTTCTGCGGTAACGATGTGGCGTGAATATTATTAAATACTGGGAGCGCGATAAAATCATTATTTTTTTACATGACGTGGGCACATGTGCTAAAGGACTGATGGTAATTTTTCATAGTTTTTGGTTATGGAGAAGTATCTAAACACTTCCCTCTCCGCGGATTGCTCTTCACGCGTCTACGACTATGGCCGGCGGCCTCTGGGAGCTAGCACATGCCGACTAATCCTCTCACCAGTCTGGAAGTGTTGTGGCAGTTGCAAACACCCAATACACGTCTCCGAGGTGTGCCCCCCTCACGGACGGCGCCGCCGCCGGCACCCGGAGGGGGGATACGGCCGCGTCGGGTCTACACGGATGGGGTCTTGCAGTGGCTTTGGCCCGGATGTTGCTCCAAAGTGTTCCTATGGGCTGACGTAACACATCCGGGTGGAGAGTTCCACTGGTCAAAGCCCGTCCGTGCAAAGTCAAAGCGCTAGATCCCGTGGTCAAACGCTACAGGGTTAGGCGGGACGGGGCCCTGGGGGTGGCAATGCCACTGGAGCATCGCACCGAGCCCTCATACATGCCGTACGGTGTGGTGGCATGTCCGAAGAGGCGGCATGCGTCTCCGGGGTGTGGCCCCCCTCACGGATGACGATGACACAGTAGTAGACGTTCTGCGGTAACGATGCGGCGTGAATATTATTAAATACTGGGAGCGTTATAAAATCATTAGTTTTTTACACGACGTGGGCACATGTGCTATAGGACTGATGGTAATTTTTCATAGTTTTTGGTGATGGAGAAGTATCTGAACACTTCCCTCTCCGCGGATTGCTCTTCGCGCGTCTACGACTATGGCCGGCGGCCTCTAGGAGCTAGCTCATGCCGCCAAATCCTCTCACAAGTCTGGAAGTGTTGTGGCGGTTGCAAACGCCCGGCGCGCGTCTCCGGGGTGTGCCCCCCTCACGGACGGCGCCGCCGCCGGCACCTAGAGGGGGGAAACGGACGCGTCGGGTCTACACGGATGGGGTCTTGCTGTGGCTTTGGCCCAGATGTTGCTCCAAAGTGTTCCTATGGGCTGACCAAACAGAACCGGGTGGAGAGTTCCACTGGTCAAAGCCCGTCCGTGCAAAGTCAAAGGGCTAGATCCCGTGGTCAAACGCTACAGGGTTAGGCGGGACGGGGGCCCTCGGGGGGTAGCAATGCCACCGGAGCATCGCACCGGGCCCTCATACATGCCGTACGGTGTGGTGCCAGAGGCGGCACGCGTCTCCGAGGTGTGGCCCCCCTCACGGACGGCGATGACACAGTAGTAGACGTTCTGCGGCAACGATGCGGTGTGAATATTATTAAATACTCGGAGCGCGATAAAATTATGAGTTTTTACACGACGTGGGCGCATGTGCTATAGAACTGATGGTAATTTTTCATAGTTTTTCGTGGTGGAGAAGTATCTGAACACTTCCCTCTCCGCGGATTGCTCTTCGCGTGTCTATGACTATGGCCGCGGCCTCCGGGGGCTAGCACATGCCGCCAAATCTTGCGTAGGCGGCCTCTCACAAGTCTGGAAGTGTTGTGGAAGTTGCAAACGCCCGGCCCGCATCTCCGGGGTGTGCCCCCCACACGGACGGTGCCGACGCCGGCACCCGGAGGGGGGAAACGGACGCGTCGGGTCTACACGGATGGGGTCTTGCAGTGGCTTTGGCCCGGATGTTGCTCCAAAGTGTTCCTATGGGCTGACGTAACACATTCGGGTGGAGAGTTCCACTGGTCAAAGCCCGTCCGTGCAAAGTCAAAGCGCTAGATCCCGTGGTCAAACGCTACAGGGTTAGGTGGGACGGGGCCCTGGGGGGTGGCAATGCCACTGGAGCATCGCACCGAGCCCTCATACATGCCGTACAGTGTGGTGGCATGTCCGAAGAGGCGGCACGCGTCTCCGGGGTGTGGCCCCCCTCACGGATGACGATGACACAGTAGTAGACGTTCTGCGGTAACGATGCGGCGTGAATATTATTTAATACTGGGAGCGCGATAAAATCATTAGTTTTTTACACGACGTGGGCACCTGTGCTATAGGACCGATGGTAATTTTTCGTAGTTTTTGGTGATGGAGAAGTATCTGAACACTTCCCTCTCCGCGGATTGCTCTTCGCGCGTCTACGACTATGGCCGGCAGCCTCTGGGAGCTAGCACATGCCGCCAAATCCTCTCACAAGTCTGGAAGTGTTGTGGCGGTTGCAAACGCCCGGCACGCGTCTCCGGGGTGTGCCCCCCTCACGGACGGCGCCGCCGCCGGCACCTGGAGGGGGGAAACGGACGTGTCGGGTCTACACGGATGGGGTCTTTTTGTGGCTTTGGCCCAGATGTTGCTCCAAAGTATTCCTATGGGCTGACCAAACACAACCGGGTGGAGTGTTCCACTTGTCAAAGCCCATCCGTGCAAAGTCAAAGGGCTAGATCCCGTGGTCAAACGCTAGAGGATTAGGCGGGACGGGGCCCTTGGGAGGGGGGGGGGGGGGGTAGCAATGCCACTGGAGCATCCCACCGGCCCCTCATACATGCCGGACGGTGTGGTGGCATGTACGAAGAGGCGGCACGCGTCTCCGGGGTGTGGCCCCCCTAACGGACGGCGATGACACAGTAGTAGACGTTCTGCGGTAACGATGCGGCGTGAATATTATTGAATACTCGGAGCGCGATAAAATCATTAGATTTTTACACGACGTGGGCACATGTGCTATAGGACTGATGGTAATTTTTCATAGTTTTTGGTTATGGAGAAGTATCTAAACACTTCCCTCTCCGCGGATTGCTCTTCGCGCGTCTACGACTATGGCCGGCGGCCTCTGGGAGCTAGCACATGCCGACAAATCCTCTCACCAGTCTGGAAGTGTTGTGGCGGTTGCAAACACCCAGCACACGTCTCTGAGGTGTGCCCCCCTCACGGACGGCGCCGCAGCCGGCACCTGGAGGGGGGAAACGGACGCGTCGGGTCTACACGGATGGGGTCTTGCTGTGGCTTTGGCCTAGATGTTGCTCCAAAGTGTTCCTATGGGCTGACCTAACAGAACCGGGTGGAGAGTTCCACTGGTCAAAGCCCGTCCGTGCAAAGTCAAAGGGCTAGATCCCGTGGTCAAACGCTACAGGGTTAGGCGGGACGGGGGCCCTCGGGGGGTAGCAATGCCACCGGAGCATCGCACCGGGCCCTCATACATGCCGTACGGTGTGGTGGCAGAGGCGGCACGCGTCTCCGAGGTGTGGCCCCCCTCACGGACGGCGATGACACAGTAGTAGACGTTCTGCGGCAACGATGCGGTGTGAATATTACTAAATACTCGGAGCGCGATAAAATTATGAGTTTTTACAGGACGTGGGCACATGTGCTATAGAACTGATGGTAATTTTTCATTGTTTTTGGTGGTGGAGAAGTATCTGAACACTTCCCTCTCCGCGGATTGCTCTTCGCGTGTCTACGACTATGGCCGCGGCCTCCGGGGGCTAGCACATGCCGCCAAATCTTGCGTAGGCGGCCTCTCACAAGTCTGGAAGTATTGTGGCAGTTGCAAACGCCCGACCCGCATCTCCGGGGTGTGCCCCCCTCACGGACGGCGCCGCAGCCGGCACCTGGAGGGGGGAAACGGACGCGTCGGGTCTACACGGATGGGGTCTTGCTGTGGCTTTGGCCTAGATGTTGCTCCAAAGTGTTCCTATGGGCTGACCTAACAGAACCGGGTGGAGAGTTCCACTGGTCAAAGCCCGTCCGTGCAAAGTCAAAGGGCTAGATCCCGTGGTCAAACGCTACAGGGTTAGGCGGGACGGGGGCCCTCGGGGGGTAGCAATGCCACCGGAGCATCGCACCGGGCCCTCATACATGCCGTACGGTGTGGTGGCAGAGGCGGCACGCGTCTCCGAGGTGTGGCCCCCCTCACGGACGGCGATGACACAGTAGTAGACGTTCTGCGGCAACGATGCGGTGTGAATATTATTAAATACTCGGAGCGCGATAAAATTATGAGTTTTTACAGGACGTGGGCACATGTGCTATAGAACTGATGGTAATTTTTCATTGTTTTTGGTGGTGGAGAAGTATCTGAACACTTCCCTCTCCGCGGATTGCTCTTCGCGTGTCTACGACTATGGCCGCGGCCTCCGGGGGCTAGCACATGCCGCCAAATCTTGCGTAGGCGGCCTCTCACAAGTCTGGAAGTATTGTGGCAGTTGCAAACGCCCGACCCGCATCTCCGGGGTGTGCCCCCCTCACGGACGGCGCCGACGCCGGCACCTGGAGGGGGGAAAGGGACGCGTTGGGTCTACACGGATGGGGTCTTGCTGTGGCTTTGGCCCAGATGTTGCTCCAAAGTGTTCCTATGGGCTGACCTAACACATCCGGGTGGAGAGTTCCACTAGTCAAAGCCCGTCCGTGCAAAGTAAAAGGGCTAGATCCTGTGGTCAAATGCTACAGGGTTAGGCGGCACGGGGCCCTGGGGGGGGTAGCAATGCCACTGGAGCATCGCACCGAGCCCTCATAAATGTCGTACGGTGTGGTGGCATGTCCGCAGAGGCGGCACACGTCTCCGGGGTGTGCCCCCCTCACGGACGGCGATGACACAGTAGTAGATGTTCTACGGTAACGATGCGGCGTGAATATTATTAAATACCGCGAGCGCGATAAAATCATTAGTTTTTTACACGACGTGGGAACATGTGCTATAGGACTGATGGTAATTTTTCATAGTTTTAGGTGATGGAGAAGTATGTGAACACTTCCCTCTCCGCGGATTGCTCTTCGCGCGTCTACGACTATTGCCGGCGGCCTCTGGGAGCTAGCACATGCAAGCAAATCCTCTCACAAGTCTGGAAGTGTTGTGGCGGTTGCAAACGCCCGCCACGCGTCTCCGTGGTGTGCCCCCCTCACGGACGGCGCCGCCGCCGGCACCTGGAGGGGGGAAACGGACGTGTCGGGTCTACACGGATGGGGTCTTTTTGTGGCTTTGGCCCAGATGTTGCTCCAAAGTGTTCCTATGGGCTGACCTAACACAACCGGGTGGAGTGTTCCACTTGTCAAAGCCCGTCCGTGCAAAGTCAAAGGGCTAGATCCCGTGGTCAAACGCTACAGGGTTAGGCGGGACGGGGCCCTGGGGGGGGGTAGCAATGCCACTGGAGCATCCCACCGGCCCCTCATACATGCCAGACGGTGTGGTGGTATGTCCGAAGAGGCGGCACGCGTCTCCGGGGTGTGGCCCCCCTCACGGACGGTGATGACACAGTAGTAGACGCTCTGCGGTAACAATGCGGCGTGAATATCATCAAATACTCGGAGCGCGATAAAATCATTAGATTTTTACACGACGTGGGCACATGTGCTTTAGGACTGATGGTAATTTTTCATAGTTTTTGGTGATGGAGAAGTACCTAAACACTTCCCTCTCCGCGGATTGCTCTTCGCGTGTCTACGACTGTGGCCGGCGGCCTCCGGGGGCTAGCACATGCCGCCAAATCTTGCGTAGGCGGCCTCTCACAAGTCTGGAAGTGATGTGGCGGTTGCAAACTCCCGGCCCGCGTCTCCGGGGTGTGCCCCCCTTCACGGACGGCGCCGCCGCCGGCACCTGGAGGGGATAAACGGACGCGTTGGGTCTACACGGATGGGGTCTTGCTGTGGCTTTGGCCCGGATGTTGCTCCAAAGTGTTCCTATGGGCTGACCTAACACAACCGGGTGGAGGGTTCCACTAGTCAAAGCCCATCCGTGCAAAGTCAAAGGGCTAGATCACGTGGTCAAATGCTACAGGGTTCGGCGGGACGGGGGCCCTGGGGTATAGAAATGCCACCGGAGCATCGCACCGGGCCCTCATCCATCCATGCCGTATGGTGTGGTGGAATGTTCGAAGAGGCGGCACGCGTCTCCGGGGTGTGGCCCCCCTCACGGACGGTGATGACACAGTAGTAGACGTTCTGCGGTAACGATGCGGCGTGAATATTATTAACTACTCTGAGCGCGATAAAATCATGAGTTTTTTACACGACGTGGGCACATGTGCTATATGACTGATGGTAATTTTTCATAGTTTTTGGTGATGGAGAAGTATCTGAACACTTCCCTCTCCGTGGATTGCTCTTCGC
The DNA here is from genome assembly GCF_002575655.3 of Aegilops tauschii subsp. strangulata. Classification (NCBI taxonomy): domain Eukaryota; kingdom Viridiplantae; phylum Streptophyta; class Magnoliopsida; order Poales; family Poaceae; genus Aegilops; species Aegilops tauschii. The sequence goes on along the minus strand of NC_053041.3, from coordinate 549,449,309 downwards.
GTGTCTACGACTGTGGCCGGCGGCCTCCGGGGGCTAGCACATGCCGCCAAATCTTGCGTAGGCGGCCTCTCACAAGTCTGCAAGTGTTGTGGCGGTTGCAAACGCCCGGCCCGCGTCTCCGGGGTGTGCCCCCCTCATGGACGGCGCCGTCGCCGGCACCTGGAGGGGGGAAACGGACGTGTCGGGTCTACACAGATGGGGTCTTGCTGTGGCTGTGGCTCGGATGTTGCTCCAAAGTGTTCCTATGGGCTGACCTAACACAACCAGGTGGAAGGTTCCACTGGTCAAAGCCCATCCGTGCAAAGTCAAAGGGCTAGATCACGTGGTCAAACGCTACAGGGTTAGGCGGGACGGGGGCCCTCGGGGGGTAGCAATAGCACCGGAGCATCGCACCGGGCCCTCATCCATGCCGTATGGTGTGGTGGCATGTCCGAAGAGGCGGCACGCGTCTCCGAGGTGTGGCCCCCCTCACGGTAGTAGACGTTCTGCGGCAACGATGCGGTGTGAATATTATTAAATACTCGGAGCGCGATAAAATTATGAGTTTTTACACGACGTGGGCACATGTGCTATAGGACTGATGGTAATTTTTCATTGTTTTTGGTGGTGGAGAAGTATCTGAACACTTCCCTCTCCGCGGATTGCTCTTCGCGTGTCTACCACTACGGCACGCGTCTCCGGGGTGTGGCCCCCCTCACGGACGACGATGACACAGTAGTAGACGTTCTGCGGTAACGGTGCGGCGTGAATGTTATTAAATACTGGGAGCGGGATAAAATCATTAGTTTTTTACATGACGTGGGACATGTGCTATAGGACTGATGGTAATTTTTCATAGTTTTTGGTGACGGAGAAGTATCTGAACACTTCCCTCTCCTCGGATTGCTCTTCGCACGTCTACGACTATGGCCGGCGGCCTCTGGGAGCTAGCACATGCCGCCAAATCCTCTCACAGGTCTAGAAGTGTTGTGGCGGTTGCAAACGCCCGGCGCGCGCGTCTCCGGGGTGTGCCCCCCTCACGGACGGCGCCGCCGCCGGCACCTAGAGGGAGGAAACGGACGCGTCGGGTCTACACGGATGGGGTCTTCCTGTGGCTTTGGCCCAGATGTTGCTCCAAAGTGTTCCTATGGGCTGACCTAACACAATCGGGTGGAGAGTTCCACTGGTCAAAGCCCGTCCGTGCAAAGTCAAAGGGCTAGATCCCGTGGTCAAACGCTACAGGGTTAGGCGAGACGGGGGCCCTCGGGGGGTAGCAATGCCACCGGAGCATCGCACCGGGCCCTCATACATGTCGTACGGTGTGGTGGCATGTCCGAAGAGGCGGCACGCGTCTCCGAGGTGTGGCCCCCCTCACGGACGGCGATGACACAGTAGTAGACGTTCTGCGGCAACGATGCGGTGTGAATATTATTAAATACTCGGAGCGCGATAAAATTATGAGTTTTTACACGACGTGGGCACATGTGCTATAGGACTGATGGTAATATTTCATTGTTTTTGGTGGTGGAGAAATATCTGAACACTTCCCTCTCCGCGGATTGCTGTTCACGTGTCTACGACTATGGCCGCGGCCTCCGGGGGCTAGCACATGCCGCCAAATCTTGCGTAGGCGGCCTCTCACAAGTCTGGAAGTGTTGTGGCAGTTGCAAATGCCCGGCCCGCATCTCCGGGGTGTGCCCCCCTCACGGACGGTGCCGACGCCGGCCCCTGGAGGGGGAAAACGGACGCGTCGGGTCTACACAGATGGGGTCTTGCAGTGGCTTTGGCCCAGATGTTGCTCCAAAGTGTTCCTATGGGCTGACCTAACACACCGGGTGGAGAGTTCCACTGGTCAAAGCCCGTCCGTGAAAAGTAAAAGGGCTAGATCCCGTGGTCAAATGCTACAGGGTTAGGCGGGACGGGGCCCTGGGGGGGTACCAATCCCACTGGAGCATCGCACCGAGCCCTCATACATGCCGTACGGTGTGGTGGCATGTCCGAAGAGGCGGCACACGTCTCCGGGGTGTGGCCCCTCTCACGGACGGCGATGACACAGTAGTAGACGTTCTGCGGTAACGATGTAGCGTGAATATTTTTAAATGCGGCCATTGTCGAGTGCTGCTGGACTACCCTCGGTAACTATTGTTGGTACGGCTCTCGGAAAAGCCCCCGAGATCTAGGTTAAGACTTTTACCGAGTGTCGCTAAAAGTTGGTTCTCGGAAATGTTTCCCGGGCGGACTTATGCAAAATTTCCCCCTTGCGCGCGCTCACTCCTCTCTTCTCTCTCTGTTTCTCTCGCCCCCGCCCCCTCTGACCGCCGCCGCCCCTTAGTGCCGCCGCCCCATCCGTCGAGCTCTGCCGCCGTCACCGGCTCCGCCGCCGCCGCCACCGGGAGTGCCTCCCCCGACCCCTCCACCTCCACCGAGCCCCCCCACCGCCACCTCCACCGAGCTCGTCCACCGCCACCATCTCGGCCAAGCTTCACCGAGCACCACCGGCGCGGCATCCCCTCCACTGAGCTCTACCTCGTCCGGCATCCACCTCCCCCGCCGCCCCCCTGCCCTGTTGGTGAGCCCCTACTCAATCTCATTTTTTTGAAATAGAAGGGGTTTCCCCCCTCTCTATTACAACAAAAGGTGTATATATATGCATAGTGAATAATGTGTGTGAGTGTGTGCTTTGTATGTGTGTGTGTCAGTGAGTGATGTTGGTGTATGTGTGCATATATAATGAACGGGTTTTTTATATTTAGGTGTGTATATATGTGCATATATAATGCATGGTGTATGTGAGTGTGTGTGTGGGAGAGGGGTGCTATTTATGTGTGTGTGTGTGTGTGCATGTGTGAGTGAGTGTGTGATGTGTGTGTATGGATATGTGAGTGTGTTTTTGTGTAGGGGGTGTGTGAGTGAGTGTTATTGATGTTTGTGTGTTTGACATATGATTGACACAACTTCATTCTTTCATGCAGGACATGCATCTATTTTGACAATAGAGAGAGTGAATTCCGTTGCATGCTTCAAGGGTAATCTCTTCCCGTTCATGTGTAGGTTTTCATTATTTGTAGATCACCTAAATATTCGTGTAACCTAGGTGTCTCCCGTTCGGAAGGGTTGTATCTATAAATATACAAGTCTTTGCATATTTATAACCTCAACTCTTTCGAATTGTCCACGTTTTCCATGGATAACCCGAGGATGTGTAGGCGGGTCATTTTCATGATGTACTTAGATCTGAGACAGAATTTCGACAGTGTCTCCTTGTTGTTCTCTAGATACACATCCTCTTGGCTTATTGCTGAGACGTGTATTTGGAGAACAGCGGGGAGGTGCTGCCGAAATTTTATCTCGGGTCGGAGTACGTCATGAAAGCGGACCCGGCCTACACATTCTCGGGTGGGATTAGGACCTATCTTTACCTATTACATAGCTCAGTGCATGTCGTAAAACTTGATGGAACCACTTGTTACATAAAAAAATTATGTGTGTGTTTCACTTTATATCAGAGGACGGAAGAACGTGAGTGGATGTACACCGGACATCCCAGCATGGAGGGTATGACCCCTGAGTGGAGGTCGAAGACCAATGATTTCCTGGAATTAGTATTTGCTAGAGAAACGCCAGTTCGTGGAATTTGGTGCCCATGCACGGAGTGTGATAACCAGACTGAAAGAGATAAGATTACTATGAGTAAACCCTTAGGCAAATATGGGTTTACGCCAGGCTATTACCAGTGGATCTTTCACGGTGAGACAGAACAGTCCAGGGCGGAGGTGGTGCGACAACGCACCGGCGAATATGATACTCGGATTGAAAACCTATTAGATGACATCCGCCGTGTGGATCCGCGGGAGGACCCAAACTCCAAGGAGCCGCCAGAAAGCCCTGAAGAGTATCACGCAGCTTTGTTTGCGGTACAAAAACCCCTTCACGCCCATACAGAGGTTACTCAACTAGATGGCATTGCATGCCTAATGGCCCTGAAGGCAAACCATAACATGAGCATAATTTGCTTCAATGAGTTATTGTCAGTTATTGCTAGCCTGTTGCCTAAAGAAAATATATTGCCAAAGAACATGTACGAGTCAAACAAAATCCTCGGTTCACTTAAGATGCCGTATGAGCAAATACATGCTTGTCCAAACGGATGCATGTTATTTACAAATGAACATAATGATACAAATTATTGTCTCAAGTGCAAATCCTCTAGGTATATTGAGGTAATAGATGATGATGGTAGCAAGAGGCAGCTCACAATTGCCGTCAATACCCTTCGACATCTTTCATTCACAGAAAGGATCCAGAGGCTTTATATGACCAAGGAAACTGCACAATATATGAGATGGGCCGCCGAAGGGAAGATGTACAATACAAAAAAGATGCAACATCCACGGGATGGTGAAGCATGGAAGAAATTTGTTGAAATTCATAAGAAAACAGATGACTGGAAGAGTGTAGCTGTTGGGATAACAACCCACGGGTTCAATCCATATGTTTTGGTGGCTGCCATATACAGTTGTTGGCCAGTATATGTTATCCCCCTGAATCTGCCCCCTGGCGTTTGCATGCAACGACATCACATGTTCCTGACGTTGATAATTCCAGGTCCTAACTATCCCGGGAAGCATATGAGTGTGTATATGGAGCCATTGGTGGACGACTTACTTGTTGCTTGGAACAACGGGGTCCGGTCATACGATGCCGTTTCAAAGAAGCACTTCAATATGCGTATCTGGTACCACACATCGCTACATGACCTACCGGCACGTGCGATATTTTGTGGTTGGTGTGTAAAGGGGAAGTGGCCTTGCCCAGTGTGTCGATAGCGTGTGACTTTCATTTAGCTGGCTAAGGGTCACAAGTATGTATGCTTTGACCAACATCGGCAGTTCCTTCGTCTTGATCACCCATATAGGCAAGACGCTATGCACTTCCAAAAGGGTGTTATTGTTGATGACCCGCCACCACCTATTATGACCGGTGCCCAGCTAAAGGATGAGTTAGATGCTCTCGAGGAAAAGCTCGATGGGAAAGGTTTTGTGGGATATGGAGACACACACCAGTGGACTCACATTCCAAGCTTATGGAGGCTCCCTTACTTTAAAGATCTTCTACTTCCACACAACATTGATGTAATGCACACTGAAAAGAATATTGCGGAGGCCTTACTCGGCACGCTCCTCGACACCGAGAAGTCAAAGGATAACATTCAGGCTAGGATCGATCAAGCTAAACTATGCAACATGCCAAAATTAAATTTGGTGCCTCGTGCAAAAGGTAATTCTTGGAAGAAGCCACCAGCCCCTTTCACCCCTTCAATGCCCCAAAGGAAGGAAATTCTCCAATGGATTGTGAACAACTTGTACTTCCCTGATGGATATGCAGCTAATATAATGAGGGGAGTGAATATGGCTACAAAGCGAATAGGAGGCCTCAAGAGTCATGACTACCATGTATGGCTTGAGCGGATAATGCCTGTGATGATTCGAGGGTATGTCAGAGAGGATATTTGGCGAGTGCTTGCGGAGTTGAGCTACTTCTTCTGTCAGCTTTGTGCCAAAGAACTAGATTATGAAGTGGTTGAAAATTTGAAGGAACAAGCACCTGAGTTGCTATGCAAGTTAGAGATGATATTTCCGCCAGGTTTCTTTAATCCGATGCAACATATGATCTTACATCTCGCGTATGAGGCTAGAATGGGAGGACCTGTGCAGTTCCGATGGCAGTATGCACCTGAATGGGAGTTCAAGCATCTTCGTGGGAAATGTAAGAATAAAGCCCGCATTGAAGCCTCCATAGCCAAGGCATACCTGAACGAGGAGGTGGCCACGACCACGACAAAGTACTATCATGACAGTATTCAGACTAGGTTAAATCCAGCTCCTTGTTACAATGAAGAACCCACCAGTAATGTTTCCGACCTTAGCCTCTTCGAAGGCCAAGGTGGCAAAGCAAGTGGATCGAAGCCCAAGAACTTTTCACCTACTGAGTGGTTGACTATTATGATCTATGTCTTGACCAACATGGAAGAAGTGCAACCGTACATAAAGTAAGTGTAGAACACCTTTATTGACAACTACTCACTAGTCCTGAGTTCTAACTCGAATTCTTCCTATTGCTAGGGAACTCCAGAACGAATTCTGGAAGCTACCACGGCCTCCTAGCGACGAAGAATCAGCAGACCTTCTGGAAGATACCAATGCTGATGGCGGTTTCATTTCTTGGTTCTCAAGAAAAGTAACTTTTCTAACTTTATGTTACTTCAAGTTGATCTTACTTGCCTGTAATGCTTCCACTAATGAACCAGACAATCTCCTATTAATCTTGTAGGCATATCAGGAGGTTGATATGGATGCCAAAGTGAGAGAAGTAGCCAAAGGTTTTGAATACGAGGCCAAGTCATTTAAGGCTTACGACATGAATGGGTATCACTTCCACACTGATAAACACACGCGTGAGAGGCCCAACCGAAGGTCAATAAATAGTGCGGTTTATTGTCTAGGGACAGATGGACGTCACTACTATGGAACCATCGAAGAAATTTATGAGTTGCAGCATTGTGGTTTACAAGGAGTGAAGCCCATCGTATTCAGATGCAGCTGGCTCAATCCTGAGAAAGTGAGATGAACCCCTAGTATTGGCTTTGTCGAAGTTGAACGAGCATCGAAATATGCAGGAAATGATGTCTATATTATGGCTCAACAGGCTACACAAGTGTTTTTTCTCCCATACGCGTGCACATCTACGGAATATATCGATCTCTTGAAGTTGGATGTCGTGTACAAGGTACCCCCGCGTATCAAGGTACCTACCCCAAACAAGGACGATTACCATATAAACCCTAACACATACGAGGGAGAGTTCTTTCAAGAAGCAGACACTGACGAAGACGAAGATGATGCAAAGGAAGATGATGGCGTGCATCACGAACATGATGCTATGGAACATGAGGCCATGGATGACATGGAAGTAGATAATGCAGAGGACGAATACGAGGATGTTTCTGACCCTCGAGATTTGGCATTACTTATGCGATGGCACATGGGGCTAGATGAGGATGAGGGCCCCCCTGAAGACTTCGAGGATGAATGTATGAACGGGCGTGATAGCGATGATGAAAGCCCTGATCCAAATGTTGCACCTAATATTGACCCTTAGTTCTAACAACTCCGTGTAATCGTGTGAGAACTCTATGTATGTGTGTCACAACTCTATGTATTCGTGTGTGTAACAACTCTATGTATTCGTGTGTGCAACAACTCTATGTATTCGTGTGTGCAACAACTCTATGTATTTGTGTGTGTAACAACTATATGTATTATTGTGACAATTCCATTTATTCTTCATATGTGATATATTTATTGTATTTACATCAAGTTGTATCATCTGTACTAACTAGTTTGTTCTTCTTCGTATCAGGTGATTGAAACATGACAGGTAGCAAGAAGATTCCAAAGGAAAGTTTGAAAAAGTGAATAATCTGTACAATGATCAACCTGCTCGACCGGTGAAAGCGGTGGCCGCTCCTTCATCGGTTGCCACAACCGCCAAGAAGGCCAAAGGATTGGCGAGTCTTGACACCCGTCCGGAGTGCGAAACAAGGTCGAGTACCACGCGGGGGAGGAGTAGGAGGCGGAGGAGGAGGGGGAGTAGGTGAGGCAGGAGGAGGAGGCGGATGAGGAGGCGGACGAGGAGGGGGAGTAGGTGAGGGAGGAGGAGGAGACGGACGAGGAGGCGGACGAGGAGGGGGAGTAGGTGAGGCATGAGGAGGAGGCGGACGAGGAGGCAGACGAGGAGGGGGAGTAGGTGAGGCAGGAGGAGGAGGCGGACGAGGAGGGGGAGTAGGTGAGGCAGGAGGAGGAGGCGGACGAGGAGGGGGAGTAGGTGAGGCAGGAGGAGGAGGCGGACGAGGAGGCGGACGAGGAGGGGGATTATGTGAGGCAGGAGGAGGAGAACGTAAAGCAGCCCGGAGTAGAGCACCTCTTTCTTCTCCTCGACCCTCTGATGCAGTGCTTCACCGTGCTCAGGAGGAGGAAACAGAGGATGGGGATGAGGCGTGTGAGGAGGAGGACGAGGAGGATTTTGCGGAGGAGGTGGTGGAGGATGAGGAGGAGGTGGTGGTGGAGGACGACTGCGCCGAGAGGAGGCTGGTTGTTCATCAGGTTTCTGAGGGTGGGGATGGACCCTCACGGGTGACAGAGCACCACGAGGTGAGAGGTTCGCAACAAAGCGGTTTGACTATCAGCACTACTTCCGGAGGGAAAGTGTGGCTGCGTGGTCCTTCAAAGCTTCCAAGACGTCGATATGTGCATAGAGACGTGTTGATTAAACCAATGGGAGAGAAGTAAGTGGTTATCTCGACTCATCCCATACAAATTGTACCTTTTGTCATTTCCTCACATATAATATGACTTCACTCTTTGAAATGTAGAAGCATAGTGAAAGGTGATGAGAGGCGTCTGCCACGGTCGCCGAGTGGCATCATTGGGGGTCTTTGTATGTTAAATTATCCTGGACTGGTCACTTTGCCGAACGGTATCATTGAGCTAGCTTGGTGCTACCTCTTGAGCACTGCATTGGTTTTCCCTTGAACAGGAAAGGGTGATGCAGCAAAGTAGCGTAAGTATTTCCCTCAGTTTTTGAGAACCAAGGTATCAATCCAGTACGAGGCTACGCGCGAGTCCCTCGCACCTACACAAAACAAATAAATCCTCGCAACGAACGCGATAAGGGGTTGTCAATCCCTACACGGTCACTTACAAAAGTGAGATCTGATAGATATGATAGGATAATATTTTTGGTATTTTTATGATAAAGATGCAAAGTAAAATAAAAGCAAAGTAAAAAGCAACGGAAATAACTAAGTGTTAGAAGATTAATACGATGGAAAATAGACCCGGGGGCCATAGGTTTCACTAGTGGCTTCTCTCAAGACCATAAGTATTTTATGGTGGGTGAACAAATTACTGTTGAGCAATTGACAGAATTGAGCATAGTTATGAGAATATCTAGGTATGATCATGTATATAGGCATCACGTCCGAGACAAGTAGACCGACTCCTGCCTGCATCTACTACTATTACTCCACATATCGGCCGCTATCCAGCATGCATCTAGAGTATTAAGTTCATAAGAACAGAGTAACGCCTTAAGCAAGATGACATGATGTAGAGGGATAAATTCATGCAATATGATAAAAACCCCATCTTGTTATCCTCGATGGCAACAATACAATACGTGCCTTGCTGCCCCTACTGTCACTGGGAAAGGACATCGCAAGATTGAACCCAAAGCTAAGCACTTCTCCCATTGCAAGAAAAACCAATCTAGTAGGCCAAACCAAACTAATAATTTGAAGAGACTTGCAAAGATAACCAATCATACATCAAAAAATTCAGAGAAGATTCAAATATTGTTCATAGGTAAGCTCGATCATAAACCCACAATTCATCGGTCTCAACAAACACACCGCAAAAGAAGATTACATCGAATAGATCTCCACGAGAGAGGGGGAGAACATTGTATTGAGATCCAAAAAGAGAGAAGAAGCCTTCTAGCTAATAACTATGGACCCGAAGGTCTGAGGTAAACTACTCACACATCATCGGAGAGGCTATGGTGTTGATGTAGAAGCCCTCCGTGATCGATGCCCCCTCCGGTGGAGCTCCGGAACAGGCCCCAAGATGGGATCTCGTGGGTACAGAAGGTTGCGGCGGTGGAATTAGGTTTTTGGCTCCGTATCTGACCGTTTGGGGGTACGTAGGTATATATAGGAGGAAGGAGTACGTCGGTGGAGCAACAGGGGACCCACAAGGGTGGAGGGCGCGCCTGGGGGGGGGGGGGGGTAGGCGCGCCCCCTACCTCGTGGCCTCCTCTTTTATTTCTTGACGTAGGGTCCAAGTCCTCTGGATCATGTTCGTTCCGAAAATCACGTTCCTGAAGGTTTCATTCCGTTTGGACTCTGTTTGATACTCTTTTTCTGCGAAACTCTGAAATAGGCAAAAACAACAATTCTGGGCTGGGCCTCCGGTTAATAGGTTAGTCCCAAAAATAATATAGAAGTGAATAATAAAGCCCAATAATGTCCAAAACAGAATATAATATAGCATGGAGCAATCAAAAATTATAGATACGTTGGAGACGTACCAAGCATCCCCAAGCTTAATTCCTGCTCGTCCTCGAGTAGGTAAATGATAAAAACAGAATTTTTGATGCGGAATGCTACTTGGCATAATTTCAATGTAATTCTTCTCATTGTGGCATGAATGTTCAGATTTGATATGATTCAAGATAAAAGTTTAATATTGACATAAAAAAATATTTCAAGCATACTAACTAAGCAATTATGTCTTATCAAAATAACATAGCCAAAGCAAGTTATCCCTACAAAATCATATAGTCTGGCTACGCTCCATCTTCCCCACACAAAGTATTCATATCATGTACGACCCCGGTTTTAGCCAAGCAATTGGTTCATACTTTTAACGCCCTTCAGCCTTTTCAACTCTTACGCAATACATGAGCGCAAGCCATGGATATAGCGCTATGGTGGAATAAGGTATAATGGTAGGGGTTATGTGGGAAGACAAAAAAGGAGAAAGTCTAACATCAACGAGGCTAATCAACGGGCTATGGAGATGCCCATCAATTGATGTTAATGCGAGGAGTAGGGATGGCCATGCAACGGATGCACTAGAGCTATAAGTGTATGAAAGCTCAAAAAGAAACTAAGTGGGTGTGCATCCAACTTGCTTGCTCCCGAAGACCTCGGGCATCTTGAGGAAGCCCATCATTGGAATATACAATCCAAGTTCTATAATGAAATTTCCCACTAGTATATGAAAGTGACAAAATGAGAGACTCCCTATTATGAAGATCACGGTGCTACTTTGAAGCACAAGTGTGGTAAAAGGATAGTAACATTGTCCCTTCTCTCTTTTTCTCTCTTTTTTTTATTTGGGCCTTTTCTCTTTTTTTATGGCCTCTTTTTTTTAGTCCGGAGTCTCGTCCTGACTTGTGGGGGAATCATAGTCTCCATCATCCTTTCCTCACTTGGGACAATGCTCTAATAATGATGATCATCACACTTTTATTTACTTACAACTCATGAATTACAACTCAATACTTATAACAAAGTATGACTCTATATGAATGCCTCCGGCGGTGTACCGGGATATGCAATGAATCAATAACGACATGTATGAAAGAATTATGAATGGTGGCTTTGCCACAAATACAATGTCAACTACATGATCATGCAAAGCAATATGACAATAATGGAGTATGTCATGATAAATGAAACGGTGGAAAGTTGCATGGCAATATATCTCGGAATGGCTATGGAAATGCCATGATAGGTAGGTATGGTGGCTGTTTTGAGGAAGATATAAGGAGGTTTATGTGTGATAGAGCGTATCATATCACGGGGTTTGGATGCACCGGCGAAGTTTGCACCAACTCTCAAAGTGAGAAAGGGCAATGCGCGGTACCGAAGAGGCTAGAAAATTGTGGAAAGGTAAGTGTGCGTATAATCCATGGACTCACATTAGTCATAAAGAACTCATATACTTATTGCAAAAATTTATTAGCCCTCGAAGCAAAGTACTACTATGCATGCTCCTAGGGGAAGGGTTGGTAGGAGTTAACCATCGCGCGATCCCGACCGCCACACAAAGGAAGACAATCAACAAATACTTCATGCTCCGACTTCGTTACATAACGGTTCACCATATGTGCATGCTACGGGAATCACAAACTCCAACACATGTATTTTTCAATTCCACAATTACTCGACTAGCACAACTATGATATTACCACCTTTATATCTCAAAACAATTATCAAGCATCAAATTTCTCATGATATTAATTAAAGCAAATTTCCATGCTATTTTAAGACTCTCAAAGTAATATAAGTGAAGCATGAGAGATCAATAGTTTCTATAAACAAATCCACCACCGTGCTCTAAAAGATATAAGTGAAGCACTAGAGCAAAACTATATAGCTCAAAAGATATAAGTGAAGCACATAGAGTATTCTAATAATTTCCGAATCATGTGTGTCTCTCTCAAAAGGTGTGTACAGCAAAGATGATTGTGGTAAACTAACAAATAAATACTCAAATAATACAAGACGCTCCAAGCAAAACACATATCATGTGGTGAATAAAAATATAGCTCCAAGTAAAGTTACCGATGGAAGTAGACGAAAGAGGGGATGCCTTTCGGGGCATCCCCAAGCTTTGGCTTTTCGGTGTCCTTAGATTATCTTGGGGGTGCCATGGGCATCCCCAAGCTTAGGCTCTTACCACTCCTTGTTCCATAATCCATCAAATCTTTCACCCAAAACTTGAAAACTTCACAACACAGAACTTAACAGAAAATCTCGCGAGCTCCGTTAGCGAAAGAAAACAAAAGACCACTTCAAGGTACTGTAATGAACTCATTCTTTATTTATATTGGTGTTAAACCTACTGTATTCCAACTTCTCTATGGTTTATAAACTATTTTACTAGCCATAGATTCATCAAAATAAGCAAACAACACACGAAAAACAGAATCTGTCAAAAACAGAACAGTCTGTAGTAATCTGTAACTAACGCAAACTTATGGAACTCCAAAACATCAGCCAAAATAGGACGGCCTAGACAATTTGTTTATTGATCAGCACCAATTGGAATCAATATTTTATCACGTTCTGGTGATTTTTTACAATTATTTTCCTGAACAGAAATTTCTGGAAATAACAGCAAGATCAAATAACTATCATCCAAGAAGATCCTATAGGTTTAACTTGGCACAAACACTAATTAAAACATAAAAACACATCTAAACAGAGGCTAGATCAAATATTTATTCATAAACAGAAGCAAAAAGCAAAAAAACTAAAAATAAAATTGGGTTGCCTCCCAACAAGCGCTATCGTTTAACGCCCCTAGCTAGGCATAAAAGCAAGGATAGATCTAGGTATTGCCATCTTTGGTAGGAAATCCATAAGTGGCTCTCATAATAGATTCATATGGTAGTTTTATTTTCTTCATAGGGAATTGTTCCATGCCTTTCTTCAATGGAAATTGGAATCTCATATTCCCTTCCTTCATATCAATAATTGCATCGATCGTTCTAAGGAAAGGTCTACCAAGAATAATAGGACATGAAGGATTGCAATCTATATCAAGAACGATAAAATCTACGGGCACATAGTTCCTATTTGCAACAATAAGAACATCATTAATTCTTCCCATAGGTTTCTTAATAGTGGAATCCGCAAGGTGCAAGTTTAAAGAGCAATCATCAAAATCACGGAAACCTAGCAAATCACACAAAGTTTTTGGAATCGTGGAAACACTAGCACCCAAATCACACAAAGCATAGCATTCATGATATTTAATCTTAATTTTAATAGTAGGTTCCCACTCATCATAAAGTTTTCTAGGGATAGAAACTTCCAACTCAAGTTTTTCTTCATAAGATTGCATCAAAGCATCAACGATATGTTTGGTAAAAGCTTTATTTTGACTATAAGCATGAGGAGAATTTAGCACGGATTGCAACAAGGAAATACAATCTATCAAAGAGCAATTATCATAATTAAATTCCTCGAAATCCAAAATAGTGGGTTCATTAACATCTAGATTTTTGATCTCTTCAATCCCACTTTTATCAATTTTAGCATCAAGATCTAAAAACTCCGAATTTTTGGATCGCCTTCTAGGTAAAGGTGGATCATATTTAGTCCCATCATTATCAAGATTCATATTGCAAACACAAAGATTTAATAGGGGACACATCAATAACTGTTAGATCTTCATCTTTATTTTCATAGAAATTAGAAGAACACGCTTTTATAAAGCAATCTTTCTTAGCACGCATCCTAGCGGTTCTTTCTTTGCACTCATCAATGGAAATTCTCATGGCTTTGAGAGAATCACTGATATCATGCTTAGGAGGAATAGATCTAAGTTTTAAAGAATCAACATCAAAAGAAATTCTATCAACGTTCCTAGCCAATTCATCAACTTTAAGCAATTTCTCTTCAAGCAAAGCATTGAAATTCTTTTACGAATTCATAAACTCTTTAACACTAGTCTCAAATTCAGAGGGCATCTTATTAAAACTTCCATAAGAATTGTTGTAGGAATTACCATAATTATTAGAGGAATTACTAGGATAAGGCCTAGGATTAAAGTTTCCTCTATACGCGTTGTTACCAAAATTATTCCTACCAACAAAATTCACATCCATAGATTCATTATTATTCTCAATCAAAGTAGACAAGGGCATATCATTAGGATCAGAAGAAACACTCTTAGTAGCAAATAATTTCATAAGTTCATCCATCTTTCCACTCAAAACATTAATTTCTTCTATCGCATTCACTTTTTTATTAGTAGATCTTTCAGTGTGCCATTGAGAATAATTAACCATAATATTATCTAGGAGTTTAGTAGCTTCTCCTAAAGTGATTTCCATAAAAGTGCCTCCCGCGGCCGAATCTAAAAGATTTCTAGAAGGAAAATTCAATCCGGCATAAAATTTTTGTATAATCATCCACAAATTCAAACCATGTGTAGGGCAATTACGTATCATTAATTTCATCCTCTCCCAAGCTTGTGCAACATGTTCATGATCAAGTTGCTTAAAATTCATGATATCGTTTCTAAGAGAGATAATCTTAGCGGGAGGAAAACACTTATTCCAAGAATCAATACTATTTTTAGGCAAAGACGAAAACCAAGCTTTAGCACGATCTCTAAGCGAAAAAGGAAATAGCTTCAACTTAACAATATCATTGTCAACATCTTTCTTCTTTTGCATATCACACAAATCAACGAAGCTATTTAGATGAGTAGCGGCATCTTCACTAGGAAGGCCGGCGAATTGATCTTTCATGACAAGATTCAAGAAAGCAGTATTGATTTCACAAGATTCAGTATCGGTAAGAGGAGCAATCGGAGTGCTAAGGAAATCATTGTTGTTGGTATTGGTAAAGTCACATAATTTGGTATTATCTTGAGCCATCGTGACAAACAAGCAATCCAACACACGAGCAATCAAGAAGCAAGCGAAAAAGAGGCGAACTAAAAAGAGAGGGCGAATAAAACGGCAAGGGTGAAGTGGGGGAGAGGAAAACGAGAGGCAAATGGCAAATAATGTAATGCGGGAGATAAGGGTTTGTGATGGGTACTTGGTATGTTGACTTTTGCATAGACCTCCCCGGCAACGGTGCCAGAAATCCTTCTTGCTACCTCTTGAGCACTGCGTTGGTTTTCCCTTGAAGAGGAAAGGGTGATGCAGCAAAGTAGCGTAAGTATTTCCCTCAGTTTTTGAGAACCAAGGTATCAATCCAGTAGGAGGCTACGCGCGAGTCCCTCGCACCTACACAAAACAAATAAATCCTCGCAACCAACGCGATAAGGGGTTGTCAATCCCTACACGGTCACTTACGAGAGTGAGATCTGATAGATATGATAGGATAATATTTTTGGTATTTTTATGATAAAGATGCAAAGTAAAATAAAAGCAAAGTAAAAAGCAACGGAAATAACTAAGTGTTGGAAGATTAATATGATGGAAAATAGACCCGGGGGCCATAGGTTTCACTAGTGGCTTCTCTCAAGAGCATAAGTATTTTACGGTGGGTGAACAAATTACTGTTGAGCAATTGACAGAATTGAGCATAGTTATGAGAATATCTAGGTATGATCATGTATATAGGCATCACGTCCGAGACAAGTAGACCGACTCCTGCCTGCATCTACTACTATTACTCCACATATCGACCGCTATCCAGCATGCATCTAGAGTATTAAGTTCATAAGAACAGAGTAACGCCTTAAGCAAGATGACATGATGTAGAGGGATAAATTCATGCAATATGATAAAAAAAACCATCTTGTTATCCTCGATGGCAACAATACAATACGTGCCTTGCTGCCCCTACAGTCACTGGGAAAGGACACCGCAAGATTGAACGCAAAGCTAAGCACTTATCCCATTGCAAGAAAAACCAATCTAGTAGGCCAAACCAAACTGATAATTCGAAGAGACTTGCAAAGATAACCAATCATACATAAAAGAATTCAGAGAAGATTCAAATATTGTTCATAGATAAACTTGATCATAAACCCACAATTCGTAGGTCTCAACAAACACACCGCAAAAGAAGATTACATCGAATAGATCTCCACGAGAGTGGGGGAGAACATTGTATTGAGATCCAAAAAGAGAGAAGAAGCCATCTAGCTAATAACTATGGACCCGAAGGTCTGAGGTACACTACTCACACATCATCGGAGAGGCTATGGTGTTGATGTAGAAGCCCTCCATGATCGATGCCCCCTCCGGCGGAGCTCCGGAACAGGCACCAAGATGGGATCTCGTGGGTACAGAAGGTTGTGGCGGTGGAATTAGGTTTTTGGCTCCGTATCTGATCGTTTGGGGGTACGTACGTATATATGGGACGAAGGGGTACGTCGGTGGAGCAACAGGGGCCCCACGAGGGTGGAGGGCGCACCTGGGGGGGGGTAGGCGCGCCCCCCTACGTCGTGGCCTCCTCTTTTGTTTCTAGACGTAGGGTCCAAGTCCTCTGGATCATGTTCATTCCGAAAATCACGTTCCCGAAGGTTTCATTACATTTGGACTCCGTTTGATATTCTTTTTCTGCGAAACTCCGAAATAGGCAAAAAACAGCAATTCTGGGCTGGGCCTCTGGTTAATAGGTTAGTCCCAAAAAAATATAAAAGTGAATAATAAAGCCCAATAATGTCCAAAACAGAATATAATATAGCATGGAGCAATAAAAAATTATAGATAAGTTGGAGACGTATCACTTTGTCATGGGATCACTACAAACTTGCACCGGATTTCCTGGATATGCGTCAGAGAGTTTATGATAACAGAGCCATGCGAGTGGTCAATGATTTCTGGGTAAGTCCTTTCAAACACCTAAATGTCAATACCAAAAGGTTTAAATTTGCCATAGTCATGATTTAACACTTCTCACATGTATGCATGTTTGTAGGATTTCTATACATGCGTTGAGGGTCAGAAGGACCGTGCAAATGTGGTTGTCGAGAATATTGCCAAGAAACTAGTCCACGACATGCACTATGAGGAGCGCGTCCGGTTAGTGGTCAAGTATCACGTGGACTATCTCAACCATCGGATTTCCAAACAGGAGGCTCGAGGGACGCATCTTTGACGGGACAATTACTTCAAGGCAAGTGACAATGGATGCTTGCTATTCCCTACATTACCGCAAAATTAGAATCCTTACTAAGATGTATTTGTTTAATTTACAGGTGATTCCTCGGTGGTGCGCTGACAAACGTCCGTGCTGGGAGAAGATCGTCGAACGGTGGACAGATCCAGGGTGGCAGGATGAACACAAAGTAATATCTGAACGGCGTAAGTTGATGGGGGGTCGAGGACACCGTCAAGGCAACCTCATCATCCCTGGTGTCATCTCAAAACATGTAGGCAACCACATCCTTTTCATCATGTTCTCTTTCATTTGTGAGCATTCCCTTGATTGTTTGGATCGCTTTCTTTTGCAGAAAGAAGACACTGGCAAGGATATCACTTACTTCGAGGCATGGACCATCAAACGTACCAAAGACGACAAGGACAAGTACCCTCTCCACCCGGAGAGGGACTGGATCAGCTCTAAAGCCCGGTCGGATGGAGAGAACTACACCAAAAAATTGAAGGAGACGTACAGGCCTGACGCTGATCCTCACGTGCTACCGTTTGACCCTCTTGTGGCCATTGCCGCGGCAGGCGGTAGACCGAATGGCCAGATGGCGGTTCGCCTCGATTCTGTCATAACCTCGTCCCTTCCGAGAGTCAACACGCTTCGTGCTATGAGTACTGGCTCTACTCCTACCGTAGAGCGTCACGTACCACATTCCGTGAGCATTATTGAGGATATTCAGGTCAGTGCTTCTTCATTGATTCTTCATGGTCCTGCATATTTGCATTTCAACATGAATGACATTTGCATTGCCATATTGTAGACTCGAGTGATTGACACCGAGAAAGAACGAGATGAAAATCGGGCCAAGCTGAAGGCACAAGATGATCTAGTGAAGTCTTTACAACATATGGTGGCCAATCTTTATTCCATGCAAGGCCAACCAGTGCCAGAGATGCCACCGACGCTAGAGTGGAACATTGTGAGTTTCGTTCAAACTATTTCTATCACCATTTTCAGCATTACCATATGCATTCATCTCACTATTGGGTCAATCCATCACAGCTTAACCCATCACAAGGGTCGAACAATGTTCCGGTAGTTCCACCTCAAGTTGGTGGAGTTGGGGCAGCAAAGGGAATGATGCCTTCTAATGTTGATGTTATCACTTCGGTTGATGGAGTTGGGGCAGAAAACGGAATGATGCCTTCTAATGTTAATGTTATCACTCCGATCTCCAAAATCGTGTGAACTTCATGTTATGTTATGTTCGAAATTGTTCCTTCTATGTTGAGAACTCTTGCATCTTGAGACTTGTAAACTTTTGGTCTATTGCTTTTATGTGGAATGTTTTTCATAATCAATTATTGCTTCTTTTGTTCAGTGATGCCTATATGTGACATGTTCTATGTGCGATGAACTATATGCTGCTGTATATGTTTCGCTGCAGGAAAGAAACAGAAACAGGGAAAAAATGCTCCTTGGCACACCATTGCCGAGGGCGGCTCTCGGCAATGACTGTGAAACTGGACCAGAATGCACCCTTTACCGAGAGGCCTCTCGGTAAAGGATAATAACCTATAGCCCTCCTGGCAACTTTACCGAGAGGCCTCTCGGCAAACGAAAAAGGATTGCCAACGGTGGCTCTCGGCAAAGTATTTTCACGGCTTTTAGGAGAAGTGACGTGGCCCTCCCCTATTGGCTCAGTTTGCCGAGAGCCACACTCAGGCAAACATAGAGTTTGCCGAGCGTGGCTCTCAGCAAAGATGGCCCTCGGCCTGTTCGCCTGGTCCCACATGTCAGGAGCTGACACGTGTCAGCCACCTACTGGGTGGCTTTGCCTAGAGTGGCTCTCGGCAAAGGTGGCCCTCGGCCTGTTCGCCTGGTCCCACATGTCAGGAGCTGACACGTGTCAGCCACCTACTGGGTTGCTTTGCTGAGAGTGGCTCTCGGCAAAGTTGGCCCTCGGCCTGTTCGCCTGGTCCCACATGTCAGGAGCTGACACGTGTCAGCCACCTACTGGGTGGCTTTGCCGTGAGTGGCTCTCGGCAAAGAAGGCCCTCGGCCTGTTCGCCTGGTCCCACATGTCGGGAGCTGACACGTGTCAGCCACCTACTGGCTCTCTTTGCCGAGAGTGGCACTCGGCAAAGATGGCCCTCGGCCTGTTCGCCTGACCCACATGTCAAGAGCTGACATGTGTCAGCCACCTACTGGCTCTCTTTGCCGAGAGTGGCACTCGGCAAAGATGGCCCTCGGCCTGTTCGCCTGGTCCCACGTGTAGAAGCTGACACGTGTCAGCCACCTACTGGCTCTCTTTGCCGAGAGTGGCACTCGGCAAAAAAGGCCCTCGGCCTGTTCCCCTGGTCCCACGTATCAGGAACCGCCGTCACCGTCTGCTATCCGTTAGCTACTTTATTTTGCCGAGTGGTACTGTTTGGCTCTTAGCAAAGTCTTTGCCGAGTGCCCGTGTTCTGGCTCTTGGCAAACTCCTGTTTGCCGAAGAGGTGTACGCCTGGTGGCTTTCGCCGAGGGTGACACTCGGCAAAGGCTTTGCCGGCGGTTTTCGTCCCTTTGCCGAGTGTCCGTGGCACTGGGCGTAGCCCAGAATTCCAGTAGTGTTTATGGAAGACGATGTGTGTCTGCTGGTCTGCCGTCTTGTGGCTGGACCAATACATTGCGTAACTTCACCATTCTTCTTCCTCCCTTAATGACAAGACACTCTGTTGTGTTCTTGAAAACAAAATAGCTGGGTTTTTCTTTGCGCATCAATAGTTGGGGTTTACTTGCTAACAAAATTTCTGTGATTTCAACTGTTAACTTAATATTCCTGCAAAATAGATTATTGTTTACAAATGCTATAAATTAGTGCCAACAGACTCTTGTTTACAAATATTAACTTAATACTGGCATTTTGCGTCACATAATCGAATATTGATTGAGTACTTGTGTTCAAAACCTTGCAAACAATATATTCCTTATATTGCCAGGAGTTGGGGGCCCAGTACATTTCGGAGATCATGGCCAAGACTACTTTTAGAATTGCTTTCCAGAAAAGAATGAACAGCAAATTTTTACATGCTGCCTCGGAGATCTTCATTCTTTCATTCATGATATACTAAGTGGCATGGATATAGTGAACTTCGGACGCGGAGTATTTGATCACGAGCTCACAGGAGCTCGGTATCACATCCGTCCAGAATAGCTTTGTGATTCGGCGAATTGAATGAAGAGGTAGGCTGCAGGTCCACATGGGACGGGAAAATTCTCATATACGTCGCTGTACGGACCTGACCGATCGGCCTGGCTTGCACGGACGTTTGCACGGCGTCGACGGAGCGAGCCCGAGCCGTGGCTCGAGACGTCGCCGGCTTCCTGATCCGTGGATCAGATCCGGTGCTTTCCGGTAGCGTCGGCAGACCACGCGGTAAATGCAGAAGATGGGACGCTGTGTGTGGGGGGTGGGGCAGTGAAGGTGGATCTTGCATTATCCCCAGGCGGGGAAATCTCCTGCGGCGAACGGGATTGCGCGGTCCAGCGAGTTCCCAGGTGTTTCAGCGGCCATGTAGTTCTTGAGGCAGCCGTTAAACAGGTTAGAATCTGCTCGACGAACCTCCCTTTTGCAATGATTTGGATCCGGTTGTCGGCAGTCGGCACTGACTTTGTTTTTGTCGGCCGCAAAAATTGTGTGGATGAAGCAGAACACTGCTAGAGGAGGTCAATGATAACAACAGCACCGTGGAGCCTGTTCGGTTCCCGGTCATCGCGCCAGTGGAGGTTGAGATGCCAGCACCGGCAGCTTCAAGTGCAGACGGCCAAATCTGTGGTGAGGGTGCCGCTGGAGAGCCTGCACGTGCAGATAAGGCTCAATGTTCAGAGTACTCCATAGAGCAAGTGGAACCGAAAACTCAGGGTGGACACAAAGGTATGAAGATTGCAATTTAAGGATTGTTCATTGTGCATTTAGAAAAAAAACAGGGGCGTCCTAGTTATCAAATAAAACAGAATTTGCTAGGTTCATTTCAGATGGTTTGTTTATTTGTATGCAAAGGAGCGATTATTGCATATCCAGTAGTAGTGAACAAGTGATTGAATTATAATAAGCAACCCTTGGAGATGCTCCGGGGGAGGATATTGTGGTGCAAGTTAATTTTGTGGGAAAAATGAACACTACACTGCGGAGAACAAATAGATTTCCCTAATCTGTGATGCAAACATGATGCATTTTCAGTCTGTGAGCCACAGTAGTTCATACAATGGTTGAAACTGAAAGAATAGCTGATTGTTTGCATATAATTTGCAATGGCTTACAGAGTGCGTGTCGGTGCTGCCGTGCTATTTAGAGCTCCTTGCCCGGACAGGGTCACAGCCCTGAAGAAGTCCGTTCTGATCCATGGTACAGGATTGATGCTTTTCCGGTAACTATGCTAGAAGCCAAGTAAATGCAAGCATGGTCGATGGAGCAGCTGTCTCCTACCTCGCTAGCTGATCCTTCTTTTCTCAAGAGCGGCGATCCAGTGGAAACACTGTCTGTGAGAGGGCGCCTGCGGCTACCGGCAAAGATGGATTTCTTGATGCAGTCGATTAACAGGTATAGATCTGTTCGGTGGTGCGAGTTATTTCACAGGGATTTTGTTTGGGGATTTCTGAAGATCTAATTTGTATGTCGACATCTAGGAGTATGCAGAAGAACTGTTGTAGAGGAGGTGATTGACAGCGATATACCCATGGAGCCCCTGATGGCACCGCATGGGGGAAAGCTGCCGGCCATGACGGCATCAAGTGCGGACAGGCAGATATGTGCGGCAGAGGTGGCGGCAGAGGCAGCGACTCGAGATTCGACTCAGGCGTCCGAGCAATCTATAGAGCAAACCGACCCAAAAACATATGCACTTTGTGAGGACTAAGTTTTCTGGCTAATTATATAACTCTTGCAAATTTTAGTAAGAAAATGGCTGATCCTGGGATGCAGCAAATTCGGCAGAAATCTTGCAAATTTGGAAGTGATTTAACAAAGTTGGCGATGCTTTCCATGTAGTACGATGTCAAGATGCTCTTGGAACAAGATCATTGATTTTGCTGTTTCTTGTCTTTGCCTTTGTACTACATCAACTATTCTGAGTTTTTAATCGTTCCTGAATGGTATTAAAAAAATGAGGAAAAGCAACTGAAAATCTTCTTGGGCACGGGAAAGATTACCAATTATCTCTGCATTCATGGATGCATTATTAATCTGTTTTTTTGGTTAACTAATTATGTATTAACACTTTGATATACACCCAGGGTCAGGACTGGGGCTGCTGAGCTATGCAGGGCACCACCCTAATAGGATTTCAGCAATGGAGAAATCAATACGGAGTTTTGCTGAAAACACTGGAGACAATGTCATTTTGGCGAAATTAGGAACCAACTTCCAAACATTGGGCGAAGCCTATGATTTTACAATCTGTATTCATGGAAGAAAGGATGGGCATTAGGTATGGAAAGAGGAGACTAAATGTGAATAGGACAAAATGCATGCAAAAAATAGTCTGCAGATGCGCGGTATGTCAACTTATTTACATAATTCCATAATATACTACTAGCTCACAGAATTCATGTTTTGGTTAACTGAATTTGGATGGTTTGTATGTTGGCCATGTTGGGGAACGTAGCAGAAATTCAAAATTTTCCTACGTGTCACCAAGATCAATCTAGGAGATGCTAGCAACGAGAGGGGAGGAGTGCATCTACATACCCTTGTAGATCGCGAGCGGAAGCATTCAAGAGAACGGGGTTGATGGAGTCGTACTCGTCGTGATCCAAATCACCGATGATCTTAGCGCCGAACGGACGGCACCTCCGCGTTCAACACACGTACGGAGCAGCGATGTCTCCTCCTTCTTGATCCAGCAAGGGGGAGGAGAGGTTGATGGAGATCCAGCAGCACGACGGCGTGGTGGTGGAAGTAGCGGGATTCCAACAGGGCTTCGCCGAGCGCTGCGGGAGGAGGGAGATGTGTCACGGGAGGGAGAGGGAGGCGCCAGGGCTTCGGGTGCTGCTCCTATGCGCCTCCCCACTATATATAGTGGTGGAGGGGGCTGGTTTCTTGCCCTCCAAGTCCATTGGGGCGTTGGCAAAGGTGGGGGAAAGAAATCCCATCATTTCCCTTCCCCACCGATTGTTATCCCCCCTTTTTAGGGATCTTGATCTTATCCCTTCGGGATATGATCTTATTCCTTCTAAGGTGGGATCTTGGTGCGCCTTGACCAAGGGTGTGGGGCCTTGCCCCCACTACCCACGTTCATGTGGGTCCCCCCATGCAGGTGGGCCCCACTTTGGAACCTTCTAGAACCTTCCCGGTACAATACCGAAAAATCGCGAACATTTTCCGGTGGCCAAAATAGGACTTCCCATATATAAATCTTTACCTCCGGACCATTCCGGAACTCCTCGTGACGTCCAGGATATCATCCGGGACTCCGAACAACTTTTGGTTAACCGCATACTAATATCTCTACAACTCTAGCGTCACCGAACCTTAAGTGTGTAGACCCTACGTGTTCGGGAGACATGCAGACATGACCGAGACGACTCTCCGGTCAATAACCAACAGCGGGATCTGGATACCCATGTTGGGTCCCACATGTTCCACGATGATCTCATCGGATGAACCACGATGTCGAGGATTCAATCAATCCCGTATACAATTCCCTTTGTCAATCGGTACGTTACTTGCTCGAGATTCGATCGTCGGTATCCCAATACCTTGTTCAATCTCGTTACTGGCAAGTCACTTTACTCGTACCGTAATGCATGATCCCGTGGCTAACTCCTTAGTCACATTGAGCTCATTATGATGATGCATTACCGAGTGGGCCAGAGATACCTCTCCGTCATACGGAGTGACAAATCCCAGTCTCGATTCGTGCCAACCCAACAGACACTCTCGAAGATACCTGTAGTGCACCTTTATAGCCACCCAGTTACGTTGTGGCGTTTGGTACACCCAGAACATTCCTACGGTATCCGGGAGTTGCACAATCTCATGGTCTAATGAAATGATACTTGACATTAGAAAAGCTCTAGCAAACGAACTACACGATCTTGTGCTATGCTTAGGATTGGGTCTTGTCCATCACATCATTCTCCTAATGATGTGATCCCGTTATCAATGACATCCAATGTCCATGGTCAGGAAACCATAACCATCTATTGATCAACGAGCTAGTCAACTAGAGGCTTACTAGGGACATGTTGTGGTCTATGTATTCACACATGTATTACGGTTTCCAGTTAATACAATTATAGCATGAACAATAGACAATTATCATGAACAAGGAAATATAATAATAACCATTTTATTATTGCCTCTAGGGCATATTTCCAACAGTCTCCCACTTGCACTAGAGTCAATAATCTAGTTCACATCACCATGTGATTAACACTCAAAGTTCACATCGCCATGTGACTAATACCCAAGAGTTTACTAGCGTCAATAATCTAGTTCACATCACCATGTGATTAACACTCAATGAGTTCTAGAGTTTGATCATGTTATGCTTACGAGAGAGGTTTTAGTCAACGGGTCTGCAACATTCAGATCCGTGTGTGCTTTACAAATCTCTATGTCATCTTGTAGATGTAGCTACCACACGCCACTTGGAACTATTCCAAATAACTGCTCTACTATACGAATCCGGTTTACTACTCAGAGTCATCCGGATTAGTGTCAAAGTTTGCATCGACGTAACCCTTTACGACGTACTCCTTTTTCCACCTCCATAATCGAGAAAATTCCTTAGTCCACTAGATACTAAGGATAAGTTCGACCGCTATCATGTGATCCCTTCTTGGATCACTATTGTACCCCTTGACTAACTCATGGCAAGGCACACTTCAGGTGCGGTACACAGCACAGCATATTGTAGAGCCTACGTCTAAAGCATAGGGGATGACCTTCGTCCTTTCTCTCTCTTCTGCCGTGGTCAGGTCTTGAGTCTTACTCAATACTCACACCTTGTAACACAGCCAAGAACTCCTTCTTTGTTGATCTATTTTGAACTCCTTCAAAATCTTGTCACGGTATGTATTCATTTGAAAGTACTATTAAGCGTTTTTTTATCTATCCTTATAGATCTTGATGCTTAATGTTCAAGTAGCTTAATCCAGGTTTTCCATTAAAAAACACTTTTCAAATAACCCTGGATGCTTTATAGAAATTCTACATCATTTCTGATTAACAATATGTTAACAACATATACTCATCAAAAATTCTATAGTGCTCCCACTCACTTCTTTGGAAATACTAGTTTCTCATGAACTTTGTATAAACCCAAAATCTTTGATCATCTCATCAGAGCGTTCATTCCAACTCCGAGATGCTTACTCCAATCCTTAGAAGGATTGTTGGAGCTTTGCATACTTGTTAGCATCTTTCAGGATTGACAAAACCTTCTGGTTGTATCACATACAACCTTTCCTCAAGAAAATCGTCGAGGAAACAATGTTTTGACATCCTATCTGCAAGATTTCATAAATAATGCAGTAACTACTAATATAATTTTAACAAACTCTTAGCATCGCTACGAGTGAGAAAGTCTCATCGCAGTCAACTCCTTGAACTTGCCGGAAAACATCTTAACGACAAGTCGAGCTTTTTTAATGGTGACACTTACCATCATTGTCTGTCTTCGCTTTAAAATCCATCTGCACCCAACAGCCTTACGACCATCAAGTAGTTCTTCCAAAGTCTATACTTTGTTTTTATACATGGACCCTCTCTCGGATTTTATGGCCTCGAGCCATTCGTCGGAATCTGGGCCCACCATCGCTTCTCCATAGCTCGTAGCTTCATTGTTGTCTAGCAACATGACTTCCAAGACAGGATTACGTACCGCTCTGAAGTAGTACGCATCCTTGTCGTCCTATGAGGTTTGGTAGTGACTTGATCTGAAGTTTCATGATCACTATCATAAGCTTCCACTTCAATTGGTGTAGGTGCCACAGGAACAACTTCCTGTGCCCTGCTACACATTAGTTGAAGTGACGGTTCAATGACCTCATCAAGTCTCCACCATCCTCCCACTCAATTCTTTCGAGAGAAACTTTTCCTCGAGAAAGGACCCGTTTCTAGAAACAATCACTTTTGCTTCCAGATCTGAAATAGGAGGTATACCCAACTATTTTGGGTATTCTATGAAGATGCATTTATCCGCTTTGGGTTCGAGCTTATCAGCCTGAAACTTTTTCACATAAGCGTCGCAGCCCCAAACTTTTAAGAAACGACAGCTTAGGTTTCTCTAAACCATAGTTCATACGGTGTCGTCTCAACGGAATTGCGTGGTGCCCTATTTAAAGTGAATGCGGTTGTCTCTAATGCCTAACCCATAAACGATAGTGTAATTCGATAAGAGACATCATGGTATGCACCATATCCAATAGGGTGCAGTTATGATGTTCGGACACACCATCACACTATAGTGTTCCAGGCGGCATTAGTTGTGAAACAATTTCCACAATTTCTTAATTGTGTGCCAAACTCGTAACTCAGATATTCATCTCTATGATCATATCACAGACATTTTATCCTCTTGTCACGACGATCTTCCACTTCACTCTGAAATAACTTGAACCTTTCAATAATTCAGACTTGTGTTTCATCAAGTAAATATACTCAGCATCTACTCAAATCATCTGTGGAGCAAGAACATAACGATATCCACTGCATGCCTTAGCACTCATTGGATTGCACACATCAAAATGTATTACTTCCAACAAGTTGCTTTCTTGTTCCATCTTACTAAAAACGAGGCCTTTCAGTCATCTTGCCCATGTGGTATGATTTGCATGTCTCAAGTGATTCAAAATCAAGTGAGTCCAAACGATCCATCTGTATGGACTTTCTTCATGCATATATACTAATAGACATGGTTCACATGTCTCAATCTTTTCAAAAACGAGTGAGTCCAAAGATCCATCAACATGGAGCTTCTTCATGCATTTTATACCAATATGACTCAAGTGGCAGTGCCACACGTATGTGGTACTATCATTATTATCTTTTATCTTTTGGCATGAACATGTGTATCACTACGATCGAGATTCAATAAACCATTCATTTTAGGTGCAAGACCATTGAAGGTATTATTCAAATAGACAGAGTAACCATTATTCTCCTTTAATGAATAACCGTATTGCGATAAACATAATCCAATCATGTCTATGCTCAACGCAAACACCAAATAACAATTATTCAGGTTTAACCCCAATCTCGATGGTAGAGGGAGCATGCGATGCTTGATCACATCAACCTTGGAAACACTTCCAACACATATCGTCATCTCACCTTTAGCTAGTCTCCGTTTATTCCGCAGCTTTTATTTCGAGTTACTAACACTTAGCAACCGAACCGGTATCTAATACCCTGGTGCTACTAGGAGTACTAGTAAAGTACACATTAATATAATGTATATCCAATATACTTCTGTTGACCTTGCCAGCCTTCTCATCTACGAAGTATCTAGGGTAGTTCTGCTTCAGTGACCGTTCCCCTCATTTCAGAAGCACTTAGTCTCGGGTTTGGGTTCAACCTTGGGTTTCTTCACTAGAGCAGCAACTGATTTGCCGTTTCATGAAGTATCCCTTCTTGCCCTTGCCCTTCTAGAAACTAGTGGTTTTACTAACCATCAACAATTGATGCTCCTTCTTGATTTCTACTTTCGCGGTGTCAAACATCGCGAGTTGCCAAGGATCATCATGTCTATCCCTGATATGTTATAGTTCATCACGAAGCTTTAATAGCTTGGTGGCAGTGACTATGGAGAACCATCACTATCTCATCTTGAAGATTAACTCCCACTCAATTCAAGTGATTGTAGTACTCAGACAATCTGAGCGCATGCTCAACGATTGAGCTTTTCTCCCTTAGTTTGCAGCGTTAAGAAACTTGTCAGAGGTCTCATACCTCTTGACGTGGGCATTAGTCTGAAATCCCAATTTCAGTCTTTGGAACATCTCATATGTTCTACGACGTTTCAAAACCGTCTTTGGTGCCACAATTTTAAACCGTTAGCATCACACACTGAACTATCACGTAGTCATCAAAACGTGTATGTCAGATGTTTCGTAACATCTACAGACGATGCTCGACGTTCAGCACACCGAGCGGTGCATTAAGGACATAAGCCTTCTGTGCAGCAATGAGGACAATCCTCAGTTTACGGACCAGTCCGCATAATTGCTACTATCAACTTTCAACTAAATTTTCTCTAGGAACATATCTTAGTAGAACTAAAGCGTAAGCTACGACATTATTTGCAAAGACCTTTTGACTATGTTCATGATAATTAAGTTCATCTGATTATTTAATGAACTCCCACTTAGATAGGCATCCCTCTAGTCATCTAAGTGATACATGATCCGAGTCGACTAGGCCGTGTCCGATCATCACGTGAGACGGACTAGTCATCATCGGTCAACATCTCCATGTTGATCGTATCTACTATACGACTCATGTTCGACCTTTCGGTCTCTTGTGTTCCGAGGCCATGTCTGTACATGCTAGGCTCGTCAAGTCAACCTAAGTGTTTTGCTTGTGTTCCGAGGCCATGTCTGTACATGCTAGGCTCGTCAACACCCGTTGTATGCGAACGTTAGAATCTATCACACCCGATCATCACGCGGTGCTTCGAAACAACGAACCTTCGCAACGGTGCACAGTTAGGGGGGACACATCTCTTGAAATTTTAGTGAGGGATCATCTTATTTATGCTACCGTCGTTCTAAGCAAATAAGATGTAAACATGACAAACATCACATGCAAATCATAAAGTGACATGATATGGCCAATATCATCTTGCGCCTTTTGATCTCCATCTTTGAGGCGCGGCATGATCACCTTCGTCACCGGCATGACACCATGATCTCCATCATCATGATCTCCATCATCGTGTCTTCATGAAGTTGTCTCGCCAACTATTACTTCTACTACTATGGCTAACGGTTAGCAATAAAGTAAAGGAATTACATGGCGTTTTCATTGACACGCAGGTCATACAACAAATTAAGACAACTCCTATGGCTCCTGCCGGTTCTCATACTCGTCGACATGCAAGTCGTGATTCCTATTACAAGAACATGATCAATCTCATACATCACATATATCATTCATCACATCCTTTTGGCCATATCACATCACATAGCATACCCTGCAAAAATAATTTAGACGTCCTCTAATTGTTGTTGCATGTTTTACGTGGCTCTATGGGTTTCTAGCAACAACGTTTCTTACCTATGCAAAAGCCACAACGGTGATATGCCAATTGCTATTTACCCTTCATAAGGACCCTTTTCATCAAATCCGATCCGACTAAAGTGGGAGAGACAAACACCCGCTAGCCACCTTATGCATCAAGTGCATGTCAGTCGGTGGAACTTGTCTCACGTAAGAATACGTGTAAGGTCGGTCCGGGCCGCTTCATCCCACAATGCCGCCGAATCAAGATAATACTAGTAACGGTAAAAAATTGAACAAATCATCGCCCACAACTACTTTGTGTTCTACTCGTGCATAGAATCTAAGCATAAACCTGGCTCATGATGCCAATGTTGGGGAACGTAGCAGAAATTCAAAATTTTCCTACGTGTCACCAAGATCAATCTAGGAGATGCTAGCAACAAGAGGGGAGGAGTGCATCTACATACCCTTGTAGATCGCGAGCGGAAGCGTTCAAGAGAACGGGGTTGATGGAGTCGTACTCGTCGTGATCCAAATCACCGATGATCCTAGCGCCGAACGGACGGCACCTCCGCGTTCAACACACGTACGGAGCAGCGACATCTCCTCCTTCTTGATCCAGCAAGGGGGGAGGAGAGGTTGATGGAGATCCAGCAGCACGACGGCGTGGTGGTGGAAGTAGCGGGATTCCAACAGGGCTTCGCCAAGCGCTGCGGGAGGAGGGAGATGTGTCACGGGAGGGAGAGGGAGGCGCCAGGGCTTGGGGTGCTGCTCCCATGCGCCTCCCCACTATATATAGGGGTGGAGGGGGCTGGTTTCTTGCCCTCCAAGTCCATTGGGGCATTGGCAAAGGTGGGGGAAAGAAATCCCATCATTTCCCATCCCCACCGATTGTTATCCCCCTTTTTTAGGGATCTTGATCTTATCCCTTCGGGATATGATCTTATTCCTTCTAAGGTGGGATCTTGGTGCGCCTTGACCAGGGGTGTGGGGCCTTGCCCCCACTACCCACGTTCATGTGGGTCCCCCCATGCAGGTGGGCCCCACTTCGGAACCTTCTAGAACCTTCCCGGTACAATACCGAAAAATCCCGAACATTTTCCGGTGGCCAAAATAGGACTTCCCATATATAAATCTTTACCTCCGGACCATTCCGGAACTCCTCGTGACGTCCGGGATCTCATCCGGGACTCCGAACAACTTTCGGTTTACCGCATACTAATATCTCTACAACTCTAGCGTCACTGAACCTTAAGTGTGTAGACCCTACGGGTTCGGGAGACACGCAGACATGACCGAGACGACTCTCCGGTCAATAATCAACAGCGGGATCTGGATACCCATGTTGGCTCCCACATGTTCCACGATGATCTCATCGGATGAACCACGATGTCGAGGATTCAATCAATCCCGTATACAATTCCCTTTGTCAATCGGTACGTTACTTGCCTGAGATTCGATCATCGGTATCCCAATACCTTGTTCAATCTCGTTACCGGCAAGTCACTTTACTCGTACCGTAATGCATGATCCCGTGGCTAACTCCTTAGTCACATTGAGCTCATTATGATGATGCATTACCGAGTGGGCCCAGAGATACCTCTCCGTCATACGGAGTGACAAATCCCAGTCTCGATTCGTGCCAACCCAACAGACACTTTCGGAGATACCTGTAGTGCACCTTTATAGCCACCCAGTTACGTTGTGGCGTTTGGTACACCCAAAGCATTCCTACGGTATCCGGGAGTTGCACAATCTCATGGTCTAACGAAATGATACTTGACATTAGAAAAGCTCTAGCAGACGAACTACACGATCTTGTGCTATGCTTAGGATTGGGTCTTGTCCATCACATCATTCTCCTAATGATGTGATCCCGTTATCAATGACATCCAATGTCCATGGTCAGGAAACCATAACTATCTATTGATCAACGAGCTAGTCAATTAGAGGCTTACTAGGGACATGTTGTGGTCTATGTATTCACACATGTATTACGGTTTCCAGTTAATACAATTATGGCATGAACAATAGACAATTATCATAAACCAGGAAATATAATAATAACCATTTTATTATTGCCTCTAGGGCATATTTCCAACAGTCTCCCACTTGCACTAGAGTCAATAATCTAGTTCACATCACCATGTGATTAACACTGAAAGTTCACATCGCCATGTGACTAATACCCAAGAGTTTACTAGAGTCAATAATCTAGTTCACATCACCATGTGATTAACACTCAATGAGTTCTAGAGTTTGATCATGTTATGCTTGCGAGAGTTGTTTTAGTCAACGGGTCTGCAACATTCAGATCCGTGTGTGCTTTACAAATCTCTATGTCATCTTGTAGATGTAGCTACCACGCGCCACTTGGAACTATTCCAAATAACTGCTCTACTATACGAATCCGGTTTACTACTCAGAGTCATCCGGATTAGTGTCAAAGTTTGCATCGACGTAACCCTTTACGACGAACTCCTTTTTCCACCTCCATAATCGAGAAAATTCCTTAGTCCACTAGATACTAAGGATAAGTTCGACCGCTATCATGTGATCCCTTCCTAGATCACTATTGTACCCCTTGACTAACTCATGGCAAGGCACACTTCAGGTGCGGTACACAGCACAACATATTGTAGAGCCTACGTCTAAAGCATAGGGGACGACCTTCGTCCTTTCTCTCTCTTCTGCCGTGGTCAGGTCTTGAGTCTTACTCAATACTCACACCTTGTAACACAGCCAAGACCTCCTTCTTTGTTGATCTATTTTGAACTCCTTCGAAATCTTGTCACGGTATGTATTCATTTGAAAGTACTATTAAGCTTTTTTTATCTATCCTTATAGATCTTGATGCTCAATGTTCAAGTAGCTTAATCCAGGTTTTCCATTAAAAAACACTTTTCAAATAAGCCTGGATGCTTTCCAGAAATTCTACATCATTTCTGATCAAATATATGTTAACAACATATACTCATCAAAAATTCTATAGTGCTCCCACTCACTTCTTTGGAAATACTAGTTTCTCATGAACTTTGTATAAACCCAAAATCTTTGATCATCTCATCAAAGCGTTCATTCCAACTCCGAGATGCTTACTCCAATCCTTAGAAGGATTGCTGGAGCTTTGCATACTTGTTAGCATCTTTCAGGATTGACAAAACCTTCTGGTTGTATCACATACAACCTTTCCTCAAGAAAATCGTCGAGGAAACAATGTTTTGACATCCTATCTGCAAGATTTCATAAATAATGCAGTAACTGCTAATATAATTTTAACAAACTCTTAGCATCGCTACGAGTGAGAAAGTCTCATCGCAGTCAACTCCTTGAACTTGCCGGAAAACATCTTAACGACAAGTCGAGGTTTTTTAATGGTGACACTTACCATCATTGTCTGTCTTCCCTTTAAAATCCATCTGCACCCAACAGCCTTACGACCATCAAGTAGTTCTTCCAAAGTCTATACTTTGTTTTTATACATGGACCCTCTCTCGGATTTTATGGCCTCGAGCCATTCGTCGAAATCTGGGCCCACCATCGCTTCTCCATAGCTCGTAGCTTCATTGTTGTCTAGCAACATGACTTCCAAGACAGGATTACGTACCGCTCTGAAGTAGTACGCATCCTTGTCGTCCTATGAGGTTTGGTAGTGACTTGATCTGAAGTTTCATGATCACTATCATAAGCTTCCACTTCAATTGGTGTAGGTGCCACAGGAACAACTTCCTGTGCCCTGCTACACATTAGTTGAAGTGACGGTTCAATGACCTCATCAAGTCTCCACCATCCTCCCACTCAATTCTTTCGAGAGAAACTTTTCCTCGAGAAAGGACCCGTTTCTAAAAACAATCACTTTTGCTTCCAGATCTGAAATAGGAGGTATACCCAACTGTTTTGGGTATTCTATGAAGATGCATTTATCCGCTTTGGGTTCGAGCTTATCAGCCTGAAACTTTTTCACATAAGCGTCGCAGCCCCAAACTTTTAAGAAACGACAGCTTAGGTTTCTCTAAACCATAGTTCATACGGTGTCGTCTCAACGGAATTGCGTGGTGCCCTATTTAAAGTGAATGCGGTTGTCTCTAATGCCTAACCCATAAACGATAGTGTAATTCGATAAGAGACATCATGGTATGCACCATATCCAATAGGGTGCAGTTATGATGTTCGGACACACCATCACACTATAGTGTTCCAGGCGGCATTAGTTGTGAAACAATTTCCACCACTTCTTAATTGTGTGCCAAACTCGTAACTCAGATATTCATCTCTATGATCATATCACAGACATTTTATCCTCTTGTCACGACGATCTTCAACTTCACTCTGAAATTACTTGAACCTTTCAATAATTCAGACTTGTGTTTCATCAATTAAATATACTCAGCATCTACTCAAATCATCTGTGAAGCAAGAACATAACGATATCCACTACATGCCTCAGCACTCATTGGATTGCACACATCAAAATGTATTACTTCCAACAAGTTGCTTTCTTGTTCCATCTTACTAAAAACGAGGCCTTTCAGTCATCTTGCCCATGTGGTATGATTTGCATGTCTCAAGTGATTCAAAATCAAGTGAGTCCAAACGATCCATCTGTATGGACTTTCTTCATGCATATATACTAATAGACATGGTTCGCATGTCTCAATCTTTTCAAAAACGAGTGTGTCCAAAGATCCATCAACATGGAGCTTCTTCATGCGTTTTATACCAATATGACTCAAGTGGCAGTGCCACAAGTATGTGGTACTATCATTATTATCTTATATCTTTTGGCATGAACATGTGTATCACTACGATCGAGATTCAATAAACCATTCATTTTAGGTGCAAGACCATTGAAGGTATTATTCAAATAGACAGAGTAACCATTATTCTCCTTTAATGAATAACCGTATTGCAAAAAACATAATCCAAGCATGTCTATGCTCAACGCAAACACCAAATAACAATTATTCAGGTTTAACCCCAATCTCGATGGTAGAGGGAGCATGCGATGCTTGATCACATCAACCTTGGAAACACTTCCGACAGATATCGTCATCTCACCTTTAGCTAGTCTCCGTTTATTCCGCAGCTTTTATTTCGAGTTACTAACACTTAGCAACCGAACCGGTATCTAATACCCTGGTGCTACTAGGAGTACTAGTAAAGTACACATTAATATAATGTATATCCAATATACTTATGTCGACCTTGCCAGCCTTCTCATCTACGAAGTATCTAGGGTAGTTCTGCTTCAGTGACCGTTCCCCTCATTTCAGAAGCACTTAGTCTCGGGTTTGGGTTCAACCTTGGGTTTCTTCACTAGAGCAGCAACTGATTTGCCGTTTCATGAAGTATCCCTTCTTGCCCTTGCCCTTCTAGAAACTAGTGGTTTTACTAACCATCAACAATTGATGCTCCTTCTTGATTTCTACTTTCGCGGTGTCAAACATCGCGAGTTGCTCAAGGATCATCATGTCTATCCCTGATATGTTATAGTTCATCACGAAGCTCTAATAGCTTGGTGGCAGTGACTATGGAGAACCATCACTATCTCATCTTGAAGATTAATTCCCACTCAATTCAAGTGATTGTAGTACTCAGACAATCTGAGCGCATGCTCAACGATTGAGCTTTTCTCCCTTAGTTTGCAGGCTTAAGAAACTTGTCAGAGGTCTCATACCTCTTGACGTGGGCATTAGTCTGAAATCCCAATTTCAGTCTTTGGAACATCTCATATGTTCCGCGACGTTTCAAAACCGTCTTTGGTGCCACAATTTTAAACCGTTAGCATCACACACTGAACTATCACGTAGTCATCAAAACCGTTAGCATCGTAACATCTACAGACGATGCTCGAGGTTCAACACACCGAGCGGTGCATTAAGGACATAAGCCTTCTGTGCAGCAATGAGGACAATCCTCAGTTTACGGACCAGTCCGCATAATTGCTACTATCAACTTTCAACTAAATTTTCTCTAGGAACATATCTTAGTAGAACTAAAGCGTAAGCTACGACATTATTTGCAAAGACCTTTTGACTATGTTCATGATAATTAAGTTCATCTGATTATTTAATGAACTCCCACTTAGATAGGCATCCCTCTAGTCATCTAAGTGATACATGATCCGAATCGACTAGGTCCTGTCCGATCATCACGTGAGACGGACTAGTCATCGGTCAACATCTCCATGTTGATCGTATCTACTATATGACTCATGTTTGACCTTTCGGTCTCTTGTGTTCCGAGGCCATGTCTGTACATGCTAGGCTCGTCAAGTCAACCTAAGTGTTTTGCTTGTGTTCCGAGGCCATGTCTGTACATGCTAGGCTCGTCAACACCCGTTGTATGCGAACGTAAGAATCTATCACACCCGATCATCATGTGGTGCTTTGAAACAACGAACCTTCGCAACGGTGCACAGTTAGGGGGGACACATCTCTTGAAATTTTAGTGAGGGATCATCTTATTTATGCTACCGTCGTTCTAAGCAAATAAGATGTAAACATGACAAACATCACATGCAAATCATAAAGTGACATGATATGGCCAATATCATCTTGCGCCTTTTGATCTCCATCTTCGAGGCGCGGCATGATCACCTTCGTCACCGGCATGACACCATGATCTCCATCATCATGATCTCCATCATCGTGTCTTCATGAAGTTGTCTCGCCAACTATTACTTCTACTACTATGGCTAACGGTTAGCAATAAAGTAAAGTAATTAAATGGCGTTTTTCATTGACACGCAGGTCATACAATAAATTAAGACAACTCCTATGGCTGCTGCCGGTTGTCATACTCATCGACATGCAAGTCGTGATTCCTATTACAAGAACATGATCAATCTCATACATCACATATATCATTCATCACATCCTTTTGGCCATATCACATCACATAGCATACCCTGCAAAAACAATTTAGACGTCCTCTAATTGTTGTTGCATGTTTTACGTGGCTGCTATGGGCTTCTAGCAAGAACGTTTCTTACCTACGCAAAAGCCACAACGGTGATATGCCAATTGCTATTTACCCTTCATAAGGACCCTTTTCATCAAATCCGATCCGACTAAAGTGGGAGAGACAGACACCCGCTAGCCACCTTATGCATCAAGTGCATGTCAGTCGGTGGAACCTGTCTCACGTAAGAGTACGTGTAAGGTCGGTCCGGGCCGCTTCATCCCACAATGCCGCCGAATCAAGATAAGACTAGTAATAGTAAGCAAATTGAACAAATCGTCGCCCACAACTACTTTGTGTTCTACTCGTGCATAGAATCTACGCAAAAACCTGGCTCATGATGCCACTGTTGGGGAACGTAGCAGAAATTCAAAATTTTCCTACGTGTCACCAAGATCAATCTTGGAGATGCTAGCAACGAGAGGGGAGGAGTGCATCTACATACCCTTGTAGATTGCGAGCGGAAGCGTTCAAGAGATGGAGTCGTACTCGTCGTGATCCAAATCACCGATGATCCTAGCGCCGAACGGACGGCACCTCCGCGTTCAACACACGTACGGAGCAGCGACATCTCCTCCTTCTTGATCCAGCAAGGGGGGAGGAGAGGTTGATGGAGATCCAGCAGCACGACGGCGTGGTGGTGGAAGTAGCGGGATTCCAACAGGGCTTCGCCAAGCGCTGCGGGAGGAGGGAGATCTGTCACGGGAGGGAGAGGGAGGCGCCAGGGCTTGGGGTGCTGCTCCCATGCGCCTCCCCACTATATATAGGGGTGGAGGGGGCTGGTTTCTTGCCCTCCAAGTCCATTGGGGCGTTGGCAAAGGTGGGGGAAAGAAATCCCATCATTTTCCTTCCCCACCGATTGTTATCCCCCCTTTTTAGGGATCTTGATCTTATCCCTTCGGGATATCATCTTATTCCTTCTAAGGTGGGATCTTGGTGCGCCTTGACCAGGGGTGTGGGGCCTTGCCCCCACTACCCACGTTCATGTGGGTCCCCCCATGCAGGTGGGCCCCACTTTGGAACCTTCTAGAACCTTCCCGGTACAATACCGAAAAATCCCGAACATTTTCCGGTGGCCAAAATAGGACTTCCCATATATAAATCTTTACCTCCGGACCATTCCGGAACTCCTCGTGACGTCCGGGATCTCATCCGGGACTCCGAACAACTTTCGGTTAACCGCATACTAATATCTCTACAACTCTAGCGTCACCGAACCTTAAGAGTGTAGACCCTACGGGTTCGGGAGACATGCAGACATGACCGAGACGACTCTCCGGTCAATAACCAACAGCGGGATCTGGATACCCATGTTGGCTCCCACATGTTCCACGATGATCTCATCGGATGAACCACAATGTCGAGGATTCAATCAATCCCGTATACAATTCCCTTTGTCAATCGGTACGTTACTTGCCCGAGATTCGATCGTCGGTATCCCAATACCTTGTTCAATCTCGTTACCGGCAAGTCACTTTACTCGTACCATAATGCATGATCCCGTGGCTAACTCCTTAGTCACATTGAGCTCATTATGATGATGCATTACCGAGTGGGCCTAGAGATACCTCTCCGTCATACGAAGTGACAAATCCCAGTCTCGATTCGTGCCAACCCAACAGACACTTTCAGAGATACCTGTAGTGCACCTTTATAGCCACCCAGTTACGTTGTGACGTTTGGTACACCCAAAGCATTCCTACGGTATCCGGGAGTTGCACAATCTCATGGTCTAAGGAAATGATACTTGACATTAGAAAAGCTCTAGCAAACGAACTACACGATCTTGTGCTATGCTTAGGATTGGGTCTTGTCCATCACATCATTCTCCTAATGATGTGATCCCGTTATCAATGACTGTTGGGGAACGTAGCAGAAATTCAAAATTTTCTACGCATCACCAAGATCAATCTATGGAGTTTACTAGCAACGAGAGGGAAGGAGTGCATCTACATACCCTTGTAGATCGCGAGCGGAAGCGTTCAAGAGAACAGGGTTGATGGAGTCGTACTCGTCGTGATCCAAATCACCGATGATCCTAGCGCCGAACGGACAGCACCTTCGCGTTCAACACACGTACGGAGCAGCGACGTCTCCTACTTCTTGATCCAGCAAGGGGGGAGGAGAGGTTGATGGAGATCCAGCAGCACGACGGCGTGGTGGTGGAAGTAGCGGGATTCCAACAGGGCTTCGCCAAGCGTTGCGGGAGGAGGGAGATGTGTCACGGGAGGGAGAGGGAGGCGCCAGGGCTTAGGTGTTGCTGCCCTCCCTCCCCCCCACTATATATAGGGCCAAGGGAGAGGGGGGGCGCAGCCTTGGCCCTTCCTCCAAGGAAGGGTGCGGCCAGGGAGGAGTCCATCCTCCCCAAGGCACCTCGGAGGTGCCTTCCCCCTTTAGGACTCTCCCTTTCCCTTATCTCTTGGCGCATGGGCCTCTTGGGGCTGGTGCCATTGGCCCATATAGGCCAAGGCGCACACCCCTACAGCCCATGTGGCCCCCGGGGCTGGTGGACCCCCTTGGTGGACCCCCGGACCCCTTTCGGCACTCCCGGTACAATACCGATAATGCGCGAACCTTTCCGGCGACCAAAATAAGACTTCCCATATATAAATCTTTACCTCCGGACCATTCCGGAACTCCTCGTGACGTCCGGGATCTCATCCGGGACTCCGAACAACTTTCGGGTTACCGCATACTAATATCTCTACAACCCTAGCGTCACCGAACCTTAAGTGTGTAGACCCTACGGGTTCGGGAGACACGCAGACATGCCCGAGACGACTCTCCGGTCAATAACCAACAGCGGGATCTGGATACCCATGTTGGCTCCCACACGCTCCTCGATGATCTCATCGGATGAACCACGATGTCGAGGATTCAATCAATCCTGTATACAATTCCCTTTGTCTATCGGTATGTTACTTGCCCGAGATTCGATCGTCGGTATCCCGATACCTTGTTCAATCTCGTTACTGGTAAGTCTCTTTACTCGTTCCGTAACACATCATCCCGTGATCAACTCCTTGGTCACATTGTGCACATTATGATGATGTCCTACCGAGTGGGCCCAGAGATACCTCCCCGTTTACACGGAGTGACAAATCACAGTCTCGATTCGTGCCAACCCAACAGACACTTTCGGAGATACCTGTAGTGCACCTTTATAGCCACCCAGTTACGTTGTGACGTTTGGTACACCCAAAGCATTCCTACGGTATCCGGGAGTTGCACAATCTCATGGTCTAAGGAAATGATACTTGACATTAGAAAAGCTCTTAGCAAACGAACTACATGATCTTGTGCTAGGCTTAGGATTGGGTCTTGTCCATCACATCATTCTCCTAATGATGTGATCCCGTTATCAACGACATCCAATGTCCATGGTTAGGAAACCGTAACCATCTATTGATCAACGAGCTAGTCAACTAGAGGCTTACTGGGGACATGGTGTTGTCTATGTATCCACACATGTATCTGAGTTTCCTATCAATACAATTCTAGCATGGATAATAAACGATTATCATGAACAAGGAAATATAATAATAACCAATTTATTATTGCCTCTAGGGCATATTTCCAACAATGACATCCAATGTCCATGGTCAGGAAACCATAACCATCTATTGATCTACGAGCTAGTCAACTAGAGGCTTACTAGGGACATGTTGTGGTATATGTATTCACACATGTATTACGGTTTCCAGTTAATACAATTATAGCATGAACAATAGACAATTATCATGAACAAGGAAATATAATAATAACCATTTTATTATTGCCTCTAGGGCATATTTCCAACAGGCCAGTGGAAGCCGATAGTGGAGAACATACACTCTTGCCACTGTGACTGCCTTGCTCTCATAAGACTGCTGCGTTTCAAAGACAACAGTTGGTACATAGCCGAGCACCCTGAGGAGCACAACCATATGTTATCTCCCACCTATGGGCAGACAATAAATACACAGGCAGTCACACAAACATATCGATGTGTACAAAAATGAAGTTGCAGAAATAAGGCACTGCCTTGGATTAGAACACAGGTTGGCTGAGAATGGAGATGGTGTGAACCAGATTCAGCCACAAGGTGCTATGGTGGTTATGGGAGACAAAGTGCATAGTGTTATGGGCAACGATGATAACAATGCAGCTAATGAGTCCAGGAATATGAAGGCCACCGTCGGACAACTGCCATAAAGCAGCCGAACTCGGACTGAATAATTGATGGGATTGTTTAGTTAGTTTCAGCGTACTACGTTTCTGCCCAGTTTAAGTTATGATGTATCTGAATAATTAGAACTTGTCTGTAAACCAACTGGACAAAATAATTTGTTTCTTCATTCGCTCGTGAGCACTCTGACACTGAAAATGGTTGAGCTTTCTTTGAACATGTGCATGTGGCCCTGTGCTGATGATAATTGTTAGGGCATGATTCTGATTGAATTGCTTTTTGCATAATATAAACAGATGCTTACATGTTGTGCCTGATCGGGGATTCAGAGATGGGCCTGAATATATTTGCTTGCTGAATGCGCTAACAAGTTAATGCATCTATCATCAAACGGCCAGCGTTCAGACATGTGTATCCATCCTTCTGTATATGAGCAGACAGGCTTGGCCTTGCGTTCAAAATTTCAACCACATGGGCGGGAGAGCAGTGATAGCTCAATACATATGCGCGGTAGGATATGGCATTGGTTCGTGTACCTGCAGCCACGCACTTAACAAGGGAGATGATATGGCCCGTTCTGAATTCTCAAACACGGGATCTGCAGTCACCCGATCTGAAGATTGCTCGGGAGGTGGTGTGCTCTGTGCTCTCGGTAAAGGTACTTTGCATTTGGTCTTCTCAGCTTCTACCGCTCTGTGGTGTTCTTAATTTTCTCATGGTTACACATGGCAGGATGGTGGAGCCTTGGAGGCGTCCGAGAATCAAGGGGAGCAATCTGAGCTGACGAGTTCGTCTTGGGGAGTTTCTTCTCTGTCGGTGTGAGCATCTGTAAACATGTTGCGGTTCAGGAATGAACACCTGCGTGCTCGTTTTTGGGATACTGGAGTATGCGAACATGCAGTAATGGTAGAGAGAGGCGGGCAACTACCGGCGTGGCACTGCCTGAAGATGGGTACGACTAATACGACCCTAACGCTGGTCATTGCATAGCCAACTATGCGAAGGAGGATGAACAACTCCAGGAACCTGCGCTGGGCAGAGTTCGATTGGATTTAGAAAGGATATGAAGAACACCAGCCGTGTCGGGGAAGGTAGCTTGCCATGGGTGACTGATAGGGTAATTCTTTTTTAGAGAATCAACTGACAGGGTAAATCTGCTGGGTCACGACGTTAGTTCAGAATCTACTGCTAGACGGCCTATATCGTCTATTTCCATCCGAGCCGTGCTGCGCATGACTGACGGGGTAACAAAGGTTGTGTGTCAGGCATGGCCATAGACAAGGATAAAATATCAAACACGTAAATTATACATGGGCCTATACTTCCTGCAGTGTGCATCACGAGACAAGCTGGCGGCACAGATAAAGAGCACACGGGTGCTCGGGATCACATTACCACTTTCGGTGAACTTCCCCATTCCTCTTATTCCTACGAGTTCGAGCATATAAACAACTTACTCATCAAGGTATTTGATAACATCACTGGTGATACGTAGGATCAGGAAGATCATAAAACCATAGGTGTTGAACCCCCATCACATGCAAGGAGATAATTTTGAAAGGTATGGACGTGCATGGGATGAGTGGGAATAAGAAAAAGGGATCCTTTTAAGGACACTAGTGGTTGGGGCGTCACCCCAAGGCACCGCTTGTTGAGAGGAAGATGTGCGCACGTTTCCATTTTAAAAAAATACATGGGGTCCTCGTCTCCATCTAAAAAAAATCCTCACCTCCATGTAAAAAAGAAGTAAAAAATAAAAATATTACCACGGCAGCCTACCAGCGAACGCCACTTTGCATAGCCCTCCATTAAAAAAATATACGTGGGGTCCTCACTTCCATCTAAAAAGAAAACAAAAAATATTTCAAATAAAAAATCCTCACCTCCATCTAAAAAATAGAGTCAATTACACCACCGGTGCTGAAACTTGACAAGAAAAGTCACTTTAGTGCCAAAACTTCGGC
Source organism: Aegilops tauschii subsp. strangulata (assembly GCF_002575655.3). Lineage (NCBI taxonomy): Eukaryota > Viridiplantae > Streptophyta > Magnoliopsida > Poales > Poaceae > Aegilops > Aegilops tauschii. Next base: position 549,406,830 of record NC_053041.3, on the reverse strand, counting down.
ATACATTGAACTGGTGCCACAACTTGGTTCGGGCGTGCAAATACGGTGCAAAACTCGTTTGAATACACATGCGGCGCTGATGAGGCTTGACAGCCTAGCGTGAGGCCCATTGTCAGTGACCTCCCCGTGTAGAGTAGGCGTGTGGTGTGTTGCTTTTGCAAAAAAAAAAACCTTGAAATTTTATTTCTTTGCATGAGAAAGCCCCTGACTGTTGCCAAAACCAGCTGTAGCACAAATTTTATATTAGAGTGAAAAATAACATAAATTAAGAAGAAGACTTGAACTGCATACTTGGACCATCCACTCGCTCGGCTAGCCACCCAACCTCTACACCATTTGACGGCTTGGTGGATACACATATCTTATATCTTTTGCTTAAACAACATAAATTAATAATTTTACTAATTCTGAAAAAACGCTGCCTTGGGGGATCTAACATGAGCCAAAACATACTGAGTTTGTCTTCATTTTTAGAATTTGTGAAAAATATATAAATCCTAATTATAAATAATATACATATAAATAAAATAAATTACAAAAAAGATGCTCATTTAATTCCAAAAAATGCCCACCAATTAATTTAAAAATATCCATAAAATTAAATTACGAATTATACAATTGTTTGTATAATTTTGAAAAGTGTTTGCATATTAAATAAAAATATTAAGTTACTTTTATAATATATATATGTAACTAAATTTACTTACAAGTTCAAACTTTTGCAAGTTTGTAAATAAAATATTCATGTAGTATATAAAAGAGTTCATGCTTGAATTGTTTCTAATGTTTCTTTATAAGTTTTTATGTGTTTTGATAAAGTTTGTCTGTGTTGAAAAATAAATTAACTAAATACAAATAGATGTATGGGAAAAATATATGAGCCTAATGTGTCACCTCAGCGAAAGAGCACAAGTTTAATGAGGTGCACACAGATCTTAAAAGGCAGGGGAAAATATCTGTATTAAACTATTAATGAGTACCAAAGCAATGATGGGGATGGAGAGAGGTGTTTCATAGCCCGAGGGATACTTGTGGAGAGCTTTTCCTAAGAAAAAGAAAGCTTGTGGAGAGCTGTCACTGAGGGATACTTGCTGCTTGTGGAGGGCAATCACCGGAGAGCAGAGGATTCAGAGTAGAATGGGAGTAGTGCACAGGAAGAAGACAAGGTCAGTTCATTTCTGTTCGATGTCTCGCTCGGCTGCAGCTGCTTTCATTTTGTAGTTAGCGGAGCCAAGCCACCGGCCTAGTCCCACGGGCCATCAGGCCATATCCATCATGCCAAGTACACTCCCATGTTATTCGCAAAAAAGTACACTTCCATGGACTGGAATGACAAGCTGTGGTAAATATGAAAGTCTGAAATGTAAAAGAAACCAAATTTGCTCTTCCTGGGTAAGCATACTGACCAAAGATGGTAGATAGATCAGGGAAGGGGAGTTTTGGCTCTGGGTCCAAATGCTCCCGATATCATGTGCGTCCAGTTCCACATGGAGAACTGTGCAATGAAATATTCAATGAGATATACGGCCGTGTGAAAATCAATGCTGCTATACACACGACGTTGTGTGGACGAATTCTACATGACAGCCCTTATAACTTCGTCCATTCGTATCATCAAAGTGCAGTGGATGGTTGGTTTTCTCATCATGTCGCTGCGTGCAGACTAAATCGTCCAAAGAGCAGTTCTATGTGAAAAATCAGGTGTACATGGCGGCAGAGAGCCCAGTGTATTGCCTCTGGATTATAACTCTATCATTATGGAATAACCTACTATTGACTTGCAAAAAAGGTTTATGCTTTGGCCGGATATTCATCAACATCGGCATCCTTCTCGGCTACACGTCGTACTACCCCTTGGCCGGCCTGCCCGGTGCACCTCGGCTGCCACATCATGTACGTCATCGGGGTTGCTGCTAGAGTGTGAAGAAGCAACGTCTAAAGAAAAACATATTACATGTTGGCTTTGCCACCAGCATTAATTTTCTTCTGAGACTACTAGACATAATTGAGAGATTAGTAACAGTTAAGATTATATCAATTTCAGAAACCTAAACACACCGAAAACCCTAAGCCTATGAACAGGGTTACAGACGTGGGCTAGTGACGTAACCCACTAAACACACTGCTATATATCATGCCGCAAAAACCAAGAGGAAGCAGCATAAATCTAATATGTTGGTCGTCAGATTTTTTGACTGGGCTAACCTTCCACTAAAAGCATAACGAAGATCATACTACTGAGATTACAGGATATGGGTATGAAGGGAAAGCGAGTCCAAACACTTCCTAAAAACCCACTGCGCAGGCTCATCATCAAAACGTCCTCGACCTCCAGCTTAATAACAATAGCAGTCGAGATCCTGGGGCATAGTCAAAGTAGCGGACAAATAGCTACAGACCTGTGAACAGCTTAATAACAATAGCAGTCGAGATCCTGGGGCATAGTCAAAGTAGCGGACAAATAGCTACAGACCTGCAGTTCACAGTTCGTCAGCCAATGTCTCATGCACTAATTGTTGCCCAAGACCCATCATTTCTGCGATAGTTCTTCCTTGTTGTGCACAAATTAAATTTCCTGCTACCTCCTACTCCCATGTATTCTTGTGTCTCAAGATGTCAAACCTTGCATTAATTTCCATGGATATCTTCCCCATGCTTGCACAAGAATAGCTAGCAACGTAGAAGACTTTCTACTTCTTCTGGACTCTGTAGCACTAGAAGTGTCGGTTATTTATCAGCCAAGATGAGAGAGAGAGAGAGGGTGCATAAGTGCAACATAAATGCCTTCACCGAAATGTATAACAGTCATACAAATGCAACGTGGGAGCTGAAAAAATCAACACATAATTCACTATACTATAGATGATGGTTGATTGATCAATTTAAAGTAACACTTGTTGGATAACGCAGTAATTTTAAAAAAATTCCTATGCACACGCAAGATCTATCATGGTGATGCATAACAACGAGAGGGGAGAGTGTTGTCTACGTACCCTCGTAGACCGAAAGCAGAAGCGTTATGACAACGCGGTTGATGTAGTCGTACGTCTTCACGATCCGACCGATCCTAGTACCGAAAGTACGTCACCTCCGCGATCAGCACACGTTCAGCTCGGTGACGTCCCACGAACTCTTGATCCAGCTGAGTGTCGAGGGAGAGCTTCGTCAGCACGACGGCATGATGACGGTGATGATGAAACTACCGGCGCAGGGCTTCGCCTAAGCACTGCAACGATATGACCGAGGTGGATTATGGTGGAAGGGGGCACCGCACACGGCTAAGACAATGTCTGTTGTTGTCTTCTAGGGTGCCCCCTGCCCCCGTATATAAAGGAGCAAGGGGGGAGGCTGACCGGCCCTAGGGCGCGCCAAGGAGGGGAGGAGTCCTCCTTCTACTAGGAGTAGGACTCCCCCTTTCCTAGTCGAACTAGGAGGAGAAGGGGAAAGAGGGAAGGGAGAGGAAGAGGAGAAGGAAAGGGGGGGCGCCCCCCTCCCTAGTCCAATTCGGACTCCCTATAGGGAGGGGGCGCGGCTGCCCCTTGTGGGCTGCCTCCCCTCTTCCCTATGGCCCATGTAGGCCCAACTTTCCCCGGGGAGGGGGGGGGGGTTCCGGTAACCCTCCGGCACTCCGGTTTTCTCCGAAACCACCCGGAACACTTCCGATGTCCGAATATAGCCGTCCAATATATAAATCTTTATGTCTCGACCATTTCGAGACTCCTCGTCATGTCCGTGATCACATCCGGGACTCCGAACTATCTTCGGTACATCAAAACACATAAACTCATAATACCGATCGTCACCGAACGTTAAGCGTGCGGACCCTACGGGTTCGAGAACCATGTAGACATGGCCGAGACACGTCTCCGGTAAATAACCAATAGTGGAACCTGGATGCTCATACTGGCTCCCACATATTCTACGAAGATCTTTATCGGTCAAACTGCATAACATCATACGTTGTTCCCTTTGTCATCGGTATGTTACTTGCCCGAGATTCGATCGTCGGTATCTCAATACCTAGTTCAATCTCGTTACCGGCAAGTCTCTTTACTCGTTCCGTAATGCATCATCCCGCAACTAACTCATTAGTCACATTGCTTGCAAGGCTTATAGTGATGTGCATTACCGAGAGGGCCCAGAGATACCTCTCCAACAATCGGAGTGACAAATCCTAATCTCGATCTATGCCAACTCAACAAACACCATTGGAGACACCTGTAGAGCACCTTTATAATCACCCAGTTACGTTGTGACGTTTGGTAGCACACAAAGTGTTCCTCCGGTATTCGGGAGTTGCATAATCTCATAGCCATAGGAACATGTATAAGTCATGAAGAAAGAAATAGCAACATACTAAACGATCAAGTGCTAAGATAACGGAATGGGTCAAGTCAATCACATCATTCTCTAATGATGTGATCCTGTTAATCAAATGACAACTCATGTCTATGGCTAGGAAACTTAACCATCTTTGATTCAACAAGCTAGGCAAGTAGAGGCATACTTGTGACACTCTGTTTGTCTATGTATTCACACATGTACTAAGTTTCCGGTTAATAGAATTCTAGCATGAATAATGAACATTTATCATGATATAAGGAAATATAAATAACAACTTTATTATTGCCTCTAGGGCATATTTCCTTCAGTTTCCCACTTGCACTAGAGTCAATAATCTAGATTACACTGTAATGATTCTAACACCCATGGAGTCTTGGTGCTGGACATGTTTTGCTCGTGAGAGAGGCTTAGTCAACGGGTCTGCAACATTCAGATCCGTATGTATCTTGGAAATCTCTATGTCTCCCTCCTTGACTTGATCGCGGATGGAATTGAAGCGTCTCTTGATGTGCTTGGTTCTCTTGTGAAATTTGGATTCCTTTGCCAAGGCAATTGCACCAGTATTGTCAGAAAAGATTTTCATTGGACCTGATGCACTAGGTATGACAGCTAGATCGGTTATGAACTCCTTCATCCAGAAACCTTCATTTGGTGCTTCCGAAGCAGCTATGTACTCCGCTTCACACGTAGATCCCGCCACAACGCTTTGCTGCACCAACTGACAGCTCCACCGTTCAATATAAATACGTATCCGGTTTGTGACTTAGAGTCATCCGGATCAGTATCAAAGCTTGCATCGACGTAACCATTTACGACGAGCTCTTTGACACCTCCATAAATGAGAAACATATCCTTAGTCCTTTTCAGGTCTTTCAGGATGTTCTTGACCGTTGTCCACTGATCCACTTCTGGATTACTTTGGTACCTCCCTGCTAAACAACAGGTCTGGTACATAGCATTGCATACATGATAGAGCCTATGGCTGAAGCATAGGGAACAACTTCCATTTTCTCTCTATCTTCTGCAGTGGTCGGGCATTGAGTCTGACTCAACTTCACACCTTGTAACACAGGAAAGAACCCTTTCTTTGCTTGATCCATTTTGAACTTCTTCAAAACTTTATCAAGGTATGTGCTTTGTGAAAGTCCAATTAAGCGTCTTGATCTATCTCTATATATCTTGATGCCCAATATATATAAGCAGCTTCACTGAGGTCTTTCATTGAAAAACTCTTGTTCAAGTATCCTTTTATGTTATCCAGAAATTCTATATCATTTCCAATCAACAATAGGTCATCCACATATAATATTAGAAATGCTACAGAGCTCCCACTCACTTTCTTGTAAATACAGGCTTCTCCAAAAGTCTGTATAAAACCATATGCTTTGATCACACTATCAAAGCGTTTATTCCAACTCCGAGATGCTTGCACCAGTCCATAAATGGATCGCTGGAGCTTGCACACTTTGCTAGCATCCTTTGGATCGATAAAACCTTCGGGTTGCATCATATACAACTCTTCTTCTAGAAATCCTTTCAGGAATGCAGTCTTTACATCCATTTGCCAGATTTCATAATCATAAAATGCAGCAATTGCTAACATGATTCGGACAGATGTAAGCATCGCTACGGGTGAGAAGGTCTCATCGTAGTCAACTCCTTGAACTTGTCGAAAACCTTTCGCAACAAGTCGAGCTTTGTAGACAGTAACCTTACCGTCAGCGTCAGTCTTCTTCTTTAAGATCCATTTATTCTCGATGGCTTGCCGATCATCGGGCAAGTCAACCAAAGTCCACACTTTGTTCTCATACATGGATCCCATCTCAGATTTCATGGCCTCAAGCCATTTCGCGGAATCTGGGCTCATCATCGCTTCCTCATAGTTCGTAGGTTCGTCATGATCAAGTAACATGACCTCCAGAACAGGATTACCGTACCACTCTGGTGCAGATCTTACTCTAGTTGACCTACGAGGTTCGGTAGTAACTTGATCATCATCATTAGCTTCCTCACTAATTGGTGTAGGAGTCACAGGAACAGATTTCTGTGATGAACTACTTTCCAATAAGGGAGCAGGTACAGTTACGTCATCAAGTTCTACTTTCCTCCCACTCACATCTTTCGAGAGAAACTCCTTCTCTAGAAAGGATCCATTCTTAGCAACGAATGTCTTGCCTTCGGATTGTGATAGAAGGTGTACCCAACAGTCTCCTTTGGGTATCCTATGAAGACACATTTCTCCGATTTGGGTTCGAGCTTATCAGGTTGAGCTTTTTCACATAAGCATCGCAACCCCAAACTTTAAGAAACGACAACTTGGGTTTCTTGCCAAACCACAGTTCGTAAGGTGTCATCTCAACGGATTTAGATGGTGCCCTATTTAACGTGAATGCAGCCGTCTCTAAAGCATAACCCCAAAACGATAGCGGTAAATCAGTAAGAGACATCATAGATCGCACCATATCTAATAAAGTGCGGTTACGACGTTCGGACACACCATTATGCTGTGGTGTTCCGGGTGGCGTGAGTTGGGAAACTATTCCGCATTGTTTCAAATGAAGACCAAACTCATAACTCAAATATTCTCCTCCATGATCAGATCGTAGAAACTTTATTTTCTTGTTACGATGATTTTCCACTTCACTCTGAAATTCTTTGAACTTTTCAAATGTTTCAGACTTATGTTTCATTAAGTAGATATACCCATATCTGCTCAAATCATCTGTGAAGGTGAGAAAATAACGATACCCGCCGCGAGCCTCAATATTCATCGGAACACATACATCAGTATGTATGATTTCCAACAAATCTGTTGCTCGCTCCATTGTTCCGGAGAACGGCATTTTAGTCATCTTGCCCATGAGGCATGGTCGCAAGTACCAAGTGATTCATAATCAAGTGATTCCAAAAGTCCATCAGAATGGAGTTTCTTCATGCGCGTTACACCAATATGACCCAAACGGCAGTGCCACAAATAAGTTGCACTATCATTATCAACTCTGCATCTTTTGGCTTCAATATTACGAATATGTGTATCTCTACTATCGAGATTTAACAAAAATAGACCACTCTTCAAGGATGCATGACCATAAAAGATGTTACTCAGATAAATAGAACAACCATTATTCTCTGATTTAAATGAATGACCGTCTCGCATCAAACAAGATCCAGATATAATGTTCATGCTTAACGCTGGCACCAAATAACAATTATTCATGTCTAAAACTAATCCCGAAGGTAGATGTAGAGGTAGCTTGCCGACTGCGATCACATCGACTTTGGAACCATTTCCCACGCGCATCGTCACCTCGTCCTTAGTCAATATTCGCTTAATCCATAGTCCATGTTTCGAGTTGCAAATATTAGCAACAGAACCAATATCAAATACCCAGGTACTACTGCGAGCATTAGTAAGGTATACATCAATAACATGTATATCACATATACCTTTGTTCACCTTGCCATCCTTCTTATCCGCCAAATACTTGGGGCAGTTCCGCTTTCAGTGACTAGTCCCTTTGCAGTAGAATCATTTAGTCTCAGGCTTAGGTCCATACTTGGGTTTCTTCACTTGAGCACCAACTTGCTTGCCTTTCTTCTTGAAGTTCCCCTTCTTCCCTTTACTCTTTTTCTTCAAACTGGTGGTCTTGTTGACCATCAACACTTGATGCTCTTTCTTGATTTCTACCTCCACAGCCTTTAGCATTGTGAAGAGCTCGGGAATTGTCTTATCCATCCCTTGCATATTATAGTTCATCATGAAGCTCTTGTAACTTGGTGGCAGTGATTGAAGAATTCTGTCAATGACACTATCATCAGGAAGATTAACTCCCAGTTGAATCAAGTGATTGTTATACCCAGACATTTTGAGTATATGCTCACTGACAGAACTATTCTCCTCCATTTTGCAGTTGTAGAACTTATTGGAGACTTCATATCTCTTAGTCCGGGCATTTGCTTGAAATATTAACTTCAACTCCTGGAACATCTCATATGCTCCATGACGTTCAAAACATCATTGAAGTCCCGATTCTAAGCCGTAAAGCATGCCACACTGAACTATCAAGTAGTCATCAGCTTTGCTCTGCCAGACGTTCATAACATCTGGCGTTGCTCCTGCAACGGCTTTGGCACCTAGCGGTGCTTCTAGGACGTAATTCTTGTATGCATCAATGAAGATAATCCTCAAGTTATGGACCCAGTCCGTGTAGTTGCTACCATCATCTTTCAACTTAGCTTTCTCTAGGAATGCATTAAAATTCAACGGAACAATAGCACGGGCCATCTATCTATAACAACATAGACATGCAAAAATACTATTAGGTACTAAGTTCATGATAAATTAAAGTTCAATTAATCAAATTACTTAAGCACTCCCACTTAGACAGACATCCCTCTAATCATCTAAGTGATCACGTGATCCAAATCAACTAAACCATGTCCAATCATCACGTGAGATGGAGTAGTTTTCAATGGTGAACATCACTATGTTGATCATATCTACTATATGATTCACGCTCGACCTTTCGATCTCAGTGTTCTGAGGCCATATCTGCATATGCTAGGCTCGTCATGTTTAACCCCGAGTATTCTGCAGGTGGAAAACTGGCTTGCACCCGTTGTATGTGCACGTAGAGCTTATCACACCCGATCATGACTTGGTGTCTCGACACGATGAACTTTCACAACGGTGCATACTCAGGGTGAACACTTGTACCTTGAAATTTAGTGAGAGATCATCTTATAATGCTATCACCGAACTAAGCAAAATAAGATGCATAAAGGATAAACATCACATGCAATCAATATAAGTGATATGATATGGCCATCATCATCTTGTGCCTTTGATCTCCATCTCCAAAGCACCGTCATGATCACCATCGTCACCGGCTTGACACCTTGATCTCCATCGAAGCATCGTTGTCATCTCGCCAACTATTGTTTCTACAACTATCGCCACCGCTTAGTTATAAAGTAAAGCAATTACATGGCGATTGCATTTCATACAATAAAGCGACAACCATATGGCTCCTGCCAGTTGCCGATAACTCTGTTACAAAACATGATCATCTCATACAATAAAATTTAGCATCATTTCTTGACCATATCACATCACAGCATGTCCTGCAAAAACAAGTTAGACGTCCTCTACTTTGTTGTTGCAAGTTTTACGTGGCTGCTATGGGCTGAGCAAGAATAGTTCTTACCTACGCATCAAAAACCACAACGATTTTTCGTCAAGTGTGATGTTTTAACCTTCAACAAGGACCGGGCGTGGCCACACTCGATTCAACTAAAGTTGGAGAAACTGACACCCACCAGCCACCTGTGTGCAAAGCACGTCGGTAGAACCAGTCTCACGTACCGCCGAATCAAGGTATGACATGCTGGTAAGCAGTATGACTATTATCGCCCACAACTCTTTGTGTTCTACTCGTGCATATAACATCTACGCATAGACCTGGTTCGGATGCCACTGTTGGGTAACGCAGTAATTTCAAAAAAAATCCTACACAAACGCAAGATCTATCATGGTGATGCATAGCAATGAGAGGGGAGAGTGTTGTCTACGTACCCTCGTACACCAAAAGCGAAAGCGTTATGACAACGCGGTTGATGTAGTCGTACGTCTTCACCATCCGACCGATCCTAGTACCGAAAGTACGGCACCTCCGCGATCAGCACACGTTCAGCTCGGTGACGTCCCACGAACTCTTGATCCAGCTGAGTGTCGAGGGAGAGCTTCGTCAGCACGACGGCGTGATGACGGTGATGATGAAGCTACCAGCGCAGGGCTTCGCCTAAGCACTGCAACGATATGACCGAGGTGGGTTATGGTGGAGGGGGGCACCGCACATGGCTAAGACAATGTCTGTTGTTGTCTTCTAGGGTGCCCCCTGCCCCCGTATATAAAGGAGCAAGGGGGGAGGCCGGCCGGCCCTAGGGCGCGCCAAGGAGGGGAGGAGTCCTCCTCCTAGTAGGAGTAGGACTCCCCCTTTCCTAGTCCAACTAGGAGGAGAAGGGGAAAGATGGAAGGGAGAGGAGAAGGAAAGGGGGGCGCCCCCCTCCCTAGTCCAATTCGGACTCCCTATAGGGAGGGGGCGCGACTGTCCCTTGTGGGCTGCCTCCCCTCTTCCCTATGGCCCATGTAGGCCCAACATTCCTTGGGAGGGGGGGTTCCGGTAACCCTCCGGCACTCCGGTTTTCTCCGAAACCACCCGGAACACTTCCGGTGTCCGAATATAGCCGTCCAATATATCAACCTTTATGTCTCGACCATTTTGAGACTCCTCGTCATGTCCGTGATCACATCCGGGACTCCGAACTATCTTCGGTACATCAAAACACATAAACTCATAATATCGACCGTCACCGAACGTTAAGCGTGCGGACCCTAAGGGTTCAAGAACTATGTAGACATGACCGAGACACGTCTCCGGTCAATAACCAATAGCGGAACCTGGATGCTCATATTGGCTCCCACATATTCTATGAAGATCTTTACCGGTCAAACTGCATAACAACATACGTTGTTCCCTTTGTCATCAGTGTGTTACTTGCCCGAGATTCGATCGTTGGTATCTCAATACCTAGTTCAATCTCGTTACCGGCAAGTCTCTTTACTCGTTCCGTAATGCATCATCCCGCAACTAACTCATTAGTCACGTTGCTTGCAAGGCTTATAGTGATGTTCATTACCGAGAGGGCCCAGAGATACCTCTCCGACAATCGGAGTGACAAATCCTAATCTCGATCTATGCCAACTCAACAAACACCATCGGAGACACCTGTAGAGCACCTTTATAATCACCCAGTTACGTTGTGACATTTGGTAGCACACAAAGTGTTCCTCCGGTATTCGGGAGTTGCATAATCTCATAGTCATAGGAACATGTATAAGTCATGAAGAAAGCAATAGCAACATACTAAACGATCAAGTGCTAAGCTAACGGAATGGGTCAAGTCAATCACATCATTCTCTAATGATGTGATCCCGTTAATCAAATGACAACTCATGTCTATCGCTAGGAAACTTAACCATCTTTGATTCAACGAGCTAGTCAAGTAGAGGCATACTAGTAACACTCTGTTTGTCTATGTATTCACACATGTACTAAGTTTCTGGTTAATACAATTCTAGCATGAATAATAAACATTTATCATGATATAAGGAAATATAAATAACAACTTTATTATTTCTTCTAGTGCATATTTCCTTCAACACTGACTTGTATTTACTAGATTCTCTTTAATTTAAAAGCAGTGCTAAATCGCAAGTGCCGTTTTATTTTTCCAATCATTTCTTGTGTCAATTGGATTTCAGTCACCTTGGTGATTTCACTTACTTTTGTAAGTTGCAGTCCCTTTTCGGAATTTTCAGTCACCATTTTCTTGTTACTTTGCTAGTTCTATATTTGTTGCAATTACACTTTTCTTTTTGTGCAGTTGCACCTTGTCGTCGTTGTAATTGCACTTTCAAATCTTTTTTGTCATTTATTTTTACTGTGATTTTGTTGCAATTTCACCACAATTATTCGGTGTAGTTGAACTTTTAGTTGGTGCAATTGTAATTTTCTTCTTCATGAAACTGCACTTTAAATGATGGGGCATATCAGCGACATCTGCATTATAGACGCCCCAGCAAAAAACAGACTTTCAAGGGACACAACTCATTATAGTTGGTTCTACTTAGATTCTCTTAAGATAAAATGAATGTAAGTTTAAAAGGTTGGCATTTGTGCATCAACTATTAATAAATCAAATACATGTACACGGAACAAAAGGAACAAGTCACTCTTATCATTAAGCCACACTTACACATCAGTATCTCACCTTAAGATAGTTTTTGGGTACTTATACGTTCTTGACGTTCCACAATGTCAAAAAATTGCAATATCCAATCAATGCATGCGTAATTAAGCAACACAATTGGCAATCCATTACCTTGCGATTTTGCTTTTGTTCTGAACTTTGCAATGTTGGAAGTACCGATCATATATTTATCAACCCAAAGACGAGGACGTCGGGCATACATGAAACATAACAAATGAACCACCCTTGTACAACTTCGATGAATGCTAATTTTATTTAGCATGATGAATGTAAAACAAACAAAACAGCTCTAGGTTATTAGGTATAAAAAAGTTTACTTTTGGACAAGATTCAACAATTTTGTTTCTAAAATTCCATTAAGAGTAAATTAGACCCGCAATCTGGAGAAAACGTTTTTGCTAGTAAATTAGACCCGCGACCTGGGAATAGTCAGACTACTATTATTAGGAAAAGGGATCCCCATATATAGACCTTCTCCAAAAAAAACCTTTACTTAATTTGGAGGGATCTGGAGTAAATATACGTAAAAAAGTTGAGTGTATCATAATTAGTGCTTGCTTACATTGGCTGATCTCCACCGTGGGGGTGATCCATACAAGGAAATAATATTCGTTGAGCCCATGTCTTCTTCGCTGCACTAATGTGTGTGTCCTTCCTGCAAATGGTGTACGCACATACATGACGGTTATTGGCCGCTCCAGTGAGAGAGAAAAGGGCCGCATGTTGTCGTTCACCCACTTATGCAATTCTGCTTTACAGTTCTATGTCCATTGTGGTGTAGCAACGACATTGCAAAGTGATGGTACCTGCCAAATTTTTGTGTAGGCAACAAGCTCATTTTCCCGGTAGCTCCTTATAAAGCATTATCCTCACTCAACTGGTAAAAACTTGCACAAATTTCCATAGATATCTTTCATGTGCTTGCGTAGTTAGTAAAAAGCTACATTTTTTCTTCTTATGAACCCTGCAGCCCTAGAAGTGTAGACTATTTATCACCTGAGAGATGAGCTCATGGTTGCATAAGCGCTATACACAAGTGCCTCACCAACTGATCAACATGTCACAAATGCACTAAATGAGCTTGGGGAAAACAACATGAATGATATTGAAGATGATGGCCAATGGATGAATTTGAGATGTATGACCTGGTCTTTTTATTTCCAAACGATCCATGTCCGGATTCCATTTTCATTGGTGATAAAGGACCAAAACATGGTTCAAATGAGAAGAAGAAGACTAGAACTAGTTAGAAGTCAAGGATGAACAAAGCTAGCCTAGGCACCTAGGACACAGTAGCAAGAGCGAACAACCATAATTGAGTACATTTTTTTGAACGATTATACTCCATACATTTACAACCAAACTTACTCTCTAAGAGACCAATGATAATCGTGGTCAAAAAAATGGATAAAACCCCATGAAAAATACCAGCTTAAGTGCGGACCAGGAAATTATCTTTCACGCATCACCCTTTGGATCATCCTCAACATCTCCATCTTCATAAGTAATGCATTTTCCCCTGTGTCCAGGTGCACTGTCTCATAAGTGTGTGGGCTAAGATCTTTCTGTTGTAGGCTTGCGGCTCTATTCTCTTGCACAACTCTGTTAGCTTCATTCTGAGAATAGGGTTGCGGGTTGCGGATTGCCTGGCAAGGTATAGTTGCTCTGAAAGAGCCACGACTATGTGGCTTGACAGAGATCCCCATGTATTCAGGATCTGTTGCCTCTAAATTGTAACTCTATCATTATGGTATTAACTATTATTTACCCGCAAAAGAGATTATGTTTTTGTCTGACATTCATCAACGTCGGCATACTTCTCGGCTACACGTTGTACTACCTCTTGGCCGTCCGGCATGGTGCACCTAGGCTGGCGCATCACGTACGTCATCGGGGGCGCTTCTAGAGTGTGAACAACAACATCTAAAGAAAAACAGGTTATATGTTGGCTTTGCCACCGGCATTCATTTTCTTCACAGATTGCTGAACATAATTGAGAGACTAGTAATAGTTAAGATTATGCCAATTTCAAAAACATATATACACTGAAACCCTAAGCCTATGAACAAGATTAGAAATGTGGGCTAATGATGAATCCCACCAAACACACTCCTATATATCATGACGAATAAACTAAGAAGAAAAAACGGAAATCTAATCTGTCGACCGTCAGATTTTTTATAACTCCTAGCAAACACCCTCCCCACCATTGCACGAATATCAGAGGAGGGTCGTTGCCACGTTAGCTTTTGAACTAGTTTTTTTTATCATCAATAACTTTATTCCTCAAATGATGGCCAAGTCGTTTACAATTTTCGGAAGAATAAAGTCATGGGACAGGAGTCCCAAACTTCTGAAACTCTAGCACTAAAGCAATGTTTTGCTAAGCTATCAGCTACTAGATTGGCTTCCCTACAGCATTGGACGAAACTAACAGATGAAAACTCCATCGCCAAGATTGTTGCTTCGGTTATAACTGCAGCATCACCGCACATGTATGCCTCTGGGTTTGAAGCCGCCTCAAGAGCATTCAGGCTGTCCGATTCAATAGCAATTTTGGTACATCCTACATTAGCAGCAAGGATAAGTCCAAACCTTATTGCATTTATTTCTGCAGAGTCTGCCGAAACGACATGAGGCAGAACCCAGCTCGCCGCTGCGATGAAGTTCCCATGTTCATCTCTCGCCACTTCTCCACAGGCTCCGGCCATTGTATCAGCATGGAACGATGCATCCACGTTGATTTTCACTATACCCGCGCCAGGTTTCCTCCATCTCTGGTCTAACTTTCGGGTTGGCTGGTTTGGTGAGTTTGCTCGAACAAAATTTGTAGCCAGTACCTTAATCGATAGGGCCGTTCTATCAAGAGTCTGTATGGTTTCCCCCTTCACCGCTTGTCTCCGCTGCCACCAAATGTACCACATTGCCACTAGTATGAATTCTGCTTCCGGTATTTCATGTATCACAAAATCAGATTGTAGGAGGATCTCCAGAGTGATGGACCCCGAGCGATCTTGTACCACTGCCTTCTGTACTATATCTTCCATCTGAAGTTCATTCCACACTTCCATGGCCCTTGAACATGTGAAGATGCAGTGATGTATATCTTCCAAACCAATTCTACAGAAGGGACATTGGGGGATTACAGGAATGTGTCTTCCAGCTAGAACACCGAAACATGGCAACACCCCCTTTAGAACCTTCCATCCGAAGTGCTTGATTTTTCCGGCGATGCGGAGATGCCAAAGTTTTTTCCACACTAAGTTAATCCGAGAACCACCTGGAGTACCCCATCGACCAAACTGATGGCCGAATTGGTGGTTGAACTCTACGTGATAAGCAGATCGCACCGAAAAGGTACAAGACCTTGTAAAGTGCCAAGCAATAAAATCTTCTACAGCTTCAACATGCAAAGGAATTTGTAAGATTCTTGCAACATCCACGGGTAAAAAATTGTCCCGAAGGAGCTCCACATCCCACTGACCCGTGTGTGGATGTGTAAGTTCTTCAACCTTAGACAGAATGGTTCCTCCCTTTGGTGTGATGATCCTTCTTGACTCACTAGAAGGAATCCAAGGATCATCCCATATGTTAATATGTGAGCCAGACCCTATCCGCCAAATACACCCTCGCTTGAAAGTTTGTATACCTGCAACAATGCTTTGCCAAGTGAACGATGAACCCTTTTTGGGCCCTGCCTTGAGAATATCACCATTTGGATAATACTTAGCACTCAGAACACGTGCACACAAAGAATTAGGATTTTGGAAAAGTCGCCAACACTGCTTTGCCAACATAGCAAGATTAAAGCTATGAAGGTCCCTAAACCCCATGCCACCCTTCTTCTTTGGAACACATAATTTCCACCATGCAAACCAGTGCATTTTCTTTTTTCCTCTCCATCTCCCCACCAAAAACCTGCGATTTCATCTGTTATTGACTGGCAAACCCCCTTGGGTAATTTGAAGACAGACATAGCATAAGAAGGGATTGCTTGCGCCACAGATTTCACCAAAATTTCTTTGCCTTGTACTGATAGTATCTTTTCCTTCCATCCCTTCAACCTTTGGCAAACTCTATCAATAAGGTGTTGGAAGCAATCGCTTCTGTCCACTCCTACCATAGTAGTGAGACCCAAGTACTTGTCAGTCAGTGCTTCCGTTAGGATATTCAGGATGCCACAAACACCTTCCCTGACCAAAACTCCAGTATTAGGGCTGAAAAAGATACTGGATTTTGCATTACTAACTCGCTGACCTGAGCTTGCACAATAAGTATCTAAAATCCTCTTCAAGGTATGTGCATTTTCATCTGTTGCTTTCATTAAAATAAGTGAGTCATCAGCAAAAAGAAGGTGTGAGATTGAGGGCGCGTTTTTGCAAACCCTTAACCCTTCAATTCCTCCAATGCTTTCTTCATGGGCCAATAAACTGGATAAACCCTCCGAGCATAACAGAAATAGGTAAGGGGATAAAGGATCCCCCTGCCTAAGCCCCCTCGTGGCATAAACTCATCAGTCTCGGTGTCATTAAACCTGATCCTGTAGCTTATAGAAGAAACGCACTCCATAATCATATCCACCCAACTCGGATTAAAGCCCAGTTTCAGCATCATTCTCTGTAAGAAGCCCCATTCAACTCGATCATACGCTTTGAGCATATCCAGCTTGACTGCACAAACACCATTAGATCCATGTGTCTTCTTTTTTATTGCATGAAAACACTCATAAGCCACTAGCACATTATCTGTAATTAATCTACCTGGAACGAATGCCGACTGATTTGGGGAGATTACCTCAGGCAAGATCTTCTTTAGTCTGTTCGCTAGCATCTTAGAAATAATTTTGTAGACCACATTGCATAAGCTAATGGGTCTAAACTGAGTTAGTACCTCCGGGCTCTCCACCTTTGGGATGAGCACAACATTTGTAGAACTCCGCCCTTCAGGAAATTTTTTGTTAATGATCGCATCAAGGACTTTTTTTGTCAGCTCATCACCTATAATAAGCCAGAATCGTTTAAAGAAAACAGCATGTTATCCGTCCGGTCCAGGAGCCTTCGTATCTCCTATTTGGAAGAGAGCTTTTTTAACATCCTCCTTCGTGAATGGCGCCATTAGTATCCTATTCATATCCTCAGTTACAACCTGCTTAACAGAATGTACTAGTCCTTCATCGATCACACCTGCATCCGAGTTAAAAAGGCCCTGGAAGTAATAAAAAATAAGGGGCTTGAGGTTATCATTACCCTCCACCCAAGCATCATTCGTATTTTTCAGTTTTTTTTACCAGATTACGGCGCCGACGAGCTGAAGCTGATTGATTAAAAAACTTTGTGTTGTGATCCCCTCGGCGCAACCAGTTCACTCGCCCACGCTGTGCCCAATATATTTCTTCTTGCTCGAGCAGGTTCTCGATCAAGACCGTAAGGTCCTTCTGTTTCAGACTTGTCTCAGCCGTAAAAGATGAGCGCATTAGATTTTCTAGCTCCTTCTGTGCCGCTCGTAGGCGAGCACGTGGCCCTTTCAACACTTTGCGATCCCAAGCATGTAAGTCTCTATGAACAGCCGCAAGCTTTGAGCTGGCCGAAGGGCACAACCCCTGAGTGACCGCTTTTTGCCATGCCGTTTTAACTACTTCTTCCACTGTTTCCTCAGATAACCAACGGGCCTCAAACACACATCCTGGCTGCTTCCTTGGGGCTGCCACGCTGGCCAAGTAGTCAGTGTCCAGACATATCGGTCTATGATCCGATTTCCCCATATCAAGGTTGCACAGTCCACACAAGGGGTGCATCTCCATCCATTCGGCATTAGAGACGGCCGGATCCAAACGTTCCCTCAGGCCACCTCGGAACCATGTGAATTTATCGCCGTGGTATCCTATATCCTCCAAGGAACAATCAGACAACACATCTTGGAAGGCTTGAAGTCTCGCCTGCTGTCGCGGCGCTCCACCCTCCTTCTCTGAAGAGAGTAGAATCTCATTGAAGTCGCCAATGGCAACCCATGGGAGGCTAGACTGAGCATGCAAGTCCCGTAGTAGGCGGCACGTATGGTCCTTATTATCCCAGCTGGGTTCAGCGTATATGCATGAGAGTCTCCACTCTCTCCCATCCCGTTCTTCAACCGTCACATCGATGACACTAAAGGTAGTAGTCCGGGAGTAGATCCTCACCTCCTTCTTCCAGACTAGAAGCAATCCACCTTTTCTGCCATCGAGACATGGTGCAACAATTTTGTAGTCCATGCCCATCCTTCTCATCAAATCTTCTGCCCTATTTTCATCCAAATGCGTCTCGGACAGAAAAAACGCATCCGGGTTATGCCGCCTCTGGATGTCCAGAAGCGAACGAACCGTCGGGGTCCCCATGAGTCCCCGACAATTCCAGCTTATGAGTTTCATTGTCCCCGGCGACCTGATCTGAATAGATGGAGAATAGACTTGCAAAAACTCGCTGGGGAAACAGCCAGAACTGCAGTAAAAGAACCGATCGCTGCCAACCAACGCCGGGACAGAAAACCGATCGCTGCACCAAGCAGCGCCGGGACAAAGAGGACAAATCCAAAGTTGTCTTCAGATCCGATCAACAAGCAAATTCCCTAAGCACCGTCAGGGAAGCTGTACGCAAACACAGTAGATGAAATCGTCATGACGTACAAGTAGTAGCCATACGGGGAGATCAACTTATGAGCTTCTGCATGGTTACCTAAGGGCATCTCCATCGCGAGGCTAGCTTTTGAACTAGTTCGCTCTAAGTACAAGTCCAGAAAACGCTTTGCTTTTCAAATAAACCCCATGCCACCGCACTGGCCAGCATCGCGAGCTTGCACATGGTAGTCCTGGGTTTGAAGCCCCGCCCTCCTTTTTTTTTGCTACATAGTATTTTTCTAGAAAATTTTCCATGGCAGTTTTAACAATTTTGTGAAATATGTTTCATGGCAGCATGGTAGTTTAACCATGATGAAATTTTTCTAAAAAAAAATAACATGGCTGTTATGATTACATTTTTAAATTTAAGAGATGGTATTTTTGTTTATCAAGAGATGGTATTTTTATATTAAGAGAAGATTTTTTATCATTAGATGGCATTTTTTGTATTTAAGAGATGGCATTTTTATAATAAGAGATAGTATCACTGGTAGAAAAAAGGCCTTTGGTCCCGGTTCGCAAAGGCCTTTAGTCCCGGCTGTGCAACCGGGACTAAATATGCGCGACTAAAGACACCCCCCTTTAGTCGCGCCTCTTACGAACCGCGACTAAAGGCCCGTCCTTTAGTCCCGGTTCTCGTGGCTAACCGGGACTAAAGGCCATCCTTTAGTCCCGGTTCTCGTGGCTAACCGGGACTAAAGGCCTCCTCCGCAGGTTTAAACCTGGTTTTTTTGCGGATTTTTTTTTATTTTCAAATTTCTGAATTATTTTAACCTCTAATCTCTAATCACCACCCCTCATCACTGCTCAATTTATCCTCTAATCTCTAATCACCCCTCATCATTTCAAATCATCTAACTTCCAGGACGGTCACCCATCCTCTCACTACTTCAGCCTGAGCACGCTTAACTTCCGGGTTCCATTCTCCCTCGTTTCCAAGTCTGCACTTGTTGTTTTCCTGACAATAGTAGGATGTCAATTCTATTAACCCTCAGGAATTTAGCTTGAGCATGAAGTGACACATTTCACTGTTTGAGTTTGAAACTATTGTTTTAAAAAACAATAATTATTTAGTAACACTAATATTTCTGGAATAATTAGTTTGACCACTGTTTGACCACAGTTTGACCAGATTTGACCAAAATTAAAAAAAACTGAAATAATTATTTAGTAACACTAATATTCTAGAATAATTAGTTTGACCATTGTTTGACCACAGTTTGACCACAATTTGATTTTTTTTGCCTCTCCAGATCTTAAAAGCCCCGTATCTTTTTTCCTATTAGGTTTTTGAGAATTTTGAAAATGTTTAACGGGGTTTCCCCGGTTAAATTCGGATGTAACTTTTCGAGTAGATGATTTTTCATATAAAAAACTTTTTCATCCGAGTTCGTATGCAAAAGTTATGCCCATTTTAAGAATTTCCAGAGAGATTTTGCAAATAAAGTCGAAATTCATATTTGTTAATTTTCCCAACAACTAGACCACATATCACATGAGAAACTTATTTTATTTTATTTTTTGACATTTCCATCATTTTCTTTTGGTTTTTTCTAAAACTGAAAAGGCGGTCCACAGGGGGGTAGAGTTTGATGGGCCCTTTATTACCGGTTGGTCTGGCCAACCGCGACTAAAGGCCTTCGGGCCAGCCTGAGGACCTTTAGTTCCGGTTTGCCAGTCCAACCGGGACTAAAGCCCCTCCCGTCCGCCAGCTGTCGACCGAGCGCGCTGGGCCCAGATAGTTGGTCGCGGGTCTCCTCCCGAACCGCGACTAAAGACCCCTTTGGTCGCGGTTCGATTATTTTGAGGACTAATGGGGGCGTATGGAAGCCTCTTTTTGTACTAGTGTATTATTATTATTTAAGAGATGACACTTTTTACTGACATTTTAATATTAAGAGATGACATTTTTTGTTTATTAGGGGATGTCATTTTTATTTTTTGTACTTCTACTTTTTTTTTGCACAAAAGCTTTGGATAGTGACGACAAAGGTGGTAACTTTTGTAGTGTTTTTCATTTTTCTAATTTTTTATCATAGCATTTTCTCAAAAAGAAAAACAATTGGCTGGCCTCTGGGCAAGTCAAAGTTCACGCTGGCATTTCCTCCCGACGAACTATGTGGCAGGCCGAAAAGGGTTTGCTGGATTGTGTCCCGGCAAATGAAGTGTTCTCTTCTTAAAAAAAAGGCAAATGAATCGTTCGATGGGGTCCTCCACAGCGTCCAGTTGTATATTTGCTGTGGCTCTGTGTGCAAAGATGAAGCGGGATTATTCCTGAGAGCCTCAGTTCTTGTCCTCCCAAATTTTTCTGATCCCGCAACGCTTGAATGCACGGCAATTAGGGAATCTTTGCCCTTAGCCGAAGATCTTTACGAGAGGAAGATTCAAGTTTCTTCGGACTGTAAGGTGGTCGTGGCGGATATCCAAGAGAAGAATCCTAGTCCGCCGGCCCAGTATATATAGACAAAATCCAGATATTTACTGGCAGTAATTAATTTAAATAATCAGATATTTTCTTGCTGGCTAATTAAGAAAAAGAAACATATCTGTCAGTGCACTGACGTAGAGGAATTTGTAGTGGGTAATGGGTATACCTGCCTGTTGCTCCACTAGCAGATCAAATTAACAAGCGGGAAAAAACAAAGTGTTGGCGAAACATCAAAGCTAAGCTGATCTAAGCAGATCACTGAGCACCCTTTACTTTTTTCCCTTGGGGGAAAAGAAACACTGCGTGCCTGTGCATCACTAATAAGAGCAACTCCAACGTACGGACCCAAATGAAAGATGCTTTTATCTGTTTTTTGTCTGTTTGGGTCAGCCGCCTGCTCAGCGTCTGCCCTATTTATGATTTGGGTTGGCAGTGCGTCCAACGAGTCGACACATATTTGCCGACGTGACCGGCTGGGCACCGTTTTTTAAGAAATATGCACACATTTTACATAGTTTCACAAGCAAACAAAATAGCATAGTTTCACAACCAAAAAAATTAGCATAGTTTTACAAGCCCAATAAAAATTAAATTGTCTCAAATACATTTGAAAAAAAAGATACAACTATTGGTTACCAACATGAGCCCACGTATGCTCAACCAAATCATTTTGCAGTTGCATGTGAGTTTCTCAATCACGCATTTCATGATGAAATTGGACTCTCTCAAGTACTCAGGGCCAAACACTGCAATCACAGCCTTGCAGAACCTATACATGGAATCTAGGCATGTAGACTCGATCATACAGACGTACTCATCAATGAGATCACTGGGCACTCCGTATGCAAGTATCCGGATGACTGCAGTGCATTTCTGATAAGATGAGAAGCCAATCTTTCCAAGGGCATCCTCTTCCCATTCAAAATAATTATCGTATCCGACCACCCCCTCTCTAATACGGTTGAAAAGATGCTTAGCCATACGGAAACGCCACCGCCGGAATTTCTGATGTTTGAACATGGTTAGTTGTGTCAAAGTAGTCCTTCCAAGGAAATGGCCGCTCTCTTGGTTGTGATTCAACGCAGGAAGGTGCCCCGGGATCGAGCCCTGGAACAACGGCCGCTGCCTATTAAGGTGGTCATGGACCAACACGGCAGCCAACATCTCCTCCTCATCATCGGACGAGGAATCATCGGAGTCGCACAGGAAATTATGGAAAAAGAAATCGTCGGCGGAGTACATTTTGTACCTTGACAATCTGTCGAACAGCTTGCGGGCATCGACGAAGAAGCTGGCCGGTGAAGATATGCGCGCCTCCCTTGGACCAGGTGGTTGCCCTGGCGGCGTCCGACGAGAGTGCTGGTGTCAGGACAGCGGGCGGTGTCAGACGAAGGAGCTGGCCGGGGCGGCCTCCTGCTCACGGCGACGTCGAAGCGCGTCCGCTTTGTATCCACGCTGGCGTAAATCAGGCTCAAAATTGGACCGGGAATGGATCGACATGCGGACGAAAAGCGGACACGCATCCATTTGGTTCGGCGCGTTGGACCGACTGTTCTGTCCGCTCCGACTCAAACGGACGTGCGCGGATAAAATGAGTCGGCGCGTTGGAGTTGCTTCAAGGGATTCCATGCGGACCCAAATTCGTGCATATCCGTGGCACCGCAGAAATAAGATGCACTGAATGAGTTAGCGCGTTGGACGGTGCTATGCACAGTCGCCATCACACACACAAGAGGTAGCGTGGCATTTTTCTTTTCCTCTACGCCCGATAGGCTAGGGTTTCTCTCCTCTTAGGCGATTCCGATCGCCTCTGAGTCCCAACCCGCCTACACCCTTCCCTCGATTGCTGCAAGCCACGTCCACAGTCGTCAACCCCCTTGGCGATCACGCGACGGGTCCAGGACTCTGGGATGGCGTCTCTCTCCGATGCCAACTCCACCACGAACGGCGGCGGCAAGATCGGATCTGGGAGATTTCTTTGATCAGTTGGATCTCAATGATGAAGAGTTTGTCGATGTAGAGATCGATGAGGATGACCCTGAGATTCAGGAAAGCGTTCGTTGGCTCGCCCTAGCTAGCGTTCATACAAACAAAAACTTCAGCCCTTCGGCCTTCTACAAGGACATGAGGGCCGCGTGCAATCCAGCGCAAAGTGTTAGATTTCGGCCTGTCGGCCCTAATCGTTTTGTCGTCCAAGCATCCTGCTTGGGGGATTGGGAACGCATCATGTTGCATGGTCCGTGGTTGTTCCGTAATATGGCTGTGCTCTTGTGCCCGTATGATGGTTTCAGCAAAGCAGAGGAGGTAGAATTCCATCACCTACCAATTTGGCTGCAGATCCACAAGTTCCCGGACCCATACTGCAAACAGAATATTGTGGAGAAGCTATTGAAAGGCTCAGGAGAGATAATAGAGATGTGTATGAATGGGAATACACGAGGTGATTATGTTAGGGTGAGGGTCAAGCATGATATCCGTCAGGCTCTTACAAAATATGTCACTATTGTCCGTGCCAAGGAACGTCAGGTATACTTGGTTCCTTATGAAAAACTCGCCAGGTTTTGCAAGCTATGTGGCCTCATATTGGTCATGATCACAAGGAATGTAGACCGGGGGTTCACTCGGAGAAGTCGCTCAAATTTGGTGACTAGATCTATGCAGATGCCCCGAGCAAGCCACGTCCAGATCAACGAGCAACTAGGGCGTCAGGCAATGAACCCAGCAAAGTGGCGACTCCTAAGGTTGACAGAACCGCTTCCGAGCTGGATCATGTTGATCCCGAGGTCGCAGATACCGCTTCTAGCCCAGTTAAAACACCTGGGGAGAGAATGGAGGTGGATAGGATCACGAAGAAGAGGTTAAACATGGATGAGGCTGTGGCTAACCCTCGGGATGCCTCTGGCACGTCGAAGTCGGTGCTGGCTATTACAGATGGCAGCGGCAGTGATCTGAAGGAGGGTGACTCTCCCATGAACATCAGTTCAAGCAGCAAAAGGTTGAAAGTTGCAATGGAGAATGATCAAAATGAGATATCGGCGGCCTCCCTAGAGGAGGACCACTGGACGCTGCCGGGGGGGGGGGGGGCGCCGGACAGTTCATGAGGTTTTTGCCCTCTCAAAAGCCAATAACCCCAAGCTAGTCTTTCTTTGTGAGACTAGACAGGAGGCAACCAAGATAGAGAAAATGAGGTGGAGGCTGGGCCTAAAAGGCTTCCACAGAGTCAGTAGTGATGGAAGAAGCGGAGGGCTAGCTTTGTTCTGGGATGAGAATCTCACAGTTACAGTTCTGGAATCTTGTAGTAGGTTCATTGACGTTCGGATCCTCGAAGGAGGCTCTGGTATTTCATGGAGGGGTACTTTTGTTTACAGGGAGCCGAGAGTGGAAAATCGTCAACGGATGTGGGATCATCTGTGTCGTCTGCGGGCCGTGTCGAGAGAACCATGGGTCGTTTGCGGCGACTTCAATGAAGCACTCTGGCAGCACGAGCATTTGTCAAGATCGGCTAGAGCGGAGGCACAAATGTCAGCGTTCAGGGATGACCTACAAACACACGAGCTTGAGGATCTTGTGTTCTCAGGTCTCCCGTACACATACGATAATGGTCAAGATGGTTTTCGCAATGTACAATTCTGCCTCAATCGGGCTTGCGTGGATGAAGCGCTAAGAGATATCTATCCTGCGGCACGGGTAATGCATCTGGCCACCTCCTGCTCTAACCACAGTCCACTTTTGATCAATCTGGAAGGAGTGCAGGAACCAAGGCATAGGATGTCAATTCCACGCTATGAGATAATGTGGGAGAGAGACATCAAGCTTCCCACGATCATCTCTGAAGCCTGGGCTAAACACCGGCCAACCGACAACTTGGGCTCGGTGGCTAACTCGCTGAAGGAGGTGATGACTAACTTGCGGCATTGGAGCAAACTGAATTTTGGTAATGTTCTGAAGGACATCGAAAAACTATGACAACAGTTGGCTGACCTTCAACTGTCAGGCGCGAACTGATACGTCTCCAACGTATCTATAATTTTTGATTGTTCCATGCTATTATATATTCTGTTTTGGATGTTTAGTGGGATTTATTATACACTTTTATATTTTTTGGGACTAACCTATTAACCAGAGGCCCAGCCCAAATTGCTGTTTTTTTGCCTATTTCAGTGTTTCGAAGTAAAAGGATATTAAACGGAGTCCAAACGGAATGAAACCTTCGGGAACGTGATTTTCGGAACAAACGTGATCCAGAGGACTTGGAGTGGACGTTAAGCAATCAACGAGGAGGCCACGAGGCAGGGAGGCGCGCCTGCCCCCCTGGGCGCACCCCCCACCCTCGTGGGCCCCTCGTAGCTCTCCTGACCGACCTCTTTCGCCTATATATACTCATATACCCTGGAAACATCATATACGGAGCCAAAACCCTATTTCCACCGCCGCAACCTTCTGTACCCGTGAGATCCCATCTTGGGGCCTTTTCCGGCGCTCCGCCGGAGGGGGCATTGATCACGGAGGGCTTCTACATCAACACCATAGCCTCTCCGATGATGTGTGAGTAGTTTACCTCAGACCTTCGGGTCCATAGTTATTAGCTAGATGGCTTCTTCTCTCTCTTTGGATCTCAATACAAAGTTCTCCTCGATTCTCTTGGAGATCTATTCGATGTAACTCTTCTTTTGCGGTGTGTTTGTCGAGATCCAATGAATTGTGGGTTTATGATCAAGATTATCTATGAACAATATTTGAATCTTCTCTGAATTCTTTTATGTATGATTGGTTATCTTTGCAAGTCTCCTTGAATTATCAGTTTGGTTTGGCCGACTAGATTGATCTTTCTTGCAATGGGAGAAGTGCTTACCTTTGGGTTCAATCTTGCGGCGCTCGATCCCAGTGACAGTAGGGGAAACGACACGTATTGTATTGTTGCCATCGAGGATAAGAAGATGGGGTTCATATCATATTGCATGAGTTTATCCCTCTACATCATGTCATCTTGCTTAAAGCATTACTCCGTTCTTATGAACTTAATACTCTAGATGCATGCTGGATAGCGGTCGATGTGTGGAGTAATAGTAGTAGATGCAGGCAGGAGTCAGTCTACTTGTCACGGACGTGATGCCTATATACATGATCATACCTAGATATTCTCATAACTATGCTCAATTCTATCAATTGCTCGACAGTAATTCGTTTACCCACAGTAATACTTATGCTCTTGAGAGAAGCCACTAGTGAAACCTATGGCCCCCGGGTCTATTTTCCATCATATTAATCTCCCGACAACTAGCTATTTCTATCGCCGTTTATTTGCAATCTTTACTTTTACTCTTTATCATAAAATACCAAAAATATTATCTTATCATCTCTATCAGATCCCACTTTTGCAAGTGGCCGTGAAGGGATTGACAGTGGACGTGAAGGGATTGACAACCCCTTTATCGTGTTGGTTGCAAGGTTCTTATTTGTTTGTAGGTACGAGGGACTTGCGTATGGCCTCCTACTGGATTGATACCTTGGTTCTCAAAAACTAAGGGAAATACTTACGCTACTCTGCTGCATCACCCTTTTCTCTTTAAGGGAAAACCAACGCAGTGCTCAAGAGGTAGCAAGAAGGATTTCTGGCGCCGTTGCCGGGGAGTCTACGCACAAGTCAAGACATACCAAGTACCCATCACAAACTCTTATCCCTCGCATTACATTATTTGCCATTTGCCTCTCGTTTTCCTCTCCCCCACTTCACCCTTGCCGTTTTATTCGCCCTCTTCGTCGTATGCCTCTTGTTCGCTTGCCTCTTGTTTTCTTGTGTGTTGTATTGCTTGCTTGTCACGATGGCTTTACCTAGATTTGTTGATCATCACCTTAAAAGGTTAGAAGAGATTGAAAGCAACGTCAGAAGTTTTATGACTTCACAATTTGAGCATAATAATTTCTTTAGAAACGAGCTTAAGGAACAAAAAAGCTTTATGGGATACATGAATGAAGAGCTCGATGATATGTCTAAGGAATTTTATGGTTTGAAATCTCAGATTGCTCATCTCCAAAAATTAATAGCTGAAATTTTGGATAAGCAGGCCACCTTAGTTAATAAGATGGCCGCCAAACCGGAATTTGTTTATGAGAATAAAGATGAAGATCTAAAAGTTATTAATGTGTCCCCTATTAAATCTTTGTTTTGCAATATGAATTTTGATAATGATGGGATTGGAGATGAGTAAACTTTAGTAAGAAGGCGTCCCAAAAATTCGGAGTTTTTAGATCTTGATGCAAAAATTGGTAAAAGTGGGATTGAAGAGGTCAAAACTTTAGATATCAATGAACCTACTATCTTGGATTTCAAGGAATTTAATTATGATAATTTCTCTTTAATAGATTGTATTTCCTTGTTGCAATCCGTGCTAAATTCTCCTCATGCTTATAGTCAAAATAAAGCTTTTACCAAACATATCGTTGATGCTTTAATGCAATCTTATGAAAAAAAACTTGAGTTGGAAGTTTCTATCCCTAGAAAACTTTATGATGAGTGGGAACCTACTATTAAAATTAAAATTAAAGATCATGAATGCTATGCTTTGTGTGATTTGGGTGCTAGTGTTTCCACGATCCCAAAAACTTTGTGTGATTTGCTAGGTTTCCGTGAATTTGATGATTGTTCTCTAAACTTGCATCTTGCGGATTCCACTATTAAGAAACCTATGGGAAGAATTAATGATGTTCTTATTGTTGCAAATAGGAATTATGTGCCCGTAGATTTCATTGTTCTTGATATAGATTGCAATCCTTCATGTCCTAATATTCTTGGTAGACCTTTCCTTAGAACGTTTGGTGCAATTATTGATATGAAGGAAGGAAATATATGAATCCAATTTCCGTTAAGGAAAGGCATGGAAAACTTTCCTAGAAACAAAATAAAATTACCTTATGAATCTATTATGAGAGCCACTTATGGATTGCCTACCAAAGGTGGCAATACCTAGATCTATCCTTGTTTTTATGCCTAGCTAGGGGCGTTAAACGATAGCGCTTGTTGGGAGGCAACCCAATTTTATTTTAGTTATTTTTGCTTTTTGCTCCTGCTTAGGAATAAATCTTTGATCTAGCCTCTGGTTAGATTTGTTTTTGTGTTTTAATTAATGTTTGTGCCAAGTAGAACCAATAGGATCTTCTTGGATGACAGTTATTTGATCTTGCTGAAAAAGACAGAAACTTTGCGCTCACGAATATAATTGTTTAAAGTCTCCAGGGCGCGATAAATTACCGATTATTTTGCAGTAGATCAGTACACAATTTATCCAGGTTTTCCCAGTTTTTCAGGATTTTTGGAGTTCCATAATTTTTTGAACAAATCTGATTACTACAGACTGTTCTGTTTTTGACAGATTCTATTTTTCGTGTGTTGTTTGCTTATTTTGATGAGTCTATGGTTAGTAAAAGATTTTATAAACCATAGAGAAGTTGGAATACAATGGGTTTAACACCAATATAAATAAAGAATGAGTTCAATACAGTACCTTGAAGTGGTGTTTTGTTTTCTTTCGCTAAGGGAGCTCATGAGATTTCCTGTTGAGTTTTGTGTTGTGAAGTTTTCAAGTTTTGGGTAAGGATTTGATGGATTATGGAACAAGGATTGGCAAAAGCCTAAGCTTGGGGATGCCCGAGGCACCCAAAGGTAAAATTCAAGGACAACCAAAAGCCTAAGCTTGGGGATGCCCCGGAAGGCATCCCCTCTTTCGTCTTCGTCCATCGGTAACTTTAGTTGATGCTATATTTTTATTCACCACATGATATGTGTTTTGCTTGGAGCATCTTGTATGATTTGAGTCTTTGATTTTTAGTTTACCACAATCATCCTCACTGAATACACTTTTGAGAGAGAGACACACATGATTCGGAATCTATTAGAATACTCTATGTGCTTCACTTATATCTTTTGAGCTATATAGTTTTTGCTCTAGTGCTTCACTTATATCTTTTAGAGCACGGTGGTGGTTCTGTTTTATAGAAATTACTGTTCTCTCATGCTTCACTCGTATCATTTTGAGAGTCCTACAAAACAGCATGGTAATTTGCTTAAATTGTGAAATTAGTCCTAGTATGATAGGCATCCAAGATTAGTAAAAACTTTCTTATAAGTGCGTTGAATAGTAAGAGAAGTTTGATGCTTGATGACTGGATTGAGATATGGAGGTAGGGATATTAAAGTTGTGCTAGTTGAGTAATTGTGAATTTGAGAAATACTTGTGTTGAAGTTTGCAGGTCCCGTAGCATGCACGTATGGTAAACGTTGTGTAACAAATTTGAAACATGAGGTGTTCTTTGATTGTCCTCCTTATGAGTGGCGGTCGGGGACGAGCGATGGTCTGTTCCTACCAATCTACCCCCCTAGGAGCATGCGCGTAGTGCTTGGTTTTTGATGACTTGTAGATTTTTGCAATAAGTATGTGAGTTCTTTATGACTAATGTTGAGTCCATGGATTATACGCACTCTCACCCTTCCATCATTGCTAGCCTCTTCGGTACCGTGCATTGCCCTTTCTCACCTTGAGAGTTGGTGCAAACTTCGCCGGTGCATCCAAACCCTGTGATACGATACGCTCTATCACACATAAACCTCCTTATATCTTCCTCAAAACAGCCACCATACCTACCTATTATGGCATTTCCATAGCCATTCCGAGATATATTGCCATGCAACTTTCCACCGTTCCGTTTATCATGACACGCTTCATCATTGTCATATTGCCTTGCATGATCATGTAGTTGACATCATATTTGTGGCAAAGCCACCATGCATATTATTTCATACATGTCACTCTTGATTCATTGCCCATCCCGGTACACCGCCGGAGGCATTCATATAGAATCATACTTTGTTCTAGTATCGAGTTGTAATCATTGAGTTGTAAATAAATAGAAGTGTGATGATCATCATTCATAGAGCATTGTCCCAAATTAAAAACAAAGAAAGGCCAAATAAAAAAAGGGAAAGGCCCAAAAAAAGAAAAAAAAGGGGCAATGCTACTATCCTTCATTTCCACACTTGTGCTTCAAAGTAGCACCATGATCTTTATGATAGAGAGTCTCTTGTTTTGTCACTTTCATATACTAGTGGGAATTTTTCATTATAGAACTTGGCTTGTATATTCCAACAATGGGCTTTCTCAAATGCCCTAGGTCTTCGTGAGCAAGCAAGTTGGATGCACACCCACTTAGTTTCTTTTGTTGAGCTTTCATATATTTATAGCTCTAGTGCGTCCGTTTCATGGCAATCCCTACTCCTTGCATTGTCATCAATTGATGGGCATCTCCCTAGCTCGTTGATTAGCCGCGTCAATGTGAGACTTTCTCCTTTTTTGTCTTCTCCACATAATCCCCATCATCATATTCTATTCCACCTATAGTGCTATATCCATGGCTCACGCTCATCTATTGCGTGAAAGTCGAAAAAAGTTTGAGATTACTAAAGTATGAAACAATTGCTTGGCTTGTCATCGGGGTTGTGCATGATGAGAGCATTCTTGTATGAAGAAAATGGAGCATGACCAAACTATATGATTTTGTAGGGATGAACTTTCTTTGGCCATTTTATTTTGAGAAGACATAATTGCTTAATTAGTATGCTTGAAGTATTATTAATTTTATGTCAATATTAAACTTTTATCTTGAATCTTTCGGATCTGAATATTCATGCCACAAATAAGAGAATTACATTGAAAATTATGCTAAGTAGCATTCCACATCAAAAATTCTGTTTTTATCATTTACCTACTCGAGGACGAGCAGGAATTAAGCTTGGGGATGCTTGATACGTCTCCAATGTATCTATAATTTTGGATTGTTCCATGCTATTATGTATTCTATTTTGGATGTTCAATGGGCTTTATTATACACTTTTATATTATTTTTGGGACTTAACCGGAGGCCCAGCCCAAATTGCTGTTTGTTTGCCTATTTCAGTGTTTCGAAGGAAAAGGATATCAAACGGAGTCCGAACGGAATGAAACCTTTGGGAACGTGATTTTCGGAACGAACGTGATCCCGAGGACTTGGAGTGGACATCAAGAAATCAACGAGGAGGCCACGAGGCAGGGAGGCGCACCTGCCCCCCTGGGCGCGTCCCCCACCCTCGTGGGCCCCTCATAGCTCTCATGACCGGCCTCTTTCGCCTATATATACTCATATACCCTGGAAACATCAGATACAGAGCCAAAACCCTATTTCCACCGCCGCAACCTTCTGTACCTATGAGATCCCATCTTGGGGCCTTTTTCGTTGCTCCGTCGGAGGGGCCATTGATCACGGAGGGCTTCTACATCAACACCATAGCCTCTCTGATGATGTGTGAGTAGTTTACCTCAGACCTTCGGGTCCATAGTTATTAGGAAGATGGCTTCTTCTCTCTCTTTGGATCTCAATACAAAGTTCTCCTCAATTCTCTTGGAGATCAATTCGATGTAACTCTTCTTTTGCGGTGTGTTTGCCGAGATCCGATGAATTGTGGGTTTATGATCAAGATTATCTATGAACAATATTTGAATCTTCTCTGAATTCTTTTATGTATGATTGGTTATCTTTGCAAGCTCCTCGAATTATCAGTTTGGTTTGGCCTACTAGATTGATCTTTCTTGCAATGGGAGAAGTGCTTAGCTTTGGGTTCAATCTTGCGGTGCTCGATCCCAGTGACAGTAGGAGAAACGACACGTATTGTATTGTTGCCATCGAGGATAAAAAGATGGGGTTTATATCATATTGCATGAGTTTATCCCTCTAGATCATGTCATCTTGCTTAAAGCATTACTCTATTCTTATGAACTTAATACTCTAGATGCATGCTGGTATAGCGGTCGATGTGTGGAGCAATAGTAGTAGATGAAGAATCGTTTCGGCCTACTTGTCACGGATGTGATGCCTATATACATGATCATACGTTGATATTCTCATAACTATGCTCAATTCTATCAATTGCTCGACAGTAATTCGTTTACCCACCGTAATACTTATGCTCTTGAGAGAAGCCACTAATGAAACCTATGGCCCCCGGGTCTATCTTCCATCATATTAATCTCCCGACAACAAGCTATTTCTGGCACCGTTTATTTTGCTCTCTTTACTTTTACTCTTTATCATAAAAATACGAAAAATATTATCTTATCATATCTATCAGATCTCACTCTCGTAAGTGACCGTGAAGGGATTGACAACCCCTTTATCGCGTTTGTTGCGAGGTTCTTATTTGTTTGTGTTGGTGCGTGGGACTCGCGCGTGGTCTCCTACTGGATTGATACCTTGGTTCTCGAAAACTATGGGAAATACTTATGCTACTTTACTGCATCACCCTTTCCTCTTCAAGGGAAAACCAACGCAGTGCTCAAGAGGTAGCAAGAAGGATTTCTGGCGCCGTTGCCGGGGAGTCTACGCACAAGTCAAGATATACCAAGTACCCATCACAAACTCTTATCCCTCGCATTACATTATTTACCATTTGCCTCTCGTTTTCCTCTCCCCCACTTCACCATTGCCGTTTTATTCGCCCTCTCTTTTCCGCTCACCTTTCTTTCGCCATGTCGGAATCAAAAAAGGTTGGGGGTTGTCTCCCGAGTTTTAGTACTTTGGATAATCCTTCTATTCTCTCTAAACTCATAAACAATGATACTATGGAAAGACCTACCGGAGTTATCAATGAGAATCTTAATAATTTTGATGAAGATGATTCCGGGATTTTTCGTTATTTACTCGATGAATCTTTGAAAGATGCTTGGGATAGACTATTAAGGATCCGGGCCAGCTATGTGCCCCAATACCAAATTGAAATTTACTTACAGAGCTTTTATGTTGCCCTACCTTCTTCGTTTAAGCATGTCTTAGATTCTATATTTGAAGAAGGTTTTCTTGAAGGGGATGCCGTAGATACTTATGAAAAGATGAAAACCATATTTGGGCACCCCATGAATGAGAAGGTTGAATCTACATCTCTTTTGCTCTCCTACCAAAACGAATCTATTAAAGAGATGAAAGCTAGCTTAGATGCAAATTTCCGTAAAATGCTTAATCTTTCTTCTACCATTAACAGCCATGTGCTTTATCACAATAGAAAGATTAATTCCATAGATAATAAGTTTGCTCTTTTCTTCCCTAAAACCAAAGATGGCAATACTTAGATCTATCCTTGCTTTTATGCCTAGCTAAGGGCGTTAAACGATAGCGCTTGTTGGGAGGCAACCCAATTTTATTTTAGTTTTTTTGCTTTTTGCTTCTGTTTAGGAATAAATATTTGATATAGCCTTTGGTTAGATTTGTTTTTATGTTTTAATTAGTGTTTGTGCCAAGTTAAACCTATAGGATTTTCTTGGATGATAGTTATTTGATCTTGCTGAAAATTCCAGAAACTTTCTGTTCACGAAAACAATTGTTTAAAATCACCGGAACGTGATAAAATACTGATTCCAATTTCTGTAGATCTATAGAAAAATTGTCTAGGTCGTCCTATTTTTGTAGGATGTTTTGAGTTCCAGAAGTTTGCGTTAGTTACAGATTACTAAAGACTGTTCTGTTTTTGACAGATTCTGTTTTTCTTGTGTTGTTTGCTTATTTTGATGAAACTATGGCTAGTAAAAGAGTTTATAAACCATAGAGAAGTTGGAATACAGTAGGTTTAACACCAATATAAATAAAGAATGAGTTCAATACAGTACCTTGAAGTGGTGTTTTGTTTTCTTTCGCTAACGGAGCTGACGAGATTTTTTGTTGAGTTTTGTGTTGTGAAGTTTTCAAGTTTTGGGTAAAGATTTGATGGATTACGGAACAACGAGTGGCAAGAGCCTAAGCTTGGGGATGCCCATGGCACCCCAAGATAATCTAAGGACACCAAAAAGCCAAAGCTTGGGGATTCCCCGGAAGGCATCCCCTCTTTCGTATTCGTCCATCGGTAACTTTACTTGGAGCTATATTTTTATTCACCACATGATATGTGTTTTGCTTGGAGCGTCTTGTATGATTTGAGTATTTTATTTTTAGTTTACCACAATCATCCTTGCTGTACACACCTTTTAAGAGAGACACACATGATTCGGAATTTATTAGAATACTCTATGTGCTTCACTTATATCTTTTGAGCTATATAGTTTTTGCTCTAGTGCTTCACTTATATCTTTTAGAGCACGGTGGTGGATTTGTTTTATAGAAACTATTGTTCTCTCATGCTTCACTTATATTATTTAGAGAGTCCTAAAAACATTATGGTAATTTTCTTCAATCATAAAAATTAGTCCTAATATGATAGGCATCCAAGATTAGTAAAAAAAAGTTTTTCTTATGAGTGTGTGGAATACTATGAGAAGTTTGATGCTTGATAATTGGTCTGAGATATGTAGATGGTGATATTAGAGTCATGCTAGTTGAGTGGTTAGGAATTTGAGAAATACTTGTGTTAAAGTTTGTGATTCCCGTAGCATGCACGCATGGTGAACCGTTATGTGATGAAGTCGGAGCATGATTTATTTACTGATTGTCTTCCTTATGAGTGGCGGTCGGGGACGAGTGATGGTCTTTTCCTACCAATCTATCCCCCTAGGAGCATGCACGTAATACTTTGCTTTCATAAATTGTAGATTTTTGCAACAAGTATATGAGTTCTTTATGACTAATGTTGTGTCCATGGATTATACGCACTCTCGTCCTTTCACCATTGCTAGCCTCTCTAATACCGCACACTTTTCGTCGGTATCATACACCCACCATATACCTTCCTCAAAACAGCCACCATACCTACCTATCATGGCATTTCCATATCCATTCAGAGATATATTGCCATGCAACTTACCACCATTCCGTTTACTATGACACGCTTCATCATTGTCATAATTGCTTTGCGTGATCATGTAGTTGACATCGTATTTGTGGCAAAGCCACCGTTCATGATTCTTTCATACATGTCACTCTTGATTCATTGCATATCTCGGTACACCGCCGGAGGCATTCACATAGAGTCATATTTTGTTCTAAGTATTGAGTTGTAATTCTTGAGTTATAAGTAAATAAAAGTGTGATGATCATCATTATTAGAGCATTGTCCCAAGTGAGGAAAGGATGATGGAGACTATGATTCCCCCACAAGTCGGGATGAGACTCCGGACGAGAAAAAGGCCATAAAAAGAGAAGGCCCAAAAAAATGAGAGAAAAAGAGAGAAGGGACAATGCTACTATCCTTTTTCCACACTTGTGCTTCAAAGTAGCACCATGATCTTCATGATAGAGAGTCTCCTATGATATCACTTTCATATACTAGTGGGAATTTTTCATTATAGAACTTGGCTTGTATATTCCAATGATGGGCTTCCTCAAAATGCCCTAGGTCTTCATGAGCAAGCGAGTTGGATGCACACCCACTTAGTTTTTTTGTTGAGCTTTCATATACTTATAACTCTAGTGCATCCATTGCATGGCAATCCCTACTCACTCACATTGATATCTATTGATGGGCATCTCCATAGCCTGTTGATACGCCCAGTTGATGTGAGACTATCTTCTCCTTTTTTGTCTTCTCCACAACCACCATTCTATTCCACATATAGTGTTATGTCCATGGCTCACGCTCATGTATTGCGTGAAGATTGAAAAATTCTGAGAACACCAAAAGTATGAAACAATTGCTTGGCTTGTCATCGGGGTTGTGCATGATTTAAATATTTTGTGTGGTGAACATAGAGCATAGCCAGACTATATGATTTTGTAGGGATAACTTTCTTTGGCCATGTTATTTTGAGAAGACATAATTGCTTAGTTAGTATGCTTGAAGTATTATTATTTTTATGTCAATATTAAACTTTTGTCTTGAATCTTTCGGATCTGAGTATTCATACCACAAATAACATAATTACTTTGAAAATTATGCTAAGTAGCATTCCACATAAAAAATTCTGCTTTTATCATTTACCTACTCGAGGACGAGCAGGAATTAAGCTTGGGGATGCTTGATACGTCTCCAACATATCTATAATTTTTGATTTTTCCATGCTATATTATATTCTGTTTTGGATGTTTAATGGGCTTTATTATACACTTTTATATTATTTTTGGGACTAACCTATTACCCAGAGGCCCAGCCCAAATTGCTGTTTTATTGCCTATTTCAGTGTTTCGAAGAAAAAAGATATCAAACGGAGTCCAAACGGAATGAAACCTTCGGGAACGTGATTTTTGGAACAAACGTGATCCAGAGGACTTGGAGTCTACGTAAAGCAATCAGGAAGGCACGAGGCAGGGGGCGCACCTACCCCCCGGGCGTGCCCTCCACCCTCGTGGGCCCCTCGTTGCTCCACCATCCAGTGACAGAAAGGGAAACGACACGTATTGTATTGTTGCCATTGAGGATAAAAAGATGGGGTTTATATCATGTGGTGCATGAGTTTATCCCTCTACATCATGTCATCTTACTTAAAGCATTACTCTGTTCTTATGAACTTAATACTCTAGATGCATGCTGGTATAGCGGTCGATGTGTGGAGTAATAGTAGTAGATGAAGAATCGTTTCGGCCTACTTGTCACGGACATGATGCCTATATACATGATCATACCTAGATATTCTCATAACTATGCTCAATTCTATCAATTGCTCGACAGTAATTCGTTTACCCACCGTAATACTTATGCTATCTTGAGAGAAGCCACTAATGAAACCTATGGCCCTCGGGTCTATCTTCCATCATATTAATCTCCCGACAACAAGCTATTTCTGGCACCGTTTATTTTGCTTTCTTTACTTTTAGTCTTTATCATAAAAATATCAAAAAAATATTATCTTATCATATCTATCAGATCTCACTCACGTAAGTGATCGTGAAGGGATTGACAACCCCTTTATCGCGTTGGTTGCGAGGTTCTTATTTATTTGTGTAGGTGCGTGGGACTCGCGCGTGGTCTCCTACTGGATTGATACCTTGGTTCTCAAAAACTGAGGGAAATACTTACGCTACTTTAGTGCATCACCCTTTCCTCTTCAAGGGAAAACCAACGCAGTGCTCACGAGGTAGAAGTTCTTGACCCAATTATTGATGGATTCCACCTCACGCGAGTCCTCATGGACCGCTGCAGCAGTCTTACCCTGCTCTATCAGGACATAGTCCGTAAAATGGGCATTGATCCGTTAAGAATCAAGCCCGCTAAAACCACCTTTAAGGGAGTAATACCTGGTGTAGAGGTCCGCTGCACGGGCTCAATCACACTCGAGGTTGTCTTCAGTTCGTCGGACAACTTCCGAAGCGAAGACTTGATCTTCGACATCGTCCCCTTCCGCAGTGGCTATCATGCACTGCTTGGATGAACCGCGTTCGCTCGCTTCAACGCGGTCCCACACTATGCTTATCTCGAACTCAAGATGCCCGGACCCCGCGGTGTTATAACAGTCAATGGAAACATGGAACGCTCCCTCAGCACTGAGGAGCACACCGCGGCCCTTGCAGCGGAAGGACAAGGATGTGTTATTATACCAAACACTACATCGGCAGTCAAGCCCCCGGACACTATCAAACGAGTCCGGACTACCCCGCAGCATGAGAGTCCAGCTCGTCAGGAGCTCGACTAGCAATTCGGCCTCCATCTCAGCCCCAACCGAATTGCGCACATGTACCACATGTACATCACTACGTGCTAAAGATACCATGGGCAAAGATG
This sequence comes from Aegilops tauschii subsp. strangulata, assembly GCF_002575655.3. Classification (NCBI taxonomy): domain Eukaryota; kingdom Viridiplantae; phylum Streptophyta; class Magnoliopsida; order Poales; family Poaceae; genus Aegilops; species Aegilops tauschii. The sequence continues at coordinate 549,368,916 of NC_053041.3, read as the reverse complement.
GAGGCATAGTAAAGATAAAGTCCAGAATACAGCTCGACCCTATCTGAACCCTCATGTTTCTTTTCTCTTATTTTTATTTTTCTAGGTTCCTTACAACCCGCATCACCTTTCGAAGGCACCAAGGGCCCTTTTCTGGGCCCATCATGAAAACCCTCTCGCCGATCCTTTCGGAGGACAACACGCCAATGAGAAAAGCAGCGTACACTACAAAAAAAGACACATCCGTGACATTTTGGGCCGAACGAAATTTTTTTCTGTCATACATATGACACTTCTATGACAATAATTGTGACAAAACCCGGTATCATCATAGATGTGGTGGGCTCCTACTTCTATGACAAAAAATCATGACAGAAAATGGGCTTTTCGTCCTGGGCGGGCCGGAGACGCAGTTGCATGACATTCTTTGGGCCGTCCATGACGGGAAAAACCGTGGTAGAAGTGAGGGCGAGGAAAATTTCTGGGAGTTCCTGGTTACGGTAGAAGTGATGCGCGTTTCTCTCGTACAGGTACGCGCGGGTGTGCCAGGCGTTGGCTCTAACTGAACCCGAGCGAGGCGTTGGGCTTTAACTGAACCCGAGCGATTGCACTGCAGGCTACGCGTTACTGAACCCGAGCGATCGATCGATGGCTGATAACTGAACCCGATTGAGCGATTCCTTCGCTACTGCTGCTAACTGAAGCCGATGGATGCGGCCTCTGGGATGAACAGTGAGCGTTGCGGGGGGGGTTGGATGAACAGTGAGCGGTGGCGTTGCCTCTGGATGAACAGGACCCCGTGGTGTGGTGGAGGGCTGGATGAACAGTAGACGGTGGAGGGGTGCCCATGGAGGTGTGGTTGAACAGGACCTCGTGGTGTGGAGGGCTGGATGAACAGTAGACGCTGGAGGGGTGCCCGTGGAGGGGTGGTTGAACAGGACCCCGTGGTGTGGAGGGCTGGATGAATAGTACATGGTGGAGGGGTGCCCGTGGAGGGGTGGTTGAACAGTAGCCGGTGGAGTAGCGCGCGGTGGAGGCTGGATGAACAGGACCCCGTGGAGGCTGGAGGAGGTCGACGGTAGCCCGTGGAGGCTGGAGGAGGTCGACGATGGAGATGAACAATATCCCGTGGAGTCCCGTTTTGCGGTACGCCACACCCCTCCCGATGAACAGGACCCCCGTTTCGACCGTAGGAGGCCCGTTTTGTCCGTTTTGCGGTACGCCACACCCCTCTCGATCAACAGGACCGCCGTTTCGACCGTAGGAGGTCCGTTTCGTCCGTTTTGCGATACGCCACACCCTTCCCGATCAACAGGACCCCCGTTTCGACCGTAGGAGGTCCGTTTCCTCCGTTTTGCGGTACGCCAGACCCCTCCCGATCAACAGGACCCCGTTCCGAACGTAGGAGGTCTGTTTCCTCCGTTGTGCGGTACGCCAGGCCTCGTTTCCATCGCCTGTTCCGTCCAAGCCCTCCCGATGAACACGACCACGCATTCCGTTCCGACCCAGCCGGTTGGCTCCCACGCGTTCCGTTGCCTCCCAATGAACACGACGCATTCCGTTGCCTCCCCATGAACACGACGCATTCTGTTGCCTCCCCATGAACATGACGAAGACGCTGTTTCTCCGTTCCGACCCAGCCATGTACACGAGCCCTGGCCGTACGTATGCGCGAGTAGGCGTTCGACACCCCGCCCGTATGTACACATACGTGGCCGTATTTTCTTTCTTGCACCCTGGCCGCTGTACGTACGTGTACATGCTACGTGCGCGCCTCTACTATGACACGTACGCGCCTCTACTACGACACGTGCGCGCCTCTACATCCACCAGTATATATGTACGTACACGTTCGCGACCAGAATGACAACGCCACGTACGCTTCGACCAGGTGGGTCCCGACTGTCAGGCACTTCCTTGCATGCGAAGATGTAGCTGGTGGGTCCCAGCAGTCAGGGGGCAAATCGTTTTTTTTGCTTGGACGCACTTCCTTGCGTGCGAAGGTGTAGCTGGTGGGTCCCACCAGTCAGGGGGGAAACGTTTTTTTCGCGAAATACGGTGGCCCGTCCGGTGGGTCCCCGCTGTCAGGTGGAGGAATAATTATTTTGCGCGTAATAAGGAGGCACTACCTTGCTACGGCCGTGGACCCAGCTGTCAGCGTCTCCACGCACAGTACTCTTCCGATGGAAGTCGGTCGTTGACCACATTGACCACACCGCGCCGAGAGCACCACGGCGGTGGACGACAGCGAGGCCTAGGAAGGGGACGACACGGAGGCAGGGATGACTCGGCAGTTGTTTCCCACGCGGAGGGGAGTACGACTGTACGAGGGTTTACTGTTTCGTTTGCCGTCGCCGGAGAATAACAACAGGTGTGGGTGAGTAGAGGGATGGCTAGGCCAGTTATGGGAGTACGGTGGGGCGGTGAGCCCTGCACGGCAGCATAGCCGGCCGCGGGGAGGAGGGAGCAGGCAGTCCCGCCGACGCTTGTTTGAGCGGCTGGAGTAGGAAGAGCAGAGATTGAAGAAGCACGACGGTTGTTGGATGGACATCCAACAGTCAGTGCTTGTGCGTCAACCTTTTTTTAGGAAAGCCTCAAATCTGTGGAAAACAGCATACAACCCATCTGCCATTATTTCTAATAATTTACAGCCCATTTGCTAATTCTTGAGGTTTTTTTGGAGCCCATATTCTTTTTGTTAGCATTACAGCCCATATTGTGGCCACGGTTAAAAAATTATACGAAATTTTGCATATTTCGGTGCGGTCCGAACTGTTTTTAATCCTGAAATTTCGACTCACATTCAAACTGATTTTAAAAATAAATGTATATCAATATAAAATCCAAAAAATTCTCCATGCATAAAAATTATGTAATTTAAAATCTTGAAATGAAAAAAAAGATATTTGAAACTAATTGCCGGTTCGATGTGTTTTAAAAATGTACAACCCATTTGTCATTACTGATGGGCCATTTTCTCAGCCAGCCGAATGAAAGATCTCCTCGTCTTGAAAGATTTGCAGCCCAACAGGCCTGACAAAGCGACTTACTTGGCAAATCAGAAAAAAACTGGGCTGTGGCCGTGGACCCAGCTGTCAGCCTCTCCACGTACAGTACTCTTCCAATGGAAGTCGTTCCTTGACCACGTTGACCACGCCGCGCGGAGAGCACCACGGCGGTGGACGACGGCGAGGCCTAGGAAGGGGACGACGCGGAGCCGGGGAAGACGCGGCCGTGGAAGCCCGCGCGGAGATGAGTACGAGGGTTCACTGGTTCGGCTGTGGTGTGAGGCTGCCGTCGCCGTAGGGCCTGGCCAGTGGTGGGAATAGTAGGGTCGGTGAGGCCTCTGCGGCAGCACAGCCGGCCATGGGAGGCAGGAGCATGCGGCACGACCGGCGCTGCTTTGGGCGGCTAGAGCAAGAAGACCAGAGGTTGAAGAAGCACTACGGCTGTTGAATGGACATCGTACGGTCACTGTAGCTAGAATCGTTCATATTGACTAAGTTGACAAAGCCCTTCGTCCCCGTCAACTTAGTAGGCCCACAAGTCAGCCTCCCACCAAGGTGGGTCCCAGCTAGCCGGGGGAGTATTCATTTTTTTGTGCGTAATAAGGAGGCACTTCCGGTGGGTCCAAGCTGACAGCGGGGGGGACGTTTTCTCGCGAAATACGGTGGCCCGTCCGGTGGGTCCCAGCAGTCAGGGGGAAATGATTTTTTCGCAAAATACTGGTGGCCCGTCCGGTGGGTCCCCGCTGTCAGGTGGAGGAATAATTATTTTCCGCGTAACAAGGAGGCACTTCCTTGCGGCTGCCGTGGACCAAGCTGTCAGCCTCTCCACGTACAGTCCACGCCCAATGGAAGTCGTTCCTTGACCACGTTGACCACGCCGCGCCGAGAGCACCAGGGCGGTGGACAACGGCGAGGCCTAGGAAGGGGACGACGCGGAGCCGGGGAAGACGCGACAGTGGATGCATATGCGGAGAGGAGTACGAGGGTTCACAGGTTCGGCTGCGCTGCCGTCGCCGCAGAATAACAGGGGGTGTGGGTGAGTGGAGGGATGGCCTCGCCAGCGATGGGAGTAGTAGGGCGCGGTGAGGCCTCCACGGCAGCACAGCCGGCCACGGAGGGCAGGAGCAGGCGGCACGACCGGCGCTGCTTTGGGCGGCTGGAGCAAGAAGACCAGAGGTTGAAGAAGCACGATGACCGTTGGATGGACATCGTACGGTCACTGCAGCTAGAATCGTTTATATTGACTAAGTTGACAAAGCCCTTGGTACGTCAACTTAGTAGGCCCACAGGTCAGCTTCCGAAACGGTGCGCCCCAGATGTCAGCGGGAGGAATCATTTTTTGGGCGGGTGAAGCTAGAATATCCGAGATTGAAGAAGAAGCACGACATCTGTTGGATGGACATCCAACGGCCACTGCTGCTAGAACCGTGTGTTGACTATAAGTTGACAAAGCCTTGCATACGTGTCAACTTTGTTTTTTTAGGGGACGCATCAACTTAGTAAGGCCAGAAGTGTGTGGCAGAGAACTTATAGCCCATTTCAGATTTGTAAGAATGTGTAGCCCATTTTTGAATTCTAATGGAATTTACTAAAACCCATTTATAGTTTGTTAAAAGTACATCCCATTTCAACCAACCGTTCAAAACAGAATTCAATAAAATTTCCCACATTTTGATGGGATCTGAAATATTTTTATCCCGAAATTTCTAGTCAGATTAAATACAATTTCAATATAAATTTATATTACGTAAAAATCCAACGAAACATTGCTCTCGCAACAATTAATGAAATTAAAATTTTCAATATCCAAAAATAATATTTTATAAACTAATCACGTGTTTGGTGCATTTTTTATAGTTACTGCCCAGTTTTTATAATTACATCCCACTTATTATTTCTTAAAGCCCATTTTCTTGTTAAGCCTAATGCATCCCTCCTAGGAAAGGTTTGCAGCCCAGCGGGGCGGAGAATAACAACTTGACCTTGCCTGGGTATTCCTAAAAAAAGTATAGGTGGGCTAGTGTGACACCCAAAATTTCATTTGGATTTTTCAAAATTTTTACTTGACTTGAGGGAGGTGATTTAAAATTTTTCTTCAAAAGAACCCTCCCTTTCAAAATATTTTTTTATGGCAAGAGTTTTATCTGGATTCACCCAAGACTTGTTTTTGGTCTTGGAGGTTCTTGCTTTTTATTTTGGACTCAAGCCAAAATGCTTTTCACTTGGGAAAAATGTCTTTTGAAAATTTCTTTGAAAATGCCCTATAGCTTTTGGATTGATCCTTTACCACTTTCAACAAATCTCTCTTGCCATGACCTTAGTACAAATCCACTCTCATAAACCTTCCTCATCTTTGGATCATGTTTTACTTCAAATCCAGCAAGTTGAACCTCTCCATATAAATTTTCCCATTTATTTCTTATCAATAACAATTTCTGCCATATATCTTGATCCTTGGAGGTTTACAAAGGAACTACTCCTTCTGCTTTGATTTTTGCCCCCAAACCCTTTTCCCCTGCTAGTCCTTTGAACCCTCAACCAAGATCCATGTAGATCCACTGGTCTCCAGTTCAAAATTTTCAAACTATACTTGCTACAAGTTTGGACCAGATTTGCCAAATTTGATGAAATTCATTCAAATCCTTCTCCAAAAATTCTGAGTAAAATCAGGCAGCCTCTGGGTGCATTGAGTGGTCACCTCACCAAGCCCCAGCCCCAGGAAAATTTTTCTTCATACCTAATCATTTCATCGAACACCTTCAGAGCACTGTCAATATCAGGTTCAGTCAAATTCAGTTAACAATGTCTGAACCACTGTCGTTTCTTCAGTGTTTGTTGTCGATCACACCAGTGCCCCAGCGTCGCCGTGTTTCCTGTCTCCTCCCCCTTGTCCTCTGCACCGCACGAGCTCCTGGAAGCTTGCGGACGTCGGCGACGAGCAGCAGAAGGTGCGCCGCCCCGTGACCGACGCCAGCGGTGGCTTTGCGGCCGTCAGAAGAGTGGCGCCGCCCAATCCACCGGAGGTCGCCGCGTGGCCTTCCACTCCCCAGTGCGCGCTGCCACCCTTGTCGTGAACCGCTGGGCACGGAGCGCGCTCTCTGCCGCCGTCGTGCCAGTACGGCGACCCCGACGAGGACCAGCGCCATTACGCCATACCCAACCGAGTTTAGTAGTGAAACGGGACCAGTAACACCCACTGATACTGCCTCGCCACCTAATACCCCTGCCAATCCACTGCCTCGCCGTAATTGCTCACCGGAGAATCTCCGTTCACGGCCACCCCCTCGAGCCGCCTATAAATAGAGGCCCCGAGCTCCAGCTAGTACCCACACCACCTCTACACTCCACCAAGACCCCGCCTAGCCACTAGAAGAGCCCCGAGGGAGTCTCCTTCCTCAACTCCGGCCACCGCGACCCGCCACGGGATCCAGCTCGATTCACTCCCGTGCGTGCACCTCTGCCCCCCATCTCTTGCCAGAAGCTCTCTAGTGCATCCCTCCTTCTGACCCGCGCTTCAATTCGAAGTTTGCAGCACACCAACGGAGTTCCCCACCATCGCCCGAGCCGCCGTCCGCCGGAGAAAGTGTCGCCGTCGACGTGGTGCTCCCCGACGCCCAAGTCCACCACCCGCCGACGTGGAAGGACACGCTGATACTCTTGGTACACTCCGATCTCCCTGACTCGCCGTGGTTCGACGCCGGCGACCACCGCAGCCTTCGGGCGCCGGCGAGGTTTTTCAAACCTGACATGTGGACCCCCCACGTCAGCCTCTCTTTCTTTCCCCAGGAACCGTTTTCTATTGGCGCCTTCGGGCAGAGTACGTTTTCTCTTCGGGCTGACGTCTTTTACTCAGAACCGTTTTCTACTTTCTCAGTTAAGTCCCTAGATACTTTCTGTTTCATCACAGAATAGTCCCTGGACAAAAACCCTTATAACTTTTTAATAAAAAGTGATTTTTGAGTGATTCTTTTTCTGGCAGTCTTATATTTTTGTCTAGTTTTTTATAGGGTTTATTTGGAAAAATTTTGAGACAACTTTTATCCACGCGTTGGTTTTCACGTTAGTATGCATTTTCGCTATACCGTAGGTTCCGGAAGAGGTGACGGAGCCGCGAACTTCGCCGAGCTAGACTCCGACTTCTCCGAACCAGGCAAGCATGTTTGAACCTTTGATATGATGGATGTTTTGCATGATTGCGTGAAAGGTTGTGCAAGGCATATGAATATCGGTGAGTATCTAGTTGCATGTGAGGCAACTACCCGGGTGTTCCTAAGTACTGTGATTTCTGTTGAGAGATGTCCTCGTTATGTGGTGACATGAAGGGCAGTAAGGTGGTACTGTTGTAGCATGCCAGCCTTACGTCATCCGATAAATTCCGACGTTAACGTGGTCGGAGTCACGTTATCGTTCTTCCCCTTCCGTGCTACCACTTGTTTTCTGCCAGAATGCGGTTTAGTAAGTTGGTAACCTCTTTCCGTGTACACACCAAACAGAGGGGCCGGGATGATGGTTCCATGGCCCTGGATTAAAGCCAGTCATCCGGTCAGGGGGCATGGGTGTTTCCGGTTGGGACCGAGAGGGGGGCACCCCTTAGAGCGCGCGTATAGAAATTTTGATCCCATGCTACGCGAGGTTGTAGCCTCCCCGTCTCAAGGTTTTCTTGAATGTTGCCGAGGGTGATTCCTGGCTTCGGAATGTTGAATGGGTGTGTACTGGTTTGACGTGTTTCTTCCAAAACACCGTAAACGGAACTAGTCCCCGTGACTACTGAAATCCGTTGGCTGTGGTTAAAGTACAAACTCTGCAGAGTCAAATCCTTCCGAGTCATCATATCCATGGTCAAGTATAGTGATTAGTGTATCCTTATCTACGTCAAGCCCTCATGGTTTATTCTTCTTTCCGGTAAGCAAGCATGAGTAGTAAACTGGGCTGAACGTTACACCTGTGGATGGACTAACCCTATTGTTTATCTTATGCCTGATTATTCTTTGGATATGATTTAAATTCTTGAGCTACTAAGATGTTAAGTTATGAATCCCTTTACGTGATGTCGCTCAGACGTCTGACTGTGGCATGTTTGTTATTTACTTTCGTATAAGCCCTTTATGTGATGTCGGTCAGACGTCCGGCTGTGGCATGTTTGTTAATTACTTTCGTATAAGCCCTTTATGTGATGTCGCTCAGACGTCCGACTGTGGCATGTTGGTTATGTACTTTTGATATAAGCCCTTTCTGCGATGTCGCTGAGACGTCCGACTGTGGCACGCACTATCTTTTATTTTCTATTATAAGCCCTTTATGTGGTGTCGCCCTGACGCCCGACTGCGGCATTGTTATTCTTGCATTTTCCTCTCGAGGAGTCATTCAGGCCCTCGTTTGGCACCCAGTATTTAATTTGGGATTTCGGGAGGACTACCGCCGAACTTCTCTTTTATTCCCCATGCATTATTGTCTCTATGTCTGAATGCACTTGTTAATCTGTTCATATGCTTCATGTTTACTTTTGTTATATCTTATGTCCGAACTGTCTTGCGAGTACTTTCATAGTACTCACCTGGCTTGTTGATTTGGCCAGATGTTTACGAAGGCGATCTCTTGGATGAAGAGTTTGATAGTGCGTCCGACGCCTAGAGGAGTCCCAGTCAGTCCCGTGCGATCCTGGAGATTGGTCACTCGTATTATATACGCTTCCGCCGCCCGCAATAAGTTTCCTCGAGCCTCACTCCGACGCTTGAAGAGCTGTAGTTTTCAGGGGTCATATCACCCACTTCGCGGTGATATTTCCACCACCGTTGTTATCGTGAGTTAGTAGTTATGCCACCCTATCCGCCGTTATGTTTTATCGGCGTTCATGTAATAAATTGTTGAGCAGTCTCCGCTCAACCTTGTATTATATTCAGTACTCCTGGTAATTTTCTTCTATGACCAAGATATTGTCTGCCAGTGAGAAGGAATTCTTCTTTACTGGTCCGTAAAAGGGATTGGTCTTTAAATAAATATTTTATTGAAAAACTGGTCGTGACAAGCTAGCCATTTTTAGCTTGACAAAAATTTATATCTGGGCTGGATATCTGGCCTGGGCTAGACGGGCCACAGCCCGCCCAGTTAATACCTGCAGCGATCTTTTCGTTGTTGTTCAGAGGAGAAAAATTAATATCTGGGCTAAACATCGAAAAACTCTGCAGTGCTCACACCTCAAAAACACAAATACTGCTCGAGCTGCTTGGTCCCAGCTGTCGGCCGCTTCATGTGCAATTCTCTCGTTTATTGACTACTACATAGGTTGACAATGGTGTGGGACCGTGATGTCAGGAAACCAGGAGGAAGCAAAATAAATTATAGTTATATATATATATAATAAGGAGGCACTTGCGTACGTGAGGCTATGGACCTGGTGGGTCCGCATTGTCATCCTCTCCAAGTAAAGTCATCTCCTCGCCCGCGCGCGCTTTCCACGCGAAACAGTCAGCGCCGCCCGCCCCACTTCCCGGTGCAGGCGATTGCTCCGCCTTCGAATGACACAAGTGTCGTCCGTCCGTCCATCTGCCGCCCACATTAATGATACATGGTTGCCGAGGCGGCTACTCCGGCGCCACACGTACGTCCCTCCGCCCGCCCACCATTTCTATATAAACTGCTGCGCCGGCCATAGCCGCAGTCATCCGCATCCGTTCCCTTTCTCCTATCCACACCACTACTTCCCACCATGGCTTCCTCGTGCTCCAGCGCTCTCCGAGACGGGCGGACGACGGACCACAAGGAGATGGCAGCCATTGCTGCCGACCGGCTGGCCGGCAGGCAGCCGGAGGACGACGACGTCCCAATGGAGAACATGGTAGTCGACGATCCGGTGCCAACCCCCTCCTTCGTGCCATCCTTGCCAGTGCATTGCACCATGACCATCGGCGAGGCCCGTGCCCAATATATGGACAGGGTGAGGCAGACGCGTGAGGAGCAGTTCCGGGAGGCACAGGCCGACGCCGCCTACAACCACCATCTCCTCCAGGAGCACCTGCAGGCGGAGGAGCAGATCGCCGCGGAGCGGGTGGAGCAGGAGGCGCTGCTCGACTCATACCGCTCCGCCTGCAAGGGCCGCCTCGAGCGCTGGCGGTACCGCATGCGGGTGGCGAACGCTGCGGCCGCCTACAAAGAGGCTAGCAAAGAGGGCGATGAAGCGGGCGAGGTGCTGTTTGGCGAGACCGAGGACGAGGCAGAGGACAATGCCGGCTCCGACGAGTCCCCGCTCCGCTGGCGTCGACGAGGCCCTGCTCCGCCGAGGCCTCGCGGCGCCAACAACGAGCCAGAGGACACCGCCGGCTCCGCCGAGGCCCCGCCCCGCCAACAACGAGGCAGAGGGTTTCCACCACTCCGCTGAGGCGCCGCCCACCGGCAACGAGACAGAGGACATCGCCGGCACCGCCAAGGCCCCGCCCCGCTGCCAGCGAGGCCGCGCCACACAGAAAACGAGGAAGAGTAGAACACGGTAGGTCACTGCCGCTCGGGTCCAAGTAAGGCCACCGCTGCTACCCTCCGGTTGAAGCCAAGCTAGGCGGGTTGACCATTGACGGCCGGTTAGCTTCTTGGCGGCGACGTGGAGTCGGAGAGCTGCGCTGGAGAAGAACGCAGCTTCTACTTAACTGCTGGTGCAGTTGGCTGGCTGACACGTGGGCCCAACAGGCCACATGTCAGTTACGCAACTCCACCTGCAGTTAAGTCACTGAAGCTTCTGTTCGGCTCAGCGGGACACAGGTGGGTAGCTTCAGCTAAGTAATTATACCTCCAGCGCACCCCTTTTTAGTTGAAGAATGTATGAAATGTAATGAAATCCGGCATGTTTATATGAAATCCGACCGTGTATGAATGAATTTATTTCGATTAGTTCGAATTCCTGTATCACTGGCATTGGATGAACATGCAAAACAATACGTACTAGCATTACTCCCAGGGTGATCACCTCATTTGCAGCAGTTTCACATGTACTCCCTCCGGTCCTTTCTAGTCTGCATTCAAAAAAGTATGCACTTTCACAATGTGCGAAGTAAAAAGGAACAGAAGGAGTAAAAAGAGTTTGAGCAGCTTTTTAGCATTTCTGTACATTGCAATCAAACACACAGGCCTGGCAATTCATAGAGAACATTCAAAACAATCGATGATTATGCATCTCACCGGCTCACATGTCAGAGGCAATATTTACTTCACAACTAAAGAATAAAGAAAAAATTGATCGACGCTGCTGACAGCAAAGGGCGTCCCATTCGAAAATATCGAACGCATGTCTTGCTAAAATCAATGAGCAAAATTTGACAAGGTTGTCCCATTCCAAAATATCAAATGCCTACAATTGTGGAATGGGTAGGGTTTGCCATCAGTTCGGACATTGACATGGCACCTCGTGCTAAATAAACCAGCTGTTCTTTTTGTGCAGTTCCACCAAAATCAACCAAATTCGCGCATAGCTTCTATGATTTCGCCCTTTTATGTTGCAACGCCTTGAACTTATCGGCACCTCCTTTCTTGTGGTGGAAATGAATGATTCGATGTATTCATGAACATTTTGTGCAGTTCCCATTGAAATCAAGCTGAGCACCCCTGTTTGCACAAATACAAAAAAGTGATTAGTATAAAGCAAACTGTACTATGAATTGACAGTTTGAACAGGCACAAACATGGTCCATGTAGAGCACACTTTTAGAAAAATGGAACTCACCAGAAAGAATCCTAGAACAACATTGTACTCGCGCATCACAGCAAAAAAATGGAGATTTGTTAGTCCTTCTGAGCAGAAGTTAGTTTGGTCTTGTGGGGAGTAATGTAACCATCCTTCAACTGCTCCTTTTGACGAGAAGATAGACAGGGCTTCTTCATCCTGGCATAATCGGAACTAGTTACTTCACGTACTCCATATTCTTCTTCAGAGGAAGATGGTCCTGTTGTGCAAAGACAAGAGGACTACTAAATGCTAGCATCCCTGTTTGCTCGAAAAAAAAGGAAAGGAAATATTTAAAACAACACAGATGAAGCACTTCTTAAGGACAATACCACTTTTTCATGACAGTATCTAAACAGTAGCACAACACCAATAGGGATGACAAAGCTCAATCATATGGATGAAATCTGTGGGCGAGTACCAACCTTTGTCAGGAGGCTTATTGTGTAGAACATACAGATGAAGCACTTCTCCGGAACCATCTGTTGCTATCTACGGTGGTGGCCATGCTTACTATATACTCCTCGATTAATTTAATGTTTCCAACATCTTCTTGTGCAGTTCCACTAAAATATAGGGTATCTTCAAAGAAGATCCCTGTTTGCACAAGTAGAGATAATTACATATTACATTAAGAGTGGCATCAAATCAGTGGCAAAACAATTGCTCGTTCCAGCCATAGCAATAAATTAAGATGCAAAACTATATCATTACTTATGTCATCACAGTTCCAGTGCTTCATTACAACACTGGGAGTTGATTTTTGTTTTTCTTCCGCTTGTTCTTCCCCTTCATCACTTGGTTCAATAACAGACAAGCTTCGCCTTCAATGTAGGATTTGGCATGTCAATTAGGGAGCATAAGTATAGTACTAAACTTAATTTTCTGATGAAAGTGGCAAAATACAGGCCAGCAGTTGTGAAATATCCTTATCTTACCTCAATGGGATATTACGGTGCACATACAGATTGGAAGTCTTGTCTCCATTTGTGCAGTTCACTAAAATCAAGCAACATTATCGTACAAGTAGCACAACATATGAAAGCACACTGCAGAATCATGTGAAAGAAGGCTAGTACTGACCTCTCACGATGCGGAATTCAAACAACTCACAAGAAGAAGATCTGAACCAAATTTGCCTTAACGGATAGGAAGTAAGATCTCCTCTTGTGCAGTTCCACTAAGATCAAGCAATCAAGCAACGTTGTCGGTGTGACATTTTGGTTGAACTGCACAAAACACTCTTAAAACAAAAGTGTTTTGTGCAGTGCAACAAAAGGTCACAATGGCAATGAGGTGAAGTAGATAACTCTGTTTACACAGAGGTGCAAAGGAAACATTTAGTGGTCAATAACGGTGGATGACACAGAAGCCAACAAAAACAAGCATCTACCTTATCTAAATGGGAAAGAAAGCAAGACAGTAGCATTTCTCAAACGGTGGCATTGATTAATATTAACATAGAGATTATATTAACAATAAAATTCGTTAAACATGTAATTTGCTTTTAACTGTGGCATTGCATCAATTTTCCAGCGGCATTATTAGAGGGTGTTTGTTTACAGGGACATTTTGGTGTAGGGACTAAACAAACTCCGTGTCAGTCCCATCTCAATCAAATAGGAGGGACTTTTAGGGACTAAAAGCAAGCATTTGGGACTAAAGAAAGAAGACCCCGAGGGAGTCTTTTTGGGACTTTTTCCAACAGTTGCCCCTACCACGCATCGCACCTTGTCTCTATTAGTTCATTACTAGGGGTAACATGGTCTTTTAGCATGTCATTTAATAACCTCTAGTCCATGTTTAGTCCCTGGAAGCAAGCAGGTAGGGACTAGGGAGTTTTTAACCAAACAGGGCCTTAGATTAACAACAGCTAATGAGTTGCATGGGACAGTGGACGCACCAGCACCATGTGCATCTACCGATGTACTGTGGTCATGCATAGTCTATTGCAACAAAGAACAAACAACCAAGGAGCATATTTGTGTTGGTCCCAGTTTTGTTATCTTTAGACACCTTTCCCTATGTGAGCGCAGCAAATCTAGTCCTGCTCAAACTCTACAGCCTTGTCCCTTCCTTTCCTTTTTCAACTAGTACTTTCGCCCCTTCCTTTCCTCTTTGAACCACGTCCTAGATTTATGCGATACAACTTTCCCCACTACTTTCCCCCATTCCTTTCCTCTTTGAACCACGTCCTAGATTCATGCTATACAACTTTCACTCTTCATTTCCTCTTTGAACCACGTCCTAGATTCATGCTATATACAACTTTTCCCACTACTTTCCCCCACTACTTTCCTCTTTGAACCACGTCCTAGGTTCATGGTATACATGCAGCTAGAGCAATGCATGTGCAGTAAGTAAATTATACCTTAAGGTTCTTGGGGCGTGGTTCGGTGGGCGACGGGACGACGGCGAAGAAGAAGGGGTCGGAGGCCCTCCCGCGCCGCCGCTGGGTGGAAAGTGAACAGCTGCGCCGGTGGTCCCTCGCCGACGGCGACAACGTTAAGCCTCCTTCCCTTCCCGGCGGATGGATCCTGCTGGCTCTTTGAGTAGTAGTGAGGGGAGAGAGAGGCCAACGAAGTCTTGTTTAGATCTGGAGAGGGCGAGAGAGTGTGAAGAGAGCAACTACAAGTGCTGAGGCTCCAGCGGGAGAGGGCGAGAGAGTGTGAAGAGAGCAACTACAAGCGCTGAGGCTCCAGCGTGTATATATATACTGGAGAGAGAGAGTGAAGCGTGCAAACCCTAGAAAACATTTTGACCAGTCAAAGAATCCACCCGAGACCTCAAGTTTGATGAGCGAACAGGCTAACCAGCTAGACAACCCTCCCGTTATGTTCAACGAGAGGGAAATAACCTTTTATACATTCCTGCATTTGTGTGACAAGCATGCCGTGTTTTTTTATGTGGGAGTCATTGGGATTTCAATCATAATCGTGTCATGTGGCTTTGGTGGTAAGACTATCCATAGTGGTGCAGAAATAATGCAGCCTTAGTCACCTTACCTCTCTCCATGTAGTACGTTGGGTCCTACCAGTCAGATGGTGAAACAAACAAATTAATAAGAAAAATTAAAAGCGCCAGCGGTGTATCTTACCTCACACATCTCGCTACTGCTCGGGAACACTGTCCAATTGATCCCTCTATTCGCTCACGTACTATTTTAAGTGAATCCTTATTATAACATGCACACAAATTTTGGGCACTTGTATTCGACTTAAGTCAGTGTGCCACCGTATCTCGTATACTTACTACTCCCTCCGTCTAGGTGTAATAAGTCACGTTAGAAGGTGCACCGGGACCAAGGTGCGTGCGTGTGTGTGTGTGTGTGTGTGTGTTTAACAACATGTGTGTTTATTAGAGAGAGCGACAGATCGACCTACTCCTACAGAGAGATGTTGTGTAGTGTAGTACGATTTTAGCCGCGAGAGTCGGTGCATCCTCTCGTTTCCGGGCGTGTTCGGTAGGGACATGTGGACAGCTGCCACACCCGCTCCTGACCATCCTGGCCCACCCAAAGCCCCTCCATCGCCCGCGCGCGCTTCCCGCCCGGAACGGTTAACGCCACTCCGAAGAATCGGTGCCGCATTCATGCCCGGGCAGAGCGGACGCGACCTCTCACTAGCGCAAGAGTGATGGTTGCTTCGTCCGTCCAACTTACTGCTGGGTCTATGTGATTTGACGGCTCATTGGTCTTTATTACTGAGGTGGTAGGACTGCTGGATGTCCCACGCTTTCGGCGAAAGGAGGTACTACTACTAGATTACAATTTTCTCCATTCTTACAGCGGAGGCGTGCAAGAGCAGTGAAAACACACAGGCTCAGTGATTACATGGCCCACCTCACACTGTCACCGTGCGACACCTAACTCTTTACATAGTACTCCCTCCGTTCCTAAATATTACTAGATGAGTCCCGGCGCGTTGCCGCGGAACAGCGGTATATCTCTCTGCGCAAAATTATCGATTTCATAGAACTAAAAAACACTCTATAACTGCCTGACAAATGTGGTAGCCAAACTAATAGACTCCCATCATCATTTAGATCATCCCACATAAGGAAAAAAGATCAGCCAACTCCTACTGCATAATGGGATTATATTTTTCTTTTTGACATGTTAATGGGATTTCAAAGCTCACTTACATGCATGCTACCGGTGCATGCTTGCATGCAGACATGTTGATGTGATTTAAAACTCACTCACATGCATGTGCCACGGTATTTCTGCATGCTTGCATGTGGCTTAGTGCGGAGCCTCTCAACGTCTAGATCAGACGGCTATTATGGACTGATTTACTTCATCTAACGGCTACATCAATTTTGATGATGTGGCTCATGGAGAGGATAGAGAATTCCTAGTAGTGAGGGCTAGCTATTACTAGTAGATAAGTCTTTGTAGAGATTCCACTACATACGGAACAAAATGAATGAATCTACACTTAAAATGCATCGATATACATCCGCATGTGGTTCATGGTGAAATCTCTACAAAGACTTATATTTAGGAATGGAGGAAGTACTAGTATAGTACATACTGTAATTTATCAGCGAGATAAATTTGTACAATGCTATGAAGCTTCCAGCTTCTGTTACATGTATCTTGCGTCCAAGGTTGCCCGTTGCAACATTTCATCAAATACAAAGGAGACTAAGATGCATGCTATTGCATCTCAATGATTGACAGATCATAGCAAATATGTACTCCCTCCGTTCCAAAATAAGTGTCTCAACTTTGTGCAAACTTTAGTACAAAGTTGTACTACTACTAAAGTTGACACTTATTTTGGAACAGAGGCAGCTAAAGAAAAAAACGATCCATGCAGTCCCTAGCCCTTGAATCGTGAACCCTGACCAGGCTTCAATTTGCTGGCAACGTTCGAGCTTCCTAATAAATGAAGTTTGCAACCTTTTGACCATCGGATCATTTTGTGCAGTTTCACCAAAATCGAGATGAGCATCCCTGTGGCAAAGAAATTGAAGAAGCGTGATTAGAATAAGATTACTGGGACTAGTTGATGAGACATAAACTCATCACAAATACAGTACGTAGAAGCTAGTAGAGGTATGTGCGGGGCAAAGAAGTAGAGAAATATCCACAGGGAGTGATGTGGGCAGCTGGAGCAGTGGTGCAAGCCGGCTGTAAAGGGAGTTGTACCTGAGGGATGTAGCTCAACCTTGAGGAGGGCGGCGGGAGGCGGCAACTGCCCACGTCGCAGCAGTGAGCAAGGGACGAAGGCAACCTCACCGGCTTTGTGAGAGAGAACGGCGGGGACCCCTGATCGGGACGTGCCGACAGTGGGTTTTCGCCGTCGGCGACGGCCACCGCATCTGCACTAAGCATCCACCCCTTCCCCAAGCGGACGTGATCCGCCGGGATGTTAGAGATGTGGCCACAGTCGTTTTGTGCGAGAGAGTGTGAAGAGAGCAACCCCAGCAAGCAACCGTGTAGGCTGGCCCGTCCTGACTATGTATATAGTGGAGTGGTTTCCTTTTCTCTCCATATGAAACTATCATATTGCGTACGTGCCACTGAAGAAAAAAAACATTATTTATAAATGACGCGGCACCTACTACTCGTTCTCCTATAACCTTGCGCTTGGCATCTCCAAAATATTAACCTTGCGATTGGCTCTTCGCCTCTTCGGGAAGTCGAGCAATAATGGTAGTGCAGTATATATCGTTCTGGCTATATGAGACCGAATGAATTGCTGCACATTCACCACATGGGCGAGGGTCGAGGGGCGAGGGAGAGTGCTACATGCGGAGCAAAATGAGTGAATCTACACTCTAAAATACGTCTATATACATCAGTGTTTGGAGTATGTACTAGTAGTTCATATTGAAATCTACTAAAGGACATATATATTCCAAACAATATGATATAATCTCTATAACCAAGGTAGTCGGGACGAGGCGTAAACGGAGGGAGTAGTAAATTTTTCTCCTCGTCCTGCGAGCCACCGCGCGCATGGGCGAGGGAGCGGGCGTAAGGCGGAGCAAGCTTCACCTCATCCTGTGAGCCACCGCGCCCGTGGGCGGGGGAGACGGCATACTAAGCAAGCTTCTCCTTGTTCTGCGAGTTGACGGGACACATCAAAAGTACTCCAGTGTATAGAACCTTGCCTCTAAGGTAGGCCCCACATGGTTTGCCACTTTTTTTAAGATAACACGTCAAGTCGCAATTTGTTTGTTCACCCGTGGTAGACGATCCTCCCTCCACCAAGTGGACAACCAGTACACGTGCCAAATTACCATGTGGGCTGCCTTTTTCATACAGAAATGAGCTCCACCGTGTACCCGCGCGGGTGTGGCTGGGAAATAGACGGGAGTACGTGCGCCGTGCATGCACCTCTTCTCTTCGTGCATGTCCCCCACCTATGTAGGTGTGTGTGAGAGATACAAACCGCATTCGTGAGTGTTTTTTGTTTTGGGGTGGGGGTTGATTTCGTGAATTATTTGTGGGAATATGTTTCGATGACATCTCAAACAAAATTTTGCATGCAATGTGTGTGAAATGGAGGCCTATCCATATCATACATAGAGGGTCAGGCAATCCACGAGAAGAGAGGGAGGGGTCATAGCTATCGATAGAGTCGAAGAGAGGATCAAGTGGGGGTGCGAGATCGATGAAGAGAGCCATCAAATTTGTGTGTGTGTGTGCAAGTCAAAGATATAGGGCGACTGGCCTACCGGAACGTTAGAGGGCACATGTCAAGTTCGGTGTGTGTGGGTGGGAGGGTGGGGGGAGGGGTAGGCAGAGGCCTAACTATAGAGGTAGAACGACTCGTATATGTGTTGAGAAGGAGAGACCCAGCTATGTCTTGAGGGAGATTGGTCGACATCCATACATAACTGAAGGACGGGAAATATGATGGGACAGAGAGAGAGAGGAGAGAGGGAGGGAGGGAGAGGGAGGGAGAGGGGTAGAGTGCTAGATGGGTGATGGAGTTGCTTCTCGAAGATGGTGGGAGAGGCCTACTAGACAAACTGAGGGTGGAACTGCAATGTTATCAATAAGCACTAGTAGAAAAAGGGTCAAATGTCAAGCACATTAGTGCCGGTTTGCTTTTGAGTCGGCACTAATGTGTGCATTAGTGCCGGTTCCAACGGCTAGCCAGCCGCTTTCATTAGTACCGGTTCGTGGCCGACCTTTAGCACCGGTTCGTGCCACGGACCGGTACTAAAGTGAGTGGTGACAGGATGTTGTCAGTCCGGGGCCCCTCCAACACCTTTAGTACCGGTTCGTGGCACGAACCGGTGCTAAAGGTCGTCGTACATAAGCCCTTCGTCCACCCGAGCTCGCTCTGTTCTTCCCCTTTCCCCTCTCCACTCTGTTCTTCCCCTCTTCCTCTCGAGCTCATCACACATTTTTCCCAAAATTTGTCAAGATTTGAAGGCCCCCATCCATTCAAATGATCACAAAGGTTAGCAACTTTGTCCTTTCATCTCTCATTGCTAGATTAGCTCTTGCAATGCTTTGTATAGTGATTAATTTATGAGTTTAGTAATTTGGTAGAAAATATATGTGCTAGTATTTGATTTATATGCAATTTGTGGTGAAAACTAACACTTAGTTTGCATATGTAGGTGTGGTTTACTTAGTTCCTTCTAAATCTCCGTCGTAACCACAGTCGATCGCCGGCACCGTTCCGTCGCTGGCACCACCTTGTGGTGAGCCTCTTGTTCATGATGTTTGTGTGATTTGGATATATAGTTACTCGTATAATTATCTTACCCGGACGTTGTTTGTTATACATAGTGCCATGGTTTTGATATCCGTCCCTGTCGGCCCTCGTCCTTGTTATGATTCGGATGTGGTATATTCTCTTTTAAAACTAGTTGTTGCATTTCGTGTTTATGACAAATTATGCCCATCAAGTTGACATAGATATTTTTGTCTAGGAGGTTTGTGAACCGGAAATTCCAACCGACCCTATTGTCGAGTGGTTAAATTTAGTTGAAAGAGAAAACGAGTATTTGAAAGAAAAATTGAAAAGAATTGAGGGGGAGAAGATGGAATTGGAGTTGCATGTTGCCGATGTCGTCGATGATCACAAGATCAAGATGGAGAAAATGCGCTTGAAGATTAAAAAGATTGGAAAATATGCCATTGATAGTGAGGCTTGGTATCATTATGCTGTTGGATCAATTGTTACCTTAGTTGCGATCTTGATCGCATTTGTTGTTGCATTTAAATTCTTTAGTTAGAGAGTTATTTTTTTGTGGCATTTAAGTCTTGTATGAACTTTATGTATGAACTTGTATTAATTTGGTCTATTCGGTGTTGTGTAATGAAGATGAGCCGACAATGGATGTACGATGACCGATGCTCTCCCGAGTTCATTAATGGAGTGCAAACTTTTCTGCGTGCGGCTAAGGCAAACAAGCGGGTGGATGGTTTTATGCCTTGTCCATGTTTAGTCTGTAAGAATGATCACAATTACTCTACATCAAGAACCATTCACGTCCACTTGTTTAAGTCCGGTTTCATGCCCCACTATAATGTTTGGAACAAGCACGGAGAAAGAGGGGTTATGATGGAAGACAATGAAGAAGAAGAGGACGACGACAACTATCCTGGCCATGGGTTCCCTGAATACGATGATACAACAATGGGGGAAGAAGCTGAGCCGGCAATGCGGGAAGAAGCTGAAGAAGAGGCATCAGATGAGCCCGCTGGTGATCTAGGTCGGGCCATTGCCGATGCAAAGAGAAACTGTGCAAGTGATTTGGAGAAGAAGAAGTTGCAGCGCATGTTAGAGGGTCACAAGAAATTCTTGTACCCGAATTGCGAAGATGACAAGAAAAAGTTGGGCACCACACTGGAATTGCTGCAATGGAAGGCAGAGAATGGTGTCTCTGACAAGGGATTTGGAAAGTTTCTGGTAATGATAAAGAATATGCTTCCAAAGGACAACGAATTGCCCGAGAGTATGTACGAAGCAAAGAAGGTTGTCTGCCCTCTAGGGTTAGAGGTGCAGAAGATACATGCATGCCCTAATGACTGCATCCTCTACCGCGGTGAGTACGAGGATTTGAACGCTTGCCCGTTATGCGGTGCATTGCGCTATAAGATCAGGTGCGATGACCCTGGTGATGTCGAGGGCGAGCGCCCCAGGAAGAAGATTCCTGCCAAGGTGATGTGGTATGCTCCTATAATACCACGGTTGAAACGTTTGTTCCAAAACAAAGAGCATACCAAGGCGATGCAATGGCACAGACAAGACCGTAAGAAAGACGGAAAGTTGAGAGTACCCGCTGACGGGTCGCAGTGGAGAAAAATTGAGAGAAAGTACGGGAAGGAGTTTGTAGATGACGCAAGGAACGCATGGTTTGGTCTAAGCGCAGATGGCATTAATCCTTTTGGGGAGCAGAGCAGCAACCATAGCACCTGGCATGTGACTCTATGTTTGTATAACCTTCCTCCTTGGTTGTGCATGAAGCGGAAGTTCATTATGATGCCAGTGCTCATCCAAGGCCCTAAGCAACCCGTCAACGACATTGATGTGTACCTAAGGCCATTAGTTCAAGAACACTTACAGCTGTGGAATGGAACAGGTATACGTGCGTGGGATGAGCACATGGGGGAAGAATTTGACCTAAAGACCTTGCTGTTCGTGACCATCAATGATTGGCCTGCTCTCGGTAAGCTTTCAGGACAGACAAACAAGGGATACCGCGCATGCACGCACTGTTTGGATGATACCGACAGTATATATTTGGACAATTGTAGGAAGAATGTGTACTTGGGACATCGTCGATTTCGTCCGAGCAGGCATCCCGTAAGAAAGAAAGGCAAGCATTTCAAAGGTGAGGCAGATCACCGGACGAAGCCTCGCCACCGTACTGGTGCTGATGTACATGATATGGTCAAGGATTTGAAGGTAGTCTTTGGAAAGGGTCCTGGCGGACAACCTGTTCCGAATGACGCTGACGGACACGCACCCAAGTGCAAGAAGAAATCTATATTTTGGGACCTGCCCTATTGGAAAGATCTAGAGGTCCGCTCTGCAATCGACGTGATGCACGTGACGAAGAATCTTTGCGTGACCCTGCTTGGCTTCTTGGGCGTGTATGGGAAGACAAAAGATACACTTGAGGCACGGGAGGACCAGCAACGTATGCATGGAAAAGACGGCATACATCAGGCTCATGCCAGCTACGCTCTTACAAAAGAAGAGAAGGAAATCTTCTTTGAATGCCTGCTCAGTATTAAGGTACCGTCTGGCTTCTCGTCGAATATAAAGGGAATAATAAACATGGCAGAGAAAAAGTTCCAGAACCTAAAGTCTCATGACTGCCACGTGATTATGACGCAACTGCTTCCGGTTGCATTGAGGGGGGTTCTACCGGATAACGTTCGATTAGCCATTGTGAAGCTATGTACATTCCTCAATGTAATCTCTCAGAAGGTAATCGATCCAGAAATCATACCAAGGTTAGAGAATGATTTGGTGCAATGTCTTGTCAGTTTCGAGTTGGTGTTCCCACCATCCTTCTTCAACATCATGACGCACGTCCTAGTTCACCTATGCGAAGAGATTAGCGTTTTGGGTCCTGTATTTCTACACAATATGTTCCCCTTTGAGAGGTTCATGGGAGTCTTAAAGAAATATGTTCATAACCGTGCTAGGCCAGAAGGAAGCATCTCCAAGGGCCATGAAAATGAGGAGGTCATTGAGTTTTGTATTGACTTTATTCCTGACCTTAAGCCGATTGGTGTTCCTGAATCGCGGCATAAGGGCAGACTGGATGGAAAAGGCACGCTAGGAGGGAATTAAAAAATATGTATGGACGGACATTCTCTCACTGAAGCACACTACACAGTTATACAGAATTCCGCCTTGGTGGCTCCGTATATGGATGAACACAAGAATTTTCTACGCTCCAAATAGCCGGAGCGGTCTGATGGCTGGATTACACGTGAACAAACCAGGAGTTTCGCCGGCTGGTTGCAGACACGTACCATGCATGACGCCTCTATTGAAGATGACCTGTACTCGCTGTCCCAGTTACCATCTACGAATATAATGACTTTCAAAGGGTACGAGATAAATGGTAATACATTTTACACGATCGCCCAAGATAAGAAGAGCACCAACCAAAACAGTGGTGTCCGCTTTGATGCAACAACCAAGATGGGAAAGGAAACATATTATGGTTACATAGAGGAGAGATGGGAACTTGACTATGGACGTGATTTGAAGGTCCCTTTGTTTCGGTGCAAATGGGTCAATATGACACGATATGGGGTAACGGAAGACCCGCAGTATGGAATGACAGCAGTGGATCTCAACAATCTTGCGTATGCAGACGAACCATTCGTCCTAGCTAATGATGTGGCACAGGTTTTCTATGTGAAGGATATGTCTACCAAGCCGAGAAAAAGAAAAGATAAGGAAGCGAATGCATCATACGATGAGCCAAAGCGCCACATAGTTCTTTCTGGGAAGAGAAACATCGTGGGAGTGGATGACAAGACAGACATGTCAGAAGATTATGAAAAGTTTGATGAAATTGCTCCATTCACAGTGAATATTGACCCGAGCATCCAGTTAAATGATGAAGATTTTCCATGGCTACGGCGCAAAGGGACATACGCGAAGAAAAAGTTTCACACCCAAAGATCTGGGATGTGATCGGCTTCACAATCATCAATTTCTTCTATGTTTCACACCCAGGAGGGAATCTCTGTAATAGTTAGGGTAGTTATGTGTTTTGGCATTTGAAACATGAAGAAATTTTATGTGCAAACAAATTCTTTCATGCATTTACTGATTTTTCAGCTAAATGACCCTGAAATTGAAAAGCATTTCAAATGAACTCAGAAAAGGTTGAAAGTTGGCATGGTTTCATAATTTCACCCACATAGCATGTGCAAGAAAGTAGAGAGGGTTACCGCAAAAACTGGATGCATTTCGTGTATAAAATGGACAATCTCTTTCGAAGTATCAGGGTTTCGGACGAAAACTCATCCGTTACAAAGGGATTTCATTTTTTAAATAACCTAAGCATTACCAAATTGAATATAATGATAAACACACTAATATTAAACATAAGAAAAAAGAATCACTGAAAATCTATTTTCAAAGTTAAGTTATTCACAAACTAGTGATTCACACAAATTTCAAATAATTCAAAATGTAACTATTCAAATTTGTAAACTACCGGCACTAACAGAAACTTTGTAATTTTTTGTACCTAAAGCAAAACTATTCCCAAAGAAACTCTAAATACAGCAAAAAACAACTTAAAAATAAATAAACCAAAAATAAATAAGAAAATAAAAAAGCCCACCTACTGGGCCAGAGCGGCCTGCATACAACTAGAAACACAACATGTAGTTGGGCCAAGATGCAGGCCCGCAAGCCCAGTAGGCCCACAGGCAGAGTAGGAGAGGTAGGCCCAGAAGGCCTGCTATTGAGAGGAGCTTAATGCAGTGCCCGCGTCGGGGCTTATAAACTGGTCCTGGCGCTCCTCAATTAGCGAGGTGGGACTAAACTTCTGCGCCCCTCGCCTGGCAGCGCACACCCTTTAGTACCGGGTGGTGGCTCCAACCGGTACAAAAGGGGGGTCTTTAGTACCGGTTGGTGCCACCACCCGGTACTAAAGGGGTGCGCTTCCCGCCGCTTGGGCTGGCCAAATTTGACCTTTAGTACCGGTTGGTGGCTCCAACCGGTACTAAAGGCCCATCCTATATAAGCAGCACTTAGAAATTTCGTCAGTTTCCATCTGCTTCTTCTCCTCTGCCCCGTCGCCCGCCGCCCCCGTCGCTGCCCCCGTCGACGAACCCATCGCCACCCCTCGTCGACGCCCCTGTCGCCGCCCCGTCCCCGTCGTCGCCGCCCCAGCCGTCCCCGTCCCCGTCGTCGTCGCCCCGTCCCCGTCCCCATCGTCGCCATCCGCGTCATCGCCGTCCCCGTCGCCGCCCCCCGTCGCCTCGCCTCGCCGGTGAGCGCCTGCCCCGGCCGCCATGTCCACACACACCCACATTGTTAATTAGTTGTAAAATTCTTAGGAATTTTTATGTTTTTAGTTATAGAAATATTTATAGAAATTTTAGAATTTTTTTTGTTTTTTAGTTATAGAAATATTATTATAAATGTTAGAAATGTTTCTGTTTTTTAGTTATAGAAATATTAGAAATGTTATAGAAATGTTAGTTATATAGAAATGTTATAAATTTTCTGTTTTTAAGTTACAGAAATATTTATAGAAATGTTAGCAATTTTTCTGTTTTTTAGTTATAGAAATATTAGAAATGTTATAGAAATATTAGTTATATATATAGAAATGTTAGAAATTTTAGAATTAGCTTTAGTTAGATGAATTAGATTAATGTCAAATTGTTAGAATTTGCATATAGAATTTTAGTTATCACAATCCAATCATTTAAAAAATGTTACTTTTTACGGGCATATAGTATTTGTTCTCGACGATGCCTGGCCCGCATCCTCGCCGTCGACCCGTTCGCGACGACGTCCGGCTGACCCATGTCCGGGATTGGGCTCCGCCGGGCTGGCACTGGGAGGTGCTACCTGGAGGGGCGCGCCGCTTGGTGAGGAACCCGGCCTCGGGTCCCGTCGTCGATCCTGATCTCCTTTGGTGGTGTTCGCGTGGGCCACATTCGGTGCAGAGGGAGCCGGCACCGCCGGAGGTGGTGCGTCGTCCTGTCAGGGAGGAGGACGAGCACGCCCATCGCTACATGGCTGCTATGGACGCCAGGTTCTCCAATACCTAGCAGATTCTTTGGGCAGATGACCGGAGATATGATCCTGTGATGGTTCCTTGTCTTTGGGTGTCCACCGCCCGCACCCCAGGAACCGCGAGTGGCCTAGATTCTTCTATAGTATTCGATCTTTATTAGCTACCTAGCCATTGATGTATTCGAGATTATATATTATTCGAGACGATGTATTCAAGATTATATATTATTCGAGACGATGTATTCGAGATTATATATTATTCGAGATGATGTATTCGAGATTATATATTATTCGAGACGATGCATATTATGAACTATATGATTCAGTTTTTCCCTATTGATTGCATCCATGCATTGTAATTTGAATTCTTAATTGTTTTACACTTCTTCTGTATTAGTTAAATAAAAGCTATGGCAGACAATACCGGGAGAGAGGGAGAAGAGGCCCTGTTCGAGATCATACACAGCCCTAGCAGGCCAGATGATCTGAATGAAGCAAATGACGGCTCCCAATATCTGAACAATACCGGGGAGGGTGATGATAAGATATTCGATCTCGACGACCGAGCTGATGAAGTCATGAACTATGATTATGATTATGATGATGCAGAAAAGGATTATGATGATGAATACAATGTTGATCTTGAAATAACAAAGACTACCGGCGAGGTATATTTATATAAGCAGGCATCTAGTAATCATTACATGTTTTTTTATTTGAAGATATATTAACGAATCGATCTTTCTTCTTTCAGCCCTCCGGATCGAGCACATCTGCTTCTACAGACAGCAGGACAAAGCGTGGCCCGAGCAAAAAGTTGAAGGAGGGTGTAAAGTACAACATCGATTCCATCAAAGCTAGTGGCGAACCCCTCACGCCTAAGAACATTGCGAGCAGGTTTGTTCGTCAGTGCACAGTTCTGGTGAAGGACCAACTCCCGATCTCCATTCAAGAATGGAAAGAGCCAAAAACTAAACGCCCAGATGTTACTTGGGTCGATGACAGAGCAAAACAAAAGCTTTGGGAATCTCTGATGGAACATTTCACCCTACCAGATTATTTCACTGATGCAGATGTGCAGAAAGTCAAGGACGCTGCTCTTAAGAAGATGGCAATTGCATTCAACACCCACAAGAAAACTGTATGGGCCAACTACCTCGTTGCAAAAAGGAAGACTCCAGAATTCAAAGGAACACTGGAGAAGCAAAGAGAACACTGGCCCGCTTTCATGAAATTCAAGGAATCAGAATTATCTAAGGAACGGTCGAGAAAAAACAAGGCCAATGCCGCAAAAAAGACGCAGTTCCATAGGCTGGGTCCAGGTGGCTACGCGGTGGCAATGCCTAAGTGGGATAAGTCTGAGCAAGACATGGAGGATGCAGGGGTCACTCCGGTTACTAGGAGCTGGCCCCCAGGTGCAGAACTTGGTTCTATGCGCATGGGGGGCGTTGGACCCGAAGACAGGCCTGGTTTCGAAGAAGGCAAGTCTAAATGGAGCAGAACAAAAGTTACTTGACGCAATAGAAGATGCTCGAAAGGGGGTGTTCACGCCCAACAGAGAGAACGACGAGCTTACGTGCGCCCTGGGAAATCCAGAACACCCGGGAAGAATACAAGGCAAGGGCGTTATTCCCTGGTATTAGGGCTTTTCGGAATGGAACAACGACTATAGGACACGTGCAAGAAACAAGATGGAGGAGGAGAAGAAGAGGAACCTGGAGGAGGAGCAGAGGAAGCAGGACGCGGAACGCCTTCAAGGCCTAGAAGCAAGGCACGCGGACTTGGCACTCAAATTCCAGCAGCAGCAGCAGATCGACTCACTTAGCCAGGAAAGGGGGTCTCAGCAGCGGCAGCAGCAAGCAGATGATCATCCAGCATTGGATAGCACCGTCCCATCCATGCCGAGAAGCAGCGTTGGTTCCGCCACGGGCGACGCACTGCTGGATACATACCCTGTGGATGACATCGTAGAGAACACTAACTGTGAGCTACACTACTAAATGAAGAACATATCCATGAAGGTGGCGAATGTCGTTGCTTTTACAATTACCCCCGGAGCAACCTTCCATTGCGCCCCGATTCCAGAGGGCTATGCTCGTGTCTTGGTTGATGAGGTGGTGGGCCCATATTCGGGGCTAGAGCTTGACATTCCTGGAGGTGACGATGAGCAAACACTAGGAGAGGCCATACATCGTTTCATCCTATGGAAAAAGGATTGCATCATCTTTCGAAGTCAATCGACACCGCGTCTGCCGACTCCTCCTCGAAGTCCGCCACCGTGTCAGTAGACTCACGCTCCTCCAAGTCCGCCACCGTGTCAGGCCACACCTCCTGCTTCAAGTCCGGCACAGCGTCAGGCCACACCTCCTGCTTCAAGTCCGACACCGTGTCAGGCCACACCTCCTGCTTCAAGTCCGGCACAGCGTCAGGCCACTCCTCCTGCTCCAACTAAGCCACGTCAGCCGTCTCTGCCGCCTAAGCAATCGCAGAAGGGACACGCCGCAGCTATGGTGCGTAGCGGTACGAGTCGAGGTAGTACAGAAAGTATAGGCGGAGACAAGCGATATAAATATGGTCCAAGCAGCCTCGCTCCTCTTCCTCAGAGGCCTTACGACATGACCGAGGAGCAAAATGATGCAATAGTGCGGGCCGAAGTGGACGCTCATTTTCGACCGAAACCGGCAACGCCGCCGAGGGAGAAAGTGCCTGAGGAAAAGATTGACCACTTCATTCGTATGGCTAGACCACCAGCTCCCAAGCCTGTTGACTCAGACTATGAGCGCCAAATCAAGAAGGCACATCGAGCACGACTACAGAAAGAAGCGAGCTCGAGCTCGAGCCAACAAGCAGCTGTCAAAAAATGCGGGAAAACCGTTCCCCAGCTGGGAGAACAGGCGGCGCAATCGACCCCACCCCGCTTGTTGTGCCAACAACACATGAGAGTAGGCGCGCCCAATATTATTGTGGGCAAACCGTTTACGTTCCCGAGCTGTTCGATGTGGTAATAACCGAGGAGCATATAATGCAGGCTGAAATGCTGAAGATCACTGTTGGACAACTCCTCGAGATCGAGCCCATGCCTCTTCTTAGAGAGGAGGAAATAAAACGGAAATATGTCCGGGGCCAACCTTTGGTCGAGCCTGAGGAGGTCAAGAACCTCCCAACGAGAATGTATGAATTGCATGATTGGTACATGAAAATTACCAAGATTTCCAATCGAGAGTCCCTCATGGTGCAAGTCGAGGAAGATCATTACTTCCATAAGAAAGCTCTGGCCATTGAGTATTCAGAACTATTTCAGTTATTCAATCAAGATGCACTCGACAAATCTATCGTCAGTTGCTACTGTCTGTAAGTGATTTCTTTCTGTAATTTAAGTCTCAAGCTAGCTCTAGTGCTCATTCATTGGTCATTAATTACCTGTATTTATATATCCTCGCTATATATTCTTCTCTGTGATATTATGCAGGATGAAGATGTATGAAATGAAAAAAGCTGGACGCTATGACATTGGGTTCATTGACCCAAATACCGTTAATGAATGCACATGGAAATTGGAATGGTGTAGACAAGATGTAGAGAAATGCGTGCTAGAGTTCTTGAAGCGCCTCAATAGCAATGAAGATATACTACTTCCTTACAACTTCGAGTGAGTCACACTGTCTTGTACTACAAATTCTGTTTTTGCTTACTAGCTAGATGTTAATAAGTGTATAGGGTTTAGGGTTATAGTTGATTAGTGTTATGCACATGCCCGCTTAATGTATACATGCAAACGTATGCGCATGCAGCTTCCACTAGATCTTGTTAGACATTAAAGTTGACGAAGGAAAATTTGAAGTACTGGACTCACTACTTAAAAAAAATAGTGACTACAGCATCGTGAAGGGGATAGTCGACAGGTTATTTCAATCATTATTAACTATATCTCGGCCTATTTAGTTCGTCATTTCCTGATATGAACTATTTTTAATAACCCCTTTATTAATTTTCTTTGCCAGCGGGCAGGGCTTGGGCAAAGTACATCAAGGTGACTCCAGGAAAATGGCGACAAAAGCTATGTTGGTATCGACCCAAGGTAAGTAATTAAGTAGTACTAGCTAGCTAGCTACCATCTCTTTAATTCTTGATTCAATACCATTAATTAATTAACATGCTTGATTAATTATTATCTGATTAAATTCTATTGTCGTAAAGGCCCTGAAGCAGGCGCCGGGGACTAAAGTGTGTGCATACTACGTTTGCGAGAACATTCGCACGATGGCGTCCGAAAGGAGCAGATCTGATAGACAAGACTGGGTACGTTCGCCAGAACAATATTCACAAATCTTACATGATTGTCGATATCTAGTCCCACAACTAATACACATGCATATTGATCTCCTTCTTAACAATTCAAAGAGGTGCGGGACAAGCTCCTATCAGAGGAGCGCATACGAGCACTTCAAGAGGAAATAGCGGGATTTTTGCTCGACCAGGTCATAGATCCCAAAGGAGAATACTATTACCCGCTACCGCCCCCATGAACCACTTGTCATCGTGCTCCGAAGGCACCAAGGCAACATGTAGGAGAAATTGTATATATATATACATGTGTATGTGTGAATAATTAATGGTGGTTATGAGACATTCGATTATATATATATGATCAGTTCTACGAGAAAATCTATTTATATATATGCATAACGTGTACAATATGTAGTATCGTAAAATACCAGCAAACAAAAAAGAATTAAATGGAAAACACAAAATTAATGGAAAAATTAAAATTAAAACCAAAACCTCCCCAAACATTTAGTATCGGTTGGTGCTACCAACCGGTACTAATGGTCTACCAGCACCGGGGCATGGCTCGTGCCACGTGGTGGCACTTTAGCACCGGTTCGTGCCGAACCGGTACTAAAGGGGGGGGGGCTTTAGTCTCCACTCCATAGTGTCGGTTGTAGAACCGGCACTAAAGGCCCTTACGAACCGGTGATAAAGGCCTGTTCTGCACTAGTGAAGAGTGGGGATGTGTTTCTGTGGGTGCCTGTGTGTGATAGATCTATCGGGACGCATCCATGGATGATGAAGGGGAACCATGTGTTTGGTAAGCAAACCTAACTAGATTGGTAGATCAATTGTTGTTTGTCGGAGGAAGGGAGAGACACAACTAATGAGGTAGATCGATTGACGTGTGGGTAAAAACGAGTTATAAGGACCTAGCTAGCTATATGTATAGCGAGAGATCGGTCGGTGTAGGTCCATTTGTCAGAGGCAAATAAGGCCCAGCAAGACGGATAGACAGAGAGAATGGATCTAGGAGGTGGTGCGAGAGGCCCAACTACTAGCTAGATAGGGGGAGGAGTGTGCGGTTGTGAGATCGATGAAAAGAGGGGTGAGAGTTTACACGTGTGTCTGACCGTATGAGAGACACGAGGCAAGGACACATAAAGGAGGAGATTGAAGGTGTGCGTGTATGTTGTAGGCAGGCATCGCTGGAGAGGTTTATCGATCGGTGTGTGTCGAAAAGGAGTTGTGGAGACTCTGGGAGAATGTGACACCCAAAAATTTTATTTGGTTTTTATCAAAATCTTTATTTGATTTGAAGGAGGCTATTTAAATTTTTCTTCTAAAGGACTCTCCTTCTCAAAAACTTCCTTTTGTTGACAAGTATTTTTGCTTGGTTTCATCCAAGACTTGATCTTTGGTCTTGGAGGTTTTTCATCTTGTGTTGGCTCAACACCAATGTTTTTCATTGGAAAAGTTTTTGAAAATATTTTCTTTTTAAAATGGCCCTATGGCTTATGGAGTGATCCTTTCCCCTTTCAAAATCTCCTGTTGCCATGTCATAAGTGAAAATCCCCTCCCAAAAGCCATTCCCCATCTTTGTGTCAAGATAAACGTCAAATCCAGCAAGTTGAACTCCCCCATGATTTTATTTCCATTTATTTCTTATCAAAAACCTTTTTCTGTCCTCTATTTTGACCCTTGGAGATTTACAAAGGAACTACCATTTCTTCTTTGAGTTTTGCCTCCAAACAAATTTCCCTGGCTAGTCCTTAGAGCCCTCAACCAAGATCCATGAAGATCCACTGGTCTCCAGTTCAAATATTTCAAATTGTGCTTGCTGCAAGTTTGGACAATATTTGTCAAATTTGATGAAATTCATTTGTTTCCTTCTCCTAAAAATCTGAGAAAATTCAGGCAGCCTCTGGATGCATCGAGAGGTCACCTCGCCAAGTCCCAGCTCCAGAAAAATATTTTCCTCATGCCAAATCATATCGTCGAACACCTGAAGGGCACTGTTACTGTCGAAGTTCAGAAAGTTCAGTAAACAGTTTCAGAAGCCGCTATCGTTTTCTTCAGAGCCTCTCCTCGATCTCGCCAGTAGCTGCAGTGGCACCTTGCGCCCTGTGCCTCCTTCTTATCCCTGCGCCGCACGATCGCCTGGAAGCTTGCGGGCATCGGCGACGAGCTGGCAGAGGTGCGCCTCCCCGTGAATGGCAGCAACAGCGCCCTTTGCGGCTGCCAGAGTGGCGCAGCGTTGGACGGCGCCGTCCAGCACCGCCCAAGCCACCAGAGGCCACCGCGTGGCCATCCACTCACCCGTGCGCTGCAGGTCCATCGTCGTGAACTGGAAGGCGCGGAGCGCGCTCCCTGCCGCCGTCGTGCCCGTACGGCCGTTCCGTCGAGGGCCAGTGCATTACGCAAGCCCGACTGAGGTTTGAGCAGAGAAACGGTATCAGTGATCCACCACGATGATGCCTAGCCACCTAAACCCCCTGCCCGACCTCTGCCTCGCCGTAATTTCTCGCCGGCGTTATCCCGTTCACGGCCACCCCCTCGGATCGCCTATAAAAGGAGGTCCCGAGCCCGAACTCGAGCCCGCACCATCTCTACACACAACTAGTACCACGCCAAGCCACTGGGCAGCCCCCGAGGGAGTCTTTTCCCCCAACTCCGGTCGCCTCGACCCGCTTCGGGATCCAGCACGATTCACTCACGTGCGTGCACCCCTACCTCTTAGCTCATGCTAGTAGTCTCCTAATGCATCCACCTCTCTGACCCGCGCATCAATTTGGAGTTTGCAGCACCCACCGGAGTATTCCACCATCGCCCGAACCACCGTCCGCCGGAGATAGGGTCGCCGTCGACGTGGTGCTCTCCGACGGTCAAGTCCACCACCCACCGACACGGAAGAACACCCTGAACCCGTAGGTACCCTCCGATCACTCTGCCTCGCCGTGGTT
The DNA here is from genome assembly GCF_002575655.3 of Aegilops tauschii subsp. strangulata. NCBI lineage: Eukaryota > Viridiplantae > Streptophyta > Magnoliopsida > Poales > Poaceae > Aegilops > Aegilops tauschii. The sequence goes on along the minus strand of NC_053041.3, from coordinate 549,336,284 downwards.
CAACGCCGGCGACCACCGCAGCCTTCGGGCGCCGGCGAGCTCGGTTGGGTTTTGAACCTGACGGGTGGGACCCCCCCGTCAGCCTCTCTCCTTTCCCCTTCGAACCGTTTTCTGAAAGCGCCTTCGGGCAAAATGTGTTTTCTCTCTGGCCTAACGTATTTCCTACCGAACCGTTTTCTGTTTTCTCAAACAAGTCCCTGGATCTTTTCTGTTTCATCACAGATTAGTGCTTGGACTAAAACCGTTATATCTTTTTAATAAAAGATGCTTTTTGATTGATTCCTTTTCTGTCAGTCTTGTATTTTTGTCTAGTTTTTTATAGTATTTATTTGGAAAGAATTTGGAACAATTTTCATACATGCAACGGTTTTCACGTTAGTATACGGTTTCGTTATACCGTAGGTTCCGGAGGAGGTGACGGAGCCGCGAACTTCGCCAAGCTAGACTCCGACTTCTCCGAACCAGGCAAGCATGCTTGAACCTTTGATATGATGAGTGTTTTGCATGTTTGCTTGAATGGTTTGTGCATGGCATATGAGCATCGGTGTGTGTTACGTTGCATGCAAGGCAACTAACCGTGTGCTTCGAAGTTTACTATGATCTTTGATGAGAGATGACCTATCATGTGGTGACATGAGAGGTATTAAGATGGTATTGTTGTAGCATGCCAGTCTTATGTCACCCAATAAACTCCGACGTTAACGTGGACTGAGCCACGTTACCGTTCTTCCCCTTTCGTGTTGCCACATGTTTTCTACAAACAATACGGTTTAGTAAGTTGCAAACCTCTTTCCGTATACACACCAAATAGAGGGGCCGGGATGAGGGTTCCATGGCCCTGGATTAAAGCCAGTCATCCGGTCAGGGGGCATGGGTGTTTCCGGTTGGGACCGAGAGGGGGGCACCCCTTAGAGCACGCGGTGTAAATTTGATCCCATGCTACGCGAGGTTGTAGCCTCCCCGTCTCAAAGTTTTTCTTGAACGTTGCTTGGGGTGATTCCTGGCATCGGAATGTGGAATGGGTGTGTACTGATTAGATGTGTTTCTCCTAAAATACCGTAAACGGAACTAGTCCCCCGTGACTACTGAAATCCGTTGGCTGTGGTTAAGAGTACAAACTCTGCAGAGTCAAAACCTTCCGAGTCATCGTGTCTATGGTCAAAGACCATGGCCAGCATATCCATATCCATGTCAGTCTCTGTGTCAGTCTCCGTGGAAACCCCCGATGAACAAGCTTGAGTGGTAAACCTGGTTGAATGTTATTCCTGTGGATGGACTAACCCTTTTATTATCTCGTACCTGAGTATTACCTTGAAATGATTTAAATTAATGAGCTACTAAAATTTCAAGTCATGAGATATAAGCCCTTTACGTGATGTCGCTCAGACGTCCGACTGTGGCACTCTTGTCATTTACTCTTGATATAAGCCCTTTACGTGATGTCGCTCAGACGTCTGACTGTGGCACTCTTGTCATTTACTTTTGATATAAGCCCTTTATGTGATGTCGCTCAGACGTCCGACTTTGGCACGCTCGTTATTTACTTTTGATATAAGCCCTTTATGTGATGTCGCTCAGACGTCCGACTGTGGCACTCTCGTTATTTACTTTTGAGATAAGCCCTTTATGTGATGTCGCTTAGACGTCCGACTGTGGCACTCTCGTTATTTATTTTGATATAAGCCCTTTATGTGATGTCGCTCAGACGTCCGACTGTGGCACGCACTGTCGTTTATATTCCATTATAAGCCCTTTATGTGGTGTCGCCTAGACGCCCGACTGCGGCATTGTTAAATTATTTTTATCATTTCGAGGAGTCATTTCAGACACTCGATTAGTATTCAGTATTACATTGGGATGTCGGGAGGACTATCGCCCGACTTCCTTTTTATTTCCCATGCATAGCTATTTTATTATCTGAGTGCGCTCTATTAATCTGTTCAGATGCATCATGTTTACATTTGTTATATCTTATGTCCAAACTGTCTTGCGAGTACTTTCATAGTACTCACCTGGCTTGTTGATTTGGCCAGATGTTGACGAAGGCGATCTTATGGATGAAGAGTTTGATAGTGAGTCCGACGCCTAGAGGAGTCCCAGTCAGTCCTGTGCGATCCTGGATTTCAGTCACTTGTATTATATACGCTTCCGCCACCCTCAATAAGAGTCCTCGAGCCTCACTCCGACGGTCGATGAGCTGTTAGATCCAGAAGTCATGTCACCCACTTCACTGTGACATATCCACCACCACTTTTATTGCGAGTCAGTAGTTATGCCACCATATCCACCATTATGTTTAATATCGGCGTGCTTGTAATAAATTGTTGAGTAGTCTCCGCTCAACCTTGTATTATGTTTAGTACCCCTGGATTTTTCTGTAATCAAGAAGTTGTCTACCAGTAAGAAGGATTCTTCCCTACTGGTCCGTAAAAGGGATCGGTTTCTCAATAAATGTTTTATTGGAAAACCGGTCGTGACAAGCTTGGTATCAGAGCCAGGCTGACTGTAGGAAGCCACTAGGTGCGATCGCTAATCGGTTATTAGCGTTTTTAGTGCTTTTTCAGCATTTTGCAAATGTAGTTATTTTCTGTTGGCCATCATAAATTTATGATTTGACTACTCAGAATTTTTGCCTACTTTTGTAGATGGCTGGCAGCGACTGCGAGACTCGGGTGTTCACTAATGTGCCTGAGGGGTTTGTCAAACTTCTCGTCTCCATCACCAAGCTCACGATCGGGCCAGCGACTCGTCCGGAGTTGACGCTTTACCAGCACAAGCTCAGCGACGACGTATATATGCACCAGGCCGTGGTGCAATTCAAGGGAGGACGTTCTGCGTCTCGCCACTTCCGTTTTGTGGGAAGGGCCATGCCTACGGAGAGGCATGCCATGCAGATGGCCGCCCGTGAGGCAATAGCTCGCCTTCGGGATATTCTTCCTACGATGAAGACTCGTCGCTACCGCTACCTCCCATGCCATGTGCCATATACTTGTCACTATGCATTCGCCTGCCATAAGGGGAGAGGGATGAAGCTATCGAGATGCTTGTTGAGTATCTCAAAGCTCTGGAGTCAGCTTTCGACAACCTCGTGGACGATCTTGTGGCTGCCCGGATGGACTTAGTTCGGGGCTGTTCGGCCAACAGGAGGGAGCTTCTCCACATGGCACCGCCACTGACTTTCGTCTCGTCCTCTGCCATTTTGGCCACCGCTCGCCGTCTGCCTACCACCGAGGAATTTGACCAGGTCATTGCTCCTACTCCCGTCAGAGCAGCACCGCCTGCCGCACCCGTACCTTCTCCTCAGCGCAGTGCTACGCGCCTGGAGCCTATTAGGGAGGAGGTGGAGGTTGAGTCTCCTGCGCCGCTGGGTCTTACCCTCGGCAGGCAGAAGGACATCCTCACCATCTCCGACTGAGTGCGCCTAGCAACCGTGTGTTGTACTCGCTTGTATGATATGTTTATATGTACATAGGTTTGGTGAGAAGTAGTTTGTGTGCGCATCATGTAGGGACTCGAAGAAGTGCACTAGCCTAAATAACATGTCAGGATTGTGTACGCACATCCTGAGTGATGTATCGTATGTTTGCGTATCGCGTGTAAGATATGTAGTGTGCAGTCCTTCTCCGTACGCAATCAATTTTTTTTAAAAAAAAATCTTGAGGTCTTTTAAATTTTTTCCTTTGCAAAATTTTCCTTCTGCCACACAGTTCTTCTCATGAGTTTTGCAAAATAATACCCCCAGAGGGGAAAATGTCTCGTCCGTGGACTCGTTCCATGCCAAATCCACCGGAAGAAGTTTTTGGAACACAGACAAGCAACAACTTCACACAGGGGCAGTCTAGTCAACAGGACAGCGAGGCAGCCTTCTCTCAAGTATGCCGCCTTTTCGAACAAAGCCAACAGCAACACCAGGAATTGATGAATCACGTCATCAATATGGGAAATCACCGTGAGCCATACCAGCCGCATTCCAAGTTGTCTGAACTACAGAAGACACGTCCTCCAACGTTCGCTCACACTGATAGGCCGCTTGAAGCCGATGATTGCCTTCGAGACATCGAAAGAAAGTTGATTATTGCTCAATGTTCAGATCATGAGAAGGTGCTTTATGCACCTCACTACCTCACTGGAGCAGCTGCCGCATGGTGGGAAAATTTCCAACACATGCACCCCAGTGAACATAACACCACCTGGGAAGAGTTTAAGGAAGGTTTTCATGGGGCGCACATCCCCAGGAGCATTATAAAAATCAAGAAAAGGGAGTTTGATGACCTGAAGCAGAGAGGTATGACAGTGACTGAATACAACAGTCAGTTTACCCAACTATCTCGTTACGCCTACGATGAGCATATGACTGAGAACAAAAGGATGGAAAAAAATTTGGACGGCCTGGCGCCAGCACTAAAATGCCAACTAGTCGTGCACACATTCCCAGATTTCAAAACTCTGGTTGACAAGGCCATTACGTTGGAGAATGAGCGCCGCAGTCTGGAGGATATTCGCAAGAGAAAGAGGGACAAGACGGCTCATGCTCGCAACAATCGGAGCAAGACTGATATTCAGAGGAATGAAGCGAGAAAGTCCACGACCACTGCTCTAAGGCCAACCAAACATTTCCATTCAAGGGACAAGGACTTTACATACCGTCCAGGTGTTACTTGCTATGCTTGTGGAGAGGAAGGGCACTATGCCAAACAGTGCCCAAAACCAAGGAACTCGGCACCCAAGCCGAACAATGGTGGAATTAATCCAGCCCCAGGCATAACAATTTCAATCCCAACAACAATCACAAGAAGGGTCACCTGAACCATGTGACCAAGGAAGAAGCACAGAATGCCCCAGATATCGTGCTCGGTAAGTTCCCTGTCAACACAATACCTGCCACGGTTTTGTTTGATTCTGGAGCTTCTCACTCGTTCATTTCGAAGAGTTTTGTTTTGCAACATGTTTTCCGATACTTTCTTTTGAAAAGTATATGATCATCAAGTCCCCCGGGAATAAGCAGATCACCCAGAGTTACTGCCAAGGAGTGATTATTGAGTTTGAAGGACTAAAGTTTCAGGCAAATCTCATCGTGTTGGAAAATAAAGGACTGGATGTTATCCTAGGAATGGACTGGTTAACCACCAACAAGGGATTTATTGACTGCTTCAATCGGACTGTAATCTTCACTCACCATCACGGCAAGACAATAAAAGTTACAACTCAAGAGAGACCACGGTCACGGCAACCAAAGTTGAACAAGGTGGACATTTCAGAATTGAGAAAAGTTCCAATGGTGTGCGAGTTTCCCGACGTATTTCCTGAAGAACTACCAGGCATGCCGCCAGACCGAGAGATAGAGTTCAGCATTGAACTAGCACCTGGCACCACCCCCATTTATAAGAAGCCTTATAGAATGGCACCCTCCGAATTGGTAGAATTGAAGAAGCAAATAAAAGAATTACTGGACAAAGGATTTATACGAGCCAGCTCCTCACCTTGGGGTTCACCAGTATTATTTGCCAAGAAAAAGGATGGGACATTGAGATTGTGTATAGACTATCGAGCTCTCAACATGGTCACCATCAAAAACAAATATCCGATGCCACGGATAAATGATCTGTTTGACCAGCTCGCACAAGCCAAGGTGTTCCCAAAAATTGATTTAAGATCGGGGTATCATCAACTAAAAGTACGGACAGAAGATATCCCTAAGACGGTATTCACCTCTAGATACGGATTATATGAGTTCACAGTAATGCCGTTTGGACTGACGAATGCCCCCGCATATTTCGTCCACCTCATGAACAAAGTGTTTATGAAATTTATGGACAAATTTGTTGTGGTGTTCATTGATGATATTCTGGTATACTCAAGGACACCAAAAGAACATGCTGAACATCTCAGAATTGTATTGGGAGAATTAAGGAAACATCAATTGTATGCCAAATTTAGCAAATGTGAATTTTGGCTAAGACAAGTTGGTTTTCTAGGCCATATATTGACCCAAGAAGGCGTGGCCGTAGACCCAGAAAAAGTCAAAGCCATACTTGACTGGAAACCACCAGCCAACGTAACAGATGTACGGAGTTTCCTAGGAATGGCTGGATATGACCGAAGGATTATTGAAGGATTCTCTACTATGGCAAAACCAATGACACAGTTACTCAAGAAAGACAATAAATTTGTATGGACTGAAGCGTGCGAGAAAAGCTTCCAAGAACTCAAAAAGAAACTAAAAACAGCACCGGTTTTGGTTGTGCCGGACATACACAAAAGTTTTGAAGTGTATTGTGACGCATCCCGGAAGGGCCTCGGGTGTGTATTGATGCAGGACGGCAAAGTTGTCGCATATGCTTCCAGGCAACTACGGAAGCTTGAGGAAAATTATCCCACTCACGACTTGGAGCTAGCAGCAGTCATCCATGCACTCAAAGAGTGGAGACACTTTTTGCTGGGAAATCGTTGTGAAATATATACGGATCATAAAAGCCTTAAATATATTTTCACACAACCAGAGCTCAATTTACAACAACGACGCTGGATGGAATTAGTCAAGGACTATGATGTCGGCATTCACTACCATCTAGGGAAAGCAAATGTAGTGGCAGATGCTCTTAGTAGGAACCCCAGCTCGGGCAACGACAGCCTACCGAACTTGAGGCCTGAAATTCAGCAGGAGTTCGCCAAACTCAACATGGTGATAGTCGCGGAGGGCAGCGTATCAAATCTGGAGATACAGCCCACCCTAATGGAACAAATTAAGAAGGCTCAGCATGGACATCCCAGCATCTAAGGTATAAAGAGAAAAATGAGCCTTGGCAAGGCTTCGGAGTTCGTCACAGACAATGAGGGGATATTATGGTACGGGGACAGACTTTGCGTACCAAACATTGAGGACCTTAAACAGCAAATCCTAACCGAAAGCCACACCGCCCCATATTCAATCCACCCTGGAGGAACCAAAATGTACAAAGACATTCAGGAAAGATTTTGGTGGCACGGTATGAAAAGGGATATAGCCACATTCATTGCTTGTTGTGATTCGTGTCAGCGCATTAAAGCTGAGCACCAAAAACCAGCAGGGCTGCTACAGCCCAACAGGATACCTGAGTGGAAATGGGATGAAATTGGAATGGATTTTATCGTCGGACTACCTCGATCACAATGCGGAAATGATGCCATATGGGTCATCACAGATAGGCTAACCAAGGTAGCACATTTCATTCCCGTGAAGACGACCTACTCCACTCAAAGGCTTGCTAAGCTTTATCTCTCCCGTATAGTTTGTCTGCATGGAGTCCCAAAGACCATAATATCCGACCGGGGCACTCAATTTGTCTCAAAATTTTGGGAGCACTTACAACAAGCTCTGGGCACTCAACTAGCATTCAGTACAGCATACCACCCCCAGACTGATGGACAAACGGAAAGCGTGAACCAAATCCTAGAAGACATGCTGAGAGCCTGTGTTCTCACCTACGGATCCAGTTGGGAAGAAAGTTTGCCGTATGCCAAGTTCGCATACAACAACAGTTACCAAGCCAGCTTACAAATGGCACCTTTTGAAGCATTGTACGGACGGAGATGTCGTACCCCATTAAACTGGTCAGAAACAGGTGACAGTCGTATCTTCGGCCCAGACATGCTCAAGGAAGCCGAGGAGAAAGTTAAACAGATCAGGGACAGACTCAAGATAGCTTAAAGCCGACAAAAGAGCTATTACGATTCAAAACATCGTAAGGTCAGCTTTGAACCCGGTGAATATGTGTACCTACGAGTATCTCCTATGAGGGGCATGCAACGGTTCAAAATTAAAGGGAAGCTAGCCCCATGATTTATTGGACCCTTCTGTGTAGTTGCACGAAGAGGCACAGTAGCCTACCAGCTAGACCTGCCCAAGGAGCTGTCAGACGTCCACGACGTGTTCCACGTCTCACAGTTGAGGAAATGTGTGAGCAACCCGGAAAAGCATGTATCTCATCAGAGCATTGACGTGCAACCAGACCTCACCTACAGAGAGCGGCCAGTAAAAATATTGGAAGAGTCTGAAAGGAGGACCCGTCAGAGAACGATTAAATTTTTCAAGGTTCAGTGGAGCAACCACACCGAGGATGAAGCAACATGCGAAAGAGAGGATTTTCTTCAGGCAGAGCACCCACATCTATTTGAGGATCAGCTGAAATCTTGGGGACGAGATTTTTCCAAAGGGGGTAGGTGTTGTGACACCCAAAAATTTTATTTGGTTTTTATCAAAATCTTTATTTGATTTGAGGGACGCTATTTAAATTTTTCTTCTAAAGGACTCTCCTTCTCAAAAACTTCCTTTTTATGACAAGTATTTTTGCTTGGTTTCATCCAAGACTTTATCTTTGGTCTTGGAGGTTTTTCATCTTGTGTTGGCTCAACACCAATGTTTTTCATTGGAAAAGTTTTTGAAAATCTTTTCTTTTTAAAATGGCCCTATGGCTTATGGAGTGATCCTTTCCCCTTTGAAAATCTCCTCTTGCCATGTCATAAGTGAAAATCCCCTCCCAAAAGCCATTCCCCATCTTTGTGTCAAGATAAACTTCAAATCCAGCTAGCTGAACTCCCCCATGATTTTATTTCCATTTATTTCTTATCAAAAACTTTTTCTGTCCTCTATTTTGACCCTTGGAGATTTACAAAGGAACTACCATTTCTCCTTTGAGTTTTGCCTCCAAACAAATTTCCCTGGCTAGTCCTTAGAGCCCTCAACCAAGATCCATGAAGATCCACTGGTCTCCAGTTCAAATATTTCAAATTGTGCTTGCTGCAAGTTTGGACCATATTTGTCAAATTTGATGAAATTCATTTGTTTCCTTCTCCTAAAAATCTGAGAAAATTCAGGCAGCCTCTGGATGCATCGAGAGGTCACCTCACCAAGTCCCAGCTCCAGAAAAATATTTTTCTCATGCCAAATCATATCGGCATTGTTAAATTAATTTTATCCTTTCGAGGAGTCATTTCAGATACTCGATTGGCATTCAGTATTACATTGGGATTTCGGCAGGACTACCGCCCGACTTCCTTTTTATTTCCCATGCATATCTATTTTATTATCTGAGTGCGCTCTATTAATCTGTTCATATGCATCATGTTTACATTTGTTATATCTTATGTCCAAACTGTCTTGCGAGTACTTTCATAGTACTCACCTGGCTTGTTGATTTGGCCAGATGTTGACGAAGGCGATCTCATGGATGAAGAGTTTGATAGTGAGTCCGACGCCTAGAGGAGTCCCAGTCAGTCCCGTGCGAAACTGGATTTCAGTCACTTGTATTATATACGCTTCCGCCACCCTCAATAAGAGCCCTCGAGCCTCACTCCGACGCTCGATGAGCTGTTAGATCCAGAAGTCATGTCACCCACTTCACTGTGACATATCCACCACCACTTTTATTGCGAGTCAGTAGTTATGCCACCATATCCGCCTTTATGTTTAATATCGGCGTGCTTGTAATAAATTGTTGAGCAGTCTCCGCTCAACCTTGTATTATATTTAGTACCCCTGGATTTGTCTGTAATCAAGAAGTTGTCTACCAGTAAGAAGGATTCTTCTCTACTGGTCCGTAAAAGGGATCGGTTTCTCAATAAATGTTTTATTGGAAAACCGGTCGAGACAGAGAACGACCTAAAGAGAAAAATCAATGTGCCCGGTGGATAGAATGCCGAGGGAGGGGGAGGGTGAGGAGGGCGTGTGCATGCCCGAGAGAAAGTTAGTGGTAGCTACAAAGGTTAGAGGATTGTGCGGGTGTAAGAGACTAACAAAGATCATAATTTGATATGAAAGCGGATTCATATATTTGAATAGGAGATCATAGTGTTTTAAACATTGCATGCATGAATATAGCGGTGATACACGTGCTGTGCACATGTTATACCATAATGTGATAATGCATGGCGTTTGCAACTCACAGCTAAATGCCGAACAATCTAAACCATACTATACATCAAACAATCTCACATTTTATTTGAATTTGTGATAATGTGTGGCGTTTGCAGCTTACAACTAAATATCGAACAATCTAAACAATACTATATATCGAACATTCTCACATTTTATTTGAATTTGTGGTAATGTGTGGTGTTTGCAACTCACATCTAAATACTTGTAGGCGTACGGGGCGTGGCACCATACATAATGTGATAAACACATTATACATATGAGACATGGTTTAGATTATTAAGATCTAGCTAGAGCTAGAAATGTAATGTGATTTGAAATCAAAATAAAGTGGATTCAAAAAATCTAGTTCGAGTTCATATAGTACACGTAGTTCATATGTAACTCGAGACTAATCATGTGGTGTGCTGTGAAGATAATACACAAACGATGGTTTAACTTGACAATAATGATGATTGTAGATCTTATTAAAACAGAGAAACGAATTCAAATGCTTTGAATTCACAACAATCATTACTGTAGCTCTTATTCAAATAGAGAAACGAATTCAAATTTAGTTCATATTGAAGCGGTAGTATATACGTTTGGAATGCACTAAAACGTTCATTTGAGTAGTAGGTTGCATGCATTATACACGTAGCGAAATATTTTAATTGAACATAACATGAATTCAAAGTTTTGAATGACATTATACACGTAGTATATACGGAAATTTCAACCCGCGCCTTGTTAGCCCGAAATATTTAAGATATATCTTTGTCTCGTTGTGCTCCGACAACTCCCTCCATCTCAACCCGCGCCTTGCTATTCCGAAATTACAACGCGCGCGAAAACTCCCACCTCCTATGAAATCCCGACACGCGAAATGCCCGTGGTACCCCTGAACCGAAAGAACCGCCTCAAATCGGTGGGGGTACTTTTGTAACTTACCCCACATTTCGGACAAGCGCGTCTGCAAGCCATGGTTCCCCACTGCCATCCCATCCGCCCACCCATTCGTACACCGAGGCCGCGAAAACCCGAGACGAAACCCCACACCCTGCTCCGTCCGCCACCCAGCTGGAGCCTCTTCCCCGACGATGTCGTCCACAGCAACAGCTCGACGTCCCTCATCCACCGTATCGGATGAGGATCCGTCGTCGATCTCATCGTCCCGCCGGCTCAGCCACCCCGTCCTCCACCTCCAAGGAGCTGCCCCGACGTTCCCCTCGTCTTTCGCGCCACCTCCATTCCCACACCGCCGTCTTCACCTGCACCACCGGAAGAGCATCATCATCACCGTTTCCTCGGATGAAGCTACAGCCTAATCGGCGCCACCAAAGAGGTTGTACACTAATTGCCGCATTTTCTTCTTGATTCGATCTCACGGTGCTGCTGGCGCTCGGTCCCGAGCCGACACGGCGCGGCTCCATCCACGGTGGCGTCGCCGGCCACTTCCGCCACGGCGTCGCTCCCTCGGCGACGACGTCCACATCAGTAGGAGCTGCTGCTGCTTTAGCTCTCACTCGCGCTGCTGCTCTGCTCTTGCTCTCGGTCCCCTGCCTGGTCTGCTCTTGCTATTGCTCTTGTTCGCGCTGCTGCTCTCGCTCTTGCTCTTGCTTGCGATGCTGCTCCGATTTAGCTACACTTCAGTCGACTGAATCGACTTTTGGGTCAGTCGATTTTCAGGAGGGGGCTCGCCGGGGTGAAGGAAGAACCAGCCGCAGCGGGGAGGGGGGCTCGCCAGAGAGGTACCCCACTATCTATCTTAGGGTTTAGGATGGGGGCGGTGGTCGCCGGCGGTGCAGGGCGTTGGCGGGGCGGTGGCGTGGGGATCGCCGGAGAAAAAGCTCGGCACGGGGGGGCCTAGAGGGATGGCCGGGGCGGCGGCAGACCGGCGGTGGGGAGTGTTTTCGGGGCGGGCGGGGCGGCGCACCGCCGGCCGCGGGCGGCGGGGGGCTGCTGTTTGGTCGGTGGTGGCTGGCGGCTCAGGGGGTGGAGGTTGAAGATGAACTACATGCCCTTGATTTCATATCCAACGGCTGCAAAATCGACTGACCAGATATGAAAAAGTCAGTCGACCGACGTGTAGCCTCACCTTGCTACTGCGTTCAGTTGCGACGGCAAAATTCAGTTTCGACAACAAAATTCAGTTTCGACGGTTAAGTTCAGTTTCGACAGTTAAGTTTAGTTTCGACAGTTAAGTTCAGAGATGAGCGGCTGATGTATTTTACATCTAGCACTTTGTGGTTATGTATTTTACGTCATGTATTGGAGATGCTATTAGAATTCCACTCGGGTTAACTTTGTTCGTTGTCTCTCTTGTCCTGCTTCAGCCTCGGCGTCGTACAACTCACCGGAGCTGCTCCAATGACGAAACCCTGCATCACAGCGGAGCAGTACCTCAGGCTCCATCTCTAGACGCCTAAGATCTTCTTCCCCTCCTCCGACAGCAAAGTCAGCCGGAGCATCCTCACCAGCCAACCCAATCACGCTGAGATCGACATGGCTTCGCCAAAGAGGTTGTACATTTGTTGCATCTCTTTTTTATGCTACATGTTATATATATTGTCCACTGAGCACACGGATTTGTTCCTTTAGTGTCTCCTTGAAAGAAAAAACGTAGGAATTTTAATTTTCACTTGTCATCCTTTTCAAATTCCTATTCATGAAGCACAAGACTAAGAGATAGTAGCATAATAGCATTATAACCGTACATTTTCTTGTGGTTTGACTTAATCTCACCATGCTTCTTTGCATCCTGTGATCTTCCAATTGTTGTGAATCAAACACCCAGATTGGCAGAAATCCTGTGTTTTTAAATTCTCTGTTTTGCACGTGCATTCCTATCCTATTCCTGTCTATTTCCTATCCCTGCATTGTTGGAATCCTCCAATTCAAACGAGCCCTTACAGAATTACTTCTCTTACAGATAGTTGTCAAAGAAAACCTTGTGTGGTTTGTCCCGCTCCTGCTGCGCCGTCGTCCACCCCAGCTCAGCTGCTCCACCGACAGAAGGGTCCAGCACAGCAGGGATCCGGCCTCCAGACTGTCCTTCGCCGCCTCAGATCTTCTTCCCAGCTGCTGGCAGCCATGAAAACTGCGTTACCATCATCAACCGAGCAGATGACCTCGAGGACTACACGGGTCCGCAAGAGAGGTCGCACTCTTTCGTGTCTGCTTACGTTATGCATCGCTTAATATTACATGCTACTTTATCGTCCTGTTCACCGATTAGACTCTGAGTCAGCTCCAAACTAATGGTCAAACTTGAGTTTTTAAATGGTTGTGGGGTACATATCGGGGCCGCTATCAATAGTATCTATCTATTATCTGGTTAATCTCCGGTGTCTACTATGAGTTTCATGTTGGGTGGGAAACAAACAGTAAAGAAGCCATTATCTGTATTTTTTAACTGAAGCCATTATCTGCCTGCTATTATTGGTTTTGGGTCTATCCACAGGTTGCTACCATCAATCTGGATTTCTGCATGCACTCCTTACATAATCTCACTATGTTTTATTCCTATGCATGACAGTTATTGTAAACAATGGAACTGAACATGTAGAGCAAAAGAGACGAGCCTTGCGTGGCAATAAAATTTCATGCGAATGTCGCTCCATGGTAGGCGCAAAGGCAGCTCGCCTCCACGCATTTCGGATTGTAATCGAGAGGAAGATATCTGTTCTGAGGGGGATTCAGAAGGAGAAGACAACTCCTATTTACCCCCTGAGGTCTTCGCTCTAACTTGGCATGCTGATGTTGGTTATATCATGCATATGGTGTCTTGCATTGCTTACTTTATACATCAAATATGTCATATGCTTAGTTTAGACATCCTTTGTGCGAATGCCATCTGTTTAGTTTATTCATCATTTATGTGAATTATGCAACGCCATCTTGTTTAGCCAGGCATCATATATGTGAATTTTGCAATGCCATCCTGCTTAGCCAGTCATCTTATATGTAAATTATATCAGGCCATCCTTTTTTTTCGTTACATATTACATTTGTCAACAATGTTAGTACATTCAACTGCTCTTCGTGTGCATCAGCCATTTAACACGGTGATGGCAAATTCTGGAGTGAAAACAAGATCTTTAGAGCAGACTATGCTATCTGAGGAAGCGCATATCTCGCTGGTTACGGATAGCTCCTCAGAGGAGGATTCAGAGACAGATGACCAGTCCTATCCCCCCCCCCCCGAGGTGTATGCTCTAACTTGGCAGGGTTATGTTGCTCATATCGTGCGTATGGTGTCTCGCATTGCTATGTCATTTGATTAGTTTAGACATGCTTTGTGTGAATGCAACTTGTTCAGTGTCTAATTACCATATATGTGAATTATGCATTGCCATCTTGTTGCAAGACATTATATATGTGAATTATACAATGCTATCTTGTTGTAAAGGCATTATATATGTGAATTATGTAATGCCATGCTGTTTAGCCAATCATCATGTATCTGAATTATATCATGCTATCATTTTTTTGTATTACGTGCTCCATTTGTCGACAACGTTTGTATATTCAACTACTCTTCCTGTGCATCAGCCATTTGAAGCGGTGATGGAAGTATCTGGAGTGAAAACAAGGTATTCAGAGCAGACAATGCTACCTGCTGAAGCAGACATCTTGCTGGTTACAGAGAGCTCCTCAGAGGAGGATTCAGAGACTGATGACCAGTCCTATTTCCCCCTGAGGTCTATGCTCAAACTTGGCAGGGTTATATTACCCATGTCATGCATGTTGTCTTGCATTGCTTAGTTTTTACATCATATATGGATTGCCATCTGCTTACTTGCTTACTATATAAATCATATATTTGAATTATATCATGCCATCATGTTTACATAGTACATACACATCATCTATCTGAATTATGGCATGGCAACCCATTTAATAAAGACATCATATAGTTATATCATCTCATCCTCTTTAGTGTTTGCAGTCATCATATTTTGAATTATGGCATTCTATCCGTGAATGTATGTGAATTATGGCATGCCAACCTATTTAATAAACACATTATATAGTTATGTCATGTCACCCTTTTTACATAGTCTCATATTTTGAACTATGTCTTTCCATCTTTTTTAGTTAGCCATCACAATGTGAAATTGTGTCATGCTATCCTGTTTAGTTAGCCATCATATATGTGAAATTGTGTCATGCTATCCTGTTTGGTTAGACAACATAAATATGAATTATTTCATGCCCTCTTTTATTCCCCACTATCCATTGCACCTGTCTATAATACAATGTATATACTTTCAATTACTTTTCTTGTTTATCAGCCATTTGAATTGGAGAGCGTGATGGCAGTATCTAAGGGAGTAACAACACGGTCTTCAGAAAAGATAGTGCTACCAGTTGATGCAGATAGAACCATGGTTGTACTTGCCCAAGGACCAGATCCACCACACATAACCCAGACTCTCGCAGATTGTACCCCTACCCAGTTGGACAGAGAACCAGCTACAACCCTTCTAACCCCAACCCCGGCAGATAGTAACCCAGTTACAGTTGACACAACACCATCTCCACCACAGAGCACCCAAACACGAGCAGTTAGTAAGGGAACTGCAGTGCCCAAAGCACGAGGACCACCACTCCGAATCCCAACTCAACGCTTAAAGGAGAAGAAGATTTGTTCTCAGGTCAGGTTCTATAGCTATGGTTCATACTCCTTTGCTCTTGCATTACTGTATTTACTCATACCAACTATTTTCAAATTTGAAGGATGGAATTGAAACTCCAATGGCGCAACAGGTATGTTTTAAACCTGTTTCTTTAACTGGTTTGCTGTTGTAACCTGCTCTATGTTGATTTCAGTTTCAATTGAATAAACAGTTATGTTCTCATGTCATGCACATTACAAGTGTTGTTATTGCTCTATAGTTACCCACACTTATATTCTGTCTATTCTGCTTTGTCTTGAACAAATATTATTTGAACTGTGTCTCTATCTTGATTTGGCAACAAAAACTAGAATGATATAGACCATAAAGTGACCATGGTACATAGATATATGTTTGTTTCATGCTGTTATCCTGTCCACTTTACTACTGAACTCATTTACCAAAATGAGTTTCATTTACAACATGGTAAACATGTGACTGCTTGTTTCTCTTTTAGAATGCGGACAAAATATTGGAGAACAGTACCGCGTTATCCAATGGTAAAGGAAGTAATGCAGATATGGTTCAAGATAGTGAGACATCCCCGTTGGTCTCCAAGAAAGCTGATAAAAACTATCTTGACGACAGTGAGGGAACCCAAAAGTCCTGTCTTGATGTAGTGTTCGAGTGACTGACCACTACTGCTGGCACAAGCTCTTCGAACTCGCTGCCTGAATCAGTTCGTCTTCTTGAGTCTCAACTTCAAGTTGAAAGACATCGATCAGATGTGCTGTGACCAGAAGATGAAGGACTGAGGAAGTCCCTACAGAATTCAGATGCATATTTTCTGGTGCAACAGCAAGCGGTGGAGGATTTAAGAGCCAAACAAGAGAAAGTTAATAAGCTTGCTAAGCATCTTGCCAGCATTATGGGTACCCAGGATATTGTTTCTTGAGATCTTCTGAAGTGGTTTCAGTTCTGGATTTGTTTTGCTGCGGCGTTTATTTGCGTTGGTCGCCAACTTTGACAACCAGTGTATATGATATGCTGCTTTGTTCCCTATATTTGCACTGGTGGCGAACTTTGATGCCCGGTGGATGTAATATGTGTAATAGCCGTGATAGCCTAGCGTTAGTTGCTTGCTTATTTATTTCCTTGTTGTCTTGTTTATTTGTTTGCTTGTAGTCATTGCAGTTCTTTTTCCGCGGTTAGCTAGTGGCTGCAATAACCTATTTTTCAAACTAGGCCACAATAACAATGGGCTAATATTTACTGTAGTGACACCGGGCCTCCTACTGGCCATAGAAACTGTGGGCATTCTACGGGCCGTAGAAACAATGGGCCTTCTGCGGGCCGTATCATCAATGGGCCTTATACGGGCCGTATGATCGATTGGCCAAACATGGGCGCATTATGGCCGTAAACGGGCTGGAGTTGGAATCGTTCGTTCATGGGCCGACCATAACGGGCCATCGTTAATAGGCCGTATTTGATGACGCTATGAAAACGGCCCAACGTATTAACGGACCACAAACGGGCCGACTGTAACCACGGGCTGAATTTGGCCCACAAGCAGAAAATTACAGTAACGGGCCGTAAGTAAACGAATGCTGGAAATGAGCCCTAGAATAAATGGGCTCTGAGAAGGCCGAAAGATAACATGGGCTGGAAACGGCCCAACGTAATAACGGGCCGTTAATGGGTATCAAGTGATACACTATTCATTACGGGCCAGTTTCCCCACGGGCCGTTAATGGGTGTAAAGTGATACACTGTTCATTACGGGCCAGTTTCACCACGGGCCGTTAATAGGCCAAGAGTTACATAGGGCCTCATATGGGCCGAAACACGTCATGGGCCATACATGGGCCAGAAGTGAAAACGGACTGGAATCATATTGGATGGCCCAGATGACGCTACTGGGCCTAATTCGGATAGGGCGTAACGGGCCTTGGGTTAGCGGGCTGTAAATGGGCTATATGCGAACATGCCGTTAACAGGCTTTCCATGGGCCGGCCCGCCACCTTTTGACCAAGTCAAACGGGTCGGCCTTTTCACAAGAATGGGCCTCTGTTGGGCCGTGCCACGTGTCGACGTATCATAGGCGCCTTCTGTCCAATGAGTGGATGACATCTGTCCCAACGATGAGCCGACATGTGTTTCCTCCAGCCAATGATGATTTTACACGTGGAAAATCCCCATTGGTCGAGGTTGTTAATGGGTTATCGGATCCAAAACCCGACCCGATAGCTTAACAGCGTTCCGTTACGGTGGATGCCACGTGTCGGTCACCCTTGACGAAAGCACTTCTGTGACGCACGATTTATCGTCATGGAAGTGGACACTTCCGTGATGATAATTTTGTTAATGTCATGGAACACTTCTACGACAGCACAGGTATGACTATCTTGATTCTGTCATCAATTTGTCATGGATGACAAAAAACGTGACCTACTGTGACAAACACGTATCATCACGGAAGTGTATTTTTTTTGTAGTGGTAGACGTGTGGCAGAATATCTAAAGGGTCTTTAAAGATCACCTCGTCCGTTCTCAGGACCCGTACACAACTTTCCCTTGTGCTCGGCATGTAAAATAGCCTGTTTGCTTATCGCATTATTTGTACAAATACGTTTTGACGTATCCATTAGACCATAACGGAAACAGTTTCTAGCCAAACCTATATGGCACTGGCTTATTTCTTAATCTGCATTTCCCTTGTTTTTTCGATTTTCATGTACACCTCTGTACGACCCAAATCACCAGGGGCTTTATTGAGCCACATACATTTCTCAACCATAAAATAAGTGTGAACACTTTTATAGTATAATTCGGCGTCCAGAACATAGCATTATATGCATCGGCTCCGAATCGTGTCTTTGGTCAATAGTTGGGTTGCCGGGCTCCTGTGGTTACTACCTTACGTTCCGCTCGTTCGGCTAAGGCAGTAAAGGGAGAACTACTGTGATTGTCTTTCCGGTTCATCCGGACAAACACCTCAGTAGAGAAAGCCGAAAACTGACTGTCATGATGCGGCGAGAGCTTGTCAGCTATTCGGTGACTAAGTATAAATATTTTACGATTTTTTCCGCATCACGCGATAGACCGGCCTTCACCCGGTCAGGCATTTACAACACGCAAGTTCGGATAATCGAATAATACCAGGGGCTGCGCCTACACTCACATTGTCAAACTCCTATGGTTAAGTGAGAGTGATAAAGCCACATAGTCCGATTGCCTAGTTTGCTGCACTAACACTGAAGGAAATATGCCCTAGAGGCAATAATAAAGTTATTATTTATTTCCTTATATCAAGATAAATGTTTATTATTCATGCTAGAATTGTATTAACCGGAAACATAATACTTGTGTGAATACATAGACAAACAGAGTGTCACTAGTATGCCTCCAATTGACTAGCTCGTTGATCAAAGATGGTTATGTTTCCTAGCCATTGACATGAGTTGTCATTTGATTAACGGGATCACATCATTAGGAGAATGATGTGATTGACTTGACCCATTTCGTTAGCTTAGCACTCGATCGTTTAGTATGGTGCTATTGCTTTCTTCATGACTTATACATGTTCCTATGACTATGAGATTATGCAACTCCCGTTTACCGGAGGAACACTTTGTGTGCTACCAAACGTCACAACGTAACTGGGTGATTATAAAGGTGCTCTACAGGTGTCTCCGAAGGTACTTGTTGGGTTCGCGTATTTCGAGATTAGGATTTGTCACTCCGATTGTCGGAGAGGTATCTCTGGGCCTTCTCGGTAATGCACATCACTTAAACCTTGCAAGCATTGCAACTAATGAGTTTGTTGCGAGATGATGTATTACGGAACGAGTAAAGAGACTTGCCGGAAACGAGATTGAACTAGGTATTGAGATACCGACGATCGAATCTCGGGCAAGTAACATACCGATGACAAAGGGAACAATGTATGTTGTTATGCGGTCTGACCGATAAAGATCTTCGTAGAATATGTGGGAGCCAATATGAGCATCCAGGTTCCGCTATTGGTTATTGATCGGAGACGTGTCTCGGTCATGTCTACGTAGTTCTCTAACCCGTAGGGTCCGCACGCTTAACGTTTCGATGACAGTTATATTATGAGTTTATATGTTTTGATGTACCGAAGGTTGTTCAGAGTCCCGGATGTGATCACAGACATGACGAGGAGTCTCAAAATGGTCTAGACATAAAGATTGATATATTGGAAGCCTATGTTTGGATATCGGAAGTGTTCCGGGTGAAATCGGGATTCTACCGGAGTACCGGGAGGTTACCGGAACCCCCCGGCAACATAATGGGCCTTAGTGGGCCTAGGTGGAAGAGAGGAGAGGCGGCTAGGGCTGGGCCGCGCGCCCCTCCCCCATAGTCCGAATAGGACAAGGAGAAGGGGGCGGCGCCCCCTTCCTTCTTCTCCCTCTCCTC
Organism: Aegilops tauschii subsp. strangulata; assembly: GCF_002575655.3. Classification (NCBI taxonomy): domain Eukaryota; kingdom Viridiplantae; phylum Streptophyta; class Magnoliopsida; order Poales; family Poaceae; genus Aegilops; species Aegilops tauschii. The sequence goes on along the minus strand of NC_053041.3, from coordinate 549,316,331 downwards.
TTTCCCCCCTCCCAAGTCCTAATCCAACTAGGAAAAGGGGGGGAGTCCTACTCCCGGTGGGAGTAGGACTCCTCCTAGCGCGCCCCAAGGCTGGCCGCACCTCCCCCCTTTGATCCTTTATATACGGGGGCAGGGGGGCACCCCATAGACACAACAATTGATCATTGATCTCTTATCCGTGTGCGGTGCCCCCTCCACCATATTACACCTCGATAATATCGTAGCGGTGCTTAGACGAAGCCCTGCGTCGGTAGAACATCATCATCGTCACCGCGCCGTCCTGCTGATGAAACTCTCCCTTTACACTCGGCTGGATCGGAGTTCGAGGGACGTCATCGAGCTGAACGTGTGCTGAACACGGAGGTGCCGTGCGTTCGGTACTTGATCGGTCGGATCGTGAAGACGTACGACTACATCGACTGCGTTGTGTTAACGCTTCCGCTTTCGGTCTACGAGGGTACGTGGACAACACTCTCCCCTCTCGTTGCTATGCATCACCATGATCTTGCGTGTGCGTAGGAATTTTTTTTGAAATTACTACGTTCCCCAACAGTGGCATCCGAGCCTGGTTTTATGCGTTGATGTTATATGCACGAGTAGAACACAAATGAGTTGTGGGAGATATAAGTCATACTGCTTACCAGCATGTCATACTTGGGTTCGGCGGTATTGTTGGATGAAGCGGCCCGGACCGACATTACGCGTACGCTTACGCGAGACTGGTTCTTCCGACGTGCTTTGCATAGAGGTGGTTGGCGGGTGTCAGTTTCTCCAACTTTAGTTGAACCGAGTGTGGCTAAAACCGGTCCTTGCAAAGGTTAAAACAGCACCAACTTGACAAACTATCATTGTGGTTTTGATGCGTAGGTAAGAACGGTTCTTGCTCAGCCCGTAGCAGCCACGTAAAACTTGCAACAACAAAGTAGAGGACGTCTAACTTGTTTTTGGAGGGCATGTTGTGATGTGATATGGTCAAGGCATGATGCCATATTTTATTGTATGAGATGATCATGTTTTGTAACCGAGTTATCGGCAACTGGCAGGAGCCATATGGTTGTCGCTTTATTGTATGCAATGCAATCGCCATGTAATTGCTTTACTTTATCACTAAGCGGTAGCGATAGTCGTAGAAGCAATAGTTGGCGAGACGACAACGATGCTACGATGGAGATCAAGGTGTCGCGCCGGTGACGATGGGGATCATGACGGTGCTTCGGAGATGGAGATCACAAGCACAAGATGATGATGGCCATTACATATCACTTATATTGATTGCATGTGATGTTTATCTTTTATGCATCTTATCTTGCTTTGATTGACGGTAGCATTATAAGATGATCTCTCACTAAATTTCAAGATAAAAGTGTTTTCCCTGAGTATGCACCGTTGCCAAAGTTCGTCATGCCCAGACACCATGTGATGATCGGGTGTGATAAGCTCTACGTCCATCTACAACGGGTGCAAGCCAGTTTTGCACACGCAGAATACTCGGGTTAAACTTGACGAGCCTAGCATATGCAGATGTGGCCTCGGAACACTGAGACCGAAAGGTCGAGCGTGAATCATATAATAGATATGATCAACATAGTGATGTTCACCATTGAAAACTACTCCATTTCACGTGATCACTTAGATGATTAGAGGGATGTCTATCTAAGTGGGAGTTCTTAAATAATATGATTAATTGAACTTAAATTTATCATGAACTTAGTACCTGATAGTATCTTGCTTGTCTATGTTGATTGTAGATAGATGGCCCGTGCTGTTGTTCCGTTGAATTTTAATGCGTTCCTTGAGAAAGCAAAGTTGAAAGATGATGGTAGCAATTACACGGACGGGGTCCGTAACTTGAGAATTATCCTCATTGCTGCACAGAAGAATTACGTCCTGGAAGCACCGCTGGGTGCCAGGCTATCACATCCTAGTTAGTTCATGTATTAGAGTGTTGCATCATGTCTACATTTCAAAGAAACCTGAAATGGGGATGCCAGAAACCCCCAGCACCCCCCCTGGAACAACTAGGGTTTACTAAAATTCTTTTCAATGAACCTGAAATGCCCTCCATAAATGTTCACCACCTTTGGTCTTGGTTAAAACCTCTGCCAAAAATGGTTTCATATTTTTGGAGGCCATCTTGGATTTTTGCACAAGCCATAAGTATTTGCATTTGGGCATTTTAAATGCTATAAATATTTTCAAATGCCCAAATAATCTTGAAAGTATTTTTAGGCTGTTGGGAATAATCTCAAAGGTGCCTCAGAATATTTTCAGGATTTTTCCAAATGAAATGGTATTTTTACTATTTCAAAACACAGTACAGAAATAAATAAAAAGAGAAAGAACAGAAGGCAGAAAACTTACCTGGCAGCCCACCTGGCGGCCCAGCACTGTGCTGGCCCGCGCCAGTCAGCTGCCTGCTCTCGCCAGAGCAGGCAGAGAGCTGACGCCGGCGAGCGTGAGCTTGCCACGGCGCCAGCAGCTTGCCGCCCTCGCCGCGGATGAGCTGGCCGACCTCTCTCGACGCGCCCCGAGCCCCTGGACATTGCCATTCTCCCCCATCGCCTCTCCCTCGCCTTCTCCCCACCATGGCCCACGCCGCCGCAGCCACCTCACCGGAGTAACCGCGGCCACCGTCGACCTCGCGCCGTACTAACGTGTCCTACAGCACCGCCGTCGCCCACTCTTTCGAGAAAGCCGGGCCCCGAGCGCTCGTTTGCCCCGAAGCTCCGTCACCGACCTCGCCTTCGCCGCTCACCGTCGGAGATCCCCTCCGCCGTCGCCACTGCTACAGCTCGTCTCCGACCTCGCCGTCTGCTCCGTCGCAACCGCCGTGAGCATGGCCACCTTCCCATCCTCTCCTCTCTCTCTCTCTCGAGCTCTGTAGCTACCGCCCGAAGCTCACCCGAACGCGCCGCCGCACGAGCTCGTCGCCGACGAGGCTCCGGCCATCCAACGGCCACACCACCGTAGCCATTAGCTTCAACGCAACGCCAGGAACCCGTAGCACCCTCGCACGTTCCTCGCCGCGCTCTCTAGCTACGGTTTCGACTACGCCCGTACCCGGCAGCCGCCCGGCTCGTCGCCGGCGTCGATTCCGGCGACCCCGAGCTCCACTACCACCACCAGTCGACGCGGTTCGCCCCCAGCTACACATAGGTACTCTCCGCCGTCCTTTTGGTCGCCGGAGGGGGGATCCCGCACTCCACCGCCGCGTCTGGACGTCGCCGGCGGCTAAACACCGGCGAGTCAGCGTGGTTTGACCACGGTTTGACCCCCCCAGGGTCACTGACAAGTGGGGCCCGCCTGCTAACTAATCTGAGTTAGAGTTAAAACTAATCCTAATTAACTAATTACCTAACAGTGACACTGACACAGGGGACCCACACGTCAGGTTTGACCTGGACGACCCCGTTGACCTGCTGATGTCACACTGACGTCAGGCTGACGCAGTAAAGCTTTTACTGGAATTATTCTTATATTGGAAATTCCAGAAATTATCACAAACTTCAAAAAATCATAGAAAATAATCTATAGCTCAGAATGAAAAGATTTATATATGAAAAATGATCAGAAAAATCCATTCTATCCATCTGTACTGGTTTCATGCATGATTAAGCAAGTTAACCTACTGTTTTATACAGAATAAGATAAAGCACTAATATGGGCCATTTATGAACTTGGAATTTGAATCTTTGATTCAAATTAGTCCAAACCCATCTGGTCTTAGTTGCATTAGCCCAATACATCCATTTTGCCATGTCTCATGCATGCATCATATTGTTGCACTTGCTTGGTGTTGATTGTGCTTCGATGTGTTCATTGTGGTAGGTCCTGCCTCCGAGGATATTCACGAGTATCCAACTGAAGGGCAGTATCCCACCACCACTCTGTCAGGCAAGCAACCCATTGATCATTTCGATACAAACCCATCTTCTCGCTTCTGCTCTCGTTTACTGCATTAAGACAACGCGATTCAAACTGCTGTGTGTTGCGGTAGCTGAACCCACTTCCTTTGCATGACCTGTCATTGCCACAGTAACTAGATGAAACCCACTAGCATGTGTAGGAGTTGATTGAGCCATGTTGTGTTCCTACAATGCTATGCTTGCTATGCTTAGAGTTGTGTCAGGTCTGGCTCATCAGGGAGATGAACTAGAGTGAAAGTGTGTGTGTCGTAAAGAGAGTGAAGTGTTGAATACGATTTGGTAAAGGTATCGATGGGAGGCCATGTAGGAGTACATGGTGGGTTGTTTCATTGAGGCCGTCCCTAAGAACTGAGATCTGTATGCGTGATTTAAGATTCAGCTGCTACCACACATTGGGCCCGAAACCAATGGACCCCCTCGGCTTCTTATCCACCCTTGTCCTCTGTCCGGGAGTTGCACGTAGTTTCTGGTGTTTGTAGTAACCTGGAGGCCGTGGACAGCGCTGACCAAGGGGTGGGCTGTGATGCGGTAGGCTCGTGGCCCGGTGTACCGAGTCGCCCGTTTGGTGACTGGGAACCCTGCACACATCGTTCGGGGCCGTATGTGGAAACCTCGGCCGGACTCCCTGCGGATGGAACCTGAATAGACGATAAACCTGGACTAGAGACTCGAGTGTTTAGGTAGGCTGTGTCCGACACCCACGTTGGGCTTCCGCTTGAAGGTTGCCGAGTACACGTCGTGTAGCGACGATAAGTGGTGAGAGCGTGTGTGACGAAGTACACCCCTGCAGGGTATGAAACTATTCGAATAGCCGCGTCCGCGGTAAAGGACTACCTGGTCGTTTATGCAGTTCATAGACAAGTAAATGGATACTACTAAAAGCCTCAAGATAAGTGTGAGTACCGCGGATGGCCCTCTCGTTGGATGACGAGGGAGGATCCACGGTGGAGTATTGAGATGGTGATTAGTGGACTCGTGTGCGAAAACTATTTCACAAGTGGTGTATCGTAGGATAGCTTAGCCAAGAGTCAAAGCTGGCTTGCTGCAATAACCCCACTACCTTCTTGAGAATGAACATGTATAATAGGATCTGTTGTAAGACTTGCTGAGTACCTTTGTACTCATGTTGCTTTAATTACTGTTTTCAGACGACAACACCGCCCCTTCTGACGGGTTCTACGTAGAACGCGACGACGACGAGTGACGCGCCACCCAGGTGGTGATCTAGGCTTGTGAAGGGCCTATGTAGATAGACAGGCTTCGTCAAGCCTTCTTTCTTTCTAGTGTCTGTACCCAGACAGTTTCCTTCCGCATGTGCTTGTATGATTGTATGACTTGAGTGTCGGGTCATGTGACCCCTATCTGTATGAACAAGTTATGTAAGGCTCTCCGGAGCCCTTTAAATAAAGTACTTGAGTTGTAGAGTTTTGTTGTGATGCCATGTTGTATTTGCACATATCGAGCATATTGTGTGTATGTTTGAAATGCTTGGTATGTGTGGGATCCGACAATCTAGTTGTTTATCTTTAGCAGCCTCTCTTATGGGGAAATGTAGTCTGGTGCCTCCTTGAGCGATAGTAGTCCGCTACAGCCCGGTTCACCGGAGTCCTGCTAGCCCAGCACTACTGCTCTGGACACTCGACTGGCCGGCATGTGAGTCATATCGTTCCTGTGTCTGTCCCTTCGGGGAAATGTCACGCGGTGACATCCGGAGTCCTGCCTAGCCTGCTACAGCCCGGGTTCCCGGAGTCCTGTTAGCCCAGTGCTACAGCCCGGTTTCACACGCTGCTGATCGACACGTTCGATATTGATTCATGTATGCCTGTCCCCATACGTTAGTGCCGCTTTGGGTTCACGACTAGCCATGTCGGCCCGGGTTCTCTGTCATATGGATGCTAGCGACATTATCATATACGTGAGCCAAAAGGCGCAAACGGTCCCGGGCCATGGTAAGGCGACACCCGTGGGAGTACCGTGCGTGAGGCCGCAATGTTATATGAGGTGTTACAGGCTAGATCGGTGTGACTTGGAATCGGGGTCCTGACAGCGTTGGCATCAGAGCCGGACTGCCTGTAGGTGCGATAAGCCAAACTGGTCGATGTCGTGTCTAGAAATGCTTTAGTTATATGTAGGGGAATTGATTGTGGGAGGGAACGTAAGGTGCTTTTACTCCTTTACCTCATGCCCTCTGATCTGAGTCATACTCTTCTCATTCTACGCGGGTTAAGGACTAGGCTCTCTCCTCCCTATCAGGTTCACGTGTTACTAATCCGTAGTAACTTATAGGATTGTTGGTTCCATGCTTCGGTTCAGTTTCTATTACCCTAGTATGTTGTCGGTTGAACCAGAACCTTGACATGATGTTGCTGAATGGTATTGCAAACTGTTGCGAATGTCTCAAATCCTTTTTTCGAGCATTTACAGCCGTTATGCTGTCCAAATTCTCCTAGAAATACTAATGCCTTGCATTATTTCGTGCTTTCAGATGGCCACCCGTTCCCAGAACCAAGTGGTTCGCCTGACCCGGTGCATCGGCGTACCTGGTCACACGGCCATGTTGGTCCGAGTGATGATTGAGACAGGCTATCGTTGGTATCCCAAGTATACCGTCGAGGAGCAGTTTCGAGACTTTAATCAAAGTCAATATCTTTGCACAGTCAGGATCTACCCATCCTATCCTGGAGCCACTGAATCCCTCCATTGCTCTTATGGACTTGGGGTTACTATCGAGATGTCTGTGCAGGACGCAGCTTACTCAATGATGACTATCATGCGAGCCAAGACTGCCTTGCTTCAGAACACCGATTTCTGCTATATGCCAGTAGCACTCCCTGGGGCACAGGGGTACTATCAGGCCACTTACTGTGATTCTACCCATGAGGACTCACTACTCCGTACCACCACCGAGATGCTTGAGGACAAGGACCGTGAGAATCGTGCCTTGCGAATGGAGCTCTTTGATGCTCGTGCTGATCACTGGGCCACTCTGACACGGTTTGCACCTGCCGTGCAAGCTGGGTTTATGGACATGAGGGACATATACCCCGTGCGATCTGGTCTGCCAGAATGTATGGAATGGCGTGATGTAGGAGGCATCACCCCTCCTCGTGGACCCCGTCTGCCACCGTTTGTTGGACCAAGGCCACACCCGAGTCCCTATGGACCGCAAGCTCCACAGGACCGACTGTTTCCAGATGATCATGTTCAGCTTCCAGGACATGGTGGTGACTTCTATGAGGATTACTACGGGGACGTCTGAGTTGGTAGTAGTTCCACTAGTAATGTAACAGTTGTAATCTCCACAGTCCTGCGTGTCTTGTGGGATACGACTTGGTGTGTATCACGTTCCGGAGGTGTAGAAAAATAATGTATAGGAGCTTGGAATGCCTCTGATGAGATGTATCGTCTTTCATCGTAGTTGTACCTTGGCCTGGGCTTGTACTAAGCTATCTATGGCGTGTATGATCGTTGGTATATGTATGTTGCTATGTTACCATGTCATACTGATGGTCATCTCTGCATTCCGTGTTATCCATTACATTCCGCATTTCCCTATCAAGATTTAGCCATCCTCGTCTAAATCGTTGCTTTGTTTCTCCTAGGATGGTTAACACCCGCAACAACCCTGCTGTCCAGGCGCAGGATGAAGCCAATGCAGCCAGGGCGGAGGATCTGCCCCAACCGCCTTCACTGGCCGAAGTTATGCTGGAGGCAGAAAGAAACAAGCGTGAGACTAACCGCTTGCTAGAGCGAATTGAGCAGAATACTGCACGTCACCAGAGGAATGACCTGGTGTCTATCAATGACTTTATCAAGCTGTACCCACCGAAGTTCAACCACTCCGTCGAGCCCCTTGATGCGGATGATTGGCTTCGCAGCATCACCCATAAGCTACGTTCTGCTAACGTAGCCGAAGCTGATAAGGTTACCTACGCTGCCTATCACCTCGAAGGCCCTGCTAGCCTTTGGTGGGAAAACTTTGAGGCTATGCGCCCAGCTGGACAAATCACTACTTGGGCTGAATTCAGTGAGGCTTTCCGTGAGCATCACATTCCGGAGGGTCTCATAGATCGTAAGCGGGAATAATTCTGCAACTTCACCCAAGGCAGACTGACCGTAGATGCATACAGCCGTGAGTTTGGAAATCTAGCACGCTATGCTCCTGAAGAGGTATCCACCGACGCCAAGAAGCAGGCAAGGTTCCGCAAGGGACTTAGCCCCGAGCTTAGCCGTGATCTCCGTCTGCATGAGTGCACCTCTTTCCAGAAGTTGGTCAATAAGGCCATCAGTGCCGAGACAGGACAGACTGACTATGACGCTACACGCAAACACTCTCGTGATTTTGGTTCCTCATCTGGCTCCGGATCCCAGAAGCGCCGGGTCTGGATTCCAAATACTGCTTTGCCACCCAGGTTCACTCCGAGGCCATCCTTCGAGGCGCCTCGCCCTAACCAGCAGCATGCACCGCCCAAGGTTTATGGTGGCCCCGCTGCTAATGCTGCTCCACGCCCTAATATTGTGACATGCTTCAAGTGTGGAGAAACGGGTCACTATTTGCGCGAGTGCCCCCGAAACAACCTCAATCAACCTGGACAGTCCGTTGGCCGTGGTAAGCCAGCAGGAAAGACTTACTACGCCAAGCCAGCCACCACTGCACGTGGCCATGTCAACTATGTTTCAGCTGAAGAAACTCATGAGGATCCCAACGTCGTCCTTGGTACGCTCCTTGTTAATTGCCATCCGGCAACTGTTCTTTTCGATACTGGAGCATCTCATTCATTCATCTCTGAGAGCTATGCTCGATTACACAACACCACATTTAGTGACATGCCTACTTCCATGGAAATTCAAACTCCTGGTTCTAGATGGCAAACCTCTAAGATAAGCCATGGAAATGAAATTCTTGTTGACAGACTGGTCTTCCTTGCATCACTAATAGCTCTCAAGTCCTCGGACATAAACATCATCTTGGGTATGGACTGGATGTCAGCCCATTATGCTAAGATTGATTGCTCTACTAGAACTGTTCAACTCACCCATCCGTCGGGCAAGACAGTCAATGTTTTGACCCGAGTGTCTAAGCGTCAGCTCTACTCACTAAATGCCAACCCTCTCCCAGACCTCGAAGATGTGCCGGTAGTCCGTGACTTCCCGGATGTCTTCCCTGAAGAACTTCCAGGTATTCCACCTGACAGGGATGTTGAGTTCGTGATAGACCTTGTTCCAGGAACCGTCCCAATCTCTAGAAGACCCTATAAGATGGCACCCCTAGAGCTAGCCGAGCTTAAGAAACAACTCGATGAGTCTTTGAAAAAGGGTTTCATCCGTCCTAGTTCTTCTCCGTGGGCTTGCCCCGTCCTCTTCGTTAAGAAGAAGGATGGTACGGATCGGATGGTTGTAGATTACCGACCCGTCAACCTAGTCACAATCAAGAACAAGTATCCGCTTCCCAGGATCAACGACCTGTATGATCAGCTCGCTGGATCCTCAGTCTTCTCTAAAATGGATTTGAGGTTGGGCTACCATCAAATCAAAATCAGGAACGGGGACATCCCTAAAACGGACTTTGTTACTCGTTATGGCCAATACGAGTATACAGTCATGTCCTTCGGATTAACCAATGCTCCAGCCACCTTCTCTCGGTTAATGAACTCAATCTTCATGGAGTATTTGGATAAATTCGTCGTAGTATACCTCGATGATATACTCATCTACTCCAAGAACGAGGCAGAACATGCCGAGCATCTAAGGCTAGTACTAACGAAACTTTGAGAGCATCGCCTTTATGCCAAGTTCTCCAAGTGCGAATTTTGGTTGCCAGAAGTGACCTACCTAGGCCACGTGATCTCTGGTAAGGGTATTGCTGTCAATCCCGAGCGAGTTCAAGCCATCCTTGACTGGACTCCCCCTGAAACGGTCAAGCAAGTTCGGAGTTTCCTTGGCTTAGCGAGCTACTGCCGCCGCTTCGTCGAGAACTTCTCCAAGGTTGCTAAACCTCTAACCGAACTCCTCAAGAAAGATAAAAAATTCGAGTGGACCCCACAGTGCGAGTTCAGCTTTCAGGAACTGAAAAGACGCCTGACATCTGCCCCCGTACTCGTACCACCAGATTTTTCTAAGGACTTTGTTATCTATTGCGACGCCTCGCGACAAGGACTAGGTTGCATACTCATGCAAGACCGTCATGTGATTGCCTACGCTTCCCGACAGTTGCGTCCACATGAGGATAATTATCCCACACATGATCTAGAGCTTGCAGCCGTAGTCCATGCACTCAAAACATGGCGACATTACCTTCTCGGTAACCGTTGCGAGATCTTCACAGACCACCAGAGTCTGAAATACATCTTCACCCAACCGGATTTTAATCTCAGGCAAAGACGTTGGGTCGAGTTGATCTCAGACTACGACTTAGAAATAACTTACACTCCGGGCAAAGCCAATGTCATGGCTGATGCACTAAGCCGTAAATCCTATTGTAACAACTTGATGTTACAACAAAGCCAACCACTTCTCCACGAGGAATTCTCTAAGCTTAACCTTCACATTGTTCCTCAAGGATTTCTATCCACCCTGGTGGCGAAACCTACCCTTACGGATCAAATCATCAAAGCTCAGAAGGTAGATCCGGGAATCTGCCGTATTAAGAGAAACATCAAGAAAGGAGTTGCGGATTGTTTCTCCGTTGATGACCAAGGTGTTGTGTTCTTTGGAGACCGCCTAGTGGTTCCCAAGGTACGCAACCTGAGGCGATTGATCCTTAAGGAAGCTCATGAATCTCCTCTCACCATTCATCCCGGTAGTACTAAAATGTATCAAGACCTACGCCAGAGGTTTTGGTGGACTAGGATGAAGAGAGAAATTGCTCAATACATTGCTAATTGCGACGTCTGCCGACGTGTTAAAGCAGAGCATCAACGACCTGCTGGCACCCTTCAGCCTCTGGCTATTCCTGAATGGAAATGGGATAAAATCGGTATGGATTTCATTACTGGGTTTCCCAGGACCAAGAGGGGAAACAATGCTATTTTCGTTGTTGTCGATCGTCTTTCCAAAGTAGCCCACTTCCTACCTGTTCGTGAGAGTATAACCGCTAGCCAGCTAGCAGAGTTGTACATCTCCCGAATAGTGTCTCTGCATGGTGTTCCATTGGAAATTAACTCAGACCGTGGAAGTCTCTTTACCTCTCGATTTTGGGAAAGTTTCCAAAATGCTATGGGAACTCGCCTGTCTTTTAGCACCGCCTTTCACCCTCAATCAAGTGGTCAGGTAGAACGAGTTAATCAAATTCTGGAGGATATGCTCCGAGCTTCTATCATCTCTTTCGGCATGGATTGGGAGAAATGCCTCCCATTCGCCGAGTTCGCTTATAACAATAGTTACCAAGCTAGTTTGGGCAAAGCCCCTTTCGAGGTTCTCTATGGACGAAAATGTCGAACGCCTCTTAACTGGTCGGAAACCGGGGAAAGACAACTCTTCGGCCCGGATATGATCCAGGAAGCAGAAGAGCAGGTTCGCATTATTCGTGAGAAATTGAAAACAGCCCAATCTCGCCAAAAGAGCCATTATGATCGCAAACATAAGGCTATGACTTTTGAAGTTGACGAGAAAGCTTACCTCCGGGTGACCCCTTTAAAGGGAACCCACCGATTCGGTATCAAAGGCAAATTGGCCCCTCGCTACATTGGACCCTTTCGCATTCTTGCCAAGCGAGGAGAAGTTGCCTACCAATTGGAACTACCTCCGCATCTTTCCAAGGTTCATGACGTCTTCCACGTTTCCCAACTCAGGCGTTGCTTCTCGGATCCTATCCGTGGAGTGGACCACGAAACGCTTGATCTCCAAGATAATCTCACATATCGGGAGTATCCCGTTCGAATCCTTGATCAAGCCGAGCGTACCACTCGACGCCGAAACATCAAGTTCCTCAAAGTTCAATGGTCACACCATTCCGAGAAAGAAGGTACTTGGGAAAGGGAGGATCGTCTTCGACTTGAGTACCCCACCTTCTTCCCAACGGATCCTAAATCTCGGGACGAGATTCTTTTGAGTGGGGGTGAGTTGTCACATCCTAGTTAGTTCATGTATTAGAGTGTTGCATCATGTCTACATTTCACAGAAACCTGAAATGGGGATGCCAGAAACCCCCAGCACCCCCCTGGAACAACTAGGGTTTACTAAAATTCTTTTCAATGAACCTGAAATGCCCTCCATAAATGTTCACCACCTTTGGTCTTAATTAAAACCTCTGCCAAAATGGTTTCATATTTTTGGAGGCCATCTTGGATTTTTGCACAAGCCATAAGTATTTGCATTTGGGCATTTTAAATGCTATAAATATTTTCAAATACCCAAATAATCTTGAAAGTATTTTTAGGCTGTTGGGAATAATCTCAAAGGTGCCTCAGAATATTTTCAGGATTTTTCCAAATGAAATGGTATTTTTACTATTTCAAAACACAGTACAGAAATAAATAAAAAGAGAAAGAACAGAAGGCAGAAAACTTACCTGGCAGCCCACCTGGCGGCCCAGCACTGTGCTGGCCCGCGCCAGTCAGCTGCCTGCTCTCGCCAGAGCAGGCAGAGAGCTGACGCCGGCGAGCGTGAGCTCGCCACGGCGCCAGCAGCTTGCCGCCCTCGCCGCGGATGAGCTGGCCGACCTCTCTCGACGCGCCCCGAGCCCCTGGACATTGCCATTATCCCCCATCGCCTCTCCCTCGCCTTATCCCCACCATGGCCGACGCCGCCGCAGCCACCTCACCGGAGTAACCGCGGCCACCGTCGACCTCGCTCCGTACTAACGTGTCCTACAGCACCGCCGTCGCCCACTCCTTCGAGCAAGCCGAGCCCCGAGTGCTCGTTTGCCCCGAAGCTCCGTCACCGACCTCGCCTTCGCCGCTCACCGTCGGAGATCCCCTCCGCCGTCGCCACTGCTACAGCTCGTCTCTGACCTCGCCGTCTGCTCCGTCGCAACCGCCGTGAGCATGGCCACCTTCCCATCCTCTCCTCTCTCTCTCTCTCTCGAGCTCTGTAGCTACCGCCCGAAGCTCACCCGAACGCGCCGCCGCACGAGCTCGTCGCCGACGAGGCTCCGGCCATCCAACGGCCACACCACCGTAGAAATTAGCTTCACCGCAACGCCAGGAACCCGTAGCACCCTCGCACGTTCCTCGCCGCGCTCTCTAGCTACGGTTTCTACTACGCCCGTACCCAGCAGCCGCCCGGCTCGTCGCCGGCGTCGATTCCGGCGACCCTGAGCTCCACTACCACCACCAGTCGACGCGGTTCGCCCCCAGCTACACATAGGTACTCTCCGCCGTCCTTTTGGTCGCCGGAGGGGGGATCCCGCACTCCACCGCCGCGTCTGGACGTCGCCGGCGGCTAAACGCCGGCGAGTCAGCGTGGTTTGACCACGGTTTGACCCCCCCAGGGTCACTGACAAGTGGGGCCCGCCTGCTAACTAATCTGAGTTAGAGTTAAAACTAATCCTAATTAACTAATTACCTAACAGTGACACTGACACAGGGGACCCACAAGTCAGGTTTGACCTGGACGACCCCGTTGACCTGCTGACGTCACACTAACGTCAGGCTGACGCAGTAAAGCTTTTACTGGAATTATTCTTATATTGGAAATTCCAGAAATTATCACAAACTTCAAAAAATCATAGAAAATAATCTATAGCTCAGAATGAAAAGATTTATATATGAAAAATGATCAGAAAAATCCATTCTATCCATCTGTACTGGTTTCATGCATGATTAAGCAAGTTAACCTACTGTTTTATACAGAACAAGATAAAGCACTAATATGGGCCATTTATGAACTTGGAATTTGAATCTTTGATTCAAATTAGTCCAAACCCATCTGGTCTTAGTTGCATTAGCCCAATACATCCATTTTGCCATGTCTCATGCATGCATCATATTGTTGCACTTGCTTGGTGTTGATTGTGCTTCGATGTGTTCATTGTGGTAGGTCCTGCCTCCGAGGATATTCACGAGTATCCAACTGAAGGGCAGTATCCCACCACCACTCTGTCAGGCAAGCAACCCATTGATCATTTCGATACAAACCCATCTTCTCGCTTCTGCTCTCGTTTACTGCATTAAGACAACGCGATTCAAACTGCTGTGTGTTGCGGTAGCTGAACCCACTTCCTTTGCATGACCTGTCATTGCCACAGTAACTAGATGAAACCCACTAGCATGTGTAGGAGTTGATTGAGCCATGTTGTGTTCCTACAATGCTATGCTTGCTATGCTTAGAGTTGTGTCAGGTCTGGCTCATCAGGGAGATGAACTAGAGTGAAAGTGTGTGTGTCGTAAAGAGAGTGAAGTGTTGAATACGATTTGGTAAAGGTATCGATGGGAGGCCATGTAGGAGTACATGGTGGGTTGTTTCATTGAGACCGTCCCTAAGAACTGAGATCTGTATGCGTGATTTAAGATTCAGCTGCTACCACACATTGGGCCCGAAACCAATGGACCCCCTCGGCTTCTTATCCACCCTTGTCCTCTGTCCGGGAGTTGCACGTAGTTTCTGGTGTTTGTAGTAACCTGGAGGCCGTGGACAGCGCTGACCAAGGGGTGGGCTATGATGCGGTAGGCTCGTGGCCCGGTGTACCGAGTCGCCCGTTTGGTGACCGGGAACCCTGCACACATCGTTCGGGGCCGTATGTGGAAACCTCGGCCGGACTCCCTGCGGATGGAACCTGAATAGACGATAAACCTGGACTAGAGACTCGAGTGTTTAGGTAGGCTGTGGCCGACACCCACGTTGGGCTTCCGCTTGAAGGTTGCCGAGTACACGTCGTCTAGCGACGATAAGTGGTGAGAGCGTGTGTGACGAAGTACACCCCTGCAGGGTATGAAACTATTCGAATAGCCGCGTCCGCGGTAAAGGACTACCTGGTCGTTTATGCAGTTCATAGACAAGTAAATGGATACTACTAAAAGCCTCAAGATAAGTGTGAGTACCGCGGATGGCCCTCTCGTTGGATGACGAGGGAGGATCCACGGTGGAGTATTGAGATGGTGATTAGTGGACTCGTGTGCGAAAACTATTTCACAAGTGGTGTATCGTAGGATAGCTTAGCCAAGAGTCAAAGCTGGCTTGCTGCAATAACCCCACTACCTTCTTGAGAATGAACATGTATAATAGGATCTGTTGTAAGACTTGCTGAGTACCTTTGTACTCATGTTGCTTTAATTACTGTTTTCAGACGACAACACCGCCCCTTCCGCATGTGCTTGTATGATTGTATGACTTGAGTGTGGGGTCATGTGACCCCTATCTGTATGAACAAGTTATGTAAGGCTCTCCGGAGCCCTTTAAATAAAGTACTTGAGTTGTAGAGTTTTGTTGTGATGCCATGTTGTATTTGCACATATCGAGCATATTGTGTGTATGTTTGAAATGCTTGGTATGTGTGGGATCCGACAATCTAGTTGTTTATCTTTAGCAGCCTCTCTTATGGGGAAATGTAGTCTGGTGCCTCCTTGAGCGATAGTAGTCCGCTACAGCCCGGTTCACCGGAGTCCTGCTAGCCCAGCACTACTGCTCTGGACACTCGACTGGCCGGCATGTGAGTCATATCGTTCCTGTGTCTGTCCCTTCGGGGAAATGTCACGCGGTGACATCCGGAGTCCTGCCTAGCCTGCTACAGCCCGGGTTCCCGGAGTCCTGTTAGCCCAGTGCTACAGCCCGGTTTCACACGCTGCTGATCGACACGTTCGATATTGATTCATGTATGCCTGTCCCCATACGTTAGTGCCGCTTTGGGTTCACGACTAGCCATGTCGGCCCGGGTTCTCTGTCATATGGATGCTAGCGACATTATCATATACGTGAGCCAAAAGGCGCAAACGGTCCCGGGCCATGGTAAGGCGACACCCGTGGGAGTACCGTGCGTGAGGCCGCAATGTTATATGAGGTGTTACAGGCTAGATCGGTGTGACTTGGAATCGGGGTCCTGACACAGGCCTGCTGCAGGAGCAACACCAGATGTTATGAACGTCTGGCAGAGCAAAGCTGATGACTACTCGATAGTTTAGTGTGCCATGCTTTACGGCTTAGAACCGGGTCTTCAACGACGTATTGAACGTCATGGAGCATATGAGATGTTCCAGGAGTTGAAGTTAATATTTAAGCAAATGCCCATATTGAGAGATATGAAGTCTCCAATAAGTTCTACAGCTGCAAGATGGAAGAGAATAGTTCTGTCAGTGAGCATATACTCAAAATGTCTGGGTATAACAATCACTTGATTCAACTGGGAGTTAATCTTCCGGATGATAGCGTCATTGACAGAATTCTTCAATCACCGCCACCAAGCTACAAGAGCTTCGTGATGAACTATAACATGCAAGGGATGGATAAGACGATTCCCGAGCTCTTCGCAATGCTAAAGGCTGCGGAGGTAGAAATCAAAAAGGAGCATCAAGTGTTGATGGACAATAAGACCACTAGTTTCAAGAAAAAGGGAAAAGGGAAGAAGAAGGGGAACTTCAAAAAGAACAGCAAGCAAGTTGATGTTCAGGAGAAGAAACCCAAGTCTGGACCTAAGCGTGAGACTGAGTGCTTCTACTGCAAGCAGACTGGTCAATGGAAGCGAAACTGCCCCAAGTATTTGGCGGATAAGAAGGATGGCAAGGTGAACAAAGGTATATGTGATTTACATGTTATTGATGTATACCTTACTAGAGCTCGCAGTAGCACCTGGGTATTTGATATTGGTTCTGTTGCTAATATTTGCAACTCGAAACAGGGACTACGGATTAAGCGAACACTGGCGAAGGACGAGGTGACGATGCGCGTGGGAAACAGTTCCAAAGTCGATGTGATCGCCGTCGGCACGCTACCTCTACATCTACCTTCGGGATTAGTATTAGACCTAAATAATTGTTATTTGGTGCCAGCGTTGAGCATGAACATTATATCTGGATCTTGTTTGATGCGAGATGGTTATTCATTTAAATTGGAGAATAATGGTTGTTCTATTTATATGAGTAATATCTTTTATGGTCATGCACCCTTGAAGAGTGGTCTATTTTTAATGAATCTCGATAGTAGTGATACACATATTCATAATGTCGAAGCCAAAAGATGCAGAGTTGATAATGATAGTGCAACTTATTTGTGGCACTGCCGTTTAGGTCATATCGGTGTAAAGCGCATGAAGAAACTCCATAATGATGGACTTTTGGAATCACTTGATTATGAATCACTTGGTACTTGCGAACCGTGCCTCATGGGCAAGATGACTAAAACGCCGTTCTCCGTAACTATGGAGAGAGCAACAGATTTGTTGGAAATCATACATACAGATGTATGTGGTCCGATGAATATTGAGGCTCGTGGCGGATATCATTATTTTCTCACCTTCACAGATGATTTGAGCAAATATGGGTACATCTACTTAATGAAACATAAGTCTGAAACATTTGAAAAGTTCAAAGAATTTCAGATTAAAGTTGAAAATCATCATAACAAGAAAATAAAGTTTCTATGATCAGATCGTGGAGGAGAATATTTGAGTTACGAGTTTGGTCTACATTTGAAACAATGCGGAATAGTTTCGCAACTCACGCCACCCGGAACACCACAACGTAATGGTGTGTCCGAACGTCGTAATCGTACTTTACTAGATATGGTGCGATCTATGATGTCTCTTACTGATTTACCGCTATCGTTTTGGGGTTATGCTTTAGAGACGACTACATTCACGTGAAATAGGGCACCATCGAAATCCATTGAGACGACGCCTTATGAACTGTGGTTTGGCAAGAAACCAAAGTTGTCGTTTCTTAAAGTTTGGGGCTGCGATGCTTATGTCAAGAAGCTTCAAACTGATAAGCTCGAACCTAAATTGGAGAAATGTGTCTTCATAGGATACCCAAAGGAGACTGTTGGGTACACCTTCTATCACAATCCGAAGGCAAGACATTCGTTGCTAAGAATGGATCCTTTCTAGAGAAGGAGTTTCTCTCGAAAGAAGTGAGTGGGAGGAAAGTAGAACTTGATGAGGTAACTGTACCTGCTCCCTTATTGGAAAATAGTTCATCACAGAAACCGGTTCATATGACGCCTACACCAATTAGTGAGGAAGTTAATGATGATGATCATGGAACTTCAGATCAAGTTGTTACTGAACCTCGTAGGTCAACCAGAGTAAGATCCGCACCAGAGTGGTACAGTAATCCTATTCTGGAGGTTATGTTACTAGACCATGACGAACCTACGAACTATGAAGAAGCGATGGTGAGCCCAGATTCCGCAAAATGGCTTGAGGCCATGAAATCCGAGATGGGATCCATGTATGAGAACAAAGTATGGACTTTAGTTGACTTGCCCAATGATCGGCAAGCCATTGAAAATAAATGGATCTTCAAGAAGAAGACTGATGCTGACGGTAATGTTACTGTCTATAAAGCTCGACTTGTTGCGAAAGGTTTTCGACAATTTCAAGGGATTGACTACGATGAGACCTTCTCACCCGTAGCGATGCTTAAGTCTGTCCGAATCATGTTAGCAATTGCCGCATTTTATGATTATGAAATTTGGCAAATGGATGTCAAAACTGCATTCCTGAATGGATTTCTGGAAGAAGAGTTGTATATGATGCAACCGGAAGGTTTTGTCGATCCAAAGGGAGCTAACAAAGTGTGCAAGCTCCAGCGATCCATTTATGGACTGGTGCAAGCCTCTAGGAGTTGGAATAAACGCTTTGATAGTGTGACCAAAGCATTTGGTTTTGTACAGACTTTTGGACAAGCCTGTATTTACAAGAAAGTGAGTGGGAGCTCTGTAGCATTTCTGATATTATATGTGGATGACATATTGCTGATTGGAAATGATATAGAATTTCTGGATGGCATAAAGGGATACTTGAATAAGAGTTTTTCAATGGAAGACCTCGGTGAAGCTGCGGATATATTGGGCATCAAGATCTATAGAGATAGATCAATACGCTTAATTGGACTTTCACAAAGCACATACCTTGACAAAGTTTTGAAGAAGTTCAAAATGGATCAAGCAAAGAAAGGGTTCTTGCCTGTGTTACAAGGTGTGAAGTTGAGTAAGACTCAATGCCCGACCACTGCAGAAGATAGAGAGAAGATGAAAGATGTTCCCTATGCTTCAGCCATAGGCTCTATCATGTATGCAATGCTGTGTACCAGACCTGATGTGTGCCTTGCTATAAGTCTAGCAGGAAGGTACCAAAGTAATCCAGGAGTGGATCACTGGACAGCGGTCAAGAACATCCTGAAATACCTGAAAAGGACTAAGGATATGTTTCTCGTTTATGGAGGTGACAAAGAGCTCATCGTAAATGGTTACGTCGATGCAAGCTTCGACACTGATCCGGACGATTCTAAATCGCAAACCGGATACGTGTTTACATTGAACGGTGGAGCTGTTAGTTGGTGCAGTTCTAAACAAAGCGTCCTGGCGGGATCTTCATGTGAAGCGGAGTACATAGCTGCTTCGGAAGCAGCAAATGAAGGAGTCTGGATGAAGGAGTTCATATCCGATCTAGGTGTCATACCTAGAGCATTGGGTCCAATGAAAATCTTTTGTGACAATACTGGTGCAATTGCCTTAGCAAAGGAATCCATATTTCACAAGAGAACCAAGCACATAAAAAGAAGCTTCAATTCCATCCGGGATTTAGTCCAGGTGGGAGACATAGAAATTTGGAAGATACATACGGATCTGAATGTTGCAGACCCGTTGACTAAGCCTCTTCCACGAGCAAAACATGATCAGCACCAAGGCTCCATGGGTGTAAGAATCATTACTGTGTAATCTAGATTATTGACTCTAGTGCAAGTGGGAGACTGAAGGAAATATGCCCTAGAGGCAATAATAAAGTTATTATTTATTTCCTTATATCATGATAAATGTTTATTATTCATGCTAGAATTGTATTAACCGGAAACATAATACTTGTGTGAATACATAGACAAACAGAGTGTCACTAGTATGCCTCTAATTGACTAGCTTGTTGATCAAAGATGGTTATGTTTCCTAGCCATTGACATGAGTTGTCATTTGATTAACGGGATCACATCATTACGAGAATGATGTGATTTACTTGACCCATTTCGTTAGCTTAGCACTCGATCATTTTGTATGTTGCTATTGCTTTCTTCATGACTTATACATGTTCCTATGACTATGAGATTATGCAACTCCCATTTACCGGAGGAACACTTTGTGTGCTACCAAACGTCACAACGTAACTGGGTGATTATAAAGGTGCTCTACAGGTGTCTCCGAAGGTACTTGTTGGGTTGGCGTATTTCGAGATTAGGATTTGTCACTCCGATTGTCGGAGAGATATCTCTAGGCCTTCTCGGTAATGCACATCACTTAAGCCTTGCAAGCATTGCAACAATGAGTTTGTTGCGAGATGATGTATTACAGAACGAGTAAAGAGACTTGTCGGAAACGAGATTGAACTAGGTATTGAGATACTGACGATCGAATCTCGGGCAAGTAACATACCGATGACAAAGGGAACAACGTATGTTGTTATGCGGTCTGACCGATAAAGATCTTCGTAGAATATGTGGGAGCCAATATGAGCATCCAGGTTCCGCTATTGGTTATTGACCGGAGACGTGTCTCGGTCATGTCTACATAGTTCTCGAACCCGTAGGGTCCGCACGCTTAACGTTTCGATGACAGTTATATTATGAGTTTATATGTTTTGATGTACCGAAGGTTGTTCGGAGTCCCGGATGTGATCACAGACATGACGAGGAGTCTCGAAATGGTCGAGACATAAATATTGATATATTGGAAGCCTATGTTTGGATATCGGAAGTGTTCCGGGTGAAATCGGGATTTTACCGGAGTACCGGGAGGTTACCTGAACCCCCCGGCAACATAATGGGCCTTAGTGGGCCTAGGTGGAAGAGAGGAGAGGCGGCTAGGGCTGGGCCGCGCGCCCCTCCCCCTAGTCCGAATAGGACAAGGAGAAGGGGGCGGCGCCCCCCTTCCTTCTTCTCTCTCTCCTCTTTCCCCCTCGCAAGGCCTAATCCAACTAGGAAAAGGGGGGGAGTCCTACTCCCGATGGGAGTAGGACTCCTCCTGGCGCCCCCCAAGGCTGGCCGCACCTCCCCCCTTTGATCCTTTATATACGGGGGCAGGGGGCACCCCATAGACACAACAATTGATCATTGATCTCTTATCCGTGTGCGGTGCCCCCCTCCACCATATTACACCTCGATAATATCGTAGTGGTGCTTAGGCGAAGCCCTGCGTCGGTAGAACATCATCATCGTCACCACGCCGTCGTGCTGACGAAACTCTCCCTCAACACTCGGCTGGATCGGAGTTCGAGGGACGTCATCGTGCTGAACGTGTGCTGAACTCGGAGGTGCCGTGCGTTCGGTACTTGATCGGTCGGATCGTGAAGACGTACGACTACATCAACCGCGTTGTGTTAACGCTTCCGCTTTCGGTCTACGAGGGTATGTGGACAACACTCTCCCCTCTTGTTGCTATGGATCACCATGATCTTGCGTGTGCGTAGGAATTTTTTTTGAAATTACTACATTCCCCAACAAACACCTCCTTCAAGGACCAAGTCGTTGGATCAAGTGTGTTTAGATGCTATCCCGAACACCCTCGTACTACCTACGTAGGGGCTGAAGCCGACGACTGGCCAACTCTCAGATACCATAAACGGCCGCACAGGAGGAAATTTTTTAAAGTAAAACAAGCAACATATCATACATAAGCATTGTTTCATAATACAAAGATTAGCCAACATGGATACATTCATTCAAAAATGATGTCCTTCGAGCACTGACCCTCTACAATGCGGGATCCTTCGAGGACGTCGGCAAAATACCGCTCCGACGTGCGGTGCTCTTTGCCTACGGGCGGTCCCTCGGTTGCAAGCTTGACGGTGTTCATCTTCGCCCACTGCACCTTGACACGGGTGAAGGCCATCCGTGCACCTTCAATGCAGACTGACCACTTCACGGTATCAATACGGGGGCAGGCACTCACCAGCCGCTTCACGAGCATGAAGTAACTGCTGGGTATGGGTTCGGCAGGCCAAAGATGGATTATGAAATCCATCATGGCCAATCCGGCCAACCTATGCACTTCGGTCAACTGTTTCAGCTGATCGCTGAGGGGCACAGGATGCTTTGGCGCAAGGTACTGCGACCAGAACAGCTTCTCCGTTGAGCTCCCCTCGGCTCGGAAGAACTCTGCAACATCGGCAACACTCCGGGGCAGATCCGCAAACGCTCCTGGAGAACTCCAAACCCGGGTCAGTAAGATGTACCTTGTCCTCACAAATTTGCTCTGCATATTAAAGGCCTTACCAGCCGCGATCTGTTTTGCATCATGGATCTCCCAGAGGGCGCTTTGGGCTTCGGCCCGGGCCTGCTGTGCACTTTGGAGGGCCTTAGCAAGTTCGAAATTTTGATCCGCAATCTTGCGCTCTAAGGACTCACATTTGCTTATTGCATCCTTGAGCTCTTGCTGGACTTCCTCTACCCTTGATTCATGCTTTAGGCGGGCGGCTCGTTCCTCCTCTGCCTCTTTCATGGCTTCGGTCAGCGCACTCTTGAGGGTCTCGACCTCAGACGCGTCAGCTATGGGCATAATTATATGACTCATTCAGATAACAAATCAGAGCTGATATCATTTCAGACATGTTTCGGTATCACATACCTTGCTTTTCGTCTAACTTCCGCCTCAGCTCGGATGCTTCGGCGAAATGGGCAGTTGACGCCTGCATCGCAGCCTGTTTGTTCAAATAGATATGTATGTTAATCTCCCGCGCGAGTTATTAGATCGTCTGTTCGGCCTTTCTTTGCGAACACCGAACAGAATCTCAGGGGCTACTATCTATACACAGGCATTCCTCTTATATATCTAAAAGGTGTTATATCACATACCTCAAACCCTCTCAGAAGGCTAGTATAGGCCTCGTTCAATCCGCTTTTAGCGGGCCGAACTCTTTCAACCACCGTACCCATAAGGGTGCGATGTTCTTCCACAATGTTGGCGCTCTGCAGCGCTTCCACCAGCGTGTCCGGCGCCTCCGGATTGACGGAGGTTGCCGCTGGGGTTGATGCACCCCCTTCTTTCGAAGGAGGCTGCTCACCAGATTCCGGAGCCGTGTGGGTCTCCGGAATGATATTCGGTTGGGGGCTGAATTGGGCATGGCCCCCATCGCCAGTCTCCGTGGGGGTCGGCTCCCCCATATTTACGACAGCAGAGGTATTACCCTCTGGTGCCGCCTTGACGGCTTCCTGCACCTCTCCCTCACCCGGAAGGGTCCTCCGGGACAACACTTTAGTGTTGTCCGTAACAGTGGGGGTGGTGTTAGGACCGGTTCTCCAATAAAACATTTATTGAGAAACCGACCCTTTTATCGGACCATCATAGAAGAATCCTTCTTACTGGTAGACAAATCCTTGATACAGAAATCCAGAAGTACTAAATATTATACAGGGTTGAGCTGAGGCTGCTCAACAATTTATTACAAGCACGCCGATGTAATACATAAAGGCAGATATGACACAAGGGGTATGGTGGCATAACTACTGACTCGTAATAATAGTGGTGGTGGATATGTCACGGTGAAGTGGGTGACTTGACTCCTAAATCTTACAACTCATCGAGCGCCGGAGTGGGGCTTGATGACTTTTATTCTGGGTAGCGGAAGCATATATAATACAAGTGACCAATTCCAGGATCGCACGGGACTGACTGGGACTTCTCTAGGCGTCGGACTCGCTATCGAACTCTTCATCCATAAGGTCGCCTTCGTCAACATCTGGCCAAATCAACTAGCCAGGTGAGTACTTTGAAAGTACTCGCAAGACAGTTTGGACATAAGATATAACAAATGCAAACATGATGCACATGAGTAGATTAGAAAGGCGCACTCAGATAATAAAGTTGCACAGCATGATAAATAAAAAGGAAGTCAGGCGGTAGTCCTCCCGAAATCCCAAAAAAATGACTGAAGACCGATCGGGTGCCTCAAGCGACGCCTTGAAAGGTAAAAGTAAAATGACAATGCCACAGTCGGGCGTCAAGGCGACACCACATAAAGGGCTCATAATGGAATATAAACGACAATGCGTGCCACAGTCGGACGTCTTAGCGACATCGCATAAAGGGCTTATATCAAAAGTAAATAACAAGGGTGCCACAATCGGACGTCTGAGCGACATCACAAAAAGGGCTTATATCAAAAGTAAATAACAAGAGTGCCACAGTTGGACGTCTGAGCGACATCACATAAAGGGCTTATATCAAAAGTAAATAACAAGAGTGCCACAGTCGGACGTCTGAGCGACATCACATAAAGGGCTTATATCAAAAGTAAATAACAAGAGTGCCACAGTCGGACGTCTGAGCGACATCACATAAAGGGCTTATATCAAAAGTAAATAACAAGAGTGCCGCAGTCGGACGTCTGAGCGACATCACATAAAGGGCTTATATTTCATTAATTGAATTCAAGTAGCTCACGCACTTAAGTCATTTCAAGGGAATACTCATGTACCTAATAATAAACTGGTTAGTCCATCCACAGGAATAACGTTCAACCTGGTTTACCACTCATGTTTATTCAACGGGGATTTCCACTAAGACTGACACAGAGACTGACGCTGAGACGGACGCTGAGACTGATACTGACACTGAGATGGGTATGTTGACCAAGAACCTTGACCATGGACATGATCACTCGGATGGTTTTGACTCTGCAGAGTTTGTACTTTTTAACCACAGCCAACAGATTTCAGTAGTCACAAAGGACTAGTTCCGTTTACGGTATTTTAGGAGAAACACATCTAACCAGTACACACCCATTCCACATTCCGCTGCCAGGAATCACCCTAGGCAACGTTCAAGAAAAACCTTAAGACGGGGAGGCTGCAACCTCGCATAGCATGGGATCAAATTTATATCGCGCGCTCTAAGGGGTGCCCCCCTCTCGGTCCCAACCGGAAACACCCATGCCCCCTGACCGGATGACTGGCTTTAATCTAGGGCCATGGAACCCTCATCCCGGCCCCTCTCTTTGGCGTGTACAAGGAAAGAGGTTTGCAACTTACTAAACCGTATCCTTTGCAAAAAAACATGTGGTAGCACAAAAGGGGACGGACGGTAACGTGGCTTGATCCACATTAACACGGGAGCTTAACGGTTGACATAAGACTGGCATGCTTCAACACTACCATCTTATCACCTTTCATGTCACCACATGATTATGTTATCACCCATCAAATGATCACATCAAGTATCGAAACATACTGGTAGTTGCCTTGCATGCAATAAACACTCACTGATGCTCATGTAAACATGCCATGAACTAACTATTCAAGCAAACATGCAAAACACTTATCATATCAAAGGTTCAAACGTGCTTGCCTGGTTCGGAGTAGTCGGAGTCTAGCTCGGCGAAGTTCATGGCTCCGTCACCTCCTCCGGTATCTACGGTATAAAGAGAACGCGTACTAACGTGAATACCAAGTGTGCATAAAAGTAGTCCCAAATATTTTTCAAATAAATACTATAAAAAACTAGACAAAAAGATAAAACTGACAGAAAAAGAATCAACTAAAAAGCATCTTTTGTTTAAAATATATAAAGGTTTTAGTCCAAGGACTAATCTGTGATGAAACAGAAAAGACCCAGGGGCTAGTTTGAAAAAGCAGAAAACGTTTCGGTTGGAAATACGCCAGCCCAGAAGGAAAGCGTACTTTGCCCGAAGGCGTTTTCAGAAAACGTTTCAAAATAGAAGAGGAGAGGCTGACGAGGGGGTCCCACCCGTCAGGTTCAAACTTTGAAACAGAGCTCGCCGGCGCCGAGGCTCGCGGTGGTCGCTGGCGAGGAAGGGGGATCGGAGGGTACCTACGGGTTCACGGTGTCTTTCCGCGTCGGTGGGTGGTGGACTTGGTCGTCGGCGAGCACCACGTCGACGGTGGCCTTAACTCCGGCGGACGGTGGTTCGGGCGAGGATGGTACTCTCCGACGGGAGCTGCAACCTTCAAATTAGGGCGCGGGTTAGAGAAGTGGATGCACTAGAAGGCTACTGGCATGGGTTGAGAGGCGGGAGTGCACGCACTTGAGAAAATCTTGCCGGATCCCGAAGCGGGTCGGGGCGGCCGGAGTCGGGGAAGAAGGCCTCCCCGAGGTCTCCCCAGTGGCTGGGCGTGGTTCTGGTGAGGTGGAGTGATGGTGCTTGGTCGAGATCGAGCTCGGGGCTTCCTTTTATAGCCGATCAGAGGCGGTTGCCGTGAACGTGATTTCTCCGATGAGGATTACGGCGAGGCAGTGGTCGGACGAGAGGTTTAGGGGGCTGGGCAGCAGCGGATTGGTTCACTGACTCCGTTTCTCAGTTAATCATGGTCGGATTTGGGCGATACTCCAGCCCTCGACGGAACGGCCTCACGGGCTCGTCGGCGACAGTGGGCATGCTCTGAGCCACTCAGGCCACGGCGACGGTGCTGCAGCGCGTCCAGAGAAGAGGACGGCCATGCGGAGGTTCCGGGTGGTGTGGGCGGTGCTGGACGGCGCCGTCCCTCGCTGCGCCTCTCTGGCAGCCGCAGCGAGTGCTGCTACCGCCGCTCACGGGGGCGGTGTTCCTCCTGCCAGCTCACCACCGACGCTCGCGCCCGTCCAGGCGACCGTGCGGCACGGTGGATAAGAAGGAGGAGCAAGGAGCAAGAGGCCAGCGCGAGTACTGGCGAGATGGACGCCGCGGTTCTGAAGAAAACGACACCGATGACTGAAACTGAACACTGAACACTGAACCTGCACAGAAACAGTGCATGCCACCTGTTCGATGAAATGATTCTGGCATGTGGGAAATTTTTCTGGAGCTGATCTTTGGTGGAGAGGTCTTTTGATGCATCTGGAGGCCTCATGATTTTTCTCAGAATTTTTGGAGAAGAAAAATAATGAATTTCACCAAAAATGACAAATCTGGTCCAAACTTGCAGCAAGCAAATTTTTAAAATTTTGAACTATGGGCCAGTGGATCTTCATGGATCTTGGTTGAGGGTTCTAAGGACTAGCCAGGGAAACTTGTTTGGAATCAAAACTCAAAGGAATTCTAGTGGTTCCGTTGTAAATCTCTAAAGGCCAAAATAGAAGACAGAAAAGATTTTTGATTTAAAACAAATGGAAATAAATTCAAGGGGGAGTTAAACTTGCTGGATTTGGAGCTTGACTTGACACAAAGTGGGAAGATGGCTTTTGGGAGGGAGATTTCAACTTAGGTCATGGCAAGAGATAATTTTTGAAAGGGGAAGAATAAACCCAAAAATTTAAATAACCTCCTTCCCATGAAAAAAAAGAAATCAATAAAACCAAAAAAAAAATTTGGGGTGTCACAGGCGGGGGGAGCCCGTCGGAGGTGACTCGCTGGCCATCATGTTTGGACCCAGCGAATTCCCCGAAGATGAGGCTCGCTGGGGGAGATCGCGAGCCGGACTGCAGCATGCAATTCAATGTGTTAAAACCACAAGGCGAAAAGACAGATACTTATACAGTGTCTTTAAATACTTACGATCCGGCCAGGGGCTTCTGCCTGGGGCGCCACCCGTAGATGTCGTCGCCGTACGTCTCGGAATCATCCGTAAGGGTGATTCTCCCTTTCTTGGATGCCTCCATCTCTAGAACTACGGAAGCTTCCCTCTCCTTTCCCCCCTTAAGGGGGGAATTGCTCTCTTCCTCCTCCTCTTCATCTTCGTCATGAGAGGAGAGAGTTTCGGTGTCTTCAGACACTACATCCGAAGCGCATTTACGGCGGAGGCCACGTCTGGCCTCCTTGCTCTTCTTCTTGGCCTTCTTTTCCGGTGCCTGATACGGCGCCGGGACCAGCATCCTCATTAGCAGAGGAATGGATGGGTCTTCGGGTAGCGGAGCCGGACAGTGAATCCATTCCGCCTTCTTCGTCCAGCCCTGAGAGAAGAATGGAAAGCTTAGTATGCCCCTTGGACTCACAAAATAAAGGTTATCAGAAAACTTACGGGAGTTGCTGCGTGAGTGCAGTCAAGGCCAATGTCTTCGGTCGTCTTCGGCCACGTCTTTTGGGTCTTGAAAAACAACTTCCACATGTCTTCGTGAATCGTGCCAAAGAACCGCTGCAGGGTCCGGGGACCAGCCGGGTCGAACTCCCACATATACTGAGTCCGGCATTGGCAGGGGAGAATCCGGCAAAAGAGCATCACCTGAACCATGCTGGCAAGACTGGTATTCTTATCTACCATACTCTTGACGCACTTCTGCAGAGTCGTCACCTCGTCGGACGATGCCAGTCCAAGCCCTTGTTGAGCCAGGATGTCAGCCGCATGGGAGGCCCGGACTTGAACTCGGAAGGATTTGCCCATGTGGAGTCACGAGGTTCCATGACATAGAACCACTCATGCTGCCATCCCTTCACGGTCTCCACGAAGGTACCCTTGGGCCAGGTGACGTTGGGAAGCTTGCTCACCATGGCGCCTCCGCACTCTGCGTGTTGGCTATCCACCACTTTCGGCTTCACATTGAAGACCTTGAGCCATAGGCCGAAGTTGGGGGCAATGCCGAGGAATGCCTCGCATACGCGATGAACGGCGAAATGTCGAGGAAGGAATTCGGGGCTAGATCATGGAAATCTAGCCCGTAGTAAAACATGAGACCACGGACGAAAGGATGAAGGGGAAACCCTAGTCCGTGAAGGAAATGGGGGATAAATACAACCCTCTCATTAGGCTCCGGGTTGGGGATGATCTACCTTTTGGCGGTAAGCCGGTGGGCGATTTCCTTGGCAAGGTACCCCGCTTCCCGGAGCTCCTTGATGTTCCCCTCCATGACGGAGGAGGCCATCCACTTGCCCTGCGCTCCAGATCCGGACATGGCCGGAGATTTTGCGGGGGACGAAAAGATTGAGACTTGGGCGCTGGAGCTTGAGGGTGGATAGGCTGAGGAGGAAGAAGGCGTGGGGTGAAAAGGTGTATCCTTATCTCCTTATAAAGGCGATGAATATCAAGCGTCCCCCCACGAGCCTTAAAACTCGCCTATTCCCAAGGGGTCGTGCGGACGGCACGGTGGGATTACCCAAGTACGTATTGATGAGAATCCCGTGATAAGGGGACACGATCTCTGCTTCGACAAGACATGTCACTGGAGGCTGTTTCTCGAAACGCAAAATGAGAGGCCAAAAAATGATTCGAAATAATGGCCAGACGTAATGTCTCGCCAGTAAAAATTGTCAGTGAAGACATACCATGTTCTTTGACTAAGTACTATGCCCTTGTGGTAGTGGGTTGTAACTGTTAAACAGAGCCGGATATAGTTCTCATTAATCAACTACTTTGAAGTGTTCGGAGGAGGAACCCGCCTTGCAATGCCGAAGACAATCTGCGCGCCGGACATATCGTCATTGAAGCCTGGTTCAGGGGCTACTGAGGGAGTCTTGGATCAGGGGGTCCTCGGGCATCCGGGCTATGTGACATGGGCCGGACCGGTGGGCCGTGAAGGTACAAGATAGAAGGCTTCCCCCCGTATCTGGATGGGACTCTCCTTGGCGTGGGAGGCAAGCTTGGCGTTCAGATGTGAAGATTCCTTTCTCTGTAAACCGACTCTGTACAACCCAAGCCCCCTCTGGTGTCTATATAAACCGGAGGGTTTAGTCCGTAGAGGCAATCATAATAATACATGCTAGACATCTAGGGTTTAGCCATTACGATCTCGAGGTAGATCAACTCTTGTAACCCCTATACTCATCAAAATCAATCAAGCAGGAAGTATGGTATTACCTCCATCAAGAGGGCCCGAACCTGGGTAAACATCGCGTCCCTGTCTCCTGTTACCTTTGATCCTTAGACGCACAGTTCGGGACCCCCTACCCAAAATCTGCCGGTTTTGACACCGACAGTTACCGGCACCCTAGCTACTCAATAGTGCAAGAATTACAGGCATTTTGCCACCCGTTCACTATGCCGTATCTGTGGGGTGGAGGAGGAGTCTACTTTTCATGCCTTGATCGCCTGCACTCAGGCAAGAATCTTCTGAATCAACATGCGTAGGAGATGGCCTCTTCTAGATGACAATCTCCTCATTGATGCTGGGAAGGAATGGCTAATGCTCCTTCTTAATTCCTGTTCAGAGATGGTCAGAGATATGGTTATTATGCTGATTTGGCAGATATGGCAGATACGCATTGACTGCTATCACGGGAAGGAAGCCCCACCCGTGCCTGCATCGATTGAGTTTTTGGATAGTTACTATAAACCCATCAACCTTGCGGGCAAGTTTTCAGTTGAGGACATTATCAAAGGGAAAATGCTCTCGGTGCCACAGGAGGTGTCGCGCCAAAAGGTGGCTGTGCCCTGGCCGGCTCCGGCTAGGGGTATGGTGGCCCTGTCCATTGATGGTTCGTTCAACCCAGAGGATGGCTCCGCGGCGGCCGGGTGTGTTCTCAAGAACAGTGAGGGTATGATCTTTGCGGCATACAGATATATTTTCCATTGCCACGAGCCACTTGAGGCAGAATTACATGCAATGATGCAAGGTATGGCTCTGGCCATACAACATTCAAACTCACCGGTGTTGTTGCAACAGGATTCCCTGGAAGCATTATCTTGCCTATCAACAAATGCTCTGCGGCGGTCAGCTTATGGCCAGTTAGTCTTGGAGATTAAACATTTAGCTGGTAGTAGGGAGTTTGTACCTAAGAAAATTAGTCGTTCTCAGAATAGAGTTGCCAATCATTTGGCATGCTATAGCCGAACGGAGCGAGCCACTGCTGTTTGGCTTCGTTCAGTTCCACCTTATATCGAGAACTTGTGGCCTCTCGACTGTAACTCTATGACTTTGCAATAAAACTCCCTTTACCCTCGCAAAAAAAAAGGTAGCATGGCAGTCAAAGTCGTGACGCGCAGGCTGCGGACAGGTCATATCGGCATGTCGACCAAGATTTGTGGCAGTAGAATGTACCAGAAACGATCTAGCCATGTTTATTTTTTCTTAAACACAGACGCAGACGCTCTGCTAGTTGAACCCGACTGACGTTGTGTCTCACCTGTCCATCCCCTGGACAGTGTGACTTGGCATGCAAGACGGGTGGGGCCACCTAGCTAGCTTGTGCGTTGCGTGGGTGTTAAAAGGCCAGCCTGTTGGTCGAGAGGGTATGCGTGTGTAAACCACTTTCTGTATCCCCAAGCTTTCCTCTGAAATTCTAACTCCTTCAAGCTCATCCCCTTCCTCACCTCCTCCTTCTCACCTACCCCGATCTCTGATAGGAAAGATACATGCCTGCAGAAAAGAAGGCCAACACTCTGTGCCGGGGCACCAGCCGAAACTTTCGGCCGGTTGGATGTGCACCGCCCGATTAACTTAAAGCAGCCGTTCGATTGCCTCATCTATCCAAACAAACAACTTCCTTCTAAAAGGCGACTCTGATCCAGCGAGGCACAGCTCACCTTGCGGCCGCCATCGAAGCACCTGTCGTCAGCGACACGAATCCCGGCCAGGCGCTCGAAGCTCCCCAAACTTGCCTCGCCGTCGATGCTTGCCGCCGTTGTCGGTCGCCGT
This sequence comes from Aegilops tauschii subsp. strangulata, assembly GCF_002575655.3. NCBI lineage: Eukaryota > Viridiplantae > Streptophyta > Magnoliopsida > Poales > Poaceae > Aegilops > Aegilops tauschii. The sequence goes on along the minus strand of NC_053041.3, from coordinate 549,284,832 downwards.
CCTCGCCGGTCGCCTTTTTGTGCTGCTGGTTCCAGCTCCGCTAGACACCGGTAGCAGCTCCCCCACACTTCCTCCTCGACGTTTGCAATCATGGGTAGCCGCCGCCGGCCGCGACACCGCTGCTTGTCGGTGACAGCTCCTCCGCTGTTGGGGCCCCCCGGTTGCAACGTTGATGGAAGCGACAAAGTAACTCGCAAAAACCACTATATGTGGTTCCAGTAAAAAATTGTGTCGGCTGTAGCATTTCATGTCACTGGTTGTAGCTCGCCGTGCGCCAGTCGTAGCCTCGATCTTCTCTGGTTCCAGCAAAAAGAGACGGTTGTAACAAAATGGTGTTGTGGGTTCCAGCAGGTGGTCGTCGTCATTGTAGCATTCTCGACGTTGCCGCCTCTGGTTTTGTGGCCGTCGCGCCACCGTGATCATTGCGGACACCGCCCATAGGAGCAAAACATTATGTCGTTTCCAGCATCTAGCGAGAGCGGTTGCAGCATTTGTGGGCGCGTGGTCACCATGGTCACCACGATCACCGCCGTAGTAACAAAAACATATGCCCGTTGTAGCACTTTGAATCGCCGGTCGTAGCATATTTGGACGCCGGACGCACCAACACTCGCACGCCGTTCCAGCATGGCCGGGCAATGGTTCCAGCATGGCTCTGCCGTCGTAGCTCGCCGGCATCGCTGGTCATAGTAAAAACATCGACATGCCCTGCCCTTTGTAGATCCCGGCGTTGCCGGTTCCAGCTTTCAGCTTGAAGGTTGCAGCATCTCACATGTCGGCCACTCGAGCACACCGGCCGCAAATTCCCCTAGAGATGTTGTTGTAGCATTTACACTCCCTGGTTCCAGCATTTCAAACAACGGTTGTAGCAAAACATCACCGGCAGGATGCCATGGGTGCCGCCGTTGTAGCATTCTCATTCTCCCGTTCCAGCACCGCCGTTAGCCGGTTCGAGCAATTCGGAAGGACGGTTGTAGCAAACGTCGCTGGGGATGCATGGGTGCCACCAGGTGCGCAACAAATTTTGTAGCCGTTTCCAGCAAATTTTGCCGCCGGTACCAGCACGGTGAATTGCTGATTCCAGCACGCGCCCCCTGGACTTGCAGCAAAAACAAGTGTCTCGTCTCATCTCGTCCCCAGGGCACGTCGTCGGTTCAACCATGGCGGCCTGAGCTTGCAGCACGGCCATGGCGTCGCCATGCTGAGGAGGACGATGGGGGTGGAAGGTGCACCTTGTGATGGCGTTGTCGTGCCGAGGAGGACGGCGGGGTATGGATGGCGCATGGCCATGGCGTCGCCGTGGCGAGCTGTTATCCGCTTGCCAATGTGAAAAGCTTGGATTCTCAGCAGCCGCCATGGCGTCCGGGTCGCAGCTAGAAGCACAGTCGCTGTCCATGGTCCAGGTCAGAGAAAGAAGACGAGGGCGACGGGATAAGGCTGTTGCTAGGTTCGGGCCCATAGGGAGCGTCCTCGACCAATAAAAAAGGTAGCGCGCGACGCGACCGGCCGAAACTCGGCCGGTCAACCGATTACAAACGTTTCCCAAAAAAGAATTTGCTAGCAATTAAAGCCCGTGATGTGGAAAGCTCGGATGTGTATATGTATATCCGTTCTCGGTCTCGGTCACACTCTGCTTCGACGGGACGGAGCCGTGGACCTTAACCTTCAAGGCGGCACTCAGGTGTTCTCTGGGCGATCGCGGGTCTGATTTCTGCCTAGGCAATTGCCGAGTACCTCATCATTTGGGAACATTCCGACTCTTTCTTTGGCGCCTTTGCTTCACATGGAAAATACTCTGCAAAATCGGCATATCTGGCTCTATTTTTTTTGGAACGGAAGTTGCGCCGTGCGTGGTGAAAATTTGGGTTTCATGGGCGCCACCCGAAATCAAATTTTTTGCTTGCCTCGCTGTCCGTGGAATGGACCGCGGATCGCCTCCCTCGACGGCAGTTACAACATCCTGACGGTTGTAAGTTATGTGATCAACTACCTAAGGACAATGAACATATGCTGCTGGGATGTCCTTCCTAGAGGGAGGTGCGGTTCTCGCTGCTGGTGCCTCTCCGGCTACACTGATTCACGCCGATGACCCAAGTCCGGCTCCATGAATGGTGGCCACGGCTGACCACGGCGGTGCCAGGCAAGTAGCGGAAAATGGTAAACTCGGTGATCACCGCTTTCCTCTAGTTCATCTAGCTCGAAGTAAACAGAAGGGTCTTCGACCAGCAATCCACTTTGCCAGCCGAGGTCGAGCGTCACACTAGAGCTCAGCTCTCTTTATGGAATATATGGCATGTGGTCGCGGAATAGGCGACGATATAGTGAACTTCCCCATTCGTCCTATTCCTATATGAGTTCGAGCACATACACAAATAATTCATCAAGGTATTTGATAACATCACTGGTGGTACGCAGGATCAAGAACACCATTAAACTGTAAGTGTTGAACTCCCTCATATGCAAGGCGATAATTATGAATGGTATGGATGTGTGTGGAATGGGTGGGAATAAGGAAAGGGGCTCCTTTTATGGACATGAGGTGCATATGGATCTTAAAAGGCAGGGGCAAATATATGTGTTAATGGGTACCAAAACAAAGATGGGGATGGAGAGAGGTGTGTCATAGCCCGAGGCCACGACTTCGTCGAACAGAAGGTGGAGGATATAAGTACATCTTGTGGAGAGCTGCGACCTTGGGATACTTGCTGCTTGTAGAGAGCAGCCACCGAAAAGCAGAGGATTCAGAGTAGTACGGGAGCAGGGCAGAGGAACAAGACATGTTTAGTTCCTTTCTGTTCGATGTCTCGCTTGGATGAAGCTGCTTTCATTTGTAGCTAGCAGAGCCAAGTCACCGGCCCTGTCCCACAGGCCATCGGCCCATATCTATCACGCCTAGTACACTCCCATGGACGGGTATGACAAGGTGTGGTAAAATGAAAGTCTGAAATGTAAAAGAGACCAAATTTACTCTTCCTTGATAAGGATACTGACCGGAGATGGTAGATGGGTTGGCTATGAGCATTTGGGTGCTTCACAGTTCGTGGAGGGTGCAAGAAGGGAGGCCGGATCACGTACTCATGTGAAGTTGCTATAGAATGCCTAACTATCTCTACATGTTGGATCGCATGTACAATAGACACAAACAAATGTAAATTCCACATAGCACAACCAACTTGAACAAGAGCTTGTGGTGGCAAATCAAGACCCTAATTAAGGAGGGCTAACAATCCTACGTAGGAAGAAAACTGAGCAGATTATTGGGAGGACCCTTTGACTGTGTTGTGTGTTTAGTTATGAAAAATAGATAGAAAACTAGAGCCTTTCGATATATTACTTACAACTAATTTGTGTTTTGCTTATTTATCTGTTCAGTGGTTGTCCAAATCATTCCCTGCTGTAGAGGCTGGTAGTAATGATGCTTTCGTTTTTAAAGAAAAGGTTAAGCTTAATGACTAAACATAATTCTTTATTTCAGCAAGAAAAGAAAATGCGGTACATATGTCTGGAAAGCTCTACAAGATTTTGTTAGTATTCATTTCCCTAATGATAGTCAATGACTAAACTACTATTTTTTGATCGATGGATACTAAAAATAGGCAATCAATCAAGGTTTTGGATGCCATGAGGTATATAATTAAAAAATTTGTGTGCTATCCTATTGAGAAAGAGCGTGGAATGAGAGTAGAGAAGGAAACCAAACACATGTTAAAGACAGAAAAACCCTTACTTAGTAGAGGATCAAATATAGGGTTCAAATGTTGTGGACTGGAGGGAGGAGGGATGTAGAAAAAGGAGATTTCTAAGTTAAAAACTTTAAACCAAATGTGCTTGTGAATATAACATATCTTGATGTAGCACAACAACCAATGCCCACCTGTCTTAACTCAAGGAAGGTGTTACTGTTGATGGCCCTTGGTTGGGCATGCTTCATGGATGGCAGTAGGCACTGAACATAGGCTAGGACATGTAGATGGATGAAGCCGCATGGTCTTGACTATGATGTGAGCCATACGTGGAGTAGTAATCGAGAGGTTGAAATGTGAAAAGGGAAATGGGAAAGAAGAATAGCAGTCACTAGATGGAGAGATCCAGATCCACCGTGGAGGACCAGACTGATGATAATCTATCGGAGTATGGAGTTTTCATACACATTTTTGATAGAGGTTTGAAACAAATTATGCTCGAATGCACTAGGAGATGATTATAAAAGTTGTGAGGATGAGGTGTGCGACATGACACTAGAAAATGCATACATCATACATATGATCTGATTTGATTGCGTGCAATACTGGTTTAGCCATTAGTCGTCTTAATTAGATTTGTAACCCTTGTGATTTGATTTTTATTTGTGGGCACCTCAAATTTGCCGAACATAATTACTTTATTTAGATAAGCATTCTGAGATTCCACTATCCAATCAAGAACTAATCTGATAGATGATGGAAATACAACTATCAACTTTGTATTGTCTGTCGCCAGTTTTTAAGCAAAAGATCGCAAACCTGCGAGAAAACTGGGGCATACTCAAACATCCTCAAAGTAGCGACCAGAGTAAGTGGCACCCCACGCAGGACTCTCATGAGGGTCAATAGAACCTCCAACAGACGAAGCAGTAGGAGAAAACCTTCAAGTCACACTTCATAGTTCATCCACCTATGTCTCCTGCATTGCAGCCCGAGTTCGTTGAGTTCTGGTACATAGCTCTCTGATAGCACCTGGCAATATTCTTGTTGACCACAAATTGAGTTTCCTGCTACCTCCCATTCCCATGTATTCTTGTGGTCTCAACATGTCAAACATTGCATCAACTTCCATGGATGTCTTCCCCATGCTTGCACAACTAACAACGTAGAACACTTTCCTTAATCTTATGAACTCTGTAGCACTACCAGTGCCGATTATTTATCAACTGAGGGGTGAGCGCGAGGGTGTATAAGTGCAACACAAGTGCCTTCACCGGCTGAATATTGGAGAAAATCAACACTAGTTAACTATCCGGTAGATGATGGTTGATGGACGAATTTAAAGCAACCCGGTCTCTTCTTCTTTTATTTATGGATGAAAGTAGCAGAATTGTATTGACTAACTCTCCTTATTTTTAAGCATTTGAAATTTTGGTCTTTTTTACGTGTCCAATAGAGTTTTGGTATATTTTTTTCTTAAGTTTCAGTCACCTTTGTGATTTCAGTTACTTATGTTAAGTTTCAGTCACCCTTTTATTGTTACTTAACTAGTTTTGCATTTCTTGCAAATACATTTTTCTTTTTGTGGAATTGCAAGATGCATGGCCTTTGCATCGCAAGAACAGAAGGTGGAGACATGAAATCTTGGGTAAAAAATAAGAGGACATCACAACTGCCGCAGTAAAAAAGAAGAACAGAAGACCACAACTGTGGCAACAATAATCATCAAGAAACAACCGCATTCTGATGTGGCCACATTGAAGACCAGGCAAAGAAACCATATCGGAAAAGATCAGGTGTACTGTACAATACAGGAACACATCATTCTGAAGTTTTTTGAAAGACCACATCATTCTGAAGTGCGGGTGAAGCAAACACGGAGAGAAACAGGGCGAGGGATGCAGAGAGAGAGAGGGGGAGAGGGAGAGAGATAGAGAGAGAGAGAGAGAGAGGAAACCAGGGGCATAGTACTGGAGCACTCAAAGGGAGGATCATGGAATTCTCTCTCTAGGGATGAGGAACAAGGAAGGAATCCACTTCTCTCGCCCTTCTCTCTCTCTGAAACATAGACTTTCTCTCTCTACTTTCGCCCCAGGACATGAAACCCCTCATCCAACTGCATCAATTGCCAACATTAAACGAAAGAAAAGGGAGGGTGGGGACAAAAGGAGGGACAATGCGAGTATGTACGCATGAAGCCTATACAAGAACATATTAAAAATAGGTTGAGGGGAGTATGTATGTATAATCGCAAGATGCACACAACCATCCATTGTTTCAAAGTACTAGCTTAAGCTTAATAACGGTCCAGGATTTGTTAGCAAACCGAGATTTCAATGACCTGCATTTGTCTATGGCGAATGATAAGAACAGATCAGCAGAACACAAACGGTCGAGGCAGAATGGTATGTTAGAGCTGTCAACTCGTGCACAATGCGTGTTATCCATGACCATCAGAATCACCAACTTGAGAGTCCTCCCAAGCAACAATATCCAGTTTATGCTTAGCAGGGTTGAAAGGGCGGTCGCATGAAGCTTGAAGCCAATTCCAACAAGGAATGTTGCTGCCCTGCAAAAGGAGGTTCATCAGCTTGCACAACATTGCAGAGTTGTGTGCCCCTAGATTGCGGACGCCCAAACCGCCACTCTCGATGGGTAAGATCACATAATCGCATGCCACAAGGCAATGGCTCCCATTAGAATTTTTGCAGGGGACTGACCGACACAGCTTGTCAATTTTTTCAATACTCTCTTCAGACAGCATCTTGCAGGACGTGAAATATTTAGGGGTCACTGGTAAAACGGCATTAACCATCTGTAGCCGGACACCACAAGAGAGGAGGTTCGTCATCCATCCTAGTAATACCCTGTTAATATTTTGGATGACGGGTCGGAGCAAATGTTGTGGAATTTTGTTAGTGGAGATCGGAACTCCGAGATAGGTGCATGGAAGAGAGCTTAGAGGGAAACCCAAAATGTCGACAATCTCACCCACCGTCGTGTTTTCAATATTGATTGGAACGAACGTCTTTTGTAATGATTAATTTTCGGTTCCGAGAAGCCTGTTAAGATGTGCTTGATCATATGGGCTTGGTCAATGGTGGCCATGAAGTAGCAGCGTGCCATCTGCATATAGCATCGGGAACGGGCCGTGTCTTTCCAACGGGTGAATTAGTTAGCCATTGTTGAGCTCTCTGGCACACATACCCCGCAAGACGTCGCTAGCCAAAATGAAATGACACGGGGAATGAGAATCACCCTGCTGAACTCCCAACTCAAAAGAAATGGCTTCCCCAGGGGTGCCATTGATAAGAACTTGAGTCTGGCCAGATCGAAGCATGGTTTCGATCCGTTTAATCCAGTCATCGGGAAAATTTCAATGACCGAAGATTTCAAGCAGTTTGTCCCACAAAAATGTATCAAAGGCTTTTCGGAAATCCAAGTTTAAAACAATCATCGACAATTTCCTCTTGGAGAAAGGTGTGACAACTCCCGGGTGCCTAGGCACCCTCTATGAACAGTAAAACAAAAAATCTGAAACTTTACAACATCAAAGTTGATCAAACTTTGTAGGCTCTTGCAAGTTTTCATGCCAAAATATCATGTAGAGAAAGGTGTACGAATGAGTTTCAGATTTCAGTAATAAAAATGTTGAAAACTTCAGGCGCTAAAATCATTCGTGTGTAGAGCTCCTCGAATGGTTTTTTGGCATGAAAACTTGCAAGCGCCTACAATGTTTGATAATCTTTGATGTTGCAAAGTTTCAGATTTTTTTGAATTGTTTTCTAGCTGTTTTGATTTTACTGCTCATAGAGGGTGCCTAGTCACCCAGGAGCTGAAAAACCACTCTCTTTCCTCTTGACAGCTAATTGTAAAATCTCTGAGGCATGGATAAAAATATCCCACAATCAAACACCCCTTAATAAGTCTGGATTGCATAACATCAATAAGCTCCGTTTGTTGTCTGTCTGTTAACACCTTGGGGATGATTTTTATTAGTGACACACACAACTGATCATATAGAAAGTTAAGACACTCACCCCAAAAAAACCCGGCAAAATCAGAATCATTGAATTGTTTTCCCATGAAAAATGTTTATACCCGCCAACCCAAACTCAAAATAACATAATGCCATCCAATCCAGAACAATTTTTTATAGACGATAGAAATACAATTATCAACTTTGTATTGCCTGTGTCATGTGCTTTAACCAGAAGATCCCAGAATTACCAGATAAACGGGGCATACTCAAACATCCTTAAAGTAGCGACCAGAGTTGGCGACAAACCAGGGAGGATGCTCCTGAGGGTCAATAGCACCAACATCATATGTAGCAGTTCGCTACAGACACACTTCACGGTACCTCTACCTGTGTCTCCTTTCTTGATGACTGTTGCAACAATGTTCTATGATAGGATCCAAAAATCTTCTTGTTGGCCACAAATCAGGTTTCCTGCTACCTCCTATTCCCATCTATTCTTGTGGTCTCAACATGTTAAACATTGCACAACTAGCAACGTAGACCACTTTTCTTCTTCTTATGAACTCTATAGTAGTAGAAGTGCCGATTATTAAAGAACAAGGGCTGAGGGAGAGGGTGCATCAGTGCAACACACAAGTGCCTTCACCAACTGAATATTGGTGAAAATCAACGCTACTTAACTATCCGATAGATGATGGTTGATGGATGTATTTAAAGCAACACAGTCTCCTTCTTTCATTTATGGATGAAAGCAACAAAATTGTATTAACTAGACTCCTTATTTATAAGCATTTGAAGTTTCAGTCTTTTTTACGTGTCCAATTGTGTTTTAGAATTTCTTTTTGTTAAGTTTCAGTAAGTTACTGTCGGATCACGGGTTCCGGCAAAAACCGTCGAGGTTCGAACACTGGGGTGCGCGCGGAGATTTCCTTCCTATCGATGTACGCCCTAGCTCGCTAAGATCTCGTGGACGAACCCGACAAAGTCGCAACACAGAGACACAAGATTTATACTGGTTCGGGCCACCGTTGTGGTGTAATACCCTACTCCAGTGTGGTGGTGGTGGATTGCCTCTTGGGCTGATGATGAAGAGTACAAGGGGAAGAACGGCCTCCTGAGGTTGGGGTGTTCTTGTGTTCGGTGTGTGGCTAAGGGTTGGCTCTCGATCAGATGCCCCTATTATGGTGGCTAGTTCTACTTATACAGGCCCTGGTCCTCTCTCCAAATATTGAGCGGGAAGGGAGCCAACAACGGCCAATTTGAAAGGGGACAGCTAGTACAGCTTATCCTGACAAAAGCGGTCTTCGCGTGCAAAAGGCTCTGGTCATGACGTCGTCTTGGGCTCCATGGTGACCTCCGTCCTGCCGTCCCGCTGGTCTTGGTCTCGTTACACCGATATGGAAATCTTTGCCTGATGCCTCGGTACTCCGCGCCTGCGCTTGCCTCCTTAGCACCAAAGAGGAAACAAGGACGCTGCGCGTGCTGGCGCCCGCCTGATCTTGATCGTCATGGCTCACGTCACGAGAGCCTCGCGAGGTTCGCCCTGCCTTGATTTCTTCGCTCCTCGCAAGGCAGCCTGGTGAGGCCGCTCCTGAGGAGGTCTTGCGTCATCCGCCTCGCGAGGGTCTTGACTGTCTCGTTGATGAAGGTGGGCCCTACAGGCCTGCAGCACAGCCACGCCGTGGGCCGCAGGCAGGCAAGTCTGGGGACCCCCATTCCCAGAACGCCGACAGTAGCCCCCGGGGCCAAGGTGCGCTCGGGCTTGGCTTTGCGGCGAAGCCAAAGGTCAAGCGCGGAGCACCGCGGGCCCCAAAAGCCCGCGGCCTTGGTCGACGCATGGCGGTTGATTGGACGTGGGCGTCTCTGCTTCCCCACGCTGCCTTAGAATCCGCCTGGCTACACGGACCCCGCAACCTACACAGTTATTCTCCGTCGCCCACACCTCGCTTCCCCAATCTCTCTGCTTTCTCGAGAATCTGCTTCCCCTCTCCAATCTGACCTGCCTCCTACCCACTCCATTGCCATGGCGCCGAAACAAGCAGACAAGGGGAAGAAGCCCCTGTCTTCGCCAGGTGCACCTCCGGCCGCCGAGCCTTCAGTCGGTCGATCCTTGGTGCTCAACGACGAGGCCATGGACAAGGTGCGTCCAATGCTCGCTTCCAGCTTCAACGAGTGGGGGGAGACGGTGGCTTGGCCTGCGTCCCGCGCTCGCATTGCCCGGACAGTCACTGAGGTCCCGATCTTCATTGATGTCCTTTGGGCTGGCCTGATTCCTCCTTTCTCCGCCTTCTTCAACGCGGTGCTTGAGCACTATCAGATCCACATGATGCATCTCAACCCTCAATCCGTGACTCTCCTTGCCGCCTTTGCCTTTGTGTGTGAAGCCATGGTGGGTATTGCTCCTTCTGTGGCCCTCCTTCGCCATTTCTTCTCGTTGCATCTGATTGACTCTCGGCAAAGCTCCGGGTGCGTGAGTTTCCAGGCCGTGGCCGCGACGGCGGGCGCGGGGATCGACTTCGAGCTTCCTCCATCCATGAGCGAGTTTCAGACACGGTGGGTGTTCGTCGAGGCCGGTGTGCTCAGCCCCCTGCTCCATTCCCCTTCAGCGCCTGCTGTTCCCAACTCCGGTTGGGGCCACGAGAGGCTCGCGAGCCCCCGTCTTGTCCCCATCTGGCTCAGGCTGAGGAGGCTGAAGGACCGCGGCGTGACCGCGCCCATGGTGGTGAGGGAGTTCGTCGGGCGCCGAGTCGCTCCGCACCAACGCCATTCTCGCCCGATGTGGGCCTTACTCAGCAGTCAGGACCATATGAGGTTCCAGGAGTCCGGGCTCCCTCTTAAGACGCATCAAACGATAATCGAGGTCTTGACGGGTGTTCCCTCGCTGGATGACATGCTTGAGAAAAGCTGTCTGCTGTATCGCTGCAAGAACAAGGCTGACTTTGTTGGGGGCATGCCTTCCTTCGATGAGTGGGGACTGCGCCCGGACGGCCTGGTGGGGTCCCGCGAGAACCCTGTCAACGTGGTCCCCCTCTTCGTCGCCGGTGCCGAGCTCGTCCCAAACGCGGGCGTGCTACCTCTTGAGCATTGTGTTGGTTTTCCCTTGAAGAGGAAAGGGTGATGCAGCAAAGTAGCGTAAGTATTCCCCTCAGTTTTTGAGAACCAAGGTATCAATCCAGTAGGAGGCTACGCGCGAGTCCCTCGTACCTACACAAAACAAATAAATCCTCGCAACCAATGCGATAAGGGGTTCTCAATCCCTTCACGGTCACTTACGAGAGTGAGATCTGATAGATATGATAGGATAATATTTTTGGTATTTTAATGATAAAGATGCAAAGTAAAATAAAAGCAAAGTAAAAAGAAATGGAAATAACTAAGTGTTGGGAGATTAATATGATGACGATAGACCCGGGGGCCATAGGTTTCACTAGTGGCTTCTCTCAAGAGCATAAGTATTTTACGGTGGGTGAACGAATTACTGTTGAGCAATTGACAGAATTGAGCATAGTTATGAGAATATCTAGGTATGATCATGTATATAGGCATCACGTCCGAGACAAGTAGACCGACACCTGCCTGCATCTACTACTATTACTCCACTCATCGACCGCTATCCAGCATGCATCTAGAGTATTAAGTTCATGAAAACAGAGTAACGCCTTAAGTAAGATGACATGATGTAGAGGGATAAATTCATGCAATATGATAAAAAAACCATCTTGTTATCCTCGATGGCAACAATACAATACGTGCCTTGCTGCCCCTACTGTCACTGGGAAAGGACACCACAAGATTGAACCCAAAGCTAAGCACTTCTCCCATTGCAAGAAAGATCAATCTAGTAGGCCAAACCAAACTGATAATTCGAAGGGACTTGCAAAGATAACCAATCATACATAAAAGAATTCAGAGAAGATTCAAATATTGTTCATAGATAAACTTGATCATAAACCCACAATTCATCGGTCTCAACAAACACACCGCAAAAAGAAGATTACATCGAATAGATCTCCACGAGAGATAGGGAGAACATTGTATTGAGATCCAAAAAGAGAGAAGAAGGCATCTAGCTAATAACTATGGACCCGAAGGTCTGAGGTAAACTACTCACACTTCATCGGAGAGGCTATGGTGTTGATGTAGAAGCCCTCCGTGATGGATGCCCCCTCCGGCGAAGCTCCGGAACAGGCCCCAAGATGGGATCTCGTGGGTATAGAAGGTTGCGGCCGTGGAATTAGGTTTTTGGCTCCGTATCTGATCGTTTGGGGGTACGTAGGTATATATAGGAGGAAGAAGTACGTCAGTGGAGCAACAGGGGGCCCACAAGGGTGGAGGGCGCGCCCCCTACCACGTGGCCTCCTGGAAGCTTCTCTTACGTAGGGTCCAAGTCTCCTAGATCATGTTCGTTCGAAAAATCACGCTCCCGAAGGTTTCATTCCGTTTGGACTCCGTTTGATATTCTTTTTCTGCGAAACTCTGAAATAGGCAAAAAACATCAATTCTGGGCTGGTCCTCCGATTAATAGGTTAGTCCCAAAAATAATATAAAAGTGAATAATAAAGCCCAATAATGTCCAAAACAGAAGATAATATAGCATGGAGCAATCAAAAATTATAGATACGTTGTAGACGTATCAAGCATCCCCAAGCTTAATTCCTCCTCATCCTCGAGTAGGTAAATGATAAAAAAGATAATTTTTATGTGGAATGCTACTTGGCATAATTTCAATGTAATTCTTCTTAATTGTGGTATGAATATTCAGATACGAAAGATTCAAGATAAAAGTTCATATTGACATAAAAATAATAATACTTCAAGCATACTAACTAAGCAATTATGTCCTCTCAAAATAACATGGCCCAAGAAAGTTCATCCCTACAAAATCATATAGTTTAGTCATGCTCCATTTTCGTCACACAAGAATGCTCTCATCATGCACAACCCCGATGACAAGCCAAGGAATTGTTTCATACTTTAGTAATCTCAAACCTATAAACTTTCACGCAATATATGAGCGCGAGCCATGGACATAGCACTATGGGTGGAATAGAATATGATGATGGGGGTTATGTGGAGAAGACAAAAAGGAGAAAGTCTCACATCAACGAGGCTAATCAATGAGCTATGGAGATGCCCATCGATTGATGTTGATGCAAGGATTAGGGATTGCCATGCAACGGATGCACTAGAGCTATAAATGTATGAAAGCTCAACAAAAGAAACTAAGTGGTTGTGCATCCAACTTGCTTGCTCACGAAGACCTAGGGCACTTGAGGAGGCTGATTGTTGGAATATACAAGCCAAGTTCTATAATGAAAAATTCCCACTAGTATATGAAAGTGATAAAACAAGAGACTCTCTACCATGAAGATTATGGTGCTACTTTGAAGCACAAGTGTGGCAAAGGATAGTAGCATTGTCCCTTCTCTCTTTTTCTCTCATTTTTTGGGCCTTCTCTTTTTTTATGGCCTTTCTCTCTTTTTTTATTCCTCACTTGGGACAATGCTCTAGAAAATGATGATCATCACACTTCTATTTATTTACAACTCAATGATTACAACTCGATACTAGAACAAAGTATGACTCTATATGAATGCCTCCGGCGGTGTACCAGGATATGCAATGAATCAAGAGTGACATGTATGAAAGAATTATGAATGGTGGCTTTGCCACAAATACTATGTCAACTACATGATCATGCTAAGCAATATGACAATGATGAATGTGTCATGATAAACGGAATGGTGGAAAGTTGCATGGCAATATATCTCGGAATGGCTATGGAAATGCCATAATAGGTAGGTATGGTGGCTGTTTTGAGGAAGATATAAGGAGGTTTATGTGTGAAAGAGCGTATCATATCACGGGGTTTGGATGCACCGGCGAAGTTTTCACCAACTCTCAATGTGAGAAAGGGCAATGCACGGTACCGAAGAGGCTAGCAATGATGGAAGGGTGAGAGTGCGTATAATCCATGGACTCAACATTAGTCATAAAGAACTCACATACTTATTGAAAAAATCTACAAGTCATCAAAAACCAACCACTACGCGCATGCTCCTAGGGGGATAGATTTGTAGGAAAAGACCATTGCTCGTCCCCGACCGCCACTCATAAGGAGGACAATCAAAGAACACCTCATGTTTCAAATTTGTTACATAACGTTTACCATACGTGCATGCTACGGGACTTGCAAACTTTAACACAAGCATTTCTCAAATTCACAACTACTCAACTCGCACGACTTTGATATTATTACCTCCATATCTCAAAACAATTATCAAGCGTCAAACTTCTCTTAGTATTCAACACACTCATAAGAAAGTTTTTACTATTCTTGAATACCTAGCATATTAGGATTATTTATGAAAATTACCATGCTATTTAAGACTCTCAAAATAATCTAAGTGAAGCATGAGAGATCAATAGTTTCTATAAAAGAAATCCACCACCGTGCTCTAAAAGATATAAGTGAAGTACTAGAGCAAAACTATATTACTCAAAAGATATAAGTGAAGCACATAGAGTATTCTAATAATTTCCAAATCATGTATGGCTCTCTCAAAAGGTGTGTACAGCAAGGATGATTGTGGTAAACTAAAAAGAAAAGACTCAAATCATACAAGACGCTCCAAGCAAAACACATATCATGTGGTGAATAAAAATATAGCTCCAAGTAAAGTTACCGATGGAAGTAGACGAAAGAGGGGATGCCTTCCGGGGCATCCCCAAGCTTTGGCTTTTTGGTGTCCTTAGATTATCTTCGGGGTGCCATGGGCATCCCCAAGCTTAGGCTCTTGCCACTCCTTGTTCCATAATCCATCAAAATCTTTCACCCAAAACTTGAAAACTTCACAACACAAAACTCAACAGAAATCTCGTGAGCTACGTTAGCGAAAGAAAACAAAAGAACACTTCAAGGTACTGTAATGAACTCATTCTTTATTTATATTGGTGTTAAACCAACTGTATTCCAACTTCTCTATGCTTTATAAACTATTTTACTAGCCATAGATTCATCAAAATAAGCAAACAACACACGAAAAACAGAATCTGTCAAAAACAGAACAGTCTGTAGTAATCTGTAACTAACGCAAACTTCTGGAACTCCAAAAAATCATCCAAAATAGGAAGACCTAGGAAATTTGTGTATTGATCAGCAGCAATTGGAATCAGTATTTTATCACGTTCTGGTGATTTTTAACAATTGTTTTCGTGAACAGAAAGTTTCTGGAAATTTCTGCAAGATCAAATAACTATCATCCAAGAAGATCCTATAGGTTTAACTTGGCACAAACACTAATTAAAACATAAAAACACATCTAACCAGAGGCTAGATCAAAGATTTATTGAATAACATAAAGGAAAAATATTGGGTTGTCTCCCAACAAGCGCTTTTCTTTAAAGCCTTTTAGCTAGGCATTGATAATTTTAATGATGCTCACATGAAAGACAAGAATTGAAGCACAAAGAGAGCATCATAAAACACGTGACAAACACATATAAGTCTAACATACTTCCTATGCATAGGCATCTTATAGAAAAACAAATTATCATAGCAAGCAAAAACTAGCATAAGCAAGGAAGCGGAAAGGAACAATAGCAATCTCAACATAACGAGAGGTAATTTAGTAACATGAAAATTTCTATAACCACATTTTTCTCTCTCATAATAATTACATATAGGATCATAAGAAAATGCAACAATATAGCTATCATATAACATATTCTCAACACGATCCACATGCATGCGAAGTTGACACTCTTCCAAAATAGTGGGATTATCCTTAACTAAAGTCATGATTTCTCCAAGCCCACTTTTATAAAAAAAATCATAAGATTGAATATTATCCAAATATGTGGGATCTAAAGTCGACACTCTTCCAAACCCACTTTCAATATTATTTCAAACATTACTATCAGTCTCATATTCATCATGGGGCTTAAATAAAATTTCAAGATCGTAAGAAGAATCACCCCAATCATGATCATTGCAAAAAGTAGTAGACATAGCAAAACTAGCATCCCCAAGCTTAGGGTTTTGCATAATATTAGCACAATTGACATCAAGAGTATTTATAATAAAATTATTGTAATCATGCTTTTTATTCAAGGAACTATCGTGAATCTCTTCATAAATTTCTTCATCACAATATTCAGATTCACAAATTTTAAGCAAAACTTCATAAAGATAATCTAGTGCACAAAACTCACTAGCAATTGGTTCATCATAATTGGATCTCTTAAAAAGATTAGCATGCGTATGAGGATCCATAGATCTTAGCTTCTCTGTTTAGGAATAAATACTCAACTATTTCAGCCAAGCGAGAAAACGAGCCAAGAAAGACATCAAGGCGAACGGAAAAAGGGCGAATAAAACGGCAAGGGTGAACTAGGGGAGAGGAAAACGAGAGGAAAATGGCAAATAATGTAATGCGGGAGATAAGGGATTGTGATGGGTACTTGGTATGTTGACTTTTGCGTAGACCTCCCCGACAACGGCGCCAGAAATCCTTCTTGCTACCTCTTGAGCACTGTGTTGGTTTTCCCTTGAAGAGGAAGGATGATGCAGCAAAGTAGCGTAAGTATTTCCCTCAGTTTTTGAGAACCAAGGTATCAATCCAGTAGGAGGCTATGCGCGAGTCCCTCGTACCTACAGAAAACAAATAAATCCTCGCAACCAACGCGATAAGGGGTTGTCAATCCCTTCACGATCACTTGCGAGAGTGAGATCTGATAGATATGATAGGATAATATTTTTGGTATTTTTATGATAAAGATGCAAAGTAAAATAAAAGCAAAGTAAAAAGCAATGGAAATAACTAAGTGTTGGAAGATTAATATGATGACGATAGACCCGGGGGCCATAGGTTTCACTAGTGGCTTCTCTCAAGAGCATAAGTATTTTACGGTGGGTGAACGAATTACTGTTGAGCAATTGACAGAATTGAGCATAGTTATGAGAATATCTAGGTATGATCATGTATATAGGCATCACGTCCGAGACAAGTAGACCGACTCCTGCCTGCATCTACTACTATTACTCCACTCATCGACCACTATCCAGCATGCATCTAGAGTATTAAGTTCATGAAAACAGAGTAACGCCTTAAGCAAGATAACATGATGTAGAGGGATAAATTCATGCAATATGATAAAAAACCCATCGTGTTATCCTCAATGGCAACAATACAATACGTGCCTTGCTGCCCCTACTGTCACTGGGAAAAGACACTGCAAGATTGAACCCAAAGCAAAGCACTTCTCCCATTGCAAGAAAGATCAATCTAGTAGGCCAAACCAAACTTATAATTCGAAGAGACTTGCAAAGATAACCAATCATACATAAAAGAATTCAGAGAAGATTCAAATATTGTTCATAGATAAACTTGATTATAAACCCACAATTCATCGGTCTCAACAAACACACTGCAAAAACAAGATTACATCGAATAGATCTCCACGAGAGAGGGGGAGAACATTGTATTGAGATCCAAAAAGAGAGAAGAAGCCATCTAGCTAATAACTATGGACCCGAAGGTCTGAGGTAAACTACTCACACTTCATCGAAGAGGCTATGGTGTTGATGTAGAAGCCCTCCGTGATGGATGCCCCCTCCGGCGGAGCTCCGGAACAGGCCCCAAGATGGGATCTCATGGGTACAGAAGGTTGCGGCGGTGGAATTATGTTTTTGGCTCCATATCTGATCGTTTGGGGGTATGTAGGTATATATAGGAGGAAGAAGTACGTCGGTGGAGCAACAGGGGGCCCATGAGGGTGGAGGGCGCGCCCTGGGGGGGTAGGCGCGCCCTCCTACCTCGTAGCCTCCTGGAAGCTTCTCTTACGTAGGGCCAAGTCTCCTGGATCATGTTCGTTCCAAAAATCACGCTCCTGAAGGTTTCATTCCGTTTGGACTCCGTTTGATATTCTTTTCCTGCGAAACTCTGAAATAGGCAAAAAAAAAACAGCAATTCTGGGCTGGGCCTCCGGTTAATAGGTCAGTCCAAAAAATAATATAAAAGTGAATAATAAAGCCCAATAATGTCCAAAACAGAAGATAATATAGCATGGAGCAATCAAAAATTCTAGAAACGTTGGAGACGTATCAGGGCGCAGGGGGACGAGCGCCGCCTGGGGCTCCTGAAGCGTCGTCCTCAGGAAACCGTGATTCTGGGACGTTGGTCGACGAGATGAAGCAACACGCGGCTACGGAGGTCAAAACTCTGGAGGCCTTGGGAGGTCGCGATGAGACGGCGCCCGACTGTTCTCCGCAACCAGGCACCCTTGAAGTTGTCCTCTCGAGCGCTTCTTCGGCCGCACCCCGTACCGGCCGCCATGTTCAGCTTCGGTCGGCTTTGTGTGGACTTCGAGGAGCTCCGCAAGAGAAAAGGGTCTCCGAGCGGCAGCAGTATCTTCAGGTCGTTGAAGCAACGAAAGTACATCTCCGTTGATGAGTAAGTACTGCATCTTGTGATTTCTTGATTGTTGCTTTCCTTCCTGACGCTGGCTCTTCAGGACCCCTTCTGTCGGGGCCGTTGAGCCATCCGAGAAGCAATCCCCGCCTTCCTCGGCACCCCCGCGGGCTTTGAGCACCCCGAGCCTGGATGCCGCGCCCGGAGCTGGGCCGGCCGAGGGGGTGCGCTCGCCTCCATGGGGCCTTGAACCTGCGGCCCCGTTGTCCTTCCTTCACGGTCTAACTTGGAGCTTGGCGGGTGTTCCCCAGACTCCTCCTCTGGTTATGGACAGCGGCTGGTTGGCTCCGGTCTTCGGCCCCTCCTCAAGCAGCGGGCCCCGACCGACCGGGGCCCCTCGTGAGGTCAGGCCGGCGTCTGGAGCGGCGCCAACCCCTAGCCCCCTGCCGAGAGGGGGTGTACCACTTCATGTCCCGTCTGCAGCCCCCATGGCGGAGGACGAGGTAGGGCGTGCATTGGAGTTCGAGCGCGGGCGGAGCGTCGTTCGTCATGAGCTCTTCCAGGAGGCGATGGGCGCGATGAGCCGACTTGGTGAAGAACTCGCGGGTGTCGACTCGCGCCTTGAGGCTGAGGGTCTTCGGCTGGTGGAGGAACGGCGTAAGCTGAGGGTGGCTATCAACCTTGGCTGCTACCAGCGTGATCTTGACAACGCCAAGGCCGAGGTGTCCCTCAAGGTTTCCCACGAGGCTTGCTCCCGAGCCTTGGAGGAGGCTCGCGAGGCTGACCGCCGCCGCGAGGCTGCGGAGAAGCGCGCGTGGGAGATCCAGGCCTGGAGTGCGTCCCTCGAGCGCCAAGTTGAGGTGCGCAGAGCCGCCCTTGCGTCGCTGAGGGGGACGCCTGCCGAGGAAGAGGAGGTCCGGAAGCGCGAGGAGGCGCTGGCTCTGGAAGCCGTGGAGCGCAGCCTCGAGCTCGAGCAACTGGAGACGAGGGAGCGTCAAGTTGCTCAAGCGGAAGATGCCGTCGGGGCTCGCGAGGCCATGGTCCAGGAGGAGGTCGACCGCCGGGTGGCCGAGGTTCGCGTGGATCTTGAAGGTCGGTACGACCTGAAGCTGAAGCTTGCGGGGACTGAGGCAGCGGGCACTACTAGGAAAAGGGCTATAGATGGAATGGCCACTAATGGCGCACCAGACATGTGGTGCGCCATTGCTATGTAGCAGTGGCGCACCGTGTGCTGGTGCACCATTAGTGTGAAAAACACTAATGGCGCACCAGACACGCGGTGCGCCATTAGTAACAATTTTTTTTATTTTGCCAGACATACTAATGGCGCATCAGGACATAGTGCGCCATTACTAGTTGTAACTAGTAATGGCGCACCAGCAACATAGTGCGCCACTAAAATATTTTTTTTATTTTTTACTTTTTTGCAAAACTACTAATGGCGCACCTGGGGCAGTGCGCCATTACTAGTTTAAGCTAGTAATGGTGCACTGCTCCCCCGTGCGCCATTAGTGTTTTTTGCAAAACTACTAATGGCGCACCACCAGCAGGTGTGGTGCGCCATTAGTAACCAGGGTTACTAATGGCGCATATGTGGTGGTGCGCCATTAGTAACCTGGGACGAGCTAGATATTTTGGACAGCCACACCTACCCACTCACTTTCCCCTCTTCATTCTCTCCTCCCTCCTCCAAGCTTGTCTCAGCTGCCTCCTCCTCCTCACCTCATTTGCACCATAAATTCATCCAAATTACGTGGTTAAAGCCCCTTTTTTTGATAGGTAAGTAAGGGGGAAGCTATCTTTATGTTGTTCTCCCTCCAACAACGTGCACATGCACTTTTTATGTCCTAGCTAGATCTATGTATGTTTGTGGTGTTGCATATATGTTTGTGTTTGCAGGTACCGGTATTTGAAATGCGATAGTTGCCAATATTTTGCCGGAATGTTGATTCATTTCCGTTTCGGCGAGAATTTGGCACTATGCATTCTTTTTGGTCCTATTTTTAGGGAAAGTCATGCCAAATTTTTTCTTGGTTCTAAAATATCGTTTTGCTCTACCCCGCAGGTGACCATGGTCCGCACGATGACCGAAGGCATCATGAATAGGTTTTTGAGATCCGCGAAGGCCGAGATGCTTGAAAAGAACGAGACGGAGATAAGATGTCCGTGTCGAAGATGCAAGCTGAAGAGCCTTATTGCGGACCCGGATTCCAGGCAGGTGCGGGACCACCAGCTCTTGCGTGGTTTCATGGATGGCTATCGGTGGCAAGGTGATGAAGATGACTATGAAGTCATCCATGGGGGTCGGGCAAGAAATGAGGATGGGCAGCAAGACAACCACCGCGGCTCGGGCGGGCGAGAAGACGAAGAATCTCCAGGACATGATCACGACGGTGATGCTGTACACAGTCATCATGTAGAAGATGCCGGACATGATGATGAGGAAGATGCGGGAGCAGACGAAGGGCATGATCATGAAGATGAAGATGCCGGCGGAGCAGACGACGATGGACCATCGATGGGCTGGGTGCAGGACCCTCATATTCAAGAGCTGCTTCTCAAGCAGACGGATAACGCAAGAGCTGCCGCCCGAGAGAAAGCCAAGCTGGATCAACTGGAGATAGACGCAGTTACTCCATTGTATGAAGGATGCAGGCCCGAGGATACCCGCCTGAAAGTAACGCTCATGGCTCTGGAGATGAAGGTAAAGCACAAAATGACCGACGCATGCTTCGGCGAGAACATGTCATTCTGGCACGAACGTCTTCCCAAGGGGAACAAGTGCCCGACCAGTTTCGAGGAGGCGAAGAAAATCGTGTGTCCTCTGGATTTACCGCACGTGAAATACCATGTGTGCATGAACAATTGCATCATTTATCGGGACGAGCACACGGAGTCTACCATATGTCCGGTGTGCGGCGTCACTTGATACAAGAAGAGGAAGAAAGCTCCTCGAAAAGTGGTGTGGTACTTTCCGATCACTCCTCGTCTGCAGCGGTATTTTGCGGACCCTGAGGTAGCAAAGCTCCTGCGTTGGCACGCGGATAGGGAGGAGAAGAAGCGAGAAGATGACGCAAATGATCCGGAGATAAATAAAAAATACAAGATGCTGAGTCACCCTAAGGATGGGAGCCAGTGGCAAGCGTTGATCTTTGAACACCCAGAATTTGGGAACGATCCAAGGAACATCGTGCTGGGCGTGAGCACCGATGGAGTCAATCCGTTTGGCAGCCAGAGAAGCACACATAGCACCTGGCCTGTGTTTGTGTGGATGTACAACCTTCCCCCCTGGTTGTGCATGAAGAGGAAGTACATTCACATGAGTATGCTAATTGAAGGGCCAAAACAACCAGGGAACGACATCAATCTGTATCTGGGGCTGCTGGAAGAGGAGCTAGACACGCTGTGGAAAACGCCAGCCAATACGTGGGACGCCGCAAAGAAAGAATATTTCCCTATGAGAGCCGCACTGCTCACGACGGTGCACGACTATCTCGGTTTCAGATATCTCGCGGGGCAGGTGGTCCATGGATTTTCTGGATGTGTCAGGTGCATGGATGACACAACGTATCGCCAGCTAGATAGAGATCCCGGGTCTTCGAAAACCGTGTTCATGGGACATCGAAGGTGGCTTCGTGACGATGACCCGTGGAGGAAACGCAAGGATTTGTTCGATGGTGAAACCGAACCCCGAAGACGCCCGCGTACGAGGAGCGGCGAGGAAATAGATGAGCTGTTGAAAAATTGGAAAGATTGCCCACTGCCGGGAAAGAAGCAAAAGGCGCCAGAGCCGGGAAAGAAGCGAAAGGCGCCAGAGCCACTGCTGAAGGTATGGAAAACGAGGTCTGTTTTCTGGGACTTGCCGTACTGGAAGATCCACCGTGTGCCTCACAGCCTTGATGTCATGCATATCACGAAGAACGTGTGCGAGAGTCTGCTTGGTACCCTGCTCAACATGCCAGAGAGGACCAAAGATGGGCCGGAAGCAAGGGCAGACTTGAAATCAATGGGCATCAGGGAGGAGCTTCACGCTAATGATGATGATGATGATGAGGCGAAGCAGGACACGGAAAGTCGTCGCAAAGGCAAAAAGGCCAAGAAGACCGGAAATGACTTCCCTCCCGCGTGCTTCACTCTAAGTCAGGAGGAGATCGATCAGTTTTTCACCTGCCTCGTAGGAGTAAAACTTCCTTACGGTTACGCGGGGAAGATAAGCAGATACCTAGACTCAGTGAAGCAGAAGTTCAGCGGGATGAAGTCTCACGACTGTCACGTGTTGATGACGCAGATACTTCCAGTTGCAATCCATGGGATCATGGACACGCACGTCCGTGAAATGCTATTTGGCCTATGCAACTTTTTCGACGTCATCTCTCGGAAGTCGGTTGGCGTGAGGCAACTCAGAAGGCTACAGGAAGAGATCGTGGTGATACTATGCGAGCTTGAGATGTACTTCCCTCCCGCATTCTTCGACGTTATGGTGCATCTACTGGTCCATATCGTGAAGGATATCATCCAACTCGGGCCGACGTTCCTGCACAGCATGATGCCGTTCGAAAGGATGAATGGTGTCATCAAAGGATACGTTCGCAACATGTCACGTCCAGAGGGAAGCATAGCCAGGGGCTTTCTGACCGAAGAGTGCATCTCCTACTGCACGAATTATCTAGGCATCGAGAACCCCGTTGGTCTGCCCGTCAACAGGCACCTCAGCAGGCTCGCTGGATGGGGTCACCGTGAGGGTCGCCGCGAAATGCATGTCGACTTCGATGGTCGACTCGCCGACTTTGAAAGAGCAAACCTAGTCGCACTACAACACATAGACGTGGTCGATCCTTGGGTGGTAGAGCACAAAACGTTTATTGAGAAGACGTACAATGACCGAGGCCAACAGAGGACAGACGGAGATATAATCAAAGAGCATAACTCATGTTTCATGCATTGGTTCAAGCAGAAGCTTCTGTCGTACCCTTTACATGAGGATTCTTCCGCGGAAGAACAACTCATATTCGCCTTGTCACAGGGCGCCGAGCACAACCTGATGACGTATGATGCGTACGATATCAACGGCTACACATTCTACACCGAGGACAAGGACATGAAGAGCGATGGTTATCAGAACTCCGGGATAACGATGGAATCCTACACCGGTAACGACAAGGATAGATACTACGGAAGGATCGAGGAGATCTGGGAGCTGAGCTACGCTGGAGAGAAGGTCCCGATGTTCCGTGTCAGATGGGCCAAGAGCGTCATAAAAGAAGACCGGTATTTCACCACCATGGTTATACCCGAAGCCAAATCCAAGACCGCAGGCGCGAACGTCACCGCGAAAAATGAGCCATGGGTACTGGCTTCCCAAGTGGACCAATGTTTCTTCATTACCGACCCATCAAAGCCCAGTCGTGTTGTCGTGAGGAGAGGCAAAAGGAAGATCATCGGAATGGATGGAGTCGCCAATGAGCAAGACTTCGACAAGTACAGCGACCCGAAGATGGAACATGACGACGACGATGAAGTATTAGCATACACCACTAGAAGAAGAAGGACCACCCTACCTAAAGGACGTCCGTTCAAGAGAAGAACTCCATTTACGAAAAATAAGGGCAAGAAAATTGTGAGCAGATAGCTAGCTAAGATCGATTGTATTTAAATTGTAGCCTTCATTTCTCGATTGTATTTCATGGGCACCATCTCCCCCGCTCCACCGGCCGCCGCCGCCGACCCCCCGCACCCTCCCCCACTCCACCGCCGCCGACGACCTACCGCACCCTCCCCCGCTCCACCGGCCGTCGCCGACGACCCCCCGCACCCTCTCCCCCGCACCCTCCCCGGCCCGCTCCACCGTCACAAATGAATGCAAATAAATTTGCAAAAAAAAGCAAATTTGATTATATTTTCAAATAACAAATTTGATGATATTTTTTAAAAAATAATTACTATTTTTATAAAAAAATATATTACTGTTATGATTTAAACAAGTTTGAACATATTTAAACACAAATAAATATCAAACAGCATTTTAAATGCATAAAAACAAAAATTGGGGAGCCTGGGAATCGAACCCAGGACCTCCTAGTGTGTGTGCTGCATGCTGACCAGTCAGGCTAGTGGGCGTGTTCTGATGGAGATAGGGTTAGGTGGAATATAAGCTGACCAGTCGGGCTAGTAAGTAAAACAAAATTCTAATGGCGCACCAGGGGGAGGTGCGCCATCAGAATCGACGTACTTATGGCGCACCAGGGGGAGGTGCGCCATTAGAATCGACGTACTTGTTCCCCTCGCACTGTCGCCTCCCTCCCTCCCTCGCTCGCCAGATCCCCCACTCCTCGGCCCCAACCGTACGCCGCCGCCCCCTTGCTCCGCCCCCTCCGTCCGCCGCGCCTGCACGTCGTCCGCCGCTGTGGTCTTGCGCTGCCTCGACGCCGCCGCCCCGACCCCCGCCGGACTCCACCCCCGCCCCAGCAAGTACGTCCCCTCCCTCCTTTCCCCCATCCCCCTAGCGTCTCCTCCTCCTCCTCCTCTCACCACCCATGCCTTCTTCTGCTCGAAAGGTCAAGAAGGCGGCCAAGGACGCCGACGACATCACGGGCCCCTTCCTCCGGATCGCCGCCCGCAGCCTCCTCGACGCCGGCGTCCTCTAGGTGATTCCTCCTCTCTCCTCCCCTCCTTCCCCCCTAGGTTTCTCTCCCCGCCGGCGTCCTCTAGGTTTTTCACGATGTACACTCAAAACTAATGACTCTGAATCTCTGCTACTGAAAATCATACATTTCAGATATGACACTGTTTGGACATTTGTAAAATCCAGTGCTTGTGTATCTGTTGTTTGGATTAACAATTATGAATAGCACATCCTAGGACATGAACTAGAATTATGAACAGGACATCCTAGGAGTAGATGAACATTTTGTGGTTCTGCTAGGACTTGCTCCAGATTTTTTAACCCTAGGATTTCTTTTCTTTTAGTTCTTTGCTTACAGAAAATTTACTAAAAATTCAGAAACTTGGAGTAACCTGTGGACTGTACTTTTGTGATCTCCTACTCCTGAATCTTACTACTACAAGCACAAGCAGTACAAATAAGACTAGAATTTACTCTGAATTTTGACAGTAAGAAGAAGAATGAAAATGCAAGGAGTAAATAAGAATAAGAATAAGAATTTTACTTATGATATGATGATGAGGCACATCACTAGCAGACAACTGCCAAGAATGCAGGACTATTTTACTCTGCCTAAGAATATGCATGTCTTGTTTTCTGGTTATGGATATTGTGTAGTACTACATATCTTGTTTTTTTGTAATATAATGCTTACCAAAGGTTTCAATATTTTGCTGTTACCATTGTTCTTTGAGCATAATTCTTTTTCATTTCCTACTATCCTTATTCTAATTCTCTTAAATTGCTATGTTGTGTGTAATAGAATTAGATCTTGGATCTGCTAGTGGACTTTGGGAGTTTGTTTACCTGGCACCATTCAGTCAAGTAGCCATTCATGTGAAATTTTATTTCGTCCATATGAAAGCAGAGGACCATATGGTCTGTGGCCTTTTCATCCATCATTTACACTGTGAATCCAACACCAGTGGTGCTGCTTTGTTTCTGTGATCACATTGTGGTGCCCGGCACATTTGCCCCATCACTTCGTTACCCCTTTCTCCTGAAATGTTGATTAATTTCCGTTTCGGTTGAGATTGGGGCCCTCCTAGATCAAGAAAATTAGCAAAGGTCATGCCCTATTTTCTTGACCTAGAAGGTGCCCGATTCTCAACCGAAACAAAAATTAATCAGCATGTATCTTGACATCAACCAATAGTAGTGATCTAGTGCTTTAGTGGTTGGATTAGTTTAGTATTTTTTCACACACTCAGACACCCTTGCTTGCCATGTGTGTGAGAGAGATAGTGAGAGGAGACAAGAAGAAGGGGGTTAGGAAGATGTTGCCTGCTCATCAAAGCTAACCATCTCCCCCTTTTCACCCCTTTTCCTTTCTCTTTTGTGGGTTGCAAGGAAGCTACTGGTTCCATCCCACAACACCTAGCAACAACACACTAACAGGTTCCATCCCAAAACACCTAGGCAATATCACAAACATCTCTCAATTGTTCCTTGACAATAACCATCTTTTTGGCGACATTCCTCGAGAATTAGGTTATTTGGTCAACTTAGAGATCTTGTTCCTTGACAATAACCAACTTTTGGACCAAACTTTTTTCCTATTTAGAGCGAAACATGGCCCACAACGATGAGGCCGACGGTTCGGGCGGCAAGCAATTATGGGAGCTGTCCCAGGAGATGGAGGAAGAACCTCACCGCTATGAGGACGCCGCGGAAGACACCGATCTTGACTACACAACCCCTAGTGGCGTCGGGGATGACACCACTGATGGTGCCGCCGAGGATGCCACCACTGATGATGGTGGCGCACGCACAGATGGCAGCCAACCGAAGAGGCAACGGAAGGACCGGCGCCCGAACGTGCTCGGCACCGTCAAGGAGGAATTTACTGAAGTGAACTCTGACGGGCATCCAACGGCGCCCAAACATGTAGTCAAGGGGTACTCGGTTCAGCTCGGGTGCATTCTCCGGAGCACCGTCTCGATCAACACCGAGAACCTAAGGCATAAGGACCGAGGGAATTTGCGCTGCCTCCTCTTCACGAAGTTGCACGAACGATACAAGTTCCCCAATGAGTTTGCAAACACACGCCTCTCAGGGAATAAAGTGAACAGTGCCGCCCTCACGAGGATGAGCACGGCCCTGTCTACATGGAGAAGCACGGTGAAGGCAATGATTGAAAAAGGTGATAGTTATGAGAAGATCAAGGTGAAATATCCTTTGATGAGCGAAGATGACTACAAGGAGTTTAAGATCAAGTGCGAGAGCAGCGCAACCTCCGAATCAAGTCAGTGGGGGAAAGAAATGCGGCAGTTGAACTTAGGGGTCCACCAACTTGGTCCCGGCGGTTATAGAGTGGCGGAGCCTATATGGGACAAGGAGGACGCGGAGCGTGCCGAGCAAGGCCTACCGTCCCGCTTCGAGAAATTCCCTGACAAGCAGACCAGGAACTTTGTCAGGGCCCGGTACAAGGAGGACCCGGTAACAAAGGAGCTTACCACGGATCCGAAGACCAAGGCGCTTGAGAAAGTTCTGGTAAGGAATACACCCCCGCGTAATTAGCTACATATATGGTTGCATTCTAGTTAATGAAGACAAATTTCTAAATGGTTCACATTCCTTCCGCAGGAGGCTGAAAGCAGT
This sequence comes from Aegilops tauschii subsp. strangulata, assembly GCF_002575655.3. Taxonomy (NCBI): domain Eukaryota; kingdom Viridiplantae; phylum Streptophyta; class Magnoliopsida; order Poales; family Poaceae; genus Aegilops; species Aegilops tauschii. The sequence goes on along the minus strand of NC_053041.3, from coordinate 549,257,493 downwards.
AGCGCGGGGTCATCTCAGAGCTCCCCTTTTGACACCCCTTTAAATAGGGCGTTGAACGTAATGAAAAACAAGGATAAGCTCAGTAAGCCGTCGTCAGCTGGTCGTGTGGCCGGCAAAGGCTTGTCCACAAAATGGTCGTCATACTATACCGCTGGTGGGCGAAAGGAGAAAAAGACCAGCTCGGAAAGCCAGTCGCGCGAGGTTCAAGAACTCAAGGCACAAGTGGCGCGGATTCTGGAGATTGTCCAAGAGCAAGTGCAACAACAACTGGGAACGACGCTCACCGCCATTGTGCCTACCTTGATTCAGGGGCTGACGACGTGGATTGCGGGCGGCCAACAGGGGCCTCCCCCGGTTCCCAGCTTCACGGCCAGCAACTCGCACAACGCACAGGCGGCGCCATTGGTGTCTCCGGCGGAGGCGGTATTCATGTCTCCGGCGCCGGCACGGGCATTGGGACTTAATGCACCTGGGTGTACGCCGATCGGCACCTCGCCAGCAAGCGGCCCCTCCGTCAGTTGCACGCGCACGCCCGCCGTTGGCGGTGCCTCGACATTAGCCGAGCTCGACGGCATCACGGTAACTAAGCCTCTCGGCCGATGACTTCATCTCCTTGCCTTTGACTGGGCATCCCTGACGCCCTACATGTTTTCGCAGGGCGCCACCGATGTTCCTTGCACTCTCCTGCACTTCGTGGGTGGTGAGTTGGTCGATGTCGCCAAGGGCAGAATCGTTCAACCGGGCAACCGCGTGTTCCACGGTAATCCGATGCCACCCACCTTCTATACGGTTGAACTGGTTCGGGTACTGCCAGGCTGCGACGAGTTGTTACCTCCGATTCGACCCGCTGGGGCCGACGAAGATGATGTGATGACCCTCAGCGCCTGTGTAAGCTGGCCCCTGCTTTGGCCGAAGAGCCAGATTCGTTTGGGGGTGGGGGACACCACCCCACAGACAAGACCGCCAGTCGTGCCAGCGCCAAGCCATGGCAAGAACGCGCAACGCTACCGGACCTGCCGGACATCCCTATGGTGCAGGATCCGAACATGCATATGGCACAGGATCCGGACGACGACGACAACGACGACGGTACATTTACCAACGTCGATAAGTAGTTTGCCGAGCATGGGTACGGTGACGAGTTCTGCGGGCCTCCTTCTCAAGAACCCAACCCTCAAAAAGACGACCGCGATCTAGCTGGTACGGCGGAGAAACCCAATTGCAACAGGCGTCGTCTGGCGTTCAGTTCTCAGGAGACGCCTCCAGCTGCCCCCTTCACCGAGCCTCAGATAGCTGAGGTGCCAAATATTATCAGCCCCAACACGCTCAAGAAGGCGGTCTGTGAGCAGAACTCGATCCCATTACAACAGATCAAGAAGAAGGGACGGAAACGAAAGACTAACAAGGGCGCCAGCGCGAGCCAACCGGCACCGAGTACGATCCGTGCTCAGGACGGACCACCTTCACCTAAGGATATCTCGAGGAGGGTGCATGTGGCGGGTAGGCCGATGCTACCGACAAATATGCTCAATGCTGCAACCGGTGCTATGCGGAGTCTGCATGACAGTGTTCTTTCTTTGGAGAAGCGGTGTCAATAAATCGCTCGAACGAGAAAAGGGGGAGGCGATGATCGTGTGCTTCGTGACAAAGCAAGAACCGGACGACAATAAATCGCTCGAACGAGAAAAGGCACCCCCCGCGCGTATCAAAGAAAACCCAACTTCAACTCAAATCCAAATCCAAAAAGGCAAGGCTACACAAAAGGGTTTCAAAGCAAATGGCCGCGTCCGGCTCCTAGTCTAATCTCCTTGTCTTCAAGTCTTCTCACCAGCGCGGAGCTAAGTGCTGCCACTAGGCGTGGGAGGGAGCCCCAGGGCCTGAGGCCGGCACCCCTGAGACTCCGGGGCGTCTACAGCCCCACTCATTATTACGTCAGAGTGTCACGGGCGGCGATCTTCACAGGCACTGGGCCTTCTTCACAGGTACCGGCCTTGCTTCATATCGCCAGACGAGGGCCCCGCCTTGCGCCACCCTCGACCACCTTTGAACCGACCGGCAACCAGGACGGCGCAAAATGGGGGAAAGGGGACGCCAGCGGCGCCCTCGGCGACCACGGGTCCTCTGTCGGGGGAAGGCTCGCCGGCGCCTCCCCGGCAGTGGACCTACCTCCGGGTGTCGCCTGGCTTCGCACGATGTGGGGAGGGGCCTTGCTCCTGGCTCCCTCCATGCAGCCCCCAGCGTGCTTCCCCTAGCGGAAGGGGTGTTGCCGTGTCGGGGTCGTCGGTCGAGGCTGTGACCTGATTCACTAGCAGCCCATGGTTAGCGTAAGCTTGCTCCTGAGAAATTAGCGGTACCCTGTAGCTATCATTGCAGGCGCGGTTGTTGCGGCTCCCCATCGGTTCCTGGAAGGCTTCAACTTCTAGCGCCCCTTCTTCCCAATCTTCTCCGAGGAACGAGCCTGGGTCGTCCTCGGGCGCGTACTCTTGGTCCATCATGCGGGGCACATAGGCTTCCGGGGCCGTTACCCCGAACACCTCGCCGTAGTGCCCCACACTCCACGTTGCCCGGCCCAGCGCGGCGTCCTGAGGATGGTGGCGCGACATTTCACTGGGACCATGGAAGGTGACGCTTGTGCCCACGCTTGCCGCGGGCGGCACGGAGGCGACGGGGCCCCCGGCACCGCCGGTCGTGCTGGTGTTGATGAAGCCCACAGGCACACCTGAGGGTGCGTGGTTGCGGCGAGGCCCGCCGTGAGATCCAGCAGTGGCTTGAGGAGGAAGCAGATAGCAGAAGGGCGGCGCTCCCCATGCCGCCGCATCCAGCAGCTCGGCGATGCATTCCAGCAGTGCATCTCGGCCGCTCTCCATCAGTCGGCACCGCGGAAACTCCCGTGCTACCGTGAGCGCGGCCCGCATGTTCGCCTGCTCCCGCCGTGTGTGCGGCGCCGTTGCCGCGGCGTGGCTTGCAGCGGCTCGCGCTTGTCGTGGAGTGAGGGTGGACGACGCCCCGCCATGCCGCCCGCGCCCTGCGGCGTTAGGCAGCTCTCGGGCCGCCTGGAGCGCGGGGTTGAGGTCTTCATGGGTAGATGGCACCGCCCGGGCTGGCCAGGCTGCCCAGCGGTCGGAGTCGGCCCTCGGGTCGCCGGACATCGTGGTCGCGGAGCGTCGATGCGTCGATCGGCGGGAAAGAGGCTCCGGCGCACCCCTACCTGGCGCGCAAAATGTCGGATCACGGGTTTCGGCAAAACCCTCAAGGTTCGAACACTGGGGTGCGCGCGGAGATTTCCTTCGTACCGGTCTACGCCCTAGCTCGCTAAGATCTCGCGGACGATCTCGACGAACTCGCAACACAAAGACACAAGATTTATACTGGTTCGGGCCACCGTTGTGGTGTAATACCCTACTCCAGTGTGGTGGTGGTGGATTGCCTCTTGGGCTGATGATGAACAGTACAAGGGGAAGAACAGCCTCCTGAGGTTGGGGTGTTCTTGTGTTCGGTGTGTGGCTAAGGGTTGGCTCTCGATCAGATGCCCTTATTGTGGTGGCTAGTTCTACTTATATAGGCCCTGGTCCTCTCCCCAAATATTGAGCGGGAAGGGAGCCAACAATGGCCAATTTGAAAGGGGATAGCTAGTACAGCTTATCCTGACAAAAGCGGTTTTCGTCTGCAAAAGGCTCTCGTGATGACGCCGTCTTGGGCTCCATGGTGACCTCCATCCCGCCGTCCCGCTGGTCTTGGTCTTGTTGCACCGATATGGAAACCTTTGCCTGATGCCTGGGAACTCCGCGCCTATGCTTGCCTCCTTAGCACCAAAGAGGAAACAAGGACGCTGCGCGTGCTGGCGCCCGCCTGGCGCCCGCCTGATCTTGATTGTCATGGCTCACGTCACAAGAGCCTCGCGAGGTTCGCCCTGCCTTGATTTCTCCGCTCCTCGCGAGGCAGCCTGGTGAGGACGCTCCTGAGGAGGTCTTGCGTCGTCCGCCTCGCGAGGCTTCTCCCCTCGCGAGGGTCTTGACTGTCTCGTTGATGAAGGTGGGCGTACAGGCCTGCAGCACAGCCATGCCATGGGCCGCAGGCAGGCAAGTCTGGGGACCCCCGTTCCCAGAACGCCGACAGTTACTTTTGTTAAGTTGCACTCACTTTTCTGAACTTCCACTCACCCTTTTATTGTTACTACCCTTGTACCAAAATATAAGATGTTTTCGTAGTTCAAAATATGAACTGCAAAAACATCTTATATTACGGTACAGAGGTTTTTGCATGTGTTGCAAATACTTTTTTTCTTTTTGTGGAATGGCAACTTGTCCTCGTTGTAATTGCACTTCACCTTTTTTTAGTTTATTTTTCTTTCTTTTTGCTGCAGTTGCACTTCAGTTTAGTGCAAAAAGAATAGTGTCGCTCTCATCATTAAACCCCCCACACACATATGTATCTCAATTTATAGTAACCAACAAATTGTTAGTCAGGTGCAAAGACCTCTTCTGACCGGGTCCGCCGGGTAACCGGAGGAAAGTGACGACGAGATTTCAACGGTGAACCAAGTGTCAAGCGCTGATGTCCCGAGCGTTCTTCTTCCTACACCCTTTCCATTGTCACCACACAAATCCTGCCGTGCATGCTATGCAAGAGGATATTCATCTAGTACCTTGGCATATGGTTCAACACGGTACTGAAGTTCACTTCAGCATCGGTTGCAATTTGCATATAGGGATAAGCCAATCAGGAATACCACCTCACTGGACCTTAGGATCTCCCACGGTGGCAACCTTTTTTGTCGTAAACCGGTCCACCAAGTTTGTGATCTGGTCTACACAAGCAAACATCAAAAGAAATAGCACCACTGCTGCTATGCTGTTGAGTAGTGGAAATCTTGTCCTTACAGACTCTTCAACCTCATTAGAGGTTCTATGGCAGAGCTTTGACCACCCCACGGATACATTTTTTCCTAGGGCAAAGCTCGGATGGGACAAGGTCACCGGCCTGGAGCACCATTTTGTTTCTTGGAAAACTCGGCCGACCCGGCTATCGGTGCATATATACTGTGTACAATTAGACCCAGTGGTGTTGACCAATTAATGCTTCTAGAACTGAACTCATTCATACCATATTGGTCCACCGGTGTATGGAATGGCATATACTTCATCGCACTTCCAGAGATGTCAGCCTGCCACTCTATTAGTCCAAAATTTGTCGACAGTGACAAAGAGAAGTACTTGACGTATAATTTAGTAACTGAATATATGGATCCAAATATGATTACTTGTCATGTCATTGACGTCTCAGGTCAAGGGAAAACATTCATTTGGATGAAAGGGTCTGAGGATTGGGTAATGATCAATGCCCAACCAAGAGCTCAGTGTGACGTCTATGCAATTTGTGGACCTTTCACAATTTGCACTGATAATAAAGTTCCACACGGCAACTGTATGGAGGGCTTCACCATGACATCGCCAAGGGACTGGGAGCTAGAAAATCGAGTGGATGGACGCTGAAGAAGTACCTAGTTAGACTGCATTAGGAACAAAAGAAAAACACGTACCACAGACAAGTTTTATTCTCGACCATGTGTTAAATTGCCCCAGAATGCCCCAAAAGTAGAAGCTGCTACAAGCACGAGTGAGTGCGCAAAAATTTGTCTGAGTAATTGCTCTTGCATTGCACACTCCTTCGGCGACAACGGATGTTCTATGTGGCATTATGAATTGCTCAACATAAGACAACTACAATGCAGTGACACTACAAATTCAAATGGAGAAATTCTTTATCTTCGTCTTTCTGCTAAAGATGTACAAAGTTTGAAAAACTATAGAAGAGGGATAGTTACTGGAATTGTAAATTGTACATGTATTAATGTTCTAGGTTTATTTGCACTCATCCTCCTACTAATGGTTTGGACAAACAAAAACAAGAGTTTCGGTCAAATACAGAATGAATCTGAAGTTTGCGATGGAATCACTGCATTTAGATACAATGATCTTCAACGAGCAATATTTTTTTTAGAGATAAGTTGGGGGGAGGTAGTTTGGGGTTCTGTATTCAAGGGGTTTATAAAGGGCTCCAATGCCATAGCAGTGAAGAGGCTTGATGGTGCTTATCAAGGAGAGAAGCAATTCAGAGCTGAAGTGAGCTCAATTGGAGCTGTCCAGCACATCGATTTAGTTAAGCCTGTTGGTTTCTGTTATGAGGGTTCTAAGAGGCTGCTTGTTTGTGAATACATGTCAAATCGCTCTCTTGATGTCCATTTATTTGGAAACAACTCAGTGTTGAATTGGACTGCTAGGTATCAGATAGGCCTAGGTGTTGCAAGAATGTTGGCCTACTTGCATGACAACTGTGGAGACCGCGTCATACACTGTGAATCAAGCCAGAAAACATACTTCTTGATGCTTCACTCCATCCAAAAATTGCATACTTTGGGATGGCAAAGCATTTAGGAAGGGATTATAGCAGAGTATTGACAACAATGAGAGGAACTACAGAATACCTTGCGCCTGAATGGCTTACCGGTGTTACTATTACACCAAAAGTATATGTTTTTAGCTATGGGATGGTGTTGTAGGAAATAATATCCGGAAGGAGGAACTCATGTCCGTCCTGTCCAAGTGGTGGCAACACCGATGTTTACTTTCCTGTGCATGCCGCACATAAGCTTCTTGTAGGAGACGTCGGGAGTTTGGTAGATCACAAGCTACATGGTATTGCCAATCTGGATGAGGTTGAAATTGCTTGCAAGGTTGTGTGTTGGTGCCTCCAAGACGATGAGCTTGATCGGCCAACAATGGGACGGGTGGTTCAGATTCTCGAAGGGCTAGTTGAGATCACAATGCCCTCGATACCAAGACTGCTCCAAACTATGGCTGGAAGTTCAAATTCAACATGTTCCTTTTTGTTTCAGAAACGAGCTGCATTGCGAGCCTATACATTATAACATGTGTCTATCTTTAAGACCAAAGTTGTATTTACTATACAATTGTAATGCTTATGAATTTATGATTGAAGAAACAGCTGTATTCTATACAAACTTGTAACAATATATCTTAATGTACCCTCACTGCATCGAAATAGGCGTCATAGATATTTTAGTTTTTCTCTACTTAACAAGGAATTTCTAGTTTTTAAGATCCAAATGGAAGCTCATCTTAGCCTTTTTTTAATAAGGAGCTTAGCGTTGTTACAACAGCCAGCAGGGTGGCACAATGGTAGCTACGGCGGCATGGTGCGGCCACGAAGGTTTACTCGTGCTGGTAATGCTACTGCCAAAACAGAGCGCTCATCTTGGCCTATCGTATCCCATAAAACTCACCAGCATAGGCAGCAGGATGTGATATGGCCCGAGGCATGCAGGCGTTGATCCTTGCTTAGTGATGGTGTGCACGCGGATGGTAGCGTTGGTGAATAGGGGGTGGAGCCGTAGAGGAAGCCGAGCAGACCAGACTTGGGAGCCGCAGTTTCTGACAGAGACGACGGCCATCTCGATCTACGTCCCAGGTAGAGAGCAACGGCACACTGAGACACAGATGGAATCGGACGAGGCTCACCGGTGACTCAAGAGGATTGTCCTCGGCCTCTGCTTTTTGCGGTCTCCGGGCACGGCAAATCTCCGGGCACTGGGGCGTAGAGGCGGGGGATTGCACTCGAGCAGAACAGAGGGGGGACACTCGAGCGCGCGGTGATGGCGGCGCTGCTTCGCTGCCTCGCCGCGGCGCTCTGCTTTCGCCTCAAGAGGTTGGCGGTATGTCTGACGAGTTGGACCCGAAGTCAGTGGCTCCTCCTTCACAACTCGGTTCTCACACGGACCTCTTTGCGGAACCGAGTGCCCGCCGCCTCGGCGGCCCTCCACCGCGACCCGCGAGGACCTCCTCCACACCGCCTTACGCGCCCTCCGAGGGCTCCGACACCTCCGTGAAATCCCTCCTCGCCTCTCTCCTCCTGCCCCCCTCTGAGCCCCCGACGAGCGGGGCCGGGACCGGCAAGGAGGCCGTGGACCTGCTCCTCTTCTGCGCCGCCGCCCGCGCGGCCTCCGCAGAGGCCCCCGCGCTGCACTGGGTCCCGGAGGGGCTCTCCAAGCCGGCCGCCGCAGCCATGGAGGAGATGGCGGCGACGGGCGGGTGGACCGGCATCGGGGAGATGTTGGTGGCCATGATGCCGGAGACGGTGCCGCCACTGAAGGCCGTGCTGAAGGACACGGGCGTGGACGCCAATGATGACATGATGATGATTGGCGCCGTGAAGCCGCCCAAGGAGCACGCCTTTGTCGCCGCGCACCAGTTCCGCTGGCTGTTGTCTCAGGTTTGTGCTCATGATAGTTATACAAGCGTTCTTATGATGTTGTAGAAGTAAATTCTAGGGCCATGGCGGAATTGTAGAAGTAGTTTATTTAGGAAAACTTGGCACCTGCTTGAATCACAATGTTCAGATTACTGTGAGAAACAGAAAATGTGTTGCAGTCACTCCTTATGACCGCACCGGAAGCATTAATCAGTAGAGTTGAGCTATTTCAACATTAAAAAACATTAAAGGTGTTTGCTGCAAGGTTTTGGTTACTGGTCGAAATTTCAAGATTTCCCATGGTTACCGCGTATTTCCGTACCCCTGGGTAAATCGCCATACCGAGCAAAAAATACCTTTGAAATTTTTGAATTTAAACACTCGATTTACAGTAAAGTACGTAGGATCTAATTAATACCATGAGAGTTGGTTCTGGCATGTTGATAGCAACCTAGTTCCTGTTTTGAGAGGTCTCTGGTTCGAATATTCGTTCATTCACTTATTTGAATTCAAAATTCAACTATAAAATTCGCTCGAAATATTCTCGGTATTTCTCGGTAACCGTGGTAACCACATTTATGCGTCCCCCTCGGTAAAATTGCCTCATTCGGTAACCAAAACCTTGGTTTGCTGTAGTTGCTTCTCTGGGTGTTTCAGGTTAATTACCCGAATCTCGGGGATTTGTGTTGGTTAGTCATTCCATGTGCTTTGACGGCATTGGATCATTGGTCGCCGGATGTTAAGGTATGATGATTTTCCTTTTTGGTTTCTCTCTGGAGGGTTAGCAGCGATCAGCTCTTGTGTATATGTGCGTGGATGTAGCGAAATGGGTGGGGAAAAAGGCTTAGGTAATCACATATCTCTGTTACTTTTTTCTGGAGTAGCGGCACTTTAGGACAACTGAGCCAGGAAAAAATCTGAGGTGAAGGCTGGAATTGTCGGCACATCTAACGACTCAGGTCGGTCATATCACGCGAACAGACAGCCATATACTGCCAGGTTATGAGAGGGCTGGGTTTAGGTTCAGTTTACTGTCCTAAATATATGTGAAAATCCATAAAAAGGATTTTTGTGAAGTGCTACGACTTCGGTTGTGCATGCCTCTTCCTTTCAAACAATCGCTTGTGAACCAAAAGGTAGTTGGTCTTTGTGGTGCGTCTGTTACTATTTTCTCCAAAGTAGTTATGGTTGACGAGCTTGTCAGCTAACACATCTAGACACTAATGTCGTCCACCGACTCAGTTTCCTCCTAGCTTAAGCTCAAAAAGGAAATTTCCCTCCTGCCTCCTATTCTAAGCATTCACGGTCACACCAGTCAGGAAAATGCACCAATCTCTACGAACATATGTATTGCTTGGTTGTATTGACTAGCACTTCTAAAACTCCTCATTGTTTTGAACTTCTCAATAATATGGAAGTCCAGGGCTCCAAGCTATTTATCAACCGAGACATGAAAGTTTGAGGCCGTAACTGCAACAAAAGTGACTCACCAACTGAACATTAAGGACTTCAATTTTTTATTACGTCTGCTATATATGACACCTTTAATTTCCATGATGCTCAGAATGCTCCGCTGCCTAAAGCTATATAAAAAAAATCTATTGTACTAACCTTGTAGCCCTTACAACTAACTAATACAAAAACCAGTTAGGATGTTTTCTATTATTTCTTCCTTTTTATCATATTTAATTAGTTTTACCACCACGCTGAGAACTGAGGGTCCTTCTTACCACTTCACCATTTACTGAAGGATACATGCATGCCACAAAATGCTAATCTTTCTTCACTAGCATTTTTTGCATTTTTTTTATCTCAGACAAGTGACCAGTATACTAATCTCACAAGTAAGCCGACTATAGAGAACAAAACCTAGCTAGACGGAAACATGTGTCGATCTAAAATTATGAACCTTAGTACAAATGATATTAATACTTACTTTTCATTTTTACTTCATCAGAACCATAGTAGTCCAACTAATCAGTACATGTAGTAAAGAGTAGCATGATCATCCCTAATTGCACCTCCTACGGTGCAATTCATCCTCATGATGTTGTGAGGCGTCCTTGGTTAATACCAGTGAGCATCCATATGTGGGTCAAACTAGTTTTCTGCTACCTCTTACTCCATGAACATGATAAAAACTTGCATCAGGTTCCATGAGAATCCTATGCTTAGGTAGCCGGAACCGGTAATATTCTCTACAATTTTTTATTGTTGAGCACAATGCAAATTTTGATTATTTTATGAATGGAGAGAAGCCGCGTACAAAGGCTTTGGGATAAGGAACACATGCACGTTGAGCAAGAATCATAGATATGCATTGAATTTGTCACCATTAAAGGAACTCAAGAGGCTGACTTGTTCTGTTTGCAAAATGTTGCTAAAAAATAGGGTAATTAAGCTAAATATATGGTATGCAAAAAATAGAGCAAACCACAATTTGACAAGAATTTTTTTGATAGTGATTTGTTGGGTGGCTACAATACCAATGGGACTTAACTAAAAAAACAGCGTATGATCTAAGGCTGCTTCAATCCTGACATGAAGCGCCATTTATGTTCGCATTTCGTGCTTGAACTGTACTCCTACTTGATAATTTCTTCTAGTTTAGTTGGTTCTCAGACTATGCACACATACAATTTATAAAACTATATGCATGTGATGTTTGTTATAATATGCATCTAACATTTGCAGAAATTCTCAGAAGGTTGACTAGTAAATGTTGTATGATGAAGAACATTTGTGGAGAAAATGTCTAGTGTGCTTACAAATGCTCCCTCCGTCCCAAAATAAGTGTCTCGACCTTAGTACAAAGTTGAGGCACTTATTTTGGGACGGAGGGAGTACAATTGAATGTATTCATTTATGATAAATATGCGAACAAGAGAACTTATGACGATGTCATGTGTGTTGAATTTTAGTGGTGTGATTATCTCCCACAAACACTCGTTGGAAAAGAGAAGGTGGTTGCAATTCTCATTTCATCCACTTGTGTCTTCCCCAATGTAGTAATGGTCCCTATGTTGCTGGGGCAACATCATCAGCAAACACATATGAAAATCCATGTTGGCCGTGGACTTGCTTTTCCTCGATCTACCTCCTATTGCAAGTATTTCCTGTGACTAGTCAATAACATGCATCCTTTCCATAAAAGTATATTTTCCTGTTCATAAACGACTCCAGGAGATAGGGGATCAAAATTGTACACACCAATCATACTCGGAATAGAGCTACTGATCCTTGAGCTAAGTATGGTAGGAATGATGGTATCAACTTTTAGTGGCCTAAATCATGCACCAGATAGTTGATGAACCTGGTGTGAATAAGGATTTTAACAGTTCTAAGTAATATATCCTTATTTTCTTGCAAAAAATAATAGTCTATGGACATATATGTTTCTTATGCTTTCTAACTGGTACTCCTAATTTTCTTTTGTGATTCTTGTGAATCTCTCAACATTACAAGTATCGACTATTTACCAATCAACAGATGAGGATGTGAGGATGTAACTGCAACATAAGTGCCTCAACAACTGAACAACCATATGAATGAATTCTTTCGAGTTCATTAAGAGGGGTTATGTGACACCCTGAACTTTCATAATTAATTCTTCGAACAACCCTACCGCCTAAATAGTACTCCCTCCGTTCCAAAATAGATGACTCAACTTTGTACTAAAGTTAGTACAAAGTTGAGTCATATATTTTGGAACGGAGGAAGTAGCATATCAACACGAGTTTCCACTTAGAATTGAGATTACTATAGGATGCTTCATATCACTACACCACCACAATGATACATTTTTACAGGATGCTTCATATCACTACATGTTTACCAAATTGCTAAAGGCTAGTGTGGTCTTAATATGAGGCCTCCCTTGATACCCTTGTTTTATTTCTTTTATAAAGATAATTAAATATCTCATATATGTACTAGTGTAATAAAACATAGATTATACGGTAACATGGTGTCCATGTAAAACTACAAAAGACTCAATGTAGTAATACTAACAGTGTATTGTCATTGTCATTCAATACTCTTAGCTCCTTGCATGTTCTCCCATTTCTAGGACATTCTTCCTTTTGTGGTGGAGAATGCAAATCCTTCCTATGTCACTTCTTTGGGTTGAAACATTTTACTAACCCTTGTTCAGTCTCCCATTTCCTCTGGACTTTTGTCCTTTCGGTGGTGCCTACTCTATGTCATAGCTAGGAGAAGGTGGCGGTACAACTTCTAGAAGAGGTTTTTTTAGGGGCACTTCTGGAAGAGGTAGCATCCAAGTGTTGGGCGGGTGGGCCTAATGTTGATCGGCTGGCTAGCTCCAAGTTCCAGGCCCTGCTGAAGTTTCCATGGTTGGTTATCATGTCTGCTCACATGACAATTACAATGCCAACTACGCTTGAAGATCTCCTTCGCCACCGAGCTGCAGACCGTTTCAATAATTAGGGGTAGACCAGTGCTCGACACAACTCTTCGTAATACTTCTAGACAAGCAATGGCTTCTGCAAAGTCCGCTCCTTTGCACTACGGTATATAGTCCCAAGCAGATAGAATAATTCTCCCATCTTGATCTCGAACCACAGCGCCCACTCCCGACTACTGCTTTCCTCCAAGAGACTTCCATCAAAATTGTCCCTTGGTCAACCAAGATCAGGCTTTTGCCAACCTTTTTCCTTAGTATTGTCATGTTATTTCAGGCTTAGTAATTTAACCATAGGGCTTTTCCCTTTAATTACAACCGATCTCGGAATTTCTGTTGGCTCATGCGGAGGTTTACAAGGTAGTTTTGCAAAAAAACTGAGCAAAATGGGAAATTTTTGCTTTACTTTTTGCGAAGATCGCATCATTTCTATGATGCCAAACCACTACAAAAAATACACTTCCGTGATGATACGTGTTTGTCACAGTAGATCTCTTTTTTTTCATGCATGTACATCCATGACAAATTTATGACAGAATCAAGATAGTCATACCTGTGCTGTCGTAGAAGTGTTCCATGACATTACGAAAATTATTATCACAGAAGTGTCCACTTCCATGACGATAAATCGCGCGTCACAGAAGTGCTTTTGTCAAGGGTGACCGACACGTGGCATCCACCGTAACGGAACGCCGTTAAGCTATCGGGTCCGGTTTTGGATCCGATAACCCGTTAACAGCCCCGACCAATGGGGATTTTCCACGTGTAAAATCATCATTGTGGCTGGAGGAAACACGTGTCGGCTCACCGTTGGGACAGATGTCATCCACTCATTGGACCCAAAGCGCCTATGATACGTCGACACGTGGCACGGCCCAACAGAGGCCCGTTCCTGTGAAAAGGCCAGCCCGTTTGACTTGGTCAAAAGGTGGCGGGCCGGCCCACGGCAAGCCTGTTAATGGCCTGTTCGCATATAGCCCATTTACAACCCGCTAACCCAGGGCCCGTTTATGGCCTATCCGAATTAGGCCCAGTAGCGTCATTTGGGCCGTCCAATATAATTCCAGCCCGTTTTAACTTCCGGCCCATGTGTGGCCCATGACGTCTTTTGGCCCATCTGAGGCCCTTAGTAACCCTCGGCCCATTAACGTGGTAAAACTGGCCCGTAATGAACAGTGTATCACTTTATACCCATTAACGGCCCATTATTCCGTTGGGCCGTTTCCAGCCCATGTTATCTTTCGGTCTTCTCAGGGCCCATTTATTCTTGTGCTCATTTCCAGCATTCGGTTACTTACGGCCCGTTACTGTCCTTTTCAGCCCGTGCTTACAGTCCGTGCTTACAGTCGGCCCGTTTGTGGCCCGTTAATACGTTGGGCCGTTTTCATAGCGTCATCAAATACGGCCGATTAACGACGGCCCATTATGGTCGGCCCATGAACGGACGATTCCAACTCTAGCCCGTTTACGGCCATAAAGCGGTATGTTATTGGCCCATGTTTGGGCAATCGATCATACGGCTCGTAGAAGGCCCATTGATAATACGGCCCGTAGAAGGCCCATTGATGATACGGCCCGTAGAAGGCCCATTGTTTGTACGCCCCGTAGAAGGCCCATTGTTTCTACGGCCCGTAGAAGGCCCAGTGTCACTATAGTAAATATATAGCCCATGGTTACTGTGGCCTAGTTTAAAAAAAGGTTATTGCGGCCACTAGCAAACCGCGGAAAAAGAACAGCACTGACTACAAGCAAGCAAATAAACAAGACAACAAGGAAATAAATAAGCAAGCAACTTACGCTAGGCTATCACGGCTATTACACATATTACATCCACTGGGCATCAAAGTTCGCCACCAGTGCAAATATAGGGAACAAAGCAGTATTTATTATACACTAGTTGTCAAAGTTGGCGACCAGTGCAAATAAACGCCGCAGCAAAACATGTCCAGAACTGAAACCACTTCAGAAGATCTCAAGAAACATTATCCTGGGTACCCATAATGCTGGCAAGATGCTTAGCAAGCTTATTAACTTTCTCTTGTTTGGCGCTTAAATCCTCCAGCGCTTGTTGTTGCACCAGAAAGTATGCATCTGAATTCTGCAGGGACTTCCTTAGTCCTTCAGCTTCCTATCGCTACACATCTGATCGATTTCTTTCAACTTGAAGCTGAGACTCAAGAAGACGAACTGATTCAGGCAGCGAGTTCGAAGAGCTTGTGCCAACAGTAGTGGCCAGTAACTCGAACACTACATCAAGACAGGACTTCTGGGTTCTCTCACTGTCGTCAAGGTAGTTTTTATCAGCTTTCTTGGAGACCAACAGGGATGTCTCACTATCTTGAACCTTATCTGCATTACTTCCTTCACCATTGCATAACGGGGTACTGTTCTCCAATATTTTTTCCGCATTCTAAAAGAGAAACAAGCAGACACATCACAGGTTTACCATGTTGTATATGAAACTCATTTTGGTAAATCAGTTCAGTAATAAAGTGCACAGGATAACAGCATGAAACAAACATATATCTATGTACCATGGTCACTTTATGGTCTATATCATTCTAGTTTTTGTTGCCAGATCAAGATAGAGACACAGTTCAAATAATATTTGTTCAAGACAAAGCAGAATAGACAGAATATAAGTGTGGGAAACTATAGAGACACTTGTAATGTGCATGACATGAGAACATAACTGTTTATTCAATTGAAACTGAAATCAATATAGAGCAAGTTACAACAGCAAACCAGTTAAAGAAACAAGTTTAAAACATACCTGTTGCGCCATTGGAGTTTCAATTCCATCCTTCAAATTTGAAAATAGTTGGTCTGAGTAAATACAGTGATGCAAGAGCAAAGGAGTATGAACCATAGCTACAGAACCTGACCTGAGAAAAATTATTCTTCTCCTTTAAGCGTTTAGTTGGGATTCGGAGTGGTGGTCCTCATGCTTTGGGCACTGCAGTTCCCTTACTAACTGCTCGTGTTTGGTTGCTCCGTGGTGGAGACGGTGTTGTGTCAACTGGAACTGGGTTACTATCTGCTGGGGTTGGGGTTAGAAGGGGTGTAGCTGGTTCTCTGTCCAACTGGGTAGGGGTACAATCTGCGAGAGTTTGGGTTATGTGTGGTGGGGCTGGTTCTTGGGCAAGTACAACCGTGGTTCTATTTGCATCAACCGGTAGCACTATCTTTTCTGAAGACCGTGTTGTTACTCCCTTAGATACTGCCATCACCCTCTCCAATTCAAATGGCTGATAAACAAGAAAAGTAATTGAATGTACATACATTGTATGATAGACAGGTGC
Source organism: Aegilops tauschii subsp. strangulata (assembly GCF_002575655.3). NCBI lineage: Eukaryota > Viridiplantae > Streptophyta > Magnoliopsida > Poales > Poaceae > Aegilops > Aegilops tauschii. Next base: position 549,241,503 of record NC_053041.3, on the reverse strand, counting down.
AATGGATAGCGGGGAATAAAAGAGGGCATGAAATAATTCACATTTATGTTGTCTAACCAAACATGATAGCATGACACAATTTCACATATATGATGGCTAACTAAACAGGATAGCATGATTTCACATTATGATGGCTAACTAAAAAAGATGGAAAGACATAGTTCAAAATATGATGACTATGTAAACAGGATGACATGATATAACTATATAATGTGTTTATTAAATATGTTGGCATGCCATAATTCACATACATGCCGCCTATGGAAACATGATAGCATGATATAATTCCCGGATAGAATGACATAATTCAAAATATGATGACTGTAAACACTAAACAGGATGAGATGATATAATTATATGATGTCTTTGTTAAATGGGTTGCCATGCCATAATTCAGATAGATGTTGTGTATGTAAACATGATGGCATGATATAATTCAAATATATGATTTATATAGTAAGCAAGTAAGCATATGGCAATCCATATATGATGTAAAAACTAAGCAATGCAAGACAACATGCATGACATGGATAATATAACCCTGCCAAGTTTGAGCATAGACCTCAGGGGGGAAATAGGACTGGTTATCAGTCTCTGAATCCTCCTCTGAGGAGCTCTCTGTATCCAGCAAGATGTCTGCTTCAGCAGGTAGCATTGTCTGCTCTGAATACCTTGTTTTCACTCCAGATACTTCCATCACCGCTTCAAATGGCTGATGCACATGAAGAGTAGTTGAATATACAAACGTTGTCGACAAATGGAACACGTAATACAAAAAAATGATAGCATGATATAATTCACATACATGATGATTGGCTCAACAGCATGGCATTGCATAATTCACATATATAATGCCTTTGCAACAACATAGCATTGCATAATTCACATATGTAATGTCTTGCAACAAGATGGCAATGCATAATTCACATATATGGTAATTAGACACTAAACAGGTGGCATTCACACAAAGCATGCCTAAACTAATCAAATGACATCGCAATGCAAGACACCATACGCACGATATGAGCAACATAACCCAGCCAAGTTAATTAGAGCATACACCTCGGGGGTGGGGGGGGGAATAGGACTGGTCATCTGTCTCTGAATCCTCCTCTGAGGAGCTATCCGTAACCAGCGAGATATGCGCTTCGTCAGATAGCATAGTCTGCTCTGAAGACCTTGTTTTCACTCCAGAATTTTCCATCGCCGTGTCAAATGGCTGATGCACATGAAGAGTAGTTGAATGTACTAACATTGTTGACAAATGTAATACGTAACGAAAAAAAAGGATGGCCTGATATAATTCACATATAAGATGACTGGCTAAGCAGGATGGCATTGCAAAATTCACATATATGATGCCTGGCTAAACAAGATGGCATTGCATAATTCACATAAACGATGAATAAACTAAACAGATGGCATTCACACAAAGCATGTCTAAACTAAGCAGTTGACATATTTGATGTATAAAGTAAGCAATGCAAGGCACCATATGCATGATATAACCAACATCAGGATGCCAAGTTAGAGCGAAGACCTCATGGGGTAAATAGGAGTGGTCTTCTGCTTCTGAATCCCCCTCAGAACAGTTATCTTCCTCTTGATTACGATCCGAAATGGGTGGAGGGGGGCTGCCTTTGTGCCCACCATGGAGCGACGTCTGCATGAAATTTTATTGCCACACAAGGCTCGTCTCTTTTGCTCTATATGTTCAGTTCCATTGTGTACAATAACTGACATGCATAGGAATAAAACATAGTGAGATTATGTAAGGAGTGCATGCACAAATCCAGAGTGATGGTAGCAAACTGTGGATAGACCCAAAACCAATGATAGCAGGCAGATAATAGCTTTAGTTAATAAATACAGATAATGGCTCCTTTAATGTTTGTTTGCACCCAACATGAAACTCATAGTAGACACCCGAGATTAACCAGATAGTAGATAGATAGTACTGATTGCTGCCCCAATATGTACCCCACAACCATTTAAAAACTCAAGTTTCAGCATAAGTTTGGACCTGACTCGGAGTCTAATAGGTGAACACGACGATAAAGTAGCATGTCATCATATTAAGCGATGCATAACGTAAGCAGATACGGAAGAGTGCGACCTCTCTTGCGTGTAGTCCTCAAGGTCATCTGCTCTGTTGATGATGGTAATGCAGCTGTCGTGGCTGCCGGCGGCGGGGAAGAAGATCTGAGGCGGCGAAAGACAGTCTGGAGAGCGGATCCCTGCTGTGGTGAACCCTTCCGTCGTTGGAGCAGCTGAGCTGGGGTGGAACACAGCACCGCAGGAGCAGGATAAACCAAACAAGGTTTTCTTTGACACATATCTGTAATAGAAGTAATTGTGTAAGGGCTTGTTTGAATTTGAGGATTCTAACAATGCAGGGATAGGAAATAGACATGAATAGGATAGGAATGCACGTGCAAAACAGAGAATTTAAAAACACAGGATTTTTGCCAATCTGGGTGTTTGGTTCACAAGTATTGGAAAATCACAGGATGCAAAGAAGCATGGTGAGATTAAGTCAAACCACAAGAAAATGTACAGTTATAATGCTATTATGCTACTATCTCTTAGTCTTGTGCTTCATGAATAGGAATTTGAAAAGGAGGACAAGTGGAAATTAAAATTCCTACATTTTTTCTTTCAAGGAGACACTAAAGGAACAAATCCTACAGTTTTCCTTTGCTCCATTCCTTTGCACCAAATTCATGAAAAGTAGTACCATACGAAACTTTCCAATTCCTATGTTTTTCATTCACTTTTCCTTTCAAGCACTGGCAATTCCAGTAGGCAGGCTTGAGCAAGGAAAAGCCTACACTAAAAAATGTTTTTGTGCTACTTCTATTACTTTGGACCCAGGCCACTGCCCTACTAGCTCAACTCCCTGGGCCATCAACAAATGCACAGCTCAAACGCGCAGAGATAAATAATGATGGCGTTCAAGAGAGTCCATCAAGGATAGCTAAGTTGCCTGGTACCTCACTGCTTGTCATATAGTAGGATGAAATAATCTTATTTCCCATTACTCCGTGTGCTCAGTGGACAATATATATAACATGTAGAGTAAAAAAGATATGCAACAAGTGTACAACCTCTTTGGCGAAGCCATGTCGATCTCAGCGTGATTGGGTTGGTTGGTGAGGATGCTCCGGCTGACTTGGCTGTCGGAGGAGGGGAAGAAGATCTTAGGCGTCTAGAGATGGAGCCCGAGGTACTGCTCCGCTGTGATGGAGGGTTTCGTCGTTGGAGCAGCTCCGATGAGTTGTACGACGCCGAGGCTGAAGCAGGACAAGAGAGACAATGTTAACCTGAGTGGAATTCTAATAGCATCTCCAATAGATGACGTAAAATACATAACCACATAGTGCTAGATGTATACATCTGCCGCTCATCTCTGAACTTAACTGTCAAAACTGAATTTAACTTTCGAAACTGAACTTAACTATCGAAACTGAATTTTGCTGTCGAAACTGAACGCACTAGAGGTGAGGCTACACGTCAGTCGACTGACTTTTTCATCTCTGGTCAGTCGATTTTGCAGCCATTGGATACGAAGTCAAGGGCCTGCAGTTCATCTTCAACCTCCACCCCCCTGAGCCGCCAGCCACCACCGGCCAAACAGCCGCCCCCCGCCGCCCGCATCCAGCGGTGCGCCGCCCCGCCCGCCCTGAAAACACTCCCCACCGCCGGTCCGCCGCCGCCCCGGCCATCCCTCTAGGCCCCCCGTGCCGAGATTTTTCTACGGCGATCCCCACGCCATCGCCCCACCACCGCCGGCGACCACCGCCCCCACCCTGAACCCTAAGATAGATAGTGGGGTACTTCTCCGGTGAGCCCCCCTCCCCGCCGCGGCTGGTTCTTCCTTAACTCCGGCGAGCCCCCGACCCCCTGAAAATCGACTAACCCAAAAGTCAATTCAGTCGACTGAAGTGTAGCTAAATTGGAGCAACATCGCAAGCAAGAGCAAGAGCGAGAGCAGCAGCGCGAGCAAGAGCAAGAGCAAGAGCAGACCACGCAGGGGACCGAGAGCAAGAGCATACTAGCAGCGCGAGCGAGAGCTAAGCAGCAGCAACTCCTACTGATGTGGACGTCGCCGCCGAGGGAGCGACGCCGTGGAGGAAGTGGCCGGCAACCCGCGGTGGATGGAGCCGCACCGTATAGGCTCGGGACCGAGCGCCGGCAGCACCGTGAGATAGAATCAAGAAGAAAATGTGGCAATTAGTGTACAACCTCTTTGGTGCCACCGATTAGGCCGCAGCTTCATCCAAGGAAATGGTGATGCTGATGCTCTTCCAGTGGTGCAGGTGAAGACGGCGGTGTGGGAATGGAGGTGGCGCGAAAGACGAGGGGAACGTCGGGGCAGCTCCTTGGAGGTGGAGGACGGGGTGGCTGAACCGGCGGGACGACCAGATCGACGACGGATCCTCATCCGGTACGGTGGATGTGGGACGTCGAGGTGTTGCTGTGGACGACATCGTCAGGGAAGAGGCTCCGACTAGGTGGCGGACGGAGGAGGGTGTGGGGCTTCGCGGGTTTTCTCGGCCTCGGTGTACGAATGGGTGGGCGGATGGGTTGGGAGTGGGGAACCATGGCTTAGGGACGCGCTTGTCCGAAATGTGGGGTAAGTTACGAAAGTACCCCCACCGATTTGAGGCGGTTCTTTCGGTTCAGGGGTATCACGGGCATTTCGCGTGTCGGGATTTCACGGGAGGTGGGAGTTTTCGCGCGCGTTGTAATTTTGGAATAGCAAGGCGCGGGTTGAGATGGAGGGAGTTGTCGGAGCACAATGAGACAAAGATATATCTTAAATATTTCGGGCTAACAAGGCGCGGGTTGAAGAGGATGGAGTTTCGCAGCACGATAGACACAGACGCTAGCTTGAAATTTCGGCATAACAAGGCGCGGCTTGAAATTTCGGGAGAACAAGCTTAACGTGTACCCAAAAGAAAGACAATTTAGACTAGTATGATATACTACGTACAATGTGTTTAACACACACAACACACACACAGACACCATTTAGACTAGTAAGGTACACGTGCATTGCACGCATGAGATTTGGCAACGAAATTATGAATAAATACCACATTATAGCATGTAATCTTTGAGTCATATATGCATGATGTAGATGTTCGTTTAATTCTTATAGTTCATTTCATTCAAAATCATCTAGTTTTTATAAGAAAGCTAATCTATTTTAAGATACACGGAATTGTGCGTTGTAAGGCATAAAGTAAAAACAAATCATGTAGAAAAACATTTGGGCAATTCTAATACGGAAGATTCTAGAACAAAGAAGAAGTGCTTGTGTTTTCAGGTTTGTGCATTATGCTTAAGTTCAACCGTAGAATCTTCTAGATTGTACATGTGGCAAAATCTGGTGGAATCTAGATGATATCCAACGGCCAGTAGTGCTCAAATTTGCCAGCTCTGCACCATCGGATTGGCCTCATCCAACGACCATCTTTCAAAGTTAAAGTTATCCGCACACTATATAAAAATATAAAATATAAAATATATATATATATATATATATAGGGGTATAGATATAGATATGTGATGCGAAAGCCACCCATCATCTCCAATTAGAATAGTGTGTCCATGCACGGATCCAATGTGGCCAAACGATGTCTGCCATCGGAATCTCAAATTCAAACCAATCTGACCTTGTTCAATGTGTATACATTACAACATGCTCATTTCCAAACCACATCGTGCAGATCTCCAGTTGCAACGCACGGGCACATTGCTAGTATTAAGTAACATAAACACTTACGAAAGCACTCATATGCATCCAAATTCTTAGGGAGTCGAGGTCTTTTTCCTTCTGCATTCCTCAGCGATGGCGTCGGTAGCAAAGCCTTGTCACCTTTCAGAATGTTTAGATCCACTGGTAGAAATGAATTGTTTGTCTTTTGTCAAATCTCTCTTATTTAAAGTATATGTAATTTTGGCTTATGTTACTTTCTTACGTTTGCCCTCTCCTTACTCACTCCACCTCCTTTTCGACACTGTTGGTTTTTTATGGCATTTTCCTTAGAACTGCTTTAATTGTCTCAAATCTTACATTTTTTAAATAAAATCATGTTTTTCTAACTGAAATGTATTGATTCAATATTTGTGTAAACATGACGATTGCGTACATAGTATTTGTGCTCCGGAGGAGCACATGAACACATTTATCTAGTAATATATATATAGGGGTATAGATATAGATATGTGATGCGAAAGCCGCCCATCATCTCCAATTAGAATAGTGTGTCCATGCCCAGATCCAATGTGGCCAAACGATGTCTGCCATCGGTATCTCAAATTCAAACCAGTCTGACCTTGTTCAATGTGTATACATTACAACATGCTCATTTCCAAACCACATCGTGCATATCTCCGTTATTTTCATGCATGCATGGGTTTCAAACATCATGATCTCTTATTCAAATATTTGAATTCAACTTTACATTGATCATGAACTCACCTAGTCTTTTACACCCACACATTGGTCTTCTCTTTATAATTGTACCACTAACTTTCTCTCGTGCATGCATGCACACACACTACCAGTCGGCATTATCCATCGCACACATGCAATCTTTTTATTCAGGTCGGTCTCCCATGAAGGCACACACACACACATCCCCCTCTCCATCATATCGGGCATTCTTTATCTCTCACGTGCATGCGCAACGATCGATGTTCTATGTGTGTGTGTGTATATAGCTAGGTCTTTCATAGTTTTCCACATAAACCGATCAATCTATATATCTAGTGAGGTCTCACCCTCTTTCCCACATCCACATCCATCAATCTATACCTCTGTATATAGGATTACATATATAGCTAATACACCCACATTAATTATATATCCAACGCCCCCCTCTCATCATCCATGTCTTCCGCTTCATCTCTCAGACTCGCGAACAATGGCGAAGACAGGGGGCAGCAAGGGCCCTGCCCCCCCTAACATCACTATATATCGAGGCTAATATGAATGTGATCATTAGACAATTACTGGTAAAAAGGTTTAAGTTGATGAATTGGCCCTCCTCGTAAAGGATTAGCAATGCTTGGCCCCCTAGCTCATGGGACATTTTTAATGGCTCCGCCAATGTGCGCAATAGTGCACGTTCTAGCCCCCTCTCTCTAAATATCGATCTCGCAGTTGTGCACTCCTTCATAGTCTCCCTCCACTCGGCCCCTTGCACCATCTTCTAGCCCGGCACCGGATTTTGCCACATGTACAATCTCGCAGACTCCATGGTTGAACTTAAGCATAATGCACAAATCTCAAAATAAAGTGGTTCTCCTTTGTTCTAGAATCTTCCGTATCATAACCGCCCAAACTTTTTTTCTAGTTGAATTGCCATTATTTGTTTTTACTTTATGCTTTACAACGCACAATTCCATGAATCATAAAATAGATTAAGGGCTTCTTTGATTCAAAGGATTCTCGAAGGAATTTTGGAGGATCCTAATCCTTAGGAATTTTTCCTATCTTGGTTGTTTGATTCGTAGGATTGTAAACCATAGGAATTTTTCCATATGATTCATTTGCACTAGATTTCATAGGAAACATCCCATCCACTCAAACCTCTTTGAAAGAATTCTGTGTTTTTTCTATGCACAATCAAACACTCGTACCATCCTATAGGATTCAAGACGACATTCCACTCTAATCCCATGTTCTTCCTATTCCCGCGTTTTGGAAATCCTACGAATCAAAGAGGCCCTAGGTTTTTATAAAAACTAATTGATTTTGAATGAGATGAACTATAAGAATTAAACGAAGGTCTACATCAGGCATATATGACTCAGAGCTTACATGCTATAGTGTGGTATTTATTCATAATTTGGTTGCAAAATCTGACCCGTGCAATGCACGTGTACCTTACTAGTACTTCGAGTATGTGCAAAACACAATGGCACGCTACACAGTGTCTCTCTTACAGTTCATGAAGCCACGTGGCACATGTGGAGGCGTTGTCGCGACATTCTTGTGTGGATTGATCATAGTGACGTGCTGCTGGTTCCAAAAGAATGTACTCGTCCTCCCTGAGTCGCACTGGGGGTACATGCACGAAGCGAAGATGTGCACGCACGCCACGCACGCACTCATTCCCTCGCACGCACACGCGGGTACACGGGCAGACGCAATTTTGTACCAAGATCCACCCCATGTGATAATTTGACGCGTGTAAAGTCCTTCACTTCATTGATGGTCAATTAATACAGCGCATGCAAATTGAGTGGACGTGAGGGCAGAAGAAAGACATTACTACTCCACTGCGCGCATGCGAGTAGTTAAATCATGGGTTGCTAGTAGTACTTCCATTGGTCTCCTTCGTATTTTGTGCCAATTTTTGATAGTAACATAATATTTACGCATCTGAGCAGTGTAGTCTACTTGAAATTTATGTTCCACTAAACTCATCGGGGGCCGTTTTGGGTCTCGAAACCAAAAACCATCAATTAATCTTTACCTTGTTCCCATCACATTCGAAAGTACTAGTGCTACAATTAAGTGCAAGCCTGCTCACACCTACCAGTACGTACCAAACCTGAACGTGTTCCCACTATGCAGGTTTTAGTACTAGTGCTAGTACTTAGGTTATAAAAAGGGGAACTACCTAACCGAAAATTACTCTACCTTCCTCCTCATAAGTCCTCCTTCTTCGTCCGTCCTTGCCATGGCCGGTGTGCAGAGCTCTAGGTCGAGAACTACTCGTAACAAGGGAGGGGCAACCAAGGCTGCAGAAAAAAATAGAGGGCTCGCCGCCACGCAGAGATCTCGAAAGATCTGTCATGGGCAGGCGATGGCTCCCAGGAGCGCCCTAGACGTGGAGGCGAACATGCCGAGCTAGCGGCGCTGGAGTCGTTATCCCTCGACGGCATGCCCGATCAGCTCAATAAGCACCTCAATAAGCAGAAGGAGTTCATCCACGGCTTGGTGGAGCTGCTGAAGGAGAGCCTTGACGACATGCCCGCTGAGGTCAATGAGCAGGGGGAGTTGACCACCGGCTTGGTGATGCTACTGAAGAAGAGCATTGCCTCGGAGAAGAAGGCGACCGGCGAAATCCTGCAACTTCAGGGGGACAAGACGAAGCTCTGCCACGAGCTCGACCTGCTGAAGGAGGAGAACGCCGGCTGGAATAAGCTGCATGAGAATAGTAGTTCCTCGATGAAGATGTTGCAGGCCCTCGTCATGGAACAGAAGGAGGAGTTGGCGAAGCTCCGCATCAAGCACCCGGCTGCTGTGAAGGTACGTAATGTGGCCGTGGAATAGATGATGAAGGCTCGCGTCGAGAAATCCCGTGTCATGGACACAATGATGAAGATGGTGGAGGAGACGCGCAAGGAGATGGAGGTCGTGGAGGCGATGAAGAAGCAATCATGACTCCGCGGCCAGCAACCCTTCATGTAGTGAGAGCAGCGCCCCAGACTTGTGTGTGCGTCTTCCTTCTTTTTTTGGGGTGATAATCCTCCTTCTTCTTTTGCTCCTGTGTTTCTTATTTTGCTTCGGGTGTTTCGCCGCACGTGTCACCTTCTCTGCGAGGCATGAATAGAACAATGCTAAAAATGAGATGACTAGCAAATTAGATCATTCTTTATCGCCAATAGAACAATGCCTCTGGCTAGTAATATATAATAAGAGTAGAGAGTAGAGGATATGGCACTGGCTGCCGTGTTTAGTGCTCCTCCGTCGTACTCCAGTGGAAAACTTGAGTATAACGCACGGTTCTTTGCTCCTCCTCATGTCGTCGGCACATTTATACGAGCAGTCAAATCACAAGGCCCCGCCTTCCAGCAGTAATGAGCCGTCAAATCACAAAGGCCCTCGCCTCTCGTGAAAAGGACCAAGCTAGACTGCCCCACCCTCTAGCCTTTTAAAAAATGTATACGTTTGTACATAGTAGTCTCGATGGATTGCGCCATGGAGCAAAACTAACAAGATGTAATTAAAGAAAAAAGGTGGTACATATAGAGAGCGCTCGTCGCCAAATTATGCATATACTATATGACACTACCCACTATGAACGTAGTAGTAACATAGACTAGTAACTAGTCTATGCTACTCTCCACTATGACCAGCCAAAGTTGAGGCACGGATACCAACGAGGGCCTGATTGTGTCTATACTTGGACAACTCACCCGACTGCATGCGCACCAGGCAGACAAAGCTCATGTCGTGTTGGTGCCGTGTGCGGCCCGCACATTAACCAAAACCTCGCGCCTCCATCTTAGCCTCCACGTTTTAAACTTCTCAATCTCAAGGCCAAGGAGCAACGTGAAACCTATGATAGAGCCAATCGGATGGTTGAGAACACTACAATTCGTAGCTACAGATGCATGTGTGAGAGAGGACGAGTGCGTGCGTGCACCTGTTCTCAGAGTACAAGTGTATGTGGGTGGCATCAACCTAGGGAGCAGTGATGGTGCATGCGAGAAGTCCCGAGAGATAGGTGTAATGCGTCTGAAAAAAGACTAGTCTATAGCTCGCCACGAGGCTATTCCTGTCGAACGCCAAGTGTAAGATAAGTATCCGACGGTGCCAGTTTTTGCACGTACACAGCAGTAGAAAAAGAACTAGTACCATGGCATATGCTACACCACGGCCGAGAAAATGTGTCGATGTTACGCCATCCGGGAATAGTGCCGCACTTTGAAACTTGAATCGTTAATAAATTTTGAGCGCGTCACGTCACATTCCAAATTACTACTACTACCACGCTATATTTAATTGCAAACCTGTTCACACCGATCACAACCTAAACGGTTTCCCACTTAGGAGCGTACTGGTAGTACTCGGTTATAAATACTACTATGCTAAGATGACTGCACATTCCTCCTCAACTCCTCATCCACACAAAAAAATCAAGTCAATCAAGCCATGGCCAGCGTGAGTTCTGGGTTGAGAGATTTCCACCAGGGAGAGGTGAGCATGGAAGAGGAAGCACGAGAGATGTCCCGCCTCGCCACGGAAGCAGCCGACATGTCCAGCCGTGCAGCAGTAGCAGCATAGAGGTCCCGCCGCGCCGTCGATGTAGCAGACTGGTTTGGCTACGCTGCGGAAGCAGCAGAGGTGTCCCGCCGCGCCGCCGAAGCAGCACGGAGGTCCCATCGCGCCGCAGCGGCCTGGGAAAATTTCTCGCGGGCAGGCGAGGACTCTTACAGGCGCATGCGTGCGATGGTCCATAGCCAGATGGATCAGATCTCCGACTGGGCGTGGTTGCAGGACGAGGCTACCGGCATCATCCGGCAACTAGGGGAGGGCAATGCGAAGCTCCGGGGCAAGCGCGACCTGCTAAGGCCGAAGATCGTCGGAAGGGCGAAGCAGGTGGAAGAGACCGCTGCCTTGTTGCAGAGGTCGGGTGTCATTGTCAAGAAACTTATGGACGAGAATGCCATCCTCCGCATCAAGCGTAATAGGCTGGTGGAGGAATCCGTGGATGCTGCCAAGCAGCGTATTAAGGACATGAAACTGATGAAAGAGATCATCGCCCACCGTGAGAACTAGTCTCCGCGACCTGCAACGCATAAAGAAAGTAGAGATCAGCGAGCCAGATCGTTGTATGCTTCTTCCTTCTTCTTTTGCCCTTGTGTATTTCGGGCGTAGCCGCATGTGGCTTTTTTAATTATCTTCCTAATTATGTAAGACAATTATTATCCACTCTCGTCGTCCTTATATATATTCATCAGTCTTGCTATAAGTCGCAGTAGATGCTATATAGGTCCGTCGGATCTTACATCAAGATTCGTGCAAAATTTTCTTTTCAGATTTTCTTTTTTCCCTCTTAAATCTCAGTCGAGTGAGACATTGCCACGCCATTAAACAGAGGCTCGGGCGCCATTAATGGAGACCTTGGGAGAGAGGTGGACGGCAGATGGAGGTCAAAGGGCTCTCCTCCCGATAAGCACGCGCAGGGGTCTGATTGCACGCCTCCCGTACTCAAATATCTACCCTGCACGGCGCCTCCTAGCTAATAAAAAAAGGGAACGCGTGGCGGCACGTAAATGGTAAATAGAACGCCGACGGTTTCAATAATACTTGTGTTTCCGATTGTAACGTGACAACACTTGTTCCAAAATGACTTTGTTGATTGTTAACGTGTGCGCCTTCGCAAATCGGACAGCAAAATTACCATAGCATGTTGGTGCCATGTCATGACACCAAGCCAAGTTTCATGATTTTCATGCATGTTTTAGATTTACAGGAATTAAAAAACCAAGTTCCAGCCGAGCCATGATGCCCAGATGTTTGAATTTCATTCCCATTTCTGGCATGGGACCTAGAAATTTACCCGAGGACACACATGTGATTTTCCAACCAGTTTTGGTGCACTGGAGCATGTGCTTGTATTTAAAATTTGAATTATGCACACAAAGGTGACACGTTCCCTCTCAGAACCACGAGCCTTCTTGAGAGAAGCTCTGGTTTGCAAAAAGCTTATACCAAAACTTGTTCCTATTCTGCAATTTTTTTAGCACAACATGGTAGTACCATGACATGACACCATGCCAAGTTTCATGATTTTTATGCGTCTTTTAGATTTACAAGAATTTTAAAACCAAGCTTCTCAATGTTCTCGGCTGAACCACGATGCCCAGATGTTTGATTTTCATTCCCATTTCTTGCATGGGACCTAGAAATTCACCCGAGGACACACATGTGATTTTTCAGTCAACTTTGATGCACGGGAGCATGTGCTTGTAGTTCAAATTTGAATTATGCACATTAAATGACCAGAAACTCAATTAATGTAATAAAAAGGCCAAACGAACCCGGAATAATTCCAAAATTTAACAGGGCACTCATATAGTTCTATGTTGCCTCTTTAAAGAAAATCTGGGGTGAGGCAGCGTATATTGTTTCGCACACAAATGTATAAAGAAATAAAGAGATAAAGAAATTAGCATACCTATTTAATTCTTGGGTTCTTATTATTTATGCCACTAGTTGTGTATCACTACTCAGTTTTGCCACTAGAAGTTACAACTACTCAAAAATGCCATCGATCCGTGAGATGCCTGCTCAAAAATGCAATTAGATATCTAAAAATGCCATCATTAAGTTAGATGTTTGCTCAGAAATGCCATTCGTCATTGTTATTTTCACGTCAAACCCGTTGACCATGTTACATGACAAAAATAAGCCGATTCTCACAATGATAAGTTAATGGTGTCCAGCACAACACACCCCTCAAATAAAACTAAGCACCCTGGAATTCTTTGACAAAACTAAGCACCCTGAATTTTTTTGACAACTAAACTGTTGGCTATATGATGTTGGCCATATATATTGTACGTATATAATGTCAAGAAACGAGTGGTAGTACTATACCAACTAAAAGATGAAATGTACGAAATATAACGAGAAGAAACATAACATAGCTCTGCTGGGGGCTCAGCACAACACACCCCTCAAATAAAACTAAGCACACCAGAAATTAAACTAAGCAACTAATCCGGTAGACACTGCATTAGAACCACCATGAGCAACGACACTACCACCTTACTCGGAGTCCTCGTCCACGTCCTCGACTTCGTCCTTGTCCCTCTTCCTCTTGGGCGATACTTCTTTGCTTGAACCTCACACTTGGCTCTTGCTCTTCATCCAACCCTTGTAGATACGGAAACAAAGGTAGCCATCCATTGCAGCGTGGTGGATGTGGTCTATATCTAGTACATTCCACTGCCATGCACGACGATGAAACGTGTACAGAGGTTTCTCTAGTTTACCATACGAAGGATGAACCATGGCTGCTGCCAGGGTCAGCATTCAAGGCTGAGAGGAGGACACCAGGCTTGCCTTCTGGAGATCGAAGGTCTGGCCTACAACGAGGCCTATCCGACCCAGGATTTCCTTGTCGTTCCTAAAGTCTACAGTAACGAATTTGACTCGGCCGCCCTTGAGGAACTTCTTAAATTCCTCGCACTCAACATCGGCATGGCATATGTGGTAGACCAAGCATAAGTCATGCACGCAAACCTGGATCACAGCGGGCTTCTTCTTCTCTGCCTCCTTTAGTTTCTTCTCGCTTCCCAGGACTGTGGTGTACTCAACATCTAGCCCAGCGACCCACTCATCATTTGAGTTTTCGAACATGCTGTTGAAGCGAGCAAGGCATTCTTTCACCGTTGCGGAACAATATGTGTAGATGACGTCGAACTCATCGCCGGTGATGGTTCTAACCTTGTACTCACCGCCGATCATGGAGATTTGGGACGCCATGGATTTGGGAGGAGGGTTAGGATTAGTGGAACTGCCATAATGTGAAAGGACGGGACGACTAGGAGCGGTTTATCGATTGTAAAAATGTCGAGTCGGGGGGCGCGTGCAAATGGCAGGGTAGTGGCTTGCCTGGTGGATAAATGGATTCATGCACAGTGCTATGGGGGCCCAATTAGATGTCATGTCTACTCGACGCCCAATTAAATGGCTTTCGATGGCATGTAAAGCGTCGGGAAAATTACAGGTGATACGAAGCTTTCCATTCTCCCATGATACGGGCTTCCGAGAGCCCTTGGATCTGAGATCGAACAGTTGGATGGCGTCATTCTAGACCTATGGGTGAATATCCTATCCTAGAGGGTTATTCTGCAACTTTTCAGCAACTTAGCATGCGACCGTTTGATCTCAGATCCAAGGGCTGCCAGCAGCCTGTATCATGGTCGCGCCTACCACGACCGTTGCCTCGCTCGCGCGGTCGCGCCCTTGGAGATTTAACACGGTGCGTTAGGCTATCTGATGTTGGCATGTCATACATAGTCATCACTTAGTCACTCATACAACAAGGTTAGCTATAAGGTTGGCTATAAGAGTATTTTTTGTTTACTTCTCTCTATCTCTTTCTTCGTAGTATTTATTGTATTTGCCAAGGAGTGACCTCTTCCAATGAAATGGTGCTTAGATGAGGTGCTATGGGCATTAAATGGCTTAGCAACTCAAGTCCCCAATGCATAGGTGCTTAGTTTTTTGTTGCTAAGTTTGCTTCATCTAGGTACACGCGCTTATCACCATTTCTTCTTGGGGTCACCAAACTAGTCTCTCTCTTCTTAATTAACTTGCCACATCAGACTTTATGCCTATGTGGCAGGCTTAGCACCTGTAGGATCAAGTACTATAGTGGGCTATAAGCCCGCTTTACATGGCATTTTCGCATATGTGGGGGAAAGAGGCAAGGAAAAAGTGGAGGAGTGGGCTCTCAAGCACGAGCCAGCCTCTACATGGTGGAGCATCGGGAGAGGCACCTGTATGGAGGTGGTAAGGAATCAGGAGACTCACGCCGGTCGTAGCGCCGCAGTTAAAATGATAATGGCAAGTCGAATCACCGGGCCCCACCTGTCCAGAAGTAACTCGCTGTCAAATCACACAGCCCTACGTTTGCAGCAGCCTACTCCCTCATCTTCTCGCGTCTCTGTCGAACGGACAAGGCGGAACTGCCCCGCCTACCGTGCGGAAAAAGCCCAGCCCTCGACTTTTAAATAGTATAGTATACTAATTTTGTATCCATGGATTGCGCCATGAAGAAAAGCCTTAAGAAAACGGCGGTAGACATGTACGGAGTATACAGCACACCCGTCGCGTTCGCGTCGCACCCCAGACGGTCGGTCGGTCTGGCACGCCGCTCTCCGAATGGAACGCGCGTCTTATTGTGTTGGCACACACATGTGGGACTGCAATTGAGAACCGACCATAGGCACACTCCCCGGCCCCGCAAGTCGGGTGAGTTAATAGAAGAGAGAGACGAGCGATAGTACTACTAGACAAGTGTTGTAGGAGTACATACGTTGGTACCTGGACGATCCATGCAAGACACGGAAGATCAGTTCGTCCATGCATGTGACCAGACTCCAGCAGACACGCCTGGATTGGCTATTGTCTACATATCGTGCAGGCTGTGTTGTACAGGGCTGTAGTTCTGGTGAGAAATCTAAAAAAATGTTTCTTGTCATCTCGCAAAATTAGGTGTCATGTGCTTCGGATCACTGTGAGGGTTAAACAACGACAACTGAGTTGGGCTAGTCATTAGGGGCACATGCACGAAGACTACTCGGCTGCCATCTAGGTCAAGCCGGCTATGTTAATTAGGACATCTATCAACTGACCCCTTCTCTACGAGTTTATCTTTAATTTGAGCTTTGATCCTCGTCTAGTTTGTCCGTCGGGATTCATCTTGTCTCCTTTGGGCAGTGAGGTTATGATTTCTTGTCATGTGGCATTTTTTGTGTTATTGTTATAATCTGGTGCTTCAGATCAAAATGACGACAACTGCACCTCCGGGGCACGTGCATGAAGACTTCTCGACAGTCATTGCCGAGGTCAAGCCGGCTCCGGCCGGTAGACAAAAGAAAACTAGTACTCCACTATATAGGAAGGAGCCTCCGCGCTTGCTTGCTAGTGTTGCTCTCTTCAAACTGTCTCGTCCTCTCCAGATCTAAACACGACAGCGGTGGCCACACTCTCTCTCTCTACTCACCGCTGGTCATAGATCCAGCCGGATCCTCTCCGTCGGGGAAGGTGAGAAGGTGCAACATTCACGCGGTCGTCCTCGGCGATGGCTCTTACCCACTGCCGGCGCGTCCCGATCAGCATGCCTTGCCATTCTCTCCCAAGCATCGCTGGCGAGGGAGGGCCTCCCACCCCTTCTTCCTCGCTGCCATAGTGTGGGCAGATTCGGCCTCCCGCCACCCACCTAGCGACATCCCGGCGACCCTCAGGTATAACTTCCTTCGAAACGGGCCTTGCTCTACTTCCCGAGCTCCTGCCGTCGCTGCATTTGTATCTTTTACTATTTCTCAGGTCCCCTCGTGTAGATAGGATCGATCGGTTGTTCGAAAACCACCTAATTTTTTACTGTTAAGAGGTAAAACTAGTTCATGCACTCGAATCTAGTAGTACTTGGGTCAAACAAGGAAGAAAGGGGGTGGGGTGGGGGAATATTTGTTACCTGAATCTAGGACTTGATCGAAAGAGGAAATATGGGGGCGAAAAGTAGTAGAGACTGGCTATCCAACTGGTCTCTAGGTCTAATAGGGAAACGAAGGGAACGTAGTACAAACTCAATATAAACCCGATCTATTAGTTGAAAAAGGAAAGAAAGTGGGGACTGGGGGACAAGTCAACAGAGTAAGTCCAGCACTAGATTTGCTAGCCTCACACAGTATAAGGTGGCTATATACTGAACAAAAATGGGACGAACCCAGATATCCTCTTCTGATGTTTGTTGCCCTGAGCCGCTCTTATTTAATGCAACTGGTAAAATGTAGCAGTCGCACTGTTAAAAGTAAGGACACGTTAAACCAATGTTGTTTTCAATGTAATGCCTCTAGTAATATGAATCAATGGCACTTTTTTCATGTCCTGCTAAATTTCCCATTAAGATAAGTTGATTCTTTTCCTTAGAGATGCAACTGTCCTGGTCCGCCTACTCTCTAGGAGCTTCACGACCAACCTTGATGTTGCTCAATTTTATTGCAACTAATGAAGAAGAAGCTCTGTGGGTTTCGTTTTTTTATGGAAATGGAACCGGGGATGGAGCCCTTTTCTTAAAAAAAGAAGAAGAAGCTGCTAGCTCATGGGACATTGCTTCATTTTAGGTGAACTACACCAAAAGGTCCCATGAATTGAATCATCCATGTTGGTGACTGGTGTCATCCCTTCTACGATGGCGTTGACTGTAGATATGGTTCCCATCACGAGGTATGTTCCTTTTTGGTCTGACCGTTTGCCAAAGATCCTGCATGTTGATCTTGCTCTTGTGCTACTGTTTTGGCACTGCCATGATAAAGCAGTAATGTTATTATTTTGCACCTTAATCTAGTGGCACTATTAATTTGAGGCAATGTTTTAGCACCGCTAGTGCCACTGTTTTTTTAATATCGAAAGAGGGGGTTCCCTCCGATTTCATTAAAGAAACCCAACCATAGAGAACCATTATCCGACAACATCTCAGTGCAAACGGGCAGTTATGCAACTACTACTAGAACAGACTGAGTACTAGCAGGAGACAAGTTCGCCACATAAGCTAGGCAGGTAGGAGGACGCAGCACCAGCTCGACCAAGTTTGGATTACAACCCAAATGCTACCACAGAAACATCAGGGGGAAGATAGGGACTGGAAGAGCCAGCTTCAGCATCCCAGTCTAAGCACCCCCGGCCTTCATCCTTGCGACGCACGGTACACCTCGTTTGCCACCTGCTCGACCCTAGTGTCATTGATAAAATGAAGTAATAATACAAGTAAAATAGAGCGAGTGTCCTCTCTATCATTTCATTTCCAATGTAGATAAAGAAAGTGCTTCTCTTTGTTAATGTATGTTTCATCAACTAGTCCCATTGTTAATGTTTAAGCGTTTCTGCAAACTGGGGTGCTTAATTTTAGTTGATCTGCACAAAAATAGAGATTTGAATGTCTCAAGGCCCCTCCTTGTACTACCGCTGTACACTGATGTTCATCACTGGCAGAAGGTGTATCGGGGAGACTTGGGTCGATTCCCTGTATGATGTAATATTTTCTTCTGTTTATTAGTGTATGTTTCATCAACTAGTGCCACTACAATGTAATCACGCCTTTTCATTATCTGTGCAAACAGGGTTATTCAGCTGCATTTTGATGGAACTGCACAAATGTATGGATGGAACCGGCATATATGCAGAGTGAGAGGTGCCAAGTAAAAATTACCGACACCAACCCTGCTCCATCTAAGAATTGGCATCCACCACCATCAGTGGGATGTGTGGCGCTCACTATGGATGGATCTTTCTCGGCAGCAAATCCTCTAACCAAACACTACTAGGAAAACCTTATACACAGAATCTTAGCAGCAACGCGGTTTAAAAATAGACGCTACTGCTAATTAGCAGTAGCGCGCTTCAGGAAACCGCGCCACTAATAGCACGGTGGCAGTAGCGCTCTAGGTGAAACAGGCGCTACTACTATAATTGCCACGGCGTTGCCCCCCGGCTAGATATAGTAGTACCGCCCTTCCAAGGACGCGCTACTACTAAAGTGCTTAGTAGCAATGTTTTTCTTCAAAACACGCTGCTGCTAAGTATTGCACATAATTAAGTTTAGTCCCATACTGCTAAGCGAACAAGGTGTTTACCACCTTAAATATGTTACTTCTCAAACTATCTCGAGCACTTGGTCTTCATTGAACTATATGTGTAGGATTTGTGGCTGCAATATGAATCTTCACCTGTGCCTATACAGGTACTGTGAGGATTCATGTTGACTATTTAGATTCCACACAAAAAGATCAATGATGACCAATGTATATTTTTGATGTTTTTACATTGCTTAGACTTAGCAGTAGCGTTTTTTCAGGGCAAAGCACTACTGATATTATAAAACAGAAAGGAATAGCTGTAGCACGTTTCGCTTGACACGCTATAGCTAATTTAGCTATAGCGCGTTCCGTCCAAACGCGCTGCTGCTAGTTTGACTTAACCCCCGGCCGCGCGGGCTCAAAATTTCGCTAAGTCCTTCCCCTCCACTTCCCCCTCTCCCCCAACTACTCCATCGCCGCTGTCGCCCTGCCGCTCCCGACCTCACCACCGCCGCCCGTCGCCGCCCTCAACCTCACCGTCACCGCCGCCAGCCGCACACCCTCGATGCCGCCCCCGACCCCGACCTCGACGCCGCCCCCGACCTCGACGCCGCCCTCCGCCGCACGCCCGAGCCCCGACCCCGACCTCGACGCCGCCTGCCCCTCCCTCACCGCAGTCACCGTAAGGCTCTGCCTCTCCTCTCCCCTACCCTCCTCTCTCTCTCTCTGCTAGGGCAATTCATATCTGTGTTGATGTTGTGTTGATGTTCATATGAACCCTAGATTTGTTTAGGGTAGTAGGCATTTTTTACCATTTAGGAAAAATGATTAGCAATTTTTTAAGGAAATTAGCTAGGGCAAATTTTTATGAAAATGCCTAAACAGTAATTTCATTCAAAAAACAAAAAACAGAATTGTTTTTCTTTCAAAAACTTGGTTAAACTAATTGTTGCTATATAAACAAAAAACAAGATTGTTGTTATATGATATATGTCATTGATGTTCATTTGCATATTCCATTATTGAAGTGGTTCGATTGTGCCCAAGTGGCTTTGTTGTTTCCAGGGAATGAAGTCGAGTGGCCTATGTTTTGCCGGAATGTTGATTCATTTCCGTTCTGGCAAATTTCAGGTTCTCGATTTGTCCACTTTTTAGTAAAAGTCATGCCAAAATTTTCCGTGAATTCTGGCATGACTTGTGCTACAAACTAGGACATATCGAGTGCCCGGGATTTGCCGCATCGGGAAGGAGTCAACATTCCTGCAAAGCATAGGCCTTTTTTAAGTCATTATTCATTTTATTAGGTATAGAATTAATTGACTAGATTTTATCGTAAGAACTAGTTGAATTAATAGAACTAGTTGAACATGTCACATTTGTTGTTATTTTTTAGTTAAAGCAATTATTCCCGCATAGATGTCAACGATGCCTATCCCGCATCCTTGTCATCGAGTCGGCGGAGGACACCTGCGTCACTAGATGGGCCATGTCCGGGACTGGGCTCTACCGGGGTGGTAGTGGGAGGCGCTACCTATCGGGGGGCGCAGGTTGGTGAGGAGTCAGCCTGTCGTTGACCCGAACCTTCTTTGGTGGCGGTCGCGTGGGCCAGTGACGGTCCGGAGGCTCGAGGACCCCGCGGAGGTGGTACTTGTTTGCGTTGGAGCATAGGTTCTCCAATACCTGGCAGGTTCTCTAGGGATCTCACTGGAGCTATGATCCTGTGATGGTTCCTTCTCTGTGGGTGTCCACCGCCCGCGCCGATACCCGTCGTGCACTAGGGTTTTAGTTGTATTAGTGATGTTATATGTATGATACTATTCGGGATGTATTAGTGATAATATTCGATGATGTACGGACGCATGAGATGATTTACTTTTGCTTATTGAATGCATGCTAATTTGAATACTTATTTATTTTACGATTTGGTTTTGCTTATTGAATGCTCATGTCAATATGAGTCCTATAAGATATTTTGAAATGTATATCTTGTGTTGCTCAAATAGGATATGTGCTTGCCCAAGTGGCCGGTCATGTTTGCAGGTTACACCTCCGAGTGGCCTATGTTTTGCTGGAGTGTTGATTCATTTCCGTTCCGGCAAATTTCAGGCGCTCGATATGTCCTATTTTAGCAAAGGTCATGCCAGATTTTTTCGTGAATTTTGGCATGACTTGTGCCAGAATATGTAGGAAATATCGAGTGCCCCAGATTTGTGTGTTGAGTATCCTGGTAGTTGCCTTCGATTGATTTTCAATTAATGTTTCAGCTATGAACATAGGAAATGTCTCACGACGAAAAGGATTTTGGTATTTGCGAATACTGCGAAGACGAGCGCGGCCTGTGCGACAGAATCTTCCTAGATGATGATAGGCGCTTCAGCATCAAGCTGGACGAGAACTTCGAAGTGGATCAAGTAAGTCACAATGACAAGTCTTTTTTCGTAATTAAGCATGACATCTGCTTCAACTTATAATTTGATTTTTTTACTATTCTACTAGCGTATCCCCTGCCATGCAAGAGTTTTTGTCTTGGATAAGATAGGTTTCAGTGGTATGGAAACTACGGAGGTAAAGAGAGTTAACTTGAAGACCGAGCATGATTATACTTTCCACGCAAAATTATACAACGCAGACACCTACATCTATTTTGAATGCAAAACTTGGCAAGCACTATGCAAGGCTTATGCATTTGAGCCTAATATGGTTATCACCTTTGATATTCGTCCCGAACATGATATCGAAGGTAATATCGACATCTGGGTCGATGTGCCTATGCCTCTAGTTATACCATTATGTGAGTTTCTTAACCATATTTATGTCTTCGATATTATTTATTCAAAAATAGTTGACAACTAATTTCTATTGACAACTTATTTCCATTCAAGCAAACATGTCCAGCGCTTGGTAGACATGACCGTCCACTGTCCCGGGGCTGAACTAAACTGCGAGGAGATAGGTCATTATGTTTCATGTCTTGAGGATCTTCATACTGTCAAGACAAATTATTTTTCTGGACTTAAAAATCGTAGTAGTCAAAACGTGCGACCAATAGTGTTCCTACTGAACTTCGGTAACATATATTTAGGAAAGATGGTAAATTTTTTACTATTTGTCCTCAGTGCATCTTTTGCATACATTATTTTTTAAGCTAAACTTCATTGCTGAGTATGTTACTATACGATGTTCTTCAACAGGGACTCCCGATGAATGTTGTGCCTCATTGGATCGAGACTAAAGGTGGCATCAGAATTGTTAGCTTACGGCCAAGATATCCTGCAATGCACTTTAGTGCATACATGATTTCTAATAGCGAGGAATGCTTAATAGTGAAAGACTGGAGCAAAATTGTGAACGATCGCAGAGAAGTACTAGGGGGCAGAAATGAGAAGCGCAGCCCACGATTAGGAGACAGGTTCATCTGCATGCTCCAACTTGATGAAGCAGGAGCGCTACACATGTTTTATGCTATTTTACCTGAGAGAGGGCAGCAGGAGTGATTAGCTAGCTAGAATGAGTTTGAAGATGATGACGTGTGCTACACTATGATTATGATGATTAAATAGCTACTGTTGTTGGTAATGACTATGATGATGATTAAATAGCTTGTGTTGGTGGATTAGATTCAAGTGGAGGCAACATGTGGTGCACACCGAAAGTACTACTAGTCCAAACTAGATCAAGTTTAGATTAGTAGTATACTTATGACATGCACCACATGTTGCCTCCACTTGAATCTAATCCACCTTCATTTGACACACTGTTATGGACGTATTGATATAACAACCTCATAATTGGTATTGTACCAAAATTTGTATAATGGCCTATAAATACACTAAAAATTAGAAAATGAGAAAACTGATACTAGTAGCGATGGATAGTAAACACGCTACAACTAGCTATATTAGCAGTAGTGCTGGAATGGACAAACGCTACTGCTATATGTCTTAGCAGCAGCGCGCGTTGCACACGCTACAGCTAAGGAATAGCTGTAGTGCCTTATCTGTAGCGCGTCCTCCCGCGCTACTGATAGGCACAATACCCGCGATACTGCTAGGGTTTTCCCTAGTAGTGAAATACTAGTAGCTTAGACTTAAAAAATACTAGTAGCTTATGTTGGCGGTTTTCTAGGGGTGTACTCTTTTCTGAAAGAAGCACCAATCTATTTTTCTTTATTTGTACACAGTGTCACAACTTTGACCCAAAGGTCCAGAGCTATTTTAGGGTGATTGGCGTAGTACTCGGAGACTGATTGTATGCATGATTTTTATTAGTTGTCACACTGATTGTAAGCATGAGCAGATGAAAGATTAGGTTAGTGCGAAGCTTACCTTAAACCCTACCGACGTCGTTGAAACGAGGCGAGCGTCGAGGGAATCATGGAGAACGGCGGGGAAGCGACATCGCGCCATCTGGCCTCCTCTTGCGGTGGGAGAACAAATACCCCTGTGGCTCCGGCTGGCTCTGCACCCTCACGAACGGCACACCGTACTCGATCGATTCGTTATCCTCTGGGTGCTCGACCTTCGACCTGTACGCCCACCACCTCCACCTGACTTTCGCCTCGGGCGAATCTGTCTGCTCCATCGCCCAGAGGAGATACTCAATGAACTCGAAGGACTGCGGCGTGACTGCCGCCGAGGAGTACATCGCCACCCTCATCGCCGTCGTCTCACTCTTTCGCATACATTGCCACATGGCCCTCACCGTCCTTGAAATCTCCCACTCATTGTCAAACCAAGTAAGGATCTCCTTCAACCTGGCTAACTTTTCCTGGTCGCCGCCAGCAATCTGCCTGATTCGCTGCTGCATCCCCTCCATAGATGTCCTTTTAAGTGGTCCAGTGCTAGCTTTGGAAGATGGGAGGAGAGACGGTGGTCTTGCAATAGAGAAGAGGGAGAGGCGAGACGCTGGTTTTCGAATGGAGATGATGGAGAGGAGAGGGGGTGGTTTTGAAATGGAGAAGAGGGAGAGGCGAGATGGTGGTTTTGGAATGGAGATGATGGAAAGGAGAGGTTCCCCTGCCTTTCGGTCACTGACAGGTGGGCCCCGCGCTTGGTGGGACCCATGTGTCTGTGTCTCAATGGCAGGACGGGCTACGTCAGGGGATCCTCGTCCGAGGAGAGAGGAGGTGGTTTTGCAATGGAGAAGAGGGAGAGTCGAGACAGTGGTTTTGGAATGGAGATGATGGAGAGGAGAGGAGGTGGTTTTGCAATGGAGAAGAGGGAGAGGAGCGTGCGGCAGCGATCTAGGATTGGATGAGAGGGCCGGCGCGCTGTGACTGGATCAAAATCAAAATCAATTTACCCTTCAATTAAGAAAGCGACCCCACATTAACTAGTCTCCCTTTTATTCTGGGTCCTAATTGACCATGATTTTCGCAAATAAAATATATGTTATACGTTGCAAAAATAATATAATTTGAAAGTACATTCAGATACGAACCAAACGATACAATTTTTGGTGACATGCATTCACATTTTGCTTGTCAAATACAGTACGTGGTCAAACTTTGACCCAAAATACGCAAAAAATACTTCCAAGACCAGCGCCGCTCTTCCGCTCTTCTCCTCTTAAACCACCGCCGCTCCTCTCTTGTTCCAATCTAATTCGAGCGCCGCTCCTCTCCTCTTCCATTTCAAAACAACCGCCCCTCCTCTCCTGTTCCAATCCAAAAACAGCGTCGCTCCTCTCCCGTTCTAAACCAAAACCAGTGCTGCTCCTCTCCTCTTCCATTAAAAATCCACCACCGGCGAGTGAAGGTGCTGTGGAGAAGTAGATCGATGGAGGAGTACAACTGATGCGTGAGGATCGCAGACGGCGACCCTGTGAAGCTAGCTAGGATGTTGGAGATACAGTCTTGGTTTGACAACAAGGACCAACTAGCGGCGACGGCGACATCCATGGCCAAATATCTGCAATAGAACGAAAAGGCGGCGATACTCCCGGAGGGAGTCGCGCGGGAGTACATGGAGCTGCTGCTCTGGGCCATTGAGCAAACAGATTCACCAAATCTGATCGTGAGGGAGCGGTGGTGGGAGTATCGATCCTAGATGGAGCATCCACCAGAGATTGAAGGATCGAGCATCTACAGGGTGCCGTTTGTGAGGGTGTCGTGCCAGAGTGAGCCGGTGGAGTCTTCGTCGACCGAACCCAACTGCAAGAGGAGAAAAACAGTTGGCCCGACGACGCTTCCCCGCCATCCTCTCCCTCGCCGTTCACATCGTCTCACGGGGAGGCTGTCTTCCGCCGAGGAATAGGAGGGATTGCCCCCGCCCCCCCCCCCCCAGACCAATAGTCGGGCAGGTTGTAAATTGTCAGGAGGAGCTTAGGGTTGTTAGTATTTGTAGGTTGTGAATTGTGTTTTGTGTTGTGTATTTTGAGAGTACTTTCAGATATGAATGTCTTTTGAATTTCGGATTTGCAGTATTGAGCATATGAAGTATTTTATGAATTCTAGAGATCTATTTTTAGCACTAAAAAAATGTAGTTTCATAGGAGTATAAAAGTGCAGACAATGTGATTTTCAGGGAAGAAACTGCAAGTTTCAGTTTCAGATAAGAAACTCCAAGTTCAGTTTCAGATAAGAAACTGCAAAATTCAGAGGCAGAGCATTTATATTAACACGGCCTATTCAAACAGTGTTAACATCATGCTGGAAGTTTTATTCATGGTCGAAACTGGAACTACCAGCCAGTTAACATCATGCTGATCAACATTCATGCATAGCACATCTTCATATGATGCACAGTCAAAAAGATATGCTATTTTCAATTTGCCCACACAATGTCGAGTGTGCGAAAAACAGAGAAACTGAGGGACGTCGCTGTCTGCCGTTGTGAACATGCTGAACAAATGAGAGGAATCTGGAGAGGACTGTACGTGGAGAGGCGGACAGTCGGGACCCACCAAGTCTATGGCCGTACGCAAGCAAGTGCCTCATCGAAAAAATACTTCCTCCTAATGCTATACTGACGTTGGGGCCCACGGTTTTGTCAACGTAGTTACATTTTTTTAGGTGCTTCAACGTAGTTACTATAGGAGATAAATTCACAACGAAGCCGGGGAGCTGGCAGGTATCATTTATTATCACTGGGGCAGCAAGTATCAGCTGGGTTTTGGGCTTCCCCGTCTAGGCTTTCTTTTTTAACATGCGCAGCCCACGACCTCGGATGGGAGGTCCATAGGCCTGTTTGTATTTTCTTGAGGGCCGTCATGTATCGACCGGCCTATGGACCTCCCATTCGAGGTTTTATTTTTCCTGAAACATCGGCAGCCCAATTTATGTATTTTTTTGAAGAAAACGCAGAGGTCTGTTCTATTTTTCTATATAAGAATAGGAACGCCTGGTCCAACTTATGTTTCCCTTCTAACTATATTATATATATTTAAATTATTTTATATGTTATTATATATTATTGTTATTGTCATCATATATTTAACAGATACTTACATATGTAAGAAAACAATATCCCACATCTTATTAACTTATAAAATAATTTCTTAAAAATAAAATCCTGGATTTTTTTTGGCATCGAAAATCCTGATGATTGTGTACAAAAGCTTTGTATGATTTATAGACCAATGTAATAATAAATCACTTATTATTTAAATATATATATATTTAACAAAATGCTCAGCCCCTGCTTATTTTTTGATAACATTGATGTGCCCACCCCAACATTATAATTAGAATAAGCCCAGCAAAATCATGTATTTCGAGAAAGTTCAAATGGTCTGTAATTTTTTAGGAAAAACATAAATGGGCCGCATGTACGCTACATTATTTGTTCACCCAGCCCAGCTAATGGACTGTAGTTCAAAAAAAAGAGATCAAATGGACTGTAAATTCTACCCCGCAAAAAAAGACTGTAAATTCAGAAAAAATGGGTTGAATACGTGCCACATTTTTGGAGGCTGAAATATGGGCCAATAGGTCGAAGCCAATGCAAGTCGTTGTCAACTTAGTCAACAAATGATTCTGACATTGTTAGCCGTTGGATTTACATCCAACGACCGGCATCCATCTTGAATCTCTTGTCTTCTTCCTCCAGCGCCGCCGGGACCACCTGCTCCCGCCTCCTGCTGCTAGCAGCTCTACTTAGCACGCTTCGCTGTGAAGCGCTACTCCACCATTGGCCAGGCCATCCCTCCACCCCTCCACACCTCCTGTTCTTCTCCACCGACTGCCGAACCACACCGCACCAGAACCAGTTAACCCTCGTCTACCTCTCCGTCTGCGAGTCTACTCCCGCGTCTTCCCATCTCTGTCTCGTTGCTGTCCGGGGCCTCGCCGTCGTCCACCACCTTGGATGTGCTCGGTGCGGAGTGGTCAACGTGGTCAACGAACGAGACCATCGGAAGTAGACTGTGCGTGAAGAGGCTGACAGCTGGGTCCACGGCCACACGCAAGGAAATGCCTCCTTATTACGCGCAAAATAATGATTCTCCACCTGACAGCTGGGACCCACTGGAAGGGCCTCTTTATTTCGCGAAAAACGTTCCCACCGCTGACAGGTCGGACCCACCAGCTATATCTTCGCACGCAAGGAAGTACCTCCTTATTACGCACAAAAAATGAATACCCCCCTGCTAGCTGGGACCCACAATAGTGGGAGGCTGACTTGTGGGCCAACTAAGTTGACGGGGACGGAGGGCTTTGTCAACTTAGTCAATATGAACGATTCTAGCTCCAGTGACCGTATGATGTCCATCTAACGGCCGTAGTGCTTCTTCAACCTCTGGTATTCTTGCTCCAGCCACCCAAAGCAGCGCCGATCGTGCCTCGTGCTCCGGCCTCCATGGCCGACTGCGATGCGGCGGAGGCCTCACCGTCCCCTACTACTCCAACCGCTGGCCAGGCCATCCCTCTACTCACCCACACCCCCTATTATTCTACGGCGACGGCAGCCTCACACCGCAGCGAACCAGTGAACCCTCGTACAACTCTACGCGTGGGCATCCATTGCCGCGTCTTCCCCGGCTCCGCGTCGTCCCCTTCCTAGGCCTCGCCATTGTCCACCGCCCTGGTGCTCTCGGCGCGGCGTGGTCAACGTGGTCAAGGAACGGCTTCCATCGGACGTGGACTGTACGTGGAGAGGCTGACAGCTGGGTGCACGGTCGCAGCAAGGAAGTGCCTCCTTATTACGTGCAAAATAATTATTCCTCCACCTGACAGCGGGGACCCACCGGACGGGCCACCGTATTTTGCAAAAAAATGTTTCCCCCAGACTGCTAGGACCCACCAGTTACATCTTCGCACGCAAGGAAGTGCGTCCGGGCAAAAAAAAAACGATTCGCACCCCTGACTGCTCGGACCCACCAGCTACATCTTCGCAGGCAAGGAAGTGCCTGACAGTCGGGACCCACCTGGTCGAAGCATACGTAGCGTTGTCATTCTGGTCGCGAACGTGTACGTACATACTGGTCGATGTACAGGCGCGCACGTAGCATGTACACGTACGTACAGTGGCCAGTGTGCAAGAAAGAAAATACGGCCACGTACGTACATACGGGCAGGGTCTCGAACGCCTACTCGCGCATACGTACGGCCAGGGCTCGTGTACATGGCTGGGTCAGAACGGAGAAACAGCGTCGTCGTCGTGTTCATGGGGAGCCAACCGGCTAGGTCGGAACGGAATGCGTCGTCGTTTTCATCGGGAGTGTCGGTGTACAAAAAGAGGGGTGCGTTTTTGTACCCCTTTACCTGTGCACGGGCAGTCGGAGCCGCGCCCACGGTCAAACCAAGCAGAACGGGGGAGATGAGCCAAGGTAAGACCGAAGCCCAAGACAATCAGAGCAATGCCAAGGCCAAGACCACAAAGAGCAAAGGGACGAAGCAGGTTCCCCCGGCAAGACCCTTGCCGGGGCAGCTCGCCCCACACCAACAGAGCGAGCCACCCTTGAGCCCACGGTCCCCAACGCCATCATCCACGTGGGGCCAGGGCTCGGGAGGCACCTCCGTGGTGGCATGCAGATCTTTGTGAAGACATATTCAAGATCAGATGAGGATTAGAAGACGACGATCCTCGGCAAGATCCTTGCCGAGGAAGGCCACCAGACCCTCGGCAAGGCCCTTGCCGATGACGACAGCGCGCCACGGCAAGACCCTTGCCGGGCCACACGGCAAGACCCTCGCCGGGCCACCCGGCAAGGCCCTCACCAAGGACGCCAGCAGAGCCACCAGGCCCGCGGCAACCAAGCTTCCACCGCCGTTCCCATGCAGCTGCCAGCCCAAAAAGCTGGGCAGGCACCTGCGTGGCAACATGCAGCTCCCAGGCCAACTCATCGAGCGCTTGCGTGGCGGCATGCAGATCTTCGAACCACGCACTCACCACAGCTAGTTCGAGAGCTCAAGAACTCTCTGAAAATACACCCACCAAAGCAGGACTAGCGTTTTACGCATCCTCGCGGCCCGAACCTGGGTAAACGATTCTTGTTCTGGCTACTGATCCTGCTCTTCTTGCAACCCTGCGCCCCGGCAACCATAGTAGGGATTCTTGTGATCCCATAGGTGTCGTTCCACACCGACATCTTTGGCGCGCCAGGTAGGGGGCGCAATTGTGAGAAACTGGTCTAGTAGCTAGCCTAGCAGTTCTTCGTCGCCATGGCTCCTAAGAAGAAGGCGGCCACGGCGGTCGGCTCGTTGGGAGCCGAGCGGCCCGTGCCGGTGCGGGCGGGCAGTGGACCGGTCGCAGACAGGACCCGGGCCGCGGTTCGCGAGCTCCAGCATCGCCCTGGCAGCCAGAGCCTGGCGAGCAGCGTCGTTCGCGCACCAGACGACCGGCTACACGCCGCCGGATCCAAAGACGGAGATGGCCCCCCCGCAGGCGGCGGGGGGCCCTCCAGGGGTGTCGTTGTGCCACCTCCGGGTGGCGCAGCTGTTGGGGAACGTAGTAATTTCAAAAAAATTCCTACGCACACGCAAGATCATGGTGATGCATAGCAACGAAAGGGGAGAGTTTTGTCCACGTACCCTCGCAGACCGACAGCGGAAGCGTTATCACAACGCGGTTGATGTAGTCGTACGTCTTCACGATCCGACCGATCAAGTACCGAACGCACGGCACCTCCGAGTTCAGCACACGTTCAGCTCGATGACGTCCCTCGAACTCCGATCCAGCCGAGTGTTGAGGGAGAGTTTCGTCAGCACGACGGCGTGGTGACGATGATGATGTTCCACCGACGCAGGGCTTCGCCTAAGCTCCGCAACGGTATTATCAAGGTGTAATTTGGTGGAGGGGGGCACCGCACACGGCTAAAATATCGTATATCAAGTGTGTTCTTGGGGTGCCCCCCTGCCCCCGTATATAAAGGAGCAAGGAGGAGAGGGCCGGCCAAGGGGAGGTGGCGCGCCCAAGGGGGGAGTCCTACTCCCACCGGGAGTAGGACTCCTCCTTTCCTTGTGGGAGTAGGAGAAGGGAAGGGGGAAGGACAAAGAAGGAAGGGGGCGCCCCCCCTTCCCTAGTCCAATTCGGACCAGATCATGGGGAGGGCGCGGCCACCTTTTGAGGCCTTTCTCTCCTTTCCCGTATGGCCCATTAAGGCCCAATACGAATTCCCGTAACTCTCCGGTACTCCGAAAAATACCCGAATCACTCGGAACCTTTCCGAAGTCCGAATATAGTCGTCCAATATATCGATTTTTACGTCTCAGCCATTTCGAGACTCCTCGTCATGTCCCCGATCTCATTCGGGACTCCGAACTCCTTCGGTACATCAAAACTCAATAAAACTGTCATCGTAACATTAAGCGTGCGGACCCTACGGGTTCGAAAACTATGTAGACATGACCGAGACACCTCTCCGGTCAATAACCAATAGCGGGACCTGGATGCCCATATTGGCTCCCACATATTCTACGAAGATCTTTATTGGCCAGACCGCACAACAACATACGTTGTTCCCTTTGTCATCGGTATGTTACTTGCCCGAGATTCAATCGTCGGTATCTCGATACCTAGTTCAATCTCGTTACCGGCAAGTCTCTTTACTCGTTCCGTAATACATCATCCCGCAACTAACTCATTAGTCACAATGCTTGCAAGGCTTATAGTGATGTGCATTACCGAGTGGGCCCAGAGATACCTCTCCGACAATCGGAGTGACAAATCCTAATCTCGAAATACGCCAACCCAACAAGTACCTTTGGAGACACCTGTAGAGCACCTTTATAATCACCCATTTACGTTGTGATGTTTGGTAGCACACAAAGTGTTCCTCCGGTAAACGGGAGTTGTATAATCGCATAGTCATAGGAACATGTATAAGTCATGAAGAAAGCAATAGCAACATACTAAACGATCGGGTGCTAAGCTAACGGAATGGGTCAAGTCAATCACGTCATTCTCCTGATGAGGTGATCCCGTTAATCAAATGACAACTCATGTCTATGGCTAGGAAACATAACCATCTTTGATTAACGAGCTAGTCAAGTAGAGGCATACTAGTGACACTCTGTTTGTCTATGTATTCACACATGTATTATGTTTCCGGTTAATACAATTCTAGCATGAATAATAAACATTTATCATGATAAAAGGAAATAAATAATACTTTATTGTTGCCTCTAGGGCATATTTCCTTCAGTCTCCCACTTGCACTAGAGTCAATAATCTAGTTCACATCGCCATGTGATTTAACATCAATAATTCACATCACCATGTGATTAACACCCATCACATCGCCATGTGATTTAACATCAATAGTTCACATCACCATGTGACCAGTACCCAAAGGGTTTACTAGAGTCAGTAATCTAGTTCACATCGCTATGTGATTAACACCCAAAGAGTACTAAGGTGTGATCATGTTTTGATTGTGAGATAATTTTAGTCAACGGGTCTGTCACATTCAGATCCGTAAGTATTTTGCAAATTTCTATGTCTACAATGCTCTGCACGGAGCTACTCTAGCTAATTGCTCCCACTTTCAATATGTATCTAGACCGAGACTTAGAGTCATCTACATTAGTGTCAAAACTTGCATCGACGTAACCCTTTACGACGAACCTTTTGTCACTTCCATAATCGAGAAACATATCCTTATTCCACTAAGGATAATTTTGACCGCTATCCAGTGATCTACTCCTAGATCACTATTTGTACTCCCTTGCCAAAATCAGTGTAGGGTATACAATAGATCTGGTACACAGCATGGCATACTTTATAGAACCTATGGCCAAGGCATAGGGAATGACTTTCATTCTCTTTCTATCTTCTGCCGTGGTCGGGCTTTGAGACTTACTCAATTTCACACCTTGTAACACAGGCAAGAACTCTTTCTTTGACTGTTCTATTTTGAACTACTTCAAAATCTTGTTAAGGTATGTACTCATTGAAAAAACTTATCAAGCGTCTTGATCTATCTCTATAGATCTTGATGCTCAATATGTAAGCAGCTTCACCGAGGTTTTTCTTTGAAAAACTCGTTTCAAACACTCCTTTATGCTTTGCAGAATAATTCTACATTATTTCCGATCAACAATATGTCATTCACATATACTTATCAGAAATGCTGTAGTGCTCCCACTCACTTTCTTGTAAATACAGGCTTCACCGCAAGTCTATATAAAACTATATCCTTTGATCAACTTATCAAAGCGTATATTCCAACTCCGAGATGCTTGCACCAGTCCATAGATGGATCCTTGGAGCTTGCATATTTTGTTAGCACTTTTAGGATTGACAAAACTTCCTGGTTGCATCATATACAACTCTTCTTTAATAAATCCATTAAGGAATGCAGTTTTGTTTATCCATTTGCCATATTTCATAAAATGCGGCAATTGCTAACATGATTCGGACAGACTTAAGCATAGATACGAGTGAGAAACTCTCATCGTAGTCAACACTTTGAACTTGTCGAAAACCTTTTTGCGACAATTCTAGCTTTGTAGATAGTAACACTACTATCAGCGTCCGTCTTTCTCTTGAAGATCCATTTATTCTCAATTGCTTGCCGATCATCGGGCAAGTCAACCAAAGTCCACACTTTGTTCTCATACATGGATCTCATCTCAGATTTCATGGCCTCAAGCCATTTTGCGGAATCTGGGCTCACCATCACTTCTTCATAGTTCGTAGGTTCGTCATGGTCTAGTAACATAACCTCCAGAATAGGATTACCGTACCACTCTGGTGCGGATCTTACTCTGGTTTACCTACGAGGTTTGGTAGTAACTTGATCTGAAGTTACATGATCATCATCATTAACTTCCTCACTAATTGGTGTAGGAGTCACAGGAACAGATTTCTGTGATGAACTACTTTCCAATAAGGGAGCAGGTACAGTTACCTCATCAAGTTCTACTTTCCTCCCACTCACTTCTTTCGAGAGAAACTCCTTCTCTAGAAAGGATCCATTCTTAGCAACGAATGTCTTGCCTTCGGATCTGTGATAGAAGGTGTACCCAACTGTCTCCTTTGGGTATCCTATGAAGACACATTTCTCCGATTTGGGTTTGAGCTTATCAGGATGAAACCTTTTCACATAAGCATCGCAACCCCAAACTTTTAAGAAACGACAACTTTGGTTTCTTGCTAAACCACAGTTCATAAGGTGTCGTCTTAACGGATTTTGATGGTGCCCTATTTAACGTGAATGCAGCTGTCTCTAATGCATAACCCCAAAATGATAGTGGTAGATCGGTAAGAGACATCATATGTCGCACCATATCAAATAAAGTACGGTTACGATGTTCGGACACACCATTACACCGTGGTGTTCCAGGTGGCGTGAATTTGTGAAACTATTCCACATTGTTTTAATTGAAGACCAAACTCGTAACTCAAATATTTGTCTCCGCGATCAAATCATAGAAACCTTATTTTCTCGTCACGATGATTTTCTACTTCACTCTGAAATTCTTTGAACTTTTCAAATGCTTCAGACTTATGTTTCATCAAGTAGATATACCCATATCTGCTCAAATCATCTGTGAAGGTCAGAAAATAATGATACCTGCTACGAGCCTCAATATTCATCGGACCACATACATCTGTATGTACGATTTCCAACAAATCTGTTGCTCTCTCCATAGTTCCGGAGAACGGCGTTTTTAGTCATCTTGCCCATGAGGCACGGTTCGCAAGCATCAAGTGATTCATAATCAAGTGATTCCAAAATCCCATCAGTATGGAGTTTCTTCATGCACTTTACACCAATATGACCTAAACGGCAGTGCCACAAATAAGTTGCACTATCATTATTTACTTTGCATCTTTTGGCTTCATTATTATGAATATGTGTATCACTACGATCGAGATCCAACAAACCATTTTCGTTGGTGTGTATGACCATAGAAGGTTTTTATTCATGTAAACAGAACAACAATTGTTCTCTAACTTAAATGAATAACCGTATTGCGATAAACATGATCAAATCATATTCATGCTCAACGCAAACACCAAATAACACTTATTTAGTTTCAACACTAATCCCGAAAGTATAGGGAGTGTGCGATGATGATCATATCAATCTTGGAACTACTTCCAATACACATCGTCACCTCGCCTTTTACTAGTCTCTATTTATTCTGCAACTCCCGTTTCGAGTTACTACTCTTAGCAACTGAACCAGTATCAAATACCGAGGGGTTGCTATAAACACTAGTAAAGTACACATCAATAACATGTATATCCAATATACCTTTGTTCACTTTGCCATCCTTCTTATCCACCAAATAGTTGGGGTAGTTCCGCTTCCAGTGACCAGTCCCTTTGCAGTAGAAGCACTTAGTCTCAGGCTTAGGACCAGACTTAGGCTTCTTCACTTGAGCAGCAACTTGCTTGCCGTTCTTCTTGAAGTTCCCCTTCTTCCCTGTCACGACTGGTTTTTCAATAAAATAATTATTGAGAGACCAATCCCTTTTACGGACCAGTAAGGAAGAATTCCTTCTCACTGGTAGACAATATCTTGGTCACAGAAGAAAAATACCAGGAGTACTAAATATAATACAAGGTTGAGCGGAGAATGCCCAACAATTTATTACATGCACGCCGATAAAACGGGACGGCGGATGGGGTGGCATAACTACTAACTCACGATAATAACGGTGGTGGAAATATCACCGCGAAGCGAGTGATATGACTCCTGAAGACTACCGCTCTTCGAGCGTCGGAGTGAGGCTCGAGGAGACTTATTATGGGTGGCGAAAGCGTATATAATACAAGTGACCAATATCCGGGATCGCGCAGGACTGACTGGGACTCCTCTAGGCGTCGGACGCGCTATCAAACTCTTCATCCAAGAGATCGCCTTCATCAACATCTGGCCAAATCAACAAGCCAGGTGAGTACTATGAAAGTACTCGCAAGACAGTTCGGACATAAGATATAACAAATGTAAACATGAAGCATATGAACAAGTTAACCAGTGCGTTCAGGCATAGAGATAATAAATACTGGGTGCCAAGCGAGGGTCTGAATGACTCCTCGAGAGGAAGCTGCAGAATAGTAATACTGGTGCCAAACGAGGGTCTGAATGACTCCTCGAGCGGAAAATGCAAGAATAATAATACTGGTGCCAAACGAGGGTCTGAATGACTCCTCGAGCGGAAACTGCAAGAATAATAATACTGGTGCCAAACGAGGGTCTGAATGACTCCTCGAGCGGAAACTGCAAGAATAATAATGCCACAGTCGGGCGTCGGGGCGACACCACATAAAGGGCTTATAACAGAAAATAAAGACAGTGCATGCCACAGTCGGACGTCTGAGCGACATCACATAAAGGGCTTATATTTAAAGTAAGAAACAAGAACACGCCACAGTCGGACGTCTGCGCGACGTCACATAAAGGGCTTATATTGTAGCTCAATCATTCAATAGTTCGGGAACATAAATTATCACAAGTACGAGACAAATATAAAGTTAGTCCATCCACAGGAATAATAATTTAAACTGGATTTACTACTTGAGCTTGTTCACCGGGGACAAGTCTTCCACCCGGATAGATATGGATATACTGATTACACTACTTGATCATGGATACGATGACTTGGAAGGAATTGACTCTGCAGAGTTTGTACTTAACCACAGCCAACGGATTTCAGTAGTCACGTGGACTAGTTCCGTTTAAGGTGTTTTGGAAGAAACACATCTAACCAGTACACACCCAATTCAACCTTCCGAAGTCAGGGATCACCCTCAGCAACGTTCAAGAAAAACCTTGAGACGGGGAGGCTACAACCTCGCGTAGTATGGGATCAAATTTCTATACGCGCGCTCTAAGGGGGTGCCCCCCCTCTCGGTCCCAACCGGAAACACCCATGACCCCTGACCGGATGACTGGCTTTAATCCTGGGCCAAGGTACCATCATCCCGGCCTCTCTGTTTGGTGTGTACACGGAAAGAGGTTACCAACTTACTAAACCGCATCCTGGCAAATGAAACATGTGGTAGCACGGAAGGGGGAAAGGACGATAACGTGACTCCGTCCACGTTAACGTCGGAAGTAGTCGGATGACGCAAGGCTGGTATGCTACAACAGTACCATCTTGCTGCCCTTCATGTCACCACATGATTAGGCCATCTCTCATCAGAGATCATGGCAACTTTGGAACATACGGGTAGTTGCCTCACAGGCAACGAGGTATTCACCGACACTCATATGCCACGCACAAACTTTCACACAAACATGCCAAACACCTGTCATATCAAATGTTCAAACATGCTTGCCTGGTTCGGAGAAGTCGGAATCTAGCTCGGCGAAGTTCGCGGCTCCGTCACCTCTTCCGGAACCTACGGCAATAACGAAAACGGGTACTAACGTGAAAACCAACGCGTGCACAGAAGCTTCTCCAACAAATTTCCAAATAAATCTCACAAAAAGCTAGACAAAATTGTAAGACTGTCAGAAAAGGAATCACTCAAAAATCCCTTTTGAATAAAAAGTTATAAAGGTTTATGTCCATGGACTTATCTGTAATGAAACAGAAAAGTTCCAGGGCTTAAACTGAGAAACCAGAAAACGCTTCGGAAAGAAATGCGCTACCTAAAGAAGGAAAACGTATTTTGCCTAAAGGCGCCAACAGAAAACGGTTCGCGAAAGGATACAACAGAGGCTGACATGCAGGGTCCACATGTCAGGTTTGAAAAGCTCGCCGGCGCCCGAAGACTGCGGTGGACGCCGGCGTCGAACCACGGCGAGTTAGGAGGATCGGAGGGTACCAAGATCTTCAGCGTGTCCTTCCGCGTCGGTGGGTGGTGGACTCGACCAACGGGGAGCACCACGTCGACGGCGACACTTTCTCCGGCGGACGGCGGCTCGGGTGAGGGTGGAGAACTCCGGTGGAGGGCTGCAAACTTCGAATTGAAGTGCGGGTCAGAAGGAAGGATGCATAGGGAAGCTACTGGCAAGAGATGGGAGGCGGGGGTGCACGCACGGGGGCGAATCGAGCTGGATCCTGTGGCGGGTCGCGGCGGCCGGAGTCGAGGAAGGAGACCTCCTTGGGGCTCTTCCAGTGGCTAGGCGTGCTCTAGGTGGA
Organism: Aegilops tauschii subsp. strangulata; assembly: GCF_002575655.3. Taxonomy (NCBI): domain Eukaryota; kingdom Viridiplantae; phylum Streptophyta; class Magnoliopsida; order Poales; family Poaceae; genus Aegilops; species Aegilops tauschii. The sequence goes on along the minus strand of NC_053041.3, from coordinate 549,203,960 downwards.
TTGCAGGGATGGTGTGTGCTCGAGTTGAAGCTCGGGGCCTCTATTTATAGGCGGATCGACGGGGTGGCCGTGAACGGAGAATCTCCGGCGAGCTATTACGGCGATGCAGTGGATTGGCAGGAGGTTTGAGTGGTCAGGCAGCATCAGTGCAAGTTACTGGTGTCATTCCACTGCTAAACGGAGTTGGTCTTGGCGTAATGGAACCTGTCCACGGTGGGGTGGCTGCACGGGCACGTCGGCGGCAGAGAGCGCGCTCCGCGCCCTGCGGTTCACGACGAGAGTGGCAGCGCGTTCGGGGGAGTGGAAGGCCACGTGGCGAGCTCCGGTGGCTTGGGCGGCGCTGGGTGGCGCCGTCAGCGCCGTGCCTCTCGCTGGCGGCCGCAAAGCCGCCGCTGGCGTCGGTCACGGGGCGGCACACCTTCTATTGCTCCTCACCGACGTCCGCAAGGTGCCAGACGCTCGTGCGGTGCAGGAACAAGGGGGAGGGGACGGGGAGCAAGGCGGCATCAAGGTACTGTCGAGATCGACAACAAGCTCTGAAGAAAACGACAGTGCACTGAAATGTTCTCTGAACTTTACTGAACCAGATTTTGACAATGCACTGCAGGTGTTCGACAGAATGATCTGGCAATGAGAAAAAATTTCCTGGGGCTGGGACTTGGTGAGATGACCACTCAATGCACCCAGAGGCTGCCTGATTTTACTTGGAATTTTTGGAGAAGGATTTGAATGAATTTCACCAAATTTGACAAATCTGGTCCAAACTTGCAGCAAGTGTAGTTTGAAAAATTTGAACTGAAGACCAGTGGATCTTCATGGATCTTGGTTGAGGGTTCGAAGGACTAGGGAGGGGAGTTGGTTTGGGGGCAAAAATCAAAACAGAAAGTGGAGTTCCTTTGTAAATCACCAATGGCTAGAATAGAAGACAGAAATTTGTTTGAATAAGATTTAAATGAAAATAATCACATGGGGAGGTCCAACTTGCTGGATTTGATGCAAATCATGGTCCAAAGGTGAGGGAAGGGTTAGGAGAGAGTATTTGTACTAAGGCCATGGCAAGAGGGGATTGTTGAAAGTGGCAAGGGATTATTCCAAAAGCCATAGTGCATTTTCAAAGAGATTTTCAAAAGACATTTTCCCAAGTGAAAAGTATTTTGTCTTGAGTCCAAATGAAAAGCAAGAACCTCCAAGACCAAAAACAGATCTTGGGTGAACCCAAATAAAACTCTTGCCAAAGAAAATTATATTTGAAAGGGAGGGTTCTTTTGAAGAAAAATTTAAATCACCTCCCTCAAGTCAAATAAAATCTTTTGAAAAATCCAAATAAAAATTTGGGTGTCACATTCCCTTTGCCCTTTTCTTGAAACAAGTGGTCTCGTAAACCATCAACACTTGATGTTTTTCTTGATTTCTACCTTCGTCGATTTCAGCATCACGAAGAGCTCGGGAATTACTTTCGTCATCCCTTGCATACTATAGTTCATCACGAAGTTCTACTAACTTGGTGATGGTGACTAGAGAATTCTGTCAATCACTATTTTATCTGGAAGATTAACTCCCACTTGATTCAAGCGATTGTAGTACCCAGACAATCTGAGCACATGCTCACTCCTTGAGCTATTCTCCTCCATCTTTTAGCTATAGAACTTGTTGGAGACTTCATATCTCTCAACTCGGGTATTTGCTTGAAATATTAACTTCAACTCCTGGAACATCTCATATGGTCCATCACGTTCAAAACGTCTTTGAAGTCCCGATTCTAAGCCGTTAAGCATGGTGCACTAAACTATCAAGTAGTCATCATATTGAGCTAGCCAAACGTTCATAACATCTGCACCTGCTCCTGCAATAGGTCTGTCACCTAGCGGTGCATCAAGGACATAATTCTTCTGTGCAGCAATGAGGATAATCCTCAGATCACGGATCCAATCCGCATCTTTGCTACTAACATCTTTCAACATAATTTTTCTCTAGGAACATATCAAAAATAAACACAGGGAAGCAACAACGCGAGCTATTGATCTACAACATAATTTGCAAAATACTATCAGGACTAAGTTCATGATAAATTTAAGTTCAATTAATCATATTACTTAAGAACTCCCACTTAGATAGACATCCCTCTAATCATCTAAGTGATTACGTGATCCAAATCAACTAAACCATGTCCGATTAACACGTGAGATGGAGTAGTTTCAATGGTGAACATCACTATGTTGATCATATCTACTATATGATTCACGCTCGACCTTTCGGTCTCTGTGTTCCGAGGCCATATCTGTATATGCTAGGCTCGTCAAGTTTAACCTGAGTATTCCGCGTGTGCAACTGTTTTGCACCCGTTGTATTTGAACGTAGAGCCTATCACACCCGATTAACACGTGGTGTCTCAGCACGAAGAACTTTCGCAACGGTGCATACTCAGGGAGAACACTTTATCTTGAAATTTTAGTGAGAGATCATCTTATAATGCTACCGTCAATCAAAGCAAGATAAGATGCATAAAGGATTAACATCACATGCAATCAATATAAGTGATATGATATGGCCATCATTATCTTGTGCTTGTGATCTCCATCTCCGAAGCACCGTGCTTGTGATCTCCATCTCCGAAGCACCGTCATGATCACCATCGTCACCGGCGCGACACCTTGATCTCCATCGTAGTATCATTGTCGTCTCGCCAACTTATTGCTTTTACGACTATCGCTACCGCTTAGTGATAAAGTAAAACTATTACATGGCGTTTGCATTTCATACAATAAAGCGACAACCATATGGCTCCTGCCAGTTGCCGATAACTCGGTTACAAAACATGATCATCTCATACAACAAATTATATCACATCATGTCTTGACCATATCACATCACAACATGCCCTGCAAAAACAAGTTAGACGTCCTCTATTTTGTTGTTGCAAGTTTTACGTGGCTGCTACGGGCTTAGCAAGAACCGTTCTTACCTACGCATCAAAAACCACAACGATAGTTTGTCAAGTTGGTGTTGTTTTAACCTTCGCAAGGACCGGGCGTAGCCACACTCGGTTCAACTAAAGTGAGAGACACAGACACCCGCCAGTCACCTTTAAGCAACGAGTGCTCCGAACGGTGAAACCAGTCTTGCGTAAGCGTACGCGTAATGTCGGTCCGGGCCTCTTCATCTCACAATACCGCTGAACCAAAGTATGACATGCTGGTAAGTAGTATGACTTATATCGCCCACAACTCACTTGTGTTATACTCGTGCATAGCATCAACGCATAAAACCAGGCTCTGATACCACTGTTGGGGAATGTAGTATTTTCAAAAAAATTCCTACGCACACGCAAGATCATGGTGATGCATAGCAACAAGAGGGGAGAGTGTTGTCCACGTACCCTCGCAGACCGACAGCGAAAGCGTTATCACAACGCGGTTGATGTAGTCATACGTCTTCACGATCCGACCGATCAAGTACCGAACGCACGACACCTCCGAGTTCAGCACACGTTCAGCTCGATGACGTCCCTCGAACTCCGATCCAGCCGAGTGTTGAGGGAGAGTTTCGTCGGCACGACGGCGTGGTGACGATGATGATGTTCCACTGACGCAGGGCTTCGCCTAAGCTCCGCAACGGTATTATCGAGGTGTAATATGGTGGAGGGGGGCACAGCACACGGCTAAAATATCGTATATCAAGTGTGTTCTTGGGATGCCCCCCTGCCCCCGTATATAAAGGAGCAAGGAGGAGAGGGCCGGCCAAGGGGAGGTGGCGCGCCCAAGGGGGGAGTCCTACTCCCACCGGGAGTAGGACTCCTCCTTTCCTTGTGGGAGTAGGAGAAGGGAAGGGGGGAGGAGAAAGAAGGAAGGGGGCGCCCCCCTTCCCTAGTCCAATTCGGACCAGATCATGGGGAGGGGCGTGGCCACCTTTTGAGGCCTTTCTCTCCTTTCCCGTATGGCCCATTAAGGCCCAATACGAATTCCCGTAGCTCTCCGGTACTCCAAAAAATACCCAAATCACTCGGAACCTTTCCGAAGTCCGAATATAGTCGTCCAATATATCGATTTTTACGTCTCGGCCATTTCGAGACTCCTCGTCATGTCCCCGATCACATTCGGGACTCCGAACTCTTTCGGTACATCAAAACTCAATAAAACTGTCATCGTAACGTTAAGCGTGCGGACCCTACGGGTTCGAGAACTATGTAGACATGACCGAGACACCTCTCCGGTCAATAACCAATAGCGGGACCTGGATGCCCATATTGGCTCTCACATATTCTACGAAGATCTTTATCGGTCAGACCGCATAACAACATACGTTGTTCCCTTTGTCATCGGTATGTTACTTGCCCGAGATTCGATCGTCGGTATCTCGATATCTAGTTCAATCTCGTTACCGGCAAGTCTCTTTACTCGTTCCGTAATACATCATCCCGCAACTAACTCATTAGTCACAATGCTTGCAAGGCTTATAGTGATGTGCATTACCGAGTGGGCCTAGAGATACCTCTCCGACAATCGGAGTGACAAATCCTAATCTCGAAATACGCCAACCCAACAAGTACCTTTGGAGACACCTGTAGAGCACCTTTATAATCACCCATTTACGTTGTGACGTTTGGTAGCACACAAAGTGTTCCTCCGGTAAACGGGAGTTGTATAATCTCATAGTCATAGGAACATGTATAAGTCATGAAGAAAGCAATAGCAACATACTAAACGATCGGGTGCTTAGCTAACGGAATGGGTCAAGTCAATCACGTCATTCTCCTGATGAGGTGATCCCGTTAATCAAATGACAACTTATGTCTATGGCTAGGAAACATAACCATCTTTGATTAACGAGCTAGTCAAGTAGAGGCATACTAGTGACACTCTGTTTGTCTATGTATTCACACATGTATTATGTTTCCGGTTAATACAATTCTAGCATGAATAATAAACATTTATTATGATATAAGGAAATAAATAATGCTTTATTATTGCCTCTAGGGGATATTTCCTTCAGCAGCGACCTCCAGGGCGCCCACGCCGGCGACTACTCCGCGCTCTTCCCATGGTGTGCGCGTCGAGCAGCGTCACCACGCTGGTGACCCTGGCCACCGCCGTGGGAAGAGCCCTGTGCGTCATCTGCGGGATGAAGGGGTTCAGCATGCCCGCCAAAGCGCTGGCAAAAATGGCACGCAGCCGCTGGGTCGTAACGGAGCTCCTTCTAACATAGTTAGAAGTCGAAGTGCGCCGCGATCCACACAGCTGTCACCGCCGCCCACGCCAGCAGAAGCTTTGGCGCGCGCGCAGCTGCTCCTCGACTTCCCTCCTGCTGCAGAGAAGCTCGACGAGTGGAGGGCCACCATCCGGAGCCTCGTCGCCATCAGCAACAAAGGCGATCCACGACCAGCGGGTCCCTCGGGTCGGCGCTCCACCGAGCCACCACGTGATGGCGCTGGGAGGACCGGGGGAGTTGCGGCCACGGTGCACTCTCCTCCTCCTCGCCAGCCGCCACGGGCGTCTGCCCGTCGTGACGACGCTTGTGATAACATCTCTATAGCGTCGTCTGACCCACGGACCCACCGCGACCAGCGCCAGGTCCTTCGGGAAGGAGCTCATGAAGACGCTTGAACCACCGTCGAGCACCGACGCGGAACGCGCCGCCAGTCGGACAAGCGGGCGGGACCCGCTATGGACCACCCGGCACCGGGGGGCTCCGGCGGCCTACCTTACAAGGTGGGCTGCCCGGCCTTTACCCGTGAGCTGCGGCAGTTCCAGTGGCCTTCCCACCGCACGTTCAAGCCCGACGTCGGCGAGAAGTATACTGGCAAGAACCATCCGTCCGAGTTCGTCAACATCTACACCATCGCGATGTAGGCTGCTGGTGCTCGCGACGACAAGGTGTTTGCCAACTATATCCCGCTGGCGCTCAAGCCCAATGTGATGTCTTGGTTGATGCACTTGCCGGTGGATTCCATTTCTTCTTGGTCGGATCTGTGCCATGAGTTCGTTCGTGCCTTCACAGGAGGCCACCAAGCTCATGGCCAGGCCAGTGATCTGCATATCATTCCCTAGAAGGAAGGGGAGACCCTGCGCAAGTACATCCAGAGATTCAGCCAGGTGCAGTACAACATCCCCAACGTTCATCCCGCCGCTGTGATTAGCGTGTTCCACCAGAACGTGCGCAATCGCAAGATGCACGAGGAGCTGGCGATGACCAATATTAAGGATGTTGCCGAGCTCTATGTTATGGACGATAGATGCGCCCGGGCTGAAGAGGGAAGGAAGTACCCCGGCGAAGACGCCGGTGCGGAAACCGACTCTACCAATGAAGACACCGCCACCCCGATGAAGAAGGGCCGGCGTCACAATAGGGAACGCAAAGGCAAGGCCGTACTTGCCGTTGAGGGATCTGACGATACCGGTGCCAGCAAGAAGGTCAAGGCAGACGCCCCTGGCAAGGAGATTGCTGGGTGCGCCGCCTGCCGGGCCTTGGCGGCTACCGACAAGCCAGGAAGCTCCGGCAAGCAATACTACAAGATCCACCGCACCAAGGGCCACGACCTCCAGAACTGCCGACAAGTCGAGCTGCTTGCTGAGAAGAAAAAGGCTGAGTACGAGAGGCGGGACAAGGAGAAGGACCAGGACGGTGCCGAGGGATCCGGCAAGAAGCGTGGCGGCCAAGGAGGCCGCCCCGGCAAGGACAACCAGCAAGAGAGGCCCGCCCGGGGCCGCGACAAAAAACAAGAAGACGATGCTCACGACGAGGATGATGAGTCTGGTGAGCAAGGGTTCCAGAAGGCTACGGAGGCCATGTGCGTCGATGGCGGCGCCTTGCTGCACTCTCACCGCCAGCTCAAGCAGTGGGCGCGGAGATTACAGTAGGAGAGCCGTCGTTCGATGCTCAGAAGCCGCTGAAGTGGTCCAGCACGCCCCTCATCTTTGACACCGAGGACCACCCTGACCGCACTACCGCGGTCGTGTGTTTGCCATTGTTGGTCTCACCAACGATACGCAACCTCAGGGTGAACAAGATGTTGGTTGACGGCGGGGCCGGCCTAAACCTGATCTCGCCTGTCGTGATCAAAAGGTTGCAAATCCCTGATGGAGACCTCGAGGAAATGGGCATGTTTCAAGGGGTCAATCTGGGGAGGAGCCAGCCGAAGGGAAATGTCACACTGCCCGTGACGTTTGGAGGATAGTTGAACCACAGGATGGAGAGGATTGTCTTCGACGTGACAGAGATCCCCTTGCCCTACAACGGGATCCTTGGCCGCCCGACACTAGCCAAGTTCATGGCAGCGTCACACTACGCCTACAACATGTTAAAGATGCCCGGGCTGTTGACCATCATCTCCGTCCCCTCCGACAAGAAGGACGCGCTGTTTTGCGCTGACCAACTCTAACGGGAGGCAGTTGCAGCGGCTGCCGCCAAGGCACCTGCTCCTGCCGCTGAAGCCTCGGGAGGGAGGAAGAAGCCCGGCAAGACCTCTCGCACCCACTCCGGCAAGCGCACCTCTTCGGAGTGTTGTGCTGCCGTCGAGGACGTGCCAGAGAGCTCTACCGACAAGAGCAAGAGATCCAGAGCCGAGCCACCGCAAACCAAGAAGGTTTCCGCCAGGGAGGATGGCACGGGAGGGGCCTTCACCATAGGCTCCACCCTCGGCAGCAAATAGGAAGGCGCGCTCATCACCTTCGTGCGGGCGAATGTCGACGTGTTTGCATGGCAAGCATCCGACATCCCCGGTGTTCCCAGGAAAGTGATTGAGCACCACCTAGCTGTCTGCCCTTATGCGTGGCCCGTCAAGCAGAAGGTCAGAAAGCAGGCTCTGGAGAGGCAGGAGTTCATCACAGAGGAGATCAGGAAGTTGGAAGTGGCAGGTTTGGTGAGGGGAGTGCTCCACCCGATGTGGTTGGCCAATCTGGTAGTGGTGCGCAAGGTGAATGGGAAGTGGAGGTTGTGTATTGATTACATAGATATCAATAAGGCTTGTCCTAAGGACCCCTTCCCGTTGCCGCGCATCGACCAGATTGTTGACTCCATGGCCGGGTGTGATCTGTTGTCGTTCCTCGACGCCTACTCGGGCTACCACCAGATCTTCATGACAAGAGAGGATGAAGAAAAGACAGCGTTCATCACCCCATGTGGTACGTATTGCTTTTTATGGATGCCTTTTGGGTTGAAGAGCGCTGGCTCAACATTTGCAAGAGCAGTCTAGATTGGTTTTGAACCTCAGCTCCATAGAAATATGGAGGCCTACATGGATGACATAGTGGTCAAAACCAAGGACGGGCCAACTCTTGTGCAAGATCTGGAAGAGACATTTGCCAACCTGCGCAAGATCAACCTCAAGGTGGACCCTGAGAAGAGTGTCTTCGGTGTTCCGTTTGGCAAGCTTCTTGGGTACTTTGTGTCATAGCACGGGATCGAGGCAAACCCAGACAAAATCAAGGCTATTGAGCAGATTGTGGCGCCCAAGCGGATCAAAGATGTGCGTCGGCTCACCGGCTGGGTCGCCGCCATGAGCCGATTCATCTCCAAGTCCGCTGAGCGCGCCCTTCCTTTCTTCAAAATCTTGAAGAAGGCAGGCCCAATGGAGTGGACCCCAGAAGCCGAGGCAGCATTGCAGGATCTGAAGAAATACCTTTCCTCCATGCCAATACTGGTTGCGCCTACACCACAAGAGTCGTTGCTGCTATATCTGACGGTGACGAATCACGTGGTCAGAGCCGCACTGGTGGCACAGAGGGAGGTCGACGAGGAGGCAGTGACGGCGGCAGAACCAGCGGATGGCAAGCCAAAGATTCCCCCGGCAGGGCCTGGTGCCGGCAAGGCGCGGCCCCCGGCAGAGTCTGATGCCACCAAGGTAGTGCCCGCGTAGTCGAGTGAAGTGGTGCAGAAGAAGAAAATGATGTAGCACCCAATTTACTTTGTCAGCTCCCTCTTGCAGGGGGCTAGGTCGAGGTATTCCGGTGTGCAAAAATTGCTCTTCGACGTCCTTATGGCCTCGAGCAAGCTGCGTCATTACTTCCAAGCCCACGAAATCACTGTCGTCACCCGCCTCCCGTTGCAACGGATACTGCATAACCCAGATGCAACCGGAAGGATTGTGGAATGGGCCTTGGAGCTATCAAGTTGCGGTTTGAAGTTTGAAAGTACCTTGACAATCCAGAGCAGAGTCTTGGCACAGTTCATTGCAGTATGGACCTCAACGCCTGACGAAGAAATCCAGGAGACCACTGTCCCCGGCAAGGAAGCAGACCGTGACTGGATCATGTACTTTGATGGGGCTTTCTCGCTGCAAGGCGCCGGTGCCGGAGTGCTGCTCATCGCGCCCACCGGAGAGCACCTCAATTACGTGATCCGGATGCACTTCCCTAGGGAGATGCCCACCAACAACACTGCTGAATACGAGGGATTGCTCGCCGGTCTCAGGATCGTGGCAGACCTCGGGGTTAAGAAGCTCATCGTCAGGGGTGACTCGCAGCTTGTTGTTAGGAAGGTCAACAAGGATTACCAGAGCCCATTGATGGAGGCCTACGTAGATGAGGTGAGGAAGCTGGAGGAACGCTTTGACGGTATTCAAGCGGAGCACGTCCCCCGAATGGAGAACGACATCGCCGATTACCTATCAAAGCGTGCTGCATTCAAGCTACCTGTGGAACCAGGTACTTTTTTGCTCCGGTTAACTCAACCATCCGTCGAGCCACCAACGGGGCAGAACAAGCGGAGGAAGTCAGGTCCCGGCAAGAACTTTCCTACCGAGCCCCCTAGGGCTGCCGGCAAGGGTGCTGGCGCGGACGCTGAGCTTGCCCAAGAGCAACTGGCTCCGGCAGGGCGTCAAGCCCTGGCCGTAGAGACGGGCGCTCCCATGGCGGAAAAATGCCTTTGGTCCTTTCCCTCGAGCCCCAGGCTCCGGCATGGGCGCAGCATACCATCCAATTCCTCCAAACAGGGGAGCTTCCTGAGGAGCAGGAAGAAGCGGAGAAAGTAGCCCATCGGTCCGCCCTGTACCAGTTCGTCGATGACGTCCTGTACAGGAGAAGGCCGAACGGTGTGAAACTAAAGTGCACCCCCGGGAGGAAGGACTGGAGCTATTGGCGGAGATACATGGAGGCATATGTGGCTCCCACGTAGGGTCGAGGGCCCTTGCCGGAAAGGCGTTCCGGCAAGGTTTCTTCTGGCCCACCGCCCTCCAGGATGCGACGGCACTAGTAACCAAGTGTGAAGCGTGTTAGTTCCATTCAAAGAAGCTTCATCAACCAGCTCAAGCCCTTCAAACAATCCCTCTCTCCTGGCCATTCTCGGTCTGGGGGCTCGATATACTCGGCCCTTTCCCCCGCGCTGTCGGGGGCTTTGAGTACTTGTACGTTGCAATCGACAAGTTCACAAAGTGGGCGGAGGTGGAAGCAGTGAGAAAGGTGACTGCTCAGTCAGCCGTCGAGTTCTTCAAGGGACTGGTCTGTCGTTTTGGTGTGCCAAACAGAGTCACCACCGACAACGGCACGTAGTTCACAAGCCACACCTTCATGCAATACATTCAAGACCTCGGTAGCAAGGTCTGTTTTCCTTCCGTGGCACACCCACGGAGCAACGGCCAAGCGGAGAGGGCAAATGCTGAAGTGTTGCGAGGCCTGAGAACGAAGACCTTTTACAAGCTGCACAAGAGTGGAAGGCGCTGGATTGATGAGTTGCCAGCGGTTCTCTAGTCGATCAGGACGACGCCAAATCGAGCCACCAGCCAGACACCTTTTTCCCTGGTCTACGGGGCAGAAGTTGTTCTCCCCACGGAACTCATATACGGGTCACCTCGAGTGCTCGCTTATGATGAGCTTGAGCAAGAGCAGTTGCGCCAAGATGACACGACGCTCCTTGAGGAAGATCGTCTTTGGGCGGCTATGAGAGCAGCGCGCTACCAGCAAGCCTTGCGCCGCTACAATAGCCGCAAGGTTCATGCCCGAAGCTTTGAGGAAGGCGAACTTGTTCTTCGGCGCGTTCAGTCGGCCAAGAATACCAACAAGTTGACGCCGAAGTGGGAAGGCCCTTATCGGGTAATACGAGTCACTAGGCCCGGCGCAGTCCGCCTGGAGACCGAAGATGCCATCCCAGTGAGCAACTCCTGGAACATCGAGCATCTTCGCAAGTTTTACCCATAAGGCACGGTTTCCCGGGCCTCCTGGCAAGCCACCTTTTGTACAAGCTTTGCCGGCAAGGCATGTGACCCTTTGTACAAAGCCAGGCGCAGACCCTGAGCATAAATAAATGAAGCGCTGGCGCCCTAAGTCATAGCATGCATGCTAGGTCAAGTCTCTTCCTTGGTTAGGGTTGATAGTGCTTAGCGGCGACTAACCCCTAGCTTAGAGGTCGAGTGCGCGTCTATCTGTTTCTCTTCTATCCTCTTTTGGTTCGCAGGGCACATGAGCACTTCTGCTGAGCTACTTGAAAAGAAGGAAACGGACCGGCGTCCCGACCCCGGCAAACCAGAGTTGCCGGGGGCTGCGAGCACAAGGATCCAACCACGGCAAGATGAGATTGCTGGGGGGCTGCAGATCCAGATAAGTCTTTTATCCTCTGTCATGCATTTCGGAACCGGACTGGGGCATTTGAAACCTCGTTTTTATCTCTAGGCTGTCGTGCTCCCCTTTTTCCTATACCTAAGGATTATTTCCTGGGTCTGGATTTGGTTGTAGCCGCGGCGGCAAGGAGGCAGAACGAGGAGCCTAAAGCCCACTTCATCCCTACCTCCGCCAAGAGCGCGAGAACGGTCGAGTGGAGTGGGGGGACGGCAAGGCCTGTTGCCGGGCAAAAAACATTTATCTTAAACAATAACAAGGATTCGCTCCTTGTCGCGGGATTTACCCATGAATGAAAAACCCGGCAAGCATCCCTTTTTCATTAAAAACATCCCATACAAGTACAGTTCATACGAAAAGAAAAACATGAGCAAGGCGATTACAAGTTCTAAATTTAACAAAGGCCCGCAGGCTTACAAACTAAAAAAGAGATAAGGTGCCCGTAATCCCTTTCTTGTCCATCTCCTTAGGAGGCAGGTCAAGGAGGCGAGAGGGCAAAAGGGGCACCTAGGCGAGCTACGAGCGGCCGAAAGCACCAAGAGAACACCTTGGTGGCCGCCCACGGGTGGGCCGGTGATGACGGTGCCGGGAAAGGAGCAGGAAGATGAGGCGGCAGGACCGGCAATACGCGATGAAGGCGTCGATGCCCGCGTACTCCGAGTTGACGGCCTTGCCGCCCGCCCTCCTCCTCTTCCGCAGCCTCCCGACGCCAGCCACCCAAGGAGACGCCCCCGAGAAGTTCAAGGAGCTGGCCCCGCCCCCGGCAAAACCCTGTCGGAGGAGCGGCCAGGTGCAGATGCTGCTTCTGCCGCACCTGCCTAGGCGCGGGGCGTCCGACGCCTAATCGGACTCATCCCCGTCATCTGCCCCGCTGTCCTCCTCATCACTTTCGCTCGAGGAAGAGCTTCCATCGTCGGAATCTCCATCGGAGGAGCTCTCCACGCAGCACTTCAGGCGAGTCCCGAACTCTCCAAAGACCTTGACGGAGAGTAGGCCGTCCTCCATTAATTTAAAGTAGAGGACGAGCCCCGCCGTCAAGCTATGGATGCGAGCGAACGTCTTCCACCCACGACCGAGGAGCCGGGAAGTCAACGTCGACCCGCGTGCCCCCATGCTCGCAACCCCTCATGTGCAATCTGAGGGATTGGGGCCGGTCATGCTCCATCTCCCGAGCAAACGGGGCGGGAAGACGAAGACGGCGACGCGGAGGCCGGCGCAGCCTGATGAAGAACTCGCGGGGCTGGTCTCCGACATGGCCTTCCATCGGAAAATGCATCATTGGCGGGGGCGAAGCCGGCGTGCCTCCCCATCCTCCTCTTCCCCGAGCACTGCGACCTCCGCCCCACGCATGCCGCCCACGTTACGCACACCCCTCCACACCACGCCGCGCGCGCGGGTCATGGGAAGCGCAACGCGCGAAAAGTTTTACCGCGGTAAAAACCGCCTCGCCTGCCCGCGCACCGTTTTGGGCCTGGCCCAACAACGTGTCGCGCTTATGTGTGGCCCAGGCCCGGGGGCTCCTGCCGGTGTACAAAAAGAGGGGTGCGTTTTTGTACCCCTTTACCAAGCAGTCGGAGCCGCGCCCGCGGCCACACCAAGCAGAACAGGGAAGATGAGCCAAGGTAAGACCGAAGCCTAAGACAATCAGAGCAACGTCAAGGCCAAGGCCACAAAGAGCAGAGGGACGAAACAGGTTCCCCCGGCAAGACCCTGGCCGGGGCAGCCTCAGCAGCCCCGGCAAGACCCTTGCCGGGGAAGCTCGCCCCACACCAACAGAGCGAGCCACCCTTGAGCCCACGGTACCCAACGCCATCATCCACGTGGGGCCAGGGCTCGGGAGGCACCTCCGTGGTGGCATGCAGATCTTTGTGAAGACATATTCAAGATCAGATGAGGATTAGAAGACGACGATCCTCGGCAAGATCCTTGCCGAGGAAGGCCACTAGACCCCCGGCAAGGCCCTTGCCAGGGACGACAGCGCGCCACGGCAAGACCCTTGCCGGGCCACACGGCAAGACCCTCGCCGGGCCACCCGGCAAGGCCCTCACCAAGGACTCCAGCAGGGCCATCAGGCCCGCGCCAACCAAGCTTCCACCGCTGTTCCCATGCAGCTGCCAACCCAACCAGCAGGGCAGGCACCTGCGTGGCAACATGCAGCTCCCAGGCCAACTCATCGAGCGCCTGCGTGGCGGCATGCAGATCTTCGTGAAGGCTCCGCAACTGCGCCACCTCAGCTGCCTGCCTGCCTACATGGCACCACGTGCCTCACTGGCCAGGGCGCGTGTCAAAGCGAGGAGGAGTAGCGACGGACGGGACGGGCCTCGCCCCCTTCCCCAATAAAGCAAGGGGACACCTAAGCTACGCATTAAATGTGTCTTGTCCTGTAATACGAGCGATAAGCTCAAGGCACTGTACGCCTTTCCACCTCCTGTGTGCCACTGTGGCAGCCCCTTCTGACTATAAAAGGAGGCCCATGGCAAACTGGAGAAGGATTCGGCTCTTTCGAACCACGCACTCACCACAGCTAGTTCGAGAGCTCAAGAACTCTCTGAAAATACACCCACCAAAGCAGGACTAGGGTTTTACGCATCCTCGCGGCCCGAACCTGGGTAAACGATTCTTGTGATGGCTACTGATCTTGCTCTTCTTGCAACCCTGCGCCCTAGCAACCGTAGTAGGGATTCTTGTGATCCCATAGGTGTCGTTCCACACCGACAGGGAGGGCTTGGACGAAACAGCCGATGGAAACGAGGCCTGGCATACTGCGGAATGGAGGAAACGGCCTTGTGTTCGACCGGCCACGTTTGAAACGGGATCCTGTTCATCAGGAGGGGTCTGGCGTACCGCAAAATGGAGGAAACGGACCTCCTACGGTCGAAATGGGGGTCCTGTTGATCGGGAGGGGTGTGGTGTACCGCAAAACGGAGGAAACGGACTTGTGTTGGAGCGCTACGGTCGAAACGGGGGTCCTGTTCATCGGGAGGGGTGTGGCGTACCGCAAAGCGGGACTCCACGGGATACTGTTCATCTCCACCGTCGACCCCCTCCAGCCTCCACGGGCTACTGTTCATCCACCGTCGACCTCCTCCAGCCTCCACCTCGACTGTTCATCCACGGGCTCCTGTTCATCCAGCCTCCACCGCGCGTACTCCACCGGCTACCGTTCAACCAGCCCTCTCCACAGGCTCCTATTCAACCACCCCTCCACGGGCTACTGCTCATCCAGCCTTTCATCGTCTACTGTTCATCCTGCCCTCCACGGGGTGGTCCTGTTCATCCTGCCCTCCACGGGGTCCTGTTCATCCAGCCCCAACCGGCTCGATCGATCAGGGTCCTGTTCATCCAGAGGCAACACCACGGGGTCCTGTTGATCCACCCACACCTGGAACTGTTCATCCAAACCCCCCCAACAACACTCACTGTTCATCCAGAGGCAGCATCGATCGGCTTCAGTTAGCAGCAGTAGCGAAGGAATCGCTCGATCGGGTTCAGTTAATAGCCATCGATCGGGTTCATAATTAGTGATTGCTTTAATACATGGCCTAATGTCCATGGTGGGGATGATCCATACAAGGAAAGCCAATCAGTTGTCCTATCGGTGTCCATGTCATCTCTGCTGCAATAATGTGTGTGTCCTTCCTGCAAATGTGTACGCACATGCATGAGGGTCACTACCGCTCCTGTCAAAGAGAGACTAGACACATGTTGTCATTGACCCACATGTTATTCTGCTTTACAATTTTATGACAATTGTGGTGTAGCTACATTGCATATTGATGACACCTGCCAAATTTCGTGTAGGCAACCAACTCAATTTCATGTTACCTCCTACTCCAAGTATTATTCTCACTAAACTGGTCAAAACATGCATAAATTTCCACAGATATCTTCCATGTGCTCGCATAGCTAGTAAAAACCTACAAGTTTTCTCTTATGGTGACCCCAGGAGAAAACAGTGCTAAGCACGTGGACCTATGCAAAATGACTACCAACCAATGCATGAAGGAGTTTAATTGTTAAACAATTCAACGAGGGAATTTAGCTACAAAAGCTAAATACCTATACATTGAGGAGACTAGTTGCTAAGATTTTTAATGCCCTTAGCACCTCATGTAAGCACCAATGCACTGGAAGGTGCCTTATGAACTTTGCTGCCCTTTCAGTGTAGACTATTTATCACCTGAGAGATGAGCTCATGGTTGCATAAGTCTTATACCCAAGTGCCTCACCAACTTAACTACATGTCACAAATGCAATAAATGAGCTTGGGGGAAAAACATGAATGATATTGCAGATGATGACTAATGGATGAATTTCAAATGACACAACCTTGTCCCGTTCTTTCCAAACGACCCATATCCTGATTCCATTTTCATTAGTGATAGGAGCAAAACATGGTTCAACTGGGAAGAAGACTAGAACTAAGTTAGAAGTTAAGGATGGACAAAACTAGCCTAGGCATGTAGGACATAGGAACAACAACGAACAACCATACTCCAATACATTTACAACCGAACTTCCCCTCTAAGGGACAAATGATTATCATGGTCAATAAATAGATAAAACATGATGACAGCTTAAGTGCGGACCAGGAAATTATCTTTCAGGCATCACCCACTGGACCATCCTCAAGATCTCCATCTTCATAAGTAATGCGTTGTCTCGTGTGTCTAGGTGCATCGTTCCATTAGTGTGATGTCCTGCTGTAAGCTTGCGACTCTATTCTCTTGCATTGCTCTGTCAACTTCAACCTCGAGATCGCCTGAAAGACAACAACAAGCATGTATTATGCCAAGAACAAGCAAAGAACAAAATATTTATATTTATATTCTCAGGTTCTGTACAGAACAAATGATTTACCAAGAACAAATGATTTCATTATGTGAAAAACTGTAGTTTTCCTATTTCTAACTGGGCGTATATCAATCATTCAACACTACTCTAATCAACTCATCTCACGTCACAACAACTTGATGTTGTAATTACTCCCACATCCACCTTCTAAATCTGCAACTCCAGATGAGGCATACAATGTCAAAGCTGATTCGAATTGCTAGGTCTGGACATTGTTGTGGGAGAGGTGTGTGTCCACATCATGCATCTTCCCATAAGTCAGTTTGTCACCCATTCCTTACACTCATTGTCTTGCCTAGCAAGTACAAATGTTTTATTTTAACTAAATCAACCCAACATGCAGAATCATCTGCAGTCCTTGCGATCTGAGAAATTCTAGCATGAATCATATATTTTTCTCCTAAAATTATCTTGCAATTGTTATCCATTCTCAAGATCCCACCACCACTTGCCAAGCAGGCATATTGAATTTCCCATGTTACGAATCCGAACTCCTTTTCCTAGATCAACAAATGATAGGCCATTTTTGCATATATGATACTTTCTTTGGCGCTTTCACGCTCACTTTATTCTTGTTTTTAGTGTTAGTATTAGGTAGCATGTTGACATGTGTAGGTAGGCATACTAGTCATGCTAGACTTAATAAAAGTGACCCTTCCAACCATCTAGATTTCG
Organism: Aegilops tauschii subsp. strangulata; assembly: GCF_002575655.3. NCBI lineage: Eukaryota > Viridiplantae > Streptophyta > Magnoliopsida > Poales > Poaceae > Aegilops > Aegilops tauschii. Next base: position 549,186,888 of record NC_053041.3, on the reverse strand, counting down.
CTTCAGTTTTTCTGAACTTAGTTAGCAGGACGTAATCTTCTGCCCCAACCACCATAATAGGACAATTTCCCTCTTGGAAATTAAACGCATCAGTATACATATCCCTTGTCATCATCACTTCACTCTCCATGAAGTTAATTTTTAAATCTTGATGTCTACTCAAACATGTAAAACAACAATTTCAAGTTTCTGGCATTCTCCCGATCATCTTTTATGAACAAAATGGTATCATCTGCATATAGCAGAATTATCACCTCGCGCTCAATCCATTGTGCAACAAATCCCACAATGTTATCGTTCTCCTATGTCAACTGGATTATACTTTTAAGCATTGGGTAGCTATGCTGAATAGGAAAGGAGAAACATGATCCCCCAATCTCACATCTGACTACTCAAATAAGATCATATTCTATCATTCAATTTGACATTCAAAATTTCATTCATCACTACATATTTGAACAATCTTATTCAATTATCATGGAATCCTTTTGCTGCAAGTCAATGAAAGGAATTCCAAATTAACTTTCTCATGTGCCTTCTTAAAACTTTGCTTGAGCACCACACCTTGATGCTTCCTCCTTGTTAGGTATGATAAAACTGACAACATAACAGGTTAACGCTTGTGGCTTTAACCTGCGACTGATTGCGAATAACGTGATTGGCTACAAATTTGTGTTATCTGTAAAGACCATTATAGCTGGTATTTTTATATCGAAATTGCCTAAGATATATATAGTCAACAGGTTGCTTTAGTTCGAACATAGTAAACAACTTTCTTTCCAAACCGTCTATGGCTGCTCCCTCTGGCTTGTATTTTTGCACTAAGAGAGTTGTAAACCACATCTCTCTTATTTCTTCTCCTTGTTCTCTTTACGTGTTGGCTAGTTTGTCTCCACCACAAGCGCACCCTCCCCCGCCCCCTCTTCGAATCGTGCCTCCGATATGGCACCTGATTCCTTGCAACATTGTCAGGAATATCTATTTCACTAAGGAAGGAGAACGCCGCCCACCACCGCTGAACCGAGTACAGAATAATAGGATTGCGCCCCCATGGAGGAGAGGAGGCCCACACGGCCATGCGTGCTGGCATGAGCTTGTAGGCACTTTTCGACGCAAAACCAACTGGCACAAAGCTTATTCCAATTGATCTCAGATATAAATGTATAGAAAAATGCAATTACTCACCCAAAAAATAGTTGGCAAAATGGAAAATCTTTGAAATGTTGTCCCATGAAAAAACATTTCTACTCATCAAACCAAACTCAAAAAAAACATAAAGCATCCACCTGCCTGCATCATGCCTTCCCGCTGAGTACTACTAGTGTACGTGCATGTTGTTGTACACTGTGACGTCTTTCCATCGGCTTGGAAGAACTTGAGCATGTACTGTACATCCATAGCTCGCCTAAAACAAATGGACAATACCATTTTAATGGTGGAGGGCTCAGATGAGGATATCCAGCACCTTAAATTCTCCTCCTATGTTTTCAAGAGATGTCCGGCCTGACAATCAACTTTGCTAAAAGTGAGGTAACGGTAATGGGATACTCAGAGGTGGAGAAGCAGCGGATTGCGAACCAGCTTAATTGTCAAATGGGTTAATTCCCCACCACTTATCTCGGCAAGCCGATTAGTGATTCCCGTATCCTGGAAAAAGACCTTCGCCCAACAGTCACCAAGGTCCAACATCGAGCGGAACCTTGACAAGGACGGTGGGTCTCCAAACCAGCAATGATAGTCCTGATCAACTCTTCAATGACCAGCCTGTTAATGTATTTGGTGGGATTCTATAGTTTCCATGAATCCCTTCACCGCGACATAGTCAGGTACCAATCCCGGTTCTTTTGGGCGCAGAAGGGCGATAAACAGAAATATTGCATGGTCAAGTGGACGGAGATATCAAGCCAAAAGATCAAGGTGGATTGGGATTTATCTCCTCTAACTGCATGAACATCGCCCTTCCCTCCAAATGGCTATGGAGGATCGCCATGGGGGAAGGCGTACTATGGCTAGACATCATTCATGCAAAATACCTGTGTGACAACCGCTTGCATTTGCCCAGCGGTCGGGAGGATCCCAGTTCTGGCAATCCATAACCCAACTCCTGCCGGTGCTCCGTATTGGCTCCATCACGGTAGGATCGGGCGTCAGCATACTATTCTAGCTTGACCGTTGGTCGGGCCTGCAGCCATTCGCCGAGCCATTCAACTTTTGACTACAACCCCAGTGCTGATTCTGCCAGATATACGCAAGGATTTCCAAGTGTATTGCGATGCCTCTCGCCTAGGACTTGGAAGTGTGCTTATGCAGGACGGAAGAGTTGTTTCGTATGCCTCACGACAACTAAACCGCACGAATTGTACTATGCCACGCATGATTTGGAGTTAGCAACAGTAGTGCATGCGCTCAAGACTTGGAGACATTACCTTATTGGAAACCGCTGTGATATGTACATGGATCATAAGAGTTTGAAGTACTTTTTCACACAGAAGGAGCTGAACCTTAGGCAGAGGAGATGGTTGGAGCTTATAAAGGATTATGACATGAAGCTGCACTATCATCCAGGCAAGGCCAATGTAGTAGCAGACGCTTTGAGTCAGAAGAGTTATGCTAACAACCTAGTGAGCACGGGATTGCCAAAGGAGTTAGCAGAGGATCTCAGGGAACTTCGATTGGAGATTGTTCCTAGAGGTTTTGTTGCAACAATGGAGGTTCAGTCTACATTGTTAGGAAAGATTCGAGAAGCTCAGAAGGATGACAAAGAGATTGCTGAGATAAAAGAGAGAATGAGCAAAGGAAAGGCCAAAGGTTTTCCTAAGGATGAGCACGACACCTTATGGTTTGAGGACCGTGTTTATGTACCCAATAACACAGAGATCAGGAAGTTAATACTTCAGGAGGCTCATGACTCACCATACTCGATACACCCCGGAAACACCAAGATGTATTTGGATTTGAAGGAACGTTTCTGGTGGACTGGTATGAAGAAGGATATTGCCGAGTATGTAGCCATATGTGTTGTATGTCAGAGAGTGAAGGCAGAACATCAAAATCCAGTAGGATTGTTACAGCCTATGCCGATACCCGAATGGAAGTGGGATAAACTTGGCATGGATTTTATCACCGGATTGCCTAGGACCAAATTAGGATATGATTCTATATGGGTAGTAGTTGATCGCTTGACCAAAGTAGCTCACTTTATCCCAGTGAAAACAACATATACAAGTGCGAAGTTGGCCAAGATATACATGACCAGGATCGTATGTCTGCATGGAGTTCCGAGGACCATCGTATCAGATAGAGGAACACAGTTTACATCAAAGTTTTGGCATCAACTGCACCAGACTTTGGGAACGAGATTGGAGTTCAGTACAGCATTTCACTCGCAGACGGATGGACAGACCGAGAGAGTCAACCAGATTCTGGAGGACATGTTGAGGGCTTGTGCGCTGGATTATGGATCTAGTTGGGATGAGAATTTGCCCTACGCAGAGTTCTCATACAACAATAGCTACCAAGCCAGTTTGAAGATGGCACCGTTCGAAGCCCTGTATGGACGAAGGTGCAGAACACCGTTGATGTGGGATGAAGTTGGAGACCGACAGTTGTTTGGACCAGCCTTGATCAAGGAGTCTGAAGAGAAAGTTAAGTTTATCCGAGATAGACTGAAAGTAGCTCAGTCCAGGCAGAAGAGTTATGCAGATTCGAAACGCAAGGAGGTAACCTATGAAATTGGAGACAGAGCATATCTGCGAGTATCACCCTTGCGAGGAGTGAAACATTTTGGAGTTAAGGGAAAGTTAGCCCCAAGATTTGTAGGACCATATCGTGTTTTGGAACGTATGGGAGAAGTTGCCTACAAGTTGGAGTTACCTGAAGGACTGTCAGGAGTTCATGATGTATTTCATGTTTCATAGCTAAAGAAGTGTCATGCTGAGATGGCCGATATACCATTAAGAGATACAGTACCCTTGGAGGCGATTCAGTTGGAAAGTGATCTGACCTATGAGGAGAAGCCAGTCAGGATTCTTGAATTTGCCAGCCGAGTCACCCGCAGTAAGGTTATCAAGTTTTGCAAAGTTCAGTGGAGCCACCATACCGAGGATGAAACCACCTGGGAACGAGAGGATGATCTTCGCAAAGACCACCCACACCTATTTTCTAGCCAACCCGAATCTCGAGGGCGAGATTCATCTTAAGGGGGTAGGTTTGTAACATCCCAAATTTCCAATTTGGAATGTTATACATAGATCATCCATGCATATCATATTTTATTGCATTTCATTTCACGATCCTCGAAATCCTAAGCAGCCCAAGGACCCTCAGAGAGAGTTGGGGATTTCATTGTTTTCATATTTGAATTTTATCAAATATTGAAACGAGGATTATTGGTTTTAATTATTTTTCTCTCCAAAAATATTTCATATTAAAATATATGAGAGGAGATAATATGACTTCTCCAAAATAATTGAAATATTGGAGGAAAAATATTAAAATCAAATATTTGATTTTATTCGGATTTTATTGCTATTTTATTTGCATTAGAAAAATTGCATGTTTTTCAAAATTTGCATTTTAGGGCCAAGAAAATGTTCATCTCGTTCTAAATATTTTATTTAGACGGTGAAATTTTGTTTTGGCACTTATAGATTTTTATTTTATTTTCTAGGATTTATTTAAGTTCTGGCGATATTATTTAAAAAAAAAATCTCCAGCGCCCGACTGGGCCGAAGCCCAGCCGAGCCAGCAGCCCCACGCCGCACCACCGCCTCCCCGTGCCCGAGTCCGGCCAGGACACGCCAGCCGCCGCCGTCGCTGCCCGGGACTCCTCCCGCCCCCTCTCGCAAGCCACCCCGCCCCCTCCCCTTTATAAGCCGTTGCCCCCGCCCCCAAATCGCCACCCCGCCGCCGCAAGCAGCAGCAGCAGCAGCCGCCGCCCGTCGCCGCCTGCCGCGCCGCGCCGCCGCCGCACCACCGCCGCCCCGCCGCACCACCCGCAGCCCCACCCCGCCCCGCCGGAGCCGCCGCCGATCCGTTCTCGCCGTTCGGTTTTTTCGGTTTAGGTCAAAACCGTCGGTTTTTTTAACCCTAGTTTCGTTTTTTTATCGGGTTCGCCGGTTTTCACGGTTTAGCGGACGTTCGTTCGTACGTTCGTTTTAACGAACGGTTTTCGCTCGTTAGTTACAGACAACGAACGTTCGTTCGTTAGCCTGTTCGTCAGTTTTCTTTTTCCCGGATTTTCCGCGATTATTTTCGATCGCGATTTCTGATCTGATTTTCGTTTTAGTTTATCTTTTAGCTCGTTTATCGGAATCAGGCGATTCAAGCGCCTAGATCTTTGTCTCGAAACCCTCTTTCTGTTTAATCAACTTGAACAAGATTTTGGTACTGTAAAATTTCACTTTAGTTCAGATTAGTAAACAGATCTTGTTCCTTTCCCAGTTTGAGTTTCGTTGCTCCATGATTTGATTCTTTTCGCAAACCGGAGTTCTTAAGTTGAACTTTCTAGTCAATTCTTCTTAGTTGAGTTTTACCCGTGCATCTTTGCTTGATTGCTTATGTATGCTATTGTTTGTTTGCGATAGAATTCCCGGAGTGCGAAGCGTGCTACTATGAGTCCCTAGGTTTTGCGGATCGTCAGCAAGGCAAGTAACACATTGATCATACTCCTTTCATACCCAGTTTTTATGCATTAGTTCCAATCCTCAAACATTGCATGATTAGGATGTGATTAACTTGTCGGTATTGGGAAGTAGTTGATGAGGTAGAACCTATTGCCCTGTTATATTCAAACCTTGGGAGTTACTTCTACGTATCGCTTATATTGCTATGCTATGCTCGTAGACGTGGTTTGGGTGAGTGAATCCATGACAGATGTGAGATTGTTAATTAATGGTTCAACTAAGGTGGCAACTTAAATACACATCTGGGTGGATTGCTTGTCGGGCACCTGGAGAATCCAGTGTTGTCCTAGGATATCCCGGAGTACCCTTGTGATCATCCTAAGATCCGCCACCCAGGCTCAAAGGGAACTGAGATATTTCATGCTTTAAACTTCCGTGTGCAGCCACAAGCTATTATGGGATCTAGCATAGTTGAGTAAGTTGCGTGAGCTCTTGAAGAGGTGGATCAGCAGGTAGAGGGATGTAGGTTTGGTATGGTCTGCCCGGAGTAAAGAGTTAATGTTTCTGAAAGACTGTGTCTCGGTCATCCATTTCTCAAACACCATGTAGTGCGAGAAATCCAACGGAGGAGATCGAGTCTTGTGGTGAAAAGTGCGCAAACCTCTGCAGAGTGTACAATCTAATCATGGTTAGCCGTGTCCCCGGTTATGGACATCTTGAGTATCTAGTACTTGGATTATCCTAAGTATCTCATCACTCTAAATTAATATTGTTGGGTTGATAATTACTTTTAATTGGGATTGAGTTGGAGGAACCTTCTCAATGATGTTTCAACTACCATGATAGTTAAAATAAAACTTATTCCTTTGTTGTAGGGAAAAATTGGCTTTTTGCAAAAACTATAACCATAGAGCTTTCCACCAGCCAAATATGCATGTAGTGATAGCATTATTCTGTTCTTGCTCTACTGTGTTATATTGCCAGCATATTCCATGTGCTGGCCCGTTTTTGGGCTGCAATGTATTATGTTGCAGACTTTTCAGACGAGGAGTAAGGTTCGTTAGGTCGTTGTTGTGCAGCTCAGCTATGCCGTTGGAGTTGATGGACTCACTTTATCTTCCAAGCCTACCATTGTTATCGTATTAGATGGCCTTAAGCCATATTTATTGTAATAGGTTCTCTTTTGAAACATTCGATGTAATAAGTGTGTGATTGCTACTCTGTTATAAATCCTTCGAGTACTGTGTGTGTCAGCATTACCGATCCAGGGATGACACTGAAGCACAAAGACTTGACCGTTTGAGGTCGGGTCGCTACAGTGTGCGATGATGATCATATCAATCTTGGAACCACTTCCAACTCACATCGCCACTTCACCCTTAACTAGTCTCAGTTCATTCTGCAACTCCCGTTTCGAGTTACTGATCTTAGCACCTGAACTAGTATCAAATACCGAGGGGTTGCTATAAACACTAGTAAAGTACACATCAATAACATGTATATCCAATATACCTTTGTTCACTTTGCCATCCTTCTTATCCGTCAAGTATCTAGGGTAGTTCCGCTTCCAGTGACCAGTCCTTTTGCAGTATAAGCACTCAGTCTCAGGCTTAAGTCCAAACTTAGGCTTCTTCACTCGAGCGGCAACTTGCTTGTCGTTCTTCTTGAAGTTCACCTTCTTTCCTTTGCCCTTTTCCTTTAAACTAGTGGTCTTGTTAACCATCAACACTTGATGCTCTTTCTTGATTTCTACCTTCGCCGATTTCAGCATCGTGAAGAGCTCGGGAATTACTTTCGTCATCCCTTGCATATTATAGTTCATCACGAAGTTCTATTAACTTGGTGATAGTGACTAGAGAACTTTGTCAATTACTATCTTATCTGGAAGATTAACTCCCACTTGATTCAAGTAATTGTAGTACTCAGACAATCTGAGCACATGCTCACTAGTTGAGCTATTCTCCTCCATCTTGTAGGCAAAGTCCTGTCAGAGGTCTCATACCTCTTGACACGGGAATGAGTATGAAATACCAACAACTCTTGGAACATCTTATATGCTCCATGGCGTTCAAAACATTTTTGAAGTACCGGTTCTAAGCCGTAAAGCATGGTGCACTTAACTATCAAGTAGTCATCATACCGAGCTTGTCAAAACGTTCATAACGTCTGCATCTGCTCCTGCAATCGGTCTGTCACCTAGCGGTGCATCAAGGACATAATTCTTCTGTGCAGCAACGAGGATAATCCTCAGATCACGGAGCTAGTCCGCATCATTGCTACTAACATCTTTCAACATAGTTTTTCTCTAGGAACATATCAAAAATAAACTGGGAGCTATATCGCGAGCTATTGATCTACAACACAGTTATGAAATTACTACCAGGACTAAGTTCATGATAAATTAAAGTTCAATTAATCATATTACTTAAGAACTCCCACTTTGATAGACATCCCTCTAGTCATCTAAACGATCACGTGATCCAAATCAACTAAACCATGTCCGATCATCACGTGAGATGGAGTAGTTTTCAATGGTGAACATCACTATGTTGATCATATCTACTATATGATTCACGCTCGACCTTTCAGTCTCAGTGTTCCGAGGCCATATCTGCATATGCTAGGCTCGTCAAGTTTAACCCGAGTATTCTGCGTGTGCAAAACTGGCTTGCACCCGTTGTATAAGGACGTTCAGCTTATCACACCCGATCATCACATGGCGTGTCTGCACGACGAACTTTGGCAACGGTGCATACTCAGGGAGAACACTTATACCTTGAAATTTAGTGAAAGATCATCTTATAATGCTACCGTCAATCAAAGCAGAATAAGATGCATAAAGGATAAACATCACATGCAATCAAAATATGTGACATGATATGGCCATGATCATCTTGCGCCTTTGATTTCCATCTCCAAAGTACCGTCATGATCTCTATCGTCACCGGCACGACACCATGATCTCCATCATCTTGATCTCTATCAACGTGTCGTCACATGGTCGTCTCGCCAACTATTGCTCTTGCAACTATTGCTATCGCATAGCGATAAAGTAAAGCAATTATTTGGCACTTGAATCTTATGCAATAAAGAGACAACCATAATGCTTCTGCCAGTTGCCGGTAACTTCAACAAAACAGGATCATCTCATACAACAACTTATATCTCATCACGTCTTGACCATATCACATCACAACAAGCCCTGCAAAAACAAGTTAGACGTCCTCTACGTTGTTGTTGCAACTTTTATGTGGCTGCTACGGGCTGAGCAAGAACCGTTCTTACCTACGCATCAAAACCACAACGATATTTCGTCAAGTTAGTGTTGTTTTAACCTTCACAAGGACCGGGCGTAGCCACACTCGATTCAACTAAAGTTGGAGAAACTGACACCCGCCAGCCACCTGTGTGCGAAGCACGTCGGTAGAACCAGTCTCGCGTAAGCGTACGCGTAATGTCGGTCCGGGCCGCTTCATCCAACAATACCGCCGAATCAAAGTGTGACATGCCGGCAAAATGGAAAATCGTTGAAATGTTGTCCCACGAAAAAACATTTCTACTCATCAAACCAAACTCAAAAAACATAAAGCATCCACCTGCCTGCATCCTGCCTTCCCGCTGAGTACTACTAGTGTACGTGCATGTTGTTGTACACTGTGACGTCTTTCCATCGGCTTGGAAGAACTTGAGCGTGTACTGTACATCCGTAGCTCGCCTAAAACAAATGGACGATACCATTTTAATGGTGGAGGGCTCAGATGAGGATAACCAGCACCTTAAATTCTCCTCCTATGTTTTCAAGAGATGTCCGGCCTGACAATCAACTTTGCTAAAAGTGAGGTAACGGTAATGGGATACTCAGAGGTGGAGAAGCAGCGGATTGAGAACTAGCTTAATTGTCAAATGGGTTCATTCCCCACCACTTATCTCGGCAAGCCGATTAGTGATTCCCGTATCCTGGAAAAAAGACCTTCGCCCAACAGTCACCAAGGTCCAACATCGAGCGGAACCTTGGCAAGGACGGTGGGTCTCCAAACCAGCAATGATAGTCCTGATCAACTCTTCAATGACCAGCCTGTTAATGTATTAGGTGGGATTCTATAGTTTCCATGAATCCCTTCACCACGACATAGCCAGGTACCAATCCCGGTTCTTTTGGGTGCATAAGGGCGATAAACAGAAATATTGCATGGTCAAGTGGATGGAGATTGCAAGCCAAAAGATCAAGGTGGATTGGGATTTATCTCCTCTAAATGCATGAACATCGCCCTTCCCTCCAAATGGCTATGGAGGATCGCCGTGGGGGAAGGCGTACTATGGCTAGACATCATTCGTGCAAAATACCTGCGTGACAACCGCTTGCATTTGCCCAGCGGTCGGGAGGATCCCTGTTCTGGCAATCCATAACCCAACTCCTTCCGGTGCTCCGTATTGGCTCCATCACGGTAGGATCTGGCGTCGGCATACTATTCTAGCTTGACCGTTGGTCGGGCCTGCAGCGATTCGCCGAGCACTTCCAGTTGTTATTCAACATATGCATGATGCCCCACATCTCGGTGGAGGCGGCCCTTGCCAACCTTCGCAGCCTTGCCTTTAGACGCACCTTTGGCCCCCCAAAACGGAACCAATGGGAGGAGCTCCTTGAATGCGCGGCTTTACATATACCCTCCCTCGAACATGATTCCATCTCATGGCACCTCAAAGCGAATGGGTTGTTTTCAGCTAGATCCTTGTATAAGGCCATCGCGACCAATCCGGGTTTGGAGGAACAAAACTTCTTTGAGAGATGAAGTTGCCTTTGAAGATTAGGATCTTCCCATGGCAATTGGTCCATGGTCGTCTCCCCTTGGGAGTTGAGGTGTTGAAGCGGAACGGACCTAATGATGGGACTTGTCCCCTATGCGAGACTCCAGAAGACTCCAACCACATTTTCTTCACTTGCCCTTCGGCAATGTTTCTATGAAGGTGCCTTCGGGAGGCAGTGGGTGGCAGTTCGTGCCACGACAACCTCCCGGATATGTTTTGGGATGTTCTAAGTCACCACCATGTTGGGGAACGTAGTAATTTCAAAAAAAAAATCTTACGCACACGCAAGATCATGGTGATGCATAGCAACGAGAGGGGAGTGTGTCGTCCACGTACCCTCATAGACCGTAAGCGGAAGCGTTAGAACAACGTGGTTGATGTAGTCGAACGTCTTCACGATCCGACCGATCCAAGTACCGAACGCACGGCACCTCCGAGTTCAGCACACGTTCAGCTCGATGACATCCCACGAACTCCGATCCAGCAGAGCTTCGAGGGAGAGTTCCGTCAGTATGACCGTGTGATGACGGTGATGATGATGCTACCGACGCAGGGCTTCGCCTAAGCACCGCAACGATATGACCGAGGTGGATTATGGTGGAGGGGGGCACCACACACGGCTAAAAGATCAATGATCAACTTGTGTGTATGGGGTGCCCCTTGCCTCGGTATATAAAGGAGGAGAGGAGGGGAGGCCGTCCGGCCCCTATGGGCGCGCCAAGTGTGGAGTCCTACTAGGACTCCAAGTCCTAGTAGGAGTCCACCAAAGGGAAGGAGGGAAGAAGGAAGGAGAGGGAGGAGGGAAAGGAAAGGGGGCCAGCCCCCTAGTCCAACTCGGTTTGGGCTAGGGGGGCTGCGCGCCCTGCCTTGCCCTGCCTCCTCTCTTCCATCACTTGGCCCATGAGGCTCAATACTTCTTTTCCCGTATTCCCGTATCTCCCCGGTACTCCGAAAAATACCCGAATCACTCGGAACCTTTCCGATGTCCGAATATAGTCGTACAATATATCGATCTTTACGTCTCGACCATTTTGAGACTCCTCGTCATGTCCCCGATCTCATCCGGGACTCCGAACTACCTTCAGTGAATCAAAACACATAAACTCATAATACTGATCGTCACCGAACGTTAAGCGTGCGGACCCTACGGGTTCGAGAACTATGTAGACATGACCGAGACACGTCTCCGGTAAATAACCAATAGTGGAACCTGGATGCTCATATTGGCTCCCACATATTCTACGAAGATCTTTATCGGTCAAACCGCATAACAACATACGTTGTTCCCTTTGTCATCGGTATGTTACTTGCCCGAATTTCGATCGTCGGTATCTCAATACCTAGTTCAATCTCATTACCGGCAAGTCTCTTTACTCATTCCGTAATGCATCATCCCGCAACTAACTCATTAGTCACATTGCTTGCAAGGCTTATAGTGATGTGCATTACCGAGAGGGCCCAGAGATACCTCTCCGACATTCGGAGTGACAAATCCTATTCTCGATCTATGCTGTGACACCCCAAAATTTTGACCTTGATTTATTAATTAAAATTTTGCCAGGAAAGTAAAAATTTTATTTTTTGGTTTTATCTGTTAATCTCAGATAACTCTGTCCCTCCGAATTTATGAGTTTTTCCTTCTGGATGGGAAACCTTCCAAAAATATTGTTGGACTTGTATATCTTCCCAAGACCATTTCCTTTTATCAGTGGAATTATTTCTACAATTATTTTTCCTGAGCTTTATTTCCTTAAAAAGGATTTGTCACGAGTTTCAGAGCTCTATTTGCACTACAACCCTTTCAGAAAATTCTTGAAAAATTTCAACCAAAATTTGGGGATGTCATGTGATGTTTCTACATCACTTTTATGCAAAAATATCTTTTGGTCATTGGAGATTTTGAGCTCTACACCAAATTTTCAAATCTGGTCCAGTTAGTAATTTTGCACTACAACCTATTTAAATATTTCTTTAAAAATTCTTCCAAGTGTTTGGAGATGTCAGTAGATTCATATAATTCAACTTTATGCATTAACCCACTGGTGTTCTTTGAAAAATTTGAGCAAAACATCCTCTTTTACTCTCTGGCCCAGTTTGGCTTTTTCTACTGCAACCCTAATTTAATTTGCTCTAGTGCCCATGAGCTTTTTCCTGCTTGTAGTCCTCCCTACCAAACCCTTAAGTCCAGGAGAATGGACCCATTGGAGTATTTTTGGTCCATGAAACTATGCCCTTTACTTTCTGTCCAGAATTGGTTTTCTCAAAAACTTGCACTAACAAGTTTTTGTTTTTGACAAACTAACCTTGCCACCCTCACCTACATCTAAAGAGACTTTGATCTGGAGTTTTTGGCCACCCCAAGAGATGCCTAGATGCCCTGGGCATTCTGTCAAGCACTTTGTGTGCATGGCCAAATTTGGCATGATTTTTAGTTGGCATTGTGAACTTGATCCTCTGACCTAACTAGCTTGTCCACTAAGCCCCTAGACCACTCTAACCCAGACCTGTTAACTGCCAGCCTCGCTCAAACCCTCTAGCACACGATGGCATTTCGTCGAGCACCTGGCGTGCGTGCTCTGGGCGCGGCCAGAGCGCGCGTTTTGCACGTGCGTGCGCACGGGTCGCCGCGTCTGGCCCCTGGCCCTTGCTCGCCTGCAGAGCCACGCCCGTCCTCGTCCACACACTAAAGCACTCCAAGCCCTCCCCTGGCGCCCTACAGCGCCGCCGTCAAAGCCCCTTGGCGGCACGCCGACGTCAGCAGCAGGCCTCTTCCATGGACGGCGCCGCCCAAGCCACACGCGCGCGTCAGCTGCCCCCTGGAACAGCTCGAGCTCATCCGCAAGCTCGTCGGCAAGCGCTCGTCGCCGCCACGTCGCCCTGCAGCTACAGAACGGCGGTTCGCCGTTCTTATCTACGGCCGCCGCGGGAACCGACCTCGACCGCCTATAAAAGGAGCCCCTGAGCTCGTCCAGTCCCTAAGGCGTCCTCAAGCTGTTCCCCTAAAGCCCCCACGGCCAGAAATCGACGGTGGGGAGCCTTCTTCCTCGTCTCCGATCAGTTCGGCCGCCGCCACGCTCCGGTGCCATTCGTTGCAAGCAGAGCCTCTCCCGTCCCTCCAGTGCCACCACCCTCGTCCCCTCGACCGTACAGAGCCGCCCAGCCCCTCAGCCTCGACCAGGAACCACCGTAGCACAAGCCCCCAATAGCTCCCGAAACGCCGTCCGCCGCGAAGCTCGCCGCCGGCGACTCCCTGCGTCCCCGCCAGCCCTTCGACCACAGGGAGGACTGCCCTGGACTGGCGGATCCATCCCTGCCCTCGGGGCCCCGTGGGTAGCCGCCGTTCGCCAGTGTCGATCACCGGAGCTCTGCCTCCGTTCGGCCAGAAGAGAGAATGGCGCGGCGACTGGTCAAACCTGACCAGTGGGCCCAAGGGACCCACTGTTAGTGACCCACGAACCGATCCACGCTGGCATAAGTGAAAGCGTAAACCCAGAAGTACGTCTCCTCCGTCTCGAAAACGTATTTCTATTCGAACCGTTTTCCTTTTCTGTTTTATTTAAAAACAGACTTTGACTAAACTTTGACTGGCTATAACTTTTAAAATATAAGTCCAATTGATTTGGTTCTTTTTCTGTTGTTTTTAAAATTCTGTCTGGTTTATTTTCATATTTATTTGAAAATTTTCCAAAACAACTTTTTGTACGGTTTCGAAACTATGTGTTAATTCAAATTTTCAAATAATAGGATTTTGAAGAAGAAGGCAACTTTCAAAAAGTGCACCCCCACTTGCATACCCTTGAAGGCAAGCATTCTGAACCCTGGCATAATATTTTTGTGTATTGTTTGATGCGGTTACAACACCACCTTGACATGGAGCATTCGTTATTTTATGTGACGATACGATCATACGCATGAGTGCATAATGAAGATTCTTTGATGTTAGATGGATATGCTTGTGATAGTAATCATCTTCGTATGCCTTTCATGCCTACAGGAAGGAAGCCTGGAAAGTCTTTGTCTTGTGTAGACACGAGCTTGTCTCTAGTTTCTCGTCAGGACGGTTATGTCCGGTATGGCATGATGAGGTATGATGAGTGGTGAATTCTGTCTGTTGGTTGAAATATTTTTGTTATGCTAATCATGCAGGAAATACTTAAACCTCCTGAGTCGACCATAGATCGAGTCTTGTTCCAGTAACCCCCATACTTGTTTCGTACTACCACTTGTCCCTGCCACAGGTAGGGTACGGTTCAGTAAGCTGTCAACCCCTTACCAAGCACACACCGTATAGAGAGGCCATGGTGGAAGATACCGGAGGCCTCCGGTAGGCATGCCACCTGGTCCGGGGGCATGGGTGTTTCCGGTTGGAGCCGAGGGGGGTAGCTCCCCTAGTTTGCGCGCGTTTTAAATTTTGTGATCCCATGCTAAGTCGAGGTTGTAGCCTCCCCACTTAGAGTTTTGCTTAATGGGTGTCGTGGGTGATTCCAGACACCGGTAAGTTAGGCTGGTGTGTGCGGTCAGGTGTGTTTTCAATTAAAAGACCGTAGGCGGAATTAGTCCCGATGGACTAAAGAAATCCGTTACTCGTGGGTAAAGAGTACACCCTCTGCAGAGATTAAACATCTATTCGAATAGCCGTGTCCATGGTTAAGGACTACAGTCTGGGATGGGTCAAGTGTCGGTCTTAGTGTCGGTCTTCGGAGGAAAAACTGCTAAACTAGAACATTGATTATGACCTGTGACATATGAGGATTATGATTATTATTATTGTGGACTAACCATTTACATTATTTGAATTATTGAGTATCCCTGGGACGGTTCTACCTCCTGGATACTCACTGCGATTATTCTCTTATAAGCCCTCTATATGGTGTCGCTCAGACGCCCGACTGTGGCATGCTTGTTATTTAAATTACTTATAAGCCCTTTATGTGGTGTCGCTCAGACGCCCAACTGTGGCATGCTTGTTATTTAAATTACTTATAAGCCCTTTATGTGGTGTCGCTCAGACGCCCGACTGTGGCATGCTTGTTATTTAAATCCTTTATAAGCCCTTTATGTGGTGTCGCTCAGTCGCCCGACTGTGGCATGCTTGTTATTTCTATTATTTATAAGCCCTTTATATGGTGTCGCATAGACGCCCGACTGTGGCATACTTGTTATTTCCTTTAAGCCCTTTATGTGGTGTCGCTCAGACGCCCGACTGAGGCATGATTTATCTTATTATCCTTTCGAGGCGTCGCTTCATACACTCGATCGGTGCATTCTATTTCTACTCCCGTATTGCATATTCATATTTTATATGAACAACCTGCATGCGTGCATCATGGATTTTGTTTATTTTGTGACTGACGTTATGATCATAGAATATTTCGGAGCATGATTATCCCATGTTATGTTATACCCGTGTTCATAATGTTTGCGAGTACATTCAAAAGTACTCACTGGCTTGTCCCTAGCTATTGTCTTGGCCAGATTTCTCGCATGGAGAGGAGCGTTGCGATGATAGCCCCGGAACCTACGCAATGATGATAGCAGCCTTGCGAAGATAGGAGTTATCCTGGTCAGCTATTCCTGTGGGAAATGGAGTCCCAAAGACGCAGATGAACAACAAACCGCTTCCGCCATCAACCACTAGAAACCAATTGTTGTACTCATAGGCCACAATGGTCTTGTACTACATATTTTGTACTTTGCTTGGAATTTCTGTATCAAGTTGGTGCCTCATCAGCTAACAGTAATCCTGGGGCTGGTGAGCACAAGGGCCATTTTCTGGGAAATTAATATCCCGAAAACCGGTCCTGACAAACTTGGTATCAGAGCCAGGCTGACCATTGGCTAATCCTATCTTAGGCAGGTCAATAAACGTAGGTTAACCGACCCACCAGACCTTAACCTAACCCCGGCCAAGCTTCCCGTGTAAGATAGCCACACAGTGACCCCGACGCTTTTGGCAGTCGGTGCCCAACCTATCAGCCTAGCCTGTCGATCACGCGCTAGTTACCGACACCTAATTTATCTCATTCGCAAGCGTTGGAAGGAAGACTCCGTCCCCTTTTCTATAAAAAGGGCACGCTAGCCTCAACACAGCACAGCACAGCCTCTTCCCCCGACTCGAGGCATAATGCCTGGCCCTATTGTGCACAATGAGACCACAACCACCAACCTTGGAGGTTTTGTGACCGTGCTCGCAAACCTCACTCGCCGTGCCTATGCATTAGAAGAGCCCCCAGAATATGTTGTGTACCAAGGACCCATGAGCGGTGAGAGCCGTCAATTCTGGGCCACAGTGCACATCTAAGGTAGGGGTCTATCTCCAGAACGCCCCTACAGGTTCACTGGAAGGACAACTTCCTTTGAGCCACAAGCCATCCAGCTAGCAGCTCGAGAGGCTATAGTTCAACTCCGGCACTTGTCGCCCAGAGTTAACTGTCGCTCGTTCTACTACTACCCTAGCCGTGACGGGTATGGTAGACCGCCCCAGGTTACCAACGGAGATCACGAGACGGATCCTGCATTGTTGCATCTGGTGCGCTATGTAAGTGCACTAGAGGAACTGTTCGATCAAATCACCCTTGATCTGATCGCAGCTCGTGGAGAACTGGTTCGCCGAGCCCCGACAAGAGGAGAAGATGAGCCCGACGCCGACAACCCAGTCGTGCTGTTCGGACAGCCGATCGAGTCCTTGAGGTCTGCCCCAGCCATCGACCAAAATACTTTGGTGTCCCCAGCAGTGCTTCGTCGCCTTTTGGGAACACGCTCCAACGGGATTGTGGCCAACAACCCCCGCGATGGTCATCATCGCTACCCCGACCCTGTAGCCCCTCAACCTCATCCAGCTAATCCCGACGGTGAAACCCGTGGAGAAGCCTCGACGTCCACAAGGCAAGCCCGCTTAGATATTAACGAAGTAGACTAAGTCACTCGAGTAGTACCGAGCCTTAGTATTTCTACGCCTTGTAATTGTGTGATCATGTATCACCATAATTAAATACTGTCTGCTTGTGCGCCCCTATTTTTGAATAGTAGCCATGCATAAGTACGTTAGCGTACAGTTGCATTTTTAAATTCCGGGCGCAGCTACCAAAACCACCCCGACGACACCCACAGTAATGCATCACTTTGTGAGATATGTATATCTGTAGCTTTGACCCCGACACCCATAAGAGCAGAACCGACAAACTAGTTACCTTTCACCGTGATAAATGACCCCGCCCAGATGCTATATAAAAGGCCACCTCGTGACCTTGCCAAGTATTCCTCATCTGGTGCACAACTTTCACATCCATTTCTTGCCATGCCGAGCTCTAGTTTTTATCTGAGAACCCCAGATGCCACCCCAGGTAGTTTTGTCAAAATATTGTGGGACTTTACCTGCAGTACCATGAGTGCCATCCATCCACCCCAGTACGAGTTGCTCAAATCGAGGATCACCCCATCCACCTCGAAATACTGGGCAATGGTGCACATCCCTCCCACAAACCCAAACCAAGACCCAACGGAAGTCTCCTTTGTGGGGAAATCTATGACGACTCCGCAAATGGCCATAGAAGCTGCTGCATACGAAGCACTTGCTCGCCTTCGATTCGCGGTGCCCTATGCCAGCGATAGAGGGTATTATTACTTTCCGAGTCGTGCAGCACCCGGAGAAGTAGCATCTTTTCCCGGTGGACGAATTGAGGGAGACCCGGTACTGGCCAACCTTGCCCAGTATGTTATCGCTCAAGAGCGTTTGACTCAGCGGGTAATGGGTTATCTCCAGAGCCTCACTGATTTAAATCCTCAGATCGCTATTGGCAGACCACTGAGACCCGACCAGGAGAGACGCATTCATCGGCTAGTCAATCCGCTTCCCCCGATAGAAGAGGAGTGTGACCCAGTACCAGAGACGTTTTCTCAGGACCCCGTCCATTTACCGTTTTCATTGTAGACGTCACCGCTATGTTTATTACCCTAGCATTTATTTATGTGTTGCAACTTATGCGTGGTATCCTAAATTTGTGCGACGGATCAAATATTTGGTTTCAATTATGTGAGCAGTTTTACTGCTGTTAATTTTGATTTAACTAATTTTCACGCGCGATAAATTCTGAAGTGAGGCTTTCCCTGAGTTGCTGCGGCGTATACCTCTTCACGACATAGATTTTTTCATGCAGCACCATAACAGCAGACTCACAACAACAACCACTCAACCACGTGCGCTAATCCTCGTGCACATTTTGCACCTAACTGATCACACCCGATCACACCACAATCTCAGTAGGAGAGATTTGTGAGTAATTTATTTGGGTGCAAGTGGCCTCCAGCACACTGACAGCAGTTAGCACTCGATGCCGCACTTAATCCCCGTGATCACCGCCGCCGCGGAGAGCCAACACTCGAGCGGCAGCATCACGACGATCATCAAGGATCATCGCGCACAGGAGCACGGAGAACCCCAGCAATGCCGCGAATCCTCCGCACACCAGGATCAAGTACCAGTCTGGCATCACCTCCGCCATTAGAGCCTCGTCTCGAGCTCCTGCAAACAGAAATGGAGGAGAATGAAGGAGAAGGAGAAGCGAGGCCAGGTGTGAGGAAGAAGAAAGGAGCACCGCGATCATTTTATAGCTCGAGATCGGTGTACGGTGGGCGAGGTCCACCAGCGCCGCTCGTCGCTCGATCGCCGGTGTTCGGAGGCGAATCCGCGAGCAGTGCCGACAGTGCACTGGCCCGCGAGGTGAGTGCACGCTGCACCGGCAGCTAGCACGCCGCGCACTACCACAGTACGGCCTAGATGCCCTACGCGCTAGACTTCGCCGGTGGAGAAAGCGCGGGAAAGCACGCGAGAGAGAGAGAGAGAAGAGAGGGCCAGAGGTAGAAGAAGAGACTGACAGTGGGCCCCGGGCCCACCTGTCAGCCAGAGAAAGCACTGTGCTCTCGGGTACGACCAGCGTATTTTAGAAATTTAGAACTTATTCTAAATTTACTGTATCCAACGTAGAAATATCTCAACCATGGATTTTTCCATGCAGCGCCAGTGTTCCACACTGTAGTTTTACACCACTTATTGCCCTCTCACTATAGATACATTTTATTGCATAAGTAGGATGATTTTTTTTGGTAAGAGCAATGTTTGTTCAAAACAGCTTTTAGCAAATCTCGAGAACGAGATTTTTTTTCTTAAGGGGGGTAGTGTTGTGACACCCCAAAATTTTGACCTTGATTTATTAATTAAAATTTTGCCAGGAAAGTAAAAAAATTATTTTCTGGTTTTATCTGTTAATCTCAGATAACTCTGTCCCTCCGAATTTACGAGTTTTTCCTTCTGGATGGGAAACCTTTCAAAAATATTGTTGGACTTGTATATCTTCCCAAGACCATTTCCTTTTATCAGTGGAATTATTTCTACAATTATTTTTCCTGAGCTTTATTTCCTTAAAAAAGGATTTGTCATGAGTTTCAGAGCTCTATTTGCACTACAACCCTTTCAGAAAATTATTGAAAAATTTCAACCAAAATTTGGGGATGTCATGTGATGTTTCCACATCACTTTTATGCAAAAATATCTTTTGGTCATTGGAGATTTTGAGCTCTACACCAAATTTTCAAATCTGGTCCAGTTGGTAATTTTGCACTACAACCTATTTAAATATTTCTTTAAAAATTCTTCCAAGTGTTTGGAGATGTCAGTAGATGCATATAATTCAACTTTATGCATTAACCCACTGGTGTTCTTTGAAAAATTTGAGCAAAACATCCTCTTTTACTCTCTGGCCCAGTTTGGCTTTTTCTACTGCAACCCTAATTTAATTTGCTCTAGTGCCCATGAGCTTTTTCCTGCTTGTAGTCCTCCCTACCAAACCCTTAAGTCCAGGAGAATGGACCCATTGGAGTATTTTTGGTCCATGAAACTATGCCCTTTACTTTCTGTCCAGAATTGGTTTTCTTAAAAAGTTTCACTAACAAGTTTTTGTTTTTGACAAACTATCCTTGCCACCCTCACCTACATCTAAAGAGACTTTGATCTGGAGTTTTTGGCCACCCCAAGAGATGCCTAGATGCCCTTGGCATTCTGTCAAGCACTTTGTGTGCATGGCCAAATTTGGCATGATTTTTAGTTGGCATTGTGAACTTGATCCTCTGACCTAACTAGCTTGTCCACTAAGCCCCTAGACCACTCTAACCCAGACCTGTTAACTGCCAGCCTCGCTCAAACCCTCTAGCACACGATGGCATTTCGTCGAGCACCTGGCGTGCGTGCTCTAGGCGCAGCCAGAGCGCGCGTTTTGCACGTGCGTGCGCACGGGTCGCCGCGTCTGGCCCCTGGCCCTTGCTCGCCTGCAGAGCCACGCCCGTCCTCGTCCACACACCAGAGCACTCCAAGCCCTGCCCTGGCGCCCTACAGCGTCGCCGTCAGAGCCCCTTGGCGGCACGCCGACGTCGGCAGCAGGCCTCTGCCATGGACGGCGCCGCCCAAGCCACACGCGCGCGCCAGCTGCCCCCTGGAACAGCTCGAGCTCATCCGCAAGCTCGTCGGCAAGCGCTCGTCGCCGCCACGTCGCCCTGCAGCTACAGAACGGCGGTTCGCCGTTCTTATCCACGGCCGCCGCGGGAACCGACCTCGACCGCCTATAAAAGGAGCCCCGAGCTCGTCTAGTCCCTCAGGCGTCCTCAAGCCGTTCCCCTAAAGCCCCCACGGCCAGAAATCGACGGCGGAATCCTTCTTCCTCGTGTCCGATCAGTCGGCCGCCGCCATGCTCCGGTGCCATTCGTCGCAAGCAGAGCCTCTCCCGTCCCTCCAGTGCCACCACCCTCGTCCCCTCGACCGTGCGGAGCCGCCCAGCCCCTCAGCCTCGACCAGGAACCACCGTAGCACAAGCCCCCAATAGCTCCCAAAACGCCGTCCGCCGCGAAGCTCGCCGCCGGCGACTCCCTGCGTCCCCGCCAGCCCTTCGACCACAGGGAGGGCCGCCCTGGACTGGCGGATCCATCCCTGCCCTCGGGGCCCCGCCTCCGTTCGGCCAGAAGAGAGAATGGCGCGGCGACTGGTCAAACCTGACCAGTGGGCCCAAGGGACCCACTGTCAGTGACCCACGAACCGATCCACGCTGGCATAAGTGAAAGCGTAAACCCAGAAGTACGTCTCTTTCGTCTCGAAAACGTATTTCTATTCGAACCGTTTTCCTTTTCTGTTTTATTTAAAAACAGACTTTGACTAAACTTTGACTGGCTATAACTTTTAAAATATAAGTCCATTTGATTTGATTCTTTTTCTGTTGTTTTTAAAATTTTGTCTAGTTTATTTTCATATTTATTTGAGAATTTTCCAAAACAACTTTTTGTACGGTTTCGAAACTATGTGTTAATTCAAATTTTCATAAAATAGGATTTTGAAGAAGAAGGCAACTTTCAAAAAGTGCACCCCCACTTGCATACCCTTGAAGGAAAGCATTCTGAACCCTAGCATAATATTTTTGTGTGTTGTTTGATGCGGTTACAACACCACCTTGACATGGAGCATTCGTTATTTTATGTGACGATACCATCATACGCACGAGTGCATAATGAAGATTCTTTGCTGTTAGAAATGGATATGCTTGTGATAGTAATCATCTTCGTATGCCTTTCATGCCTACCGGAAGGAAGCCTGGAAAGTCTTTGTCTTGGGTAGACACGAGCTTGTCTCTAGTTCCTCGTCAGGACGGTTATGTCCGGTATGGCATGATGAGGTATGATGAGTGGTGAATTCTGTCTGTTGGTTGAAATATTTTTGTTATGCTAATCATGTAGGAAATACTTAAACCTCCTGAGTCGACCACAGATTGACTCTTGTTCCAGTAACCCCCATACTTGTTTCGTACTACCACTTGTCCCTGCCACAGGTAGGGTACGGTTCGGTAAGCTGTCAACCCCTTACCAAGCACACACCGTACAGAGAGGCCATGGTGGAAGATACCGGAGGCATCCGATAGGCATGCCACCTGGTCCGGGGGCATGGGTGTTTCCGGTTGGAGCCGAGGGGGGTAGCTCCCCTAGTTTGCACGCGTTATAAATTTTGTGATCCCATGCTAAGTCGAGGTTGTAGCCTCCCCACTTAGAGTTTTGCTTAATGGGTGTCGTGGGTGATTCCAGACACCGGTAAGTTAGGCTGGTGTGTGCGGTCAGGTGTGTTTTCAATTAAAAGACCATAGGCGGAATTAGTCCCGATGGACTAAAGAAATCCGTTACTCGTGGGTAAAGAGTACACCCTCTGTAGAGATTAAACATCTATTCGAATAGCCGTATCCATGGTTAAGGACTACAGTCTGGGATGGGTCAAGTGTCGGTCTTAGTGTCAGTCTTCGGAGGAAAAACTGCTAAACCAGAACATTGATTATGACCTGTGACATATGAGGATTATGATTATTATTATTGTGGACTAACCATTTACATTATTTGAATTATTGAGTATCCCTGGGACGGTTCTACCTCCTGGATACTCACTGCGATTATTCTCTTATAAGCCCTCTATGTGGTGTCGCTCAGACGCCCGACTGTGGCATGCTTGTTATTTAAATTACTTATAAGCCCGTTATGTGGTGTCGCCCAGACGCCCGACTGTGGCATGCTTGTTATTTAAATTACTTATAAGCCCTTTATGTGGTGTCGCTCAGACGCCCGACTGTGGCATGCTTGTTATTTAAATCCTTTATAAGCCCTTTATGTGGTGTCGCATAGACGCCCGACTGTGGCATACTTGTTATTTCTTTTAAGGCCTTTATGTGGTGTCGCTCAGACGCCCGACTGAGGCATGATTTATCTTATTATCCTTTCGAGGCGTCGCTTCAGACACTCGATCAGTGCATTCTATTTCTACTCCCGTATTGCTTATTCATATTTTATATGAACAACCTGCATGCGTGCATCATGGATTTTGTTTATTTCGTGACTGACGTTATGATCATAGAATATTTCGGAGCATGATTATCCCTTGTTATATTATACCCGTGTTCATAATGTTTGCGAGTACATTCAAAAGTACTCACTGGCTTGTCCCTGGCTATTGTCTTGGCCAGATTTCTCGCATGGAGAGGAGCGTTGCGATGACAGCCCCGGAACCTACGCAATGATGATAGCAGCCTCGCGAAGATAGGAGTTATCCTGGTCAGCTGTTCCTGTGGGAAATGGAGTCCCAAAGACGCAGATGAACAACAAACCGCTTCCGCCATCAACCACTAGAAACCAATTGTTGTACTCATAGGCCACAATGGTCTTGTACTACATATTTTGTACTTTGCTTGGAATTTCTGTATCAAGTTGGTGCCTCATCAGCTAACAGTAATCCTGGGGCTGGTGAGCACAAGGGCCATTTTCTAGGAAATTAATATCCCAAAAACCGGTCCTAACATATGCCAACTCAACGAACACCATCGGAGACACCTGTAGAGCACCTTTATCATCACCCAGTTACGTTGTGACATTTGGTAGCACACAAAGTGTTCCTACGGTATTTGGGAGTTGCATAATCTCATAGTCATAGGAACATGTATAAGTCATGAAGAAAGCAATAGCAATAAACTAAAACGATCAAGTGCTAAGTTAACGGAATGAGTCAAGTCAATCACATCATTCTCATAATGATGTGATCCCGTTTATCAAATGACAACTCATGTCTATGGTTAGGAAACTTAACCATCTTTGACCAACGAGCTAGTCAAGTAGAGGCATACTAGTGACACTTTGTTTGTCTATGTATTCACAGATGTATAATGTTTCCGGTTAATACAATTCTAGTATGAATAATAAACATTTATCATGAAATAAGGAAATAAATAATAACTTTATTATTGCCTCTAGGGCATATTTCCTTCAGACCACCCCCTCCCTCGCGGCCCACCCTTTGGGTAGTTGTGGGTGCTCTTGTATGGACGTCATGGAACATCCACAATAAGTTGGTGATTGAACATGTGATCCCTCTCTGTGCAACTGACGCAATTTATAAAATGTGAGCGGCGTGCTCGAGACAACATCAACAAGATCATCACCGACCTCCGGTCCATTGCCTTGCACCTCACTCCACCGACCCCGCTGCCGCCTCCTGAGTCGGATTAGCTTGCTTCTAATTTATCTTGTAGGGGTGTTCTGTGATGTGCCCCCAGCTAGACTTTATTCTCTTGCAATGTACCGATTCTATCCGTACTTGTTTTCTGTTGGTTTGGACCTGGACTTGTTGTTGTGGTCGGTGGTTTCTTTATAATATAAAGCGGGGGAAATCCATTTTCGTCAAAAAATAAATAAATTGGCGAGTCATGTCAGTTGACCGTGGCTGTGCTAACACCACCAACAGATGAAGGAATTCGCTGCATACCAGCAAGTCACACTTCCCAGTTCCTCCAACTGTGGCTCCTGCGTTCTTGATTCTTGCGGCAACGTTCTCTGATAGGATCTAACAATCTTCTTGTCAGCCACAAATTAATAAGTTTCCTGCTACCTCTTACTTCCATGTATTCTTGTGGTCTCCGCATGTCAAACTTTGCATCAACTATCATGGTTGTCTTCCCATGCTTGCACAACTAGCAATGTAGAACACTTTTCTTATTCTTTTGAACTCTGTAGCACTACAAATGTCGATTATTTTATCAACTGAGGGGTGAGGGAGGGGGCGCATAAGTGCAACACAAGTGTCTTTACCAACTGAATAACTATCATACAAATACCATGAATGAAGCTGCGAAAATCAGGGCTAGTTAACTATCAGAAGATGATGGTTGATGGATAAATTTAAAGCAACACAGTCGCAGCAGAACTGTATTAACTAGACTCTCTCCTCGTTTCAGTCTTTTTTACATGTCTAATTGTGTTTCGGTATTATTTTTTAAAATTTAGTCACATTTCTAAACTTTGAGTCACCCTTTTATTGTTACTTCACTAGTTTTGCATTCTTGCAAATACACTTTTCGTTTTGTGGAATTGCAACTTGTCCTAGTTATAATTGCACGTCACTTTATTTTAGATTTGTTTTCTTTTTGTTGCAATTGCACTTCACTGTGGTGCAAAAAGAACAGTGTTAGTCACATCATTAAGCCACTCACACACATTGGTATATCACTTTATAATAACCAACGAATTGCTATTCAGGTGCAAAGACCTCTTTTGACCGGGTCCGCCGGGTAACCGGAGGAGAGCGATGACGAGATTTCGACCAGTGAACAAGTGTGCGCTCATGTCCCTAGCATACTTCTTCCTCCACCCTTTCTATTTCCACCAAGAAAATCATGTTGCGCATGCTATGCAAGAAGCGTTTCATCATCACCATTGGAAAAACTTTTGACTCGTCGCATACTAGTTTGGATGTTTTCCTTGAATCCACAGTGCTTACTTACCGCATGACCATTATTCATCACCCAACCTGCATTTGTTGCAACATCCTTAAATTAGTGACCATAGTAGGAGAAAAACACCATGGAGGACACTCGTGAGGGTCTATAACACCTCCATCAGACAAAGCAGTTGTTGCAGACCAATAGTTCACACTGCACAATTCGTCGACCTGTGTCCCCTGCATTGCAGCCCAAGGTTCTCATGTTCCGCGACAATCTTCTTTGATTGAACCTGACAATTTTTTATTTGTTTTGAAACAGAAGCAAATGCTTTGCATCATCTCATTAATATAGGAGAGACAACATAGTTCAACGAGGTCCGTTACACCTCAACAAATGGGAAAGAAAAATCCTAATCCCGTGGCATCAAATAACTCAAATGTTTCGCCCCTGCGATGACCCAATTCCTAGCTTCTGCATCGTTGATTTGTTGCGAAAAACTCTTGTATTTCTTTCTTTCCACACCTCCCAAGTGACGAGCATGAAAAGCAAGGAGATGGCCATTCTCATGTGACTAACCAAAGAACGTCGCCGCCCACCAAGCATCGATCGCGTGTATGCCTCCCAAGCTCACAATGTCCAACTCCGGAGCATTAAGCCAACCCTTGACGACCGACCAGATTCTGAGGGAGTATCTGCACCTGAAGAGAATTTGTGTTGCGGACTCTGACTTTTTTTGCAAAGCTGACAGAGGCCACAGTTAGGCCAATCCCACTTTTGAAGGTGGTCCTTGTCCACACACAGTTCTTGATGGCAAGCCACCTAAAGAATTTGCACTTGGGAGGCACCCATTGTCCCTAAATTGCCGGTACCATGGTGGTCGGGATGGTCCCCTCGAATTGTTGTAGCCGTGTTTTTCGTTGTGACGGTGCAGCAGGATTGGTTGAAGCAGAAGATCCCGAGTCAGGAACAGGAGTTCTGGGCGCTGCAGCTTCCGAGGCAGATTCACCTCATGCTCGCCCCGGATCCTCTATGGTTTCAGCCCCTGACCCAGGTGCTGTAGGCACCGCAGAAGATCCCGGCCTCCTGACCAGCTCATCATGGGCGCATGATTGCGCGGGACCGCGCGAATGAGCACCGGATCCAGCTCCCGTCAGCCGCGCCTCAACGCGCCGCTTGTAGCAGCGTGATTCATCCAGGAAGCACCGCTTCAACCACCCGGGGGCTGCCAGGTGTCGGGCGCTGAGTGGAGCGGAGTGGGCGCGGGGTCGTCTCGAGCTGCGGACAGGCACGTCGCGCGCGCGGAGTCGCTGCCGGTCGCACGGGCGGGAGGACCCGCTGTCGGCTCTGACGCGTCAACCCGCACGGATCCCAACGTAGAGTACCTGTGCTGCTGCTCCTGCAGCGATCCCGAGGTGGATCCAGCGCACTTCGAGGCAGATTTGCTCCCCACATCATGACACATAAAATATGGCACTTGGGGATTAATTTGTGCATCATTTTCTTTCTGTTTTCACTTCCGTTTTCTCCTGCAACATCACAAAGCTCATGCGCATGGTTAAGAGGGTTAGTCATCATTGGACCATCACAATTATTGTCTCCCCCGTGATCAAGGCTGGATAGATGAGGTGGCAAAAGAAGTATTTCTTGACGAAGTCTAGCGCCGGCATTAGGATGAAGATCAACAAAAGGAAATTTGGTTTCATCAAAGATCACATCACGAGAAATATAGACACGGCCAGTGGAGATGTCAAGTCACTTTACACCTTTATGAAGGGGACTATAGCCAAGAAAAGCACATTGCTTTGAGCGGAACATGAGTTTGCGATATTGTATGGGCGAAGATTAGGCCAACATGCGCAACCAAACACACGAAGCGATTTGTAGTCAGGTTTGATGTGAAGGAGCCTCTCTACTAGAGTTTCATTATTTATAACACGACTAGGAAGCATGTTGATGATGTGGACAGCCGTGAGGATAGCCTCGTCCCAAAACTTGAGGGGCATGGAGGCGACGGCTAAGAGAGCTAGTCCTACCTCAACAATGTGTCTGTGTTTACGTTCTGCAGAGCCGTTTTGTTGGTGAGCGTGAGGGCATGACACACCATGAGAAATGCCAAGATTTTGGAAGAAAGAGTTCAACTTTTCGTACCCCCCCCCAGTCCGATTGAACGGCAATGATCTTGCTGTCAAACTTGCGCTCAACAAGAGCTTGAAAGTTTTGAAAAACTTGAAAGACATCTGATCTTTTCTTAAGGAGATAGATCTAGGAGTACTTGCTGTAGTCATCAATAAAACTCACGTAATAAGCGTGTCTACCAACGGAGCTAGGGGCAGGAGCCCAAACATCAAAAAAAATTAATTGCAATGGTTTTCTAGACACACTAGTTGATATGGGATAAGGTAATTGATGAATCTTAGCACGTTGACATGAATAACAAATTGTTTTAACATTGCGCTCACCAACAAACGGGAGCTTATTTTTCCTAAGCAATCTTTCAACTAAAGAAAAAGAGGCATGGCCTAATCGATCATGCAATCATGTTGATGAAAGCTTGCGAACACCGTAGGCTTGTTTATTGAATCTTTGACGCTCTGGAATCAACGGGTAGAGCCCTCGAATGCATCTACCTAGATAAAGGACTTTCTTAGTTGCCTGATCCTTGATCAAAAAGAGAAAAGGATGAACCTCGAGGAAGACATGATTGTCAATGGCAATTCTATGAACGGAGAGAAGATTCATACTAGCACTAGGGACATGCAAAATTTTCCTAAGATGAAGTTTGCGATGGGGAGTTTTAATAACTGTATGACCAACGTGACGAATCCTCATACCTGCACCACTAGCAGTGTGGATTTGATCCTTGCCGCGGTATTTCTGTTGGGGAACGTAGTAATTTCAAAAAAAAATCCTAAGCACACGCAATATCCATCTAGGTGATGCATAGCAACGAGAGGGCAGAGTGTTGTCCACGTACCTGTTGGAAATATGCCCTAGAGGCAATAATAAATGGTTATTATTATATTTCTTTGTTCATGATAATTGTCTATTGTTCATGCTATAATTGTGTTATCCGGAAATCGTAATACATGTGTGAATATATAGACCACAACGTGTCCCTAGTAAGCCTCTAGTTGACTAGCTCGTTGATCAACAGATAGTCATGGTTTCCTGACTACGGACATTGGATGTCATTGATAACGGGATCACATCATTAGGAGAATGATGTGATGGAAAAGACCCAATCCTAAGCATAGCACAAAAGATCGTGTAGTTCGTTTGCTAGAGCTTTTCCAATGTCAAGTATCATTTCCATAGACCATGAGATCATGCAACTCCCGGATACCGTAGGAGTACTTTGGGTGTGCCAAACGTCACAACGTAACTGGGTGACTATAAAGGTACACTATGGGTATCTCCGAAAGTGTCTGTCGAGTTGGCACGGATCGAGACTGGGATTTGTCACTCCGTATGACGGAGAGGTATCTCTAGGCCCACTCGGTAATGCATCATCATAATGAGCTCAATGTGACTAAGGAGTTAGCCACGGGATCATGCATTACGGTACGAGTAAAGTGACTTGCCGGTAACGAGATTGGACAAGGTATTGGGATACCGACGATCGAATCTCGGGCAAGTAACGTACCGATTGACAAAGGGAATTGTATACGGGATTGATTGAATCCTCGACATCGTGGTTCATCCGATGAGATCATCGTGGAACATGTGGGAGCCAACATGGGTATCCAGATCCCGCTGTTGGTTATTGACCGGAGAGGCGTCTCGGTCATGTCTGCATGTCTCCCGAACCCGTAGGGTCTACACACTTAAGGTTCGGTGACGCTAGGGTTGTAGAGATATTAGTATGCGGAAACCCGAAAGTTGTTCGGAGTCCCGGATGAGATCCCGGATGTCACGAGGAGTTCTGAAATGGTCCGGAGGTGAAGAATTATATATAGGAAGTCCAGTTTCGGCCACCGGGAAAGTTTCGGGGGTTATCGGTATTTTACCGGGACCACCGGAAGGGTCCCGGGGGTCCACCGGGTGGGGCCACCTATCCCGGAGGGGCCCATGGGCTGAAGTGGGAAGGGAACCAGCCCTTAGTGGGCTGGGGAGCCCCCCTGGGCCTCCCCCTGCGCGTAGGGTTGGAAACCCTAGGGGTGGGGGGCGCCCCACTTGGCTTGGGGGGGAAGCCACCCCCCTTCCCCCTTGACCACCGCCCCCCCTTGGAGATCTGATCTCCCAGGGCCGGCGCCCCCCAGGGGTCCCTATATATAGTGGGGGGAGGGAGGGCAGCAGCACCACTGCCCCTGGCGCCTCCCTCTCCCCCTGCAACACCTCTCCGTCCCGTTTGTGCTTGGCGAAGCCCTGCCGGGATCCCGCTACTTCCACCACCACGCCGTCGTGCTGCTGGATCTCCATCAACCTCTCCTTCCCCCTTGCTGGATCAAGAAGGAGGAGACGTCGCTGCTCCGTACGTGTGTTGAACGCGGAGGTGCCGTCCGTTCGGCACTCGGTCATCGGTGATTTGGATCACGGCGAGTACGACTCCATCAACCCCGTTCATTGGAGCGCTTCCGCTCGCGATCTACAAGGGTATGTAGATGCACTCCTTTCCCCTCGTTGCTAGTATACTCCATAGATGGATCTTGGTGATGCGTAGGAAATTTTAAAATTCTGCTACGATCCCCTACAGTGGCATCATGAGCCAGGCCTATGCGTAGTTACTATGCACGAGTAGAACACAAAGCAGTTGTGGGCGTATATGTTGCCAATTCTTCTTGCCGCTACTAGTCTTATCTTGTTTCGGCGGTATTGTGGGATGAAGCGGCCCGGACCGACCTTACACGTACGCTTACGTGAGACAGGTTCCACCGACTGACATGCACTAGTTGCATAAGGTGGCTAGCGGGTGTCTGTCTCTCCCACTTTAGTCGGAACGGATTCGATGAAAAGGGTCCTTATGAAGGGTAAATAGAAATTGGAATATCACGTTGTGGTTTTACGTAGGTAAGAAACGTTCTTGCTAGAAACCTATACAAGCCACGTAAAAACTTGCAACAACAATGAGAGGACGTCTAACTTGTTTTTGCAGCATGTGCCTTGTGATGTGATATGGCTAGAAGATGTGATGAATGATATATGTGATGTATGAGATTGATCATATTCTTGTAATAGGAATCACGACTTGCATGTCGATGAGTATGACAACCGGCAGGAGCCATAGGAGTTGTCTTTATTTTTTGTATGACCTGCATGTCATTGAATAACGCCATGTAAATTACTTTACTTTATTGCTAAGCGCGTTGGCCATAGAAGTAGAAGTAATCATTGGCGTGACAACTTCATGAAGACACAATGATGGAGATCATGATGATGGAGATCATGATGATGGAGATCATGGGCGAAGATGATCATGGTGCCCCGAAGATGGATATCAAAGGAGCAAAATGATATTGGCCATATCATGTCACTATTTGATTGCATGTGATGTTTATCATGTTTTGCATCTTATTTGCTTAGAACGACGGTAGTAAGTAAGATGATCCCTTATAATAATTTCAAGAAAGTGTTCCCCCTAACTGTGCACCGTTGCGAAGGTTCGTTGTTTCGAAGCACCACGTGATGATCGGGTGTGATAGATTCTAACGTTCGCATACAATAGGTGTTGACGAGCCTAGCATGTACAGACATGGCCTCGGAACACACGCAATACACTTAGGTTGACTTGACGAGCCTAGCATGTACAGACATGGCCTCGGAACACGGAGGACCGAAAGGTCGAGCATGAGTCGTATAGAAGATACGATCAACATGGAGATGTTCACCGATCTTGACTAGTCCGTCTCACGTGATGATCGGACACGGCCTAGTTAACTCGGATCATGTTTCACTTAGATGACTAGAGGGATGTCTATCTGAGTGGGAGTTCATTGAATAATTTGATTATATGAACTTAATTATCATGAACTTAGTCTAAAATCTTTACAATATGTCTTGTAGATCAAATGGCCCACGTTGTCCTCAACTTCAACGCGTTCCTAGAGAAAACCAAGCTGAAAGATGATGGCAGCAACTATACGGACTGGGTGCGGAACCTGAGGATCATCCTCATAGATGCCAAGAAATATTATGTCCTAGAAGCACCGCTAGGTGAAGCACCAATCCCAGAAAACCAAGACGTTATGAACGCTTGGCAATCACGTGCTGATGATTACTCCCTCATTCAGTGCGGCATGCTTTACAGCTTAGAACCGGGTCTCCAAAAGCGTTTTGAGAAACATGGAGCATATGAGATGTTCGAAGAGCTGAAAATGGTTTTCCAAGCTCATGCCCGGGTCGAGAGATATGAAGTCTCCGACAAGTTCTTCAGCTGTAAAATGGAGGAAAATAGTTCTGTTAGTGAGCACATACTCAGAATGTCTGGGTTACACAACCGCTTGTCTCAGCTAGGAGTTAATCTCCCGGATGACGCGGTCATTGACAGAATCCTTCAGTCGGTTCCACCGAGCTACAAGAGCTTTGTGATGAACTTCAATATGCGGGGGATGGAAAAGACCATTCCTGAGGTATATTCAATGCTGAAATCAGCGGAGGTGGAGATCAGAAAGGAACATCAAGTGTTGATGGTGAATAAAACCACTAAGTTCAAGAAAGGCAAGGGTAAGAAGAACTTGAAGAAGGACGGCAAGGGAGTTGCCGCGCCCGGTAAGCCAGTTGCCGGGAAGAAGCCAAGGAATGGACCCAAGCCTGAGACTGAGTGCTTTTATTGCAAGGGAAGTGGTCACTGGAAGCGGAACTGCCCCAAATACTTAGCGGACAAGAAGGCCGGCAACACCAAAGGTATATGTGATATACATGTAATTGATGTGTACCTTACCAGTACTCGTAGTAGCTCCTGGGTATTTGATACCGGTGCGGTTGCTCATATTTGTAACTCAAAACAGGAACTGCGGAATAAGCGGAGACTGGCAAAGGACAAGGTGACGATGCGCGTCGGGAATGGTTCCAAGGTCGATGTGATCGCCGTCGGCACGCTGCCTCTACATTTACCTACGGGATTAGTTTTGAACCTCAATAATTGTTATTTAGTGCCAGCTTTGAGCATGAACATTGTAAATGGATCTCGTTTAATTCGAGATGGCTACTCATTTAAATCCGAGAATAATGGTTGTTCTATTTATTTGAGAGATATGTTTTATGGTCATGCCCCGTTGGTCAATGGTTTATTCTTGATGAATCTCGAACGTGATGTTACACATATTCATAGTGTGAATACCAAAAGATGTAAAGTTGATAACGATAGTCCCACATACTTGTGGCACTGCCGCCTTGGTCACATTGGTGTCAAGCGCATGAAGAAGCTCCATGCAGATGGACTTTTGGAGTCTCTTGATTACGAATCATTTGACACGTGCGAACCATGCCTCATGGGTAAGATGACCAAGACTCCGTTCTCCGAAACAATGGAGCGAGCAACCAATTTATTGGAAATCATACATACCGATGTGTGCGGTCCAATGAGTGTTGAGGCTCGCGGAGGATATCGTTATGTTCTCACTCTCACTGATGACTTAAGTAGATATGGGTATGTCTACCTAATGAAACACAAGTCTGAAACCTTTGAAAAGTTCAAGGAATTTCAGAGTGAGGTTGAGAATCAACGTGACAGGAAAATAAAGTTCCTACGATCAGATCGTGGAGGGGAATATTTAAGTCACGAATTTGGCACACACTTAAGGAAATGTGGAATAGTTTCACAACTCACGCCGCCTTGAACACCTCAGCGAAATGGTGTGTCCGAACGTCGTAATCGCACTCTATTGGATATGGTGCGATCTATGATGTCTCTTACCGATTTACCGCTCTCATTTTGGGGCTATGCTTTAGAGACTGCCGCATTCACTTTAAATAGGGCTCCGTCGAAATCCGTTGAGACGACACCGTATGAATTATGGTTTGGGAAGAAACCTAAGCTGTCGTTTCTAAAAGTTTGGGGATGCGATGCTTATGTCAAGAAACTTCAACCTGAAAAGCTCGAACCCAAGTCGGAAAAATGCGTCTTCATAGGATACCCCAAGGAAACTATTGGGTATACCTTCTACCTCAGATCCGAAGGCAAGATCTTTGTTGCCAAGAACGGGTCCTTTCTGGAGAAAGAGTTTCTCTCGAAAGAATTGAGTGGGAGGAAAGTTGAACTTGATGAGGTGATAGTCACCCCTTCCGAACCAAAAAGTAGCGCAGCGCGGGAAGATGTTCCTGTGGTGCCTACACCGACTGGGGAGAAAGTTAATGATGATGATCATGAAGCTTCGGATCAAGTTACTGCTAAACTTCGTAGGTCCACAAGGACACGTTCCGCACCAGAGTGGTACGGCAACCCTGTCCTGGAAATCATGTTGTTAGACAACGGTGAACCTTCGAACTATGAAGAAGCGATGGCGGGCCCGGATTCCGACAAATGGCTAGAAGCCATGAAATCTGAGATAGGATCCATGTATGAAAACGAAGTATGGACTTTGACTGACTTGCCCGATGATCGGCGAGCCATAGAAAATAAATGGATCTTTAAGAAGAAGACAGACGCGGATGGTAATGTGACCATCTATAAGGCTCGACTTGTCGCTAAGGGTTATCGACAAGTTCAAGGGGTTGACTACGATGAGACTTTCTCACCCGTAGCGAAGCTGAAGTCCGTCCGAATCATGTTAGCAATTGCCGCATTCTATGATTATGAGATATGGCAAATGGACGTCAAAACGGCATTCCTTAACGGCTTCCTTAAGGAAGAATTGTATATGATGCAGCCGGAAGGTTTTGTCGATCCTAAGAATGCTAACAAGGTATGCAAGCTCCAGCGCTCCATCTATGGACTGGTGCAAGCATCTC
Organism: Aegilops tauschii subsp. strangulata; assembly: GCF_002575655.3. Classification (NCBI taxonomy): domain Eukaryota; kingdom Viridiplantae; phylum Streptophyta; class Magnoliopsida; order Poales; family Poaceae; genus Aegilops; species Aegilops tauschii. Next base: position 549,152,288 of record NC_053041.3, on the reverse strand, counting down.
GGAGTTGGAACATTCGTTTTGATGAGATGATCAAAGCGTTTGGGTTTACACAGACTTATGGAGAAGCCTGTGTTTACAAGAAAGTGAGTGGGAGCTCTGTAGCATTTCTCTTATTATATGTGGATGACATACTATTTATGGGAAATGATATAGAATTCTTGGAAAGTATAAAGGCCTATTTGAATAAGTGTTTTTTAATGAAGGACCTTGGAGAAGCTGCTTATATATTAGGCATCAAGATCTATAGAGATAGATCAAGACGCCTCATTGGTCTTTCACAGAGTACGTACCTTGACAAGATATTGAAGAAGTTCAATATGGATCAGTCCAAGAAGGGGTTCTTGCCTGTATTGCAAGGTGTGCAATTGAGCACGGCCCAATGCCCGACCACGGCAGAAGATAGAGAAAAGATGAGTGTCATCCCCTATGCCTCGGCCATAGGGTCTATTATGTATGCCATGCTGTGTACCAGACCTGATGTTAACCTTGCCGTAAGTTTGGTAGGAAGGTACCAAAGTAATCTCGGCATGGAACACTGGATAGCGGTCAAGAATATCCTGAAGCACCTGAAGATGACTAAGGACATGTTTCTCGTTTATGGAGGTGACGAAGAGCTCGTCGTAAAGGGTTACGTCGACGCTAGCTTCAACACAGATCTGGATGACTCGAAGTCACAAACCGGATACGTGTATATTTTGAATGGAGGAGCAGTAAGCTGGTGCAGTTGCAAGCAAAGCGTCGTGGCGGGATCTACATGTGAAGCAGAGTACATGGTAGCCTCAGAGGCAGCGCAAGAAGCAATCTGGATGAAGGAGTTCATTACCGACCTAGGGGTGATTCCCAATGCGTCGGGCCCGATGACTCTCTTCTGTGACAACACTGGAGCTATTGCCCTTGCCAAGGAGCCCAGGTTTCACAGGAAGACCAGGCATATCAAGCGTCGCTTCAACTCCATTCGTGAAAGTGTTCAAAATGGAGACATAGATATTTGTAAAGTACATACGGACCTGAATGTAGCAGATCCGTTGACTAAACCTCTCCCTAGAGCAAACCATGATCAACACCAGGACGCTATGGGTGTTCGATTCATCACAATGTAACTATATTATTGACTCTAGTGCAAGTGGGAGACTGTGGGAAATATGCCCTAGAGGCAATAATAAATGGTTATTATTATATTTCTTTGTTCATGATAATTGTCTATTGTTCATGCTATAATTGTGTTATCCGGAAATCCTAATACATGTGTGAATATATAGACCACAACGTGTCCCTAGTAAGCCTCTAGTTGACTAGCTCGTTGATCAACAGATAGTCATGGTTTCCTGACTATGGACATTGGATGTCATTGATAACGGGATCACATCATTAGGAGAATGATGTGATGGACAAGACCCAATCCTAAGCATAGCACAAAAGATCATGTAGTTCATTTGCTAGAGCTTTTCCAATGTCAAGTATCATTTCCTTAGACCATGAGATCGTGCAACTCCCGGATACCGTAGGAGTACTTTGGGTGTGCCAAACGTCACAACGTAACTGGGTGACTATAAAGATACACTACGGGTATCTCCGAAAGTGTCTGTCGAGTTGGCACGGATCGAGACTGGGATTTGTCACTCCGTATGACGGAGAGGTATCTCTGGGCCCACTCGGTAATGCATCATCATAATGAGCTCAATGTGACTAAGGAGTTAGCCATGGGATCATGCATTACAGTACGAGTAAAGTGACTTGCCGGTAACGAGATTGAACAAGGTATTGGGATACCGACGATCGAATCTCGGGCAAGTAACGTACCGATTGACAAAGGGAATTGTATACGGGATTGATTGAATCCTCGACATCATGGTTCATCCGATGAGATCATCGTGGAACATGTGGGAGCCAACATGGGTATCCAGATCCCGCTGTTGGTTATTGACCGGAGAGGCGTCTCGGTCATGTCTGCATGTCTCCCGAACCCGTAGGGTCTACACACTTAAGGTTTGGTGACGCTAGGGTTGTAGAGATATTAGTAGCGGAAACCCGAAAGTTGTTCGGAGTTCCGGATGAGATCCCGGATGTCACGAGGAGTTCCGAAATGGTCCGGAGGTGAAGAATTATATATAGGAAGTCCAGTTTCGGCCACAGGGAAAGTTTCGGGGGTTATCGGTATTGTACCGGGACCACCGGAAGGGTCCCGGGGGTCCATCGGGTGGGGCCACCTATCCTGGAGGGCCCCATGGGCTGAAGTCGGAAGGGAACCAGCCCTTAGTGGGCTGGGGAGCCCCCCTTGGGCCTCCCCCTGCGCCTAGGGTTGGAAACCCTAGGGGTGGGGGGCGCCCCACTTGGCTTGGGGGGGAAGCCACCCCCCCCTTCCCCCTTGGCCGCCGCCCCCCCTTGGAGATCTGATCTCCCAGGGCCGGCGCCCCCCCAGTGGTCCCTATATATAGTGGGGGTGAGGGAGGACAGCAGCACCACAGCCCCTGGCGCCTCCCTCTCCCCCTGCAACACCTCTCCGTCCCGTTTGTGCTTGGCGAAGCCCTGCCGGGATCCCGCTACTTCCACCACCACGCCGTCGTGCTGCTGGATCTCCATCAACCTCTCCTTCCCCCTTGCTGGATCAAGAAGGAGGAGACGTCGCTGCTCCGTACGTGTGTTGAACGCGGAGGTGCCGTCCGTTCGGCACTCGGTCATCGGTGATTTGGATCACGGCGAGTACGACTCCATCAACCCCGTTCATTGGAGCGCTTCCGCTCGCGATCTACAAGGGTATGTAGATGCACTCCTTTCCCCTCGTTGCTAGTATACTCCATAGATGGATCTTGGTGATGCGTAGGAAATTTTAAAATTCTGCTACGATCCCCTACAGTACCCTCGTAGACCAAAAGCGGAAGCGTTATGACAACGTGGTTGATGTAGTCGTACGTCTTCACGATCCGACCAATCCTAGTACCGAAAGTACGGCACCTCCGCGATCTGCACACGTTCAGCTCGGTGACGTCCCACGAACTCTAGATCCAGCTGAGTGTTGAGGGAGAGCTTCGTCAGCACGCCGGTGTGATGATGGTGATGATGAAGTTACCGACGCAGGGCTTCGCCTAAGCACTACAACGATATGACCGAGGTGGAAATCTGTGGAGGGGGGCTCCGCACACGGCTAACAATGTTTGTTGTGTGTTCTAGCGGTGCCCCCCCTTCATATATATATATATAGGTTGGAGGGGAGGAGAGGCAGCCAAGGGACCACCCCAAGTAGGAGGAATCCTACTTGGGCGCCTCCCAAGTCGGCCTCCCCCCTTTCCTATTCCTATTCGTAGGGCGGAAGGAAAGAGGGGAGAGGGGAAAGGAAGGGGGAATCCTATTCCCTCTATTTCCTTTCCTCCTCCCCTTTTACTTTCTCCACTTAGATCAGCCCATATGGGGGCGCACCAGCCCACAAGGGGCTTGCATCGGTGTAACTCTTTACGATGAACTCTTTATCACCGCCATAACCGAGAAATATCTCCTTAGTCTTCTAAGGATAATTTTGACCGCTGTCAAGTGATCCAATCCTGGATCAATATCGTACCCCCTTGCCAAACTCATCGCAAGGTACACAATAGGTTTGGTACATAGCATAGCATACTTTATAGAACCTATGGCTGAGGCATAGGGAATGACTTTCATTCTCTTTCTGTTTTCTGCCGTGGTCGTGTTTTGAGTCTTACTCAACTTTACACCTTGCAATGCAGGAAAGAACTCCTTCTTTGACTGTTCCATTTTGAACTACTTCAAAAATCTTGTCAAGGTATGTACTCATTGAAAAATCTTATCAAGCATCTTGATCTATCTCTATAGATCTTGATGCCCAATATGTAAGCAGCTTCACCGAGGTCTTTCTTTGAAAAACTCCTTTCAAACACTCCTTTATGCTTTCCAGAAAATTCTACATCATTTCCGATCAACAATATGTCATTCACATATACTTATCAGAAAGGATGTAGTGCTCCCACTCACTTTCTTATAAATACAGGCTTCACCAAGTCTGTATAAAACTATATGCTTTGATCAACTTATCAGAGCGTATATTCCAACTCCGAGATGCTTGCACCAGTCCATAGATGGATTGCTGGAGCTTGCATATTTTCTTAGCACCTTTAGGATTGACAAAACCTTCTGTTTGTATCATATACAACTCTTCTTTGAGAAATCCATTAAGGAATGTAGTTTTCACATCCATTTGCCATATTTCATAAAATGTGGCAATTGCTAACATCATTCGGACAGACTTAAGCATCGCTACGAGTGAGAAAATCTTATCGTAGTCAACACCTTGAACTTGTCGTAAACTTTTTTTCGACAATTCGAGCTTTGTAGATAGTAACACTACTATCAGTGTCCGTCTTCCTCTTGAAGATCGATTATTCTCAATGCCTAGCCGATCATCAGGCAAGTCAATCAAAGTCCATACTTTGTTCTCATCATGGATCCCATCTCAGATTTCATGGCCTCAAGCCATTTCGTGGAATCTGGGCTCAGCATCGCTTCCTCATAGTTTGTAGGTTTGCCATGGTCAAGTAACATGACCTCCAGAACAGGATTACCGTACCACTCTAGTAATAAACTAAACGATCATTATGCCAAGCTAACGGATGGGTCTTGTCCATCACATCATTCTCCTAATGATGTGATCTCGTTCAACAAATGACAACACATGTCTATGGTCAGGAAACTTAACCATCTTTGATTAACGAGCTAGTCTAGTAGAGGCATACTAGGGACACTTTGTTTTGTCTATGTATTCACACATGTATCAAGTATCCGGTTAATAGAATTCTAGCATGAATAATAAACATTTATCATGATATAAGGAAATATTAATAACAACTTTATTATTGCCTCTAGGGCATATTTCCTTCAGTCTCCCACTTGCACTAGAGTCAATAATCTAGTTCACATCGCCATGTGATTTAACACCAATAATTCACATCACCATGTGATTAGTTCACATCGCCATGTGACAAATACCCAAAGGGTTTTACTAGAGTAAATAATCTAGTTCACATCGCTATGTGATTAACACCCAAAGAGTATTAAGGTGTGATCATGTTTTGCTTGTGAGAGAAGCTTAGTCAATGGGTCTGTCATATTCAGAGTCGTATGTATTTTGGAAATTTTCTATGTCTACAATGCTCTGCATGGAGCTACTCTAGCTAATTGCTCCCACTTTCAATATGTATCCAGATTGAGACTCAGAGTCATCCGGGTCGGTGTAAAAGCTTGCATCGGCGTAACTCTTTACGGTGAACTCTTTATCACCTCCATAACCGAGAAATATCTCCTTAGTCTTCTAAGGATAATTTTGACCGCTGTCAAGTGATCCACTCCTAGATCAATATTGTACCCGCTTGCCAAACTCATGGCAAGGTACACAATAGGTTTGGTACACAGCATAGCATACTTTATAGAACCTATGGCTGAGGCATAGGGAATGACTTTCATTCTCTTTCTATTTTCTGCTGTGGTCGTGTTTTGAGTCTTACTCAACTTTACACCTTGCAATGCAGGAAAAAACTCCTTCTTGGACTGTTCCATTTTGAACTACTTCAAAAATCTTGTCAAGGTATGTACTCATTGAAAAATCTTATCAAGCGTCTTGATCTATCTATATAGATCTTGATGCCCAATATGTAAGCAGCTGCACCGAGGTCTTTCTTTGAAAAACTCCTTTCAAACACTCCTTTATGCTTTCCAGAAAATTCTACATCATTTCCGATCAACAATATGTCATTCACATATACTTATCAGAAAGGCTGTAGTGCTCCCACTCACTTTCTTATAAATACAGGCTTCACGAAGTCTGTATAAAACTATATGCTTTGATCAACTTATCAGAGCGTATATTCCATCTCCGAGATGCTTGCACTAGTCCATAGATGGATTGCTGGAGCTTGCATATTTTGTTAGCACCTTTAGGATTGACAAAACCTTCTATTTGTATCATATCCAACTCTTCTTTGGGAAATCCATTAAGGAATGTAGTTTTGACATCCATTTGCCATATTTCATAAAATGTGGCAATTGCTAACATCATTCGGACAGACTTAAGCATCGCTACGAGTGAGAAAATCTTATCGTAGTCAACACCTTGAACTTGTCGTAAACTTTTTTTGACAATTCGAGTTTTGTAGATAGTAACACTACTATCAACGTCCGTCTTCCTCTTGAAGATCGATTATTCTCAATGGCTAGCCGATCATCAGGCAAGTCAATCAAAGTCCATACTTTGTTCTCATACATGGATCCCATCTCAGATTTCATGGCCTCAAGCCATTTCGCGGAATCTGGGCTCAGCATCTCTTCCTCATAGTTCGTAGGTTTGCCATGGTCAAGTAACATGACCTCCAGAACAGGATTACCGTACCACTCTAGGAATAAACTAAACGATCATTATGCCAAGCTAACGGATGGGTCTTGTCCATCACATCATTCTCCTAATGATGTGATCCCGTTCATCAAATGACAACACATGTCTATGGTCAGGAAACTTAACCATCTTTGATTAACGAGCTAGTCTAGTAGAGGCATACTAGGGACACTTTGTTTTGTCTATGTATTCACACATGTATCAAGTATCCGGTTAATACAATTCTAGCATGAATAATAAACATTTATCATGATATAATGAAATATTAATAACAACTTTATTATTGCCTCTAGGGCATATTTCCTTCAGTCTCCCACTTGCACTAGAGTCAATAATCTAGTTCACATCGCCATGTGATTTAACACCAATAATTCACATCACCATGTGATTAGTTCACATCGCCATGTGACAAATACCCAAAGGGTTTTACTCGAGTAACAAATCTAGTTCACATCGCTATGTGATTAACACCCAAAGAGTACTAAGGTGTGATCATGTTTTGCTTGTGAGAGAAGCTTAGTCAATGGGTCTATCATATTGAGAGTCGTATGTATTTTGGAAATTTTCTATGTCTACAATGCTCTGCATGGAGCTACTCTAGCTAATTGCTCCCACTTTCAATATGTATCCAAATTGAGATTCAGAGTCATCCGGATCAGTGTAAAAGCTTGCATCGGCTAACTATTTACGGTGAACTCTTTATCACCTCCATAACCGAGAAATATCTCCTTAGTCTTCTAAGGATAATTTTGACCGCTGTCAAGTGATCCGCTCCTGGATCAATATCGTACCCGCTTGCCAAACCCATGGCAAGGTACACAATAGGTTGGGTACACAGCATAGCATACTTTATAGAACCTATGGCTAAGGCATAGGGAATGACTTTCATTCTCTTTCTATTTTCTGCCGTGGTCGTGTTTTGAGTCTTACTCAACTTTACACCTTGCAATGCAGGAAAGAACTCCTTCTTTGACTGTTCCATTTTGAACTACTTCAAAAATCTTGTCAAGGTATGTACTCATTGAAAAATCTTATCAAGCGTCTTGATCTATCTCTATATATCTTGATGCCCAATATGTAAGCAGCTTCACCGAGGTCTTTCTTTGAAAAACTCCTTTCAAACACTCATTTATGCTTTCTAGAAAATTCTACATCATTTCCGATCAACAATATGTCATTCACATATAATTATCAGAAAGGCTGTAGTGCTCCCACTCACTTTCTTATAAATACAGGCTTCACCAAGTCTGTATAAAACTATTTGCTTTGATCAACTTATCAGAGCGTATATTCCAACTCCGAGATGCTTGCACGAGTCCATAGATGGATTGCTGGAGCTTGCGTATTTTGTTAGCACCTTTAGGATTGACAAAACCTTCTGTTTGTATCATATACAATTCTTCTTTGAGAAATCCATTAAGGAATGTAGTTTTGACATCCATTTGCCATATTTCATAAAATGTGGCAATTGCTAACATCATTCCGACAGACTTAAGCATCACTACGAGTGAGAAAATCTTATCGTAGTCAACACCTTGAACTTGTCCAAAACTTTTTTTCGACAATTCGAGCTTTGTAGATAGTAACACTACTATCAGCGTCCGTCTTCCTCTTGAAGATCGATTATTCTCAATGGCTAGCCGATCATCAGGCAAGTCAATCAAAGTCCGTAGTTTGTTCTCATACATGGATCCCATGTTAGATTTCATGGCCTCAAGCCATTTCACGGAATCTGGGCTCAGCATCGCTTCCTCATAGTTCGTAGGTTTGCCATGGTCAAGTAACATGACCTCCAGAGCAGGATTACCATACCACTCTAGCAATAAACTAAACGATCATTATGCCAAGCTAACGGATGGGTCTTGTCCATCACATCATTCTCCTAATGATGTGATCCCGTTCATCAAATGACAACACATGTCTATGGTCAGGAAACTTAACCATCTTTGATTAACGAGCTAGTCTAGTAGAGGCATACTAGGGACACTTTTTTTTCTATGTATTCACACATGTATCAAGTATACGGTTAATACAATTCTAGCATGAATAATAAACGTTTATAATGATATAAGGAAATATTAATAACAACTTTATTATTGCCTCTAGGGCATATTTCCTTCAGTCTCCCACTTGCACTAGAGTCAATAATCTAGTTCACATCGCCATGTGATTTAACACCAATAATTCACATCACCATGTGATTAGTTCACATTGCCATGTGACAAATACCCAAAGGGTTTTATTAGAGTAAATAATCTAGTTCACATCGCTATGTGATTAACACCCAAAGAGTACTAAGGTGTGATCATGTTTTGCTTGTGAGAGAAGCTTAGTCAATGGGTCTGTCATATTGAGAGTCGTATGTATTTTGGAAATTTTCTATGTCTACAATGCTCTGCATGGAGCTACTCTAGCTAATTGCTCCCACTTTCAATATGTATCCAGATTGAGACTCAGAGTCATCCGGATCGGTGTAAAAGCTTGCATCGGCTAACTCTTTACGGTGAACTCTTTATCACCTCCATAACCGAGAAATATCTCCTTAGTCTTCTAAGGATAATTTTGACCGCTGTCAAGTGATCCGCTCCTGGATCAATATCGTACCCGCTTGCCAAACCCATGGCAAGGTACACAATAGGTTGGGTACACAGCATAGCATACTTTATAGAACCTATGGCTAAGGCATAGGGAATGACTTTCATTCTCTTTCTATTTTCTGCCGTGGTCGTGTTTTGAGTCTTACTCAACTTTACACCTTGCAATGCAGGAAAGAACTCCTTCTTTGACTGTTCCATTTTGAACTACTTCAAAAATCTTGTCAAGGTATGTACTCATTGAAAAATCTTATCAAGCGTCTTGATCTATCTCTATATATCTTGATCCCCAATATGTAAGTAGCTTCACCGAGGTCTTTCTTTGAAAAACTCCTTTCAAACACTCCTTTATGCTTTCCAGAAAATTCTACATCATTTCCGATCAACAATATGTCATTCACATATAATTATCAGAAAGGCTGTAGTGCTCCCACTCACTTTCTTATAAATACAGGCTTCACCAAGTCTGTATAAAACTATTTGCTTTGATCAACTTATCAGAGCGTATATTCCAACTCCGAGATGCTTGCACGAGTCCATAGATGGATTGCTGGAGCTTGCGTATTTTGTTAGCACCTTTAGGATTGACAAAACCTTCTGTTTGTATCATATACAATTCTTCTTTGAGAAATCCATTAAGGAATGTAGTTTTGACATCCATTTGCCATATTTCATAAAATGTGGCAATTGCTAACATCATTCGGACAGACTTAAGCATCGCTACGAGTGAGAAAATCTTATCGTAGTCAACACCTTGAACTTGTCCAAAACTTTTTTTCGACAATTCGAGCTTTGTAGATAGTAACACTACTATCAGCGTCCGTCTTCCTCTTGAAGATCGATTATTCTCAATGGCTAGCCGATCATCAGGCAAGTCAATCAAAGTCCATAGTTTGTTCTCATACATGGATCCCATGTCAGATTTCATGGCCTCAAGCCATTTCACGGAATCTGGGCTCAGCATCGCTTCCTCATAGTTCGTAGGTTTGCCATGGTCAAGTAACATGACCTCCAGAGCAGGATTACCATACCACTCTAGCAATAAACTAAACGATCATTATGCCAAGCTAACGGATGGGTCTTGTCCATCACATCATTCTCCTAATGATGTGATCCCGTTCATCAAATGACAACACATGTCTATGGTCAGGAAACTTAACCATCTTTGATTAACGAGCTAGTCTAGTAGAGGCATACTAGGGACACTTTGTTTTGTCTATGTATTCACACATGTATCAAGTATCCGGTTAATACAATTCTAGCATGAATAATAAACATTTATCATGATATAAGGAAATATTAATAACAACTTTATTATTGCCTCTAGGGCATATTTCCTTCAGTCTCCCACTTGCACTAGAGTCAATAATCTAGTTCACATCGCCATGTGATTTAACACCAATAATTCACATCACCATGTGATTAGTTCACATCGCCATGTGACAAATACCCAAAGGGTTTTACTAGAGTAAATAATCTAGTTCACATCGCTATGTGATTAACACCCAAAGAGTACTAAGGTGTGATCATGTTTTGCTTGTGAGAGAAGCTTAGTCAATGGGTCTGTCATATTCAGAGTCGTATGTATTTTGGAAATTTTCAATGTCTACAATGCTCTGCATGGAGCTACTCTAGCTAATTGCTCCCACTTTCAATATGTATCCAGATTGAGACTCAGAGTCATCCGGATCGGTGTAAAACCTTGCATCGGCGTAACTCTTTACGGTGAACTCTTTATCACCTCCATAACCGAGAAATATCTCCTTAGTCTTCTAAGGATAATTTTGACCGCTGTCAAGTGATCCACTCCTAGATCAATATCGTACCCGCTTGCCAAACTCATGGCAAGGTACACAATAGGTTTGGTACACAGCATAGCATACTTTATAGAACCTATGGCTGAGGCATAGGGAATGACTTTCATTCTCTTTCTATTTTCTGCTGTGGTCGTGTTTTGAGTCTTACTCAACTTTACACCTTGCAATGCAGGAAAAAACTCCTTCTTTGACTATTCCATTTTGAACTACTTCAAAAATCTTGTCAAGGTATGTACTCATTGAAAAATCTTATCAAGCGTCTTGATCTATCTATATAGATCTTGATGCCCAATATGTAAGCAGCTTCACCGAGGTCTTTCTTTGAAAAACTCCTTTCAAACACTCCTTTATGCTTTCCAGAAAATTCTACATCATTTCCGATCAACAATATGTCATTCACATATACTTATCAGAAAGCCTGTAGTGCTCCCACTCACTTTCTTATAAATACAGGCTTCACGAAGTCTATATAAAACTATATGCTTTGATCAACTTATCAGAGCGTATATTCCAACTTCGAGATGCTTGCACTAGTCCATAGATGGATTGCTGGAGCTTGCATATTTTGTTAGCACCTTTAGGATTGACAAAACCTTCTATTTGTGTCATATCCAACTCCTCTTTGGGAAATCCATTAAGGAATGTAGTTTTGACATCCATTTGCCATATTTCATAAAATGTGGCAATTGCTAACATCATTCGGACAGACTTAAGCATCGCTACGAGTGAGAAAATCTTATCGTAGTCAACACCTTGAACTTGTCGAAAACTTTTTTTTTTGACAATTCGAGTTTTGTAGATAGTAACACTACTATCAACGTCCGTCTTCCTCTTGAAGATCGATTATTCTCAATGGCTAGCCGATCATCAGGCAAGTCAATCAAAGTCCATACTTTGTTCTCATACAAGGATCCCATCTCAGATTTCATGGCCTCAAGCCATTTCGCGGAATCTGGGCTCAGCATCGCTTCCTCATAGTTCGTAGGTTTGCCATGGTCAAGTAACATGACCTCCAGAACAGGATTACCGTACCACTCTAGGAATAAACTAAACGATCATTATGCCAAGCTAACGGATGGGTCTTGTCCATCACATCATTCTCCTAATGATGTGATCCCGTTCATCAAATGACAACACATGTCTATGGTCAGGAAACTTAACCATCTTTGATTAACGAGCTAGTCTAGTAGAGGCATACTAGGGACACTTTGTTTTGTCTATGTATTCACACATGTATCAAGTATCCGGTTAATACAATTCTAGCATGAATAATAAACATTTATCATGATATAAGGAAATATTAATAACAACTTTATTATTGCCTCTAGGGCATATTTCCTTCAGTCTCCCACTTGCACTAGAGTCAATAATCTAGTTCACATCGCCATGTGATTTAACACCAATAATTCACATCACCATGTGATTAGTTCACATCGCCATGTGACAAATACCCAAAGGGTTTTACTCGAGTAACTAATCTAGTTCACATCGCTATGTGATTAACACCCAAAGAGTACTAAGGTGTGATCATGTTTTGCTTGTGAGAGAAGCTTAGTCAATGGGTCTGTCATATTCAGAGTCGTATGTATTTTGGAAATTTTCTATGTCTACAATGGTCTGCATGGAGCTACTCTAGCTAATTGCTCCCACTTTCAATATGTATCCAGATTGAGACTCAGAGTCATCCGGGTCGGTGTAAAAGCTTGCATCGGTGTAACTCTTTACGGTGAACTCTTTATCACCTCCATAACCGAGAAATATCTCCTTAGTCTTCTAAGGATAATTTTGACCGCTGTCAAGTGATCCACTCCTAGATCAATATCGTACCCGCTTGCCAAACTCATGGCAAGGTACACAATAGGTTTGGTACACAGCATAGCATACTTTATAGAACCTATGGCTGAGGCATAGGGAATGACTTTCATTCTCTTTCTATTTTCTGCCGTGGTCGTGTTTTGAGTCTTACTCAACTTTACACCTTGCAATGCAGGAAAAAACTCCTTTGACTGTTCCATTTTGAACTACTTCAAAAATCTTGTCAAGGTATGTACTCATTGAAAAATCTTATCAAGCGTCTTGATCTATCTATATAGATCTTGATGCCCAATATGTAAGCAGCTTCACCGAGGTCTTTCTTTGAAAAACTCCTTTCAAACACTCCTTTATGCTTTCCAGAAAATTCTACATCATTTTCGATCAACAATATGTCATTCACATATACTTATCAGAAAGGCTGTAGTGCTCCCACTCACTTTCTTATAAATACAGGCTTCACCAAGTCTGTATAAAACTATATGCTTTGATCAACTTATCAGAGCGTATATTCCAACTCCGAGATGCTTGCACTAGTCCATAGATGGATTGCTGGAGCTTGCATATTTTGTTAGCACCTTTAGGATTGACAAAACCTTCTATTTGTATCATATACAACTCTTCTTTGAGAAATCCATTAAGGAATGTAGTTTTGACATCCATTTGCCATATTTCATAAAATGTGGCAATTGCTAACATTATTCGGACAGACTTAAGCATCGCTACGAGTGAGAAAATCTTATCGTAGTCAACACCTTGAACTTGTCGAAAACTTTTTTTCGACAATTCGAGCTTTGTAGATAGTAACACTACTATCAGCGTCCGTCTTCCTCTTGAAGATCGATTATTCTCAATGGCTAGCCGATCATCAGGCAAGTCAATCAAAGTCCATACTTTGTTCTCATACATGGATCCCATCTCAGATTTCATGGCCTCAAGCCATTTCGCGGAATCTGGGCTCAGCATCGCTTCCTCATAGTTCGTAGGTTTGCCATGGTCAAGTAACATGACCTCCAGAACAAGATTACCGTACCACTCTGGTGTGGATCTTACTCTAGTTGACCTACAAGGTTCGGTAGTAACTTGATCAGAAGTTTCATGATCATCATCATTAGCTTCCTCACTAATTGGTGTAGGAATCACTGGAACTGATTTCTGTGATGAACTACTTTCCAATAAGGGAGAAGGTACAACTACCTCATCAAGTTCTACTTTCCTCCCACTCACTTGTTTCAAGAGAGACTCCTTCTCTAGAAAGGATCCACTCTTAGCAACAAAGATCTTGCCTTCGGATCTGTGATTGAAGGTGTACCCAACAGTTTATTTTGGGTATCCTATGAAGACACATTTCTCCTATTTGGGTTCGAGCTTATCAGGTTGAAGCTTTTTCACATAAGCATCGCAGCCCCAAATTCTAAGAAACGACAACTCGGGTTTCTTGCCAAACCACATTTCATATGGTGTCGTCTCAACGGATTTAGATGGTGCCCTATATAGCGTGAATGCAGCTGTCTCTAATGCATAACCCCAAAACGATAGTGATAAATCGGTAAGAGACATCATAGATTGCACCATATCTAATAAAGTACGATTATGATGTTCGGACACACCATTACGCTGTGGTGTTCCAGGTGGCGTGAGTTGCAAAACTATTCCACATTGTTTCAAATGAAGACCAAACTCGTAACTCAAATATTCGTCTCCGCGATCAGATCGTAGAAACTTTATTTTCTTGTTACGATGATTTTCCACTTCAGTCTAAAATTCTTTGAACTTTTCAAATGTTTCAGACTTATGTTTCATCAAGTAGATGTACCCATATCTGCTCAAATCATCTGTGAAGGTCAGAAAAATAACGATACCCGCCGCAAGCCTCAACACTCATCGGATCGCATACATCAGTATGTATTATTTCCAATAAGTCAGTTGCTCGCTCCATTGTTCCTGAGAACGGAGTTTTAGTCATCTTGCCCATGAGGCATGGTTCGCAAGCATCAAGTGATTCCAAAAGCCCATCAGCATGGAGTTTCTTCATGCGCTTTACACCAATATGACCTAAACGGCAGTGCCACAAATATGTTGCACTATCATTATCAACTTTGCATCTTTTGGCATCAATATTATGAATATGTGTATTACTACGATCGAGATTCAATAAACCATTCACCTTGGGTGTATGACCACAGAAGGTTTTATTCATGTAAACAGAATAACAATTATACTTTGACTTAAATGAATAACCGTATTGCAATAAAGATGATCCAATCATATTATGCTCAACGCAAACACCAAATAACATTTATTTTAGGTTCAACACTAATCCTGAAGATAAAGGGAGTGTGCGATGGTGATCTTATCAACCTTAGAATCATTTCCAACACACATCGTCACCTTGCCCTCAACTAGTCTTTGTTCATTTTGTAACTCCTGTTTCGAGTTACTAATCATAGCAACTGAACCAGTATCAAATACCCAGGGGCTACTATGAACACTAGTAAAGTACACATCAATAACATGTATATCATATATACTTTTGTTCACTTTGCCATCCTTCTTATCCGCCAAGTATTTGGGGCAGTTCCACTTCCAGTGACCATTTCCTTTGCAGTAGAAGCACTCAGTTTCAGGCTTGGGTCTAGCTTTGGGCTTCTTCACGGGGATGACAACTTGTTTGTCATTCTTCTTGAAGTTCGCTTTCTATCCCTTTGCCCTTTTCTTGAAACTAGTGGTCTTGTTAACCATCAACACTTGATGCTTTTCTTGATTTCTACCTTCGCCAATTTTAGCATCGTGAAGAGCTTGGGAATTGTTTTCGTTATCCCTTGCATATTATAGTTCATCACGAAGTTCTAGTAACTTGGTGATAGTGACTAGAGAATTTTGTCAATTACTATCTTATCTGGAAGATTAACTCCCACTTGATTCAAGCAATTGTAGTACCCAGACAATCTGAGCACATGCTCACTGGTTGAGCTATTCTCCTCCATCTTGTAGGCAAAGTACTATCAGAGGTCTCATACCTCTCGACTCGGGCATGAGTCTGAAATACCAATTTCAGCTCTTGGAACATCTTATATGCTCCGTGGCGTTTCAAAACGTGTTTCAAGTCCCGGTTCTAAGCCGTAAAGCATGGCGCACTAAACTATCAAGTAGTTATCATACCGAGCTTGCCAAACATTCATAACGTCTGCATCTGCTCCTGCAATAGGTCCGTCACCTAGCGGTGCATCAAGGACATAATTCTTCTGTGCAGCAATGAAGGATAATCCTCAGATCACGGACCTAGTCCGCATCATTGCTACTATCATCTTTCAACATAGTTTTTCTCTAGGAACATATCAAAAATAAATGGGGAGCTACATCACGAACTATTGATCTACAACATAGTTATGCAAATACTATCGGGTACTAAGCTCATGATAAATTAAAGTTCAATTAATCATATTACTTAAGAACTCCCACTTAGATAGACATCCCTATAATCATCTAAGTGATCACGTGATCCATATCAACTAAACCATGTCCGATCATCACGTGAGATGGAGTAGTTTTCAATGGTGAACATCACTATGTTGATCATATCTGCTATATGATTCACGCTCGACCTTTCGGTCTCAGTGTTCCGAGGCCATATCTGCATATGCTAGGCTCGTCAAGTTTAACCCGAGTATTCTGCATGTGCAAAACTGGCTTGCACCCGTTGTATGTGAACGTAGAGCTTATCACACCCGATCATCATGTGGTGTCTCGACATGACGAACTGTAGCAACAGTGCATACTCAGGGAGAACACCTGTACCTTGAAATTTAGTGAGAGATCATCTTATAATGCTACTGCCGTACTAAGCAAAATAAGATGCATAAAGGATAAACATCACATGCAATCAATTTAAGTGGTATGATATGGCCATCATCATCTTGTGCCTTTGATCTCCATCTCCAAAGCACCATCATGATCACCATCATCACCGGCTTGACACCTTGATCTCCATCAAAGCATCGTTGTCGTCTCGCCAACTATTGCTTCTACGACTATCGCTACCGCTTAGTGATAAAGTAAAGCAATTACATGGCGATTGCATTTCAGACAATAAAGCGACAACCATATGGCTCCTGCCAGTTGCCGATAACCGTTACAAAACATGATCATCTCATACAATAATTTATATATAATCACATCTTGACCATATCACATCACATCATGCCTTGCAAAAACAGGTTAGACGTCCTCTACTTTGTTGTTGCAAATTTTACGTGGCTGCTACGGGCTTAGCAAGAACCCTTTTTACCTACGCATCAAAACCACAACGATTTTTCGTCAAGTTTGTTGTTTTAACCTTCAACAAGGACTGGGCGTAGTCACACTCGATTCAACTAAAGTTGGAGAAATAGACACCCACTAGCCACATGTGTGCGAAGCACGGCAGTAGAACAAGTCTCATGAACGCGGTCATGTAATGTCGGTCTGGGCCGCTTCATCCAACAATACCGCCGAATCAAAGTGTGACATGCTGGTAAGCAGTATGACTATTATCGCCCACAACTCCTTGTGTTCTACTCGTGCATATCACATCTACGCATAGACCTGGCTCGGATGCCACTGTTGGGGAACGCAGTAATTTCAAAAAATTTCCTACGCACACGCAATATCCATCTAGGTGATGCATAGCAACGAGAGGGGAGAGTGTTGTCCACATACCCTCATAGACCGAAAACGGAAGCGTTATGACAACGCGGTTGATGTAGTCGTACGTCTTCACGATCCGACCGATCCTAGTACCAAAAGTACGACACCTCCGCGATTTGCACACGTTCAGCTCAGTGACGTCCCACGAACTGTAGATCCAGCTAAGTGTCAAGGGAGAGCTTCATCAACACGACGGCGTGATGACGGTGATGATGAAGTTACCGACGCAGGGCTTCGCCTAAGCACTACAACGATATGACTGAGGTGGAAATCTGTGGAGGGGGCCACCGCACACGGCTAACAATGTTTGTTGTGTGTTCTAGCGGTGCCCCCCCCCTTCATATATATAGGTCGGAGGGGAGGAGAGGCAGCGAAGGGGGCGCCCCAAGTAGGAGCAATCCTACTTGGGCGCCTCCAAAGTCAGCCTCCCCCCTTTCCTATTCCTATTCGGAGGGGGGGAAGGAAAGAGGGGAGAGGGGAAAGGAAGGGGGAATCCTATTCCCTCTATTTCCTTTCCTCCTCCCCTTTTCCTTTCTCCACTTAGATCAGCCCATATGGGGGCGCACCAGCCCACAAGGGGCTGGTCTGTCCCTTCCTAGGCCCAATAAGGCCCATATCTATGCCGGGGGGTGCCCGGAACCCCTTCCGGTGACCCGATACGTACCTGGTACCCGCGGAACACTTCCGGTGTCCGAATACTAGCGTCCTATATACGAATCTTTACCTCTCAACCATTTTGAGACTCCTCGTGATGTCCGTGATCTCATTCGGGACTCCGAACAACATTTGGTCACCAAATCACATAACTCATATAATACAAAATCGTCATCGAACGTTAAGCGTGCGGACCCTACGGGTTCGAGAACTATGTAGACATGACCAAGATTCATCTCCGGTCAATAACCAATAGCGGAACCTGGATGCTCATATTGGCTCCTGCATATTCTACGAAGATCTTTATCAGTCAAACCGCATAACAACATACGTTATTCCCTTTGTCATCGGTATGTTACTTGCCCGAGATTCGATCGTCGGTATCATCATACCTAGTTCAATCTCGTTACCGGCAAGTCTCTTTAATCATTCCGTAATGCATCATCCCGTAACTAACTCATTAGTCACATTGCTTGCAAGGCTTATAGTGATGTGCATTACCGAGAGGGCCCAGAGATTCTTCTCCGAAACACGGAGTGACAAATCCTAATCTCGATCTATGCCAACTCAACACACACCATCGGAGACACCTGTAGAGCATCTTTATAATCACCCAGTTACGTTGAGACGTTTGATATCACACAAGGTGTTCCTCCGGTATTCGGGAGTTGCATAATCTCATAGTTAGAGGAACATGTATAAGTCATGAAGAAAGCAATAACAATAAACTAAACGATCATTATGCCAAGCTAACGATGGGTCTTGTCCATCACATTATTCTCCTAATGATGTGATCTCGTTCATGAAATGACAACACATGTCTATGGTCAGGAAACTTAACCATCTTTGATTAACGAGCTAGTCTAGTAGAGGCATACTAGGGACACTTTGTTTTGTCTATGTATTCACACATGTATCAAGTATCCGGTTAATACAATTCTAGCATGAATAATAAACATTTATCATGATATAAGGAAATATAAATAACAACTTTATTATTGCCTCTAGGGCATATTTCCTTCAATTTCTCCCGCCTGGTCACCTTCTCGAGCTCGCTGGTGATGTGTTCGGTGGCCCCACTATCGACGTACCAGTTGGTCTCGACGCCGTAGGAGCCGTCCGCAGCAGCAGCCACCTTGTCCTCGTCCTAGGAGGAGTCATCATCATCGTCGTAGCGGTACCAGCAGTCCCGAGCGCTGTGCCCGAGCCTGCCGCAGATATGGCAGCGCGGCGCATCAGGGCGCGCTCTGTTGGAGCCTCGGCCGCCACCGCTGCCGCGTCCCTTGGAGTTGGTGGAGGGGGAGCGTCCGGCGCGTGGATTGGTGCTGTTGGAGGAGTTTCCGCCGCCGCCACATCGTGCCTTGCCTCGTGGAGGGCTGCCGCCGCGGCCACGAGAGGCGGCGTTAGCGGACGATTTGAAGCCACCCAAACCCTGGTAGAGTGCCATGTGCTGATCGAAGTTGCTGAGCATGGTGAACAACTCATCCAGGGTGACGGGGGAGGTGCGAGCATCGAGAGCCGACACCAGAGGCTGGTACTCCATGTCCAGCGCGTGGATGATGTAGGAGACGATCTCGTCATCTTGCAGTGGTTTGCCGGCCGCGGCGAGTTCATCAGCGAGGCCGCGCATGCGGGCGAAGAAGGTGGCGACCGGCTGAGTTCCCTTCTGCGCATGAAGGAGAGCCGTGCGGATGTTGTTGATGCGGCTGAGCGACTGCGAGGAGAACATGGCCGCCAGGGTTGTCCACAGCGCGTGCGTTGTGGTGATCGCGGTCACCTGCACCAACACCTCTTTGGAGAGATTGTTGAGCAGGTACCCGAGCACTTGTTGATCCTACCGGACCCAGATTGGGTGGAGAGGGTTGGGCTCGTTGGAGTCCTTGCCGTCCTTGTCCTTGCCAGGAAGGAAGCTGGCTGGCTCCGACGTACTGCCGTCGGCATAGCCGAAGACGCCAGCTCCCCTTAGCTGCGGCGTGATCTGGACGCGCCATGGTACGTAGTTCATACGGGTGAGCTTCTTCGTGACCTGGTTGTTGAGGCCGATCTGGGAGGATCCGGAGGAAGACATGCTAGGCACTAATGGAGGTTGGAAAGCTAGATGTATTGGAAGAGGGATGCTCTGATTACCATGTGCGATAGGCGGAAAGCGTCTTGCCTCGTTGGAGGGACGCGTTGCATGTTTATATGGCAGGGGCGCACCTCCCTGGATAACAGCGCATACAAGTTGTTGGGATTACATTCTTGAAGAAGGGATAAGAGAGGAGGAATTCGGTTACAGGAGATAGCTACCGAAAACACTTAAACATCTATCCCTATGTCTATCCCTACAATGCTGCGTTTAACAGATACAATTCTTGAAGCAACGAGCTACAACCAAGAGCAACGGTGGCTTTCCTGGCTAGAACAACATCAAAAGCACGAGCAGGGGAATAGGCTCCCCGAGTAGAAAAGCAAATGGGGTGTGCTAACATTGGAACAAGTAACCCAGACATGGCCACTAGAGGCGACGATCAGACCACGACTGTGCCATCAGCCGGCTCGATCTGCTCAAGATCTAAACCATTAGCACCCCGGTGCCGATGAGCGCATCTTCAACCCACTGTGGCAAGGTCAGAGTCAAGCCAAAGCAGAGCGTCAAGTGCATTGACAGCAATGGCAGGCAGCTGTCCGCGGAACAACTCAGTAACTTGGTTGGCTTGGTATTCTTGTTTGCCACAAATTAAGTTTCCTGCTACCTCCTACTCCCATGTCGTTTCAAACCTTGCATCAATTTCATGGAGGTCTTCCCCATGCTTGCACAACTAGCAATTGTAGAGCATTTTTCTTCTTCTTGTGACCTCTGTAGCACTAGAGGTGCCGATTATTTATAAACTGGGGGCTGAGCGAGAGGGTACATAAGTGCAACATTAGCGCCTTCACCAAGTGAATAACCATCGTACATATGCAACGGGTGGGGAGCTAGAAAAATCAGAACTTTACTATACGCATCTTATGTTTGATGGGTGAATTTAAGGCAGCACAGACTTGTATTAACTAGACGCTCCATATTTAGAAGTCAGAGAGCTTCCTCGTCTATGCCACCTTCGTTTGCACCAAGATGTATTTTTATGTTTTGTTCCATTATCCCCTGATAGTGGAACTCGAGCCCTTCTGGGATCCTACGGTAAACAAATCTATGCTCCCTTCACGAACAAACAGGGGAAGAAGACGATAGAACAAAAACGCAAGAGCACAAACTGCTATTGCGTCTAAATATGTTATTTCACTATGGTTTCAAAGTAATGAATATGGAACTATAATTTTTACGCTTGCGCATTTCGAAATATATATAATGAACAAAAAAGGGGAACCTCGAATGGTTGAATGAGCCGTCTAAGGTGATAAACATATGCCGAAGGTTGTGTGTTCACATATGCTTGCGATAAGGCCTATCACAGGTGGTTTCAATGCAAAACCGCCTAGGCCTATTAAAGGTGTTTACATACACTCCTTCCACTTGGTCTCGAGTAGAACTGTATTAAAAATGTAACAAAACTGATATTACAGAAAGCTCAAAACATTCAGCCCAAAAATAACTGGCATATCAGAGAATCTTTGAACTCTTGCCCCATGTAAAATTATTTCTACCGGTCTACACAAACCCAAAATAATACAATTAATGTCGTCCGATCTAGAACATATCTTATAGACGATGGATTATTAGTCTTTAAGCTACAGGAACATTGGATGACCGGGGCACACTGAAACATCCTCAATGCTGCAATCAAAGAGGCCAAGATCCTTTATTTGCGCAAAGTAGTCACAGTCAAGGTTTTGGGTACCGGGCGGAAAATTCGGTTACCGCCCTGTTCCCGCGTTTCTCGCTACCCCACGAGAAAGCTGCATCCCGAGCAAAAAGAAATCGAATTTTTTGAAATTTTTGAATTTCAACGGCTCGCATGTACTCCCATGTACCTGCTACCTCCAGTCCGCAGTTTGTCCAGCTGTGTGTTCTGCATTGCAGCCCAAGATTCAGGATTTGCTTGACAGTTTATTGTTGTTGGCTACAAACTAAGTTTCCTGCTACCTCCTACTCCCATGTATTCCTGTCGCCTCAACATGTCAAACCTTTGCATCAGTTTTCATGGATATCCTCCCGATGCCTGCACAAGTACAACTAGCAACGTAGAACACTTTTCTACTTCTTATGAACTCTAGAGCACTAGAAGTGCCGAATATTTATGAATGAAGGGTGAGGGAGAGGGTGCATAAGTGTAACAGAAGTGGCTTCATCAGCTAAATAACTGTCGTACAAATGCCATGAATGGAGCTGAGCTAGTTAACTCTATCCAGTAGATGATGGTTGATGTATGAATTTAAAGAGGCACAGTTTCTCCTTTTCTTTATGAATGAAAGCAGCATAATTGTATTAACTAGACTCTCCTTATTTTCAAGCAGTTGAAGTTTCAGTGAGAGAGGGATTGCAACACCCGAGCTCCACTCCTCTCTATATGTAAACATTTTGAAATTTGTATTTTTGAAGTTTCAAAAAAATGTGAAATTTTTCGCAGGGATACATATACACATTCCGAATACCCGTGGCAAGTTTCGGTAGAAATCTCGTTTTGTTTTGGGCTATAGAAAAAAACCAAATTTCTGACACTATATAGGAGAAAAGGTGTGCCATTTTCTGTCAGAAATTTCTCTTTTGTGTACTTCCCAAAATATAAAGTATTTCTTTTTCAGCTTTTTACCATGCCTTAGGAATGTGTGTATGTATTCACGTATTTGATATAAGATTTCTTTAAGCAACAAAACTGTGTTTTTCAAAAATTTCAAATACCAGGAGCCCTGGAGCCCCGTAGCTGCAGGCACTTTTCGAAGTCCCTTTTTGTGCGTGCAATTGTGTTTCAGTATTTTTTTGTCAAGTTTCAGTCACTTTTGTGATTTCAGTTGCTTTTGTTAAGTTTCGGTCACTTTTCTGAACTTTCATTCACCCTATTATTGATACTTCACTAGTTTTGCATTTGTTGAAACTACACCTTTATTTTAGTGGAATTGCAACTTGTCTTCGTAGTAATTGCACTTACCTTTTTTTAAAGATTTTTTTGTTTTCTTTTTGCTGCAGTTGCATTTTGCTTTGGTGCAAAAAGAATATCGCCGCTCTCATCATTAAGCCACACATACACAGACATCAGTATCTGTTTATAGTAACCAACGAAATGCCAATCAGGTGCAAAGACCTTCTGACCGGGTCCTCTGGATAACCGAAGTGGAGCGATGATGAGATCTTGACCCGTGAACAAGTGTCTGGTGCTCACGTCCCGAGGCCACGATGTCGTCGGAGAGAAGGTGGAGGAAATAAATACAACTTGTGGAGAGCTGGCACCGAGGGACACTTGCTGCTTGTGGAGAGCAGCCACCAGAAAGCAGAGGATTCAGAGTAGAACGAGAGCAGGGCAGAGGAAGAAGACAGGTTTCATTTCTGTTTGATGTCTCGCTCGGCTGTCTCAAGGAGGATCTCACGCTGCTCAGACATAGAATCAGGGACAAGCATGTTGCTTGTTTCTGGGAATGGATAGATTCAAACTTCTTACTTTTTTCTTCCGTTTCCTAGAGCTGAAATGGTGGTTTCCTCTTCCTTTTAGATAGTTTTGTTTTCTCCTTTTTCTTCTTTCCTCCTACCATTGTAACTTACTATTATTATTAATGAAAATTGCTGTAGAACAATTTTCTACGGTCCAGGGCTTAAAAAAATTAGGCCATCACAATCAGAGCTTCATTGGTGGGTATGATAAAACTGACAACGCAACAGGTAAACACTTGCAGCTTTTCCCAGCAACCGATTGCAAAATTAATGTAATCAACTACAAATTTGGGCTAACTGTAATACCACTATAGCCGCCATTTTTTATCCAAACTACCCGAGGTATTTGGTATAAGGAATTGCAAGACGCACGGCCTCTGCATCGCAAGAGCAGAAGGGGGAGACAATGAAATCTTGGGTAAAAAAGAAGAGAACATCACAACTGTCGCAGTAAAAAAAAAAGAACAGAAGACCACAGCTATGGCAGCTATAATCAATCAAGAAACGGCTGAACTCTCATCTGGCCACATTAAAGACCAGGTAAAGAAACCGTACGGAAAAAGATCAGGTGTGCAGTACAGTACAGTACAGGAACACATCATTCTGAAGTGTGGGTGAAGTAAAGGCGGAGAGAAACAGAGCGAGGGTTGCCGAGGGGGAGAGAGAGATCATATTTCAGCACCGGGAAGGGGCCCTGTCTTCCCAACGGGTGAATTAGCTGACCAATGTTGAACTCTCTGGCACACATACACTGCAAGACGTTGGCAACCAAAATGAAAAGACACGGGAAAAGAGAATCACCCTGCCGAACTCCCAACTCAAAAGAAATGGCTTCCCCAGAGCCAGGGGTGCCATTGATAAGAACCTGAGCCTGGCCAGATCGGAGCATGGTTTGGATCCATTTAATCTGGCCATCGTGAAAATTTCGGTGACCGAAGATTTCAAGCAGGTAGTCCCAAAGAAATTTATTAAAGGCTTTTTGAAAATCCAACTTCAAAACAATCATTGGCAATTTCCTCTTGACAGCTGACTGTACTATCACCAAGGCAAGGATAAATTTTTCCACAATCGAACGCCCCTTAATAAATCTGGACTGCATAACATCAATATGCTGAATTTTGCAGTGTGTCTGTTTAACACCTTTGAGATGACTTTTGCTGTAGATCAAAGAGCTCCACACCATTCTGCACCCAAGACTATGATCTTGTTTAATTAGTGACAGACACAACTGATCATATAGAAAGTTAAGACACTCATCCCAAAAATATCCGGGAAAATCTGAATCTTTGAACTGTTATCTCATGAATAATGTTTCTACCCGCCGAACCAAACTCAAAATAACACAATTGCATCCAATCCAGAACAAATTTCATAGACGATAGAAATACAATTATCAACTTTGTATTCCCTGTGTCGTGAGCTTTTAACCAGAACATCGCATAGTTGCCAGAAAAATGGGGCATACTCAAACATCCTTACAGCAGCACCAGAGTAGGCGACACGCCAGTGAGGATGCTCCTGAGTCAATAGCACCTCCACCAGATGTAGGTGTTTGCTGCAGATCTGCAGGTCACACTACACACATCCTGCATCTATCTCCTGTGTTGATTATTGTTGAGACAACGTTCTCTGATAGGATCTAACAATCTTCTTGTTGGGCACCAATTAAGTTTCCTGCTACCTCCTATTCCCATCTATTCTTGCGTTCTCGACATGTTAAACCTTGCACAACTAGCAACATAGACCACTTTTCTTCTTCTTATGAACTATGTAGCAGTAGAAGTGAGTGCCGATTATTTATGAACGAGGGGTGAGGGAGAGGGTGCATAAGTGCAACACAAGTGCCTTCACCAACTGAATATTGGTGAAAATCAGTGCTAGTTAACTATCCGGTAGATGATGGTTGACGGATGAATTTAAAGCAGCGCAATCTCTTCTTTTATTTGCTGATGAAAGCAGCAGAATTGTATTAATTAGACTCTCCTTATTTTTAAGCATTTGAAGTTTCATTCTTTTTTACATGTCCAATTATGTTTCAGTATTTCTTTTTGTTAAGTTTCAGTCAGTTACTTTTGTTAAGTTTCAGTCACTTTCCTGAACTTTCAGTCACCATTTTATTGTTACCTACCTCTGTACAAAAAATATATTTTGATACAGAGGTAGTACTTCACTAGTTTTGCAATTGTTGCAAATACATTTTTCTTTTCGTGGAATTGCAACTTGTCCTCGTTGTAATTGCGCTTCACCTTTTTTGTAGTTTATTTTTGTTTTCTTTTTGCTACGCACTTCAGTTGGGTGCGAAAAGAACAGTGTCGGTCTCATCATTAAACCACACACACACATCGATATCTCAATTTATAGTAACCAACGAATTGTTATTCAGGTGCAAAGACCTCTTCTGACTGGGTTCGCCGGGTAGCCGGAGGAGAGCGACGACGAGATTTCGACGGCGAACCAAGTGTCTGGTGCTGATGTCCCCAGCGTTCTTCTTCCCCCACCCTTTCCATTACCACCACACAAATCCTGCCGTGCATGCTATGCAAGAGGCGATTCATCATCACCACTGGAAAAAAACCTTTGAATCTGCCTATACTAGTTTGGATGCTGGGCTTGACTCCACAGTCTCTACATTTCAAGCCTCTGCACAGCAACAACAAGGCCCTCTGCACGCCCTCACCACCTTCAGTTCACCATGACTCCCGTCCTCGTTGTTTTCACCATGCTCTTGTGCCTACACACCTCAGCGAGTTCTGCCGTGACAGACACCATCTTGCCCGGCCAAGCACTTGGCGTCGACAACAAGCTCATCTCCAGCAATGGCAGGTACGCGCTTGGCTTCTTCCAGATTGGACACACCGCCAACTGGTACCTTGGCATATGGTTCAACACGGTACCGAAATTCACTTCAGCATGGGTTGCAAATAGGGATAAGCCAATCAGGAACACCACCTCACTGGAGCTCACGATCTCCCACGATGGCAACCTTGTCGTCGTAAACCGGTCCACCAAGTCCGCGATCTGGACTACACAAGCAAACATCAAAAGAAATAGCACCACTGCTGCTATGCTGTTGAGTAGTGGAAATCTTGTACTGACAGACTCTTCAAACTCAACAAAGGTTTTGTGGCAGAGCTTTGACCACCCCACAGATACATTTTTTCCTGGGGCGAAGCTCGGATGGGACAAGGTCACCGGCCTGAAGCGCCGTTTTGTATCTTGGAAAAACTTGGTCAACCCGGCTACCGGTGCGTACTGTGAACAATTAGACCCCAGTGGTGTTGACCAGTTATTGCTTCTGGCACTGAACTCATCCATACCATATTGGTCCACCGGTGTATGGAACGGCAAATATTTCGCTGCACTTCCAGAGATGTCAGCCCGCCACTCTATTAGTCCAAAATTTGTCGACAATGACAAAGAGAAGTACTTGACGTATAATTTAGTAGCTGAATATATGGATCCAAATATGGTCACTCGTCATGTCATTGACGTCTCAGGTCAAGCGAAGACATTCATTTGGATGAAGGGCTCAGAGGATTGGGTAATGATCAATGCCCAACCAAGAGCTCAGTGTGATGTCCATGCAATTTGTGGACCTTTCACAATTTGCACTGATAATAAAGTTCCACACTGCAACTGTATGGAGGGCTTCACCATAACATCCCCAAAGGACTGGGAGCTAGAAAATCGAGCGGGTGGGTGCTCGAGAAATACTCAGTTAGACTGCATTAGCAACAAAAGCACAACACATACCACAGACAAGTTCTATTCTGTACCATGTGTTAAGTTGCCCCAGAATGCCCCAAAAGTAGAAGCTGCTGCAAGCGCGAGTGACTGCGCACAGATTTGCCTGAGTAATTGCTCTTGCAGTGCATACTCCTTCAGCGACAACAGATGCTCTATGTGGCATAATGAATTGCTCAACATAAGACAACTACAATGTAGTGACACCACCAATTCAAATGGAGAAATTCTTTATCTTCGTCTTTCTGCTAAAGATGTACAAAGTCTGAAAAACAACAGAAGAGGGATAGTTGCTGGAATTGTAATTGGTACAGGTATTTCGACTCTAGGCTTATTTGCACTTGTCCTCCTACTAATGATTTGGAGAAACAAAAACAAGAGATCTGGTCAAATACGGAATGAGTCTGAAGTTTGTGATGGAATCGCTGCATTTAGATACAATGATCTTCAACGAGCAACAAATTCTTTTGCAGATAAGTTGGGGGGAGGCAGTTTTGGTTCTGTATTCAAGGGGTTTATAAAGGGCTCCAATGCCATAGCAGTGAAGAGGCTTGATGGTGCTTATCAAGGAGAGAAGCAATTCAGAGCTGAAGTGAGCTCAATTGGAGCTGTCCAGCACATCAATTTAGTTAAGCTTGTTGGTTTCTGTTGTGAGGGTTCTAAGAGGTTGCTTGTTTATGAATACATGTCAAATCGCTCTCTTGATGTCCATTTATTTGGAAGCAACTCAATGTTGAACTGGACTGCTAGGTATGAAATCGGCCTAGGTGTTGCAAGAGGGTTGGCCTACTTGCATGACAGTTGTCGAGACCGCGTCATACACTGTGATATCAAGCCAGAAAACATACTTCTTGATGCTTCACTCCTTCCAAAAATTGCAGACTTTGGGATGGCAAAGCTTTTAGGAAGGGATTATAGCCGAGTATTAACAACAATGAGAGGAACAACAGGGTACCTTGCGCCTGAATGGCTTACCGGTGTTCCTATTACACCAAAAGTCGATGTTTTTAGCTACGGGATGGTGTTGCTGGAAATAATATCTGGAAGGAGGAACTCATGTCCGACAGTTCCTAGCGGTGGCAACACTGATGTTTACTTTCCTGTGCATGCCGCACATAAGCTTCTTGAAGGAGATGTCGGGAGTTTGGTAGATCACAAGCTACATGGTATTGCCAATCTAGATGAGCTTGAAATTGCTTGCAAGGTTGCGTGTTGGTGCCTCCAAGACAATGAGCTTGATCGGCCAACAATGGGACAGGTGGTTCAGATTCTGCAAGGGCTAGTTGAGATCACAATGCCCCCGATACCAAGACTGCTCCAAGCTATGGCTGGAAGCTCGCATTCAACATGCTCCTTTTTTGTTTCAGGAAAACGAGCTGCATTGCATGTCTAGACATTATAATATATGTCTATTTTGAAGACTGAAGTAGTATTTACTATACAATTGTAATGTTTGTGATTGAAGAAACAGCTGTGTTCTATATAAATTTGTAACTATATATCTTGATGTACCCTCACTGCATCGTTATAATCTCGAGCCATATCGAAATAGGCGTCATAGATATTTCAGTTTTTCTCTACTTAGCATGGAATTTCTAGCTTTTAAGATCCAACTTGGAAGCTTATCTTAGCCTTATTCTTTTCTTTTTCAGAAATGATAAATCCCAAAAGTTCGGGATCTGACCATGGCAAATCGAACGTTTTTTATGGCAATTGTAGTTGACGCGAGGATGACAAGTTTAGTTGGCAAGCACGGCAATTTCCTAGCAAAAAACAAACTAAGGGCGGAATTGCCATGTTACCAACTAAACTTGTCATAGTGAAGAAATATAAATTGCCATAAAAGATGTTCGATTTGCCATGGTCAGATCACGAACTCGTTCGGGACTTATCGGCGTCCTTCATTTTTTTGAAAGAGCTTAGCCTTGCATAACACCTAGCAGGATGCTGCACAATCTACATCCTTATAGGATACTGTAAATGGCCGGCATAATGGTAGCCATGGCGGCATGGCACGGTTAAGCCGTGCAGGCAATGCAACTGCCAAAACAGCACGGTCATCTTCGCCTACGGTATCCCATAAACTCACCGGCATAGGCGCAGGCTCTGGTATGGCCCGAGGCATGCAGGCGGTGATCCTTGCTTGCTCGGTGACGGGGTGCACGCGGTGGCGGCGTGGCTGAACACTGTGATAGAGCCGAGCAGGCAGGACGGCGGGGGCCGCAGTTTGAGCCGGAGTTGGTGGGGAAGACGGACATCTCGATCTCCAGTGCCTATAGCTGGAAATTAAGCGAGGGAAATATCAGATAGAATTCCACATAGAATTCAGTGTCCCACTGTGACGCGAATGGGATCGGACGAGGCTCACCAGTGAGGTCAATCGGCGGCGTGGGAGGGGACTCCATTCCAAGCTCGCCTCAAGAGGATTGTCCTCATCCTCTGCTTTTGCGGTCTCCGGGCACGGCAAATCGCCGTGCTCGATTGCGTGCGTAGAGGCGGCCAGACCATGCGAGGGAGAGGGAGGACGGAGCGGAGGGTGATGGCGGCGATAGCGGCGCGCCGGTCGCTGCCGCGGCCGAGGCGGAGCTGGAGGTTGTGGATATGTCTGACGAGTGGGACCGGAGGTTGTCGCTCCTCCTTCACAACTCGGTTCTCACACGGACCTCTTTGTGGATATGCCATGGCGCCGTTGCCGTCGCCCGCCGCGTCGGTGGCCTCCGCCGCGAGGACCTCCTCCGCGTCGCCGCGCCGCTCCGCTCCCTTCTCGCCGCGGCGCCCTACGCGCCCCCCGAGGGCTCCGGCACCTCCGTCAAATCCCTCCTCGCCTCAATCCTCCCGTCCCCCTCTCAGCCCCAGACGGACGGGGCCGGCAAGGAGGCCGTGGACGTGCTCCTCTTCTGCGCCGCCGCCCGCGCGGCCTCCTCGGAGGCCCCCGCGCTGCACTGGGTTCCGGAGGGGCTCTCCAGGGCGGTCGCCGCCGCGATGGAGGAGATGGCGGCGTTGGGTGGGTGGGGCGGCGTCGCGGAGATGTTGGTGGCCATGATGCCGGAGGCGGTGACGCCACTGAAGGCCGTGCTGAAGGACACTGGCGTGGACGCCAATGATGAAAATGTGGGGAAGACTAATATAGGATCAGCCTTTTAGGTGAGATTGTAGGATCAACCCAAAATTCGTATTTAGGCAATCCAAAAAATTTTGAAAATAATTTACAACATACCTGTGGGTTAGGTCTACAATTCCAAAAAAAATCAGCTCAAAACTCGATCTACAATTAAAGATAAGAAAAAGACAAATTTGACTATGAATAGTGTCAGCTTTGGGTGAACAGTTTTTGACACTATTCACATCACATTTTGTCTTTTTGTTCTTTGAGTGTAGTTCGAATTAGGAGCTGAAACTTTTTGAGCTTGTACATCAAAGATGGATGAGTGTCTCCAAAAAATTTCATAATTTTTGAACATGTTTTGTATCTTCAAAATGATTGATATCATTGATCTCACCTAGGAGCAGATCCTATACAAGTCTTCCCCATGAAAATGTTGGTGGCCGTGAAGCCGCCCAAGGAGCTCGGCGTGGTCGCCGCGCACCAATTCCGGTGCCTGTTGTCTCAGGTTTGTGCTCCTTGAAAGTTACACGAGTGCCAAAACATCATTCTGTTTGCGATCAGTAAATTCTTGTACCACTGTGGACATCTAGAAGTGGTTTATTCAGGAAAGAGGGCACATCTAGATTACTGTGAGAAACGGAAAATGTGTTTGCAGCAAGTACTTGTGATAGCACCAGAATACATTTTTCTGCTTGTAAATTCTCCGTTTTATTCCTGTTCTAAATTCTCGGATTTTACATTAGAGTATGGGTATTTTGAAATGTATAAGATTTTTATGATATAAATGTACTACTTATACTTTCCTAATGGCCTGGGAAATCCACATTTACAAATGGAATGGCTGAAAACTGAAAAGGTGCCTTTAAGTGAGTGAGATAAAGACCTTTACATCATCTTCTCCCTTTGTTAGTCACTAGCACGATGTCCTAATAATGTTAGTGTCCTAATGATCATTGCACAATTTACAATTAATAAAGATAGAAAAAATAAGGTGAGAGGCATGCAACGTCAGAGAATTTAAATGGGCATAGTAGGTTCGGGAGAGAAACTAAAATCAAGATCGATTTTGAGTTGAAGTACACTTTTAGGTTTATTATTTGTGCCTTCTACAATTTTCCTCACATGAAAATAATGTATTTATTTATGATAGAACCAACATGTGAGTAAAGTACATTTGTTTCTAGTTCTACATGTGGGGATGCGTGTATTTGTTTATTTGGCAAGGTTGTTGAAGCCGCATGTTAACTCACCACCAACTCCAATCTTTATAAGTAAAGATACTCGCTATTGTTTTTAAGGCGTACCCCTTTGACGCTTAGGCGGCAAGGCGCTCTGGTAGTGCCTTGCAATTATGCCTACTTTTAGCATCTACAACCGAACGCCCCATATCCGTTCCAAACGCCCGGTCGGCCTCCCCGGTCATTACACGGACAAGATTTTGCCACCCAACCGAACCTAGCAAACGCATCCCAAGCGTCAGGATTCAACAAATCTGTGTAGCTTTTCTGTACTTGTACCTCTCTCAGCAGTCATAAGTAGACCTCTCATATTTTTTTCCTGTGTGTTCGTTGTTGCATATGTGCAATACTTCGCCTACT
Organism: Aegilops tauschii subsp. strangulata; assembly: GCF_002575655.3. NCBI lineage: Eukaryota > Viridiplantae > Streptophyta > Magnoliopsida > Poales > Poaceae > Aegilops > Aegilops tauschii. The sequence goes on along the minus strand of NC_053041.3, from coordinate 549,120,320 downwards.
ATTGGTAGAACAATTCTATAGCTAATTACTGAAAAGAGCATAAGAGCACATCGGAAAGAGGAGGACGACTTTCCAAGCTAAGAGAAGGAGCAAATCTGTGGGAGCAACGGTGTTGCCTTGCCGCTGCTCCATTCGCCCACGCAACATGATGTTACCCGTCGGCCGTCGCTGCCTCTTTGAATTGATGCGGCCTCACTTGCTTCGACGGAAGGTCTACCTTCCTCGCCTGTCTTTTGCTTAGATTTCGCCTCAGCGCTCACGAGATAACGAAGAAGCAGAGGTACCAAACGAGGGACTTGATGTCCTGAATTTGCAGCAAAGTTGATTATGGAGGAGCAATCTAGTGAAGAACAATGGCTGCAGGGGCTGCTCGTGCCATATGAAAAGGGTGTGGAGCCAGCGCGATGGGACAGAGCATATGTAGCCGAGCAAATTGAAGGAGGTGTACGCCACAAAATTGTAACATACCTCCACCATCAGCCGCCGGCGAGATAATAATCTGTATGAACGGTTTCTTTTACTCCTTGCTGAAATGACGGCGGATGTAGTCCAATTACCGGAATCTCAGCGGAGCAGTTTTGCTCAGACAAGGCGTTGGCATGCATCGCCTGCGTCGGTTGGATCCCCTCTAACTCCGATCACCTGCCTCGGCTGGTTCGAGCGATCCGAGCATTGCGTGCGTCAGGTTGGATCACCTCGAACTCCGATCACCTTTCTCTGTCTCGCATTGATCCCGCTCACCTTCTCTGGCAGGGACCGGGCGATCTGATTCTGTTAGATCGAACGTTTTTTCTCTCTGGAGGGTTAGCAGTGATGGGCTCTTGTGTATATGTGTGTGGGTGTTAGCCAAATGGGTCGAGAAAAAAGCTCAGGTAATCACATATCTCACGAAAATTCGTTTCTGAGCTCGAGCTCAGATGCTCCCGAAATCCATACCGCAAGCTGGCGTGGGGATCTGTGCTCCACCCTGTATTTCCCTACTGTATTTCACGGAATTAATGATAGCTCTGGGGCGCAATGAATGCGACGGCCCGTCGCATATCTCTCGCGGATCAGGTAGTATTGCACGGCTCAGTAACTTTTCTGAGGCCGGCTGAGCCGTTCACTCGACGGACTCACAAACAGCAACCACCCGAGCCCGTATTAAATTCATCGCCCAATGGCAAGTCTTTTCTCTTTACTGCTCACTGTGACGCGAATTACACACCCCCCTTCTACTCGGTTTTTCTAATCCCCTCACCTCATTTGCTCCCATAAATTATCACGCTTTTTGGTAATTTTAAATTAAAGCAGCACCGTTTGCTACGTTGGGATAAAACACCAGTCAACTTAAACTATAGAGGCCGAGTTGTTTTAAACCTAATTAATACCACAGTCGGTTTATTAAAGTGGGAGCAGATAATCCAGTAAGACAAATCATTGTCCACATGACCATACTTAAGTCTTTGAAATAAAGACCAAACGTTATACTTTGCGAATAAAAACAGTTGACACAAACATGCAGCAACATTTCTAAAACACAAATGACATCTAAAATTCTAACACACAGACACCTCAACTCTTGAAGCATTTTACCTGCAAAAGAAAAAAAAATCCTGAAGCATTTTAGAAGGAGCGATTACACGGAATGGGAGGCTGTGTGTGGACGTAAGGTTCAGGTGGTGAAGCAAAGGCACAAGGAAAAATGGAACCCGCCGGAGAAGGTTGGATCAAGGCCAATGTTGATGGCCAACTGACAAAAAATGGAAACAATGGAGGAGGAGGAGTGATCTACAGAGATCACGAGAGGGCCTACAGAGGGGTTGCATGTGCGTTCTTTGCAGCCGTCGCTTCGGCTGAGCACGCGGAGCTGCTAACCCGCAAAAGGGCAGTTAAATTAGCCATAGACTTAAACCTTCAGAAACTGCACGTCGAGATGGACTGTATGGCTGTCGTACGGATGCTCAATGATCCGGGTAAAAACATGTCAGTTGCTGAACAGGTCATTGAAGAGATAAAAGCAATGCTCAGGACAAGGCAAGAGTTTAATGTAACTTGGGTTAGGAGGTCTGCTAATAGTGCAGCTCATTATTTAGCGAGAGGGAGTTTGTAATAAAGTTTGTAGGGAGTGGCTAAACTATCCTCCAGATTGTATTCTGGGCATTGTAGCAGACGAGATCCCTGTAGTTGCTTAGTTAAGTAATACTATATCTGAACTTCAAAAAAACATACGTTGTTACGAATTCATCCTTCCATCTCATACTACGCCTGCGTACGGCGTAGCTTAGGACCCCTGCTGCTCACTTCCTCCTTTTCAGCTGATTCAGTTTCTTCCACCGCACGCGCTACATGAGATCCGTGGTCCACATCAGTGTCACCGCCGTTGCATTCTGCATAGCTAAAGTATCGTGGTCGCCGTATCCTTCTTCTCTGTAATATTGTGCCATCTTCTTGAACATGATAATCCCACGACAATCTCTTTGGATAACCTCTCCCTGAAAATGCATCGAGCTCATCTATTTCAGTGAAAAAGTCTGTACCAGAACACACAACCAGCGACAGTGCCATGCTACTTTACCTTGTCCACTCCGCCACCGTCTTGCGCAGGCAGCTTTGACGAAGAGGAAGATGACTGCGAGCAGTGATAGATTAGTAATCCTCCATGGCTGAAAAAAATGCCCGATGGGCGCGAGAACATGAAACTTCCTCACCTGAATCTCCAATCCACCACTAGAGCCACCAATTCGGATCTCATCGCCGTGGCACACCTGGCGGCTTCAGCAGGCGTTGGCGCCATCGCAAGCAACGCTAGCTTCAAATGTTTTTGAATGTGCAACTATGGTGAAAGGCAACACAACATCTGCCGGATGTTACACTCTTATACTGCTTTGAGGGATGGCATCCTGCCACCTGCCTTATAGTACTTGCATTTAACCTTTCTAGCAGTTCAAAGTTCGAATCTAGCCATGCGCACAGTTCACTCAAAAACTGGCAAACACATTGTTGTATTCCGCATGTTGGCCAAGTGTCAGTAGCAAAACACATTTCAGCATACCAGTCGGCAGTCCATGTTCTAAACCTGAGACGTTAACACTAGCTAGTTGAGGCAACCACAAATTTGTACTCCTGACAGCTCCAGCCTGCCATATTATGGTTTAGTTTTTTTTTGTCCGTCAGTCAAACATGTAAACAGAACGCTTAACATGGTTCGTACTGTGCATGCATTCCTCTGAGCTACTGAAATTGTACATGAAAAAATACTTACAAATCATCATCCTCTTGTCCTCGTAGCTTTCTTCACGTTCGCAGTCAAACTGTAACCTCATGTATTGCCTAACAAAAATATGCATTGGGCTTGAGGAGGCATGTACGTCTCCAACATTTGATTCGCGCTCTCACTGCGTTGTATGTTCGTCATCTTCACGCAGAAAACCCCTTTGAAATATGGTTTCACCCACTTTGTTCTGATTTCGTATATCTGTGTCATGTACGGGTGCTCATAAATCTCCGGTTTGCCCTGCGTGTTAGGCCAACCAGACATAACATCAGACACTACCGTCCATGTAAGAACACATCAAGGGACATGGCATTTCTCTGAAAATAAAATAAATTTGAATAAAGCTCATTACTTACCAAACAACCACATACGATCTCCTGCAAGCATTTGTCCTCTCGACATTTAATCTCCTTTTACCATATGTGATACCAAACCGGATCTCCCAAGAATAGAGATTCTATAAGTCATACACCTCACCCAGTTAATCGAAGCTCAGGTCAAGGTGTCCTGTGAGGTGTATTACACTTTTTGTAGGTTCCTCTGCGTATTTGCGAATCGATTGCTCCAAAGGGCTCATCCGAGAGGGACATGGTGTCCTGTCTGGTGGTGCACTGCCCAGCCGTAATCTGCACTTTTCCAGGCGTTCATTATTCAGACTATGAGTTCTAATACAAGAATAGTATTCCATCTATTAGTTCTACTGCAAAATACTAACAGTATGGTGAATGTGATTCTAACAGTTAAACTAGGCACAACTACAGATTGGCTGCAATGCCACGGCTTACTATTTGAATATGGTCTTTTTGCTAGCGATTATTGCAAACTAAGCTCATTTTACTGACAAAACATGTGCACTGGAGACGAACGTTCAGTCACAGTTAAACAAAATACAGACTAACCCCGGGAGGATTTCTGCTCAGACCTTTTTGTCCACCCAGGTGCCTCTCGATTGACTCGGTCAGTCGCCTGCGCCGACCTTGTTGCAGATGCATCCGGATGACGGTCAGACCCCAACTGCTGCCCTACCAGTCCCATCGCCGCCAAGCTGTTGAACGCATCCAGACACAGCATTTGAGTCTGCAGGGACGGAAAGGCCGGCTCCGCTGTTGGGCAATAAGACCAGAGGAACCGGATCTGGGTGCACAAGGTTCTCGGCTAACTCCCCTCGTAACCTGCAAGAAGATAGCAATGATCACGAAGATCCGGTTGTTAGATTTCTTCTACAAGTAAGGTAGCATACAAAACAAATCCTCAAAAACTATTTGCAGATCTGCGGGAACAAACCTGTCAACGACATCGGGCAGGAACTCAAGCCCAGAATCATCAATTATTCCAGTAGCCGCCGGTGCAGAACTAGCGCCGCCGCAAGGAACTACTCAAACCGGGGACAAGGGGCGACGAGGGTTTCCAGATTGAACGAGCTTAGATGAGGGTGACGTTCGACAAACGGCTCAGTTGTCCACTGCCTTATCTGATCCCTGGCTCGGTTGGCCTGTCACGGACCAGAGTTCCCATGCGCGAATGCCGTCCCACCCTTACGTTTTGGGCCCACGAATACGCTACTGTTTCCTACCGTATTTCACTGCCCGTTCAATTTTCCAAGCTCCGCGTCAGAGCCAATTTCACGGATCCCAAACGACGAACAGACACCCACGATTTCAGGTGCAGCTGGGCTCGGGCACCAAATCGACGCGTCCCATATCTCAGTCCTTTTTCTGTAGTAGAGGCACTTTAGGAAAACTGAGCCAGGAAAAAAACGGTGGTGATGGCCGGAATTGTCAGCACATCTAACGAGTCGGGTCAGTCATATCATGCCGAACATACGGCCACATAGGCACATACCACCAAGTCATGAGATGCTAGGTTTAGGTTCAGTTTTACTGTCCTAAATAAAAGTGAAAATCCATAAAAAGGATTTTTGTGAAGTGCTACGACTTTGGTTGTCATGCCTCTTCCTCTCAAACAATCGCTTGTGAACCAAAAGGTAGTTGGTCTTTGTGGTGCATCTGTTACTATTTTCTCCAACGTAGTAATGGTTGACGAGGTTGTCAGCTAACACATCTAGACACTAATGTCGCCCACCGACTTAGTTTCCTCCTAGCTTACGCTCAAAAAGGAAATTTCCCTCCTGCCTCCTATTCTAAGCATTCACAGTCGCACCTGGTCAAGAAAATGCACCAATCTCTATGAACATATGTATTGCTTATGGTTGTACTGACTAGCACTCCTAAAACTCCTCATTGTTTTGAACTTCTGAACAATATGGAAGTCCAGGGCTCCAAGCTATTTATCAACCCAGACATGAAAGTTTGAGGTCGTAACTGCAACAAAAGTGACTCACCAACTGAACATTAAGGATTTCAACTTTTTTATTACGTCTGCTATATATGACACCTTTAATTTCCATAAGTGCTAAGAATGCTCCGCTGCCTAAATCTATAAAAAAAATCTATTGTACTACCCTTGTAGCCCTTGTAACTAACTAATACAAAAACCAATTAGGATGTTTTATATTATTTCTTCCTTTTTCATCATATCTACCATTTTTAAGATGTTGCTCCCCATTACAAGGCATTCTCTTAACATGCAAATGGTCCAACTCAGCATGCCATGTCATCAGATACCAACCAATCAAAAGTTTACAACTATCTCTCTCCTTGACCAGTGTCTCTCCCGTCCCGACAGTTCTTCCCCACAATATTAAAAGTGCATATGTCACGGCACACATTCCGTTACTAGTGTTAACTCCCCTCTCATATTAAAGTGCAAAAAACTGACCATGGACGAACCCTCTTTAGCAGCCTCCCATCTTCACGGTGATTACTCTACCATCAATTAATTCCCCTCTCCATATTCACTTTTTGACCGATTCCTCTACCTCCCCTCTCTTATTAAAGCCCACACACTGTTTTCATATGGATGGTCTTCCTGATGGATCCGGCTTGCCTGTTCCCTCCCCATGCTCCCATCCGTGCTCCCACTTCATCCTACGGCTGTCTTTTTTCCTTTTTCTTTCTAATCTAATCATCTCCCCTCTGATTTTAAGGGGGTGGGGCCGGGCCTTATTTTGTTCCAATCAAATCAAGCGACGTACACGGGAGTACGGATGGGCGCACGCGCGGGGAGCAGGCAAGTCTCGTCCCTTCCTGATTGTTTGTCCTCCCCGTCTTCACCTGGTCCACCGATCCCTCTACCGGTATGTTCTTTCATAGTCTTGCATCAAATCTGGTCCCTCTTGGTCTTTCAAGCTTAGAACCAGATGGATTTTCTCCTCCTTACCATCTTCCTCATTCCCGTCGTCGCCAACACAATTAGGTGTCCCTGTTCCAGACCCATTAATCTTTTGTCTGCATCACCTCATCATCATGCCAAGATTGCTCCATGTTGCCACCACACTGCTCCTGGACAGCTGGACGACGTCGCCTCATGCCCGGCGCACATCGCCGGCACCCGCAACGCCTCTTCGGTGCCCAGCCTCGGCTTCTCCCAGCCGCGACACCACGCCTGGACGACACCTTTGCATGCCCGTAACACCACCTCCATGTCTGCATTGGCTTCACCCGGCCGGCCACTCCCACCGTCTGCATCATCTTCGCCTGGCCCCGGCTGCGTTCCACACACACCCTGCGTCATCGCAACAGCGCCAAGGATCTTGCCGCTATTTATCGTCCATCACCTTGGTCCCTCCTTCCTTTGTTCTAGCATGGAGCTCGGCGAAGCGGATGGCATGGCGTGCCGTGGAAGTGGAAGTAGAGGAGTTTTTCCTTATGTTCTTCCTTTTGGCCAGGCCTGCTAACACTAGAATCACTCCTCGAGATGGGATACTAGGTGCTGTTTGGCACTCGCTCCTCTTTTTTCCTAATGTGTGCTATGACATTCCTTTCACTTCCAAATGTTCTAAACCATTTTGCATGTTCAGGTTTGATTCAGGATTTTAAAGGCAAGCACTTGCGATGCCACACCGAACAAGGAAAAGGGCTTTCATCTGGGCTGTTGTTCTAATTCCTTCCTTTTCCTATTGATATGGAGTATTGTTGTGCTAAAGTATATGTTATCAGTAAACCCTTTTCACTTTGATTTATAACAATTTCAATTTTTAATATGCAAGAAATAATTTGCAGTACAAGAAGCTATGAGACAACATATTTTTTATAGCAGATTATTGGTAATCAACCGCACAACCATTTATTTTGATTATCCTGGACCATCATGGGAGCTATATAGGACATATAAATCAAAGCTGCATAGTTTTGTTAAGATGCATCATAGACGTGTCGACTTTACCTTATTTTGATCGTTGTAGCCTGCTGACATATAAATGAAAACTGCACAGTTTTGTTAAGATGCATCATAGACGTGTCAACTTTACCTTATTCTGATTGTTGTAGCATGGTAGGCCTGGTATATGCAAAAGTTTCATCTGTCACAGAACATTCTTCATTTATATGCATCGATTCATTTCTTAGCTCTCATCATATCATAGTAATAAAGATGAAATACAAACAGGCTTTACCAGCAGCTATCTAATGTTGATGCTTACTGGTTGGAGCTTACTCTTGAAAAATATGGAGAGCCAAACTTCCATGCTCAGGCTTGGCTTTGTCAAACTTATTTATCTGATGTTGAGCAAGGCTCTGAGTTAAGGCTTCTAAGCTCCATTTTGTCAGGATTTTGCGGTGACATCAAGAAATTAGAAGGGGAAAAAGTAGAGTGCATCTGTCTTAGCCCCCCTATTTTCTACTCTATCCTATTTCGGTACACATAACACAACTGACAGTCTTAGGTAATCAAGATAAACTCTTGGTTATCAAGCATTCGTAATCCAATAGGATTGAAGGTTCATATATACTATGTCAATATTTTTAGAAAACCTACTTTACTACCAGTGGCTAAATTACTCATCATTATCAGTTTGTTGTTATTGGAATTGTTAGCCAATTTAGCATTTTATTCTATCTTTACAACAAAACCCTTAATGTTAGCTAAGAGTTCCGCGGCACCGCGCGGGGTATCATCTAGTTTAGTTAGTTTTACCACCACGCTGAGAACTGAGGGCCGGTCCTTCTTACCACTTCACCATTTACTGAAGGGTACATGCATGCCACAAAATGCTAATCTTTCTTCACTAGCATTTTTTGCATTTTTTTATCTCAGACAAGTGACCAGTAAACTAATCTCACAAGTAAGCCGACTATAGAGAACAAAACCGAGCTAGATGGAAACATGTGTCAATCTAAAATCATGAACCTTAGTACAAATAATATTAATACTTACTTTTCATTTTTACTTCAAAAGAACCATAGTACTCCAATTAATCAGTACATGTAGTAAAGAATAGCATGATCATTCCTAATTGCACCTCCTGCGGTGCAATTCATCCTCATGATGTTGTGAGGCGTCCTTGGCTAATACCAGTCAGCATCCATATGTGGGTCACACTAGTTTTCTGCTACATCCACTAGTAGAAAACAGGGCTTGGTTCCAGGCTAGATAATTGCATTAGTAATGGGTGCATCAGTCCCGGTTTGTGAGGCCAGGACGCCGGCCGGGCCTCGGCAGGCAACAGTCCCAGTTTGTCTGACCCCTTTAGTCCCGGTTCCAGACACGAACCGAGACTAAAGGTCCTTGCTCCTGGCGCAACCCCTTTAGTCCCGGTTGGTGGCTGTAACCGGGACTAAAGAGATGCCTATATATATGCCCCTGCCCGCTCACTCCTCTACTTTTTGACCGCTCGGCGTGTGGGAGGTGTGCTGCTCTCTGTTTTCACCTCCTATGCACATGAGGTGTTCGATGAAATACCGGAGCCACACTTAAGCTTTCTCCTCTCCAAGCTCGACCTCCAAGCTCCATTTTCCCCAAGATTTGTCTAGATTTGGCAGTGCACCAACTACACAAGTGTTCTAAAAGGTTAGCTACTTTATCCTTTCATCTCTCACTGCTAGTTTAGCTCGTTTCAAATGCTCTAGAAGTAGATAGTGTAGGAGTGTATGTGGGAGTTATTTTAATTTAGATGCACAATTTGAGCTCAAAATAACTTCTTAGAGTCTGCACATGTGTAGGGTGACGTCCCGCCCCGTCCTCACCGTCGTCGATCGCCCGCGCCGATCTCGTCGCCGGCACCACCATGGTGAGCCTCTTGTTCTTATCTTCTTTTTAAAACAAAAAAAATTCTTACTTGTACGATTTAGATAGATACTTGTATAAATTTCTTACTTTTATTAGTGTTTGTTATTATATAGTGCCATGGTTTTGGTATCCGCCCCCGTCGGCCCTCGTCCGGTCTGTGATTGGGATGTGGTATATTATCTTTTATAACTATTTGTTTAATTTAGTGTTTATGAAAATTATGCCGACCAACATGACATAGATGTTTTTATCTAGGAGGTATGTGAATCGGAAATTCCAACCGACCCTCTTGTCGAGAGGTTAAATTTAGTTGAAAAAGAAAACGAGTATTTGAAGGAAAAATTGAAAAGAATTGAGGAGGAGAAGATGAAACTAGAGTTGCATGTTGTCGATGTCGTCGATGATCACAATATCAAAATGGATGCAATGCGCTTGAAGATTAGAAAGATAAGAAAACATGCCATTGATAATGAGGCTTGGTATGATTATGCTGTTGGATCAATTGTTACCTTAGTTGCGGTTACGATCGCATTTGTTGTTGCATTTAAATGTTTACATAGTTGTATGTTAGTTTCAATGTATGTTTTAATTAGATGCCCTAGAGAGTTGTATGTTGTTCTATGAGAACTATGTATGAACTTTATGTATTTTTTTCAGTAAGAACATTTGATCACTACTGTACTTTGGTTTTAATGTGATGATGAACTTGTATTAATTTGGTCACTTCTCTATTCATGATGTTCTATAATGGTTTTTGACACACTTAATTATATAATGCACGCAGATGAACTGACAATGGATGCACGGTGACCGACGCACCTCCGAGTATATTGAGGGCCTGCATAAATTTCTCGAAGTGGCTGAGGCAAACAAGCAGAATGATTTTATGTATTGTCCATGTACTGTCTGCGGGAATACGAAGAATCACTCTAACTTGAAAACCCTTCACATCCACCTGCTTGAGAAGGGTTTCATGCCACACTATAATGTTTGGACCAAGCACGCAGAAATAGGGGTTATGATGGAAGACATCGAAGAAGAAGAGGATGACAACTATCCTATGTTCCCTGAATACGGTGATACTGCAACGGGTGAAGATCAAGAGAAACCAGATGATGTGCCCGATGATGATCTTCGTCGGGTCATTGTTGATGCACAAAGAGAATGCCAAAGTGAAAGGGAGAAGTTGAAGTACGATCGCATGTTAGAGGATCACAAAAAAGGGTTGCACCCAAATTGCGAAGATGACAACACAAAGCTCGGTACCACACTGGAATTGCTGCAATGAAAGGTAGACAATGGTGTATCTGACAAGGGATTTGGGAAGCTATTGAAAATAATTAAGAAGCTTGCAAAGGATAACGAATTGCCCGACAGTACATACGAAGCAAAGAAGGTTCTATGCCCTCTAGGATTGAAGGTGCAGAAGATACATGCATGCCCTAATGACTGCATCCTCTATCGCGGTGAGTACGAGGATTTGAAGCAAATAATAGATCCGATGAAAGCGAAGCGCACTCTGGATGCCCTTAAGCGACCACCACTGCCTCCGCCGCAATCCAACTATGACCGCTATATTGAAAAGACATATGATGAAGCGCGGTGGTCAGGAAGTACTACCAGTGCTGCAAGACGAAGTGGGAAACCAATTCCCCAGCTCGGCGAACAGGAGAAGCAATCGTGCCCCCCGCTCAAGGTGTCTAGCGATATCGCTAATCATCCGGGGCTAGCACCCGGTACCACTCTTGGTGATTACGTGGGTGATGATGTACAGTTTGAAATGGTTGAGGTAGTAGCGCCCTTTACATACGAGCACGGGAAGCCTCTCGTCAAACCTGATCAGCTCCCGCATCTACCAACGATGATGCGAAGATTGCATGACTGGTACTTGGAAACCTGCAGCAAGGATGGGACCGACAGTATTTTGCTGTGAATTAAAGATGAGCATGACTTCATTGGAGTCAACTTGATGCCTGCTGAATTTGTGGAATTATTTCAGTTATTCAATCAAGACGCCCTCGACAAACAACTCATGACTTGCTATTGTCTGTAAGTATTACTTCTGTAATTAAGTCTCTAGCCCAGCTCGTTCATTGCATGTATATATAATTATCCTCACTATATTATATGCAGATTGAAGATCATCGAATGCAAAAGAGGACAAATCTATGACATTGAGTTCATTAGCCCAAATACCATAAATGAATGGACGGTACAAAACAGAGTTGAAGATACGGAGGAAAACTTGCTAAAAGCGTTCCTTCGACATCAAAACAAAAGGGAAATACTCTTTCCTTACAACTTCAAGTGAGTGTTACTGTCTTGTGCATATTCGGTTTCGCTTACTCGAGGTTAAGTACGGTAATTGATGAGTTATGCGTGCACAGGTTCCACTTTATTCTGCTATCCATTAAGCTTGACGGGGAAGTAGTAACTGTCTTAGACTCGAGACAGAAAGATCCTAAGGATTATGCGGACATGAGTGCAATGCTCCAGAAGTAGGTTCAATCATTATCGCACCATATCGGCAACTTTCGTTCATTTTCTGATATCAAGTAATCATTTTCTTTGCCAGGAAGGGTTTGGAAAAAGTTCACCACAATGGTTCCAGGTCTGAAGAAGGAGCTGCAATTTACACGTCCCAAAGTAAGTACTACTAGCTAGTTACGCGCATCTCTCATTGATTCTAGTTTCATCAATACCATTATCATGCTTGATTATCAGTTTGATTGAATCGTATTCTCGTAAAGTGCTTGCGGCAGGCAGGCGGGAATAATTTATGTGGATACTACGTTTGCGAGTTCATGCGCCACTCGACCTCTGAGCGGGGCTCCTTTGACCAACAATTTGAAGTACATAAACAATATTCACAATTTTATTTTATTACCATCAATTGTGTTGAGTTTCATTCATATATATGTATTGACCCCCTTCTTTAAATTAGATGCGGCAGATGCGGGAAGAACTCCTACCACATGATCGCATACGAGCAATTCAAGAGGAATTGGCGGGATTCTTTATTGACCACGTCATACATGAAAAGGGAGAATACCATACGGAAATTCAAATGGATTTTCGATAGATAATGCCAAGGATCGTAAGAGATGTTATATTGTATATATGTGGTAGCTTCGGATAGATATACGAAAACTTGATGTTCAACCAAGCACGGAGAAAGAGAGGTCACTTCTCTCTATATATCTTCATGACGATCTTGTGTAATGGTTCCTTCATTGGTATATGTACACTAGTAGAAAAAGGGCCTTTTGTCCCGGTTCTAGAGGGCCTTTAGTCCCGATTCTGGAACCGGGACTAAAGGGTCGTTACTAAAGGTCCCCCCTTTAGACCCGGTTCTTATGCGAACCGGGACTAAAGGCCCTCCACGTGGCTGCTGCCTGGAGGTCCACTTCTAGTCCCGGTTGGTAACACCAACCGGTAAAGGATTTTTTTGAAATTTTTTTTGAAATTTTTTTTTGAAATTTTTTCCCGATTTTCAAATTTCTGAATTATTTTAACCTCTAATCTCTAATCACCCCTCATCACTGCTCAATTTAATCTCTAATCACCCCTCATCATTCCAAATCATCTAACTTCCTGAACGGTCACCCATCCACCCACTCCCCCAGTCTGAGCATGCTTAACTTCCGGGTTCTATTCTCTCTCGTTTCCAAGTCTGCACTTGTTGTTTTCCTGACAATAGTAAGATGTCAATCCTATTAACCCTCAGGAGTTTAGTTTGAGCATGAAGTCACACATTTCACTGTTTGAGTTTGAAACTATTGTTCTAAAAATAATAATTATTTAGCAACACTAATATTTCTTGAATAAGTAGTTTGACCATTGTTTGACCACAGTTTGACCACAGTTTGACCAGATTTGACCAAAATTCAAAAAAACTAAAATAATTATCTAGTAACACTAATATTCTTGAATAATTATTTAGTAACACTAATACTTCTTGAATAAGTAGTTTGACCAGATTTAACGTAAATTAAAAAAAAACTGAAATTTGAGCATAAATTTTTTTCCGTTTGGAATTTGAGGATTCTAAAAATTTGCAAACAGGCTGTAGGCGGTCAAAATCGGATGCGGATTTTCGTGCTGAACATTTTGATATATTATACGTTTTTTTCTGACATCGTATGCAAAAGTTATAGCCGTTTTACATTTTCCCTACACTTTTTTGCAAAACATGTCCAAATTTAAGTTTTTAAATTTTCCTAACTAGTAGATGTGGTAACATAACTACATCTCGAAGGATTTTAACTTTTGAAGTTTTTATCATTTTCTTTTGCTTTTTACAAAACTGAAAAGGCGATACACGGGGGGGGGGGGGGGGGGTAGGATTTGAAAATTGCACCATTAGTACCGGTTCGTGGCACGAACCGGTACTAAAGGTCTCAACCCCATTAGTACCGGTTCGTGCCATGAACCGGTACTAATGGGCATCGGACCCTTTAGTACCGGTTCGTGGCACCAACCGGGACTAAAGGTCCCATTTGAACCGGGAGTAATGCCTGTACGGTGCCCTCACCGCTCGAACCAGGACTAATGCTCACATTAGTCCTGGTTCATAATGCAACCGGTATTGATGCTCTTTTCTGGCTGAACCAAAGCCCCTTTTTCTACTAGTGGTAGTAGCTAGCGTTGAGTTGAATGGAAAACATTAAATAAAAATAAAACCCTAAATGTAAAAGAATTGAAGGGTAAACACAAAAATAAAAGGGGAAACACAATATAAAAACCCCTAAATCCTTCAAAACCCCTCCTTTCAAAAAAAAAGAAAACCCAGCGCCTGGCAGCTGCTGACGCGTGACTGCCTTTTTAGTCCCGGTCGGTGTTACCAACCAGGACTAAAGGTCCTCCTGTCTGGGCGCCCCACAACGGCCACATGGAGCTCCTTTAGTCCCGGTTTGTAAGCCAACCGGGACTAAAAGAAATGGGCATTAGTCCCGATCGTTTTGTCCTGGTTGCAGAACCGGGACTAAAGGCCCTCCAGAACCAGGACAGATGCCCTGTTTTCTACTAGTGATCTTACTCCATGAACATGTTAAAAACTTGCATCAGTTTCCATGAGAATGCTATGCTTCGTTAGCCGGAACCGGTAATATTCTCTACAATTTTTTATTGTTGGGCACAATGCAAATTTTGATTATTTTATGAACGGAGAGAAGCCGTGTACAAAGGCTTTGGGATAAGGAACACATTCATGTTGAACAAGAATCACAATATGCATTGAATTTGTCACCATTAAAGGAACTCAAGAGGCTGACTTGTTCTTTTTGCAAAATGTTGCTGAAAAAAATTAGGGTAAGCTCAATATATGGTATGCAAAAATCAGAGCAAACCACAATTTGACAAGAAATTTTTTCATAGTAATTTGTTCGGTGGCTACAATACCAATGGGACTTAACTAAAAAACAGTGTATGATCTAAGGCTGCTTCAATCCTGACATGAAGCACCATTTATGTTCCCATTTCGTGCTTGAACTGTACTCCTCCTTGATAATTTCTTGAAGTTCAGTTTGTTCTTAGACTATGCACACATGCAATATATAAAACTATATGCATGTGATGTTCGTTAAAATATGCATCTAACATTTGCAGAAATTCTCAGAAGGTTCACTAGTAAATGTTGTACGATGAAGAAGATTTGTGGAGAAAATGTCTAGTGTGCTTACAAATACGATTCAATGTATTCATTTCTACTATATGTGTGAACAAGAGAACTTATGACGATGTCATGTGTGTTGACTTTTAGTGGTGTGATTATCTCCCACAAACACTCGTTGGAAAAGAGAAGGTGGTTGCAGTTCGCATTTCATCAACTTGTGTCTTCCCCAATGTAGTTATGGTAACTGTGTTGCTGGGGCAATGATACGTCTCCAACGTATCTATAATTTATGAAGTATTCATGCTATTATATTATCTATCTTGGATGTTTAATGGGCTTTATTATGCACTTTTATATGATTTTTGGGACTAACCTATTAACCTAGAGCCCAGTGCCAATTTCTGTTTTCTCCTTGTTTTAGAGTATCGCAGAAAAGGAAAACCAAACGGAGTCCAATTGACGTACAACTTGACGGAGATCATTTTTGGACCAGAAGAAGCCCACGGAGTACCGGAAGTAGGCCAGAAGAGTCCCGGGCTGCCCACGAGGGTGGGGGGGGGGGGGCGCCCACCCCCTAGGGCGCGCCCCCTGCCTCGTGGACAGCCCGGAAACCCCCCTGACATGAAATCAACGCCAACACCTCTCTTATATACCCAAACTTCCAGAAAGAAACCTAGATCGGAAGTTCCGCCGCCGCAAGCCTCTGTAGCCATGAGAAATCAATCTAGGCCCTCTCCGGCACCCTGCCGGAGGGGCCATCATCACCGGTGGCCATGGAGGAGTATCCCGGAGGGGCCATCATCACCATGAAGGCCAAGGACCAGAGGGTGGAGGCCATGGAGGAGGAAGCACAAGGGGGAGAACCTCTCCTCCTCTCTTCCGGTGGCGCCGGAGTGCCATCGGGAGGGGAATCATCGCCACAGTGATCGTATTCATCAACATCACCATCCTCACCTCTTTTACGCGGTCCACTCTCCCGCACCCCGCTATAATCCCTACTTGAACATGGTGCTTTATGCTACATATTATGATCCAATGATGTGTTGCCATCCTATGATGTTTTGAGTAGATATCTTTTGTCCTTGGGTTGATTGATGATATAGATTGGTACGAGTTGTATGTTTTATTTTGGTGCTGTCCTATGGTGCCCTCCGTGTCGCGCAAGCGTGAGGGATTCCCGCTGTAGGGTGTTGCAATACGTTCATGATTCGCTTATAGTGGGTTGGTGAGTGACTGAAACACAAACCCGAGTAAGAGGGATTGTTGCGTATGGGAATAAAGAGGACTTGATGCTTTAATGCTATGGTTGGGTTTTACCTTAATGATCTTTAGTAGTTGCAGATGCTTGCTAGAGTTCCAATCATAAGTGCATATGATCCAAGTAGAGAAAGTATGTTAGCTTATGGCTCTCCCTCATATGAAATTGCAATGACGACTATCGGTCTTGTTAACGATTGCCTAGGACAATTCCGCACACCGATCCACCATTATTCCACACTCGCTATTTATAATATTTAGTAATATATTCTAACTTTATGATAACAGCACCTACTTTTATATTTTAGCTCTCCGATACCATGCAAAGTTATCCTTTTCATACCCACAACAGTTCGGTGCACGTAGAGTCGTATCAGTGGCAGATAGGGCTCGAGAGAATATTGATCTTACCTTTAGCTTCTTGTGGGTTCGACACTCCATACTTATCACTTCCACCTTTGGAAATTTCTACGATGATTCCCTGCACTTGGGGATTATCAAGCTCTTTTCTGGTGCCGTTGCCGGGGAGCAATAGCGTGGGGTTGATATTCTCGTGTGTGCTTGTTTGCTTTCTTCACTAAGTAGATTTTGTTTTTTCCTTTTTGTTTCTGTTTAGTTGTGGGTGAAACATACAAAATAAAATAAAATAATAAAAATACAAAAAACATTACTTGCCTTTCATGCCTAAAAAGTTTTTCAAAAAGAGAAGTGATTGGAAAGTTATGCATTGAAGAAGTGAGGGTCGACCTTGAGCACTTGTGTTCATGCTCACGGAAACAATGTAGAATTTTTCATGGAAGTTTATCTGTAAATAATTATCCCCTTGTATATATCCATTGTATTATAAAAATAATGTGCCAAGCTTTGGTTTTAGGATGATTAGATTGCTTGTTTACTATGTGCAGAACAAAAATAGAAACTTTGGCTGTAGTGCGTGATTTCACATTTTTAACTGGAAAGTCAAATGGGTCTGAAACTTTTTGCACATTAATTATGTACAAATTGTTCAAATTTTCAAATTTAGTTCATAATTTTAGGAGTTACAGAAGTTTACTAAACTTCCATATTACTACAGACTGTCCTGTTTTTAACAGATTCTGTTTTGCGTGTGTTGTTTGCTTATTTCGATGAATCTATGGCTAGTATCGAGAGGTATGAACCATAGAGAAGTTGGAATACAGTAGGTTTAACACCAATATAAATAAAGAATTAGTTCATTACAGTACCTAAAGGTAGTGATTTGCTTTATTACACTAACGGATCTCACAAAGTTTTTGTTAAAGTTTTGTGTGGATGAAGTGTTCGAAGATCGAGGAACTATCAATATGAGAAGAATAAAGAGAGGCAAGAGTTCAAGCTTGGGGATTCCCAAGGCACCCCAAGTAAATATTTCAAAGGATACTCAAGCATCTAAGCTTGGGGATGCCCCGGTTGGCATCCCATCTTTCTTCTTCAACAAATATCGGTATACCTCAGTTTTTGTTTTGTTCACATGATTTGTGTCCTTTGTGTTTTTGTTTTTCCTTTAAGAACCATGCTAGAATGAGATAGACCTTCATTGATTTATAGAATACTTCATGTGCTTCACTTAAATCTTTTAAGTATGATCTTACAGAATTGCTCTTTGTGCTTCACTTAAATCTTTTGAGTATGGTTTTATAGAATGCTTCATGTGCTTCACTTATACATTTTGAGCATGGATATTGGTTAGTCTATATTAATTGTAAAATGCTCGATGAAATTCACTTATATCTTTTGGAGTATGAATAATACTATCATTTAAAGTGGGTTTGGAAGAGTGTCAACTTTAGGAATTAGTGATCCCACTATTTTGGAGGGTGTTGAATCTTAGTGTGATATTTATGAAAGTGGATTTGGAAGAGTGTCAACTTTAGCTAGTAATGATTCCACTATTTCGGAAGAGGTTCCAGTTGAGTATGAGAACAAAGTTTCTATCCATGATGCTATGGAAAATTATTATGAGGGAGGAATACATGCTTGTAGGAGTTGCAATAATATCAAGTTTCCTCTCTATGTGCTTAAAGTTTTGAAGTTATACTTGTTTTGCCTTCCTATGCTAGTTGATTCTTGTTCCCATAAGTTGTGTGCTCACAAAATCCCTAGGCATAGGAAGTGGTTAGATTTAAATGTGCTAGTCATATTCTTCAAGATGCTCTCTTTGTGTTTCGATTCTTGTCTATTATGTGAGCATCATTGAAACCATCATGCCTAGCTAAAAGGCATTAAAGAAAAGCGCTTGTTGGGAGACAACCCAATATTTACCCTTACTGTTTTTGTGTGTTTACATGATTAAGCTACTGTAGTAATCATGTTTTATAGCTTTTGTTTCAATAAAGTGCCAAGTAAGACCTTTGGGAAGACTTGGGAGAAAGTCAATGTGATCTTGCTGTAAAAAAACAGAAACTTTGCGCTCACGAGATTAGCTGTAATTTTTTTACGGAAGAGTGATTTTTAGTTGATTCTTTTTGCAGAAGATTAATAGACAAATTCCTCACGTCCACCAATTTATTTCATAATTTTTGGAGTAGCAGAAGTATGGTTTATGTTCATATCATTACAGACTGTTCTGTTTCTGACAGATTCTGTTTTCATTGCATAGTTTGCTTGTTTTCTAATTTCTATGACTTATATTTCTCAATATAAATTGTAGAAATGATATGGTACAGTAGGAATTGTGTGAGAACAATTATGAACCTTGTCTTTGACAGTACCAAAGTGAATGGTTTGCTCTTTATCATACTAACCTATCTCACGAAGTTTGGTTAAGTTTTGTGTGATTGAAGTTTTCATGTTTTGGGTGAGATATCGATATGAGGAGAATAAGGAGTGGAAAGACCCTAAGCTTGGGGATGCCCAAGGAACCCCAAGGTAATATTCAAGGAAGACTCAAGCGCCTAAGCTTGGGGATACCCCAGAAGGCATCCCCTCTTTCGTCTTCAAAACTATCGGTATACCTTACTCGGAGCTATATTTTTATTCGTCACATGATATGTGTTTTGCTTGGAGCGTATTTTCAATTTTACTTTCTGTTTGAATAAAATCATTGGGTCTGAAATATTGAATGGAAAATAATCCTCCCATGGCTAGTTAATTATTTGACTACTCGGTGTTCTTCACTCATATCTTTTGGAGTAGTTTGTCATTTACTCATGTCCTTCACGTATATCCTATGAGTAAATGGTTGAATAAATTGAATGTCATAAACCTAAATTTATATATGTTTCATATGCTTATAACATGGGGAGTAATGACTTCACACATAATAAGTATAGGTAGTAAACTTATTGAAAGTTAGCAAACGTAGAATTGGTCACTTGAACAATTCATGAAAGAATATTGAAGGAAGAGGGATTTCACATATAAATATACTATCTTGGACATCTTTTGTAATTGTGAGCACTCATTAAAATATGACATGCTAAAAGGTTGATGTTGGACAAGGAAGACAACGTAATGGGTTATGTTTTCTTATATCTGAAATAAAGTATATTGTCATGGATCGCCCAACACGTGAGCTTGCCTTTCCCCCTCATGCTAGCCAAATTCTTTGCACTAAGTAGAGATACTACTTGTGCTTCCAAATACCCTTAAACCTGGTTTTGCCATGAGAGTCCACCATACCTACCTATGGATTGAGTAAGATCCTTCAAGTAAGTTGTCATCGGTGCAAGCAATAAAAATTGCTCTCTAAATATGTATGATTGATGAGTGTGGAGGAAATAAGCTTTATACGATCTTGTGATGTGGAAGAAATAAAAGCGACGGACTGCATAATAAAGGTCCATATCACAAGTGGCAATATAAAGTGACGTTCTTTCACATTAAGATTTTGTGCATCCAACCCTGAAAGCGCATGGCACCTCTACTTTCCTCTGCGAAGGGCCTATCTTTTACTTTTATCTCTTAACCTTATGCAAGAGTCATGGTGATTTTCACCTTTCCTTTTTACATTTTATCCTTTGGCAAGCACATTGTGTTGGAAAGATTCTGATATATATATCCAATTGGATGTAAGGCATCATGAACTATTATTGTTGACATTACCCTTGAGGTAAAAGGTTGGGAGGCGAATCTATAAGCCCCTATCTTTCTCTGTGTCTGATTAAAACTTTGTACCCATAAATATCGCGTGAGTGTTAGCAATTGTGAAAGACTAAATGATAGTTGAGTATGTGGAGTTTGCTAAATCAAAGCTCTGACATAGACTCTTCCTGAAAATAAGATGAATTGTAATTGTTTGATGACTGATAACACGGTTTGTTAGTTTCCAAGAAAGTTTATGATCTATACTTTAACACGTGAATTGCTTGTTACTTGGTCATGAAATTTTTTAGGAGATGAGCTATTGTTATGACATATAATGATGCTAGAAAAAGTGATTAGAATTATCATTGATCAAACCTAAGCACTTGCTAGCATTCACACTTCATAAATTATTTCTTTTATCATTTACCTACTCGAGGACGAGCAGGAATTAAGCTTGGGGATGCTGATACGTCTCCAACGTATCTATAATTTATGAAGTATTCATGCTGTTATATTATCTATCTTGGATGTTTAATGGGCTTTATTATGCACTTTTATATGATTTTTGGGACTAACCTATTAACCTAGAGCCCAGTGGCAATTTCTGTTTTCTCCTTGTTTTAGAGTATCGCAGAAAAGGAAAACCAAACAGAGTCTAATTGACGTACAACTTGACGGAGATCATTTTTGGACCATAAGAAGCCCACGGAGTACCGGAAGTAGGCCAGAAGAGTCTCGGGCTGCCCACGAGGGTGGGGGGGGCACGCCCACCCCCCTAGGGCGCGCCCCCTGCCTCGTGGCCAGCCCAGAAACCCCCCTGACATGAAATCAACGCCAACACCTCTCATATATACCCAAACTTCCAGAAAGAAACCTAGATCGGAAGTTCCGCCGCCGCAAGCCTCTGGAGCCATGAGAAATCAATCTAGGCCCTCTCCGGCACCCTGCCGGAGGGGGCCATCATCACCGGTGGCCATGGAGGAGTATCCCGGAGGGGCCATCATCACCATGAAGGCCAAGGACCAGAGGATGGAGGCCATGGAGGAGGAAGCACAAGGGGGAAAACCTCTCCTCCTCTCTTCCGGTGGCGCCGAAGTGCCATCGGGAGGGGAATCATCGCCACGGTGATCGTATTCATCAACATCACCATCCTCACCTCTTTTACGCGGTCCATTCTCCCGCACCCCGCTGTAATCCCTACTTGAACATGGTGCTTTATGCTACATATTATGATCCAATGATGTGTTGCCATCCTATGATGTTTTGAGTAGATATCTTTTGTCCTTGGGTTGATTGATGATATAGATTGGTACGAGTTGTATGTTTTATTTTGGTGCTGTCCTATGGTGCCCTCCGTGTCGCGCAAGCATGAGGGATTCCTGCTGTAGGGTGTTGCAATACGTTCATGATTCGCTTATAGTGGGTTGGTGAGTGACTGAAACACAAACCCGAGTAAGAGGGATTATTGCGTATGGGAATAAAGAGGGCTTGATGCTTTAATGCTATGGTTGGGTTTTACCTTAATGATCTTTAGTAGTTGCGGGTGCTTGCTGGAGTTCCAATCATAAGTGCATATGATCCAAGTAGAGAAAGTATTTTAGCTTATGCCTCTCCCTCATATGAAATTGCAATGGCAACTATCGGTCTTGTTAACGATTGCCTAGGACAATTCCGCACACCGATCCACCATTATTCCACACTTGCTATTTATAATATTTAGTAATATATTCTAACTTTATGATAACAACACCTACTTTTATATTTTAGCTCTCCGATACCATGCAAAGTTATCCTTTTCATACCCACAACGTAGTTTTATTTCTCGTTTCTAGTTGGAAGCAAACGTTCGGTGCACGTAGAGTCGTATCAGTGGCAGATAGGGCTTGAGAGAATATTGATCTTACCTTTAGCTCCTTGTGGGTTCGACACTCCATACTTATCACTTCCACCTTTGGAAATTGCTACGATGATTCCCTGCACTTGGGGATTATCAGGCAACATCATCGGCAAATGCTGCCTCTTGAGCACTGCGTTGGTTTTCCCTTGAAGAGGAAAGGGTGATGCAGTAAAGCAGCGTAAGTATTTCCCTCAGTTTTTGAGAACCAAGGTATCAATCTAGTAGGAGGCCACGCACGAGTCCCTCGCACCTACACAAACAAATAAAATCCTCGCAACCAACGCAGTAAAGGGGTTGTCAATCCCTTCACGGTCACTTACGAAAGTGAGATCTGATAGATATGATAAGATAATATTTTTGGTATTTTTATGATAAAGATGCAAAGTAAAATAAAAGGCAATAAAAATAGCTAAGTGTTGGAAGATTAATATGATGGAAAATAGACCCGGGGGCCATAGGTTTCACTAGTGGCTTCTCTCGAGAGCATAAGTATTACGGTGGGTAAACAAATTACTGTTGAGCAATTGACAGAATTGAGCATAGTTATGAGAATATCTAGGTATGATCATGTATATAGGCATCACGTCCGAGACAAGTAGACCGACTCCTGCCTGCATCTACTACTATTACTCCACACATCGACCGCTATCCAGCATGCATCTAGAGTATTAAGTTCAAAAGAACATAGTAACGCTTTAAGTAAGATGACATGATGTAGAGGGATAAACTCATGCAATATGATATAAACCCCATCTTGTTATCAATCTAGTAGGCCAAACCAAACTGATAATTCGAAGAGACTTGCAAAGATAACCAATCATACATAAAAGAATTGAGAGAAGATTCAAATATTGTTCATAGATAAACTTGATCATAAACCCACAATTCATCGTTCTCAACAAACACACCGCAAAAGAATATTACATCGAATAGATCTCCACAAGAGAGGGGGAGAACATTGTATTGAGATCCAAAAAGAGAGAAGAAGCCATCTAGCTAATAACTATGGACCTGAAGGTCTGAGGTAAACTACTCACACATGATCAGAGAGGCTATGGTGTTGATGTAGAAGCCCTCCGTGATCGTTGCCCCCTCCGGCGGAGCTCCGGAAAAGGCCCCAAGATGGGATCTCACAGGTACAGAAGGTTGCGGCGGTGGAATTAGGTTTTTGGCTCCGTATCTGGTAGTTTGGGGGTACGTAGGTATATATAGGAGGAAGAAGTACGTCGATGGAGCAACATGGGGCCCACGAGGGTGGAGGGTGTGCCTGGGGGGGGGGGGTAGGCGCGCCCCCTACCTCGTGCCTTCCTGGTTGATGTCTTGACGTAGGGTCCAAGTCCTCTGGATCACGTTCGTTCTGAAAATCACGTTCCCGAAGCTTTCATTCCGTTTGGACTCCGTTTGATATTTTTTTTCTTCGAAACTCTGAAATACAAAAAACAACAATTCTGGGCTGGGCCTCTGGTTAATAGGTATAAAAGTGTATAATAAAGCCCAATAATGTCCAAAACATAATATAATATAGCATGGAACAATCAAAATTATAGATACGTTGGAGACGTATCAAGCATCCCCAAGCTTAATTCATGCTCGTCCTCGAGTAGGTAAATGATAAAAACAGAATTTTTGATGTGGAATGCTAGTTGGCATAATTTCAATGTAATTCTCTTAGTTGTGGTATGAATATTCAGATCTGAAAGATTCAAGACAAAATTTTAATATTGACATAAAAATAATAATACTTCAAGCATACCAACTAAGCAATTATGTTTTCTCAAAATAACATGGCCAAAGAAAGTTATCCCTACAAAATCATATAGTCTAGCTATGCTCTATCTTCACCAGACAAAGTATTTAAATCATGCACAACCCCGATGAAAAGCCGAGCAATTGTTTCATACTTTTGATGTTCTCAAACTTTTTCAATCTTCACGCAATACATGAGCGTGAGCCATGGACATAGCACTATATGTGGAATAGAATGGTGGTTGTGGAGAAGACAAAAAGAGGGAGAAGATAGTCTCACATCAACTAGGTGTATCAATGGGCTATGGAGATGCCCATTAATAGATATCAATGTGAGTGAGTAGGGATTGCCATGCAACGGATGCACTAGAGCTATAAGTATATGAAAGCTCAACAAAACTAAGTGGGTGTGCATCCAACTCGCTTGCTCACGAAGACCTAGGGCATTTTGAGGAAGCCCATCATTGGAATATACAAGCCAAGTTCTATAATGAAAAATTCCCACTAGTATATGAAAGTAATATCATAGGAGACTCTCTATCATGAAGATCATGGTGCTACTTTGAAGCACAAGTGTGGTAAAAGGATAGTAACATTGTCCCTTCTCTCTTTTTCTCTCATTTTTTTATTCGGGCCTTTTCTCTTTTTTTATGGCCTCTTTTTTTATTTAGTTCGGAGTCTCATCCCGACTTATGGGGGAATCATAGTCTCCATCATCCTTTCCTCACTTGGGACAATGCTCTAAAAATGATGATCATCACACTTTTATTTACTTACAACTCAACAATTACAACTCAATACTTAGAACAAAATATGACTCTATGTGAATGCCTCCGGCGGTGTACCAGGATATGCAATGAATCAAGAGTGACATGTATGAAAGAATTATGAACGGTGGCTTTGCCACAAATACAATGTCAACTACATGATCATGCAAAGCAATATGAGAATGATGGAGCGTGTCATAGTAAACGGAACAGTGGTAAGTTGCATGGCAATATATCTCGGAATGGCTATGGAAATGCCATGATAGGTAGGTATGGTGGCTGTTTTGAGGAAGGTATATGGTGGGTGTATGATACCGGCAAAAAGTGCGCGGTATTAGAGAGGCTAGCAATGGTGGAAGGAAGAAAAGTACGTATAATCCATGGACTCAACATTAGTCATAAAGAACTCACATACTTATTGCAAAGATCTACAAGTTATCAAAGCAAAGTATTACACGCATGCTCCTAGGGGGGATAAATTGGTAGGAAAAGACCATCGCTCGTCCCCGACCGCCACTCATAAGGAAGACAATCAATAAATAAATCATGCTCCGACTTCATCACATAACGGTTCACCATGCGTGCATGCTACGGGAATCACAAACTTTAACACAAGTATTTCTCAAATTCAAAACTACTCAATTAGCATGACTCTAATATCACCATCTTCATATCTCAAAACAATTATCAAGCATCAAACTTCTCATAGTATTCAACGCACTCATAAGAAATTTTTTATTAATCTTGAATGCCTATCATAATTAAAGAAAATTACCATGCTGTTTTGTAGGACTCTCAAAATAATCTAAGTGAAGCATGAGAGAAAAATAGTTTCTATAAAACAAATCCACCACCATGCTCTAAAAGATATAAGTGAAGCACTAGAGCAAAAACTATATAACTCAAAAGATATAAGTGAAGCACATAGAGTATTGTAACAATTTCCGAATCATGTGTGTCTCTCTCAAAAGGTGTGTACAGCAAGGATGATTGTGGCAAACTAACAAATAAAGACTCAAATAATACAAGACACTCCAAGCAAAACACATATCATGTGGTGAATAAAAATATAGCTCCAAGTAAAGTTAGCGATGGAAGTAGACGAAAGAGGGGATGCCTTCCGGGGCATCCCTAAGCTTTGGCTTTTTGGTGTCCTTAGATTATCTTAGGGTGCCATGGGCATCCCCAAGCTTAGGCTCTTGCCACTCCTTGTTCCATAATCCATCAAATCTTTCACCCAAAACTTGAAAACTTCACAACACAAAACTCAGTAGAAAATCTCGTGAGCTCCGTTAGCGAAAGAAAACAAAACACCACTTCAAGGTATTGTAGTGAACTCATTATTTATTTATATTGGTGTTAAACCTACTGTATTCAAACTTCTCTATGGTTTATAAACTATTTACTAGCCATAGATTCATCAAAATAAGCAAACAACACACGAAAAACAGAATCTGTCAAAAACAGAACAGTCTGTAGTAATCTGTAATTAACGCAAACTTCTGGAACTCCAAAAATTCAGCCAAAATAGTAAGACCTAGACAATTTGTTTATTGATCAGAAGCAATTGGAATCCATATTTTATCTCGTTCTGGTGATTTTTAACAATTATTTTCGTGAACAGAAAGTTTCTGGAATTTTCAGCAAGATCAAATAACTATCATTCAAGAAGATCCTATAGGTTAAACTTGGCACAAACACTACTTAAAACATAAAAACACATCTAAACAGAGGCTAGATCAAATATTTATTCCTAAACAGACGCAAAAAGAAAAATAAAAATAAAAATTGGGTTGCCTCCCAACAAGCGCTATCGTTTAACGCCCCTAGCTAGGCATAATAGCAAGGATAGATCTAGGTATTGCCATCTTTGGTTTGCAATTCTTTAATGAGACATCTATCACCCTTAGGAGTTTCTTTCTTTTTATTAATTATTAAACTTTTAGGCACAAAATCGAAAAATTCATTTGTAGCAAATGGTTCCTTAATGATAGCAAAAAGATTGGGATGAATACTTATAGATTTGAGATCCGCAGTTTCCTTACTAGAGGATTCACCCTTATTTTTAGGAACATACATAAGCTTGGAAATTTTAGTTGGGGGACTTAGAGTATTCTTTACGGAAGAAAAAGCGGTTCCCAAGTTGGTAATGATACCCTCAAGTTTATCGATTCTAGTGGAATCCTGATTTATTCTTTCATTAACTATGGGTTCCTTCTCCTTAATATTTTTCAAAGTGACTCCTACTTTAGATCCATATTGGGTAATTTGGTTGTGGATCTTCTTATCCAAATTTTCAATTAACTCTACGGTAGCAACTTTATTTTCAATAATTTCAAGTCTTTGCATTACATGCTCCAAAGTTAACATAGTTCCATTAACCAAAAGAGGGGGTGAGCCAAACAAATCTATCATAGCATTATAAGAATCAAAAGTATGGCTACCCAAGAAATTCCCTCCGGTAATGGTATCAAGGATATATCTGTACCAAGGAGTAGCGCCTACATAAAAATTGCGGAGAAGAACGGAAGTAGATTGCTTCCTGGTAGATCTATTTTGAGCATTGCAAATTCTATACCAAGCGTCTTTTAGATTTTCTCCTTCCCTTTGCTTAAAATTAAGAACTTCATTTTCGGGAGACAACGGAGAAGATAGGGGACTAGCCATAATGAAAGGCAAGCGAAAAAGAGGCGAATGGAAAAGAGAGGGCGAATAAAACAGCAAGGGTGAAGTGTGGGAGAGGAAAACGAGAGGCAAATGGCAAATAATGTAATGCGGTAGATAAGGGTTTGTGATGGGTACTTGGTATGTTGACTTTTGCGTAGACTCCCCGGCAACGGCGCCAGAATTCCTTCTTGCTGCCTCTTGAGCACTGCGTTGGTTTTCCCTTGAAGAGGAAAGGGTGATGCAGTAAAGTAGCGTAAGTATTTCCCTCAGTTTTTGAGAACCAAGGTATCAATCTAGTAGGAGGCCACGCACGAGTCCCTCGCACCTACACAAACAAATAAAATCCTCGCAACCAACGCAATAAAGGGGTTGTCAATCCCTTCACGGTCACTTACGAAAGTGAGATCTGATAGATATGATAAGATAATATTTTTGGTATTTTTATGATAAAGATGCAAAGTAAAATAAAAGGAAATAAAAATAGCTAAGTGTTGGAAGATTAATATGATGGAAAATAGACCCGGGGGCCATAGGTTTCACTAGTGGCTTCTCTCGAGAGCATAAGTATTACAGTGGGTAAGCAAATTACTGTTGAGCAATTGACAGAATTGAGCATAGTTATGAGAATATCTAGGTATGATCATGTATATAGGCATCACGTCCGAGACAAGTAGACCGACTCCTGCCTGCATCTACTACTATTACTCCACACATCGAGCGCTATCCAGCATGCATCTAGAGTATTAAGTTCAAAAGAACAGAGTAACGCAAGTAAGATGACATGATGTAGAGGGATAAACTCATGCAATATGATATAAACCCCATCTTGTTATCCTTGATGGCAACAATACAATACGTGCCTTGCTGCCCCTACTGTCACCGGGAAAGGACACCGCAAGATTGAACCCAAAGCTAAGCACTTCTCCCATTGCAAGAAAGATCAATCTAGTAGGCCAAACCAACTGATAATTCGGAGAGACTTGCAAAGATAACCAATCATACATAAAAGAATTGAGAGAAGATTCAAATATTGTTCATAGATAAACTTGATCATAAACCCACAATTCATCGGTCTCAACAAACACACCGCAAAAGAAGATTACATCGAATAGATCTCCACAAGAGAGGGGGAGAACATTGTATTGAGATCCAAAAAGAGAGAAGAAGCCATCTAGCTAATAACTATGGACCCGAAGGTCTGAGGTAAACTACTCACACATCATCGGAGAGGCTATGGTGTTGATGTAGAAGCCCTCCGTGATCGATGCCCCCTTTGACAGAGCTCCGGAAAAGGCCCCAAGATGGGATCTCATGGGTACAGAAGGTTGCGGCGGTGGAACTAGGTTTTTGGCTCCGTATCTGGTAGTTTGGGGGTACGTAGGTATACATAGGAGGAAGAAGTACGTCGGTGGAGCAACATGGGCCCACGAGGGTGGAGGGCGCGCCTGGGGGGGGGGGGTAGGTGCGCCCCCCTACCTTGTGCCTTCCTGGTTGATGTCTTGACGTAGGGTCCAAGTCCTCTGGATCACGTTCGTTCCGAAAATCACGTTCCCGAAGGTTTCATTCCGTTTGGACTCCGTTTGATATTCTTTTTCTGCGAAACTCTAAAATAGGCAAAAAACAGCAATTCTGGGCTGGGCCTCCGGTTAATAGGTTAGTCCCAAAATAATATAATAGTGTATAATAAAGCCTAATAATGTCCAAAACAGAATATAATATAGCATGGAACAATAAAAAATTATAGATACGTTGGAGACGTATCAGCAAACACATCTAAAAATCCATGTTGGCCATGGACTTGCTTTCCCTCTACCTCCTATTGCAAGTATTTCCTATGACTAATCAATAACATGCATCCTTTCCATAAAAGTATATTTTCCTGTTCATAAACGACTCCAGGAGATATGGGATCAAACTTGTACACACCAATCATACTCGGAATAGAGCAAGTGATCCTTCAACTAAGTTTGATAGGAATGATGGTATCAACTTTTATTGGCCTAAATCATGCACCAGATAGTTGATGAACCTGGTGTGAATAAGGATTTTAACAGTTCTAAGTAATATATCCTTATTTTCTTGCAAAAAAATAACATTCTATGGACATGTGTTTCTTATGCTTTCTAACTGGTACTCCTAATTTTCTTTTGTGATTCTTATGAATTTCTCAACACTACAAGTAACGACTGTTTACAAATCAACAGATGAGGATGTGAGGATGTAACTGCGACATAAGTGCCTCACCAACTGAACAACCATATGAATGAATTCTTTCGAGTTCATTAAGAGGGGTTATGTGACACCCTAAACTTTCATAATTAATTCTTGGAACTACCCTACCGCCTAAATAGTAGCATATCAACAAGAGTATCCACTTAGAATTGAGATTATTACAGGATGCTTCATATCACTACACCACCAGAATGATACATTTTTACAGGATGCTTCATATCACTGCATGTTTACCAAATTGCTAAAGGCTAGTGTGGTCTTAATATGAGGCTGCCCTTGATACCCGTGTTCTATTTTTTTTATAAAGATAACTAAATATCTCATATCTGTACTAGTGTAATAAAACAGAGATTATACAGTAACATTGTGTCCACGTCTACAAAAGACTCAATGTAATAATACTAACATCGTCTTGTCATTGTCATGCAGTACTCTCAGCTCCTTGCATGTTCTCCCATTTCTAGGACATTCTTCCTTTTGTGGTGGAGAATGCAAATCCTTCTTGTGTCGCTTCTTTGGGTTGAAACATTTCACTAACCCTTGTTCAACCTCCTATTTCCTCTGGACTGTCCTCCTTCCGGTGGTGCCTACACTATGTCACAGGAGAAGGTGACGGTGCAACTTCTGGAAGAGGTAGCATCCAACTGTTGGGCGGGTGGGCCTAATGTTGATCGGCTGGCTAGCTCCAAGTTCCTAGCTCCGCTGAAGTTTTGATGGTTGGTTATCATGGTTGCTCACATGACAATTACAATGCCAACTACGCTTGAAGATCTCCTTTGCCACCGATCTGCGGTCTGTTTCAATAATTAGGGGTAGATTAGTGTCCGACACCACTCTTCGTAATCTTTCTAGACAAGCAATGGCTTCCGCAAAGTCCGCTCCTTTGCACTATGGTATATAGTCCCACGAAGATAGAATAATTATCCCATCATGATCTCGAACCACAACGCCCACTCCCCACTACTGCTTTCCTCCAAGAGACTTCCATCAAAATTGTCCCTAGCCCAACCGAGATCAGGCTTTTTCCAACCTTTTTTCTTAGTATTATCATGTTATTTCAGGCTTGGTAATTTAACCATAGGGCTTTTCCCTTTAAGACCGATCTCAAAATTTATGTTAGCTCATGTGGAGGTTTACAAGGTAGTTTTGCAAGAACTGAGCAAAATGGGAAATTTTTTCTTTACCTTTTGTGAAGATCGCATCATTTCTATGATACCAAACATATGTAAAAAACTTACATTGGCCTATGAATACTTGTGTAATTAAACAACACAACATGGTAACCTGTTACCTTACGACTTTTTTCTTGTTTTGCACTTTGCAATGTCAGAAGTACCGTTTACATAGTTATCAACCCAAAGAAGAGGGTGTGGGGCATAAGTGAAACATACAACTGAACCACCATTATGCAACTTGGATGAATGAGGATTTTGTTTAGTTGATGAATGTAAAACGAACAAAAACGGCTCTAGATTATCAGGTAGGACAAAGGTTGATTTTTGAACAATATTCAACCTTTTTTTTTCTAAAATGTTGTTAAGAGTAAATTAGAGCCTCAATATGGTGAAAATGTTTTTGCCACTTTAACCTGCTCACTCAGAAAGGGATCCCCACATACCTTTTTCCAAAAAGAATATTATTTTCTTTGCAGAGATCTGGTGTAGATATACACAAAGAGGTGAATGTATCATAATTAGTGACTGCCTTAATACATGGCCTAATGTCCATGGTGGGGGTGATCCATACAAGGATAGCCAATCAGTTGACCTATCAGTTACCATGTCATGTCTGCTGCAATAATGTGTGTGTACTTCCTGCAAATGTGTACGCACATGCATGAGGGTCATTACCGCTCCAGTCAGAGAGAGACAAGACACATGTTGTCATTCACCCACTTATGTTATTCTGCTTTACAATTCTATGAACCATTGTGGTGTAGCTACATTGCATATTGATGACACCTGCCAAATTTTGTGTAGGCAACCAACTCAATTTCCTATTACCTCCTACTCCAAGTATTATTCTCACTAAACTGGTAAAAACTTGCACAAATTTCCATAGATATCTTCCATCTGCTCGCATAGCTAGTAAAAACCTACAAGTTTTCTCCTTATGAACTCAGCAACCCTTTCGGTGTAGACAATTTATCACCCGAGAGATGAGCTCATGGTTGCATAAGTCCTATACATAAGTGCCTCACCAACTTAAAAACATGTCACAAATGAAATAAATGAGCTTGGGGGAAACAACATGAATGATATTGCAGATGATGACTAACGAATGAATTTGAAATGACACAACCTTGTCATGTTGTTTCCAAATGACCCATATCCTAATTCCATTTTCATTAGTGATAGGAGCAAAAAATGGTTCAAGTGGGAAGGAGCCTAGAACTAAGTTAGAAGTTAAGGATGCACAAAACTAGCCTAGGCATCCAGGACATAGTAACAACAACGAACAACCATACTCCAATACATTTACAACCGAACTTCCCCTCTAAGGGACCAACTAATCATCATGGTCAATAAATGGATAAAACACGATGACAACTTACGTGCGGACCAGGAAATTATCTTTCAGGCATCACCCACAAGACCAATCTCAAGATCTCTTTTCGCGAATACGCTCTAGGGCGTATCTTTCCATTGATAGGTGGAAGAGAATACATGGTTGTAACCCCAGTCAATGTACACTAGTAGGCGCCGATGAGGTTACAAGTTAGCAGTGGGAGAAGGGGTTGCTCAGCCCCAGTACATAGCAGTCAGGTTACAAGGATGATTGCGGCTAGTCCTTTGGCCCCAACGTGTCCCCATCACCTGGCCTCGTCCTTGATGCTCGAGAGTAGTTGGGTGTGAGATGGTTGCACATTCTCGAAGATGATCGCTTTCCATTGCTTCCAGATGGCCCAGCCGGTGATGATGGCTAGGGAAGCAAAACCCTTGCGGAAAGATCTCCATCTTCATAAGTAATGCATTGTCTCGTGTGTCTAGGTGCATCGTTCCATTAGTGTGCAGTCCAGTTGTAAGATTGCGACTCTATTCTCTCGCATTGCTCTGTCAACTTCAACCTCGAGATCACCCGAAAGACAATAACAAGCATGTATTTTGCCAAGAACAAGCAAAGAACAAAATATTTATATTCTTAGGCTATGTACAGGAAACAAGTGATTTGCCAAGAACAAATGATTTCATTCTGTAAAAAAAAACTATAGTTTTTTCTATTTCTAACTGGGCGTATATCAATTAGTCAACACTACTCTAATCAACTCATCTCGCGTCACAACAACTTGATGTTGTAATGACTCCCACATCCACCTTTTAAATCTGCAACTCCACATGAGGCATACAATGTCAAAGCTAATTCTAACAACTAGGTCTGGATATTGTTGTGGGAGAGGAGTGTTTCCACATCATGCATCTTCCCATAAGTCAGTTCGTCACCCATTCCTTACACTCGTTGGCTTGCCTAGCAAGTACAAATGTTTAATTTTAACTAAATCAACCCAACATGCAGAATCATCTACAGTCCTTGCGATCTGAGAAATTCTAGTATGAATCATATATCTTTCTCCTAAAATTATCTTGCAATTGTTATCCATTCTCAAGATCCCACCACCACTTGCAAAGCGGGCATATTGAATTTCCCATGTTATGAATCCTAACTCCTCATTTTCCTAAATCAACAAACGATAGACCATTTTTGCATATATGATACTTTCTTTGGCGCTTTCACCCTCACTTTATTCTTGTTTTTAGTGTTAGTATGAGGTAGCATGTTGACATGTGTAGGTAGGCATACTAGTCATGCTTAATAAAAGTCACCCATCCAACCATCTAGCTTTTGCTTCAGTTTTTCTGAACTTAGTTAGCAGGACATAATCTTCTGCCCCAACCACCATAATAGGACAATTTCCCTCTTGGAAATTAAACGCATCAGTATACATATCCCTTGTCATCATCACTTCACTCTCCATGAAGTTAATTTTTAAATCTCGATGTCTACTCAAACATGTAAAACAACAATTTCAAGTTTCTGGCATTCTCGAGATCATCTCTTATGAACAAAATGGTATCATCTGCATATAGTAGAATTAACACCTAACGCTCAATCCATTGTGCAACAAAGCCCGCAATGTTATGGTTCTCCTATGTCAACTGGATAATTCTAAGCGTTGGGTAGCTATGCTGAATAGGAAAGGAGAAACAGATCCCCAACTCACATATGACTACTCCAATAAGATCATATTCTATCATTCATTTTGACACTCAAAATTTCATTCATGACTACATATTTGAACAATCCTATCCAATTATCATGGAATCCTTTTGCTTCTAGTCAATGAAAGGAATTCCAAATTAACTTTATCATGTGCCTTCTTGAAATTTTGCTTGAGCACCACACCTTGATGCTTCCTCCTTGTTAGGTATGATAAAACTAACAACAGAATAGGTTGATGCTTGTGGCTTTTCCCTGCGACTGATTGCGAATAACGTGATCGGCTACAAATTTGTGTTTTCTGTGAAGACCATTATAGCTGGTATTTTTATATCCAAATTGCCTAAGATATATATGGTCAACAGGTTGCTTTAGTTTGAACATAGTAAACGACTTTCTTTCCAAACCGTCGATCTGTCGGGGGTGTCATGCGACATATGCCAACGGGTGGCTTATCATGGAGGGGGCTAATAATACGTCGCCGGTGCCTTGAAACGGGATAAGGCGCAAACATGCCCGCCGGTGAATCTTACCCAGGTTTGGGGCTCTCCTAGGAGATAACACCCCTACTCTTGGTCTGCGGGGTCTCCGCATGATCACTCAAGCAACAATGGTGGCTACAAGCTTGCTCCTTGAGCTGTTTCTCTAGAGGGGGAAGAAGAACAAGGCTAGCCCTAGCTTCCTCTCTCTACGTGGGTGTGTGGGTGGACTAAGGTCTGAACCCTTTGCATGGTGCCCTGGGGGGGTTTATATAGGCCTACCCCCCAGGGGTACAATGGTAATCTGGCTGGGTGTAGGACCCGGCTATCAGTGTCTATGGTCGTCGGCTTCTCCGTCGACCGCTGGGGCCCACCGCCTGGTGGGTCCCGCCGGTTGTCTCGTACTTCACCGACAGGCCGCGCCCGCCGCTTGCGTGTCCTGCCGGCTGCTTAGTACTATGGCAATGCCACCGATGATGTGTGCTTTGTCGGGGAAGGCGTGGCTACAGTACCGCCGCCTGGCGGGCGTTCACTGTAGCCACTCCCCGTCTCTTTTGATTAATGGCGCACAGACTCTGAGGGAGGGGGAGGGCCGCCTGCTGGGAGTCGGCCTCCCCCGTGCCGGCTGGTTGGGGCTCGCCACCTTCTGGCTTCTGACGGACAGGTAGGTCCCGCCGCCTGCGGGCCGTATCGACAGCCCGTAGTGGGAGCATGGCCTTCTCTGCCATGGTGACGTCATGGGCTACGTGGCAACAGTGCCGCACCGGGCGAGGGATGTCCGCCCGGTACGCCGCACTATGAGCATGCTCTGCCCGGGATTCGGGGGTGGCAGGCTGCATTGTAGCCACGCCCCGTCTCGTCGTAATTATGTGGGTGCTAACTTTGAGGGCTTGAGGGGCCGCCTGCTAGGAGCCGACCTCTCTGGAGGCTGCCTGCTAGGAGTCGGCCCGTCTCATGGCTTTCTTCTGAGGACCGCCGCCCTTTGGCAGCCGGCCGCTTGGACTAGCCGGCTCCAAGAAGGCGGCTCTTCGTCCTTGAGGCTTGAGGGGCGCAGCCGGCCCCGATGTCTTGAATCGCCATGGGGAGCGGATGAGGCTACC
Source organism: Aegilops tauschii subsp. strangulata (assembly GCF_002575655.3). Taxonomy (NCBI): domain Eukaryota; kingdom Viridiplantae; phylum Streptophyta; class Magnoliopsida; order Poales; family Poaceae; genus Aegilops; species Aegilops tauschii. Next base: position 549,084,917 of record NC_053041.3, on the reverse strand, counting down.
CGTGGTCATTTACTCCAACAGTAGTCCCGGAAGCTGGTGGGGCGCCGCTGCTGAGAAGGCGAGAAGCCTCAGCAGCTTCCTACTCCGAGTGATCTGGTGAACTTGCTCCGTCCGTCTTCCGAAGCGCCGACTAGTCAGAGCCGGTCGTGACCAGGCGGTCCGTCTGATGATTTCAAAACGTCGTGGCGGGAACCAGGTGGCGCACGCCCGCTTCCTGCGTGCCATGCGGTGCCAGCTAGCTCGTAACGAGTTAGTGGCGGGTCGACTCCCGTGGTCCGCACTCCGGGGCGTCGTCGCCCAGAGAAGGCGACGTCAGCGCCAAGGCCGCTGGATTTTGGGGCCGCAAGCTCTTCGGCCCTTGACGCCGAGGCCAGCAGCGCCGCCCCACCAGAGTGGACTCCCGGAGGCGAGACGAGCGTGCTGAACTGCGCCGTGAATGACGTCCAGGCCCATCTTCAGGCCCAAGCCGCCGCCGTCCCACAGTACACGAAGGAGTTCGTGGCGACGCGTACCGCCATCCGGGTATGTCTCTTGATTGCTTGTTTCTGATTCTTGTAATTTTCGTGAAATCTTCCGTGGGGGCGCGCCAGCGCACCCACTGGGTGTAGCCCCCGAGTTTCGGGCCGGCTGCTGAGGAGGCGGCTCGGAACTTAAGGTAAGTTCCGAGTGCTAACATTCTCTTTTCTCTTCTGTTGTCCTTGCTGCAGGACTATCAAAACATCCGCACGGTGATACGTCTCCAATGTATCTATAATTTTTGATTGCTCCATGCTATATTATCTACTGTTTTGGACATTATTGGGCTTTATTATTCACTTTTATATTATTTTTGGGACTAACCTATTAACCGGAGGCCCAACCCAGAATTGCTGCTTTTTGCCTATTTCAGAGTTTCGCAGAAAAGGAATATCAAACGGAGTCCAAACGGAATGAAACCTTCGGGAACGTGATTTTCAGAACGAACAAGATCCAGGAGACCTGGACCCTACGTCAAGAAATAAAGGAGGAGGCCACGAGGTAGGGGGGCGCGCCTACCCCCCAGGGCATGCCCTCCACCCTCGTGGGCCCCCTATTGCTCCACCAACGTACTCCTTCCTCCTATATATACCTACGTACCCCCAAACGATCAGATACGGAGCCAAAAACCTAATTACACCACCACAACCTTCTGTACCCACGAGATCCCATCTTGGGGCCTGTTCCAGAGCTCCGCCGGAGGGGGCATCGATCACGGAGGGCTTCTACATCAACACCATAGCCCCTCCGATGAAGTGTGAGTAGTTTACCTCAGACCTTCGGGTCCATAGTTATTAGCTAGATGGCTTCTTCTCTCTTTTTGGATCTCAATACAATGTTCTCCCCCTCTCTCGTGGAGATCTATTCGATGTAATCTTCTTTTGCGGTGTGTTTGTTGAGACCGATGAATTGTGGGTTTATGATCAAGTTTATCTATGAACAATATTTGAATCTTCTCTGAATTCTTTTATGTATGATTGGTTATCTTTGCAAGTCTCTTCGAATTATCAGTTTGGTTTGGCCTACTAGATTGATCTTTCTTGCAATGGGAGAAGTGCTTAGCTTTGGGTTCAATCTTGCGGTGTCCTTTCCCAGTGACAGTAGGGGCAGCAAGGCACGTATTGTATTGTTGCCATCAAAGATAACAAGATGTTTTTTTTATCATATTGCATAAATTTATCCCTCTACATCATGTCATCTTGCTTAAGGCGTTACTCTGTTTTTATGAACTTAATACTCTAGATGCATGCTGGATAGTGGTCGATGAGTGGATTAATAGTAGTAGATGCAGGCAGGAGTCGGTCTACTTGTCTCGGACGTGATGCCTATATACATGATCATACCTAGATATTCTCATAACTATGCTCAATTCTGTCAATTGCTCAATAGTAATTTGTCCACCCACCGTAGAATACTTATGCTCTCGAGAGAAGCCACTAGTGAAACCTATGGCCCCCGGGTCTATCTTCATCATATTAATCCTCCAACACTTAGTTATTTCCTTTGCTTTTTACTTTGCTTTTATTTTACTTTGCATCTTTATCACAAAAATACCAAAAATATTATCCTATCATATCTATCACATCTCACTCTCGTAAGTGGCCGTGTAGGGATTGACAACCCCTTATCGCGTTGGTTGCGAGGATTTATTTGTTTTGTGTAGGTGCGAGGGACTCGCGCGTAGCCTCCTACTGGATTGATACCTTGGTTCTCAAAAACTGAGGGAAATACTTACGCTACTTTGCTGCATCACCCTTTCCTCTTCAAGGGAAAACCAACGCAGTGCTCAAGAGGTAGCAAGAAGGATTTCTGGCGCCGTTGCCGGGGAGGTCTACGCAAAAGTCAACATACCAAGTACCCATCACAATCCCTTATGTCCCGCATTACATTATTTGCCATTTGCCTCTCGTTTTCCTCTCCCCCACTTCACCCTTGCCGTTTTATTCGCCCTCTCTTTTCCGTTCGCCTTCTTCTTTTTGCCCTCGCTCTTTCTGTCGTTATGTCTGAAATTGGGGAAATTATTGCCGATATGGACAATAATAATATCATGGAAAATTCTGGCTCCTGCTAAAGAACCCCCTACCTTGCATACAAATTTTTTCGAATTGGTAGTGGTAATATTATTGGAAAAGGGGTTATTCAAGATTTCTTTACTTGTGCCGGTGCGTTGCCTTCTATGGGCGGTTCTATTCTTCATAGAACTAGTAGTCTTGCGGACGCTATTGCCATGCTTATAGTTGAACTTGAAAGACAATTTATGCACATGCACCCTTGCATACAAAGGATTTTCCTAGAATTTTCTAATATAGAGCACTCTTCTGTTAAGCGTGCCGCTACTATCTTTTTGGCTAATGAGTTCAGATTTATAATAAAAGAGGCCAAATAAATCTTTGCGCATTATAGGGTGGACGCTGGCCGTCCTCCCATAGAAGCGATCCTCTTTGATCAAGAAGAAATAATGCGTTTTCAATCTCTAGACTATGTTGCTTTCAATGAAAACCTTAGAAAAAAGGTCCCTACCAATGTTCTAGTTGAGAGAATTTCTGAACTTAATGATGATTTGGCTATTCAAAATAATGAGCTAGGATATTCTCTCGAGTATAGGCTCACAAAGTTCTTTCAAAAGAAGGCTTATAATGATGAATTGGTTGTGCAATACGAAGGGCCGAAGGAGGAACCTATACCTCCTAAAATTGATCTTGGGGACTTTTGTCCCATTAAATTTAGCCCTTTTGATTACTTTTGCTTGCCTCAAAGAAAACTTGCTGCCGAACGTAGAGAGTATGAGATGATTTTCACCGATCTATCCTATTACTATGGCAATACCTAGATCTATCCTTGCTTTTATGCCTAGCTAGGGGCGTTAAACGATAGCGCTTGTTGGGAGGCAACCCAATTTTATTTTTAGTTTTTTTGCTTCTGTTTAGGAATAAATATATGTTCTAGCCTCTGGTTAGATGTGTTTTTATGTTTTAATTAGTGTTTGTGCCAAGTTAAACCTATAGGATCTTCTTGGATGATAGTTATTTGATCTTGCTGTAATTTCCAGAAACTTTCTGTGCACGAAAACAAATGTTAAAAATCACCAGAACGTGATAAAATACTGATTCCAATTGCTGCTGATCAATAAACAAATTGTCTAGGTCGTCCTATTTTGGCTGATTTTTTTGGAGTTCCAGAAGTTTGCGTTACTAACAGATTACTACAGACTGTTCTGTTTTTGACAGATTCTGTTTTTCGTGTGTTGTTTGCTTATTTCGATGATCTATGGCTAGTAAAATAGTTTATAAACCATAGAGAAGTTGGAATACAGTAGGTTTAACACCAATATAAATAAAGAATGAGTTCATTACAGTACCTTGAAGTGGTCTTTTGTTTTCTTTCGCTAACAGAGCTCACGAGATTTTCTGCTGAGTTTTGTGTTGTGAAGTTTTCAAGTTTTGGGTGAAAGATTTGATGGATTATGGAACAAGGAGTGGCAAGAGCTTAAGCTTAGGGATGACCATGGCACCCCCAAGATAATCTAAGGACGCCAAAAAGACAAAGCTTGGGGATGCCCCGGAAGGCATCCCCTCTTGTCTACTTCCATCGGTAACTTTACTTGGAGCTATATTTTTATCCACCACATGATATGTGTTTTGCTTGGAGCGTCTTGTATGATTTTATTCTTTGCTTTTTAGTTTACCACAATCATCCTTGCTGTACACACCTTTTGATAGACCCATACATGATTTGTAATTTGTTAGAATACTCTATGTGCTTCGCTTATATCTTTTGAGTTATATAGTTTTGCTCTAGTGCTTCACTTATATCTTTTAGAGCACGGTGGTGGATTTGTTTTATAGAAACTATTGATCTCTCATGCTTCACTTAGATTATTTTGAGAGTCTTAAATAGCATGGTAATTTGCTTAAATAATCCTAATATTCTTGGTATTCAAGATTAGTAAAAACTTTCTTATGAGTGTGTTGAATACTAAGAAAAGTTTGATGCTTGATAATTGTTTTGAGATATAAAGATGGTGATATTAGAGTCATGCTAGTTGAGTAGTTGTGAATTTGAGAGATACTTGTGTTAAAGTTTGTGATTCCTGTAGCATGCACGTATGGTGAACCGTTATGTGATGAAGTCGGAGCATAATTTATTTATTGATTGTCTTCCTTATGAGTGGCGGTCAGGGACGAGCGATGGTCTTTTCCTAACAATCTATCCCCCTAGGGGCATGCGCGTAATACTTTGCTTTGATAACTTGTAGATTTTTTCAATAAGTATATGAATTCTTTATGACTAATGTTGAGTCCATGGATTATACACACTCTTCTTCCTTCCACCATTGCTAGCCTCTCTAATACCACGCACTTTTCGCCGGTATCATAGACCCACCATAAACCTTCCTCAAAACAGCCACCATACCTACCTATCATGGCATTTCCATAGCCATTCCGAGATATATTGCCATGCAACTTTCCACCGTTCCGTTTACTATGACACGCTCCATCATTGTCATATTGCTTTGCATGATCATGTAGTTGACATCATATTTGTGGCAAAGCCACCGTTCATAATTCTTTCATACATGTCACTCTTGATTCATTGCATATCCCGGTACACCGCCGGAGGCATTCATATAGAGTCATATTTTGTTCTAAGTATAGAGTTGTAATTGTTGAGTTGTAAGAAAATAAAAGTGTGATGATCATCATTTTTAGAGCATTGTCCCAAGTGAGGAAAGGATGATGGAGACTATGATTCCCCCACAAGTCGGGATGAGACTCCGGACGAAAAAAAAGAGGCCATAAAAAAAGGGGAAAAGGCCCAAATAAAAAAATGAGAGAAAAAGAGAGAAGGGACAATGTTACTATCCTTTTACCACACTTGTGCTTCAAAGTAGCATCATGATCTTCATGATAGAGAGTCTCTCATTTTGTCATGTTCATATACTAGTGGGAATTTTTTATTATAGAACTTGGCTTGTATATTCCAATGATGGGCTTCCTCAAAATGCCCTAGGTCTCCGTGAGCAAGCGAGTTGGATGCACACCCACTTAGTTTCTTTTATTGAGCTTTCATATACTTATAGCTCTAGTGCATCTGTTGCATGGCAATCCCTACTCACTCACATTGATATCTATTGATGGGAATCTCCATAGCCCGTTGATACGCCTAGTTGATGTGAGACTATCTTCTCCATTTTGTCTTCTCCACAACCACCATTCTATTCCACATATAGTGCTATGTCCATGGCTCACGCTCATGTATTGCGTGAAGATTGAAAAAGTTTGAGAACGTCAAAAGTATGAAACAATTGCTTGGCTTGTCATCGGGGTTGTGCATGATTTAAATACTTTGTGTGGTGAAGATAGAGCATAGCCAGACTATATGATTTTGTAGGGATAACTTTCTTTGGCCATGTTATTTTGAGAAGACATAATTGCTTTGTTAGTATGCTTGAAGTATTATTATTTTTATGTCAATATTAAACTTTTGTCTTGAATCTTTCGGATCTGAATATTCATACCACAATTAAGAAGAATTACATTGAAATAATGCCAAGTAGCACTCCGCATCAAAAATTCTATTTTTATAATTACCTACTCGAGGACGAGCAGGAATTAAGCTTGGGGATGCTTGATACATCTCCAACGTATCTATAATTTTTGATTCCTCCATGCTATATTATCTACTGTTTTGGACATTATTGGGCTTTATTATTCACTTTTATATTATTTTTGGGACTAACCTATTAACCGGAGGCCCAGCCCAGAATTGCTGTTTTTTTGCCTATTTCAGAGTTTCGCAGAAAAGGAATATCAAACGGAGTCCAAACGGAATGAAACCTTCGGGAACGTGATTTTCAGAACGAAAAAGTTCCAGGAGACTTGGACCCTACGTCAAGAAATAAAGGAGGAGGCCACGAGGTAGGGGCGCGCCTACCCCCCCAGGGCGCGCCCTCCACCCTCATGGGCCCCCTGTTGCTCCACCGACGTACTCCTTCCTCCTATATATACCTACGTACCCCCAAACGATCAGATACGGAGCCAAAAACCTAATTCCACCGCCGCAACCTTCTGTACCCACGAGATCCCATCTTGGGGCCTGTTCTGGAGCTCCGCCGGAGGGGGCATCGATCACGGAGGGCTTCTACATCAACACCATAGCCCCTCCGATGAAGTGTGAGTAGTTTACCTCAGACCTTCGGGTCCATAGTTATTAGCTAGATGGCTTCTTCTCTCTTTTTGGATCTCAATAGAATGTTCTCCCCCTCTCTCGTGGAGATCTATTTGGTGTAATCTTCTTTTGCGGTGTGTTTGTTGAGACCGATGAATTGTGGGTTTATGATCAAGTTTATCTATGAACAATATTTGAATCTTCTCTGAATTCTTTTATGTATGATTGGTTATCTTTGCAAGTCTCTTCGAATTATCAGTTTGGTTTGGCCTACTAGATTGATCTTTCTTGCAATGGGAGAAGTGCTTAGCTTTGGGTTCAATCTTGCGGTGTCCTTTCCCAGTGACAGTAGGGGCATCAAGGCACGTATTGTATTGTTGCCATCGAGGATAACAAGATGGGGTTTTTATCATATTGCATGAATTTATCCCTCTACATCATGTCATCTTGCTTAACGCATTACTCTGTTTTTATGAACTTAATACTCTAGATGCATGCTGGATAGCGGTCGATGAGTGGAGTAATAGTAGTAGATGCAGGCGGTCTACTTGTCTCGGACCTGATGCCTATATACATGATCATACCTAGATATTCTCATAACTATGCTCAATTCTGTCAATTGCTCAACAGTAATTTGTGCACCCACCGTAGAATACTTATGCTCTCGAGAGAAGCCACTAGTGAAACCTATGGCCCCCGGGTCTATCTTCATCATATTAATCCTCCAACACTTAGTTATTTCCTTTGATTTTTTACTTTGCTTTTATTTTACTTTGCATCTTTATCACAAAAATACCAAAAATATTATCCTATCATATCTATCAGATCTCACTCTCGTAAGTGGCGTGTGGGGATTGACAACCCCTTATCGCATTGGTTGCGAGGATTTATTTGTTTTGTGTAGGTGCGAGGGACTCACGCGTAGCCTCCTACTGGATTGATACCTTGGTTCTCAAAAACTGAGGGAAATACTTACGCTACTTTGCTGCATCACCCTTTCCTCTTCAAGGGAAAACCAACACAGTGCTCAAGAGGTAGCACACGGCCGCCTTCAACTCCCATGTCCGGGATCTGGCCAAGCGGACTGCTGAACTGGCCGATAGCCGGAGTAAGCACTCCGCTCTTCGTTCTCGTGGGGGCGCGCCAGCGCACCCGCGGTGTGTAGCCCCCGAGATTCGGGTCGACTGCTGAGCAGCCAGGTTGGATCTTCCGGCAACCACTTTTCTTTTTTCTTTTGTTGGATCGCTCAATCCTTAGTCTCGCGGGGGCGCGCCTGCGCACCCGCTGGGTGTAGCCACCGAGATTCGGGCTGACTGCTGAGCAGTCGGGTCCGATCTTCTGGCAACTACTTCTTTCTTTGTTGATTTGCTGACCGTCTTTTCTTTCTTGTCTTCCGCAGGAGCCAACGCCACCTTACAGCAGTAGCTGGGCGAAGCTCAAACCATGCTGCACGCCAAGGAGGAGGAGCGCAACAAGATGGAGCAGGAGCGCGACCGCCTGGCCAAGAAGTTGGTTGACCAGGCGGACCAGCACCAGGCGGAGCTATAGAAGCTCAAGGATGCGGAGGAGTCCCTCCAAGCCGAGTTCGAGACTCAGCGCTCGAACTGGGTTGAGAGGGAGAAGGCCCTGTCCGACGGCTATGGCAAGATCAAGGACATGCTCGATGGTGAGTTGTCCTTCTCTTTATGCTGCCTGCCGACTTGTCATGAGCCGGCTTCCGACTTCATACTTCTTTTTTCCTTCTCGTGCAGAGTATTTCCCTAGTCAGTCCGTCGCCGCCAGCCAAGCTGTCGAGGCTCGCCGTGACAAGCTGAGGATGGCTGGTGCAAAAATCGCGCCCAACGCCCCTCGGACCCTCGCTGAGCAGCTGCTCGCCGTCCAAGCTCGTCTCCGGCCGGCCCATCGGGCGCTCCACCGTCTGCAGTGCGCCGGAGCCTAGGTGGTCTCCGCCCTCTAGCCAGGTGCTCCATTTCTGCGCACCCCTAGTCCGACCTCCGACTGGTTAGAGGTGGCTATCGGCCGCTTCGAGGCATGGAAGGGCTCCTCAGCCCGGGCAGGTGCACGGCGGGCCTTGGAGTACATCAAGGGGTGGCACCCTGGGCTGAATCTAGCCCAGTTGGCCACTCTCCGTGCTGAAGCCAGCGAAGAGTTGGCGGCGGTGGCGCCCGAGCTCTATCACCGCGCCGCAGCGATCGCCGAGTACACGGACACCAGTGTCTTCCTCCCCGAGCTAAATGAGGAGGGCGCCGAGGCGCCACCCAACTGGTTCGGGCTGAACCCAGGAGACGATGAGGACTCGGTGGAGGATATCGCCTCCAGCAATGAAGGTGAGGAGGAGGAGGACGAGGACGGCGAAGACGATGTGCCAGATGATGGAGACGACAGCCGGCCTCAGCCTGATCAAGTCTCGACCAACGAACAGCGCGCCGGCGAGCCGACTGCTGCCGGTGCTGACCAGGCCGAGAGCAACCAGGCGGCCGTTCCACCATCCAAAGCCTCGACCTCCACCGACCCCTCCGATCCTACTGCTCCTCTGGCCTAGGCGGACAAGTTATCTTTCTTTCCTGTTTTGTAATCTCTTTGAACAAACTTGTTAGATTTGCGCAGTTCCACCCGCTGGGGGTGTATTCAAACTCTGTTGAATGCTGGCCAAGGGCCTTTTGCTATGTAAATTGTCTTTGCCGATTTCCGACTTGTCTTGCTTTTCTGCTCCTTTGGCTTTTTCCTTTGCCGCCTTCCCTTAGCTGCCGTCTTGCCAGCCGGACAGCCACTCTGCGGTCTGTGACTGGGTTAAGTACTTGGCCGTTTTAGGAAGGCAAGTACTTTAGCCGTTTGTAGAGCGCAGCAAGTTAAGTTAGAAACCAACCGGCCGGCTGCTCAACAGCCGATCGGCGAGGCGAGGAGCCGGCTTGGCCTATGCGAATGCTTTGGTCCTTAGCCATTTTTCGTGTGGGCACCGTTGCCTGCCTTTAACTCTTGCCAGCCGGACATTCGCTCTGCGAGCTGCGGCTTATGGCAAGAGAGGGCTTAGGTGCCGGCACACTACTTGTCCGACTGCAGGTAGCCTTGACATAGTACAAGGCGGCAAGCTCCAGGGCCGACTAGTCGAACTTGGCAAGCCCCCGGGCCGACTGTTCGACTCCTTAAAATATCCGCTGAGCTGCTGAACAAGGAAGCGGTAACTTGCCATGTTTGCATCCTTGGCGTCCCAGTCACCACACGACTGTTGGACCACCAAGTCAGTGTCGCCATAGCACAGGATCCGGCGGATGCCGATCTCTTTGGCCAGCCGGAGGCCGTGTACTAGCGCCTCATACTTGGCCACGTTGTTGGAGGCGGCGAAGTGAATTTGCAATGTGTATATGATCTTGTCGCCTTTGGGAGAGGTGAGGACAATGCCGGCTCCCAAGCCGGTGCGCATCTTCAAGCCATCAAAGTGCATCCGCCAATGAGTGGAGTCCGGAGCTGGCAGTAGGTACTGGGTCTCGGCCCAGTCGATGAGTAAGTCGGCCAGTGCTTGGGACTTGATGGTGGTGCATGGATGGTAGAAGATGGTGTAGGGGGCCAACTCGATGGCCCATTTGGCCACCCGGCCAGATGCATCTCTGTTGCCTATGACCTCGGCAAGTGTGGCAGTGCAGGCAACCGTGATTGGGTGCTCTTGAAAGTAAGGCTTCAGCTTCTTGGCGGCGAAGTGCATGCCGTAACACATCCTCTGTTAGTAGGGGTAGTTCTGCTTCGAGGCTGACAACACCTCGCTCAAATAATATACAGGCCTCTAGACCGGCTGTGCCCTGCCAGCCTCTGAGCGCTCTACTACCATGACAGTGCTGACCACCCGGCTAGTGGCGGCGATGTAGAGGTACATGGGCTCTTTAGCAGTCGGGGCCGCCAGGATAGGCGGGCTGGTCAACATCTTCTTCAACTGGAGAAAAGCCTCGTCTGCCTTGTCATTCCACTCAAAATGAGTGGTTTTCTTCATGAGCTGGTACAGGAGAAGGGCCTTCTCGCCCAGCCGACTGATGAAGCGGCTGATGGATGCCAACCAGCCGGTGAACTTCTGGACGTCTCTTAGTTGGGTGGGTCTCTCCATCCTCTCAATGGCCTTGATATTCACAGGGTTGCACTCAATGCCGCGTTTAGAGACCAGGAAGCCAAGGAGTTGGCCGGCTGGTACTCTGAACATGCACTTCTCTGGGTTGAGCTTGATTTGAAAACGGCGCAGATTGTCGAAGGTTTCCTTGAGATCTTCTGAAAGGGTACTGCGCTTCTCCATTTTCACCACAATATCGTCTACATTGACGTGGGCATTTCTGCCGAGCTGCTTGAGGAGGCACTTCTGCATGCAATGCTGAAACGTGGCACCGGCATTTCTCAAGCCGAATGTCATGGTAAGGTAGCAGAAGGCTCCGAATGGTGTGATGAAAGCGGTCTTCAGGTGGTCGACCGGGTTCAACTTGATCTGGTGGTAACCTGAGTAGGCATCCAAAAAACTCAGCAGCTCGCATCCGGTTGTGGAGTCTATCACTTGGTCAATCCGAGGCAAAGAAAACGGATCCTTGGGGCAGGCTTTGTTCTTCTTCTTCAGTACAAGGACTGGGTTGGCAAGCCATTCTGGGAAGAAAACTTCCATAATGAAGCTGGCTGCCAACAGGCGGGCAGTCTCTTCTTCAATGATCCTTCTCTTCTCTTTCGATAGTCGGCGGAGGGGTTGGTTGACCAGCTTGGCATCTGCTCTGACATGTAGCTTGTGCTCAGCGAAATCCGTCGGAACACCCGGCATGTCTTTGGGAGACCATGCGAAGATGTCCCGATTCTCACGGAGGAAATCGATGAGCTTGCTTCCTATTTGCTATCGAGGTTGGCACCTATGACAACGTGCCTCTCCGGGTGCTCTGGGTCCAAGGGAATCTTCTTTGTTTCTTTGGCCGCATGGAAGGAGCCCTGGGTCTCTGACTCTTTGGGCTCTGGTGACATGTCCGGCTGCTTCCCGGCCATGGCCACCACCTGGTCCAGGAGCTTCTTCTCAGCGGCAATCACAAGGGACTCGGCCAACCGACTGCTGGCTGCAGCACAGGCGGATGACTTCTCGTAGTCCCCGGCTATTCTGATAATACCCTTGGTTCCAGGCATCTTCAGCTTGAGGTAGGCATAATGAGGCACCGCCATGAACTTGGCTAGAGCTGGCCGGCCTAGGAGCACATGATAAGGGCTTTCCAGGTCAACCACCTCAAACCAGATTGCTTCTCGGTGGAAGTGATTCTTGTCTCCAAAGATGACATCTATCTTCACTACAAAAAAATACACTTCCGTGATGATACGTGTTTGTCATAGTAGGTCACGTTTTCTGTCATGCATGTACATCCATGGCAAATTTATGACAGAATCAAGATAGTCATACCTGTGCTGTCGTAGAAGTGTTCCATGACATTACCAAAATTACCATCACGGAAGTGTCCACTTCCATGACGATAAATTGCGCGTCACAGAAGTGCTTTCGTCAAGGGTGACCAACACGTGGCATCCACTATAATGGAACGCCGTTAAGCTATCGGGTCCGGTTTTGGATCCGATAACCCGTTAACAGCCCCGACCAATGGGGATTTTCCACGTGTAAAATCATCATTGGCTGGAGGAAACACGTGTCGGCTCACCACTGGGACAGATGTCATCCACTCATTGGACCCAAAGCGCCTATGGTACGTCGACACATGGCACGGCCCAACAGAGGCCCATATAGGTTAAAAAGGCCGACCCAGTCAAAGGCCCGTAGTACTTACTCAGGTACTAGTGGGCCAGCCCAATAACGGCCTGCTTAATAAAGGCCCATTTACGGCCCGAAGCCAGATCTGGCCCGTTAATTGTTGGCCTAATATTTGGGCCCATTTACGGCCCGAAGCCAGATCTGGCCCGTTAATTGTTCGCCGAATATTTGGGCCCAATTACAGCTCAGTGACTTTCGGCCTATTAGAGGCCCGATGTAGACATGGGCCCATTTCAGCCCGGTGTGACTTTCGGCCTGGGAATGGCCCGTGCTACCCATGGGCCATATATGGTCCGATAGGACATCGGGCCCACTAACGGCCCGTGATAAAGGTGGCAATAGTTAAGCCCAACGTGACTTTGGGCCTGTTAAAGGCATGTCGCATAATTCGGCCCGTTGATGTCTGTACTAGGCTTTCGGCCTCTTAAGGCCCATGATATCAGTGGGCCAACTAAGACCCGAGATATGTTTTGGCCTCGTAACTGCCCTTGATATAACTGGGCCCAAAAAGGCCCCGTCTACATTTCAGCCTGCTGAAGGCCCGTCGACGACTAGTGAAAATTGAGGCCCAATATGCATTTCGGCCTGCTAAAGGCCCATGGTTTCATCTGGGCCGTAACAGGCCAGTACAATATTCAGCCTGTTAATGGCCCAACGCTACCTGGGCCAAACTAAGCGCCGGGTCCACAAAAGGCCCAACTAAAATATAGGCCGGTGTAAGTTGTGGGCCTCGTGCAAAGTGTGAAGGCCCCAATGATTCGGGCCCAACAAAGATGCAGGCCGGCCCAATTGTGGCCCGCTAAACACCAGGCCCGTTAGAGGCGACTGTTTTGGCCCGGTCGACTACATCTGATTTTTTTTCAGATAGCGAATGATGGTAGTAACTAGTAAGAATTAAGAATAAACCTACTCTATATAATAAAGAAATTACGACATAGTAACTAAGAATAAACCTACACTATACAATAAAGGATTTATGGTATATTACATCCACTGGGCATTGAAGTTCGCCACCAGTGATCATAACGCGCAATGAAGAAGCAGATTACAAAAACTGGGCACCATTGCAGCGTAACAAAATAATACTGAACCGAGACCACTTCCAAGATAGTTTAAGAAAGGTTAGCCTTGCGCGGGAACTGCTGCGCAAGCTGCTGAGCAAGGCTGTGAGACCGGCCTAGCATGTCGGTCATAGCTTCCAGGTGTAGCTGTTTAGCGATGAGGTTCTCATTGGTGTTCTCCGCAATCTTTCTTAGAGATAGGACTTCAAGTCGAAGTTGAGTTGCAGAATGCCTTTCTGCTAGAACATGGGACTGAAAAAGTCGAACTGATTCAGACAATGAATTCTGTGAGCTTGTCTGACTGCTAGTCTCGAGTAACTTGAACACTGGATAAAGACAAGACTTTGGGGTTGTCTCGCTATCTTCAAGATGTTTTGCCTTCTTTGCTGCAATATATGTTGGGTTTTTCTCATAGCCTTCAGCAGACTTGTGCATGCCATCAGGCATATCACCCTGAAACAAAGCAGAGAGATGACAGGTTTTGCACGTGTATAAACAAAGATGATAACTGTGCTGTCAATTCCATCCAATGCGGGGAGCATCACCACACTACTGGATTACCATGTCAACATAACAAGCATAGATGAAGGGCAAAGAAAATCATTGTATATATTTTGGTTAATATGCATGGCATGTTGTTCATATCATCAGCCACATCAGTAAGATAAAACAGGAGATGACAAGGTGCAAGCATGGGCTGCTTCACCACACACTGCATTATAGATCCACAAAAACAAGCATACATATAGGGAGTATTGAGCAATGTGCATGGTATTAATAAGGAATTTGGTTTTACTAGTAAAACTTAGAACTTACGGTTCTTGCGAACATGGATTTTGGTAGAAACAGCAAACTAAACAGCAGTAAACGATAGGGAGTATGAGCAAATTAAACAGCAGTTGAGGATAAAGGCTTTAGAAGGACTGACTTACATTAACAGTTAACACCGGCTTTATAATTCCCTTCTCATGTCAAGGGAAGGATAACTCAAGAATTTCAGCACATAATCTTCTTCATAAGCATTGCCTGTACTCTACATTTTGTAGAGAGTAATTATAGATATGATAATACTGGAAGGGATAGAGGATAATGAAGATAAGATGCAGATTGATGCTACATAATCAACTACCAATCCCTGGAAGTACAAGCATTACAGGACAAAATGTACTGAAAAGAGCAATGGGCTACACTTCGGCACTGGCATTGTCTGTGTATTCTACTTTTTGGTAAGATTAAATATAGATCTGATCTTTTTTAGTAAATGGTGGGCGAGGGAGATAAGATGCAGAATGCTACACAATGAACCAATCCCTCTTCCCATAATACAAGAGTGTTTTGAACACTGGTGTACTGTACAAAACGTTCTTATATTATGGGACGGAGGGAGTAGCTGTTAATGTAAGTACAGTGATAGAGGACATTCAGTCCTTACAAGAGGAGTGCAGAGCTAAACCTCTTCAAAAGCATTGGGTTGATTCTAAATTTATGTAAGAGTCCATACTGATCTTATAATGTCCACCAAATGGATGATAACGAGGCTAACATGTGCAGTGATGCTACATAATCAAACAACTATGAAAGTAAGTATGGTCATACAGGGCAAGAGGCACTCACAAGAGCAATGCAGTGTGCAGTATAGTTGCGAGATTCTGTGGTCCCTTGAGAATTAATGTTCTTCTGCTAACAGTTTTCATACAAGTGAGACGTTAAGGCAAATGCGAAAATGTAGTTCAAATTGTGATGTGATATCATAGATAGTACCTTACGCTGCAGCCGAGACCAATGTGTAACAAGATTATTGCAGTCACCGTCGGATAAATGTAGCACCGGAGACTTTACAGAAATTTCGTTTAGAGGCTTGCCATCGAAGTGCGCTTGCCTCAGGTAGGAATGATACTTCATCAACGAGTGCTTGAAAAGCGCAACCAACCCTTGCTCGTCTTCACAATCTAGTTTGGTCCTCGCCTATTTAAAAGAATGAAATCTTGTGTCTTCTGTCAGCAGAAACATATGCAGCAATGACCATGAATAACATTAGTACATTACTTACGCGTAAGTTGCAGAGGAAGACTGGAAATTGTTCTGTGTCTGTGGTATAATCTTTCCATGAATGAAAGATGCGCACAAAGTTCCTGACAACAATATAAGCTTTGTCTTCTAAACTCGGAAGAAATGGAACAGGGGTCCTATTTGCTGGAATTGGGGCTCTCTATGGTTCCAAACGGGATTTGGCAACTGGATTTGGTGTACTCTTTGCTGAAATGGGGGTTTTGCGTCGTAGAGCTGGTGCTATGTCAACTGGCATAATCATAATGTTTGCTGTAGTTGGGGTCTGCTGAGTTGGGGCATCAGAAATGACCAGTGTAGTAGGGCTAGAGTCTGCTAGAGTTGGGGTGTTTTGTGGGTCAGGTGATATTGCAACTACACCTAATGGGATATTTGATTTATCAGGTGCCACTACCTTTTCCAAATACTTTGCTTGTGCTCCTCCACGATCAGCAATCGCCCTCTTCCTTTTGAACGTCTGATACACAAGAACATCATTTGAATGGATAAATATGGTATGATGACAGATGGAATATGTACTGAAAATGGATAGGCAGGGCATATTCACATACACGATGTGTAAACTAAGCTAATGGCAGTTCAACAAAGTAGAAGCAATGCAAAGCATCAGTTGCAAGATATGTGCGACAAATATAACCTTGGAAAGTTAGAGCAAGCACCTCGATGGGTGAATAACATAGGGCATCTTCCTCTGACTCCTCCACTATGGAGCTACATTGACTTAGGTCTCCCTCTAGCTCAGAATCACTGTTAGGTGGAGAGCGTTTACATTGCATTGCATCCAGACTTGATTTCAGTCCGTTAATGCCAAGTTTGACAGCCATGGCATTGTTCTGCTTTATTCTTTTCATGCGCGCAAGCTCATAATCATTATGATGCTATTCAGAATCTGAGATTCATGAAAACATAAAAAGTAGTCAGATTATCTATGGAATGCATTGCGGATTCAACTCGAAGAGTGTCTCCCTATAAACCTCTGCATATGCAAAGTTCACCCCCCAACCGTGCTGACCAGACCACACACAGAAATACAAACCCCTTATGTCTCTATAACAAGCAGACACACATTTCAAAACTGAAGTAGGAACATTATAATCATATGAAATTCGTATTTAAACAAATAAACTAAGGAATTATGAGTGGCATAATGTTTAGCTTCAAGGGTGGAGTGTTGGTAGTGCGACACAAAGCAAGTAGGCAGATTGTATTCCATGTGAAAGATCGAAGCCTATGTAAAAGCTGGAAATGACACTTTCTTTCTATACAATGCAGTGTTCGTTGCCCACACATGATGGAAGAGATCACATAGAGAAATACTATTCACTCATGTCTACGGTTGCAGTATTTAGAAACAGGGTGGTCCACCCTAAAAGAATATTGACAACAAATATGACAAGGCAAGCATAGATGTAGTGAATCAATCATTTACTTGTGAGCTTACTAGGACAAGTATGCAGAATTGTAACTGCAGTAAGAGACTGTCCACAATCTGAATCAAGAAGTTTGTCTAGCACTTATTGTTTGCAACTAAGCGATGTGAATAATTGGATATTATATCGAATGGGTAAGAAAGACAAGTAAAATTGTCAACAAACCTGGCTTGCAGTAGTAATCTGGGTCAATGTCACTACGACCAACAATCCAAAATGACTAGTGTTTGTTCCTAGGGCCGGAATTTTGAAAACCCTGTGAACTTTACAGGTACTAAAGATTACCGAAATACATCTGAACCATTAAGTGTAGGTAGCACTGAGCACACAACAAACCCTAATGACAGTCCTGCCTAATGAGTAATGACTCAATTAGAAAATGGGTGATGAGGAGTGGCTGCTGAGTGTTGAGGACTTATCTCAGGATAAATCGGGTTAGCTTAGTGGGTGCTGCATGCCTGAGCCCTGAACGGACTGGGAAGGTAGGCACGACGGCGTGCCGGGCAGCGGTGACGCTGTTGGGCGAGTGCCTCCTGATCTCCTGTTAGTCCGGCGTCTCCTCCTAGAGTCATGCCGTCCGGGGACGGCAAGTCGCCGGCGAGGCAGGCGGCTGGGGGCGAGTAGAGATCGGAAGCGCGCAGCAGAACAGAGGGGAATCGGGGCCTGGGACGACCCAAAATCCCAGGGTGGGCCGGCCCACCATGGGCACCCTGTAGAGATACACACACGAGCGGTGAACATGCATTTTCGAAACTAATTTAGGAACATTTAGCTGACCAATTAAATGAATCTATTTTAATAATATCAGATTCGTATTTGAACAACTAAGCTTGTTTAGCTTGATGGGTCGAGCAGTGCTATTATGACTCGAAGCACATATTCTGATCATATAGTGATCATAAAAGGGGGAAACCGGAGAAATGATATTTAGCAGCCATTGTTTGCTTCGAACTAAGAACTAAATTCTAAGAGCTGAAAAGAAAGTAGAGTAACCAAGTTAAGATCTATTTTCTGGCTGAGATCAAAAAGTTGAGGAGATATGAAGTACCACCTCTCTTGCGGCGCCGTGTAGGCATCGGGGTGCGATGGCTGTCGGTGGCATTGAAGCAGATCTGCGACGGCAGGCGGGTGCATCGGGGGATAAGTCCCGTTGCGGTGGAAGAGAAGGTCGTGTGAGCGGCCCCGACAAAGAGTACGACGGCGCCGATGAAGCGAGAGGATGTGATGCAAGGCTCTTGGTCCGTCGCCGTGGATGAGAAACGTCCATCTCTAGCAGTGGACGACGTGGTCTTGGTAGGCGCTCCGGCATGGTGGAGGACGGTGGCGATGGATGTGGTGGAGGACGGCGGCGATGGATGTGGTGGAGGACGGCGGCGACGGATGGGGTGGCGGACGGAGGCTGGTGTGGGGATGGTGTTCTAGCGCGGACGGTGTATGAATGAGAAAATGGAGGGAGAGGTACGGGGAACCATGTTTTTGGGACGCGCCTGTCTGAAATATGGGAAAGTTACGAACTTAGCCCCTGTTTAAAATTTGGACGTCTCGTCGGTTGGGGATACGACGGTAATCTCGCATCTCACCAATATTTGCCCAGAGCGATTTCGGGCGAGGAGAGGGTGGTTGGCGCCCATGGTTGGCGCCCACGGTGTATGAACGGGGCTGACAGGTAGGGCGGTTGTGTCACGTCTGAGTGAAGTTACAAACCTACCCCTATTGAAAATATTTGCGTACATCGATTTTGGTCGAGTCGAGTTTGTTTTGCCGCCCACCGTGTATGAATGGGGAAATGGAGGGAGAAACAGAGGTCTTTCGGACAAGCTTGAATCAAATGTGTTTTGCCGCCCATGTTTGGCGCCCACCGTGTCGGAATGGGCTCAGAGGCGGTCGTGTCACGTCTAATTGAAGTTACTATCCTACCCCTATTTAGAGCAGTGGAAATGGGCCGATGGATTGTCCTTGTAATGGGTAGACAGTAATTTCCATCTCCCAAACACTTGGCTTCGAACAGCCGACGTGGGAGTGGACATTTTGCCACTTCTTTCGAATTTTGGGACAATAAGCATCCACGTTTACCCTGGCAACTAAATTCGAATCCATTTTGTATTCCTATACGAATCTTTATAAATCATTCTATGTGTTTTTATATATCTTCAAAAGGACGACAAAGATGTATTCCACTGTCATATATGAATATGGTTTACAAATGCCGATACTCAAATTCACAAGCTAGAATCCAGTTTAAGGTGAATTCGAATACTTGGAACACTTCATGTCCAACTCAAATGTCACACGCAGCATAATGTGTACTCCCATTTAGATATGTACACAAGCGATGTATCAAGATTCAAATACCGAGTCAATCAACCAAGAATGTACAGAACTAACAGACATATAAACACTTATAGAGTATATGGATCAATAATATCATCTAACATACATAAGCCAGGCCGCTGTACTTTTCTTTGCTACAACATCATCCTTTTTTTAGCCAAGCTACTATAGCATCTTGGCCCTTTCCGATGCGTGCAACTTATGGTCCATCTATACTTCTATTATTGCTGAATGCACATTCAGCCCGATTGGCATATTTGTAGGTCTAGCACAGCAATCAAAATGAAATGTCTCCGAGTCTTATCAATTAATACAGACTTCTGCTGAAATAAAATTACAAACCAAAAAAAAAACAAAAAACAATTATTACATGTTCTCTAAAACAAATGGTTTGATTGATTACATGAACAAATAACACAAAGGTTATTCAACGATGGAAAGAAAATTTCACCTATGATTTACCAAGTGGAATTTAATTTCCTTTTTTCCTTCAGGACCTTAACAATGTGGTCAGTCTCAGCTTGCTTCGTTTTGAAATCCACCAAATATTTAATGGTTGTCTTGAGTACTGCTAATGATTGTGTTGTTTGCTTCCTCAACATGTCAACTTCATATCTAAGTGGAGAAGCAGAATCTCTTTCTACCACTAGTTTAGCCTCTAGAGCATCAGCAGTTGGCAATTCATAATGCACGATTGGGCCGGTGCCACTGCTGTGGGATGATACAACGTCCATGGGGACCTCGCTCTTTGATCTTGGGCTAACCTGTTTTGTCATCAAAGTTCCGATTGGATTCAGAAAAGTTGAAGTTAGCAAAACATCTCAACTGGGAGTTATAACAGCAAACCAGTTAAACAAACAAGGAATTAAAGAGTTTCAATTCGATGTTGAAAAGTAGTTATTAACATCATTGTAACCCGTTGTTGCAGCAGCAAAGCAGTTAAACAAACAAGTAGCTATTTAAGTTCGGGCAAACAGGTAATTCTTAATAGTAAGTATCAAACACATAGATAGGCGCAGTTTATAATAGGATTAACAGGCTGTGGCATTATGTAATCATTAGCAAACTAAATTAAGCCAAGCAACGTAATTGAACAATTTTCCAATAAGTGGCTAACTAAAATTCCGAGAAGCAGGTAACTGAACTTACGCTAGTTCTTTGTACAGGCACAATTCAACTTCTTTTTCGCTTACAAGGTTGTACGAAGGAGTCCATGGCATCAATTGCTTGGATACGCAGTCCCAATACTTCTTTCTTCCCACACTGCATTGGTAAGTCGAATGGTTAACTGGTAAGATGGTGCGTCCTTGATATGTTATATGAGGACGTGTAGTCAGACTAGTTGTAGCCATACACATCACACTGGCTTTTACTGTATATTTCATGCGATTACTTTTGGCATATCGAGATCTAAGCAATCTACAATAGGATGAAAAGACTGGCATCCTTCAAATTATTGGCGAACTCAGTTCATAGAAACAAGCAATTCAACCATTCTGTGGGTAAATCAAAAGCGCCACTGGAATATTTTTCACTACCCCTATCATACACGCAAAAAGGGGCGACGCCACCATAGGGGCTGGTATGGGCGGCCGCCTCGGGTGGCTCGAAAGTGTGCACCTAGTTTGAGTCGTCCAGGTTGGCCCAGGCTAGTTTTGTTCGTCCCAACGCACGAGCAGGCAATGTAAAAAATGAAGAAAAATGTTCCATTTTGGATAGGCCAATAACATAAGTGCAAGGCAGGCCCTATAGCAGGCTCGCGGCCCAAACGAGCGCCTCTCATATCGATCGACAGCAGGAAAAATCCCAATTCATCCGCTCCAGCCTCCAGTCTGGTTTGCTCCTAACCTAGCCGCCGCTGGACAGACCGACACAGCACTTCCTCGCGCCCTCGTTCGAGGGCGGTCGCCAGGCTTCAAGCGAATGGAAGGACAAGAAGATGAAGATCCAACCCTGGGTGTAGCCTGCGTGGGAGGCAGCGGCGGCAGCACGGGCATGGCATCAAGCTTGCGCAAATGGACAGTCGCAGCTTGCAAGAGTAGCATGCGCAACGAGCAGGTACATCACATCCCTGATTATATCTAATTCAACTCTTCAATTTCTGGCCAATAGTTAAACCTGACGGTGTTGTAAAACTGCTTGTATGTAGGGAATCTATCAGAAAATGAAACCAATTTCTACTTATTTTATAACTCCCCCAATCAATACTGAACTGACTGAATCTGATGAATCTAATCAAGTTTCCGGTGCAAACATCCAAGCTCATGTTATTCTTGAGCCTGAAGTGTCTAATGAACAGACTGGTAATGAAGGATTTGATGCAAACATTTTACATGCTCCTGGTGATGAACATATAGTGTCTAATGAGGCATCTAATGCAAGCATTTTGCAAGCTCCCATTGAAGGATTTAGTGTCTAATGATGATCTGCTATGTTGAGAGAGACATAGAGATTTGCAGGCATTGATGACAAGCAAATTATAGTGCATTTTCATGGCTTGAGGAAATGTCGAGGCCATCTACCAGAAAGTCCCCGTATCATGACAACGTAGCATAAATACTTTTCTAATCTGTTGTTTGAAACCATTGGCATACTTGTGCAGGATAGATATATTGATATGCAGTTTGCGCACTGGTTATAGGTGCAATTACACTTTGATATTTTCAGCCAAAGAACGAATAATTCAAAGAGGTACAGACCATGTTTGTAGTCCTTGTACACCATGTTGCATTTTGTGTTTTTGGTGCTTGCATCATTTAGTGTTTATAATCTGAACTACTTTGGATCATTAGCTAGTTTTCAAAGTGCATGTATCTTCACATTTCTCAAGTTATGTTGATTTCCGGAGTGCAAGTGCCTTCGTATTTTTTAAGTTGAATGTTCGCCCCTGGTAACTTGAATTCGTGGATCCGCCACTGCACACAAATCATACACGAATGCCAGTACGAATTAAATGAAATGCAGGGACTTACGCTAGCTCGTTGTACAGGCTCACTGCAGCTCTGCTTGCGCTTGGGATGTTCCATGTACAAGTCCATGTTACCACTTGCTTGGATGTGCAGGCCTTGTGCTCCTTGCATCCCCCTCTACATTTTTGACACGGCGAATGGCTGATCAAATAAGAGGAATCGACCTTGCTGTTGTACCGGAGGACAGATACTTACAAGGTTATACGGGTGTGCAGGATGTGTACCAGATCCCGTAGCGCCGTCATGCTTCGCTAAAAAATGGATTTGCTTGTTTCAGATGATATCTCCAGAACAAATAAGAGTTAAAGTCAGAGTAGGTGTGTAAGCTAAGAGAGCAGTGAAAGGATATCCAAACATCGTCGGAACAGTGCACAAGGGAGTGATGTGTGGATACCTAGTTCGGGCCGGCATTTGGGCATGCTCGCCTAGCTAGAGTGCGGGTCACTTCAGAGCCGTTGAGGGTGATGCGCTGGCGTGGGCTGGCCGTGCACGGATGCAGATCTTGAGTGGCAGCGGAGCGCTACGATGCGGTGGACGAGACCGTTGGTGAAGCCCCTGCGGCCTCGGGGGGCGGAGGCACGACGATGTGCTCGGTGAAGTAGCCCCGGTGAGCTGGGAGACGGCATCGGTGAAGCGCACCTGATGCGGCGGAAGTTGGTGTCTGTGAGGCACGTCGGTTGCGGCGGCCGACGTTGTCGGTGGACCACCCGGTGCGGTGGACGAGGGCGTAGATGAGGTAGCTCCGGTGCATGTCGTCTTCGTCGTCGTCGTCGGGCACAAAGGTGGGGAAAGAGACGAGACGAGGGGCGATTCAAACTTTGCTTGGGTTGGCGGCAAATTAGGGATTTGAGCAATCTTGGCGCGGAAGGGGACGGTGGAGAAGGGAGATTTTGCAGGGCTGGAATTGGGGCCGCCAGATATTTCAATCCAAAACGTGGAAGCGCGAACTTATTTTGTCGTCGTCCTTTTTTTGGAGGGAGGGGGGAGGGGGAGGGGGGAGGGAGGGAGGGGGGGTGGGTGGCTGGGTTCTAAGCGTCCGTCCGACACACGCGACCACCACGACACGACCCTGGTCTGCCTGGTGCGCCTACATTTGAGAATGCAAACGAATCTTCTTTCATTTGCAAACGAATCTGTATGTATTACCATGCCCGTGTTTTCCTTGCAATAATTAGTCATTCGAAACGAGATACTATAAATTAATTAATGAGGATTTATTTGAAAAAAATTGAAACGGTATCCACGTTATCCACGCTAACTTGGATTAGAGTGTGTGTCACGTAATTAGTCATTTGAATTAGAGTGTGTGTCACATAGCGATCTCCAATTCTAACGTGGATTTCGCATTTCACTGTATCCACGCTACTTTTTTTAATACAAATTCATATGTATATGATGAACACCATGGTAGTGAGAAAACTTTTGGATGGATTCAAACATATGACCTACAAAATAGCACAACAAATTGAGTCAATTCCAACTTTTCGAAACCTAGTATGGCACGAATTCGAAATAATGACCCATATGCATGGTCCTCAGTTCAAATCTTACAATGCACAATGAATTGAAACATCTATATTAAGTCTCGTACTATCTACATTCAAATGTTGTTTTTAGCCCCCCCCCCCCCCCCGCACACACGCTACATACTTCCTGTATCGGTCAATCTTCCTCTCCTAACCACCTTAGGAAGCTATCGGTTTCCAACACACATCCATTCTTTCTCTCCATGTTTCGATCTCTAACTCTCTCAACTACACAACCCCCTTTTTCCACTCTGTTACGAAATGTATTTACCTCACACTCCCGCCATTGCACCCCATGCCGAGCTCTCTCTCCGTCCCTCTCCCTCTCACCCTCTCGCGCTAAATACATGCATTGCCTATCTAGCCCCCAACCTGTCATGCGCACGCACGCACGTTGTCTATCTAAGTCACTCCCTCGAGACTGTCTCACTCTTTCTTCCGCACGGCGGGCCACACTCGCTCAATCTCGCTCTCTTTATCTGAGTCTCGTTTAACCTCGTTTTCTTTCACACACAAATGATATATCTCCCTGTTCGGGCCTCGATCGACACACTCTATACTCTCTCACGCAGATTGTCTATCTAGGTCAGTCCATCGAAGCCGCCCCCACTGTATGTCTCGATTGACCTCGCTCTTTCTTGGACAAAAATGATATATCACCATGTTTGAGCCCAACTCGACTTATTCACATTGTATACTCTCTCACGCACATTGTCTATCTAGGTCACTCTCTCCAACCCGTCTCACTCTTTCGATCGCACGGCGACCCTATGTGATCGATTGACCTTGCTTCCTCCCACGCACAAAATATATCTACACGTCTGTGATTGGATCATCTCTCAAGCTCTATCTTACAGCCCTCACCATTGCCAAAAGCTCAATCGGACAATATCTCTCCAGAGCATATATATTTGTTCAATGAATGTCGGACCACACTCACTTTGTCTCTCTATCTATATGTCTCTCGGTTGACCTCGCTTTCTCGCACCGTATCTTCCACCCATTGAAGCTACCTCTCCATCCCTCGCAAAGCCGGAGCTATTTACATTGCGAGGGGCACTCCAACCTTGGATTAATTTGTGTAGGCATTTATTCCGGTCGGTTTAGATTATATTTTTGTAGCATTCGGCCCACAACTACCCGAAACACCGTTGCAACCCTCGCAACTCCCCTAGTTGATTTCCCTCTGGCTCAGTCATCGCACTCTCGCACGTCCTTTATCGCCTTCAACGTCGCACCATGGTATTATTGCAAAAAACTCTGTTGTTCTCTTCAATTATTATAAATAAGCTACAAAACTACACACCGATAGTCCACTTGGAATGGAACAAATTTTGACCCACAAATTAAAGTGCTACAAACTACACACCGAGGGGCCCACATGTCATGAAACAAACTTGGACCCATATACAAATTAAAAAATAAAGGACGAGGATCGAACATGCGACCAGGGCCTTCAAGCCACACATCAATAGGCAACATACGTAGTAGAACAGCAATGTTTGTTGTACCTCCCTTTGTTCACATAATGTTTTTATATTACCATAGCCTATTTAATTGATAACATGTAATATTATTTTTAGTACTATTCGCCTTCACTTACTGGTGGGTTCCATGTGTGCTCTCTCTCTCCTCCCTTTCTGCGTTTAGACGCACGGGCAAACACGAAGAACTCACGGGCGATGTTGGCGTTGACCATATCTGGACGCGTTCACAAGTTACGGCACCAGTTTCACATGCTAGCAGCACTAGTCAGTGTGTACGTGCAATGCACGTTAATTTGGAAGTATATTAAGTGCATGCGGATATTAAGTAGGATATTATTTGCGTGTTATTATGTGATTAGCACTATTTTTGGCATCAAATTAACTGCACGCTAAACATGTTGAGCGCTCGACATTGAAGCAGTCTTGGTCATTGGATGACAAGGAATACATGTGGCTTGATGACGTTTTATATTTAGTTTGATACGGCTCTAGCAGAACATTCAATCGATCAAACCATAGATTTTGTTCAGTCTGACTCTGACTTTAAATTATACGACGATCGATCTAAAATAAACGGAAAGGATAAACGTTCGGATTTTAAGCATGGCAATCCAATTGTTTTTCATGGCAAATTTAGATTACGCGGCGGCGGCGGGGGCGTCTTGCGGTGGGAAGCGGCTCCTCTGCCGTGCTCTGTGTGTCGTCGGGCCACTGACCGACGGCGACGGCGGCGCCTTGCGCCGTTGTTGGCGTACTCCTGGACGTTGGCCTAGCTTCAAGGAAGGCCAAAATGTTCTGGACTTCGGAGCGAGTCAACTGGCGGGAGGAGGCGACTGGCGTTGGTGCAAGGAAACGGTCGACGGCGGCCATCCATGGCGCTGAGGGGGGCACTGGCACCCGCACGGGGACAGACGCTGTCAACGGTGCGGCGGAGACATTCGTGTGCACGGGCACCGGCACGGGCGCGCACGCCAGTGCACGAGCAGGCGCATGCGCTGGCAGGTGCACGGGCACCAGCACGGGCACCGACACGGGCGTGCGCGTTAGTGCATGCGCAGGCGCATGTGCTGGCAGGTGCACGGGCGCGTGAAAGTCGGCGGGGACCTTGTGGAACCCCATGGCATCAAGATCGGTGACAATGTGCGGCTCCCAGCCCATAAATGCCACGGGGATGGGCGCTAGCGCAGTCGGGGCGACGGGAGGCGGAACGGGAGCGGGGACAGGCGCGACGTCTTCCCGCAAGGCCAGTTCAAGCTCGTCCCAAAGCGCCTTGTGTTCTTGAGACTCCGGCTGGGTGTCTTCCTCAGGAAACTGGAAGACTAAGGGCATACCATCGTGATGCAGCATGGCGTAAGTTTAGGTCAAGCTGGTTGGAGGTAGACGACAGGAGAATCGGAGAGGAAGAGAGAAGATTGTAGCGATACCAGGTAGTGAGGGGTTGATTTTAAACTGCGACGCCGACGCCATTAAAAGTGGGAGCAGTTGGGACGAAAGTGGGCGGCGGAGCCTGGTCAAAGGGCTCGCCTCCCGGTGAGCCTACACAGCGGTCTGCTCGCACGCCTCCCTGTCAGCTGGCGCAGCGGTCTGCTCGCACGCCTCCCGTCGACTCAGATGCTTGCTCGGACGGCACCTGCCGATGAGAAGCGGGACTCATGGCGGCACATAAACGCCCGTGGTTTCAATAGTGAAAGCCCTTGCCTTAACGTGACAGGTCTTTGTTCCAAAATACCTTGGCTCTTCATTTGTGCAACTTGTCATAAGCAGCTTGTCTCAAATTGAAGAAAAAAATTACGAAGTAATATTTGTGCCATATCACGTGACCATGCTCAGTTTCAAGAATTTATGGTCACTTTTGGATTTTCTGAAATTTAAGATCCAGGATTCGAAACAATATCATAACCTGCATCATGCAGTAAATTTTCAAGCCATACATCTGTCCTGTTGTATTTCTTAAGAAAGGATTTGGTCAAACATTTTTCTTAGTTAGACTTCAGACAAGTTATATATGCAGAGCAAAAGGATAATCCATCCGTACCAGTGCATTGCCTGATATATTTACTCAAGTACTAGGCACGAACAAACGGGCTCAATTCTATGCTCATCCTGGTGTAGTAGTAGTACTAGGCAATGGAGTTGACGAGTGACCTTGGCGAGCGGCGACCGAGGGAATTTAACCGTGCTCGACACGGTAGGTAACTTTGTCTAGTTACTAAAGCATCCCTCCGTTGTTCATCGGTAGTCATTATGGACCGGGGACATGAGGGGAATTTCCTAGGGCTGGAATTCTAGCCGCCAGATATTTCGACTCGAAACGCGGAGGCTCGACTGGTTGGGGTTGCCTAATGTGCGTACCACGCACGCCACCAGAAGAACATGAGCCCGATTTTCAATTTTTTTAGTTTTTTAGGATCAACACTGTCATGACCGGTTTTTCAATAAAATATTTATTGAGAGACCAATCCCTTTTACGGACCAGTAAAGAAGAATTCCTTCTCACTGGTAGACAATATCTTGGTCACAGAAGAAAAATACCAGGAGTACTGAATATAATACAAGGTTGAGTGGGGACTGCCCAACAATTTATTACATGCGCGCCGATAAAACAAGACGGCAGATAGGGTGGCATGACTACTAACTCACGATAACAACGATGGTGGAAATATCACCACGAAGTGGGTGATATGACTCCTGAAGACTACAGCTCTTCGAGCGTCGGAGTGAGGCTCGAGGAGACTTATTGCGGGTGGCAGAAGCGTATATAATACAAGTGACCAAAATCCGGGATCGCACAGGACTGACTGGGACTCCTCTAGGCGTCGGACGCGCTATCAAACTCTTCATCCAAGAGATCGCCTTCGTCAACATCTGGCCAAATCAACAAGCCAGGTGAGTACTATGAAAGTACTCGCAAGACAGTTCGGACATAAGATATAACAAATGTAAACATGAAGCATAAGAACGAAATAGCAAGTGCGTTCAGACATAGAGACAATAATTGCATGAGAAAATAACGGAGAAGTCGGGCGGTAGTCCTCCCGAAATCCCAAAATAAATACGGGGTGCCAAACGAGGGTCTGAATGACTCCTCGAGAGAAAACTGCAAGAATAGTAATACTGGTGCCAAACGAGGGTCTGAATGACTCCTCGAGAGGAAACCGCGAGAATAATAATGCTGGTGCCAAACGAGGTTCTGAATGACTCCTCGAGAGGAAACTGCGAGAACAATAATGCCGCAGTCGGGCGTCAGGGCGACACCACATAAAGGGCTTATAACAGAAATAAAAGACAAACATGCCACAGTCGGACGTCTGAGCGACATCACATAAAGGGCTTATATTGAAAGTAAAAGGCAAACATGCCACAGTCGGACGTCTGAGCGACATCACATAAAGGGCTTATATTGCAGCTCAATAATTCAGTAGCTCGAGAACATAAATTATTACAAGTACGAGACAAATATAAGGTTAGTCCATCCGCAGGAATAACAATTAAACTGGGTTTACCACTTGAGCTTGTTTACCGGGGATAAATTTCCACGAGGATAGATATGGATATACTGATCACCCTACTTGATCATGGATACGATGACTTGGAAGGATTCGACTCTGCAGAGTTTGTACTTAACCACAGCCAACGGATTTCAGTAGTCACGGGGACTAGTTCCGTTTATGGTGTTTTGGAAGAAACACGTCTAACCAGTACACACCCATTCAACATTCCGAAGCCAGGGATCACCCTCGGCAACGTTCAAGAAAAACCTCGAGACGGGGAGGCTACAACCTCGCGTAGCATGGGATCAAATTTCTATACGCGCGCTCTAAGGGGGTGCCCCCCCTCTCGGTCCCAACTGGAAACACCCATGCCCCCTGACCGGATGACTGGCTTTAATCCAGGGCCATGGAACCATCATCCTGGCCCCTCTGTTTGGTGTGTACACAGAAAGAGGTTACCAACTTACTAAACCGCATCTTGGCAAAGAAACATGTGGTAGCACGGAAGGGAAAAGAACGATAACGTGACTCCGTCCACGTTAACGTCGGAATATGTCGGATGACGCAAGGCTGGTATGCTACAACAGTACCACCTTGCTGCCCTTCATGTCACCACATGATTAGGCCATCTCTCACCAGAGATCATCGCAACTTTGGAACATGCGGGTAGTTGCCTCACAAGCAACGAGGTACTTACCGACGCTCATATGCCACGCACAAACTTATACGCAAACATGCAAACACCTATCATATCAAAGGTTCAAACATGCTTGCCTGGTTCAGAGAAGTCGGAGTCTAGCTCGGCGAAGTTCGCGGCTCCGTCACCTCTTCCGGAACCTACGGCAGAACGAAAACGGGCACTAACATGAAAACCAACACGTGCCTAAAAACTTCTCCAAATTTTTTCCAAATAAATACTATAAAAAACTAGACAAAAATACAAGACTGAAAAAAAAGAATCATTCAAAAATCACTTTTTATTAAAAAGTTATAAAGGTTTCTGTCCAGGGACTCATCTGTAATGAAACAGAAAAGTTACAGGGTTTAAACTGAGAAAACAGAAAACGCTTCGGAAAGAAACGCGCCAGCTCAAAATGGAAAACGTAATTTGCCCGAAGGCGCCAACAGAAAACGTTTCGAGGGGGAAGAGAATAGAGGCTGACATGGGGGGGTCCACATGTCAGGTTTAAAAAGCTCGCCGGCGCCCGAAGACTGCGGTGGCCGCCGGCGTCGAACCACGGCGAGACAGGGAGATCGGAGTGTACCAAGAGCTTCAGTGTGTCCTTCCGCGTCGGTGGGTGGTGGACACGACCGTCGGAGAGCACCACGTCGACGGCGACACATTCTCCGGCGGACGGCGGCTCGGGTGATGGTGGAGAACTCCGGTGATGTGCTGCAAACCTCGAATTGAAGCGCGGGGTCAGAAAGAGGGATGCACTAGAGGGCTACTGGCAAGAAATGGGAGGCAGAGGTGCACGCACGGGAGCGAATCGAGCTGGGTCCCGTGGCGGGTCGCGGCGGCCGGAGTTGAGGAAGGAGACCTCCTCGGGGCTCTTCAAGTGGCTAGGCAGGGTCTTGGGGGAGTGCAGAGGTGGTGTGGGTTCGAGTTGAAGCTCGGGGCCTCTATTTATAGGCGGATCGAGGGGGTGGCCGTTAACGGGGTTGCTCCGGCGAGCGACTACGGCGAGGCAGTGGTTGAGCAGGGGGTTTGAGTGGCCTGGCAGCATCAGTGAAGTTTACTGGTGCCGTTCCCCCGCAAATCTTGGTTGGTCTTGGCGTAATGGCGCCGGTCCACGGTGGGGTGGCCGCACGGGCACGACGGCGGCAGAGAGCGCGCTCCGCGCCCTGCGGTTCACGACGAGAGTGGCAGCGCATTCTAGGGAGTGGAAGGCCACGCGGCGAGCTCCGGTGGCTTGGGCGGCGCTGGGTGGCGCCGTCTGCGTCGCGCCTCTCTCTGGCGGCCGCAAAGCCGCCGCTGGCGTCGGTCACGGGGCGGCGCACCTCCTCCTGCTCGTCGCCAATGTCCGCAAGGCTCCAGGGGTTCGTGCGGCGCAGGAACAAGGGGGAGAGGACGGGGAGCAAGGCGACACAGCGACACTGGCGAGATTGAGATCGAACACTGAAGAAAACGACAGTGGTTCAGCCACTGTTAACTGAACTTGACTGAACTTGATTTTGACAATGCCCTGCAGGTGTTCGACAGAATGATTTGGCAAGCAGAAAAATTTTCCTGGGGCTGGGACTTGGTGAGGTGACCACTCAATGCACCCAGGGGCTGCCTGATTTTACTCAGAATTTTTGGAGAAAGATTTGAATGAATTTCACCAAATTTGACAAATCTGGTCCAAACTTGCAGCAAGTGTAGTTTGAAAAATTTGAACTGTAGACCAGTGGATCTTCATGGATCTTGGTTGAGGGTTCAAAGGACTAGGAAGGGAAAAAGGTTTGGGGGCAAAAAGCAAAACAGAAAGGGTAGTTCCTTTGTAAATCTCCAAGGGCTAGAAGAGAAGACAGAAATTGTTTTGATAAGATTTAAATGGAAAATAATTGTATGGAGAGGTCCAACTTGCTGGATTTGATGCAAAACATGATCCAAAGATGAGGGAAGGTCTAGGAGAGTGGATTTGCACTAAGGCCATGGCAATAGAGAATTGTTGAAAGTGGTAAAGGATTTTTCCAAAAGCCATAGTGCATTTTCAAAGAGATTCTCAAAATTCATGTTCCCCAAATGAAAAGCATTTTGTCTTGAGTCCAAATAAAAAGCAAGAACCTCCAAGACCAAAAACAAGTCTTGGGTGAATCCAAATAAAACTCTTGCCATATAAAAAAAATATTTTGAAAGGGAGAGTTCTTTTGAAGAAAAATTTAAATCACCTCCCTCAAGTCAAATAAAATCTTTTGAAAAAAATCCAAAAAACTTGGGTGTCACAACACCTACCCCCTTAGGAAAAATCTTGTCCTCGAGATTTCAGCTGATCCTTGAATAGATATGGATATTCTGCCTGAAGGAAATCTTCCCTTTCCCATGTAGCTTCATCCTCAGTGTGGTTGCTCCACTGAACCCTCAAAAATTTTGTCGTTTTCTGACGGGTCCTCCTTTCAGACTCTTCCAATATTTTTACCGGCCGCTCTCTGTAGGTGAGATCTGGTTGCACATCAATGCTCTCATGAGATACATGCTTTTCTGGGTTACTCACACATTTTCTCAATTGTGAGACGTGGAATACGTCATGGACGTCTGACAGCTCCTTGGGTAGGTCTAGTTTGTAGGCTACTGTGCCTCTTCGTGCGACTACACGGAATGGTCCAATAAATCTCGGGGCTAGCTTCCCCTTAACTTTGAACCGTTGCAGACCCCTCATAGGAGACACTCGTAGGTATACGGAATCACCGGGTTCAAAGCTGACCTCACGATGTTTTTGATCGTAGTAGCTCTTTTGTCGGCTCTGCGCTGTCTTGAGTCTGTCCCTGATCTGCTTAACTTTCTCCTCGGCCTCTTTAAGCATGTCTGGGCCGAAGATACGACTGTCACCTGTTTCTGACCAATTTAGTGGGGTACGACACCTCCGTCCGTACAATGCTTTCAAGGGTGCCATTTGCAAGCTGGCTTGGTAACTGTTGTTGTAAGCAAACTCGGCATACGGCAAACTCTCTTCCCAACTGGCCCCATAGGTGAGCACACAGGCTCTCAACTGTAGGATTTGGTTCACACGTTCTGTTTGTCCATCAGTCTGAGGGTGGTATGCTGTACTGAAAGTTAGCTGCGTGCCCAGAGCTTGTTGTCCCAAAAGTTGGAGACAAACTGTGTGCCTCGGTCGGATATTATTGTCTTTGGGACTCCATGCAAGCAAACTATACGGGAGAGATAAAGTTTGGCCAGTCTTTGTGTGGAGTAGGTAGTCTTCACGGGAATGAAATGAGCAACCTTGGTTAGTCGGTCTGTGATGACCCATATGGCGTCATTTCCGCGTTGTGATCGGGGTAGTCCGACGATGAAATCCATTCCTATTTCATCCCACTTCCACTCCGGTATCCTGTTTGGCTGGAGTAGCCCTGCTGGCTTTTGATGCTCGGCCTTGATGCGCTGACATGAATCGCAGCAAGCAATAAACGCGGCTATATCCCTTTTCATACCGTGCCACCAAAATCTTTCCTGAATGTCCTTGTACATTTTAGTTCCTCCAGGATGAATCGAGTATGGAGCGGTGTGGCTTTCCGTCAAGATTTGTTGCTTGAGTTCCTCAATGTTAGGTACGCAAAGTTTGTCTCCGTACCATAATATTCCTTCACTGTCTGTGACGAACTCTGAAGCCTTACCAAGGTTCATTTTCTTCTTTATACCTTCGATGCTGGGATGTCCCTGTTGAGCCTTCTTGATTTGTTCCACTAGGGTGGGTTGTATCTCCAGGTTTGATACGGTGCCCTCAGAGACTAACACCATGTTGAGCCTAGCGAACTCTTGCTGAAACTCAGGCCTCAAGTTTTGGGGACCGTCATTGTCTGGGCTGGGGTTTCGACTAAGGGCATCAGCCACTACATTTGCTTTCCCTGGATGGTAGTGAATGCCGACATCATAGTCCTTGACCAATTCCAACCAACGTCGTTGGCGTAAATTTAACTCTGGCTGTGTGAAAATATATTTGAGTGGTCCGTATATATTTCACATCGATTTCCCAACAGAAAGTGCCTCCACTCCTTGAGTGCATGTATGACCGCTGCTAGCTCCATGTCATGTGTTGGGTAATTTTCCTCATGTTTTCGCAGCTGCCTGGAGGCATATGCGACAACTTTGCCATCCTGCATTAGCACACACCCGAGACCTTTTCGGGACGCGTCACAATACACTTCAAAACTCTTGTGTATGTCTGGCATAGTTAAGACCGGTGCGGTTGTCAGCTTCTTCTTGAGTTCTTGGAAGCTTTTCTCGCATGCTTCCATCCATACAAATTTCTTGTCCTTCTTGAGCAACTGTGTTATAGGTTCTGCCCCAGTGGAGAATCCTTCAAGAAATCTTCTGTAATATCCGGCCATTCCCAGGAAACTCCGCACATCTGTAACGTTGGCGGGTGGCTTCCAGTCAAGTATGGCTTTGACTTTCTCTGGGTCTACGGACACGCCTTCTTGGTTTAATATGTGGCCTAGGAAACCAACTTGTCTTAGCCAAAATTCACACTTGCTAAATTTGGCATACAACTGATGTTTCCTCAATTCTCCCAAAACAATTCTGAGATGCTCAGCATGCTCTTCCGGTGTCCTTGAGTATACCAGAATATCGTCGATGAACACCACAACAAATTTGTCCATGAATTTCATCAACACTTTGTTCATGAGGTGGACGAAATATGGGGGGCGTTCGTTAGACCAAAAGGCATCACGGTGAATTCATATAATCCGTATCTGGAGGTGAATGTTGTTTTAGGGATATCTTCTGTCCGCACTTTCAATTGGTGATATCCCGATCTCAAATCAATCTTTGAGAACACCTTGGCTTGTGCGAGCTGGTCAAACAAATCATTTATCCATGGCATCGGATATTTGTTTTTGATGGTGACCATATTGAGAGCTCGATAGTCTATACACAGTCTCAGTGTCCCATCCTTTTTCTTGGCGAACAACACTGGCGAACCCCATGGTGAGGAGCTGGCTCGAATAAACCCCTTGTCCAATAATTCCTTTATCTTCTTCTTCAACTCCACCAATTCTGAGGGTGCCATTCTATAAGGCTTCTTATAGATGGGCGCGGTGCCAGGTGCTAGTTCGATGTTGAACTCTATCTCTCGGTCTGGTGGCATGCCTGGTAGTTCTTCAGGAAATACGTCTGGGAACTCGCACACCACTGTAACTTTTCTCAGTTCTGAAATGTCCACTTTGTTCAGTTTTGGTTGCTGTGACCGTGGCCTTTCTTGAGCTGTAACCTTTATAGTCTTGCCGTGATGATGAGTGAGAATCACGGTCCGATTGAAACAGTCGATGAATCCTTTGTTGGTGGTCAACCAGTCCATTCCTAAAATGACATCCAGTCCTTTATTTTCCAAAACGATGAGATTTGCTTGGAACTGTAGTCCTTCGAACTCAATGATTACTCCTTGACAGTAACTCTGAGCGATTTGCTTATTTCCGGGGGACTTGATGATCATAGATTTTTCCAAGGGAAGTATCGAAAAACCATGTTGCAAAACAAAACTCTTCGAAACGAACGAATGGGAAGCTCCAGAATCAAACAAAACCATGGCAGGTACTGTGTTGACGGGGAACATACCGAGCACGATGTCTGGGGCATTCTACGCTTCTTCTCTGGTCACATGGTTCAGGTGACCCTTCCTGTGGTTGTTGTTGGGATTGAAATTGTTGCTCTTGGGGGCTGGATTGTTTCCACCATTATTTGGCTTGGGGGCCGAGTTCCTTGGTTTTGGGCACTGTTTAGCATAGTGCCCTTCTTCACCACAAGCATAGCAGGTGACCCCTGGATGGTACGTGTACTCCTTGTCTCTGGCATGAAACTGTCTGACGGGCCTTGGATCAGTAGTCGTGGATCTCCTTGCTTCTGTCCTTGGAACCTCAGTCTTGCTTCGGTTGTTGCGAGCAAGAGCCGTCTTGTCCCTCTTTCGCTTACGGAGATCTTCCAGACTACGGCGCTCATTCTCCAAGGTAATGGCCTTGTCAACCAGAGTTTTAAAATCCGGGAAAGTGTGTACAACCAGTTGGCATTTTAGCGCTGGTGCCAGGCCGTCCAGGAATTTTTCCATCTTCTTGTTTTCTGTCATGTGCTCGTCGTAGGAATAACGAGATAGCTGGGTAAACTGACCATTGTATTCTGTCACTGACATGCCTCTTTGCTTGAGATCGTCAAATTCTCTCTTCTTGATTTTTATGATGCTCCTGGGGATGTGTGCCCTACGAAAGCCTTCCTTGAATTCTTCCCAGGTGATGTTGTGTTCACTGGGATGCATGTGTAGGAAGTTTTCCCACCATGCTGCAGCTGCTCCAGTAAGGTAGTGTGGTGCATAAAGCACCTTCTCATGATCTGAACACTGAGCAATAATCAGTTTCCTTTCAATGTCACGGAGCCAATCATCGGCTTCCAGCGGCCTATCGGTGTGAGCAAAAGTTGAAGGGCGAGTCTTCTGTAACTCAGATAACTTGGAATGTGGTTGATAGGGTTCACGGTGGTTTCCCATATTGATGACATGATTCATCATCTCTTGGTGCTGTTGCTGGCTTTGTTCGAAGAGACGGCATACTTGAGACAAGGCTGCTTCGCTGTCTAGTTGACTGGACTGTCCCTGGGTGAAGTTGTTGCTAGTCTGTGTCCGATAAACTTCTTCTGGCTGATTGGGCATGGAGCGAGTCCACGGACGAGAAATTTTTCCAGTCTGGGGTATTATGTTGCAAAACCCATGAGAAGAACTGTGTAGTACAAGGAAAATCTTGCAAAGGCAGCAATTTAAAAGACCTCAAGGTTTTTAAGAAAACATAAACGATTTTGCACGGAGAAGAACTGCTTAGCATATATCTTACACGCGAAAAGCAAACACACGATACAACACTCAGGATGTGCGTACACATTCCTGACATGTTGTTTAGACTAGCGTACTCCTCCGGAAAGCAGCGAACACACAAATACAAACTAGCGTACAGAGAAAACACATCATACAAGCAGACATAACGCGCGGCTACTCTCAGTCGGAGATGGTGACGATGTCCTTCCCCTTGCCGAGGGCAAGACTCAGCGGTCCAGGAGAATCAACCTCCACCTCCTCTCTAGCGGGCTCCTGACGCGTAACGCTGCGCTGCGGTGATGGCCCGGGGGCGACAGGCGGTAGAGCGGTTGCGGCAGGCGGTGCAGCTCTGACTGGAGTAGGAGCGATGACTCGGTCGAACTCCTCAGTGGTAGGCAGACGGCGAGAAGTGGCTAAAACGGCCGGTGCATAAGAGGCTGAAGACGAGACGAATGTCAGAGGCGGTGCTGTGTGAAGAAGCTCCCTCCTGCAGGAAGGACCGCCCCGGACTAAGTCCATGCGGGCAGCCACAAGATCGTCCACGAGGTTGTCGAAAGACTCCTCCAGAGCCTTGAGATACTCCACAACCATCTCGATGGCTTCATCTCGTTCTCCCCGATGGCAGGCGAATGCATAGTGACTGGTATATGGCACATGGCATGCGAGGTAGCGGTAGCGACGAGTCTTCATCGTAGGAAGGATGTCCCGAAGACGAGCTATCGCCTCACGGGCAGCCATCTGCATGGCATGCCTCTCTGTAGGCATGGCCCTTCCAACAAAACGGAAGTGGCGAGCTGCAGAACGTCCTCCCTTGAATTGCACCACAGCTTGGTGCATAGACACGTCGTCACTGAGCTTGTGCTGGTAAAGCGTGAACTCCGGGCGAGTCGCTGGCCTGATCGCGAGCTTGGTGATGAAGACGAGGAGCTTGACAAACCCCTCGGGCACGTTCGTGAACACTCGAGTCTCACAGCTGCTGCCAGCCATCTACAAAAGTAGGCAAAAATTCTGAGTAGTCATGTCATAAATTTATGATGACCAACAGAAAATAGCTACAATTGTAAAATGTTGAAAAAGCACAAAAGACGCTAATAACCGATTAGCGATCGCACCTAGTGGCTTCCTACAGTCAGCCTGGCTCTGATACCAAGCTTGTCACGACCGGTTTTTCAATAAAATATTTATTGAGAGACCAATCCCTTTTACGGACCAGTAAAGAAGAATTCCTTCTCACTGGTAGACAATATCTTGGTCACAGAAGAAAAATACCAGGAGTACTGAATATAATACAAGGTTGAGCGGGGACTGCCCAACAATTTATTACATGCGCGCCGATAAAACAAGACGGCGGATAGGGTGGCATGACTACTAACTCACGATAACAACGATGGTGGAAATATCACCGCGAAGTGGGTGATATGACTCCTGAAGAATACAGCTCTTCGAGCGTCGGAGTGAGGCTCGAGGAGACTTATTGCGGGTGGCGGAAGCGTATATAATACAAGTGACCAAAATCCGGGATCGCACAGGACTGACTGGGACTGCTCTAGGCGTCGTACGCGCTATCAAACTCTTCATCCAAGAGATCGCCTTCGTCAACATCTGGCCAAATCAACAAGCCAGGTGAGTACTATGAAAGTACTCGCAAGACAGTTCGGACATAAGATATAACAAATGTAAACATGAAGCATAAGAACGAAATAACAAGTGCTTTCAGACATAGAGACAATAATTGCATGAGAAAATAACGGAGAAGTCGGGCGGTAGTCCTCCCGAAATCCCAAAATAAATACGGGGTGCCAAACGAGGGTCTGAATGACTCCTCGAGAGAAAACTGCAAGAATAGTAATACTGGTGCCAAACGAGGGTCTGAATGACTCCTCGAGAGGAAACTGCGAGAATAATAATGCTGGTGCCAAATGAGGGTCTGAATGACTCCTCGAGAGGAAACTGCGAGAACAATAATGCCGCAGTCGGGCGTCAGGGCGACACCACATAAAGGGCTTATAACAGAAATAAAAGACAAACATGCCACAGTCGGACGTCTGAGCGACATCACATAAAGGGCTTATATTGAAAGTAAAAGGCAAACATGCCACAGTCGGACGTCTGAGCGACATCACATAAAGGGCTTATATTGCAGCTCAATAATTCAGTAGCTCGAGAACATAAATTATTACAAGTATGAGACAAATATAAGGTTAGTCCATCCGCAGGAATAACAATTAAACTGGGTTTACCACTTGAGCTTGTTCACCGGGGATAAATTTCCACGAGGATAGATATGGATATACTGATCACCCTACTTGATCATGGATACGATGACTTGGAAGGATTCGACTCTGCAGAGTTTGTACTTAACCACAGCCAACGGATTTCAGTAGTCACGGGGACTAGTTCCGTTTATGGTGTTTTGGAAGAAACACGTCTAACAAGTACACACCCATTCAACATTCCGAAGCCAGGGATCACCCTCGGCAACTTTTAAGAAAAACCTTGAGACGGGGAGGCTACAACCTCGCGTAGCATGGGATCAAATTTCTATACGCGCTCTAATGGGGTGCCCCCCCTCTCGGTCCCAACCGGAAACACCCATGCCCCCTGACCGGATGACTGGCTTTAATCCAGGGCCATGGAACCATCATCCCGGCCCCTCTGTTTGGTGTGTACACGGAAATAGGTTACCAAC
Organism: Aegilops tauschii subsp. strangulata; assembly: GCF_002575655.3. Classification (NCBI taxonomy): domain Eukaryota; kingdom Viridiplantae; phylum Streptophyta; class Magnoliopsida; order Poales; family Poaceae; genus Aegilops; species Aegilops tauschii. The sequence continues at coordinate 549,045,919 of NC_053041.3, read as the reverse complement.
TTACTAAACCGCATCTTGGCAAAGAAACATGTGGTAGCACGGAAGGGAAAAGAACGATAACATGACTCCGTCCACGTTAACGTCGGAATATGTCGGATGACGCAAGGCTGGTATGCTACAACAGTACCACCTTGCTGCCCTTCATTTCACCACATGATTAGGCCATCTCTCACCAAATAAATACTATAAAAAACTAGACAAAAATACAAGACTGACAAAAAAAGAATCATTCAAAAATCACTTTTTATTAAAAAGTTATAAAGGTTTCTGTCCAGGGACTCATCTGTAATGAAACAGAAAATTTCCAGGGTTTAAACTGAGAAAACAGAAAACGCTTCGGAAAGAAACGCGCCAGCTAAAAAGGGAAAACGTATTTTGCCCGAAGGCGCCAACAGAAAACGTTTCGAGGGGGAAGAGAATAGAGGCTGACATGGGGGGTCCACATGTCAGGTTTAAAAAGCTCGCCGGCGCCCGAAGACTGCGGTGGCCGCCGGCGTCGAACCACGGCGAGACAGGGAGATCGGAGTGTACCAAGAGCTTCAGCGTGTCCTTCCACATCGGTGGGTGGTGGACTCGACCGTCAGAGAGCACCATGTCGACGGCGACACTTTCTCAGGCGGACGGCGGCTCGGGTGATGGTGGAGAACTCCGGTGATGTGCTGCAAACCTCGAATTGAAGCGCGGGTCAGAAAGAGGGATGCACTAGAGGGCTACTGGCGAGAAATGGGAGGCAGAGGTGCACGCACGGGAGCGAATCGAGCTGGGTCCCGTGGCGGGTCGCGGCGGCCGGAGTTGAAGAAGGAGACCTCCTCGGGGCTCTTCCAGTGGCTAGGCAGGGTCTTGGGGGAGTGCAGAGGTGGTGTGGGTTCGAGTTGAAGCTCGCGGCCTGTATTTATAGGCGGATCGAGGGGGTGGCCGTGAACGGGGTTGCTCCGGCGAGCGATTATGGCGAGGCAGTGGTTGAGCAGGGGGTTTGAGTGGCCTGGCAGCATCAGTGAAGTTTACTGGTGCTGTTCCCCCGCAAATCTTGGTTGGTCTTGGCGTAATGGCGCCGGTCCACGGTGGGGTGGCCGCACGGGCACGACGGCGGCAGAGAGCGCGCTCCGCGCCCTGTGGTTCACGACGAGAGTGGCAGCGCGTTCTGGGGAGTGGAAGGCCGCGCGGCGAGCTCCGGTGGCTTGGGCGGCGCTGGGTGGCGCCGTCTGCGCCGCGCATCTCTCTGGCGGCCGCAAAGCCGCCGCTGGCGTCGGTCATGGGGCGGCGCACCTCCTCCTGCTCGTCGCCAACGTCCGCAAGGCTCCAGGGGTTCGTGCGGCGCAGGAACAAGGGGGAGAGGACGGGGAGCAAGGCGACACAGCGACACTGGCGAGATTGAGATCGAACACTGAAGAAAACGACAGTGGTTCAACCACTGTTAACTGAACTTGACTGATCTTGATTTTGACAATGCCCTGCAGGTGTTCGACAGAATGATTTGGCAAGCAGAAAAATTTTCCTGGGGCTGGGACTTGGTGAGGTGACCACTCAATGCATGCAGGGGCTGCCTGATTTTACTCAGAATTTTTGGAGAAAGATTTGAATGAATTTCACCAAATTTGACAAATCTGGTCCAAACTTGCAGCAAGTGTAGTTTGAAAATTTTGAACTGTCGACCAGTGGATCTTCATGGATGTTGGTTGAGGGTTCAAAGGACTAGGAAGGGAAAAAGGTTTGGGGGCAAAAATCAAAACAGAAAGGGTAGTTCCTATGTAAATCTCCAAGGGCTAGAATAGAAGACAGAAATTGTTTTGATAAGATTTAAATGGAAAATAATTGTATGGAGAGGTCCAACTTGCTGGATTTGATGCAAAACATGATCCAAAGATGAGGGAAGGTCTAGGAGAGTGTATTTGCACTAAGGCCATGGCAAGAGAGAATTGTTGAAAGTGGTAAAGGATTTTTCCAAAAGCCATAGTGCATTTTCAAAGAGATTCTCAAAAGTCATTTTCCCCAAATGAAAAGCATTTTGTTTTGAGTCCAAATAAAAAGCAAGAACCTCCAAGACCAAAAACAAGTCTTGGGTGAATCCAAATAAAACTCTTGCCATATAAAAAAAATATTTTGAAAGGGAGAGTTCTTTTGAAGAAAAATTTAAATCACCTCCCTCAAGTCAAATAAAATCTTTTGAAAAAAAATCCAAAAAACTTGGGTGTCACAAACACGAGCCAAGGTCTGGCTGGTACGCCGTTGGGTCCTACCATTCGAGAATAGGAAAGGAACCTTTTAAATTGCCGAACGTATCTAATTGTATTACAATGCCCGTATTTTCCTTGCAAATACTAATCTCAACATGGTAATTGATTTATGACGAGTTGTTGAGTTAGAGTGAGTTTGTGATATAGTGATCTCAACGTGGATTTCACATTTCATGGTATCCCTGGTAAGTTTTTCAATGCAAATTCAAATTTAAAAGATGAACAATATGGAGGTGAGAAAACTTTGTATGTATCAAGCATATGACCCCCCCCCCCCACACACACACACACAGACACCCACACACGAACACACCAACAATCCAATAAGTATAGTGCATCTATTTTTCCAAACCATGCATGCATGACACGAACTCAAAAATACTCCTTCTGTTCCTAAATATTAGTCTTTTAGAGATTTCAACAAGCGACTACATACGGAGCAAAATGAGTGAATCTACACTCTAAAATATGTCTATATACATCCGTATGTGCCAGTCCACTTGAAATCTCTAAAAAGACTAATATTCAGGAATGAAGGGAGTAAAATGTAAGACATGCTTGGTCCTCAATTCAATATTTAAAATGAACATGAAACTGAAACATGAATATTAAGTCTAGTACTACAGTTCATGCAAATGTTGTGTTTAATTAGGCGGAGCTATGATTGTGGGGGGTCACCCCCTCGACCTTAGATAAAATTGTGAAGCTCTGTTTAGGGTTGTTTAGATTATATTTGTCCCCACCCTCCCAACCACCGATTGGTTGTGCACCCCCACCCCTCCTCCCCGGGAGAATATCATGTGCCCCCATACCTTAGATATGCCGATACGAGTTGCTTGGAGCTTGTAGATCTGAGATATAGCAGCTCACATGATGTCTTAATATTTTTACAGGAAACCATGATGAGTTTGAGAATTGCACACAATTTGTACAAAAACTACTCAGATGCCCTTGGATCCCATATCCAACGACCTCGAAGCTCGTATCACCGTAGCATCTAAGATGAAGGAGGACATCTTATTCTCCTGTATGTAAGAATATCATGTGCTACCACAACTTAGATGCTTTGGTGATACAAGCTCTTTGGAGCCGTTGGATTTGTGACCCAACACCTCCTCGGTGGTTCGAAAGGTTTTTTGCAGAAAAGCCCCCGAAGAGTTCGGCCACTCCTTACAACCACAAAGACTACTTAGATGCCATTGGATCTCAGATCAAACGACCTCGAAGCTCGTATCACCGTAGCATCCAAGCTGCGAGAGCACCTTATGTTTTCTCGCACAGGAGAATATGAGGTGCTCCCGCACCGTAGATTCTATGGTGATACGAGTTCACGGTGATCTAACGGCCCACGGTAGGAGGTTTGAATGTTTTTGCAATATACGGCTGAGAGAGTTTGGGAATTGCGCAAAAAGTACAAGTACTACGCATGTGCCATCTGATCACTGATCATACGACCTAGATGCTCATATCACTGCAGCAGGTAATTAAGCTACGGGGAGCACCTAATATGAGCAACGGGCAGCCGTTGGATCCAAGATGCAGTGGCACACACGAGGCCTGAATGTTTTATTTGCAAAAAAACCGTTGGGGAGTTTGGAAATTGCTCATAATTACAAAGACTACTCCCAAGCCATTGGATTTCACTTCCAACGGTGCAAAAACTCGTATCACCATAGCATCTAAGCTGCGGGGTGGATGTGATATTCTATGCCACTGTCATTTTTGTTCGTAAACTTCCAAAATATGTGTAACTTGTGCCGTTACTTGTCTAACCGCACAAAGTGTTTGTTCAAAAAAACCATCCTACACTGAAATATCGGAACAACACACGGGGGTCCCACACTTGTCATTAATCACATTTGGACCTAAATCTAACAAATCTGAAAGACAAGATTCGAACTGGCAACCTGGACTACAAAGCGTAAGTCGATAGCCTGAAACAACAATGGTTGTTGGCTTTGTCCCATAACTTGATTTTATACAGTATTACATTGAGTAGAGTAGAGGGAGTGCCTCGTCAACACATGCATGACCGTTGACTCACTTACTGGTGGGTCCTAGGTCTGCGATCTCCCTCTTCTCTCCATCGTCTAACCTTTGCACGGGCACACATGAAGAGCGGTGCTAGCTTGCCGTGGTGTTATTACAACTAAAAAAAAGCTTGGAAAATAGAAGAATCGCCTAGAACAAGACACGTTGTGGCTGGTCGAGACGGCGCTATCATGATGAAGCTGTGTGGCTAGTGGGGTGTTTTCGACTGACTAGCTGGGTCCCGAGGTCGAACCATAGGTACTGCGTCTGATACAGTAAATATTTAGACGCACATTTTTCCTCCGTGCCGAGACATGGCACACCCTACCGCGCAGTTTCGGGGTCCTCCCGGGTGGTGCACGCATATATTCTTCCTGACGTTGGACGCACTACCGCGCGTTTTCGCCAAAGCAAGTAAATGAGTCGACAAATCACGAAAGACCACTTTTCCCGCCGAGTACATCAGTGAAGCACAGTGGCTAGCTAGTTGGGCTAGTTCGACCGACTAGCTAGGCCGCCGCCACATTTGTTTTTTCACCCCTTTTTTATCTACTTGCCGGCAGGTAAATTTAAATAACCACCGCGGCGTTGCTCTGGTGTTTGAGTGCGGCAGGATTTTTAATTTTTTGATTGACGGGAGCAAGCGCGGCAGGATTTTTATTTTTTTGATTGACGGGAGCAGGCGCGACAGCAATTAGTCATGATGACTCCGCCTGTAAAACCCACTGCTCCCTGATGTGAGAAGTCGTCGACTGGTGTTTTACCATGGTGAAAACCAGAAGATTCCCTCCTCCTCGGCTGGCTCCCTCCGCCTTCCCATAGATTGCATTTCCTTTCTGCCGTTTCGCCCCCTGCATCACCAACGTCGTGCGCCTCGAGAAGTAGAGGGACTTCGGTGGTGTTTAGGCGCCCTCTGCATGGGCATGTCCATGTCTCGGCGCAACATGACCATTCGATCAAACTCAGACAGTGCAGATCAGTCACTGTAGCACAAAGCGTGTGGGTGTGTTTGGTTGCATTCTCATCTCAATATACTCCTCTGTCTAGGTGTGTAAGTCACCTTACAAAAACAAAATAATCCCAAAACACTTTGGCACGGTACATTAACTCCCTCCCCGTTTCTTGTTTTGTGACATATCAACCAATAAGAGACGTGGGCCGTGCATGCTTTCAATGACTTGAGACTAATAAACATGACATGCAGTGGTTAGTTCATTGCGTGCAACGCTATTAATTAGCAAAAAGACATTAAGTTTTCTCGTTTTCCTCTTCGCCTTGGTCGCAGTTGTTTCCTCTTCGTGTATTTGTGTTAACCTACTAGTGTGGACTCATGCACCCTTCATGCACTCTGCCAAACACCCAAAAGTGGGTCGAGAAGGGAACTTTTGCTCCCATCCCGTGCACCCTTCATACACCCTTCCTAACACTATTCGTGCTTCATATGGTTCATGTTTCGTGGAGTACTGTAGCACTGTACTCTTTGTGCGCTGTAGACCTAGTTCTATTAACATTGATCTCACCGTTCATTCTCGACCAGACAGTCGAGAAGCGGTACTATGTTACTACATTACTGTTCATATAGTTGACATGCGCACAACATCATTTGTTGTCGTCATATCTTACTACACTAGCAACAAGATTATGTAGTATTGACATATGAACCACTACACATGCCTAGTAGTAGGAGTACTGTGTATGTTCAAGTGGCTGCCATGTTTCGCACTCCTCCGTCGTAAGAGTGGAAACACTTGCTGTAATCATTTTTTTCTTCAGAAAAATAGTGGACACGCTCTACCGTGCGGATCCTCCTCCAGCCATGCGCATAATTACTCACTTTTGCCGACGTGTGGGACAACCAGCATCGGGGTCCACCAGCCATGCACTAAATTACTCCGTAGTAGAGTGACAGTAGACTACCCCGATTGAAGCGCCGCAGTAATGCCCAATGAGCCGTCAAATCACAAAACCCCCTCCTTTCTAGCAGTAAGTTGGACGGACGAAGCAACCATCATTTCACTATTCTCTCTCAGCTTCCTCTCTACCCAACCCTCGCTTCTCCCTCATCTTGTTCCTCATTTCTTGAAGAAAAACCCTGACCTGCTTCTGCCATTGTTCTTCTCTCCCAAAGAAGGAAATATGAGCGCATCAATGGTGTTGATTCTGGCCAAGGCCCGGTCTTGCAACCCCGAGACTGATCCTATAACTCCCTCTTTTTTCTTCTTTTGGGTTTGTGATTATGGTTTCTTTTCTTTTATTTCTATTTGACAGTTTCTTGATGGACGCTGGAGCACCGGCCGAAGTGATGTCTATGGCTATGGCCAAAACCGTCGAGGCTCATGGTACGAAGAAGCGCAAGCACCCCGCCGAGACTACCGCAGACAAGCTCAAAGCCATCGCCCTGTCCAAGCCCCCCTCTCCAGGATCCCTCATTAAGCAAGTCCAGGTAATGTCTCTTCTTGATGATCTTTTTCTCGATCTTGATCGTGTTTTTTAATCTAACACGCAGTACTAGTACTAGTAGTACAACTTTCTGGGTGATCTTGCATGTGATTTTTTGTGCCAAATGACGGTTCTAAATTCCTCTTTCGACCAAAACATGCGAGAGGTTGACACTGATTTCTTATAGATTACTTTCAACTACTCCCTCTGTCCCAAATTTCTTGTCTTAGATTTGTCTAGATACAGATGTATCTAATACTAAAATGTGACTTGATACATCCGTATCTAGACAAATCTAAGACAAGAATTTTCGGACAGAGGGAGTACTTTATGAACATCAATGCTACCTTTGAAGAGGATTTATTTGCCTTAGTAACTTGTGTTATGGATATTGCAAGTAATCCCTCTGCTCTCATGCCTTTGAAGACATGTTCTAGTGTATTTGTTCACTCATTTCTGTGTGTATATGTAGTCATATATGGAGTATAATATCGAAAATCATCTTATATTTCTAAACGGAGGTAGTAATAAAATATGGTTTCTGTTTGAATTAGAACTAGGTCCGCGGTGGAGATGAAGTTCTCAAAGCCATGCCGTGTGAACTGGAAGACCTGAGGATGAGTTCTACTGCTCAACTATCCAACTGCTATGTCCTTGTCGCCACGTGTCCTGAACTAGTGTTTTCCTGTAGCATTGTTGTCAGGCCACTACTAGGAAAAGGCCTACTAGTGGCGCACCAGTTTTGCCTACTAATGGCGCACTACTAGTGCGCCACTAGTACCACGCCACTAGTATTAAATACTAATGGCGCACCACTGGTGCGCCATTAGTATAGGCTACGGTGCGCCATTAGTATAGGCCACTGGTGCGCCATTAGTATAGGCCGCGGTGCGCCATTAGTATTTTTGAATTTTGAAGGCGGGAAAATAGTAGTGGCGCACCGTCTAACCCCATCGTGCGCCATTGCTATTTTTGAATTTTGAATTTGGATCTGGATCGCGATTTTTTTGCCCATTTTTTGCTCGTTTTTTTCTTGTTTTTTTCATGAATTTTTTTCAAATTTTGTTCTCGTTTTTGGATCTTGTACGTTCTTTTGTCGTGTTCTTTTGCCGGAGAGGAGTTCGCCGGAGAGGAGGGCCGAGGTCACCGGAGAGGAGGAGGAGGAGGTCACCGGAGAGGCGCTCGCCTACATCACCGGAGAGGAGTTCACCGGAGCACCGGAGAGGAGGAAGGAGAAACCGTGAGGGAAGGGGAGGAGAGGAGGGAGGAGGAGCTCACCGAAGAGGAGGGAGGAGGAGACCACCGGAGAGGAGGGAGGAGAAACCGTGAGGGGAGGGGAGGAGAGGAGGGAGGAGGAGGTCGCCGGAGAGGAGGAGGAGGAGGTCGCCGGAGAGGAGGAGGGTAGTATGGTGGAGGAGAGAAGGGGAGATGGAGTGGAGGAGAGGAGGAGATGGAGTGGAGGAGAGGTGGAGTGGAAGAGAAGAATGAAGAGGTAAGGAGGAGAGGACCACGCCCAGCCATATATATGGCATAGTAATGGCGCACCGTGGGCAGGTGCGCCATTACTAATTTTTTTTATTTTTTTGATTTATTTTGAATTTTGAAGGCGGGAAGATAGTAATGGCGCACCATGGGCAGGTGCGCCATTAGTAAGTTTGAATTTTTTTGAATTTTTTTGCCTCTCCAGATCTTAAAAGCCCCGTATCTTTTTTTCTGTTAGATTTTTGAGGATTTTGAAAATGTTTAACGGGGTTCCCCCGATTAAATTCGGATGTAACTTTTCGAGTAGATGATTTTTCATATAAAAAACTTTTTCATCCGAGTTCGTATGCAAAAGTTATGCCCATTTTACAAATTCTCGAGAGATTTTGCAAAAAAGTCGAAAATTCATGTTTGTAAATTTTGCTAACAACTAGACCACATATCACATGGGAATCTTATTTTCTTTTATTTTTTTGACATTTCTATCATTTTCTTTTATTTTTTTAAAACTGAAAAGGCGGTCCAGGGGGGTGCATTCGGGGGAATGTTTGGGCCAAACTACTAATGGCGCACCATGGGAGTGGTGCGCCATTAGTAGTTTAAAAATAAAATAAAATAAAAATTTGAAAAAAATTTGAAACATATTTACTAATGGCGCACCGTTGGAGTGGTGCGCCATTACTAGTTTTGAAAAAAAAAATTACTAATGGCGCACCGTGGATGTGGTGCGCCATTAGTATTTGCACACTAATGGCGCACCAACACATGGTGCGCCATTACTATTTAGTAATGGCGCACCACATGCATAGTGCGCCATTAGTGTCCATATTGGCTATAGCTGTTTTTGTAGTAGTGGACGTGTTCTCGAGGCTGTACTTGACCACAACAATTTCCTGGCCGTGCCTTCGATTACGAAGGGTGTTGTTCTTGTAAAGCTTCCCATCAAATCTGATGCGGCCTGTCTTCATGATCATGTTTATGAGTGGAATGACCACTCTGTTAGGTTCTCCAAGGATGACGAGATGGTGATGGTGCATGTAGACATCTCTCACGAAGTCCATGGCCTAGTTAGTTATGCGGGGTTCATCCCGTAGGTCGGTGGCAAGAAATAGTCTGCAGAGTTTAATTAGTGCAACTTTTCTTGTCCGTAGTAAGTACTATTGTTCAGTACTTGATTTGTGTTTGTGAACCCTGTATTGTTTATTAGTACTGCCGCTTTTGGTGTGTGGTCAGTCCTGAGAACGGTCTATGTTAATGTCTATCCACTCAATTCAGTCTGTATATTTTGTAGTATCCAGATCATCTTTTTTGTGAGGACGGTTTATCAATTATGGTTACACTCCAATATCTGTATGCATTACAGGGTTTATCGCACCCACCAGGATTTCTAGTCCCATGGATGTTCGGTCCATACGATTTGTCATGACCTTTGGACTACCCTACTTGTGGGAGTAGGCGGGGCCCCTGCATGTCACCCGTAGTTGGACGATCAATCTTCTGTTTAGTACTTCAACATAGTGATTTCCTGGTAAGGATTCACTCGTGTCACATCAAGTAAATCTTATTGATTTACTGTCTAAATCTTATTTATTTAATGTCATGTTTTCTTTCTTTTCCTGCAATTTTACGATGCAAGTTTTTCCATGTGACATTCATCACAGAACAAACCGTTTGGTTTGCTCTACGATGGCTATTTTTGCAGGTTTCACTTCTTATGTCGTGTCAGTAACGAAGGCACTGTCCATCACTTATATTACTGGAAAAAATTGGATCAGTCTGTTGTCTGAGTACAAGTTGAATCCCTATGATGAACTGCAGTTTGGTTTAACAAAAACGCCACAATTAGTCCTTCTCGCGTTTAAAAGAAATGAAGAAAAAAACTGGATCACGGTCACGAAGCCTAGTCAAGTTAGAAAGCTAATCATAACAGACCAGACATGATCGCTACTGTCTCGCACATTGGTACCACCTTCAGCAACGGATCGAGCACCGGCAGTTGCTCTAGCACTGACAGCGGCAATAGCTCATTCTGATCCAGCTGAGGATTTGGCACCGACCGCGTCAGCGGATCAGGCTGATCTACCGGAGGACCGGGCATCGACACCGGCACCTGCTCCGACACCGGCACCTGCTCTACAAGGAGCACCATCTCCGGCAGCAGCGGCGGCTTCGGCACCTGCATCAACACTTGCACTTGCATCTGCTCCGGCCCGTGCAGCGGCAACCGAACGAGCAGTTGCACCGGCAACAGACTGGGCTGCAGTTCGCACTTCATATACCAAAGTCCTTACAAAAACCGACATGTCCACCTTCTTGGTAAGTGTTGGTGCAGGTGATAGTGCAGCCTTGGTAACTGTTTGGATATTGGATCATTGGCCGCCCAAGTGTTTCGTTCTTTTTTCTTTCCATGTTGTTTCGCATGATTCACTGTGTTGATCTAACTGTTTGGGTATGTCTTCTTGTTTGCAAATAGAGAATTCCTAGAGCAACGAGGGAGTCGCTCAACAATCCGGGCGACAGCGGCCAAGTTTCTCTTACCATGCGCAGCCTTGGTGTGAATGAACCTGCTCAATATACCATAAGTACAAAGGATGGTCGCATGATGATTTATGCTAAAGGATGGTCAAGGTTCAAATCTAAATCATATCTTGCGGTAGGGGATGATCTCAAAATCGAACTTTCTCGGCAAGGAGAGCTGGTCCAAATCAACTTTGAAATTCTTGAGTAGCAGCACGCAACTGCCGAACTGATCTATCCTACGAGAGATTTTGATGTAATAATCTGGCATGGTGAAACAAGTGTCCTGTGTGTATAAGTAATATGACAGTATTATTTATCACATGGTATATCGTTGATAGAATTGCAACTCTCATTGCTGGTTAGGAACTGTCGTTCGATTTCATTCCAATAGCTGCCGTGCTTTATTCAATATTGTGTATTCGCCTTGCGACAACATCTAAAACCAGCGCCGTACCGATCGCTTGCAATATGAAAAGCGCTGAGGTAGAACACATGGGCCCCCAAACATGCAGGGTGGGCCTGCGGCACAAAGTCCAGAACCGTGAGCCTGTCTGAGTATTATATTCTCAGCTGAACCCCCATAATGCCCGTGCGTTGCACGTAACATCAAGATGCATTTGTATGAGTATTTTATCTTGTGAGAGAAAAGTATGAACGAGGGAAGGCCTTATTTGCAAATGTGGAGAGGTGTGTGGGTACCTTTTTGCAAAATTGCCATAGTTTCCTTCCTATCCATCAGATTTAAATCGGATGGCCTATATTGCAGGATGGCAGGCACACCATCATCACCAACTCGTCTATACTGTGTTAAAAACAACTCAGTTTTTTATAATTATATATGTTATATATATTCCCCTTGATTTTTCTTATGTATAAAGTTGTGATATAAAAGATTTGTATATTTCTTTATAGGTCAAAAATATATTTTTGTGTAACTAGTTACTCCTGTCTTTCTACTTCCTTTCGTTGATATGTGGGGCATCCGGCAACGAGGTCCATGTGCCATATGCACAAATTAGAGTGCACAACTGCACGATAGACACACCCCGGTCGTAGCGCCGCAGTAATGCCCAATGAGCCGTCAAATCACAAACCCCCCTTTCCAGCTTAAGCAGTAAGTTGGACGGACGAAGCGGCAATATTTCACTAGGCCTGAATCCCCTTCTCCCTAATCTGCTTGTTCAGAGAAAACCCCCTCTCGGCGAGTGCATAGGGTTTTCTCATGGAGAACCAGGTACGAATTCTTCATCCATCCCCGATAAATCCAAGTCCCCTGGTCGCGGGTAATCCCAGGATGGCAGCCGTTGTCGTTGATGCATTTTCTTCCTACTGAATCTAGTGTGTTTCATTTGCAGTGCCCAAAGTGCGAGGACCCTGCAGGTTTCTACGCCCTCGGCGAGACGCCACACTTGTTCCTTCTCATCCTAACACAGGATTTAAAACGCGCACAGTATGTTCCTAGAATCCTCTTCTCTATCCGGGAGGGTGGGTTTTTTTTGAACATGCTGTCGACTAATTTGGAAATTTGGATTGCTATATTTGGATAAAAGGTACTACCAGTACGATGGTCAACACTGACGAGAAGGAGGAAGTTATTTCTAGATTTGGATAGGGAATACATTGTGTTCTCATATTATTTTTCCTGCAATGCATTATTTGCTCTGCCAGAACACATGTACTCAAGATGCTCGGCCTTGCCATAACTGAATACACCAGTTTAATGGTCACAGTGAAGACAAGCCATGGATATAAGTTCCGAGTTGGGTTCATGAACCAAGAAGATCGCTGCTTTTTTTATGGCCGAACTTGGATAAAGTTTCTCAATTGTTACGGACTGAAAGTTGGCGCACGAATGTTGATGGAAATAGCAGAACTTTGTCTCATCTTCACTGCGATCTTCCACCCCGACGTCGTTCCAATTGTTCATCCATGTTAGTTTTGTATCTGGTTCTTGCTTGCTGCCTCGATCACTTCTTAATCCACCAATTCTGTCTAACTAATCACAATTTAACTTTAGAAGTAGCAACAAATCTCTCACGAAGATGCTACTTCTAACTAATATTTTCTTATAATTGGTGGCACGTGTAGGTTTTTTCAGAGTTAAGCAGGCTGTTCGTTTGTTATTCTGTAACAACTCAGCTGTTACTGATGGCACAGAAGTTGACTGGGACGACATCCACAAGTTCCTACACTTTATTGACCGTCTTGAGGTCCTTGTGGGGCGTTTCAAAGGTGGAAGGCCACGTGGGATATGTGTGCCACTGCTGCACTCGTTGAACAGGTCCAACTGTGTCGAGAAACTTATGGTACGAGTTGTTTTCTGTTATATATGTTGTTCATAAACTATTGCTTATACACAATTTTACAACTGTGATCTTCTTGAAACAGAAACTGCCCAGTTCTATTGTTCCTATACAGATGCCTGACCATGGTCGGTTCAGACTTGCGCTTGGTCACAACATGATGTTTATGTCGACCTACTCCATTCCCCTTGGAGGTGAAAAGATACGTATTCATGGGTGGTCTCAAATAATGAAGGCCCGTCCATCTTGGAGAATATGACAGAAGATTATGTTCCTGCTTTTCCATGGCTCTAAAGCAAATATCCTGTTTATTGACCACATTGGAAGATGAAGCCGCTTTCGGAAGGTTGTGGATGCGCGGGGTGGCGCCTGGGCCTTGTCCTGGGGCTTGGCGGCCTCACCCTTGGTTAACTGTAGGCAAAGTAGCACTGTTCAAGGCGTGCTTTGTACGGTTGAACCTGTAAAAGTACTCATACTGCTTTGTGCTATGGTTGTTAAGTGCCCCTGCTGGTTTTAGTTAAGGTTGTTAAGTACTCCTGCTTCTTTTACACTCTGTCGTGTTTCTTCAGTCCTGTCTTCCTCCAGCCGCCAAACCAAACTAGCGCCGGTTGGGCCGCCTGCTTCCGCCTCCCATGGCTAGCTGCGCCTCAGCGCATGCATCGCCGCCCCACCGTCTCCTAAATCGTTAACGCCGACGTCCGAGGCCTCGCCGTCGTCCTCCGCGCGCTTTATTGTGCTCGCCGCGGCGCCGCCCTCTCGCGTTGTCAACATGGTCAACAAACAACAAGAATCGGCAGAAGTACGTGGAGAGGATGACAGTACGGGCCCACCATGTTAGCGTATAAAATGCTTCCTCCTAGTGTTTTCCTGACATCTGGGACCCACGACATTGTGAGCGTATATAGTCAATAGACAAGAGAACAACACAAGATCGGCTGACACCTGGGACGTAGCTGCTCGAGCAGTATTTTTTTTGTTATTGTTGAGACGGTGCAGGGTTTGAACTGGGCTGTGGCCCGTCTAGCCCAGGCTTATATTTTATGTTCACCATGTGACCAGCCCAGCTATTTTTTCTTTGTGAAAATGAGCCCAGTTTATTTTTTCTAAAGAATACCCAATCCTGGCTTATTTATTTTTCTACGCCCTGATGGGCTGCAACTCTTTCAAGACGCCTGCAAATTTTGAAAGTAATATGAAATTGGTTGTAAATATAAAAACAGATGAGAAATTGGCAATTACTTTATAATTTCTGAAATTTTCGCATTTTCAGATTCCTATTTCACTGGGCATTAACCTAATTTAAATATATCTTCAAAGTACTTTAAATCTGGCTCGACATTTCGGTATTGAAAATAGTTTGGAACCCACAGAAATATACGAAATTGGCCCTGGCCAAACAAAAAAACGGACTGCAATAAATTGCATAAGAAGTCGCAATGAGCTATATATAAATTATTAAAAAAAGATGGAATGGTCTGACTTATGGGCCTATTAAGTTGACGCGTATGCAAGATTTTTTTAGTTATTATATATGTCAACAAACGATTCTAGCAGACGTAACCATTGGATGTCAATCCAACGGCCGTCGTGTTTCTTCAATCTCTGATCTTCTTGCTCCAGCTGCCAAATCCAGCGCCGGCGGGACCGCCTGCTCCCTCCTCCCGTGCAGGTGTCACCGCCCCCCTACAAATCCCACCGCTGGCCAAGGCATCCCTCTACCCACCACACCCCCTGTTATTCTGCGGCGACGGCAGCCTCACATCGCAGCCGAACCAGTGAACCCTCATACTCCTCTCCGCGTGGGCATCCACTGCCGCGTCTTCCCCGGCTCCGCGTCGCCCCATTCCTAGGCCCCGCCGTCGTCCACCGCCCTGGTGCTCTCGGTGCGGCATGGTCAACATGTTCAAGGAACGACTTCCATCGGAAGAGTACTGTCGTGGAGAGGCTGACAGCTGGGTCCACGGCAGCCGCAAGGAAGTGCCTCCTTATTACGCGGAAAAGAATTATTCCTCCACCTGACAGTAGGGACCCACCGGACAGGCCACTGTATTTGGCGAAAAAACGTTTCCCCCCTGACTGCTGGGACCCACCGGACGGGCCACTGTATTTCGTGAAAAAACGTTCCCCCGCTGTCAGCTCGGACCCACCAGAAGTGCCTCCTTATTACGCACAAAAAAATGAATAGTCCCCCTGCTAGCTGGGACCCAGTATAGTGGGAAGCTGACTTGTGGGCCTACTAAGTTGACGGGGACGGATGGCTTTGTCAACTTAGTCAATATGCACGATTCTAGCTGCATTGACCGTACGATTGCTATCCAACGGCCGTAGTGCTTCTTCAACCTCTGGTCTTCTTGCTCTAGCCGCCCAAACCAGCGCCGGTCGTGCCTTGTGCTCTTGCCTTCCGTGGCCGGCTGGGATGCCGCGGAGGCGTCACCGCCCCCTAGAACTCCCACAGTTGGCCAGGCCATCCCTCTACTCACCCACACCCCCTATTATTCTGCGACGACGACAGCCTCACACCGTAGCCGAACTAGTGAACCCTCGTACTCCTCTCCGCATGGGCATCCACTGCCGCGTCTTCCCTGGCTTCGCGTCGCCCCTTCCTAGGCCTCGCCGTCGTCCACCGCCCTGGTGCTCTCGGCGTGGCATGGTCAACGTGGTCAAGGAACGGCTTCCATCGGACGTGGACTGCATGTGGAGAGGCTGATAGCTGGGTCCACGGCCGCAGCAAGGAAGTGCCTCCTTATTATGCGCAAAATAATTATTCCTCCACCTGACAGCGGGGACCCACCGGACGGGCCACCGTATTTCGTGAAAAAACGTTTCCCCCTGACTGCTGGAACCCACCAGTTACATCTTCGCACGCAAGGAGGTGCGTCCGAGCAAAAAAAAACGATTCGCCCCCTGACTGCTCGGACCTACCAGCTACATCTTCGCACGCAAGGAAGTGCGTGACAGTCGGGACCCACCTGGTCGAAGCGTACGTAGCATTGTCACTCTGGTCGCGATTTACGTACATACTGGTCGATGTAGAGGCGCACACGTGTCATAGTAGAGGCGCGCATGTAGCATGTACATGTACGTACAACGGCAAGTGTGCAAGAAAGAAAATACGGCCACGTACATACATACGGGCAGGGTCTCAAATGCCTATACGTACGGCCAGGGCTCGTGTACATGGCTGGGTCAGAACGGAGAAACTGCGTCGTCGTCATGTTCATAAGGAGCCAACCGGCTGGGTCGGAACGGAATGCATCGTCGTGTTCATCGGGAGGGCTTGGACGGAACAACCGATGGAAACGAGGCCTGGCGTACCGCAGAATGGAGGAAACGGCCTTGTGTTCGACCGGCCACGTTCGAAATGGGATCCTGTTCATTGGGAGGGGTCTGGCGTACCACAAAACAGAGGAAACGGACCTCCTACGGTTGAAACGGGGGTCCTGTTGATCGGGAGGGGTGTGGCGTACCGCAAAACGGAGGAAACGGACATGTGTTGGAGCGCTACTATCGAAACGGGGGTCCTGTTCATCGGGAGGGGTGTGGCATACCGCAAAACGGGACTCCACGGGATACTGTTCATCTCCACCGTCGACCCCCTCCAGCCTCCACAGGCTATTGTTCATCCACCATCGACGTCCTCCAGCCTCCACCTGCGACAGTTCATCCACGGGCTCCTGTTCATCCAGCCTCCACCGTGCGCTACTCCACCGGCTACTGTTCAACCAGCCCTCTCCACGGGCTCCTGTTCAACCACCCCTCCATGGGCTACTGTTCATCCAGCCCTCCACCGTCTACTGTTCATCCTGCCCTCCACGGGGTGGTCTGTTCATCCTGCCCTCCACGGGGTCCTGTTCATCCAAAGGCAACACCACGTGGTCCTGTTCATCCACCCCCACCGGGAACTGTTCATCCAAACCCCACAGCAATGCTCACTGTTCATCTAGAGGCAGCATCGATCGGCTTCAGTTAGCAGCAGTAGCGAAGGAATTGCTCGATCGGGTTCAGTTAACAGCCATCGATCGATCGCTCGGGTTCAGTAACGCGTAGCTTGCAGTGCAATCGCTCGGGTTCAGTTAGAGCCCAACGCCTCGCTCGGGTTCAGTTAGAGCCCAACGCCTCGCACCCACGCGCGTGCGTGTATGAGAGAAACTTGCATCGCTCGGCCCCGACCACCCACCGTAACCGGGAAGACCCCGATATTTTCCTCGCCCTCGCTTCTACCATGGTTTTTTCCGTCATGGACGACCCAAAGAATGTCATGCAGCTCCGTCTCCGGCCCGACCAGGAAGAAAAGCCCATTTTCTATCACGATTTTTTGTCATAGAAGTAGGACCCCACCACATCTATGATGATACCGTGTTTTGTCACAATTATTGTCATAGAAGTGTCATAAGTATGACATAATTTTTTTTCGTTCGACCCAAAATGTCACGGATATGTCTTTTTTTGTAGTGCTTGATCTTGCCGATTGGTGAGCAGGACCAGCCGGGCACAATGCCATGAAACGCAGTCCGACTGGGCAGCAGCTGCTTCTCTTTGATGTTCAACTTCTCCATGGTATCGCGGTAAAGGATGTTGATGCTGCTACCGCCATCTAACAGAATCCGGGAGAAACGAGCAGCTCGCCTCTCCGTAGCAAGGGTAGCATCCAACACCAGGGCATAGGAACCCGGAGAAGGCATGACTTCCGGGTGGTCTACGCGGCTCCAACTGATAGGCTTCTCAGACCAGTGCATGAACTCTGGGGCAGTTGAGGCAACGGCATTTACTTCTCGGGGTTGCTGACGTCGGCTGCGCCTATCAACAGCCACACTGGTGAAGACGAGATAGGCTTCATGTTCTTCAGGGAACTCATCTTGGATTGCGCTGATTGCTGGACGAGCGGCCGGCTGCTGAGGAGGCGGAGCCGGCGGGCCAGCAGGCGGAGGAGGCGGTCCTTCTCCCTTGGCGATGCGGACGAGCCAGTGGCACTTCCGGGTTGTATGGTTGGACGGCTTCGCACCACTATGGAACTTGCAGGGAGCATCAAGGGTCTGCTCAAGGGAGAAAGCGGGCAACCAAGATGGCTTGCCGCCCTTCTGACGCTTGGGGCCGGATTGTCCTTCAGGCTGCTGGTCTTCAACTGTTGCTACCTGCCGGCTGGTGGAAGCCGGCTGGGGGGCTTTGCGCTTGTTGTCGTTCGGCTGCTGGCGCTGACTGTTGTCTCCAGCCGGCGTTCGAGGAGCTGGAGGGAGCACCTTCCCAGAAGCATCCACTCGGAGCTCCGACTTCATGGAGGAGTCGGCAGTGGCGTACTTGTCTGCTATGATCAGCAGCTCGTCGAGTGTAGCCGGCTCATCGCAGAGGAGTCGGTGCTTGGGTAAGGTGCCCTTTCGGCACCCGACAGTGAAGTACTCTATGGCTTGCACCTCGTGCACCCCTTCGCAAGAATTGCGCAGTTCAGCCCACCGCGTCAGGTAGTCGCGAGTGGACTCATTAGGGCCTTGAACACACAGCGAGAGCTGGCGGGGCTTGGGCGGCCGCTTGTAGGTGCTGGTGAAGTTGCGGACGAAGACTTCAGTGAAATCTACCCAGCTGTTGATGCCGCGGGGCTTCAGGCTGTTCAGCCATGTCCGGGCCGTGCCATGGAGCATGAGCGGAAACGTACTTTATGGCAACATGCTTGTTGCCGTTTGCTATGCTGCTGGGCAGTGGAGTAGTCAACCAACCAATCTTCCGGCTTCATAGAGCCGTTGTACTTGGGCGTGTCTCTTAGCAGCGAGAACCCTTTGGGGAAGGGCTCCTCGCGGATGCGGGGGCCGAAACAAGGAGGGCCCATCGCTTCTTCTTCTTCTAGCGCCAGGGATTGAGCAAGGCGGTTTATCCGGTGGCATGCATCGTTCTCTCCGACTCCTTCTCGGTGGCCCAGCCGGTCTCCGAGTGTCGGGTGGTCAACAGGCGGCGGGGAGGCGCGCCTCTCCCTACGAGGAGGAGGAGGAGGCGACGGATAGTCGTCCCGACGTTCCACTGCTCGTGGGCGGCCATCTTGGTTGCGCTCGATGGTGAGACGTGTGCGGCTGCGGCTAGCAGCCGGCTCTCGGTGCCGTCTGTCACGGACGCCACCAGTCGGCATCCGGGAGGTCGCGCCTTGCTCTTAGCGGGGGGGGGGGGGGGGGGGGGAGGTTCTCAACCCGCTGGCAGGGTTCTTCTACGCGGCAGCCGGCTTCCTTCTGTGCGGCAGCTGCGTCGAGGAGCTGCTGGACGCGCTCCGCCATGCAGCGTCGCTCGTCACCCTCAAGGTGATCCATCTCGTCTGCTGCCGCCTGGGCAGCTCGTATGTTCTCCACAGGCGTGGCGTAGACAGGGCGGTCTGCCCCGAAGATGCTGGCGACGGCAGCGCCACGCTGTCGGACCGAGCCTATGCGGCTAGACCCGTCAACAGCTGGGGTGCCGCCAACAGCGCGGTCAATCTTGTGCTGGTAGGCTTTGGAGAGGCGTCTCATGGTTGCCAACTTCTTGGCGTTCTCGATGAGCGAGACGCGGTGGGCTTCTAGCGACTCGGCGCCGGCGCCTGCCGCGATGGGAGTGGACAGGTCACACATTGCCGCCTACAACGGGTCTTGAGGAGCGCCATCAGAGGCTCCGTCGTGGCTGATGACGAGCACCTCCGTGACGGTGCTGCCTCCGCTGTCGGCGCGAGGGTGCGGGTCGTCGATGATCACCATGTTGCTGGGGAAGGCGTCAAGGGATGCCGTGTCGGAGTCGAGAAGCATCGGGTCGGTGGAGCTGATTGACTCCAGGTCAGAGGCCGACTCATTGGCGATGTCGAGCTTGCCAAGGAGGTCGAGGAGGCAGCTTCCGGAGATGGCTGCTCCCGCGTCGGGCGCGGGATCGTCGGGGAGGCGGATCTCGCCGATGAGGTCAGCGAGGCAGCTCACCGCGCAGGCGAGCTCAGCGCCATGCAGTTCGTCGGCGCAAACGCCATCAGGCGTGCCAGGCTGGCTGCACTCGCTAGGGAGGAACAAGGCTCCCGTCTAGAATAGATCTCCGGACGACGGTGCACCTAGCCCCACAGTGGGCGCCAAATATCGGGTGTGTCGTGCGACATGTGCCAAAGGGTACCTTATCATGGAGGGGGCTAATAATACGTCGCCGGTGCTTGGAAACGGGATAAGGCACAAACATGCCCGCCGGCAAAACTTACCCAGGTTCGGGGCTTTCCTAGGAGATAACACCACTACTCCTGCTCTGCGGGGTCTCCGCATGATCACTCAAGCAACAATCGTGGCTACAAGCTTGCTCCTTGAGCTGTTTCTCTAGTGGGGGAAGAAGAACGAGGCTAGCCCTAGCTTCCTCTCTCGCCGCCTTCTGGTTTCTCACGGACACGTAGGGCCCGCCGCCTGCGGGCCGTACTGACAGCCTGTAGTGGGAGCATGGCCTTCTCTACCATGGGTGACGTCATGGGATGCGTGGCAACAGTGTCGCGCCGGCCTAGGGATGTCCACCCGGTACGCTGAGTTGTGGCCACGCTCTACCCGGGATTCGGGGGTGGCAGGCTGCACTGTAGCCATGCCCCGTCTCGTCGTAATTATGTGGGTGCTAACTTTGAGGGCGTGAGGGGCCGCCTGCTAGGAGCCGGCCTCTCTGGAGGACACCTACTAGGAGTCGGCCCGTCTCAGCTTTCTTTTGAGGACTGCCGCCCTCTGGCAGTCGGCCGCTTGGACTAGCCGGCCCCAAGAAGGCGGCTCTTCGTCCTTGAGGCTTGACGGGCGCAGCCGGCCCCGATGTCTTGAATCGCCATGGGGAGCGGATGAGGCTACCCGTGGTCACTTACTCCGACACTATGGTTGCTCCATGTGCTTGTATTTTTGCACTAAGTGATTTGTAAACCACATCTCTCTTATTGCTTCTCCTTGTCCTCTTTACATGCTGGCTAGTTTGTCTCCATCACATCCACCACAAACGCGCCCTCCTCCGCCCCCTCTTCGAATCTTGCCTCCAACATGGCACCTGATTCCTTGACACATCGTCAGGAATATCTATCTCACCAAGGAAGGAGAACGCCGCCCACTGTCGGTGTCAAAACCAGCGGATCTCGGGTAGGGGGTCCTGAACTGTGCGTCTAAGGTTGATGGTAACAGGAGACAGGGGACACAATGTTTACCCAGGTTCGGGCCCTCTCTATGGAGGTAATACCGTACTTCCTGCTTGATTGATCTTGATGAATATGAGTATTACAAGAGTTGATCTACAACGAGATCATAATGGCTAAAACCCTAGAAGTCTAGCCTGTATGACTACGATTATGATTGTTCTCTATGGACCCAGCCCTCCGGTTTATATAGACACCGGAGGGATCTAAGGTTACACAAAGTCGGTTACAGAGAAGGGAATCTTCATATTTGGTCACCAAGCTTGCCTTCCACGCCAAGGAGAGTCCCATCCAGACACGGGTAGAGTCTTCGGTCTTTGTAGATTCACAGCCCAACAGTCCGGCCCATGGCTAACTGGCCGGAAGCCCGAG
This sequence comes from Aegilops tauschii subsp. strangulata, assembly GCF_002575655.3. Lineage (NCBI taxonomy): Eukaryota > Viridiplantae > Streptophyta > Magnoliopsida > Poales > Poaceae > Aegilops > Aegilops tauschii. The sequence goes on along the minus strand of NC_053041.3, from coordinate 549,024,407 downwards.
GACCCCTTAGTCCAGGACTCCGTCAGTAGCCCCTGAACCAGGCTTCAATGACGAGGTGTCCGACATGCAGATTGTCTTCGGCATTGCAAGGTGGGTTCCCTTCTCCGAATAGTCCAACATAGTCTTCGGACGCAATGAATGTATCCTGATCTGGAACACAAGTACCACACACAACCGCATAGAGTATAATATTTCACGAGTCCAATCCGCTGACAACTTTTTTTAATGTGACATCACGTCTGCCCGGTCATTATTTCGAACCATTTCCGTCTGCTGTTCCGTGTTTCGAGACGCGGTTTTCATTGGCACGTCTTGTCGAAGCAGAGATCGTGTCCCCTTATTGCGGGATTCTCATCAATACGGGCGTGGGTAATCCAACCGTGCCGTTTGTACAGCCCTTGGGAATAGGCAAGTTTTAAGGTGAGTGGGGAGGCGTTTGATATTAACTACCTTTATAAGGAGACAAGGACTCCCTTCTTTCCCCCACGCCTTCTCTCTTTCTCCGTCCTTCCATTCTTGAGCTCCAGCGCCCAAGTCCTCACCTTTTCCTCCTCAAGAAAGCACTCAACCATGTCCGGATCTGGAGGGCAAGGCAAGTGGATGGCCTCCTCCGTTAAGGAGAAGGATATCGCCGAGCTTCGGGAGGTCGGGTATCTGGCGAAAGAAATCGCCCACCGGCTTCCGGCCAAGGGGCAAGTTGTCGCCACCCCGAAGCCCAATGAGAGGGTGGTGTTCATCCCCCATTTCGTCCGCGGGTGAGGGTTTCCTCTCCACCCATTCGTTCGCGGACTTATGTTCTATTACGTGCTAGATTTCCATGATCTAGCCCCGAACTCCTTCCTCAACATCTCGGCATTTATTGTCGTGTGCGAGGCCTTCCTCCGCATTCCTCCCCACTTCAGACTATGGCTCAAGATCTTCAACGTGAAGCCGAAGGTGGTGGATGGCCAACACGCGGAGTGCGGAGGTGCCATGGTGAGCAAGATGCCCAATGTCACATGGCCCAAAGGTACCTTCGTGGAGACCGTGAAGGAGTGGCAGAAGCCATGGTTCTATATCATAGAGCCTCACGACGCCACCTGTGCCGCAGCTCCCGAGTTCAAATCCGGAGCTCCAATGCGGCTCACCTCCTGGATAGAGAAGGGCCCAAATTGGTCTTCGTCGGACGAGCTGATAGCGCTGCAGACGCGCATCCAAGGCATGGTGGACAAAAACATCAAGCTCGTCCACGTGATCCAGGTGATGCTAGTTCGCCGGATCCTTCCGTGCTAGAGCCGAACATGCCCTTTATGGGAATTTGATCCGGAGAAACACCAAACCTTGGAGAGACTCTTCGGAACTACTCACGAAGATGTCTGGACGTTGCTCTTTAAGGGCAACGAAACGCCGCCGGACATAGACTCGGATCGCGGGCATGATCTTGCCCATCCTGCCAGTGCGGTAAGTCACGTCTCAAGGCGCATCCTCTACTTGCTTGTTCAAGGAGGATATCTAAACTTTACTATTTTATCCTTTCAGGTATGGACAGAGAAATCGGAAAGGATTCGGTGTCCGGCTCAGCTGCCCGAGGAACCAGTCATCCCGCTCCTAGCGAAGATGCTGGTTCCGGCGCCCTACAAGGCACCGGAGAAGAAGGCCAAGGGGGCCAAAAGTGGCCCTCGCCGCAAGGGCGCTTCGGACGTGACGTCCGAAGACAAGACTCACTCCTCTGCCGCCGAAGATGGCGACGAGGAGGAGGAAGAAAGCAACTCTCCCCCTGATGGGGGGAGGAGGAAGAGGGCGGCCTCCACAAATCTGGAGGCGGAGGCGCCCAAGAGGGGGAAGGGCCCCCTCGCGGATAACTCCGCGTGGGACGTTGACAACAGCCCAGAGCGACGCCCCCGAAGCAAGCCCCTGGCCGCATTGTAAGTACTAATAGCCCATATGCATCCATGTATCCAACCTCTCTTCTTCATGATATAAACGTGTTTAATTATGTTATTGGAGTCCGACCCACGACAGCTCCCCGTGAACCTCATCAGGAGGTTCGCTGGATTCGAAGGCGATGGCCCGCGAGTCACCGCCGGCCACTCACTCTCCCAAGGCCAAGGGCGACGACGAGGTGCTGTCCCAAAGGACCTTCCCAGGCGAGGGAGAGGTTCAGGAGGCCGTCAGGGTGGCGCCGGAGGGCGAAACCTCGGTCGCCGAACACCTGGGGGAGCAGGTCCCCATGGAGACTGGCGATGGGGGCCGTTTTCAAATCGGACCCCAGCCAAACATGGATCCGGAGACCCATACGACTCCGAAATCCGGCGAGCAGCCTCCTTCGAGGGAAGGAGGTGTTCCTGTCCCGCCGGTGACGTCTGTCCAACTAGAGGCACCGGATAATCTGCTGGAAGCGCTACGAGGCGCTTCCATTGTGGAGGAGCACCGTATCCTTATGGGTACGGTGATTGAGAGGGTTCAGTCCGTCAAGAGCGGACTGACCGAAGCCTGCGGCAGCCTGCTGACAGGCTTTGAGGGAAGCGACACGAAAGAAAAAGTCCTAGTATAGACAGTAGCCTCTGAGACACTGTTCGGTGTTCGGAAAGAAAAGCCGGACAGAGGATCAATTAAAGTTCGCAGGAAACTAACTAAATATGTCTTATGTGAATAAGCAGGCGTCGTTGCTGGCCGCAACCTCTCAAGCAGCGGAGGTCTCCGGACTAAAGCTGAGTCTGGAGCGGGCCGAAGAAGAGCTCGGCCTTGTAAAAAGGCAGCTGGAGGACAAAGAAGGTATGTTGTAACTAGCTGTTTATTCGGAAAGAATGGATGGTGTGTATTGACCATAGTGCCATAATATTTGTAGGAGCGGCGACTAAGGTCCAGGCCCTTAAAAAGGCCCTGGCCGAAGCCGAGGAGAAAGCTACCAAGGAACAAGCCGGTCGTAAGAAGCACAACGCTAGGCTTAATGAGGTCCAGCAAGAGCTCCAGGATGCCGTGAAAAAGTGTGAGACCTTGGAGCGCGATGTTTCGGCTCAAGAGACCGAACTCGCCAATGCTCGCCAAAGCGCGGAGGAGGCCCAGGTTGAAGCCTAGGGCGCCCTCCAGGAGATCCAGGCGGCCAAGAAAATCACGGCGGGTAAGGCGTTTAGTATGGAAAGCAAACATGTGAAGAAAAAGTATTTCTTACTAACCCAGATTTGGAGTTCTCCAGGGGCGTTTGCGGATCTGCCGCGCAGTGTTTCTGATGCTGCAAAATTCTTCCGGGCCAAAGAAGGGAGCTCAACGGAGAAGCTGTTCTGGTCGCAATACCTTGCGCCAGAACATCCGGTGCCCTTTACCAATCAGCTAAAACAGTTGGTCGAGCTGCATAGGGTGGCCGAATTGGCCATGAAGGATTTAATAATCCGACTGTGGCCTGCCGAAGCTATACCCAGCAGCTACTTCGGTCTCGTGAAGCGGCTGGTAGATGCCTGCCCTCGGCTGGACGTCATCAAGCGGTCGGTCTGCATCGAGGGCGCGCGCTTGGCCTTCGCCCGCTTCAAGGTGTGGTGGGCGAAGATGGATGCCGTCAAGCTTGTGACCGAGGGGCCGCCTGAGGGCAAGGAGCACCACACGCCTGAGCGGTATTTTGAAGACGTCCTGGAGGGGTCTCGCATTGTGGCGACGCAATGTGCGCAAGACATTATTTTTGAATGAATACAGTCATGTTGTCTCTGCCTTGTATGATGAAACAAAGTTGTTATGTAATATAATGTTTGTTTAAAAACTTTTACCTCCTGTGCGACCGTGTCGTATGAAATCTGAGAGTTGGCCAGTTGTCGGCTTCTGCCCCACGTAGGTAGTACGGGGGTGTTCAGGATGGAATCCAAACTCTCTTGTTCCAAGTGTTTGGTCCTTGAAGGAGGTGTTTAGCGCAGCGAACCAGGCAATCAGACTATGCGGCTTGAACACCCTCACTTAGCCATAGGAGTTTGACAATAAAAATTTAGGCGCAGCCCCTAGTATCCGAACTAGGATGCTGTAAACACCTGATTGGGCAAGTACCAATCCCTCGCGCAATGCGGAAAAAATCTCTAAAGATTTGAGACCTCTGAAGAGCTGACCGGCTCTCGCCGCATCATGACAGTCAGTTTTCGGCTTTCTCTACTGAGGTGCTCATCTGGGTAAACCAGGGTACAATCGCAGTAGTTCTCCCTTTACTACCCTAGCCGATATATCGGAACGTAAGGTAGCAAGCACAGGAGCCGGGCAACCCAACTATTGACCATAGACATGATTCGGAGCCAGTGCATATAGTGCTAAATTCGGGGTGCCGAACTATACTGTAAAAAGTGTTCGGACTTTGTTGCTGTGTTGCGGGGCGCTATGAAGCCCCTTGCAAATTGAAACTTACCAAAGTGTACGAGTGCTATTTGATAAAGTTATGAAAAAAGAAAATAAGAGAGGATAGTAAGCTAGAGCCGTAGAATTTGGGCCGCAAACTGTTTCCATTATAATTTGGTTAATACGTCAAAGCGCATTGGGACAAGTGGTGTAATAAGCAACATGCTATTTAATATGCCACGACCAAGGGATAGCTGCGTGTGGGTCCTGAAAATAGGTAGAGTGGCCGTTTAAAGAGACCAGCTGGAAATTCCCCTCTACGTCCATGCTTGCTGCCGTCTTGGTGTATTGATCCTTCGAAAGGACCTGCGATCAGGCCATCAAGGAAGGCCTATGGAAAAGAAACCTGAAAAGGAGAAAGAGGGAAACAATGAAAGTATATGTGTCCAGGGGCGGTCAAGCCGTATTGTGGATCACAAGCTGGTTATGCCTCCGTCTATGCCCATGGTATTTTGAGTGTGTAGTTATGTACGAGCGGTACGGATGCCGCTATTTGATTGGGACTGGGATGGAGCCCAAATTACTAGTCGAGCTCTTGACGAGCCGAGCTGTCCTGCTGCAGAATAGTCTGGACTCTCTTGGTAGTGTCAGGGAGCTCGCCACCGAATTAAGGTTCTGCTTGAAAAGGCCGCTCTGTACTTCTGCTGCTAAGGCAGCGGTGTGCTCTTCGGTACAGAGGGAGCGTTCCGTGTTTCCATTAAGCATAGTGTGGCACCGCATTGAATCGAGAAAATGCGGTTTGTCCAAGCAGTGCATGATAGCTGCTGCGAAAGGGGACGATATCGAAGATTAACTCTTCGCTTTGGAAGTTTTCCGGAGATCCTAAGACAACCTCTAGTGTGATTCAGCCTGTACAGCGGGCCTCTACACCTGGTATGACTCCTTTAAAGGTAGTCTTTGTGGGCTTAATCCGTGATAAATTAACACCCATTTTGTGCACTGTATCCTGATAGAGCAGGTTCAGGCTGCTGCCGCCGTCCATGAGGACTCGCGTCAGGTGGAATCCATCAATTATTGGGTCAAGGACCAGTGCGGCCGAACCGTCGTGACGGATACTGGTCGGATGATCCCGACGATCGAAGGTGATCGGGCATGACGACCATGGATTAAATTTTGGGGCGACTAGCTCAACCGCATAGACGTCCCTGAGCGCACGCTTGCGTTCCCTCTTGGGGACGTGGGTAGCGTATATCATGTTCACTGTTTTGACCTGAGGGGGAAACTTCTTCTGTCCCCTGTGATAGGTGGGCGGGACTCCTCGTCATCGTCCTCGATTTGCAATCCCTTCTCCTTGTTTTCGGCAGTTAACTTGCCGGCCTGTTTAAAAACCCAACAATCTCTGTTGGTATGATTGGTTGGTTTGTCTGGGGTGCCATGGATCTGGCACGGACGGTCGAGTATGTGGTCCAAGCTGGATGGTCCCAGGTTGTTTCTTTTATATGGCTTCTTCCGCTGACCGGACTTGGAGCCACTGAATCTGGAGTTGACTGTCGTGTCATTGATATTGTCACCATTGCATGGACATTTGTGCCTGTTGCGTCGGAGCTTGCCGTTGCTTTTATCGACCTCGGAGGTGCCCGCTTCGCTTTCCGTGTTTTTGCTACGGGCCAGCCAACTATCCTCACCCGCACAAAAGCAGGTCATGAGTGCCGTGAGGGCTGCCATGGATTTCGGTTTTTCTTGGCCGAGGTGGAGGGCGAGCCATTCGTCGCGGATGCTGTGTTTAAAGGCCGCTAGGGCTTCGGCATCCGGACAGTCAATGATCTGGTTCTTTTTAGTTAGGAACCTAGTCCAGAATTTCCTGGCTGACTCTCCGGGCTGTTGAACTATGTGACTTAAGTCATCAGCGTTTGGTGGCCGGACATATGTGCCTTGGAAGTTGTCCCGGAAGGCGTCTTCCAAATCCTCCCAGCTGCCGATAGAGTTTTCAGGCAGACTGTTTAACCATTGCCGAGCTGGCCCTTTGAGTTTTAACGGGAGGTATTTGATGGCGTGGAGGTCATCTCCACAGGCCATATGGACATGGAGAAGAAAATCCTCGATCCACACCGCGGGATCAGTTGTTCCATCATATGATTCAATATTCGTAGGTTGAAACCCTTCTGGGAATTCATGCTCCGTTACTTCATTAGTGAAGCAAAGAGGGTGTGCGGCGCCTCTATATCGGGCCACATCGCGACGTAGCTCCGATGGAGTCCATCTGCGGTTTTCGGCCCGGGCGTGACTAGGCTTGTCACGTCCGAATAGATAGCCGTCTTCGCGTGTCGAGGCGCGTCCTCGCGATCCGTAGATCAATCTGGTATGTCCTGCTCTACTGTCCAGGTCCTGCCGAAGGTCATATGTATAACCCTGAGCTATTTTACCTCTGCCTTTACGGCGGGGTGGAGCGGGCTGGTGTTCATCTTGAGTCACCGCTTTGTCCCGACCACGTGGTGGTCGGTCAGCCGCATTGAGAGATGATGGTACGGGCTGTAGCGCCTCATCATCGAACTGAGGTAGCAATTTGCGCTTCGGGTAACTTTTGGCTGGGCTCTAGAGGCCGTATTCTTCGGCTGCCAGGACATCAGTCCATCTATCGTTGAGCAGATCTTGGTCAGCTTGAAGCTGCTCCTGCTTCTTTTTCAGGATCCTTGCAGTGGCTATTAGCCGGCGCTTAAAGCGCTCCTGCTCGAGAGGTTCCCCAGGCACGATAAAATCTTCATTGCCAAGGCACACCTCATCCTCGGAGAGTGGAAGATAATTACTGTCCTCCGAGTTGTTGTTTATGGCCATTTCATCAGGGCTAACTTGCCTGTTTTCCCGTTCCTCCTGTTCGGAAGTTATCTCAACGGGGTCTTCATTGTCTTCGGCATCGTCCAGAGTATTGTTTTCCCCGGTGCCGGTATTGCTATCTTTTGCATGACGTGACTTAGAGCGGCACCGCTGACGCCGGCGTCTGGGCTGTGTCTCGGGAGGTTTATCCTTGACTGGATCTTCTTTGTCATCGTCATTAGTTTCTTTAGGTGTATCCACCATGTATACGTCGTACGAAGAAGTGGTCGTCCAGCGTCCGGAAAACGACAGGTTTTGGCCCTGCTCCTCCTCGGCATCGTCGTCCATACCGTCGATGTCCTCGGGGCCGTAATCAAGCATGTCGGTTAAGTCCTCGACAGTGGCTATGAAGTTGGCGGTGGGTTGGTTGCGAAATTCTCCGTCATCAGCCTCCATTTCGAACCGGATATAATTCGGCTGTGAGTCCCCCGCTAAGGATAGATTTTTTAATGAGTTTAGCACGTCGCCTAAAGGCGAGTGCCGGAAGATGTCCGTGGAGCTGAATTCAACGATCGATGACTGGCTGAGCTTGACGCACTGGACGCACATGGTTCGGAACCTGTAGTCGAACACGAGTCCGAGGCTCCGGTGACATAGATTCCACTCGAGGCTGGGTCTGTGTGCGGCTCTGAAGCCGCCGGGACTGCGGCATCCGTGGCGGGGTTGAGCTTCCCGTCTTCGGATGGCGCGATCTGCTCCGGATCTAAGGCCAGAGCAGCTACAGGTGCTATCTCCTGGGTATGGTCCGATGACAGATTTAAGTCATGTTCATCGTGGTGATGGGGAGCGGCTGCCGTGGTCTCAAATCCGTCGAAGATCAAGTCTCCGCGTATATCCGCGATGTAGTTCAAGCTCCCGAATCTGACCTGACGACCAGGGGTGTAGCTATCGATCTGCTGCATATGGCCAAGCGAGTTGGCCTGCAGTGCGAAGCTGCCGAACACGAAGAGCTGTCCGGGAAGGAACACTTCCCCTTGGACAGCATTGTTGTAGATGATTGAAGGAGCCATCAAACCTTTTGAGGATGGCCTAGTGGAACTCTCAATGAAAGCACCAATGTCAGTGTCAAAACCGGCAGATATTGGGTCGGGGGTCCCGAACTGTGCGTCTAAGGTTGATGGTAACAGGAGACAGGGGACACAATGTTTACCCAGGTTTGGGCCCTCTCTATGGAGGTAATACCCTACTTCCTGCTTGACTGATCTTGATGAATATGAGTAATACAAGTGTTGATCTACCACGAGATCATAATGGCTAAAACCCTAGAAGTCTAGCCTGTATGACTACAATTATGATTGTTCTCTATGGACCCAGCCCTCCGGTTTATATAGACACCGGAGGCTAGGGTTACACAAAATCGGTTACAGAGAAGGGAATCTTCATATTTGGTCGCCAAGCTTGCCTTTCCACGCCAAGGAGAGTCCCATCCGGACACGGGTAGAGTCTTTGGTCTTCGTATCTTCACAACCCAACAGTCCGGCCCATGGCTAACAGGTCGGACGCCCGAGGACCCCTTACTCCAGGACTCCCTCACCCACCACTGCCAAACCGAGTACACAACAATAGGATTGCGCCCCCATGGAGGAGAGCAGGCCCACACGGCCATGCGTACTGGCACGAGCTTGCAGGCAGTTTTCGACGCAAAACCAACTGGCACAAAGCTTATTCCAATTGATCTCAGATATAAATGTAGAGAAAATGTAATTATTTTCTCGTTATTTAATTAGTGACACGCACAACTATCATGCAGAAGGTTAAGACACTCACCAAAAAAATAGCTGGCAAAATGGAAAATCTTTGAAATGTTGCCCCATGAAAAAACATTTCTACCCATCAAACCAAACTCAAAAAAACATAAAGCATTCACCTACCTTCCCTAAGTACTACTAGTGTACGTGCATGCTTGTTGTACACTGTGGCGTTTTTCCATCAGCTTGGAAGAACTTGAGTGTGTGCCGTACATCCGTAGTTCGCCTAAAAACAAATTGGCGATACCATTTTAATGGTGGAGGGCTCGGATGAGGATATCCAACACCTTAAATTTCTCGTCCCATGTTTTCAAGAGATGTCCGGCCTGACAATCAACTTCGCTAAGAGTGAGGTAACGGTAACGGGATACTCGGAGGTGGAGAAGCAACGGATTGGGAACCACCTTAATTGTTGAATGTGTTCATTCCCCACCATTTATCTCGGCATGTAGATTAGTGATTCATGTATCCTAGAAAAAGACCTTCGCCCAACGGTCACTAAGGTCCAACATCACACTACTAGGGAAAAGCCTAGCAGTAGCGTGGGTTTTTGGCCTACCAGTAGCACGGGTGGCGGCGCTACTAGTACGGCGCTACAGCTAAAGTTTAGCAGTAGCGTGGGTTTACCCGCGCTACTGCTATATCCACTTAGTAGTAGCACTTCCTGGAAAGGGCGCTACTGGTAATTACTAGTAATGCTTCTCGCAGCCCGCGCTACTACTATTATTCCGTATTATATTTCTTTTTTATTTCATGTTGTATTCATACACCTTTATGCAAGCTTTCATACAGCAGCAATTTAGAGATTGTTTTTACATCATAATGAGTTATTACATCACTGCGTGAAAGAATCGTGGATTAGTTTCAAGTGGATGGACATCCACTTGAAACTAATTTGCGGTTCTTTCACCCAATGATATAATAAATATCATCATCGTCATCATCATATCATTAACAACTTATCATCATAATACATCATTGTCATATAACACCTCCTCGTGATCATCATTTTCATCAATGAGACATCATATAGCAAGTTGGTCTCTAGTCATAATCACAACTCCTCCTCATCATCATCAACTCTAACACATTGTACCACATAATAACACATTGTACCTAGAACCTACTTCTCTCTCATAGGACCTACTACCTTCTCTTAGGTAAAATAGCATAAAATAAGATAGGCCCTGACTCTCCATTATGGAAAATGGAGATTATCATGTCTCCAATTCTTGCCCTTCGCACAATGTTGCTTCCAAGTAGCTCCCTACGATTGACCATACATTTTTTCCGATCATTGATTGTCATGTCTTCATCGGTTTTAGAAATCCGATCTGGACAGGAGTAATATGTAGGATGACCTGGCCGTATGTTCAAAACATCAAGGCGACCTTTCTGAAACACTAGATGAGGCACACAATCCTTCGGATTTTCTGTTGAAAAACATAATAATAACTTCGTAGTTAGCAATGTAGTTCAGTTTTGGAAGAATTTATGCAAAACATGCACGGATGTCGTAATAGTAAAAAAAATATTACCATGGCATCTCCATGGATGTTACCGTAGTTCAACACGTGCACTAGTGGCACGTATTGACCATAATGTGGAGGAGTTTGATAATAGATATTGTAATTCTCTATATTAGTAATAAATAAGATCAGATGATTTTTCTCCTGATAAGTTAATTCTGAGCCATCGGTGTAGTAGTTCTGTCTACCATCTTCCGCACATTCTTTGAAGAAGGAAAATAAGCTGTCAATGGAAATATGCTGTCAACTATTTTGAAATAAACAATATAAATTACTTAATAACTATGTTTGAGAAACTCACATAGCGGTAGAATTGGAAGCGTATCAACAAGGACCCAAATGTCCATATTGTCTTTGGCGATGTCAGGATCACCAAGATCAATTGTGACAAGCATAACCTCATGAAAATCATACATCTTGCAAAGTGCTTCCCAATTCGAGCAACCAAAATGGGTTACGCTCTCAGAATTGTAAAGATTTACTTCAAAATCCATACCATGATGGGTCCTTAGGTGAATTTTCTTTGTTTCCATACTTTCATGATCTTCAAAATCCATCCTCTCCAAGACATACCATCTTGCATTGCATGGGATAAGCTAGTCGAATTGTAAAAGACGAAAATTACACGTTGAAGTAGTTGAAGTCGTGCTTAATTACGAAAAAAACTTGTCGTCGTTGCGTACCGTTTCAACATCGAAGGCCTCCTGGAGCTTAGTGCTGAAGCGCCGACCTTCGTCCAGGTGAGGCCTGTCGCACAGACCTCAGTCATTGTTGCACCAGTCGCACTCCCCCAGGAGACTTTCGTCGTCCGACGACGACATTTCCTATGTTCATAACTCAAAGATTAAACTTGTACAATTAAATATATGTACTACAAAAACTAAATTAGATCATTATTATTCATCACGGGTTGACTATCGCTATGCCGAGTCTATTCTTGAAAACTCTCAGCTCACGTGCTGTATATATTCGACCGTCGGTGATGGTCGCTCCTCCCTTCGTCCCCGAGTGCATTACACCAAAATGTCTAGCACACAGGAACGAAGGAGAAGTGACCCCCACCACAACAGTCGGGATTCTTCGTCCTCTCATATATGGTGGAGACTCTCCCTCACTAATTCCTCTCTGACATTTGCGACCGTCAGTGATGGTCGTTACTCCTCCTTCCCCTAGTGCATAGCAATGGTCTAGCACAAGGAGAAGAAGGAGAAACGACCCCCACACAACGGTGGATTCTTCTTCTCTCATATATGGTGCAGACTTTATCCCTCACTCATTTGTTGACTGTCATGTATGGAGCCTCGACAGACTTAAAGTCAACCCGAAATGTTGTTTAATTATCTTTCTAGAAAATCCAGGCCACTCGATATTTCCTACATATTCTAGCACAAGTCATGCCAAAATTCACGGAAAAATCTGGTATGACCTTTGCTAAAAAGGACATATCGAGCACCTGAAATTTGTCGGAACGGAAATTAATCAACACTCTGGCAAAACATAGGCCACTCGGAGGTGTAACCTGCAAACATGGACGACCACTTGGGTAAGCACATATCCTATTTGAGCAACACAAGATATACATGTTTATATCTACATCATATGAGCATTCAAACTTGATGGTCATTGCATTTCAGTGGTTGAAAATATGAACAAAAACATTTCAAATTATCTTATAGGACTCATATTGACATGGAGATTTGGCTGGTCTCACCTCGAGATCGGAGTGGGTCGGTGACGGGGACGACGGCGGGGATGATGGAGGGGCTCATTGATTTCTGCAAAAACAAAAACCCTATAAGCTATCAACTAATCAAATGCATATGCCTTGCATAGTGGGGTCCAATTTGAGCATTCAAAATAGGAGTAGTTCTCCAATTTGAGCATTCAATAAGCAAAATCAAATCGTAAAATAAATAAGTATTCAAACTTAGCATGCATTCAATAAGCAAAACTAAATCATCTCTTGCGTCCGTACATCGTCGAATATTATCACTAATACATCTCAGATAGTATCATACATATAACATCACTAATACAACTAAAACCCTAGCGAGCACAGGTATCGGCGCGGGCGGTGGACACCCAAAGAGAAGGAACCATCACAGGATTATAGCTCCAGTGAGATCCCTGAAGAACCTGATAGGTATTGGAGAACCTGCCCTCTGACGCAACCATGTAGCGACGAACGTGCTCGTCCTCCTCGCTGACACGGTGACGTCACCTTCGCGGGGTCCTCAAGCCTCTGGAGCGTCACTAACCCACGCGACCGCCACCAAAGAAGGTTCGGGTCAACGATGGGCTGGCTCCTCACTAAGCTGCGCCCCCGAAATGTAGCACCTCCCACTACCAGCACGGCGGAGCCCAGTCCCGGACATGGCCCCTCTGATCAAGCAGGTGTCCTGCGCCGCGACGAGGATGCGGGATAGGCATCGTCGACGTTGATGCGGGAATAATTGCTTTAACTAAAAAAAATAACAACAAATGTGACATGTCCACTTCAAAACGAATCAACCTAGAATACTGTTAAATACACCTAAAAATAAACTAGTTCTATTAATTTTCTTACTAAAAATAAACTTATTCTATAGTAAAATTTTAATTAGATCATCAAATCTCATATACCTAAATTTTTCTTACTAAAAATAAACTAGTTCTATTAATTCAACTAAACACTTACTATAAATAAAAATAAACTAGTTCTTACTAAAAATAAACTAGTTCAACTAGCTCTATTAATTTTCTTACTAAAAATAAACTAGTTCTATTAATTCAACTAGTTCTTACTAAAAATAAACTAGTTCAACTAGTTCTATTAAACACTTACTAAAAACTATAAAAAAACTACATTGAATTTTTTCTCTAAACTAAACACTACCGCCCTAATTAATATCTAGTTAAACCCTACTGCCCTAACCCTACAGCCCTAGTTCTTAAGCATCTACAAGTACTAACGAATTAGATGAACCCTAGCTAGGTACTTAAGCATCTACAACTACTTAAGCACCCATTGATGAACCCTAGGAATTTGTCCTAAAAACTGCTTAAGCATCTACAACTTTTGCCCTAATTAACATCTAGTTTCCAATTATATTTACTTAACTACATTGGGTGCACAACAACTATATAAGTACTTAAGCATCTACAAGTAGTAGCTAATTTGATGAACCCTAAAATTTGATGAACCCTAGCAACCCTAGCTAAGCAGAGGTAGGGGAGGAGGAGGGGGTGTAGGCGTGCTCACCTCGGGCGCCGGCGGAGTTAGGAAGTGGCCGATGGAGGGGCACACGACGTCGATGTCGGGGTCGGGGCTCGGGCGCGCGGCGGAGGGCGGCGATGTAGGTGACGAGAACGGCAGCCACCGAGGGCAGCGGAGGGCGACGGGAGAGCGCGCGGCAGCCGACGGCGATGTAGGGCGATGACGGGGGTGACAACAGATCGAGGTGGGATTTGGGGGAAGTGGATGTGGGGAAGAAGAACCGCGCGGTTAAGTCAAAAATAGCAGTAGCGCTGTCCAGGAAAAGCGCTACTGCTATATTAGCTATAGCTATCTTAGCTATAGTGCTGGCTGACATAACGTGCTACTGCTAAGTTAGCTATAGCGCCTGTCCTGAAAGCATGCTGCTGCTACGCATTTCTCCTTTATTTTTATTTTTCATTTATTTTCCTTCACATTTACTTTTTTCCTTCCCGTTTTTCTATTTCTTTCATTTTCATTTACTTTTCTATATGTTTTTCATTTTATTTTATTTTTGTTAGCAGTAGCGCTTTCCGTGAAAAACACGCTGCTATAACCATCTTATGAGCAGCGCGCTTTGCATAAGCTCGCTACTACTATTCCTAGCCTGGCGAGAACAGTATGGGAATTGTAGTAGTAGCGCTTCCTTTCTGTGATGCGCTACTTCTATTAACATAGCTGCAGCGCGTTTGTTTCCCGCACGCTAGTGGTAAATAGTAGCAGTGCTTCTTTTTGACCAGCGTTACTGGTAAGTTTCTGTGTATAAGGTTTTCCCTAGTAGTGTCAAGTGGAATCTTGGCAAGGACGGTGGTTCTCCAAAGCGGCAAGGGTATTCCTGATAAACTCTTTGATGACCAGCCTCTTAATGTATTTGATGGGATTCTATAGTTTTCATGAATCCCTTCACCACGACATAACCAGATACCAATCCTAGTTCTTTTGGGCGCAGCAGGGCGATAAACAAAAATATCGCATGGTCAAGTGGACGGAGATTTGCAAGCCCAAAGATCAAGGTGGATATGGATTTATCTCCCCTAAATGCATGAACATCGCCCTTCTCTCCAAATGGCTATGGAGGATCGCCGCGGGGAAAGGTGTACTGTAGCTAGACATCATTCGCGCAAAATACTTGTGCGACAACCGCTTGCATTTGCCCAGCAGTTGGGAGGATCCAAGTTCTGGCAATACATAATCCAACTCCTTTTGATGCTCCGTATTGGCTCCTCCATCACGGTAGGATCTGGCGTCAGCACACTATTCTGGCTTGACCGGTGCTCGGGCCTATGGTTGTTCGCCGAGCGCTTTCAGTTGTTATTCAACATATGCACGGTGCCCCACATCAGGGTGGAGGCGGCCCTTGCCAACCTTGGCAGCTTTGCCTTTAGAGTTTAGACACACCTTTCCTCCCCCCAAACGGGACCACTGGGAAGAGCTCCTTGAATGCACAACTTTACATATACCCTCCCTCGAACATAATTCCATCTCATGGCACCTCAAACCGAATGGATTGTTTTCCGGTAGATCCTTATATAAGACTATCGCGGCCAATCCGGGGTGCAGTGGAACTAAACCTCCTTTGGGAGATGAAGTTTCCTATGAAGATAAGGATCTTCCTTTGGAAATTGGTATGTGGTTGTCTCCCCTTGGGAGCCAAGGTGTTGAAGTGGAATAGACCTAGTGATGGGACTTGTCCCCTATGCAAGACTCCAGAAGACTCCAACCACATTTTCTTCACTTGCCCTTTGGCGATTTTTCTATGGAGGTGCCTTTGGGAGGCAGTGGGTGGCAGTTGGTGCCATGAAAACCTCCCAGATATGTCCCCCCCGCCCCCGCCCGCCATTTGGGTAGTTGTGGGTGCTCTTGTCTGGACGTTACGGAACATCCACAATAAGTTGGTGAATGAACATGTGATCCCTCTGTGTCCGACTGACACAATTTATAAAATATGTGGCTTCTTACACCTCTGGAGACCGCTTAGTAAGCGGCGTGCTTGAGACGACATAAACAGGATCATCCCCGATCTCCGGTCCATCGCCTTGCGCCTCGGTCCACTGACCACGCCGCCGCCTCCTGAGCCGGATTAGCTTGCTTCTGAGTTATCTTGTAGAGGTGTTATGTGATGTGCCCCCAGCTAGACTTTATTCTCTTGCACTTTACCGATTGTATCCGTACTTATTTTATGTTGGTTTGGACCTGGACTTATTGTGTGCTCGGTGGTTTCTTTATAATATAAATCGGTGGAAACCCTTTCTCGTCAAAAAAATTGGCGAGTCACGTCAGTTGATCGTGACTGCGCTAACATCGCCACCTGATGAAGGAATTCGCTGCATACCAGCAGGTCACACTTCCTAGTTCCTCCACCTGTGGCTCCTGCCTTCTTCATGTTAGGGAACGTAGTATTTTAAAAAAAATTACCTACGATCACGCAAGATATATCTAGGAGAAGCATAGCAACAAGCAGGGAGAGTGTGTCCACGTACCCTCGTGGACCAAAAGCGGAAGCATTTAGTAACGCAGTTGATGTAGTCGAACATCTTCGCGATCCAACCGATCCAAGTACCGAACGTACGGCACCTCTGCGATCTGCACACGTTTAGCTCGGTGACGTCCCTCGTACTCTTAATCCAGTTGAGGCCGAGGGTGAGTTCTGTCAGCACGATGGCGTGGCGATGGTGATGATGAAGTTACCAGTGCAGGGTTTTGCCTAAGCACTACGACGATATGACTAAGGTGTGTTTCTGTGGAGGGGGCACCGCACATGGCTAAAAGATCAACTTGTGTGTTCTAGGGTGCCCCCCTCCTCACGTATATAAAGGAGGGAGGGAGGAGGAGGCCGGCCAAGGGTGGCGTGCCCAAGGGGGGGAGTCCTACTCCAAGTAGGATTCGCCCCCCTTTCCTATTCCCACAAGGAGAAGGGGGAAGGAGGAGGAGGAGAGAAGGAAAGGGGGGCCGCCCCCCAACCTAGTCCAATTCGGTTTGGGCTAGGGGGCATGTGCCACTCCTTGGCCTACCTCTTCTCTTCCACCACTAGGCCCATGAGGCCAAATAACTTCCCGGGGTGGCTCCGGTAACCCCCGGTACTCCGAAACTTATCCGAAACGACCCGAACCATTCCGGTGTCCGAATATAACCTTCCAATGTATGGATCTTTTTGTCTCGACCATTTCGAGACTCCTCTTCATGTCCGTGATCTCATCTGGGACTCCGATCAAACTTTGGTACATCAAATCACATAACTCATAATACAAATCGTCATCGAACGTTAAGCGTGCGGACCCTACGGGTTCGAGAACTATGTAGACATGACCGAGAAACATCTCCGGTCAATAACCAATAGCGCAACCTGGATGCTCATATTGGCTCCTACATATTCTATGAAGATCTTTATCGGTCAAACCGCATAACAACATACGTTGTTCCCTTTCTCATCGGTATGTTACTTGCCCGAGATTCGATCGTCGGTATCCTCATACCTAGTTCAATCTCGTTACCGGCAAGTCTCTTTACTCATTCCGTAATGCATCATCCCGTAACTAACTCATTAGTCACATTGCTTGAAAGGCTCATAGTGATGTGCATTACCGACAGGGCCTAGAGATACCTCTCCGATACACGGAGTGACAAATCCTAATCTCGATCTATGCCAACCCAACAAACACCTTCGGAGACACCTGTAAAGCATCTTTATAATCACCCAGTTATGTTGTGATGTTTGATAGCACACAAGGTGTTCCTCCGTTATTCTGGAGTTGAATAATATGATAGTCAAAGGAATATGTATAAGTCATGAAGAAAGCAATAGCAATAAAACTTAACGATCATTATGCTAAGATAACGGATGGGTCTTGTCCATCACATCATTCTCCTAATGATGTGATCCCGTTCATCAAATGACAACACATGTCTTTGGTTTGGAAACTTAACCATCTTTGATTAACGAGCTAGTCAAGTAGAGGCATTGTCGGTGTCAAAACCGGCAGATCTCGGGTAGGGGGTCCCGAACTGTGCGTCTAAGGTCGATGGTAACAGGAGACAGGGGACACGATGTTTACCCAGGTTCAGGCCCTCTCTATGGAGGTAATACCCTACTTCCTGCTTGATTGATTTTGATGAATATGAATATTACAAGAGTTGATCTACCACGAGATCGTGATGGCTAAAACCCTAGAAGTCTAGCTTGTATGATTATGATTGTCCCTACGGACTAAGCCCTCCGGTTTATATAGACACCGGACGGGGCTAGGGTTGTACAAAGTCAGTTACAGAGAAAGGAATCTTCATATTTGGATGCCAAGCTTGCCTTCCACGCCAAGGAGAGTCCCATCCGGACACGGGAGAGGATCTTCGGTCTTTGTATCTTCACAGCCCATCAGTCCGGCCCACGTTACATAGTCCGGTCGCCCGACGACCCCTTAATCCAGGACTCCCTTTGTATCCCCTGAACCAGGCTTCAATGACGATGTGTCCAGCGTACAAATTATCTTCGGCATTGCAAGGCGGGTTCCTTCTCCAAATACTCCAAAATAGTCTTCGAATGTAACGAACGTGTCCGGCTCTGCAAAACAGGTACCACACACAACCGTAGAGAGTACAATATTCCACGAGTCCAATCTGCTGACAACTTTTGTAGCGTGACATCACGTCTCTGCCCGGTCATTATTTCGAACCATTTTCGTCCTGCCGTTTGACGTTTTGAGACGCGGTTTCATTGGCACGTCTTGTCGAAGCAGAGATTGTGTCCCCTTATTGCAAGATTTCTCATCAATACGGGTGTGTGTAATCCAACTGTGCTGTCTGCACAGCCCTTGGGAATAAGCGAGTGTTGAGGCGAGTGGGGAGGCGCTTGATATTCACTACCTTTATAAGGAGATAAGGATTATTCTCTTTCACCCACGCCTTCTCTGTCTCTCTCTGCCCTCCCATTCTCGAGCTCTAGCGCCCAAGTCCTCATTTTTTCCGCCTCAAGAGCACTCGATCATGTCCGGATCTGGAGCGCAAGGCAAGTGGATGGCCTCCTCCATCAAGGAGAAGGACATCACCAAGCCTCGGGAGGCCGGGTACCTGGCGAAAGAAATCGCCCACCGGCTTCCGGCCAAGGGGCAGATCGTCCCCACCCTGAAGCCCAATGAGAGGGTGGTGTTCATCCCCCACTTCGTCCGTGGGTTAGGGTTTCCTCTCCACCCTTTCGTCCGCGGACTCATGTTCTATTACAGGCTAGATTTCCATGATCTAACCCCGAACTCTTTCCTCAACATCTCGACATTTATTGTCGTGTGTGAGGCTTTCCTCCGCATTCCACCCCACTTCAGACTGTGACCTAAGATCTTCAATGTGAAGCCGAAGGTGGTGGATGGACAACACGCAGATTGCGGAGGTGCCATGGTGAGCAAGATGCCCAACGTCATGGCCCAAAGGTACCTTTGTGGAGACTGTCAAAGAGTGGCAGAAACTGTGGTTCTATATCACAAAGCCCCACGATGCTACCTGGGCCGCGGTTCCCGATTTCAAGTCTGGAGCCCCAATGCGGCTCACCTCCTGGCTAGAGAAGGGCCTGAATTGGTCTTCGTCGAACGAGCTGACAGCGCTGCAAACGCGCATCCAGAGCATGGTGGACAAGAACATCAAGCTCGTAAATGTGATCCAGGTGATGCTAGTTCGCCGGATCTTTCCATGCCAGAGCCGGACTTGCCATTTATGGGAGTTCAATCCGGCCGAGCACCAGACCTTGCAACTGTTCTTCGGAACTACGCACGAAGATATCTGGAAGGTGCTCTTCAAGGGCAATGAGACGCCGCCGGAGACGACCGAGGACCACGGGCACGCCCTGGCCCATCCCGCCAGTGCGGTAAGTATTTCGCGTTTCAAGGTGTACCCTTTCCTTGCTTGTTCAGGGAAGATACCTAAGCCCCACCATTTATTTTTTTCAAGGCTGGACAAAGAAGGCGGAACGGATTAAGTGTCCGGCTCCGCTGCCCGAGGAACCAGCCGTCCCGCTTTTGACGAAGATGCTGGTCCCGGCGCCCTACCAGGCGCCGGAGAAGAAGGCCAAGAAGAAGACCAAGGGGGCCAAAAGTGGCCCCCGCCGCAAGGGCGCGACGTCCAAAGACACCAAGACTCACTCCTCGCCTCCGAGGAGGAAGAAGAAAGCAACTCTTCCCCTGAGGAGGGGAGGAAGAAGATGGCGGCCTCCATAGATCTGGAGGCAGAGGCGTCCAAGAGGGGGAAGGGTTCCCTCGCGGATAACTCCACATGGGACATCGACAGCAGCCCAGAGCCGCGCCCCCGAGACAAGATCCTAGCCGAATCGTGAGTATTAAAAAACCCCGACGCATTCATATATCCGGCCTCTCTACTTCATTGTCTTAACATGTTGGATTATGCACTTGCAGCCCGGCTCGGTCTGATCTCGAGCGGTCCCCATCTTCGGGGAATTCGCTGGACCCGAAGGCGATGGACAACGGGTCCCTCCCGGGGGCCTCCTCTCCCAAGGCCATGGATGACATCGAGGTGTTGTCCCGAAGGATCCCAAGCCGGGGAGAGACTCAGGAGGCCGCCAGGGCGGCGCCGGAGGGTAAATCCTTGGCCGCCGGACACATGGTGAGCAAATCCCCATGGAGACCGACGATGGGGGCCGTATTCCGTTCGGCCCCCAGCCGAATACGGTTCCAGAGACCAGTGCGGCTACGGATTCAGGCGAGGAGCCTCCTTCGAAAGAAGGAGGTGCGCCAATTCCGTCGGTGACCTCTGTCCAACCAGGGGCACCGGATACTCTACTGGAAGCACTGCGAGGTGCTTCCGTTGTTGAGGAACACCGTATCCTTATGGGTACGGTGGTTGAGAAGGTTCAGTCCATTAAGAGCGGACTGATCGAAGCCTGCACCAGCCTGCTGACAGGCTTTGAGGTAAGCAACGCAATTATGTAAAAAGAAAGTCACAGTATAGAAAGTAGCCCCTGAGACTCTGTCCGGTGTTTGGAAAGAAGAGCCAAACAGAGGATCAAACAGTTTTCGCAGGAGACTAACCATATATGTCTATGTGAACAAGCAGGCATCGCTGCTGGCCGCGACTTCTCATGTTGCCGAAGTCTCCGGACTGAAGCGGAGGCTGGAGCAGGCAGAGGAGGAGCTCGGCCAAGCAAGGAAGCAACTGGAGGATAAGCAAGGTATGTAATGACCCGCCGCATATCAGAAAGAATAAATGATGTGTATTGAGCATAGTGCCATGATATTTGTAGGAGCGGCGACCGCGGTCGAGGCCCTTAAAAAGGCGTTGGCCGAGGCCGAGGAGAAAGTTGCCAAGGAACAAGCCGCCCGCGAAAAGCACGAGGCCCGAGTCGGTGAGATCCAGCAAGAGCTCCAGGATGCCGTGAAGAAATGCGAGTCCTTGGAGCTCGATACTGCGGCTGGAGAGACTGAACTCGCCAAGGCTCGCCAAAGCACACAAGATTCCCGGGTTGAAGCCCAGGGTGCTCTCTAGGAGATTCAAGAGGCCAAGAAGATTGCGGCGAGTAAGGCCTTCATTATGCAGAGCAAATATGTGAAGACGAGGTACCTCTTACTAACCCTGATTTGGAGTGCTCCAGGGGCGTTTGTGGATTTGTCGCGCAGTGTTTCTGACGCTGCGGTATTATTTCGAGCCGAAGAGGGGAGCTCAATGGAGAAGTTGTTTTGGTCGCAGTACCTTGCGCCAGAACATCCGGTGCCCTTTAGCGACCAGCTAAAACAGCTGGTCGAGCTGCATAGGGTGGCTGAACTAGCCACGAAGGATTTAAATCCAGTTGTGGCCTGCCGAAGCTATACCCAGCAGCTACTTCGGGCTCGTGAAGCGGCTGGTCGATGCCTGCCCCTGGCTTGATGTTATCAAGCGATCGGTCTGCATGAGGGTGCGCGGATGGCCCTCGCCCGCATCAAGATGCAGTGGGCGAAGATGAACGCCGTCAAGCTCGCGACCGAGGGACCGCCCGAGGGCAAGGAGCACCGCACGCCCGAGCTATATTTTGACAATGTCCTGGAGGGATCCCGCATTGTGGCGGCGCAGTGTGCGAAAGATGTGATCTTTGAATGAGTACATTTGTCTTACCTCGCCCTGTATTCTGAAACAAAGTCGATTATGTATTATAATATTTGTTAAAAAATTTCCTCCTGTGCAGCCGTTTTTATGAAATCTGAGAGTTGGCCAATCATCGGCTTCTGCCCCCACGTAGGTGGTACGGGGGTGTTCGGGATGGAATCTAAACACTCTTGATCTAATTGTTGGGTCCTTGAAGGAGGTGTTTAGCGCAACGAACCAGGCAATCGGACTATGTGGCTTTAGCACCCTCACTTAGCCATAGGAGTTTGACAATAAAAATTTAGGCGCAGCCCCTAGTATCCAAACCGGGATCCTGTAAACACCTGATCGGGTAAGAACCGATCCATCGCGTAATGCGGAAAAATCGCTAAAGATTTGAAACCTCCGAAGAGCTGACCGGCTCTCGCCGCATCATGACAGTCAGTTTTCGGCTTTCTCTACTGAGGTGCTCATCCGGATAAACCAGGACATGATTGTAGTAGTTCTCCCTTTACTACCCTAGTCGATATAACAGAACGTAAGGTAGTAAGCATAGGAGCCGGGCAACCCAACTATTGACCAAAGACATGATTCGTAGCCAATGCATATAATGCTAAATTCGGGGTGCCGAACTATACTGTAAAAAAGTGCTCGGACTTTGTTGCCGCATTGTGGGGCGCAATGAAGCCCCTAGTGGATTAAAGCATACCAAAGTGTACGGGTGCAATAAGATTATCAAAAAGAAGAGTGGCAAGCTAGTGCCGCAGAAGTTGGGCCGCAAACTGTTTCCACTATAGTTTGATTAATACGTCAAAGCGTATTTGTACAAGTAGTGCAATAAGCAGCAGGCTATTTAATATGCCACGGCCAAGGGAGAGCTGCGTGCGGGTCCTGAAAACAAGTAGAGTGATCGTTTAAAGAGACCACCTGGAAATTCTCCTATACGTCTGTGCTTCTTGCCGTCTTGGTGTATCTATCCTTCGAAAGGACCGGTGATCAGGGCGTCATGGAAGGCCTGTGGGAAAGAAACCTGAAAAGGAGAAAAAGGAAAAGTGAAAGTATGTGTGTCCAGGAGAGGTCGAGCCGTATTATGGATCACCATCTGTTTATGCCGCCGTCTATGCCCATGGTATTTTGAGTGCGTAGTTATGTACGTGCGGTACGAACGCTGCCACTTGGTCAGGACTGGGACGGAGGCCAAATTGCTAGTCGAGCTCTTGACGAGCTGGGCTGTCCTGCTGCAGAGTAGTCCGGACTCGTTTGACTGTGTCCGGGAGGTCATCCGCTGAATTAAGGTTCTCCTTCAATAGGCCGCTCTGTACTTCTGCTGCTAAAGCAGCGGTGTGATCCTCGGTACGGAGGGAGCGTTCCATGTTTCCATTGACTGTTATGACGCCGCGTGGTCCGGGCATCTTGAGCTTGAGGTAAGCGTAATGTGGCACTGCATTGAATCGAGCAAATGCGGTTCGTCCAAGCAGTGCGTGATAGCCACTGCGAAAGGGGGCGATATCGAAGATCAACTCTTCGCTTCGGAAGTTGTCCGGGGATCTGAAGACAACCTCTAGTGTGATTGAGCCCATACAGCGGGCCTCTACACCTGGTATGACTTCTTTAAAGGTAGTCTTTGTGGGCTTGATCCGTGATGGATTAATGCCCATTTTGCGCACTGTATCTTGATAGAGCAGGTTCAGGCTGCTGCCACCGTCCATGAGGACTCGCGTGAGATGGAATCCATCAATGATTGGGTCGAGGACCAGTGCGGCTGAACCGCCATGACGGATACTGGTCGAGTGGTCCCTGCGATCGGAAGTGATCGGGCAGGAAGACCATGGGTTGAACTGTGGGGCGACTGGCTCCATCGCGTAGACGTCCCTGAGCGCTCGCTTGCGCTCCCTCTTGGGGATATGGGTAGCGTATATCATATTCCCCATTTTAACTTGGGAGGGGGGGACTTCTTTTGCCCCCCTGTGTTCGGTGGCCGGGGCTCCTCGTCATCGTCCTCACTTTGCGACCCCTTCTCCCTGTTCTCAGCATTTAACTTGCCGGCCTGTTTGAAAACCCAACAGTCTCTGTTGGTATGATTGGCTGGTTTGTCTGGGGTGCCATGAATCTGGCATGGGCGATCGAGTATGTGGTCCAAGTTGGATGGTCCTGGATTGTTTCTTTTATATGGCTTCTTCCGCTGACCGGACATGGAGCCCTTGAATCCGGCGTGGACTGCCGTGTCGTCGGTATTGTCACCGTTGCTTCGACGCTTGTGCCTATTGCGTCGGGGCTTGCCGTTGCTGTTTTTGGCCTCAGAGGTGCCAGCTTTGCTTGTAGTGTTATTGCTATGGGCTAGCCAACTATCCTCGCCCGCACAAAAGCGGGTCATGAGTGCCGTGAGGACTGCCATGGACTTCGGCTTTTCTTGGCCGAGGTGACGGGCGAGCCATTCGTCAGGGATGCTGTGTTTAAAGGCCGCTAGGGCTTCGGCATCCGGACAGTCGACGATCTGGTTCTTTTTAGTTAGGAACCTAGTCCAGAATTTCCTGGCTGACTCTCCGGGCTGTTGAACTATGTGACTTAAGTCATCGGCATCTGGAGGTCGTACGTATGTACCTTCGAAGTTGTCGCGGAAGGCGTCTTCGAAGTCCTCCTAGCTGCCAATAGAGTTTTCAGGCGGACTCTTTAACCAGTGCCGAGCTGGCCCTTTGAGTTTTAGCGGGAGGTATTTGATGGCGTGAAGGTCATCACCGCGGGCCATATGAATATGGAGAAGAAAATCCTCAATCCATACCGCGGGATCTGTTGTTCCATCATATTATTCAATATTTACGGGTTTAAACCCTTCTGGGAATTCATGCTCCATTACTTCGTCAGTGAAGCAGAGGGGCTGTGCGGCGCCTCTGTATCGGGGCCAAGTCGCGACGTAATTCGGATGTACCCTATCTGCGGTTTTCGGCCCGGGCGTGGTTATGTTTGTCGCGTCCGGGCAGATGGCCGTCGTCGCGTGTCAGGGCATGCCCCCGCGATCCGTAGATCGATCTGGTCTGACTTGCTCTGTTCTTTAGGTTCTACCGGAGGTCATATGTATAACCCCGAGCTGTTTTATCTCTGCCTTTATGGTGAGGTAGGACGGGCTGGTGTTCGGCTTGAGGTGCTGCTTTATCCCGGCCGCGTGGTGGTCGATCAGCCGCATTACGCGTTGATGATGCGGGCTCCAACGCCTCGTCATCGCATTGGAGTAGCAATTTGCACTTCGGGTAACTTTTGGTTGGGCATTCGAGGCCGTATTCCTCGGCTGCCAGGACATTAGTAAATCTGTCGTTGAGCAGATCTTGATCAGATTGAAGCTGTTGTTGCTTCTTTTTTAGGCTCCTCGCAGTGGGTATTAGCCGGCGCTTAAAGCGCTCCTGCTCGAGAGGTTCCTTAGGCACGATGAAATCCTTGTTGCCGAGGCTCACCTCATCCTCGAAGAGTGGAAGGTAATTGCTGTCGTCCGAGTCTTCGTTTACGGCCTGTTCATTAGGGCTGACTTGCCCGTCCTCCCGTTCGTCCTGTTCGGAGGTTGGCTCCACGGGGTATTCCTTGTCTTCGGCGTGACTTAGAGCGGCGCCGCTGACGTCGGCGTTTTGGCTGTGTCTCAGGAGGTATATCCTCGACTGGTTCCTTCTCATTATCACCATTGTTCTCTTTGGGTGTGTCCACCATGTACACGTCGTACAAAGAAGTGGCCATCCAGCGCCTGGTAAACGGCGGGTTTTGGCCCTGCTCCTCTTCGGCATCGTCGTCCATACCGTTGATGTCTTCGGAGCCGTAATCGAGCATGTCGGTTAAGTCTTCGACAGTGGCTATGAAGTCGGCGGTGGGTGGGAAGCGATATTCTCCGTCATCAGCCTCCAGTTCGAACCGGATATAATTCGGCTATGAGTCCCCCGCTAAGGAGAGTGTTTTTAATGAGCTTAGCACGTCGCCTAAAGGCGAGTGCCGGAAGATGTCCGCGGAGCTGAATTCTTGATCAAGCTCGGCGTACGCGGACGCACATGGTTCCTAACCTGTAGCCGGAAACGAGTCTGTGGTTCCGGTGACACAGATTCCACTCGAGGTTGGGTCTGTGTGCGGCTTCGACGCCGATGAGTCTGCGGCTTCCGTGGTAGGGTTGAGCTTCCCGTCCTTGGATGGCGCGATCTGCTCCGAACTAGGGCCAGAGCAGTTCCAGGCGCTATCTCCTGGGTATGGTCCGATGACAGATTTAAGTCATGTTCATCGAGGTGGCAGGGAGCGGCTGCCGTAGGCCCGAATCCCTCGAAGATCAAGTCTCTGCGGATATCAGCGACGTAGTTCAAGCTTCCAAATCTGACCTGATGGCCAGGGGCGTAGCTGTCGATCTGCTCTAGATGCCCAAGCGAGTTGGCCCGCAGTGCGAAGCCACCGAATACGAAGATCTGTCCGGGGAGGAAGACTCCCCCCTGGACAGCATTGTTGTAGATGATTGACGGGGCCATCGAACCTCTTGAAGATGACGCAATAGAACTCTCAATGAAAGCACCAATGTCGGTGTCAAAACCGGCGGATCTCGGGTAGGGGGTCCTGAACTGTGCGTCTAAGGTCGATGGTAACAGGAGACAAGGGACACGATGTTTACCCAGGTGGCCTGCTTGATTGATCTCTATGTATGAGTATTACAAGAGTTTATCTACCACGAGATCGTAATGGCTAAAACCCTAGAAGTCTAGCCTGTATGATTGTGATTGTCCCTACGGACTAAGCCCTCTGGTTTATATAGAGACTGGAGGGGACTAGGGTTGTACAAAGTCGGTTACAGAGAAAGGAATCTTCATATTTGGACGCCAAGCTTGCCTTCCACGCCAAGGAGAGTCCCGTCCGGACACGGGAGAGGGTCTTCGGTCTTTGTATCTTCACAGCCCATCAGTCCGGCCCACGTTACATAGTCCGGAGGCCCGAGGACCCCTTAATCCAGGACTCCCTCAGACATACTAGGGACACTTTGTTTTGTCTATGTATTCACACATGTATCAAGTTTCCGGTTAATACAATTCTAGCATGAATAATAAACATTTATCATGATATAAGGAAATATAAAATAACAACTTTATTATTGCCTCTAATGCATATTTTGTTCACTTCATTCTTGCGGCAACATTCTTTGATAGGATCTAACAATCTTGTCAGGCACAAATTAATAAGTTTCCTGCTACCTCCTACTCCCATGTATTCTTGTGGTCTCGGCATGTCAAACTTTGCATCAACTTCCATGGTTGTCTTCCCATGCTTGCACAACTAGCAATGTAGAACACTTTCCTTATTCTTATGAACTCTATAGCGCTACCAACGTCGATTATTTATCAATTGAGGGGTGAGGGACATGGTGCATAAGTGCAACACCAGTGTCTTTAACAACTGAATAACTAGCGTACAAATACCATGAATGGAGCTGGGAAAATCAGGGCTAGTAAACTATCCAGAAGATGATGGTGGTTGATGGATAAATTTAAAGCAGCAGAGTCTCAGCAGAACTGTATTAACTAGACTCTCCTTGTTCCAGTCTTTTTTATGAGTCTAATTGCGTTTCAGTATTTTTTTTTTAAGTTATTCACATTTCTAAACTTTCAGTCATCCTTTTATTGTTACTTCACTAATTTTGCATTGTTGAAAATACTCTTTTCTTTTTGTGGAATTGCAACTTGTCCTAGTCGTAATTGCACGTCAATGTATTTTAGATTTGTTTTCTTTTTGCTACAATTGCACTTCACTTTGGTGCAAAAAGAACAGTGTCACTCTCATCATTAAGTCACACACACACACATTAGTATATCACTTTATGGTAACCAATGAATTGCTATTCAGGTGCAAAGACCTCTTCTGACCGGGCCGCCGGGTAACTGGAGGAGAGGGATGACGAGATTTTGACCAATGAACAAGTATCTTGCGCTCACGTCCCTAGCATTTTTCTTCCTCCACCCTTTCCATTTCCACCAAGCAAATCATGTTGTTCATGCTTTGCAAGAAGAGTTTCATCATCACCAATGGAAAACTTTTGACGCATCGTATACTAGTTTGGATGTTTTCCTTGAATCCACAGTGCTTACTTACCGCATGACCATTCAGCACCCAACCTACATTTGTTACAAACATCCTCAAATTAGTGGCCATAGTAGGAGAAAAACACCAGGGAGGATGCTCGTGGGGGTCTATAACACCTCCATCAGACAAAGCAGTGGCTCCAGACCAGCAGTTCACACTTCACAATTCATCGACCTATGTCCCCTGCATTGCAGCCCATGGTTCTCATGTTCCACGACAATCTTCTTTGATTGAACCTGATTTTTTTAAACAAAAGCAAAAGCTTTGCATCATCTCATTACTATAGAAGGAGAGACAAACATAGTTCAACGAGGTCCATTACACCTAAAAAAATGGGAAAGAAAAATCCTACTCGGATGGCTTCAAATAACTCAACTGTTTCCCCCCTGTGATGACCCAATTCCTAGCTTCTACATTGTCAATTTGTTTCCAAAAAAACTGTTGCATTTCTTTCTTTCCACACCTCCCAAGTGATGAACATGAGAAGCAAGGAGATGGCCATTCTCCTGTGACTAAACAAAGAACGTCGCCACCCACCAAGCAACGATTGTGTGTATGCCTCCCAAGCTTGCAATGTCCAACTCCGGAGCATTAAGCCAACCCTTGACGACTGACCAGATTCCTAGGGAGTATCTCCACCTGAAGAGAATGTGTGTTGCGGACTCTGGCTTTTTTGCAAAGCTAACAGAGGCCACAATTAGGCTAGTCCCGCTTTTGAAGGTGGTCCCGTGTCCACAAACGGTTCTTGATGGCAAGCCACATAAAGAATTTGCACTAGGGAGGCGCCCATTGTCCCTAAACCGTTGGTACCATGGTGGTGGGGATCATCCCCTTGAATTGTACCTTATACGTCGAGGCCTCCGAATACACCTGGTCGGTGGTGAGGTTCCAAGTAATAGCATCGGGAACATCCTCATGGAGCTGGATAAGATCAAGTTTGGCCCATAGAGTGTATAATTGTTGGATATGGTTGATGGACAGACTGTTTGACATGTCAATCCTAGCAATTCAAGCAAGGTCCCGGACAGCATCACACATTGTTGAATTCTTCCTTTTTGCGATGAGGGAAATGGAGGGAGAAATATCCTTCAGCTTCCACCCATTGAGCCACGGTGAGTGCCAAAATTTGGCCATGCAGCTGTTCCAACGGTGATGATGGTGGTGGTCGTGTAGAATAGATCCATGTCAATGTTGTCACATGGCTTGCCTAGATTTAACCAAGACCAATTATGTTTCTTCCACTCATACCAATCCCATCTCAAGCGCAGAGCTCTAGCATATTTGGGGAGGTTGAGAGGACTCCCAAGCGGCAAGCCTCTTTGGTCTGCATACCAAGTTCCAACTCACTTTGCATTGGCCACCAGAAACCTTGTCTGGACCTGCCCAAAGGAAGCCCCTCTCGATCTTCTGAAAAGCAGAAAGGGTACCCATAGGGGAACCAAAGCGGTGATGTGGTAGGTTACCAACAAAGTGAGCACAACCTTGACTAGGGTCGTCCTGCCCGCTATAGTGTGCCCCTACCAAGGGACGAGCTTCTCCATAGCCTTATCCACGGGATACTAGAAATCAATCTTCCTGAGGTGATGAATTGAAAGGCTGAGCGTGTGGCCGAAAAACTTTGTAGGATGGAATCAGGATCAATTCCCGCACAACATTCAGGGCCACAAGGCTCTTCTCCATTTTTTTACAAGGTTGTGACCTCCCCAAAATTTGCAAGGATGGAGGTGAGATGCTAAATATCCTCCTGGATGGGTGCCACAAAAATTGTCGCATCGGCGATGTACAAGGAAGTGCAGATGCATGCGGCCCACCCCCCAATCTGGTGCAAAGAGCCATGGCGAGTGGAAATATTATGCAGATCCTGGATTGGGTCTATTGCAAGCACAAAGAGGAGCGGCAACAATGGGTCTTCGTGCCAGAGGTGGCGCCCATGCTTGATGGGTCACCCAAAGTACCATTGAGCATAACTCTCGAGGAGGAGGAGGTGCACAGCAAGGAGGTAAGCATGTCCATGAATTGCCGATAAACCACACCGAGACAACAGCTCAAGCAAATAGTCCTAATTAACGCACCGAATCAAAAGCCATCTTGATGTCGAGTTTTAAGAGGAGTGTAGGCTTCTTGGTGCGATGCAATTTCCTTGCCAGGTTGTGCGCATATAGAAAAGTTTTGATGAATGCTCTCGGTCTTTATGAAAGCGCTCTGAGATTGGGAAATGAGGGTATGCATTAAGGGGGCAAGACGGGAAGCCATAATCTTTGCCACAATCTTTGCAATCGTGTGGATGAGGCTTATAGATCTAAAATCAGAGATAGACTCAACCCCATCCTTCTTAGGAAGTAGCACAATATTCGATGAGTTGACCAGTGGAATTGTTTAGAGTGGAGATTTGAGAAGGTATTGATCACAGCCATGACCTCAGACTTAATAACGTCCAAGCAAGATTTTAAAAAAATGACTGTGAAGTCGTTAGGTCCCGGGGCCTTGTCTTTAGGCGAATCCTTGATGGCATCTCAGACCTCGTTTTCACTGATGGGGTCGGCGAGGCTAGAGAGGTCACAATGGTTGAAGTCCAAAGTATCCTAGTTTAAGTCGTGTTGCTGACGTTGGCCTTCCGAAGCATATTCGAGAAGTGGTCATGGAGAACTTTCTCCTTTTCACCATAGAGCATAAACCCAGCCGGAACTGTTGTGAAGCGTGCAAATGAAATTCTTCCTTGTCCCCACGTTAACTTTGAGATGGATATACTGTGTTGGCGTCACCCTCCTTAAGGTTGGAAATTATGGAGGATTGCAGGTTTCTAGCCCTTTCCAAGACAGCCAGGACAATAACACACTTCTTAAGATGTGTCATCAGGTAGCTCTCCTCGATGATACGGTACATGTCCATGGCCATGTCGAGTTGTACAATCACCTCTAGGGAGATGGTGAGCTACAATTTAGTATTGGAGAAGAATGTGTTGCTCCATCGACGAAGAGAAACTCCGATGTGCCTAAGCTTCACTACTCTGGTGTGCCTAAGATTCTCCACCAGGATCCGTCAAGGCTCTGTATGCTTGGTAAGCTTGGCCCAAGCGTCCAACACAACCTGTTTGAATCCGGGAAACCTTGTCCAAAAATTCTCAAATTTGAAGGCTCTTGGACTCTTAGGTCCACAGTCGCTAGCAAGGAGTAGCAGGCAGTGGTCCAAGAGAAATGACGATAGTAGGAAGGACGTGGTCCCCTCCGAAGCTGCAAAAAAGTAGCTATCCAACTTGCAGAGTGTCGTCTTAACATGTTCATTGCTCCAAGTGAATTTCTTGTTCTACGGGTGGAGCTCTAAGCTCACAAGAATGGAGAGTGAGTGGTTCAGAAATGATTGATGCGCGAGATGTTAGCATTCCTCTTATTTTTATCCTTGGCACGGCATTTTGGTTAAAATCCCCTTTGACGAGCCATCTAGTGTTGGGGGATGTATCTAGGCGATCAATTCCGCAAAAGAAATCATCTTTTTTTATTTCTGGCAGTGGGGTCATACACCATGGTGATCTTGAACGAGACGTCGGTGTTGACAAGTCTGATCATGGTGAAAAGGTGGAACTCCCCAAGCTAGATATCGGTAGCCATCAGACGATCTTCATTTCACCGCAACGTGATGCCCCTCCTCGAGTTCTAATAGCTGGCCTCTTGGTAAAGTACTTCAGCCAATATTGAAACTATACTTTCCAGTAGTATTGTTGTTGTTTTTTGCAGCTTCCGTAGTTTCTGGAACTATGTGGTATGGGTTAACATTCAACAACGAGCTCTGAATAATCCCCCTTTGCCTGATTATTACCAGTATAATCATAAAGGCTAATTTTTCAAGAATTTCATACCAAGCTTCTGAAGCCCCCAATGTTGGCAGTAGTGGCATTATCTATCACCTGTAACTTGGATTCCTGGATGCAAAGTACATTACAGGAGGAAGCAGCAATAATCTCAGAAACAGCTGTATGACAGTCCGGATAGTTCAGACCCCTTAAGCTCCAGCTGATAATGTTGAAACTGTGCTCTAACATGCGGAACAAGGGAAACAGAGAAGAAACAACAACATTTTTTTGAAAAGGAGGATAACCCCCGGCCTTTGCATCAATCGATGCATGCAGCCAAGAGGAAACAACAACATAGTTGAAGCTGGCACTGAAATTGAGTTGCAAAGCAAAGCACATGACACTCACACTTGAATTAAGTTGGAAAGCAAAGTAGAATGGACTGCCAAGAGCTACGAGCTATAGCCAAGAGCAGCGATGGCTTTCCTGGCTAGAACAACATCAAAAGCACGAGCAGGGGAAAAGGCTCCCCAGGTAGAAAAGCAAACAGGGCGTGCTAACATTGGAACAAGTAACCCAGACATGCACTACAAAAAAAGACACATCCGTAACATTTTGGCTCGAATGAAATTTTTTTCTGTCATACTTATGACACTTCTATGACGATAATTGTGACAAAACCCGGTATCATCATAGATGTGGTGGGGTCCTACTTCTATGACAAAAAATCATGCCAAAAAATGGGCTTTCCGTCCTGGGAGGGCTGGAGATGCAGCTGCATGATATTCTTTGGGTCGTCCATGACGGAAAAAACCGTGGTAGAAGCTAGGGCGAGGAAAATATCGGGGAGTTCCCGGTTACGGTGGGTGGTCGGGGGCCGAGCGATGCGTGTTTCTCTCGTATGTACGCGCGTGTGTGTGAGGCGTTGGGCTCTAACTGAACCCGAGCGAGGCGTTGGGCTCTAACTGAACCTGAGCGATTGCACTGCAGGCTACGCGTTACTAAACCCAAGTGATCGATCGATCCCTTGCTGTTAAGTGAACCCGAGTGATTCCTTCGCTACTGCTGCTAACTGAAGCCGATTGATGCTGCCTCTGGATGAACAGCTTGCGTTGTTGGGGGGTTTGGATGAACAGTTCCCGGTGGGGGGTTGGATGAACAGGACCCCATGGTAGTAGAGGCCATTGCCGCTGGATGAACAGTACCCTGA
This sequence comes from Aegilops tauschii subsp. strangulata, assembly GCF_002575655.3. Classification (NCBI taxonomy): domain Eukaryota; kingdom Viridiplantae; phylum Streptophyta; class Magnoliopsida; order Poales; family Poaceae; genus Aegilops; species Aegilops tauschii. The sequence goes on along the minus strand of NC_053041.3, from coordinate 548,991,604 downwards.
TTGATCGAGCCGGTGGATGAATAGGACCCCGTGGAGAGCTGGATGAACAGGACCCCGTGGAGGGCTGGATGAACAGGATGACCGCGTGGAGGGCTGGTTGAACAGTAGCCGGTGGAGGGCTGGATGAACAGGACCCCGTGGAGGGGTGGTTGAACAGGACCCCGTGGAGAGGGCTGGTTGAACAATAGCTGGTGGAGGAGCGCGCGGTGGAGGCTGGATGAACAGGAGCCCTAGATGAACAGTCGCATGTGGAGGCTGGAGCAGGTCGACGATGGATGAATAGTAGCCCATGGAGGCTGGAGGAGGTCGACGTTGGAGATGAACAGTATCCCGTGGAGTCCCGTTTTGCGGTACGCCACACCCCTCCCGATGAACAGGACCCCGTTTCGACCGTAGCGCTCCAACACAAGTCCGTTTCCTCCGTTTTGTGGTACACCACACCCCTCCCGATCAACAGGACCCCGTTTCGACTGTAGGTGGTCCGTTTCCTCCGTTTTGCGGTACGCCAGACCCCTCCCGATGAAGAGGATCCCGTTTTGACCGTGGCCGGTCGAACACAAGGTCGTTTCCTCCGTTCTGCGGTATGCCAGGCCTCGTTTCCATCGGCTGTTCCGTCCAAGCTGGTTGGCTCGCGATGAATAGCACGTGTTCTGTTGCCTCTCGATGAACACGACGCATTCCGTTGCCTCCCCATGAACACGACGACGACGCAGTTTATCCGTTCCGACCCAGCCATGTATGAGGGAGTCCTGGACTAAGGGGTGCTCGGGCGTCCGGCCTGTTAGCCATGGGCCGGACTGATGGGCTGTGAAGATACGAAGACCGAAGACTGCACCCGTGTTCGGATGGGACTCTCCTTGGCATGGAAGGCAAGCTTGGCGACCGAATATTTATATTCCTTTCCTTTGTAACCGACCTTGTGTAACCCTAGATCCTCCCGGTGTCTATATAAACTGTAGGACTTAGTCCGCAGGGGGGAGACTCATTACCATAGTGATACAGGCTAGACTTCTAGGGTTTAGCCATTACGATCTCGCGGTAGATCAACTCTTGTAATACTCATATTCATCAAGATCAATTAAGCAGGAAGTAGGTTATTACCTCCATAGAGAGGGCCCGAACCTGGGTAAACATCGTGGCCTCCGTCTCCTGTTACCATCGACCTTAGATACACAGTTCGGGACCCCCTACCCGTGATCCGCCGGTTTTAACACCGACATTGGTGCTTTCATTGAGAGTTCCACTGTGCCGTCCCCTAAAGGTTTGATGGCCCCTTCCATTGTCAACAACAATGCTATCCAAAGAGAAACCTTTCTCCCCAGACAGATCTTCTTATTCGGCGGCTTCGCACTGCGGGCCAACTCATTTGGCCATCTGGAGCAGATCGATAGCTACGCCGCTGGCCATCAGGTTATATTTGGGAGCTTGAACTACGTCACGGACGTCCGTGGAGATTTGATCTTCGCCAGGTTCGAGACCGCGGCAACCACTCCAGGTCACCTTGATGAACATGAGTTAAATCTGTCGTCAAACCGTATCCAGGAGACAGCTCCTGTAATAGCTCTGGCCTTAGATCCGGAGCATACAACACCGTCCAAGGATTGGAGGCTCAACCCCACCGCGGAGGCCACAGATTCCCCGGTGTTGGAGCCACACATGGACGTAACCTCACACAATATTTGTGTCACTGGAACTCCGGACTCGTCTCTGGACGTAAGTTCCGAACCATGTGAGCCCGCGGATGCCGAACTTGATCATTTATCGATCTTCGAGTTCGGCGCCGCAGACATCTTCCAGCACTCTCCCTTGGGCGATGTGCTAAACTCATTAAAGAGCCTGTCCTTGGCGGGGGACTCACAGCCGAACTATGTTCAGTTCAAACTAGGGGCTGATGAAGGAGAATCTTGCTTCCCACCCGCCACCCAGTTCATAGCCACAGTCGAGGATTTAACCGACACGCTTGATTACGACTCCGAAGACATCGACGGTAAGGACGATGCCGATGAGGAGCAAAATCAAAGTCCGCCATTCACTGGACGCTGGACGGCCACCTCTTCGTACGATGTGTACATGGTGGACACACCCAAAACAACCAATGACGATGACAAAGAAAATCCAGTCGAGAATAAACCTCTTGAGACACAGCAAAAAGGCCGGCGTCCTCGGCGCCGCTCTAAGTCACGTCGTTCAAAAGACAGCAATGCTGGCACCGGAGAAAATAATACTCCGGATGATGCCGAAAACAATGAAGACCTTGCCGAGGTAACATCCGATCAGGAGGAGCAAGAAAACGGGCAAGCTAGCCCCGACGAACAGGCCAGGCCCAACGACTCGGAGGATGGTAGTTATCGTCCGCTCTCTGAGGATGGGGAAAGCCTCGGCAATGAAGATTTCATCGTGCCTGAGGATCCTCTCGACCAGGAGAGCTTCAAGCGCCAGTTAATAGCCACCGCAAGGAGCCTGAAAAAGAAGCAGCAGCAGCTCGCCGATAGATGGACTGATGTCCTGGCAGCTGAAGAACACGGCCTCAGACGCCCAGCCAAGAGTTACCCAAAGCGAAGGCTACTATCTCAGTTCGATGAAGAGGCGCCAGATCCCATACTTCCCACGTGTAAGGCAGCCGACCGAACACTACGCGGTCGGGACGGTGCGGCGGACCGACCACCTCGTGGTCGGGATAGAGCGGCAACTCAAGCCGAACAGCAGCCCGCCCCGCCGTCACGAAAAAACAGAGACAAAACAGTTCTGGGTCAAACATACGACCTCCGGCAAACCCTGGATAGTAGAGCAGGATATACCCGATCGATCTACGGGTCGCGAGGACGTCCCTCGACACGTGATGATGGCTATGTATTCGAACGTGACAAACCTAGTCACACCCGAGCCGACAACCGCAGACGGACTCCATCGGAGCTACGTCGCGATGTGGCCTGATATAGAGGCGTCGCACACCCTCTTTGCTTCACCGATGAAGTAATGGATCACGAATTCCCCGAAGGGTTCAAACCTGTTAACATTGAATCATACGACGGAACAACCGATCCCGCGGTATGAATCAAGGATTTCATTCTCCACATACACATGGCCCGTGGGGATGATCTTCACGCCATCAAATACCTCCCACTAAAACTCAAAGGGCCGGCTCGGCACTGGTTAAACAACCTGCCTGAAAACTCTGTCGGCAGCTGGGAGGACTTGGAAGAGCCTTCCTCGACAACTTCCAAGGTACATCTGTCCAGCCACCAGACGCCGATGACTTAAGCCACATAGTCCAACAACCTGGTGAGTCAGCCAGGAAATTTTGGACCAGGTTCCTAACCAAAAAGAACCAGATCATCGACTGTCTGGATGCCGAAGCCCTAGCGGCCTTTAAACATGGCATCCGTGATGAATGGCTCGCCGGCCACCTCGGCCAAGAAAAGCCGAAATCTATGCACTACAACAAGAACCCCCTACAGCAACGCATCAATGCGTTGTCTTATGTCTATATATGTGTTGGTAAGCTCTACACCAACGGATTAATATGCGTTGCCATTGGTGGCGTTGGAAGGATCTACAACAAGGTATATGCATACGTTGGTAAACGGTGTGTAGAAGCGTTGTTAGGTAGCAACATATAAATCTAAGTCCCAACAACACTACATATGCGTTGGTGGCGACCCTGCACAAAAGGATTTTTAAATGGACATAATGAAGCATGGCAACGACTTTAAGCTTCACTAGATAGCATGAACAATTAATTAATTTTATATATTGTCATCCATAATTATTAGGTCAATGCCGATAGTGCATAGGAGCCACAATATAACAAACCGAAATATCTCATATATTAAATCGACTATGTTACATTACAAAGAACATGATCCAAAGATTACAGATCTCATACATTAAATCAATTATGTTGCATTACAAAGAACATGATCCAAAGATTACAGGAGGTGAAACTATATCTAGTAGAGGCCCAATACTTGACCTTGCAATCAACTATAATGTTTGAAACATTGATCCTAAAATGACATTCTAATTATCTTGTAGTAGCTCCATTCTTAACCTTGCAACCAACATCTGAGCCATGCATCATCAATTTATCTTGGTGATCTACAACAACAGTATGAGGTGAGTAGCTTACAATAGAGAAATCAGGCTAATAGAGAAGTAAAGTTTAAATGGCCACCGTACAAATGTGATTAACCAGGACTTAGGTTTATATATAGGTGTGGGCTAATTAATAATCGGAATAGAAAAACTTCTTTAACATGATCTTATCAAACAACATTGTTGATTATACAACCTATATCCATGTACTATTTTTTTCATCTTTGACCAGCAAAACACCAAGCACCTCTGAACAATCGGATGTGGCTATTCGTTGTGAAAACTATCAGCTTATCTTTACTACTAAAACTTATCCAAACATTATATTATATTAACAATGAGATGAATTCAGCAAACAACTAATGACAAGTAGGTAAACAAAAGTACTTAATTACTATTACAAAATTGAACATCTCCATTTTCCAGAGGTCTCTGAGCTAATTAGCTTTCCATCAGATTACTCCTGTACTACTCAAGCTTGGGATGATTCATTAGTCATGCTTGCTATGGTGTATTAGGAGAAATATCAATGCGAACAAGTTGAAAATCCTTAAATAATCTACATCACGCAATAGTTTGTAGTTACCTGAGAACTACAAAGTCACAAAATATAAATCTCCTGGTCCATGAATAAAATTCTCAGAACCTGCAAAAGCAACAACACGAAAAAAAGCATCAGATTCGGGACAGTTGGATTTATCAACTCATGGCTACATGTTCTCTCTAATAAAACTTGGCCTGAGGCAACCATACTGAAAGCACGAAGAAAGAAAAAAGTAGATCATCACCCCATCTGATCTAGTGTAGAACACTCTGTATACTATGTTATCTTATACTCCCTCTCCGTCCAAAAAAGCTTGTAGTGCTAGATACATACATTCGAGGGACAAGCTTTTTCGGACGGAGGGACTAGCTAAGAGATTTCATTTCAACTCTAGCCAAATTTAAGCATACGAGGATACATCTAAACTATTTTCGAGAACCAAGGCAGTGCTTATGTAATACTGGGTACTCGAACCATGCAATATGATACACATAGAACCCAAATATCATGTAAGATCAAGGGTATAGTTAGTTAACCATTACATGCAGAGATGCATCTTATTACCTCGCACATGGCTCCATGGACATAGCCATGTAGTCATTTCAAAGAAAGATTCGGCATACCTGATTGATAGAATGATCGGGAGTGCGGGCGCAATGAGATGTCCAATATCTTAGTTGTCAGAAGCAGACACTCAAGTTACCAAATATGGAGTAGTTACTCACTAAACAACAATTGTGGAAAGAAAACAAAGTTGAGAAGAGGTCGCTTGTGTTTGGTGCAGAAACAATCCATGTTTAAGCATTTGTGTATTACACGGCACATTTCCAAAATGAACATGTATACAATCCAAGGTATTTGAGCCAAACACACATGCCGTGAATTCATTTGTTACAATGCCAAAGGCACAATATCTCCCTATTACAAATAGCAATGCAGTGAGGCAAGTGCATACTGGTCCACATGTGGTTCAGTCGGGAAACAAAAGGAGATATATAATAAATAAATTCATTAGAGGTAAGAGGAAAACAATTGAAAGAAGAAAAACTGAATTATCACAGATACCTCATTCTATATCCACTTATAATTTGAAAGAGCCGCCTGAAATCAATGAGCCGAGGTGAAGTAATCACATAGGAAAATCAAGAAGCAGAACTGTAGGTACAAATAGTAAGTATTGGCCCTTATGATTGTTCCATGCCCAATTTAAGCTGCCAACTCCACATGAATAAGGGTGAGCAGGAGGCAAAACGGTGATGTAATTTTTTTGAGGAATCAATTGTTGGGGTCAAAAACTTAGAACATTAGCTGAGCAATATGGAAAAGATAGAAGAGAATCACCAGCTGGCACTATGACCCTTCATGAGGATAAGATGGGAGAAATAACACGTTGGTGAGAGGGTTTAGGGGCTGTGGGCAACATGATTGCGTAGTTGCTGCCAGCGGCGCTAGCTTGGGTGAGCGCTTGTAGAGGCTAGAGGGTTTTCTCCTTGCGTTAGACATTCATGCATACATAGAAGACATGGATTGGACAGGAACAAAACACTGTGAGGCAGAAGTGACAAAGACAGGACGGCCATCTTCCAGCGGCGGCGACGGCGAGACACCCGTACATCTCCTTCTCTTTTTTCTCAGCTTCTTAAATTGTAGGCTAGAGTTAGACTAAGACTGTTCTTGATCCTAGTTTCCAGCTACATCCCTCTATGGCTGAATTATGCAATTCTCCTCACCAATTAATCAGTTGCTGTGGGCACGTATTTGGTTTCTTTGTTATTCAGATTTGTGAAACGCACTTATAGTATTAATCAGAGTTGATTACCACACATACTTATTAGAGTATACTCTGCTTATTAGTAACTGTGTAATGCCTCTGCTGTGAAGATTTAAACTGGGAAGCAACATGCAAATAAACTTTGCTTTACTATTAAACGAGAACATATATATACTAGCAATAATCGTGAAACAAACATGTGGTTGTGTAGAGAAAGGTATGTGATGATGCATTAGTTGGTATCTATATGTACATTGATATTCATGTTTTATTTTTTGATAATATGAGTGCTTGTGCTTCAAATCACTGTTCCGTTGTCTGCCATCATGAATTCATGATATAATAATTAATCACTGTCAAACCCTGTTTATAACTGAACAGTATTGATATAAAGGAGAATAGTTGATGCAAAGGATTCAATCCCTAAAGGGAACCGAGTGACAGTGACATGCAGGGATCCACTCAATCTATGTGCTGATTGGTTCCCTTTGCGAATAAATCGAAACGAACAAAGCCTTAAGGATACAGAAATAAAGAATTGCAGATGCGGTATGGACAGAATAAGATCTGCTGAATTGCTGCAGTTGAGGAAGACGGATCCGTTGGTACTTGCGTCATCCCTGGCTGTGCGGACGAACAACGGCGGCGTCTACATCTCCAGTCGCGACGAAGAACGGCGGCGGCGTCTGCATCTACGGTCGCGCAGAGGAATGGCAGGGACGACGCCTTCCCCGATTCAGGAGGATGAGCGACGATGCAGTGTCCGTCCCTGACGAGCGGAGAGGCAGGCGAGCTTGGAGGAGGAACGGGGCGGGCCACTGAGGGCGAGGGGATGGCGGCGTCGGTGGGAACCCTGACTGTTTCTGTTTTTTAGGACGAAGGGCAAGCATTGACAGCACCAAAAGAGGTGGAGGTGGGTACGGGAAGGTTTTTTTCTTTTATTTACAGATAGATGGAGGTGGGTACGGGAAGGTTAGTGCTAAGTGGGTGACGTGGGTTCAATCAAACAACACATTGTGTTATCATCGTTGCTAGACATGTGTTGCTATAGGGGGGTGTTTGTTGTAGTGATGGCAGCCCTCACGGCACTCATGACCCGCTTTTGCGTGGGTGAGGATAGTTGGCTGGCTCGGAGTAAAAACATAGCCAGCGAGGCGGGCCCCTCCAAGGTCAAGAACAGCAATAGCAAGCTCCGACGTACCAGACACGAGCACCGAAGCAATGGTGATAATACCGATGACACTACAATTAACGCCGGATTCAGCGGCTCCAAGTCCGGTCAGCGGAAGAAGCCGTATAAAAGGAACAGTCAGGGACGATCCAGCTTGGACCGCATACTCGCTCGTCCGTGCCAGATACATGGCACCCTAGACAAACCAGCCAATCATACCAACAGGGATTGTTGGGTTTTCAAACTAGCCGGCAAGTTAAACGCCGAGAACAAGGAAAAGGGATCACAAAGTGAGGACGATGATGAAGAGCCCCGACAACCAAACACAGGGGGACTAACTAAGTTCCCCCTCAAGTCAAAACGATAAGCATGATATATGCTACACACATCCCCAAAAGGGATGGCAAGCGCGCGCTCAGGGACGTCTATGCGATAGAGCCAGTCGCCCCAAAGTTCAATCCATGGTCGTCATTCCCGATCACCTTTGATCGTCGGGATCATCCGACTAGTATCCGCCACGGCGGTTCAGCTGCACTGGTCCTCGACCCATTCATTGATGGATTTCACCTGACACGAGTCCTCATGGACGATGGTAGCAGTCTCAATCTACTCTATCAAGACACAGTGCGCAAAATGGGCATTAATCCATCAAGGATCAAGCCAACCAAGACTACCTTCAAGGGAGTCATACCAGGTGTAGAGGCCCGCTGTACGGGCTCAATCACGCTAGAGGTTGTCTTCGGATCCCCCGACAACTTCCGAAGCGAAGAGTTAACCTTCGACATCGTCCCATTCCGCAGCAGTTATCACGCACTGCTTGGACGGACCGCATTTGCTCGGTTCAACGCGGTACCGCACTATGCTTATCTTAAGCTCAAGATGCCCGGTCCACGCGGTGTCATAACGGTCAACGGAAACACTGAACGCTCCCTCCGTACAGAGGAGCACACCGCCGCCCTAGCGGCAGAAGTGCAGAGCGGCCTTCTCAAGCAGAACCTCAATCCGGTTGCCGAGCCCACGGACACCATTAAAAGGGTCCGAACTACCCTGCAGCAGGACAACTGGGCTCGTCAAGAGCTCGACTAGCAATTCAGCCTTCGTCCCAATCCCGATCAAGTGGTGGCACTCGTGCCGCACGTACATACCTACGCACTCAAAGTTCCATGGGCATCGACGGAGGCATAGCTAGCTCGTGATCCACGGTTCGGCTCGACTGATCCCGGACACACATATACTTTCACTATTTCCTTTTCCCTTTTCCAGGTTTCTTTTACATAGGCCTTCTTTGACGGCCTGATTACCGGTCCTGTCAAAGGATAAATATACCAAGATGGCAAGAAGCACAGACGTATAGGGGAAGCTGTAGAGGTCAATTTAACGACCACTCTACCTGTTGTCAGGACCCACACGCAGCTCGCCTCTGGTCATGGCATGTTAAATGGCCGGTTGCTTATCGCATTATTTGTATCAATGCGCTTTAACGCATTAACCCAATTATAATGGAAATAGTTTCTGGCCCAAGTTTAAGGGCCCAGATACTACCTCTGCTCTCTTTCTGTTTTCCTTTTCCCATTGATAACTTATCTTCTAACACCTGTACACTTTGGTACGTTTCATATTTGCCAGGGGCTCCCCGGCGCCCCACAATATGGCAACAAAGTCTGAACACTTTTTATAGTATAGTTCGGCACCCTGAATTTAGCATTATATGCATTGGCTCCGAATCATGTCTTTGGTCAATAGTTGGGTTGCCCGGCTCCTGTGCTTGCTACCTTACGTTCCGCTATATCGGCTAAGGTAGTAAAGGGAGAACTACTGCGATTGTGCCTTGGTTTATCCAAAGGAGCACCTCAGTAGAGAAAGCCGAAAACTGACTCTCATGATGTGGCGAGAGCCGGTCAGCTGTTCAGAGGTTGCAAATCGTTGGAGATTTCTTCCGCGTTATGTGAAGGATCGGTACTTCCCGATCAGACGCTTATAGCACTCTAGTTCTAATACTAGGGGCTGCGTCCATGTTCTTATTGTAGAACTCCTCTGGCTAAGTGATGGCGTTAAAGCCGAATAGTCTGGTTGCCTGGTTCGTTGCGCTAAACAACTCCTTCAAGGACCATATAATTGGATCAAGATTGTTTAGATCCCATCCCGAACACCTCCGTACTACCTACGTGGCGGGAGAAGCCGACGACTGGCCAACCCTCAGATTTCAGGCAACAAGGCCGCACAGGAGGTAAAATTAAAAACATAACAAGCATTATATTACAAACCCACTTTGTTTTATCATACAAGGTAGAGGCAACTTGAATACACTCATTCAAAGATGACGTCATTCGCACAATGATCCGCAACAATGCGCGACCCCTCCATGACGTCGCCAAAATATCGCTCGGGTGTGCGGTGCTCCTTGCCCTCAGGCGGCCCTTCGGTCGCTAGCTTGACAGCGTCCATCTTCACCCACCAGACCTTGACGTAGGAGAAGGCCAAACGCGCACCCTCGATGCAGACGGACCGCTTGACGACGTCCAGCCGAGGGCAGGCATCCACCAGCCGCTTCACGAGACCGAAGTAACTATTGGGTATAGCTTCGGCTGGCCACAGCCAGATTATGAAATCCTTCATGGCCAGTTCGTCCACCCTGTGCAGCTCGACCAGCTGTTTTAGCTGATCGACGAAGGGCACCGGATGTTCTGGCACAAGATATTGCGACCAGAACAACTTCCCCATGGAGTTCCCTTCTTGGGCCCGGAAGAAGTCCGCGGCATCGGACACACTTCGCGGAAGATCAGCAAAAGCCCCTGGAAAACTCCGAATCCGGGTTAGTAAAAGATAATTCCTCTTCACATCTTTGCTTTGCATACTAAATGCCTTACCCGCGGCGATCTCCCTGGCCTCCTGGATCTCTTGGAGGGCGCCCTGGGCCTCATTCCGGGCCATCTCCGCGCTCTGGCGAGCCTTGGCGAGTTCGGCCTCTCGAGCCCCGGGCCTTGAGCTTCTTACGGGTAGCCTGCTCCTTGACAGCTTTCCCCTCGGCTTCGCCCAAGGCGTTTTTCAGGGCCTCGACCTCGGTCATCGCTCCTATACATATCATGACACTTCGGTCAATATATATCATCTTACTCTTTTCGAATATTTCCCGGGTCATTATATACCTTGATTCTCCTGGAGCTGCCTCTTCCCCCGGCCGAGCTCCTCCTCGTCCTGCTCCAGTCTCCGCTTAAGTTCGGAGACTTCGTCCGCATGTGAGGCCGCGCCCAGCAGCGATGCCTGCATATTCATTCCAGACAAATTTAGTTAGTCTCCTGCAATGAAGGATTGATCCTCTGTCCGGCTTTTCTTTCCGAACACCAGACAGTGTCTCAGGGGCTACTGTTGATATTGGGATTTTTGCTATTTGCGTCGCTTACCTCAAAACCTGTCAGCAGGCTACCGCAGGCTTCGGTTAGTCCGCTCTTGGCGGACTGAACCTTTTCAATCACTGTGCTCATAAGAACACGATGCTCATCCACAATGGAAGTGCCTTGCAGCGCTTCCAGCATATTAACCGGTGCCCCTGGTTGGACAGGGGTCACCGGTGGAATTGGCGCACCCCCCTCTTTCGAAGGAGGTTGCTCGCCGGATTCCGGGACTATATTGGTCTCCGGAATCATATCCGGCTGAGGGCCGAACTGAATACGGCCCTCCTCGTCCGTCTCCGTGGGGATCTGTTCCCCCATGTGTCCGGCGGTATAGGTCTCGCCCTCTAGCGCCTCCCTGACAGCGGTCTGAGCCTCTCCCCGGACAGGAGTGGCCCTTCGGGTCAGCACCTTGGTGTCTCCTTGGCCTTGGGAGAGTCAGCAGCTGGCGGAGACTCGCTGGCCATCGCCCTCGAGTCCAACGAACCCCCTGATGAGGATCGCTTGAAGCTGTCATGAGCCGGACTGTAATAGCACAATTCAACCATGTCAAAACATTGAAAAGGAGAGGCTGGACATATGGGTGTGCGGGAGTCATAGCACTCACGATGCAGCTTGGGCTTAGTGCGGAGGTGTCGCTCCGGACTGCTGTCGACCTCCCACGCAGAGTTGTCCGCGAAGGAGCCCTTCGCTTTCTTGGACGTCCCTGCCTCCAGGTTCGTAGAGGCCGCCCTCTTCTTCCTTCCCTCATCAGGGGGAAGGTTGTTTTCCTCCTCCTCCTCCTCCTCATCGTCGTCATCTCCGGCGGCGGGGGAGCGGGTCTTGTCTTCGGACGTCGCGTCCGAAGCGCCCTTGCGACGGGGGCCACCCCGGACCCCCTGGCATTCCCCTTGGCCTTCTTCGCCGGCGCTGTATAGGGCGCCGGCACCAGCATATTCGCTAAGCGCGGAATGACTGGTTCTTCAGGTAGCAAAGCCGGACACTGGATCCGCTTCGCCCTCTCCATCCATTCCTGAAGAAGCAATGATAGTAAAAGTTCAGATATCCTCCTTGGGGAAAACAAGTAGAGGACACATTAGAAACTTATCTCGCTGGCGGGGTGGTTAATGTCATGCCCACGATCTGAATCCGTGGCAGGCGGTATCTCGTCGCCCTTGAAGAGCAACATCCAGGCATCTTCGTGAGTCGTTTCAAAGAGCCTCTCCAGGGTTTGGTGCCTCCTCGGATTGAACTCCCAAAGGGAGCGTTTTCGGCTTTGGCAAGGGAGGATCCGGCGAACCAGCATCACTTGGATTACATAGACAAGTTTGGCATTCTTGTCCACCATGCTTTGAACACGCGTCTGCAGCGCTATCAGCTCATCTGGCGAACACCAGTTTGGGCTCTTCTCGACCTAGGAGGTGAGTCGCACGGGAGCGCCGGAGTTAAATTTGGTAGCCACGGCCCAGTTTGTGCCTCGGGGTTCTGTGATGTAGAACCATTGTTTCTGCCATTCCTTGACAGTCTCCACGAAAGTGCCTTTTGGCCAGGAGACATTGGCCAGCTTACTCACCATTGCTCCTCCACACTCCGCGTGCTGGCCATCTACTACCTTCGGCTTCACATTGAAGACTTTGAGCCACAGCCCGAAGTGGGGTTGGATGCAGAGGAAGGCCTCACACACGATGATGAACGCCGAGATGTTGAGGAATGAGTTCGGGGATACATCTTGGAAGTCTATCCCGTAATAGTACATCAGCCCATGGACGAAAGGGTGGAGAGGAAACCCAAGCCCGTGGAGGAAATGAGGGATGAATACCACCCTCTCGTTGGGCTTCGACGTGGGGACAATTTGTCCCTGGGCTGGAAGGCGGTGGGCGATTTGCTTCGCCAATTACCCGGCCGCCCGAAGCTCAGTAATGTCATTCTCCTTAACGGAGGAGACCATCCACTTGCCTTGACCTCCGGATCCGGAAATTGTTGAGGGCTAGCTTGTGTGGGAAGAATATGAGAACTTGGGCGCTGGAGCTCAAGATTGGAAGGGCGGAGGACGAGAGAAGGCATGGGAGAAGAAGAGAATCCTTATCCCCTTATAAAAGCGGTGAATATTGAACGCCTCCCTGCTCGCCTCAAAACTCGCCTATTCCTAAGGACTGTGTAAACGGCACGGTTGGGTTACCCATGCCCGCATTGATGAGAATCCCGCGATTAGGGGACATGATCTCTGCTTTGACAAGACTTGCCAATGGCAACCGCGTCTTGAAACGTGGAGCGGCAGACGAAAAACGGTTTGAAATTATGACCGGACAGACATGATGTCATGTTACAAAAAGTTGTGAGCGGATTGGACTCGTGTAAAATTATATTCTCTCTGCGGTTGTGTGTGGTGTGTGTTACAGGTCCGGACACGCTCAATACGTCGGAAGACTATCTTGGAGTTCAGAAGGAGGAACCCGCCTTGCAATGCCGAAGACAGATCTACGCACTGGATACCTTGTCATTGAAGCCAGGTTCAGGGGCTACTGAGGGAGTCCTGGACTAAGGGGTCCTCGGGCGTCCAGCCTGTTAGCCATGGGTCGGACTGATGGGCTGTGAAGATACAAAGGCCGAAGACTACACCCGTGTCCGGATGGGACTATCCTTGGCGTGGAAGGCAAACTTGGCGACCGAATATGTAGATTCCTTTCATTTGTAGCCGACCTTGTGTAACCCTAGATCCCCCCGTTGTCTATATAAACCGGAGGACTTAGTCCGGAGGGGGAGACTCATTACAATAGTCATACAGGTTGGACTTCTAGGGTTTAGCCATTACGATCTCGCGGTAGATAAACTCTTGTAATACTCATATTCATCTAGATCAATCAAGCAGGAAGTAGGGTATTACCTCCATAGAGAGGGCCCGAACCTGGGTAAACATCGTGTCCCCCGTCTCCTGTTACCATCGACCTTAGATGCACAGTTCGGGATCTCCTACCCGAGATCCGCCGGTTTTGACACCGACAATGTACACGAGCCACTACAGGAATCAGCTATTTTGCCGTCTGCCACGGTGGACGGCAAAGGCATGAATGGCGGACGGCAAAGGCCTTTGCCGTCAGCCGCGGACGGCAAAAGGCACCGGCAAAGTAGGCTACGGTAAACAGCTACTTTGCCGTCTGCTTCTTGGCGGCTGACGGCAAAGGCCCTTTGCCGTCTGCCGCGGACGGCAAAGAGAGCGGACGACAATAATTGTGCTCTCAGTCCGTTAAGTGGCTAACGGCAGGCCTTTGCCGTCCGCCGCGGACGGCAAGCTTTCTAGTGCCTTTGCCGTCCGCCGCGGACAGCAAACTTTCTAATGTCTTTGTCATCCGCCGTATGATGTCATCTACACGTCACTACATGGCAGGCCTTTGCTGTCCACCGCTGACGGCAAAGAGCCTCAAGCCTTTGCCGTCTGCCACTGTAGGCAAACTGACCAAATGGGTTAGCTCCCAGGAAGCACAGCTGGATGCCACGTGGCTTCTTTGCCGTCCGCGGCAGACGGCAAAGAGCCCGTTGCCGTCGGTGGCAGACGGCAAAGAGCCTGCATATTTGCTCTTTTTTCTGTTTTTTATTAAATCCACCAATTTTCACAGCAAATATATATGACATGTATAGATATATTTCATAGGCATTCATATCACAAAATTCCATCCATAAACAAAGTTCCTTCATACATAAACAAAGTTCATCCATAAACAAAGTTCCTTCATACATAAACAAAGTTCCTTCATACATAAGCAAAGTTCCATTCATATCACAAAGAGCCTTCATACATAAACAAAGTTTCATCCATACATAAACAGGAAGACTAGAACAAGAAGAGTAGCTTCCAGGAAGTGAATGAAATCTGCAAAATGGCAAAATAAGAAAGTTAGAAATAGGTGACTAGAACAAGAAGAGTAGAACAAGAAGAAGACTAGAACAAGAAGAGTAGAACAAGAAGAAGACTAGAACAAGAAGAATATGTCATTTATGAGCTAACTTATGTGAAATGGATCATATATGAGCTAACTAAGCTGAAATGGGTCGTTTATGAGCTAGCTAAGGTGAAATGGATCATTTATGAGCTAACTTAGCTGAAATGGGTCGTTTATGAGCTAACTAAGGTCAAATGGATCGTTTTTGAGGTAACTAAGGTGAAATGGATCGTTTTTTAGCTAACTTAGGTGAAATGGATCGGATCATTTATGAGCTAACTTAGTTGAAATGGATCGTTTTTGAGCTAACTTAGGTGAAATGGATCATTTATGAGCTAATTTAGTTGAAATGGATCTTTTTGAGCTAACTTAGGTGAAATGGATCATTTAAGAGCTAATTTAGGTGAAATGGATCGTTTTTAGCTAACTTGGTGAAATGGATCGTTTATGAGCTAAATTAGTTGAAATGGATCGTTTATGAGATAACCTAGGTAAGATGGGTCATTTTGGAGTTAACCTAGGTGAAATGGGTCATTTTAAAGCTAACGTAGGTAAAATGGATCATTTAGGAGCTAATCTAGGTAAAATGGGTCATTTTTGAGCTAACTTGGATGAACTGGATCATTTATAAGCTAACTAGGTAAAATGGGTCATTTTAGAGCTAACTTAGGTAAAATGGATCGTCTATGAGCTAACTAAGCTAATTATGCAATTTTTGACATAAGTAAGCTAAGTACAGATCGTTTTAGAGCTAACTTAGGTAAAATGGATGGTTTTGGAGGTCAGTAAGCTTATTAAGTCTTTTTGGAGGAGAAGAAGCTAAGTCTAGGTCATTATGGTAAGCATTGGAGGAAATAAAGCTAAGTCTAGGTCTTTATGCATGTGTTAAGCAAAACACTAGATAAATTTACCAAGATCCAGGAGGTGTAGGAGCGGGGTGGCTCGTGTCGGTAGCTGGAGAAGGATCGTGCGATGCTTGTCTGGAGTTACGCTGCACCAAAGATCATTTCCAATGTCTTGTTAGCATGATGACACTCAAATGTTAAGACTAGCAAGTAATGTCCATTCAAATAAAACTCACCGTGGTCCCAGGAGCAATCACTGGCATCGGCGGAGCGGTCTGACCTGTCTTCTCACACATAGACTGCACATTTGGTTTTGACAACTCGGTCATACTAGTTAGTAATGAGACAAACACTACATGAATGTTTTGGCTAATCTGCAGAAGAAACTTACCACAAGGAGCTCGTACATGGCCCTTTCCTGCATGTCATTCCGTGCCCTCTCCTCCTCCATCATCTTTGTCGTCCTCTCCTCCAACTCCCGCTGCCTCTCCGCCGCCTCCGCCAGAAGTTTCTCCGTTCTATCTCTCTCACTCTGTATAGCAGCCTACAACACCACTCACATGACCATTTGTAATCATTGATGGAAGCGCACACAATGTAATGGAGAAAGATAACTGAGTACGTATCACTAACCTTGATGGCGAGTTGCACTGGCCGTTCACGAGGCCTTATCTTAGGAGCGGAGCTCGACTGGCACGCCTTGATCTCCGGGAGAGTGCTAGGACAACGGATAAGTCCATCTCCAATGGCTATGGAGCCATGGGACCTCCCGCCACCAGATATCATCACCAGCTCTGGATCAATGGGACCCTGGCTCGGGTTAAAGTCCTCCCCTTTCCTCGCCTTCCCCTCATCTCTATATCTCACGAGCTTGTTGTGGGAGGAGATGTTGGTGAAGTTGTTTGGATCATCGAGGTCAGACTGAGATAAAGCCTTGACTTTCTTGAAAGAGGCAGTGTGGGCCATGGCATACAGGTCGTACACCTCTGGCACCTTATCCGCCTTATTGTAGCGTGCCTGAAAGAGAGAAACAATGAAAATTAGTAATTAAAGGGCTCAAGCTAGCCTGATGAATGAATTGCATGAATCATGAAGCAAACCACATACCCAGTTGCGCCCGAACTGATATAAGTTGGAGCTGCCTTGATGGTGTGGCACACCTTCCATTTGGGCACGTTTGTCCTTGGCCTCATTGTGGAGGGCTAGCCATTCTTTTGAGCACCACTCATCGGCCAACACCTCCCAACAATCCATCCGATCCGCACAACATCTCGGAGGCGCCTCAGTTAGCAAATAGAAACTTGAGCGCTACGGCTAAGAATTACTAAATGAAGGAACTTAAGTAGAAGGCCTTAAGAATTACCTTCATGTACTGCTCCTTACTCAGGAACTTATCGCGGCACGCCGGCTTGGTCTTCTTGATACCACGCAAGGCGTAGTAGTCTCGAACAGCCTGCACCCGAGCCTCGTGCCGTAAGTTCTGGAGTAGGCGCTTGCAGACGTTCTCAATAACATGTGCCGCGTCCTCCTCGTATCCCTCCTCACACCTGTAGAATGTCTGCAATCAAATGAGACAATATTGATTAGTACAATTAATAACTAGCTAGTTGAAGATTTTTAAATGTGTAAAGGAGAAATTACCCAGAACTTTCTGATCACCATGTCTGCCCTCGCGTCGCACATGACACCGTCGATAATCTCATCCGGCGGGGCCGGGGCAGCCACGTAGTGCTCCCAGCTCAATCCAAGCTCTGGAAGCCGACCCTCACCAGGCAACTTGACAAACCCCGGGAAGTTTTGCCTGCAAAGAACTCCAAGGACGGAGTTGGGCCGGCGGACACTATGATGGTGGTCCCAACCCCTGCAGCATGACAAGGCCAACGCATTAGTTATTTGAAGAAACGTGAATGGACTTACGTACCTCTTCCCATCAGGGAAAATCAACCACCTCTGCTCGCGGGTCGCCGGCACGGACGGGAGCCGTGTAGCACCACGCTGGTAGACGGTGCCCCCCTCCTCCTCAAGATCAGTCGGCTCCCCGCCATCATCAGCATGGCCACTCGGCTCCTCGGGCTGATCCGGCCAGGTACCCCATCCGGACGTGTGCTCCTCCGGGGTCTCGTGGGCCGAAGGCCAGTCGACCCGAGGCTCATGGGCCCAAGACCCGTTGACCGGAGGCTCGTGGATCGGAGTCCGTGTAGCCTCCTCCTCGGACGAGTCCACCCTAGCAGTCACGTGCGGGTGAAACAGCTGGGGGTGGCGGCGAGGAAGGCGCCGTAGCAGTCACCCTACCTCCTCTCCCGCGACCACGTGCCCCACCTCCTCTCTTCCTACCTCGTCCCCTGCTGGGCACCGCGGTCGACGAAGAAGGGTCCGGCGGTGTAGCCATACTGTCCAGCAACGCTCGGTGGAGAGGTGCGTGTGGAATGGAAGACCTCAGACCACGCGCCGACGAAGAAGGGGCCTTGGCGCGCTCCCGACCAGCGCCCACCATCTTTCAACACCTGCCATGACAAACAGTAAACGAAATTAGTACAACATAAAAAAAATACCGACACGAATAATAATATGTGTATCACTTAAGTGTATCATCATCAAGTACAACATAAAAAAATTTAATACCTGACACTACTAATAATCTCGATCAGTATCATCAATAAATGCATAATCATCATCTTCACTATAATCAATGAGGGGCTCATAGGGTTCAGTGGCATCAACATGTGGGAGGCCACCTTGACGTAATCGGTCAAGCAATGAGAGGTGATCCGCAGCAGTAACCTCTTCTTGTTCCGGCTCTTCTTGTTCCTCCTCTGGGGTGATGTCGGATTCACTGTCACTGTCTACTTCAATGTTTTGGGGTGAAGTATAGCGGTTCTTGAAATGCTTTTTGGAAAGACGTGTCTCTTGGAAGAATTCTCCTTCATATGTGTATGGGTTAATGTGAGGTTCATAATCCTCTTCCTTTGGGGGAGATAGTCTAGCACGTGGCGGCACTTCATAAACGACATCCCAACCTTTCAGATTTGGATTAGTTTGGCAGGCCCACGGTAGATAGAATACTTGGGTCGCCTGTTGAGCCGTAATATAGACATCAGGAACATCTAAATGGGTGCTTTGGTTGATTTCAACTAGCCCTATATGTTCATGAGTCCTTCTAGTCTCCTTTGGCTGAAACCAATAACATTTGAAGACTACGACATTCGGTGGGTTTTCACCATAGAATAGAAGTTCATAAATTGCTTCAACTCTCCCATAATACTCGGTACCTCCTTCGCCGATAGTAGATACACAACAATTTGTAGACTTTCGGTCGGCCATAGATAGCTCTTTGCCATAGGTACGAAAGCGATACCCGTTGATGTCGTATTTGTCAAATGAATAGACCTTATAGTCAAAACCATTAGCGACTTGTCTCAATTCGGCGTCCATAGACTCTGAATTAGCCTACAAGTTTAATATGAAAGGATTGTTGCATTACACACAAATTAGCGAATGAAACCGGGGTAGCCGCCTACAAATTAGTCGTGTCGGGGTGCCGGGTCGGGGTTTTTTCCTCTTTTTTCCTTTTCTTCTTCTTCCTCTTCTTCCTTTTCTTCCTTTTCTTCCTTTTTTTCCTTCTTCTTCTTCTTCTTCTTCTTCCTCCTTTCCTTTTTCCTCTTCTTCTTCTCCTCCTCTCCACTTTTTTCTTCTTCTTCTTCCTCTTCTTCTTTTTTCTTCTCCTCCTCCTCTTCTTCTTTTCCTTTCCTTTTTCCTCTTCTTCTTCTCCTCCTCTCCTCTTTTTCTCTTCTTCTTCTTCTTTCCTCAAACTAAACTAAACCTAAATCTAAAACTAAAACTAAAACTAAATCTAAACTAAACATAAACCTAAAACTAATAAAACAGAAAAAAGGAAAAAACTAAATCTAAACCTAAAACTAAACTAAAACTAAACCTAAAAACTAAAACTAAAACTAAATCTAAACTAAACATAAACCTAAAACTAAAAAAACAGGAAAAAAAGGAAAAAAAGAGGAGGTAGAGCTCACCTGGGGCAGGGCCGGTGGAGGAGGTGGCCGGTGGAGGAGGGGGGCGGGGCGGTGGAGGAGGTAGCCGGTGGAGGAGGGGTGCGGGGCGGCGGCGCCGGGCCCGGGGCGGTGTGGCGCGGGGGGCCGGGGTGCCGGGGCGGCGGGGGGGCGGGGCGGGTGGCGACGGGGCGGTGGGGCGGCGGGGCCCCGGGGCGGCGGGGGGCCGGGGCGGTGGGGCGCGGGGGGGGCTGGGCGTCGGGGCGCCGGGGCGGCGGGGGCGACGGGTGGTCGGTCGACGGCGCCGGGCGGCAGTCGCGACGGGGCAGGGGGCCGGTGGGGCGGCGGGGTGGTGGGGCGACCGGGCGGCTGCGAGTGCTGGGGGCGGCGGCGGCGGCGGTGGGGTGGGATGTGTGGTGGCGGGGCGCGTCGGCGAGGAGAGAGAGGGAGAGAACAGAGAGTAACGGGCGGGGGGGGGGGGGTACGGGCCGTTAGGTAGTCTCCTCTTTGCGGTCCGCCACTCTTTGCCGTCCGCCCTTTTGCCTCTTTGCCGTCTGCTGGCAGACGGCAAAGAGGTGGGGCGTTAAGTTTTTTCCAAACGGGCGGGGGGTGGGGGCCACCTCTCTCTTTGCCATCTGCCAGCGGACGGCAAAGATTCTTTGCCGTCTGCTGGCAGACTGCAAAGAGCCCGCAGATGGCAAAGAGCTTCTTTGCCGTCTGCCATTTCTTTGCCGTCTGCTTTTGGGTAGCTGATGGCAAAGAGCTTCTTTGCCGTCAGCTAGCAGACGGCAAAGAGCTGGCAGATGGCAAATTAGCTGATTCCAGTAGTGAGCCCTGGTCGTACGTATGCGCGAGTAGGCGTTCGAGACCTCGCCCGTATGTACGTACGTGGCCGTATTTTCTTTCTTGCACCCTGGCCGCTGTATGTACATGTACATGCTACATGCGCGCCTCTACTACAACACGTGTGTGCCTCTAGTACGACACGTGCCCTTCCTTACACGGCCACGGTTCATCGCTGCAGCCTGCAGACAGACCGATCGTATGTACGTACACGTTCGCGACAAGAATGACAACGCTACGTACGCTTCGGCCTGGTGGGTCCCAACTGTCAGGCACTTCCTTCCATGCGAAGATGTAGCTGGTGGGTCCCAGTAGTCAGGGGGCGAATATTTTTTTTTCTCGTAATATGGACGCATTTTCCTTGCGTGCGAAGATATAGTTGGTGGGTCCCAACAGTCAGGGGAAACATTTTTTTCGCGAAATACGGTGGGTCCCTACTGTCAGGTGGAGGAATCATTATTTTCCACGTAATAAGGAGGCACTTCCTTGCTGTGGCCGTGGACCCAGCTGTCAGCCTCTCCACGTATAGTACTCTTTCAATGGAAGTCGTTCGTTGACCACATTGACCACGCCGCACCGAGAGCACCAGGGCGGTGGACGACGACGAGGCCTAGGAAGGGGACGACACAGAGCCGGGGAATATGCGGCAGTGAATGCCCACGCGAAGGGGAGTACGTGGGTTGGCTGCTTCATCTGTGGTGTGAGGCTGTCGCCGCCGGAGAATAACAGGAGGTGTGGGTGAGTATAGAGGGATGGCATGGCCAGCGGTGGCAGCACAGCCGGACACGGGAGGCAGGAGCAGGCGGCACGACCGACGCTAATTTGGGCGGCTGGAGCAAGAAGACCAGAGGTTGAAGAATCACTACGGCCGCTGGATGGACATTGTACAGTCACTGGAGCTAGAATCGTTCATATTGACTAAGTTGACAAAGCCCTCACTATGGTGGGTCCCAGCTAGCAGGGGGATTATTCATTTTTGAGCATAATAACGAGGCACTTCCTTCCGTGCGAAGATATAGCTGGTGGGTCCGACCTATCAGTGGGGGAACATTTTTTCGCGAAATACAGAGGCCCTTCCCGTGGGTCCCAGCTGTCAGGTGGAGGAATCATTATTTTGTGCGTAATAAGGAGGCATTTCCTTGCGTGCAGCCGTGGACCTAGCTGTCAGCCTCTCCAGGTACAGTCCACTTCAGATGCATGTCGTTCGTTGTCCACGTTGACCACGCCATGCCGAGAGCACAAGGGCGGTGGACGACGGTGATGCCTAGGAAGGGAAACGACACGGAGCCTAGGAAGGGAAACGACATGGAGCTAGGGAAAACTCGGCAGTTGTTTCCCACGCGGAGGGGAGTGCGACGGTATACTGGTTCGTCTGCCATCGCCGGAGAATAACAACAGGTGTGGGTGAGTAGAGGGATGGCTAGGCAAGCGATGGGAGAACGATGGGCCGATGAGACCTGTGCGGCAGCATAGCCGGCCGCGGGAGGAGGGAGCAGGCAGTCCCGTCGGCGCTTGTTTGAGCGGCTGGACCAGGAAGAGAAAATATTGAAGAAGCACGACGGCCGTTGGATGGACATCCAACTGTCACTGCTCTCGTGTGTTGACTAAGTTTACACAGTGTTGCGTGTGCGTCAACCTTATTTTTTAGGAAAGCATACGCGTCAACCTATAGTAGGCGCACAAGTCAGCCTCAAATCTGTGGAAAACAGCATAGAGCCCATCTGCCATTATTTCTAATAATTTACAGCCCATGTGCTAATTCTTAAGAATTTTTTTGGAGCCCATCTTCTTCTTCTTCTTTGAGCGTATGGAGCTCATCTTTCTTTTTGTTAGCATTACACCCCATATTGTGGGCACGGTTAAAAAATATACGAAATTTTGCATATTTTGGTGCGGTCAACTGTTTTTAATCCCGAAATATCGAGTCACATTCAAACAATTTTGAAAAACAATTTACATAAATATAAAATCCAGATAATTGTCCACGCATAAAAATCAATAGAATTTAAAATCTTGTAATTAAAAAAATTGAAACTAATTCCCGGTTTGATGTGTTTGAAAAACGTATAGCCCATTTCTGGGCAAACCGAATGAAACTCTCCTCATCTTGAAAGATCTACAGCCCAGCAGGGCTGATAAAGCAAGTAGGCCTCGTTTGGGTATTTCTTAAAAAAAGAACTGGGCTAGCCATTTTCAGCAAGAAAGAAACACAACTGGGCCCATGATGTGGTAAACATAAATAAAACCCTGGCTAGACGGGCCATGGCCCCCGCACAGCCCTGTTGTTACCCTGATCCGTCACTAAAACTAGTATAAATAACAACTGCTTGTTCCTCAAAAAAAGGTAAATAATAACTGCGCGACCTGCTTGGTCCCTGGTGTCCGCCGCTCGTTGTGTAATTCTCTCGTTTATTGACTATGTTGACAATGGCGTAAGCCCTAGATGTCCAACCAATAGGAGGAACCATTTTTTTGGGCTTATAATAACGGGGCACTTGCTTGCGTCCTGCCATGACGCTGGTGGGTCCCTACTGTCATCCTCTCTCATATCCTTGTTCCTCTTAGTTGTTGACGGCATTGACAACGCAAGAGGGCGGCGCACCTCGCACGACGAGCGAAAAAAGGTTGAGGACAACGGCGAGGTCTCGGACAGAACGAACTGGAGCCGTGGAAGATGCGCCGGTCCAGTCGCAGGGGGAGGGGAGTACAAGGGTTGACTCGTTCGGGTGCGGTGGGGCTGACGTCGCCGGAGAATAACAAGACGTGTGGGGGAATAGAGGGAGGGACTGGCCAACGTTGGAGGGTACGGTAGGGCGGTGGAGGTGCAGCCAGCCATGGGAGGCGGGAGCAGGTGGAGCCGACGGGGTGGTTTGGTTTGGGCGGCTGGAGGAAGAAGACCAGAGATAGAAGATACACGACAAATGTTGGATGTCAATCCAACGGCTGGTAGGCAGAATCGTTTGTTGACTAGCTAGTAAGTCGACACCACCGTGGATAGGCTATTTCCTTGTGGGTCCCAAATGTCAGAATCCAAATCTTTCACGGTCATGCAGCCTTTCCTATGAAAATTTACAGCCCATTTGGTGTGCTAGTTCGAAATAAGTTTGTGGGTGTTGGTGGGGGCTAATCACTTGGCTTCTGTAATGCACAGTGAGAAGCATTCGGCGAGAGTGATGTTATTTCCCTTGGTTGGGATTTGTTACAATATTTCACTCTAAATTAAACGAATGGCAAACCATTTGCCTTATTTCAAAGAAAATAAGACAGTCACAGCCGAGTTGAAAAGGGCAAGAACATCTAACTCCAGCTTACAAACTGTACAAAAGCACGAGGGTTAATCGTTCATCAGGTTTAGATAAAACCCAGGTTGAAAAGGGCAACAACATCTAACTTCAGCACTATTTTCAGCAGTCACAGTTAAATGGATCGGTCAGGTCCATAGAATGAACATCCTGGGTCATAAAATTTACTGGATTATGACCACAATATGTTGTAAATAGAAGCCCGTACATTCAGAAGCTCTTTTTCGCACCTGAAACTCCTTTTTTTGCTCTTCAACATACACATCTGTCAAAACCATGTTGCTCATAAACTTAAGCCTGATGGACAATAGTAACCTCGCGTTCAGCAGGAAGAATGTGACAAATCTAGTGTTTGCATGGTTGGCTACATATCGTTCTAGCGTTATTGTCTTCAATCGAATGTCATGAGAAGTGAGAAAATCCCGGTGCTTACGAATCCACTGATTGGTTATAACTTTCTTACCCCGTCCTGCTGCCTAAATAGACATGAAGATTGAAAACAGTTAAGGTCTAAAAAAGAGTGTGGAAAGAGCAACAGCTGAACGGTTAATTCTAGTACACTATATGCGGGCTTCCAATGTGCGTGAAATTATCACCTTTATATACAACTTCTCCAGACATGGAAAGCATTGCAACAAGCCAATAATCTTGTTCAGATCAAAACTATTCATTTGGAT
The DNA here is from genome assembly GCF_002575655.3 of Aegilops tauschii subsp. strangulata. Lineage (NCBI taxonomy): Eukaryota > Viridiplantae > Streptophyta > Magnoliopsida > Poales > Poaceae > Aegilops > Aegilops tauschii. The sequence continues at coordinate 548,967,046 of NC_053041.3, read as the reverse complement.
ATATAAGATCTTGAAAGAATCCAGCACCATTGATATGCTATCCATGGAGAAACTCTTCATTGAGCATAGAACATAATATTAGTACAACATGTGTACTCCGAGATGATATATAACTTATGCGTAGAAATTTAAAATGCAGCTTATGGTTACAAGTGTAGATGATAATATAAAATACTTGAAGAACTATGGAGCCAAACACCATCTTGAAATGGGCACAGAGATCATGTATTACACCCAAGGTCTCCAGTTTAGGTGCAGAGAGGACAGTTATTTGCGACGGTAAATAACTAGAATCAAGGATCAACCTTTGAAGTGAAGGGGCATCTTGGATGATGAGCTGCCTTCCGTCAAAAGAAATTCCAATCCTTACAAGGTTAGGCGACTTTATTTGGAGACAACCGATTCTAACTTTGAAAACAAGTACCAAGCACTCCAGGGAAGGGCAACTGGAGTGGATGATGTTGTGCAATGAGGCCTCCGATATACAAATCCGCACAAGTGAAAGTTTCTTGAGAAATGGGAATCAAAGGTTTAGTACTAGATTGTCTAGTAGGTCGCACAGTGCAAAGGTGGCGGTGTGGAGAGGGGGGGAAAACCGTGAGATGGACATCGGTGCTGAGGGCACATGTAGATGGCGTTCGGTATATGGTAGGTGATTTCTAGGGGAATAGTAGAACTCAAGCAGCTGTAGTTCTGTGAATTTAGGGGATTTCATCCAGGCGTCCACCGTGCAGGGCATGGTTGCTCAGGTAGCATGACTAGACGCAGAGGATTTGAACGGAGCCCTGGTGGGAGGAGATGATGGCTCTGGGGATTTCAAAATCATTGAAGAGAGATAGGTGACGATAGTCGAGATTAAGGGGCACAACGCGCCATAGAGGGCGCCACCGAATTGAGAGGACTTGGGTGCGGCAGCAATCCTTGGTGGGGAGAAGCGAGATGATCTCCCCAAGGACGGCCTCCGGGAGATCACTGATGCGGTCCACCCAAGATTCTACGGGTTCCTAGGATCCGGTGGGGGCAGGGTCGCCGCTTCTCTCCGCGCTGCCGGTGCGGGATCTACAACACGCGTCGCCGCTGGCGGGAGCCTCATCTTCTTGGTGCTGGGGTCAGTCGACACCATTTTCTTCGAGGGCGTCGCGTGATACGTCTCCGTCGTATCTACTTTTCCAAACACTTTTGCCCTTGGTTTGGACTCTAACTTGCATGATTTGAATGGAACTAACCCAGACAGACGCTGTTTTCAGCAGAATTGCCATGGTGTTATTTATGTGTAGAAACAAAAGTTCTCGGAATGACCTGAAACTCCAGGGAGATTATTTTTGGAAAATATAAAAAATACTGGCGGAAGAATCAAGGCCAGGGGGGCCACACCCTGGGCACGCGGGTGGGGGCGCGCCCTACCCCCTGGGCGCGCCCCCCTGCCTCGTGGGCCCCCTGGAGCTACACCGACCTCAACTCCAACTCCATATATTCGTGTTCAGGGAGAAAAAATCAGAGCGAAAGATTCATTGCGTTTTATTATATGGAGCCGCCACCAAGCCCTAAACTCTCTCGGGAGGGCTGATCTGGAGTCTGTTCGGGGCTCCGAAGAGGGCAATCCATCGCCATCGTCATCATCAACCATCCTCCATCACCAATCTCATGATGCTCAGCGCCGTGCGTGAGTAATTCCATCGTAGGCTTTCTGGACGGTGATGGGTTGGATGAGATTTATCATGTAATCGAGTTAGATTTGTTAGGGTTTGATCCCTAGTATCACCTATGTTCTGAGATTGATGTTGCTATGACTTTGCTATGCTTAATGCTTGTCACTAGGGCCCGAGTGCCATGATTTCAGATATGAACCTATTATGTTTTCATGAATATATGTGAGTTCTTGATCCTATCTTGCAACTCTATAGTCACCTACTATGTGTTATGATCGGGCAACCCCGAAGTGACAATAATCGGGACCACTCCCAGTGATGACCGTAGTTTGAGGAGTTCATGTATTCACTATGTGTTAATGCTTTGGTCCGGTACTCTATTAAAAGGAGGCCTTAATATCCCTTAGTTTCCATTAGGACCCCGCTGCCACGGGAGGGTAGGACAAAAGATGTCATGCAAGTTCTTTTCCATAAGCACGTATGACTATATTTGGAATACATGCCTATATTACATTGATGAATTGGAGCTAGTTCTGTGTCACCCTATGTTATGACTGTTACATGATGAACCACATCCGGCATAATTCTCCATCACTGATCCAATGCCTACGAGCTTTTCACATATTGCTCTTTGCTTATGTACTTTTCCGTTGGTACTGTTACAATCACTACAAAACCCAAAAATATTACTTTTTCTACCATTACCGTTACTTCCATATTACTTTGCTACTAAATACTTTGCTGCAGATACTAAGTTATCCAGGTGTGGTTGAATTGACACCTCAACTGCTAATACTTGAGAATATTCTTTGGAACCCCTTGTGTCGAATCAACAAATTTGGGTTGAATACCCTACCCTCGAAAACTGTTGTGATCCCCTCTACTTGTGGGTTATCAAGACTATTTTCTGGCGCTGTTGCCGGGGAGCATAGCTCTATTCTTTGAGTCACTTGGGATTTATATCTGCTGGTCACTATGAAGAACTTGAAAGACGCGAAAACAAAAATTTATCCGTCAACTACGAGGGGAGGTAAGGAACTGCCATCTAGCTCTGCACTTGATTCATCTTCTGTTTTGAGTAAGCTTGCGAGACCTAAACCTGCTTCTGCTATTAATTTTGATATGTCGCATGTTATTGATGATGCCACTTCTGCTATGCATGATACTTATGATGAAACTACTTCTATGCTTGATACTACTGTGCCACTTGGTGAATTTCTTGATGAACAACTTGCTAGGGCTAGAGAGAATGAAATTATTGAAACTGATAATATTGATGAAAGTGATGATGAAGACTCTCCCAATAAATATGAATTGCCCATTGTGCCTGAGGGCTGTGTTATGGATGAAGAAACTGCTAGAGACTTTCTTCCTTCCAATGATAGGAGTGATCTTAAGAAATTATTAGCTAAGCTTAAACAAAAAACTCTGAATGCTAGAATGAATTATGATCCTGCTTATGCTAGTTCACCTATCTTTGTTACTGAGAAGGATTATGAATTCTCTATTGATCCTGATATAATTACTTTGGTTGAGTCTGATCCTTTTTATGGCTATGAATCTGAAACTGTGGTGGCACATCTTACTAAATTAAATGATATAGCCACCCTGTTCACTAATGATGAGAGAACTCGCTACTTTTATATCCTTCAAATATTTCCGTTCTCATTAAAGGGTGATGCTAAGATATGGTTCACCTCTCTTGATCCTGGTTGTGTGCGTAGTCCCCAGGATATGATTTATTACTTCTCAGCTAAATATTTCCCTGCTCATAAGAAACAAGCTGCTTTAAGGGAAATATATAATTTTGTGAAAATTGAAGAAGAGAGTCTCCCACAAGCTTGGGGGAGGCTTCTCCAATTACTTAATGCTTTTCCTGGTCATCCTCTTAAGAAAATGGAAATACTTGATATCTTTTATAATGGACTAATCGATGCTTCCAGAGACCACCTGGATAGTTGTGCTGGTTCTGTTTTCAGGGAGAGAACACCGGATGAAGCTGAAATTTTATTGAATAATAAGTTGACAAATGAAAGTAATCGGACACTTCCTGAACCAACTCCTAAGCCAACTCCGAAGAAGAGGGGTGTTCTATTTCTCGGTCCTGAAGATATGCAAGAGGCAAAGAAATCTATGAAAGAAAAAGGTATAAAAGCTGAAGATGTTAAGAATTTACCTCCTGTTGAAGAAATACATGGTCTTAATTTACCGCCTGTTGAAGAAATACATGATTTTAATCCATTACCTATTGAAGAAGAAACACATGGTCTTGATAACCTGACACAGGTAGTAAAGGTAAATTCTCTCTACAGATATGATAAAGCTGAAATCCCTCCTACTAAGTTTGCTAGCCAATGCCTAGATGAGTTTGATAAATTTATGGTTAAGCAAGAAAATTTTAATTCTTATTTTGGTAGACAATTAAAACAAAATGCTTATATGATTGAACACTTGGGTGATTATCTGTCTAGAGTTAAAGGTGAACTTAAACTCATCAGTAAACATGCTTCTATGGTTACCACTCAAGTAGAACAAGTACTTAAAGCTCAGAATGATTTGCTCAATGAATTGAATAGTAAGAATAATGACTATGCTGTTAGAGTGGCTACTAGAACTGGTAGAATGACTCAGGAACCTTTGTATCCTGAAGGCCATCCTAAGAGAATTGAGCAGGATTCTCAAAGAAATAATTTAGTTGCACCTAGTCCTTCTAAAAAGAAGAAAAAGAAAAATGATAGGACCTTGCATGCTTCTAGTGAACCTATTGTAAGCTCACCTGAGAATCCCAATGATATTTCTATTTCTGATGCTGAAACACAATCTGGTAATGAACATGAACCAAGTGATAATGTTAATGATGATGTTCATGCTCAACCTAGAAATGATAATGATGTAGAAATTGAACCTGCTGTTGATCTTGATAACCCACAATCAAAGAATTAACGTTATGATAAGAGAGACTTTGTTGCTAGGAAGCACGGTAAAGAAAGAGAACCATGGGTTCAGAAACCCATGCCTTTTCCTCCCAAACCATCCAAGAAAAAGGATGATGAGGACTTTGAGCGCTTTGCTGAAATGGTTAGACCTATCTTTTTGCGTATGCAATTAACCGATATGCTCAAAATGAATCCTTATGCTAAGTATATGAAAGATATTGTTACAAATAAAAGAAAGATACCGGAAGCTAAAATTTCCACCATGCTTGCTAATTATACTTTTAAGGGTGGAATACCAAAGAAACTTGGAGATCCAGGAGTACCCACCATACCATGCTCCATTAAAAGAAATTATGTTAGAACTGCTTTATGTGATCTTGGAGCTGGTGTTAGTGTTATGCCTCTCTCTTTATATCGTAGACTTGATTTGAATGAGTTGAGACCTACTGAAATATCTTTGAAAATGGCTGATAAATCAACTGCTATACCTGTCGGTATTTGTAAGGATGTGCCTGTTGTGGTTGCGAACGTTACTGTTTTAACGGACTTTGTTATTCTCGATATTCCTGAGGACGATAGTATGTCTATTATTCTTGGAAGACCCTTTTTGAATACTGCAGATGCTGTTATTGATTGCAACAAAGGCAATGTCACTTTTCATGTTAATGGTAATGAGCACACGGTACACTTTCCGAGGAAAAACCTCAAGTCCACAGTATCAATTCTATTGGAAAAATTCCATCGATTATTTTTGGAGGTTTTGAATTTCCTCTTCCTACTGTCAAAAAGAGATATGATATTCTTATTATTGGGGATGGGCATATCCCCGTTGAGGTAACATAGTGTTATTCGAAATTTCCCCGGTTCCATGTTATTCGGAATGAGTTTGTTAACAAGACTGGATCAACCTTGTTAGTGGATTCCTTTTGATGAGCATGAGATGGATGAAGTTAGAAGGCACAACCTTCGGTACCCTTCTTTTACTTTCTATTATTTAGTTGAAATAAAGTAAAAATAGCATTTTCTGTTTGTTTTCTGAATTATCCGTGCAATATAAAAATACCCCAAAAATAAAAGTTTTCCAAATGCCCTGCCAATTTAATATGATTTTTTCTGGAATTTTGATAATATTTGGCGCTGAGAACATAGCAGAGGGAGCTGGCACATGGCCACGAGGGTCCAGTGCGCGCCCACCCCCCTGGGCGCGCCCCCTGCCTCGTGGGCCCACGGTGGCTCCCCTCCACTTATTCCTGCACCCACACACTCCTTCTTCCTTCCAAAAAAATCACCAACCAGCTCAAGCACGAGTTCTAGCTCATTTTGCTATGATTTTCGATCTCCTTGCTCAAAGCACCTCTCACAAAACTGCTTTGGGGGATTGTTCCTTGGTATGTGACTCCTTCAATGGTCCAATTAGTTTTTGCTCTAGTGCTTTATTCATTGCAAATTTGTGCTGCCTAGTTGACCATGTTCTTGAGCTTGCATGTCAAATTTATATGGTTCCAAGTAGTTCTAATGCATGATATAGGCTCTAGGCACTTGTAGGAGTAGTTGCTATCAATTTTGTTGAGCTTGGTTCACTTTTATTTGAAGTTACTAAAAATTTCAGAAATTTTTCAGAGGAAGAAATATGTTTAGGAAAATGTACCAAGGTGGTTCTTCAAGGAAGCAAGGACCCGGGCTTGCAATGCGTGATGCTGATGATGAACCACCAAGGGACGCTCCAGTGCGGGCTTGTGAATGGCCTTCAGAGGACTTCATGGATCAAGCAGGAATCAAGGAAGAATTTAATGCATATATGCGTAACGCTGATCTTGTGAGCTTCGAGGCAGATATGTACCGTCAGTACCATTATCTCACTAGTTCCTTTGTGAGGAGGTTTGAATTGTCATCTTCACGCAATTCTCCAACTGTCCTGTTTGATCTTTATGAAAATTCTTATACTATGGACTTAGAGGATTTTACCACTGCTTGCAAACTTCCACAATGGGGTAGTACTAGTGAGCCTCGCAAATATGAGTTTAGAGATTTTCTTGCTAGTATAACTGTGTGTGAATCTAGAGACATAGCACAAGCTACCATAGGGAGCATTCATTTTCCTGCTATACATTATTTTGCTCTCTTCATAGGTAGGTGCATAAATGGTAAGGATGAAGCATGTCACATGTGTGTACCTGACCTCAGTGTTCTCAGAAGTGCTGTGTTAGGAGATAAACATTATAATTTGGGAGCCATTGTTACACGTAGGTTGCATAATAATAGATTTAATGGAGATTTGTTTGGTGGAATTTATGCAACCCGTTTAGCTAATTTTCTTGGTGTAACCATACGTGAGGATGATATTGAGTTGCCTCCTGCTTATTTAGATTATGAGGCTATGGTTTGTCATCGTTTTGTTGAGAGGAACGATCAGTTCCTCCAGTACCGACTATTCTTTGACAGACAACGCACCTATCACGTCGCTCTCCCTGCTTCTACTTTCTTTGACTTTCAGACAAAAGGGAGATATTTTATAACTAGAGAGGAGGCGGATGAGTATAAGAGGAGGGCTGAGGTAGCTCGCCTCCAAGCTACAACCCACGATGCCATGACTGCTGCATCTCAGTACGACCCCAATTACAACTTTGGATATCCGCCAGGCCAGCCGTGGCAATAGACCAACTTAGGCCAAAAGCCTAAACTTGGGGGAGTACGTATTTCTCACCGACATTACATTCATGTTCACACACTCATTGCTAGTTGTCGGTGCTCATACTTTTTCACTGTAATATCCATGCTAGTTTATTTTGTTTTTTATGCTTTCTTCTTGTGTGTTTGAAAGTCTTTAAGAATACCAAAAAATTAGTTGTAGCTTTTAGCCAGTTTACTTTCTTGCTGTAGTAGTAATAATTAAAAAGAAAATCCAAAAATATTTTCTGTTCTTCTTTTTCTTGTTGGGAGCTTTCCCGTGTAAATAGTTTTATTTCTTTTCTTTTCTATGGGGGTCGATAGGAGAAGACCATGATGAAAATGTTGAAGTGGCTCTAAGATGCATTATTGTTGATTTAACCAAGAGCCCATATTGCCTTGTCTTCTCCTGTTTATTGAATGCTTGCAGATTCCAGCTTAGTCCAATGCACATGCACTATTATTTTTATTCACATCGTTCAGTCGTGCAAGTGAAAGTCAATTATGATGATATATGATGGACTGATTGAGATGAGAGAACCTGGTATGAACTCGACCTCTCTTGTTTTTGTAAATATGATTAGTTCATCGTTCCTAATTCAGCCTATTATGAATAAACATGTTTGCAATGACAATTAGAGATTATAGTTGCTTATGCCATGCTTAATTAGCTAGGAGCTTATAATGGTTTACCTTGCGTGTCAACATGCTATTAAAATGGTTGTGATGTGGTATGATGGGGTGGTATCCTCCTTTGAATGATTCAAGTGACTTGACTTGGCACATATTCACGCACGTAGTTGAAACAAATCAACATAGCCTTCATGATATTTATGTTCATGGTGGATTATATCCTACTCATGCTTGCACTCAATGTTTATTAATTTTAATACGTGTTCATGACTGTTGTCGCTCTCTAGTTGGTCGCTTCCCAGTCTTTATCTAGCCTTCACTTGTACTAAGCGGGAATACTGCTTGTGCATCCAATCCTTTAAACCCCAAAGTTATTCCATATGAGTCCACTATACCTTCCTATACGCGGTATCTACCTGCCGTTCCAAGTAAATTTGTATGTGCCAAACTCTAAACCTTCAAATGAATTTCTGTTTTGTATGCTTGAATAGCTCATGTATCAACTAGGGCTGTTCATATCTTCCATGTTAGGCGGGTTATTCTCAAGAGGAGTGGACTCCGCTCCTCACTCACGAGAAAATGGCTGGTCACCGGGATACCCAGTCCCATGCTTTACGCAAATCAAATCAAAATAATTGCAAACAAAACTCCCCAGGGACTGTTGTTAGTTGGAGGCACTCGTTGTTTCGAGCAAGCTATGGATTGATGCTTGTTGGTGGAGGGGGAGTATAAACTTTACCATTTTGTTTGGGAACCGCCTATAATGTGTGTAGCATGGAAGATATCGCCATCTCTTGGTTGTTATGTTGACAATGAAAGTATGCTGCTCAAAATATTATTTATCTCTATTTCGAAACCGAGCTCTAGCACCTTTACAAATCCCTGCTTCCCTCTGCGAAGGGCCTATCTATTTACTTTTATGTTGAGTCATCACCCTCTTATTAAAAAGCACCAGCTGGAGAGCACCGCTGTCATTTGCATTCATTACTATTAATTTATATTGGGTATGACTATGATTGGATCTCTTTTACCATGAATTACAATGTTTAGTCAGTCCTTGATCTTTAAAGGTGCTCTGCATTTATGTTTTGCAGTCTCAGAAAGGGCTAGCGAGATACCATCTTGTTATATCATATCATGATTGTTTTGAGAAAGTGTTGTCATCCGAGATTTATTATTATTGCTCGCTAGTTGATTATGCCATTGATATGATTAAGCATGAGACCTAAATGTTATTGTGAATATTGTTAGTTCATAATCTTTGCTGAAAACTTGAATGTTGGCTTTACATATTTACAACAACAAGAGCAAACAGAGTTTGTAAAAGGTTTTCTTTATCACCTTCAGTTTATCAACTGAATTGCTTGAGGACAAGCAAAGGTTTAAGCTTGGGGGAGTTGATACGTCTCCGTCGTATCTACTTCTCCAAACACTTTTGCCCTTGTTTTGGACTCTAACTAGCATGATTTGAATGGAACTAACCCGGACTGGCGCTGTTTTCAGCAGAATTGCCATGGTGTTATTTATGTGCAGAAACAAAAGTTCTCGGAATGACCTGAAACTCCATCAAGATTATTTTTGGAAAATATAAAAAATACTGGCGAAAGAATCAAGGCCAGGGGGCCCACACCCTGGGCACGAGGGTGGGGGGCGCGCCCTACCCCCCTGGGCGCGCCCCCCTGCCTCGTGGGCCCCCTGGAGCTCTACCGACCTCAACTCCAACTCCATATATTCGTGTTCGGGGAGAAAAAAATCAGAGAGAAAGATTCATCGCGTTTTACGATACAGAGCCGCCGCCAAGCCCTAAACTCTCTCGGGAGGGCTGATCTGGAGTCTGTTCGGGGCTCCGGTGAGGGGAATCCATCGCCATCGTCATCATCAACCATCCTCCATCACCAATTTCATGATGCTCACCGCTGTGCGTGAGTAATTCCATCGTAGGCTTGCTGGACAGTGATGGGTTGGATGAGATTTATCATGTAATCGAGTTAGATTTGTTAGGGTTTGATCCCTAGTATCCACTATGTTCTGAGATTGATGTTGCTATGACTTTGCTATGCTTAATGCTTGTCACTAGGGCCCGAGTGCCATGATTTCAGATCTGAACCTATTATGTTTTCATGAATATATGTGAGTTCTTGATCCTATCTTGCAAGTCTATAGTCACCTACTATGTGTTATGATCCGACAACCCCAAAGTGACAATAATCGGGACCACTCCCGGTGACGACCGTAGTTTGAGGAGTTCATGTATTCACTATGTGTTAATGCTTTGGTCCGGTACTCTATTAAAAGGACGCCTTAATATCCCTTAGTTTCCATTAGGACCCCGCTGCCACGGGAGCGTAGGACAAAATATGTCATGCAAGTTCTTTTCCATAAGCACGTATGACTATATTTAGAATACATGCCTACATTACATTGATGAATTGGAGCTAGTTCTGTGTGACCCTATGTTATGACTGTTACATGATGAACCACATCCGGCATAATTCTCCATCACTGATCCAATGCCTATGAGCTTTTCACATATTGCTCTTTGCTTATTTACTTTTCCGTTGCTACTGTTACAATCACTACAAAACCCAAGAATATTACTTTTGCTACCATTACCGTTACTTCCATATTACTTTGCTACTAAATACTTTGCTGCAGATACTAAGTTATCCAGGTGTGGTTGAATTGACAACTCAACTGCTACTACTTGAGAATATTCTTTGGCTCCCCTTGTGTCGAATCAATAAATTTGGGTTGAATACTCTACCCTCGAAAACTGTTGCGATCCCCTATACTTGTGGGTTATCATCACGTCTTGCTCACGGATTTGAGCAGAGTAACGAATGTCGAGCCTAGTTGTAGTGCGAGTGAAGAAGAAGGGGAGCTGGGGTTTTTCTGTAGTAGTGAGGAAGAAGGGGAGCTGGGTTTTCTGTAGGAGTAAGGTGAGGAATTTGGGGGTACGAGTGGAGCGAGCTGACGTGAGGTGGGTGGGAGTGAGGAGGAAGAAGAGCACCCAGGTTTTTTTGGGGGGACGGGTGCTGGGTGTGGGTAGCGCCTCTCATTAAGTAAATATATGGGCTTTTGAATTGATTTTATTATTTACTAGGGTGGATGGGCTGTTTTGTCTTGGGCCCAGAGAAACAATTACTACTAGTACAGTGGAGACACTCTACAGCTACCAGAAAATAATTACTACTAGTACAATGGATACACTACCGCTTCTGGCTCCTCCTAGGTCATCGAAACGTCTCCCTCTACTGAATGCCATTTTACTTTTGTTCACCGACATGCGGGCCATGCTGCGCGCGGGCCCAAATGCCATCCACCAAATTAGAAGGCAGTATGCAGGCGGAGAGTCACCCCGGTCGTAGCGCGGCAGTAATGAGCCGTCGTATCAGAAAACCCCACCTCCCCGCAGTCTAAGTTTGACGGACGAAGCAACCATCATTTCACTCTTCGCTGAATCCCCTTCTCTCTCACCGTCTTCAAGAAAGCCAACACTCGCATCTGCCACTGTTCTTCTCTCCCAACGAAGGGAAGGTAAGCGGATCCGTGATATTGGTATATTTTCGTTCAGAGAAAAAAAAGGAACTTTTGCAAAGCAGCAACCGATCCTCACTCTCTTTTTTGCTTCATTGTCATTGCGATATTGTTTTCCTTTCAGTGGTCTCCTAGTACTCGTCAGTTTCATGATGGACCAAGGAGAACCAGGCAAAGATCTGCCGATATTGGAGCAGACGCGGGAGGCTGATCCCCACGATACAAAGCGCTCCAAGAAGATGGAGGCAGCCACCGAGCCGACCCTAGATATGCTCACGGCCATTACTGAGATGGTCAACGCCCCATTTGAGTTTACAGCCCTCGTGGCACTGCAGGAGCAGTTTTCCCCCTTCGAGGATGCCCCCCCCCCCGCTGAGCTACCCAAGGTGATTTTCTTCTTTGCCGATCTCGATTGTGGTTTCTCACGTAAGTATGTGGTGATGAATAATGCAAAATTTTATTACCTTCGATGCCATGCTATACATAGTGATTTAAATAACTTGTGTTTCTTATACTGGAAAGTAATTCAGAATTTGTTTCTGTTTCAATTAGAGCCCTGATGCAGAATGGTTTGTGTGGTTGTACATGTCACTCGCTATGAGGCGAATGACCTGAATATACGCACTGGGAAAATAGAGTTCTTAGGCTGTTGGATCCTGGAAGCCATTTGCGCTTATACCGATGTCGAGTTGTATTCCAGCCTCACTATTGTCAGGCGTGTTGTCCAGGGTGTACTGAAGCACAAGAAGTTCAAAGCTACTCCTTCGTTTGTGAGGCATACTGTTCTTGTCAAGCTTACGCAGGAAGATGACGTGGCATGCCTCCACAAACATGTTTATGAGTGGCAAGGCCACAAGGTTATCTTCATGAAGGTTCACGGGATTGAGCTGCTGTCGGACGTCCTCGATGATGTTCATGGCAAGGTCCATCTTGTGTCCAACCCAAATTAGATCGACGCATGAAATAGTTTCCCCAGCTAGTGTTTAATACTAGTTTGGATTGTGTCTACTTATCCGAACCTTGCCTATTATCGAGCCCTCTAGGGCTAGTACTCTGTTTGAATCCGTCTATGGGAGCTGCTGGTACTTTTGTGTGCCCGTGAATCATGTGAGAACCATTGTAATTGTTGCCGAAATAGATGCGTCCTCACTAGTTTTTTCATGAATATGGCATGGTAAGATGTAAGTTGTCACGGTTTATCATACGAGTAGTGTGTGTTTGATGAAATAGAGTACTCGTTCGAGAAATGTGCGTCGCCATATACATAAGTACTTGTAAACACTGTTGGTGCTACTCCACTTGTAAGTAGTTGTGCAAATCACGGAACATTGGCTCAGCTCGCTTCAACACTAGGCTATCGACCAACTAACAATCAATAATCTGTTGTCTAACATATAAGCAACTACATATCTTGTTACAGTGATTCATGCAGTTAACTGAGGCCACAATGTAAACTCCAAACATTCACACGCTAGTCCAGCGTTCATGTGGAACACTCACATTAAACTCGGCTTCATAAAAAACTTGAAAAGCTTAAGTTAAGCAATTTTATACATCTCAATGATTCATAGAACATAACAAACATATAACTAGTTCACAGAAAAAGACAAAGTTGTGAGAAGGTTTACAAATCAGGAAAAATCAAGCAAGGCTTCTCTGAGCAAAGGTCCTCCCTAGGCAGGCTTAAATTTCTTGGAGTTCACCCTGGTTTTTCCTGGAGTTCACTCTGGAATCCTGAACTGAACCATGTAGTGTACTGACCAGCTGAAATTCTTGTGCATTCCACTAAATTTAAGCACCGCTATTTGCAGAAATAAGCAGACCACAATGCCTCTTGTTCGCGCATCTGTCCCAAAAACCTCCGTGCAGCCATGCCAGCTAGTCCTTGGTCCATGGATGAACAGGAAGAAAGTGCATTCCGGACTAGGATGCAGTTGTTTTCGCTCGTCCCTGCACTGCAATCAGGAAGTAAAACGTACGAATCAGCTTCTTTTAGATTGCGTTGGTCATTCTACCTAGTTAGAACCAATGTAGGAATACCTGGAACACTGGTGGTTAGTGGACGGCAGCTAGGAATAGCCATCTCATTTTGTGTAGTTGTACTAGAACTGAGGTGTGTACTTTTGATTGCGCAGATAGAAACGATATGGAGACAGACATCCCTGTTTGCGCAAATACGAAATAAGGTTATTTAGATAGTGACAGATATTTGAAGTGGCGTATGATTAACAGCAGCATCTATTGTGTTATAATTGGCACTAGACTGACAGTATCAAAGTGCCCTTAAGTAAGTAGCATCACATCACATCAACACTGCCACTAAATTAACATGCAGAACAATAGCATTAGTATTACTGTCATGAGAGTAGCACATGGTCAGTAAATGTGCAATCAAATTTGTGCAGTTCCACTGGGATGAAGCAATGATAGCGGTGTGAGATTTAAGTATAGCTGCAACAACACAATTCATGGGAAATAAAGCAAGACGGAAGCACTTCATAAAATGGTGGTGGCATTGCTTCAATTTATCGACGGCACTAGACCATTACTTATAGTGACATTAGGTGACATTGCTTAATGCTTCATGTGATTTTACATTAATGGTAGCGATATGGGCGTAGGGACAGCAGGGGCATAAAGTGGTGAGGCAGATGTGGTTGCCGAGAGCGGCAAACACTCAGACAGCATGTCTGCATTTGTCCCATTTTTTATCTCCTCGGCGACATTTTCCTATGTGAGCACAGGAAATCTAGAACTCCTCATTCACATTTGCGTTGTCCCCCAACACCCCTCACTTTCTTTCCTTTTTCAATCAATAGACAGGTCCACTTCCCCCCCCCCCCCCCCCACCACCCTTCGCCATCCACCATGATTTCTTCGCCTTTTCAACCAATAGACCGGTTGGGTAGCCAGTATCTACTACTTTCCCCCGTTTCCTCTTAGAACCAAGTCCTAGATTCATGCTACAGCTTTCCCACTTTCTTCCCTGTTTGAACCAACTCTTAGATTCGACTGTATGAACTAGCTTTACCTCTAATAATAGTAAAAGTCTAGTTGGCTTTGGAACAACCGACGGAAGTAGAAAAAGATTAACACGCAGCCACGTGGGGAGCTGGGGCAGTAGAGCAAGGCAGGTTTCGAAGGAATATATACCTGAGGGTCGTCGGCATGTGGCAAAGACGGTGTCGGGAGGCCGCATCTTGGCCACAATACCGCAGGGAGGAAGAAGGGGTCGGAGGCCCTCCCGAGCCGGTGCTCTCTCGGAGAGAACGGCACGGCCGCCGATCGGGACGAGCGGGCAGCCGTTCGTCTCCTCCCTCGCCGCAGACGACAGCGTGAACGATGCACCTACACCCCTGCCCCGGTCGAGGTGGTCCGACCGGATTTGTGACCAGCCGTGAGCAAAGAGAGAGTGTGGCCACCTATGTCTTGCTTAGATCTGGGGAGCATGAAAGAGTGAAAGAGAGGAACCCTAGTAAAGCAAGCGCTAAGGCTCCTGCTTATATATATAGTGGAGTGATTTTGTTGTACCAGCTTCAAAAAAATGCGCTCTTACGTGTACTCGCGAGTGGGTGTGAGAGAACTAGTGCGTGCGTGCACCGCTTCTTTTCGTGAGAGTACTATATACTATGCCCAAAGAACGTCGCCACAGCAGTAATAGTATAAGTGTGTGACGTGTGAGCTAAAATAAAAGGTGCGCGACGTCTTTTGTTTTTTAGAAGTTCTAAGGGTAGGGTGTGAAGAGCACATATGTGTGTGACGTCTACCTGCATATAGACGGTGGGTGCGAGAGTACTCGGGAGAGTCGTGACTCGTGAGGGTGCGTGTGTGCGTGAGAGAGAGGGGGCACGTATCAATGCAATGCATGTGTCAGTAAATCATTGTCCGACAAACGTTCGCCACAAGTCGTTTCCTGACAAACGCCGTAAGAACCGTTAGACCGGCATCCGATAATGTCAGTTTTGCCATGTCATTTAACAGAGCAGCCACTCCTCCTACACACAAATCTTCCACGTGAGTGTGAGCAACTGTCGTATGATCCTCCCCCCGTTCCAAAATTCAGTGCATATAGCTTTATTGAAAATTCGAACATCGCAAACTTTTACCGAGTTTTCGTGTACCAAAATTCACATATAGAATACCCAGTATATATCATTTCATTCATCTTCGAGAGGTAACTATAAAGATGGGGGAGGAGTCTACAAAGAAACACCATCGTCTCACCTGCAACAATTTCAACAATCCTTTGGTGTGGAGGAATATCATAGGAACTCTATATGATACGATTTTTATAGGATTTTTTCCTTTAGATCCAATTGGTTCATAGGAATAGATTCATATACTCCACATTTCAAAGGAAATAAACATGATATCATTTTTATAGCTTAAGAGCCACTTGGTTCATATGAATGGATTCCTATACTCCAATAATTTCAAAGGAAAATAAACATTAGCGTATATTCAATAGAAAAGTTCCTATGATGTGAACCAAATGACATCTCTTTTCTAACCCCTCATAGGAATTGAGATACATGTCATCTCTAGATTCAATAGAAAAGTTCCTATGATGTGAACCAAATGATATCTCTTTTCCAATCCCTACTCATGGGAATTGAGATACATGTCATCTCTTTCCCTACAACTTCCATGTATACATCTTCTATTCCTAAATAGCTAGTACAACCCACTAGTAGCTTTCTTCCTAGACATGCAACTATGGCACAAGAACACGTCATACATGCAAGTCATAAATCACATTGTTTTTTCTACTCTATGCATGCAAGCACCACATATTCAATTCGTGCATGTTACTCATAAGTTATTTCTTGCATTAAATTTTGCATTGACAATGTATGTGCTGGTCACGTGCACACATATGTAGTTCACATTCACATTTTTGTTAGAAATGTCATTCTTTTAACTGCAATTCATTTTTTCTCTTTGTACTCCCTCCGTCTAGCTGTGTAAGACTAGCCACAATGGGTAGTAACATAGACTAGTAACATGCATATGTTACTAGTCTATGTTACTACCTCTATAGTGGGGATTAACATATCTGTGGTACTCCCTCCTTTCCGGTTTATAGGGCTCAATTCAAAAATCTCACCAACCAAGGTAGATGGTGAGTGGTGGACTACTTTCTGTAATTTGCAAAAGCACCCAATTAATACTCTTGTTTTCCTCAAAAATTTATGTTTACCAATGTATTAATAGCAATGCATGCATGCATAAAGTACATGCATTGGTCAATTTTCTCTTAATACTTGCATGCAATTATTTAATGCACCTTGGAATCTGAACTTGTGATGGGAAACAACCAAATTGAGCCTTATAAAATGGAAAAACTAAGATTTTGAGATAAGCCCTATAAACCGGAAAGGAGGGAGTAGCATGCAACACTTCATTTATTAGGCTATAGACTCATCTTGCCTTGATATGTGTGATGTTACTCATACTACTAGTAACTAGCTATGTTACCACTTTCCTCTCTTTCTTCATTTATTGTTTGCCACATCATCTATTTTATCTAAATATGTGTGATGTTACTACCTACGTTACTCCCACTGTGGGTAGTCTAAGTCATCTTCCGAAAACCAAATAATCCCAAAACGCTTTGGCACGGTACATTAACTCCCTCCACATTTCTTGTTTTGTGACATATCAACCAATAAGAGATGTGGGCCGTGCATGCTTTCCCAAAACACAAGCACTTCTCCTTCGTTCTATAATCTTCCATATCATAATTGCCCAAAGTTTTTTTTCTAAATGAATTGCCATTATTTGTTTTTGACTTTATGCTTTACAATGCACAATCCCATGAAACTTAACCTTTTTATAAAACTAATTGATTTTGAATGAGATTAACTATAAGAACTAAAGGAACATCTACATCATGCATATATGACGGAAAGCATTACATGCTATAGTGTGTATTTATTCGTAATTTGGTTTCCAAATCTCATGCGTTCAATGCATGTGTACCTTGCTAGTTTTAGGTAGAGTAGCAAATTTCATGCGGCCGCGGGTATAACAAAATGCAGGGCCCATGTATCATTGCCTTTCGGTCGAACCTACGTCCACAATTTTTTGTACGTATATCTCCACTGGTCCCCAAACCCAAAATGATGCCTTGTTCCCGTAAAACCAAGCGGCCAACACATATTAAGGCGCTGACTCGAACTCAATCCCTCTCCCGTTTACTACGACGTGGCCCCGCACCCCGTAGTACTCCTACAAACCCTACCGTCGCATGCATCACCGGTTTCCTTCAAGAGGACGAGGGAGAAGCGGATATGTAGTGGAGGCGCTTTAAAAAAATGGATTTGTAGTGGAGGCCCCTACCCTAGGGTGCCCTAGGTAGCTGCCGCACGCATCATTGGTTTGCTCTTTTCTTTATGCTCTTGTGCCCTAGAGTGAAATGATGGTTGCTTCGTCCGTCCAACTTAATGAGGGAAAGGTGGGGCTTTGTGATTTGAGCCCTCATCGCTCATTTACTACTACTGCGGCGCTACGACCGGGTTGCCTCCAAGTCCAACCGCTGCTCCGAACGTAATTTAGTGCATCGCACATGGAACAAGATGGTGGATGAGCCACATGTCGGCCAAATGGGTCCTGTTAAGTGTGTCACCATTTCGTGTGCGGACTGACCCTGCTTGAGGCCTCATTCGGTTTCGAGGATTTTCGTAGGAATAACATAGGAACAAGGATTCCGGAGGAAAATTTCCTATATATGCATTCGTTTTATAGGAAATGCGTATAGGAATTTCGTAGGAATACTACTCATTTCCTGTGTTTTTGGAGGAAACTAAACATCCACTCAAAGCTCATTTTGTGCATAGGAACGAGGCAAGTCAATTCTTTAGGATGGCAAGTGCCATCCTATCAAATCCCTATACTACTCCTAATTCCTACGTTCTGATTTCCTCGAAACCGAATGAGCCCTGAGTTGCTACGCCAATACGACAGGAGCAGCCTACCACTTGGTTTTGCTCCTTGGTGAATCCCGACTATACTGATCTAACTAGGAATGTGCCCGTGCGTTGCAACGAATCCAAAATAGAATAATACATGTTAACAAACTTGAAAGAAAAACACTATATTTTTGTGTATATATCACTAAAAATATACTCATATTAGGTTTCACTCAAAATATATTCCTTGTGGCTGTTTTGATGAGGTGGGGGAGGGATGTGCACTACTAGGGAAAACCTTATACACAGCATCTTAGCAGTAGTGCTGGACAAAACAGGGCCCTACTGCTACTTAGTAGTAGCGTTTTTAAATAGACCGCGCTACTGCTACTACTTTAGCAGTAGCGCGTTCTGCAAAACCGCGCTGCTGCTATAATTGTACTAGGCGCAGATGGCTAGCCCCACTTAGCAGTAGCGCGTACCACTGACCAGCGCTACTGCTATGGCCCGTAGCAGTAGCGCGTTTCTCTGAAACGCGCTACTACTTACTTACCTTATCCTGGAGCGGTTCACCCTCTCACACTCACTCCCTCTCACTCGCTCTCGCCCGCGCCGAACCTGTACATCGTCCGCCGCCGCCGCGCTGCTCCTTGCCGAGGTACTCCCTCCTCCCCCCGTCCTCCTCCAGTCGCCCTCCTCCCACCGCCCCTCCTCCTCCGGCTGCCCCTCCCTCCTCCTCCGGCCGCCCCCTCCCCCTCCTCCGCCCGCCCCTCCCTCCTCTGATCCCACCGGCATCCTCCCCCTCCTCCTCTCTCCTTCCTCCTCCCTTCCCCTCCTCCCTCCATCTCTTTTTTTTTTTCTGTTTTTCACTGTAGTTTTTTACTATTGTAAAATGTAGGTTTTTTACTGTTTTTAGTAAGTGTTCAAAATAATTAGTAAATAAATTCATAGACTAGTTGAACTAGTTTAGTTTTAGTAAGAACTAGTTGAATTAATAGAACTAATGTATTTTTAGTAAGAAAATTAATATAACTAGTTGAACTAGTTTATTTTTACAAATAACTAGTTTATTTCTATTTATAGTAATTTTATATTTAGTAAGAACTAGTTGAATTAATACAACTAGTTGAACATGTCGCACTTGTTGTTCTTTTTTTAGTTTAAGCAATTATTCCCGGATCGACGTCGATGATGCCTATCCCGCATCCTCGTCGTCGATACTCGTCGTTCGCTAGGGTTTTAGTTGTATTAGTGATGTTATATGTATGATGCTATTCAGGATGTATTATAAGGGTTTTTGTTTTTGCAGAAATCAGGGAGCCCCTCCATCATCCCCGCCGCCGTCCGCGTACCGACCCCCTCCGACCTCGAGGTGAGACCAGCCAAATCTCTATGTCAATATGAGTCCTATAAGATATGATGTAGATAAAAACATGTATATCTTGTGTTGCTCAAATAGGATAAGTGGTTTCCCAAGTGGCCGGTCATGTTCAGATTACACCTCCGAGTGGCCTATGTTTTGTTGGAGTGTTGATTAATTTCCGTTCCGGCAAATTTCAGGCGCTCGATATGTCCTGTTTTAGCAAAGGTCATGCAGGAATTTTCCGTGAATCTTGGCATGACTTGTGCTAGAATATGTAGGAAATATCGAGTGGCCTGGATTTTCTAGAAAGACAATTAAACGATATTTCGGGTTGACTTTAAGTCTGTCGAGGCCAAAGAATCCCGACTATTATCGTGGGGGTCCTTTCTCCTTCTTCTCCGGGTGCTAGACCTTTGTTATGCACTAGGGGAAGGAGGAGTAACGACCATCACCGACGGTCGCAAATGTCAGAGAGGAATCAGTGAGGGAGAGTCTCCACCATATATGAGAGGACGAAGAATCCCGACTGTTGTCGTGGGGGTAGCTTCTCCATCGTTCCCGTGTGCTAGACAATTTGGTGTAATGCACTCGGGAACGAAAGGAGCAGCTACCATCACCGACGGTCGAATATATACACCACGTGAGCTGAGAGTTTTCAAGAAAAGACTCGACAGACCGATAGTCAACCCGTGATCAATAATGAATAAGCTGAGAGTTTTAATTGTACAAGTTTAATCTTTGAATTATGAACATAGGAAATGTCGTCGGACGAAGAAGGTCCCGGGGAGTGCTCCTGGTGCGGCGACAACCGGGGTTTCTGCGACAGGCCTCACCTAGACGAAGGTCGGCGCTTCAGCATTAAGCTCGAGGAGGCCTTCGATTGTGATACGGTAAGCTACGACGCAAAGTGTTTTTTTTCGTAATTAAGCTCGACTTCTACTACTTCAACGTGTAATTTTCGTCTTTTACAATTCGACTAGCTTATCACATGCCATGCAAGACGCTATGTATTGGAGAGGATGGGTTTTGAAGATCATGAGAGGAATGAAACAAACAAATTAACCTAAGGACCCATCATGGTATGGATTTTGAGGTAAATCTATACAATTCTGAGAGTGTATCCCATTTTGGTTGCCTGGGTTGGGAAGCACTTTGCAAGATGTATGATTTTCAACAGGGTATCTTTGTCACCATGGATCTTGGTGATCCTGACATCGACCAAGACAATTTGGACATTTGGGTCCTTGTTGATACGCTTCCAATTCTACCGCTATGTGAGTTCCTCAAACATAGTTATTAAGTAATTTATATTGTTTATTTCAAAATAGTTGACAACTTATTTCCATTGATAGCTTACTTTCATTCTTCAAGGAATGTGCGGAAGATGGAAGACAGAACCAACTACACCGATGGCCTTGAGTTAACTTATCAGGAGAAAAGTCATCTGGTCGCATATTGTACTGATCTTGAGAATTACAATGCCTTTTATCGAACTCCTCCAAATTATGTTCAATATGTGCCACTAGTGCACGTGTTGAACCACGATAACTTCCATGGAGATATCCTGGTAATATTTTTTACTATTATGACATCTGTGCATCTTTTGCATACTTCTAAAACTGAACTACATTCCTAACTACGAAGTTATTACTATGTTTTTCAACAGAAAATCCCGATGGATTGTGTTCCTCATTTGATGTATCAGAATGGTCGCCTTCATGTTTTGAACATACAACAAGGTCGTCCTACGAATCTCACCTGTCCATACCGGATTTCTAAAACCGGTGAACACATGATAATCAAAGAATGGAAAAAATGTATGGACAATCGTAAGGAGGTTCTTGGAAGCAACATTGTGCGAACGGCAAGAATTGGAGACAGGATAATCTCCATTCTCCATAATGGAGAGTCAGGGGCTATCTTGTTTTATGCTATTTTACCTAAGATAATATAGTAGGTCCTATGAGGTACAATATGTTTATGAGAGTTGATGATGATGAGTAGTTGTGATTATGTCTAGTGACCAACTTGTATGTGATGTCTTATTGATGAAAACGATGGTCATGAGGAGGTGTTATATGACAATGATGTATTATGATGATAAGTTGTTAATGATATGATGATGATCATGATGATATATTATATCATTGGGTGAAAGAACCGCGGATTAGTTTCAAGTGGATGTCCATCCACTTGAAACTAGTCCACGGTTCTTTCTCCTAGTGATGTAATAACTCATTATGATGTAAAATCATTCTCTAAATTGCTGCGGTATGAAAACTTGTATAAAGGTGTATGAATACAACATGAAATAAAAAAGAAATACGGAATAATAGTAGTAGCGCGTGCTAGGAGAAGCGCTACTACTAATTACCAGTAGCGCTCATAGTACAAAGTGCTGCTACTAAGTCGATATAGCAGCAGCATGGTCAAACCCATGCTACTGCTAACCTTTAGCTGTATCTCCTTACTAGTAGCGTTGCACCCCGTGCTACTGATAGGCTTTAAACACGCGCTACTGCTAGGGTTTTCCCTAGTAGTGGTGGTTGGTTTCAAGATACTAAGGGGTTTCTGCAAATTGGAGAAGAGGAGTGGGGTCTTGTTGCAAAAATTCCACGAGTTACATCATAGTCGTTAGATGCAGATCTGATGGTCAGAAATGACGGATGGCAGACACACCATCATCACCGACTGAGTGTTTTATAGGAGTAGAGAAAAGATACGTACTGTACTACCCTCTCTGTCTCGGTTTATAGGGCGCGCACATAGTTCTTGGTCATCCATTTGACTAACTAAATATGAGTTACTATGTCACTAAAAGTATATCATTCGATTCTTAAGCGGATGTAGTTTCTAAACATATACTGTTCATCACATATATAGCCAGTTAAATTCTCAACCTAGAACGACGTGCATGCCCTGTAAACCAATATGGAGGAAGTAGTAAAAATGAGGTGATTTTACCGAGCGATGGGCGGGGAGCATGGCCTGTCATGCGGTCCCACGTGTCATGATGTACCAACGCGATGCGCGTGTCCCTCTTGAATTAGAACAATGGCAGAAGCAATACTACGTGGTTTTCTTGAAGGAGATGATGGCGAAGCGAAGTGTGAAATAATGGTTGCTTCGTCCGTCTGGGAAGGTGCGGCATTGTGATTTGACGTCTGATTGCTCATTACTACTACTAAGGCGGTACGACTAGGGTGCGTCCCCCCTGCTGTTCTCCACTGTTATTTGGTGCATGATACGTCGACCCTGTTGCTATATGTCCCACATGTCGGTGAGAGGAAGTACATAATTCATGAAAGCGAGCGTCGATGGAGGAGTACAAGACACGGCTTGGTTTTTGCTACTTCCCACGATCCATCGATACAAACCCGGACTAAAAAAAGGCGACGGCGGGTCTTTTCCCGCGCGGCAGGCAGGGGAGTTTGGCATAGTCTGTTCGAGGCAACGAGGTAGGAAGGGAAACAAGCAAATAAAGGTTGAGCGACTTAGTTTTGGGAAAATCTGATTTTACGGAGTCCGTACCCACTGTGGAGTCAGTATACTACTTACTACTCCCTCCTTTCCGGTTTATAGGGCTCGTCTAAAAAATTCGTTTTTCCGTTTTATAAGTCTCAATTCTACTAGTAGTAGTAGTACCATCACATGTTGGATTTCGAGGTGCGTTAAATCACCCGATGCAAGCATTGTCAAGAGAAAACTCACCAATGCATGTAGAAGTTCATGGAAATTTAGTGGTCATGCATGCATTCATTCTAATTAATGCCTCGGTAAACATAACTTCTTGAGAAAAAACGAGCGTACATTACTTGTGCAAACTACGAAATTAATTCCACCACTCACCGTCTACCTTGCTTGGAGAGATTTTTAAATGAGCCATAAACTGGAAAGGAGGGAGTAGTAACATAGCCTAGGGTAGCTTGCTGCACCACGGACTCCTAGGAAATTGCTGTAGTAGTACTACTCCTATATACTACTCCAAGGAAATTGAGCCATAAACTGGAAAGGAGGGAGTACTACTAAAAGACATTAATTCCAAACAATATGATAATCTCTCTAACGAAGGTAGGGACGGGGAGTAAACGGAGGGAGTAGTAAAATTTTCTCCTCGTCCTGCGAGCCACCGCGTGCGTGGGCGAGGGAGTGGGCGTAGGCGTAGTAAGCAAGCTTCACCTCATCATGCGAGCCACCGCTCCCGTGGGCAGGGGAGACGTCGTAGTAAGCAAGCTTCTCCTCGTTCTGTGAGTTGATGGGACACATCAAAAGTAATACTTACGTACAGAGCATCTCGAGTGTACACAACCTTGCCTCTAAGGTAGGCCCCATATGACGCGTCAAGTCGCAATTTGTTTGTTCACCCGTGGTAGACGATCCTCCGTCAAGTGGACAACCAGTACACGTGTCAAATTACCACGTGGGCTGCCTTTTCGTACAGAAATGAGCTCCACCATGTACCCGCGCGGGTGTAGCTGGGAAAGAGACGGCAGTACGTGCGACGTGCGTGCACCTCTTCTCTTCGTGCACATCCCCCACCTAAGTGGGTGTGAGAGAGAGAGATACAAACCTAGACATAATGCGCCGTCCATCCCCATGCCTCCGCCCAGTCCGACCACCAGTCACCACCATGCCCCACTCCTCCTCACCTTATCTCTCATCTTTCTCGAGTTTTTTCGGTGAAATTCTTGAGCTACCATTTTTCTGATAAAATTATCGAGATATCATTAGTTTTTACACATGGGATTACTCCTGCATGGGTCAATCACAACAGGTGTTTTGTAAAAAAATGCATCTTGATGTTCCGTGCAATGTACGGGCATCTTGCTAGTCCATGAAAACAACACATGTCAAAATTTCACGGCGAACGAGGGATTTGAATCTACTGGGAGGGGCTGTTTGGATTTTGCCCGAGGTAGCCAAAATATTGGCGACCCTTTTGTCCACCGGTGCATTTGCCACCGATGAACGAGGAATGGTTTGGGTGCTCATGCATGCTCCAGCGCACACGTTGGAGACGAGCTCGCGCGAGCTGTGCTTTTTTTGTCTCACCACACCGCCCGAGCCGGCCGCAGACCGACCGGCGACCCGCATATTACGCCATCCAACCATAGCCGCACATATTCTGACAGCAACTCAACCAACCGGACGAAATTCATGCAAACACAGCGATATTTCTCATAAACAATGACGGAATTCATATAAAATACCGGATTTTCATATAAACATGACGGATTTCATTACATTCAAATCAACTAAGTGGTGCTAGTTCTGGACAGTACATGTATATAATACCTGGCCTAAATGGTCGACCGCCGATACATCTGTGTTCCTCATGTCCGGCAGCACGATCACCGCACTGCCGGGAGCCCCGGAGGTATATGCTTCAGCGCAAAGGATGGCTCGCTTCCCCGCTGCCCAACTGATATGGTTGGCTGATGCCCAAGATGATGGTGGAAGGGGGCTTCTCCGCTTCGGTGGAGCCCATGCGGGGTCGACGAAGATCCTCGCAACAAAAGGATCCGGCAAGACACCTGTTGTGTACGCTGGTGTCGCCTCCGCGGGGGCCACCATGGGACCCAAGCGGCGGCGGCTGTCGGTGTCAAAACCGGCGGATCTGGGGTAGGGGGTCCCGAACTGTGCGTCTAAGGCGGATGGTAACAGGAGGCGGGGGACACGATGTTTACCCAGGTTCGGGCCCCCTCAATGGAGGTAATACCCTACTTCCTGCGTGATTGATCTTGATGATATGAGTATTACAAGAGTTGATCTACCACAAGATCGTAGAGGCTAAACCCTAGAAGCTAGCCTATGGTATGATTGTTGTTGTCCTATGGACTAAACCCTCCGGTTTATATAGACATCGGAGGGGGCTAGGGTTACACAAAGTCGGTTACAAGGGAGGAGATCTACATATCCGTATTGCCAAGCTTGCCTTCCACGCCAAGGAAAGTCCCATCCGGACACGGGTCGAAGTCTTGAGTCTTGTATCTTCGTAGTCCAACAGTCCGGCCAAAGGATATAGTCCGGCTGTCCGAGGACCCCCTAATCCAGGACTACCTCAATAGCCCCCGAACCAGGCTTCAATGGCGATGAGTCCGGCGCGCAGATTGTCTTCGGCATTGCAAGGCGGGTTCTTCTCCAAATTCTGAATACCTGTTGAGTAGTGTCCAGCTTCCCATAAATGTTGCACTCCTTGCCTTCCGCGCCTAATAATGGCTATCTTCCACGTGTCGAGTGAATGCGAGAAGCCAGGGCATTTTTACATTTGCCACCCTAGCCATCCGTGTAAATCGTCTATTAAAGAGACGGGGATTCTCAAATCCAGATCACATCATCCTCCCACAGCGAGTATCCATCGGAGCGCGCCCGGAAAAAATCCATTCCAACATGGCCGGCCATCGGAGCTCCTACTCTCGCTCCCGTAGCCCTAAGCCCGGTAATTGGAAGAAGTGTTCTGTCCCCCACATCCAATTAGTAGAGTTGCAGACCCAGGGATTTCTTCCTCCAGTGTATATGGTCCCCGTTCGAGCCGGGCTCGCCACCTACAACGACGGGGAGCAAGCGGAGAGCTTTCCCAACCCATCCATGGGGGAGCGGGTATGCCTTGTCCCTTACTTATTAAGAGGGCTTGGATTTCCAATTCATCTGTTCCTCCGCGGGCTCCTGGAGTTCTACGGCCTCCAGCTGCATAATCTTACTCCCGCCTCCATGTTACACATCGCCGGCTATGTCGCCCTTTGAGAGCTGTTTCTGGGCTGCGAAGCTCATTTCGAGCTATGGAAGAGGCTATTTTGCCTCATACCCCGCACACAGGAGGGGTCAATATACCAAGTGGGCGGAGCCGAAATATGGCGCATCGCCGGGACCGGATACCTGTCCGGTACTCTAAAGAAGACATCCGAGGACTGGCCTTCGGAGTGGTTTTATATGGAGGACGTCCCCTTCCGGACCCTATTCGGATTGGCCTTCCTGAGTTCGACAACGCTCCCTTGAAGAAACGCCACAGCTGGCGCCCTCGGAGCCCCCAGGAGGAAGATAACGGAGAAGTCCTTTACCTGATGGGCCGGATAAAAACGCTGGCTCAATCAGGACTGACAATAATCGAGGTTATGTCAATATGTATAATGCGGGGGGTGCAGCCACTTCAATATCGTGGACAACCCATGTGGCACTTCAACGGAGAAGACGATGCCACCCGCTGCGGTCGTAAGGGACCGGATTCAGTCACTGCTCTAGCAAAAATCCTGTCCGATTTGTACAAAGGAGAGGAAGAGGAGTTCATCCGCATTAAGCCACGGGATGGATTCTCCATGTACAACCCTCCAAGCTGGGTGTGATGCCACTTTTTACTCCAGACCTTCCCACATTCTTTGTCATAAATATTTACCTTGCTGTTTCATAGCAGGAGCTGCGAAAAGCTATGAGGGAGATCCACAACCCGCCTCCACAACCAGAGGACCCTGACCGGGCCCTCGATCCCGGACTCGAAGAGGATCCGGACATATTTGTGGAACTGATTGACAGGACGTTCTATCAATTGAGCTGCGATGATGCCATGGTGGCCATCATAGCTGATTATCCTGGACTACTCCCTGCATCGCATGTAAGTAAAATCGGAGTCCCAACTTCCGAGAAGGATCCCCTTTTCTGCACTTCACCTACCGCACACATATGGTGTCTTACAGGGAAGGCCCTCGGGACGCCATGCGGAACCTGCAGTGATTCACCAACAAGGGTCACCGAAGCTGGGTAGGCTTAAAAGGAAGGCGGTCAGGACTGAGACGCCGTCGCAGAGGTATGATACAGAACCCCGCTCCGTGGTTGTCGTCTTTTAAAATATAATAACATCCATGTTTCCTAGTAGGAAAAACGCTCGCCGGACTATATCCGGAGAGGCTGCCGGTCACACCTCCACCAGTCGGGCTCCAGAGCCGGACATTGAGGCGGACACTAACATGGGGCAAACGCCGGATGTTCCTCCTACAGAGGATGCAGATAGGCTATCCGCTACACATTCCGAAGTGGAGAGCGCTATGAATCACAGGCGTCGCCGGTCCGTACTCCGTGATGCTTGTTTCTCTCAAGAGGCATTCGATGCCTTCAACTCAGGAGATGCGTACATCCGTGCTGCTCAAAATGGTCTTGCCAGAGACACGGACCAGTATGTAAAGGATATACGGGTAAGAAAATCTGATGATTATGTATATCAGTAGCCCTTGAGACTTGAAGCAGTTGACACAACTGCTTTAAGGATCATTATATGTGCAGGTTCTTACAGAGAAGAATACCCAATTGTCTCAAGAGGTGGAAGAGTGCAAAGCCCAGCTAAGGGCTGCAGTTGCCGCAATGAAGGAGTCCGAGAAGGCCCCCTCTGGTAACACTTGTCTCTATAAAAAAAATGACATGTACCGGTTAGTATGCGGCATGCATGCAAATCTAACAATAGATTCTGCAGATGATCCCGGGGTTAATCCGGAGGTAGTGCAAGGGGATGAGCAACATGCTCAACGACAGTTAAAGGCTGGCGAGCGCGTGCTTAAGCAGGTTAGGCAGGAGAAAAACAATCTCTAAGATGCCAATATCCGGCTGAGTGTTGAACTGAAAGATGTTCGGGCCCAACTTGCTGACTCCGTAAAGGAGAATAAGAGGCTTCGATGCGGCATTTTTAGTACGTGCTTGAACGAACTTTTTATGGAGTTCGGCGAAGAAACCGGCTAACAGAGTTATATCTGTAGGTATGCTGACGGGTCGTCCCGCAGAGGAAATGCCCGGTATGCAGGTGATCTTCTGCCAGAGCTCTCACAACTGCACGAACAAGTTCGGCAGGTGATGCAGGGCATTGCCCAAGCCTTGTGGCCATCCACCTCCCTGCCAGGAGGCATGGGGGAGCTTGTAGAGAAGCTCAAGGGAGCGCGGCGGCGCTTCCGATTATGGAAGATATCAGCATGCCGACAAGGTGCAAGGGAAGCCTGGGCCATGGTGAAGACGCGATATACAAAGGCTTACCCGAACCACATGGCCGAGGTCGGACCTGTGGGGCCCGATGGGAAAGAGATCCCCGTCAGTTTGGTGTATGACCAAGTAGAATTAGCCGCAAAGTATTCCCAATAGGATTGTAGGCTAGACAGCCTGTTGGATGGTATACAAGAAGAATTTAGTCAGTCTAAGTGACTGTGTACTTCAAGTGACATGTATTGTCCCTAGCCGGATTGTAAATCATTTTTCATGGCGGACCTTTTTGCTTCGACCTCTAGACCCGACAGTCCGGAGTGTATCCGAATACTCGCTCAGTTATGTAAAAACCGGGGTATGCGTGGAAACCAGGCATAGGGGTCATAAGTGCTTGAACAGACAAGTACCCAACAAGCTATGTTATATTACATGGGAAACATCTTCCAGGGAGAATAGTTTTGTTAAGTGTTCCTTTCCCTGGGTACGCATGCCCTAATGTGCATGTCCGAACTGCGAAAAGAGACGCAGGATATAGACATCTGGGGGCATGTATTACAATAAGTAAAAGTCATCTTCTGTTCACAGACCGAGTATTCCCTTAAGAACGCTAGCTTTCGGCTTCACCCAGTCTGAGGTACACATCCAGCTGACCCGGCAGTAACAATCATAGAGGTGCTCCCCTTATGCCCTAGCCGAATTAACGAGAACGTAGGGCATAAACACAAGAGCCAGGCAACCCAGCTTGGCCAAAACTTAAGTCATATCGATGCATATAATGGCGAAAAAGGTACATGTGGAAGAATAACACATGTGTGGGGCATAGAGCCCGGAAAATAGTTGTATTAAGCTTCTGTATAAGAAGCCCCATGTATAATGAGCGCGGTTAGCGCGTCAAGATTGTGTAGTCAAGACACAATTTAGCCTTTTAAGGCCTTGAAGAAAAAGGAAAAAAGAAATAAATAAAAGACAAATAACGGATATGTAAAAAATTGACGGAGGTAAGGAGACGAACATAGAGTCTGGCACTAGGCGTAGAACCTTCGGAGTCTGGCTGCGTTCCATGGGTTTGGCTCGAGTCGATTGTCCAATGCATCCCGCAGACGGTACGCTCCACCGGTCAGAACTTGGTCAATAATGAAGGGACCTTCCCATTTGGGCTTGAGCTTGTTCTTTTTCTTCTCCGGTAGTCGTAGAACGAGTTCACCAACGTTATAAGTTTTGGCCCATACTTCTCTGCTTTGATACCTTCGAGCCTGTTGCTGATAGAATGCGGAACGAGCTTTTGCCACGTCACGCTCCTCCTCTAGGGCGTCCAAACTGTCCTGCCGATCAAGCTCGGCTTCTTTCTCTTCATACATGCGCACTCGAGGTGAGTCATGAATTATGTCGCAGGGCAGTACCGCCTCTGCGCCGTACACCATAAAAAACGGTGTGTATCCTATAGTGCGATTCGGCGTGGTCCGCAGCCCCCTTAGTATGGAGTCGAGCTCCTCTACCCAGTGCGTGTCTGATTCCTTTAAGGACCGCACAAATCTGGGTTTAGTGCCACTCATAATAAGACCATTTGCTCGCTCGACTTGTCCGTTAGTTTGTGGGTGATAGACAGAAGCATAATCGAGCTTGATGCCCTTGTTGCTGCACCAAAGTTTTACCTCGTCAGCTGTAAAGTTTGAGCCGTTATCGGTGATGATGCTATGGGGGACGCCATAACGGTGTACAACCCCGGATATGAATTCTATCACTGGTCTGAATTCGGCCGTTTTAACTGGTTTGGCTTCTATCCATTTGGTGAATTTATCCACCATGACCAATAAGTATTTTTTCTTATGGCTTCAGCCTTTGAGGGGTCCGACCATATCAAGCCCCCAGACCGCAAAGGGCCAAGTAATGGGGATTGTTTGGAGAGCGGTAGGCGGCATATGGCTTTGGTTTGCAAAAAGCTGGCAACCGACGCAACGTTGGACGAGGTCCTGTGCGTCTGCTTGGGCCGTCGGCCAGTAGAAATCTGTACGGAAGGCCTTGCTTACAAGTGCCCGAGCTGCGGCGTGGTGGCCGCCAAGTCCAGAGTGAATTTCTGCCACCCGTCCTTCCTCTTCGGAGATGCACCTTTGAAGGACTCCGGTAGCGCTTTTCTTATAAAGCTCTCCCTCGTGGACCTTGTAGGCTTTAGACCGCCGCACAATGCAACGTGCCTTGTTTGGGTCCTCAGGTAGTTCCTGCCTAGTTAGGTAGGCCAAGAAGGGTTCTGTCCACAGGGCGATGACAACCATAATCACGTGGGCGGAAGGTGTTATTTCGGTGGCAGAGCCTCCGATTACGTCAGAGTGTTCGGTATCTGGTGTTGTGGCCAAATCCGGACTGTTGTTGCCGGTCTCCCCTTCCCATACCATGGATGGCTTAAACAGCCTTTCCAGGAAGATATTGGGTGGGACAAGGTCGCGCTTAGCGCCGATGCGGGCAAGGATGTCCGCCGCTTGATTGTTTTCTCGGACCACATGGTGGAATTCGAGCCCCTCGAACCAAGCTGACATTTTGAGGACAGCGTTGCGGTAAGCCGCCATTTTTGGGTCCTTGGCATCAAAGTCTCTGTTTATTTGAGATATTGCAAGGTTTGAATCCCACCTCTAGGCGTTGAATGCCCATGGAGACTGCTATCCAGAGACCATGCAACAAGGCCTCATATTCTGCTGCATTGTTGGAGTCTGTGTATAATATTTGGAGTACGTATTGGACAGTATCTCCCCCAGACCAGCTAGCATCTTTGAACCGTCAAAGTGCATGATCCAATTGGAGTACGTGCTGTACTCTTTAGGGAGTTCGGCTTCCGTCCATTCGGCGACGAAATCGGCCAGTACTTGCGACTTAATGGCTCGCCGTGGTTTATATGTTATGTCGAACGGGAGGAGAACGATAGCCCATTTAGCAATCCGGCCCGTGGCATCGCGGTTATTTATTATGTCATTGAGTTGTACTTCCGAGGCCACCATAATTGAACACTCTTGAAAGTAGTGTCGTAATTTCCGGGATGCCATGAATACCGCGTATGCTATCTTTTGATAATGTGGGTACCGTGATTTGCATGGAGTGAGGACAGTGGATACATAGTATACCGGCTTTTGTAGTGGGAATTTATGTCCGTCCGTCTCTCGTTCGATGACGAGCACTGCGGTTACAACTTGGTGAGTTGCCGCTATATATAACAGCATTGGTTAGCGGGCATTTGGCGCGACCAAGATTGGGTTGGTGGCCAGGATGGCTTTTATTTCTTCCAATCCGGCCGTGGCCGCATCCGTCCACTCAAAGTGTTCGGTGCGCCGAAGAAGGCGATAAAGGGGTAGTGCCTTTTCTCCTAATCGGGAGATAAAGCGGCCTAAGTCCGCCACGCATCCAGTTAATTTCTGGATTTGCTTGAGGTCTATTGGGATAGCCAACTGTGACAGAGCTCCGATTTTTGCCGGATTTGCTTCAATTCCTCTACTAAAGACGATGAAGCCCAGGAGCTTTCCAGCGGGCACGCCGAAAACGCATTTTTCTGGATTGAGCTTGATGTCGTATGTTCGGAGATTGTCGAACGTGAGCCTCAAGTCGTCTATTAAGGATTTGGCGTGTCTGGTTTTAACGACCACATCGTCTACGTATGCCTCCACTGTTTTGCCAATCTGTGTTTCCAGGCATGTCTGAATCATGCGTTGATAGGTTGCACCGGCGTTCTTAAGCCCGAAAGGCATGGTGTTAAAACAGAAGGGGCCGTATGGGGTGATAAATGCCGTTGCGGCTTGATCGGACTCCGCCATCTTGATTTGATGGTATCCGGAGTATGCGTCGAGGAAACACAATGAGTCGTGTCCTGTAGTAGCGTCGATAATTTGATCGATGCGGGGGAGGGGGAAGGGATCCTTGGGGCAGGCCTTGTTGAGGTACTTGAAATCGACACATAGGCGCTAGGATTTATCCTTCTTTGGTACCATCATCAGGTTTGCTAGCCAGTCTGGATGTTTTATTTCTCTAATGAATCCGGCCTCAAGTAACTTGGCTAGCTCCTCTCCCATGGCTTGTCGCTTAGGTTCAGAGAAACGCCGAAGAGTCTGCTTGACCGGCTTGAACCCCTTTAGAATGTTAAGGCTATGCTCGGCCAGCCTGCGTGGGATTCCTGGCATGTCTGAAGGATGCCAGGCGAATATGTCCCAATTCTCGCGCAAGAACTCCCGTAGTGCAGCGTCTACTGTGGGGTTTAACTGTGCCCCGATGGACGCTGTTTTTGTAGGGTCCGTTGGGTGGACTTGGAATTTGACTATTTCATCCACTGGTTTAAAAGAGGTGGACTTGGATCTTTTGTCAAGTACCACGTCGTCCCTGTCCACTTTGGAGCGCAGCGCGGTTAATTCCTCGGCCGCGAGGGCTTCGGATAACACCTCCAGGGCCAGTGCGGCTGTTTTATTTTCGGCGCGGAGTGCTATGTCCGGATCACTACACTACAAAAGAAAATACACTTCCGTGATGATACGTGTTTGTCACAGTAGGTCGCGTTTTTTGTCATGCATGTACATCCATGACAAATTTATGAAAGAATCAAGATAGTCATACCTGTGCTGTCGTAGAAGTGTTCCATGACATTACCTAAATTATCATCACGCAAGTGTCCACTTCCATGACGATAAATCGCGCGTCACAGAAGTGCTTTCGTCAAGGGTGACCAACACATGGCATCCACCGTAACGAAACGCTGTCAAGCTATCGGGTCGGATTTTGGATCCAATAACCCGTTAACAGCCCTGACCAATGGGAAATTTCCACATGTAAAATTCTGATTGGCCGACGGGAACACCTGTCAGCTCGTCAGTGGGCTAGATGTCGCCCGTCCATTGGAGGAGACATGCCTATGATACATCGACACGTGGCTGGGCCCAACAGAGGCCCATATAGGTTAAAAAGGCTGGCCCAGTTAAAGGCCCGTAGAACCTAATCAGGTACTAGTGGGCCAGGCCAATAACGGCCTGCATAATAAAGGCCCATTTACGGCCCGAAGCCAGATCTGGCCCGTTAATTGTTCGCCCAATATTTGGGCCCATTTACGGCCCGAAGCCAGATCTGGCCCGTTAATTGTTCGCCCAATATTTGGGCCCATTTGCGGCCCGAAGCCAGATCTGCCCCATTAATTGTTTGCCGAATATTTGGGCCCAACTACAGCCCAGTGACTTTCGGCCTGTTAGAGGCCTGATGTAGACATGGGCCCATTTCAGCCTGGTGTGACTTTCGGCCTAGAAATGGCCCGTGCTGCCCATGGGCCATATATGGTCCGACGGGACATCGGGCCCACTAATGGCCCATGCTGAAGGTGGCAACAGTTAAGCCCAACGTGACTTTGGGCCTATTAAAGGCCCCACTAATGGCCCGTGCTAAAGGTGGCAACAGTTAAGCCCGACATGACTTTGGGCCTATTAAAGGCCTGTCACGTAATTCGGCCCGTTGAGGCCTGTCCTAAGCTTTCGGCCTCTTAAAGGCCCATGATATCAGTGGGCCAACTAAGGCCCAAGATATGTTTCGGCCTGGTAATGGCCCGTGAGCTAACTGGGCCCAAAACGGCCCGGTCTACATTTCGGCCTGCTGAAGGCCCGTCGACGACTAGTGAAAATTGAGGCCCAAAATGCATTTTGGCCTGCTAAAGGCCCGTGGTTTCATCTCGGCCATAATAGGCCAGTACAATATTCAGCCTGTTAATGGCCCAACGCTACCTAGGCCAAACTAAGCGCTGGGTCGACAAAAGGCCCAACTAAAATATAGGCTGGTGTAAGTTTGGGCCTGGCGCAATGTGTGAAGGCCCCAATCATTCGGGCCCAAGAAAGACGCAGGCCGGCCCAATTGTGGCCCGCTAAAAACCTGGCCCCTTAGAGTCGAATGTTTCGGTCCCGTCGACTACATCTATTTTTTTTTCGATAGCGAATGATGGCAGTAACTAGTAGGAATTAAGAACAAACCTACACTATACAATAAAGAAATTACGGCATAGTAACTAAGAATAAACCTGCACTATACAATAAAGGATTTAAGGTATATTACATCCACTAGGCATCGAAGTTCGCCATCTGTGATCATAAAGCGCAACGAAGAAGCAGATTACAAAAACTGGGCACCGTAACAAAATAATACTGAACCGAGACCACTTCCAAGATAGTTCAAGAAAGGTTAGCCTTGCGGGGAACTGCTGCGCAAGCTGCTGAGCAAGGCTGTGAGACCGGCCTAGCATGTCGGTCATAGCTTCCAGGTGTAGTTGTTTAGCGATGAGGTTCTCATTGGTGTTCTCCGCAATCTTTCTTAGAGATAGGACTTCAAGTCGAAGTTGAGTTGCAGAATGCCTTTCTGCTAGAACTTGGGACTGAAGAAGTCGAACTGATTCAGACAATGAATTATGTGAGCTTGTCTGACTGTTAGTCTCAAGTAACTTGAGCACTGCATCAAGACAAGACTTTGGGGTTGTCTCGCTATCTTCAAGATGTTTTGCCTTTGCTGCAATATATGTTGGGTTTGTCTCACAGCCTTCAGCAGACTTGTGCATGCCATCAGGCATATCACCCTGAAACAAAGTAGAGAGATGACAGGTTTTGCACGTGTATAAACAAAGATGATAACTGTTCTGTCAATTCTATCCAATTTCAAATTAGAAAAAAAAGAGTAAGTTCAAAATATCAATAGCATAATTTGGCATTGTTCATAATGCGGGGAGCTTCACCACACTACTGGATTAGCATGTCAACATAACAAGCATAGATGAAGGGCAAAGAAAATCATTGTATCTATTTTGGATAATGTAAATGGCATGTTGTTCATATCATCAGCCACATCAGTAAGACAAAACAGTAGATGACAAGGTGCAAACGTGGGCTGCTTCACCACACACTGCATTATAGATCCACAAAAACAAGCATACATATAGGGAGTATTAAGTAATGTGCATGGTATGAATAAGGAATTTGGTTTTACAAGTAAAACTTAGAACTTACGGTTCTTATGAACATGCATTTTGGTAGAAACAGCAAACTAAACAGCAGTAAACGATAGGGAGTATGAGCAAATTACACAGCAGTTGAGGATAAAGGCTTTAGAAGGACTGACTTACATTAACAGTTAGCACCGGCTATATAATGCCCTTCTCCATGTCAAGCGAAGGATAACTCAAGAATTTCAGCACAGAATCTTCTTCATAAGCATTGCCTATACTCTACATTTTGTAGAGAGTAATTATAGATATGATAATACTGGAAGGGATAGAGGATAATGAAGATAAGATGCAGATTGATGCTACATAATCAACTACCAATCCTTGGAAGTACAAGCGTTACAGGACAAAATGTACTGACAAGAGCAATGGGCTACACTTTTGCACTGGCATTGTCTGTGTATTCTACTTGTTGGTAAGATTAAATATAGATCTGATCTTTTTTAGTAAATGGTGGGCGAGGGAGATAAGACGCAGAATGCTACACAATGAACCAATCCCTCTTCCCATAATACAAGAGTGTTTTGAACACTGGTGTACTGTACAAAACGTTCTTATATTATGGGACGGAGGGAGTAGCTGTTAATGTAAGTACAGTGATAGACGACATTCAGTCCTTACAAGAGGAGTGTAGAGCTAAACCTCTTCAAAAGCATTGGGTTGATTCTAAATTTATGTAAGAGTCCATACTGATCTTATAATGTCCACCAAATGGATGATAACGAGGCTAACATGTGCAGTGATGCTACATAATCAAACAACTATGAAAGTAAGTATGGTCATACAGGGCAAGAGGCACTCACAAGAGCAATGCAGTGTGCAGTATAGTTGCGAGATTCTGTGGTCCCTTGACAATTAATGTTCTTCTGCTAACAGTTTTCATACAAGTGAGACGTTAAGGCAAATGCGAAAATGTAGTTCAAATTGTGATGTGATATCATAGATAGTACCTTACGCTGCAGCCGAGACCAATGTGTAACAAGATTATTCCAGCCACCGTCGGATAAATGTAGCACCGGAGACTTTACAGAAATTTCGTTTAGAGGCTTGCCATCGAAGTGCGCTTGCCTCAGGTAGGAATGATACTTCATCAACGAGTGCTTGAAAAGCGCAGCCAACCCTTGCTCGTCTTCACAATCTAGTTTGGTCCTCGCCTATTTAAAAGAATGAAATCTTGTGTCTTCTGCCAGCAGAAACATATGCAGCAATGACCATGAATAACATTAGTACATTACTTACGCGTAAGTTGCAGAGGAAGACTGGAAATTGTTCTGTGTCTGTGGTATAATCTTTCCATGAATGAAAGATGCGCACAAAGTTCCTGACAACAATATAAGCTTTGTCTTCTAAACTCGGAAGAAATGGAACAAGGGTCCTATTTGCTGGAATTGGGGCTCTCTCTGGTTCCAAAAGGGATTTGGCAACTGGATTTGGTGTACTCTTTGCTGAAATGGGGGTTTTGCGTCGTAGAGCTGGTGCTATGTCAACTGGCATAATCATAATGTTTGCTGTAGTTGGGGTCTACTGAGTTGGGGCATCAGAAATGACCAGTGTAGTAGGGCTAGAGTCTGCTAGAGTTGGGGTGTTTTGTGGGTCAGGTGATATTGCAACTATACCTAATGGGATATTTGATTTATCAGGTGCCACTACCTTTTTGGTAAGATTAAATATAGATCTGATCTTTTTTAGTAAATGGTGGGCGAGGAAGATAAGATGCTGAATGCTACAAAATGAACCAATCCCTCTTCCCATAATACAAGAGTGTTTTGAACACTGGTGTACTGTACAAAACGTTCTTATATTATGGGACGGAGGGAGTAGCTGTTAATGTAAGTACGGTGATAGACCACGTTCAATCCTTACAAGAGGACTGCAGGGCTAAACCTCTTCAAAAGCATTGGGTTGATTCTAAATTTATGTAAGAGTCCATATGGATCTTATAATGTCCACCAAAAGGACGATTACGAGGCTAACATGTGCAGTGATGCTACATAATCAAACAGCTATGGAAGTAAGTATGGTCATACAGGGCAAGAGGTACTCACAAGAGCAATGCAGTGTGCAGTATAGTTGCGAGATTCTGTGGTCCCTTGAGAACGAATGTTCTTTTGCTAAAAGTTTTCATACAAGTGAGACCTTAAGGCAAATGCAGAAATGTAGTTCAAATTGTGATGTGATATCATAGACAGTACCTTACGCTGTAGCCGAGACCAATGTGTAACAAGATTACTCCAGTCACCGTTGGATAAATGTAGCACCGGAGACTTTACAGAAATTTTGTTCAGAGGCTTGCCATCGAAGTGCGCTTGCCTCAGGTAGGAACGATACTTCATCAACGAGTGCTTGAAAAGCGCAACTAACCCTTGCTCGTCATCACAATACAGTTTGCTCCTCGCCTATTTAAAAGAATCAAATCTTGTGTCTTCTGTTAGCAGAAACATATGCAGTAATGACCATGAATAACATTAGTACATTACTTACGCGTAAGTTGCGGAGGAAGACTGGAAATTGTTCTGTGTCTGCGGTATAATCTTTCCATGAAGGAAAGATGCGCACAAAGTTCCTGACAACAACATAAGCTTCGTCTTCTAAACTGGGAAGAAATGGAACATGGGTCCTATTTGCTGCAATTGGGGCTCTCTCTGGTTCGAAAAGGGATTTGGCAACTGGATTTGGTGTACTCTTTGCTGGAATGGGGGTTTTGCATCATACAGCTGGTGCTATGTCAACTGGCATAATCATACTGTTTGCTGCAGTTGGGGTCTGCTGAGTTGGGGCATCAGAAATGACCAGTGTAGTAGGGCTAGAGTCTGCTAGAGTTGGGGTATTTTGTGGGTCAGGTGATATTGCAACTACACCTAATGGGCTATTTTATTTATCAGGTGCCACTACCTTTTCCAAATACTTTGCTTGTGCTCCTCCACGATCGGCAATCGCCCTCTTCCTTTTGAACATCTGATACACAAGAACAACATTTGAATGGATAAATATGGTATGATGACAGATGGAATATGTACTGAAAATGGATAGGCAGGGCGTATTCACATACACGATGTGTAAACTAAGCTAATGGCAGTTAAACAAAGTAGAAGCAATGCAAAGCATCAGTTACAAGATATGTGCGAGCAATGTAACCTTGGAAAGTTAGAGCAAGTACCTTGATGGGTGAATAAGATAGGGCATCTTCCTTTGACTCCTCCACTAGGGAGCTACATTGACTTAGGTCTCCCTCTAGCTCAGAATCACTGTTAGGATCATATTCTGAGCATGAATCTGTAGGTGGAGAGCGTTTGCATTGCATTGCATCCAGACTTGATTTCAGTCCCTCAATGCCAAGTTTGACAACCATGGCATTGTTCTGCTTTATTCTTTTCGTG
The DNA here is from genome assembly GCF_002575655.3 of Aegilops tauschii subsp. strangulata. NCBI lineage: Eukaryota > Viridiplantae > Streptophyta > Magnoliopsida > Poales > Poaceae > Aegilops > Aegilops tauschii. The sequence continues at coordinate 548,928,024 of NC_053041.3, read as the reverse complement.
CGCGCAAGCTCATAATCATTATGATGCTGTTCAGAATCTGAGATTCATGAAAACATAAAAAGTAGTCAGATTATCTATGGAATGCATTGCGGATTCAACTCGGAGAGTGTCTCCCTATAAACCCCTGCATATGCAAAGTTCACCTCCCCAACCGTGCTGACCAGACCACACACAGAAATACAAACACCTTATGTCTCTATAACAGGTAGGCACACATTTCAAAACTAAAGTAGGAACATTAGAATCATATGAAATTCGTATTTGAACAAATAAACTAAGCAATTATGAGTGGCGTAATGTTTAGCTTCAAGGGTGGAGTGTTGGTAGTGTGACACAAAGCAAGTAGGCAGATTGTATTCCATGTAAAAGATCGAAACCTATGTAAAAGCTGGAAATGACACTTTCTTTCTATACAATGCAGTGTTCGTTACCCACACATGATGGAAGAGATCACATAGAGAAATACTATTCACTCATGTCTACGGTTCTAGTATTTAGAAACAGGGTGGTCCACCCTAAAAGAGTATTGACAACAAATATGACAAGGCAAGCATAGATGTAGTGAATCAGTCATTTACTTGTGAGCTTACTAGGACAAGTATGCATAATTGTAACTGCAGTAAGAGACCGTCCAAAATCTGAATGAAGAAGTTTGTCTAGCACTTATTGTTTGCAACTAATCGACGTGAATAATTGGATATTATATCGAATGAGTAAGAAAGACAAGTAAAATTGTCAACAAACCTGGCTTGCAGTAGTAATCTGGGTCAATGTCACTACGACCAACAATCCAAAATGACTAGTTTCTGTTCCGAGGGCCGGAATTTTGAAAACCTTGTGAACTTTAGAGGTACTAAAGATTACCGAAATACATCTGAACCATTAAGTGTAGGTAGCACTGAGCACACAATAAACCCTAATGACAGTCCTGCCTAATGAGTAATGAATCAATTAGAAAATGGGTGATGAGGAGTGGCTGCTGAGTGTTGAGGACGTATCTCAGGATAAAACGGGTTGGCTTGGTGGGTGCTGCACGCCTGATCCCTGAACGAACTGGGAAGGTAGGCACGGCGGCGCGCCCGGGCAGCGGTGATGTTGTTGGGCGAGCGGCTCCTGGCCTCCTGTTAGTCCGGCGTCTCCTCCTAGAGTCATGCCGTCCGGGGACGGCAAGTCGCCGGCGAGGCAGGCGGCTGGGGGCGAGTAGAGATCGGAAGCGCGCAGCAGAACAGAGGGGAATCGGGGCCCGGGACAACCCAAAATCCCAGGGTGGGCCGGCCCACCGTGGGCAACCTGTAGAGATACACACCCGAGCGGCGAACATGCATTTTCGAAACTAATTTAGGAACATTTAGCTGACCAATTAAACAACTCTATTTTAATAATATCAGATTCGTATTTGAACAACTAAGCTTGTTTAGCTTGATGGGTGGAGCAGTGTTATTATGACACGAAACACGTATTCTGATCGTATAGTGATCATAAAAGGGGGAAATTCTAAGCATATTTTTTAGCAAAAGAGGGTTTCCCCTCTGATTTCTATTAAAGAAACCACCATGGAACCAACATGATCAATTAAACCCTAAGCATGATCAATTAAACCGTATTATGGATGTGCCATGGCAGATTTGAAGCTGCAAACCGGAGAAATGATATTTAGCATCCATTGTTTGCTTCGAACTAAGGACTAAATTCTAAGAGATGAAAAGAAAGTAGAGTAACAAAGTTAAGATCTATTTTTTGGTTGAGATCAAAAAGTTGAGGAGATATGAAGTACCACCTCTCTTGCGGTGCCGTGTAGGCATCGGGGGTGCGATGGCTGTCAGTGGCGTTGAAGCAGATCTGCGACGGTAGACGGGTGCATCGGGGGATAAGTCCCGTTGCGGTGGAAGAGAAGGTCGTGTGAGTGGCCCCGGCAAAGAGGTCGACGGCGCCGATGAAGAGAGAGGACGCGATGCAAGGCTATTGGTCCGTCGCCATGGATGAGAAACGTCCATCTCTAGCAGTGGATGACGCGGTCTTGGTAGGCGCTCCGGCATGGTGGAGGACGGTGGCGATGGATGTGCTGGAGGACAGCGGCGATGGATGGGGTGGCGGACGGAGGCTTGTCTAGGGATGGGGTGTTCTAGCGCGGACGGTGTATGAATGGGAAAATGGAGGGAGAGGTACAGGGAACCATGTTTTTGGGACGCGCCTGTCTGAAATATGGGAAAGTTACGAACTTAGCCCCCGTTTAAAATTTGGACGTCTCGTCGGTTGGGGATAGGACGGTAATCTCGCATCTCGCCAATATTTGCCCAGAGCGATTTCGGGCGAGGAGAGGGTGGTTGGCGCCCACGGTGTATGAACGGGGCTGACAGGTAGGGCTGTTGTGTCACGTCTGAGTGAAGTTACAAACCTGCCCCTATTGAAAATATTTGCCTACATCGATTTCGGCCGAGTCGAGTTTGTTTTGCCGCCCACCATGTATGAATGGGGAATGGAGGGAGAAACAGAGGTCTTTGGGACGAGCTTGAATCAAATGAGTTTTGCCGCCCATGTTTGACGCCCACCGTGTCGGAATGGGCTCAGAGGCGGGCGTGTCACGTCTAATTGAAGTTACTAACCTACCCCTATTTAGAGCAGTGGAAATCAGGCCGATGGATTGTCTGTGTAATGGCTAGACAGTAATTTCCATCTCCCAAACACTTGGCTTCGGGCAGCCGATGTGGGAGTAGACACTGCTTCTTTCGAATTCTGGGACAATAAGCATCCACGTTTACCCTGGCAACTGAATTCGAATCCATTTTGTATTCCTATATGAATCTTTATAAATCATTCTATGTGTTTTTATATATCTTCAAAAGGACGACAAAGATGTATTCCACTGTCATATATGAATATGTTTTACAAATGCCGATACTCAAATTCAGAAACTAGAATCCAGTTTAAGGTGAATTCGAATATTTGGAACACTTCATGTCCAACTCAAATGTCACACGCAGCATAATGTGTACTCCCATTTATATATGTACACAAGCGATGTATCAAGATTCAAATACCGAGTCAATCAACCAAGAATGTACAGAACTAACAGACATATAAACACTTATAGAGTATATGGATCAATAGTATCAACTAACATACATAAGCCAGGCCGCTGTAATTTTGTTTGGCTACAACAACATCCTTTTTTTAGCCAGCATCTTGGCCCTTTCCATTGCGTGCCACTTATGGTCCATCTATACTACTACTATTGCTGAATGCACATTCAGCCCGATTGGCATATTTGTAGGTCTGGCACAGCAATCCGAATGAAATGTCTCCGAGTCTTATCAATTAATACAGACTTGTGCTCAAATAAAATTACAAACAAAAAAACAAAAAAACAATTATTACATGATCTCTAAAACAAATGGTTTGATTGATTATATGAACAGACAACACAAAGGTTATTCAACTATGGAAAGAACATTTCACCTATGATTTACCAAGTAGGAATTTAATTTCCTTTTTTCCTTCAGGACCTTAACAATCTGGTCAGTCTCAGCTTGCGTCGTTTTGAAATCCACCAAATATTTAATGGTTGTCTTGAGTACTGCTTGTGATTGTGTTGTTTGCTTCCTCAACATGTCAACTTCATCTCTAAGTGCAGAAGCAGAATCTCTTTCTACCACTAGTTTATCCTCTACAGCATCAACAGTTGGCAATTCATAATGCACGATTGGGCCGGTGCCACTGCTGTGGGATGATGCAACGTCCATGGGGACCTCGCTCTTTGATCTTGGGCTAACCTGTTTTGCCATTAAAGTTCCGATTGGATTCAGAAAAGTTGAAGTTCGCAAAACATCTCAACTGGGAGTTATAACAGCAAACCAGTTAAACAAACAAGAAATTAAAGAGTTTCAATTGGATGCTGAAAAGTAGTTATTAACATCATTATAACCCGCTGTTGCAGCAGCAAAGCAGTTAAACAAACAAGTAGATATTTAAGTTAAGTCAAACAGGTAATTCTTAACAGTAAGTATCAAACACATAGATAGGCGCAGTCAACAATATGATTAACAGGCTGTGCCATTATGTAATCAGTAGCAAACTAAATTAAGCCAAGCAACGTAATTGAACAATTTTGCAATAAGTGGCTAACTAAAATTCCGAGAAGCAGGTAACTGAACTTACGCTAGTTCTTTGTACAGGCACACTGCAACTTCTTTTTCGCTTACAAGGTTGTACGAAGGAGTCCATGGCATCAATTGCTTGGATACGCAGTCCCAATACTTCTTTCTTCCCACACTGCATGGGTAAGTCGAATGGTTAATCTGGTAAGATGGTGCGTCCTTGATATGTTATATGAGGACGTGTAGTCAGACTAGTTGTAGCCAAACACATCACACTGGCTTTACTGTATATTTCATGCGATTACTTTTGGCATATCGAGATCTAAGCAATCTACAATAGGATGAAAAGACTAGCATCCTTCACATTATTGGCGAACTCAGTTCATAAAAATAAGCAATTCAACCATTCTGTGGGTAAATCAAAAGCGCCACTGGAATATTTTTCACTATCCAATCATACACGCAAAAAGGGGCGACGCGCCATAGGGGCTGGTATGGGCGGCCGCCTCAGGTGGCTGGAAAGTGTGCACCTAGTTTGAGTCGTCCAGGTTGGCCCACGCTAGTTTTGTTCGCCCCAACGCACGAGCAGGCAATGTAAAAAATGAAGAAAATTGTTTCAATTTGGATGGGCCAATAACATAAGTGCAAGGCAGGCCCTATAGCAGGCTCACGGCCCAAATGAGCGCATCCCATATCGATCAACAACAGGAAAAATCCCAATTCATTCGCTCCAGCCTCGAGTCTGGTTCGCTCCTAACTTAGCCGCCGCTGGACAAACCGACACAACACTTCCTCGCGCCCTCGTTGGAGGGCGATCGCCAGGCTTCAAGCGAACGGAAGGACAAGAAGATGAAGATCCAACCCTGGGTGTAGCCTGTGTGGGAGGCAGCGGCGGCAGCACGGGCATGGCATCAAGCTTGCGCAAACGCAGTCGCAGCTTGCAAGAGTAGCATGCGCAACGAGAAGGTACATCACATCCCTGATTATATCTAATTCAACTCTTCAATTTCTGGCCAAGGGAATCTATGAGAAAATGAAATCAATTTCTACTTATTTTATAACTCCCCCAATCAATACTGAATTGACTGAATCTGATGTATCTAATCAAGTTTCCGGTGCAAACATACAAGCTCATGTTGTTCTTGAGCCTGAAGTGTCTAATGAACAGACTGCTAATGAAGGATTTGATGCAAACATTTTACATGCTCCTGGTGATGAACATATAGTGTCTAATGAGGGATCTAATGCAAGCATTTTGCAAGCTCATTGAAGGATTTAGTGTCTAATGATGATCTACTATGTTGAGAGAGACAGAGATTTGCAGGCATTGATGACAAGCAAATTATAGTGCATTTTCATAGCTTGAGGAAACGTCGAGGCCATCTACCAGAAAGTCCCCGTATCATGACAACATAGCATAAATACTTTTCTAATCTATTGTTTGAAACTATTGGTTACCGGAGGACAGATACTTATAAGGTTATACGGGTATGCAGGATGTGTACCGGATCCCGTAGCACCGTCATGCTTCGCTAAAAAATGGATTTGCTTGTTTCAGATGATATCTCCAGAAGAAATAAGAGTTAAAGTCAGAGTTGCATAGGCGTGTAAGCTAAGAGAGCAGTGAAAGGATATCCAAGCATCGTCGGAACAGTGCACAAGGGAGTGATGTGTGGATACCTAGTTCGGGCCGGCGTTTGGGCATGCTCGCCTAGCTAGAGTGCGGGTCACTTCAGAGCCGTTGAGGGTGATGCACTGGCGTTGGCTGGCCGTACACGGATGCAGATCTTGAGTGGCAGCGGAGCGCTACGATGCGGTGGACGAGACCGTTGGTGAAGCCCCAACGGCCTCGGGGGGCGGAGGTGCGACGATGTGCTCGGTGAAGTAGCCCCGGTGAGCTGGGAGACGGCGTCGGTGAAGCGCACCTGATGCGGTGGAACTCGGTGTCTGTGAGGCACGTCGGTTGCGGCGGCCGATGTTGTCGGTGGACCACCCGGTGCGGTGGACGAGGGCGTAGATGAGGTAGCTCCGGTGCGGTGGTGAAGCGCGACCGTCGACTTCGTCGTCGTTGTCCAGCACAGAGGTGGGGAACGGTGGGGAAAGAGATGAGACGAGGGGCGATTCGAGGGTTGGCGGCGAATGAGGGATTTGAGCAATCTGGGCGCGGAAGGGGACGGTGGAGAAGAGAGATTTTGCAGGGCTGGAATTGGGGCCGCCAGATATTTCAATCCAAAATGTGGAAGCGTGAACTTATATTGTCGTCGTCCTTTTTTTGGGGGGAGGGGGGTGGGTGGCTGGGTGCTATGCGTCCGTCCGACACACGCGACCAGCCCGACAGGACTATGCTTCGGTGCCTTAAGGCACCTGCCTTTGTGTCCATGACATGTGGGCCTAACAGGTGGCTGGCCCACATGTCACTGACCCAAAGGCAGTTGCCTTTAAGGCACCGAAGCAGCGTGCACCCCGACACGACCCTGGTCTGCCTGGTGCGACTACATTTGAGAATGCAAACGAATCTTCTTTCATTTGCAAACGAATCTGTATGTATTACCATGCCCTTGTTTTCCTTGCAATAATTAGTCATTCGAAATGAGATACTCCATCCGTTCACTTTTGTAAGTCGTTTCAGACAACTTAAAATGGACTGTTTTGCACATTGTCTGAAATGTCTTCAAGGTCTTATAAAAGTGAACAGAGGGAGTACTATAAATTAATTAATGAGGAGTTATTTGAAAAAAATCTAAACGGTACCCATGCTAACGTGAATTAGAGTGTGTGTCACATAATTAGTTATTTGAATTAGAGTGTGTGTCACGTAGTTAGTTATTTGAATTAGAGTGTGTGTCACGTAGCGATCTCCAATTCTAACGTGGATTTCGCATTTCACTGTATCCACGCTACTTTTTTAATACAAATTCATTTGTATATGATGAACACCATGGTAGTGAGAAAACTTTTGGATGGATTCAAACATATGACCTACAAAATAGCACAACAAACTGAGTCAATGTCAACTTTTCGAAACTTAGTATGGCACGAATTCGAAATAATTACCCGTATGCCTGGTCCTCGGTTCTAATCTTACAATGTACACCGAATTGAAACATCGATATTAAGTCTCATACTATGTGCATTCAAATGTTGTTTTTAGCCCCCCCCCCCCCCCCCCCCCCCCGCACGAACGCTACATACTTCCTGTATCGGTCAATCTTCCTCTCCTAACCACCTTAGGAAGCTATCGGCTTCCAACACACGTTCATTCTTTCTCTCCATGTTTCGATCTCTAAGTCTCTCAACTACACAACCCCTTTTTCCACTCTGTTACCAAATGTATTTACCTCACACACCCGCCATTGCACCCCATGCCGAGCTCTTTCTCCCTCTCCCCCCTCTCCCTCTCACCCTCTCGCGCTAAATACATGCATTGCCTATCTAGCCCCCCAACCTCTTGTGCGCACACATGCACGTTGTATATCTAGGTCACTCCCTCGAGACTGTCTCACTCTTTCTTCCGCACGGCGGGCCACACTCGCTCAATATCGCTCTCTTTATCTGAGTCTCATTTAACCTCGTTTTCTTTCACACACAAATGATATATCTCCCTGTTCAGGCCTCGATCGACACACTCTATACTCTCTCACGCAGATTGTCTATCTAGGTCAGTCCATCCAAGCCGCCGCCACTCTTTCGACCTCATGGTGGGCCACGCTCACTCAATCTCTCTCTCTCTCCGTATGTCTCGATTGACCTCGCTCTTTCTCGGACAAAAACGATATATCACCATGTTTGAGCCCAATTCGACCTATTCACATTGTATACTCTCTCACGCACATCGTCTATCTAGGTCACTCTCTCCAATCCGTCTCACTCTTTCAATCGCACGGCGACCCTATGTGATCGGTTGACCTTGCTTCCTCCCACGCAAAAAATATATCTACATGTCTGTGACCGTATCATCTCTCAAGCTCTATCTTACAGCCCTCACCCTTGCCAAAAAGCTCAATCGGACAATATCTCTCCAGAGCATATATATTTGTTCAATGAATGTCGGACCACACTCACTTTGTCTCTCTATCTATATGTCTCTCGATAGACCTCGCTTTCTCACACCGTATCTTCCACGCATTGAAGCTACTACCTCTCCATCCCTCGCAAAGCCGGAGCTATTTACATTGCGAGGGGAACTCCAACCTTGGATTAATTTGTGTAGGCATTTATTCCGGTCGGTTTAGATTATATTTTCGTAGCATTCGGCCCACAACTACTCCAAACACCGTTGCAACCCACACAACTCCCCTAGTTGATTTCCCTCTGGCTCGGTCATCGCTCTCTCGCATGTCCTTTCTCGCCTTCAACGTCGCACCATGGTATTATTGAAAAAACTATGTTGTTCTCTTTAATTATTATAAATAAGCTACAAAACTACACACCGATAGTCGACTTGGAATGGAACAAATTTCGACCCACAAATTAAAGTGCTACAAACTACACACCGAGGGCCCCACATATCATGAAATAAATTTGGACCCATATACAAATTAAAAAATGAAGGACGAGGATCGAAGAAGCGACCGGGCCTTCAAGCCGCACGTCAATAGGCAACATACGTAGAATAGCAATGTTTGTTGTACCCCCTTTGTTCACATTTTTATACTACCACAGCCTAATTAATGGATAACATGTAATATTATTTTTAGTACTATTCGCCTTCACTTACTGGTGGGTTCCATGTGTGCTCTCTCTGTCTCCTCCCCTTCTGCGTTTAGACGCACGGGCAAACAGGAAGAACTCGCGGGCGATGTTGCCGTTGACCATATCTGGACACGTTGACAAGTCACGGCACCAGTTTCACTTACTAGCAGCACTAGTCAGTGTGTACGTGCAATGCACGTTAATTTGGAAGTATATTAAGTGCATGCGGATATTAACTACTAGGATATTATTTGCGTGTTGTCATGTGATTAGCACTATTTTTGGCATGAAATTAACTGCACGCTAAACGTGTTGAGCGCTCGACATTGAAGCAGTCTAGGTCGTTGGATGACAAGGAACATGTGGCTTGATGACGTTTTATATTTAATTTGATACGGCTCTAGCAGAACATTAATTTGATCAAACCATACATTTCGTTCAGTGTGACTCCGACTTTAAATTATACGACGATCGATATAAAATAAACGGAAATGATAAACGTTCGGATTTTAAGCATGGCAATCCGAACATTTTTCATGGCAAATTTAGATTACGCGGCGGCGGCGGGGGCGTCTCGCGGCGGGAAGTGGCTACTCTGCCGTGCTCTGTGTGTCGTCGGACCACTGACCGACGGCGACGACGGCGTCTTGCGCCCTTGTTGGCGTACTCCTGGACGTTGGCCTAGCTTCAAGGAAGGCCAAAATGTTCTGGACTTCGGAGCGAGTCAACTGGCGGGAGGAGGCGACTGGCATTGGTGCAAGGAAGCGGTCGACGGCGGCCATCCATGCCGCTGAGGGGGGCACTGGCACCCGCGCGGGGACAGGCGCTGTCAACGGCGCAGCGGAGACATTCGTGTGCACGGGCACTGGCACGGGCGCGCATGTCAGTGCACGCGCAGGCGCATGCGCTGGCAGGTGCACGGGCACCGGCACGGGCGTGCGCGTCAGTGCTCGCGCAGGCGCATGCGCTGGCAGGTGCACGGGCGCGTTAAAATCGGCGGGGACCTCGTGGAACCCCGTGGGATCAAGCTCGACGACAATGTGCGGCTCCCAGCCCATCAATGCCACGGGGATGGGCGCTGGCGCAGTCGGGGCGACGGGAAACGGAACGGGAGCGGGGAGAGGCGCGGCGTCTTCCCGCAAGGCCGGTTCAAGCTCGTCCCAAAGCGCCTTATGTTCTTGAGACTCCGGCTGGGTGTCTTCCTCAGGAAACTGGAACACTAAGGGCAGACCATCATGATGCGGCATGGCGTACATTTAGGTCAGGCTAGTTGGAGGTAGACGACAGGAGAATCAGAGAGGAAGAGAGAGGATTGTAGCGTACCGGGTAGTGCGGGGTTGATTTTAAACTGTGGCGCCGGCGACATTAAAAGTGGGAGCAGTTGGGACGACGGTGGGTGGCGGAGCCTGCTCAAAGGGCTCGCCTCCTGGTGAGCCTGCACAGCGGTCTGCTCGCACGCCTCCCTGACAGCCAGCGCAGCGGTCTGCTCGCACGCCTCCCGTCGACTCACACGCTTGCTCGGACGGCACCTGCCGATGAGAAGCGGGGACTCGTGGCGGCACGTAAACGCCCACGGTTTCAATAGTGAAAGCGTTCGCCTTAACGTGACAGGTCTTTGTTCCAAAATACCTTGGCTCTTCATTTGTGCAACTTGTCATAAGCAACTTGTCTCAAATTGAAGAAAAAACTTACGAAGTAATATTTGTGCCATATCACGTGACCATGCTTAGTTTCAAGAATTTATGCTCACTTTTGGATTTTCTGAAATTTAAGATCCAGGATTCGAAATAATTTCATAACCTCCATTATGCAATAAATTTTCAAGCCGTACATCTGTCCTTTTGTATTTCTTAAGAAAGGATTTGGTCAAACATTTTTCTTATTTAGACTTCAGACAAGTTATATATGCAGAGTAAAAGGATAATCCCTCCGTACCAGTGCATTGCCTGATATATTAACTCAAGTACTAGGCACGAACAAACGGGCTCAATTCTGTGCTCATCCTGGTGTAGTAGTAGTACTACTAACCAATGCAGTTGACGGGTGACCTTGACGAGCGCCGACCGAGGGAATTGAACCGTGCTCGGCGCGGTAGGTAACGTTGTCTAGTTACTAAAGCATGCCTCCGTTGTTCATCGGTAGTAATTATGGACTGGGGACATGAGGGGAATTTCCTATGGCTGGAATTCTGGCCGCCAGATATTTTGACTTGAAACGCTGAGGCTCGATTGGTTGGGGTTGCCAAATGTGCATACCACGCACGCCACCGAAGGACACGAGCCCGGTTTTTTTAGGATCATCATGAGCCAAGGTCTGGCTGGTACGCCGTTGGGTCCTACCATTCGAGAATACGAAAGGAACCTTTTAAATTGCCGAACGAATCTATGTGTATTACAATACCCGTATTTTCCTTGCAAATACTAATCTCAACGTGGTAATTGATTTATGACGAGTTGTTGAATTAGAGTGAGTTTGTGATATAGTGATCTCAACGTGGATTTCACATTTCATGGTATCCCTAGTAAGTTTTCCAATGCAAATTCAAATTTAAAAGATGAACAATATGGAGGTGATAAAACTTTGTATGTATCAAGTATATGACCACACACACACACACAGAGACACACACGCATGAACACAACAACAATCCAATAAGTATAGTGCATCTATTTTTCCAAACCATGCATGTATGACACGAATTCAAAAATACTCCTTCTATTCCTAAATATTAGTCTTTTAGAGAGTTCAACAAGTGACTACATACGGAGCAAAATGAGTGAATCTAGACTCTAAAATATGTCTATATACATCCGTATGTGCCAGTCCATTTGAAGCCTCTAAAAAGACTAATATTTAGGAACAAAGGGAGTAAAATGTAAGACATCCATGGTCATCAGTTCAATATTTAAAATGAACATGAAACTGAAACATGAATATTATGTCTAGTACTACAGTACATGCAAATGTTGTGTTTAGGCGGAGCTATGATTGTCGGGGGTCAACCCCTCGACCTTAGATAAAATTGTGGAGCTCTATTTAGGGTTGTTTAGATTATATTTGTCCCCACCGTCCCAACCACCGATTGGTTGTGCACCCCCACCCCTCCTCCCCGGGAGAATATCATGTGCCCCCATACCTTAGATGCTATATGCCGATACGAGATGCTTGGAGCTTGTAGATCTGAGATATAGCAGCTCACATGATGCGTCTTAATATTTTTGCAGGAAACCTTGATGAGTTTGAGAATTGCACACAATTTGTACAAAAACTACTTAGATGCCCTTTGATCCCATATCCAACGACCTCGAAGCTCGTATCACCGTAGCATCTATGATGAAGGAGGACATCATATTCTCCTGTATGTATGAATATCATGTGCTACCACACCTTAGATGCTTTGGTGATACAAGCTCTTCGGAGGCGTTGGATTTGTGACCCAACACCTCCTCGGTGGTTCGAATGGTTTTTTGTAGAAAATCCCCAAAAGAGTTTGGCCACTGCTTACAAGCACAAAGACTGCTCAGATGCCATTGGATCCTAGATCAAACGACCTCCAAGCTCGTATCACCGTAGCATCCAAGCTGTGATAGCACCTTATGTTTTCTCGCACGGGAGAGTATGAGGTGCTCCTGCACCGTAGATTCTATGGTGATACGAGTTCACTGAGATCTAACGGCCCATAGTAGGAGGTTTGAATGTTTTTGCAATATACGGCTGATAGAGTTTGGGAAATGCGCAAAAAGTACAAGTACTACGCATGTGCCATCTGATCACTGATCATACGACCTAGATGCTCATATCACCGTAGCGGGTAATTAAGCTACGGGGAGCACCTAATATGAGCACCGGGGAGCCATTGGATCGAAGATGCAGCGGCACACACGAGGCCTGAATGTTTTATTTGCAAAAACAAACCTTTGGAGAGTTTGGAAATTGCGCATAATTACAAAGACTACTCCCAAGCCATTGGATCTCACTTCCAACGGTGTAAAAATTCGTATCACCATACTATCTAAGCTGCGGGGTGGATGTGATATTCTATGCCGCTGTCATTTTTGTTCGTAAACTTGCAAAATACGTGTAACTCGTGCCATTATTTGTCTAACCACGCAAAGTGTTTGTTCAAAAAAACCATCCTACACTGAAATATCAGAACAACACACGGGAGTCCCACTTGTCATTAATCAAATTTGGACCTAAAACTAACAAATCTGAAAGACGAGATTCGAACTGGCAACCTGGACTACAAAGCGTAAGTCGATAGCCTGCAAAAACGAACGGTTGTTGGCTTTGTCCCATAACTTGATTTTATACAGTACTTGCGTTGAGTAGAGTAGAGGGAGTGCCTCGTCAACACGTGCATGACCGTTGTCTCAATTACTGGTGGGTCCCAGGTCTGTGATCTCAATCTCTCTTCTCTCCATCGTCTAACCTTTGCACGGGCACACACGAAGAGCGGCGCTAGCTTGCCGTGGTGTTATTACAACTAAAAACAAGCTTGGAAGATAGAAGAATCGCCTAGAACAAGAGACGTTGTGGCTGGTTGAGACGGAGCTAACCACATCTATCCTCTGTGCCATGTTTGCATGATTAAGTTGTGTGGCTAGTGGGGTGTTTTCGACCGACTGGCTGGGTCCCGAGGTTGAACCATAGGTACTACGTCTGATACAGTATATTTTTACGCGCACATTTTTCCTCCGTGCCGAGACGTGGCCCACCCTACCGCGCGGTTTCGGTGTCCTCCCGGGTGGTGCATGCATAAATTCTTCCTGACGTGGGACGCCCTACCGCGCGTTATCTGGGTCCTCCTCGGTCATAGCACCAAAGCAAGTAAATGAGTCGTCAAATCACGAAAGACCACCTTTCCCGCCGAGTACATCAGTGAAGCACGGTGGCTAGATAGTTGGGCTAGTTCGACCGATTAGCTAGGCCGCCGCCACATTTTTTTCACCCCTTTTTTTATCTACTTGCCGGCAGGTAAATTTAAATATCCACCGCGGCATTGCTCTGGTGTTTGGGTGCGGCAGGATTTTTAATTTTTTGATTGACGGGAGCAGCCGCGGCAGGATTTTTAATTTTTTGATTGACAGGAGCAGGCGCGGCAGCAATTAGTCACGATGACTCCGCCTGTAAAAACCCACTGCTCCCTGATGTGAGAAGTCGTCGACTGGTGTTTTACCGTGGTGAAAACCAAAAGATTCCCCGCTCCCTCCGCCTTCCCGTAGATTGCATTGCCTTTCAGCCGTTTCGCCCCCTTTGCTTCCTCTCCCCATTGCTTCTACCTTGTGCCATGGCGGCGCAGCAGATCACGGAGTCCGAGGTGAGGCGCCTGACACAGGAGCTCCATGCCAAGGTGCGGAGCTCAGGGCCAAGGACGTGGAGCTCCGTGAGCTCAAGGAGGAGAGGAGTGCCATGCTCCTCCGTTATGTGCGGGAGTTCACGGAGCTTCAAAAGTGGCAGGCGTCCACCACAAAGATGCTCGAGGCATCGGCGGCGTTGCTGCAGAAAGCGGGAGATACGATAGGCCGTCACGGGAGCCGGCTGGAGCGCGAGCGGGCCGATCATGACGAGGTCCAGGATCGCCTCAGCCACTTGGTGAACCAAGTTGCCACGCACGTGTTGCGGCTGCACGATGCCTACCGTCATGCCAGCGCGATGATGCCGGCCGTCGGGCTAAACCCGTTCGACCACCCGGTCGACTTCAACACGCTGCGGCTTCCTGACCTGGTCTCCTTCTTCACCTATATCTCCGAGGAGCTGAGCCGTCTCCGTGCGATGGTGGGGGCTGAGCTGGACAAGGAGGGGTTGCGGGCCGCCGTCGCTGTTGCCGGGCGAATCCTTTCAGGGCTCCGTCACCGGAATCCATTCGTGCCATTGGACGCCGTCTTTGATGAGCTGGCTCCCGTCGACCGGGAGCGGGCTCTGTGGGCGGTTGCACCCTGCATCACCATGGTCGTGCGCCTCGAGAAGCAGAGGGACTTTGGTGGTGTTTAGGCGCCCTCTGCATGGGCATGTCCATGTCTTGGCGCAACATGACCGTTGGATCAAACTCAGACAGTGCAGATTAGTCACTGTAGCACAAAGCGTGTGGGTGTGTTTGGTTGCATTCTCATCTCAATATAGTTGTTTCCTCTTCGTGTATTTTTGTCAACCTACTAGTGTGGACTCATGCACCCTTCATGCACTCTGCCAAACACCCAAAAGTGGGTCCAGAAGGGAACTTTCGCTCCCATCCCGTGCACCCTTCATACAACCTGCCTAACACTATTCGTGCTTCATATGGTTCATGTTTCGTGGAGTACTGTAGCACCGTACTCTCCGTGCGCTGTGGACCTAGTTCTGTTAACATTGATCTCACCGTTCATTCTCGACCGGACAGTCGAAAAAGCGGTACTATGCTACATATAGGAGTAGTTGACATCCACACAACATCATTTGTTATCGTCATATCTTACTACACTAGCAACAAGATTGTGTAGTACTGACGTATGAACCACTGCACATGCCTAGTAGTAGGAGCATTGTGTATGTTCAAGTGGCTGCCGTGTTTCGCACTCCTCCGTCGTAAGAGTGGAAACGCTTGCTGTAATCATTTTTTTTCTTCAGAAAAACAGTGGACATGCTCTACCGTGCGGATCCTCCTCCAGCCATGCACTAAATTACTCACTTTCGCCGACGTGTGGGACAGCCAGCACCTGGGTCCACCAGCCATGCACTAAATTACTCTGTAGTAGAGTGACGGTAGACTACCCCGATCGAACCGCCGCAGTAATGCCCAATGAGCTGTCAAATCGCAAAACCCCCTCCTTTCCAGCAGTAAGTTGGATGGACGAAGCAACCATCATTTCACTCTTCTCTCTCAGCTTCCTCTCTTGAAGAAAACCCCCACTCGCTTCGCTTCTCCCTCATCTCGTTCCTCCTTTCACTCTTCTCTCTCAGTTTCCTCTCTTGGATGGACGCCGGAGCACCGGCCGACGTGATCTCTATGGCTCTGGCCAAAACCGTCGAGGCTCATGGTACGAAGAAGCGCAAGCACCCCGCCGAGAATACCGCAGACAAGCTCAAAGCCATCGCCCTGTCCAAGCCCCCCTCTCCGGGATCCCTCATTAAGAAAGTCCAGGTAATGTCTCTTGTTGACGATCTTTTTCTCGATCTTGATCGTGTTTTTTCATCTAACACGCAGTACTAGTACTGGTAGTACAACTTTCTGGGTGATCTTGCATGTGATTTTAGTGTGCCAAATGACGGTTCTAAATTCCTCTTTTGACCAAAACATGCGAGAGGTTGACACTGATTCCTTATAGATTACTATCAACTACCCCCTCTGTCCCAAATTTCTTGTCTTCGATTTGTCTAGATACGGATGTATCTAATACTAAAATGTGACTTGATACATCCATATCTAGACAAATCTAAGACAAGATTTTTGGGATGGAGGAGTACTTTATGAACATCAATGCTACCTTTTAAGAGGGTATATTTGCCTCAGTAACTTGTGTTATGGATATTGCATGTAATCCCTCTGCTCTCATGCCTTTGAAGACATGTTCTAGTGTCTTTGTTCACTCATTTCTGTGCGTATATGTAGTCATATATGGAGTATAATATCAAAAATCATCTTATATTTCTGAACGGAGGTAGTAATAAAATATGGTTTCTGTTTGAATTAGAACCAGGTCCGCGGTGGAGATGAAGTTCTCAAAGTCATGCCGTGTGAACTGGAAGACCTGATGATGAGTTCTACTGCTGAACTATCCAGCTGCTGTGTCCTTGTCGCCACGTGTCCTGAACTAGTGTCTTCCCGTAGCATTGTTGTCAGGCGTGTTCTCGAGGCTGTACTTGACCACAACAATTTCCTGGCTGTGCCTTCGATTATGAAGGGTGTGGTTCTTGTAAAGCTTCCCAACAAATCTGATGCGTCCTGTCTTCATCATCATGTTTATGAGTGGAAATACCACTCTGTTAGGTTCTCCAAGGTTGACAAGATGGTGATGGTGCATGTAGGCATCTCACACGAAGTCCATGGCCTAGTCAGTTATGCGGGGTTCTTCCCGTAGGTCGGTGGCATGAAATAGTCTGCAGAATTTAGTTAGTGCAACTTTGCTTGTCTATTAGTGCTGCCGCTTTTGGTGTGTGAACGGTCTATGTTAATGTCTGTCCACTCAATTCAGTCTGTATATTTTGAAGTATCCAGATCATATTTTTTGTGAGGACGGTTTATCAATTATGGTTACACTCCAATATCTGTATGCACTGCAGGGTTTATCGCACCCACCAGGATTTCCAGTCCCATGGATGTTCGGTCTATACGATTTGTCACGACCTTTGGACTGTCCTGCTTGTGGGAGTAGGCGGGGCCCCTGCATGCCACGCGTAGTTGGACGATCAATCTTCTGTTTAGTACTTCAACATAGTGATTTCCTGGTAAGGATTCCCTCGTCTCACATCAAGTAAATCTTATTGATTTACTGTCTAAATCTTATTGATTTAATGTCATGTTTCTTTCTTTTCCTGCAATTTTACGATGCAGGTTTTGCCATGTGATATTCATCACAGAATAAACCGTTTGGTTTGCTCTACGATGGCTATTTTTGCAGGTTTCACTTCTTATGTCGTGTCAGTAATGAAGGCACTGTCCATCACTTATATTACTGGAAAAAATTGGATCAGTCTGTTGTCTGAGTACAAGCTGAATCCCTATGATGAACTGCAGTTAGGTTTAACAAAAACGCCCCAATTAGTCCTTCTCGTGTTTAAAAGAAATGAAGAAAAAAAGTGGATCACGGTCACGGATCCTAGTCAAGTTAGAAAGCTGATCATAGCAGGCCAGACATGATCGCCGCTGTCTAGCGCAGATCGAGTACCGGCAGTTGCTCTAGCACTGACAGCGGTAGCGGCTCAGTCTGATCCAGCTGAGGATTGGGCACCGACCGCGTCAGCGGATTGGGCACCAAGAAGATCGCTGCTTTTTTTATGGCCGAACATGGATAAACTTTCTCAAGTGTTACGGACTGAAAGTTGGCGCACGAATGTTGATGGAAATAGCAGAACCTGGTCTCATCTTCACTGCGATCTTCCACCCCGACGTCGTTCCAATTGTTCATCCATGTTAGTTTTGTATCTGGTTCTTGCTTGTTGCCTCGATTACTTCTTAATCCACCTATTCTGTCTAACTAATCACAATTTAACTTTAGAAGTAGCAATGAATCTCTCACGAAGATGCTACTTCTAACTAATATTTTCTTATAATTGGTGGCACGTGTAGGTTTTTTCAGAGTTAAGCAGTCTGCTCGTTTGTTACTCTGTAATAACTCGGCTGTTACTAATGGCACTGAAGTTGACTAGATCGACATCCACAAGTTCCTACACTTTATTGATCGTCTTGAGGACCTTGTGGGGCGTTTCAATGGTGGAAGGCCACGTGGGATATGTTTGCCACTGCTGCACTCGTTGAACAGGTCCAACTATGTCGAGAAACTATTGCTTATACACAGTTTTACAGCTGTGATCTTCTTGAAACAGGAACTGCCGAGTTCTATTGTTCCTATACAGATGGCTGACCATGGTCGGGTCAGACTTGCGCTTGGTCACAACATGATGTTTATGTGGACCTACTCAATTCCCCTTGGAGGTGAAAAGATACTTATTCATGGGTGGTCTCAAATAATGAAGGCCCGTCCATCTTGGAGAATAGGATAGAAGATTATGTTCATGCTTATGGCTCTAAAGCGAATATCCTGTTTATTGACCACGTTGCGAGATGAAGCCGCTTTCAGAAGGTTGTGGATGCGCGGGGTGGCGCCTGGGCCTTGTCCTGGGCTTGGCGGCCTCACCCTTGGTTAACTGTAGGCAAAGTAGCACTGTTCGAGGCGTGCTTTGTACGGTTGAACCTGTATAAGTACTCATACTGCTTTCAGCTTTGGTTGTTAAGTGCCCCTGCTGGTTTCAGTTAAGGTTGTTAAGTACTCCTGCTGCTTTTACAGTCTGTCGTGTTTCTTCAGTCATGTCTTGCTCCAGCCGCCAAAACCAAACCAGCGCCGGCGGGGCCGCCTGCTTCCGCCTCCCACGGCTGGCTGCGCCTCAGCGCACTCATCGCCGCCCCACCGTCTCCTAAATCGTTAAAGCCGACATCCTCCGCGCGCTTTGGTGCGCTCGCCGCGGCGCCGCCCTCTCGCGTTGTCAACATGGTCAACAAACAACAGGAACCGGCAGAAGTATGTGGAGAGGATGACAGTAGGGGCCCACCACGTCAGCGTATGGAAAAATAAAATGCTTCCTCCTAGTGTTTTCCTGACATCTGGGACCCACGACATCGTGAGCGTATATAGTCAATAGACAAGAGAACAGCACAAGATCGGCTGACACCTAGGACGTAGCTACTCGAGCAGTATTTTTTTGTTTGGAATTGTTGAGACGGAGCAGGGTTTGAACTGGGCTGTGGCCCGTCTAGCCCAGGCTTATATTTTATGTTCACCATGTGACCAGCCCAGCTATTTTTTCTTTGTGAAAATGAGCCCAGTTTATTTTTTCTGAAGAATACCCAATCCAGTCCTACTTATTTTTCTACGCCCTAATGGGCTGCAACTCTTTCAAGATGCCTGCAAATCTTGAAAGAGATATGAAATGGGTTGTAAATATAAAAACAGATGACAAATTGGCAATTACTTTACAATTTCTGAATTTTTTCACATTTTCAGATTCCTATTTCACTGGGCATTAACCTAATTTAAATATATCTTCAAAGTACTTTAAATCAGGCTCGAGATTTCGGTATTAAAAATAGTTTGGAACCCACAGAAATATGCGAAATTGGCCCTGGCCAACCAAAAAAACGACTGCAATAAATTGCATAAGAAGTTGCCATGAGCTATATATAAATTATTAAAAAAAGAGGGAGTGGTCTGACTTGTGGGCCTGTTTAGTTGACGCGTATGCAAGATTTTTTAGTTATTATATATGTCAACAAACGATTCTAGCAGACGTAACCGTTGGATGTCAATCCAACGGCCGTCGTGTTTCTTCAATCTCTGATCTTCTTGCTCCAGCCGCCAAAGCAGCGCCGGCGGGACTGCGTACTCCCGCCTCCCGTGGCCGGCTGTGCTGCCGCGCAGGCCTCAGTGCCCCCTACTACTCCCACCGCTGGCCAGGGCATCCCTCTACTCACCCACACCCCCTGTTATTCTGTGGCGACGGCAGCCTCACACCACATGTAACGCTCACGATGCAGCTATATCTCCCACGTGTCGAGGCATGACTTAGAGGCATAACCGCATTGTGGTTTTGTTGCAAGAAGGGTCATCTTCACACAATCCCATGTAATGAACAAGAATGGGATAAAGAGTTGGCTTACAATCGCCACTTCACACAATACATAATAAATTCATACATCATTCAGAGTACACACATAGACCGACTACGGTCAAAGCCAAAAGAAAGGAAGACAACCCAACTGCTAGATCCCTGATCGTCCCAACTGGGCAACACTACTGATCAACATGAAAAGAAACAACACAACAAACAAGATCTTCATCGAGCTCCCCCTTGAGCTCGGTTGCGGCACCTGCACTGGCATCGTCGGCACCTGCAACTGTTTTGGAAGTATCTGTGAGTCACGAGGACTCAGCAATCTCACACCCCCGAGATCATGACTGTTTAAGCTTAGGGGTAGGAAAGGGTAAGGTGGTGAGGTTGCATCAGCGACTAAGCATATATGGTGGCTAACATATGCAAGTAAGAGCGAGAAGAGAAACAATGGAACGGTCGTGAAGCTAGCAATGATCAAGAAGTGATCCTGAACTCCTACTTACGTCAAACATAACCCAAAAACCATGTTCACTTCCCGGACTTCACCGAGAAGAGACCATCACGGCTACACACGCGGTGGATGCATTTTAATTAGGGTCAAGTGTCAAGTTCTCTACAACCGGATATTAACAAATTCCCATCTGCCACATAACCGCGGGCACGGCTTTCGAAAGATAATACCCTGCAGGGGTGTCCCAACTTAGCCCATCATAAGCTCTCACGGTCAACGAAGGATAAACCTTCTCCCGGAAAGACCTGATCAGTCTCGGAATCCCGGTTTACAAAACATTTCGACAATGGTAAAACAAGACCAGCAAGACCACCCGCTGTGCCGACAAATCCCGATAGGAGCTGCACATATCTCGTTCTCAGGGCACACTGGATAAGCTAAGCGTACAGGTACCAACGTAACCCAAGTTGCCAAGGGACGGTCCCGCACGGTGCTCTAGTTTGGATCAACACTCAGAGGAGCACTGGCCCGGGGGCTAAAATAAAGATGACCCTCGGGCTCGCGAAAACCCGGGGGAAAAAGGCTTAGGTGTCAAATGGTAAAACCAAGGTTGGGCCTTGCTGGAGGAGTTTTATTCAAGGCGAACTGTCAAGGGGGTCCCATAAATCACCCGACCGCGTAAGGAACGCAAACTCAAGGAACATAATACCGGTATGACGGAAACTAGGGCGGCAAGAGTGGAACAAAACACCAGGCATAAGGCCGAGCCTTCCACCCTTTACCAAATATATAGATGCATTAATTAAATAAAAGATATTGTGATATTCCAAAATATCCATGTTCCAACATGGAACCAACTTCAACTTCACCTGCAACTAGCAACGCTATAAGAAGGGCTGAGCAAAAGCAGTAACTTAGCCAAACAACGGTTTGCTAGAAAAGGATGGTTAGAGGCTTGACATGGCAACATGGGAGGCATGATATAGCAAGTGGTAGGTAGCGCAGAGGTTCTCAGAGTTGTCGAAAGCTTGATCCTCGTAAGCGTACTCAACAATTTCCTCATTCACGAACTCGTCTCCCGGCTCTACCCACAGCAAGAACACAAGCAATGGAACCACAATCAATCACGGGAAATGCACAAGCAACATGATGCAATACATGAGTGATATGCAGATATGATATGCGATGCATATGCGTGCTCCGGAAGAAAAATGATGAACAAGGCAGTAACTTGGAAAACCAAGCATGCCACTGGAAAGATGAGATGATTTCGGTCGAAATCGATATAAAGATCACCGGAAACGGATGCACGGTTTGCAAATGGCAAGCAAAACAAGAATGACACGAATCTGTGATTAACAGCATGATAGCACTTAAAATACACCAAGTAACTATGCTACAGCACACCAACATAGCAACAAAGCATATGGAAGTAATGTACAGGAGATGCTTGACAAAAGATGAACACTGAGCTACGGCTAGACCACAAGACAGTAGGTTCAAACAAGCATGGCAAAAGTGCAAAAGATAACAGGATCACAGACTTGGTGAAATTACTGGACATGGCTGAAACAGCATCAGGTAGCAAAGTTCAGAGCACGAAATCAACGTGCTACAGGAACTTAACATGGAAAAAACAAGGCATGGCATGCATCTACTATATGCATATGACAAAAATCCCTTACTGACCATAAGCCAAAAAGGACCAGAAGATATGATGGCCACCATGTAAACATAGCAAGTTCCGTTAACAGGTTTCAGACTTTATGAGGGCATCTTGGTGAGCTTGATGCACTCACCACAAAGCAATGCATGACAAAAAAAGCATACCTACATCAAGATGGCATTTTCATGAAGCTATCCATGGCAAGAGCAAGTACATAGCATGAAAGGATCAACCACAACAAGCTTGGGAAAATTGAATAACACGTAAACAATCTGCCAGAAATATTTTATAGCAAAAGTAGAGCAAGATTGAGTCCTGCTATGCCACTCCATAATTGCAAACAAGGGCATGGATGGATAGAGCACAACTATATCTAAAAAACATCTTTACTGAACATCTCCAAAATAAGCACGGATCTCTCTATAGCCACATGGATACATAGCAATAAAATAACAGCACTCAAAGACAGTAAAATTACTACTAAGTCCCTGAAATCAGAAACATCACGAAGCCTAGTTTGCATGCTTGTGTTAGTCACCACAGAGATCACAAAAATACATGGAATACACCTTTGTAAAGATGGCATGGCATACATCAACACACATGTAGAGCTCATTCCCATAAGATGCACAGATTAAATGCAACAAAAATAACAAATCCTCAAGTTCTGATAAGCAACAGCAGATAACAGCAACTAGCACTCTTGCACCAGAGATTTGGGTATCAAGATGGGCTCAAATGAACATGGTTCAATGTAGTAAAATGAAGAGAATCACGAGGCGAACATTTCGATATATTAAACGCACGAAACGGAGCTATATGCAGAGAGTTATGATGCGATGAACAGAGGCATGTAATGTAAAAATCTCAGGACTGGGGATTTTCGGGAGAGGGAGAAAGTCAACCTTAGAGATTTTGGATCGGGATCTGGTGGAGTTCGCCGGAGATCGCGGGGAAGACGGCAGCTGGCGACGGAGGGGGAAGAGGAGGCGGCCGGAGGGAGGCGCGCCGGGGAGGCGGCGACGGGCGCAGCGAACGGCGGCGCGGGCTGGAGCTCGGGCTCCGGCGGACGACAACGGAGGCGGAGGGTGCGACAACGTGGCGCCGGCGGCGAGGCGGTGGGGCGGCGACCAGCGGGGAAGGGCGAGGCGCGGGCGGAGGAAGGGCCTCGGGCGGCGCGCGCGCGGGGAGGAGGGCGCCGGCGGCTCAGGGCGCACGGGCCCGCGGGGGCCGGTTGCGGGCTTCGGCGGGCCGCGGTGTACGGGAGGCGGGGCGCTGACGTGGCGGCGTGCGATTGGGCTAGGGCGGCGGTGCGGGTTCGTCCGGCGGCGGCGGACGCGTCTGGCCGCGGAGAGGGGAAGGGGACTAGGGTTAGGGTGGTTTTTGCCCGAGATTTTGGAGGGGGGATGTGTTTTTATAGGTAGAGGGAGCTAGGAGACTCCAAATTGAGCACGGTTTTCACCCACACGATCGTGATCGAACGACCTAGAGTATGGAAGTGACTTAGAGGGGTTTTGGGCTGTTTGGAGGGGGGTTTTGCTGTAACACACAAAAGGACTTTGCTATTACCCGGTTAACCGTTGGAGTACCAAACGACCTCCAAATGGAACGAAACTTGACCGGTGGGCTACCGGTGGTATACCAAGGCCACTTGACAAGCCTCGGTCCATTCCGAGAATGTTCAAGACCCGCTCACATAAAGAAAACAAGAGGGGTGCGCCGGAGGAGGTGGGAGTGCCGGATTGCAAAACGGACAACGGGGAAAATGCTCGGATGCATGAGACGAACACGTATGCAAATGAGATGCACATGATGACATGATATGAGATGCATGACATGAACAAAATGCAAAACGATAAACAAAACTCGACCACGGAGGGAATATCATAACACATAGCCGAAAATGGCAAGAGTTGGAGTTACAAATATGGAAAGTTACATCCGGGGTGTTACAACACTCCACCACTACGAGAGGATCTCGTCCCGAGATCTAGGATGGCACCGGAGAAAAACGGAAGAGGAAAAGGTAAAACAAAGTTGCTTCTTTGACAAACGAGTGAAACCAAAGAACCTTGAGAGGTTAAACAATTTGAAAGAAAGAGTACAACGCAGACAAACAAGATTGCAAACACTCTGTTGGCAAAGAGGAACAAGGAACATTGCGAGAACCTTTGTAGGTTGAAAAACATGGAGAAGGGTTACAATGGACAAGAAGTACATGCAAGCCCTCCGGTTGAAACGAGATGTACGAGGAACAATAAAGATCAATTACGACAACACTCCGGTTGGAAATGAAAAGAGTAGAATTTGAACTTGGCAAAATGAAAGCACTTGGATGAGACTCCGATTAAAAGAGGAATAATAGACACAACACTCCGGTTAAAACAAGATAAAGAAGGAAAGAAGATGATGTTGACAAAACAAGAAGATGGGTCGAAGAGAGCAATATCACAATGCCTCCGGTAGAAATGAAAGAATGCAATGAAAAGAACGGAGAAGAAAAAACATGTTCTACCTTAAGTGAATTTGAGAGAGCATCCTTAAAAGAAGGATAGAACGGAGTTGTTGAAAAATCAACAAAGAAAGGATATGATCTTCGTGGGCTTATGGAGACATCTCAAAACTTGAGGTGAAATTCTGCCACTAACGAAAACAATTGCTTGCTTGAGATCAACGAAGAGATGAAAACTTCTCTCGCCGAGAGGATAGGAGAAAACTTGCATCATTGATAGACACCACAATTGGCAACATTCCTTCGAGAAGGCTTTAAGTGAAATCCGTACCAAGATAACTCCAACAAAGAGATTATTATGGGTTGAAACAACTCATGGACGAAGAAAATATGATGGCTTTAAATATCTCATTCTTGAGAACTTGTGAATCATGAAACATGAAGAAAATTATCAAGAATGACATAACACCACCTCAAAAGATAAGAGAGAAAGAATTGCACTTCGGAATGCAAGATGAAGAATGCTTGGACTCCCCAAAACAAAACATGTGTTGAACACCATGTTAATTTTAGAGTATAGCTTAGCGGGTCTTAACTCTGAGAGAATTCTTGAAGAACAATTGAAGAATGAAAAGAATCCTTGACGAACCACCATAAGAATCTGAAAATCAACGAAGATAAGATAAAGAAACATCGGGAAGAATTAGAAAATGAACAAAGATACTTGAAAGAATTTAGATACAAGTGAAACAAATATATCACGAACTGATTAGAGGATATTTGAACGATGCACCGGTAAGATTTGGAGAACGAGAGCTGAATGTTGAGAACGAAAATGGCAAGAGTTGGAGTTACAAATATGGAAAGTTACATCCGGGGTGTTACACCGCAGTCGAACCGGTGAACCCTCGTACTCCTCTCCGCGCGGGCTTCCACTGCCGCGTCTTCCCCGGCTCCGCATCGTCCCCTTCCTAGGCCTCGCCGTCGTCCACCGTCGTGGAGCTCTCGGCGCGGCGTGGTCAATGTGGTCAACGACCGACTTCCATCAGAAGAGTACTGTACGTGGAGAGGCTGACAGCTGGGTCCACGGCAGCCGCAAGGAAGTGCCTCCTTATTACGCGGAAAATAATTATTCCTCCACCTGACAGCAGGGACCCACCGGACGGGCCACCAGTATTTCACGAAAAAAATGTTCCCCCCGACTGCTGGGACCCATAGGACGGGCCACCGTATTTCGTGAAAAAAACGTTCCCCCCGCTGTCAGCTCGGACCCACCAGAAGTGCCTCCTTATTACGCACAAAAAAAAGAATACCCCCCTGCTAGCTGGGACCCACCTTGGTGGGAGGCTGACTTGTGGGCCTACTAAGTTGACTGGGACGGAGGCCTTTGTCAACTTTAGGCAATATATGAACGATTCTAGCTCCAGTGACCGTACGATGTCCATCCAACGGCCGTAGTGCTTCTTCAACCTCTGGTCTTCTTGCTCCAGCCGCCCAAAGCAGCGCCGGTCGTGGCGCCTGCTCCTGCCGCTCGTGGCCGGCTGTGATGCCACGGAGGCCTCACCGCCCCCTACTACTCCCACCGCTGGCTAGGCCATCCCTCTACGCACCCACACCACCTGTTATTCTGCGGCGATGGCAGCCTCACACCGTAGCCGAACGAGTGAACACTCATACTCCTCTACGCGTGGGCATCCACTGCCGCGTCTTCCCCGGCCCCGCGTCGTCCCCTTCCTAGGCCTCGCCGTCGTCAACCGCCCTGGTGCTCTCGGCACGGTGTGGTCAATGTGGTCAAGGAATGGCTTCCATCGGACGTGGACTGTACGTGGAGAGGCTGACAGCTGGGTCCACGGCCGCAGCAAGGAAGTGCCTCCTTATTACGCGCAAAATAATTGTTCCTCCACCTGACAGCGGGGACCCACCGGACGGGCCATCGTATTTTGCGAAAAAACGTTTCCACCTGACTGCTGGGACCCACCAGCTACATCTTCGCACGAAGGAAGTGCGTCCGAAAAAAAACAATTCGCCCCCCTGACTGTTGGGACCCACCAGCTATATCTTCGCATGCAACTGTAGGACGGAGGCCTTTGTCAACTTTAGGCAATATATGAACGATTCTAGCTCCAGTGATCATACGATGTCCATCCAACGGCCGTAGTGCTTCTTCAACCTCTAGTCTTCTTGCTCCAGCCGCCCAAAGCAGCGCCGGTCGTGGCGCCTGCTCCTGCCGCTCGTGGCCGGCTGTGATGCCACGGAGGCCTCACCGCCCCCTACTACTCCCACCGCTGGCCAGGCCATCCCTCTACGCACCCACACCACCTGTTATTCTGCGGCGACGGCAGCCTCACACCGCAGCCGAACGAGTGAACCCTCATACTCCTCTACGCGTGGGCATCCACTGCCGCGTCTTCCCCGGCCCTGCGTCGTCCCCTTCCTAGGCCTCGCCGTCGTCAACCGCCCTGGTGCTCTCGGCGCGGCGTGGTCAATGTGGTCAAGGAATGGCTTCCATCGGACGTGGACTGTACGTGGAGAGGCTGACAGCTGGGTCCATGGCCGCAGCAAGGAAGTGCCTCCTTATTACGCGCAAAATAATTATTCCTCCACCTGACAGCGGGGACCCACCGGACGGGCCATCGTATTTCGCGAAAAAAACGTTTCCACCTGACTGCTGGGACCCACCAGCTACATCTTCGCACGAAGGAAGTGCGTCCGAAAAAAAACAATTTGCCCCCCTGACTGTTGGGACCCACCAGCTACATCTTCGCATGCAAGGAAGTGCGTCCAAAAAAACGATTCGCCCCCTGACTGTTGGGACCCACCAGCTACATCTTCGCACGCAAGGAAGTGCGTCCGGGCAAAAAAAAACGATTCCCCCCTGACTGTTGGGACCCAGCAGCTACACCTTCACACACAAGGAAGTGCGTCCGGGCAAAAAAAACAAAACGATTCGCCCCCCTGACTGCTGGGACCCACCAGCTACATCTTCGCATGCAAGGAAGTGCCTGACAGTCGGGACCCACCTAGTCGAAGCGTACGTAGCGTTGTCATTCTGGTCGTGAACGTGTACGTACATATATACTAGTCGATGTAGAGGTGCGCACGTGTCGTAGTAGAGGCGCGTACGTGTCGTAGTAGAGGCGCGCACGTAGCATGTACACGTACGTACAGCGGCCAGGGTGCAAGAAAGAAAATATGGCCACGTACGTACATACGGGCAGGGTCTAGAACGCCTACTCGCGCGTACGTACGGCCAGGGCTTGTGTACATGGCTAGGTCAGAACGGAGAAACATCGTCGTCGTCGTGTTCATGGCGAGGCAACGGAATGCGTCGTGTTCATGGGGAGGCAACGGAATGCGTCGTGTTCATCGGGAGGCAACGGAACGCGTGGGAGCCAACCGGCTGGGTCGGAACGGAATGTGTGGTCGTGTTCATCGGGAGGGCTTGGACGGAACAGGCGATGGAAACAAAGGCCTGGCGTATCGCAAAAAACGGAGGAAACCGCCTTGTGTTCGACCGGCCACGTTCGAAACGGGATCCTGTTCATCGAGAGGGGTCTGGCGTACCGCAAAACGGAGGAAATAGACCTCCTACGGTCGAAACGGGGGTCCTGTTGATCGGGAGGGGTGTGGCATATCGCAAAACGGAGGAAACGGACTTGGGTTGGAGCGCTACCGTCGAAACAGGGGTCCTGTTCATCGGGAGGGGTGTGGTGTACCGCAAAACAGGACTCCACGGGATACTGTTCATCTCCACCGTCGACCTCCTCCAGCCTCCACGGGCTACCGTCGACCTCCTCCAGCCTCCATGGGCTCCTGTTCATCCAGCCTCCACCGCGCGCTACTCCACCGGCTACTGTTCAACCACCCCTCTACGGGCACCCCTCCACCGTCTACTATTCATCCAGCCCTCCACACCACGAGGTCCTGTTCAACCACCCCTCCACGGGCACCCCTCCACCGTCTACTGTTCATCCAGCCCTCCACCACACCATGGGGTCCTGTTCATCCAGAGGCAACGCCACCGCTCGCTGTTCATCCAACCCCCCCCCCCCCCCGCAACGCTCACTGTTCATCCAATCGATCGGCTTCAGTTAGCAGCAGTAGCAAAGGAATCGCTCGATCGGGTTCAGTTAACAGCCATCGATCGATCGCTCGGGTTCAGTAATGCGTAGCCTGCAGTGCAATCGCTCGGGTTCAGTTAGAGCCCAACGCCTCGCTCGGTTCAGTTAGAGCCAACGCCTCGCACACATGCGCGTACGTGGACGAGGGAAACGCGCGTCGCTCGGCCCCCGACCTCCCACCGTAACCGGGAACTCCCTGAAATTTTCCTCCCCCTCGCTTCTACCACGGTTTTTTCCGTCATGGACGGCCCAAAGAATGTCATGCAGCTGCGTCTCCGGCCCGCCCAGGACGGAAAGCCCATTTTCTGTCATGATTTTTTGTCACAGAAGTAGGAGCCCACCACATCTATGATGATATCGGGTTTTGTCACAATTATCGTCATAGAAGTGTCATATGTATGACAGAAAAAAATTTCGTTCGGCCCAAAATGTCACGGATGTGTCTTTTTTTTTATAGTGCTAGTTAGAGTGATGATTCCATTGGGCCCGGGCATTTTGAGCTTCATGTACCTGTAATGGGGTATGGCTTGGAAGATCGTGAATGCCTCCCACCCTAGAAGGGCGTGGTATCCGCTATTGAACGGGGCCACTTGGAATGTGATTTCTTCGGACCTATAATTCTCCGGTGTGCCGAATACCACATCTAGTGTGATTTTCCCAGCGCATCGTGCCTCCCAACTAGGGATGATTCCTCTAAAGGTCGTGCTGCTTTGCTCAATGCGGATTCTGTATATTTCCATTTTTCGAAGAGTCTCCTCATAGATGAGGTTTAATCCGCTGCCACCGTCCATGAGCACTTTAGTAAGCCGGAAGCCGTCCACGATTGGACTAAGGACCAAGGCGGCTGGTGCTCTGGCTGTTCGGAATTTAGGTTCGTCACTGGCATTGAAGGTTATGGCCGTATAGCTCCATGGATTTATTGCTGCCACGTGGCAGACTTCGGCAAGGCTGCGGAGTGCTCGCTTACGCCTGTTATTTGAGGCGAAGGTCTCGAAGACTGTCAATACTGTATTGTTGTTCTCCACAGGATGGTGCTCTGCGGTATTGTTGATGAGGAGATCCTCACCGCTCTTGGCCACCTGCCGGAGTACCCAACATGCTCTAAGGCTGTGTGTTGGTATGGTATCCGTTGTACTGTGAATTTTGCATGGCCCATTAAGCCATCCCTCCAATACGGTTCCACGCCCTGTAGTGGGCTTTTGCTTCTTTGTAATTGGGTTGGGTGACTTATGAGAGTGCACCCTTTTAGTTCAGACTGGGGGTTTTGTCAGAGACGGAGGATCCCAAAATTTTGTTTGGGTTTTCCAGGCGCTTTCCATCGCACAGTACTTCCGTACTATGGCTGCCAAGTCAGCGAAGTGTGCTATGTCACGACGACTTATGGTGTTGAGGATTCCCTTGTCTGTGCAATTATTGCAAAAGAATGAAATTGTGTCTTCCTCGCGACAGTCCTTGACCTTGTTCATTACAAGGAGGAATCTGACCCAATAGTGGTGTACTGTGTCCTGGGGCTCTTGTCTAATGTGGGAAAGATCGCTTATATATGGGTGGGTGGGTGGATTTAAGTCCGAACCTTGACCCGATCTGAGACCCAGGGGCGGAGGAGTTTCCGATCTTGGAAGTTCGGGCTCCGGGATGTTGCCCAACAGGTCTGGCCCGCTGCCTGATTCTAGGTTCAAGATTTGGGCCATGTCCTCCCGTAGACAGGTATCCGGCTCGGAGAGCTCGGGAATCCGGACATAGTTTGTCCTCAAGATAGAGGAAAAATCACCGCATTGCTCCTCCACCACCGCTATCTGATGGGTGACCGGTGGGGAGTTAATCTCCCTTTGGTCGGGTTTAAGCCCGATCTGATCATAGTCCGTAGCGACTCCCAAGGCGGCGATGCGATCCAAGGGCTTGTTAAAGAAAGAGAGCTCGATTGGATTCAACTGCTCGGCGAGTTCCGAGCCGACGTGGAGGCTATTTCGATGACCCGAGAAGTCATCACCGGCGCAGCGGCCGAACAGGCGGTCATGACGAAACCGCCTAGTCGGAGAGTTTGGCCTACAGCCAGGGCTCCCCCAGAGGTGATGTTGTCCTTGACAACGAGGCGAGCCATCCAGCCTTATGATGACAGCACAATGGAACTCTCAATGAAAGCATCAATGTCGGTGTCAAAACCGGTGGATCTCGGGTAGGGGGTCCTGAACTCTGCGTCTAAGTTGGATGGTAACAGGAGGCGGGGGACACGATGTTTACCTAGGTTCCACTACAGGAAACAGCTACTTTGCCGTCTGCCATGGCGGACGGCAAAGGCTCGAAAGGCGGACGGCAAAGGCCTTTGCCGTCAGCCACGGACGGCAAAAGGCTCCGGCAAGGAAGGCTACGGTAAACAGCTGCTTTGCCGTCTGCTTCCTAGCGGCGGACGGCAAAGGCTCTTTGCCGTCTGCGGCGGATGGCAAAGAGGGCGGACGGCAATAATTGCGCTATCAGTCCGTTAAGTGGCTAACGGCAGACCTTTGCCGTCCGCCGCAGACGGCAAAGAGCCTTTGGTCTTTGCCGTCCGCCTTATGATGTCATCTACACGTCACTAGATGGCAGGTTCTTTGCCGTCTGCCACTGATGGCAAAGTGCAGGTTCTTTGCCGTATGCCACGGACGGCAAATTCTTTGCCGTCTGCCACTGTAGGCAAACTGACCAAATGGGTCAGCTCCCAGGAAGCACAGTTGGCTGCCACGTGGCTTCTTTGCCGTCTGCGGCAGACGGCAAAGGCTCTTTGCCGTCGGTGGCAGACGGCAAAGAGCCTGCATATTGTCTGTTTTTTCTGTTTTTTATTAAATCCCACAATTTGCAGCACATATCACATATATAAGTTTCATATCCAGCACATATCCAACACATATCTAGCACATAAGTTTCATATCACATATCACATCAGTTTCATCCATACACATTGTTCATACATAAGGAAGTTCCATCCATACACATTGTTCCATCCATATATATATTACAATGCAAAGTGTCATGAAGATAGCAAGCTAGATACAATGCAAAGTTTCATCAAAGGAAAAGCAAGCACTCCATCATAGCAAGCTAGCTTCCATCAAGTGAATGAAATCTGCAAAATGGTAAATAAGAAAGTTAGAAATAGGTGACTAGAACAAGAAGAAGACTAGAACAAGAAGAAGACTAGAACAAGAAGTATATGTCATTTATGAGCTAACTTAGGTGAAATGGATCATATATGAGCTAACTAAGTTGAAATGGGTTGTTTATGAGCTAACTTAGTTGAAATGGATCATTTATGAGCTAACTTAGTTGAAATGGGTCGTTTATGAGCTAACTAAGGTGAAGGGCATCGTTTTTGAGCTAAGTAAGGTGAAATGGGTCATTTTGGAGCTAACCTAGTTGAAATGGATCGTTTTTTAGCTAACTTAGTTGAAATGGATCGTTTTTTAGGTAACTAAGGTGAAATGGATCATTTTTTAGCTCACTTAGGTCAAATGGATCGTTTTTGAGCTAACTTAGTTGAAATGGATCATTTTTGAGCTAACTTTGTTGAAATGGATCATTTTTGAGCTAATTTAGTTGAAATGGATCGTTTTTGAGCTAACTTAGGTGAAATGGATCATTTATGAGCTAATTTAGTTGAAATGGATCTTTTTGAGCTAACTTAGGTGAAATGGATCATTTAAGAGCTAATTTAGGTGAAATGGATCGTTTTTTAGCTCACTTAGGTCAAATGGATCGTTTATGAGCTAAATTAGTTGAAATGGATCGTTTATGAGATAACCTAGGTAAGATGGGTCATTTTGGAGTTAACCTAGGTGAAATGGGCCATTTTAAAGCTAACGTAGGTAAAATGGATCATTTAGGAGCTAATGTAGGTAAAATGGGTCATTTTTGAGCTAACTTGGATGAACTGCATCATTTATAAGCTAACCTAGGTAAAACGGGTCATTTTGGAGGAAAATAAGCTAACTCTAGGTCATTATGGTAAGCATATTGGAGGAAATAAAGCTAAGTCTAGGTCTTTATGCATTTGTTAAGCAAAACACTAGAGAAACTTATCGTGATCAGGGAGGTGTAGGAGCGGGGTGGCTAGTGCCGCTACCTGGAGAAGGATCGTGCGATGCATTTCTGGAGTTAAGCTGCACCAAAGATCATTTCCAATGTCTCGTTAGCATTACGACACTCAAATGTTAAGACTACCAAGTAATGTCCATTCAAACTAAACTCACCGTGCTCCCAGGAGCAATCACAGGCATCAGCGGAGCGGGCTGACCGGACTTCTCGCACACAGACTGCACATTTGGTTTTCAGAACAGAGTCATACTAGTTAGTAATGAGACTCAAATGTTAAGACTAGCAAGTAATCTACAGAAGAAACTTACCACAAGGAGCTCGTACATGGCCCTTGCCTGCATGTCATTCCGTGCCCTCTCCTCCTCCATCATCTTTCTCGTCCTCTCCTCCATCTCCCGCTGCCTCTCCGCCGCCTCCGCCAGAAGTTTCTCCGTTCTATCTCTCTCAGTCTGTATAGCAGCCTGCAACACCACTCACATGACCATTTGTAATCATTGATGGAAGAGCACACAATGTAATGGAGAAAGATAACTGAGTACGTATCACTAACCTTGATGGCGAGTTGCACTGGCCGTTCACGAGGCCTTATCTCAGGAGCGGAGCTCGACTAGCGCGCCTTGATCTCCGGGAGAGTGCTAGGACAACGGATAAGTCCATCTCCAATGGCTATGGAGCCATGGGACCTCCCGCCACCAGATATCATCACCAGCTCTGGATCAATGGGACCCTGGCTCGGGTTAAAGTCCTCCCCTTTCCTCGCCTTCCCCTCATCTCGATATCTCAGGAGCTTGTTGTGGGAGGAGATGTTGGTGAAGTTGTTTGCATCATCGAGGTCAGACTGAGAGAAAGCCTTGACTTTCTTGTAAGAGCCAGTGTGGGCCATGGCATACAGGTCGTACACCTCTGGCACCTTATCCGCCTTATTATGGCGTGCCTGAAAGAGAGAAACAATGAAAATTAGTAATTAAAGGGCTCAAGCTAGCATGATGAATGAATTGCATGAATCATGAAGCAAACCACATACCCAGTTGCGCCCGAAATGATATAAGTTGGAGCTGCCTTGATGGTGTGGCACACCTTCCATTTGGGCACGTTTGTCCTTGGCCTGGTTGTGGAGGGCTAGCCATTCTTGTGAGCACCACTCATCGAGCAACACCTCCCAAAAATCCATCCGATCCGCACACCATCTCGGAGGCGCCTAAGTTAGCAAATAGAAACTTGAGCGCTACGGCTAAGAATTACTAAATGAAGGAACTTAAGTAGAAGGCCTTAAGAATTACCTTCATGTACTGCTCCTTACTCAGGAACTTATCGCGAAACGCCGGCTTGGTCTTCTTGATACCACGCAAGGCGTAGTAGTCTCGAACAGCCTGCACCCGAGCCTCGTGCCTTAAGTTCTGGAGTAGGCGCTTGCAGACGTTCTGGATAACATTTGCACAGTCCTCCTCGTATCCCTCCTCACACCTGTAGAATGTCTGCAATCAAATGAGACAATATTGATTAGTACAATTAATAACTACCTAGTTGAAGATTTTGAAATGTGTAAAGGAGAAATTACCCAGAACGTCCTGATCACCATGTCTGCCCTCGTGTCGCACACGACACCGTCGATAATGACATCCGGCGGGGCCGGGGCAGCCACGTAGTGCTCCCAGCTCAACCCAAGCTCTGGAAGCCGACCCTCACCAGGCCACGTGACAAACCCCGGGAAGTTTTGCCGGCAAAGAACTCCAAGGACGGAGTTGGGCCGGCGGACACTATGATGGTGGTTCCTACCCCTGCAGCATGACAAGGCCAACGCATTAGTTATTTGAAGAAACGTGAATGCAGAAGGTACAAAATTATTAAATGCACTTACGTACCTCTCCCCATCAGGGAAGATCAACCACCTCTGCTCGCGGGTCGCCGGCACGGACGGGAGCCGTGTAGCACCACGTTGGTAGACGGTGCCACCCTCCTCCTCAAGATCAGTCGGCTCCCCGCCATCATCAGCATGGCCACTCGGCTCCTCGGGCTGATCCGGCCAGGTACCCCTTCCGGACGTGTGCTCCTCCGGGGTCTCGTGGGCCGAAGGCCAGTCGACCCGAGGCTCATGGGCCCAAGACCCGTGGACCGGAGGCTCGTGGACCGGAGTCCGTGTAGCCTCCTCCTCGGACGAGTCCACCCTAGCAGTCACGTGCTCGGGTGAAACAGCTGGGGGTGGCGGCGAGGAAGGCGCCCTAGCAGTCACCCTACCTCCTCTCCCGCGACCACGTGCCCCACCTCCTCTCTTCCTACCTCGTCCCCTGCTGGGCACCGCGGTGGACGAAGAAGGGCCCGGCGGTGTGGACATACTGTCCAGCAACGCTAGGCGAAGAGGTACGTCTGGAATCGAAGACCTCAGACCACGCGCCGAGGAAGAAGGGGCCTTGGCGCGCTCCCGACCAGCGCCCACCATCTTTCAACACCTGCCATGACAAACAGTAAACGAAATTAGTACAACATAAAAAAAAGACCGACATGAATAATAATATGTGTATCACTTAAGTGTATCATCATCAAGTACAACATTAAAAAAATTAATACCTGACACTACTAATAATCTCGATCAGTATCATCAATAAAGGCATAATCATCATCATCACTATAAACAATGACGGGCTCATAGGGTTCAGTGGCATCAACATGTGCAAGGCCACCTTGACGTAATCGGTCAAGCAATGACAGGTCATCCGCAGCAGTAACCTCTTCTTGTTCCGGCTCTTCTTGTTCCTCCTCTGGGGTGATGTCGGATTCACTGTCACTGTCTACTTCAATGTTTTGGGGTGAAGTATAGCGGTTCTTGAAACGCTTTTTGGAAAGACGTGTCTCTTGGAAGAATTCTCCTTCATATGTGTCTGGGTTAATGTGAGGTTCATAATCCTCTTCCTTTGGGGGAGATAGTCTAGCACGTGGCGGCACTTCATAAACGACATCCCAACCTTTCAGATTTGGATTAGTTTGGCAGGCCCACGGTAGATAGAATACTTGGGTCGCCTGTTGAGCCGTAATATAGACATCAGGAACATCTAAATGGGTGCTTTGGTTGATTTCAACTAGCCCTATATGTTCATGAGTTCTTCTAGTCTCCTTCGGCTGAAACCAATAACATTTGAAGACTACGACATTCGGTGGGTTTTCACCATAGAATAGAAGTTCATAAATTGCTTCAACTCTCCCATAATACTCGGTACCTCCTTCGCCGATAACAGATACACAACAATTTGTAGACTTTCGGTCGGCCATAGATAGCTCTTTGCCATAGGTACGAAAGCGATACCCGTTGATGTCGTATTTGTCAAATGAACGGACCTTATAGTCAAAACCATTAGCGACTTGTCTCAATTCGGCGTCCATAGACTCTGAATTAGCCTACAAGTTTAATATGAAAGGATTGTTGCATTACGCACAAATTAGCGAATGAAACCGGGATAGCCGCCTACAAATTAGCCTACAAGTCTAATAGAAATTACCGTTTGTTTGAACCAAGAGATGAAACCGGGATAGCCGCCACCTTGCTTTGCGAGAAGCTCATACTCTTCGACAGAATCCTTTTGGATCACCGCTCCATACGAGAATAAGGCGACGTATCGACTGTATGAAATATCCAGGAATAAGAGCAGTTCAAAGGAAATAGAAGTTGCGAAACTATGTACCGAGAACTTACTCGATGGACGGCCGCACTTCTATCAGGTTGTTGAAGATATACAACGAAATGGTCTGCCATTGTTCGTTATCCAAAGATACTGGATTTGAAACACTGGCTGGTGCGAGATTCCCTTTGAATAGGCTGAGGTTGGATCCACCCTTTTTAGGGTCGTCAGCATTGTACCGAGGCTTCGGATTATGCAAATGACGATTTTTGGCTTCGTAGTGTGCTGTCACGAAGTTTGCCGCCTCCTCAGTGATGAATGCCTCAGCCATCGATGCTTCAATTCTACGTTTATTTTTACATTTTTGTCGAAGCGTCTTCTGCATCCTCTCAGTTGGGTAGCACCAACGATTTTGCACGGGCCCCCCCAATCTTGCCTCGGTCGGGAGATGCAAAATCAAATGTTGCATTGGATTAAAGAAGCCCGGTGGAAAGATCTTCTCTAACTTGCAGATCAACTCCGGCGCCAACTCTTCCATTTCTTCTAGCACACCAGGCGATAGTTCTTTCGCACAAAGAACACGGAAGAAATAGCTGAGTTTTGCCAGTACTAGCCATTCATCCTCAGGGATGAAGCCACGCAACATCACCGGCATTACCCGCTCAATCCATATGTGCCAATCATGACTCTTGAGACCAAATATCTTCAATTTATCAAGACTGGCTCCCCTCTGTAGATTCGCTGCATACCCATCGGGGAACATCAACTGCATTTTCACCGACAAGATAATTTCCCTCATAGCCGGCCTTCCAAGATTGAACCATGCCTTTGGCTTCGTCCAGTTCTGCTTTCCTTTCGGTTCTTTCATGTTTTGTAACGGCCTATCACATAGCGCCTCCAGATCGACTCTAGCCTTAGTATTATCCTTTGACTTCCCATCTATGCCGAACAATGTACCAAAAAGTGCCTCGGCGATATTCTTCTCAGTGTGCATCACGTCGATGTTGTGTGGGCAAAGGAGGTCTTTGAAGTAAGGCAGATCCCATAAGCATGTTTTGTGAGTCCAGGCGTGCTTAGAATTATACCCCTTGAAGTACCCTGGACGCTCGGGATCTGGCTCGAGAGCGTTTAACTGATCCAGGGTCTGTTGGCCTGTCAATGCATGTGGTGCAGAGTTTTTGACAACTCTACCTCTGATGAAGTTCTTCTTGTCTTTCCTGAACTTATGGCGAGGATTCAGGAACTCTCTATGCATGTCGAAGCAAGAAAACTTGCGACCGGCCTGAAGCCAACGAAACTCAAGAGCTCCCTTACATGTGGGGCACGGGAACCTTACATGCACACACCAGCCAACGAATAGCGCATACGCCGGCAAGTCATGCGTCGAGTACATGTACCAGACACGCATTATGAAGTTCCGTTTGCTATAGGCATCGTATGTCTTGAACCCATTATCCCAGGCTTCTTGCAATTCGTCCTTAAGCGGTTGCATGTACACATTCATATTTTTCCCCGGATAGTTGGGCCCTGGAATTATCAACGTCAGGAAAATGTTCTTTCTTTGCATAATCTGTCCGGGGGGGAGATTGAGTGGAAAGACAAATACGGGCCAACAACTGTATTGGGCTACCGTCATACCAAACACACTGAACCCATCCGTGCTGATGCCGACTCGAGGATGCCTCGGATCTGCCGCTTTGTCACCATGTAATTCATCAAACTTTTTCCACGCAACACCATCCGATGTGTGTACAATCATCAGATTCCCATCTGCATCTAGTTCGGTTCTTTTGCCCGTTTTGTGCCATGTCATCTGTCTGGCCGTCTCTTCGACCATGAAAAGACGTTGAAGTCTTGGTACGATTGGCATATACCGAAGAACACTAACGGGGATTTTGGTCTGTGTCTTCTCACCCATACCGTTTTCTACCACAACATACCTGGAAGACTTGCAAATGGGACAACAGTTCAAGTCCGCATAGTCAAGCCTAAACAAGACACATCCTTTCTCACAGGCATGTATCTTATCATAGGGCATCTTCAGTGCACGGAGGATTTTGTCCGACTGGTACAGGTTTGCAGGCATTACATGGCCTTTGGGTAGAAAGCGTCCAAATACTGTCATCATTGCATTGTAGCATTCTCTGCCCAAGTTGAACTAAGCCTTCAGAGCCATTACTTGTGAGATGGCATCCAACTGACAAAGCTCAGTGTGCTCATGGAGCGGACGTTTTGAAGACTCCAACATTTCATTGAAGGCCTTTGCAGATTCCTCCATCTCCTCGTACGAATCCCGAGCATCATCAAAGTCTTGCACCATGTTTTCCATACCGGTACCATGCTCGTCGGTGCGACGACGATCCACCTCAGCTCGGTCACGTTGGGCAGACTCACCATGAAATGTCCACACCGTATAATCGGGCGTAAAACCACTCTTCTGCAGGTGTTTGCCCATTTCAGCCTCTGTCCTCTTTTCCCAATTGCCGCACCGTAAACAGGGGCACCAGGTTTTCCTCTGGCCATTTGCAAATGCGGCTCGCACAAACCCCTTGGTTTTTGTGAACCATTCAGTGCTCCATTTGTTCTGACCAGTGTGACCGGTGTACATCCACGCACGATCACTCATCTTGACTTTCAGAGCTACTAGACACACAACAAATATATATATATAATTCACCATGTATGTATTCATCAGTTGATCTACTTTGTCAATTTTATTACGTCCATGCAACCTACACTCTAATAGGTAATGATAGGTCCTAATCCCACCCGAGTATGTTTAGATTGGGTTCATTTTCCCATGCTATGCCCCGGATCCTACGCAAAATTTCGGCAGCACCTCCCCGCTGTTCTCCTGATACACGTCTCTGCAATAAACAGAGAGGATGTGTACCCGGAGAACAACAGGGGAGGCACTGACGAAATTTATGCGTCGGATCCGGAGAAAAGCATATGGGAAAACGAACCCAATCTAAACATACTCGGGCTGTCCATGGATAGCGTTGGACAATTCGAAAGAATCAAGGTTATAAATATGCAAATGCATGCATATTTATAACTATGACGCTTTCGAACGGGAGACACATATTGGTTACGCATACTGATGATTCAAGACACATATATATCTAGCTATCAAGTTTCATCGGAATAGATCAAATAATTAATGGGGGAGGAGGACATGTCATTTGTGCTCACCCACGAACGAAGGGGCAGAGCTCGTCAAACGCACGGCGAGGTCGTCGAACACCAAACCTCGCAGCGATGAAACAACTGCACATTTAAAACTACCCGATCAACACAATTATATATGATGTTTTTCATAACAAAATCGAAAGATATATGACCTAACTAATAATTCACAAATATATGACCCCGTCGGCTTCTGGAAGGCCAAAGAACACCTTTTCGGGGTCGGGGTCTCGGGGTCGGGGTGTCGGGTCGGGGTGCCGGGTCGGGGTCGGGGTGCCGTGTCGGTGTCGGGGTCGGGGTGTCGGGTCAGGCTCGGGGTCGGGGTGTCTGGGTCGGGGTCGGGGTCTCGGGGTCGGGGTGTCGGGGGTGTCGTGTCGGGGGTCGGGGTGTCGTGTCGGTCTCGGGGTGCCGTGTCGGGGTCGGGGTGTCGTGTCGGTCTTGGGGTGCCGTGTCGGGGTCGGGGTCTCGGGGTCGGGGTGTCGGGTCGGGGTCCCGGGTCGGGGTCGGGGTGCCGTGTCGGTGTCGGGGTCGGGGTGTCGGGTCAGGCTCGGGGTCGGGGTGTCGGGGTCGGGGTCGGGGTCGGGGTCGGGGTCTCGGGGTCGGGGTGTCGGGGGTGTCATGTCGGGGGTCGGGGTGTCGTGTCGGTCTCGGGGTGCCGTGTCGGGGTCGGGGTGTCGTGTCGGTGTCTGGTGCCGTGTCGGGGTCGGGGTCTCGGGGTCGGGGTG
The DNA here is from genome assembly GCF_002575655.3 of Aegilops tauschii subsp. strangulata. Classification (NCBI taxonomy): domain Eukaryota; kingdom Viridiplantae; phylum Streptophyta; class Magnoliopsida; order Poales; family Poaceae; genus Aegilops; species Aegilops tauschii. The sequence continues at coordinate 548,887,651 of NC_053041.3, read as the reverse complement.
TCGGGTCGGGGTGCCGGGTCGGGGTCGGGGTGTCGTGTCAGTGTCGGGGTCGGGGTGTCGGGTCAGGCTCGGGGTCGGGGTGTCGGGGTCGGGGTCGGGGTCGGGGTCTCGGGGTCGGGGTGTCGGGGTGTCGGGGTGTCGGGGGTCGTGTCGCGGGTCGGGGTGTCGTGTCGGTCTCGGGGTGCCGTGTCGGGGTCGGGGTGTCGTGTCGGTCTCGGGGTGCCGTGTCGGGGTCGGGGTGCTGTTTCGGGGTCGGGGCTTCGGGGTGTCTCCTCCTCCTCCTGCTCCTCTTCTTCTTCTTCTTCTTCTTCTTCTTCTTCTTCTTTCTCCTCCTCCTCCTCCTCCTCCTCCTCTTCTTCTTCTTCTTCTTCTTCTTCTTCTTCTTCTTCTTCTTTCTCCTGCTCCTCCTCCTCCTCCTCCTCCTCTTCTTCTTCTTCTTCTTCTTCTTCTTCCCCCTTCTACTTAACCTAAACCTAAACTAACCTAAACTAATTAAAACTAAACTATTTAAACTAATTAAACCTAAACTTAAACAGAAAAAAAAACAAAACAAAAAACAGAAAATAAGGGAGGAGGGGCTCACTGTGGGGGGCGGCGATGGGTCGGGGAGGGGCCGGCGACGGAGGGCCGGGGCGGGGCGGTGGAGGAGGCGGGGCGGCGGGGGCCCGGCCGGCTGGGGGCCGGGGCGGTGGGGGGGTATGGGGGGCGGGGGGCCGGGGCGGGGCAGTGGAGGAGGCGGCGGGGGGCGCGGGGCGGCGGGGGGCCGGGACGGCGGGGGGCCGTGGCGGTGGTGGGGCGTGGGGCGGCGGGGGGCCGGGGCGGGGGGCGACGGGGCGGTGGGGCGGCGGGGAGCCGGGGCGGCGAGGGCGACGGGGCGGCGGCGCGTGGTGGGCGGCGGCGGCGTGGGCGACGGGGCGGCGGCGCGCGGCGCGCGGCGGTGGCGGCGGGGTGGGAGGAGAAGGGCGCGAGGACGAAGTGAGTAACGGGCGGGGGGTACGTGCCGTTAGTCAAGTGCCTTCTTTGCCGTCCGCCAGCCTTTGCCGTCCGCCTTTTTGCCTCTTTGCCGTCTGCTAGCGGACGGCAAAGAGGTGGGCTGTTATGATTTTTTCAAACGAGCGGGGGGTGGGGGCCACCACACTCTTTGCCGTCTGCCAGCGGACGGCAAAGATTCTTTGCCGTCCGCTGGCAGACGGCAAAGAGCTGGCAGATGGCAAAGAGCTTCTTTGCCGTCAGCCTTTTCTTTGCCGTCTGTTTATGTGTAGCTGATGGCAAAGAGCTTCTTTGCCGTCAGCTAGTAGACGGCAAAGAGCCGGCAGATGGCAAATTAGCTGATTCCAGTAGTGTTTGGGCCCTCTCGATGAAGGTAATACCCTACTTCCTGCTTGATTGATCTTGATGATATGAGTATTACAAGAGTTGATCTACCACGAGATCGTAGAGGCTAAACCCTAGAAGCTAGCCTATGGTATTATTGTTGTTGTCCTACGGACTAAACCCTCCGGTTTATATAAACACCGGAGGGGGCTAGGGTTACACAGAGTCGGTTACAAGGGAGGAGATCTACATATCCGTATTGCCAAGCTTGCCTTCCACGCCAAGGAGAGTCCCATCCGGACACGGGTCGAAGTCTTGAGTCTTGTATCTTCATAGTCCAACAGTCCGGCCAAAGGATACAGTCCGGCTGTCTGAGGACCCCCTAATCCAGGACTCCCTTAGCGGCCTCCCGTGTTCTACTTCTCCTCGATTATGGCGGCGGACGCGGAGGCGCTGGATGAAGGAAATATGCCCTAGAGGCAATAATAAAGTTATTATTTATTTCCTTACATCATGATAAATGTTTATTATTCATGCTAGAATTGTATTAACCGGAAACATAATACTTGTGTGAATACATAGACAAACAGATTGTCACTAGTATGCCTCTACTTGACTAGCTCGTTGATCAAAGATGGTTATGTTTCCTAGCCATTGACATGAGTTGTCATTTGATTAACGGGATCACATCATTAGGAGAATGATGTGATTTACTTGACCCATTCCGTTAGCTTAGCACACGATCGTTTAGTATTCTGCTATTGCTTTCTTCATGACTTATACATGTTCCTATGACTATGAGATTATGCAACTCCCGTTTACCGGAGGAACACTTTGTGTGCTACCAAACGTCACAACATAACTGGGTGATTATAAAGGTGCTCTACAGGTGTCTCCGACGGTACTTGTTGGGTTGGCGTATTTCGAGATTAGGATTTGTCACTCCGATTGTCGGAGAGGTATCTCTGGGCCCACTCGGTAATGCACATCACTTAAGCCTTGCAAGCATTGCAACTAATGAGTTAGTTGTGGGACGATGTATTACAGAACGAGTAAAGAGACTTACCGGTAATGAGATTGAACTAGGTATTGAGATACCGACGATCGAATCTCGGGCAAGTAACATACCAATGACAAAGGGAACAACGTATGTTGTTATGCGGTCTGACCGATAAAGATCTTCATAGAATATGTGGAGCCAATATGATCATCCAGGTTCCGCTATTGGTTATTGATCGGAGACGTGTCTCGGTCATGTCTACATAGTTCTCGAACCCGTAGGGTCCGCACGCTTAACGTTTCGATGACTGTTATATTGTGAGTTTATATGTTTTGATGTACTGAAGGTTGTTCGGAGTTCCGGATGTGATCACGGACATGACGAGGTGTCTCGAAATGGTCGAGACATGAAGATTTATATATTGGAAGCCTATATTTGGATATCGGAAGTGTTCCGGATGAAATCGGGATTTTACCGGAATACCGGAGGGGTTACCGGAACCCCCCGGGGGATTAATGGGCCTATATGGGCCTTAGTGGAGAAGAGGAGGGCCGGCCAGGGCAGGCCGCGTGCCCCCTACCCCTCTAGTCCGAATTGGACAAGGAGGGGGGCGGCGCCCCCCTTTCCTTCTTGTCCTCCTCCTCTTTCCCCTTCTCCTAATCCAACAAGGAAGGGAGGGAGTCCTACTCCCGGTGGGAGTAGAACTCCTCCTGGCGCGCCCCTCCCCTGGCCAGCCACCTCTCCCCCCCTTTGCTCCTTTATATACAGGGGCAGGGGGGCACCCCAAAGACACAACAATTGATCGTTTGATCTTTTAGCCGTGTGCGGTGCCCCCCTCCACCATAGTCCACCTCGATAATACTGTAGCGGTGCTTAGGAGAAGCCCTGCGTCGGTAGAACATCATCATCGTCACCATGCCGTCGTGCTGACGAAACTCTCCCTCAACACTCGGCTGGATCGGAGTTCGAGGTATGTCATCGGGCTGAACGTGTGCTGAACTCGGAGGTGCCGTGCGTTCGGTACTTGATCGGTCGGATTGTGAAGACGTACGACTACATCAACAGCGTTGTGCTAATCCTTCCGCTTTCGGTCTACGAGGGTACATGGACAACACTCTCCCCTCTCGTTGCTATGCATCACCATGATCTTGCGTGTGCATTGGAATTTTTTTGAAATTACTACGTTCCCCAACAGTGGCATCCGAGCCTGGTTTTATGCGTAGATGTCATATGCACGAGTAGAACACAAGTGAGTTGTGGGCGATATAAGTCATACTGCTTAGCAGCATGTCATACTTTGGTTCGGCGGTATTGTTGGATGAAGCGGCCCGGACCGACATTACGCGTACGCTTACGCGAGACTAGTTCTACCGACGTGCTTTGCACACAGGTGGCTGGCGTGTGTCAGTTTCTCCAACTTTAGTTGAACCGAGTGTGGCTATGCCCGGTCCTTGCGAAGGTTAAAACAACACCAACTTGACAAACTATCATTGTGGTTTTGATGTGTAGGTAAGAACGTTTCTTGCTAAGCCCGTAGCAGCCACGTAAAATTTGCAACAACAAAGTAGAGGACGTTTAACTTGTTTTTGCAGGGCATGTTGTGATGTGATATGGTCAAGACATGATACTAAATTTTATTGTATGAGATGATCATGTTTTGTAACCGAGTTATCGGCAACTGGCAGGAGCCATATGGTTGTTGCTTTATTGTATGCAATGCAATCGCCCTGTAATGCTTTACTTTATCACTAAGCGGTAGTGATAGTCGTAGAAGCATAAGATTGGTGAGACGACAACGATGCTACGATGGAGATCAAGGTGTCGCGCCGGTGACGATGGTGATCATGACGGTGCTTCAGAGATGGAGATCACAAGCACAAGATGATGATGGCCATATGATATCAATTATATTGATTGCATATGATGTTTATCTTTTATGCATCTTATCTTGCTTTGATTGACGGTAGCATTATAAGATGATCTCTCACTAAATTTCAAGATAAAAGTGTTCTCCCTGAGTATGCACCGTTGCCAAAGTTCGTCGTGCCCAGACACCACGTGATGATCGGGTGTGATAAGCTCTACGTCCATCTACAACGGGTGCAAGCCAATTTTGCACACGCGGAATACTCATGTTAAACTTGACGAGCCTAGCATATGCAGATATGGCCTCGGAACACTGAGACTGAAAGGTCGAGCGTGAATCATATAGTAGATATGATCAACATAGTGATGTTCACCATTGAAAGCTACTCCATTTCACGTGATGATCGGTTATGGTTTAGTTGATTTGGATCACGTGATCACTTAGAGGATTAGAGAGATGTCTATCTAAGTGGGAGTTCTTACGTAATATGATTAATTGAACTTAAATTTATCATGAACTTAGTACCTGATAGTATCTTGCTTGTCTATGTTGATTGTAGATAGATGGCCCGTGTTGTTGTTCCGTTGAATTTTAATGCGTTCCTTGAGAAAGCAAAGTTGAAAGATGATGGTAGCAATTACACGGACTGGGTCCGTAACTTGAGGATTATCCTCATTGCTGCACAGAAGAATTACGTCCTGGAAGCACCGCTAGGTGCCAAACCTGCTGCAGGAGCAACAACAAATGTTATGAACGTCTGGCAGAGCAAAGCTGATGACTACTCGATAGTTCAGTGTGCCATGCTTTACAGCCTAGAACCGGGACTTCAATGACGTTTTGAACTTCATGGAGCATATGAGATGTTCCAGGAGTTGAAGTTAATATTTCAAGCAAATGCCCGGATTGAGAGATATGAAGTCTCCAATAAGTTCTACAGCTGTAAGATGGAGGAGAATAGTTCTGTCAGTGAGCATATACTCAAAATGTCTGGGTATAACAATCACTTGATTCAACTGGGAGTTAATCTTCCAGATGATAACGTCATTGACAGAATTCTTCAATCACTGCCACCAAGCTACAAGAGCTCCGTGATGAACTATAACATGCAAGGGATGGATAAGACGATTCCCGAGCTCTTCGCAATGCTAAAGGCTGCGGAGGTAGAAATCAAGAAGTAGCATCAAGTGTTGATGGTCAGTAAGACCACCAGTTTCAAGAAAAAAGGCAAAGGGAAGAAGAAGGGGAACTTCAAGAAGAACAACAAACAAGTTGCTGCTCAAGAGAAGAAACCCAAGTCTGGACCTAAGCCTGAGACTGAGGTCTTTTACTGCAAGCAGACTGGTCACTGGAAGCGGAACTGCCCCAAGGATTTGGCGGATAAGAGGGATGGCAAGGTGAACAATGGTATATGTGATATACATGTTATTGATGTGTACCTTACCAGAGCTCGTAGTAGCACCTGGGTATTTGATACTGGTTCTGTTGCTAATATTTGCAACTCAAAACAGGGACTACGGATTAAGCGAACACTGGCCAAGGATGAGGTGACGATGCGCGTGGGAAACGGTTCGAAAGTCGATGTGATCGCCGTCGGCACGCTACCTCTACATCTACCTTCGGGATTAGTATTAGAACTAAATAATTGTTATTTGGTGCCAGCGTTGAGCATGAACATTATATCTAGATCTTGTTTGATGCGAGACGGTTATTCATTTAAATCAGAGAATAATGGTTGTTCTATTTATATGAGTAATATCTTTTATGGTCATGCACCCTTGAAGAGTGGTCTATTTTTGATGAATATCGATAGTAGTGATACACATATTCATAATGTTGAAGCCAAAAGATGCAGAGTTGATAATGATAGTGCAACTTATTTGTGGCACTGCCGTTTAGGTCATATCGGTGTAAAACACATGAAGAAACTCCATACCGATGGACTTTTGGAACCACTTGATTATGAATCACTTGGTACTTGCCAACCTTGCCTCATGGGCAAGATGAGTAAAACGCCGTTCTCCGGTACTATGGAGAGAGCAACAGATTTGTTAGAAATCATACATACAGATGTATGTGGTCCGATGAATGTTGAGGCTCGTGGCGGATATCGTTATTTTCTCAACTTCACAGATGATTTCAGCAGATATGGGTATATCTACTTAATGAAACATAAGTCTGAAACATTTGAAAAGTTCAAAGAATTTCAGAGTGAAGTTGAAAATCATCGTAACAAGAAAATAAAGTTTCTACGATCTGATCGTGGAGGAGAATATTTGAGTTATGAGTTTGGTCTACATTTGAAACAATGTGGAATAGTTTCGCAACTCACGCCACCCGGAACACCACAGCGTAATAGTGTGTCTGAACGTCGTAATCGTACTTTACTAGATATGGTGCAATCTATGATGTCTCTTACTTATTTACCGCTATCGTTTTGGGGTTATGCTTTAGAGACGGCTGCATTCACGTTAAATAGGGCACCATCGAAATCCATTGAGACGACGCCTTATGAACTGTGGTTTAGCAAGAAACCAAAGTTGTCATTTCTTAAAGTTTGGGGCCGCGATGCTTATGTGAAAAAGCTTCAACCTGATAAGCTCGAACCCAAATCAAAGAAATGTGTCTTCATAGGATACCCAAAGGAGACTGTTGGGCACACCTTCTATCGCAGATCCGAAGGCAAGACATTCGTTGCTAAGAATGGATCCTTTCTAGAGAAGGAGTTTCTCTCGAAAGAAGTGAGTGGGAGGAAAGTGGAACTTGATGAGGTAACTGTACCTGCTCCCTTATTGGAAAGTAGTTCATCACAGAAACTAGTTCCTGTGACGACTGCACCAATTAGTGAGGAAGTTAATGATGATGATCATGGAACTTCAGATCAAGTTGTTACTGAACCTCGTAGGTCAACCAGAGTAAGATCTGCACCAGAGTGGTACGGTAATCATGTTCTGGAGGTTATGTTACTAGACCATGACGAACCTACGAACTATGAAGAAGCGATGGTGAGCCCAGATTCCGCAAAGTGGCTTGAGGCCATGAAATCTGAGATGGGATCCATGTATGAGAACAAAGTGTGGACTTTGGTTGACTTGCCCGATAATCGGCAAGCCATTGAAAATAAATTTATCTTCAAGAAGAAGACTGACGCTGACGGTAATGTTACTGTCTATAAAGCTCGACTTGTTGCGAAAGGTTTTCGACAAGTTCAAGGGATTGACTACGATGAGACCTTCTCACCCGTAGCGATGCTTAAGTCTGTCCGAATCATGTTAGCAATTGCCACATTTTATCATTATGAAATTTGGCAAATGGATGTAAAAACTGCATTCCTGAATGGATTTCTGGAAGAAGAGTTGTATATGATGCAACTAGAAGGTTTTGTCGATCCAAAGGGAGCTAACGAAGTGTGCAAGCTCGAGCGATCCATTTTATGGACTGGTGCAAGCCTCTCGGAGTTGGAATAAACGCTTTGATAGTATGATAAAATCATTTGGTTTTATACAGACTTTTGGAGAAGCATGTATTTACAAGAAAGTGAGTGGGAGCTCTGTAGCATTTCTGATATTATATGTGGATGACATATTGCTGATTGGAAATGATATAGAATTTCTGGATAGCATAAAGGGATACTTGAATAAGAGTTTTTCGATGAAAGACCTCGGTGAAGCTTCTTATATATTGGGCATCAAGATCTATAGAGATAGATGAAGACGCTTGATAGGACTTTCACAAAGCACATACCTTCACAAAGTTTTGAAGAAGTTCAAAATGGATCAAGCAAAGAAAGGGTTCTTGCCTGTGTTACAAGGTTTGAAGTTGAGTAAGACTCAATGCCCGACCAATGCAGAAGATAGAGAGAACATGAAAGATGTTCCCTATGCTTCAGCCATAGGCTCTATCATCTATGCAATGCTGTGTACCAGACCTGATGTGTGCCTTGCTATAAGTTCAGCAGGGAGGTACCAAAGTAATCCAGGAGTGGATCACTGGACAGCGGTCAAGAACATCCTGAAATACCTGAAATGGACTAAGGATATGTTTCTCGTTTATGGAGGTGACAAAGAGCTCATCGTAAATGGTTACGTTGATGCAAGCTTTGACACTGATCTGGACGATTCTAAATCGCAAACCAGATACATGTTTACATTGAACGGTGGAGCTGTCGGTTGGTGCAGTTCTAAACAGAGCGTCGTGGCGGGATGTACGTGCGAAGCGGAGTACATAGCTGCTTCAGAAGCAGCAAATGAAGGAGTCTGGATGAAGGAGTTCATATCCGATCTAGGTGTCATACCTAGTGCATCGGGTCCAATGAAAATCATTTGTGACAATACTGGTGCAATTGTCTTGGCGAAGGAATCCAGATTTCACAAGAGAACCAAGCACATCAAGAGACGCTTCAATTCCATCCGGGATTTAGTCCAGGTGGGAGACATAGAAATTTGCAAGATACATACAGATCTGAATGTTGCAGACCCGTTGACTAAGCCTCTTCCACGAGCAAAACATGATCAGCACCAAGGCTCCGTGGGTGTTAGAATCATTACAGTGTAATCTAGATTATTGACTCTAGTGCAAGTGGGAGACCGAAGGAAATATGCCCTAGAGGCAATAATAAAGTTATTATTTATTTCCTTATATCATGATAAATGTTTATTATTCATGCTAGAATTGTATTAACCGGAAACATAATACTTGTGTGAATACATAGACAAACAGAGTGTCACTAGTATGCCTCTACTTGACTAGCTCGTTGATCAAAGATGGTTATGTTTCCTAGCCATTGACATGAGTTGTCATTTGATTAACGGGATCACATCATTAGGAGAATGATGTGATTGACTTGACCCATTCCGTTAGCTTAGCACACGATCGTTTAGTATTCTGGTATTGCTTTCTTCATGAATTATACATGTTCCTATGACTATGAGATTATGCAACTCCCATTTACCGGAGGAACACTTTGTGTGCTACCAAACGTCACAACGTAACTGGGTGATTATAAAGGTGCTCTACAGGCGTCTCCGAAGGTACTTGTTGGGTTGGCATATTTCGAGATTAGGATTTGTCACTCCGATTGTCGGAGAGGTATCTCTGGGCCCACTCAGTAATGCACATCACTTAAGCCTTGCAAGCATTGCAACTAATGAGTTAGTTGCGGGATGATGTATTACAGAACGAGTAAAGAGACTTACCGGTAATGAGATTGAACTAGGTATTGAGATACCGACGATCGAATCTCGGGCAAGTAACATACTAATGACAAAGGGAACAACGCATGTTGTTATGTGGTCTGACCGATAAAGATCTTCGTAGAATATGTGGGAGCCAATATGAGCATCCAGGTTCCGCTACTGGTTATTGACCGGAGACGTGTCTCGGTCATGTCTACATAGTTCTCGAACCCGTAGGGTCCGCACGCTTAACGTTTCGATGACAGTTATATTATGAGTTTATATGTTTTGATGTACCGAAGGTTGTTCGGATTCCCGGATGTGATCACGGAGATGACAGGAGTCTCGAAATGGTTGAGACATGAAGATTGATATATTGGAAGCCTATATTTGGATATCGGAAGTGTTCCGGGTGAAATCAGGATTTTACCAGAATACCGGAGGGGTTACCGGAACCCCCCGGGTGATTAATGGGCCTATGTGGGCCTTAGTGGAGAAGAGGAGGGGCGGCCAGGGCAGGCCGCGCGCCCCTCCCCCTCTAGTCTGAATTGGACAAGGAGGGGGGGCGGCGCCCCCCTTTCCTTCTTCTCCTCCTCCTCTTTCACCCCTTCTCCTAATCCAACAAGGAAGGGAGGGAGTCCTACTCCCGGTGGGAGTAGGACTCCTCCTGGCGCGCCCCTCTCCTGGCCGGCCGCCTCTCCCCCCTTTGCTCCTTTATATACGCGGGCAAAGGGGGCACCCCAAAGACACAACAATTGATCATTTGATCTTTTAGCCGTGTGCGGTGCCCCCCTCCACCATAGTCCACCTCGATAATACTGTTGCGGTGCTTAGGCGAAGCCCTGCGTCGGTAGAACATCATCATCGTCACCACGCCGTCGTGCTGACGAAACTCTCCCTCAACACTCGGCTGGATCGGAGTTCGAGGGACGTCATCGGGCTGAACGTGTGCTGAACTCGGAGGTGTCGTGCGTTCGGTACTTGATCGGTCGGATCGTGAAGATGTACGACTACATCAACCGCATTGTGCTAACGCTTCCGCTTTCGGTCTACGAGGGTACGTGGACAACACTCTCCCCTCTCATTGCTATGCATCACCATGGTCTTACGTGTGCGTAGGAAATTTTTTGAAATTACTACCTTCCCCAACACTGGCCACCGACTCGTCGCTCTCCGCGCACCCGGCTTCTATCTCTGCTTGCATGGCGCGGGCGCCGGCAAGGGAGTCCCGGCCACAGAAACGGGAGATGCGGTCGAAGACACGGGAGGTGCGGTACGAGGCGGCGGCATGGACGGCAGCGACGACGCTCGTGCGCCGCTCCTCGTCGAGCTGGCCTGGAGCGGCGAGTTGCTGAACCTCGCTCCGGTTTGGGGCGGCAACTGGCTCCATCGAGCGAGGGGAGGGAGGTGGATCAGCGAGCTGCATAGCTCGTATCCGGCGGGCTCGGCGGGCCACCTAGCCGGCTTGGATGTGGGATAACTACTCTTCGTAAGCCATTGTAGGAGTGGACAAAATGGTGAAGGAGGAGATAGGGTAGCGGCGGAGGGGTGCGATTCTTGGCCGGCGTTTGGCCTCGTTTAAATAGGAGATTAAATAGACGGCGGATGGGAGGAGCTCGGTCGGTGTTGCGTTTAATCCTGGCCCGGTCATGAACGGACGTGTGTCCAGAGTTGGTTTCTTGTCTTCCACACGGGTTTCATGGAGGCGTTTGAATGAGGAAAGGAGGCGTGTTCAGCCGGGCGTGCATCGAGTGGCGCCCTCAACTCTGACGTACGACACCGCGTCGTTCTTCCATTGGCGTGTGGGCTCTTTGGGTACATACCTACATGTCAGTGACCCAACACAGGTAGCGCACGGCAGTGGAACTTTTGGTGGGCCAGGGTGGTCAGAGACGGGCATTTCATAAACCGATGATTGTTCATTCAGTGTGATGTCATCGATTTCATCCAGATAAGCCTACTATATAATGTAACAGAATTTTAAAATTTTCATATATACGTTGATAGCCCGTTTGATACGTTGTGATTCAGAAAGACCGCTACAAACATCAATGTTCTGCTTATCACAGATAAGATTGATTAAACCTTGCAAAAAAGGATTGGATTGATTAATACCCTTAACAATCCATGTCCTTAACAAAGGGTGCATGCACGTATAGGGTGAGCGTGTGTCTTGCGTCGTGTGCAGTGTGCATGCAGACGTGCGAGTGTTGCGTGCGTGCATGTGTACGTTTCAGTGTTGCATGCATGTGTGCGTACGTGCGTGTGTTCGTGAGTGCATGTGTACGTGTCAGTGTTGCACGCCTGCATGTGTGCGTGTGTTCGTTATGTGTACGTGTCAGTGTTGCACGCCTGCATGCGTGCGTGTGTTCGCGAGTGTTGCGTGCGTGCATGTGTACGTGCGGGGTGAGGCTACACGTCAGTCGACTGACTTCTTCATCTCTGGTCAGTAGATTTTCCAGCCGTTGGATACGAAATAAAGGGCCTGCAGTTTATCTTCAACCTCCACCCCCTGAGGCACAAGCCACCGCCGACCGAACAGACGGCCGCCGCCGCCCGCGGCCGGCCCGCGCGGCATGCCGCCCCGCCCGCCCTGAAACCACTCCCCACCGCCGGTCTGCCGCCTCCCCGGCCATCCCTCTAGGCCCCCCCGCGCCGAGCTTTTTCTCCGGCGATCCCCACGCCACCGCCCAATCACCGCCCCCCCACCGCCGGCGACTACCAACCAGAGGTCTCACGACTTTGAATCCCCACCGACCACTAATTTATTACCATTTATGTCCTTCATATACGCACTAACGGGTGGGCCCTATGGTAATCTGCGCTGCTGAATGTGTACCGTTTGACTGGTCAATTGATCATGTCATCAACATGTTATGGAGTTGTATGGTGAGCCAGTGACCGTATGATCACCCTAAAATATATTTTATTAACACAGTACAGACTCAAACTACCATTTCTTTCTTTCATATACACTACAAAAAAATACACTTCCGTGATGATACGTGTTTGTCATAGTAGGTCGCGTTTTTTGTCATGCATGTACATCCATGACGATTTTATGACAGAATCAAGATAGTCATACCTGTGTTGACGTAGAAGTGTTCCATGACATTACCAAAATTATCATCACGGAAGTGTCCACTTCCATGATGATAAATCGCGCGTCACAGAAGTGCTTTCGTCAAGGGTGACCGACACATGGCATCCACCGTAACGGAACGCCGTTAAGCTATCGGGTCGGGTATTGGATCCGATAACCCATTAATAGCCCCGACCAATGGGAAATTTCCACGTGTAAAATTCTTATTGGCCGGACGAAACACGTGTCAGCTCGTCAGTGGGTCAGATAGGCGCCTATGATATGTCGACACGTGCCACGGCCCACCACTGGCCCATTTAGCTTACAAAGCCGGCCTATTTGACTTGGTCAAAAGTTAACGGGCTGGCCCATGAAAAGCCTGTTAACGGTCTCTTCACAAATAGCCCATTTTACGGCCCGTTAGGCCCTAAAGGAAATAAGCCCAACAACGTCATGTGGGCCGTCGAATATAGCACCAGCCCATTTCACTTTCGGCCCATGTAGGGCCCACGACGTCGTTCGGCACATATGAGGCCTTCGTATCTTTCGGCCCTTTACAGGCCCACGGTGACTCTAGCCCATAATGAATAGTAATTTTCTTTATACCCATTAATGGCCCGTGATTTACATGGGCCGTTTCCAGCCCGTGTTAGCTTTCGGCCTATTGACGGCCCATACGTTCATGGGCTCCTTTTCGGCCCTCGATTACTTCCGGTCCGTTACTGGACTGTTCCCCTAATGGGCCAAATTCGGCCCATGGCAAGAGTCGGCCCGTCACTGGCCTATTCCCCTAATGGGCCCAATTCGGCCCATGGCAAGAGTCAGCCCGTTACTGGCCTGTTACCCTAATGGGCCAAATTCGGCCCATGGCAAGAGTCGGCCCGTTTCTGGCCTTTTAACCCATTGCACCGTTTCCAGCCCGTCCTATATTCTGGCCCATTAACGACCCGTTATGCCTGTCACAGAATTAAGCCTTTGCTGTCCTACGGCCTGTTAATGGCATGTTACCATGCTGGGCCGATACCAATTACGCCCGATTACGGCCCATGTAGACCCATTTATCCCACCGATTGCAGGCCCATTTATCGACGGCCCGTAGGAGACCCATGGATCCTACGGCCCGTATATGGCCCATGGTAGTTGCGGTCACTAGCAAACCAGGGAAAAGGAAGACTAGGAAATAAATAAGGCCGAAACTAACGCTAGGCTATTAAGGCGATTGCACAGATTACATCCACTCGGCATCAAAGATCACCACCAGTGCAAATATAGGAAACACCCTACACTATACAAAAATGGCTTGCTGTTTTCTTCAGCCGGTGGCTGCACGTTAAGAATAAATTTTGTATCGCACCAAAACAAATTACAACTATATAACAAAAGGAAGGTTGGCATAAAACTTAACAGTCTAGCAGATAAATGCACCACCAGAAGTTCAGAAGCTCAGTTCATTTGACCCGACTGTTACGTTTTCATGCTGTATTGTCCGATGGAGCACCATAACCCTCGCCTTCATTTCCCCTAGGCTCCTGAACAACATAGAAAATTTCTGATAGTCTGGTTTCAAAACCATGCATATCTTGACGACATTGAGCAATGTTTCTCCTTGTTTCACAAAGGGTCTCTGTTAGGGAATGGACTTGTGTCTGGAGCGCAGATACAACATTGCTTTGAGCTTGCATATCTTGATCATGAGGCAGTTTGGACGATATTGCCTTAACAACCAACCCAATATTACGCAGGAACGTGCTTTTGGCACTGTTAGTGGACAGGTACTGACCCACTGCAGCAAGAGCTGACATTGCGGTTATAGTTGCCTCGCCACCTTCAGACGGTGCCGGTTCCACCATTTTTTCCCTAGCTTTCTGAAAAGTTGAGGTTTTACATTAGTAGTACCAGAACAGAAGATATTAAGGAGGCAGCAAAACCAAACAAATAGCTTTGGTCTATATACAGAACTTATTCTGTTGAACCCATGTAAAATATTAGTTGTATTTTATTGCAAAGTACATAATAAAACCAGGTTCCAAACATATGACCATGTACCATCGCTAATGTATTGTCTATTTCTTCACATTTTATTGATGGCTAAGGATAAAGAGACGAAGTTAATAATACGGTAAGCATAGTATGACATCATTCATATCACAAAACAACTGAGAATATACAAACAGGCAATTGTAACATTGTGTGGGCAAGTCCAGCACGGAACTAGATTACGGGTCAAGATCAAAGGAACATCACTCCTCTCTTTTAAACCTTGTAACGTGCAATGATACGCTAAGACAATTGTGTATAAAATTGAAAAGAGTAATAGACATTGGCTGCAAACCATGCAGTTCAAGGCACAAGTCAGAGTAAGTAGTAGTTAAAAGGCATGAGGATTAAGGACTTACAACAGCGGCTTTGACTGGTGTAGTCATGCCCTTCTTCTTGCTGGTGTGACAGTCCTTGAAGATTTCCACAACATTTGGTTCAGGTACTTTTTGGTCCTTGCGGGCTTTCCTCTGCATTTCGAACAAGTCAATATAGATCTGATAATATGGTAGAGCGAAAAGTGTGAAACAACAGCTAATTACAAGAGCCTCGCAGTGTGCAATATAGCTACGAGATCCTGTCGTCTGTTGGAATTTCACTTTCGTACGGTTGGCCTTGTTGTTTGAACTGTTCACCTACAAGAAGATAGATTTGTGTGGCACATGCGTAAATAGGACTTCAACATGTGATCTGATCACATATATATAATGTACCTGATACTTCGGATCAGACCAGTGTTTAACAGGGCCCATCCAGTCTTCATCCGAAATATTTTCCACTTTAGATGTTTGGGAAAGTTCACTGTTAGCCTTGCCTTCATAGTGTGTTTTCCTCAAGTTATACC
Source organism: Aegilops tauschii subsp. strangulata (assembly GCF_002575655.3). NCBI lineage: Eukaryota > Viridiplantae > Streptophyta > Magnoliopsida > Poales > Poaceae > Aegilops > Aegilops tauschii. The sequence continues at coordinate 548,872,336 of NC_053041.3, read as the reverse complement.
GATACTGTCGCAGAGCAGACTTGAAAACATGGGTGCAAGCTTGTCTGGTTGCATCATCTTGGCTATCCAACTTGAACCTCATCTGTTGAAAATTATGGGAGTCTCATTATCAGCAACCTAGAAAGTATGGGACAGAGCAAGATGATATTACTAGTTTCCATACATAACCATACTTACAGAGAAATGGTCGAGGAAGGTGTTGAACTGGGTTTCGTCTTTGTCATTCCTGTACTGAATCCATGTTGGGAGGATACGTACATGACACCTAACGGCAACCGCTGCCTCTGATACTAACTTGGCTGACTCTATAGCATCACGTGGCCTTTTTAAACCTGCCTCAAAACGGATCTCCATTCTTTCTCCTCTAGATTTAGTTAACCTATCGAGCATTATCCCTGGTGTTTGTTTCCTCTTGCGCCTAGGTGCTAGTCCAACAACGAACATAGGAAGTGTTAGTGTACATCAAACTGTGAGACTACATATAAAGAAGCATGCAACTGTAACTTGACTCCAGCAACTACCTTCTTGCTGTTGAAGCTCACAAGGTTCATCTGATATTGCCAACTCGTCTTGTGTCAAGAGTTCTTGGGAAGTAGTGTCAGGTGGCAAGGGAGCTTGGGAACGTGCTGCTAGCTCAGTTGACGCACGAGTAAGTCGTGCAACTGGTAGTACTATGGTAGGTGTTGCAAGAACTAGGGCTATCTCTACTTGTTTGGTGGCAGCTATTTGTTTCTGTTTGGCTTTTTTTGCAACTCGTGTAGCATGGGATGCCGTGTTTGTAGAATTTTCCGCTGGACTTTGACCTTCTATTGCACCATCAGTACCAGCAGAATCTGCATGATTCATTCGCTTCTCATTCCCTGCCATTCTGTGTTTCTTCCTCTTTCTCTCTGCCATCTTAAGTCAAGCCGACAAGAAAAACGAATAACAATTTAGTTCTTTAGAACAAATTGATGCGTGATGCAGACGAACTGAACTTTGATGTTAGACAACCACATGATAGGAGGATGTAATATGTATGAAAACAGGATGGAAGAGATAACCAGAACTATGATGTGTAAACTAAGAAGAAGACATTTCACCAAATTAGAAGCAATTCAATGGAAGGTAGACACCATATGAAAGATGCTACAAATATCGCTCTGCCAAGTTAACAGTGTCTCATCATAAATGGCGTTTAAACAAATGTGAAGCAGTACAAGAAATAAATCATATGCAAGATGCAAACAACATCACACTACCATGTTAGAGGTCTCTCGTCATTAGTGCCATTGCATATTCACAGCTTATGATGTGTAAACTAAGGAGAAGGCATTTCAACAAATTAGAAGCAATGAAAGCTAGACACCATATGAAAGATCCAACGAATGTCACTCTACCAAGTTAAAACTGTCTTGTCATAAGTGCCATTTCAACAAATTAGTAGTACAAGCTAGAAAAGAATGTGAGATGTAACCTATATCACACTCCGAAGTCAAACGTGTCTTATGATAAGTGATTGTTGCAGGTTACACAATAGTAGTAATTTGATGTAAGAACATGGTGTGATAGACAGATATTGTATGTTCTAGAAACAGGAACACGTGTCTTATTCAAGTATAATGTGTAAAGTAAGCAGATGGAATTCAACAAAATTAGAAGCAATACAAGCTAGACATCACACATAACATGCAACCACATATAACAGTGCCAAGTTAGAGGGAGCACCGGCACTAGTACAAAAAACAGGGCTTTCGTCACAGGGCAATATTCACATTAGTCCCGGTTCAGTCACGAACCGGGACTAATGTGAGCATTGGTCCCGGTTCGTGCGGCTAAGGCATTAGTCCCGGTTCACCTGGGCCCTTTAGTCCCGGTTGGTGCCACGAACCGGGACTAAAGGGTGCGATGCCCATTAGTACCGGTTGGTGGCACCAACTGGTACTAATGGGCTTTGAGGCATTAGTACCGGTTCATGGCATGAACCGGTGCTAAAGGGCCCATTTTCAAACTCTACCCCCCCCCCCGGACCGCCTTTTCAGTTTTAGAAAAAATAAAAGAAAATGATGGAAATGTCAAAAAAAATAAAATAAAATAAGTTTCCCATGTGATATGTGGTCTAGTTGTTGGGAAAATTTACAAATATGAATTTCGACTTTATTTGCAAAATCTCTCTAGAATTTGTAAAATGGGCATAACTTTTGCATACGAACTCGTATTAAAAAGTTTTTATATGAAAAATCATCTACTCGGAAAGTTACATCCGATTTTAACAGGGGGAACTAATTACGGGGCTTTTAAGGTCTGGAGAGGCAAAAAAATTCAAAAATTTTCAAACTATGGTGGTCAAACTAATTATTCTGGAATATTAGTGTTACTAAATAATTATTTCAGTTTTTTTGAATTTTTGTCAAATCTGGTCAAACTGTGGTCAAACTAATTATTCCAGAAATATTAGTGTTACTAAATAATTATTGTTTTTTAAAACAATTGTTTCAAACTCAAACAGTGAAATGTGTCACTTCATGCTCAAGCTAAATTCCTGAGGGTTAATAGGATTGACATCTTACTATTGTCAGGAAAACAACAAGTGCAGACTTGGAAACGAGGGAGAATAGAACCCGGAAGTTAAGCGTGCTCAGGCTGGAGTAGTGAGAGGATGGGTGACCGTCCGGGAAGTTAGATGATTTGGAATGATGAGGGGTGATTAGAGATTAGAGGATAAATTGAGCAGTGATGAGGGGTGGTGATTAGAGATTAGAGGTTAAAATAATTTGAAAATTTGAAAATAAAAAAAAATCAAAAAAATTCGCAAATTTTTTTTCAAAAAAATCATAAAATTTCCTTTAGTCCCGGTTGGTAACACCAACCGGGACTAAAGGTGGAGCTCCACGTGGCCGCGGCCTTTAGTCCCGGTTCGTGTAAGAACCAGGACTAAAGGGGGGAGGCATTAGTAACGACCCTTTAGTCCCGGTTCAAAAACCGGGACTAAAGGCCCTTACCAACCGGGACAAAAGCCCCCTTTTCGACTAGTGTAGTGATGCTGCACTAGGGGAGACGTGCTCATCATAAACACAGCTTTGTTGAGTGTCTATGCATGTGTTGTCTTGGAAATCATCTTGGGGGTGTGGAGGAGTGGAAACTATAGAGGCCCTCCGTTCGGAAGGAGCACCTTTATCCGCTGCCTTGCTAACTTCCTTCTGCTTTTTTGATTTTGAATTGTCAAGTAAAACCGACAAGAAAAAGCAATAAAATTCTCTCTTCAGAACACATTCATGCATGATACTGACAATCACTACTTTGCTGTAAGGCAAACACATGATACCAGGATGGAATATGTACGAAAAACAGGACGGCATGGCATGTTCACAACTGTTTGTGTAAACTAAGCAGAAACCATTCCAGCAAATAAGAAGCAATGCAAGCTAGACACCACATGAAAGATGCAACCAATATGACTCTGCCAAGTTAAAAGCGTCCCATCATAAATGGAATTTCAACAAATTGGAAGCAGTGCATGCTATAAATCATATGAAAGATGCAACTAATATCGCACTGCATATACTAAAGGTGTCTCGTCATGTTGATTGATGCGGGATACAAAAAAACAATATTTTTATGTAAGGACATGCTTAATAGACAGATGTACTATGTACTAAATACAGGAAGGCATGTCACATTAACAGGTATAATGTATAAGCTAACCAGACTAGCACATGCAGTTTAACCAGATTGGAAGAATTACAATCTAGACACCATATGCGACATGCAACCACATATCACGCTGCCAAGTTAGAGCAAGCACCTACGATGCTAGTGTAGGGGAAATGCTGTAATCAACTACAGAGCTACGTTCACTATCTTCATCTAGCATTTCTGTTTCTTGAGAATCATGTCGGGAGGCTGACGCTGCATTCTTTAAATGAGGAGTAGTCCTCTTGCCTGCCTGCCTCATCATAAGTGATTGATGAGGGATACACAAGAACATTAGTTTGATGTAAGAACATGGTTAATACACAGATGTACTAGTATGTACCAAAAACAGAAAGGCATGTCATATTCAAAGGTATAATGTGTAAGCTAAGCAGATGCAATTTAACCAAATTGGAAGCAATACAAGCTAGACATCCGGCTGGAGTGGTGAGCATGATCATCTAGGACCTGAGAGCCTGGTGGGAGGCGGGCTGCTTCGCCACCATCGCAGCTTTTTAGTTGGCTTCCAGGTGATGCCTATCTTTGCTGGGCTTGTCACTGGCTCGGCTAGTGCCCTGACTAGCTATTTGTCTTCTGGTGCTCACGGGATGGTGGTTCATGTAAAAAAATATCTTTCCTTATCTTACCGACTTCAGCCTTTCGAATACAAGCTAGACACCATATGGAACATGCAACCACATATGACACCGCGAAGTTAAAGCAAGCACCTGGGATGGTGGTTCATTGCGAGCGAGGTCATCAACTCCAGAGCTACGTTTACCGTCTCCATCTGCTGACACTTCACCCTTTATAGAGTTGTAAGATGTCTTGCCTACCCACACACGAAGCTGGAGCGACTTCCCTCTTTTCTTTTTGGCTTCTCTCATGGCAGCAGAGTCTGAAATACCCTTGCATAAAAACACAATAGTGAGAGTAAGGGTGAAGTGTGTGCAGAACTAGTGCACTGTAAATGTAGCAGATAGCAGGTGGCTGAAAAATAAATGACAGGAGACATATGATAGCTCTACAACATTGCATGGCAAACAAAATTATATTCTACTCCGTATGATTTTGTAATATATGAGCACAGGAAATGCAGGTACTCCTCCAGCACACCACCACATGTGGTCATATCTAAGATAACAGTCGACTGAAAATAAATAGGTCAGTCGATTTTTTAATGAACCGTCCGATCTATAAGGAACGGGCAGATGGCCTTCATCTACCTCCCGCCAGTCACTGTTGACGATCTTTCTCAAACCGCCAGTGACCACCGGCCCAGACCCCTGCCTCCGTCGCCCCGCCCTCCCATCGACCTCACACCACCACCATGCTTGGCAGCGCTCCCAGGCCATCCCTTTAATCCCGGCTGACCTCTAGATCGGGCGCCAGTAGCTCTAGGCCGCACACGCCCCTAAGATAAACACCAAGGCGCTGCTTCCCCGGCGTAATAGGCATACTAGCGCCTGTTACAGCGGGGAATGCTTCCGTTAATTGGGAATCAACTGGCCAGAAATTGAAATTCAGGGGGGCGACGGACCTCTAGCTAAGGTGAAATAGTATATGAGGAGAAACCTTGTGCATCGTGAGTTACTAGGAACATCTAGTATCAAGAAGAAGCGGTCAACTAGTGTCTTCTGTGCGATGAATACCATGCAAGCAGATATGTAAGATTTGCATGAATAAGGGAAGAGGAGTACCTTTTTCGGTTAGCGGTGTGGTCACCTCCACATGACGCGCCGATCTTCTTCTTTTTACCGGGGAAACAGATGTTCTGGAGGGTGCAGGCTTGGACGAACCCATGGCCAAATTGTTAACTGTGTTGTCGTGTCCGTATGTCGGCGGAGGGGAAGCAGATCCGAGGCGGCGAAGGACGGCGTAGCAGGAACAGCTCGGGTGCCGTGGAGGGTGGCGAAGTTGGTGCGGCAGCAGTGTGGCGCAGGACGGCGTGGATGAACTGGCTCGGTTACGGATGGCTCGGCCTCGGCTTCAACTACTAGCCGTGGAGGGCGTTGCGGTTGAGGTTGTGGTGACGACGATGTCGGGGTATTGGCTCCGGCGTGATGGAGGAGGGCGGCGGTTGATGGGTGGCATGGGGTGGCGGACGGAGGACGCCGGGGTTTCGCGGCTGGTGGAGAGGTAGTTTTGGCGCCCATGGAGTACGAATGGGGAATCGGACGGGTGGGGGGGAACCATGTTTCGGTCTGGGACGCGCTTGTTTTTGGCTTTTTTGAACAGAAGATGGGACGCGCTTATTTGAAATTTGGAGAAAGTACAAACTTTGCCCCCTCTTAAATTTCGGACCTACTGCGGGTCGGGGCTAGGATGGTAATCCCAGGTGTCCCAAATAGTGGGCGGGAGCGATTTCGGCCGCACGCATGTGTGCTTAGGCGGCCATTGTGTATGAATGTTTTTCGAATGCGGTTGCATGGCGTCTAGATGAAGATACAAACCTACCCCGGTTTAGACCTTTGGACGTCGGGCCGGTAGGTTTCACGGGTCGGAGTTATTAGAAAAGTAATTTCCTTGTACTACCAAACATTGGTCTCACGCGGTTTCGGGCGAGTAGAGGCTCTTTTGGCGCTTCATTCGAAATTTTGAAACACAAGCATTCACGTTTATAGTACTCTTGAACTATGAGGACTGACCTAAATAGACAACGTTATATTTGACCTTGTATGTTTGAAAACCTCATTAAATTATCCGCTTCTTTTTGAAATTTTGACACTTGAAAATCCTATAACTACGATTATTTTGGAATGGAGGAGCTAAATTTGAATCTATTTTGTACACGACTACATATGCTATTATGTACAAAATCAGAGCAAAGATTGGTGCCCCCATAATTTAGGTATGGTTTACAAATGCCATGATATCAAATTCAAATAATTGAATGGACTTCACGTTGAATTCGATTTTTTTAAACCACCTTAAGTTGAATTCGAATGTATGCTAGTTCATAGGTAGCTATTTATAATGTCCATGTAACTTTCGTATGTATAATGTGCTTTACACACACAACGTGAACTATGCTCACGTTTATATTCGATTGCTAAAGCGATGCATTGTCTGGAGTTCAAAATACTAACTATGTGGATCAATTGTGTCGAATAATAACATAGACATGCTCAAATTCGATAGAATCTAGATGTCTGATGGATCAATGACCGCTCCTTACGCAAATTGCAAATATCATGATCCCATCCTAATATTTGGATACAATTTATATCTTTAATCAATGTGTAGAGCAGTCTTTTACGTGTAGTTTCACACTCCATCGGTGGTCTCTCACACATGCTCACACACTCTCTCCCGAGGTGTCTTTCTCGCACACACATGCTCTAGACATAACCCTCCCTCCCTCTTGTAACCATTTACAACTGTTTTCACTAACCTTTATCACAAGCACTCTTCCTCTCGCAAACATACACACGCACAATCCTCATCGACCCTTTCTATATACATGGACCTGCCTACGTGTCTCATGTACGCACATTATCTTTACGCCTGTCTCTCACGCATTGTCTCACACCTCTCTTCCTAATCGACGAGTATAATTCTAGCAGAGCATTCCGTAGGATGCCCCTTAAAGTTAGGTTGGACGAATAGTAATATCAGAGATAAAGGGGTTACCTTTGTCCGAGAACCTAGGGTTACAAATCCTAGCCAGCTTTGTCAGTGGACATAGAGTCCTTCACAATTCTGCTATCTTTGTCTTGTACGACTAGTCATCCATGGGTCTTCCTAAATGCATCACGGGCCGACCAATGTGGCGCAGGTCGGAACCGAACGAAGGGCCTCACCTCAACCCACCGGACCTCACGCGGTGACACACCCTCTGCCCCCACGCCTCATTATCTTCTCACACCCACACATACCAACACAAACACCACACACACAGAAAATTTCTCCTGGTGCCTCTATTCCCTCCCCCCTTGCATATCCACACTCAAGGGAATGGAATCTCTTGTCGTGAAGTCATATTCGTCTCTCTCTAGACCACTCTCATTTCTCATGCTATCTCTCCCACGCCACCCCCCGTCGGCCCCTCTATCCATGCCTCTCTCGAATACGTAATACACACACATACCTCTCTAGGCCCCGCCAAATGCATCAACTACACATTCACACATGTTACATCACATACCCCATTGATCTAAAAAGCCCTCTCTTCACGTTTATTTCGCACACAACATTCCTTTTGAATAAAGTGTGGCAAAAAAATTATTTTAGAGTTTCAACATATATAAGTTATATGGAGGAGTACGAATGCTAATTTGCATTGCATGGTGCCCACAATGATATTTATTCCGCACTGTGAATTTGTATATTTTTATACTATATACAAAGTTAGTCATAATAAAGAGAAACGAAGAGCATCTCTCTCTCCATCGCATACCCCCCCCCACTGTACGCCCCTTTCACGTATGCACACAAAACTATCTCCAGGTCCTCTAAAAGTAAGCCCCCAGAAAATTCACTCATGTTTCATCTTTCTCTCGCGATAGATGCAATGACGATCATTGTATTTGAAGCGAAAGCACGATACATACATTGGACTTCAGAATCCACTCATTACGGTCACCATTTACGTTTAGTGGTTATTATACAGTCACGGGCTCACCGTACAACTCTGTATTTGCTCATGACATGACTAGTTGACCAGTTAAACGCTCCACGTGGCACCTCTAGTGTTGCATCACATTATCTCACTACCATCGTGCCCACCTGTCGACTTGTATCTACTCTACATCTACACTCTTATAAAATACATAAAATACACTCTTATAAAAAACAGAGTTGGTGATGATGGTGTGCCTGCCATCCTGCAATATAGGCCGTCCCATTTATATCTAACGGATAGGAAAGAAACTACGGCAATTTTGCAAAAAGGTACCCACACACCTCTCCACGTTTGTAAATAAGGCCTTCCCTCGTTCATCCTTTTCTCTCACAAGATAAATAAGTCATACAAATGCATCTTGATGTTACGTGCAACGCACGGGCGTCTTACTAGTAAGAATGAAAACAAACGACAAAAAAATATTTGGACGGTGGTTCGAAGTCATGACCGCGGGCACAGCGGACAAGGTGGCCTTGTATTGGTATGCTGAGCCGTCTGTTTTAACGCATAGGAGCTGGTGTAGTGATTATACATACACTCACGCATGCACACGAACTACATCCATGCAACACTCACACAAACATATGCACCCACGCACGCACGCAACACTCACACGTACACACGCAGCCACGCACGCACACAACACTCACACGCACGCACGCAACACTCACACGCACACACGCACGCATGCATGCACACACCAGTACACCACATGACCAACACACACTCTCACGCTCAAGTGCTCAACCTACACGTGCATGCGCACACATCAGGCCCTGACAGACACATACACAACCAGGTGATTCCCGCGCACGGGTTGGAGCCTTGTCGCGCCTGCGTAAATTTGTGTTTATCTGACCTTTTGCCTATGCGAACTGACAGGTGGGACCCACAAGGAACATGGTCAATTTAACTAGTCAACATGGCGCCACGCAGACTATTTGGCCGGTCAACAGAGTGCAATCCGATGTTGAACTGTGAGCAAGTGACCGTATAATCACCGCAAAACGTATATAGTGACCGTAATCAGCTTAATCCGAAGTTCGGTGACCGTATTACGCTTTTCTCTCTGTAGGCCCTCCAAAACTACGTCTCTACACGTTCTCGCATGTTACATCTAACAACTATGCAATACAGGACTACTACTACACTCTAACACAATAAATCATATGTGTTTTTAGTTTTACTAGATATCATATTGTTACTTATATTTATTCAGTTTGCATACATTAAAATTGCCTTTGAAATGTATGGCCAGTATCATCTACCGCGCGGGAAAAATCCCGTCCTTTCTTGTTTAATCGGGTTTGTATCGATGGATCGTGCGAAACAACAAAACTATAGTACTACACAGTACTACAAGTGACAGTTCACTGGGCCGTCATGTCGTCTACTCCTCCGTCGTAAGAGTGGAGTGCTCGCTTTCATAAATCTTCTAGTCCCTTTTGCCGACATGTGGAACATCAAGCTACCGGGTCCACGTGCCATACCGGAATACAGTGCAGAGCAGCCGGGGTGAAGCACCCCAGTCATGGCGCCGGCGTAGTAATGAGCAATGAGGCGTCAAATCACAAGCTGCACCTTTCCCGCAGTTAAGTTGGAGGGACGAAGCAACCATCATTTCACTCGTTGCTAAATCCGCTTCTCCCTCATCTTCTTCAACTTAACCACATGTTGCTTCTGTCGTTGTTCTGCCTCATGTGGGACGCGGATCGGCTTGGTAAAGCACTGACACATGGGACCGCATGTAAGCAAACCGCCAGGACAACGTCCTCCGAAAATAAGAAGCCTAATCCTAGACTTACAAAGGGCTACGTAGCTGCTACGTATACTTTCCATCTAACCTATATATGCCCCACCCGATTTTCAGGTGGGGTGGGCGTAATCCTCTCCTTTAATCCAATCAAATAGTCCCACATCACATCAGTTCGTAACTTTACGTAAACCATTACGTGGATGTAGCATTGCTCAAATAAGAAACCTCCCCCGCCATCCACGCGGCAAAATCACCTCCTTTTTACTAATCTTGATTCTATAATTTTTTAGATCAATATAATTGAGATTTGTGTAGATAGCACACAGGAGCAAAACCAAGTTGTACGGTTAAGGGCATCCACAATGTGTAGCCAAATGTGAAAATAGCTTTTGGCATCGTTGGGACCATTGTTGACGGTGTTGCCAAAGCCAAAAAGATGGAACCGATGCTCCCTGATTGATTGATTGAAGGAATAGAAAAATGCAACGTCTCTCCTCCTTCTCCCATGCTTGGACGCATGTAGTACAGTATAGAGCACAGAGTCTACTCCCCTGTCCCTTCTATCACAAATCACAAAGCAGTGAGGCGTCAAATCACAAAAGCAAAGACGAAGCAACCATCATTTCACTCTTCGCTAACTCCGCTTCTCCATCATCTTCTTCGAGGAACCATCTCACCGCACTAGTACTCCTAGTAGTACTAGTAAAGGACTTCCTGGATGCAAATAAGGAGGTTGTCTCGGCTTGCAGGCGACACTTGCAAACGACTTACCGTGGTCTCCCTCAATGGTGTTCTCCGTTGAATGCACTTCGCCAAACCACCCAAAAAAAGATATCGTCGACGTCACCGCAATGGGGAAGGAAGTCCAATACAGTTACTACCTCCATTTTTTTGTACACAAGGCCAGTATATCAAAATTACAATTTCCAAAGGGCCACTAACACTAATCGAGGCAAAATTGATGGGGTTAGCAACCAAGGACATTAATATCCCCTGCATGCATGCGGAAGTGAGAAGGTTGGTTTGTATGGCGCTGCATTAATCAAGCGATGAGGAGTGAGATGGTTAGCTCTTTGGTTTTTGGAGAAAAAATACGCATTAATTGACACGTGAAACGAGGATTTGTATCGATTAAATCCCGCGAAGGAAAACCCCGCCTTTCTTTTTTAACACCAGTACTCCTAGTACGTACGTACTTATCCTGTTTGGGTCTAGGCCTTGCATTGCCAAACCGCCACACACTTTTGCCAAGCTTGCCTAAAGTTTTCAAAATGACAAGGAGGTACACTTGCGCACGGCTGTCGCGGTCGCACCGCACCCTCACAAGGTCGCTCCTACGCGCCGCGGTCGCACCGCACCCTCACACAGTCGCTCCTGCATGCCGCAAACCCAACCAAGGGAATGCACCCTCACTGACACGTGTTGTCGCATGTGAACAAACCAAACTCAGCCATCCTATCACCGACACATAATTTTCGTTCATAGAGTATGTTTATCCAACCGCATGTTGGGGAGTTCCGTACGGCCCGTGCGGTGGTCTGTTGGGGAAGAAGAAGAGGTGAGGAAGAAGGAAAGAAGGGTTAGGAGACGTAGGATATCCATCCAACCGCCTGAAATGGTAGACCGACCCAAGTCAGGTGACTTGCATAACAAATATATGTTTTTACACAGCAAAAGATCCATAAAAACAATGACATAAAGAAAAACTATCACTGCTTGCGGAAAGAGACGGCCCCGTCGTCTTTGGCTGCCGGCGCGAACCAGCCGTCGCTGACGTGTGTCTCCGCACCGTGGTTGTCCTCGGCCTCCAGCTACTCGTTCAACCGGAGCGTGCGGGCGCTCTACACGGACGAGAGAATAGCCCGGTTCAAGTCGAGGATGTCCGGTTCCGCCTGCAGGAGGGCCTCGATGGCAGCGGCATCCGCGCGCTCCGCGTCGAGTCGAGCCTCCGCCGCCCGGTTCAAGTCCAGGACATCCGGTTCCGCCTACAGGAGGACGTCGATGAGATCGGCATCCGCGCGCTCTGCGTCGAGTCGAGCCTCTGCCGCCCGGTTCAAGTCCAGGACGTCTGGTTCCGCCTACAGGAGGGCCTCGATGGCAGCGGCATCCGCGCGCTCCGCCTCAAGTTGAGCCTCCGCGGACCGGTTCACGTCCACGACATCCGGTTCCACCTGCAGGAGAGCCTCGATGGCAGCGGCATGCGCGCGCTCCGCGTCAAGTTGAGCCTCTGCCTCCCGGTCCTCCTTTAGTATCGCCATGTTGAACCGCTGGTCCGCCTGCACCATGGGGGACTCGGACGCCGGCACGAAGTCGACGTCCATCGTCTCATACCCATCGGGGGCCTTCTGCGCCGTGACCTCCGCCATGAACATTGGATCGGCTTCCTCCTCCTCGTAGCTTGGCTCCAGAGAACTCGGGGATTGGCCCGCCGCAAAGAGAGCTTGTTGGAGGTCTGTGGCACCGACCGCCGCCGCGATTTCCGCGCGGCGCTCCGGCGTCAGCATATTGTAGTAAGTGATCTTGCGGCGCACCATGGCTTTCCGGCGAACTAGGGGACGCTTGATGCGGGCTAGGGGATCGAAAGGTGGGGGAATGGGCTAGAGATTTTGCGTGGTTTTAGGGCAGTGGCTGGCGTAGGCCGAGCAGCGAAGGTTCTGGTGCGAATAGTGGTTCCGGTGACGACCGGTCAATCAGTTTTGACTGTACATCGCTCTTGTCGTGTTTGCATTGCAGCCCGGCACACTGGACCCTCCACGCCGCTCACCGAATGGAACGCGCTTTGTCTTGCGTTTTCGCTCGCTTGTGGGACCGCAGTTGAGAGCAAATCGACATCCGTCCCCCTCCCCCGCCCGCGTCATTTATTATACCACCACTCCCTCCGTTTTATGCGGAGTAAATAAAAACAGAGGTAGTATACTACGGATGAGCATCCCCTGACGTGGCCGAACCCATTGAGTAACTGACATGCGGGGCCTAGCAAGCATGGGGTCCGCCGGTAAGTGACCGAAAGGGAGGGTAAGGCAGGGATACCTACGTCAGAGGATCCACTTCCACTATACTACTTTGACCAAATGTTAGAGTAATAATATATGACATGCAACTTACACAAATGTTAGTGTAATAATATATGACATGCAACTTACACAAAGCATATAGGGTCTAATGCGTTTTTCGAGGCTAACTTTGACCAAATGTTAGAGTAATAATATATGACATGCAACTTACACAAAGCATACGGTCAAATTCGTATGTGAAAGGAGTTTCCAATGATATAATTTTCACATTATACATCTCATGTACTATTAATCTTGTCAATAGTCAAATTGGAAACCATCTCGAGTACAAATCTAGGAGTACGTACGAATCTAACAATATTGATTGGGCGTTGTGGAATGTTGATACCTTTTTGATCAAAGTAGAGATACTTTGACTACACATAAAACTTATAGGTAAACTACAAAGGATAGGGGGAGTATATTGTACGTTCAAAAACGAAACGAACATTGAATACCCTTTATATATGATTTGCGGATGTTATGATCACCGGTTCAAAATTTTGAATCCGCCTTAGGTATCACGTGCCCCCACTCGTTCCCTCTCGATTTCATCTCGGGGTCCGGAGATCTATTGAGGACTAGGGTGGGTACATGCGAATGATACTCGGCGGAATGTTCAAATGAGGCATGCGGGAAGATGGACTCGACTGGAGGGCGACATGATCGATGGAGAAGATGGTTGGAGAGGAATGAGAAATAAGCAAACGCCACTTGATTATACTTGAACGGCTCGAATAAACAATAAGTTGTCTCGCTTGGCCTACATAGTGAAATGCCTAATGCGCAATGCGGAGCACTGACGCTCGAATATGGAAGGGAAAACAGGGAAACCGACATGTGGGGCACACCCGTCGGGACGACGTAGCGCAGACTAGTCCAATGGAGGAGCTGGCCCATGACCTCCTCGCCACCCACAACCATTCATGTGGGTCGTTGGGGCCAACAACGGGGCGCAGCTCCAGCACCGCCTCTGGACACGGCGACCGCGGTGAGCGACACGCTCATATCGTCGCTAGACACGGTCGGTTTCAGTGTGCCGAGGCTGGCGTTAGTGCTATGGCACGACCAACGGTATGTTTGGTTTGTGCCCAAGGTTGCCTCATCAAAGCATTGGGTAGCCAAAATTTTGGTTGAGGTATTGGTTGCCCATGATTTGGCCGACATTGGCAAGAAAAATGAACTAGAGTTGGCTAGAGTTCATTGGCATGCCAAAGAAATGGCAACCATCCAAACAAAGACCAATCTTTGGGTCATGACCAAAATTTTGGTTGAGGTATTGGTTGCCCATGATTTGGCCGACATTGGCAAGAAAAATGAACTAGAGTTGGCTAGAGTTCATTGGCATGCCAAATGGCAACCATCCACACAAAGACCAATCTTTGGGTCATGACCAAAATTTTGGTAAGGTGCACTTTGGCCACAATCCAAACACACCCCAATACCCGGCTCGTCGAGGATGCACGGGGCGCCGCGACGCGTCCGCGGAGTGGTGTAGCGCGGCCAACTGCATCCTCTGAACCTGAGACCATGCCGGGTCGTCTTGCTTTTTCAATGACATGCGGGGATCACATGTGAGAAAAGGGCATCTCCAACGTTGCCACGACCGCAGCTGACTACCCTGGCACACCAAAACCCTCGTCCCTCGCGCCGTCGCGCGGTGCGTTCCCAGCCGGCGCCACCTGCCCGCATTCATCTCGTCCGTTCGTATGTCGTCGTTAAGAGGCTCGGTGCCCGAGGAACCAACTCTGGCGACTTAATGACGCACCCGGACGCTTGCACTACTGGGATCAGCTAATTTGCCATCTGCCAGCTCTTTGCCGTCTGTTAGCTGACGGCAAAGAAGCTCTTTGCCATCAGCTACCCAAAAGCAGACGGCAAAGAATCTCTTTGCCATCTGCCTGCTCTTTGCCGTCTGCCAGCAGACGGCAAAGAATCTTTGCCGTCCGCTGGCAGACGGCAAAGAGTGAGGTGGCCCCCACCCCCCGCTCGTTTGAAAAAATCTTAACGGCCCACCTCTTTGCCGTCCGCTAGCAGACGGCAAAGAGGCAAAAAGGCCGACGGCAAAGAGGGCACTTTACTAACGGCAGGTACCCCCCCGCCCGTTACTCACTTCCACCTCGCCCTTCTCCTCCCACCCCGCCGCCGCCGCCGCCGCCCGCCGCGCGCCGCCGCCCCGTCGCCCCCACCGCCCCGGCTCCCCGCCGCCCCACCGCCCCGTCGCCCCCCCGCCACGGCCCCCCGCCGCCCCGCGCCCCACCGCCGCCCCGGCCCACAACCGCCCCGGCCCCCCGCCGCCCTTCGCCGCCTCCTCCACCGCCCCGCCCCGGCCCCCCGCCGCCCGGGCCCCCGCCGCCCCCTCCCCGACCCGTCGCCGCCCCCCACAGTGAGCCCCTGCCATTTTTTTCTTTTTTTTTGTTTTTCTTTTCTGTTTAGATAAGGTTTTTTAGTTTAAGTTTTTTCAGTTTAGAATTAATTAGTTCAGGTTATTTAGTTTAATTAGTTTAGGTTTAATTAGTTTAAATAGTTTAGTTTTAATTAGTTTAGGTTTTTAGTTTAGGTTTAGGTTAAGTAGAAGGGGGAAGAAGAAGAAGAAGAAGAAGAAGAAGAAGAAGAAGAAGAAGAGGAGGAGGAGGAGGAGGAGGAGGAGAAAGAAGAAGAAGAAGAAGAAGAAGAAGAAGAGGAGGAGGAGGAGGAGGAGGAGAAAGAAGAAGAAGAAGAAGAAGAAGAAGAAGAAGAAGAAGAAGAAGAGGAGGAGGAGGAGGAGAAATAAGAAGAAGAAGTAGAAGAATGAGAAGAAGTAGAAGTAGTAGAAGAATGAGAAGACCCCCTGACCCCCCAACCCCGACACCCGACCCCGACTCCACACCGACACCCGACCCCCTAACCCCCTGACCCCGACACGACACCCCGACCCCCCGACCCCCTGACCCCGACACGACACCCCGACCCCCCGACCCCGAAACAGCACCCCGACGCCGACACGGCACCCCGACACCGACACGGCACCCCGACACCGACACGACACCCCGACCCCCGACACGACACCCCCGACACCCCGACCCCGACCCCGACCCTGACCCCGACTCCGACCCCGACACCCCGACCCCGAGCCTGACCCGACACCCCGACCCCGACACCGACACGGCACCCCGACCCCGACCCGGCACCCCGACCCGACACCCCGACCCCGAGACCCCGACCCCGACACGGCACCCCGAGACCGACACGACACCCCGACCCCCGACACCTCCCGAAAAGGTGTTCTTTGGCCTTCCAGAAGCCGACGGGGTCATATATTTGTGAATTATTAGTTAGGTCATATATCTTTCGATTTTGTTATGAAAAACATCATATATAATTGTGTTGATCGGGTAGTTTTAAAAGTGCAGTTGTTTCATCGCTGCGAGGTTTGGTGTTCGACGACCTCGCCGTGCGTTTGACGAGCTCTGCCCCTTCGTTCGTGGGTGAGCACAAATGACATGTCCTCCTCCCCCATTAAATATTTGATCTATTCCGATGAAACTTGATAGCTAGATATATATGTGTCTTGAATCATCAGTATGCGTAACCAATATGTGTCTCCCGTTCGAAAGCGTCATAGTTATAAATATGCATGCATTTGCATATTTATAACCTTGATTCTTTCGAATTGTCCAACGCTATCCATGGACAACCCGAGTATGTTTAGATTGGGTTCGTTTTCCCATATGCTTTGCTCCGGATCCGACGCATAAATTTCGTCAGTGCCTCCCCTGTTGTTCTCCGGGTACACATCCTCTCTGTTTATTGCAGAGACGAGTATCAGGAGAACAGCGGGGAGGTGTTGCCGAAATTTTGCGTAGGATCCGAGGCATAGCATGGGAAAATGAACCCAATCTAAACATACTCGGGTGGGATTAGGACCTATCATTACCTATTAGAGTGTAGGTTGCATGGACGTAATAAAATTGAAAAAGTAGATCAACTGATGAATACATACATGGTGAATTATATATATATATATATTTGGTGTGTGTCTAGTAGCTCTGAAAGTCAAGATGAGTGATCGTGCGTGGATGTACACCGGTCACACTGGTCAGAACAAATGGAGCACTGAATGGTTCACAAAAACCAAGGGGTTTGTGCGAGCCGCATTTGCGAATGGCCAGAGGAAAACCTGGTGCCCCTGTTTACGGTGCGGCAATTGGGAAAAGAGGACAGAGGCTGAAATGGGCAAACACCTGCAGAAGAGTGGTTTTACGCCCGATTATACGGTGTGGACATTTCATGGTGAGTCTGCCCAACGTGACCGAGCTGAGGTGGATCGTCGTCGCACCGACGAGCATGGTACCGGGATGGAAAACATGGTGCAAGACTTTGATGATGCTCGGGATTCGGACGAGGAGATGGAGGAATCTGCAAAGGCCTTCAATGAAATGTTGGAGTCTTCAAAACGTCCGCTCTATGAGCACACTGAGCTTTGTCAGTTGGATGCCATCTCACAAGTAATGGCTCTGAAGGCTCAGTTCAACTTGGGCAGAGAATGCTACGATGCAATGATGACAGTATTTGGACGCTTTCTACCCAAAGGCCATGTAATGCCTGCAAACCTGTACCAGTCGGACAAAATCCTCCGTGCACTGAAGATGCCCTATGATAAGATACATGCCTGTGAGAAAGGATGTGTCTTGTTTAGGCTTGACTATGCGGACTTGAACTATTGTCCCATTTGCAAGTCTTCCAGGTATGTTGTGGTAGACAACGGTATGGGTGAGAAGACACAGATCAAAATCCCCATTAGTGTTCTTCGGTATATGCCAATCGTACCAAGACTTCAACGTCTTTTCATGGTCAAAGAGACGGCCAGACAGATGACATGGCACAAAACGGGCAAAAGAACCGAACTAGATGCAGATGGGAATCTGATGATTGTACACACATCGGATGGTGTTGCGTGGAAAAAGTTTGATGAATTACATGGTGACAAAGCGGCAGATCCGAGGCATCCTCGAGTCGGCATCAGCACGGATGGGTTCAGTGTGTTTGGTATGACGGCAGCCCAATACAGTTGTTGGCCCGTATTTGTCTTTCCACTCAATCTCCCCCCCGGACAGATTATGCAAAGAAAGAACATTTTCCTGACGTTGATAATTCCAGGGCCCAACTATCCGGGGAAAAATATGAATGTGTACATGCAACCGCTTAAGGACGAATTGCAAGAAGCCTAGGATAATGGGTTCAAGACATACGATGCCTATAGCAAACGGAACTTCATAATGCGTGTCTGGTACATGTACTCGACGCATGACTTGCCGGCGTATGCGCTATTCGTTGGCTGGTGTGTGCATGGAAGGTTCCCGTGCCCCACATGCAAGGGAGCTCTTGAGTTTCGTTGGCTTCAGGCCGGTCGCAAGTTTTCTTGCTTCGACATGCATAGACAGTTCCTGAATCCTCGCCATAAGTTCAGGAAAGACAAGAAGAACTTCATCAGAGGTAGAGTTGTCAAAAACTCTACACCACATGCATTGACAGGCCAACAGACCCTGGATCAGTTAAACGCTCTCGAGCCAGATCTAGAGCGTCCAGGGTACTTCAAGGGGTATAATTCTAAGCACGCTTGGACTCACAAAACATGCTTATGGGATCTTCCTTACTTCAAAGACCTCCTTTGCCCACACAACATCGACGTGATGCACACTGAGAAGAATATCGCCGAGGCACTTTTTGGTACATTGTTCGGCATAGATGGGAAGTCAAAGGATAATACTAAGGCTAGAGTCGATCTGGAGGCGCTATGTGATAGGCCGTTACAAAACATGAAAGAACCGAAAGGAAAGCAGAACTGGACGAAGCCAAAGGCATGGTTCAATCTTGGAAGGCCAGCTATGAGGGAAATTATCTTGTGGGTGAAAATGCAGTTGATGTTCCCCGATGGGTATGCAGCGAATCTACAGAGGGGAGCCAGTCTTTATAAATTGAAGATATTTGGTCTCAAGAGTCATGATTGGCACATATGGATTGAGCGGGTAATGCCGGTGATGTTGCGTGGCTTCATCCCTGAGGATGAATGGCTAGTACTGGCAGAACTCAGCTATTTCTTCCATGTTCTTTGTGCGAAAGAACTATCGCCTGGCGTGCTAGAAGAAATGGAAGAGTTGGCGCCGGAGTTGATCTGCAAGTTAGAGAAGATCTTTCCACCGGGCTTCTTTAATCCAATGCAACATTTGATTTTGCATCTCCCGACCGAGGCAAGATTGGGGGGCCCGTGCAAAATCGTTGGTGCTACCCAACTGAGAGGATGCAGAAGACGCTTCGACAAAAATGTAAAAATAAACGTAGAATTGAAGCATCGATGGCTGAGGCATTCATCACTGAGGAGGCGGCAAACTTCGTGACAGCACACTACGAAGCCAAAAATCATCATTTGCATAATCCGAAGCCTCGGTACAATGCTGACGACCCTAAAAAGGGTGGATCCAACCTCAGCCTTGGTACAATGTCGTTTATGAAGTGCCGCCACGTGCTAGACTATCTCCCCCAAAGGAAGAGGATTATGAACCTCACATTAACCCAGACACATATGAAGGAGAATTCTTCCAAGAGACACGTCTTTCCAAAAAGCGTTTCAAGAACCGCTATACTTCACCCCAAAACATTGAAGTAGACAGCGACAGTGAATCCAACATCGCCCCAGAGGAGGAACAAGAAGAGCCGGAACAAGAAGAGGTTACTGTTGCGGATGACCTGTCATTGCTTGACCGATTACGTCAAGGTGGCCTTGCACATGTTGATGCCACTGAACCCTATGAGCCCGTCATTGATTATAGTGATGATGATGATTATGCATTTATTGATGATACTGATCGAGATTATTAGTAGTGTCAGGTATTAAATTTTTTAATGTTGTACTTGATGATGATACACTTTAGTGATACACATATTATTATTCATGTCGGTCTTTTTTTATGTTGTACTAATTTCGTTTACTGTTTGTCATGGCAGGTGTTGAAAGATGGTGGGCGCTGGTCGGGAGCGCGCCAAGGCCCCTTCTTCGTCGGCGCGTGGTCTGAGGTCTTCGATTCCAGACGTACCTCTCCGCCGAGCGTTGCTGGACAGTATGTCCACACCGCCGGGCCCTTCTTCGTCGACAGCGGTGCCCAGCAGGGGACGAGGTAGGAAGAGAGGAGGTGGGGCATGTGGTCGCGGGAGAGGAGGTAGGGTGACTGCTACGGCGCCTTCCTCGCCGCCACCCCCAGCTGTTTCACCCGAGCACGTGACTGCTAGGGTGGACTCGTCCGAGGAGGAGGCTACACGGACTCCGGTCCACGAGCCTCCGGTCCACGGGTCTTGGGCCCACGAGCCTCGGGTCGACTGGCCTTCGGCCCACGAGAGTTCGACCCACGAGACCCCGGAGGAGCACACGTCCGGATGGGGTACCTGGCTGGATCAGCCCGAGGAGCCGAGTGGCCATGCTGATGATGGCGGGGAGCCGACTGATCTTGAGGAGGAGGGTGGCACCGTCTACCAGCGTGGTGCTACACGGCTCCCGTCCGTGCCGGCGACCCGCGAGCACAGGTGGTTGATCTTCCCTGATGGGGAGAGGTACGTAAGTGCATTTAATATTTTTGTACCTTCTGCATTCACGTTTCTTCAAATAACTAATGCGTTGGCCTTGTCATGCTGCAGGGGTTGGGACCACCATCATAGTGTCCGCCGGCCAAACTCCGTCCTTGGAGTTCTTTGCCGGCAAAACTTCCCAGGGTTTGTCACGTTGCCTGGTGAGGGTCGGCTTCCAGAGCTTGGGTTGAGCTGGGAGCACTACGTGGCTGCCCCGGCCCCGCCGGATGTCATTATCGACGGTGTCGTGTGCGACACGAGGGCAGACATGGTGATCAAGACGTTCTGGGTAATTTCTCCTTTACACATTTCAAAATCTTCAACTAGCTAGTTATTAATTGTACTAATCAATATTGTCTCATTTGATTGCAGACATTCTACAGGTGTGAGGAGGGATACGAGGAGGACAGCGCAAATGTTATCCAGAACGTCTGCAAGCGCCTACTCCAGAACTTACGGCACGAGGCTCGGGCGCAGGCTGTTCGAGACTACTACGCCTTGCGTGGTATCAAGAAGACCAAGCCGGCGTGCCGCGATAAGTTCCTGAGTAAGGAGCAGTACATGAAGGTAATTCTTAAGGCCTTCTACTTAAGTTCCTTCATTTAGTAATTCTTAGCCGTAGTGCTCAAGTTTCTATTTGCTAACTTAGGTGCCTCCGAGATGGTGTGCGGATCGGATGGATTGTTGGGAGGTGTTGGTCGATGAGTGGTGCTCACAAGAATGGCTAGCCCTCCACAACCAGGACAAGGACAAACGTGCCCAAATGGAAGGTGTGCCACACCATCAAGGCAGCTCCAACTTATATCAGTTCGGGCGCAACTGGGTATGTGGTTTGCTTCATGATTCATGCAATTCATTCATCATGCTAGCTTGAGCCCTTTAATTACTAATTTTCATTGTTTCTCTCTTTCAGGCACGCCACAATAAGGAGGATAAGGTGCCAGAGGTGTACGACCTGTATGCCATGGCCCACACTTGCTCTTTCAAGAAAGTCAAGGCTTTCTCTCAGTCTGACCTCGATGATGCAAACAACTTCACCAACATCTCCTCCCACAACAAGCTCGTGAGATATAGAGATGAGGGGAAGGCGAGGAAAGGGGAGGACTTTAACCCGAGCCAGGGTCCCATTGATCCAGAGCTGGTGATAATATCTGGTGGCGGGAGGTCCCATGGCTCCATAGCCATTGGAGATGGACTTATCCGTTGTCCTAGCACTCTCCCGGAGGTCAAGGCGCGCCAGTCGAGCTCTGCTCCTGAGATAAGGCCTCGTGAACGGCCAGTGCAACTCGCCATCAAGGTTAGTGATACGTACTCAGTTATCTTTCTCCATTACATTGTGTGCGCTTCCATCAATGATTACAAATGGTCATGTGAGTGGTGTTGCAGGCTGCTATACAGACTGAGAGAGATAGAACGGAGAAACTTCTGGCGGAGGCAGCGGAGAGGCAGCGGGAGATGGAGGAGAGGACGAGAAAGATGATGGAGGAGGAGAGGGCACGGAATGACATGCAGGCAAGGGCCATGTACGAGCTCCTTGTGGTAAGTTTCTTCTGCAGATTACTTGCTAGTCTTAACATTTGAGTCTCATTACTAACTAGTATGACTCTCTTATGAAAACCAAATGTGCAGTCTGTGTGCGAGAAGTCCGGTCAGCCCGCTCCACCGATGCCAGTGATTGCTCCTGGGAGCACGGTGAGTTTAGTTTGAATGGACATTACTTGGTAGTCTTAACATTTGAGTGTCGTAATGCTAACGAGACATTGGAAATGATCTTTGGTGCAGCTTAACTCCAGAAACGCATCGCACGATCCTTCTCCAGGTAGCGGCACTAGCCACCCCGCTCCTACACCTCCCTGATCACGGTATGTTTCTCTAGTGTTTTGCTTAACAAATGCATAAAGACCTAGACTTAGCTTTATTTCCTCCAATATGCTTACCATAATGACCTAGAGTTAGCTTATTTTCCTCCAAAATGACCCATTTTACCTAGGTTAGCTTATAAATGATGCAGTTCATCCAAGTTAGCTCAAAAATGACCCATTTTACCTAGATTAGCTCCTAAATGATCCATTTTACCTACGTTAGCTTTAAAATGGCCCATTTCACCTAGGTTAACTCCAAAATGACCCATCTTACCTAGGTTATCTCATAAACGATCCATTTCAACTAATTTAGCTCATAAACGATCCATTTGACCTAAGTGAGCTAAAAAACGATCCATTTCACCTAAATTAGCTCTTAAATGATCCATTTCACCTAAGTTAGCTCAAAAAGATCCATTTCAACTAAATTAGCTCATAAATGATCCATTTCACCTAAGTTAGCTAAAAAACGATCCATTTCAACTAAATTAGCTCAAAAATGATCCATTTCAACAAAGTTAGCTCAAAAACGATCCATTTCAACTAAGTTAGCTCAAAAACGATCCATTTGACCTAAGTGAGCTAAAAAACGATCCATTTCACCTTAGTTACCTCAAAAACGATCCATTTCACCTAAGTGAGCTAAAAACGATCCATTTCTAACTTTCTTATTTTGCCATTTTGCAGATTTCATTATGTGCTGGATGGAGTGCTTGTTCTACTCTTCTTGTTCTTGTCTTCTCATTCTTTTCTTCTCATTCTAGTCACCTTAGCTATGGAGTGCTTGTTTATGTATGGATGGAACTTGTTTATGTATGAAATGATGGATGGAACTTGTTTATGTATGAAATGATGGATGGAACTTGCTTATGTAATATGTACAGATGGAACTTGCTTATGGACTTGCTTATGAATGCCTGTGAAATATATATATATGTCATATATATTTTCTGTGCAAATTGTGGGATTTAATAAAAAACAGCAAAAAAACCCAATATGCAGGTCTTTGCCGTCTGCCACAGACGGCAACGGCCTCTTTGCCGTCTGCCGCGGACGGCAAAGAAGCCACATGGCAGCCAACTGTGCTTCCTGGGAGCTGACCCATTTGGTCAGTTTGCCTACAGTGGCAGACGGCAAAGACTTTGCCATCCGTGGCAGACGGCAAAGAACCTGCACTTTGCCATGAGTGGCAGACGGCAAAGAACCTACCATCCAGTGACGTGTAGATGACATCATACGGCGGGCGGCAAAGACCAGAGAAATTTTGCCGTCAGCGGCGGACGGCAAAGGTCTGCCGTTAGCCACTTAACGGACTGACAGCACAATTATTGCCGTCCGCCCTCTTTGCCGTCCGCCGCAGACGGCAAAGAGCCTTTGCCGTCCGCCGCCAGGAAGCAGACGGCAAAGCAGCTATTTACCGTAGCCTTCTTTGCCGGAGCCTTTTGCCGTCCGCGGCTGACGGCAAAGGTATTTGCCGTCCGCCTTTCGAGCCTTTGCCGTCCGCCGTGGCAGACGGCAAAGTAGCTGTTTCCTGTAGTGTTGGCCTCACCAGAATGCGCTACTTAAAGCGGCAACGCCCAGCTAACCTCCACACCATAGCACATCATCCTCCTACCTGGCACCACATCTGCCATGACCGCAAGTGCGAACGCTCTGCGGGAGAGCTTGTCTTCGGGGATGAAGCTCGAGGTCGCCGCCCTCGCTCAAGTCGCCTCTCGCGACGCAATAGCGGCGTAGCTGGACGCGGACGCGACCGCACAAGCGGTGGCCACGCTGGCGGCCGACGACGTGAGCACCGTCATCCACGCGTCCTACTTGCCGCCATCCAACGTCCGGCACCGCCGAGGTCGGGGACTCCTCCAAGCATGAGTAGGGCATGGGAGGCAGCAGGGCATGGTGTGCCAACTGGCCGGTCCGTATCCCGTGTTATACTCTTCCTCGCCGGAGACCGCACCTTCACTTCACGGGTCTTGAACCCCGCCCCCGTACATAGAGATCGCAGATGGAGGACGCCGGTCGCCGCCGTAGAATAGGTTTAGGGTCGTGTTTCTTTTATTTTTCTGTCCTATAAAAGTTCGAAATGTAATGAAAATCTGCCGTGTTTGCATTAATCTCGGCCGGTGTATATGAACTTTCACAATAATATACATATTGTAGGAGTACTAGCAAGATGCCCGTGCATTGCACGGAAGATCAAGATCTTGTGGGAGAAAAGGATAAACGAGGGAAAGCCTTATCTGCACATGTGGAGAGGAGTGCGGGTGAATTGTCATAGTTTCCTTCCTATCCGTTAGATATAGATCGGACGGCCTATATTGCGGGATGACAGGCACACCATCATCACCAACTCTGCCTTTTATTGAACCGAGACAAATCTAACATGCGAAGTAAAATAAACACATAGGGTCTATACATACACAAATTATCTTAGGCACTCCAATAGTACGTCCACTACACATTCACGCATTTCACATCTTTCTACATCTACGGGAACCTACGAAAGGGTTAACGTAAATTGCCTCTCTCTCTCCTCCCCTGATTTTCATGGTGGTGGGCCCCTCCCTCCACCCAATCTACAATCAACAGCTCACACGTTTCACATTACGTTAATTACGTAACTGGGATTACGTAGGTGTAGTTACTCGTCCTAAAAAACCCAACTAAGCCAACCTCCCAGCATATCGCGCGGGAAAAGACCCGGCCGCGCCGTTTTAGTCGGGATTACCGGATTACTAGTAGTAGTATCGATGGATCGCGCGAAGCAACAATTTTTTTTTGAGGGGGCGAAGCACCTAGTTTAAAAGGAAAAAAGGCGGTACACTCACAGCACTCCTGTCGCGATCGCATTGCACCCCACACACGTTCGGTCCTGCACACGGCTCACGCAAACGGAACGCGCTTCGGCTTGCCTCTTCACTGACACGTGGGACTGCACTTGGAGAAACCGACCATGCGCCAAACTCCCCCCGCCCACCACACGAAAATCCTCCCCCCCACACCCAAAAATTCCCCCCAAATCCGATTCAACCGCCCTTCGGCCAACTAGCCAATAATATTCCCCTAACCCCCCTCCCCCTGTCCCCCTCCACTCCATTCGCTCCGCCAAAGCCGCCCTCCCCGCTGCACCGATAAGTCGGCGCCGTGGTTCGGCGATCCTCTCGCTCCCACAGTACGCTCTCGTAGACTGCCGTCCTCTAGCCGCGCCGCCACCACTGGCTACGTTCTTGTGGAGGCGCACGGCAGTCAGCACCGCCACCGCTGGCGACGTTCGTGTGGAGACGCACGGCGGTCAGCTTCTCCCACGGTACGCGCATTCTAGACTGAGGCCCCGTTCATGTCGGTGTAGCGCTGAATGTTAGCTGATAGACGGTGTTAATCTCACTGTTTGTCGAAGTAGTTTACTGTCAATATGCTCTGCTTAAGAAGCTTCCTTGCCCTGTTCTGCACTCAATCTGCTTAGCTGAGATGGCATGCCAAGGCCGATTAGTTACTAAAATATCCTGCCATATATTTATTGTGACGTAGATTGCTATGGTCTAGTAGCCAATCTATTTGGTGAAATAGCTCTACACCGTTTTATACTCGATCTTTGTTGCTGCGATGGCCTTCGATAGTTTGATGGCTGTGTGCTCGGCCTCATTGACTGCTGAAACAGCCTGCCATAATTTGGCACTCAAATCTGTTTGCTCAATTAGCTTTACATATATTTTGTTACTGAGATTTGCTCGTCCAAATATCCTACCATAGCTTTAGACATCGACCTAGATATTTTTTCTGGACTTCATAAAAAAGCATATATGTTTTTCCTGTAATATCTAGTGGAAGAACTAATTTGTATGTCTAACAGATGGACAGGACTTGGATAACTTCTGCTCGAAGATTCTCCGCTGCATATGTCGAGGGGGTTGAAAACTTCATGAACTTTATCAGAGCTGAGTACGGTGGTCCGAAATCAGATGTGCTCTGCCCGTGTAGCAGTTGTATGAATTCAGTTACAAGACCCCAGTCAACTGTGCAAAATCATCTACACTTGTATGGGATGTCGATCACATATACTAGGTGGGTTCATCATGGTGAAGCTGTGAACATCAATGTTATTGACTACGTGGAAGCAGCAGATCACCATCTTGATCTGCCTGATGCTCAGGTGGAAGAGGAGGAGGAGGTGGTGGTGGCGGAGCCAGTGAGTTTGACCAACATTGAAACAATGCTATGAAATGCTCGTGCATTCCATGAACTTTCACCTGCAGAAGAAAAATGGTGGGCCCGCATGTTGGAACAATGCAACGTTCCTGTCACCCCAGGAAATAAGCTGTCAGTATTCTCAGCTATGGTCACCTTTCTTCAGGTGAAGACATCTGAGCGGATGACCAACAAATCATTCGATGCGATGTTGGCTGCTTTCTGCGAATCTTTCCCAGATGCATCTGAGCTGCCACACACCTACAGTAAAATGAAGAATTTCCTTCGTGCAGTTGGAATTGCATATGATATGATCCATGTTTGTAAGAATAATTGTGTTCTGTTCCGGAAGGATTATGCCAACTTAAGTGAATGCCCGAAATGCAAATCATCAAGATGGAAAGATGGCGATGCTGTGAAGAGGATTCCACATAATGTTCTGAGACATTTTCCAATTATACCATGATTGCAGAGGTTGTTTCATGATGCTGAAACAAGAGAGGATGTACTATGGCATTCTAGGAACCAGGAGTACAGAGATCAGAATGTAATGAGCCATCCATCTCATGGCAGTGAGTGGAAAAGCTTCAATGATAAACACAAAGAGTTTGCTGCTGACCCGAGACACATTAGACTTGGCTTAGCTTCAGATGGATTTAACCCATTTGGCCACCTGAGCGCCACATATAGCATGTGGCCAGTGCTTGTTATCCCTTACAACATGCCTCCAAATGTCTGCACCAAAGAATCAAACTACATGATGGCCTTGCTCATCCCAGGTCCAAAAAGTCCTGGAAAGGATTTTGATTTGTTCATGGAGCCTCTTGTGGAGGAACTTCAATAGCTATGGAAGGGTGTTCTCAGTCGAGACCTGTATAGCAACCCACCAGCTGATTTCTTTTTGCGTGCTGTTATAATTTGGTGCATCCATGATTATCCGGCTTTGGGCACTATGTCAGGGCGAACGACACATGGTTACAATGCATGTGTTCGCTGTC
Source organism: Aegilops tauschii subsp. strangulata (assembly GCF_002575655.3). Taxonomy (NCBI): domain Eukaryota; kingdom Viridiplantae; phylum Streptophyta; class Magnoliopsida; order Poales; family Poaceae; genus Aegilops; species Aegilops tauschii. The sequence goes on along the minus strand of NC_053041.3, from coordinate 548,844,590 downwards.
GACAAGAGGACAAACCTAAAGATTTGGACAAAATGGTTTGGTATGTGTTGAATGACTGTCCTGAGATACTACCTTATATCAAGTAAGTGCAGTACTGCAGCTTATACATCGTAATCTACTAAACTTGCAGCACATTCTTATATATTAGATGTTTGACGCGATCACTATGTTGTGCAACATCTACAAAGAGGAGTTACTGCCGCAAAATCCAAGAAACATTGACAAACTGGTTATGGCAGGATTTGCGAAATGGTTCAAGAACCATGTAAGCTTTTGAAGTGCACTGTCAGTTTTTTTAATATATTGAGTACATAAGATGATCAGCTTGTCTATTTTCTAACCATACGTTAAGAAGATGCGGGAGGATGGGCAGACAGTTGATGATGCCCTTTACTCACTATCAATGGGTCCTGATACTCGGGTAAGACATTATGAATCTTGCGTTGTTGGAGATGTGCGCTACAACACCCTTGCACGAGACGAAGGCTGGAAGACACAAAACAATGCCATCATGAGCACGAATACATATAAAAAAGAGAAAACTGAAATCTATGCTAACATAACAGACATTTTTCAGTTACAGTATATCTCCAGTTTCGAGGATCATCGGTGTGTGGTTCTGTTGTGCTGTCGTTGGTATAACCTGTTTTCCAGGATCGCAAAACCCAGAGCTGATGATTATTTCAAATCTATCAATGTCAAGGCGGCGTACCAGACCAACGAGCCTTTTATTTTGGCAAATCAAGCAACACAGATATTTTTCTTGGGAGACACATTTGCACGTAGCGATGTCTGGAGAGTATTGCAAAGTTTTGAGCAGAGGAATTCGTTTAATGAAGTTGCACAACAAGATGATGCTTACACTGCTCCTGATGTACAAGATAACACAGATGTTCCTAATATCTTTGAGAACCATCACGTCAATGACGGCGGCGAAAAGATTGCCTGTCGTGCTGTGGACATACAAGAGTTGATCAAGAAGAAGCCAACGTTCGAGGACGTTGAGGACGAAGAATAAGATGACACCGTGGGGAATTACGATTCAGACTGATACACATGGCGAAGATGTTGACGCTGCTGCTGCGAATGATGATTACATTGCTTTTGTCGTATTTGCCTGGCACAAGACGTTTTTTATCTACTATGTGAAATTGTGTTTGCTATGACAACTGAAACCTGATGAACATGTTGTTTAGTATTTTGCTGTGAGAACATCACTTGTTATGTATGCTGATTTGTGTTTGGTGATTGTATGACAACTAAAACATGATGACATTGTTGTTTAGTTGTACTCATATTTGGTTGTGAAACTTGAATTTGATGACATAGTTTGCTCTTGGACTGCAATTTGCTCGACGTCTTCGAATGAGAACAAAGCTGACCCGACAGGGCCTCTGCTATTTATTTATTTATATGAGTGAAAGGGGATACCCCTGATTTCCGATAATAGAAATCATTAGATGTTCACAACACTACGCCCAGCCTGCTACACAGGTTTCATTCATTACTAGTTTCAGCAAAGTGCTCATGTCATAGCCACTGAATACATCACGAGTGCTACATACACTGCAAATAAAGAGACAATCATCCTACAGAGCACATCGATTTTGCCCATTATCTTCACAAGCTCTTTCATCTCCTCATTGTTGTCAAGGCCGTTCAGCAGCTGTTGCTTGGCCATGATCAGAGGAACTACATCTTTAACCTTCTGCTCTACATCTTCCTCTTCTGTCGTTCCTTCAGTTACTTGTCCAACACCCCAACCTGCTGGTATTCGGATTCCTCGGCTAACCAAATAATCAGCGTAGTTGCATTCCCCCACATCAGCAACTTCCCAGAAATACAAATCACACGAATCTTCCCTTTTCTACACGAATCAAATTGGAAGATCATCAACCAAACTATTAAAAAAATCAGCAACTGAAAGCAGCAGAACAACACTTAAACATACTATTACCCCATGATTCGGGCATTTGTAGAAGACTCGGCCAGGGTTGCGGTTTGTGGTTGAGACGCGACGGATGACTCTGTGTGATCTGCAGCAGTGGCACCACACCAACGGCAGCGGGTTGCGATGAGCAATCGGCTGCGGTGCGCGTGCCGGCGGGGGTGTGATGAGACCCACAGGCGATGGTACGGGTGGCGACTTGGCGCATATCTGGTTGTTGCCTGCTGAAGAGCAGGTGGATGAGCAGCCAGCGGACATGGTTGCTGCGGCCAGAGCTTCTAATGCTAGGTAGAGTAAGTAGAGAAGAGGAGAAGCGAACGTTGGATATGTCAGTTTCATTACTTGCAGAGTAGCATAGCACCAATATAGTCATAGTCTAGGTTTGGATTCGAACCAGCTACAGGAGGGACCTCCTTGTTTTGCGAAAAAAATTATTTCTCCACCTGACAGCTAGGACCCACCGGTTGTATCTTCGCACGGAAGGAAGTGCCTCCTTGTTTTGCGAAAAAAATTATTCATCCCGTTGACAGTTGGGACCCGTTTAGATTTGGTGACTGACTTGTGGGCCTACTAAGCGGACGTGTACCCACGGCTTTGTCAACTTAATCAACAAATGATTCTAGCCGCTGGACCTTTGAATGTTAATCCAATAGCCGTGCTCCTTCTTCAACCTCTGTTCTTGCTCCTGTCTCCCGTGGGCGGCACTGCGGCTGTGCTGCCGCGCACCCGAACCAGTGAAGTTTCCCACTCCTCTCCATCTGCGACTCCACTACCCCGTCTTCCCCATCTCCGGGTCGTTCCAGTCTGGGTGCGCTCGGCACGGCATGGTCAACGTGGTCAACAACCGAGAGTCATCGGAAGATGACTGTACGTGAGAGGCTGAGAGTGGGAACGCACCACGCCCATGGACGCATGCATGCAACGGAACACGGCGAGGTCAACGTGGTCAAGGAATGACTTCCATCGGAAGTATACTGTACGTGGAGAGTCTTAGCTGGGTCCACGGCCGCAGCAAGTAAGTGCCTCCTTATTACGCGGAAAATAATGATTCCTCCAACTGACAGCAGGGACCCACTGGACGGGCCACCGTATTTTGCGAAAAAATGTTTGCCCCTGACTGCTGGGACCCACCTGACGGGCCACCGTATTTCGCGAAAAAAACGTTCCCCCCGCTGTCAGCTCGGACCCACCGGAAGTGTCTCCTTATTACGCACAAAAAAATGAATACTCCCCTGGCTAGCTGGGACCCACCTTGCTGGGAGGCTGACTTGTGGGCCTACTAAGTTGATGGGGACGAAGGGCTTTGTCAACTTAGTCAATATGAACGATTCTAGCTCCAGTGACCGTACGATGTCCATCCAACGGCCGTAGTGCTTCTTCAACCTCTGGTCTTCTTGCTCCAGCCGCCCAAAGCAGCGCCGTTCGTGCCGCATGCTCCTGCCTCCCGTGGCCGGCTGTGCTGCCGCGGAGGCCTCACCGCCCCCTACTATTCCCACCGCTGGCCAGGCCCTGCGGCGACGGCAGCCTCACACTGCAGCCGAACCAGTGAACCCTCGTACTCCTCTCCGTGTGGGCTTCCGCTGCCACGTCTTCCCCGGCTCCGCGTCGTCCCCTTCCTAGGCCTCAAATGGCCCATTAGTAATGAGAAATGGGCTGTACATTTTTAAAACACATCAAACCGGCAATTAGTTTCAAATATTTTTTTTCATTTCGAGATTTTAAATTACATTAATTTTTATGCGTGGAGAATTTGTTGGATTTTATATTGATATACATTTATTTTTAAAATCAATTTGAATGTGAGTCGAAATTTCGGGATTAAAAACAGTTCGGACCGCACCGAAATATGCAAAATTTCGTATAATTTTTTAACCGTGGGCACAATATGGGCTGTAATGCTAACAAAAAGAATATGGGCTCCAAAAAAACCTTAATTATTAGCAAATGGGCTGTAAATTATTAGAAATAATGCCAGATGGGCTGTATGCTGTTTTCCACAGATTTGAGGCTTTCCTAAAAAAAGGTTGACGCACAAGCAGTGATTGTTGGATGGCCATCCAACGGCTGTCGTGCTTCTTCAATCTCTGCTCTTCCTGCTCCAGCCGCTCAAACAAGCGCCGGCGGGACTGCCTGCTCCCTCCTCCCCGCGGCCGGCTCTGCTGCCGCGCAGGCCTCACCGCCCCACCGTACTCCCATCGCTGGCCTAGCCATCCCTCTACTCACCCACACCTGCTGTTATTCTCCGGCGACGGCAAACGAACCAGTAAACCCTCGTACAGTTGTACTCCCCTCCGCGTGGGAAACAACTGCCGAGTCTTCCCTACCTCCGTGTCGTTCCCTTCCTAGGCCTCGTCGTCGTCCACCGCCCTGGTGCTCTCGGCGCGACCTGGTCGACGTGGTCAACGACCGACATGCATATGAAGTGGACTGTACGTGGAGAGGCCGACAGCTGGGTCCACGACCGCACGTAAGGAAATGCCTCCTTATTACGCGCAGAATAATGATTCCTCCGCCTGACATTAGGGGCCCACCGAAAGGGCCTCTGTATTTCGCGAAAAAAATGTTACCGCCGCTGACAGCTCAGACCCACCAGCTATATCTTCGCACGCAAGGAAGTGCCTCCTTATTACGCACAAAAAAATGAATACTCCTCCTGTTAGCTGGGACCCAGTATAGTGGCAGGCTGACTTGTGGGCCTACTAAGTTGACGGGGACGGAGGGCTTTGTCAACTTAGTCAATATGCACGATTCTAGCTCCAGTGACCATACGATGTCCATCCAACGGCCTTAGTGCTTCTTCAACCTCTGGTCTTCTTGCTCCAGCTGCCCAAACCAGCGCCGGTCGTGCCTCGTGCTCCTGCCTCCCGTGGCCGGCTGCGATGCGGCGGAGGACTCACCGCCCCCTACTACACCCACCGCTGGCCAGGCCATCCCTCTAGTCACCCACACCCCCTGTTATTCTGCGGCGACCGCAGCCTCACACCGCAGCGAACCAGTGAACCCTCGTACTCCACTACGCGTGGGCATCCACTGCCGCGTCTTCCCCAGCTCCGCGTCATCCCCTTCCTAGGCCTCGCCGTCGTCCACCGCCCTGGTGCTCTCGGCGCGGCGTGGTCAACGTGGTCAAGGAATGGCTTCCATCGGACGTGGACTATACGTGGAGATGCTGACAGCTGGGTCCACGGCCGCAGCAAGGAAGTGCCTCCTTATTACATGCAAAATAATTATTCCTCCACCTGACAGCGGAACCCACCGGACGGGCCACCGTATTTCGTGAAAAAAACATTTGCCCCTGACTGCTGGGACCCACCAGCTACATCTTCGCACGCAAGGAAGTGCGTCCGGGCAAAAAAAACGATTCGTCCCCCTGACTGCTGGGACCCACCAGCTACATCTTCGCAGGCAAGGAAGTGCCTGACAGTCGGGACCCACCTGGTCAAAGCGTACGTAGCGTTGTCATTCTGGTCGCGACCGTGTCCGTACATATATACTGGTGGATATAGAGGTCTGCACGTGTCATAGTAGAGGCGCGTACGTGTCGTAGTAGAGGTGCGCACGTAGCATGTACACGTACGTACAGCGGTCAGGGTGCAAGAAAGAAAATACGGCCATGTATGTGTACATATGGGCGGGGTCTCGAACGCCTACTCGCGCATACGTACGGCCAGGGCTCGTGTACATGGTTGGGTCAGAACGGAGAAACAATGTCGTCGTCGTGTTCATGGGGAGGCAATGGAATGCGTCGTGTTCATGGGGAGGCAACGGAATGCGTCGTGTTCATGGGGAGGGGTGTGGCGTACCGCAAAACGGAGGAAACGGACCTCCTACGGTCGAAACGGGGGTCCTGTTGATCGGGAGGAGTGTGGCGTACCGCAAAACAGAGGAAACAGACCTGCTACGGTCGAAACGGGGGTCATGTTGATCGGGAGGGGTGTGGCGTACCGCAAAACGGAGGAAACGGACCTCCTACGGTCGAAACGGGGGTCCTGTTGATCGGGAGGGGTGTGGCGTACCGTAAAACGGACGAAACGGACCTCCTACGGTCAAAATGGGGGTCCTGTTGATCGGGAGGGGTGTGGCGTACCGCAAAACGGACGAAAAGGACCTCCTACGGTCGAAACGGGGGTCCTGTTCATCGGGAGGGGTGTGGCGTACCGCCAAACGGGACTCCACGGGATACTATTCATCTCCACCGTCGACCTCCTCCAGCCTCCACGGGCTCCTGTTCATCCAGCCTCCACCGCGCGCTACTCCACCGGCTACTGTTCAACCAACCCTCCATGGGCACCCCTCCACCGTCTACTGTTCATCAAGCCTTCCACACCACGGGGTCCAGTTCAACCACCCCTCCACGGGCACCCCTCCACCGTGTACTGTTCATCCAGCCCTCCACCACACCACGGGGTCTTGTCCATCCAGAGGCAACGCCACCGCTCACTGTTCATCCAACCCCCCCCCCCCCCCCCCCCCGCAACGCTCACGGTTCATCCTAGAGGCAGCATCGATCGGCTTCAGTTAGCAGCAGTAGCGAAGGAATCGCTCGATCGGGTTCAGTTAACAGCCATCGATCGATCACTCAGGTTCAGTAATGCGTAGCCTGAAGTGCAATCGCTCGGGTTCAGTTAGAGCCCAACGCCTCGCTCGGGTTCAATTAGAGCCAACGCCTCGTACACACGCGCGTACGTTTACGAGAGAAACGCGCATCGCTCGGCCCCCGACCTCCCACCGTAACCGGGAACTCCTCGAAATTTTCCTCGCCCTCGCTTCTACCACGGTTTTTTCCGTCATGGATGGCCCAAGGAATGTCATGCAGCTGCGTCTCCGGCCCACCCAGGACGAAAAGCCCATTTTCTGTCAAGATTCTTTGTCATAGAAGTAGGAGCCCACCACATCTATGATGATACCGGGTTTTGTCACAATTATCGTCATAGAAGTGTCATATGTATGACAGAAAAAAATTTCGTTCGGCCCAAAATGTCACGGATGTGTCTTTTTTTGTAGTGATATGCGCTGACAGGTGGGCCCCATGGTTGCACGCCCCGATGGTGCAACACTAGTTGCGCCACGTGGAACATTTGACAGGTCAATAATTGATTGTGTCATCAGCAAAATATGGAGTTTTACGGGTGAGCCAGTGACCGTATAATCATGACATGTATTTTTTAACACGGTACAGACGCAAGCGCTCATATATAGGCGCAAGCACTCACCGCTATAAGTGCACACACGCAGACCCTGCCCCTATGAGCACCTTCGAGAGAGTGAGCCAGCATATGATCTTGAGATTTTACGAAGTCACCATAGGTGCCTCGTAGTCGAGTGGAACGTCTCCTCCCACTGAACGCACATCACCGGAAAAATACTTAAATTAACCCAGGATAAATACGAGCACCAGGACTTTAACCCTGGTGGGCTCGAGAAACCACTGTCCTCCTAACCATCCAACCATAGGTTGGTTAGCACCACAAAATGTATGTGCTGACCGTGACGAGCTTATTCGGAAGTCCAGTGACCATATCGTGCTTTTGCTTCAAATACAATGACCGTAAGTGTCGTCAACAAAATACGGAGCATGCATGAAATACAATGTCCGCCAGTGTCATCAACAAAATACGGAGACGTATCATGAGCTAGATACCGTATGATCACCACGAGAACATGTATGGTGATCGTAATGTGCATATTCTGAAGTCCACCAACCGTATAGTGCTTTCGCTTGAAATATAGTGATCGTCACGCGTGAATGTGTCATGGGCATGCATACTTTTAGAGGGCCGAGAGATAGTTTGTGTGCGTACGTGAAAGTGGTGTAGAAAGAGGGGGTGTCCGATGGAGACAAGGAGAGATATGCCCTTTGTTTCTCTTTCCCGTGACTAATATTTTAGGAGAAAATATAAACATTCACAATGCAGAACAAATATTTTTGGATGCACCATGCAATTAACTTTAATGTATAACATTGTACTATTGTATATGCTTATTTTCTTAGTGGCCGATTGCGTGTGTGGTGTGGTGGGCACATCATTTCTAGTTGGGGTGGGCACATCATTTCTAGTTGTGGTGGATCAACATGAGGACTCATGGGTCGGTTCCATCCTGCGCCACATAGGTTGCACCGAGGCGCATTATACGAAGACCCATGTGGACGACTCGGCGTACAACACGAAGCTACCAGAGTCGTGGAGGACTCTATCCCTGCTGGTGATAAGCCGACTATATATGATTTGTAACCCTAGGCCCCGAGTATGTTACAGAAGCCTCGGGGCTAGTTCGTAGATAGTATGCACACACGCACAATGCCTGGTATTCACGTGTACTTTGTACACACCCCTATCACTAATATACAGTACCAGGAGTAAGATTTTTCCTCAACTGCAAGGGTCCGAACTTGGGTAAAACTTTGCCTCGTATTACCATCCAGCCTAACAGTCAGGGATATCCTACTGAATGATCTGAAGGAATCATATCTGCCAACTACTAAGAGAGAGGTGTGTCTGGGGGGGCAATGTGTGCGAGAGAGGCCTAAAGATAATGTGCGTGCGGGAGACACGTAGGCACATATATGTGCGTATAGAGGGCTAGTAGAGACCGTGCGTGTGTATATATGCACGTGAGAGAAATAGTGTTTTCCAACTGAGATTAGTGAAAAGAGGGGTACATAGTAGTTAGAAAGAGAGAGAGAGAGAGAGAGAGAGAGAGAGAGAGAGAGAGAGAGATACAGAGGGAGTGTGTGTGTGTGAGACACCCCGACACCCCGGGAGAGATTGTGAGCATGTGTGAAACAGAAATGCTGATGTATATAAAGTGTTTGCACTTATGCGTTAGATAGAGAGATATATAGCATGTTTGTGAAAACAGGCCGAGGCATAGTGCATCTACGTGTAAAAGGCGGTTCTACGCATTAAATTAAAATATAAATGGCATTATTATATTTGGGTGAGATCATGAATTTTGCAATTTGCGTATGAACGAAAATCGGTCTATCAGACACCCATACTCTATTGAATTCTAACATGTGCATGTGTTTATTTCATATTATCGATCCTTAGAGTGAGAGCGGTTTGAAATACAGGCAATGCATTGCTTTTGCAATTCATATATAAACATTAATTAGTGCACTCCATGTTGTTAGTGTGAAGCACTTTATACATTTGTCACTTACATGGATACATTCCAAATTGCTAGCTACGAAATAGAATACATGTTGAATTCAACATAAAGGAAGATCCGTATTCATAGGAAGTGCATTCATCTATTTGAACCCGAGATAATGACATTTGTAAATCAGATCTAAAAGGGGGCACCAATCTTTAGTGTGCATTTGAACATGCTATATATTCATACGCATGTCTAACTATTTTTTGCAACCAAGGAGATTATATCTGGAACCATGCATGAACTGAGGTAAGTTGCATATTTTTTTAATATATACTCGTGTACAATGTATATTCAAATGTACCCCCTCCATTCCACAATAATCATAGTTTTAGGATTTTCAAGAGTAAAGATTTGTGAAGTTTGACAAATCCTGAAAGTTCAATTCAAGAGAACCGAAAACGTTAATGCTTCTGCTCCCAAATTTGAACGAAGCGCCAAATAAGCCTCTGGTCACCCGAAACCGCAGGAGACTAATGTTTGGTGGTAGGAAATTATTGTCTTGACTCTGGCACGTGTAGCCTATCGGCCCGATGTCGAAAGGTCTAAACCGGGGAAGGTTTGTAAATTCACCAAGACGCCAGTCTCAACCGGCTCCGAGAAGCATTCATATGACGTGGGCGCCCAAACACCCATGCACTCGGCCGAAATCTATCCCGCCCACCATTTAGGACACCTGAGATTACTGTCCTACCCCCAACCCGCAATATGTCTGAAATTTTAGATGGGCAAAGTTTGTAACTTTCCCCAAATTTCAAACAAGCGCGTCCCAAACCGAAATGTTGTTCACCCTTAGTTCCCCCCTCCCTCCGTTTCCCCATTCATACTCCGTGGGCGCCAAAATGCCCACTCCACCAGCCGCGAAACCCCAGCCTCCTCCGTCCTCCACCCCATCGCGCCCAATCCACTGCCGCCCTCCTCCATCACGCCGGAGCCAGTACCCCGATTTCGTCGTCCAACGCAACCGCAACCGCAACGCCCTCAAGGACTTAGCAGCAGAAGCCGAGGCAGAGCTGCCTCCACGACGCTGACACCGACGTGCACCGTGCCAGAACCACTTCGACCACACCTTCCTCCGCCTCCCCGCTGCCGCTCCACTATCGCAACCGTCCACCGCAGCGGATCTGTTCCCACTACACCATCGTTCGCCGCCTCGGATCTGGTTCCCCACCGCACCACACTCAACAACTTGGCCATGGGTTCGTCCAAGGCTCCACTGTCCTCCACAACTTCTCGTTTCCAATGAACCACAAGAAGGTCGTTGGAAAAAACAGAAGGAGGACACAAGACTGCCAGCAGAAAGAGATACTCCTCTTCCCTTATTCGTGCAAATCTTACGTCTCTCCTCACACCGTATTCATCCCACGAAAGTGATGGGGAACGTAGCAGAAATTCAAAATTTTCTACGCATCACCAAGATCAATCTATGGAGTAATCTAGCAACGAGGGGAAGGGGAGTACATCTACATGCCATTGTATATCGCGATGCGGAAGCGTTGCAAGAACGCGGATGAAGGAGTCATACTCGTAGCGATTCAGATCGCGGTTGATTCCGATCTAAGCACCGAAGAACGGTGCCTCCGCGTTCAACACACGTGCAGCCCGGTGACGTCTCCCATGCCTTGATCCAGCAAGGAGAGAGGGAGAGGTTGGGGAAGACTCCGTCCAGCAGCAGCACGACGGCGTGGTGGTGGTGGAGGAGCGTGGCAATCCTGCAGGGCTTCGCCAAGCACCGCGGGAGAGGAGGAGGACATGGAAGAGGGGAAGGGCTGCGCCAGAACTTGGGTTTTTGCTGCCCTCCCACCCCCCACATATATATAGGGGCAAGGGAGAGGGGGGGCGGCCCCCTCAGATCCAATCTGAGGAGGGGGCGGCGGCCAGGGGGGTTGCCTTGCCCCCCAAGGCAAGGGGGCGCCTCCCCTTAGGGTTCCCCCAAACCCCCACGCGCATGGGCCCTGGGAGGGAAGGCGCCCAGCCCACTAAGGGGCTGGTCCCTCTCCACATACAGCCCATAGGGCCCTCCGGGGCTGGTGGCCCCTCCTGGTGGACCCCCGGAACCCTCCGGTGGTCCCGGTACATTACCGGTGACGCCCGAAACTCTTCCGGTGGCCAAAACGGGACTTCCCATATATAAATCTTTACCTCCGGACCATTCCGGAACTCCTCGTGACGTCCGGGATCTCATCCGGGACTCCGAACAACATTCGGTAACCACGTATATCTATTCCCTATAACCCTAGCGTCACCGAACCATAAGTGTGTAGACCCTACGGGTTCGGGAACCATGCAGACATGACCGAGACGTTCTCCGGCCAATAACCAACAGCGGGATCTGGATACCCATGTTGGGTCCCACATGTTCCACGATGATCTCATCGGATGAACCACGATGTCGGGGATTCAATCAATCCCGTATACAATTCCCTTTGTCTATCGGTATGTTACTTGCCCGAGATCCAATCGTCGGTATCCTGATACCTTGTTCCATCTCGTTACCGGCAAGTCTCTTTACTCGTTCCGTAACACATCATCCCGTGATCGACTCCTTGGTCACATTGTGCACATTATGATGATGTCCTACCGAGTGGTCCCAGAGATACCTCTCCGTTTACACGGAGTGACAAATCCCAGTGTCGATTCGTGCCAACCCAACAGACACTTTCGGAGATACCTGTAGTGCACGTTTATAGCCACCCAGTTACGTTGTGACGTTTGGTACACCCAAAGCATTCCTACGGTATCCGGGAGTTGCACAATCTCATGGTCTAAGGAAATGATACTTGACATTAGAAAAGCTTTAGCAGACGAACTACACGATCTTGTGCTAGGCTTAGGATTGGGTCTTGTCCATCACATCATTCTCCTAATGATGTGATCCCGTTATCAACGACATCCAATGTCCATGGTCAGGAAACCGTAACCATCTATTGATCAACGACCTAGTCAACTAGAGGCTTACTAGGGACATGGTGTTGTCTATGTATCCACACATGTATCTGAGTTTCCTATCAATACAATTTTAGCATGGATAATAACGATTATCATGAACAAGGAAATATAATAATAACCAATTTATTATTGCCTCTAGGGCATATTTCCAACAGAAAGAAACTAGTTGAGCGCTTCGTACTACATCTTCTTCGTGATACTAAATGCACAAGGTTTCCTCCCATTTACTATCCCACCTTTGCTAGAGGTCAGTAGCCCGCCTGGATTTCAATTCAGGGTCAGTCGAATCACAATCAAAAGAAGCAGTACCCGCTTAGGCGCACCAAGTCCGCCTGTTCGCTGGGGAAGCGGCGCATCGGTGTCCATCATAGGGGTGTGGGGCGCAGGAGCTGCTTGCGCCCGATCTGGAGGTCGGCGGGGCTTGAAGCAATGGCCGGGGGCGGTGCCAAGCACGGCGGTGCGATGAGGTCGAGGGGAGGGCGGAGGCAAGGGACTGGGCCTGTGGTTGCTGGCGTTTCGAGGAAGATCGTAACACTGACTGGCTGGAGGTAGATGAAGGCGATCTGCCCATTCTTTGTACATCGGACGGTGTAGAAAAAATGGACTGGCCTATTTGTTTTCAGTGAACTGTTATTTTCATAGGACCACACGTTGTGGTGTGCTAGAGGAGCATCTACATTTCCCAGCCATCCTTGTGCTCATATTTCAAAATCCTAGAATCTAGTAATTTTGTGTGCCATGCATGTTGTAGATCTATCATATGTCTCCCGTCATTTATTTCTCACCAACCTGCTATCTGCTACCTTTACAATGTACTACTTGTGCACACACTTCACCCATACTCACACTATTGTTTTTTATGCATGGGTATTTCAGACTCTGACGCGGTGTTGATGAATACAAAAAAGAAAAGACAGAAGTCCCTCCAGTGTAATTCAAAGATAAGCACTAAGCGTCCTAGCTGTCTAAAGGGTACAGTGCCAGCAGATGGAGAGAGTAAATGTAGCTCTGCAGTTGATGATCTCAATTGCCACACACAACCATCCCAGGTGCTTGCTTTAACTTCTCGCTGTCAAATGTGGTTGCATGTTGCATATGGTGTCTAGCTTGTATTGCTTCCAATTTGGTTAAATTGCATCAGCTTACTTTACACATTATAGCTTTCATAATGACATGCCTTCCTGTTTTTGATACATACTACATATGTCTATTAACCATGTTCGTACATCAAACTAATTGTAAGGGCATATTTATCCCTTAGTTGTTTTGTTGATTGATGACAATGCTTTTGCGGACTAATCGCGTGCATTGAGCATTTCAGACATATCATGACTAGGCACAAGACAATTTGGTGCCCCTCGAAGACTATTGAAGATGGCGTTTCTCTACGTTTCTTTTCGGTGGATTTGAGTCATAGGAAAGCCGTACTATTAAGAGGGGGTCCGCATTGGAATGGTTTGGGTGGAATCAACACGTACACGTCTGCTCCTTTTGCACCACCTTTCCTTTGGCTCATTGGAGCATCCTCCGTTTCTCCTTGTCTTTGCAAAATGAAGGACTCCTAGTGTTGCTGACCTGGGGCATGCAGTAGTACTGCTCTTTCGAGCGGTAGTACCGCAGTGCCTTGCGGTAGTACCGGCCATAGGCGCGGTAGTACCGCTCCTTGGGAGAGGTAGTATCGTGGCCTCTGGCCAGGCTCAACTGCTCAAGCGGATGTAGGGGAGGCTGTAATTTCTTTACATCCGCGCCCTACGCGGTAGTACCGACCCATGGGCATAGTACACTAGTAGAAAACAGGGCTTAGGTCACAGGGCAGTTTTCACATTAGCCCCGGTTCAGTCACGAACCAGGACCCATGGGGGCATTCGTCCCGGTTCGTGAGCCAGGGGGCCGGCCGGGGCCTCGTGGGCATTGGTCCCGGTTCGTATGGAACCATTTGTCCCGGTTCGAGCCACGAACCGGGACTAATGGTCCTCGCTCCTGGCCCACAACCATTGGTCCCGGTTCTTGGCATGAACCGGGACAGAAGGCCCAGATTTACTACCGGTTCATGCCACGAACCGGGACCAATGAGGTGCCTATATATACCCCTCGCCCGCGAGCAGAGCACTCCAGTGCTCTGTTTTTCTCTGACCGGCGAGGGGAGGGCTTTGTGGTGCTCTAGCTCACCTCCTATGCACATGAGGTGTTCGATGAAATGTCCGAGCCACACTAGTTAAGCATTGTCCTCTTGAAGCTCGACCTCAAAGCTCCATTTTCCTCGAGATTTGTCTAGGTTTAGCAGCCTGTCACGTCCCATTCCCGTCTTCACCGCCGTCGACCGCCCGCGCCGATCTCGTCGCCGGCACCACCGTGGTGAGCCTCTTGTTCTTATCTTCTTTTTGAAAGAAAAAAATTCTTACTTTAGATAGATACTTGTCTAATTTTCTTACTATTTTATTCCTTCTTATTACATAGTGCGATGGTTTTGGTATCCGCCCCCGTCGGCCCTCGTCCTGTCTATGATTCGGATGTGGTATATATTATCTTTTTATAACTATTTGATTCATTTATTGTTTATGACAAATATACCGACCAGCGTGACATAGATTTTATTTATCTAGGAGGTGGTTGAACCGGAAATTCTAACCGACCCTATTGTCGAGAGGTTAAATTTAGTTGAAGAAGAAAACAATTACTTGAAGGAAAAAAAAATTGAGGAGGAGAAGATGATATTGGAGTTGCATGTTGCGGATGTCGTCGATGATCACAAGATCAAGTTGGATGCAATGTGCTTGAAGATTAGAAAGATTAGAAAATATGCCATTCATACCGAGGCTTGGTATCATTATGACGTTGGATCAATTGTTACCTTGGTTGCGATTATGATCGCATTTGTTTTCGCATTGAAATGTTTTACATAGTTTCAATGTATGGTTTAATTAATTAGATGCTCTGGAGAGCTATATATATGTTGTTAGATGAGAACTATGTATGTACTTTGGTTCTAATGTGATGATGAACTTCTTTTAATTTGGTCACTTAATTACCTATTCATGATGTTCTGTAATGGTTTTTGACACACTTAATTATATATAATGCACGCAGATGAACCGACAATAGATGTATGGTGACAGACACACCTCCGAGTACATTAAGGGCGTGCATGATTTTCTCGAAGTGGCTGAGGCAAACAAGCAGAATGGTTTTATGTGTTGTCCATGCCCTATATGTGGGAATACGAAGTCTTACTCTGACCGGAAAATCCTTCACGCCCACCTGCTTTACAAGAGTTTCATGCCACACTATAATGTTTGGACGAGGCATGGAGAAATGGGGGTTATGATGGAAGACGGCGAAGAAGAAGAGGACG
This sequence comes from Aegilops tauschii subsp. strangulata, assembly GCF_002575655.3. Classification (NCBI taxonomy): domain Eukaryota; kingdom Viridiplantae; phylum Streptophyta; class Magnoliopsida; order Poales; family Poaceae; genus Aegilops; species Aegilops tauschii. The sequence continues at coordinate 548,829,186 of NC_053041.3, read as the reverse complement.
ATGACAACTATGTGCCTCCTAAATACGGTGATGCTGCAACGGGGGAAGCTGCTGAAGATCAAGAGGAACCAGACGATGTGCCCAATGATGCTGCAAGGGGGGAAGCTGCTGAAGATCAAGAGGAACCAGTGCCCGATGATGATGATCTCCGCCGGGTCATAGTCGATGCAAGGACGCAATGCGAAAGTCAAAAGGAGAAGCTGAAGTTCGATCGCATGTTAGAGGATCACAAAAAAGGGTTGTACCCCAATTGCGAAGATGGCAACACAAAGCTCGGTACCGTACTGGAATTGCTGCAGTAGAAGGCAGAGAATGCTGTGCCTGACAAAGGATTTGAGAAGCTATTGAAAATATTGAAGAAGAAGCTTCCAAAGGATAACGAATTGCCCGACAGTACATACGCAGCAAAGAAGGTCGTATGCCCTCTAGGATTGGAGGTGCAGAACATACATGCATGCCCTAATGACTGCATCCTCTACCGCGGTGTGTACAAGGATCTGAACGCATGCCCGGTATGCGGTGCATTGCGGTATAAGATCAGATGAGATGACCCTGGTGATGTTGACGGTGAGCCCCCCAAGAAGAGGGTTCCTGCGAAGGTGATGTGGTATGCTCCTATAATACCACGGTTGAAACGTCTGTTCAGAAACGAAGAGCATGCCAAGTTGATGTGATGGCACAGTGAGGACAGTAAGAAAGACGGGAAGTTGAGAGCACCTGCTCACGGGTCGCAGTGGAGAAAAATCGAGAGAAAGTACTAGGCTGAGTTTGCAGCTGACCCAAGGAACGTATGGTTTGGTTTAAGCGCGGATGGCATTAATCCTTTTGGGGAGCAGAGCAGCAATCACAGCACCTGGCCCATGACTCTATGTATGTATAAACTTCCTCCTTGGATGTGCATGAAGCGGAAGTTCATTATGATGCCAGTTCTCATCCAAGGCCCTAAGCCACCCGGCAACGACATTGATGTGTACCTAAGGCCATTAGTTGAAGAACTTTTACAGCTGTGGAATGGAAACAGTGTACGTACGTGGGATGAGCACAAACAGGAGGAATTTAACCTGCACGCGTTGCTATTTGTAACCATCAACGATTGGACCGCTCTCAGTAACCTTTCAGGACAGACAAACAAGGGATACCACACATGCACGCACTGTTTAGATGACACTGAAAGTATATACCTGGACAAAAGCAGGAAGAATGTGTACCTGGGCCATCGTCGATTTCTTCCGACCAACCATCAATGTCGAAAGAAATGCAAGCATTTCAAAGGCGAGGCAGATCACCGGAAGAAGCCCGCCATGCATACCGGTGATCACGTACTTGCTATGGTCAATGATTTACACGTAATCTTTGGAAAGGGTCCCGGCGGACTAGCTGTTCCGAATGACGCTGAGGGACACGCACCAATGTGGAAGAAGAAATCTATATTTTGGGACCTACCCTACTGGAAAGAGCTAGAGGTCCGCTCTTCAATCGACGTGATGCACGTGACGAAGAACCTTTGCGTGAACCTGCTAGGCTTCTTGGGCGTGTATGGGAAGACAAAAGATACACCTGAGGCACGGGAGGACCTGCAACGTTTGCACGAAAAAGACGGCATGCCTCCGAAGCAGTATGAAGGTCCTGCCAGCTACGCTCTTACGAAAGAAGAGAAAGAAATCTTCTTTGAATGCCTGCTCAGTATGAAGGTCTCGACTGGCTTCTCGTCAAATATAAAGGGAACAATAAATATGGCAGATAAAAAGTTCCGGAACCTAAAGTCTCATGACTGCCACGTGATTATGACGCAACTGCTTCCAGTTGCATTGAGGGGGCTTCTACCGGAAAACGTTCGATTAGCCATTGTGAAGCTATGTGCATTCCTCAATGCAATCTCTCAGAAGGTGATCGATCCAGAAATCATACCAGGGCTAAGGAGTGATGTGGCGCAATGTCTTGTCAGTTTCGAGCTGGTGTTCCCACCATCCTTCTTCAATATCATGACGCACGTCCTAGTTCATCTAGTCGACGAGATTGTCATTCTGGGCCCGTATTTGAACACAATATGTTCCCCTTTGAGAGGTTCATGGGAGTCCTAAAGAAATATGTCCGTAACCGCGCTAGGCCAGAAGGAAGCATCTCCATGGGCCATCAAACAGAGGATGTCATTGGGCTTTGTGTTGACTTCATTCCTGGCCTTAAGAAGATAGGTCTCCCTAAATCGCGGTATGAGGGGAGACTGACTGGAAAACGCACGCTTGGAGGGGGGGACTCAATAATATGCAGGGACGGATATTCTTGGTGTCAAGCACACTACACAGTTCTACAGAACTCTACCTTGGTGACCCCGTATGTCGATGAACACAAGAACAGTCTGCGCTCCAAACACCCGGAGCAGTGTGACGACTGGATTACATGTGAACACATCAGGACTTTCAGCAGTTGGTTGGAAACACGTCTCAGAGGTGACACCACTGTTTGTGATGAGTTGTACTCGTTGTCCAGGGGACCATCTTCGACTGTATTGACTTACAAAGGATACGAGATAAATGGGAATACATTTTACACGATCGCCCAAGATCAAAAGAGCACCAACCAAAACAGCGGTGTCCGCTTTGATGCAGCAACCGAGAGGGGAAAGGACACATATTATGGTTACATAATGGACATATGGGAACTTGACAATGGACATGATTTTAAGGTCCCTTTGTTTAAGTGCAAATGGGTCAATCTGTCAGGAGGCGGGGTACAAGTAGACCCACAGTACGGAATGACAACAGTGGATCTGAACAATCTTGGGTACACTGACGAACCGTTCGTCCTAGCCAATGATGTGGCACAGGTTATATGTGAAGGACATGTCTACCAGACCAAGGAAAAGAAAAGATAAGGAAGCGAATACATCATACGATGAGCCAAAGCGGCACATAGTTCTTTCAGGAAAGAGGGACACTGTGGGAGTGGAGGGCAAGACAGACATGTCTGAAGATTATGAAAAGTTTAATGAAATTCCTCCCTTCAAAGTCAAGGCTGACCCAAGCATCCTGATAAACGATGAAGATTATCCACGGTTACAGCGCAATAAGCAAATGACACAAGCGAAGAAAAAGTGAAGACTTTCTCCCGCAACTATTATGATGATACCATGCCAACTTTGGAATAGATGAGTATGATACCATTGTCCATTTTGTACAAGAAGTGCATCTAGTTTTTGCCGTAACCCTCTCAACTTTCTTGCACATGCTATGTGGATGAAACGATGAAGAACAGGCGCAATGCTCACGTTGCTTAGCTTCAAGCCTTGAGGAATAAGGTAGACTGCATCGAGCTATGTGCAGTGCAGTCTACACTATTCCGAAAGGCTTGAAGCAAATCAATGCGCATTGCGCCTCTTTTTTATTTTACTCATTAAAAGCAAAAAGAATTTTCATAAAGAACTTTTTTTGATAGAAACTTTAATAGCAGAAAGAATTATCATAAAGTAAAATAAATAAGTAATTGGAAACAAAATAAAATAAAATAAATAAGTTTTTTGTTGTAAGTAGAAACAAAACAAAATAAATATAGCAAAAAAGAAAACAAAAAAACTAAATACAGCAAAAAGAATTTTCATAAAGAACTAATGGCACTAATAGAAAGTTTATATGTTTTCTAAAACTAATGGCACTAATAGACAGTTTATAATTTTGCTGACCTAAAAGCAAAAAGAACTAAAAAATAAAGCAAAAACCAAAAGAAAATAAATAATGCAAAAAACAGAACCAAAAATCTGAATTTTTTTTAAAAAAACTGCCACCTATTGGGCCACCACGGCCTGAATACGACTAGAAACCCAACCTGGGCCAGGATTAAGGCCCGCAGAAGGCCCAATAGGCCAACAGACAGCACAGTGTGACATTAGGCCCGTAAGCCTACATTTGAGAGGAGCTCGAGAGGGCAGCCGCAGTGGGGCTTATAAACCACTCCGAGCCCCTCTCAACTAGCGAGGTGGGACTAAACTTTTGGCCGCGGGCAGCGCAAGGCCTTTGGTCCCGGTTGGTGCCACCAACCGGGACCAATGCCCCTCTTTATTCCCGGTTGGTGCCACCAACCGGGACCAAAGGCCGCCGCTTCCCGCCCTTTGGGCTGCTGAAAAGGGGCCTTTGGTCCCGGTTGGTGGCACCAACCGGGACTAATGCCCACCTTTAGTCCCGGTTGGTGCCACGAACTGGGACTAAAGGCTTTGCTATATAAGTCCACACTTAGGAAATTTTCGAGATACCTCGCCAATTGCCCCCGACACCACCAGGCTGCCCGTGCTCACCGTCGCCGCCCGCTCCTCGTCGCCGTCGCCCCGCGCCCTTGCCTCGACGGGTCACCGCCCGGTGCTCGTCGCCGTCGCCCTGCCCCCACGCGCCGCCCCGCCTCATGCTCCCCTGCTCGCGCGCGCCGCCTCGGCGCCCCGAGCCCCCGTGCCCGACCCGCGCGTGCTCTCCGGCGCCCTCGCCGCCCCCGCCCCGTCCCGCCCCCGCGCGCCGGCGCCCTCGTCACCCCCGCCGTCACCATCGTCCTAGCCGCCGCCCCGGCTCTGTTTTTTTATTTTTATTAGTTTAATTTTTTTGTTCATATGTGATGTATATGTGTATGTGGCTATAATGTATATGTGAACAAAAAAAAATTTGTATGTATGTAGATGTTCAAAATGTATGAATATATATGTCAAAAATGTTTTTTTGTTCATAGAAAGTTTTTTGTTCATATATAGAAAGTTTTTATATATGACAATGGATATATATTCGATATATATGAGAAATGATGATCCACATGGAAAAGTTTTATATATGCAAAAGTTACAATTTTAGAAAAGTTTTATATATCTAGCTAGGAAGGGAAGAAGAAGAAAAAGAAGGATAGAAAAGAAGAAAATAAGAAGAGGAAAGAAAGAAGAAGAGGAGAGGAAGAAGAGGAGAAATAAATAAGAAGAGGAAAAAAGAAGAAAAAGAAGAGGAGAAGAAGAAAGGAATAGAGGAGATATTCCTTTCTTCTTCTCCTCTTTTTTTTCTTCTTTTTTCTTCTTCTTTTTTTTTCTTCAATCCTCTCCTCTATTCCTTTCTTCTTCTCTCCTCTTTTTATTTCTACTTCGTTTTCTTATGTTTTATCGGGTCTGTCGTCGTCGATATATACCCCTCCCGATAACTTCAACACGAGGGGGGATAACTTCAACACGAGGGGGGGTCGATATACCCCCTCCCCGATAACATTATTTTCCCGTGTATATATGTCGTCGTTGTCGATATAACCCCCTCCTGATAACTTCAACACGTGGGAGGGGTCGATATACCCCCTCCCCGATAACATTATTTTCCCGTGTATGTATGTTGTCGTTGTCGATATTACCCCCTCCCGATAACTTCAACACGAGGGGGGATATAACTTCAACACGAGGGGGGGGTCGATATACCCCCTCCTCGATAACATTATTTTCCCGTGTATGTATGTCGTCGTTGTCGATATAAAACCCCCTCCTGATAACTTCAACACGTGGGGGGGTCGATATATACCCCCTCCCCGATAACATTATTTTCCCGTGTATGTATGTCGTCGTTGTCGATATATATAACTCCCTCCCAGATAACTTCGACGTGATGGACGGTCGATATGTATACCCCCTCTCGACCGTGATAACTTATACCACGGGAGCACCCCCCGGCCCTCTCGCTCGACCAAAACTCTCGAGGACACCCAAACCCTAGAAAAAAATGATGTCGGTCTCCTACCCCCTCCCGCCGCGCCCCTACCCTTGAAGCGTTGCCTAGGCCACCCCAAACCCGGAATAAGCTAGGTCTACATTTGCACTAATATATCCACCTGCTGTCATGTTTGTGTAATAATTGCCATGTTGTAATATTTACAGAAACAATGGAGCACGGACGAGATGAGCAAGCAGAAGATGTGTTGGGGGACATAATCTTAGCCGGAGGTGATATCTTGTCGTATCTTAACGACAATGATGGTCTGGAAGAACAGGGTGAAGAAGCAGGCTGCGGTGATCGAAGAGTGGAGGAGGAAAGACATGATTATGATGGCTCCGGTGACCCAATGCTGCTGCAAGAAGGAGCCCGTGGTGACGGCTCCGGTGAGCGAACAGAGTCTGGCCAGGTAAATATATTAGTTAAGCCTGTGCTGACTAGCTAATTGATGCATTCATTGTTTTGGTATGTACACATATTAATTAACACTCGTCTTTCTTCTTTTTTCTAGCCCTCCGGATCGAGCACAACTGCGGTAAAGAGACGAGGCCCGAAGAGAAAGTTGCGCTCGGATGAAAGGTTTCAGATCACAGCAATCGCGCGTGACGGCCAACCGATTGAACCCCTCCGGACAAAGGATGCTTTTGCTGCTCAGTGCGGGGTTCTAGTTAGGGATAAGATCCCGATCAGCATCCACCAATGGTATAAGCCTAAGAAGGAAGACCCTGAGGTGTCTTATGTCAATGATATGCAGAAAGATGATCTTTGGACTGAGCTGAAGGAAAATTTCACCCTACCGCCAGAGGAGGATCCGGAGAAGCCAGTTATAGAGCAATTAATCAAGTCTCATGCTCTTAAGAAGATGGCAGACCTATTCAGGAGGTGGAAGAATGAGCTGAAAACATTTGTCGACAAAGAAGAGACACTGGAATTCATCGGTCGGTATGAGAAGATCAGAGATCACTGGCCCGCATTTGTGGCCCACAAGACATCGGAAAAGAGTAAGAAGATGTCAGCGACAAACAAGAAGAATGCTGCGAAGAAGAAGCTTCACCATCGCACGGGGTCAGGTGGCTACCTCAAAGCCCGTCCTAAGTGGGCCAAGTCTGAGAGGGATCTGCTTGATAAAGGGATCGAACCAGAGACAATGAACTGGCCAGACCGTTGCCGGACTTGGTTCTTCGGGGCTGGCGGAACCTTGGACCCTGTATCAGGGAGGTGTTGTTGGACGGACGAGCAACTTGCAATACCCGTCAAGAAGCTTAAGCACTATATCGATGCAGCGCAGCAAGGGACGTTCGTTCCAGACAGAGAGAACGACGAGCTCACAATGGCCCTCGGGAATCCTGAGCACCCTGGAAGGACACGAGGCACGCCAGGCTCCGTTTCGTGGAAGGCTGGTTTTCCGGACGCGGGCGGTTACAAAACCCAGGAGAGGAGGAAAAAAGTGGAGCAGATCCAAATTCAGCGTCTGCACGAAAGGGTTCAAGTGCTAGAGGAACGAGACGGCAATCGAGATGCCGAAACTGCCCCCGAAGCTACACCGCCATCTCAGCGTAGAAGCAGCGTGGCTTCCACCGAGCTGCCTCAGCTGGAGCATGCGGCTACTCCTAGCTACCCCGTGGATGCTATGACGGAGTCTCAACATTGCCACCTTATGGCGGAATGGCAGAACTTGAAAGTCAAGGCGGCTGTTGGCTCTGTTTTACCTACTGAACCCGGCGCAACCTACCACTGCCGGCCGATTCCAGAAGGATATGCTAGGGTGATGGTGGATGAAATAATGGAGGGATTTGAGGACCTATAGCTTGACCACCCTACTGGTGAAGGGGAGACTCGGCTGGGTTTAGCTATGAAGACTCCATGCCTATGGCGGAAGGAGCTCATCAAGCTTTCGAACTGGACGGCTCCGGCGAGTAAGGGCACTCCGCCTCCTCCTCCGGCGAGTGATCAGGGCACTCAGCCTCCTTCTCCGGCGCGTGGCGGCACTCCGCCTCCTTCTCCGCCAGCGCCGGCGCGCCAGAGCAGCCAGCCTCCTCCTTCTCCGCCTCGCCAGCAAGGGCGGAAGAGACCCGCCGCCGCTGCGGCTGCTCCGGCGCGTCGTAGTCCTTCTCCTCCGCCTCGTAAGCAAGGAAAGAAGACAGCCGCTCCGTCTGCTCTTCCGGTGTCTAGCAGTACAGCTGCCAGAGGTGGGAGGCAATACAGATTCGGTCCTTCTCTGAAGACTCCAGAGAAGTTACAATATGAGAGGACCGAGGAGGAGAACGCGAAGATCGTGCGAGCCGAAGTGATGAACTTCTTTGAAGGGGTGAAAGCAAAGAAACATCCACCTCCGGAGGAGAAGGTAGATCCGGTGAAAGCAAAGCGCACTCTGGCTGCCCTGACAAAACCACCAAAGTGTCCGCCGAGAGGCAACTATGAGCGCGTTCTTGGAAAGGCATATGCCGAAGCGGAGCGGTCGGGAAGTACTGTCAGTGATAAAAGGATGAAAGAACGACGAGCTGGGAAAAAAATTGCCCAGCTCGGCGAACAAGCGAACCAATCGTGCCCCCCGCTCAAGGTGTCAAAAGACATCGTCGCTAATGATCCGGGTATGGTGCCCGGTTATAGCAATCTTGGAGATTACCTGCCCGACGATGTACATTATGAAATCATGGAGGTGGACGAACACAAATACCATTACGGGAAGCCTCTCGTCAAAGATGTCAGATCTCTAAGCACGATGATGCGAAGACTACATGATTGGTACATGAAAACCTGCAGAGAGTCTGATGGGATGAGTACTTTGACGCTGAGAGTTAAACCGGAGCATGACCTCGTTGGAATTGAACTGCTGAATGTTCCATTTGAGGATTTCTTCCAGTTTTACAATCAAAAGTCCCTCGATAAAACAACGATCACTTGCTACTGTCTGTAAGTAGTACTACTTCTGTCATTAAGTCTCTCTATATAGGTTAGCTCTTTCATTGCATGTATTTATACTTATCCTCACTATATTATGCAGATTGAAGATCGCCGAATTGAAGAAAAGACAAATCGGTGATATTGGGTTCATTAACACAAATTTCATAGATGCATATACGGTTGAAAAACATCCCAACGAAGCCGAGGCCAACTTGCTACAATCGTTGGTATTAAATCAAAACAAAGATATAATACTCTTTCCTTACAACTTCAAGTGAGTGTTACTGTGTTGTGCATATTCGGTTTCCCTTATTAGTCCAGGTTATGGTAATGTAATTGATGACTTATGCATGCATGCGCAGCTTCCACTATATTCTCCTAGAGATTAAGCTGGAGCCGGGAGTAGTAACCGTCTTAGACTCGAGACGAAAAGATCCCCAGGACTATGCGAACATGACTCAAATGCTCCAGAAGTAAGTTAAATCGATCATTATCCACCATATCAGCAACTTTGTTCATTTCCTGATATCAAGTAATTGTTTTCTTTGTCTGGCAGGGTTTGGAGAAAATTCACCTCAAAAGCCCCGGGACTGTCGAACCAGCTGCAATTTAGACACCCGAAAGTAAGTACTATAGTAGCATGTTCCGCGCATCTCCTAGTGATTCAAGCGCTAGTTTGATCAATACCATTTAGCATGCTTGCTTATCAGTTTGATTGACCTCTATTTCTTGTAATGTGGTTGTGGCAGCAACCCGGGAATAATTACTGTGGATACTACGTTTGCGAGTCCATCCGCTACCATACCTGTGAGCGGGGCTACACTGAAGAACAATAGGAAGTGCGTAAGCAATAATATTCACAATTTTATTTTATTACCATCATTTGTGTTGAGTTTCCTTTATTCATATATATATGTATTGACCCCCTTCTTCAAATTAGATTTTTCGGAAGCGGGATGAACTCCTAGCAGAAGATAGTATGCGAGGAATTCAAGAGGAATTGGCGGCATTCTTCCTTGACCACGTGATCGCTGAAAACGGAGAATACTATGTGGACCCTGTGTTCCTACAATATAATTAGGAGATTGTATTGTAAGAGATAATTATTGTATATATGTAGCCGGTAGTGTTGGATAGATATACGAGAACTTGTTGTTCGACCAATATCTCGGAGAAGGAGAGGTGGTCGATATCACTTCTCTCTGTATGCATATGTTCATGACGATCTTCTGTTTCCTTCATTTGATTACTAGCTAGCGTGTCTACTCCTCTCCATACGTATATAGTACGTAGCGTCGACCAACCACGGAGATAAGAGAGGACACTTCTCTCTATTAATTAGCTAGCTAACACAATATATGAAACACCTAAATTAACCCCCCAAAACCCCTAAACCACCCCCTTTAAAAAAAACAAAAACCTCAGCTCCTGCCAGGTGCTGACGCGTGGATGCCTATTGGTCCCGGTTGGTGGCACCAACCGGGACCAAAGGCCCTCCTGCCTGGACTCCCCGCACCAGCCACGTGGACGGCCTTTCGTCCCGGTTTGTGTAAGAACCGGGACTAAAGGGCTAGGGCATTAGTAACGACCCTTTAGTCCCGGATCCAGAACCGGGACTAAAGGCCCTTATGAACCGGGGTAAAAGCCCCTTTTCCTACTAGTGGTAGTACCGTGAGCCCTGGCGTGGCACAGCAACATGAGCGGAAGTAGGGGCGGATGCAATTTTTTACATCCGCGCTCTACGCGGTAGTACCGCTTGCCAGGTGCGGTAGTACCGTGTTGGATTTTTGCATGGATCAGAACTCAACGGAAGTTGCTATGGATGTATTTTTATATGTTTGTGCCTTCTCAGTCTAGACCAACCCTGCCTTGGGGTAGTACCACAAGGGGATGCGGTAGTACCGCTCTGGTGGTTCTACCGCCCTTGCCACAGGCTGGTCTAGCTACTGCTGCGCCAGCGGTAGTACTGCAGTACCCTACGGTAGTACCGTGGTCCCGTGCGGTAGTACCGCTTGCCAGGTGCGGTCGTACCGCTCACCGAGTGCTGAGTTAGTGGATAACGGTTGGATTTGTTCTTGCAGTATATAAGGTGAGTCTTCTTCTCCGAGTTGACCACCTCTTCCATCCCCAAGCTCCATTGTTGCTCTAAGCTCCATTTTTGCCCGATCTCTCTCCCTAGCCAATCAAAGTTGTTGATTTTCTAGGGATTGGTTGAGGAGGCCACGATCTACACTTCCACCAAGAGAAATTTGATTCCCCCCACTAATCCCTTGCGGATCTTGTTACTCTTGGGTGTTTGAGCACCCTAGACGGTTGAGGTCACCATGGAGCCATATTCCATTGTGGTGAAGCTTCGTGGTGTCGTTGGGAGCCTCCAATTAAGTTGTGGAGATTGCCCCAACCTTGTTTGTAAAGGTTCGGTCGCCGCCTCCAAAGGCAGCAATAGTGGAATCACGGCATCTCGCATTGTGTGAGGGCGTGAGGAGAATACGGTGGCCCTAGTGGCCTCTTGGGGAGCATTGTGCCTCCACACCGCTCCAACGGAGACGTACTTCCCCTCAAAGGAAGGAACTTCGGTAACACATCCTCGTCTTCACCGGCTCCAGTCTTGGTTATCTCTTACCTTTAGTTGTGCAAGCTTATATTGTGTTGTATCCCTTGCTTGCTTGTGTTCTTGTTGTTGTTGCATCATATAGGTTGCTCACCTAGTTGCATATCTAGATAATCTACTTTGATGCAAAGTTTAATTTGGTAAATAAAAGCTAAAATTGTTAGTTGCCTATTCACCCCCCCCTCTAGTCAACTATATCGATCCTTTCAATTGGTATCAGAGCCTCGTCTCTTTATTAAGGACTTTACCGTCCGAAGAGTATGGTTGACTCCGTAGACGGTGAGGAGGAGCACCCTGGTGTGATTCCGTCCTCGTGTACGGCCGATGGGGGAACCTCGGTCTCACGCGAGGAGTTCAATGTGGCTTTAGACACATTGAAAAACTCCATGACGGCCGAGGTCAAAGGCATGTTTAAGAACTTTCTTGATAGTCTCAAATTATCCACCGCACCGTTGGAAGTGGTCGATCCCACTAACAATGTGTCGGATGCTAACACTGACAAGGGGGAAGCTACTAGTGAGAAAGTTCCATTGTCTAGTGGTAAAAATGGTAGTGGCATCTTTGCCCATGTGGAACCACCTCCTACTTATGGAGGAACTATTCTCTCCACTCATTTAAATCATGCCAGCCCTCCTCCTAAGATTGTGAAAAATGAGGATTTTGATGCTTGGGTATATCGCTTTAAACGTCGTCATTTAAACCATGTTAATACTAACCTTTAGAGAATCATTGAGAAAGGTTTTTATCCGCATGACCCAAGCAACTTCACCCCTAGAGAAGCCGCGGATCATCAATTCAACGAGAATGCTCTCTTCATCATCCAAGATGCAATTCCATCCGAAGATCTTGCACATCTCCGACCTTTCACCATGGCCAAGGAAGCATGGCACCATGTTGTTTCCCTTTACAAGGGAAGCGCAAGCATTCAACGCTCCAACTATGAAGTGGTGCAAGATGAGGCCGATGAGTTTGCAATGAATGAAGATGAAGAACCTTGTGAGCTTTACCGGAGGTTAACCACTCTCGCGGTCTCACTCCGAGATCATGGGAGCAAGGATACAGATGACAATTGGATCAAGCGCAAGTTCCTCAATGCCATGATGCCTTATCACAAGGCCATGTCCTCCGTCATCCGTCAAAGAACGGACTTCCACACCTTGTCCTCAAGTGAAGTCTTGGATGAGTTTGTGGCAATAAGGATCTTGGACAAGACCGCCGACAATGCGGTGTTGCGCTCTCAAAGAGCTAAGAAGCCCAACCTTGCTTTGAAGGCCAAGGTTAGTGTGGAAGAAGAGGATGAAGAGGAAGAAGAGTAGAGCAACCCCGAAGATACAAAATATGCTTATCATGAGCACATGGCTCTCGCTTCAAGGCAATTTTGGAGCAAGAAGAACTCAAGGCCCAACTTCAACAAGAACAACTCAAGTGGCACAAAGAGCAAGCAACGAGTGAGGACTTGCTACAATTGTGGCAATGTGAGTCACTTTGTTGCGGAGTGTCCCTATGATAAGAGGGAAGACAATGGTGGCAAGCTCATCCGAAAAGACAAGGCCAAGTCCTTCCCCAACAAGAGCAACTTCACCAAGAAGACTCCTCCCAAGGGGTTGGTGGCACAAGAAGAGTACAATGAGGATGATGATGATGAAGATGGTGAGACAGTTGCCATGGTCTCCGTTGCCATTGAGACGACTCCACGGGTGTCTCTCTTCGACTCAACCAATGTGAACATCCACTGGTGTGCGTCGGTCCTAAACAACTGGTTTAAAACCCCTTTCCGCGACGGCATTTGGAACCGTCGCCATGTGAGTGTGGGCGATAGGGGGGTCCTTCCCACACGACCCAGAAACCGTCGGGGATAGGGCCCCTACAGTACTCCTACTCGTTTCTGCTCGCATTTCCATCGCAGTCAGTATTCTGTGGTGCTACGTTTACGATGCACAGCCCATCACAAACGGTTCACTATTATAGAACGTGTATGATGTGCGGCCCATCACAAATGGTTCACCGTTAAGAAGATTAGCTAATCGGCATACGAGTGTCGGACAGGATTACGAAATGTCGGACTGTCATAACATCGTCGTACACGACAACTATTGCACACGCTATTTTGTGGTGCAACGTTTATGATGCATACTTCATCAGAAACAGTTCATGGTTGCGAATCGTGTATGATAAGGCAACTAACACAAACGTTTAGTTTGCCCGCACCGTTTGTGATATTGTCTGACATCGCACATGCTTTGCAAACGGCAACTGTGTGCATGCTTGCACACGTTTCCTCTCTATGAACCGTCTCGGATTATGGTGCATATCGCAAACGTATGTGTTTTACCAACTGTGTGTGTCGTAACAACCTGGAGAGCATAATTTCACTGTAATTTAATTGCTGCTTTTCCAAATTGTACCGGATTTGGATTTGAATTTGAATGTATGCTATAGCTTTATTCATATCCATCAGGTTCAAACAACCAATGCATTATTCGATTCATAGGTACATATGTTCAAGAATTCCATAAGAACCAAATAAAGAATGATGAACCACAGTTGTATACTTGTACTATTAAAGATGGTAAAGAAAGAGGCGAAATATATTCTGGTTGTTGAACAAGGTGAAGCGGAATGCCCATATTGTGCCCTCCTCCATGCAGAAGGCACGCATGACTCTAGTCCAACCCCTTGTGATGGCCGACCGCCCATCCTTCACGGTCTTCATGAAAACATCTAGATAATCATCGTGTTCTGGTAGAAATACTTTAACCTTTGCATGCCCACCAATCATGTAGTTTGAGAGGTAATCTTGAGTAAACTGCTTTGGCAACCACTGCAAAGGAATAAGATTTCAGACATTGTCATCTAACACAACACATTATGGGCAGTAAAAAGAAGGCTTCAGAGTTCTTACTTACCATCCTGTAGTTCGTTGTTGTCTTGGATAAAGTGTAAACAAATAGTTTAATTGCCATCTTTGGACCCATTTTACTAACAATCTTTATCAGCTTCCTCACTTGATGCTGGTTCATCGATATCTCATTGCCCCATACGTAGAAAGGGTCGAAACACGGATCTTTACCAATGACATATGTACCTAAAAGCACCAAGTTAATATTAGAAGCTAAACAGCAATTAGACAATGATGTAGTACAACACTCTTTTATAATATGTCTATATACATCCGTATGTGGTAGTCCATTTGAAATCTCTAAAAATACAAATATTTAGGAACGAAGGGAGTATCTTATAACATCCAATATACTCACATATTAGATGAATTAACATCTTATATTATGGGACGGAAGGAGTTCAGTTCATTCTTAAAAATTATCTGGTGCTGTATCCACAGGTTAGAGTTAGTTTGAGCTAGTTCGGGCTCAAATAGCCCTAAAGTATATCTAAACATCAGGGCTAGTTTGAGCTAATTGCATCTATAACCCACCAAAAAAACTAGTATCCAACCCAAGAGGTGCTAATTGGAGCTAGTTCTCCTAGTGCATTTATTGTCAATCTAACCCTGACATCCAAACAACTCTTTGGATCGAGTTAGTTCAGGGTTAGTAATGAGCTAGAAACTAACTCTAACCTCTAGCTAAGTTGAGTATCCAAACAGGGTTGTGTTGCTACTGTTGCTGCTGCTGCTCTTCTACGTATATCTGGACATCATTAGAACATTAATGTAACACTCTTCCTTGTTGCTATGCAGCCTAGGATTGCATATTTAGACAATAAGTACAGTGCATGTTGCTATGTAGCCTCAGATATATTACATATGGTCCTAGTTAACCTAAGGAAAAATGGGTTGCAGATATATTTAGTTAAACGTCCGATTCACCGATTAGTTCTTATCAGCCGCCGGCCTATATGGTACCAGCTACGGATATCCTGAACAGTGAGAAGATATAAGCCATGGGATGAAACTAACCTCGATGGAAAACAGTAGTCGTTCCCAAAACTGTCCTGTGTAGGTACATCAGGAAGCATGTTAAGCAAGACAGGCTAAACATCAACCAAAATTACACATGGCAGACAAAATAATCTCCAAAAGATAGCTTCAGTGTGCAGGTTTAAGCATGCTAGCAAAGCAAAACAAGTGGAAAGGTGTGCTAACTGCAACATGCCTAACATTTAACAACAAGAAAACATGGTCATTCAAGCTAGTATTGTGCCGGTCTAAGTACACTGGTTATGCTTAAATAAAAATGGAAAGGCGTGTTAACTACAAGATGCAGCAACCAAATGTAGTCATTCATAGTGGTATTGTTGAAACTGGTACTGATGAAATTGAACTGCACAGTTCATACTTGCACATATAGAACATCACGTTCTGAATAACTGGAATAAACAAGGCATACTACGAACAACCAAAGATAGCATTTGAAACTAAACATATGGTAACTACAAACAACCGAACAATCAAAAAACTTTAAAAGAGGCATATGCTAGCTATAACAGGCTTAACAGCAAGCAAATATATGCATTCCTATCGGTATGTTTAAAACTGGATTGATGAAATGTACTGCACAGTAAATAAGTGCACATATAGAGCATCACATTGTGAACAACTGAAATAAACAAATTATGGGTTTCCTCACTTGTCATAGTTGGGCTCGTTCCCATGGGAGGAGCATGGACCCTGGACGCTCTCCATGTTGTCGCAGATGGGCTCTTTCCCCTTGGAAGAGCATGCCTGTAGGGTGCCCTCCCTGATGTCACAGACGTGCGCTTTCCCCTTAGAAGAGCAGATGGGCTCTTTCCCCTTGGAAGAGCCGGAGAGGGTGCCCTCCTCGTGGTCGCCGTCGATGAGGTCTGACTTGGAAGTTGTGGATCCCAAGCCAGAGTCGCAGAACGCGTCCTTCATAAATGACAAAAGGGGCTCGATGGCGATGTAGAATGGCAAATTGTTGACAGCGAGCCAGAGGAGATCAGCGGCGGGGCCATGGATGAGATCGACAGCGGTTGAACCCGAGGGGTTGGGGGTGGGCCACTTAACCTGTGACACAACCTGTTGGGGATATTACCACTGGGCCTAAACCGGCCAGGAGGCCGGGTTAACCCCATAAGTAGTTCATATGTATCTGAAGTCCATGAAGACAGACGGTGACGCTTTATGGAGGCCCAGGGCCCAAAGCTGGTTTAAGGCCTGTAGACATAAACCGGCATTTATATGTAAACTTGTATTGTAAGATAGAAGTAGCAGAGACTGAGCTGGACACGATTATGAGCCGGCCTCGGGATTCTGTAAACCGACGGGCATCAACCCATGTATATAAGGGGACGACCCGGTGGCGGTTCAGGCACAACAGACAACAACTCGAGACTCAGGCAAAGCGTATTCGCTCCCTGGTCATCGAAACCCCAACAATTACATCACAACTAGACGTAGGCTTTTACCTTCATCGTAAGGGGCCGAACTAGTATAAAACTCTTGCATCCCTTGTCCGCTTTAACCCCTTTAAGTTAACCCGTAGAGATGGCTCCATGACTAAGTCCTTTCTCTAGGACATCTGCGGTGACAAAACCACGACAGTTGGCGCCCACCGTGGGGCTATCGCACAATGGTTTGAAGTTCTTGGAGGGCAACTTCAAAGGACTCAAGGGTTACGCTGTGGGCCGGATGACCAAGAGTCGTCGCGGCAAGCTCTACATCAACGATGCAGGCTGGGGCCCCGTGGCCGGCTCAATCGAGTACGGGTACCAGGTCCCCTTTGGTGGCATACACGTTTTCATTGGCAAGATCGGCGAACCGGGCCCTGAGCCGCACATCTGCACCGACCTCGTCGAAACGGCTCAGCGTGCAAGATCTGCCCGGGTCAAGCCTGTCATGAAGCGTGCCTTCGTGGGAGTTATCCATGGAGGGGAATCTGAGGATAGATTAGAATCTGGTGGTGAGACCATCGTTTATTCCGGCGACGAGTCATCGACCGGAGAGACCGAGTCGTTATATCAGTTACAAGATGGCCGGATTGGGGGCTATTCCGATGGCGACAGTATTCCGGACCCCTTCGATCTGCCAAACCGGGTTGCGATCTTCATGGCCGGTACGCAACCGGCGCTCCACTCTTCGACCGCAGCGACGATGATTTCTGGATCGACAGCGGCAACAGCGGACGGGGCAGGAGGCCCTGTGCGACCGCCAGCTCAGGTTCTATCTGATTTGTTTGACGCGTTGGCAACGCTGATGGCGGAGGTTAACCCGGTGGATCAGGATGCACACAATGCGGAAATCGCAAAGTGAAAGATTAGATCACCCAGGCCAAAGCCGACTTAGCAGCTGAGGATACCAGGATGGCCGTGGAGCGGGCCGCTTTGGATGCACAAGCTTACTGGATTATGCTGGATTAGAGTGCGTCGAACGAAGTCCTAAAGAGGAGGTACCGATCTCGCCTGCCGCCGGTTTATGACTCTAGAAATCTCTTTAACACCCCAGGAGCAGGGACCTGTAATCTGCCAGTGGTAAACCGGGCGGAGGCACATGGAGCAGGGGTGCCGGTTCAGCCAGGTTTGGTGGATCCGCCTCGTCAGAACAACATTGTAACACCAGTAGCCCCCACGCCACCGGGTCATTACTCTAACCCGATCGACAACATTGTCTCTGCCGCTTCACGGCTGGCGGCCATCCCGATCGAAGGCGATTCTCCGGCGGCGGTCGAGACGCGTCGGGTTAAGGAGCTTCTTCAGACATCCTTGGTTCAACAGGAGGCTTATTCATATAGTCGCGATCGGATTCATTCCACTCCCCGTCCAAGCCGGAGTTACAGCAAGCGTATGGATGAACTGGCAGTGTCAAGCAATGCGTGGAACCGTGATCCGCCCCGTGGCAATAACCCAGTGGGTGGTGCTGGTGATGCTCAGGAGGTGGTGGACCGGGCTCGGGCACGCAGAGAGGCCGAGTTAGCGGCGCAGCATGAAGCCTGTCAGCTTACTCCGGTTCGTCCAACCACATCGGTGGAACCAGGAGTTACCTCTAGTTCTTTGGTAGTGCCGTGTCTCGTCCCGGCGTTGCGCAATGTGCGCCTGCCCAAGGATTTCAAAGGCCCGCGCAAGGTGCCGAATTACACCGCCGATTTATCCCCTGAAACATGGGTCAAAAGCTATGAGATGGCCATGGAGATGCTGGATGTGGATGATGCGGCATGTGCGAAATACTTCACCATGATGCTAGAAGGGATGGCCCGCACTTGGCTAAAGAGCTTACCGGCTAATTCTATCAGGTCATGGGCCGAGTTGAGAGCCCGGTTTATTCAGAATTTCAAGGATACATGCAAGTAGCCCATGTCAATTGTGGATTTAGCTGCCTGTGTCCAGGAGGAAGGAGAGTTAACAACCCATTGGGTGCGCCGGGTTTCGGAGATTTTGCATTCATCGGACCGCATCAACGCTGACACCACAGTTTTAACATTGGAAGGCAATTTCTGGTTTGAACCCCTGAAGTTGAAGTTGGGACGGCTCAAACGTCATTGTAATGACATGGGAACCGTCATGGCTGCACTGGTGAAGTATGCCGACTCTGATAGTACCAAGGATCCCGAGTCTGACGATGATAAGACGGGGAAGGGAAAAAAGAGCGGCAACGCCAAGGGGCAGCACCACAACCCGGCGGGTCATGGAAACGGCGGCAAGCGTAAGGCGGACCACGGTTTAGACTTTGTGGCTCATACTAATACACATGACAACGGCCAGCGGCGTAAGGGTAAACCGCCCCAGCGCGGTGGAGGGCCAAGTCCTAATCCGGACCGTTTGTCTTATCTGTTGAACCAGCCCTGTCCAAAGCATGGGACAAAGGAGGTCCCGTCCACGCACCTCTGGAAAGATTGTTACATCATGCAAGAGTTCAAAAATTCTGATTCTTTCCGGTATGATCATGGACCAGGAGGCGGTTCGGGCCCCGGGTCCCATGGGCCGGGTTATGATGGAGGAAATTCCGGTTCATGCTTCCACAGTAATCAGGGTGGATATAACAATCAAAGTAATCAGGGTAACCAAGGTGGTTACAATCATCAAGGCAATCAGTAGCAGCAGCAGCAGTCGGGTTACCAGAGCAACCCGAAGCAGTTGAATAGCGGACAGTATCATGTCTTCACCACTAGCTTGGACAAGCGCGATCAGAAGCTTCATAAAAGGGCGGTGAATGCCGTTGAACCGGCGGTGCCCCGTTATTTGCGCTGGTCCGAGCTGCCGATTGTGTGGAGTAGAGAAGATCATCCACCCCGGGTTGACAATCCGGGTCATCTGGATCTGGTGGTGGCACCTCAGGTCAGAGGTTATAAGTTCACTAAGGTACTCATGGATGGAGGGAGTAGTATCAATATCCTTTATTATGAAACTTTCTATCGCATGGGATTAACAGATAAAAATCTTAAACCATCCAATACGGTGTTCCATGGTGTGGTGCCTGGTAAGTCGGCATATCTTGTTGGTAAGATAGCTCTGGAGGTGGCTTTTGGAGATGAGCATGACTCGAGATCAGAAACCTTGACCTCTGAAGTGGTGAAAATCAGAAGCCCGTATCATGCCCTATTTGGACGGCCAGCTTATGCTAAGTTTATGGCACGGCCTTGTTATTTCTATCTGCAGCTCAAGGTGCCGGGTCACAAGGGAACTATAACCGTGCATGGGAGCCGCACGATTGCTCTGGAGTGTGAAGAAGGTGATGCGGCTTATGTTGAGTCGGTTTATGCAACAGAAGAGGTGAAGTTTTACAAGGACAATGTTGATCCAGCAGATATGACTTCGTTGAAGAAACCAACTACAGAGCATGATCCGGCCTTGAAGTTTAAATCGGCTGATGAGACTAAGCTTGTTGACTTCGTGCCTCGCGATTCGTCCAAGCAGTTTAGCATCAGCGCTAACTAGGATCCGAAATAGGAAAGTGCGCTCATCGAGTTCATCCGTGAGAATCGGGACATCTTTGCATGGAAGCCTTCTGACATGCCAGGTGTACCGAGAGAACTCGCTGAGCACACTCTCAATGTTGATCCCAAGTATAAACCGGTCAAGCAGTTTCTCCGCCGGTTCAATGAAGAAAGACGCAAAGCTATTGGAGAAGAAGTAGCCAGGCTCTTGGCGGCTGGATTTATTGTTGAAGTATTCCAACCTGAGTGGTTGGCTAATTCGGTGCTGGTCCTTAAAAAGAACGGCACTTGGCGTATGTGTGTGGACTACACAGACCTTAACAAAGGTTGTCCGGCAGATCCCTTTGCCCTCCCTCGTATTGATCAAATTATTGATGCTACGGCGGGTTGCGAGCGTTTGAGCTTTTTGGATGCATATTCTGGTTATCATCAGATCAAAATGGCAGTTAAGGATCAGGAGAAGACAACCTTCATAACTCCCTTTGGAGCCTTCTGCTATGTGTCCATGCCCTTTGGGCTCAAGAGTGCCCAGGTGACTTATCAACGGTGTGTGCAGAATTTTCTTGATAAACAGATCGGCCACAATGTTCACGCCTATGTGGATGATATTGTGGTGAAATGAAGGAACAAGGAGACATTGATTGATGACTTGAAGGAAACCTTTGATAACCTGCGGGTTTATAAAATGATGCTTAATCCGGCCAAGTGCGTCTTTGGTGTACCTGCAGGCAAGCACTTGGGCTATTTGGTGTCTAACAGAGGCATTGTAGCTAATCCGGAAAAGATCAAAGCCGTCACCTCCTTGGCCAAACCGAAGTGTATCAATGATGTTCAACGCCTGGCAGGCCGGATTGCCGCATTGAGCCGGTTTATCAGTCCCCTTGGTGAGAAGGCCATCCCTTTATATCAAATGCTGAAGAAAACGGATAACTTCATTTGGAGTGACGCCGCTAATGAAGCATTTGAGGACTTAAAGCAGCAGCTAGCTAATCCGCCGATTCTCGCTGCTTCGGTTGACAAAGAACCAATGTTGCTATATGTGGCAGCTAATGGTCGGGCTGTTAGTGTGGCTATCGTGGTGGAGCGCAAGGAGGCCGGAAAGGAATATCCGGTTCAACGGCCGGTGTACTATATCAGTGAGGTACTTATTGAGTCCAAGCACAGGTACCCGCATTGGCAAAAATTGGTGTATGGGGTTTTTATGGCAAGCCGGAAGCTTAAGCAGTATTTCCAAGGTCATCCCATCACGGTGGTCAGCTCTGCTCCGTTGGGAGATATAATGCAGAACAGGGAAGCAACTGGCCGGATTGCTAAGTGGGCTATAGAGCTCGGGCCTCACGGGTTGAAATACATACCCCGAACGGCGATCAAATCTCAGGCACTTGTTGATTTCATCAATGATTGGACAGAATTAAAATCGCCAGAGGAGAAGCACTTCGGTGACTCGGATCTGGTGGCTCAACAAGTGTCGGGCACTTGGGATTCCAAGGACCCACTAATGGTAGCATATCGTCGTGAGGTGGATATTGTTGTAGGTCACTTTAAAGGTTATCAGGTGGATCATGTGGACCGGCAGAAGAATTAAGCAGCGGACGCTTTAAGCCGCATGGGTTCCCAACGTAAATCGGTTCCACCTAACGTCTTCCTGGATGTTTTGCATAATCCGTGTTCGAGAGCGCAAAGACTCACGTAAATCGGAGGAGGAGACCAACCGGCCATGGAATATTGCTCATCTTCGGACCTACTATACTTGAGCTATAGGCTCTGCTTATGTACATATTATGACATGGTATATATTATAATAAACCAGAACCTCAGCTAAAGCGGGGTATCTGTTGTTTTTCTTACATCATGTGTGGTTACATGGAGCTTACAAAGTAGCGTCCAGTTTACCCCTTGATTTAGCTTCTCAAAACTTTATATTACATCACTTGGGGGCTTGGTCGTATCCGAACCATAGCTACACCTCTTGATCGGCGCAATGCCACAACATCACTTGGGGGCTTGGTCGTATCCAAACCATAGCTACGCCTCTTGATTGGCGCAATGCCACAACATCACTTGGGGGCTTGGTCGTATCCGAACCACAGTCACACCTCTTGATCGGCTCAAAGCCACATCAATCCGGGGCCAAAGAGAGTGTTGTAAAACAACAGCTCAAACATAGGCACCCTTTGAGCACAGCTCACAATGTTGCTTGGGGATTCTTTGCTATCAAAATGAACTAAGAATCTACACTTGTAACAGGCTATCAAGCCATGGCTTGGAAGCCTGGTGTATATACCTAAAACCCCAGTTAACCTACCTATTTAAGTAAGTCACTTCGCCCAGGTAAACCTGGTATGACCCTTCGAACTTTGACAAGTTACTCTAAAATGAAGACCCTGAACTTGTAAAGTTAAAACGATGATTGGTTAAGGATTGAGGACCATCTTAAAAGGCTTTGCAAAAATGGTTTAACTCAGTGGCCTGGCAGCCCATGAAAAGCCTCGAATTTGGGGCCTGGCAGCCCGTGAAAAGCCTCGACTACAACAGTTTTTATTTGCCTTTTGCTAAGTTTTCTTTGTTTCATAAGATTTGTGATGTTTTTAAAACCGGTGTTTATCAACCCGGTTAGGCTGTCAACTACAAGTTGTCAGTACACGATCAAATTATAATCCGGAGACTATCAGCCCGGTCTGGTTTTGACTCAAAGTCACCAGTATGAAATAAACCGGTGTTTATCACAGCCCGGAACGGTTTTCTGATAAACCGGCATCATATAACAGGAGTTACTTCTACTCTGGATTAGGGTTATTACCCTCATTACAAAGTTGGTCAGCCAACACTATGCCTAAAGGTCACAGGTATCATATATTTCCATATTTGGTTATCTTTTACAACCTTAGTTATAAACCTCGGTCATATAGATATTTGGGTATCATGACCCGCCCGGTGGTAAACTGCCAGGGCGCTTTAAGCTTCTTATCTGCAGGAACAACTTGAATAAATAGCTATGGATTATGAACATTATATCTTAAGCATGGCGGATTAACACGCATCAGTTGCAGATAAATATGCACGAAGGCATAACAGACCAAGTGTTTTAACTAGCCTATTACAAGGTGTTTCAGTGCCCAAAGGGATAATTGTTTCTCAATAAGCATTGCAGCACGTGGATGACTAAACCGGCCCCCGGATTATGATTGCTTATCAGCTTGACCTGACGGCTGCGGATCATCTTGCACCGGTTCATCTTCTTCGTCTCTAACCA
The DNA here is from genome assembly GCF_002575655.3 of Aegilops tauschii subsp. strangulata. Taxonomy (NCBI): domain Eukaryota; kingdom Viridiplantae; phylum Streptophyta; class Magnoliopsida; order Poales; family Poaceae; genus Aegilops; species Aegilops tauschii. Next base: position 548,805,861 of record NC_053041.3, on the reverse strand, counting down.
GCAACTGGAAGTCAACAGTTGTCCAGTCAATCCTAGTTAAAGCTTGGAACACAGCTTCGTCGCTTATAAGGGTTGACGGTTCAATATCATGGGCATAAGTGTGCTTACGGATTGGAGGGATCAGATTTTGGACTTCAGGAGTTGGTGCAGCAACTCGTTTGTTATTGGTGTCATAGCTCGCCTGGTAAAAAGAAAGATCAGCTTCTTCAGCCAGTTGACAAGCTAGTGGACGTACTTCCCGGTTTATGGCGCGGAGATCCTCCTGATCAAATTCTGATCCGTCTTCTTTTAAGCTGGGATAGCCTTTAGCCACTTCCACCGGATCAAGGTTAGGTACCCATGCTTTTGCCCGGGTTAGTGCGGTCAAAGCACCCGCCCTTGCAGCAGATCTCTTTAGCTCTTCTACCCGGGCAGGCAACATCGACAACCTTGATAAGGTTTCCTTAATTAAAGTGGGGGGAGGCTTGTTGTGTGAAGCGGCACAGATGATCCGTTGTGCGCCGGTATATAACTGCTCTATCAGCGTGTAGGCGGCTTCCAACTTCTTCTGTACATCAGAGCCCAGATGGCTAATGCGAGTTCCTGCACCATTGTACACATCAGTAAACCGACAACACATGGGAGAGATATATTGAAAGTATTAAGGAAAACATGTTTTACCGAACACAGCCGCAGTCATGGCATGAATCTGCCGCTTTACGCCGGTCAGTTCATCAACCACGGGTTTAAGAGCGGCTTCTGCTTTTTCAGCCCTTTTTATCAAAGCGGATTTTTTAGTCTCCCAAACCGCCCGCTCTTTGTTGAAGCCCTCTTTCAGTTTCTCCATAGCGCCTAAAGCGCAGGTCAATTCTTCCTTCGCTTTGGAGGTTTCAGCTTGTTGAGACATGATGTTCTCTTGCAGATCAGCGGTTTGGCTTTCCTTCTTGCTCAGTTCAGCCTACAAAGAGACAGATATATAATAAGTTGACAGTACATATTTGAAGTACCAAGTACATAACAAGTTATGTCCTTAGTACTTGGGGGCTAATGCATATTTGCTCTTTATCAGAAATTTTTACAAGTCCCAAGCACAATACAACTATTAAGCTTGGCACTTGGGGTCTAATGTGTATTTGCTCATAAAATGCTGATATGGGAATTTTTCCACAAAGTCCCGGTTCATCTTTATAAAGTTAAACCGACCCTTGGGGGCTACTAGAGTTGATAAGCTGCAATTAAATATAAGAGAGAAACACTTATGAAGATACCTCATAGCGCTCCTTCATCATATTTACCAAACCGGCTTCATAGTCACGGCTGGTGTACAGACGGTTCAGGAAGCGAGAGTGAAGGTCTTGAGCATTCAGATGGGCATAATTTGAGAAATCGGCGTTCCATTTTCCTTTGCCAATTGCAGAGAGATCATCTTTGGCAGTATGCTATGACAAAGCGACAGGATTGCCCGGAGCGGTATGGCCAGTGCCAGTAATCATAATGTCATCATCTTTGTCATCAGCAGCCGTTACTAGGGTTGGCGGTTTGTCAGTATTTTTAACTGGACTGCCGGTTTATTGTCAGTTCGGACAGGGCTGTTTGGCTGGTTAGCATGGCTTGTGGTGTCAACTTCTGCCTGCTCAGCAACGAAGTCATGATCTTGAGGCGGTGGGTCGTTCAGTATGGCATCAATGTTGGTCTCTTCAGGATCTGGAGTTTTCTCCAGTTCAACAGCCACGTCTTCATCAGCCGGTTTATTCAACCGAACGTTCTTGCTGGGCCTGGGCTTGGCGCTGAGAAAAATAAACATGAGGATCAATACAGTATATCAAAATAGCAACAGCAAGGATAACAACAAGTGTATAGCTCACCCAAGAACCGTTTTGAGGGGTGGAAGTTTTGTGGCCGACGACTCGCCAGAAGATGAGTGAGAAGTGCCCTGATAATTTGAATCAAACGGGTTAAGAGGCTGGCGGAAACAACCTGCTTTGGGGCATGAAGTATCAATGGGATAAGAGACCTCTGATCGGCGTTTCCGAACCGGACTATTCGGTAAACCGGCGGAGGCAACTACCTGGCCGTTGTGCCGGGTTGTGCAGCGAGCCTCGTGCTGCTGCGTCTTCAAAAGAAAGTTTGGGTCCAACTAAGCAAGGGGGTGAGAAAATTTTACTTTCCGGTTTGGTTGACGGATTTTTTATGTTGGCAGAGGATCTGAATCGGAGGAAAGAATGGTAACCTCTACGCCATCAGCATGACTGCCTTCAGCGTCGTCCTGATAATAATCAATGTCAATGAGATGTACGAAAAATGAACCGAGAGAGTCAAGTTCTACCTCTGATTCCGGATTACCCACATTGTCACCAGCTGGTAGCTCGGAGGATGCAGTGGTCCTTTTCTTGGTAGGTTTTTTTATAACCTTGGTCTTTGGACGAACTGGCTTGACCGGTTTATCTTGCGGCTTGACCGGTTTGTCTTGTGGTGGTTTCTTGTTCCAGAATGGATCATCACCCTGTCAGAAAATAATCACACTTTCAGAGAATATTTGGACAAAAACAACTTCAAATAAAAAGATTATATGATTCTTACAGCTGGCAGTTTGTTGAAAGCGCAGAAAGGGAGTAGTCCAGTTTGGGCACAGACAGCCTCCGGTTCGTTCAATATTTTCCTTACAACCTCAGTGACTTCTGCATCTGTAAGATGAATGTCAATGTGCCGCTGAGCATCCTTCAAACTCCCCGTATACTCACACATCAAACTGGAGCGCCGGCTTAAGGGCAGAATACTCCAGCTTATCCAGCAACGAGCAAGATCAACTCCTGTCAAACCGTTCGCCATGAAAGCTTTGGTAATTGGGGAGCATAGTAGGCCCTTTCTTTTGCCGTCAACCTCTGAGGAAAAGGATGTGTGTTGCTAAGGCGTTCAGGGCGGTAACCCGGCAGGGGGTTTTCATCAGGTAGAGATGTATCCATGCAATAAAACCAAGTCTAGTTCCACTCTTTGGGGTGACTATGGAGTTTGGGATGAGGGAAGGTGACTTCCTTCCTTTTCTGAACCGCCATTCCGCCCAGTTCCGTATTGGGTCCATCCGAGAACTTTGTGCGACGGTTTAAGTGAAAGAAATCCCTAAACAGTTCGACTATAGGTTCCTCTTGCAAATAAACCTCGCAGAAGACTTGGAAGTGGCAGATGTTGGTCACAGAATTGGGACCGATGTCTTGAGGGCGCAGCTGAAAATTGGCTAGTACATCTCGGAAAAATTTCGAACCGGGAGGGCTAAAACCTCGACTCAGATGGTCAGCAAACACGACTACCTTTCCGTCCTTGGGTGTAGGAGGATTTTTCGGGCCAGGGACCCTCCAGTGGATGACATCTTTCTTGGCTAAAGCGCCTGTTTTAACAAGATTGTTTAACTGTTCTTCGGTTAGTCGAGAAGGAGCCCAATTGCATTCATAGATTTGCTTGGCCATGGCAATGAAAGATCTGAAACATGATTATTGGCGGTTTAATATTTACAGTGGACAACTATACAGCGGTATAAGGATACAAGCATATTGATAAAACGGATTTGGTTATTCATAAACCGGAGTCTAACAATGGAAACAGTGTAATGCATTGGCGATTCAACAGGGGACTAATGGTATCTACCGGGTCATCATTTTTTCTGTGAAGTGAAACCGCCTAATCTGGCATTAAATGTATAAGTATCAAGATGTATAAGTGAAGAAAAAAACAAGTTCACAGTTTGGCATGGGAATTTCAGATATGTCATGCGTTGGATAATCAAAATATATTCTGGTCTAATATCAAGCGCTCAAAAAGTTCAGTACGTTCAGATGAGTTGGATATCAAGCAGGTTCCTTAACAAGAAGAAAGGATTCTAAACTACAAAAGGCGCTGAAAATAGTCAGATCTAACCGGCCATTGGTGCTACCGAAGGAAGAACAGCTTCAAGCTATGAAGAACATCGAACCCTAATGGCGGATCTAGGGAGAGAAGAAGAGGGGCTTACTGGTGCGGGAGGAAGCAGCGGAGGATCACCGCTTTTCTCGGATACGATCAGGTTGATGCAGCGGCCTTTGTCGAAGCAGAGATGATGGACGACGGCGGCGGCAGAGCTCAAGGGTCGGTCGGCGCGAGGAAGACGACGACGCGAAGAGGCACGAGGGGGAAAATGGAAAGACCCCCTGGCCCTATTTATAAGGGTAGAAAGATAAGCGTCAGGCGCGAAAATCGAGGAGCCTAAATTTTCGATATGAGGCAGAGCTGTCGCCTCGATTGTCAGAGGCTCATTAATGAAGGTGGATTATACACAGTTTTAAATAACAGGTGATGTCACGGCGGTTTACCATGATCCTAGAAGATGATGTCACGGCGGTTTACAAGATCATGTGAAGATGTTGAAGAAGAAAATTTCTTAAGTATTGAGGATTGACATGAACCAGTTCAAATCAATCTGGGGCCTAATGTTGGGGATATTACCACTGGGCAAAAACAGGCCAGGAGAGGCCGGGTTAACCCCATAAGTAGTTCATCTGTATCTGAAGTCCATGAAGATAGACGGTGACGCTTTATGGAGGCCCAGGGCCCAAAGCCGGTTTAAGGCCTGTAGACATAAACCGGCATTGATATGTAAACTTGTATTGTAAGATAGAATTAGCAGAGACCGAGCCGGACACGATTATGAGCCGGCCTCGGGATTCTGTAAACCGACGGGCATCAACCCATGTATATAAGGGGACGACCCGGTGGCGGTTCAGGAACAACAGACAACAACTCGAGACTTAGGCAAAGCGTATTCGCTCCCTAGTCATCGAAACCCCAGCAATTCCATCACAACTAGACGTAGGCTTTTACCTTCATCGTAAGGGGCCGAACTAGTATAAAACTCTCTTGCATCCCTTGTCCACTTTAACCCCTTTAAGTTAACCCGTAACGATGGCTCCATGACTAAGTCCTTTCTCTAGGACATCTGTCGTGACAAAACCACGACACAACCCGCCTCAGGGCGTCGATGTCGTAGCCGGCGGATGAGACATGCCCGCATACTCTAGCCCGCTGCTTGAGTGCCTGCCGCTAGTAATGGTCGTCAGCTTCCTCAGCGACGTCGGGCGAAGAGACCGCTATACACCTCCTTTGGGCCAGTCGCTCCTCGAGCTCCACGGGAAACATAGCCGGGCTTAGGCTGCGACGCTCTGGGGATGGGGATGGGGATGGGGATCTGTAGGAAAGGGGGCATTTGGCAGGCGTCATCTAAGACACACAGGGCGGCCTTGGTCTGGAGATCGGTGTGGGTAAGCTACACGGGCAAACCGGCAGATGCTGACCATGGAGGCCTTGTGGCGGCGGCGGCGGCGGCGGGGACTTTGCTAGGGTTTCGAGCAAGGGAGGGCGTGTGTGTTTGCGTGCGCGCGCACACACCCGAGGAGGTTTTGGTGTGTGTGTGTGTGTGTGTGTGGAGGGGGGCACGGGGTGTTTGAGGAAATGACGCGGGTACTGAAATTTTTACTACGCGGGAGTCAAACGCGGGAGTGAAATGCGGGGCTATTGAAAATTTTGATGACAATGCATCGCACATGGTCCGGAGATAACAACCGTGTGTTATGAAAAATAAAAACCCTCGAGGCCGGCAGATATTTTCGATGCAGGCGGGATTGGGAACAAGAAACATCGCACACGGTCCGGAGATAACAACCGTGTGTTATGAAAAAGAAAAACCCTCGAAGCGGGCAGATATTTTTGAGAGGGGGAGCCTGATGGAGCCCAATGTACTGTGCGGGTGTGTGCGTGACAGGTGCACCGGCGTGGCACACGGTTAGTTTGAGTGAACCGTGTCTGTTGCGTCATCCGACTTGTCTAATGTTCATAAATTTCACGAAAAATCATGCGGGAGAGGGTCAGAACACCAACACACTTGCATGTGGACCAATTCTATGTATCAAAAGGGTGGTTTGATTTTCAAATACCAAATGCAACTTCGATGTGGAACCTCTCTCGCAAAGCGCACGATATTGCTTTCTCCCACCCTCTTGTGTCGGCACGAAGGGAATCCTAAACTATGAATGCATGCCCCCTCCCCCTCAACCGAGGTTCACCTAGCAAATTGCGAAGTAGCTAGCAGCTCCCCTCCTCCCTCGTGTCGGCACGAAGGGAATCCTAAGCTATATATGAATGCATGCCCCCCCCAACTGAGGTTCACCGTAGCAAAGTGCGAAGTAGCTAGCAGCCCCCCTCCCTCGTTGTCGGAGTAAATGACCAAGGGTAGCCTAACCGACTCCACCTAGCTCTTCAAAAATTATCAGGCCGATCGAGGCTTCAAGCACCCAGAGCACGGGGCTGCCTTCCCCCTGCCGGCTATCTCACAGGCCGACTACGGGAAGGCGGCCCGACCTTGAAACCCTCCAAGAAGCCGGCCACAAGAAGGCCGACTCCAAGAAGCCGGCCACAAGAAGACCGACTCCCGGCAAGTGGCCACGATTGCACCCTCAAGGACTAAACCCACATAACGGTGACAAGACGAGGCGTGGCTACAGTAAAGTCTGCCACCCCCGAATCCCGGAGCACGCCTTGCCACAGTGTGCTGTACGGGTCAGCCATCCCCCATCCGGCGCGGCACTGTAGCCATGTTGACCATGACGCCACCCACGACAGGGTGGCAGTACGGCCCGCGGGCGGCGGGCCCCTTCAGCCAGAGAGACGCTCGAAGGCGGCCAAGCCCCCCAGTCGGCCTGGGGTGTAGCCGGCTCCCAACTGCTGGCTACGTCACTCCCTCGAAGTATGTACATCATTAAGAAGACAAGATGAGGTAAGGCTACAGTGAGGGTCCACTGGATGGCGGCATTGTAGCCATGCATACCTCGGCAAAGCCCTCGTCATCAGGGGCGAGGCTACAGTAAGCAGCAGCCGGCGGGACCCACTAGTCGGCGGGCCCCAGCGGCCGGCGGAGAAGCCGGCGGATACAGACACTGATGGCCTGGACCCGCATCCAGCCGGATTACCATTCTACCCCTGGGGGTAGGCCTATATAAACCCCCCAGGGCGCCCATGCAAAGGATTGATCTCTTAGAGTTTTAGACACCACGTAGAGAGAAGAGGAGAGATAGCCTTGCCCTTCTCCCTCCTCTAGCAAAACAGCTCAAGGAGCCACTTGTAGCCACTTGTGTTGATCTAGTGATCATGCGGAGACCCCGCAGAGCAGGACTAGGGGTATTATCTCCACGGAGAGCCCAAAACCTGGGTAAGATCCGCAGGCGTGCATGTCTTCGCCTTATCCCGTTTCCAAGCACCGGCGATGTCTTACTGGCTCCCACGATGATAAGCCACTCGTTGGCATATGTGGCACCTACCACCCGACATTTGGCGCCCACCGTGGGGCCAGGTGCACCGTTGTCCGAAGACCTATTCTGGACGGGAACCCATTTCCTTCCCAGCGAGCGTAGCCAGCCCGGCATGCCCGATGGCGCTTGCCCCAACGCGCTGCAAGGCGCCGACGACACCTGCGCGGTGAGCTGCCTCACCAATCTTCTTGGCAAGGCTCGCATCTCCGACGAGCCTGCGTCCGACGCGGGCACAGACTGCCCCGAGAGCCGCCTCGTCAGCCTCCTCGACTAGCTTCATGTCTCCAGCGAGCCTGCTGTGGATTTGGAGTCGGTCGGCTCCACCGACCCGATGCTTGTCGACTCCGACATGGCATCGCTCAACGCCTTCCCCACCAACGTGGTGATCATCGACGACCCTCTTCCTTGAGCCGACAGTGGCGGCAGCACTGTCACTGAGGTGCTGGTCATCAGCCATGGCGCCGCCTCAGGCGAGAACGCCCACGACGCCCTACAAGCGGCGCTACACGACCTGTCCGCCCCCATCCCGGCCGACGCCAACGCCGAGACACTGGAGGCACGCCGCCTCGCCCACATCGCGGAGGGCCAGAAGATAGCATCCATGAGATGCCTCACTGAGGCTCACCAGCGCGAAGTCGACCGCGCTGCCTTTGGTACGCCGCCTCCTGGCGGGCCGAGCCGAGCCGGCATCGTCAAGAAGCGCGGCGCGGCCATCGCCAGCATGCTGGGAGCAGACCGCCCAGTCTACGCCACGCCACTCGAGAACCTGTGTGCCACTCAGGCGGCCGTAGACGAGCTAAACGGGATGGGGGCCGACGAGCTCCCCTACATGACTAGACGCATCCACCAGCTGATCGACGCGGCCGCAGAGCGGCATGAAGCCGGCCCCGCGCTGAAAGTCCTACCCCAGGCCGAGAGCACGACGCGACACCCCGGAAGCAGCGACTGCGCAAGAAAAGAAAAGGAGCCGGCTGCTAGCCGCGGTCGGACTCGGCTCACCATTGAGCGCGACGCGGAAGGCCTCCCCTAAGCTGTGGAACGACAAGGCAATCCGCCTCCTCCCCCGCCTCGTGGGGAGAGATATCCCACCCCGCTGCCTGTCACGCATCCGACTCTCGGCGACCGACTAGGCCACCGAAGGAGTCGGCGAGAATGACGCCCACCATCAGAACGACCGCCTAGCGCGATCCTTGGCGCTAGAAGAAGAAGATGATGTCGGCCCGCCTTGCTTTGGCCCCTGCATCCGCGACGAGCCCTTCCCCAAAGGGTTCTCACTCCCAAGAGACACGCCAAAATACAACGGCTCCATGAAGCCGTAAGACTGGTTGATTGACTACTCCACCGCAGTCAGCATAGCAAACGGCAACACGCGCGTTGCCGTGAAGTACGTGCCGCTCATGCTTCAAGGCACGGCACCCACCTGGTTGAACAGCCTCAAGCCCAACAGCGTCAATAGCTGGCTAGACTTCACGAAAGTCTTCATCCGCAACTTCACCAGCACATACAAGCGGCCTCCCAAGCCCCCCAGCTTTCCTTGTGCGTCCAAGGGCCCAGCGAATCAACTCGCGACTACCTCACGCGTTGGGCCGAGCTCCGCAACTCCTGCGAAGGGGTGCACGAGGTTCAGGCCATAGAGTACTTCACCGCCGGGTGCCGAGAGGGCACCTTCCTCAAGCACCGACTCCTCTGCGACGAGCCGACTACCCTCGACGAGCTGCTGATCATAGCAGACAAGTACGCCACGGCCGACTCTTCAATGAAGACTGAGCTTCGAGTGGCTGGAAAGGTGCTTGTTCCGGCTCCCAAGACGCCGGCCGGTGATTCCAATCGATGCCCGCACCCGAACGACCACAAGCGCAAGGTCCCTATGCCGCCTTCGAGCAGTCAGCAAGTAGCCACAGTCGAAGACGAACAACCTGAAGAGCGGCCCGTGCCCAAGAAGCAGAAGGGTGGAAGGCCGGCTTGGTAGCCGGCTTTCTTCTACGAGCAAACCCTTGATGCCCCCTGCAAGTTCCACAGCGGTGTGAAGCCGTCCAACCATATGACTCGGAAGTGTCATTGGCTCACGCGAATCTCCAAAGGCGAGGGACTAGTGCCGCCTCCAGCCCCTCAGCAGCCGGCTGCTCAACCAGCAGTCAGAGCCATTCAAGACGAGTTCACGAACGAGCATGCCGCCTACGTCGTCTTCACAAGCCAAGCTGAAGACAGACGCAATCGGCGCCGACAACAACAAGAAGTCAATGCGGTCGCCTCCAACAACCCAGAGTTTATGCATTAGTCTGAGAGGCCTATCAGCTAGAGCCGGGCCAGTCACCCAGAGGTGATGCCGTCTCCCGGCTCTTATGCGTTGGTATTGGACGCCATCCTCGCGACAGAAAGGCGAGCTACCCGTTTTCCCGAGTACTGATTGACGGAGGGAAGCTACTAGTGAGAAAGTTCCATTGTCTAGTGGTAAAAATGGTAGTGGCATCTTTGCCCATGTGGAACCACCTCCTATTTATGGAGGACCTATTCTCTCCACTCATTTAAATCATGCCAGCCCTCCTCCTAAGATTGTGAAAAATGAGGATTTTGATGCTTGGGTATATCGCTTTAAACGTCATTTAAACCATGTTAATACTAACCTTTAGAGAATCATTGAGCAAGGTTTTTATCCGCATGACCCAAGCAACTTCACCCCTAGAGAAGCCGCGGATCATCAATTCAACGAGAATGCTCTCTTCATCATCCAAGATGCAATTCCATCCGAAGATCTTGCACATCTCCGATCTTTCACCATGGCCAAGGAAGCATGGCACCATGTTGTTTCCCTTTACAAGGGAAGCGCAAGCATTCAACGCTCCAACTATGAAGTGGTGCAAGATGAGGCCGATGAGTTTGCAATGAATGAAGATGAAGAACCTTGTGAGCTTTACCGGAGGTTAACCACTCTCGCGGTCTCACTCCGAGATCATGGGAGCAAGGATACGGATGACAATTGGATCAAGCGCAAGTTCCTCAACGCCATGATGCCTTATCACAAGGCCATGTCCTCCGTCATCCGTCAAAGACCGGACTTCCACACCTTGTCCTCAAGTGAAGTCTTGGATGAGTTTGTGGCAATGAAGATCTTGGACAAGACCGCCGACAATGGGGTGTTGCGCTCTCAAAGACCTAAGAAGCCCAACCTTGCTTTGAAGGCCAAGGTTAGTGTGGAAGAAGAGGATGAAGAGGAAGAAGAGGAGAGCAACCCCGAAGATACAAAATATGCTTATCATGAGCACATGGCTCTCGCTTCAAGGCAATTTTGGAGCAAGAAGAACTCAAGGCCCAACTTCAACAAGAACAGCTGAAGTGGCACAAAGAGCAAGCAACGAGTGAGGACTTGCTACAATTGTGGCAATGTGAGTCACTTTGTTGCGGAGTGTCCCTATGATAAGAGGGAAGACAATGGTGGCAAGCTCATCCGAAAAGACAAGGCCAAGTCCTTCCCCAACAAGAGCAACTTCACCAAGAAGACTCCTCCCAAGGGGTTGGTGGCACAAGAAGAGTACAATGAGGATGATGATGATGAAGATGGTGAGACAGTTGCCATGGTCTCCGTTGCCATTGAGACGACTCCACGGGTCTCTCTCTTCGACTCTCCCAATGTGAACATCCACTGGTGCGCGTCGGTCCTAAACAAACGGTTTAAAACCCCTTTCCGAGACGGCATTTGGAACCGTCGCCAAGTGAGTGTGGGCGATAGGGGGGTCCTTCCCACACGACCCAAAAACCGTCGGGGATAGGGCCCCTACAGTACTCCTACTCGTTTCTGCTCGCATTGCCATCGCAGTCAGTATTCTGTGGTGCTACGTTTACGATGCACAACCCATCACAAATGGTTCACTATTATAGAACGTGTATGATGTGCGGCCCATCACAAATGGTTCACCGTTAAGAAGATTAGGTAATCGTCATACGAGTGTCGGACAGGATTACGAAACGTCGGACCGTCATAACATCGTCGTAAACGACAACTATCGCACACGCTATTTTGTGGTGCAATGTTTATGATGCATACTTCATCAGAAATAGTTCATGGTTGCGAATCGTGTATGATAAGGAAACTAACACAAACGTTTAGTTTGCCTGCACCGTTTGTGATATTGCCTGACATCGCACATGCTTTGCAAATGGCAACTGTGTGCATGCTTGCACACGTTTCCTCTCTATGAACCGTCTCGGATTATGGTGCATATCGCAAACGTATGTGTTTTACCAACCGTGTGTGTCGTAACAACCTGGAGAGCATAATTTCACTGTAATTTAATTGCTGCTTTTCCAAATTGTACCGGATTTGGATTTGAATTTGAATGTATACTATAGCTTTATTCATATCCATCAGGTTCAAACAACCAATGCATTATTCGATTCATAGGTACATATGTTCAAGAATTCCATAAGAACCAAATAAAGAATGATGAACCACAGTTGTATACTTGTACTATTAAAGATGGTAAAGAAAGAGGCAAAATATATTCTGGTTGCTGAACAAGGTGAAGCGGAATGCCCATATTGTGCCCTCCTCCATGCAGAAGGCACGCACGACTCTAGTCCAACCCCTTGTGATGGCCGACCGCCCATCCTTCACGGTCTTCATGAAAACATCTAGATAATCATCGTGTTCTGGTAAAATACTTTAACCTTTGCATGCCCACCAATCATGTAGTTTGAGAGGTAATCTTGAGTAAACTGCTTTGGCAACCACTACAAAGGAATAAGATTTCAGACATTGTCATCTAACACAACTCATTATGGGCAGTAAAAAGAAGGCTGCAGAGTTCTTACTTACCATCCTGCAGTTCGTTGTTGTCTTGGATAAAGTGTAAACAAATAGTTTAATTGCCATCTTTGGACCCATTTTACTAACAATCTTTATCAGCTTCCTCACTTGATGCTGGTTCATCAATATCTCATTGCCCCATACGCAGAAAGGGTCGAAACACGGATCTTTACCAATGACATATGTACCTAAAAGCACCAAGTTAATATTAGAAGCTAAACAGCAATTAGACAATGATGTAGTACAACACTCTTTTATAATATGTCTATATACATCCGTATGTGGTAGTCCATTTGAAATCTCTAAAAAGACAAATATTTAGGAACGGAGGGAGTATCTTATAACATCCAATATACTCACATATTAGATGAATTAACATCTTATATTATGGGACGGAAGGAGTTCAGTTCATTCTTAAAAATTATCTGCTGCTGTATCCACGGGTTACAGTTAGTTTGAGCTAGTTCGAGCTCAAATAGCCCTAAAGTATATCTAAACATCAGGGCTAGTTTGAGCTAATTGCATCTATAACCCACCCAAAAAAACTAGTATCCAACCCAAGAGGTGCTAATTGGAGCTAGTTCTCCTAGTGCATTTATTGTCAATCTAACCCTGACATCCAAACAACTCTTTGGATGGAGTTAGTTCAGGGTTAGTAATGAGCTAGAAACTAACTCTAACCTCTAGCTAAGTTGAGTATCCAAACAGGGTTGTGTTGTTGTTGCTGCTGCTGCTGCTCTTCTACGTATATCTAGACATCATTAGAACATTAATGTAACACTCTTCCTTGTTGTTATGCAGCCTAGGATTGCATATTTAGACAATAAGTACAGCGCATGTTGCTATGTAGCCTCAGATATATTACATATGGTCCTAGTTAACCAAGGAAAAATGGGTTGCAGATATATTTAGTTAAACGTCTGATTCACCGATTAGTTCCTTATCAGCCGCCGGCCTATATGGTACCAGCTACGGATATCCTGAACAGTGAGAAGATATAAGCCATGGGATGAAACTAACCTCGATGGAAAACAGTAGTCGTTCCCAAAACTGTCCTGTGTAGGTACATCAAGAAGCATGTTAAGCACAACAGGCTAAACATCAACCAAAATTACACATGGCAGACAAAATTATCTCCAAAAGATAGCTTCAGTGTGCAGGTTTAAGCATGCTAGCAAAGCAAAACAAGTGGAAAGGTGTGCTAACTGCAACAGGCCTAACATTTAACAACAAGCAAACATGGTCATTCAAGCTAGTATTGTGCCGGTCTAAGTACACTAGTTATGCTTAAATAAAAATGCAAAGGCGTGTTAACTACAAGATGCAGCAACCAAATGTAGTCATTCATAGTGGTATTGTTGAAACTGGTACTGATGAAATTGAACTGCACAGTTCATACTTGCACATATAGAACATCACGTTCTGAATAACTGGAATAAACAAGGCATACTATGAACAACCAAAGATAGCATTTGAAACTAAAGATATGGTAACTACAAACAACTGAACAATCAAAAAACTTTAAAAGAGGCATATGCTAGCTATAACAGGCTTAACATCAAGCAAATATATGCATTCCTATCGGTATGTTTAAAACTGGATTGATGAAATATACTACACAGTAAATAAGTGCACATATAGAGCATCACATTGTGAACAACTGAAATAAACAAATCATGGGTTTCCTCACTTGTCATAGATGGGCTTGTTCCCATGGGAGGAGCACGGACCCTGGATGCTCTCCATTTGTCGCAGATGGGCTCCTTCCCCTTGGAAGAGCATGCCTGTAGGGTGCCCTCCCTGATGTCACAGACGGGCGCTTTCCCCTTAGAAGAGCAGGTGGGCTCTTTCCCCTTGGAAGAGCCGGAGAGGGTGCCCTCCTCGTGGTCGCCGTCGATGAGGTCTCACTTGGAAGTTGTGGATCCCAAGCCAGCGTCGCAGAACGCGTCCTTCAGAAATGACAAAAGGGGCTCGATGGCGATGTAGAATGGCAAATTGTTGACAGCGAGCCAGAGGAGATCAGCGGCGGGGCCATGGATGAGATCGACAGCGGTTGAACCCGAGGGGTTGGGGGTGGGCCACTTAACCTGTGACACAACCTGTTGGGGATATTACCACTGGGCGTAAACCGGCCAGGAGAGGCCGAGTTAACCCCATAAGTAGTTCATATGTATCTGAAGTCCATGAAGACAGACGGTGACGCTTTATGGAGGCCCAGGGCCCAAAGCCGGTTTAAGGCCTGTAGACATAAACCGGCATTTATATGTAAACTTGTATTGTAAGATAGAAGTAGCAGAGACCGAGCCGGACACGATTATGAGCCGGCCTCGGGATTCTGTAAACCGACGGGCGTCAACCCATGTATATAAGGGGATGACCCGGCGGCGGTTCAGGCACAACAGACAACAACTCGAGACTCAGGCAAAGCGTATTCACTCCCTGGTCATCGAAACCCTAGCAATTCCAGCACAACTGGACGTTTCATCGTAAGGGGCCGAACTAGTATAAAACTCTCTTGCGTCCCCTGTCCGCTTTAACCCCTTTAAGTTAACCCGTAGCGATGGCTCCATGACTAAGTCTTTTCTCTAGGACATCTGCGGTGACAAAACCACAACAGTTGGCGCCCACCGTGGGGCTATCGCACGATGGTTTGAAGTTCTTGGAGGGCAACTTCAAAGGACTCAAGGGTTACGCTGTGGGCCGGATGACCAAGAGTCGTCGCGGCAAGCTCTACATCGACGATGCAGGCTGGGGCCCCGAGGCCGGCTCAATCGAGTACGGGTACTGGGTCCCCTTTGGTGGCATACACGTTTTCGTTGGCAAGATCGGCGAACCGGGCCCTGAGCCGGACATCTGCACCGACCTCGTCGAAATGGCTCAGCGTGCGAGATCTGCCCGGGTCAAGCCTGTCATGAAGCGTGCCTTCGTGGGAGTTATCCATGGAGGGGAATCTGAGGATAGATTAGAATCTGGTGGTGAGACCGTCATTTATTCCGGTGACGAGTCATCGACCGGAGAGACCGAGTCGTTATATCAGTTACAAGATGGCCGGATTGGGGGATATTCCGATGGCGACAGTATTCCGGACCCCTTCGATCTGCCAAACCGGGTTGCGATCTTCATGGCCGGTACGCAACCGGCGCTCCACTCTTCGACCGCAGCGACGATGATTTCCGGATCGCCAGCGGCAACAGCGGCCGGGGCAGGAGGCCCTGTGCGACCGCCAACTCAGGTTCTATCTGATTTGTTTGATGCGTTGGCAACGCTGATGGCGGAGGTTAACCCGGTGGATCAGGATGCACACAATCCGGAAATCGCGAAAGTGAAAGATCAGATCGCCCAGGCCAAAGCCGACTTAGCAGCTGAGGATACCAGGATGGCCGCGGAGCGGGCCGCTTTGGATGCACAAGCTTACCGGATTATGCTGGATCAGAGTGCGTCGAACGAAGTCCTGAAGAGGAGGTACCGATCTCGCCTGCCGTCGGTTTATGACTCTAGAAATCTCTTTAACACCCCAGGAGCAGGGACCAGTAATCCGCCAGTGGTAAACCGGGCGGAGGCACCTGGAGCAGGGGTGCCGGTTCAGCCATGTTTGGTGGATCCGCCTCGTCAGAACAACATTGTAACACCAGTAGCCCCCACGCCACCGGGTCACTACTCTAACCCGGTCGACTACATTGTCGCTGCCGCTTCACGGCTGGCGGCCATCCCGATCGAAGGTGATTCTCCGGCGGCGGTCGAGACGCGTCGGGTTAAGGAGCTTCTTCAGACATCCTTGGTTCAACAGGAGGCTTATTCATATAGTCGCGAACGGATTCATTCCACTCCCCGTCCAAGCCGGAGTTACAGCAGGCGTATGGATGAATTGGCAGTGTCAAGCAATGCGCGGAACCGTGATCCGCCCCGTGGCAATAACCCGGCGGGTGGTGCTGGTGATGCTCAGGAGGTGGTGGATCGGGCTCAGGCACGCAGAGAGGCCGAGTTAGCAGCGCAGCATGAAGCCTGTCAGCTTACTCCGGTTCGTCCAACCACATCGGTGGAACCAGGAGTTACCTCTAGTTCTTTGCGAGTGCCGTGTCTCGTCCCGGCATTGCGCAATGTGCGCCTGCCCAAGGATTTCAACGGCCCGCGCAAGGTGCCGAATTACACCGCCGATTTATCCCCTGAAACATGCATCAAAAGCTATGAGATGGCCATGGAGATGCTGGATGTGGATGATGCGGCATGTGCAAAATACTTCACCATGATGCTAGAAGGGACGGCCCGCACTTGGCTAAAGACCTTACCGGCTAATTCTATCAGGTCATGGGCCGAGTTGAGAGCCCGGTTTATTCAGAATTTCAAGGATACATGCAAGCAGCCCATGTCAATTGTGGATTTAGTTGCCTGTGTCCAGGAGGAAGGAGAGTCAACTACCCATTGGGTGCGCCGGGTTTCGGAGATTTTGCATTCATCGGACCGCATCAACGCTGACACCACAGTTTTAACATTGGAAGGCAATTGCCGGTTTGAACCCCTGAAGTTGAAGTTGGGACGGCTCAAACGTCATTGTAATGACATGGGAACCCTCATGGTTGCACTGGTGAAGTATGCCGACTCTGATAGTACCAAGGATCCCGAGTCTGACGATGATAAGACGAGGAAGGGAAAAAAGAGCGGCAACGCCAAGGTGCAGCACCACAACCCGGCGGGTCATGGAAACGGCGGCAAGCGTAAGGCGGACCATGGTTTAGACTTTGTGGCTAATACTAATACACATGACAAGGGCCAGCGGCGTAAGGGTAAACCGCCCCAGCGCGATGGAGGGCCCAGTCCTAATCCGGACCGTTTGTCTTATCTGTTGAACCAGCCCTGTCCAATGCATGGGACGAAGGAGGTCCCGTCCACGCACCTCTGGAAAGATTGTTACATCATGCAAGAGTTCAAAAATTCTGATTCTTTCTGGTATGATCATGGACCAGGAGGCGGTTCGGGCCCCGGGTCCCATGGGCCGGGTTATGATGGAGGAAATTCTGGTTCATGCTTCCACGGTAATCAGGGTGGATATAACAATCAAAGTAATCAGGGTAACCAAGGTGGCTACAATCATCAAGGCAATCAGTAGCAGCAGCAGCAGTCGGGTTACCAGAGCAACTCGAAGCAGTTGAATAGTGGACAGTATCATGTCTTCACCACTAGCTTGGACAAGTGCGATCAAAAGCTTCATAAAAGGGTGGTGAATGCCGTTGAACCGGCGGTGCCCCGTTATTTGCGCTGGTCCGAGCAGCCGATTGTGTGGAGTAGAGAAGATCATCCACCCCGGGTTGACAATCCGGGTCATCTGGCTCTGGTGGTGGCACCTCAGGTCGGAGGTTATAAGTTCACTAAGGTACTCATGGATGGAGGGAGTAGTATCAATATCCTTTATTATGAAACTTCCCGTCGCATGGGATTAACAGATAAAAATCTTAAACCGTCCAATACGGTGTTCCATGGTGTGGTGCCTGGTAAGTCGGCATATCTTGTTGGTAAGATAGCTCTGGAGGTGGCTTTTGGAGATGAGCATGACTCGAGATCAGAAACCTTGACCTTTGAAGTGATGAAAATCAGAAGCCCGTATCATGCCCTATTTGGACGGCCAGCTTATGCTAAGTTTATGGCACGGCCTTGTTATTTCTATCTGCAGCTCAAGATGCCGGGTCACAAGGGAACTATAACTGGGCATGGGAGCCGCACGATTGCTCTGGATTGTGAAGAAGGTGATGCGGCTTATGCTGAGTCGGTTTATGCAACAGAAGAGGTGAAGTTTTACAAGGACAATGTTGATCCAGCAGATATGACTTCGTTGAAGAAACCAACTACAGAGCATGATCCGGCCCTGAAGTTTAAATCGGCTGATGAGACTAAGCTTGTTGACTTCGTGCCTCGCGATTCGTCCAAGCAGTTTAGCATCAGCGCTAACTTGGATCCGAAATAGGAAAGCGCGCTCATCGAGTTCATCCGTGAGAATCGGGACATCTTTGCATGTAAGCCTTCTGACATGCCAGGTGTACCGAGAGAACTCGCTGAGCACACTCTCAATGTTGATCCCAAGTATAAACCGGTCAAGCAGTTTCTCCGCCGGTTCAATGAAGAAAGACGTAAAGCTATTGGAGAAGAAGTAGCCAGGCTCTTGGCGGCTGGATTTATTGTTGAAGTATTCCAACCTGAGTGGTTGGCTAATCCGGTGCTGGTCCTTAAAAAGAACGGCACTTGGCGTATGTGTGTGGACTACACAGACCTTAACAAAGGTTGTCCGGCAGATCCCTTTGCCCTCCCTCGTATTGATCAAATTATTGATGCTACGGCGGGTTGCGAGCGTTTGAGCTTTTTGGATGCATATTCTGGTTATCATCAGATCAAAATGGCAGTTAAGGATCAGGAGAAGACAACCTTCATAACTCCCTTTGGAGCCTTCTGCTATGTGTCCATGCCCTTTGGGCTCAAGAGTGCCCAGGCGACTTATCAACGATGTGTGCAGAATTGTCTTGATAAACAGATCGACCACAATGTTCACGCCTATGTGGATGATATTGTGGTGAAATGAAGGAACAAGGAGACATTGATTGATGACTTGAAGGAAACCTTTGATAACCTGCGGGTCTATAAAATGATGCTTAATCCGGCCAAGTGCGTCTTTGGTGTACCTGCAGGCAAGCACTTGGGCTATTTGGTGTCTAACAAAGGCATTGAAGCTAATCCGGAAAAGATCAAAGCCATCACCTCCTTGGCCAAACTGAAGTGTATCAATGATGTTCAACGCCTGGCAGGCCGATTGCCGCGTTGAGCCGGTTTATCAGTCGCCTTGGTGAGAAGGCCATCCCTTTATATCAAATGCTGAAGAAAACGGATAACTTCATTTGGAGTGACGCCGCTAATGAAGCATTTGAGAACTTAAAGCAGCAGCTAGCTAATACGCCGATTCTCGCTGCTCCGGTGGACAAAGAACCAATGTTGCTATATGTGGCAGCTAACGCTCGGGCTGTTAGTGTGGCTATCGTGGTGGAGCACAAGGAGGCCGTAAAGGAATATCCGGTTCAACGGCCGGTCTACTATTTCAGTGAGGAACTTATTGAGTCCAAGCAAAGGTACCCGCATTGGCAAAAATTGGTGTATGGGGTTTTTATGGCAAGCCGGAAGCTTAAGCAGTATTTCCAAGGTCATCCCATCACGGTGGTCAGCTCTGCTCCGTTGGGAGATATAATCCAGAACAGGGAAGCAACTGGCCGGATTGCTAAGTGGGCTATAGAGCTCGGGCCTCACGGGTTGAAATACATACCCCGAACGGCGATCAAATCTCAGGCACTTGTGGATTTCATCAATGATTGGACAGAATTACAAGCGCCAGAGGAGAAGCCGGATCATACTTATTGGACTATTCATTTTGATGGGTCCAGGCAATTGGAGGGCTCGGGGGCTGGAGTCGTATTAACTTCCCCACGAGGTGATAAGTTTTGTTATGTTCTCCGTTTAATGTTCCCTTGCACTAACAATGCAGCTGAATATGAGGCTTTACTCCATGGTCTTCGGATGGCTAAGGAGATGAACCTAAGCCGAGTTAAGTGCTTCGGTGACTCAGATCTGGTGGCTCAACAAGTGTCCGGCACTTGGGATTCCAAGGACCCACTAATGGTAGCATATCGTCATGAGGTGGATATTGTTGCAGGTCACTTTAAAGGTTATCAGGTGGATCATGTGGACCGGTAGAAGAATGAAGCAGCGGACGCTTTAAGCCGCTTGGGTTCCCAACGTAAATCGGTTCCACCTAACGTCTTCCTGGATGTTTTGCATAATCTGTGTTCGAGAGCGCAAAGACTCACGTAAATCGGAGGAGGAGACCAACCGGCCATGGAATATTGCTCATCTTCGGCCCTACTATACTTGAGCTATAGGCTCTGCTTATGTACATATTATGACATGGTATATATTATAATAAACCGGAACCTCAGCTAAAGCGGGGTATCTGTTGGTTTTCTTACATCATGTGTGGTTACATGGTGCTTACACAGTGGCGTCCAGTTTACCCCTTGATTTAGCTTCTCAAAGCTTTATATTACATCACTTGGGGGCTTGGTCGTATCCGAACCATAGCTACACCTCTTGATTGGCGCAATGCCACAACATCACTTGGGGGCTTGGTCGTATCCGAACCATAGTCACACCTCTTGATCGGCTCAAAGCCACATCAATCCGGGGCCAAAGAGAGTGTTGTAAAACAACAGCTCAAACATAGGCACCCACTGAGCACAGCTCACAATGTTGCTTGGGGATTCTTTGCTGTCGAAATGAACTAAGAATCTACACTTGTAACAGGCTATCAAGCCATGGCTTGGAAGCCTGGTGTATACACCTAAAACCCCGGGTTAACCTGCCTATTTAAGTAAGTCACTCCGCCCAGGTAAACCTGGTATGACCCTTCGAACTTTGACAAGTTACTCTAAAATGAAGACCCTCAACTTGTCAAGTTAAAACGACGATTGGTTAAGGATTGAGGACCATCTTAAAAGGCTTTGCAAAAATGGTTTAACTCAGTGGCCTGGCAGCCCATGAAAAGCCTCGAATTTGGGGCCTGGCAGCCCGTGAAAAGCCTCGACTACAACAGTTTTTATTTGCGTTTTGCTAAGTTTTCTTTGTTTCATAAGATTTGTGATGTTTTTAAAACCGGTGTTTATCAACCCGGTTAGGCTGTCAACTACAAGTTGTCAGTACACGATCAAATTATAATCCAGAGACTATCAACCCGGTCTGGTTTTGACTCAAAGTCACCAGTATGGAATAAACCGGTGTTTATCACAGCCCGGAACGGTTTTCTGATAAACCGGCATCATATACCAGGAGTTACTTCTACTCTGGATTAGGGTTATTACAAAGTTGGTCAGCCAACACTATGCCTAAAGGTCACAGGTATCATATATTTCCATATTTGGTTATCTTTTACAACCTTGGTCATATATATATTTGGGTATCATGACCCGCCCGGTGGTAAACCGCCAGGACGCTTTAAGCTTCTTATCTGCAGGAACAACTTGAATAAATAGCTATGGATTATGAACATTATATCTTAAGCATGGCGGATTAACACGCATCAGTTGCAGATAAATATGCACGAAGGCATAACAGACCAAGTGTTTTAACTAGCCTATTACAAGGTGTTTCAGTGCCCAAAGGGATAATTGTTTCTCAATAAGCATTGCAGCACGTGGAAGACTAAACCGGCCCCCGGATTATGATTGCTTATCAGCTTGACCTGACGGCTGCGGATCATCTTGCACCGGTTCATCTTCTTCGTCTCTAACCAGCGGCTGGAAGTCAACAGTTATCCAATCGATCCTAGTTAAAGCTTGGAACACAGCTTCGTCGCTTATAAGGGTTGACAGTTCAATATCATTTGCATAAGTGTGCTTACGGATTGGAGGGATCAGATTTTGCGCTTCAGGAGTTGGTGCAGCAACTCGTTTGTTATTGGTGTCATAGCTCGCCTGGTAAAAAGAAAGATCAGCTTCTTCAGCCAGTTGACAAGCCAGTGGACGTACTTCCCGGTTTATGGCGCGGAGATCCTCCTGATCAAATTCTAATCCGTCTTCTTTTAAGCTGGGATAGCCTTTAGCCACTTCCACTGGATCAAGGTCAGGTACCCATGCTTTTGCCCGGGTTAGTGCGGTCAAAGCACCCGCCCTTGCAGCAGATCTCTTTAGCTCTTCTACCCGGGCAGGCAACATCGACAACCTTGATAAGGTTTCCTTAATTAAAGTGGGGGGAGGCTTGTTGTGTGAAGCGGCACAGATGATCCATTGTATATAACTGCTCTATCAGTGTGTAGGCGGCTTTCAACTTCTTCTGTACATCAGAGCCCAGATGGCTAATGCGAGTTCCTGCACCATTGTGCACATCAGTAAACCGACAAGACATGGGAGAGATATATTGAAAGTATTAAGGAAAAGATGTTTTACCGAACACAGCCGCAGTCATGGCATGAATCTGCCGCTTTACGCTGGTCAGTTCATCAACCACCGGTTTAAGAGCGGCTTCTGCTTTTTCAGCCCTTTTTATCAAAGCGGATTTTTCAGTCTCCCAAACCGCCCGCTCTTTGTTGAAGCCCTCTTTCAGTTTCTCCATAGCGCCTAGAGCGCAGGTCAATTCTTCCTTCGCTTTGGAGGTTTCAGCTTGTTGGGACTTGAGGTTCTCTTGTAGATCAGCGGTTTGGCTTTCCTTCTTGCTCAGTTTAGCCTACAAAGAGACAGATATATAATAAGTTGACAGTACATATTTGAAGTACCAAGTACATAACAAGTTATGCCCTTAGTACTTGGGGGCTAATGCATATTTGCTCTTTATCAAAAAAATTTACAAGTCCCAAGCACAATAGAAGTATTAAGCTTGGCACTTGGGGTCTAATGTGTATTTGCTCATAAAATGCTGATATGGGAATTCTTCCACAAAGTCCCGGTTCATCTTTATAAAGTTAAACCGGCACTTGGGGGCTACTGGAGTTGATAAGCTGCAATTAAATATACTCCTTCATCATATTTACCAAACCGGCTTCATAGTCACGGCTGGTGTACAGACGGTTCAGGAAGCAAGGGTGAAGGTCTTGAGCATTCAGATGGTCATAATTTGAGAAATCGGCGTTCCATTTGCCTTTGCCAATTGCAGAGAGCTCATCTTTGGCAGTATGCTTTGACAAAGCGACAGGATTGCCCGGAGCAGTATGGCCAGTGCTAGTAATCATAATGTCATCATCTTTGTCATCAGCAGCCGTTACTGGGGTTGGCGGTTTGTCAATATTTTTAACTGGACTTGCCAGTTTATTGTCAGTTCGGACAGGGCTGGTTGGCTGGTCAGCATGGCTTGTGGTGTCAACTTCTGCCTGCTCAGCAACGAAGTCATGATCTTGAGGCGGTGGGTCGTTCAGTATGGCATCAATGTTGGTCTCTTCAGGATCTGGAGTTTTCTCCGGTTCAACAACCACGTCTTCATCAGCCGGTTTATTCAACCGAGCTTTCTTGCTGGGTCTGGGCTTGGCGCTGAGAAAAATAAACATGAGGATCAATATAGTATATCAAAATAGCAACATCAAAGATAACAACAAGTGTATAGCTCACCCAAGAACTGTTTTGAGGGGTGGAAGTTTTGTGGCCGACGACTCGCTAGAAGATGAGTGAGAAGTGCCCTGATAATTTGAATCAGAGGGGTTAAGAGGCTGGCGGAAACAACCTACTTTGGGGCATGAAGTATCAATGGGATAAGAGACCTCTGATCGGCGTTTCCGAACCGGACTGTTCGGTAAACTGGTGGAGGCAACTACCTGGCCATTGTGCCAGGTTGTGCGGCGAGCCTCGTGCTGCTGCGTCTTCAAAAGAAAGTTTGGGTCCAAGTAAGCAAGGGGGTGAGAAAATTTTACTTTCCGGTTTGCTTGACGGATTTTTTATGTTGGCAGAGGATCTGAATCGGAGGAAAGAATGGTTATCTCTACGTCATCAGCATGACTGCCTTCAGCGTCGTCCTAATAATAATCATTGTCAATGAGATGTACGAAAAATGAACCGAGAGAGTCAAGTTCTACCTCTGATTCCGGATTACCCACATTGTCATCAGCTGGTAGCTCGGAGGATGCAGTGGTCCTTTTCTTGGCAGGTTTTTTTATAACCTTGGTCTTTGGACGAACTAGCTTGACCGGTTTATCTTGCGGCTTGACCGGTTTGTCTTGTGGTGGTTTCTTGTTCCAGAATGGATCATCACCCTGTCAGAAAATAATCACACTTTCAGAGAATATTTGGACAAAAACAACTTCAAATAAAAAGATTATATGATTCTTACAGCTGGCGGTTTGTTGAAAGCGCAGAAAGGGAGTAGTCCGGTTTGGGCACAGACAGTCTCCGGTTCGTTCAGCATTTTCTTTACAGCCTCAGCGACTTCTGCATCTGTAAGATGAATGTCAATGTGCTACTGAGCATCCTTCAAACTCCCCGTATACTCACACATCAAACTGGAGCGCCGGCTTAAGGGCAGAATACTCCAGCTTATCCTGCAACGAGCAAGATCAACTCCTGTCAAACCGTTCGCCATGAAAGCTTTGGTAATTGGGGAGCATAGTTGGCCCTTTCTTTTGCCGTCAACCTCTGAGGAAAAGGATGTGTGTTGCTAAGGCGTTCAGGGCGATAACCCGACAGGGGGTTTTCATCAGGTAGAGATGTATCCATGCAATAAAACCAAGTCTGGTTCCACTCTTTGGGGTGACTGTGGAGTTTGGGATGAGGGAAGGTGACTTCCTTCCTTTTCTGAACCGCCATTCCGCCCAGTTCCGTACTGGGTCCATCTGAGAACTCTGTGCGACGGTTTAAGTGAAAGAAATCCCTAAACAGTTCGACTGTAGGTTCCTCTTGCAGATAAACCTCGCAGAAGACTTGGAAGTGGCAGATGTTGGTCACAGAATTGGGACCGATGTCTTGAGGGCGCAGCTGAAAATTGGCTAGTACATCTCGGAAATTTTTTGAACCGGGAGGGCTAAAACCTCGACTCAGATGGTCAGCAAACACGACTACCTCTCCGTCCTTGGGTGTAGGAGCATTTTCCGGGCCAGGGACCCTCCAGGGGATGACATCTTTCTTGGCTAAAGCGCCCGTTTTAACAAGATTGTTTAACTGTTCTTCGGTTACTCGAGAAGGAGCCCAATTGCATTTATAGATTTTCTTGGCCATGGCAATGAAAGATCTGAAACATGATTATTGGCGGTTTAAGATTTACAGAGACGATGGACGACGGCGGCGGCAGAGCTCGAGGGTCGGTCGGCGCGAGGAAGACGACGACGCGAAGAGGCACGAGGGGGAAAATGGAAAGACCCACTGGCCCTATTTATAAGGGTAGAAAGATAAGCATCAGGCGCGAAAATCGAGGAGCCTAAATTTTCGATATGAGGCGGAGCTATCGCCTCGATTGTCAGAGGCTCATTAATGAAGGTGGATTATACACAGTTTTAAATAACAGGTGACGTCACAGCGGTTTACCATGATCCTAGAAGATGATGTCACGATGGTTTACAAGATCATGTGAAGATGTTGAAGAAGAAAATTTTTTAAGTATTGAGGATTGACATGAACCAGTTCAAATCAATCTGGGGCCTAATGTTGGGGATATTACCACTGGGCAAAAACAGGCCAGGAGAGGCCGGGTTAACCCCATAAGTAGTTCATCTGTATCTGAAGTCCATGAAGACAGACGGTGACGCTTTATGGAGGCCCAGGGCCCAAAGCCGGTTTAAGGCCTGTAGACATAAACCGGCATTGATATGTAAACTTGTATTGTAAGATAGAAGTAGCAGAGACCGAGCCGGACACGATTATGAGCCGGCCTCGGGATTCTGTAAACCGACGGGCATCAACCCATGTATATAAGGGGACGACCCGGCGGCGGTTCAGGAACAACAGACAACAACTCGAGACTTAGGCAAAGCGTATTCGCTCCCTAGTCATCGAAACCCCAGCAATTCCATCACAACTAGACGTAGGCTTTTACCTTCATCGTAAGGGGCCGAACTAGTATAAAACTCTCTTGCATCCCTTGTCCGCTTTAACCTCTTTAAGTTAACCCGTAGCGATGGATCCACAACTAAGTCCTTTCTCTAGGACATCTGTCGTGACAAAACCATGACACAACCCGCATCAGGGCATCGATGTCGCAGCCGGCGCATGAGACATGCCTGCATACTCTAGCCCGCTGCTTTAGTTCTTGCCGCTAGTAATGGTCATCAGCTTCCTCAGCGACGTCGGGCGAAGAGACCGCTATACACATCTTTTGGGCCAGTCGCTCCTCGAGCTCCACGGGAAGCATAGCCGGGCTTAGGCTACGACGCTCTGGGGATGGGTATGGGGATGGGGATGGGGATCTGTCGGAAAGGGGGCGTTTGGTAGGCGTCATCTGAGAAGCACGGGGCGGCCTTGGTCTGGAGATCGGTGTGGGTAAGCTACACGGGCAAACCGGCAGATGCTGACAATGGAGGCCTTGTGGCGGCGGCGGCGACGGCGGCGGGGACTTTGCTAGGGTTTCGAGCGAGGGAGTGTGTGGGTGTGTGTGTGTGTGCGCGCGTGCGCGCGCGCACGCCCGAGGAGGTTTTGGTGTGTGTGTGTGTGTGTGTGGAGGGGGGCACGGGGTGTTTGAGGAAATGACGCGGGTACTGAAAATTTTACTACGCGGGAGTCAAACGCGGGAGTGAAATGCGGGGCTATTGAAAATTTTGATGACTGTGCATCGCACATGGTCCGGATATAACAACCGTGTGTTATGAAAAAGAAAAACCCTCGAGGCCGGCAGACATTTTTGATGCAGGCGGGATCGGGAACAAGAAACATCGCACACGGTCCGGAGATAACAATCGTGTGTTATGAAAAAGAAAAACCCTCGAAGCGGGAAGATATTTTTGAGAGGGGGAGCCTCGTGGAGCCCAATGTACTGTGCAGGTGTGTGCGTGACAGGTGCACCGGCATGGCACACGGTTAGTTTGAGTGAACCGTGTCTGTTGCGTCATCCGACTTGTCTAATGTTCATAAATTTCACGAAAAATAATGCGGGAGAGGGTCAGAACACGAACACACTTGCATGTGGACCAATTCTATGATCAAAAGGGTGGTTTGATTTTCAAATACCAAATGCAACTTCGATGTGGAACCTCTC
Source organism: Aegilops tauschii subsp. strangulata (assembly GCF_002575655.3). Lineage (NCBI taxonomy): Eukaryota > Viridiplantae > Streptophyta > Magnoliopsida > Poales > Poaceae > Aegilops > Aegilops tauschii. The sequence goes on along the minus strand of NC_053041.3, from coordinate 548,779,065 downwards.
TCGCAAAGCGCACGATATTGCTTTCTCCCACCCTCTTGTGTCGGCACGAAGGGAATCCTAAACTTTGAATGCATGCCCCCTCCCCCTCAACCGAGGTTCACCTAGCAAATTGCGAAGTAGCTAGCAGCCCCCCTCCTCCCTCGTGTCGGCACGAAGGGAATCCTAAGCTATATATGAATGCATGCCCCCCCAACCGAGGTTCACCGTAGCAAAGTGCGAAGTAGCTAGCAGCCCCCCTCCCTCGTTGTTGGAGTAAATGACCACGGGTAGCCTAACCGACTCCCCCTGGCTCTTCAAAAATTATCAGGCCGATCGAGCCTTCGAGCACCCAGAGCACGGGGCCGCCTTGCCCCTGCCGGCTATCTCACAGGCCGACTACGGGAAGGCGGCCCGACCTTGAAACCCTCCAAGAAGCCGGCCACAAGAAGGCCGACTCCAAGAAGCCGGCCACACGAAGACCGACTCCCGGCAAGCGGCCACGATTGCACCCTCAAGGACTGAACCCACATAATGGTGAAAGGACGAGGTGTGGCTACAGTAAAGTCTGCCACCCCCGAATCCCGGAGCACGCCTTGCCACAGTGTGCCGTACGGGTCAGCCATCCCCCCAATCGGTGCGGCACTGTAGCCATGTTGACCATGACGCCACCCACGACAGGTTGGCAGTACGGCCCGCGGGCGGCGGGCCCCTTCAGCCAGAGAGACGCTCTAAGGCGGCCAAGCCCCCCAGTCGGCCTGGGGTGTAGCCGGCTCCCAACTGTCGGCTACGTCACTCCCTCAAAGTATGTACATCATTAAGAAGACAAGACGAGGTAAGCCTACAGTGAGAGTCCGCTGGACGGCGGCACTGTAGCCATGCAAACCTCGGCAAAGCCCTCGTCATAAGGGGCGAGGCTACAGTAACCAGCAGCCGGCGGGACCCACTAGTCGGCGGGCCCCAGCGGCCGGCGGAGAAGCCGGCGGATACAGACACTGACGGCCTGGACCCGCATCCAGCCGGATTACCATTCTACCCCTTGGGGTAGGCCTATATAAACCCCCCAGGGCACCCATGCAAAGGGTTGATCTCTTAGAGTTTTAGACACCATGTAGAGAGAAGAGGAGAGCTAGCCTTGCCCTTCTTCCTCCTCTAGCAAAACCGCTCAAGGAGCCACTTGTAGCCACTTGTGTTGATCTAGTGATCATGCGGAGACCCCGCAGAGTAGGACTAGGGGTATTATCTCCACGGAGAGCCCGAAACCTGGGTAACATTCGCAGGCGTGCATGTGTTCGCCTTATCCCGTTTCCAGGCACCGGCGATGTCTTACTGGCTCCCACAATGATAAGCCACTCGTTGGCATATGTCGCACCTACCACCCGACATTTGGCGCCCACCATGGGACCAGGTGCACCGTTGTCCGCAGACCTGTTCTGGACGGGAACCCATTTCCTTCCCAGCGAGCGTAGCCAGCCTGGCACGCCCGATGGAGCTTGCCCCGACGCGCTGCAAGGCGCCGACGACACATGTGCGGCGAGCTGCCTCGCCAATCTTCTTGGCAAGGCTTGCATCTCCGACGAGCCTACGTCGGACGCGGGCACAGACTGCCCTGAGAGCCGCCTCGTCAGCCTCCTCGACCAGCTTCACGTCTCCAGCGAGCCTGCTGTGGATTTGGAGTAGGTCGGCTCCACCGACCCGATGCTTGTCGACTCCGACACGGCATCGCTTGACGCCTTCCCCACCAACATGGTGATCATCGACGACCCTCTTCCTTGAGCCGATAGTGGCGGCAGCACTGTCACTGAGGTGCTGGTCATTAGCCATGGAGCCGCCTCAGGCGAGAACGCCCACGATGCCCTACAAGCGGCGCTACACGACCTGTCCGCCCCCATCCCGGCCGACGCCAACGCCGAGACACTGGAGGCACGCCGCCTCTCCCTCATCGCGGAGGGCCAGAAGATAGCATCCATGAGACGCCTCACTGAGGCTCACCAGCGCGAAGTCGACCACGCTGCCTTTGTACGCCGCCTCCTGGCGGGCCGAGCCGAGCCGGCATCGTCAAGAAGCGCGGCGCGGCCATCGCCAGCATGCTGGGAGCAGACCGCTCAGTCTACGCCACGCCACTCGAGAACCTATGTGCCACTCAGGCGGCCGTAGACGAGCTGAACGGGCTGGGGGCTGACGAGCTCCCCTACATGACTAGACGCATCCACCAGCTGATCGACGCAGCCACAGAGCGGCATGAAGCCGGCCCCCGCGCTGAAAGTCCTCTCCCAGGCCGAGAGCACGGCGCGACATCCCGGACGCCGACTGCAAGCAGCACCCGCGCAAGAAAAGACAAGGAGTCGGCTGCTAGCCGCAGTCGGACTCGTCTCACCATTGAACGCGACGCAGAAGGCCGCCCCTGAGCTGTGGAACGACAAGGCAATCCGCCTCCTCCCCCGCCTCGTGGGGAGAGATATCCCACCCTGCTGCCTGTCACGCATCCGACTCTCGGCGACCGACTAGGCCACCGAAGGAGTCGGCGAGAATAACGCCCACCATCGGATCGACCGCCTAGCACGATCCTTGGCGCTAGAAGAAGAAGATGATGTCGGGCGGCCTTGCTTTGGCCCCCACATCCGCGATGAGCCCTTCCCCAAATGGTTCTCACTCCTAAGAGACACGCCAAAATACAACGGCTCCACGAAGCCGGAAGACTGGTTGATCGACTACTCCACCGCAGTCAGCATAGCAAACGGCAACAGGCGCGTTGCCGTGAAGTACGTCCCGCTCATGCTTCAAGGCACGGCACGCACCTGGCTGAACAGCCTCAAGCCCAACAGCGTCAACAGCTGGCTAGACTTCACGGAAGTCTTCATCCGCAACTTCACCAGCACATACAAGCGGCCTCCCAAGCCCCCCAGCTTTCCTTGTGTGTCCAAGGGCCCAGCGAATCAACTCACGACTACCTCACGCGTTGGGCCGAGCTCCGCAACTCTTCCGAAGGGGTGCACGAGGTTCAGGCCATAGAGTACTTCACCGCCGGGTGCCGAGAGGGCACCCTCCTCAAGCACCGACTCCTCTGCGACGAGCCGACTACCCTCGACGAGCTGCTGATCATAGCAGACAAGTACGCCACGACCGACTCTTAAATGAAGACTGAGCTTCGAGTGGATGCCTCTGGAAAGGTGCTCGTTCCGGCTCCCAAGACGCCGGCCGGTGATTCCAATCGACGCCCGCACCCGAACGACCACAAGCGCAAGGCCCCTATGCCGCCTTCGAGCAGTCGGCAAGTAGCCACAGTCGAAGACGAACAACCTGAAGAGCGGCCCGTGCCCAAGAAGCAGAAGGGCGGAAGGCCGGCTTGGCAGTTGTCTTTCTCCTACGAGCAAACCCTTGATGCCCCCTGCAAGTTCCACAGCGGCGCGAAGCCGTTGAACCATATGACTCGGAAGTGTCATTGGCTCACGCGAATCTCCAAAGGCGAGAGACTGGTGCCGCCTCCACCTGCTGGCCAGCCGCCTCCAGCCCCTCAGCAGCCGGCTGCTCGACTAGCAGTCGGAGCCATTCAAGACGAGTTCCTGAACGAGCATGCCGCCTACGTCGTCTTCACAAGCCAAGCTGAAGACAGACGCAGTCGGCGCCGACAACAGCAAGAAGTCAACGCGGTCGCCTCCAACAACCCAGAGTTTATGCATTGGTCTGAGAGGCCTATCAGCTAGAGCCGGGCCGGTCACCCAGAGGTGATGTCGTCTCCCAGCTCTTATGCGTTGGTATTGGAAGCCACCCTCGCGACAGAAAGGCGAGCTACCCGTTTTTCCCGAGTACTGGTTGACGGAGGGAGCAGCATCAACATACTGTACCGTGACACCATGGAGAAGCTGAACATCAAGACGAAGCAACTCATGCCAAGCCGGACTGTGTTCCATGGCATCGTACCCGGCCTGTCCTGCTCACCAATCGGCAAGATCAAGATAGATGTTCTCTTCGGAGATAAGGATCACTTCCGCCGAGAAGCAGTCTGGTTTGAATTGGTGGATCTAGAGAGCCCTTACCACGCATTGCTTGGCCGACCTGCCTTGGCCAAGTTCGTGGTTGTGCCCCACTACGCCTACCTCAAGATGAAGATGCCTAGTTCGAACGGAATAATCACCATAGCCGGAGACTACAAGAAATCCTCCGAGTGTGCCGCAGCCAGCAGCCGGCTGGCCGAGTCCCTCATGATTTCCGAAGAAAAGAAGATGCTGGACCGAGTCGTGGCCATGGCCGGCAAGCAGCCGGCCCTGTCCCCTAACCCCAAGGAGTATGATGCTCAAGGCTCCTTCGAGTCGGCCAAGGAAACAAAGAAGATACCTCTGGACCCAGAGAACCCGAAGAGGTTTGCCGTCATAGGTGCGAACCTTGACTGCAAATAGGAAGGCGACTGTCGGGGGAGAAGAGAAGGATTGTAGGAGAAGAGATAGACCGGCTTCTGGCAGCCGACTTCATTACGGAGGTGTTTTTTCCAGAATGGCTTGCCAACCCGGTCCTCGTATTGAAGAAAAACAAAAAGTGGCGCATGTGTATAGATTACACCAGCCTCAACAAAGCCTGCCCCAAAGATCCGTTTGCCTTACCTCGAATCGATCAAGTGATAGACTCCACAGCCGGATGCGAGCTGTTGAGATTTTTGGATGCTTACTCAGACTACCATCAGATCAAGTTGGATCCAGCCGACCGCCTGAAGACCGCCTTCATCACACCATTCGGAGCTTTCTGCTACCTGACTATGACATTCGGCTTGAGAAATGCCGGTGCCACTTTTCAGCGTTGCATGTAGAAATGCCTCCTCAAGCAACTTGGCAGAAATGCCCATGTCTATGTAGACGATATTGTGGTGAAGACGGAGAAGCGCGGCACCCTGCTGGAAGACCTCAGAGAAACATTCGACAACCTGCGCCGGTTTCAGATCAAGCTCAACCCTGAGAAATGCGTGTTCGGAGTACCAGCCGGCCAGCTTCTAGGCTTCTTGGTCTCCGAACGCGGCATCGAGTGCAACCCAGTGAAGATCAAGGCCATAGAGAGAATGCAGATTCCTACCAAGCTGTGAGACGTCCAAAAGTTTACCGGGTGCCTAGCCTCCCTGAACCGCTTCATCAGCCGGCTGGGAGAAAAGGCTCTCCCTCTGTACCGACTCATGAAAAAGTCCACCCACTTCGAGTGGAACGACCAAGCAGACCAAGCTTTTCACGAGTTGAAGAAGATGCTGACCACGCCACCTGTCTTGGCGGCGCCGACTGAGAAAGAGCCCATGCTCCTTTACATTGCCGCGACTAGCCGAGTGGTTAGCACAGTTATTGTGGTCCAACACCCAGAAGAAGGCCGAGCTCAGCTAGTCCAAAGGCTGGTGTATTATTTGAGCGAAGTACTGTCCACCTCGAAGCAAAACTACCCGCACTACTAGAAGATGTGCTATGGAGTGTACTTCGCCGCCAAGAAGCTGAAGCCCTACTTTCAAGAGCACCCCATCACGGTCGTATGTACTGCCCCGCTTGCCGAGATCATAGGCAGCCGGGATGCATCCGGCCGGGTGGCCAAGTGGGCCATTGCGCTGGCTCCTTACACGATCTTCTACCAGCCTCGCACCGCCATCAAGTCCCTAGCATTGGCTGACTTCCTTGTCGACTGGGCCGAGACCCAGTACCTACCGCCGGCTCCCGACTCCACTCATTGGCGGATGCACTTTGATGGATCCAAGATGCACACCGGCTTGGGAGCCGGCATCGTCCTCACCACTCCCAAGGGCGACAAACTCAGATACACATTGCAAATTCATGTTGCCGCCTCCAACAACGTGGCCGAGTACGAGGCGCTCATACATGGGCTCCAGCTAGCCAAAGAGCTCAGCATCCGCCGGATCCTGTGCTATGGCGACTCGGATTTGGTAGTCCAACAATCATCTGGCGACTGGGACGCCAAGGACGCAAACACGGTGAGCTACCAATTCCTCGTTCAGCAAATCAGCGGATACTTTGAAGGATGCGAGTTCCTCCACGTGCCACGGGCCGACAACGAGCAAGCAGATGCCCTGGCACGAATCGGTTCCACCCGACAAGCTATCCCAACCGGCGTCTCTCTCCAACGCCTCCTCAAGCCGTCTGTCAAGCCGTCTCTAGAATCGGACTCCATCTTGGTACCGCCTGACCCTGATGCAGTCGGATCCGACTTGGGGAACCCAGCAGGCAGCTCGGGGACTTTGACAGGCGGCCCGAGGACTGCCGTAGTCGCACCCGGCTCGGGGACTTCGACAGGCGGCCCAGGGACTCCCGTAGTCGCACCCGGCCCGGGGACTTCAGAACCCGGCCCGGGGACTGCAGCAGTTGGCCTTGGGACTGCAACGACACAACAGGCGGCGGCCGACTCCAACTCTTCACCACCCAACCCACCCACCCTGGTCGCAGTAGCCGTATTGGCAATAGAAGAAGTCGCAGCTCCATCATGGGCCCAACCCATCCTCAACTTCCTGGTAAACAGAGAGCTGCCGACTGACGAGATCTCGGCAAGACAAGTTCAACGCCGAGCCGGAGTATACACAATAGTAAACAGAGAACTCGTTAGGCGCAGCGTCACTGGAGTTTCCCAGTGCTCCGTCGAGCCAGAGAAGGGCATAGCAATCCTCAAGGATATCCACCAAGGCGAATGTGGCCACCACGCAGCCTCAAGATCACTCGTCGCCAAAGCTTTCCGCCATGGGTTCTTCTAGCCGACTGCTTTGGACGACGCCAAGGAATTAGTCAAATACTGCAAAGGGTGCCAAGTCTTCAGCTCCAAGCAACACCTGCCGGGTTCTGCACTCAAGACCATCCCCCTCACATGGCCCTTTGCCGTCTGGGGCTGGATATGGTGGGCCCAGTCAAGACGGCGCGCGGCAGCATGACACATCTGCTTGTCGCCGTGGACAATTTCACCAAGTGGATTGAAGCGAAGCCAATCAAGAAACTAAACGGGCCGACTGCCGTGACATTCATCGCAGATATCACAACCCGGTATGGCATACCACACAACATCATTACCGACAATGGCACGAATTTTGCCAAAGGAGCACTGGCACGTTTTTGTGGGACACAGGGCATCTGACTGGACTTAGCGTCCGTAGCCCACCCGTAGTCAAACGGCCAAGTCGAGCGAGCAAACGGCCTCATCCTCTCCGGCATCAAGCCCCAACTGGTCGTACCACTGGAGCGTTCGGCCGGCTGCTGGCTCGACGAGCTGCCCGCCGTCCTCTGGAGTCTGCGTACTACCCCGAACAAGTCAACCGGCTTCACCCCTTTCTTCCTTGTATAGGGTGCCGAGGCCGTCATCCCAACTGACATTGAGTTCGACTCACCTCGGGTCAGCATGTACACGAAGGCGGAGGCCAAGGAAGCGCGAGAAGACGGCATTGACCTACTGGAAGAGGGTCGGCTGTTAGCACTCAGCCGGTCCGCCATCTACCAGCAGGGTCTGCGCCGTTACCACAACCGGAAGGTCAAGCCAAGATCCTTCCAAGAAGGCGATCTTGTGCTTCGGCTGATCCAACGAATAGCCAGTCAGCACAAGCTCTCGGCCCCTTGGGAAGGCCCCTTCGTCATCAGCAAGGCCCTAGGCAACGACTCCTATTACCTGATCGAGGCACAGAAGCCGAAGGCACGCAAGAGAGATGATTCCGGCAAGGAGTCGGAACGACCATGGAACGCCCATCTCCTCGGAAGATTTTACAGCTAAATGCAGTATGTACCACGCTACCTTTTGTATTAAGTACAAGACAATGGGCCCCCCGAGGAGCACTCGGGGACTACGCTCTTTTATCTATGTATGACGAGTGCCATACCTATGAATGTATTACTACATTTGTTTTCCTGTCCGGCACCGGGTTCGATCAGTCGGCCCGGGGACTTGCCGCCTTGAGTTATATTAAAGTTCTACCTGCAGTCAGACAAGCAGTGTGCCGGCACCGAAGCCCTCTCTTGTTGAAAGTCGCAGCTCGAAGAATCGACTGTCCGACTGGCAAGAGCCAAAGGCAGGAAAGGATGCCCACACGAAAACGGCTAAGGACTAACAACCTTATATAACACAAGCCGGCCTCCCACCCCGCCAACCGGCTGTCAGAACAGCCGGCTGGCCGGCTTCCGATTCACCTTGCTACAATCTAAAAAAGCTAGAGTACTTGCCCTCCCAAATGGCCAAGCCCTTCCCCAGCCACAGACTGTAGAGCAGCTGTCCGGCTGGGAAGGCGGCGACCAAGGAGGGCGGCAAAGGAAACAACCAAAGGATGAAAAGCAAATACAATCGGAAGCCAAGCACATGCATGATTATATTTACACAAAAGGCCTTCGAAAGGCCGGCGTTCAACATAGTTTGAATACACCCCCAGTGGGTGGAACTGCGCAAATTTAACAAATATTGTTCAAAGAGCAATAAACAGGAAAGCAAAGTCAGCGGATCAGGCCAAAGGTGCAACAGGCGAGCTGGGCAGGTCAGTGGAGACGGCAGTGCTGGCTGGAGGAGTGGCCGGCTGGCGAGTCTCGGCTTGATCATCACCGGCTGCAGGCGGCGCGCTCGCACGCGCCTCGTTGCTGGAGGCACGGTCAAGCTGAGGCTGGCCGGTCGCTCCATTGTCTGGCACGGCGTCTTCACCATCCTCTCCCTCCTCCTCTTCGCCCTCATCACTGGAGTCGATCTCCTCCGCCAAGTCTTCACCATCCACTGGGTTTAGCCCAAACCACTCCTCCGGCTGAGCAACGCCGTCATCATTACCTCAGGGGCAAAGGCACTGGTGTCGGTGTAGTCGGCGATCGCCAAGGCACGCTGGATGATAGCCAGCCGCACCGCCTCCAGCTCTTCGTTGGCCTCCTGCCGCCAGGTGGTCAGCTGGGCCAAATCCAGCCCAGGATACCAAGCTCGGACAAACTCCATCGCCCGCCTGGTGCCTGACTGAGCTGCAGAAGCCTTCCAGGCCTCGAAGCGGCCAACCGCTACCTCCAGCCAGTTGGGGGTCCGACTGGGGGTACGGGGAATTACCTCGCCGGGCCAGAGGGCGACCAGCATTTGCAGCCCAACGCGCTGAAGACGGCGGAGCATGCGGTGAGCCGGCTGGAGGCGGGCTTGGATCGCTAGAAGCTGGTCCTCAAGCGACCGGCGAGCATCCGGCGCAATCTCAGCTCCAGCCTGCCTTTGCGCGTCGCAACGGGCCTCGATGACTTGGTTGGCGGCAACAGAGTAACCAGGGAAGTACTCTGCACAAGAGAAGAAAGGAAGAAGACACAAGGTCAGAAAATGGACCAAATGGCAGGTGGCAAGCAAAGGGACGAAGAAGAAGAAGGCCTACCGTCAACCAAATCTTCGATCCGGCCGTAGCCGTCGCTCAGCGCTTGCCTTGCCTCACCCCAGCTCACCGCCTCGGTCTCGTATTCGGCTTGAAGGGCGGCCTCGCTGTCCTGTGCCGCCTTATGGCTCTCCTCATGGTCGGCCAGCTTCTTGACCAAGCGGTCACGCTCCTGAGCCAAGGCGTTGCACTCGGCTTCCTTGGCGCGAAGGGCGGTCTAGGCCCCACCCAACTGCTCCCACAGGTCAGCATTGGCCTCTGCAGTTATGGTAAAGAAAGAAAAAAAGGGCAATAAGAAAGAAGTCACCGGGGAAGATCCGGCCCGACTGCTTAGCAGTCGGCCTGAATCTCGGGGATTACACCCAGTTGGTGCGCTGACGCGCCCGCACGTGAGATAAAAGACGAAGCACTTACTCCGGCTCTCGGTCAGATCAATGGTCTTCTGATTCAGCTCCCGGACCTGGGAGTTGAAGCTAGCCGCGCGGAGGTTGTGATAGTCCTGCAAATAGGACAGAAGAGCAAATAAGAGCGAGATAGCAATCAAAGTCTACTAAGATGTTCCATGCCGCCTGCTCAGCAGCCGACTCGGAACTCGGGGACTACACCCAGTGGGTGCGCTGACGCGCCCCCACGGAAGAAATCAAGAACAAGAAACAAAAAAGCGGGAAGACTCACCCGAATGGCCTTCCGCGTCGCGAGGAACTCTTGATTATACTGTTTTAGCACGGTGGCTTGGGATTGAAGCCGGTCCCGGACGTCTTGCGCTGCCACGTTCAACACGGTCGTCCCACCGCCCAGCGTCCATCTCGGCGAGCTGGCACTGGCCGCCTCCAGATCCTGGGCTGACGAGCCAGAGCTCGCGGCCTTCTGCGGGCCCGGCGCCGAAGTCGCCTTTCCGGCGCGCTGGCAACCGAACCACAAGGTCTGTCCTCGCTGCCGGCTCGCCTCCAGCTGGTTGCACGGGCAGCTCGCTAGGCCGGCTGCCTTGGTCCGCCCCAGTCGGCGATGGCGGTGCCGCCTCCCTCTTCGGGACGATGACGTCGCCTTCCTCCCTCTCCACCGCCAGCCGGTCGCCACCGGCAGCCTCCGGCGGGGGCACCGGGATCTCGGGCGCCACAGCGCGAAGGGGGATGACAAGCAGCGGAAGCTGGTTACGCAGGGCCTCCGCCGCCCTCTCTGCGGCTGCAGCCTCCGCCTGACCCTTGGCTGCCGCGTCGGCTTGTACCTCCGCCGACCTCTCCGTCGTCTCCTGCACCGCCATGGTAGCGGCCGCCCTCAGCTCCTCCGCCTCCCGCTCCTCCCGCGCCTCCCGCGCATTCCGCTCCGTCGCCGCTTGAAGCTCGGCACGGGGGTCAACGCGGCGGGCGCTTCCAGATCCACCCGCCGCTCCAACCACGGAGGCGGCAGCGGTCCGCTCAAGAGAAAACGGAGCCCTGTACTTTTTAAGTCAAGACAAGGACTCAGAAGTATATCAACAAAAAAGAAGAAGGAATACGTGAGAGAATTGACAGTTACGCCGAAACCATTTGCGGCTGCTTCACCACCTTGCGAAAGCGGGCAGCCTTCGCGGCCGCCTCGTCCCGCATGGTCACCACCACCATGCTCTTGGGCTTCTTAGGCCGACTGCCGAATAGGCTCGGCACGGCCCGGCGTTCTGCGCGCTGCCTCGGGCAGCCGGCGCGCCAAATGAGCCCGAGCCATGCTGATCGGACGCCGGCTGGCGGCGCGGGACGACCTCCGCCTCGTCATCATCCGGCCAGTCCTCGAAGCTGGCTCCAAGACGGGAGCCGCCTGCCTCGCCGCCTCCCCCCACGACGTCGTCATCCAGAGCGGCCGCCCCTAAGTCGGGGTCGTCCGAGTCGTGCGTCGTCCGATCGGGGAGATATTGGCGCTCCACCCCCGCTGCCCCGGCTGCCGGTCGAAGAAGGGGGCTCTGCCAAGACAAGCCGACTGGTCAGACTCGGCCAAGAGAAGCTCGATGACAAAAGTAAAGAAGAGAAGAAAAAGAAAGTTTACCATAGGCGGCGGATTGGCACGGGAATACGGCTCCTTGCCAAATCGCCACTCATCGGCGAGCTTGCAGTTCGCAAGGTAGTTCACCATGAGAGCTACCTCTGCATGAGGCATCTCCTTGGTGCACATCCGACTTGGATCGAGTTGGCCGCTCATTTGACAAATCATATGAGGGCGGCCTTGGAGCGGGAGCACCCGGCGCGCCACAAAGGCGGCCAGCAGGACGGGCCCGGTCAGGCCCTCCGACTGGATCATTACTCGAAGTCGCGCGACGGCAGCGGCTCCAGCCGGCGACAGTGTTCTGGCCCGATAGGACCATTGGGGCCACCTCCCAGCCGGCGGGCCGGCTGCGTAAGCCGGCAAGTTGACAAAGTCGCCTTGCGGAGCGACGTTCATCACATAAAAGTAGGATTTTTGCCAGAGCTTCACCGACTGGATCAGCGTGTTGGGAGGAAAGGGGTTGTCGGCTACCGGCCTCCGCATCGCGATGAAGGCGCCGCTCTGAGCCGGCACGCCCCTCATGGCGGTACCGAGCTTGGACTGGAAGAATTGCCCCCAGAGCTCGAGGGTGGGAAGGACGCCGAGGAAGCCCTCGCACAAGGTGACGAAGGCGGACAGTAGCCCACCGTGTTTGGAGTGAGGTGGTGCGGCTGGAGCTGGTAGAATTCGAGGAAGGAGCGGAAGAAGCCGCTCGCAGGCAGGCTAAGGCTGCGTAGGAAGTGCGAGCGGAAGATCACCCGCTCACTCTCCTCCGGCGTCGGCGAGATCTCCCGCACCGGCGCTAGACGGACCCGCACATGCTCCTTGCCGGGCAACCGCCGCGTCTTGTGGAGGAAGTCGATGTGGTCCTCGTGGACATTGGAGCCGTCCCAGTCCCTGCCGCGCGACATGATGGCAAGAAGCCGATGAGAAAGGCGCAGCGATGGCGAGTGCACGGCCCCGCAGCGGCAAAGCTGCGGGGTAGTGCGATGACTGGAGGGACGGCGCGGCGGCGAGGGGCTACGGCGATGAAGTGGAAGAAGAAGAAGGAGATGGCGGAGCGAGGACGAGCGTGCGAGCGTCTGCCGCTCCACCTCCTCCCCCCTATTTATAGCCTCGTGCGGCGAAGCCAAGGAGGCAAGGCGTGGGAGGGGGTGTGGGATTAACTGCGCCCACTCCCCCACGTCCCGCGATTATTGCGCCGTAACGGCGTGCGGAAACTACCGTTGGATGGCGAACGGCCCGTTTTGGGCCACAGAAGATCCACACCCGGGCCGAGGCGTAGAAGTGGCGGGCCCCGGCTTGCGGCGGTGTCCCGTCACGCGTGTGGGCTGGCAGGCTCTCCCACCTGGATGGCGCTACGTGGTGCGTGGGCGGCAAGCAGCCGGCCCGCAACCAGGCGCGTGCCAACTGATTCCCGCCTTCAGATTTCGGGGCCGCACCAAGACGGCGCACCTGATCAAAGCTGGCTCCTAGCTGCTGGCTCCTCAAGATAGTGTCACGACCGGTTTTTCAATAAAATAATTATTGAGAGACCAATCCCTTTTACGGACCAGCAAGGAAGAATTCCTTCTCACCGGTAGACAATATCTTGGTCATAGAAGAAAAATACCAGGAGTACTGAATATAATACAGGGTTGAGCGGAGACTGCCCAACAATTTATTACATGCACGCCGATAAAACAAGACGGCGGATAGGGTGGCATAACTACTAACTCACGATAATAACGGTGGTGGAAATATCACCGCGAAGCGTGTGATACGACTCCTGAAGACTACAGCTCATCGAGCGTCGGAATGAGGCTCGAGGAGGCTTATTGCGGGTGGCGGAAGCGTATATAATACAAGTGACCAATATCCGGGATCGCGCAGGACTGACTGGGACTCCTCTAGGCGTCGGACGCGCTATCAAACTCTTCATCCAAGAGATCGCCTTCGTCAACATCTGGCCAAATCAACAAGCCAGGTGAGTACTATGAAAGTACTCGCAAGACAGTTCGGACATAAGATATAACAAATGGAAACATGAAGCATATGAACAAGTTAATCCAGTGCGTTCAGACATAGAGATAGTAAATACTGGGTGCCAAACGAGGGTCCGAATGACTCCTCGAGCGGAAACTGCAAGAATAGTAGTACTGGTGCCAAACGAGTGTCTGAATGACTCCTCGAGCGGGAACTGCAAGAATAATAATGCTGGTGCCAAACGAGTGTCTGAATGACTCCTCGAGCGGAAACTGTAAGAATAATAATGCCACGGTCGGGCGTCGGGGCGACACCACATAAAGGGCTTATAACAGAAAATAAAGGCAGTGCGTGCCATAGTCGGACGTCTGAGCGACATCACATAAAGGGCTTATAGTTAAAGTAAGAAACAAAACATGCCACAGTCGGACGTCTGCGCGACGTCGCATAAAGGGCTTATAGTTGCAATAAGAAACAAAACATGCCACAGTCGGACGTCGGCGCGACGTCACATAAATGGCTTATATTGTAGCTCAATAATCCAATAGTTCGGGAACATGAATTATCACAAGTACGAGACAAATATAAAGTTAGTCCATCCACAGGAATAATAATTAAACTGAGTTTACCACTTGAGCTTGTTCACCGGGGACAGGTTTTCCACGCGGATAGATATGGATATACTGATTACACTACTTGATCATGGATATGATGACTTGGAAGAATTTGACTCTGCAGAGCTTGTACTTAACCACAGCCAACGGATTTCGGTAGTCACGGGGACTAGTTCCGTTTATGGTGTTTTGGAAGAAACACGTCTAACCAGTACACACCCATTCAACATTCCGAAGCCAGGGATCACCCTCGGCAATGTTCAAGAAAAACCTTGAGACGGGGAGGCTACAACCTCGCGTAGCATGGGATCAAATTTCTATACGCGCGCTCTAAGGGGGTGCCCCCCCTCTCGGTCCCAACCGGTAACACCCATGCCCCCTGACCGGATGACTGGCTTTAATCCTGGGCCAAGGTACCATCATCCCGGCCCCTCTGTTTGGTGTGTACACGGAAAGAGGTTACCAACTTACTAAACCGCATCCTGGCAAATGAAACATGTGGCAGCACGGAGGGGAAAAGAACGATAACGTGACTCCGTCCACGTTAACGTCGAAAATAGTCGGATGACGCAAGGCTGGTCTGCTACAACAGTACCACCTTGCTGCCCTTCATGTCACCACATGATTAGGCCATCTTTCATCAGAGATCATTGCAACTTTGGAACATGCGGGTAGTTGCCTTACAAGCAACGCGGTATTCACCGACACTCATATGCCACGCACAAACTTTCACGCAAACATGCAAAACACCTGTCATATCAAAATTTCAAACATGCTTGCCTGGTTCGGAGAAGTCAGAGTCTAACTCGGCGAAGTTCGCGGCTCCGTCACCTCTTCCGGAACCTACGGCATAACGAAAACGGGCACTAACGTGAAAACCAACGCGTGCACATAAACTTCTCTAAAAATTTTCCAAATAAATCCCATAAAAAACTAGACAAAATTTGAAGACTGTCAGAAAAAGAATCACTCAAAAATCCCTTTTTATTAAAAAGTTATAAAGGTTTCTGTCCAGGGACTTATCTGTAATGAAACAGAAAAGTTCCAGGGTTTAAATTGAGAAACCAGAAAATGCTTCGGAAAGAAATGCGCTAGCTAAAGAGGGAAAGCGTATTTTGCCCGAAGGCGCCAATAGAAAACGGTTCGAGGGAGAATATAACAGAGGCTGACATGGGGGGTCCACATGTCAGGTTCAAAAAAGCTCGTCGGCGCCCGAAGACTGCGGTGGACGCCGGCGTCGAACCACGGCGAGTCAGGAGGATCGGAGGGTACCAAGAGCTTCAGCGTGTTCTTCCGCGTCGGTGGGTGGTGGAATCGACCAACGGGGAGCACCACGTCGACGGCGACACTTTCTCCGGCGGACGGCGGCTCGGGTGAGGGTGGAGAACTCCGGTGGAGGGCTGCAAACTTCGAATTGAAGCGCGGGTCAGAAGGAGAGATGCATAGTGAAGCTACTGGCAAGAGATGGGAGGCAGTGGTGCACGCACAGGAGTGAATCAAGCTGGATCCCGTGGCGGGTCGCGGCGGCCGGAGTCGAGGAAGGAGACCTCCTCGGGGCTCTTCCAGTGGCTAGGCGTGCTCTAGGTGGAGTACAGGGATGGTGTGGGCTCGAGTTGAAGCTCGAGGCCTCTATTTATAGGCGGATCGACGGGGTGGCCGTGAACGGAGAATCTCCGGCGAGCAATTACGGCGATGAAGTAGATTGGCAGGAGGTTTGAGTGGCCAGGCAGCATCAGTGGAAGTTACTGGTGTCATTCCCCCGCTAATCTCGGCTGGTCTTGGCGTAACGGCGCCGGTCCACGGTGAGGTGGCCGCACGGGCACGTCGGCGGCAGAGAGCGCGCTCCACGCCCTGCGGTTCGCGACGAGAGTGGCAGCGCGTTCTGGGGAGTGGAAGGCCACGCGGCGAGCTCCGGTGGCTTCGGCGGTGCTGGGTGGCGCCGTCAGCGCCGCGCCTCTCTCTGGCGGCCGCAAAGCCGCCGCTGGCGTCCGTCACGGGGCAGCGCACCTTCTGCTGCTCGTCGCCGACGTCCGCAAGGTGCCAGATGCTCGTGCGGTGCAGGAACAAGGGGGAGGGGACGGGGAGCAAGGCGACATCGAGGCACTGTAGAGATCGACAACAAGTTCTGAAGAAAACGACAGTGCACTGAAATGTTCTCTGAACTTTACTGAACCTGAGTTTGACAATGCACTGCAGGAGTTTGACAGAATGATTTGGCAATGAGAAAAAATTTTCCTGGGGCTGGGACTTGGTGAGGTGACCACTCAATGCACCCAGAGGCTGCCTGATTTTACTTGGAATTTTTGGAGAAAGATTTGAATGAATTTCACCAAATTTGACAAATCTGGTCCAAACTTGCAGCAAGTATAGTTTGAAAAATTTGAACTGAAGACCAGTGGATCTTCATGGATCTAGGTTGAGGGTTCAAAGGACTAGGGAGGGGAGTTGGCTTGGGGGCAAAAATCAAAGCAGAGGTGGTAGCTCCTTTGTAAATCTCCAAGTGCTAGAAGAGAAGACAGAAATTTATTTGATAAGATTTAAATGGAAAATAATCATATGCGGAGGTTCAACTTGCTGGATTTGATGCAAATCATGATCCAAAGGTGAGGGAAGGGTTAGGAGAGAGTATTTGCACTAAGGCCATGGCAAGAGAGAAATGTTGAAAGTGGCAAAGGATTATTCCAAAAGCCATAGTGCAAATTTCAAAGAGATTTTCAAAAGGCATTTTCCCAATTGAAAAGTATTTTGTCTTGAGTCCAAATGAAGAGCAAGAACCTCCAAGACCAAAAACAGATCTTGGGTGAATCCAAATAAAACTCTTGCCATAAAAAAATATATTTGAAAAGGGAGAGTTCTTTTGAAGAAAAATTTAAATCACCTCCCTCAAGTCAAATAATTTTTTTTGAAAAATCCAAATAAAAATTTGGGTGTCACAACACCTACCCCCTTAGGAAAAATCTCATCCTCGAGATTTCTGCTGATCCTCAAATAGATATGGATACTCTGCCCGGAGAAAGTCTTCCCTTTCTCATGTGGCTTCATCCTCAGTGTGGTTGCTCCACTGAACCCTGAAAAATTTTGTCGTTCTCTGACGGGTCCTCCTTTCAGACTCTTCCAAAATCTTTACTGGCCTCTCTCTGTAGGTGAGGTCTGGTTGCATATCTATGTTCTCATGAGGTACATGCTTCTCTGGGTTACTCACACATTTTCTCAATTGTGAGACATGGAATACGTCATGGACTTCTGACAGCTCCTTGGGTAGGTCTAGTTGGTAGGCTACCGTGCCTCTTCGTGCCTTTACACAAAATGGTCCAATAAATCTTGGGGCTAGCTTCCCCTTAATTTTGAACCGCTGCAGACCCCTCATAGGAGATACTCGGAGGTATACGGAATCACCGGTTTCAAAGCTGACCTCACGATGCTTCTGATCATAGTAGCTCTTTTGTCGGCTCTATGTTGTCTTGAGTCTGTCCCTGATCTGCTTAACTTTCTCCTCGGCCTCTTTAAGCATGTCTGGGCCGAAGATACAGCTGTCACCTGTTTCTGACCAATTCAGTGGGGTACGACACCTCCATCCGTACAATGCTTCAAAGGGTGCCATTTCCAAGCTGGCTTGGTAACTGTTGTTGTAAGCAAATTCGGCATACGGCAAACTCTCTTCCCAACTAGATCCATAGGTGAGCACACAGGCTCTTAGCATATCCTCTAGGATTTGGTTTACACATTCCGTTTGTCCATCATTCTGAGGGTGGTACGCTGTACTGAAAGCTAGTTGCGTGCCCAGAGCTTGTTGTAGGTGATCCCAAAATTTGGAGACGAATTGTGTGCCCCGGTATGATATTATAGTCTTTGGGACTCCATGCAAGCAAACTATACGGGAGAGATAAAGTTTTGCCAGTCTTTGTGTGGAGTAGGTAGTCTTCACGGGAATGAAATGAGCAACCTTGGTTAGTCGGTCTGTGATGACCCATTGGCGTCATTTCCGCATTGTGATCGGGGTAATCCGACAATGAAGTCCATTCCTATTTCATCCCATTTCCACTCCGGTATCCTGTTTGGCTAGAGTAGCCCTGCTGGCTTCTGATGCCCGGCCTTGAGGCGCTGACATGAATCGCAACAAGCAATAAAAGTGGCTATATCTATTTTCATACCGTGCCACCAAAATCTTTCCTGAATGTCCTTGTACATTTTGGTCCCTCCAGGATGGATCGAGTATGGAGCGGTGTGGCTTTCGGTTAAGATTTGTTGCTAGAGTTCCTCAATGTTAGGTACGCAAAGTCTGTCTCCGTACCATAATGTTCCTTCACTGTCTACGACGAACTCGGAAGCCTTACCAAGGTTCGTTTTCTTCTTTATACCTTCGATGCTGGGATGTCCCTGTTGAGCCTTCTTAATTTGTTCCACCAGGGTGGGTTGTATCTCCAGATTAGATATGGTGCCTTCAGAGACTAACATCATGTTGAGCCTAGCGAACTCTTGCTGAAACTCAGGCCTCATGTTTTGCGGACCGTCATTGTCCGGGCTGGGGTTTCGACTAAGGGCATCTGCCACTACATTTGCTTTCCCTGGATGGTAGTGAATACCGACATCATAGTCCTTGACCAGTTCCAACCAGCGTCGTTGGCGTAAATTTAGCTCTGGCTGTGTGAAAATATATTTGAGGCTCTTATGGTCTGTATATATTTCACAGCGATTTCCCAATAGAAAGTGCCTCCACTCCTTGAGTGCATGTATAACTGCTGCTAGCTCCAAGTCATGTGTTGGGTAATTTTCCTCATGTTTTCGCAGCTGCCTGAGGCATATGCGACAACTTTGCCATCCTGCATTAGCACACACCGAGACCTTTTCGGGATGCGTCACAATAAACTTCAAAACTCTTGTGTATGTCTGGCACAGTTAAGACCGGTGCGGTTGTCAGCTTCTTCTTGAGTTCTTGGAAGCTTTTGTCGCATGCTTCCGTCCATACAAATTTCTTGTCTTTCTTGAGCAACTGTGTTATCGGTTTTGCCACAGTGGAGAATCCTTCAATAAATCTACTGTAATATCCGGCCATTCCCAGGAAACTCCTCACATCTGTAACATTGGCGGGTGGCTTCCAGTCAAGTATGGCTTTGACTTTTTCTAGGTCTACAGCCATTCCATCTTGGTTCAATATATGGCCTAAGAAACCAACTTGTCATAGCCAAAATTCGCACTTGCTAAATTTGCCGTACAACTGATGTTTCCTTAATTCTCCCAAAACAATTCTGAGGTGCTCAGCATGCTCTTCTGGTGTCCTTGAGTAAACCAGAATATCGTCAATGAATACCACAACAAAATTGTCCATGAATTTCATAAACACTTTGTTCATGAGGTGGACGAAATATGCGGGGGCGTTCGTTAGTCCAAATGGCATCACTGTAAACTCGTATAACCCATATCTGGAAGTGAATGCTGTCTTGGGGATATCTTCTGTCCGTACTTTCAATTGGTGATATCCCGATCTCAAATCAATTTTTGAGAATACCTTGGCTTGTGCGAGCTGGTCAAACAAATCAGTTATCTGTGGCATCGGGTATTTGTTTTTGATGGTGACCATATTGAGGGCTCGATAGTCTATACACAGTCTTAGTGTCCCATCCTTTTTCTTGGCGAACAACACGGGCGAACCCCATGGTGAGGAGTTGGCTCGAATCAATCCTTTGGCCAACAATTCCTTTATCTGCTTCTTCAACTCCACCAATTCTGAGGGTGCCATTCTATAAGGCTTCTTATAGATGGGAGCGGTGCCAGGTGCTAGTTCAATGCTGAATTCTATCTCTCGGTCTGGTGGCATGCCTGGTAGTTCTTCAGGGAACACATCAGGAAACTCGCATACCACTGGAACTTTTCTCAGTTCTGCAATGTCCACTTTGTTCAGTTTTGGTTGCTGTGATCGTGGCCTTTCTTGAGCGGAAACCCTTATTGTCTTGCCGTGATGGTGAGTGAGAATCACTGTCCGATTGAAACAGTCGATGAATCCTTTGTTGGTGGTCAACCAGTCCATCCCTAAAATGACATCCAGTCCTTTACTCTCCAACACAATGAGATTTGCTCGGAATTGTAGTCCTTCGAACCCAATGACCACTCCTTGGCAGTAACCCTGAGCGATTTGCTTATTTCCGGGGGACTTGATGATCATAGACTTTTCCAAGGGAAGTATCGGAAAACCATGTTGCAAAACAACACTCTTCGAAACGAATGAATGGGAAGCTCCAGAATCAAACAAAACCGTGGCAGGTACTGTGTTGACAGGGAACGTACCGAGTACGATGTCTGGGGCATTCTGCGCTTCTTCCCTGGTCACATGGTTCAGGTGACCCTTCTTGTGGTTGTTGTTTGGATTGATGTTGTTGCGCTTGGGGGCTGGATTGTTTCCACCATTGTTTGGCTTGGGTGCCGAGTTCCTCGGCTTTGGGCATTGTTTAGCATAGTGCCCTTCTTGACCACAAGCATAGCTGGTGACCCCTGGACGGTATGTGTACTCCTTGTCCCTGGCATGAAACTGTCCGACGGGCCTTGGATCAGTAGTCGTGGATCTCCTTGCCTCTGTCCGTGGAACCTCAGTCTTGCTTTGGTTGCTGCGGGCAAGAGTCGTCTTGTCCCTCTTTCGCTTACGGATATCTTCCAGACTACGGCGCTCATTCTCCAAGGTAATGGCCTTGTCCACCAGAGTCTTAAAATCCGGAAAGGTGTGTACAATCAGTTGGCATCTTAGTGCTGGTGCCAGGTCGTCCAGGAATTTTTCCATCTTCTTGTTTTCTGTCATGTGCTCGTCGTAGGCATAACGAGATAGCTAGGTAAACTGACCATTGTATTCTGTCACTGACATGCCTCTCTGCTTCAGGTCATCAAACTCTCTCTTCTTGATTTTTATGATGCTCCTGGGGATGTGTGCCCCATGGAAGCCTTCCTTGAACTCTTCCCAGGTGATGTTGTGTTCACTGGGATGCATGTGTAGGAAGTTTTCCCACCATGCTGCAGCTGCTCCAGTAAGGTAGTGTGGTGCATAAAGCACCTTCTCATGATCTGAACACTGAGCAATAATCAGTTTCCTTTCAATGTCACGAAGCCAATCATCGGCTTCCAGCGGCCTATCGGTGTGAGCAAAAGTTGAGGGGCGAGTCTTCTGTAACTCAGATAACTTGGAATGTGGTTGATAGGGCTCACGGTGGTTTCCCATATTGATGACATGATTCATCATCTCTTGGTGCTATTGCTGGCTTTGCTCGAAGAGACGGCATACTTGAGACAGGGCTGCTTCGCTGTCTTGTTGACTGGACTGTCCCTGAGTGAAGTTGTTGCTAGTCTGTGTCCCATAAACCTCTTCTGGCTGATTGGGCATGGAGCGAGTCCACGGGCGAGACATATTTCCAGTCTGGGGTATTATTTGCAAAACCCATGAGAAAAACTGTGTAGCACAAGGAAAATCTTGCAAGGGCAACAATTTAAAAGACTTCAAGGTTTTTATGAAAACAAAAACGATTTTGCACGGAGGAGAAACTGCTTAGCATATATCTTACACGCGAAAAGCAAACACACGATACAACACTCAGGATGTGTGTACACATTCCTGACATGTTATTTAGGCTAGCGTACTCCTCCGGAAAGCAGCAAAGACACAAATACAAACTAGCGTACAGATAAAACAACACATCATACAAGCAGACATAACGCGCGGCTACTCGGCGCTCTCAGTCGGAGATGGTGAAGATTTCCTTTCCCTTGCCGATGGCAAGACTCAGTGGTCCAGGAG
Organism: Aegilops tauschii subsp. strangulata; assembly: GCF_002575655.3. Lineage (NCBI taxonomy): Eukaryota > Viridiplantae > Streptophyta > Magnoliopsida > Poales > Poaceae > Aegilops > Aegilops tauschii. The sequence goes on along the minus strand of NC_053041.3, from coordinate 548,757,419 downwards.
AATCAACCTCCACCTCCTCTCTAGCTGGCTCCTGGTGCGTAACGCTGCGCTGCGGTGATGGTGCGGGGGCGACCGGTGGTAGAGCGGGTGCGGCAGTCGGTGCAGCTCTGACTGGAGTAGGAGCGATGACTCGGTCGAACTCCTCAGTGGTAGGCAGACGGCGAGCAGTGGCTAAAACGGCCGGTGCATAAGAGGCTGAAGACGAGACGAATGTCAGAGGCGGCGCCGTGTTGAGAAGCTCCTTCCTGCTGGCAGGACCGCCCCAGACTAAGTCCATGCGGGCAGCCACAAGATTGTCCACGAGGTTGTCGAAAGACTCCTCCAGAGCCTTGAGATACTCCACAACCATCTCGATGGCTTCATCTCGCTCTCCCCGATGGCAGGCGAATGCATAGTGACTAGTGTATGGCACATGGCATGGGAGGTAGCGGTAGCGACGAGTCTTCATCGTAGGAAGGATGTCCCGAAGACGAGCTATCGCCTCACAGGCAGCCATCTGCATGGCATGCCTCTCCGTAGGCATGGCCCTTCCCACAAAACGGAAGTGTCGAGCTGCAGAACGTCCTCCCTTGAATTGCACCACAGCTTGGTGCATAGACACGTCGTCGCTGAGCTTGTGCTGATAGAGCGTGAACTCCGGGCGAGCTGCTGGCCCGATCGCGAGCTTGGTGATGGAGACGAGGAGCTTGACAAACCCCTCGGGCACGATCGTGAACACTCGGTTCTCACAGCTGCTGTCAGCCATCTACGAAAGTAGGCAAAAATTCTGAGTAGTCATGTCATAAATTTATGATGACCAACAGAAAATGGCTACAATTGCAAAATGCTGAAAAAGCACATAAGACGCTAATAACCGATTAGCGATCGCACCTAGTGGCTTCCTACAGTCAGCCTGGCTCTGATACCAAGCTTGTCACGACCGGTTTTTCAATAAAATAATTATTGAGAGACCAATCCCTTTTACGGACCAGCAAGGAAGAATTCCTTCTCACTGGTAGACAATATCTTGGTCACAGAAGAAAAATAACAGGAGTACTGAATATAATACAAGGTTGAGCGGAGACTGCCCAACAATTTATTACATGCACGCCGATAAAACAAGACGGCGGATAGGGTGGCATAACTACTAACTCACGATAATAACGGTGGTGGAAATATCACCGCGAAGCGAGTGATACGACTCCTGAAGACTACAGCTCATCGAGTGTCGGAATGAGGCTCGAGGAGGCTTATTGCGGGTGGCGGAAGCATATATAATACAAGTGACCAATATCCGGGATCGCGCGGGACTGACTGGGACTCCTCTAAGCGTCGGACGCGCTATGAAACTCTTCATCCAAGAGATCGCCTTCGTCAACATCTGGCCAAATCAACAAGCCAGGTGAGTACTATGAAAGTACTCGCAAGACAGTTCGGACATAAGATATAACAAATGGAAACATGAAGCATATGAACAAGTTAATCCAGTGCGTTCAGACATAGAGATAGTAAATACTGGGTGCCAAACGATGGTCTGAATGACTCCTCGAGCAGAAACTGCAAGAATAGTAGTACTGGTGCCAAACTAGTGTCTGAATGACTCCTCGAGCGGAAACTGCAAGAATAAGAATGCTGGTGCCAAACGAGTGTCTGAATGACTCCTCGAGCGGAAACTGTAAGAATAATAATGCCACGGTCGGGCGTCGGGGCGACACCACATAAAGGGCTTATAACAGAAAATAAAGGCAGTGCGTGCCACAGTCGGACGTCTGAGCGACATCACATAAAGGGCTTATAGTTAAAGTAAGAAACAAAACACGCCACAGTCGGACGTCTGCGCGACGTCGCATAAAGGGCTTATAGTTGCAATAAGAAACAAAACATGCCACAGTCGGACGTCGGCACGAAGTCACATAAAGGGCTTATATTGTAGCTCAATAATCCAATAGTTCGGGAACATGAATTATCACAAGTACGAGACAAATATAAAGTTAGTCCATCCACAGGAATAATAATTAAACTGAGTTTACCACTTGAGCTTGTTCACTGGGGACAAGTTTTCCACGCGGATAGATATGGATATACTGATTACACTACTTGATCATGGATACGATGACTTGGAAGAATTTGACTCTGCAGATCTTGTACTTAACCACAGCCAACAGATTTCGGTAGTCACGGGGACTAGTTCCGTTTACGGTGTTTTGGAAGAAACACGTCTAACCAGTACACACCCATTCAACATTCCGAAGACAGGGATCACCCTCGGCAACGTTCAAGAAAAACCTTGAGACGGGGAGGCTACAACCTCGCGTAGCATGGTATCAAATTTCTATACGCGCGCTCTAAGGGGGTGCCCCCCCTCTCGGTCCCAACCGGAAACACCCATGCCCCCTGACCGGATGACTGGCTTTAATCCTGGGCCAAGGTACCATCATCTCGGCCCCTCTGTTTGGTGTGTACACGGAAAGAGGTTACCAACTTACTAAACCGCATCCTGGCAAATGAAACATGTGGCAGCACGGAGGGGAAAAGAACGATAACGTGACTCCGTCCACGTTAACGTCGGAAATAGTCGGATGACGCAAGGCTGGTATGCTACAACAGTACCACCTTTCTGCCCTTCATGTCACCACATGATTAGGCCATCTTTCATCAGAGATCATCGCAGCTTTGGAACATGCGGGTAGTTGCCTTACAAGCAACGAGGTATTCACCGACACTCATATGCCACGCACAAACTTTCACGCAAACATGCAAAACACCTATCATATCAAAAGTTCAAACATGCTTGCCTGGTTCGGAGAAGTCGGAGTCTAGCTCGGCGAAGTTCGCGGCTCCGTCACCTCTTCCGGAACCTACGGCATAACGAAAACAGGCACTAACGTGAAAACCAACGCGTGCACAGAAAATTCTCCAAAAAATTTCCAAATAAATCCCATAAAAATCTAGACAAAATTTGAAGACTGTCAGAAAAAGAATCACTCAAAAATCCCTTTTTATTAAAAAGTTATAAAGGTTTCTGTCCAGGGACTTATCTGTAATGAAACAGAAAAGTTCCAGGGTTTAAACTGAGAAACCAGAAAACGCTTCGGAAAGAAATGCGCTAGCTAAAGAGGGAAAGCGTATTTTGCCCGAAGGCGCCAACAGAAAACGGTTCGAGGGAGAATATAACAGAGGCTGACATGGGGGGTCCACATGTCAGGTTCAAAAAAGCTCGCCGACGCCCGAAGACTGCGGTGGACGCCGGCGTCGAACCACGGCGAGTCAGGAGGATCGGAGGGTACCAAGAGCTTCAGTGTGTTATTCCGCGTCGGTGGGAGGTGGACTCGACCAACGGGGAGCACCACGTCGACGGTGACACTTTCTCCGGCGGACGGCGGCTCGGGTGAGGGTGGAGAACTCCGGTGGAGGGCTGCAAACTTCGAATTGAAGCGCGGGTCAGAAGGAGAGATGCATAGTGAAGCTACTGGCAAGAGATGGGAGGCACTGTGCACGCATGGGAGCGAATCGAGCTGGATCCCGTGGCGGGTCGCGGCGGCCGGAGTCGAGGAAGGAGACCTCCTCGGGGCTCTTCCAGTGGCTAGGCGTGCTCTAGGTGGAGTGCAGGGATGGTGTGGGCTTGAGTTGAAGCTCGGGGCCTCTATTTATAGGCGGATCGACGGGGTGGCCGTGAACGGAGAATCTCTGGCGAGAAATTACGGCGATGCAGTGGATTGGCAGGAGGTTTGAGTGGCCATGCAGCATCAGTGGAAGTTACTGGTGTCATTCCCCCGCTAATCTCGCATGGTCTTGGCGTAACGGCGCCGGTCCACGGTGAGGTGGCCGCACGGGCACGTCGGCGGCAGAGAGCGCGCTCCGCGCCCTGCGATTCGCGACGAGAGTGGCAGCGCGTTCTGGGGAGTGGAAGGCCACGCCGCTCGCGTCAGTCACGGGGCGGCGCACCTTCTGCTGCTCGTCGCCGACGTCTGCAAGGTGCCAGACGCTCGTGCGGTGCAGGAACAAGGGGGAGGGGACGGGGAGCAAGGCGACATCGAGGGACTGTCGAGATCGACAACAAGTTCTGAAGAAAACGACAGTGCACTGAAATGTTCTCTGAACTTTACTGAACCTCAGTTTGACAATGCACTGCAGGTGTTCGACAGAATGATTTGGCAATGAGAAAAAAAATTCCTGGGGCTGGGACTTGGGGAGGTGACCACTCAATGCACCCAGAGGCTGCCTGATTTTACTTGGAATTTTTGGAGAAAGATTTGAATGAATTTCACCAAATTTGACAAATCTGGTCCAAACTTGCAGCAAGTGTAGTTTGAAAAATTTGAACTGAAGACCAGTGGATCTTCATGGATCTAGGTTGAGGGTTCAAAGGACTAGGGAGGGGAGTTGGCTTGGGGGCAAAAATCAAAGCAGAGGTGGTAGCTCCTTTGTAAATCTCCAAGTGCTAGAAGAGAAGACGGAAATTTATTTGATAAGATTTAAATGGAAAATAATCATATGGGGAGGTTCAACTTGCTGGATTTGATGCAAATCATGATCCAAAGGTGAGGGAAGGGTTAGGAGAGATTATTTGCACTAAGGCCATGGCAAGAGAGAAATGTTGAAAGTGGCAAAGGATTATTCCAAAAGCCATAGTGCAAATTTCAAAGAGATTTTCAAAAGGCATTTTCCCAAGTGAAAAGTATTTTGTCTTGAGTCCAAATGAAGAGCAAGAACCTCCAAGACCAAAAACAGATCTTGGGTGAATCCAAATAAAACTCTTGCCATAAAAAAATATTTGAAAAGGGAGAGTTCTTTTGAAGAAAAATTTAAATCACCTCCCTCAAGTCAAATAATTTTTTTTGAAAAATCCAAATAAAAATTTGGGTGTCACACATAGGAAGCTGATTAAGTTTCTCGTCCTCCATTCAGCCGCGAAGCCCAACCAGCTTCAGGGACTACTGTCGGAGTAAATGACCACGGGTAGCCTAACCGACTCCCCCTGGCTCTTCAAAAATTATCAGGCCGATCGAGCCTTCAAGCACCCAGAGCACGGGGCCGCCTTCCCCCGGCCGTCTATCTCACAGGCCGACTACAGGAAGGCGGCCCGACCTTGAAACCCTCCAAGAAGCCGGCCACAAGAAGACCGACTCCCGGCAAGCGGCCACAATTGCACCCTCAAGGACTGAACCCACATAACGGTGACAAGACGAGGCGTGGCTACAGTAAAGTCTACCACCCCCGAATCCCGGAGCACGCCTGGCCACAGTGTGTCGTACGGGTCAGCCATCCCCCGTCCGGCGCGGCACTGTAGCCATGTTGACCATGACGCCACCACGACAGGTTGGCAGTACGGACCGCAGGCTGCGGGCCCCTTTAGCCAGAGAGACGCTCGAAGGCGGCCAAGCCCCCCCAGTCGGCCTGGGGTGTAGCCGGCTCCCAACTTCCGGCTACCTCACTCCCTCGAAGTATGTGCATCATTAAAAAGACAAGACGAGGTAAGGCTATAGTGAGAGTCCGCCGGACGGCGGCACTGTAGCCATGCATACCTCGACAAAGCCCTCGTCATCAGGGGTGAGGCTACAGTAACCAGCAGCCGGCGGGACCCACCAGTCGGCGGGCCCCACCGGCCGGCGGAGAAGCCGGCGGATACAGACACTAATGGCCTGGACCCGCATCCAGCCGGATTACCATTGTACCCCTGGGGGTAGGCCTATATAAACCCCCCAGGGCGCCCATGCAAAGGGTTGATCTATTAGAGTTTTAGACACCACGTAGAGAGAAGAGGAGAGCTAGCCTTGCCTTTCTTCCTCCTCTAGCAAAACAGCTCAAGGAGCCACTTGTAGCCACTTGTGTTGATCTAGTGATCATGCGGGGACCCCGCAGAGCAGGACTAGGGGTGTTATCTCCACGGAGAGCCCTGAACCTGGGTAAGATTCGCGGGCGTGCATGTCTTCGCCTTATCCCGTTTCCAGGCACCGGCGGTGTCTTACTGGCTCCCACAATGATAAGCCACCTGTTGGCATATGTCCCACTTACCACTCGACACTCGTGTCGGCACGAAGGGAATCCTAAGCTATTTTTTTTTAACTTTAAAAAAATTGCTGAATATTCTTGGAAGCATGAATAATTTTGAAAATACCAAACATTTTTTTAATTCTTTACATTTTCAGTAATACACAACAAAATTTGAAACGTTCAAAGTTCACAAATTTATTTGAAAAATGAACCTTTTATAAAAAGATGAAGATTTTTTGAATTTATGTTTTTTTAAATTAAACATATTTTGAACATTCAGAACAGTTTTAGAAAATAGGGAGATTATTTTGAATTTGTGAATATTTCACTAAAACAAGAATATTTTTTGTATTTTCAACATTTTTAAAATGCAATCTTTTTGGGAAAATCTCAAATAACTTTGAAAAACACAAAGAAAAAATGGAATTTTTTAAAAAAATTAGAAACAACATTGAAATGAGAACAAATATATAAAGTTCTGAACATTTTTACGAAACATGATATTTTTTTCGAATTCTGAATATATCTAGAAAATCAATTTTTTCTTAAATTATGAACTTTTTTGAAAATTATGAATTTAAAGAAAAAAGGGAGAAATAAAAATAAACTTGAAAGAAAAAAGAAAAAAGAAACATGAAAGAAAAAGAGAAAGAAACAGAAAAATAAAAATAGAAGCATAATACAGAAAAAAAATTGTTCAGGCCAGCTTAGGCGCCCTCTGCGAAGCTGCGACTATTTAACGCCTCATGCGATAAATAAGGTTTTTTTCAGGTGGGCTCGAAAATAAATGGGATAACTTTGCTGGGCCACACTACAAGCGGCTTGTGTACGGAAATCTGGTGTTTTTCCTTTTTTAATACATGAACAGATAAAAGTTTAGTACCACCTAGAATAGAAAAAAATTGATGGTGAACGGATGAAAAAATTAGAGAAACGCACCTTGCTTTATTAGTAGGTATAGATTAGTGATGTATTGTTCTTTCGATAAGTTTCATATTTCCATGACATCATGTTTACCCTATCTGTTTAATTATAGACTTTTGTCCTTCGATTTCAACTGTTGTACAATTCTTTCAATTTGGGCCCATATTTGCATGTTGCCATATTTTCTTTAACAACCCTACCATTTTCTGCAGGACATCCCTCGCTATGCAACAGATTATATAGTGCACAATTTTTCCCTTTACATACATCGAGGCTCCACGAATGTCATATTGCGCACGAACTATGGATTTACAATCGTTGCTACTGTAAGACTTGATGAACGTGGTGACTCCTATTTTGGCACTGGCTTTTGGAATGAAATTGCAAAGTTTTATGTAATGAAAGCTGGCACTAAAATTGCACTGCACATAGAAGGGCCTGGTCATGAGATATATGCTAACTTCCCCGACAAAATCATCCGTCCAGACTTTGTTCGAAGTAAGTTTTCTTTTCAACTATCTGCATATGTTGACCTACCCAGCAATGTCAAATGAAGTGTGTAGTATTTAAGCAACCAATTGTTATTCCCTTATCTTACTATATTCCTACCTAATAACTTCTAGTTACCAATACACTTTTCTATTGCCCTGTTTTAACTAAATATTCCCTGTACTCCCATTTCTATCAGAAAGCGCCGTTGACAAGGAGACTCCGGAGGTGGAGAATGAGGCTGCCAACAAGCGGAGGCGGGGCGAGCTAGAACCGCAAGCGACTCCAGCAGGCCTGGACTTAATGAGCAGCCTCCCCGATGATATGTTGAGAGTCATCATCTCCCTCCTCCCAATCAAATATGGGGCGCGGACAACCCTCCTTTCCTGGCGGTGGAGCCCCCTATGGAACTCCAGCCCTCTCGACCTCATCGACACCCACGAGCTCTGCCATGCATGGCTATCGCAAAAGCTTGGATGCGTTCTCCAAGATCCTCGGCAGTCACCTTGGCCTAACCAAAGCCCTTAGAATGGGCAAGTTCCGTTCCAACGATAAGGACCGAGCCAAGCTTGACGACTGGTTCTGATCCCCCGCCCTAGATCAGCTCGAGGAGCTCACTTTTGATGGTGGTCATATGCGGTCACTGCCAACGTCCGCACTCCACCTCGCGCCCATGTTGCGTGTCGCCAAGTTCAGGAACTGCCATTTCCCGCCCCTTAATGGCGCGCCCGCTCTTATTCTACCACGACTGAAGCACCTCGAGGTCGTCGCCATCTGCCTCTCAAAGGGTGACATGGAGCGCCTGCTCCATGGCTGTACTGCACTCGAGTATCTTCGTCTTCAGGTGATCAATGGGTTGAGTACCTTCCACATCACCTCCATGACTCTCCGGACTATTTATGTGTGTTGCTGGTGCGGCAGGAAGACATCACAAAAGGTGGACCACGGTATGGTCATCTAGGACACACCTGCACTTGAGAGATTACTTGTAGTTGATCAAGAAGGTCCAACAAGAATCAATGTCATTTCTGCGCCGAAATTACAGTGGTGGGCTACTCGTCTGACAAATACTCCGAACTTGTTATTGGATCCACACCCGTTCAGGTACAACAGCCGCCTTCTACCTCTCCTTCTGCAAGTTAACATTATTTCTAATTTTGAAGATGTTTGTTCGTCTATCATTCAGAAAATGATTCCGACAAGCTTGACCCCGAAACTGCGCACAGTGAAGGTCTTGGCACTAGAATCTATCGGGCCCGACCTGGAGCAAGTTTTCAGTTTCCTGAGATGCTTTCCGTGCCTAGAGAAGCTATATATCAAGGTGATGTTCCTTTCCTATTAAATGTTAACCATAAGGGACTTCAATTTGTGACACCTTTTTCCAAGTTCACAATGACAATGTACTACGATTTCTGAAGGTTCTTTTGGAGGATTTCAGTACATACATGCCCCCCCATATTGGTTGCTTGATCCATATGGTTACAATCAATAAGCATTTATCCTTTGGATTCATCTGTACTAGTTTTCTTAGGGAACTTTTCATCCACTCCAACCTCTTGTGAAGAAGGTTACATTTTTCTAGAATGTAATCAAATGCCCATGTTAATCATGTCAGATCGAAGATGGCATGTTAGTGCATTTTACAAATCCTGCAAACCAAATAGCTAGTCCTGTAGTAATGTTCAAAACTGCATGTAGGCACTAACACGTTTTCTTCTTTTGCAGATAAGATTAGGCCCAGTGGTGGATAATGTGATACAATATAACAATTACGTCGCATGCCTAGATCTGCATCTCTCAGAAATTACTTTGAACTCCTACCGAGGGACCTTGCCGGAGATTATATTCGCCAGATTCTTTGTTCTCAGAGCAAGGGTGCTGAAGGAAATGAGGTTTGCCCTACATTTATTTCGCAAAAATGAATGGTCTGTTGATCAGCGCCGGTGCTTGCGGTAGAATGGAGTAGGCTCCAAAAATGCTGAATTTCATTTTGGAACTTCAGATGACAGAGTAATCGGAAGTCATCGGGTCAACCCCATACATGACTTCTCAGTGGCTGACCCCTTTGCAAAAATTGTGAGGTTTCGAAGCCAGACTTAGAAGCGGTGATATTAGTTTGAACCTCTCTGATATCCATGTTCAGCGCATCAACGCGAGTGTTTGCCGCTGATGAGCTAAATTTCATTTCTAATATCAGTTTGAACCTTGTAATCTTCGAATTTGAGCCATATAACTCTGGAATTTGAACGTTGTAACATTTCGAGCTTTTGTGTTACAATCGTTGAAATGGCATCGTATGAGACTCGTATATTGCTAGCACTATTTTGACCTTTATATGCAATGGGGTCTTAGATTTTATTAACCATTCTCGAATCAGTTTACCATGTCGATCTCATAGCACACGATCTGTATAGCTAACTCGACGGCAATCTTCGACATTATTGCACACATTTGGTTTCTTCCACCGTGTGCACAGTAGAGCGCAGAATTAATTATCGCACACGAGTGTCCATGCCTGGGGTGCGGTGTTGTCAAGCGTGCACTGGATTCTGGAATCCTCCGCTATGAACGTCGTGACAAGACATGACGATTACAGGCCGGACGGCCCCCATTTATTATAGCAGCCATTTAACCTACCCTTGTGTCTCTTCAACCTTTCGATCACGCCCCACCATTGCAAGAAGCACACCCACCACGAGAAATTCTTAGAGGGTATCCTGCGCGGCTCCAATGGCGCTCGGAGCGGTTGCCGACGACAAGCAGCAGTTCACCATGCGTGTCGTGGTGGACACCCACAGAAGGTTCATGGACCTCTCGGTGGTGTACACCAACGACCCGGTCTGGGCGGAGCACTCCATCCACATCATGGAGCTGTTGCTTGCCGAGGAGAAGTACAAGGTGGTCGGGTTCGAGCTCGAGTACACGCGCGCTCGTGCCGGGTCTCGTCCCAAGGTCGCCGTCGCCCACATGTGCATGCGCCACCATGTCCTCGTCTACCACTACTGCCTGGCCACAAGGCCTTGCGAGCGTTTCGCCAGGTTTGTCAACAACCCCCACTACATGTTCGCTACGGTGGACATCACCAACAATGTAAAGGCGCTCGAGAGTTTGGGCATCGCCTGCCAGAATCTTGCCAACATCCAGAGCCAATACAAGATCTGGGGCAGTAAGGAGCATGAGAAGGACTCACTGGTTCACCTTGCCGAGGCCATCACCGACCCCTACTACAGAGACATGAAGGATTCGTGCAACAAGGACAAGCATGCCTGGCACTCGGCCTGGATGGAGAAACTCGAGAAAGCTCATGTCGTGTACGCGGCCAAGGAGGCGTACACGAGCTACGACATGTACCGGCGGATCATTGACATAGGAAGTCCATCCTTCCCCAAAACGGCCAGGGATCCAGCCGGAAGCAGAGCAATTGCAAGCGTCGTCGCAACAATAAGTAGATGATTAGATCCTCGTTTCTCCTACTTTAGTATGCATGTAATTGCTTACTTTGGTGTGTGCAAATGTTATGTGTGTAGTTACTTGTGTAATTATATGCTTAATTTGGTTATGCAATACTGTCTTTTTAAGTATATATGTTGATGCTCTGTAGACAGAGCGTAGATAGTGTGCGGACAAAGAAATCACATCGCACACGGACTAAACAATGGAACCCGTTGGTGATGTTCTCATCAATCACTCACAATTGTATACCAGCAATCGTTTGCTCACAACCACACGGCTTGTTAGCAGTAATCGTCTGTGTTCTTATCGGTCTTCGCACACGTTTCTAACTACATACCTGTTTGCCTCGTATCACACACATCTTGTTCATTTGAACCGTTTTTGTTCTCATGTCTCAACACAAACAGTTCATCCGAGTGAACCGCATGTCGTATATCGCACACACCTTGAATCTTGGTGACCGTTTCTTTTGTGTTGCCTAATCACAAACAGTTCATCCGAGTGAACCGTATGATGTACATCGCACACACCTTCATCTGGCTGCCCGTTTCTTTTGTTCCTCATCATCGCAAACGGTTAATTGAGCTGAACCGTATGTCCTGCATCGCACACGCAACTAAAATCTGAACCGTGTTTGATGCATCCTCCATCGCAAACGTTTTGCGTCATTTCTGACGGTTTTCATACAGCACCGTTTGCGATTATTGCATCGCACACAGTTTCTCGAAGGGTCTCTGACAGTAGTGTCGCGTTAGCAGCATCCTGCAGTAGTGATCACCGCCAAGTGCCTCATGGCTAAACACTACAAAAAAATAAAGACACATCCGTGACAATTTGGGCCGAACGAATTTTTTTTGTCATACTTATGACACTTCTATGACAATAATTGCGACAAAACACGGTATCATCATAGATGTGGTGGGGTCCTACTTCTATGCCAAAAAATCATGACAGAATATGGGCTTTTCGTCCTGGGCGGGCCGGAGACGCAGCTGCATGACATTCTTTGGGCCGTACATGACGGAAAAAACCGTGGTAGAAGCAAGGGCGAGGAAAATATCAGGGTGTTCCCGGTTACGGTGGGTGGTCGGGGCCGAGCGATGCACGTTTCTCTCATACACGCACGCGCGTGGGTGCGAGGCGTTGGGCTCTAACTGAACCCGAGCGATTGCACTGCAGGCTACGCGTTACTGAACCCAAGCGATGGATCGATGGCTGTTAACTGAACCCGGCCAAGCGATTCCTTCGTTACTGCTGCTAACTGAAGCCGATCGATGCTGCCTCTGGGTGAATAGTGAGCGTTGCTGGGGTGTATGGATGAACAGTTCCCGGTGGGGGTGGATGAACAGGACCCCATGGTGTTGCCTCTGGATGAACAGGACCCCGATCGATCGAGCTGGTTGGGGCTGGATGAACAGGACCCCGTGGAGGGCTAGGTGAACAGGACCACCCCGTGGAGGGCTGGATGAACAGTAGATGGTGGAGGGCAGGATGAACAGTAGCCCGTGGAGGGGTGGTTGAACAGGAGCCCGTGGAGAGGGCTGGTTGAACAGTAGCCAGTGGAGTAGCGCACGGCGGAGGCTGGATGAACAGGAGCCCGTGGATGAACAGTCGCAGGTGGAGGCTGGTGGAGGTCGACGGTGGATGAACAGTAGCCCGTGGAGGCTGGAGGGGGTCGACGGTGGAGATGAACAGTATCCTATGGAGTCCCGTTTTGCGGTACGCCACACCCGTCCCGAGGAACAGGACCCTCGTTTCGACCGTAGCGCTCCAACACAAGTCCGTTTCCTCCGTTTTGCGGTACGCCACACCCCTCCCGATCAACAGGACCCCCGTTTCAACTGTAGGAGGTCTGTTTCCTCTGTTTTGCGGTACACCAGACCCCTCCCGATGAACAGGATCCTGTTTCGAACATGGCCGGTCAAATACAAGGCCGTTTCCTCCGTTCTGCGGTACGCCAGGCCTCGTTTCCATCGGCTGTTCCGTCCAAGCCCTCCCGATGAACACGATGACGCATTCCGTTCCGACCCAGCCGGTTGGCTCCCCATGAACATGACGACGACGCTGTTTCTCCATTCCGACCCAGCCATGTACATGAGCCCTGGCCGTACGTACGCGCGAGTAGGCGTTCGAGACCCCGCCCGTATGTACGTAAGTGGCCGTATTTACTTTCTTGCACCCTGGCCGATGTACGTATGTGTACATGCTACGTGCGTGCCTCTACTATGACACGTGCGCACCTCTATATCGATCAGTATGTACGTACACGTTCGCGACCAGAATGAGAACGCTACGTAAGCTTCGACCAGGTGGGTCCCTACTGTCAGGCACTTCCTTGCGTGCGAAGATGTAGCTGGTGGGTCCCAGTAGTCAGGGGGAAACGTTTTTTCATGAAATACGGTGGCCGTCTGGTGGGTCCCCGCTGTCAGGTGGAGGAATAATTATTTTGCGCGTAATAAGGAGGCACTTCCTTGCTGCGGCCGTGGACCCTGCTGTCAGCCTCTCCATGTACAGCCCACGTCCGGTGGAAGCCGTTCCTTCACCACGTTGACCACGCCGCGCCGAGAGCACCAGGGCGGTGGACGATGGCGAGGCCTAGGAAGGGGACGACGCGGAGCCGGGGAAGACGCGGTAGTGGAAGCCCGCGCGGAGAGGAGTACGAGGGTTCACTGGTTCGGCTACGGTGTGAGGCTGCTGTCGTCGCAGAATAACATGGGGTGTGGGTGAGTGGAGGGATGGCCTGGCTAGCGGTGAGAGTAGTAGGGGGCGGTGAGGCCTCCGCGGCAGCACAGCCGGCCACGGGAGGCAGGAGCACGAGGCACGACCGGCGCTGGTTTGGGCGGCTGGAGCAAGAAGACCAGAGGTTGAAGAAGCACTAGAGCCGTTGGATGGACATCATACGGTCACTGGAGCTACAATCGTGCATATTGACTAAGTTGACAAAGCCCTCCGTCCCTGTCAACTTAGTAGGCCCACAAGTCAGCCTGCCACTATACTGGGTCCCAGCTAACAGGGGGAGTATTCATTTTTTGTGCGTAATAAGAAGGCACTTCCTTGCTTGCGAAGATATAGCTAGTGGGTCCGAGCTGTCAGCGGCGGTAATGCTTTTTTCACGAAATACGGTGGCCCGTCCGGTGGATCCCCGCTGTCAGGTGGAGGAATAATTATTTTGCGTGTAATAAGGAGGCACTTCCTTGCTGCGGCCGTGGACCCAGCTGTCAGCCTCTCCACGTACAGTCCACGTCCGATGGAAGCCGTTCCTTGACCATGTTGACCACGCCGCGCCGAGAGCACCAGGGCGGTGGATGACGGCGAGGCCTAGGAAGGGGACGACGCGGAGCCGGGGAAGACGCGGCAGTGGATGCCCACGCGTAGAGGAGTATGAGGGTTCACTGGTTCGCTGCGGTGTGAGGCTGCCGTCACCGCAGAATAACAGGGGGTGTGGTTGAGTAGAGGGATGGCCTGGCCAGCTGTGGGAGTAGTAGGGGCGGTGAGGCCTCTGCGGCATCACAGCCGGCCACGGGAGGCAGGAGCATGCGGCACGACCGACGCTGCTTTGGGCGGCTGGAGCAAGAAGACCAGAGGTTGAAGAAGCACTACGGCCGTTGGATGGACATCGTACGGTCGCTGGAGCTAGAATCGTTCATATTAACTAAGTTGACAAAGCACTCCGTCCCCGTCAACTTAGTAGGCTCACAAGTCAGCCTCCCACCAAGGTGGGTCCCAAACAGCAGGGGGACTATTCATTTTTTTGTGCGTAATAAGGAGGCACTTCGGGTGGGTCCGAGCTGACAGCGGGGGGAACGTTTTTTTTCCGCAATACGGTGGCCCGTCCGGTGGGTCCCAGCAGTCAGGGGGGAAACATTTTTTCGCAAAATACGGTGGCCCGTCCGGTGGGTCCCTGCTGTCAGGTGGAGGAATAATTATTTTCCACATAATAAGGAGGCACTTCCTTGCTGCCGTCATGGACCCAGCTGTCAGCCTCTCCACGTACATTCCACGTCCGATGGAAGTTGTTCCTTGACCACGTCGCGCCGAGAGCAGCAGGGCGGTGGACGACGGCGAGGCCTAGGAAGGGGACGAGCGGAGCCAGGGAAGACGCGGCAGTGCAAGCCCGCGCGGATAGGAGTACGAGGGTTCACTGGTTCGGTTGCGGTGTGAGGCTGCCGTCGCCGCAGAATAACAGGGGGTGTGGGTGAGTAGAGGGATGGCCTGGCCAGCGATGGGAGTAGTAGGGGGCGGTGAGGCCTCCGCGGGATCATAGCCGGCCACGGGAGGCAGGAGCACGTGGCACGACCGGCACTGGTTTGGGCGGCTGGAGCCAAAAGACCAGAGGTTGAAGAAGCACTACGGCCGTTGGATGGACATCGTACGGTCACTGGAGCTAGAATCATTTAGATTGACTAAGTTGAAAAAGCCCTTGGTGCGCGTTAACTTAGTAGGCCCACAGGTCAGCCTCCGAAACGGGGCGCCCCAGATGTCAGGGGGAGGAATCTTTTTTGGGCGGCTGAAGCAAGAATATCCGAGATGGAAGAAGAAGCACGACATCCGTTGGATGGACATCCAACGGTCACAGCTACCAGAACCGTGTGTTGTTGACAAAGCCTTGCATATGCGTCAACTTAGTTTTTTTAGGGGACGCGTCAACTTAGAAGGCCCACAAGTGTGTGGCAGAGAACATATAGCCCATTTGCGATTTGTATGAATGTACAACCCATTTTTAAATTCTAATGGAATTTACTACAGCCCATTTACAGTTTGGTAAAAGTACAGCCCATTTTCTAGCTAGGACAACGATTAATAATTTCAACCAACTGCTCAAAACAGAATTCAAACAAAATTCCCACATTTTTATGGGATCCGAAATATTTTTATCCGAAATTTCTAGTCAGATTAAATATAATTTCAAAATAAAGTTGTATTACGTTAAAATCCAACGAAATATTACACGCGCAACAAGTAATGAAATTAAAATTTTCAAATTCCAAAAATAATATATTTTTTAAACTAATTATGCGTTTGGTGCATTTTTTTATAGTTACTGCCCAGTTATTATAATTACATCCCATTTATTATTTCTTAAAGTCCATTTTCTTGTTAAGCCTAATGCATACCTCCTAGGAAAGTTTGCAGCCCAGCGGGGCGGAGAATAACAAGTTGACCCGGATATTGTGTACAACTGTCGGCCCAGTTGCATTGCTGATGTTGAAAAAAAAGGCATGTGTAGTACAGTACAACCTAACATGGCTACTCAGCCCACATTCAGCGACGCCGGAAAGGCCCAAACAAGGCTTCTGTACAACTTTTTGAAGTCACTGAGCTCAATTAATAACTTAAGAAAAAAGTTAGATTAAAGTGGAACCTAATTAAAAGCTTTCATGAGCAAAGAAATAATTCAACGGGTCCCACTTGTGCGTGTGTGCATGTGTGCGTGTGTGTGTGTGAGAGAGAGAGAGAGAGAGACCCATCGGTCGATACTCGTAAATACATCTTTCAGCCATATGCATTGCTGATGCTCAGTAAAAACTTATATAGTTGACACAATCATATAGAACATCATACCAAACTGAACTTGCATACAAAAATTTCACGCAGGCGGCACAATCAGGATGGAAGCAGTGGATCGCTACGGGTAGGGCTATGTTGAAACCAACACACTCGTACATAACGGTTCATCGTCTTTATCAATGACAGGTAAATATCTTCAATGCTGTGCAAAGAAAACAGACAAACAACACAATAAGTTCTGCTAGCACATTAAGTTGACGTACAACCCTTTCTAAAAAAAGTTCAGGTACAAAATTAGAGCAGATCACAATCAAATGTACTGGCACATCAGTGCTTCACACCCATAGCTCGGATTTAACTAGTATCTGACAAGATTCAGTTGTTACCTCAAATTAGAGCACATCCAGGCAGCCAGCCATGCCTCTTCTCCCAAAGAAGCAGTGGCCTCCGCCGTGCGATGGAGTAGGCCCTGTGCCATCCATCGTTCCGAGCAACATGGGGAAAGTCCGACGTTGACTCCTGTAATGGACGTCGTCGACGGACCCTGGCACCAGCGGCGGCGGCAGGACTTCGATTGATGGATTGACCACTTCTTCGACATGCACTAACACTCGATACAGGTACATCCCTAACGTGGTCTGCGGCGGCCTTGGTGGCGACGAATAGTACAACCCCGGTTCCTACACCGGTATCTCAACACCAATCACCTTCGGTATGGTGGACGGCTTCTTCATCCATGCCATAACCGTCAGAGGCCAGCTGTCTGGAGGAACAAACATACTTACGAGCTCACCTCCAAGGTCGTTGATAAGCTCATGCATGGACTCGCTGTTCTAAGCACGTCGAGGCATGCCGTGAAAGGTAAGCTTTGTTAAAAACTCAAGCTCAGAGGGCACCAAGCCCCATCCTGGGTGCCACCGATCAAAGCTCACCAGCACGCCATCGCAGAACAAACGCCGGGAAGATTCGAACACACGACTGCAGTTGAAAGTTGTCCGGAACCTGACGAAGAAATCAGCCGGCGGCGGACAGACTTCGACGAGTAAGTCACTTATTTGGATGCCGTTGCGCAATGCCAAGAGCTTTGACAAGGTCGTGCGGCGAGACGGGAGGCCGGTCCCCGTTGATGGTTACCATCAGCACTTTGCCGGCAAACTGGTTTTCAAGCGCCGCCATGCCACTGTTGAGCGACAGCACGCAGTGACCGAAGGCAGGACGGACCTCAGGATCTCCGGCTCGGAGATCCGTGTTGACCGGCGACATGATAGTGAGCTTGAGTATAGGGAGTATAGGAGGGGGATTTGGGGGAATTGGAGTAGGAATCGAGATTCCAGAGATGGGGGAGGGGCAGGAGATTGGGGATGAAAAGGTAGCTTGAATTTCGAACACGCGCCAATATGCTCTCGGCGCGCAATCGCATGAAAACACCGGTGGCGCCCACATGTCGGCCTAAGAGTCCTTATTCTTTCTTTTTTGGAGAGCCGGGCCTTTTTTTTAGGATCTTTTGAGAGCCCGGCCTGAGAGTCATAATTGACCTGTTTGACATTGCGTTACTACTCGGCCCATATTCAACGACACCTCACTGGCCCAAACAAGTGTACATCATCGAAAAGACACTGAGCTCAAATTATATAACTTGAAAAAAGGAGATACACTCTGAACACTGGAGAATGGTGATGCCCTCATTTAGCCCACCAGTAGTTCAAGACAATAAACAGTTCAAAACAACGATATATACAACATTCAAACACTGACTAGTGACTACTACTGACATAAACAGCAAGACATGATAGTTCATAAGAAGTCTTGCTACACCATCAAAACGCACCCATCTGCAGCGCTTAGACTCTCGTGATCCAGACGAGAATGACATTCTAAACAGAGGCAACTATTACATAGTAAGAGTGACATAGACGAGGATGACCAAATGACAAGGAATATGCATAACAAGAGAAAGAACTACCCATCCAGGACAAGCAGCAAAGACAACAAAGTCTTTCTAAGAGATGATCCAACACCATCATAATTTGCAGCCCCGCTTCAATGACCAATGATCCGGAGACACCAGTACTCCACCCTTTCGACACAACAGCCCAATTACCTATCAACCTGAAGGCTTGAACCACATCACTGCCTGTCGTAATTGAGACATCCAAGGATCAAAGTTAATCCGGATGCCTTTGTCATTCTCACCTTCTTTTCGCTGCAGGTTGTATCGTTGACAATCAGGGGAGTTTGCTCCCGAACTCCTAGGGCTCACCGTGTAGGCACAGTTTTCCATAGCAAACAGGGCCTCTCTGCCATCAAGGTCCTTGCCAACGGTGATCTCCTGGTTAATCGGATAATTGAGTCCAAGAAACAGAGAGTGTGAACCAAGGCTGTTTACCCGCTGTCGTGGAATTGTCACGACAGATGTCCTAGGGTGAGTACTTAGTCGTGAGGCAAGCGCATCTATGTAGTAGCTTGAGAGGGGTTGAGCGGAATCGCGAGACGCAACACAAGACGAGGATTTAGACAGCTTCGGGCCCCGGGAAACATCATCCGGTAATAACCCTACATGCTGCTTGAGGCTAGATCTCATTACGCTCATAAGGGAGTCACCGTAAACCGGCTCTCCTCTAATTGTGTCTAGCCCTAGAGATTATTGATTGTTGCATGTCCCTCTTTGGGGAGCCCTGCCCCTCCTTATATATGTTGAAGGGGCGGGTTGCATGTGGAGTCCTATTAGGATTAGGACTAGTCTATCTCTAATACAAACCGGATACAAGTCCAGGTCTTAACTCCTTGTAAGACAAATATTCCTCACGCCTTTCCTTGTAAAACGGCCCACCATAGTATGAGTGGGCCTTCATGAACCGCCCGTTGGGCCACCGGGTTTTGTCGCTCCTTTGATCTGCCTGCCGGATTACCAATGAATCGTAAACCGCCAGGTCCAAACGGGTCGCCGGTGAATCGTCAAGTCTCAACCGGGTCTGAAGTAAATCGCCAAGTCCGGCCGGGTTATACCTCCGGCTGGTTTACATCGCGGGGTATATCCCCGACACCCGCCTCCAACTAAAAAATCCTGAAGGCCCCAACAAGCTGGTATCCTGCTCATAGACATAACAGCCACTGTCCGGATACTCACGTATTTCACGGTGCTTGTATACAATGGGGTTTTTGCAATATAACTTTCCCGGCTCATGTGTCCGAATGATCATCAGTCTTTTGCCTTCGTCTGATCAAGCGAGGAACCAGTTGTGCTTCCCTGTTTTTGGCAAAGGTGGTGTGATTACAAAGGGCAGTAACTATAGGGACACTGCATCATATCAAAAAGGACAGGCATTGTTAATGTAAGATCAGCATTATTCAGAGTATGAGTAGGATAATGCAAGAAACAACATTGATATGTCCATGTTGGAACTGGGAGGAAAATACAGGGAAATGTATACTGGGTTCGAAAATATAGAAGTGCCATGCATGGTTATACTCATGTTATCTCGCAATCGATTCTTCACAGGAAACTACCATGTCATGCATGTTATGTAATCATGTTCTGTCCTCACAAAAAAATTCTTCAAGGTAACTAACAGACCATGCATTGTTATATACTCGTGTTCTCTGGACAAAT
The DNA here is from genome assembly GCF_002575655.3 of Aegilops tauschii subsp. strangulata. NCBI lineage: Eukaryota > Viridiplantae > Streptophyta > Magnoliopsida > Poales > Poaceae > Aegilops > Aegilops tauschii. The sequence continues at coordinate 548,737,462 of NC_053041.3, read as the reverse complement.
TTTTTGTGAGGATATTATTCTAGCCATTGGTTGCTGAAGGGCGAATATAGGTATGTGAAGGAAATATGCCCTAGAGGAAATAATAAAGTTATTATTTATTTCCTCATATCATGATAAATGTTTATTATTCATGCTAGAATTGTATTACCCGGAAACATAATACATGTGTGAATACATAGACAAACATAGTGTCACTAGTATGCCTCTACTTGACTAGCTCGTTGATCAAAGATGGCTATGTTTCCTAGCCATAGACATGAGTTATCATTTGATTAACGTGATCACATCATTAGGAGAATGATGTGATTGACTTGACCCATTCCGTTAGCTTAGCACTTGATTGTTTAGTATGTTGCTATTGCTTTCTTCATGACTTATACATGTTCCTATGACTATGAGATTATGCAACTCCCGTTTATCGGAGGAACACTTTGTGTGCTACCAAACGTCACAATGTAACTGGGTGATTATAAAGGTGCTCTACAGGTGTCTCCGAAGGTACTTGTTGGGTTGGCGTATTTCGAGATTAGGATTTATCACTCCTATTATCAGAGAGGTGTCTCTGGGCCCACTCGGTAATGCACATCACTATAAGCCTTGCAAGCATTGTAACTAATGAGTTAGTTGCGGGATGATGTATTACGGAACGAGTAAAGGGACTTGCCGGTAACGAGATTAAACTAGGTATTTGGATACCGACGATAGAATCTCGGGCAAGTAACATACCGATGACAAAGGGAACAACGTATGTTGTTATGCGGTTTAACCGATAAAGATCTTCATAGAATATGTAGGAGCCAATATGAGCATCCAGGTTCCGCTATTGGTTATTGGCCGGAGACATGTCTCGGTCATGTCTACATAGTTCTCGAACCCGTAGGGTCTGCACGCTTAAAGTTTCGGTGACGATTGTATTATGAGTTTATGTGATTTGATGTACCAAAGGTAGTTCGGAGTCCGGATGAGATGGGGGACATGACGAGGAGTCTCGAAATGGTCGATCGATATATTGGATGACTATATTCTGACATCGGAAAGGTTCCGAGTGGTTCGGGTATTTTTCGGAGTACCGGGGAGTTACGGGAATACGGGGGAAGAAGTATATGGGCCTTATTGGGCTTTAGGGGAGAGAGAGAGGCAGGTCGCGCGCCCCTCCAATGACTAGTCCGAATTGGACTAGGGGAGGGGCAGTGCCCCCTCCTTCCTTCTCTTCCCTCCTCCCCTTCCTTGTCTCCTACTCCTACTACTTGGAAGGGGAGGAATCCTACTCCTGGTGAGAGTAGGACTCCTCCAGGGCGCGCCATAGGGGCCGGCCCTCTCCCCCTCCTCCACTCCTCTATATACGTGGCCAGGGGGCACCCCATAGAGCCAACAATTGATCTCTTGATCTCTTAGCCGTGTGCGGTGCCCCCCTCCACCATATTCCACCTCGGTCATATCGTAGTGGTGCTTAGGTGAAGCCCTGCGTGGGTAGCAACATCATCACCGTCATCACGCCATCATGCTGACGGAACTCTCCCGTGAAGCTCTGCTGGATCGGAGTTCGCGGGACGTCATCGAGCTGAACGTGTGCTGAACTCGGAGGTGTCGTACGTTCGGTACTTGGATCGGTCAGATCGTGAAGATGTACGACTACATCAACCGCGTTGTGCTAACGCTTCCGCTTTCGGTCTACAAGGGTACGTGGACACACTCTCCCCTCTTGTTGCTATGCATCACCATGATCCTGTGTGTGCGTAGGAATTTTTTTGAAATTACTACGTTCCCCAACAGTGGCATCCAAGCCAGGTTTTATGCGTAGATGTTATATGCATGAGTAGAACACAAGTGAGTTGTGGGCGATACAAGTCATACTGCTTACCAGCATGTCATACTTTGGTTCGGCGGTATTGTTGGACGAAGCGGCCTGGACCGACATTACGCGTACGCTTACGCGAGACTGGTTCAACCGACATGCTTTGCACACAGGTGGCTGGCGGGTGTCAGTTTCTCCAACTTTAGTTGAACCGAGTGTGGCGACGCCCGGTCCTTGAGAAGGTTAAAACAACACTAACTTGACGAACTATCGTTGTGGTTTTGATGCGTTGGTCAGAACGGTTCTTGCTCAGCCCGTAGCAGCCACGTAAAACTTGCAACAACAAAGTAGAGGACGTCTAACTTGTTTTTGCAGGGCATGTTGTGATGTGATATGGTCAAGACATGATGCTATATTTTATTGTATGAGATGATCATGTTTTGTAACCAGTTATCGGCAACTGGCAGGAGCCATATGGTTGTCGCTTTATTGTATGCAATGCAATCGCCCTGTAATGCTTTACTTTATCACTAAGCGGTAGCGATAGTCGTAGAAGCAATAGTTGGCGAGACGACAACGATGCTACAATGAAGATCGAGGTGTCGCGTCGGTGACGATGGTGATCATGATGGTGCTTCGGAGATGGAGATCACAAGCACAAGATGATGATGGCCATATCATATCACTTATATTGATTGCATGTGATGTTTATCTTTTATGCATCTTATTTTGTTTAGATCGACGTTAGCATTATAAGATGATCTCTCACTAAATTTCAAGGTATAAGTTTTCTCATTGAGTATGCACCATTGCGAAAGTTCTTCGTGCTGAGACACGATCTGATGATCGGGTGTGATAGGCTCTACGTTCAAATACAACGGGGGCAAAACAGTTCCACACGCGGAATACTCAGGTCAAACTTGACGAGCCTAGCATATGCAGATATGGCCTCAGAACACTGAGACCGAAAGGTTGAGCGTGAATCATATAGTAGATATGATCAACATAGTGATGTTCACAATTGAAACTACTCCATCTCACGTGATGATCGGACATGGTTTAGTTGATATGGATCACGTGATCACTTAGAGGATTAGAGGGATGTCTATCTAAGTGGGAGTTCTTAAGTAATATGATTAATTGAACTTTAATTTATCATGAACTTAGTCCTGGTAGTATTAGCATGTCTATGTTGTAGATCAATAGCTCGCGTTTAGCTCCCCTGTTTTATTTTTGATATGTTCCTAGCGAAAACTAAGTTGAAAGATGATAGTAGCAATGATGCGGACTGGGTCCGTGATCTGATGTTTATCCTCATTGCTGCACAGAGGAATTATGTCCTTGAGGCACTGCTAGGTGACAGACCTATTGCAGGAGCAGATGCAGACGTTATGAACGTTTTGACAAAAGCTCGGTATGATGACTACTTGATAGTTAAGTGCAGCATGCTTTACGGCTTAGAACCGGGACTTCAAAAATGTTTTGAACGCCACAGAGCATATAAGATGTTCAAGAGTTGAAATTGGTATTTCATACTCATGCCCGTGTCGACAGGTATGAGACCTCTAACAATACTTTGCCTACAAGATGGAGGAGAATAGCTCAACCAGTGAGCAAGTGCTCAGATTGTCTGGGTAGTACAATTGCTTGAATCAAGTGGGAGTTAATCTTCCAGATAAGATAGTAATTGACAGAATTCTCTAGTCACTATCAGCAAGTCATTAGAACTTCGTGATGAACTATAATATGCAAGGGGTGACGAAAGTAATTCCCGAGCTCTTCGCGATGCTGAAATCAACGAAGGTAGGAATCAAGAAAGAGCATCAAGTGTTGATGCTTAACAAGACCACTAGTTTCAAGTAAAGGGACAAAGGGAATAAAAGGGAACTTCAAGAAGAACGGCAAGCAAGTTGTTTCTCAAGTGAAAAAGCCCAAGTCTGGACCTAAGCCTGAAACTGAGTGCTTCTACTGCAAAGGGACTGGTTACTGCAAAGGGACTGGTTACTGGAAGCGGAACTGCCCAAGTATTTGGTGGATAAGAAGGATGGCAAAGGGAACAAAGCTATATTTGATATACATGTTATTGATGTATACGTTACTAGTGTTTATACCAACCCCTCGGTATTTGATACTGGTTCAGTTGCTAAGAATAGTAACTCAAAACAGGAGTTGCAGAATGAACAGAGACTAGTTAAGGGTGAAGTGACGATGTGTATTGGAAGTGGTTCCAAGATTGATATGATCATCATCGCACACTCCCTATACTTTCGGGATTAGTGTTGAACCTAAATAAATGTTATTTAGTGTTTGCGTTGAGCATTAATATGATTGGATCATGTTTATTGCAATACGGTTATTCATGTAAGCTAGAGAATAATATTGTTGTTCTGTTTGCATGAATAAAACCTTCTATGGTCATACACCCAATGAAAATGGTTTGTTGGATCTCGATCGTGGTGATACACATTTTCATAATATTGAAGCCAAAAGATGCAAAGTTAATAATGATAGTGCAACATATTTGTGGCACTGCTGCTTAGGTCATATTGGTGTAAAGCACATGAAGAAACTCCATGCAAATGGACTTTTGGAATCACTTGATGCCTGCGAACCATGCCTCATGGGAAAGATGACTAAGACTCCGTTCTCCGGAACAATGGAGCGAGCAACAAATTTGTTGGAAATCATACATACTGATGTATGTGGTCCGATGAATATTAAGGCTCGCGGCGGGTATCATTATTTTCTGACCTTCACAGATGATTTGAGCAGATATGGGTATATCTACTTGATGGAACACAAGTCTGAAACATTTGAAAAGTTCAAAGAATTTCAGAGTGAAGTGGAGAATCATCGTAACAAAAATAAAAGTTTCTACGATATGATCGCAGAGGTAAAATATTTGAGTTACGAGTTTGGCCTTTAGTTAAAAAAATGTGAAATAGTTTCACTACTCACGCCACCTGGAACACAACAGTGTAATGGTGTGTCTGAACGTCATAACCATACTTTATTAGATATGGTGCGATCTATGATGTCTCTTACCGATCTACCACTATCGTTTTGGGGTTATGCATTAGAGACAGCTACATTCACATTAAATAGGGCACCATCTAAATCCGTTGAGACGACACCGTATGAACTATGGTTTGGCAAGAAACCTAAGCTGTCGTTTCTTAAAGTTTGAGGTCGCAATGCTTATGTGAAAAAGTTTCAACCTGATAAGCTCAAACCCAAATTGGAGAAGTGCGTCTTCATAGGATACCCAAAAGAAAATGTTGGGTACACCTTCTATCACAGATCCGAAGGCCAGATATTCGTTGCTGAGAATGGATCCTTTCTAGAGAAGGAGTTTCTCTCGAAAGAAGTGAGTGGGAGGAAAGTAGAACTTGATGAGGTAACTGTACCTGCTCCCTTATTGGAAAGTAGTTCATCACAGAAACCGGTTCCTGTGACACCTACACTAATTAGTGAGGAAGCTAATGATGATGATCATGAAACTTCAGATCAAGTTACTACCGAACCTCGTAGGTCAACCAGAGTAAGATCCGCACTAGAGTGTTATGGTAATTCTGTTCTGGAGATCATGTTACTTGACCATGACAAACCTACGAACTATGAGGAAGCGATGATGAGCCCAGATTCCGCGAAATGGCTTGAGGCCATGAAATCTGAGATGAGATCCATGTATGAGAACAAAGTGTGGACTTTGGTTGACTTGCCCGATGATCGGCAAGCCATAGAAAATAAATGGAACTTCAAGAGGAAGACGGACGCTGTTAGTAGTGTTACTATTTACAAAGCTAGAATTGTCGCAAAAGGTTTTCGACAAGTTCAAGGTGTTGACTACGATGAGAGTTTCTCACACATATCTATGCTTAAGTCTGTCCGAATCATGTTAGCAATTGCCGCATTTTATGACATCTGGCAAATGGATAAACAAAACTACATTCCTTAATGGATTTATTAAAAAAGAGTTGTATATGATGCAACCAGAAGGCTTTGTCAATCCTAAAGGTGCTAACAAAATATGCAAGCTCCAGCGATCCATCTATGGACTGGTACAAGCATCTCGGAGTTGGAATATACGCTTTGATAAGTTGATCAAAGCATATAGTTTTCTACAGACTTGCGGTGAAGCCTGTATTTACAAGAAAGTGAGTGGGAGCACTACAACATTTCTGATAAGTATATGTGAATGACATATTGTTGATCGGAAATAATGTAGAATTATTCTGCAAAGCATAAAGGAGTGTTTGAAAGGAGTTTTTCAAAGAAAGACCTCGGTGAAGCTGCTTACATATTGAGCATCAAGATCTATAGAGATAGATCAAGACGCTTGATAAGTTTTTTCAATGAGTACATACCTTGACAAGATTCTGAAATAGTTCAAAATGGAACAGTCAAACAAAGAGTTTTTCCTGTGTTACAAGGTGTGAAATTGAGTAAAACTCAAAGCCCGACCACGGCAGAAGATAGAAAGAGAATGAAAGTCATTCCCTATGCCTCAGCCATAGGTTCTATAAAGTACGCCATGCTGTGTACCAGATCTATTGTATACCCTACCATTGAGTTTGGCAAGGGAGTACAATAAGTGATCTAGGAGTAGATCACTAGACAGCGGTCAAAATTATCCTTAGTGGAATAAGGATATGTTTCTCGATTATGGAGGTGACAAAAGGTTCGTCGTAAAGGGTTACGTCGATGCAAGTTTTTGACACTGATCCAGATGACTCTACGTCTCAATCTGGATACATATTGAAAGTGGGAGCTATTAGCTAGAGTAGCTCCGTGCAGAGCATTGTAGACATAGAAATTTGCAAAATACTTACGGATCTGAATTTTGGCAGACTCGTTGACTAAACTTCTCTCACAAGCAAAACATGATCACACCTTAGTACTCTTTAGGTGTTAATCACATAGAAATGTGAACTAGATTACTGACTCTAGTAAACCCTTTGAGTGTTGGTCACATGGCGATGTGAACTATGGGTGTTAATCACATAGTGATGTGAACTATTGGTGTTAAATCACATGGCGATGTGAACTAGATTATTGACTCTAGTGCAAGTGGGAGACTGAAGGAAATATGCCCTAGAGGCAATAATAAAGTTATTATTTATTTCCTCATATCATGATAAATGCTTATTATTCATGCTAGAATTGTATTAACCGGAAACATAATACATGTGTGAATACATAGACAAACATAGTGTCACTAGTATGCCTCTACTTGACTAGCTCGTTGATCAAAGATGGCTATGTTTCCTAGCCATAGACATGAGTTGTCATTTTATTAACGGGATGACATCATTAGGAGATTGATGTGATTGACTTGACCCATTCCGTTAGCTTAGCACTTGATCATTTAGTATGTTGCTATTGCTTTCTTCATGACTTATACATGTTCCTATGACTATGAGATTTTGCAACTCCCGTTTACCGGAGGAACACTTTATGTGCTACCAAACGTCACAACGTAACTGGGTGATTATAAAGGTGCTCTATAGGTGTCTCCGAAGGTACTTGTTGGGTTCGCGTATTTCGAGATTAGGATTTGTCACTCCTATTATCAGAGAGGTATCTATGGGCCCACTCGGTAATGCACATCACTATAAGCCTTGCAAGCATTGTAACTAATAAGTTAGTTGTGGGATGATGTATTACGGAACAAGTAAAGAGACTTGCCGGTAACGAGATTAAACTAGGTATTGGGATACCGACGATCGAATCTTGGGCAAGTAACATACCGATGACAAAGGGAACAACGTATGTTGTTATGCGATTTGACCGATAAAGATCTTCGTAGAATATGTAGGAGCCAATATGAGCATCCAGGTTCCACTATTGGTTATTGGCCGGAGACATGTCTCGGTCATGTCTACATAGTTCTCGAAACCGTAGGGTCCGCATGCTTAAAGTTTCGGTGACGATTGTATTATGAGTTTATGTGATTTGATGTACCGAAGGTAGTTCGGAGTCCAGGATGAGATCGGGGACATGACGAGGAGTCTCCAAATGGTCGAGACGTAAAGATTGATATATTGGACGACTATATTCGGACATCGGAAAGGTTCCGAGTGGTTCGGGTATTTTTCGGAGTACCTGGGAGTTAGGGGAATACGGGGGAAGAAGTATATGGGCCTTATTGGGCTTTAGGGGACAGAGAGAGAGGCAGGCCGCGCGCCCCTCCAATGACTAGTCCGAATTGGACTAGGGGGAGGGGCGGCGGCCCCTCCTTCCTTCTCTTCCCTCTTCCCCTTCCTTGTCTCCTACTCCTACTACTTGGAAGGGGAGGAATCGGGAGTAGGACTCCTCCAGGGCGCGCCATAGGGGCCGGCCCTCTCCCCCTCCTCCACTCCTTTATATACGTGGCCAGGGGGCACCCCATAGAGACAACAATTGATCTCTTGATCTCTTAGCCGTGTGCGGTGCCCCCCTCCACCATATTCCACCTCGGTCATATCGTAGCGGTGCTTAGGCGAAGCCCTGCGTCGGTAGCAACATCATCACCGCCATCACGCTGTTGTGCTGACGGAACTCTCCCGTGAAGCTCTACTGGATCGGAGTTCGCGGGACGTCATCGAGCTGAACGTGTGCTGAACTCGGAGGTGTCGTACGTTCGGTACTTGGATCGGTCGGATCGTGAAGACGTATGACTACATCAACCGCGTTGTGCTAACGCTTCCACTTTCGGTCTACAAGGGTACGTGGACACACTCTCCCCTCTCGTTGCTATGCATCACCATGATCCTGTGTGTGCGTAGGAAATTTTTTGAAATTAGTACGTTCCCCAACAGTATGTACACATGGTAAGCATTACAGGATTTCACTACTTCCAAATATAGAGTTCTCCATATGCACATTTACTTCCCTAATGTATGGTTAGATGAAGCCAACAGTGTGGTGCATGTTTCTACATCATGAAAATGAGGAAACTAACATGGAAATTGATACACATTCATATTTAGCAGTAGTATATAGATTACTGTAAAATAAGGAGAATAACCATATATTCCTAACCGTTTGATTATTCAGGGGTACAAATTGGTTGTAATGACATGATCACAATCGCATGAATTAACTCATTCCAAATATAGCTGATTTACGGCGTCTCTAATACATTGCCATAGTTCTACTCAAATTCTGCTCAAATAGGGATATGCCAATCATCACAAAAAGTTGAAACAGTGTCATGGCGTCATTATTAACATGAGACGGAAACAACTTACACGCGCCGTCCCAGCAATACGTGGTGCCATCTGCTTTGTCGATCGCGTAGATGATGCTATTGTGTTCAATAGCATCACAGAAGTGTGTATCAGCTTTGACGATGATCCACTGTGAGCTGAGTTGTCTCCAGCTAAAGAAGGCACCGGCGTAAAGATAGGCGAGTCCGCGGTCGAACAAGGCAATTAGCTTGAAGTCTGCATAATTCGCATGTCGTGTGGGCACTTGGCAGATTACAAAACTTCTGCAAAACAAGGTCTGTCCAACTGACGTGGTAATCTATATGACTAGGACCGCGATGGTAAAACTCTATATAATCCAACAGAGGAAGGATAATCTCATGGGAGGTCTGGAAGTTCACGAGCACCAACTTTTTACCGTCTTCTCTGAAGGCAGCCATCCAGTGGGAGTTCATGCCGACCCAGTACATACCTTCCTAGAAGTTTCGGGCGATGGTGATCGGATCGAAGTCGCGGGAAATGATGTACGGCGACCCACTACATACCTGCAAAGAAGTTTCGGCTAATGGAGATCGGATTGAAGTCGAGGGGCATCATGTACGCCTCCGTATCATGGTGAGCCAATCTCGCAAGACCAGATAGCAGCAAGCAGGGTGTCTTGAAAAGCTTTGGCCTCGCTTCGATGATGGCCGTGTGCATGCCCCTCGAGCATGCGGCCAGCTGCAGGGCGCTCAACATATCCATACACAAACAACAGAGGTCGAGGACGTCACTGGGGAGATTGCTCCAATCGCGGCTCCTATGGATCCTGCACGGTTCGCGTTCGTCCATGGTGGAGTTTGGAAGGTGGGGTTTTGGGGGGCTTGATTTACGGGGGAGAAGGCTGTCGGTGCTGGAGCGGCTAGCGAGGGAATAGTGGTACTGGGGGAGGCGAGCGAGGCGAGGGTATGCGGGGGAACAATGAGATAATGAAGAGTGACCTCAGGATCTCCGACGAGACGGAGATGGAGATGGAGTGGTGCTAGGGGAGAGGGAGATGAGGCGAGGCATGCTATACAGCGGCGGTGACAGTGACTGCATAGTGCACAAGGTGAGGCTAACTTTGGTAACCCGGACACGCCGCCTCGACTGGTGTCACCTCGGGCGCAGGGTCTTGTCACTTCACTGTGAGGACCGGATGAATAATAGTATTTTGACCATCAAGTGTACCACAGTTGTACTACTACTACTAGTAGGAGTAGTAGGAACATGAGTACACTCCCGTGCTAGCATGCCTCTGGATTCACTTCATCCTCCAGCTATCATCCATATTGCGAGCAGAACCAAATTCTCGTGCATGCGAAAGTGTGAAGAAGAACTTTTCTTTTTTGAGGATAATCGCATATTCCTTAACCGTAGTAGGAACATGAGTAGTACTCCCTCCGGTCCTCTTTTGTCTGCGCATAACTTTTTTCAGTATTTCTCTAATTAGTCTACTCGTATATACCCTTTTGCATGCGCCCATTTCCCTCCATGCCCCGCATTCACAGCATTAATTAGCGTACGCATGAGCAGCTGCAGCCAGACTCCAGCCAATAAACCGCAGCATGCAAGTGGGCCATTCTGTGCACGTGGGACAGAGAAAAGGCAACCGAAGAGCCCGTCCAATCCACTGCATGCAGTAGCCAAACCACCGAAGCTCTCCTCATGCATGCGCATAACTTCTCACATTTACTTCTCCATCGGGAACCGATTTTCCTCGGCTTTTTCACTACTCCTTGATCTTCATTTGCATCCAAACCACACTGCATTCACATTGTTTTAACCTCTTCACATCCTCCTGGAGTAATTCCGAAGCCCCTATAAATAATCATCTTCTTCAGTTAGACCAGCCATCTAATCCTAATTCTCCAAACCATAGGCCTCCGGTCCAGCGGTTCCAAATGGCGAAAGAGATCGAGATGCAGGTTTTTAGCGTCCAACATGTCCTCATCGAAGGCTCGTTGAGCATAGTTGCCACAGTCACCGACCACCCAAGGGTTGTTTGGAAGAGGATCAACAATGTATCCAACTCCCTCCAAAAGGTGGACATGAATGTTATCGGTCTCGACGTAGAGTACACGGAGCGTGCCACTAGGAAGATCCAACGCGCCGATGTCCTTCAGTTGTGCCTCGAAGATGATGTTTTGGTGTACCACATCATACACGCGCCCACCATACCAGGTGAGCTTCACGATTTCTTTTCTCGGGAGGACATATACTTCTGTGGGGCAGCCGAAGGAAGAAGAACTCACCGTGGTTCTATCGTACCAATTCATGTGGTGGCCCATTGCATGGGTGATCCCAATGTTGGACAAAGGTTCTACGGGAACGGTGTCACTGTTGTAAATGTTGTGCAAATTGATGTTGGTACCCTCCCGTACATATGCAAGCCAATCTCCACTCGCACCGAGCCTAACCTGTGAAACAGTGGGCAGGGGGAGAATTAGGAAATGGACACGGAAGTAGTCTTTAGAATGCATTTACTACGTGATCAAACTCATCTTACCTGCTCATCGGAGGAAATCCGAGTGCCCCTCAACGTCGGCATCTCAAGGGGCGTCAACTTGCAACTACGGCCACGCCGCGCTAGAGAGACCCCCAAGGAAACATCCTCGTGCGTTCCACGGAACATCAAGATGCATTTGTATGAGTAGTTTATCTTGTGACAGAAAAGAATGAACGAGGGAAGGCCTCTAGAGATAGAGATAGACACTACTACTACCAATGTGTTGGCCCGTGCGTTGCAATGGATCCAAAGTAGTAGAATAATACTTGTTCACGTGCTTGATATATAAACACTCTAGTTTTGATATACATGTGTCAGCAGACATGACAGCTTGTCCATGGAAGTTGAACCACAGCGACCATCACGTTTCTTGTTTCTACCACTGCCACACCCACACACGATTCCCACGACGCCGCTCCAACCCTACCTGTAAGCACGACGTCCCCCGACGTGGACATGGATCCTCTGACGTGGCTATCACTGCCTTACCCTGCCTTTCCTTCGCTGACTGGTGGGACCCACACTAGCGGGTCCCACATGTCAGTGATAGAATGGTAGGATTGTTCACGTCAGGGGATCCTCATCCCCCCGACGTGCGCCTCATCCCTCTCGGCCCCACCGCTCCTCTTCCTTTGTGTGCATGACATGCGGGCCAGCTGAACTGCGGCGACCATCAACTTTCTACCACAGCCACACCCGATTGGACGCGGTTTGCCTGCTCTGCTGCGGTGCTCCGGTCCGTACTCCCGCACCATCGAATTTCCATCCAGCGGCTGTGACACATTTCGTCCCGGGCATCAATCCTCAGCTGGAGTACTTCTGTACTACAGGTAGTACCCGCTGGTGTGGCCATCTATGCCTCGTAACGCCCCGACGCCCAGCTGTGGCACCCTCGCTACGGCCACGCCACCACCGGCCGGTTCATCTCGAACGAGTGAGTCGCGAACCACACCACCACCATGAGAATGACATGTGGGCCAGCCGCATTTAAGGTCCGCATGTCATTGACTCATAGGCCGGGCACTAAGCCACTGAAGTTCGGTCCCGTGGGCCCCGAGAGGGAAATGTAACTCCTGTGGCAGGCCTTGTGGTGCTCCCGCGGTACGAGCTCGTACCAAACCCGGAATTTGTTTCTTACTAGTACTACCAACTACTAGTAAGGTACACGTGCATTGCACGCATGAGATTCTGGTGGTTTGTGCATTATGCTTCTACATGTGGAGTCTTCTAGATTCTACATGTGGCAAAATCTGGTGGAATGTAGATGATATCCAACGGCAGGTAGTGCTCGGATTTGCCATCTTTGTACTGTCGGATTGGCTTCATCCAGCGAGCAACTTTCAAAGTTATGGTTTGGTTTGAAGCCTAAGGTTGCCACGCCTAAGCTTAGGCATGCCACAAGTGTGTTTGGTTGCGTTCTCGTCTCAGCATAGTTGTTCCCTCTTCATGCATGCTCAACTTAACACCCCTCTTCATGTATGCTCTCTTCATGCATGCTTCTAGTGTATTTGTGCTAATCTAGTGTGGACTCATGCACCCTCCGTATACTCTACCAAACACCCAAAAGTGGGTCGAGAAGGAAACTCTCTTGGGATCATGCACCCTTCATACACCCTACCAAACACAACAGGCATGTGTTTGGTTCATTGCTGCACTTGTGGCTTGCCACACTTTTCTAGCTACATGGTCCACATGTCATAGACTCAACTTCTTGCCAAATCTTGCCACACTTGTGGTGGCCATTTTGTTAGCCACATTTTTTGTGGCAGACACACTTTGCCTAAGCTTAGTTGTGGCAAAGTTAGTCATGAATGAAGTTCAACCATGGAGTCTTCTAGATTCTACATGTGGCAGAATCTGGTGGAATGTAGATGATATCCAACGACCAGTAGTGCTCGGATTTGCCATCTTTGTACCGTCGGATTGGCTTCATCCAACGACCAACTTTCAAAGTTATTCACACAATATATAGGGGGTGTAGATATAGATGTGCCGGCCCGTTGCAATGGATCCAAAGTATATCGGTTTAGTGGAGTGCACTCTAAACACATTATCTATATATTTTTCTCTAACCTTTCGTAGCCATGCAACCGAGCCACATAAGCTTCATGGGTGCCCCCCACATCATATAATTCAGACTACGTTGACTGAAAAAAAGATAAATCACCCAAAACAAGATCTTCCCGTTTTTTGTTCCTACGGTGCTGTGTCGTGCACGTACCTACTAGTTGTATAGTGGTAGTACTAGTTGTATAGTACAAACTTGGTACTAGTAGGAGTAGAGTAGTACGGAATGCTCCTACTCTATCAACGAGCCCCATATGACACCAAATTTCTTGGCTTACGTGCTACAGCTAGATCTTCCCCTCGTTTCTGTTTTCCAACCCGGCGATGGGCGGGGTGCGGTTTGCCAATAGTCGGTTTGCTCAACAGCGTTCCCACATGAAAGTGAAAATGCTAGGCAAGACGCCTTCCCTAAGCTATGTGTCGTGCCGAACGGGCCGTGGAGTACCCCCGATTCTCGGGCGTGTGTGGGGGGAGTGCGACGCGAACGCGGCAGGCCTTTTCCTTTTACTAGCAATGTGCCTGTGCGTTGCGACGGATCCAAAGTAGTAGAATAGTAGTACTTGTTCACAAACTTGAAAGAAATCACTGTTGTTTTGATATACTCCTAATATATTACTCCCTCCGTTCCTAAATATTTGTCTTTTTAGAGATTTCAAATGGACCATCACATACGGATTATATAGACATATTTTGAAGTGTAGATTCACTCATTTTGCTCCGTATGTAGTCACTTATTGAAATCTCTAGAAAGACAAATATTTAGGAACGGAGGGAGTACTTTTCACTCAAAATATATTTCTCAGACTGTTTTGATGAGGTGAGGGAGGGATGTGGTTGCTTTCAAGATAATAAGGGGTTTTCTACAAATTGGAGTAGAGAAGTGGGCTATTGTTGCAAAAATGCCACAACTTACCTCACAGCCATTAGATGCAGATCTAATGGCCAGAAACGACGGATGGCAGACACACCACCATCACCAACTGAGTCTTTTATAGGAGTAGGAGTAGAGAAACATGTATAAATTGTAACATTTTTGTTCTGCTCCTTGGCACGATCGATAAATAGAAATAACGATTGGAAACGCTAGGGCGGGGCTATTTCCGCCAGATAAGTAGGGTTCATAGTAGCTAGGTTGGCGCATCGTCGGTTTGGTCACATGCGGTCCAACATGTTCTAGTGTTTCTAGCAAGATACCCGCGCGTTGCACGAAGTTGATGGAAAAGGTAAGCACAACTTATAAATTGACGGATGGAGTACTAGTTACAGTGATGCATATAATTAAGCAAAGGGATCGCACATGTCGGTATTGACTGGAACGAGAATGCAACAACACAATAAGAATTAAGGCCACGATGATGATGTGATCGCAGTGGTGGTTACAGAAGGAAAGAAGAAAGATGCATCCATCAATGTACGACCTCCTCCTCCTCAACTTAGTGTGTCGGGCCACCAACCGGCGGCTAAGGAGCGGCGGCTTTTGTGGCGAGGTCGAGGTGCTTCTCAGCAAAGGCATCCAAGGCTTCCAGCCGGTTGAGAAGGCCAACGTCGTAGCATCCTCACTGGCCTTGTAGATACCTATGTACACAATTTGCTTGTACACGTGGATGTGTAGGTCGACGAATTCTTGCAGGGCAAGGTGCCTCACGGCGAGCGCGACCTCCAGGTGGACATTCTTCGTGCCGTCGGCGGGCAGTCGCAGGGCCACCAGTGCTTGAAAGAGGTTCCGGCCATGGAGGCCGATTAGGGTGGCAGGCAATGAGGAGCCCGGGCGCGCGGGCTGGAGGAGTACGGCGATGTCATCCGTGAGCTTCTTGAGGACGGTGAACTTGTTGCTGGTGGAAACGATCATCTGGTCCAACTGAGAGTCGTAGTTAGCGTCGACGGCGGCCATCCACCAGCCGGTCTCCAACACCGTCTGGAGACGATCCTCGGCGCCATGCCGCAGGCCGACGTCGTGGACCATCTGGCACAGCCGCTGGCCGCTCGCGCGCATCGCTGCCATGGGTCTGGAGTGAGCTCTTTTGCGCTTAGTGTAGGTGCTTAGGCAAATTCTTAGGTGCGTACGATGTGGTAGATGCATTGGAATGGAGGGGCGCCTTTATATGAGGGCAAACTGTGTTGCATTCACATCGTGCAGCCTCTTTTCCCGGTCCTCCTCCCATTACTTCCCTCATGCATTAGTTGAAGGAGGATGCATTGGTCGTTCAACATTTCGGGAACCGCTACTCCCTCCCTCGTCTGCATTAAAGCCGTATCGGGAACTGCGCCGCCCACTGTCAAATCAAATAGTACTGCGCCGCCCGCTGCACACCCGGCTGAACACACCTCCTCGCCTCCATCAAACCCCTCCGTTAAACCCGCATGCAAACCGAGAAACCTACTCCGGCCACACGTCCGTTCATGAGCGGGCCGGAATTAAACGCAACACCGGCCTAGCTCCTCCCGTCCGCCCTCAGTTTAAACGAGGCCAGATGCCGGCCAAGCTCCTACCGTCTGCCCTCTATTTACACGAGGGCAGACAGTCAGCGGGCAAGAATCGCACCCCTCCGCCGCTCCCCCATCTCCTCCTTCACCATTTTCTCCACTCTTCCGATGGCTTCCAAGGAGCCGTTCTCCGGCATATTACCCGGCTGGGTGGCCCGCCGAGCCCTCCAGATACGGGCGAGGCCAATCAGTGCTTCACCAACCTCGCTTGGCCCGACAGAGCCAGTTGCCGCCCCAAGCAGGCGCGTGGTTCAGCAACTCGCCGCTCTAGTTCAGCTCGATGAGGAGTGGCGAGTTGCTCCATGCCAACACGGCGGCGAGCACACCGGTACGGGCGTCGTTGCTGCCGTGTCGTACCGCGCCACCAGTGTCTGCGGTGCCGCGCCTCCCGTGTCTGTGGGCGCACCTCTGGTGCCTGCGGCAGCGCCATGCAGGCAGAAACAGAAGCCGGGTGCGTGGAGAGCGATGAGCCGGTGGCCAGCTTCTCCGTGTCCGCCGCCATCATCGAGGAGAAGTAGAACATGGGAGGCTGCCACCACTTGGGTCCCATGAAGGCCACCGCCGAGGCGACGACTGCGCATTCAGGTGGTTTCTTTGCTACTTCGTCTCTTCCAAGGACCTTCGTCGACCCCGCAAAGTGTCTGCCGGACATGAGGAAGACAAAGGGATCCGCGGGCGGCCATTTAGATTATGTACTCCCTCTCCAGCTGGCGGGAAATTTTTGTTCTAAGAATGGATAAATTGTATGTATCTATAACTAAAATAAGTCTAGATACATCCATTTCTAGGACAAGTATTTCTGGACGGAGGGAGTATTAATTATACCAAGAGAGCCGGATTGGCACCGCTTAGTTCATGTAAATGTAATGAAATCCATCATGTTTATATGAAGATCCGGATTTTTTATACGAAATCCCTCATGCTTATATGAAATCAGTCCGTGTTTGCACGAATTTCATCTGGTTGGTTAGAGTTGTGAAAATGTATGCCGCTGGCATTTGATGTCGTCCTCCGCGGAAGGAAGCGGGAGGAAATTTGCCGGCTGTCCTTGGAGATGCTCTTATGCTAGAAATAATAGAGTGAAATCCAATCCATTTGAGTTAATTGCGTGTATGATTGTCCCTCTATAAAAAGTTAATTGCATGTACAGTGTACACGTGATTTGCAGGGTGGCTACAACTTCGTACAGAAAGTTAAAAAGAAACAAGTCCATCCTTAATCTTGTATTCTAAGTACTCTGTGGGTTCCACTGTCAGTACAGTAGCGAAAAAAGTATATATTAAATAAGTAATATAAATATCTAAAGTTAAAGACAGAATTCGAACTCATGTCATCGCGTTGCGAGCATCCGGCGCTAACCAGTCCAGCACATTTTTGTTGAAGACCATGCTAGAGACATATCTCCATGTCTACTCTTATACTCCATCCGTTCCTAAATATTTGTCTTTTTCAGTTTTCAAATGGACTACCACATACGGATGTGTATGTAGACATATTTTAGAGTGTAGATTCACTCATTTTGCTCCATATGTAGTCACTTGTTGAAATCTCTAAAAAGACAAATATTTAGGAACGGAGGGAGTAGAAAGCAGAGTTGGTGATGATGGTGTGCGTGCCATCCTGCAATATAGGCCATCGGATTTATATCTAACGGATAGGAAGAAAACTATGGCAATTTTGCAAAAATATACCCACACCCCTGTCCACGTTCGCAAATACGGCCTTCCCTCATTCATCCTTTTCTCTCACAAGATAAACTACTCATACAAATGCATCTTGATGTTCCGTGCAACGCACGGGCATCTAGCTAGTTTCTTTTAAAATAGTTACTGCGATAATTGGGTTGAAGTGATATATTTTATGTCTGCCCCGAATGATTTCAGATTCACTAGTAGTAACAAAGAAAGGTTACCTTGTTAATTAACAGAAAACAGGGTGAAAACTATCACATTAGGCCGGTAAAAGTGAGGCACACTGGGTTCAGCGTCATCGTCACTACAGTTGTGCGCGCGCAAGAAGTCTACATATCGAGGGGGCTACTGAGCGAGGCACAGAGACACAATGTTCGAGAGAGAAACCAATTGACAGATTATGATCAGATCGAGTTGTCACCCTTCTGTTGTTATTGTTGGGGTGGGGGGAGGGGGAGGGAGAGAAAGACGCATCGAGAGTGTGTGTGGTAGGCACAGAGGCACAACTAGCGAGTGTGTGTGTATGTGTGTGTGTTTTTGAAAGATGAGTAGATAGATTACTATCAAGATCGAGGTGCCGCCCTACTCCTTCGGTGTCGGGTAGTGTGTGTGTTTGAGAGAGAAGCCAGTCGATAGATTAGTATCAAGATCGAGGTGTCACCCTACTCCTTCGGTGTTGAGAAGTGTGTGTGTGGTTGTGTGGGTGTGGGTGTGTGTGTCGGGGGGGGGGGCAGTGACACTTACATATCCCTACTCTTATAAAAAACAGAGTTGGTGATGATGGTGTTCCTGCCATCCTGCAATATAGGCCATCCGATTTATATCCGACGGATAGGAAGGAAACTGTGGCAATTTTTGTGACATCCCCGATTCAATCGTACACTAATCATGCGCGCAAACGTGTACGATCAAGATCAGGGACTCACGGGAAGATATCACAACACAACTCTAAAAACATAAATAAGTCATACAAGCATCATAATACAAGCCACGGGCCTCGAGGGCTCAAATACAAGTGCTCGATCATAGACGAGTCAGCGGAAGCAATAATATCTGAGTACAGACATAAGTTAAACAAGTTTGCCTTAAGAAGGCTAGCACAAACTGGGATACAGATCGAAAGAGGCGCAGGCCTCCTGCCTGGGATCCTCCTAAACTACTCCTGGTTGTCGTCAGCGGCCTGCACGTAGTAGTAGGCACCTCCGGTGTAGGAGTCGTCGTCGACGGTGGCGTGTGGCTCCTGGGCCCCAGCATCTGGTTGCGACAACCAGGTAGAATGGAAAGGGGGAAAAGGGGGAGAAAGGCAACCGTGAGTACTCATCCAAAGTACTTGCAAGCAAAGAGCTACACTACATATGCATGGGTATATGTGTAAAGGGCCATATCGATGGACCGAACTGCAGAATGCCAAAATAAGAGGGGGATAGCTAGTCCTGTCGAAGACTATGCTTCTGGCAGCCTCCATCTTGCAGCATGTACAAGAGAGTAGATGGTAAGTTCACCAAGTATCATCGCATAGCATAATCCTACCCGGCGATCCTCTCCTCGTCGCCCTGTGTGAGAGCGACCACCGGGTTATATCTGGCACTTGGAAGGGTGTGTTTTATTAAGTATCCAGTTCTAGTTGTCATAAGGTCAAGGTACAACTCTGGGTCGTCCTGTTACCGAAGATCACGGCTATTCGAATAGATAAACTTCCCTACAGGGGTGCACCACATACCCCAACACGCTCGATCCCCTTTGGCCGGACACACTTTCCTGGGTCATGCCCAGCCTCAGAAGATCAACACGTCGCAGCCCCACCTAGGCACAATAGAGAGGTCAGCACGCCGGTCTAAATCATATGCGCGCAGGAGTCTGGGCCCATCG
Organism: Aegilops tauschii subsp. strangulata; assembly: GCF_002575655.3. Taxonomy (NCBI): domain Eukaryota; kingdom Viridiplantae; phylum Streptophyta; class Magnoliopsida; order Poales; family Poaceae; genus Aegilops; species Aegilops tauschii. The sequence continues at coordinate 548,717,839 of NC_053041.3, read as the reverse complement.
CCCGTTGCTCACCTGCACGTTGCGAACGCGGCCGTAAGCAGACCTAGCCCCCTTAATACAAGTGCAGTCTTACGGTCCAATCCGGCGCGCGTCGCTCAGTCGCTGACGTCAAGAAGGCTTTGGCTGATACCACGACGTCGAGTGCCCATAACTGTTCCCGCGTAGCTGGTTAGTGCTTATAGGCCAGTGGCCAGACTCAGATCAAATACCAAGATCTCGTTAAGCGTGTTATTTTGAAGTAACCGCGGACGCCGACCAGGGCCAGGCCCACCTCTCTCCTAGGTGGTCTCAACCTGCCCTGTCGCTCCGCCACAAAGTAACAATCGGGGGCCGTCGGGAACCCAGGCCCACCTCTACCGGGATGGAGCCACCTGCCCCTTTAGCCCCCATCTCCGAACAGTATCATAAGTAATGTAACAGTATAAAGTATACAGTATATGCCCGTGATCACCTCCCGAAGTGATCACGGCCCAGTAGTATAGCATGCCAGACGGACAAGACTGTAGGGCCACTGATGGAACACTAGCATCCTATACTAAGCAATTGGACAGCAGGTAAGGGTAACAACTGTAGCAACAATGACAGGCTATGCAGCAGAATAGGATTAACCGAAACCAGTAATATGCTACACTACTCTAATGCAAGCAGTAGAGAGAAGGAATAGGCGATATCTGGTGATCAAGGGGGGGCTTTCCTGGAAGCTTAGCCGAGAAGGAGGGTCGTCGGTGACGTAGTCGTACACAGTGGCATCAGTGCCGGTCTCGGGGTCTACCGAAGAAGAAGAGGGGGAAGAAACAGTAAATACGGAGCAAACAAAGCATCACAAAATATAACAAGGCAATATGCGGTGCCGGGGGTGATCTAATGCAGCGATAGGTAATACCGGTGAAGGGGGAAACATCCGGGAAAGTATCCCCAGTGTTTCGCGTTTCTGACAGGTGAACCGGAGGGAGAAAGTTGCGTGTTCGCTATGCTAGGATGTGTGGTAGACGAACGGGCTGCGTGTCCGGATTCGTCTCGTCGTTCTGAGCAACTTTCATGTACAAAGTTTTTTCATCCGAGCTACGGTTTATTTTCTATGATTTTTCGAAGTTTAAACAATATTATGGAATTCCTGAAAATTGGCTCAGTTTTTTTCTTAAACTTCACTTGGCTGTTTTCCGAAGGCTATAACTATTGTTATGTAGATCTAATGAAGACACTACATATAAGTGTTTTACTCTACATCAACAGCACTACAAGGCCATGCCATTAGATATCCTGAACAGCTTCTGTAACAGGTCCATTTACAGCTCTGAAGTAGTTAAGACAGTAAATCTGTTTTTCAGTTTTCTCTCTTAACAGAACATAGACTTTGTCATTTTTATAGGAATTAATCCATGCCGTATTTGAATTTGGTCCAATGGAATAATTTGGAGGTTGTCATGTGTACTCCCAACACAAATTAATTTCAACGAAGTTAGACTTTGTTTGACCATAGTTTTGTTGCCATCCAGAGAGCTAGGAAGGTAGAAATAGCAAAAGCTAGCCAGCGCTACAGTAACATTCAGTTACTGTAGCAGCGGCAGCAAAGCAGCAAAACGCAGCGGTAGGAGCGGCCGCAAGCGCGGGCGGGCAGCTGCGGGCGCGGGCACGCGCGCGGATGGACAAGGGAGGCCACGGCGGTCAGGCATAGCGGCTAACGGCGCACGGGCGCCGGCAGCAGCAATTGCAGCGCACGGCATGGGGATGAGGACGTGCAAGGGGCGTAGCCAGAAGCGGGCCTAGCCGGGTGAACAACATGCGGCCTTCGCGCTCGGGGCCGGCTTAGCTGAGGGGTTAGCGCGCTGCCTGGGATCCCAAGGAGCACGACAGTGGCTCCAGTTCGCCCCTGGGAGGACGAGATCAACGGCAACGCGTCCATCGACGGGAGTAAAATTACGGCGAAGCTATGGCTACGGCGCGGGGCAGCTAGTGGAAGTACTCGAAGGGGGAAACAGGAGAGGGACGAAGCTGCTGCTCACATCGGTGTCGAGGAGCGACTCGGGGCAGCCGGAAGAGGTTGAGGATGACGGCGATCTTTGGTGGCGTGCGATGGCCGTGGCGGAGGGGATCGATTCGTCCGTTGTCGAGGTGGCCTCCCGGCTCCAATCCAGTGTAGAGGAAGACTAAGGCGAGCCTAGCGGAGCTTTTGGACACGCCGACGAGGCGAGGTGAGCTTGGTGGCTACGTGAACGACTGCTATGTGTCCAAGGAGGAGTTCGGGCGAGATCCAGATCGCAGAGAGGCGAGAGGGAGAGGGAACGAGAGGGTTAGGGTTTCGGGGAGGGGCGCGTGGAAGACCTTGTAGGCGTTAAGGAGGCCTAGATGGCGGACGCGTGGGCATCGGCTACGTCGACGCACGCGCTTTGTCCACGGCGCCTATATGAACAGAAGAAGAAGAAGAGTGCTAAGTGGGTTGGGCCGGTTCCTGTAGCCAGGAGGCCGAAGTGCACAGTAGCACTTTGCCTTTTTCCTTTTCTCTTTAAATTTTCTGCTTTTCTTTTTATTTGTTTTGTTTTCTATTTACTTTCAATATTATTTCGGTCTTATAATATACGAGACTTGGCCCATAATTAGTGATGCAATATTAGACACAGCCACAAAAGTTTTGGTGGTTACTTAAAATAGTTTGTATTTTCACAAATTAGAAATGACATATTAAATAATGAATTGGCCCCTGTTTCATTTACTTTAGGGCAATCAACCACTTTATAAAATGTTGGTTAATGAATGACAATTAGTTGATGAATATCTGCAGCCTAATGAACATTTTTATTTACTGTTTGAAGAAATAATAGTTTGACTTGTTATTTGAATTTGAATCTGAACTCAGTTTGAAACAAGTGAGGTTTAGCAAGATTTTAATTATGATGACCCGACATCATTAACAGGGGTTTACGGTAGCTTAACTACCGGGGTGTCACAAATCTCCTCCACTACAAGAAATCTCGTCCCGAGATTTAAGAGGTAGAGTTGAGGGGGGAAGTGATTTGGTTACGAAATTCTAACGAGTCTTCTCGGTCTTGCTTGCTCTTCTCGAAAAATTTGATCCCTTATGTTGATGTCTTCATTTCTCTGCTTTAGGTCATCATGATGAAGTCAGCATCCTTCCTTCGGGAACTCCATCATACTTACGAATAGGTAAGGGATAGCACGACAACGATAGAATGCTAAAAGGGGTAATCGTCTGGGGGTATCCCATGAATGAACAGATGAGTATCTCGCAAGTTGAACAAATGAAAGACATCAAGAGCAAAGTAAGAAGGTACAATAAGGAGTTCCAAGCGGATAGACAATCGTTCGATGTCTGAAACAGAGTGAAAGGGGTTCAAGGCATCGAAGAATGAATCTTGTGTCTGATACCAGAATAGACCACTAGGAAGGTGGCCCATGAATTACATACGAAGTCAAGCGCGTGGAATAACTTTGTCAATAGGTTGTACTGGAGAGTCAGGTTTCAATCCTGGGACCTGTGGGTTATGGGCCCACCATGTGGGTTTAAAGTAGGAAAGGCGCTGACATCTTGCACGGTTATGATAGCAAGGCATGGCAGGGAATAGCCTGTCAGTTATGTCGGCAACAACATCAGTACCAAGGGCGAGGGACGAAGAGAACCATTTTCCTGCTCGTTGAACGAGGCGGACCAATAGGCAAAGTTCTCGTCCATCGGTGGCTACTGGAATGTCATCAACAATAGTAACAGGGTCTTACTAACAAAGTTGTACACCGAGGTGTTTACATAAGCAGCAGAATATTACTACTTAGCTAATATAGATCACCAGAAAGGTTAAACAAAACAATGGAAAGGAAAAGGTGATCATCAGATTAAATAGAACAATGGAAAGGAAAAATGTGCTTAAACACATTATTCAGGGGTATATCCTTCCCAAGGATAAACATAGCATGATATCCACGACAGGATATAATGTAGAAAACCCTTTAGGAAAAGGGGGAGAAATTTCATGACATTACCCATGCAACGGTGTTTGGATAATTTGATAAAGAAAATTTAGCATTGTGCTTCAAATGTTCTTATTGAAGATCGGAGTACCACAGACATGCTTCGAGATAGCATTGACATGGTCATCAAGTAAAGGTCAGACTTGGATACTCCAAGGATTCGTCAGGAACAACTTATAGAATAAGTCTTACAATCTCCTCATGGAAGAATGGATAACCTTGCTGAAAGGAAATTATAACAATAGGTCCTCCGGCCAGGTGTGCTAGGCATGACATCACCTTACCGGGTCATATAAAGAACAATGTTATAACTCTTGGAAATATGTTCCAACCATCATATCTGACCGGGATTCAGATCTAATTGGTGCCAGGATACCTCAGACTCGGGATGCCTGAGAAGAATAGGTGCAACACAATTGATGAGATGGCATTGTAAGATTCTTGGGAAATGTACTATGGAAGCAAGTTCTGAATCATGCGTTCATCATTAAACCAAGGAGAGGATGAGGAGGTGGCTGATGATCTCATCGACAATTCATTGGGATTTCAAAAAATGGATTTCCATGATTATACGAACAAGGAGGTAACCTTTGTCAGATCAAATGATATAATGAGGTATGCTCGAGGAAAACATACATAATTAAACATTGGTTGAAAGGTGCACCCGAAATATGGGCTTAGGTAGCATGATCGAGGGTAGAATGGTGTTTCAATAACCAATGGTCTAAGACTGAACTGTAGACCATTAACTTCAAAGCAATAAGGTTGCTAGAAATACAGAATCCAAGCAGCATCATTCAATTGTTGATATTCCCGGTTAGCCAATACAGGGACTAAGAAAGAATGGTGCTTGTGAGAAGTATCACTATACCAAGAATTATTAAGAGGTGGAGCAATCCTTGCAACATCCTTGACATAAAGGATAGTAATACTTCCAGGTAGAACATAATACAAACTGGATAGCAAGTTGCATCCATAACATGAACAAGTTTGTGATGAAAGGAAGGTAAATAGGTTGTCGCTGGTAACTCAATTTACCAAGGGACGAGGATGGCTCTTACCATCATGAATTTGATTGATATCCTGGAAGGAATCAAAATGTTGATGATGATCACAACAAATTTTCTCGAGAGGCTCGACGAAAATGTAATCGATCGGTGATGACATCAAGCCAAGGGAATGGTGAAGCAAAAGGCTATTATAAACATAGATAAGATGTCATCTCAGGATTCAGAGTTGTTTCTCAAGACAAACAATATGATGGTGAAAGTTTGATGTAAGCTTAGAGCACTGTCGGGATTGTGTCCCGGGGATGAAGGACATAGGTAGAATGGTCAAGCAGTCGGCCTGACGATGATGATGTAGTCAATCAGCTGGGAATGACATGATCGAGTACAAACTCATAAGCAATGAAGAATACTAATAGTTGTTGAATCGCAGTGCGAACTCGATTCAGTTGTCGGAGTCCTTGAGGGGTTCTAACAACTCAGAATCCGTTGGAAAAATGGAATCGACCAGAATATTAGTTGATGAAGAACTCATAAGAAGTTATGTAGTTCCGTGGTTCTCGAGATACCAGAGGGTAATACTCGAAGGCAGATCAAAGTAGAGGTTGGACTGGGGTATTGCTCTGCAGAAGACAAGTGCTTTAACTTGCACGAGAAATGGTACTTAAAATAGAACATGGTCGAAACCACGATTGCAAAAGGCCAGATCCCAGATATAATATGATCTTATACCAAGGGAGTAATTAATTTAAGAGAAGCTTTAATGGTAAGATCTACATCATGTCCATGGGCATGAACACAAAGTTCAAGGTCGACTCCCACTTCTTTAATGCATAACCTTTCATTCACTTCTCTCCTTCAACGAAGTTGTGGTGTTGAAATTTTATCTGACATAACACTAGTAGAGTATGACCCGTAGTAGTTTCCAGGTTCACACGGATTAGAAAAGGCATATGTCCAACCCATCGGGGCCTCTTAGGAACATATACCACAAACTTCGGGAGTAAATAACACACGCTCGAAAGCAGAGCATGGCTGACAAAGCAAAGGATACAATTTACCAAAGGCATTATGTATCAGGTAAAGAACTCACAAGAATTTTGGTTGTGAAGGACATTGTCGGATAATAACCCGACAATGGGTACGGCGGTCCACAACGGGGCTGATGTGAGTATCGGTACTCAATCAGAGGAAGAAGGAATGCCAAGGCATCGGATTATAGAAACAACTGACTAATTCAAAGCTTAATGCAAAGAAATTTAATGATTTCCAAATCAAGGGATCAGAAGTAATCGTTCTGATCGAAAATGAATAAGTTCAATAGACTTAGAAGCACAACCGATCAAGGCATTGATTGGTCAAGAACCAGCTCATATTCAAATGACGTCTGAGCCGGAAGGATAATCATAGGATTCGACTGATGATTGTGAGCATTCGCGACTTATAGAATGAATCGACTCAAAAATGATAGTGACAAAGGATGCCAATAAGATTACTATACTTATGGGATTAACCATAATTCAAGCAAGCAAGAATTTCAAGAACAACATGCTGTTGAGGATTTTCGAAAGATCAAATAGTATTTCGAAGCCTTTGGTGAATCTCATGAACAACTGGGGAGAAACAAATCCTCGGTGTGTGTGTGAGGATTAAATTGTAGGTGTATTCAGGTGACAAGGAACTGCAAGGCAGTAACCTCAAAGGATTCTCGGAACAACGGGAAGTAGTTCAGGGTATCTTGTACTAACAAGAGTAATCGAGAATGAAGGTATGGGTGGCAAGTATAAGTAGCTATCCATAGGGATGTCTCGGTGGTAGGGAATGAGCACAAGTTCTCGAAAGAACATCAGAGAGTATCTTCAGGGGCTCTCCGGGTGGAAGTGATCACGAGATCCTAATGTTAGAGTTAGCAAAATTCATTAAACCCGAATAGAAGAGAGATGAGAGTCCCAGAGTATAGACGAGGAGTAAAAGATCCTAATACCACCCAAATGGCGACGTGGCCCATAAGCCACACAGCCATGTTAGTAAAAGTTTTTCAATAACTAGACTCAACTTCGGCCAAGGAGTTTGGAAGGGGGATTCCTACAGGCAGTTGGCTCTGATACGAACTTGTGACGCCCCCGATTCAATCGTACACTAATCATGCACGCAACCGTGTACGATCAAGATCAGGGACTCACGGGAAGATATAACAACACAACTCTAAAAACATAAATAAGTCATAGAAGCATCATAATACAAGCCACGGGCCTCGAGGGCTCGAATACAAGTGCTCGATCATAGACAAGTCAGAGGAAGCAATAATATCTGAGTATAGAGAGAAGTTAAACAAGTTTGCCTTTAGAAGGCTAGCACAAACTGGGATACAGATCGAAAGAGGCGTAGGCCTCCTGCCCGGGATCCTCCTAAACTACTCCTGGTCGTCGTCAGCGGCCCGCACGTAGTAGTAGGCACCTCCGGTGTAGTAGGAGTCGTCGTCGACGGTGGCATCTGGCTCCTGGGCTCCAGCATCTAGTTGCGACAACCAGGTAGAATGGAAAGGGGGAAAAGGGGGAGAAAGGCAACCGTGAGCACTCATCCAAAGTACTCGCAAGCAAAGAGCTACACTACATATGCATGGGTATATGTGTAAAGGGCCATATCGGTGAACTGAACTGCAAAATGCGAGAATAAGAGGGGGATAACTAGTCCTGTCGAAGACTACGCTTCTGGCAGCCTCCATCTTGCAGCATGTAGAAGAGAGAAGATGGTAAGTTCACCAAGTATCATCGCATAGCATAATCCTACCCGGCGATCCTCTCCCCGTCGCCCTGTGTGAGAGCGACCACCGGGTTATATCTGGCACTTGGAAGGGTGTGTTTTATTAAGTATCCAGTTCTAGTTGTCATAAGGTCAAGGTACAACTCTGGGCCGTCCTGTTACCGAAGATCACGGCTATTCGAATAGATAAACTTCCCTGCAGGGGTCCACCACATAACCCAACACGCTCGATCCCCTTTGGCCGGACAAACTTTCCTGGGTCATGCCCGGCCTCGGAAGATCAACACGTCGCAGCCCCACCTAGGCACAACAGAGAGGTCAGCACGCCGGTCTAAATCCTATGCGCGCAGGGGTCTGGGCCCATCGCCCGTTGCTCACCTGCATGTTGCGAACGCGGCCGTAAGAAGACCTAGCACCCTTAATACAAGTGCAGGCTTACGGTCCAATCCGGCGCACGCCGCTCAGTCACTAACGTCAAGAAGGCTTCGGCTGTACCACGACGTCGAGTGCCCATAACTGTTCTGCGTAGCTGGTTAGTGCGTATAGGCCAGTGGCCAGACTCAGATCAAATACCAAGATCTCGTTAAGCGTGTTATTTTGAAGTAACCACGGACGCCGAACGGGGCCAGGCCCACCTCTCTCCTAGGTGGTCTCGACCTGCCATGTCGCTCCGTCACAAAGTAATAGTCGGGGGCCGTCGGGAACCCAGGCCCACCTCTACCGGGATGGAGCCACCTGCCCCTTCAGCCCCCATCTCCGAACTGTATCATAAGTAATGTAACAGTATAAAGTATACAGTATATGCCCGTGATCACCTCCTGAAGTGATCACGGCCCAGTAGTATAGCATGGCAGACGGACAAGAGTGTAGGGCCACTGATTGAACACTAGCATCCTATACTAAGCATTAGGGTATCAGGTAAGGGTAACAACTGTAGCAACAATGACAAGCTATGCAGCAGAATAGGATTAACCGAAACCAGTAACATGCTACACTACTCTAATGCAAGCAGTAGAGAGAAGGAATAGGCGATATCTGGTGATCAAGGGGGGGCTTGTCTCGAAGCTCAGCCGAGAAGGAGGGTCGTCGGTGACGTAGTCGTGCACAGTGGCATCAGTGCCGGTCTCGGGGTCTACCGGAGAAGAAGAGGGGGAAGAAACAGTAAATACGGAGCAAACAAAGCATCACAAAATATAACAACGCAATACGCAGTGCCGGGGGTGATCTAACGCAGCGATAGGTAATACTGGCGAAGGGGGAAACATCCGGGAAAGTATCCCCTGTGTTTCGCGTTTTCGGACAGGTGAACCGGCGGGGGAAAGTTGCGTGTTCGCTATGCCAGGGATGTGTGGCAGACGAACGAGGTGCTTGTCCGGATTCGTCTCGTCGTTCTGAGCAACTTTCATGTACAAAGTTTTTTCATCCGAGTTACGGTTTATTTTCTATGATTTTTCGAAGTTTAAACAATATTATGGAATTCCTGAAAATTGGCTAAGTCTGAGAATTGTTCATTTTTTTCTTAAACTTCACTTGGCTGTTTTCCGAAGGCTATAACTAATGTTATGTAGATCTAATGAAGACACTACATATAAGTGCTTTACTCTACATCAACAGCACTACAAGGCCATGCCATTAGATAGCCTGAACAGCTTCGGTAACAGGTCCATATACAGCTCTGAAGTAGTTAAGACAGTAAATCTGATTTTCAGTTTTCTCTCTTAACAGAACATAGACTTTTGTCATTTTTATAGGAATTAATCCATGCCGTATTTGAATTTGGTCCAATGGAATAATTTGGAGGTTGTCATGTGTACTCCCAACACAAATTAATTTCAACGAAGTTAGACTTTGTTTGACCATAGTTTTGTTGCCATCCAGAGAGCTAAGAAGGTAGAAATAGCAAAAGCAAGCCAGCGCTACAGCAACATTCAGTTACTGTAGCAGCGGCAGCAGTGCAGCGAAACGCAGCGGCAGGAGCGGCCCCAAGCACGGGCGGGCAGCTGCGGGCGCGGGCACGCGCGCGGACGGACAAGGGACACCACGGCGGTCAGGCACAGCGGCTAACGGCGCATGGGCCCCGGCAGCAGCGGCAGCAGCAACAGCAGTGCACCGCATGGGGACGAGGACGTGCAGGGGGCGTGGCCAGAGGCGGGCCTGGCCGGGTGAACGGCATGCGGCCTTCGCGCTCGGGGCCGGCTTGGCTAGGGGGGTAGCACGCTGCATGGGATCCCCAGGAGCACGACAGTGGCTCCAGTTCGCCCCTGGGATAGGACGAGATCGACGGCAACGCGTCCATCGACGGGAGTAAAATTACGGCGGAGCTACGGCTACGGCGCGGGGCAGCTAGTGGAAGTACTCAAAGGGGGAAACAGGAGAGGGACGAAGCTGCTGCTCACATCGGTGTCGAGGAGCGACTCGGGCCAGCCGGAAGAGGTCGAGGATGACGGCGATCTTTGGTGGCGTGCGATGGCCGTGGCGGAGGGGATCGATCCGTCCGTTGTCGAGGTGGCCTCCCGGCTCCAATCCAGCGTCAAGGAAGACTAAGGCGAGCCTAGCGGAGCTTTTGGACACACCGACGAGGCGAGGTGAGCTTGGTGGCTATGCGAACGACGGCTATGTGTCCAAGGAGGGGTTCGGGCGAGATCCAGATCACAGAGATGCGCGAGGGAGAGGGAATGAGAGGGTTAGGGTTTTGGGGAGGGGTGTGGGGAAGGCCTTGTAGGCGTCAAGGAGGCCTGGATGGCGGACGCGTGGGCATCGGCGACGTCGACGCACGCGCTTTGTCCACGGCGCCTATATGAACAGAAGAAGAAGAAGAGTGCTAAGTGGGTTGGGCCGGTTCCTGTAGCCAGGAGGCCGAAGTGCACAGTAGCACTTTGCCTTTTTCCTTTTCTCTTTAAATTTTCTGCTTTTCTTTTTATTTGTTTTGTTTTCTATTTACTTTCAATATTATTTCGGTCTTATAATATACGAGACTTGGCCCATAATTAGTGATGCAATATTAGACACAGCCACAAAAGTTTTGGTGGTTATTTAAAATAGTTTGTATTTTCACAAATTAGAAATGACATATTAAATAATGAATTGGCCCCTGTTTCATTTACTTTAGGGCACTCAACCACTTTATAAAATGTTGGTTAATGAATGATAATTAGTTGATGAATATCTGCATCCTAATGAACATTTTTATTGACAGTTTGAAGAAATAATTGTTTGACTTGTTATTTGAATTTCAATTTGAATCTGAACTCAGTTTGAAACAAGTGAGGTTTAGCAAGATTTTAATTATGATGACCCGGCATCATTAACAGGGGTTTACTGTAGCTTAACTACTGGGGTGTCACAAATTTGCAAAAAGATACCCACACCCCTCTCCGCATTTGCAAATAAGGCATTCCCTCGTTCATCCTTTTCTCCCACAAGATAAACTACTCATAGAAATGCATCTTGGTGTTCGGTGCAACGCATGGGCATCTTGATAGTAGGGAGAAGGAGTTTGTGTGACACATATCTAGCTATATTAAGGGATAGGTAGATAGCATTTGCGCGAGGCATACTTAAAGCATCACGAAGATAAACAAAATTGTGTGCATGCAAGTGCCGGAAAAATGAAGCGAGAAACAATGTGTGTGTGTGCACGCGCGCGTGTGTGTGTGAGAGAGAGGGAGAGAGAGAGAGAGAGAGAGAGCGAGAGCGAGAGCAAAATCTCAAAACAAAAGGTGCTCTGTTGGAATCCCATTGTATGTATTCATATGGTTCCGGAACTCGAGTTAACCTTAGGCATATGTGTGAGAGACATTATTTTACTTTGAGACATTAGTGGTTGTGGGTGGGCGGAATTAAAGGTGTGGGCGTGTTCGACAGAGAGAGCGTGTGTGTTTCTGTGTGAGAGACTTGTAGGACGGGGTAGAAAGACGAATTCTAACCTTGACGGAGGAAGAGAAATACATGAAGTGCGCGTGTGTGATTCTGATGCCCACAGGGAAATGAGATATGTATGCGTGTGAGAGACATTGCACAATTCATTCACGTATCACTATCTAGCGATCGTGGACGTGCATCACTTGAACATAAATCAATATCTACTTCGTATCGTGGCCAAAGGTACAATATCGATTCAACGCTATAAAGATTGGACACTCACATATCACATTTTTTCTATTTAAATAAACCTTTTCAGTTGTGCATGCCAAAGTTACAGTGATGTTTGTACAAACAACCAATGTAGCTATCATGTACATGCACCATTGTTACTCTTGCATTCAAAATCATTAGTCTTGGATGATTTAAGGTTCAATTATGAAGTAATATATGTAATAGTCATATATGAATTCGACGGGTACGCAATTTATGAAATGGAGGCTATGTAATCATATGAGGTAAAACTTTTAAGTAGCGGACTACAATATCCATTTCTTTTTGTGTGCCTCTACACTAACACGTCAATGCATTATGTTTAAAGTAAATAACCAATTGCACTAAATTATCTATTTACATGAGAAATACATAGGCTGAGCGTTTGATCCCTTTTTTGTGAACGCGCCACTACACCCGTACGATTGGTCGCGCCCGTGTGAACGTCCAAGTTATCGGCGCATCATCCCGAGTTATTGTCTTTTTTCTGGGGTGGACTTCACACCAGTTATTAACTGCTGACGTGTGCCCCGTGTACACAGTCTCGCATGACATTCCCGCTAGCACGGTCCAAAATTAGTTGAACTGGATACGAACGATCCCGCGGGCGGCAAAATCTCCCACCACCTTCTAAAATTTCCGCCACCTTAGTCTTTAGCATGCGAAATTCCCCTTTGTCCTTGGTGCACGGAGACCAACAGTTACAATACCGCCCTCATCTACATAATAGGTCGGGGCTGCTTTGGTAACCTCCGGTTCCCCCCACTACACGGCACCCCCATTTCCTCTCCCCCTCCCGCAAAAACGACTAACTCCACAGCACCAGAGCATCTCACATCACGTCATCCGTACTTCATCGGCCTTTCTCCCCTCCCCTCTCGAAACCCTAGACTGCTCATCCACCGGCGTACCAGAGCCCATTCACTGCCAGCGGCGTCCAGCTCGCCGGATTTGCTTCTGCGGCCGCATCTACCCCTCCCACTTCCCCTAGAAACAAGTAGACTGCTCATCCACCACTGTACCACAGCCCATTCAGTGTCGGCCTTGTCCACGGTGATGACCCACAAGTATAGGGGATCTATCGTAGTCCTTTCAATAAGTAAGAGTGTCGAACCCAACGAGGAGCAGAAGGAAATGATAAGCGGTTTTCAGCAAGGTATTCTCTGCAAGCACTGAAATTATAGGTAACAGATAGTTTTGTGATAAGATAATTTGTAACGAGCAACAAGTAACAAAAGTAAATAAAGTGCAGCAAGGTGGCCCAATCCTTTTTGTAGCAATGGACAATCCTGGACAAACTCTTATATAAACAAAAGCGCTCCCGAGGACACATGGGAATTATCGTCAAGCTAGTTTTCATCACGTTCATATGATTCGCGTTCGGTACTTTGATAATTTGATATGTGGGTGGACCGGTGCTTGGGTGATGTCCTTACTTGGACAATCATCCCACTTATGATTTACTCCTATTGCAAGCATCCGCAACTACAAAAGAAGTATTAAGGTAAACCTAACCATAGCATGAAACATATGGATCCAAATCAGCCCCTTACGAAGCAACGCATAAACTAGGGTTTAAGCTTCTGTCACTCTAGCAACCCATCATCTACTTATTACTTCCCAATGCCTTCCTCTAGGCCCAAATAATGGTGAAGTGTCATGTAGTCGACGTTCACATAACACCACTAGAGGAAAGACAACATACATCTCATCAAAATATCGAACGAATACCAAATTCACATGACTACTAATAGCAAGACTTCTCCCATGTCCTCGGGAACAAACGTAAGTACTCACAAAGCATGTTCATGTTCATAATCAGAGGAGTATTAATATGCATAAAGGATCTGAACATATGATCTTCCACCAAATAAACCAACTAGCATCAACTACAAGGAGTAATCAACACTACTAGCAACCTACAGGTACCAATCCCAGACTTGGAGACAAGAATTGGATACAAGAGATGAACTAGGGTTTGAGAGGAGATGGTGCTGGTGAAGCTGTTGATGGAGATTGGGCCTCTCCCGATGAGAGGAGCGTTGGTGATGATGATGGCGATGATTTCCCCCTCCCGGAGGGAAGTGTCCCTGGCAGAACAGCTCTGCCGGAGCCCTAGATTGGTTCCGCCAAGGTTCCGCCTCGTGGCGGCGGAGTCTCGTCCCGAAAGCTTGCTTGTGATTTTTTCTCGGACGAAAGACTTCATATAGCAGAAGATGGGCACCGGAGGGCCAACAGGGGGCCCATGAGGCAGGGGGCGCGCCCAGGGGGGTAGGGCGCGCCCCCCACCCTCGTGGCCAGGGGTGGGCCCCCTCTGGTATTTCTCCCGCTCAGTATTTTTTATTATTTCCAAAAACAACTTTCGTGGAGTTTCAGGACTTTTGGAGTTGTGCAGAATAGGTCTCTAATATTTGCTCCTTTTCCAGCCCAGAATTCCAGTTGTCGGCATTCTCCCTCCTTATGTAAACCTTGTGAAATAAGAGAGAATAGGCATAAGTATTGTGACATAATGTGTCATAACAGCCCATAATGCAATAAATATCGATATAAAAGCATGATGCAAAATGGACGTATCAACTCCCCCAAGCTTAGACCTCGCTTGTCCTCAAGCGGAAGCCGATAACGATAAATATGTCCACATGTTTAGAGGTAGAGGTGTCGATAAAATAAAATACGGACATGAGGGCGTCATGGTTAATCTTATAACAGCAACATATATGGATATTGTCATATGATTTCTTATGCTCAAGTAATAATCTATTCACAATGCAAAGTATGAATCAGAAACTTTATTGAGAACTAACAAACTATAATCTCAGTCATTGAAGCAATTGCAATTTATCATAACATCAGAAAGAGTCTATGTCAGAGCTTTTTAGCAAGTCCACATACTCAACTATCATTTAGTGTTTCACAATTGCTAACACTCACGCAATACTTGTGGTTACGGAGTTTTAATCGGACACAGAGAAAGATAGGGGCTTATAGTTTCGCCTCCCAACCTCTTACCTCAAGGGTAATGTCAACAATAATAGTTCATGCTAACCTACATCCAATTAGATATATATATATATATCAGGATCTTTCCAACATCCTGTGCTTGCCAAAGGATAAAATGTAAAAAGGAAAGGTGAAGATCACCATAAATCTTGCATAAGGTAGAAGATAATAATAAAAGATAGGCCCTTCGCAGAGGAAAGCAGAGGTTGCCATGCGCTTTCAGGATTGGATGCACAAAATCTTAATGCGAAAGAACGTCACTTTATATTGCCACTTGTGATATAGACCTTTATTATGCAGTCTGTCGCTTTTATTTCTTCCACATCACAAGATCATATAAAGCTTATTTCCTCCACACCAATCAATCATACATATTTAGAGAGCAATTTTTATTGCTTGCACCGATGACAACTTACTTGAAGGATCTTACTCAATCCATAGGTAGATATGGTGTACTCTCATGGCAAAACTGGTTTAAGGGTATTTGGAAGCACAAGTAGTATCTCTACTTGATGCAAAGAATTTGGCTAGCATGAGGGGGAAAGGCAAGCTCAACATGTTGGATGATCCATGACAATATACTTTATCTCAGATATAAGAAAACATAACCCATTACGTTGTCTTCCTTGTCCAACATCAACTCTTTAGCATGTCATATTTTAATGAGTGCTCCCAATCATAAAAGACGTCCAAGATAGTATATTTATATATGAAACCTCTCTTTCTTTATTACTTCCTATTAATTGCAACGATGACCAAAACTATGTTTGTCAACTCTCAACAACTTTTAATCATCATACTCTTTCTATGTGAAGTCATTACTCTCCATAAGATCAATATGATCTCTTTGTTTCTTTTTATTCTTTTTCTCCTTTCTTTTATTCCCTCAAGATCATAGCAAGATAATCAAGCCCTTGACTCAACACTAATCTTTATTATATAACTCACGGACTCGATTACATAAAGGGATCATAAGGCAAAACTCAAAACTAAATTATACCATAAACTTTATTCTACTTTATCAAGATACTACTAAAAGGATCGAACAAAGAAAAATGGTAAAGATAGAGATGTGATGGTGATACCATACCGGGGCACCTCCCCCAAGCTTGGCAGTTGCCAAGGGGAGTGCCCATACCCATTTGATTATGTCTCCTTTTTCGGGGATGGTGATGTGATATTCTTGGCGATGATGCCCCTCAGGATACGATTCTCCTCCTCGAGCTTATTGACTTGCTGCTTGAGGTCCATTATTTCCTTTCGAAGCTTTCCTGTAACGGCCAAAGCTCCTTGCACCCAATGGTGTTGCATAGCTGCGGGACAACAAGTGACACTCTTCATCATATTTTCATAAGAAAGAAATCTAACATTGGAAGGGATAACCGAGTTTGGAATAGCCGAGCTCTGTAGTTCCCCCATTGTGAATCCAGCTCGGAAGCGAGAACTGACTTCTTGATCCTCCTCCATGGCATCTATCCTCTTCAAATCAGCCTCCATCTCTTCCTCCGTTGCTGGCCCAAAGTGGTCAGCATTGCTGTTTGTCCTTGATCTCGATGCCGGATGAGACACCCGGCTCTCCCCGATTGACTCTTGAGAAGACATCTTTCTCTAATCTGCAGCAGCAATAGCTTGAAACACAAACAGAGGATAATTGCGTGATACGGGAGTCAAAACCTTCGGGAGATTATATAATGAATTTTTCCTGACCAAAATACGCATCGCGCAAGAAAACGGAGTCCGGAGAGCGCACGAGGTGCCCACGAGGCAGGGGCGCGCCCCCCACCCTCGCGGAGCCCTCGTGACCTTCCCTGACTGCTTCTTATTTTTGTATTTTTCTAAATATTCCAAAACGGAGAAAAATTGCCATTAGAACTGTTTTGGAGTCGGTTTACTTACCGTACCACATACCTATTCCTTTTCGGAGTCTGAAACGTTCCGGATAGTGTCCCTTATGTATTCCTCCGGGGTTACGGTTTCAATAACATTGGTTTCAACATTTATCGGATTACCTGAGATATAATGTTTGATTCTTTGACCGTTCACCACCTTCGGATTTGTGCCCTCGAAGTTGTTGATTTCTATGGCACCGGAACGATAGACCTTCTTGATAACATAAGGACCTTCCCATTTAGAGAGAAGTTTTCCTGCAAAAAAATCTTAAACGAGAGTTGTATAATAATACATAATCACCCACATTAAACTCACGCTTTTGTATCCTTTTGTCATGCCATCTTTTAACTTTTTCTTTAAACAATTTGGCGTTTTCATAGGCTTGGGTTCTCCATTCATCAAGTGAGCTAATGTCAAATAACCTCTTCTCACCGGCAAGTTTGAAATCATAATTGAGCTCTTTAATAGCCCAATAAGCCTTATGTTCTAGTTTGAGAGGCAAGTGACATGCTTTTCCATAAACCATTTTATACGGAGACATACCCATAGGATTTTTATATGCAGTTCTATAGGCCCATAATGCATCATCAAGTTTCTTGGACCAATTCTTTCTAGATCTATTAACAGTCTTTTGCGAAATTAATTTGAGTTCTCTATTACTCAATTCTACTTGACCACTAGACTGTGGATGATAAGGAGATGCAATTCTATGATTAACATCATACTTAGCAAGCATTTTACAGAAAGCACCATGAATAAAATGTGAACCACCATGAGTCATTAAATATCTAGGGACTCCCAACCTTGGAAAAATAACTTCTTTAAGCATCTTAATAGAGGTGTTATGATCAGCACTACTAGTTGGAATAGCTTCTACCCACTTAGTAACGTAATCAACAGCAACTAAAATATGTGTATATCCACTAGAGGCAGGGAAGGGTCCCATATAATCAAAGCCCCAAACATCAAATGGTTCGATAACAAGTGAATAATTCACAGGCATTTCTTGATGTCTACTAATATTACCAATTCTTTGAGTAGAGGGATTCGGATTCGCCAGCAAGCGTCCGCGGTGGCGCAGAGCGGCAGAGGTAGCGGCGAGGAGACACCGAATCCCGGGCGGCTCCAATTCGTCCCGTCACCGGAAGGAGATGGGCAATAAAATCCCTCGACGGGCGTTGAAGACGGATGATTGCTCGCATGCCACCATCCGTTTCTTGTGTGTTTATGGTGGGGAGATCATGGGAAGGAGAAGAGGACGACGCATCAACTTGAGAGGTTGAAGGGGAAAGAGTAGCTACCGTGTTTTCGGGAGGCAAGGTGAAGAGGGAGGAGGAGGGTCGTGCAGCACTTGAAATCCCCGGGATGAGCGGCTGCTTTGTTAGAGGGGAAAAAGATTTTATTTTTCAACGCCATGACCGCAGGGGGGATAAAATTGATTGGCTGATTTTGCAACAGATTGATGATGTGGCATAAAGCTGATGTGGACAGTGTGCATTGTGAGAGAATAGATAGAAGTGGGGAGCAACTTCTTAAGAATGGTAGATTCTTTGACATTCATCACAAGATAGGACAAACTTACGGGCATCCTTGAAGAGAGTAAGCCAATAAAAACCGGATTGCAATACCTTATGTGCAGTTCTATCTCCAGCGTGGTGTCCTCCATAAGCCTCGGAGTGACACTTGCGTAGGATTTGTTCATGTTCATGCTCAGGTACACAACGTCTAATAACACCATCTACTCCTTCTTTATAAAGATGTGGGTCATCCCAAAAGTAATGTCTCAAATCATAGAAAAACTTTTTCTTTTGCTGGTATGTGAAACTAGGTGGTATAAATTTAGCAACAATGTAATTAGCATAATCCGCATACCATGGAGTAGTATGAGCAGCATTTATGACATTTAATTATTCATCAGGAAAGCTATCATCAATAGGTAGTGGGTCATCAAGCACGTTTTCTAACCTAGACAAGTTATCTGCGACGGGGTTCTCAGCTCCCTTTCTATCAATAATATGCAAATCAAATTCTTGTAGCAAGAGAACCCATCTAATAAGTCTAGGTTTAGCATCTTTATTTTCCATAAGATATTTAATAGCAGCATCATCAGTGTGAATGGTTACTTTAGAATCAACAATATAAGGTCTAAAATTATCACAAGTAAATACAACTGCTAAGAATTCTTTTTCAGTAGTAGCATAATTTCTCTGGGCATAGTCTAGAGTTTTACTAGCATATTGAATAACATTTAATTTCTTATCAACTCTTTGCCCTAGAACAGCACCTACAGCATAATCACTAGCATCACACATAATTTCAAAGGGTAAATTCCAATCAGGTGGCTGAATAATAGGTGCAGAGATCAATGCTTTCTTAAGTATTTCAAATGCTTCTACACAATCATCATCGAAGACAAATGGTATATCTTTTTGTAATAAATTAGTCAGAGGCCGAGAAATTTTTGAGAGGTCCTTAATGAACCTCCTATAAAATCCGGCGTGACCAAGGAAACTTCTTATACCTTTGATGTCCTTGGGACATGGAATCTTTTCAATAGCATCAACTTTAGCTTTATCAACTTCAATACCTCTTTCAGAAATTTTATGCCCAAAACAATGCCTTCATTAACCATATAGTGGCACTTCTCCCAATTCAAGACAAGATTAGTTTCTTCACATCTCCGCAAAACTCGATCAAGGTTGCTCAAGCAATCATCAAAAGAGGATCCATAAACGGAGAAATCGTCCATGAAAACCTCACAAATCTTTTCACAAAAGTCAGAGAATATAGCCATCATGCATCTTTGAAAGGTAGCAGGTGCATGACATAAACCAAAAGGCATACGTCTATAAGCAAAAGTACCGAAAGGGCAAGTAAATGTGGTCTTTGCTTGATCATCAGCTGACACGGGTATTTGAGAGAAACCAGAATAACCATCTAGAAAGCAAAAATGTGTATGTTTGGATAATCTTTCTAGCATTTGATCAATAAAAGGTAAGGGGTAATGATCTTTTTTAGTAGCTTTATTTAATTTGCGGAAATCAATTACAGTCCTATAACCTGTAATAATTCTTTGCGGAATCAATTCATCTTTATCATTAGGAACGACAGTAATACCTCCCTTCTTAGGGACACAATGGACAGGACTTACCCACTGACTATCAGCAACGGGATAGATTATACCTGCCTCAAGGAGCTTTAATATTTCCTTTCTTACCACTTCTTTCATTTTAGGATTTAGCCGTCGTTGATGATCAATAACTGGTTTGGAATATTTCTCCAAATTTATTTTGTGTTGACATAGAGTGGGACTAATGCCCTTAAGATCATCAAGAGTATATCCAATAGCAGCACGGTGCTTCTTCAGAGTTTTCAATAATTTTTCTTCCTCCTTCTCTGAAAGGTTGGCACTAATAATAACAGGATATATCTTCTTTTCATCAAGGTAAGCATATTTAAGAGTATCAGGCAATGGTTTAAGCTCAAACACGGGATCACCCTTGGGTGGAGGAGGATCCCCTATGATTTCAACAGGCAAGTTGTGTTTCAAAATAGGACCCTATTTAAAGATCACTTCATCTATTTCCCTTCTTTCCTTCATAAACATATCATTTTCATGGTCTAGCAAATATTGTTCTAAAGGATCATTAGGAGGTACGGCAATAGAAGCAAGACCAATAATTTCATCTTTACTAGGCAATTCCTCTTCACGGTGTTGTCTACGAAATTTAGAGAAATTAAACTCATGAGACATATCACCTAGACCAATAGTGACAACATCCTTTTCGTAGTCTATCTTAGCATTAACAGTGTTTAAGAAGGGTCTACCAAATATAATGGGACAAAAGCTATCTTGTGGAGAACCAAGAATAAGAAAATCAGCAGGATATTTAGTTTTCCCACACAAGACTTCAACATCTCTAATAATTCCAATTGGTGATATAGTATCTCTATTGGCAAGCTTAATAGTGACATCAATATCTTCTAACTCAGCAGGTGCAATATCATGCATAATTTCTTTGTATAAGTCAATAGGTATTGCACTAGCACTAGCACCCATATCACATAAGCCATCATAACAATGATCTCCTATTTTAACAAAAATAACAGGCATGCCTACCACAGGTCTATGTTTATCTTTAGCACAAGGTTTAGCAATTCTAGCAGTCTCATTACAGAAATAAATAACATGCCCATCAATATTATCAGCCAAGAGATCTTTAATCATAGCAATATTAGGTTCAACTTTAACTTGCTCAGGAGGTGTATAAGTTCTAATATTGCTTGTACGAACCACAGTTGAAGCTTTAGCATGATCCTTTATCCTAACATGAAAAGGTGGTTTCTCAACATAAGCAGTAGGACCAATAGGATCATTATAAGTGATAGTCTTTTCTTCAACTTTAATAGGTGCAGCTACTTTTACTTCTATGGGAGGATGATATTTAAACCACTACTCCTTAGGGAGATCAACATGAGTAGCAAAAGATTCACAAAGGAAGCTACTATCTCAGAGTCAAGTCCATATTTAGTGCTAAATTTACCGAAAACATCGGTATCCATAAAAGATTTAACACAATCAAACTTAGGTGTCATACCTGACTCCTTACCTTCGTCAAGATCCCAATCTTCAGAGTTGTGTTTAATTCTTTCCAATAAATCCCATTTGAATTCAATAGTCTTCATCATAAAAGAGCCGGCACAAGAAGTATCGAGCATGGTGCGATTGTTATCAGAAAGCCGAGCATAAAAATTTTGAATAATCATTTCTCTTGAGAGCTCATGATTGGGGCATGAATATAACATTGATTTAAGCCTCCCCCAAGCTTGAGCGATGCTTTCTGCTTCGCGAGGCCAAAAATTATATATATAATTGCAATCACGATGAACAAGATGCATAGGATAAAACTTCTGATGAAATTCCAATTTCAATCGTTTGTAGTTCCATGACCCCATATCATCACATAGCCTATACCATGTCAATGCATCTCCCTTCAAAGATAAAGGGAAGACCTTCTTCTTGATAACATCATCGGGCATACCTACAAGCTTAAATAATCCACAAACTTCATCCACATATATTAGGTGCTCATCAGGATGTAATGTTCCATCTCCTGCAAAAGGATTAGCTAGCAGTTCTTCTACCATACCCGAAGGAATTTCAAAGTAGGCATTTTCATTTTCAGTAGGTTGAGGAGCAACTCTTTGCTCTACTGGTCGGGGTGAAGATACCCCGAACAAGCCCCTCAGAGGATTACTTTCCATAGTAACAAGTGACAGTAAATTTCAGCTCACTAAATAAATTTTTCCTAACGAAATTCCACCTACCAAAGGCGCTTCACTCTCCGGCAACAGCGCCAGAAAAGAGTCTTGATGACCCACAAGTATAGGGGATCTATCGTAGACCTTACAATAAGTAAGAGTGTCGAACCCAACGAGGAGCAGAAGGAAATGATAAGCGGTTTTCAGCAAGGTATTCTCTGCAAGCACTGAAATTATAGGTAACAGATAGTTTTGTGATAAGATAATTTGTAACGAGCAACAAGTAACAAAAGTAAATAAAGTGCAGCAAGGTGGCCCAATCCTTTTTGTAGCAAAGGACAAGCCTAGACAAACTCTTATATAAACAAAAGCGCTCCCGAGGACACATGGGAATTATCGTCAAGCTAGTTTTCATCACGTTCATATGATTCGCGTTCGGTACTTTGATAATTTGATATGTGGGTGGACCGGTGCTTGGGTGCTGTCCTTACTTGGACAAGCATCCCACTTATGATTTACTCCTATTGCAAACATCCACAAATACAAAAGTATTAAGGTAAACCTAACCATAGCATGTAACATATGGATCCAAATCAGCCCCTTACGAAGCAACGCATAAACTATGGTGTAAGCTTCTGTCACTCTAGCAACCCATCATCTACTTATTACTTCCCAATGCCTTCCTCTAGGCCCAAATGATGGTGAAGTGTCATGTAGTCGACGTTCACATAACACCACTAGAGGAAAGACAACATACATCTCATCAAAATATCGAACGAATACCAAATTCATATGACTACTAATAGCAAGACTTCTCCCATGTCCTCAGGAACAAACGTAACTACTCACAAAGCATGTTCATGTTCATGTTCATAATCAGAGGAGTATTAATATGCATAAAGGATCTGAATATATGATCTTCCACCAAATAAACCAACTAGCATCAACTACAAGGAGTAATCAACACTACTAGCAACCTACAGGTACCAATCCCAGACTTGGAGACAAGAATTGGATACAAGAGATGAACTAGGGTTTGAGAGGAGATGGTGCTGGTGAAGATGTTGATGGAGATTGGACCTCTCCCGATGAGAGGAGCGTTGGTGATGACGATGGCGATGATTTCCCCCTCCCAGAGGGAAGTGTCCCTGGCCGAACAGCTCTGCCGGAGCCCTAGATTGGTTCCGCCAAGGTTCCGCCTCGTGGCGGCGGAGTCTCGTCCCGAAAGCTTGCTTGTGATTTTTTCTCAGACGAAAGACTTCATATAGCAGAAGATGGGCACCGGAGGGCCAACAGGGGGCCCACGAGGCACGGGGGCGTGCCCAGGGGGTAGGGCGCGCCCCCCACCCTCGTGGCCAGGGTGTGGGCCCCCTCTGGTATTTCTTCCGCTCAGTATTTTTTATTATTTCCAAAAACAACTTCCGTGGAGTTTCGGGACTTTTGGAGTTGTGCAGAATAGGTCTCTAATATTTCCTCCTTTTCCAGCCCAGAATTCCAGCTGTCGGCATTCTCCCTCATTATGTAAACCTTGTAAAATAAGAGAGAATAGGCATAAGTATTGTGACATAATGTGTGATAACAGCCCATAATGCAATAAATATCGATATAAAAGCATGATGCAAAATGGACGTATCACACGGCACCGGATCTGCTTCACCGGTACTCTCGTCAACCGCAGCGCATCTGCAGCGGCTCATTCGTACTCCCCACCGGAGACGCTTCGTCCACCCCCCCCCCCCCGAGCCACCCCACCGACGCCCCCATCGACGGCCTCTGATCCTCTTCGCCGACACCTTCCTCAACCCTACCGAAGCCGCTTCGCCAACACCATCGTCAACCCCGCCGGAGTAGCTTCGCCTATACCATTTTCAACCCTACCGGGGCCGCTTTGCCAACTCACAAGTCCACGGCCTCAGATCCGCTTCCTCGCACCCTCATGCAACATACCGAAGCAACTTCTGACGCCCCATCCACGGCCGCAGATCCGCATCATCGACACCATCCTTAACCCAACCACCAGAGCAGCTTCACCTACGCCCTCGTCCATGGCCACAGATCCGCTTCGCCCACACCGTAGTCCACCCTACCGGAGCCGCTCCACAAACACCCTACTCGACGGTTCTAGATCTCCTTACCGGACCCCGACAGCCAGCATGTCATCACCCTTGATGTTTCTAACCTGATTCCCACCGTCTGGCAAGATGCCAAGCACCCGCCACGGCCTAGGTACTTGTCACCTTTAAACCCGTCCAGCATCACCTGCCTGATGTACTTCAAATATACTAACAGGTCGCTGTTACCTGTTATGCAGCTGGAAAAAACTACAAGGACGATGTTTCTTCTGGATCTAACAGCTTGGCCAACCAAGATCCTGGACCGAGGCATTGCTATGATCTTGTAAGTGTGTGTGTCTCTCTCTCTCTCTTGTATTGTTCTGTGCCTGCCTGCGTGCTTTGCTAGGATTTTTGACCAGTAATCCCTTTGTGCAGACAATGATTTCTACTACTGGTTGCTAAATTAGATATGTAGATGTCATACATGATACTACCTCGTACCTCCGTTCCTAAATATAAGTCTTTCTAGAGATTCCACTATAGGCTACATATGGAGCAAAATGAGTGAATATACACTCGAAAATGCATCTATATACATCTGTATGTGGTCCATAGTGGAATCTCTACACAGACGTATATTGAGGAACAGAAGCAGTACATTACACAAAATCGTAGGTGGCATGTAGGAATTCCAGTACACTACATTAGGCTCCCTTAGAGTGTCTGCTAGTCCAGCACACAGAGTCATGGCTAGTTTATGCTACGCACACAATCATTAATTGGTGGTTTAAATATGCGCAAGGGATATGCAATGTAGTATCATGTAGAGATGTCTGAAATTAGCCGTGTCAACTTGCAGATAGGGTTACACAATGAAAAAGTACAAGATGTATGTGGCAATTTCATGGAACATCGCAAAAAAAGGAGAGCCAGTGGTGAGCCTATACAGTGTGCTATGGTACATCACTCCTCCATTGCAATCATCGTGACATGTTATTTGTATGTCAGTTCTATTGGCCAAGTTTCTTAGGGACAGTTATTACGAGTTATCCTAATAAAATAAGCACCTGTGAATATAAGCTCCATGTAATAAGCCAACAAGTTCTTTTCATTGCGTTTTCAGCTTATCTTTGGTATGATCAGTGAAAAGTCTAGATTGCATTATATTTTTTCATTTTGCTGCCCATATGAAAATTAATTTGACTTGCAAACATCACAAATTGAACCCAGTGCAGTAATTAATATGATAGGGAAACAGACCATCACTATTTGCTCAAAATGCAAATACAAAGATACCATCTACTTGGCACAATTTACTTTGGTCAATGTTTTCCATAGAGATCCCATTGCCTAATTTAAACGAAAAACGCATGACCCACATTTAAATGAAGAACAATTATTTATTAAAATTCGATGGTCCAAGTGGCTGGTTATTATCATATAGTAGCACCACCTGAAAGCATCATATAGCAGCAGCAACAGCAGCTCATAGCAACTCATCATATAGCAGCAGCAGCAGTGTGCAATTCATCATATACCAGTAGCAGCTCATAGCAATTCATCATATAGCAGCAGCAGGAGCAGCTCATAGCAATTCATCATATAGCAGCAGCAGGAGCAGCGCATAGCAATTCATCATATAGCAGCAGCAAGAGCAGCTCATAGCAATTCATCATATAGCATCAGCAGGAGCAGCTCATAGGAATTCATCATACAACAGCAGCGGGAGCAGCTTATAGCAACTCATTATATAGCAGCAGCAGCAGCAGCTCATAGCAATTCATCATATAGCAGCAGCAGCTCATAGCAATTCATCATATAGCAGCAGCAGCTCATAGCAATTCATCATATAGCAGCAGCAGGAGCAGCTCATAGCAATGCATCATATAGCACCAGTAGAAGCAGCTCATAGCAATTCATCGTATAGTGGATCAGAATGAAAATTTGGCCAAAAAAACAGAGGAGATCCTCGCCTTGTTGGATGAGCTCATCCTTCAACAGCACCTCAAGGCCACGGCCTGGGAGGTGGGGAGGGGGAATAAGGTGCCTTCTGCCGCAGTGTGGCATCAACCGTAGTTGTGCAGCGCCTGCCGGAGTAGTGCGTTGGACGAACCACAGTGGAGCAGCTGCTGGAGACCATGAGAATGAGGGGCGGCGCCAGAGGAAGGAGTAGCCAGGGAGATTTGCCCCTACCCGCCGGCCATGTAGCCTAGCTGGACAGAGCATCGTCGAGGACTAGGCCAGATGGGACCAGTGGTGACGGCTTGCTGGAGGAACCCTAGTGCTGCAGGCAGGGGATCGAGGTAGAGGGAAAGGGGAGAGGAGATGCAAGCGGGCAGGGCAATGAACGCTTGCGTGTTTGTTTTTACTTGAGGGTGAGGTGTGATGCGGGCGTCACCAGTTGCATTTTGAGTGTAATATAGGCAGACAACAGAGTCATTTCACTATTCCCCTTCCCTTCAATTTTTAGTGAGGTTCTACCCGAAACAACCCCCTCCCAAGCGAAATTAGTTAAGCCCAAGCCCATAACTCAAAAATGACTTCTTTCCATCTTTTATGGCTTATTTTGACAATAAGCCCTAAAAAGGCAGAATAGAACTGGCCCTTAACCTGCAATTCAATTGTGTGTGCAATGACGAATCACTCCTGCCTGCTATAGTGTACATTTAGGCATCATCATACATGGCATAACCTAATACATGTGCATTCCATTGTAGAATCTGGAATATGCAATGTTTATGTTAGTTCATATGTTGCACATGATGTTTAAATGCCCCTTAAATCTGGTCAGTCAAGTGATGGTCTTTAAGCCTCCTTCTTTGCTTCTTTTCTTGATATGTAAGATTTGCTCACACATCTGTTCAATTGCTTGTTTGCATCAGCCAGCCATACTAGGACTGTTTGCTTTGATTACTTGCTGTTCTTGACCTAACACTCTAACAGAGCTTGTCAATGATTTAAACACTAAGGGCTACTGTAGTGGGGCCTTTTCTAACTCATATGTGACATAAAGGTTTGGCTGTACACTAAAGTAGGCTCTCCAAGAGTACCTGGAGATCCAGTTTGAAGGTATGCCTAGTATTTACATAGTGCAGACATAGTAAATGCTCATTTCATTGTGTGCAAGTGCAAGAGATGCGGCATGTTTCATTATGTGGTGTTGATTTGTTATAATCTCATCCTTTTGTGTTCACAGACCGGAAAGTATGCATATTTATCTTCCTAGGAGACGAGTAACTAGTTTGTGTCACCTTGTAGAGGGGGTGCAATGAAGATAAGATTGAGGATTTCCAAGTACAAGACGTTAGGAAGGAGCCTTGTAAGAGAAGTAGGAGCTGCGCTGAGCCTCTTCAACCTGTTAAGGTAAGTCACTGTATCCAACTCAACAGTTCAATTCCTTGTTTGTTTCAGGCATAGTTAATTTGCTCTTTTCAATTGCTTTATTTGTCCTCAGTTAATGAGATTCCCAAAGAATGATGCCTGATGTTGGGTACTTGTATAACTATTAGTTGACATAATTAAAGGCCTTACCATTTAATTACTCTGCCGAAGTGTGCCTGAAGCTTTGAAGTCTATTAACCAACTATTATTGCATGAGGCTCACAATCTAGTTTATACTAGGCTAATGATTACATAGTTTTGCTTGTTGTAGTATGTTTGTATGATACCTTCTGCTATTCATTATGCTCCCTATGACTTTAATTGAGCTACAGAATGGCCAACTGCTTGCTTACTTCTACGCAACGTGTTGTCTAAATTTGTAACTTGTCTGTGTTTTGGATTGGGCCCCAACATCATTCTCCTCTGGTGAGCTAAGAGAGATTTATGTATGCAGGCTGCACAGACTACCTTTTTTATAATTTTTAAAATATCACCTGCTTATGCTTCATGACGTGTAACATTATTGTTAGTCCTGTTTTGCCATGTACAAAATAGTCTGTCTTGCTCGCTTCACTGTTGTAACTATATTTTTGCCCTAGTCATGTGTACTTACAGAAACATTTCAGGATGAAGTGACATCAACACAAAGATCTGCGAGCAGTGCGGCATGGCCGTTACCGAATGATTATGGATTGGAATTGCAATGTGCTGATGTTCTCGAGCATCAACTAGAGGTGGCAAGACAACGTGTACATGATTCTGAACGTACAATCAACAAGTTGAGACTGGACATGCAGGTATTAGATGCAGGAGTCAAAAAATGAAACAAGACACGGAGGTAACAACGAAGGAATTGGAGATTTTGCAGACTGAAATTTGTGCTACTAAATCCGGCCAATCCTATTTTCTGAAGAGATTATAGTTCAAATGGTAAGTTATGTTGATGCGTGTCCATGATGTATGAGTTGTATTTGCCCTGTGTATGTAATTTGTTGTTTGTGTATGCTTTATTATCACTGGTGCCGAACCATAATGCCCAGTGGGTATAATCGGCTGTAATTTCTTTATTGTATAGTGTAGGATTATTCTACGTTTCTATGCCTTAGTCTCTTTATTGTATAGTGTACGTTTTTTAGAGGTGATAGTATAGAGTAGGATAATTCTTTGAATATGCTATATCGTTCAAACGGGGGCCAACTCGCCAAACGTTGTAGTGACCATGGCGCTCCATAGGCCGTACGATCCATGGGCCATCTACGGGATGGACGATCCATGGCCGTCGGATCCGTGGGCCTTCTATGGGCTGTCGGATCCATGGGCCTTCTATCGGCTGTCGGATCCATGGGCCATCGGATCCATGGTCCTTCTATGGGTCGTCGGATCAATGGGCCTTCTATGGGACATCGGGTCAATGGGCCTTCTACGTCCCATAGGATCCATGGGCCTTCTACGGGCCGTCTCATCTATGGGCCTTGTACGGGCCGTATAAGGGGGCATAAACGGGCTAGAGTGGAAATCGTACGTTTTATGGGCTGACCATAACGGGCCGTTAATAGGACATATTTGATGATGCTATGAAAATGGCCCAACAGATTAACGGGCCACAAACGGGCCGACTGTATCCACCGGCTCAATTTGGCCCACAAGCAGAAAAGGCCAGTAATGGGCCGTAAGTAACCGAATGCTGGAAATGAGCCCAAGAATAAATGGGCCCTCACAAGGCCGAAAGGTAACACGGGCTGGAAACGACCCAATGGAATAATGGGCCGCTAATGGGTATAAAGCGATACACTGTTCATTACGGGCCGGTTTCACCACGGGCCATTAATGGGCCAAGAGTTACAAAGGGACTCATATGGGCCAAAATACGTCATGGCCCATACATGGGCCAGAAGTTAAAATGGGCTGGAATTATATTGGACGACCCATATGACGCTATTGGGCCTAATTCGGATAGGTGGTAAACGGGCCCTGGGTTAGCGGGTTGTAAATGGGCTATATGCAAACAGGCCGTTAACAGGCTTGCCGTGGGCCGGCCCGCCACCTTTTGACCAAGTCAAACGGGCCAGCCTTTTCACAGGAATGGGCCTCTGTTGGGCCGTGCCACGTGTCGACGTATCCTAGGCGCTTTGGGTCCAATGATTGGATGACATATGTCCCAACGGTGAGCCGACACGTGTTTCCTCCTGTTGGGGAACGTAGCAGAAATTCAAAATTTTCTACGCATCACCAAGATCAATCTATGGAGTAATCTAGCAACGAGGGGAAGGGGAGTGCATCTACATACCCTTGTAGATCGCGAGCGGAAGCGTTCAAGAGAACGGGGTTGATGGAGTCGTACTCGTCGTGATCCAAATCACCGATGATCCTAGCGCCGAACGGACGGCACCTCCGCGTTCAACACACGTACAGAGCAGCGACGTCTCCTCCTTCTTGATCCAGCAAGGGGGGAGGAGAGGTTGATGGAGATCCAGCAGCACGACGGCGTGGTGGTGGAAGTAGCGGGGATCCCGGTAGGGCTTCGCCAAGCACTAACGGGAGGGAGAGGTGTCACGGGAGGGAGAGGGAGGCGCCAGGGAATGGATTGCTGCTGCCCTCCCTCCCCCCCACTATATATAGGGCCAAGGGAGAGGGGGGCGCAGCCTTGGCCCTTCCTCCAAGGAAGGGTGCGGCCAGGGAGGAGTCCATCCTCCCCAAGGCACCTCGGAGGTGCCTTCCCCCTTTAGGACTCTCCCTTTTCCTTATCTCTTGGCGCATGGGCCTCTTGGGGCTGCTGCCCTTGGCCCATATAGGGCAAGGCGCACCCCCTACAGCCCATGTGGCCCCCCGGGGCTGGTGGACCCCCTTGGTGGACCCCCGGACCCCTTTCGGCACTCCCGGTACAATACCGATAAAGTGCGAAACTTTTCCGGCGACCAAAATAAGACTTCCCATATATAAATCTTTACCTCCGGACCATTCCGGAACTCCTCGTGACGTCCGGGATCTCATCCGGGACTCCGAACAACTTTCGGGTTACCGCATACTAATATCTCTATAACCCTAGCGTCACCGAACCTTAAGTGTGTAGACCCTACGGGTTCGGGAGACAAGTAGACATGACCAAGACTACTCTCCGGTCAATAACCAATAGCGGGATCTGGATACACATGTTGGCTCCCACATGCACCTCGACGATCTCATCGGATGAACCACGATGTTGAGGATTCAATCAATCCCGTATACAATTCCCTTTATCTACCGGTATGTTACTTGCCCGAGATTCGATCGTCGGTATCCCTATACCTTGTTCAATCTCGTTACCGGCAAGTCTCTTTACTCATTCCGCAACTCACATCATCCCGTGATCAACTCCTTGGTCACATTGTGCACATTATGATGATGTCCTACCGAGTGGGCCCAGAGATACCTCTCCATTTACACGGAGTGACAAATCCCAGTCTCGATTCGTGCCAACCCAACAGACACTTTCGGAGATACCTGTAGTGCACCTTTATAGCCACCCAGTTACGTTGTGACGTTTGGTACGCCCAAAGCATTCCTACGGTATCCGGGAGTTGCACAATCTCATGGTCTAAGGAAATGATACTTGACATTAGAAAAGCTCATAGCAAACGAACTACACGATCTTGTGCTAGGCTTAGGATTGGGTCTTGTCCATCACATCATTCTCCTAATGATGTGATCCCGTTATCAACGACATCCAATGTCCATGGTCAGGAAACCGTAACCATCTATTGATCAACGAGCTAGTCACCTAGAGGCTTACTAGGGACATGGTGTTGTCTATGTATCCACACATGTATCTGAGTTTCCAATCAATACAATTCTAGCATGGATAATAAACGATTATCATGAACAAGGAAATATAATAATAACCCATTTATTATTGCCTCTAGGGCATATTTCCAACAGTCTCCCACTTGCACGAGAGTCAATAATCTAGTCCACATCACCATGTGATTAACACTCATAGGTCACATCACCATGTGACCAACATCCAAGAGTTTACTAGAGTCAACAATCTAGTTCACATCACTATGTGATTAACACTCAATGTGTTCTGGTTTGATCATGTTATGCTTGTGAGAGAGGTTATGTAGTCAACGGGTCTGAACCTTTCAGATCCGTGTGTGCTTTACGAATATCTATGTCATCTTGTGGATGCTACCACGCGCTATTTGGAGCCATTTCAAATAATTGCTCTACTATACGAATTCGGTTTACTACTCAGAGTCATCCGGATTAGTGTCAAAGTTCGCATCGACGTAACCCTTTACGACGAACTCCTTTTCACCTCCATAATCGAGAAAATCCTTAGTCCACTACATACTAAGGATAAGTTCGACCGCTGTCATGTGATCCATTCTCGGATCACTATTGTACCCCTTGACCAACTCATGGCAAGGCACACTTCATGTGCGGTACACAGCATAGCATACTGTAGAGCCTACGTCTGAAGCATAGGGGATGACCTTCGTCCTTTCTCTCTCTTCTGCTGTGGTCAGGTCTTGAGTCTTACTCAATACTCACACCTTGTAACACAGCCAAGAACTCCTTCTTTGCTGATCTATTTTGAACTCTTTCAAAATCATGTCAAGGTGTGCGTTCTTTGAAAGTATCATCAGGCGTCTTGATCTATCTCTATAGATCTTGATGCCCAATATGTAAGTAGCTTTATCCAGGTCTTCCTTTGAAAAACTCCTTTCAAACAACCCTTTATGCTTTCCAGAAATTTTACATCATTTCGGATCAACAATATTTCATTCACATATACTTATCAGAAATGTCGTAGCGCTCCCACTCACTTTATTGTAAATACAAGTTTCTAACAAACTTTGTATAAACCCAAAAACTTTGATCACTCCATCAAAGCGTATATTCTGACTCCGAGATGCTTGCTCTAGTCCATGGAAGGATCGCTGGAGCTAGCATACCTTTTAGCATCCTTAGGATCGACAAAACCTTTCTGATTGTATCACATACAACCTTTCCTTACGAAAACTGGTAAGGAAACTTGTTTTGACATCCATCTGCCAGATTTCATAAATGCAGCTAATGCTAACATGATTCCGACAGACTTAAGCATCACTACGGATGAGAAAATCTCATCGTAGTCAACTCCTCGAACTTGTGGAAATACTCTTTGCCACAAGTCGAGCTTCATAGACGGTAGCATTACCGTCCATGTCCGTCTTCTTCTCAAAGATCCATTTATCTCGGATTTCATGGCTTCTAACCATTTGTCGGAATATGGGCCCACCATCGCTTCTCCATAGCTCGTAGGTTCAGTATTGTCCAACAACATGATATCTCAGACAGGATCACGTACCACTCTAAAGTAGCACGCATCCTCGTCGTCCTACGAGGTTTGGTAGTGACTTGATCCAAAGTTTCATGATCACCATCATAAGCTTCCACTTCAATTGGTGTAGGTGCCACAGGAGCAACTTCCTGTGCCCTGCTACACACTAATTGAAGTGACGGTTCAATAACCTTATCAAGTCTCCACCATCCTCCCACTCAATTATTTCGAGAGAAACTTTTCCTCGAGAAAGGACCCTGTTACTAGAAGCAATTAATTTTGCTTCCAGATCTGAAATAGGAGGTATACCCAACTGTTTTGGGTATTCTTATGAAGATGTATTTATCCGGTTTGGGTTCGAGCTTATCAGCCTGA
This sequence comes from Aegilops tauschii subsp. strangulata, assembly GCF_002575655.3. NCBI lineage: Eukaryota > Viridiplantae > Streptophyta > Magnoliopsida > Poales > Poaceae > Aegilops > Aegilops tauschii. Next base: position 548,684,687 of record NC_053041.3, on the reverse strand, counting down.
AACTTTTTCACATAAGCATCGCAGCCCCAAACTTTTAAGAAACGACAACTTAGGTTTCTCTAAACGGTGTCGTCTCAACGGAATTGCATGGTGCCCTATTTAAAGTGAATGCGGTTATCTCTAATGCCTAACCCATAAACGATAGTTGTAATTCGATAAGAAACATCATGGTATGCACCATATCCAATAGGGTGCAGTTATGATGTTCGGACACACCATCACACTATGGTGTTCCAGGCGGTATTAATTGTGAAACACTTTTCACAATGTCTTTAATTGTGTACCAAACTCGTAACTCAGATACTCATCTCTATGATTATATCATAGACATTTTATCCTCTTGTCACGACGATCTTCAACTTCACTCTGAAATTACTTGAACCTTTCAATAATTCAGACTTGTGTTTCATCAAGTAAATACACTCAGCATCTACTCAAATCATCTGTGAAGTAAGAACATAACGATATCCACTGCATGCCTCAGCACTCATTGGACTGCATACATCAAAATGTATTACTTCCAACAAGTTGCTCTCTTGTTCCATCTTACTGAAAACGAGGTCTTTCAGTCATCTTGCCCATGTGGTATGATTTGCATGTCTCAAGTGATTCAAAATCAAGTGAGTCCAAACAATCCATCTGCATGGAGTTTCTTCATACCAGTAGACATGTTTCGCATGTCTCAATCTTTTCAAAAACGAGTGAGTCCAAAGATCCATCTACATGGAGCTTCTTCACGCGCTCTATACCACTCAAATGGCAGTGCCACAAGTATGTGGTACTATCATCACTATTTTATATCTTTTGGCATGAACATGTGTATCACTACGATCGAGATTCATTTTAGGTGCAAGACCATTGAAGGTATTATTCAAATAAACAGAGTAACCATTATTCTCCTTAAATGAATAACCGTATTGCGATAAACATAATCCAATCATGCTCAACGCAAACACCAAATCTCGATGGTAGAGAGAGCATGCGATGCTTGATCACATCAACCTTGGAAGCACTTCCAACACACATCATCATCTCACCTTTAGCTAGTCTCCATTTATTCCGCAGCTTTTATTTCGAGTTACTAACACTTAGCAACTGAACCGGTATCTAATACCCTGGTGCTGCTAGGAGTAAAGTACACATTCATATAATGTATATCCAATATACTTCTTTCGACCTTGCCTGCCTTCTCATCTACCAAGTATCTAGGGTAGTACTGCTTTAGTGACCGTTCCCCTCATTACAGAAGCACTTAGTCTCGGGTTTGGGTTCAACCTTGGCATTCTTTACTAGAGCAGCAAATGATTTGTTGTTTCATGAAGTATCCCTTTTGCCCTTGCCCTTCTAGAAACTAGTGGTTTTACTAACCATCAACAATTGATGCTCCTTCTTGATTTCTACTTTCGCGGTGTCAAGCATCGCGAGTTGCTCAAGGATCATCATAACTATCCCTGATATGTTATAGTTCATCACGAAGCTCTACTAGCTTGGTGGCAGTGACTATGGAGAACCATCACTATCTCATCTGGAAGATTAACTCCCACTCGATTCAAGCGATTGTGGCACTCAGACAATCTGAGCACATGCTCAACGATTGAGCTTTTCTCCCTTAGTCTGCAGGCTTAAGAAACTTGTCAGAGGTCTCATACCTCTTGACGTGGGCACTAGTCTGAAATCCCAATTTCAGTCTTCGGAACATCTCATATGTTCTGCGACGTTTCAAAACCGTCTTTGGTGCCACAATTCTAAATCGTTAGCATTACGCACTGAACTATCATGTAGTTATCAAAACGTGTATGTCAGATGTTCCGCAACATCTACAGACGACGCTGAGGTTCAGCACACCGAGCGGTGCATTAAGGACATAAGCCTTCTGTGCAGCAATGAGGACAATCCTCAGTTTACGGACCCAGTCCGCATAATTGCTACTATCAACTTTCAACTAAATTTTTCTCTAGGAACATATCTTAAACAGCAGAACTAAAGCGTATGACATAATTTGCAAAGACCTTTTGACTATGTTCATGATAATTGAGTTCATCTGATTAATGAACTCCCACTCAGATAGACATCCCTCTAGTCATCTAAGTGATACATGATCCGAGTCAAACTAGGTCGTGTCCGATCATCACGTGAGACGGACTAGTCATCATCAGTGAACATCTCCATGTTGATCGTATCTGCTATACGACTCATATTCGACCTTTCGGTCTCTTGTGTTCCGAGGCCATGTCTGTACATGCTAGGCTCGTCAAGTCAACCTAAGTGTTTCGCATGTGTTCCGAGGCCATGTCTGTACATGCTAGGATCGTCAACACCCGTTGTATGCCAACGTTAGAATCTATCACACCCGATCATCACGTGGTGCTTCGAAACAACAAACCTTCGCAACGGTGCACAGTTAGGGGGAACACGTCTCTTGAAATTTTAGTGAGGGATCATCTTACTTACTACCGTCGTGCTAAGCAAATAAGATGCATAACATGATAAACATCACATGCAATCAAATAGTGACATGATATGGCCAATATCATCTTGCTCCTTTGATCTCCATCTTCGGGGAACCATGATCATCTTTGTCACCGGCATGACACCATGATCTCCATCATCATGATCTCCATCATTGTGTCTTTATGAAGTTGTCACGCCAACGATTACTTCTACTTCTATGGCTAACGCGCTTAGCAATAAACTAAAGTAATTTACATGGCGTTATTCAATGACACGCAGGTCATACAAAAAATAAAGACAACTCCTATGGCTCCTGTCGGTTGTCATACTCATCGACATGCAAGTCGTGATTCCTACTACAAGAATATGATCAATCTCATACATCACATATATCATTCATCACATCTTCTGGCCATATCATATCACATAGCACATGCTGCAAAAACAAGTTAGACGTCCTCTAATTATTGTTGCAAGTTTTTACGTGGCTTGTATAGGTTTCTAGCAAGAACGTTTCTTACCTACGTAAAACCACAACGTGATATGCCAATTTCTATTTACCCTTCATAAGGACCCTTTTCATCGAATCCGTTCCGACTAAAGTGGGAGAGACAGACACCCGCTAGCCACCTTATGTAACTAGTGCATGTCAGTCGGTGGAACCTGTCTCACGTAAGCGTACGTGTATGGTCGGTCCGGGCCGCTTCATCCCACAATGCCGCCGAAACAAGATAAGACTAGTAGCGGCAAGAAGAATTGGCAACATCTACGCCCACAACTGCTTTGTGTTCTACTCATGCATAGAAACTACGCATAGACCTAGCTCATGATGCCACTGTTGGGGAACGTAGCAGAAATTCAAAATTTTCTACGCATCACCAAGATCAATCTATGGAGTAATCTAGCAACAAGGGGAAGGGGAGTGCATCTACATACCCTTGTAGATCGCGAGCGGAAGCATTCGAGAGAACGGGGTTGATGGAGTCGTACTCGTCGTGATCCAAATCACCGATGATCCTAGCGCCGAATGGACGGCACCTCCGCGTTCAACACACGTACGGAGCAGCGACGTATCCTCCTTCTTGATCCAGCAAGGGGGGAGGAGAGGTTGATGGAGATCCAGCAGCACGACGGTGTGGTGGTGGAAGTAGCGGGGATCCCGGTAGGGCTTCGCCAAGCACTAACGGGAGGGAGAGGTGTCACGGGAGGGAGAGGGAGGCGCCAGGGCATGGATTGCTACTGCCCTCCCTCCCCCCCACTATATATAGGGCCAAGGGAGAGGGGGGCGCAGCCTTGGCCCTTCCTCCAAGGAAGGGTGCGGCCAGGGAGGAGTCCATCCTCCCCAAGGCACCTCGGAGGTGCCTTCCCCCTTTAGGACTCTCCCTTTTCCTTATCTCTTGGCGCATGGGCCTCTTGGGGCTGCTGCCCTTGGCCCATATAGGGCAAGGCGCACCCCCTACAGCCCATGTGCCCCCCCGGGGCTGGTGGACCCCCTTGGTGGACCCCCGGACCCCTTTCGGCACTCCCGGTACAATACCGATAAAGTGCGAAACTTTTCCGGCGACCAAAATAAGACTTCCCATATATAAATCTTTACCTCCGGACCATTCCGGAACTCCTCGTGACGTCCGGGATCTCATCCGGGACTCCGAACAACTTTCGGGTTACCGCATACTAATATCTCTATAACCCTAGCGTCACCGAACCTTAAGTGTGTAGACCCTACGGGTTCGGGAGACAAGCAGACATGACCGAGACGACTCTCCGGTCAATAACCAACAGCGGGATCTGGATACCCATGTTGGCTCCCACATGCTCCTCGATGATCTCATCGGATGAACCACGATGTTGAGGATTCAATCAATCCCGTATACAATTCCCTTTATCTACCGGTATGTTACTTGCCCGAGATTCGATCGTCGGTATCCCTATACCTTGTTCAATCTCATTACCGGCAAGTCTCTTTACTCGTTCCGTAACTCACATCATCCCGTGATTAACTCCTTGGTCACATTGTGCACATTATGATGATGTCCTACCGAGTGGGCCCAGAGATACCTCTCCGTTTACACGGAGTGACAAATCCCAGTCTCGATTCGTGCCAACCCAACAGACACTTTCGGAGATACCTGTAGTGCACCTTTATAGCCACCTAGTTACGTTGTGATGTTTGGTACACCCAAAGCATTCCTACGGTATCCGGGAGTTGCACAATCTCATGGTCTAAGGAAATGATACTTGACATTAGAAAAGCTCTTAGCAAACGAACTACACGATCTTGTGCTAGGCTTAGGATTGGGTCTTGTCCATCACATCATTCTCCTAATGATGTGATCCCGTTATCAACGACATCCAATGTCCATTGTCAGGAAACCGTAACCATCTATTGATCAACGAGCTAGTCAACTAGAGGCTTACTAGGGACATGGTGTTGTCTATGTATCCACACATGTATCTGAGTTTCCAATCAATACAATTCTAGCATGGATAATAAACGATTATCATGAACAAGGAAATATAATAATAACCCATTTATTATTGCCTCTAGGGCATATTTCCAACACCTCCAGCCAATGATGATTTTACACGTGGAAAATCCCCATTGGTCGGGGCTGTTAATGGGTTATCGGATCCAAAACCGGACCCGATAGCTTAACGGCGTTCTGTTACGGTGGATGCCATGTGTCTGTCACCCTTGACGAAAGCACTTCTGTGACGCGCGATTTATCGTCATGGAAGTGGACACTTCCGTGACGATAATTTTGTTAATGTCATGGAACACTTCTACGACAGCACAGGTATGACTATCTTGATTCTATCATAAAATTGTCATGGATGTACATGCATGACAGAAGACGTGACCTACTGTGACAAACACGAATCATTACGGAAGTGTATTTTTTTGTAGTGAAAGCCACTAACAAGGTAACCCCCAACATCAAAACTACCATCATTACTAATACTTCGTTGACGGATTCCATTGATGAAAGTGAGGGGTCCAATGTGGAGGAAAATGAATTTGAGTCTTTTATGAGTAAGCTCAAGGGTAAATCCAGGAAGCACTTCGTTGCTCTCTTGGAACAACTTGGTGAAGCCAATGACATGATCGAAGCTCACGCAGATACCATCTCTAAGATGGAGGGGCATAGTCGTGACTATGCCGATGAGATTTCGGATCTCTCCAATGCTCTTGAGGAAGAGCGCGGTCATCGTTTGGCTCTTGAGGAGTCATACAACGAGGACCATGCTAAATTGAAGAAAGATCTTGATCATGCTCTTGTTGTATCTCGTGTGCTAAACTCCGAGAATGCCAAGATTGGGGTTGATCTTGCTAGACTCAAATAGGAGTTTGATGTACTTGACAAGGCTCACAAGGTCTTGAAGGGTGCTCATGCTAGCCTCAAAGAGTCTCATGATCAACTCCAATTAAATCTAACTAAGGAGATAGCCACTTTTCCTCATATGGTCTTAATTGATAATACAAATGCTACTAACCCATGTTGTGAGCATGTGCATCTTGTTGAGGAGAATGCAAAGTTGAAGGAGCAACTTGAGAAAGGCCTTGTGTCTTGCATACAAGGTGAGAAGAATCTCAACGTCCTTTTGAGCAACCAAAAGGAAGTTGTGGCCAAGGAAGGGATTGGGTTCACCCCCAAAAACCCAAGAACAAGAAGAAGAATGACAAGGCCAAACGACCTCCTCCTCTCAAGCAAACCTTTTTGAAAGAGGGAGATGGCACTCCTAAGGAGAAGAAGAACAATGTGAAGGGTGGTGGTGTCAAGAAGGGCAATGCCACCCCTTCCAACAAAGCCGGCGACTTTAACCCTTCCTATGTGTTATGTCGTGCTAGTGATGGGCATGTTTATGCTAAATTTGTTGGTTCTCCTTATGAGTACATTGAATGGTCTATTTGGGTTCCTAAGACCCTTGTCACTAACATCAAATGACCCATTACAAAATGGGTACCTAAAACCAAGCATTGATCTCTTGTAGGTGTTTGCTTCCGGTGGGGCATCATGGTTGCTCGATAGTGGAGCCACTAATCATATGACCGGAAGCAAGGACTTGGTGGTGGACGTGCACAAGATTCCATCTATGCCCACCAATGTCAAGTGGGGTGATGCCTCGTCCTCTAAGGTATTGGGACTTGGCAAGGTTGTCATTTCTCATGATCTCACTATCGAGAAGGTCATGCTTGTTGAGTCCCTTGCATACAATTTCCTTTCCGTTCGTCAACTTGCAATCATGGGATTTGCCACTTTCTTTGATATTGATACCGTGGCCCTCTTGTGGAGCAATACTCTTAAAGTAGCCTTTGTTGGGCATGTCGAGAACGGTCTCTATGTGATTAACTTTCCGGAGCGACCCACTAAGACCGCGACATACCTAATGGCTAAAGTTGACATGGGGTGGCTTTGGCATCGCCGTTTAGCCCATGTCAATATGAGATATTTGCAAAGTCTTCTCAAGGGGGACCATGTTCGTGGACTAACAAATGTTAGCTTTGCCAAAGATCATGCTTGCATCGAAGGAAAGCTACATGAGAAGGCTCACCCTCCCACGACTATCATCTACTCAAAGAGGCCTTTGGAGCTCCTTCACTTGGATCTCTTTGGGCCTCCATCCTTTGATAGTCTTGGGGGTAGGAAGTATTTCTTGGTGATTGTGGATGACTATTCAAGATACACATGGTTATACTTCTTCAAGAGGAAGAGTGAGACTCAACAAACCGTCATTGACTTTGCAAATGAAGCCCAATGCCAACACAATGTAAAGATCTTGACAATAAGAAGTGACAACGGCACTGAGTTCAAGAACTACACCTTGGATGAGTTTCTTAGTGATGAGGGGATCAAGCATCAATATTCCGCACCTTACACCCCTCAACAAAATGGTGTAGCGGAGAGGAAGAACCAGACGTTGATGGATGCGGCAAGGACCATGATGGCGGAGTTCAAGTCGCCATACAACTTTTGGGCTGAAGCCATCAACACCACGTGTCATGCATCCAATCGGCTCTATCTCCGCAAAGGCTTGAACAAGACTCCATATGAGATACTCACCGGTAACAAGCCCAACCTCAAGTACTTTCGGGTGTTCGGGTGTAAGTGTTTCATTCTCAAGAAAGGTGTTCATTTGTCCAAATTTGAGGCTAGATCTCAAGAGGGCATATTTGTTGGTTATGCTACAAACTCTCATGCTTACCGTGTCCTCAGTAAGTCCACGGGACTTATTGAGGAGACTTGTAACATGAAGTTTGATGAGAATAACGGCTCCCAAGTGGAGCAAAGTGGCACTTGTGATGTAGGTGATGAAATTCCTCCCCAGGCCATAAGAAGAATGGGTGTTGGTTTTATCCTACCCATTGAGGAACCCCTTGTGGCCGAAGGAGAAGGACAATGTTCCACTCAAGCAGAACCATCACCAACCCAAGGCCCACACGCTTCCGAAGAACAAAGTGAAGGCCCTCAACCTCATGAACAAGACCAAGGGCAAGATCAACCTCAAGACGGTGTTGAACCACCAAGTGATGCCCAAGGTCAAGTTCTCTCCTCCGAGCAAGTTCAAGATCAAGAGCAAGCTCAAGACCAAGAACTAGCTCAAGACGACGCTCAAGATGATCAAGTAACCGCTCCTCAACTCACTCCTGAGGAGGAATTGGAGCGTCGTGCCGCCAAGATTGCATCCAAGCTCTCTACCAAGGGTCATCTCATGAAAAATGTGCTTGGAAGCATACGAAAGGGGGTAAGCACTCGTAGACAATTGGCAAACTATTGTGAACATCACGCGTTTGTCTCTTGTGTTGAACCCCAAAAGGTCTATGAGGCGCTCGAAGATCTGGATTGGCTTAGTGCCATGCATGAAGAACTCAATAACTTCGAGCACAACAAGGTGTGGAGATTTGTGCCGAGGCCAACGGGGAACCATAATGTCATTGGAACCAAGTGGATATTCAAGAACAAGCAAGATGCTCATGGAATTATAGTCCGCAACAAGGCTCGTTTGGTAGCACAAGGCTACTCCCAAGTCGAGGGTATCGACTACGATGAAACCTTTGCTCCCGTTGCTCGCCTTTAATCTATTCGTTTGTTGATTGTTATGCTTCTCATCATAATTTCAAGTTGCAACAAACGGATGTGAAAAGTGCTTTCCTTAATGGTCCTATTAATGAGTTGGTGTATGTCAAACAACCCCCCGGGTTCGAGGATCCCTATTTCCCTGATCATGTGTACCAACTCGATAAGGCACTCTATGGCCTTAAACAAGCCCCGCGTGCGTGGTATGACCACCTTACCGAGTTGTTGCAAGATCATGGGTTTGAAATTGGGAAAATCGACCCCACTCTTTTTACTAAGAAGGTCAAAGGGGAGTTGTTTGTGTGCCAACTATATGTTGATGATATTATCTTTGGTTCCCCTAACAAAGCTTTCAATGAGGAATTTGCCTCTCTCATGACCTCAAAGTTCAAGATGTCCATGATGGGAGAGTTGAAGTTCTTTCTCGGGTTCGAAGTCAAGCAAAGAAGAGAAGGGACCTTCATCAACCAAGCCAAATACACTCAAGACATGCTCAAGAGATTCAAGCTAATTGATGTCAAGCCGGCTTCCACTCCAATACCTATCAAATGCCAACTTAACATAGATCCCAATGGTAAAGCGGTGGATCAAAAGGTATATCTCTCCATTATTGGCTCCTTGCTTTACCTTTGTGCATCTAGACCGGATATCATGTTGAGTGTGGGAATTTGTGCACGGTTTCAAGCCGCACCTAAGGAAAGCCACTTTGTGGTGGTCAAGCGGCTCTTTCGATATTTGGCTCATACCCCAAACTTTGGCTTATGGTACCAAAGACGAGCAAGCTTCAATCTTGTAGGCTATTCGGACTCCGATTGGGCGGGAGACAAGGTGATAGGAAGTCAACTTTCGGAGGGTGCCAATTCCTTGGTTGCTCTTTGGTGAGTTGGTCTTCCAAGAAGCAAATTTGTGTGTCTCTCTCGTCCACCGAAGCGGAGTATGTTGCCGAACTACTATGGATGAGGCAAACTTTAAAGGATTACGGTGTCATTTGTGACAAAGTGCCTCTTTGGTGTGACAATGGAAGTTCCATCAAGATTTCTCTCAACCCAGTGCAACACTTCAAGACGAAGCACGTTGAGATTCGGTATCACTTCATCCGGGATCACATTCGGCGAGGGGAGATCGAGCTCAACTATGTCAACACTCATGATAACCTTGCAGATATCTTCACGAAGCCCTTGGATGAAGCAAGATTTCGTGAGTTAAGGCATGAACTAAATACCATTGATTCGAGCAATGTGGCTTGAACCCTTGCACACCCCACCATACTCAACTTGTTATCTTGTTTAGGTGTAGGCATGGACATAGGGGGAGTGTTGTTCTCACAATGAACTCTCCCTCCCTCCATTATGCATAAATTGATCAACTCTTTCACATTAGCCATTTTTTATGGTACTTGTGCTTCAAAGACGAATTTTGGTCATGGGCCCAAGGATAATTCTTCGTGGTGTCATACCAGTTGACTCAAACATAGGTGGCTTCAGCCACCACCCTCTCTTTGGAGAGGTTGTGTCGCTTGTTTGGTCCTTGTTGTCCTTTGTCTTTCTTTCTTCGAGCCGTGCTTGTGGTTGAGTTGCCTCGTGTGTGTGTTCTTGGTGTGTATGTTCATTTGAAGGTTGTATTGCAAAGGCTGTTTTTCTCTTTTGCGAAACGTGCATCTTCTTGGGTCTGCGGTACTACCGCGGCATGCCACGGTACTACCGCAGGACCTGCGCACGGTACTACCGCACCAAGCACGGCAGTAAAAAAATTACTGCCGCTGGACGAGCAGTACTACCGCCCAGTGAGCAGTACTTCCGCCCGGGTGGTACTACCGCGGTGACCCGCGGTACTACCGTGCAGACGCGAGCGCGTGGGGGTTAAGAGTGGGCAGGGGGAGTTCCAACTCCCCCATACCCATTCAACTCTTTTTGCCTCATTGTCTTGTCTTTAGGTTTTTGGGGAGATGCATGTTGTTCTTGTGATTTTAGGCCAAATCTTTGCAAGAGTAGGGTGGAGGAGAGTAGTAATGCGTAGAGGTGCTATTTGGTATGTTGCTCCTTGATAGATTTGATCAACCGTAGTACCGCTCCGTTGTCGCGGCCGTGCTTAGATCCGCTGTTGTCTCGGATCCGACCACGTGTGGTACTACTGCCCCTCCCGTGCGGTACTACCGCGTGAGGCGCGGAAGTAAAATTTTACTTCCGCTCCAGGCGCGGTACTACCGTGCCGTCTCGGCGCGGTACTACCGTGGCTGGAGCTGCAGTAAAAATTTAGTTCCGCACATACATGTGGTACTACCGTTGATGTCAAATCTTCCATGTGGCAATTACCCAATGCTATTTCTACTTGTTTCACTTGTTTTGTTGTGGTCTTTGCATTGATCCTTCTTGCTTCTCTTGCGTGTTCTTGTGTTGTGTGACATAGGTGGTGGCTCCGGTTCCAACGTCCACCATTCGAATCCAAGCCGTGACACGGGCTCCAAGCGCCTACGCAACCAAGATGAAGCTCCAGAGGGCTCCAATGCCCCCCAACGCAGAACCAAGACCACCGCCACCAAGCACAAGGAGCCCTCAATGGGCATGGATGAGATACCTCTTGCTGAGTTTGTCACTAGAAGGAGGATCAATCCCTATGTGAATCCCCATGCAAACTTCAAAGGGAATGATCTGTTCTGGACCAAGCAGCAGAATCTTATCTATCTGGATGTGATCAAGACCAAGCAGAACATCTACATGGACGTGCACTTGATTGACATGAATCACATGAGGCAGGATAAGCACCATGACTATTTTGGTGAGGCTTTGGACCTGGTGGAGCAGTTTGGCATTAAGGACGTGATCTCCTTCCACCTGGACTTTGACCCTGAGATTGTGGCCCAGTTCTTCGCTTCGGTCCACTTCTATATTGATGAGGAACGGTCCATGACCTGGATGACCAATGGACAACAGATGACTGCTAAGTGGAAGGACTTCATGGCTTCGCTGCACGTGCCTGATGAGGGGCTCAACACGCCCGTTGGTGTCCGCCCTCATGCCAACCCCGAGTCCGCTAGCAAGAACAAGCTTCAGCAATTCTATGTTGAGAAGACACTTCCCAGTGGCAAGAATGCGTGGGTGCTGAACCCATTCCTTGACATCATGCACCGGATCTTCCGCAACTCCCTCTTTCCACGCATTGGTGACAAGGACAAGGTGCATGCCTATCTCGTGGATATGATGCTCATTTGTGAGGAGGCGCGTCACGCTCAGACACAACCACTTGACGTCTCACACATCATGTGGTACGAGCTACGGTTCACGGTGTTCAACCGTAAGGTACCCATCTATGGACCTTACCTGTTTATCTTGATCACGAGGACTTGGGAGAAGCTCTATCCCGATGAGGAGTTTGTTGCACCTGACTGGATCCGTCACGACCCATCAAGCTCCGCATCAAGCCTCAGTGGGCTAACACCACTACTCGTGCTAAGGTAGAGGCTGCTAGAATGGATGTTGATGAGGATGAGATTGAGGAGGAGGAAGCGGATGAGGACAGCTCTGCTGGGTATGCTCCTCCCTCTACTGAGCCTTCTTGGGCTAAGAAGCTGAAGAACAAGATGAAGGCTCTGTTCTGTATGCAGGCCAAGGCCAGTACCGGACCCATGTTGCTTCCAAGGAGAGTCGCCACCGCGACAAGAGGATCTTGAGGACATTTGGCGAGGATGTAACCAGCAGATACGAGAAGCACATCACCACAGAGGCTGAATGGATGCTGAAGCAAGGTTACCAGTGGACTAAATCTGAGAGGAGACCATCCCCACTGCCGAGACCGACGAGGAGCATGACGAGTGATCACTTCAGCTTGAGCCACCACTTGTGTCGTAGGTGTCCTCTCTGCCTTTTTGGTGTCTCGATGCCAAAGGGGGAGAGAGTGTAGGATTTGCGAGTCGTGTGTCGTGTTTCGTCTTGTCGCTTTGCTTTCGTTCCGTTGAACCTCATTTGCTTAGGTTTGGTTTGTGCTTGTGAGTCCAGAGTTTCTATCATATGGTGTAAGACATATGCACTCTAGCATTCCCTATTGAGCCTATGCTTTCTTGTGCTCTTTACTTTATGCTCATAGTTATTATCTTGTCTCCTTGCTTAGTGTTAGCTTTATTGTTGCAAGATATGCCTTGTCTATAAAATATAGGGGGAGTGTTGATCCTAGTATGTGTGTCGTGCAGTCCAAAGCACTTCTCTAGATAGCACACATCTAGGGGGAGCCCGTCTATATTTTATAGATGTGGGGTTTGCCCATGTTCTATTTTATTTCCCTATGTGCAAATCCCGTATTGTCATCAATCCACCAAAAAGGGGGAGATTGTAAGGGCATATTTATCCCTTAGTTGTTTTGCTGATTGATGACAATGCTTTTGCGAACTAATCGTGTGCATTGAGCATTTCAGACATATCATGACTAGGCACAAGACGATTTGGTGCCCCTCGAAGACTATTGAAGACGACGTTTCTCTACGTTTCTTTTCGGTGGATTTGAGTCGTAGGAAAGCCGTACTATTAAGAGGGGGTCTGCGTTGGAAAGGTTTGGGTGGAATCAACACGTACACATCTGCTCCTTTTGCACCACCTTTCCTTTGGCTCATTGGAGCATCCTCTATTTCTCCGTGTCTTTGCAAAATGAAGGACTCCTAGGTTGCTGATTTGGGGCATGCGGTAGTACTGCTCTTCCGAGCGGTAGTACCGCGGTGCCTTGCGGTAGTACCGACCGTAGGCGCGGTAGTACCGCAGGTACTCACGGTAGTACTGCTCCTTGGGAGCGGTAGTACCGTGGCCTCTGGCTAGGCTCAGCTGCTCGAGCGGCTGTAGGGGCGGATGTAATTACTTTACATCTGCGCCCTACGCGGTAGTACCGCCCCATGGGCGCGGTAGTACCGTGAGCCCTGGCCTGGCACAGCAACATGAGCGGAAGTAGGGGCGGATGTAATTTTTTACATTCGCGCTCTACGCGGTAGTACCGCTTGCCAGGTGCGGTAGTACCATGTCGGATTTTTGCATGGATCAGAACTCAGCGGAAGTTGCTACGGATGTATTTTCATATGTCTATGCCTTCTCAGTCTAGACCAACCCTGCCTTGTGGTAGTACCGCTCCGGCGGTTCTACTGCCCTTGCCACAAGCTGGTCTAGCTCCTGCTGCGCCAGCGGTAGTACTGCAGTACCCTGCGGTAGTACTGTGGTCCCGTGCGGTAGTACCGCTTGCCAGGTGCGGTACTACCGCTCGTCGCGTGCTGAGTTAGTGGATAACGGTTGGATTTGTTCTTGCACTATATAAGGGGAGTCTTCTTCTCCGAGTTGACCACCTCTTCCATCCCCAAGCTCCATTGTTGCTCTAAGCTCCATTTTCGCCTGATCTCTCTCCCTAGCCAATCAAACTTGTTGATTTTCTAGGGATTGGTTGAGAAGGCCACGATCTACACTTCCACCAAGAGAAATTTGATTCCCCCCACTAATCCCTTGCGGATCTTGTTACTCTTGGGTGTTTGAGCACCCTAGACGGTTGAGGTCACCGCAGAGCCATATTCCATTGTGGTGAAGCTTCGTGGTGTCGTTGGGAGCCTCCAATTAAGTTGTGGAGATTGCCCCAACCTTGTTTGTAAAGGTTCGGTCGCCGCCTCCAAGGGCACCAATAGTGGAATCACGGCATCTCGCATTGTGTGAGGGCGTGAGGAGAATACGATGGCCCTAGTGGCTTCTTGGGGAGCATTGTGCCTCCACACCGGTCCAACGGAGACGTACTTCCCCTCAAAGGAAGGAACTTCGGTAACACATCTCGTCTTCATCGGCTCCACTCTTGGTTATCTCGTACCTTTACTTGTGCAAGCTTATATTGTGTTGTATCCTTTGCTTGCTTGTGTGCTTGTTGTTGTTGCATCATATAGGTTGCTCACCTAGTTGCATATCTAGACAATCTACTTTGATGCAAAGTTTAATTTGGTAAAGAAAAGCTAAAAATTGTTAGTTGCCTATTCACCCGCCCCCCTCTAGTCAACTATATCGATCCTTTCACTAATGCTCTTTTGTATCCCTCATCAATCACTTATGACGAGACAGTCACCCCAGTGGGTTACTGTGAGACGCGCTACTCGTTTAAAGAGTGCAGTCATCCTCCCCACAAGGCTAAATGAAGATAGTCAATGTAGCTCTCTAGTTGATGAGCGCAATTCCCCCACACCACCATCGCAGGTGCTTGCTCTTACTTGGCAGTGTGATATGTGGTTGCATGTTGCATATGGTGTCTACCTTATAATGCTTCTAATTAGGGTAAATTGCATCTACTTAGTTAACACATTATACCTGTGAATATGACATGCGTTCCTATTTTTGGTACATATTACGTCTTTCTATTAACCATGTTCTTAATCAAACTAATTTTCTTGTGTATCCCTCATCAATCACTTCTTACGAGACACCTTCAAGTTGACAGTGTAATATTGGTTGCATCTTGCATATCATTTCTAACATGTATTGCCTCTAATTTGTTGAAGTGCCACTTATAATGAGACACATCTAACTTGGTAGAGTGATTTTGGATGGATCTTTCATATGGTGTCTAGATTGCATTGCTTCCAATTTGTTGAAATGCCTTCTGCTTAGCATTTTTCGTACATATTCCATCCTCCTACAATGTGGTTTCCATACATAAAAGTTGTGTTCATCAGTATCATGCATCAACGAATTTGGAAGTGCGAATTTCATTCCTTTTTCTTGTGTGTTTACTTGACAAGGCATAATCTAAAAGGACGAAGGCACGGAATGATGGTGGTCCTCTGGAGCAACCGAAACAGATGATCTCTGCAGATTCTCCTGCTACTCCTACTGCAGTGCAAGTTCCAAATCTCATCTCCCCTACTCCACAACCCCAGGTGCTTGCTCTAACATGGCAGTGTGATATCTGGTTGCATGTTGCATATGGTGCCTAGCTTGTATTGCTCCTAATTTGTTAAATTGCATCTCCTTAACTTACACATTATACATGTGAATATGACACGCCTAGAGAAAAATAGGCACATCTAGAATACCAAATGCAAATCATTGGATACATAATGAGTTGTATTTTCAGATTGTACATGTTTGGTATTGTAGATGTAGACAGTTTTCTCTATACACTTGGTCAAAGTTCACAAAGTTTGACTTTCAGAAAAATCTATAGGCACTACATTGTGGAACGGAGGGAGTATTGCTTCTAATTTGGTCAAATACATTTGTTAGGCCACCCTTTTAATTTGGCAGAGTGATATTGGTTTCATCTTTCATATGGTTTCTAGCTTGCATTGCTTCTAACTAGTTCAAACACCTTGTGCTTAGTTTACACTTTATACATCATACATGTCAATATGTCATGCCGTCCTATTTTTCATACATATTCCATCCTCCTATCATGCGTCTGTCTTACATGAAAGTAGTGCTTGTCAGTATCATGCATCAATGAGTTCTGAAGAGCAAATTTTATTCCTTTTTCTTGTGGGTTTGACTTGACAAGGCAAAATCAAAAAAGAGGAAGGAAAAGAGTAAGGAAGGCGGTGATGGTGGTCGTCTGCAGCAACGTAAACGGAGCATCTATACGGATTCTCCTTGTACTGCTAGTGCATTACAAGTTCCAAGTCTCCGCTCCCCTACTCCACCATCCAAGGTGCTTGCTCTAACTTGGCAGTGTGATATCTGGTTGCATGTTTCATGTGGTGTCTAGTTTGTATTGCTCCTAATTAGTGTAAACTGCATCTGCTTAGCTTACACATGATATGTGTGAATATGACACGCTTTCCTGTTTTTGGTACATACTATATCTGTCTATCACACCATGTTCTTACATGAAACTACTCTTCTTGTGTATCCTGCATCAGTCACATATGATGGGACACCTTTAAGTTGGCAGTCTGATATCGGTTTGCGTCTTGAATATGATTTCTAGCATGTAGTGCTTCTAGTTTGATGAACGCCACCTATGACGAGACGGTTTTAACTTGGCAGAGTGATATTGATTTCACCTTCCATATGGTATCTAGCTTGCGGTGATTCTAATTTGTTGAAGTGCCTTCTGCTTAGTTACCACATCATAGGTGTGAATATGTCAAGCCGTCCAGTTTTTCGTACATATTCCATCCTCGTATCATGACTTTGCCTTTCATTAGAGTAGTGTTCATCAGTATCATGCATGAATGAGTTCTGAAGAGTGAATTTTATTCCTTTTTCTTGTCGGTTTGACGTCACAATGCAAAATCAATAAAGCGGAAGGAAATTGGTAAGGCATTGGATGATGGTGGTCCTTCCGAGCAACTGAAACGGAGGGTCTCTACAGATTCTACTCCGCCATCCTCCCAACAAGATTCGCAAGACAACGCAAGGCTAGACAGTCAACGTAGCTGTGTAGATGATGAGCACATCTCCCCTACTCCACCATCACAGGTGCTTGCTCTAACTTGGCACTATTATATGTGGTTGCATGTTGCGTATGATGTCTAGCTTGTATTGCTTCTAACTTTGTTGAATTGCATCTGCTTACTTTACACATAATGCCTGTGAATATGACACATGTTCCTGTTTCTAGAACATACGTGTAGATGATGAGCACATCTCCCCTACTCCACCATCACAGGTGCTTGCTCTAACTTGGAACTGTTATATGTGGTTGCGTGTTTCATATGATGTCTAGTTTGTATTGCTTCTGATTTTCTTGAATTGCATCTGAGTAGCTTACAACTTATACCTGCAACAATCACTTACCCATAAGACACATTTAACTTGGGAGTGTGATGTAGGTTGCATCTTGCATTGTCTTCTAGCTTGTACTGCTTCTAATTTCTTGAAATGGCACTTACGACACGACACTTTTTACCTGATAGTGATATTGGTTGCATGTTCATATGGTGCCTAGCTTTCATTTCTTCTAATTTTGTTGAAATGCCTTATGCTTACTGTTTCTCATACATACTCCATCCTCCTATCGTATGTCTGAATATGCAATGCTGTCTTTTTTTTGTATATATTCCATCCTCCTATCTTGCACTTGCCTTACATCAAAGTAGTGTTCGTCTGTATCCTGCATCAACCAGTTATGCAGAGCTAATTTTATTCATCTTCTTTTGGTTTTGACTTCATAAGGCAATATCAGAAAATAGGAAGGAAAAGAGTAAGTTAGGGGATGTTGGTGGTCCTCCGGACCGACGCAAACAGAGACTCTCTAGATTTGCCACTGCTACTGCTAATGAAGCTGAAGTCCCAAGTCTACATGATGAGTTCATCTCCCATACTCCACCATCGCAGGTGCTTGCTCTAAGTTGACAGTGTGATAATTGGTTTCATGTTGCATATGTTGTCTCACCTGTATTTCTTCTATTTTGATTAAACTGCACCTGCTGAGTTTATAGGTTATACATGTGCATATGACATGCCTTTCTGTGTCTAGAATACACTCCATCTATCAATCATACCATGTTCTTACATCAAAGTACTGCTGTTGTGTATCCCGCATCAGTCACTCGTGATTGGACGCTTTTAACATGGTAGTTTGCTAGTGGTTGCATCTTGCATTGATTTCTACATTGTACTGCTTCTAATTTTTTGAAATGACACTTTTAACTAGGCAGAGTGATATTGGTTTCGTCCTTCATATGGTGTCTAGCTTGCATTACTTCTATTTTCTTGAAAATCCTTCTGCTCAGTTTACACATCGTAGCTGTGAATATGTCACGCCGTCCTGTTTTTCTTACATATTCCATCCTCATACGATTGTCTTACATCAAAGTATTGCTTGTTTGTATCATGCATCAATGAGTTCTAAAGAGCGATTTTATTCTTTTGTGTTGTGGGTGTGCCTTGAGATGGCAAAGTCAAAAAAAGAGAGGGCGAATAAAACGGCAAGGGCGAAGTGGGGGAGAGGAAAACGAGAGGCAAATGGCAAATAATGTAATGCGGGAGATAAGGGTTTGTGATGGGTACTTGGTATGTTGACTTTTGCGTAGACTCCCCGTCAACGGCGCCAGAAATGGCTCGTTGTCGGGAGTCCAAATCTTGACTTGACCTCCGTAAGCCTCCCCGACAACGGCGCCAGAAATCCTTCTTGCTACCTCTTGAGCACTGCGTTGGTTTTCCCTTGAAGAGGAAAGGGTGATGCAGTAAAGTAGCGTAAGTATTTCCCTCAGTTTTTGAGAACCAATGTATCAATCCAGTAGGAGGCCACGCACGAGTCAATCGCACCTACACAAACAAATAAATCCTCGCAACCAACGCAATAAAGGGGTTGTCAATCCCTTCACGGTCACTTACGAGAGTGAGATCTGATAGATATGATAAGATAATATTTTTGGTATTTTTATGATAAAGATGCAAAGTAAAATAAAAGCAAAATAAAAGGCAATGGAAATAGCTTGTTGTTGGAAGATTAATATGATGGAAAATAGACCCGGGGGCCATAGGTTTAACTAGTGGCTTCTCTCATGAGCATAAGTATTACGGTGGGTGAACAAATTACTGTTGAGCAATTGACAGAATTGAGCATAGTTATGAGAATATCTAGGTATGATCATGTATATAGGCATCACGTCTGAGACAAGTAGACCGACTCCTGCCTGCATCTACTACTATTACTCCACACATCGACCGCTATCCAGCATGCATCTAGAGTATTAAGTTCATAAGAACAGAGTAACGCTTTAAGCAAGATGACATGATGTAGAGGGATAAACTCATGAAATATGATATAAACCCCATCTTCTTATCCTCGATGGCAACAATACAATACGTGCCTTGCTGCCCCTACTGTCACTGGGAAAGGACACCGCAAGTTTGAACCCAAAGCTAAGCACTTCTCCCATTGAAAGAAAGATCAATCTAGTAGGCCAAACCAAACTGATAATTCGAAGAGACTTGCAAAGATAACCAATCAGACAAAAAAGAATTCAGAGGAGATTCAAATATTGTTCATAGATAAACTTGATCATAAACCCACAATTCATCAGTCTCAACAAACACACCGCAAAAGAAGATTACATCGAATAGATCTCCACAAGAGAGGGGGAGAACATTGTATTGAGATCCAAAAAGAGAGAAGAAGCCATCTAGCTAATAACTATGGACCCGAAGGTCTGAGGTAAACTACTCACACATCATCGGAGAGGCTATGGTGTTGATGTAGAAGCCCTCCGTGATCGATGCCCCCTCCGGCGGAGCTCCGGAAAAGGCCCCAAGATGGGATCTCACGGGACAGAAGGTTGCGGCGGTGGAATTAGGTTTTTGGCTTCGTATCTCGTAGTTTGGGGGTACGTAGGTATATATAGGAGGAAGAAGTACGTCGGTGGAGCAACATGGGGCCCACGAGGGTGGAGGGCGCGCCCCCCTACCTCGTGCCCTCCTGATTGATGTCTTGACGTAGGGTCCAAGTCCTCTGGATCACGTTCGTTTCGAAAATCACGTTCCCGAAGGTTTCATTCCGTTTGGACTTCGTTTGATATTCTTTTTCTGCGAAACTCTGAAATAGGAAAAAAAAACAGCAATTATGGGTTGGGCCTCCGGTTAATAGGTTAGTCCCAAAATAATATAAAAGTGTATAATAAAACCCATTAATGTCCAAAACAGAATATAATATAGCATGGAACAATCAAAAATTATAGATACGTTGGAGACGTATCAAGCATCCCCAAGCTTAATTCATGCTTGTCCTCGAGTAGGTAAATGATAAAAACAGAATTTTTGATGTGGAATGCTACTTGGCATAATTTCAATGTAATTCTTCTTAATTGTGGTATGAATATTCAGATCCGAAAGATTCAAGATAAAAGTTCATATTGACAAAAAAGTAATAATACTTCAAGCATACTAACTAAGCAATTATGTCCTCTCAAAATAACATGGCCAAAGAAAGTTCATCCCTACAAAATCATATAGTTTAGTCATGCTCCATTTTCGTCACACAAGAATGCTCTCATCAGGCACAACCCCGATGACAAGCCAAGCAATTGTTTCATACTTTAGTAATCTCAAACTTTTTCAACCTTCACGCAATACATGAGCGTGAGCCATGGATATAGCACTATGGGTGGAATAGAATATAATGATGGGGGTTATGTGGAGAAAACAAAAAAGGAGAAAGTCTCACATCAACGAGGCTAATCAATGAGCTATGGCGATGCCCATCGATTGATGTTAATGCAAGGAGTAGGGATTGCCATGCAACGGATGCACTAGAGCTATAAATGCATGAAAGCTCAACAAAAGAAACTAAGTGGGTGTGCATCCAACTTTCTTGCTCACGAAGACCTAGGGCATTTGAGGAATCCCATCGTTGGAATATACAAGCCAACTTCTAAAATGAAAATTCCCACTAGTATATGAAAGTGACAAAACAAGAGGCTCTCTATCATGAAGATTATGGTGCTACTTTGAAGCACAAGTGTGGTAAAAGGATAGTAACATTGTCCCTTCTCTCTTTTTCTCTCTTTTTTTGGGCCTTCTTCTCTTTTTTTTATGGCCTTTCTCTTCTCTTTTTTTTCCTCACTTGGGGCAATGCTCTAAAAATGATGATCATCACAC
The DNA here is from genome assembly GCF_002575655.3 of Aegilops tauschii subsp. strangulata. Taxonomy (NCBI): domain Eukaryota; kingdom Viridiplantae; phylum Streptophyta; class Magnoliopsida; order Poales; family Poaceae; genus Aegilops; species Aegilops tauschii. The sequence continues at coordinate 548,663,620 of NC_053041.3, read as the reverse complement.
TTCTATCTATTTACAACTCAATGATTACAACTCGATACTAGAACAAAGTATGACTCTATATGAATGCCTCCGGCGGTGTACCGGGATATGCAATGAATCAAGAGTGACATGTATGAAAAATTATGAATGGTGGCCTTGCCACAAATACGATGTCAACTACCTGATCATGCAAAGCAATATGACAATGATGAGCGTGTCATGATAAACGGAACGGTGGAAAGTTGCATGGCAATATATCTCGGAATGGCTATGGAAATGCCATAATAGGTAGGTATGGTGGCTGTTTTGAGGAAGATATAAGGAGGATTATGTGTGAAAGAGCGTATCATATCACGGGGTTTGGATGCACCGGCGAAGTTTGCACCAACTCTCAATGTGAGAAAGGGCAATGCACGGTACCGAAGAGGCTAGCAATGATGGAAGGGTAAGAGTGCGTATAATCCATGGACTGAACATTAGTCATAAAGAACTCACATACTTATTGCAAAACTCTACAAGTCATCAAAAACCAAGCACTACGCGCATGCCCCTAGGGGGATAGATTGGTAGGAAAAGACCATCGCTCGTCCCCGACCGCCACTCATAAGGAGGACAATCAAAGAACACCTCATGTTTCAAATTTGTTACATAACATTTACCATACGTGCATGCTACGGGACTTGCAAACTTCAACACAAGTTTTTGTCAAATTCACAACTACTCAACTAGCACAGCTTTAATATCACTACCTCCATATCTCAAAACAATCATCAAGCATCAAACTTCTCTTAGTATTCAACACACTCATAAGAAAGTCTTTACTGGTCTTGAATACCTAGCATATTAGGATTAACTAAATTACCATGTTGTTTAAGACTCTCAAAAAAATATAAGTGAAGCATGAGAGAAAAATAGTTTCTACAAAACAAATCCACCACCGTGCTCTAAAAGATATAAGTGAAGCACTAGAGCAAAAACTATATAGCTCAAAAGATATAAGTGAAGCACATAGAGTATTACAATCAATTCCGAATCATGTGTGTCTCTCATCAAAAGGTGTGTCCAGCAAAGATGATTGTGGTAAACTAAAAATCAAAGACTCAAATAATACAAGACGCTCCAAGCAAAACACATATCATGTGGTGAATAAAAATATAGCTCCAAGTAAGTTACCGATGGAAGTAGACGAAAGAGGGGATGCCTTCCGAGGCATCCCCAAGATTTGGCTTTTTGGTGTCCTTAGATTATATTGGGGTGCCTTGGGCATCCCCAAGCTTAGGCTCTTGCCACTCCTTGTTCCATAATCCATCAAATCTTTTACCCAAAACTTGAAAACTTCACAACACAAAACTTAACAGAAAATCTCATGAGCTCCGTTAGCGAAAGAAAAAAAAACACCACTTCAAGGTACTGTAATGAACTCATTCTTTATTTATAATGGTGTTAAAACTACTGTATTCCAACTTCTCTATGGTTTATAAACTATTTTATTAGCCATAGATTCATCAAAATAAGCAAACAACACACGAAAAACAGAATCTGTCAAAAACAGAACAGTCTGTAGTAATCTGTAACTAACGCAAACTTCTGGAACTCCAAAAATTCAGCCAAAATAGGACGACCTAGAAAACTTGTTTATTGATCAGCAGCAATTGGAATCAATATTTTATCACGTTCTGGTGATTTTTAACAATTATTTTCATGAACAGAAAGTTTCTGGAATTTTCTGCAAGATCAAATAACTATCATCCAAGAAGATCCTATAGGTTTAACTTGGCACAAACACTAAATAAAACATAAAAACACATCTAACCAGAGGCTAGATAAAATATTTATTCCTAAACAGAAGCGAAAAGCAAAAAAAATAAAAATAAAATTGGGTTGCCTCCCAACAAGCGCTATCGTTTAACGCCCCTAGCTAGGCATAATAGCAAGGATAGATCTAGGTATTGCCATAATAATAGGATAGATCATTAAAACTCATTTCATATTCTCTACATTCAGCAGCGAGTTTTCTTTGAGGCAAGCAAAAGTAATCAAAAGGGCTAAATTTAATGGGACAAAAGTCCCCAAGATCAACTTTAGGAGGTATAGGTTCCTCCTTCGGCCCTTCGTATTGCACAACCAATTCATCATTATAAGCATTCTTTTGACAGAACTTTGTGAGCCTATACTCGAGAGAATATCCTAGCTCATTATTTCGGATAGCAAAATCATCATTAAGTTCAGAAATTCTATCAACTAGAACATTGGTAGGAACCTTTTTTCTAAAGTTCTCATTAAAAGCAACATAATCTAGAGATTGAAAACGCATTATTTCCTCTTGATCGAATAAGATAGTTTCTATGGGAGGACGGCCAGCGTCTACCCTATAATGCGCAAAGATTTCTTTGGCCTCTTTTATTATAAATCTAAACTCATGAGCCAAAAAGATAGTAGCGGCACGCTTAACATAAGAATGCTCAATATTAGAAAATTCTAGGAAAATCCTTTGTATGCAAGGGTGCATGTGCATAAATTGCCTTTCAAGTTCAACTACAAGCATGGCAATAGCGTCCGCAAGACTACTAGTTCTATGAAGAATAGAACTGCCCATAGAAGGCAAAGCACCGGCACAAGTAAAGAAATCTTGAATAACCCCTTTTCCAATAATGGTACCACTACCAATTCGGAATTTTTTTGTATGCAGGATAGGGGGTTCTTCAGCGGGAGCATCAGAATTTTCTATATTATTACTATTGTCCATATTGACAATAGTTTCCCCAATTTCAAACATAACGGCAGAAAGTGCGAGGAGCAAAGAGAAAGAGGGAGGCAAAAGGAGAAGAGAGGGCGAATAAAACGGCAAGGGCAAAGTGGGGGAGAGGAAAACGAGAGGCAAATGGCAAATAATGTAATGCGGGAGATAAGGGTTTGTGATGGGTACTTGGTATGTTGACTTTTGCGTAGACTCCCCGTCAACGGCGCCACAAATGGCTCGTTGTCGGGAGTCCAAATCTTGACTTGACCTTCCATAAGCCTCCCCGGCAACGGCGCCAGAAATCCTTCTTGCTACCTCTTGAGCACTGCGTTGGTTTTCCCTTGAAGAGGAAAGGGTGATGCAGTAAAGTAGCATAAGTATTTCCCTCAGTTTTGAGAACCAAGGTATCAATCCAGTAGGAGGCCACTCACGAGTCCCTCGCACCTACACAAACAAATAAATCCTCGCAACCAACGCAATAAAGGGGTTGTCAATCCCTTCACGGTCACTTACGAGAGTGAGATCTGATAGATGTGATAAGATAATATTTTTGGTATTTTTATGATAAAGATGCAAAGTAAAATAAAAGCAAAATAAAAGGCAATGGAAATAGCTTGTTGTTGGAAGATTAATATGATGGAAAATAGGCCCGGGGGCCATAGGTTTCACTAGTGGCTTCTCTCATGAGCATAAGTATTACGTTGGGTGAACCAATTACTGTTGAGCAATTGACAGAATTGAGCATAGTTATGAGAATATCTAGGATCATGTATATAGGCATCACGTCTGAGACAAGTAGACCGACTCCTGCCTGCATCTACTACTATTACTCCACACATCGACCGCTATCCAGCATGCATCTAGAGTATTAAGTTCATAAGAACAGAGTAACGCTTTACGCAAGATGACATGATGTAGAGGGATAAACTCATGCAATATGATATAAACCCCATCTTGTTATCCTCGATGGCAACAATACAATACGTGCCTTGCTGCCCCTACTGTCACTGGGAAAGGACACCGCAAGATTGAACCCAAAGCTAAGCGCTTCTCCCATTGCAAGAAAGTTCAATATAGTAGGCCAAACCAAACTGATAATTCGAAGAGACTTGCAAAGATAACCAATCATACATAAAAGAATTCAGAGGAGATTCAAATATTTTTCATAGATAAACTTGATCATAAACCCACAATTCATCGGTCTCAACAAACACACCGCAAAAGAAGATTACATCGAATAGATCTCCACAAGAGAGGGGGAGAACATTGTATTGAGATCCAAAAAGAGAGAAGAAGCCATCTAGCTAATAACTATGGACCTGAAGGTCTGAGGTAAACTACTCACACATCATCGGAGAGGCTATGGTGTTGATGTAGAAGCCCTCCGTGATCGATGCCCCCTCTGGCGGAGCTCCGGAAAAGGCCCCAAGATGGGATCTCACGGGACAGAAGGTTGCGGCGGTGGAATTAGGTTTTTGGCTCCGTATCTGGTAGTTTGGGGGTACGTAGGTATATATAGGAGGAAGAAGTACATCGGTGGAGCAACATGGGGCCCACGAGGGTGGAGGGCATGCCTAGGGGGGTAGGCGCGCCCCCTACCTCGTGCCCTCCTGGTTGATGTCTTGACGTAGGGTCCAAGTCCTCTGGATCACGTTCGTTCCGAAAATCATGTTCCCGAAGGTTTCATTCTGTTTGGACTCCGTTTGATATTCTTTTTCTATGAAACTCTGAAATAGGCAAAAAACAGCAATTCTGGGCTGGGCCTCCGGTTAATAGGTTAGTCCCAAAAACAATATAAAAGTGTATGAATAAAGCCCATTAATGTCCAAAACAGAATATAATATAGCATGGAACAATCAAAAATTATAGATACGTTGGAGACGTATCAATCCACCAGCTGCAGCATCCGCTTCAACTATACCAGCATCTCAACGAGTTACTCACTCGTTTGCTCCGGAACTGGCCAGTTCCCAAGCTGCATTCACACCTAACACTACTTCTGAAGCACTGCTGACACAACAGGACTTGGCAAGATCAGATGAACCTCATGAGCATCAATACCAAGACGGTACGTGACCGAGTCAAGTTGCAGTTGCATGCTGCTTTATATGTACTCTCACAATTTGATGTGCACTAACACTTTCCATATTCGTTGTTGAACTAGCACCATGGTGCAAGAGGAAACAGACTGTGACGCCCCCGATTTGACCGTACACTAATCATGCACGCAAATGTGTACGATCAAGATCAGGGACTCACGGGAAGATATCACAACACAACTCTAAAACAAAAATAAGTCATACAAGCATTATAATACAAGCCAGGGGCCTCGAGGGCTCGAATACAAGTGCTCGATCACAGACGAGTCAGCGGAAGCAACAATATCTGAGTACAGACATAAGTTAAACAAGTTTGCCTTAAGAAGGCTAGCACAAAGTAGCAACGATCGAAAAGGCAAGGCCTCCTGCCTGGGACCTCCTAACTACTCCTCGAAGCCGAACTCCATGTAGAATCATACTCGGGATCTCTAGCTCCTGGACTCCAGCATCTGGTTGCGACAATCAGGTATAGAAAGGGGAAAAGAGGGAGAAAAGCAACCGTGAGTACTCATCCAAAGTACTCGCAAGCAAGGAGCTACACTACATATGCATGTGTATATGTGTAAAGGGCCATATCAGTGGACTGGACTGCAGAATGCCAGAATAAGAGGGGGATAGCTAATCCTGTCGAAGACTACGCTTCTGGCAGCCTCCATCTTGCAGCATGTAGAAGAGAGAAGATTGAAGTCCTCCAAGTAGCATCGCATAGCATAATCCTACCCGGCGATCCCCTCCTCGTCGCCCTGTTAGAGAGCGATCACCGGGTTGTATCTGGCACTTGGAAGGGTGTATTTTATTCAGTATCCAGTTCTAGTTGTCATAAGGTCAAGGTACAACTCCGGGTCGTCCTTTTACCGAGGGACACGGCTATTCGAATAGATAAACTTCCCTGCAGGGGTGCACCACATAACCCAACACGCTCGATCCCATTTGGCCGGACACACTTTTCTGGGTCATGCCCGGCCTCGTAAGATCAACGCGTCGCAGCCCCACCTAAGCACAACAGAGAGGTCAGCACGCCGGTCTAACCCTATGCGCGCAGGGGTCTGGGCCCATCGCCCTATGCACACCTGCACGTTGCGTACGCGGCCGGAAGCAGACCTAGCCTAGTGGCGTTCCAGTCCAATCCGGCGCGCGCCACTCAGTCGCTGACGTCAAGAAGGCTTCGGCTGATACCACGACGCCGGGATACCCATAACTACTCCCGCGTAGATGGTTAGTGCGTATAGACCAAATGGCCAGACTCAGATCAAATACCAAGAACTCGTTAAGCGTGTTAAGTATCCGCGAACGCCGACCAGGGCCAGGCCCACCTCTCTCCTAGGTGGTCTCAACCTGCCCTGTCGCTCCGCCACAAAGTAACAGTCGGGGGCCGTCAGGAACCCAGGCCCACCTCTACCGGGGTGGAGCCACCTGTCCTTTCAGCCCCCTCATCAGAATCACTTGCGGGTACTCCTCGAGCCGACCCGACTTTAGTCACCACATGTGTCATGTATATAATGTATATAGTATATACCCGTGATCACCGCCCAGGTGATCACGGCCCGATAGTATAGCACACCAGACAGACAAGAATGTAGGGCCACTGATGGAAATCTAGCATCCTATACTAAGCATGTAGGATTGCAGGTAAAGGTATCAACAGTAGTAGCAAGGATAGGCTATGCATCAGGATAGGATATCGAAAAGCAGTAACATGCTACTCTACTCTAATGCAAGCAGTATAGAGAAGAATAGGCGATATCTGGTGATCAAGGGGGGGGGGCTTGCCTGGTTGCTCTGGCAAGTAGGAGGGGTCGTCAACTCCGTAGTCGAACTGGGCAGCAGCAGTGTCGGTCTCGTAGTCTACCGGAGAGAAGAGGGGGGAAGAAACAGTAAATACAATGCAAACATAAGCATGACGATGCGTGACATGACAATGAACAGTGCGAGGTGTGTCCTAACGCGACAGTAGGTGGTACCGGCGAAGGGGGGAACATCCGGGAAAGTATTCCCGATGTTTCGCGTTTTCGGACAGACGGACCGAAGGGGGCAAGTTGCGAGTTCGATAGGTTAGGGAGGTGTGGTGGACGAACGGACTGCGTATCCGGATTCGTCTCGTCATTCTGAGCAACTTTCATGTTGAAAATATTTTAATCCGAGTTACGGATTAAAAGATATGATTTTCTAAAGATTTTATTAATTTCTGGAATTTAATTAATTATTTAATTTAATTCGAAATTTGGATTTATGACATCAGCATGATGTCATGCTGACATCAGCAGTCAACATTGACCGTTAACCTGGTCAACCTGACAGATGGGTCCCACCTGTCAGGGACTGTTTAGCTAATTAACAGTGATTAATTAGGTTAACTAGTTATTAGGTTAATTAAGTTTAATTAGTTTAACTTAACACGATTAATTAAGTTAATTAATTATCTTAATTAATTATCTTTATTATTTATTTATTATTATTATTTTAATTATTTATTTTTATTTATTTATTTTATTATTTTTATTATTTATTATTAATATTTAAAGTTTTAAAACATTTTCTAAATTGTTTTAATTCGAAATTAAATGTTAATTTGCTATGGGTACACACAGAGTGTACCCAGCTATTTGTATGTGAGGATGACAGTGGGTCCCAGTTGACTGCTCAGTCAGCAGTTGGCTGGTCCCTGTTGACTGGTCAAAGTGGGCCACGGAGTCCCACCTACCATTGACTGGGCTAGTCCTAGTCAGTAGTTTGACTGGTCAAAGGGCCCAGTGGGGCCCGAGTGTCATTGAGTGATTTGTTTAACAGACTTTTAAACAAAACCGATGAGATTAATTAGGACTGTGGGGTCCGATGTCAGTGGCTGTTAGGGATTTGGTTAGGGGGGTTAATGACGTCCACGTCATCGTGGTTAACGCCGGCGAGGAGTTACAGTGCGCCGGCGACGGCAGCAACGCGGGAACCCGCCGGGGCTTGCGCTACGGGCGTCGGTTCGATGCGCGAAGGGGACCGATGGGTAGCTAGGGGTCGACCACGTCGACCGGTGGTCGCGGGGCGGCCGGACTTGGCCGGCGTCGACGGCGGAGTCGACATCCGCGGCGCCACGGGCGGCTACCGGAACAGGCGCGGTGGGGCGATGCGAGGCGGGCAGCGGGCGGGTATGGCGCGGGGAAGGGAGAAGGGACTGGAGGCCGGAGGTGGCCTCACCGGCGTTGGAGAGAAGCGGGCAGCGAGGCTCGGGGCGACCGTTGTGGAGGAGGATGGGGACGAGGCGTCGTCGCCGTGTCGGGGAGGCGGACGCAGTCCGGCGGGGAGGAGGACGGGGACGCGGCGACGGCAGGGCAGCGTCAGGCGAGGTCAGCTCCGGGCGGCGGCGGTCCGGTGATGGGGCCACGGGTGGTGGCTCGGGCCGGGGTTGTCGAGGCCGACGCGGGGAGGCGAGGTGGCGGAGGTCGTCGCTGGCGGGCGGCTCATCCACGGCCGCCGGATCGCCGGATGGTGCGGGGCTCGAGCGCGGGTGCTCCAGAGCCCAGGGTGGCGGCGATGGTGTGTGTGTGTCGCGTGCGTGCGGGAGGGGGGCGCCAGGAGGGAGACGAGGGAGTGGGGAAGTGGGGGGTTACGGCTAGGGTTTACTGGTGGGGGGCCTAGTAGGCCAGGGGCGCGGGGGGGTTGGGCCGGCAGGCCGCTCGGCCACACGGCCAACTGGGCCAAGGCCCAGTCAGGGGGGCAGTTGTTTTTCTTTTTCCTTTTTTTGTTTGTTTTAGTTTTAGTTCTTTTTCCTTTTCTGTTTTATTTTAGTTACACTTTATTCTTAGTTCAGTAAAACATGACAATAGCTCCAAATTAGTGTTCCAAAACAACCCACTACCCTAAAAAGTTTTACCTCAAGATAAAATAGTTTATGATTTTATAAAATATCAAAGGCATTTATTTAATAGTTTTACCTACTGTTTTAATCATTTAAGTGCATTTAAACTTTTTATAAAAATGTTGTTTCTTCACCATAACTACCTACGCAATATTTGTCACGATCCGAACATTTTAGTTTTAACATCTGAAAACTTTTGTTGTTTGCTTTTATTTAAATTTTGAATTTGTTTCGGTTCTGAACCATCGAGAGTTTATCAACAGTAACGGGGTGACGTGGCATCGTTAACGAGGGATTACTGTAGCTTAATTATCCGGGCGTCACAATTCTCCTCCACTACAAGAAATCTCGTCCCGAGATTTAGGAGGTGGGGTAAGGGGGAAAGTTCTGGTTACGAAATTATAACGGATCTTCTCGAAGAAGTTAATCCCTTTCATTGATGTCTTCAATTCTTTATTCCTATGCATCATGATGATGTTGTCGTCCTTTCTTCGGGGAACTCCATCGTACTTACGAATAGGTAAGGGGCAACTCTTCAACGATAGGATGTTATTAGGGAAAATCATCTGGGGGGTTATCCCAAGAATGAACATATGAGTATCTCTCGAGTTGAACAAATGAAACACATCGAGAGCAGAGTAGGACAGTGCAATAAGAAGTTTCGAGCGGATAGGCAATCGTTCATTGCTTGAAACAGAGTGAAAAGGGGTTCAGAGCAACGGGAATAAGTATTGTGTCCGATACCAAAATTGATCACTTGGGACGGTGGCCCGTGAATTACATACGAGGCCACGCGCGATGAATAAATTTGGGAACAGGGGGTGCACAGGAGAGTCAGGTTTCGATCTTGTGGAACTGTGGGTTATGGGCCCACCATGTGGGTTAAAATAGGAAGGGCGGTGATATCTTGCACGATCATGATAGCAAGGCATGGCAGAGGGTAGCCTGTCAGTTATATGTCAGCAACATCGTCGGTACCAAGGGCGAGGGACGAAGAGAACCATTTTCCTGCTCGTTGAAACGAGGCGGACCATTAGGCAAAGTTCTCGTCCATCGGTGGTTACCGAAATGTCACCAACAATAATAACAGGGTCTTACTGACAGAGTTGTACACCGAGGTGTTTACATAAGCAGGAGAATATTACTGCTTAGATCATATAGTTCACCAGAAAGGTTAAACCACACAATGGAAAGGAAAATATGATTATCAGATTAAACAGAAGAATGGAAAGGAAAATGTGTTTAAACACATATTTCAAGGTTATATCCTTCCCAAGGACAAGCTGAGTATGATATTCATGACAGGATATAATGTAGAAAACTCTTTAGGTAGGGGAGAGAAATTTCATGGCATTACCCATACAACGGTGTTTGGATAATTGAGCAGGAAACATTTAGCATTGGGCTTCAAATGTTCCTGTTGAAAATCGGAGTAGCATAGACATGCTTTGAGGTAGCATTGACATGGTCAACAGGTGAAGATCAGACTTTGGAAACAAAAAGGATCCATCAGGAACAACTTATAGAATAAGTCTTACAATTTCCTCATGGAACAACAGCTAACCTTGCTAAAAGGGAAAACTTATAGCAATAGGTCCTCCCGCCAGGTGTGCTGGGTATCATCACCTTACCGGGTCATAAATAGGCCAATGTTATAACTCTTGGAAATATGTTCCAACCATCATATCTGACCGAGATTCAGATCTGATTGGTGTCAGGATAACTCAGACTCAGGATGCCTGAGAAGAAAGGTGCAACACAAATTGTCGAAACGACATCGAAGATTCTCGGGAGATGAACTATGGAAGCGAGTTCCGAACAAGGGTTCATTTCATCAAGGAGAGGTGAGGAGGTGACTGATTGACTTAGCGACAATCCATTGAGATTTCCAAAAGATGGATTTCCACCACTATGTGAACAAGGAGATAACATTAGCTAGATCGAATGACTTAATGATGTATGCTCGAGGAAAACATACACAGCTAAACATTGGTTGTTAGGTGCACCCGAATATGGGCTTAGGTAGAATGATCAATGTTAGAACGGTGATTCGATAACCAATGATCTAAGAATGAAATATCGACCATTAACTTCAAAGCAATAGGGTTGCTAGAAGTTTTGAAGTCGCACATCATAGTTCAATTGTCGGTATTCAGGTTAGAAACAACACGGGGATCATAAAACAAATGGAGATGGCGAGAAGTATTACTATATCAAGAATTCTCAAGAGGTGGAGAAATTCTCACAATATCCTTGACATCAAGGACAGTAATACTTCAATGTAGAACATAACATAAGCTAGATAGGAAAGAGCTCCATATCATGATCAAGTCTGAATTGGAGTGGGGGGGCAATAACGTTGCCGATGATAACACAAATCATCGAGGGGCAAGGATGGTATTTCTCATCCTGAATTTCGACTGATATCCTGGAAGAGCTCAAAATGTTGGTGCTGATCACGACACATTTGTCAAGAGATTTCATGAAGATGTAATCTATCGGCGATGACATCAAGTCAGAGGAATGATGAAAGCGATAGGTTAATGGAACCAAGGGTACGGCACAAACTTGAAATCAAGCTTGTTGTTCAAGGCGAACTAATATGACGAGGAAGATCGAGGTAAGCTTAGCTCATCATCGAAAGTTGTGTTCCGGGAAGGACCGGGTAGCACAGTTAAAAAGTTTTCACGATAAGGATATAGCCGATAAGGCTAGTAATGACTTGAAGGATTATTAAACTCGTAAGCAACAAGAATTACTTAGAGTTATTGAATCGGAGTGCGGAATCGATTCACTTGTCGGTGTTCTCGAGTGACTAATAACTCAGAGCCCGTGGAAAATTGGAATCAGTGAGAATGTAGCACTTGATGAAGAACTCATAAGAAGTTATGCAGTTCCATGATAATCTCGAGATACTAGGGGGTAATACTCGATGACAGATCAAGGTAGAGGCTGGACTAGGGTATTGCTCTGCAGAAGACAAGTGCTCAACTTGTATGACAAATGGTATTTAAAAGAGAACATGGTCGGAACCATGATTGAAAAAGGCCAGATCCTAGATATAAGATGAACTTATACCAATGGAACAATTTAATTTAAGAAAAGCTTTAATGATAAGATCTTCATCGGGTCCATGGGCATGAACGCAAAGTTCAAGGTCGACTCCCACTTCTTCAATGCATAACCTTTCATTCACTTCTCGCGTTCGATGAAGTTGTATGGTAGAAAATTATCTGGTAAAATACCAGAAGGGTATGGCTTGTGAAAACCTTCGGGTTCATACGGTTTTTAGGGAAGGTATAGGTTCAACCCATCAAGGCATCTTAGGAACATATACCACAAACTTTGGACTAAATATTACAAGCTCGAAAGAAGAGCATTGTTCAAAAACAGATGATACAATTTACCAAAGGCATTATATACCCATGGAAAGGCTCACAAGGTTATTCATTATGAAGGACACTGTCAGATAAAATCCAACAAAGGAACCGATGGTCCACAAGGGATCTGATGTGAGCATCGGTACTCAACCAGAGGAAGGAGAATGCAAGGAGATCTAATTATAGAAGCAACTGACTAACTCAAAGTTCAAATGCAAAAGAATTATGATGTCCAAATCATGGGGTCAGAAGCAACGCTCTGATCAAGGATGGATAAGTTGAGTAGGCTTAGGGGTACAATCGATGGCAATTTGATAGGTCGAGATCCAGTTCACGTTTAAAATGTCGTCTGAGCCGGAAGAATGAATTCTAGGATATGATTGAGGATTGAGAGCATTCGCAACAAATTGAATCAACGGACTCAAAATGATAATGACAAGAGATGCCAATAAGATTACGAGACTTATGGGATTAACCATAATGCAAGCAAACAAGAATTTCAAGAGCAATAGGCTCCTGAGGATTTTCGAAAGATCGAATAGTATTTTGAAGACTATTGTGGAATACTTGAATCAACTGGGGATGACCGGATACTCGGTAAGTGCGAGAAATTATCCGTAGTGGTATTCATGTGGCAAAGAACAGCAATGCAGTAAGCTCAAAAGATTCTCGGAGCAGCAAAGAGAATTTCGGGGTATCTTGTAATAACAAGATCAACTGGGAAACATTGTATGAGTGGCGAGTATACGTGGTTATCCATAGGAGTTTATCGATGAAAGGGAATTGCAAAAGCGATAAACACAAGTTCTCGGGTTATCAGCGGAGAGTATCTTCAGGGTCTTCACGTGACGCCCTCGATTTGACCGTACACTAATCATGCACGCAAATGTGTACGATCAAGATCAGGGACTCACGGGAAGATATCACAACACAACTCTAAAACAAAAATAAGTCATACAAGCATTATAATACAAGCCAGGGGCCTCGAGGGCTCGAATACAAGTGCTCGATCACAGACGAGTCAGCGGAAGCAACAATATCTGAGTACAGACATAAGTTAAACAAGTTTGCCGTAAGAAGGCTAGCACAAAGTAGCAACGATCGAAAAGGCAAGGCCTCCTGCCTGGGACCTCCTAACTACTGCTCGAAGCCGAACTCCATGTAGAATCATCCTCGGGATCTCTAGCTCCTGGACTCCAGCATCTGGTTGCGACAATCAGGTATAGAAAGGGGAAAAGAGGGAGAAAAGCAACCGTGAGTACTCATCCAAAGTACTCGCAAGCAAGGAGCTACACTACATATGCATGTGTATATGTGTAAAGGGCCATATCAGTGGACTGGACTGCAGAATGCCAAAATAAGAGGGGGATAGCTAATCCTGTCGAAGACTACGCTTCTGGCAGCCTCCATCTTGCAGCATGTAGAAGAGAGAAGATTGAAGTCCTCCAAGTAGCATCGCATAGCATAATCCTACCCGGCGATCCCCTCCTCGTCGCCCTGTTAGAGAGCGATCACCGGGTTGTATCTGGCACTTGGAAGGGTGTATTTTATTCAGTATCCAGTTCTAGTTGTCATAAGGTCAAGGTACAACTCCGGGTCGTCCTTTTACCAAGGGACACGGCTATTCGAATAGATAAACTTCCCTGCAGGGGTGCACCACATAACCCAACACGCTCGATCCCATTTGGGCGGACACACTTTTCTGGGTCATGCCCGGCCTCGTAAGATCAACGCGTCGCAGCCCCACCTAAGCACAACAGAGAGGTCAGCACGCCGATCTAACCCTATGCGCGCAGGGGTCTGGGCCCATCGCCCTATGCACACCTGCACGTTGCGTACGCGGCCGGAAGCAGACCTAGCCTAGTGGCGTTCCAGTCCAATCCGGCGCGCGCCACTCAGTCGCTGACGTCAAGAAGGCTTCGGCTGATACCACGACGCCGGGATACCCATAACTACTCCCGCGTAGATGGTTAGTGCGTATAGACCAAATGGCCAGACTCAGATCAAATACCAAGAACTCGTTAAGCGTGTTAAGTATCCGCGAACGCCGACCAGGGCCAGGCCCACCTCTCTCCTAGGTGGTCTCAACCTGCCCTGTCGCTCCGCCACAAAGTAACAGTCGGGGGCCGTCAGGAACCCAGGCCCACCTCTACCGGGGTGGAGCCACCTGTCCTTTCAGCCCCCTCATCAGAATCACTTGCGGGTACTCCTCGAGCCGACCCGACTTTAGTCACCACATGTGTCATGTATATAATGTATATAGTATATACCCGTGATCACCGCCCAGGTGATCACGGCCCGATAGTATAGCACACCAGACGGACAAGAATGTAGGGCCACTGATGGAAATCTAGCATCCTATACTAAGCATGTAGGATTGCAGGTAAAGGTATCAACAGTAGTAGCAAGGATAGGCTATGCATCAGGATAGGATATCGAAAAGCAGTAACATGCTACTCTACTCTAATGCAAGCAGTATAGAGAAGAATAGGCGATATCTGGTGATCAAGGGGGGGGGCTTGCCTGGTTGCTCTGGCAAGTAGGAGGGGTCGTCAACTCCGTAGTCGAACTGGGCAGCAGCAGTGTCGGTCTCGTAGTCTACCGGAGAGAAGAGGGGGGAAGAAACAGTAAATACAATGCAAACATAAGCATGACGATGCGTGACATGACAATGAACAGTGCGAGGTGTGTCCTAACGCGACAGTAGGTGGTACCGGCGAAGGGGGGAACATCCGGGAAAGTATTCCCGATGTTTCGCGTTTTCGGACAGACGGACCGGAGGGGGCAAGTTGCGAGTTCGATAGGTTAGGGAGGTGTGGTGGACGAACGGACTGCGTATCCGGATTCGTCTCGTCATTCTGAGCAACTTTCATGTTGAAAATATTTTAATCCGAGTTACGGATTAAAAGATATGATTTTCTAAAGATTTTATTAATTTTTGGAATTTAATTAATTATTTAATTTAATTCGAAATTTGGATTTATGACATCAGCATGATGTCATGCTGACATCAGCAGTCAACATTGACCGTTGACCTGGTCAACCTGACAGATGGGTCCCACCTGTCAGGGACTGTTTAGCTAATTAACAGTGATTAATTAGGTTAACTAGTTATTAGGTTAATTAAGTTTAATTAGTTTAACTTAACACGATTAATTAAGTTAATTAATTATCTTAATTAATTATCTTTATTATTTATTATTATTATTATTTTAATTATTTATTTTTATTTATTTATTTTATTATTTTTATTATTTATTATTAATATTTAAAGTTTTAAAACATTTTCTAAATTGTTTTAATTCGAAATTAAATGTTAATTTGCTACGGGTACACAGAGAGTGTACCCAGCTATTTGTATGTGAGGATGACAGTGGGTCCCAGTTGACTGCTCAGTCAGCAGTTGGCTGGTCCCTGTTGACTGGTCAAAGTGGGCCACGGGGTCCCACCTACCATTGACTGGGCTAGTCCTAGTCAGTAGTTTGACTGGTCAAAGGGCCCAGTGGGGCCCGAGTGTCATTGAGTGATTTGTTTAACAGACTTTTAAACAAAACCGATGAGATTAATTAGGACTGTGGGGTCCGATGTCAGTGGCTGTTAGGGATTTGGTTAGGGGGGTTAATGACGTCCACGTCATCGTGGTTAACGCCGGCGAGGAGTTATAGTGCGCGAAGGGGACCGATGGGTAGCTAGGGGTCGACCACGTCGACCGGTGGTCGCGGGGCGGCCGGACTTGGCCAGCGTCGACGGCGGAGTCGACATCCGCGGCGCCACGGGCGGCTACCGGAACAGGCGCGGTGGGGCGATGCGAGGCGGGCAGCGGGCGGGTATGGCGCGGGGAAGGGAGAAGGGACTGGAGGCCGGAGGTGGCCTCACCGGCGTTGGAGAGAAGCGGGGCGGCGAGGCTCGGGGCGACCGTTGTGGAGGAGGATGGGGACGAGGCGTCGTCGCCGTGTCGGGGAGGCGGACGCAGTCCGGCGGGGAGGAGGACGGGGACGCGGCGACGGCAGGGCAGCGTCAGGCGAGGTCAGCTCCGGGCGGCGGCGGTCCGGTGATGGGGCCACGGGTGGTGGCTCGGGCCGGGGGTGTCGAGGCCGACGCGGGGAGGCGAGGTGGCGGAGGTCGTCGCTGGCGGGCGGCTCATCCACGGCCGCCGGATCGCCGGATGGTGCGGGGCTCGAGCGCGGGTGCTCCAGAGCCCAGGGTGGCGGCGATGGTGTGTGTGTGTCGCGTGCGTGCAGGGGGGCGCCAGGAGGGAGACGAGGGAGTGGGGAAGTGGGGGGTTACGGCTAGGGTTTACTGGTGGGGGGCCTAGTAGGCCAGGGGCGCGGGGGGGTTGGGCCGGCAGGCCGCTCGGCCACACGGCCAACTGGGCCAAGGCCAAGTCAGGGGGGGCAGTTGTTTTTCTTTTTCTTTTTTTTGTTTGTTTTAGTTTTAGTTCTTTTTCCTTTTCTGTTTTATTTTAGTTACACTTTATTCTTAGTTCAGTAAAACATGACAATAGCTCCAAATTAGTGTTCCAAAACAACCCACTACCCTAAAAAGTTTTACCTCAAGATAAAATAGTTTATGATTTTATAAAATATCAAAGGCATTTATTTAATAGTTTTACCTACTGTTTTAATCATTTAAGTGTATTTAAACTTTTTATAAAAATGTTGTTTCTTCACCATAACTACCTACGCAATATTTGTCACGATCCGAACATTTTAGTTTTAACATCTGAAAACTTTTGTTGTTTGCTTTTATTTAAATTTTGAATTTGTTTCGGTTCTGAACCATCGAGAGTTTATCAACAGTAACGGGGTGACGTGGCATCGTTAACGAGGGATTACTGTAGCTTAATTATCCGGGCGTCACACAGACATCAGGGATAATGCTTGACAGATTAACAAAATCTAAAGGAGGAAGAATGGAGATCCATTTTGAGGCGGTTTAAAAAGGCCACGTGATGCTACAGAGTCAGCCAAGTTAGTATCAGAGGCAGCCATTGCCGTTAGGTGTCATGCACGTATCCTCCCAACGTGGATCCAGTACAGGAATGAGAAAGACAATACCCAGTTTAACACCTTCCTTGACCATTTATCCGTAAGTGATGTTATTCATTGCAATTTGTAATATTGTCTTGCTCTGTGCCATACTTTCTAGCTTCCTCCTAATAAGACTCACATTCTTTTTTCAACAGATGAGGTTCAAGTTGGATCCGAAAGATGATGCAACTAAACAAGCATGCACTCATGTTTTTCAGTCTGCTCTGCGACAGTATCGGTACCACCTTAGAAAATCTCACTTTGAAGGCAAGGCTAACAATGAAATCGCCCAAACATCTCTAGTGGAATATATTACAGATGAAGACTGGACAACCCTTATTAAACACTGGTCTGGTCCAAAGTATCAGGTAGGGTATATGTATTTGATCAGACCACATATTGAACTTGTATTTATGTATGTGCCTTACAAGTGTATCTTCTTCTAGGCTAACTATTTGAAGAACAAGACCAACCGTTCTAAAGTGAAATTCCAACAGACAACAGGATCTCGTAGCTATATTGCACACTACGAGGGTCTTGTAAATAGCTGCTACTTCCTTCTTTTTTCTGTGCCATATTATCTTATCTATATTGACTTGTTCCAAATACAGAGGAAAACCCGTGCGGACCAAAAAGAACCTGAACCGAATGTAGTGCAAATCTTCAAGGATTGCCACACCAGCAAGATGAAGGGCATGAGCACACCAGTTCACGCTGCTGTTGTAAGTCCTTACTCCTCCTGCCTTTGAACTGATTGGTACTATGATGTGTTCATTTAACTGCTTCGTTTGCAACCAATGTCAGTTACTCTGTTCACTTTTATACACAGTTGTATTAACGTATCATTTCACCTTACATGGTTTAAAAGAGATGAAGGATATTCTTTTGGTCTTGATCTATAATCTAGTTGTGATGTTCACGTGCGCACACAATGATACAATAGCCTGTTTGTTTTATATCTGTTTGCCCGTGATATGAATGATGTCTCTTTATCCTACTTTAAACCATGTCTCTTCATCCTTAGATGTCAACGAATGTGAGGAAATAGACAATACAGTAGGCATGCTACATGGACATATGTTCCGAAAGTGATTTTATTATGTAGTTGGCACTACAATACATGCTAATGTGTATTACAGTAGTTCACCAAAATAAGTTATGTATAAACGTGAAACATACTTTGTTTGTTTTTGTCTCATTAGTAACTTATCTGGTACACTAATCTACAAGTTCAAACTTTTAGCAAGCTATGGAACAAATGATTGAACAGCCACAACCACCTGAAGGTGATGAGGCTACCACAGGCACAATGTCACCTCTTGCTGCAGTGCGTCAATATCTATCCACTAACAGTGCAAAAAGCACCTTCGTGCGTAATTCTGGGTTGGTTGTCAAGGTAACCTCGTCCAAATTGCCTACTGAACAAAATCTTCCGGCTAGACAGAGTGATATATATGTGCTCCAGACACAAGTCCAATCCCTAATGGACGTTGTGTCGAAAACAAAAATAGTGGTTGACAAATGTCGTGAAGATATGATTGGTTTTGAAACCAGACTATCAGACATTTGCTTTGTTGTTCAAGAGCAATGGCGGGAAAAAGGGGAAGATCGTGCTGCTCCATTAGATTCTACAGCCTGAAGCATAAGCACTTAGGTCAAATGATCTGTGCTTCTATACATCTGATGGTGCTTATCTGCAAGGACTCTAAACTTTATGCCAACAGGCCTTTTGTTGTATGGTTGGAATTTATTTTGTTGTGATACAGCATTTATGATGCTGCCAAAGGTTGCAGTAATTACGACGCTATTTTTGTATAGTGTAGGTTTATCTTAGTAATGTATTCGGCCGAAAGCTTCGTAGGAGCCCAACATGCCAACATTCATCGGGCCCATTCCAATTGGGCTAAAAACGATTTTGGGCCGAAATTTGCATGTAGCCCACTAAAAATATCTACGCCTAAATCAGCATAAGCTTTCATATTTTTCTGGTAGGCCCGTGCCCATAGCGGGCCTTTAACAGGCCTAAATATAATTTGGGCCCTCAGTAATAATAGGCCGTTTACATGTGTAAATATCTCGAGCCCATAAAAAACATGGGCCTTTAGTAGGCCGAAAGTAAGATTGGGCCCTGATTGTGCCAAATAACCCACTGGTCTTATCAGGCCGAAATGGTGGCCCATTTACAATGCGGATCGTCCACAGGCTGAAATTCAGACGGGCCGTAAATGCGCCGACCTACTACACGAGCCTTTAACAAGCCGGAAGTTCAGTCGGGCTTGATTAGTGTCATTTTTATATGGGCCGTTAGTAGGCCCGATGTGGCATTGGGCCACATATGGCCCATGGATTTCGTCTAACGTTAACAAGCCGAAAGTCACAACGGGCTAAAAGTGGCCCAAATCTGTAGTGGGCCTCTAACAGGCCGAATGTCATACATGGCCGAATATGACCCATACCCTTCACGGTCGTTTATGGGCCGAAAGTTTCAATGGCCTATAAATGGGCCCAAATGAAGCAAGACCTTTAACAGGCCAGAAACACACCTGGCCGTAATTCGGCCCAAATTCTTAGCGGGCTGCTAATGGGCCAGAAGTGACCATGGGCTGCAATGATGACAAGTTTAGGACGGGCCGTTGACGGGCCGATTTAACACTAGCCGTACGGGCCTTAACTAAGAATGTTGGGCCTTTAGCTGGGCCGGCCCATTATGATCTGCAAAATCTTGTGGGCCTTTAGCTGGGCCGGCCCATTATGGCCCGCTAAATCTTGTGGGCCTTTAGTTGGGCCGGCCCATTTAATCTTTATGGGCCACTTTTGGGCCGGTCCACGTGTCAACGTATCATAGGCGTATCTCGCCCATTGGATGAGTGACACCTGTGCCAACACGGAGCTGACACGTGGTTCCATCAGCCAATGAGAATTTTACAAGTGGAAAATCGGCATTGGTCGTTGCTGTTAGCGGGTTATCGGATCCAAAATCGACCCGATAGCTTAACAGCGTCCCGTTACGGTGGATGCCATGTGTCGGTCACCCTTGCCGAAAGCACTTCTATGACGCGCGATTTATCGTCATGGAAGTGAACACTTCCGTGATGATAATTTTGGTAATGTCATGGAACAATTCTACGACAACACAGGTATGACTATCTTGATTCTGTCATAAAATTGTCATTGATGTACACGCATGAGAGAAAACATGACCTACTGTGACAAACACGTATCATCACAGAAGTGTATTTTTTGTAGTGATGGCCACTAGAGGCGACGATCAGACCACAACTGTGCCGTCAGCCGGCTCGATCTGCTCATGATCTAAAACATCAGCACCCCCGTGCTCGATGAGCGCATCTTCAACCACTGTGGCAAGGTCACATTCAAGCCAAAAAAGGGTGTCAAGTGCACTGACAGCAATGGCAGGCAGCTTTCCACGAAACAACTCAATAACTTGGTGATGGCATCTCTCATGACGTTGTCTCCTTCGCGAAGTATACCCAGCCGCCGGCAGAGCACCTTCTCTGCCCTGAGCTTGGTTACCTTGTTGGCCACAAATTAAGTTTCCTGCTACCTCCTACTCCCATGCAGTATTTTTTTGGTCTCATCATGTCAAACATTGCATCAATTTCATGGATATCTTCCCCATGCTTGCACAACTAGCAATCATAGCACACATTTCTTCTTCTTGTGAACTCTGTAGCACTAAAGGTTTTGATTATTTATAAACTGGGGGCTGAGCGAGAGGGTACATAAGTACAACATTAGTGCCTTCACCAAGTGAATCACGAAAAAGGGTTTCCCCCCACTTTATAATATAAAGCAACCATCCAAACATCCAACTTGCTGGGGCCATAGCACAAACAAGACCAAAAGGAAAAACAAGAGAAAGAAAAGAGAAACAAATGCCTTCACCGGCAGATCAACTAAGCGATGAAGACAGGCAACCGCTGCACCCTCCGGAGAAGTACCACGTCGTTCCTAGCATTCTGGAGCATCACGTACCGAGCAACACCTTCAAGAAGGAATGCGACGGCGCCGCCGCTTTTGCCTGAAGGAGTCCTAGGGTTTCCCTCAGTACGCGGGGGGCAGTGGGGAAGGGGCATACCCGACGCCCTTCAGGAAGGTCCGGCGGCGCCCGCAGACGTCACCGCGTTGGAGCCGGACGAGCCGCCAGGGATTTCTCCCAACCCAAACAACCACCACCACCCCGGACTCTCCATAATGCACCACCCAATCTTCCGCCCACCAGCCTGTGCCACCACGGTCACCGAACCAACATCGCCGTCTCACTGGGGACGCCAACACGAGACCTGGAGGGAGGGAAAGGAGACAACGGCCACGGGGGAAACCACAACTCGACCGGCAGGAGGGGACAACCTCCATCGCTCTCGCGGAGCCGACCGGATGCGGCGACAAGGACTTGCCAGGCCCCGGCGGCCCGGTCGGACCCAAACGGGTCCGGACAGTCCCTGTCCCCATGCTACAGCATGCCGGCCAACGAAGCCAGCACCGCCCGTAGACCACTGACGCCTCACCACCACCAGGGAACAACGCCGCCGCACTAGCCCAGATCGGGCCCTAAAGGGACCAGATCTGGGCCGAGCAGGCATCCCCACGACCAACGGACGCGTCAAGGGCACCTGTGGCCCACAGGATCACCGCCGCCGAGCCACACCATTGCCGGCAGAGCAGCACTACCACCGTCAGGGGGCCCCTGCGCCCCCCAAAGGAGCGACCCGCCGCCGCCAGCGTCGCGCTGGCAGTGAAGGAAATATGCCCTAGAGGCAATAATAAAGTTATTATTTATTTCCTTATATCATGATAAATGTTTATTATTCATGCTAGAATTGTATTAACCGGAAACATAATACATGTGTGAATACATAGACAAACAGAGTGTCACTAGTATGCTTCTACTTGACTAGCTCGTTAATCGAAGATGGTTATGTTTCCTAACCATAGACATGAGTTGTCATTTGATTAACGGGATCACATCATTAGGAGAATGATGTGATTAACTTGACCCATTCCGTTAGCTTAGCACTTGATCGTTTAGTATTCTGCTATTGCTTTCTTCATGACTTATACATGTTCCTATGACTATGAGATTATGCAACTCCCGTTTACCGGAGGAACACTCTGTGTGCTACCAAACATCACAACGTAACTGGGTGATTATAAAGGTGCTCTACAGGTGTCTCTGAAGGTACTTGTTGGGTTGGCGTATTTCGAGATTAGGATTTGTCACTCCGATTGTCGGAGAGGTATCTCTGGGCCCTCTCGGTAATGCACATCACTTAAGCCTTGCAAGCATTGCAACTAATGAGTTAGTTGCGGGATGATGTATTACAGAACGAGTAAAGAGACTTGCCGGTAACGAGATTGAACTAGGTATTGAGATACCGACGATCGAATCTCGGGCAAGTAACATACCGATGACAAAGGGAACAACGTATGTTGTTATGCGGTCTGACCGATAAAGATCTTCATAGAATATGTGGGAGCCAATATAAGCATCCAGGTTCCGCTATTGGTTATTGACCGGAGACGTGTCTCGGTCATGTCTACATAGTTCTCGAACCCATAGGGTCCGCATGCTTAAAGTTTCGATGACGGTTATATTATGAGTTTATGAGTTTTGATGTACCAAAGGTTGTTCGGAGTCCCGGATGTGATCACGGACATGACGAGGAGTCTCGAAATGGTCGAGACATGAAGATTGGTATATTGGAAGCCTATATTTGGATATCGGAAGTGTTCCGGGTGAAATCGGGATTTTACCGGAGTACCGGAGGGGTTACCGGAACCCCCGGGGGGGTTAATGGGCCATAGTGGGCCTTAGTGGAGAAGAGGAGAGGCGGCCAGGGCAGGGCCGCGCGCCCCTCCCCCCTAGTCCGAATAGGACAAAGAGAGGGGGGCGGCGCCCCCCCCCCTTTCCTTCCTCTCTCCCTCCTCTTTCCCCCCTTCTCCTAATCCAACAAGGAAGGGAGGGAGTCCTACTCCCGGTGGGAGTAGGACTCCTCCTGGCGCACCTCCTCCTGGCCGGCCGCACCTCCCCCCCCCTTGCTCCTTTATATACGGGGGCAGGGGGCACCCCAAAGACACAACAATTGATCGTTTGATCTTTTAGCCGTGTGCGGTGCCCCCCTCCACCATAGTCCACCTCGATAATACTGTAGCGGTGCTTAGGCGAAGCCCTGTGTCGGTAGAACATCATCATCGTCACCACGCCGTCGTGCTGACGAAACTCTCCATCAACACTCGGCTGGATCGGAGTTCGAGGGACGTCATCGGGCTGAACGTGTGCTGAACTCGGAGGTGCCGTACGTTCGGTACTTGATCGGTCGGATCGTGAAGACGTACGACTACATCAACCGCGTTGTTCTAACGCTTCCGCTTTCGGTCTACGAGGGTACGTGGACAGCACTCTCCCCTCTCATTGCTATGCATCACCATGATCTTGCGTGTGCGTAGGAAAATTTTTCAAATTACTACGTTCCCCAACAGTGGCATCCGAGCCTGGTTTTATGCGTAGATGTCATATGCACGAGTAGAACACAAGTGAGTTGTGGGCGATATAAGTCATACTTCTTACCAGCATGTCATACTTTGGTTCGGCGGTATTGTTGGATGAAGCGGCCCGGACCGACATTACGCGTACACTTACGCGAGACTGGTTCTACCGACGTGCTTTGCACACAGGTGGCTGGCGGGTGTCAGTTTCTCCAACTTTAGTTGAACCGAGTGTGGCTACGCCCGGTCCTTGAGAAGGTTAAAACAGCACTAACTTGACGAACTATCGTTGTGGTTTTGATGCGTAGGAAAGAACGGTTCTTGCTCAGCCCGTAGCAGCCACGTAAAACTTGCAACAACAAAGTAGAGGACGTCAACTTATTTTTGCAGGGCATGTTGTGATGTGATATGGTCAAGACGTGATGAAGATATAAGTTGTTGTATGAGATGATCATGTTTTGTTGAAGTTATCGGCAACTGGAAAAAGCCTTATGGTTGTCTCTCTATTGCATGAGATGCAAGCGCCAAATAATTGCTTTACTTTATCGCTATGCGATAGCAATAGTTGCAAGAGCAATAGTTGGCGAGACGACCATGTGACGACACATTGATATAGATAAAGATGATGGAGATCATGGTGCCATGTCGGTGACGATGGAGATCATGACGATGCTTTGGAGATGGAGATCAAAGGCACAAGATGATGATGGCCATATCATGTCACATATTATGATTGCATGTGATGTTTATCTTTTATACATCTTATTTTGCTTTGATTGACGGTAGCATTATAAGATGATCTCTCACTAAATTTCAAGATAAAAGTGTTCTCCCTGAGTATGCACCGTTGCCAAAGTTCGTCGTGCCCAGACACCACGTGATGATCGGGTGTGATAAGCTCTACGTCCATCTACAACAGGTGCAAGCCAGTTTTGCACACGCAGAATACTCGGGTTAAACTTGACGAGCCTAGCATATGCAGATATGGCCTCGGAACACTGAGACCGAAAGGTCGAGCGTGAATCATATAGTAGATATGATCAACATAGTGATGTTCACCATTGAAAACTACTCCATTTCACGTGATGATCGGTTATGGTTTAGTTGATTTGGATCACGTGATCACTTAGATGATTAGAGGGATGTCTATCTAAGTGGGAGTTCTTAAGTAATATGATTAATTGAACTTTAATTTATCATGAACTTAGTCCTGGTAGTATTAGCATATCTATGTTGTAGATCAATAGCTCGCGTTGTTGCTTCCCTATGTTTTATATGTGTTCCTAGAGAAAACTAAGTTGAAAGATGTTAGTAGAAATGATGCGGATTGGATCCGTGATCTGAGGTTTATCCTCATTGCTGCACAGAAGAATTATGTCCTTGATGCACCGCTAGGTGACAGAACTATTGCAGGAGCAAATGCAGACGTTATGAACGTTTTGACAAAAGCTCGGTATGATGACTACTTGATAGTTTAGTGCACCATGCTTTACGGCTTAGAACCAGGACTTCAAAAATGTTTTGAACGCCACGGAGCATATAAGATGTTCCAAGAGTTGAAATTGGTATTTCATACTCATGCCCGTGTCGAGAGGTATGAGACCTCTGATAGTACTTTGCCTACAAGATGGAAGAGAATAGCTCAACCAGTGAGCATGTGCTCAGATTGTCTGAGTACTACAATTGCTTGAATCAAGTGGGAGTTAATCTTCCAGATAAGATAGTAATGGACAAAGTTCTCTAGTCACTATCACCAAGTTACTAGAACTTCGTGATGAACTATAATATGCAAGGGATGACGAAAGTAATTCCTGAGCTCTTCGCGATACTAAAATCGGCGAAGGTAGAAATCAAGAAAAACATCAAATGTTGATGGTTGACAAGACCACTAGTTTCAAGGAAAAGGGCAAAGGGAAGAAGGGGAACTTCAAGAAGAACGGCAAGCAAGTTGCTGCTCAAGTGAAGAAGACCAAGTCTGGACCTAAGCCTGAGACTAAGTGCTTCTACTGCAAAGGGACTGGTCACTGGAAGCGGAACTGCCCCAAGTATTTGGCGGGTAAGAAGGATGGCAAAGTGAACAAAGGTATATTTGATATACATGTTATTGATGTGTACTTTACTAGTGTTTATAGCAACCCCTCAGTATTTGATACTAGTTCAGTTGCTAAAATTAGTAACTCGAAATGGGAGTTGCAGAATAAACAGAGACTAGTTAAGGGTGAAGTGACGATGTGTGTTGGAAGTAGTTCCAAGATTGATATGATCATCATCGCACACTCCCTATACTTTCCGGATTAGTGTTGAACCTAAATAAGTGTTATTTGGTATTTGCGTTGAGCATGAATATGATTGGATCATTTTTATTGCAATACGGTTATTCATGTAAGTTAGAGAATAATTGTTGTTCTGTTCACATGAATAAAACCTTCTATGGTCATACAGCCAATGAAAATGGTTTGTTGGATCTCGATCGTAGTGATACACATATTCATAATATTGAAGCCAAAAGATGCAAAGTTAATAATGATAGTGCAACTTATTTGTGGCACTGCCATTTAGGTCATATTGGTGTAAAGCGCATGAAGAAACTCCATGCTGATGGGCTTTTTGAATCACTTGATTATGAATCACTTGATGCTTGCGAACCATGCCTCTTGGGCAAGATGACTAAAACGCCGTTCTCCGGAACAATGGAGCGAGCAACAGATTTGTTGGAAATCATACATACTGATGTATGTGGTCCGATCAATATTGAGGCTCGCGGCAAGTATCGTTATTTTCTGACCTTCACAGATGATTTGAGCACATATGGGTATATCTACTTGATGAAACATAAGTCTGAAACATTTGAAAAGTTCAAAGAATTTCAGAGTGAAGTGAAAAATCATCGTAACAAGAAAATAAAGTTTCTAAGATCTGATCGCGGAGACGAATATTTGAGTTACGATTTTGGCCTTCAATTAAAACAATGTGGAATAGTTTCACAAACTCATGCCACCTGGAACACCATAGCGTAATGGTGTGTCCGAACATCGTAACCGTACTTTATTAGATATGGTGCAATCTATGATGTCTCTTACCGATTTACCACTATCGTTTTGGGGTTATGCATTAGAGACAACTGCATTCACGTTAAATAGGGCACCATCAAAATCCGTTGAGACGACGCCTTATGAACTGTGGTTTGGTAAGAAACCAAAGTTGTTGTTTCTTAAAGTTTTGGGTTGCGATGCTTATGTGAAAAAGTTTCAACATGATAAGCTTGAACCCAAATTGGAGAAGTGCGTCTTCATAGAATACCCAAAATGTTCGGTACACCCTCTATCACAGATCCGAAGGCAAGATCTTTGTTGCTAAGAATGGATCCTTTCTAGATAAGCAGTTTCTCTTGAAAGAAGTGAGTGGGAGGAAAGTAGAACTTGATGAGGTAACTATACCTGCTCCCTTATTGGAAAGTAGTTCATCACAAAAATCCGGTTCTTGTGACTCCTACACCAATTAGTGAGGAAGCTAATGATGATGATCATGTAACTTCAGATCAAGTTACTACCGAACCTCGTAGGTCAACCAGAATGAAATCCGCACCAGAGTGGTATGGTAATCCTGTTCTGGAGATCATGTTACTTGACCATGACGAACCTACGAACTATGAGGAAGCGATGATGAGCCCAGATTCCGCAAAAAGGCTTAAGGCCATGAAATCTGAGATAGGATCCATGTATGAGAACAAAGTATGGACTTTGATTGACTTGCCCAATGATCGGCGAGCCATTGAAATTAAATGGATCTTCAAGAGGAAGACGACGCTGATAGTAGTTTTACTATCTACAAAGCTAGAATTGTCGCAAAAGGTTTTTCGACAAGTTCAAGGTGTTGAGTACGATGAGAGTTACTCACTCGTATCTATGCTTAAGTCTGTCCGAATCATGTTAGCAATTGCCGCATTTTATGAAATCTGGCAAATGGATAAACAAAACTGCATTCCTTAATGGATTTATTAAAAAGAGTTGTATATGATGCAACCAGAAGGTTTTGTCAATCCTAAAGTTGCTAACAAAATATGCAAGCTCCAGCGATCCATCTATGGACTGGTGCAAGCATCTCGGAGTTGGAATATACGCTTTGATAAGTTGATCAAAGGATATAGTTTTATACAGACTTGCGGTGAAGCCTGTATTTACAAGAAAGTGAGTGGGAGCACTACAACATTTCTGATAAGTATATGTGAATAACATATTGTTGATCGGAAATAATGTAGAATTATTCTGCAAAGCATAAAGGAGTATTTGAAAGGAGTTTTTCAAAGAAGGACCTCGGTGAAGCTGCTTACATATTGAGCATCAAGATCTATAGAGATAGATCAAGACGCTTGATAAGTTTTTTCAATGAGTACATACCTTGACAAGATTTTGAAGTAGTTCAAAATGGAACAATCAAAGAAAGAGTTTCTTGCCTGTGCTACAAGGTGTGAAATTGAGTAAGACTCAAAGCCCGACCACGGTAGAAGATAGAAAGAGAATGAAAGTCATTCCCTATGCCTCAGCCATAGGTTCTATAAAGTATGCCATGCTGTGTACCAGATCTATTGCATACCCTACCACTGAGTTTGGCAAGGGAGTACAATAGTGATCTAGGAGTAGATCACTGGACAGCGGTCAAAATTATCCTTAGTGGAATAAGGATATGTTTCTCGATTATGGAAGTGACAAAAGGTTCGTCGTAAAAGGGTTACGTCGATACAAGTTTTGGCACTGATCCAGATGACTCTAAGTCTTCATCTGGATACATATTGAAAGTGGGAGCAATTAGCTAAAGTAGCTCCGTGCAGAGCATTGTAGACATAGAAATTTGCAAAATACATATGGATCTGAATATGACAGACCCGTTGACTAAACTTCTCTCACAAGCAAAACATGATCACACCTTAGTACTCTTTGGGTGTTAATCACATAGCGATGTGAACTAGATTACTGACTCTAGTAAACCCTTTGGGTGTTGGTCACATGACAATGTGAACTATGGGTGTTAATCACATGGTGATGTGAACTATTGATGTTAAATCACATGGCGATGTGAACTAGATTATTGACTCTAGTGCAAGTGGGAGACTGAAGGAAATATGCCCTAGAGGCAATAATAAAGTTATTATTTATTTCCTTATATCATGATAAATGTTTATTATTCATGCTAGAATTGTATTAACCGGAAACATAATACATGTGTGAATACATAGACAAACAGAGTGTCACTAGTATGCCTCTACTTGACTAGCTCGTTAATCGAAGATGGTTATGTTTCCTAACCATAGACATGAGTTATCATTTGATTAACGAGATCACATCATTAGGAGAATGATGTGATTGACTTGACCCATTCCGTTAGCTTAGCACTTGATCGTTTAGTATTCTGCTATTGCTTTCTTCATGACTTGTACATGTTCCTATGACTATGAGATTATGCAACTCCCGTTTACCGGAGGAACACTTTGTGTGCTACCAAACGTCACAATGTAACTGGGTGATTATAAAGGTGCTCTATAGGTGTCTCCGAAGGTACTTGTTGGGTTGGCGTATTTCGAGATTAGGATTTGTCACTCCGATTGTCGGAGAGGTATCTCTGGGCCCTCTCGGTAATGCACATCACTTAAGCCTTGCAAGCATTGCAACTAATGAGTTAGTTGCGGGATGATGTATTACAGAACGAGTAAAGAGACTTGCCGGTAACGAGATTGAACTAGGTATTGAGATACCGACGATCGAATCTCGGGCAAGTAACATACCGATGACAAAGGGAACAACGTATGTTGTTATGCGGTCTGACCGATAAAGACCTTCGTAGAATATGTGGGAGCCAATATGAGCATCTAGGTTCCGCTATTGGTTATTGAGCGGAGACGTGTCTCGGTCATGTCTACATAGTTCTCGAACCCGTAGGGTCCGCACGCTTAAAGTTTCGATGACGGTTATATTATGAGTTTATGAATTTTGATGTACCGAAGGTTGTTCGGAGTCCCGGATGTGATCACGGACATGACGAGGAGTCTCGAAATGGTCGAGACATGAAGATTGATATATTGGAAGCCTATATTTGGATATCGAAAGTGTTCCGGGTGAAATCGGGATTTTACCGGAGTACCGGAGGGGTTACCGGAACCCCCCGGGGGGTTAATGGGCCATAGTGGGCCTTAGTGGAGAAGAGGAGAGGCGGCCAGGGCAGGGCCGCGCGCCCCTCCCCCCCTAGTCCGAATAGGACAAGGAGAGGGGGCGGCGCCACCCCTTTCCTTCCTCTCTCCCTCCTCTTTCCCCCCTTCTCCTAATCCAACAAGGAAGGGAGGGAGTCCTACTCCCGGTAGGAGTAGGACTCCTCCTGGCGCGCCTCCTCCTGGCCGGCCGCACCTGCCCCCCTTGCTCCTTTATATACGGGCGCAGGGGGCACCCCAAAGACACAACAATTGATCGTTTGATCTTTTAGCCGTGTGCGGTGCCCCCCTCCACCATAGTCCACCTCGATAATACTGTAGCGGTGCTTAGGCGAAGCCCTGCGTCGGTAGAACATCATCATCGTCACCACGCCGTCGTGCTGACGAAACTCTCCCTCAACACTCGGCTGGATCGAAGTTCGAGGGACGTCATCGGGCTGAACGTGTGCTGAACTCGGAGGTGCCGTACGTTCGGTACTCGATCGGTCGGATCATGAAGACGTACGACTACATCAACCGCGTTGTGCTAACGCTTCCGCTTTCGGTCTACGAGGGTACGTGGACAACACTCTCCCCTCTCGTTGCTATGCATCACCATGTTGCGTGTGCGTAGGAATTTTTTTGAAATTACTATATTCCCCAACAGGCAGGGCCCGGTGGACCAAGCCGGCGGCGGCGGGGGGAGAAGGACAGGGAGGAGGCGAAGGAGAGGGGAGAAGCGGGGTTCGCCCGTCGCCCGCGCGGGGGGGTGGGGGGGTCGAACGAGTGAACGGGGACCGGGGGGGAGGGGCGGGACGGGCCGGGGCGCGCGCGCCAGCGGCAGCGGGAGGAGGCTAGGGCGGCGGCGGCGGGAACCCTACGGTGGATCTGTTCTCCTCTGGTGGGCTCGTGGTGGTTCCTCGTTCCATTCTTTCACCAAATGAATAACCATCGTACGTATGCATGAGCTAGAAAAAATCATAACAACTTAACTATACGCATCTTATGTTTGATGGGCGATTTAAGGCAGCACAGACTTGTATTAACTAGACTCCATATTTAAAAGTCAGAGAGCTTCCTCATCTATGCCACCTTCGTTTGCACCAAGATGCATTTTTATGTTTTGTTCCATTATCCCCTGATAGTGGAACTCGAGCCCTTCCGGGATCCTACGGAAAACAAATCTATGCCGCCTTCGCGAACAAACAGGGGAAGAAGACGATAGAACAAAAAAGCAAGAGCACAAACTGCTATTGCGTCTAAATATGTCATTTCATTATGGTTTCAAAGTAATGAATATGAAACTATAATTTTTATGCTTGCGCATTTCAAAAAATATATAATGAACAAAAAAGGGGAACCTCAAGTGGTTTAATGAACCGTCTAAGATGTTAAACATATCAGCAGGTTGTGTGTTCACATATGCTTGCGATAAGGCCTATCACAGGTAGTTTCAATGCAAAACCGCCTAGGCCTATCGCAGGTGTTTACATACACTTCTTCTTGTTGGTATTGGATTCAACTGTATTAAAAATGGAACAAAATGGAAAGCTCAAAACATTCAGCCCAAAAATAATTGGAAAATCGTAAAATCTTTGAACTCTTGCCCATGGAAAACTATTTCTACCGGTGTACGCAAACCCAAAATAATACAATTAATGTCGCCTGATCCAGAAAGATCTTCTAGACAATGGAGTATTAACCTTTAACAAAAAGGCCGTGAAGCTACAAGAACATTGGGTGACTGGGACACACCGAAACATCCACAAAGTTGCGATCGAAGTAGGCCAAGATCCTTGATTTTCGTGAAGCAGTCATAGCAGACCTGCAGTCCGCAATTCGTCCAGCTGTGTGTCCTGCATTGCAGCCCGAGATCCAAGATTTACACGACAGTTTATTCTTGTTGGCTACAAACTAAGTTTCCTGCTACCTCCTACTCCCATGTATTTCTGTCGCCTCAGCGTGTCAAACCTTGCATCAGTTTTCATGGATATCACCCCGATGCTTGCACAAGCACAACTAGCAATGTAGAACACTTTTCATCTACTTATGAACTCTAGAGCACTAGAAGTGCCGAATATGTATGAATGTAGGGTGAGGGAGAGGGTGCATAAGTGCAACAGAAGTGGCTTCATCAGCTGAATAACTGTCGTACAAATGCCATGAATGGAGCTGGGAAAATCAGCGCTAGTTAACTATCCGGTAGATGATGGTTGATGTATGAATTCAAAGCATCACAATCTCTCTTTCCTTATGAATGAAAGTAGCAGAATTGTATTAACTAGACTCTCCTTATTTTTAAGCACTTGAAGTTTCAGTCCCTTTTTGCGTGTGCAATTGTGTTTCACTAATTTTTTGTCATGTTTCAGTCACTTCTACGATTTCAGTTACTTTTGTTAAGTTTCAGTCAGTTTTCCAAACTTTCAATCACCCTTTTATTGATACTGCACTATTTTTTGCATTTTTTGCAACTACACTTTTATTTTAGTGGAATTGCAACTTGTCCTCGAAGTAATTGTACTTACCTTTAAAAAATGTTTCCTTTTTGCTGCAATTGCATTTTGCTTTGGTGCAAAAAGAACATCGTCGCTCTCTCATCATTAACCAACAAATTGCCATGCAGGTGCAAAGAACTTCCGACCGGATCCTCCGGATAACCGGAGGAGAGCGACGTTGAGATTTCAACCGGCGAACAAGTGTGGTGCTCACATCCCGAGGCTACGATGTCGTCGGACAGAAGGTGGAGTAAATAAATATAGCTTGTAAAGAGCTCCCACCGATGGACACTTGCTGCTTGTGGAGAGCACCCACTAGAAAGCAGAGGGTTTAGAGTAGAACCGGAGCAGGGCAGAGGAAGAAGACAGGTTCAGTTCCTTTTTGTTCGATGTCTCGCTCGGCTGAAGCTGCTCTCATTTTGTAACTAGTGGAGCCAAGCCACCGGCCCAGTCCCACAGGCCATCGGCCCATATCCATCATGCCCAGTACACTCCCATAAATGAGTATGAACAAGGTGTGGTAAATTGAAAGTCTGAAACATAAAAGAAACCAAATTTGCTCTTTCTGGGTAAGGATACTGTCCGGAGATGGTAGATGGGTCAGCTGTGAACATTTGGGTGCTTCATAGCTCAAGGAAGGTGTATGAAGGGAGGCCGAAATATGCACTCATGTGAAGTTGCTATACAATGCTTGCTTATCGCTACATATCGGATGTCATGTACAATAGACACATACCAAATGCTTAATTATCACGTGAAGTTGCTATACTACAGAATGGTTGAACATAGTTGCTTATTTTCAGAAGGAATAAGAAGGTGGTACATATGTCTGAAATGCCCTACATGATTTTGTTAGAATCCATTTCCCTGATGATGGTCAACGACCAAACTTTGATCCAGCGCGATTGTGCTAGTGTTGTGATTGAAGCTGCATTCGTCAAAAATCCATTTCCCAGCTTGCTCGTTTGAAGATCTTCATTCTTAGTTACATGATCCTTTGCGACTTTTGGGTGTTGTGAAATTCACTATGCCGCCTAAACTTAAGATTCAAAAACATAAAGAAACTACGCATCCAGATACATGAGCATGTCGGGCTACTATTTCCCGGTCAATGGATTATAGAAATAGACTATCAAGTTTCTGAATGCCATGCGGCATACAAGCGACAATTTTGTGTGCTATCCTGGAACGAGTGTGGAATGAGAGTAGAGAAGGATATTAGACACATCTTAAAGAAATGAAACCCATGAGTTATCAGAGTATGAAACTAAGGATGGAAACGTTCTGGACCGGAGGAGGGGGTGTATAAATAGGAGACTTGTAAGTAAAACCAGATGTGTTTGCAAATTTAACGTACCTTGATGTAGCACAACGACCAAAACCCACATGTCTTAATTCAGGGAAGGTGTTATTAACTGGTAGTCGCTCCCTATTGATTGCCCTTGGTTGGGTACGCTTGATGGATGGGCATTTGGCATTGAACATAGGCTAGAACACATGTAGATGGACAAAGCCACAAGCTTGATGGATGGGCATTTGGCATTGAACATAGGCTAGAACAAATGTAGATGGACAAAGCCACATGGTCTCTGACTACAATGTGAGCCATACCTGGAGTAATAATTAGGGAGGCTGACATGTACAAAACACCCATCGTATATAAATATATAATCAATGAATGAGTACGAGAAAATTGGCGCAGACTACATTGCTGATGAAATAATGGTTGGTGGATGAATTTAAAACAACACACAATTGTCTTAGCTAGCATCTCCATAATATGAAAACTCTCTTGGAGCTCTAATGTTATCAAATCTCAATCTTCTGCCATAATAGATAGGTACTCCTCAACAACTCCCACCAAGAACATTGGTTTACTCGCAATATTTAGCTTTAGGTGATGTGCAAATGCTAAACATATCAACATTAGGGGGAGAACGATCACTACCTTATTGTTTGACCTTCCAAAAAAATTGTAAGGAAAAATATATCCACAAATAAAAGCTGAAAAATACTAGGAGGAAAACTGATTACAATGCAAATAGGTTCCACTACTATAGAACATTTGGCGGAGTGTTGGCAGACTGAAACACAAGATTTACTTTTGGCTAACTGTGCATGAAAGAAACACAAGGTCAATGCTCAAAAGAAAAGGTTTTTTCATGAATGTCTACAACCGCCCTCTGTGTTAACTTGTGTTTCTTTTCAAACCGTCTATGGTTACTCCCTATGGCTTGTATTTTTGCTCTAAGACAGTTGTAAACCATATTTCTCTTATTTGTTCTCATCCTCTTCACGTGGTGGCTGGTTCGCCTCCAACACAAGTGTGCCTTCCCCCTCTTCAGATCGTACCCCCCACATACCACCTGATTCCTCACAATATCCTTAGGCGGATCTACCTCAAGGATCTATCTCGCCACGGAAGGTGAACTCCGACCACCACCGCCACACCGAGTAGGCGACCATAGGGTCGTGCCCCTGTCGAGGAGAGGGGGCCACACAGACATGCCCACTGGCTCGAGCTTGCAGGTAGTTTTCATAGCAAATCCAACTGGAACAAAGCTTATTCTAGTTGGTCTCCGATATAAATGTATAACAAATGTAATTGATTTAATTAGTAACACGCACAAGTGATCATATAGATTGTTAAGACACTCATCCCAAGGCAGGAAAAAATGGAAAAATCTTTGAACTGTTGTCACATTAAAAAATATTCCTACCCGTCAACCCAAACTCAAAATACACAATGTCATGCAATCGAGAACAGATCTGATAGACGAAGGAAATACAATTACCAAGTTTGTATTGTCTGTGTCGTGAGTTTTAACTAAAAGATAGCAAAGCTACAAAAAAAGAGGGGAATAGTTGACATGCTCAAAGTAGCGAACTAAAAGATAGCAAAGCTACCAAAAAAGTAGGGAATATTCAACATGCTCAAAGTAGCGAACTAAAAGATAGCAAAGCTACCAAAAATACTGGGGAATACTCAACATCTTCAAAGTAGTGATCAGAGTATGCGAAACTTTTGGGAGGACGCTCCTGAGGATCAATAGCACCGGGAAAGTATATGGTACACCCAGCCATTTGATGCTATCGGTACATCCGATTTATAAACTCCTATTTACCAATGTTGAAAATTTCTGAAAACAAATTATGTTACTATAGTACCAAGAACCTATTGTACCACAAATTTTCATATGCAAATCGAAACATAGTATGAGAAACAAAAATGACAAATTCATTGATAGTAAAGAAAATGTGCCAAATTAGAGGCCCAATTTGCATTAGATACTATTCACATCATGATTTGTCTTTTTTGTTTCTAGATAAGTATTTTAAATCTGGGTTTAAACTTGTATACTATGGTACATATGTACTCCCTCCGATCCTAAATACTCTACGCATAACTTTTGTTGATTTTTTCCCTAATACTCTGCACGTTCCCTTTTTTTCTCCACACTTTCCTACTGTGCCCTTGTCACCGGACGGGGCTTGCCTGCGGCCGCTTGGGGCGACCATCCGTGCGTCGCACGGCTGTGCGTGCACCCCCTCCCGCTCCAGATTTTTTCATCCAAAAAGAAAAACAAATACAGATCATAATACTGATTCCCTTCCGTAATACTCTCATCATTAAAACTGAATACAGAACGGAAGGAAATAATTACAATCACCCGCGAAACAGATGCACAGAATACACGAAAGCGCGCCAAAATGCAAAATTACTGCTCATAGGAGGCGGCCGGCGGAGGTGACCTACAGTCTTAACGCACACAACAATCCTGGGCGAAGCACAGGGATTCTTCTTTTCTTCTCTTGAATTGTGCAGCAAAGGAATCCGCGCCTCTGATGGCTTCTCCGAGGAGTGGTCCGTCGAACCAGGAGGGTGCCGATCAATCTGACGCATCAAAAGTAATAAATCTCACTCAGTTCTTCAAGGTCAAATTCTCTAATTTCTTTGTTTTGAACTATTGCAGGAACACAGCCCTCAATGCAAACAAATATGATTGTAAAAAAGATTGACTTACCATTAACTGCGACACAATCCCGAGTGTTGGACAGAAAGAAGTAGCATGTATGAAGCATAACAAAGCAGTACCATGCACCCTTGTGGAACTTGTACAACAAACCATGGCCAGAATCTGCAGATCCAAACAACGACGGAAAATTAGTTTATTCTGCATTTAGAAAAACAAAGCAGTACCATGTACAGTACCCCTAATTCACATTTAATTGAATGCGCGGACATTCTTGTAGCATCTCTGATTTCAGTTCCTGGAAAACATCCAGTACAGTTTTTGTATTCAGTGCATATAGTTCCTGGGAAGCAGTGGCGGTGCCAGAAATGTTGTCTTGTGTAGTCAATTTAAAACTGTGTAGTCAAATATATGAATTTATACAATTTGTTTCAATATTTCTGCACCTATATGCTAGTTTTATCAAAAAGTTGGGTAGTCAATTGACTACCCAGCTTGTACGTGGCTTCGCCACTGCTGGGAAGTATTAACTAAATTGAATCTTAATTGATATATGATTTGCAGGAAACTGCAGTAGATCACACCGATGAAAGGGTATCAAAGCTTGGCATGAAACTTTGCTACTTTGTGCACAGGATTATCGGACAAACCACACGTACACCTATCTACAAAAGCAAAACTTAGCTCTGAATCCCTCTTTGACAGAGACTATTGGAGCCTCTAACTATAGTTCAATGACAGGACAAAATCAAGGCTTACTTCTTCAACCGAAGGCGACATCTATTATAAATGCTACAACACAGCCATCAGTTGGTCAAACCACCCTGATGCCACCACAGACCCAAGACCCACACAATACTCAAGTGGTATAACATTCCATACTTTCCAATTTCTGAACTTCAATGAAACTGAAATTGCTAATTTTCTGTCCAGGGTCATCCGATAAATCACATGTATTTACAGCAGCAACACTCGGCGCAGAATCCCTTAGTGCAAAGCACCATTGGAACCTCTACCTCTAGTATGATGACAGGACAAAATCAAGCTTTCCTCAATCAACCGAAGCCAGCATGATCTATTTTGTTGTCGCGTGTTTTATCTCATGTGTTTTTTGACCTCCAAGTTGCAAATAATTTTTATTAGAACTTATACGTACCCTCAACTGAATGCTACTACATCTTCCCAATCAAATATACTAGTTCACAGATATTTTTTTATTGCAATGGTACTAATTCATAGAATTAGCTATGAAGAATTTTCCACAAGCATCATGCTCATATGAGCCTCTAAGCTATTCTTCTCTCAGTTTAAGTTACGATGACAAGGATCCCAATGATCCATTTTAATTTTGCGAAATATATGTACACAGAACCATCTATCTGAATGTCATGCTAAGAGGCATAGAGCGAACAGAGAAAAGATTGACAATCGGTCTGAATTTAGCATGCAAAGAATCTTAATTTAACTGAATGAAAACAGAGTAATGGAATTGCTATTAGCTTTCCTTCTCTGAATTTAACACGCATTAGATGGAATGCCACAAGAAGAAGTGGAAATTACCTCTGTTCAGCGGAGGTAATGCTGTATGTATGAGCTGCAATCCCTTTCTTCTTCCTCTCCGAGTACCAAATAGATGGCGCTCATGCTACTGTCCTCGACTTCCTTCTTCTCGCCTCTTGACCCCTCCTCCACAAGCCCGAGGACCAGCCTGCCAAGGACACGCCGCCGCCCTCTTGCTTGGCCGTCCCACATGCTACCGCTAGGATCCGCAACTCATATTAGCGAGGACGGCGCCGCGGAGGATCCCGTTCCGACCGAGCTGCTGCACGGCCAGTTCCAGCAGGTGCACCAGTGCGGCGGCCAGCCGAGACGGAGATGCTGTTCTAGGAGGCGCACGAGGCCGGCGGCCAGCCTAGCCGGAGGGAGGTTTAGCAGGCGCAGGAGGTCGGCGGCCAGCCTAGCCGGGAGGGAGGTCCAACAGGCGCACGCGGGCGGCGGCCAGCCGAGCCGGGATGAGGTGAGATGCGCGGGTGCGCTCGCCCGAGTGGAAGCTGCACGGCAGTGCGACGAGATCCGCTCAGCGTCGGTGGGCACCGAGCCTAGATGCTGGAGGAGCAGGAGCAGCAGAGGGACATGGAAAGCTTCGGCGCGAGCTTGAGTTCAGACCAAGGAAGAAGAGGAATGTGGATAAGAGTGTATCGATACAGACCCAATAGGTATTATGATCTGTATTTGTTTTTCTTTTTGGATGAGAAAATCTGGAGCGGGAGGGGGTGCACGCACAGCCGTGCGATGGCTGTGTCACACGGATGGTCGCACCAAGCGGCCGCAGGCAAGCCCCGTCCCTTGTCACCCGCCTCTCATGCAGCCACTCATAGGCATGGGTTAACTGCGGGGCATGAATCAAGGAGCGCATGCACGCATGCAAGGCTGGAGTTGAGGCGATTTGATAGGAAGAGCCGATCAACTACATGCAATTAATAACGGCCAGCATCGTATCCCACGCAGAAGCAGGGGCAAATTGGTCCAGAAGTAACAGATCCATTCTTTCCTTGGTATGCGTGCGAGAAGTTATGCGCAGAGTAAAAAAAATCGGAGGGGGTATTATACTTACATGGTTACACAATTTTGTATTTTGCTAATGCTTCTAAAGTAAGTTAAGGTGATTGGTGCACCGGTAGCACCAAATGCTCCGGTGCATCAGATACTTTCCCTCATAGCACCTCCAACAATGAAGCCATGGCTGCACACCCGCCTGCAGGTCACACTTCAAAGTCAGCCCAGGATCCTTGTCTTCTACGACAAGATCCTCTGAGAGAGCCTGGCAATATTCTTGGTGGCAACAAATTAAGTTTTCTGCTACCTCCTACTCCCATGTATTCTTGTGGTCTCAACATGGAAAACTATCAACTTCCATGGATGTTTTCCCCATGCTTGCACAACTAGCTAGTAACGTAGAACACTTTGTTTATTGTTATGAACTCTGTAGCACTACAGGCACTGATTATTTATCAACTGAAGGGCGAGGGAGAGGCTGCATAAGTGCAACACAAGTGCCCTCGCCAACTGAATAACTGCCATACAAATGCGGTAGTTAATTTTACCGTAGATGATGGTTCATGTAAATAAGTGGGCACCGAGCCTAGATGCTGGAGGAGCAGGAGCAGCAGAGGGACATGGAAAGCTTCGGCGCGAGCTTGAGTTCAGACCAAGGAAGAAGAGGAATGTGGATAAGAGTGTATCGATACAGACCCAATAGGTATTATGATCTGTATTTGTTTTTCTTTTTGGATGAGAAAATCTGGAGCGGGAGGGGGTGCACGCACAGCCGTGCGATGGCTGTGTCACACGGATGGTCGCACCAAGCGGCCGCAGGCAAGCCCCGTCCCTTGTCACCCGCCTCTCATGCAGCCACTCATAGGCATGGGTTAACTGCGGGGCATGAATCAAGGAGCGCATGCACGCATGCAAGGCTGGAGTTGAGGCGATTTGATAGGAAGAGCCGATCAACTACATGCAATTAATAACGGCCAGCATCGTATCCCACGCAGAAGCAGGGGCAAATTGGTCCAGAAGTAACAGATCCATTCTTTCCTTGGTATGCGTGCGAGAAGTTATGCGCAGAGTAAAAAAAATCGGAGGGGGTATTATACTTACATGGTTACACAATTTTGTATTTTGCTAATGCTTCTAAAGTAAGTTAAGGTGATTGGTGCACCGGTAGCACCAAATGCTCCGGTGCATCAGATACTTTCCCTCATAGCACCTCCAACAATGAAGCCATGGCTGCACACCCGCCTGCAGGTCACACTTCAAAGTCAGCCCAGGATCCTTGTCTTCTACGACAAGATCCTCTGAGAGAGCCTGGCAATATTCTTGGTGGCAACAAATTAAGTTTTCTGCTACCTCCTACTCCCATGTATTCTTGTGGTCTCAACATGGAAAACTATCAACTTCCATGGATGTTTTCCCCATGCTTGCACAACTAGCTAGTAACGTAGAACACTTTGTTTATTGTTATGAACTCTGTAGCACTACAGGCACTGATTATTTATCAACTGAAGGGCGAGGGAGAGGCTGCATAAGTGCAACACAAGTGCCCTCGCCAACTGAATAACTGCCATACAAATGCGGTAGTTAATTTTACCGTAGATGATGGTTCATGTAAATAAGTGGGCACCGAGCCTAGATGCTGGAGGAGCAGGAGCAGCAGAGGGACATGGAAAGCTTCGGCGCGAGCTTGAGTTCAGACCAAGGAAGAAGAGGAATGTGGATAAGAGTGTATCGATACAGACCCAATAGGTATTATGATCTGTATTTGTTTTTCTTTTTGGATGAGAAAATCTGGAGCGGGAGGGGGTGCACGCACAACCGTGCGATGGCTGTGTCACACGGATGGTCGCACCAAGCGGCCGCAGGCAAGCCCCGTCCCTTGTCACCCGCCTCTCATGCAGCCACTCATAGGCATGGGTTAACTGCGGGGCATGAATCAAGGAGCGCATGCACGCATGCAAGGCTGGAGTTGAGGCGATTTGATAGGAAGAGCCGATCAACTACATGCAATTAATAACGGCCAGCATCGTATCCCACGCAGAAGCAGGGGCAAATTGGTCCAGAAGTAACAGATCCATTCTTTCCTTGGTATGCGTGCGAGAAGTTATGCGCAGAGTAAAAAAAATCGGAGGGGGTATTATACTTACATGGTTACACAATTTTGTATTTTGCTAATGCTTCTAAAGTAAGTTAAGGTGATTGGTGCATCGGTAGCACCAAATGCTCCGGTGCATCAGATACTTTCCCTCATAGCACCTCCAACAATGAAGCCATGGCTGCACACCCGCCTGCAGGTCACACTTCAAAGTCAGCCCAGGATCCTTGTCTTCTACGACAAGATCCTCTGAGAGAGCCTGGCAATATTCTTGGTGGCAACAAATTAAGTTTTCTGCTACCTCCTACTCCCATGTATTCTTGTGGTCTCAACATGGAAAACTATCAACTTCCATGGATGTTTTCCCCATGCTTGCACAACTAGCTAGTAACGTAGAACACTTTGTTTATTGTTATGAACTCTGTAGCACTACAGGCACTGATTATTTATCAACTGAAGGGCGAGGGAGAGGCTGCATAAGTGCAACACAAGTGCCCTCGCCAACTGAATAACTGCCATACAAATGCGGTAGTTAATTTTACCGTAGATGATGGTTCATGTAAATAAGTGGGCACCGAGCCTAGATGCTGGAGGAGCAGGAGCAGCAGAGGGACATGGAAAGCTTCGGCGCGAGCTTGAGTTCAGACCAAGGAAGAAGAGGAATGTGGATAAGAGTGTATCGATACAGACCCAATAGGTATTATGATCTGTATTTGTTTTTCTTTTTGGATGAGAAAATCTGGAGCGGGAGGGGGTGCACGCACAACCGTGCGATGGCTGTGTCACACGGATGGTCGCACCAAGCGGCCGCAGGCAAGCCCCGTCCCTTGTCACCCGCCTCTCATGCAGCCACTCATAGGCATGGGTTAACTGCGGGGCATGAATCAAGGAGCGCATGCACGCATGCAAGGCTGGAGTTGAGGCGATTTGATAGGAAGAGCCGATCAACTACATGCAATTAATAACGGCCAGCATCGTATCCCACGCAGAAGCAGGGGCAAATTGGTCCAGAAGTAACAGATCCATTCTTTCCTTGGTATGCGTGCGAGAAGTTATGCGCAGAGTAAAAAAAATCGGAGGGGGTATTATACTTACATGGTTACACAATTT
Organism: Aegilops tauschii subsp. strangulata; assembly: GCF_002575655.3. Lineage (NCBI taxonomy): Eukaryota > Viridiplantae > Streptophyta > Magnoliopsida > Poales > Poaceae > Aegilops > Aegilops tauschii. The sequence goes on along the minus strand of NC_053041.3, from coordinate 548,621,633 downwards.
TGTATTTTGCTAATGCTTCTAAAGTAAGTTAAGGTGATTGGTGCATCGGTAGCACCAAATGCTCCGGTGCATCAGATACTTTCCCTCATAGCACCTCCAACAATGAAGCCATGGCTGCACACCCGCCTGCAGGTCACACTTCAAAGTCAGCCCAGGATCCTTGTCTTCTACGACAAGATCCTCTGAGAGAGCCTGGCAATATTCTTGGTGGCAACAAATTAAGTTTTCTGCTACCTCCTACTCCCATGTATTCTTGTGGTCTCAACATGGAAAACTATCAACTTCCATGGATGTTTTCCCCATGCTTGCACAACTAGCTAGTAACGTAGAACACTTTGTTTATTGTTATGAACTCTGTAGCACTACAGGCACTGATTATTTATCAACTGAAGGGCGAGGGAGAGGCTGCATAAGTGCAACACAAGTGCCCTCGCCAACTGAATAACTGCCATACAAATGCGGTAGTTAATTTTACCGTAGATGATGGTTCATGTAAATAAGTGGGCACCGAGCCTAGATGCTGGAGGAGCAGGAGCAGCAGAGGGACATGGAAAGCTTCGGCGCGAGCTTGAGTTCAGACCAAGGAAGAAGAGGAATGTGGATAAGAGTGTATCGATACAGACCCAATAGGTATTATGATCTGTATTTGTTTTTCTTTTTGGATGAGAAAATCTGGAGCGGGAGGGGGTGCACGCACAACCGTGCGATGGCTGTGTCACACGGATGGTCGCACCAAGCGGCCGCAGGCAAGCCCCGTCCCTTGTCACCCGCCTCTCATGCAGCCACTCATAGGCATGGGTTAACTGCGGGGCATGAATCAAGGAGCGCATGCACGCATGCAAGGCTGGAGTTGAGGCGATTTGATAGGAAGAGCCGATCAACTACATGCAATTAATAACGGCCAGCATCGTATCCCACGCAGAAGCAGGGGCAAATTGGTCCAGAAGTAACAGATCCATTCTTTCCTTGGTATGCGTGCGAGAAGTTATGCGCAGAGTAAAAAAAATCGGAGGGGGTATTATACTTACATGGTTACACAATTTTGTATTTTGCTAATGCTTCTAAAGTAAGTTAAGGTGATTGGTGCATCGGTAGCACCAAATGCTCCGGTGCATCAGATACTTTCCCTCATAGCACCTCCAACAATGAAGCCATGGCTGCACACCCGCCTGCAGGTCACACTTCAAAGTCAGCCCAGGATCCTTGTCTTCTACGACAAGATCCTCTGAGAGAGCCTGGCAATATTCTTGGTGGCAACAAATTAAGTTTTCTGCTACCTCCTACTCCCATGTATTCTTGTGGTCTCAACATGGAAAACTATCAACTTCCATGGATGTTTTCCCCATGCTTGCACAACTAGCTAGTAACGTAGAACACTTTGTTTATTGTTATGAACTCTGTAGCACTACAGGCACTGATTATTTATCAACTGAAGGGCGAGGGAGAGGCTGCATAAGTGCAACACAAGTGCCCTCGCCAACTGAATAACTGCCATACAAATGCGGTAGTTAACTTTACCGTAGATGATGGTTCATGGATGAATTTAAAGCAACTCTCTCTTTCTCTCTGCCCCCCCCCCCCCCCCCCTTCTATACAAATGAAAGCAGCAGTAGAACTGCATTAACCAGACTCCTTATTTTTAAGCATCGGAAGTTCCAGTCTTTTTTATGTGTCCAATTGCGTTTTAGTATTTACTACCTTCGTCCCATAATACAAGAGCATTTTTTTACATTAGTTAAAAATGCTCTTATATTATGGGACGGAGGGAGCATTTATTTTTGTTAAGTTTCAGTCACCTTTATGATTTTAGTTACTTTTGTTAAGTTTCAGTCACTTTTCTGAACTTCCAGTCACCCTTTTATTGTTACTTCACTAGTTTTCCATTTGTTGCAAATACATTTTTCTTTTTGAGGAATTGCATCTTGTCCTCGTTGTAATTGTATTTCATATACTTTTCAGATTTGTTTTCGTTTCTCTTTGTTTTCTTTTTGCTGCAGTTGCACTTTAGTTTGGTGCAAAAAGAACAATGTCGCTCTCGTCATTAAACCCCCCACACACATCGGTATCTAAATCTATAGTAACCAATGAATTGCTATTCAGGTGCAAAGACCACTTCTGACCAGGTCCACCGGGTAACTGGAGGAGAGTGACGACGAGATTTCGAAAGCAAACCAGGTGTCTGGCGCTCACGGCCCCAAGCGATTCATCATCACCACTGGATTTTTCTTTTTGAATCTGCGTATACTAGTTTGGATGCTGGGCTTGACTCCACAGTCTCTACATTTCGAGCCTCTGCACAGCAACAACAAGCCCTCTGCACGCTCTCGCCGCCTTCAGTTCACCATGACTCCCTTCCTTGTTGTTTTCACCATCCTCTTGTGCCTACGCACCCCAACGAGTTCCGCCGTGACAGACCATCTTGCCCGGCCAAGCACTTGTCATCGACAACAAGCTTGTCTCAATTCACCATGACTCCCTTCCTTGCTGTTTTCACCATCCTCTTGTGCCTACGCACCACATCGAGTTCCACGTTGACAGACACCATCTTGCCTGGCCAAGCACTTGCCATGGACAACAAGCTCGTCTCCAGCAATGGCAGGTACGTGCTTGGCTTCTTCCAGGCTGGACACAACGCCAACTATTCCCTTGGCATATGGTTCAACACGGTACCGAAATTTACTTCAACATGGGTTGCAAATAGGGATAAGCCAATCAGGAATACCACCTCACTGGAGCTCACGATCTCCCACGAGGGCAACCTTGTCGTTGTAAACTGGTCCACCAAGTCCGTGATCTAGTCTACACAAGCAAACATCAAAAGATATAGCAACTGCTGCTATGATGCTGAGTAGTGGAAATCTTGTCCTGGCAGACTCTTCAAACTCATCAGAGGTTTTGTGGCAGAGTTTTGACCACCCCACGGATACATTTTTTTCCTGCGGCGAAGCTCGGATGGGATAAGGTCACCGGCCTAGAGCGCCATTTTGCTTCTTGGAAAAACTTGGCCGACCCGGCTACCGGTGTGTATTGTGAGCAATTAGACCCCAATGGTGTTCACTAGTTATTGCTTCTAGCACTGAACTCATCAATACCATATTGGTCCGCCGGTGAATGGAACGGCAAATACTTTGCCGCACTTCCAGATGTCAGCTCGCCACTCTATTTGTCCAAAATTTGTCGACGATGACAAAGAGAAGTACTTGACGTATATTTTAGTAGCTGAATATATGGATCCAAATATGATTACTCGTCATGTCATTGACGTCTCAGGTCAAGCGAAGAAATTCATTTGGATGAAGGGGTCAGAGGATTGCATAATGATCAATGCCCAACCAAGAGCTCACTGTAATGTCTATGCAATTTGTGGACCTTTCACAATTTGCACTGATAATAAAGTTCCGCACTGCAACTGTATGGAGGGTTTCACTATAACATCGCAAAGGCACTAGGAGCTAGAAAATCGAGTGGATGGGTGCTCGAGAAATACTCAGTTAGATTGCATTAGCAACAAAAGCAAAATACATACCACATACAAGTTCAATTCTGTACCATGTGTTAAATTGCCCCATAATGCCCCCAAAGTAGAAGCTGCTGCAAAGCGCGAGTGAGTGCACACAAATTTGCCTGAGTAATTGCTCTTGCACCGCATACTCCTTCGGTGACAGCGGATGTTCTATGTAGCATAATGAATTGCTCAAGATAAGACAACTACAATGCAGTGACATTACCAATTCAAATGGACAAACTCTTTATCTTCGTCTTTCAGCTAAAGATGTACAAAGTTTGAAAAACAACAGAAGAGCGATAGTTACCGGAGTTGTAATTGGTACAGGTATTTCTGCTATAGGTTTATTTGCACTCATCCTCCTACTAATGGTTTGGAGAAACAAAAGAAAGAGCTATGGTCAAATACATAATGTATCTGAACTCTCTGATGGAGTTACTGCATTTAGATAAATGATCTTCAGCGAGCAACAAATTATTTTACAGATAAGTTGGGGGAAGGCAGTTTTGGTTCTGTATTCAAGGGGTTTATAAAGGGCTCCAATGCCATTGCAGTGAAGAGGCTTGATATCCGATGGAGTTCCGCGCTGTGACGCGAAGGGATCACACGAGCTCACCAGTGAGGGCAATCGTCCGCGCGGCGGGGGACTCGATATCAAGCTCAAAGGATCGCCGCGCTCGACGGTGGGCGCAGGGCCTAAGGCGACCAGATCACGCGTTCAGACCACGCGGATGAATTGCCCTCTCCGACGCAGACAGGTCGAGCAGGCATGAGCGGAGTGGCGCCTGTTGCAGCACGGCGGGCGGGGGCACTCGAGCGCGCGAGCGCAGCAGGTCGACGCACGGCCGCGCGACGCGAAGGAGGCCTCTCGTCGTGCGGTGGTGGTGGCGATAGCGCTGCCGAGGTTGGGGGTGGGTCTGACGGGTGGGACCCGGTGGAAGCGGCGTAACCCCTTCAACTAGACCTGGCCATGGGCAGCCCGGCCCGGTCGGCCCAACCCGGCTCAAAAAAGCCCGACCTTGTCCATGGGCCGGGCTCGGGCCTAGATTTCAAGCCCGATGTCCGGGCCGGGCCGGACCCGTGCTCGTCATATTTGCGCGTTAACGAAGAGGCCTGGCCCGAGGCCCGGCGGGCTTTTAGCGTGATGTTCCGGGCACGGGCCTGGGTTTTTTGCATCGGGCTTTGGTTGGCCCGGCCCGACAGATGGCCAGGTATACCTTCAACCCTCAACAAACGGGCCGGGTCCAAAGGTGACGTTTTTTACAGTAGGAGGTGCTCGACCGCGACAGGCCGGCAGCCATGCCGCCGGCCCCCACAGCCGCCGCCTCGGCGGCTCTCCGCCGCGAGGACCTCCTCCGCGTCGCCGCCCCGCTCCGGTCCCTGCTCGCCGCGGCGCCCTACGCGCCCCCCGAGGGCTCCGACACCTCCGTGAAATCCCTCCTCGCCTCACTCCTCCCGTCCCCCTCTGAACCCCCGACGGGCGGGGCCGGCAAGGAGGCCGTGGACCTGCTCCTCTTCTGCGCCGCCGCCCGCGCGGCCTCCGCGGAGGCCCCCGCGCTGCACTGGGTCCCGGAGGGGCTCTCCAAGGCGGCCGCCGCCGCGATGGAGGAGATGGCGGCGATGGGCGGGTGGGCCGGCGTCGCGGAGATGGTGGTGGCCATGATGCCGGAGGCAGTGCCGCCGCTGAAGGCCGTGCTGAAGGATACAGGCGTGGACGCCAATGATGACATGATGATGATCGGCGCCGTGAAGCCGCCCAAGGAGCACGCCTTTGTCGCCGCGCACCAGTTCCGGTGGCTGTTGTCCCAGGTTCGTGCTCCATGATAGTTACACAAGCATCATTCTCTTTGCAAAGTACTAGGGCTGTAGTAATGAGTAGTTTATTTAGGAAAACTTGACACCTGCTTGAATCAAAATGTTCAAATTACTGTGAGAAACAGAAAATGTGTTGCAGTAACTACTTGTGACAGCACCAGAAGCTTCAGTCACTAACTTTGAAGTATTTCAGCATTAAAGGTGTTTACTGAAGTTGCTTCTTTGAGTGTTTCAGGTTAATTACCCCAAGCTTGGCGATCTGTGCTGGTTAGTCATTCCATGTGCTTTGATCATTGGTCACCGGACGTTTAGGTATGATGATGTTCTTTTTTGGTTTCTCTGTTGAGGATGACATCAGTATGTGCTGAACAGCGGGCCTAACTTTTTCCTTAACCACATTCAGCTTGACCAGTAGTGCTTATTTCAATTTCTTCTAAATTGCTGTTGGTGGGCATTTTGAGTGAGAATGATCCATATGATTGACAGGAACAAGGAATGATTAGCTTCATGCACATAGCAAAGAATGTGAAAGTAACAGAATTAAGTTTGTATGAAGATGCAATACTTGATGCGTGTTGCCAAAACATTCCTGCAGATGATGAGTTATGGTATCGCGTTGTTGAGGTATCAGTGCTGCTCTTGACTTGCACAGAGAAGTAATCCACGTAGCCCTTGGTACACTCTTTTCCTACTTGTAAATTCTCCACTTTATTTCTGTTGTAAATTCTCAGATTTTACATTGGATTATGGGTATTGTATAAGATATTTATGTTATAAATGTACAGTGTACTACTCATCTGACATACTGAGAACTGTGGTATAGCCTTTTCCTTTTGCACCAAAATGCAAGTAAGGGTCCTGATACTTTCTTGATTGCCCGGAAAATCCACATTTATAAATGGAATGCCTGAAAACTGAAAAGCTGCCTTTAAATTAGTGAGATAAAGACTGTTACATCATCTTCTCCCTTTGTTTGTCAATAGTCACCATTGTTTTTAAGGCGTCTCGCCTTTGACGCTTAGGCAGCAAGGTGCCATGGCAGTGCCTTGCAGTTATGCCCGCTTTAGGCGCTTAGGCGTCAGGGCAGTGGGTATTCACGTTAGGTCGCCTTACCGCCTTAAAAACATTGATAGTCACTGTTTAGAAAAGCAACTTAGATGGAATTTGTTCTACTTATATTGAAAGTACATCATATTCATGGGGGAATCTGAGATTAACAGTTATAGTCATTAGCTGAAGAGTGGAAAGCTAGGACAAAGACACTGACTTAAAGTTACTCAGCTGTCTACTAATATGAGTTTTATATAGGTACCATCAATCTGGTTCATCTCTACTATAAACCTCAACTACATATATTGTCCTTTTCCTTCAACTTCAGTTTTCCATTGGTTCCAGGTACGACCGCGTACTTTCTGAGATGTTGGGACACCTGGAACGGCAACCACTAAACAAAGAACGTCGTGGTGCATGGCTTACCCTTATCGGACCAGTTTCGGATGCTATGGGCCTCTTCCTATTGGCACATTTTCGTCTCCTGTTCTCTCTATTTTTCCAATGGATGCATGCTGATGATGATAGAACAGTTCTTTTGGTAAGAAGGTTGTCCTGATTATGGACTATGTGATTTTCTATGTATTAATCACATTTCTTTAATATTTCAGCCATGTATCATTTGCAGGTGTTAGAGCGAATTCATACAGTTATTAAGCTCACCTGGATCAGGAAGTCACCCTACACTTCAAGGTACTAGGGAATATGATACTCCCTCTGTAACTAGGTAGTACCTCTTAGGATTGTTGTCATCTTTTGTTTTATCTACTTGGCACTTGCTGAATCTGGAAATTTCTAACTCACCTTTTCTTTGTATTTAGACTGGTGGATGAGCTTGTTCTCTTGTATAAGGAGTCAGCCACGAGAAAGAGCCGTGAGATCATGCGAAATCACATAGTGGAAATACTCGTGTTACTCCAGAAGTAAGTTTATTCTTCACTAGTGATTTTAGTTTTTGCATCACATTCCTATTAAATGGCTGTTGGATACCTGTCAGAGTAAATTAGGTTCGGAAATTAGAATAGTACACTGGTTCAGAATGAGTCCTTCCACCTTGTTGGCTGCCATTCTACTATCTTCGTGGGCAGTTAAATTAGTTATTCTTCAGTGTATCATGCTTATGACTTTTACGAATTAGTGCTCATCCAAGCAAGTTAGATTACATCTGAAGATAATTTATCTAATCAACCAATGGTGGCCTGGCGCAGTGGTCAAGTACTCTCCACTTGTGCCAAGAGGTCCTGGGTTCGACGTGGCCTCTCTGCATTGCACTGTGCAGGGGTAGGGTTTGCCTCGTATAATCCTTCCCCAGACCCAGACCCCACCTGGTGTGGGAGCTTCTAGCACTGGGTCTGTCCAACCAATGGACTAGTTGGAACAATACTTCTAGCTAGGGTAAAAATATTTAATATTAACCTTATCTTATGATACTGGAATGGTGATCAGAGTAAAGTATTTTGATGTTTAGAGTGCACGCAAAGCAAGTCAGTTTCTGTGCAGGAATCAAATGCTTACCTTCTGTTGGTTTCTGCCGCATGGATTCATGGGCAAATTGCTGTTATCTGAATATATACTTATGGACATATCTGGCCCGAACTCCAATTTGATTTATTTTTTCTACTTCTTATTGCTGCATTTGATCATTTCTTCCTCTGAGATCTGCCATTCGGTCTTCTCATGGTAAGATGTACCCTTGTAGGTGCAAGGGGCAGCAGTTTGAGGAAGCTTGGAAGAAGCATGAAGCTGACCCAGATTTAACATTGCTGCTATCCCGTTTCAAACAACTTTGCACCAGAGATCATTCGCCAGAATTCTGAGCTCAACTGGTATTCTCAATGTACATAGTTGAATAGCATAGATCAAATCAAGGCTGTTAAATCTTAGCTCTTAGTGTTTGGATTTGTGCGCATTTATTTGCTGGTGGGTTTTTTCCTGTAAGATTTGCCCTCGTACTCTCAAGGATCAAAGCTCGCTGGAGGCTTTGAGTCCTGATGAAAGTGTGATAGCACTAGCTAGACATGAACTGAGGCAACATACCAGGGGCAAGCCACTCTTATGCTGTAACTTTGCAACTTCTTTAGAGAAATGTAGGTTTGTAACAGTGTACCAAATCAACACGTAAAATCCTCTCAATTTACTTGAGAGAAGTAACTTTGTTTGTAACTGTGTACCCTGCTCAACATGCCAAAACTGCATCTTTACTTTTACTTTAGGTCGGAGTAGTTTAATCTGGATACATAGTGCAGAGTGCATATATAGCATAGCCATGGAAGAACTCATCGAAGGCTCAAAATGTTGCGGTGAGGCTTCCATCGTCTAGTCTAGGGGAGAATCAAACAGTTCATTATGTCTGCCCATTCTTCTCCCGGAAGCTGAGTATCTGTGGCTGCAGGTACCTCCCGTGGTAGATGAGCCTGGACATGGCCTTGTACGCCGCCTGGGTCATGTGGATGCCGTCCCAGCTCACGTACGCCGACGGGTCCGCGCACACCGCCGTCCCCTCCACGCCGCACATCAGCCTCAAGTCGTAGTTGTACCTGCCGCCGGCGCCGCAGCAGGCCTTGTGCGTGCTATTCGCGTCGAAGCCGAGCGCCGGGCCGCCCTTGAGGAGGCTGAGGAAGGAGTTGAAGTAGTCGGCGTAGGCAATGGCCGCGTCAGGGTATGACGCCCGGAGAGCGGCCACGGCTTGCTGGAGCTGCGTGTTGTGCTTGGCGGCGAAGAGGTTGAGGTCCTTGAGGCACGCCGTGGAGTCGTAGGCCGACGGCTCCGGCATGGCCATTGCGGTGAGGTAGCTCGGGAGGCAGCCGATGGGGAAGTTGCCCGGGACGATGACTCTGCTTGCGCCCATGTCAAGCACTTGCTGTGATGATGGGGGCAACGACTCGACAGAGTTAGTTCCTGAGGTTAATCGTTGGATGTACTTGTGATAGAAGCTGTTTTGATGGTACCTTGGTGGCGTTGATGATGGTCTCAACCACAGCTGGGATCATTTTCTCCACCTCACTGACGGACTTGTTCGCGTAGAAGGCGAAGTTGTAGTCGTTTCCTCCGATCTCCCCGACCAAAACCAGAGAAGATTGGAGCCTCTTGCGAATTTCTGTACACATAAATTTTACATAGAGAATTAGTATGCCTGACTGTTGAAAACAGAGTGTGCATTGAAAAAGTACTGCGAGTAACAAGATTGAAGGAAATTTATGAATTGCCTTGGTCAGTGTCGAAGGTGGACTTCATGAAGTCCTTGAACCACTGGAGCTGCAGCTTGAGGGAATTTGCGGTGAAAGGCATGGAGAAGGTGCGATTGAACAGGTCGGTGGGGTCCATGGCGGTGGCTCCGGCGACGGCGAAGTTCACCCCGTGGTCGAAGCTCATGTTCTTGGCCAGGTAAGGGTTGAGGAACGGGAGGCCCATGTCCTGAGCTGCATTCGCACATGAGGAGCAGAACACTGAGTGAGTGTCACGTACGTTTACTACGTGCCGTACCACTCCTGTTCACTCTGAACCAGAGCTACAGAGCTTGAGAAACATTGTTGTACGTACCTAGGAAGTCGATGATGAGGAGGCCGTCGGAGCATCGGCCGGTGGGGCGGCCGAAGGTGACGCCGTAGGGGAGGTGCTTGATGGTCTCGAAGGCGCCGGGCGGCGCCTCCTTGGCCAGGTTCCCCGTGTCCGTGATGGAGTCGCCCAGGCTGTAGATCGCCGCCACGGCACCCTCGTCACCGCCTTGCCCGTGGCTGCAGCACACGTGCGAAGCGGCGACGACGAAGAGGAGGAGGAGAGACGCGGAGGAAGCCATGCAGAAAACAGTTGTAAATGATCAGAGTGCGTGCGTGCGTATCTCGACAGGACTCGGAGCTGGCTATCGAATGTCGATGAGTTCCTGCTTTGCTACGGCCTCCTTTTATACAGGCCGGGCGTTCTAGAGAAAGGCGTGGGTTGACGGAGGAGCGGTGGTTCTCGTCGCCGGGGCGGCGATGCGTGCGCGTGTGGGTGTGGCAAAGAACAAAGGAAAAACATTCTTTCTTTTTCTAGGGAATTTGAAGTGCCATGCCGCGCGATTCTGTGTGTCCGTCGCTTTGCTGCTGACAAGGATATCACGTAGGGTCGGATCCGGTCCGAGATCGTGGGGCTCGCGATCGGCTCTGCTTTGGACTAGAGTCATCGTGACCACAGAAAGAAAGAAAGGCATCATATCAGCAAGGAAAAGAAGAAAAGGCAACAGCCTGCCATTGGTCGCCATGCACGTACGTAAAACACAACGGGTGTGTCTGGTTGCCCGCGCTAGATCCAACCAGACACGTGCGGAATAAAAATGGTATGTTTGGTTGCGTGACTTGCATCCACTTCTCAGGCCGCACGGAACTTAAAGCATTTCTGAGCCTGTCCGCAGGAAAACGGCCGAATCGTCAGTTTTTGTCGAGCCACGCGTGCCCCTTCGCTGCATGCCTCGGGAAACGTGGGAGACGGATAGGATGTCTCATAACTCCCCTCCCCCTCTGGTGTCACTGCCCACTCCTCATTCACACCACTATCTCTCACTCTCCACACCGTCCCTTGGTGCTATTCTTCAATGGTACGTCCGCCGCTGCGCCGCCCCCTCACCCCAGCAGCGCCTACAGCAACCGAATCCAAGACCAGTGGGTGGCAGGCCTCGCCAACATCGGCATTGACCTGATGGCGGCCGTCCGCGCGTCGTCCCCCTTCTGCACCAGGCCTCCTCCTCGGGCCAATGCGGTGACGGCCGCTCCGGCTCTGCCTTCATATCCAGACCTGGTAGTCTTGGGTTCGGTTGCGCCGCCGGAGGAGGCCCCATCAGGTGTGCCGCCGTTCGGAACCCTAGTGGTTGGAGGTTTTTTACCCCCATTCGAGAGTTTTCTCCGGCAAGTGAGACAACGCCATGGACGACGGCGCCCTCTTCCTCTACCTCCCGCGTCACCAGGAGCAGCGCCTCCTCTGATATGGCCCTGGGCATGGCCGGCTCATCCTCTTCGGGTGGCCCCTCGTTCCCGCCAGGGTTTTCTGCTCGGCCGGCCTACGCTCCAACGACAACCGCTCTAATAAGTCCATTGTTTCCCATTTGCTCGTAGATGTAGATTAGGGTTTCCCCTTTGATGGGCACCGCCTCGGGTGTGGATGCAATATGGGTGCTTGTTGTTCTTGCTACATTTGTGCTTGCTACATTGGCAGTCAACTGTGCTTGTTATTCATGCTAGATTGCTAATCAATCATGCTTATTGTTCATGCTAGATTTGTGCTTGCTCCGTGTTTATGCTGCACAAGTGCTACTGTCACTGATTCGTGTTGTTCGTAGTTAGGGTTTTTGCATGATTGCATTACATGCATGGGGATTAGTGTAGGTAGGACAAATGTGCATGCTCATCTACATTGTAGGATCAATGTGTTTCCTCATGTAGGTTGTTGCCAACTCTGAATGCTGCCAAATGTGGAAGTGGCACTGATAAGCGGCAGTTGCCAAACATGCAGTGCTATGTTTAAATCATAGCACTAATGATTGGCATAGTGCCACTGATCAGTGGCAGTTGCACCTGGGCAACTGCCATTGATTAGACGTAGTTGCTAATCATCATAGCACTGATGATTGGCAATGCTCTGTTACTAACACAAGTCGTCTTACCTGACAAGATCATGAAGACAGAGTGGGACGTATCTGGTCAAGGAGCGCATGTCGTGGCTGGCACCGAGGGCACCAAGGACCTGGCCCCGACGAACCGGTGGCTCAAAAGGGTAAACCTGCCTGGCAGGATCGCTGCCATGAGCCAACACTACCATGAGGACGAAGGGTTAGTTCGGTTTCTTTCCATGTGTTGTGGCGCCTGGCCTAGGCCCTCCCTGGGAACTGCCTGGCTCATGTTCGGTTGGTGTCCCATGATGATGAGGGAGCCTAGCCTGGAGAACGTTATTAGCTTGCCAAGATAATTAGCCTGAGCCAGACATTGTGAATCGGTAGCCTAGACATGCTTGGGTTTGCCTGGAGGTGCTGATCACAAGCATTAATAACATGGCTACAAAAAACGAGGCAACTAGTAGAATATTAAAAATGGGAATACACCACCAGGCCAGGTCATGGACCAAACGCTACTAGCCTGGCCAGGCAAAGAATTCAATTCACGCGCAGCCTAGGCATCACAGTTTTCTAGGCATGTTATCTAGGCCACCAACCAAACTAGCACGAAATCCGAGGACCAATCACGAAGAGTGGGCACGAGAACCGCTTCGCTTCTAGGACATGGAAGATCTCGCGATGCTCATCATCCCGCCCAAATTCATAAAGGTGATGAAGCAGAGGCTAGTGACCAATCCCCCTTGCGTCGTCAGGCTATCGGCGAACAAGTGGTGCGAGTTCTGGGTTCAGGTCCAGAACTTCCAGGGTCAGATGGTCCTTGGTAGGGGTTGGTAGTACTTCTGTCGCCGCCACAGGATCGTCCCCGGCAACCTCCTCGTCCTGCGAATCTCCGGGCTTGGTCTCAAGGTGCAGATCTACAACCATGACAACTCCATCATGCACAGGGGCTGCTACACCAGGCACAACTGAATCGGCAACACCAGCCTCGCGCTCTAGATCGCTGGTTAGTATTAAGTATTTAGTATGAACTTGTTAGTAGTTTGTGGTGATGGTCTGAACTTTTGTTGTGAAACTGTCAATATTTTGCCCAGGGATCAACACCAGGGTGTGAAGCAGGGGGCATATGGGATGCCCCTGTTGCATTAAGACTTCTCCCCTACTACTAGTATCCATGTTTATCTATTGTTTAACCTGTTTGCTTTATCTGTCATGTGTTGTTAATTAGGTAGTCTATTCTTATGTTGTACCTACTATTGTGCTGCAAATTTGGTGGTAAGACCACCACATTTGAAAGAGTGAGCAGCACATATGTGCACGCAGCCAAACAACTGTGATTTGCATCTGCTCACCCGTGAAGCACATATGTGTGCAACCAAACAGTCGGCCCTAAATTGTCCACTGATGCAATGCGGGTGACCAAACAACAAGTAGATGTTGGTTTTTGGTCTGTTTTTACTCAGGCAGACCAAACTGGGACAAATATGTAATGCATGCAAATTTAGTGATGACAATCAAACACGCCTAACGAAAACCATTTATGCATTTGTTTTCTTGGGCGCATGCATGGCACGTTGCAGTTTTTAGCCTAACGAAAACCATTTATGCATTTGTTTTCTGGGGCGCATGCGTGACCCGTTGCAGTTTTCAGTGTACTAGTGGGCTACAGAAAACAAAACGACACACACACCCGTGGTATTTGTTGGATTATGTATATCCAACATTACTGACGAGAGTGGAGGATCATCATTCACCTCCACCCTCCTACCCACGCGTCCCTCCCACGGTTGCGGGTGACCAAGGTAGAAAACCCAAGCCTCTGGGGCCGCGTCCCCCGCCTCCTTCTCCCCTCCCCCATCGTTGCCGGTCTGCATAGGTGGCTAGGTGCTGGTGGCGGGGGGGAGGGGGGTCTCTCCTCTCTGCGCGTGGGGGCTCGATGCCGGCCGGTGGTCCCGGGAGGTGACGCGACGCTGGGTCAGGGTGTGGCGGTGTGTAGTCAAGCTCGGATGAGGCTCTCAGGGCCTGCGTTTGGTGGTGTGGCATCGGGGGTTGCGAGCTGGTGGCTGTCGGGTCTTTGTTGGTGGTGCACGGGCATGGAGGTGGCTCCCCTTGTCCTGGTGATGGGCTAGCGATGTGTGGGGCAGGCCTAGTGCCGGACGGTGGACATTGGTCGCTCGCACAGTGATGGCGGCTCTAGATCTGGGGCTCGCATTTTCGGGTGGATCGCTTTGGACCCGAGGCGGGTCGGACCTCTAGTTTTGGGTAGGTGGAGTTTTTGCGTGGTCCGGGCGGTGCTTGCGGGCAATGAGATCCTTCTCCTCGCAGGTGCGGTGGGCGTCAATGGTTGTCGTGATACTGCTACACGGTCGGCTAGGTCAGTATCTGTGACAATGACATGACATTGTGCGAGCTTGCTCGGCGATGGCCGTCGGTAGTCTTGGGTCGTGCCCTCCTCCTGCCCCCCCGGTCCACGGAGACTAGCTGAGGATGTAGGCGTGGACGTCTCCTACGGTGGAGATGTCGACCTAGGCTCCGGACTGATGTCGAGTTAGGAGTGAAAGGAGACGCCTTTCGCTTTTTCTACCATGGTTGGGAAGCTCTGTTGAAGATCGTTGGCAGTTTCTCGAACGTGGATGTCGGTTCACATGGGTGGCTCTCGGGCGACCTGCATTGTGGTGGTGGCGGTGGTTATCAATCTTGATCGTGTGGGCAAGAGGTGTAGCGGAGGGTGGCTCGGGTGGTCGTTTTGTCTTGCAGTGACAACACCCTGATCCAAACCTGAGGAGCTGGTCTCGTCGCTCTTGTCCTAAAGACACATGCTATAATTTATGCCAACATAATAGCACATACACGCAGAGGGAGTCAACGGCATGTACCGACGCCTGGGTGACCGATGTGTGATATTGTGAGGAAGAGCCCTAGGGGATATAGCTGATGAACAGTGAACCTCGTAAACAAATCTCGATGTCGTGGCATGTGTGATTGCTTGATCTGGATAGATCAATGCCGGCCTTTGATTATTCGGACGTGAATGAGCCGCATGTATTACTGATGTGGTATATACAAGGATCGAGCTTACAGAACTTACTAGGATGCGCACGAACGCACGAGGCCGAATTTTGTGTTTTGACCCTTTTCGCATACCAATTCAGGATCTGACCCCGGTTGGAAATAATTTCGGGATTTGTCCCTTTCGCTACCGCCATGGGTTCTGGCGGTAGGGTTAGACAGCCTACCGCCAAGGTCCCTGGCGGTAGGGTGCGACGGAGGGGGACAACGGTCGTCTCCACATGCTGACGTGGATTAGTACCCTACCGCCAGGGACTATGGCGGTAGGCTGTTTGACCCTACTGCCAGCACCCCTGGCGGTAGTGTGTGGCTTGGGTTTTTGCCTCTGAAAGGTTCTGTAACAAAAAATCGCAGCGGCCTGGCGGTAGGTTGTTTGAACCTACCGCCATGGGGGTTGGTGGTACGGTCCTGGAATAGGCAGAATGCCCTCTGTGACAAAAAAAGCACTACCCTGGCGGTAGGCTGTCTGACCCTACTACCAGGGTCCTTGGCGGTAGGGTCCTGTATTTGCCTGTTTCCAAGTTTAATTGCTTACTTCTTTTCAAAAACAATATCACAACAATGATATAGAGTCTAAAAAACATATCTCAAACAATTAAACTTGGGGATCACATACACATTAATAAAAGTTGAACTAAATAGACATGTCAAACGAAGTTTAACTAATTACCAAACGGAGTTTCACAACCACTAGTTTCACAAATAGTTTCACAAATAGCAAACACATAGTTCCAAGTAGTTTCACAACCACTAGACAACCCAACTACAAGAGCCAAGTATCCAAGAGCAGAATTACTTGCTCCTTCTCCTCTTGGAGGTACGTGAAGGAAATATGCCCTAGAGGCAATAATAAAGTTATTATTTATTTCCTCATGTCATGATAAATGTTTATTATTCATGCTAGAATTGTATTAACCGGAAACATAATACATGTGTGAATACATAGACAAACATAGTGTCACTAGTATGCCTCTACTTGACTAGCTCGTTGATCAAAGATGGTTATGTTTCCTAGCCATAGACATGAGTTGTCATTTGATTAACGGGATCACATCATTAGGAGAATGATGTGATTGACTTGACCCATTCCGTTAGCTTAGCACTTGATCGTTTAGTATTCCGCTATTGCTTTCTTCATGACTTATACATGTTCCTATGACTATGAGATTATACAACTCCCGTTTACCGGAGGAACACTTTGTGTGCTACCAAACGTCACAATGTAACTGGGTGATTATAAAGGTGCTCTACAGGTTTCTCCGAAGGTACTTGTTGAGTTGGCGTATTTCGAGATTAGGATTTGTCACTCCGATTGTCGGAGAGGTATCTCTGGGCCCACTCGGTAATACACATCACTATAAGCCTTGCAATCATTGTAACTAATGAGTTAGTTGCGGGATGATGTATTACGGAACGAGTAAAGAGACTTGCCGGTAACGAGATTGAACTAGGTATTGAGATACCGACGGTCGAATCTCGGGCAAGTAACATACCGATGACAAAGGGAACAACGTATGTTGTTATGCGGTTTGACCGATAAAGATCTTCGTAGAATATGTGGGAGCCAATATGAGCATCCAGGTTCCGCTATTGGTTATTGACCGGAGACGTGTCTCGGTCATGTCTACATAGTTCTCGAACCCGTAGGGTCCGCACGCTTAACGTTCGGTGACGATTTGTCTTATGAGTTATGTGATTTGATGTACCGAAGGTAGTTCGGAGTCCTGGATGAGATCGGGGACATGACGAGGAGTCTCGAAATGGTCGAGACATAAAGATCGTTATATTGGATGACTATATTCGGACACCGGAAAGGTTCCGAGTGATTCGGGTATTTTTCGGAGTACCGGAGAGTTACGGGAATTCGCCGGGGAGTATATGGGCCTTATTGGGCTTTAGGGGGAAGAGAGAGGGGAGGCTGCGCCCCCCAAGGCTTAGTCCAAATTGGACTATGGGGAGGGGCGGCGCCCCCTCCTTCCTTCTCTTCTCTTTTCCCTTTCCTTCTCTCCTACTCCTACTACTTGGAAGGGCTCCTAGTTCTACTAGGAAAGGGGGAATCCTACTCCTGGTGGGAGTAGGACTCCCCTAGGGCGCGCCATAGAGAGGGCCGGCCCTCCCCCTCCTCCACTCCTTTATATACGGGGAGGGGGCCACCCCTTGGAGACACAACAATTGATCTCTTGATCTCTTAGCCGTGTGCGGTGCCCCCCTCCACCATATTCCACCTCGGTCATATCGTAGCGGTGCTTAGGCGAAGCCCTGCGTCGGTAGCAACATCATCACCGTCATCACGCAGTCGTGCTGACGTAACTCGAGTGAAGCTCTGCTGGATCGGAGTTCGCGGGACGTCATCGAGCTGAACGTGTGCTGAACTCGGGGTGCCGTACGTTCGGTACTTGGATCGGTCGGATCGTGAAGATGTACGACTACATCAACCGCGTTGTGCTAACGCTTCCGCTTTCGGTCTACGAGGGTACGTGGACACACTCTCCCCTCTCGTTGCTATGCATCACCATGATCTTGCGTGTGCGTAGGATTTTTTTTGAAATTACTACGTTCCCCAACAGTGGCATCCGAGCCAGGTTTTATGCCTAGATGTTATATGCATGAGTAGAACACAAGTGAGTTGTGGGCGATGCAAGTCATACTGCTTACCAGCATGTCACACTTTGGTTCGGCGGTATTGTTGGATGAAGCGGCCCGGACCGACATTACGCGTACGCTTACGCGAGACTGGTTCTACTGACGTGCTTTGCACACAGGTGGCTGGCGGGTGTCAGTTTCTCCAACTTTAGTTGAACCGAGTGTGGCACGCCCGGTCCTTGAGAAGGTTAAAACATCACTAACTTGACGAACTATCGTTGTGGTTTTGATGCGTAGGTAAGAACGGTTCTTGCTCAGCCCGTAGCAGCCACATAAAACTTGCAACAACAAAGTAGAGGACATCTAACTTGTTTTTGCAGGGCATGTTCTGATGTGATATGGTCAAGGCATGATGCTATATTTATTGTATGAGATGATCATGTTTTGTAACCGAGTTATCGGCAACTGGCAGGAGCCATATGGTTGTCGCTTTATTGTATGCAATGCAATCGCCCTATAATTGCTTTACTTTATCACTAAGCGGTAGCGATAGTCGTAGAAGCAATAGTTGGCGAGATGACAACGATGCTACGATGGAGATCAAGGTGTCGCGCCGGTGACGATGGTGATCATGACGGTGCTTCGGAGATGGAGATCACAAGCACAAGATGATGATGGCCATATCATATCACTTATATTGATTGCATGTGATGTTTATCTTTTATGCATCTTATTTTTCTTAGATCGACGGTAGCATTATAAGATGATCTCTCACTAAATTTTAAGATATAAGTGTTCTCCCTGAGTATGCACCGTTGCGAAAGTTCTTCGTGCTGAGACACCACGTGATGATCGGGTGTGATAAGCTCTACGTTCAAATACAACGGGTGCAAAACAGTTGCACACGCGGAATACTTAGGTTAAACTTGACGAGCCTAGCATATGCAGATATGGCCTTGGAACACTGAGACCGAAAGGTCGAGTGTGAATCATATAGTAGATATGATCAACATAGTGATGTTCACCATTGAAACTACTCCATCTCACGTGATGATCGGACATGGTTTAGTTGATATGGATCACATGATCACTTAGATGATTAGAGGGTTGTCTATCTAAGTGGGAGTTCTTAAGTAATATGATTAATTGAACTTTAATTTATCATGAACTTAGTCCTGGTAGTATTAGCATATCTATGTTGTAGATCAATAGCTCGCGTTTAGCTCCCCTGTTTTATTTTTGATATGTTCCTAGAGAAAACTAAGTTGGAAGATGTTAGTAGTAATGATGCGGATTGGATCCGTGAACTGAGGATTATCCTCATTGCTGCACAAAAAAATTATGTCCTTGATGCACCGCTAGGTGACTGACCTATTGCAGGAGCATATGCAGACGTTATGAACGTTTTGGCAAAGCTCGGTATGATGACTACTTGATAGTTTAGTGCACCATGCTTTACGGCTAAGAATCGGGGCTTCAAAGACGTTTTGAACGCCACGGAGCATATGAGACGTTCCAAGAGTTGAAATTAGTATTTCAAACTCATGCCCATGTCGAAAGGTATGAGACCTTTGACAAGTACTTTGCCTACAAGATGGAGGAGAATTGCTCAGCTAGTGAGCATGTGCTCAAAATGTCTGAGTACTACAATCACTTGAATCAAGTGTGAGTTAATCTTCCAGATAAGATAGTGATTGATAGAGTTCTCTAGTCACTATCACCAAGTTACTAGAACTTCGTGATGAACTATAATATGCAAGGGATAACGAAAACGATTCCCAAGCTCTTCGTGATGCTGAAATCGACAAAGGTAGAAATCAAGAAAAACATCAAGTGTTGATGGTTGACAATACCACTAGTTTCAAGAAAAGGGCAAAGGGAAGAAGGGGAACTTCAAGAAGAACGGCAAGCGAGTTGCTGCTCAAGTGAAGAATCCCAAGTCTGGACCTAAGCCTGAGACTAAGTGCTTCTACTGCAAAGGGACTGGTCACTGGAAGCGGAACTTCCCCAAGTAATTGGCGGATAAGTAGGATGGCAAAAGTGAACAAAGGTATATTGGATATACATGATATTGATGTGTACTTTACTAGTGTTTATAGCAACCCCTCGGCATTTGATACTGGTTCAGTTGCTAAGATTAGTAACTCGAAACGGGAGTTGCAGAATGAACAAAGACTAGTTAAGGGTGAAGTGATGATGTGTGTTGGAAGTGGTTCCAAGATTGATATGATCATCATCGCACACTCCCTGTACTTTCGGGATTACTGTTGAAACTAAATAAGTGTTATTTGGTGTTTGCGTTGAGCATGAATATGATTTGATCATGTTTATTGCAATACGGTTATTCATTTAAGTTAGAGAATAATTGTTGTTCTGTTTACATGAATAAAACCTTCTATGGTTATACACCCAATGAAAATGGTTTGTGGGATCTCGATCGTAGTTATACACATATTCATAATATTGAAGCCAAAAGATGCAAAGTTAATAATGATAGTGCAACTTATTTGTGGCACTGTCGTTTAGGTCATATTGGTGTAAAGCGCATGAAGAAACTCCATGCTGATGGAATTTTGGAATCACTTGATTATGAATCACTTGATGCATGCGAACCATGCCTTATGGGCAAGATGACTAAGACTCCGTTCTCCGGAACAATGGAGCGAGCAACTGACTTATTGGAAATAATACATACTGATGTATGTGGTCCAATGAATGTTGAGGCTCGCGGCAGGTATCGTTATTTTCTGACCTTCACAGATGATTTGGGAAGATATGGTATATCTACTTGATGAAACATAAGTCTGAAACATTTGAAAAGTTCAAAGAATTTCAGAGTGAAGCGGAAAATCATTGTGACAAGAAAATAAAGTTTCTATGATCTGATTGCGGAGACAAATTTTTGAGTTACGAGTTTGGTCTTCATTTGAAACAATGCGGAATAGTTTCGCAACTCACGCCACCCGGAACACCACATCGTAATGGTGTGTCCGAACATCGTAACCGTACTTTATTATGTATAGTGCAATCTACGATGTCTCTTACCGATTTACCACTATCGTTTTGGGGTTATGCATTAGAGACAGCTGCATTCACATTAAAAAGGGCACCATCTAAATCCATTGAGACGACGCCTTATGAACTATGGTTTGGTAAGGAACCAAAGTTGTCGTTTTTTAAAGTTTGGGGTTGCGATACTTATGTGAAAAAGTTTCATCCTGATAAGCTCAAACCCAAAATCGGAGAAATATGTCTTCATTGGATACCCAAAGGAGACAGTTGGGTACACCTTCTATCACAGATCCGAAGGCAAGACATTCGTTGCTAAGAATGGATCCTTTCTAGAGAAGGAGTTTCTCTCGAAAGAAGTGAGTGGGAGGAAAGTAGAACTTGATGAGGTAACTGTACCTACTCCTTTATTGGAAAGTAGTTCATCACAGAAAACTGTTCCTGTGACTCCTCCACCAATTAGTGAGGAAGCTAATGATGATGATCATGTAACTTCAGATCAAGTTACCACTGAACCTCGTAGGTCAACCAGAGTGAGATCCGCACCAGAGTGGTACGGTAATCATGTTCTGGAGGTCATGTTACTTGACCATGACGAACCTACGAACTATGAGGAAGCGATGATGAGCCCAGATTCCGCGAAATGGCTTGAGGCCATGAAATCTGAGATGGGATCCATGTATGAGAACAAAGTATGGACTTTGGTTGACTTGCCCGTTGATCGGCAAGCCATAGAAAATAAATGGATCTTCAAGAGGAAGACGGACGCTGATAGTAGTGTTACTATCTACAAAGCTAGACTTGTCGAAAAAGGTTTTTTCAAGGTGTTGACTACGATGAGTTTTTCTCACTCATAGCGATGCTTAAGTCTGTCCGAATCATGTTAGCAAATTGCCACATTTTATGAAATTTGGCAAATGGATGTCAAAACTACGTTCCTTAATGGATTTCTTAAAGAAGAGTTGTATACGATGCAACCAGAAGGTTTTGTCGATCCTAAAGGTGTTAACAAAATGTGCAAGCTCCAGCGATCCATCTATGGACTGGTGCAAGCATCTCGGAGTTGGAATATACGCTTTGATGAGTTGATCAAAGCATATAGTTTTATACAGACTTGCGGTGAAGCCTGTATTTACAAGAATGTGAGTGGGAGCACTACAACATTTTTGATAAAGTATATGTGAATGACATATTGTTGATCAGAAATAATGTAGATTTTTCTGGAAAGCATAAAGGAGTATTTGAAAGGAGTTTTTCAAAGAAAGACCTCGGTGAAGCTGCTTACATATTGAGCATCAAGATCTATAGAGATAGATCAAGACGCTTGATAAGGTTTTTCAATGAGTACATACCTTGACAAGATTTTGAAGTAGTTCAAAATGGAACAGTCAAAGAACGAGTTCTTGCCTGTGTTACAAGGTGTGAAATTGAGTAAGACTCAAAGCCCGACCACAGCAGAAGATAGAAAGAGAATGAAAGTCATTCCCTATGCCTCAGCCATAGGTTCTATAAAGTATGCCATGCTGTGTACCAGATCTATTGTATACCCTACACTGATTTTGGCAAGGGAGTACAATAGTGATCTAGGAGTAGATCACTGGACATCGGTCAAAATTATCCTTAGTGAAATAAGGAAATATTTCTCGGTTATGGAGGTGATAAAGAGTTCGTTGTAAAGAGTTACGTAGATGCAAGTCTTGACACCGATCTGGATGACTCTAAGTCTCGATCTAGATACATATTGAAAGTGGGAGCTATTAGCTAGAGTAGCTCCATGCAGAGAATTGTAGACATAGAAATTTGCAAAATACTTACGGATCTGAATGTGATAGACCCGTTGACTAAGATTATCTCAGAAGCAAAACATGATCGCACCTTAGTACTCTTTGGGTGTTAATCACATAGCAATGTGAACTAGATTATTGTCTCTAGTAAACCCTTTGGGTGTTAGTCACATGGAGATGTGAACTATTGGTGTTAAATCACATAACGATGTGAACTAGATTATTGACTCTAGTGCAAGTGGGAGACTGAAGGAAATATGCCCTAGAGGCAATAATAAAGTTATTATTTATTTCCTCATGTCATGATAAATGTTTATTATTCATGCTAGAATTGTATTAACCGGAAACATAATACATGTGTGAACACATAGACAAACATAGTGTTACTAGTATGCCTCTACTTGACTAGCTCGTTGATCAAAGATGGTTATGTTTCCTAGACATAGACATGAGTTGTCATTTGATTAACGGGATCACATCATTAGGAGAATGATGTGATTGACTTGACCCATTCCGTTAGCTTAGCACTTGATCGTTTAGTATTCTGTTATTGCTTTCTTCATGACTTATCCATGTTCCTATGACTATGAGATTATGCAACTCTCGTTTACCGGAGGAACACTTTGGGTGCTACCAAACGTCACAACGGAACTGGGTGATTATAAAGATGCTCTACAGGTGTCTCCGAAGGTACTTGTTGAGTTGGCGTATTTCGAGATTAGGATTTGTCACTCCGATTGTCGGAGAGGTATCTCTGGGCCCACTCGGTAATACACATCACTATAAGCCTTGCAATCATTGTAACTAATGAGTTAGTTGCGGTATGATGTATTACGGAACGAGTAAAGAGACTTGCCGGTAACGAGATTGAACTAGGTATTGAGATACCGACGATCGAATCTCGGGCAAGTAACATACCGATGACAAAGGGAACAACGTATGTTGTTATGCGGTTTGACCGATAAAGATCTTCGTAGAATATGTGGGAGCCAATATGAGCATCCAGGTTCCGCTATTGGTTATTGACCGGAGACGTGTCTCGGTCATGTCTACATAGTTCTCGAACCCGTAGGGTCTGCACGCTTAACGTTCGGTGACGATTTGTATTATGAGTTATGTGATTTGATGTACCGAAGGTAGTTCGGAGTCCCGGATGAGATCGGGGACATGACGAGGAGTCTCGAAATGGTCGAGATGTAAAGATCGATATATTGGACGACTATATTCAGACATCGGAAAGGTTCTGAGTGATTCGGGTATTTTTCGGAGTACCGGAGAGTTACGGGAATTCGCCGGGGAGTATATGGGCCTTATTGGGCTTTAGGGGAAAGAGAGAGGGGAGGCTGCACCCCCCCCAAGGCTTAGTCCGAATTGGACTAGGGGGAGGGGCGGCGCCCCCTCCTTCCTTCTCTTCTCTTTTCCCTTTCCTTCTCTCCTACTCCTACTACTTGGAAGGACTCCTAGTTCTACTAGGAAAGGGGGAATCCTACTCCCGGTGGGAGTAAGACTCCCCTAGGGCGCACCATAGAGAGGGCCGGCCCTCCCCCTCCTCCACTCCTTTATATACGGGGAGGGGGGCACCCCTTGGGGGCACAACAATTGATCTCTTGATCTCTTAGCCGTGTGCGGTGCCCCCCTCCACCATATTCCACCTCGGTCATATCGTAGCGGTGCTTAGGCGAAGCCCTGCGTCGGTAGCAACATCATCACCGTCATCATGCCGTCGTGCTGACGTAACTCTCTCGTGAAGCTCTGCTGGATCGGAGTTCGCGGGACGTCATCGACCTGAACGTGTGCTGAACTCGGGGTGCCGTACGTTCGGTACTTGGATTGGCCGGATCGTGAAGACGTACGACTACATCAACCGCGTTGTGCTAACGCTTCCGCTTTCGGTCTACGAGGGTATGTGGACACACTCTCCCCTCTCGTTGCTATCCATCACCATGATCTTGCATGTGCGTAGGAATTTTTTTGAAATTACTACGTTCCCCAACAGTACGATCCTCGTTCCTCTTCGAACGAGTCTCTTCAGTCTTCTTCTTGGGCCGTTGAGTAACCGGTCTCTGGAAAGGGTCCGGACTCAGCAAATCCTTCTTCGGATTCCTCTTCGGCAGCTGAGATGGTTCAGATGATTGAGTTGGTGGAGGTCTGTAATCTTCATCATACTCCTGCTCCCCATTGCTCTCATCCTCCTCTTCCTCTTGATAGGCCTCCTCCTCCTCTTCTTCATGTGTGGCCTCCTCCTCCTCCTCAACCAACCTAGACGACGAGGGAACATGGCTCGATGAGCCGATGTGACCCTGTGTGGCTGCAGGATGATAAGCTTCAACCGACCCAGCTCTAGCACACCCAAGCAGGCCTACCAGCTTGCGACAATGCTTCACGAACATCTGCACTCACAATGAAACAAGGGCATAATAAGTATCAGATTTATGATTGCAAGTGAACAAGATGCATCTGTTCCGAGGATGCTGAAATTGTACCTTCATCGTCCCTCTCAATTTGTTCTCTGAGTGTACGCTGCCGGGGGTATCACCTAGTGCATCTGAGGCTTCAAAGATGCATCTGTTCAGCTCACCGGACTGTAACGGCATAAGTCAGTCACGATGATGAATAAAATAATTTAAATAAAACCGTCGGTTCAAACTTACCACTCTGTTGATGAGGGGTGTGAGGGAGTCCTGGACTAAGGGGTCCTCGGGCGTCCGACCTGTTAGACATGGGCCGGACTGATGGGCTGTTAGGATACGAAGACCGAAGACTCTCTCCCGTGTCCGGATGGGACTCTCCTTGGCGTGGAAGGCAAGCTTGGCGACCAAATATGAAGATTCATTTCTCTGTAACCAACTTTGTACAACTCTAGTCCCCTCCGGTGTCTATATAAACCGGAGGGCTTAGTCCGTAGATGATAGATAATCATAATCATAGTCATACATGCTAGACTTCTAGGGTTTTAGCCATTACTATTTCGTGGTAGATCAACTCTTGTAATACTCATATTCATCAAGATCAATCAAGCAGGAAGTAGGGTATTACCTCCATAGAGAGGGCCCGAACCTGGGTAAACATTGTGTCCCCTGTCTCCTGTTACCATCAACCTTAGACGCACAGTTCGGGACCCCCTACCCGAGATCCGCCAGTTTTGACACCGACATTGGTGCTTTCATTGAGAGTTCCACTGTGTCGTCGTCAAAAGGTTTGATGGCTCCTTCGATCATCTATAACGATGCTGTCCAAGGGGAAGTCTTCCTCCCCAGACAAATCTTCGTATTCTGTGGCTTCGCACTGCGGGCCAACTCACTTGGCCATCTGGAGCAGATCGAAAGCTACGCCCCTGGCCATCAGGTCAGATTTGGAAGCTTGAACTACGTTGTGGATATCCGCGGAGACTTGATCTTCGATGGATTCGAGACCACGTCAACCGCTCCCTGTCACCACGATGAACATGACGTAAATCTGTCATCGGACCACACCCAGGAAATAGCGCCTGTAACTGCTCTGGCCTTAGATCCGGAGCAGATCGCGACATCCGAGGATGGGAAGCTCAACCCCGCCACGGAAGCCGCAGACTCAACGGTGTTGGAGCCGCACACAGACCTAACTTCAAGTGACATCTGTGTCACCGGAACCTTGGACTCCTCTCCGGCTACAGGTTCTGAACCTTGTGCGTCCGCGTACGTCGAGCTTGATCGGTCATCGATCGTCGAATTCAGCTCCGCGGACATCTTCCGGCACTCGCCCTTGGGCGACGTGCTAAACTCATTAAGAAATCTATCCTTAGTGGGGGACTCACAGTCGAATTATATCCGGTTCGAACTGGAGGCTGATGATGGAGAATTTCGTTTCCCACCCACCGCCCACTTCATAGACACTGTCGAGGACTTAACTGACACGCTCGATTACGGCTCCGAAGACATCGACGATATGGACGACGATGCCGGAGAAGAAGAGGCCCAAAACCCGCCGTTTACCGGACGTTGGACGGCCACTTCCTCGTATGACGTATACATGGTGGATGCACCAAAAGAGAATAGCGGCGATGACAAGGAAGATCCAGTTCAGGATAAACCTCCTGAGATACAACCAAAGCGTCGGTGTCAGCGGCGCCGCTCTAAATCACGCCGCAACAAAGACGCAACACCGACACAGGAGAAGATAACACTCCGGACGGTGCCAAAGACAATGAAGACCCCGTTGAGGCAACTTCTGAACAGGACGAACGGGAAGACAGGCAAGTTAGCCCTGATGAACAGGCCATACACGAAGACTCGGAGGACAGTAACTATCTTCCGCTCTCCGAGGAGGAGGTGAGCCTTGGCAACGAGGATTTTATCATGCCAGAGGAACCTCTTGAGCAGGAGCACTTTAAGCGTCGGCTAATAGCCACTGCAAGGAGCCTGAAAAAGAAACAACAGCAGCTTCAAGCTGATCAAGATCTGCTCAACGATAGATGGACTGATGTCCTGGCAGCTGAGGAATATGGCCTCAAGCGCCCAGCCAAAAGTTACCCAAAGCGTAAATTGCTACCTCAGTTCGATGATGAGGCATTGGAGCCCGTACCATCATCGCGCAATGCAGCTGACCGACCACCACGTGGTCGGGACAAAGCGGCAATTCAAGCCGAACACCAGCCTGCTCCACCTCACCGTAAAGGCAGAGATAAAACAGCTCGGGGACATACCTACGACCTGCGGCAGGGCTTGGACAGTAGAGCAGATCAGAAAAGATCGATCTATGGATCATGGGGACGCGCCCCGACACGCGACAACAACTATCTAGCCGGACACAACAATTTCACGCCCGGGCCGAGAACCGCAGACGGACTCCATCCGAGCTACGTCGCGACGTGGCCCGATACAGAGGCGCCGAACACCCCCTTTGCTTCACTGATGTGGTGATGGATCACGAATTCCCAAAAGGGTTTAAACCCGTAAACATCGAATCATATGATGGGACAACAGACCCCGGGGTATAGATCGAGGATTTTCTTCTCCATATTCATATGGCCCATGGTGATGATCTCCACGCCATCAAATATCTTCCACTAAAACTCAAAGGACCAGCTTGGTACAAGTTGAACAGTCTGCCCGAAAACTCCATTGGCGGCTGGGAAGACTTGGAAGAAGCCTTCCTTGACAACTTCCAAGGAACATACGTCCGACCTCCGGATGGAGATGACTTAAGTCATATAGTCCAACAACCCAGAGAGTCAGCCAGGAAATTCTGGACTAGGTTCTTAACTAAAAAGAACCAGGTCATCGACTGTCCGGATGCCGAAGCCCTAGCGGCCTTTAAGCATAGCATCCGCGATGAATGGCTCGCCCGACATCTCGGGCAGGAAAAGCCGAAGTCCATGATAGCCCTTACGGCACTTATGACCCGCTTCTGTGCGGGCGAAGATAGTTGGCTAGCCCGTTGCAATAATAACGCAAGCGAACCTGGCACCTCCGAAGCCAAGGATAGCAACGGCAAGCCCTGACACAACAGACATAAGTGTCGAAACAATGGCAACAATACCGATGACACGGCGGTCAATGCCGGATTCAGTGGCTCCAAGTCCGGTCAGCGGAAGAAGCCATATAATAGTAACAATTCGGGCCCATCCAGCCTGGACCGCATACTCGATCGTCCATGCCAAATCCACGACATTCCAGATAAACCAGCCAGTCATACCAACAGAGACTGTTGGGTTTTCAAACAGGCCGGCAAGTTAAATGCCGAAAACAAGGAGAAGGGATCGCAAAGCGAGGACGATGACGAGGAGCCCCGGCCACCGAACACAGGAGGACAGAAGAAGTTCCCTCCCTAAGTTAAAACGGTGAACATGATATACGCTACCCATATCCCCAAGAGGGAACGCAAGCGCGCGCTCAGGGACGTCTATGCGATGGAGCCAGTCGCCCAAAAGTTCAACCCATGGTCTTCCCACTACAAAAAAATACACTTCCGTGATGATACGTGTTTGTCACAGTAGGTCGCATTTTTTGTCATGCATGTACATCCATGACAATTTTATGACAGAATCAAGATAGTCATACCTGTTGTCGTAGAAGTGTTCCATGACATTACCAAAATTATCATCACGGAAGTGTCCACTTCCATGATGATAAATCGCGCATCACAGAAGTGCTTTCGTCAAGGGTGACCAACACGTGGCATCCACCGTGAGGAACGCCGTTAAGCTATCGGGTCCGGTTTTGGATCCGATAACCCGCTAACAGCCCCGACCAATGGGGATTTTCCACGTGTAAAATCATCATTGGCTAGAGGAAACACGTGTCGGCTCACCGTTGGGACAGATGTCATCCACTCATTGGACAGAAGGCGCCTATGATACGTCGACACGTGGCACGGCCCTACAGAGGCCCATTCCTATGAAAAGGCCAGCCCGTTTGACTTGGTCAAAAGGTGGCGGGCCGGCCCACAGAAAGCCTGTTAATGGCCTGTTCGCATATAGCCCATTTACAGCCCGCTAACCCAGGGCCCGTTACGACCTATCCGAATTAGGCCCAATAGCGTCATTTGGGCCGTCCAATATGATTCCAGCCCATTTTAAGTTCCGGCCCATGTATGGCCCATGACGTCTTTCGGCCCAGATGAGGCCCTTTGTAACTCTTGGCCCATTAATGGCCCATGGTGAAACTGGCCTGTAATGAACAGTGTATCACTTTATACCCATTAACGGCCCATTAATCCATTGGGCCGTTTGCAGCCCATGTTATCTGTTGGCCTTCTCAGGGCCCATTTATTCTTGGGCTCATTTCCAGCATTCGATTACTTACGGCCCGTTACTGCCATTTTCTGCTCGTGGGCCAAATTCAGCCCGTGGTTACAGTCGGCCCGTTTGTGGCCCAT
Source organism: Aegilops tauschii subsp. strangulata (assembly GCF_002575655.3). Classification (NCBI taxonomy): domain Eukaryota; kingdom Viridiplantae; phylum Streptophyta; class Magnoliopsida; order Poales; family Poaceae; genus Aegilops; species Aegilops tauschii. The sequence continues at coordinate 548,592,382 of NC_053041.3, read as the reverse complement.
TAATACGTTGGGCCGTTTTCATAACGTCATCAAATACGACCTATTAATGACGGCCCGTTATGGTCGGCCCATGAATGGACGAATCCAACTCTAGCCCGTTTACGGCCATAATGCGGTCTGTTTTTGGCCCATGTTTGGCCAATCGATCATACGACCCGTCTAAGGCCCAGTGATGATACAGCCCGTAGAAGGCCCATTGTTTCTACGGCCCGTAGAAGTCCCATTGTTTCTACGGACCGTAGAAGGCCCATTGTTTCTACGGCCCGTAGGAAGCCCAGTGTCACTACAGTAAATATGTAGCCCATGGCCTGTTAAAGGCGGGAAACTACTGTAGGTTTAGACCTGCTAATGGCCCAAGATGATTATAGGCCCACGTTTTGGCCCATATGAGTAACGAGCCGGCCTGAAGACCGACAACACTGAGATCTACTGAACCTTCCGGCCTAAATTACAGCATACCGACCAAAGAATAAACCTAGACTATACAACAAAGAAATTACGGCATATTAGGAATCAAAGTTCGCTACCCGGTGATAATAAAGTGCAACATGACCGCAGATTACATACACTGGGCATCAAAGGTCGCCATCAGTGCATATAAACGCGCCGACAAAAGAATATACAAAACTGAGAGCACTTCAGAAGGCACTAGACCTGGCAAGCTTGGGCCCCCACAAGTAGCCGAACAAGCTGATGAGACCTCAGTTGTGTCAACGATAGATGCTTCATCCCTAGCTGTATGGCACCATAGTGCGCAAGGCAGTCCCCTGACATCTTCATTACATCTTTGACTTCAAGTCGGAGCTGAGCTGAAGCAAGCCATTCCGCTTTAAGTTGAGACTGAAGAAGTCGAACTGATTGAGGCAGCGACTGCATAGAGGTTGTCTCACACCTGCTGGTGAGTAGCTTCAACTCACTGTCTTCATCAAGACAGGACCTTGGGGTCATCTCGCTGTCCTCAAGATGGTTTGGCTCACTATCTTTCCTAAAGTTCTGCCTGGCATAAGAGATACGACTCTGAAAGAGAAACAAGGAGACACGTAACAGGTTTCACAATTATATAAGCAAATAAATGGATCTGTTCTGCATAAGGAACATGTTTTTACAACTACAATTTAAAACTGGTAGTTGTTGCAAACATCCAATCAGATGTAAACAACAGTGGAGGAAATGATGCCTATCCAAATCTATACTAGAACAAAGTTTGAAGGCTTGAGAAGGATGAACTTACATTACATGTTAACACGGGCTGGACAAAGCCCTTCTCCATGTTGATGGAAAGATAATTCAATAAATTCCCCAAAGAAAATTCTTTATAAGCATTGCCATTATTCTACATTTTGCAAAGAGTAAATATAGATCAAATAATATTGGAAGAAATAGAGGATAATGAAGCTCAGGTGCAGACTGATGATACATAATCAAATAGCAATTAATTAAGTACAGCATTACAAGGCAAAAGGTACTGACAAGAGGAATGCAGACATCAACGTGTGCAGTGGCATTGGCTTTATTCAACATTTTGGTAAGAGTAAATGTAGATATGATAATTTGGAGAAAGTGGAGGGCAGAGCAGATAAGATGCAGACTAATGCTAGACAATCAACTATCTCGCGATGCATGTATAGTTATACCACCACCGTCCGTTATTAGTTGTCACTCAAATGGATGTATCTAGCACTATTAAGTTCTAAATACATCCATTTGATCAACAATTAATTCGATACAGAGGGAGTACATGACAACAGGTACTTACATGAGCAATCCAAAACTTCATAACCATTGTGTTAATTCTACATTTATCTAAGAGTAAATATAGATCTTATAATTTCAAGCAAAGGAAGGATAAAGAAGCGAACATTTACAGTGATGCTACATAATCAAACAACAATGAGTGTAAGTATGCTGACAAAGGGCAAGAGGTACTGACAAGAGCAATGCAGAGCCCAGTATTGTCGTGAGATCCTATGATCCTTTGAACAAGGAGATTCATCTTAAATTAGTTTTCATACAAGAGAGAAGGTAAGGCACATGCAGAAATTTAGGAGTTCAAATTTTGAATTGATATCATAGACAGTACCTGACGCTGGGCTGTCAGCAGTTCTAATAGGGGTTTGGCCACTGGAGTAGGGGTAAAGTCTGTTACAGTTGGGCCTGTGTTTTCTGTGGCTGCTGATCTATCTGATTTAACAGGTATCACTACCTTTTCCAAATACCTAGTTTGTACTCCTTGAGGATCTGCAATCACCCTCTTCCTTTTGAACATCTATTACGAAAGAACAACATTTGACTGAAAAAACATAGTATGACGACACATGGAATAGGTACAGAAAATGGATAGGTATGGCATATACTCATATATGATGCTTAAACTAAGCAGATGGTGTAACAAAGTAGAAGTAATGCAAGAGGTCAGATGCACAATATGTGCGACCAATACAACCTTGCCAAGTTAGAGCATGCACCTTGATGGGTGAATAAGATAGGTCATCCTCCACCATGCCAAGTTTGTTAGCCAGTGGATCGTTCCGCAATATTCCTCTCGTGCGCCCATTCTCATATTCATTTTGATAATGTTCAATACCTGACATGCATGAAAACATAAAAACAAGTGAGATTATCTTTGTAATGCAGAAGTGATTCTAATCCAATACTTCCTCCCTGTAAACCCCTTTGTGCTATCTCTGCAACTTCTAAGAGGTGCCATGCATGCCGTAATTTGGTGTGTGCATTAATATAATGTGGCCTACTACTCAAAATATGAGAGCTCCAGAAGTGATGATACTTCGCAGATGACAGCTTCAACATATAGTAAAGAAGAACAAGTCGACCTGACTGACAGATTCAAAATATACTAAGGGAAAATAACTCGACCTGACCAGTCGACCGCAAGAGAAGAGGATCATCTTAAAGAAGAGCAGAAGAGCAAGCAGATTGAAGATATTACAAGTCTTTCTATACAATGTCGGTTGGCCACCCATGATGAACCAGAGCGCACAGAGAAATACTATTCCTTCCGGTCTCTCCATATGTGGCTCACATGCATTTCGAAACTAAAGTAGGAACATTTAGCTGACCAATTAAACATCTCTCAGTTTTACTAATATTAGCATAATATCAAATTTGAATTTGTACAACTAAGCTTGTTTAGCTCGATGGGTGGAGCATTGCTATTACGACACGAACCACGTAGGCTGATCGTGCTCATCATAAAATGGGGAAACGTAAGCATGATGAGTATAGTGTTGACCGTGGCAGTGGGATGGCAGATCTGAAGCTGCAAACCGCGCAAAGGGTAGTTCGCAATCGATATTTGCTTTGAAATAACAACTAAGATTTGGTATGAATAAGAAAGTATAGTCAACAAGTGACAAAGAAATGCAATTCTGCTATCTCTCTATATGTCACGACATGCATTTGGAAACTCAAGTGGGACCTTTAGCTAACCAATTAAATGTGTCTATTAACTAATATCAATATCATATCACAATCATATTTGAACAACTAAGCTTTGGAATTTTGAGTGTTGTGTTGTTTAGCTTGAAGGGTGGAGTAATGCTAGTATGACAGAAAGCACCTACGCAGATCATAGTAGAGTAGATAAAAGGGGAAAACCCTAAGCATCAAGAGTAAAATCAGGAAAGCGGAACTAGCTGGACCAGTGGGTGGCGCACATGCTTTTTGAAACAAATATAGGAACATTAGGTGACCAATTAAACGTTCTCTGTTTTAGTAATATGAGCATGATATCAGATTCGTATTTCAACATGTAAGCTTTGGAATTATGAGTGGCATGTTGTTTCGCTTGATGGGTTGAGGTCTTGAGGAGCAGTGCTAGCACGACACGAAGCAGGGAAGCACCTACGATGATGGTAGTGAATATAAAGGGGGGAAACCATAAGTTTTACGAGTATAGTGACCGTGACATGGCGGATCTGAAGGTGCAAACCGGACAAAGCTACTTCGCAACCAATGTTTGCATTCAACTAGCCACTACGATTTGGTACGGACAAGAAAAGTACAGTAAACAATTTAAGATCTATTTTCCGGGTGAGATCAATAACTTAAGCACATATGGAAGAGTACCACCTCTCTTGCGACGCCGTGTAGGCCCCTGCTGATACGTTGAGGGTGCTGCGGGTGCGATGGCTGTCGGCGGCGGGGAAGAAGACTTTAGATGGTAGACGGCCGGGTTGGGGGATAAGTCCTGTTGCCGTGGACGAGGCGGTCGTAGGAGCGGTAACGGCAAAGTGGACGACGACGCCGATGAAGCGAGATGACGCGATGAAAGGATCCTGGTCCGGCGCCGTGGATGAGAGATGTCCATCTCTTGTAGTGGACAACGGGGTAGGGGTAGCGGCTCCGGCAAGGTGGAGGATGGGGTGGCGGACGGAGGAGGCTGGCCGCAGTGGGGAGGTTGTCGTGGCGCCGACGGTGTATGAATGGGGAAATGGAGGGGGAGGGGGATCTCAAACTTCGGGACGCTCTTGTCTGAAATGTGGGAAAGTTACGAACTTATCCCCCGTTTAAAATTTCGGACATCACGTCGGTTGGGGATAGGACGGTAATCTCGCATCTCCCAAATATTTGCCGGTAACGATTTTGGGCGAGGAGAGGGTGTTTTGCCGCCCACGGTTGGCCCCCACGGTGTATGAACGGGGCTGACAGGTAGGGTGGTTGTGTCACGTCTGAGGGAAGTTACACATCTGCCCCTATTTAAAATATTAGCCTACATCGATTTCGGATGAGGAGAGTTTGTTTTGCCGCTCACCATGGATGAATGGGGAAATGGAGGGAGAGACACATGTCTTTCGGACAAGCTTGAATCAAATGTGTTTTGCTGCCCATGTTTGGCGCCCACTATGTCTGAATGGGCTCAGAGGCCATCGTGTCACGTCTGATTGAAGTTACTAGTCTACCCCTATCAACAGCAGTGTAAATCCGGTCGATAAGGATGTCAAGTGTCAGGGGTAGACAGTAATTTCCATCTCGCAAACACTTGCTTCGGGCAGCCCACAAATGATAGTGGGTGTTTAGCCGCTTCATTCAAAACTTGGGAGAATTAGCATTCACGTTTGCCCTGGGCCCTGGCAACTAAATCCAAATCTAATTTTTATTCGATTACGAATATCCACAGATAATTCTACGTTTTGTTATTTATTTCCTCAAAACCACAACAAAGATTTATTCCACCTTTATATATGATTATGATTTAGAAATGCCGTGATCTTCAAATTCAGTAGGTTGGATACACTTTGAGTCAAACAGTTATTTCATCCAATACAATATGCTCACACGAAAAACAGTTCACCTTATGTCAATCATACAAATACTGAGGATTACCTCGCCTAAAAATTCGGATCATTACAACACATGGACAACATAGGGGGTCTTACAACATAATCCATTCAGAGACATGACACAGCATGCAAGTATAATAATCTAATGACAGTTTCAACTGCTATCTAAAGAAGAACTGGGATTACCCTGGGCTTCAGATAGCAGAAGCAGCAGGACCTCCTCCGTCTTCAAATGCAACATTCTTACTTCCTCCAATTCTTGGGTTGCTTGCATAATGCGTGCAGCTAATTGCATAATTTCCAGCTTCAAGATCGAGATTACCTCATTCATGGCAGCCACACTATCTCTTTCTGCCTCTAGTAGATGTAACACCCCAAAAATTTAACCATGTTTTGTTTATTAAAATTTTGCTAAGAAATTAAATTTTCTTTTTTTTGGATTTATTTTTGATCTCAGAACCTCTCTTTTCTCCAAAGTTGTGGAGTTTTCACCCCAAGTGAAAACTTTCCAATTGTTATTGGACTTGTTTACCCCCTCTAATAAAACAATTCTTTTATCAGTGGGATTATTTATAATTATTTTTCCCTGAGCTGTATTTCTCTAAAATGGGTTTTCATAAGTTTTCGGGTCCCATTTGCACTGCAACCCTTTGATAAATTCATTTAAAAATTCCACCAAAATTTGGGGATGACATGTGATGTTCCGAGATCACTTTTGTGCAAAAATACCCTTTAGTCATTTGGAGATTTTGAGCTTTTCCCCAAGTTTTCAAATCTGGTCCAGTTTGCACTTTTGCACTACGACCTATTTAAATATTTCTTTAAAACTTCCACCAAAATTAGGGGATGTTAGTAGGAGTATATTATTCAACTTTATGCAAAAACCCACTGGTGTTCTATGGAAAATTTGAGCAAAACATCCTCTTTTGCTCTCTGGCCCAGTTTGGTATTTTCTACTGCAACCATATTTTAACTTGCCCTTTTACCCATGATTCTTTTTCCTGCTTATAGACCACTCTACCAAACCCTTAAGTCCAGGAGAGTGGACCTATTGGAGTATTTTTGGTCCATGAAACTATGCCCTTTACTTTCTGTCCAGAAATGGTTTTCTCAAAAACTTGCACTATCAAGTTTCTAGTCTTGACCAACTAACCTTACCACCCTCTTTTGCATCTAGAGAGACTATGATCTGGAGATTTTGGCCCCCCAAGAAATGCCTAGGTGCCCTTGGCATTTTGTCAAACACCTTATGTGCATGGTCAGATTTGACATAGCTTTTAGTTTGCACACTGGACCTGCTTGCTTTGCCTAACCACCATGTCCACTAACCTCCTTGCAAACAATAACCTAGACCTGCCAAACCTCACATGATGTGGAGCCCTCTGGCATGCCATGGCATTTTGCCGAACAGCTCGCGTGCGTGTGCTGGGTGCGCCCAGAGCGCACGTTTTGCACGTGCACGCGCAACCGAGCCGCCGCGTTCACTCGCCCCGCGCCCCTGGCCGTTGCTCGCCCGCAGAGCCGCGCCCGTCCTCATCCGCTCGCCAGAACCCTCCAAGCTTCCCCTTGGCGCCCTACAGCGCCGCCATCAGAGCCCTTTGGCGGCACGCCGGCGTCTGCGGCAGGCCCCTGCCATGGACGGCGCCGCCCGAGCCACAGCCGCTCGCCAGCTCGCCTCTGGGCAGTCCAAGCTTATCCGCGAGCTCGTCCACTAGCGCCCGTCGCCGCCACGACGTCTTGCAGGCTACAGGACGGCGGTTCGCCGTTCCTATCCATGGCCACCGCAGAACCGACCTCGGCCGCCTATAAAAGGTGCCCCCGAGCCCGTCCAGACACTCAGGCGACCTCAAACCATTCCCCTAAAGCCCCCACGGCCAGCAATCAACGGCGGGAAGCCTTCTTCCTCGTCTCCGATCAGTTCGGCCGCCGCCACACTCCGGTGCCATACGTCGCAAGCAGAGCCTCTCCCGTCCCTCCAGTGCCACCATCCTCCTCCCCTCGACCGTGCGGAGCCGCCCAAACCCTCAGCTGCGTCGGCAACCACCGTAGCCCAAAGCCCCAAACCTCCCGAAGCCGTCATCTGCCGCGGAGCTCGCCGCCGGCGACTCCCTCCATCCCCGCCACCTCCTCGACCACCGGGAGGACCGCCCCGACCTGGCGGATCCATCCCTGCCCTCAGAACCCCGCGAGGAGCCGCCGTTCGCTGGCGTTGATCACCGGAGCCCCGCCTCTGTTCGGCCAGAGGAGGAAGGAGGCGGGGGCGACCGGTCAAACCTGACAAGTGGGCCCCCTGGACCCACTGTCAGCGACCCCGAGCCGGTCCACACGGGTTATGTGGAGGCGTAAAGCCCGAAGTACGTGTCCCCCTCTCGAAAGCGTATTTCGTCTGAAACGTTTTCTTTTCTGTTTTATTTTAAAAAAGGATTTTGACTAAACTTTGACTGGCTATAACTTTTTAAATATAAGCCCAAATGACTTGATTCTTTTTTTGTTGTTTCTCAAATTCTGTCTAGTTTATTTTAGTATTTATTTGAAAATTTTCCAAACAACTTTTTCGTACTATTTTGAAACTATGTGTTAATTTGAATATTTTAAAAAATAGGATTTTTGGAGAGAGGAGAAAACTTTCAAAAGTTCTGGAATGCACCCTGCCTCTCCACGACTTGAAGGCAAGCATTCTGAACCCTGGCATAATATTTTTGTGTGTTGTTTGATACGGTTACAACACCACCTTGACATGGAGCATTCGTTATTTTATGTGACGATACAATCATACGCATGAGTGCATAATGAAGATTCTTTGCTGTTAGAAATGGATATGCTTGTGATAGTAATCATCTTCGTATGCCTTTCATGCCTACCGGAAGGAAGCTGGGAAGGTCTCTGTCTTGGGTAGACACGAGCTTGTCCCTAGTTCCTCGTCGAGACGAGTGTATCCGGTATGGCATGATGAGGTATGATGAGTGGTGATTCTATCTGTTAATTGAAATATATTTGTTATGTTAATCATACAGGGAATACTTGGACCTCCTAAGTCGGCCGTAGATCGAGTCTTGTTCCAGTAACCCCCATACTTGTTTCGTACTACCACTTGTCCCTGCCGCAGGTAGGGTACAGTTCAGTAAGTTGTAAACCCCTTCCAAGCACACACCGTACAGAGAAGCCATGGTGGAAGATACCGGATGCATCCGGTAGGCATGCCACCTGGTCCGGGGGCATGGGTGTTTCCGGTTGGGACCGAGAGGGGGGCACCCCTTAGAGCACGCGATATAAATTTGATCCCATGCTACGCGAGGTTGTAGCCTTCCCACTTAGAGTTTTGCTTAACAGGTGTCGTGGGTGATTCCAGACACCGGTAAGTTAGGCTGGCGTGTGCGGTCAGGTGTGTTTTCAATTAAAAGACCGTAGACAGAATTAGTCCCGATGGACTAAAGAAATCCGTTACTCGTGGGTAAAGAGTACACCCTCTGCAGAGGTTAAATCTATTCGAATAGCCGTGTCCATGGGTAAGGACTACAGTCTGAGATGGGTCAAGTGTCGGTCTTAGTGTCGGTCTTCGGAGGAGAAACTACTAAACCGGAACATGGATCATGACTTGTGACTTATGATGATTGTGATTATTATTATATTGGACTAACCCTTTTTATTACTTGAATTATTGAGTATCCCTGGGACGGTTCTACCTCCTGGATATTCATTGTGATTATTTTCTTATAAGCCCTTTATGTGGTGTCGCTCAGACGCCCGACTATGGCATGCTTGTTATTTGTTTACTTTATAAGCCCTTTATGTGGTGTCGCTCAGATGCCCGACTGTGGCATGCTTGTTATTTGTTTACTTTATAAGCCCTTTATGTGGTGTCGCTCAGACGCCCGACTGTGGCATGCTTGTTATTTGTTTACTTTATAAGCCCTTTATGCGGTGTCGCTCAGACGCCCGACTGTGGCATGCTTGTTATTTGTTTACTTTATAAGCCCTTTATGTGGTGTCGCTCAGACGCCCGACTGTGGCATGCTTGTTATTTGTTTACTTTATAAGCCCTTTATGTGGTGTCGCTCAGACGCCCGACTGAGGCACGCTTTCTGTTGTCGTCCTTTCGAGGCGTCGCTTCAGACACCCGATCGGTGCATTTTTTTATTTCTATTCTCGGATTGCATATTCATGTTTTATACGAACAACCTGCATGCGTGCATCATGGATTTTGTTTATTTCGTGACTGACATTGCGATCATAGAATATTTTAGAGCGTGATTATCAATTGTTATATTATACCCGTGTTCATAATGTTTGCGAGTACATTCAAAAGTACTCACTGGCTTGTCCCTGGCTATTGTCTTGGCCAGATTTCTTGCTTGGAGAGGAGCATTACGATGACAGCCCCGGAACCTAAGCAACGGTGATAGCAGCCTCGCGAAGATAGGATTTATCCAGGTCAGCTGTTCCTGTGGGAAATGGAGTCCCATAGACGCTGATGAACCACAAACCGCTTCCGCCATCAACCACTAGAAACCATTTGTTATACTCTTAGGCCACAATGGTCTTGTACTACATATTTTGTACTTTGCTTGGAATTTCTGTATCAAGTTGGTGCCTCATCAACTAACAGTAATCCTGGGGCTGGTGAGCACAAGAGCCATTTTTTGGGAAATTAATATCCCGAAAACCGGTCCTGACAAACTTGGTATCAGAGCCAGGCTGACCATTGGCTAATCCTATCTTAGCCAGGTCAAAGAACCTAGGTTAACCCACCCACCAGACCTTAACCTCACCACAACCAAGCTTATCCTACCCGATAGCCCCCACAGTGACCCCGACAGCTTTTGGCAGTCGGTGCCCAACCTATCAGACTAGCCCAGTAAGCTACACGCCCGTGATCGACACCTGAGTTGCCCCATTCGCAAGCGTGCGAAGGAAGACTCCGTTTTCTTTATATAAAGGGAACGTTTGCCCCAACCGACAATTAATATTGCCCCCACAACACGATATGTCATCCAACCCAGATGCTATACATGAGGCCACTCCGTGATCTTACCAAACATCCCTCACCTTGTGCACTGCCTTCACAGCCATTTGTTTTTCAGGTCGCACCTTGGGATTCATATAAAGACCCCAGATGCCACCCCGGGGGATTTTATCAAAATAATTGTGGGATTTTGATCACAGTACCATGGGTTTTCCCCAGCCATCCTGGTACAATCTGTTCAAATCGAGGGTCACTCTCACCCCCTCGAAATATTGTACAGCCAGGCACACCCCGTAGGTAGACCCAAACCAAGACCCTACGGAAGTTCCCTTCATCGGGAAAATCCATACCCACTCCAACAATGGCAATTAAGATTGCTGCTTATGGAACGGTTACCCATCTTCAATTCATGGTACCCTATGCCAGTGTATGTGGCTATTTTGTTTTCCGAATAGTGCAGCAGCCAGAGAAACCACATCCTTTCCCTACACCTGAGTAGAGAAAAGTCCGACGCTAATTGAGCTGGTGCACTATGTCATCGCTCGAGAGCACTTGACCCAACAAGTGATGGGTTTTTCTCCAGACCCTTGTTGTGTAAGACCCTAGTCGCCATTAGCAGACCCCTGAGGGCCAGACTAAGAGAGACACCTTTTGTGAGTCCCCCATCCGCTCCGAGTAGACGAGAGATACATCCCATTGCAAGGAATAATTTTCCTCGTAACATATGGCTTATTTCCTGAACCGTCAGCACCGCGGTTATATCCGTTTGTGTATCGTTTGACTTCTTGTTGTGATAACTGTGTTGTGCTTTAAAATTTTCTGTATTAGTATATTGCATTGGTTGAAGTTGTTTCTCGTGATAAAATAAAATCGATTGTTTTTAATTATAGCAAACTTCATAGTAAGGTTTTTCTTAAAAGACCACTGCGATGAAAAATGTTTTTCTCAATAAAAATAATTAATTTGCATGCCCTCGCGTTATACGACTCGCGAGACGCATACACTAAATACACGACCGCGCGTTCTTCTATCACCTAATCGATTACCTTGCTAGTACACCACAACTGCACCTTAGTTAGCGATTCTACTGTGACCCCGTCCTATCACGTGTGTGGAGTAACCGCTTTCCATGTTACGATTATCGCATGGTACGAGCAATCTTTTTGCAAAATATGTCCTTAGCAAATCTCGAGGACGAGATTCTTCTTAAGGGGGTAGTTTTGTAACACCCCAAAAACTTAACCATGTTTTGTTTATTAAAATTTTGCTAAGAAATTAAATTTTCTTTTTTCTGGATTTATTTTTTATCTCAGAACCTCTCTTTTCTCCTAAGTTGTGGAGTTTTCACCCCAAGTGAAAACTTTCCAATTATTATTGGACTTGTTTACCCCCTCTAATAAAACAATTCTTTTATCAGTGGGATTATTTATAATTATTTTTCCCTGAGCTGTATTTCTCTAAAATGGGTTTTCATAAGTTTTCGGGTCCCATTTGCACTGCAACCCTTTGATAAATTCATTTAAAAATTCCACCAAAATTTGGGGATGACATGTGATGTTCCTAGATCACTTTTGTGCAAAAATACCCTTTAGTCATTTGGAGATTTTGAGCATTTCCCCAAGTTTTCAAATCTGGTCCAGTTTGCACTTTTAGACTACAACCTATTTAAATATTTCTTTAAAACTTCCACCAAAATTAGGGGATGTTAGTAGGAGTATATTATTCAACTTTATGCAAAAACCCACTAGTGTTCTATGGAAAATTTGAGCAAAACATCCTCTTTTGCTCTCTGGCCCAGTTTGGTATTTTCTACTGCAACCATATTTTAACTTGCCCTTTTACCCATGATTCTTTTTCCTGCTTATAGACCACTCTACCAAACCCTTAAGTCCAGGAGAGTGGACCTATTGGAGTATTTTTGGTCCATGAAACTATGCCTTTTACTTTCTGTCCAAAAATGGTTTTCTCAAAAACTTGCACTATCAAGTTTCTAGTCTTGACCAACTAACCTTACCAACCTCTTTTGCATCTAGAGAGACTATGATCTGGAGATTTTGGCCCCCCAAGAAATGCCTAGGTGCCCTTGTCATTTTGTCAAACACCTTATGTGCATGGTCAGATTTGACATAGCTTTTAGTTTGCACACTGGACCTGCTTGCTTTGCCTAACCACCATGTCCTCTAACCTCCTTGCAAACAATAACCTAGACCTGCCAAACCTCACATGATGTGGAGCCCTCTGGCATGCCATGGCATTTTGCCGAACAGCTCGCATGCGTGAGCTGGGCGCGCCCAGAGCGCATGTTTTGCACGCGCGCGCGCAACCGAGCCGCCGCGTTCACTCGCCCCGCGCCCCTGGCCGTTGCTTGCCCGCAGAGCCGCGCCCGTCCTCATCCGCTCGCCAGAACCCTCCAAGCTTCCCCCTGGCGCCCTACAGCGCCGCCGTCCGAGCCCCTTGGCGGCACGCCGGCGTCTGCGGCAGGCCCCTGCCATGGACGGCGCAACCCGAGCCACAGCCGCTCGCCAGCTCGCCTCTGGGCAGTCCAAGCTTATCCGCGAGCTCGTCCACTAGCGCCCGTCGCCGCCACGACGTCTTGCAGGCTACAGGACGGTGGTTCGCCGTTCCTATCCACGGCCACCGCGGAACCGACCTCGGCCGCCTATAAAAGGAGCCCCCGAGCCCGTCCAGACACTCAGGCGACCTCAAGCCATTCCCCTAAAGCCCCCACGGCCAGCAATCAACGGCGGGAAGCCTTCTTCCTCGTCTCCGATCAGTTCGGCCGCCGCCACACTCCGGTGCCATACGTCGCAAGCAGAGCCTCTCCCGTCCCTCCAGTGCCACCATCCTCCTCCCCTCGACCGTGCGGAGCCGCCCAAACCCTCAGCTGCGTCGGGAACCACTGTAGCCCAAAGCCCCAAACCTCCCAAAGCCGTCGTCCGCCGCGGAGCTCGCCGCCGGCGACTCCCTCCATCCCCGCCACCTCCTCGACCACCGGGAGGACCGCCCCGGCCTGGCGGATCCATCCCCGCCCTCAGAACCCCGCGAGGAGCCGCCGTTCGCGGGCGTTGATCGCCGGAGCCCCGCCTCTGTTCGGCCAGAGGAGGAAGGAGGCGAGGGCGACCGGTCAAACCTAACCAGTGGGCCCCCTGGACCCACTGTCAGCAACCCCGAGCCGGTCCACACGGGTTATGTGGAGGCCTAAAGCCCGAAGTACGTGTCCCCCTCTCGAAAGCGTATTTCGTCTGAAACGTTTTCTTTTCTGTTTTATTTTAAAAAGGATTTTGACTAGCTATAACTTTTTAAATATAAGCCCAAATGACTTGATTCTTTTTTTGTTGTTTCTCAAATTCTGTCTAGTTTATTTTAGTATTTATTTGAAAATTTTCCAAATAACTTTTTTGTACTGTTTTGAAACTATGTGTTAATTTGAATATTTTAAAAAATAGGATTTTTGGAGAGAGGAGAAAACTTTCAAAAGTTCTGGAATGCACCCTGCCTCTCCACGGCTTGAAGGCAAGCATTCTGAACCCTGGCATAATATTTTTGTGTGTTGTTTGATACGGTTACAACACCACCTTGACATGGAGCATTCGTTATTTTATGTGACGATACAATCATACGCATGAGTGCATAATGAAGATTCTTTGCTGTTAGAAATGGATATGCTTGTGATAGTAATCATCTCCGTATGCCTTTCATGCCTACCGGAAGGAAGCCGGGAAGGTCTCTGTCTTGGGTACACGAGCTTGTCCCTAGTTCCTCGTCGAGACGAGTGTGTCCGGTATGGCATGATGAGGTATGATGAGTGGTGATTCTATCTGTTAATTGAAATATATTTGTTATGCTAATCATAGAGGGAATACTTGGACCTCCTGAGTCGGCCGTAGATCGAGTCTTGTTCCAGTAACCCCCATACTTATTTCGTACTACCACTTGTCCCTGCCGCAGGTAGGGTACGGTTCAGTAAGTTGTCAACCCCTTCCAAGCACACACCGTACAGAGAGGCCATGGTGGAAGATACCGGATGCATCCGGTAGGCATGCCACCTGGTCCGGGGGCATGGGTGTTTCGGGTTGGGACCGAGAGCGGGGCACCCCTTAGAGCGCGCGATATAAATTTGATCCCATGCTATGCGAGGTTGTAGCCTCCCCACTTAGAGTTTTGCTTAACAGGTGTCGTGGGTGATTCCAGACACCGGTAAGTTAGGCTGGTGTGTGTGGTCAGGTGTGTTTTCAATTAAAAGACCGTAGACGGAATTAGTCCCGATGGACTAAAGAAAATCTGTTACTCGTGGGTAAAGAGTACACCCTCTGCAGAGGTTAAATCTATTCGAATAGCCGTGTCCATGGGTAAGGACTACAGTCTGAGATGGGTCAAGTGTCGATCTTAGTGTCGGTCTTCGGAGGAGAAACTACTAAACCGGAACATGGATCATGACCTGTGACTTATGATGATTGTGATTATTATTATATTGGACTAACCCTTTTTATTACTTGAATTATTGAGTATCCCTGGGACGGTTCTACCTCCTGGATATTCATTGTGATTATTTTATTATAAGCCCTTTATGTGGTGTCGCTCAGACGCCCGACTGTGGCATGCTTGTTATTTGTTTACTTTATAAGCCCTTTATGTGGTGTCGCTCAGACGCCCGACTGTGGCATGCTTGTTATTTGTTTACTTTATAAGCCCTTTATGTGGTGTCGCTCAGACGCCCGACTGTGGCATGCCTGTTATTTGTTTACTTTATAAGCCCTTTATGTGATGTCGCTCAGACGCCCGCCTGTGGCATGCTTGTTATTTGTTTACTTTATAAGCCCTTTATGTGGTGTCGCTCAGACGCCCGACTGAGGCACGCTTTCTGTTGTCGTCCTTTCGAGGCGTCGCTTCAGACACCCGATCGGTGCATTTTTTTTATTTCTATTCTCGGATTGCGTATTCATGTTTTATACGAACAACCTGCAGGCGTGCATCATGGATTTTGTTTATTTCGTGACTGACATTGCGATCATAGAATATTTTAGAGTGTGATTATCAATTGTTATATTATACCTGTGTTCATAATGTTTGCGAGTACATTCAAAAGTACTCACTGGCTTGTCCCTGGCTATTGTCTTGGCCAGATTTCTTGCTTGGAGAGGAGCGTTGCGATGACAGCACCGGAACCTAAGCAACGGTGATAGCAGCCTCGCGAAGATAGGAGTTATCCAGGTCAGCTGTTCCTGTGGGAAATGGAGTCCCATAGACGCCGATGAACCACAAACCGCTTCCGCCATCAACCACTAGAAACCATTTGTTGTACTCTTAGGCCACAATGGTCTTGTACTACATATTTTGTACTTTTCTTGGAATTCTGTATCTAGTTGGTGCCTCATCAGCTAACAGTAATCCTGGGGCTGGTGAGCACAAGGGCCATTTTCTGGGAAATTAATATCCCGAAAACCGGTCCTGACAGTAGAGCCTCAAGAACTATAATATCTGTGCTCAGACTGCTCTCCGGCGGTGTTGCCTCTGAACTGCTACCATCTGGTAACATGGATGGCGCACTGCTTCCACTAATAGATTCTGGGGTTGTACATTGTGTCCTAGTGTGAACGGCATCCTGAAAGGTTTCCGCTGGACATAAGTAAGAGATAGTTATCGCATGATCCAGGCAGTAAGCTTACATGGTAAACGACATACGAATTATTGCCGAGCATGGCAAGCTATATTTAAATGGTTCGAAGCAGCATCAGCCGAAAAGAAATTAAAATGGTAAGATGAAACTAGGGATGTAAGTGGCAAATAAACGACATCCGCCAGTCCCATCTAGTTAGTTTTTCTAGCTCCCTGGTTCATTTTCCTCAAAAAACAAAAACTCTTTTGAACTATCATACCACTAGTGGACTTTAATCGGGATTAAACGGGACCCAGTTGACATCCATAGTTGAAAGGGAGTGTACCACCGCTAAGTTGCCAAGGCATCTAAGCAGTTGAAATAATCTGAGAAAGCCCTTAACAGTGTGGCCTCATATAAACTACGAAGACAGTCTTGTGATGAAGTTCAGAGGAAAAGTTAAGGACTCAAATGAACTAGGCATGCATTTCTTTACGATAGTACAGCAGGCACTGCTGACATATTGGCCAACTCAGGTATAGCGTAACAAGTAACAAACAAGCATTCGAATCAAGCAATACAGCAAAGCAGACAACTAAACTATTTGTTATTCTTTAGGATTACAGGTTGAGGGCACAAGCCAAGAAAGCAGCCCACACGCATTACGTTTCACATGTACTAAAACACACTGGCTTACCATATGTTGCTGTGAAGCCTCGCTGCTGTTGCAATGTTCTTTGAAGATATCGTCAGCATCCCGTGGTTGCAAATCTACTTGTTGTAGTTTATTCTGCACCCTCTATTTAGGTCAAATTAATTTTAATCGCATGCACTGGTTTGAATTGATCATCAATGGTTCATCTAAACTAATGAAAGAAGGGTGTGTGCATACACGACAATATATCTGCTGCCCTCTATTTTTATGCTTGTTCGAGGTGCCAGCCCCAAAAGAACAAATATTTTGCTTGATGGGGTTGGCAGCTCCATAATTAATAGAAGCATCAAATTAGTCATGCAACTTGGGAAGATCAAGAACACACACAAAAGTAATGAACAGAGGCTCGTAGCAGTGATGTAATAGCTAGCATCAGAAAATGTAGGGTAAAACGAACAAAAAGCAGCGGAACCACATGCTAGTTTGCTGATGTGTAATTAAGCATAGAGAACATGAAGCAGTCTGATGGAACCAACAGGTGGCATCAGAACAACACCATTATCATAAATATAGCATGCAAGAAGTAAAATATCAGGTAGTGATATCTAGGAAGTACAGTAATACTTAGGACAAAACTAAAGCATATTAACTATATGTGCACTGGTATGTAATTTAGAACATGTAACATGTTCACTGCCAGAAGTATGGCCCTATAGGTGCAAGCAGAATAATGCGTCTCATGAAAAACTGAATGATGCCATGAAGAAATTCAAAGGTGTGGTGCTTATGCTAAGAAAGTGAACATAGGCGCCGGCCGTTGGATAATAGTACCTGATTCTCGGCGGCGTATGGGTATCATTGGCATACTTGATAGCTAAGGATCGTCGATGGTGCTCGTGTTGCGGTTGAGTTTGGGCCGGCTGCCGTCGTCGCTGAAGCGGCTCCGGTGCTACGGTTGCGGGGCCTGTCGACATACAAGAAAGCTCATCTGTGGTAAGTGAACAGTTGCACTATAAAGAGAAAAACCGAAGGAGTACAGATCGAAATAACCTGATGAGGCTGCGGCGTCGGTAAAGCAAGGCCGGTGGAGTTGAATATGGCGTCCGTGGAGCGGGTCCGGTGCAGTGGACGAACGCTTCGGCGGGCGCGTTGTACAGTGCTTTCGGTGAGGCGGATCTGTTGAGGCGGACGAGGGCTTGTATGAAGGGCCAGCGAAGGGACGGACGAGGGAGTCAGTGAAGGGCCTACACTATGGTGGACGAGGGCGTCGGTTAAGCAGATCCGGTGCGGTGGACCATGATGGCGGTCAAGGAGATCTGGAGCGGTGTACAAGCCAGTCGCTAAAGTGGCTCCGGTGAAGTGGTGAGTTGGCAGTCGGGGGTTCCAAGGTGCGGAAGGTAGATCCGTCGGGGTGTGAGGTCCACCGCTGCGGCGGAGGACTAGATTCGGCGGCTTGCCGTGGTTGGGGGGGGTCGGGGAGGGGAAGGGTAGGGGCTCTGGGGAAGAATGTTGGGGGCAAAGAGGGGAAAACAATGGAGTTACCAAAGCAGCCCTTTTCCGTTCATGTGGCAGGGGTAAAACAGGAATATCGCAGGGCTAAACTTTCGGGCGCGAGATATTTCGATGTGAGCGGGAAGTTTGAAAGCTTTTGGCGCCTGAAATTATATTCTGCTCTTGTACAGCCGACTATGATATCATGGCCGAGAATTTGTTTGTTTTGCACGCAAAAAAAGTGCAAGTTTTGAAAATCAATGTCTCCAACTCGAAACTTAGATTGTCCATTCAATTCATATATGGATCATTGAGCTACTACAACAAAATACCATCATATGGTCCAATTCAAATGAAATTCCAAATGTGTTTATCCTAAATATGATGACAAAAGCAAAAATGTGTATGTGTATGAATAAAGTGGATGATTATAAAGTTTGAACATGCCCGTATGTGTATATCTCTAGGTTTGATATATGAATTTGAAATCATGAAATCCCGGCTTAAAATGCACCTCCGTTTAAATGAATTACAAAAGCTAATGATGGAGTCGAATTCCAAAATTCCAATCTTAGGTTTGTAATTCTGGTACATCAAAGTATATCACGCATGTTCAAAAGTATCGTTATCTCATAGTCCAAACTGTGAAACAAATTGATCAACCTTGAGTGCACACACTATTGACCATGTATATCTCAATTACGCTAAAGTCCCCCAAATATAGACACATCACACTTTATCTGAAGCAAACCCCCCCCCCCCCTCGTCGCCCAAACCCCCCCCCCCCACACACACAGAAGTCATTCTCTCCCCCAAACACCAACACACGAGCACATTAACACCCTCTCTCTTCTAAAGTCCGGACCCCAATATAGGTCTCTATCACTTTATCTCTTGGGCATGCACACATCTCTTCCCCCACTCTCTAGCTAGGTCTCCCGACATCTCTCTTTCCCAAGCACACGCACTATGTAGAGTGTATCTTTCCCATACACACAAAACGTTGCCCCCAAACGTCTATCTCCCTAGTTATGTGGTTCTCGCACACTCACCTCACACACCACCCCCACTGCAAAACAAGCACACTTTGTCTCCTTGTGCACCACTCTCCTCTTTCTATCTCTCCCACATGCGGACCTGCCCCAGCTCCTCCCTGTATACATATATGTCGTGACTCTTTCCATAGCTCCCTAATGTATCATCGTTCTCGATCTCGCACATTGTTATCTACACCATCTATTCTAGATCTCTCATGAAGTCCCTATCACACACACGATGACTCGCTTCCCTTGCGTCTCCGTACATAGGCCAATTTCAAACAACATCAACATTGTCTCCCTATCTATACGCCATTTATGGACACAAACGCCCCCTCTCTCGCCCCCTCTCTTCCTCTCTCTCTCTCTCTCCGTCGCTAACTCTCTCTCTCTCTCGCTCTCACACCCCTCTCCCACACACAATCGATGTCTCTTCCAAATAGTCTGCTCCCCCCGCCCGCACCCATGCTATCCCGCTACTACACATGTCACACCATTCCCCCTTCCCTTATACTAGGTTTACATCATTAGTGGTCTCTCTACTCCACATACACACACTCCCTCTCACACACAAACGCGCGCACAAACACACACAGACACGCACAAACGCCCATTAATCTAGATCCTCATCTCTCCCCATGTCCGCATGTGTATCTCGCACACTCACTCTCTAATTATGTATATGTGTCTCCACGTCAACACAAAGCCCCATGTACATGTCTCTCTCTATCCTCCACACACATAGACACAAAGAATCTGTTATCATTGCCTCAGTCTCTAGACATATCACACACGCACACTATCTCTCTCTCTCTTGCAAACACGCTCAACAAGGGTTTCCCCGTGAATAACTTACCGTCTATTCATCAACAGTCGTGGCAGTACGGCAAACACGAGACGTGAAAAAGAATAAATCTACACGTGCTTAGACTACCTAGTATGACTACTAGGACTAGAGCAAGCCAAAAAGCGCGTCGCCGTCACCCCCTCCTTATCGGCGGCGAGAAAACCTTTGTTTTACATAGTCGAGAAGTCATTGTGCTAAGGCCTCACATGCTGAGGCGTTGAATAGAATGTAGATGCTAGTTTACGGAAACAAGTATCGATAATACGTTTGTATCTCCATACTTATATTTCTTCTCTTATAAAAAACCGAGTTGGTGATGATGGTACGCGTGCCATCTTGCAATATAGACCGTCCGATCTATATCTGACTTACGGAAATTAAACTAAAAGATACCCGCACCCCTATCCACATTTGCAGACAAGGCCTTCCCTCATTCATCCTTATCTCCAACAACCTCATTGTTGAGCAATTAAGAAAGGAAGCCTCTGGAACAAACTGGCCTGGTGGCCGCTGCCGGCGTCATCAATCCCCATGCCTCCGCTCAGTCCGACCACCGATCACCACCACGCCCCACTCCTCTTCACCCTATCTCCTATTTCTCGAGATATCATTAGTTTTTACACATGGGATTACTCCCGCATGGGTCAATCACAACGAGTGTTTTTATAAAAAAAATGCATCTTGATGTTCTGTGCAATGCACGGATCTTGCTAGTACTCCTACAGAAGACTAAGTTGGTGATGATGGTGTGTCTGCCATCCGTCGTTTGTGACCATTAGATCTACATCTAACGACTGTGAGGTAAGTTGTTGCCTTTTCTCACAAACATCCCACTTGTCTACCAATTTGCAGAAAAAACCCATAATTAGTATCTTAAAACCAACCACATCCCTCCCTGACCTCACCAGAACAGCCCAAGGAATATATTCTAATTGAAACATAATATATCTCTAGTGATATATGTATATCAAAATTAGAGTGTTTTGTATCAAGTTTGTGAATAAGTATTATTCTAATTATGATTCGTTGCAACGCACATGAACATTGCTAGTATTTCCAACCATGCAAAAAAATCCCTAGTATTCCATAGTTTCGAGTTTTCCATCAAGATATTAGTCACTCATGGTTGATATTTACTTTCAATCATGTACACATATGCACTATGTAACTAGCCTTGCTTATTGGGTTCCAAAGCTTAAATTTCACTCCTACTTACAATATGTAGAGTATTTAACAAAAAACTACCACTTTCAACCAGCCCTAGGAAGAATTTATTGTACAAAAAATAGCAAAAACATACCCAAAATTTCTTAGTCCACGCCAAAAACTACTACCTACCGATTAGGTTAGTTTAAACCCATTTATGACACGGTTGGCCCACACGTCCGTGCTGACGAGGCAACTTAAAGCAACACATTTTGTTTGACCATTGACACGAGGGACCCACATCTGACCTTCTATCCTGTTATTCCCCCTCAAATCATTATTTTTCCTGAACATTACTTCAAACTGTGCTGATGCGTGTTCGTCGGTGCCGCCGGTGATGAGCGAGTTGGCCGCCGCTCTGCCGGACAGGCCGGACGCAGCGCTGGCGTGCGCACGGGTTGGCAGGCTGGCCCGAGCATGACTCACGAGCGAGCAAGCCGCCACGCTGGCCTTCGCTCGAGCCAGATGGCTGGCCTTACCGCGGCGCGCGCGAGCAAGCCGCCGCGCCGCCGTGCCAATCTAGCTAACAAACCTTGCAGACAAGCAGCTGGACGGAGCTATCTTGGCTAGCTAGCGGCCGCGAGCGCCGGACGGAGCTGGCATCCGGGCTACCGCAAGATGGGCTCCGCACCGTCGGCGGTTTTGACCTCGCCTTCTGCCGGTGGCGGTAGCTGCGTCCCATGGCCGAGGATGACTAGGTAGACGGGCCGGAGGTAGGAGGTCACTCGGGGATCTTTGTGCAGACTGACATGTAGGTCCCACAAGTCATAACGCCCGGTCGAATAGAAGGCGTTAACTTAATGGGCGACACGGGCCCTGTTTGGATACTCTAAGTCAGAGGTTAGATTCTAACTCTGAACTAACTCTAACCAAAGTGGTGTTTGGATGCCAGGGTTAGATTGACAACAAATGTATCCAAACAGGGCCATGGGTTGAAACGTGCCTATAACGGCACTTTGTAGAGTAGTCGTTTCTTGGTAGGGCTGGTTGGTAAGAGCATGTACAATGGTTGATAAGGTAGTCTTATCTTAAGTCTGCCACATATGCAAGTGGTAGTAGTTTCTTGGCATTATTAGTGGTTTCTTGCATTATTAGGGGTTTCTTGTAAGGAACAATGTACTACTAGCGACAAAAGGCGATTCTAGGTTGCGTTGTACTCCAACGAGTACTACTAGTGGTCACGGGAGTGTATACCTCGTTTTGTGGGTTCGATCCCGGCCGAACGCACGGAGGCATTTATTTTAAATAGTAACTTCGCTGCGAGCCAATATTTTACACGGGTAGTTTGAGTTTTGAAGTCAAACGGACGTGCGGCACCACAATCTAGGTGCACTGGATAGCCTAGCCACGTGAACGGGTTTTCCTTCCCAGCATCTCGTGGCTCGCGTGCTCGCCCTAGCCGCACCTTGCTTGCAGCTTCCTCATCAACTAGTAGCATATTTAAACTACCGCCTCCCAATTAAGCCCGAGGAGCCGGAAAAGCCTGGCGGGGCATTGGGAACTGTGCAATATGGCTCTGTACATAAAGTGCTCTACTACTACTCTGTAGCTTGTGGCGTTGCACGCATGGACTTCACTCCATTATCGGCTCTACTATAAAAGAAATTCCTCTTGACGTGTTTTTTTAAACGGAGGCAAAAGCTTTGCTTCATCTCATTCATAAAGAAGGAACTACTAACAAAGTTCGACGAGATCCATTACACCTCCACAAATGGAAGCGAAAAGCCTAGTCTGGCTGTATCAAATAACTCAAATGTTCTGCCCCCGCAGTAACCGTCGCTGATAAACAGGCTGCTAGTGTGTGCGTGAGAGGAGCGGCTGAGTAGGCCAACTACGTGAGAGGAGCGTCTGAATAGAGCACCGAGAGTACCCACTAGGCCACTACGCAGGTGTACTTTCCTCGCATTGATAGTACAGCGATGGTTCTAGAGAACAGTAGTACCCTCCACTTCCAACTGTAGCTCCTTGGCCCTGAGATTCAAGAGATCAAAACTGGTGCACTATACTAGAAGTACAGTACATAGCACTAGTAGTACCCTCGCACTACTAGTTGAGAAAGTAGTACTAGTACTGCTACAGTACGAGTACGTACTCCTCCGTCACATAATGTAATACGTTTTTGACACTAGTTGGCATGTACAAAAAATAGCAAAATCATACCCAAAATTTCTTAATCCATGCCAAAAACTACTAGCTAGTGCCAAAAATTTCTTACTAGTGCTATTATTTACAGTATAATGCAATACCATAATGTCCCATAATGCTAGTACTAGTAGTAAATAATAGCCTCACCCCTTCGCTGCAGTTGGAAGGAACGATCTACAGTTGGAAGGGATGAGGCCCTGCGGTTACTACGCTCTTATCTCCTCCTCGCCAGATCCCCTCCCCCCGAAGAGAAGGCAGTTCGTCGCTGCTCCCATGGATTCGCCAGGCGGTTCTCCTCCTCGTCGGGGCTGGGAGACCTTGGACGACGATCCTCTAGGAAAAATCGCACGCCACTCCGACGTCCTCACCGCCGCAAGACTCGGTGCTTCCTGCACCAACTATTTCAAGACGGTGCTTAAAATGGCTTGGGAAAAGGCTATGCTTGTTGGTATTCCATGCGTCCTCGAGGAGAAGGTTCTTCTATGGGACAATCCTTCGAACAGTCCACCGCTCCCTGGCCATGGTTGCACGTTGACTCGGCTAGAGTTGCCGACGTTGAGAGGTAGTCGGATTTTGTCCGATGAGCATGTCAGTAATGGAGTTTGATCATGTAGTACTTAGTTATTCCATTTCCATCCCGTAATTTCTCCGCTGCCCACCGTCTTATATATAGGTCTGGGTCGGTGCCAATGAAGATTGGCTTGCATACCTCCGGCCGGATACCACCATCATTTTGCACAACATCCACAGCAGTGCGGCCGTTCCGGTAGACCCCTTCTCCACCATTGGGATCGGCCTTCCGGACTGGCTGGGCTTGAATACGTATGATGATGCCTACATGAGATTGAAGAAGATAGCAATTGCGGACCCGCCGACAAAGCGATGCGGCTACGACGATTACTACCTCATCGCGGTGTTCGACATAAGGATTGCCATCAATGCAAGAGGCAGTAACAGCAGAGGCTGGCGCATGTTGGCGGCGGCAGATTTGTACCCCTACACGTTCGAAGACGCCGTGCGCCATCTAGGCCGCATCTTCGCGGCGACAAGCCAGGGACTTGTTTCATCTGGTTTCCATCCTACGGTACGGGAGATTACAAATGGAATGCACAAACCATCATTTGCATCCCTAACGGTACTCCATTATTTTGCAAGGACCAGTCATCCCGCGATCAAAATAAGATCGCCGATCCTGGATGTGCATTTGCATCCGTGATTCGGTCTAACCTGGAACCTTGTAGCTGACTTTGGCATATTGGGATCAACTATCTTAGCAGTCGTTACCCATGGTACCACTGATGTGCAACATGGTCACACAATCTACCACGATCGGACCATCACCATCTACCCAGGTATTCCATTTTTTAACCCTCTCGCCTTCTCTTTCATTGTTGTACTAGTACTCTACGTACGTACTAGTAGGAGTACTTTTTACCTTGGAGGACGCGTATAGCTAGCTAGGCCCTTGAAGACTTGAACCCACTAGCTGCCACCATTTTTGTTTTTCCATGTCTTACTATCTCACCCATGTAGCCAACAGTGGCTATATACAATAAGCCGGTTATTTTACTTCCTCTATACCGGAGTAGTACTATTTGCTGCACAGTATTACTGACCGCCATATTTGAGCACAACATTATTATGCATGGACCTTGACTATGTATGTCACCATGTGTCCAGATATGAGATGCCGCATCTACCAGATGAACGGCGTCGAGTTCGACCCCCGTGATGCTACGTGGGTGCCGAGGAACACTCTTGGAGAGTACTCACTTTTCATTGGGGACAGCTACCCCATTGTGAAGCGGATGCCACCTTCCGTGCACGACACGGAAGGCCTGCCGTTCATGAAGCATGGTTGTGTCTTCCGTGCGCACCGCCGGATGAACGACATGCTGGGACACGCTATCCCTGATTTATGCCGCTTCAGCTTGGATGAGTCTCCATCGTGTGGAACCGTACTAGAAAGCTGCGACAATGATTCCGTTGTCCACCGCTATGGATCGTGCCATCCATGAAGAACACCTGGAACTGGAACCTGGAGGAGGACATGTAGCCCATCTATAACGTGTAAGTGGAGTACGGTAAATTGTGAACGGTAGCGCTGTGAATATATGTAGACTAGTCGTGCACAAATTTATCACATGAATTGGAGATGAACTTGTGTGGCATACTGGCATTTGTCCTTTAGAATTTATTACTAGTAAATGTGTTATGTGTACGTGCAACTTGTGTGGTTGTTGCAAGGGCTCCAACACGCTCTTTGAGAAAAAAAAGGTGGCACAGCTTTGGATATACGTGACGTGGCGGCATCATACAGTAGCATCGTTCGCTATAGTTGTAGTACGCTCCTACTAGGACGACAACTCCTATAAAACCTTGCGCTTGGTTCTTTGCCTCTTCGGGAGGTTCAACAGTTCGTACTCGTGTGAACCTTGCACTTGGCTCTTCGCCTCTTCGGAAGGTCCAACAATGATGATACTACAGTGCACATTATGCTTCTGGCAATCTGACACCGATTGAACTGCTCCACGTCCACCGCGAGGGCGAGGGCAAGGGAGAGGGAGAGGGCGCGCTGTAGTCAAAACCCTCTCCTTGTCCTATGAACCACCGCGCACGTGGGCGAGGGAGAGGCGTAGTAAGCAAGCTTCTCCTCGTTCGGCGAGTTGACGGGACACATCAAAGCAGTACCAGTACTATTCCATACTGCGTCCTTTCCGGTTAATATGGATTAATTTGAAATGAGAAAAATACACTGGCGGTCAACGTATGTAACAATACGCTCTTTACGGTCACTATATATAGTTTTGCGGTGATTATACGATCACTAGCTCATCATAGAGCACCGTATTGCACCCTACTGACCGGCCACATAGTCGACGTGGCACTTTGTTGACTGGTTAAATTGTCACCTGGTTTCTGGGTCCCACCAGTCAGTTGGCAGAGCAAAGAAATCAGCTAAAAAACAAAGAGTGTAGTACATCTACACTTCCAATGCATTTAGCCTTTAATCTAAATCGATATTGATTGACTAATGCACCAACTTGTGCTCTAGGTATAGGCTACATGTCTATCCTTAATTACAGCATGCAACAACCTTCATTTACTCTTCTTCTCTCAATGGTCGCATGCACACATAACTTTTGGGCGTTAATTATGCCCTGGTCAATGTGTAAATCTCTAAATGTACAGTCTTTCACGGACGTAGGGAGTAGGTTGAGCACTTGAGCGTGAACGTGTGTGTTGCGTCGTGTGCTGTGTGTCGCATGGGTGCGTGAGTGTTGCGTGCGTCCATGTGTACGTGTGAGTGTTGCATGTTGCATGCATGCATGCATGCATGGGGCTTACTCCCTCCCATTGACATGTTCATATTTCAAGCTTCCTCTGTTCCCTCCATATGGTGATACTCCCTCTCTTCCCAAATACGGAGTAAAATCCTCCCTCTGTTCCCAAATACGGAGTATTTGTCTTTCTAGAGATTTCAACAAGTGACTACGTACGGAGCAAAATGAGTGAAGTGGGCATAGAGGCATAGGGATAATGTAGAAAGGAAGTCTTCGCGATCCATTATTCCCCATCTCGGTCAGAGAGAACTATTCAACTAGTCTTCGCAGTGAAGTGACAATACACGCTGCAGCAGATGGGACACTTAATTAATAAGTTGAACCAGCGTGTTGGTGTTACTAAATCAGCCTTACCCAGTACTGCCATCATGTTTGCCAGTAGAGCACGCTTCTGTCCTCCATTAACTGGCATATGGGCCCTCTTGTGGTAGATCCACATGTCATCGGTGTAACTATTTACAACCGAAGGACGGTATATCCTGGTAGTAGTAGTAGAATTGAGATTTAATGCACTTTCTTCCCTGTCTTCCACTCTTCTTCCTCCTCTCTTCTTCTTCCTCCTCTCTTCCCCATCGTCGGCCGCACACCATTTCCCCCCGTTCACTACTCGCCCGCCCGCGCTATCTTCCTTGGTAGCTCGCGCGTACCATATCCCCCCGCTCACTGCTCGGCCACACGAGGAGAAGCTTCTTCGCTCGCCTGCCCGAATCCACTTCCCCACTGGCTCGCAGGCACCAAAAACCCCAATGGCAGAACCGATTGACAGGCAGAGCCGCGATTGGAATTCCCTCCCCGATGTTCTCTTGGAGCAGATCTCTAATCGTATGGACCTACTCAGCATCGTCCGTCTGGCCGCATGCTCGGTGTCTTTGTATCATCTACTCGTCTGCAACCGGCCAGCTCTTTTCAAGACACCCTGCTTGCTGATGCCCGATCCTCGCAGGTGGCCCAGACACCGACTTGACGATCCTACGGAGGTTGCCATGGTGCCCCTCGACATGCTACCACTACCCGTCCACCTGCCCTTCATGCGCGGCCACTACTGGGTGGGCATGAAGGCCAACTGGATCGTCCTCATCCACCAATCCGGTAGTCCGTGGCGTCTTGTGGATATCTACACCCAGCGAGAGATCACCCTTCCATCTTTGGATACCACCGCCATCGAGCCTCGCGGCCCGCCGGACACTCCAGCCTACTACGCACGAGACGCGTCGAGCTTTTGGCTCGACCTCTATTTGCTGAAGGTTGTAATCTGCGAAGTGCCCACACCATCAGAAGACTACATGGGTTACAAGCTCATTGCTGTGTTCAACATGGGATTAGTCTATCTGGAATCCGGTCGCCATACATGGTTATGGCTCATCATCGATCCTCTTCACTCAACACTTCTGTCTGATGCTATATTGCATGATGGCATCGTTTATGCGGTCGATGCACAGATTGGCTGCCTATACTGGTGGAATCTATCATCGTGTAATTGTTCTATCTCATCTCATCTTTACCTTAAGAATATGACTGCCTATTCATTGTTACAAATTTAGAATATATAGTATGTCTATAACCACATCATTGCTATATGTTCCTCTCATTTCCTAGATTTTTATGACCACACATGTTATTGTTAGAGTTGATATGAGAACAATTGGTATCTAATGATTGTTAGAATAGATATTATGAGTATAACCTCATGATTGCTATATGTTACTCTCATTTCCAGGATTTTTATAACAACGCATGTTATTGCTTAGAGTTGATATGATAACTGTAGTAAGTGCTATGGTAGAATATGAGTAGGCCCTGTCATATCTGTTTTCCTCTCATTGTTACATGATGTTTGAACCATGATATATTGCTAGAATATGAAAGCCATTGGCTTATTTTTTTAACTTGGGGTATGATTATGACCACGGCATTGCAATACTCTGAACATAATTA
This sequence comes from Aegilops tauschii subsp. strangulata, assembly GCF_002575655.3. Classification (NCBI taxonomy): domain Eukaryota; kingdom Viridiplantae; phylum Streptophyta; class Magnoliopsida; order Poales; family Poaceae; genus Aegilops; species Aegilops tauschii. Next base: position 548,563,863 of record NC_053041.3, on the reverse strand, counting down.
TTTATTTATTTTCCTTTTGGTCTCCAATTTGAATTGTTGCAGCAGACGCAAATGCGCTGGCCTTCATGATTCCAGGATCTGGAATCATACCAGCCGATGGGTGGTGGTTTATCGCTCGTTCAGCTGACGGTGGTCATTTGATGCTCATTTGCACGTACCAAATTGGCCAAACCATTTCACCAAACCACATGCAGTAAAATGCCTGGGGCGTTCGTGACATTGATGGCTATGGCTGCTTCGTGTTCGAGAAAGATCCCAGCTCCGTTGGGCCAGGCGTATTCAACTGGAGGCGGGTTTACAGCCTCGGCAACCACTCCATGTTCCTCAGGCTCAATTATCCGATCATCCAACCAATCATCGATCATATCACCGGCGATGATTACCGTGCTATGTAACTTCCATTCGCCAGGGGGGACTGTGTTTACACATCATACCATGGGTTTCATGAATCATCATATCCAGAGATTCGTCGACACAGCTTGTTGCGAGATAATCTTCAGTGTGTGAAAGGCATCAAGCTTCCATGCGATGGATGGCTTTTGCAAACCCGACATGCAGCGATGTGGTTCATGCCAACAACAAATATGCACTACTTGATTCCTACTGATATGTAGACTGAGTCATGTATTCTGCTGCTGTAGCACGACCCTCTTTTGTTGGACTGTTGTTAGTTTGAAGCACTCCTTTGGTTTGAAGGATAGATACCTTTCTAGGATCAAGTGCATCCTAACACACCTGCACAGGATGTACTGATAATGATGATGGAGATGTTGTGCAGTATGTATATATATATATATATCACTTAGGCTTCAAGTGCGTACTTGTTAGTTAAACCTATGGTTAAAATGTGACACTAAATACGACTAGTAAGTAGTACAGTAGCAGTACTAGTATACGTCGGTCAAATTATTCATCATGTCCACACATTGAATTGACGTGACAACACGCTGCGCATGAGGTGACACAAGAATCCCAGCGGCGTGTTCGGGTATTCTGGACTTCAGATTTGGAGTACCACTTATCCGTCGAAATCTTTCATCATTCACTTAAAACAGTCATTGATCATACATTGAGTACCATATAACTGGAATTAACCCATGCAAGTCGAAGAAGGATTGGTCGGTGCTGCCGGCTAGCGTCAAGTTCGATCCCACAGATCAGGAGCTGATCAAGCACCTTGAGGACAAAGTGAGTGCTCACAGCGTGAGATCTCACCCTCTCATCGATTTGTTCATACCAACCATCGACAGCGAGCACGGCATATGCTACACCAATCCTGAGAAATTTCCAGGTAAGACACCGATCGGCCGTCTACTTGCACAAACATATTCCTTTGTTTATAGCTCTATTTTTTTTAGACGCAGACCTAGTGAAGCAATTACAATTTGACAGTTAATAAAAAGTGAAACAAGTGACTGCAACATGCCAAAGATGTTATGAAAATGCCAACTACGTACACTAAAACCTGTATTCGACAATACTGCAGGTATCACACTGAGTGGCCTAAGCAAGCATTTCTTCCAGCAGAATTCCAGGGCGTTCAAAAGGGGCACGTGGATGCGTCGCAAGATACAGTCGGAGTGCGGCATGCACGCGATGTGGCACAACACTAGCAATACCTTGCCGGTGATGGCAACGGCCGGCAGACGGGCAGCAAAAAGGTTCTGGTGCTGCACACCAACAAGAACTTCGACCAGCAGAGGACCAACTGGGTGATGCACCAGTACCACTTCGGGGACCTGGAGCAAGAGAAGGAGCGGGAGCTGGTGCTCTGCAAGATTTTCTACCAGACGAACACTAGGGCCAGGAGTAAAAAGATTATAAGTTAGTTTGGTATTGGTACTTGTACTACCTTGTCGTCCGCAAGTTGGTATTGTTGTTAACGATCTTTTGGTATGAACTTGGCATTTGCTTCCAACCATCATGCCGAGGGTCGGCGTGGATATAAAGCTGATTCATTTGTTTAGAACTGAATTTTCAGGCACCTGATTTTTATTTGATGGGTAGCATAAGCACCTGCCGTTCGAATTCCCAGTTCTCCAAATTTTTCGAAACAAGTGCATGCTCTTATTATCAAGATGAAAAAACAATATCCCTGCTGCATCCCAGTTATCAGTCTGTACTTGCAGAATTCTCTCGTTTATTGAGCACGTATATTGTTTTTTCAGGTCGAGCAAATTTCAACTGGGCTGTAGACTGCCCAGGCTTGGTTTTGTTTTTAACAGGCCCAGCCCATGACGACAACAGGGCACGAAGATCCAGCAGGTATCTACTGGCCTCTGGCCCGCTAGCGTTAGTTATATTTTGTCTTACAATATCCGCAGGCACTTTTTTTACTGAATCAAACACACAGCCCATTTCTATTTTCCTCTTGAAACGCATGTCCTACATCCGTTTTCTAATCTCTACCTATAGTTTTACTAGTTCATATACACGTATCATTATATTGAAAATACATAAAATTCACTTTTCATATTTACATCCTTATTTTTGTTGTTGTTTTCCCTCCCAGCGCTGATTTTTTTTACCACTGGTTTTCCCTTAAACCAACTCAATTGTCCCACGTCTTATTTGCTTACAAAAACAAAACGATTTTTTTGGCAAATCAATAAGTTCTTAAAAAAATTTATCATTTCCGGATTACAAAAGTTCGGACTCCACCGAAATATGCAAAATAAGGTTGAACTTTTTGACCGTGGTCCTGGGCAGAAAATGGGCTATAATAAATTACTTAAGAATTAGCAAATGGGCTGCAAATTATTAAAAAAATAGCAAATGGGCTCTATGTTGTCTGCCACAGATTTGGAGGCTGACTTGTGGGCCTACTAAGTTCATGCGTACACAAGGTTTATCAAAAAAGAAACTTAGTCCACAATCGACTCTACCAGCGTCAGACCATTAGATGTCAATCTAACGACAATCGTACTTCTTCAGTCTCTGATCTTCCTGCCCCAGCCGCCCAAACCAGCGCCGTCGGAACTGCCTGCTCCCGCCTCCCGTGGCCGGCTGTGCTGCCGGGCAGGCCTCATGGCCCCATCATATACTCGCATCCCTGGCCTGTCTATCCCTCTACTCACCCACACCTCCTGTTATTTTCCGGCGACGGCAGCCGAACCAGTCAACCCTCGTACTCTCCACCGCGTGGGCAGCCACTGCCGTGTCTTCCCCGGCTCCGTGTCGTTCCCTTCGTAGGCCTCGCCGTCGTCCCCCGCCCTGGTGCTCTCGGCGCGGCGTGGTCAACGTGGTCAACGAACAACATCCATCGGTAGTGGACTGTACGTGGAGAGGCTGACAGCTGGGTCCACGGCCGCACACAAGGAAATGCCTCCTTATTACGCGCAAAATAATGATTCCTCCACCTGACATCTGGGACCCGCCGGAAGGGCCTCTGTATTTCGCAAAAAAAATGTTCCCTCCGCTGACAGGTCGGACCCACCAACTATATCTTCGCACGCAAGGAAGTGCCTCCTTATTGCGCACAAAAAAATGAATACCCCCTGCCAGCTGGGACCCACCACAGTGGGAGGCTGACTTGTGGGCCTACTAAGTTGACGGGGATGGAGGGCTTTGTCAACTTAGTCAATATGAACGATTCTAGCTCCAGTGACCGTACGATGTCCATCCAACGGCCTTAGTGCTTCTTCAACCTCTGGTCTTCTTGCTCCAGCCGCCCAAAGCAGCGCCGGTCGTGCCGCATGCTCCTGCCTCCTGTGGCCGGCTGTGCTGCCGTGGAGGCCTCACTGCCCCCTACTATTCCCACCGCTGGCCAGGCCCTGCGGCGATGGTAGCCTCACACCACAGCCGAACTAGTGAACCCTTGTACTCCTCTCCGCGCGGGCTTCCACTGTCGCGTCTTCCCCGGCTCCGCGTCGTCCCCTTCCTAGGCCTCGCCGTCGTCCACCGCCCTGGTGCTCTCGGCGCGGCGTGGTCAACATGGTCAAGGAACGGCTTCCATCGGACGTGGTCTGTACGTGGAGAGGCTGACAGCTGGGTCCACGGCCGCAGCAAGGAAGTGACTACTTATTACGTGCAAAATAATTATTCCTCCACCTGATAGCAGGGACCCACCGGACGGGCCACCGTATTTCACAAAAAAATGTTTCCCCCTGACTGCGGGGACCCACCAGCTACATCTTCGCACGCAAGGAAGTGCATCCGGGCAAAAAAAATGATTCGCCCCCCTAACTGCTGGGACCCACCAGCTACATCTTCGCAGGCAAGGAAGTGCCTGACAGTGGGGACCCACCTGGTCGAAGCGTACGTAGCGTTGTCATTCTGGTCGCGAACGTGTACGTACATACTGGTCGATGTAGAGGCGCGCACGTGTCGTAGTAGAGGCGTGCACGTAGCATGTACACGTACGTACATCGGCCAGTGTGCAAGAAAGAAAATACGGCCACGTATGTACATACGGGCAGGGTCTCGAACACCTACTCGCGCATACGTACGACCAGGGCTCGTGTACATGGCTGGGTCGGAACGGAGAAATAGCGTCGTCGTCGTGTTCATGGGGAGCCAACCGGCTGGGTCGGAACGAAATGCGTCGTCGTGTTCATCGGGAGGGCTTGGACGGAACAGCTAATGGAAACGAGGTCTGGCGTACCGCAGAATGGAGGAAACGGCCTTGTGTTCGACCGGCCATGTTCGAAATGGGATCCTGTTCATCGGGAGGGGTCTGGCGTACCGCAAAACAGAGGAAACGGACCTCGTACGGTCGAAACGGGGGTCCTGTTGATCGGGAGGGGTGTGGCGTACCACAAAACGGAGGAAACGGACTTGTGTTGGAGCGCTACGGTCGAAACGGGGGTCCTGTTCATCGGGAGGGGTGTGGCGTACCGCAAAACGGGACTCGACGGGATACTGTTCATCTCCACCGTCGACCCGCTCCAGCCTCCACGGGTTACTGTTCATCCACCGTCGACCTCCTCCAGCCTCCACCTGCGACTGTTCATCCACGGGCTCCTGTTCATCCAGCCTCCACCGCGCCCTATTCCACCGGCTACTGTTCAACCAGCCCTCTCCACGGGCTCCTGTTCAACCACCCCTCCACGGGCTACCGTTCATCCCGCCCTCCCTCGTCTACTGTTCATCCTGCCCTCCACGGGGTGGTCCTGTTCATCCTGCCCTCCACGGGGTCCTATTCATCCAGCCCCAACCGGCTCGAACGATCGGGGGTCCTGTTCATCCACCCCCACCGGGAACTGTTCATCCAAACCCCCCAGCAACGCTCACTGTTCATCCAGAGGCAACGCCACGGGGTCCTGTTCATCCACCCCCACCGGGAACTGTTCATCCAAACCCCCCCCCCCCAGCAACGCTCACTGTTCCTCCAGAGGCAGCATCGATCGGCTTCAGTTAGCAGCAGTAGCGAAGGAATCACTTGATCGGGTTCAGTTATCAGCCATTGATCGATCGCTCGGGTTCAGTAACGCGTAGCCTGCAGTGCAATCGCTCGGGTTCAGTTAGAGCCCAACGCCTCGCTCGGGTTCAGTTAGAGCCCAACGCCTCGCACACACGCGCGTACGTATGAGAGAAACGCGCATCGCTCGGCCCCCGACCACCCACCGTAACCGGGGACTCCCCGATATTTTCCGCGCCCTCGCTTCTACCATGGTTTTTTCCGTCATGGACAGCCCAAAGAATGTCATGCGGCTGCGTCTCCGGCCCGCCCAGGACAAAAAGCCCATTTTCTGTCATGATTTTTTGTCATAGAAGTAGGACCCCACCACATCTATGATGATACCGTGTTTTGTCACAATTATCGTCATAGAAGTGTCATAAGTATGACAGAAAAAAATCGTTCGGCCCAAAATGTCACGGATGTGTCTTTTTTTGTAGTGTCCTACCCGATCACTTTCGACCGCAGGGACCACCCGACTAGTATCCATCATGGCGGTTCAGCCGCACTAGTCCTCGACCCAATCATTGATGGATTCCACCTCACGCGAGTCCTCATGGATGGCGGCAGCAGCCTGAACTTGCTCTATCAGGATACAGTGCACAAAATGGGCGTCGATCGCTCAAGGATCAAGCCCACCAAAACTACCTTTAAAGGAGTCATACCAGGTGTAGAGGCCCGCTGTACGGGCTCAATCACACTAGAGGCTGTCTTCGGATCTCCGGACAACTTCCTGCTACCTCTTGAGCATTGCGTTGGTTTTCCCTTGAAGAGGAAAGGGTGATGCAGTAAAGTAGCGTAAGTATTTCCCTCAGTTTTTGAGAACCAAGGTATCAATCCAGTAGGAGACCACGCTCGAGTCCCACACACCTACACAAACAAATAAGAACCTCGCAACCAACGCGATAAAGGGGTTGTCAATCCCTTCACGGTCACTTACGAGAGTGAGATCTGATAGATGTGATAAGATAATATTTTTGGTATTTTTATGATAAAGAGTAAAAGTAAAGAAAGCAAGTAAACAGTAATGGAAATAACGGGAGATTAATATGATGGAAAATAGACCCCGGGGCCATAGGTTTCACTAGTGGCTTCTCTCAAGATAGCATAAGTATTACGGTGGGTGAACAAATTACTGTCGAGCAATTGATAGAATTGAGCATAGTTATGAGAATATCTAGGTATGATCATGTATATAGGCATCACGTCCGTGACAAGTAGACCGAAACAATTATGCATCTACTACTATTACTCCACACATCGACCGCTATCCAGCATGCATCTAGAGTATTAAGTTCATAAGAACAGAGTAATGCTTTAAGCAAGGTGACATGATTTAGAGGGATAAACTCATGCAATATGATATAAACCCCATCTATTTATCCTCGATGGCAACAATACAATACGTGCCTTGCTGCCCCTGCTGTCACTGGGAAAGGACACCACAAGATTGAACCCAAAGCTAAGCACTTCTCCCATTGCAAGAAAGATCAATCTAGTAGGCCAAACCAAACTGATAATTCGAAGAGACTTGCAAAGATAATCAATCATACATAAAATAATTCAGAGGAGATTCAAATATTGTTCATAGATAATCTTGATCATAAACCCACAATTCATCGGTCTCGACAAACACACCGCAAAAGAAGAGTTACATCAAATAGATCTCCAAGAGAATCGAGGTGACCTTTGTATTGAGATCCAAAGAGAGAAAAGAAGCCATCTAGTTAATAACTATGGACCCGAAGGTCTGAGGTAAACTACTCACATATCATCGGAGAGGCTATGGTGTTGATGTAGAAGCCCTCCGTGATCAATGCCCCCTCCGGCAGGACGCCGGAAAAGGCCCCAAGATGGGATCTCACGGGTACAGAAGGTTGCGGCGGTGGAATTAGGTTTCGTGGATGCCTCTGATGGTTTGGGGGTATGTAGGTATCTATAGGAGGAAGAAGTAGGTCGGTGGAGCCACGAGGGGCCCACGAGGGTGGAGGGCGCGCCTGGGGGGGTAGGCGCGCCCCCTACCTCGTGGCTTCCTCGTCTGTTGCTTGACGTACACTCCAAGTCCTCTGGATCAAGTTTATTCCGAAAATCACGTTCCCGAAGGTTTCATTCCGTTTGGACTCCGTTTGATATTCTTTTTCTGCGAAACACTGAAATAGGCAAAAAAACAGCAATTTGGGCTGGGCCTCCGGTTAATAGGTTAGTCCCAAAAATAATATAGAAGTGTATAATAAAGCCCATTAATCATCCAAAAGAGAATATAATATAGCATGGAACAATAAAAAATTATAGATACGTTGGAGACGTATCAAGCATCCCCAAGCTTAATTCCTGCTCGTCCTCGAGTAGGTAAATGATAAAAACAAAATTTTTGATGTGGAATGCTACTTAGCATAATTTTCAATGTATCCCTCTTAATTGTGGTATGAATATTCAGATCCGAAAGATTCAAGGTAAAAGTTTAATATTGACATAAAAGTAATAATACTTCAAGCATACTAACTAAGCAATTATGTCTTCTCAAAATAACATGGCCAAAGAAAGTTCATCCCTACAAAATCATATAGTTTGGTCATGCTCCATTTTCGTCACACAAGAATGTTCTCATCATGCACAACCCCGATGACCAGCCAAGCAATTGTTTCATACTTTAGTAATCTCAAACTTTTTTCAAGTTTCACGCAATATATGAGCGTGAGCCATGGATATAGCACTATGGATGGAATAGAATATAATGATGGGGGTTATGTGGAGAAGACAAAAAGGAGAAAGTCTCACATCAACGCGGCTAATCAACGGGCTAGGGAGATGTCCATCGATTGATGTCAATGCAAGGAGTAGGGATTGCCATGCAACGGATGCACTAGAGCTATAAATGTATGAAAGCTCAACAAAAGAAACTAAGTGGGTGTGCATCCAACTTGCTTGCTCACGAAGACCTAGGGCATTTGAGGAAGCCCATTGTTGGAATATACAAGCCAAGTTCTGTAATGAAAAATTCCCACTAGTATATGAAAGTGACAAAACAAGAGACTATTTATCAAAAAGACCATGGTGCTACTTTGAAGCACAAGTATGGAAAAAGATAGTAGCATTGCCCCTTTTTATTTTCTTTTTTTGGGGCCTTTCTTTTTTTTCTTTTGGCCTTTCTCTTTTTTTGGGGGACAATGCTCTATGAATGATGATCATCACACTTCTATTTATTTACAACTCAATGATTACAACTCGATACTAGAACAAAATATGACTCTATATGAATGCCTCCGACGGTGTACCGGGAAGGGCAATAAATCAAGAGTGACATGTATGAAAAATTATGAATGGTGGCTTTGCCACAAATACGATTTCAACTACATGATCATGCAAGGCAACATGACAATGATGAACGTGTCATGATAAACGGAACGGTGGAAAGTTGCATGGCAATATATCTCGGAATGGCTATGGAAATGCCATAATAGGTAGGTATGGTGGCTGTTTTGAGGAAGATATAAGGAGGTTTATGTGTGATAGAGCGTATCGTATCACGGGGTTTGGATGCACCGGCGAAGTTTGCACCAACTCTCAAGGTGAGAAAGGGCAATGCACGGTACCGAAGAGGCTAGCAATGATGGAAGGGTAAGAGTGCGTATAATCCATGGACTCAACATTAGTCATAAAGAACTCACATACTTATTGCAAAAATCTACAAGTCATCAAAAACCAAGCACTACGCGCATGCTCCTAGGGGGATAGATTGGTAGGAAAAGACCATCGCTCGTCCCCGACCGCCACTCATAAGGAGTACAATCAAAGAACACCTCATGTTTCAAATTTGTTACATAACGTTTACCATACGTGCATGCTACGGGACTTGCAAACTTCAACGCAAGTATTTCTCAAATTCACAACTACTCAACTAGCACAACTTTAATATCACTACCTCCATATCTCAAAACAATCATCAAGCATCAAACTTCTCTTAGTATTCAACACACTCATGAGAAAGTTTTTACTAATCTTGAATACCTAGCATATTAGGACTAATTTCCCAATTTAAGCAAATTACCATGCTGTTTTGTAGGAATCTCAAAATAATATAACTGAAGCATGAGAGAACAATAGTTTCTATAAAACAAATCCACCAGCGTGCTCGAAAAGATATAAGTGAAGCACTAGAGCAAAAACTGTATAGCTCAAAAGATATAAGTGAAGCACATAGAGTATTCTCATAAATTCTGAATCATGTGTGTCTCTCTCAAAAGGTGTGTACAGCAAGGATGATTGTGGTAAACTAAAATCAAAGGCTCAAATCATACAAGATGCTCCAAGCAAAACACTTATCATGTGGTGAATAAAAATATAGCTCCAAGTAAAGTTACCGATGGACGAAGAGGAAAGAGGGGATGCCTTCCGGGGCATCCCCAAGCTTTGGCTTTTTGGTGTGCTTAGATTACCTTGGGGTGCCATGGGAATCCTCAAGCTTAGGCTCTTTCCACTCCTTGTTCCATAATCTATCAAATCTTTACCCAAAACTTGAAAACTTCACAACACAAAACTCAATAGAAAATCTCGTGAGCTCCGTTAGCGAAAGAAAACAAAATACCACTTCAAGGTACTGTAATGAACTCATTCTTTATTTATATTGGTGTTAAACCTTCTGTATTCCAACTTCTCTATGGTTTATAAACTATTTTACTAGCCATAGATTCATCAAAATAAGCAAACAACACGCGAAAAACAGAATCTGTCAAAAACAGAACAGTATGTAGTAATCCGTAACTAACGCAAACTTCTGGAACTCCAAAAATTATACCAAACTAGGAAGACCTAAATAATTTGTTTATTGATCTGCTGCAATTGGAATCAATATTTTATCACGTTCTGGTGATTTTTAACAATTGTATTCGTGAACAGAAAGTTTCTGGAATTTTCAGCAAGATCAAATAACTATCATCCAAGAAGATCATATAGGTTAAACTTGGCACAAACACTAATTAAAACATAAAAACACATCTAACCAGAGGCTAGATCAAATATTTATTCCTAAACAGAAGCAAAAAGCAGAAAACTAAAATAAAATTGGGTTGCCTCCCAACAAGCGCTATCGTTTAACGCCCCTAGCTAGGCATAAAAGCAAGGATAGATCTAGGTATTGCCATCTTTGGTAGGCAATCCATAAGTGGCTCTCATAATAGATTCATTAGGTAATTTTATTTTCTTTCTAGGGAAGTGTTCCATGCCTTTCCTTAACGGGAATAGGAATCTAATATTCCCTTCCTTAATATCAATAATTGCACCAATCGTTCTAAGGAAAGGTCTAGCAAGAATAATAGGACATGAAGGATTACAATCTATATCAAGAACAATAAAATATATGGGCACATAGTTCCTATTTGCAACAATAAGGACATCATTAATTCTTCCCATAGGTTTCTTAATAGTGGAATCCGCAAGGTGTAAGTTTAAAGAGCAATCATCAAATTCGCGGAAACCTAACAAATCACACAAAGTTTTTGGGATCGTGGAAACACTAGCACCCAAATCACACAAGCATAGAATTCATGATCTTTAATTTTAATTTTAATAGTAGGTTCCCACTCATCATAAAGTTTTCTAGGGATAGAAACTTCCAACTCAACTTTTTCTTCATAAGATTGCATTAAAGCATCAACAATATGTTTAGTGAAAGCTTTATTTTGACTATAAGCATGCGGAGAATTTAGCACGGATTGCAACACGGAATACAATCTATTAAAGAACAATTATCATAATTAAATTCCTTGAAATCCAAAATAGTGGGTTCATTGATATCTAAAGTTTTGACCTCTTCATTCCCACTCTTACCAATTTTTGCATCAAGATCTAAAAAATCCAAATTTTTGGGACGCCTTCTAGCTAAAGTTGACTCATCTCCAGTCCCATCATTATCAAGATTCATATTGCAAAACAAAGATTTAATAGAGGACACATCAATAACTTTTAGATCTTCATCTTTATTCTCATAAAAATTAGAAGAACACGCTTTTACAAAGCAATCTTTCTTAGCACGCATCCTAGCGGTTCTTTCTTTGCACTCATCAATGGAAATTCTCATAGCTTTGAGAGACTCATTGATATCATGCTTAGGTGGAATAGATCTAAGTTTCAAAGAATCAACATCAAGAGAAATTCTATCCACGTTCCTAGCCAATTCGTCAACTTTAAGCAATTTTTCTTCAAGCAAAGCATTGAAATTCTTTTGAGAAATCATAAATTCTTTAACACTAGTCTCAAATTCAGAGGGCATCTTATTAAAATTTCCATAAGAGTTGCTATAGGAATTACCATAATTATTAGAGGAATTACTAGGGAACGGCCTAGGATTAAAGTTTCCTCTATACGCGTTATTACCAAAATTATTCCTACCAACGAAATTCACATCCATAGATTCATTATTATTCTCGATCAAGGTAGACAAGGGCATATCATTAGGATCAGAAGAAACACTCTTATTAGCAAATAATTTCATAAGTTTATCCATCTTTCCACTCAAAACATTAATTTCTTCTATCGCATGCACCTTTTTACTAGTAGATCTTTCAGTGTGCCACTGAGAATAATTAAACATAATATTATCTAGGAGTTTAGTAGCTTCTCCTAAGGTGATTTCCATAAAAGTGCCTCCCGCGGCCGAATCTAAAAGATTTCTAGAAGCAAAATTCAATCCGGCATAAAAATTTTGTATAATCATCCACAAATTCAAACCATGAGTAGGGCAATTACGTATCATTAATTTCATTCTCTCCCAAGCTTGTGCAACATGTTCATGATCGAGTTGCTTAAAATTCATAATATCGTTTCTAAGAGAGATGATCTTAGCGGGAGGAAAATACTTAGAGATAAAAGCATCTTTGCACTTATTCCAAGAATCAATACTATTTTTAGGCAAAGATGAAAACCAAGTTTTAGCATGATCTCTAAGTGAAAACGGAAATAGTTTCAATTTAACAATATCATTGTCCACATCTTTCTTCTTTTGCATATCACACAAATCAATGAAGCTATTTAGATGGGTAGCGGCATCTTCACTAGGAAGGTCGGCGAATTGATCTTTCATGACAAGATTCAACAAAGTAGCATTAATTTTACAAGATTCAGAATCGGTAAGAGGAGCAATCGGAGTGCTAAGAAAATCATTGTTGTTGGTATTGGTAAAGTCACACAATTTAGTATTATCTTGGGCCATCGTGACAAGCAAGCAATCCAACACACGAGTAAACAAGAACCGAGCGAGAAAGAGGCGAACGGAAAAGAGAGAATAAAACGGCAAGGGTGAAGTGGGGAGAGGAAAATGAGAGGCAAATGGCAAATAATGTAATGCGAGGGATAAGAGTTTGTGATGGGTACTTGGTATGTCTTGACTTGTGCGTAGACTCCCCGGCAATGGCGCCAGAAATCCTTCTTGCTACCTCTTGAGCACTGCGTTGGTTTTCCCTTGAAGAGGAAAGGGTGATGCAGTAAAGTAGCGTAAGTATTTCCCTTAGTTTTTGAGAACCAAGGTATCAATCCAGTAGGAGACCATGCTCGAGTCCCACGCACCTACACAAACAAATAAGAACCTCGCAACCAACACGATAAAGGGGTTGTCAATCCCTTCACGGTCACTTACGAGAGTAAGATCTGATAGATATGATAAGATAATATTTTTTGGTATTTTTATGATAAAGAGTAAAAGTAAAGAAAGCAAGTAAACAGTAATGGAAATAACGGGAGATTAATATGATGGAAAATAGACCCGGGGGCCATAGGTTTCACTAGTGGCTTCTCTCAAGATAGCATAAGTATTACGGTGGGTGAACAAATTACTGTCGAGCAATTGATAGAATTGAGCATAGTTATGAGAATATCTAGGTATGATCATGTACATAGGCATCACGTCCGTGACAAGTAGACCGAAACGATTCTGCATCTACTACTATTACTCCACACATCGACCGCTATCCAGCATGCATCTAGAGTATTAAGTTCATAAGAACAGAGTAATGCTTTAAGCAAGATGACATGATTTAGAGGGATAAACTCATGCAATATGATATAAACCCCATCTATTTATCCTCGATGGCAACAATACAATACGTGCCTTGCTGCCCCTGCTGTCACTGGGAAAGGACACCACAAGATTGAACCCAAAGCTAAGCACTTCTCCCATTGCAAGAAAGATCAATCTAGTAGGCCAAACCAAACTGATAATTCAAAGAGACTTGCAAAGATAACCAATCATACATAAAAGAATTCAGAGGAGATTCAAATATTGTTCATAGATAATCTTGATCATAAACCCACAATTCATCGGTCTCGACAAACACACCGCAAAAGAAGAGTTACATCAAATAGATCTCCAAGAGAATCGAGGTGACCTTTGTATTGAGATCCAAAGAGAGAAAAGAAGCCATCTAGTTAATAACTATGGACCCGAAGGTCTGAGGTAAACTACTCACATATCATCGGAGAGGCTATGGTGTTGATGTAGAAGCCCTCCGTGATCAATGCCCCCTCCGGCAGGACGCCGTAAAAGGCCCCAAGATGGGATCTCACGGGTACAGAAGGTTGCGGCGGTGGAATTAGGTTTCGTGGATGCCTCTGATGGTTTGGGGGTATGTAGGTATATATAGGAGGAAGAAGTAGGTCGGTGGAGCCACGAGGGGCCCACGAGGGTGGAGGGCGCGCCTGGGGGGGTAGGCGCGCCCCCTACCTCGTGGCTTCCTCGTCTGTTGCTTGACGTCCACTCCAAGTCCTCTGGATCACGTTTGTTCCGAAAATCACGTTCCCGGAGGTTTCATTCCGTTTGGACTTCATTTGATATTCTTTTTCTGCAAAACACTGAAATAGGCAAAAAACAACAATTTGGGTCGGGCCTCCGGTTAAAAGGTTAGTCCCAAAAATAATATAAAAGTGTATAATAAAGCCCATTAATCATCCAAAACAGAATATAATATAGCATGGAACAATCAAAAATTATAGATACGTTGGAGACGTATCACTTCCAAAGCGAAGAGTTGATCTTCGATATCGTCCCCTTCCGCAGCGGCTATCACGCACTGCTCGGACGAACCACATTTGCTCGATTCAATGCGGTGCCACACTATGCTTATCTCAAGCTCAAGATGCCCGGAACACGTGGCGTCATAACAGTCGATGGAAACATGGAACGCTCCCTCCGCACCGAGGAGCATACCGCGGCTTTAGCAGCAGAAGTACAGAGCGGCCTTTTTAAGCAGAACCTTAATCCGGCGGCCAAGCTCCCGGGCACGGTTAAACGAGTCCGGACTACCCTGCAGCAGGATAGCCCAGCTCGTCAAGAGCTAGACTAGCAATTTGGCCTCCGTCCCAGCCCCAATAAAGTGGCGGCATTCGTACCGCGCGTACATAACTACGCACTAAATACCATGGGCATAGACGGAGGCATAACTAGCTTGTGATCCATAATACGGCTCGACCACTCCTAGACACACATACTCTCATTTTTTTCTTTTTTTATCCTTTTCAGGTTTCTTTTTTGCATGCTTCTTCGGACGACCTGATCATCGGTCCTCTCTACAGGATGGATACACCAAGACGGACCCGCACGCAGCTCTCCCTTGGTCGTGGCATGTTAAATAGCCCGGTTGCTTATCGCACCACTTGTATAAATACGCTTTGACGTATTAATCAAACTATAATGGAAACAGTTGGTGGCCCAACTTCTGCGGCATTAGCTTACTACCTCCTTTTTCCCTTTCTTGATAATCTTCTCAAGTTGCACCCGTACACTTTGGTACGCTTTAATCTGCCAGGGGCTTCATTGCGACCCATAATACGGCAACAAAGTCTGAACACTCTTTACAGTGCAGTTCGGCACCCCGAATTTAGCATTATATGCATTGCCTCCGAATCATGTCTTTGGTCAATAGTTGGATTGCCCGGCTCCTGTGCTTACTACCTTACGTTCCGCTATATCGGCTAGGGTAGTAAAGGGAGAACTACTGCGATTGTGTCCTGATTTATCCGGATGAGCACCTCAGTAGAGAAAGCCGAAAACTGACTGTCATGATGCGGCGAGAGCCAGTCAGCTCTTCGGAGGTTTCAAATCTTTAGCGATTTTTTCCGCATTATGCGAGGGATCGGTTCTCGCCCGACCAGGTGTTTACAGTACCCTAGTTCGGATACTAGGGGCTGCGCCTAAATTTTCATTGTCAAACTCCTATGGCTAAGTGAGGGTGATAAATCCATATAGTCTGATTTCCTGGTTCGTTGCGCTAAACATCTCCATCAAGGACCAAACAATTGGATCAAGAGTGCTTAGATTCCATCCCGAGCACCCCCATACTATCTACGTGGGGGCTGAAGCCGACGACTGGCCAACTCTCAGAATTTCATAAACACGGAAGCACAGGAGGTAAAATATTAAACAAACATTTATCTTACATAAATTAACTTGTTCCATAATACAGGGCAAGATAGTACAAATGTACTCATTCAAAGATTACATCTTTGGCGCACTGCGCCACCACAATGCGGGATCCCTCCAGGACATTGTCAAAATATAGTTCGGGCGTGCGGTGCTCCTTGCCCTGGGGCGGACCCTCGTTCGCGAGCTTGACGGCGTTCATCTTCGCCCACTGCACCTTGACGCGGGCGAAGGCCATCCGCGCACCCTCGATGCAGACCGACCGCTTGATAACGTCAAGCCGAGGGCAGGCATTGACCAACCGCTTCACGAGCCTGAAGTAGCTGCTGGGTATAGCTTCGGCAGGCCACAGCCGGATTATTAAATCCTTCATGGCTAGTTCGGCCACCCTATGCAGCTCGACCAACTGTTTTAGCTGGTCGATAAAGGGCACCGGATGTTCTGGCGCGAGGTATTGCGACCAGAACAGCTTCTCCGTTGAGCCCCCCTCTTCAGCTCGGAAGAATTCCGCAGCGTCAGAAACACTGCACGGCAGATCCGCAAACGCTCCTGGAGAACTCCAAATCCGGGTCAGTAAGAGATACCTCTTCTTCACATACTTGCTCTGCATAATAAAAGCCTTACTCGTGGCGATCTTCTTGGCCTGTTGGATCTCCTGGAGGGCGCTTTGGGCTTCGGCCCGGGCCTCTTATGCACTTTGGCGAGCCTTGGCGAGTTCGGTCTCTTGAGCCGAAACATCACGTTCCAAGGACTCGCACTTCTTCACGGCATCCTGGAGTTCCTGCTGGACCTCATCAAGCCTAGCCTCGTGCTTCTCACGAGCGGCTTGTTCCTTGGCAGCTTTCTCCTTGGTCTCGGCCAGTGCCTTCTTAAGGACCTCGACCTCGGTCGCCGCTCCTGCAAATATCATGGCACTTCGGCCAGCACACATCATTTATTCTTTTCGAATATACAGCAAGACACAACATACCTTGCTTGTCCTCCAGCTGCCTTTTCACAAGGCTGAGCTCTTCTTCGGCCCGCTCCAGACTCTGCTTTAGTCCGGAGACCTCAGCAGCATGAGAGGTTGCATCCAGCAACGACGCCTGCACATTCACACAAGACATATTTAATTAGTTTCCTGCGAAAATTACTTGGTCCTCTGTCCGGCTTTTCTTTCCGAACACCGGACAGTGTCTCAGGGGCTACTGTCTATACCATGACTTTTTCTTTTGTGTCACTTACCTCAAAACCTGTCTGCAGAAATGTGCAGGCTTCGGTCAGTCCGCTCTTGACGGACTGAACGCTCTCAACCACCGTACCCATAAGGACACGGTGTTCCTCCACAATGGAAGCGCCTCGTAGTGCTTCCAGCAGATTATCCAGTGCCTCTGGATGGACAGAGGTCACCGGCGGTATAGGCACACCTCCTCCCTTCAGAGGAGGCTGCTCGCTTAACCCCGGGCCGTGTAGGTCTCCGGGATGGTATCCGGCTAGGGGCCGAATTGGATATGGCCCCCATCGCCAGTCTCCATGGGGGCTTTCTCCCCCGTGTGTCCGGCGGCCGAGGAGTCATCCTCGGGCGCCACCTTGACGACCTCCTGAACCTCTCCCTGGCCGAGGAAGGTCCTTTGGTACAGCACCTCGGTGTCGCCCTTGGCCTGGGGAGAGTGAGCCGTCGGTGGCGACTCGCTGGCCATCGCCTTTGAACTGCGAATCCCCCGATGTGGATCGCAGGGAGCTGTCGCGGGCCGGATTGCAATTGCATAATTCAACATGTTAAAACTGTGAAGTAGAGAGGCCGGATATACAGATGCATCAGGGTTTTTCGCTACTCACGATGCGTCCAGGGGCTTCTCTCGGGGGCGTCGCTCTGGGCTGCTGTTGAGGTCCCACGCGGAGTTATCCGCGAGGGGGCCCTTCCCCCTCTTGGGCGCCTCCGCCTCCAGATTTGTGGAGGCCGCCCTCTTCTTCCTTCCCCCATCAGGGGGAGAGTTGCTTTCTTCCTCCTCCTCCTCGTCGTCTTCGGCACAGAGGAGTGTGTCTTGTCTTCGGACGACACGTCCGAAGCTCCCTTGCGGCGGGGGCCACTCCGGACCCCCTTGGCCTTCTTCTCCGGCGCCTTATAGGGCGCCGAGACCAGCATCTTCGCCAGGAGCGGGATGACTGGTTCCTCGGGCAGCGGAGCCGGACACCGAATCCGCTCTGCCTTCTTCGCCCAGTCTTGAAAAATAAATGGTGAAGTTTAGATATCTTCCTTGATCAAGCAAATAGAGGATGCACCTTGAGATGTGAAGGACTTACCGCACTGGCAGGATGGGCAAGATCGTGCCCACGGTCCGAGTCTATGTCCGGCGGCGTCTCATTGCCCTTAAAGAGCAACTTCCAGACATCTTCGTGGGTGGTTCCGAAGAGCCTTTGCAAGGTCTGGTGCTTCTCCGGATCGAATTCCCATAAAGGGCATGTTCGGCTCTGGAATGGAAGGATCCGACGAACTAGCATCACCTGAATCACGTTGACGAGCTTGATGTTTTTATCCACCATGCTTTGGATGCGCGTTTGCAGCGCTATCAGTTCGTCTGACGAAGACCAATTTGGGCCTTTCTCTATCCAGGAGGTGAGCCGCATTGGAGCTCCGGACTTGAATTCGGGAGTCGCGGCCCAAGTGGCGTCGCGAGGCTCTGTGATATAGAACCACAGTTTCTGCCACTCCTTGACGGTCTCCACAAACGTACCTTTGGGCCATGTAACATTGGGCATCTTGCTCACCATGGCACCTCCGCACTCCGCGTGTTGGACATCCACCACCTTCGGCTTCACGTTGAAGATCTTGAGCCATAGTCCGAAGTGGGGAGGAATGCGGAGGAAGGCCTCGCACACGACAATAAATGCCGAGATGTTGAGGAAGGAGTTTGGGGCTAGATCATGGAAATCTAGCCCGTAATAGAACATGAGTCCGCGGACGAAAGGGTGGAGAGGAAACCCTAACCCACGGACGAAATGGGGGATGAACACCACCCTCTCATTGGGCTTCGGGGTGGGGACGACTTGCCCCTTGGCCTGAAACCGGTGGGCGATTTCTTTCGCCAGATACCTGGCCTCCCGAAGCTCAGTGATGTCCTTCTCCTTGATAGAGGAGGCCATCCACTTGCCTTGCGCTCTAGATTCGGACATGGTTGAGTGCTTTTTTGAGGCGCAAAAGATGAGGACTTGGGCGCTGGAGCTCGAGAATGGAAGGGCAGAGAAAGAGAGAAGGCGTGGGTGAAGAAAGGAAATCCTTATCTCCTTATAAAGGCAGTGAATATCAAGCGCCTCCCCACTCTCCTTAAAACTTGCCTGTTCCCAAGGGTTGTGCAAACGGCACGGTTGGATTACCCACGCCCGTATTGATGAGAATCCCGCAATAAGGGGACACGATCTCTGCTTTGACAAGACGTGCCAATGAGACCGCATCTCGAAGCGGCAGGCCGAAAAACGGTTCGAAATAATGACTGGGTGATGACGTGGTGTCGCATTACCAAAAGTTGTCAGCGGATTGGACTCGTGGAATATTATACTCTCTGCGGTTGTGTGTGAAATCTGTTTTGCAGAGCCGGACACGTTCGTTACGAAGACTGTGTTGGAGTACTCGGAGAAGGAACCCGTCTTGCAATGCCAAAGACAATTTGCGCGCCAGACACCTCGTCATTGAAGCCTGGTTCAGGGGCTACTGAGGGAGTCCTGGACTAAGGGGTCCTCGGGCGTCCGACCTGTCAGACATGGGCCGGACTGATGGGCTGTTAAGATACGAAGACCGAAGACTCTCTTCCGTGTCTGGATGGGACTCTCCTTGGCGTGGAAGGCAAGCTTGGAGACCAAATATGAAGATTCGTTTCTCTGTAACCGACTTTGTACAACCCTAGTCCCCTCCGGTGTCTATATAAACCGGAGGGCTTAGTCCGTAGATGATAGATAATCATAATCATAGTCATACAGGCTAGACTTCTAGGGTTTTAGTCATTACGATCTCGTGGTAGATCAACTCTTGTAATACTCATATTCATCAAGATCAATCAAGCAGGAAGTAGGGTATTACCTCCATAGAGAGGGCCCGGACCTGGGTAAACATTCTGTCCCCTGTCTCCTGTTACCATCAACCTTAGACGCACAGTTCGGGACCCCCTACTCGAGATCCGCCGGTTTTGACACCGACAGGGTGCAAACTCCCTAAATCCACTCCACAGTCGCCTCATCGGCGTCTTCGGGGCATGTCTTCCGGTGCTCCGAGAGCCAGGGCAACGAGACACCGGATGTACGGTTACCCTTAGCACCGGGGTAGTCACCGATGAGGGTGGTAACCCTCTGCTGCCAGTTGGTCCTCTCCACTCGCCCGGTGAGTGCTTGACCATCGATCGACATGGCAGTAATTATCGACCAATCCTCGAGGGTCACCGTCATCTCCCCGCATGGGAGATGGAAAGAATGGGTCTCCGGTCGCCACCGGTCAATCAAAGCTATCAGAGCCGCGTGGACAAGCGTCGGTGGCTGACGCTTGAACTGCAACACGAAACCCAACAGTCGGGCTCTCTTGAAGTATGGCGCGTAGCGCTCCTCTTAGTCCATATTCCCGGCAACCCCGTGACCCCTCATGCGCAGTGGCTGGAGCATCTGTCAAAAAGTGGACTGCAAAAGTTAGGAACTTATTTTCATCAATCCAAAAACTTTGATCAATATTTCCTTCATATTACTTACCACTCCATTCTCTATGAAACAGGCATGATGACCCTTGTCGAATGTGTAGTCAAGCATGGAGTACCGTGGGCCGATGTTGTCCGCAAGAGGTGCCCGCCTTAATAAAATTTCATAAACAAAAGCATCATAAGCATAAGCATACATAAACAAAAAATGAAATTTCTTGGTTACATGAACTAGGGTTCATCTTAAGCATATTCCTCCAACAACATCTACTACACATGATGGATCACATCATATCAACATGCATCATATCAAAATAAAATCCTCCAACATGCATCATATCATCAATTTTTTTAACATTTTTTTTGAAATAGAGTTCATCTTGATTGTATTTTCTCCAAACAACATCTTCATATCATCATATCAACATGCATCATAAAACAAAACAAGTCCTCCCACATGCAATACATCATAAACTTTTTAACAAAAAAAATTATGAACTAGGGTTCATCTTCACACTAACATATGAACTATTGATTAGAGTTCATATTCAATACCACTAGTTACTAAAGAACTAAGAAGTAGAACTACAATCAAGCTAAAACAATCCTAGGTGAAATTTTTTTCCAATCTAAGTTCAAAAAGATGAGGGATTTCAAACAAATAATGTGTCGAATCGGAAGCAAGTTTGCAAAAACTACTTGGAGGGATCAGAGGAGCTTACGTTTCTCTCTTCGGGGCCATCTCGATCCGCAAAAACGATGAAGAAACGGTGAAGATCCGAGGGGGGAGTGGAGGAGATGAGAGAGGGAGAGAGGGGCGAGGGGGGGAAGGAAGAAACTGCCGACGGGGGAGGGGGAGGGGTAGGGAGATGGGCAGGGGCGGGGGATCGGGCGAAATAACTGCTCGCACCCTACCGCCAGGGGTGCTGGCGATAGGGTTAGACATCCTAACGCCAGAGACTGTGGCGGTAGGGTGCGACGGAGGGGGGACGGCGGCCGTCTTTGTTGGCTGACGTGGATAAGTACCTTACCGCCAGGGACCCTGGCGGTAGGATGTCTAACCCTAACGCCAGCACCCCTAGCGGTAAGAAAAAGGGTCAAATCCCAAAATTATTTTCAACTGGGGTCAGGTCCTGAATTGGTATGCGAGAAGGGTCAAAACACGAAATTCTGCCAACGCACGACGGAGCAAAAGTGAAGGATATCAGCGTGCCACTTTTTCTTCTTGCACGCCGACTTTGCGCCGATACGGCGGTGGGCGGTGGTCAGTGGAGGATGATAGATCTGCTCGCCGCCGCGCGATCGTAGGGCCGGGCGAAAGCTTGTGACGATTGGAGCGACGGAATCTTGGCATGCACTCGCGTAGTCGATGGAACCTGACAAGCACCCGTGTCCATGGCGGCATGGCTTGGTCGGCGAATAACTGGCGGTGCGCGTGTGACGATCGCCACTGAAAAGTGGCATATCCTGCGGCCTCGGGTGTGTGGAGCGCCTGTACGTAGCGTGCGTGCGCTGGTATGTACAGGAGATCGAACGGCAGACTCCGCCAGCCCGTGCTCCAGGTTTCGGAAGAGGGCGAGAGCGAGTGGCTGGAAAGAAGGGAAAACGGAGCCCATGTCCTGGGGAAGAGACACCCAGTGGGCGACGTACATGTCCATGTTGGCGCATCACGAATCATAGGCCATGAAAGCATTTTCGATGTGATGTGTGGTGTCCTTTGGCCGGTGCTCGAGGTTACAGTGCAGTCTGTGGAGCACGTTCTCCGGTCCCCGTGGCACCAGGTCGTTCACGGTGGAGCGGGTCTTTGTGTTTTTTCTTATTTCAGAAAATTATACACACCAGATTTTGTGATGATAGAAATACAATGTTTAGAATGGTAATATGACCGACACTATGCTCCCTGCGCGCAGTTTGAAATGTGCTCTTTCTCTCTCCATGTCACACGTTTCATTGATCGCCAACACCATTTCAGCCACAATCACCATGAACATAGAACAACGATGGTCGTCTTTGGCTCTTTGCTGCCTTTCGGTTATTGAAGTTGATGTTTTTTATTTATAAATGGTGTTTTTATTGACTTAAAATGTAGCATTAAGTGCATACAAATTATATGAGCAACATGTCTCTTCAACCGCATACACGCCGCATTGAGTAGCGGTTGTTTGATGTAGGGTAGACCACGTATGAACTGAGTGCGTAAAACGGAGAATAATCAGCAAAGGACAAAAAAGTATTCATAAAATCAAGTCATTTCTACATAGCCAAATTGACCATAGCAAGACATACACTCCCATTTTTATTAGTATTTTAAACTTATCTGAAATACCGTTCAACCAATGGCCAAAAATATTGACAACATTTGTGGACGGATACAAATTATATGCTACCTGAATGACCATGTAGACATGCAAACTTGCTATTAAAAAAAATAACGTTTGGTGGTCTCATCGTTAGTATAGAAGCCACACTTATTGCTTTCTTTGCCAATTGTAAAGGGGGGGGGGGGGGGGGGGCTATCTTTGGTTAGCATAACTTCCCTCTGAAGATACCACATGAAGATTTTGACTTTTTAGTGGAATCTTTGACTTTTATATTTTCTTGTTATTATCCACTGAAACCTCTGAATGCATGAGCGGATGGTACATAGAGTCGATTGTTACCCAGATATGGTGAGATTCCAATGAAACTCATCTCGCCTGTGTCAGGTTAATCGACTCCAATCGGCATAGAAGATTCTACCATGAAATAAGACAGGGGCTAATCAAATCTGACCTAAAAGAAATATCTGGTGGGGATTAACTGAGCACCTACACAATAGTATCATTCTTATCACGAACAATGTGGTACAAAGCAGGATATTGTTCTCGGAGGCTGGTCTTAACAAGTCGCTAGTCCATCCCAAAATTGTGAGTCAACAGGTTTGCAATAGGCCGAGGACACAACTTTTTGTCCAAGATACTTATTGCGCAACATGTTTTGACATACATCATCCTTAGTAAGTAGTCTAAATACCTTTTTACTAAATAAGGCAATATTCTTCACCTGCAGGTCAAGAATGTTGAGGCCGCATTGGTCTTTCGGCCTACAAACCATACTCCATTTGGCTAGTATGTATCTTTTCTTTCACTGTCTCCTTGGCAAAAGATTTGAAATAATCTAGCCTTTGTAAGACCTCTTTTGAGAGTTGGAAAATATATATACATAGAACCATATTTGTGAGGACAGAATTGATCAAGACTAGTTGTCCTCCAACAAAGAGCAATTTGCCTTTCCGACTGCTCAACCATTTATCTAAGCGCTCCTCTATGTGTTTTCACTTTGCATTAGTGAGATACATATTATGAATCAGAATTCCTAAATATTTAATCAGGAAATGGCCTTTCCACAACCAAACAAGCTAGTGTAATCAGGCACCACCTCATTGGCTTCTCCAAAGCATAGCAATCCACTCTCATGAAAGCTAATTTTGATGCCCCACGTCTTCTCAAATGCTGAAAATTAGAGTTTCAAATTTTGAGTCTTGTCCAAGTCATGTTTCATGAAAAGAATCATATCATCGGCATATTGTAGAATCGAGAGCCCGCCATCCAGAAGGTGTGGTACTACTCCTGTAGTCTGGCCATCCAGCTGATTGGTGCGATCAATCAGATTAGACGACATGTCTGCAACAATGTTAAATAACATTGGACAAACAGGATCACCTTGACACAATCTTTGTTCACCTGAATGTGGCCCACATCATCATTGATTTTGACAGTCACACTACCACCAGTAACAAAACTTTGGATCCACTAACGCCATTTTTCAGAGAATCCTTTCATAAAAAGATGAACAATTTTCTAAATCCGCAAACTATTTTCAATTTTTGTTCACTTATTTCCAAAACCCATGATTTTTTTCTAACCCGTGAACTTATTTCAAAATTGTAGAACTCTTTTATTCAAATTTGTGAACTTTTTTCTAAATCATTTAAGAAAATCGATGAACTTTTGCTAAATTTCTAACCTTTTTTCAAGGTTGATGAATGTTTTTCAGTTTTGTGAACTTTTCTTCAAAATTGATGAAATTTTTTCAAAATCAATGGTTAACTGTCAGACGGTCAACCAGTCAACCACGCAACCAGAAGAGAGCGAGCGAACGACTGATTTCAGAAGGTTTCATTCTATTGATCAGTTGTTTTAGATAGTTTGATAGTTATTCAAAAAAAATTCAAACACTTGTTCAACATTTTCAAATACTTGTTCATCATTTTTCATATACTCATTCAACATTTTTGAATACCTATTCAACATTTTTCAAATAATTGTTCAACATTTTCAACTATTATTCAACATTTTCAAATACTTTTTCAACATTTTTCGAATTCTTGTTCAACATTTTCAAATACTTATTCGACATTTTTAATACTTACTCAACATTTTTCAAATACTTGCGCATCATTTTTAAAACTTATTCAACATTTTCAAATACTTGTTTAACATTTTTCAAATTCTTGTTCAACATTTTTTAATACTTATTCATCAATTTTTTGAATGTGTGTTGAAGAGTTTTTTTTGTAATATATACATACATACATACATACATATATATATATATATATAATATTTGAAAGTATAAAGAAAAGTACAAAAATAAAATAAAAAATGAAAACAGCAAAAAAAGGTTGCGGCTCCCGCGGCTGGGCCGACCCATCTGGGGCGCCCCCAGAAGCGAGGCATCCCCTCGTCTCGTTGAACGCGAGAAATAGGGGTGCCCTGCCCAAACCGGACCTCCTAGGCCGCGCCTATGTGTTTTTTAGGGGGTAAAGCCACTTTATTCAAACTCCACAGAGAGTGGGATACAAGTTTAGTCATGCGGCTGGCTAAGCCACACATGACGCCCCTGAGCTAAGGACAAAGCAAACTTAGCTAACTTATGAGCTTCGAAATTACATCGACGACTTTCAAAAGTAAAAGTACAAGAGCGTGGTGACGATCTAGAGATGATTTCCGTGATGATGGCTCCGTAGGGTTCTTGGTTTCCTTTGGCAATGTCCCCAATCACCTGCTTGCAATCAGACGACACAACAAAGCGTTGAATATTGAGATCTTCTGCCAAGGCAATGGACTCACGACATGCCATCGCCTCAAGTGTGGCTGGATCCCAAATTCCTGGAATGACTAGGGCAGAGCTGCCCAAGAACAAGCCATGGCTATCCCTGCATACGGCTACAGCTGCTCCTCCTCTACGGGTGCGCACTCCTATGTCAACATGAATTTCGGCATAGTTTTCTGGAGGTGCACTCGGCCTCTCCACGCCTATGTGTGGCTTCACACGAGAGATAGAAGGATATTGGGCTGTCACCAAGGTTGTCAGAATCGTGATTCTGAATCGGATTGGAGCTTTGATGGTAGGATCGCAAATCGTAGAATCTTCACTATTAACATCGTAGAAACGTAGATTCTATGAACTAAAATCGTAGAATCAGAGGGGTTAACTTGGATCGTAGAGTCGTAGAATCGTACAATAGAATCGCGATTCTGACAACCTTGGCTGTCACTAAGCAATTAGCTTTCCCAATGGACCACAAGTGGAGGTCCTATGTGGCACATTTTGCGGCGAATAGCCAGTGTGACGCACACAGGAGGCGTCCGACTGGGCCGGCCCACTATAAGGACCCCGAGGTGTGTCTACAGCGGTAAAAAATCGCAAAACCAGATATGACGCCACAAGGAATCAAACCTACAGCGTCCCTATACTCAACAAGCGCTGCTAACCACCGGACTGAATGGCTGCATCTGAACAAATTTTTTAAAATGCAAACATTTCTTGAAGAACATTTTTTTAAAAAGATGAACATTTTTGAAAATTACGAACGACTTTTACCAAAACAAAAAACTTTTTTGCAATTCCCATGCACATTTTTTGAATTTGCACATTTTTCAACGTGAGATTTTTTTAAAGTTGAGAAATTGTTTCCCAAACGGTAGCATTTGCTGAAGTTGTGAACAAATTTGGATAACAGGAACATGTTTTAAAGTTGTCAAATATTTTTGAATTTGTGAACAAAATTTTAAAACATAAACAATTTTTGAATTTACGAACAAATTTTGAATCATGCAATTCTTTAATATGCAAACAGAACTTAAAAACAGGAATAATTGTACTGAAGTTCTTAAATACTTTTTCTTTTTTGAATAAATTTAAAATGCGGACCTTTTATGAAATTCTAAATTATTATGCGAAGAAAATTTGAATTTGAATTTTTTTTAGAAAAAAATGAAAAGTGCAAGAAAATAAAAAGAAAAAGAAAAAAGAAACGAAAAAATGACAAAGAAGGGAAATAGAAAAAAGAAAAACTAAAAACAAACTGCAAAATAAAAAACCGGTATCAGGAACCTACTAAAAGGTTCCCAAAACCGGAAAAAACCGGCTGGAAACATCATGGAAGGTTCCCAAAACCGGTATCCCTGAAGCGCTAAATGGGCCGGCCTACCCCATGAACGATTGCTGTGCGAAACACCGACAACTTGCCGCAAAGAGCGGCAAATAGGGTATTCCGACCACAAGGCTCCCCCGATTTTTATTTTGTTTTTTCTTCAAATTATTGCATTGTCCTTTTGTTTTTTGTTTTTACTATTTTAGGTGTTTAAAAATATCCTTAATATAAAATTTAATTTATATACAAAATATGAAAAATGTTAATCAATGTTTCTAATGTATTCGAAAATGCTATAATGTGAAAGAAGAAAATAGATTTTGAAACAATACACCTTAAAAAATGTTAATCATGGTATTGGAAATGTTAAAAGTGTATACAAATTTTTTTTTCTGATGTATGCAAAAAAAATACAATGTCAACGAAAAAATATACATGCAAAATGTAGTTTTATACAATGTTAAGCATGTATTTCGAAAATATTAAACATGTACAATGTGTATGGAATTATTGATATAAAAATATATGTTTCGAAAAAAAATGTATTTATAAAATGTTAAACTTGTATATAAAAATTATTTTTGATTTATACCAAAATTGGACATAAAAATTTATATGTTTCACCAAATGTTAATCATGTATTTGTATATGGTAATGTGTATATAAAAAATACTTCCGACGTAAAAACATGCGCAATATGTATGAAAAACAAACCGAAATGAAAAAGACGAAAACCCCCAAATCTGTAAGAACTAATGGGCTGGTCCAATTTTGTACGTAGCGCAGCGGAAAGAACTAACTATCGAGCTATGCACCAAATAAGTTTCCCCGATTGACGCTGCTAAAAATGGAAACTCCCTAAATAATGCGAAACATAAGTAAAAAGTTGACCTGTTGACGTTTGACCATTAACCACATTCCACTAATTTATAGAACAAACATGAAACTAAAAATATTTTACAACAATCAAAAATTGCATAAGCTCAAAAAATTTGTGAAAAAACCGAAAACTTTGGATAGGCCATAAAGTTGAAAAACAATCATAAATTATAAAAAACGAAAAATTGAAAAGGTTAATGAATTTCAAGTTTTTAACAAAATTATATAAAAACTTTGTAAATTTTAAAAAGGTGAAAATTTGGAAAAGCGTTCATTGTTTCAAAAATAGATCATAAATTTCAAAAGCTATTAATTATTTTCTAAAGAGCGTACGGATTAAAAAAATGGTCATAAATCTGGAAAAACATGGCTTGGAAAACATTTCACTAGCTTGAATTTTTTTCAAATTTTATAAACTGTTCATTAATTTTAAAAGCATCATGAAAGTGAAACTGTTTGTGAATTTTTGAAAAATTTCAATAATTTCAGAAATGTTCACAAAATTTAGAAAAATGGTTTATGTAAAATAGGGGTATATGAAGGTAAAATAAAAAGAAGAAAAAGAAAAAAAATCAAAAACACTAAAAACCATAGAAAACGAAAAAAAAAAAAGGGTGAAAATGGATACTACAGAAATCCAGTTCCCGGAAAATTCAAGATATTGGGGTGCAGCCTACTTATATCTAGTCCCTTCCATCGACAGTGCCCACCACTCATATCTAGACCTGACCAAAGTGCGGTGCGTTTTGTCATTTCGTAATTTATGCCGAAACAAGCCCCTCCAGTTCTTCCCCATCTCCCATTCCCCTCCCTCACGCTTTCCACACGGGCGACAGAATCTAGCAATCCCTAGCCGCCATGTATGTATCAGGTGTGTCGTTTCCTACTTACTTATCTGTGGATGGAATAAGAATATAGGATCACTCGTCGTCTTCCCACGGTATTCGCAGTTCTTTGCTCTGACCGACAAAGGTGGCAACGGCTCACCTCTGGACAACACATCTGGCATTGTATGTCACTTTACATTCCACCTCACTGTAAGGGAGAAAATTACTTAGATGCCAATGTCGGACTGTGTTCCTTTCATGTAAAAGTACTAAATATTTAGGAGAACAAGGCCAGCAACTGGTTGAACTGTGGTGATGTTACAGTTCAGGGGTTGAAACAATGTCTTGCTCAGATGCTCCAGCTCCTGTTACCAAGAGCTTCGGTGATGTGTACGAGGCTCCTCAAGACAATATCACAGTTCAATTGTCAAATAAATTTCAGGAAGACTCTGAGGAGGATTGTGATACTAATCAAGGGAGTGAAATGCGCCGGCAATCCATTAACTCAAACCGACTATACGCTTTAGGCCAATAATTCAGGAATTGATCGATTTAGGCCATAAACTCATTGATATTATCAAATAAGGCCAAAATCAACCCGAGAGGGAAGAAGCCGGCCACAGGCACTACCGGATCATCGCACAATGCCGACGGCCAGGCCGTCGGCATAGGCCCCCCGTCGGCATAGCTCTAAGCCGACGGCAGCAGTCGGCATATCCCTGTTGGCGTAGATAACGTTGGCATAGTCTTGTTAGACCGTCGGCATAGATATGCCATCGGCATACGGCCGTCGGCATAGTATGACCGTCCGCGCAGTTTTCCACGGGACGGCTGTTGACGGCGCCGTCACTGCGCCAGTTGTATCACGGGCTGCCATGTGGCAGGGATAAGCCGACGGCCTGGCCGTCAGCATAGGGCCCAGTCTAAGCCGACGGCCCGGCCGTCGGCTTATCCCTGCCATGTGGCGGCCCCATAACACTCCTGGGCGAACAGGTATGCCGACGGTGCCGTCGGCTTAGCTTGCCACGTGGCATCCCCTGGGCGTTCCTGGGCGAAGGGCTAGCCCTCGGCATAGGTTTTGATTAGCCGCCGGCATAGCCCTGCCACGTGGCGGCTGCTGGTTCACCTGGCCATAGCTATGCCAAAGGCTTTGCCGTCATCATAGTTCTGTTTTGTTTTTTTATATGCCATGTTTTGTCCATTTTCATTCAAATTCATAGCAAATTGACTCATATATGACAGATATAGATATATAGCAGATCACAACAAGATCATCATCATCATCTAAAGATCATCAAGATCATCATCATGTAAAGATCAACATCATCATCATCGGCGAAACACTTAATGAACATAAGTATGAGAACATAAGTCATCTAAAGAACGGTAAATAAGGACTAGGAACATGAGGAGAGGCCATAGGCACGGGTAAATAAGGACTACAGAACATTAAAAGTATGGCACGACGGCCACAGGCACGGGTATCATCATCGACATCAGCCAAGGCCGCCACCACCAAGACCACCACCGCCAAGACCGCCACCGCCAAAACCACCAAGACCACCACCGCCAGGACCGCCACCGCTAAGACCGCCACCTCCTTGCCAGATCGGAGTGACTGGAGTCGAGCCGCCGGTCTCCTACATGTTTGAGAAGAGATTGTAATGGTAAATATGATATGATGGTGTTGTATGAAGAGATTGTAAGGGAAAATGTACTAACTGGAGTATCACTGCCTAGTGCCACCCATTCATCGAACGTGGGCACGTGTGGGGGTTCTCCAGCAGGTGGGGGTCCCATTTGTGGTGGATCCGTGCGGTTAGTCCAAGACGCCAACATAGCCTGGATGTTAGTTAAACAAGCAAACTAGAAGGTCAAAAGGAATGAAAGTGCAAATTTTAGCTTGGTTTTAAGAGGGCAAAACTAACCGTCATCATTTGACGGTTGTAATCATCATTTGCCTTCACTCGTTGCAAGTACTCCCGCACCTCGAGATTCCTATGCTCGACAAAGTCCTTATATGCGTACAAAATTTAGGTTGTTTCTAAGTGGGCAATGCTGAAAATAAACTGAGAAAGTTAGAGAGAAAGAAGATAAGGGGAAGTACTTACAACATGCTGGCGGGCTAAGGGAGGCTGCGAACGCCCCGTACTCTTTAACGGGCTCGGGTTGGTAGCCTGAAGCCGTGTGTATGAGACAGAAGGAGTGATCAAGCCATCGAAACACGGGTACCGGCCATGGGACTTCGGCTGGATGGCCACCACTGTCATGTCGTCGATCTGAGACTGGACGACGTCAGGAGCATCCGGACCAGGAGGATGCAACCTCTCAAACTGCTCCTTGTAAGACTCCAGGTGCTCCTCAGTCTTGCTGTAGTACTCGCTCTTGCCGGCCTTGCGATCACTCTGCTCACGGGCCATCTTCCACGACTCCATGTCTGAGAGCGGCCTCTTCAACTTGTCCTCTTGCAACGTCAAATAGAAGTTAGCCATACATAAGAACATGACGGTAAAAAGAAGAACAAAAATGCAACATGCATATAGATATACCTCCATGGCCTTGAAGCCCCAGTGGTTCCTGTTTCCTTGTCTGTGTATCCCGTCTTTTCCATGGTTAGCCCAGGCCTTGCTGCTCTTGGCAGCAAACTCTGCATCGTCGCTGAGCCACCTATCCACCAAACTCGCTCATCCCTCATCCTTTCCATAGCACCAAGGAGGAATAACCTAAATAATGGAAGCATGACATGTGAGCATGAAACAATTAAATTGACTGCTTATATGTTGGAATGAAAACTCAGTATGACATGTATGAGGGCCCGGTGCGACGCTCCGGTGGCACTGCTACCGTACCCCCCAAGGGCCCCCGTCCCGCCTAACCCTGGAGCGGTTGACCACGAGATCTAGCCCTTTGACTTTCGCCGGACGGGCTTTGACCAGTGGACCTCTCCACCCGGTTGTGTTAGGTCAGCCCATAGGAACATTTGGGAGCAACATCCGGGCCAAACCCACAGCAAGATCCCCTCCATGTAGACCCCACGCGGCCGTTTCCCCCCTCCAGGTGCCGGCGGCGGCGCCGTCCATGAGGGGCCACACCCCGGAGACACGTGCCGCCTCTTCAGACATGCCACCACACCGTACGGCATGTATGAGGGCCCGGTGCGACGCTCCGGTGGCATTGCTACCCTCCCCCCAGGGCCACCGCCCCGCCTAACCCTGTAGCGTTTGAGCACGAGATCTAGCCCTTTGACTTTTCACGGACGGGCTTTGAACAGTGGACCTCTCCACTCGGTTGTGTTAGGTCATCCCATAGGAACACTTGGGAGCAAAATCCGGGCCAAACCCACAGCAAGATCCCCTCCGTGTAGACCCGACACGGCCGTTTCCCCCCTCCAGGTGCCGTCAGCGGCGCCGTCCATGAGGGGGGCCATACCCCGGAGACGCGTGTTGCCTCTTCAGACATGCCACCACACCACCCGGTTGTGGTAGGTCATCACATAGAAACACTTGGGAGCAACGTCCCCTCCGTATAGACCCGATGCGGCTGTTTCCCCCCTCTGGGTGCCGGCGGCGGCGCCGTCCGTGAGGGGGGCACACCCCGGACGTGAGGGGGGTCACACTCCGGAGACGCGTGCCGGGCGTTTGCAACCGCCACAACACTTATGTCGGCATAGCTGTTTTTATTTTAATAAAGTATAAAGACCTATATTCAAAAAACATGACGGCACATTAATAACGTACTAAAAAAAATACAAACTACATATATATATTCATAATCTATGGAAAAAATTCACCAAATCGATAAATAATTTATGTATGTTTATATTTATACTCCATCCGTTCCGAAATATAAGTCTTTTTAGACATTTCAAATGAACTACAACATACGGATGTATGTACACATATTTTAGAGTGTAAATTCACTCATTTTGCTTCGTATATAGTCATCTATTGAAATTTCTAAAAAGACAAATATTTTGGAACGGAGGGAGTACATGCTACATGTAAGTTAATCTTTCCTAATCCTAATAATAAAGCACCTATTGCTTCTGCCCGTTTACTCACCGTCGCGGCGGTTTTTCAAAAAAGCCCCTACTCTTTTCTGTATTCAACCCGCAGTCCCTACATAAGTGGATCTGCAAAAACGTTCCGATTTTGCAAATTAACCCCTGTATTTTGCGCTCCTTTCTTCATCTTATCCACCTGCTGGAAGGGGCGCACGCTCACCGACTGCACCCGCCGCGGGGACGCCGCAGCCGCCATGGCAACCTTCGACGCGGCCGTCTCCGGCCCGGACGCGGCGCCCGACCTCCGCCTCGTCGCGCACCAGTACAACCAGCTCCTCCACCTGCTCGCCTCCGCGGACGGCGCCGTCTTCCCCGTCCACCAGGCCGCCGCCGCGCGCCACGTGTTCGCCGGCATGCTGGAGGCCAGGGCGCCCCCCTCCGAGGCCACCATCACCTCGCTCGCCTGCGTCGTCGCTGCAGACGCCGAGGGCGCCTACGAAGCCTTCAGGCTCGTCTCCTCCATGCGGCAGAAGTACGGCCTCGCGCTGCGCCTCCGGTCCTACAGCCCCGTGCTTGCCGCGTTCCGGCGCGCCGGGGAGGCTGGCAAGGCCTACGCGGTCGAGGCCCACATGGCGGCCTCCGCTGCATCGCCGGAAGAGCCCGAGGTCGCCCGCTCCTTGTGGTCAGCGCGAAGGCCAGGGACGCAGACAAGGCGTTTGAGTATATGCACAAGCTGCGGTGAGCTGTCGGCTGTGTGACAGAGGAGATCGCCAAGGGGGAGGGGTGGTTCCGGAGCAAGAAGGTGGCAACTGCTGGTAAGGCTGGTGATCCCATGCCGCCGCAGGACGCTGGCCCTATCCCATGCCGCCGCAGGACGCCTGGACACTGCGCTAGAGGCCCTTGCGGCCGCTGGGAGCCGGGACGCGTTCCTCCACAAAACCTTGATCTGGAGCTTCGACGACGCAGGCCTCCATGCTGGGCTGAGAAGGAGAAGAAGGGGGGCACGTCGGAGGTTCCGGTCGAGCGCGCCATCGAGGACGTTGATGACGGCAGCACGGGCGAGGCCGGGGAGGAAATCATAGTTGATGCTTTACCGCCCGAAGTTGTTGACCTGGAACAAGAGGGTAAGGTGGATTTGAGAGCGGAGGCGCACGCCGTGGTGCAGGATGTCGTGGTGTCCGAAGCACCTGAGGTGCTGGAACCAGAGGTGAAGAGCGAGGAGGTGGTGGTCCGGGACACAACCAAGGTGCATCCTGCACATCAAACAGAGACGAAGGCCGATGAGGTGCTGGTCAGGGATACGGACACGGCTGTTGTGGTGTAGGAACCGGAAGCAAAGGGTGAGGTGTCACGGTCTCGTGAGGCAGCTGGTGTGCAGACTACAGAAGTACATAACGTTTCTGCTTGTTTACCATCCATCCCCAACATTTTGA
The DNA here is from genome assembly GCF_002575655.3 of Aegilops tauschii subsp. strangulata. Classification (NCBI taxonomy): domain Eukaryota; kingdom Viridiplantae; phylum Streptophyta; class Magnoliopsida; order Poales; family Poaceae; genus Aegilops; species Aegilops tauschii. The sequence goes on along the minus strand of NC_053041.3, from coordinate 548,529,842 downwards.
AGCTGCGATGTCTCATTAGGCGGGCTACTTTTGTTGCTGGTGGTACGGGGGCAGGCAGTGGTGGTGGCTGCTGCTTAGATGTCTTTGCTGGTTCAGAGAGATAGATGGAGGTGAGTTCGTTCTGTGCTTATGATCGTGTTTGATAATGCCTGTTCCATGAGAGTGCCATTCGGTCAATTGTTTGTATGAACTCTGTAAAAGTTGTGTTACTGTGAGTGAACAAAATCTTGTATGCCGCACCTTTGAGTTTGAGATGCAGATTTGTATTCCCTGTGAATAACTTCACTCTGACATCTTTACTTAAAAAAATTGGATGCAACTAGGGAACTTGTATCATTTGTTAGGTATAAATGGCAGGAGCACAGCCTATTCAGTAAATACAAACTATTTGCATCTCATATTCAAAGGGACATCTTAAAGGCTTTGTCTTTCTAGCGCTGTCTGCTCACAATTCACCACCCTTCTTGATGAATTGGTATGCTCTTGGTATTAGCATTTAACATATTCAGTACAAACATGTCTTGAATTGTTTTTGTAGGATTAAATATAGCAGCACTTGTGCTTTTATCATTCCGTCTTAAAGTATTCACACTGCTGGCACCATATGTGTACTGTTGGAAATATGCCCTAGAGGCAATAATAAAATGGTTATTATTGTATTTTCTTGTTCATGATAATTGTCTGTTGTTCATGCCATAATTGTATTAACTGGAAACCGTAATACATGTGTGAATACATAGACCACAACATGTCCCTAGTAAGCCTCTAGTTGACTAGCTCATTGATCAATAGATGGTTATGGTTTCCTGACCATGGACATTGGATGTCATTGATAACGGGATCACATCATTAGGAGAATGATGTGATGGACAAGACCCAATCCTAAGCATAGCACAAGATCGTGTAGTTCGTTTGCTAGAGCTTTTCTAATGTCAAGTATCATTTCCTTAGACCATGAGATTGTGCAACTCCCGGACACCGTAGGAATGCTTTGGGTGTACCAGACGTCACAACGTAACTGGGTGGCTATAAAGGTGCACTACAGGTATCTCCGAAAGTGTTTGTTGGGTTGGCACGAATCGAGACTGGGATTTGTCACTCCGTATGACGGAGAGGTATCTCTGGGCCCACTCGGTAATGCATCATCATAATGAGCTCAATGTGACCAAGTGTTTGGTCACGGGATCATGCATTACGGTACGAGTAAAGTGACTTGCCGGTAACGAGATTGAACAAGGTATTGGGATACCGACGATCAAATCTCGGGCAAGTAACGTACCGATTGACAAAGGGAATTGTATACGGGATTGATTGAATCCTCGACATCGTGATTCATCCGATGAGATCATCGTGGAACATGTGGGAGCCAACATGGGTATCTAGATCCCGCTGTTGGTTATTGACCGGAGAGTCGTCTCGGTCATGTCTGCATGTCTCCCGAACCCGTAGGGTCTACACACTTAAGGTTCGGTGACGCTAGGGTTGTAGAGATATTAGTATGCGGAAATCCGAAATTCGTTCGGAGTCCCGGATGAGATCCCGGACGTCACGAGGAGTTCCGGAATGGTCCGGAGGTAAAGATTTATATATGGGAAGTCCTATTTTGGCCACCGGAAAATGTTCGGGATTTTTCGGTATTGTACCGGGAAGGTTCTAGAAGGTTCCGAAGTGGGGCCCACCTGCATGGGGGGACCTACATGAACGTGGGTAGTGGGGGCAAGGCCCCACACCCCTGGTCAAGGCGCACCAAGATCCCACATTAGAAGGAATAAGATCATATCCCGAAGGGATAAGATCAAGATCCCTAAAAAAGGGGGATAATAATCGATGGGGAAGGAAAATGATGGGATTTCTTTCCCCCACCTTTGCCAACGCCCCAATGGACTTGGAGGGCAAGAAACCAGCCCCCTCCACCCCTATATATAGTGGGGAGGCGCATGGGAGCAGCACCCCAAGCCCTGGCGCCTCCCTCCCTCCCGTGACACCTCTTCCTCCCCGCTTGCGCTTGGCGAAGCCCTGCCGGGATCCCGCTACTTCCACCACCACGCCGTCGTGCTGCTGGATCTCCATCAACTTCTCCTCCTCCCTTGCTGGATCAAGAAGGAGGAGACGTCCCCGCTCCGTACGTGTGTTGAACACGGAGGTGCCGTCCGTTCGGCGCTAGGATCATCGGTGATTTGGATCACGACGAGTACGACTCCATCAACCCCGTTCTCTTGAACGCTTCCGCTCGCGATCTACAAGGGTATGTAGATGCACTCCTCCCCTCTCGTTTCTAGCATCTCCTAGATTGATCTTGGTGACATGTAGGAAAATTTTGAATTTCTGCTACGTTCCCCAACAGTGGCATCATGAGCCAGGTCTATGCGTAGATTCTATGCACGAGTAGAACACAAAGTAGTTGTGGGCGATGATTTGTTCAATTTGCTTGCCGTTACTAGTCTTATCTTGATTCGGCGGCATTGTGGGATGAAGCGGCCCGGACCGACCTTACACGTACTCTTACGTGAGACAGGTTCCACCGACTGACATGCACTTGATGCATAAGGTGGCTAGCGGGTGTCTGTCTCTCCCACTTTAGTTGGATCAGATTCGATGAAAAGGGTCCTTATGAAGGGTAAATAGCAATTGGCATATCACCGTTGTGGCTTTTGCGTAGGTAAGAAACGTTCTTGCTAGAAACCCATAGCAGCCACGTAAAACATGCAACAACAATTAGAGGACGTCTAACTTGTTTTTGTAGGGTATGCTATGTGATGTGATATGGCCAAAAGGATGTGATGAATTATATATATGTGATGTATGAGATTGATCATGTTCTTGTAATAGGAATCACGACTTGCATGTCGATGATTATGACAACCGACAGGAGCCATAGGAGTTGTCTTAATTTATTGTATGACCTGCGTGTCAATAAAAACGCCATGTAATTACTTTACTTTATTGCTAACCGTTAGCCATGGTAGTAGAAGTAATAGTTGGCGAGACAACTTCATGAAGACACGATGATGGAGATCATGGTGTCATGCCGGTGACGAAGGTGATCATGCCGCGCCTCGAAGATGGAGATCAAAAAGCGCAAGATGATATTGGCCATATCATGTCACTTTATGATTTGCATGTGATGTTTGTCATGTTTACATCTTATTTGCTTAGAACGACGGTAGCATAAATAAGATGATCCCTCACTAAAATTTCAAGAGATGTGTTCCCCCTAACTGTGCACCGTTGCGAAGGTTCGTTGTTTCGAAGCACCACGCGATGATCGGGTGTGATAGATTCTAACGTTCGCATACAACGGGTGTAAGCCTGATTTACACATGCGAAACACTTAGGTTGACTTGACGAGCCTAGCATGTACAGACATGGCCTCGGAACACAAGAGACCGAAAGGTCGAACATGAGTCGTATAGTAGATACGATCAACATGGAGATGTTCACCGATGATGACTAGTCTGTCTCACGTGATGTTCGGACACGGCCTAGTTGACTCGGATCATGTATCACTTAGATGACTAGAGGGATGTCTATCTGAGTCGGAGTTCATTAAATAATTTGATTAGATGAACTTAATTATCATGAACATAGTCAAAAGGCCTTTGCAAATTATGTCATAGCTTACGCTTTAGTTCTACTAAAGATATGTTCCTAGAGAAAATTTAGTTGAAAGTTGATAGTAGCAATTATGCGGACTGGGTCCGTAAACTGAGGATTGTCCTCATTGCTGCACAGAAGGCTTATGTCCTTAATGCACCGCTCGGTGTGCTGAACCTCGAGCGTCGTCTGTAGATGTTGCGAAACATCTGACATACACGTTTTGATGACTACGTGATAGTTCAGTGTGTGATGCTAACGGTTTAAAATTGTGGCACCAAAGACGTTTTTGAAATGTCGCAGAACATATGAGATGTTCCAAAGACTGAAATTGGGATTTCAGACTAGTGCCCACGTCAAGAGGTATGAGACCTCTGACAAGTTTCTTAAGCCTGCAAACTAAGGGAGAAAAGCTCAATCGTTGAGCATGTGCTTAGATTGTCTGAGTACTACAATCGCTTGAATCGAGTGGGAGTTAATCTTCCAGATGAGATAGTGATGGTTCTCCATAGTCACTGCCACCAAGCTATTAGAGCTTCGTGATGAACTATAACATATCAGGGATAGACATGATGATCCTTGAGCAACTCGCGATGTTTGACACCGCGAAAGTAGAAATCAAGTAGGAGCATCAATTGTTTATGGTTAGTAAAACCACTAGTTTCAAGAAGGGCAAGGGAAAGAAGGGATACTTCATGAAACGGCAAATCAGTTGCTGCTCTAGTGAAGAAACCCAAGGTTGAACCCAAACCCGAGACTAAGTGCTTCTGTAATGAGGGGAATGGTCACTGAAGCAGAACTACCCTAGATACTTGGTAGATGAGAAGGTAGGCAAGGTCGACAAAAGTATATTGGATATACATTATATTAATGTGTACTTTACTAGTACTCCTAGTAGCACCAGGGTATTAGATACCGGTTCGGTTGCTAGGTGTTGGTAACTCGAAATAAAAGGCTACGGAATAAACTATAGCGACCCGACCCGAATGGATCAAGTCTCTGTGCTTAAGTGTCATCCCTGGATCGGTATGCTGACACACACAGTACTCGAGGATTTATAACAGAGGTAAATCACATGTATAAAGTAACGTAAATACTATTACCTCAATCCAAAAAGCGGAAGTAACAAGGTTGTGGATTCCCATCAACACCAACGGCAAAGTTGAGTGTAGAAATCGTAACCCTAACGTATCACTTACTCGTCATAAGAATCCTACAACATGAAACGTTGCATCCCAAAAACGGGTCAGCACATGGAATATGCTGGCAATGTAACACATAGAGAGTAATGAACAGAATAATGCTATACTACATGCATATATGGCTGGTGGAAAAAGCTCTATGGTTATAATGTTTTTGCGAAAAGCCAATTTTCCCTACTGCAAAGGAATAAATTTTATTTAACTATCATGGTGGTTGTTAAACATTGAGAAGGTACCTTCAACTTAATCCCAATTAAGTAACATCATTAACCCAACAAAATTAGTTAAAGTAACATGATGAGACCAACGGGATAATCCAAGAACTAGATACTCAAGATGTCCATAACCGGGGACACGGCTAATCATGATTAGTTTGTACACTCTGCAGAGGTTTGTGCACTTTTCCCCACAAGACTCGATCGCCTCCGCTTGATTTCTCGCACTGCATGATGTTTGAGAAACGGATGACCGAGACACAGTCTTTCAGAAGCATAAACTCTCTACTCTGGGTAGACAGTACCACCTACATCCCCTACATCTGCTAGTCTACCTCTTCAAGAGCTCACACAACTTAATCAACTATGCTAGAGCCCATAATAGCTTGTGGCTGCACACGGAAGTTTCTAGCATGAATAATCTCATGATCCCTATGAGCCTGTGTGGCGGTCCATAGGATGATCACACGGGTACTCCGGGATATCCAAAAATACAGGCAGCACTGGGTTCTCCAGGTGCCTCAATCCACCCAGATGTGAGTTTTAGTTGCCACCTTAAGTAAACCATTAATTAACAATCTCACATCTGTCATGAATATCTCTCAAACCCAATCCACGTCTACAAGCATAGCATAGCAATATAAGCAACGTAGAAGTAACTCCCAAGGGTTTGATAATAAAACAGGTAATAGGTACTACCTCAACTACTTCCCAATACCCACAATTTAATTAGATCCTAACCATGCAATGTTTGAGGATTGATCTAATGCAATAAAACTGGGTAGTGAAAAGTATGATCAAAGTGTTACTTGCCTGCAATGTTGATGAAGATGATTCGCACTCAAAACTCTTGATATATCTACTCGTCACAATCCGTCAATCTATCGAGAGCAAGCAATAGTAACCACACATAAGCAATCACTCAAAAGATCAGAAAGAACGAGGAAAACAATTCGGAAAACTTCAAAACCAAGCAAATAACTCTTGCAACATAAAACAATTTCTAACAGTACCAAAATTATGTGAATTTGGCCTTATCAGAAAGTTTAGGTCAAGAGCTTTAATTTGCAAAAAGAATCAACTAAATCGGAGTTACGAAACTCAAGTTACGATCAAAAGAAGATTCAAATTCAAATCTGATCTAATTCAAATTTTAAAATTTCAGAAACATGTTTGAGTTGGATTACTGGATAGAGGGGATCATAACAAAGAAGTGGGCGTTGGTTTCGCTGGATTTGGACCAACGAGCAAAAAGTTGAGGTTGTTTGAAAAACAGGGGCTAAACGGTAAATAAAAATCATCACAGATAGCTCCCTGGCGAAAAACTGAAATAAAGAAAAAAAAATAAATAGCAAACGTCCGCTACAGAAACTTACGCGACGAAACCGTTTGCTACAAAACCTAAACTAGCGAGCGGTCGCTAAATAACTAATCCTAAAAAACAAGATCTAGGTTTTCTTAATAAAACCAAAAACGAATAAAAAAATAAACCGGGGCGGTTCACGGTTTATACCGGTTGGGTTTTCATCGAAAACCGGCGGTTTTCGGCGGCGGATCGGGTCCGGCGAGGTCGGGGCAGTGGCGTGCTCCGGCGACGGCGGCGCGCGGGCAAGGCGAGCGGCGGCGTGGCTCAGGAGGAGGAGCGGCGGCTGCGCGAGGCGGTGGCGCTGGCGGAGTGCGGTGACGGCGGAGCGGCGCAGCAGGCGGCGGCGGCAGCGCAGGCGAGGTGCAGCGACGGCGGCGCGAGGGGCGACGAGGAGAGGGGGCGGCGTGGGGCTCCGGGCGGCGCTATTTATAGGCGCGGGAGGCGAGGCCTGCCGTGGGCGAGGGGCAAGGGGAGGCGTAAGGCGGCGGCGGTTTCCGTGGAGGTCATGGCGCGGCGGCGTGCTGGCTCGGGAGTCCTTCCCGAGCTTGGGGACGACGAGGAGGTGGGCTGGGCCGCGGCCTGGCCTGGGAGCTGGGCCGGCCCAGTTCGGTGGAGGGAGAGAGAGGAGAGAGAGCAGTGCTAGGCTTCGGCCTGGCACTGTTCGAAGAGTTTTTTTTTAACAAAGAGAAAAAGAAAAGAAATAAAATATAAAATAAAATATTATATAGGCATATAATATATCAAAATTTTCAGAAAAAGATTCCCTACAAGATGAACATTTTTGTAAAGTCAAATAAAATCCACACAAATTTAAATAAATCAAACAGTGCTACTGCCTTAATAAAATCCAATAAAAATAATTTTAAAAATACCAAAATGATTTCAAATTTATTTCTCTCCAATTTTCTGATGTAGGGAATCATTTTACCCTAATTTCCATATATTTTATTTTTGGAGAAAAATAATTTGAATAACACTCAAATAACTCCAATATTGAAAATAATTTCAAAATGGATTTTAATTTTGCGTTTCTTTGAAACTCCCAACTCATATTTCATATATTATGAAGAAGTCATTTTATCTTCTCTCGTGAAAATCATTGAGTTGCATAAAGTTTTAGAATTGGAAATATTTTCAAATGAAATTCAAATATTTTCGACACCCCTTGTCATTTAAATAAATGGAAGAAGTCATCTCATCTTCTCTCCAGGGTTTTGTGGTGAAAAGAATTTGAATTCATGGAGATCATAACAACAAAAATGAATGTTTGGGAAAGTCCTTTTATTCCTTCTCATTTAACTTTCAAAACGTTTCGAATTCCACTCAATTTCACTCAATCAATCAAACAATCAATCTAATCTATCTGTTTATTATAACATTCCAAAATTTAGAATTTTGGGATGTTACAAACCTACCACCCTTAAAATGAATCTCGTCCTCGAGATTCGGAGAGGCTAGCAAGAAGTAGGTTAGGGTTTGGGGTCTTCTCAAAATCCATCGATTAACACAGGGGGTCTAGGGTGCTACCACCCTTAGAAGCATGGTTACGGTTCCATCAAAACTCATATACTCCATCCTTATTCTTGACAGGGTCGGTCTTCTCAGATTCTCGAGATTACTCCTTCTCTGGGCTCTTCCGGTGGTGGCATAACCTTTACCTCAATTCTTTTGTCCTTTTTCTTGGTAAGGTTGTTCCGGGACTGGGTCTTCATAGCTGACGGGTCTAGCGCCAATACTAAACAACTATCGACATCTCATGGTGGTCAACAATTTACGGTTTCTCCTGCAGGAAATGGGTCTGGGTTGAACCTCACCGTATAACCTACAGTTGGCAACAACTGCCGTGTACAAGGGACAATACCTATACCATTCTAAGGTTTAAACAAGGTTTAAATCGTCGTCACTCTACTATAGGTAAGTCACTCAGATTTACCATCCCGTATAGCAAGGCGAATAATAAGAGTAAGTCGGTATGGTGATCAATCCATCCCGCACCCAAATCATTACCTTGTATATGGTTTAGCGAATCTCGCATTCTAACACTCGGTCATCCTCACAAGCATTGCAGAATTTATCTTGTCAACGAACTAGGTTCGGATAAATCCATTGATTCTGCAAGCCAAACAAACCTCTATCGTTCCTTCCCAACCCTCAGGTTTTGCGTAACTCCTATAAGATCGTTTGTCGATAAAATCGTAACTTCTTCCAGGGTTTTTCCTTCAGCAAGAATGTGCTTGCTTCCTGGCAGGTCCTGGGGCCTGTGGGTTATGGCCCATCTCATCACTTGTAGTTCCTTGAACTTATCATCGAGCAACTGATCATTATTCCAACATCCAGCTTCCAGCATTCTTAAATCCATCCAATTTTATTGTCTCACTTCCTTCTATTTGCACTAAACTAGGACATGTTTACTCAGACTCATCATGGAATTTCCATTGATCCATATTTCCAACATCATACCTCCTTTATATCCAATAGTAATTTATCTCTTCATCCTCGTGGGATATCCCACATACCAAGATAAAAAAAACTTATACTTATGAAGTCCATACTCCACTTCGTGGAACATCATTATCCTTTCCAGGGTCAAGCGTCCTTACAAGGGAATATTGGCCATCTCCGCATGGCACTCCTTCCACTGGGAAACGTGAAACACATCATGAACTCCTAACAGTCCTTCGGGTGACTCCAGCTTGTTGGCCACTTCACCCATACGCTCCAAAACTCGGCATGGTCCTACAAATCTCGGGGCTAACTTTCCCTTAACTCAAAATAGTTTAACTCCTCGCAGAGGGGACACACGAAGACATGCTCTGTCTCCAATTTCATAGACTACCTCCTTTACATCCAATAATACTCCATACCCTCATATTCTTGGGGTATCCAACATATCGAGATAAAACTCATACTTATTTTGTTCGAAATCCACTTCGTGGAATATCATTACCTTTTTCCAAGGGTCAAGTTTCCTCACAGGGTACTACCACCTTTAAAATGCACAATCTTCCATAGACCATATTTCTCATATCCTCGAAAATGGTCAAAATCTTTCTTCATAGAGTAACAACTCATAAAATCCAAATCAATACCAATGATGCTAACTTTATTGATTCTCAAATTATTACAATCTCCACACCTCACTAATAAAAGAAATGCCCACACTTCTACTACTATATTTCTCGTTGCACTCAACTATTTGTCACAAGTCTCCGTCTCCTTGGGGCATTTTCTGGCAAAGTGCCCTGCTTCATCACAACGGAAACATATTACTTCTGACATATCTCGGGGTTTCCTTGTGATTATATAGCCTCCTGGGGTCCTCATCTTCCCTTTTGGGCAATCATTGTGGTAGTGTCCTGAATTTTTGCACCTGAAACATGTGATATGACTCAGGTCTCTCTTTGTAGAAATTGGGTTGTTCCTGGGATCCAATCTACTTCTCTTCCTGGACTTTTCCGTTCCCATCAGGGCTTCTATTTCCTGTGGGTCATACTCTACTTCCTCTGTCGGGAATTCTACTAAATCCCCATTCAGACAATTTTGGGAGATATGTCCTTCTTCTCCACATGAATAGCATGACTTGGTGCAGGGTTTAATTGGTTCTTCTTTGGGTGTGTCCTCTACCTCTTCCTTCATCACAGATTCCTCTAAAATTTCCATGAGGGCTCTTTTCATTGCTTCTTTCTTCTGCTGGATGGTCCTTTGTACCATGGGGTAGATGTGACACTGAGCAGGGTAGTGGGTAGTCCCTTCACACAAGAAACAAGTGATCTGCCTAGTTGGGCATTCTTCAGCTGGGTGACTTCCTTCACAATTAGGGCATTCATCCTTGTGTTCCTTATGGTTGTGTCCTATTTCTCCACAAGGCTTGTATGCACAAGGTTTCTTCACATCCTTTCCGTAAGGCTTAAATTTCTGGGACACAAGACGAGATCTTTGTAGAGTCCACTTAAATTCTTTCCAAGTGGTTACTCCTTGCCATCCATTGGTGGTTTGGTACATCCTCCACCAAGTAGCAGCACCTCTTTCAAAACATTGAAGAGCATGCCGGGTCATATCCTTTCCGACTATAGGGTTATTCTTCATGTGATCCTCCATGTTCTGAATCCATCAGTCCGTCTCCAATTGAGTCATTGGTCCAGAAAATATAAGCTCATCTCCATTCATCCTCTATTGGGTCCATGGGTTTGTGGTGGGATAAGAGAGATAGAGAGAGATGCACACAATACAAACAATAGTTTTGAAGAGACATGTTTTTTATTGTGGCTGTCGGAAAAACAACAAACAAATGACAGCTCACAAACGTCGCAACTAACGTACGTATATAACAGGGGTTGGGTCTTCTAGAGGTCAAAATCTTCAAAGTCATCAAACTCTTCAAGTCTTGTTCATGTCTCCGGTGGCTTCTTCTGATCATGCTTGTCTTTCTCAAGTTTTTTGGCCAGATCATCTCTGTTGACGCGAAGTCTCTCATGACATCCTTTAATATTTGCGTTCCAAACTTCTGGGTCTCAACATCCTTGGCATGAACCATGGTACTACTGTCCTTCAGTTCCTGATGAGTCTCCGTTATCTCGAGGTTTTGCTTTCCCAGCTTGGCTACTTTCAGTTTCTGGGTTCTGAGTTCTTCACGAAACACTTCCTTGTCAAATACAGCTTCCTGCAGGTCCATCCTAAACTTCTTGATGTAATACTCCAGATCCTGGTGATACACCGGTCTAAAGTTAAAACTTCATCTTGCTGATAGGTGCTCCATCAGCCTTCTACCATCCAATCCTTCCATACATCTGCATGCTTAACTCCGCACGGTGACAATAACATAAACGGTAATAACACCATGGTCAGCCATGTCTATGCCCATGTTACTGCCATGAGCTTTCATTCCATAACTGATATCTCCTGTCTTTGGGTTTTCTTAACAAAACTTTGAGTTCTAATGCTCCATGTTCCGGTCTTTCCCCGATACACCTTGATCTCGGGCATTGACGGCTTCCATAGTCTGCCAACTTCCATAAAGGTAACCTTCCTAGGTCATACACATCTGGCAATTCTTCAGAGCCTTCAAAATCTCCTAGTCTTCGGAGTCTTCAACTGTTGTAGTTTCCATTACTATATTGCATGGTAAAATCCTCTTCATTCCAAAATGGACTTAGTTGTCCAATATCTTGTACTTCTTGAAGTGGTCTTATCCGTCGAATCTTCGAGTGGTCCAAAAGGAAAAAGGGTATGGTCTCACTTAAAGGGAATATTTGAATAAGCTCAGGAAAGGAGAGAGGTAAAAGATCTTTTTGAAAAGGAAAGTTTTAGGGAAAATCCTTCCTATGGGCTTGCCAGTTTCTAGGGTCACGTCCTACAGTCAACATGTGCTCTGATACCATCTTGTAGCGACCCGACCCGAATGGATCAAGTCTCTGTGCTTAAGTGTCATCCCTGGATCGGTATGCTGACACACACAGTACTCGAGGATTTATAACAGAGGTAAATCACATGTATAAAGTAACGTAAATACTATTACCTCAATCCAAAAAGCGGAAGTAACAAGGTTGTGGATTCCCATCAACACCAACGGCAAAGTTGAGTGTAGAAATCGTAACCCTAACGTATCACTTACTCGTCATAAGAATCCTACAACATGAAACGTTGCATCCCAAAAACGGGTCAGCACATGGAATATGCTGGCAATGTAACACATAGAGAGTAATGAACAGAATAATGCTATACTACATGCATATATGGCTGGTGGAAAAAGCTCTATGGTTATAATGTTTTTGCGAAAAGCCAATTTTTCCCTACTGCAAAGGAATAAATTTTATTTAACTATCATGGTGGTTGTTAAACATTGAGAAGGTACCTCCAACTTAATCCCAATTAAGTAACATCATTAACCCAACAAAATTAGTTAAAGTAACATGATGAGACCAACGGGATAATCCAAGAACTAGATACTCAAGATGTCCATAACCGGGGACACGGCTAATCATGATTAGTTTGTACACTCTGCAGAGGTTTGTGCACTTTTCCCCACAAGACTCGATCGCCTCCGCTTGATTTCTCGCACTGCATGATGTTTGAGAAACGGATGACCGAGACACAGTCTTTCAGAAGCGTAAACTCTCTACTCTGGGTAGACAGTACCACCTACATCCCCTACATCTGCTAGTCTACCTCTTCAAGAGCTCACACAACTTAATCAACTATGCTAGAGCCCATAATAGCTTGTGGCTGCACACGGAAGTTTCTAGCATGAATAATCTCATGATCCCTATGAGCCTGTGTGGCGGTCCATAGGATGATCACACGGGTACTCCGGGATATCCAAAAATACAGGCAGCACTGGGTTCTCCAGGTGCGTCAATCCACCCAGATGTGAGTTTTAGTTGCCACCTTAAGTAAACCATTAATTAACAATCTCACATCTGTCATGAATATCTCTCAAACCCAATCCACGTCTACAAGCATAGCATAGCAATATAAGCAACGTAGAAGTAACTCCCAAGGGTTTGATAATAAAACAGGTAATAGGTACTACCTCAACTACTTCCCAATACCCACAATTTAATTAGATCCTAACCATGCAATGTTTGAGGATTGATCTAATGCAATAAATCTGGGTAGTGAAAAGTATGATCAAAGTGTTACTTGCCTGCAATGTTGATGAAGATGATTCGCACTCAAAACTCTTGATATATCTACTCGTCACAATCCGTCAATCTATCGAGAGCAAGCAATAGTAACCACACATAAGCAATCACTCAAAAGATCAGAAAGAACGAGGAAAACAATTCGGAAAACTTCAAAACCAAGCAAATAACTCTTGCAACATAAAACAATTTCTAACAGTACCAAAATTATGTGAATTTGGCCTTATCAGAAAGTTTAGGTCAAGAGCTTTAATTTGCAAAAAGAATCAACTAAATCGGAGTTACGAAACTCAAGTTACGATCAAAAGAAGATTCAAATTCAAATCTGATCTAATTCAAATTTTAAAATTTCAGAAACATGTTTGAGTTGGATTACTGGATAGAGGGGATCATAACAAAGAAGTGGGCGTTGGTTTCGCTGGATTTGGACCAACGAGCAAAAAGTTGAGGTCGTTTGAAAAACAGGGGCTAAACGGTAAATAAAAATCATCACAGATAGCTCCCTGGCGAAAAACTGAAATAAAGAAAAAAAACTAAATAGCAAACGTCCGCTACAGAAACTTACGCGACGAAACCGTTTGCTACAAAACCTAAACTAGCGAGCGGTCGCTAAATAACTAATCCTAAAAAACATGATCTAGGTTTTCTTAATAAAACCAAAAACGAATAAAAAAAATAAACCGGGGCGGTTCACGGTTTATACCGGTTGGGTTTTCATCGAAAACCGGCGGTTTTCGGCGGCGGATCGGGTCCGGCGAGGTCGGGGCAGTGGCGTGCTCCGGCGACGGCGGCGCGCGGGCAAGGCGAGCGGCGGCGTGGCTCAGGAGGAGGAGCGGCGGCTGCGCGAGGCGGTGGCGCTGGCGGAGTGCGGTGACGGCGGAGCGGCGCAGCAGGCGGCAGCGGTGGCGCAGGCGAGGTGCAGCGACGGCGGCGCGAGGGGCGACGAGGAGAGGGGGCGGCGCGGGGCTCCGGGCGGCGCTATTTATAGGCGCGGGAGGCGAGGCCTCCCGTGGGCGAGGGGCAAGGGGAGGCGTAAGGCGGCGGCGGTTTCCGTGGAGGTCACGGCGCGGCGGCGTGCTGGCTCGGGAGTCCTTCCCGAGCTTGGGGACGACGAGGAGGTGGGCTGGGCCGCGGCCTGGCCTTGGAGCTGGGCCGGCCCAGTTCGGCGGAGGGAGAGAGAGGAGAGAGAGAGCAGTGCTGGGCTTCGGCCTGGCACTGTTCGAAGAGTTTTTTTTAACAGAGAGAAAAAGAAAAGAAATAAAATATAAATAAAATATTATATAGGCATATAATATATCAAATTTTTTAGAAAAAGATTTCCTACAAGATGAACATTTTTGTAAAGTCAAATAAAATTCACACAAATTTAAATAAATCAAACAGTGGTACTGCCTTAATAAAATCCAATAAAAATAATTTTAAAAATACCAAAATGATTTCAAATTTATTTCTCTCCAATTTTCTGATGTAGGGAATCATTTTACCCTAATTTCCATATATTTTATTTTTGGAGAAAAATAATTTGAATAACACTCAAATAACTCCAATATTGAAAATAATTTCAAAATGGATTTTAATTTTGCGTTTCTTTGAAACTCCCAACTCATATTTCATATATTATGAAGAAGTCATTTTATCTTCTCTCGTGAAAATCATTGAGTTGCATAAAGTTTCAGAATTGGAAATATTTTCAAATGAAATTCAAATATTTTCAACACCCCTTGTCATTTAAATAAATGGAAGAAGTCATGTCATCTTCTCTCCAGGGTTTTGTGGTGAAAAGAATTTGAATTCATGGAGATCATAACAACAAAAATGAAAGTTCTGGAAAGTCCTTTTATTCCCTCTCATTTAACTTTCAAAACGTTACGAATTCCACTCAATTTCACTCAATCAATCAAACAATCAATCCAATCTATCTGTTTATTATAACATTCCAAAATTTAGAATTTTGGGATGTTACATAAACGGAGACTAGCTAAAGGTGAGATGACGATATGTGTTGGAAGTGTTTCCAAGGTTGATGTGATCAAGCATCGCATGCTCCCTCTACCATCGAGATTGGTGTTAAACCTAAACAATTGTTATTTGGTGTTTGCGTTGAGCATAGACATGATTGGATTATGTTTATCGCAATACGGTTATTCATTTAAGGAGAATAATGGTTACTCTGTCTATTTGAATAATACGTTCAATGGTCTTGCACCTAAAATGAATGGTTTATTGAATCTCGATCGTAGTGATACACATGCTCATGCCAAAAGATATAAGATAGTAATGATAGTACCACATACTTGTGGCACTGCCACTTGAGTCATATTGGTATAAAACGCATGAAGAAGCTCCATGTTGATGGATCTTTGGACTCACTCGTTTTTGAAAAGATTGAGACATGCGAACCATGTCTATTAGTATATATGCATGAAGAAAGTCCATACAGATGGATCGTTTGGACTCACTTGATTTTGAATCACTTGAGACCTGCAAATCATACCACATGGGCAAGATGACTGAAAGGCCTCGTTTTCAGTAAGATGGAACAAGAAAGCAACTTGTTGGAAGTAATACATTTTGATGTGCGCAGTCCAATGAGTGCTGAGGCATGCAGTGGATATCATTATGTTCTTACTTCACAGATGATTTGAGTAGATGCTGAGTATATTTACTTGATGAAACACAAGTCTGAATTATTGAAAGGTTCAAGTAATTTCAGAGTGAAGTTGAAGATCATCGTGACAAGAGGATAAAATGTCTGTGATATGCTCACAGAGATGAATATCTGAGTTACGAGTTTGGCACACAATTAAGAAATTGTGGAAATTGTTTCACGACTAATACCACCTGGAACACTATAGTGTGATGGTGTGTCCGAACATCATAACTGCACCCTATTGGATATAGTGCATACCATGATGTCTCTTATCGAATTACACTATCGTTTATGGGTTAGGCATTAGAGACAACCGCATTCACTTTAAATGGGGCACCACGCAATTCCGTTGAGACGACATCGTATGAACTATGGTTTAGAGAAACCTAAGCTGTCGTCTCTTAAAAGTTTGGGGCTGCGACGCTTATGTGAAAAAGTTTCAGGCTGATAAGCTCGATGAAGGAAATATGCCCTAGAGGCAATAATAAAGTATTATATATTTCCTTATATCATGATAAATGTTTATTATTCATGCTAGAATTGTATTAACCAGAAACATAATACATGTGTGAATACATAGACAAACAGAGTGTCACTAGTATGCCTGTACTTGACTAGCTCGTTAATCAAAGATGGTTATGTTTCCTAGCCATAGACATGAGTTGTCATTTGATTAACAGGATCACCTCATTAGGAGAATGACGTGATTGACTTGACCCATTCCGTTAGCTTAGCACCCGATCGTTTAGTATGTTGCTATTGCTTTCTTCATGACTTATACATGTTCCTATGACTATGAGATTATGCAACTCCCGTTTACCGGAGGAACACTTTGTGTGCTACCAAACGTCACAACGTAACTGGGTGATTATAAAGGTGCTCTACAGGTGTCTCCAAAGGTACTTGTTGGGTTGGCGTATTTCGAGATTAGGATTTGTCACTCCGATTGTCGGAGAGGTATCTCTGGGCCCACTCGGTAATGCACATCACTATAAGCCTTGCAAGCATTGTGACTAATGAGTTAGTTGCGGGATGATGTATTACGGAACGAGTAAAGAGACTTGCCGGTAACGAGATTGAACTAGGTATCGAGATACCGACGATCGAATCTCGGGCAAGTAACATACCGATGACAAAGGGAACAACGTATGTTGTTATGCGGTCTGACCGATAAAGATCTTCGTAGAATATGTGGGAGCCAATATGGGCATCCAGGTCCCGCTATTGGTTATTGACCGGAGAGGTGTCTCGGTCATGTCTACATAGTTCTCGAACCCAAAGGGTCCGCACGCTTAAAGTTACGATGACAGTTATATTATGAGTTTATATGTTTTGATGTACCGAAGGTTGTTCGGAGTCCCGGATGTGATCACGGACATGACGAGGAGTCTCGAAATGGTCGAGACGTAAAGATTGATATATTGGACGACTATATTCGGACACCGGAAGTGTTCCGGAGAAGTTTCAGATTAAACCGGAGTGCCGGAGGGTTACCGGAACCCCCCGGGGAAGTATTGGGCCTTGGTGGGCCTTGAGGGGAGAGAGAGGGCAGCAGCCATGAGGTGGCGCGCCCCCTCCCAAGGGGAGTCCTAGTTGGACTAGGAGAGGGGGGCGCAGCCCCCTTTCCCTCTCCCTCTCCCTCTCTTTCCTTCCCCCCCTCTTTTCCTAGTAGGACTAGGAAAGGGGAGTCCTACTCCTACTAGGAGGAGGACTCCCCCTCTCTCCTTGGCGCGCCTAGGGCAGCCGGCCTCCCCCTTGCTCCTTTATATACGGGGGCAGGGGGGCACCTGAGAACACACTTGATATACGATATTTTAGCCGTGTGCGGTGCCCCCCTCCACCAGATTACACCTCGATAATACCGTCGCGGAGCTTAGGCGAAGCCCTGCATCGGTGGAACATCATCATCGTCACCACGCCGTCGTGCTGACGAAACTCTCCCTCAACACTCGGCTGGATCGGAGTTCGAGGGACGTCATCGAGCTGAACGTGTGTAGAACTTCGGAGGTGCCGTGCGTTCGGTACTTGATCGGTCGGATCATGAAGACGTACGACTACATCAACCGCGTTGTGATAACGCTTCCGCTGTCGGTCTACGAGGGTACGTGGACAACACTCTCCCCTCTCGTTGCTATGCATCACCATGATCTTGCGTGTGCGTAGGATTTTTTTTGAAATTACTACGTTCCCCAACACTCGAACCCAAAGCGGATAAATGCATCTTCATAGAATACCCAAAACAGTTGGGTATACCTCCTATTTCAGATCTGGAAGCAAAAGTGATTGTTTCTAGAAACGGGTCCTTTCTCGAGGAAAATTTTCTCTTGAAAGAATTGAGTGGGAGGATGGTGGAGACTTGATGAGGTCATTGAACCGTCACTTCAACTAATGTGTAGCAGGGCACAGGAAGTTGTTCCTGTGGCACCTACACCAATTGAAGTGGAAGCTTATGATAGTGATCATGAAACTTCAGATCAAGTCACTACCAAACCTCATAGGACGACAAGGATGCGTACTACTTCAGAGTGGTACGTAATCCTGTCTTGGAAGTCATGTTGCTAGACAACAATGAACCTACGAGCTATGGAGAAGCGATGGTGGGCCCGGATTCCGACGAATGGCTTGAGGCCATAAAATCCGAGAGGATCCATGTATGAAAACAAAGTATAGACTTTGAAAGAACTACTTGATGGTCGTAAGGCTGTTGGGTACAGATGGATTTTAAAGGGAAGACATACAATGATGGTAAGTGTCACCATTAAGAAAGCTCGACTTGTCGTTAAGATGTTTTCCGGCAAGTTCAAGGAGTTGACTACGATGAGACTTTCTCACTCGTAGCGATGCTAAGAGTCTGTTAGAATTATATTAGCAGTTACTGCATTATTTATGAAATCTTGCAGATAGGATGTCAAAACATTGTTTCCTCGACGATTTCCTTGAGGAAAGGTTGTATGTAATACAACCAGAAGGTTTTGTCAATCCTGAAAGATGCTAACAAGTATGCAAAGCTCCAGCAATCCTTCTAAGGATTGGAGTAAGCATCTCGGAGTTGGAATGAACGCTTTGATGAGATGATCAAAGATTTTGGGTTTATACAAGGTTCATGAGAAACTTGTATTTCCAAAGAAATGAGTGGGAGCACTATAGAATTTTTGATGAGTATATGTTGTTAACATATTGTTGATCAGAAATGATGTAGAATTTCTGGAAAGCATTCAGGGTTATTTGAAAAGTGTTTTTTTAATGGAAAACCTGGATTAAGCTACTTGAACATTGAGCATCAAGATCTATAAGGATAGATAAAAACGCTTAATAGTACTTTCAAATGAATACATACCGTGACAAGATTTTGAAGGAGTTGAAAATAGATCAGCAAAGTAGGAGTTCTTGGCTGTGTTACAAGGTGAGTATTGAGTAAGACTCAAGACCTGACCACGGCAGAAGAGAGAGAAAGGACGAAGGTCGTCCCCTATGCTTTAGACGTAGGCTCTACAGTATGCTATGCTGTGTACCGCACCTGAAGTGTGCCTTGCCATGAGTTAGTCAAGGGGTACAATAGTGATCCGGGAATGGATCACATGACAACGGTCGAACTTATCCTTAGTATCTAGTGGACTAAGGAATTTTCTCGATTATGGAGGTGGTAAAACAGTTCATCGTAAAGGGTTACGTCGATGCAAACTTTGACACTAATCCGGATGACTCTGAGTAGTAAACCGGATTCGTATAGTAGAGTAGTTATTTGGAATAGCTCCAAGTAGCGCGTGGTAGCTACGTCTACAAGATGACATAGAGATTTGTAAAGCACACACGGATCTGAATGTTGCAAACCCGATGAATAAAACTTCTCTCGTAAGCATAACATGATCAAATCCTAGAACTCATTGAGTGTTAATCACATGGTGATGTGGACTAGATTATTGACTCTAGTGAACTTTGAGTGTTAATCACATGGTGATGTGAACTAGATTATTGACTCTAGTGCAAGTGGGAGACTGTTGGAAATATGCCCTAGAGGCAATAATAAAATGGTTATTATTGTATTTCCTTGTTCATGATAATTGTCTGTTGTTCATGCTATAATTGTATTAACTGGAAACCGTAATACATGTGTGAATACATAGACCACAACATGTCCCTAGTAAGCCTCTAGTTGACTAGCTCGTTGATCAATAGATGGTTATGGTTCCTGACCATGGACATTGGATGTCATTGATAACGGGATCACATCATTAGGAGAATGATGTGATGGACAAGACCCAATCCTAAGCATAGCACAAGATTGTGTAGTTCGTTTGCTAGAGCTTTTCTAATGTCAAGTATCATTTCCTTAGACCATGAGATTGTGCAACTCCCGGATACCGTAGGAATGCTTTGGGTGTACCAAACGTCACAACGTAACTGGGTGGCTATAAAGGTGCACTACAGGTATCTCCGAAAGTGTCTGTTGGGTTGGCACGAATCGAGACTGGGATTTGTCACTCCGTATGACGGAGAGGTATCTCTGGGCCCACTCGGTAATGCATCATCATAATGAGCTCAATGTGACCAAGTGTTTGGTCACGGGATCATGCATTACGGTACGAGTAAAGTGACTTGCCGGTAACGAGATTGAACAAGGTATTGGGATACCGACGATCGAATCTCGGGCAAGTAACGTACCGATTGACAAAGGGAATTGTATACGGGATTGATTGAATCCTCGACATCGTGGTTCATCCGATGAGATCATCGTGGAACATGTGGGAGCCAACATGGGTATCCAGATCCCGCTGTTGGTTATTGACCGGAGAGTCGTCTCGGTCATGTCTGCATGTCTCCTGAACCCGTAGGGTCTACACACTTAAGGTTCGGTGACGCTAGGGTTGTAGAGATATTAGTATGCGGAAATCCTAAATTCGTTCGGAGTCCCGGATGAGATCCCGGACGTCACGAGGAGTTCCGGAATGGTCAGGAGGTAAAGATTTATATATGGGAAGTCCTATTTTGGCCACCGGAAAATGTTCGGGATTTTTCGGTATTGTACCGGGAAGGTTCTAGAAGGTTCCAAAGTGGGGCCCACCTGCATGGGGGACCCACATGAACGTGGGTAGTGGGGGCAAGGCCCCACACCCCTGGTCAAGGCGCACCAAGATCCCACCTTAGAAGGAATAAGATCATATCCCAAAGGGATAAGATCAAGATCCCTAAAAAAGGGGGATAACAATCGGTGGGGAAGGGAAATGATGGGATTTCTTTCCCCCACCTTTGCCAATGCCCCGATGGACTTGGAGGGCAAGAAACCAGCCCCCTCCACCCCTATATATAGTGGGGAGGCGCATGGGAGCAGCACCCCAAGCCCTGGCGCCTCCCTCCCTCCCGTGACACCTCTTCCTCCCCGCTTGCGCTTGGCGAAGCCCTGCCGGGATCCCGCTACTTCCACCACCACGCCGTCGTGCTGCTGGATCTCCATCAACTTCTCCTCCCCCTTGCTGGATCAAGAAGGAGGAGACGTCCCCGCTCCATACGTGTGTTGAACGCGGAGGTGCCGTCCGTTCGGCGCTAGGATCATCGGTGATTTGGATCACGACGAGTACGACTCCATCAACCCCGTTCTCTTGAACGCTTCCGCTCGCGATCTACAAGGGTATGTAGATGCACTCCTCCCCTCTCGTTGCTAGCATCTCCTAGATTGATCTTGGTGATACGTAGGAAAATTTTGAATTTCTGCTACGTTCCCCAACATGTACAACTGGAAACATATTTTACCGAGTTAAGAGAAAATGATGCCAGGAGGCGTCAGCAGCAGCGGTGGCTCGGAGCACAGGCGAGGGCGTTTTAGAGACACATTAGTATTTTTTGATAGAGACTACTGGTAGTTAGAATGATTTCACTGTCGAGGCGATCCTTACACATTCATCAATATTTAATAACAACAGTGAATTTATCTCTATATATCTGCCTTCTTACCTTTTGGGGGCTTGGACTTGCTCTGTATGATATTACAGGGCTTGAATGAACTGCAGATTTCGTAAATCAGTAGTGTTGCTATGATTTTTCACTGCCACATGTTTTAACTTAAGTATTGGAATCGGGAGCCCTCTCGAATTACTTATGCCTCTGGTGATTTGAGAGCTAATATTCTGTTTCTCCAAATACCAGTATGATGATTGCATTAAGGATTGTTATACGGCTGTTGAGAGGGGAAGGGAACTTCATGCTGACTGTCGTGACTTCAAGATGGTCTCAAGGGCACTGATAAGGAAAGCAACTGCTCTTGCCAAACTTGCCAAGTCTTCCAAAGACTACGATGTTGCCATTGAGACTTTCCAGAAGGCTCTAACTGAGCATCAAACCCAGATACCCTGAAAAGACTAAATGATGCTGAACGAGCAAAGAAGGAGCTCGAGTAACAAGAGTATTATGATCCATAAAAAACTGATGAGGAGCGAGAGAAAGGTAAGCTGCGTGAATTATAATGTTAACACTGCTTTTCTGCCCCTAATAGTCTGGGGCAGTTAATGATGAGGTTCTCTATTCTTGCTACTGCCCTGCAGGTAATGAGTTCCCTAAGCAGCAAAAATACCCAGAAGCAGTGAAGCATTACACTGAAGCGCTCAGGAGAAACCTGAAGGATCCGAAGGTAATTCCTTGATCTTTTATGTTACTCAATTGCTTCAGCAAACACATTAGTTGAAACCATTTCACTGTTATATTCGAAAGAATTTTTTTTTATCTGACGGGAACCCGCATAAGATTAACCAATAATGCAGAGAACATACTGAACTGTGTATATATATGCCTTTTGAATTAGCCTGTCGATGACGACTGGTGCATCAGGTGCTTCTGCAGTATAGATTTGTCCTGTAGTGGGTTTGGTATAACTGCTAAGTTGTTGTTTGCGTGGATTGTATATTTCAGGTATACAGCAACAGGGCTGCCTGTTACACCAAGCTGGGTGCCATGCCTGAAGGGATGCCGAGAAGTGCATCGAGCTAGATCCTACATTCTCCAAGGGATACATCAGGAAAGGCACAATCCAGTTTTTCATGAAAGAGTATGACAACGCAATGGAAACTTATCAGGAAGGCCTAAAGCATGATCCGAGTAACCAGGAGCTGCTTGATGGTGTAAAGAGGTAAGTAGCACTGAAAGAGATCGTCAATCAGTCAATGGTTTCTCATCTTAGATTCCACCAAACAGCTCCTAACCGTTGCTGTCCGTTCTCAGATATATTCAGCAGATCAACAAGGCGAACAGAGGCAAACTTTACCCCAGAGGAACTGAGACAGACAGGGCAAAGCTATGCAGGACCCTGAAATCCAGAACATCCTGACGGACCCTGTGATGCGGCAGGTAAGTTCATCATCAGATGTCTGTTTACTCCTCTTTCTTGAGCCAGAGGTTGGTTTGGCGAACGGTGCGATAACATTGAGGTGTTTGTTGTCTGCAGGTGTTGATTGATTTCCAGGAGAATCCAAGGGCTGCTCAGGATGTCTCGGGAGCACGAACGCAACGGCGGTCGGGCTTGGGCATCATTGGGTTCAGTGATTGGAGACGTGGCCGTTCGTCCCCTACGGATCTCCGCCGCCACGGCCTGAGAGAGCCTAGAGAAGGGAGGGTACGGATGAGCACCTGTAGGACGACCTGCCATCACGGCCAGCGCTTGTCAGACTCCAACAACATCCATGTGGTGTGGTCATAGTCGAATCCTCCTGTCCTCTCGCGCCGTGTATATTCAGACTTATTTGCGTGCGCCGTAGGTTGTATGAACATGGAGGTGCAGTCACCCGAGGTGCAGAAGCTCCATCACCTACCTCTACCTCCTCTACGCTGACAAGTAAGCTAAGCCCCCATCATCTACCTTGCTTCCTCCCTGCCTGTGATTTATTACTTCGAGCCTGCTGTTCTTCTACCATATATACAAACCTATCTATGCTTAAGTGTGGTCATTAGGTTATGGAACAAGAGAAACAAAGTGTTCTTTAGCAGATCCAAACCTGTCCATTTTAGAATTGGACCAAGAATTACTTGCGTTGCCTGTTTGATATGAATAACCATAATTTTTTTGGATGTCATAGAAAAATCATGCTACAGCATAATTTTTAATCTTTGTAAACAAGTTAAACTTGGAATAAGATCCTGAAAGTAATAGAGCGCTTCTTGAATGCATGGAAACAAAAAGAGTTAGATATCTCAGAGTCAATATGTCATATATTCTGAAAGTGGTGCACATGGATATGTATATTCTTGGTTAGTTTTTGTTCTGTTCCTGTTGTATATGCTCTAGGAGTCTAAAAGAAGATGAGGTAGCGCTACTTGATTTCCTGTCAAATTTCAGTAACAGTCAAGCAATAATGCAATATTGGCCTTTTCTTTTTCCTGTATTACGTAGTGACCATGGAGTCAAAGCTCATGTCGATGGTCAATTACTGACTGTTGCACTTATATAGAGCACACTGATATAATATCTGCACATATATTCTGGAAGAAGCCTATAGGAGTGGATGAGCAAATAACACATCGCATTCGAATAATATTGAATGTGTTGCATCTGTTCACCTAAATTAATTTGGTATTCTGCTCTACAATGTTAATTGCAGAACAAAAGACTAGCGATGGTACAAATAGAAGATAGGTTTGAAATATAACCAAATTGCAATGGTCACGTGTTTGGAAGTGCAGGTCGAGGACTCAAGGTGGGATTGCGAGTGGAAAGGAGGAGGACAAGGAAACTAATGCTATAACGGTGCAAGAAAGTCGAGAAGGCCGCATGAATATCCATATGTTAGATACCAATGATGTTGAATCACTCAAATATGCCCGTTGCAACGCACGGGCACCTTTACTAGTCAAATAATAATACATAAAAAACATCAAAAATTATGTATGAAAACGAAAAAAAAATCAAATAATAATACATAAAAAACATCAAAAATTATGTATGAAAACGAAAAAAATATAACTATGCGGACTGCCGTCGGCATAGCTACGGCCAGGGTTTAGGCGGGCGGCATGCCGCGGATCGGTGACATGGCAGATATGCCGACGGCAGCCGTCGGCATATATGTTGGTCGGTGCGCCCCGGATCGGTGACGTGGCATGCATACCTATGCCGACGGCCGCCCGTCTCCACCGTCGGCATAGTTCGGACGCTGTTAGCCACCCGTCACGAGCGGGGTCGACGGGCCCACAAGTATGCCGACAGCCCGTGTATGCCGACGGCAGCGGTCGGCGTGCTCGTAGCTAGGCGGACGACCGTTCTGTGCCGACGGTGGCCGTCGGCTTATCTTGGGGTAGCCCGACGGCCTGGATACGCCGACGGCCTAGACCTGGCTGTCGGCATAGCTCTGAATAGGCCGACGGGGGCTGTCGACATTGTTTCGGCCGTCGGGGTAGCGCCCTGTTCCGGTAGTGAGGGCTGCCACATCAGCTTTCCTTTGACCACTCACGAACTAAATGTTTTTATAGGGGTCTATTTGCAAATATGCTGATTTTTTTCCTCATAAACCATGCTGACGGCGTCTGGAGGAAAAAGAACTCACATTGCACGGGCAGTGTAAGTTTCTTGTTAAATGTTTACCTCCACACGCTGTTAGCAGGCTTGTGAGAAAAAAATCAGCCATTTCAAAAATTTGTTCCAGTAAAAAAAAGTTAGTTCTCGAGTGGCAAAGAAGAAACACTGACGTGGCAGCCATGTGGTCGGTTTTTTCCTCTTAAACTATTTTTGGCCTTATTTGATCAAATAAACGAGTTTACGACCTAAATTGATCAAATCCGGAGTTGTGGGCCTAAAGCATGCAATTAGTTTGAGGTAATGGACTAGTGACACATTTCACTTTAATCAAGAAGAAGAGCTAAGTGTGATTGATGATCAATCCCACCTTGGTGATTGTACCCAGTCATGTGTCAAAACTGTTGAGACAATGTTTCCAAAAGCTACAAAATCATGGGGGCATGTGCGTCGCGGGGTAGAAGATTCAGGGGCCTTGTGCTCAGATCCGATGGGCTCAGGTTTGTTGGTGTGTTCAGGCTGACAGACGATGCAACTGGGTGTTCTAGGCCATGTGGGCGGCCAATGTGGCGGAGCAGGAAGGCCAGGGCGATGACCTCGGGATGTGGCGTGCAGATCTGAAGTGGTTGCGCTTGATCTGCCTAGCCCGCGGTCCCTGGAACCGATGTGGGCGCTTCATGGCAGGCCACCATAGAAACGTGTGGTCGTACGCGTGGAGTTATGCCTCGCTCTCACAGATTTGCTAGGGTTGAGCTCCCTCCATAGGCATGTAAAGGAGGTGAAGCATTAGGTCCGGGGCGGAAGCTTTCTATTTGGTAGGGCTCATTATCGGTGATGAGCATGCTCATCGGCATTCGCCCCCTCCTTGGATACATTAGCGAAGAGTACACCGCTATCATTGGCCGTGTTCGATCAGAGTTAGAGCTGCGGTGGTGGATGTTGGCAAGGGCAGCATTCGAGGTCCGGTGGCCCGGTTGTGTGAGTATCTGGGCGAAAGCTTTGTGCTTGACGGTGATTGATCATGTCAGTTCTTGGGCATTGCTTCCCTTATCGAAGGCACTTTTGAAAATCTCGCTCTCAGTTGATTCGGGTAGAAGTCATGCTAGGTTATTTGCTTGGATCCTCGTTTCCCTCATAAATGGTGACTCTGGCCCCGTTCGTAATCTCTCTGCTCCCACTCCGCGGAGTTGGTGGAGCTCGGTCTTCGCAGCTCCGTTAAAGTGAGGTCCGCTCCGGGAGCAGAGTTAAGAGAGCGGAGAGGAACCCAACACTCCCTCTGTATTCTTTTTTCCTTTTCCTACCTTATTAAAAAATCGGCAGAGCTCTTGCACCGAAAAGAGAATGGCTGGAGAAACTGAAATGTGAAAGCACCAGATTCAACCGTGTGCCAAGCGCACAGCTGCATGTTTGTGTGTTCGGAAAAAGTTGTGCTACGGAACAAACAAGCGCTCAAAAGATATCTCTCCTCTAGAGGTTTCACCCGGCCGCTCACATTCGGCCAAGTGGCCTCTTGCTCATCTCAAGATAAGCCTTCTAGTCTCCTACTGCCCTTCCTCCTCCTCCAGCCAAAACGCGGCAATCCCTGAAAGCTACAAGATTACCCTTCTTTCACCACTTCCCATCTCAAACTGCAGCAAGCAATCAAGAAACTCAGAGAAGGAAGAAGACATAGCAAGAGCAAGCAAAGCAAGCAAGCTAGAAGCCCAGGGAGAGATCACGGCCATGGCGTTAGCCCCCACATCTCTCCAGAGCTTCCTCACAGGGAGGCCCCTATGCACGGCCCCGCAGCTCACGAGGTCGTCAATTAGGCCGGCATCGGCGAGGCTCTCTTGCAGGGCGTCCGACCAGAAGGACGCGCCTCCGTCGTGGGCCGGAAACCTCGAGCTGAAAAATCTTGGGAAGCTGGCGATGGTCGCCATGGCCGCCGGCGTGCTCGTACTCGCGCCCGTCGACGACGCCATGGCGGGCAAGTCCGGCGGCAGGATCGGTGGGAAGGCGTTTCGGTCCGCGGCACCGCGCTCGTCCGGTCCAAGGATAAACAACTCGAGGTAACCATCAATTAAACATCTGCCAGATGGCCAGATCTAACGTAGCAATAGCCTGATGCAATTCTGATTTGTTTTGTGATGCTCGCGCGCGTGCTCGCAGGACGAACATCTACGTCAATCCCGGCGTGGCGCCACCGCTGGTCGGCGGCTACGGCTACGGTGGCTATGGCGGGTACGGCTTGTCGCCGTTCGGCTTCTACGGTGGCCCGAGCGTCGCCCTCGGGGTCGGTGGCGGCTTCGACACACTCGTCCTGTTCATTGTGGGCGGGGCGGTCGTCGGCGCCGTCCGGCGGTTCCTCAACCGCAGGGATAACGATGATTACGACGACTAAATGATACGAGTCATGTTCATGTAATGTCATCCGACCCTTGTAATATAGCGAGATTACTATTTTGCTCTTGTCAATGGTAATTTTGAAGTAAACATAGTAATATCGAACGAGCAATGAGAATCAGAAAGTGTGTATAAATTTGTTATTTTCACAGAAATGGAAGAAGAAATTATAGTTAGTACCCTACCTTTTTTTTAAAAGAAATTATAGTTACTTTATGCTGTTCTGCACTGCTAATACGGTGCATTTCTCTTTCATCTTACAGAGGTGCCAACGCTACTTAAAAAATCTCGTCCCATAATGTAAGATGTATAGCTTGAAAAACGTTTGACGTTATGGGACAAACGGAGGACAAATTTTATATTTGTCTATCTACTTATATGTATAGAAAAATAAATGACATCCCGTGAAAAATTTCGTAATATAAGATGCATAAATGATTAAGTAATTAAAAGATTCAATGGCATACCTTGTTTTTTCTATTTCTATATAGATCCGAAGAGCAAACTATTCCTATATTACAACTGAACACGACCCTTTGATGATACTCCCTCCGTCCTTGAAAGAGTGTAGTTTCAACTTCGTTGGAGGGTCAATCTATCTTAAAGTTTGACCGAGCTTATGCAAAAATATGTCAATATTTGTGAAACCAAATAGGTATATGACGAAAATATATTTTATCATGAATGTAATGCTACTAATTTGATGGCATATATGTTGGTCTATTATTTTATATATATGGTCAAATATAAAAAAAGTTTGACTTTTCAATAAAGTTGGAAGTACACTCTTTTAAGAATAGAGGGAGTAAGTAATGTAGGCAACATTGGTTGTCAGTAGTATATATACTGGATGTTCATCGTGGTGGATGACGGCGGCTATTGATATCTGAAAAAGGAACACAACAAAATATTAGGATTAGAAAATATTTTATTTAAAAAAATGCATGCTGATATAGGATAAAGGCAAATTGAACAACCAACGGTTCATGCTCGATCATGACTTATGAATGACCTGAATTGAATGAACCAATAAATGCCTCCATTAAAAGTTGATCAAAATGCTTCTAGGATGCAGACTCATCAAGGAGAAGCATAGCAACGGGCGGGGAGAGTGTGTCCATGTACCCTCGTAGACCGAAAGCGGAAGCGTGGAGTAGGATGCCGGCCGGCCCTAAGGGGCGCGCCCAAGGGGGGGAATCCTACTCCAAGCAGGAATCGCCCCCCCTTCCTAGTCCAAGTAGGAGAAGAAGGAAGGAGAGGGAGAGGGAGAGGGAAAGAGGGGCCGCGCCCCCTCCCCTAGTCCTATTCGGACTCCCCTTGGGGAGGGGGGGCGCCACCTCCTGGCTGCTGCCCCCTCTCTCCCCTAAGGCCCACTAAGGCCCATTACTTCCTCGGGGGGTTCCGGTAACCCCTCCGGCACTCCGGTTTTATCCGAAATTATCTGTAACACTTCCGTTGTCCGAATAACATGGTCCAATATATCAATCTTTATGTCTCGACCATTTCGAGTCTCCTCGTCATGCCCGTGATTTCATCTGGGACTCTGAACAACCTTCGGTACATCAAATCACATAACTCATAATACAAATCGAAATCGAATATTAAGCGTGCGGACCCTACGGGTTCGAGAACTATGTAGACATGACCGAGACACATCTCCGGTCAATAACCAATAGCGGAACCTGGATGGTCATATTGGCTCCTACATATTCTACGAAGATCTTTATCGGTCAAACCGCATAACAACATATGTTGTTCCCTTTGTCATCGATATGTTACTTGCCCGAGATTCGATCGTCGGTATCACCATACCTAGTTCAATCTCGTTATCGGCAAGTCTCTTTACTCGTTCTGTAATGTATCATCTCATAAATAAATCATTAGTCACATTGCTTGCAAGGCTTATAGTGATGTGCATTACCGAGAGGGCCCAGAGATACATCTCCGACATTCGGAGTGACAAATCCTAATCTCGATCTATGCCAACTCACCAAACACCATCAGAGACACCTGTAGAGCATCTTTATAATCACCTAGTTGCGTTGTGACGTTTGATAGCACACTAAGTGTTCCTCCGGTATTCGGAAGTTGCATAATCTCATAGTCATAGGAACATGTATAAGTCATGAAGAAAGCAATAGCAATAAAATAAACGATCATAGTGCTCAGCTAACGGATGTGTCTTGTCCATCACATCATTCTCTAATGATGTGACCCCGTTCATCAAATGACAACACATGTCTATAGTTAGGAAACTTAACCATCTTTGATTAACGAGCTAGTCAAGTAGAGGCATACTAGGGACACTCTGTTTTGTCTATGTATTCACACATGCACTAAGTTTCCGGTTAATACAATTCTAGCATGAATAATAAACATTTATCATGATATAAGGAAATATAAATAAGAACTTTATTATTGCCTCTAGGGCATATTTCCTTCAGTCTCCCACTTGCACTAGAGTCAATAATCTAGTTCTCATCACCATGTGATTTAACACCAATAGTTCACATCATCATGTGATTAACACTCATAGTTCACATCGCCATATGACCAACACCCAAAGGGTTTACTAGAGTCAATAATCTAGTTCACATCGCCATGTTATTAGCACCCAAAGAGTACTAAGGTGTGATCATGTTTTGCTTGTGGGAGAAGTTTAGTCAATGGGCCTGCCACATTCAGATCCGTATGTATTTTGCAAATTTCTATGTCTACAATCCTCCGCACGGAGCTACTCTAGCTAATTGCTCCCACTTTCAATATGTATCCAGATTGAGACTCAGAGTCATCTGGATCAGTGTCAAAGCTTGCATCGACGTAACCCTTTACGATGAACTTTTTGTCACCTCCATAACCGAGAAACATATCCTTATACCACTAAGGATAATTTTGACCGTTGTCCAGTGATCCACTCCTGGATCACTATTGTATCCTCTTGCCAAACTCATGGTGAGGTATACAATAGGTCTGGTACACAGCACATCATACTTCATAGAACCTATGACTGAGGCATAGGGAATGACTTTCATTCTCTTTCTATTTTCTGCCGTGATCGGGTTTTGAGTCTTACTCAACTATACACCTTGCAACACAGGCAGGAACTCCTTCTTTGACTGTTCCATTTTGAACTACTTCAAAATCTTGTCAAGGTATGCACTCATTGAAAAAACTTATCAAGCGTCTTGATCTATCTCTATAGATCTTGATGCTCAATATGTAAGCAGCTTCACCGAGGTCTTTCTTTGAAAAACTCCTTTCAAACACTCCTTTATGCTTTCCATAAAATTCTACATCATTTCCGATCAACAATATGTCATTCACATATACTTATCAGAAAGGCTGTAGTGCTCCCACTCACTTTCTTGTAAATACAGGCTTCTCCAAAAGTCTGTATAAAACCATATGCTTTGATCACACTATCAAAGCGTATATTCCAACTCCGAGATGCTTGCACCAGTCCATATATGGATCGCTGGAGCTTGCATACTTTGTTAGCACCTTTAGGATTGACAAAACCTTCTTGTTGCATCATATACAACTCTTCTTTAAGAAATCCATTAAGGAATGTAGTTTTGACATCCATTTGCCAGATTTCAAAATGTGGCAATTGCTAACATGATTCGGACAGACTTAAGCATCGCTACAAGTGAGAAAATCTCATCGTAGTCAACACCTTGAACTTGTCAAAAAATTGTTTTTCGACAATTCGAGCTTTGTAGATAGTAACACTACTATCAGCGTCCATCTTCCTCTTGAAGATCCATTTATTCTCAATGGCTTGCCGATCATCGGGCAAGTCAACCAAAGTCCACACTTTGTTCTTCATACATGGATCCCATCTTAGATTTCATGGCCTCAAGCCATTTTGTCGAATCTGGGCTCATCATCGCTTCTCATAGTTCGTAGGTTCGTCATGGTCTAGTAACATGACTTCCAGAATAGGATTACCATACCGTCGGTGTCAAAACCGGCGGATCTCGGGTAGGGGGTCCCGAACTGTGCGTCTAAGGTCGATGGTAACAGGAGACGGGGAACACAATGTTTACCCAGGTTCGGGCCCTCTCTATGGAGGTAATACCCTACTTCCTACTTGATTGATCTTGATGAATATGAGTATTACAAGATTTGATCTACCACGAGATCCTAATGGCTAAAACCCTAGAAGTCTAGCCTGTATGGCTGTCTGCTGATCCGGACTAAGCCCTCTGACCTCCTCAATTGTAGCCAATATTTTATTGCGAATAATTCCGACAACCTCAGGAGAAAAAAAGGTTCATTGATATTCCTGGTATAGTAGATGCTATCACACATACAGTCATACTCAATTCGATGGAATTGTATAGACACCGGAGGGGACTAGGGATGTACAAAGTCGGTTACAAAGAAAGGAATCTTCATATTTGGACGCCAAGCTTGCCTTCCACGCCAAGGAGAGTCCCATCCGGACACGGGTAGAGTCTTCGGTCTTTGCATCTTCACAGCCCGTCAGTCCGGCCCATGTCCAACAGGCCGGACGCCCGAGGACCCCTTAGTCCAGGACAACCTCAGTAGCCCCTAAACCAGGCTTCAATGACGAGGTGCCCGGCGTGCAGATTGTCTTCGGCATTGCAAGGCGGGTTCCCCTTTCCAAATACTCCAAGATAGTCTTCGGACGCAATGAAAGTGTCCGAATCTACAACACAAGTACCACACACACAACCGCAGAGAGTATAATATTTCACGAGTCCAATCCGCTGACAACTTTTTGTAATGTGACATCACGTCTGCCCGGTCATTATTTCGAACCGTTTTTGGCTGTCGTTCCACGTTTCGAGACGCGGTTTTCATTGGCACGTCTTGTCGAAGCAGAGATCGTGTCCCCTTATTGCGGGATTCTCATCAATACGGGCGTGGGTAATCCAACCATACCATTTGCACAGCCCTTGGGAATAGGCGAGTTTTAAGGCGAGTGGGGAGGCTCTTGATATTCACTGCCTTTATAAGGAGATAAGGATTCCCCTTCTTCACCCACGCCTTCTCTTTCTCTGCCCTTCCATTCTCGAGCTCCAGCGCCCAAGTCTTCATCCTTTTCGCTTCCAGAAAGCATTCAACCATGTCCGGATCTGGAGGGTAAGGCAAGTGGATGGCCTCCTCTGTCAAGGAGAAGGACATCACTGAGCTTCGGGCGGCCAGGTATCTGGCGAAGGAAATCGCCCACCGTCTTCCGGCAAAGGGGCAAGTCATCCCCACCCCGAAGCCCAACAAGAGGGTGGTGTTTATCCCCCATTTTCTCTGCGGATTAGGGTTTCCTCTCCACCCTTTCGTCCGCGGACTCATGTTCTATTGCGGGCTAGATTTCCATGATCTAGCCCCAAACTCCTTCCTCAACATCTCATCATTCATTATCATGTGCGAGGCCTTCCTCCGCATTCCTCCCCACTTCGGACTATGGCTCAAGATCTTCAACGTGAAGCCGAAGGTGGATGGCCAACACGCGGAGTGCGGAGGAGCCATGGTGAGCAAGATGCCCAATGTCACATGGCCCAAAGGCACGTTTGTGGAGACTGTCAAGGAGTGGCAGAAGCTGTGGTTTTATATCACAGAGCCACGCGATGCTACCTAGGCCGCGCCTCCCGAATTCAAGTCTGGGGCCCCAATGCGGCTCACCTCCTTGCTAAAGAAGGGCCCAAATTGGTCTTCGTCGGACGAGCTGATAGCGCTGCAGACGCGCATCCGGAGCATGGTGGATAAAAACATCAAGCTCGTCCACGTGATCCAGGTGATGCTAGTTCGCCGGATCCTTCCATGCCAGAGCCGAACATGCCCTTTATGGGAATTTGATCCGGAGAAGCACCAAACCTTGGAAAGACTCTTCGGAACTACTCACGGAGATGTATGGAAGTTGCTCTTTAAGGGCAACGAGACGCCGTCGGACATAGACTCGGACCGCGGGCACGATCTTGCCCATCCTGCCAGTGCGGTAAGTTACGTCTCAAGGCGCATCCTCTACTTGCTTGTTCAAGGAGGATATCTAAACCTTACTTATTTCATTCTTCCAGGTATGGACGGAGAAAGCGGAGCGGATTCGGTGTCCGGATCCGCTGCCCGAGGAACCAGTCATCCCGCTCCTGGCGAAGATGCTGGTTCTAGCGCCCTACAAGGCATCGGATAAGAAGGCCAAGAAGAAGGCCAAGGGGGCCAAAGGTGGCCCTCGCCGTAAGGGCCCTTCGGACGTGACATCCGAAGACAAGACTCACTCCTCTGCCGCCGAAGATGACGACAAGGAGGAGGAAAGCAACTCTCCCCCTAATGGGGGGAGGAAGAAGAGGGCGGCCTCCACAAATCTGGAGGCAGAGGCGCCCAAG
Source organism: Aegilops tauschii subsp. strangulata (assembly GCF_002575655.3). Classification (NCBI taxonomy): domain Eukaryota; kingdom Viridiplantae; phylum Streptophyta; class Magnoliopsida; order Poales; family Poaceae; genus Aegilops; species Aegilops tauschii. Next base: position 548,495,952 of record NC_053041.3, on the reverse strand, counting down.
AGGGGGAAGGGCCCCCTCCCGGATAACTCCGCGTGGGACGTCGACAACAGCCCAGAGCGATGCCCCCGAAGCAAGCCCCTGGCCGCATCGTAAGTACTAAAAAGCCCATATGCATCCATGTATCCGGCCTCTCCTCTTTATGGTATTAATATGTTTAATCATGCTACTGCAGTCCGGCCCACGACAGCTCCCTACGAACCTCATCAGGAGGTTTGTTGGATTCAAAAGTGATGGGCAGCGAGTCACCGCCAGCCGCTCACTCTCCCAAGGCCAAGGGCGACGCCGAGGTGCTGTGTCGAAGGACCTTCCCCTGCCAGGGGGAAGCCCAGGAGACTGTCCGGGAGGCGCCGGAGGGCGAAACCTCAGTCACCGGACAGATGGGGGAGCAGACCCCCATGGAGACCGGTGATGGGGGCCGTGTTCAGTTGGGCCCCCAACCGGATACGGTTCCGTAGACCTATACGGCTCTAGAATCCGGCGAGCAGCCTCCTTCAAGAGAAGGAGGTGTGCCTATCCCGCCGGTGACCTCTATCCAACCAGAGGCACCGGATAATCTGCTGGAAGCGCTACACGGCGCTTCCATTGTGGATGAACACCGTATCCTTATGGGTACAGTGATTGAGAGGGTTCAGTCCATCAAGAGCGGACTAACCGAGGCTTACAGCAGCCTGCTGACAGGTTTTGAGGTAAGCGACGCAAAAGAGAAAATCCCCATATAGACAGTAGCCCCTGAGACACTGTCCGGTGTTCGGAAAGAAAGGCCGGACAGAGGATCAATTCATTTTTGCAGGAAACTAACTAAATGTGTCTTATGTGAGTAAGCAGGCATCGTTGCTGGCCACAACCTCTCAAGCAGCGGAGGCCTCCGGACTAAAGCTGAGTCTGGAGCAGGCCGAAGAAGAGCTCGGCCTTGTAAAAAGGCAGCTTGAGGACAAGCAAGGTATGTTGTGGCTAGCTGTTTACTCAGAAAGAATGAATGGTGTGTAATGACCATAATGTCATGGTATTTGTAGGAGCGGCGACCGAAGTCGAGGTCCTTAAAAAGGCCCTGGCCAATGCCGAGGAAAAAGCTGCCAAGGAACAAGCCGCCCGTAAGAAGCTCAAGTCCAGGCTTAATGAGGTCCAGCAAGAGCTCCAGGACGCTGTGAAAAAATGCGAGACCTTGGAGTGTGATGTTTCGGCTCGAGAGACCGAACTCGCCAAGGCTCGCGAAAGCGCGGAAGATGTGACACCCAAAATTTTATTTGGCCTTTTCAAAACTTTTATTTGATTTGAGGGAGGTGTTTTAAAATTTTTCTTACTTCTAAAGAACTCTCCCTCTCAAAATGTTTTCTTTTATGACAAGTATTTTGTTTTGGATTTACCCAAGACTTGATTTTTGGTCTTGGAGGTTTTCCCCATTTTATTTGGACTCAAAACCAAAATACCTTTCACTTGGGAAAAAAACTCCTTTTGAAAATTCTTTTAAATAATCCTATGACTTTTGGAATGATCCTTTCCACTTTCAAAAATCTCTCTTGCCATGACCTAAGTGTAAATCCCCTCTGATAAACCTTTCCCCACCTTTGGATCATGATGTACCTCAACTACAGCAAGTTGAGCCTCTCCATATATTTATTTTCCATTTATTTCTCATCAAAAACAATTTCTGCCTTCTATCTTGATCCTTGGAGGTTTTCAAAGGAGCTACCCTTTCTGTTTTGATTTTTGCCCCCAAACAAATTTCCCTACCTAGTCCTTTGAGCCCTCAACCAGGATCCATGAAGATCCACTTGTCTCCAGTTCAAAATTTTCAAACTACACTTGCTGCAAGTTTGGACCTCATTTGCCAAATTTGATGAAATTCATTTGAATTCTTCTCCTAAAAATCTGAGAAAAACCAGGCAGCCTCTGGGTGCATTGAGAGGTCACCTCACCAAGTCCCAGCTCCAGGAAAAATTTTCTTCTTGCCAAATCATTTCATCGAACACCTGCTGGACACTGTTTCTATAATGTTCAGTCAAGTTCAGTTAACAGTGTCTGAAACTACTGTCGTTTCTTCAGTGTCCGTTGTCGATCTCGCCAGTGTCGCTGCGGCGCCTTGCTCCCCGTCCCCTCCCCCTTGTCCTCTGCACCGCACGAGCGCCTGGAAGGTTGCGGGCGTCGGCGACGAGCAGGAGGAGGTGCGCCGCCCCGTGACCGACGGTAGCGGCGGCTTTGCGGCCGCCAGAGAAAGGCGCAGCGCAGACGGCGCCATCCAGCGCCGCCCAAGCCACCGGAGGCTGCCGCGTGGTCTTCCACTCCCCAGTGCGCGCTGCCACCCTCGACGTGAACCGCTAGGCGCGGAGCACGCTCTCTGCCGCCGCCGTGCCCGTACGGCCACCCCGCCGTGGACCGGCAACATTACGCCAAGCCCGACCAGGATTAGCGGGGGAACGGCACCAGTACACCTCCCTGATGCTTCCTGGCCACTTAAGCTCCCTGCCAAGCCTTTGCCTCGCCGTAATTGCTCGGCGGAGCGATCCCGTTCACGGCCACCCCCTCGAATCACCTATAAATAGAGGCCCCGAGCTCCAACTAGAACCCACACCACCTCTGCACACCTCCAACACCCCGCCTAGCCACTGGGAGAGCCCCGAGGGAGTCTTCTTCCTCAACTCCGGCCGCCGCGACCCGCCACGGGATCCAGCTCGATTCGCTCCCGTGCGTGCACCTCTACCTCTCAGCTCTTGCCAGTAGCTTCCTTATGCATCCACTCTCCTGACCCGCGCTTCAATTCGGAGTTTGCAGCAACCACCGGAGTTCTCCACCATCGCCCGAGCCGCCGTCCGCCGGAGAAAGTGTCGCCGTCGACGTGGTGCTCTCCGACGACCAAGTCCACCACCCACCGACGCGGAAGAACACGCTGAACCTCTTCGTACACTCCGATCTCCCTGACTCGCCGTGGTTCGACGCCGGCGACCACCGCAGCCTTCGGGCGCCGGCGAGGATTTGAACCTGACATGTGGGACCCCCACGTCAGCCTCTCTTCTTTCTCTCCCCGCAGCGTTTTCTGTTGGCGCCTTCGGGCAAGTACGTTTTCTCTGTGGGCTGGCGCGTTTCTCTTCGAACCATTTTCTATTTTGTCAGTTAAGTCCCTGGATCTTTTCTATTTCATCACAGATTAGTCCCTGGACAAAAACCCTTATAACTTTTTAATAAAAAGTGATTTTTGAGTGATTCTTTTTCTGACAGTCTTATATTTTTGTCTAGTTTTTTATAGTATTTATTTGGAAATGTTTTGGGACAACTTTTATGCACGCGTTGATTTTCACGTTAGTATATGTTTTCGCTATACCGTAGGTTCCGGAAGAGGTGACGGAGCCGCGAACTTCGCCGAGCTAGACTCTGACTTCTCCGAACCAGGCAAGCATGTTTGAACCTTTGATATGATAGGTGTTTTGCATGTTTGCGTGAATGGTTGTGCATGGCATATGAGCATCGGTGAGTATCTCGTTGCATGTAAGGCAACTACCCGTGTGTTTCGAAGTTACTACGATCTCTGATGAGAGATGGCCTAGTCATGTGGTGACATGAAGGGCAGTAAGGTGGTACTGTTGTAGCATGCCAGCCTTACGTCATCCGATAAATTCCGACGTTAACGTGGACGGAGTCACGTTATCGTTCTTCACCCTTCCGTGCTACCACATGTTTTCTGCCAGAATGCGGTTTAGTAAGTTGGTAACCTCTTTCCGTGTACACACCAAATAGAGGGGCTGGGATGAGGGTTCCATGGCCCTGGATTAAAGCCAGTCATCCGGTCAGGGGGCATGTGTGTTTCCGGTTGGGACCGAGAGGGGGGCACCCCTTAGAGCGCGCGTATATAAATTTGATCCCATGCTACGCGAGGTTGTAGCCTCCCCGTCTCAAGGTTTTTCTTGAACGTTGCCGAGGGTGATTCCTGGCTTCGGAATGTTGAATGTGTGTGTACTGGTTAGATGTGTTTCTTCCAAAACATCGTAAACGGAACTAGTCCCCGTGACTACTGAAATCCGTTGGCTGTGGTTAAAGTACAAACTCTGCAGAGTCAAATCTTTCCGAGTCATCGTATCCATGGTCAGGGACCAGTGCTTCCTTATCCATGTCAAATTCTCGTGGTAATATCCCCGGTAAACAAACTTGAGTGGTAAACTTGGTTAAACATTATTCCTGTGGACGGACTAACCCTGTTGTTTATCTCATACCTGATTATTCTCTTGATATGATTTAAATTCATGAGCTACTAAGTTGTGAATATAAGCCCTTTATGTGATGTCGCTCAGACGTCCGACTGTGGCATGCTTATCGTTTACTTTCAATATAAGCCCTTTATGTGATGTCGCTCAGACGTCCGACTGTGGCATGTTTGTCTTTTACTTTCAATATAAGCCCTTTATGTGACGTTGCTCAGATGTCCGACTGTGGCATGTTTATCGTTTACTTTCAATATAAGCCCTTTATGTGATGTCGCTCAGACGTCCGACTGTGGCACGCACTGTCATTCATTTCCCATTATAAGCCCTTTATGTGGTGTCGCCTTGACGCCCGACTGCGGCATTGTTATTCTTGTATTTTTCTCTCGAGGAGTCATTCAGACACTCGTTTGGACCTCAGTATCTTACTTTGGGATTTCGGGAGGACTACCGCCTGACTTCTCTTCTGTTTACCACGCATTATTATCCCTATGTCTGAGTGCACTTGTTAATCTGTTCATATGCATCATGTTTACATTTGTTATATCTTATGTCCGAACTGTCTTGCGAGTACTTTCATAGTACTCACCTGGCTTGTTGTTTTGGCCAGATGTTGACGAAGGCGATCTCATGGATGAAGAGTTTGATAGTGAGTCCGACGCCTTGAGGAGTCCCAGTCAGTCCCGTGCGACCCTGGATATTGGTCACTTGTATTATACGCTTCCGCTACCTGCAATAAGTCTCCTCGAGCCTCACTCCGACGCTCGAAGAGTTGTTAGATTCAGGAGTCTTATCACCCACTTCGCTGTGATATATCCACCACCGCCTTTTATCGTGAGTTAGTAGTTTTGCCACCCTATCCGCCGTTATGTTTTATCGGCGCGCTTGTAATAAATTGTTGAGCAGTCTCCGCTCAACCTTGTATTATATTCAGTAGTCCTGGTATTTTTCTTCTGTGACCAAGATATTGTCTACCAGTGAGAAGGGATTCTTCTTCACTGGTCCATAAAAGGGATCGGTCTCTCAATAAATATTTTTATTGGAAAACCGGTCGTGACAAGCTTGGTATCAGAGCCAGGCTGACTGTAGGAAGCCACTAGGTGCGATCGCTAATCGGTTATTAGCGTCCTTTGTGCTTTTTCAGCATTTTTGCAAATGTAGCTATATTCTGTTGGTCATCATAAATTTATGACATGACTACTCAGAATTTCTGCCTACTTTTGTAGATGGCTGGCAGCAACTGCGAGACTCGAGTGTTCACGAACGTGCCCGAGGGGTTTGTCAAACTCCTCGTCTCCATCACCAAGCTCGCGATCGGGCCAGCGACTCGTCCGGAGTTCATGCTTTATCAGCAGAAGCTCAGCGACGACGTGTCTATGCACCAGGCCGTGGTACAATTCAAGGGAGGACGTTCTGCATCTTGCCACTTCCGTTTTGTGGGAAGGGCCATGCCTACGGAGAGGCATGCCATGCAGATGGCTGCCCGTGAGGCGATAGCTCGCCATATACTTGTCACTATGCATTCGCCTGCCCTAGGGGAGAGCGAGATGAAGCCATCGAGATGGTTGTTGAGTACCTCAAGGCTCTGGAGGAATCTTTCGACAACCTCATGGACGATCTTGTGGCTGCCTGCATGGACTTAGTTCGGGGCGGTCCTGCCAGCAGGAAGGAGCTTCTCCACATGGCACCGCCTCTGACATTCGTCTCGTCCTCAGCATCTTATGCACCGGCCATTTTAGCCACTGCTCGCCGTCTGCCTACCACTGAGGAGTTCGACAGAGTCATCGCTCCTACTCCAGTCAGAGCTGCACCGCCTGCCACACCCGCACTGCCGCCCGTCGCTCCCGCACCATCACCGCAGCGCAGTGCTACACGTCTGGAGCCTGCTAGAGAGGAGGTGGAGGTTGAGTCTCCTGCACCGCTGAGTCTTGCCCTCGGGAAGGGAAAGGACATTGTCACCATCTCTGACTGAGAGCGCCGAGTAGCCGCGCATTATGTCTGCATGTATGATGTGTTTTATCTGTACGTTAGTTTGTAGTAAGTTGTGTTCGCTGCGTCCCAGAGGGGTGTGCTAGTCTAATAACATGTCAGGATTGTGTACGCACATCCTGAGTGTTGTATTGTGTGTTTGCTTTTCGCGTGTAAGATATGTGCTAAGCAGATCTTCTCCGTGCAAAATCGTTTATGTTTTCTTGAAAAATCTTGAGGTCTTTCATGTTTTATTTTTGCCTTTACAAGATTTTCCTTGTGCCACACAGTTCTTCTCATGAGTTTTGCTAAATAATACCCCAGAGTAGAAAAATGTCTCATCCGTGGACTCGTTCCATGCCCAATCAACCAGAAGAAGTTTATGGGACACAAACTAGCAACAACTTCACTCAGGGACAGTCTAGTCAACAGGACAGCGAAGCGGCCTTATCTCAAGTATGCCGCCTTTTCGAACAAAGCCAACAACAACACCAAGAGATGATGAATCACGTCATCAATATGGGAAACCACCGTGAGCCCTATCAACCACACTCCAAGCTGTCTGAATTACATAAGACTCGCCCCCAACGTTTTCTCACACCGATAGGCCACTTGAAGCCGCTGATTGGCTTCGTGACATCGAAAGGAAGCTGATTATTGCTCAGTGTTCAGATCATGAGAAGGTGCTTTATGTACCACACTACCTTACTGGAGCAGCTGCAGCATGGTGGGAAAACTTCCTACACATGCATCCCAGTGAACACAACATCACCTGGGAAGAGTTAAAGGAAGGCTTTCGTGGGGCACACATCCCCAGGAGCATCATAAAAATCAAGAAGAGAGAATTTGATGACCTCAAGCAAAGAGGCATGCCAGTGACAGAATACAACGTCCAGTTTACCCAGCTATCTCGTTATGCCTACGACGAGCACATGACAGAGAACAAGAGGATGGAGAAATTCTTGGACGGCCTGGCACCGGCACTAAGATGCCAACTGGTTGTGCACACTTTCCCAGATTTTAAAACTCTGGTTGACAAGGCCATTACCTTGGAGAATGAGCGCCGTAGTCTGGAAGATATTCGTAAGCGAAAGAGGGATAAGACGACTCTTGCTCGCAACAACCGAAGCAAAACTGATGTTTAGAGGACTGAAGCAAGGAAATCCACGACTACTGCTGTAAGGCCAACCAGACAGTTTCATCCCAGGGACAAGGACTTCACATACCATCCAGGGGTCACTTGCTATGCTTGTGGTGAAGAAGGGCACTATGCCAAACAGTGCCCAAAGCCAAGGAACTCAGCCCCCAAACCGAACAATGGTGGGAACAATCCAGCCCCCAAACGCAACAACTTCAATCCCAACAACAACCACAGGAAGGGTCACCTGAACCATGTGACCAAGGAAGAAGCGCAAGATGCCCCAGACATCGTGCTCGGTACGTTCCCTGTCAACACAGTACCTGCCACGGTTTTGTTTGATCCTAGAGCTTCCCATTCGTTCATTTCGAAGAGTTTTGTTTTGCAACATGGTTTTCCGATACTTCCCTTGGAAAAATCTATGATCATCAAGTCCCCCGGAAATAAGCAGATCGCTCAGAGTTACTGCCAAGGAGTGATCATTGAGTTCGAAGGACTAAAGTTCCAAGCTAATCTCATCGTGTTGGAAAATAAAGGACTGGATGTCATTTTAGGGATGGACTGGTTGACCACCAATAAGGGATTTATTGATTGTTTCAATCGGACTGTGATCCTCACTCATCATCACGGCAAGACGATAAAAGTTACCACCCAAGAGAGACCACGGTCACGGCAACCAAAGCTGAACAAAGTGGACATTTCAGAACTGAGAAAAGTTCCAGTGGTGTGCGAGTTTCCGGACGTATTTCCTGAAGAACTACCAGGCATGCCACCAGACCGAGAGATAGAATTCAGCATTGAACTAGCACCTGGCACCGCCCCCATCTATAAGAAACCTTATAGAATGGCACCCTCAGAATTGGTAGAATTGAAGAAGCAGATAAAGGAATTACTGGACAAAGGTTTTATTCGAGCCAACTCCTCACCTTGGGGTTCGCCAGTATTATTCGCCAAGAAAAAGGATGGGACACTGAGACTGTGTATAGACTATCGAGCTCTCAATATGGTCACCATCAAAAACAAATATCCGATGCCACGGATAAATGATTTGTTTGATCAGCTCGCGCAAGCCAAGGTGTTCTCAAAAATTGATTTGAGATCGGGATATCATCAATTAAAAGTACGAACAGAAGATATCCCTAAGACATCATTTACCTCCAGATACGGATTATATGAGTTCACAGTGATGCCTTTTGGACTGACGAACGCCCCCGCATATTTCGTCCACCTCATGAACAAAGTGTTCATGAAATTCATGGACAAATTTGTTGTGGTGTTCATTGACGATATTCTGGTTTACTCAAGGACACCAGAAGAGCATGCTGAGCATCTCAGAATTGTTTTGGGAGAATTAAGGAAACATCAGTTGTACGCCAAATTTAGCAAGTGTGAATTTTGGCTAAGGCAAGTTGGTTTCCTAGGCCATATATTAACCCAAGAAGGCGTGGCCGTAGACCCAGAAAAGGTCAAAGCCATACTTGACTGGAAACCACCAGCCAACGTGACAGATGTGCGGAGTTTCCTGGGAATGGCCGGATATTACAGAAGATTTATTGAGGGATTCTCCACTGTGGCAAAACCAATGACACAGTTGCTCAAAAAGGACAAGAAATTAGTATGGACGGAAGCATGCGAGAAAAGCTTCCAAGAACTCAAGAAGAAACTAACAACCACACCTGTCTTAACTGTGCCAGACATACACAAGAGTTTTGAAGTGTATTGTGACGCATCCCGGAAGGGCCTCGGATGTGTACTGATGCAAGATGGCAAAGTGGTCGCGTATGCTTCCAGGCAGCTGCGGAAACATGAGGAAAATTATCCAACTCATGACTTGGAGCTAGCAGCGGTCATCCATGCACTCAAGGAGTGGAGGCACTTTCTGTTGGGAAATCGTTGTGAAATATATACGGACCATAAGAGCCTTAAATATATTTTCACACAGCCAGAGCTAAACTTACGCCAACGACGCTGGTTGGAATTGGTCAAGGACTATGATGTCGGCATTCTTTACCATCCAGGGAAAGCAAATGTAGTGGCTGATGCCCTTAGTCGGAACCCCAGCCCGGACAACGACGGTCCACAAAACTTGAGGCCTGAGTTTCAGCAAGAGTTCGCTAGGCTCAACATGGTGTTAGTCTCTGAGGGCACCGTATCAAATCTGGAGATACAACCCACCCTAGTGGAACAAATTAAGAAGGCTCAGCAGGGACATCCCAGCATCGAAGGTATAAAGAGGAAAATGAACCTTGGTAAGGCTTCGGAGTTCGCCACAGACAGTGAAGGAATATTATGGTACGGAGACAGACTTTGCGTACCTAACATTGGGGAACTCAAGCAACAAATCCTAACCGAAAGCCACACCGCTCCATACTCGATCCACCCTGGAGGAACCAAAATGTACAAAGACATTCAGGAAAGATTTTGGTGGCACGGTATGAAAAGGGATATAGCCGCATTTATTGCTTGTTGCGATTCATGTCAGCGCATCAAGGCCGAGCATCAAAAGCCAGCAGGGCTACTCCAGCCAAACAGGATACCGGAGTGGAAATGGGATGAAATAGGAATGGACTTCATCGTCGGACTACCTCGATCACAACGCGGTAATGATGCCATATGGGTCATCACAGATAGGCTAACTAAGGTAGCACATTTCATTCCCGTAAAGACGACCTACTCCACACAAAGGCTGGCCAAGCTTTATCTCTCACGTATAGTTTGTTTGCATGGAGTCCCAAAGACTATAATATCCGACCGAGGCACCCAATTTGTCTCTAAATTTTGGGATCACCCGCAACAAGCTCTGGGCACGCAACTAGCTTTCAGTACAGCGTACCACCCTCAGACTGATGAACAAACGGAACGCGTAAACCAAATCTTAGAGGACATGCTGAGAGCCTGTGTGCTCACCTATGGATCCAGTTGGGAAGAAAGTTTGCCGTATGCCGAGTTTGCTTACAACAAAAGCTACCAAGCCAGCTTACAAATGGCACCCTTTGAAGCATTGTACGGACGGAGGTGTCGTACCCCACTGAATTGGTCAGAAACAGGTGACAGTCATATCTTCGGCCCAGACATGCTCAAGGAGGCCGAGGAGAAAGTTAAGCAGATCAAGGACAGACTCAAGACAGCACAAAGCCGACAAAAGAGCTACTACGATCAAAAACATCGTGAGGTCAGCTTTGAACCCGGTGATTCCGTATACCTACGAGTGTCTCCTATGAGGGGCCTGCAACGGTTCAAAATTAAGGGGAAGCTAGCCCCGAGATTTATTGGACCATTCTGTATAGTGGCACGAAGAGGCACAGTGGCCTACAAACTAGACCTACCCAAGGAGCTGTCAGACGTCCATGACGTGTTCCATGTCTCACAAATGAGAAAATGTGTAAGTAAACCGGAGAAGCATGTATCTCACGAAGTCATTGATGTGCAACCAGACCTCACCTACAGAGAGCGGCCAGTAAAATTTTTGGAGGAGTCTGAAAGGAGGACCCGTCAGAAAACGACCAAATTTTTCAAGGTCCAGTGGAGCAACCACACTGAGGATGAAGCTACATGGGAAAGGGAAGATTTTCTCCAGGCAGAGTATCCGTATCTATTTGAGGATCAGCTGAAATCTCGAGGACGAGCTTTTTCCTAAGGGGGTAGGTGTTGTGACACCCAAAATTTGATTTGGCCTTTTCAAAACTTTTATTTGATTTGAGGGAGGTGTTTTAAAATTTTTCTTACTTCTAAAGAACTCTCCCTCTCAAAATGTTTTATTTTATGACAAGTATTTTGTTTTGGATTTACCCAAGACTTGATTTTTGGTCTTGGAGGTTTTCCCCATTTTATTTGGACTCAAAACCAAAATACCTTTCACTTGGGAAAAAAACTCCTTTTGAAAATTCTTTTAAATAATCCTATGACTTTTGGAATGATCCTTTCCACTTTCAAAAATCTCTCTTGCCATGACCTAAGTGTAAATCCCCTCTGATAAACCTTTCCCCACCTTTGGATCATGATGTACCTCAACTACAGCAAGTTGAGCCTCTCCATATATTTATTTTCCATTTATTTCTCATCAAAAACAATTTCTGCCTTCTATCTTGATCCTTGGAGGTTTTCAAAGGAGCTACCCTTTCTGTTTTGATTTTTGCCCCCAAACAAATTTCCCTACCTAGTCCTTTGAGCCCTCAACCAGGATCCATGAAGATCCACTTGTCTCCAGTTCAAAATTTTCAAACTACACTTGCTGCAAGTTTGGACCTCATTTGCCAAATTTGATGAAATTCATTTGAATTCTTCTCCTAAAAATCTGAGAAAAACCAGGCAGCCTCTGGGTGCATTGAGAGGTCACCTCACCAAGTCCCAGCTCCAGGAAAAATTTTCTTCTTGCCAAATCATTTCATCGAACACCTGCTGGACACTGTTTCTATATTGTTCAGTCAAGTTCAGTTAACAGTGTCTGAAACTACTGTCGTTTCTTTAGTGTCCGTTGTCGATCTCGCCAGTGTCGCTGCGGCGCCTTGCTCCCCGTCCCCTCCCCCTTGTCCTCTGCACCGCACGAGCGCCTGGAAGGTTGCGGGCGTCGGCGACGAGCAGGAGGAGGTGCGCCGCCCCGTGACCGACGGTAGCGGCGGCTTTGCGGCCGCCAGAGAAAGGCGCAGCGCAGACGGCGCCGTCCAGTGCCGCCCAAGCCACCGGAGGCCGCCGCGTGGTCTTCCACTCCCCAGTGCGCGCTGCCACCCTCGTCGTGAACCACTAGGCGCGGAGCGCGCTCTCTGCCGCCGCCGTGCCCGTACGGCCACCCCGCCGTGGACCGGCGCCATTACGCCAAGCCCGACCAGGATTAGCGGGGGAATGGCACCAGTACACCTCCCTGATGCTGCCTGGCCACTTAAGCTCCCTGCCAAGCCTTTGCCTCGCCGTAATTGCTCGCCGGAGCGATCCCGTTCACGGCCACCCCCCTCGAATCACCTATAAATAGAGGCCCCGAGCTCCAACTAGAACCCACACCACCTCTGCACACCTCCAACACCCCGCCTAGCCACTGGGAGAGCCCCGAGGGAGTCTTCTTCCTCAACTCCGGCCGCCGCGACCCGCGACGGGATCCAGCTTGATTCGCTCCCGTGCGTGCACCTGTACCTCTCAGCTCTTGCCAGTAGCTTCCTTATGCATCCACTCTCCTGACCCGCGCTTCTATTCGGAGTTTGCAGCAACCACCGGAGTTCTCCACCATCGCCCGAGCCGCCGTCCGCCGGAGAAAGTGTCGCCGTCGACGTGGTGCTCTCCGACGACCAAGTCCACCACCCACCGACGCGGAAGAACACGCTGAACCTCTTGGTACACTCCGATCTCCCTGACTCGCCATGGTTCGACGCCGGTGACCACCGCAGCCTTCGGGCGCCGGCGAGGATTTGAACCTGACATGTGGGACCCCCACGCCAGCCTCTCCTTTCTCTCCCCGAAGCGTTTTCTGTTGGCGCCTTCGGGCAAGTACGTTTTCTTTGTGGGCTGGCGCGTTTCTCTTCGAACCGTTTTCTGTTTTCTCAGTTAAGTCCCTGGATCTTTTCTGTTTCATCACAGATTAGTCCCTGGACAAAAACCCTTATAACTTTTTAATAAAAAGTGATTTTTGAGTGATTCTTTTTCTGACAGTCTTATATTTTTGTCTAGTTTTTTATAGTATTTATTTGGAAAATGTTTGGGACAACTTTTATGCACGCGTTGATTTTCACGTTAGTATACGTTTTCGCTATACCGTAGGTTCCGGAAGAGGTGACGGAGTCGCGAACTTCGCCGAGCTAGACTCCGACTTCTCCGAACCAGGCAAGCATGTTTGAACCTTTGATATGATAGGTGTTTTGCATGTTTGCGTGAATGGTTGTGCATGGCATATGAGCATCGGTGAGTATCTCGTTGCATGTAAGGCAACTACCCGTGTGTTTCGAAGTTACTATGATTTCTGATGAGAGATGGCCTAGTCATGTGGTGACATGAAGGGCAGTAAGGTGGTACTGTTGTAGCATGCCAGCCTTACGTCATCCGATAAATTCCGACGTTAACGTGGACGGAGTCACGTTATCGTTCTTCACCCTTCCGTGCTACCACATGTTTTCGGCCAGAATGCGGTTTAGTAAGTTGGTAACCTCTTTCCGTGTACACACCAAATAGAGGGGCCGGGATGAGAGTTCCATGGCCCTGGATTAAAGCCAGTCATCCGGTCAGGGGGCATGGGTGTTTCCGGTTGGGACCGAGAGGGGGGCACCCCTTAGAGCGCGCGTATATAAATTTGATCCCATGCTACGCGAGGTTGTAGCCTCCCCGTCTCAAGGTTTTTCTTGAACGTTGCCAAGGGTGATTCCTGGCTTCGGAATGTTGAATGGGTGTGTACTGGTTAGATGTGTTTCTTCCAAAACACCGTAAACGGAACTAGTCCCCGTGACTACTGAAATCCGTTGGTTGTGGGTAAAGTACAAACTCTGCAGAGTCAAATCTTTCCGAGTCATCGTATCCATGGTCAGGGACCAGTGCTTCCTTATCCATGTCAAATTCTTGTGGTAATATCCCCGGTAAACAAACTTGAGTGGTTAACTTGGTTAAACATTATTCCTGTGGACGGACTAACCCTGTTGTTTATCTCATACCTGATTATTCTCTTGATATGATTTAAATTCATGAGCTACTAAGTTGTGAATATAAGCCCTTTATGTGATGTCGCTCAGACGTCCGACTGTGGCATGCTTATCGTTTACTTTCAATATAAGCCCTTTATGTGATGTCGCTCAGACGTCCGACTGTGGCATGTTTGTCTTTTACTTTCAATATAAGCCCTTTATGTGACGTCGCTCAGATGTCCGACTGTGGCATGTTTATCGTTTACTTTCAGTATAAGCCCTTTATGTGATGTTGCTCAGACCTCCGACTGTGGCACGCACTGTCATTCATTTCCCATTATAAGCCCTTTATGTGGTGTCGCCTTGACGCCCGACTGCGGCATTGTTATTCTTGTATTTTTCTCTCGAGGAGTCATTCAGACACTCGTTTGGCCCTCAGTATCTTACTTTGGGATTTCGGGAGGACTACCGCCCGACTTCTCTTCTGTTTCCCACGCATTATTATCCCTATGTTTGAGTGCACTTGTTAATCTGTTCATATGCATCATGTTTACATTTGTTATATCTTATGTCCGAACTGTCTTGCGAGTACTTTCATAGTACTCACCTAGCTTGTTGTTTTGGCCAGATGTTGGGCGATCTCATGGATGAAGAGTTTGATAGTGAGTCCGACGCCTAGAGGAGTCCCAGTCAGTCCCGTGCGACCCTGGATATTGGTCACTTGTATTATACGCTTCCGCTACCCGCAATAAGTCTCCTCGAGCCTCACTCCGACGCTCGAAGAGTTGTTAGATTCAGGAGTCTTATCACCCACTTCGCTGTGATATATCCACCACCGCCTTTTATCGTGAGTTAGTAGTTTTGCCACCCTATCCGCCGTTTTGTTTTATTGGCACGCTTGTAATAAATTGTTGAGCAGTCTCCGCTCAACCTTGTATTATATTCAGTAGTCCTGGTATTTTTCTTCTGTGACCAAGATATTGTCTACCAGTGAGAAGGGATTCTTCTTCACTGGTCCATAAAAGGGATCGGTCTCTCAATAAATATTTTTATTGGAAAACCGGTCGTGACAGAAGAGGCCCGGGTTGAAGCCCAGGGCACCCTCCAGGAGATCCAAGAGGCCAAGAAAATCATGGGGGTAAGGCGTTTATTATGCAAAGCAAGTGTGTGAAGAAGAAGTATTTCTTACTAACCCGGATTCGGAGTTCTCCAGGGGCGTTTGCGGATCTGCCGAGCAGTGTGTCTGACGCTGCGGAGTTCTTCCGAGCCGAAGAAGGGAGCTCAACGGAGAAGCTGTTCTGGTCACAATATCTTGCGCCAGAACATCCAGTGCCCTTTAGCGATCAGCTAAAATAGCTGGTCGAGCTGCATAGGGTGGCCGAGCTAGCCATGAAGGATTTGATAATCCGGCTATGGCCTGCCGAAGCTATACCCAGTAGCTACTTTGGTTTCGTGAAGCGGCTGGTAGATGCCTGCCCTCGGCTAGACGTTGTCAAGCGGTCGGCCTGGATTGAGGGCGCGCGCCTGGCCTTCGCCCGCGTCAAGGTGTGGTGGGCGAAGATGGATGCCGCCAAGCTTGTGACCGAGGGGCCACCCAAAGGCAAGGAGCACCGCACGCCCGAGCGGTATTTTGAAGACGTCCTGGAGGGGTCTCGCATTGTGGCGACGCAATGTGCGCAAGACATTGTCTTTGAATGAATGTATTCATGTTGTCTCTGCCTTGTATGATGAAACAAAGTTGTTATGTAATATAATGTTTGTGTTTTAAAAAAATTACCTCATGTGCGGCCGTGTTGTATGAAATCTGAGAGTTGGCCAGTCGTCGGCTTCTGCCCCCATGTAGGTAGTACGGGGGTGTTCGGGATGGAATCTAAACACTCTTGATCCAATTGTTTGGTCCTTGAAGGAGGTGTTTAGCGCAACAAACCAAGCAATCAGACTATCCGGCTTGAACACCCTCACTTAGCCATAGGAGTTTGACAATAAAAAAATTAGGCGTAGCCCCTAGTATCCGAACTAGGATGCTGTAAACACCTGATCGGGCAAGTACCAATCCTTTGCGTAATGCGGAAAAAAACTCTAAAGATATGAGACCTCCGAAGAGCTGACCGGCTCTCACCGCATCATGACAGTCAGTTTTCGGCTTTCTCTACTGAGGTGCTCATCCGGGTAAACCAGGGCACAATCGCAGTAGTTCTCCCTTTACTACCTTAGCCGATATAGCGGAACGTAAGGTAGCAAGCACAGGAGCCGGGCAACCCAACTATTGACCAAAGACATGATTCGGAGCCAATGCATATAGTGCTAAATTCGGGGTGCCGAATTGTACTGTGAAAAGTGTTCGGACCTTGTTGCCGTAGTGCGGGGCGCTATGAAGCCCCTGGCAAATGTGAAACGTACCAAAGTGTACGGGTGCTATTTGAAAAGATTATATAAAAAAGGAAGGGTAGTAAGCTAGAGCCGCAGAATATTGGCCGCAAACTTTTTTCCATTATAATTTGATTAATGCGTCAAAGCGCATTTGTACAGGTAGTGCAATAAGGGACAGGCTATTTAATATGCCACAACCAAGGGAGAGCTGCGTGTGGGTCCTGCAAACAGGTAGAGTGATCGTTAAGAGATCACCTAGAATTTCCCCTATACGTATGCTTACTGCCGTCTTGGTGTATTTATCCTTCGAAAGGACCAGTGATTGGGCCATCAGGGAAGACTTGTGGAAAGGAAACCTGAAAAGGAGAAAAAGGAAACAGTGAGAGTATGTGTGTCCGGGAGCGGTCGAGCCGTATTGTGGATCACAAGCTAGTTATGCCTCCGTCTATACCCATGGTATTTTGAGTGCGTAGTTATGTACGCGCGGTACGAACGTCGCTACTTGATCGGGACTGGGATGGAGGCCAAATTGCTAGTCGAGCTCTTGACGAGCTGAGCTGTCCTGCTGCAGAATAGTCTGGACTCTCTTGACAGTGTCCGGGGACTCGGCCGCCGAATTGAGGTTCTGCTTGAAAAGACCGTTCTATACTTCTGCTGCTAAGGCAGCGGTGTGCTCTTCGGCACGGAGGGAGCGCTCCGTGTTTCCATTAACTGTTATGACGCCGCGTGGCCCGGGCATCTTGAGCTTGAGATAAGCATAGTGTGGCACCACATTGAATCGAGCAAATGCGGTTCGTCCGAGTAGTGCATGATAGCCGCTGCGAAAAGGGACGATATCGAAAATTAGCTCTTCGCTTCTGAAGTTGTCCGGAGATCCGAAGACGACCTCTAGTGTGATTGAGCCCGTACAGCGGGCCTCTACACCTGGTATGACTCCTTTAAAGGTAGTCCTTGTGGGCTTGATTCGTGATGGGTTGATGTCCATTTTGCGCACTGTATCCTGATATAGCAGGTTCAGGCTGCTGCCGCCATCCATGAGGACTCGCGTCAGGTGGAATCCATTAGTTATTGGGTCAAGGACCAATGCGGCTGAGCTGCCATGACGGATACTGGTCGGATGATCCCGGCGATCGAAGGTGATCGGGCATGACGACCATGGATTGAATTTTGGGGCGACTGGCTCTATTGCATAGACGTCCCTGAGTGCGCGCTTGCGCTCCCTCTTGGGGATGTGGGTAGCGTATATCATGTTCACTGTTTTGACCTGAGGGGGAAACTTCTTCTGCCCCCCTGTATTCGGTGGCCGGGGCTCCTCGTCATCGTCCTCGCTTTGCGATCCCTTCTCCTTGTTTTCGGCATTTAATTTGCCGGCATGTTTAAAAACCCAACAATCTCTGTTGGTATGATTGGCTGGTTTGTCTGGGGTGCCATGGATCTGGCACGGACGGTCAAGTATGCGGTCCAAACTGGATGGTCCTGAATTATTTCTTTTATATGGCTTCTTCCGTTGACCGGACTTGGGGCCACTGAATCCGGCGTTGACTGTAGTGTCATCGGTGTTATCACCATTGCTTCGACGTTTGAACTTATTGCGTCGGAGCTTGCCGTTGCTGTTTTTGACTTCGGAGGTGCCCGCTTCGCTTGCCGTGTTTTTGCTACGGGCCAGCCAACTATCCTCACCCGCACAAAAGTGGGTCATGAGTGCCGTGAGGGCTGCCATGGACTTCAGCTTTTCTTGGCCGAGGTGGCGGGCGAGCCATTCGTCGTGATGCTGTGTTTAAAGGCCGCTAGGGCTTCGGCATCCGGACAGTCGATGATCTGGTTCTTTTTAGTTAGGAACCTAGTCTAGAATTTCCTGGCTAACTCTCCGGGCTGTTGAACTATGTGACTTAGGTCATCGGCATCTGGTGGCCGGACATATGTACCTTGAAAGTTGTCGCGGAAGGCGTCTTCCAAATCCTCCCAGCTGCCAATAGAGTTTTCAGGCAGACTGTTTAACCAGTGCCGAGCTGGCCCTTTGAGTTTTAACGGGAGGTATTTGATGGCGTGGAGATCATCTCCATGGGCCATATGGATATGGAGAAGAAAATCCTCGATCCACACCGCGGGATCAGTTGTTCCATTGTATGATTCGATGTTCACGGGTTTAAACCCTTCTGGGAATTCATGCTCCATTACTTTGTCAGTGAAGCAAAGGGGGTGTGCGGCACCTCTATATCGGGCCACATCGCGACGTAGCTCCGATGGAGTCCGTATGCGGTTTTCGGCTTGGGCGTGGCTAGGCTTGTCACGTACGAATAGATAGCCGTCGTCACGTATCGGGGCACGTCCTCACGATCCGTAGATCGATCTGGTATGTCCTGCTCTACTATCCAGGTCCTGCCGCAGGTCATATGTATAACCCCGAGCTGTTTTATCTCTGCATTTACGGCGAGGTGGGCGGTCTGGTGTTCGGCTTGAGTTGTCGCTTTGTCCCGACCACGTGGTGGTCAGTCAGCCACATTGCGCGATGATGGTACGGGCTCCGGTGCCTCATCATCGAAGAGAGGTAGCAATTTGCGCTTCGGGTAACTTTTGGCTGGGCGCTTAAGGCCGTATTCTTCGGCTGCCAGGACATCAGTCCATCTATCATTTAGCAGATCTTGATTAGCTTGAAGCTGTCGCTGCTTCTTTTTCAGGCTCCTTGTAGTGGCTATTAGCTGGCGCTTAAAGCGCTCCTGCTCGAGGGGTTCCTCAGGCACGATAAAATCCTCGTTGCCGAGGCTCGCCTCCTCCTCGGAGAGTGGAAGATAATTACTGTCCTCCGAGTCTTTGTTTATGGCCTGTTCATCGGGGCTAACTTGCCCATCTTCCCGTTCTTCTTGTTCAGAAGTTGCTTCAACGGGGTCTTCATTATCTTCGGCACTGTCCGGAGTATTATCTTCTCCTGTGCCGGTGTTACTATTTTTGCTGCGGCGTGATTTTGAGCGGCGCCGTTGACGCCGGCGCTTTGGTGGTATCTCAGGAGATTTATCCTCGACTGGATCCTTCTTGTTATCGCCCTTGTTCTCTTAAGGTGTGTCCACCATGTATAAGTCATACGAGGAGCTGGCCTTTCAACGTCCGGTAAATGGCGGGTTTTGGGCCTCCTCTTCTCCGGTATCGTCGTCCATACCGTCGATGTCTTCGGAGCCATAATCGAGCATGTCAGTTAGGTCTTCGACAGTGGCTATGAAGTGGGCGGTGGGTGGGAAGCAAAATTCCCCGTCATCAGCCCCCAGTTCAAACCGGATAGTGTTCGGCTGCGAGCCCCCCGCTAGGGATAGTGCTCTTAACGAGTTTAACACGTCGCCCAAAGGCGAGTGCCGAAAAATATCCGCGGAGCTGAATTCAACGATCGATGACTGATCGAGCTCGACGCTTGTGGACACACATGGTTCGGAGCCTGTAGCCGGAAACGAGTCCGAGGCTCCGGTAACACAGATTCCACTCGAGGTTGGGTCTGTGTGCGGCTCTGACGCCGCGAATACTGCGGCATCCGTGGCGGGGTTGAGCTTCCCGTCTTCGGATGGCGCGATCTGCTCCGGATCTAAGGCTAGAGCAGTCACAGGTGCTATCCCCTGGGTGTGGTCCGATGACAGATTTAAGTCATGTTCATCGTGGTGACGGGAAGCGCTGCCGGGGTCTCGAATCCGTCGAAGATCAAGTCTCCGCGGATATCTGTGACGTAGTTCAAGCTCCCGAATCTAACCTGACGGGCAGGGGCGTAGCTATCGATCTGCTCCAGATGGCGAAGCGAGTTGGCCCGTAGTGCGAAGCCGCCGAACACGAAGATCTGTCCGGGGAGGAAGACTTCCCCTTGGACAGCATTGTTGTAGATGATTGAAGGAGCCATCGAACCTTTTGAGGACGGCACAGTGGAACTCTCAATGTAAGCACCAATGTCGGTGTCAAAACCGGCGGATCTCGGGTAAGGGGTCCTGAACTGTGCGTCTAAGGTCGATGGTAACAGGAGACTTCAGATCACTCCTAGTTCGTAGGTTCGTCATGGTCTAGTAACATGACTTCCAGAACAGGATTACCGTACCACTCTGGTGCGGACCGTACTCTGGTTGACCTACGAGGTTTGGTAGTAACTTGATCTGAAGTTTCGTGATCATCATCGTTAGCTTCCTCACTTTGGTGTAGAAATCACTGGAATTGATTTCTGTGATGAACTACTTTCCAATTTGGGAGAAGGTACAATTACCTTATCAAGTTCTACATTCCTCCCACTCACTTCTTTCGAGAGAAACTCCTTCTCTAGAAAGGATCCATTCTTAGCAACAAAGATCTTGCCTTCGGATCTGTGATAGAAGGTGTACCCAACAGTTTCTTTTGGGTATCCTATGAAGACGCACTTCTCCGATTTTGGTTCGAGCTTATCAGGCTGAAGCTTTTTCACATAAGCATCGCAACCTCAAACTTTAAGAAACGACAGCTTAGGTTTCTTGCTAAACCATAGTTCATACTGTGTCGTCTCAACCGGTTAGATGGTGCCCTATTTAACGTGAATGCAGCTGTCTCTAATGCATAATGCCAAAACGATAGTGGTAAATCGGTAAGAGACATCATAGATCGCACCATATCTAATAAATTACGATTACGACATTCGGACACACCATTACTATGTGGTGTTCCGGGTGGCATGAGTTATGAAACTATTCCACATTGTTTTTAAATGAAGGCCAAACTCATAACTCAAATATTTGCCTCCGCGATCAGATCATAGAAACTTTATTTTCTTGTTACGATGATTCTTAACTTCACTCTGAATTTCTTTGAACTTTTCAAATGTTTCAGACTTGTGTTTCATTAAGTAGATATACCCATATCAGAGTAGGATTTTCTACAAGTGCTTGCAACAGAACTAGTTAAGGGTTTCAACGGTGCAAAAGTTCTCAAAAATTCTGAAAAAAATACTGAACCAACACACGTATAATATAACATGATCCAACGGAGGGATTAAAAAAATACGAATGTATGTGTCCTGGACAAAAAAAACAAATAGTTCAGTATATATTTATGTCGCACTGAGCTGAAATACTTATTATTTTTGCGAGGACACATAGATGCATATTTTGAGAATCCCTCCGTTGGATCATCTTATTACATTAGAGAGATGCTCCCATATTTATTTCATATTTTTTTATAACTTTTAAACAGTTAAACTTTAGCGACCCTTAACTAGTTCTGTGGCAAGCTATGGTAGACACAGTTTTACCTACCCATATCTGCTTAAATGATCTGTGAAGGTCAGAAAATAACGATACCCGCCGCGAGCCTCAACACTCATCGGAACGCATACATCGGTATGTATTATTTCCAATAAGTCAGTGGCTCGCTCCATTCACTACAAAAAAAGACACATTCGTGACATTTTGGGCCGAACGAAAAAAAATTCTGTCATACTTATGACACTTCTATGACGATAATTGTGATAAAACCCGGTATCATCATAGATGTGGTGGGCTCCTACTTCTATGACAGAAAATCATGACAGAAAATGGGCTTTTCATCCTGGGCGGGCCGGAGACGCAGCTGCATGACATTCTTTGGGCCGTCCATGACGAAAAAAACAGTGGTAGAAGCGAGGGCGAGAAAAATATCGGGGAGTTCCTGGTTACGGTGGGTGGTTGGGGGCCGAGCGATGCACGTTTCTCTCATACGTACACGCGTGTGTGCGAGGCGTTGTGCTCTAACTGAACCCGAGCGAGGCGTTGGGCTCTAACTGAACCCGAGCGATTGCACTGCAGGCTACGCGTTATTGAACCTGAGCGATCGATCGGTCCCTTGCTGTTAACTGAACCCGAGTGATTCCTTCGCTACTACTGCTAACTGAAGCCGATCGAACACTGCTGCCTCCTTCCCTTGATGAACAATGAGCGTTGTTGGGGGGTTTGGATGAACAGTTCCCGGTGGGGGTTGGATGAACAGGACCCCGTGGTAGTAGAGGCCGTTGCTGCTGGATGAACAGTACCCCGATCAATCGAGCTAGTGGATGAACAGGACCCCGAGGAGGGCTGGATGAACAGAACCCCGTGGAGGGCTGGTTGAACAGTAGCTGGTGGAGGGCTGGTTGAAAAGTAGCCGGTGCAGGGCTGGATGAACAGTAGCCCGTGGAGGGGTGGTTGAACAGGACCCCCGTGGAGAGAGCTGGTTGAACAGTAGCCGATGGAGGAGCACGCGGTGGAGGCTGGATGAACACGAGCCCGTGGATGAACAGTCGCCGGTGGAGGCTGGAGGAGGTCGACGGTGGATGAACAAGAGCCCGTGAAGGCAGTCGACGGTGGAGATGAACAGTATCCCGTGGAGTCCGGTTTTGCGGTACGCCACACCCCTCCCGATGAACATGACCCCGTTTCGACCGTAGCGCTCCAACACAAGTCCGTTTCCTCTGTTTTGCGGTACGCCACACCCCTCCTGATCAACAGGACCCCGTTTCGGCCGTAGGAGGTCCATTTCCTCCGTTTTGCGGTACGCCATACCCCTCCCGATGAACAAGATCCCGTTTCCACCGTGACCGGTCGAACACAAGGCCATTTCCTCTGTTCTGCGGTACGCCGGGCCTCGTTTCCATCGGCTGTTCCGTCCAAGCCGGTTGGCTCCTGATGAACAGCACACGTTCCGTTGCCTCCCGATGAACACGACACATTCCGTTGCCTCCCCATGAACACGACGACGACGCAGTTTCTCCGTTCTGACCCAGCCACAGCCATGTACACGAGCCCTGGCCGTACGTATGCGCGAGTAGGCGTTCGAGACCCCGCTCGTATGTACGTACGTGGCTGTATTTACTTTCTTGCACCCTGGCCGTTGTACGTACGTGTACATGCTATGTGCGCGCCTCTACTACGACACGTGCACGCCTCTACATCGACCAGTATGTACGTACACGTTCGCGACCAGAATGACATCGCTACGTACGCTTCGACCAGGTGGGTTCCGACTTTCAGGCACTTCCTTGCGTGCGAAGATGTAGCTGGTGGGTCCCAGCAGTCAGGGGGGAAACAATTTTTTTTGCAAAATATGGTGGCCCATCTGGTGGGTCCCTGCTGTCAGGTGGAGGAATAATTATTTTGCGTGTAATAAGGAGGCACTTCCTTGCTGCGGCCGTGGACCCAGCTGTAAGCCTCTCCACGTATAGTACTCTTCCGATGGAAGTCGTTCTTTGACCACATTGACCACGCCGCGCCGAGAGCACCAGGGCGGTGGACGACCACGAGTCCTAGGAATGGGACGATGCAGAGCCGGGGAAGATGCGGCAGTGGATGCCCACGCGGAGAGGAGTACGAGGGTTCACTGGTTTGGCTGCGGTGTGAGGCTGCCATCGCCGCAGGGCCTGGCCAGCGGTGGGAGTAGTAGGGGGCGATGAGGCTTCCGCGGCGGCACAGCCGGCCACGGGAGGCAGGAGCAGGCGGTCTCGCCGGCGCTGGTTTGGGCGGCTGGTGCAAGAAGAACAGCGATTGAAGAAGCAGCAGGACAGTTCGATTCAAATCCAACGGTCACTGCTGCTAGAATCGTTTGTTGACTAAGTTGACAAGCCCTGCGTACGCGTCAACTTAGTAGGCCCACAGGGCAGCCTCCCAACCGGTGTGCCCCAGATGTCAGTGGGAGGAATCATTGTTTTCACGTAATAAGGAGGCAGTTGATTGCGTGCGGCTAGGCCAGCAGAGGGAGTAGGGTGGGCCGGTGAAGCCCGCGCGGCATCACAGCGGGCCACAAGAGGTGGGAGCAGGCAGTCCTGCCGGGGCTAGTTTAGGCGGCTGGAGCAGGAAGATCAGAGATTGAAGAAGCACGTCGGCCGTTGGATGGACATCCAACAGTCACTGCTGCTAGAATCGTGTGTTGACTGACAAAGCCTTGCGTAAACAGTCAGCCTCCAAATCTGTGGCGTGTACAGCCCATTTGCTATTATTTTTATAATTTTTACTCATTTTCTAATTCATATGGAATTTATTGCATCCCATTTTCCATTTTTAGAATTGCTGCCTATTTCCTGGTCAGTACCAGGGTTAAAAAATTGAACTAAATATGTGCGAAGTTTTGAAAATTCGCAAATTTTTGCTCAGGAACAAAATATTCTTAATCCAAAAATTAGTAGCCATACTAAAACAAATTAAAAAATAAATTAGTACTATGTCATGTTAAATCCGATGAAATATAAAATATCAGTGAAGAACAAAAAAAAAAGAAACTGATTTCCCATTTGCTATAATGTTTTTGGAATTTTCAACCCCTTTGATATTACTTTTAACAGACACTGACCATATTCTTTGGCCAGGCCGGAATGCATCCCTCCTCGTCTTGAAAGATTGGCAGCCCAGTAAGTCAGAGAAAACAAATAGGCCTAGCTTGCGTATTCTTCAAAAAGAAATACTGGGCTACCTATTTTCCCCAAAAAAAATGCTGGGCTGGTCATGTTTTTAGACGGGCCGCAGAGACCACACAACCCAGTTTATAGCCTGCTCCTCTGAATTACTACTCAAAAAAAGTTGTGCAATTCTGTCGTTAATTGACTATACGTTGAAAATGATGTGGGTCCAGATATCAGCAGGGTGGATTAGAATAAAAAGCGAGGGGTGCATCTGAGTCGTAAAAGAGGCGCTTGCTTGTGTTCGGGAGTGGACCTGGTGGGTCCGTACTGTCATACTCACAACTACAGTCCTCTCCCGATTCACTATGTTGACAGGGCCAGACGGCGACGCCGCGGCGAGCCCACCAAGGCGGAGGATAAAGTGTTGTCGCCAATGTGTTGGGTTGGGTTGGACATTCTTATTGAAAAATAAAAATGGACCGGAACTATTTACGACGTTGACTACGATTTGTATGGGTCCGCTGGTTGCAGGAAGAAAATGGTGGGAGAAAGAAGACAGGCCGCTATCTTTTCCTAAGAATAATATCGACTGAATGTAACGACACTATCGTAGAAAATAATAACCTCCTGTTAAATCGTGAATTTAAAGAACTGGTGCATGAGCATTTAGCTTTATTTATTTATTTATTTACTTATTTATGTTTAGGGGAACATGAGCATGTACCTGGGCCGGATTCATGTGAGAGCCTCCCTTCCAGTTAATTATGGGCTCCTCTATTGGGCCTTCATCAGTGGGCTGCATGTTATCAACAAGTGGAAAATGTGTTCCGTACCAAAAATAGTATGCGCTACGTACGGTACGGGGCACTAAAGGATCGGACTGTGCAACGACTTCCAAAACATTGTGTTTTCCGTTCTAACAACACATTTATTCAACCAACAGACGAAATATACTACTGATTGTACATTGAAAACAGCAGCAGCAGCAACCAGGGCTGGGGGTGCAACAGAACTAGTAAGCAGGCCAGAAGAGTAAAGACGCAACTCTCTCTTCCAAACCAAACATCAGCCATCATTACAAAAGGGCTACGAAAAAGAACAAGTGTATGCATCAAACTAAATAAAGATCCTACTACACCAAGTGTACGCATCTAACTAACTGGCTCAGTTAGACGTTACTATTTATTAAGCTGTAGAGATTGGTTACGGCTTGAACCAGATGGGTGCCTAACGGGGGAAAATCCAGCCAGCAGGTCGAAGTCTGATACTTGCGACCCTCTCTCCTACTTTGGGCTGCAGAGCGTGGCGGCACATATCAAGGTATGGTGCATGCAGAGACGCATGGTACGTTGTGTACACATAGTTTTGCCTGATGAACGAAACCGCGCTGCCATCATGATCCTTGCCGTCGGTTATCTCCTGGTTAATCGGATAATTCAGTCCGAGAAACAGAGAGCGTGTACCGAGGCTACTTACCAGCCTCCAGTCAAAAATTCCTGAAGGCCCAGAGAAGCTGGGATCCTGCTCAAACACCTTGTAGTGACTGTGATTGTATTCCGCAAAACAACAGGTCCGGTACGTGCGAACGATCATCAATCGTTCGCTATCGTCTGATCGAGCCAGGAACCACCTGCAACTGCCATGCTGCTATTCTTTGAAAGGTTCTGGGATTAGGAAGGGTAGGGACACCAGGCGGCCTACAACATCATATCAAGTTGGAGTCAAATAAAAAAGGGCTCTTAATGTAGTCAATCTTAAGGACAGCATGTTATGAGCATGAATATTTATTTAGTAAATATTGACAGTAATATAAGCAAGCCATCATGATATCATAGGAAAGTAACATACTGCTGTAACAGCCGTTTGTAGCGATGACTGGAGTAGGCCAGCAATACGTCCAGCCATAGAAGGAGTCGACAGCGTAAATGAAGCCCTTGTGTTCAATGGCATCAGAGAAACATGGAGGATGTATGATCCTGCGATGGACGTGCAGATTTATCCACTTACTGCAGTGACCTGTGAGATAGGCGAGACCGTGGTTGAAGAATGCAATTAGCCTGAAGTCTTTATAATTCGCAGATCTTGTGGGCACTTGGCAGATTCCAACCTTGAGCAAATCAAACTTGGTATCATTTTTGCTACTATAAGATTCCGAGTATTCTGGGCTGCGGTGCCAAAGCAGTGCAATGTTAATCGAAGGAAGGGGATCAATCGCCGGGTGTAGACCTCCACGAGCATCCAGCTGCCGCGACCGTCGATGAGCACCATCCAAGACGTGTTCATGCCGACCCAGTACATACCGTTAATGTAGTTGAGCGTGACGGGGATCGGATCGCAGTCAAGGGGGTTGATGCTTGCCACCCTACGATCGTTATGCTGCGTGACACGCCGTTTCTGAAGATCAGGCGGCATCAGCAAGCAAGGAGCTGGCTTAAAAAGCTCCGGCCTAAGGGCTTTGAGTAAACGGTACAGCCCCGACGAGCACGCGGCGAGCAGCATGGTACTGAGATTTTCCACACGCGAAACAATGAGCTTGATTACCTCTGTGGGGAGCGAATTCCAGCCACTCTTTCGGCGGACGCTGCTCGGTTCTGCCATTGTTAGTGCTTGGGTTTCGGACGAGGGGGGATGCGCCTTAGCAGGAATGGAAAATTGGACGAGATTATGTGCGGACAAAGATGGAGAAGCAAATATGTGTTGCGGGAAGTGGACAGGTGATGATGACTACAGCACGCCACTTGACTTACGAGACACATACCAGCAGCGTAGGGTCATATCGATGCCAGACAACTTGCTTGAGTGATCACAGTATTGGTACTCCCTACAGTACCTACTACTATACCCTAACTTGCTTGAGTAGAGTAGTAGTGGAGTAGGACTGGAGGAGTGGTATATTCTAATCTAAAATAGTTACAAAGTTCAATGCCCGAGCGTGGAATGACTACGAACCGCCATCGGTGCTAACTCCAATCCCCAGCAAACATTCGCTGGGAGACATGGCAGTTGCAAACGCCCACAACGCAGTTACAGTACGTGTGTAAGGGTGGCGGTTTTGTCAAATACTATGGCTTAAAAACAGGCCACAGTCGGATGGAAATCTGACGGCTATGTGGGATTTGCTAGGATTGAGCTCGTGGCGAACAATCACCAGATATCATTACTAAAAAAAGGTTAAAACACCCGGGGCTATAACTTGCACCAGCTGACCACTAACAATGAGACTAACATAGTTGTAAAATGGTCAAAGACCGTGTCTACGTGGTGTTTGGAATTATATGCAGAAAAATTAGCAAGATGCCCGTGCATTGCACGGAACATCAAGATGCATTTTTTTATGAAACACCTGTTGTGATTGACCCATGCAGGAGTAATCCCATGTGTAAAAACTAATGATATCTTGAGAATTTTATTGGAAAATGGTATGTCGACCATCTCATCGAAAAAATGATATCTCGAGAAAGATGATAGATAAGGTGAGGAGGAGTGGGGCGTGGTGGTGACTGGTGGTCGGACTGGGCGGAGGCATGTGGATGGACAGCGCCGGTAGTGGCCACCATGCCTGATTGTTCTAGAGACTTCTTTTTTATTTGCTCAGCAATGAGGTTGTGGGAGATAAGGATGAACGAGGCAAGACCTTATCTGTAAATGTGGAGAGAGGTGCGGGTATCTTTTGTAAAATTGTCATTGTTTGCTTTCTATCCGTCAGATATAGATCGGACAGTCTATATTATAAGATGGCAGTCACACCATCATCACCAACTCGGTTTTTTCTCTACTCCTACTCCTATAAAAGACTCAGTTGGTGATGATGGTGTGTCTGCCATCCGCCATTTCTGACCATTAGATCTGCATCTAACGGCTGTGATGTAAGTTGTGGCCTTTTGCAACAATTCCCACTTCTCTGCTCCAGTTTACACAAAACCCCTTAGTATCTTGAAACCAACCACATTCCTCCCTTACTTCATCAAAACAGCCCAAAGAATATATTTGGAGTGAAACATAAGATATTTTTAGTGATATGTATATCAAAACTAAACTGTTTTCTTTCAAATTTGTGAATATGTATTATTCTACTTTGGATCCGTTGCAACAGACGGGCTCATTGTTATAAAGGTTTATCTCTTGCATTGTCCGCAACGAACACCTAGTGTACCGGTCCGGCCCGGATGCTCGCAGCGCGATGACCTGAGTTCAAATTTCTGTCCTAAACTTTAGATTTTTATATTTTTTAATATATACTTCTTTCGCTACTGTACTGGCAGTGGAACCCACAGAGTACTTAGAATACAAGATTAAGGATGGATTTGTTTCGTTTTAACTTTCCGTATGAATCTGTAGCCAGCCTGCAAGTCATGGACACTGTACTGACAGTGGAACCCACAGAGTACTTAGAATACAAGATTAAGGATGGATTAACTTTTTATAGAGGGAGAATCATACATGCAATTAACTCAAATGGATTGGATGTGACTCTTATTCTCCAACGGCAACCGGCAAATTTCCTCCTGCGGGCCGGAGTAGGTTTCTCGGTTTGCATGCGGGTTTAACGGAGGGGTTTGATGGATGCGAGGAGGCGTGTTCAGCTGGGCTGCAGCGGACGGTGCAGTACTATTCGATTTGACAGCTACAACTAGTATATTATAAAAAACAAAGAAGTATAGTAGAGATAGAGATAAGATTAGAGACTAGGGAGGAGCACCATCTACTGCTTCGTGGGCTACTCCTGCGCTCCATTCGGTGGCCGCAACGTCCCCTACAGCCACTCCCTCCTGCGCTCCATTCGGTGGGCACTGTTGAAATTTGGGGAGCGCACTCTCGCGACTACTGGCAGCGACGACTTCTTCCCCGACCTCGGAAACCTCTTCCTCAACGACATGGGCGATAACCTCAACACCAACGGTGCTGCTTCCGTTGCACCGTATGTGTTTCTTTCCTTCCTGTTCGAAATCGTGGTAGAATTCATGTTTCTAGTCTGTGTCCTAGATTCGATCTGTTCATCTACTATGCTAGTCCACATGATTAGTTTAATCTCTGCTATAGCCGTCATGATTTATTTTGTGCTTATTCAGACTAAATCTCGTAGTAACTTGCTCATATATTCAACTGGCGCACCGTCCCCTACAGCCACTCCTGTTTCATGGACGGCTGGTCGATGCCTCCAAGGAGCCCTTCATCTACTGCTATGAGTGCCCGATGCCGTTTTGGGGCTCGCCGGCGGACCTCGTGCATCACCTCACGCAGGAGTCCGTCTATCACTACTGGCCCGTGGCGAAGAACAACAAGTACAAGACGTGCTACCCGTTCACCATGCCGGAGTCGCTGGAGGATCACCGCCACCTGCTAGTCTCGGAGGAGGACGACAACGTCTTCCTCTTGATCATGGGCACCGGCGAGGCCCGCGCAGGCCGCCGCCCCGTCTCTGTAGTGTGCGTCAGGGGCGACGCCGCTGACGCTGACACGAGGCCGATGTATGGGTGCGTTCTCACTATTACTACCCCTCGGAGGTACGTGGGCGACGACACTGGCTACGTCAAGCTGACTAGGACTGTGCCGAGCTGGGACCTTCCCGCCGATGTGGACATGGAAGACGCATGGTATGATTTGATCCCCAACAATGTGCACGAGGACTCCAAGGAGGTTCACCTGGACATATGCATCACCAAGTTAAATGTTGATCATTAGTCTTCGCTCAATGTAATCCGCTGTCTAAGCATGTGGAGACTTCCATCCATGATCTTGATCTATTGGAGTATCACGCATGAATAAAAGTGTATCCATTTATGGTTTAGTCTAGAATCTTCCATGTATGAATTTTTTACTACAGTACTGGTGAAAGACTTATGATGAACCATTTCTTACATCTCCTCTGCTCCCTTCCAAGTCATCCTGATTTAATCCCTCCGTCTAGGTGTATAAGGGCATGGTTAATACTTAATAATATAGCCAACTGTTGACTATAAGAAAGTGTCATGTCATCTGTAGCCAACATGTATAACAATCAATACTCAAAAACTAATTCTTAAAGATCATTTCTTGCAAAGTACAATAAGTGCTATTTATTCACAAGTTTTGGATGCAGGTTGAACAGTTGAACGCTTTTGTTTGCAAAAGATACTTTTTTATCTATTTCACCCGGATGTTTGTGAGCTCTAGAGATGAAATAATATCCGAAGAAACCTATCGATACCCGTTACACATGAGATGACCCCCACATCCTTTGTCAAAATAAACAACTCCCCGATCAATCCATTTCACTGTTCCGTGCAACGCACGGGCACCTTACTATAGATTAGTATGACCAAAAATTGAACTAACAATATATATAGTACGATAAATGCTGATGCATGTCACCTAAAGTTATATCATTGAAAACTATGTTCAAATATGAATCCAAGGATATAGTTTTTGTTGACATGCACTAACATTTTTTCAGTTAAATCTTCAGTCAAATTCAATGGGGGACTAATAAACCACGACCGATGTAGTACTAGTGTAGAGGGCGGCGCTGCACGCGAGTCTCACCCCGCTCGTGGCGTGGCAGTAAAGCCGTCATATCACAAAAACGAACCACTCCCAGTAATAAGTGGCCTGGTAAAATAAACGGACAAGCAACCATCACATCCCTCTGTCTTTTTTGCATCACATCCCTTTGTTTTTTTTAGCATTTACTTTCTCCCGTTCATCTCGCACACTCGATCCCTAGCTACTACTCCTAGGGCCAGTTCTTTTGGCGGCTAAAAAATAAGTCATCTCTTCCCCGGCTTTTCCCATAAGACTAGTCACAGTGGAGAGTAACATTAAGGCCCTGTTTGGTTCATAAGTCCTAGGACTTTTTCTAGTCCCAACTAAAAAGTCCCTAGTCCCTAAAAAGTCCCTCCCTGTTTGTTTCCAGGGACTAAAAAGTCCCTAGTCCCTCCCTGGAGGTTATTAAGGGCCTGTTTGGTTGGAGACTAGTGTGGCCAAGCCAAAGTGTGGCTAGCCACACAAGTATAGCAAGCCACACAAGTGTGGCTGAGAAATTGGACGCCAAACTTTGGCAAAAGTTGGAAAAAAAGTCTCTATGACAAGTGGGCCATAGGTGCAATAAAGTGTGGCAAGCCAAAGTGTGGCACAAACCAAACACATGCCAATTAAACTATAGCTGCCAAATTTTGGCTTGGCAAACTGTGGCCAGGAACCAAACAACCCCTAAATGACCATGTTACCCCTAGTATATAGAAAAATAACAACCAAACAACACCATGGGCCGGCGGGGCAATTGGTGCAGGGAGGGGCATTGTTGGAAAAGTCTCAAAAAGTCCCAAAAAAGACTCTCCTTGAGAGTCTTCTTCATTTAGTCCCAAAAAGAAACTTTTAGTCCCTAGTAGTCCCTCCTGTTTGGTTAAAAAGTCTCTAAGAAGGACTTTTTCTAGTCTCTACACCAAAAAGCCTTGGAAACAAACACCCCCTAAGGCGCCTCACTCATTTATTTGGGCCTCTAAACTACTACTAGTACCTCCGTCCTGGTTTATTCGTCACCATTGTAATTTGTGCTAAATTTTGACCAAAGATGTAACTGATAAAATGTGAGTGCATGTGACATGCACTAACATTTCATTAGTTAAATTTATGATCAAAATTTGACACAGATTACAATGGGGACCAATAAACCAGGATGGAGGTAGTAGTTATGGGATTACTAATCTAGAAGCCTAAAAGAACTGGCCCCTGGTACTCCTACTAGTAGTAGTACTCAAGTTGGAATTCCAATTGCACGGCACAACTTGTTAGGCAACAAACTCGAGACAGGGTTTAGGAAGCGGTTTGGGAATTTGCATGCCTTTTCGACCAGTGAGATACTCCGTACAAAGTACGACAGAGAAATAACCACAGAGAAGGAAGCTAAAAGTAAACAATCAAGCGAGCATTTTTGCATTTGTTTTGCATTGAATCGTTTCACAAGCTTGACTAGTGTTGTTTTTCTACTTTTACAAAAACAGCATCGTAATGTTAAAACGTGCATTTTCACGCACATAGTAGTACTCCCTCCGCCTAGGTGTATAAGACTTCCCTCCTTCTTGGTCACGGTGCACAACCAAAGATGACTTATTCACCTGGACGGAGGGAGTAGCACAGTCTGCAAGCATATATATAGAGAGACGTGTAGTGCAATAGTATATAGGAGTAGTAAAGTTTGTGCTATATGCACGTACTTACAAAATGTGTACGGATACACAAGGTTTCCAAACTTTCCCTTTTACATACTTAATTAAGGACGCTAATAATTCCTGAACGTTCAGGATTTATCATTTGCGTCCCAAAACTAATGAGATCGCCTTACGAAACTAAATTATACTCCTACTAAAAGCCACGGCACTCGCAGGAGCGCTTGCGGCGCGCCACGAGTGCCCTGGTGTGCGGCCATTTCCCAGTGCGCCGACACAATGCCTCTTCCTCAGCCTCGCAACTCGCGAGGTGCTGATTGGCGGCTTGCCGGCGGGCAAGCGCGATCTCACCGGTGTGGTGATCCGGCGCCAACAGGTACTCCTCCTCGCTGCAAGCGTGCACCTGGTCCACGTACCGCCAAGCGTAGATGAGGCGCTTGGGCCCGACTGCACTCAGAGCTTTGGCACGGGCATCCTCCGCCACCCTCACGGCCCTCGCACGAGCCTTCTGCCAAAGAGCCAATTGCATGACTCTCTCGGACGCGACATAGGCCTGCCAGGCAGCTTGTCCCGCGGCGTGCTTCTCTTCCTCGGCCTTCTTCTCCGCCTCTATTTTGGCATGCTCTGTTGGAGGCAAAGCCTCCCACAAGGCGACATCCATTTCTTTCCAAAGCTCCTCAAGGCTGGGGGGGCTCGGCGGGCGGCGCGGCGCGGCGTTCTCCTCGTAGCGGGGAGCCGACGCGTCCTCCGACGCGCATGCTGGCGAGATTGGGAACGCCGACGCGTCCACCTCGACGCATCGCGACGAGGAGCGGAATGCCGACGCGTCCTCCTCGACTAGTGGCGGCGAGGAATGGAACATCGACGCGTGACCGTCTGCGCGGTGCAGCGAGGGGCGCCTAGGGCTTGGGAGGGGCGATGCCATGGTGGTCGACATGAGAGGGAGGGGGAGGAGATAGCGATGAACGTGAGCGTTCTTCCGAATGCCGTGGGAGGCGCAGTATTTATAGCGAGCAATGGCACACCTACGTAAGATATGGACTGAGCTACACTGACTTAACTGCAGGTCCAGTTGCGTCACTGACATGTGGGCCAGACACCTGTTGGGCCTATATGTCAGTGACCCAATGCACATGCAGTGAAGTAACTGAAGCAGCGTCCCGTAAGATACGTTGCATGATTAACGTAACAGCTACGTGGGCATATTTGTTGGAGCAAATTACGGGGGAGGGAAGGGATGGAAATATTGCTGGTCACAACGGATTGGACGAGCGCGAGGGGAGGAGAGTCATGCATGCAGATTTTTTCCACATGGGGTGGAGTGGTGGGACCGCCGGAGGGAGAAGGAGAGTCAAGCAGGCATATTGTTTTCACACATGGAGAGAAAAAGATTTGGAGACGAACGGGCTTCCTGCAGGTATGGGGAACGGTGCATAATAAGTCATCTTGCATGCCAGGCTAGGTATAGTCTCAAGTCATTAAAAACATACACGCCCCACACATGTTCATATTTCAAGGTGCACTAAATTATTGCATGCGATGATTAAGGCTGGCCATAATGGTGGTATCTTAGCTGGTATCATGCACACGGGAATAGAAAACATGCTGATGTGGCAAAGAATTAAAGAAGAGAGGGGGGTTAGAGTAAAACTAGTGTTCATGCATGCATGCAATGCGATAATGCATTGGTAAACACATATTTTTTGTGAAGAACGACAACATTAGTTGAGTACTTTTGCATACTACAAAAACTATTCCACCGCCTCTATCTTGGTAAGAGTAGGTAAAATTTTTGAATCGAGCCCTTTAAAGTAGAAGGGAGGTAGTAGTACTCTAATAGCTAACCTTGTTATGATGACTAGATAGGACATGGCACGCACCTAGACGGAGGAACTAATAGTCTGCATTGTGCATTTAAGTTTTGTCTGAAGTCAATGTACATCTACTTTGACCAAACTTATAGAAAAATGTATCAACATTCACAATGTCAAATCAATATTTTTATACTCATTATGAAACGTAGTTCTTATACTCATTATAATCAGTATTGTAGATATTGATATTTTTAGTATAAATTTGGCCAAACACTTTGCAAACGGTTGACGGAAGTAAAAAGGACCAGAGGGAGTATGATGCATGCGGACTAGGCAAAAAAATTGCTCATTTATAGCCGGTCGAAGTCTCAAAGGGCGTGACCGCGCGAGGGAGGCAAAGGTCATGGGAGGTGTGACGGATGACGGAATTAAGTGAAGTTACATCCACGTGCTGGCATGGCGTGCGAACAGGCAGAAGCTATACCGTCAGGCCTACGATATGGGTCTAGTAGACATGACATCTAGTGGGTCCCGCATAGTACTCGAGAACTCTTTGGGGGCTTGCAGCCGTTTATCCATCGGGCAAGCCAACAACCCCACGCCGTTCGCACGCCCTACTCATCCCCGTCTTCTACTACTACCTTACAACAGTTTGCTCCCAGTCGTCCCGTCCTTTCACATTACACCAGTTCAACTTCTGCTAACCCTCCTCCAAAATCCATGGTCGCCGCTGAGTACCAGGTTAGAGCCATCACCGGTGATGAGTTCATCGTCATCTACACACGTGGATCCGCGACGGTGAAAGCATGCCTTGCTCGCTTCCTACGCATGTTCAACAGTTCAAAGGATGAGTGGGTCGCTGGGCTAGATGTTGAGTACACCACAGTCCTGGAAAGAGAGAAGATTCTAAAGGAGGCAGAGAAGAAGAAGCCCGTCGTGATCTAGGTTTGCGTACATAACGTGTGCTTGGTCTATCACATATGCCATGCCGATGTTGAGTGCCAGGATTTTAAGAACTTCCTCAAGGAAGAAAGAGTGAAATTCGTTACTATAGACTTTAGGAATGACAGGGATGTCCTGGGTCGGATAGGCCTCGTTGTAGGCCAGCCCTTCGATCTCCAGAAGGTAAGCCTGGTGTCCTCCTCTCAGCCTTCAATGCTGACCCTAGCAGCAGCCATGATTGATCCCTCGTACGCTAAACTGAAGAAACCTCACCACGAGTTTCATCATGCATGGGAGTCGAAGACATTAGATGAAGATCACATCCTGTACGCAGCAATGGATATCTACCTTTGTTTAAATATCTACAAGGGTTGGATGAAGAAGCAGAGCCTAGTGTCCGGTTCAAGCAAAGAAGCATCGACGAAGAGGAAGAGAAAGAGGGACGAGGACGAAGTCGAGGACGTGGGCGCGGACTCGGACTCCGAGTAAGGCGGCAGTGTCGTCACTCATGCTGGTTCTACTGCAGTGTCAAGCGGACTAGTTGCTTAGTTTTATTTCAGGGGTGTGTTGTGCTGAGCCCCCAGCAGAACTATGTTTATGTTCTTTCTCGTTATTTGAACTTTATGTTCTTGCTCGTTATTTGAACTCTTTAGTACGTACAGTAGTACTAGTACCATGTCTTACTACTATTCTTCTTGCAGTTGGTACTACTGCTCGTATCTTCGTGTTCCTACTGTACTTAATATGTTCGTACTAGTAGTATAATTTCGGTCCGTCGATTTGTGAAAGAAGTTCGACACAGCGAAGGAAGAAGACGGCAGAGAAGCTACCCCAGTATCTATATTAGGGTGGCAGGGTACCCATGATCTATCTTATGAGTGTTGGGTGTGGAATACAGTTCGCCGGAAAAAATGGATCGTGCCTGGGGTTAAACGGATGGCGGGGGTGGGGGAGCATGGCAGTGGCAGGCGGTTCAGGGGAGGGCGGGGCGGCGCCGGCAGGCGGTTAGGCATGTGGTGGGCTGAGAAGATGAACAGTGCATCAGTTTCGAAGGTTGAAGAAGCTCTTCTGGCCATCCATGTTGCATCCAACGGCTCACAAGAGTCGACTGACCCAAATTGCTCCTTCAGATTGCAGGATCCACGTGGCATTCAAGGTCTCGAAGGTAGATTCCGCGTCCGCACCCGGTTTGCGGGCTCGGCCGGCTTCCGCCGCGACAGCCACCATGCATGCCTCCTCCGCGCGGGCAGAGACGATAATGACATGCTAGTTCCTCCTTGCCGGCGTGCTGGAGCACGCGCTCGTCCTCCTCATCGTACACTGCGTGCATAGACGCGGCTCCACCAGCTGCTCGTGTGCTTGGCAGTGCGGCGGCATCGCGAGGAGGGACTGTAGATGACGTGAGCGGGCGAGCCTTTGGCTTCATGGCACAGGGATGGCGGCGACACATCGGTGATGGGAGAGAAATTGTTGGCCGGAGCAGGCGGGCGCCGGCATGCGCAACGGCGGCGGCGGCATATTGATGAGTGCGCATATGGGAGCTTAGTTTAGTTTTATATAGGGTTGGTCAAACTTAAAAGAAAACCGTACTAGTACACGTAAACATTAGACTGAGGCAGCACTTATATTAGTTACCACAGCCACGATACGGAATCCTGTGCAAGCGCGTGAACCGCGGCCGCGTGGTCGATCGAACGGTGCGTCACCGTGTCGCGCTCGAAGGACATCCACCGAACCTTTTTGTGTGTGTGAAAACAATCCCCGAATATTACTCAACTTTTTTTCCCTGGAAAAGTTCTTGACGCTACAATATTTCCATATATTTGAATTTAGCTCCAGTTCGTGTTTATTTGGATTTGGACGTTTTAGGTGCGCCCTAGTTTTTTTTAATACTGATTTTGTGTGTGTGACTGAGAGAGAACGTGTGTATGTGTCCATATGTGTCTTGTGGCGGAAGGGCAATGTGGAGACGGTGTGCGTGTGATAGAAACAT
This sequence comes from Aegilops tauschii subsp. strangulata, assembly GCF_002575655.3. Lineage (NCBI taxonomy): Eukaryota > Viridiplantae > Streptophyta > Magnoliopsida > Poales > Poaceae > Aegilops > Aegilops tauschii. The sequence goes on along the minus strand of NC_053041.3, from coordinate 548,458,462 downwards.
AGAGAGATGTGAATGTGCAAATGATCATGCATGAGTGAGACATAGACAGATGCCGATACGTTGTGTATACATGAGAGAACGGTCTTCTATTTTACTGTGTGTGAGAGAGAGAGAGAGGGGGGAGCATCCGTAACACAACAACCATCTCTCTCGATTCGTCTGTCCCTCGCACGATCGCATGTAACACATGCATCAACGCACACATTTTGACACCCTCACCCGGCCCCTGCCCACCTCAAGGCCCGCACATCGCTCTCTATCTCGCATGCACAATCTCTTCGTGAAAACCCTATTTAGCATGTAGCTTTCCATCACATACACACACATTTCTCTCCATAGGTTTGATTTCTCTCAATATCACACACACACACACACACACACACACCGCACACACACCCCCTCCCCCGAGCACACAATTCATCCCCATCCAAGGTTATATGGCGAGCACTCTCGCTTGTGCTTCTCTGCACCCCAGCATGCACAACACCTCAATCTTCAAAGAGGGCATCGAGGAGATCAAAGACAGCGACCACACTGCACTAGAGAATGCGGGGCCATTTGGAAGCAAGATGATGTGACGACAGCTGACTGACTCCTCCCCCCTCTCTCCCGCACAAAATTACCAATCCCTCTCTCCCCCGCACAAAATGATCAATCCCTCAACCCACGAGATCCTTCCCCTCTTGTCCATGTTTTTCCAGCTCTCTCATCAAACATGTTGTCTCTTCTCCTTCCACGTGTACAGAATCCCGATGCACACGCATCTCACGTATATTACATGTCTCCATCTTTCTCACAGACCTAACTTCTTCCTCTCTCTATCTCTCTCTGTCTCATTAGGTTTGTCTCCTACTCTCTCGTCCACATACATACAATCTTTCCCGCCCTATCTGCTCCATCTTCGCAAGCTCTCTCTACACGTTTCATTCCCACATTGGGATGTGTTCAAAATGTTGCTTTTATAATGGATGATGTAGAGTTATGGTTGGGTTTTTTTGCATCCTACAAAGTAATAACTATGAAATGCATTTAGATTCTCATTTGACTGGGATTATGTGAGTTTGAGCATATTGTGAAGTACTATAGACCCCGTATACATCTTGGAATTCAACAATGATTGCAACTATTGAATTGTATAGACCATTACATTCGAAGTCAGTAGCCTAATATATTTATTTCACATTTACAACAAATAATTAATTCAGTACAAACTAAGAAAACAAATGTGTACTCCCTCCGTTTTTTATTTAAGTCCGCGTATTAGCATTGGTCAAAGTCAAGTTTTGTAAACTCCCAGAAAGTTTATAACAAAAAATATTAACATATACAATACAGTAACAGATAAATACCATTAGATTCATTATTGAATGTACTTTCACATAATACATATTTGTTATGGTAAATGTTTATATTTTTCTATAAACTTGGTCAAACTTTAGGAAGTTTGACTTCGGTGGTAAATGTTTATATTTTTCTATAAACTTGGTCAAACTTTAGGAAGTTTGGCTTCGGTCAAACCTAATATGCGAAGTTACTAAAAACGGAGGGAGTACCAGTAGTTACTAGTACTACCCGCTAGTTGCTTAGCCCAATCACCCATCACGCCACACGGGGAGTTCAGTGTCACAAAATTTTGAGGTCGGCGGGAAAATCTCCCGCGACCCTGATTCGAGCAGTGCGAAGTTACCATCATAGCCTTCGGAATAGGCCTACGGATGACGCTTGTAGGGGGCTGTTTTCGTAACTTTAGGTTCAACCTACCCAGCCAACCCCACCCCGTCACCCAGAGTAGTACACCAGAATACTCCCCATTTTCTATACCCACCGCAAAATAGACTTCTCCACGGCACCGCAGCCTTCGTGCTCCTCCCCTTCTACATCGGCGCACTCGTCCACCGCAGCGCATCTCCCTTATCGACGACATCCTACGCCGCACTGGAGCCGGTCCACCATCGTCATCGTACACGGAGCCTCTTCCCCGGCACCGTCTTCCACGGTCTCGGATCTGCTTCCCGAAAGCCGACGCCAAGCACAGAAGCACCACCGTCGTGGAAAATGAACTGACTCCCATTGCCGACCATGATGCACAGAGGCCGCCCTGACCATCGTTCTCCTCCTCGATTGGTAATGTGTGTATTGAATCACTTAGCAGTACATGTGCAGTTCCAATTTTGTTCATACCTACCCTTCAAATTTCCTGGTTGCTATTGTTCCCGTAAAAGTAATTGGTTATAGCCTCCATTGTCCAACAGAATATCAGCTTGTAATTGTGCATCGCTCCTGTATCGCGCTGTGCTTGGGTAGGTTCTTCATCTGCAACCAGTAGTGTGGCAAATGATGAAAAGTTTTTTAGAACTAGCAAGATGCCCATGTGTTGCACGCATCAAGATGCATTTGTATGAGTAGTTTATCTTGTGGGAGAAATGGATGAACGAGGGAAGGCCTTATTTGCAAATCTGGAGAGGGGTGTGGGTATCTTTCTGCAAAATTGCCATAGTTTCCTTCCTATCCGCCGGATATAAATCGGCCGGCCTATATTGCAGGATGGCACGCACACCATCATCACCAACTCTGTTTTTAGAAGAGTAGAGAAAAAGAAACTAGCAAGATGTACATGCGTTGCACGGAACATCAAGATGCATTTGTATGAGTAGTTTATCTTGTGTGAGAAAAGGATGAATGAGGGAAGGCCTTATTTACAAATGTGGAGAGGGATGTGGGTATATTTTTGCAAAATTGCCATAGTTTCCTTCCTATCCGTCGGATATAATCAAACGGCCTATATTGCAGGATGGCAGGCACACCATCATCACCAACTCTGTTTTTTTATAAGAGTAGAGAAAAAAAGAGTAGAGAGTAGAGAAGTAGAGATAAATATAAAATATAAAATAAATATAAAAGTAGAGAAGAGAGTAGAGATAGCAGGGACGTCGGGAAAGGATCGCGCGCGCGCAGGAAAAATCGGCCGGGCACGCGCTATTTTTTCGTGCGGCGTCCGGCGCGCTTTATAAAATCCAACGCCCTCCCACCGCTCTGTGCCTTGCCACCGCTCTCTTCCCGCTCTTTCTCGCCTTGCTGCCGCCGCGTCGCCGGGAAACTTGGGGATACTGCGGCATCCGCGCGCGCCCCTCTGGCGGCTTCTCCGCCGAGATCCGGTCCCGCGGGATGCGCCTCGGCCTCGGCAATTTCAACACCGCCAACGAGGCCGCCCGCGCGTACGACGCAGCGGCGTGGCGCCTCCGGTGGCCTCATAGAACATTGAACTTCCCCAACGTGCCGACGCGGGAGCAGGCGCAGGAGCTCGCGCCTCTGCCGTGGCTTATCACCGACGAGGATCGTCGCGACAACCGGAGGCGGGAGCACCGTCTCGGCATCGCCGAGATGGACGAGGAAGCCATGGCGTTGTGGCGCCAACGCTTCCCACAGAACATCATCAACGAGCGCGAGTTCTACGCGCAAAGGAGGGCGGAGAGGGAGAAGAGGAGGGCGGAGCGAGCCGCCTATTGCGAGGACAAGCGTACGCAAAAAGCGGACGCTCAATTCAACGTGAGGCTAGGAGCAGCGTCGCCCTGGGAATCCGACGACGATCGATATCTTCACGCCTACATTGAGAAGTCGGAGGAGGACATCATCCAGGAGGAATCAGACAACGAGGAGTAGTTGAACTATCTATTTTTTATCTATGTATGCTATATCTATGCTGAGAACTATCCTCTACTCTCTATCTCTACTTCTCGATCTCAGCACTGTAAACGTTTTTTTAAAGCGTCGTGCGTTGCGCTTCTGTTGGAGATGCTCTAACATGGCAGACGAGTGCTTTAATGTTGCCCACAAGATGTGTGAGTATTACTAGTAGTATATTTTTCTTGCCATGTTGAGATTTTAAGACCACGATGCGAACATGCAGAGGAGCAATGAAGACCAAACACGGGATATTGGGGGCATCTTCAAGGAGCGTGGCAAGTTAAAGAGGAGCTGCACCGAACCTGTAAAATGTGCTTTGGTACCTTTCAATTACTTTCGTTTAGCCGCGTGTTCTTCGATGTGTATATGTTGTAGTTTATGTTTCTCTTAGCCTCGTGTTCTTTGATGTGTAATAAGAAGATTCTTAATCGTCCTAATGCTTTCGTTTTTAGCCTGATGTAGGAAGTGGGTGTTCTCACCTTGTAGTCTGTTTTTATATATTTTTTCTTTTGAATTCACTTCTGCGAGTCCTGTTTATCTGGCTTCTACTAAATGGATCTGGGTTGCTCTGAGTATTGATCTAAAAAAGAAGTAACTTCATGTCAGGATGCAGTAATATGGTCAACCTCGAGATCATGCTTCCAAAATGAGGCTGGATTACACACAAGGTGTCAATTCCCTAATGATGCTGGATTAGACACAAGGTGCAAATTCCCAGATGATGCTGGATTACACACAAGCCAGGTGGAGTCGTCAGCTGTTCGTGTCCTTGTGGCTCTAGTAAAGGCTGAAAGAAAGCATGCAGCAGCCCTTGAGAATGTAGCTGAGTTCCTGAAGAAGCGAAAAGAGCAATCAGATGCTCTCTTCACCCAAGCCAAAGAAGAGATGGAAGAAGCGAGAAATAAGCTAGCGGAGGCAGAGCAGGCTAGGCGTCTCCTGCTATCTAAAACTGTTGTCAATACAAAATTTCCTTCATAATAGCTAGTTCAAATGTTTATCTAGTCAGCATGCCTGTTGTGATGTCCGTGCATCTACTGATGTGGCACAAAATAATTTTTTTGGGTCATGTAATGACAGCAATTACTTTCCAAAAAATAACAGACAAAGCATTGGACATGGTATAGTTCACGTGCAAGCCCGACATTCCAAGTTCAACTTCCACATCAAACTCATTTTCGCAAATATTTGCACATTCATAGATAATGTCCACAACCATGATTCACTTCAAAGCCAAAAAATGTGAGGAGAGTTATAAATAAAGAAAAACCTCTAGTTCCTTCTACCACTGCGAGCACAACAAGTCAAGGCCATGCGTGATTAATTATATTTTGGTCATTTTTTGTGTTCTAAAATGCCGGCCGGCTCGCGAAGGATGTGTTGCCGGCACACGCGCGGATTCAATGGAGGCAGGCGGGGCAGTCTGAAGCCGGTTGCATGCGGCGAGGAGGCGTGTTCAGCCGGGCCTGCAGCGAGTGGGGCTCTCTTGGCCGGCGTGCCGGTTCAATGCCTGCGCTATGAGAGGTCGTGTCCGTGTCAGAGCAATCACTCCCTCCAGTCCTTTTTTGTTTGGGTATAAAAAAATTTGTTTTCCATTTACATTTTACAAGTAAAATTCATGGATAAACTTTGACCCAAACTATGATGGGGACTAGTAAACTGGAACGGAGGTAGTAGTTTTTTTATCAAAGAAGGGTTTCCCCCTTCTGATTTTCATTACTGAAAACCAACATCTAAGCCATAGTATTTGACCTAGAACTACCAGGTTCAACATCTCGCAACATAAACCCATACAACCATACGCCAAGGAGGTAGTAGTTATGAATTCCATTTTCACTCCATACCAATCGTTCTAAAAACTACTTAGTACTTATAACGCGCCATTGAATATCGGAACTCTTACCCCGCTAAAAATAATATTTTAAACGTGGCTACTCGATCTGTGGCAACTGGCGAGCCACCGCCTCCAGGTCGTTCACCTGTGGCCCCGACCATTAACTCCTATGGATCAAATTATCACGCGAGCTGACTATTCATACAAAGGTGTGCTCCACCACGTAGCCGGTACCAGCGCATGCAACAATCATGCACCTAGGTTTTTGGGTTTATTTGTTAACGGTTCCTTTACGTAACTCTCATGTGTGCGAGACAGCGAGAGACCGACTGCGTGCGTGCGCCCCTTCTCTTCGTATATGTACTCCACCGTTTGTCTGGTGTCCAAAAAATTATACAGTGGTAATAACTACTCCCTCCGTTCCATAATGTAGTGCCTATAGATTTTTTGAAAAGTCAAACCTCATAAACTTTGACCAAGTTTGTGGAGAAAAATATTTACATCTAAAGTGCGAAACATATATCACTAGATTCATCATATGATGTAGTTTCGCATTATATATTTTTGCTATTGTAGATATAAATATTTTTCTCTACAAACTTGGTCAAAGTTTGCAAAGTTTGACTTCTTAAAAAATCTATAGGCAGTACATTGTGGAACGATGTGTTGCCACACGATCAAAGTTGATTAATACATATTCACCGATTTGATAGAAAAAGAGTCTAGTTTTGAAATAGGTATATCACTAAAAATATGTTATGTTTCACTCAAAATATATTCCTTTGGCGGTTTTGATGAGATAAGGGAGGAATGTTGTTGGTTTCAAGATTCGAGAAGTGGTATATGTCTAATTTCTACTCTTACTAGCAAGATGCTCGTGCGTTGCACGGAACATCAAGATCTTGTGGGAGAAAGGGATGAATGAAGGAAGGCCTTATCTGCAAATGTGGAGAGGAGTGCGGGTAAATTGCCATAGTTTCCTTCCTATCCGTTAGATATAGATCGGACGACCTATATTGCCGGATGGCAGGCACACCATCATCACCGACTATGCTTTTTATAAGAGTCTATCTACTCTTATAAAAAAACTGAGTTGGTGATGATGGTGTGCCTGCCACCTTGCAATGTACACCGTCCGATTTATATCTGACGGGTAGAAAGCAAGCTATGACAATTTTGCAAAAAGATGCCGCACCTCTCTCCACATTTGCAGATAAGACATTCCCTCGTCACTACTAGGAAAAGGCCTACTAATGGAGCACCTAATTTGGCCATTAATGGCGCATTAGTGGTGCGCCATTAGTAGCACGCCATTAGTATATTTTACTAATGGCGCACCACTGGTGCGCCATTAGTATTTGGTATACTAATGGCGCACCCCAGATGCGCCATTAGTATATACAACAGTGCGCCATTAGTATGCCTCCCAGGGGGCCATCTATACCCAGGTGCTTTGGCATACTAATGGCGCACAACAAAGGGATGCGCCATTAGTAACTTCGGCATACTAATGGCGCACTGTTTAGTGATGCGCCATTAGTGTCCTCTGGCATACTAATGGCGCACTATGATGTGATGCGCCATTAGTATGAATATTAGTTTTTTTTTATTTTTTTATTTTCTGTTTTTTGCACAGGTTACAAAATGTATAATTGGACAAAATATAGACAGCACACATCAACAACAGATTCATCGAATACAATAGAAGATTAGTCTCTGAATACAATTCATCATTTTAGGCTCCGAATACAATTCATCATATTAGTCTCCGAAATCAAAAGACCGAACAAAGATAGAACATTACAAGTCTCGAGACCGCGAGTAGCGAGTTTGTCGAAATTAATACTAATCCTAACAAGTCCTACTAATCATCATCATACAACTTCTACTCGTTATTAATAACAAGTCATACGATCATCATCCTGATAGTCATCGAACCAACCCTACTTAATTGTTCTTAGCACATGATCATCAGTATTAGGCAGGACCTAAAATACCCTATTTAAGGTAAAATAGCATAAAACAATATAGACCCTGACTCTCCATTATGGAGAATGGAGATCATCCTGTCTCCAATTCTTGCGCGGCGCTTCCTTTTGCTTCCAAGAACCTCCTTACGACTGTCCATACATTTTTTCCATTCTCTGATTAGCATGTCTCCACTTCTTCTAGAAATCCGGTATGGACAGTTGAGATTTGTAGGATGACCTGGATATAAGTTCAAAACTTGAAGGCTGCCATTCTGATACATCAAATGAGGCACACAATCCTCTGGGATTCTCTGTTGAAAAACATAGTAATAACTTCATAGTTAGCAATGATGTACTAGTTTTAGAAGTATGCAAAAGATGCACGGATGTCGTAATAGTAAGAAATCTTACCAGGGTATCTCCATGGTAGTTACCGTAGTTCAACACGTGCACTAGTGGCACGTATTGACCATAATGTTGAGGAGTTTGATTGTAGATATTGTAATTCTCAAGATCAGTACAAAATCCGACCAGATGATTTTTCTCCTGATAAGTTAACTCGGAGCCATCGGTGTAGTGGGTTTTGTCTACCATTTTCCGCACATTTTTTGAACAATCAAAATAAGCTGTCAATGGAAATAAGTTGTCAACTATTTTGAAATAAACAATATAGATTAGTTAATAATTAACTATGTTTGAGAAACTCACATAGCGGTAGAACTGGAGGCGTATCAACAAGGACCCAAATGTCCATATTGTCTTGGTCGATGCCAGGATCACCAAGATCCATGGTGACAAGCATACCCTCATCAAAACCATACATCTTGCAAAATGCTTCCCAATTTTTGCAACCAAAATGGGTTACGCTCTCAGCATTATACAGATTTACTTCAAAATCCACATCATGATGTGTCCTTAGGTGAATTTTCTTCGTTTCAAAATTTTCATGATCTTCAAAATCCATCCTCTCCAAGACATAGCGTCTTGCATGGCATGGGATAAACTATACTCGAATTGTAAAAGATGAAATTACACGTTGGAATAGTTGAAGTCATGCTTAATTATGAAAAAAACACTTGTCGTCGTTGCGTACCGTTTCAACTTCGAAGGTCTCCTCGAGCTTAATGATGAAGCGCCGATCATCGTCCAGGTGAGGCCTGTCGCACAGACCTCGACCGTCGTGGCACCAGTCGCACTCCCCCGAGAGACTTTCGTCGTCCGATGACGACATTTCCTATGTTCATAAGTCAAAACTACATCATCTCTGTTGGGTCAAATAAGATAATCCACAGTGTGGTGAAAACACGCCCATCCAAATAGAATATGTGGTATGGGCTTTTTTAGTAGGTCATCCTACCAGATTAGGGTTTATCGATGACGAGCAACTGACATTAGTAATAACTATGAGTAGATATCACACTTCTATATGAATAACACAAGAGGCAGTTGATCCTACTTAATTAAGTACTAAGATACCCCGGCCCATGCATTAGTCGGAAGTGCCCCATATGTCCTATTTTTAGCAAAGTCATGCTAAAATTCACGGAAAATTTCAGCATGACCTTTGCTGAAAATAGGACATATGGAGTACCCGAATTTGCCGGAACGGAAGTTAATCGACATTCCGGCAAACTCAAGGGCCTCTCGGGTGGACAAGGCAAAAAAGGCCTCCATCACAACATGGAAAATACATTGGCATGTCAAGAATTGATACATCTTCTTGACCATCTACTACAATTGATACATCCTATCAAGAATGGTACACATCACCATATATTGCAAAGATGTACTGGTCAGCAGCAATTTTAACAAGATGTACTGGACAGCAGCAAATTGAGCAAAAAAAATGTACTGGACAGCAGTATATACAGGGGGAGAGGAAGAGGGGTTGGTACCTTGGGAGAGGAGGGTGTGCTTGGCTCTGCCGCCGTGCCTGAGTAGCAACACCTACGCCCCTGCCTTGTTCCACTTGTATCCTGCAGATCGAGAGAGGATGAGATGAATCAGATCAGTTGCTCATGCTTTTTTACAAATTGTAGCTACTGTTTTTTATACCTAAACAAAATTGCCCTAGCTATATTTGCTACTGTTTTTATACCTAATTTTTTGCTACTGTTTTTTTAATTTGCTACTGCTTTTTTTTATTTGCTACTGTTTTTATACCTAAACAAAATTTCCCTAGCTATATTTGCTACTCTTTTTTTATTTGCTACTGTTTTTATACCTAATTTTTTTGCCACTGTTGTTTGGACTACTCCGTCAGCTCCTGTGACTGCCAGAATAAGTGCCGTAACATTTTTGAAGCTAACCTGACTACCCTGGCTGTGTTGTTTTGTTCCATAGTTGCTTTTTGTGTGTAGATTACTACTGGAGTAGTATTGTAACTAAACGTGTTACCGTCTGAGTATTCCACGGATGTTATTTGGGTACTTCTGACTAGATTATAGATTTTTTAGAAACATCTCTATTGCTCTGCTCTTTCTAGAACTTCAACTTTGACGTAACTGAATTATAGCTGTAGCTATGTAACTAAATCTGTTATTTTAGAACACCATTGGTGTTAATTGGGTACTGTCTCCTCGAAAGTGCAGTCGACTTTAGATTTCGGTTGTATTGATTTTCTGAACAATTGGAGAAATGATTCATAGTAATGTTCACTTGCTACATGCATGTTGTGTTATAGACTTATAGTGAGAAGGTGGTAGTCCTATACTCTGCTCAAGTTCTTCTTTCTGGTGCTTGTTTGTCTGACTGACTCCTGCAGCCCTGCTGCACCAGTTTGATGTATCGGTAAAGCAAGTTCAGACTATCTCTGGCCGATGGTAGCCACTTTGCATCTTTCGATGTTTAGGCAGCTTTCTTGCCGGTTGTTGAAAAAATATTTAGGTGGAACAGTTTGGAGCACATACAATTTTGGAGTTTCAGTTTCGTCAGACTATATATGAATTTAGTTCAACAAGTGTGTCAGTCCATCACAAAACATCACCAGAAGAATATATACCTTGACGCTGCCACTAGTAATTTGATTTAATTTAATACATGGGATGTAGCCTTTCTCCTATGTTTTTCAGCTACGGAGAATAACAATTCTTCAAGCTCGGGAATTGAATTCTATGATAGCAAATTATATGATAATTTTCTGAACAATTGTATTGATTTTCTGACCAATTGTATTGATTTCAGTTGTATCAAGGGGCAGATCATGCTCATCCTCTTCCTGGTGGTCTTATTCATCATACTCTTCATTCTAGTGTTCTTGACATAGCAACATACTACTCGTATAGCATATAGTGTAAGTTGTGTTCCACATTAAGCATTCAAAGAGGAAGGAGGAGGCCGGAGGGGGAGGGAGAGGTGGGGCAGTACCTGAGGAGGCGGAGGAGGTCGGAGCGGCGCGGCGGTGGCGCGGACGAGGAGGAGGGCGAGGACGAGGACGACGGGGCGGCGGCGTCGGGAGAGGAGAGGGGAAGGGGATCGAGGGCGACGTCGAGGGGCGAGGAGGAGGTCGGGGCAGCGGCGTCGGGAGAGGAGAGGGGAAGGGGCAGCGGCGTCGGGGCGTCGGGGCAGAGACGAGGACGACGGGGCGGCGTCGAGGCGGCGGGGCAGCGGCGTCGGGAGAGGAGAGGGGAAGGGGATCGAGGGCGAGGGCGAGGGAGAGAGAGGGGATAGGTTTGGGCCGGGGATAGGCGAGGGCGAGGGCACAATACTAATGGCGCACCACCCCTCGGTGCGCCATAAGTACATCCATACTAATGGCGCACCTCACCCTGGTGCGCCATTAGTATTTTTTTTTTGATTTCTGCTCGAGCCAACAGGTTATCTTCCACCTGACCTGATCCACACCAAGTTCCCCCTACTAGCTCGACTGGTCAGCAGCTAGTTCTCACACCAGGAGGTCCTGGGTTCGATTCCCAGGCTCCACAATTTTTTTTATGCATTTAAAATGCTGTTTGATATTTATTTGTGTTTAAATATGTTCAAACTTGTTTAAATCATAACAGTAATATTTTTTTATAAGACAGTAATAATTATTTAAAAAATATCATCAAACATTAATGCTGGTGGAGCGGGGGAGGTGCGCGGGGTGCGGGGGACCGGTGGACCGGGGGGTGCTCGGCGGCGAGGGGGACCGGATCTGGCGAGGTGGGATAGCGATCGAGATGGAGGGGGATCGAGATCGAGTGTCCATGAAATTTAAAAATATTCATGATAGTTCAAAAAGTGCCCATGAAATACAATCGAGAAATGAAGGCTACGATTTAAATACAATCGATCTTAGCTAGCTATCTGTTCACAATCTTCTTGCCCTTCTTTTTCGCAAATGGAGTTCTTCTGTGGAACGGACGTCCTTTAGGTAGGGTGGTCCTGCTTCTTCTTGTGGTGTATGCTGCTACTTCATCATCGTCGTCATGTTCGATTCTCGGGTCGCCGTACTTGTCGAAGTCTTGCTCATTGGCTACTCCATCCATTCCGATGATCTTCCTTTTGCCTCTCCTCACGACAACACGACTGGGCTTTGACGGGTCGGTAATGAAGAAGCATTGGTCCACTTGGGAAGCCAGTACCCATGGCTCATTTTTCGCGGTGACGTTGCGCCTGCGGTCTTGGATTTGGCTTCGGGTATAACCATGGTGGTGAAATACCGGTCTTCTTTTAGGACGCTCTTGGCCCATCTGACACGGAACATCGGGACCTTCTCTCCAGCGTAGCTCAGCTCCCAGATCTCCTCGATCCTTCCGTAGTATCTGTCCTTGTCGTTACCGGTGTAGGATTCCATCGTTACCCCGGAGTTCTGATAACCATCGCTCTTCATGTCCTTGGCCTCGGTGTAGAATGTGTAGCCGTTGATATCGTACGCCTCATAGGTCATCAGGTTGTGCTCGGCGCCCTGTGACAAGGCGAATATGAGTTGTTCTTCCGCGGAAGAATCCTCATGTAAAGGGTACGACAGAAGCTTCTCATGTCATTCCCTGGTTGTTTCGGTCCTTCGATTAGCATACTCATGTGAATGTACTTCCTCTTCATGCACAACCAGGGGGGAAGGTTGTACATCCACACAAACACAGGCCAGGTGCTATGTGTGCTTCTCTGGCTACCAAACGGATTGACTCCATCGGTGCTCGCGCCCAGCACGATGTTCCTTGGATCGTTCCCAAATTCTAGGTCTTCGAAGTTCAACGCTTGCCACTGGCTCGCATCCTTAGGGTGACTCAGCATCTTGTCTTTTTTATCTATCTCCGGATCATTTGCGTCATCTTCTCGCTTCTTCTCCTCCCTATCCGCGTGCCAACGCAGGAGCTTTGCTACCTTAGGGTCCGCGAAATACCGCTGCAGACGAGGAGTGATCGGAAAGTACCAAACCACTTTTCGAGGAGCTTTCTTCCTCTTCTTGTATCGAGTGACGCCGCACACCGGACATATGGTAGACTCCGCGTGCTCGTCCCGATAAATGATGCAATTGTTCATGCACACATGGTATTTCACGTGCGGTAAATCCAGAGGACACACGATTTTCTTCGCCTCCTCCAAACTGGTCGGGCACTTGTTCCCCTTGGGAAGACGTTCGTGCCAGAATGACATGTTCTCGTCGAAGCATGCGTCGGTCATTTTGTGTTTTACCTTCATCTCCAGAGCCATGAGCGTTACTTTCAGGCGGGTATCCTCGGGCCTGCATCCTTCATACAATGGAGTAACCGCGTCTAACTCAAGTTGATCCATCTTGGCTTTCTATCGGGCGGCAGCTCTTGCGTTATCCGTCTGCTTGAGAAGCAGCTCTTGAATATGAGGGTCCTGCACCCAGCCCATCGATGGTCCAGCGTCGTCTGCTCCGCCGGCATCATCATCTTCATGATCATGCCCGTCATCTGCTCTGGCATCTTCCTCATCATCATGTCCTGCATCTTCTACATGATGACTGTGTACAGCATCACCGTCGTGATCATCTCCTGGGGATTCTTCGTCTTCTCGCCCGCCCGAGCCGCGGTGGTTGTCTTGCTGCCCTTCCTCATTTCTTGCCCGGCCCCCATGGACGACTTCGTAGTCATCTTCATCACCTTGCCACCGATAGCCATCCATGAATTGAATGAATCTATGGTGGAAATGAGGTGAAAAAGAGGAGGCACCCGAGACAAGGAGGAGGTGGAGAGAATGAAGTGGGGAGAAAGTGAGTGTGGGTAGGAGAGGCTGTCCAAAATATCTTGTTGCTGCCCACTTACTAATGTCCCAGGGTGCGCCATTAGTATGTTTGGACAGGCGCACTAGTTCAAAAAAAATTGATACTAATGGCGCACCCTGGGCCTGGTGCGCCATTACTAGTTACAACTAGTAATGGCGCACTGTGTCTGGATGCGCCATTAGTATGTTTGGACAGGCGCACTAGTTAAAAAAAAATTTATACTAATGGTGCACCCTAGGACAGGTGCGCCATTACTAGTTACAACTAGTAATGGCGCACTGTGTCTGGATGCGCCATTAGTATGTTTGGACAGGCGCACTAGTTAAAAAAAATTGGTACTAATGGTGCACCCTGGGCCAGGTGCGCCATTACTAGTTACAACTAGTAATGGCGCACTGTGTCTGGATGCGCCATTAGTATGTTTGGACAGGCGCACTAGTTAAAAAAAAATTGATACTAATGGCGCACCCTGCGCCTGGTGCGCCATTAGTAGTTTCAACTCTAATGGCGTATCAGAAGGTGGTGCGCCATTAGTATATACTAATGGCGCACCGCTTGTCTGGTGCGCCATTAGTGTCAATCCCATCTATAGCCCTTTTTCTAGTAGTGCGTTCATCCTTATCTCCCACAACCTCATTATTGAGCAATTACAAAAGGAGGCCTCTGGAACAATCTGGCATGGTGGACGCTGCCAGCGTCGTCGATCCCCATGCCTCCGTTCAGTCCGACCACCAATCACCACCACGCCCCACTCCTCCTCACCTTATCTCTCATCTTTCTCAAGATATCATTTTTCGATGAAAATCTCGAGATACCATTTTTTCGATGAAATTCTCGAGATATCATTAGTTTTTACACATGAGATAACTCCTGCATGGGTCAGTCACAACAAGTGTTTTGTAAAAAAATGCATCCTGATGTTCCGTGCAATGCACGGGCATCTTGCTAGTAGAGATAAAAACAGAGTTGGTGATGATGGTGTGTCTGCCATCCTGCAATATAGGCCGTCCGATTTATATCTAGCAGATAGGAAGGAAACTATGGCAATTTTGCAAAAAGATACCCACACCCCTCTCCACATTTGCAAATAAGGCCTTCCCTCGTTCATCCTTTTCTCCCACAAGATAAACTACTCATACAAATGCATCTTGATGTTCCGTGCAACGCATGGGCATCTTGCTAGTTGTTGCAAAAAGCCCATGTGTGTGAGAGAGAGAGAGGAGGAGGACGGAGTGCATGTATGAAAAAGACACAAAGAGTGTGTGTGCGAGAGGTATCAGCTTAAAATGAGGCGATAGTGTGTGTGTGCACGATCGAGAGGGCGTGTCTCAAGAAGGGAAGAAAAATCTACATAGATACAAGGAGCGCGAGAGAGACATGTATGCGATAGTGGAAGCATGAGTGTGCGGGTGTATAAACCTATCTAGAGGCTAGTCGATAAATGTTTGTGAGAGAAATACGAGTCGGGGGTGCGAAAGCGAGAGTTTTGTGTGTGTGTGAGAGAGAGAGAGACGGTAGTCGGGAAGGGGAGTGGAAGCAGGAGTTGTGTGTGTGTGTGAGAGAGAGAGAGAGGGGGGGTTTGTCTGATCAGTAAACAAATGAATAATGTCAATTTTATAACTGGGATGGAGACGGAAAGGAGACCGCAACAAATGTTGTGTCTGCAGCAGAGAGTAATTTTAGCGGTATGAGTCATATCTAGAGACATATAGGGTGTGTGAGAGAACCCCATAGAGAGAAAGACAAAGTGAAAGACGAGTGAGACTGTGTGTGTGGCGGTGAAAAAGAAAGCTTAGGTACCTAGGGATACCAGAGAACGGTAGAGACGTGAGAGGTAATGAAAACCGTGTAATGTATAACGATAGGGAGAGTGTGACACTTCTCAAGGGAGACGTCGAGAGACCATGTTTGTGAAGATAGGAGAAACATGAAGTGAGCGTGCGGGTGACTGGAGAAAAGAGAGTGAAAGCTACATGAAGGAGCATGCATGCGAGAGAGATGGGCGTGAAAGGAGTCAACATAAAAGGGATTCAAATATTTGAATTCGAGATGATGATACATGTAATTCATACTCGAACAAAAATTGATCTACCAAACATGCATACTCATATGAATTCACGCGCATCTATGTTATTTAATATGTAGATATTACTGATCCATACATTTTAGTAGAACATAATTTGGTTTCAATTTTTTGAATTCAACCTTATGATTTTGAGATCGTTGTATTTGTAAATCATATTATACATATAAAGGAGCAGAATTCTTTGTTGTGCTTTTGAAAGTATATATATATATATATAATGATGTATATAGAATTTTATTCCAATCGAAAATGGATCCTGCCCGAACAAAAATAGTATACAAACTGGATTCGAATTGAGTTGGCACGGTAAACGTGCACTCTTGCTCTGGAAAAATTTGAACGAAGCGGGGAAAGTCGCAGTAACCGCCCGAAACCAAAATCTGCGAGATGGAAATTACTGCATATCCCTGCCACGCAAAGCCTATCGGCTCGATTTCTATAGGTTTCGATAGGGGTAGGTTTGTAATTTCACTCAAACGTGACATAACCGCCTCTGACCCGGATTCATACACGGTGGGCGCCAAAACACAGTGTCTCCTTGGCCGAAATCGACTCCCTCCCCGATTCATACACGGTGGGCGCCAAAAACAAACTCTCGTCGGCAAATATTCGGTGTATGCGAGATTACCGTCCTATCCCCAATCGACTAATATTGTTGTGATGTAGGAAATTTTAAACGGGGCTAAGTTTGTAAATTTCCTCGCATTTGAGACAAGTGCGCCCTGAAGACATGGTTCCCCCCTTCCTCTCTCCCTCCATTTCCCCATTCGTACTCCGTGGGCACCAAAACACCCTCTCCACCCCAGCCTCCTCCGTCCGCCACCCCATCCACCGCCGTCCTCCTTCACCATGCCAGAGCTGATACCCCGACGCCGTCGACCATTACAAGAGATCGACCTCTCTCATCCACGGCTTCGGACCGGGATCCTTGCATCTCGTCCTCTCGCTTCATCCCCGCCGTCGTCCACCTTTCTGGCACCGCTCCCACGACCATCTCGTCCACCGTGCCCCGCCGCCATCGTCTACCCTCCTAGATCTGCTTCCACGCCACCGACAGCCATCGCTACCGTAGCACCGTCAAATTCTCAGCAGATGCATACACGGCGCCGCACCAGAGGCGATACTCTTTCGTATCTGCTCAACTTATTTATCACAGCAAGAAAATAGATCGCCACTGCTTTACTCTGATTTCTTGTCCATCGCTTACTTGTTAGTTGAAAGCAAACATTGGTTGCGAAGTTGCCTTTGTCCGGTTTGCACCTTCAGATCCGCCATGGCACGCTCAACACTATACTCGCAATGCTTATGGTTTTCCCCTTTTATATTCCACACTAGTTAAATGACAGTAGACTAAATTTCAAAATTGGGTCAGTCGATTTTTGAGAGCTCGCCGGAGTTCGCCGGTGCGAAGGAAGGGGCTCGGGTGGGGACGGTGGTTGTGGGGGGCGGTGGTGGGGCCTCGCCGAACGAAGAAAACTCGACGCGGGTGGGGGCGGGGCTGTGGGGTGGTGGTGGGGGAGGAACACAGGAGGTGGGGGCCGGTGGTTCGGCCCGCGGCCCGTGCGGTGTTCTGTATGGGAAGAATCAGAGACGAGAAAGAAGAAGGGTTAGGAGACGTAGGATCTTCATCCAACCGCCTGAAATGGTCGACTGACCCAAATGACAAAAGTCACGTGACTTGCATGCAGACATGCCTTTATATTTAGTACCATCATCGTACCTGCTTAGCACTGCTCCTGAATCCATCAAGCTAAACAACGTGCCACTCATAATTCCAAACTTGTTGCTCAAATACGAATCTGATATGATGCTGATATTACTAAAACATATAATGTTTAATTGGTCAGCTAATGTTCCTACTTTACTTTCGAAAAGCACGTGCACCACATATAGAGAGACAGCAGGGAGTTGCATTCTTAATGCACTCTGGTTCATCATGTGTGGGCACTGCGCAACAAACATTTTATTATCCAAAATCTGCTTGCTCTTCTTTAGCATGTTCCTCTTCCGTTCTTCTTTAATAATTACTCTCTCTGTTCCTAAATACAAGTATTTGTATAGATTCAACCATGGACTACATATGGAGCAAAACGAGTGAATCTACACTCTAAAATGTATCTGTATACATCTGTATGTGATCCATAGTGGAAATCTCTACAAAGACTTATATTTTGGAACAGAGGGAGTATGATAGTAGTACAGTATGTTCCTTGTAGTGAAGATGAGCAGGGACATTTGCAGTGTAGAGGTCTATATGGTTGGTTGTGATGGACACTTTGAACTCTTCGGGCCTCTTTGATTCGTAGGATTTTGTAAACATAGGAATAGGAATTGTAGTGGCCTGCCCACTTGAATCCTATAAGATTAGCAAGGAAACGCGGGGAGTTGTGTCGCCTTTGAGAGTTACATAGATATTAACAGTACTGCACCTTCAGTTGAAGAGAGCTGGTATCCGAAGCCTTTCTAGCCGTACCAGCAATACTAGCACATATATTCCAGCAAGTTCCACTTTGCTGATTTTACTTGTGATGCTTACGATTTTCCCGTTATATCTACACTATGATGTGCGTAGCTGCTTTGTGTCGCACTAGCAGCAGTCCACTCTTGAAGCTAAACAACACACCAATCATAAGTCCAAAGCTTACTTCTTCAAATACGAATTGTGATATGATACTGATATTAGTTAACAGACACACATTTATTGGTCAGGTAATGCTCCCACTTGATTTTCCAAATGCATGTGGCCACATATAGAGAGACAGCATGGAATTGCATTTCTTTGGGCGCTGTGATTCATCATTAGTGGGCAACGAACACTGTATGCAATGAAGCAGAACCTGTGCTAAATTTAGAAGACATTGAATGGAAAAACCTTGTTATGCACTGGTCTCGTTCCCAGGATGGGGTACTGTCTATGATATCACATGACAATTTGAACTTCTACTTTTCCACATGTGCCTTACAGATCTTTTTTGCAGGAAATCTGCTTGAAGAAGAATTCCGGTTTGAAAAGGACGACAGGATATGGCAAATATGCTGCTCGCTGCTTTGCTCTTGTTAGTACCTGTTGTCCTGTATCACTGTACTTGCGTACATACCTGGTTCATTATGTGACAGCTTGCTTATCAATTGTTCACTCCAAATTATCTGATCTAGATGAATGGTTACATTAGTGTAGAATATATCCAATGCCAATGAAATTTTTTAGCTCTGCATTGTTCTTTTAAGAACCTGATGTCCTTTATTAGTGTACTTATATTGACAGCTAGTTGTACATGTACCATCACTCTGCAGCTTATTTTCCTTTGCCCTCCATTTTCTACACATCAGATCAATATTTACTCTTACCATAAGGTTGGATAACACTGATGGTACTGAAGAAGTTTAGCTCTGCATTGCTCTTGGCTGTACCTTTTGCCTGTATCGCTGTACTTACATTTATAGCTACTTGGTTATGTAGCATCACACTTCATCTTATCTTAAATATTCTCCATTTTTTCTTATATTATCACATCTATATTTACTCTTAACAAAATCTAGAATAAAGGCAATGCTTATGAAGAAGATTATGTGGTAAACTTCTTGAATTGCCCCCCATCAGCATGGACAAGGGCTTTATAGAGCCTGTCTTCACAAATAATGTAAGTTTGTCCTTCTCAAGCCTTCAAACTTTATTGTGTATATTTGGTTAGGCATGACTGCAACAGCTGTTTATTTTTGGTATTTGCATCAAATTGCATGTTTAAAGTTTATTATGTAGTTCATAAACAAAAGTTTGTCCTTCTCAATTTAAGTTTTCAGTTGTACAACCAAGTTCCTTCTTCATACCATGTAAATTAAACTATACAGAGCAAGTGATCTTGTTTTGCATTGCATGTATGCTTCTGTTCTTGAAACGTAATCCAGTGGTGTCGTGAACCTACCCACTACAGCACAATGTCATATTCTGCAATGTCTTAACTATGAACAATGTCATATCCTTCTACTATTATTTAAACCGTCTCTTTATTTGCCAATCTGAAATGGGATAAATTGACAGCACACTAACCATTGATACTTATGAGTTATTGATCTATAATCCAGTGGTGTCGTGAAGTTGCCAACTCCTCCACAATGTCATTTCCTGCCATGTCTTGACCTGAACAATACCATAGTGTGTTAATGCTATTTTAAACTGTGTCACTTTATTCGTCAGTAAAAATGTGATGAAATGTCAGCAATCGTACTTATATGTGCAAAACCTGTCATCTGTCTGCTTGTTTATCTTTCAGAGTGAGGAGGATATAAGTGTCAAACAAGCGCAGTCTCATCAGCTTGCTCAGCTGCTTGCGCCGCAGCTCCCGAGCAGGCTAACCTTTCTTGAACTCTATTGAAGTGCTGACAGTTTTGTATATTATTTTGTCGGCGTGTTTATTTGCACTGGTGGCGATCTTTGATGCCCAGTGTATGTAATCTGTTGTCTGCTTGTGCTTTATTATCATAGTGGCGAACTTTGATGCCCAGTGGATGTAATATGCCGTAATTTCTTTATTGTGTAGTCTAGGTTTTTTCTTATTCACGATGCTGCAGTTATTTTACCGTATATATATCATGTCTTCGCAGTAAACCGGCCAAACCGTAAAATTACGGTACATAATCGGGTCGTCATGCAAATCACTATGTATGATCCGCATCATGGGCCCAGTCATCTTGGTCCGTTAACAGGCCTAAATGTAAACTGGCCCACAAGTAGATTCGGGCCTTTAATAGGCCGAGTAAACCGTCGGCCATATTTTCTAAAGAAAACTCAATGGGCTTTTAGGAGTCTGAAAAGTAGGTTGGGCCTGAAACGTGCCGAACAGCTCACGGGCCGGCTGCAGGCCGAAATAGACCCCGGCCCATGATTGTGCCAATCACATTATGGGCCATTAACAGGCCAAAATTGTCTCGGTCCTTGTTTGGCCCAATCTGATTATCGGCTGTGAGCTGGCCGGATGCAAACCGGGCCGTAGTTAGGCCCAACTATATGACGGGCTTTTAACAGGCCGAAATAAATATAGGGCCGAAATGTTAAACGGGCCTTTAACAGGCCGAAACTAATATCAGGCCGAATTACTAAATCGGCCTTTAGCAAGTGGGCCCAAAAGTATAGCGTCCAGTTGACGGGCCGAATCTGATATGGGCTATAATTTGGCCCAAAGCCTCTTAAAGGGTCGGATCTTATCCGGGCCGTAATTTGGCCCAGAACGTGGTAGGCTTTTAATGGGCAGGATCTCATATGGGCCTTTATTAGGCCCGAAACGTGGCAGGCTGTTAATGGACCGGATCAAATATGGGTCGGCATTTGGCCCAAAACATGGCAGCCTGTGAATGGGCCGGCCCACTAGTGTCCTCAAAATCTTGTGGGCCTTTAGCTGGGCCGGCCCATTATGGTCGGCAAAATCTTGTGGGCCTTTAGCTAGGCCGGCCCATTATGGTCTGCAAAATCTTGTGGGCCTTTAGCTGGGCTGGCCCATTATGGTCCGCAAAATCTTGGGGGCCTTTAGTTGGGCCGGCCCATTATGGTCCGCAAAATCTTGTGGGCCTTTAGTTGGGCCAACCCATTTAACCTATATGGGCCTCTGTTGGGCCCTGCCACGTGTCGACGTATCATAGGCATGTCTCCTCCAATGGACGGGCGACATCTTGCCGACCGAGGAGCAGACATGTGTTTCCTCCAGCCAATGAGAATTTTACACGTGGAAAATCACCATTGGTCCGGGCTGTTAACGGGTTATCGGATCCAAAACCGGACCCGATAGCTTAACGGCGAGCCGTTACGGTGGATGCCACGTGTCGGTCACCCTTGACGAAAGCACTTCTATGACGTGCGATTTATCATCATGGAAGTGGACACTTCCATGATGATAATTTTGGTAATGTCATGGAACACTTCTATGATAGCACAGGTATGACTATCTTGATTCTGTCATAAAATCGTCATGGATGTACATGCATGACAGAAAACGTGACCTACTGTGACAAACACGTATCATCACGGAAGTGTATTTTTTCTGTAGTGATTGTTCTGGAGAATGGAGTCTTAGTCATCTTGCCCATGAGGCATGGTTCGCAAGCATCAAGTGATCCATAATCAAGTGATTTCAAAAGCCCACCAGCATGAAGTTTCTTCATGCGCTTTACACCAATATGACCTAAACGGCAGTGCCACAAATAAGTTGCACTATCATTATTAACCTTGCATCTTTTGGCTTCAATATTATGAACATGTGTATCACTACAATCGAGATTCAATAAACCATTCACCTTGGGTGTATGACCACAAAAGGTTTTATTCATGTAAACAGAATAACAATTATTCTATGACTTAAATGAATAACCGTATTGCAATATACATGATCCAATCATATTATGCTCAACGCAAACACCAAATAACATTTATTTTAGGTTCAACACTAATCCCGAAGGTAAAGGGAGTGTGCGATGGTGATCTTATCAACCTTGGAATCACTTCCAACACACATCGTTACTTCGCCCTCAACTAGTCTCTCTTCATTTTGTAACTCCTGTTTCAAGTTACTAATCATAGCAACTGAACCAGTATCAAATACCCAGGGGCTACTATGAACACTAGTAAAGTACACATCAATAACATGTATATCATATATACTTTTGTTCACTTTGCCAGCCTTTCTTATCCGCCAAGTATATGGGGCAGTTCCGCTTCCAGTGACCATTTCCTTTGCAGTAGAAGCACTCAGTTTCAAGCTTGGGTCTTGCTTTGGGCTTCTTCTTGGGAGTGGCAACTTGCTTGCCATTCTTCTTGAAGTTCCCTTTCTTTCCCTTGCCCTTTTACTTGAAACTAGTGGTCTGGTCAACCATCAACACTTGATGCTTTTCTTGATTTCTACCTTCGCCAATTTCAGCATCACGAAGAGCTCGGGAATCGTTTTACGTCATCCCTTGCATATTATAGTTCATCACAAAGTTCCAGTAACTTGGTGATAGTGACTAGAGAACTCTGTCAATCACTATCTTATCTGGAAGATTAACTCC
The DNA here is from genome assembly GCF_002575655.3 of Aegilops tauschii subsp. strangulata. Taxonomy (NCBI): domain Eukaryota; kingdom Viridiplantae; phylum Streptophyta; class Magnoliopsida; order Poales; family Poaceae; genus Aegilops; species Aegilops tauschii. Next base: position 548,435,681 of record NC_053041.3, on the reverse strand, counting down.
CACTTGATTCAAGCGATTGTAGTAGTCAGACATTCTGAGCACATGCTCACTGGTTGAGCTATTCTCCTCCATCTTGTAGGCAAAGTACTTTGTCAGAGGTCTCATACCTCTTAACACGGGCGTGAGTCTGAAATACCAATTTCAACTCTTGGAACATCTCATATGCTCCATGTCATTCAAAACATTTTGAAGTCCCAGGTCTAAGCCGTAAAACATGGTGCACTAAACTATCAAGTAGTCATCATACCGAGCTTTATCAAACGTTCATAACGTATGCATCTGCTCCTGCAATAGATCTGTCACCTAGCGGTGCATCAAGGAAATAATTCTTCTGTGCAGCAACGAGGATAATCCTCATATCACGGATCCAGTCCGCATCATTGCTACTATCATCTTTCAACTTATTTTTCTGTAGGAACATATCAAAAAATAAACGGGGATCTACATCGCAAGCTATTGATCTACAACATAGATATGCAAATACTATCAGGACTAAGTTCATGATAAATTAAAGTTCAATTAATCATATTACTTAAGAACTCCCACTTAGATAGACATCCCTCTAGTCATCTAAATGATCACGTGATCCATATCAACTAAACCATGTACGATCATCACGTGAGATGGAGTAGCTTTCAATGCTGAACATTACTATGTTGATCATATCTACTATATGATTCACGTTCGACCTTTCGGTCTCAGTGTTCCGAGGCCGTATCTGCATATGCTAGGCTCGTCAAGTTTAACCTGAGTATTCTGCATGTGCAAAACTGGCTTGCACCCATTGTATGTGAACATAGATCTTATCACACCCGATCATCACGTGGTGTCTCAGCATGAAGAACTGTCGCAACGGTGCATACTCAGGGAGAACACTTATACCTTGAAATTTAGTGAGGGATCATCTTATGATGCTACTGCCGTACTAAGCAAAATAAGATGCATAAAAGATAAACATCACATGCAATCAAAATATGTGACATGATATGGCCATCATCATCTTGTGCCTTTGATCTCCATCTCCAAAGCACCGTCATGATCTCCATCGTCACCGGCATGACACCATGATCTCCATCATCTTGATCTCTATCAACGTGTCGTCACATGGTCATCTCGCCAACTATTGCTATCACATAGCGATAAAGTAAAGCAATTATATGGCGCTTGCATCTTATGCAATAAAGAGACAATCATAAGGCTCCTTCCAGTTGCCGATAACTTCAAAACATGATCGTCTCACACAAAAAATTATATCTCATCACGTCTTAACCATATCACATCACAACAAGCCCTGCAAAAACAAGTTAGACGTCCTCTAGTTTGTTGTTGCAAGTTTTACGTGGCTGCTACGGGCTTCTAGTAAGAACCGTTCTTACCTACGCATCAAAACCACAACGATTTTTCGTCAAGTGTGTTGTTTTAACCTTCAACAAGGACCGGGCGTAGTCAAACTTGATTCAACTAAAGTTGGAGAAACAGACACCCGCTAGCCACCTGTGTGCAAAGCACGTCGGTAGAACCGGTCTCATGAACATGGTCATGTAATGTTGGTCCGGGCCGCTTCATCCAACAATACCGCCGAATCAAAGTAAGACGTTGCTGGTAAGCAGTATGACTATTATCGCCCACAACTCTTTGTGTTCTACTCGTGCCTATAACATCTACGCATAGACCTGGCTCAGATGCCACTGTTGGGGAACGTAGTATTTTAACAAAATTGCCTACGATCACGCAAGATCTATCTAGGAGAAGCATAGCAACGAGCGGGGAGAGTGTGTCCACGTACCCTCATAGACCGCAGTTGATGTAGTCGAACGTCTTCGCGATCCAACCGATCCAAGTACCGAACGCACGGCACCTCCATGATCTGCACACGTTCAGCTCAGTGACGTCTCTCGAAATCTTGATCCAGTTGAGGCCGAGGGAGAGTTTCGTCAGCACAATGGCGTGGTGATGGTGATGATGAAGTTACCGACGCAGGGCTTCGCCTAAGCACTACGACAATATGACCGAGGTGGAAAACTGTGGAGGGGGGACACCGCACACGGCTAAAAGATCAACTTGTGTGTCTATGGGGTGCCCCCTTCCCCAGTATATAAAGGAGGGGAGGAGGAGGCCGGCCGGACCTAAGGGGCGCGCCCAAGGGGGGAATCCTACTCCAAGTAGGATTCACCCCCCCTTTCCTAGTCCAAGTAGGAGAAGAAGGAAGGAGAGGGAGAGGGAGAGGGAAAGAGGGGCCGTGCCCCCCTCCCCTAGTCCTATTCGGACTCCCCTTGGGGGGGCACGCCACCTCCTGGCTGCTGCCCTCTCTCTCCCCTAAGGCCCACTAAGGCCCATTACTTCCCCGGGGGGTTCCGGTAACCCCTCGGGCACTCCGGTTTTATCCGAAACTATCCGTAACACTTCCGGTGTCCGAATAACATGGTCCAATATATCAATCTTTATGTCTCAACCATTTCGAGACTCCTCGTCATGCCCGTGATCTCATCTAGGACTCCGAACAACCTTTGGTACATCAAATCACATAACTCATAATACAAATCGTCATCGAACGTTAAGCGTGCGGACCCTACGGGTTCGAGAACTATGTAGACATGACCGAGACACATCTCCGGTCAATAACTAGTAGCGGAACTTGGATGCTCATATTGGCTCCTACATATTCCACGAAGATCTTTATCGGTCAAACCGCATAACAACATACATTGTTCCCTTTGTCATCGGTATGTTACTTGCCTGAGATTCGATCGTCGGTATCACCATACCTAGTTTAATCTCGTTATCGGCAAGTCTCTTTACTCGTTCCGTAATGTATCAGCTCGTAACTAACTCATTAGTCACATTGCTTGCAAGGCTTATAGTGATGTGCATTACCGAGAAGGCCTAGAGATACCTCTCCGACAATCGGAGTGACAAATCCTAATCTCGATCTATGCCAACTCAACAAACACCATCGGAGACACCTGTAGAGCATCTTTCTAATCACCCAGTTACGTTGTGACGTTTGATAGCACACTAAGTGTTCCTCCGGTATTCGAGAGTTGCATAATCTCATAGTCATAGGAACATGTATAAGTCATGAAGAAAGCAATAGCAATAAACTAAACGATCATAGTGCTAAGCTAACAGATGGGTCTTGTCCATCACATCATTCTCTAATGATGTGATCCCGTTCATCAAATGACAACACATGTCTATGGTTAGGAAACTTAACCTTCTTTGATTAACGAGCTAGTCAAGTAGAGGCATACTAGGGACACTCTGTTTTGTCTATGTATTCACACATGTACTAAGTTTCCGGTTAATACAATTATAGCATGAATAATAAACATTTATCATGATATAAGGAAATATAAATAACAACTTTATTATTGCCTCTAGGGCATATTTCCTTCAGTGCTTGCATAGGGAGTCACAAACCTTAACACCAATATTCTTACTAAAGCATAATTACTCATCAACATGACTCACATATCACATCATCATATCTCAAAACTATTACAAGGAGTCAAGTTTATTTTGTCCAATGATCTTCATGAAAGTTTTTATTATATCCTTCTTGGATATCTATCACTTTGGAACTAATTTTCATGTGTTGCTTTTGATAAGCTCAAACAAATATAAGTGAAGATCATGAGCATAATATTTCTTTCTCTCAAATTAGTTTAAGTGATTCTTCAAAAATACTAAAGCATACCATCCTCAAAAAGATATAAGTGAAGCACTAGAGCAATTCCATAGAAAAGAGCTTCGTTGACGGGATGTGAATGCTGTTTACCTAGCCTCTCTAAAAACTATTTGAGGACCCTATTTTATTTAATAACTTTCAGATCTAAGTACTTTATTAAAACAGCAAGCAAAACAAAATAAAATGACATTCTAAGAATAGCACACATCATGTGAAGAAGCAAAAACTTAGGCTCAACCGAGACTATAAGATAATTGTTGAAGAAGAAAGGTGGGATGCCTACCGGGGCATCCCCAAGCTTAGATGCTTGATACTTCTTGAAATATTATCTTGGGGTGCCTTGGTCATCCCCAAGCTTGAGCTTTTGTGTCTCCTTAATTCCTCTCATATCACGGTTTTCCTAAATCTCAAAAACTTCATCCACACAAAACTCAACAAGAACTCGTGAGATAAGTTAGTTTAAACCAATGCAAAAACCTTATCATTCTCTACTGTAGCAAATCACAAAATTATTATTCAACATTGCATACTAAATGCCTCTGCATATTTAATACTTCTATCCTCAAATAGGATCATTAAACAAGCAAACATATGCAAACAATGCAAACATAACAGCAATCTGCCAAAACAGTACAGTCTGTAAAGAATGCAAGAGTATCAGTACTTCTTTAACTCCAAAAATTATGAAAATTTACCACCCTGTAGAAAACTTATCAGAGCTTATTTTGAAAATGTTTCAACATTTTATCACACTCTTACTTTTCTAGGGAATTTTTGCAACAGCGGTAAACTTTATGTTTTCAAACAGCAACATGTAGACTTGTAAAATAAGCATAGTAAAGGCTATCAATGCCACTTTTATTCAAATAAAAGATACAAAACATTATTCTAAATAACAGCAAGCAAATCCTAACAAAATAAATTGACGTTCCAAGTAAAACTCATATCATGTGACGAACGAAAACATAGCTCCAAGTGAGGTTACCAATAATGTTGGAGATGAAAGAGGGGATGCCTTCCGGGGCATCCCCATGCTTAGTTGCTTGGATCTTCCTTTAATATCACCTTGGGATTCCTTGGGCATCCCCAAGCTTAGTGTCTCGTCACTCCTTATTCTCCTCATATCGATATCTCACCCAAAACTTGAAAACTTCAATCACACAAAACTTAACGGAACTTCGTGAGATAGGTTAGTATGATAAAGAGCAAACCATTTCACTTTGGTACTGTCAAAGACAAGATTCATAATTGTTTCCACACAATGACTACTGTAGTATATAATTTTCACAATTTATATTGAGCAATATAAGCCATAGAAAATAGAAAACAAGCAAACTATGCATTGAAAACAGAATCTGTCAAAAAAAGAACAATCTGTAGTAATCTGTACTCAAACCATACTTCTGTTACTCCAAAAATTCTGAACAAATAGGAAAACGTAGATAATTTTGTATATTAAACTTCTGAAAAAAGAATTAACTCAAAAGCACTCTTCTGTTAAAAGTGAGAATTATTTTCGTCAGCATAAAAGTTTCTGTTTTTCAGCAAGATCAAATCAACTATCACCCAACATGATCCCAAAGGCTTTACTTGGCATTTTATTGAAACAAAAGCAGTAAAACATGATCAATACAGTAGCATAATCATGTGAACACACAAAAACAGTAGGTAAAAGGGTTGGGTTGTCTCCCAACAAGCGCTTTTCTTTAATGCCTTTTAGCTAGGCAGGATGATTTCAATGATGCTCGCATAAAAGATAAGAATTGAAACATAAAGAGAGCATCATGAATCACATGACAAGCACATTTAATCCTAACTCACTTCCTATGCATAGGTATTTTGTGAGCAAACAACTTATGGGAACAAGAATCAACTAGCATAGGAAGGCAAAACATGCATAACTTCAAGATTTTCAACACATAGAGAGGAAAATTGATATTATTGCAATTCCTACTAGCATAAGTTCCTCCCTCATAATAATTTTCAGTAGCATCATGAATGAATTCAACAAAATAACTATCACATAAAGCATTATTTTCATGATCCACAAGCATAGAAGTTTTATTACTCTCCACATAAGCAAATTTATTCTCATCAATAGTAGTGGGAGAAAACTAAACAAAATAACTATCATGGGATTGAAAATTAAAATCATGATGACAAGTTTCATGGTTATCATTATTCTTTATAGCATACATGTCATCACCATAATCATCATATATAGGAACTTTGTTGTCATAATCAAATGCAACCTCTTCCAAAATAGTGGATTCATCATCAAATAAAGTCATGACCTCTCCAAATCCACTTTCATCAATATAATCATCATAAATAGGAGGCATGCTTTCATCATAATAAATTTTCTCATCAAAACTTGGGGGACTAAAAACATCATCTTCCTCAAACATAGCATCCCCAAGCTTATGGTTTTGCATATCATTAGCATCATGGATAATCAAAGAATTCATACTAATAACATTGCAATCATGCTCATCATTCAAATATTTTGTGCCAAACATTTTATTGACTTCTTATTCTAACAATTCAGCACAATTTTCCGAACCATCATTTTCAAGAAAAATATTATAAAGATGACCAATAATATGATGTAACCTTAATTCCATTTTTTGTAGTTTTCTTTTATAAACCAAACTAGCGATAAAACAAGAAACTAAAAGATTCAATTGCAAGATCTAAAGATATACCTTCAAGCACTCACCTCCCCGGCAATGGCGCCAGAAAAGAGCTTGATGTCTACTACGCAACTTTATTCTTGTAGACACATGTTGCGCCTCCAAGCTCAGATTTTTGTAGGACAGTAGCAATTTTCCCTCAAGTGGATGACCAAAGGTTTATCAATCCGTGGGAGTTGTAGGATGAAGATGGTCTCTCTCAAACGACCCTGCGACCAAATACAAGAAATCTCTTATGTCCCCAACACACCCAATACAATGGCAGATTGTATAGGTGCACTAGTTCGGCAAAAAGATGGTGATAAAAGTGTAATATGGATGGTAGAAATATATTTTTATAATCTGAATAAATAAAAACTGCAGGGTAGAAAAATAGTAAACAGGCACAAAAACGGTATTGCAATGCTTGAAAATGAGGCATAGGGTCTGTACTTTCACTAGTGCAATCTCTCAACAATGCTAATATAACTGGATCATATAACCACCCCTCAAAGTGCGATGGAGAATCACTCCAAAGTTCCTATCTAGCGGAGAACATAAGAATAAATTGTTTGTATGGTACGCAACCACCTTAAAGCTATTCTTTCCGTTCGATCTATTCAAGAGTCCGTACTAAAATAACACAAAGCTATTCTTCCTGTTCGATTTTATCCTAGAGTTTGTACTAAAATAACACCACAACAAATTCATATTCATAATACTCAATCCAACACAAAGAACTTTAAAGAGTGCCCCAAGATTTCTACGGGGGAAACAAAGACGAGAACATGCATCAACCCCTATGCATAGATTACCCCAATGTCACCTCGGGAATCCGTAAGTTGAGTGCCAAAACATATATCAAGTGAATCAATACGATACTCCATTGTCACCACGAGTATTCAATTGCAAGACATATATCAATTGTTCTCAAATCCATAAAAGTATTCAATCCGATAACAACGAAATCTCAAAGGAAAAAACTCAATTCATCACAACAAGATAAAGAGGGGAAAACACCATATGATCCGACTATATTAACAAAGCCCGTGATACATCAAGATCGTGACATCTCAATAACACGAGAGAGAGAGAGAGATTCAATACATAGCTACTGGTACAAACCCTCAGCCCCGAGGGTGGACTACTCCCTCCTCATCGTGGTGGCCGTCGGGATGATGAAGATGGCCACCGGTGATGATTCCCCCCTCTGGCAGGGTGCCGGAAAGGGTCTAGATTGGTTTTCGGTGGCTACAGAGCCTTGCGGCGGCGGAACTTCTGATCTAGGTTAACCCCGAAGGGTTTTGGAATATTTGGGAATTTATAGGGCGAAGAGGGGGTGCGGGAGGCCACCAAGGTGGGCACAACCCACCTGGGCGCGCCTGGGACCCCAGGCGTGCCCTGGTGGGTTGTGCCCCCCTCGGGGCACCCCCGAGGTCCTGCTCTCGCCCATCGGGAGTATTCTGGTCCATCAAAAATCCACAAAAAGTTTCGCGGTGTTTGGACCCCGTTTGATATTGATTTCCTGCAATGTAAAAAACATGCAAAAAACAGCAACTGGCACTTGCCACTATGTCAATAGGTTAGTACCAAAAAATGATATAAAATGATTATAAAACGTCTAAGAATGATAATATAACAGCATGGAACAATCGAAAATTATAGATACGTTGGAGACGTATCAACCCACCCGAGGGAGACGGATCTCTCGGTGGTGTACACCATCGACCCGGCCGTGGTGGACGACTACATCAACAGCGTTCAGCAGTTTCTTGCTCGAGACAAGTACAAGGTGGTCGGCATCGACCTCTAGTACACCATTAGTCGTCCCGGCATAGATCAGAAGGTTGTGATACGTCTCCAACGTATCTATAATTTTTTATTGTTCCATGCTATTTTATTATCAATCTTGGATGTTTTATAATCATTTTATAGTTATTTTATATCATTTTTTGGTACTAACCTATTGACATACTGCCAAGTGCCAGTTGCTGTTCTTTCCATGTTTTTTACATCGCAGAAAATCCTTATCAAACGGAGTCCAAATGCCACGAAACTTTACGGTGATTTTTTATGCACCAGAAGAAAGAAGTTGGGCCCTGGTTTCACCTGGGGGGAGTCCCAAGGAGGGGACAACCCATCAAGGCGCGCCAGGAGGCCCAGGCGTGCCCTGGTGGGTTGTGCCCACCTCGGGTGCCCCCGGGACCGCCTCTTTTCTCTATAAATACCCCAATATTCCAGAAACCCTAGAAGCATCGACGAAATATTCATTTAGCCGCCGCAGAGTCCAGAACCACCAGATCCAATCTAGACACCATCTCGGATGGGGTTCACCACCTCCATTGGTGCCTCTCCGATGATGCGTGAGTAGTTCTTTGTAGACCTTTGGGTCCGTGGTTACTAGCTAGATGGCTTTCTCTCTCTCGCTGAATTCTCAATACAATGGTCTCTTGGAGATCCATATGATGTAACTCTTTTTGCGGTGTGTTTGTTGGGACCTAATGAACTTTGAGTTTATGATCAGTCATATATTTTTATATCCATGAAAGTTATTTGAGTTTCTTTGATCTCTTATATGCATGGTCTCTTATAGCCTTGTATTTCTTCTCCGATATTTGGGTTTTGTTTGGCCAACTTGATCTATTTATCTTCCAATGGGAAGAGGTGCCCGGTAGTGGGTTCGATCTTACGGTGCTTGATCCCAGTGACAGAAAGGGAACCGACACGTATGTATCTTTCCTACTAAGGATAAAAAGACGAGATCTATTTCTACCGCCATAGATAAACGGATCTTGTCTACATCATGTCATCCTTCTTATTGCATTACTCTGTTTTTCCATGAAATTAATACACTAGATGCATGCTGGATAGCGGTTGATGTGTGGAGTAATAGTAGTAGATGCAGGCAGGAGTCGCTCTACTAATCTTGGACGTGATGCCTATGTATTGATCATTGCCTGGATATCGTCATAATTATTTGAGGTTCTATCAATTGCCCAACAGTAATTTGTTTACCCACCATTTGATATGTTTCTCGAGAGAAGCCACTAGTGAAACCTACGACCCCTGGGTCTTCTTTCTCATATATTTGCCTTTGTGATCTACTTTTTCCTTGCTTTTATTTTCAGATCTATTAAACTAAAAATATAAAAATACCTTGCTGCACTTTTATTTATTTGCGATCTATTTATTTAATCTATTACAACTTTCTCCCGTCCATGCACCGCTTCTGGCGCCGTTACCCGAAAGGGATTGACAACCCCTTTAACACGTGGGTTGCGAGTGGTTGTTATTTGTGTGCAGGGATGTTTACGTTGTGTTGCTTGGTTCTCCTACTGGTTCGATAACCTTGGTTTCATATCTGAGGGAAATACCTATGCCGTTGTGCTGCATCATCCCTTCCTCTTTGGGGAAATACCGATGTAGCTTCAAGCGACATCAAAAGGAATTTTTGGTGCCGTTGTCGGGGAGGATCTTCAACATATACCAGGTTCCTAATCACAAATCTCATCTCCTTGCAATTTACATTATTTTCCATTTGCCTCTCGTTTCCCTCTCCCCGCACTTCACAAAATTTCCCGTTTTATTCGCCCTCTTTTTTGTTCTTCGTTTTCTCGTCAGATCTCATGTTTGCTTTTGTTGCCATGTGTCTTCTATTTGCTTGCATCTTTGCTTGCTAAAAATCTATTCATATGGATCCCCATCCACTTGCTAATCTTTTTAAAATATCCAATCATGATGAACCAATTGCTAGTGAGTTGAGTGCACTAGATTATCTTTATGAAGTTTTGCTAGAGAATCGTGAATCTGAAAATTGTGATGAAGAAATTTATCAAGTGATTCATGATAGCTCCTTGAATGAAAAGCATGATTGCATTAATTTTACTATAAATTATATTAATGTCAATTGTGCTAATAATATGCAAAACCCCAAGCTTGGGGATGCTTGTTTTGTCATGTCCGCTACTTGTTGCAATGATCATGATTGGGGTGATAATGTTTCTTATGATCTTGAAAATTTATTTAAGCCTCATGATGAATATGTTTGCGATAATATTGAAAGTGGGTTTGGAAGAGTGTCAACTTTAGCTAAAAGTAATCCCACATATTTGGAGAGTGTTCAATCTTATGAATTTTTTTTGAAAGTAGGTTTGCAGAGTTCATGACTTTATTTGATGATAATCCCACTATTTTGGAAGAGTGTCAACTTTGCATGCATGTGGATCATAAAGAGAAAATTTTATATGATAGTTATATTATTGAATTTGATTATGATCCTACATATAATTATTATGAAAGAGGAAAATATGGTTATAAAAGTTTTCATGTTATTAAATTTCCTCTCATTGTGTTGAGATTGTCAAAGTTTTATTCCTCTCCTTTGCATATGCAACATGTTTCTTGTTTTTTTCCTATAAAATTCCTATGCATAGGAAGTATGTTAGACTTAAATCTGTTTGTCACATGTTTCATGACGCTCTCTTTGTGTGTTGATTATTATCTATTGTGTGAGCATCGTTGAAATATTATGCCTAGCTAGGGGCGTAAAACTATAGCGCTTGTTGGGAGGCAACCCAATGAATAAATTTTATTTTTGCTTTTTTGCTTTCTGTTCTTGTGTGTTTACAAAATTATGCTACTGTTATGATTGTGTTTTTTGTGTTTTAGTTAGTGTTTGTGCCAAGTAGAACCGATAGGATCTTCTTGGGTGATAGTTGTTTGATCTTGCTGAAAAAGACAGCAACTTTGCGCTCACGAAAATAATTCTCATTTTTTATCTGAAAGAGCTTTTGCCGCATGCGTATATTGCACACACCTTGATCTGGCTGACCGTTTCTTTTGTGTTGCCTAATCACAAACAGTTCATCTGAGTGAACCGTTTGCTGTATATCGCACACACCTTCATCTGGCTGCCCGTTTCTTTTGTTCCTCCTCATCGCAAACAGTTAATTGAACTGAACCATATGCCCTGCATCGTACACGCAACTAAAATCTGAACCGTGTTTGATGCATCCGTCATCGCAAACGTTTTGCACCTTTTTGATGGGTTTTTTACACAACCGTTTGCGATTATTGCATCGCACACAGTTTCGTCGAAGGGTCTCTGATCATAGTGTCGCCTTAGCAGCATCCTGCAGTAGTGGCACGGCGGTGGTTTTATTTTGAAGAAATTGATGAACTCTCATGCTTCACTTATATTATTTTGAGAGTCTTCAAAATAGTATGGCAATTTGCTTAGGCTATGAATTTGGTCCTAATACGATGGGTATTCAAGAGGGATATAATAAAAACATCATGAAGATCATTGAATATATGAGAAGTTTGATTCCTTGCATTTGTTTTGAGATATGAATATGGTGATATTACATTCATGCTAGTTGGTAATTGTAGATTACTAAAAATACTTTTATTAAGATTTGTGATTCCCGAAGCATGCACGTATGGTCTCTCGTTATGTGATGAAGTTGGAGCATGATTTATTTATTATTGTCTTCCTTATGAGTGGAAGTCGGGGACGAGCGATGGTCTTGTCCTACCAATCTACCCCTAGGAGCATGCGTATTAGTACTTTGTTTCGAGGGCTAATAAAATTTTGCAATAAGTATGTGAATTCTTTATGACTAATGTTGAGTCCATGGATTATACGCACTCTCACCCTTACATCATTGCTAGCCTCTTCGATACCGTGCATTGCCCTTTCTGACCTTGAGAGTTGGTGCAAACTTTGCCTGTGCATCCAAATCCCATGATATGATACGCTGATGTCTACTATGCAACTTGTTCTTTTAGACTTGTGTTGGGCCTCCAAGCGCAGAGTTTTGTAGGAAAGTAAAAAATTTCCCTCAAGTGGATGACCTAAGGTTTATCAATCCGTGGGAGGTGTAGGATGAAGATGGTCTCTCTCAAACAACCCTGCAACCAAATAATAAAAAGTCTCTTGTGTCCCCAACACACCAAATACAATGGGAATTTGTCTAGGTGCACTAGTTCGGCGAAGAGATGGTAATAAAAGCGTAGTAATGATAGTAGATATTGATTTTTGTGATAGGAACAATACAAAACAGCAAGGTGGAAAGTAACAAAAGTGAGCACAAACGGTATTGCAATGATTGAAAATGAGGCCGAGAGTCCGTACTTTCGCTAGTGCAATCTCTCAACAATTCTAATATAATTGGATGATATAAACTTCCCTCAACGTGCGATGAAGAATCACTCCAAAGTTCCTATCTAGCGGAGAACATAAGAAGAAATTGTTTGTAGGGTACGAAACCACCTCAAAGCTATTCTTTCCGATCAATCTATCCTAGAGTTCGTACTAAAATAACACAAAGCTATTCTTTCCGATCGATCTAACCAAGAGTTTGTACTAAAGTAACACCATATGATACACATCAACCAACCCTAATATCACCTAGACACTCCAATGTCACCACGAGTATCCGTGAGTTGATTATACGATATGCATCAAACAATTTTAGATTCATAATACTCAATCCAACACAAAGAACCTCAAAGAGTGCCCCAAGATTTCTACCGGAGAAACAACAGACGAGAACATGCATCAACCCCTATGCATAGATTACCCCAATTCACCTTGGGAATCCGCGAGTTGAGTGCCAAAACACATATCAAGTGAATCAATATGATACCCCATTGTCACCACGGGTAATCATAGCAAGACATACATCAAGTGTTCTCAAATCCATAAAAGTATTCAATCCGATAAAACGAAATCTCAAAGGGAAAACTTAATTCACAACAAGATAGAGAGGGGAAAACATCATATGATCCGACTATATTAACAAAGCCCGCAATACATCAAGATCATGACATCTCAAGAACACGAAAGAGAGAGAGAGAAAGAGAGAGAGATTAAACACAAAGCTACTGGTACAAACCCTCAGCCCCGAGGGTGGACTAGTCCCTCCTCATCATGGTGGTCGCCGGGATAATGAATATGGCCACCCGTGATGATTTCCCCCTCCGGCGGAGTGTCAGAACGGGGTCTAGATTGGTTTTTCGTGGCTATAGAGGCTTGCAGCGGCGGAACTTCTGATCTAGAGTTACTTCTAGGGGTTTCTGTATTTATAGGAATTTTTGGCGTTGGTTTCACGCTAAGATGGGCCTCGAGGTGAGCACAACCCACCGGGGCACAGACAAGGGCCCAGGCGCACCCTGGTGTCCTGTGCCCTACTCCTTCACCTTCTGGTCCTTCCATGAAGCTTCGGGGGTCTCTTTTGTTCCAAAAAAACCGTCAAAAAGTTTCAGCTCATTTGGAGAACTTTCATTTCTGCACAAAAACAACATCACGGTAGGTGTGCTGAAAACAGCGTCAATCCGGGTTAGTTCCATGCAAATCATACCAAAACCATATAAAATTGTTGTAAACATGGCATGAATACTTCATAAATTATAGATATGTTGAAGACATATCAGCATCCCCAAGCTTAATTCCTACTCGTCCTCGAGTAGGTAAATGAAGAAAGAAATAATTTATGAAGTGTGAATGATAGCAAAGTGCATAAGTTTGATCAAAGATAATTTCAATCACTTTTCTTAGCATCATAACATCAACTCTTTCTCATAAAAACTCATCATGATAAAGTAGCAACCAATGCACATGTTAAGGTTCAAACAATGAATTCTCTTGAAACTTAACAACCTATATTCTTAGTCACCAAATAATTGCAATTCAACTTATTCAATAGAGTTTAAGTAAGAGCTCCACATACTCAATCATCATATAGTCTTCCATGATTGCTACTACTCAAAGCATATTCTTAGAATAAATGGCATCCATCAAACACAGAGAAAGATAGGGCTTAATATTTCGCCTCCCAACTCATTTATCATAGAGATAATTGTCAACAATAATAAATCATGATCAAATATATTTGACTGGTCATATGTGCCTAGATCTTTCCCCACCACATGATGCTTGCCAACTAGAGAATAATTGAGGTTGAAATGAGAATTTATACTATTGACTCTTTGCATAAAAGTAAATACTGAAAAGTAAAGGATAGCCCCTTCGCAGAGGGAAGCAGAGGTTGTCATGCGCTTTTTATTTGGATGCCCAAACTCTTAATGCAAAGGAACGTCGCGTTATATTGCCCCTTATGATAGCAACCTTTATTATGCAGTCCGTCGCTTTCATTCCTTTGCCATCACAAGTTTGTACAACGCTCAATTTTCCCTTACAATAAAAGATCAAACATATTTAGGAGCAATTTTTTTTGCTTTATGCACCGATGACAACTTACTTGAGGGGTCTTATTCAATCCATAGGTAGGTATCGTGAACGCTCATGGCAATAGACTGAGTTTAAGGGGTTTTTGGATGCACAAGTAGTATCTCTACTTAGTATGAATTTTTGGCTAGCAAAAGATCCTAGGCAAACACCACATGTTGAAGGATCCATGACAATATAACTTCTATGCAAATATACCCAAACATAACTCATTATGTTGTCTTCCTTGTCCAACTTCAAATAATTTGCTCAAGTTTGAAAATAATTAATGGGTATTCACAATCATAGAAGATGTCCAAGATAATAGATTTGCATGTGAAAGTTCTCTTCCTTATACTATTATTCATGAATTGCTTGTATGACCAATATTGTGATTGTCAAGCTTCAAAAGATTTCACTTTCTAAACCCAACGTGAAGCCACTACTAGGCATGATATGGACATATAATTTCAACTTCATGATATTCTCGTTCAACAATTTACTCATAGGATATAAGTGAAGCAAAAGAGTAAAAGACAAACTACTCCAAAAAGATATAAGTGAAGATCAAGCGAGTAGTTAAGTAAAGGGGTCGCTAATTGAGGACTCTCTCTTATTTAAAAGTTTCAGATCTAAGTATTTTATTAAAACCGCAAGCAAAACAAAATAAAATGACATTCCAAGAATAGCACAACTCATGTGAAGAAGCAAAAACTTAGGCTCAACCGATACTAACCGATAATTATTGAAGAAGAAAGGTGGGATGCCTACCGGGGCATCCCCAAGCTTAGATGCTTGAGACTTCTTGGAATATTAACTTGGGATGCCTTGGGCATCCCCAAGCTTGAGCTCTTGTGTCTTCTTCATTCCTCTCATATCACGGTTTCCCCAAATCTCAGAAACTTCATCCATACAAAACTCAACAAGAACTCGTGAGATAAGTTGGTATAAACCAATGCAAAACCTTATAATTCTCTACTGTAGCAAATCACTAAAATTATTATTTGAAATTGCATACTAAATGGCTCTGCATATTTAATACTCCTATCCTCAAAAAGAATCATTAAACAAGCAAACATATGTAAATAATGCAAACATAATAGCAATCTGTCTAAATAGGACAATCTGTAAAGAGTGCAATTCTACTCATACTTTCCTCACTCCAAAAATTCCGAAAATTTACCACACTGTAGAAAATTTATCATAGCTTATTATGCAAAAAAAATCAACATTTTATCACATTCTGACTTTTCTGGAAAAAATTTGCAACAGCTTCAAACTTTCTGTTTTGAAACAGCAACTCATATACTTGCAAAATAAGCATGGTAAAGGCTATACTTGACATTTTTATTGAAGTAAAAGATGCAAAACATTATTATAAATAACAGAAAGCAAATAATAACAAAATAAAATGAAGCTCCAAGTAAAACTAATATCCTGTGATGAATGAAAATGTAGCTCCAAGTGAGGTTACCGATAATGTTGGAGACGAAAGAGGGGATGCCTTCCGGGGCATCCCCAAGCTTAGAGCAACTCTAGCAGACCCTGCAAAGACGCCAAACCTGTAAAAATTCCGGTGAATTTATGGTTTCGGACCAATTTGTGTCCAGAATAGACCCCGTAAAAGTTCGCGGAACTATAAACTTTTTACAGGCCACTGAAAACGTGAGCCTGCAACCCCTAGTTCTACAGGTCTGAGGACAGTATACAGGCCACGAACCGGATCCTTCCGCCGCCGCTGTCCGTACCATCCATCTCCAGCCGTCGATTTCTCCCTGTTCAATAAAATTCCGCACTGCAAAAGGATCGAGCGCGTGCCTGCGGCCATGGCTGATCCCATTGGAAGACTCCATGAACGAGATGCGGCGGCCCCGTGACACCAGTGGCTCCGTATATGAAAGCTACGGCGAGGGAAGCTAGCTAGCTAGCTTTGGATCGATTCGACGCCAACGCTAGCCACCATCTGGAGCGATTCAAGCAGCAACGGTGACGGTGACGCTGGGGCGCTCCGTGTGAGCCGTGCTAGACGCCGGCGACATCGTATTTGGTCGCTTTGTGCGCTGTTCGTCGGGTTCGTAGGAGCGAGCTCTATGGCCGTGGACACGGGTGAGAGGAAGAAGAAAACATGAGGAAGAATATACGAGAGTATTCTATTTTACAGTCTAAGTTTAAGGGGTCTGTTCTGCCAAACTAAAACCGACCCTTAAAACGCGTTTTCCATGAACTGCAAACACGTTTTGCAGGTCGGTGGGATGCGGGGTCTGCTAGAGATGCTCTTAGTTGCTTGGATATTCCTTAAATATTACCTTGGGGTGCCTTGGGCATCCCCAAGATTAGGGTCTTGTCACTCCTTATTCTCCTCATATCAATATCTCATCCAAAACTTGAAAACTTCAATCACACAAAACTTAGCGGAACTTCGTGAGATGGGTTAGTATGAGAAAGACAAATCATTCACTTTGGTACTGTCAAGATAAGATTCATAATTGTTCTCACACAATGCCTACTGTACTATACAATTTCCACAATTTATATTAACCAATATAAGCCATAGAAACCATAAAACAAGCAAACTATGCATTGAAAACAGAATTTGTCAAAAATAGAACAGTCTGCAAAGATCCGAATTAAGGTCATACTTTTGTAACTCCAAAATTCTAAAAAATCAAGAACACGTAGACAATTTGTATACCCATCAACTGTAAAAAAATTCAGAATTTTTCCACGTTTCAGTAAAAGATAGGAATTTCTGCACTGGACGCAGAAGTTTCTGTTTTTGCACAGAATCAAGTCAACCATCATCCACACTATCCCAAAGGCTTTACTTGGCACTTTATTGAAACAAAAGCTATAAACATGATTACTACAGTAGCCTAATCATATGAACACACAAAAATAGTAGGTAAAAGTGTTGGATTGTCTCCCAACAAGCGCTTTTCTTTAATGCCTTTTAGCTAGGCATGATGAGTTCAATGATGCTCACATAAAAGATAAGAATTGAAACACAAAGAGAGAATGATGAAACATATGACTAGCACATTTAAGTCTAACCCACTTCCTATGCATAGGGATTTTGTGAGCAAACAACTTATGGGCACAATAATCAACTAGCATAGGAAGGCAAAACAAGTGCAACTTCAAAACTTGCAACACATAGAGAGAAAACTTGATATTATTGCAATATGTGAAAGCATAAGTTCCTCTCTCATAGTAATTTTCAGTAGCATCATGAATGAATTCAACAATATAACCATCACATAAAGAATTCTTTTCATGATCCACAAGCATAGAATTTTTATTACTCTCCACACCTACAAATTTATTCTCATGAATAGTAGTGGGAGAAAACTCAACAAAATAACTATCATGTGATTGAAAATTAAAATCATGATGACACGTTTCACGGTTATCATTATTCAATATAGCATACATGTCATCACCATAATCACCATAGATAGCAACTTTGTTATCATAGTCAATTGAAGCCTCATCCAAAATGGCGGATTCATCACTAAATAAACTCATGACCTCTCCAAATCCACTTTCATCATTATAATCATCATAAATAGGAGGCATGCAATCATTATAACAAATTTGCACATCAAATCCTGGGGGACTAAAAACATTCATCTTCATCAAACATAGCATCCCCAAGCTTATGGCTTTGCATATCATTAGCATCATGGATATTCAAACAATTCATACTAACAACATTGCAATCATGCTCATCATTTATACCAAACATTCTATTGAATTCTTCTTCTATCAATTGAGCACAATTTTCCTTTCCATCATTTTCATGAAATAGATTATAAAGATGAATAATATGAGACCACCTCAATTCCATTTTTTGTAGTTTCTTTTACAAACCAAACTAGTGATAAAACAAGAAACTAAAAGATTCAGTTGCAAGATCTAAAGATATACCTTTAAGCACTCACCTCCCCGGCAACGGCGCCAGAAAAGAGCTTGATGTCTACTACGCAACTTGTTCTTGTAGACTTGTGTTGGGCCTCCAAGCGCAGAGTTTTGTAGGAAAGTAGCAATTTTCCCTCAAGTGGATGACCTAAGGTTTATCAATCTGTGGGAGGTGTAGGATGAAGATGGTCTCTCTCAAACAACCCTGCAACCAAATAATAAAAAGTCTCTTGTGTCCCCAAGACACCAAATACAATGGGAATTTGTATAGGTGCACTAGATCGGTGAAGAGATGGTAATAAAAGCGTAGTAATGATAGTAGATATTGATTTTTGTGATAGGAACAATAAAAAACAGCAAGGTAGCAAGTAACAAAAGTGAGCCAAATGGTATTGCAATGCTTGAAAATGAGGCCTAGGATCCATACTTTTGCTAGTGCAATCTCTCAACAATGCTAATATAATTGGATCATATAAACTTCCCTCAACGTGCGATGAAGAATCACTCCAAAGTTCCTATCTAGCGGAGAACATAAGAAGAAATTGTTTGTAGGGTACGAAACCACCTCAAAGCTATTATTTCCGATCAATCTATCCTAGAGTTCGTACTAAAATAACACAAAGCTATTATTTCCGATCAATCTAACCAAGAGTTCGTACTAAAATAACACCATACACATCAACCAACTCTAATGTCACCTAGATACTCCAATGTCATCGCGAGTATCCATGAGTTGATTATACGATATGCATCCAACAATTTTAGATTCATAATACTCAATCTAACACAAAGAACCTCAAAGAGTGCCCCAAGATTTCTACCAGAGAAACAAAAGACTAGAACATGCATCAACCCCTATGCATAGATTACCCCAATGTCACCTCGCGAATCCGCGAGTTGAGTGCCAAAACACATATCAAGTGAATCGATATGATACCCCATATTTTTAACTATACACAGTAGGGAAAACCCCCACTGCAATGTTTTTATTAATAAAACAAAGAGTATACAATCATACAAGGCTTGAGATAAGCCCCAAAAAAAGGAAAAAAATATAAAGGCCTACTAGACAAATTACAGGACAAGGTTGTCCAACCAAGCAATGGAGGTAGTAGCAAATTTCTCCTTGATTCTGAATTTGAGCAGGTGGAGCTCTGAAAGGAAGATGGCTTTCCATCTGTCAATGCTGGTGGGGATGTTTTTGAATATCTTATCATTCCTGATAATCCAAATGGCCCATGATGTAATGATAATGATCTCCATAGAAAAAGGTTGCTGTAGATTACCCCTTAGATCTGGAAGTGCTTCCATGATGGTTAGATTTCTTTGTCTGCTGGGGCATAGGATGTCCCAACAAGCCAAAGCAAAAGGACAAGTCCAAAAAAGGTGTTGCAGAGTTTCTTCCTGCTGACAGCTGAGTGTAGCACAATTGTAATTGTCGAGATGAAAAGTTTTCCTCCTGAGCAGATTCCTGGTATTCAGTCTATCATGTAGCAGTCTCCAAAAAAATACCTTGTGCTTTGGCTAGTAAGAACTCTTCCAAATCTAGCTGAACTGTGCTGGAACAATTTCTCCTATCAGAATTTTGTAAGCTTTGGCCACAGAAAAAGTATTATTACCCCACATATAGCTCCATGAGTCCAAGTGCTCTCTGAATTCAGATCCTCTTAATGTGTCACAAATCTCTTCCATCAGTTCAAATTCCATGAAAGCTTCCTCAGTAAGTGGCAGGTGAAACAAGTCTTCCAAATATTCAAACTGAAGTACCCTCTGCACTGAAAAGTTCTGGTCTTTGGCAAAGGAGTAAAGGTGGGGAGAGAATTGATTCAGGAAAGCAGAGTGCCAGAGGTCAGACCAAAACACGGCAGATTTACCATCACCAATTGTGCATCTTGCCATGGATTTATAACTGTTAATGAGCCTCAAATTACACTTCCACCAGAAAGATCCTTCCCATTTTTGCCCTGGTAGGATGCCATTGTCATAGTAAGCCCCCCAAATGAGGTTGACCCATGGGATGTTTTCCCTATTGTAAAATTTGTGTAGGTTTTTGAGAAGAAGAGCTTGATTTTGCACAAAAATGTTCATCACTCCAAGGCCACCCTGATTTTTAGGTCTACAAACAGTGGACCAAGCTACCATAGCAGGCCTGTGATCCTCTAGATCTGGTCCTCTCCAAACACAATGCCTTAGGTATTTGATAACCTGACTTTTGATGGTTACAGGCACATCAAGGCAGCCCATGAAATATATAATAAGACAATTGAGAACTGACTTGACCAGAAGCAACCTGCCAGCAAGGGTCATAAAAGAAGATAGACCCACCAGTTTTTTGGCAATTCTGCTCACTAAAGGCAAACATTGTTCCACTGTTGGTTTTAAAATCCCTAGAGGCGTGCCCAGGTAATTGAAAGGGAATGATCCCTTCTTGCAGTTCAAAGTACCAGTCAAGATTTCCATTTTATCATCACTCACATTGATTGAAATGAGGTTTGATTTGTTGTAATTGTCAGTTAAATCAGTGGCATCAGCCAAAGTGTGAAGTAAGGCTTTGAGACAGTGGAGCTGTGTGGCATCAGCTTGCATGAGAATCAAAGTGTCATCAGCATATTGCACTATAGGAAAATCTGGACATGACTGCACTTGCAAAGGAGGTGTGAGAAGACCCAGGTTCATAGCTCTCTTCATGATTGACTGTAGGAGGTCAGCAGCAAGCACAAAAAGAAGGGGGGAGGGGGTCCCCAAGTCTTACTCCTTTAAGACAGTAAAACTTTTTCCTAGGAATGCCATTGAGTAGCACTTGTGATGAGGCAGATGTGAATAACATTTTAATCCAGCCAATCCATCTTTCTCCAAAACCCTTTGCTTTGAGGATGTCAATGATTGTAGAGTGCTCAGTTAGGTCAAAAGCCTTTTCAAAGTCCAACTTCAACACAACAACTTCTTCTTTGGACTTGTGGCATTGATGCAAATACTCATATGTCCATCCAAGACAGTCATGGATAGCTCTATCCTTAAGGAAACCATACTGATTAATATGGACCATTTGAGAATCACTTTTTGTAATCTGTTTGCTAGCAGCTTAGTGATGAGCTTGAGACAATAGTTTAGCAAAGATATAGGCCTGAAATCATTTGCAGTAGTTGGAGTGGGCCCCTTGGGTACTAAAGTGATGAAAAAAGTGTTGATACTCTCCAGTGAAATTTGCCCTGCATAGAACTCATGTATCAGTCTAGTAACATCAGGCTTTATAATGTCCCAGTAGTTCTTGATGAACTCATTCTTAAATCCATCAGGACCAGGAGACTTGTCTGATGGTAAGTGCTTGACCACCTCATTGATTTCTTCATCACTGAAAGGAATTTCCAGTTGCTCAAAGTCTGAAGGATTAGCTTGATGTTGTAGCAAAGAATTTAGATCAAAGTGCATTGTGGTTTTCTCAGATTGCCCTAATCTTTTCCTGAAAGCTTTCCACAGAAGAACTGCTTTTCCTGCATGGTCTGTTATTTCCACTTGGTCATCATTTTTCAACATTGCAATGTGATTATGCCTGAAGTTAATAGAAGCCTTTGTATGAAAGAATTTTGTGTTTTCATCACCAAATTTGACACCCTTGATCTTTCCTCTCTGCTTCCAATAAATCTTTTGGTTTTTGAGAAAAATGAGCAAATGTTCCTTGAGAATCAGCCTGCAGTTCCATTCAAAATCTTCTAGGTCCCTGAATTCCACAAACAAATCAAGCAGGAAAATGACCTCATTAATTGCTGCAATTTTAGCTTTAAGGCAAGACAGATTTTTAGCCCAAAGTTTAAGAGCCTTTCTCAGGTTTTTGAACTTGGCATTCGAGCTTTTTGCTGCATCAAGATTACCCACAGGTATATTCCAAGCTGCAGAGACAACCTCTTTGCAGTCAGAGTGTTTTAACTAGTAATTTTCAAATCTAAAAACCTTTGCCTTTGGAATAGTAGTTCCAATTTTTATGACACAAGGGAGATGGTCAGATATAGGCCTGGAGAGTGGCATAGCAACTGTATCAGGAAAAGAGGTCATCCATGAAGCAGAGGTAAAGAACCAATCCAGTTTTTCCAACAATGGGCTCTGTTGCATATTACTCCAGCTGAATTTTCTGCCATGTAGTGGAAGCTCAATTAATCCAAGGTTACTGATGGCTTCATTAAAAAGAAGCATTTCATTAACATCTCCACCTGGTCTATTTCTGTCAGAGGGAGCTCTAATAAAGTTGAAGTCCCCAACTAGAATCCAATTAGTGTCCAGAGGCATATGAATGTTTGAAAACCAGTTGATGAACTCAATTTTGTCGGCTTGTTCACAAGGCCCATAGATGTTGGTGAGGATCCAAGATTGATTTGATAGAAACTAGTGAAACTGATTGAGAGAGAGAATCTATTTTGAAAGATGACCTCTCCCTCAAAGAGAGACCCATTCCAGGTGATTAAAAGTCCACAAGAGGCACCAATTGAAGGAAGAAAAGCAAATTTATTAAGTCTGTTAGGGCAAAAGTTTCTGATGTAAGAAGCATCAAAATTTTCCCTCTTGGTCTCTTGCAAACATAGAATGGCACAGGCACTTTCCTCTATTTTTTGCCCTAGAGCAAGCCACTTGTCAGGTGAGTTAATCCCTCTGATGTTCCAGTTCAATATATTCCAGCTTCTGTTTTGATTATTCATGGATAGGAATTAAGATGTAAACCTAGAAACCAAGCACCATCACTTGGCCACAACCATAAGATGCATGACAAACAAGTCATCAGAGCATGCAAATTCAGCAGATAGAACAACCACATCATCCACATGATTGCAAAAGAGATAATTTCCCTGAAGGTAATAAGGTAGCAAGGTGTACTGACAAGAGAACATGAGCTAGAACAACTTGTCCAGTGGGCACATAAATGGCAAGTATAACCAAAAGGAACAGGGATACATGCCAACATCTAAATTCCCTCCCTCACTACTAAAGAAGCACATAGTTTGATCATCTAAACACTTGGGGAGTCCTGCCTGCTCTCATTGGATGGGTGCACCCCAGCCAATTCTTCTCCCACCTTCCTCTTGGGCTTCTTAGAGATCTTTTCCTCCAAATCTTGATCAGCCACCTTGCAAAATGAGGTTGTGAGATTTTTAACCACAGATTTCTGAGCAATTGGGGGGACAGCATTACAAGGTAGGCACTTATTATTAGAGCAAGATCCTCTTTTAAAACCAGCATTATCTTTTTTAATTCTGTCACTCCTTACCTCAGTTTCCACAAGAGGTGTATTTCTTCCCCTTCTTTTTTTGGTGTTCTCAACCCCAAAAGGCTGAAGAAGGGCCATAGAATCCAGGTCCTGCTGGTTGGAAGAATCACCAACATTTTCCTTGTTTGTGTCTTGCTGTTGTGAATCAACCATGGCATGTTGGCAAATAGGAGCCTGAGTTGTTAAACATTTGTCAGGTATGTGAAAAAGAATGGAATCCTCAGTGCCTTCAACTTCAGCAAGTAATTCCCATAAAGGAGATTTGAGCATATTGACAGTCCATTTAAACTTGTCTGGTGTCATTAGAAGATGCGCAATGAAGTTGAACCAACTTACTGGGATTTTAACAGAGAGTGAAGGAGCACCCTCCAAAGGCTTTTGTGCAAAGTTCTCCTTCCAAATCACAAGCCCTTCTTCTGACAAAACAGTATCTTTATTAGCTACAGCCTTTAGCTGGATAGATTTCAAACCCACAAGAGATGGAGCAAACTCAAAGTGTTCTTCAATTTGATCAACCCATTTACCTTTGTTTTTAGCACCAATCACCCCAATATTTGCCAAATGTTTAGGGCTTCCCCTTGGAGAGTTGACATGTGTTTCACCACTTAACTTGGCATTGTCAGGATCTATGAGCTTATTGCCTTGGCCAGTTGCCTCCTTATCAGCAACTAGAACCATGTCAGGGACCAGAATAGCTTCAGAAGAATCAGAAATCAGTCCCTCATGCACACCAGAACTGGGACCAGCCATTGTCTCAGGAATTTGATTTGTCGAAACATTTTGCACACTAGGATTAACTTCCACCAAGTTTGGTTGTATCTATGGCTCAGCCAAGACAACTGCAGGTACTACATTATTAGGAAGAACAGCCTCAGCCACAGGCACCTGATGAACTGGGAGTGCAGGCACATCTAGTTGCTCCTCCTCCTGATAATCCTGCATCAGAAGCTCCAGGCCATTGCCCAAAAGCTGTTGCAGAGGTGGATTTTGGTTCACTTCCTCACTTGCATGAGATGAGACCCCTTCTGACAGGGAAACAGTGATTGTGATGCTACTATGGCCTTCCATAGGAGGTGGGAGCTCCTCACCATCCGCCCAAGCAATTTCTTCCTAATGAACACCCTAGAGAAAATCAAATTCTTCTTCAACAACCACATTATTAGCAGCTGGAGGCTGCAAAGCCCAGTGTCCATCATCTGCATCCATGTCATCCTATTGAGCAGGCTGAGGATTCTGGTGAAAACCAGGGAAAGCATTATTGTTGACTGGCAAAGGATGAGGGTCCACATTGTCAGGTGGAATAGGGTCTTCGTCTGTAGGAGCCCCTCCCATCATCTGCTGAAGAAGAATTTCCACTGAAGAAGACCAGGCATCTTCATCAAGCACTTCACCTTCAGACCACCTGACACTTTTTGGGATGGAATCCAAGTCTCTGCTTTTTCTTTTGCAATGACTCTGCCCATGTGAAGAGGGTCATTTTCCCAAGATACTAACCTCCCAAAATGACTGATGGCCCTAGCAATATCTTCTGAATTACAGAAATCAAACGGAACAGCAAGAATGAGCAGCCAAACAGTTCTATTAAACTGGGTTCTTCTGGAGTTGTGGCCATTATCATGATTGTGAAAAGAGATGAATACATCTCCAAACTGGTGTGGGCTCTGAAGAACTAATCTATCTCTATCTCTAGGATTAACAAAACGCACATATGCCTCCCCCAACGGGCAGCGCTGGATTTCTCAAATCTGAACTTGTTGAACATCCACAAAAAAATCATCGAGAACTTCTTGCACATTTGGGAAAAGTACCTCCTCAGGCAGTGGCTCAATGGTGACGATGGCCCAGTCTTTGTGACGCTTCTGACGGTGAGGGAGGACCACTCTGGCCACTCCATTACGGCCCTCGACATGTAGGATGTTGAAGCCATTGGGAACGAAAGGCAGAGGATCAAACGGAATGTTGGCTATGGCCGGCTCAGTCACGCCGGCAATGGAGACCCTAGACTGCGTGCAGATTGGTCGGCAAGCTCAAGGTTGAATAGTGGTAGGCAGAGGAGGAGACGAAGAGGCAAATGTGAATCGAGGCTGAAAATTCGGGAACATGCCCTCAGAGAGCTGACTAAAAGAGGAAGCTTGAATCGCCGGTTGGGCCGGGCCTATAGCCATAAACCATCCATCCACCACCCCTGGGGCCCAAGCCTCGACAGGAGGAGAGGGAAAAGAGGCCACCTTAAAGAACGGCCAGAGGCCAGTAAGTCGAGGCTCAGGGCATGCCCTGGACATGTGGCCCAAGTTGCCACAACCATAGCAGGTAATAACCCTGTTTGAAAAACCAGAATTCGCGCCCTCATCTCCCTGATCCACGCGATCATTGATCGCGGGTGAGTCATTGCACTCAATGCGCCCAGCATCAATTTCAGGCTCATGCAGATCCAATGATGAAGCCGGTAAACCAGCCAGCCGTTAGAAAACCGAAATATGCCGAGGTTACTCCCTCTGGCGATCGCCGGAACAGCCCTGGGAGGAAGAACGAGCATGACCGCTGGTAACCAAAGACCAAGAATTTTGCTCTTCCTGGTAAAATAATCTTTCCTCATGATGCCAGTTTGGGCCACCTTCTCCCCAGAGACTAAAAACCAACTCAAAGTCCCTCTCAGAGATATGACCATTGTTGTAGATCTCAAACCCAACAGATTTTGAGGCTACGGAAAATTGGAAGGAACGGTCCCGGAGAAACTTAACCCTAAAACCTTGTGGATAGCCACCAAAGCATGATTGAAGAACAATACTTACAGTGTGACAATCCAACCGAAAGCATGCACGGCCAAGGGAAACCACAAGCTTGAACTCATGTTGCCGAAAACCAAGGGAGAAAACCACCGGATGGCCAAACTTTTGGCGCATGCCAAGTTGAAAGGCCTTACCTCTAGCAAAGTCAAGGAGTGGAGGCGCCATGGGAGAGCCAGGGAGGTGGACGCCGGGGCCAGAATGGCCATCGGCGGTGGAGTCGCCTAGGAGTCGCCTAGGAGAGGAGAGGAGAGGAGTCTTCACACATTGCCTATGAAAGAGGATGGTTGAGAAACCTGATTGATTGATACCCCATTATGACCACAGGTAATCATAGCAAGACATACATCAAGTGTTCTCAAATCCATAAAAGTATTCAATCCGATAAAATGAAATCTCAAAGGGAAAACTCAATTCACAACAAGATAGAGAGGGGAAAACACCATATGATCCGACTATATTAACAAAGCCCGTGATACATCAAGATCGTGACATCTCAAGAACACGAGAGAGAGAGAGAGATTAAACACATAGCTACTGGTACAAACCCTCAGCCCCGAGGGTGGACTACTCAATCCTCATCATGGCGGCCACCAGGATAATGAAGATGGCCACCGATGATGATTTCCCCCTCCGGCGGAGTGCCGGAACGGGGTCTAGATTGGTTTTGTATGGCTACAGAGGCTTGCGGCGGTGGAACTTCTGATCTAGGGTTACTTCTGAGGTTTTTTTGTATTTATAGGAATTTCTCGCATTGGTTTCACGCTAAGATGGGCCTCGAGGTGAGCACAACCTACCGGGGCACGGACAAGGGACCAGGCGCGCCCCGGTGTCTTATGCCCTACTCCTTCACCTTCTGGTCCTTCCATGAAGCTTCGGGGGTCTCTTTAGTTCCAAAAAAACCGTTAAACAGTTTCAGCTCATTTGGAGAACTTTCATTTCTGCACAAAAAACAACACCACGGTAGTTCTACTAAAAACAGCGTCAGTCTGGGTTAGTTCCATGCAAATCATACCAAAACCATATAAAATTGTTCTAAACATGGCATGAATAGTTCGTAAATTATAGATACGTTGGAGACGTATCATACGCTCTTTCACACATAAGCCGCCTTATATCTTCCTCAAAACAGCCACCATACCTACCTTTTTTGGCTTTTCCATAGCCATTCCGAGATATATTGCCATGCAACTTCCACCGTTCCATTTTATTATGACACACACCATCATTGTCATATTGCTCTGCATGATCATATAGCTGGCATAGTATTTGTGGCTTGGCCACCGTTCATATTTTTTATACATGTTGGTGCAATAATTTGCCTCCTTATGTTTTGGAGTTTGTTGACATAAACAGTATGGGACTTATGTGCTTGCTAGTGCACACAGAGTAATAGGTCCCTGGAATCAAGAGGAGTTTGGTTCAAACGACGAAGATAATCCCCTGCATTCCAGTGAAGGTTATCACTGAAGATTACGTTGACAAGAGTGACCCCTTAAAATTGCCGACATGAAGCAATTGGTTCGGTGCATGTCCGAAGGAACTGACTGCGTCCGAGAAGAATGAAGACAAAGTGAAGATGTAGCATTTATTTCATTGTTTCTTTTCTCCTTATTGAGTCACAGGACCATCGTACTATTAAGAGGGGTGTAGCGTTCGAAAATTTGATTCTATGATGCCAAACCCAAATCCTATGTAAGTTGCGAGAGAAACCTCTTTGTGTTCCGAGCAAATACTTGCCAGCAAGAGACTGTGATCTTCTTCGTTGCGAGAGATTTGTCTCAAACCGAGGATTTAGCATTACTTGTTCCTCAAGTAATGTTACTGTTGCTCTTTGAATCTGACCGTTGAGACTGTGTCGGTTGGCCATTGGCTAGACCGCATGTCCAAAATTGTCATTTCCCACCAGGGAACGCTCAGCTATAAATAGTCACCCCGCACCGGCTTTGTCCGTCAGCAGCTCCGTTTGATTCTAAGAAGATTGTTGAGCAACCCCCTCTCTGAGTGATTTGAGTTTAAAATCCACTGAGAGAAAACCCCTAGAGCCGAAGAATTAGATACTGGTTTAGCATCACTCGAATCTAAGTCCAGTACGCTCCACCTATTACTCTTGAGAGCTTCAAACTCTCTAGAATTTCTTCAGAGACCAAGAGTGATTGTGGTTCTCGAAGATGTCTGTAAAGGTTCGGAGATCACCTCAAGTATCAACCACGAGTGATCAACATTGGTTGACGAACCAATTGTCGAGGAGAATAGGGTGAAGAGAGTTTATCCTCCGTGTTAAGTCACAACCCCTCCAACCAGACATAGTCCTTGTGCAGAAGGGCGAATTGGTCGTACAAATACCCCGTCGCCATCGAGCATCTCTGGTTACATTTGTTCCTCCACTTTCATTCGTACTGTTTCAATCATGTGATTTACTTTGAAGCTTGTATTAGTTTCCTTTCGGTAGTCTATATTCGCTCCCTGTACATTATTTTTCATTCGCTCCCGAAAGAACATGCGGTGCCCCCATGTTTGGTTTTGGTAATTTATGACAATCTCTATGGACTAATGGTTGTCTTGAGTTATGTTTGAAGGATTTGTCCATATGAATTTCTTGAAGTCCGTTTGTTGGTTTCAAGGAGTTTATGTGTTGATCAAGGTGCTATTCAAGGAACTATATAAAGATTGGTCATTATACATGGTTGATCAAGAGTGAATCAAGTTGATCGACACACAAAGCGCAAAAGATGTACCGAGAGGGATCAAGTGATCCCATGGTATGGTAAGAATTGTCCATTATGCTTTGTGAACTAACCCAGGATATATGTGCGAGTCTTATGTGGGTTTAGGTATGTTTTCCATGGGTTTGCATCAAGAGGAAGATCTCACACAACCCATGGAGGGTGACATCAAGTGGTGATCATCATCAAGATTGCGGTGTGCAATTTCAAGTGGAGCATCACGAAGAGATCATCCTTGAAGCTTGCCGTACATTGTGGTGTCAATGAACTTGTGAAGATGTGTTGAAGAGTGGATCACCCATAGTGGAGTATGGGGAGCAATCAACTAGTCTTCATCGAGCCAACGCAATCAAGAAAGGTGGTCCAACTTGAGGGAGTCAAGATTGTCATCATCTAGCTCAAGTGGATGTGCAAGTCAAGGGTTTGCCCTTGATAGGATTTCTATTTTACCAGTCTCATGGTGGTAGTTGGGAGACCGGGTTATAGGATCGATTGTCATACTATCAAGGGGGCTCTCGATGAGTAGCTTGATCGTATCGTTCGTAGAGAGCTCAAACCATTGCATCCTTGCATCATCTTTCTTGGTTCTTGTTTGGTGTTTCTCTTTGTGAGTCTTAGAGCTTATGGTCATCTTGATGACAAGCTCGAGTTCATCGAAAATGGAGTTCATGTGCATCTTCTATGATGTTTTCGATGTTGGAGTTTTTGTCGGTTCTTCATTCATAGAGGTTTCACATCTCTATACCTTTGATGCTACTCGTCGTAATCTATCCAACAAGCTTGAGTTTTCTCAATTCGGAGCTCATTTGCAGAAGTTGTGGCAGTTCAGGCCTTATTGTATCCTCTGATTTCTCTGCTGTGTTCCCGAAGGCCTCAAGCGGCAGTACCATGGCCCTGTGTTGCGTGTAGTACCGCTGCTTCTGGGGATGCGATTTTTTGTGTCGGGTTGCGTAGCAGTGGAACGGTAGTATGAGTGGTAGTACCGCCCATGCACTACCACTCCACTTCCTCTCCCCTCCAGGACCCTGCGTGCTCCTAGCAGTGTAGAGCGGCAGTGGGTGTGCTGCACTACTGATACGTCTCCAACGTATCTATAATTTTTTATTGTTCCATGCTATTATATTATCATTCTTGGATGTTTTATAATCATTTTATAGTCATTTTATATCATTTTTTGGTACTAAACTATTGACATAGTGCCAAGTGCCAGTTGTTGTTTTTTGCATGTTTTTTACATCGCGGGAAATCAATACCAAACGGAGACCAAACGTAGCGAAACTTTTTGTGGATTTTTTGGACCAGAAGAGATCCAGTGGGCCGGAGAAGCGCCTGGGGGTGCTCCAAGGGGAGCATAGCCCACCAGGGTGCGCCTGGAGGCCCAGGCACGCCCTGGTGGGTTATGCTCACCTCGGATGCCTCCCGAACCGACTCTTTGCTCTATAAATACCCCAATATTCCAGAAACCCTAGGGGAGTCGACGAAAATCAATTCCAGCTGCCGCAGAGTCCACAACCACCAGATCCAATCTAGACACCATCACGGAGATCTAATGGCGTGGCACTAATGGCGCACCACTAATGCGCTATTAATGGCCAAATTAGGTGCGCCATTAGTAGGCCTTTTCCTAGTAGTGAGGGGTTCATCATGCCCATTGGTGCCTCTCCGATGATGCATGAGTAGTCTCTTGTAGACCTACGGGTCCGTAGTTAGTAGCTAGATGGCTTCCTCTCTCTCGTTTGATTCTCAATACAATGGTCTCTTGGAGATCCATATGATTTAACTCTTTTTGCGGTGTGTTGTTGGGATCGGATGAACTTTGAGTTTATGATCAGATCTATCTTTTTATCCATGAAAGTTATTTGAGTCTTCTTTGATCTCTGTATGCATGATTGCTTATAGCCCCGTATTTCTTCTCCGATATTTGGGTTTTGTTTGGCCAACTTGATCTATTTATCTTGCAATGGGAAGGAGTGCTTTGTGATGGGTTCGATCTTACACTGCTTCATCCCAGTGACAGAAGGGGAACGGACACGAATGTATCGTTGCCAATAAGGATAACAAGATGGGGTCTATTTATACATAAATAGATCTTGTCTACATCATGTCATCGTTCTTATTGCATTACTCCGTTTCTCCGTGAACTTAATACACTAGATGCATGCTGGATAGCAGTCGATGTGTGGAGTAATAGTAGTAGATGTAGGAGTCTGTCTACTAATCTTGGACGTGATGCCTATATAATGATCATTGCCTGGATATCGTCATGATTATTTGAAGTTCTATCAATTGCCCAACGGTAATTTGTTTACCCATGGTTTGCTATTTTTCTCGAGAGAAGACACTAGTGAAATCTACGGCCCCGGGGTCTCTTCTTTAATATATTTGCCTTTGCGATCTATTTTCCTTTGCGATCTATTTTCCTTTGCTTTTATTTTCAGATCTATTAAACCAAAAATACAAAAATACCTTGCTGCACTTTATTTTATCTGGGGTTTGATCTATCAATTTATTACAACTTTCTCCCGTCCACGTGCCAATTTCTGGCGCCGTTGCCCAAAAGGGATTGACAACCCCTTTAACACGTCGGGTTGCGAGTATTTGTTATTTGTGTGCAGGTGTTGTTCATGTAATGTTGCGTGGTTCTCCTACTGGTTCAATAACCTTGGTCTCATCATTGAGGGAAGTACCTACCATCGATGTGTTGCATCATCCCTTCCTCTTTGGGGAAATACCGACGTAGTTCTAGCATATATCAAAAGGAATTTCTGGCGCCGTTGCCGGGGAAACATCATCAACATCTACCAGGTTCCTAATCACAAATCTGATCTCCTCGCAATTTACATTATTTTCTATTTGCCTCCCGTTTTCCTCTCCCCCACTTCACAAAAATTTGCCATTTTATTCGCCCTCTTTTTCATTCGCCGTTTTCTTGCCGGATCTGCTTTTGTCTGCGTTCTTGTTTGCATAGTCATGATGCCTCAAAGAAAATATTATGATGTTCCTTACCCCAATATTTTGCTTGAAATTGAGAAAAGTACTAAGGAATATATGACTACACAATTTGAGCACAATAAATATTTTACCGAAGAACTTACGGAACACTCTGTTGCGCTAGATGCTATAACAAAACAACTTGATGATATTAGTAGAGAAGCTTGCAATCTCCAATCTAAGTATGCTTTTGTCGAAAGTTTGCTAGGTAAAATATCCGATGCTCAAGCTACCCTAGTAAATCAAATGGTTGCTAAACCAATCTCGTTGGAAGACAAAAATGATGAAGATCTTAAAATGATTGGTGTTTCTTCTATTGATTCCTTGTTTAGTAAAATTAAGATTGATGAAAAAGGGACTTAAGAAGAGTCAACTTTAGCTAGATGGCGTCCCGATAATTCGGAGGGTGAAAATCTTGTTGAGAAAATTGATAAAAGTGGGTTTGAAGAGGTCAAAACTTTAACTAGTGATGTGTCCACTCTTTTGGATTACAAAGACTTTAATTATGATAGTTGCTCTTTGATTGATTGTATTTCTTTGTTGCAATCCATGATAAATTCACCCCATGCCTATGAACAAAATAAAGCTTTTACTAAACATATTGTTGATGCTATGATGAAAGCTTTGGAAGAAAACTTGGAATTAGAAGTTTCAATTCCTAGAAAATTACATGATGAATGGGAACCTACTATCAAAGTCAATATTAAAAATTATGAGTGTTTTGCTTTATGTGACTTGGGTGCTAGCGTTTCTACAATTCTGAAATCTTTATGTGATGTGCTTGGTCTTACCGATATTGAAGAATGTTCTTTAAATTTGCACTTGGCGGATTCTACTATTAAAAAGCATATGGGAAGAATTAATGATGTTCTTATTCTTGCAAATAGGAATTATGCGCCCATAGATTTTATTGTTCTTGATATTGATTGCAATCCGTCTTGTCCAATCCATCTTGGTAGGCCGTTTTTACGCACTATCGGTGCCGTGATTGATATGAAAGAAGGAAATATTAACTTCCAGTTTCCACTAAGGAAGGGAATGGAACACTTCCCTAGAACGAGAATTAGGCCACCATACGAACCAATCATGAGGGCATCTTATGGATCTCGAAACAAAGATGACAAAACTTAGATCCTTTGCTTTATGTCTAGCTAGGGGCGTGAAACAATAGTGCTTGTTGGGAGGCAACCCAATGAATAAAATTTATTTTTTCCTTTTGCTTTCTGTTCTTCAGTGATTGCACAATTATGCTACTGTTATGATTGTGTTTTATTCTATGTTTTAATTAGTGTTTGTGCCAAGTAAAGCCTTTGCGATAGCTTTGGTGATAGTTGATTTGATCTTGTTGGAAAACAGAAACTTTTGCGTCCAAAAAAATAATTGTTTAGAATTACAAAAGCGATGAAAAGCTTTGAATTTTTTTACACAAGATTGATATACCAATTGCCTCTGTTGTCCTAATTTTTACGATTTTTTGGAGTTACAGAAGTATGACAACAATTCACATCTTTACAGATTGCTCTGTTTTTGACAGATTCTATTTTCGTTGTGTTATGTGCTTATTTTGATGATTCTATGGTTTTCTTTGAAGAGTTCTTGCCATGGAATAGAATACAGTAGACATAAAGCAATAACAAAATTTGAATAAGTTTTCTATAGTACTTCAAGTAAAGATTGGTTTTCTTATACTAACAGATCTCACGAAGGATCTGTTGAGTTTTGTGCGATTGAAGTTTTCAAGTTTTGGGTGATGTTACGATGGATGAAGGAATAAGGAGTAAGAAGAGCCTAAGCTTGGGGATGCCCATGGCATCCCAAGCTATTATCGAAAGAGAAGCAAGCAACTAAGCTTGGGGATGCCCCGAGTGGCATCCCCTCTTTCTTCTAACGACCATCGGTATTTTACTCGAAGCTATATTTTTATTCATCACATACTATGAGTTTTGCTTGGAGCGTCTTGTATGATATGAGTCTTTGCTTGATTTGATTTTTGTTTTTAGTCTTAATTCCTTACTGGACACACCTATTTGAGAGAGCCAAAATTATGCCATGACTTGTTAGAATTGCTCTCTATGCTTCACTTAAATTTTTATGAACTATGGAATTGCTCTAGTGCTTCACTTGTATCTTTTTGAGCACGGTGTGCTTTAGTATTTTTGAACAAATGCTCTCTTGCTTCACTTAGATTTATTTGAGAGTTAGTAAAAGTTTCAAGAAATTCTCTCTTGCTTCACTTAAATTAATTTGAGAGAAAGATATATTATGCTCATGATCTTCACTTATATTTGTTTGAGCTTATCAAAAGCAACACAAGAAAATTAGTTCCAAAGTGATAGATATCCAAGAAGGATATAATAAAAACTTTCATGAAGATCATTGGACAAAATAAACTTGATTCCTTGTAATAGTTTTGAGAAATGATGATGTGATATGTGAGTCATGTTGATGAGTAATTATGCTTTAGTAAGAATATTGGTGTTAAGGTTTGTGAACGAAAGTCAATAGTTATGCAATGAAATTACATCCTACTTTTGCTGCATTATTCGGTGTTAATTATGCTCAATGCTCGCTTATGAGATTTTTTGTTTCTTCGTTGGTCGCTTCTCAATCTTTTGCTAGCCTTCATTTTACACTAAGTATGATCACTACTTGTGCATCCAAAATCCTTTAAACCAATTTTGCCACATGAGTCCACTATACCTACCTATATGCGGTATTCTTTTGCCGTTCTAAGAAAATTTTTATGTGCCATCTCTAATTTTCAAAAATAAATTTATATTTTGTGTGCTTGTACCGTTCGCGAGGCGGTGAGGGGTGGCCAATATTTTCCATGCTAGATGTGTTATTCTCACGATGAGTGTTTATTCGCTTGTCATTGCATGAGAGTAAGGCAAAGGTATTAAGGATGCCAGTACCGAAATGAAAAATGAATTTACTTTATGTTGTCAAATAATAAATTCCTTGGAAAGTGTTGGTATGGAGGGCACCCGTGGATACGGTTAGCCATGGAAAGTGAAAGTATGGTTGAAAAAGGAAGAAACTTTATTTTCTGTTTGTCGACCGCCTGTGTTATGTCTAGCATGGAAAGTGTTGGGAGCTCTAAGTCGTTTTTGCTGGTGGGAAAAGTATGCCTCTCAAAATGTTTTTATCTCTCAATTTTTGCTTTGAGCTCTGGCACCTCTACAAATCCCTACTTCCCTCCGTGAAGGGCCTTTTTTACTTTATGCAATTTTTATTTTTAATTTGAGTCTCCATCTTCTGTTATAAAGCACCAACTAGGAGGCACTATGATCGTACTTGAGCATTGGGTGTAGCTAATATGCGAGTGTGTTTCATGAATGGATCAATGATTGAGCATGATGGGCTAGGGATAACTTATTTTAGCGTTGATATTTTGAAAGACATGGTTGCTTGTTGATATCCTTGAGTATTTAAGTCCTCATGTCAAAACTAGACTTTTGCTTTGGACAATATAAAAGTCCAAATGTCCATGCTACAAAGAAAAAATATGAGATGACATGTTAGGCAGCATTCCACATCAAAAATTCTGTTTTTTATCATTTACCTACTCGAGGACGAGCAGGAATTAAGCTTGGGGATGTTGATACGTCTCCAACGTATCTATATTTTTGATTGTTCCATGCTGTTATATTATCATTCTTGGATGTTTTATAATCATTTTATAGTCATTTTATATCATTTGTTAGTACTAACCTATTGACATAGTGCCAAGTGCCAGTTGCTGTTTTCTACATGTTTTTACATCGCAGGAAATCAATACCAAATGGAGGCCAAACGGAGCGAAACTTTTTGTGGATTTTTTTTTGGACCAGAAGACATCCAGTGGGCCGGAGAAGCGGCTGGGGGTGCTCTGAGGGGAGCACAACCCACCAGGGCGCCCAGGCGCGCCCTGGTGGGTTGTGCCCACCTCGGGTGCCTCTCGAACCGACTATTTTCTCTATAAATACCCCAATATTCCAGAAACCCTAGGGGAGTCGATGAAAATCAATTCCAGCCGCCGCAGAGTCCAGAACCACCATATCCAATCTAGACACCATCACGGAGGGGTTCATCATGCCCATTGGTGCCTCTCCGATGATGCGTGAGTAGTCTCTTGTAGACATACGGGTCCGTAGTTAGTAGCTAGATGGCTTCCTCTCTCTCTGTCTCTCTCTCTCTCTCTCTCTCTCTCTCTCTCTCTCTCGTTTGATTCTCAATACAATGGTCTCTTGGAGATCCATATGATGTAACTCTTTTTGCGGTGTGTTTGTTGGGATCGGATGAACTTTGAGTTTATGATCAAATCTATCTTTTTATCCATGAAAGTTATTTGAGTCTTCTTTGATCTCTTATATGCATGATTGCTTATAGCCCCGTATTTGTTCTCTGATATTTGGGTTTTGTTTGGCCAACTTGATCTATTTATCTTGCAATGGGAAGAGGTTCTTTGTGATGGGTTCGATCTTACGGTGCTTGATCCCAGTGACAGAAGGGGAACCGACACGTATGTATCGTTGCCATTAAGGATAACAAGATGGGGTCTATTTCTACATAAATAGATCTTGTCTACATCATGTCATCGTTCTTATTGCATTACTCCGTTTCTCCGTGAACTTAATACACTAGATGCATGCTGGATAGCAGTCGATGTGTGGAGTAATAGTAGTAGATGTAGGAGTCTGTCTACTAATCTTGGACGTGATGCCTATATAATGATCATTGCCTGGATATCGTCATGATTATTTGAAGTTCTATCAATTGCCCAATGGTAATTTGTTTACCCATGGTTTGCTATTTTTCTCGAGAGAAGACACTAGTGAAATCTACGGCCCCGAGGTCTCTTCTTTAATATATTTGCCTTTGCGATCTATTTTCCTTTGCTTTTATTTTCAGATCTATTAAACCAAAAATACAAAAATACCTTGCTGCACTTTATTTTATCTGGGGTTTGATCTATCAACTTATTACAACTTTCTCCCGTCCACATGCCAATTTCTTGCGTCGTTGCCCGAAAGGGATTGACAACCCCTTTAACACGTCGGGTTGCGAGTATTTGTTATTTGTGTGCAGGTGTCATTCACGTAGTGTTGCGTGGTTCTCCTACTGGTTCGATAACCTTGGTCTCATCACTGAGGGAAATACCTACTGTCGTTGTGGTGCATCATCCCTTCCTCTTTGGGGAAATACCGACGTAGTTCTAGCAGACATCAACTACCGCCTCTAAGCGGTAGTACCGCTGGTGCGGCTCTGCTTCAC
This sequence comes from Aegilops tauschii subsp. strangulata, assembly GCF_002575655.3. Lineage (NCBI taxonomy): Eukaryota > Viridiplantae > Streptophyta > Magnoliopsida > Poales > Poaceae > Aegilops > Aegilops tauschii. The sequence continues at coordinate 548,398,160 of NC_053041.3, read as the reverse complement.
CCCATCTGTCCTGCTTTGCCTCCTTAGAGCAACTCTAGCAGACCCCGCAAAATCTCGACCCGCAAAATGTGTTTGCAGTTTCACAGAGATCTCGTTTGCGGGTCGAAAACAAGCGTGGTCGAACAGAACCCGTAGATGAAACTGCATAATTTGAAAAAACGGTTTCGCGAGAGAAATTGCACGTCGTGGACGCGAGTAGTTCATCACATACTACATAGATTTTACACGATCAAACACTACAAACACTAGTTCATACTACATACTACATCAGTACTAGTACTAGAGGGGTGGGGATCTCACGAAGGCGAGCTCATGGCCATGGACGATGCCGTGGAGGAGCTCAATCCTCCTCGCTGGAGCTGCAGAGGTCGATGTACTTCGCCCTCTGCTCCACGCGGATGCGCCGCCACTCCTCGTCCTTCTCCTTGGCGGCGAGGTTGGCGGCGACTGCCTGCTGCCACTGGAGGTCTTCGAGCTCCTCGGCGTGGCGCCGACGCTCTGCCTCCTCGCGCATGCTCCGCTCGGCAATGGTGGCCGCAACCGCGTCGACGTCAGCGAGTAAGTCTTCCGGCCCGACGACTCCGCAGCGGCCGAGCGGAGCGGGCTCCTCGGGCTCCTCCTTGACGGGGACGAACTCGAAGTCGTCCGGTTCCTCCGGCTCCTCCGACCACTCCCTCTTCACGGGGAGAAGGCCCGCACCGGAAGAGGAGGAGCTCTCGGCGTAGGAAGATCTCACCGCGGAGGAGAAGGACGCGGTAGAGGACGGGGTACGGCCGTGCCGACGGTTGTACTCCTCCGTCTCGCAGACACGGAAGCTAGCCGGCGGCGACATGCCGCGGTTGGTCCACTTTCAGGCCCCGCGCTTCCTCGCGCCGTCTGACCGGATGCGCCGCTCGTGCTCGGGGTTGCTTACGCCGCTGGATCTACTGTCGGAGCCGCGTCCGGAGCTCCACATGCGGCCCCACATGGCGGCTTGAGGCGGGGAGGTGGTCGCCGGCGGCGAGAAATGTGGAGAAGGGGGTGGGGAGTCGCGTGGTTCGGCGGCAGCGGAACCGTAGATATAGCGGTCGGGGCGTGCGGTTTGCAGGCCACGGCAAAAAAATTACGGGCCGGGCGAGTATGCGGGCTCTGTTTTGGCCGGAAAATTGGGCCGAGCCCGCATACACGCCGAATTTTGCGGTTTTGTGTCGTTTGCGGGGTCTGCTAGAGTTGCTCTTAGTGCCCTGAGCTGCAACCCCAACGGTAGTACCGCTATGGCAAGCAGTAGTACTGCTCCAGCGGCACTACCATTGCATTTCTCTATGTGCACTATCGCCTAGGCGGTAGTACCGCTCGTGTGCTGGCTGAGCACATAACGGTTGTATTCGGGAGGTCCTATAAAAGGGGGTCTTCTTCCCCATTGAACCTTATCCTTTGAGCTTGCATTTTCCCCCCATTGTTGACCTTCTTCGAGCTTGCTATCTCTCAATCCCTCCATGGATTCTTGCTAGTTTTGGGGGGGAAGAGAGAGGAGATCTAGATCCACACTTCCACCAATCATTTTCTCCTCTATGTGAGGGGAACCCCTTGGATCTAGATCTTGGAGTTCTTGGTGTTCTCCTTCTTGTTCTTCCTCTCTTTTTCTTCCATACCTTTCGTTGCTTTGGTAGGATTTGAGACTGAGGGACTTGGGCACTCTGTGTGCCCTTGCCATTGCATTAGTTGCATCGGTTTGAGTTCTCCACGGTGATATGTGGCAGTTACAAGTTGAGAAGCTTATTACTCTTGGGTGCTTGGTACCCTTGAGCTTGTTCCTCTTGGGTGCCTTGGTGCCCTAGACGGTTGGTGGTGTTCGGAGCTCAATCATTGTGGTGTAAAGTTCCGGGCAAGCGTCGGGGTCTCCAATTAGGTTATGCAGAGTGCCCCGAGCAATACGGGTTCCGGTGACCGCCCTCAAGGGTTGCCAAAGTGTACAGGTTTGATGACCACCCTCAAGGGTTGTCAATTGTACGGGTTCCATGACCACCCTCAAGGGTCCCTTAGTGGAATCACGGCATCATGCATTGTGCAAGGGCGTGAGGAGATTACGGTGGCCCTAGTGGCATTTTGGGGAGCATTGTGCCTCCACGCCGCTCCAAACTGAGATTAGCATCTGCAAGAGTGTGAACTTCGGGATACATCATCGTCTCCGTGTGCCTTAGTTATCTCTTACCCGAGCCATTTACTTATGCACATTACCTTGTGATAGCCATAGTATGACATGATATATATCTTGCTATCACCTAGTTGTTTATCTTGCTTAGCATAAGTTGTTGGTGCACATATGTGAGCCTAGTTGTTTTAGGTTTTGTGCTTGACAAATTAAACGCTAGTTTTATTCCGCATTTATTCAAGCCTAAACCGTAATTATTTTGAAGCGCCTATTAACCCCCCTCCTCTAGGCGACATCCACGATCTTTCAGCTCCGGTTCTGGGTTACGAGAGTTTTGATATTTCCGAAGAAATTTTAAAACTCCCATTCACCCCCCCCCCGGCCCCCCCTCGGTAGACATACTTCGTTCCTACAATTGGTATCAGAGCAAGGTACTCTTTGACTCTGCTCATTGTGGTCTAATAATCTTGGAGTTTAAGTATGTCTTCGATGAGCTACAAGTCGCATCTCAAGTTTCCCATCTTCCATGGGATGAACTATCCCTTCTGGAAGGAGAAGATGAAGATCCGTCTCTGAGCTATTGACAATGATATGTGGAATGTGGTGCAGCTTGGATTCACGATTGAAGTTCCCCAAGCCCCCACTGACCTCGAGAAGAAACTCATTCAGATGGATGCTCAAGCCAAAGATGAAATTGGTGGCCATCTCTCTCATGCTGAATTTCTTTGATATCATCACTATGAAACTGTGAAAGATTTGTGGGACATTATCGAGAAGATAAATGAGGGTGTTTCAACTCAGAAAGAGGCTCGCATTGATACTCTTCAAGCAAAGTTCAATCGGTTCAAGTGCATTGGAAATGAAAGCTGTCAGCAAACGTTCGATCGCTTGAGTGACATCGCAAATGAGCTGCAAGGTCTCGGCGTCAAAGACATCACTGACCATGAAGTTGTTAAGAAGTTGCTCCGATCACTTGACAGTCCATTCGACACACTTGTTTTGATGATCAGGGAATGAGTAGATTTCAAAGTTCTCGACTCTGCTGATATCATGGAAAGGCTAAACACCCACGAGGAACAAGAAGAACAGAAGAGAGATCTCTATGGTTCAAGTCATCGCAAAGGCAATGCTCTCAAGGCCGTGGTTGATTCTTCCTCCAAAGGAAATGCCAAAGGAGATTCTAATGATCCAGAAAGGATCAGCAAAGATCTCGCATTAATCACAAAACGATTCCAGCTATTGCAGGAAGAACCAGTTCTAGAAGAAAGGATCCAGCAACTCTGGCAGTTCAAAATCTTCATCAATACCCACTGGTGATTACTCCTGCTTCATGTGCAAAAAGCTAGGACACTTCATCTCAGACTGTCCTCTCTGGGAAGCTGAAATCCGTGCCAGTGGAAGATATGATTCAGGAAACTATCGAGGCAAAAGCAAGAGCACGAACTACGATTCCGATGATGAGAAGAAAACGAAAAAGTTCTTCAAGAAGAAGGACTGTTCCACCTCCAAGTCTTTGTCAAGATCTTCCTAAAGGAACCCTTCCAAGTCCTCCTCCAACCGCAAGAATACCTCTCGCAAGGCCAAGGCATACATCAGCAAGGAGATGGATTTCGATGAGGAAGAATCATCTGACTCCGAAGAAGTTGATGAATCCAATGAAGATTATGATTCCGGCATGGCTGATATAGCATGTCCTTCCACACATGCATCAAACTTCTTCGACAACAATTCAAGCAACGACGATTCTCCTGCCTAATGCTTCATGGCCAAAGCTACGAAAGAAAAGGTATCCTCCAAACATCACAAGGTTCACACTAGTGATCAATATTCTTCGGATGAGGATGACCATGCTAAACTGATCAAAATTGCTAATATACAACAAAACTCTCTTGAGAAAAATGAGAAAACCCTCAGGAAATCTGAAGGGTTGTTGTTTGAGGAGATGGAGAAAAACCAGTCGCTGACAGAAGAGCACTCCACTCTCATGTCACGAATGGAAGAACTATCAAATCGTCATGATTTTCTCTCGGCCGACCACGAGAGATTGACCTATGATTACCTGAAAAGGAAACAGGAACTCGAGTCGCTGAGAGAGGCTCATGAGGATTTCATCAGAGAAAATTCTCTTCTCACCCAACAACTCAAAGAGAAACCTAAAGTGTTTGTTCCACCATACTCAAAATGCCTTGAACGCGGTAATGCTGAATCAAATGTTGAAACTTCGGTGAATGCTAACCCCTCTGTCGAAGAAAATGGTTCTTTGTCTGATGAAAATGCTAGGTTGAAGGATCTCATTCAGACAGGAATGTTCAAGTCTCTCAAAGGGCAGCAAACCCTTTCTGATGTTCTGAAGAAATCTATTCTTCACAAAAATCCCAGGAAAGAAGGTATCGGTTTTAAAAGGAAACTGAATGAAAATGGCTCTTACTGGGAACCTGATCAGTATCCTCGCACTGTGTGGGTGCCTACCAAGAGCAAAACTCTAGATGCAGATTTGCTTTCGGGATATGATTCTCCTATCCCTGAATACTCTTATGATGATTCTCTGGACAACTATAAGCTATTCAAAAACCAACATGGTGATGTTGTTGCTCGCTATGTTGGACCAAACAGCAGGAATGCCCCCCCCCCCAAAGAAAGTTGTCTGGGTGCGAAAGAAAACTATCGATGCATTGCCATTACTCCAGTGCTAACCATGCAGGCAGAAAATGCTAATTATTTCGCTCGACGGAATGAGTACATACGTACCTCATTCAACCATTATACTCATTCCTGGAAAGAATTTCAAGGCCCATTCTTTCAATTATGCTCGTACTTCTTTGAGTAAAAATTATGGTTATTGAAAGAAATCATATCCTGCTCGCTCATTTGTGTTGAAGCCACCTACAACGATGTGGGTGGTTAAGAAAGCCTAATTCTTCTGCAGGACTATGTCTCCGGGTGTACCGAATGGATAATGGATAGTGGATGCACTAGTCATATGACCGGAGACAAGTCATTGTTTGTCGACCCTAACTTAAGTGCTTCATCTCTAAAGTACATTACTTTCGGCGACAAAAACAAAGGAAAGGTAATTAGGCTAGGTAAAATTGCTATATCTAGAGACAAGACTATTGATGATGTTTTACTTGTTCAGTCTCTTGGATTTAATCTTATGTCAGTTGGCAAGCTTTGTGACCTAGGTATGCTGGTTTTACTTTCCATATCCAAATGCATTGTATTTATGGCTCTAACAATTCCTTCGTCTTTGAGGGAAATGGAAAGGGTGATTTATATATTGTGGATTTCTCAAAGGGTCCCTCGGTCCAAAGTTGTTTGCTTGCAAAAGCAACCGAAGGTTGGATGTGGCACCAAAGACTTGGTCATGGAGGTATGAGAAATTTGCAGACTCTAGTGAAGAAAAATCATCTCCGTGGCATTCCTGATGTAAAATTCGACAAGGATGGTCTCAGTGCTGCATGTGTGGCTGGTAAATTGGCCAAGAAGCATCATTCATCAAAGACTGTCATGACCACAACAAGACCTCTGGAAATTCTTCATATGGATTTATTTGGACCTCAAAACTATGCAAGTTTTGGTGGCATTCATTATTGTCTTGTTATTGTTGATGACTTCTCTCGTTATACTTGGGTATTCTTTCTCGAAGACGAAACCTGCACCCAAGATATCTTCAAAAGATTCGCCAAGAAGGCCCAGAATGAATATGATGTGCGAATTAAGCATGTCAGAAGCAACAATGGTACTGAGTTCAAGAATACTCATATCAAAGATTTTCTCGATGAGAATGGTATTACTCATGAATTCTCAGCTGCATACACTCCCCAACAGAATGGAGTTGTTGAGCGAAAGAATAGAACTCTCATTGAAATGGCGAGAACAATGCTCAGTGAGTATAAAACTCCTATCAGCTTCTCGGCTAATGCTATTAGCACTGCTTGTCATGTTATCAATCGTGTTTATCTTCACAAAATCCTTAAGAAAACTTCTTATGAGCTTATCACTAGCAAGAGACTAAATGTTTCTTATCTACATGTTTTTGGTGCACCTTGTTACATTCATGATATGAATCATAATTCCAGGTTTGCACCTAAGCCACATGAAGGTTTTCTTCTTGGTTATGACTCGAACTCACATACTTATCGTGTCTGTAACCCTCACCACAGGAAAAGTTATGGAAATGGTAAATGTGCGGTTCGATGAATCTAACGGCTCCCAAAAGGAGCACCTGCCTAATGTGATAGATGAACCACCGATTTCGGAGGCTATTCAGCAAATGGCCATTGGGAGTGGCAAGCCAGTCGAAGGAAATGCTCCTGACTCTTCCGATGATGATGATGCCCCATGACTTGAAGCATAACTCCCCAAGCCGGTGCCGAAGAAAATGCCGCTCCAAATACAAATGGCAACCGGAATGCTAATGCCAATCCGAATGGCAACCCCGATGAAAATGGTGATACAAATGCCAATACCGACGCTGATGCTGAGGAAAATTAAAATGATCATCAAGATGAAAATCCTCTCCCTCGAGTGGCAAATCGAGTTGACCCTACATTAATTCTTGAAGATCTCGAGAATCCAGGTTATCGACCCACAACTTGTTCTCGCACTTGTTTGGCTAACTACTATGGCAGTTTCTCCTTTGTCTCATGGCAGAACCTACCAAGTGAAGAAGCCATGAATGATCCTGATTGGATGAATGCTATGCAAGAAGAGTTGGTTCAATTCGAATGAAATGATGTGTGGGAGTTGGTTGACAACCCAAATCCTAAGAAGCACAATATCATCAGCACAAAATGGATATTCCGAAACAAGCAAGATGAAAATGGCATTGTTGTGAGAAACAAAGCACGTCTTGTCGCTCAAGGGTATACACGGGGAGAAGGTATTGATTTTAGTGAAACATATGCTCATGTTGCTCGCCTTGAGGCAATTCGTATTCTTCTTGCTTATGACAATTACAATGACATCCTGCTTTATCAAATGGATGTCAAAAGTGCCTTCCTTAATGGTGAACTTGATGAGGAAGTGTATGTTAAGCAGCCACCTGGCTTTGAACACCCTCAGTATCCTAACAAAGTTTTCAGGTTGGAGAAAGCTCTTTATGGGTTGAAGCAAGCCCCTCGAGCTTGGTATGATACCCTGAAGAATTTTTAGCTCGACAAAGGGTTCAAGCCAGGATCCACTAATTTCACTCTATCCACATGTGCTATTGATGGTGTTCTTTTCGTGTGTCAAATTTATGTGGATGGTATTATTTTTGGCTGTACTAACAATGCTTGCAGCTTGGAGTTCGGGAAAATGATGTTCGAGAAATATCAAATGTCTATGATGGATGAACTTAAGTTCTTTCTCGGACTGCAAATATGTCAATAGGACAATGGAATTTTCATATCTCAGGAGAAATACCTGAGAGACTGTCTGAAGAAGTTCAAAATACAAGATTGCAAACTAAAGGGCTACAAAACTCCAATGCCCAGGAATGGTAAGTTGGACGCAGATGTGTATGGTAAGGACTATGATCAGAAGATCGTTTGATGATTGGTTCTTTGCTCTACCTATGTGCATCCAGACCTGACATTATGTTGAGTGTTTGTATGTGTGCCCACTATCAAGCTGCAGTGAAAGAATCGCATCACCAAGCGGTCAAGCGTATTCTGAGATATTTGGCTCACACCCCCACCTTAGGTTTATGGTATCCTAAGGGAGCACAGTTTGATCTCGTTGGCTATTCAGACTTGGATTACGCAGGTGACTTGGTTGACAGGAAATCTACTTCGGGGGCATGCCATTTCCTCGGTAGATCCTTGGTATGCTTGTCATCAAGGAACCAGAATTGTGTATCTCTCTCTATGGCTGAGGCCGAATATATTGTTGTTGGCGCTTGTTGCACTCAGTTATTATGGATGAAGCAGACTCTAAAGGATTATGGCATCAAGGTCAAGAATATTCCTCTATATTGCAACAATGAGAGTGCGATCAAAATTGCACACAATCCAGTGCAGCATTCTCGCACCAAGCATATTGCCATTAGACATCATTTCATTTGTGATCATGTTGCTCGAGGAGATATTGTTATTGATCACGTCAGCACCGAAGACATTCTCGCTGATATCTTCACCAAGCCTCTCGATGAGAAAAGAGTATGTGCGTTACGGTGTGAGCTAAATATCCTAGATTCCACAAACATGCAATAAGCTGGTCTCGGCACCCATGCCAACACTTCCATATCTTAGAAGGAATGGGTGCATAATAGTCGAAGATTTTGAAATTTTCGACAAAGTGAAATTTTCTTTCTGAGGTGAATACATTAATGAAGAACTAGACTAACCGGGTGCCACGATTTGTGCGATGCTCGGGGTCATATAGTTATTATACGGTTGCCACGTCCCCAAGTCAGGACCACGATCTTTTATGATGGTTGCCACGTGCTCTTCACCAACTGCTGGTCTATCTGGTCCGTTGAATCCCAAAAGTCCCTCGACCGTGGTTGTCTGATCTAATTCATCTGATGCGGTTATTTCCCCTCGCATATATAAACCGCATTGCCACCGCTCCTTCATTCACATGTCTTCTTCGCCTCTGTCTCCTATCGAAGCCCTACCGTACTGCTCCACCCTGAGCTCAACATTGACGATCGCCTTCACCGCTTCGCTGCCGGAAAGGAGTCACCGGAGTCATTCCACGCCGCCGCGGATCATCCTCCTCTTCGCGCCGTCGTAGCTGCTGCACATCACCAAGCTAGGGTATGTGTAGTGCGAATTCAGTCTTTCATCCTTCCTATTCGAGTTCGTCCGCGATTGAAATTATAGTTTTTACCGCAATTCTTAGATCTTTACTGATTAGGTAACTTGTGCGGATGTGGTTTGTAGTTGTCCCTCACATCCAAATAAACAGATCTAGGGTTTGTGGTATGTCTCGTACAAATGGAATGCTTAGCATGTTGACTAGTATTTTCTTTGAACCTACTAGTTCATTCTACTCATTTCACTCATCTGAAACATCTCTCAAAGTCTACATCTAATTCTTCTTCAAACATATTTTCGTTCAAAAAAATCTTTGTTGTGAGCATTCGTAACCCTGTCCACATTTTCCCTCGTACCTATTCTTATTCACAGGAACATGTAGTCAGTTGAGGATTCTGCTCGACCAGTGAGTATGGCCGATGGAGAAGATGTTATCTTGGGTACAGCAGATGAGACTAAAGCACCAAATGCAAAGGGCCCAATGGTAGGCCCATCAACCAGCAAAAGAAAAAGAACCGAGCAAAAGGTTGACGAGCAAGAAGAAGATGCTCCGAAGAAGAAGGGTGGCAGGCAACCATATACAAACACAGCTGAATTTATCTCTCATAATAAGTACACTATTCCAGGAGAAACAAAGCATGAAAGAGACAAGTGTTTGCAATGGATTCGACGCCACTGGGTGTGCAAGTGTTTCAATTATGAAATGATTTGTCCTCGGTTTGCGCAGAACTTTGCATTTCATCCACCATGGGGTGACTGTCGAGAAATTGGCCTCATCAGACCAAATGATCCCCAAGATAGGCCGCCGCCACCTCCAAATGCTCATGAATCTTCACTTCGCACACCTGAAAATTATCGTGATGAGCTTGCTAAGCGATAGTGCAATGCCCCCAAGCGAGCCAAGAAGGCTGAAAAGGAAAGGGCTCCTGAAGAAGAAAATCGTCGTCTGCTCAAGGATGACGCAGGGAAGAAAAAGGTGGAAGGAAAATATGAAGGTCGTTCTAAGCGCAAACATGATCCCAGTACTGCTACATTGAACAAGAAGAAGAGTGCTTCGAAGAAGAGAAAGGTTGAATCTACTGATGAATCTTCCGATAAAGATGATCCTCCACTTACAAAGGAAGAAATTGCTGCTACTCTCAGCGAGCAAGTGAACATGATTGCTACCTCTTGATCATGCGTTGGTTTTCCCTTGAAGAGGAAAGGGTGATGCAGCAAAGTAGCATAAGTATTTCCCTCATTTTTTTAGAACAAAGGTATCAATCCAGTAGGAGACTACACGCAAATCGCCTAGTACCTGCACAAACAATCAAGAACCTTGCAACCAACACGATAAAGGGGTTGTCAATCCCTTCACGGCCACTTGCAAAAGTGAGATCTGATAAAGATAATAAGATATAAAAAATTGGTATTTTTGTTGTATAGATTGGAAAGTAAAGATTACAAAATAAATGGCGACAGAAATTGGCACGTTGATGATAAACTAATATGATGTAAAATAGACCCGGGGGCCATAGGTTTCACTAGTGGCTTCTCTCAAGATAGCATTTATTACGGTGGGTGAACAAATTACTGCCGAGCAATTGATAGAAAAGCGCATAGTTATGAGAATATCTAGGCATGATCATGAACATAGGCATCACGTCCATGTCAAGTGGACCGAAACGATTTTGCATCTACTACTATTACTCCACACATCGACCGCTATCCAGCATGCATCTAGGGTATTAAGTTCATAAGAACAGAGTAACGCATTAGGCAAGATGACATGATGTAGAGGGATAAACTCAAACAATATGATATAAACCTCATCTTTTTATCCTCGATGGCAACAATACAATACGTGTCGGTTCCCTTTCTGTCACTAGGATTGAGCACCGCAAGATTGAACCCAAAGCTAAGCACTTCTCCCATTGCAAGAAAGATCAATCTAGTAGGCCAAACTAAACCGATAATTCGAAGAGACTTGCAAAGATATCAAATCATGCATATAAGAATTCAGAGAAGAATCAAATATTGTTCATAGATAATCTTGATCATAAACCCACAATTCATCAGATCTCGACAAACACACCGCAAAAAGTATTACATCGAATAGATCTCCAAGAACATCGAGGAGAACTTTGTATTGAGAACCAAAGAGAGAGAAGAAGCCATCTAGCTAATAACTATGGACCCAAAGGTCTGTGGTAAACTACTCACACATCATCGGAGAGGCTATGGTGTTGATGTAGAAGCCCTCCGTGATCGAATCCCCCTCTGGCAGATCGCTAGAAAAGGCCCCAAGATGGGATCTCACAGGTATAGAAGGTTGCGGCGGTGGAAAAGTGGTTTCGTGGCTTCCCTGGATGTTTTCAGGGTATAAGAGTATATATAGGCGAAAGAAGTAGGTCGGTGGAGCTACAAGGGGCCCATGAGGGTGGGGGCGCGCCTACCCCCCTAGACGCGCCCTCCTACCTCGTGGCCGCCTCGTTTCTTCCTTGACTTCCACTCCAAGTCTCCTGGATTGCGTTTGTTCCAAAAAAGATCCTCGCGAAGGTTTCGTTCTGTTTGGATTCCGCTTGATATTCCTTTTCTGCGAAACACTGAAATAGGCAAAAAAACAGCAATTTGCACTAGGCCTTCAATTAATAGTTAGTCCCAAAAATAATATAAAAGAGTATACTAAAGCCCATTAAACATCCAAAATAGATAATATAATAGCATGGAACAATCAAAAATTATAGATATGTTGGAGACGTATCAATCACCACTTCAAAAGTGCTGCATGATCTTTGAGCTCCTATAGTTCTAAAACCATCATGATGTCTACTACCCAACTTGTTCTTGTAGACTCGTGTTGGGCCTCCAAGCGCAGAGTTTTGTAGGACGGTAGCAAATTACCCTCAAATGGATGACCTAAGGTTTATCAATCCGTGGGAGGCCTAGGATGAAGATGGTCTCTCTCAAACAACCCTGTAACGAAACAATAAAAAGGTCTCTTGTGTCCCCAACACACCAAATACAATGGTAATTTGTATAGGTGCACTAGTTCGGCGAAGAGATGGTGATACAAGCGTAGTAATGATAGTATATATCGATTTTTGTAGTAGGAACAATAAAAAATAGCAAGGTAGCAATTGATAAAGCGGAGCACAAATGGTATTGCAATGCTTGAAAATGAGGCCTAGGGTCCATACTTTCACTAGTGCAATCTCTCAACAATGCTAATATAATTGGATCATATAACCATCCCTCAACGTGTGACGAAGAATCACTCCAAAGTTCTTATCTAGCGGAGAACGTAAGAATAAATTTTCTGTAGGGAACGTAACCACCTCAAAGTTATCCTTTCCGATCGATCTATCTAAGAGTTCGTACTAAAATAACACCAAGTTATCCTTTCTGATCGATCTATCCAAGAGTTCGTACTAAAATAACACCATATGATACACATTAACCAACTCTAATGCCACCTAGATACCCCAATGTCATCGTGAGTATCCGTGAGTTGATTATATGATATGCACCAACCAATTTCAGATTCATAATACTCAATCCAACACAAAGAACCTCAAAGAGTGCCCCAAGATTTCTACTGGAGAAACAAAGACTAGAACGTGCATCAACCCTATGCATAGATTACCCCAATGTCACCTCGGGAATCCGTGAGTTGAGTGCCAAGACATAGATCAAGTGCTCTCAAATCCAACAAATTATTCAATCCGATAAAAACAAAATCTCAAAGGGAAAACTCAATTCATCACAACAAGATAGAGAGGGTAAAACACCATATAATCCAACTATATTAACAAAGCTCGTGATACATCACTATCGTGCCAACTCAAGAACACGAGAGAGAGAGAGAGAGAGAGAGATTAAACACATAGCTACTGGTACAAACCCTTAGCCCCGAGGGTGGACTACTCCCTCCTCATCATGGTGGCCACCGGGATGATGAAGATGGCCACTGTGATGATTCCCCCCTCTGGCAGGGTGCCAGAACAGGGTCTAGATTGGTTTTTTGTGGCTACAGAGGCTTGCGACGGCGGAACTTCCGATCTAGGGTTATTTTTGGGGTATATATATATTATATATAGGATTTTTCAGCGTTGGAATCACGGGAAGATGGGCCAATAGTAGCCCACAAGATACTGAGACGAGCCAGCCCAACATGGCGTGCCCTGGTGTCTTGTGGGGCCCTCGTGGCTCTTCTGGCCCTCCCACGAAGCTTCTAGTGCCTCTTTTCTTCTCAATTTTTTTTAAAAAGTTTCACTACATTTGGGGAACTTTGATTTCTGCACAAGAAACAACACCATGGTAGTTCTGCTAAAAACAGCGTCAGTCCGGGTTAGTTCCATTCAAATCATACCAAAGCCATATAAAATTGTTGTAAACATGGCATGGATACTTCATAAATTATAGATACGTTGAACACGTATCAGCATCCCCAAGCTTAGTTCCTACTCGTCCTCGAGTAGGTAAATGATAGAAGAAATAATTTATAAAGTGTGAATGCTAACAAACTGCAAAAGTTTGATCAATGAGAATTTCAACCACTTTTCCTAGCATCATAACAGCAACTCTTTCTCATAAAACTCATCATGATAAAGTAGCAATCAATTCACATGTTATGGTTCAAACAATGCCTTCTCTTGAAACTTAACAACCTATATTCTTAGTCACCAAACAATTGCAATTCAACTTATTCTCAACAAAGTCTAAGTAAGAACTCCACGTACTCAATCATCATATAGTCTTCTATGATTTCTAGTACTCAAAGCATATTTTTAGAACAAATGGCATCCATCGGACATAGAGAAAGATAGGGGCTTAATGTTTCGTCTCCCAACTCATTTATCATAGAGATAATTGTCAATAATAATAAATCATGATCAAATATATTTGACTGGCCATATGTGCCTAGATCTTTCCCCACCACATGACGCTTGCCTACTAGAGAATAATTGTGGTTGAATGAGGATGTATACTATTGACTCTTGCATATAAAAGTAAATACTAAAAAGTAAAAGATAGGCCCTTCGCGGAGGGGAGCAGAGGTTGTCATACACTTTTCATTTTTGGATACCCAAGCTCTTAGTGCAAAGGAACGTCACGTTATATTGCCCCTTATGATAGCAACCTTTATTATGCAGTCCATCACTTTTATTACTTTGACATCACCAATTTGTACAACGCTTATTTTCCCTTACAATAAAAGATCAAAAATATTTAGGAGCAATTTTTATTGCTTTATGCACCGATGATAACTAACTTGAAGGATCTTATTCAATCCATAGGTAGGTATGATGGACACTCATGGCAAGAAACTAGGTTTAAGGGTTTTTGGATGCACAAGTAGTATCTCTACTTAGTACAAATTTTTGGCTAGCAAAAGATCCTAAGCAAATACCACATGTTGGAGAATCCATAACAATATAACTTCTATGCAAATATATACAACCATAACTCGTTACGTTGTCTTCCTTGTCCAACTTCAACTAATTTGCTCAAGTTTAAAATAACTAATGGGTATTTACAATCATAGAAGATGTCCAAGATAATATATTTGTATGTGAAAGTTCTCTTCCTTATACTGATCATTCATGAATTGCTTGTATGACCAATATTATGATTGTCAAGCTTCAAAAGATTTCACTTTCTAAACCCAATGTGAAGCTACTACTAGGCATGATATGAATATATAATTTCAACTTCCTGATATTCAATTCATTCAATAATTTACTCATAGGATATAAGTGAAGCACAAGAGTAAATGACAAACTACTCCAAAAAGATATAAGTGAAGATCAAGCGAGTAGTTAAGTAAATGGGTAGCTATTTAAGGGCTCTCTCCCATTTAAAAACTTTTAGATCTAAGTATTTTATTAAAACAGCAAGAAAAACAAAATAAAATTACATTCCAAAAGGAGCACAACTCATATGAAGAAGCAAAAACTTAGGCTCAACTGATACTAATAGATAATTGTTGAAGAAGAAAGGTAGGATGCCTACCGGGGCATCCCCAAGCTTAGATGCTTGAGACCTCTTGAAATATTATTTTGGGATGCCTTGGGCATCCCCAAGCTTGAGCTTTTGTGTCTCTTTAATTCTTTTTATATCACTGTTTCTCTAAATCTTAAAAACTTCATCCACACAAAGCTCAACAAGAACTCGTGAGATAAATTAGTATAAATCAATGCATAACCTTATCATTCTCTACTGTAGCAAATAACTAAAATTATTATTTAAAATGTCATACTAAATGCCTATGCATATTTAATACTCCTATCCTCAAATAGAATCATTAAACAAGCAAACATATGCAAATAATGCAAACATAACAACAATCTATTTAAACATGACAGTCTGTAAATAGTGCAATTTTACTCACACTTTCCTAACTCCAAAAATTCTGAAAATTTACCACACTGTAGAAAATTTATCATATCTTATTGTGCAAAAAATCTCAACATTTTATCACATTTTAACTTTTCTCAAGAATTCACGCACTAGCGTGTAACTTTTTGTTTTCAAACAACAACATATAGACTTGCAAAATAAGCATAGCAAAGGCTATACTTGGCATTTTTATTGAAGTAAAGATACAAAAAATTATTCAAAATAACAACAAGAAAATCCTAATAAAATAACATGATGCTCCAAGCAAAACACATATCATGTGATGAATAAAATATAGCCCCAAGTAAGGTTACCGATAATGTTGGAGACGAAAGAGGGGATGCCTTTCGGGGCATCCGCAAGCTTAGTTGCTTGTATCTTCCTTGAATATTACCCTGGTTACCTTGGGCATCCCCAATCTTAGGGTCTTGTTACTCCTTATTCTCCTCATATCGATACTCACCCAAAACTTGAAAACTTCAATCACACAAAACTTAACCTAACTTCGTGAGATGAGTTGGTATTATAAAGACAAATCATTCACTTTACTACTCTCAAGATAAGATTTATAAATGTTTCCACATAATTCCTACTGTACTCTACAATTTCCACAATTTATATTAAGCAATATAAGCCATAGAAACCATAAAACAAGGAAACTATGCATTGCAAACAGAATCTGTCAAAACAGAACAATCTGTAAAGATCTGAATTATAGTCATACTTCTGTAACTCCAAAAATTCCGAAAATTTAGGACAACATAGGAAATTTGTAGATAATCAACTGTAAAAAATTCAGGATTTTTCGACGCCCCAGTGATTTTTAACCATTCTGTTATTGGGCACAAAAGTTTTTGTTTTTGCGCAGAATCAAGTCAACTATCATCTGCACTAACCCAAAGGCTTTACTTCACGGACGTGCCCCTTCAGCAACTCGCCTGATGACATTTTGGTCAATGTTCTTGACCGACTCAGTGTCATCGACGCTGCCAGAACCAGCATCCTCTCCAGACGGTGGAGTCAGCTTTCTACCAAGCTTTCTCAACTGACAATAAGTGTTTTCAATTTCCTTCCTCACAAAGGGCCTATATTTGAAACTGATGAAGTGGTTCAGAGTAATTCAGCTGTGGTTGAAGCAACCACGAGCATCCTGGCACGCAGGGATTCGGCCCAAAAAACCATCCACCTGCTGTCGACGTATCCATTGGTGACCACGTATCCATTGGACACGTTGTTGCCACGACTGGCGACACACTAGGTTGAGATGGCTGAATTCATCATTATGACAGAGAGGGATGCTAGTTAGTGTGATGATGATAACCTAGCCTGTTATGGGAAACAATTCATCTCGTTCTTTGATGCTTTCCCAGATGCATTTGTGTTGGGGAACGTAGTAATTTCAAAAAAATTCCTACGAACACGCAAGATCATGGTGATGCATAGCAACGAGAGGGCAGAGTGGTGTCCACGTACCCTCGTAGACCGAAAGCGGAAGCGTTAACACAACGCGGTTGATGTAGTCGTACGTCTTCACGATCCGACCGATCCAAGTACCGAACGTACGGCACCTCCGAGTTCAGCACACGTTCAGCTCGATGACGTCCCTCGAACTCCGATCCAGCCGAGCTTTGAGGAAGAGTTCCGTCAGCACGACGCCGTGGTGACGATGATGATGTTCTACCGACGCAGGGCTTCGCCTAAGCACCGCTACGATATTATCGAGGTGTAATATGGTGGAGGGGGGCACCGCACACGGCTAAGAGATCAATAGATCAATTGTTGTGTCTATGGGGTGCCCCCTGCCCCCGTATATAAAGGAGCAACGGGGGAGGCGGCCGGCCTAGGAGGAGGGCGCGCCAAGGGGGGAGTCCTACTCCCACCGGGAGTAGGACTCCTCCTTTCCTTGTTGGAGTAGGAAAAGGGAAGGGAGAAGGAGAAGGAAGGAAGGGGGCGCCCCCCCTCCCTAGTCCAATTCGGACTAGTCCATGGGGAGGGGTGCGGCCACCCTTTGGGGCCTTTCTCTCCTTTCCCGTATGGCCCATTAAGGCCCAATACGAATTCCCGTAACTCTCCGGTACTCCAAAAAATACCCGAATCACTCGGAACCTTTCCGATGTCCGAATATAGTCGTCCAATATATCGATCTTTACGTCTCGACCATTTCGAGACTCCTTGTCATTTCCCCGATATCATCCGGGACTCCGAACTCCTTCGGTACATCAAAACTCATAAACTCATAATAAAACTGTCATCGTAACGTTAAGCGTGCGGACCCTACGGGTTCGAGAACTATGTAGACATGACCGAGACACGTCTCCAGTCAATAACCAATAGTGGGACCTGGATGCCCATATTGGCTCCCACATATTCTACGAAGATCTTTATCGGTCAAACCGCATAACAACATACGTTGTTCCCTTTGTCATCGGTATGTTACTTGCCCGAGATTCGATCGTCGGTATCTTAATACCTAGTTCAATCTCGTTACCGGCAAGTCTCTTTACTCGTTTCGTAATACATCATCTCGCAACAAACTCATTAGTTGCAATGCTTGCAAGGCTTAAGTGATGTGCATTACCGAGAGGGCCCAGAGATACCTCTCCGACAATCGGAGTGACAAATCCTAATCTCGAAATACGCCAACCCAACAAGTACCTTTGGAAGCACCTGTAGAGCACCTTTATAATCACCCATTTACGTTGTGACGTTTGGTAGCACACAAAGTGTTCCTCCGGTAAACGGGAGTTGCATAATCTCATAGTCATAGGAACATGTATAAGTCATGAAGAAAGCAATAGCAGAATACTAAACGATCGTGTGCTAAGCTAACGGAATGGGTCAAGTCAATCACATCATTCTCCTAATGATATGATCCCGTTAATCAAATGACAACTCATGTCTATGGCTAGGAAACATAACCATCTTTGATCAACGAGCTAGTCAAGTAGAGGCATACTAGTGACACTCTGTTTGTCTATGTATTCACACATGTATCTTGTTTCCGGTTAATACAATTCTAGCATGAATAATAAACATTTATCATGATATAAGGAAATAAATAATAACTTTATTATTGCCTCTAGGGCATATTTCCTTCAGTCTCCCACTTGCACTAGAGTCAATAATCTAGTTCACATCGCCATGTGATTTAACATCAATAGTTCACATCACCATGTGATTAACACCCATAGTTCACATCGTCATGTGACCAACACCCAAAGGGTTTACTAGAGTCAATAATCTAGTTCACATCGCTATGTGATTAACACCCAAAGAGTACTAAGGTGTGATCATGTTTTGCTTGTGAGATAATTTTAGTCAACGGGTCTGTCACATTCAGATCCGTAAGTATTTTACAAATTTCTATGTCTACAATGCTCTGCACGGAGCTACTCTAGCTAATTGCTCCCACTTTCAATATGTATCTAGACCGAGACTTAGAGTCATCTAGATTAGTGTCAAAACTTGCATCGACGTAACCTTTTACGACGAACCTTTTGTCACTTCCATAATCGAGAAACATATCCTTATTCCACTAAGGATAATTTTGACCGCTGTCCAGTGATCTACTCCTAGATCACTATTGTACTCCCTTGCCAAAATCAGTGTAGGGTATACAATAGATCTGGTACACAGCATGGCATACTTTATAGAACCTATGGCCGAGGCATAGGGAATGACTTTCATTCTTTTTCTATCTTCTGTCGTGATCGGGCTTTGAGTCTTACTCAAATTTCACACCTTGTAACACAGGCAAGAAACTCTTTCTTTGACTGTTCCATTTTGAACCACTTCAAAAACTTGTTAAGGTATGTACTCATTGAAAAAACTTATCAAGCGTCATGATCTATCTCTATAGATCTTGATGCTCAATATGTAAGCAGCTTCACCGAGGTCTTTCTTTGAAAAACTCCTTTCAAACACTCTTTTATGCTTTGCAGAATAATTCTACATTATTTCTGATCAACAATATGTCATTCACATATACTTATCAGAAATGCTGTAGTGCTCCCACTCACTTTCTTGTAAATACATGCTTCACCGCAAGTCTGTATAAAACTATATCCTTTGATCAACTTATCAAAGCATATATTCCAACTCCGAGACGCTTGCACCAGTCCATAGATGGATCGCTGGAGCTTGCATATTTTGTTAGCACCTTTAGGATTGACAAAACCTTCTGGTTGCATCATATACAACTCTTCTTTAATAAATCCATTAAGGAATGCAGTTTTGTTTATCCATTTGCCAGATTTCATAAAATGCAGCAATTGCCAACATGATTCTGACAGACTTAAGCATAGATACGAGTGAGAAACTCTCATCGTAGTCAACACCTTGAACTTGTCGAAAACCTTTTGCGACAATTCTAGCTTTGTAGATAGTAACACTACTATCAGCGTCCGTCTTCCTCTTGAAGATCCATTTAATCTCAATGGCTCACCTATCATTTGGGCAAGTCAATCAAAGTCCATACTTTGTTCTCATACATGGATCCCATCTCAGATTTCATGGCCTCAAGCCATTTCGCGGAATCTGGGCTCACCATCGCTTCTTCATAGTTCGTAGGTTCGTCATGGTCTAGTAACATAACCTCCAGAACAGGATTACCGTACCACTCTGGTGCGGATCTTACTCTGGTTGACCTACGAGGTTCAGTAATAACTTAATCTGAAGTTCCATGATCATCATCATTAACTTCCTCACTAATTGGTATAGGCGTCACAGAAACTGGTTTCTGCGATGAACTACTTTCCAATAAGGGAGCAGGTACAATTACCTCATCAAGTTCTACTTTCCTCCCACTCACTTCTTTCGAGAGAAATTCCTTCTCTAGAAAGGATCCATTCTTAGCAACGAATGTCTTGCCTTTGGATCTGTGATAGAAGGTGTACCCAACTGTCTCCTTTGGGTATCCTATGAAGACACATTTCTCCGATTTGGGTTTGAGCTTATCAGGATGAAACTTTTTCACATAAGCATCGCAACCCCAAACTTTAAGAAATGACAACTTTGGTTTCTTGCCAAACCACAGTTCATAAGATGTCGTCTCAACGGATTTAGATGGTACCCTATTTAACGTGAATGCAGCTGTCTCTAATGCATAACCCCAAAATGATAGTGGTAGATCGGTAAGAGACATCATATATCGCACCATATCTAATAAAGTACGGTTACGATGTTCGGACACACCATTACACTGTGGTGTTCCAGGTGGCGTGAGTAGTGAAACTATTTCACATTGTTTTAACTGAAGGCCAAACTCGTAACTCAAATACACTTCTCCACGATCAGATCGTAGAAACTTTATTTTCTTGCTACGATGATTTTCCACTTCACTCTGAAATTATATGAACTTTTCAAATGTTTCAGACTTCTGTTTCATTAAGTAGATATACCCATATCTGCTCAAATCATCTATGAAGGTCAGAAAATAATGATACCTGCTACGAGCCTCAATATTCATCGGACCACATACATCTGTATGTATGATTTCCAACAAATCTGTTGCTCTCTCCATAGTTCCGGAGAATGGCGTTTTAGTCATCTTGCCCATGAGGCACGGTTCGCAAGCATCAAGTGATTCATAATCAAGTGATTCCAAAATCCCATCAGTATGGAGTTTCTTCATGCGCTTTACACCAATATGACCTAAACGGCAGTGCCACAAATAAGTTGCACTATCATTATTAACTTTGCATCTTTTGGCTTCATTATTATGAATATGTGTATCACTACGATCGAGATCCAACAAACCATTTTATTGGGTGTATGACCATAGAAGGTTTTATTCATGTAAACAGAACAACAATTATTCTCTAATTTAAATGAATAAACGTATTGCAACAAACATGATCAAATCATATTCATGCTCAACGCAAACACCAAATAACACTTATTTAGTTTCAACACTAATCCCGAAAGTATAGGGAGTGTGCGATGATGATCATATCAATCTTGGAACTACTTCCAACACATCGTCACCTTGCCTTTTACTAGTCTCTGTTTATTCTGCAGCTCCCGTTTCGAGTTACTACTCTTAGCAACTGAACCAGTATCAAATGTTGAGGGGTTGCTATAAACACTAGTAAAGTACACATCAATAACATGTATATCCAATATACCTTTGTTCACTTTGACATCCTTCTTATCCACCAAATACTTGGGGTAGTTCCGCTTCCAGTGACCAGTCCCTTTGCAGTAGAAGCACTTAGTCTCAGGCTTAGGACCAGACTTAGGCTTCTTCACTTGAGCAGCAACTTGCTTGCCGTTCTTCTTGAAGTTCCCCTTCTTCCCTTTGCCCTTTTCTTGAAACTAGTGGTCTCGTCAACCATCAACACTTGATGTTTTTCTTGATTTCTACCTTCTTCGATTTCAGTATCACGAAGAGCTCGGGAATTACCTTCGTCATCCCTTGCATACTATAGTTCATCACGAAGTTCTACTAACTTGGTGATGGTGACTAGAGAATTCTGTCAATCACTATTTTATCTGGAAGATTAACTCCCATTTGATTCAAGCGATTGTAGTACCCAGACAATCTGAGCACATGCTCACTGCTTGAGCTATTCTCCTCCATCTTTTAGCTATAGAACTTGTTGGAGACTTCATATCTCTCAACTCGGGTATTTGCTTGAAATATTAACTTCAACTCCTGGAACATCTCATATGGTCCATGACGTTCAAAACGTCTTTGAAGTCCCGATTCTAAGCCGTTAAGCATGGTGCACTAAACTATCAAGTAGTCATCATATTGAGCTAGCCAAACGTTCATAACGTCTGCATCTGCTCCTGCAATAGGTCTGTCACCTAGCGGTGCATCAAGGACATAATTCTTCTGTGCAGCAATGAGGATAATCCTCAGATCATGGATCCAATCCACATCATTGCTACTAACATCTTTCAACATAATTTTTCTCTAGGAACATATCAAAATAAACATAGGGAAGCAACAACGCGAGCTATTGATCTACAACATAATTTGCAAAATACTATCAGGACTAAGTTCATGATAAATTTAAGTTCAATTAATCAAATTACTTAAGAACTCCCACTTAGATAGACATTCCTCTAATCCTCTAAGTGATCACGTGATCCATATCAACTAAACCATGTCCGATCATCACGTGAGATGGAGTAGTTTCAACGATGAACATCACTATGTTGATCATATCTACTATATGATTCACGCTCGAACTTTCGGTCTCCGTGTTCCGAGGCCATATCTGTTATATGCTAGGCTCGTCAAGTTTAACCTGAGTATTCCGCGTGTGCAACTGTTTTGCACCCGTTGTATTTGAACGTAGAGCCTATCACACCCGATCATCACGTGGTGTCTCAGCACGAAGAACTTTCGCAACGGTGCATACTCAGGGAGAACACTTATACTTTGATAATTTAGTGAAGGATCATCTTATAATGCTACCGTCAATCAAAGCAAGATAAGATGCATAAAAGATAAACATCACATGCAATCAATATAAGTGATATGATATGGCCATCATCATCTTGTGCTTGTGATCTCCATCTCCGAAGCACCGTCATGATCACCATCGTCACCGGCGCGACACCTTGATCTCCATCATAGCATCGTTGTCGTCTCGCCAACTATTGCTTCTACGACTATCACTACCGCTTAGTGATAAAGTAAAACAATTACATGGCGATTGCATTGCATACAATAAAGCGACAACCATATGGCTCCTGCCAGTTGCCGATAACTCGGTTGCAAAACATGATCATCTCATACAATAAAATTCAGTATCATGTCTTGACCATATCACATCACAACATGCCCTGCAAAAACAAGTTAGACGTCCTCTACTTTGTTGTTGCAAGTTTTACGTGGCTGCTACGGGCTTAGCAAGAACCGTTCTTACCTACGCATCAAAACCACAACGATAGTTTGTCAAGTTGGTGCTGTTTTAACCTTCGCAAGGACCGGGCGTAGCCACACTCGGTTCAACTAAAGTGAGAGAGACAGACACCCGCCGGTCACCTTTAAGCAATGAGTGCTCGCAACGGTGAAACCAGTCTCGCGTAAGCGTACGCGTAATGTCGGTCCGGGCCGCTTCATCTCACAATACCGCCAAACCAAAGTATTACATGCTGGTAAGCAGTATGACTTATATCGCCCACAACTCACTTGTGTTCTACTCGTGCATAACATCAACGCATAAAACCAGGCTCGGATGCCACTGTTGGGGAACGTAGTAATTTCAAAAAAATTCCTACGAACACGCAAGATCATGGTGATGCATAGCAACGAGAGGGGAGAGTGTTGTCCACGTACCCTCGTAGACCGAAAGCGGAAGCGTTAACACAACGCGGTTGATGTAGTCGTACGTCTTCACGATCCGACCGATCCAAGTACCGAACGTACGGCACCTCCGAGTTCAGCACACGTTTAGCTCGATGACGTCCCTCGAACTCCGATCCAGCCGAGCTTTGAGGAAGAGTTCCGTCAGCACGACGGCGTGGTGACGATGATGATGTTCTACCGACGCAGGGCTTCGCCTAAGCACCGCTATGATATTATCGAGGTGTAATATGGTGGAGGGGGGCACCGCACACGGCTAAGAGATCAATAGATCAATTGTTGTGTCTATGGGGTGCCCCCTGCCCCCGTATATAAAGGAGCAAGGGGGGAGGCGGCCGGCCTAGGAGGAGGGCGCGCCAAGGGGGGGGTCCTACTCCCACCGGGAGTAGGACTCCTCCTTTCCTTGTTGGAGTAGGAAAAGGGAAGGGAGAAGGAGAAGGAAGGAAGGGGGCGCCCCCCCTCCCTAGTCCAATTCGGACTAGTCCATGGGGAGGGGTGCGGCCACCCTTTGGGGCCTTTCTCTCCTTTCCCGTATGGCCCATTAAGGCCCAATACGAATTCCCGTAACTCTCCGGTACTCCAAAAAATACCCGAATCACTCGGAACCTTTTCGATGTCCGAATATAGTCGTCCAATATATCGATCTTTACATCTCGACCATTTCGAGACTCCTCGTCATGTCCCCGATCTCATCCGGGACTCCGAACTCCTTCCGTACATCAAAACTCATAAACTCATAATAAAACTGTCATCGTAACGTTAAGCGTGCGGACCCTACGGGTTCGAGAACTATGTAGACATGACCGAGACACGTCTCCGGTCAATAACCAATAGCGGGACCTGGATGCCCATATTGGCTCCCACACATTCTACGAAGATCTTTATCGGTCAAACCGCATAACAACATACGTTGTTCCCTTTGTCATCGGTATGTTACTTGCCCGAGATTCGATCGTCGGTATCTTAATACCTAGTTCAATCTCGTTACCGGCAAGTCTCTTTACTCGTTCCGTAATACATCATCTCGCAACAAACTCATTAGTTGCAATGCTTGCAAGGCTTAAGTGATGTGCATTATCGAGAGGGCCCAGAGATACCTCTCCGACAATCGGAGTGACAAATCCTAATCTCGAAATACGCCAACCCAACAAGTACCTTTGGAAGCACCTGTAGAGCACCTTTATAATCACCCATTTCCGTTGTGACGTTTGGTAGCACACAAGGTGTTCCTCCGGTAAACGGGAGTTGCATAATCTCATAGTCATAGGAACATGTATAAGTCATGAAGAAAGCAATAGCAGAATACTAAACGATCGTGTGCTAAGCTAACAGAATGGGTCAAGTCAATCACATCATTCTCCTAATGATATGATCCCGTTAATCAAATGACAACTCATGTCTATGGCTAGTAAACATAACCATCTTTGATCAACGAGCTAGTCAAGTAGAGGCATACTAGTGACACTCTGTTTGTCTATGTATTCACACATGTATCATGTTTCCGGTTAATACAATTCTAGCATGAATAATAAACATTTATCATGATATAAGGAAATAAATAATAACTTTATTATTGCCTCTAGGGCATATTTCCTTCAATTTGGTGGTCTCACACACCCGCACCTTGAAAATTCAAGATTTGGTGATTCAGACATCACGAACATCCTAATCATCTGTAAGCGATTAAATGATCTACAACTGTTCAATTGTCAGTCTGGGGATACGACCACGCCGCAAGTAGATCACTCGAACTCAGGCGCATCTCTATCAATAATTGCCGTTTTAGAGAACTTGTGCTGAAGTATGTCCCGAAACTCCCATGGATGACCTTTGAGGGTTGGATCTCTTTCCATTATCCACTTTCAGTTGGAAATGCCCCATTGCTCGAGGCTGCCAACCTCAGTAATGTTGCTCTCAGCTGGCACAAGAGCCTGAATGATGCGAGCAACATTACTGAGAGCAACATTACTAAGGTTGTTGATCTCTCAGGAGGGATAACGATTGTCACAACGACTGAATGTTGCGAGTAATGCAAGTACATCTGACCCATGTAATATAGTGAGATTACTATTTTGTTCTTGTCAATGCTAATTTCCGAGAAACGTAATATTGAACGAGCAGTGCAGTGATGTATGACTTATGAGGAACATAAATGTGTGTGTATTTTTTTATTTTGATGGAAAGGAGTAGAAATTGTAGTTATTTGAGGCTCTTTCACACTACAAATATAGTGCATTTCTGTCTCATCTTACATGACACTAATCGATGGCTAGCTTTTTTTGGGGGGTGGGGGGGTGGGGGTGATCGATGGCTAGTTTACAGACGCAAAGATCTTACATTTGTGGTACGCGGTCTCAACAATAGTGCCATCCAGTTAATTTACCTATTTTTTTCTTTCAAACAACCGACGGGAACTCTACGTATTCATTAAGAAGGAATAGAATTTGCCAGAAATAGGGCAACAACTATACAAATGCTTAATTATTTAGGGAAATGCTATCTGGCTGACGTTCCCGACATTTTTCTAGTGAATGCCCTTTTGGCCGTCGGATTAAAATGCAAGAATCTTGGCGCAAGCGAACTGCCATATCGACATCATGTATACGTTTGTTGGGGCAACGAACCGGGCGAACGACAACTCGCACGCGCCCACACCCTCCACCATGCACTCGTCTTTCCCATTCTTCCCACTCTATTCACTGCCCTCATCCTCTCCAGGGCGATCTCCGCACGCGAGACTAGAGGCGGCAGCGACGGATCCCGGCCGACCAAGGTGAGCGTTGTTTATCAGAAGCATCGTGTCCCGCAGAGACCCTGACAGTCAAAAGTCCTTCTCTTTTGTCTTGTACTCCCTCCGTTCCAAAATAAGTGTCTCAGACTTAGTACAACTTTAGGGCAACAACCTACAAGCCCATGTACTACCAGCCTGAATCGTTTTCTAGGGTTTAGTGGTAGGACAGGCGGCGGCGACGACGACGGTCCCGATCTCCCACACGCTCGCGAATCATCCTGCTCGAAGTAGGCACTGATCCAAGCCCTGATCGGTGCTTTCTCTTACAGCTGCTCTCGGGGTGATCAAGGGGGGGGGGTCCTGTTACCCCTACCCACCCTTGGAGCGCGAGGAGAAGTGGCATCTAGGGTTCTGGACAGGTCGACATGGCGTCAGAGGAATCAAGGAAGTCGAGGGAGAAAGTGGAGCATATGTTGGAGAAGATGAAGCTGACAGAGAAGGAGAGTAGGAAGCTGGTAGTGGATGATCAGGAGGAGGAAGGAGCAGTCTCCGGCTGGCTTTGGCGGGGAAGGTTCTGCACCGTAAGTTCATCCACATTAACACAATTGCAGAGGCCCTTCGACCTGCTTGGGGGAACCCGAAGGGACTGAATTTTAACCCGGTAAGGGAGAACACTTTTGCAAATTTGGAGAATCAACGTGATCGTGATCGCATCTATGGAGGAGGACCGTGGATGGTTGGGAAGCACGCGGTGATCCTAGAGCTGTTTGATTTCAGGGTCGGCCATCTGATTGGAAGTTTGAGAAAATGCAAATCTGGGCTAGGGTGATCAACCTGCCGTTTAATCTCCGGTATCCGCCATGGCCTGAGAGGATTGCATGCATGATGGGAGAAGTAATCAAGTTGGATGTGGATTCGAAGGGCTTTGCGTTTGGAGAGTCCCTCAGAGCAAGAATATGGATCAGAGTGCAGGAACATCTAATGAGATGGGTATAGGTGGAATCAGCTAGGACCAAGGAGTCTATCTTGTATGATGTTCAGTATGAAGCACTGTCGTATTTCTACTTCTCGTGTGGCCAGCTTGGACATGCAGAAGCCTTTTGCCCGGACCCAAGGGAACGGGATGATGATGGATGGTTTCCCTATGGGGAGAAGCTTAGATGGCCAGGCTCTCGCAAGAGTTGGGGGACTGCACCCCCACTGAGCGGCAACGTGGGCAGGCAGGGCGCCAAGAGAGATGAAGAGTGCAATGAAGAAGAAGAGGAAGTAGAGAAGGGTGAGGAGGTGACATCACCACTGAAAAACAATGCATGCATGGTCAGAAATGAAGTGTACCAATTCAATTCCCATGGCGGGGTTGCTGGTCGTGCTGGTCCTGGAAGGGGGTTTGACAGAGTCAAAGGCAGAGGCCAGAATAAGGTTTACCGTCGAGTGGAACTTGGGCTAGAGTGCCCTACTAATAGGACAAGCCAGCTCATGCTCTTGGACCAGGAGACGTTGAATAAGAAAAGAGCAATGGAGGGCGAGCAACAGAGTTCGTCAAAGGAGGATAGCAGGGATTCAAAGAAAAAGAAAGTTGTGGAAGGGGAAACTCTCAGTGAGCAGGCGGAGGCTGGTGTACAGCTCCACCGGGAGAAATGAATTGTATCACTTGGAACTGTCGCGGGCTTGGGAACCCGGAGACAGTTCGTGAACTTCACCACTTGGTGAGGGTGGAAGCACCCACCTTAGTCTTCTTGTCCGAGACAAAGATTGAGGGGAATAAAGTAGCGGATATGCGAGCAAGGCTAGGTTTCGAGGGGTGTATACCTGTCAGCAGTAACGGGTTGAGCGGAGGACTTGCCCTTTTCTGGTCTTGAGAGGTGGATGTTAAGCTAAACAACTTGTCTAATCAGCATATAGATGTTGTGGTGAGGAATGTGGGCAGCGACCAGAAAGAGTGGCGTTACACAGGCTTTTATGCCAAAGCGAAGAGAAGCGAGAGCTGGACGCTTTTGAAGTGGCTTCGGTGCCAAAGCGATGTCCCATGGCTGTGCGGTGGGGACTTCAATGAGATCATGGATAACGCGGAGTATTTTGGGACTAATGAACGAGCGGAATGGCAGATGCAAGGCTTTCGCAAAGCCATCGATGTGTGCAATTTTCAGGACCTGGGCTTTACTGGGATCCCATATACGTGGGATAATCGTCAAGAGGGAGCTGCAAATGTCAAAGTACGTTTGGATAGGTACTTAGCTGACCCGGCTTTCATCCAGGAGTATGGAGCTACGGGGGTAAGGCATGTGCCAACTCCATAGTCTGATCACTGCATATTAGTAGTGAAGATTAAGAAACTGGTGAAGTGGGAGGACAGCGGCCCACGCCGCTTTGTTTATGAAGAAGCATGGCGACGGGAGGGCTCGTATGAACCCATAGTGGTGGCTGCATGGGAGAATAATAAGAGAGCTCTTACACTTGAGGACCTCAACTCCTCGTTAAATGACATGCAGGACCACCTCACTGATTGGAAACAGAAACAATTTGGGGATGTTAAGTGAAAGCTAAAAAAGGTGAGAAAGGAGTTCGAGAGAGAGAAGGCGAATTCTCTATACCGTGGGTCGTCCACAAGGGAGAAGGAGCTGGCAAGACAGTTGAATGACCTCCTGTTGAAGGAGGAAATCATGGCGCGAGCAAGATCGAGGGCGGACTGGCTGAAGGTCGGCGGCCGAAATACTGTGTATTTTCATGCTCAAGCATCAAGAAGGAAGCATCAGAACAAAATTCTGGTACTTGAGAAGGCGGATGGAACGGTCATTGATAGTAGGGATGAGGTGAGAGCAGAGGGGCAGAACTTTTACACACAACTATATACAGATCAAGATGAAGTGTTGATGGACGAAGTGTTGCACCACGTACCAAACATGGTGACTAACGAGATGAATGACTGGCTGAATAGACCCTTTTGTGCAGATGAGGTAGTGAAAGCGATGTTTTCCATGGTGCCGGCAAAGGCACCGGGAGCAGACGGCTTCCATGCGGGTTTCTATCAGCATCATTGGTCACTTATTAAGGAGGATGTTACTCGAGCTATTTTAAAAAATTTAAACAGCGGTCACATGCCGGAAGCTATCAACAAAACTGTAGTAGTGCTTATTCCAAAGGTTAAAAATCCAAGAAATAGTATAGACCAATCTCCCTCTGTAATGTTATTTACAAAATTTGCTCCAAGGTGTTGGCAAACAGGTTGAGAGGTTCTAAACGAAATTATTGCGGAGGAGCAAAGAGCATTTATTCTAGGGCGGTTGATTACGGACAACGATGAAGAGGAAGAGAACTAAGCAAGGTTGGTGTGCGGTAAAGCTGGACATGATGAAGGCGTATGATCGTGTAGAGTGGGCGTACCTCCAAGGAATCATGTTGCAGCTGGGTTTCTCTGAGGAATGGGCATCTCTTGTGATGAGATGTGTCAACTCCGTTACATTTCAGGGGAAGATGAACGGAGAACTGTTGCCATCTTTTCATCCCTCCAAAGGTATATGGCAAGGTGACCCCGTATCCCCGTACTTGTTTCTACTTTGCGGGGAAGGCCTCTCTTGATTGCTAAAGAATTATGATGCTGGCTGGGTTGATAAAGGAATACGGCCTGGGTTGAGAGCCCCTTGGATCTCGCATCTTTTATTTGCGGATGACTGTTTGGTCTTCATGAAGGCCGACTCAAGGAGTGCACAAAGGTTGAATGAAATTCTTCAAGCTTATCATATGGGCTCGGGGCAGTGTGTAAACAAAGCCAAGAGCTCGGTCTTTTCAGTCCGAATACGGGGGTGTCGGCGAAGGCAGGGGTAAGAAACAACTTGCAGATCTACAGAGAAGCTCTTGCAGATAAGTACCTGGGCTTGCCTACGGCGGCTGGCAGGATAACAAAACAAAGCTTTGTTCATTTGAAAGAGCAAGCAAGGTCCAAGGTACAAGGATATTGTGAAGATTGATGTCAATTGCGGCGAGGATGGTTCTTCTTAAAGCGGTGATTCAAGCCCTACCGGCCTACTCTATGAGCTATTTTAAGCTCACTAAAGGCTTATGTCAGAAAGTTACGGTAGTTATGTCAAAGTTTTGGTGGGATGAATCTCTGGACAAGAGAAGAATGCATTGGCAATCATGGGAGAAGATGGTTGTCTCCAAGTCTAAGGGAGGATTGGGATTCCGTGACTTGGAGCTTTTCAGTGATGCAATGCTTACGAAACAGGTGTGGCGGCTGTTGGACAAGCCGGATAGTTTATGTGCACGCGTCTTTAAAGGGACGGTACTACCCAGATGGGGACTTTTTGAAGGCGGGATGTCCTGCTAGCGCCTCCACGACGTGGAAAGCGATTATCACCGGCAAAGAGGTGCTTAAAAAGAGTTTAATCCACAGAGTTGGGGACGGAATGACTACGGAGGTATGGCATGATAACTGGATACAAGGAAGCAAAACTTTCAAACTAGTGTGTAACATTGGAAGTGACCCCATCCATCTTGTTTCTGATCTAATGAGTGATGATGGTGAGTGGAAGGAGGAGGTTATTAAGAGGACTTTCATTGCCCCTGATGTGAACATCATTCTCAATATGCCAAGACCGCGGGTGGCTATATCTGACTTTTGGGCATGGGGCTATGAGAGGTCTGGAGTTTTCACGGTGCGGTCTGCATACCGTATGCTTATGGAAGCTCGCGAGGACGGTCTAAACCAGATAGGCAGCTCCTCTCAAGGCGAGGAGGTCTGGAAATCACTATGGCGGTTGAAGGTGCAGCCAAAGATAAGAATCTTTTGGTGGCGGGTCCTTAAAGGATTTCTGACAGTCAAAAGTCCTTCTCTTTTGCTGGCGGGTCCTTAAAGGATTTCTGCTGGCTAAGGAAGAACTATGCCGAAGACATGTAGGGGAAGACCTGACATGTCCAATGTGTGGTCATCAGGATGAGTCACTTTTTTATTCTCTGGTAACGTGCGACCACGCGAAGTTATTCTGGAGAGAAGCCGAGAATTTCTTCGATTTCAAGCTACCTCGGCTACACCCAGTTATGTGGTCAAGGGATTTGCTTGATTCCAGTTTCATTGGGAAAGATCGAGCGGCCATCATTATCTCAGTTATGTGGATAATATGGTCGAGTAGGAACAAGTATACCCACGAGGAGGTCAAATACCAGCCCGGTAGGTCAATGGTTCTAGTGAAAGAGCTCATTCAAGCTCTGTACATTCCTTCCGAAGCCGTCGACATGAAAGATCTCGAGAGGGTGAGATGGAAACCGCCGGAAGAGGGATGGCGGAAAATCAATACTTATGCTACTGTTGATGTGAATGGGGGATGATCAACCATTGGGCTAGTGGCACGAGACCATGGCAGGCAACTTTTGCTAGCCAGGGCCACAAGCTGGTGGGGCTGACCGACCCATACTGTGCTGAATTGCTAGGGGTTAGGGAAGCTATGCGTCTGGCTATGGGGAAGGGTTGGACGCGGGTTACCATCGAATCGGACTGCAAAACTGTCATAAGGAGTACATGGCGACAGAGTGCAGGTCGATAGGGAGCCCAATCATCAGCGAGATTAAATCCTGTCTCCAAAACTTTCAGGTTTTACGCGTCAACTACGTAAGAAGAGAGGCCAATGAGGCTCCTCACTGGTGTGCCAGAGAGCGCATTGCGAGTGCTTCGAATGTAATTTCTTTTGATGTTTTCCCTGCTTCGTTGATTGCCTTAGTGCAATCGGATGTAAACCGTCTAAGTAATGAATAAATGCCTTGGTGGGCGGTTCTAAAAAAAAGACTTAGTACAACTTTATACTAAAGTTAGTACAAACTTGAGACACTTATTTTGGAACGGAGGAAATAGTATTTATGCATTTATACTTGGCCACACATGGCATTGTTAAGGGAAGGCAGGACCATGCTAGTTATTTTTAGGGGTAGCAGGACCATGCTAGGTAGACACATGTTGTGAACATTCATATATTTTTTCAGATTTTTTGCGAACTCGAAAATTTGAAAAAAAATTGAGATTTGAAAATTTGACTTTTGTGAGCTTGGAGCAGGTGGGAGCACTGAATATTTTCCCAAACCGCGCGTTGGGCCTTGGCCCATGCCGACATTCGTCCAGCGCAGGCCATATAATAGTATCATGCCCATCCCGGGCAGGCGTTCGGCCAGCTCCAACCAACCACACCGCCACCTATAGCCTGTTTGGCAAACTAACGGAAGGGGAATGGGAGTTTAACTCTAATTCCCTTTCCCCATCTCAATTACCAGCCCTCCCCAGATAATAGATATGTGGCACTTCTACACGTGAATTCTCTTTCCACTTCCGTGTTGAATTCCCATTCCACCTCTCTATGCCTCAAACTCCCATTCCCTCTCTCCAATTCCATCGAACCAAACAGGCTGTAGGGTTAGAGAGGGAGAGAGGGAGAGAGAGAGAGAGAGAGAGAGAGAGAGAGATCGGAGATGCGCCGGCTGCCGCCCCGCCGGTCGAGTGTCAGGGCAGCCCATCTCTTTTTCGAGCAGAAGAGGCACACAAATAAGCAGCTCTTTTTCGAGCTGCAATTCGGAACCGAAGCAGCTCCTTTTCGAGCTGCAATCCGCAATCAAGCAGCTCCTATCCGAGCTGCAATTCGACATCGACGCGGCTCCCCACCGAGCTCTAATCCGATTTCGACCCCCTTTCTGTGTAGATCACGGAAGGGGATCGAGTCCGTCTCGTGTTCAGTCTGCGAGGTGCAGTCGGAGGCGCAAACGAAGCCAATATAAATTGGCCAGTCGGCCCGACCGGAAGCCAGCAGATCTCAGACGAGACCAGCCATTCCCGAGCCAGGTTCACGGACGCCTACCTTCTCCGGCGACCGGCGGCCGCCAATTCTTATCGGATCTTGGCAGATCTACCCGGAGCCATGGGGGTGAGTTCCTTGTCCTTTTATTCTTCTGATGGAGAAGAACGCACTCGAATTAGTTGTCAAAAATGCAGATTTTGGTTTTCATCAAAGATGCCAAAAATTGACACCTTTTAGCCTTAATCAAAACTATATTTTTTGGACTATCAAAGTTGCATCTCTTCTAGTGGGAAGATGTCAAATTGCACAGCTTTGAGACTAAATCCAAATTGCATGCACCCTTAGCGACTGTAGTATGGAGAACTGCATCCATGTAATGTATAAAAACTGCATCTTTCCGACTATATCAGTTCTGATTTGTTTCCTTGCCACAAATGCAGAAAGGAAATCGAGATGATATGCTCAGCAACTTGCCTGACGACATTTTGGTTAATATTCTTGATAGACTCGATGTCACATATGCTGTCAGAACCAGCATCCTCTCCAGACGGTGGAGTCGGCTTTCTACCAAGCTTTCTCGACTGACAATAAGTATTTTGGACTTCCTGCCTCGCAATGGGCCCATATTTGAAATTGATGAAGTGGTTCGGAGCAATGCAGCTGTGGTTGAAGCAACCACGAGCATCCTGGCACACAGGGATTCTACCCGAAAAACCATCCACCTACTGTCAATGACTTTCTTCTTAAAAGACAGTGACCACATATCCATTGGACATGCTGTTGCCAAGACCATGGCGACACGCAAGGTTGAGATGGCTGAATTCAACATTATGACAGAGAGGGATGCCACTCAGTGTGACGATGATAATCTAGCCAGTTATGGGAAGAAGTTCATCTTATTCTTTGATGCTTTCCCAGATGCATTTGGTGGTCTCACACGCCTGCACCTTGAAAATTTGAGATTTGGTGAATCGGACATCACTAATGTACTCATCGTTTGTAAGCGATTAAAGGATCTACGTCTGATGAATTGTGATTCTGGGGAAACGACCACACTGCAAGTAGATCACTCCCAACTCAGTGACCTCGCCATCGGTGATTGCCTTTTTGCAGAACTGCTGCTGAACTCTGTTCCAAAACTCACACGGTTGGCCTTTGAGGGTTGGATCTCTTTCCATTATCCACTTTCAGTTGGCGATGCCCCATTGCTTGAGGCCGTCAAACTCAATAATGTTGCTCTCAGTTGGCACAAGATGGTTGAGTTAAGTAAGTTTCTTTGTGGTACCTCTGTGCGTGACCTGAAGTTGGGATTTAAATGTGAAAAGGTAAGTCAACTTGGTCGTTTTGCTAGCTGTGGCTTTATTATTTTTCTGCTCTTCTCATGACTCGTTTATTATTTTTCTGCTCTTCTCATGACTCGTTTATTCGTTGCAGATCTGGGTCCAACCAGAGTGCTTGACGAAAAGCCTGGCATCTGTTTTTCGCCAACTAAGGTTTGTGAATCTAGATGAAATTCCTGAAGGGTATGATCTGACCTGGACACTGTTCATCCTTAAAGCTGCACCCCTCCTAAAGGAGCTATACATAACGGTATATTCTTACCTAGAACTTCCTCTCTTCTTTCAACGCCATGCAGCTACCATTAGACCTCTCCCAGTGCAAGTATCATCTATCATGCAGCTATGAAGCACCGATACAGGGACACAAGAAACAGCCATGCGGCAATACTGCGAGTATATACACAGAATAATTGATTGCGGGAGATGCCTCTTTTCAAGTGTCTGGTCAGGGCTAGAGCCATGATTTAGACATGAGGGGGGGTGGGGGCGAAGAATTATAAGCTCGCATAACAAGATAAAAAAATCATGACATGTCAAGTATAGATTTTTCTCAGTGCAACCCCCCCCCCCCCCCCCCCCCCCTCCATTTTTGAGGCGTACCAAAATGTTGTTAAGACTTGTTTAGTTACAAGTTGGTAAGTTTTTTGTTTTGACATTTTTCTACGCATTTGGATTCACATCCAAGCATTCCTATCTCACCTGTCACATATATTGCACGCTAAAGTTGCACTAAGCCATTACATTAGACTTATATTAAACAAAGAACGCAATTGTATGTTGACTGATGTTTACATTTAAGTGAATAAGGTTTTATAAAGTTTGCAAATTAAAACATGCATCTAATCAATAGTAAATAAATTCAATATCTTTATGCAAGTTGTAGAAAAAAGACTAGTAGATTGTAACATGAGAAAAAGTACTATTATACCTTTGGAACTAGCATTTGATCAAGTATATGGTAATCAACTTAATGGCACAGCGCATTGGCACGTTTGCAGAAACAACAGTGATGGAGTGGTCATGATGGTGTGCCACAGCAGTGTTTCTTGTGTCTCCTAGAGCCCAGTGACTGGCGTAGCAGCGAGTGGCCATGTGATCTCTGAATATATCAGCGACATGCAGCGCTCAGTAGTAGGTAAATGAGGCAGAAAAGCTAGAAGATTTTTTAGACTTGCACAATGGCTACCAATGGGCTTTTTGGGTGAGCTTTGGTGCAGACTAAGGTGCATAGCTGCAGGAATCCTTTAGATTAGGTCTTCAAGTAATATGAGCAGTAGTTAATTAGTGATTATATACGACCATCAATACGGATCCTTGCACAATACTGCGATTTACTGCCTTGAATTGTTGTCATTGGGGGGGGGGGGGGGGGGGGGGGGGCGTATAGCCACTTTTTTCCCATCCCCTCTCTCCGCCCCTGCTTGTGCTACGTGCCTGTCAGATGCCATTTAGGTATGTCGCTCCTTAGCCTCAACAACAGCAAGATCACATCAGCAGAGCAAAGCAGCAAGCCAGCAGTCAGTGCCCAGCAGCAAGCCAGCAAGCATGCAGCAGCTCGCAGAAACGCCTCAGCAAGCAAGCACACATCAACCAGCAAGCAAGTGCCCAGCGGCCAGCGAGCCATTCATTCCCGTGCTTGTTCAATCAACCGAATAGAGGCGGGCTTTTACTGTGCTGGCTGTGCTTCCATGTCCCATGTCCCTGACATGTTGATGGTGTCCCGGCGGCATATCAGCCTTTTGGTTCTTTCCTTTTTTGATCGGAGAAGGGGATACTCTGGGGATATGCGTATTGCATGTGTATCATGTTTTGTACGCGGACACGCCGACCTGGACGTATCGGTGCTTTGTAGTCATGTAGTGCCACCTAAGCAAAAAGATAACGTGGCACTATAATTAATGATGAGAGATGTGTAGTTTCATAGCGCAAAAAGAAAAAAGAAAATTTAATGTACACAACTTCACATTGAAAGTAACATGCACATTTATACTGCCCGCTCTGAGAGGCCTTCTATGTGGATTACAAAGGGTATGCAAAATTAATAACCTGTTTCTGTTTAACCTCTGTCCTATGACGTGCAGGTGTGGGACCATCTTTGTAAAATGGTAACAGATGAGGAGAAGAGGAAGGAACGCTTGTTTAGCGAGGAGAAGGGTGTAGAGTGGGAATCATCTGCTTCTGACTTCCATCATGAGAATCTGGTTACGCTTGTCATATTTGGCTTCCAATCTGAAGAGTACATGGTGAGCTATATCAGGCGTGTAATGGAAGCAGCGACAAATCTGGAGGAGGTGTTCCTGTATCATAGGCTGGCTTGTAGGAAGTGCCTTGACAATTCTCGAAAGCAGCCATTCAAGTTCCCGTGGACCAAGAGGCAGAGATTGTCAGTGAAGAAGAGAATTACTGACGGGATAGACTCGTTTGCCATAATTCATTTCCCTACGACTGCTGGATTAAGGTCTGACCATGTGGCCAAAAAGAACTATCCGTAGTGTTTGCGTTTTATTTTTCAAAAATGTGGTGTACTTCATTCGTGTCCCGAGACTGAAACGTTGTGCTGTGGTAGTAGTAGTAGGCTGTTTGATAACTTTCAGTACTTGTGAACGAATATGATTTGCGTATCTATGTCTATGAGCCATGATCCTCAGCAAGATATTGTTTGTGTTGTGCAACAAATTTGAGTGGTTTTTGGTGATGTATGTATCCCGGCAGATGGAGGAGGATTGAGGGAATGTAAGGCGCGGCTTCGTGAGCGTTTGTTGAGGTTCTTAGCGAGTGCTTCCTCTAAGATTCTTTCTACCCTGTATGAAGTGTTAATGAAACCATTTTGAGGCAAAGATGGTACAACAAGTAAGGATACAGGCACCAGGATATCAATTTACATACCACACACACGGCCTAGGCCAAGAGGGAAGACGCGAGGCTCAAGGAGGCCGCCGTTGAGCAAGGGACGTCAATGTGCGCCCGGCCTTTGAGCAAGGGACGTCAATGGCTTGAACCTCCCTTGTCAGAGCATGGCATCGTCGTGGCAGGCTTTAAAGGTGAGATCAAGGGAGGAGGTAGCTTCTCTGAAGACGACGGCGCTCCGCCTTTTCCACATGTGCCAGCAGCAGAGAAGGACAAAGGCAGCCGGCGAAGTATCACCAGCAGCAGCAGAGAAGGGAGATAGCATATTTGATATGGTGCTGAAATAGTAGTGGAGTGTTCTAAAGAAAAATTTGCATAAAGGATAAGAACCCTATGATAAGTTATGTACTCCCTCTGCCCCAAAATAAGCGTCTCAACTTTAATATAACTTTATACAACTACATTTCCTATTTTGGTGCTAGGTCTTTGGCTATGAGATTTTATCGATCAATCAGTGTTAGGAACTAAAGAAATCTGAAGGTGTGGATTTTATTTAATCTTGTGATGTGCAACTAAACATGATGACTACTTACTTTTTTTTGAAAGATAAGACTTTATTAATTAGAAATAACGGTTACATCGTCTGTAATAAAAGGTAAAATTTCATCCATAAACTCCTCAAACAAGTCCCTACTGTTTGAAAATTTTGCTAACCTAGCAAGTTCATGAGCGACCATGTTCGCCTCTCTATTACAATGTTCAAAACTACTAAGAGGAAAAACACAAGCCAGAAAATAGTAATCATCAAAACCTACTGCCGCCGCTCCCGTAGACCGTCCTTCGTTCTTCATTGTATCAATTACTTCCATATTTGTCGAGTTAATAACAAGCCGGTTACATCCCTCTTTTTGTGCAAGAGAATGAGATGAGCCCAATCTAAGGGCCAAAACTTCATGTGTCAGAACATCCACACACCAATCAATCTTTCAGTATCCACCAACAATGAAACTTCCTTTCTCATCTCTAAGAACAACTCCAACTGTGCCCCTAAGCAGATCATGATTAAAAGACGCATCCACGTTAAGCTTAACAAAACCCGTCGGCGTCTAATCCACCCCCTTTTTCCTGGAAGCATTAGGGGTGTGGGCATTAACAAAGTTTGTCGTTATAGCACGAATCCTCATAGACCTCTGGTACGCATCTTGAGACTTTCTTTCATGAACTAATTTCCGTCTATCCCACCATAAGTACCAAGCGGTGATGGCAATCACTTCACGAGCATTGTGAAGTCCCATTATAAAAAGATCCCGGTCTGGCAAAAGAAGCAGAAATTCGAGTACCGCCTCTCCCGCACGTTCAGTAGTGCAGGCTCTGTTAATCACCTCGTACATTCCCAGCTTATTCCAAACCTCGCTTACTTTCTGGCATAGAAACAACTTATGCTTTGTATCTTCTGTCCTGTTTGAACAGTATGGGCAAAAGGGCAGAACTTTCATGTGTCTGTTTACAGGTGTAACACGACACGAGAGAGTTCCATGCAACATACGGCAAACAAATTTTTTAACCTTTGTCGGACACGATAATTTCCAAATCATACCCCAAATGGTATTGACATTAATTCCTCCCATCCCATTAGTATATTACAATTTCGCCCCGTATTGAAGGTTCCATTCTGCCAAATAAGCTGGTCGAACAGTGAACAACCCATATTTTGTATAGCTCCACGCGATAAAATTCGACACGTTATGCATAGAAAAAGGGATTGTGAGGACTCATTGCGCATCAGTTGGTCACATCGTTTGTCTCACCAGGTCTTCATCCCATAAATTCGTTGTTGGGTCAATAAGATCATAAACCTTTGATAAGAGGTTCTCTCCCCTCACGGTAATGATTTCCTATTTGCACAATTTAGAATCCAAGCATCTTTCCAAATATCGATATTTTGTCCATTTCCCACCCTCCAGATATACACATTTTTCCGGTGAATTAATTTCCGCCATAATGCTTTGGCAAATAAAAGAGGAACCCTTTTTTAAGCTTGCATTCATCAGGTCTCCATGAGGGAAATATTTAGCTCTCAAGGTAAATGCACATAAAAAATTATGGTTGTCAAGAAGATGACGCACTTGTTTAGCTAGCAGAGTGATATTGAAACAATATATATCTCGGAAACCCATACATCCTTGATCTTTCGGCACACACATTTTTTACCATGCCATCCAATGCACTCTCTTCTGGTTGTCTTCATCACCCCACCAAAATTGCGACACCGCGTTAGTGGTTCCTTTGCGTTTTCTTAGGAATTTTAAAGACCGACATGGCATAGGTGGGAATAGCTTGTACAATAGATTTGTGGTGAGTTTCCTTTCCTCCAACAGACAATAATTTTTCTTTTCATCCACTAATTTTCATAATAATTCGATCAATTAGGAAATGAAAACATTTACTTTTGTCCATGTTAGCTGGCAAACCCAAATATTTGTCATTGATGGCTTCAGTCATACTCCCTCCATCCCATAATATAAGAACATTTTTGACACTACACTAGTAGTGTCAGAAACGCTCTTATATTATGGGACGAATAAGAGCGTTTTTGACACTACACTAGTGTCAGAAACGCTCTTATATTATGGGATAGAGGGAGTAATATTCAGGATTGTACATATTTGCGCCTTGTCTTCCACTTTCGTATTGGGACTAAAGAAGATGCTTGATTCTCCATGCTCACCATTTGTTCCGAGGCGACACAATAGGCATCCAAGGCTACTTTCAGCGCCTCCGCGTTCATGGCATTAGCTCCCATAAGAATTAAAGAATCATCAGCAAAGAGAAGATTAGAAATCGTCGGGCCATCTCTCTTGACTTACTCCGGGCATATTACCATTCTCCTCCGCGTTAGCCAAAACACTACAAACTTTGGTCTATTTAGTGACAAAAACCCCGGTGACAAAACAGGAAACGTCGCCTAAAATCGTTTTCTGTGATGGTCCACCGTCACGAGGTATTTTCCTCTGGGGGCAGCGCACTCGGTAATTTTGGCAACTTTCTGGCTTGATTTTCGGCGACGCTATTGGGCATCCTGGGCGTATCCATTTTCTGTGACGATTCGTAGTGTCACATAAAATGTTGAGCGGGGCAATGTCTTGAGATATAATAAGAAAAATAACTGATTCTTTTTTAAGCTGACTAAAATGTCTTGAAAAAAATATTTCAGGGAGGAGTTGTTAAAGTCTATGTAGATATTTTTCTGACAGTAGTCAATCTCCTTTTTGACAGTGTTCCTGAAATTTTCGGCGAACGCTACACTAATTTTAAAACAGGCAAAAAATGTGTGCTTCCTGTGGCTCAAATGCAGGAAATCGAGCACATAGTACACAATGCATTGCCAGTACGGCACTCATAAGTTATCGATCAAAATGTTGTTATTCGTCTACTTAGCAGAGTATACAAGTCCGCGCGGCTCATCTCATCCCCTGGCGAAGGAAGACGCCACGTTTCAGTGCTGCAGCGTGTCGATTCATGGCGGCCGCGCGCGTGGCAACTGCCATCGGCCATTGGCACCACTTTTCCCCTCCTCCCGCCAACTTTTGCCGCCATATTTTTCTCGCCAGTCGCCCGCCGCCTACGAATATAAGAAGACCCTCTCCATGACCAAACAACTCATCCTCTATCCTCGTAGCTGATATGTCCATTTTGCATCACGATTTTCTACTGTTATTTATATTGTTTTTGGCCAATATAAGACTTTGTAGTGTCATTCTAATGTCTTTTCCCTCCTAATTTGCAAGATTTACATGAAGAGGGAGATTACCGGCAGTTGGGATTCTGAACCTGAAAAAGCTATGCCAGGTATACCTATTCTGCACATCTCCAAATGAGCTGAAATTTCACGAAGAATTATTTTGGAATAAATACAAAATACTAGAAGAAAGAAATAGCAGAGGGGGACCACCCAGGTGCCCATGAAGCACCAGGGTGCGCCCTGGTGGCTTGTGGGCCCCCGGCAAACCTCTGATGCCCATCTTCTGGTATATAAGCCCATTTGCCCTAGAAAAAAGAAAGATAGGACTTTTGGGACGGAACGGAACGCCGCCGTCTCGAGGCGGAGCTTGGGCAGAAGCACTTTTGCCCCGGAAGTTGGGGATGCCCCGGAAGGCATCCCCTCTTTTGTCTTCAATCTTGTGCGAAGGCATTTAATTTGTTTGGTGAAGCTTCCCTGACAACGGCGCCAGAAATTCTTCCGCTACTTGTGATAGTTGTTGAATTTTCTCGAAGAGGAAGGGTGATGTAGTATAGTAGCATATAGTAACGTAAGCAGTACCTGCACACACACACACACACAAAGCAAATGCTTGCACCCTTGTTCTTGCCATTTGCAAGTACAAAATCTGGTAGAGGTAGATAAATAAGAAAATAAATAATATAGCAAGGTAATTGTAGGATTGCTTGATAATAACTGAGAATGGACCCGGGGGCGATAGTTTCACTAGAGTCATCTCTCTCATAAACATAGCATCGGTGAGTAAATAAATTGCTATTGGCTATTGACAGAATTGCGCATAGTTATGATGATCATCCAAGGCATAATCGATACATAGGCATTACAACCGTGACAAGTACATCGTTAAACTTACTGACGTCTACTACTATTACTCCATTCCAAGACTGATATCCAACATATACTGGGCCAATGAAAATAATATAAAATGACATATAACACATACAAAAGTGATAATATAATAGCATGAAACAATTAAAAATTAAAGATACCTTAGAGACGTATCACCGAACCACATCACACTTCTAGCGGACTATCTTGTGTATCTATAGGAGTTACTACTTCTGATGACACACAGATGACAATGCGAATTGGGAAGATGAACGGGATAGTAGAATTCAGTCTGATTTTATGGGTGGATAGAGAGATTAGTTGAGAAACTGCTAACATTCTGTACGAGTAGTCAAATCAGTTCGCGTGTGTTTTTCGCTCCAAAAAAATTGAGAATGTATTAAACCAAGAAACATGGCAAAATGGTAAAGAAATATTATGGGGCAAGTCATCTAAGCCAATTAAACCGGGGGAAAATCATCTAATGCTAAAATAACGAGGGGCAAATGATCCAATCCCTCCTCAAAGCATTTATAACTGGAGCCCTCAAATCCATCCCAAATGTTCGGGCGGGCTGTCGGTCACTGCGCGGACCAAAAAATAGCACCCAACTGCCCCCCACATAGCCGGCACAAACGCTCATGCTATCCAATACTCCCCATATCCAACTCAAATGTGGGACAGATATGGTCATACGGGGACGCCCGGACGCGTCCGTCACGTAGGACTTACCAGTGGGTCCCACGCGGATACCCCTATTTAT
This sequence comes from Aegilops tauschii subsp. strangulata, assembly GCF_002575655.3. NCBI lineage: Eukaryota > Viridiplantae > Streptophyta > Magnoliopsida > Poales > Poaceae > Aegilops > Aegilops tauschii. The sequence continues at coordinate 548,355,522 of NC_053041.3, read as the reverse complement.
CCAGCGGTCTGGTGAGGTAGCCGCTCGGGGGCGCCACCCGGTGGTCTATCTGGCTATTTAAGCCGGGTGGCGACCCCCGACCCTAGCCGCATCTCAATTCCCTCCCGCTCCCCGTTTGCGCCGCCACCCATTCATCCGCTCATAGCTCGTCGTTCGACACTCAGTCACATTAGCAGATAACCACCTACTATTGGGAAACGTAGCATGCAATTTCAAAACATTTCCGACGCTCACGCAAGATCTATTTAGGTGATGCATAGCAACGAGAGGGGGAGAGTGTGTCTACGTACCCTTGTAGACCAAAAGCGGAAGCGTTTGACAACGTGGTTGATGTAGTCGAACTTCTTCTAGCTCCAACCGATCAAGCACCGAACGTACGACACCTCCGAGTTCTGCACACCTTCAGCGCGATAACGTTCCTCGCCTTCTTGAGCCAGCAAGGTGTCGAAGAAGTAGATGAGTTTCGTCAACACGACGGCGTGGTGACGGTGATGGTGAAGTGACCTGCGCAGGGCTTCGCCTAAGCACTGTGAGAATATGAGCGGGGGTGTAAACTGTGGAGGGGGCGCCACACACGTATATATAGGTGGGAGGGGAGGAGAGGTAGCCAGGGGCGCCTAGGGTTGTCCGCCGCCCCCTAGGGGCCCTGCCTTGCCCTGCACCCCCTTTCCATGTATGCATGAAAGGGAAGGAAAGAGGGGGGTGAGGGAAGGAAGTGGGAATCCTAATCCACACTTTCCTTTCCCTCCCCCCTTCCTTCTCCTCCTCCTATAGCCTTATAGGGCGCACCAGCCCCTTGTGGGCTGGTGTGTTCCTTCACAAGGCCCATATGGCCCATAGGATTGCCGGGGGTACCCGAAACACCTTCCGGTGACCTGATAAGTACCCTGTACCCTCTGGAACACTTCTGGTGTTCGAATACCATCGTCCTATATATCAATCTTTACCTCTCGACCATTTCGAGACTCCTCGTCATGTCCGTGTTCTCATCCGGGACTCCAAACAACATTTGTTCACCGAATCATATAACTCATATAATACAATATCGTCATCGAACGTTAAGCATGCGAACCCTACGGGTTCGAGAACTATGTAGACATGACCGAGACACCTCTCCGATCAATAACCAATAGCGAAACCTGGATGCTCATATTGGCTCCTACATATTCTACGAAGATCTTTATCGGTCGAACCGTTACGACAACATACGTAATTCCCTTTGTCATCGGTATGTTACTTGCCCGAGATTCGATCGCCTATATCTTCATACCTAGTTCAATCTCGTTATCGGCAAGTCTCTTTACTCGTTCCATAATACATTGATACGTCTCCAATGTATCTACTTTTCCTAACACTTTTCCTCTTGTTTTTGACTCTAATTTGCATGATTTGAATGAAACTAACCCCGGACTGACGTTGGTTTCAGCAGAACTACCATGGTGTTGTTTTTGTGCAGAAATAAAAGTTCTCAGAATGAAACGAAACTTTGCGAGGAATTTTTATACAATAAATAATAATTTCTGGAGCCAAGACCTACCGGAGAGGGGCACCTAGGTGGGCACAACCCACCAGGGTGTGCCCCCCTCTCCTGGCGCGTCCAGGTGGGTTGTCCCCACCTGGTGGCCCCGTTGACCCTGAAACTGACGCTATAAAATCACATTATTCCAGAAAAAATCAGGGAGAAAGAATTATCGTGCTCCACTAGACGAAGCCGCCGTCAACTCCTATTCTTCACCGGGAGGCCAGATCTGGAGTCCGTTTGGGGCTCCGGAGAGGGGGATCTTCGTTCTTCATCATCACCAACCCTTCTCCATCGCCAATTTCATGATGCTCCCCACCGGGAGTGAGTAATTCCTTCATAGGCTCGCTGGTTGATGAGGAGTTGGATGAGATTCATCATGTAATTGAGTTAGTTTTGTTAGGGCTTGATCCCTAGTATCCACTATGTTCTAAGATTGAGTTGCTATGACTTTGCCATGCTTAATTCTTGTCACTTTGGGCCCGGGTGCCATGAACTCAGATCTGAACCATTTATGTTATCATCATTATATCCATGTTTTAGATCTGATCTTGCAAGTTATAGTCACCTACTACGTGTTATGATCCGGCAACCCCGGAGTGACAATAGTCGGGACCACTCCCGGTGATGACCGTAGTTTGAGGAGTTCATGTATTCACTATGTGTTAATGCTTTGTTCCGGTTCTCTATTAAAAGGAGGCCTTAATATCCCTTAGTTTCCAATATGGACCCCGCTGCCACGGGAGGGTAGGACAAAATATGTCATGCAAGTTCTTTCCATAAGCACGTATGACTGTTTACGGAATACATGCCTACATTATATTGACGAACTGGAGCTAGTGTTGTATCGCCATAGGTTATAACTGTCTCATGATGAATATCATTTAACAAGTCACCGATCCAATGCCTACGAATTTATCTTATATTGTTCTTGCTAAGTTACTACTGTTATCATCACTGTTACACTTGCTACAAAATTGCTGCTATCACTGTTACCGTTACTGTTGTCACTACTATCAAAACTATCATATTACTTTCCTACTGATTACTTGCTGCAGATAATTAATATCCAGGTGTGGTTGAATTGACAACTCAGCTGCTAATACCTTCAAATATTCTTTGGCTCCCCTTGTGTCGAATCTATAAATTTGGGTTGAATACTCTACCCTCGAAAACTGTTGCGATCCCCTATACTTGTGGGTTATCAAGACCTTTTTCTGGCGCCGTTGCCGGGGCGCATAGCTATATTTGTTGAGTCACTTGGGATTATTATCAATTTATTACTATGAAGAATCTGAAGGATGGTAAGACTAAGATTTTCCCTCTAAGACGAGGGGAGGTAAGGAACTGCCATCCAGTTCTGCTTTAGATTCACCTTCTGTTATAAGTAAACTTGCAACACCACCATATGCTATTAATCCTGATATGTCACAAGTTATTGATGATGCTACTTCTGCTATGGATAATGCTTATGATGATGCTAGTACCTTGCTTGATAATGATGATGTGCCACTTGGTGAATTTCTTGATGAACAAATTGCCAGAGTAATACAACATGATGTTGTTGAATCTGATGATGAGCTTGAAACTGAAACCCTTGAAACACCTAGAACTAGCCTTCCTAGATATGAAACTGAAACCCTTGAAACACCTAGAACCCTTGAAACTGAAACCCTAGACGAGGGGAGGTAAGGAACCAGAAGGTTATGTTATGAATGAGGAGACAACTAGAGATATTCTTGCTTGTAAGGATAGAGATGATCTAGAGAAATTATTATGCAAGTATAAAGAAAAATCTCTGAATGCTAGAATGAAATATGATCCTAAGTTTGCTACTTCACCTATCTTTATTGATGATAAGGATTATGAATTCTCTGTCGACCCAGAGTTAATTACTTTGGTTGAATCTAATCCTTTCCATGGTTATGAAACTGAAACTGTTGTGGCACATCTTACTAAGTTGAATGACATAGCCACCCTTTTTACTCATGATGAGAAGACTCGCTATTATTATATTCTCAAATGATTTTCGTTCTCATTAAAGGGTAATGCTAAAACTTGGTACAATACTCTTGCTCTTGGTTGTGTGCGTAGTCCCCAGGATATGATTTATTACTTCTCTGAAAAATATTCCCTGCTCATAAGAAACAAGTTGCCTTACAGGAAATATTTAACTTTGTGCAAACTAAAGAAGAGAGTCTCCCACAAGCTTGGGGGAGGCCCAATTACTTAATGCTTTGCCTGATCATCCTCTTGAGAAAAATGAAATACTTGATATCTTCTATAATGGACTAACTGATGCTTCTAGGGGATTCCTAGATAGTTGTGCTGGTTGTGTTTTCAGGGAACAAACTATTGGGCAAGCTGAACAATTATTGAATAATATATTGAAAAATTATGATGATTGGACTCTTCATGAACCATCGCCTAAACCCACTCCAAAGAAGAGGGGTATATTATATCTCAGTCCTGAAGATATGCAAGAGGCAAAGAAATGTATGAAGGAAAAAGGTATTAAAGCTGAGGATGTTAAAAATTTACCTCCTATTGAAGAAATACATGGGCTTAATACACCACCACTGCCTAAGGTGGTAGAGGTAAATTCTCTAATGAAATTCAATGATAATGATAATCCTCACAATATGCATCCTAGCCAATGCCTTTATGAGTTTGAAAACTACATTAGAAAACAAGATCACTTCAATGCAAATGTTATGAAAAAATTGAAATACAATTCTGATATGATTGCTTGCTTGAGTGACTTGTTATTTAGAATATCAAATGATGTTAGAGGTGTTGGAAAACATGCTTATATGGTTCAAACTCAGTTAGAACAAGTCGCTAAACCTCAAAGAGAGTTGCTTGATGAAATGAATAATAATATACATGACTTTGTTGTTAGAGTTGCAACTAGAGGAGGTAAAATGACTCAGGAACCACTTTATCCCGAGGGACACCCAAAAAGAATTGAACAAGATTCACAAAGAGTTAACATTGATGCACCTAGTCCTTCTAAAAAGAAAAAGAAGAAGAAAAATGATAGGACTTTGCATGCTTCTAGTGAACCTGAAATAGAAAAACCTCCTGATAACGATAATGAAACTTCTATCTCTGATGCTGAAACTCAGTCTGGTAATGAACACTGACCTAGTGATAATGAAAAAGATAATGATGAGGTTCATGAAGATACTCAACCAAACAATGAAAAAGAACCAGATAATGATGTTGAGGTAAAACCACATGTTGATCTTGATAACCCACAACCTAAGAATAAAAGATATGATAAAAGAGACTTTGTGGCTAGAAAACACGGTAAAGAGAGAGAACCGTGGGTTCAAATACCTATGCCTTTTCAACCCAAGTCAACTAAGAAGAATGATGATGAAGAATTTGAATGCTTTGCTGAAATGCTGAGGCCAGTCTTTTGCGTACTCGCTTAACTGACATCTTGAAAATGCCTCCTTATGTAAAGTACATGAAAGGCATCATCACTAATAAGAGAAAAATACCGGAAGCTGAAATCTCCACTATGCTTTCTAATTATAATTTCAAAGATGGAGTACCTAAAAAAACTTGAAGATCCAGGAATACCAACTATACCTTGCTCTATCAAAAAGAATTATGTGAAAACAACTTTGTGTGATTTAGGAGCTGGTGTTAGTGTTATGCCTTTCTCTTTATATAAAAGACTTGATTTGAATAAACTCACACCTACTAAAATATCTTTGCAAATGGCTGACAAATCAACTGCCATACCTATTGGTATCTGTGAGGATGTTCCCGTTGTTGTTGCTAATGTTACTATTTTGACTAACTTTGTTATACTTGAGATGCCCGAGGACGACAACATGTCGATTATCCTTGGTAGACCCTTCTTGAATACTACAGGGGCTGTTATTGATTGCAATAAAAGCAAGGTCGATCACTTTTCATATCAATGGTAATGAGCATACGCTGCACTTTCTGAAGAAACAATTTCAAGTGAATGGTATTAATGTTATTGAAAAATCTTCGACAATCACTATTGGAAGTTCTCAAATACCTCTACCTACGTTCAAAAAGAAATATGAAATGCTTATTGTTGGGGACATTCATATCCCCATTGAGGTAACTTAGTGATTTACGAAAGTTCTTCGGTTTCATGCTAATCGAAAGTGGTTGTTAATAAGACCTGATCAACCTTATTAATGAATCATTTTTGAGAGGTATGAAGTTAATGAATTTAGTAAGCACTACCTTCTGTCCCTACTTTTTGTTTTATATTTTTATTAGTTAAATAAAATAAAATGCCATGTTTTGTCTGTTTTCTGAATTCCCCGTGCAATAAAAAAATGACCCAAAAATAAAAGTTCTCAGAATGCTCTTGAAATTTAATACGATTTTTTTCTGAATATTTCTGAATTTCTGGTGCAAATAATATTAGAGGGAGGTGCACCAAGTGGGCACAACCCACCTGGGCGCGCCAGGACCCCCAGGCACGCCCTGGTGGGTTGTGGTCCCCATGTGGTCCCCCTCACTTATCTCTTCACACCACTTCATCACTTACCTCCAGAAAAAAATCTCCATTGCTCTCTCTCCCGTGTTCTTCCTCTCAAACCCGCGGATTTCGATCTCTTTGCTCGAAGCTCCATTTCCAAAACTATTTTGGGGGATTGTTGCTTGCTATGTGACTCAACCGTTTTTCCAATTAGTTTTTGTTTTAGTGGTTTATATTTTGAATAATTAGCTACTCTTGGTGCTGTTGTAGATGAGCTTGCATGTTCAATTCTTAGAGTTCTAAGTAGTTTGAATGCTTGCTATGGCCTCCATGTATCCCTATGAGTAGTTGTTGGGGAACGTAGTAATTTCAAAAAATTTCCTACGCACACATAGGATCATGGTGATGCATAGCAACGAGAGGGGAGAGTGTTGTCCACGTACCCTCGTAGACCGAAAGCAGAAGCTTTAGCACAATGCGGTTGATGTAGTTGTACGTCTTCACGATCCGACCGATCAAGTACCAAACGCACGACACCTCCGAGTTCAGCACATGCCCGATGACGTCCCTCGAACTCCGATCCAGCCGAGTGTTGAGGGAGAGTTTCGTCAGCACGACGGTGTGGTGACGATGATGATGTTCTACCGACGCAGGGCTTCGCCTAAGCACCGCTACAGTATTATCGAGGTGGACTATGGTGGAGGGGGGCACCGCACACGGCTAAAAGATCAAACGATCAATTGTTGTGTCTCTAGGGTGCCCCCCTGCCCTCGTATATAAAGGAGCAAGGGGGAGAGGTGCGGCCGGCCAGGAGGGGCGCGCCAGAAGGAGTCCTACTCCCACCGGGAGTAGGACTCCCTCCCTTTTCCTTGTTGGACTAGGAGTGGAGGGGGAAAGAGGAGGGAGAGAGGAAGGAAAGGGGGAGCGCCGCCCCCTCTCCTTGTCCTATTCAGACTAGGGGGAGGGGCGCGCGGCCCTGCCCTGGCCGCCTCTCTTCTCTTCCACTAAGGCCCACTAAGGCCCATTAAGGCCCCGGGGGGTTCCGGTAACCTCCCGGTACTCCGGTAAAATTTCGATTTCACCCGGAACACTTCCGATATCCAAACATAGGCTTCCAATATATCAATCTTCATGTCTCGACCATTTCGAGACTCCTCGTCATGTCCGTGATCACATCCGGGACTCCGAACAACCTTCGGTACATCAAAACATATAAACTCATAATATAACTGTCATCGAAACTTTAAGCGTGCGGACCCTACGCGTTCGAGAACTATGTAGACATGACCGAGACACGTCTCCGGTCAATAACCAATAGCGGAACCTGGATGCTCATATTGGCTCCCACATATTCTATGAAGATCTTTATCGGTCAGACCGCATAACAACATACGTTGTTCCCTTTGTCATCAGTATGTTACTTGCCCGAGATTCGATCGTCGGTATCTCAATACCTAGTTCAATCTGGTTACCGGCAAGTCTCTTTACTCGTTCCGTGATACATCATCTCGCAACAAACTCATTAGTTGCAATGCTTGCAAGGCTTAAGTGATGTGCATTACCGAGAGGGCCCAGAGATACCTCTCCGACAATCGGAGTGACAAATCCTAATCTCGAAATACGCCAACCCAACAAGTACCTTCGGAGACACCTGTAGAGCACCTTTATAATCACCCAGTTACGTTGTGACGTTTGGTAGCACACAAAGTGTTCCTCCGGTAAACGGGAGTTGCATAATCTCATAGTCATAGGAACATGTATAAGTCATGAAGAAAGCAATAGCAGAATACTAAACGATCGTGTGCTAAGCTAACGGAATGGGTCAAGTCAATCACATCATTCTCCTAATGATGTGATCCTGGTAATCAAATGACAACTCATGTCTATGGCTAGGAAACATAACCATCTTTGATCAACGAGCTAGTCAAGTAGAGGCATACTAGTGACACTCTGTTTGTCTATGTATTCACACATGTATCATGTTTCCAGTTAATACAATTCTAGCATGAATAATAAACATTTATCATGATATAAGGAAATAATTAATAACTTTATTATTGCCTCTAGTGCATATTTCCTTCAGTCTCCCACTTGCACTAGAGTCAATAATCTAGTTCACATCGCCATGTGATTTAACATCAATAGTTCACATCACCATGTGATTAACACCCATAGTTCACATCGTCATGTGACCAATACCCAAAGGGTATACTAGAGTCGGTAATCTAGTTCACATCGCTATGTGATTAACACCCAAAGAGTACTGAGGTGTGATCATGTTTTGCTTGTGAGATAATTTTAGTCAACGGGTCTGTCACATTCAGATCCGCAAGTATTTTGCAAATTCTATGTCTACAATGCTCTGCACGGAGCTACTCTAGCTAATAGCTCCCACTTTCAATATGTATCCAGATTGAGACTTAGAGTCATCTGGATCAGTGTCAAAAACTTGCATCGACGTAACCCTTTACGACGAACCTTTTTTTCACCTCCATAACCGAGAAACATATCCTTATTCCACTAAGGATAATTTTGACCGCTGTCCAGTGATCTCGTCCTAGATCACTATTGTAGTCCCTTTCCAAACTCAGTGGTAGGGTATACAATAGATCTGGTACACAACATGGCATACTTTGTAGAACCTATGGCATAGGGAATGACTTTCATTCTCTTTCTATCTTCTGCCGTGGTCGGGCTTTGAGTCTTACTCAATTTCACACCTTGTAACACAGGCAAGAACTCTTTCTTTGACTGTTCCATTTTGAACTACTTCAAAATCTTGTTAAGGTATGTACTCATTGAAAAAACTTATCAAGCGTCTTGATCTATCTCTATAGATCTTGATGCTCAGCAGCTTCACCGAGGCCTTTCTTTGAAAAACTCCTTTCAAACACACCTTTATGCTTTGCAGAATAATTCTACATTATTTTCGATCAACAATATGTCATTCACATATACTTATCAGAAATGCTGTAGTGCTCCCACTCACTTTCTTGTAAATACAGGCTTCACCGCAAGTCTGTGTAAAACTATATCCTTTGATCAACTTATCAAAGCGTATATTCCAACTCCGAGATGCTTGCACCAGTCCATAGATGGATCGCTGGAGCTTGCATATTTTGTTAGCACCTTTAGGGTTGACAAAACCTTCTGGTTGCATCATATACAACTCTTCTTTAATGAATCCATTAAGGAATGCAGGTTTGTTTATCCATTTGCCAGATTTCATAAAATGCGGAAATTGCTAACATGATTCGGACAGACTTAAGCATAGATACGAGTGAGAAACTCTCATCGTAGTCAACACCTTGAACTTGTCGAAAACCTTTTTGCGACAATTCTAGCTTTGTAGATAATAACACTACTATCAGCGTCCGTCTTCCTCTTGAAGATCCATTTAATCTCAATGGCTCACCGATCATTGGGCAAGTCAATCAAAGTCCATACTTTGTTCTTATACATGGATCTCATCTCAGATTTCATGGCCTCAAGCCATTTCGCGGAATCTGGGCTCATCATCGCTTCCTCATAGTTCGTAGGTTTATCATGGTCTAGTAACATGACTTCCGGAATAGGATTACCGTACCACTCTGGTGCGGATCTCACTCTGGTTTACCTACGAGGTTCGGTAGTAACTTGATCTGTAGTTACATGATCATCATCATTAGCTTCCTCACTAATTGGTGTAGTAGTCACAGGAACAGATTTCTGCGATGAACTACTTTCCAATAAGGGAGCAGGTACAGTTACCTCATCAAGTTCTACTTTCCTCCCACTCACTTCTTTCAAGAGAAACTCCTTCTCTAGAAAGGATCCATTCTTAGCAACGAATGTCTTGCCTTCGGATCTGTGATAGAAGGTGTACCCAACTGTCTCCTTTGGGTATCCTATGAAGACACATTTCTCTGATTTGGGTTTGAGCTTATCAGGATGAAACTTTTTCACATAAGCATCGCAACCCCAAACTTTAAGAAATGACAGCTTAGGTTTCTTGCCAAACCATAGTTCATACGGTGTCGTCTCAATGGATTTAGATGGTGCCCTATTTAACGTGAATGCGGCTGTCTCTAATGCATAACCCCAAAACGATAGTGGTAGATAGGTAAGAAACATCATAGATTGCACTATATCCAATAAAGTACAGTTACGATGTTCGGACACACCATTACACTGTGGTGTTCCAGGTGGCGTGAGCAGTGAAACTATTTCACATTGTTTTAACTGAAGACCAAACTCGTAACTCAAATACTCTTCTCCACGATCAGATTGTAGAAACTTTATTTTCTTGTTACGATGATTTTCCACTTCACTCTGAAATTATATGAACTTTTCAAATGTTTCAGACTTCTGTTTCATTAAGTAGATATACCCATATCTGCTCAAATCATCTGCGAAGGTCAGAAAATAATGATACCCGCTACGAGCCTCAATATTCATCGGACCACATACATCAGTATGTATGATTTCCAACAAATCTGTTGCTTGCTCCATTGTTCCGAAGAACGGCGTTTTAGTCATCTTGCCCAAGAGGCATGGTTCGCAAGCATCAAGTGATTCATAATCAAGTGATTCCAAAATCGCATCAACATGGAGTTTCTTCATGCGCTTTACACCAATATGACCTATATGGCAGTGCCACAAATAAGTTGCACTATCATTATTAACTTTGCATCTTTTGGCTTCAATATTATGAATATGTGTATCACTACGATCGAGATCCAACAAACCATTTTCATTGGGTGTATGACCATAGAAGGTTTTATTCATGTAAATAGAACAACAATTATTCTCTAACTTAAATGAATAACCGTATTGCAATAAACATGATCAAATCATATTCATGCTCAACGCAAACACCAAATAACACTTATTTAGGTTCAACACTAATCCCGAAAGTGTAGGGAGCGTGCGATGATGATCATATCAATCTTGGAACCACTTCCAACACACATCGTCACTTCACCCTTAACTAGTCTCTGTTCATTCTACAACTCCTGTTTCGAGTTACTACTCTTAGTAACTGAACCAGTATCAACTACCGAGGGGTTGCTACGAACACTAGTAAAATACACATCAATAGTCTGTATATCAAATATACCTTTGTTCACTTTGCCATCCTTCTTATCCGCCAAATACTTGGGGCAGTTCCGCTTCTAGTGACCAGTCCCTTTGCAGTAGAAGCACTTAGTCTCAGGCTTAGGACCAGACTTGGGCTTCTTCACTTGAGCAGCAACTTGCTTGCCGTTCTTCTTGAAGTTCCCCTTCTTCCCTTTGCCATTTTCTTGAAACTAGTGGTCTCGTCAACCATCAACACTTGATGTTTTTCTTGATTTCTACCTTCGTCGATTTTAGCTTCACGAAGAGCTTGGGAATTGTTTCCGTTATCCCTTGCATATTATAGTTCATCACGAAGTTCTACTAACTTGGTGATGGTGTATAGAGAATTCTACCAATCACTATCTTATCTGGAAGATTAACTCCCACTTGATTCAAGCGATTGTAGTACATAGACAATCTGAGCACATGCTTACTGCTTGAGCTATTCTCCTCCATCTTTTAGCTATAGAACTTGTTGGAGACTTCATATCTCTCAACTCGGGTATTTGCTTGAAATATTAACTTCAACTCCTGGAACATCTCATATGGTCCATGACGTTCAAAACGTCTTTGAAGTCCCGATTCTAAGCCGTTAAGCATGGTGCACTAAACTATCAAGTAGTCATCATATTGAGCTAGCCAAACGTTCATAACGTCTGCATTTGCTCGTGCAATAGGTCTGTCACCTAGCGGTGCATCAAGGACATAATTCTTCTGTGCAGCAATGAGGATAAACCTCAGATCACGGACCCAGTCCGCATCATTGCTACTATCATCTTTCAACTTAGTTTTCTCTAGGAACATACATGAAACATAGGGAAGCAACAACGCGAGGAATAGATCTACAACATAGATATGCTAATACTACCAGGACTAAGTTCATGATAAATTAAAGTTCAATAAATCATATTACTTAAGAACTCCCACTTAGATAGACATCCCTCTAATCCTCTAAGTGATCACGTGATCCATATCAACTAAACCATGTCCGATCATCACGTGAGATGGAGTAGTTTCAACGGTGAACATCACTATGTTGATCATATCTACTATATGATTCACGCTCGACCTTTCGGTCTCCGTGTTCCGAGGCCATATCTGTTATATAGTAGGCTCGTCAAGCTTAACCTGAGTATTCCGCGTGTGCATCAGTTTTGCACCCGTTGTATTTGAACGTAGAGCCTATCACACCCGATCATCACGTGGTGTCTCAGCACGAAGAATTTCGCAACGGTGCATACTCAGGGAGAACACATATACTTTGATAATTTAGTGAGGGATCATCTTATAATGCTACCGTCAATCAAAGCAAGATAAGATGCATAAAAGATAAACATCACATGCAATCAATATAAGTGATATGATATGGCCATCATCATCTTGTGCTTGTGATCTCCATCTCCGAAGCACCGTCATGATCACCATCGTCACCGGTGCGACACCTTGATCTCCATCGTAGCATCATTGTCGTCTCGCCAATCTTATGCTTCTACGACTATCGCTACCGCTTAGTGATAAAGTAAAGCATTACAGGGTGATTGCATTGCATACAATAAAGCGACAACCATATGGCTCCTGCCAGTTGCCGATAACTCGGTTACAAAACATGATCATCTCCTACAATAAAATTTAGCATCATGTCTTGACCATATCACATCACAACATGCCCTGCAAAAACAAGTTAGACGTCCTCTACTTTGTTGTTGCAAGTTTTACGTGGCTGCTACGGGCTTAGCAAGAACCGTTCTCACCTACGCATCAAAACCACAACGATAGTTTGTCAAGTTGGTGCTGTTTTAACCTTCACAAGGAACGGGCGTAGCCACACTCGGTTCAACTATAATTGGAGAAACTGACACCCGGCAGCCACCTGTGTGCAAAGCACGTCGGTAGAACCAGTCTCGCGTAAGCGTACGCGTAATGTCGGTCCGGCCGCTTCATCCAACAATACCGCCGAACCAAAGTATGACATGCTGGTAAGCAGTATGACTTATATCGCCCACAACTCACTTGTGTTCTACTCGTGCATATAACATCAACGCATAAAACCTGGCTCGGATGCCACTGTTGGGGAACGTAGTAATTTCAAAACATTTCCTACGCACACATAGGATCATGGTGATGCATAGCAACGAGAGGGGAGAGTGTTGTCCACGTACCCTCGTAGACCGAAAGCGGAAACGTTAGCACAACGCGGTTGATGTAGTCGTACGTCTTCACGATCCGACCGATCAAGTACCGAACGCACGGCACCTCCGAGTTCAGCACACGTTCAGCCCGACGACGTCCCTCAAACTCCGATCCAGACGAGTGTTGAGGGAGAGTTTCGTCAGCACGACGGCGTGGTTACGATGATGATGTTCTACCGACGCAGGGCTTCGCCTAAGCACCGCTACAGTATTATCGAGGTGGACTATGGTGGAGGGGGGCACCGCACACGGCTAAAAGATCAAACGATCAATTGTTGTGTCTCTAGGGTGCCTCCTGCCCCCGTATATAAAGGAGGAAGGGGGAGAGGTGCGGCCGGCTAGGAGGGGCGTGCCAGGAGGAGTCCTACTCCCACCGGGAGTAGGACTCTCTCCCTTTTCCTTGTTGGACTAGGAGTGGAGGGGGAAAGAGGAGGGAGAGAGGAAGGAAAGGGGGGGCGCCGCCCCCCTCTCCTTGTCCTATTCGGACTACGGGGAGGGGCGCGCGACCCTGCCCTGGCCGCCTCTCCTCTCTTCCACTAAGGCCCACTATGGCGCATTAAGCCCCCGGGGGGTTCCGGTAACCTCCCGGTACTCCGGTAAAATTCTGATTTCACCCGGAACACTTCCGATATCCAAACATAGGCTTCCAATATATCAATCTTCATGTCTCGACCATTTCGAGACTCCTCATCATGTCCGTGATCACATCCGGGACTCCAAACAACCTTTGGTACATCAAAACATATAAACTCATAATATAACTGTCATCGAAACTTTAAGCGTGCGGACCCTACGGGTTCGAGAACTATGTAGACATGACCGAGACACGTCTCCGGTCAATAACCAATAGAGGAACCTGGATGCTCATATTGGCTCCCACATATTCTACGAAGATCTTTATCGGTCAGACCGCATAACAACATACGTTGTTCCCTTTGTCATCGGTATGTTACTTGCCCGAGATTCGATCGTCGGTATCTCAATACCTAGTTCAATCTCGTTACCGGCAAGTATCTTTACTTGTTCTGTGATACATCATCCCGCAACAAACTCATTAGTTGCAATGCTTGCAAGGCTTAAGTGATGTGCATTACCGAGAGGGCCCAGAGATACCTCTCCGACAATCGGAGTGACAAATCCTAATCTCGAAATACGCCAACCCAACAAGTACCTTCGGAGACACCTGTAGAGCACCTTTATAATCACCCAGTTACGTTGTGACGTTTGGTAGCACACAAAGTGTTCCTCCGGTAAACGGGAGTTGCATAATCTCATAGTCATAGGAACATGTATAAGTCATGAAGAAAGCAATAGCAACATACTAAACAATCGTGTGCTAAGCTAATGGAATGGGTCAAGTCAATCACATCATTCTCCTAATGATGTGATCCCGTTAATCAAATGACAACTCATGTCTATGGCTAGGAAACATAACCATCTTTGATCAACGAGCTAGTCAAGTAGAGGCATACTAGTGACACTCTGTTTGTCTATGTATTCACACGTGTATCATGTTTCCAGTTAATACAATTCTAGCATGAATAATAAACATTTATCATGATATAAGGAAATAATTAATAACTTTATTATTGCCTCTAGGGAATATTTCCTTCAGTAGTTGCTATTAATTTTGTGAAGTTTTGCTGAGAAAAATTTGTGGACTAAAACTTTCAGAATTTTTGTTCATAGGAAAAAGATGAATATCTTTAGGAAGTTTGCTTCTAAGAACTCCAAGGGTGTTATTGGGGAGTCATCTAACACTGATCTCCATCCCCGGAGGTTAGCGGAGGTATGGCCGTGCGAATGGCCGCATACCCAGTTCATGGAAGAGGTTGGAATCCTGCAGGAGTTCACACAATATGCTGCTAATGCCGGCCTCACCGACTTCATTGCAGATGAGTGTGAACAGCATCAAATCCTCACAGACATATTTGTTCAAAGTTTTACTTTCCTTCCTAGGAATAATCCTCCTGAAGTGAGTTTTGATTTATATGCTGAAAACCATCAGATACCACTTACTGAATTTTGTAACATATGCATGATCCCTTCTGATGGGAGCTTAGCTGAGCCTAGGCTGGATGAGTTTGAGACCTTTTATCGCACCTTGACAGTGCGAGATGAGAGAGGGGTGTCAGCTATCACTGCTGCTGGCTTGCATTTTCCTGCTATTCATTACTTTGCTCTTTTCATTGCAAAATGCTTGCTTGCTAGAGAGAAGGTGGGTGCACTCAGTTCACCAGACCTTGCTGTTTTACGTCATGCACTGGAGGGCGACAACACTTATAGCTTGGGAGCTATTGTGGCTCGTCGCCTCCACATTAATAAATCCAAGGGTAAAATACATGGTGGGATTTTTGCTACTCGTTTGGCGGCTCACTTTAATGTTGAGATACGCCATCATGATTACCCTCTGACCAAAGTTTATCTAGACCGCACAGCCATGGATCACCACCATTTCACTGATAAAGATTCTCCTGACATTCCTATTCCTTATAACCTGGTTTTTAGCATTGAAACTCGTGATATTATCCCGTTGCCTGCTCCTGCTTTGTTTGATTCTGTTGCCAGGGGCAGATATAGGATTATGCCTGCGGGCATCATCGCCTACCGAAATGCTCAGGCTGCTGCGGAGGCAGCGAAGGAACCTCAGCAGTGGGATGAGTGGATGCCCGCTCCTCAGTACCCCTACTACCATCCAGGCTACTGATCGACTACCAAGTTAGGCCAAAAGCCTAAGCTTGGGGGAGTACGTGTTCTCACCGACATTACGTTCATGTACACTTATTTTCCTTTGTCGGTGTTCACACTTTTTCATTGATCATCCATGCTTAGATTTATTTTCTTGCTTTCTTCTTGTGTGTTTGAAAAATCTTAGAAAAACCAAAAAAAAATTAGTCGTAGCTAGTTTACTTTCTATGCATGCTTACTAGTAATACTAAAAAGAAAACCCAAAAAGATTTCCTTGTTCTTCTTTTGCTTGTTGGGAGCTTTCCCGTGTAAATAGTTTTTCTTGTTTTTGCTTTTATTTGCTTGTTCAAGAAAACCAAAAACTCCAAAAATATTTCAGTGTGTTTCTTTGAATTTCTTTTCTTTTTATTCGAGTCATATCAAGGAGAAGACCACGATGAAAATGTTGAGTGGATCTCATATGAATAATAGTTGATCTAATAAAGAGCCCATTTACCTTGTCTTCTCCTTCTGAATAAAATGTTTGCAGATTCCAGCTTAGTCCACAGCACTCTTGCACTATTATTATTTTCATATCGTTCGGTCGTGCAAGTGAAAGGCAATAATGACGATATTTGATGAACTGGCCGTGGCAGAGAGAAACGGGTATGAACTCGACTTGTTCTATTTGTGTAAATATGTTTAACCTAGTATCCATGATTCAACCCATTATGATTAAACATGTTTGCAATGACAATTAGAGATTATAGTTTCTCATGCCATGCATAAGTATCTAGGAGTGGATAATGATTTATCTTGGATATCAACATTGCGTTAAAATGATTGTGATGTAGTATGATGATATGGTATCCTCCTCTGAATGTTTGAGTGGCTTGACTTGGCACATGTTCATGCATGTAGTTGAATCAAAACCAACATAGCCTCTATGATATTTATGTTCATGGTGTTCATATCCTACTCATGCTAGTGTCCAATGTTACTTATGCATAATGCATGTTTATGAACGTTGTTGTTCTCTAGCTGGCCGCTTCTCAATCTAATTGCTAGCCTTCGCCTGTACTAAGTGGGAATTCTGCTTGTACATCAAAAACCTTGAACCCAAAGTTATCCCAGATGAGTCCACCATACCTACCTATATGCGGTATTACCCTGCCGTCCTAAGTAAATTTGCATGTGCCACATCTAAAAACTACAAATAAATATCCTTTTTGTGTGCCTGGATCATTCATGGAACGACAGGAGGTGGTCGGTATCTTCCATGCTAAGCGGGTTATTCTCAGGTCGAGTGTTTATTCACTCGCCATCGCACGAGAAAAGGGCAGTAATAGGGATTCCTAGTCCCGAACTAAAAAATGCAAATAATTAAACAAAACTCCCACGGGACTGTTGTTGGTTTGGACGACACCCGTTGTTTCGGACAAGCCGTGGAATTTGATTGTTGGTGGAGGGGGAGTAAACCTTTACTTTTATCGCTTGGGAACCGCCACTAGCGTGCTTAGCATGGAAGATATTGATAACTGATGGTCGTGAAGTAAATGAGAAAGGTGCATGTCTCAAAATATCATTTACCTCTGTTTTAAAACTTGAGCTCTGGCACCTCTGCAAATTACTGCTTCCCTCTGTGAATGGACTATCTATTTACTTTTATGTTGTGTCATCACCTTCTAAAACAAGCACCAGAACCTGAGAGCATAGCTGTCATGACTTATGCATTGTGTGTAGCTAATGTTGGGTGCATCATGACTGGATCTTTTCTACCATGAATTACAATGTTTAGTCGCTGCTTGAACTTTGGAGGTGCTATGCATTTATGTTTTGCGGTCTCAGAAAGGGCTAGCAAGATACCACTATTGTCATATTATATCATGGTTTTTTGACAACGTGTTGCCGTTTGAGATATCTTATTATTTCTCGCTAGCTGATTATGTCATTTATATGAGTTAATATAATTTTAGGAGTTATTGTCGGCACGGTTAGTTATAATGTTGGCTGAAAACCTGGGTGCTGTTTAAGCTTATTTATGCAAACAAGAGCAAACGAGTTCGTAAAAGTTTTTCTTTTTCACTTTCAGTTTATCAACTGAATTTCTTGAGGACAAGCAAAGGTTTAAGTTTGGGGGAGTTGATACGTCTCCAATGTATCTACTTTTCCTAACGCTTTTCCTCTTGTTTTGGACTCTTATTTGCATCTGCATGATTTGAATGAAACTAACCCCGGGCTGACGCTGTTTTCAGCAGAACTACCTTGGTGTTGTTTTTGTGCAGAAATAAAAGTTCCCGGAATGGAAAGGAACTTTGCGAGGAATTTTTATATAATAAATAAGAATTTCTGGAGCCAAGACCTACCGGAGAGGGGCACCTGGGTGGGCACAACCCACCAGGGCGCGCCCCCCTCTCCTGGCGCGCCCAGGTGGGTTGTCCCCACCTGGTGGCCCCGCTGACCCTGAAACCGACGCTATAAAATCACATTATTCAAAAAAATCAAGGAGAAAGAATTATCACGATCCACGAGACGGAGCCGCCGTCACCTCCTGTTCTTCATCGGGAGGCCAAATCTGGAGTCCGTTTGGGGCTCCGGAGAGGGGGATCTTCGTTCTTCATCATCACCAACCATTCTCCATCGCCAATTCCATGATACTCCCCATCGGGAGTGAGTTATTCCTTCGTAGGCTCGCTGGTCGGTGAGGAGTGCTACCTGTTGAGCATTGCGTTGGTTTTCCCTTGAAGAGGAAAGGGTGATGCAGCAAAGTAGCGTAAGTATTTCCCTCAGTTTTTGAGAACCAAGGTATCAATCCAGTAGGAGGCTACGCGCGAGTCCCTCGCACCTACACAAACAAATAAATCCTCGCAACCAACACGATAAGGGGTTGCCAATCCCTACACGGTCACTTACGAGAGTGAGATCTGATAGATATGATAAGATAATATTTTTGGTATTTTTATGATAAAGATGCAAAGTAAAATAAAAGGCAACGGAAATAACTAAGTGTTGGAAGATTAATATGATGGAAGATAGACCCGGGGGCCATAGGTTTCACTAGTGGCTTCTCTCAAGAGCATAAGTATTTTACGGTGGGTGAACAAATTACTGTTGAGCAATTGACAGAATTGAGCATAGTTATCAGAATATCTAGGTATGATCATGTATATAGGCATCACGTCCGAGACAAGTAGACCGACTCCTACCTGCATCTACTACTGTTACTCCACACATCGACCGCTATCCAGCATGCATCTAGAGTATTAAGTTCATAAGAACAGAGTAACGCCTTAAGCAAGATGACATGATGTAGAGGGATAAATTCATGCAATATGATAAAAACCCCATCTTGTTATCCTCGATGGCAACAATACAATACGTGCCTTGCTGCCCCTACTGTCACTGGGAAAGGACACCGCAAGATTGAACCCAAAGCTAAGCACTTCTCCCATTGCAAGAAAGATCAATCTAGTAGGCCAAACCAAACTGATAATTCGAAGAGACTTGCAAAGATAACCAATCATACATAAAAGAATTCAGAAGATTCAAATATTGTTCATAGATAAACTTGATCATAAACCCACAATTCTGTTGGAAATATGCCCTAGAGGCAATAATAAAATGGTTATTATTGTATTTCCTTGTTCATGATAATTGTCTATTATTCATGCTATAATTGTATTAACTAGAAACCGTAATACATGTGTGAATACATAGACCACAACATGTCCCTAGTAAGCCTCTAGTTGACTAGCTCGTTGATCAATAGATGGTTATGGTTTCCTGACCATGGACATTGGATGTCATTGATAACGGGATCACATCATTAGGAGAATGATGTGATGGACAAGACCCAATCCTAAGCATAGCACAAGATCGTGTAGTTCGTTTGCTAGGAGCTTTTCTAATGTCAAGTATCGTTTCCTTAGACCATGAGATTGTGCAACTCTCGGATACCGTAGGAATGCTTTTGGTGTACCAAACGTCACAACGTAACTGGGTGGCTATAAAGGTGCACTACAGGTATCTCCGAAAGTGTCTGTTGGGTTGGCACGAATCGAGACTGGGATTTGTCACTCCGTATGACGGAGAGGTATCTCTGGGCCCACTCGGTAATGCATCATCATAATGAGCTCAATCTGACTAAGGAGTTAGCCACGGGATCATGCGTTACGGAACGAGTAAAGAGACG
This sequence comes from Aegilops tauschii subsp. strangulata, assembly GCF_002575655.3. Taxonomy (NCBI): domain Eukaryota; kingdom Viridiplantae; phylum Streptophyta; class Magnoliopsida; order Poales; family Poaceae; genus Aegilops; species Aegilops tauschii. The sequence goes on along the minus strand of NC_053041.3, from coordinate 548,335,381 downwards.
TGCCGGTAACAAGATTGAACGAGGTATTGGGATACCGACGATCGAATCTCGGGCAAGTAACATGTCGATAGACAAAGGGAATTGTATACGGGATTGATTGAATCCCCGACATCGTGGTTCATCCGATGAGATCATCATGGAACATGTGGGAGCCAATATGGGTATCCAGATCCCGCTATTGGTTATTGGCCGGAGAGGGGTCTCGGTCATGTCTGCATGGTTCCCGAACCCGTAGGGTCTACACACTTAAGGTTCGGTGACGCTAGAGTTGTTATGGGAAATAGTATGTGGTTACCGAAGGTTGTTCGGAGTCCCGGATGAGATCCCGGACATCACGAGGAGTTCCGGAATGGTCCGGCGGTGAAGATCGATATATTGGACGAAGGGTATTGGAGTCCGGAAGTGTTCCGGGGGTACCAGGCTATGGCCAGCATGACCGAGAGGTGTTTCGGGAGCCCCGGCAAGTGTTGGAGGGCCTCATGGGCCAAAGGGGAAGGGGAAAACCAGCCCACTAAGGGGTGGTGCGCCCCCCACACCCTTTCCCACGTTACTTGGGGAGGTGGGGCGCCTCCACCTGGCTTGGGAGGCAAGCCTCCACCTGCTTGGCTTGGGGGCAAGTCTCCCTAGGATTTTCCCTAGGGAGATCCAATCTGCTTGGCCGCTGCCCCTAGGGGAAACCCTAGGGCACCTCCCCCTCTCCCCTTGCCCCTATATATAGTGGAGGGGTGGGAGGGCAGCCGCACCTCTTCCCTGGAGCAGCCCTCCCTCCTCATACAACTCCTCCTTCTCCTCCGTAGTGCTTAGCGAAGCTCTGCCGGAGAACCACGAGCTCCATTGCCACCATGCCGTCGTGCTGCTGGAGTTCTCCATCAACTTCTCCTCTCCCCTTGCTGGATCAAGAAGGAGGAGACGTCCCAGGGCTGTACGTGTGTTGAACGCGGAGGCGCCGTCCCTTCAGCGCTAGATCGGATCTTCTGCGATTTGAATCGCCGCGAGTACGACTCCATCAACCGCGTTCTTGTAACGCTTCCGCTTAGCGATCTTCAAGGGTATGAAGATGCACTCCCTCTCTCTCGTTGCTAGCATCTCCTAGATTAATCTTGGTGACACGTAGGAAAATTTTGACTTATTGCTACGTTCCCCAACAAATTCATCGGTCTCAACAAACACACCGCAAAAGAAGATTACATCGAATAGATCTCCACAAGAGAGGGGGAGAACATTGTATTGAGATCCAAAAAGAGAGAAGAAGCCATCTAGCTAATAACTATGGACCCGAAGGTCTGAGGTAAACTACTCACACTTCATCGGAGAGGCTATGGTGTTGATGTAGAAGCCCTCCGTGATCGTTGCCCCTTCCGGCGGAGCTCCGGAACAGGCCCCAGGATGGGATCTCGTGGGTACAGAAGGTTGTGGCGGTGGAATTAGGTTTTTGGCTCCGTATCTGATCGTTTGGGGGTACGTAGGTATATATAGGAGGAAGGAGTACGTCGGTGGAGCAACGTGGGGCCCACGAGGGTGGAGGGCACGCCTGGGGGGAGGGGGTGGGGTATGCGCGCCCCCTACCTCGTGGCTTCCTGGAAGCTTCCTTGACGTAGGGTCCAAGTCTCCTGGATCATGTTCATTCCGAAAATCACGTTCCCGAAGGTTTCATTCCGTTTGGACTCCGTTTGATATTCTTTTTCCGCGAAACTCTGAAATAGGTAAAAAACAGCAATTCTGGGCTGGGCCTCCGGTTAATAGGTTAGTCCCAAAAATAATATAAAAGTGAATAATAAAGCCCAATAATGTCCAAAACAGAAGATAATATAGCATGGAGCAATCAAAAATTATAGATACGTTGGAGACGTATCAAGCATCCCCAAGCTTAATTCCCACTCGTCCTCGAGTAGGTAAATGATAAAAACAGAATTTTTGATGTGGAATGCTACTTGGTATAATTTCAATGTAATTCTTCTTAATTGTGGTATGAATATTCAGATCAGAAAGATTCAAGATAAAAGTTCAATATTGACATAAAAATAATAATACTTCAAGCATACTAACTAAACAATTATGTCTTCTCAAAATAACATGGCCAAAGAAAGTTATCCCTACAAAATCATATAGTCTGGCTATGCTCTATCTTCACCACACAAAATATTTAAAGCATGCACAACCCCGATGACAAGCCAAGCAATTGTTTCATACTTTTGACGTTCTCAAACTTTTTCAATCTTCACGCAATACATGAGCATGAGCCATGGACATAGCACTATATGTGGAATAGAATGGTGGTTGTGGAGAAGACAAAAAGGAGAAGATAGTCTCACATCAACTAGGCGTATCAACGGGCTATGGAGATGCCCATCAATAGATATCAATGTGAGTGAGTAGGGATTGCCATGCAACGGATGCACTAGAGCTATAAGTATATGAAAGCTCAACAAAAGAAACTAAGTGGGTGTGCATCCAACTCGCTTGCTCACAAAGACCTAGGGCATTTTGAGGAAGCCCATCATTGGAATATGCAAGCCAAGTTCTATAATGAAAATTTCCCACTAGTAAATGAAAGTGATATCATAGGAGACTCTCTATCATGAAGATCATGGCGCTACTTTGAAGCACAAGTGTGGTAAAAGGATAGTAACATTGTCCCTTCTCTCTTTTTCTCTCATTTTTTTATTTGGGCCTTTTCTCTTTTTTTATGGCCTCTTTTTTAGTCCGGAGTCTCATCCCGACTTGTGGGGGAATCATAGTCTCCATCATCCTTTCCTCACTTGGGACAATGCTCTAAAAATGATGATCATCACACTTTTATTTTCTTACAAATCAACAATTACAACTCAATACTTAGAACAAAATATGACTCTATGTGAATGCCTCCGGCGGTGTACCGGGATATGCAATGAATCAAGAGTGACATGTATGAAAGAATTATGAATGGTGGCTTTGCCACAAATACAATGTCAACTACATGATAATGCAAAGCAATATGACAATGATGGAGCGTGTCATAGTAAACGGAACGGTGGTAAGTTGCATGGCAATATATCTCGGAATGGCTATGGAAATGCCATGATAGGTAGGTATGGTGGCTGTTTTGAGGAAGGTATATGGCGGGTGTATGATACCGGCGAAAAGTGCGCGGTATTAGAGAGGCTAACAATGGTGGAAGGAAGAAGAGTGCGTATAATCCATGGACTCAACATTAGTCATAAAGAACTCATATACTTACTGCAAAAATCTACAAGTTATCAAAGCAAAGTATTACGCGCATGCTCCTAGGGGGATAGATTGGTAGGAAAAGACCATCGCTCGTCCCCGACCGCCACTCATAAGGAAGACAATCAATAAATAAATCATGCTCCGACTTCATCACATAATGGTTCACCATACGTGCATGCTACGGGAATCACAAACTTTAACACAAGTATTTCTCAAATTCACAACTACTCAACTAGCACAACTTTGATATCACTACCTCCATGTCTCAAAACAATCATCAAGCATGAAACTTCTCTTAGTATTCAACACACTCATAAGAAAGTTTTTACTATTCTTGAGTACCTAGCATATTAGGTTTATTTAAGCAAATTACCATGCTATTTAAGAATCTAAAAATAATCTAAATGAAGCATGAGAGATCAATAGTTTCTATAAAACAAATCCACCATCATGCTCTAAAAGATATAAGTGAAGTACTAGAGCAAAAACTATATAACTCAAAAGATATAAGTGAAGCATATAGAGTATTCTAATCATTTTCGAATCATGTGTGTCTCTCTCAAAATGTGTGTACAGCAAGGATGATTGTGGTAAACTAAAAAGCAAAGACTCAAATCATACAAGACGCTCCAAGCAAAACACATATCATGTGGTGAATAAAAATATAGCTCCAAGTAAAGTTACCGATGGAAGTAGACGAAAGAGGGGATGCCTTCCGGGGCATCCCCAAGCTTTGGCTTTTAGGTGTCCTTAGATTATCTTGGGGGTGCCATGGGCATCCCCAAGCTTAGGCTCTTGCCACTCCTTGTTCCATAATCCATCAAATCTTTCACCCAAAACTTGAAAACTTCACAACACAAAACTTAACAGAAAATCTCGTGAGCTCCGTTAGCGAAACAAAAAAAAAGACCACTTCAAGATACTGTAATGAAATCATTATTTATTTATATTGGTGTTAAACCTACTTTATTCCAACTTCTCTATGGTTTATAAAATATTTTATTAGCCATAGATTCATCAAAATAAGCAAACAACACACGAAAAACAGAATCTGTCAAAAACAGAACAGTCTGTAGTAATCTGTAACTAACGCAAACTTCTGGAACTCCAAAAAATCATCCAAAATAGGAAGACCTAGAAAATGTGTTTATTGATCAGCAGCAATTGGAATCAATATTTTATCACGTTCTGGTGATTTTTAACAATTATTTTCGTGAACAGAATGTTTCTGGAATTTTCTGCAAGATCAAATAACTATCATCCCAGAAGATCCTATAGGTTTAACTTGGCACAAACACTAATTAAAACATAAAAACACATCTAACCAGAGGCTAGATCAAAAATTTATTCCTAAACATAAGCAAAAAGCAAAAAACTAAAAAATAAAATTGGGTTGCCTCCCAACAAGTGCTATCGTTTAACGCCGCTAGCTAGGCATAAAAGCAAGGATAGATCTATGTATTGCCATCTTTGGTAGGCAATTCTTCAATGAGACATCTATCATCCTTAGGAATTTCTTTCTTTTTTATTAACCATCAAACTTTTAGGCACAAGATCGAAAAATTCATTTGTAGCAAATGGTTCCTTAATGACAGCGAAAAGATTTGGACGAATACTTATAGATTTGAGATCCGCAGTTTCCTTACTAGAGGATTCACCCTTATTTTTAGGAACATACATAAGCTTGGAAATTTTAGTTGGAGGACTTGGAGTATTCTTTACGGAAGAAAAAGTGGTTCCCAAGTTGGTAATGATGCCCTCAAGTTTATCGATTCTAGTGGAATCCTGATTTATTCTTTCATTAACTATGGGTTCCTTCTCCTTAATATTTTTCAAAGTGACTCCTACTTTGGATCCATATTGGGTAATTTGGTTGTGGACTTTTTATCCAAATTTTCTATTAACTCTACAGTTGCAACTTTATTTTCAATAATTTTAAGTCTTTGCATTACATGCTCCAAAGTTAACATAGTTCCATTAACCAAAAGAGGTGGTGAGCCAAATAAATCTATCATAGCATTATAAGAGTCAAAAGTATGGCTACCTGTCGTGGAATTGTCACGGCAGATGTCCTTAGTGTCAGGACTTAGTCGCGAGGCCAGCGCATCTATGTGGTAGCTTGAGAGGGGTTGATTGGGATGAGAGACGCAGGGCGGTTCAACGCACAAGACAAGGGTTTAGACAGCTTCGGGCCCCGGGAAACATCATCCGGTAATAGCCCTACATGTTGTTTGAGGCTAGGTCTCATTATGCTCATGAGAGAGTCGCCGGTAAGCCGGCTCTTTGTGTCTAGCCTTAGAGATTGTTTCTTGTTGCTTTTCTCCCTTTGGGGTGCCCTGCCCCTCCTTATATAAGTTAGAGGGGCGGGTTACATGTGGAGTCCTAGTAGGACTAGGACTAGTCTATCTTCTCTTACAAGTTAATTACAAGTCCGGGTCTTGTTTCCTCGTAAAGGAAATATTCGTCAACCCTTTCCTCTTAATCCGGCCCATCATAACGTGAGCCGGCCTTCTGGGCTTTGAGCCTTGTTGTCCATCTGACCCGCCCGCCGGGTTACTAATGAGTCGCCAAGATCGGACAGGTTATCTGTGAATCGCCAAGCTCCAGGCGGGTCACTAGTGAGTCGCCAATTCCGGCCGGGTCATACCACGGGATATATCCCCGACATTAGCCCCCATTTTAATTTGGATTTATCCATGTTAAACTGATCCTGTAAAATAAACACAAGAACAAACTTGATAGGTTGTGCTCCGGGTTAAATTTTGTAAGCCGGCACCTGATCATCTTTAAATCCTTGTCATTTCTTTCTTGATACATGCCCATGAACTCATAGAAAATCTCCTTTAGTAGATATGTTCAAACTTTGTGAATGCAAAAAATCCAGATACTTCTTTTGAGAAATCCGGGTCAATAGGCCAGCTTCAGAGTCAATTTGCTGGCATTGGTCTCTTGTAGAGAAATATTGTAAGAAACAATCCACTTGAATCGGCTTTCAATGCTCTGACTTGACAAAAATATTGGTCTTCAAATATTCAACTTATATTCATCCGGCTTAAAGATATAAAACTTGCCGGTTTATGAGTACCAAAATTGCCGGGTTATAAATAGATGATGCCAAGTCATAATTGTCGCCGACGCCGGTTTATGATTGTTAATGACGCCGGTTTACAGACACAGGGTCATAATGATTGGTGACACCGGATCAATCTGGTTTTGCTCAAAACAGAGAAATCTAAGATATTTCTTTGATAATAATATAATACCTGTAGCCCCCAAGTCTTGAGCAGAACAAAGCGATGGATTAAGACTTGCTTCAATATGAATACTGCCACTTTGAAGAAATCCATGTTGTTCATCCCAATCACTAGTAAAACTGAATATTCCATATTATGTAGCCCCCAAGTGCCGGGTTGTCATGCTTGCAGCAACCTGGGACTTGTAATTGCCTGATTCTCAAAAACTTCAACCAGTGTAGCCCCCAAGGGCCGGGTCATTATGCAATAATGAGCAGGGACTTTATAAATATGATCATGTAAATTTGAACAGCAATGTGTAGCCCCCAAGGGCCGGCTTAGTAAGATAATACTGAGCCAGGACCTTTCATTGAAAATAATCATATGATGTAACCCTCACCATGGGGTTTGAACCCACGTCCACAAGGTTAAGAGCTTTGTGCTTTACCAACTAAACAGTGGATCCTTCAATATCATGGATTAAGACTTATGTACCTTGAATTGTTGACAGGAGCAATTGGTAGCCCCCAAGGGCCGGTTTATCATAATATGATGAGTCGGGTCTTCAACAAGGCCAATAAAAAGTAATCTTGCATTAGCCCCCAAGTGCCATGGTGCATGCTGGCAGTGACATGGGACTTGCACATTTGATGTAATCTCAATTTGAATAATGTAGCCCCCAAGTGCCGGGTTGTAAGCCTGCAGCGACTCGGGACTATTCCTTCCATTGTAGAATAAATCATATCCATTGATAAAATAATAGCCATTGCGCTGAAGCGACTTTGAAAACCTCAATCATAATATTAGTTTCTGATAACCATAATAAAAATCCAGCCATGTTGGCTATTAAAGATTTGACTAACCCGGTTTGAAAACCTCAATCATTCAAATCATAATGAAAATCCAGCCAAGTTTGGCTATTTAAAGATTCCAAATACCTTATCTGTTGACAAGTAAATCCGGAGTTTAAATACCCAGCGGCTCTTGGCCGATGGCGATTTATTACGCCTCCATTGTAAGCCGGAATTTTTACAACCCGGCGGCTTCTTTGAGAAAACCAAGAATTGATAACCCTTTTGAGACACCAATTTCAATCTTTGATGATGGGCTTGAACTTAATCATTTATGTAAGTCATAGCCCTGTAAATCCTGCACAGAGTTCAAACAACATATGCCCTGGCGACTTAACGTTAAAAGCCAAGGCGGGTAACCACCCAAATGTAGTCTTATCCTGCACACAATTGATCACAAGATCCCTTGGCGGTTTACCGCAGGGCGGGTCATAATATCTCACATATAATCACTGTGATATTGAATTTGTACTGCCGGTTTACATGACCTGTGCAGTAAGGGTGATAACCCGATCCTTAGAAGCCAATGCTTCCACATAGATGATGATTGTCATAAGCTGGCGATTTATCATCGAAAATCAAGCCGGGTTAAATAGCAACCACTCATATACACTTCAGATATGAAAAAAGAGCTTCAAATAAAATCCAAAAATTGTTTGCAAAAAGAGACTTCGAAAAATTTTGAGGCTTCTGATTCGAATACGATCAGAAAACCATCCCAAAGGGGTTAAGCTAAGATTCGAATACAATCATATAGCCCCCAGTGGCGTTGGCGTTGCCGATCAAGAGGGTACCGACAGCTATGTTCTCTTTGGTTCGAATACGACCTATGTTTGAACAGGAAGCCCCCAAATGACCTTGAGAGTTGTTTAACGACGCTGATTCGAATACGATCCACGTCGGTTCCCAAAGGAGGTTGAGCTATGGTTCAAATATGACCAAGAAACTCCCTAATGAGCTCGGCAGTGTGCCGATCAAAAGGGTATCGACAGCTATGTTCTCTTTGGTTCGAATACGACCTATGTTTGAACAAGAAGCCCCCTAGTGATCATGAGAATATTTAACGACTCTGATTCGAATACGATCAGGGTCACACCAAAAGGGTTAAGCTAAATTCAAATACGATCAGCTCCCAATGGTCATTAAAGCAGGGTACCTATATTTGAGTTGTGCTTTCTCTTTGGTCCCTTTAATTTTTACTGAGAACTCGAACTTTGCGAGAGATAACCTCTTTTTGAACCGGAAATTTGTAAAATGGATATTAAGAGCTTCAAAGCTTTATAAGATACAAATTTACCTTGCGCCGGACGATTGAACCGGATTTGAGAGCTTCAAAACTTTGCGGGAGAAAGATATCTCTTGAACCGGATTTTAAACCGGAATCTTTATTTGAACCGGCAATTTTCTGACGGCCTTTAAAGTTTCATCAATATGGTAGCAGCCTCCGGAACCGGGTTATCATTCCCTCCAACGACCCGGGGTTCCCAAGTCATGTCACTGTAGCCCCCGAGTCTCAAGATGACTCGAGGAGTTGGCTTGAGATTCTCCATATTTAACCGTGATATAAACCGGCATAACTTGTATATCATTGGTGTTGATAACACGATGTGTATCCACAGAAGGTTAAGGTGACTGCGGCGGGTTATAAATGATCCCGTATGAGCCGTGTCAGCAACTCGGCCAATGGTTCCTTCCAACTGGCTGTTTGAAGTTTAACCAAACTGTAGTGACGGCGACTCGTGCACCTGCCCATTGAACCATCCAGTGCAGACGACGGCTGATAATATATGATAATTTGCCTCCAGTTTGTTGGAAGAAAACCGGGCTTCCCAAGTAGTGACTTGCTCATAATCAATAAACAACTCATCCAGCCAAGTGCGGCCTGGTGTGTTGATGTAGATCAGGCCGCGAGAGACGGACGGTAAAGACGATCGTAACATCAGAGGTGGCACAGACAGATGAGTCGGCCGTGGCGTTGTAAACCGGTGCGGACGGGTGAGTTGTCCTCCTTGTTGTAAGCTGGCGTGGTCGCGAGAGACGGCCACGGCGTGGTAAGCCGGCGCGGTCGCGAGAGACGGCCACGGCGTTGTAAGCCGGTGCGAGGGTCCGTTGAATAACGAAGACCACCTGTGCCAAAAGATGTTGGCGTGCCTCCATCTCCGCAGTATAATATCACTTTTTGTCATAAATAATTGCCCTGTATAAGCAATATTGCAGACCAAGGCAAACATAAACTATTCTTTGACAAAAATAATATGTACTTAAAAATATATTTTAGATGGATATCACCTGATGTGTTTAGGCCGAAAATAATCCGCCATGAAGTTGATGATCACTAAGTGAAACTGGAATCCTTCACGGGTGAATCGGCCGTGGGAGCAGACAGATAAACCAGCCACGGTGTTTGTGAGCCGGTGCGGACGAGCAAGTTGTCCTCCGCGTTTTAAGCCGGCGCGGACGCGTGAACCGGCCGCGAGGGCGGACGGGCAAGTCGTCCGCGGCGTTGTAAGGCGGTGCGGACGGGCAAGTCAGCTGGCGCATTGATGTAATCCAGATCATGACACGCCAGTCCGTGAAGCCGCGTGGTACCGCCGAACGTGCCTCCGTGGCATAACACCACTTTGTATGAATGATTCTCCTGCATATGAAAATACCGTAGAGCAGAGTAGTTGTGCTCATAGCAATTAAAGTATATTAAGAAAAATGCATAGGAGAAATAACACCTGATTCACGCGGACTAAGGAGGGGCAGGGCGGAGGAGACGCCTGCGTGGGAGGCCGTGTAGGTAATGGCTGACAAGGTAATGTGTCGGTCCAGTCTGCGGCCAGTGGCAACAGAGACGCTCGCGAGCGATGGCCAAGTCCTTCTCCGAATTGTGGATTTTTTTACGCGTTCACGCAATTGTAGCCAGCCAATCCAATATTTTCCTTGTTCTTTTCCCGATCTACTAGTACTCAAACAGTACTATCCTTTTTTACAGTACTAGTGGAAGCGCTTGGGGGCTCTTTGTATTTGACTCGGGCTTCAGGCTAGAAAAAGTAGTGACAATGACTGATTTGACGTATTTGCTTCATGTGCACTACTACTTGAAGTAGTACCTTTCCTTCGATCTTTGCTCCATGCTCGTGGAAGTAGCAGAAACAGCGTACACTGATACGCCTTAGGACTTGATGCGAGCGCCCGGATGATTGTTTCTCAGATCCCACTTGTACTAGTAGCACTTGGTCCCCTCCTTTTAAAAAGTTGGCAGCAAGCCTAGGGTGCCACGCCATGCAATAGTGATGCTCCGAGTTGGGTTTGGACACAGACGACAGAACCGTCAAAGTCTTTCGGTCTCCGCAAGTTGCACGTCGTATCGATTGATTTCAGATGCAAGATTTCGACCCTCAACGACAATGGAAATTAATCCAGCCCCGACGGATCATCTGGTGGTGTGCGCCGACGCATAAACACGACCCTAATTTCTCCTTTGATTTTTAAATCGTGTATACGTCGCTTTGACTGTTTGTTGATGATGTTGTCTTCTGCGCCGACTTCTTTTTCATCCGGAAAATTGCAAACTTCTCAATCCTTTTAGAGAAATCCCTTCAAGAACTCAACACCACCGTGCGCACGCCCCACGGTGGGCGCCAACTGTCGTGGAATTGTCACGGCAGATGTCCTTAGTGTCAGGACTTAGTCGCGAGGCCAGCGCATCTATGTGGTAGCTTGAGAGGGGTTGATTGGGATGAGAGACGCAGGGCGGTTCAACGCACAAGACAAGGGTTTAGACAGCTTCGGGCCTCGGGAAACATCATCCGGTAATAGCCCTACATGCTGTTTGAGACTAGGTCTCATTATGCTCATGAGAGAGTCGCCGGTAAGCCGGCTCTTTGTGTCTAGCCTTAGAGATTGTTTCTTGTTGCTTGTCTCCCTTTGGGGTGCCCTGCCCCTCCTTATATAAGTTAGAGGGGCGGGTTACATGTGGAGTCCTAGTAGGACTAGGACTAGTCTATCTTCTCTTACAAGTTAATTACAAGTCCGGGTCTTGTTTCCTTGTAAAGGAAATATTCGTCATCCCTTTCCTCTTAATCCGGCCCATCATAACGTGAGCCGGCCTTCTGGGCTTTGAGCCTTGTTGTCCATCTGACCCGCCCGCCGGGTTACTAATGAGTCGCCAAGATCGGACAGGTTATCTGTGAATCGCCAAGCTCCGGGCGGGTCACCAGTGAGTCGCCAATTCCGGCCGGGTCATACCACGGGATATATCCCCGACACTACCCAAGAAATTCCCTCTGGTAACTGTATCAAGAATATATCTATACCAAGGATTAGCGCCTACATAAAAATTGCGGAGAAGAATGGAAGTAGATTGCTTCCTGGTAGGTCTATTTTGAGCATTGCAAATTCTATACCAAGCGTCTTTCAAATTTTCTCCCTCCCTTTGTTTAAAATTGAGAACTTCATTTTCGGGAGACAACAGAGAAGATAAAGGACTAGTCATAATGACAAGCAAACGGAAAAGAGGCGAACAAAAAGAGAGGGCGAATAAAACGGCAAGGGCGAAGTGGGGGAGAGGAAAACGAGAGGCAAATGGCAAATAATGTAATGTCGGAGATAAGGGTTTGTGATGGGTACTTGGTATGTTGACTTTTGCGTAGACCTCCCCGGCAACGGCGCCAGAAATCCTTCTTGCTACCTCTTGAGCACTGCGTTGGTTTTCCCTTGAAGAGGAAAGGGTGATGCAGCAAAGTAGCGTAAGTATTTCCCTCAGTTTTTGAGAACCAAGGTATCAATCCAGTAGGAGGCTACGCGCGAGTCCCTCGCACCTACACAAACAAATAAATCCTCGCAACCAACACGATAAGGGGTTGCCAATCCCTACACGGTCACTTACGAGAGTGAGATCTGATAGATATGATAAGATAATATTTTTGGTATTTTTATGATAAAGATGCAAAGTAAAATAAAAGGCAACGGAAATAACTAAGTGTTGGAAGATTAATATGATGGAAGATAGACCCGGGGGCCATAGGTTTCACTAGTGGCTTCTCTCAAGAGCATAAGTATTTTACGGTGGGTGAACAAATTACTGTTGAGCAATTGACAGAATTGAGCATAGTTATCAGAATATCTAGGTATGATCATGTATATAGGCATCACGTCCGAGACAAGTAGACCGACTCCTACCTGCATCTACTACTGTTACTCCACACATCGACCGCTATCCAGCATGCATCTAGAGTATTAAGTTCATAAGAACAGAGTAACGCCTTAAGCAAGATGACATGATGTAGAGGGATAAATTCATGCAATATGATAAAAACCCCATCTTGTTATCCTCGATGGCAACAATACAATACGTGCCTTGCTGCCCCTACTGTCACTGGGAAAGGACACCGCAAGATTGAACCCAAAGCTAAGCACTTCTCCCATTGCAAGAAAGATCAATCTAGTAGGCCAAACCAAACTGATAATTCGAAGAGACTTGCAAAGATAACCAATCATACATAAAAGAATTCAGAAGATTCAAATATTGTTCATAGATAAACTTGATCATAAACCCACAATTCTGTTGGAAATATGCCCTAGAGGCAATAATAAAATGGTTATTATTGTATTTCCTTGTTCATGATAATTGTCTATTATTCATGCTATAATTGTATTAACTAGAAACCGTAATACATGTGTGAATACATAGACCACAACATGTCCCTAGTAAGCCTCTAGTTGACTAGCTCGTTGATCAATAGATGGTTATGGTTTCCAGACCATGGACATTGGATGTCATTGATAACGGGATCACATCATTAGGAGAATGATGTGATGGACAAGACCCAATCCTAAGCATAGCACAAGATCGTGTAGTTCGTTTGCTAAGAGCTTTTCTAATGTCAAGTATCGTTTCCTTAGACCATGAGATTGTGCAACTCTCGGATACCGTAGGAATGCTTTGGGTGTACCAAACGTCACAACGTAACTGGGTGGCTATAAAGGTGCACTACAGGTATCTCCGAAAGTGTCTGTTGGGTTGGCACGAATTGAGACTGGGATTTGTCACTCCGTATGACGGAGAGGTATCTCTGGGCCCACTCGGTAATGCATCATCATAATGAGCTCAATGTGACTAAGGAGTTAGCCACGGGATCATGGGTTACGGAACGAGTAAAGAGACTTGCCGGTAACAAGATTGAACGAGGTATTGGGATATCGACGATCGAATCTCGGGCAACCAACATGCCGATAGACAAAGGGAATTGTATACGGGATTGATTGAATCCCCGACATTCTTCTTCTGCGAAACTCTGAAATAGGCAAAAATAACAATTCTGGGCTGGGCCTCCGGTTAATAGGTTAGTCCCAAAAATAATATAAAAGTGAATAATAAAGCCCAATAATGTCCAAAACAGAAGATAATATAGCATGGAGCAATCAAAAATTATAGATACGTTGGAGACGTATCAAGGAGTTGGATGAGATTCATCATGTACTCGAGTTAGTTTTGTTAGGGCTTGATCCCTAGTATCCACTATGTTCTAAGATTGATGTTGCTATGACTTTGCCATGCTTAATTCTTGTCACTTTGTGCCCGGGTGCCATGAACTTAGATCTGAACCGTTTATGTTATCCTCATTATATCCATATTTTAGATCTGATCTTGCAAGTTATAGTCACCTACTACGTGTTATGATCCGACAACCCCGGAGTGACAATAGTCGGGACCACTCCCGGTGATGACCGTAGTTTGAGGAGTTCATGTATTCACTATGTGTTAATGCTTTGTTCCGGTTCTCTATTAAAAGGAGGCCTTAATATCCCTTAGTTTCCAATATGGACCCCGCTGCCACGGGAGGGTTAGGACAAAAGATGTCATGCAAGTTCTTTCCATAAGCACGTATGACTATTTACGGAATACATGCCTACATTATATTGACGGACTGGAGCTAGTGCTATATCGCCCTAGGTTATAACTGTCTCATGATGAATATCATCCAACAAGTCACCGATCCAAGGCCTATGAATTTATCTTACATTGTTCTTGCTAAGTTACTACTGTTATCATCACTATTACACTTGCTACAAAATTACTGCTATCACTGTTACCGTTACCGTTACTGCTGTCACTACTATCAAAACTATCATATTACTTTCCTACTGATTACTTGCTGTAGATAATTAATCTCCAGGTGTGGTTGAATTGACAACTCAGCTGCTAATACCTTCAAATATTCTTTGGCTCCCCTTGCGTCGAATCTATAAATTTGGATTGAATACTCTACCCTTGAAAACTGTTGCGATCCCCTATAGGGTTATCATACATCATCCCGCAACTAACTCATTAGTCACTTTGCTTGCAAGGTTTCTTATGATGTGTATTATCTAGAGGGCCCAGAGATACCTCTCCGATACTCGGAGTGAAAAATCCTAATCTCGATCTATGCCAACCCAACAAACACCTTCGGAGATACTTGTAGAGCATCTTTATAATTAGCCAGTTACGTTGTGATGTTTGATAGCACACAAGGTATTCCTCCGGTATCCGGGAGTTGCATAATCTCATAGTCGAAGGAATATGTATTTGACATGAAGAAAGCAATAGCAATAAAACTGAAAAATCCTTATGCTAAGCTAACGGATGGGTCATGTCCATCACATCATTCTCCTAATGATGTGATCCCGTTTATCAAATGACAACTCATGTCCATGGTTAGGAAACCTTAACCATCTTTGATCAACTAGCTAGTCTAGTAGAGTCTCACTAGGGACACGATGTTGTTTATCTATTCACACATGTATTAAGGTTTCCTATCAATACAATTCTATCATGAATAATAAACCTTTATCATGAATAAGGAAATATAAAATAACAACTTTATTATTGCCTCTAGGGCTTATTTCCTTCAGTCTCCCACTTGCACTAGAGTCAATAATCTAGTTCACATCGCCATGTGATTTAACACCAATAGTTCACATCGTCATGTGATTAACACCCATAGTTCACATCGCCATGTGACCAACACCCAAAGGGTTTACTAGTCAATTATCTAGTTCACATTGCCATGTGATTAACACCCAAAGAGTACTAAGGTGTGTTCATGTTTTCCTTGTGAGGGAAGTTTAGTCAACGAGTGTGTCACATTCAGATCTGTATGTATTTTGCAAATTTCTACGTCTACAATGCTCTGCATGGAGCTACTCTAGCTAATTGCTCCTACTTTCAATATGTATCCAGATTGAGACTCAGAGTCATTCGGATCAGTGTCAAAGCTTGTATCGACGTAACCCTTTTTGACAAACTCTTTGTCACCTCCATAACCGAGAAACATTTCCTTAGTCCTCTTTAGGTACCTAAGGATAATTTTGACCGTTGTACAGTGATCTACTCCTAGATCACTATTTTACCCCCTTGCCAAACTCATGGCAATGTATACAATAGGTCTGGTACACAGCATGGCATACTTTATAGAAGCTATGGCTGAGGCATAGGGAATGACTTTCATTCTCTCTCGATCTTCTGCCGTGGTCGGGTTTTTAGTCTTACTCAACTTCACACCTTGCAACACAGACAAGAACCCTTTCTTTGACTAATCTATTTTGAACTTCTTAATTTTTGCCAAGGTATGTGCTTTATGAAAGTCCTATTAAGCGTCTCGATCCATCTCTATAGATCTTGATGCCCAATATTTAAGCAGCTTCATCGAGGTATTTCATTAAAAACTTTTATTCAAGTATCTTTTATGCTATCCAGAAATTCTACATCATTTCCAATCAACAATATGTCATCCACATATAATATTAGAAATGCTACAGAGCTCCCACTCACTTTCTTGTGAATACAGACTTCACCAAAAGTCTGTATAAAACCATATGCTTTGATCACCTCATCAAAGCGTATATTCCAACTCCGAGATGCTTGCACCAGTCCATAGATGGATCGCTGGAGCTTGCACACTTTGTTAGCACCTTTAGGATCGACAAAAACCTTCTGGTTGCATCATAAACAACTATTCTTTAAGAAATCCATTAAGGAATGCAATTTTGACATCCATTTGCCAGATTTCATAAAATGCAGCAATTGCTAACATGATTCGGACAGACTTAAGCATCGCTACGAGTGAGAAAATCTCATCGTAGTCAACACTTGAACTTGTCGAAAAATAGTGACACTACCACCAGTGTCAGTCTTCTTCTTGAAGATCCATTTATTTTCTATGGCTCGCCCATCATCGGGCAAGTCCACCAAAGTTCACACTTTGTTCTCATACGTGGATCCTATCTCAGATTTCATGGCCTCAAGCCATCTGTCGGAATCTGGGCTCACCATAGCTTCTTCATAGTTCATAGGTTCGCCATGGTCTAGTAACATAACTTCCAGAACAGGATTACCGTACCACTCTGGTGCGGAACGTGCTCTATTTGAATTACAAGGTCCAGTAGTAACTTGATCTGAGTTTCATGATCATTATCATTAGCTTCCTCTCTAGTTGCTATAGGCATCATGGGAATGGATTTCTCTGATGTGCTACTTTCCAATTTGAGAGAACGTACAATTACCTCATCAAGTTCTACTTTCCTCCCACTCACTTCTTTCGAGAGAAACTCCTTCTCTAGAAAGGTTCCATTCTCGGCAACAAAGATCTTGCCTTTGGATCTATGGTAGAAGGTGTACCCAATTGTTTCCTTTGGGTATCCTATGAAGATGCACTTCTCCGATTTGGGTTCGAGCTTATCAGGCTGAAGCCTCGACCTAAGTGTCGCAATCCCAAACTTTAACAAATGACAACTTAGGTTTCTTGCCAAACCACAATTCATACGGTGTCATCTCAACGGATTTAGATGGTTCCCTATTTAATGTGAATGCGGTTGTCTCTAATGCATAACCCCAAAACGATAGTGGTAAATCGGTAAGAGACATCATAGATCACACCATATCTAATAAAGTACGGTTAAGACGTTCGGACACACCATTACACTGGTGTTCCAGGTGGCATGAGTTGTGAAACCATTCCACATTGTTTTAATTGAAGGCCAAACTCGTAACTCAAATATTCGTCTCCACGATTAGATCGTAGAAACTTTATTTTCTTGTTACGATGATTCTCCACTTTACTATGAAATTCTTTGAACTTTTCAAACGTTTCAGATTTGTGTTTCATCAAGTAGATATAACCATACCTACTCAAATCATCTGTGAAGGTTAGAAAATAACGTACCCGCCGCATGCCTCAACACTCATCGGACCGCATACATCGGTATGTATTATTTCCAATCAGTCATTAGCTCGCTCCATTGTTCCAGAGAACGGGGTTTTAGTCATCTTCCCATGAGGCATGGTTCGCAAGTAATAAATGATTCATAAAAAAGTGATTCCAAAAGCCCATCTGCATGGAGTTTCTTCATACGCTTTACACCAATATGACCTAAACGGTAGTGCTACAAGTATGTTGCACTATCATTATCAACTTTGCATCCTTTGACATCAATATTATGAATATGTGTATCACTAGAATCGAGATTCAATAAACCATTTATATTGAGTGTATGACCATAGAAGGTTTTATTCATGTAAACAGAACAACAATTATTCTTTGATTTAAATAAATAACCGTACTGCAATAAACATGATCCAATCATATTCATGCTCAACGCAAACACCAAATAACATTTATTTTAGGTTCAACACTAATCCCGAAGGTAAAGGGAGTGTGCGATGGTGATCTTATCAACCTTGGAATCACTTCCAACACATATCGCCACCTCGCCCTTAACTAGTCTGTGTTCATTTTGCAACTCCTGTTTTGAGTTACTAATCTTAGCAAGTGAACCGGTATCAAATACCCTAGGGTTACTATGAACACTAGTAAAGTACACATCAATAACATGTATATCAAATATACCTTTGTTCACTTTGCCATCCTTCTTATCCGCCAAGTATTTGGGATAGTTTTGCTTCCAGTGACCATTCCCTTTGCAGTAGAAGCACTCAGTTTCGGGCTTAGGTCTAGCTTTGGGCTTCTTCACGGGAGTGGCAACTTGCTTGTCATTCTTCTTGAAGTTCCCTTTCTTTTCCTTTACCCTTTTTCTTGAAACTAGTGGTCTTGTTAACCATCAACACTTGATGCTCTTTCTTGATTTATAGCTTCGACCGATTTCAGCATTGCGAAGAGCTCGGGAATCCTTTCTTTTATCCCTTGCACATTATAGTTCATCACGAAGTTCTAGTAGCTTGGTGATAGTGACTAGAGAACTCTGTCAATCACTATCTTATCTGGAAGATTAACTCCCACTTGGTTCAAGTGATTGTAGTACCCAGACATTCTGAGCACATGCTCACTGGTTGAGCTATTCTCCTCCATCTTGTAGGCAAAGTACTTGTCAGAGGTCTCATACCTCTCGACACGGGCATGAGTTTGAAATACCAATTTCATCTCTTGGAACATCTCATATGCTCCATGGCGTTCAAAATGTTTTTGAAGTCCCGGTTCTAAGCCGTAAATCATGGCGCACTAAACTATCAAGTAGTCATCATATCGAGCTTGCAAAACGTTCATAACGTTTGTATCTGCTCCTGCAACAGGTTTGTCACCCAGCGGTGCATCAAGGACATAATTCTTCTGTGTAGCAATGAGAATGATCCTCAGATCACGGACCCAGTTCGCATTATTTCTACTATCATCTTTCAACTTTTCTCTAGGAACATATCAAAAATATATAGGAGCTATATCGCGAGTTATTGATCTACAACATAGATATGCAAATACTATCAGGACTAAGTTCATGATAAATTAAGTTCAATTAATCAAATTACTTAAGAACTCCCACTTAGATAGACATCCCTCAAGTCATCTAAATGATACGTGATCCAAATCAACTAAACCATGTCCGATCATCACGTGAGATGGAGTAGTCATCAATGGTGAACATCTCTATGTTGATCATATCTACTATATGATTCACGTTCGACCTTTCGGTCTCTAGTGTATCGAGGTCATGTTTGTACATGCCAGGCTCGTCAAGTTTAACCCGAGTATTCCACATGTACAAAACTGTCTTGCACCTGTTGTATTTGAACGTAGAGTCTATCACACCCGATCATCACGTGGTGTCTCAACACGACGAACTGTCGTACGGTGCATACTCAGGGAGAACACTTATACCTTGAAATTTAGTTAAGGGATCATCTTATAATGCTACCTCCGTACTAAGCAAAATAAGATGCATAAAATATAAACATCACATGCAATCAAAATATGTGACATGATATGGCCATCATCATCTTGTGCTTTTGATCTCCATCTCCAAAGCATCGTCATGATTTCCATTGTCACCAGCTCGACACCTTGATCTGCACCGTTGCGTCCTGGTTGTCTCGCCAACTATTGCTTCTACAAGTATCGCTAACGCATAGCGATAAAGTAAGGCAATTACATGGCGTTTGCATTTCATACAATAAAGAGACAACCATAAGGCTCCTGCCGGTTACCGATAACTTTTACAAAACATGATCATTTCATACAATAACGTATATCACATCATGTCTTGACCATATCACATTACAACATGCCCTGCAAAAACAAGTTAGACGTCCTCTACTTTGTTGTTGCAAGTTTTACGTGGCTGCTACGGGCTTCTAGCAAGAACCGTTCTTACCTACGCATCAGAACCACAACGGTGATTTATCAAGTTTGTTGTTTTAACCTTCAACGAGGACCAGCCGCAGTCAAATTCGATTCAACTAAAGTAGGAGAAACAGACACCCGCCAGCCACCTTTATGCAAAACTAGTTGCATGTCTGTCGGTGGAACCGGTCTCATGAACGTGGTCATGTAAGGTTGGTCCTGGTGCTTCATCCAACAATACCGCCGAATCAAAATAACACATTGGTGGTAAGCAGTATGACGATCACCGCCCAGAACTCTTTGTGTTCTACTCGTGCATATCATCCACGCATAGACCTGGCTCTGATACCACCGTTGGGAAACGTAGCATGCAATTTCAAAAAAAATCCTACGCTCACACAAGATCTATCTAGGTGATGCATAACAACGAGAGGGGGAGAGTGTGTCTACGTACCCTTGTAGGCCTAAAACGGAAGCATTTGACAACGCGGTTGATGTAGTCGAACTTCTTCTAGCTCCGACCGATCAAGCACCGAACGTACGGCACCTCTGAGTTCTGCACACGTTCAGCGCGATGACATTCCTCGCTTCTTGATCCAGAAAGGTGTCGAAGAAGTAGATGAGTTCCTTCAACACGACGGCGTGGTGACGGTGATGGTGAAGTGATCCACGTAGGGCTTTGCCTAAGCAGTGTGAGAATATGACTGGGGGTGTAAACTGTGGAGGGGGGCGCCACACATGGCTAACAATTGATGTTGTGTGTCTTCTAGGTGCCCCCTCCACACATATATATAGGTGCGAGGGGAGGAGAGGCAGCCAGGGGCGCCCTAGGGTTGGCCGCCACCCCATAGGGGCCCTGCCTTGCCCTGCGCCCCCCTTTCCATGTATGGATGAAGGGGAAGGAAAGAGGGGGGGTGAGGGAAGGAAGTGGGAATCCTAATCCACACTTTCCTTTCCCTTCCCCCTTCCTTCTCCTCCTCCTATAGCCTTATAGGGTGCACCAGCCCCTTGTGGATTGGTGTGTTCCTTCACAAGGCCCATAGGATTGCCGGGGGTACCCGAAACACCTTCCGGTGACCGATAAGTACCCGATACCCTCCGGAAGACTTTTGGTGTCCGAATACCATCGTCCTATGTATCAATATTTACCACTCGACCATTTCGATACTCCTTGTCATGTCCGTGATCTCATCCGGGACTCCGAACAACATTCGGTCACCAAATCATATAACTCATATAATACAATATCATGATCGAAGTTAAGCGTGCGGACCCTACGGGTTAGAGAACTATGTAGACATGACCGAGACACCTCTCCGATCAATAACCAATAGCAGAACCTGGATGCTCATATTGGCTCCTACATATTCTACGAAGATCTTTATCGGTCGAACCGTTATGAAAACATACGTAATCCCTTTGTCATCGGTATGTTACTTGCCCGAGATTCGATTGTCGGTATCTTCATACCTACTTCAATCTCATTACCGGCAAGGTTCTTTACTCGTTCCGTAATACATCATCCCGGGACTAACTCATTAGTCACTTTGCTTGCAAGGCTTCTTATGATGTGTGATACGTCTCCGTCGTATCTACTTTTCCAAACACTTTTGCCCTTATTTTGGACTCTAGCTTGCATGATTTGAATGGAACTAACCCGGACTGACACTCTTTTCAGCAGAATTGCCATGGTGTATTTTTTCTGCAGAAATAAAAGTTCTCGGAATGACCTGAAAATCAACGGAGATTATTATTGGAATTAATAGAAAATACTGGCGAAAGAATCAAGGCCAGGGGGCCCACACCCTGTCCATGAGGGTGGGAGGCGCGCCCCCTGCCTCGTGGGCCCCATGGAGCTCCACCGACCTCAACTCCAACTCTATATATTCACGTTCGAGGAGAAAAAAATTAGAGAGAAAGATTCATCGCGTTTTACGATACGGAGCCGCCGCCAAGCCCTAATCTCTCTTGGGAGGGCTGATCTGGAGTCCGTTCGGGGCTCCGGAGAGGGGAATCCGTCGCCATCGTCATCATCAACCATCCTCCATCACCAATTTCATGATGCTCACCACCGTGCATGAGTAATTCCATCGTAGGCTTGCTGGACGGTGATGGGTTGGATGAGATTTATCATGTAATCAAGCTAGTTTTGTTAGGGTTTGGTCCCTAGTATCCACTATGTTCTGAGATTGATGTTGCTATGACTTTGCTATGCTTAATGCTTGTCACTAGGGCCTGAGTGCCATGATTTCAGATATGAACCTATTATGTTTTCATGAATATATGTGAGTTCTTGATCCTATCTTGCAAGTCATTAGTCACCTACTATGTGTTATGATCCGGCAACCCCGAAGTGACAATATTCGGGACCACTCCCGGTGATGACCGTAGTTTGAGGACTTCATGTGTTCACTATGTGTTAATGCTTTGGTCCGGTACTCTATTAAAAGGAGGCCTTAATATCCCTTAGTTTCCAATAGGACCCCACTGCCACGGGAGGGTAGGACAAAAGATGTCATGCAAGTTCTTTTCCATAAGCACGTATGACTATATTCGGAATACATGCCTACATTACATTGATGAATTGGAGCTAGTTCTGTGTCACCCTATGTTATAATTGTTGCATGAATAATCGCATCCGGCATAATTCTCCATCACCGATCCAATGCCTACGAGCTTTTCACATATTGTTCTTCGCTTAGTTACTTTACGGTTGCCATTGTTACAATCACTACAAAACTGCTACTGTTACTTTTGCCACCATTACCGTTACTTCCATACTACTTTGCTACTAAATACTTTGCTGCAGATACTAAGTTATCCAGGTGTGGTTGAATTGAAAACTCAACTGCTAATACTTGAGAATATTCTTTGGCTCCCCTTGTGTCGAATCAATAAATTTGGGTTGAATACTCTACCCTCGAAAACTGTTGCGATCCCCTATACTTGTGGGTTATCAAGACTATTTTCTGGCGCCGTTGCCGGGGAGCATAGCTCTATTCTTTGAGTCACTTGGGATTTATATCTGCTGATCATTATGAGGAACTTGAAAGAAGAAAGAACTAAAATTTATCCCTCAACTACGCGGGGAGGTAAGCAACTACCATCTAGCTCTGCACTTGATTCACCTTCTGTTTTGAGTAAGCTTGCGACACCTAAACCTGCTTCTGCTATTAATTCTGATATGTCGCATGTTATTGATGATGCCACTTCTGCTATGCATGATACTTATGATGAAACTACTTCTATGCTTGATACTACTGTGCCACTAGGTGAATTTCTTGATGAACAACTTGCTAGGGCTAGAGAGAATGACATTATTGAAACTGGTAATATTGATGAAAGTGATGATGAAGATTATCCCCCTAGATATGAATTGCCTGTTGTGCTTGAGGGTTATGTTATGGATGAAGAAACTGCTAGAGACTTTCTTGCTTGTAATGATAGGAGTGATCTTAAGAAATTATTAGCTAAGTTGAAAGAAAAATCTCAGAATGCTAGAATGAAATATGATCCTGCTTATGCTACTTCGCCTATCTTTATTACTGATAAGGATTATGATTTCTCTGTTGATACTGAGATAATTACTTTGGTTGAATCTAATCCTTTTTATGGCTATGAATCTGAAACTGTTGTGGCACATCTTACTAAATTAAATGATATAGCCACCCTATCACTAATGATGAGAAAACTCGCTACTATTATATCCTTAAATTATTTTCGTTCTCATTAAAGGGTGATGCTAAGATATGGTTTAATTCTCTTGATCCTGGTTGTGTGCGTAGTCCCCAGGATATGATTTACTACTTCTGTGCTAAATATTTCCCCGCTCATACGAAACAAGCTGCTTTAAGGGAAATATATAATTTTGTGCAAATGGAAGAAGAGAGTCTCCCACAAGCTTGGGGGAGGCTTCTCCAATTACTCAATGCTTTGCCTGATCATCCTCTCAACAAAAATGAAATACTTGATATCTTTTATAATGGACTAACCGATGCTTCCAGAGACCACCTGGATAATTGTGCTGGTTGTGTTTTCAGGGAAAGAACTGTTGATCAAGCTGAAATTCTATTGAATAATACGTCGACTAATGAAAATAATTGGAAACTTCCTGAACCAACTCCTAAGCCAACTCCGAAGAAAAGGGGTATTCTATTTCTCAGTCCTGAAGATATGCAAGAGGCAAAGAAATCTATGAAAGAAAAGGTATAAAAGCTGAAGATATTAAGAATTTACCTCCTGTTGAAGAAATACATGGTCTTAATTCATCACCTATTGAAGAAACACACGGTCTTGATGTAACATCCCAAAATTCTAAATTTTGGAAATGTTATAATAAACAGATAGATTGGATTGATTGATTGTGTGAAAGTGAGTGGAATTCGAAATCTTTTGAAAGTTAAATGAGAGGGAATAAAAGGACTTTCCCAAACTTTCATTTTTGCTTTTATGATCTCCATGAATTCAAATACTTTCCACCCCAAAACCCTGGAGAGAAGATGACATGACTTCTTCCATTTATTTAAATGACAAGGGGTGTTGAAAATATTTGAATTTCATTTGAAAATATTTCCCATTTCTGAAACTTTATGCAACTCAATGATTTTCACGAGAGAAGATAAAATGACTTCTTCAAAACAAATGAAATATGAGTTGGGAGTTTCAAAGGATTTATTCAAAGTCCCATTGCAATTATTTTTCAATTTGGAGTTATTTGGGTTTTATTCAAATTATTTTTCTCCAAAAATAAAATATACAGTAAATAGGGTAACATGATTCCCTACATCAGAAAATTGGAGAAAAATAAATTTGAAATCATTTTGGTATTTTTAAAATGATTTTTATTGGATTTTATTAAGGCAGCAGCACTGTTTGATTTATTAAAATTTGTGTGGATTTTATTTGACTCTACAAAAATGTTCACGTTGTAGGAAATCTTTTTCTGAAAATTTTGATATATTATATGCCTATATAATATTTTATTTTCTTCTGTTTTTATTATTTTGTTTCTCTGTTTCTTAAAAAAACCTTTTCCCCGACTAGGCCGGCCCAGCTAGCCAGCCAGGCCCAGCCCAGCGCGCTGCCTCCCTCCCGTTCCCGACCGGGACTCTCCCCGAGTCCGCCGCCGCGCCGCCACGGCCGTCGTGCTGCCTCCGGCCTCCTCTGCCCCCTCCCCCACGCCACCTTGCCCCCCCTCCTTAAAAGCCGGCCCCGGACCCCCTCTCCCCTTGATCCCCGCAACCGCCGCCTCCCGCCGTGGCTTGCTGCCCCGCCGCCGCCGGATCTCACCACCGCTCGCCTGCGCCGCCGCCCGTGCCTTGCCCCGCGCCCGAGCCGCCGCGCTGGAGCCACGTCGCCGCCCTCGCCCATCGTCGCGAAGCCGAGCCGCCGCGCCGGAGACCGCCGTCGCCACTGCCCCGCCCCGCCGGAGTTTCCCCGCCGGCGCCGGACCGCCGCGAACCGGTATAAACCGTGAACCGCCTCGGTTTATTATTATTTTTATTTGTTTTGGTTTTATTAAGAAAACCTAGTTCTGTTTTTTAGGTTTTATTAAACAGCGAACGTCCACTGTTTAGATCCTATAAACGAACGTTCGCTATTTAAATTTTTCTTTTTCTGTTTATTTTACACCAGGGACCTATTTGTAATAAGTTTTCTTATCAATTAGTCCCTGCTTTTCAAACAAACACATCTTTTTACTCGTTTGTCCAAATCCAACGAAACCAATGCCCTCGTCTTCGTTATGATCCCCTCTATCCAGTAAAACAACTTAAACATGTTTTTGAAAGTTTTAAAATTTGAATTCAAACAGATTTGTATTCAAACTTCTTTTGTTCATAACTTAAGTTCCGTAACTCCGTTTGAGTTGATTCCTTTTGCAAACCGAAGCTCTTGACCTAAACTTTCTGATAAGGCAAAATTCACATAATTTTGGTACTGTTAGAAATTGTTTTATGTTGCAAGAGTTATTTGCTTGGTTTTGATGTTTTCCGAAGTGTCTTCTTCGGTCTTCTCGATCTTTTGAGTGATTGCTTATGTGTGGTTACTATTGCTTGCTTGCGATAGATTCACCGGAGTGTGACGAGTAGATCTATCAAGAGTTTTGAGTGCGAATCATCTTCATCAACATTGCAGGCAAGTTCACACTTTGATCATACCCCTTTCATACCCAGTTTTTATGCATTAGATTCAACCCACAAACATTGCATGAGTAGGATTGATAACATGTGGGTATTGGGAAGTAGTTGATGAGGTAGTACCTATTGCCCTATTTACAATCAAACCTTTGGGAGTTACTTCTACGTTTGCTATTATATTGCCATGCTATGCTCGTAGACGTGGATTGGGTTTGAGAGATATTCATGACAGATGTGAGATTTTTAATAATGGTTTACCTAAGGTGGCAACTAAAACTCACATCTGGGTGGATTGAGGCACCTGGAGAACCCAGTGTTGCCTGTTTGTATAAGGACCGCCACCCAGGCTCAAAGGGATCATAAGATTATTCATGCTAGAAACTTCCGTGTGCAGCCACAAGCTATTATGGGCTCTAGCATAGTTGAGTAAGTTGTGGGAAACCTTTCCATGATGGGCTAGCAGATGTAGGGGATTGTAGGTGTACCGGCCTATCTATCGGTTAAGGGGACCTCTTCGGAAAGACTGTGTCTCGGTCATCCGTATCTCAAACATCATGCAGTGCGAGAATTAAGCGGAGGCGATCGAGTCTTGTGGGAAAAGTGCACAAACCTCTGCAGAGTGTACAAACTAATCATGATTAGTCGTGTCCCCAGTTATGGACATCTTGAGTATCTAGTTCTTGGATTATCCCGTTGATCTCATCATGTAACTTTAATTAATATTGTCGGGTTAATGATGATACTTAATTGGGATTGAGATGCTGTCAACCATCTCAATGTTTCACAACCACCATGATAGTTCAAATAAAATTTATTCCTTTGTAGTAGGGAAAAATTGGCTTTTCGCAAAAACATTATAACCATAGAGCTTTTCCACCAGCCATATATGCATGTAGTGATAGCCTTTGTTCATTATTTTCTCTATGGTGTGAATTTGCCAGCATATTCCCTGTGCTGACCCGTTTTCGGGCTGCAACGTTTCATGTTGCAGGATTCTTACGACGAGTAAGTGATATGTTAGGGTTACGATTTCTACACTCAACCTTGCCGTTGGTGTTGATGGGAATCCACAACCTGGTTACTCCGCTATTTGGATTGAGGTAATAGTATTTACGTTACTTTAAACATGTGATTTACCTCTGTTATAAATCCTCGAGTACTGTGTGTGTCAGCATACCGATCCAGGGATGAAACTTAAGCACAGAGACTTGATCCATTTGGGTCGGGTCGCTACAAGATGGTATCAGAGCACATGTTGACTGTAGGACGTGACCCTAGAAACTGGCAAGCCCATAGGAATGATTTTCCCTAAAACTTTTCTTTTCAAAAAGATCTTTTACCTCTCTTCTCTTCTAAGCTTATTCAAATATTCCCTTTTAGTGAGACCATATCCTTTTCCTTTGGACCACTCGAAGATTCGACTGATGAGACCACTCCAAGAAGGACAAGATATCGGACAACCAAGACCATTTGGAATAAAGAGGATTTTACCATGCATTATGATAATGGAAACTACAACGGTTGAAGATTCCGAAGACTGGGAGAATTTGAAGGCTCTGAAGAATTGCCAGATGTGTATGACCTAGAAAGGTTACCCTTATGGAACTTGGCAGACTATGGAAGCTGTCAATACTCGAGAGCAAGGTGTATCGGAGAAAGATCGAAACATGGAGAGTTAGAAACTCAAAGTTTTGTCAAGGAAACCCTAAGGAAGGAGATATCAACTATGGAATGATAGCTCATGGTAATGACAAGAGCAGAAACACGGATACCCATGGTGTTATTACCCGTTTATGCTATTGTCACCGTGCGGAGTTAAGCATGCAGATGCATGGAAGGATTGGATGGTAGAAAGCTGATGGAGCATCTATCAGCAAAGGATGCAGTTTTAACCTTAGACCAATGTATCACCAGGATCTGGAGCATTACATCAGGAAGTTTAAAGATGAACCTTCAGGAAGCAGTTTTTGACAAAGAAGTGTTTCGTGAAGAACTCAGAACCCGGAAACTGAAAGTAGCCAAGCTAGAGGAGCAAAACCTTGAGACATCAAAGATTCGTCAGGAACTGAAGGACAGTAGGATCATGATTCATGTCAAGGATGTTGAGACCCAGAAGTTGGAGCGCAACTCCAGAAATATTAAAGGACGTCACGAGAGACTTCGCGTCAACAGAGATGATTTGGCAAAAGAACTTGAGAAGGACAAGCATGATTGGAAGAAGCCATCGGAGACATTAACAAGACTTGAAGAGTTTGGCGACGTTGAAGACTTATTGACCTTTAGAAGACCAAACCCCTGTTATACCTACGTTAGATGCGACGTTTGTGAGCTGTCATTTGTTTGTTGTTTTTCCGACAGCCAAATAAAATCTGTCTTTTCAAAACTGTTTGTTTGTATTGTGTGCATCCCTCTCTATCTCTCTTATGTCACCCCAAACCTTTGGACCCAATAGAGGATGAATGGAGATGA
Organism: Aegilops tauschii subsp. strangulata; assembly: GCF_002575655.3. Classification (NCBI taxonomy): domain Eukaryota; kingdom Viridiplantae; phylum Streptophyta; class Magnoliopsida; order Poales; family Poaceae; genus Aegilops; species Aegilops tauschii. Next base: position 548,306,885 of record NC_053041.3, on the reverse strand, counting down.
GCTTGTATTTTCTGGACCGATGAGTCAATTGGAGACGGACCGATGGATTCAGAACATGGAGGATCACATGAAGAATAACCCTATAGTCGGAAAGGATATGACCCGGCATGCTCTTCAATGTTTTGAAAGAGGTGCTGCTACTTGGTGGAGGATGTACCAAACCATCAATGGATGGCAAGAAGTAACCACTTGGAAAGAATTTAAGTGGACTCTACAAAGATCTCGTCTTGTGTCCTAGAAATTGAAGCCTTATGGAAAGGATATGAAGAAACCTTGTGCATACAAGCCTTGTGGAGAAATAGGACACAACCATAAGGAACACAAGGATGAATGCCCGAATTGTGAAGGAAGTCACCCAGCTGAAGAATGCCCAACTCGGCAGATCACTTGTTTCTTGTGTGAAGGGACTACCCACTACCCTGCTCAGTGTCACATCTACCCCATGGTACAAAGGACCGTCCAGCAGAAGAAAGAAGCAATGAAAAGAGCCCTCATGGAAAGTTTAGAGGAATCTGTGATGAAGGAAGAGGTGGAGGACACACCCAAAGGAGAACCAATTAAACCCTGCACCAAGTCATGCTATTCATGTGGAGAAGAAGGACACATCTCCCAAAATTGTCTGAATGGGGATTTAGTAGAATTCCCGACAGAGGAAGTAGAGTATGACCCACAGGAAATAGAAGCCCTGATTGGAACGGAAAAGTCCAGGAAGAGAAGTAGATTGGATCCCAGGAACAACCCAATTTCTACAAAGAGAGACCTGAGTCATATCACATGTTTCAGGTGCAAAAATTCAGGACACTACCACAATGATTGCCCAAAAGGGAAGATGAGGACCCCAGGAGGCTATATAATCACAAGGAAACCCCGTGATATGTCAGAAATTATATGTTTCCGTTGTGATGAAGCAGGGCACTTTGCCAGAGAATGCCCCAAGGAGACGGAGACTTGTGATAAATAGTTGAGTGCAACGAGAAATGTAGTAGTAGTGTGGACATTTCTTTTATTAGTGAGGTGTCGGATTGAGGCATGTAATGGAATGCAGGAGATTGTAATAATTTGAGAACCAATAAAGTTAGCATCATTGGTATTGATTTGGATTTTATGAGTTGCTACTCTATGAAGAAAGATTTTGACCATTTTCAAGGATATGAGAAATATGGTCTATGGAAGATTGTGCATTTTAAAGGTGGTAGTACCCCGTGAGGAAACTTGACCCTTGGAAAAAGGTAATGATATTCCACGAAGTGGATTTCGAACAAAATAAGTATGAGTTTTATCTCGATATGTTGGATACCCCAAGAATATGAGGGTATGGAGTATTATTGGATGTAAAGGAGGTAGTCTATGAAATTGGAGACAAAGCATGTCTTCGTGTGTTCCCTCTGCGAGGAGTTAAACTATTTGGAGTTAAGGGAAAGTTAACCCCGAGATTTGTAGGACCATACCGAGTTTTGGAGCGTACGGGAGAAGTGGCCAACAAGCTGGAGTCACCCGAAGGACTGTCATGAGTTCATGATGTGTTTCATGTTTCCCTGTTGAAGAAGTGCCATGCAGAGATGGCCAATATTCCCCTGTAAGGACGCTTGACCCTGGAAAGGATAATGATGTTCCACGAAGTGGAGTATGGACTTCATAAGTATAAGTTTTTTTTATCTCGGTATGTGGGATATCCCCGAGGGTGAAGGGATGAACTACTATTGGATATAAAGGAGGTATGATGTTGGAAATATGGATCAATGGAATTCCATGATGAGTTTGAGTAATCATGTCCTAGTTTGGTGACAATAGAAGGAAGGAAGACAGTACAATTGGATGGATTTAAGAATACTAGGAAGTTGGATGTTGGATTAAGGATCAGTTGCCCGATGATGAGTTCAAGGTTTACAAGTGATGAGATGGGCCATAACCCACAGGCTCCAGGACCCGCCAAGAAGCAAGCACATTCTTGCTGAAGGAAAAACCCGGAAGAAGATACGACTTTATCGACAGACGATTTTATAGGAGTAACGCAAAACCTGAGAGTTGTGAAGGAACGATAGATGTTCGTTTGGCTTGCAGAATCCATGGATTTATCCGAACTTGGTTCGTCGACAAGAGAAATTCTGCAATGCTTGCGAGGATGACCGAGTGTTAGAATGCGAGATTCGCTAAACCATATACAAGGTAATGATTTGGGTGCGAGATGGATTGATCACCATACCGACTTACTCTTATTGTTCGCTTTGCTATACGGGATGGTAAATCTGAGTGACTTGCCTATAGTAGAGTGACGATGATTTATACTTTGTTTAAACCTTAGAATGGTATAGGTATTGTCCCTTGTACACGGCAGTTGTTGCCAACCGTAGGTTATACGGTGAGGTTCAACCCAGACCCATTTCCTGCAGGAGAAACCGTAAATTATTGACCACCATGAGATGTCGATAGTTGTTTAGTATTGGCGCCAGACCCGTCAGCTATGAAGACCCAGTCTCGGAATAACCTTACCGAGATGAAAGACAGAAGAATTGAGGAAAAGGTTATGCCGCTACCCAAAGAGCCAAAGAAGGAATTTTTCCGAGAATCTGAGAAGACTGACATTGTCAACAACAAGGATGGAGTATACGAGTTTTGGTGGAACCGTAGCAATGTTTCTAAGGGTGGTAGCACCCCAGACCCCTGAGATGATCGATGGATTTTGAGGAGACCCCAAACCCTAACCTTTCTCTTTCTAGCCTCTCCGAATCTCGAGGACGAGATTCATTTTAAGGGTGGTAGGTTTGTAACATCCGAAAATTCTAAATTTTGGAAATGTTATAATAAACAGATAGATTGGATTGATTGTTTGATTGATTGTGTGAAAGTGAGTGGAATTCGAAATCTTTTGAAAGTTAAATGAGAGGGAATAAAAGGACTTTCCCAAAGTTTCATTTTTGCTTTTATGATCTCCATGAATTCAAATACTTTCCACCACAAAACCCTGGAGAGAAGATGACATGACTTCTTCCATTTATTTAAATGACAAGGGGTGTTGAAAATATTTGAATTTCATTTGAAAATATTTCCCATTTCTGAAACTTTATGCAACTCAATGATTTTCACGAGAGAAGATAAAATGACTTCTTCAAAACAAATGAAATATGAGTTGGGAGTTTCAAAGGATTTATTCAAAGTCCCATTGCAATTATTTTTCAATTTGGAGTTATTTGGGTTTTATTCAAATTATTTTTCTCCAAAAATAAAATATACAGAAAATAGGGTAACAAGATTCCCTACATCAGAAAATTGGAGAAAAATAAATTTGAAATCATTTTGGTATTTTTAAAATGATTTTTATTGGATTTTATTAAGGCAGCAGCACTGTTTGATTTATTAAAATTTGTGTGGATTTTATTTGACTCTACAAAAATGTTCACGTTGTAGGAAATCTTTTTCTAAAAAATTTGATATATTATATGCCTATATAATATTTTATTTTCTTCTGTTTTTATTATTTTGTTTCTCTGTTTCTTAAAAAAAACCTTTTCCCCGACTGGGCCGGCCCAGCTAGCCAGCCAGGCCCAGCCCAGCGCGCTGCCTCCCTCCCGTTCCCGACCGGGACTCTCCCCGAGTCCGCCGCCGCGCCGCCACGGCCGTCGTGCTGCCTCCGGCCTCCTCTGCCCCCTCCCCCACGCCACCTTGCCCCCCCTCCTTAAAAGCCGGCCCCGGACCCCCTCTCCCCTCGATCCCCGCAACCGCCGCCGGATCTCACCACCGCTCGCCTGCGCCGCCGCCCGTGCCTTGCCCCGCGCCCGAGCCGCCGCGCCGGAGCCACGTCGCCGCCCTCGCCCCTCGTCGCGAAGCCGAGCCGCCGCGCTGGAGCCCGCCGTCGCCACTGCCCCGCCCCGCCCCGCCGGAGTTTCCCCGCCGGCGCCGGACCGCCGCGAACCGGTATAAACCGTGAACCACCCCGGTTTATTATTATTTTTATTTGTTTTGGTTTTATTAAGAAAACCTAATTATGTTTTTTTAGGTTTTATTAAACAGCGAACGTCCACTGTTTAGATCCTATAAACAAACGTTCGCTATTTAAATTTTTCTTTTTCTGTTTATTTTACACCAGGGACCTATTTGTAATAAGTTTTCTTATCAATTAGTCCCTGGTTTTCAAACAAACACATCTTTTTACTCGTTTGTCCAAATCCAACGAAACCAACGCCCTCGCCTTCGTTATGATCCCCTCTATGCAATAAAACAACTTAAACATGTTTTTGAAAGTTTTAAAATTTGAATTCAAACAGATTTGTATTCAAACTTCTTTTGTTCATAACTTAAGTTCCGTAACTCCGTTTGAGTTGATTCTTTTTGCAAACCGAAGCTCTTGACCTAAACTTCTGATAAGGCCAAATTCACATAATTTTGGTACTGTTAGAAATTGTTTTATGTTGCAAGAGTTATTTGCTTGGTTTTGATGTTTTCTGAAGTGTCTTCTTCGTTCTTCTCGATCTTTTGAGTGATTGCTTATGTGTGGTTACTATTGCTTGCTTGCGATAGATTGACCGGAGTGTGACGTGTAGATCTATCAAGAGTTTTGAGTGCGAATCATCTTCATCAACATTGCAGGAAAGTTCACACTTTGATCATACCCCTTTCATACCCAGTTTTTATGCATTAGATTCAACCCTCAAACATTGCATGAGTAGGATTGATATCCAATCCACAACAAATCGAATGAAACCGCTTCGGATTTCTTTTGATGAAAACCCTTGTTCCGCTCTCGCTCGCCGCTACTAACGGGGTCTCGGTTGAACATGTGGGTATTGGGAAGTAGTTGATGAGGTAGTACCTATTCCCTTGTTTACAATCAAACCTTTGGGAGTTACTTCTACGTTTGCTATTATATTGCCATGCTATGCTCGTAGACGTGGATTGGGTTTGAGAGATATTCATGACAGATGTGAGATTGTTAATAATGGTTTACCTAAGGTGGCAACTAAAACTCACATCTGGGTGGATTGAGGCACCTAGAGAACCCAGTGTTGCCTGTTTGTATAAGGACCGCCACCCAGGCTCAAAGGGATCATAAGATTATTCATGCTAGAAACTTCCGTGTGCAGCCACAAGCTATTATGGGCTCTAGCATAGTTGAGTAAGTTGTGGGAAACCTTTCCATGATGGGCTAGCAGATGTAGGGGATTGTAGGTGTACCGGCCTATCTATCGGTTAAGGGGACCTCTTCGGAAAGACTGTGTCTCGGTCATCCGTATCTCAAACATCATGCAGTGCGAGAATTAAGCAGAGGCGATCTAGTCTTGTGGGAAAAGTGCACAAACCTCTGCAGAGTGTACAAACTAATCATGATTAGCCGTGTCCCCGGTTATGGACATCTTGAGTATCTAGTTCTTGGATTATCCCGTTGATCTCATCATGTAACTTTAATTAATATTGTCGGGTTAATGATGATACTTAATTGGGATTGAGATGCTGTCAACCATCTCAATGTTTCACAACCACCATGATAGTTCAAATAAAATTTATTCCTTTGTAGTAGGGAAAAATTGGCTTTTCGCAAAAACATTATAACCATAGAGCTTTTCCACCAGCCATATATGCATGTAGTGATAGCCTTTGTTCATTATTTTCTCTATGGTGTGAATTTGCCAGCATATTCCCTATGCTGACCCGTTTTCGGGCTGCAACGTTTCATGTTGCAGGATTCTTACGACGAGTAAGTGATACGTTAGGGTTACGATTTCTACACTCAACTTTGCCGTTGGTGTTGATGGGAATCCACAACCTGGTTACTCCGCTATTTGGATTGAGGTAATAGTATGTACGTTACTTTATACATGTGATTTACCTCTGTTATAAATCCTCGAGTACTGTGTGTGTCAGCATACCGATCCAGGGATGACACTTAAGCACAGAGACTTGATCCATTCGGGTCGGGTTGCTACACTTGATAACCCGACACAGGTAGTAAAGGTAAACTCTCTCCATAGATATGATAAAGCTGAAATCCCTCCTGCTAAGTTTGCTAGCCAATGTCTGGATGAGTTTGATAACTTTATGGTTAAGCAAGAAGATTTTAATGCTTATTTTGGTAGACAACTGAAACACAATGCTTATATGATTGAACACTTGGGTGATTATATGTCTAGAGTTAAAGGTGAACTTAAACTCATTAGTAAACATGCTTCTATGGTTACCACTCAAGTAGAACAAGTACTTAAAGCTCAGAATGATTTGCTCAATAAATTGAATAGTAAGAATAATGACTTTGCTGTTAGAGTTGCAACTAGAGGAGGTAAAGTGACTCAGGAACCTTTGTATCCTGAGGGCCACCCTAAGAGAATTGAGCAGGATTCTCAGAGAAATAATGTTGATACACCTAGTCCTTCTAAAAAGAAGAAAAAGAAAAATGATAGGACTTTGCACGCTTCTAGTGAACCTGTTGTTGACACACCTGAGAATCCCAATGATATTTCTATTTATGATGCTGAAACACAATCTGGTAATGAACATGAACCTAGTGATAATGTTAATGATGATGTTCATGTTGATGCTCAACCTAGCAATGACAATGATGTAGAAATTGAACCTGCAGTTGATCTTGATAACCCACAATCAAAGAATCAATGTTATGATAAGAGAGACTTTGTTGCTAGGAAGCACGGTAAAGAAAGAGAACCATGGGTTCAGAAACCCATGCCTTTTCCTCCCAAACCATCCAAGAAAAAGGATGATGAGGATTTTGAGCGCTTTGCTGAAATGATTAGACCTATCTTTTTGCGTATGTATTTTACTGATATGCTTAAAATGAATCCTTATGCTAAGTGTATGAAAGAAATTGTTACAAATAAGAGAAAGATACCAGAAGCTGAAATTTACACCATGCTTGCTAATTATACTTTTAAGGGTGGAATACCGAAGAAACTTGGAGATCCAGGGGTACCAACTATACCATGCTCCATTAAAAGAAACTATGTTAGAACTGCTTTATGTGATCTTGGAGCATGTGTTAGTGTTATGCCCCTCTCTTTATACCGTAGACTTGATTTGAATAAGTTGACAGCTACTGAAATATCTTTGCAAATGGCTGATAAATCAACTGCTATACCTGTCGGTATTTGTGAGGATGTGCCTGTTGTGGTTGCAAACGTTACTATTTTAACAGACTTTGTTATTCTTGATATTCCTGAGGACGATAGTATGTCTATTATTCTTGGAAGACCCTTTTTGAATACTGCAGGGGCTGTTATTGATTGCAATAAAGGCAATGCCACTTTTCATGTTAATTGAAATGAGCATACGGTACACTTTCTGAGGAAACAACCTCAAGTCCACAGTATCAATTCTATTGGAAAAATTCCATCGATTACTATTGGAGGTTTTGAATTTCCTCTTCCCACTGTCAAAAAGAGATATGATATTCTTATTGTTGGGGATGTGCATATCCCCGTTGAGGTAACCTAGTGTTATTCGAAATTTCTCCGGTTTCATGCAATTCTGAATGAGTTTGTTAACAAGACCTGATCAACCTTGTTAGTGGATTCCTTTTGATGAGCATGAGATGGATGAAGTTAGAAAGCACAACTCTCTGTACCCTCTTTTTACTTTCTGTTATTAAGATTAAATAAAGCAAAATTAGTATTTTCTGTCTGTTTTCTGAATTATCCGTGCAATAAAAAATACCTCAAAAATAAAAGTTCTCCAAATGCCCCGAAAATGAAATATGATTTTTTCTAGAATATTTGAGTATATCTGGCATTGAGAAGACATCAGGGGGAGCAAGCACCTGGCCACGAGGGTCCAGGGCGCGCCCACCCCCCTGGGCGCGCCCCTGCCTCGTGGGCCCATGGTGGCTCCCCTCCACTTATTCCAGCCACCACACACTCCTTCTTCCTCCCAAAAAAATCACCAACCAGCTCAAGCACGAGTTCTAGCTCATTTTGCTGCGATTTTCGATCTCCTAGCTCAAAGCTCCACTCACAAAACTGCTTTGGGGGATTGTTCTTTGGTATGTGACTCCTCCAATTGTCCAATTAGTTTTTGTTCTAGTGCTTTATTCATTGCAAATTTTTGCTGCCTAGGTGACTCTGTTCTTGAGCTTGCATGTCAAATTTATATGGTCCCAAGTAGTTCTAATGCATGATATGGTCTCTAGGCACTTGTGGGAGTAGTTACTATTAATTTTGTTGAGTTTGGTTGACTTTTATTTGAAGTTACTAAAAATTTCAGAAATTTTTCAGAGGAAGAAATATGTTTAGGAAAATGTACCAAGGTGGTTCTTCAAGGAAGCAAGGACCCAGGCCCGCAATACGCGATGCAGATGATGAACCACCAAGGGACGCTCAAGTGCGGCCCTGTGAATGGCCGTCAAAAGATTTCATGGTCCAAGCAGGAATTAAAGAGGAATTTTATGCATATGTGCGTAACGCTGATTTGGAGGGCTTTGTGTCAGATAAGTGCCTCCAACATTATTACCTTACTGATTCCTTTGTGAGAAGATTTAGATTTTCATCTTCACGCAACTCTTACACGGTCCTGTTTGATCTTTATGATAAATACTATACCATGGACCTAGAGGATTTTAGTATTGCTTGTAAACTCCCGCAATGGGGTAGTCCTAGTGAACCTCGCAAATATGAGTTTAGAGATTTTCTTGCTAGTATCACAGTGGTGGAATCTAGAGAAATAACGCAAGCTACCATAGGGAGCATTCATTTTCCTGCTATACATTATTTTGCTCTCTTTATAGGCCGACGCATAAACGGTAAGGATGAGGCATGCCACATGTGCGTTCCTGATCTCAGTGTTCTCAGGAGTGTTGTATTAGGAGATAAACATTATAATTTGGGAGCTATTGTGGAGCGTAGGTTGCATAATAATAGTATAAATGGGGATTTGTTTGGGGGAATTTATGCAACCCGTTTAGCTAATTATCTTGAGATACCTATTCATGATTATGATATGGAATTGCCTCCTGCTTGTCTAGATTTTAATGCCATGGTTCGCCATCAGTTTGTTGAGAGGAATGAACCGCCTCTCCAGTACCGACTAATCTTTGACAGGCGTCACGCTGTCAACATTGTTCTCCCTGCTCCTACACTCTTTGACTTTCAGGCAAAGGGGAGATATGTCATAACCAGGGAGGAGGCAAATGAGTACGAGAGGAGGACGAGGGCAGCTCGCCTCCAAGCTGCAACCCACGATGCAATAGCCGCTGCTTCTCAGTACGACCCCAACTACAACTTTGGATATCCGCCAGGCCAGCCGTGGCAGTAGACCAACTTAGGCCAAAAGCCTAAGCTTGGGGGAGTACGTATTTCTCACCGACATTACATTCATATTCACACACTCATGCTAGTTGCCGGTGCTCATACTTTTTCATTGTGTTATCCATGCTAGTTTATTTTCCTTTTTATGCTTTCTTCTTGTGTTTTGAAAAACCTTAAGAAAAACCAAAAAAATTAGTTGTAGCTTTTAGCTAGTTTATTTTCCATGCCTGAAGTAGTAATAATTAAAAGAAAACCCAAAAAGATTTCTCGTTCTTCTTTTGCTTGTTGGGAGCTTTCCCGTGTAAATAGTTTTATTTCTTTTCTTTTCCTTGGGGGTCGAGAGGGGAAGACCATAATGAAAATGTTGAAGTGGTTCTTATATGCATTATTGTTGATTTAACCAAGAGCCCATATTATCTTGTCTTCTCCTGTTTATTGAATGCCTGCAGATTCCAGCTTAGTCCAATGCACGTGCACTATTATTATTATTCACATCGTTCGGTCGTGCAAGTGAAAGGCAATTATGATGATATATGATGGACTGATTGAGATGAGAGAAGCTGGTATGAACTCGACCTCTTTTTTTGTAAATATGATTAGTTCATCGTTCCTGATTTAGCTTATTATGAATAAACATGTTTGCAATGACAATTAGAGATTATAGTTGCTTATGCCATGCTTAATTAGCTAGGAGTTTATAATGGTTTACCTTGCGTGCCAACATGCTATTAAAACGGTTGTGATGTGGTATGATAGGGTGGTATCCTCCTTTGAATGATTCGAGTGACTTGACTTGGCACATGTTTACACATGTAGTTGAAACAAAATCAACATAGCCTCCACGATATTTATGTTCATGGTGGATTATATCCTACTCATGCTTGCACTCAATGTTTATTAATTTTAATGCATGTTCATGACTGTTGTCGCTCTCTAGTTGGTCGCTTCCCAGTCTTTTTCTAGCCTTCACTTGTACTAAGCGGGAATACTGCTTGTGCATCCACTTCCATAAAATCCAAGTTATTCCATATGAGTCCACTATACCTTCCTATATGCGGTATCTACCTGCCGTTCCAAGTAAATTTGTATGTGCCAAACTCTAAACCTTCAAATGAAATTCTGTTTTGCATGCTCGAATAGCTCATGTATCAACTAGGGCTGTCTGTATCTTCCATGCTAGGCGGGTTATTCTCAAGAGGAGTGGACTCCGCTCCTCATTCACGAGAAAATGGCTGGTCACCGGGATGCCTAGTCCCATGCTTTATGCAAATCAAATCGAAATATTTGCAAACAAAACTCCCCCGAGACTCTTGTTAGTTGGAGGCACTCGTTGTTTCGAGCAAGCCATGGATTGATGCTTGTTGGTGGAGGGGGAGTATAAACTTTACCATTCTGTTTGGGAACCGCCTATAATGTGAGTAGCATGGAAGATATCGAGATCTCTCGATTGTTATGTTGACAATGAAAGTATGCCGCTCAAAATATTATTCATCTCTATTTCAAAATCGAGCTCTGGCACCTCTACAAATCCCTGCTTCCCTCTGCGAAGGGCCTATCTATTTACTTTTATGTTGAGTCATCACCCTCTTATTAAAAAGCATCAGCTGGAGAGCACCGCTGTCATTTGCATCCATTACTATTAATTTATATTGGGTATGACTGGATCTCTTTTACCACGAATTACAATGTTTAGTTAGTCCTTGATCTTCAAAGGTGCTCTGCATTTATGTTTTGCGGTCTCAGAAAGGGCTAGCGAGATACCATCTTGTTATATCATATTATGATTGTTTTGAGAAAGTGTTGTCATCCGAGATTTATTATTATTGCTCGCTAGTTGATTATGCCATTGATATGAGTAAACATGAGACCTAAATGTTACTGTGAATATGGTTAGTTCATAATCTTTGCTGAAAACTTGAATGCTAGCTTTACATATTTACAACAACAAGAGCAAACAGAGTTTGTAAAAGTTTTTCTTTATCACTTTCAGTTTATCAACTGAATTGCTTGAGGACAAGCAAAGGTTTAAGCTTGGGGGAGTTGATATGTCTCCGTCGTATCTACTTTTCCAAACACTTTTGCCTTTGTTTTGGACTCTAACTTGCATGATTTGAATGGAACTAACCCGGACTGACGCTGTTTCAGCAGAATTGCCATGGTGTTATTTTTGTGCAGAAATAAAAGTTCTCGGAATGACCTGAAAATCAACGGAGATTATTTTTGGAATTAATAAAACATACCGGCGAAATAATCAAGGCCAGGGGGCCCACACCCTGTCCACAAGGGTGGGAGGCATGCCTGCCCCCCTGGGCGCGCCCCCTGCCTCGTGGGCCCCCTGGAGCTCCACCGACCTCAACTCCAACTCTATATATTCACGTTCGGGGAGAAAAAAATTAGAGAGAAAGATTCACCGCGTTTTACGATATGGAGCCGCCGCCAAGCCCGAATCTACCTCGGGAGGGCTGATCTGGAGTCCATTCGGGGCTCCGGAGAGGGGAATCCATCGCCATCGTCATCATCAACCATCCTCCATCACCAATTTCATGATGCTCACCGCCGTGCGTGAGTTATTCCATCGTAGGCTTTCTGGACGGTGATGGGTTGGATGAGATTTATCATGTAATCGAGTTAGTTTTGTTAGGGTTTGATCCCTAGTATCCCCTATGTTCTGAGATTGATGTTGCTATGACTTTGCTATGCTTAATGCTTGTCACTAGGGCCCGAGTGCCATGATTTCAGATCTGAACCTATTATGTTTTCATGAATATATGTGAGTTCTTGATCCTATCTTGCAAGTCATTAGTCACCTACTATGTGTTATGATCCGGCAACCCCGAAGTGACAATAATCGGGACCACTCCCGGTGATGACCGTAGTTTGAGGAGTTCATGTGTTCACTATGTGTTAATGCTTTGGTCCGGTACTCTATTAAAAGGAGGCCTTAATATCCCTTAGTTTCCAATAGGACCCCGCTGCCACGGGAGGGTAGGACAAAAGACGTCATGCAAGTTCTTTTCCATAAGCACGTATGACTATATTCGGAATACATGCCTACATTACATTGATGAATTGGAGCTAGTTCTGTGTCACCCTATGTTATAATTGTTGCATGAATAATCGCATCCGGCATAATTCTCCATCACCGATCCAATGCCTACGAGCTTTTCACATATTGTTCTTCACTTAGTTACTTTATGGTTGCCACTGTTACAATCACTACAAAACTGCTATTGTTACTTTTGCCACCGTTACCGTTACTTCCATACTACTTTGCTACTAAATACTTTGCTGCAGATACTAAGTTATCCAGGTGTGGTTGAATTGACAACTCAACTGCTAATACTTGAGAATATTCTTTGGCTCCCCTTGTGTCGAATCAATAAATTTGGGTTGAATACTCTACCCTCGAAATTTGTTGCGATCCCCTATACTTGTGGGTTATCAATGTGTATTACCAAGAGGGCCCAAAGATACCTCTCCGATACTCGAGGTGACAAATCCTAATCTCGATCTATGCCAACCCAACAAACAACTTCGGAGATACCTGTAGAGCATCTTTGTAATCACCCAGTTATGTTGTGACGTTTGATAGCACACAAGGTATTCCTCCGGTATCCGGGAGTTGCATAATCTCATAGTCGAAGGAATATGTATTTGACATGAAGAAAGCAATATCAATAAAACTGAACGATCATTATGCTAAGCTAACGGATGGGTCTTGTCCATCACATCATTCTCCTAATTATGTGATCCCGTTTATCAAATGACAACTCATGTCCATGGTTAGGAAACGTGAACCATCTTTGATCAACGAACTAGTCTAGTAGAGGCTCACTAGGGACACGATGTTTGTTCATGTATTCACACATGTATTAAGGTTTCCGATCAATACAATTCTAGTATGAATAATAAACCTTTATCATGAATAAGGCAATATGAAGTAACAACTTTATTATTGCCTCTAGGGCATATTTCCTTCATCTACGCTATGCTCACTCAAGAGTGCCGACCGCAGCTCCTAGAGCAGACCGTGCCTAGAGTGCCGCCCAGATTGCAGCGGGCCTATGATACGTCCATTTTGCATCATGTTTTCCTATTGTTATGTATAATGTTTTTATGCATAATAATGCTTTAGGAGTAATTCTAATGCCTTTTATCTCATAATATGCAAGGTTTACACAAAGAGGGAGAATACCGGCAACTGGAATTCTGGACCTGAAAAAGCTATGTCAGAGTTACCTATTCTGCACATCTCCAAATGAGCTGAAAATTTACAGAGAATTGTTTTGCAATATATGAAGAATATTGGAGAAAATAACTACTAGAGGGGGCCAACCAGGTGGGCACAATCCACCTGGGCGCGCCAGGGAGCCTCGCGCGCCCTGGTGGGTTGTGCCCTCTTCGGCCCACCTCCGGTGCCCCTCTTCTGGTATATATATAAGTCATTTTGACCTAGAAAAAAAATAAGGAGAGGACTTTCGGGATGAAGCGCCGCCGTCTCGAGGCGGAACTTGGGCAGGAGCACTTTTGCCCTCCGGCGGAGCGATTCCGCTGGGGGAACTTCCTTCCTGGAGGGGGAAATGATCACCAACAACTCTCCTTTGGGAGGGCCATCTACTTCAACATCTTCAACAACACCATCTCCTCTCAAACCCTAGTTCATCTCTTGTGTTCAATCTTTGTACCAGAACCTTAGATTGGTACTTGTGGGTGACTAGTTGTGACAGCCTGGTTTTTGCCCTCTTTTATTTTCTGGATTTTCTTGACCATTTGATTTAAATTTGAGTTTTCGAATCAGCTCACTGGGACTTAAACACTTGGGCATGACCTTGATTTCCACCCAAGTGACCCATCCCTCTCAAACTCATCATTCTTTCTCTAAAAAACCTCAAAGTGACCCAAGGAATATTTTTCATTTCCCTCTCTGAAATTCAATTCAGAAACATATGCTCCAAACCAACCCTCATTTTCCTTGCCCAAAAAAATCTAAGAGAATTCTCAAATATTCTTTGAACCTTGGCACACCTCCCTGAGCAAAAATATTGTATAGGTTTTTGGAATATTTTTTCTACAGAAAATCATTTCTGTTCTGGTTAGAAGATGCAGTTTCTACAGGAAGTGCATTTTTCCTTGATCCAATGGAGCTGAAATTTTTAGGGCTTCATTACCCTCCTAAGAAACTACTAACCACCAAAAATCAGCCCTAAAATCTTTCAAGATCTCTCTCAGTTAACCTCACAAGTTTCTGTCCAGAAACTTGCCAGGAAGAAACCCACTCGCACAGCTCACCTGTGACTAACTCAAACACATGGAGCGACCCAAACCATGAAGGACTACAAGCCAGACATGAATTGAATGCATGCCGTGGCTTTATGGCAAAGTTCACGCACTGACCATGCATGTGCATCGTGCCAGCCTTCGTGTCCACGCGCTCTGGATGCCACCAACGCTCTTGTTTCGCGCGTACTCGCTTCCCAGCCCGCCGTGTGTTGCCAAACCGCGCCACAATCATCGTCTTGATGCACTTAACTCCACCCTGGCGCTCCCCGACGCCGGAGCTCGCTGCAGCGAGCACAGACACGACGCGGCCAAGCGTACAGTGCGCATGTGCCCCTGCCTTCGTCGCCACCCGCCTCCTATGCTCGTCCTCGCTCGCCCACAGTTGCCGCGTGAGCCATGGATGCTTCTCCCTCTATCACTGACGCCGTTCGTCGTCGGGCGCCGTCTCTAGAGAACTCCGGCGGAGCCCCGAGCCCGCTCCTCTCCCACCTTAAATAGAGCCCCTCCCCAACCTCTCCGAGCATCGCCGCTCACTCCCACACTTGCCATGACCACGTAGATAGCCGCAGCCCGGCCGGGCAGGCCTCTGGCCGTCATTCCCGACCGGAGTTTGTCGGCGATCCCCTCCACTGCTCCCCACCTCTATAGAGCCTCTCGAGCTCAACCAGCTTCTCCGGCGTGTCCCTGGTGAACCTCTGGTGCGCGCTGGTCCAGTTGGAGCCCCTGGAATCGCCGCATCGCAGCGTCTTATTTCCATCCGGCGAACCCCGACTGCAGCCGCCGCTGGAGAAGAAGATTTCGAGCCCTTCCGTTCATCCCTAGTCATGTTCTGGGTACGTACGGACTCCTCGAGATCTTGCGCATCCATTCTCCCCATCCACGGCGGCGGCCGACCTCTCCTCGCCAGAGAAACGCCGGCGCATCACCGCCTCTCCTCTATTTCTCACTCCCTCCCTCTAAACCTGATAGTGGGGGCCCACTGTCAGCCTCACGGCCACGCCCGAAGTGGTATAAGTGAAGGCGCCCCGCTGAAATACGCCTTCGACGTCACCCCCTGGATTTTCTTTTTATTTGAATTTAATTCAAATTTTGACCAGAAACTTTGACTAGCCAGAACTTTTAAACCATAAGTCCAAATGAATCGATTCTTTTTGCATTGTGTTTATTCTGAAAAGTTCTAGCAGCACACCAAAATGGAGATTTTTCTCTGCTGCCTAGAGTTTCTGGTGATTTTCAAAATGATTCTTGATATTTTCTTTCTTTGTTTTTAAATATTTTCAGAAGGAGAAGCTTGTATTGAAGATAACCAGGAGGAGTGTGAACCTCCTCTGCACTAAGGCAAGCCACACCAACATTTGCATGCTGCCATTTCAATATTTATGATTTTTCCAACTTGAATATGAGTTATTTCATGCATCTAAATGAATATTGCTTATGCTAGTTACTTTGTTATGATTGAAATGCTTAGTTTACAGTAGTGTGAGAATATCTAAGCTAGTATGAGTTAGTAGAAGTAATTCTTGATTGTGTGATTGTGATATGGTTATGACATGACTAGCATCGGTATTATTTTTCATATGCAAGAAGTTGATTTTAATAAGTTAGTATCATGACTAAAAATGATGAGTATTAAGAACAAGTGAAGTAGAATCAGTATGGTTTGACGATGACTAATGCCAGTAGAAGATTTGATGATGTTGATCCGTTTACTCCTAGTGTTATATGATGCATGTCGGATGGTTGCATATTCATGGCACATCGTGACACCAGATATTTCTATTTCAAGTTAAACCCGATGTTAATTCAACTTGAACATAACATTGATCAAGTCATGGTGCCACTGAATCGAGTTTTTCCCAGTGCAACCACATTTGCCTTTATGGGAAGGCCTTTATTCGGTCCGTTGTCATGCCTCTGGTCGGTACGTCCAATGAGGGAAGGTTATGGGCGTGCGGTACCCTCGCCGGTAAGCAGACATAACCTTGTGTGCCCGTTTGTGGTTATGGTACCTTGTCCCCATTTGGGACCGTTTATGTTTTGCCATGACGGTGGCCGTTGATGCCTTTGGTAGGCACGGGGCCACCCATGACTTAGCCTAGTGGGGAGTTAGTCGGAGTGGCCGGGAGAGTCATGGCAATGGGAGGGTTCTATCGGAATGCCGTTGGTCCACCCAAATGGGAGTGTGAGGCCATGGATTCCGTGATGTGGGTACAGTGTGCCAACCTCTGCAGAGTGTTATTTAATCTATCGATAGCCGCGTCCTCAGTTACGGACATAAGTCGTGAGTAGGTCACACCATGGATCAAACATTTATAAGTAATCATGCACACTAAATATATATACGTGGCACTGGTTGAGACATGATGGATGAGAAATCATGATGATTGTGGGAACCAAAGTGTTGGTTTCATTTGTGATCTGGGTAAGATCACCGTTTGGTTACGAGGTAACCCGTTCGGTAAGAAAGTCCGAGGGACTTGGTGCACGAGTTGTTTTCACTGCATCAGTAGTGTGCCTTTGCATTGCATTGCATTTAATTTGATTAAATATCATGATATTGGTTGCCATTATGTTTATACTTGTTGTGAGCTTGCAAGTACATTCAATGTACTGGCCTGGCGTGTCATGCCAGATTTTAGGAAAGTCTTACTAGATCGAAGTGCTGCCCGTGTCTAGATCGTGTCCACATCAGTGTCCCTGTGCTATTGAGTTCCGCTTCGTCGTCGTTCCGCTGCCACGTAGTTGTCGTGATCGAGGCCCCTTTATGTTCACTGAATAATGTACATATTGTTCAGCCGCACCGTGTGTGCCGCTTGGACTCGCTACTTTATGTAACATCGAACTATGTTCCGCTAGTATCAATAAAGCGGTTGTTTTCTGTACCAAGATGTTTTGTGTTTCCAGAAGACTTGATCTCTGGGTTGGCAATGCAAGGTAAACCGATTGCTCTGAGCCGGGGTGCCACAACGCTTGGTATCAGAGCCGCGCTGACTGTAGGACATGTTATAACACCGACGCATTAGTTGAACGTTATTTAGGTTATAGATTGAGTGTCGGTAGTGTTTGCATCTGATTGCTGCATTGCATGCACTTGGTTTATTATTATTTCTAACCGACTAATGGTTGTGAGTGTAGATGGCTCCAGTGCCGTACGCGTGCCAGTTGGAGCTACTACTGTACACGTCACCGCACCTTCTCGGAATGTATGGCACCGACTCTACGCTCATGGTGACGACCCAGTGTATCGGGTGTACCGGGAGCGTCTAGCAGACTCAGTATACGAGTATTTCGCAGTGGTTACTCTGCGCGCCAGTTCCGCATCAGGCTCTTACACTCGTACCTCAAAGAGTGGTTTCGCTTCCACCACCGCTGAGGCTATCCAGTTTGCTGCGTTTGAGGTCCTCGTTGAGCTACGCAATAACGAGATCCAGATGTAGACCCACCCAGGTTTCTACTACTATCCATCCCTGTACGACGATGGTCGTGTCCATTTTCCTATGATTGATCCGGCGGCCGATAGCGCTACTAGCCACCTTTCTTGCTACATCACTGCTAGTTATCTTCTGATTCATGAGCTGTCTCGAGAGCTGACTCGTGCTCACACTGCTTTAGTAGCTGCTCGGTCCTATCCCACTCCCCCGTCCATGGGATTTACTCCTTATATTGCACCCGGCTCTAGCTCGCCTGTTCCCCCGGTTACTCCTCCGAGTAACTCGGGCACCTCGACCGTGACTCCCCATAGTGCCCATGCTGAGTGGGCTTCCCTTCTCGCTACCCCCGCAGCCCCTATGCTCTAGCCTCATCCTGCACCTGCCCCTGAGGGAGAGCCTTCGAGGCAGCATCGTCGTGTTACACTACAAAAAAAGACACATCCGTGACATTTTGGGCCGAACGAATTTTTTTCTGTCATACTTATGACACTTCTATGACGATAATTGTGACAAAACCCTGTATCATCATAGATGTGGTGGGGTCCTACTTCTATGACAAAAAATCATGACAGAAAATGGGCTTTTCGTCCTGGCGGGCCGGAGACGCAGCTGCATGACATTCTTTGGGCCGTCCATGACGGAAAAAACAGTGGTAGAAGCGAGGGCGACGAAAATATCGGGGTGTTCCCGGTTACGGTGGGTGGTCGAGGCCGAGCGATGCGCGTTTCTCTCGTACATGCACGCACGTGGGTGCGAGGCGTTGGGCTCTAACTGAACCCGAGCGATTGCACTGCAGGCTACGCGTTACTGAACCCGAGCGATCGATTGATGGCTGTTAACTGAACCCGATCGAGCGATTTCTTCGCTACTGCTGCTAACTGAAGCCGATCGATGCTACCTCTGGATGAACAGTGAGCGTTGCTAGGGGGGTTTGGATGAACAGTTCCCGGTGGGGGTGGATGAACAGGACCCCGTGGTGTTGCCTCTGGATGAACAGGACCCCGATCGATCGAGCCGGTTGGGGCTGGATGAACAGGACCCCGTGGAGGGCTGGATGAACAGGACCACCCTATGGAGGGCTGGATGAACAGTAGACGGTGGAGGGCTGGATGAACAGTAGCCCGTGGAGGGGTGGTTGAACAGGAGCCCGTGGAGAGGGCTGGTAGAACAGTAGCCAGTGGAGTAGCGCGCGGTGGAGGCTGGATGAACAGGAGCCCGTGGATGAACAGTCACAGGTGGAGGCTGGAGGAGGTCGACGGTGGATGAATAGTAGCCTGTGGAGGCTGGAGGGGGTCGATGGTGGAGATGAACAGTATCTCGTGGAGTCCCGTTTTGCGGTACGCCACACCCCTCCCTATGAACAGGAGCCCCCGTTTCGACCATAGCGCTCCAACACAAGTCCGTTTCCTCCGTTTTGCGGTACGCCACATCCCTCCCGATCAACAGGACCCCCGTTTCGACCGTAGGAGGTCCGTTTCCTCCGTTTTGCGGAACGCCAGACCCCTCCCGATGAACATGATCCCGTTTCGACCATGGCCGGTCGAACACAAGGCCGTTTCCTCCATTCTGCGGTACGCCAGGCCTCGTTTCCATCGGCTGTTCCATCCAAGCCCTCCCGATGAACACGACGACGCATTCCGTTCCGACCCAGCCGGTTGGCTCCCCATGAACACGACGACGACGCTGTTTCTCCGTTCCGACCCAGCCATGTACACGAGCCCTGGCAGTACGTACGCGCGAGTAGGCGTTCGAGACCCCACCTGTATGTACGTACGTGGCCGTATTTACTTTCTTGCACCCTGGCCGCTGTACGTACATGTATATGCTACGTGCGCGCCTCTACTACGACACGTGCGTGCCTCTACATCGACAAGTATGTACGTACACGTTCGCGACCAGAATGACAACGCTATGTACGCTTCGACCAGGTGGGTCCCGACTGTCAGGCACTTCCTTGCGTGCGAAGATGTAGCTAGTGGGTCCCAGCAGTCAGGGGGCGAATCGTTTTTTTGCCCGGACGCACTTCCTTGCGTGCGAAGATGTAGCTGGTGGGTCCCAGCAGTCAGGGGGAAATGTTTTTTCTTGAAATACGGTGGCCCGTCCAGTGGGTCCCCACTGTCAGGTGGAGGAATAATTAGTTTGCGCGTAATAAGGAGGCACTTCCTTGCTGCGGCCGTGGACCCAGCTGTTAGCCTCTCCACGTACAGTACTCTTCTGATGGAAGTCGGTCGTTGACCACATTGACCACGCCGCGCCGAGAGCACCAAGGCGGTGGACGACGGCGAGGCCTAGGAAGGGGACGGCGCGAAGCCAGGGAAGACGCGACAGTGGATGCCCACGCGGAGAGGAGTACGAGGGTTCACTGGTTCGGCTGCCACAGAATAACAGGGGGTGTGGGTGAGTAGAGGGATGGCCTGGCCAGCGGTGGGAGTAGTAGGGAGCGGTGAGGCCTCCGCGGCATCGCAGCCGGCCATGGGAGGGAGGAGCACGAGGCACGGCCGGCCCTGGTTTGGGCGGCTGGTGCAAGAAGACCAGAGGTTGAAGAAGCACTACAGCCATTGGATGGACATCGTACGGTCACTGGAGCTAGAATCGTGCATATTGACTAAGTTGACAAAGCCCTCCATCCCCGTCAACTTAGTAAGCCCACAAGTCAGCCTCCCACTATACTGGGTCCCAGCTAGCAGGGGGAGTATTCATTTTTTTGTGCTTAATAAGGAGGCACTTCCTTGCGTGCGAAGATATAGCTAGTGGGTCCGAGCTGTCAGCGGTGGTAATTTGTTTCCACGAAATACAGAGGCCCTTTCGGTGGGTCCCAGATGTCAGGTGGAGGAATCATTATTTTGCGTGTAATAAGGAGGCATTTCCTTGCGTGCGGCCGTGGACCCAGCTGTCAGCCTCTCCACGCACAGTCCACTTCAGATGCATGTCGGTCGTTGACCATGTTGTCCAGGCCGCGCCGAGAGCACCAGGGCGGTGGACGATGGCGAGGCCTAGGAAGGGAACGACACGGAGCCAGGGAAGACTGGGCAGTTGTTTCCCACGCGGAGGGGAGTACGACTGTACGAGGGTTTACTGGTTCGCCTGCCGTCGCCAGAGAATAACAGCAGGTGTGGGTGAGTAGAGGGATGGCTAGGCCAGCGATGGGAGTACGATGGGGCGGTGAGGCCTGCGCGGCAGCAAAGCCGGCCGCGGGGAGGAGGGAGCAGGCAGTCCCATCGATGCCTGTTTGAGCAGCTGGAGTAGGAAGAGCAGAGATTGAAGATGCACGACGGCCGTTGGATGGACATCCAACAGTCACTGCTTGTGCGTCAACCTTTTTTTAGGAAAGCCTCAAATCTGTGGAAAACAGCATACAACCCATCTGCCATTATTTCTAATAATTTACAGCCCATTTGCTAATTCTTAAGGTTTTTTTGGAGCCCATATTCTTTTTGTTAGCATTACAGCCCATATTGTGGCCACGGTTAAAAAATTATACGAAATTTTGCATATTTCGGTGCGGTCCAAACTATTTTTAATCCCAAAATTTTGAGTCACGTTCAAACTGATTTTAAAAATAAATATATATCAATATAAAATCCAACAAATTGTCCATGCATAAAAATCAATGCAATTTAAAATCTCAAAATGAAAAAAAGAAATTTGAAACCAATTGCCGGTTTGATGTGTTTTAAAAATGTACAACCCATTTCTCATTACTGATAGGCCATTTTCTCGGCTAGCCGAATGAAGATCTTCTCGTCTTGAAAGATTTGCAGCCCAACAGGCCTGACAAAGTGACTTGGCAAATCACAAAAAAACTGGGTTGTGGCCATGGACCCAGCTGCGGCCGTGGACCCAACTGTCAGCCTCTCCACGTACAGTACTTCCGATGGAAGTCGGTCGTTGACCACATTGACCACGCCACGCCGAGAGCACCAAGGCGGTGGACGACGGCGAGGCCTAGGAAGGGGACAACGCGGAGCCGGGGAAGACGCGGCAGTGGATGCCTACACGGAGAGGAGTACGAGGGTTCACTGGTTCGGCTGTGGTGTGAGGCTGCCATCGCCACAGGGCCTGGCTAGCGGTGGGAGTAGTAGGGGGCGGTGAGGCCTCAACGGCAGCACGGCCGACAACTAGAGGCAGGAGCAGGCGGTCTCGCTGGCGCTGGTTTGGGCGGCTGGTGCAAGAAGAGCAGCGATTGAAGAAGCAGCAGGACCGTTCGATTCAAATCCAACGGTTACTGCTGCTAGAATCATTTGTTGACTAAGTTGACAAGCCCTGCGTACGCGTCAACTTAGTAGGCCCACAGGTCAGCCTCCCAACCGGTGCGCCCTAGATGTCAGTGGGAGGAATCATTTTTTTAGCGTAATAAGGAGGCAGTTGATTGCGTGCGGCCAGGCCAGCGGAGGGAGTAGGGTGGGCCGGGGAAGCCTGCGCGGCATCACAACAGGCCACAAGAGGAGGGAGCAGGTAGTCCCACTGGCGCTAGTTTAGGCGGGTGGAGTAAGAAGATCAGAGATTGAAGAGACACGTCGGCCGGTGGATGGACATCCAACAATCACTGCTCCTAGAATCGTGTATTGACTGACAAAGCCTTGTGTAAACAAGTCAACCTCGAAATATGTGGCGTGTACAGCCCATTTGCTATTATTTTTATAATTTTTACTCATTTTCTAATTCATATGGAATTTATTGCAGCCCGTTTTCCATTTTTAGAATTGCTGCCCATTTTCTGGTCAGTACCAGGGTTAAAAAATTAACTAAATATGTGGGAAATTTTGGTGTTTTCTTTTATGGTTCATATTCTGGATTGGGTTCATCTCTATAGTAATCGGAGGGACCAGATTGTAAACATGAAAAAGTAGGATCTTAGCGGGTCCTTACCCCCCTTTATCTGATTAGAGCGGAAAGGACCCGCGGAATTTTTACTCTTATAACGCGAATTGAATCTATTCGATTCACTCTTATGAAGCAACAAGAAAAAGAGATCACTCAAGGATCCAATATCTTATTCCACGAAGGAAGTATCCTAAAAATCCTTGATTTACTTTCGAGTAATGAACTAATAAAACCTTAATCAAAACTATTCAACTAGCCTGAAAGGTCTTGGTAGTTATAGAATTCTCGTACTTCTTCAACTTGAATACCAAAAGGAACATAACAAAGTTTCTGTTATTCGTATTAACAGCTACTCTAGGGGGAATGTTCTTATAGTTTAGCTGCTTTATCTGTCTTTGGTTTTATCGCTTGTTGTTTTGTATGGTACAACAAGTCTCTTGCAAAAATAACTAGCCTATCCCTTTCTACAATCGATGCAAATTGGATTTGGATAGAAGGGTACATTCTTTCTAATATTTTAGATAGAAGAAATGTTTCCCACTTTTTTCTTGTACATAGGAAATGAGATTTTTTTTCTTTTTACTACAAATTTATAAGCTGTTTTGTTTCACTCATATAGCTATCTAGTTTAACTTACCAACCCAAATACTAAATAAGGCTTCGAAATAATAGAGTAATTCAGAATAGCAGCCAAAACGCAAATTTTTGCTGGGGAAAAATATTCTTAATCCAAAAATTAATAGCCATACTAAAACAAATTTAAAAATAAATTAGTACTATGTCATGTTAAATCCAATGAAATACTCCCTCCGTCCCAAAATTCTTGTCTTAGATTTGTCTAAATACGGATGTATCAAGTCACGTTTTGGTATTAGATACATCCGTATCTAGACCAATCTAAGAAAAGAATTTTGGGACGGAGGGAGTATAAGATATCAGTGAAGAACAAAAACAAAAAAAGAAACTAATATCCCATTTGCTATTTTTTTTGGAATTTTCAACCCCTTTTGATATTACTTTTAACAGACACTGACCATACTCTTTGGCCAGGCCGGAATGCATCCCTCCTCGTCTTGAAAGATTTGCAGCCCAGTAAGTCGAAGAAAACAAATAGGCCTAGCTTGGGTATTCTTCAAAAAGAAATACTGGGCTACCTATTTTCCCAAAGAAAAAACTGCTGGGCTGGTCATGTTGTTAGACGGGCCACAGAGACCGCACAACCCAGTTTATAGCCTGCTCCTCCGAATTACTACTAAAAAAAGTTGTGCAATTCTGTCGTTAATTGACTATACGTTGAAAATGATGTGGGTCCCAGATATCAGCAGGGTGGATTAGAGTAAAAAACGAGGGGTTCATCTGAGTAGTAAAAGAGGCGCTTGCTTGTGTTCGGGAGTGGACCTGGTGGGTCCGTACTGTCATACTCACAACTACAGTCCTCTCCCAATTCACTATGTTGACATGGACCGTTTCGAAAAAAAACTATGTTGACAGGGCCGGACGGCGGCACCGCAGCGAGCGCACCAAGGCGGAGGATAAAGTGTTGTCGCCAATGTGCTGGGCTGGGATGGACATTCTTATTGAAAAATAAAAATGGACCGAATCTATTTATGACGTTGACTACGATTTGGGGTCCGCTGGTTGCAGGAAGAAAATGCTGGGAGAAAGAAGACTGGTCGCTATCTTTGCCGAAGAATAATATATACTAAATGTAACGACACTATCATAGGAAATAATATCCTCCTGTTAAATCGTGAATTTAAAGAACTGGTGCATGAGCATTTAGCTTTATTTATTTATTTACTTATTTATGTTTAGGGGACCATGAGCATGTACCTGGGCCGGATTCATGTGAGAGCCTCCCTTCCAGTTAATTATGGGCTTCTCTATTGGGCCTTCATCAGTGGGCTGCATGTTATCAACTAGTGGAAAATGTGTTCCGTACGAAAAATAGTATGCGCTACGTACGGTACGGGGCACTAAAGGATCGAACCATGCAACGACTTCCAAAACACTGTGTTTGTCATTCTAACAACACATTTATTCAACCAACAGACGAAATATACTACTGATTGTACATTGAAAACAACAGCAGCAGCAACCAGGGCTGGGGGTGCAACAAAAGCAGTAAGCAGTCCAAAAGAGTGAAGACGCAGCTCTCTCTTCCAAACCAAACATCAGCCATCATTACACAAGGGATACCAAAAAAGAACAAGTGTATGCATCAAACTAAATAAAGATCCTACTACACCAAGTGTACGCATCTAACTAACTGGCTCAGTTAGACGTTACTATTTATTAAGCTGTGGAGATTGGATAACGGCTTGAACCAGATGGGTGCCTGACGGGGGAAACTCCAGCCAGCAGGTCGAAGTCTGATACTTGCGACCCTCTCTCCTACTTCGGGCTGCAGAGCGTGGCGGCACATATTAGGGTATGGTGCATGCAGAGACGCATGGTACGCTGTGTACACACAATTTTGCCTGATGAACGAAACCGCGCTGCCATCATGATCCTTGCCGTCGGTTATCTCCTGGTTAATCGGATAATTCAGTCCGACAAACAGAGAGCGTGTACCAAGGATACTTACCAACCTCCAGTCAAAAATTCCTGAAGGCCCAGAGAAGGTGGGATCCTGCTCAAAGACCTTGCGGTGACTGTGATTGTATTCCACGAAACAACACATTCGGTACGTGCGAACGATCATCAATCGTTCGCCATCGTCTAATCGAGCCAGGAACCACCTGCAACTGCCATGCCGCTTTTCTTTGAAAGGTTCTGGGATTAGGAAGGGTAGGGACACCAGGCGGCCTACAACATCATATCAAGTTGGAGTCAAATAACCCTCAAAAAAAGTTGGAGTCAAATAAAAAAGGGCTCTTGATGTAGTCAATCTTAAGAACAACATATTATGAGCATGAATATTTTTTTAGTAAATGTTGACAGTAATATAAGTAAGCCATCATGATATCATAGGAAAGTAACATACTATTGTAACAGCCGTTTGTAGCGATGACTGGAGTAGGCCAGCAATATGTCTAGCCATAGAAGGAGTCGACAGCGTACATAAAGCCCTTGTGTTCAATGTCATCAGAGAACCATGGAGGATGCATGATCCTGCGATGGACGTGCAGATTTATCCACTTACCGCAGTGACCTTTCAGATAGGCGAGACCGCGGTTGAAGAACGCAATTAGCCTGAAGTCTTTATAATTCGCAGATCTTGTGGGCACTTGGCAGATTACAACCTTGAGCAAATCAAACTTGGTATCATGTTGGCTACTGTAAGATTCTGATTATTCTGGGCCGCAGTGCCAAAGCAGTGCAGTGTTAATCGAAGGAAGGGGGATCAATCGCCGGGTGTAGACCTCCACGAGCATCCAGCTGCCGCGACCATCGACGAGCACCATCCAAGACGTGTTCATGCCGACCCAGTACATACCGTTAATGTAGTTGAGGGTGACAGGGGTCCCCATCGCAGTCAAGGGGGTTGATGCTCGCCAACCTATGATCGTTATGCTGCGTGACACGTCGTTTCTGAAGATCAGGCGGCATCAGCAAGCAAGGAGCTGGCTTAAAAAGCTCCGGCCTGAGGGCTTTGAGTAAACGGTATAGCCTCGACGAGCACGCGGCGAGCGGCATGGTACTGAGATTGTCCACATGCGAAACAATGAGCTTGATTACCTCTGTGGGGAGCGAATTCCAGCCACTCTTTCGGCGGACGCTGCTCGGTTTTGCCATTGTTAGTGCTTCGGCTTCGGACGAGGGGGGGAGGCGCCTTAGCAGGGATGGAAGAGCAGACAAAGATGGAGAAGCGAATATGTGCTGCGCGAAGTGGACAGGTGATGATTGAGGGAGTCCTAGACTAAGGGGTCCTAGGGCAGCCGGCGTATTATCCATGGGCCGGACTGATGGGCTGTGAAGACGTGAAGGCCGAAGACTGTACCCGTGTCCGGATAGGACTCTCCTTGGCGTGGAAGGCAAGCTTGGCGACCGACCATGAAGATTCCTTCTTATGTAACCGACTCTATGTAACCCTAGATCCCCCCGGTGTCTATATAAACTGGAGGGGTTAGTCCGGATAGCGGATACACATTACCATAGTCATACAGGCTAGACTTCTAGGGTTTAGCCATTACGATCTCGTGGTAGTTCAACTCTTGTAATACTCATATTCATCAAGATCAATCAAGCAGGAAGTAACCTCCATAGAGAGGGCCCGAACCTGGGTAAACATCGTGTCCCCCGTCTCCTGTTACCATCGATCCTAGACGCACAGTTCGGGACCCCTACCCGAGATCCGCCGGTTTTGACACCGACATTGGTGCTTTCATTGAGAGTTCCACTGTGACATCGAGGAAAGGCTCGACGGCTCGCCTTGTCCTTAAAGACAACATCACCTTCGGGGGAGTTCTGGCCCCAGGCCAAACCCTCCGGCTGGGCGGCTTTACTATGATCGCCCATTCGGCCGTTGAGCCGACGATGACCTCTCGGGTCATCGAAAACCCCCTTCGCATCAACTCCGAGCACTCCAAGCAGATAGATCCGGTAGAGTTTTCGTCCTTGAACGAACTCCTAGATCGCATTGCCGCTTTGGGAATCGCCACAGATTACGATCGGATCGGGTCTAAAACCGATCAAGGAGAAATCAAGACTCCACCGGTCACCCACCAGATTGCGGTAGTCAAGGAGCAGGACGGCGAGTCTTCTTCTATATCGAAGACGGACTATGTTCGAATCGCCGATCAGGAAGAGCCGGATGATCACCAGCGAAAGGATGTGACCAACCGTCCGAACATAGAATCGGACGACAGTCCTAAACAATCAGAAGATATACCGGAACCCGGACTATTGAGTACGGAAGGTCTTCAGACTCCGGATAATCGTTCAGGTCAGGGTTCGGATTTAATTCCACCCACCCACCCGGACATAGACGCCCTTATGAGCGTAAAACAGCAGTCTCAGGAAACGGTCCACCACTTCTGGGCCAGATTCCTCCTTGTCAAAGACAGGGTAAAAGATTGCCACGACGAGGACGCGATATCAGCGTTCCGCAACAATTGCGCGGATGAAGGAATCCTCAACGCCATCAATCGCCGCCGCATACTGAAGTTCGCCGACTTAGCAACTATCATACACAAGTACAGCGTGATGGAAAGTGCCTGGAAAACTCAGGTAGCTTGCTGAGAACCGTCGGTCCCAACTGAACTCCTTCTACAAACGAAGAGGGCGCGCCCCCGCGACACGCCCAGTCCAATAGTCAAGAAACATAAACCCATTACGCGGCACGACACCGTTCTAGAGGGGGCTCGATGGCCCATGCAAAATACACGCAACGCCAGATACCATGGCAAACCATAGACTTAGAGCTTGTTGGATACTCCGGCAGGTAGCCAAGAGCGGCGAGGACATCCTTATCAAGGATGCCCCAGAACAGCACCCTCCAGAAAACAACGACACAAGAGTGTTGACGGTCTTTGAAACATTCGCTTCAAACAACAAACGCAAAAGAGCACTTCGTGACCTCGCCGAAGTCTGCCAAATCGCTGCAATAAACCCTTGGAGCGACACGGCTATAACATTCAATGCCGGTGATGAGCCGAAATACAGGACAGTCCGAGTTCTAGCCGCGTTAGTCCCCAGTCCCATCGTGGACGGGTTTCGACTTACTAAGGTCCTCATGGACGGCGGCAGCGGACTAAACCTCATTTACGAGGACACACTCCACAAAATGGAAATAGACAGGAGCCGTATCAAGCAAAGTAGTACAACCTTCCGAGGAATCATTCCCAGTTCGGAGGCACGATGCGCGGGAAAAATCACACTCGACGTGGTATTCGGCACGCCTGAGAATTATCGGTCCGAAGAAATCACTTTCCAAATGGCCCCTTTCAGCAGCGGATACCACGCCCTGTTGGGGCGGGACGCTTTTACACGCTTCCAATCCATACCTCATTACGGGTATATGAAGCTCAAAATGCCCGGACCAAACGGTAGAATCACCCTCGTCAGTGATCTGGGCATAGCACTCCGCGCTGAAAACAAAACAACATCCCTTGCCCTTGAGGCGCTATCCGAAGCCCTTGTAGCCGAAGAGCTAACCGCACTATGCTCCACGGTGGACAGGGACGATGTGATCCTCGACAAATGCACCAAATCCACCTCCTTCAAACTAGCGGAAGAAATAGTCAAATTCTAGGTCCACCCAACAGACCCCAAGAAGACAGCATCTATAGGAGCGCAACTGAACCCAACAGTCGACGCCGCACTACGTGAATTCCTACGCAAAAACTAGGATATATTCGCCTGGCACCCTTCAGATATGCCAGGGATCCCACGCAAGCTGGCTGAACATAGCCTCAATATATTAAAGGGATTTAAACCGGTCAAGCAAACACTGCGGCGCTTTTCCGAACCCAAGCGACAAGCCATGGGGGAGGAGCTGGCCAAACTTATCGAGGCCGGATTCATTAGAGAAATCAAACATCCGGATTGGCTGGCAAACCTGGTGATGGTACCAAAGAAGGACAAAACCTGGCGCCTATGTGTCGATTTCAAAGACCTCAACAAGGCTTGCCCTAAGGATCCTTTCCCCCTCCCCCGCATTGATCAAATCATTGATGCCACCGCAGGACACGACTCACTGTGTTTCCTAGATGCATATCCCGGATACCATCAAATCAAAATGAAGGAGTCCGATCAAGCCGCAACAACATTTATCACCCCATATGGGCCATTCTACTTCAACACCATGCCCTTCGGGCTCAAGAACGCCGACGCCACATACCAACGCATGATTCAAACATGCCTGGAGAAGCATATCGGCAAGACGGTAGAAGCTTACGTCGATGACGTCATCATCAAAACTAGGCCCGTCGAAACACTAATAAACGACTTACGTCTTACATTCGACAACCTCCGTGCGTATGACATCAAACTCAACCCGGAAAAATGTGTCTTCGGTGTCCCCGCTGAAAAATTGCTGGGCTTCATCGTTTCCAATAGAGGAATAGAAGCAAATCCAGCTAAAATCCGAGCTCTATCATAGTTGGCTACGCCAACAGACCTCAAACAAGTCCAAAAACTAGCTGGTTGCGTGGCAGCATTAAGTCGCTTTATCTCCAGATTAGGAGAAAAGGCACTGCCACTTTATCGCCTCTTACGGCGCACCGATAACTTCGAATGGACAGACGCGGCGACTGCCGGACTAGAGGAAATAAAGGCCCTCCTAGCAAGCAACCCAATCCTGGCCGCACCAAATGTTGGCGAACCCATGTTGCTATACATATCGGCAACACACTAGGTGGTGAGCGCCGTGCTCGTCGTCGAACGAGAACAGGACGGACACAAATTTCTACTCCAAAAACCGGTATACTATGTATCTACTGTCCTCACGCCATGCAAATCCCGGTACCCCCATTACCAAAAGATAGCATACGCGGTCTTCATGGCATCCCGAAAGCTACGTCACTACTTTCAGGAGTGTTCAATCACGGTGGCCTCTGAAGTCCCACTCAATGACATAATAAACAACCGTGGTGCCACGGGAAGGATCGCCAAATGGGCCATAGAGCTACTTCCATTTGACGTAACATACAAGCCACGACGAGCCATCAAATCCCAAGTGCTGGCTGACTTCATCGCCGAATGGACAGAGGCCGAGCTCCCTAAAGAGTACGGCGCATATTCCAACTGGGTCATGTATTTTGACGGCTCCAAAATGCTGGCGGGGCTAGGAGCGGGAGTCGTGTTAACATCCCCCACTGGAGACGTCATCTAGTATGTACTCCAAATACTATACACAGACTCCAACAACGCAGCCGAATACCAGGCCCTATTGCATGGTCTTCGGATGGCCGTGTCCATGGCATACGACGCCTAGAGGTGCGCGGGGATTCAAACCTCGCAATATCTCAAATAAACGGAGACTTTCACGCCAAAGATCCAAAGATGGCAGCTTATCGCAATGCCGTCTTTAAAATGTCGGCTCGGTTCGAGGGGCTTGAATTTCATCACGTCGCCCGGGAAAGTAACCAGGCGGCGGACGTCCTTGCTCGCATCGGTGCTAAGCGCGACCCCGTCCCACCTAACATCTTCCTGGAAAGGCTTTTCAAGCCATCCGTGGTGTGGCAAGGGGAGGGCGGCAACAACAGTCCAGATCCGAATACAACCCCAAGTCCCGAACACACCGATAGTATCGGGGGCTCAGCCACCAAAATAACACCGTCAGCCCATCTCATTATGGCAGTCATTGCCCCATGGACCGAACCCATCTTGGCCTACATTAATAGGAAGGAGCTTCCCGAAGACCAAAACGAGGCTCGCCACATTGTCCGGCGTTCGAAGGCCTACAAGGTTCACGACGGAGAGCTCTACAAGAAAAGTACTACTGGAGTACTTCAAAGATGTATCTCCGAGGAAGAGGGGCAACAACTTTTAGCGGAAATTCTTGCTGGTCTCGGCGGACACCATGCCGCAGCTCGGGCCCTTGTTAGCAAGGCCTTCCGTACTGGGTTTTATTGGCCGACAGCCCGAGCAGACGCGCAGGACCTTGTCCAACGCTACGTCGGATGCCAACGCTTTGCCAACCAAAGCCACATGCCCCCAACTGCCTTACAAACTATCTCCATTACTTGGCCTTTCGCGGTCCGGGGACTGGATATGGTTGGACCCCTTAAAGGGGGAAGCCATAAGAAAAAATATCTGTTGGTCACGGTGGACAAATTCACTAAGTGGATAGAGGCTAAACCAGTCAAAACGGCTGAGTCCGGCCCGGTGATAGAATTCATATCCGGTGTGGTGCACCGTTATGGTGTCCCACACAGCATCATCACCGACAACGGCTCTAATTTCACAGCCGATGAGGTAAAAACCTGGTGGACTAATCTTGGCATTAAGCTCGATTACGCCTCTGTCTATCACCCGCAAACCAAAGGTCAAGTTGAACGAGCCAATGGTCTTATTATGAGCGGCATCAAGCCCAGACTAGTGCGGTCTTTGGAAGAATCAGACAAGCACTGGGTTGAGGAGCTCGACTCCGTACTCTGCGGGCTGCGGACCACGCCCAACCGTACTACTGGATACACACCTTTCTTCATGGTATACGACGCAGAGGTTGTATTGCCCTGCGATATTATCCACGACTCAGCTCGAGTGCGTATGTACGAAGAGAGAGAAGCCGAGCTTGATCGGCGGGACAGCCTAGATGCCCTGGAGGAGGAGCGCGATGTCGCAAAAGCCCATTCAGCATTTTACCAACAGCAGGCTCGAAGATATCAAAGCAGAGAAGTAGGGGCCAAGACTTACAACATTGGCGAACTCGTTCTACGCCTGCCAGAGAAGAAAAAGGACAAACTCAAGCCCAAATGGGAGGGTCCCTTCATATTTGACGAAGTTCTCACCGGAGGGGCGTACTGTCTTCATGATGCATCAGACAATCGCCTCGAGCCGAACCCCTGGAACGCGGCCAGACTCCGAAGATTCTATGCCTAGCGCCGAACTCCTTGTTCGTCTCCTAATCCCATGTAGTTTCTGTTATTTCTTCTCTCTTTTCTAATTACTTTTTCTTGCGAGTTTTACAGCTCTCGTACGGCTATACCGCACAACCCTGATACATACATCTTTAAATATGTATGCCCATTATACCTGGGGGCTTCCTTGGACAGAAGCTTTTTATTATTATTCTTCGAGCATCAAGCTCTTCACATATGAGTTTTTTCATATGCACCTTTTCTTCACCATTATATGCATCGATATGACTTAAGTTTTGGCCATGCTGGGTTGCCTGGCTCCTGTGCTTATGCCCTACGTTCTCGTTAGTTCGGCTAGGGCATAAAGGGAGCACCTCTGCGATTGTTACTGCCGGGTCATCCGGATGTGTACCTCAGACTGGGTGAAGCCGAAAGCTAGCGTTCTTAAGGGAATATTCGGTCGGTGAATTAAAGACGTTTTTTTCATTTACTCCGTAGCGAACCCCCAGAAGTTACATACACTGTGATTTTCTCATCACAATTCGGACATGTACATTAAATAGATGCACACCCAGGGAAAGGAACCCTTAACGGAACTATTCTCTCTGGAAGATGTTTCTTACAATCTCAATGTAATATAACATACCTAGCCGGATACAACTTGTCTGTTCAAGCAACTATGACCCCTACGCTTAGTTTTCCACGCATACCCCGGTCTATTCGGCCGCGAGGGTATTCGGAAACACTCCGCACCTTCGGGTCCGGAGGTTGAAGCGAAAAGGTCTGCCATGACAAATGATATACAATTCAGCTAGAGTTCCAAATGTCGAGGACAGTACATAGTCACTTGGACTCAAACACTTCCTCCTCTACACTGTCCAACAGGTAGTCTAACTTACAATCCTGTTGGGAATATTTGGCGGCCACCTCTACTTGGTCATATACTATACTAATGGGAATTTCTTCCCCATTTGACCCTAGCGGTCCAACTAGGGCCATGTGATTAGGATCCAGCTTGGTATATCGCGTTTTCACCATGGCCCAGGCCTCTCGCGCACCCTCTCGGCAGGCCGTTATCTTCCATAGTCGGATACGCCGCCACGCTCCCTTGAACAGCTCTACAAGCTCCTCCATACTTCCTGGAGGGGAGGTGGATGGCCATAGGGCCTTGGCAACACTCCACATCGCTAGCCGAGCATGTTCGTGCAACTGCGGCAGCCCTTGCAGCAGATCACTTGATGATCCGGACACCTCCTCTTCAGGACGGCCCGTCAATATACCTGCAATCATAACTATATCAGTTCCATTTATCTCCGAACTACTTTAACAATAGTTCAGATACATACTAAATATGTCGCCCCGCAGCTTCTTGTTCTCCTTCATAGAGTCGGCTAGCTGGGATCGCACATCTTTCAACTGTTCGCCCAATGCAGTGTTGGAATCCTGTAGCTTGTTTTTCTCGTCCCTGACTCGGGTCAACACACGCTCGCCTGTGGCGTGTAGCCTTTTCGCCTCTTTTTCCCCCTCTTGGGCGATCTTCAACTTCTCTTCAAGTTGATCGGGCGATCCTATTATGCGATAAGCAACAGTATTAGTACAGTTGGTATACACTTATTGTTCCTCGATAGAGGGGAATGTTACCAGATGACGCCTTCTTGAAGTTTTCAAGCTCGGCGGTAGCGGCACTCAGCTGCGCCCGACACTGCTCCAGCTCTTGGGCTAGCAGGCCATTCTTCTCTGTAAGGACCTGGTTATACAACGATCCTCAAATTAGTTGTACCAACTTCTTCCAGTCTCGGGGGCTACGGGCATACGGTTACCCTTTTCGGACAAAGAAATATTTACCTGCACATCTGTCAAATGTTGCTTTGTGGCTTTTCTAAGCCCATGTCGAGCAGCTCGAATGTATGCGTCGGCCGAACTGAAAGCATTGAATGCCTCTCCCAAGAACTTGGGGTCTCGTAAGACAGCCCGGCAGTGCCGATGATTCATGGCGCTCTCTACTTCCGAGTTGGTAACAGACATATCTTCCGAACCCTCGGCTGAAGGACAGTCCGGTGTTGTCCCCATAGCGGCCCCCACCCCTCCGGTGGGACCTAAATCCTGGTTGAGGGGAGTGCGACCGGCCGAATCCCCGGACATAGTCTGGCGAACCTTTTTCCTGATACAGGACCAACATAACAATTACGGTTGGGTACGACTGCCAAAACATATCTTCAAATCCATACCTCTTCGACGAAGGACCGGCCTTGTCTTCGCTAACCTTCCTTTTCGAGGCCTTGCTCGGTGCGGTAGCCGCTCTTTTTGGAGTCATCCCTGGCGTAGCATGACGTGCTGAACGCCTCCCCTTTGAAGCATGAGACAGTGCGGTGGGTGATGCAGGGCGAGGAAAATCTTTCGGGGGGGATTTCTCCTGATTACTTACGTGGGAAGCTGGAAGAAGACCAGGATAATCTGCAATGATGGCCACTTCTGTGCCGTCATAGCTAGCATGGTAAAACACCCCTTCCGCGAGTACCACGAATATGTCCGGGTCCTCTTCGAACCTAGGATCAAGCTCCCGGTGTGGTTCTCCGGCTGTGGGGTAGGGCTACTAAGCCCCTCGGTTACCTTCCGCCAGTGCTGTTTCAAAATAAACGGATAGGGAATTCATTAAAGATGGATACGAGAGCGGAATGAATAAAAGCAAAGAGGTTAGGACTCACCCAGCTGGGAGGGTTGTACATGGAATACCCTTCTCTCCGATTAGTGCGGAGAAATTCTTCTTCCTCCCCTTTGAACAGCTCGGTCAGTATCTTGGCTAAAGCGGCGGGGGTGTCCGGACCATAGCGGGAGGCGTCATCCTCCCCATTGTAGTGCCACATTGGGAGCCCTCTGTATTGAAGTGGCTGAACCCCCCGTACTATGGAGGTCGCCATTACCTCCACTATTGTAATACCGGACTGGGCAAGCATCCTTATCTTGCCCAGGAGCTGACAAACTTCCGCACTATCCTCTTCTTCAAGACTTTGGGGACGCCAGCTGTGACGTTTCTTCAGGGGAACGCTTACAAATTCCGGTAGACCCCTGCGAACTGGGTCAGGAAGAGCGACATCTTCTATATAGAACCATTCGGAAGGCCATTCTTCGGATGCCTTCCTTGGTGTGCCGGACAGGTATCCGGTGTCGGCGACGCGCCATACTTCGGCTCCGCCCACTTCAAATATTGACCCCTGGTGGTTGCGCGGGACAAGGCAGAACAACTTTCTCCACAGTTCGAAATGGCCCTCAATGCCCAGAAACAGTTCGCACAACGAGACATAGCCTGCAATGTGCAAAATGGAGGCCAGGGTAAAGTTGTGCAGCTGAAGACCATAGTACTCTAGAAGCCCCCGGAGGAACGGATGGATTGGAAACCCGACGCCCCTTAACAGATATGGGACGAAACAAACTCGTTCCCCCGGATGGATTGGGAAAATCCTCCGCCTGAGTCTCACAATTAAGGGAGGCTTGCCTTGCTCGAACAGGGACTAGATTGGCAGGGGGGAATCCCTATGTTTGCAGCTTCTTTAATTGGCTGTAGGCCACTGAGCACTTCTCCCACTCGCCTCTCTCTGAGTCGAAGGAGGAAGTGGGAATGCTGGCCATGTTGGAATGGCTTCTCCTAGTAGTATTTGGGGATTTTTCTCCGCGAGATGTTGAATGGATCCAGGATCCGATCTCTTTAAATAGGCGCTCTTCCTAGCCTAAACGGGGTGTTATTTGTAAAAAAACCCTGACCCCCCACATTCGCTCGACACATGGAGGACGAGGTTATTAAACACGCAGAAGTCGAGGGGAGACATTGAATCTACGACCGAATACATTACTTGGAAATCACTAAAGGAGGAACCCTCCTTGCAATACCAAAGACAATTTGAGTGCCGGACACCTCGCTATTGGAGACTGGTTCGGGGGCTACTGAGGGAGTCCTGGACTAAGGAGTCCTCGGGCGGCCGGCCTATTATCCATGGGCCGGACTGATGGGCTGTGAAGACGTGAAGGCCGAAGACTGTACCTGTATCCGGATAGGACTCTCCTTGGCGTGGAAGGCAAGCTTGGCGATCGACCATGAAGATTCCTTCTTATGTAATCGACTCTATGTAACCCTAGATCCCCCCTGTGTCTATATAAACTGGAGGGGTTAGTCTGGATAGAGGATACACATTACCATAGTCATACAGGCTAGACTTCTAGGGTTTAGCCATTACGATCTCGTGGTAGATCAACTCTTGTAATACTCATATTCATCAAGATCAATCAAGCAGGAAGTAGGGTATTACCTCCATAGAGAGGGCCCGAACCTGGGTAAACATCGTGTCCCCTGTCTCCTGTTACCATCGATCCTAGACGCACAGTTCGGGGCCCCCTACCCGAGATCCGCTAGTTTTGACACCGACAATGATGACTAGAGCACGCCGCTTGACTTACGAGACACATACCAGCAGCGTAGGGTCATATCAAAGTCAGACAACTTGCTTGAGTGATCACAGTACTGGTACTCCCTATAGTACCTACTACTATGCCCTAACTTGCTTGAGTAGAGTAGTACTTGGAGTAGGACTCTGCTCTACTACTAGCACCAGAGGAGTAGTATGTTCTAATCTAAAATAGTTACAAACTTCAATGCCCGAGCGTGGAACGACTACGAACCGCCATTGGTGCTAACTCCAATCCCCAGCAAACGTTCGTTGGGAGACATGGCAGTTGCAAACGCCCGCGACACAGTTACAGTACGTGTGTAAGGGTGGCGGTTTTGTCAAATACTATGGCTTAAAAACAGGCCACCGTCGGATGAAAATCTGACGGTTACGCGGGATTCGCCAGGATTGAGCTCGCGCCGAACAATCGCCAGATATCATTACTAAAAAAAAGTTTAAAACACCCGGGGCTATAACTTGCACCGGTTGATCACTAACAATGATACTAACATAGTTGTAAAATGGTCAAAGACCGGGTCTACGTGGTGTTTGGAATTATATGCAAAAAAATTAGCAAGATGCCCGTGCATTGCATGGAACATCAAGATGCATTTTTTTACAAAACACCTTTTGTGATTGACCCATGCAGGAGTAATCCCATGTGTAAAAACTAAAGGTATCTTGAGAATTTTATCAGAAAATGGTATGTCGACCATTTCATCGAAAAAATGATATGTCGAGAAAGATGATAGAGGTGAGGAGGAGTGGGGCGTGGTGGTGACTGGTGGTCGGACTGGGCGGAGGCATGTGGATGGACGGCGCCGGCAGCGGCCACCATGCCAGATTGTTCCAGAGACTTCCTTTTGTAATTGCTCAGCAATGAGGTTGTGGGAGATAAGGATGAACGAGGCAAGGACTTATCTGTAAATGTGGAGAGAGGTGCGGGTATCTTTTGTAAATTTGTCATAGTTTGCTTTCTATCCGTCAGATATAGATCGGACAGTCTATATTACAAGATGGCAGGCACACCATCATCATTAACTTAGTTTTTTCTCTACTCCTACTCCTATAAAAGACTCAGTTGGTGATGATGGTGTGTCTGCCGTCCGCCATTTCTGAACATTACATCTGCATCTAACGGCTGTGATGTAAGTTGTGGCCTTTTGCAACAATTCCCACTTCTTTGCTCCAGTTTACACAAATCCCCTTAGTATCTTAAAACCAACCACATTCCTCCCTTACTTTATCAAAATAGCCCAAAGAATATATTTGGAGTGAAACATAAGATATTTTAGTAAACTGTTTTCTTTCAAATTTGTGAATATGTATTATTCTACTTTGGATCCGTTGCAACGGACGGGCTCATTATTATAAAGGTTTATCTCTTGCATTCTCCGCAACCAACACCTAGTGTACTGGTCCGGGCCGGATGCTCGCAGCGCGATCACGTGAGTTCGAATTCTGTCCTAAACTTTAGCTTTTTATATTTTTTAATATATACTATACTTCTTTCGCTACTGTACTGGCAGTGGAACCCACATAGTACTTAAAATACAGGATTAAGGATGGATTTGTTTTTTTTTAACTTTATGTACGAATCTGTAGCCAGCCGGCAAGTCATGTACACTGTACTCACAGCGGAACCCACAGAGTACTTAGAATACAAGATTAAGGATGCAATTAACTTTTTATAGAGGAAGAATCATACACGCAATTAACTCAAATGGATTGGACGTGACTCTATTATTCTTCAACGGCAACTGACAAATTTCCTCCGGCGGGCCAGAGTAGCTTTCTGGGTTTGCATGCAGGTTTAACGGAGGGGTTTGATGGAGGCGAGGAGGCGTGTTCAGTCGGGCGTGCAGTGGACGGCGCAGTACTATTTAATTTGACAACTACAACTAGTCTATACCTACTAATAATAGGGTTAACGCTTCTTCCTCCCTAATTTTCGTCCGTTAGTTTCGTACGTCGTCCTTCGCTGCCGTAATTTTCGTCCGTTCGCTCGTAGCTTTGTAAAGTAATGGGCCAGAATATTTGTTATGGGCTGCTACAAGTTGGACCTCGCGCCTGCCTTCCACTCCCCTCTATTATGGCTGAGGCAAACAGAGTTTGCTTAAAATTAGTCCCACCCTGCTCTTTTAAATCAAATCCTAGCAACTTATATACCTTCTGAGTTGTGGGAATCAATAAGCCAGGAAAAGAGGGTGAGATATGGGTCATGTTTATATCATAGAAAAGTGAAGAAAGATGCGATGCATCACCAACCGCAAATGCTGAAGCTGACCCGCAAAGGTTGGGTGTGAGGAAAGTCACGAACAAACAGAGTTTGCCCCGGAAGGAAGGTCACGAACAATCAAGGAGGGGGGAGAGAGAGGCGCATGAAGTCTCAAAAAATAAAAAGCAGCAAGCCAGCATCAGAAGCCTAGACATGGAGGGGAGAGAGCCAATCTGAATACAGAAAATCAGGACACGCACCGAGACGGCCGGTGCTGGGCATGAGCATGGCCGCCCAATCGGTGGCTCTCCTCTGCAGAGGAGCCTATCGTGGCGCGTGGCCCGCACCATGGCCAGGAGGAAGCAAGGGGTCCGGGGGGAGCGGGTGTGGAGCCCGCGCCATGGATGGCCCGGTGGTGCGGGAGATCCGGCGGAGTGGCGGGAGGAGGGATCCCGCCGGCGGCATGTCCCAGGGCTGCGAGCGATGCGGGTATATGCGGGGAAGGTCGTGGTATCTGGGTAAGTCTGGGGATGTGGATTACTGAAGAGAAGATGACCTGCCAGCGACGAATCCAGGCTGGAGAAGCGCCAGCGACGCGGCTGGTTTCTTCTAGACCAGCCGACGTGTGAGGCTAGCTAGCGTGCGCATGTTCACAGGTTCATTTCCAGTTTTATTTTTAAATAAGTAGTTCACGGACCGATGAAAATCTGCAGATGCATCACGCGGACGTACTAGCTTTTATCCTACCAGGCTACCACCAAGATTTGAAGACATTAATAATTCTATGTAGGATAGCATTAACTTAATGATAATCATCTAAAAGGATTTACATAGAATATCATAGTTGGCTAATATAAACTTAAACTGCAAGCCAAAATGGTTGCACAATTTTTAAAAGGGGTTGCCGAGAAGAAATAAAACACTACTATACAAACAACACATATATTTAGATGCTTATCTGCAAGCTAATTAAATTAATTTATGAGTAGCTATTTATGATGAAAAATTTAATCAATTTTGTTTTTTAATCAACAACAAATTCCTGCATTATAGAAAAAACTTTCGAGAATTCTGCATATATTACAACAGAATAAGGACTTCAGGGTTAGCACTGGACAGAGGTATGCATGTCTGGACGTTCGATGAAGTTTACCATATTTTTATTGTTTGTTGTTGGTAACTCAAAATAAAAACCATGTGTACGATATTTTTATTATCAGTGTGGTAATCTGAAGATAAGGTTATTCACCCGATTATTGACTAGGATTCACGTTGCAAGTTCCGAACTAGCGTCCCAAAGAATTGTATTGTTAATTAATCCATCAACCATATACACTTAATTATCTATTTGGTTCATTTATGTCTAAAAAATTCCATTTGGTTAATTTAGCCGCATTGTAATCAGCCGCTTGGTTTATCGCAATTGTTGTTTAACCAATAGTGAAGCACGGGCAGTGGGCATGTAGTTTTTTCTCCCGTTGCAACGCACGGGCAATTTTCCTAGTATATTATAAAAAACAAAGAAGAGTAGTAGAGATAGAGATAAGAATAGATACTAGGGAGGAGCACCATCTACTGCTTCGTGGGCTACTCCTGCACTCCATTCGGCGGCCGCAACGTCCCCTACAGCCACTCCCTCCTGCGCTCCATTCGGCGGGCGCTGTTGAAATTTGGGGAGCGCACTCTCGCGACTGCTAGCAGCGACGACTTCACCGACGATGACTTCTTCCCCGACCTCGGCAACCTCTTCCTCAACGACATGGGCGACAACCTCAACGCCAATGGTGCTGCTCCCATTGCACCGTATGTGTTTCTGTCCTTCCTGTTCGAAATCGTGGTAGAATTCATGTTTCTAGTCTGTGTCCTAGATTCGATCTGTTCATCTACTATGATAGTCCGCATGATTAGTTTAATCTCTGTTATAGCCGTCATGATTTATTTTGTGCTTATTCGGACTAAATCTCGTAGTAACTTGCTCATATATTCAACTGACGGAACATCCTCTACAGCCACTCCCGTTTCATGGACGGCCTGGTCGATGCCTCCAAGGAGCCCTTCGTCTACTGCTATGAGTGCCCGGTGCCGTTTTGGGGCTCGCCGGCGGACATCGTGCATCACCTGACGTAGGTGTGCGGCGATCACTACTGGCCCTTGGCGAAGAACATCAAGTACGAGACGTGCTACCCGTTCACCATGCCGGAGTCGCTGGAGGATCACCGCCGCCTGCTAGTCTCCGAGGAGGACGGCAGCGTCTTCCTCTTGATCGTGGGCACCGGCGAGGCCCGCGCAGGCTGCCGCCCCGTCTCTGTAGTGTGCGTCAGGGGCGACGCCGCTGACGCTGACACTGACACGAGGCCGATGTACGGGTGCGTGCTCACTATTACTACCCCTCGGAGGTACGTGGGCGGCGACACTAGCTACGTCAAGCTGACTTGGACTCTGCCGAGCTAGGACCTTCCCGCCGATGTGGACATGGAAGACGCACGGTATTATTTGACCCCCAACAATGTGCACGGGGACTCCAAGGAGGTTCACCTGGACATCTGCATTATCAAGTTAAATGTTGATCATTAGTCTTCGCTCAATGTAATCCGCTGTCTAAGCATGTGGAGACTTCCATGCATGATCTTGCTCTATTGGAGTATCGCACATGAATAAAAGTGTATCCATTTATGGCTTAGTCTAGAATCTTCCATGTATGAATTTTTACTACAGTATTGGTGAAAGATTTTTGATGAACCATTTCTTACATATCCTCTGCCCCCTTCCAAGTCATCCTGATTTAATCCCTCCGTCTAGGTGTATAAGGGCATGGTTACTACTTAAATAGTATAGCCAACTGTTGACTATAAGAAAGTGCCATGTCATCTGTAGCCAACATGTATAACAATGGATACTCAAAAACTAGTTCTTGATGATTATTTCTTGCAAAGCACAATAAGAGTTATTTCCTCACAAGTTTTGGATGCAGGTTGAACAGTTGAACGCTTTTGTTTGCAAAAGATACTTTTTATCTATTTCACCCGGATGTTTGTGAGCTCTAGAGATGAAATAATATCCGAAGAAACCTATCGATACCCGTTACACATGAGATGAACCCCACATCCTTTGTCAAAATAAACAACTCCCTGATCAATTCATTTCACTCTTCCGTGCAACGCACGGGCACCTTACTATAGATTAGTACGTCCAAAAATTGAACTAACATTATATATAGTACGATAAATGATAATGCATGTCACCTAAAATTATATCATTGAAAACTATGTTCAAATACGAATCCAACGATATTGTTTTTGTTGACATGCACTAACATTTTGTGAGTTAAATCTTCAGTCAAATTCAATGGGGGATAAACCACGACCGATGTAGTAAACCACGACCGAGTACTAGTGTAGAGGGCGGCGCTGCACGGGAGTCTCACCCCGCTCGTGGCGCGGCAGTAAAGCCGTCATATCACAAAACCCAACCACTTCTAGTAATAAGTGGCCTGGTAAAATAAACGGACAAGCAACCATCACATTCGTCCGTCTTTTTTGCATTTCATCTCTCTGCATTTACTTTCTCCGGTTCATCTCGCACACTCGATCCCTAGCTACTACTCCTACTATCCCTAGCTACTACTCCTAGGGCCAGTTCTTTTGGCGGCTTCCCCAACTTTTCCCATAAGACTAGTCACAGTGGAGTGTAACATTAAGGCGCCTCACTCATTTATTTGGGCTTCTAAACTACTACTAGCAGTACCTCCGTTCTGGTTTATTCCTCACCATTGTAATTTGTGCTAAATTTTGACCAAAGATTTAACTGATAAAATGTTAGTGCATGTGACATGCACTGACATTTCATTAGTAAAATTTATGATCAAAATTTGACACAGATTACAATGGGGACCAATAAACCAGGACAAAGTACGACAGAGAAATAATCACAGAGAAGGAAGCTAAAAGTAAACAATCAAACGAGCATTTTTGCATTTGTTTTGCATTGAATCGTTTCACAAGCTTGACTAGTGCTGTTTCTCTACTTTTACAAAAACCGCATCGTAATGTTAAACCGTGCATTTGCACGTACATAAGTAATAGTAGTACTCCCTTCGTCTAGGTGTATAAGTCTTCCCTTCTTCTTGGTCACGGTGCACAACCAAAGATGACTTATTGACCTGGATGGAGGGAGTAGCACATTCTGCAAGCATATATAGAGAGAGACGTGTAGTGCGATAGTATATAGTAAAGTTTGTGCTATATGCACGTACTTACAAAATGCGTACGAATACACAAGGTTTCCAAACTTTCCCTTTTACATACTTAATTAAGGACGCTAATAATTCCTGAACGTTCGAGATTTATCGTTTGCGTCCCAAAACTAATGAGATCGCCTTACGAAACAAAAATTATACTCCTACTAAAAGCCACAGCGCTCGCAGGAGCGCTTGCGGCGCACCACGAGTGCCCTAGT
This sequence comes from Aegilops tauschii subsp. strangulata, assembly GCF_002575655.3. Taxonomy (NCBI): domain Eukaryota; kingdom Viridiplantae; phylum Streptophyta; class Magnoliopsida; order Poales; family Poaceae; genus Aegilops; species Aegilops tauschii. Next base: position 548,263,529 of record NC_053041.3, on the reverse strand, counting down.
GCGCGGCCGTTTCCCAGTGCGCCGACACAGCGCCTCTTCCTCAGCCTTGCAACTCGCGAGGTGCTGATTAGCGGCTTGCCGGCGGGCGAGCGCGATCTCACCGGTGTGGTGATCCAGCGCCAACAGGTACTCCTCCTCGCTGGAAGCGTGCACCCGGTCCACATACCGCCAAGCGTAGATGAGGCGCTTGGGCCCGACTGCACTCAGGGCTTTGGCACGGGCGTCCTCCGCCACCCTCACGGCCCTCGCACGAGCCTTCTGCCAAAGAGCCAATTGCTTGACTCTCTCGGACGCGACATAGGCCTACTATCACGACCGGTTTTCCAATAAAACATTTATTGAGAAACCGATCCCTTTAACGGACCAGTAGAGAAGAATCCTTCTTACTGGTAGACAAATTCTTGATTACAGAAATATCCAGGAGTACTAAATATAATACACGGTTGAGCGGAAGCTGCTCAATAAATTTTATTACAAGCACGCCGATATTATACATAAAAGCGGATATGACACAATGGGTGTGGTGGCAAAACTACTGACTCGTAATAAAAGTGGCGGTGGATATGTCATAGCGAAGTGGGTGACATGACTCCTAAATCTTACAGCTCATCGAGCGTCGGAGTGAGGCTCGAGGACTTTTATTTTGGGTGGCGGAAGCGTATATAATACAAGTGACCGAATCCAGAATCGCACGGGACTGACTGGGACTCCTCTAGGCGTCGGACTCGCTATCAAACTCATCATCCATGAGATCGCCTTCGTCAATATCTGGCCAAATCAACAAGCCAGGTGAGTACTATGAAAGTACTCGCAAGACAGTTTGGACATAAGATATAACAAATGCAATCATGATGCATATGAACAGATTAATAATGCGCACTCAGATAATAAAATAACAATGCATGGGAAATAAAAAGGAAGTCGGGCGGTAGTCCTTCCGAAATCCCAATGTAATACTGAAGACCAATCGAGTGTTTGAAATTACTCCTCGAAAGGATACAAATAAATTAACAATGCCGCAGTCGGGCGTCAGGGCGACACCACATAAAGGGCTTATAATGGAATATAAACGACAGTGCGTGCCACAGTCGGACGTCTGAACGACATCGCGTAAAGGGCTTATATCAAAAGTAAATAACGAGAGTGCCACAGTCGGACGTCTGAGCGACATCACATAAAGGGCTTATATCGAAAGTAAATAACAAGAGTGCCACAGTCGGACGTCTGAGCGGCATCACATAAAGGGCTTATATCGAAAGTAAATAACAAGAGTGCCACAGTCGGACGTCTGAGCGACATCACATAAAGGGCTTATATCAAAAGTAAATAACGAGAGTGCCATAGTCGGACGTCTGAGCGACATCACATAAAGGGCTTATATTAAAAGTAAATAACGAGGGTGCCACAGTCGGACGTCTGAGCGACATCACATAAAGGGCTTATATTTCATAACTCAATATTTCAGTAGCTCATGAAGTTAAATCATTTCAAGGAAATACTCAGGTACGAAATAATAAAATGGTTAGTCCATCCACAGGAATAACATTCAACCGGATTTTCCACTCAAGCTTGTTCACCGGGGATTTCCACGGAGGCTGACACAGGGACTGACACTGAGACTGATATGGATACTGTTTGGATACATTGACCCCGGGTCCTTGACCATGGACACGGTGACTCGGAAGGCTTTGACTCTGCACAGTTTGTACTCTTAACCACAGCCAACGGATTTCAGTAGTCACAAGGGACTAGTTCCGTTTACGGTATTTTAGGAGAAACACATCTAACCAGTACACACCCATTCCACATTCCGTTGCCAGGAATCACCCCAAGCAACGTTCAAGAAAAACCTTGAGACGGGGAGGCTACAACCTCGCGTAGCATGGGATCAAATTTATATCGCGCGCTCTAAGGGGTGCCCCCCTCTCGGTCCCAACCGGAAACACCCATGCCCCCTGACCGGATGACTGGCTTTAATCCAGGGCCATGGAACCCTCATCCCGGCCCCTCTATTTGGTGTGTACAAGGAAAGAGGTTTGCAACTTACTAAACCGTATTCTTTGAAGAAAACATGTGGCAGCACGGGAGGGGACGAACGGTAACGTGACTCGGTCCACATTCACGTCGGAGTTTAATGGTTGACATAAGACTGGCATGCTACAACAATACCATCTTACTACCTCTCATGTCACCACATGATCAGGTCATCTCCCATCAAAAGATCACATCAAACTTCGAAGCACACAGGTAGTTGCCTTGCATGCAACGTAAAACTCACTGATGCCCATATGCCATGCACCAACTATTCGAGCAAACATGCAAAACACTCGTCATATCAAAGGTTCAAACATGCTTGCCTGGTTCGGAGAAGTCGGAGTCTAGCTCGGCGAAGTTCGCGGCTCCGTCACCTCCTCCGGTATCTACGGTATAAAGAAACCGTATACTAACGTGAATACCGTTGCGTGTATAAAATTTATTCCAAATTTTTTCCAAATAAATACTATAAAAAACTAGACAAAAATACAAGACTGACAAAAAAAGAATCAATCAAAAAGCATATTTTGCTTAAAAGATATAAGGGTTTTAGTCCAAGGACTAATCTGTGATGAAACAGAAAAGTTCCAGGGGCTTGTTTGAAAAAGCAGAAAACGCTTCGGTACGAAATACGCCAGCCCAGAGGGAAAACACACTTTGCCCGAAGGCGCCTTCAGAAAACGGTTCGAAGGAAAAGAAAGAGAGGCTGACGGGGGGGGGGGGTCCCACCCATCAGGTTCAAATTCCAACAGAGCTCGCCGGCGCCCGAAGGCTGCGGTGGTCGCCGGCGTTGATCCACGGCGAGGTAGGGTGATCGCAGGGTACCTACGGGTTCAGGGTGTCCTTCCGCGTCGGTGGGTGGTGGACTTGGCCGTCGGTGAGCACCACGTCGACGGCGACCTTATCTCCGACGGACGGTGGTTCGGGCGAGGGTGGAACTCTCCGGTGGGTGCTGCAAACTCCAAATTGGTGCGCGGGTTAGAGAGGTGGATGCACTAGGATGCTACTGGCATGAGCTGAGAGGAGGGGGTGCACGCACGGGAGCGAATCTTGTCGGATCCCGAAGCGGGTCGAGGCGGCCGGAGTTGGGGAAGAAGACTTCCTCGGGGTCTGCCCAGTGGCTTGGTGTGGTACTTGTGAGGTGTAGGGATGGTGCGTGTTTGAGTTCGAGCTCGGGACCTCCTTTTATAGGCGATCCGAGGGGGTGGCCGTGAACGGGATAACGCCGGCGAGCAATTACGGCGAGGCAGAGGTCGGGCAGGAGGTTTAGGTGACTTGGCATCACCGTGGTGGTCCACTGGCGCCGTTTCTCCGCTAAAACCTCGGTCGGGTTGGGGTAATGCTCCGGTCCTCGACGGAACGGCCGTACGGCACGACGGCGGCAGGGAGCGCGCTCCGTGCCTCCCAGTTCACGACGACGGCTCTGCAGCGTGCACAGAGGAGGGGACGGCCACGCGGTGGCCTTTGGTGGCTTGGGCGGTGCTGGACGGCGCCGTCCCACGCTGCGCTTCTCTGGCAGCCGCAGCAGGCGCTGCTGCCGCCGCGCATGGGGCGATGCAACCTCGGCCAGCTCGCCGCCGACGCCCGCAAGCATCCAGGCGACCGTGCGGCGCGGGGATAAAAAGGAGGAACAGGGCGCAAGGTGCCACTGCAGGTACTGGCGAGATCGACATGGTGTTATGAAGAAAACGACACTGGCCCTGAAACTGTTTCTCTGAAACTCTGAATTTCGACAGTAATAGTGCCCTCCAGGTGTTCGACGATATGATTTGGGCACGAGGGAAATTTTTTCTGGAGCTGGGACTTGGTGAGGTGACCTCTTGATGCATCCAAAGGCTGCCTGAATTTTCTCAGATTTTTAGGAGAAGGAAACAACTTGGTCAAACTTTAGGAAGTTTGACCTCGGTCAAACCTAATATGCAGAGTTTACCAGTACTACTCGCTAGTTGCTTAGCCGAATCACCCAACACGCCACACGGGGAGTTCAGTGTCACAAAATTTTGAGGTCGGCGGGAAAATCTCCCCCGACCCTGATTCGAGTAGTGGGAAGTTACCATCATAGCCTTCGGAACAGGCCTACGGAGGTTGGTAGGGGCTGTTTTCGTAACTTCAGGTTCACCCTACTCAGCCAACCCCACCCCGGCACCCAGATTAGTACACCTGAATACTCCCCATTTTCTATCCCCACCGCAAAATAGACTTCTCCACGGCACCGCAGCCTTCGTGCTCCTCCCCTTCTACATCGGCGCACTCGTCTACCGCAGCGCATCTGCCTCATCGACGACCTTGTACGCCGCACTGGAGCCGGTCCACCGTCGTCGTCGTACACGGAGCCTCTTCCCCGGCACCGTCTTCCACGGTCTCGGATCTGCTTCCCGGAAGCCGACGCCAAGCGGAGAAGCACCACCATCGTGGACAATGAACTGACTCCCATTGCCGACCATGACTCACAGAGGCCGCCGCGACCATCGTTCTCCTCCTCGATTGGTAATGTGTGTATTGAATCACTTAGCAGTACATGTGCAGTTCCAATTCTGTTCATACCTACCCTTCAAATTTCTTGGGTGCTATTGTTCCTGTACAAGTAATTGGTTATAGCCTCCATTGTCCAACAGTCAGCTTGTGATTGTGCGTCGCTCTTGTATCGTGCTGTGCTTGGGTAGTTTTTTCATCTGCAACCAGTAGTTTGGCAAATGATGGAAAGTTTTTTAGAACTAGCAAGATGCCCATGCGTTGCACGCATCAAGATGCATTTGTATGAGTAGTTTATCTTGTGGGAGAAAAGGATGAACGAGGGAATGCCTTATTTGCAAATGCAGAAAGGGGTGTGGGTATCTTTTTGCAAAATTGCCACAGTTTCCTTCCTATCCGTCGGATATAAATCGGATGGCCTATATTGCAGGATGGCAGGAACACCATCATCACCAACTCTGTTTTTTATAAGAGTAGGGAAAAAGTAGAGAGTAGTGAAGTAGAGATAAATATTAAATATAAAATAAATATAACAGTAGAGAAGAGAGTAGAGATAGCAGAGACGTCGGGAAAGGATTGCGCGCGCGCGGGAAAAAGCGGCCGGGCGTGCGCTAGTTTTGGCTTGCGTCGTCCGGCGTGCTTTATAAAATCCAACGCCCTCCCACCGCTCTGTGCCTTGCCACCGCTCTCTCCCCGCTCTGTTCCTGGCCACCGCTCTCTCCCCGCTCTTTCTCGCCTCGCCGCCGCCGCGCCACCATGCCGCCGCATCGCCGGGAAACTTAGGGATACCGCGGCGTTCGCGCGCGCCCTTCCGGCGGCTTCTCCGCCGAGATTTGGTTCCGCGGGACGCGCCTCGGCCTCGGCAATTTCGTCACCGCCAACGAGGCCGCCCGCACGTACGACGCGGCGGCGTGGCACCTCCGGTGGCCTCATAGAACATTGAACTTCCCCAACGTGCCATCACGGGAGCGGGCACAGGAGCTCGCGCCTCTGCCGCGGCTTATCACCGACGAGGATCGTCGCGACAACCGGAGGCGGGAGCACCGTCTCGGCATCGCCGAGATGGACGATGAAGCCATTGTGCTGTGGCGCCAACGCTTCCCGCAGGACATCATCAACGAGCGTGAGTTCTACGAGCAAAGGAGGGCGGAGAGGGATAAGAGGAGGGCGGAGCGAGCCACCTATCGCGAGGACAAGCGTAGGCGAAAAGCGGACGCTCAATTCAACATGAGGCTAGGAGCAGCGTCACCCTGGGTCCGACGACGATCGATATCTTCACGCCTACAGTCAGACGTCGGAGGAGGACATCACCGAGGAGGAGTCGGACGACGAGGAGTAGTTGAATAATCTATTTTTTATCTATCTGTGCTGAGAACTATCCTCTACTCTCTAGTCTCTACTCTCTATCTCTACTTCTCGATCTCAGCACTATAAACGCTTTTTTAAAGCGCCGCGCGTTGCGATTCTGTTGGAGATGTTCTAACATGGCAGACGAGTGCTTTAATGTTGCCCACAAGATGCGTGAGTATTACTAGTAGTATATTTTTCTTGCCATGTTGAGATTTTAAAACCACGAGTGCGAACATGCAGAGGAGCAATGAAGACCAAACACGGGATATTGGGGACATCTTCAAGGAGCATGGCAAGTTAAAGAGGAGCTGCACCGAACCTATAAAACAAGCTTTGGTAAGTAACACCCTTTCAATTACTTTCGTTGAGCCTCGTGTTCTTCGATGTGTATATGTTGTAGTTTCTGTTTCTCTTAAGCCTCGTGTTCTTCGATGTGTCATAAGAAGAGTCTTAATCGTCCTAATGCTTTCATTTTTAGCTTGATGTAGGAAGTGGGTGTTCTCACCTTGTAGTCTGTTTTTTTATTTTTTCCTTTTGAATTCACTTCTCCCAGTTCTGTTTATCAGGCTTCTACTAAATGGATCTAGGTTGCTCTGAGTATTGATCTCAAAAAGAAGTAACTTCATGTCAGGATGCAATTCCTGCGAGGAGGGAAGTATGGTCAACCTCGAGATCATGTTTCCAGAATGAGGCTGGATTACACACAAGGTGGCAGTTCGCTAATGATGCTGGATTAGACACAAGGTGCAAATTCCCAGATGATGCTGGATTACACACAAGCTAGGTGGAGTCGTCAGCTGTTCGTGTCCTCGTGGCTCTAGTAAAGGCTGAAAGAAAGCGTGCAGCAGCCCTTGAGAATGTAGCTGAGTTCCTGAAGAAGCGAAAAGAGCAATCAGATGCTCTCTTCACCCATGCCAAAGAAGAGATGGAAGAAGCCAGAAATAAGCTAGCAGAGGCAGAGCAGGCTGGGCATCTCCTGCTATCTAAAACTGTTGTCAATACAAAATTTCCTGCATAGTAGCTAGCTTCAAATGTTTATCCAGTCAGCATGCCTGTTGTGATGTCCGTGCATCTATTGATGTGGCACAAAATATTTTTTTTTCGGGTCATGTAATATTTTTTTTTCGGGTCATGTATAGTTCACGCACAAGCCCGACATTCCAAGTTCAACTTCTACATCAAACTCATGTTCACAGATATCTTCACATTCATACATAATGTCCACAACCATGATTCACTTCAAAGCCAAAAAAAATTGAGGAGAGTTATGAATAAAGAAAAACCTCTAGTTCCTGCTACCAGTGCGAGCACAACAAGTCAAGACCATGCGTAATTAATTATATTTTGGTCATTTTTTGTGTTCTCAAATGCCGGCCAGCTCGCGGAAGGACGTGTTGCCGGCACATGCGCGAATTCAATGAAGGCAGGTGGGGCAGTCTGAAGCCGGTTGCATGCGGCGAGGAGGCGTGTTCAGCCGGGCCTGCAGCGAGTGGGGCCCTCTTGGCCGGCGCGCCGGTTCAATGCCTGCGCTATGAGAGGTCGAGTCCATGTCAGAGCAATCACTCCCTCCAGTCCTTTTTTGTTTGCGTATAACAAAATCTCGTTTTCCATTCACATATTACAAGTAAAATTCGTGGACAAACTTTGACCCAAAATATGATCGGGACTAGTAAACCAGAATGGAGGTAGTAGTTTTTTTTAATCAAAGAAGGGTTCCCCCCTTTCGATTTTCATTACTGAAAACCAACATCTAAATCTAAACCATAGTATTTGCCCTAGAACTACCAGGTTCAACATCTCGCAACATGAACCCATACAACCATACGCCAAGGAGGTACGTAGTACTATGAATTCCATTTTTGCTCCATACCAATCGTTCTAAAAACTACTTAGTACTTATAACGCTCCATTGAAAATCGGAACTCTTAACCCCGCTAAAAAAATTGATATTTTAAACATGGCTACTTGATCTGTGGCAACTGGCGAGCCACCGCCTCCAAGTCGTTCACCTGTGGTCCCGACCATCAACTCCTACGGATCAAATTATCACACGAGCTGACTATTCCTACAAAGGTGCGCTCCACCACGTACCCGGTACCCGCGAATGCAGCAATCATGCACCTAGGGTTTTAGGGTTTATTTGTTAACGTTGCCTTTACGTAACACTCATGTGTGCGAGACAGCGAGAGACCGACTGTGTGCGTGCGCCTCTTCTCTTCGTATATGTACTCCACCGTTTGTCTGGTGTCCAAAAAATTATAATAACTACTAGCAATGTGCCAATGCGTTGCCACACGATCAGAGTAGATTAATACACATTCACCGATTTTATAGAAAAAAAAGTCTAGTTTTGAAATACGTATATCACTAAAAAAATGTGATGTTTCACTCAAAATATATTCCTTTGGCGGTTTTGATGAGATAAGGGAGGAATGTTGTTGGTTTCAAGATTCCAGAAGTGGTATATGTCTAATTTCTACTCTTACTAGCAATATGCCCGTGCGTTGCACGGAACATCAAGATCTTGTGGGAGAAAAGGATGAACGAGGGAAGGCCTTATCTGCAAATGTGGAGAGGAGTGCGGGTAAATTGCCATAGTTTCGTTCCTATCCGTCAGATATAAATCGGACGGCCTATATTGCAGGATGGTAGGCCTACCATCATCACCAACTCTGTTTTTTATCCCTACTCTTATAAAAAGCATAGTCGGTGATGATCGTGTGCCTGCCATCCTGCAATATAGGTCGTCCGATCTATATCTGACGGATAGGAAGGATACTATGGCAATTTTGCAAAAAGATACCCACACCCCTCTCCACACTTGCAAATAAGGCCTTCCCTTGTTCATCCTTTTCTCCCACAAGATAAACTACTCATACAAATGCATCTTCATGTTCCGTGCAACGCATGGGCATCTTGCTAGTTGTTGCAAAAAGCCCATGTGTGTGATAGAGAGAGGGAGAGAGAGGAGGAGGACGGAGTGCATGTGTGACAAAGACACAAAGAGTGTGTGTGCGAGAGGTATTATCTTAAAATGACGCGATAGTGTGTGTGTGTGTGTGCACGATCAAGAGGGCGTGTCTCAAGAAGGGAAGAAAAATCTACATAGATACAAGGAGCGGGAGAGAGACATGTATGCGATAGTGGAAGCACGAGTCTGCGGGTGTATAAACCTATCTAGAGGCTAGTCGATAAATGTTTGTGAGAGAAATACGAGTCGGGGGTGCGAAAGCGAGAGTTTTGTGTGTGTGTGAGAGAGAGACAGTAGTCGGGAAGGGGAGTGGAAGCAGGAGTTGTGTGTGTGTGTGTGAGAGGGGGGCGGGGAGTTTGACCGCAACAAATGTTGTGTCTACAGGAGAGAGAGAGAGAGTAATTTTAGTGGTATGATTCATATCTAGAGACATATAGGGTGTGTGAGAGAATCCCATAGAGAGAAAGACAAAGTGAAAGACGAGTGGAGACTGTGTGTGTGGTGGTGAAAAAGAAAGGTTAGGTACCTAGTGATACGAGAGAACGGTAGAGACGTGAGAGATAATGAAAACCGTGTAATGTATAATGATAGGGAGAGTGTGACACTTCTCAAGGGAGACGTCGAGAGACCATGTTTGCGAGGATAGGAGAAACATGAAGTGAGCATGCGGGTGAGCTGGAGAAAAGAGAGTGATAGCTACATGAAGGAGCATGCATGCGAGAGAGATGGGCGTGAAAGGAGTGAACATAAAAGGGATTCAAATATTTGAATTCGAGATGATGATACATGTAATCCAAAACCAAAATTGATCTATCAAACATGCATACTCATATGAATTCACGTGCATCTATGTTATTTAATATGTAGATATTACTGATCCATACATTTTTAGTAGAACATAATTTGGTTTAATTTTTTGAATTCAACCTTATGATTTTAAGATCATTGTATTTGTAAATCATATTATACATATAAAGGAGCAGAACTCTTTGTTGTGCTTTTGAAAGTATATATAAAAATGATGTATATAGAATTTTATTCCAATACAAACGAGATTCGAATTGAGTTGGCACGGTAAACGTGCACTCTCCAAAATTTGAACGAAGCGGGGAAAGTCGCAGTAACCGCCCGAAACCAAAATCTGCGAGATGGAAATTACTACTGCCTATACCTGCCACGCAAAGCCTATCTGCTCGATTTCTATAGGTTTTGATAGGGGTAGGTTTGTAATTTCACTCAAACGTGACATAACCGCCTCTCACCCGGATTCATACATGGTGGGCGCCAAAACACAGTGTGTCCTCGGCGAAATCGACTCCCTCCCCGATTCATACACGGTGGGCGCCAAAAACAAACTCTCGTCGGCAAATATTCGGTGTATGCAAGATTACCGTCCTATCCCCAACCGACTAGTATTGCTGTGATATAGGAAATTTGAAACGGGGGCTAAGTTTGTAAATTTCCTCGCATTTGAGACAAGCGCGCCCTGAAGACACGGTTCCCCCTTCCTCTCCACCTCCATTTCCCCATTCGTACTCCGTGGGTGCCAAAACACCCTCTCCACCCCAGCCTCCTCCGTCCGCCACCCCATCCACCGCCGTCCTCCTCCACCTTGCCGGAGCTAATACCCCGACGCCTTCGTCCATTACAAGAGATCGACCTCTCTCATCCACGGCTTTGGACCAGGATCCTTGCATCCCGTCCTCTCGCTTCATCCCCGCCGTCGTCCACCTTGCCGGCGCCGCTCCTACGACCGTCTCGTCCACCGCGCCCCACCACCACCGTCTACCCTCCTAGATCTGCTTCCACGCCGCCGACAGCCATCGCTACTACAACACCATCAAATTCTCAGCAGATGCATACACGGCGCCGCACCAGAGGCGGTACTCTTTCGTATCTGCTCAACTTATTTATCGCAGCAAGAAAATATTTCCCCCACTGCTTTACTCTGATTTCTTGTCCATCACTTACTTGCTAGTTGAAAGCAAACATTGGTTGCGAACTTGCCTTTGTCCGGTTTGCACCTTCAGATCCGCCATGGCACGCTCAACACTATACTCCCAATGCTTATGGTTTTCCCCTTTTATATTCCACACTAGTTAAATCGAAGTAGACTAAATTTCAAAATTGGGTCAGTCGATTTTTCAGAGCTCGCCGGAGTTCGCCGGTGCGAACGAAGGGGCTCGGGTGGGGACTTTGGTTGTGGGGGGGGGGGGCGGGGTGGTGGGGCCTCACCGAATGAAGAAAACTTGACGTGGGTGGGGGCGGGGTAGGGGTGGGGTGGCGGAGGAACACAGGCTGTGGGGGCCAGTGGTCCGGCCGGTGGCCCGTGCGGTGTTCTGTATGGAAAGAATCAGAGACGAGGAAGAAGAAGGGTTAGGAGACGTAGAGTCTTCATCCAACCGCCTGAAATGGTCGACTGACCCAAATGACAAAAGTCATGCGACTTGCATGCAGACATGCCTTTATATTCAGTACCATCATCATACCTGCTTAGCACTGCTCCTGAATCCATCAAGCTAAACAACATGCCACTCATAATCCCAAATTTGTTGCTCAAGTGCGAATCTGATATGGTGCTGATATTACTAAAACAGATAACATTTAATTGGTCAGCTAATGTTCCTACTTTACTTTCGAAAAAGCACGTGCACCACATATAGAGAGACAGCAGGGAGTTGCTTTCTTAATGCACTCTGGTTCATCATGTGTGGGCACTCTGCAACGAACATTTTATTATCCAAAATCTGCTTGCTCTTCTTTAGCATGTTCCTCTTCCGTTCTTCTTTAATAAGTACTCTCTCCGTTCCTAAATACAAGTCTTTGTATAGATTCCACCATGGACTACATATGGAGCAAAATGAGTGAATCTACACTCTAAAATGTGTCTGGATACATCTGTATGTGATCCATAGTGGAAATCTCTACCAAGACTTATATTTTGGAATGGAGGGAGTATGATAGTAGTACAGTATGTTCCTTGTAGTGAAGGTGAGCAGGGACATTTGCAGTGTAGAGGTCTATACGGTCGGTTGGTATGGACACTTTGAACTCTTCGGGCCTCTTTGATTCGTAGGATTTTCTAAACATGGGAATAGGATTTGTAGTGGCCTGCCCACTTGAATCCTATAAGAATAACAAGGAAATGCGGGGAGCTGTGTCGCCTTTGAGAGTTACACTGATATTAACAGTACCGCACCTTCAGTTGAGGAGAGCTGGTATCTGAAGCCTTTCTAACCGTACCGGCAATACTAGCACATATATACCAGCAAGTTCCACTTTGCTGATTTTACTCTGATGCTTACGGTTTTCCCGTTATATCTACACTATGATCTGTGTAGCTGCTTTGTGTCGCACTAGCAGCAGTCCACTCTTGAAGCTAAACACCGCAATGACTTACCAAATTGGCACCAAGGCATTGAGTGCCATTCTGGATGCAATGAAACTCATACGCTCCCCACCTGTTGATTCTTGTTCAAAATATGATCCTAATGACTATTCTATCCTCGAGGAGTCAAAGGCAGATGGCTTGTCCTGTTCAACCATCAAGGTGGCTGTTCTAATTTGGCAAGGTTTTATTGATTTCGCGTATCTTGCATATGTTGTCTTGCATTTCTTCTACTTTCTTGCACCACCATCTGCTTAGTTTACTCATCATATATGTCGACATATCATGCCCATCCATTATCAATACATATTCCATCTGTCATCATACCATGTTTTTCCACTCAAATGCTGCTCTTGTGCATCAGACATCAAAAAGGAAGAGGGTGATTGCCGAACCTGAAGGAGCACCAGCAAAGTCCTTGAAAAACGTGGTTGTGCCGGAGAAATCAGACAGCACCCCCACTTATATTGGCTGTACAACCAGTGACACAAAATGTAGGACCGACTCCAGCAGACTGTACCCATACTTCACTAGCCACACCACTAGCCGCACCACACAGGACCTGCACTCCAGCAAAAGGTATGCCGATTTTAGTTGCCATAGCACCAGCCGTACCACAATCCCACTCCAGCAAAAAGTACAGCAAGTCCACCGGCCGAAGACCTATCCCAACTGCAGAGACGGCCAATTCCTGCAGATTGGAACCCCATTCCAGTTATTCCCAGTTTAAAAGACAATGCTTTCAATGTTGTTAGGGACTACATGCATATATTCCCATCATGGGAAGATTATAGTGAAGACAAACACCATTTTCACATCTTCTTGTCCCACTTACGTGTAAGTGCTATTATTCATGGTGATTATTTTCCTGTTTTCTGCTGATTGAACACATCAATGATTTACATTACATTGTTGTAAGTAGGCGAGGGTCAATCTGGATAGTCATGACGAGCAAAGCTTGCTTGCGCTTTTCAAGGAAGCATTGTAGCAGTATTGGTGTTACCTGAGGAAATCACACTTTGATGGCAAGTCTATAAACGAATTTCTGGTGAAGTCTCATGTGCTAAATTTAGAAGACATTGAATGGAAAAACCTTGTTATGCACTGGTCTCGTTCCGAGGATGAGGTACTGTCTACGATACCGCGTGACAATTTGAACTTCTACTTTTCCGCATGTGCCTTACGGATCTTTTTTGCAAGAAATCTGCTCGAAAAAGAATTCCGGTTTGAAAAGAATGACAGGATATCGCAAATATGCTGCCCGCTGCTTTGCTCTTGTTAGTACCTGTTGTCCTGTATCACCATACTTGCATACATACCTGGTTCATTATGTGACAACAGTATGCATGATAGCTTGCTTATCAATTGTTCGATCCAAATTATCTGATCTGTATGAATGGTTACATTACTATAGAATATATCCAATGCCAATGAATTTTTTTAGCTCTGCATTGTTCTTGTAAGTACCTGCTCTCCTTTATCAGTGTACTTATATTGACAGGTAGTTGTACATGTACCATCACTCTGCAGCTTATTTTCCTTTGCCCTCCATTTTCTACACATAAGATCTATATTTACTCTTAGCATAAGGTTGGATAACACCGATGGTACTGAAGAAGTTTAGCTCTGCATTGCTCTTGGCTGTACCTTTTGCCTGTATCACTGTACTTACATTTATAGCTACTTGGTTATGTAGCATCACTCTTCATCTTATCTTAAATATTCTCTATTTTATCTTATATTGTCACATCTATATTTACTCTTAACAAAATGTAGAATAAAGGCAATGCTTATGAAGAAGATTCTGTGGTAAACTTCTTGAATTGCCCCCCCATCAGCATGGACAAGGGCTTTATAGAGCCTGCCTTCACCAATAATGTAAGTTTGTCCTGCTCAAGCCTTCAAACTTTGTTGTGTATATTTGGTTAGGCATGACTGCAACAACTGTTTATTTTTGGTGTTTGCATGAAATTGCATGTTTAAAGTTTATTATGTAGTTCATAAACAAAAGTTTGTCCTTCTCAATTTAAGTTTTCAGTTGTACAACCAAGTTCCTTCTTCATACCATGTAAATTAAACTATACAGAGAAAGTGATCTTCTTTTGCACTGCATGTATGCTTATGTTCTTGATCCATAATCCTGTGGTGTGGTGAACCTACCCGCTACATCACCATGTCATATTCTGCAATGTCTTAACTATGAACAATTTCATATCATTCTACTATTATTTAAACTGTCTCTTCATTTGCCAATCTGAAATGGGATAAATTGACAGCACACTAACCATTGATACTTATGAGTTCTTGATCTGTAATCGAGTGGTGTTGTGAAGCTGCCAACTCCTTCACAATGTCATTTCCTGCCATGTCTTGACCTGAACAATACCATATTGTGTTAATGCAATTTTAAATTATGTCACTTTATTCGTCAGTAAGAAATGTGATGAATTGTCAGCATTGATACTTTTATGTGCAAAACCTGTCATCTGTCTGCTTGTTTATCTTTCAGAGTGAGGAGGATATAAGTGTTAAACAAGCGCAGTCTCATCAGCTTGCTCAGCTGCTTGCGCTACAGCTCCCCAGCAGGGCTAACCTTTCTTGAACTCTATTGAAGTGCTGTCGGTTTTGTATATTATTTTGTCGGCGTGTTTAGTTGCACCGGTGGCGATCTTTGATGCCCCGTGTATGTAATCTATTGTCTGCTTGTGCTTTATTATCATAGTGGCGAACTTTGATGCCCAGTGGATGTAATATGCCGTAATTTCTTTATTGTATAGTCTAGCATTTTTCTTATTCACGATGCTGCAGTTATTTTACTGTATATATATATCATGTCTTCACAGTAAACCGGCCAAACCGTAAAATTACAGTACATAATCGGGCCGTCATGCAATCACGATGTATGATCGGCATCATGGGCCCCGTCATCTTGGTCCGTTAGAAGGCCTAAATGTAAACTGGCCCACTAGTAGATTCGGGCCTTTAATAGGCCGAGTAAACCACCGGCCCTCTTTTCGCAAGAAAACTCAATGGGCTTTTAAGAGGCTGAGAAGTAGGTTGGGCCTGAAACGTGCCGAATAGCTCACGGGCCGGCAGAAGCCCGAAATGGACCCCGGCCCATGATTGTGCCAATCAAATCATGGGCTTTTAACAGGCCAAAATTTTCTCGGTCCTTGTTTGGCCCAATCAGATTATCGGCTGCGAGCAGGCCGGATGCAAACCGGGCCGTAGTTAGGCCCAACTATATGACGGGCTTTTAACAGGCCAAAATTAATATAGGGCCGAAATGTTAAACGGGCACTTAATAGGCCGAAACTAATATCAGGCCGAATTACTAAATGGGCCTTTAGCAAGTGGGCCCAAAAGCATAGCGTCCAGTTGACGGGCCGAATTTGATATGGGTCATAATTTAGCCCAAAGCCTCTTAAAGGGCCGGACCTGATCTGGGCCGTAATTTGGCCCAGAATGTGGTAGGCTTTTAACGGGCCGGATCTCATATGGGCCATTGTTAGGCCCAGAACGTGGCAGTCCATTAATGGACCAGATCAAATATGAGCCGACATTTGGCCCAAAACATGGCAGCCAGTTAATGGGCCGGCCTACTAGGGTCCACAAAATCTTGTGGGCCTACAGCTGGGCCGACCCATTAATGTCAGCGAAATCTCGTGGGCCTTTAGCTGGGCCGGCCCATTATGGTCCACAAAAATCTTGTGGGCCTTCACCTGGGCCGGCCCATTATGGCCCGCAAAAATCTCTTGGGCCTTTACCTGGGCCAGCCAATTATGGCCCGTAAAATCTTGTGGGCCTTTAGCTGGACCAGCCCATTATGGTCCACAAAATCTCGTGGGCCTTTAGCTGGGCCGGCCCATTATGGTCCGCAAAATCTTGCGGGCCTTTAGTTGGGCCAGCCCATTTAAACTTTATGGGCCACTTTTGGGCCGGTCCACGTGTCAACATATCATAGGCGCATCCCGCCCATTGGAGGAGTGACACCTGTGCCAACGCGGAGCTGACGCGTGTTTCCGTCCGCCAATCAGAATTTTACACGTGGAAAATCCCCATTGGCCCGGGCTGTTAACGGGTTATCGGATCCAAAACCGGACCCGATAGCTTAACGGCGTTGTGACGCCCGGATAATTATGCTACAGTAAACCTACGTTAATGATGCCACGTCACCACGATTACTGTTGTTAATCTCGTGTTAGTTCAAAATCGATTCGAAATTCAAACTAAAAATAAAGTCAAACGGTAAAGATTTTCAAATATTAAAACAAAAATGTTCAGTGGGTGCCAAATAATACACTGGTAATTATTGTGGAGAAAACTCCTTTTTAGAAAAAGCCTAAGTATTTTAAAATGGATTAAAAGGTGAAAGAAAATAAATAAAAGAAAATGCAAAACAAAACAGAAAACAAAAAAAGGAAACAACCCCCCCCGGTTGGGTCTCGGCCCAGCTGGCCGCTGGGCAGGCCAGGCCGGCCCAGCCGGCCCACCCCCCTGCTGCCCCTGGCCTATTAGGCCACCGCCCGATCCAAACCCTAACCTACCCCGTCGCCCCACTCTTCCCCCCCACGTCGTTCCCCCACTCCCCTCCGTCCCGATCTGGACGCCGCCGCCCCGACCCCGTCGCCTCCCCCCCCGCGCCAGGACGCCGCCCCCTCGCCGGAGCGCTCTCCCCCGCCGGACTGCCTCCCCTACGCCGCCGTCCCCGCCATCCCCCTCGACCCCCACTGCCCCGTTCCCTACAAATCGCGGTGAGGCACCGGCCCACCTCTTTTCTCCCGCGGTCACCGCGCCACCATCCCTCTCGTAGCAGCGCTCGCCGTGCCCCGTGCGCGCACGCCTGCGCCCGCGCAGGCCCTCGCCGCGGCCACCTGCACCGCGCCCTTGCCACAGCCGACCGCGTCCACCGCGGATGAGCCCCCCCTCGCTCGCGCCCCGTGTGCTCCTGCCATGGCCGCGCCATGGCCGCCCCCTGCGGTCGCTCTCCCACCGCCGTGCAGCCCTGCTCCTGCTGCTCCGCTGCGGGCGTCGCTCACCGCGCGTCCGCGCCGTTCTGCCACCACATCGCCGCCGCAGCTGCCTCCCCGTGCCCCCCGCTTCACCATTCACCGCCTCCGCCCGCAAATCCCAGCGCCTCCCCTACCGCTGCTCCACGCCGGCACGCCACCCTAGCCCCCCTGCTCCCTGGTCGCCGGTGCCCCGCAGCGCCCAAATCGGGTGCGCCCCGCGGGCCAGTGCCCGTTCGGGCTGTGCCCGATAACTCGCACCCGCATCGCCCCCCTCTGGGCCACTGCCAGGTGGGCCTCGCCCCACCTGAGCCACTGCCCCCCTGGGCCCGAACCCTCTGGGCCACTGCCAAACGGGGCCCAGCCCCAGAACGAATATACAAATAATAATAATAAATAAAAATAATAAAATTAATAAATAAATTAATAATAATAATAAGACTAAATTAATTAATAAAAATAATAAATAAAATAAAAATAAAAATAAAAATAAGATAATAAATAAAATTAATAATAATAATAATAATAATAAATTAATTAATAAAAATTAATAAATAAATAAATAAAGAAAATAAAAATAAAAATAATTTTAATTAATTAATTAACTAAATTAATTAAGTTAATTAATCCTGTTTAATTTAATTAAACAGTAATTAATTAACTAAACCCTAATTAACCTAAACAGTGAATGACAGGTGGGTCCCACTGGACCCACATGTCAGTTTGACTTAGTGAACCCCTGTTGACTGCTGATGTCAGCATGACATCATGCTGATGTCATAAATCCAAATTTTGAATTAAATTAAATAATTAATTAAATTCCAGAAATTAATAAAATCTTTAGAAAATCATATCTTTTAATCCGTAACTCGGATTAAAATATTTTCAACATGAAAGTTGCTCAGAATGACGAGACGAATCCGGATACGCAGTCTGTTCGTCCACCACACCTCCCTAACCTATCGAACTCGCAACTTTCCCCCTCCGGTCCGTCTGTCCGAAAACGCGAAACATCGGGAATACTTTCCCGGATGTTCCCCCCCTTCGCCGGTACCACCTACTGTCGCGTTAGGACACACCTCGCACTGTTCATTGTCATGTCACGCATCGTCATGCTTATGTTTGCATTGTATTTACTGTTTCTTCCCCCCTCTTCTCTCCGGTAGACTACGAGACCGACACTGCTGCTGCCCAGTTCGACTATGGAGTTGACGACCCCTCCTACTTGCTAGAGCAACCAGGGAAGCCCCCCCCCCCCTTGATCACCAGATATCGCCTATTCTTCTCTATACTGCTTGCATTAGAGTAGTGTAGCATGTTACTGCTTTCCGTTAATCCTATCCTGATGCATAGCCTGTCATTGTTGCTACAGTTGTTACCCTTACCTGCTATCCTACTGCTTAGTATAGGATGCTAGTGTTCCATCAGTGGCCCTACACTCTTGTCCGTCTGCCATGCTATACTACTGGGCCGTGATCACTTTTGGAGGTGATCACGGGTATATACTATATACATTTATACATGACACATGTGGTGACTAAAGTCGGGTCGGCTCGAGGAGTACCCGCAAGTGATTCTGATGAGGGGGCTGAAAGGACAGGTGGCTCCACCCCGGTAGAGGTGGGCCTGGGTTCCTGACGGTCCCCGACTGTTACTTTATGGCGGAGCGACAGGGCAGGTTGAGACCACCTAGGAGAGAGGTGGGCCTGGCCCTGGTCGGCGTTCGCGGATACATAACACGCTTAACGAGTTCTTGGTATTTGATCTGAGTCTGGCCATTTGGTCTATACGCACTAACCATCTACGCGGGAGTAGTTATGGGTATCCCGACGTCGTGGTATCAGCCGAAGCTCTTTTGACGTCAGCGACTGAGTGGCGCGCGCCGCATTGGACCGTAAGCTCGCGCTTGTATTAAGGGGGCTAGGTCTGCTTCCGGCCGCGTACGCAACGTGCAGGTGTGCATAGGGCGATGGGCCCAGACCCCTGCGCGCATAGGTTTAGACCGGCGTGCTGACCTCTCTGTTGAGCCTAGGTGGGGCTGCGACGTGTTGATCTTACGAGGCCGGGCATGACCCAGGAAAGTGTGTCTGGCCAAATGGGATCGAGCGTGTTGGGTTATGTGGTGCACCCCTGCAGGGAAGTTTATCTATTCGAATAGCCGTGTCCCTCGGTAAAAGGACGACCCGGAGTTGTACCTTGACCTTATGACAACTAGAACCGGATACTGAATAAAATACACCCTTCCAAGTGCCAGATACAACCCGGTGATCGCTCTCTAACAGGGCGACGAGGAGGGGATCGCCGGGTAGGATTATGCTATACGATGCTACTTGGAGGACTTCAATCTACTCTCTTCTACATGCTGCAAGATGGAGGCTGCCAGAAGCGTAGTCTTCGACAGGATTAGCTCTCCCCCTCTTATTCTGGCATTCTGCAGTTCAGTCCACCGATATGACCCTTTACACATATACTCATGCATATGTAGTGTAGCTCCTTGCTTGCGAGTACTTTGGATGAGTACTCACGGTTGCTTTTCTCCCTCTTTTCCCTTGTCTATACCTGATTGTCGCAACCAGATACTGGAGTACAGGAGCTAGAGATCCCGAGGATGATTCTACATGGAGTTCGGCTTCGAGGAGTAGTTAGGAGGTCCCAGGCAGGTGGCCTTCCCTTTTCGATCGTCGCTACTTTTGTGCTAGCCTTGTTAAGGCAAACTTGTTTAACTTATTTCTGTACTCAGATATTGTTGCTTCCGCTGACTCGTCTATGATCGAGCACTTGTATTCGAGCCCTCGAGGCCCCTGGCTTGTATTATGATGCTTGTATGACTTATTTATGTTTTAGAGTTGTGTTGTGATATCTTCCCGTGAGTCCCTGATCTTGATCGTACACATTTGCGTGCATGATTAATGTACGGTCCAATCGGGGGCGTCACAAGTTGGTATCAGAGCCGACTGCCTGTAGGAATCCCCCTTTTCAACTCCTTGGCCGAAGTCGAGTCTAGACATTTCAAAAACTTTTACTAACATGGCTGTGTGTCTTACGGGCCCACGTTGCCATTGGGTGGTATTAGGATCTTTTACTCCTTGCCTATACTCTGGGACTCTGATCTCTCTTCTATTCGGGTTAAATGATTTTACTAAATCTAACATTAGGATCTCGTTATCACTTTCACCCGGAGAGCCCCTTATTACTGATGATCGTCTGTTGCACGTGAAGACCCTGAAGATACTCTCCGCTGACAACCTGAGAACTTGTGTTCATCGCTTTTACAATTCCCTTTCATCGATAAACTCCTATGGATAACCACGTATACTCGCCATTCATACAATGTTTCCCAGATGATCTTGTTATTACAAGATACCTCGAAATTCTCTCTGTTGTTCCGAGAATCCCTTGAGCTTACTACCCTGCTGTTCTTTGTCACCTGAATACCCCTACGGATAATCCTCGCACTTACCGAGTATCCGCTCATGCCCAGTTGATTCAAGTATTTCACAAAAGTGTTCAAAATATCATTCGATCTTCCGAAAATCTTCAGGAGCCTGTTGCTCTTGAAATTCTTGCTTACTAGCATTATGATTAATCCCATAAACCTCGAAATCTTATTGGCACCCTTTGTCATTATCTTTTTGAGTCCATTGATTCAATATGATGCGAATGTTCGCAATCCTCAATCAGATCCTAGAATTCATCCTTCCGGCTCAGACATCTTTAACATGAGCTGGATCTCGACCAATCAAATCGTCATCGATTGTACCCCTAAGGCTATTCAACTTATCCATCCCTAATCAGAGCATTGCCTCTGATCCCTTGTCTTGGAATTCATAATTCCTTTGCATTTGAGCTTTTGAGTTAGTCAGTTGTTTCTATAGTCTGATCTCCTTGCATTCTTTCTTCCTCTGGTTGAGTACTGATGCTCACATCAGATCCCTTGGGGACCACCAGACCCTTTTGTCGGATTTTATCCGACAATGTCCTCCATATTAAATAAGCTGGTGAGCTTTTCCTCGGATACATGATGCCTTTGGTAAATTGTATCCTCTGCCCTGTGAACCATACTCTACTTTCGAGCTTGTATTATTTACTCCGAAGTTCGTGGTATATGTTCTAAGAAGCCCTGATGGGTTGAACCTATGCCTTCCTTAATATGTGTGAACTCGAAAGTTTTCACGAGTCATACTCTCCTGATATTTTGCCATATAAAATTTCAACACTACAACTTCATCGAACGCGAGAAGTAAATGAAAGGATATGCATTGGAGAAGTGGGAGTCGACCTTGAACTTTGTGTTCATGCCCATGGACACGATGTATACCTTATCATGGAAGCTTCTCTTAAAATAATTGTCCCCTTGTAATAAGTTCATCTGGTATCCGTGGACGTCGTTCCGGCCATGTTCTCCTTTAAATACCATTTCTCGTACAAATTTAAGCACTTGTCTTCTGTAAGAGCAATACCCCAGTCCAACCTCTACTTTGGTTTGTCGTCGAGTATTACCCCCTGGTATCTCGAGATTATCTTGGAACTGCATAACTTCTTATGAGTTCTTCATAAAGTACTACATTCTCACGGATTACTATTTCTCCTGGGTTTTGAGTGGTTAATCACTCGAGTACCCCGATAATTGAATCGAGTCCGCACTACGGTTCAACAACTTTTAGTAATGTTCCTTACTTACGAGTTTGTACCCGATCGCGTCATTCCTAGCCTGTTTGGCTATATCATTATCTTGATGATTTTAACTGTGCTACCTGGTCCTTATTCCCGGAGCACCACTTTCGACGATGATGCTAAGCTTACGTCGATTTTCCTCGTCATATCGTTTCACCTCGAACAACAAACTTGACCCCGAGTTTGTGTGCTACCCATGGTTCCAATAACCTTTCGCTTTCATCATTCCTTTGACTTAATGTCATCGTCGATCAATTACATCTTCTTGAAAACCTCTCAACAAATTTGTCGTGATCATTGTCAACAAATTTGACTTCTTCCAAGTTGTGTGTCGAAATTCAGGATGAGAAATAGCATCCTTGCCCCTCGATGAATTATGTTATCATCGACAACATCCTTACCTCCCCCCAACACGAACTTGTTCATATTTTGTGATGTATCTTGATTTCCCCTGCTATCCAACTTATGTTATGTTGTACCGTGGAGTATTACCATTTTTGATGTCAAGAATGTCGTGAACATTACTCCACCTCTTAAGAAATTCTTGGTACAGTGATACTTCTCACCATCACCTTTCTTTCTTGGTCCCCGTGTTGTTTCTAAAAGGAATACCGACCAATGGTCTGTGATGTGTAAATTCTAAACTTCTAGCTGCCCTATTGCTTTGGAATTATTGGTCTATAGTTTCATTCTACGTCTATGGCTTAATGAATCATCATTCGAACATTGATCGTGCTACCTAGCCCATATTTCGGGTGCACATTTCAACCAATGTTTAACTGTGTATGTTTTCCTCGAGCATACATCATTAAGTCATTCGATCTAGCTAATGTTATCTCCTTGTTCACATAGTGGTGGAAATCCATCTTTTGGAGATCTCAATGGATTGTCGCTGAGTCAAGCAGTCACCTCCTCACTTCTCCTTGATTTAATTATGAACCCTTGTTCGGAACTCGCTTCCATAGTTCATCTCCCGAGAATCTTCGATGTCATTTCGACAATTTGTGTTGCACCTTTTCTTCTCAGGGATCCTGAGTCTGAGTTATCCTGACATCAATCAGATCTGAATCTCGGTCAGATATGATGGTTGGAACATATTTCCAAGAGTTATAACATTGGCCTATTTATGACCCGGTAAGGTGATGTCATGCCTAACACACCTGGCGGGAGGACCTATTGTTATAAGTTTTACTTTTTAGCAAGGCTAGCTATTCTTCCATGAGGAAATTGTAAGACTTACTCTATAAGTTGTTCCTGATGGATCCTTTTTGTTTCCAAAATCTGATCTTCACCTGTTGACCATGTCAATGCTATCTCGAAGCATGTCTATGGTACTCTGATTTTAAACAGGAACATTTGAAGCCCAAAGCTAATTGTTTCCTGCTCAATTATCCACACACCGTTGTATGGGTAATGTCATGAAATTTCTCTCCCGTACCTAAAGAGTTTTCTACATTATATCACGTCATGGATATCATGCTCTGCTTGTCCTTGGGAAGGATATACCCTTGAAATATGTGTTTAAACACATTTTCCTTTCCATTCTTCTGTTTAATCTAATAATCATATTTTCCTTTCCATTGTTTGGTTTAACCTTTCTGGTGATCTATATGATCTAAGCAGTAATATTCTCCTGCTTATGTAAACACCTCGGTGTACAACTCTGTCAGTAAGACCCTGTTATTATTGTTGGTGACATTTCGTAACCACCGATGGACGAGAAGTTTGCCTAATGGTCCGCCTCATTTCAACGAGCAGGAAAATGGTTCTCTTCGTCCCTCGCCCTTGGTACCGACGATGTTGCTGACATATAACTGACAGGCTACCCTCTGACATGCCTTGCTATCATGATCGTGCAAGATGTCACCGCCCTTCCTACTTTTAACCCACATGGTGGGCCCATAACCCACAGTTCCACAGGATCGAAACCTGACTCTCCTGTGCACCCCCTGTTCCCAAATTTTTTCATCGCGCGTGGCCTCGTATGTAATTCACGGACCTCCGTCCTACTGATCTATACTGGCATCAGACATAATACTTATTCCGATTGCTTTGAACACCTTTCAAACTTTGTTTCAGGCTTCGAATGATTGCCTACCCGTTTGAAACTTCTCATGGTACTTTCTTACTTACTCTCGGCTTTTCTTAAGATTTAGTTCGAGAGATACTTTCCGCCACCTTCCCCGATGATATTGACCAGATAGTAAACCCTGCAGAAGTCCGTTCTTCCAGAATACCCCCCTTACTCTGTCGTAAGTACGATGGAGTTCCCGAAGAGAGGACGACAACTTTACCATGATGACCTGAAACAGTAGAATGAAGACATCAATGTAATGGATCAACCTCTTCGAGAAGAACAACCAAGACCAAGAACGCTCCCTAGAATTTCGTAACCCGAACCTTCCCCCTTTACTTCCCTCTTACATCTCGGGACGAGATTTCTTATAGTGGAGGAGAATTGTGACGCCCGGATAATTATGCTACAGTAAACCTACGTTAATGATGCCACGTCACCACGATTACTGTTGTTAATCTCGTGTTAGTTCAAAATCGATTCGAAATTCAAACTAAAAATAAAGTCAAACGGTAAAGATTTTCAAATATTAAAACAAAAATGTTCGGTGGGTGCCAAATAATACACTGGTAATTATTGTGGAGAAAACTCCTTTTTAGAAAATGCCTAAGTATTTTAAAATGGATTAAAAGGTGAAAGAAAATAAATAAAAGAAAATGCAAAACAAAACAGAAAACAAAAAAGGAAACAACCCCCCCCCCCCCGGTTGGGTCTCGGCCCAGCTGGCCACTGCGCAGGCCAGGCCGGCCCAGCCGGCCCACCCCCCCTGCTGCCCCTGGCCTATTAGGCCACCGCCCGACCCAAACCCTAACCTACCCCGTCGCCCCACTCTCCCCCCCACGTCGTTCCCCCACTCCCCTCCGTCCCGATCTGGACGCCGCCGCCCCGGCCCCGTCGCCTCCCCCCCCCCCCGCGCCAGGACGCCGCCGCCTCGCCGGAGCGCTCTCCCCCGCCGGACTGCCTGCCCTACGCCGCCGTCCCCGCCATCCCCCTCGACCCCCACTGCCCCGTTCCCTACGAATCGTGGTGAGGCACCGGCCCACCTCTTTTCTCCCGCGGTCACCGCGCCGCCATCCCTCTCGTAGCAGTGCTCGCCGTGCCCCGTGCGCGCACGCCCGCGCCCGCGCATGCCCTCGCCGCGGCCACCTCCACCGCGCCCTTGCCACAGCCGACTGCGTCCACCGCCGATGAGCCCCCCCTCGCTCGCGCCCCGTGTGCTCCTGCCATGGCCGCGCCATGGCCGCCCCCTGCGGTCGCTCTCCCTCCGCCGTGCAGCCCTGCTGCTGCTGCTCCGCTGCGGGCGCCGCTCACCGCGCGTCCGCGCCGTTCTGCCACCACATCGCCGCCGCAGCTGCCTCCCCGTGCCCCCCGCTTCACCATTCACCGCCTCCGCCCGCAAATCCCAGCGCCTCCCCTACCGCTGCTCCACGCCGGCACGCCACCCTAGCCCCCCTGCTCCCTGGTCGCCGGTGCCCCGCAGCGCCCAAATCGGGTGCGCCCCGCGGGCCAGTGCCCGTTCGGGCTGTGCCCGATAACTCGCACCCGCATCGCCCCCCTCTGGGCCACTGCCAGGTGGGCCTCGCCCCACCTGAGCCACTGCCCCCCTGGGCCCGAACCCTCTGGGCCACTGCCAAACGGGGCCCAGCCCCAGAACGAATATACAAATAATAATAATAAATAAAAATAATAAAATTAATAAATAAATTAATAATAATAATAAGACTAAATTAATTAATAAAAATAATAAATAAAATAAAAATAAAAACAAAAATAAGATAATAAATAAAATAAATTAATAATAATAATAATTAATTAATTAATAAAAATTAATAAATAAATAAATAAAGAAAATAAAAATAATTTTAATTAATTAATTAATTAACTAAATTAATTAAGTTAATTAATCCTGTTTAATTTAATTAAACAGTAATTAGTTAACTAAACCCTAATTAACCTAAACAGTGAATGACAGGTGGGTCCCACTGGACCCACATGTCAGTTTGACTTAGTCAACCCCTGTTGACTGCTGATGTCAGCATGACATCATGCTGATGTCATAAATCCAAATTTCGAATTAAATTAAATAATTAAATAAATTCCAGAAATTAATAAAATCTTCAACATGAAAGTTGCTCAGAATGACGAGACGAATCCGGATACGCAGTCCGTTCGTCCACCACACCTCCCTAACCTATCGAACTCGCAACTTTCCCCCTCCGGTCCGTCTGTCCGAAAACGCGAAACATCGGGAACACTTTCCCGGATGTTCCCCCCTTCGCCGGTACCACCTACTGTCGCGTTAGGACACACCTCGCACTGTTCATTGTCATGTCACGCATCGTCATGCTTATGTTTGCATTGTATTTACTGTTTATTCTCCCCTCTTCTCTCCGGTAGACTACGAGACCGACACTCCTGCTGCCCAGTTCGACTACGGAGTTGACGACCCCTCCTACTTGCCAGAGCAACCAGGCAAGCCCCCCCCTTGATCACCAGATATCGCCTATTCTTCTCTATACTGCTTGCATTAGAGTAGTGTAGCATGTTACTGCTTTCCGTTAATCCTATCCTGATGCATAGCCTGTCATTGTTGCTACAGTTGTTACCCTTACCTGCTATCCTACTGCTTAGTATAGGATGCTAGTGTTCCATCAATGGCCCTACACTCTTGTCCGTCTGCCATGCTATACTACTGGGCCGTGATCACTTTGGGAGGTGATCACGGGTATATACTATATACATTTATACATGACACATGTGGTGACTAAAGTCGGGTCGGCTCGAGGAGTACCCGCAAGTGATTCTGATGATGGGGCTGAAAGGACAGGTGGCTCCACCCCGGTAGAGGTGGGCCTGGGTTCCTGACGGCCCCCGACTGTTACTTTATGGCGGAGCGACAGGGCAGGTTGAGACCACCTAGGAGAGAAGTGGGCCTGGCCCTGGTCGGCGTTCGCGGATACATAACACGCTTAACGAGTTCTTGGTATTTGATCTGAGTCTGGCCATTTGGTCTATACGCACTAACCATCTACGCGGGAGTAGTTATGGGTATCCCGACGTCGTGGTATCAGCCGAAGCTCTTTTGACGTCAGCGACTGAGTGGCGCACGCCGCATTGGACCGTAAGCTCGCGCTTGTATTAAGGGGGCTAGGTCTGCTTCCGGCCGCGTACGCAACGTGCAGGTGTGCATAGGGCGATGGGCCCAGACCCCTGCGCGCATAGGTTTAGACCGGCGTGCTGACCTCTCTGTTGAGCCTAGGTGGGGTTGCGACGTGTTGATCTTACGAGGCCGGGCATGACCCAGGAAAGTGTCTCCGGCCAAATGGGATCGAGCGTGTTGGGTTATGTGGTGCACCCCTGCAGGGAAGTTTATCTATTCGAATAGCCGTGTCCCTCGGTAAAAGGACGACCCGGAGTTGTACCTTGACCTTATGACAACTAGAACCGGATACTGAATAAAATACACCCTTCCAAGTGCCAGATACAACCCGGTGATCGCTCTCTAACAGGGCGACGAGGAGGGGATCGCCGGGTAGGATTATGCTATACGATGCTACTTGGAGGACTTCAATCTACTCTCTTCTACATGCTGCAAGATGGAGGCTGCCAAAAGCGTAGTCTTCGACAGGATTAGCTCTCCCCCTCCTATTCTAGCATTCTGCAGTTCAGTCCACCGATATGACCCTTTACACATATACTCATGCATATGTAGTGTAGCTCCTTGCTTGCGAGTACTTTGGATGAGTACTCACGGTTGCTTTTCTCCCTCTTTTCCCTTGTCTACACCTGATTGTCGCAACCATATACTGGAGTACAGGAGCTAGAGATCCCGAGGATGATTCTACATGGAGTTCGGCTTCGAGGAGTATTTAGGAGGTCCCAGGCAGGAGGCCTTGCCTTTTCGATCGTCGCTACTTTTGTGCTAGCCTTCTTAAGGCAAACTTGTTTAACTTATGTCTGTACTCAGATATTGTTGCTTCCGCTGACTCGTCTATGATCGAGCACTTGTATTCGAGCCCTCGAGGCCCCTGGCTTGTATTATGATGCTTGTATGACTTATTTATGTTTTAGAGTTGTGTTGTGATATCTTCCCGTGAGTCCCTGATCTTGATCGTACACATTTGCGTGCATGATTTGTGTACGGTCAAATCGGGGGCGTCACAGGCGTTCCGTTACGGTGGATGCCACGTGTCGGTCACCCTTGACGAAAGCACTTCTGTGACGCGTGATTTATCGTCATGGAAGTGGACACTTCCGTGATGATAATTTTGGTAATGTCATGGAACACTTCTACGACAGCACATGTATGACTATCTTGATTCTGTCATAAAATTGTGATGGATGTACATGCATGACAGAAAACGTGACCTACTATGACAAACACGTATCATCACGGAAGTGTATTTTTTTTGTAGTGTTACCTTTAACCCAAAGGTCTCGGTTAACGTCGTCAGTTCAGGATCTGAATCCGCTTCAGGAGAGGACCTAGCAGGACCGATAGAGCACTAGAGCGTCTGAGTATTCGCAGTTGTCATGTTGATGTACGGATGTAGTCGTACGAGTCATGATGTTTCATTTCATGTATGAGAGTAGTCGAACCTGTCATGATGTTTATCTTTCATGTATGAGTGTATGTATAATTATGTTGGAACTTTTTATTATCCGCTTTGTTTCTTGCTGTTTTTCGTTCGGGTTTGTCACTGGCTTTTCTTCCCATTTTTGGATGTTGCTCATCTCGGTTGCTCTCTATTGGGAAAAACAAACAATAGGATGACGCGGGGAGGTAGCAGCAGTCACGCTTGTGAGGATGTCCCTGTTCGTCGCTCAGCAAGACAGGCAAGGCATTCCCCCGAGCCGTATTTTCCACCACCGCCTCCACCGCCACATCCGCCCTCCACTGAACAAATTATGCGAATGTTTGAAGAAAGAAGGAACAACGATCTGATTGAGTTTTTGAAAAGTGTACAAGCTATGGTTGGGCAGAATGGAAATCAGAATGGTCATCACTCCAAGCTGTTAGATTTTCAGAGAACCTAGCCTCCCGGTTTCAGTCAAGTTATCGATCCCTTGGAAGCCGATGATTGGTTAAGGACCATTGAGAAAAAGCCAGAGATTGCTCCTACTGAAGAACCTGACAAGGTTCCGTTCGCTATGCAATATCTTGAAGGAGCTGCCGCTACATGGTGGGATAATGCTAAAGCCATGTGTCCTCCGGACGAAGAAATCACTTGGACTAAATTCAAGGATCATTTCTGCAAGTATCATATTCCGGCTGGTATTATGAAGGTCAAGCAGCGTGAATTCCTCCGGCTGGTATTTCTGTCAGTGATGATCTGCATAAGTTCAATCATTTGGCCCGTTATTCTCTCTATGATGTGGCCACAGAAGAAAGAAAGATCGACATATTTCTTGGAGGACTAAACCAGCACCTCAGATGCACTCTCAGTATGTTTGATTTCTCGGATTTCCAAACTATGGTAAACAAGGCCCTCATTGCAGAAAGGGAACACAAGCTCGTGCACAACAATAAGCCAGCTAATAACAAACACAAGCGCAAGTTTGAACCTAAGAAGGATGGTCAGCCAATGCAGAAGGCTCGTACTTGGCAGTAGACTCAGGTTGAGTACAAACCCAATTGGCAGCAGAATGTTAACAAGACCACTACTCAAGTCAAGAATGTCGTGACCAACCCGTTGCACGAGGAATGTCAGCGCAACAATTTGTGTTTCAATTGTAGACAAACCGGACATTATGCCAGACAGTGTCCCAAGAACGGCAAGTCAAATGCGCCATTCTGGCCGCAAGTCAACCACATGGGGCCATACCGTGTCCAGTGGACCATCCAAGGGCAAGTTCACCACCTCTCCGCAGACGAAGCCCACCAGGACCCAGAGGTTGTCATTGGTATGTTTCCTGTTAATAGCATACCTGCAATAATTTTATTTGACTCAGGGGCTTCCCACTCTTTTATTTCGCGGAGTTTTGTTGCCCAAAACAAATTTCCTTGTTCGATTTTGGGAAAAAGTATGATGGTACAATCCCCGGGATCCGTGCTCAGAAGCAATCCGGCCTACCATAATTTGGAAATTGATATCAAGGGACTCCACTTCCCAACTTCCTTGATAGTCATCGAGTCTCCCAAGTTGGACATTATTTTGGGGATGAACTGGTTGACCGAATATCAAGTATGCATCAACTGTGTGACGAGAGAAGTCACCTTGACAAGTGAGGAAGGTCGAACCACAAAATTCTAGGCCCGCAGAAGCATACCCAAGAAGGAAATGGTCTTCACCGCTGTAGCTGAAGAATTGGAATTAATTCATGTGGTCAGTAAGTTTCTAGATGTATTCCCTGAGGAATTACCAGGAATACCGCCAGACCGGGAGCTTGAGTCTGCAATTGATCTTGTGCCCAGGACCGCACCGTTATACAAGAAGTATTATCGGATGCCTTCGTCAAAATTAGTGGAATTAAAGAAACAACTTGATGAGATGCTCCAGAAAGGTTATATCCGTCCAAGCTCTTCACCATGGGGATCACCCACAATATTTGTGGACAAGAAAGACGGCAGTCTCCGGATGTGTGTGGATTACCATCAGCTAAATGATGTCACTATCAAGAACAAATATCCACTACCGAGGATTGATGATTTGTTTGATCAACTCAGTGGGGCAAAAGTATTCTCCAAGGTTGATTTGAGGACCGGATACCACCAGCTCAAGATCAAGAAGGAAGATATTCCTAAGACCACGTTCGCTACCCAGTACGGTCTTTATGAATATACAATTATGTCTTTCGGCATCACCAATGCCCCTGCTTTCTTCATGCATATGATGAACAACGTATTCATGGATTTCCTAGATAAGTTTTTGGTGGTCTTCATCGATGACATCCTCATATACTCAAAAGGTGAAGAAGAGCACAAAGGACACCTCAGAGCAGTCTTGCAAAGACTTCGTGACCATCAGCTATACACAAAATTTAGCAAATGCGAGTTTTGGCTCAAGCAAGTTGGATTTTTAGGGCATGTTCTTTTAGCAGAAGGGATAGCCGTGGATCCAAGTAAGGTGAAGGACATTCTTGATTGGACGACACCCACGACAGTATCCGAGATCCGGAGTTTCCTTTGATTAGCCGGATACTACCGCCGTTTTGTTGAGGGTTTCTCTAAGATTGCCAAGCCAATGACAGAGCTCCTGAAGAAAGATAAGAAATTTGAATGGACTGAGGACTACGAGAAAAGTTTCAATGAGTTGAAGACCAGACTGACAACAACACCTGTTTTGACCCTTCCAGACATCTACCGCAGCTTTGATGTGTACTGTGACGCCTCCAGGAGAGGTATTGGGTGTGTACTCATGCAAGATGGCAAGGTTGCACTACTGCAGGAGACTGCTAATGTGACACTACGATTAGAGACCCTTTGCCGAAACTATGTGCGATGCAATAATCGCAAACGGTGGTGTAAAAAAACCGTCAAAAAAGGTGCAAAACGTTTACAATGATGGCTGCATCAAACATGGTTAAGATTTTAGTTGCATGTGCGATGCGGGTGATACGGTTAATCCATTCAAACTGTCTGCGATGAGGCAGAACAACAGAAACGGGCAGCCATAACAATGTGTGTGTGCGATGCAGGACACACGGTTAATATATTCGAACTGTTTGCGATGAGGTAGAACAACAGAAACGGGCAGCCATATCAATGTGTGTGCGATATACGGCATACGGTTAACTCAGACGAACTATTTTCTATTAGGGAACACAACAGAAACGGTTCAACTTAACAAGATGTGTGTGATATGCAGCATACAGTTCACATGGATGAACTGTTTGCGATGAGCCAAAAGAACACAAATGAGTCGTGTAAACAAGATGTGTGTGATACGTGGCAAACAGCCGACTCGGATGAACTGTTTGCGATGAGAAATTACAACACAGAAGGTCAATACAGTTACTTCGTGTGTGATTCTGTGTGTACAAAAAACCTTTGAAAAATGCAAACTAGTTGCTTGCGGTGGCTAGGAGTATCGCACACGATGCGTCTACGAGTACTCGTGTGCGATGATTAGTATGTTACACATACGTTTCCTTATGTGAACATGTGTGTGAATTTGCAATATTGACAGTTAATATGCAAATGCCTTCTGGACATCGGGCACACGCTTAAACTCAATGAACTGTGTACGATACTAATACTTTCCATGAAAATTTATGAACTTGGGTAACAGCATTTGAGTAACATATATATAGTGGTTACACTATTCGACAAAAGGAGGATCTTCGTAACACGGTTTTGACAACCATATGGTCCATATCTACATACTTAACATAGTAACAACTATCACATTTTAAGAGGCTAAGGGCCAACAACCATATGGTCCATATCTACATACTTAGCATATATAGTAACAGCTAGCACATTTTAAGAGGTTGAGGGCCAACAACCACAACTATCCACTGGAAGCAGCTTGATCACGGTGACTCGGCATCTCGTCAATGAAAAGGAAGAGCCCTCCTGTGCCTTGGTAGAGCAGGAGTAGAATAGTGTCTCCAATTTTCCAATATGGATGCATTGCCACGAGAAGCGAGATCTTGTTAATTTGAATGGTTCCATTTTTGCGGGAAATGCAGTACCTTGCAATCACTTTGGCGTTATTAGCAGGCACAAGTGTAATTCGACCACGCCGGGAAATCGATCCAGGAACGACTACAGGGGGTAATTGCTGTTGACAGGTAGAATAAAAACCAATTGTAACATATCGTTGAAGATATATATAGTTTATGAGCATCAACATTAAAATAAGACTTTTTACCAGCGCTTTGTGCACACAATTGGTCTTGTTCAGTGTGTGCACCATAGGTCTAATTAATCCCATCCAAAATCCAGCGTTCATACGCTGTGCTATTTCTGTCAGATTATCAACAAAGTTTATCACATGCTTCAAGTCCTTCCAGTGAAATTTGGTACGCTTAGTAACATACAGATCGTTCACTATGCATACAACATATCCTGCTTAAAAGGTGGGAAGGTATTATTTATTCAGAACATGGCAGAAGAATATATAGTGTGCATAAATTGGTAAACAGAATTTGTTACTGCCTAGGAACGGAGTCAGAATATGATATCACAATTGGTTGCTTAAGTAGTGATCAATTGGTTGCTTAAATAGTAATATGACAGCATGGAGAAAATTGAAAGGACACTAACCTCGATCAGATTTTGATCGGCTGATGACGTTGGGGAAGTAAACATCCATGTTAATTAGACTAGGCTGTGGTGCACGCACTAGAATTTTATTTCCAGGTTTCAGTTCATAACACTTAGACATTTTTCTCCAAAGGTCCGAATTAAAATAGGAGTGACCATCTTTATCATGTTTTACGCTAACCGTCATTGTAAATCCATGTTGCGTTGTCAATATGACATCCTGGGAGTCATCAGCAAAGTAAAGCCCAAGATTTCCTTCTACTCCTGTTCTTGCAAAGCAAGGGATGTACTGCTTGAAATTAAAATTAAGATCGTAAATTAGATATATTGAAATAACCGAGCAAGATGCAAATATGGGAGTAACTGATACAACATATCCATATATAGATGCAAGCGAAGTACAAAAATATAGAATGAAAAATAGATAATGTAACAAAGATTTGATGCAAATATATAGATAATGTAGCAACAGACGGTATATGTTCACAAATTTAGGCCATGCCGACCGTGGTAGGTTGAGATTGAACATACCGGGCGCTCCCTGAAGTCATCCGGAATGGTGAGATAGAACTTTGTTTCTGACTAGCCACGACCACAGTTGCCCGATTTGTGCTCGCACTTTGCACACATGAATGAACACCCACGAATCAGCTAGAACAAAAATGATTCCACGGCGATTTCCGCCGGTTGATTAACAGCGACGGACGGACTGCGATAAGAGATGAGTGAATATATCGCTAATTAAGTTGATTACCTTCTCCATGAGAAAAATCCCCGGCCCAATCCCGCAGAAAACCCCAGTCGACCAGAGTCTAGAATGTCGGTGCAGATAGGTGGCGGAAAGCGGTGGAGGCGAAATCCAGTGCCGTTTGGAGCGCGACCTACGCTCGCTGCCAACAGCCGTCGAGCTTAGGGTGCAGAGTTGCGGAGGAGTCCGCGGCGAGTGAGTGGGGACGAAGTGGGCGAGGGTTTTCTTTTCCTTTTGCATGTCTGAGTGAACACACACGGTTCGCAGAGGCAACGGAGATGAATCGTATGCGATAGTAAATCACCGAGATTGAATGGGAATCCAAATTTCCTTTGTGCTTCATCCATGAGTTTTTCTCTACGATGAACATAAACCCTACTAATCACCTTGTTCAAATTTGACACTTTTCCGGGTTCATTTACAACATTTAGGGGATTATGTGCATTTTGTAGGCATTAATGCACGTAATTCAAATTCAAACAATTGGTGCATGAAAGGGTGCACAAGGACGGTGTGGAAAAACCATACTCATGGTATTTAGTAATTTCTCAAGCCTTTTACAAGGAATGGGCATAGATTTCAATGGAATGTGTGGCAATAGTCAACCACAAACGCGTCATTTACTAGGTTATCAACTATAGAACAATGAAATATGTGCTTGAAAAACATGACGGCTGGCATGGTGCCATGGTATGGACTCACCGTGCCCTGGTTAAAAGCAGAGAAGGTTTGATTTATGTCGTCATGCACGCCCTTCGTAAATCGAACCATCACCGAGGAAGTTCAATGCTTTCGAGAGGGAAATCACCAAGATTGAAGGGGGATCCAGATTTCCGTCCTAGTTTGTCATTCATTTTTTTCCAACAATCGACATACCGCCTCAGATGAAACATGTTCAAATTTGACATTTTTCCGAACTCATTTACCATATTTAGGGGATTGTGTGCATTTTCTAGGCATTAATTATGCACATAATTCAAATTAGAACAATCGGTGCATGAAAAGGTGCACAAGAACGGTCTGGAAAACCATGCTCGTGCTATACAAAAAATGAAACACATGGTTGGAAAACATGACGCCTTGTGTGGTGCCATGGTATGGCCTCACCATGCCCTGGTAGAAATTGGAGAATGTTTTCCTTATGTCGTGATGCGCGCCTTTCATAAAATGAACCATCATCTGAGGAAGTTTCATGGTTTCGAGGGGGAAATCACCAAGATTGAAGGGGTATCCAAATTTCCTTTGTCCTTTGTCCATGAGTTTTTTTCTATGATGGGCATACAACCTGCAAATCACCGTGTTCAAATTTGGCACTTTTCCGGGTTCATTTGCCATACTTAGGGGATTATGTGCATTTCCTAGGCATTAATGCGCATAATTCAAGTTCAAACAATCGATGCAGTAAAGGGTCCACAAGAACGTCCTAGAAAACCATGCTCGTGGCATTTAGCAAATTCTCATGCCTTTTACAAGGAATGGACAAATATTTCGATGAAATGTGTGGCAATAGTCAACCACAAATGTCTGTTTGTTGGGTTTTCAACTATAGAAAAAATGAAATAAATGCTTAAAAACATGACGCCTGGCATGGTGGCATGGTATGACCTCGCCATGCCCTGGTAAAAATTTGAGAAGGTTTGGCTTATGTCGTCATGCACGCCCTTCATAAATCGAACCATCAGCGAGGAAGTTCCATGCTTTCGAGAGGGAAAATCCCCAAGATTGAAGGGGAATCCTAATTTCTGTCCTAGTTTGTCATTCAGTTTTTTTCCAATGATCAACATACCGCCTCAAATGCAACGTGTTCAAATTTGACATTTTCCGGTGCTCATTTACCATATTTAGGGGATTATGTGCATTTTCTAGGCATTAATGGACATAATTCAAATTCAAACAATCGGTGCATGAAAAGGTGCACAAGAACGGTCTGGAAAACCATGCTCGTGTTATTTAGCACATTCTCATGCCTTTTACAAGGAATGGGCAGATATTTCAAGGAAATGTGTGGCAATAGTCAACCATAAACGCGTCGTTTACTCGGTTAAGAACTATACAAAAAATGAAACACATGGTTGGAAAACATGACACCTGGCGTGGTGCCATGGTATGGCCTCACCATGCCCTGGTAAAAATTGGAGAATGTTTTCCTTATGTCGTGTTGCGCGTCTTTCATAAATTGAACCATCACCGAGGAAGTTTCACGGTTTCAAGGGGGAAATCACCAAGATTGAAGGGGTAAATTTCCTTTGTCCTTTGTCCACGAGTTTTTTTCTATGATGAGCATACAACCTGCAAATCACCGTGTTCAAATTTGGCACTTTTCCGGGTTCATTTGCCATATTTAGGGGATTATGTGCATTTCCTAGGCATTAATGCGCATAATTCAAGTTCAAACAATCAATGCATGAAAGGGTCCACAAGAACGGCCTAGAAAACCATGCTCGTGCCATTTAGTAATTTCTCATGCCTTTTACAAGGAATGGACAGATATTTCGATGAAATGTGTGGCAAGAGTCAACCACAATTGTATGTTTGTTGGGTTTTCAACTATAAAAAAATGAAAAAAATGCTGAAAAAACGTGACGCCTGGCATGGTGCCATGGCATGACCTCACCATGCCTTGGTAAAAAATTTGGGAAGGTTTGGCTTATGTTGTCATGCACGCCCTTCATAAATCGAACCATCACCGAGGAAGTTCCATGCTTTCGAAAGGGAAATCCTAAAGATTGAACGGGAATCCAAAATTACTTTGTTGTTTGCCCTGGAGTTTTTTTCTACGACGAACATACACCTTGCAAATCACCGTGTTCAAATTTGGCATTTTTCCGGGCTCATTTACCATATTTAGGGGATTAAGTGCATTTTCTAGGCATTTAGCGCATATAAATCCAATCCAGCTACAGGTGCACGAGTGTGATGTGAGGGACGTGGAATGCCGTTCGATCACGGCGCATCCAACGGTGCACACACGCGATCCGCGTGGCTGGGGTTTCAACCAATCATAACGCAACACATAATAGGTTTAGCACACACTGTTTCCGGAAGCGATGGAGATGAACCGTGTGCGATAATGAACGAGCAAAATTGTAAGGGAAGCCAAATTTCTGTTGTCATTTGTGGTTGAGATCTTGAATACCACCGCACTGTACGGCTGCCCGGCCCCTCCATCCCAGAGCTCTCTCCAGGCGTCGTCCATGGCACCGTGGCGCACAATAACTGGTAAGGCAGTGATGGCATCCCGCCGCGCCGCGTTCCTCGCCGCCCGCGAACGCACACATGGTAATGAAGCGATGGCATCTCGCCGCACCGAGTTCATCGCTGCCGGCGGCCAGACAGTTACATGGGTGGACTTTGAGGCTGCCATGGCCGAATGGGTGGCGGGAGGCGGCTAAAGCCGCATAGAAGGAGCAGAAAAGGCAGAAAGCAGTCAAGAAAAGAGAGTCCCGCCACCGCAAGAAAAAAGAGGCTGCACGCCGTGGTGAGGAGAGCTTGGCGGAGATCGAAGCACGGTGGGCTGCCGCCTACAAGGCCGGGGAGGAGAACGCCGGCGTCTGGCCAGCATGCTCTGATTGCAGCATGTGAGAAGTAGTTTAAGTTTGTAGTATTAGAGCAAATTACCAGTAGTACTTTAAGTTTGTAGTATTAACGTACAATGTCGGTAAGAGCATCCTTTGAGGGCTTTGAGCGTTGATTAGCATGTGTGCCAGTGTGCTTTTTTGCGTTAATCATCAGAAGATCACAAAACACACGGTTTCTATACCGTACCCGTCTACGTTTTTTGCGTTAGTGACCCATAAGTCAGTTACCTGTGCGATATTTCCTAATAAACCAGGCGTACCATTGACCGAAAAAATCAAGTACACATGTACATTTTTTGGAGACGGGATCTGCCAACTTTCTTTTTTCTCGCACACGAGTATTTTACGCGGTTCATCTGTGTTGTGTGTTTCCCCCACCCAAGTTTCAAATTTTGCACCGAATTTTCATTAGGCGCGCGATTTCAGAATTTATTCCTGCAACCACATCCCCTTCCCCTCAGTATCCCCCTCCCTCGCGCCTCCCCCTACTGGCATCTCAAACCGCCGCCGCCACAACCACAGCTTCAACCACATCTACGTTCTGCTCGGATCCAGTTAGGTAACCCACTGATCTCTATCACGTCCCCGGCCTGATTGCTTAAATGGCGCCTGTGAAACATCCTCATGCCTCCAAATCCCCCCCGCCAGGACCTGATGGCGGTCCATGGCGCGATGGCCACTGTGCGTGTTGACCCGGAGGAACACCTCGCCTCTGCCGCCGCCGCCGACATGGTGCAGGCTCTGGCCCAGATGAAGCCCCCCTGCGAATACCCCCAGGAATTAACAGGTAAGATCTGACCAGCTAAATCTTACCAATACCACATGCAATGGCTATGATTTGTACGGTTGATGTATTAAGCATGTTCGTGCCTGTGACGCCCCTGATTCAATCGTACACTAATCATGCACGCAAACGTGTATGATCAAGATCAGGGACTCACGGGAAGATATCAAAACACAACTCTAAAACATAAATAAGTCATACAAGCATCATAATACAAGCCAGGGGCCTCGAGGGCTCGAATACAAGTGCTTGATCATAGACGAGTCAGCGGAAGCAACAATATCTGAGTACAGACATAAGTTAAACAAGTTGCCATAAGATGGCTAGCACAAACCGGGATACAAATCCAAAGAGGCACACGCCTTCTGCCTGGGATCCTCCTAAACTACTCCTGGTCGTCGTCAGCGGGCTGCACGTAGTAGTAGGCACCTCCGGTGTACTAGGAGTCGTCGTCGACGGTGGCGTCTGGCTCCTGGGCTCCAGCATCTGGTTGCGACAACCAGGTAGAAAGGAAAGGGGGAAAAGAGGGAGAAAAGCAACCGTGAGTACTCATCCAAAGTACTCGCAAGCAAGGAGCTACACTACATATGCATGGGTATATGTGTAAAGGGCCATACGGTGGACTGAACTGCAGAATGCCAGAATAAGAGGGGGATAGCTAATCCTATCAAAGACTACGCTTCTGGCCACCTCCATCTTGCAGCATGTAGGAGAGAGTAGATGGTAAGTTCACCAAGTAGCATCGTATAGCATAATCCTACCCGGCGATCCCCTCCTCGTCGCCCTGTTAGAGAGCGATCACGGGTTATATCTAGCACTTGGAAGGGTGTGTTTTATTAAGTATCCAGTTCTAGTTGTCATAAGGTCAAAGTACAACTCCGAGTCGTCCTTTTACCGAGGGACACGGCTATTCGAATAGATAAACTTCCCTGCAGGGGTGCACCACACAACCCAACACGCTCGATCCCATTTGGCTAGACACACTTTCCTGGGTCATGCCCGGCCTCGAAAGATCAACACATCGCAGCCCCACCTAGGCACAACAGAGAGGTCAGCACGCCGGTCTAAATCCTATGGCGCAAGGGTCTGGGCCCATCGCTCATTGCACATCTGCATGTTGCGAACGCGGCCGGAAGCAGACCTAGCCTAGCAGGCGTTCCAGTCCAATCCGGCGCGCGCCGCTCAGTCGCTGACGTCACGAAGGCTTCGGCTGATACCACGACGTCGAGTGCCCATAACTGTTCCCGTGTAGTTGGTTAGTGCGTATAGACCAAATGGCCAGACTCAGATAAAATACCAAGAACTCGTTAAGCGTGTTATTTTGAAGTAACCGCGGACACCGACCAGGGCCAGGCCCACCTGTCTCCTAGGTGGCCTCAACCTGCCCTGTCGCTTCGCCACAAGATCCACTCGCGGGTACTCCTACGAGCCGACCCGACTTTAGTCACCAGAGGTATCATGTAAAGTATATAAGTATATACCCGTGATCACCTCCCGAGTGATCACGGCCCGATAGTATAGCAAGGCAGACGGACAAGAATGTAGGGCCACAGATGGAATACTAGCATCCTATACCAAGCATGTAGGAATGCAGGTAAGGTAACAACAGTAGTAGCAAGGACAGGCTATGCATCAGGATAGGTTTAACGAAAAGCAATAACATGCTACACTACTCTAATGCAAGCAGTATAGAGAAGAATAGGCGATATCTGGTGATCAAGGGGGGGGGGCTTGCCTGGAAGCTCAGCCGAGAAGGAGGGGCCGTCAACACCGTAGTCGTACTGGGTAGCAGCGGCGTCGGTCTCGGTGTCTAGCGAGAGAAGAGGGGGAAGAAACAATAAATACAATGCAAACAAATGCATGATGATGCATGACATGGCAAAGCGTGATGCTAGGCGTGCCCAATCGCGGTAGTAGGTGATACCGGCGAAGGGGGCAGACATCCGGGAAAGTATTCCCGGTGTTTCACATTTTCGGACAGATGAACCGGAGGGGGAAAGTTGCGAGTTCGATAGGTTAGGGATGTGTGGCGGACGAACGGGCTGCGTATTCGGATTCGTCTCATCGTTCTGAGCAACTTTCATGTAGAAAGTATTTTCATCTGAGCTACGGTTTATTTTATATTAATTTAAAAAGATTTAAATCATTTTTAGGATTAATTTAATTATTTTAATTCAACATTATCCAGAACAGTGTTTGCTGACGTCAGCATGACGTCAGCAGTCAACAGAGGTGTTGAATGGTCAAACTGACGTGTGGGTCCAGTGGGACCCACCTGTCATACACTGTTTAGGCTTATTAGGATTTAGGTTAAACTAATTACTGTTTAATTAAACTAACAGGTTAATTAGATTAACTATAGGATTAATTAACTTAATTAATTTTTTTATTTTTAATTTTTTTATCTAAAACATTTTGGGCTAGGCCCACCTGTCATTGGCCCAGAGGGGCTAGCGGGCACGTGGGCATGTGGGCACTGGGCGGCTGGAGCGGGCGCTGGGCACAGCCCGGCTGACAGGGCGCTGGGCGCAGCCCGGCTGACAGGGCGCTCGCCCAGTCTAGCCGCGGGGCACGGCGCAGCGAGACGCCGGCGGGGCGACGGCGCAAGCGCCAGGGGCGAAGTGGGGGAAGGCGGAGCTGTTGGGGGCGGCGAAGAACGCCGGCCGATGAGCAGCTTTAGGAGGCAGGGGAGGCCACAGCAGGCGGACGCGATGGTGGGGGCGGAGGCAGGCGTGCGCGGACAGCAGGGCAAGGAGGCAGGCGACCGGGGCGCTAGCCCGACGCGTCGAGCGCGTGCGCGGCGCATGCCGATGTATTAAGGGGGGCAGAGGGGCTCCGGGGTGCCGAAGCACGGCAGCGGGCGGGCGAGCGGAGGGCGAGGCGGTGCGGTGTGGTGGCCGTGGTGATGCTCTGGACGGCGCGCACGGGACGGTGGGCGAGCACGGCGAAGCGCGCAGGCGGGTGAGCAGGTGCGGGCGGGTAGCGGAGAGGCTGCCGCGGCAGACGGCGCACGGCCGCGGAGCAGCAGCGGCGTACACCGCGGCGGGGGGGAAGGGGAATGGGCACGGCCACGGCGGAGCGTGCGCGCGACACGGCAGCAGAGAGTAGTGAGGGGGAAGCTCACGGGGCCGGTAGGGATTCGGGCAACGGGGGGCAAGGTGGAGGTCGGGGACGTCGCGCATAGAGGAAGCAGGCCGGCGATGGCGTCCGGCGAGGTCGTGCTCCGGGCGGCGACGAACGGCGTCGGGCGGCGGCATGGTTCGGTTCCAGGCGCGGCGGGGCGCACGTGCCCCGATCCGATCTGGATCGGGAGGGAGGGGGCGAGTCGGGGGGGAGTGGGTGTCGGTGGGGTTAGGGTTTGGGTAGTGGGGGGATATAGGGGAGTGGGGCCGGTTGGGCCGGCCTGGCTAGCAGCTGGGCCGACTAGCCCAGTGGGGGGGAGTTCTCTCTATTTTTTTTTCTGTTTTGCATTTTCTTTTATTTATTTCTCTTTTCTATTTTATTTCATTTTAATGTATTTAGGCATTTTCTCAAAAGGTGTTTGCTGCACTATAATTACCTATGCCATTTTTGGCACTGCCTGAACATTTTTGTTTCAATGTTTGAAGACATTTGTTTGTTTGCCATATTTTTAATTGATTTTTGAATCGGTTTGAACTAACGAAAGATTAGCAATAGTAATCGCAGATGACATGGCATCATTAGCATAGGTTCACTGTATCATAATTATCCGGGCGTTACAATTCTCCTCCACTACAAGAAATCTCGTCCCGAGATTTAGGAGGTAGAAGGAAACAGCGCGGGGTATTCATCACGCAGGCGATCCTCGCATTCCCAAGTGGCTTCATCTTCAGAATGGTGCGACCACTGGACTTTGATGAACTTGATCGCCTTCTGACGTGTGCGGCGTTCAGCTTGGTCGAGAATGCGGACCGGATGTTCTTTATAGGAGACGTCCTGGTGCAATTCGAGCACTTCATGATCCACTGCTCGAATTATGTCCTTGAAGCAACGGCGGAGCTGTGACACGTGGAACACATCGTGAACCTAAGAAAGGTTCGGTGGAAGCTCCAGTTGATATCCCACTTTTCCACGCCTTTCCAGAATAGTGAATGGGCCAATATAGCGAGGAGCTAGCTTGCCCTTGATCCCAAAGCGGTGAGCACCCTTCATTGGTGTAACTCGAAGATAGGCCTTTTCACCAGGTTCATAGACCATGTCTTTATGTTTACGGTCATACTGACTCTTCTGACGTGACTGAGCAGTCTTGAGATTCTCGCGAATAATGCGGACTTGTTCTTCGGCATGTTGGATAATATCCGGACCAAAGAGTGGACGTTCCCCAGTTTCTGACCAGTCAGAGGGGTTCGACACTTTCGTCCATATAACACTTCGAAGGGGGCCATCTTCAGACTAGCTTGATAGCTATTATTATAAGAGAACTCAGCATACGGGAGAGATTCCTCCCATTTCTTGCTGAAGGAAATAACACAAGCTCGAAGCATGTCTTCAAGAACTTGGTTGACACGCTCAACTTGCCCTTGCGACTGAGGATGAAACGCAGTACTGAATGACAGATGAGTTCCCATAGCTTCTTGGAAACTTGCCCAGAATCTTGAAGTGAATAAGCTGCCACGGTCCGAACTGATAACCAGTGGAATACCGTGAAGTGAAACAATTCTGGACATGTGGAGAGTTGCAAGCTGACTAACAGTGATCGTTTCTTTGACTACCAGAAAATGTGCAACTTTAGAAAGCCGGTCAATGACGACAAGAATAGCATCATTACCTTTCTGCGATTTGGGAAATCCAGTGACGAAGTCCATTTCAACATGGTCCCATTTCCATTGAGGAATAGAGATAGGTTGCAGAGTTCCAGCAGGCCTTTGATGTTCTGCTTTGATACGACGGCAAACGTCACACTCAGCAACATAACGAGCAATGTCTTGCTTCATATTGGACCACCAGAATCTCTGACGGATGTCTTGGTACATCTTTGTACTACCAGGATGGATACATAGAGGCGTATCATGAGCTTCTTTCATAACTTCCTGAGTCATATCCAGGTTTTTCTCTGCACATGGCACCACTAGGCGGCCCTTGAAGTACAAAGTGCCATCATCAGCAATAGTGAAGAATGAGGGCTTTCCTTCTGCGAGGTAGCGCTTAATCTTGTGGGCTTCAGAGTCATATCCGTGTATTCTCTTGATGGAGTCCAAGAGATCTGGTTCGACAGCCAGGGTATTGAGGGAACCCTGGGAAACAACACGGAGGTTCATCTTGCGAAACTCCTTAGGAGGGGGAGCGAGTGCACCCGGAGGAACAATATGGAGGTTCAGCTTTCTGAATTCTTCAACAAGCGAGGGCTGAACTTTGCGAACCTGGAGGTGGTTGCAGTAAGACTTGCGGCTTAAGGCATCAGCCATTACATTAGCCTTGCCTGGCGTATAGGAAATACCCAAGTCAAAGTCTGCAAAAATCTCCATCCATCTCTGCTGACGGAGATTCAGGTCTGGCTAAGTAAACAGATACTTCAGACTTTGGTGGTCAGTGAAAATCTCGCAACGGTTACCAAGAAGGTAATGTCGCCACTGCTTCAGTGCATGAATGACAGCAGCAAGTTTGAGATCGTGAACTGGGTAGTTCTATTCGTGAGGGCGCAATTGACGGGAGGCATAAGCAATCACTTTGCGGTCTTGCATTAGGACACAGCCTAATCCTAGACGGGAAGCGTCGCAGTAAATGACGAAGTCCTTCTTAGTATCAGGTGGAGCAAGCACTGGAGCAGAACTCAACTTGTCCTTGAGTGCCTGGAAACTTTCCTGACATTTGTCTGTCCATTGGAACTTGACGCCCTTATGCAACAGGTTAGTCAGAGGCCTGGCAATCTTGGAGAAGTTCTCGACGAATCGACGGCAATAGCTGGCGAGTCCGAGAAAACTTCTGACTTGCTTAACGTTCTTGGGAGGAGTCCAATCAAGAATAGCCTGGACTCGTTCAGGGTTGACGGCAATACCATCCTTAGAGATGACATGCCCAAGATAGGTTACTTCTGGTAGCCAGAATTCACATTTGGAAAACTTGGCATATAGCTGATGCTCTCGTAGCTTTCCTAGCACAAGACGAAGATGTTCAGCATGCTCTTCTTCGTTCTTGGAAAATACCAGGATATCATCCAGATAAACCACGACGAACTTGTCGAGGTAATCCATGAATATATAGTTCATCAAACAAGAGAAGGTGGCTGGAGCATTGGTTAAGCCGAATGAGATGACAGTGTACTCGTATGAACCATATCGAGTCACGAAGGCGGTCTTTGGTATATCCTCTTCACGAACACGGATCTGGTGGTAACCCAACCTCAAGTCGAGTTTAGAGAACACTGATGAACCAGCCAGTTGATCATACAGATCATTGATCCGAGGAAGAGCATATTTATTCTGAATGGTAGCTTGGTTTATAGGACGGTAGTCTTGGACCAATCGGTTTGTCCAATCCTTCTTCTTGAAAAAGAGAGAAGGTGCTCCCCAAGGAGAGCAACTTGGGCGAATGAAACCTTTGTGAAGAGATTTGTCGATTTCCTCCTTAAGCTCAAGGAGTTCATGCGGTGGCATCTT
Organism: Aegilops tauschii subsp. strangulata; assembly: GCF_002575655.3. Taxonomy (NCBI): domain Eukaryota; kingdom Viridiplantae; phylum Streptophyta; class Magnoliopsida; order Poales; family Poaceae; genus Aegilops; species Aegilops tauschii. Next base: position 548,218,619 of record NC_053041.3, on the reverse strand, counting down.
GTAGGGCCGCTTGGCTATAGGAGTGGTGCATGGTTTCAAGTCGATGATGAATTCGACAGCTCTAGCAGGGGGAATCCCTGGAAGTTCTTCAGGAAAGACGTCGATGAATTCACGCATGACGGGAATGTTTTCAATGCCCTCGAGTGGTGCAGCGTTCAATGCATTCAATGCATAGAGCCTTGCCTCGGCATTCTAAACCAGACGAGCATTGTAGCTTATTATTTCATTAGAAGGGTGTAGCAGATGGACGGTCTTGGTGGCGCAAACGATAGAAGCATTATGCGCTTTTAACCAATTCATTCCCAGAATGAGATCAATGCTACAGGACTTCAGTACGATGGGAGAGACAAGAAATTCTAGTCCTTCAATTTCAACAGGAACGTCGTGACTAACCATAGAGGTTTGACATTGGCCCGCAGGGGTGTGTACCACTAGCGGAGTGTTCATCTCTTCGTATTTAATGCCATGCATGAATGCAAATTCTGCTGATATGAATGAATGGGATGCTCCTATATCAAATAAAACGGATGATGGTACTGAATTTACGAGAAGAGTACCCATCACGGTAGCAGGCTGGTCTTGAGCTTCGTTGAGATCAACGTGGTTGGCATGAACACGACCATAAGACTTGGCATTGTTATTGCGGGGCTGGTTGCTTGCATGGCCAGTTGCTGGAAGGGCCAGTTGATTCTGGTTCTGGTTGCATTCTCCAGCACGGTGTCCTGGTTGACCACACCTGAAGCACATACCATTATTGGGAGTGGGAGCAGGAGCTCGGGGTGGTGGTGCTGGAAGTCTTGGCTGCCTAGATGGTGGAGGAGGCAGACGAGGTGCAACATAGGTCTGCCTTGGGGCAGGTGCAGTTGGCTGGTACATGCTATTGGGAATCCATATCTTACGCTTCTGCGAGGGCGGGCCCGAAGATGAGCCCGTGTCATGGTTGCGCCTGTGAGAGCTCTGGTATTCCTGCAGACCAGTTTCAACATTGATGGCCTTGTTCACCAAGGTGGCGAAATGAGTAAAGTCATGCACTAGAAGTGCGAGCTTGATGTCAGCTTGAAGGCCGTCATGGAACTTCTCCTGTCTGCGTGCATCAGTTGCAATGTCCTCTTCAGCATAGCGAGACAAGTCTAGAAACTTTCGCTGATAAGCTTCAACAGTTTTGTTGCCTTGGGTGAGGTTGCAGAACTCACGCTTCTTCCGGTCCCTAACTCCCTGAGGAATGAAGCGGGCACAGAAAGCAGCTTGGAAGTTTGGCCAGGTGACGATTGTTCCAGCTGGCAGAGTACGCCTGTGGCTGTCCCACCATTGAGCTGCGGGTCCCTTTAGGAAGAAGGAAGCAAAAGTGACATAGCTGGCAGGGGCTACATCAGCAGACTCCATTTCATAGGTGATGTCATGGAGCCAGTCATCAGCATCCAGAGGCTGAGTTGAGCTGCGGTACACAGTTGGGTTGAGGCGCATGAAATCCTGCAGAGTCCCTTGGGCTGGCTGCTGGTTCATATTGGGGCGAGGAAACTGAGCCATCATATTTTCCATGAATTGGCGGTTCAGTTCGAACTGTTGGATCATACCAGCCATGTACTCAGGCGGTGGTGGGGCGTTGCCACCACTACCACGACCACCTGGTCTAACCATCCTGCTAATATATAACAGGGGTTGTTCAGCATTGAGAAATTTGCAAAGACAAGAATCGTTCATGATGAAACAAGCATAATGAAAGGAGCACGATAGCTACTACATAGTAGTCGGCATAACTTACAAAAGGGGTCATGCATAGAGTTCAGTACACAAAGTTCAGTTCATAGACTAAAAACACCATAGGCGGCATGCAGGCTCACGGCGAATGCATCTAACACTAACAAGTAAGCCTACATCAGTCCCAAGAGGTACTGTGGAGGTAGGTGTAGCCTGAAAGCTGGTAGTGTCGCATCGGGAACTCCACGTCAGCCACCTGGGGTCCGCGGATACTCTGCTGCAGAACCTGACGCTCAAGTGGCAGAAGAGGACCAAGTGCGGGAGAGTAGCCTCCCACATCTGGCCAGCCGACACCCTGGGGCATCACAGTCCTGGCTGGGTAGATCGCAGAACGGGGCAGCTCTCTAGATCGGACAAAGGGGTGCAACAACGTCAGAGCATGGTAAAGGTGTTGACGGGTGGTGTACAACTCGTGGCGAAGAGCTCGGTTAGCTCGATCCAGCCCATCAGCATGCAGAACCAGGTTCTGATGGTAGAAGGGCTCTCGGGTGACAGTGGAGTAGGCAGCAGTGTAGTATCCCTCCGCACCAACATCAGATGCGATAGCAATGTGCCTGAAAGGGGAGGTGTCCAACTCCCGATACTCTCCACGAAGACGTGTCAGAGCAGCATAAGCAGCATCGTGGACAGCCATATCGATGGTCACTGCAACACCTTGAGCGGTGTGCAGCACAGTAGTGGAGTCATACTCCCGAGAGTAGAGGTGGACGATGGCACGATACTGCTCCTGGTTAAAGTCTTGGTACTCCTCGTAGACGGTGTACTCAGGGTGCCAGTGATAACCCAGATAGGTCATCATCTTAGCTAGCACAACAGGTGATCCTGAGGCACCAATGGCCGTCGTGTGGCGCACGACCTGCCTCGTGGGTTCCATCTGAAAGCAAAGATGTCTCAAAGGAGTCAAATGACAGTGTGGGAATTGTTAAAAATACTATTCTAAGAAATAACTATGGCTTATCCAACTTTGGGGTAAATGTGGTCATGGGAACCTAGTGTTTGAGTTAGTAAATTCGTTTAACCCGAGTAGAAGAGAGTTCAGAGTCCCAGAGTAAAGGTCGAGGAGTAAAAGATCCTAGTACCACCCAATGACGACGTGGGCCCATAAGACACAAAGCCATGTTAGTAAAAGTTTCTGCAATGTCTAGACTCGACTTCGGCCAAGGAGTGTGGAAGGGGGATTCCTACAGGCAGTCGGCTCTGATACCAACTTGTGACGCCCCCGATTCAATCGTACACTAATCATGCACACAAACATGTACGATCAAGATCAGGGACTCACGGGAAGATATCACAACACAACTCTAAAACATAAATATGTCATACAAGCATCATAATACAAACCAGGGGCCTCGAGAGCTCGAATACAAGTGCTCGATCATAGACGAGTCAGTGGAAGCAACAATATCTGAGTACAGACATAAGTTAAACAAGTTGCCATAAGATGGCTAGCACAAACTGGGATACAAATCGAAAGAGGCGCACGCCTCCTGCCTGGGATCCTCCTAAACTACTCCTGGTCGTCGTCGGCGGGCTGCACGTAGTAGTGGGCACCTCCGGTGTAGTAGGAGTCGTCGTCGACGGTGGCGTCTGGCTCCTGGGCTCCAGCATCTGGTTGCGACAACCAGGTAGAAAGGAAAGGGGGAAAAGAGGGAGAAAAGCAACCGTGAGTACTCATCCAAAGTACTCGCAAGCAAGGAGCTACACTACATATGCATGGGTATATGTGTAAAGGGCCATATCGGTGGACTGAACTGCAGAATGCCAGAATAAGAGGGGGATAGCTAATCCTGTCGAAGACTACGCTTCTGGCCACCTCCATCTTGCAGCATGTAGGAGAGAGTAGATGGTAAGTTCACCAAGTAGCATCGTATAGCATAATCCTACCCGGCGAATCCCTCCTCGTCGCCCTGTTAGAGAGCGATCACCGGGTTATATCTGGCACTTGGAAGGGTGTGTTTTATTAAGTATCTAGTTCTAGTTGTCATAAGGTCAAGGTACAACTCCGGGTCGTCCTTTTACCGAGGGACGCGGCTATTCGAATAGATAAACTTCCCTGCAGGGGTGCACCACATAACCCAACACGCTCGATCCCATTTGGCCGGACACACTTTCCTGGGTCATGCCCGGCCTCGGAAGATCAACACGTCGCAGCCCCACCTAGGCACAACAAAGAGGTCAGCACGCAGGTCTAAACCCTATGGCGCAAGGGTCTGGGCCCATCGCCCATTGCACACCTGCACGTTGCGAACGCGGCCGGTAGCAGACCTAGCCTCGCAGGCGTTCCAGTCCAATCCGGCGCGCGCCGCTCAGTCGCTGACGCCACGAAGGCATCGGCTGATACCACGACGTCGAGTGCCCATAACTGTTCCCGTGTAGTTGGTTAGTGCGTATAGACCAAATGGCCAGACTCAAATCAAATACCAAGAACTCGTTAAGCGTGTTATTTTGAAGTAACCTCGGACGCCGACCAGGGCCAGGCCCACCTCTCTCCTAGGTGGCCTCAACCTGCCCTGTCGCTCCGCCACAAGATCCACTCGCGGGTACTCCTACGAGGCGACCCGACTTTAGTCACCACAGGTATCATGTAAAGTATATAAGTATATACCCGTGATCACCTCCCGAGTGATCACGGCCCGATAGTATAGCAAGGCAGACGGATAAGAATGTAGGGCCACAGATGGAATACTAGAATCCTATACTAAGCATGTAGGAATGCATGTAAGGTAACAACAGTAGTAGCAAGGAGAGGCTATGCATCAGGATAGGTTTAACGGAAAGCAGTAACATGCTACACTACTCTAATGCAAGCAGTATAGAGAAGAATAGGCGATATCTGGTGATCAAGGGGGGGGGCTTGCCTGGAAGCTCAGCCGAGAAGGAGGGGTCGTCAACACCGTAGTCGTACTGGGTAGCAGCGGCGTCGGTCTCGGTGTCTAGCGAGAGAAGAGGGGCAAGAAACAATAAATACAATGCAAACAAATGCATGACGATGCATGACATGACAAAGCGTGATGCTAGGCGTGCCCAATCGCGGTAGTAGGTGATACCGGCGAAGGAGGGAAACATCCGGGAAAGTATTCCCGGTGTTTTGCGTTTTCGGACAGATGAACCGGAGGGGGAAAGTTGCGAGTTCGATAGTTTAGGGATGTGTGGCGGACGAACAGGCTGTGTATTCGGATTCGTCTCGTCGTTCTGAGCAACTTTCATGTAGAAAGTATTTTCATCTGAGCTACGGTTTATTTTATATTAATTTAAAAAGATTTAAATCATTTTTAGGATTAATTTAATTATTTTAATTCAACATTATCCAGAACAGTGTTTGCTGATGTCAGCATGACGTCATCAGTTAACAGAGGTGTTGACTGGTCAAACTGACGTGTGGGTCCAGTGGGACCCACCTGTCATACACTGTTTAGGCTTATTAGGATTTAGGTTAAACTAATTACTGTTTAATTAAACTAACAGGTTAATTAGATTAACTATAGGATTAATTAACTTAATTAATTAATTAAATTTATTATTATTATTATTTTTATCTAAAACGTTCTGGGCTAGGCCCATCTGTCATTGGCCCAGAGGGGCTAGCAGGCACGCGGGCATGTGAGCACTGGGCGGCTGGAGCGGGCGCTGGGCGCAGCCCAGTTGACAGGGCGCTCGCCCAGTCTAGCCGCGGGGCACGGCGCAGCGAGGCGCCGGCACAAGCGCCAGGGGCGAAGTGGGGGAAGGCGGAGCAGTTGGGGGCGGCGAAGAATGCCGGCCGATGAGCAGCAACAGGAGGCGGGGGAGGCCACAGCAGGCGGACGCGACAGCAGGGGCGGAGGCAGGCGGGCGCGGACTGCACGGCAAGGAGGCAGGCGACCGGGGCGCGAGCCCGACGTGTCGAGCGCGTGTGCGGCGCATGCCGATGTATTAAGGGGGCAGAGGGGCTCCGGTGCGGCGGGAGGGGGGAGGGGAATGGGCGCGGCCACGGTGGAGCGTGCGCGCAACACGGCAGCAGAGAGTAGGGAGGGGAAGCTCACGGGGCCGGTAGGGATTCGGGCCGCGGGGGGTGAGGTGGAGGTCGGGGACGTCGCGCGTAGAGGAAGCAGGCCAGCGATGGTGTCCGGCGAGGTCGTGCTCTGGGCGGCGACGAACGGCGTCCGGCGGCGGCGTGGTTCGGTTCCAGGCGCGGCGGGGCGCACGAGCCCCGATCCGATCTGGATCGGGGGGAGGGGGCGAGTCGGTTGGGTTAGGGTTTGGGTAGTGGGGGGATATAGGGGAGTGGGGCCGGTTGGGCCGGCCTGGCTTGCAGCTGGGCCGACTGGCCCAGGGGGGGAGTTCTCTCTTTTATTTTATTTTGTTTTCTGTTTTGCATTTTCTTTTATTTATTTCTCTTTTCTATTTTATTTCATTTTAATGTGTTTAGGCATTTTCTAAAAAGGTGTTTGCTGCACTATAATTACCTATGCCATTTTTGGCACTGCCCGAACATTTTTGTTTCAATGTTTGAAGACATTTGTTTGTTTGCCATATTTTTAATTGATTTTTGAATCGGTTTGAACTAACGAAAGATTAGCAACAGTAATAGCAGATGACATGGCATCATTAGCATAGGTTCACTATATCATAATTATCCGGGCGTTACAGTGCCTTGTTTATTTCAGTACTACACACTGTGTGATGTTCAAATATTACCGTGTCCAGCTCAATTTCACCAATACCAGCAACAAACATACAATACATGACTCAGGATATCACTAGAGATGCTGCCCATTTGCTATTTTTAGTGGGTGCTAACCATGTTGCACTTAACATGCATGTCCATGTACTTACGCAGGGTCATAACGGCCGATGCTTTTGTTTGCCGTTGAGGAGAGTTGCATCCCATGTCTTACAGTATTTCACATAATTTGTGCAATTGCAGTTTAACTTCTACCCATTTACTAGTTGCCTGTAGGTACACATGTTAGTGGCACTGATCGACCCGAAGGAACAGCTCGCCTCCGCCGTCACTGACTTTGGGCGAGCTCTGGCCAAGATGAAGTGCCCCAGCAACTACCTCTCAGGACTTATCAAGTATGTACTCACCAGTTCAATCTTACCAATACCAGTTGCAATTAATGGCTATGTTCTATACGATCGATGTATTAAGCATGTTCTAGTAAACATGCCTAACACGTTTTTGCTTCTTTCCCTACCTTCTTATAGACATCTGGGCCATTCTTTGCTCTGGCAGCACCTACCTTGTGATGTTTAACTATGCCAATTGCATTTTTATCAGTACCTGTTTCAATGTCTATTAAGCCTGTTTCAATTAACAGTTGAATCCATTTTTAAACAGTTGCATTTCAATGGCTACAAACTTACAAAACATGACTTAGGATGTTGTTAAGCCTGTTGCAATTAACAGTTGTATCCATTTTTTTATCTGTCCATTTGCTACCATGCTACTCCCCGCAATGAAGATATACTAGAGATGCTGCCCCATTTGGTTTTTTGGTGGATGCTAACCCTGTTGTACTTAACATGCTTGTCCATGTACTTATGCAGGGTCATAACGGCCGATGCTGTTGTTTGCCGTCAAGGTTAGCTGCATCCCATGTCTTACAGTATTTCACATCATTTGTGCAATTGTAGTTTAACTTTTACCATTTACTGGTTGCATGTAGGTACACATGTCAGTGGCACTGATCCACACTTCGACCCAGAGGAACAGCTCGCCTCCGCCGCCGCTGAGTTTGGGCGCGCTCTGGGCAAGATGAAGTGCCCCAGCAACTACCTCTCAGGACTTACCAAGTATGTACCCACCAGTTCAATCTTACCAATACCAGTTGCAATTAATGGCTATGTTTTGTACTGTCGATGTATTAAGCATGTTGTAGTAAACATGCCTAACACGTTTGAGCTATTTTCCCTACCTTTTTATAGACAACTGGGCCATTATCTGCTTTGGCAGCACCTGCCCTGTGATGTTTAACTCTGCCAATTGCATTTTTATCAGTACCGGTTTCAATGGCCATTAAGCCTGTTGCAATTAACAGTAGTATCCATTTTTTAAGAGTTGTATTTCAATGGTTACAAACTTACAAAACGTGAATTAGGATGTTGTTAAGCCTGTTGCAATTAACAGTTGTATCCATTTTTTAATCCATCCCTTTGCTACCGTGCTACTCTTTCGAAATGAAGATATCACTACAGATGCTGCCGTTTTATTACCATTTGCTATTTTTGGTGGATGTTAACCCTGTTGTAGTTAACATTGGCTTTACATGTACTTACACAGGGCTACAATGGGCGATGCTGTTGTTTGCCGTCGAGGTTAGCTACATCCCATGTCTTATACACCATCTATTCCTAAATATAAGTATTTTTAGAGATTCCAATATAGACTACATAAGGAGCAAAATGAGTGAATCTAGATTCTAATCTAAACTATATCTATAATTCTGTATACATCCGTATGTAGTTCATATTGAAATCTAAATAAAAACTTGTACTTAGGAACATAGGTAGTTGTATTTTACATCGTTTGTGCAATCTCAGTTTAGCTTCTAACATTTACTGGTTGCTTGTAGGTACATATATGAGGGGTACTGATCCACACTTTGATCCCTTTTGCGTATGGGGCAATGAGATATTCATGAACAAGCGTCAAGTGAGGAAACTAAGAAAGATTGTTAGGCGAAAGAAATGGGTGATTGGAATTAAGCTCTTTATTTAGACTTTGTCGAACACAACAGTGAACTTTAGGATGGTAAGTAATGTGTTGCCTTTTCCCCCTTCCCACAACAAGTTACTCTATTAGACCTCAGTATCTAATATTTTTCTCTTTAACGTGGTTTTTGAAGCTATTTACCGATGATTACCTTGCAAACTACATGACCGGAGTGGAGGCAACTAAGGTTAAAGTATATAATTCATGCTACCATGATAATGCTCTAGAAGTCTTCCTGAAGGCGGTGAAGGATGGGCGGGCGATCGTCACAAGGGGTTGGAAAAAAGTAGTTCGTGCCTACGGCATGCAGGAAGGCACATTATGGGCATTCCGCTTCTTCAACACCGTCGGTAGTCAAAATGATTTACACTTGACTCTTCACCTTTATCGCCTTTAAATACTACGGTTCATCATAGTTAAGTGCTGCCTAATCCTGTAATTACTGAACATATTGTACTGGCAATTTTATTTATGGATTCGTTGTTGAACCATTGTGCTGAGAATTTGAATTGCATGTTTCGTATTTCAAAATTTCCAATTAGAATAATAAATTATAGGCAAAAATAAAAATAGAACATATGGTCATGGACCTTTGCAAACGGTTCTAGCAGTAAAAGCGCTTGCGATGGTTAGCCCAATGCCACACAGTTTTCTACATCAAATCTTGTGTGATGTAGTTAATGAGAGAAAACAGTTAACCAAGGTAGAGCGTGTGTGATAGTTACACCTTTCACACACGAGCGTATACATAAAACCGGGTGGGATGTACATCCGGACGGAAACGTTTTCCCTAGATTGACTGTGTGGGATGTACATAAGAACGGAAACGTATTCCTTGGATTGATTGTGTGTGATATACATACGAACGGAAATGATTTCCTGGGATTCACCGTGTGGGATGTACATACCTATGGAAATGATTTGTGGGATTTACCGTGTGGGATGTACATACCTACGGAAATAATTTCTGGGATTCACCGTGTGGGATGTACATACCTATGGAAATGATTGGGTTTCGATGCCTCGCCCGATCGCACACGGCCCCAGCCTGGGACCCAGGAGGGCCTATCCCCAATGATTTCTGGGTCGTGTGGGAAGGACACCCTATCGCACACACTCACTTGGCGACGGTTCCAAATGCCGTCGCGGAAAGGGGTAAAAAACCGTTTGTTTAGGACTAACGCGCACCAGTGTTGTAGCATACGCATCCCACCAGCTACGACCCCACGAAGGGAAATATCCTACACATGATTTGGAGTTGGCCGCAGTTGTGCATACTTTAAAAATTTGGAGACACTACCTCATTGGAAAAAGGTGTCAGATATTTACCGACCACAAAAGTCTCAAGTATATATTCACTCAACCGGACTTAAACCTCTGACAGCAAAGATGGATCAAATTAGTCAAGGATTATGACCGTGGAATTAATTATTATCCGGGTAAGGCCAACGTGGTCGCCGATGCCCTCAGTCGCAAGCTTGACAGTCTGAATACCATGATGGAGTCCTAGCCTCCCGAGCTTCAGGAAGAGATCGCTCGGCTCAATTTGGTTATTGTTGATGACGGTCTTGCTAATATGATGGAAGTTACCTCTACCCTCAAGGATGAGATCCACAGGGCGCAGTCAGACGATCCAGTTCTACAACACCATGTCAAGCGTATGCTAGAAGGCAAGACGCAGGATTTCTCTAAGGATCAGCAAGGTACGCTAAGGTTTCCAGGACGGGTTTGCGTACCTGAGCAAGTAGACCTAAGAAAGAAGATCTTGACAGAAGCGCATGAATCTTCGTATTTAATTCACCCCGGAGGTACCAAAATGTATGAAGACCTTCGGCAGATATTTTGGTGGGATGGAATGAAGAAGGACATCACATATTTTGTTGCTTGTTGCGATGTATGCAACAAAGTGAAGGCGAAACACCAGAAACCTACCGGACTTCTCCAACCTCTACCCATTTCGCAATGGAAGTGGGATGATGTCTGCATGGATTTCATCACAAGACTAACAAGGACTCACCAAGGATATGATGCAGTATGGGTCGTGGTGGACACACTGACCAAGGTAGCTCACTTCATTCCCATCCGAACCACCTACCGAGCCGATCAGCTCACACAGTTGTATGTGTCCAGAATAGTCAGTTTGCATGGAGTGCCAAGAACTATCACTTCCAACAAAGGGTCACTCTTTACCTCCGCTTTATGGTCACGTCTCCATCAAGCTTTGGGGACCGCGCTAAAATATAGCACAACCTATCATCCTCAGACAGACAGGCAAACTTAGCGAGTAAATCAAATACTTGAAGATATGCTCCGAGCATGTGCTCTAGCCCAAGGACCCAAATGGGAAGATTGTTTGCCATATGCCGAGTTCTCTTACAACAACAGCTTCCAGACCAGCCTGAAGATCTCACTCTATGAAGCTCTGTATGGCCGTAAGTGCCGCACTCCGCTAAACTGGTCTCAAACCGGAGATAGCCGCATTTTCGGAACTGATTTAATGATGGAAGCTGAAAAGCAAGTCAAGGAGAACCAAGATAGACTGTAGTTGGCTAAGTCCCGACAGAAGAGTTATTATGATGCAAAGCACCGTCAGATCAGTTTTGAACCCGGAGAGCATGTATACCTCCGAGTCACACCCATTAAAGGAGTCAAGAGATTTCAGACTCGCGGAAAATTGGCACCCAGATATATTGGTCCGTTCCCAGTTATGTCCAGAGTTGGTACTGTTGCTTATCAGTTGGAATTGCCCCCGGAATTGTCAGAAGTGCACAATGTATTCCATGTCTCACAGCTAAGAAGGTGTATCTCGCCACTGGAGAAAAGGATTGATATGGAAGAGATAGAGCTTCCTAAGGATTTAACATATGAGGAGAAACCATTCAGAATCTTGGTTGAAATAGAAAGAGTCACTTGCAGTAAAGTGATGAAGTTTTATAAGGTTCAGTGGGAGCACCACACCGACGAAGAAGCAACTTTTGAAAGAGAGGAATTTTTAAAGGCAGTCTATCTAGAATTGTTTTCCCGAGCAACCGAATCTCGAGGACGAGATTCATCCTAAGCGGGGGAGGTTTGTGACAGCCTGGTTTTTGCCCTCTTTTATTTCCTGGATTTTCTTGACCATTTGATTTAAATTTGAGTTTTCAAATCAACTCACTGGGACTTAAACACTTGGGCATGACCTTGATTTCCACCCAGGTGACCCATCCCTCTCAAACTCATCATTCTTTCTCTGAAAAAACCTCAGAGTGACCCAAGGAATATTTTTCATAAAAGAAAATTATTCATTTCCCTCTTTGAAATTCAATTCAGAAACATATGCTCCAAAGCAACCCTCATTTTCCTTGCCCACAAAAATCTGAGAGAATTCTGAAATATTCTTTCAACCTTGGCACACCTCCCTGAGCAAAAATATTGCATAGGTTTTTGGAATATTTTTGCTACAGAAAATCATTTTTGTTCTGGTCAGAAAATGCAGTTTCTACAGGAAGTGCATTTTTCCTTGATCCAATGGAGCTGAAATTTTTAGGGCTTCATTACCCTCCTAAGAAACTACTAACCACCGAAAATCAGCCCTAAAATCTTTCTAGATCTCTATCAGTTAACCTCACAAGTTTCTGTCCAAAAACTTGCCAGGAAGAAACCCACTCGCACAGCTCACCTGTGACCAACTCAAACACATGGAGCGACCCAAACCATCAAGGACTACAAGCCATACATGAATTCAATGCACACCGTGGCTCTATGCCAAAGTTCACGCAGTGAGCACGCGTGTGCACCGTGCCAGCCTGCATGTCGACGCACTCTGGATGCCGCCGACGCTCCTGTTTCGCGCATCCTCGCTTCCTAGCCCGTCGTGCCTTGCCAAACCGCACCACAATCATCGTCTTGATGCACTTAACTCCACCCTGGTGCTCGCCGACGCCGGAGCTCGCCGCAGCGAGCACGGGCACGACGTGGCCAAGCGTACATTGCGCCTATGCCCCTGCCTTCGTCGCCACCCGCCTCCTGTGCTCATCCTCACTCGCCCATAGTGGTCACGTGAGCCATGGATGCTTCTCCCTCTCTCACTAACGTCGTTCATCGCCGGGCGCCGTCTCCAAAGAACTCCGGCGGAGCCTCGAGCCCGCTCCTCCCTCGCCTATAAGTAGAGCCCCTCCCCAGCCTCTCCGAGCATCGCCACTCACTCCAACACTTGCCACAACCACGTAGATAGCCGCAGCCCGGCCGAGCAGGCCTCTGGCCGCCGTTCCCGATCGAAGTTCGCCGGCGATCCCCTCCACTGCTCCCCACCTCTCCAAAGCCTCTCGAGCTCAACCAGCTTCTCCGGTGTGTCCCTGGTGAACCTCTGGTGCGCGCTGGTGCAGTTGGAGCCCCTGGAATCGCCGCATTGTGTCATCTTTTTCCCCTCCGGCAAACCCCGACTGCAGCTGCCGCTGGAGAAGAAGATTCCGAGCCCTTCCGTTCATCCCTAGCCACGTTCCGGGTACGTACGGACTCCTCGAGATCTTGCTCATCCATTGCCCCCATCCACGGCGGCGGCCGACCTCTCCTCGCCGGAGAAACGCCGGTGCATCACCGCCTCTCCTCTGTTTCTCCCTCCCTCCCTCTAAACCTGACAGTGGAGGCCCACTGTCAGCCTCACGGCCGCGCCCGAAGCGGTAAGTGAAGGCGCCCCGCTGAAATACGCCTTCGATGTCACCGCCCCTGTATTTTCTTTTTATTTGAATTTAATTCAAATTTTGACCAGAAACTTTGACCAGCCATAACTTTTAAACCATAAGTCCAAATGAATTGATTCTTTTTGCATTGTGTTTATTTTGAAAGTTCTAGCAGCTCACCAAAGCCTAGAATTTCTGGTGATTTTCAGAATGATTCTTGATATTTTGTTTCTTTGTTTTTAAATATTTTCAGAAGGAGAAGCTTGTCTTGAAGATAACCAGGAGGAGTGTGAACCTCCTCTGCACTAAGGCAAGACGCACCAACATTTGCATGGTGCCATTTCAATATTTATGATTTTTCCAACTTCAATATGAGCTATTTCATGCATTTAAATGAATATTTCTTATGCTAGTTACTTTTTTATGATTGAAATGCTTAGTTTACAATAGTGTGAGAATATCTAAGCTAGTATGAGTTAGTAGAAGTAATTTTTTATTGTGTGATTATGATATGGTTATGACATGACTAGCATCGGTGTTATTTTTCATATACAAGAAGTTGATTTGAATAAGTTAGTATCATGACTAAAAATGATGAGTATTAAGAACCAGTGAAGTAGAATCAGTATGGTTTGACGATGACTAGTGCCAGTAGAAGATTTGAGGATGTTGATCCGTTTACTCCTAGTGTTATGTGATGCATGTCAGATGGTTGCATATTCATGGCATATCTTGACACCGGTTATTTCTATTTCAAGTTAAACCTAATGTTAATTCAACTTCAACATAATGTTGATCGAGTCATGGTGCCACTGAATCGAGTTTTCCCTAGTGCAATCACATTTGCCTTTATGGGAAGGCCTTCATTCGGTCTGTTGTCATGCCTCTGGTCGGTGCCTCCAACGAGGGAAGGTTATGGGCGTGCGGTACCCTGGCCCGGTAAGCACACATAATCTTGTGTGCCCGTTTGTTGTTATGGTACCTTGTCCCTGTTTGGGACCATTTATGTTTTGCCACGATGGTGGCTGTTGATGCCTTTGGTAGGCACGGGGCCACCCATGACTTAGCCCAGTGGGGAGTTAGTCGGAGTGGTCGGGAGAGTGTCATGGAAATGGGAGGCTTCTGTCGGAATGCCGTTGGTCCACCCAAATGGGAGTGCGAGGCCATGGATTCCGTGATGTGGGTACAGTGTGCTAACCTCTGCAGAGTGTTATTTAGTCAACCGATAGCCGCGTCCTCAGTTACGGACATAACTCATGAGTAGGTCACACCATGGATCAACATTTATAAGTAATCATGCACACTAAATATATATACTTGGCACTGGTTGAGAGATGATGGATGAGAAATCATGATGAATGTGGGAACCAAAGTGTTGGTTACGTTTGTGATCTGGGTAAGATCACCGTTTGGTTACGAGGTAACCCGTTTGGTAAGAAAGTCCGAGGGACTTGGTGCACGAGTTGTTTTCACTGCATCAGTAGTGTTCCTTTGCATCGCATTTAATTTGATTAAATATCATGATATTGTTTGCCATTATGTTTATGCTTGTTGTGAGTTTGCAAGTACATTCAATGTACTGACCTGGCGTGTCATGCCAGATTTCAGGAAAGTATTACTGGATCGAAGTGCTGCCCGTGTCTAGATTGTGTCCACATTGGTGTCCCTGTGCTATGGAGTTCCGCTTCATCGTCATTCCGTTGCTGCGTAGTTGTCATGATCGAGGCCCCTTTATGTTCACTAAATAATGTACATATTGTTCAGCCGCACCGTGTGTGCCACTTGGCCTTGCTACTTGATGTAACATCGAACTATGTTCCGCTAGTATCAATAAAGAGGTTGTTTTCCGTACCAAGATGTTGTGTGTTGCCAGAAGACTTGATCTCTGGGCTGGCAATGCAAGGTAAACCGGTTGCCTGAGCCGGGGTGCCACACTAGTAGTATTGATTACATCTTGTAGTTGATTACTATATGGTTTATTTGGTTTAAGATTATATGTTCAGATCCATTATGCTATTTAATACCCCTCTGATCTTGAGCATGATTATTATTTGTGAGTAGTTACTTTTGTTCTTGAGGTCACGGGAGGAGTCATGTTGCAAGTAATCATGTGAACTTGATATATGTTCGATATTTTGATGATATTATGTTGTGATTCCCTTAGTGGTGTCATGTGAACGTCGACTACATGGCACTTCACCATACTTGGGCCTAAGGGAATGCATTGTGGAGTAGTTATTAGATGATGGGTTGCTAGAGTGAGAGAAACTTAAACCCTAGTTTATGCCTATTTCGTAAGGGACTAATTTGGATCCAAAATTTTGATGCTATGGTTAGATTTTTATCTTAATACTTTTCTCGTAGTTGTGGATGCTTGCGAGGGGGTTAATCATAAGTAGGAGGTTTGTTCAAGTAAGAACATCACCTAAGCACCGGTCCACCCACATATCAAATTATCAAAGTAGCAAACACGAATCAAACCAACATGATGACAGTGATATGATGAAATTCCCGCGTACCCTCAAGAACGCTTTGCTTATCATAAGAGACCGTTCTGGCATGTCCATTGCCACAAATGGATTTGGCTACCTTGCTGCACATTATTTACCATTACCGTTACTTGCTTCTTACAAATTATCTTTCTATCAAACTATTTGTTACCTACTATTTCAGTGCTTGTAGAAAATACCCTGCTGGAAACCACTTGTCATTTCCTTATGCTCCTCGTTGGGTTCGACACTCTTACTTATCGAAAGGACTACGATTGATCCCCTATACTTGTGGGTCATCAAGTCTCTTTTCTGGCACCATTGACGGGGATTGAAGCGCTCTTGGTAAGTAGAAATTGGTAAGGAAAAATTATTACTAAGTGCTGAAATTTATTGTCACTTGTTACTATGGAGAATCATCCTTTGAGGGGTTTGTTCGGGGTATCTTCACCTCGACCGGAACCACAATTAGCTACCCCTCAACCTACTGCACCTACTGAAAATATTGGTTATGAAATTCCTTCGGGTATGATAGAACAACTGCTAACTAATCCTTATGCAGGAGATGGAACCGAATATCCTACTCAAATTATGTAGTCATATATTCCTTAGTACTTTTCTCAATTTCGTCCAAAATATTGGGAAAAGGAACATCATAATATTTACTTTGAGGCATCATGACTACACAGACAAGAACGCACAGAAAAAACAAATTTGACAAGAAAATGGCGAACGAAAAAGAGGGCGAATAAAACGGCAATTTTTGTGAAGTGGGGGAGAGAAAAACGAGAGGCAAATGGCAAATAATGTAAATTGCGAGGAGATGAGATTTGTGATTAGGAACCTGGTACATGTTGATGATGTCTCCCCGGTAACTACACTAGAAATTGGCACGTGGCCGGGAGACTATCTTGACGTGATCCTCCCAGGGAACGGCGCCAGAAATTTCTTTTGATGTTGGTTTGAACTACGTCAGTATTTCCCCGAAGAGGAAGAAATGATGCAGCACAGGAACGGTAGGTATTTCCCTCAGTGATGAGATCAAGGTTATCAAACCAGTAGGAGAACCACGCAACACTACGTGAATGGCACCTGCACACAAATAACAAATACTCGCAACCCGACGTGTTAAAGGGGTTGTCAATCCCTTTCAGGCAACGGCGCCAGAAATTGGCAAACAGATGTGAGAGAGTTGTAAATATTGATAGACCGAATGCAAAATAAAATAAATTGCACCAAGGTATTTTTGCATTTTTGGTTTAATAGATCTGAAAATAAAAGCAAAAGAAAATAGATCGCAAAGGCAAATATAATAAAGAAGAGACCCGGGGGCCATAGGTTTCACAAGTGGCTTCTCTCGAAAAAAATAGCAAACGGTGGGTGAATAAATTACTGTTGGGTAATTGATCGAACTTCAAATGATCATGACGATATGCAGGTAATGATCATTACATAGGCATCACGTCCAAGATTAGTAGACCGACTCATGCCTGCATCTACTACTATTACTCCACACATCGACCGCTATCCAGCATGCATCTAGTGTATTAATTTCATGGAAAAACGGAGTAATGCAATAAGAACGATGACATGATGTAGACAAGCTCTATTTATGTAGAAATAGACCCCATCTTGTTATCCTTAATAGCAACAATACATACGTGTCGGTTCCCCTTGTGTCACTGGGATCAAGCACCGTAAGATCGAACCCATTACAAAGCACCTCTTCTGATTGCAAGATAAATAGATCAAGTTGGCCAAACAAAACCCAAATATCGGAGAAGAAATACGAGTATAAGAAATCATGCATATAAGAGATGAACAAGGCTCAAATAACTTGCATGGATAAAAAGATAGATCTGATCATAAACTCAAAGTTCATCGGATCTCCAAGAGCTACTCACCGGATGAGAATCAAATGAGAGAGAGGAAGCCATCTAGCTACTAACTACGGACCCATAAGTCTACAAAGAACTACTCACGCATCATTGGAGGGGCACCAACGGACATGATGCACCCCTCCGTGATGTGTCTAGATTGGATCTGGTGGTTCTGGACTCTGCGGCGGCTGGAATTGATTTTCGTCGACTCCCCTAGGGTTTCTGGAATATTAGGGTATTTATGGAGCAAAGAGGCGGTTCATGTTGGGGAACGTAGCATGCAATTTCAAAAAAATTCCTACGCTCACGCAAGATCTATCTAGGAGATGCATAGCAACGAGAGGAGGAGAGTGTGTCTACGTACCCTCGTAGACCGAAAGCGGAAGCGTTAAGTTAACGCAGTTGATGTAGTCGAACGTCTTCACGATCCAACCGATCCAAGTATCGAACGTACGACACCTCCTAGTTCAACACACGTTCAACTCAATGATGTCCCTCGAACTCTTGATCCAGCAGAGGGTCGAGGGAGAGTTTCGTCAGCACGACGGCGTAGTGACGGTGATGGTGATGTAATCCACGCAGGGCTTTGCCTAAGCACTACGATGCTATGACCGGAGGAGTAAACTATGGAGGGGGGCACCACACATGGCTAAGAGAACAATTGATGTGCCTTGGCGGTGCCCCCCGCCCTGTATATAAAGGAGGGGAGGAGGAGGTGGCCGGCCCTAGGGTGGCGCGCCATGGGGGGAGTCCTACTAGGACTCTACTCCTAGTAGGATTCGCCCCCCTTCCTTCCAACGGAGATGGGAAAGGGGAAAGAGGGGAGAGGGAGATGGAAAGGAGGGGCCGCGCACCCACCCCTTGTCCAATTCGGATTGGGCAGGGGGAGGCGCGCGCCACCTCTTGTGGTCTGCCTCCCTCTCTCCACTATGGCCCATGAGGCCCATTAACTTTCCCGGGGGGTTCCGATAACCTCCCGGTACTCCGAAATAACCCTGAACCTCTTCGGAACCATTCCAGTGTCCGTATATAACCTTCCAATATATCAATAATTACCTCTCGACCATTTCGAGACTCCTCGTCATGTCCGTGATCTCATCCGGGACCGCGAACAAACTTCGGTCACCGAAACACACAACTCATAATACAAATCATCATCGAACGTTAAGCGAGCAGACCCTACGGGTTTGAGAACTATGTAGACATGACCGAGACACATCTCTGGTCAATAACCAATAGCAGAACCTCGATGCTCATATTGGTTCCTACATATTCTACGAAGATCTTTATCGGTTAAACTGCATAACAACATACGTCATTCCCTTTGTCATCGGTATGTTACTTGCTCGAGATTCGATCGTCGGTATCATCATACCTAGTTCAATCTCGTTACCGGCAAGTCTCTTTACTCGTTTCGTAATGCATCAGCCCGCAAATAACTCATTAGTCACATTGCTTGCAAGGATTATAGTGATGTGCATTACCAAGAGGGATACCTCTCCGATACACGGAGTGACAAATCCTAATCTGATCTATGCCAACCCAACGAACACCTTCGGAGACACCTGTAGAGCATCTTTATAATCACCCAGTTATGTTGTGATGTTTGATAGCACACAAGGTGTTCCTCCAGAATTCGGGAGTTGCATAATCTCATAGTCAGAGGAATATGTATAAGTCATGAAGAAAGAAATAGCAATAAAACTAAACGATCATGATGCTAAGCTAACCGATGGGTCTTGTCCATCACATCATTCTCTAATCATGTGATCCCATTCAACAAATGACAACACATGTCTATGGTCAGGCAACTTAACCATCTTTGATTAACGAGCTAGTCAAGTAGAGGCATACTAGGGACACTCTGTTTTGTCTATGTACTCACACGTGTACTAAGTTTCCGGTTAATACAATTCTAGCATGAATAATAAACATTTATCATGATATAAGGAAATATAAATAACAACTTAATTATTGCCTCTAGGGCATATTTACTTCAGTCTCCCACTTGCACTAGAGTCAATAATCTAGTTTACATAGTAATGATTCTAACACCCATGGAGTCTTACTCGTGGAAGAGGCTTAGTCAACGGTTCTGCAACATTCAGATCTGTATGTATTTTGCAAATCTCTATGTCTCCCTCCTTGACTTGATTGCGGATGGAATTTAAGCATCTCTTGATGTGTTTGGTTTTTACATAGTAATGATTCTAACACCCATGGAGTCTTACTCGTGGAAGAGGCTTAGTCAACGGTTCTGCAACATTCGGATCTGTATGTATTTTGCAAATCTCTATGTCTCCCTCCTTGACTTGATCGCGGATGGAATTGAAGCATCTCTTGATGTGTTTGGTTCTCTTATGAAATCTGGACTCCTTCACCAAGGCTATTGCTCCAGTAGTCTCACAAAAGAATTTCATTGGACCCGATGCACTAGGTATTACGCCTAGTGTACTGCGCTTCCGAAGCAGCTATGTACTCCGCTGCACACGTAGATCCCTCCACGACGCTCTGCTTCCGAAGCAGCTATGTACTCCGCTTCACACGTAGATCCCGCCATGACGCTCTGCTTGGAACTGCACCAACTGACAGCTCCACCATTCAATATAAATACGTATCCGGTTTGTGACTTAGAGTCATCCGGATCAGTGTCAAAGCTTGCATCGACATAACCATTTACGACAAGCTCTTTGTCACCTCCATAAACGAGAAACATATCCTTAGTGCTTTTTAGGTATTTTAGGATGTTCTTGACCTCTGTCCAGTGATCCACTCCTGGATTACTTTGGTACCTCCCTACTAAACTTATAGCAAGGCACACATCAAGTCGGGTACATAGCATTGCATACATGATAGAACCTATGGCTGAGGCATAGGGAATTACTTTCATTTTCTCTCTATCTTCTGCAGTGGTCGGGCACTGAGTCTGACTCAACTTCACACCTTGTAACATAGGTAAGAACCCTTTCTTTGACTGATCCATTGTGAACTTCTTCAAAACTTTATCAAGATATGTGCTTTGTGAAAGTCCAATTAAGTGTCTTGATCTATCTCTATAGATCTTGATGCCCAATCCAAGGTCTTTCATTGAAAAATTCTTATTCAAGTATCCTTTTATGCTATCCAGAAATTATGTATCATTTCCAATCAACAATATGTCATCTACATATAATATTAGAAATGCTACAGAGCTCCCACTCACTTTCTTGTAAATACATGCTTCTCCAAAATTCTGTATAAAACCATATGCTTTTATCACACTATCAAAGCTTATATTCCAACTCCGAGATGCTTGCTCCAGTCCATAAATGGATCGCTAGAGCTTGCACACTTTGTTAGCACCTTTAGGATCGACAAAACCTGCTGGTTGCATCATATACAACTCTTCTTTAAGAAATCCATTAAGGAATGCAATTTTCACATCCATTTGCCAAATTTCATAATCATAAAATGCGGCAATTGCTAACATGATTCAGACAGACTTAAGCATCGCTACGGGTGAGAAGGTCTCATAATAGTCAACTCCTTGAACTTGTCGAAAACCCTTCGCAACCAGTCGAGCTTTGTAGACAGTAACATTACCGTCAGCGTCAGTCTCCTTCTTGAAGATCCATTTATTCTCTATGGCTTGCCGATCATCGGGCAAGTCAACCAAAGTCCACGCTTTATTCTCATACAAGGATCCCATCTCGGATTTCATGGCCTCAAGCCCATTTCACGGAATCTGGGCTCATCATCGCTTCCTCATAGTTCATAGGTTCATCATGGTATAGTAACATGACTTCCAGAATAGGATTACCGTACCACTCTGATGCAGAACGTACTCCGGTTGACCAACAAGGTTCGATAGTAGCTTGATCTGAAGTTTCATGATCATCATCATTAACTTCATCACTAATTGGTGTAGGCATCACTGGAACTGATTTATGTGATGTACTACTTTCCAATTCGGGAGAAGATACAATTACCTCATCAAGTTCGACTTTCCTCCCACTCACTTCTTTTGAGAGAAACTCCTTCTCTAGAAAGGATCCATTCTTAGCAACGAATATCTTGCCTTCGGATCTGTGATAGAAGGTGTACCCAATAGTCTCCTTTGGGTATCCTATGAAGACGCATTTCTCCGATTTGGGTTTGAGCTTATCAGGTTGAAGCTTTTTCACATAAGCATGGCAGCCCCAAACTTTGAGAAACGACTGCTTAGGTTTCTTGCCAAACCACAGTTCATATGGTGTCGTCTCAACGGATTTAGATGGTGCCCTATTTAACGTGAATGCAGCCGTCTCTAAAGCATAATCCCAAAACGATAGTGGTAAGTTGGTAAGAGACATCATAGACCGCACCATATCTAATAAAGTACGGTTACGACGTTCGGACACACCATTACGTTGTGGTGTTCCAGGTGGCGTGAGTTGTGAAACTATTCCACATGGTTTCAAATGAAGACCAAACTCATAACTCAAATATTCACCTCCACGATCATATCGTAGAAATTTTATTTTCTTGTTATGATGATTTTCCACTTCACTCTGAAATTCTTTGAACTTTTCAAATGTTTCAGACTTATGTTTCATTAAGTAGATATACCCATATCTTCTCAAATCATATGTGAAGGTCATAAAACAACGATACCCGCCGCGAGCCTCAACACTCATCGGACCGCATACATCAGTATGTATTATTCCAATAAGTCAGTTGCTCGCTCCATTGTTTCGGAGAACGGAGTCTTAGTCATCTTGCCCATGAGGCATGGTTCGCAAGCATCAAGTGAGTCATAATGAAGTGATTCCAAAAGCACATCAACATGGAGTTTCTTCATGCGCTTTACACCAATATGACCTAAACGACACTGCCACAAATAAGTTGCACTATCATTATTAACTTTGCATCTTTTGGCTTGAATACTATGAATATGTGTATCACTACAATCGAGATTCAACAAAAATAGACCACTCATAATGGGTGCATGACCATAAAAGATATTACTCATATAAATAGAACAACCATTATTCTCTGATTTAAATGAATAACCGACTCGCATCAAACAAGATCCAGCTATAATGTTCATGCTCAACGCTGGCACCAAATAACAATTATTTAGGTCTAAAACTAATGCCGAAGGTAGATGTAGAGGTAGCGTGCCGACGGCGATCACATCGACTTTGGAACCATTTCCCACGCGCATAGTCACCTCGACCTTAGCCAATCTTCGTTAAATCTGTAGCCCTTGTTTCGAGTTGCAAATATTAGCAATAGAGCCAGTATCAAATACCCACACGCTACTACGAGCATTAGTAAGGTACACATCAATAACATGTATATCAAATATACATTTCACTTTGCCATCCTTCTTATCCGCCAAATACTTGGGGCAGTTCCGCTTCCAGTGACCAGTCCCTTTGCAGTAGAAGCACTCAGTTTCAGGCTTAGGTCCAGACTTGGGCTTCTTCCCGGGAGTAGCAACTTGCTTGCTATTCTTCTTGAAGTTCCCCTTCTTCCCTTTTTCCCTTTTTCTTGAAATTAGTGGTCTTGTTAACCATCAACACTTGATGCTCCTTCTTGATTTCTACCTCCGCAGCCTTTAGTATCGCGGAGAGCTCGGGAATTGTCTTTTCCATCCCTTGCATATTATAGTTCATCATGAAGCATTTATAGCCTGGTGGTAGTGATTGAAGAACTCTGTCAATGACACTATCATCAGGAAGATTAACTCCCAGCTGAGTCAAGTGGTTATGGTACCCAGACATTTTGAGTATATGTTCACTGACAGAACTATTCTCCTCCATCTTGCAGCTATAGAACTTGTTGGAGACTTCATATCTCTCAACTCGGGCATTTGCTTGAAATATTAACTTCAACTCCTGGAACATCTCATATGCTCCATGATGTTCAAAACGTCTTTGAAGTCCCGATTCTAAGCCATAAAGCATGGCACACTGAAGTATCGAGTAGTCATCAGCTTTAGCTTGCCAGACATTCATAAAGTCCGGAGTTGCTCCTCCAGCGGGTCTTGGACCTAGCGGTGCTTCCAGGACATAATTCTTCTGTGCAACAATGAGGATAATCCTCAAGTTATGGACCCAGTCGTTGTAGTTGCTACCATCATCTTTCAACTTAGCTTTCTCTAGGAACGCATTAAAATTCAAGGGAACGGTAGCACGAGCCATTGATCTACAATAACATAGATATGCAAAAACTATCTAGACTAAGTTCATGATAAATTAAAGTTCAATTAATCATATTACTTAAAAACTCCCACTTAGATAGACATCCCTCTAGTCATCTAAATGATCACATGATCCATATCAACTAAACCATGTCCGATCATCACATGAGATGGAGTAGCTTTCAATGGCGAACATCTCTATGTTGATCATATCTACTATATGATTCATGTTCGACCTTTCGGTCTCAGTGTTCCGAGGCCATATTTGCATATGCTAGCACTACAAAAAAAGATACATCCGTGATATTTTGGGCCGAACGAAAAAAAATCTGTCATGCTTATGACACTACTATGACGATAATTGTGACAAAACCCGATATCATCATAGATGTGGCGGGCTCCTACTTCTATGACAAAAAATGGGCTTTTCATCCTGGGCGGGCCGGAGACGCAGCATCATGACATTCTTTGGGCCGTCCATGACGGAAAAAACCATGGTAGAAGCGAGGGTGAGGAAAATATCGGGGAGTTCCCGGTTACGGTGGGTGGTCGGGTGCCGAGCGATGTGCGTTTCTCTCGTACACGTATGCGCGTGGGTGCGAGGCGTTGGGCTCTAACTGAACCCAAGCGAGGCATTCGCCTACTGAAACCGAGCGATTGCATTGCAGGCTACGCGTTCCTGAACCCGAGCGATCGATCGATGGCTGTTAACTGAACCCGATCGAGCAATTCCTTCGCTACTGCTGCTAAGAGAAGCCAATCGAACCTGCTGCCTCTTGATGAACAATGAGCGTTGTTGGGGGTTGGATGAACAGGAACCCGTGGTGTTGCCGCTGGATGAACAGGACCCCGATCGATCGAGCCGGTTGGGGGTGAATGAACAGGACCCCGTGGAGGGCTAGATGAACAGGACCCCGTGGAGGGCTGGATGAACAGGACCCCGTGGAGGGCAAGTTGAACAGTAGCTGGTGGAGGGATGGATGAACAGTAGCCCGTGGAGGGGTGGTTGAACAGGACCCCATGGAGAGCGCTGGTTGAACAGTAGTCGGTGGAATAGTGGTGGAGGCTGGATGAACAGGAGCCCGTGGATGAACAGTCGCAGGTGGAGGCTGGAGGAGGTCGACGGTGGATGAACAGTAGCCCATGGAGGCAGTCGACGGTGGAGATGAATAGTATCCCATGGAGTCCCGTTTTGCGGTATGCCACACCTCTCCCGATGAACAGGACCCCCGTTTTGAATGTAGCGCTCCAACACAAGTCCATTTCCTCCGTTTTGCGGTACGCCACACCCCTCCCGATCAACATGACCTCGTTTCGACCGTAGGAGGTCCAAGAAGTCAATTTCCTCCGTTTTGCAGTACGCCAGACCCCTCCCAATGAACAGGATCCTGTTCGATCGTGGCCAGTCGAACACAAGGCCGTTTCCTCCGTTCTGCGGTACGACAAGCCTCGTTTCGACCGGCTTTTTCGTCCAAGCCGGTTGGCTCCCGATGAACACGACGACTACGCAGTTTCTTTGTTCCAACCCAGCCATGTACATGAGCCCTAGTCGTAGGTATGTGCGAGTAGGCATTCGAGACCCCGCCAGTATGTACGTACGTGGCCGTATTTACTTTCTTGCACCCTGGCCGCTGTACGTACGTGTACACGATATTAACGGGACTGCGTGACATGCTACATGTGCGCCTCTACTACGACACGTGCCCGCCTCTACTACTACACGTGCCCTTCCTTACACGGCCACGGTTCATCGCTGCAGCGTGCAGACAGACCAATCGGCCAGTATGTACGTACACGTTCGCGGCCAGAATGACAACGCTACGTACACTTCGACCAGGTGGGTCCCGACTGTCAGGCACTTCCTTGCGTGCGAAGTTGTAGCTGGTGGGTCCCAGCAGTCAGGGGGCGAATCATTTTTTCCCCATAATATGGACACACTTCCTTGCGTGCGAAGATGTAGCTGGTGGGTCCCACCAGTCAGGGGGGAAACATATTTTTCACGAAATACGGTGGCCTGTCCGGTCGGTCCCTGCTGTTAGGTGGAGGAATCATTATTTTCCGCGTAATAAGGAGGCACTTCCTTGCTGCGGTCATGGACCCAGCTGTCAGCCTCTCCACGTACAGTACTCTTCCGATGGAAGTCGTTCGTTGACCACATTGACCACACCACGCCGAGAGCACCAAGGCGGTGGACGATGGCGAGGCCTAGGAAGGGGACGACGCGGAGCCGGGGAATACGCGACAGTGGATGCCCATGCGGAGGGGAATACGAGAGTTCACTGGTTCGGCTTCGATGTGAGGCTGCCATCACCGCAGGGCCTGGCCAGCGATGGGACTATTAGGGGGCGGAGAGGCCTCCGCGGCAGCACAGCCAGCCATGAGAGGCAAGAGCACGCGGTGGTTTGGATGGCTGGAGCAAGAAAATCAGAGGTTGAATAAGCAGGATGACCATTGGATGTTAACAATCAAACGGCCACTGGTGATAGAATCATTTGTTGACTAAGTTGGCAAAGCCCTTCGTCCGCATCAACTTAGTAGGCCCACAAGTCAGCTGTAACAGCCTGGCTTTTGGCCCTTTTCTTTTTCTTTTGATTTATTTGAATTTTGCTCTGTTTTTCTTTTTGGAGTGGTTCTGTGGCCTTGCCACCTGGGAAATCATCCTCATTTCTTGTCCCAAGTGACTTATCATTCTCAAAACTTTCCCAAGATCATTCCATTTCCATTATAGTCCAAACCCTAAAATCCTTTTCTCAGGAATATTCCTTTTTCTATTAAAGGAATAACCCTGTCTGCCCTAGGTTGTGAAGCAACCTATTTTATGTCACTCCCAAAATTCCCAAATAATTCTCATAATTTCTTTGGATCATATGTTGCTCAAATATGCCTAAACCTTCCTGTCCTTGCCCAATAATAGTTCCCCAAAAATTATTCTTCATTTCTGTCCAGTGTGGCTTTCTGTGAAGGAAGTGCCACCTATACAATCTTGTTTGCTCCCAAACTTTTTGGGCATTCTTTTATGTCCAAATAATTGCCTCATGCAAAAATTGCACTTTATTTGCCTAGCCAATCTTCCTCAATGATTTTTCAAAGTTTCTGCCAAACAGAAGGCATTGTAAAGGGAGTACTAGCTAGAGTTATCCATATGAGTTGAAATTTTGCACACTACTTAATGTGCTCATATCATGGCCCTCCTCCAAATTTCAGCCCCATCCAATCATCTATGTGAGCGCAGGATCAAATTTTTTCTTTTGTCAATATTTTCAGATTGTGAAGCAAGTACATTTTATATTGCTTCATTTTGCCTGAAAATTTACCAAAGCATTCTCATGACCATGAAACCTCTCTCCACCATTTTGGTGAATCCAATTGGTATGAAATTTTTACAGCACGTTTATCTGTCCAAATCATAATCCTATGCCAAATTTGAGCTTAGGTTGATGCTTCATGAGAGTGTATCATCTTGCTTTAGTTTCTGACCAGATTTGGCAGTTGCTTAGCAACCATATTAAATCTTGATCCAAATCTCCTCAAACTCTCTAGGATTTTAGTCCTTCCTAAGCTAATCACCACAGACAAACTCTTTGGCTCCAATCAAGTTCCTGCTGATCACCAGTGCACGTTCAAGTTTACTGCAATAAACTTCAGACGTTGATTACCATTTGACCACAGAGCCTTTCATCGATCTACCACCGCAGTTGAAACCTCCCCTGGAAGAACTTACCACTAGACAACACGTTCCAGCCCATTGCCCCCGCTACATGCCAGTGCACGCGGTGACCGCGTTAATGGCATAACAGTGCGCGCGCTCTGCTGCAGTTGGCTGCACCCAGGATGTCTTCTAGCTCGGGCCCCTCCTCTGCTCAGCGTCTCAGCGAGCACGGGCATGTCTCCCAGCTCACCCTCGCTGTCCTCTTCTTCCCGGACCCCTGTCCCTCTCTGTCCGCTTCCTCGTCGGCGCTCGTCACCGCGCGCCCACGGGAGCGCTGTAGTCGATCGGCTCTGTTCGCGCCGCGCGTCTTCCTCCTCTTGTCCCCGAGCTCTGCTCGTCTCCGTGACCTCTGCGGCTCGTCCGTTGCCTCCCTCGTCGCCTTCTCGCGACCCCCCCCCCCCCCCCCCCGTGATCGCTGCCATCGCCAGGGCCTCGGCCGGACCTACCCGGCGGCACCCGAGCCCGTGCCTCTCTCCCTGGCTATAAATAGCCAGCCCCAAGCTTCCCCGGGCTCACCAACCGCTCTATCGCACTCCTCTGCTCCTCCCCAGACCCCTGCCCGCTCGTCGGAGCCTTTGTTCCTCGTCCACGGACACCATGGCCTCCACCTCTGGTCGCTGCGATTCTGGCAGTCCCGAGCTCAACCCTCCACCTTTCCACCTCCAGTAGACCTCCACCTTTCCCTAGAGCCACCCCAACGCTCCTCGTCCTCCTCCAAAGGCCTTTGGCTGCAAGCCCCATCACCGCCCGGAGCCGCCGTCCGCTGCAGCCGCGGTCCTGCTCGACGCCGTCCTCCCTGCAGTGTGTGAACGCTCCGGGAGGGTGCGGCTCGTCTCCCCAAGCGCGTTGGTGTGCTGCACGGCTCGGGGGATGGCCGGAGTCGGCCGGGCGAGCGCCTGCGCCGGCGACTTCACTCTGCCCCGCGGGCGAGCGCGGGGAGAAGAAGGAGGCGACGACCCCTCTCCTCCACCTGGCCAGGCGGGCCACACCTAACCCGCGGACGCCACTCGACAGTCTCACAAAGGCGTTGACTAGGTACGCTGACGTGGATAAGTGGAGGCGTAATCCTCCGGATTACGTCTTTAGTTCCCTGAAAGCGTATTTTCGTGTTCCTATAGCTGAAAATGCATTTTCACTTCTAGAAAAAATATTTCTTTCTAATACGCTTTCTGTTTTTCTGTTCAGGCCCTGTTTGAAAATATTTTCATTACAGATGGGTCCCTGGCAGAAAACACTTCATAACTTTTTGCTCCCAACTCCAAATGAGGTGATTCCAAAGCCCACTTCTTCGTCTCGTCGAGCCCGTTCTGTTGGTATCATTTCCATCATGTGATAACATTCTGAAAATGACCATTTTTCCCTTGCACTTAATCAGCCCCCTCCGAGACAGAACGTTTTTCGGCGATACTTTCTGCGAGCTTCTCGCACGTCTTCCCGGTGATTTCTTCCACCCCAGGCAAGCCAAAACCACCATTTGCATGATAGCCATGCAGTAGCATTGGTTTTCATCATGAATCTTTAATAGTTGTCTGTTTGTTTTGCTACTGCTGTCGTTATTTCGGTTATGCTTATGGATGATTACCGGCATGCAATGTTTTCTTGCACTCTGTTATCATGTTATAACTGTTAGTGTTACTTTCATATTGGCCATGCTTGGTAGTAGTACATGTTGGGTTGGTCATGTTCTTCGGTGCATGACTGTCGTCGGTTACCGAGTACCGGTGGTATGCATTGTTCCTTGTTGTTAGTTGGTTAAGTGTTTACCCGGTTATGTTATTGATACGTTCTTCCATGGTATTTATTGTTGATGCTAATAGTCATGTTATGCTTTGAGTAGTGTTGTACTTGTAATATTCATGCTCGTCATTATGCCATGCTCAGTTGGATATGATTCATTGTTGACATGGTTGATAGTTATGTTGTACCCTCATGCTTATGTTGATATCATGCTCATGCATTGTAAGTGCATCATGTTATTTTATCATGGCTCAGCATATTTGCATTCAAGTTTAACCGGATTAAATTGAACTGGAACAACTGTTGGCTAAGTCATGGTGCCACCATATTGAGCTGACCAGTGCAACCACGCTTGCCTTTATGGGAAGGTCCTAACTGGGTCTATTGTCATGCCTCCCGCCGGTGCCTCCCACGAGGGCAGGTTATGGGCGCACGCTACCCTGATCAGGTAGGCGGACATAAGCCTTGTGTGCCCGTAGTTGTTGTAGCCGGCTTGTCCCCGTTTCGGACCGTTTATGTTTTTGCCACGACGGTGGCTTTTGGTGCCTTTGGTAGGCACGGGGCCACCCAAGACTGAACCCTAAGGGGGTGTTGGTCGGAGTGGCCGGGAGAGTGTCATGGCAGTAGGACGGTTTTGTCGGAACGCCATTGGTCCACCCGAATGGGAGCGCGAGGCCATGGGTTCCGTGGTGTGGGTACAGTGTGCTAACCTCTACAGAGTGTGTACTAAATCTATCGATAGCCGTGCCCGCGGATAAGGGCCCAGTTCATGTCAGTCACACTATGGGTCAACAGTATTAATAATAGCTTGATTAATAACAACCCAAGATAAGTTGGTTATGTGATCTGTGAATGATCACCGTTTGGTTACGAAGTAACCTGTGGAGCCAAGAGTGGTTCCGTTTGTGATCCGTGAATGATCACCGTGGTATCGATGATACCGAGTTGTTGTATATTCGTGATGTTGTGCGAAAATTGTGGGTAAAGATCAAGCTCCTTGTGGTCATTTAATGTTTACTACGGTATTGTTTATACCAAGCTTGATCTGATCCTGAGATGATCGTGCGATGTCCGAGGTTGGTAAGTAATGCATGTGATGGTTATGAGGTAACCCGAGCAGAATAAGTGGTGCATATAGTGTCATCATGTTGCATGATAGTGTTGTCATGTTTATATGGTCATGCCATGCTCGTATTGTTCTAGCCGTATCATGTTGTTCATGCCATGTTGTTCTAATAGTATCATGATAATCCTTTTTAACCTGTAATTGCCATGCCGTTGTATGCTTTGATTGCTTTGGTTGCTGTGAGCTTGCAAGTACATTCAATGTACTGACCTGGTGTGTCATGCCAGTTTGCAGATCATGCCAGACTTGATTGCTTGTTTGCCATGGATCCCTTGTTTGCGAGCTAGGGTAAGCGTTCCAGCCAGAGTCCCTGCGGAGTGGAGTTCACCACCGTCGTCGTTGTTCTGCTACTAGAGTTATTCCGCTAATCTTGTTGTTCTGCTGCTTGCATGGAGCAACCGTGGCAGGCGTAGTGTCGTCGTGCCGATGTAATTCCCCTTGTACCCACATAGCTTGTAATAAAGAGCTGATTTGTTCTATGCTAAGCAGTGTCGTATTCCAGAAGACTTCTCCTCGATCTCTGTGCTGGAATACGGGGCGTTCCGGTTTCTCTGAGCCGGGGTGCCACATCAGCCTCCCACTATGGTGGGTCCCAGCTAGCAGGGGGTATTCATTTTTTTGTGCGTAATAAGGAGGCACTTCCTTGCATGCGAAGATATAGCTGGTGGGTCCGAGCTGTTAGTGGGAGTATTCATTCTTTTTGGCGTAATATGGAGGTACTTGCTTGCGTGCGGCCATGGACCATGTGGATCCCAATTGTCAGCCTCTCCATGTACATCCCTCTTCCGATGTTGTCGTTTGTTGACAACGTTGACCACGCCGTGCCGAGAACACCAGCGCGATGGACAACGGCGAGAACCAGGAAGGGATGACCCGGAGGCGGCAAAGCCACAGCAGTGGAGGGATGTGGATGAGTAGAGGGAAGGCCTGGCCAGCGGTGGGAGTTGTAGGGGCGGTGAGGCCTGCGCGGCAGCATAGCCGGCCACACAAGGCAGGAGCAGGCGGTCTCGCCGGCGCTGGATTTGGCGGCTGGAGCAAGAAGATCAGAGACTGAAGAAACACGACGGCCGTTGGATTGACATCCAACGGTTACGTCTGCTAGAATCGTTTGTTGACGTATATAATAAGTACAAAAATCTTGTGTGCGCGTCAACTTAATAGGCCCACAAGTCAGACCATTCCCTATTTTTTTTAATAATTTATATATAGCTCATTGCAACTTCTTATGCAATTTATTGCAATCCTTTTTTTGTTGGCCAGGGCCAGGGTTAAAAATTTAAACGAAATTTCGCATATTTCTGTGGGTTCCAAACTATTTTTAATACCGAAATGTCGAGCCAAATTTAAAGTACTTTGAAGATATATTTAAATTAGGTTAAAGCCCAGTGAAATAGGAATCTGAAAATGTGAAAAAATTTCAAAAATTATAAAGTTATTGCCAATTTGTCATCTGTTTTTATATTTACAACCCATTTCATATTACTTTCAAGATTTGCAGGCGTCTTGAAAGAGTTGCAGCCCATCAGGGCGTAGAAAAATAATAAGGCCTGGATTGGGTATTCTTCAGAAAAAATAAACTGGGCTCATTTTCACAAAGAAAAAATAGCTGGGTTGGTCATATGGTGAACATAAAATATAAGCCTGGGCTAGACGGGCCACAGCCCAGTTGAAACCCTGCTCCGTCTCAACAATAACAAAAAAATACTGCTCGAGCAACTACGTCCCAGGTGTCAGCCGATCTTGTGTTGTTCTCTTGTCTATTGACTATATACGCTGACAATGTCGTGGGTCCCATATGTCAGGAAACCACTAGGAGGAAGCATTTTCTTTTTCCATACGCTGACAATGGAGTATATATAACAAAAAATGAGGAACTTCCTTGCGTTCAGCCATGGACATGGTGGGCCCCTACAATCATCCTCTCCACGTATAGTCCTCTGCCAATTCCTGTTGTTTGTTGACCATGTTGACAACGAGAGAGGGCGGCGTCGCGCCGAGTGCACCAAAACGTGCGGAGGACGACGACGAGGCCTCGGACGTCGGTGTTAACGATTTAGGAGATGGTGGGGCGGCGATGCATGCGCTGACGCAGCCAGCCGTGGGAGGCGGAAGCAGGCGGCTGGAGGAAGACAGGACTGAAGAAACACGACAGACTGTAAAAGTAGTAGGAGTACTTAACAACCTTAACTGAAACCAGCAGGGGCACTTAACAACCATAGCTGAAAGCAGTATGAGTACTTATACAGGTTCAACCATACAAAACACGCCTCGAACAGTGCTACTTTGCCTACAGTTAACCAAGGGTGAGGCCGCCAAGCCCCAGGACAAGGCCCAGGCGCCACCCCGTGCATCCACAACCTTCTGAAAGCGGCTTCATCTCGCAATGTGGTCAATAAACAGTATATTTGCTTTAGAGCCATGGAAAAGCAGGAACATAATCTTCTGTCCTATTCTCCAAGATGGACGGGCCTTCATTATTTGAGACCACCCATGAATAAGTATCTTTTCACCTCCAAGGGGAATGGAGTAGGTCGACATAAACATCATGCTGTGACCAAGCGCAAGTCTAACCCCACCATGGTCAAGCATCTGTATAGGAACAATAGAACTGGGCAGTTTCTGTTTCCAGAAGATCACAGCTGTAAAACTGTGTATAAGCAAGAGTTTATGAACAACATATATAACAGAAAATAGCTCATACCATAAGTTTCTCGACACAGTTGGACCTGTTCAATGAGTGCAGCAGTGGTACACATATACCACGTGGCCTTCCACCATTGAAATGCCCCACAAGGACCTCAAGATGATCAATAAAGTGTAGGAACTTGTAGATGTCGTCCCAGTCAACTTCAGTGCCATCAGTAACAGCTGAGTTCTTATAGAATAACAACTGAGTAGCCTGCTTACACTACTGCAGGATGCTGCTAACGCGACACTACGATCAGAGACCCTTCGACGAAACTGTGTGTGATGCCATAATCGCAAACAGTGGTGTAAAAAACCCGTTAAAAGGTGCAAAACGTTTGCGATGGCGGAGCCATCATACACGGTTCAGATTTTAGGTGCGTGTGCGATGCAGGGCATACGGTTCAGTTCAATTAACTGTTTGCGATGAGGAGGAACAAAAGAAACGGGCAGCCAGATGGAGGTGTGTGCGATATACAGCATACGGTTCACTCGGATGAACTGTTTGTGATTAGGAAACACAAAAGAAACGGTCAGCTAGATGAAGGTGTGTGTGATATACGGCATGCGGTTCACTTGGATGAACTATTTGCGTTGAGACATTAGAACAGAAACGGTTCAACTTAACAAGATGTGTGTGATATGCGGCAAACATGTCTGTAATCAGAAATGTGTGTGAAGACCGATAATAACACAGACGGTTGCTGCTAATAAGACGTGTGTGTTGTGCGATCGGATTGCATACAGAACAACAACATATATATATACACACTTATAAGGACATGCTTGCATAACCAAATTAAACATCCACTTACATAGGTGGCTACTACAACCATGGCATTTGCACACACCAAAGTAAACCATTACATGCATAATTACATAGGTGGCTACTACACACATGACATTTCCACACACTAATAAAGTAAACTATATATTACATGCATGATTAACTAGCATAAACGATCATCTGATCATCATCTACTTCTTGTGACACTTGGTCTACTTGTGGCTCGATCCGGGCTCATCGATTTGGGTAACGAGGCACTTCCTCATGTCAACGATCTACATGTGCATCTCGTAGCATGTGTACATGCTCTTGGCCGCGAACCTGAGGTGAGGTTCATCCAGATTCCGCATCCAGGCCCTGTGCGAGGATAGGGACTTGTTCTCTGGGCATCCTGCTTCATCTTTTCGTAGTAGGGGTCGATGATGACCGAGGCGAGTTCGACCAGGGAGTCCTTCTTCGTGTTGCCCCAGACCCTGTAGTGGTCAAGGATTTCGACAAGGTTCTTGCAGGCCAAGCCCGTAACACTGATCTCGTTTACATCATCGGTGGTTTCCACCGTGGCGAACGTGTAGTCGGTGCTGTTGACAAACCTGTTGAAACAATCGCAAGGCTCTGTGGCCATGCAGTAGTGGTAGATGAGGACATGATGGCACATGCACAACTGGGTCATGGCAACCTTCTCATCTATGCCGGGACGACCAGCGGTGTACTTCAGGTCAATGCCGACCACCTTGTACTTGTCTTGAGCAAGCAACTACTCAACGATGTTGATGTAGTCGTCCACCACGGCCGGGTCGATGGTGTACACTACCGAGAGATTCGTCTCCCTCACGTGGGTCTCCACTCTATGCTCGCCGAACTCCATTGGAGCGCCGCTGGACATCCCCTCTCTATGTGTCGTCGTGGGTCTGCTTGTTGTGTTGTGGGGCGCGATCGAAAGGTTGAAGAGACTAAGGTTATAATGGCCGCGGGAAATAAAGGGGAAGCCGTACGGCCAGGAATATCGGCAGGCCCTGATGGCAGTTCTAATTTGCAGCGCGTAACTCCATCGTGCCGCACGTAACTGCATCGCGTGGCAACGCGTGCGGCGCAACCGCATGCATATGGGGCCCCCGAGGTGATCGTGCGCACGCCCAACCGCTAATAGAGCACGCGCGGAGGGACGCGAGTAGAGCGCTCCGCGGTCGCCTCAACGGCGAGCAATCATATATATATATATAAATAAATAAATATATATATATATATATATATATGCATATAGCAGTTGAACGCGCAAGGAAAAGTTGTCCACAAGCCGAGTGCGCCGACGGACGCGAGCAGAGCGCGCTGCGGCGCCTAACGGCGAGCACAGCACGCTGCAGCGCCCAACGGCTAGCAGAGCTTGCCGAGGGACGCGAGCAGGGGCCAGCACAATGATACGTGGCAAATAAGACGAACTGTGCGAGCGATGTCGGAGACATCAAGCACGAATAAAATTAGAGTTGTGTCTGTGATACGTGGCATACAGTTGATCCATCCGAGCTGTTTGTGATGGAATGAGTCGTGTGTGTTGCGGACAAATGCTTGCTGGTATATAACCTTAAATTTAAACAAAAGTGTTAATGCATGTTACAAAAATTGTATAGCTGGAAACTATGTTCTAATACGACTCCAACGATATAATCTTTGGCGACATGGATTCGTATTTTATTAGTTAAATCCTACTTATAAACCAGGATGGGGGTATAGTAGGTAATTAAATTGCAAACATTTTTTTGTATTAACCGTATGTGTACATGTCCTTTCAGCCTCCTCTCGCACGTCTTGTCACCCCGCTGCCACAGACAGCTTACAGCGCAAGCTTGCGCAGTGCGCGGGGAAATTCTTTTGGTCAAACGGTGGCTCGAAGTGGCGCCAATGAATCGTCGGTGAGCTCGTTCCCGCGCAACCTCACAGGTTCCCGTGCAAGCTTCCCGCCTGACTCGGTGAAATCCCCCAAAATCCCAATGCTTACCGGCCTGCTATAAAAACCCTCACGGCCGGTGAGTCCTGCGTCGCATTTTCCCCTCCCTCCCTGTAGCATACCTCATGTGCTTCTCCCACAATCGCCAATGGCACCGGTCCGTCGTCGTCACTCAGCCACTCCGCCATCATCAGAGGACAGCTCCAGCTGGGAGGCCACACCGCGGCGGCGGCGCAGTCCCCGGCATAGTGTAGTGCGTGTGGCGTCCCTGTTGGGAGTGCGTAGAACACCCACCACACGCTCGCCGCCGCTGCCCGTCGGCAGCTGTTGCCGGCCGCCGTTGCCACCACACCACCGTCGAAAGCCAGGGCCATCTCCCGCTCCACCGCCGCAGCCCGACGGCGGGAGGTGGCCGTTATGGCAGCCACCCCACTGCGGGCCACCGTGGCCATCACCCGCTCCGCCACCGCGGCCCGAAGGCGGGAGGTGGTGGTCGTGGCCGCCACCGCATCGTCGGCCGCTGTGGCCGCCAGCCCACTGTTGACCGTCGGGATCATTACCTGCTCCACCACCGCCGCCCGAAGGAGGGAGGCGGAGGTGGAGGCCCGCAAGTGTGTCAGCGACCTTGCGCGCTACATCGAGTTCCTGCGGGAGGAGGAGGAGCGCCTCGTCGAGCACGCAATGAGCCTTACCGCAGCCATGGCCGCAGCACACGCCGACGCAGAGGTGAGGAATCAAGAGATCTACAAGCAGTCCGGCTGCTTTGAGAGGTATCGTTTGGAGCGGCAGTAGGCGTTCGAGCTGGCGAGCGTAGCTGAACGTGCAGCAGCGGCAGGCACCGTATTGCATTTCTCCAACTCGTCGGTAGGATCCTCCTCCTCCTCTGCCTCTTACTGAGCGCGCTCGGCAGAGGGGAGGCTGCCGGAAGTAACACAAAGCCCCTCCGTGGTAGTAGTTATATTAAGGGGCTATTTTGTTCATTTCATCTGATTATAGATGTGTGGTCGAACGGTACAACGTACTTAAAATTAGCTGGTATACATAGTTGAACTAGCTATTTCAGTACGTGGTGGGCAACAATTGGGGAAAAGTTTGGTCGGTTCAGCTGTCGAGTTGAACTGTTTGCATAAATTAAGAACGATTGCTTAATCTATGAATGAAAACTATGCTTAATTACTGAATTTTAGTTGCAAAAATTAGATAGTGCTTGTGACGCCCGGGTAATTAAGCTATGGTAATCCCAAATTAATGATGCCACGTCACTTCGATTACTGTTGCAAATATTGCGTTAGTTCAAAACCGAATCAAATTTCAAATTCAAAGTCAAGTCAATCAATTAAAGTTTTCAAATTCTCAAAACTTAAATGTTCTTATTGTGACAATTAAATCATCGATAGTATTGGTGGAGAAACAACATTTTTATAAAATAATTAATTACTCTAAAGTGATTAGAACTGCAGCAAAACAATTAAGTAAATACATTTTTTGATTAATAAAATTCTAAACTAATTTATTTCGGGGTAAAACATTTATGGCAGTGGGTGGTTCTCAAACATCAATTTAGGAGTTGTTATCATTTTTTATTCTAAGCTAAAAACAATGTGTATCTAAAATAAATCAGAATAGAAAAATAAAAATAAAAAGAAGAAAAGGAAACAAAAAAAGAAAGGAAAAGACCCCCCCCCCCGCTGGGCCTCGGCCCAGCTGGGCATTAGGCCACCTGGTCAACCCCAGGTCGGCCCACCCCCTGCCTACTAACCCATAACCCCCTCACCCGTAACCCTAGCCCACCCCCCCCCATGATCCGCCCACTCTCCCTCGTCTGCCTCCCACATCTCGATCCCGATCTGGATCGGGAAGGGGGGATCGAACCCGGCTCCGCCCCTGACGCCCTTCGCCGTCCACCGCCGCCCAGAGCGCTGCCTCGACCACGCCGCCCCGCCTCTGACGCCGCTGGACCACATCGCCGACGCCGGAGCGCCACCCCCACCCGGACCTCGCCATCGTCCTCCCCAGCGTCGCGACGTCCCCGGCTTCCTCCCCACGCTCCATTGCCCTTTCCCTACGGCCCCTGTGAGCCTCAGCCTCCTCCTCTCCTCCTTCTGTCTAATTTTTGCTACAGTTGTTACCCTTACCTGCTATCCTACTTCTTAGTATAGGATGCTAGTGTTCCATCAGTGGCCCTACACTCTTGTCCGTCTGCCATGCTATACTACTGGGCCGTGATCACTTCGGGAGGTGATCACGGATATATACTATATACATTATATACATGACACATGTGGTGACTAAAGTCGGGTCGGCTTGTTGAGTACCCGCAAGTGATTCTGATGAGGGGGCTGAAAGGATAGGTGGCTCCATCCCGGTAGAGGTGGGCCTGTGTTCCTGACGGCCCCCGACTGTTACTTTATGGCGGAGCGACAGGGCAGGTTGAGACCACCTAGGAGAGAGGTGGGCCTGGCCCTGGTC
This sequence comes from Aegilops tauschii subsp. strangulata, assembly GCF_002575655.3. Taxonomy (NCBI): domain Eukaryota; kingdom Viridiplantae; phylum Streptophyta; class Magnoliopsida; order Poales; family Poaceae; genus Aegilops; species Aegilops tauschii. The sequence goes on along the minus strand of NC_053041.3, from coordinate 548,180,519 downwards.
GGCGTTCGCGGATACTTAACACGCTTAGCGAGATCTTGGTATTTGATCTGAGTCTGGCCATTTGGTCTATATGCACTAACCAACCACGCGGGAATAGTTATGGGCACTCGACGTCGTGGTATCAGCCGAAGCTCTTTTTGACGTCAGCGACTGAGTGGCGCGCGCCGCATTGGACCGTAAGCTCACGCTTGTATTAAGGGGGTTAGGTCTGCTTCCGGCCGCGTACGCAACGTGCAGGTGTGTAATGGGTGATTGGCCCAGACCCTGCGCGCATAAGTTTTAGACCGACATGCTGGCCTCTCTGTTGAGCCTAGGTGGGGCTGCGACGTGTTGATCTTCCGAGGCCGGTCATGACCCAGAAAAGTGTGTCCGGCCAAATGGGATCGAGCGTGTTGGGTTATGTGGTGCACCCCTGCAGGGAAGTTTATCTATTCGAATAGCCGTGTCCCTCGGTAAAAGGACAACCCGGAGTTGTACCTTGACCTTATAACAACTAGAACTGGATAATTAATAAAACACACCCTTCCAAGTGCCAGATACAACCCGGTGATCGCTCTCTAACAGGGCGATGAGGAGGGGATCGCCGGGTAGGATTATGCTATGTGATGCTACTTGGTGAACTTACCATCTACTCTCTTCTACATGCTGCAAGATGGAGGTGGCTAGAAGCGTAGTCTTCGACAGGACTAGCTATCCCCCCTTATTCTGGCATTCTGCAGTTCAGTCCACCGATATGGTCCTTTACACATATACCCATGCATATGTAGTGTAGCTCCTTGCTTGCGAGTACTTTGGATGAGTACTCACGGTTGCTTTTCTCCCTCTTTTCCCCTTTCTATACCTGGTTGTCGCAACCAGATGCTGGAGTCCAGGAGCTAGAGATCCCGAGGATGATTATACATGGAGTTCGGCTTCGAGGAGTAGTTAGGAGGTCCCAGGCAGGAGGCCTTGCCTTTTCGATCGTTGCTACTTTTGTGCTAGCCTTCTTAAGGCAAACTTATTTAACTTATGTCTGTACTCAGATATTGTTGCTTCCGCTGACTCGTCTATGATCGAGCAATTGTATTCGAGCCCTCGAGGCCCTTGGCTTGTATTATGATGCTTGTATGACTTATTTATGTTGTAGAGTTGTGTTGTGATATCTTCCCGTGAGTCCCTGATCTTGATCGTACACATTTGCGTGCATGATTAGTGTACGGTCAAATCGGGGGCGTCACAAGTTGGTATCAGAGCCGACTGCCTGTAGGAATCCCCTTTCCAACTCCTTGGCCGAAGTCGAGTCTAGTCATTGGAAAAGTTTTTACTAACATGGTTGTGTGTCTTACGGGCCCACGTTGCCATTGGGTGGTACTAGGATCTTTTCCTCCTCGACCTTTACTCTGGGACTCTGATCTCTCTCCTATTCGGGATAAATGAATTTTGCTAAATCTAACATTAGGATCTGGTTATCAGTTTCACCCGGAGAGCCCCTTATTACTGATGATTGTCTGCTGCACGTGAAGACCCTGAAGATACTCTCCGCTGATAACCCGAGAACTTGTGTTCATCGCTTTTGCAATTCCCTTTCATCGATAAACTCCTATGGATAACCACGTATACTCGCCATTCATACAATGTTTCCCAGTTGATCTTGTTATTACAAGATACCCCGAAATTCTCTCTGTTGTTCCGAGAATCCTTTGAGCTTACTACCTTGCTGTTCTTTGTCACCTGAATACCCCTACGGATAATCCTCGCACTTACCGAGTATCCGCTCATCCTCAGTTGATTCAAGTATTTCACAAAAGTGTTCAAAATATCATTCGATCTTCCAAAAATCTTCAGGAGCCTTTTTGCTCTTGAAATTCTTGCTTACTTGCATTATGATTAATCTTAAGTCTCGTAATCTTATTGGCATCTCTTGTCATTATCATTTTGAGTCCGTTGATTCAATATGTTGCGAATTCTCGCAGTCCTCAATCAGATCCTAGAATTCTTCCTTCTGGCTCAAACGTCATTTTAAACATGAGCTGGTATCGACTATTCAAATTGCCATCGATTGTACCCCTAAGGCTATTCAACTTATCCATCCTTAATCAGAGCGTTTGCTTCTGATCCCTTGATTTGGAAATCATAATTCCTTTGCATTTGAGCTTTGAGTTAGCCAGTTGTTTCTATAATCTGATCCCCTTGCATTATTTCTTCCTCTAGTTGAGTATCGATGCTCACATCTGATCCCTTGTGGACCACCAAATCCTTTGTTAGATTATTTATCCGACAGTGCCCTCATATTTAATCACCTTGTGAGTTCTTTCCCTGATACATAATGCCTTTAGTAAATTGTATCCTCTCGTTTTGACACCCATGCTCTACTATCGAGCTTGAGTTATTTACCCCTGAAGCTTGTGGTATATATTTCCACGATGCCCCAATGGGTAGAACCTATGCCTTTCATAATATGTGTGAACTCGAAAGTTTTCATGAGTCATACTCTTCTGGTATTTTGCCAGATAAAAATTTTCAACACTGCAACTTCATCAAACGCGAGAAGTGAATGAAAGGTTATGCATTGAAGAAGTGGGAGTCGACCTTGAACTTTGCGTTCATGCCCATGGACACGATGTAGATCTTATCATTAAAGATTTTCTTAAATTAATTATTCCCTTGGTATAAGTTCATCTTATATCTGGGATCTGGCCTTTTGCAATCGTGGTTCCGACCACGTTCTCCTTTAAACACCATTTCTCGTGCAAGTTTAAGCACTTGACTTCTGCAGAGAAAAACCCAATCTAACCTCTACTTTGATCTGTCGTCGAGTATTACCCCCTGGTATGTCGAGATTATCACGAGCAACATAACTTCTTATGAGTTCTTCATCAACTAATATTCTTGCCGATTCCATTTTTCCAATGGGTTCTGAGTTGTTAGAACCCCTCAAGGACACCGACAACTGAATCAAGTCCGCACTGTGATTCAGCAACTCTTGGTAACGTTCATTACTTACGAGTTTGAACTCGATCACGTCATTCCTAGCCTACTCGGTTACATCATTATCGTGCTGATTTTAACTGTGCTACCTGGTCCTTAATCACGGAGCACAACCTTCGACGGTGAGCTAATCTTACGTCGATCTTCCTCGTCATATCACTTCTCCTTGAACAGCAAACTTGATTTCGAGTTTCTGTCCTACCCGTGGTTCCACTAACCTTTCGCTTTCATCATTCCTTTGACTTGATGTCATCGTCGATCAGTTACATCTTCTTGAAAACCTCTCGACAAATTTGTCGTGATCATTGTCAACAATTGGACTTCTTCCAAGTTGTGTGTCAAAATTCAGGATGAGAAATACCATCCTTGCCCCTCGATGAATTGTGTTATCATCGACAACATTCTTGCCTCTCCCCAACACAAACTTGTTCATATTTTGTGTTGTATCTTGATTCCCTGCTATCCAACTTATGTTAAGTTCTACCGCGGAGTATTACCATCTTTGATGTCAAGAATGTTGTGAGGATTGCTCCACCTCTTAAGAATTCTTGCTATAATGATACTTCTCACCATCACCATTCTTTCTTGGTCCTCGTGTTGATTCCAACCGGGGTACCCACAAGTGGTTTGTGATGTGTAAATTCTAAACTTCTAGCAACCCTATTGCTTTGAAGTTATTGGTCTATAGTTTCATTCTACGTCTATGGCTTATTGAATTATCATTCGAACATTGATTGTGCTGCCTAGCCCATATTTCGGGTGCACCGTCAACCAATGTTCAATCGTGTATGTTTCCTCGAGCATACCTCATTATATCATTTGAACTGACAAAAGCTATCTCCTTTTACACATAATTGTGGAAATCCATCTTTTGGAAATCTCAATGGAATGTCGCTGAGTCCATCAGCCACCTCCTAACCCTCTCCTTGGTTTAATGATGAACTCTTGTTTCGGAACTTGCTTTCATAGTTCATTTCCCTAGAATCTTACAATGTCATCCCATCAATTTGTGTTGCACCTTTCTTCTCAGACATCCTGAGTCTGAGGTATCCTGACACCAATCAGATCTGAATCTCGGTCAGATATGATGGTTGGAACATATTTCCAAGAGTTATACATTGGTCTTTATATGACCCGGTAGGGTGATGTCATGCCTAGCACAACTGGCCGGAGGACCTATTGTTATAGTTCTTCCTTTCAGCAAGGTTATCCATTCTTCCATGAGGAAATTGTAAGACTTATTCTATAAGTTATTCCTGATGGATCCTTTTTGTTTCCAAAGTCTGATCTTCACCTGTTGACCATGTCAATGCTATCTCGAAGCATGTCTATGGTACTCCGATTTTCAACAGGAACATTTGAAGCCCAATGCTAAATGTTTCCTGCTCAATTATCCAAACACCGTTGTATGGGTAATGTCATGAAATTTCTCTCCCCTACCTAAAGAGTTTTCTACATTATATCCTGTCATCGATATCATGCTCAACTTGTCCTTGGGAAGGATATATCCCAGAAATATGTGCTTAAACACATTTTCCTTTCCATTGTTCTGTTTACTCTGATAAACATATTTTCCTTTCCATTGTTTGGTTTAACCTTTCTTGTGATCTATATGATCTAAGCATTAATATTCCCTGATTATGTAAACACCTCGGTGTATAATTCTGTCAGTAAGACCCTGATACTTTTGTTGATGACATTCCGGTAACGACCGATGGACGAGAACTTGCCTATTGGTCCGCCTTGTTCAACGAGCAGGAAAATAGTTCTCTTCGCCCCTCGCCCTTGGTACCGACGTTGTTGCCGACATAATTGACAGGCTACCCTTTGACATGCCATGCTGTCATGACCGAGCAAGATGTCACCGCTCCTTCTACTTTTAACCCACATGGTGGGCCCATAACCCACAGTTCCACAGGATCGAAACCTGACTCTCCTATACAACCCTGTTTCTAATGGTTATTCCCCACGCTTGGCTTCGTATTTAATTCATGGGCCACCTTCCTAGTCATCTATTCTGGTATCAGACACAAAACTTATTCCCATTGCTCTGGACCCCTTTTACACTTTGTTTCAGGCATCGAACGATTGCCTACCTGCTTGAAACTTCCCATGATACCTCCTTACTTTACTCTCGATATCTTCTTAAAGTTCCAGTTCGAGAGTTACTTTCCGCCACCTTCCCCGATATTAGCTACCAGATAGTCAACCTTGCAGAGGTCCGTTGTCCCGGAATACCCCCTTTATACATTCGTAAGTACGATTGAGTTCCAGAAGAAAGGATGCCGACTTCAGCATGATGACCTGAAGCAGAGAAATGAAGACATCAACATAATGGATCGACCTCTCTGAGAATAGCAACCAAGCCCGAGAAGACTCGTTAGAATTTCGCGACCAAATCCCTTCCCCCTTACTCCCCCTCTTAAATCTCGGGACGAGATTTCTTGTAGAGGAGGAGAATTGTGATGCCCGGGTAATTAAGCTACAGTAATCCCAAATTAATGATGCCATGTCACTTCGATTACTGTTGCAAATCTTGCGTTAGTTCAAAACCGAATCAAATTTCAAATTCAAAGTCAAGTCAATCAATTAAAGTTTTCAAATTCTCAAAACTAAAATGTTCTTATTGTGACAATTAAATCATCGATAGTATTGGTGGAGAAACAACATTTTTATAAAATAATTAATTACTCTAAAGTGATTAGAACTGCAGCAAAACAATTAAGTAAATACATTTTTCGATTAATAAAATTCTAAACTAATTTATTTCGGGGTAAAACATTTATGGCAGTGGGTGGTTCTCAAACATCAATTTAGGAGTTGTTATCATTTTTTTTCTATGCTAAAAACAATGTGTATCTAAAATAAATCAGAACAAAAAAATAAAAATAAAAAGAAGAAAAGGAAACAAAAAAGAAAGAAAGGAAAAGACCCCCCTCCCCCCGCTGGGCCTCGGCCCAGCTGGGCACTGGGCCACCTGGTCAACCCCAGGTCAGCCCACCCCCTGCCTACTAACCCATAACCCCCTCACCCGTAACCCTAGCCCAACCACCCCCCCCCACGATCCCCCCACTCTCCCTCGTTTGCCCCCCACATCTCGATCCCGATCTGGATCGGGAAGGGGGGATCGAACCCGACTCCGCCCCTGACGCCCTTCGCCGTCCACCGCCGCCCGGAGCGCTGCCTCGACCACGCCGCCCCGCCTCTGACGCCGCTGGACCACATCGCCGACGCCGGAGCGCCACCCCCACCCGGACCTCGCCGTCGTCCTCCCCTGCGTCGCGACGTCCCCGGCTTCCTCCCCGCGCTCCATTGCCCTTTCCCTACGGCCCCTGTGATCCTCAGCCTCCTCCTCTCCTCCTTCTGTCTCGCGCACGCGCTCACGGCCGCGGCATCGTCCCCCGCGCGCGCACACGCCGTTCCACACGCGCCCGCCGCCCGTGCACCACGTCCCCTCCCCGCGCCCGCTCGCGCTCCGCCACGACGTGCACGGCCTCCGCCCGCACCTCACGCCTTGACCGCGCGCCGCCACGCCTACCACGCCCGCCTCCGCGTGCCTTTGCATCCAGCCACGCCCGCGCCTCGCCACTGCTTGCCGTGGCTCGCCCGCCGTCGCTCGCCTCTGCCACTAGCTCAGGCACCGCCGCCCCGTCGCCGTCCCTGGCCTCGCCCCGTCCACTGCGGCTCGCCCCCCCACTGGCCGGCGTTCTGGCTGCCGGTGCCCACGCCGCGGGCTGCGTCCGGGGCCATCCCCGTTCGGCCTCGGGCACGGGCACCATGCCCGCACACGCTATGGCCCCTGTGCCAATGACATGGGGGGCCCACGCCCCAGAACGTCAATTAAACAAAGAATAAATAACTAATAAATAAAAATAAAAATGAATTAATAAAATTAATTATTAACTAATTAATTAAGTTAACTAATCTAATTAACTAGTTAGTTTAATTAAACAGTAATTAGTTTAGCTAATTCCTAATTAATCTAAACAGAGAATGACAGGTGGGTCCCACTGGACCCACATGTCAGTTTGACCAGTCAACACCTCTGTTGACTGCTGACATCATGCTGACGTCATCATGACGTCAGCGTGCACTATTCTGGATAATGTTGAATTAAATTAATTAAATAAATTCTAAAATGATTTAAAACTTTAGAAAATCATATAAAATAAACCGGAGCTCAGATGAAAATACTTTCTACATGAAAGTTGCTCAGAACGACGAGACGAATCCAAATACGCAGTTCGTTCGTTTGCCACACATCCCTAGCATAGCAAACACACAACCTTCCCCCTCCGGTTCATTTGTCCGAAAACGCAAAACACCGGGAATACTTTCCCGTATGTTTCCCCACTTCGCGGGTATCACCTACTACTGCGTTAGGTCACCTCTTGCACCGCGTATTGACATGCTACGCTTTGTGATGCTTTGATTGCTCTGTTATTTATTGTGTTCCCCCTCCGTTACTTCTTTCCGGTAGACCCCGAGACTGCCGGGGATCCCCAGTTCGACTACGGTGTTGACGATCCCTCCTTCATGCCAGAGCAACCAGGCAAGCCCCCCCTTGATCACCAGATATCGCCTATTCTTCTCTATACTGCTTGCATTAGAGTAGTGTAGCATGTTACTGCTTTCCGTTAATCCTATCCTGATGCATAGCCTGTCATTGTTGCTACAATTGTTACCCTTACCTGCTATCCTACTGCTTAGTATAGGATGCTAGTGTTCCATCAGTGGCCCTACACTCTTGTCCGTCTACCATGCTATACTACTGGGCCGTGATCACTTCGGGAGGTGATCACGGGTATATACTATATACATTATATACATGACACATGTGGTGACTAAAGTCGGGTCGGCTCGTTGAGTACCCGCAAGTGATTCTGATGAGGGGGATGAAAGGGCAGGTGGCCCATCCCGGTAGAGGTGGGCCTGGGTTCCTGACGGCCCCCGACTGTTACTTTATGGCGGAGCGACAGGGCAGGTTGAGACCACCTAGGAGAGAGGTGGGCCTGGCCCTGGTCGGCGTTCGCGGATACTTAACACGCTTAACGAGATCTTGGTATTTGATCCGAGTCTGGCCATTTGGTCTATAGGCACTAACCAACTACGCGGGAACAGTTATGGGCACTCGACGTCGTGGTATCAGCCAAAGGTCTTTTTGACGTCAGCGACTGAGTGGCGCGCGCTGCATTGGACTGTAAGCTCGCGCTTGTATTAAGGGGGCTAGGTCTGTTTCCTGCCGCGTACGCAACGTGCAGGTGTGCAATGGGCGATGGGCCCAGACCCCTGCGCGCATAGGTTTTAGACCGGCGTGCTGACCTCTCTGTTGAGCCTAGGTGGGGCTGCGATGTGTTGATCTTCCGAGGCCGGGCATGACCCAGAAAAGTGTGTCCGGCCAAATGGGATCGAGCGTGTTGGGTTATGTGGTGCACCCCTGCAGGGAAGTTTATCTATTCGAAGAGCCGTGTCCCTTGGTAAAAGGACGACCCGGAGTTGTATCTTGACCTTATGACAACTAGAACTGGATAATTAACAAAACACACCCTTCCAAGTGCCAGATACAACCCGGTGATCGCTCTCTAACAGGGCGACGAGGAGGGGATCGCCGGGTAGGATTATGCTATGCGATGCTACTTGGTGAACTTACCATCTACTCTCTTCTACGTGCTGCAAGATGGAGGTGGCCAGAAGCGTAGTCTTCGACAGGACTAGCTATCCCCCCTTATTCTGGCATTCTGCAGTTCAGTCCACCGATATGGTCCTTTACACATATACCCATGCATATGTAGTGTAGCTCCTTGCTTGCGAGTACTTTGGATGAGTACTCACGGTTGCTTTTCTCCCTCTTTTCCCCTTTCTATACCTGGTTGTCACAACCAGATGCTGGAGTCCAGGAGCTAGAGATCCTGAGGGTGATTCTACATGGAGTTCGGCTTCGAGGAGTAGTTAGGAGGTCCCAGGCAGGAGGCCTTGCCTTTTCGATCGTTGCTACTTTTGTGCTAGCCTTCTTAAGGCAAACTTGTTTAACTTATGTCTGTACTCAGATATTGTTGCTTCCGCTGACTCGTCTATGATCGAGCAATTGTATTCGAGCCCTCGAGGCCCCTGGCATGTATTATGATGCTTGTATGACTTATTTATGTTGTAGAGTTGTGTTGTGATATCTTCCCGTGAGTCCCTGATCTTGATCGTACACATTTGCGTGCATGATTAGTGTACGGTCAAATCGGGGGCGTCACAGTGCTAGTGATTTCTAGCTGCATATTTTGACAAATCATTGTGTTACAAGGATTGACAAATGGCAACATTACTAGGTCAACAAATGTAAATCTTTCCAGTTTGACAAATGGCAACATACCCAATATGACAGATGCAAATCTTACCAAGTTGTTTGTACGTGGTTGCACATGGCTCATCCAAAAGAACCGTTTGCATTGAAGAGATGCACAAATCCTGCTCTCACTTTGCATCACGTCGTCCTGGGGTCGACGGGTGGGGCGCGGGAGGACGGCAGCTGGCGGCGCTGAGAGGTAGCGTTCAACGGTGGCGTCCCATGCCGCTGAGGGGGGAGCGCGCACGGAGAGGAAGGCGGGCGGCCATGGAAGTCAAGGCTCGCTTCTAGTGAGCCTGCACAGCGTACGACTCGCACGCTTCCCGATGAGCCTGCGCATTTGAGGACAGCTTGCACGCCTCTCGGTCAGCCTGCGCACCGGACTGCGCTCGCACGCCTCCCGTTCAGTTAAGGTCAAGCAGCTGTCCACACGGCACCTCCTACAGCCATTAAAACCAAGACACGTGGCGTCACGTGAATGGTTAATAGAACGCACACATTTTGAATTATACAAACGTTTGAGATATTAAAGTGGCAGCTATTTTTTTAAATGCCTTTGTTGGCTGTCATTATTCGAGTGCGCCTTCTCTCAAAATGGACACGAAAAATACCACAGCATGTCGGGTGCCATTCCATGATAGAATGCCAAGTTTCATGAATTTCAGACGAGTTCTGGATTTACTAGAATTTAAAAATAAAGTATCTCAATGTTTTGCCGGCAATCAACGGTTCCCCGGTGTTTGAAATTCATTCCCATTTCTTGCATGGGACCTAAGCATGACCCAAGGACACAGATTTGATTTTTCAACCAATTTATATGCACTGGAGCATGTGCATGTAGTTCAAATTTGAATTATGCACGTAAATGCATTGAGAACTCAGTTAATGCATAAAAATGTCCAAACGAACCCCGAAAAATCACAAAAGTTGACACAACACACCTGTTGTTCTATGTTGACACGAGAAAAAATTTGAAAGTAATAAGGGGCAATGCATATCGTTTCGTCCCCAAAGGTGGGACGTTCCCTACCGAAACCATCATGCTTGTTGTGAGAAGCTCTGGTTTGTGAGAAGCATATACCCAAACCTGCCACAAATGGGACAAAATTTTTACCATGGCATGTTGATGCCGCTCCATAATAGCATGCCAAGATTCATGAATTTCAGACGCGTTTTGGATTTACTAGAATTTAAAAACCATGCATCTCAATGTTTTGCCGGCAATCAACAGTGCCCTGGTGTTTGAAATTCATTCCCATTTCGTGCATGGGACCTAAGCATGCACCCAATGACACAGATTTGATTTTTCAACCAATTTATATGCACTGGAGCATGTGCATGTAGTTCAAATTTGAATTGTGCACATAAATGCATTGAAAACTCAGTTAATGCATAAAAATGTCCAAACGAACCCCGAAAAAGCAAAAAAAAAGATGACACAACACTCCTGTTGTTCTATGTTGACACAAGAACAAATTTGGAAGTAATAAGAGGCAATAGATATCGTTTCATCCCCAAAGGTGGGACGTTCCCTACCGAAACCATCATGATTGTTGTGAGAAGCTCTGGTTTGTGAGAAGCATATACCCAAACCTCCCCTGAATGGGACAAAAAATTTACCATGGCATGTTGATGCCGCTCCATGATAGAATGCCAAGTTTCATGAATTTCAGACGAGTTTTGGCTTTACTAGAATTTAAATATAAAGTATCTCACCGTTTTGCCGGCAATCAACGGTGCCCTGGTGTTTGAAATTCATTCCCATTTCTTGCATGGGACCTAAGCATGCACCCAAGGACACATATTTGATTTTTCAACCAATTTATATGCACTGGAGCATGTGCATGTAGTTCAAATTTGAATTATGCACATAAATGCATTGAAAACTCAGTTAATGCATAAAAATGTCCAAACGAACCCCGAAAAATCACAAAAATTGACACAACACTCCTGTTGTTCTATGTTGACATGAGAAAAAATTTGAAAGGCAATGGGTATCGTTTCGTCACCAAAGGTGGGACGTTCCCTACCGAAACCATCATGCTTGTTGTGAAAAACTATGGTTTGTCAGAAGCATAAACCCAAACCTGCCCCAAATGGGACAAAAAATTTACCACGGCATGTTGATGCCGCTCCATGATAGCATGCCAAGTTTCATGAATTTCAGAAATGTTTTGGATTTACTAGAATTTAAAAACCAAGCATCTCAATGTTTTGTCGGCAATCAATAGTGCCCTGGTGTTTGAAATTCATTCCCATTTCTTGCATGGGACCTAAGCATGCACCCAAGGACCCATATTTGATTTTTCAACCAATTTATATGCACTGGAGCATGTGCATGTAGTTCAAATTTGAATTATGCACATAAATGCATTGAAAACTCAGTAAATGCATAAAATATCCAAACGAACCCCGAAAAATCACAAAAATTGACACAACAGTCCTGTTGTTCTATGTTGACACGAGAAAAAAATTGGAAGCAATAAGAGGCAATGGATATCGTTTCGTCCCCAAAGGTGGGACGTTCCCATCCGAAACCATCATGCTTGTTGTGAGAAGCTCTGGTTTGTGAGAAGCATATACCCAAACCTGCCCCAAATGGGACAAAAAATTTACCACGGCATGTTGATGCCGCTCCATGATAGCATGCCAAGTTTCATGAATTTCAGACGAGTTTTGGATTTACTAGAATTTAAAAACCAGGTATCTCAATGTTTGCGGCCGAGTGACGGTGGCAGGGTGTTTGACATTCATTCCCATTTCTTGCATGGGACCTAAGCAGGCAACCAAGGACACAGATTTGACTTTTCAACTAATTTATATGCATTAGAGCATGTGCTTTTAGTTCAAATTTGAATTATGCACATGAATGCATAGAAAACTCAGTTAATGTATAAAAATGTCCAAGCGAACCCCGAAAAATCCCAAAAATTGACACAACTCTCCTTTTGTTCTATGTTGACACTAGGAAAATTTTGAAATCGAGAAGAGGCAACGAATATCGTTTCGTCTAGAAAGGTGAAACGTTCCCTACTGAAACCATCACACTTGTTGTGAGAAGCTCTAGTTTATGAGAAGCTTATACCCAAACCTGCCCCAAATGGGACAAAAAATTTACTACTGCATGTTGATGCTGCTCCATGATAGCATGCCAAGTTTCATGAATTTCGGACGAATTTTGGATTTAGTAGAATTATAAAAGCAAGTACGTCGACGTTTGCCAGAGAGCCACGGTGCTGTGGTGTTCGAATTTCATCCCCATCTCTTGCATGGGAGATAAGCATAAACCCATGGACACATATATGATTTTACAACCCATGTTAGTGCACCGGAGCATGTGCATGTAGTTTAATTTTGAATTGTGCACCTGAAATGGCTAGAAAACCAATTTAATGTATAAAATGTTCAAACGAACCCTGAATAATTCCAATTCTTTTACGACACACATATAGTTGCATGTTCATTCTAGATAAAAGGTCTAGCAATTAAAACACCACCCATTGCCGCTGTGACCCTATTATGTCATTCAAATCAAGATGAAAAATCAAGTAGATCACACACAGTTTATTATCACCAACCATGTGAGATGCAGCACAAAATATCCTGGAGCACCATCGGTGTATAGTACGCCTATGGCTTACGCAAGAAGGTGTGTCGGCCACAGTCCACAGTCGGTGTCTCAAGCACACTAGCTCACTCCCCAAATATCATTTCACTGTTCAATGATCGCCGGTGAAAGATGGGCACATGGACCCGCGTCGTGAGGGCAACTTCGGTGGCCCACTCCGGCGAGAGCGCGGCCGCAGCCGCCATGCGCGTGCTAACTAGGTGCATGAGCGCGGCCGCAATTTGCGACCGGGCGGCAAAGGCAGCCCAAACGGCCGCTGTTGCTTCTCAGGTGGCGGCAACAACATCTGCCTCGGGGATAGCAACGGGCGAGAGCGGCACATCAGCTATCAGTTTCGCAGCGGAGGCCTTAGCCCTGATGGAGGCCACCCACGACCATGTCGAGGCCGCCCACGCCCCGCTCCACGCGGTCACCGCACAAATCGAAAGAAGCTTCTCCGACAACGGCCGACAACCCACGGCCGAAGAACTGGCAATCGCCGAGAGCGTTCGAGCAGCCGTCCGTTCCTCCACCGCAAACCTTGCAACGACGGAGCCTGTTCAAGCCTAGATCGCGTCCGCCCACGCCCAGCTCGTGGCGGCCTTTGATAGTCCCCAAGTGCAGGGAATCATCGTAGCAATTTCCAAAGGTGGAAGTGATAAGTATGGAGTGTCGAACCCACAAGGAGCTAAAGGTAAGATCAATATTCTCTCAAGTCCTATCTGCCACTGATACGACTCTACGTACACCGAACGTTTGCTTCCAACTAGAAACAAGAAATAAAACTACGTTGTGGGTATGAACAGGATAACTTTGCATGGTATCGGAGAGCTAAAATATAAAAGTAGGTGATGTTATCATAAAGTTAGAGTATAAATAGCGAGTGTGGAATAATGATGGATCGGTGTGCGGAATTATCCTAGGCAATTGTTAACAAGACCGATAGTCGTCATTGCAATTTCATATGAGGGAGAGGCATAAGCTAACATACTTTCTCTTCTTGGATCATATGCACTTATGATTGGAACTCTAGCAAGCATCCGCAACTACTAAAGATCATTAAGGTAAAACCCAACCATAGCATTAAAGCATCAAGTCCTCTTTATTCCCATACGCAACAACCCCCTTACTCGGGTTTGTGTTTCAGTCACTCACCAACCCACTATAAGCGAATCATGAACGTATTGCAACACCCTACAACGGGAATCCCTCATGCTTGCGCGACACGGAGGGCACCATAGGACAGCACCAAAATAAAACATACAACTCATACCAATCTAGATCATCAATCAACCCAAAGACAAAGGATATCTACTCAAAACATCATAGGATGTCAACACATCATTGGATCATAATATGTGGCATAAAGCACCATGTTCAAGTAGGGATTACAGCGGGGTGCGGGAGAGTGGACCGCGTAAAAGAGATGAGGATGGTGATGGTGATGTTGATGAAGACGATCACCGTGGCAATGATTCCCCTCCCGATGGCACTCCGGCGCCACCGAGAGAGAGGAGGAGAGGTTCTCCCCCTTGTGCTTCCTCCTCCATGGCCTCGCCCCTAGTTGGGGAGAGGTTCTCCCTCTGGTCCTTGGCCTTAATGGCGATGATGGCCCCTCCGGGATCCTCCTCCATGGCCTCCGGTGATGATGGCCCCCTCTGGCAGGGTGCTAGAGAGGGCCTAGATGATTTCTCGTGGCTACAGAGGCTTGCGGCGGCGGAACTTCCGATCTAGGTTAATTTCTGGAGGTTTTTGTATATATAAGAGGTTTTGGCGTCGAGAACAAGTCAGGGGGGTCTCCGGGCCGTCCACGAGGTAGGGGGCGCGCCTAGGGGGTGGGCACGCCTCCCACCCTTGTGGACAGCCCGGGACTCTTCTGGCCCAACTCTTTTACCCCATGGCCTTCTTCTGGTCCAAAAATAAGCTCCGTCAAGTTTCAGGTCAATTGGACTCCGTTTGGTTTTCCTTTTCTACGATGTTCTAAAACAAGGAAAAACAGGAACTGGCACTGGGCTCTAGGTTAATAGGTTAGTCCCAGAAACCAAATAAAATAGCATATAAATGCATATAAAACATCCAAGGTTGATAATATAATAGCATGAATACTTCATAAATTATAGATACATTGGAGACGTATCAGCCTTTTCCAAAGAGATGGCGGACGCGGATGGCAAGATGCTTGCCGAGTATTGTGCGATGGATGCCATGGAGCACCTTCCCTAGGAGACCGCCGGGCGCGAGCTGGACATGGAGGCGGCAGGGGAGATCAACGAGCACCAGCCGTAGTAGCACTCTTTGTTTTGTTTAATTAAGAGAGTCGGTCTTTAATTTGTTAGAGTAATGTTTAGGTCAGCTAGCTCTTTTTAATTGCTGAACTTGCTCGATTAAGAAGTGTGGGTGTGCTGTAGTCTCCTTTGTGTACCCAAATTATGCAATGACGTGGATGACCACTATAACCATGGAAATTTGAACCAAAATTTTTGACGTTCAAACTCATCACACACGGGGTTAAGCTATCTGAATCATTTGTGATGTTCACATATCGTACACAGTTCTGAATAAGGGACTGTGTCTGATGACAGTTTGCGCGCCAGTTTTTTCGCTGAAGCGATTCCAAATTTTCGGCTTCTGCGGAAATATCTACCTCCCCGCCCCTACCCCTTACCAAAAGCCACATTTCCCCTGTTTCCGCCTTCCTTTCCAAGTTGAAACCTTCACTCCTTGCTTGCAGCACCGCCTCCTCGTCGGAGACCCTCCTTCATGCTGCTCGGCCTCGTGTATCCAGGAAGGTAATCCACACCCGACCCCCATCGGCCTCCTCCTCCTTCCACATCCCACATGCCCCGACCGCCGGTGCGAGCGCGACACCTTCCACCCAAATCACCGACCCCTCCACCAAATAAGCGCCGCCCTATGCCATGGTGCACGCAGTATAGCCAGGATCTCAAGGAGCATTTGGCAGTGGAGAAGCAAATCGCGACGGCACGCGCGGATGAGGCCGCAATGGCTGCCATTCGTGCCGACCCCTAGATCTTAGAGGAGCACCTTGCCATTTGCTAGCTATGCCGGTTAAGCATGCTCGGTTTACCCTTTGTGTGTGCTGCTCCTGCCTTTTCCTTCACAAATTCTAGTGAATTGTGCTATCTAATTTTACCATGCAATCTGTTTCTCTAGTGTATATGTTCTATATGTCGTGTAGTGTGGTGCTCACTTATTAACTATTTTGTTAATTAGTTGTCGTCTTCAGTTAACTGTTTGGTTCAATTCTGCAAATGTGATGTTCAATTCTTCAGGCTGCAATTTTGTATTGTCTTCCATGTGAGAAATAAATCGAATTTATCTTTACAAAATACATGAGAAACGAATACAATTGCTATATTTCCAAGTTGTCAAGCATGCGTGGTTTGGTTATACATTGTGCAATGTGGTGCTCAGTTAATGTTTGGTTCATTTGTGTTGTGGTGTTTAGTTAACTGTTTGGTTCAATTCTGTAATGCGATGTTCAATAGTTGTGGGTGCATTCTGTTATTGTATACCATGTGAGGAATAAATTGAATTTGGCTGTAGTAAATACATGAGAAACAAATACAATTGCTATATTTCCAAGTTGTTAAGCATGCTTGGTTTGGTTAACTGTCTGATCTTCTATTAGGAGTATGTTATATTGTGTAATGTGGTGCTCAGTTAATGTTTGGTTCATTTGTTGTTGTGTTTAGTTAACTGCTTGGTTCAATTTGCAATGTGATGTCCAATTGTCGTGTGTAGAATTTTGTATTGTTGTGCATGTGAGGAATAAATCGAATTTGGCTGCACTTAATACATGAGAAACATATACAAGTGCTCTAGTTCTTAATCATGCTTGGTTTGGATAAATGGGTTTTCCATGTGGCTTGAATTAATCTGATGAATCTGCAATGTGCTTATTTTTCATCAATATATTTTACTGATAGCATGCGAACCCTTACTTAACCTGATGACTAACTACCTTATATGTGTCGCAGGGAAACAATGGGAAGCACTGAGGTTTACAATCGAGGTTAGCACGTGCATGGTCCGCTGTCTAATAGCACATTATTGTGCAATTGCTGGAACCATTCTAATATTTTGGTTTTTAACAATTTGGTCTTGCACATGTAGGTCCTGCTGTCAGAGGTTTTGACCCACTATTCGACCCTTTTTGCATATGGGGAAATGAGTTGTCCATGAATATCAATCAAATCAAGAAGCTCAGAAAGATTGTTAAGATAAAGAAATTAGCGACAAAAAACAACAAGATCTTTGTATGCACAATGAAGAAGACATCAGTTCACTACAAGATGGTACTAACTATTATACCTTACCTTTTTTTTATTCCTTTGCCCCATTTCCAATATAGAGAAGATATTTATGCACATCCTTGTTTTCAGGACTTTCCAAAGCAGTTCACTGATGATTACCTCTCAAACCACCTCTATGATTAGCCTGCTAACTGGGTTTTACTATTGCAAACAGTTATTGAAAAAATACAGTGGGCAATGACCTCAGGCAACGCACACAGTTTCTAGGAATAAACCGTGTTGGATCAATGAACAATCACACACGACTTTCTCTTGAAAACTGTTTGCGTTAGGCCACCTTGCGCAAACGTCTACCACATAAAAACTGTGTGTGATGGACAGCCTTTGCCACACAGTTTCTTCTACGGACCGTGTGTGATACATTCAATAACGCAAAAAGATTTAACAGGAAAAATTGTGTGTGATGTACCTGTGAACGAAAACGTTTTCCTTGGAGCGACTGTGTGGGATGTACATACGAATGGAAACGTTTAGTGGGGACTGACTGTGTGGGATGTACTTGCGACCGGAAACAATTTCGCCTATATAATTGTATTTTTTTTAGCTCTACTGTACGTATTTCCATATTTGAGCGCTCACCGGTCGCACACGACCTCATTTTGCCGAGCGTGTGTGCCAGGAGGGCATATCCCCGACGGTTTATGGGTCGTGTGGGAAGGACCCCCCCTATCGCCCATACTCACTAGGCGACGGTTCCAAATGCCCGCGGAAAGGGGTTAAAAACCGTTTGTATAGCACCGACATGCACCAGTGTTAACTCTGAAAAAACCTACATGTGCTACCAATTATAAGAAAATATAAGTTAGAAGTAGCATCTTCGTGAGAGATTCGTTGCTACTTCTAAAGTTAAATTGTGATTAGTTAGACAGAATAGGTGGATTAAGAAGTAATCGAGGCAACAAGCAAGAACTAGATACAAAACTAACATGGATGAACAATTAGAAGGACGTCGGGGTGGAAGATCGCAGTGAAGATGAGACCAGGTTCTGCTATTTCCATCAACATTTGCGCGCCAACTTTAAGTCCGTAACACTTGAGAAAGTTTATCCAAGTTCGGCCATAAAAAAGCAGCGATCTTCTTGGTTCATGAACCCAACTCAGAACTTATATCCATGGCTTGTCTTCATTGTGACCATTAAACTGGTGTATTCAGTTATGGCAAGGCCGAGCATCTTGAGTACATGTGTTCTGGCAGAGCAAGGAATGCACTGCAGGAAAAATAATACGAGAACACAATGTATTCCCCATCCAAATCTAGAAATAATTTTCTCCTTCGCGTCAGTGTTGACCATGGTACTAGTACCTTTATCCAAATATAGCAATCCAAATTTCCAAATTAGTCGACAGCATGTTCAAAAAACCCCACCCTCCCGGATAGAAAAGAGGATTCTAGGAACATACTGTGCGCGTTTTAAAATCCTGTGTTAGGATGAGAAGGAACAAGTATGGCGTCTCGCCGAG
Source organism: Aegilops tauschii subsp. strangulata (assembly GCF_002575655.3). Lineage (NCBI taxonomy): Eukaryota > Viridiplantae > Streptophyta > Magnoliopsida > Poales > Poaceae > Aegilops > Aegilops tauschii. The sequence continues at coordinate 548,161,813 of NC_053041.3, read as the reverse complement.
GGCGCAGAAACTTGTAGGGTCCTCGCACTTTGGGCACTGCAAATGAAACACATTGGATTTAGTAGGAGGAAAAATGCATCAATGGCGGCGGCTGCCATCCTAGGATTACCCGCGACCAAGGGACTTGGATTTATGGGGGATGGATGAAGAATCCGTACCAGGTTCTCCATGAGAAAACCCTATGCAATCGCCGAGCGGGGGTTTTCTCTGAACAAGCAGACGAGGGAGAAGAGGATTCAGGCCCAGTGATATTGCCGCTTCATCTGTCCAGCTTACTGCTAAAGCTGGAAAGGTGCAGGTTTGTGTGATTTGACGGCTCATTGGGTATTACTGCGGCGCTACAACCGGGGTGTGTCTACCGTGCAGTTGTGCACTCTAATTTGGTGCATATGGCATGTGGACCCCATTGCCAGATGCCCCACATATCAGCGAAAGGAAGTAGAAAGACATGAGTAAGTAGTTACACATAAATATATTTTTGACAGAGATACTCCCTCTGTAAAGAAATCTAAAAATCTTTTATATCACAACTTTATACATAACAAAAATCAAGGGGAATATATATAACATATATAATTATAAAAACATAGTTTTTTAACACGGTATAGACGAGTTGGTGATGATGGTGTGCCTGCCATCCTGCAATATAGGTCGTCTGATTTATATCTGACGGATAGGAAGGAAACTATGGCAATTTTCCAAAAAGGTACCCACACACCTCTCCGCATTTTCAAATAAGGCCTTCCCTCGTTAATCCTTTTCTCTCACAAGATAAAATACTCATACAAATGCATCTTGATGTTACGTGCAACGCACGGGCATTATGGGGGTTCTGCTGAGAATATAATACTCAGACAGGCTCTCGGTTCTGGACTTTGGGCCACAGGCCGGTGGACCTGCATGTTTGGGGGGCCATGTGTTTTACCTCAGCGCTTTTCATATTGCAAGCGATCGGTACGGCACTGGTTTTAGATGCTGTCGCAAGGCGAATACACAAAATTGAATAAAGCACGGCAGCTGTTAGAATGAAATCGAACGACAGTTCCTAACCAGCAATCAGAGTTGCAATTCTATAAATGATATTCCATGTGATAAATAATACTGTCGTACTACTTATACACACAGGACACTTGTTTCACCATGCCAGATTATTACATCAAAATCTCTCGGAGGATAGCTCAGTTCGGTAGTTGCGTGCTGCTACTGAAGAATTTCAAAGGTTATTTGGACCAGCTCTCCTTGCCGAGAAAGTTCGATTTTGACATCATCCCCTACCACAAGATATGATTTAGATTTGAACCTTAACCATCCTTTAGCATCAATCATCATGCGACCATCCTTTGTACTTACGGTATATTGAGCAGGTTCATTCACACCAAGGCTGCGCATGGTAAGAGAAACTTGGCCACGGTCGCCCGGATTGTTGAACGACTCCCTGGTTGCTCTAGGAATACTCTGTTTGCAAACAAGAAGACATACACAAATAGTTAGATCAACACAGTGAATCATGTGAAACAACATGGAAATAAAAAAGAACGAAGCACTAAGCAGCCAATGCTTAACAAGAAGGTGGACATGTCGGTTTTTGTAAGAACTGCAGCCCAGTCTGTTGCCGGTGCAACTGCTGGTTCTGTTGCCGCTGCACGGGCTGGAGCAGATGCAAGTGCAAGTGTTTGTGCAGGTGCCGAAGTCGTTGCTGGTGCGCGTGCCGGTGTGACTGGTAGTGCCGCTGCTGCTGCCGGAGATGGTGCTCCTTGTAGAGCTGGTGCCGGTGTCGGAGGAGGTGCCGGTGTCGATGCCCGATCCTCCGGTAGATCAGCCTGACCCACTGAGTCGGTGCCCAATCCTCAGCTGGATCAGACTAAGTTGCTGCCGCTGTCAGTGCTAGAGCAACTGCCGGTGCTCGATCCATTGCTGAAGGGGGTACCGATGTGCGATACAGCGGCGATCGTGTCTGGTCTGCTATGATCAGCTTTCTAACTTGACTAGGCTCCGTGACACGTGATCCAGTCTTTTTCTTCATTTCTTTTAAATGCGAGAAGGACTAATTGTGGCGTGTTTGTTAAACCAAACTACAGTTCATCATAGGGATTCAGCTTGTACTCAGACAACAGACTGATCCAATTTTTTCCAGTAATATAAGTGATGGACAGTGCCTTCGTTACTGACACGACATAAGAAGTGAAACCTGCAAAAATAGCCATCGTAGAGCAAACCAAACGGTTTATTCTGTGATGAATGTCACATGGCAAAACCTGCATCGTAAAATTGCAGCAAAAGAAAGAAAACATGACATTAAATCAATAAGATTTAGATAGTAAATCAATAAGATTTACTTGATGTGACACGAGTGAATCCTTACCAGGAAATCACCATGTTGAAGTACTAAATAGAAGATTGATCGTCCAACTACGCGTGGCATGCAGGGCCCCCGCCTACTCCCACAAGCAGGATAGTCCAAAGGTCGTGACAAATCATATGGACCGAACATCCATGGGACTGGAAATCCTGGTGTGTGCTATAAACCCTGCAATGCATACAAATATTGGAGTGTAACCATAATTGATAAACCGTCCTCACAAAAAAGATGATCTGGATACTTCAAAATATACAGACTGAATTGAGTGGACAGACATTAACATAGATTGTTCTCAGGACTCACCACGCACCAAAAGCGGCAGTACTAAACAATACAGGGTTCACAAACACAAATCATGTACTGAACAATAGTACTTACTACAGACAAGCAAAGTTGCACTAATTAAACTCTGCAGACTATTTCTTGCCACCGACCTATGGGATGAACCCCGCATAACTGACTAGGCCATGGACTTCGTGAGATATGTCTACCTGCACCATCACCATCTCGTCAACCTTGGAGAACCTAACAGAGTGGTCTTTCCACTCATAAACATGACCATGAAGACATGCTGCATCAGATTTGTCGAGAAGCTTTACAAGAACCACACCCTTCGTTATTGAAGGCACAGCCAGGAAATTGTTGTGGTCAAGTACAGCCTCGAGAACACGCCTGACAACAATGCTACAGGAAAACACTAGTTGAGGACACATGGCGACAAGGACACGGCAGCTGGATAGTTTAGCAGTAGAACTCATCCTCAGGTCTTCCAGTTAACACGGCATGACTTTGAGAACTTCATCTCCACCGTGGACCTGGTTCTAATTCAAACAGAAACCAGATATTTTATTACTACCTCCGTTCAGAAATATAAGATGATTTTCGATATTTTACTCCATATATGACTACATGTACGCACAGAAATGAGTGAACAAAGACACTAGAACATGTCTTCAAAGCCATGAGAGCAGAGGGATTACTTGCAATATCCATAACACAAGTTACTGGGGCAAATATACCCTCTTCAAAGGTAGCATTGATGTTCATAAAGTAGTTGAAAGTAATCTATAAGAAATCAGTGTCAGCCTCTCGCATGTTTTGGTCAAAAGAGGAATTTAGAACCGTCATTTGGCACACAAAAATTACATGCAAGATCACCCAGAAAGTTGTGCTACTAGTACTAGTACTGCATGTCAGACGAAAAACCACGATCAAGATCAAGAAAAAGATCGTCAAGAAGAGATATTACCTGGACTTGCTTAATGAGGGATCCCGGAGAGGGGTGCTTGGATAGGGCGATGGCTTTGTGCTTGTCTGCGGTAGTCTCGGCGGGGTGCTTGTGCTTCTTCGTACCATGAGCCTCGACGGTTTTGGCCAGAGCCATAGACATCACTTCGGCCGGTGCTCCAGCGTCCATCAAGAAACTGTCAAATAGAAATAAAATAAAAGAAACCATAATCACAAACCCAAAAGAAGAATAGAGAGGGAGTTATAGGATCCATCTCGGGGTTGCAAGACCGGGCCTTGGCCAGAATCAACACCATTGATGCGCTCACCTTTCCTTCTTTGGGAGATAAGAACAATGGCAGAAGCAGGTCGGGGTTTTCTTGAAGAAATGAGGAACAAGATGAGGGAGAAGCGAGTGGGGGTTTTATTCAAGAGAGGACGCTGAGAGACAAGAGTGAAATGATGGTTGCTTCGTCCGTCCAACTTATTGCTGAAAAGGAGGGGGTTTTGTGATTTGACGGCTCATTGGGCAGTTCTGTGGCGCTTCAATCGGGGTAGTCTACCATGCAGTTGGGCACTCTACCACGGAGTAATTTAGTGCATGCCTGGTGGACCCCGATGCTGGCTGTCCCACACGTCGGTGAAAGTGAGTAGCAAGGTTCCCGACGATCGTCGAGGAGGATCTGCACGGTAGAGCATGTCCACTGTTTTCCTGAAGAAAAAAATCATTACAGCAAGCGTTTCCACTCTTACGACGGAGGAGTGCGAAACACGGCAGCCACTTGAACATACATAGTGCTCCTACTACTAGGCATGTGCAGTGGTTCATACGTCAGTACTACATAATTTTGTTGCTAGTGTAGTAAGGTATGACGATAACAGATGATGTTGTGCGCATGTTAACTATATGAATAGTAATGTAACATAGTACCGCTTTTTTGACTGTCCGGTCGAGAATGAATGGTGAGATCAATGTTAACAGAATTAGGTCTACAGCACACGGAGAGTATGGTGCTATGGTACTCCACAAAACATGAACCAGATGAAGTATGAATTAGTGTTAGGCAGGGTGTATGAAGGGTGCACGGGATGGGAGCAAAAGTTCCCTTCTCGACCCACTTTTGGGTGTTCGGCAGAGTGCATGAAGGGTGCATGAGTCCACACTAGTAGGTTAACACAAATACACGAAGAGGGAACAACTATATTGAGATGAGAATGCAACCAAACACACCCACACGCTTTGTCCTACAGTGACCGATCTGCACCGTCGGAGTTTGATCCAACGATCATGTTGCGCCGAGACATGGACATGCCATGCAAAGGACGCCTAAACACCACCGAAGTCGCTCTGCTTCTCGAGGCGCATGACGTTGGTGATGCAGGGTGCAACCGCCCGCAGAGCCCGCTCCCGGTCGACGGGAGCCAGCTCATCAAAGACAGCGTCCAATGGCACGAATGGATTCCGATGATGGAGCCCTGAGAGGATTCGCCCGGCAACGGCGATGGCAGCCCGCAACCCCTCCTTGTCCAGCTCCGCCCCACCATCGCACGGAGACGGCTCAGCTCCTCGGAGATATAGGTGAAGAAGGAGACCAGGTCAGGAAGCCGCAGCTCGTTGAAGTCGACGGGGTAGTCGAACGGGTTTAGCTCGACGGCCGGCATGGTCGCGCTGGCACGACGGTAGGCATCGCACAGCCGCAACACATGCGTGGCAACTTGGTCCACTAAGTGGCTGAGGCAATCCTGGATCTCGTCACGATCGGCCCGCTCACGCTCCAGCCGGCTTCCCTGACGGCCTATCGTATCTCCCGCTTTCTATAGCAACGCCGCCGATGCCTCAAGCATCTTTGTGGTGGACGCCTGCCGCTTTTGAAGCTCCGTGAACTCCCGCACATAACGGAGGAGCATGGCACTCCTCTCCTCCTTGAGCTCATGGAGCTCCACATCCTTGGCCTGGAGCTCCTGTGTCAGGCGCCTCACCTCGGACTCCGTGATCTGCTGCGCCGCCATGGCACCAGGTAGAAGCAATGGGGAGAGGAAGAAAAGGGGGCTAAATGGCTGAAAAGCAATGCAATCTACGGGAAGGCGGAGGGAGCCAGCCGAGGACCGGGGTGAATCTTTTGGTTTTCACCATGGGAAAACACCAGTCGACGACTTTTCACATCAGCGAGCAGTGGGTTTTACAGGCGGAGTCATCGTGACTAAATTGCTGCCGCGCCTGCTCCCCTCAATCAAAAAATAAAAATTCCTGCCCCGCCTGCCGCACCCAAACACCAGAGCAATGCCGCGGTGGATATTTAAATTTACCTGCCAGCAAGGAGATAAAGAAAGGGGTGAAAAAACAAATGTGGCGGCGGCCTAGCTAATCGGTCGCACTAGCCCAACTAGCTAGCCACCGTGCTTCACTGATGTACTCGGCAGGAAAGGTGGTCTTTCATGATTTGACGACTCATTTACTTGCTTCGGTGCTACGACTGAGGAGGACCCAGAAAACACGCGGTAGGGCGTCCCACGTCTTGGCAAGGAAGAATATATGTGTGCACCACCCGGGAGGACCCCGAAACCGCGCGGTAGGGTGTGCCACGTCTCGGCACGGAGGAAAATGTGCGTGTAAAAATATACTATATCAGACGTAGTACCTATGGTTCGACCTTGGGACCCAGCCAGTCGGTCGAAAACACCCCACTAGCCACACAGCTTCATCATGCTAACATGGCATGGAGGATAGGTGTGGTTAGCTCCGTCTTGACCAGCCAAAACGTCTCTTGTTCTAGGCGATTCTTCTATTTTCCAAGATTTTTTTTAGTTATAATAACACCACGACAAGCTAGCGCCGCTCTTCGTGTGTGCCCGTGCATCTAAAGGAGAGGAGAGAGAGATCGTAGACCTAGGACCCAACAGTAAGTGAGTCAACGGTCATGCACGTGTTGACGAGCCACTCCCTCTACTCTACTCAACGTAATACTGTATAAAATCAAGTTATGGGACAAAGCCAACAACCGTTGTTGTTTCAGGCTATCGACTTACGCTTTGTAGTCCCGGTTGCCACTTCAAATCTCGTCTTTCAGATTTGTTAGTTTTAGGTCCAAATTTGATCAATGACAAGTGGGATCCCCATGTGTTGTTCCGATATTTCAGTGTACCATGGTTGTCTTTGAACAAACACTTTGCGCGATTAGACAACTAATGGCACGAGTTACATGTATTTTGCAAGTTTATGAACAAAAATGACAGCGGCATAGAATATCACATCCAACCCACACCTTAGATGCTATGGTGATATAAGTTTTTACATCATTGGAACTGAGATCCAATGGCTTGGGAGTAGTCTTTGTAATTATGCGTAATTTCCAAACTCTCCAAGGGTTTTTTGCAAATAAAACATTCATGCCTCGTGTGTGCCGCTGCATCTTGGATCCAGTGGCTCCCCGTTGCTCATATTAGGTGCTCCTCGTAGCTTAATTAGCCGCTACGGTGATACGAGCATCTAGGTCGTATGATCTGTGATCAGATGCCACATGCGTAGTACTTGTACTTTCTGCGTAACTCCCAAACTCTCTCAGGCGTATATTGCCAAAAATTCAAACCTCCTACTGTGAGCCGTTAGATCTCCGTGAACTCGTATCACCATAGAATCTAAGGTGCGGGAGCACCTCATATTCTCCCGTGCAAGAAAACATCAGGTGCTCTCGCAGCTTGGATGCTACGGTGATACAAGCTTCGAGGTCGTTTGATCTGAGATCCAATGGCATCTGAGCAGTCTTTGTGCTTGTAAGCAGTGGCCGAACTCTTTGGGGGCTTTTCTACAAAAAAACATTTGAACCACCTAGGAGTTGTTGGGTAACAAATCCAACGGCTCTGAAGAGCTTGTATCACCAAAGCATCTAAGGTGTGGTAGCACATGATATTCTTACATACAGGAGAATATGATGTCCTCCTTCATTTAGATGCTACGGTGATACGAGCTTCGAGGTCATTGGATATGGGATCCAAGGGCATCTGAGTAGTTTTTGTACAAATTGTGTGCAATTCTCAAACTCATTAAGGTTTCTTGTAAAAATATTAAGACATCCTGTGAGCTGCTATATCTCAGATCTACAAGCTCCAAGACTCTCGTATCAGCATATAGCATCTAAGGTGTGGGGGCACATATTCTCCCGGGGAGGAGGGGGTCACTGGTACGCATCGGTCCTAAACAAACGGTTTTTAACCCCTTTCCGCGACGGCATTTGGAACCGTCGCCAAGTGAGTGTGGGCGATAGGGGGGTCCTTCCCACACGACCCGGAAACTGTCGGGGATAGGGCCCCTATAGAACTCCTTCTCGTTTCTGCTCGCATTGCCATCACAGTCGGTATTCTGTGGTGCTACGTTTACGATGCGCGGCCCATCACAAACGGTTGACTATTATAGAACGTGTATGATGCGCGGCCCATCACAAACGGTTCACCGTTAAGAAGATTAGCTAATCATCGTACGAGTGTCGGACAGGATTACAAAACATCGGACCATCGTAACATCGTCGTACATGACAACTATCGCACACGCTATTCTATGGTGCAACGTTTATGATGCATACTTCATCAGAAACAGTTCATGGTTGCAAAACATGTACGATAAGGCAACTAACACAAACGTTTAGTTTGCCCGCACCGTTTGTGATATTGTCTGACATCGCACACGCTTTGCAAACGGCAACTATGTGCATGCTTGCACACGTTTCCTCTCTGTGAACCATCTCAGATTATGGTGCATATCGCAAACGTTTGTGTTTTACCAACGTGTGTGCCGTAACAACCTGGAGAGCGTAATTTCACCGTAATTCAATTGCTGCTTTTCAAAATTGTACCGGATTTGGATTTGAATTTGAATTTGAATGTATGCTACAGCTTTATTCATATCCATCAGGTTCAGACAACCAATGGATTATTCGATTCATAGGTACATATGTTCAAGAATTACATAAGAACCAAATAAAGAATGATGAACCACAGTTGTATACTTGTACTATTAAAGACGGTAAAGAAAGAGGCGAAATATATTCTGGTTGCTGAACAAGGTGAAGCGGAATGCCCATATTGTGCCCTCCTCCATGCAGAAGGCACGCGCAACTCTAGTCCAACCCCTTGTGATGGCTGACCGCCCATCCTTCACGGTCTTCATGAAAACATCTAGATAATCATCATGTTCTGGTACAAATACTATAACCTTTGCATGCCCACCAATCATGTAGTTTGAGAGGTAATCTTGAGTAAACTGCTTTGGCAACCACTGCAAAGGAAAAATATTCACACATTGTCATCTAACACAACTCATTATGGGTAGTAAAAAGAAGGCTGCAGAGTTCTTACTTACCATCATGCAGTTTGATGTTGTCTTGGATAAAGTGTAAACAAATAGTTTAATTGCCATCTTTGGACCCATTTTACTAACAATCTTTATCAGCTTCCTCACTTGATGCTCGTTCATCGATATCTCATTGCCCCATACGCAGAAAGGGTCGAAGCGCGGATCTTTACCAATGACATATGTACCCAAAAGCACCAAGTTAATATTAGAAGCTAAACAGCAATAGCACAATGATGTAGTACAACACTCTTTTATAATATGTCTATATACATCCGTATGTGTTAGTCCATTTGAAATCTCTAAAAATACAAATATTTAGGAACGGAGTGAGTATCTTATAACATCCAATATACTCACATATTAGATGAATTAACATCTTATATTATGGGCCGGAAGGAGTTTAGTGCATTCTTACAAATTATCGGCTGATTAACTGCTGTTGTATCCATGGGTTACAGTTAGTTTGAGCTAGTTTGGGCTCAAATAGCCCTAAATTATAACTAAACATGAGGGCTAGTTTGAGCTAGTTGCATCTATAACCCACCCAAAAAAATATCCAACCCAAGAGGTGCTAATTGGAGCTAGTTCTCCTAGTGCATTTATTGTCAATCTCACCCTGCCATCCAAACAACTCTTTGGATGGAGTTAGTTTAGGGTTAGTAATGAGCTAGAAACTAACTCTAACCTCTAGCTAAGTTGAGTATCCAAATAGGGATGTGTTGTTGTTGTTGTTGTTGCTGCTGCTCTTCTACGTATATCTGGACATCATTAGAATATTAATGTAACACTCTTCCTTGTTGCTATGTAGCCTAGGATTGCATATTTAGACATTAAGTACAGTGCATGTTGCTATGTAGCCTCAGATATATTACATATGGCCCTAGTTAATCTAACGAAAAATGGGTTGCAGATATATTCAGTTAAAAGTCTGATTCACCGATTAGTCCCTTATCAGCCGCCAGCCTATATGGTACCAGCTACCGATATCCTGAACAGTGAGCAGATATAGGCCATGGGATGAAACTAAGCTCGATGGAAAACAGCAATCGTTCCCAAAATTGTCCTGTCTAGGTACATCGAGAAGCATGTTAAGCACAACAGGCTAAACATCAACCAAAATTATACATGGCAGACAAAATAATCTTGAAAAGATAGCTTCAGTGTGCAGGTTTAAGCACGCTAGTAAAGCAAAACAAGTGGAAAGGTGTGTGCTAACTGCAACAGGCGTAACATTTAACAACAAGCAAACATAGTAATTCAAACTGGTATTGTGCCGGTCTAAGTACACTGGTTATTCTTAAATAAAAATGGAAAGACGTGTTAACTACAAGATGCAGCAACCAAATGTAGTCATTCATAGTGGTATTGTTGAAACTGGTACTGATGAAATTGAACTGCATAGTTCATACTTGCACATATAGAGCATCACGTTGTGAATAACTGGAATAAACAAGGCATACTACGAACAACCAAAGGTAGCATTTGAAACTAGACATATGCTAACTACAAACAACCGAACAATCAAAAAACTTTAAAAGAGGCATATGCTAGCTATAACAGGCTTAACAGCAAGCAAATATATGCTCCTATCAGTATGTTTAAAACTGGATTGTTGAAATGTACTGCACAGTAAATAATTGCACATATAGAGCATCACATTCTGAACAACTGAAATAAACAAGGCATACTGCAAACAACCAGATATAGCAATTAAAGCTGGACATATTCTCACTACACTACAAAAGGGACTCGACAAAACAAATAATGGGTTTCCCCCTGTGAAGAGGCACGACAAAACAAATCATGTGTTTTCTCACTTGTCACAAATGGGCTCGTTCTCGTGGGAAGAGCACAGACCCTGGATGCGCTCCATGTTGTCGCAGATGGGCTGCTTCCCCTTCGGAGAGCACGGCTGTAGGGTGCCCTCCCTAATGTCGCAGACGGGCGCTTTTCCCTTGGAAGAGCCGGAGAGGGTGCCCTCCTCGTGGTCGCCATCGATGAGGTCTGACTTAGAAGTTGTGGTTCCCAAACCAGCGTCGCAGAACGTGTCCTTCAGAAATGACAAAAGGGGCTCGATGGCAATGTAGAATGGAAAAGTGTTGACAACGAGCCAGAGGGGATCAGCGGCGGGGCCATGGATGAGATCGACGGCGGTTGAACCCGAGGGTTTGGGGGTGGGCCACTTAACCTGTGACACAGGCCGCCTCAGGCCGTCTCTGTCGATGACCTTGATGCCATCGCCAGCGGCCGAGACATGCCCGCATACTCTAGCCCGCTGCTTGAGTGCCTGCCGCCAGTAATGGTCATCAGCTTCCTCGGGGACGTCGGGCGAAGAGACCGCTATACACCTCTTTTGGGCCAGTCTCTCCTCGAGCTCCACGGGTAGCGTAGCTGGGCTTAGGCTGCGACGCTCTGGAGTGGGGGATGGGGATGGGGATCTGTGGGGAAGGGGGCGTTTGGCAGGCGTCATCTAAGAAACTCAGGGCGGCCTGGGTATGGAGATCGGTGGGTAAGCTGCACGGGCAAACCGGCAGATGTTGACAATGGAGGCCTTGCGGCGGCGGCGGCGGCGGCGGGGACCTTGCTAGGGTTTCGAGCGAGGGAGGGTGTGTGTGTGTGCGCGCGCACGCCCGAGGAGGAGTTGGTGTGTGTGTGTGTGTTGTGTGTGTGGAGGGGGCGCGGGGTGTTTGAGGAAATGACGCGGGTACTGAAAATTTTACTACGCGGGAGTGAAATGCCGGGCTGATGAGCACATGGGTACATCATACATGACATTTCAGAAATGTGCAAAATTTAGTTGGAAAGAATTATTAAGCCGAATCAAGCAAACACATGCCCAGGTGAACGCTAACTTAAGTTCATACTATAATCTTGAATACATGGCTGCACTTTCGTCTCCATTGTTGTTGGTTGAACTTAGGTATCACATGGAAAAAATCCAACAACCTATGAGCTCTTGAAGCAACCGGTCTGGAGGAACGAGTTTAAAGAAAACAAGTTTCTAGTGAAGCTGATGCTGTCAGTTTTTACCTCTGATGTTTCGTGGTGGCACACCCATATGGTGGAGAGACGGGGCCATAGGGCTACATCAACAGAAGCTAAATCAAATTATCTTTCCAATGCAAAAAACCTCACATCATTTGGAGTTGTGAGTCAAAAGTTATAGTCATTCTCGTGGAACGTGTCCAGGCTGTCAAGACTTCGTGAATTTCCAAGGAGCTCTGCAACAACTCCCAAAGTTGACTGCTTATTCACCCAAGAAAGCCATGCAAACCTGCTTACTTTTGAAACTAATTTCACACCTAGCTAAGGGGGGTTGTCCCTGCTATAAAACCCCATCTCCCTCATCCTCTAGAAAACCTTTTGTCAAACCATTCAGCTACAAGCTTATGCAGCAAGACTGCTAAAGAGATCCGAGAGATCTTGCTACCTTTGCTCTTGTGAGTTCATTCGGATTCGCGAGAAGGAGCCTCTGGTTCCCCCTAGTTCGTGCTCTACGGTTCCGGCCGTTTTGTGTGGATTAGTCCCGGTTTGTGGTTCTGTGATTGTTCGGACAGCGGGTTGGAGTTCTTGTAGCTTCAGTCAGCCATCCCCAACGTACGGGTTGCATCCAACCTTGGCAGGTATAAAGCTAGTTATCCCGGCTGCTTGCAGCTAGTTATCCCTCCCGATTCAATCCTACGACGTGAAGATCGGGCCACCCTCGGGCGTGAACTCGTTCATCGGGTTCCCACCTATCATCTGGCATCAGAGCCTTCGCTAACACGGTAGGATCTGTTTTTCGAGTTTATCGTGCTATCATCCCTTTAGATCGAGTGTTTTTCATGCTATATTTTCTGTCCTAAAAGTCCAAAGCCCCACCAAAAATAAATCCAAGCCTTGTTGGTGCTGAGATCTTGTTGTTGCATACCTTGCATGTTCTTCATCTTTTAGATCTGCACCAAGTTCATCTTTATAGTTGCTTTTAGATTTGGTTGTTGTGCTTTGGAAAAATCAAAGAGAAAAAAAGTGGCAAAAAAGTCAAGAGAGAAAAAGAAAGTTTTGCGTAAGATCCAAAAGTTTCAGCTTGGTAGAAAAATTTCAGAAGCTTGTGTGTGTTGTTCATTCTTGGTGCAAAAGTGCAGTAGATCTATCCCCATATTTTCTTGGTTTGCATCAACTTGATTTTAGCACAAGCCCCTTTTTGTTTACCCCACTGAGCTCCACCAAAAACTGAAGCTAGTTCTTTGATCCCTGTCTTTCAATCGCTTTAACACATCCGGGAGAAGCACAATCTGATGTGAACCCATAAGATCTTTGGTGAGTAAGAGGTGAGGTTGTGTGATTCCACAAAAAATATCCTATTCCACTTTTTAGCCCCACTAATATGGCAGGATTCGCATCGAGTGTTCATGGATAAAATCAAGGGGAAAAGGATGCCCCGGTCACACGTGCTGAGTTTCTGGAATTACGGAACATTGTTCAAGAATATCGAATGAGGCTTGATGAGCGTCTTCGAGCAAGTGGTGACGGGGTTCGACACCGACAATACCCTGTTGCTCATGAAGTGCAGCAAAGAAGACATGCTCGAGGGCATGATATTGCTGCTCGTGGGCGTGTTACTACTACTCAAGAAGTACAGAAAGGAGGACGTGCTCGAGAGCATGGTGTTGCTACTCATGGGCGTGTCATTGCTGCTCCTGAAGTGCAGCAAGGACGGCATGCTCGAGGGCATGCTACCGCTACCCTTAGGCATGTCGATGCTGCTCATGAATCACAGCAAGGATGTCATGCCCGACTACAAAGTTATGGCACCCGTCGGCACACCGACGACCCACCGCAAAGCATGAATGTGGTTGATGAACCGACTCCGGTGATTCATAGCCCATGTTTACATAAGAAGCCCATTCCTAATGTTGCCATCTTGACCACCACTACTGTCCCAACATCCAAGAAACATGTCCCACAAATTACATGTGAGGAAGAGAGTCCACAATCCAAAATCCCACAACATGAGAGTGATAAGAAAAGCAAGCTGAGTGACTCCACCAAAAGTGAGGAAGAGTGTCTACTTTCAAAAATCCCACCACTTGAGAGTGAAAATAAAAATGAGTTGAGTGACTCCACAAAATGTGAGGATCAGATTGTTCATCGTGAGATTAGAGAAATGCAAGATCTCCACCTAAATACACCACACATTCAGGGAGAGAGGATTAATGAGTTGTGTGAGTCAACAAAATGTGAGATTCAGATCATTCCATGCCTCATTAGAGAGATAAGTGATCCACAACCCAATATACCACACAATAAGAGTGAGAGGATAACTGAGTTATATGAGTCCACTAAATGTGAGGTTGAAATTTTTCAACAAGAGAATAGCAAGATGAGTGATCCACCACCATGGGAAATTAGTAGTCCACCAAATGAAAAGAGACAGAAACATTCAATAAGTAACCTTTCACAAAATTCTCTTTCTTTGCAATATGTGCTGGTGCAAAAGGCATACCTATCAGCTCTCTTGCAACGATGGGAGATTGAGATCCAATGTCAAATATGGAGGACATGGAGTACCACTACACAAGGTGCATGTGTGAAGATTGATTTTCAGAAAGGCATTCAAATACTCAATGAGGTAAAACAAAAAGGATCTTCCATTTTGATGAAGCCAGAGGTATGCACTTATGAGTTTTTGAAGCAATGGCGTGATAAGATTAGAGAAAAAATGGTTGGTAGATCATCCATCCAGCAATTTCATTTTGTTAATCTTGAAGAAGTTTGTAGCGACCAGACCTCAAATGGTCTGTGCTGCTGTGCACCGGTGTCATCCCTGGATCAGTAATGCTGACACGCACAGTACAAATGGAGGATTTATAACGGAGTAGCAATCACACACTTATTACATCGAATATCTCCAAAGAGATTAAGTATGATAAATATGGCTTAAGGCCATCTAAACGATAACAGCGGAAGACTTGGAAGATAAGTGAGTCCATCAACTCCAGCGACATCACTGAGTATAAGACCACGACCTAAGGCACCTTACTCGTCGTCTGAAAAGTCTGCAACATGAAACGTTGCAGCTCGAAAACGGGTCAGCACATGGAATATGCTGGCAAAGTAGCACATAGAGAATAATAAACAATAATAATTCTATACTACATGCATATATGGCTAGTGGAAAGCTCTATGGTTACAATTTTGCGAAAAGCCAATTTTTCCCTACTTCAAAGGAATAAATTTCATTTAACTATCATGGTGGTTGTTAAACATTGAGAAGGTACCTCCAACTCAATCCCAATTAAGATTCATCATTAACCCAACAAAATTAATTAGAAGTAACATGGTGATGAGATTCAAATGATAATCCAGGTACTAGATACTCAAGTTGTCCATAACCGGGGACACGACTAACCATGATTAGTTTGTACACTCTGCAGAGGTTTGCGCACTTTTCCCCACAAGACTCGATCGCCTCCGCTGGATTCTCGCACTGCATGATGTTTGAGAAACGGATGACCGAGACACAGCCTTTCAGGAACAATCACTCTTTACTCTGGGTGGACTGGTACACCTACTTTCCCCTACATCTGCTAGCCCACCTCTTCAAGAGATCATGTAACCTACTCAACTATGCTAGAGCCCATAATAACTTGTGGCTGCACACGGAAGTTTCTAGCATGAATAATCTTATGATCCCTTTGAGCCTGGGTGGCGGTCCTTATACATACAGACAACACTGGATTCTCCAGGTGCCTCAATCCACCCAGATGTGAGTTTTAGTTGCCACCTTAGGTAAACCATTATTAACAATCTCACATCTGTCATGAATATCTCTCAAACCCAATCCACGTCTACGAGCATAGCATGGCAGTATAATAGCAACGTAGAAGTAACTCCCAAGGGTTTGATAATTAAAACAAGTAATAGGTACTACCTCAACTACTTCCCAGTACCCACAAGAATTAGATCCTAACCATGCAATGTTTGAGGATTGATCTAATGCAATAAAAACTGGGTATGGAAAAGTATGATCAAAGTGTTACTTGCCTTGCTGATGATCCGCAAAACCTAGCGATTCGAAGTAACAAGCGGCACACTCCGGGTACTCTATCGCAAACAAACAAGCAAACAATAAGTACTCATCTAATGCACAGGTAAAACTCGAATGAAAGATCCAACCAGAAAGTTCAACTTAAGAACTCCGGTTTGCAAAAGAATCAACTCGAACGAAGCAACGAAAGTCAAACGGCGAAAGAACAAGCTTCGTTTACTAATCTGGATCTAGGTCAAATTTTACAGTAGCAAAACTTGCTTGAGTAGGTTAAACGGAAAGAGAATTTCGAGACGAAACTCTAGGCGCTTGAATCGCCTGATTCCGACAAACGAGCGAAAAGTTAAACAGAAACGAAGATTCGATCAGAAATCGAATCTGAGATAATCGCGGAAAAATCTGACGAAAAAGAAAAACGGACGAACGGTTAAAGAACGGACGTTCGTTAACAGAGAAAAACCGATGAACGCGTTCGTTAAAACGAACGGTTCGGTGAACGCTCACAAAATAACAAAACCGAAAAAAAACCGATCTAGGGTTTTTTTAAACGAACGGTTTTTTTTAACAAAACCGGCAAAACGAGGCGAGGTGCGGCTACCTCGGGGACGGGCTCCGGCGGGTCTCCGGCGACTCCGGCGAGGGGCGGCGGGGGCGGCGGGGCTTGGGGGCTCGGGGGGGTGCGAGGGGCGGCGAGGCGGCGGGGTTCGGCGAGCGGCGGCGCGGGCTCGAGCTCCGGCTCCGGCGGCGGCGAGTGCGGGTGCGGGCGGCGGCGGGATGAGAGGAGGAGGCGAGGGTGGTATAAATAGAATGGGGGGTCCGGCGACTTGGGGGAGGGGCAAGCCGGGCGGGGTGCGACTCCCGTGTCCGCCATGGACACGGCGCGGCGGCGCGCGTACGCGGGGAGGAGAAGGCGCGAGCGGGCCGGCGGCTCGGCTGGGCCTCGGCCCAGTCGGGCGCTGCGCATTTTTTTTAAATACGTTCCGCGGAAAATAATTCATAGAAAACTAAATAAATATCCAAAAAATAAAAAATAAATTTTCCCCGTCTAGTTTGAAAATCTAGAATAGGGTGAACATTTTTTTAACACAAAATAAATTTTTGAAAACATGCAATATTTTTAATGCAATTAAAATTGCAAATAAAATCCAATAAATGATTTTAACATTTTTCCTCCAGTATTTCAATTGTTTTGGAGAAGTCATATTTTCTCCTCTCATTTATTTTGTTTAATGAAATATTTTTCCGGAGAGAAAAATAATTAAAACCAAAAATCCTCGTCTTATTATTTGATGAAAAAATCAAATATGAAAATTTGAGAAAATCCCCAACTCTCTCCGAGGGTCCTTGAGTTGCTTAGGATTTATCGAGGATTTGTCAAAATGCAATAAAATATGATATGCAATGATGATCTATGTATAACATACCAAAATGAAAATTTGGGATGTTACAGAAACATTCAATAAGTAACCTTTCACAAAATTCTCTTTCTTTGCAATATGTGCTGGTGCAAAAGGCATACCTATCAGCTCTCTTGCAACGATGGGAGATTGAGATCCAATGTCAAATATGGAGGACATGGAGTACCACTACACAAGGTGCATGTGTGAAGATTGATTTTCAGAAAGGCATTCAAATACTCAATGAGGTAAAACAAAAAGGATCTTCCATTTTGATGAAGCCAGAGGTATGCACTTATGAGTTTTTGAAGCAATGGCGTGATAAGATTAGAGAAAAAATGGTTGGTAGATCATCCATCCAGCAATTTCATTTTGTTAATCTTGAAGAAACTATAAAAGATCCAATAAAATTAAATTTTGCACATGATTATTCATCATTTTGTTTTCCTAGTCATTTTGTATTGTTGTCGTGCTATAATTTTGCAGACCAAATGAAGTCGAGGACGACTTTTCTCCTAGAGAGGGAGGCTGATATGAATATGGTTATGGTTGGTTATAAATTTGTGCTTCATGAAAATGTTTCCTGGAAGGAACTCCTAAATCGAACAAAACATCATGTTGTCATCGTCCATAAGATAGCAAAGTTGAAAACTAAAATTCTTCATATCATGAAACCTTTGCATTATGATTTGGTATTGCCATACTCTCTTTTGTGTGATGACCAGGTAGAGTCGAGGACGACTCCTTTTCAAGAGAGGGGGGATGATGAGGACATGTTGATCATTGAAACAACACAAATCATCCCTGAACAAACTCTGAGTTGTGACAAACAAGTACATGATCAGATGCAACACAATTCAAAGGTGAAAGCTACAAATGAGGATTGCATCATTTCTTTGCATGGATATTATCTACTTCCCTTCTACTTTTCTTTTGCAGATCAAAGAGAGTCGAGGACGACTCTTTATCAAGGGAGGGAGGATGATGAGCACATGGGTACATCATACATGACATTTCAGAAATGTGCAAAATTTAGTTGGAAAGAATTATTAAGCCGAATCAAGCAAACACATGCCCAGGTGAACGCTAACTTAAGTTCATACTATAATCTTGAATACATGGCTGCACTTTCATCTCCATTGTTGTTGGTTGAACTTAGGTATCACATGGAAAAAAATCCAACAACCTATGAGCTCTTGAAGCAACCGGTCTGGAGGAACGAGTTTGAAGAAAACAAGTTTCTAGTGAAGCTGACGCTGTCAGTTTTTACCTCTGATGTTTCGTGGTGGAACACCCATATGGTGGAGATAACGGGCCATAGGGGTACATCAACAGAAGCTAAATCAAATTATCTTTCCAATGCAAAAAACCTCACATCATTTGGAGTTGTGAGTCAAAAGTTCTAGTCATTCTCGTGGAAGGTGTCCAGGCTGTCAAGACTTCGTGAATTTCCGAGGAGCTCTGCAACAACTCCCAAAGTTGACTACTTATTCACCCAAGAAAGCCATGAAAACCTGCTTACTTTTGAAACCAATTTCACACCTAGCTAAGGGGGGTTGTCCCTGCTATAAAACCACATCTCCCCCATCTTCTAGAAAACCTTTTGTCAAACCATTCAGCTACAAGCTTATGCAGCAAGACTGCTAGAGAGATCCGAGAGATCTTGCTACCTTTGCTCTTGTGAGTTCATTCGGATTCGCGAGAAGGAGCCTCTGGTTCCCCCTAGTTCGTGCTCTATGGTTCCGGCCATTTTGTGTGGATTAGTCCCGGTTTGTGGTTCTACGATTGTTCGGACAGCGGGTTGGAGTTCTTGTAGCTTCGGTCAGCCATCCCCAATGTACGAGTTGCATCCAACCTTGGCAGGTATAAAGCTAGTTATCCCGGCTGCTTGCAGCTAGTCATCCCTCCTGATTCGATCCTACGACGTGAAGATCGGGCTACCCTCGGGCGTGAACTCGTTCATCGGGTTCCCACCTATCACGGGCTATTGAAAATTTTGATGATAGTGCATCGCACACGGTCCGGAGATAACAACCGTGTGTTATGAAACATAAAAACCCTCGAGGTGGGCAGATATTTTCTAGGGATGCAGGCGGGATTGGGAACAACAAATATCGCACATGGTCCGGAGATAACAACCGTGTGTTATGAAACAGAAAAATCCTCGAGGCGGGTAGATATTTTCTAGGGATGTAGGCGGGATTGGGAACAAGAAACATCACACACGGTCTGGAGATAACAACCGTGTGTTATGAAATAGAAAAACCCTCGAGGCGGGCAGATATTTTTGAGAGGGGGAGCCTTGTGGAGCCCAATGTACTGGGCGGATGTGTGCGTGACAGGTGCACCGGCGTGGCACACAATTAGTTTGAGTGAACCGTGTCTATTGATTCATCCGACTTGTCTAATGTTCATAAATTTGGCGAAAAATGACGCGGGAGAGAGTCAGAACACGAACACACTTGCATGTGGACCAAATTTATGTATCAAAAGGGTGGTTTGATTTTAAAATACCAAATGCAACTTTGATGTGGCACCTCTCTCGCAAAGTGCACGGTATTGCTTGCCCCCACCCCCTCGTGTCGGCACGAAGGGAATCCTAAGCTATGAATGCATGCCCCCTCCCCCCCAACCGAGGTTCACCTAGCAAAGTGCGAAGTAGCTAGCAGTCCCCCTCCTCCCTCGTGTTGGCACGAACAAAATCCTAAGCTATGAATGCATGCCCCCCCCCCAACCGAGGTTCATTCACCTAGCAAAGTGCGAAGTACCTAGCAGCCCCCCCTCCCTCGTGTCGGCACGAAGGGAATCCTAAGTTATGAATTCATGACCCCCCCCCCCCAACCGAGGTTCACCCTAGCAAAGTGCGAAGTAGCTAGCAGCCCCCTCCCTCGTGTCGGCATGAAGGGAATCCTAAGTTATGAATGCATGCCCCCCCCCAATCGAGGTTCACCCTAGCAAAGTGCGAAGTAGCTAGCAGCCCCTCTCCCTCGTGTCGGCACGAAGGGAATCTTAAGCTATGAATGCATGCCCCCCCAACCGAGGTTCACCTAGAAAAGTGTGAAGTAGCTAGCAGCCCCCCTCCCTCGTGTCGGCACAAAGGGAATCCTAAGCTATGAATGCATGCCCCCCAACCGAGGTTCATCTAGCAAAGTGCGAAGTAGCTAGCAGCCCTCCCTCCCTCGTGTCGCCACGAAGGGAATCCTAAGCTATGAATGCATGCCCTCCCCCCCAACCGAGGTTCAACCCTAGCAAAGTGCGAAGTAGCTAGCAGCCACCCCTCCCTCGTGTCGCCACGAAGGGAATCCTAAGCTATGAATGCATCCCCCCCAACCGAGGTTCACCTAGCAAAGTGCGGAGTAGCTAGCAGCCCCCCCCTCGTGTCGGCACGAAGGGAGGCCTAAGCTATGAATGCATGCCCCACCCCCCCAACCAAGGTTCACCTAGAAAAGTGTGAAGTAGCTAGCAGCCCCCACCCCCCTCGTGTCGCCACGAAGGGAATCCTAAGCTATGAATGCATGACCCCCCAACCGAGGTTCACCTAGCAAAGTGCGAAGTAGCACCCCCCCCCACACACACACACACACTTTCATTCGGCGGGCCAAAGAGGCATATATCTCACCAAGATGGATCGTAAAACGGACCAAGAATAATCCACCTTGGTCGTACAACCTCTCTCTTGTTGTTGGTCAAAGTGATGGCCGTCCATGCGACCCCGGAGATGCGCTAGCTCGCCAATAATCACGCAAGTAGCTAGTCCCCGAAGACAACCACTGCATGCGTGTGGCCCAAACATATGTATGGAGAGGTGTGTTTTTGAGTAACAATGGAACAACTTTGGTGTGGCACCGTGATTTCGAACTAGAAATCCCCACACTGAGTGAGGGTTAGGTTGACGATGCATATGTATTTTACACCACACTACAAGCCAACGACGGGGATTCATGCATGCGTGCATGCATAGTATATGCGCTCAAACTTAATTAGGTCTGAATCTCACCATGACCTATACTACGATAACATGAACCAAATGAAGAATCCGCCGTGGTAACCTATCTTGTTGTTGGTCAAGGTGATCATGGATGTCCACGCGGGCCCACGAATATATATGCTTGTCGCCGATAACCACGCGAGGGAGTGTACTGTTTGAAGGAAACCACTACATGCTTATGTATGGAGGTGATGCGTGCATGAATGTTTGAATACACAACATTGATGTGGCGCATGTGTCAAAAATCATACAGTAGCTCCCCACACAGAGCGAGATCGGTTCATGATGTGTCATTGTACTAGCCACTTCGACTCGATGGGAGGGATTCATGCCTACACATGCATGTGTGTATGCTCAAACTATATCATGCATGTCATCCCAGAGCAAAAATAATAATCCCCTCCTAAGTCAAATTAACCTCTCTTGTTGTCAGGCAAAAAGTAGTGATGGACCAAGTGGGCCCACAATGGAAATCATCGATATCGCTGATAACCGCTTAAGTGGGTGCGAGAGGACAACCACCACCGCTTTGCATGTCGGCCAAACATATATATGTTGAATACCCAAAATGCACAACTTTGATGTGCCACATGCCTAAAAACCGTAAATCATGCACCCACACAGAGTGAGGTTCATATTAAGTGTACTACATATGATGGTCTCCTTCCCCCCCCCCTCTTCACCGCATACTATATGCTCCTGCCGTAATATATGTACAACCCAAAGGAATCATCATTAATGGTGAAATTAATTAACCTCTCCCAATGTAGGTCAAAGTGATGCATGCATGCATCGACGATGGCCCCGTGGGCCCACAGATGGAAGCGTCACACGTGAGTGTCCTAGCTAGGATATGCATGTGGCCCAAAAAGGTGTTGTGTGATGTTTGAATAACCAATTTCACAATTTTGATGTGGCACGTGCCTCGGAAACCAAAAAGTCCCGACACTGAGTGAGGTGTACTTGTTCACGGACGCGTACGTATAGTATATATGCTAGTCCCCTCCCACCTCTTCGACGCGTACTATATACCACCATAACACAAACAAAAAAAAGTTCTACCTTGCTGGTCAATTAACCTCACTACCGGTTGTTCGTCAAACTGATGGACGACAACCTCGCGGGCCCATAGAAAGTGCCACAAGCAAGTATCGAGTGTCGTGTAGGACAACCATCGACTGCATGTGGCAAAAAAATTATGTATGAAAGGGTTGTGTAATGTTTTAAATAAAGATTTTACGACTCTGATGTGGCACCGGTCTGCCTAAGAAAACGGCCAACCCACATGGTGGCTCACAACTCGTAGTGTACTGCGAGCCACCCGCCACCCCCAGACGCACACACCCACACACACCGCGAATCCACCGCAACTACGATACATGTTAAATTAATTATCCCGCGGTGAACATACATGTTACCAACGGAGGGACGTTTTACTTTCAAAAAAATCACAGAGATCATTAAGACGTTTTAGTACATTGATTGATTTTATACGGGTATAATGTGCAAAAATCAAATTTGAGCTACATGCACACGTGACAGTGCACTGATGTCTACTACACAACCTTCTTCTGGTAGACGTTGTTGGGCCTCCAAGTGCAGAGGTTTGTAGGACAGTAGCAAATTTCCCTCAAATGGATGACCTAAGGTTTATCAATCCGTGGGAGGCGTAGGATTAAGATGGTCTCTCTCAGACAACCCTGCAACCAAATAACAAAGAGTCTCTTGTGTCCCCAACACACCCTATACAATGGTAAATTGAATAGGTGCACTAGTTCGGCGAAGAGATTGTGATACAAGTGCAATATGGATGATAGATATAGGTTTTTGTAATCTGAAAATATAAAAACAGCAAGGTAACTAATGATAAACATGAGCACAAACGGTATTGCAATGATAGGAAACAAGGCCTAGGGTTCATACTTTCACTAGTGCAAGTTCTCTCAACAATAATAACATAATTGGATCATATAACTATCCCTCAACATGAAACAAAGAGTCACTCCAAACTCACTAATAGCGGAGAACTAATGAAGAGATTATTGTAGGGTACGAAACCACCTCAAAGTTATTCTTTCGGATCGATCTATTCAAGAGTTCGTACTAGAATAACACCTTAAGACACATATCAACCAAAAACCCTAATGTCACCTAGATACTCCAATGTCACCTCAAGTATCCGTGGGTATGATTATACGATATGCATCACACAATCTCAGATTCATCTATTCAACCAACACATAGAACTTCAAGTAGTGCCCCAAAGTTTCTACCGGAGAGTCAAGACGAAAACGTGTGCCAACCCCTATGCATAGGTTCATGGGCGGAACCCGCAAGTTGATCACCAAAACATGCATACATCAAGTGGATCAATAGAATACCCCATTGTCACCACGGGTATCCCACGCAAGACATACATCAAGTGTTCTCAAATCCTTAAAGACTCAATTCGATAAGATAACTTCAAAGGGAAAATTCGATCCATTACAAGAGAGTAGAGGGGGAGAAACATCATAAGATCCAACTATAATAGCAAAGCTTGCGATACATCAAGATCGTATCACCTCAAGAACACGAGAGAGAGAGAGAGATCAAACACATAGCTACTGGTACATACCCTCAGCCTCGAGGGTGAACTACTCCCTCCTCGTCATGGAGAGCGCCGGGATGATGAAGATGGCCACCGGTGAGGTATCCCCCCTCCGGCAGGGTGCCGGAACAGGGTCCCGATTGGTTTTTGGTGGCTACAGAGGCTTGCGGTGGCGGAACACCCGATCTATTCTGTCCCTCGATGGTTTTAGGGTATATGGGTATATATAGGTGGAAGAAATACATTAGGGGAGCAAAGAGGGGCCCACGAGGGTGGAGGGCGCGCCCAGGGGGTTGGGCGCGCCCCCCTGCCTCGTGCCTTCCTCGTTGCTTCCCTTACGTGCACTCCAAGTCCCCTGGATTGCTTCCATTCCAAAAATAACTCTCCCGAAGGTTTCATTCCGTTTGGACTCCGTTTGATATTCCTTTTCTGTGAAACACTGAAACAAGGAAAAAAACAGAAACTGGCACTGGGCTCTTGGTTAATAAGTTAGTCCCAAAAATAATATAAAAGTGCATAGTAAAGCCCATTAAACATCCAAGATGTATAATATAATAGCATCAATACTTCATAAATTATAGATACGTTGGAGACGTATCAGCATCCCCGAGCTTAATTCCTGCTCGTCCTCGAGTAGGTAAATGATAAAAGAAAGAATTTATGAAGTGTGAATGCTAGCAGGTGCATAAGTTTGATCAATGATAATTTCAATCACCTTTTCTAGCATCATTATATGTCATAACAGTAGCTCAACTCATAGAACTTTGCATGATCAAGTAACAAACTATTCACATGTTAAAGTATAGATCATAAACTTTCTTGAAAACTAACAAACCGTGTTATTAGTCATCAAACAATTACAGTTCATCTTATTTTCAGGAAGAGTCTATGTCAGAGCTTTGATTTAGCAAACTCCACATACTCAACTATCATTTAGTCTTTCACAATTGCTAACACTCACGCGATATTTATGGGTTCAATGTTTTAGTCAGACACAGAGAAAGATAGGGGCTTATAGATTCGCCTCCCAACCTTTTTCCTCAAGGGTAATTTCAACAATAATAGTTCATGATGCCTTACATCCAATTGGATATATATATATCAGAATCTTTCCAACACGAGGTGCTTGCCAAAGGATAAAATGAAAAAAAGGAAAGGTGAAGATCACCATGACTCTTGCATAAAAGTAAAAGATAGGCCCTTCGCAGAGGGAAGCAGAGGTTGCCATGCGCTTTTATAGTTGGATGCACAAAATCTTAATGCGAGGGAATGTCACTTTATATTGCCACTTGTGATAGGGACCTTTATTATGCATTCCATCGCTTTTATTACATATTTAGAGAGCAATTTTTATTGCATGCACTGATGACAACTTACTTGAAGGATCTTACTCAATCCATAGGTAGGTATGGTGGACTCTCATGGCAATACTAGTTTAAGGGATGTTTGGAAGCACAAGTAGTATCTCTACTTGGTGCAAGGAATTTGGCTAGCATGAGGGGGAAAGGCAAGCTCAACGCGTTGGGCGATCCATGACAATATACTTTATTTCGGATATAAGAAAACATAACCCATTACGTTGTATTCCTTGTCCAACATCAACCTTTTTAGCATGTCATATTTTAATGAGTGCTCACAATTGCAAAAGATGTCCAAGATAGTATATTTATATGTGAAATCTCTCTTCCTTCAATATTCTTTCATGAATTGTTCAAGTGACCAATACAATGTTTGCTAACCTTCAATGAATTTACCACCTCTACTTCTTATATGTAAAGTCATTACTCCCCATGGGATAAGCATATGAAACATATATAATTTCAGATTTATGATATTCAATTCATTCAACCATTTACTCATAGGATATAAGTGAAGCACACGAGTAAATGACAAACTACTCCAAAAAGATATAAGTGAAGATTAATGAGTAGTTAAATAATTATGTAGCTATGTGAAGACTCTCTCTCATTTAAGAATTTCAGATCTTGGTATTTTATTCAAACAGCAAGCAAAGCTAAAGAAAATAAAATGACGCTCCAAACAAAACACATATCATGTGGTGAATAAAAATATAGCTCCAAGTAAAGTTACCGATGAACGAAGACGAAAGAGGGGATGCCTTCCGGGGCATCCCCAAGCATAGGCTCTTGGTTGTCCTTGAATATTACCTTGGGGTTCCTTGGGCATCCCCAAGCTTAGGCTCTTGCCACTCCTTATTCCATAGTCCATCGAATCTTTACCCAAAACTTGAAAACTTCACAACACAAAACTCAACAGAAAACTCGTAAGCTCCGTTAGCGAAAGAAAACAAAACACCACTTCAAGCTACTGTAATGAACTCATTCTTTATTTGTATTGGTGTTAAATCTACTGTATTCCAACTTCTCTATGGTTTATAAACTATTTTACTAGCCATAGATTCATCAAAATAAGCAAACAACACACGAAAAATAGTATCTGTCAAAAACAGAACAGTCTGTAGTAATCTGTATCAAACGTATACTTATGGAACTCCAAAAATTCTAAAATAAATTTGTGGACCCGAGGAATTTGTCTAGTAATCATCTTCAAAATTAATCAACTAAATAGCACTCTCCAGTGAAACGTTTTAGCTAATCTCGTGAGTGCTAAAGTTTCTGTTTTTTACAGCATGGTCATGAAGACTTCACCCAAGTCTTCCCAAAGGTTCTACTTGGCACAAACACTAATTAAAACACAAAACCACATCTAAACAGAATCTAGATGGATTATTTATTCCTAAACAGAACCAAAAATCAAGGAACAAAAATAAAATTGGGTTGCCTCCCAACAAGCGCTAACGTTTAAAGCCCCTAGCTAGGCATGATGATTTCAATGATGCTCACATAAAAGATAAGAATTGAAACATAAAGAGAGCATCATGAAGAATATGACTAGCACATTTAAGTCTAACCCACTTCCTATGCATAGGGATTTTGTGAGCAAACAACTTATGGGAACAATAATCAACTAGCATAGGAAGGCAAAACAAGCATAGCTTGAAAACTTTAAGCACATAGAGAGGAAACTTGATATTATTGCAATTCCTACAAGCATATATTCCTCCCTCATAATAATTTTCAGTAGCATCATGAATGAATTAAACAATATAACCAGCACCTAAAGCATTCTTTTCATGATCTACTTGCATAGAAAATTTACTACTCTCCACATAAGCAAAATTCTTCTCATTCGGAATAGTAGTGGGAGCAAACTCAACAAAATAACTATCATGTGAAGCATAATCCAATTGAAAATTAAAATCAAGATGACATGTTTCATGGTTATCATTATTCTTAATAGCATACAAGTCATCACAATAATCATCATAGATAGCAACTTTGTTCTCATAATCAATTGGAACCTCTTCCGAAATAGTGGATTCATCACTAAATAAAGTCATGACCTCTCCAAATCCACTTTCATAATTATCACAATAATATTCAACATCCTCCAAAATAGTGGGATCATTACTTCCAAAAGTTGACACTCTTCCAAACCCACTTTCATCAATATAATCATCATAAATAGGAGGCATGCTTTCATCATAATAAATATTCTAATCAAAACTTGGGGGACTAAACATATCATCTTCATCAAACATAGCATCCCCAAGCTTGTGACTTTGCATATCATTAGTATCATGGGTATTCAAAGAATTCATACTAACAACATTGCAATCGTGTTCATCATACAAAGATTTAGTTCCAAACATTCTAATGCATTCTTCTTCTAGCACTTGAGCATAATTTTCCTTCCCATCATTCTCACGAAAGATATTAAAAAGATGAAGCGTATGAGGCAAACTCAATTCCATTTTTTAGTTTTCTTTTATAAACTAAACTAGTGATAAAACAAGAAACAAAAAGATTCGATTGCAAGATATAAAGATATACCTTCACGCACTCACCTCCCCGGCAACGGCGCCAGAAAAGAGCTTGATGTCTACTACACAAACTTCTTCTTGTAGACGTTGTTGGGCCTCCAAGTGCAGAGGTTTGTAGGATAGTAGCAAATTTCCCTCAAGTGGATGACCTAAGGTTTATCAATCCATGGGAGGCGTAGGATTAAGATGGTCTCTCTCAGACAACCCTGCAACCAAATAACAAAGAGTCTCTTGTGTCCCCAACACACCCAATATAATGGTAAATTGTATAGATGCACTAGTTCAGCGAAGAGATTGTGATACAAGTGCAATATGGATGATAGATATAGCTTTTTGTAATCTGAAAAAATAAAAACAGCAAGGTAACTAATGATAAACGTGAGTACAAACGGTATTGCAATGATAGGAAACAAGGCCTAGGGTTCATACTTTCACTAGTGCAAGTTCTCTCAACAATAATAACATAACTGGATCATATAACTATCCCTCAACATGCAACAAAGAGTCACTCCAAAGTCACTAATAGCGGAGAACAAACGAAGAGATTATTGTAGGGTACGAAACCACCTCAAAGTTATTCTTTCGGATCGATCTATTCAGGAGTTCGTACTAGAATAACACCTTAAGACACATATCAACCAAAAACCCTAATTTCACCTAGATACTCCAATGTCACCTCAACTATCCATGGGTATGATTATACGATATGCATCACACAATCTCATATTCATCTATTCAACCAACACATAGAACTTCAAATAGTGCCCCAAAGTTTCTACCGGAGAGTCAAGACGAAAACGTGTGCCAACCCCTATGCATAGGTTCATGGGCGGAACCCGCAAGTTGTTCACCAAAACATACATCAAGTGGATCAATAGAATACCCCATTGTCACCACGGGTATCCCACGCAAGACATACATCAAGTGTTCTCAAATCCTTAAAGACTCAATCCGATAAGATAACTTCAAAGGGAAAACTCAATCCATTACAAGAGACTAGAGGGGGAGAAACATCATAAGATCCAACTATAATAGCAAAGCTTGTGATACGTCAAGATCGTATCACCCCAAGAACACGAGAGAGAGAGAGAGAGAGATCAAACACATAGCTACTGGTACATACCCTCAACCCTGAGGGTGAACTACTCCCTCCTCGTCATGTAGAGCGCCAGGATGATGAAGATGGCCACTGGTGAGGGATCGCCCCTCGGCAGGGTGCCAGAACAGGGTCCCGATTGGTTTTTGGTGGCTACAGAGGCTTGTGGTGGCGGAACTCCCGATCTATTCTGTCCCTCGATGGTTTTAGGGTATATGGGTATATAAAGGCGGAAGAAATACATCAGGGGAGCCACGAGGGGCCCATGAGGGTGGAGGGCACGCCCAGGGGGGTGGGCACGCCCCCCTGCCTTGTGCCTTCCTTGTTGCTTCCCTTGCGTGCACTCCAAGTCCCCTGGATTGCTTCCGTTCCAAAAATAACTCTCCCGAAGGTTTCATTCCGTTTGGACTCCGTTTGATATTCCTTTTCTGGGAAACACTGAAACAAGGGAAAAAACAGAAACTGGCACTGGGCTCTGGGTTAATAAGTTAGTCCCAAAAATAATATAAAAGTGCATAGTAAAGCCCATTAAACATCCAAGATGGATAATATAATAGCATGAATACTTCATAAATTATAGATACGTTGGAGACGTATCATGCACCTCAATGGATTGCAAAAACACATGTGTCTCACTGGATGCATGTTTACTCCCCGTGCAACAAATTTCAAACATTGAGAATCTTGATTTTTAAATTCTAGTACATCCAAAACTTATTTGAAGTTCATGAAACTTATCGTGTTGTCATATGGACACCAATACAAAGTGGCATTGTACTTTTTTTGTCAAATTTAAGACCAGTTTTGATGTAATCTTTATCTAATTACAGACGGGAGATTATTAATAATTGGGAACCAATATCCCAAACGGATTTTTTATTCGAACCGTGAGCGTTAGACCAACAATGGATACGTGCCATGCTTCGGTTTGGCAATAAAGCGGCAGCATTAATCATCCAAATAGAAAAACAATATACATGCCGCCGCGCGACCCGTGTGCCGTGTGAGCAGGCGTGAGTTGACGGGACGCAGGCGAGCAGTCCGCCGCGCAGGCAAAGACGGGGAGGCGTGCGTGCAGGTGCGTGAATTGACAGAGGCGTGCTCGCTGCGCAGTGTCATCGGGAGGCGTGCGAGTAGCTGTGTGAAACTTTGGTAGGCATGCCAGCAGTCCGGTGTGCAAGCTCACCGGGAGGCGAGCCATCGGTTTGACCGCCGCTTGCCTCTCTCCCACAACTCCCACTACTCCATATTAATGGTGTGCCCGAGCGGCCGCACCCCCCATCCTCGCTACACAGACACAATCCTCTCTCTCCGCTTGCATCCTCGACACCGCTCTCAGTCCTCAAAGTCGTCAGTGTATGAGGATGCCGCCGAAGCGCCCCATCAGAGGGAGTGGCGACGCCGGGGCTGCTAAAGCACTGGAGCTCGGCGTGGAGATGGAGACAGAGGTTGCCGTCACTGCCGGCGAGTTATCGCTGCATCCTGGTGTCGTCGACGGCGTCGAGCTTCCACAGCCGAAGGCGGAGTTCCACAATGACTCCGGCGACCACTCCGGCAACGACTCTGACGACCACTCCGGCGACGACTCCGACGACGATGGACAGCCGGTTAGTCATCTATACCCATTTATGTGTCAAATAGATCATAGGGTTTCTCTGGTTACTCCTGCCCCCCCTTTTGGAATAGAAATCATATGGTTATGTTCTCCCAATCCATGAAATCTGAGTAAGTTTCGTTAGATCCGTATAGTGTATTGATTGTTTGAATGGTACAGGTGATAAGTGATTGGTTGTTTCGTCTGTGCAAATGATTTCTGCTAGTAATCCGACTAGGATTAGTGTTCGTGCTAATAATTCATAACCAGGGCTTGACAATTGATTTTGAATGACCTACATATGTTTGTGCCATTATTTTCTTTAAGATTGGTCTGTACATAGATGAGTGTGCTTAAAAATCGAACCATAATCTCTGGATATGTATAAATAAATAGCCATAAATTCATAATCCTACTTCACGGCGTGTAATCATTGATTTGATGCCAAATTTGTTTTACTATTTGTATAGGTGCTGTCTGACTATGTGGACAACGAGGATGAAGATGGCCAGAGGAGGTACAAGAGGCAAATCCTGAGGGAGCTTTATGCGGGAATGCATAACAGGCGTATTAGGACCTGGAACGGCGGCTATGGATGCCCATTTTGCAACCAGAAGCTTTATGACGCGTATCTAAGTGTTCTGGCACATGCAAGAGGACAGGTCGTTGGCTCCTTCAAACAGAAGTATTCTCGCAGGGTGGCGCGCGGCGCGTACGCCGAGTACTTGGAGAAGCTTCAAGATCGTGCCGGCCGCATGTGAGATGAGATGTGGGATGGATTGAACTATGTACGCCTAAGTATGCTTAATGACGGTTGACGGTTGAACTATGTACTTATGGTTGAACTATGCTTATGTACGTGTACGCTTATTATCGATGTCTGAGTATGTTAAATATTTCGCCAAATTTTGGTATAATTACAACGGGGGACCAATAAACCAGGACGGAGGTAGTACGTCAATCACACACGGTTCCCAAAATTGGAACCGTGTGCAATGACTTTCATTTTGCCTACTGCGTCAATCACACACGATTCGCTCTAGCAAACCGCCGCCCCCAAAATTCTTTGTGGGACAGAAAACCCTCACCACCCAATTCAAAAAAGAAAAAAGAAAACCTTCACCATCCCCACGTCACAAAAACCCTCACCCCGCCCACCACCCCCTCGGCCCCTCGGGTATGTCCGCCATTCACACCTGCACAAGCTCCTCCGCGTCTATGCCATGGCACCGACTATCGTGGCAGTAAACACTTAGCTCGACGCCTGCCGCCGCCGCCAGGCTGCCGGCAAAGCCCATCGCATTTCGCCACTTCCGCTCGCCGCCGACTGTCGCCATCAACTTTCTCGACACTGCTCGCGGTCGACCTAGCTCCGCTCGGTTGGGGAATCTGCCGTACGGAGGGTTCTTTCTCATGGACGACAAGGTAACTAATTTAACGAGATATTATCTCATCTCTTATGCCAGTTCATCTGCCTCCTTTAATCACCCGGCGGAAATCGCTGTGAATTCATTTTTATTCGAGCTAATTTGAGGGTTTTCTTTCATTCATAGAATGTACAGTGCACTGACACTTCAGGACTTTGCGACCTCCGCCACAGATTCCATCTCACCGTACCAGATAACTTGAGGACGCGCGCGGTATGTTCAATCTCACCGTAAATCGGTTGGCATGGCCTACTTTCCTGAACATATTCTAAATATTGCTACATTTGGATAAAAGGTGCCACATGCACCATATACGTCAAAGGGGATTTTCCCCTCTTCTTTCTATATTAGGAAAATTAATGATGTATTGTTCTTTCGATTACTCTCATATTTCCATGACATCATGTTTACCCTATCTGTTTAATTATAGATTTTTGTCCTTCGATTTCAACTGATGTACAGTTCTTTCAATTTGGGCCCATATTTGCATGTTACCATATTTTCTTTAACAATCCTACCATTTTCTGCAGAACATCCCTTGCTATGCAACAGATTATGTAGTGCACAATTTTTCCCTTTACATAGATCAAGGCTCCACGGTTGTCATACTGCACACAAACCATGGATTTACAATCGTTGCTACTGTAAGACTTGATGAACGTGGTGACTCCTATTTTGGCACTGGCTTTTGGAAACAAATTGCAAAGTTTTATGTACTGAAAGCTGGCACTAAAATTGCACTGGACATAAAAGGGCCTGGTCATGAGATATATGCTAACTTCCCCGACAAAATCATCCGTCCAGACTTTTTTGATGTAAGTTTTCTTTTCAACTATCTGCATGTTGACTTACCCAGCAATGTCAAATGAATTGTGTAGTATTTAAGCAACCAATTGTTATTCCCTTTTCTTACTATATTCCTACCTAATAACTTCTAGTTACCAATACACTTTTCTATTTCCTTGTTTTAACTAAATATTCCCTGTACTCCCATTTCTATCAGAAAGCGCCACTGACAAGGAGACTCCGGAGGTGGAGAACGGGGCTACCAACAAGCGGAGGCGGGGCGAGCTAGAACCGCAAGCGACTCCAGCAGGCCTAGACTTCATCAGCAGCCTCCCCGATGATATGTTGAGAGTCATCATCTCCCTCCTCCCAATCAAATATGGGGCGTGGACAACCGTCCTTTCCCGGCGGTGGCGCCCCCTATGGAACTCCAGCCCTCTCGACCTCATCGACACCCACGAGCTCTGCCATGGCTATCGCAAAAGCTTCGATGCGTTCTCCAAGATCCTCGGCAGTCACCTTGGCCCAACCAAAGGCCTTAGAATGGGCAAGTTCCATTCCAATGGCACGGACCGAGCCAAGCTTGACGACTGGTTCCGATCCCCCACCCTAGATCAGCTTGAGGAGCTCACTTTTGATGATGGGCATATGCGATCGCTCCCAACGTCCACACTCCGCCTCGCGCCCATGCTGCGCGTCGCCAAGTTCAGGAACTGCCATTTCCCGCCACTTAATGACGCGCCCGCTCTTATTCTACCACGACTGAAACACCTCGAGCTCGTCGTCGTCTGCCTCTCAAAGGGTGACATGGAGCGCCTGCTCCGTGGCTATACTGCACTCAAGTACCTTCGTCTTCAGACGATCAATGGGTTGAGTACCTTCCACATCACCTCCATGACTCTCCGGACTATTTATGTGTGTTGCTAGTGCGGCAGGAAGACATCACAAGATGTGTACCACGGTATGGTCATTGAGGACGCACCTGAACTTGAGAGATTACTTGTAGTTGATCAAGAAGGTCCAACAAGAATCAATGTCATTTCTGCGCCGAAATTGACAGTGGTGGGCTACTCGTCTGACAAATACTCCGAACTTGTTATTGGATCCACACCCGTTCAGGTACAACAGCCGCCTTCTACCTCTCCTTCTACAAATTAACATTATTTCTAATTTTGAAGATGTTCATTCGTCTGTCATTCAGAAAATGATTCCGACAAGCTTGACCCCGAAACTGCGCACAGTGAAGGTCTTGGCACTAGAATTTATCGGCCCCGACCTGGAGCAAGTTGTCAGTTTCCTGAGATGCTTTCCGTGCCTGGAGAAGTTATATTCGAGATGATGTTCCTTTCCTGTTAAATGTTAACCATAAGGGAGTTCAATTTGTGACACCTTTTTCCAAGTTTACAATGACAATGTACTACGATTTCTGAAGGTTCTTTTGGAGGATTTCAGTACATACATGTCCCCCCCCCCATATTGGTTGCTTGATCCATATGGTTACAATCAATAAGCATTTCTCCTTTGGATTCATCTGTACTAGTTTTCTTAGGGAACTTTTCATCCACTCCAACCTCTTGTGAAGAAGGCTACATTTTTCTAGAATGTAATCAAATGCCCATGTTAATCATGTCAGATCGAAGATGGCATGTTAGTGCATTTTACAAATCCTGCAAACCAAATAGGCATGTCGTAATGTTCAAAACTGCATGTAGGCACTAACACGTTCTCTTCTTTTGTAGATAAGATTAGGCCCAGTGGTGGATAATGTGATACAATATAACAATCACGTCGAATGCCTAGATCTGCATCTCTCAGAAATTACTTTGAAGAACTAACGAGGGACCTTACCGTAGATTATATTCGTCAGATTCTTTGTTCTCAGAGCAAGGGTGCTGAAGGAAATGAGGTTTGCCCTACATTTATTTCACAAAAATGAATGGTTTGTTGCTCAGCACTGGCGCCTCCAGAAAAATGGAGTAGGCTCCAAAAATGCTGAATTTCATTTTGGAACTTCATATGACAGAGTAATCGGAAGTCATTGTGTCAACCCCATACATGACTTCTCAGTGGCTAACCCCTTTGCAAAAATTGTGAGGTTTCGAAACCAGACTTAGAAGCGGTGATAGTATTTTGAACCTCTTTGATATCCATGTTCAGCGGATCAGCGCGAGCATTTGCAGCTGATGAGCTGAATTTCATTTCTAATATCAGTTTGAACCTTTTAATCTTCGAATTTGAGCCATATAACTCTAGAATTTGAACCTTGTAACATTTCGAGCTTTTGTGGGACAATCATTGAAATGGCATCGTATGAGACTTGTATATTGCTACCACTATTTTGACCTTAATATGCAATGGTCATAGATTTTATTAGCCATTCTCGAATCAGTTTACCTTGTCGATCTCACAGCACATGATCTGTATAGCTAACTCGACTGCGATCTTCGACATTATTGCACACAGTTGGTTTCTTCCACCGTGTGCACTGTAGAGCATAGAATTAATTATCGCACTCGAGTGTCCATCATCACCCTTCTGTGTAACTTTGACCTCATCACCCAAGGGTAAACTTATGACCGAAGTCATTCCACACACTTCGTTTTTACAAAGCTTTTTGCCAATAAACGCCCATGATTTGTCCCTCTTCTAGCCGACGCGTGGCCAAACTAGCCGAGCGGGAAGCTTGCGCGGTAAACAGCGCGGAAGTGCGGGAACAGGCTCACCGACGATACATTTGGCGCCTCTTCGAGCCCACGCATGCGGTGCGGTGTTGTCAAGCGTGCACTGGAATCCTCCGCTATGAATGCCGTGACAAGATGTGACGATTACAGGCCGGCCGGCCCCATTTATTACAGCGGCCATTTAACCCTTGTGTCTCTTCAACCTTTCGATCGCGCCCCACCATTGCAAGAAGCACACCCACCACGAGAAATTCTTAGAGGGTATCCTGCGCGGCTCCAATGGCGCTCCGAGCGGCTGCCGACGACGATCAGCAATTCACCATGCGTGCCGTAGTGGACACCCACAGAAGGTTCATGGACCTCTCGGTGGTGTACACCAACGACCCAGTCTGGGTGGAGCACTCCATCCACATCATGGAGCTATTGCTTGCCGCGGAGAAGTACAAGGTGGTCGGGTTCGACCTCGAGTACACCCGCGTTCGTGCCGGGTCTCGTCCCAAGGTCGCTGTCGCCCAGATGTGCGTGCACCACCACGTCCTCGTCTACCACTACTGCCTGGCCACAAGGCCTTGCGAGCGTTTCGCCAGGTTTGTCAATAGCCCCCACTACATGTTCGCTACGGTGGACATCACCAACGATGTAAAGGCGCTCGATAATTCGGGCATCGCCTGCCAGAATCTTGTCGACATCCAGGGCCAATACAATATCTGGGGCAGCAAGGAGCATGAGAAGGACTCACTGGTTCACCTCACCGAGGCCATCATCGACCCCTACTACAGAGACATGAAGGATTCGTGCAACAAGGACAAGCGTGCCTGGCACTCGGCCTGGATGGAGAAACTCGACAAAGCTCACGTCATGTACGCGGCCAAGGAGGCGTACATGAGCTACGACATGTACAGGCGGATCGTTGACATGAGGAAGTGCCTCCTTCCCCAAAATGGCCAGGGATCCAGCCGGAAGCAGAGCAATGGCAAGCGTCGTCGCAACAATAAGTAAATGATTATATCATTGTTTCTCCTACTTTAGTATGCATGTAATTGCTTTATTTGGTGTGTGGAAATGTTGTGTGTAGTCACTTGTTTAATTGTATGCTTAATTTGGTTATGCAATGCTGTCTTTTTAAGTATATATGTTGATGCTCTGTAGACAGAGCGTAGATGTTGTGCAGACAAAGAAAATCACATCGCACACGGACTAAACAATGGAACCCATCGGTGATGTTTTCATCAATCACTCACAATTGTATACCAGCAATCGTTTGCTCACAACACACACGGCTTGTTAGCAGTAATCGCCTGTGTTGTTATCGGTCTTCGCACACGTTTCCGATTACAGACCTGTTTGCCTTGTATCACACACATCTTGTTCATTTGAACCGTTTCTGTTCTCATGTCTCAACGCAAACAGTTCATCCGAGTGAACCGCATGTCGTATATATCGCACACACCTTTGATCTGGCTGACCGTTTCTTTTGTGTTGCCTAATCACAAACAGTTCATCCGAGTGAACCGTATGTTGTACATCACACACACCTTCATCTGGCTGCCCGTTTCTTTTGTTCCTCCTCATCGCAAACAGTTAATTGAGCTAAACCGTATGCCCTGCATCGCACACGCAACTAAAATCTGAACCATGTTTGATGCATCCTCCATCGCAAACGTTTTGCACCTTTTTTGACGGGTTTTTTACACCAATGTTTGCGATTATGGCATTGCACACAGTTTCGTCGAAGGGTCTCTGATCGTAGTGTCGCGTTAGCAGCAGCCTGCAGTAGTGGATGCAGAACCAATCGGTGTTTGGGAGGGTGGGGACAAATATAATCTAAACAATCCTAAACACAGCGTCAAAATTTTATCTAAGGTCGAGGGGTTAACCCCTGACAATCTATATAGCTCCGCCTAAACACAACATTTGCATGTACTGTAGTACTAGACTTTATATTCATGTTTCAGTTTCCTATTCATTTTAAATATTGAATTGAGGACCATGCATGTCTTACATTTTACTCCCTTCATTCCTAAATATTTGTCTTTTTAGAGATTTCAAATGGACTGCCACATACGGATGTATATACACATATTTTAGAGTGTAGATTCACTCATTTTGCTCCTTATGTAGTCACTTGTTGAAATCTCTAAAAGACTAATATTTAGGAACAGAAGGAGTATTTTTGAATTCGTGCCATACATGCATGGTTTGGAAAAATAGATGCACTATACTTATTGGATTGTTGTTGTGTTCGTGTGTGTGTGTGTGTGTGTGGTCATATGCTTGATACATACAAAGTTTTCGCACCACCATACCGTTCATCTTTTAAATTCGAATTTGCAATGAAATACTTACTAGGGATACCATGAAATGTGAAATCCACGTTGAGATCACTATATCACAAACTCACTCTAATTCAAAAACTCGTCATAAATCAATTACCACGTTGAGATTATTATTTGCCAGGAAAATACGGGCATTGTAATACACATAGATTCGTTCGGCAATTTAAAAGATTCCTTTCGTATTCTCGAATGGTAGGACCCAACGGCGTACCAGCCAGACCTTGGCTCGTGTTGATCCTAAAAAAACGGGCTCGTGTCCTTCTGGTGGCGTGCGTGGTACGCACATTAGCCAACCCCAACTAGTCGAACCTCGGCATTTCGAGTCGAAATTTCCGGTGGCCAGAATTCCAGCACTAGGAAATTCCCCTCATGTCCCCGGTCCATAATGACTACCGATGAACAATGGAGGGATGCTTTAGTAACTAGACAACATTACCTACCATGCCGAGCACAGTTCAATTCCCTCGGTCGCCGCTACCCAAGGTCACCCGTCAACTGCATTGCCTAGTACTAATAGGAGTACTACACCAGGATGAGCACAAAATTGAGCCCGTTTGTTCATGCCTAGTACTTGAGTTAATATATCAGGCAATGCACTGGTACGGAGGGATTATCCTTTTACTCTGCATATATAACTTGTCTGAAATCTAACTAAGCAAAATGTTTGACCAAATCCTTTCTTAAGAAATACAACAGGAAAGATGTATCGCTTGAAAATTTATTGCATGATGCAGGTTATGATATTGTTTCGAATCCTGGATTTTAAATTTCAGAAAATCCAAAAGTGACCAGAAATTCATGAAACTGAGCATGGTCACGTGATATGGCACAAATATTCCTACGTAATTTTTTCTTCAATTTGAGACAAGCTGCTTATGAGAAGTTGCACAAATGAAGAGCCAAGGTATTTTGGAACAAAGATCTGTCACGTTAAGGCGAACGCTTTCACTATTGAAACCGTGGGCGTTTACGTGCCACCACGAGTCCCGCTTCTCATCGGTAGGTGTCGTCCGAGCAAGCGTGTGAGTCAATGGGAGGCGTGCGAGCAACCCGTTGCGCCGGCTGACAGGGAGGCGTGCGAGAAGACCGCTGCGCAGGCTCACCGGGAGGCGAGCCCTTTGACCAGGCTCCTTCGCCCACCTTCGTCCCAACCGCTCCCACTTTTAATGCCGCCGACACCGTAGTTTAAAATCAACCCCGCACTACCCGGTATCGCTACAATCTTCTCTCTTCCTCTCCGATTCTCCTGTCATCTACCTCCAACCAGCCTGACCTAACCGTACGCCATGCCGCATCACGATGGTCTGCCCATAGTCTTCCAGTTTCTTGAGGAAGACACCCAGCCGGAGTCTCAAGAACATAAGGTGCTTTGGGACGAGCTTGAACTAGCCTGGCGGGAAGACATCACACCTGTCCCTGCTCCCGTTCTGGCTCCCGTCGCCCCGACTGCGCCAGCGCCCATCCCCATGGCATTGATGGGCTGGGAGCCGCACATTGTCGTCGAGCTTGATGCCACTGGGTTCCACGAGGTCCCCGTCGACTTTCACGTGCCCGTGCACCTGTCAGCGCATGCGCCTGCGCGTGCACTGACGCGCACGCCCGTGCACCTGCCAGCGCATGCGCCTGCACGTGCACTGACGCACACGCCCGTGCACCTGCCAGCGCATGCGCCTGCGCGTGCACTGACGTGCGTGCCCATGCCGGTGCCCGTGCACACGAATGTCTCCGTCGCACCATTGTCAGCGCCTGTCCCCGCGCAGGTGCCAGTGCCCCCCTCAGCGGCATGGATGGCCACCGTCGACCGCTTCCTTGCACCAACGCCAGTCGCCTCCTCCCGCCAGTTGACTCGCTCCTGGAGACGGAAGTCCAGAACATTGTGGCCTTCCTTGAAGCTAGGGCCAATGTCCAGGAGTACGCCAGCAACAGTGCAAGATGTCGCCGTCGTCGTCGTGGCCCGATGACACACATAGCACAGCAGAGGAGCCGCTTCCCACCGCAAGACACCCCCGTCGCCGCCGCGTAATCTAAATTTGCCATGAAAAATGTTCACATTGCCATGCTTAAAATTCGAATGTTTATCATTTCTGTTTATTTTAGATCGATCGTCATATGAATGTAAATTCGGAGTCAGACTGAATGAAATCCATGGTGTGATCGATTGAATGTTCTGCTAGAGCTGTATCGAATTAAATATAAAACGTCATCAAGCCACATGTATTCCTTCTCATCCAACGACCTAGACTGCTTCAATGTCGAGCGCTCAACATGTAGTTAATTTCATGCCAAAAATAGTGCTAATCACATAATAACACGCAAATAATATCCTACTTAATATCTGCATGCACTTAATATACTTCCAAATTAACATGCATTGCACGTACACATTGACTAGTACTACTAGTACGTGAAACTGGTGTCGTAACTTGTGAACGCATCCAGATATGGTCAACGGCAACATCGCCCACGAGTTATTCATGTTTGCCCGTGTGTCTAAACGCAGAAGGGAAGGAGAGAGAGAGCACACATGGAACCCACTAGTAAGTGAAGGCGAATAGTACGTGCTAACGAGCCAGTCCCACCAATGTACAAAAAATAATATTACCTGTTATCCATTAAATAGGTTGTGGTAATATAAAAACATTATATGAACAAAGGGGGGTACAACAAACATTGTTGTTCTACGTATGTTGCCTATTGACGTGCGGCTTGAAGGCCCTGGTCGCATGTTCGATCCTTGTCCTTTATTTTTTAATTTGTATATGGGTCCAAATTTGTTTCATGACAGGTGGGCCCCTCGGTGTGTAGTCTGTAGCAGTTTAATTTGTGGGTCGAAATTTGTTCCATTCCAGGTGGACTATCGGTGTGTAGTTTGTAGCAGTTTAATTTGTGGGTCGAAATTTGTTCCATTCCAGGTGGA
The DNA here is from genome assembly GCF_002575655.3 of Aegilops tauschii subsp. strangulata. Lineage (NCBI taxonomy): Eukaryota > Viridiplantae > Streptophyta > Magnoliopsida > Poales > Poaceae > Aegilops > Aegilops tauschii. The sequence continues at coordinate 548,121,134 of NC_053041.3, read as the reverse complement.
CTATCGGTGTGTAGTTTTGTAGCTTATTTGTAATAATTAAAGAGAACAACAGAGTTTTTGCAATAATACCATGGTGTGACATTGAAGGCAAGAAAGGACGTGCGAGAGAGCGATGACCGAGCAAGAGGAAAATCAATTGGGCGGAGGTGCGGGGGTTGCAATGGTGTTCGGAGTAGTTGTGGGCCGAATGCTATGAAAATATAATCTAAACCCACCGGAATAAATGCCTACACAAATTAATCCAAGGTTGGAGTCCCCCTCGCAATGTAAATAGCTTCGGCTTTGCGAGGGATGGAGAGGTAGCTTCAATGTGTGGAAGATACGGCGTGAGCAAGCGAGGTCAATCGAGAGACATATAGATAGAGAGACAAAGTGAGTATGGTCTGACATTCATTGAAAACATATATATGCTCTGGAGAGATATTGTAGGATTGAGCTTTTGGGAAGGGTGAGGGCTGTAAGATAGAGCTTGAGAGATGATCCAGCACAGACATGTAGATATATTTTGTGTGTGGGAGGAAGCAAGGTCAATCGATTACATATATAATGGGAGAGAGATTGAGCGAGTGTGGGTCGTCATGCAATCGAAAGAGTGAGACGGGTTGGAGAGAGTGACCTAGATAGACAATGTGCGTGAGAGAGTATACAATATGAATATGTCGAATTGGGCTCAAACATGGAGATATATCGTTTGTGTCCGAGAAAGAGCGAGGTCAATCGAGACATACAGAGAGAGAGAGGGAGGGAGGGAGAGAGCGAGAGAGAGAGAGAGAGAGAGAGAGTGAGCATAGCCCACCATGAGGTCGAAAGAGTGGGGCCTGCTTGGATGGACTGACCTAGATAGACAATCTGCGTGAGAGAGTATAGAGTGTGTCGGTCGAGGCCTGAACAGGGAGATATATCATTTGTGTGTGAAAGAAAACGAGGTTAATTGAGACTCAGATAAAGAGAGCGAGATTGAGCGAGTGTGCCCCGCCATGCGGAAGAAAGAGTGAGACAGTCTCGAGGGAGTGACCTAGATAGGCAACGTGCATGCGTGCATGTGCACGAGAGGTTGGGGGGCTAAGATAGGCAATGCATGTATCTAGCGAGAGAGGGTGGGAGGGAGAGAGAGAGAGCTCGGCATGGGGTGCAATGGCGGGGTGTGTGAGGTAAATACACTTGGTAACAGAGTGGAAAAGGGGGGTTGTGTAGTTGAGAGAATTAGAGATTGAAACATGGAGAGAAAGAATGAACGTGTGTCGGAAACCGATAGCTTCCTAAGGTGGTTAGGACAGGAAGATTGAGCGATACAGGAAGTATGTAGCGTGTGTGCCGGGGGGGCTAAAAACAACATTTGAATGTAGATAGTACGAGACTTAATATCGATTTTTCAATTCAGTGTACATTGTAAGATTTGAACTAAGGACCATGCATATGGGTAATTATTTCGAATTCGTGCCATACAAGGTTAGGAAAAGTTGACATTGACTCGATTGTTGTGCTATTTTGTAGGTCATATGTTTGAATCCATCCAAAGTTTTCTCACTACCATGGTGTTCATCATATACATATGAATTTGTATTAAAAAGTAGCATGGATACCGTGAAATGCGAAATCCATGTTAGAATTGGAGATTGCTATGTGACACACACTCTAATTCAAATAACTAATTATGTGACACACACTCTAATCCACGTTAGCATGGATACCGTTTCGATTTTTTTCAAATAACTCCTCATTAATTAATTTATAGTATCTCATTTCGAATGACTAATTATTTGCAAGGAAAACACGGGCATGGTAATACATACAGATTCGTTTGCAAATGAAAGAAGATTTGTTTCCATTCTCAAATGTAGGCGCACCAGGCAGACCACCAGGGTCGTGTTGTGGTGGTCGCGTGTGTCGTACGGACACTTAGCACCCAGCCACCCACCCCCTCCCTCCCTCCCCCCAAAAAAAGAATGACGACAAAATAAGTTCGCGCTTCCACATTTTGGATTAAAATATCTGGTGGCCCCAATTCCAGCCCTACAAAATCTCCCTTCTCCACCGTCCCCTTCTGCGCCTAGATTGCTCAAATCCCTAATTCGCCGCCAACCCAAGCAATGTTCGAATCGCCCCTCGTCTCGTCTGTTTCCCCACCTCTGTGCCGGACGACGACAATGAAGACGATGGTCACGCTTCACCACCGCGCCGGAGCTACCTCATCTACGCCCTCGTCCACCGCACCAGGTGGTCCACCAACAACATCGACCACCGCAACCGACGTGCCTGACAGACACCGACTTCCACCGCATCAGGTGCGCTTCACCGGCGTCGTTTCCCACCTCACCAGGGCTACTTCACCGAGCACATCGTCGCACCTCCACACCCCCCCCCCCCCGAGGCCGTTGGGGCTTCACCAACGGTCTCGTCCACCACATTGTAGTGCTCCGCTGCCACTCAAGATCTGCATCCGTGCGCGGCCAGCCAACGCCAGTGCATCAACCTCAATGGCTCTAAAGTGACCCGCACTCTAGCTAGGCGAGCATGCCCAAACGCCGGCCCGAACTAGGTATCCACACATCACTCCCTTGTGCACTGTTCCGACGATGTTTGGATATCCTTTCACTGCTCTCTTAGCTTACACGCCTATGCAACTCTGAATTTAACTCTTGTTTCTTCTGTAGATATCATCTAAAACAAGAAAAACCATTTTTTAGTGAAGCATGACAGCGCTACGGGATCTGGTACACATCCTGCACACCCGTATAACCTTGTAAGTATATGTCCTCCGGTACAACAGCAAGGTCGATTCCTCTTATTTGATCAACCATTCGTCGTGTCAAAAATGCAGAGGGGGTGCAAGGAGCACAAGGCCTGCACATCCAAGCAAGTAGTAACATGGACTTGTACATGGAACATCCCAAGCGCAAGCAGAGCTGAAGTGAGCCTGTACAAGGAGCTAGTGTAAGTCCCTGCATTTCATTTAATTCGTACTGGCCTGCGTGTATGATTTGTGTGAAGTGGCGGATCCACGAATTCAAGTTACCAGGGGCGAACATTTAACTTAAAAAATACGAAGGCACTTGCACTCTAGAAATCAACATAACTTGAGAAATGTGAAGCTACATGCACTTTGAAAACCAGCTAATGATCCTAAATAGTTCAGATTATAAAACACTAAATGATGCAAGCACCAAAAACACAAAATGCAACATGGTGTACAAGGACTAATAACATGGTCTGTACCTGCTTGAATTATTCGTTCTCTGGCTGAAAATATCGAAGTGTAATTGCACCTATAACCAGTGCGCAAACTGCATATCAATATATCTATCCTGCACAAGTATGCCATTAGTTTCAAACAACAGATTAGAAAAGTATTTATGCTACGTTGTCATGATACAGGGACTTTCTGGTAGATGGCCTCGACGTTTCCTAAAGCCATGAAAATGTACTATAATTTGCTTGTCATCAATGCCTGCAAATCCCTATGTCTCTCTCAACATAGCAGATCATCATTAGACACTAAATCCTTCAATGGGAGCTCGCAAAATGCTTGCATTAGATCCCTCATTAGACACTATATGTTCATCACCAGGAGCATGTAAAATGTTTGCATCAAATCCTTCATTAGCAATCTGTTCATTAGACACTTTAGGCTCAAGAACAACATGAGCTTGTATGTTTGCACCGGAAACTTGATTAGATACATCAGATTCAGTCAGTTCAGTATTGATTGGGGGAGTTATAAAATAAGCAGAAATTGGTTTCATTTTCTCATAGATTCCCTACATACAAGCAGTTTTACAACACCGTCAGGTTTAACTATTGGCCAGGAATTGAACAGCTGAATTAGATATAATCAGGGATGTGATGTACCTGCTCATTGCGCATGCTACTCTTGCAAGCTGCGACTATCCGTTTGCGCAAGCTCGATGCCATGCCCGTGTTGTCGCCGCTGCCTCCCACGCAGGCTACACCCAGGATTGGATCTTCATCTTCTTGTCCTTCCATTCACTTGAAGCCCGGCGACGGCCCTCCAACGAGGGCGCGAGGAAGTGTTGTGTCAGTCTCTCCAGCGACGGCTAGGTTAGGAGCAAACCAGACTGGAGGCTGAAGCGAATGAATTGGGATTTTTCCTGCTGTCGATTGATATGGGAGGCGCTCGTTTGGGCCACGAGCCTGCTATAGGGCCTGCCTTGCACTTACATTATTGGCCCATCCAAATTGAAACGTTTTTCTTTATTTTTTACATTGCCTACTCGTGCATTAGGATGAACAAAACTAGCCTGGGCCAACCTGGACGACTCAAACTAGGTGCACACTTCCCAGCCACCCGAGGCGGCCGCCCATACCAGCCCCTACGATGGCGTCGCCCCTTTTGTGTGTATGATTGGGGTAGTGAAAAATATTCCAGTGGCCCTTTTGATTTACCCATAGAATGGTTGAATTACTTGTTTCTATGAACTGAGTTCGCCAGTAATGTGAAGGATGTCAGTCTTTTCATCCTATTGTAGATTGCTTAATTAGATGTCGATATGCCAAATGTAATTGCATGAAATATATAGTAAAAGCTAGTGTGATGTGTGTGGCTACAACTAGTCTGACTACACGTCCTCATATAACATATCAAGGATGCACCATCTTAACAGATTAACCATTCGACTTACCAATGCAGTGTGGGAAGAAAGAACTATTGGGACTGCGTATCCAAGCAATTGATGCCATGGACTCCTTTGTAGAACCTTGTAAGCAAAAAAGAAGTTGCAGTGTGCCTGTACAAAGAGCTAGCGTATGTTCAGTTACCTGCTTCTCGGAATTTTAGTTAGCCACTTATTGCAAAATTGTTCAATTACGTTGCTCGGCTTAATTTGTTTGCTACTGATTACATAATGCCATAGCCTGTTAATCCTATTATAGACTGCGCCTATCTATGTGTTTGATACTTACTGTTAAGAATTACATGTTTGCTTGAACTTAAATAGCTACTTAAGCATGTAGATAGCTGGTCATATGTACTTCTAGGGTGCAGCAGAATTCATGTGTAATTTATGTTCTGATACCCCGTTTATTTAAATGGTTTGATGTTATCACTTGTAGCACTAGTAATGTTTGCATATTCATAGATAGACAACTGTCAGGTTTATATGAGGGACACCATCTTTCTAACTTATATATGTGTTGGAACCATTTTGCTTACATTAAAGAAATTTACAGATGTCTGTGTTGCTGGTAAACGGTACCAACTTGTTACTTTAATACGTTGCCAAGAACTTGTTAGTTTTACTAGTTCATGTGTAATTAAATATGTTGCCAAAACTGGTTAGTTTTACTAGTTTGATGTTAGTTTCTTATGGCTCTTGCAAAACTTTATTTATTGATTGCTAACATTCAAGTTTGCAGGATCCAACTGAAACTCCGTTGGCACAACAGGTATGTTTTCAGGAACTTCCTTGTTTACCTGGTTTGTTGCTGTAAATTGTTGCTGTAATCATCTTACTAACTTCAAGTTTTCAGAATCCAATTGCAAGTCCAATTGCACAGCAGGTACATTTTCAAAAATATATTTGTGTAACAGGTTTGCTGCTCTAATCAAGTTACTGACTACTCAACTTTTTAGGATCCAAGAGAAACTCCAATGCCACAACAGGTTCCTTTTGCAAAACTTGTTTGTTTAACTACTTTGCTGCTACAACCGGTTGCTCTAATCACATTACTAGCTACTCAACTTTTCAAGATCCAAGAGAAACTCCAATGCCACAATAGGTACCTTTTTCTAAACTTGTTTGTTTAACTGCTTTGCTGCTGCAACAACCGGTTACAATGATGTTAATAACTACTTTTCAGCATCCAATTGAAACTCTTTAATTCCTTGTTTGTTTAACTGGTTTGCTATTATAACTCTGAGATGTTTTGCTAACTTTAACTTTTTGGAATCCAATCAGAACTTTAATGGCAAAACAGGTTAGCCCAAGATCAAAGAGCAAGGTACCCATGGACGTTGTATCATCCCACGGCAGTGGCAACGGCCCAATCGTGCATCATGAATTGCCAACTGCTGATGCTCTAGAGGCTAAACTAGTGGTAGAAAGAGATTCTGCTTCTGCACTTAGAGATGAAGTTGACATGTTGAGGAAGCAAACAGCACAATCACAAGCAGTACTCAAGACAACCATTAAATATTTGGTGGATTTCAAAACGAAGCAAGCTGAGACTGACCGCATTGTTAAGGTCCTGAAGGAAAAAAGGAAATTAAATTCCCACTTGGTAAATCATAGGTGAAATGTTCTTTCCATTGTTGAATAACCTTTGTGTTGTTTGTTCATGTAATCGATCAAACCATTTGTTTTATAGATCATGTAATAATTTTTTTATTTTTTGGTTTGTAATTTTATTTGAGCACAAGTCTGTATTACTTGATAAGACTCGGAGACATTTCATTTTGATTGTTGTGGCAGACCTACAAATATGCCAATCGGGCTGAATGTGCATTCAGCAATAATAGTAGTATAGATGGACCATAAGTGGCACGCATCGGAAAGGGCCAAGATGTTGTACTAGCTTCGCTAAAAAAAGGATGCTCTTCTAGCAAAAAAAAGTACAGCGGCATGGCTTATGTATGTTAGTTGATATTATTGATCCATATACTCTATAAGTGTTTATATGTCTGTTAGTTTTGTACATTATTGGTTGATTGACTCAGTATTTGAATCTTGATACATCGCTTGTGTACATATCTAAATGGGAGTACACATTATGTTGTGTGTGACATTTGAGTTGGACATAAAGTGTTCCAAATATTCGAATTCACCTTAAACTGGATTCTAGCTTCTGAACTCGAGTATCGGCATTTGTAACTCATAGTCATATATGACAGTGGAATACATCTTTGTCGTGCTTTTGAAGATATATAAAAACACATGGAATGATTTATAAAGATTTGTATAGGAATACAAATTGGATTCGAATTTAGTTGCTAGGGTAAACGTGGATACTTATTGTCCCAAAATTCGAAAGAAGCGGCAAAATTCCCACTCCCACATCGGCTGAACGAAGCCAAGTGTTTGGGAGATGGAAATTACTGTCCACCCCTTACACGGACAACCCATCGACCCGATTTCCACTGCTCTCAATAGGGGTAGGTTAGTAACTTCAATTAGACGTGACACGACCGCCTCTAAGCCCATTCCGACACGGTGGGTGGCAAAACTCATTTGATTCAAGCTCGTCCGAAAGACCTCTGTTTCTCCCTCCATTTCCCCATTCATACACGGTGGGCGGCAAGACAAACTCAACTTGGCCGAAATCGATGTAGGAAAATATTTCCAATAGGGGCACCTTTGTAACTTCACTCAGACGTGACACAACCGCCCTACCTGTCAGCCCCGTTCATACACCGTGGGCGCCAACCATGGGCGCCAAAACACCCTCTCCTCGCCCGAAATCGCTCTGGGAAAATATTGGCGAGATGCGATATTACCGTCCTATCCCCAACCGACGAGACGTCCAAATTTTAAACGGGGGCTAAGTTCGTAACTTTCCCATATTTCAGACAGGCGCGTCCCAAAAACATGGTTCCCCATACCTCTCCCTCCATTTTCCCATTCATACACCGTCCGCGCTAGAACACCATCCCCACACCAGCCTCCTCCGTCCACCACCCCATCCATCGCTGCCGTCCTCCAGCCCATCCATTGCCACCATCCTCCACCATGCCGGAGCGCCGACCAAGACCGCGTCGTCCACTGCTAGATGGACGTTTCTCATCCACGGCGACGGACCAGGAGCCTTGCATCGCGTCCTCTCGCTTCATCGGCGCCGTCATCCTCTTTGTCGGGGCCGCTCACACGACCTTCTCTTCCACCGCAACGAAACTTATCCCCCGATGCACCCGTCTACCATCGCAGATCAGCTTCAACGCCACCAACAGCCATCGCACCCCCGATGCCTACACGGTGTCGCAAGAGAGGTGGTACTTCCAATCTCCTCAACTTTTTGATCTCAACCAGAAAATAGATCGTAACTTGGTTACTATACTTCCTTTTCAGCTCTTAGAATTTAGTTCTTAGTTTGAAGCAAACAATGGATGCTAAATATCATTTCCCCGGTTTGCAACTTTAAATCTGCCATGGCACAGTCATAATAGGGTTTAATTGATCATGCTTAGGGTTTAATTGATCATGTTAGTTCCGTGGTGGTTTCTTTAATAGAAATCAAAGGGGAAACCCTCTTTTGCTCAAAAAAATTGCTTAGGCTTTCCCCCTTTTATGATCACTATACGACCAGCATACGTGCTTCGTGTCATAATAGCACTGCTCCACCAATCAAGCTAAACAAGCTTAGTTGTTCAAATAGGAATCTGGTATTATTAAAACAGAGTCATTTAATTGGTCAGCTAAATGTCCTAATTTAGTTTCGAAAGTGCATGTTCACCGCTCGGGTGTGTATCTCTACAGGGTGCCCACGGTGGGCCGCGGCCCACCCTAGGATTTTGGGTCGGCCCAGGCCCCGATTCCCCTCTGTTTTGATGCGCGCTTCCGATCTCTACTCGCCCCCAGCCGCCTGCCTCACTGGCGAGTTGCCGTCCCCGGATGGCATGACTCTAGGAGGAGATGTCGGACTAACAGGAGGTCAGGAGCCGCTCGCCCAACAGCGTCACCGCTGCCCGGGTGCGCTGCTGTGCCTACCTTCCCAGTCCGTTTAGGGCTCAGGCGTGCAGCACCCACTAAGCCAACCCGATTTATCCTAAGATACATCCTCAACACTCAGCAGCCACTCCTCACCACTCATTTTCTAATTGATTCATTACTCATTAGGCAGGACTGTCATTAGGGTTTGTTGTGTGTTGAGTGCTACCTACACTTAATGGTTCAGATGTATTTCAGTAATCTTTAGTACCTGTAAAGTTCACAGGGTTTCAAAATTCCAGCCCTAGGAATAGACACTAGTAATTTTGGATTGTTGGTCATAGTAGCATTGACCCAAATTACTACTGTAGGCTAGGTTTGTTGACAATTTTACTTGTCTATCTTACTCATCCGATATGGTATCCAATTGTTCACGTCGATTAGTTGCAAACAATAAGTGCTAGACAAACTTCTTGATTCAGATTTTGGACGGTCTCTTACTGCAGTTACAATTCTGCATACTTGTCCTAGTAAGCTCACAAGTAAATGATTGGTTCACTACATCTATGCTTGCCTTGTCATATTTGTTGTCAATATTCTTTTAGGGTGGACCACCCTGTTTCAAAATACTGGAACCGTAGACATGAGTGAATATATTTCTCTGTGTGATCTCTTCCATCATGTGTGGGCCACGAACACTGCATTGTATAGAAGTAAAGTGTCATTTCCAGCTTTTACATAGACTACGATCTTTTACATGGAATACAATCTGCCTACTTGCTTTGTGTCGCACTACCAGCACTCCACCCTTGAAGCTAAACATTATGCCACTGATAATTCCTTAGTTGATTTGTTCAAATAAGAATTTGATATGATTCTAATGTTCCTACTTCAGTTTTGAAATGTGTGTCTGCCTGTTATAGAGACATAAGAGGTTTGTATTTCTATGTGTGGTCTGGTCAGCACGGTTGGGGTGAACTTTGCATATGCAGGGGTTTATAGGGAGACACTCTTCGAGTTGAATCCGCAATGCATTCCATACATAATCTGACTACTTTTTATATTTTCATGAATCTCAGATTCTAAACAGCATCATAATGATTATGAGCTTGCGTGCATGAAAAGAATAAAGCAGAACAATGCCATGGCTGTCAAACTTGGCATTAAGGGACTGAAATCAAGTCTGGATGCAATGCAATGCAAATGCTCTCCACCTACAGATTCATGCTCAGAATATGATCCTAACAGTGATTCTGAGCTAGAGGGGGGCCTAAGTCAATGTAGCTCCCTAGTGGAGGAGTCAGAGGCAGATGCCCTATCTTATTCACCCATCAAGGTGCTTGCTCTAACTTTCCAAGGTTATATTGGTCGCACATATCTTGCAACTGATGCTTTGCATTGCTTCGACTTTGCTGCACTGCAATTAGCTTAGTTTGCACATCTTGTATGTGAATACGCCCTGCCTATCCATTTTCAGTACATATTCCATCTATCATCATACCATATTTATCCATTCAAATCAAATGTTGTTCTTGTGTATCAGACGTTCAAAAGGAAGAGGGTGATTGCTGATCGCGGAGGAGCACGAGCAAAGTATTTGGAAAAGGTAGTGACACCTGATAAATCAAATAACCCATTAGGTGTAGTTGCAATATCACCTGACCCACAAAACACCCCAACTCTAGCAAACTCTAGCCCTACTACACTGTTCATTTCTGATGCCCCAACTCAGCAGACCCCAACTACAGCAAACAGTATGATGATGCCAGTTGACATAGCACCAGCTCTACGATGCAAAACCCCCATTCAGCAAAGAGTACACCAAATCCAGTTGCCAAATCCCTTTTCGAACCAGAGAGAGCCCCAATTGCAGCAAATACGACCCCTATTCCATTTCTTCCCAGTTTAGAAGATGAAGCTTATATTGTTGTCGAACTTTGTGCGCATCTTTACTTCATGGAAAGATTATACCGCAGATAGAGAACAATTTCTAGTCTTCCTCCACAACTTACGCGTAAGTAATGTACTAATGTTATTCATGGTAATTACTGCATATGTTTCTGCTGAAAGACGACACAAGATTTCATTCTTTTAAATAGGAGAGGACCAAACTGGATTGTCAAGACGAGCAAGGGTTGGTTGCGCTTTTCAAGCACTCAGTGATGAAGTATCGTTCCTACCTGAGTCAAGCGCACTTCGATGGCAAGCCTCTAAACGAAATTTCTATAAAGTCTCCGGTGCTACATTTATCAGACAGTGACTGGAATAATCTTGTTACACATTGGCCTCCTCTGCAGCGTAAGGTACTGTCTATGATATCACATCACAATTCGAACTACATTTCTGCATTTTCCTTAACGTCTCACTTGTACTAAAACTGCTAGCAGAAGAACATTCATTCTCAAGGGACCACATAATCTCGCAACTATACTGCACAGTGCATTGCTCTTGTGAGTACCTCTTGCCCTGTATGACCATACTTACTTCCATAGTTGTTTGATTATGTAGCATCACTTCACATGTTAGCCGTGTTATCGTCCATTTGGTGGACATTATAAGATTCGTATGGACTCTTACATAAATTTAGAATCAACCCAATGCTTTTGAAGAGGTTTAGCTCTGCAGTCCTCTTGTAAGGACTGAACGTCGTCTATCACTGTACTTACATTAACAGCTACTCCCTCCGCCCCATAATATAAGAACAATTTGTATAGTACACCAGTGTTCAAAACACTCTTGTATTATGGGAAGAGGGATTGGTTCATTGTGTAGCATTCTGCATCTTATCTCCCTCGCCCACCATTTACTAAAAAATATCAGATCTATATTTAATCTTACCAAAAAGTTGAATACACAGACAATGCGAGTGCAGAAGTGTAGCCCATTGCTCTTGTCAGTACATTTTGTCCTATAATGCTTGTACTTTCGGGATTGGTAGTTGATTATGTAGCATCAATCTGCATCTTATCTTCATTATCCGCTATCCCTTCCAGTATTCACTGGTACGCGTCGGTGTTATACAAATGGTTTTTAACCCCTTTCCGCGACGGCATTTGGAACCGTCGCCAAGTGAGTGTGGGCAATAGCGGGGTCCTTCACACACGACCTAGAAACCGTCAGGGATATGCCCTCCTGGCACACACGCTCGGCAAAATGAGGTCGTGTGCGACCGGCGAGCGCTCAAATGCAGAAATACGTATAGTAGAGCTAAAAATACAATTATAGAGGCGAAATTGTTTCCGGTCGCAAGTACATCCCACACAGTCAGTCCCCGCTAAACGTTTCCGTTCGTATGTACATCCCACACAGTCGCTCCAACGAAAATGTTTCCGTTCACCGGTACATCACACACAATTTTTCCCGTTAAATCGTTTGTGATAGCGTTGCCATTGCACACGATATTAATAATTTTATCGTTTGCGTTATTGAATGCATCACACACGGTGCATAGAAGAAACTGTGTGGCAAAGGCTATCCATCACACACAGTTTTTATGTGGTAAACGTTTGCGCAAGGTTGCCTAACGCAAACAGTTTTCAAGAGAAATTCGTGTGTGCAGTGGAGATTGATCGCACACGTAGTGGATCCTAGAAACATTTCTGATCTCCACGTATATCGTAGACGTTTCGCTTTCGCAAACCGTGTGCAGTGTAATCCCAAATTTAAAAATCACATGTTTTGAATTTGAAAGTAGGTAATCACTTATTTCATATCCAACCATGTTTATTACAAATATAGGTTCAACCACGAATGCATAATTCAATGCACAGGTACATATACTGAAGAACTACAGAAGCACCAAGTAAAGAATGATGAACCACTGTTGTACTAAAGACTGTAAAGAGAGAGGCGAAAGACATTCTGGTTGCTGGAGAAGGTGAAGCGGAATGCCCATATTGTTCCCTCCTCCATGCGTAATGTGCGCCTGACTCTAGGCCAACCCCTTGTGATGGCTGCCCGTCCATCCTTCACTGTCTTCATTAGGACTTCTTGATGCTCATTGTAGTCTGGATGAAATACTTTAACCTTCATTGCATGTCCACCAATCATGTACGTTGCGAGGTAATCTTGAGTGAACTGCTTCGGGAGCCACGGGGAACGAAAAAGATGCAGACATTGTTGTCTAACAACTCATCATGGGCAGGAAAAAGAGAAGGCTGCAGAGTTTGTAGTTACCATCCTACAGCTCACTGTTGTGTTGGATAGAGCATAAACAAATAATTTGCTTTCCACCATTCGTATCTTTTTGCTAATAACCCTTATCAGTTTCCTCACTTGATGCTTGTTCATCAATATCTCATTGCCCCATACGCAAAAAGGGTCGATGCGTGGATCCTTGCAAAGGGCATATGTACCTACAAGCAACAAGTCAATATTAGAAGCTAACTAGTGTTCAGGCCAGGATCTATATGCACTACATTATGGAACGACGGGGGGAGTACAAGCCGAGGGATGAAGCTAACCTCGGCGGAAAATGGTGGCCACTCCCGTTGTTGTCCTGCATAAGTAGTGGAAAGGCATGATAAGTACAGCAACCTTAACATCAAGCAAATATAGCAAAGTTAAATAACATCATCTCCAAATGATAGTTTGAATGTGTTGGTTTCAGCATGCTGTTAAAGCAAATATAAAATGGAAGGCAATGTTACCGACATCAGGCTTAACAGCCATCAAATATTGCAATTCAAACTGGTATTGTTGAAAATGAATAGAACGTAGGTAATGCTTAAACATCACACTGGATAAATGTGTAAAACTGAAATAAAGGGCATCTGTTAACTACACCAGGAATAACTGGAACCAAATATAGCCATTCAAACTGGTATTGATGTAGTCGAGCGGCACAGTTCCGACTTGCACATAATGAACAACACATTATGAATGACTGAAATAAACAAGGCATAAATGACCAGTATAACAACCAAATATAGCCATTGAAAACTGGACAGAGTCTCACTGCAACCAACCTAACAAGCAAATACAGATAAACAGGGCATATGCTTGAAAACTGGACAAATGCTCACTGCAACCAACCTAACAAGCAGATAAAGATAAACAAGGCATCTGCTTGATAACTGGACAAATGCTAAAAAAGCAACCTAACAACCAAATACAGATAAACAAGGCATCTGCTTGATAACTGGACAAATGATAAAAAAAGCAACCTAACAACCAAATACAGATAAACAAGGCATCTGCTTGATAACCGGACAAATGCTCACTGCAACCAAACTAAGAACAAAATACAGATAAACAAGGCATCTGCTCGATAACTGGAAAAATGTTCAGTCCAACCAACCTAACAACCAAATACAGATAAACAAGGCATCTATTCACTATAAACAACCAAATATAGCCATTCGTGAAACTGAAGTGGACAATTCATACTTAAACATCACATAGACCTATTGAACAATACATTTTTGCATAACTGAAATAATTAAACACGGCACAGTTAAAGCACCGCACGACAAATGCTACTACAACAAAGGGTACGGGTTGGCAAGCTAGAAAAGGTAAGATTTGTTGATAGAATGTTGCCTCACATTTCATGGACGGGATCCTTCCAGTTGGAAGAGCGCAGACCCATGGTGCGATCTATGATGTCACAGATGGGTTGTTTCACCTTGGAAGAACCTTGGTCTCCTCGTGGTCGTGGTCATGGTCGATGAGATCTGACTTGGCAATTGAGGATCCCAAGCCGCCGCCGTAGAACGTGTCCTTCAGAAATGACAAAATGGGCTCAATGGCGTAGAAAGCCCGCAAATCCTTGACCGCTTGGCAGAGGAGATCAGCGGCAAGGCCGCCGAAGAGATCGACGGTGGTTGAACCAGAGGGGTTGGGGATGGAACACTTAACATGTGACATGGCTCGTGTGAAGCCGTCGGTGTTGACAAGCTTGATGTCGTAGCCAGCTTTCACGAGATACAGTAATATGCTAGCCCGCTGACATGAAGCCTTCGGCATGGCAACGTAGTCAACATCTTCGCCGGCTTCCACGGCGACGTGTTGCTCCGGGATCGACAGGTCAGGGCGAATGGCAGCCACCTCGCCAATGTCCGCCGGAGAGGCCATGATAAACCTCTTCTTGGCAAACGCTCGTCGGGCTCCCCGGGATACGTGGTCGAGCTTAGGCTACGACATTCTGGAGCAAGGGATGTGGATCTGGCGGGGAGGGACACCGCAGGCCTCATCTAAAAACTCAGGGGAGTGGGACGATGGTATGGGAATCGTTGGGTAACCTGAACTTTATTATCTAAGCTAGAAGGAACGGGAAGACCGGCAGGGGTTGGCGGCGGCGCCGGCGGCGGCCGCGAGCTAGGGTTCGAGGGGGGAGGGGCGGGTGGGGGAATGTGGAGGGGGGTTGGTGTTTAAGGATACGCCGTGGCTACTGAAAATTTTAGTAATGGTGGGTGGAGATGGTGGTGGACGAGGGAGGGTGTCAGTTCAAATGCCTCGGCTACTGCAATTTTACTATAAGGTCGGTCCTGGAGGAGTGTGGGCGACGGTTGAAGTACGGAGGCTACTAAAATTTGGGTAAAGGAATTGATGTGGGGCGGGAGTGCCCAAGATCGCGCACGATCCGATAGCAATATGCGTGTATGATAATAAGGAAAAGTGGCGCGGATCTGCTGATTTTTGCAACGCTCAAGGCGGGTAGTTTGTTTTTTATATTTCTAGCTAGTTGGTCTATTGCACACGGTTCGTCCTAATTTCCAAATAAACTTACCCGCCTTTAGCTTGCACAGGTGGTGGTTTTACAGCGCACTTGCATCGCACACGGTTAAGCCAGTACCACCACCCTTTGCTCGCGCTTGCGCGGTCGTGGTGATTTCAGCGCACTTGCATCGCACATGGTTGAGCCAGTACCTCCACCTTAATTTGCTCGCGCTTGCGCAATCGTGGTGATTTCAGCGCACTTGCATCGCACATGGTTGAGCCAGTACCTCCACCTTAATTTGCTCGTGCTTGCGCAGGCATGTTGATTCACATCGCACTTGTATCGCACACGGTTAACATATTATACCCCGTGTCCGTTGAGCATATCAGAGTCTTTGCAGCAAAAAATAACGTTAGAGAGGGTCAAAAGATAGCCACACCAGCATGTGGCCCAAATATATATGAGTGAAAAGGGTGGTCTGTGATGTTCAAAATTCCAATGCACAACTTTGACCGCGCGGGCCCACGGTTGGGCGCGTCGTTGAAGATCGATGAGAGGGGCCAGAAGTCAAGAACCACCTGGAAGTGGCCAAATATATGTACAAATATTGGGGATGTTTAAAACTTTAAATACATGATGCATAACTTTGGTGGCACCTGCCTCACAAACCCGAAAGCACCCTAACAACCACCTAGCTAGGATATATATATAATGACATAATGTCATACCTAGCTAGGATGCTTGGCCCACCACCTCCCACTTCGTGTCAGCAGGGAGGATGCACGTAATGATCGATACTTTGGTCATACATGCATGTCGCCATGACCTAGACGGACCAATGAATCTATCGTTTGGTCAAATGACAGTTGTTGTTGTTGATAAACCACTTGGGCCAATAGATTGAACCATCATAAAAGTCGCACGAGAGGGACCACAAAACCAGCACCTCTTGCATGCGGCCCAAAATGATGTACGTTGGGAAGGGGTGATGTGTGTTTTCAATATAGACTAATGTACAATTTAGATGTGGTGCCTACCTCTCGATACAGACAACAACCATGAAGGCAAGGTAGTTAAGGACGAGATACGCAGGGTTTGATGTAGGTCGAATCCAGCAATCTGAGCATCTGGGAGGGAATCCTGACAAAGCATGAGCTCGAGCTTTGGTTGAGCGACATTTGACGGTGACCGGCCCTAATACGAACTAGGAGGAATCCATTCATGGCCAACACATACCCCTCATTATCGGACAAAGGAATGATATATATACACTCGGGGAGCCCATAGATATGCGTGTGTCGTCACAAAAAACCGCACAAGGGAGACGTGGTCGATCAGAAGACCCCGTATACACTGCATGCTGCCGAAAATATGTATGCGTACGATGGTGTATGATGTGTTTAAATCCCAAAGGCACAACTTCGATGGGCCACCAACTACATTACAAACCGAACACCGTACCCGACTCCAAGCCTGGTTCAATACGTACGATGTTAGTTTCCCAACTTCGAGGCGGCGGGGGGGGGGGGGGGGGGGTCGTCCCATGCATGCGCTCAAACTTTATTTTGTCTAGCATGGGACACATCTATATATATCTATACATCTATACACCTATATAGTGTGTGAATAACTTTGAAAGTTGGTCGTTCGATGAAGCCAATTCGACGGTACAGAGATGGCAAATCCGAGCACTACTGGCCGTTGGATATCATCTACATTCCACCAGATTCTGCCACATGTACAATCTAGAAGACTCCATGGTTGAACTTAAGCATAATGCACAAACCTCAGAACACAAGCACTTCTCCTTTGTTCTCTAGAATCTTCCATATCTTAATTGCCCAAACTTTTTTTCTAAATGAATTGTCACTTTTTGTTTTTACCTTTACAATGCACAATTCCATGAATCTTAAAATAGATTTTTTTTATAGAACTAATTGATTTTGGATGAGATGAAATATAAGAATTAAACAATGGGAGAAGAGGCGGGAAACCGATGAGAGGAGTGGCGAGAAACGGTAGCCTATTTTTAATGAAAACCTAGTAGAGAAGGAAGCGTGAGCTACACGATGCATGCGCACAGTGCTTACCCATGTACTGCATGTGCTGTCGAAAGGGCTCAGGGTTGTCGTTCGATCTGGGAACATCCAACGGTGCACATGTACGATCCGTGGGGTTTGGGTTTGGCCAATCAGAACACACGACTCAGATCACGCGCGCAGCGAGGGGGAATATCATACAAAAACCAACATTCGGTGGAAACCAGTGAAAACCACGAGGAAAAGATGTTTTGAAGTTTCAAAAAAAAAATTGAAAAAAATGCGGGATGTTAAGAGGATGATGTTTTATTGCCACACAAAATTTCAAGTTGAAACACATTACGAGATGTGAGCTATGAAAAAGACAAAATCAACATTGAATAGTGTTGAATTGTAATGTCACTATTCAGGGCTGAATTTGTCTTTTTCATAGCTCACATCTCGTAATGTTTTTCAACTTGAAATTTTGTGTCACAATAAAACATCACCTTCTGAACATCCCACATTTTTTTCAGATTTTTATGAAACTTTAAAATATGGTTTCCAAGAAGTTTTCATTGATATTGGCTTTCATGAGTGAACCGTGTGCTATTTGAAAACATTTCGTGAGAAGAATCTCGGTTTTTAAATCCCCGTAAATCCAAAACTAAGCCAAAAATCGTGAAACCTGGCCTGGTGTCACGACATGGCACTTATATGTTGAGGAATTTTTTTCGTCCATTGTGGCGCAAGTTTTATTACAAGCCTCTTACAAACCGGAGCTTCTCTCAAAGAAGTCTCGTGGTTCCGATAGGGAAACGTGTCCCCCTTCTTGTGGGCGAAATGTAATCACTGCCTCTTTTCGCCTTGTATTTTCTTCTACGGGCAACATGGAACGACAGGATATCCGTGCTGAAATTTAAACTTGTTCAGGGTTCGTTTGGCCTTTTTATACACTAATTGAGTTTCCTAGGCATTTAATGTCCATAATTCAAATCTGAACTACAAATACATGCTCCAGTTCACCAAAATGGCTAGAAAATTATACATGTGTCCTTAGGTGCATGTTTAGGTCCCATGCCAGGAATGGGACAACTGTACCGGTGTCATGGCTCGTCCTCAAACATTTCGAATCTTAGTTTTTAATTCCCCATAAATCCTAAACTCACCAGAAAGTCATCAAAGGTGGCATGGTGTCACATCATGGCACATATATGTCGTGGTAAAAACATTGTCCAATTTGGGCCAAGCTTTATTACAAACCTCTTACAAAAACCGGAGCTTCTCTCAAAGAAGCCTCGTGGTTCCGATAGGGAAACGTGTTCCCCTTGTGGGCGAAACGTAATCACTGCCTCTTTTCGCCTTGTATTTCTTCCACGGGAAACATGGAACGACATGATATCCATGCTGAAATTTAAACTTATTCAAGGTTCATTTGGCCTTTTTATACACTAATTGAGTTTCCTAGGCATTTGATTTCCATAATTCAAATCTGATCTACAAATACATGCTCCAGTTCACCAAAATGGATAGAAAAATTATACATGTGTCCTTGGGTGCATGTTTAGGTCTCATGCCAGGAATGGGAACGAATTACAACCGTACCGGTGTCCTGGCTCGTCCTCAAACATTTCGAATCTCAGTTTTTAAGTCCCCATAAATCCTAAACTCACCAGAAAGTCATCAAAGGTGGCATGGTGTCACGTCATGGCACATATATGTCGTGGTAAAAACATTGCCAATTCGGTCCAAGATTTATTACAAACCGGAGCCTGTCGCAAGAACCCTTGTGGTTTCGATAGGGAAACGTGTCCCCTTGTGGGCCAAACGATAATCACTCCCTCTTCTAGCCTCGTATTTTCTTCTACACGCGACACGGAACAACTGGAGATTCGCGCTGAACTTTGAAATTATTCAGGGTTCGTTTGACCTTTTTTATTCATTAATTGAGTTTTCTAGGCATTTAATGTCCATAATTCAAATCCGAACTACAAATACATGCTCTAGTGCACCAAAATGGCTAGCAAAAACGTACATGTTTCCTTGGGGTGCATGTTTAGGTCCCATGGAACGAATGGGAATGAATTCAACCATCTCGTCATCCTGGCTTGGCCATAAACATTGCGAATCTCGGTTTTTAAATCTCTGTAAATCCAAAACTCACCAGGAAATCATGAAACTTGGCATGGTGTCACTACATGGTACATATAATTGTCCAATTTGGGCGAAGCTATATTACAAGCCTTTTACAAACCGGAGCCTGTCACAACCCTCGTGGTTCCGGTAGGGAAACATGCCCCTCTTGTGGGCGAAACGATAATCGTTGCCTCTTCTCGCCTTGAACTTTGTTTTCTATAGGCAACATAGAATAACAAGAGTGTCGAGCTAAAATTTGAAATTGTTCAGGGTTCGTTTGGCCATTGTATATATATTACTAATTACTAAGTTTTCTATGCATTTAATGTAGTCCATAATTCAAATTTGAACTACAACCACATGCTCCAGTGAAGCAAAATGGGTGGGAAATCCTACATGTGTCATTGGGTGCATGTTTAGGTCTCATTTAAGGAATGGGAATGAATTACAAACTTGTCGTCGTCCTGAAACATTGAGAATCTCGGTTTTCAAATCCCAGTAAATCAAAAAGTCACCCAAAAAACATGAAACTTGGCATGGTTACATGACATGGCACATATATGCCATGGTAAAAAAATCATCCAGTTTGAGAAGAGGCACACACATTAGTAGCCAATGAAGTCCTTTTTGAAACAAAAAGTTGACACGTTAATATCGCAAACAGTTGTATTATATTAACCGTGTCAAAATTTAACCATGCTCGGTGGCGTGCATGCAGCTGTTTGATTAGACGGGACGAGCGCGAGTAGTCCGCCGTGCAGGCTCGACGGGACGCGTGCGAGCAGTGCGCCGCGCAGGCTCGACGGGACGCGTGCATCCTGTCCACCTCGCAGGCTCGACGGGACACGTGAAAGCAGCAAGGCCGCCCATGCTCACCGGGAAGCGAGCTCTTTGACCTCCATGCACCAGCCGCCGCTGCCCGCCTCGCTCATAACTTCTCCATTAATGGGTTAATTAAAGCACCTGGATGGAGGGTGTTTGCTTGTGATCCCATGGCAGCATTTTCTTTGTTCGTGTTTTCAACTCGTATTCCGCCCTAATTTAAATTGCCACATAGGGCAATGGATAATACGACCACAAATAAAATGGCAACGGATAATACGACGACAAATTTACAATGGCGCAGATAATAATTGTCTTACATATTCCGGATAATTTAAAATGCCACATGCTGTCTGTGTTCTGGGAACGGGGGTCCCCAGACTTGCCTGCCTGCGGCCCACGGCGTGGCTTTGCTAGCAGGCCCGTACGGCCCATCTTTATCGTCAAGGCATCCAAGACCCTTGCGAGGGGCCAAGCCTCGCGAGGCGGACGATGCAAGACCTCCTCAGGAGCGGCCTCGCCATGCAGGCTCGCGAGGGGCGGAGAGATCAAGGCAAGGCAAACCTCGCGAGGTTCTCGTGACGTGACCCATGACGATCGAGACCAGGCGGGCGCCAGCACGCGCAGTGTCCTTGTTTCCTCTTTGGTGCTAAGGAGGCAAGCGCAGGCGCGGAGTACCGAGGCATCAAGCAAAGGTTTCCATATCAATGCAACAATACCAAGACCAGCAGGACGGCAAGACGGAGGTCACCATGGAGCCCAAGGCGGCGTCACCACCAGAGCCTTTTGCAGGCGAAGACTACTTTTGTCAGGATAAGCTGTACTAGTTGTCCCCTTTCAAATTGGCTGTTGTTGGCTCCATTCCCGCACAATATTTGGGGAGAGGACCAGGGCCTCTATAAATAGGACTAGCCACCACAGTAGAAGGAAACTGAGCCTGAGCTGATCGAATCCTCACACACACAAGTTCACCAAGCACAAGAACACCTCAACCTCAGGAGGCTGTTCTTCCCCCTTGTACTGTTCATCCTCAGCCCCAAGAGGCAATCCACCACCACCACACTGGAGTAGGGTATTACACCACAACGGTGGCCCAAACCAGTAAAAATCTTGTGTCCCTTGTGTTGTGAGCTGGTCGAGTTAGTCCGTAAGATCATAGCAAAACTAGGACGTGGATCAGTAGGGGGGAATCTTCGTGCGCACCCCAGTGTTCGAACCTTGAGGGTTTTGCCGGAACCCATGATCTGACATTTGGGGCACCAGGTATGGGTGCGCGAAGCTTCCCTTCCGTCGCCCCGCGTTCCGTTGCTTCATCGTCTCCATGGCGGACGCGCGCCGCGGTCGTGCTGAGCGTCGGGCTGCCCTTGCCGCCCGCGTTGCTCAGGCGGCTCCCGTCGGCGGGCCGCCCCGTCATTCTCCATCGCCTGCCGCCAACGTCGACACCGGCCCGGCGGGGAACGAGCAGCAAGCATCCTTGATGCACCCCTCGGTGCGGCGGGACGGCCGCACCGCCACTCCACCGCTGACCCCGGCCGGTTCGTCATCCCATGCTCGTCGCACTCCCATGGATGCGCAGGCTGCTCTGTGCATGGCGCGCGAGCTCCTGCACTACCGCCCCGTCGACGAACTCTACGAGGACTGGCTCGACTGCATCGCCGAGCTTGTCAGCGCCGCAGGGGGCTCCCCTGCGCCGTCCCTCTCGCTGCCTCGTCCTCCGACAGCCATGGGCGGCATGGCCCATGGGGCGCCTCCACCACCTCTGCCCCAAGACAGAGTCTTGGCGCCAAGGAGAGCGGCCCCACGGCGCGACCTGCGGCGTCCGGCGCTCGTGCAAGAAGAAAGAAGCTGCCAAGAGGTCCCACGGCCATGAGAAAACGCCCCCACGCTCCCTGCGCCACCACGGCAAGACCGCGCGCCGCCTGCGGTGGCGGTGCGCGGACGCCATCAAGAGCAAGCTCTCCACCAGCATCGAGTCCCTGTGACCACGGCAGGCTGCCGCGCCTTCACCCCTGAGCTGCGTAGCGTCGCCTGGCCTGGCAAGTTCAAGCCGGATCTGCCTCCTCGCTATGACGGCACCCCCGACCCCGCGGAATTCCTGCAGCTCTACGAGCTGAGCATCGAGGCGGCCAACAGCGACGAGAAAGTCATGGCGAACTGGTTCCCCATGGCTCTCAAGGATGGCGCCCGCTCCTGGCTCTTGAACCTGCCCCCAGGCTCGATCTCCTCCTGGGACAAGATGCGCAACTGTTTCGTTGCCAACTTCCAGGGCACTCGCGACCGCCCGCCGGCCGCGGGTGACCTGCGCCGCGTCAAGCAACAACCAGGAGAGACCCTCCAGAAGTACATCCAGCGCTTCAACAATGTTCGCCTCAAGATCCCCAAGGTGACGGACGAGGCCATCATCTCCGCGTTCTCTGATGGCGTCCGTGACGTCAAGATGAAGGAGGAGCTCGCCATCCACGAGGAGCTGTGCACGTCTCTGGAGCTGTTCAACCTGGCGACCAAGTGTGCAAGAGCTGAGGAGGGGCGCCTCTCCCTCCTCGAGCTCCCGGCTGTGGACCCGGAGGAGAAGAAAGCCAAGGCCAAGGACGTGAAGCGTAAGGGAGCGGCCGTGCTCGCGGCGGAGCCGGACACGAAGCGCGGTAGGGACCAGCCCGAGTCATCCAAGAGCAGCTGACCGTTCTGCGCCTTCCATAACCTGCATAGCCACAACACCAGCGACTACCAGGAGCTCAGAGCCATTCGAGAAGGACGCTTCGGTCAACGCCCCGAGCGCAACGACCGGGGCTACGGCCGAGGAGGAGGACGTGGTGGCGGACGCTGGGACGACCATGGCCCGCGCCAGGAGTGGCGCGACCGGCCTCGTGAGGACCGCTGGCAGGATCAGCCTCGCGAGGGCGCCTGGAGGGATCAGCCTCGTGAGGATCGTCCTCAAGGCAATGTTGGCCTTCCTCCACTACCGCCACCACCCAGAAGGAATAACGACCACCATCAAGACGAGGGGGCTGGGGGCTTCCAGGAGCCGCGCGCTATAGCCTGCATCTTGGGCGGAGCTCAAGCCCCAGCCTCGTAGTGTATCTTCAAGTAGTTTGCTCGTGAAGTGAATGCAGTCCTCCCCAAGCTTGAGGCCACGCGCCCGCTCAGATGGTCCAAGTGCCCCATCACGTTCAGTTTGGCAGATCAGCTCAAGTGCGCAGCTACTGCAGGCGTCCTCCCAATGCTTTGTTAACCAGTCATCAGCAACGTGCAAGTCACCAAGACCCTCATCGACGGTGGCGCAGGGCTCAACGTCCTGTCCGTCGACACGTTCGACAACCTCCAAGTGCCGTATGACCAGCTTCAGCCTACCAAGCCTTTCTCAGGAGTGACCGACGGTTCCACCACACCGATAGGGCAGGTATGCCTCCCTGTCACCTTTGGAGAACGCAACAACTACCGCACCGAGCTCATCGACTTCGACGTCGCCTACATCCGCCTGCCATATAATGCGATCCTCGGGTACCCAGCCCTGGCCAAGTTCATGGCGGTGACCCATCACTGCTACAATGTCCTCAAGATGCCGGGAAGCAGCGGAATCATCACAGTCCCGTGCGAAGAAGGAGATGCGGTGTGCTCCCTCGAGTGTGCCTTCCAAGCTGCAACAATCGACGACCCCGACAGCAAGGGCGAGCGCCTTCCTGAGGCCACCCCCAAGAAGAAGAAGCAGCTGCACCACGCAGGACCTCAGGCAAGCCGCGCCTCGTCAGGATCGGCGCCCGCACCTGGGGCGCCTCCCTCCATCGCAAAGGAAAGCGCGCCCGGCGCCCCTCTCGGGCAGGGCTCGGGGGCTCTCTTTTGGAGGGCCTCAGACTTTGCCAACATCATGAGGGAGGCGCTTGGGCACCACTTGGAGGCGTGCTTCACGGCACGTTTCCCTAAGGAGGACACAGGGCGAGGAGCGCCCACCGCTCAGGAGTTTATCACCAAGACCACGCAGGAATTGCAAGACGCAAGAGCCATACACGGCGGCCGCCGCTCACCGGGCATAGCTCCCCATCCAGGTGAGGATGTCGGGCTGCGCGTCTGCATCGATGTCCCATGGCTTAACAGGGCCGCATCTTAGGAGCTTTTCTGGCCTTCGCGCGTGGGACGCCGCGAGGGCCCACCTCACAGCTACGTTCGCATGCCTTTCAGCCTGCCGAGCGTGGCGACCACCTATCAGCGCAACCTGCGGAGCATCCCGGCGGCTCAGGAGGCCAGGCACCATGCTGTGCTGACGGATATGGAGACGGTCCTCAAGGAACCACCTGGACCCCTAGAGCCTCCTGAGGCTCAGGGCCCCGGTGGCTCATGAGGAGCAACCCCTTCGCCGCGTACCTTCAGCTGCCCCAACTCTCCTTCGTCAACAGAACCAGGTGACATTTTCCAAGTTTATTTAGCTGGGAGCGCCCCCAGGGCTGCATCATTCCCAGGCTGCGTGGGTCCGTCCCTGTGGCATGTATCCCTTTTATGTCTTTAGCTTACCTCGCTGGGAGCACCCCTCGGGCTGCATCATCCCAAGCCGCTCGGGCCTGGCCCAATGGCATGTATCTCCCTTGCATTTACTTAAGCCTGCTGCTTCCATGCTTAATCTACTTATGACTACTACTTGTTTGATCGTCACCCACCACGGGGGCTACTCACGCTGGCACGGCGCTTGTGCACGGGTCTGTCCCTGCAACGTCGACAAACCTGAGTGGCTGAGCTCTGGCTCACGGCGCGCCCCGCGCACGTCACCTCACCAGGCCCTCAGTGCCGTCATTCCCTCGCGAAGAGACCGGTGGCAGACCGGCAACCATAATGGCAAACTGTGTTTCTCCTTGTGTTGGCTTGCAGGAATCTCCTGAGGATAACAGCAGGTGGCACCGCGAGATCCCTCTCCGCCCATGCAGTCCGCTTGCACGTTAAAAGGGGGGCTCCTGAGCATCGTGACTCAGGAGCTCTTACTGGCTCTCCAGCCCTCACCCCCTGGCCTTGACCACGTCACGCAACCTGGCATACCAGCGGCGGCTGAGCTCGCTCGAGGGCCGGGACCTGAGGACGTAGAGCACGAAGGAGAGCGTGGGAGAGGGGGAGGCTCGTATGGGTCCGACCTAGCTACGCTGCGGACGCCTACGCACGAACCTGGCGCACCACGAGGAGTCAATCCCGAATCATCGAGATAAGTCCCGCGCTCAGATCGGCTAACCCTTGGAGCCTAGGAGTCACGCACGCCGCAGCCCTGTTGCGGCAACGCCGTCTCCCTTTCTTGCCTTACCATGGATGCTTGAGCGCTAAAGGGGACCTCCTGAGCATCGCGCCTCAGGAGCTCTTACTGGACCTCGGGCCGCTCACCTCCTGGCCTTGACCACGGCACGCGACCTGGCATACCAGCGACGGCTGCAGCTTGCCTGGGGACCGGGACCTGTCAGCGTAGAGCAACAAGCCGTCGCAAGGTTGGAAAGGGGAGACCGAGCCTAAACAGGACATGCGTTCACAAATTTCCATAATAAGGATAACATCAACAAAAGACATTACAGACCCTTTACACGCCCCCACGGGGTACTCCTCGATTCCTCGCAGGGAACAAAAGACGAGAACTTAGGGGAATCCTATCTACACGCCCCCGCGGCCGACGTCATCATCAACAGTGGGCCACGGGAGGCCAGCGCCAACCCCATCCAGATCAGCGACGGCGGCGGCTGGACGCTGCAGCCTTGCCCCGGGCACGGCGAGAGCTCGGGGGCACGTAGCTGTCGTTGCTCGTCTCCGGAGTCTCGTAGAGCTCAGGAGAACCGCTGGACTCCCAGGAATCGCTGCTGCTGGAGGGGCCGCAGGCGGGGTGCGCATCGTCCAGGCGCTCCCCACCAGGGCAGCACTCCAGGCGGCGGCCCTCCGCATCAAAGACCTTGAAGGACAGCGTGGAGGCGCCGTCATAATCAAAGTGGATCGCGAGGGCGCCCTCAGCGTGGCAAACCCGCGCGACCTCACCCCAGCCGTGGGTCATGAAGACCTTGCCGGAGGAGACCGCTTCAACCTCTGCTCCGGTCGCCGGAGCATTGCAGTCGGCATGCTGCAACTAGAGCTCGAGGCATCCCCTCGGCGGCATCATGTCGGAGAAGAACCGCGGGAAGCAGATCCAAGTGCTCGGGGACATCGCCGCCCACAGCACAAGCTCACGCGAGGAGTCCGTGGCGTGGACCCCAGGGGCGGCGACCCGCACCACAGCAGCACGTCGACCTTGGCCAAGGCGCGCACGCCGACGCTCGTCGCCTCTCCCTCCTGAGCCATCGGCTTGGGCGTACAGGGGTAACGGATACCCAGGAGGAGGCCGCTCGCACCAAGGCCTCGTCACCACCTGCATCACTGCTGCATCACGGGTGGACCGGCCTCTTCTTCGGCGGGAGCGGCGCCGGCCCGCCGAGGGGAGTCTTTCCTTTCTCCGCAGCAGAAAACCTTTGGATGGGCGCCATCGATGTCGACGGTGGAGCGGAGGAGGAAGAAGCGAGCGGAATGGGAAGAAATGGCGACGGGGGCTCTACCCCCCTCCTCATTTATAGCAGGAGAAGGCCAACCAGCGCCCCCCACGATCACAGGTAATGATGGTTTTCCTTGCATGTCGCAGGGACTTGTCAAGTCAGGTAGTTGCCAAGGCAGCGTGGGGAAGCGGAGACGCCCACGTCCAATCAACCGCCACGCGTCGACCAAGGCCGCAGGCTATTGGGGCCTCCGGCGCTCCGTACTTGACCTTTGGCTTCGCCTCGAAGCCAATCCCGAGCGCGCCTTGGGCCCGGGGGCTACTGTCGGCGTTCTGGAAATGGGGGTCCCCAGACTTGCCTGCCTGCGGCCCACGGCGTGGCTTTGCTAGCAGGCCCGTACGGCCCATCTTCATCATCAAGGCATCCAAGACCCTCGCGAGGGGCCAAGCCTCGCGAGGCGGACGATGCAAGACCTCCTCAGGAGCGGCCTCGCCAGGCAGGCTCGCGAGGGGCGGAGAGATCAAGGCAAGGCAAACCTCGCGAGGTTCTCGTGACGTGAGCCATGATGATCGAGACCAGGTGGGCGCCAGCGCGCAGTGTCCTTATTTCCTCTTTGGTGCTAAGGAGGCAAGCACAGGCGCGGAGTACCGAGGCATCAAGCAAAGGTTTCCATATCAGTGCAACGAGACCAAGACCAGCAGGACGGCAAGACGGAGGTCACCATGGAGCCCAAGGCGGCGTCACCACCAGAGTCTTTTGCAGGCGAAGACTACTTTTGTCAGGATAAGCTGTACTAGCTGTCCCCTTTCAAATTGGCTGTTGTTGGCTCCCTTCCCGCTCAATATTTGGGGAGAGGACCAGGGCCTCTATAAATACGACTAGCCACCACAGTAGAAGGAAACTGAGCCTGAGCTGATCGAATCCTCACACACACAAGTTCGCCAAGCACAAGAACACCTCAACCTCAGGAGGTTGTTCTTCCCCCTTGTACTGTTCATCCTCAGCCCAAGAGGCAATCCACCACCACCACACTGGAGTAGGGTATTACACCACAACGGTGGCCCGAACCAGTATAAATCTTGTGTCCCTTGTGTTGTGAGCTGGTCGAGTTAGTCCGCAAGATCTTAGCAAAACTAGGACGTGGATCGGTAGGGGGGAAATCTTCGTGCGCACCCCAGTGTTCGAACCTTGAGGGTTTTGCCGGAACCCGTGATCCAACACATGCGGCAAAGCCCGGAAGACAAGGGGGCAAGAGAAGAAGGAAATTGCAAACAACGATCTAGGTCGCTACTGTCTCTACTCGTCGATGGATCACCGGGCGGCGAAATCCTCCAGCTCCTTCTTCAATTCCTCACGACTTTGCTTGAAAGCAGCCACGGATTCCTCCACCTCCTGCTCGCGCTCGATCCGGAGCTTCCTCAAGCCACCCGTCAGTTCCTCGACGACCGCTTTCAGCGGTATCTCCGAGGCACTCCTCTACTCATGCAGCATCTTCCAGCCGGCGGCCTCCTCCTCCTTCTCGGTGACCAACTTGAGGAGCTTCGCATTGTCACCCATGATTTGCTCGACGAGGCCGGTCACCTTGTCAACCGAGGCATCGCTGATCTTGAGCAGCTTCATCAAGCCGTCGACCAGCTCCTGCTGCGTAGTGACGCCAGTGAGAATATCGTCGTCGCCGGTGAAGGACTTCAGGAACGCCGGCTCGTCGCAATGGCCTACGCCGCGAATGCACTTGTGAGAGCCCTCGCGTGCCCGTGAGAGCTCGTTCGAGGGCTCCGCGGAGCGTCGGGACATCTCTGCTACGGCTGCGGCTTCACGGAGGGACCTCTCTTGTGCTTCTGCGGCCTTGGTCTCCTCCTACCGGTCATGGCGGAACGACTTGATAGAAAAAAACCAGTTTTGTGGGTGATGAGGAGAGGAACTGTGAAGCAATTTTCGAGTGGGTAGTTTTTATAGCCCGGTGCTAAGTGTGAACACATATTAGTTTGATAGGTGTGAACAGATTTTCAATTACTTATTGCGTTGTAATCAGCAATGTGACGAGAAACAAGGTCAAAATTTATTGATGGCAGAAGGTTGACCACGTGGTTGCTCGCCGTTGAGGCGGCCGCGGCGCGCTCCGCTTTGGCGTCCCTGCGCGTGCTCTGCTCGCCGTTGAGGCAAAGTTACAATGGCAATGGTTAATAATTCTTAATAATTGTCTTACATATTCAGGATAATTTAAAATGCCAAATGCGGCAAGGTCCAGAACACTCACGACCTACATATGCATACAATTATAATAAAATATAAGCTAAAAGGCTGAGCTGGTGGCCTTCCGACGATGGTCTTCTCGGACTCCATGATCAGCATAGCACCCTTGCGGCCGTTCACGACAAGTGTCCCGACCCGCCTCCGCCAATGGAGCTGCTAGCGCTGGGAGGCTCTTGGGGCTGCTGGGCCTCTTCCAGAAGAGCTTGACAGCGTGCAATCGCGTGCATGACAACTCTGCGGAACCGCTCCATTTCCATGTCTCTGGCCTGGTAGCAAATTCCGTCGATCACCTGCATCCTCAAGATATCACGTTGGCGATGTTCTACTTCGTCGGGGACGTCAACTCCACCAAGGATGCGCTCGAGCCTGGCCACCACATCATCGGGATCAAGGTTGACACGGCCGCCGTGGGCAATGATGAAGCTGCAGGCTGCCTTTGTCTTGAATGAATCGCAGAGGTCCTCTGCCCGTTCCTTGCGGAGCATCGGGCTCTCGATGAGCACTGGTGACGGCGGCTCTTCGGGTGGGTCATCGATCATGCCGCCGAGAAGCTCTGGATCTTTTGCACGATGGATGGCAAACTGCTCATCACACCTCCTCTGCAATATGTCGATTGTGCTCCCAAAGACTATGACGCCGATATCGCTGCCGATGGGCCATGGTGCCTGCACCGGCCGATGAAGCTCTTGCTCCCCGACCTGCTCCGGCTCGTTCTCCTCACCGAAGATGTAACGCAGGTAGGCATCGACGTCGAAGCTTTGGTCGTTGCCTGGCATGCTTGGAATAACTAATAGTTGATGGGTGAGGACTAGATCTTCGCAGAGTGTCACTGCTACCTCTAGAGCACTGCGTTGGTTTTCCATTGAAGAGGAAAGGGTGATGCAGTAAAGTAGCGTAAGTATTTCCCTCAGTTTTTGAGAACCAAGGTATCAATCCAGTAGGAGACCACGCTCGAGTCCGACGCACCTACACAAACAAATAAGAACCTCGCAACCAACGCGATAAAGGGGTTGCCAATCCCTTCACGGTCACTTACGAGAGTGAGATCTGATAGATATGATAAGATAATATTTTTTTGGTATTTTTATGATAAAGACTAAAAGTAAAGAAAGCAAAATAAACGGCACTAGAAATAGCTTGTTGACAGGAGATTAATATGATGGAAAATAGACCCGGGGGCCATAGGTTTCACTAGTGGCTTCTCTCAAGAGCATAAGTATTACGGTGGGTGAACGAATTACTGTCGAGCAATTGATAGAATTGAGCATAGTTATGATAATATCTAGGTATGATCATGTATATAGGCATCACGTCCGTGACAAGTAGACTGAAACGATTCTGCATCTACTACTATTACTCCACACATCGACCGCTATCCAGCATGCATCTAGAGTATTAAGTTCATAAGAACAGAGTAATGCTTTAAGCAAGATGACATGATGTAGAGGGATAAACTCATGCAATATGATATAAACCCCATCTTTTTATCCTCGATGGCAACAATACAATACGTGCCTTGCTGCCCCTGCTGTCACTGGGAAAGGACACCGCAAGATTGAACCCAAAGCTAAGCACTTCTCCCATTGCAAGAAAGCTCAATCTAGTAGGCCAAACCAAACTGATAATTCGAAGAGACTTGCAAAGATAACCAATCATACATAAAAGAATTCAGAGGAGATTAAAATATTGTTCATAGATAAACTTGATCATAAACCCACAATTCATCGGTCTCAACAAACACACCGCAAAAGAACAGTTACATCAAATAGATCTCCAAGAAGATCGAGGAGAACTTTGTATTGAGATCCAAAGAGAGAGAAGAAGCCATCTAGCTAATAACTATGGACCCGAAGGTCTGAGGTAAACTACTCACACATCATCGGAGAGGCTATGGTGTTGATGTAGAAGCCCTCCGTGATCAATGCCCCCTCCGGCGAAGCGCCGGAAAAGGCCCCAAGATGGGATCTCATGGGTACAGAAGGTTGCGGCGGTGGATATAGAGTTTTGGCTCCGTATATGATGTTTCCAGGGTATATGGGTATATATAGGAGGAAGAAGTACGTCGGTGGAGCAACGTGGGCCCCACGAGGGTGGAGGGCGTGCCTGGGGGAGGTGGGAGCGCCCCCCTACCTCGTGCTCTCCTCGTTGATTGCTTTACGTAGACTCCAAGTCCTCTGGATCATGTTTGTTCCGATAATCACGTTCCCGAAGGTTTCACTCCATTTGGACTCTGTTTGATATCTTTTTCCTTCGAAACACTGAAATAGGCAAAAAAAACAGCAATTTGGGATGGGCCTCCGGTTAATAGGTTAGTCCCAAAAATAATATAAAAGTGTATAATAAAGCCCATTAATCATCCAGAACAGAATATAATATAGCTTGGAACAATAAAAAAATTATAGATACGTTGGAGACGTATCAAGCATCCCCAAGCTTAATTCATGCTCGTCCTCGAGTAGGTAAATGATAAAAACAGAATTTTTGATGTGGAATGCTACTTAATGTAATTATCTTATTTGTGGTATGAATATTCAGATCCGAAAGATTCAAGATAAAAGTTTAGTATTGACATAAAAATAATAATACTTCAAGCATACTAACTAAGCTATCATGTCTTCTCAAAATAACATGGCCAAAGAAAGTTATCCCTACAAAATCATATAGTCTGGCTATGCTCTATCTTCATCACACAAAGTATTTAATCATGCACAACCCCGATGACAAGCCAAGCAATTGTTTCATACTTTTGATGTTCTCAAACTTTTTCAATTTTCACGCAATACATGAGCGTGAGCCATGGACATAGCACTATATGTGGAATAGAATGGTGGTTGTGGAGAAGACAAAAAAGGAGAAGATAGCCTCACATCAACTAAGCGTATCAACGGGCTATGGAGATGCCCATCAATAGATATCAATGTGAGTGAGTAGGCATTGCCATGCAACGGATGCACTAGAGCTATAAGTGGATGAAAGCTCAACAAAAGAAACTAAGTGGGTGTGCATCCAACTCGCTTGCTCACGAAGACCTAGGGCATTTTGAGGAAGCCCATCATTGGAATATACAAGCCAAGTTCTATAATGTAAAATTCCGACTAGTATATGAAAATGACAACATAGGGGACTCTCTATCATGAAGATCATGGTGCTACTTTTGAAGCACAAGTGTGGTAAAAGGGTAGTAACATTGTCCCTTCTCTCTTTTTCTCTCATTTTTTTATTTGGGCCTTTTCTTTTCTTTTTTATATGGCCTCTTTTTTTAGTCCGGAGTCTCGTCCCGACTTGTGGGGGAATCATAGTCTCCATCATCCTTTCCTCACTTGGGACAATGCTCTAATAATGATGATCATCACACTTTTATTTACTTACAACTCAAGAATTACAACTCAATACTTAGAACAAAAATATGACTCTATGTGAATGCCTCCGGCGGAGTACCGGGATATGCAATGAATCAAGAGTGACATGTATAAAAAATTATGAACGGTGGCTTTGCCACAAATACAATGTCAACACATGATCATACAAAGCAATATGACAATGATGAAGCGTGTCATAGCAAATGGAACGGTGGAATGTTGCATGGCAATATATCTCGGAATGGCTATGGAAATGCCATAATAAGTAGGTATGGTGGCTGTTTTGAGGAAGGTATATGGTGGGTGTATGATACCGGCGAAAAGTGTGCGGTATTAGAGAGGCTAGCAATGGTGGAAAGGTGAGAGTGCGTATAATCCATGGATTCAACATTAGTCATAAAGAACTCATATACTTGTTGCAAAAATCTATTAGTTATCGAAACAAAGTATTACACGCATGCTCCTAGGGGGATAGATTGGTAAGAAAACACCATCGCTCGTCCCCGACCGCCACTCATAAGGAAGACAATCAATAAATAAATCATGCTCCGACTTCACCACATAACGGTTCACCATACGTGCATGCTACGGGAATCACAAACTTTAACACAAGTATTTCTCAAATTCACAACTACTCAACTAGCATGACTCTAATATCACCATCTCCATATCTCAAAACAATTATCAAGCATCAAACTTTTCTTGGTATTCAACGCACTTATAAGAAAGTTTTTACTAATCTTGGATGCCTATCATATTAGGACTACCTTCTCAATTTAAGCAAATTGCCATGCTGTTTTGTAGAACTCTCAAAATAATATAAGTGAAGCATGAGAGAACAATAGATTCTATAAAACAAATCCACCACCGTGCTCTAAAAGATATAAGTGAAGCACTAGAGCAAAACTATATAGCTCAAAAGATATAAGTGAAGCACATAGAGTATTCTAATAAATTCTGAATCATGTGTGTCTCTCTCAAAGGGTGTGTACAGCAAAGATGATTGTGGTAAACTAACAAACGAAGACTCAAATCATACAAGACGCTCCAAGCAAAACACATATCATGTGGTGAATAAAAATACAGCTCCAAGTAAAGTTACCGATGGATGAAGACGAAACAGGGGATGCCTTCCGGGGCATCCCCAAGCTTTGGCTTTTTGGTGTCCTTAGATTATATTGGGGTACCATGGGCATCCCCAAGCTTAGGCTCTTGCCACTCCTTGTTCCATAATCCATCAAATCTTTACCCAAAACTTGAAAACTTCACAACACAAAACTCAACAGAAAATCTCGTGAGCTCCGTTAGCGAAAGAAAAGAAAACACCACTTCAAGGTACTGTATTGAACTCATTCTTTATTTATATTGGTGTTAAACTTACTGTATTCCAACTTCTCTATGGTTTATAAACTATTTTACTAGCCATAGATTCATCAAAATAAGCAAACAACACACGAAAAACAGAATCTGTCAAAAACAGAGCAGTCTGTAGTAATCTGTAACTAACGCAAACTTCTGGAACTCTAAAAGTTCTGCCAAAATAGTACGACCTAAATAATTTGTTTATTGATCTGCTGCAATTGGAATCAGCATTATATCACGTTCTGATAATTTTTAACAATTGTTTTCGTGAACAGAAAGTTTCTGGAATTTTCAGCAAGATCAAATAACTATCATCCAAGAAGTTCCTATATGTTTAACTTGGCACAAACACTAATTAAAACACAAAAACAAATCTAACCAGAGGCTAGATCAAATATTTATTCCTAAACATAAGCAAAAAAACTAAAATAAAATTGGGTTGCCTCCCAACAAGCGCTATCGTTTAACGCCCCTAGCTAGGCATAAAAACAAGGATAGATCTAGGTGTTGCCATCTTTGGTAGGCAATCCATAAGTGACTCTCATAATAGATTCATAAGGTAATTTAATATTCTTTCTAGGGAAGTGTTCCATGCCTTTCCTTAATGGAAATTGGAATCTAATATTCCCTTCCTTCATATCAATAATTGCACCAATCGTTCTAAGGAAAGGTCTACCAAGAATAATAGTGGAATCCGCAAGGTGCAAGTTTAAAGAGCAATCATCAAATTCATGGAAACCTAACAAATCACATAAAGTTTTTGGAATCGTGGAAACACTAGCACCCAAATCACACAAAGCATAGCATTCATGATCTTTAATTTTAATTTTAATAGTAGGTTCCCACTCATCATAAAGTTTTCTAGGGATAGAAACTTCCAACTCAATTTTTTCTTCATAAGATTGCATTAAAGCATCAACGATATGTTTAGTAAAAGCTTTATTTTGACTATAAGCATGAGGAGAATTTAGCACGGATTGCAACAAGGAAATACAATCTATCAAAGAGCAATTATCATAATTAAATTCCTTGAAATCCAAAATAGTGGGTTCATTGATATCTAAAGTTTTGACCTCTTCAATCCCACTTTTACCAATTTTTGCATCAAGATCTAAAAACTCCGAATTTTTGGGACGCCTTCTAGGTAAAGGTGACGCATCTCCAGTCCCATCATTATCAAGATTCATATTGCAAAACAAAGATTTAATAGGAGACACATCAATAACTTTTAGATCTTCATCTTTATTCTCATAAAAACTAGAAGAACACGCTTTCACAAAACAATCTTTCTTAGCACGCATCCTAGCGGTTCTTTCTTTGCACTCATCAATGGAAATTCTCATGGCTTTGAGAGATTCATTGATATCATGCTTTGGTGGAATAGATCTAAGTTTCAAAGAATCAACATTAAGAGAAATTCTATCAACGTTCCTAGCCAATTCATCAACCTTAAGCAATTTTTCTTCAAGCAAAGCGTTGAAATTCTTTTGCGAATTCATAAACTCCTTAACACTAGTCTCAAATTCAGAGGGCATCTTATTAAAATTTCCATAAGAGTTGTCATAGGAATTACCATAATTATTAGAGGGATTACTATGATACGGCCTAGGATTAAAGTTTCCTCTATAAGCGTTGTTACCAAAATTATTCCTACCAACAAAATTCACATCCATAGATTCATTATTATTCTCAATCAAAGTAGACAAAGGCATATCGTTAGGATCAGAAGAAACACTTTTAGTAGCAAATAATTTCATAAGTTCATCCATCTTTCCACTCAAAACATTAATTTCTTCTATCGCATGCACTTTTTTATTAGTAGATCTTTCGGTGTGCCATTGAGAATAATTAACCATAATATTATCTAGGAGTTTAGTAGCTTCTCCTAAAGTGATTTCCATAAAAGTGCCTCCCGCGGCCGAATCTAAAAGATTTCTAGAAGCAAAATTCAATCCAGCATAAAAAATTTATATAATCATCCAAAGATTCAAACCATGTGTAGGGCAATTATGTATCATTAATTTCATCCTCTCCCAAGCTTGTGCAACATGTTCATGATCAAGTTGCTTAAAATTCATAATGTCGTTTCTAAGAGATATGATTTTAGCGGGAGGAAAATACTTAGAGATAAAAGCATCTTTGCACTTATTCCATGAATCAATACTATTTTTAGGCAAAGACGAAAACCAAGCTTTAGCACGATATCTAAGCGAAAAAGGGAATAGCATCAATTTAACAATATCATTGTCCACATCTTTCTTCTTTTGCATATCACACAAATCAACGAAGCTATTTTTATGGGTAGCGGCATCTTCACTAGGAAGGCCGGCGAATTGATCTTTCATGACAAGATTCAACAAAGCAGCATTAATTTCACAAGATTCAACATCGGTAAGAGGAGCAATCAGAGTGCTAAGAAAATCATTGTTGTCGGTATTGGTAAAGTCACACAATTTAGTATTATCTTGAGCCATCATGACAAGCAAGCAATCCAACCCACAAGCAAACAAGAAGCAAGCAAAAAAGAGGCGAACGGAAAAGAGAGGGAGAATAAAACGGCAAGGGTGAAGTGGGGGAGAGGAAAACGAGAGGCAAATGGCAAATAATGTAATGCTAGGGATAAGAGTTTGTGATGGGTACTTGGTATGTCTTGACTTGTGCGTAGCCTCCCCGGCAACGGCGCCAGAAATGGCTCGTTGTCGGGAAATCAAATCTTGACTTGACTTGGCGCGAATCTCCCCGGCAACGGCGCCAGAAATCCTTCTTGCTACCTCTTGAGCAGTGCGTTAGTTTTCCCTTGAAGAGGAAAGGGTGATGCAGTAAAGTAGCGTAAGTATTTCCCTCAGTTTTTGAGAACCAAGGTATCAATCCAGTAGGAGACCACGCTCGAGTCCCAGGCACCTACACAAACAAATAAGAACCTCGCAACCAACGTGATAAAGGGTTGTCAATCCCTTCACGGTCACTTACGAGAGTGAGATTTGATAGATATGATAAGATAATATTTTTTGGTATTTTTATGATAAAGACTAAAAGTAAAGAAAGCAAAATAAACGGCACTAGAAATAGCTTGTTGACAGGAGATTAATATGATGGAAAATAGACCCAGGGGCCATAGGTTTCACTAGTGGCTTCTCTCAAGAGCATAAGTATTACGGTGGGTGAACGAATTACTGTCGAGCAAGTGATAGGACTGAGCATAGTTATGAGAATATCTAGGTATGATCATGTATATAGGCATCACGTCCGTGACAAGTAGACCGAAACGATTCTGCATCTACTACTATTACTCCACACATCGACCGCTATCCAACATGCATCTAGAGTATTAAGTTCATAAGAACAGATTAATGCTTTAAGCAAGATGACATGATGTAGAGGGATAAACTCATGCAATATGATATAAACCCCATCTTTTTATCCTCGATGGCAACAATACAATACGTGCCTTGTTGCCCCTGCTGTCACTGGGAAAGGACACCGCAAGATTGAACCCAAAGCTAAGCACTTCTCCCATTGCAAGAAAGATCAATCTAGTAGGCCAAACCAAACTAATAATTCGAAGAGACTTGCAAAGATAACCAATCATACATAAAAGAATTCAGAGGAGATTCAAATATTGTTCATAGATAAACTTGATCATAAACCCACAATTCATCGGTCTCGACAAACACACCGCAAAAGAAGAGTTACATCAAATAGATCTCCAAGAAGATCGAGGAGAACTTTGTATTGAGATCCAAAGAGAGAGAAGAAGCCATCTAGCTAATAACTATGGACCCGAAGGTCTGAGGTAAACTACTCACACATCATCGGAGAGGCTATGGTGTTGATGTAGAAGCCCTCCGTGATCAATGCCCCCTCCGGCGGAGCGCCGGAAAAGGCCCCAAGATGGGATATCACGGGTACAGAAGGTTACGGCGGTGGAAATAGGGTTTTGGCTCCGTATATGATGTTTCCAGGGTATATGGGTATATATAGGAGGAAGAAGTACGTCGGTGGTGAAATGTGGGCCCCACACGGGTGGAGGGCGCGCCTGGGGGAGGTGGGCGTGCCCCCCTACCTCGTGCTCTCCTCGTTGATTGCTTTACGTAGACTCCAAGTCATTTGGATCACGTTTGTTTCGAAAATCACGTTCCCAAAGGTTTCATTCCGTTTGGACTCCGTTTGATATCTTTTTCCTTCGAAACACTCAAATAGGCAAAAAACAGCAATTTGGGCTGGGCCTCCGGTTAATAGGTTAGTCCCAAAAATAATATAAAAGTGTATAATAAAGCCCATTAATCATCCAAAACAGAATATAATATAGCATGGAACAATCAAAAATTATAGATACGTTGGAGACGTATCAGTCGGGGCGGTGCGTTGCCGCCTGGGTTATATGCAGCAAGCCGTTAGCTGGTGGCAGGAAACCGGTGAGGGAATAGGCGTGGATTTTACAATTCACCCATGTGGAGCGCGGGAAGCATTTGCTGGAGCGCGGGAAGACTAAGTGGAGCACACACACAACCCAAATGCCGTATCCGGTGCCACGTGTTATTTATCACACAATTTTTAACATAAGGAAACGTATGTGTAACTTACTAATCATCGCATACGAGTACTCGCAGACGCATCGTGTGCGATACTCCTAGCCACCGCAAGCAACTAGTTTGCATTTTTCAAAGTTTTTTGTACACACAGAATCCCACACGAACTAACTGTATTAACCGTCTCTGTTGTAATTTCTCATCCTAAATAGTTCATCCGGTCGGCTGTTTGCCACGTATCACACACATCTTGTTAAGTTGAACCATTTCTGTTGCGTTCGCTAATCGAAAACTGTTCATCCGAGTGAACCGTATGCCCTATATCACACACACCTTGATCTGGCTAACCGTTTATGTTGCACTCCCTAATAGCAAATGGTTCATCGGAGCGAACTGTATGCCGTATATCACACACACATTGATATGGTTGCCTGTTTCTGTTGTTCTACCTCATCGCAAAAAGTTCGAACGGGTTAACCGTGTGCCCTGAATCGCACACACAACTAAAATCTAAACCGTGTTTGATGGCTCCGCCATCACAAACGTTTTGCACCTTTTTGACAGTTTTTTACATCCCCGTTTGTGATTAATGCATCGCACACAGTTTCGTCAAAGGGTCTCTGATCGTAGTGTCGCGTTAGCAGCATCCTGCAGTAGTGATTATCATATCTATAATTACTCTCTACAAAATGTAGTGTACAGGCAATGCTTATGAAGAAGATTCTGTGCTGAAATTCTTGAGTTATCCTTCCCTTGACATGGAGAAGGGCATTATAAAGCCGGTGTTAACTGTTAATGTAAGTCAGTCCGTCTAAAGTCTTTATCCTCAACTGATGTTTAATTTGCTCATACTCCCTGTCGTTTACTGCTATTTAGTTTGTTGTTTCTATCAAAATGCATGTTTGCAACAACCGTAAGTTCCAAGTTTTACTTGTAAAACCAAATTCCTTATTCATACCATGCACATTACTCAATACCCCCTATATGTATGCTTGTTTTTGTGGATCTATAATCCAGTGTGTGGTGAAGCAGCCCACGTTTGCACCTTGTCATCTCCTGTTTTATCTTACTGATGTGGCTGATGATATGAAAAACATGCCATGCACATTAACCAAAATATATACAATGATTGACTTTGCCCTTCATCTATGTCGGTTATGTTGACATGGTAATCCAGTAGTGTGGTGAAGCTCCCCGCATTATGAACAATGCCAAATTATGCTATTGATATTTTGAACTTACTCTTTATTTTCTAATTTGAAATTGGATGAAATTGACAGCACAGTTATCATATTTGTTTATACACGTGCAAAACATGTCATCTCTCTGCTTGTTTCAGGGTGATATGCCTGATGGCATGCACAAGTCTGTTGAAGGCTGTGAGACAAACCCAACATATATTGCAGCAAAGGAGGCAAAACATCTTGAAGATAGCGAGACAACCCCAAAGTCTTGTCTTGATGCAGTGTTCAAGTTACTTGAGACTAGCAGTGAGACAAGCTCACAGAATTCGCTGTCTGAATCAGTTCAACTTCTTCAGTCCCAAGCTTTAGCAGAAAGGCATTCTGCAACTCAACTTCGACTTGAAGTCCTATCTCTAAGAAAGATTGCGGAGAACACCAATGAGAACCTCATTGCTAAACAGCTACACCTGGAAGCTATGACCGACATGCTAGGCCGGTCTCACAGCCTTGCTCAGCAGCTTGCGCAGCAGTTTCCGTGCAAGGCTAACCTTTCTTGAACTGTCTTGGAAGTGGTCTCAGTTCACTATTATTTTGTTACACTGCAATGGTGCCCAGTTTTTGTAATTTGCTTCTTCGTTGCGCTTTATGATCACTGGTGGCGAACTTCGATGCCCAGTGGATGTAATATACCATAAATCCTTTATTGTATAGTGTAGGTTTTATTCTAAGTTACTATGCCATAATTTATTTATTGTATAGAGTAGGTTTGTTCTTAATTCCTACTAGTTACTGCCATCATTCGCTATCTGAAAAAAAAATTGATGTAGTCGACCGGGCCGAAACATTCGCCTCTAACGGGCCTGGTTTTTAGCGGGCCACAATGGGGCCGGCCTACATCTTTCTTGGGCCCGAATGGCCATTGGTGCCTTCACACTTTGCGCCAGGCCCACAACTTACTCCGGCCTATATTCGGGCCAAATTTTAGTTGGGCCTTTTGTGGACCCAGCGCTTAGTTTGGCCCATGTAGCGTTGGGCCATTAACAGGCTGAATATTCTGCTGGCATATTACAGCCCAGAAGAAACCATGGGCCTTTAGCAGGCCAAAATTCATGTTGGGCCTTAATTTTCACTAGTCGTCGACAGGCCTTCAGCAGGCTGAAAGGTAGACCGGGCCTTTTTTGGCCCAGTTATATGACGGGCCGTTACCCAGCCAAAACATATCTCGGGCCTTAGTTGGCCCACTGATATCATGGGCCTTTAAGAGGCCGAAAGCTTAGTACAGGCATCAACGGGCCGAATTATACGACAGGTCTTTAACAGGCCCAAAGTCACGTTGGGCTGAACTGTTGCCACCTTTATCACGGGCCGTTAGTGGGTCAGATGTCGCGTCGGACCATATATGGCCCATGGGCAGCATGGGCCATTCCCAGGATGATACGTCCATTTTTCATCATGCTTTTATATTGATATTTATTGCATTATGGGTTGTTATTACACATTATGTCACAATACTTATGCCTATTCTCTCTTATTTTACAAGGTTTACATAAGGAGGTAGAATGCCGGCAGCTGGAATTCTGGGCTGGAAAAGGAGCAAATATTAGAGACCTATTCTGCATAACTCCAAAAGTCCTGAAACTCCACGAAAGTTATTTTTGGAAATAACTAAAAATACTGGAAGAAGAATCTACGTCAGGGGGGCCTCCACCTGTCCACGAGGGTGGGGGGCGCGCCCTACCCCCTGGGCGCGCCCCCTGCCTCGTGGGCCCCCTGTTGGCCCTTCGATGCCCATCTTCTGCTATATGAAGTCTTTCGTTCGAAGAAAAATCATAAGCAAGCTTTCGGGATGAGACTCCGCCGCCACGAGGCGGAACCTTGGCGGAACCAATCTAGGGCTCCGGCAGAGCTGTTCTGCCGGGGACACTTCCCTCCGGGAGGGGGAAATCATTGCCATCATCATCACCAACGCACCCCTCATCGGGAGAGGGCAAGCTCCATCAACATCTTCACCAGCACCATCTCCTCTCAAACCCTAGTTCATCTCTTGTATCCAATTCTTGTCTCTAAGTCTGGGATTGGTACCTGTAGGTTGCTAGTAGTGTTGATTACTCCTTGTAGTTGATGCTAGTTGGTTTATTTGGTGGAAGATCATATGTTCATATCCTTTATGCATATTAATACCCCTCTGATTATGAACATGAATATGCTTTGTGAGTAGTTACGTTTGTTCCTGAGGACATGGGAGAAGTCTTGCTATTAGTAGTCATGTGAATTTGGTATTCGTTCGATATTTTGATGAGATGTATGTTGTCTATCCTCTAGTGGTGTTATGTGAACGTTGACTACATAACACTTCACCATTATTTGGGCCTAGAGGAAGGCATTGGGAAGTAATAAGTAGATGATGGGTTGCTAGAGTGACAGAAGCTTAAACCCTAGTTTATGCGTTGCTTCGTAAGGGGCTGATTTCGATCCACATGTTTCATGCTATGGTTAGGTTTACCTTAATACTTCTTTTGTAGTTGCGGATGCTTGCAATAGGGGT
The DNA here is from genome assembly GCF_002575655.3 of Aegilops tauschii subsp. strangulata. Taxonomy (NCBI): domain Eukaryota; kingdom Viridiplantae; phylum Streptophyta; class Magnoliopsida; order Poales; family Poaceae; genus Aegilops; species Aegilops tauschii. Next base: position 548,079,192 of record NC_053041.3, on the reverse strand, counting down.
TAATCATAAGTGGGATGCTTGTCCAAGTAAGGGCAGCACCCAAGCACCGGTCCACCCACATATCAAATTATCAAAGTACCGAACGCGAATCATATGAACGTGATGAAAACTAGTTGGACGATAATTCCCATGTGTCCTCGGGAGCGCTTTTCTCTATATAAGAGTTTGTCCAGGCTTGTCCTTTGCTACAAAAAGGATTGGGCCACCTTGCTGCACTTTATTTACTTTTGTTACTTGTTGCTCATTACAAATTATCCTATCACAAAACTATCTGTTACCTATAATTTCAGTGCTTGCAGAGAATACCTTGTTGAAAACCGCTTATCATTTCCTTCTGCTCCTTGTTGGGTTCGACACTCTTACTTATCGAAAGGACTACGATAGATCCCCTATACTTGTGGGTCATCAAGACTCTTTTCTGGCGCCGTTGCCGGGGAGTGAAGCGCCTTTGGTAGGTGGAATTTGGTAAAGAAAAATTTATATAGTGTGCTGAAATTTACTGTCACTTATTACTATGGAAAGTAATCCTCTGAGGGGCTTGTTCGGAGTATCTTCACCCCGACCAGTAGAGCAAAGAGTTGCTCCTCAACCTACTGAACCTACTGAAAATGAAAATGTCTACTTTGAAATTCCTTCGGGTATGTTAGAAAAACTGCTAGCTAATCCTTTTGCAGGAGATGGAATAATGCATCCTGATGAGCACCTAATCTATGTGGATGAAGTTTGTGGATTATTTAAGCTTGCAGGTATACCCGATGATGTTATTAAGAAGAAGGTCTTCCCTTTATCTTTGAAGGGAGATGCATTGGCATGGTATAGGCTATGTGATGATACGGGGTCATGGAACTACAAACGATTGAAATTGGAATTTCATCAGAAGTTTTATCCAATGCATCTTGTTCATCGTGATCACAATTATATATATATTTTTTGGCCCCGCGAAGGAGAAAGCATCGCTCAAGCTTGGGGGAGGCTTAAATCAATGTTATATTCATGCCCCAATCATGAGCTCCCAAGAGAAATAATTATTCAAAGTTTTTATGCTCGGCTTTCTGATAACAATCGCACCATGCTCGATACTTCTTGTGCTGGCTCTTTTATGATGAAGACTATTGAATTCAAATGGAACTTATTGGAAAGAATTAAACACAACTATGAAGATTGGGATCTCGACGAAGGTAAGGAGTCAGGTATGACACCTAAGTTTGATTGTGTTAAATCTTTTATGGATACCGATGTTTTCGGTAAATTTAGCACTAAATATGGACTTGAATCTGAGATAGTAGCTTCTTTCTGTGAATGTTTTGCTACTCACATTGATCTCCCTAAGGAGAAGTGGTTTAAATATCATCCTCCCATAGAAGTAAAAGTAGTTGCACCTATTAAAGTTGAAGAAAAGACTATCACTTATAATGATCCTATTGTTCCTACAGCTTATGTTGAGAAACCACCTTTCCCTGTTAGCATAAAGGATCATGCTAAAGCTTCAACTGTGGTTCGTAAAAGCAATATTAGAACCTATACAGCTCCTGAGCAAGTTAAAGTTGAACCTAATATTGCTATTGTTAAAGATCTCTTGGCTGATAATATTGATGGGCATGTTATTTATTTCCGTGAAGAGACTGCTAGAATTGCTAAACCTTGTGCTAAATATAAACATAGACCTGTGGTAGGCATGCCTGTTATTTCTGTTAAAATAGGAGATCATTTTTATCATGGCTTATGTGACATGGGTGCTAGTGCTAGTGCAATACCTATTGACTTATACAAAGAAATTATGCATGATATTGCACCTACTGAGTTAGAAGACATTGATGTCACTATTAAACTTGCCAATAGGGATACTATTTCACCCATGGGAATTGTTAGAGATGTTGAATCTTGTGTGGGAAAACTAAATATCCTGCTGATTTTCTCGTTCTTGGTTCCCCACAAGATAGCTTTTGTCCCATTATATTTGTTAGACCCTTCTTGAACACTGTTAATGCTAAGATAGACTGCGAAAAGGATGTTGTTACTATTGGTTTGGGTGATATGTCTCATGAGTTTAATTTCTCCAAATTTAGTAGACAACACCGTGAAGAAGAATTGCCTAGTAAGGATGAAATTATTGGTCTTGCTTCTATTGCCGTACCTCCTAGTGATCCTTTAGAACAATATTTGCTAGACCATGAAAATGATATGTTTATGAATGAAAGAAGGGAAATAGATGAAGTATTCTTTAAACAGGAACCTATCCTGAAACACAATTTGCCTGTTGAAATCCTAGGGGATCCTCCTCCACCCAAGGGTGATCCCGTGTTTGAGCTTAAACCGTTACCTGATACTCTTAAATATGCTTATCTTGATGAAAAGAAGATATATCCTGTTATTATTAGTGCTAACCTTTCAGAGCATGAAGAAGAGAGATTATTGAAAACTCTGAAGAAGCACTGTGCTGCTATTGGATATATTCTTGATGATCTTAAGGGCATTAGTCCCACTCTATGTCAACATAAAATAAATTTGGAGAAAGATGCCAAACCAGTTCGTGATCATCAACGACGGCTGAATCCTAAGATTAAAGAAGTGGTAAGAAAGGAAATACTAAAGCTCCTTGAGGCGGGTATAATTTATCCCGTTGCTGATAGTCAGTGGGTAAGTCCTGTCCATTGTGCCCCTAAGAAGGGAGGTATTACTGTCGTTCCTAATGATAAAGATGAATTGATTCCGCAAAGAATTATTACAGGTTATAGGATGGTAATTGATTTCCGCAAATTAAATAAAGCTACTGAAAAGGATCATTACCCCTTACCTTTTATCGATCAAATGCTAGAAAGATTATCTAAACATACACATTTTTGCTTTCTAGATGGTTATTCTGGTTTCTCTCAAATACCGGTGTCAGCCGATGATCAATCAAAGACCACTTTTACCTGCCCTTTCGGTACTTTTGCTTATAGACGTATGCCTTTTGGTTTATGTAATGCACCTGCTACCTTTCAAAGATGCATGATGGCTATATTCTCTGACTTTTGTGAAAAGATTTGTGAGGTTTTCATGGACGATTTCTCCGTCTATGGATCCTATTTTGATGATTGCTTGAGCAACCTTGATCGAGTTTTGCAGAGATGTGAAGAAACTAACCTTGTCTTGAATTGGGAGAAGTGCCACTTTATGGTTAATGAAGGTATTGTCTTGGGGCATAAAATTTCTGAAAGAGGTATTGAAGTTGATAAAGCCAAAGTTGATGCTATTGAGAAGATGCCATGTCCCAAGGACATCAAAGGTATAAGAAGTTTCCTTGGTCATGCCGGTTTTTATAGGAGGTTCATTAAGGACTTCTCAAAAATTTCTCGGCCTCTGACTAATTTATTACAAAAAGACATACCATTTGTCTTTGATGATGATTCTATAGAAGCATTTGAAATACTTAAGAAAGCATTGATCTCCGCACCTATTGTCCAGCCACCTGATTGGAATTTACCCTTTGAAATTATGTGTGATGCTAGTGATTATGCTGTGGGTGCTGTTCTAGGGCAAAGAGTTGATAAGAAATTAAATGTTATTCAATATGCTAGTAAAACTCTAGACAATGCTCAGAGAAATTATGCTACTACTGAAAAAGAATTCTTAGCAGTTGTATTTGCTTGTGATAAGTTCAGACCTTATATTGTTGATTCTAAAGTAACTATTCACACTGATCATGCTGCTATTAAATATCTTATGGAAAAGAAAGATGCTAAACCTAGACTTATTAGATGGGTTCTCTTGCTACAAGAATTTGATTTGCATATTATTGATAGAAAGGGAGCTGAGGAACCCCGTTGCAGACAACTTGTCTAGGTTAGAGAATGTTCTTGATGACCCACTACCTATTGATGATAGCTTTCCTGATGAGCAATTAAATGTCATAAATACTTCTCGTACTGCTCCATGGTATGCTGATTATGCTAATTACATCGTTGCTAAATTTATACCACCTAGTTTCACATACCAGCAAAAGAAAAAGTTTTTCTATGATTTGAGACATTACTTTTGGGATGACCCACATCTTTATAAAGAAGGAGTAGATGGTGTTATTAGACGTTGTGTACCTGAGCATGAACAGGAACAGATCCTACGCAAGTGTCACTCCGAGGCTTATGGAGGACACCACGCTGGAGACAGAACTGCACATAAGGTATTGCAATCCGGTTTTTATTGGCCTACTCTCTTCAAGGATGCCCGTAAGTTTGTTTTATCTTGTGATGAATGTCAAAGAATTGGTAATGTTAGTAGACGTCAAGAAATGCCTATGAATTATTCACTTGTTATTGAACCATTTGACGTTTGGGGCTTTGATTATATGGGACCTTTTCCTGCCTCTAATGCATACACACATATTTTAGTTGCTGTTGATTATGTTACTAAGTGGGTAGAAGCTATTCCAACTAGTAGTGCTGATCATAACACTTCTATTAAGATGCTTAAAGAAGTTATTTTTCCGAGGTTTGGAGTCCCTGGATATTTAATGACTGATGGTGGTTCACATTTTATTCATGGTGCTTTTCGTAAAATGCTTGCTAAATATGATGTTAATCATAGAATTGCATCTCCTTATCACCCACAGTCTAGTGGCCAAGTAGAATTGAGCAACAGAGAGCTGCATTATGGGCCTATAGAACTGCATATAAAAATCCTATGGGTATGTCTCCGTATAAAATGGTTTATGGAAAAGCATGTCACTTAACTGTCGAACTAGAACATAAGGCATATTGGGCTATTAAAGAGCTCAACTATGATTTCAAACTTGCCGGTGAGAAGAGGTTATTTGACATTAGCTCACTTGATGAATGGAGAACCCAAGCTTATGAGAATGCCAAATTGTTTAAAGAAAAACTTAAAAAATGGCATGACAAAAGAATACAAAAGCGTGAGTTTAATGTAGGAGATTATGTATTGCTATACAACTCTCATTTAAGATTTTTTGCAGGAAAACTTCTCTCTAAATGGGAAGGCCCTTACGTTATCGAGGAGGTCTATCGTTCCGGTGCCATAAAAATCAACAACTTCGAAGGCACAAATCCAAAGGTGGTCAACGGTCAAAGAATCAAACATTATATCTCAGGTAATCCTATAAATGTTGAAACCAATGTTATTGAAACCGTAACCCCGGAGGAATACATAAGGGACACTTTCCGGAATGTTTCAGACTCCGACAAGGAATAGGTATGTGGTACGGCAAGTAAACCGACTCCAAAACAGTTCTAATGGCAATTTTTCTCCGTTTTGGAATATTTAGAAAAATAGAAAAATAAGAAGCAGTCCGGGAAGGACACGAGGGTGGAGGGCGCGCCCTACCCCCCTGGGCACGCCCCCCTGCCTCGTGGGCACCTCGTGTGCTCTCCGGACTCCGTTTTCTTGCACGTTACGTATTTTGGTCGGTCAAAATTCAATATATATTCTCCCGAAGGTTTTGACTCCTGTATCACGCAATTGTCCTCTGTTCTTGTTTCGAGCTGTTTTTTGTTAGGATTGTCAAGGCCAGGCTTCATGTCGTCCCCCTCCTCCAACATTGGTGACAATTATGCTTGGCTAATGAAGATAGAGCTGAAGAGGGAAGAACCCATGGAGATCAACAAGGATGAAGGGATCAAGAAGGTAGTAATAAAGAAAATGAGGTTTCACATATAAATATACTATCTTGGACATCTTTTATGATTGGGAGCACTCATTAAAATATGACATGCTAAAGAGTTGATGTTGGACAAGGAAGACAGCGTAATGGGTTATGTTTTCTTATATCTGAGATAAAGTATATTGTCATGGATCATCCAACATGTTGAGCTTGCCTTTCCCCCTCATGCTAGCCTAATTCTTTGCACCAAGTAGAGATACTACTTGTGCTTCCAAAAACCCTTAAACCAGTTTTGCCATGAGAGTATCCTTCAAGTAAGTTGTCATCGGTGCAAGCAATAAAAATTGCTCTCTAAATATGTATGATTGATTGGTGTGGAGGAAATAAGCTTTATACAATCTTGTGATGTGGAAGAAATAAAAGCGACGGACTGCATAATAAAGGTCCATATCACAAGTGGCAATATAAAGTGACATTCTTTCGCATTAAGATTTTGTGCATCCAACCTTGAAAGCACATGGCAACCTCTGCTTCCCTCTGCGAAGGGCCTATCTTTTATTGTTATCTTTTATCTTATGCAAGAGTCATGGTGATCTTCACCTTTCCTTTTTACATTTTATCCTTTGGCAAGCACAGGGTGTTGGAATGATCCGGATAGATATATCTAATTGGATGTAAGTTAGCATGAACTATTATTGTTGACATTACCCTTGAGGTAAAAGGTTGGGAGGCGAAACTATAAGCCCCTATCTTTCTCTGTGTCCAGTTAAAACTCCGTAACCACAAGTATTGCGTGAGTGTTAGCAATTATGAAAGACTAAATGATAGTTGAGTATGTGGACTTGCTAGAAAGCTCTGACATAGACTCTTTCTGATGTTATGATAAATTGCAATTGCCTCAATGACTGAGATTATAGTTTGTTAGTTCTCAATAAAGTTTCTGATTCATACTTTGCATTGTGAATAGATTATTAATTGAGCATAAGGAATCATATGACAATATCTATATATGTTGCTGTTATGAGAATAATCATGATGCCCTCATGTCCGTATTTTATTTTATCAACACCTCTACCTCTAAACATGTGGACATATTTATCGTTATCGGCTTTCGCTTGAGGACAAGCGAGGTCTAAGCTTGGGGGAGTTGATACGTCCATTTTGCATCATGCTTTTATATTGATATTTATTGCATTATGGGCTGTTATTACACATTATGTCACAATACTTATGCCTATTCTCTCTTATTTTACAAGGTTTACATAAGGAGGGAGAATGCCGGCAGCTGGAATTCTGGGCTGGAAAAGGAGCAAATATTAGAGACCTATTCTGCACAACTCCAAAAGTCCTGAAACTCCATGAAAGTTATTTTTGGAAATAATAAATAATACTGGAAGAAGAATCTACGTCAGGGGGGCGTCCACCTGTCCACGAGGGTGGGGGCGCGCCCTACCCCCCGGGCGCGCCCCCTGCCTCGTGGGCCCCCTGTTGGCCCTCCGGTGCCCATCTTCTGCTATATGAAGTCTTTCATCCGAAGAAAAATCATAAGAAAGCTTTCGGGACGAGACTCCGCCGCCACGAGGCGGAACCAATCTAGGGCTCCGGCAGAGCTGTTCTGCCGGGGACACTTCCCTCCGGGAGGGGGAAATCATCGCCATCGTCATCACCAACGCTCCTCTCATTGGGAGAGGGCAATCTCCATCAACATCTTCACCAGCACCATCTCCTCTCAAACCCTAGTTCATCTCTTGTATCCAATTCTTGTCTCTAAGTCTGGGATTGGTACCTGTAGGTTGCTAGTAGTGTTGATTACTCCTTGTAGTTGATGCTAGTTGGTTTATTTGGTGGAAGATCATATGTTCAGATCCTTTATGCATATTAATACCCCTCTGATTATGAACATGAATATGCTTTGTGAGTAGTTACGTTTGTTCCTGAGGACATGGGAGAAGTCTTGCTATTAGTAGTCATGTGAATTTGGTATTCGTTCGATATTTTGATGAGATGTATGTTGTCTATCCTCTAGTGGTGTTATGTGAACGTCGACTACATAACACTTCTCCATTATTTGGGCCTAGAGGAAGGCATTGGGAAGTAATAAGTAGATGATGGGTTGCTAGAGTTACATAAGCTTAAACCCTAGTTTATGCGTTGCTTCGTAAGGGGCTGATTGGATCCACATGTTTCATGCTATGGTTAGGTTTACCTTAATACTTCTTTTGTAGTTGAGGATGCTTGCAATAGGGGTTAATCATAAGTGGGATGCTTGTCCAAGTAAGGGCAGCACCCAAGCACCGTTCCACCCACATATCAAATTATCAAAGTACCGAACGCGAATCATATGAACGTGATGAAAACTAGTTGGACGATAATTCCCATGTGTCCTCGGGAGCGCTTTTCTCTATATAAGAGTTTGTCCAGGCTTGTCCTTTGCTACAAAAAGGATTGGGCCACCTTGCTGCACTTTATTTACTTTTGTTACTTGTTGCTCGTTACAAATTATCCTATCACAAAACTATCTGTTACCTATAATTTTAGTGCTTGCAGAGAATACCTTGCTGAAAACCGCTTATCATTTCGTTCTGCTCCTTGTTGGGTTCGACACTCTTACTTATCGAAAGGACTACGATTGATCCCCTATACTTGTGGGTCATCACAGGCCGAAAGACACACCAGGCTGAAATGGTCCCATGTCTACATCGGGCCTCTAATAGGCCAAAAGTCACTGGGCCGTAATTGGGCCCAAATATTCGGCGAACAATTAACGGGCCAGATCTGGCTTCGGGCCGTAAATGGGCCTTTATTAAACAAGCCGTTATTGGGCTGGCCTACTAGTACCTGAGTAAGTACTACGGACCTTTGACTGGGCTAGCCTTTTTAACCTATATGGGCCTCTGTTGGGCCCTGCCACATGTCGACGTATCATAGGCATGTCTCCTCCAATGGACGGACGATATCTGGCCCACCGAGGAGCAACGCGTGTTTCCTCTGGCCAATGAGAATTTTACACGTGGAAAATCCCCATTGGTCCGGGTTGTTAACGGGTTATCGGATCCAAAACCGGACCCGATAACTTAACGACGACCCATTACGGTCGATGCCATGTGTCGGTCACCCTTGACGAAAGCACTTCTATGACGTGTGATTTATCGTCATGGAAGTGGACACTTCTGTGATGATAATTTTGGTAATGTCATGGAACACTTCTACCACATCACAAGTATGACTATCTTGATTCCGTCATAAAATCGTCATGGATGTACATGCATGACAGAAAACATGACCTACTATGACAAACACGTATCATCACGGAAGTGTTTTTTTGTTAGTGTAGGCTCGTCAAGTTTAACCAAGTATTCAGCACGTGCAAAACTGGCTTGCACCCGTTGTATGTGAACGTAGAGCTTATCACACCCGATCATGACGTGGTGTCTCAGCACGACGAACTATAGCAACGGTGCATACTCAGGGAGAACACTTATACCTTGAAATTTAGTGAGGGGTCATCTTATAATTCTACCGCCGTACTAAGAAAAATAAGATGCATAAAAGATAAACATCACATGCAATCAAAATATGTGACATGATATGGCCATCATCATCTTTTGCCTTTGATCTCCATCTCCAAAGCACCGTTATGATCTCCATCGTCACCGGCTTGACACCCTGATCTCCATCGTAGCGTCGTTGTCGTCTCGCCAACTATTGCTTCTACAACTATCGCTACCGCATAGTGATAGAGTAAAGCAATTACATGGCGATTGCATTTCATACAATAAAGCGACAACCATAAGGCTCCTGCCAGTTGCCGATAACTTTTACAAAACATGATCATCTCATATAATAACGTATATCACATCATGCCTTGACCATATCATATCACAACATGCCCTGCAAAAACAAGTTAGACGTCCTCTACTTTGTTGTTGCAAGTTTTACGCGGCTGCTACGGACTTCTAGCTAGAACCGTTCTTACCTACGCATCAAAACGACAATGATTTTTCGTCAAGTGTGCTGTTTTAACCTTCAACAAGGACCGGCCGTAGTCAAACTCGATTCAACTAAAGTTGGAGAAACAGACACCCGCCAGCCACCTGTGTGCAAAGCACGTCGGCAGAACCGGTCTCATGAACGTGGTCATGTAATGTTGGTCCAGGCCGCTTCATCCAACAATACCGCCGAATCAAAGTAAGACGTTGGTGGTAAGCAGTATGACTATTATCGCCCACAAGTCTTTGTGTTCTACTCGTGCATATCATCTACGCATAGACCTGGCTCAGATGACACTATTGGGGAACATAGCATGCAATTTCAAAAAAATTCCTACGCTCACGCAACATCTATCTAGGAGATGCATAGCAACGATAGGGGAGAGTGTGTCTACGTACCCTCGTAGACCGAAAGCGAAACCGTTAAGTTAACGCGGTTGATGTAGTCGAACATCTTCACGATCCAACCGATCCAAGTACCGAACGTACGGCACCTCCGAGTTCAGCACACGTTTAGCTCGATGACGTCCCTCGAACTCTTGATCCAGTAGAGGGTTGAGGGAGAGTTTCATCAGCACGACGGCGTGGTGACGGTGATGGTGATGTGATCCACGCAGGGCTTCGCCTAAGCACTACAACACTATGACTGGAGGAGTAAACTATGGAGGGGGGCACCGCACACGGCTAAGAGAACAATTGATGTGCCTTTGGGGTTCCCCCACCCCCGTATATAAAGGAGGGGAGGAGGAGGTGGCCAGCCCTAGGGGTGGCGCGCCATGGGGGGGAGTCCTACTAGGACTCCACTCCTAGTAGGATTCGCCCCCCCCCCCTTCCTTCCAACGCAGAGGGGAAAGGGAGAAGGAAAGGGGGGCCGCGCCCCCACCCCTTGTCCAATTCGGATTGGGCAGGGGGAGGCGCGCGCCACCTCATGTGGCCTGCCTCCCTCTCTCCACTACGGCCCATGAGGCCCATAACTTTCCCGGGGGGTTCCGGTAACCTCCCGGTACTCCCAAAAATCCCCGAACGTCTTCGGAACCATTCTGCTGTCTGTATATAACCTTCCAATATATCAATATTTACCTCTCGGCCATTTCGAGACTCCTTGTCATGTCCGTAATCTCATCCGGGACTCCGAACAAACTTCGGCCACCAAAACACACAACTCATAATAAAAATCGTCATCGAACGTTAAGCGTGCGGACCCTATGGGTTCGAGAACTATGTAGACATGACCGAGACACATCTCCGGTCAATAACCAATAGCGGAACATGGATGCTCATATTGGTTCCTACATATTCTATGAAGATCTTTATCGGTCAAACCGCATAACAACATACATCATTCCCTTTGTCATAGGTATGTTACTTGCCCGAGATTCGATCATCGATATCATCATACCTAGTTCAATCTCGTTACCGGCAAATCTCTTTACTCGTTCCGTAATGCATCATCCTGCAACTAACTCATTAGTCACATTGCTTGCAAGTCTTATAGTGATGTGCATTACCGAGAGGGCCCAGAGATACCTCTCCGATACACAGAGTGACAAATCCGAATCTTGATCTATGCCAACCCAACAAACACCTTCGGAGACACCTGTAGAGCATCTTTATAACCACCCAGTTAGGTTGTGACATTTGATAGCACACAAGGTGTTCCTCCGGTATTCGGGAGTTGCATAATCTCATAGTCAGAGGAATATGTACAAGTCATGAAGAAAGCAATATCAATAAAACTAAACGATCATAATGCTAATCTAACGGATTGGTCTTGTCCATCACATCATTCTCTAATGATGTGATCCTGTTCATCAAATGACAACACATGTCTATGGTCAAGAAACTTAACCATCTTTGATTAACGAGCTAGTCAAGTAGAGGCATACTAAGGACACTTTGTTTTGTCTATGTATTCACACATGTACTAAGTTTCCGGTTAATACAATTATAGCATGAATAATAAAAATTTATCATGATATAAGGAAATATAAATAACAACTTTATTATTGCCTCTAGGGCATATTTCCTTCAGTTCAGGGGGCACCCGAGGTGGACACAACCCACCAGGGCGCGCCTGGGCCTCCAGGCGCACCCTGGTGGGTTGTGCTCCCCTCGGAGCACCCCCCCCCCCCCCCAGGTGCTTCTCCGACCCACTGGATGTCTTCTGGTCCAAAAAATCCACAAAAAGTTTTGCTGCGTTTGGACTCCGTTTGGTATTGATTTCCTGCGATGTAAAAAACATGCAAAAAACAGCAACTGGAACTTGGCACTATGTCAATAGGTTAGTGCCAAAAATGGTATAAAATGACTATAAAATGATTATAAAACATCCAAGAATGATAATATAACAGCATGGAACAATCAAAAATTATAGATACGTTGGAGACGTATCAATACACTAGATGCATGCTGGATAGCGGTCGATGTGTGGAGTAATAGTAGTAGATGCAGGTAGGAGTCGGTCTACTAATCTTGGACGTGATGCCTATATAATGATCATTGCTTGGATATCGTCATGATTATTTGAAGTTATATCAATTTCCCAATAGCAATTTGTTTACCCACCGTATGCTATTTTTCTCGAGAGAAGCCACTAGTGAAATCTACGGCCCCCGGGTCTCTTCTTTATTATATTTGCCTTCGAGATCTATTTTTATTTGCTTTTATTTTCAGATCTATTAATCCAAAAACACAAAAATACCTCGCTGCAATTTATTGTTATATATTTTATCTCACATTCCCGCGAGATCTATTTATCCAATCTACTACAATTTTACCTATCTTTTTACCCGTGAGGGATTGACAACCCCTCTCTTACGTCGGGTTGCAAGTATTTGTTCTTTGTGTGCAGGAGCCGTTCACGTGGTGTTGCGTGGTTCTCCTACTGGTTCGATAAGCTTGGTCTCATCATTGAGGGAAATACCTACCATCGTTGTGCTGCATCATCCCTTCCTCTTTGGGGAAATACCGACGTAGTTCAAGCCGCATCACTGAGCATGAACAGGGACAAATCCTACGAAAATGTCACTCTGAAGCTTATGGAGGGCATCATGCGGGAGACAACTGCTCACAAGGTATTGCAATCTGGTTTTTATTGGCCTACTCTCTTCAAGGATGCCCATAAGTTTGTTTTATCTTGCGATGAATGTCAAAGAATTGGTAATATTGGTAAGCGTCAGGAAATGCCTATGAATTATTCTCTTGTTGTCGAACTTTGATGTTTGGGGTTTTGATTACATGGGACCTTTTCCTTCCTCTAATGGGTATACACATATTTTGGTTGTTGTTTATTTTGTTACTAAGTGGGCAGAAGCTATTCCAACTAGTAGTGCTGATCACAACACCTCTATTAAAATGCTTAAGGAATTTATTTTCCCAAGGTTTGGAGTCCCTAGATTTTTAGTGACTGATGGTGGTTCACACTTTATTCATGGTGCTTTTCGTAAAATGCTTGCTAAGTATGATGTCAACCATAGAATTACATCACCCTATCATCCTCGGTCTAGTGGTCAAGTTGAACTTAGCAATAGAAAAATAAAATTAATTTTACAAAAAACTATCAATAGGTCCCGAAAGAATTGGTCTAAGAAATTAGATGATGCACTTTCGGCTTATAGAACAACATATAAAAACCCTATGGGTATGTCTCCTTATAAAATGGTTTATGGAAAAGCTTGTCATTTGCCTCTTGAGTTAGAACATAAAGCATATTGGGCAATTAAAGAACTCAACTATGATTTCAAACTTGCCGGTGAAAAGAGGTTATTTGATATCAGCTCGTTAGATGAATGGAGAACCCAAGCTTATGAAAATGCTAAGTTATTTAAAGAAAAGGTTAAAAGATGGCATGATAAAAGAATCCAAAAGCGTGAGTTCAAAGTTGGAGAATATGTTCTTTTGTACAACTCTCGTTTCAGATTCTTTGCAGGAAAACTCCTCTCCAAATGGGAAGGACCCTATGTTATCAAGGAGGTTTATCGATCTGGAGCCATCAAAACAAATAATGCTGAGGGTACTAACCCGAAGGTTGTCAATGGGCAAAGAATAAAACATTGTACCTCAGGTATGCCCATTAATGTTGAAAGCAATATTATACAAACTATGACACCTGAAGAACATATAAAGGAAACCTTCCGGAACACTCCAGAATCATGAAAAAAGAGGAGGTGTGTGACACGGTAAGTAAACAGACTCCGGAAATCCGCAAAAATATTTTCTGTCGGTTTAGGAATATAATAAAAATTAGGAAAATAAGAAACAGCCAGGAAGGTAACCCTGGTGGGCACAAGACACCAAGGCGCGCCTGGCAGGCGCGCCCAGGTGGGTTGTGCCCACCTCGGGTACCTTCCGGACTCTGTTTTTCTTCCGTTTGCTTGTTTCCCAAGATAAAAATATATATTTATATATCCCCTGAACCTATTGACCACCGTATCATGGAGAAATCTTCTGTTTTCTTTTCTTGCTGTTTTCGGTCAGATATGTTAAGCCAGGCATCATGTCTCCTCCCTCCTACAACAACGTAGAAGAGGATGCTTGGTTGATGAAGATTGAATTGAAGAGAGAAGAGCCCAAAAATCCTTAAAAGGGGACAAGAGCAAGGAGGCTACTAGAGACCAAGCTCCGGTGGTCGAGCAAGCCTTGCCTACCGAGGAGGAGGAAGAAGATATCCTTAAACCTTACTATGATCATCTTACCCCCACTGAGATTGAAGCTTTTCGGATCATCGAAATGGTCCGTGTGCAAAATAAATATCTTACTCATGAAAATATTCTATTGCAAGAGCACATCATCGCCCTCCAGAGCGTCATCCATAGATTGGAGTATCTCTTGAGCTTGAAGGATAAGATTGCTACTACTTCATCACCACCACCTCCTTCTTCATCACCAAAGGAAAATTGAGTATCGGGTATGGGCACTCCCCTTGGCTTGTGCCAAGCTTGGGGGAGGTGCCCCGGTATCGTATCACCTCCATTATCTTTTGCCTTCACTTATCTTAGTTCGATCCATAGTTATCTTTTGCTTTAGATGAATAAAAGTTTAGTTCGATCCTTTCTTGTCAAGAGTTTGCTTAGTGATCTATCCTTGTAATCGTGTGCGAGATATATAATAAAGTTTAGTTTGAGTTTTTTTATTTACTTTCATGTTCAATAAAAAGAAAGGAAATAAATGAAAAAGATCATATGCTAATCTTACGGTAAGTAATGACATCACATAAGGAAGAGTATAAATAGAAAATTTTATTGGAGATTTACAAACATAGCATTAGTCAATGATACAATTCATGAAAGAATTAATAAGAGAAGAGAAGATTCACATGCAAATACACTATCTTGGACATCTTTTGTGATTGTGAGCCCCCATCAAAATATTATATCCCAAAATTGTTGACGTTGGACAAGGAAGACAATGTAATGATTTATGTTTGTTCATATTCACATAGAAGTTATATGGTCATAGATCCTTTAACATGTGGTGCTTTCCCCCCATCTTTGCTAGCCAAAAATTCCGCACTAAGTAGAGATACTACTTGTGCATCCAAAAACCCTTAAACCCACATCTTGTTTTGAGAGTCCACCATAACTACCTATGGATTGAGTAAGATCCTTCAAGTAAGTTGTCATCGGTGCAATAAGGAAATAAAAATTGCTTCTAAAAGTGTTGGATCATTTAGTGTAAGAGAAAATTGATCGTTGTACGAACTTGTGATGGCAAAGAATAAAAGCGGCAGACTGCATAATAAATGTTGCTATTATAAGGGGCAATATAACGTGACGTTCTTTTGCACTAAGAGATTGAACATACAAACAAAAAGCGCATGGCAATCTCTGCTTCCCTCTGCGAAGGGCCTATCTTTTACTTTTATGCAAGAGTCAAGGTATTTCTCTATATTCCTTTTTATTTTCTCTTTTGGTAAGCATCATGTGGTGAGGAAAGATCTAGGCACATATATCCAGTTGGATATGGGTGGCATGAGTTATTATTGTTGACATCACCCTTGAGGTGAATACGTTGGGAGGCAAAACTATAAGCCCCTATCTTTCTATGTGTACGATTGAAACTTTTTGCTCATGTGTATGCGGTGAGTGTTAGCAATCATAGAAGACTATAGATGGTTGAGTATGTGGACTTGCCTAAAGGCTTCGATACGTGACCCTTCCTGAAAATATGATGAATTATAGTTGGAAAGTTGACTGAGAACATAGTTTGTTGGTTTTCAATAGAGTTTATGCTTTATACTTTGATGTTGTGATGAATTGTTACTTATTCATGAGAAGTCTATGATAAAAGTTCTATGATAAAGTTTTATCTTAAAGTTTTTTACTGTTATAATAATATACATGATGCTTCTATGTCCGTATTTTGTATTTATCGACACCTCTCTCTCTCTCTCTCTAAGCATGTGGACATGTTTTTCGATTTCGGTTTTCGCTTGAGGACAAGCGAGGTCTAAGCTTGGGGCAGTTGATATGTCCATTTTGCATCATGTTTTCCTACTGTTATTTATATTGTTTTTATGCATAATAATGCCTTTTCTCTCATAATATGCAAGGTTCACACAAAGAGGGAGAATACCGGCAGCTGGAATTCTGGACTTGAAAAAGCTACGTTAGGCTACCTATTCTGCACAACTCCAAATGAGCTGAAACTTCACAGAGATTTTTTATGGAATATATAAGAATTATTGGAGCAAATAAGTACTAGAGGGGACCCACCAGGTGGGCACAACCCACCTGGGAGCGCCAGGGAGCCCAAGCGCGCCCTGGTGGGTTGTGCCCTCCTCGGCCCACCTTCGGTGCCCCTCTTCTGGTATATAAGTCATTTTGACCTAGAAAAATTAAGGAGAGGACTTTCAGGACAAAGCTTCGCCGTCTCGAGGTGGAACTTGGGCAGGAGCACTTTTGCCCTCCGGCGGAGCGATTCCACCGGGGGAACTTCCCTTCCGGAGGGGGAAATAATCATCATGATCATCACCAACAACTATCCCATCTTGGGGAGGGCAATCTCCATCAACATCTTCAACATCACCATCTCCTCTCAAACCCTAGTTCATCTCTTGTGTTCAATCTTTGTACTGCAACTATAGATTGGTGCTTGTGGGTGACTAGTAGTGTTGATTACATCTTGTAGTTGATTACTATATGGTTTATTCGGTGGAAGATTATATGTTCAGATCCATTATGCTATTTAATACCCCTTTGATCTTGACATGATTATCATTTGTGAGTAGTTACTTTTGTTCTTGAGGTCACGGGAGAAATATTGTTGCAAGTAATCATGTGAACTTGATATGTGTTCAATATTTTGATGGTATGTATGTTGTGATTCCCTTAGTGGTGTCATGTGAACATAGACTACATGAAACTTCACCATATTTGGGCCTAAGGGAATGCATTGTGGAGTAGTTATTAGATGATGGGTTGCAAGAGTGACAGAAGCTTAAACCCTAGCTTATGCGCTAGTTCGTAAGGGACTAATTTGGATCCAAAAGTTTAATGCTATGGTTAGATTTATTCTTAATAGTTTTCTCGTAGTTGCGGATGCTTGCGAGGGGGTTAATCATAAGTAGGAGGTTTGTTCAAGTAAGAACAACACCTAAGCATCGGTCCACCCACATATCAAATTATCAAAGTAGCGAACACAAATCAAACCAACATGATGAAAGTGACTATATGAAATTCCCGTGACCCTCAAGAACACTTTTGCTTATCATAAGAGACCGTTTTGTCCTGTCCTTTGCCTCAAAAGGATTGGCCTACCTTGCTGCACTTTTGTTACCATTACCGTTACTTGCTCGTTACAAATTATCTTGCTATCAAACTACTCGTTACTTATAATTTCAGTGCTTGTAGAGAATACCTTGCTAAAAACTATTTGTCATTTCCTTCCGCTCCTCGTTGGGTTTGACACTCTTACTTATCGAAAGGACTGTGATTGATCCCCTGTACTTGTGGGTCATCATGCTCCATCTTCTTAACACAAAGTATTTATCATGCACAACCCCGATGATAAGCCGAGTAATTGGTTCATACTTTTTAACTCGCTTCAGCTTTTTCAACCCTCACGCAATACATGAGCGCAAGCCATGGATATAGCACTATGGGTGGAATAGAGTATGATGATAGGGGTTAACATAGAGAAGACAAAACAAAAGTCTCACATCGACGCGGCTAATCAACTGGCTATGAAGATGCCCATCAATTGATATCAATGCGAGGAGTAGGGATTGCCATGCAACAGATGCAGTAAGAGCTATCAGTGTATATGAAAGCTCAATATGAAAACTAAGTGGGTGTGCATCTAACTCTATAATGAAAAATTCCCACTAGTATATGAAAGCGACAACATAGGAGACTCTCTATGTGAAAAACATGGTGCTACTCTGATGCACAAGTGTGGTATTTTCATGCCCCTTCTCTCTTTTTCTCTCTTTTTTTCTTTTTTTCTTTTTTTTCTTTTTTCTTGGGCTCTTTTTGGCCTCACTTTTTTTCTTCTTTTTTCTTATTTTTTTATATTTTTCCGGAGCCTCATCCTGACTTGTGGGGGAATCATAGTTTCTATCATCCTTTCCTCACTGGGACATGCTCTAATGATGAATAATGATGATCATCACACTTCTATTTACTTACAACTCGATATCTAGAACAAAGTATGACTCTATATGTGATGTAACACGAACTAGCGAGACACTAATTCATGCGTGTCGCGGCCCGATCTTTCACAGCACTGTAGTCGTCACGGCGTAGTAGAACGATCTGTGATAACTAGAAAAATACCGTACTCAAAGTAAATGATCGGGTAAAAATAGATTTCAGCCCTTGCTATTATCTAACAAGAACAAAAACCAATCTGCGGCAAGATCACCAGCCTCAACGCAGTAGCAGTCAATCCCTCAAAAGGTCACAGAAACGCAGTACATGGTGTCCCCTGACTGGGAACTTTTTTGGTTTATTTCAATCTCAGAACACTGGTACAGCGACATGCTAAACAAACAGTTTTTAACCCCTTTCCGCGACAGCATTTGGAACCGTTGCCATGTGAGTGTGTGCGATAGGGTGTCCTTCCCACACGACCCAGAAATCGTCGGGGATAGGCCCTCCTGGGACCCAGGCTGGGGCCATGTGCGATCGGGTGAGGCATCGAAACCCAATCATTTCCGTAGGTATGTACATCCCACACGGTGAATCCCAGAAAATCATTTCCGTAGGTATGTACATCCCACATGGTGAATCCCTGAAAATCATTTTCGTAGGTATGTACATCCCACATGGTGAATCCCAGAAAATCATTTCCGTAGGTATGTACATCCCACACGGTGAATCCTAGAAAAACATTTCCATAGGTATGTATATCACACACAGTTCTTTGTGTGGAAACGTTTGTGCAAGGTGGCCTAACGCAAACAGTTCGCTGCCGGAAGCCGTGTTTGATTGTTAGTTGATCGAACATGCCTACTTTCTAGAAACCGTGCGGGTTGTTTGAGTTCATCGCCCACGGTGTTGTCTGAGTAACCTTCTGCAATAGAAAACCACAATAAGCAGGGTAATTAGCCTATTATTGATAATCCATGTACTAATCAAACTGGTATTTCTTATAAAACATGCCAGATATTTCATATCCGTATAAAAGCAACCAGGATTTCATAATCGAATTACATCAGATAGCTTCGGCACTCAGTTACGCCATTACACAACAGCACCAAGTTTCACATGTAGCATCAAAAACCTTTGGAAAGTAGCATCATAAATGGTAAATAGACAGATGAATCTTATCTGGGAAACTGCAGAAGCGGAAGGCAAATATTGAGCCTTCAGTGATGTTGAATGTCCTTGCAACTTTAGGCCAGTGGCTATGGATAATTGCCCGCCCAACCTTCGTCCTCTTCAGCAAGACTTCAATATTGTACCGTGGGTGTTGAATGAATACCTTGCTTGCCTCTTGACCATGCAGGTGGTTTGAGAGGTAATCATCGGTGAACTGCTTTGAAAAGTACTGAAAACAAAGCTATGCATAAATCGTTGTTGTAAATTTTGAAATGGCGCAAGGGGTAAAAACAAGGTAATAGAGTTGGTACCATCCTATAGTTGACGGATGTCTTCTTCATTGTGCAAACAAAGATCTTGCAGTTATTCATCGCAAGTTTCTTCATCCTAACAATCTTTCTGAGTTTCTTGACAGTAGGAGCTACATGTGCAAGACCAAATTGTAAGAAACCTAAATATTAGAATAATTCCTGCAACTGCACAATAATCTGCTATTAGCCAAAGGACCCTACTTGAACAAACCTCGACGGTAAACCGCAATGTCTCCCATTGTTTCCCTGCAACACACATAAGGAAGATCTTGATCGGGTTAATTGAGAGTTGCCATACTATTAGTGGAATATGTATTGAGTACAGCCAAATTCGATTGGTGTCACATGCATAACAATACAAAATTGTACCCACAGCAAATGAAAATCAAATTGCAGAACTGAACCAAACAATTAAATGGACAGCAGACCAAATGAACCAAAATAGTTAACTGAGCACGACATTGCAGAATAGAAACATGTACTAGAAGATAAGACAGTTAACAAATCAAAGAATGCTTGAGAACAGTACTACGAAATGTAGCAATTGTTGGACCAAAGTGTTAAATGAACATTACATTTCAGAGGACCAAACTGATAATTGAACATCAGATTGCATATTAACATTACAGAGGACAAATCACTAGAAGGCACTGGCGGTGGCCTCGAGAAAACATCACGAACTGTATTTTAAAGTAGACAACCGCGTGGCGGTGTCGACAGTGGCCTCAAAGACGAGGCGCAGCCATAGCGACCTCGTTCGCGCGTACGGCCGCATGCTACTCAGCTCCACGTTATACTGCGTGTAAAATGGTTGTGGGCGGCACTTAATTGGAGGAGGGGGCAGTGGTTTCGGTGGAAGGTGTCGCTCCGTCGGTCGGGGCATGTGGGACGGGAAAGGAGGAGGATGGTGTGGGTGGGGTGTGGATTACCTGACCATATCGACAAGGCCGCGCAGCAAGAAGAAGGGTCGGCGGCGAGGAGGCCGCGCAGCAAGAAGAAGGGTCACCGGCGAGGAGGCGGCGCTGCAAGAAGAAGGGTAGCCGGCGAGGAGGTGGCGCTGCAAGAAGAAGGGTCGCCGGCGAGGAGGCTGAGCTGCCAGTAAGTAGTAGTGAAGGTTTGAACTTGGAAAGCAAGGAGGAACAGTGGAAATATGGCTTTTGGTAGGAGGGAGGGGGCGGGGAGATAGATATTTCCGTGGTGGCAAAAAAATTCGCTCGGTGCCGCGAGAAACTGGCGCGCAAGTGTGGTTCAAGCGGGGGCGGTGGACTGTAGACGACGAAGCTTCCTGCGTAAGCCAGACAAGACGGTGCACCAAGATATTTTATATCGCATCCACATGATTCTTTCTAGTAAACTGTTTATGGTATACCTGATTTTTTCATTATGTTTTGAAAGACAAAATGGTGTTACGGAGGGAAAGGATGGTGTTTGAATTGCTAGAACATTTACGTACATTGAACATGCAACTAGCACATGAGTGTCGTGTTTAAATTTGGAATTATTCCGGGTTCGTTTGGCATTTTATGCATTAATTGAGTTTCTGGGCATTTAATGTGCATAATTCAAATTTGAACTACAAGCACATGCTCCAATGCACCAAAGTTTGCTGAAAAATCACATGTGTGTCTTTGGGTGAATTTATAGGTCACATGCAAGAAATGAGAATAAAATTCAAACATTTGGGTGTCGTGGCTCGGCCAGAATGATTGAGAAACTTGGTTTTTTAATTCCTGTAAATCCAAAACACGGCTGAAAATCATGAAACTTGGCATGCTGTCATGACATGGCACCAACATGCTGCAGTAATTTTTTTGGCCGAATTGGGACAAGCTTTGGTGTAAGCTTCTTGCAAGTCGGAGCTTCCCTCAAGAAGGCTCTTGGTTACAAGAGGGAACGTGTCACCTCCGTGTGTGAAACGATATACGTACACTACCTTCTCCCGCCTTACTTTTTTACACAGGCAGATTAGACCAAATAGAAGTATCATGCTAAATTTTGGAATTATTCCGTGTTCGTTTGGCCCTTTTTATACATTAATTGAGTTTCTAGGCATTTAATGTGCATAATTCAAATTTGAACTACAAGCACATGCTCCAGTGCACCAAAGTTGTTTGAAAAATCACATGTGTGTCCTTGGGTGAATTTGTAGGTCCCATGCAAGAGATGGGAGTGAAATTCAAACATCTGAGCGTCGTGGCTCGGCCGGAAAGATTGAGAAACTTGGTTTTTTAATTCCTGTAAATCCAAAAACACGCCTGAAAATCATGAAACTTGGCATGGTGTCCTGACATGGCACCAACATGCTGCGGTAATTTTTTGGCCGAATTGGGACAAGCTTTGGTGTAAGCTTCTTGCAAACCGGAGCTTCCCTCAAGAAGGCTCGTGGTTCCGAGAGGGAACGTGTCACCTCCGTGTGCGAAACGACATACGTACACTGCCTTCTCCCGCCTTAATTTTTTTACATAGGCAGATTAGACCAAATAGAAGTATCGTGCTAAATTTTGGAATTATTTCGGGTTCGTTTGGCCTTTTTTATACATTAATTGAGTTTCTGGACATTTAATGTGCATAATTCAAATTTGAACTACAAGCACAGGCTCCAGTGCACCAAAGTTGTTTGAAAAATCACATGTGTGTCCTTGGGTGAATTTCTAGGTCCCATGCAAGAGATGGGAGTGAAATTCAAACATCTGAGCGTCGTGGCTCGGCCGGAAAGATTGAGAAACTTGGTTTTTTAATTCCTATAAATCCAAAACATGCCGGAAAATCATGAAACTTGGCATGGTGTCCTGACATGGCACCAACATGCTGCGGTAATTTTTTGGCCAAATTGGTACAAGATTTGGTGTAAGCTTCTTGCAAACCGGAGCTTCCCTCAAGAAGGCTCGTGGTTCCGAGAGGGAACGTGTCACCTCCGTGTGCGAAATGACATACGTACACTGCCTTCTCCCGCCTTAATTTTTTTACACAGGAAGATTAGACCAAATAGAAGTACCGTGCTAAATTTTGGAATTATTCCGGGTTCGTTTGGCCTTTTTTATACATTAATTGAGTTTCTGGACATTTAATGTGCATAATTCAAATTTGAACTACAAGCACAAGCTCCAGTGCACCAAAGTTGTTTGAAAAATCACATGTGTGTCCTTGGGTGAATTTGTAGGTCCCATGCAAGAGATGGGAGTGAAATTCAAACATCTGGGCGTCGTGGCTCGGCCGGAAAGATTGAGAAACTTGGTTTTTTAATTCCTGTAATTCCAAAACACGCCTGAAAATCATGAAACTTGGCATGGTGTCATGACATGGCACCAACATGTTGTGGTAATTTTTCAGTCCGATTTGCGAAGGCGCACACATTAACAATCAACAAAGTCATTTTGGAACAAGTGCTGTCACGTTACAAATCGGAAACACAAGTATTATTGAAACCGTGGGCATTCTACTTACCAATTACGTGCGGCCACGTGTCCCCTTTTTTTACTGGCTAGGAGATGTCGTGCGGGGTAGCTATTTGAGTACGGGAGGCTGCGATCAGACCCCTGCGCGTGCTCATCGGGAGGAGAGCCCTTTGACTGCTACCCGCCGCGCACCTCCCTCCCAACGTCTCCATTAATGGCGCCCGAGCACCTGTTCTACGGCGTGGCTATATGTCTCACTGGACTGAGATTTAAGAGAGAAAAATGAAAACCTAAAAAGAAAGTTTTGCACGGATCTTGATGTAAGATCCGACGGACCTATATAGCATCGACTGCGACTTATAGCGAGCATGATGAATATAAGGACAATGACAGTGGATAATAAGTATCTTACATATTTAGAAACATAGTTAAAAAGCCACATGCGGCAACGCCCGAAATACACAAGGGCAAAAGAAGAAGGAAGACAACGATCTGGCTCGCTGATCTCTACTTTCTTGATGCGTTGCTGCAGGCCGCGGGAACTAGTCTTCGCGGCGAGCGGTGACAAGCTCTTTCTTGTCCTCAAGATGCTGCTTGAGAGCATCCACGGATTCCTCCACCAGCCTTCTGCGCTCGATGCGCAACATGGCATTCTCGTCCATAAGTTTCTCGACGATGATGCCGGTCCTCTTCAACAAGGCAGTGGTCTGTTCCTACTGCTCCGCACTTCCGATGATCTTCGCCCTCAGTAGGTCGCGCTCGGCCCGGAGCTTCGCATTGCTCTCATTTAGTTGTCGGATGATGTCGGTAGACTGTTCAAACGAGGCTTTCATCCTGCAACCTCACCCACCTGGAGATCTGATCCATCTGCCTAAGGATGAGGGCACGCATGCGCTTGTAAGAGTCCTCGCCTGCCTGCGAGACATTTTCCCAGTCTGCCACGGCGCGGGAGGACATCTCTGTTGCATTCGCGGCGCGGTGGGACATCTCTTCTGCTTCCGTGGCGCAGCCGGACCAGTCTGTTGCATCGACGGCACGGCGGGACCTCCGTGCTGCTTCGGCAGCGCGGCGGGACCTCTCTGCTGCTACGGCCGTGAGACATGTTGGCTGCTTTCGCGGCGAGGCGGGACATCTCTCGTGCTTCCGCTTCCAGGCTCGCCTCTCCCTGGTGGCAACCTCTCGACCCAGAACTCACGCTGGCCATGGCGGACGCAAGGGAACGATGATGAATGACTTGTTTGTTTTTGACTTTTTGTGGATGAGGATTTGAGGAGGAATGTGCAGTCATCTTGGAGTACTAGTATTTATAACCGCGTAGTAATACGCTCCTAAGTGAGAAACCGTTTAGGTTTTGATCGGTGTGAATAGGTTACAATTGGAATGTGACGGGATGCGGCATCCCTGTTCTTCTAAAAAGAATTGTGACGGGACGCATGCTCAAAATTTACTGACGGTTATAAGTGCAACACTATTCCCGGAAGGCGTAACATGGGCACGTACGCCTTCTCGGCCGCGTACGTGGCGTTTGCACCATAGGGTTGTAAGGGCATTTTTATCCCTTAGTTGGTTTTGGTGATTGATGACAATGCTTTTGCGGACTAATCATGTGCATCAAATATTTCAGATATATTGACTAGGCACAAGATGATTGGGTTCCCCTCAAAGGCTATAGAAGACGGCGTTTCTCTTCGGTTCTTTTCGGTGGTATTGAGTCGTAGGGAAGCCGTACTATTAAGAGGGGGTCTGCTTTGGAAAGGTTGGGTGGATTCATCACGTACACATCGTCCCTTGCACCTCCTTTCCTCTTGCCTTTGGAGCATCCTAAGTTTTCCTTGTCTATGCAATTATAGCTCTTTTCTGCCGAACTAGGAAGTGCGGTAGTACCGCTCGTCAGAGCGGTAGTACCGCCCGCTGGTGCGGTAGTACCGCAAGGCCCCACGGTAGTACCGCTTCTGGTAAGCGGTAGTACCGTGGTCCCTGCTTAGTTCCGCAACTACGCGGCTGCAAGGGGCGGATGTAATTTTTTACATCCGCACCTCGCGCGGTAGTACCGTGGCTGGCTTACGGTACTACCGCGTCGGGTTTTTGCATCGACTCCTACTCTGCGGAAGTAGCCACGGATGTAATTTTTATATCCGTGCCTTCCCATCCCTGGACAGCCCCTGCCTTGCGGTAGTACCGCAAGGGGGAGCGGTAGTACCGCGCCAGCAGTACTACCGCCCTCTGCCTTAGTGCATGTGTGGCTGTTCTGGTCTCTGCTGCGTGGGCGGTAGTACTGCGGGGCTCTGCGGTAGTACCGCGTACCCCTGCGGTAGTACCGCGCCTCAGGTGCGGTAGTACCGCGTGCCCCTGCGGTAGTACCGCGTCTCAGGTGCGGTAGTACCGCGCTGCGCAGGCTGAGTTGGTGGATAATGGTTGGATTTGTTCTTCCACTATATAAGGGGTGTCTTCCTCCTCTAGTTGACCACCTCTTCCACCTCCAAGCTCCATTGTTGCTCTAAGCTCCATTTTCGCCCGATCTCCTTCCCTAGCCAATCAAACTTGTTGATTCTCTAGGGATTGGTTGAGGAGGCCCCGATCTACACTTCCACCAAGAGATATTTGAATCCCCCCACTAATCCCTTGTGGATCTTGTTACTCTTGGGTGTTGAGCACCCTAGACGGTTGAGGTCACCGTGGAGCCATAGTCCATTGTGGTGAAGCTTAGTGGTGTCGTTGGGAGCCTCCAATTAAGTTGTGGAGATTGCCCCAACCTTGTTTGTAAAGGTTCGGTCGCCGCCTTCAAGGGCACCAATAGTGGAATCACGGCATCTCGCATTGTGTGAGGGCGTGAGGAGAATACGGTGGCCCTAGTGGCTTCTTGGGGAGCATTGTGCCTCCACACCGCTCCAACGGAGACGTACTTCCTCTCAAAGGGAAGGAACTTCGGTAACACATCCTCGTCTTCACCGGCTCCACTCTTGGTTATCTCGTGACTTTACTTGTGCAATTTTATTTGTGCCTTATCTCTTGCTTGCGTGTATGCTTATTGTAGTTGCATCATATAGGTTGCTCACCTAGTTGCATATCTAGACAACCTACTTTGATGCAAAGTTTAAATTGGTAAAGAAAAGCTAAAAATTGTTAGTTGCCTATTCACCCCCCCCCCCTCTAGTCAACTATATCGATCCTTTCAATTAGTATCAGATCCTCGTCTCTTTATTAAGGACTTTGCCGTCCGAAGAGTATGGTTGATGTCGTAGACGGTGTGGAGGAGCACTCCGGTGTGAATCCGGTCTCGTCTACGGGAGATGGGGGAACCACGGCCTCTCGTGAGGAAATAAATGTGGCGTTGGACACATTGAAAACCTCCATGACTACCGAGGTCGAAAGCATGTTTCATAAATTCTTAGAAGGGCTTAAACTTTCCACCGCACCGTTGAAAGTGGGTGATCCCGCCAACAAGGTGACGGATGCTACCTCCGACAAAGGGGGAGCTACTAGCGAGAAAGCTCCTTCTTCTAGTGGTAAAAATGGCACCGGCATCTTTGCCCATGTGGAACCTCCACTTGTCTATGGTGGACCGCTCCCTTCCACTCATTTGAATCATGCCGGCCCGGCTCCGAAGATTGAGAAGAATATAGATTTTGATTCTTGGGTCTATTGTTTTAAGCGTCATTTAAATCATGTGAACACTAACCTTTGGAGAATCATTGAAGAAGGTTTTTATCCGCATGACCGAAGTAACTTCACTCCTAGAGAAGTTGTGGATCATCAATTCAATGAGAATGCTCTCTTCATCATCCAAGAAGCAATCCCACCCGAAGATCTTCCTCATCTCCGGCCCTACACCATGGCCAAAGATGCTTGGCTCCAAGTTGTTTCCCTCTATCAGGGAAGCGCAAGCATTCAACGCTCCAACTATGAAGTGGTGCAAGATGAAGCTGATGAGTTTGCAATGAAAGAAGATGAAGAACCTCGTGAGCTTTTTCGGAGAGTAACCAAACTCGCGGTCTCTCTCCGAGTTCATGGAAGTAAAGACACGGATGAAAATTGGATCAAGCGCAAATTCCTCAAGGCAATGATGCCCTACCACAAAGCCATGTCCTCCGTCATTCGTCAAAGGCCGGACTTCCACACCTTGTCCTCAAGTGAAGTTTTGGATGAGTTCGTTGCTATGAGCATCTTGGACAAGACCGCCGACAATGCGGTTCTTCGCTCTCAAAGAGTAAAGAAGCCCAACCTTGCTCTAAAGGCCAAGGTTAGTATGGAGGAAGAGGATGAAGAGGAAGAAGAGGAGGGCAACCTCGAAGATACGAAGTATGCCTATCATGAACACATGGCTCTTGCTTCAAGGCAATTTTGGAGCAAGAAGAACTCAAGGCCAAACTTCAACAAGAACAATTCAAGTGGCGCAAAGGGCAAGCAACGGGTGAGGACTTGCTTCAATTGTGGCAATGTGAGCCACTTTGTTGCGGAGTGCCCTTACGAGAAGAGGGAAGACAATGGTGGCAAGCTCATCAGAAAGGAAAAGGCCAAGTCGTTCCCCAACAAGAGCAACTTCACCAAGAAGACTCCTCCCAAGGCATTAGTCGTACAAGAAGAGTACAACGAGGATGATGACGATGATGAAGATGGTGAGTCGGTTGCCATGGCCTCTGTGGCCATTGCGATGACTCCACGGATGTCTCTCTTCGACTCACCCAATGAGAACATCGCCGCCAAGTGCCTCATGGCTAAAGCCACCAACAAGGTAACCCCCAACATCAAAACTACCATCATTAATCATCCTTCTTCGACGGATAGCATTGATGAACATGAGGGGACAAATGTGGAGGAAAATGAGTTTGAGACCTTTATGGGTAAACTCAAGGGTAAATCCAAGAAGCACTTCGTTGCTCTCTTGGAACAACTTGGTGAAGCCAATGACATGATCGAGGGTCACGAAGACACCATCTCTAAGATGGAGGGGCATAGTTGTGACTATGCCGATGAGATTTCGGATCTTTCCAATGCTCTTGACGAAGAGCGTGGTCTTCGTTTGGCTCTTGAGGAGTCATACAACAATGATCATGCTAAGTTAAAGAAAGGTCTTGATCATGCTCTTGTTGTGTCTCGTGTGCTAAACTCCGAGAAGGCAAAGCTTGGGGTTGATCTTGCTAGACTCAAAGAGGAGTTTGACATTCTTGACAAGGCTCACAAAGTCTTGAAGGGTGTTCATGCTAGCCTCAAAGAGTCTCATGATCAACTCCAAGTGAAGCTAACTAAGGAGAAAGCCACCTTTCCTCATATGGTGTTAATTGATAATGCAAATGCTACTAATCCTTGTTGTGAGCATGTGCATCTTGTTGAGGAGAATGCTAAGTTGAAGGAGCAACTTGAGAAAGGCCTTGTGTCATGCATACAAGGTGAGAAGAACCTCAACGACCTTTTGAGCAATCAAAAGGAAGTTGTGGCCAAGGAGGGGATTGGGTTCGCACCCAAGCCCAAGAACAAGAAGAAGAATGACAAGACCAAACGACCTCCTCCTCTCAAGCAAACTTTTGTGAAGGAGGGAGAGGGTGCTTCCAAGGAGAAGAAGAACAATGCAAAGTGTGGCGGTGTCAAGAAGGGCAATGCCACCCCTTCCAACAAAGCCGACGACTTTAATCCTTCTTATGTGCTATGCCGTGCTAGTGATGGGCATGTTTATGCCAAATTTGTTGGTTCTCCTCATGAGTATATTGAATGGTCTATTTGGGTTCCTAAGACCCTTGTTACTAACATCAAAGGACCCATTACAAAATGGGTACCTAAAACCAAGCATTGATCTCGTGTAGGTGTTTGCTTCCGGTGGGGGATCATGGTTGCTCGATAGTGGAGCTACAAATCATATGACCGGAAGCAAGGACTTGGTGGTGGACGTGCACAAGATTCCATCTATGCCCACCAATGTCAAGTGGGGTGATGCCTCGTCTTCTAAGGTATTGGGACTCGGCAAAGTTTTCATTTCTCATGATCTCATGATCGAGAAGGTCATGCTAGTTGAGTCCCTTGCATACAATTTACTTTCCGTTCGTCAACTTGCAATCATGGGCTTTGCCACTTTCTTTGATATTGATACCGTGGCCCTCTTATGGAGCAAGACTCTTAAAGTAGCCTTTGTTGGGCATGTCGAAAACGGTCTCTATGTGATTAACTTTTCGGAGCGACCCACTAAGACCGCGACATGCCTAATGGCTAAAGTTGACGTGGGATGGCTTTGGCATCGCTGGTTAGCCCGTGTCAATATGAGATCTTTGCAAAGTCTTCTCAAGGGGGACCATGTCCATGGACTAACGAATGTTAGTTTTGCTAAAGATCGTGCTTGCAGTGCTTGTATCGAAGGAAAGCTACATGAGACGGCTCACCCTCCCACAACTATCCTTTACTCGAAGAGGCCTTTGGAGCTCCTTCATTTGGATCTCTTTGGGCCTCCATCCTTTGATAGTCTTGGGCGTAGGAAGTATTGCTTGGTGATTGTGGATGACTATTCAAGATACACTTGATTGTATTTCTTCAAGAGGAAGAGCGAGACCCAACAAACCGTCATTGACTTTGCGAATGAAGCCCAACGTCAACACAATACAAAGATCTTAACAATAAGAAGTGACAACGGCACCGAGTTCAAGAACTACACCTTGGATGAGTTTCTTAGTGATGAGGGGATCAAGCTGTTGGGAATCGTAGCATAGTTTAAAATTTTCCTATGCTCACCAAGATGCATCTATGGAGTATACTAGCAACGAGGGGAAGGGAGTGCATCTACATACCCTTGTAGATCGCGAGCGGAAGCGTTCCAATGAACGTGGATGACGGAGTCGTACTCGCCGTGATCCAAATCACCGATGACCGAGTGCCGAACGGACGGCACCTCCGCGTTCAACACACGTACGGTGCAGCGACGTCTCCTCCTTCTTGATCCAGCAAGGGGGAAGGAGAGGTTGATGGAGATCCAACAGCACGACGGCGTGGTGGTGGATGTAGCGGGTCTCCGGCAGGGCTTCGCCAAGCTTCTGCGAGAGAGAGAGAGAGGTGTTGCAGGGGAGGAGGGAGGCGCCCAAGGCTGTAGGTTGCTGCCCTCCCTCCCCCCCTTTATATAGGCCCCCTTGGGAGGGGGGGCGGCCAAAACCCATCTAGGGTTGGGGGGCGGCGGCCAAGGGGTGGAAAGGGGTGCCTTGCCCCCCAAGGCAAGGGGGAAGCTCCCCCCCCCTAGGGTTCCCAACCCTAGGCGCATGGGGAAGGCCCAAGGGGGCACCCCAGCCCACTAAGGGCTGGTTCCCTTCCACTTTCAGCCCACGGGGCCCTCCGGGACAGGTGGCCCCACCCGGTGGACCTCCGGGACCCTTCCGGTGGTCCCGGTACAATACCGGTAACCCCCGAAACTTTCCCGGTGGCCGAAACTTGACTTCCTATATATAATTCTTCACCTCCGGACCATTCCGGAACCTCTCGTGACGTCCGAGATCTCATCCGGGACTCCGAACAACTTTCGGGTTTCCGCATACATATATCTCTACAACCCTAGCGTCACCGGACCTTAAGTGTGTAGACCCTACGGGTTCGGGAGACATGCAGACATGACCGAGACGCCTCTCCGGTCAATAACCAACAGCGGGATCTGGATACCCATGTTGGCTCCCACATGTTCCACGATGATCTCATCGGATGAACCACGGTGTCGAGGATTCAATCAATCCGTATGCAATTCCCTTTGTCAACCGGTATGTTACTTGCCCGAGATTCGATCGTCGGTATCCCAATACCTTGTTCAATCTCGTTACCGGCAAGTCTCTTTACTCGTACCGCAATGCATGATTCCGTGACTAACGCCTTAGTCACATTGAGCTCATTATGATGATGCATTACCGAGTGGGCCCAGAGATACCTCTCCGTCATACGGAGTGACAAATCCCAGTCTCGATCCGTGCCAACCCAACAGACACTTTCGGAGATACCCGTAGTGCACCTTTATAGTCACCCAGTTACGTTGTGACGTTTGGCACACCCAAAGCACTCCTACGGTATCTGGGAGTTGCACGATCTCATGGTCTAAGGAAAAGATACTTGACATTGGAAAAGCTCTAGCAAACGAAACTACACGATCTTTTATGCTATGCTTAGGATTGGGTCTTGTCCATCACATCATTCTCCTAATGATGTGATCCCATTATCAATGACATCCAATGTCCATAGTCAGGAAACCATGACTATCTGTTGATCAACGAGCTAGTCAACTAGAGGCTTACTAGGGACACTTTGTGGTCTATGTATTCACACATGTATTACGATTTCCGGACAATACAATTATAGCATGAATAATAGACAATTACCATGAACAAAGAAATATAATAATAACCATTTATTATTGCCTCTAGGGCATATTTCCAACAGTCTCCCACTTGCACTAGAGTCAATAATCTAGTTACATTGTGATGAATCGAACACCCATTGCGTCCTGGTGTTGATCATGTTTTGCCCTAGGGAGAGGTTTAGTCAACGGATCTGCTACATTCAGGTCCGTATGTACTTTACAAATATCTATGTCTCCATTTTGAACACTTTCACGAATGGAGTGGAAGCGACACTTGATATGCCTGGTCTTCCTGTGAAACCTGGGCTCCTTCGCAAGGGCAATAGCTCCAGTGTTGTCACAGAAGAGAGTCATCGGGCCCGACGCATTGGGAATCACCCCTAGGTCGGTAATGAACTCCTTCATCCAGACTGCTTCCTGTGCTGCCTCCGAGGCTGCCATGTACTCCGCTTCACATGTAGATCCCGCCACGACGCTTTGCTTGCAACTGCACCAGCTTACTGCTCCTCTATTCAAAATATACATGTATCCGGTCTGTGACTTCGAGTCATCCAGATCTGTGTCGAAGCTAGCGTCGACGTAACCCTTTACGACGAGCTCTTCGTCACCTCCATAAACGAGAAACATATCCTTAGTCCTCTTCAGGTACTTCAGGATATTCTTGACCGCTGTCCAGTGTTCCTTGCCGGGATTACTTTGGTATCTTCCTACCAAACTTACGGCAAGGTTTACATCAGGTCTGGTACACAGCATGGCATACATAATAGACCCTATGGCCGAGGCATAGGGGATGACACTCATCTCTTCTATATCTTTTGCCGTGGTCGGGCATTGAGCCTTGCTCAATTGCACACCTTGCAATACAGGCAAGAACCCCTTCTTGGACTGATCCATACTGAACTTCTTCAATATCTTGTCAAGGTATGTACTCTGTGAAAGACCAATGAGGCGTCTTGATCTATCTCTATAGATCTTGATGCCTAATATATAAGCAGCTTCTCCAAGGTCCTTCATTGAAAAACACTTATTCAAGTAGGCCTTTATACTTTCCAAGAATTCTATATCATTTCCCATCAATAGTATGTCATCCACATATAATATGAGAAATGCTACAGAGCTCCCACTCACTTTCTTGTAAACACAGGCTTCTCCATAAGTCTGTGTAAACCCAAACGCTTTGATCATCTCATCAAAGCGAATGTTCCAACTCCGAGATGCTTGCACCAGCCCATAGATTGAGCGCTGGAGCTTGCACACTTTGTTAGCATTCTTAGGATCGACAAAACCTTCCGGCTGCATCATATACAACTCTTCCTTAAGGAAGCCGTTAAGGAATGCCGTTTTGACGTCCATCTGCCATATCTCATAATCATAGTATCGGCAATTGCTAACATGATTCAGACGGACTTCAGCTTCGCTACGGGTGAGAAAGTCTCATCGTAGTCAACCCCTTGAACTTGTCGATAACCCTTAGCGACAAGTCGAGCTTTGTAGATGGTCACATTACCATCCGCGTCCGTCTTCTTCTTAAAGATCCATTTGTTTGCTATGGCTCGCCACTCATCGGGCAAGTCAGTCAAAGTCCATACTTTGTTTTCATACATGGATTCTATCTCGGATTTCATGGCTTCTAGCCATTTGTCGGAATCCGGGCCCGCCATCACTTCTTCATAGTTCGAAGGTTCACCGTTGTCTAACAACATGATTTCCAGGACAGGGTTGCCGTACCACTCTGGTGCGGAACGTGTCCTAGTGGACCTACGAAGTTCAGTAACTTGATCCGAAGCTTCATGATCATCATCATTAACTTTCTCCCCAGTCGGTGTAGGCACCACAGGAACATTTTCCCGCGCTGCGCTATTTTCCGGTTCGGAAGGGGTAACTATCACCTCATCAAGTTCCACTTTCCTCCCACTCAATTCTTTCGAGAGAAACTCCTTCTCCAGAAAGGACCCGTTCTTGGCAACGAAGATCTTGCCTTTGGATCTGAGGTAGAAGGTATACCCAATAGTTTCCTTAGGGTATCCTATGAAGACGCATTTTTCCGATTTGGGTTCGAGCTTTTCAGGTTGAAGTTTCTTGACATAAGCATCGCATCCCCAAACTTTTAGAAACGACAGCTTAGGTTTCTTCCCAAACCATAATTCATACGGTGTCGTCTCAACGGATTTCGACGGAGCCCTATTTAAAGTGAATGCGGCAGTCTCTAAAGCATAGCCCCAAAATGAGAGCGGTAAATCAGTAAGAGACATCATAGATCGCACCATATCCAATAGAGTGCGATTACGATGTTCGGACACACCATTTCTCTGAGGTGTTCCAGGCGGCGTGAGTTGTGAAACTATTCCACATTTCCTTAAGTGTGCACCAAACTCGTGACTTAAATATTCTCCACCACGATCTGATCGTAGGAATTTTATTCTCCTGTCACGTTGATTCTCAACCTCACTCTGAAATTCTTGAACTTTTCAAAGGTTTCAGACTTGTGTTTCATCAGGTAGACATATCCATATCTACTTAAATCATCAGTGAGAGTGAGAACATAACGATATCCTCCGCGAGCCTCTACACTCATTGGACCACACACATCGGTATGTATGATTTCCAATAAGTTGGTTGCTCGCTCCATTGTTCCGGAGAACGGAGTCTTGGTCATCTTACCCATGAGGCATGGTTCGCACGTGTCAAATGATTCGTAATCAAGAGACTCCAAAAGTCCATCTGCATGGAGCTTCTTCATGCGCTTGACACCAATGTGACCAAGGCGGCAGTGCCACAAGTATGTGGGACTATCGTTATCAACTTTACATCTTTTGGTATTCACACTATGAACATGTGTAACATCACGTTCGAGATTCATCAAAAATAAACCATTGACCAGCGGGGCATGACCATAAAACATATCTCTCAAATAAATAGAACAACCATTATTCTCGGATTTAAATGAGTAGCCATCTCGAATTAAACGAGATCCAGACACAATGTTCATGCTCAAAGTTGGCACTAAATAACAATTATTGAGGTTTAAAACTAATCCCGTGGGTAGATGCAGAGGTAGCGTGCCGACGGCGATCACATCGACCTTGGAACCATTCCCGACGCGCATCGTCACCTCGTCCTTTGCCAGTCTCCGTTTATTCCGTAGTTCCTGCTTTGAGTTACAAATATGAGCAACCGCACCGGTATCAAATACCCAGGAGCTACTATGAGTACTGGTAAGGTACACATCAATTACTTGTATATCACATATACCTTGGGTGTTGCCGGCCTTCTTCTTGTCCGCTAAATATTTGGGGCAGTTCCGCTTCCAGTGACCACTTCCCTTGCAATAAAAGCACTCAGTCCCGGGCTTGGGTCCATTCTTTGACTTCTTCCCAGTAACTGGTTTACCGGGCGCGGCAACTCCCTTGCCGTCCTTCTTGAAGTTCTTCTTACCCTTGCCCTTCTTGAACTTAGTGGTTTTATTCACCATCAACACTTGATGTTCTTTTCTGATCTCCCCTTCCGCTGATTTCAGCATTGAATATACTTCAGGAATGGTCTTTTCCATCCCCTGCATATTGTAGTTCATCACAAAGCTCTTGTAGCTTGGTGGAAGCGACTGGAGGATTCTGTCAATGACCGCGTCATCCGGGAGATTAACTCCCAGCTGAGACAAGCGGTTGTGCAACCCAGACATTCTGAGTATGTGCTCACTAACAGAACTATTCTCCTCCATTTTACAGCTGAAGAACTTGTCGGAGACATCATATCTCTCGACCCAGGCATGAGCTTGAAAAACCAGTTTCAGCTCCTCGAACATCTCATATGCTCCATGTTTCTCAAAACGCTTTTGGAGACCCGGTTCTAAGCTGTAAAGCATGCCGCACTGAACGAGGGAGTAATCATCAGCACGTGATTGCCAAGCGTTCATAACGTCTTGGTTCTGTGGGATTGGTGCATCACCTAGCGGTGCTTCTAAGACATAATCTTTCTTGGCTACTATGAGGATGAGCCTCAGGTTACGGACCCAGTCCGTATAGTTGCTGCCATCATCTTTCAGCTTGGTTTTCTCTAGGAACGCGTTGAAATTGAGGACAACGTTGGCCATTTGATCTACAAGACATAGTGTAAAGATTTTAGACTAAGTTTATGATAATTGAGTTCATCTAATCAAATTATTTAATGAACTCCCACTCAGATAGACATCCCTCTCGTCATCTAAGTGAAACATGATCCGAGTTTAACTAGGCCGTGTCCGATCATCACGTGAGACGGACTAGTCAAGATCGGTGAACATCTCCATGTTGATCGTATCTTCTATACGACTCATGCTCGACCTTTCGGTCCTCCGTGTTCCGAGGCCATGTATGTACATGCTAGGCTCGTCAAGTCAACCTAAGTGTATTGCATGTGTTCCGAGGCCATGTCTGTACATGCTAGGCTCGTCAACACCCGTTGTATTCAAACGTTAGAATCTATCACACCCGATCATCACGTGGTGCTTCGAAACAACGAACCTTCGCAACGGTGCACAGTTAGGGTGAACACTTTCTTGAAATTATTATAAGGGATCATCCTACTTGCTACCGTCGTTCTAAGCAAATAAGATGCAAAAACATGATAAACATCACATGCAATCAAATAGTGACATGATATGGCCAATATCATCATGCTCCTTTGATCTCCATCTTCGGGGCACCATGATCATCTTCGTCACCGGCATGACACCATGATCTCCATCATTGTGTCTTCATGAAGTCGTCACGCCAACGATTACTTCTACTTCTATGGCTAACCCGTTTAGCAACAAAGTAAAGTAATTTACATGGCGTTATTCAATGACACGCAGGTCATACAAAATAATAAAGACAACTCCTATGGCTCCTGCCGGTTGTCATACTCATCGACATGTAGGTCGTGATTCCTATTACAAGAATATGATCAATCTCATACATCACATATATCATTCATCACATCTTCTGGCCATATCACATCACATAGCACTTGCTGCAAAAACAAGTTAGACGTCCTCTAATTGTTGTTGCAAGTTTTTACGTGGTTTGTAGGTTTCTAGCAAGAACGTTTCTTACCTACGTATGACCACAACGTGATTTGCCAATTTCTATTTACCCTTCATAAGGACCCTTTTCATCGAATTCGTTCCGACTAAAGTAGGAGAGACAGACACCCGCTAGCCACCTTATGCATCTAGTGCATGTCAGTCGGTGGAACCTGTCTCACGTAAGTGTACGTGTAAGGTCGGTCCGGGCCGCTTCATCCTACAATACCGCCGAAACAAGAAAAGACTAGTAGCGGCAAGAAGAATTGGCAAACTCAACGCCCACAACTACTTTGTGTTCTACTCGTGCATAGTAACTACGCATAGACCTGGCTCATGATGCCACTGTTGGGAATCGTAGCATAGTTTAAAATTTTCCTACGCTCACCAAGATGCATCTATGGAGTATACTAGCAACGAGGGGCAGGGAGTGCATCTACATACCCTTGTAGATCGCGAGCGGAAGCGTTCCAATGAACGTGGATGACGGAGTCGTACTCGCCGTGATCCAAATCACCGATGACCGAGTGCCGAACGGACGGCACCTCCGCGTTCAACACACGTACGGTGCAGCGACGTATCCTCCTTCTTGATCCAGCAAGGGGGAAGGAGAGGTTGATGGAGATCCAACAGCACGACGGCGTGGTGGTGGATGTAGCGGGTCTCCGGCAGGGCTTCGCCAAGCTTCTGCGAGAGAGAGAGAGAGAGAGAGAGAGAGAGAGAGAGAGAGAGAGAGGTGTTGCAGGGGAGGAGGGAGGCGCCCAAGGCTGTAGGTTGCTGCCCTCCCTCCCCCCCTTTATATAGGCCCCCTTGGGAGGGGGGCCGGCCAAAACCCATCTAGGGTTGGGGGGGGCGGCGGCCAAGGGGTGGAAAGGGGTGCCTTGCCCCCCAAGGCAAGGGGGAAGCTCCCCCCCTAGGGTTCCCAACCCTAGGCGCATGGGGAAGGCCCAAGGGGGGCGCCCCAGCCCACTAAGGGCTGGTTCCCTTCCACTTTCAGCCCACGGGGCCCTCCGGGACAGGTGGCCCCACCCGGTGGACCCCCGGGACCCTTCTGGTGGTCCCGGTACAATACCGGTAACCCCCGAAACTTTCCCGGTGGCCGAAACTTGACTTCCTATATATAATTCTTCACCTCCGGACCATTCCGGAACCTCTCGTGACGTCCGGGATCTCATCCGGGACTCCGAACAACTTTCGGGTTTCCGCATACATATATCTCTACAACCCTAGCGTCACCGGACCTTAAGTGTGTAGACCCTACGGGTTCGGGAGACATGCAGACATGACCGAGACGCCTCTCCGGTCAATAACCAACAGCGGGATCTGGATACCCATGTTGGCTCCCACATGTTCCATGATGATCTCATCGGCTGAACCACGGTGTCGAGGATTCAATCAATCCGTATGCAATTCCCTTTGTCAATCGGTATGTTACTTGCCCGAGATTCGATCGTCGGTATCCCAATACCTTGTTCAATCTCGTTACCGGCAAGTCTCTTTACTCGTACCGCAATGCATGATCCCGTGACTAACGCCTTAGTCACATTGAGCTCATTATGATGATGCATTACCGAGTGGGCCCAGAGATACCTCTCCGTCATACGGAGTGACAAATCCCAGTCTCGATCCGTGCCAACCCAACAGACACTTTCGGAGATACCCGTAGTGCACCTTTATAGTCACCCAGTTACGTTGTGACGTTTGGCACACCCAAAGCACTCCTACGGTATCCGGGAGTTGCACGATCTCATGAGGAAAAGATACTTGACATTGGAAAAGCTCTAGCAAACGAAACTACACGATCTTTTATGCTATGCTTAGGATTGGGTCTTGTCCATCACATCATTCTCCTAATGATGTGATCCCGTTATCAATGACATCCAATGTCCATAGTCAGGAAACCATGACTATCTGTTGATCAACGAGCTAGTCAACTAGAGGCTTACTAGGGACACTTTGTGGTCTATGTATTCACACATGTATTACGATTTCCGGACAATACAATTATAGCATGAATAATAGACAATTACCATGAACAAAGAAATATAATAATAACCATTTATTATTGCCTCTAGGGCATATTTCCAACACAAGCATCAATATTCCGCACCTTACACCCCTCAACAAAACGGTGTTGCGGAGAGGAAGAACCGGACGTTGATGGATGCGGCAAGGACTATGATGGCGGAGTTCAAGTCTCCATACAACTTTTGGGCCGAAGCCATCAACACCGCGTGTCATGCATCCAATCGGCTCTACCTCCGCAAGGGCTTGAACAAGACTCCATATGAGATACTCACCGGTAACAAGCCCAACCTCAAGTACTTTCGGGTGTTCGGGTGTAAGTGTTTCATTCTCAAGAAAGGTGTTCGGTTGTCTAAATTTGAGGCTAGAGCTTATGAGGGCATATTTGTTGGTTATGCTACAAACTCTCATGATTACCGTGTCCTCAATAAATCTACGGGACTTATTGAGGAGACGTGTAACGTGAGGTTTGATGAGAATAACGGCTCCCAAGTGGAGCAAAGTGGCACTTGTGATGTAGGTGATGAAATTCCTCCTCAATCCATAAAAAGAATGGGTGTTGGTTTTATACTACCCATTGAGGAACCCCTTGTGGCCGAAGGAGAAGGACAATGCTCCACCCAAGTGGAGCCATCACCAACCCAAGGCCCACACGCTTCCAAAGAACAAAATGAAGACCCTCAACCTCATGAACAAGACCAAGGTCAAGATCATGCTCAAGACGGTGGTGACACACCAAGTGATGCCCAAGGTCAAGTTCTCTCCTCCGAGCAAGTTCAAGATCAAGAACAAGCTCAAGACGGCGCTCAAGATGATCAAGTGACCGCTCCTCGACTCACCACCGAGGAGGCATTGGAGCGTCGTGCCGCCAAGATTGCATCCAAGCTCTCCACCAAGGGTCATCTCATGAAGAATGTGCTTGGAAGCATTCAAAAGGGGGTAAGCACTCGTAGACAATTGGCAAACTATTGTGAACATCACGCGTTTGTCTCTTGTGTTGAACCCCATAAGGTATATGAAGCACTTGAAGATCCGGATTGGCTTAATGCCATGCATGAAGAACTCAACAACTTCGAGTACAACAAGGTGTGGAGATTAGTGCCGAGGCCAACGGGGAACCACAATGTCATTGGAACCAAGTGGATATTCAAGAACAAGCAAGATGCTCATGGGACCATCATTCGCAACAAGGCACGATTGGTGGCATAAGGCTACTCCCAAGTCGAGGGTATCGACTACGGTGAAACCTTTGCTCCCGTTGCTCGCCTTGAATCTATTCGTTTGTTGATTGCTTATGCTTCTCATCACAACTTTAAGTTGCAACAAATGGATGTGAAGAGTGCTTTTCTTAATGGTCCCATTAATGAGTTGGTTTATGTCAAGCAACCCCCCGGGTTCGAGGATCCCTACTTTCCCGATCATGTGTATCAACTCGATAAGGCACTCTATGGCCTTAAACAAGCCCCACGTGCGTGGTATGACCACCTTACCGAGTTGTTACAAGATCGTGGGTTTGAAGTTGGGCTAATCGACCCCACTCTTTTTACTAAGAAGGTCAAAGGGGAGTTGTTTGTATGCCAACTATATGTTGATGACATTATCTTTGGTTCCCCTAACAAAGCTTTCAATGAGGAATTTGCCGCACTCATGACCTCAAAGTTCAAGATGTCTTCCATGGGAGAGTTGAAGTTCTTTCTCGGTTTAGAAGTAAAGCAAAGAAGAGAAGGAACCTTCATCAACCAAGCCAAATACACTCAAGACATGCTCAAGAGATTCAAACTAAGTGATGTCAAGCCGGCGTCCACTCCAATGCCCACCAAGTGCCAACTTGACATCGATCCCAATGGTAAAGCGGTGGATCAAAAGGTATATCGCTCCATGATTGGTTCCTTGCTTTATATTTGTGCATCTCGACCGGATATCATGTTGAGTGTGGGAATTTGTGCACGGTTTCAAGCCGCACCTAAGGAAAGCCACTTTGTGGCGGTCAAGCGAATCTTTCGATATTTGGCTCATACCCCAAACTTTGGCTTATGGTACCCAAGAGGAGCAAACTTCAAGCTTGTAGGATATTCAGACTCCGATTGGGCGGGAGACAAAGTGGATAGGAATTCCACTTCCGGAGGGTGCCAATTCCTTGGTTGCTCTTTGGTAAGTTGGTCTTCTAAAAAGCAAAGTTGTGTGTCTCTCTCGTCCACCGAAGCGGAGTATGTGGCGGTCGGGAGTTGTTGTGCACAACTCTTATGGATGAGGCAAACTTTAAAGGATTACGGTGTCATTTGTGACAAAGTGCCTCTTTGGTGTGATAATGAAAGTGCCATCAAGATTTCTCTCAACCCCGTGCAACACTTCAAGACGAAGCATATTGAGATTCGGTATCACTTCATCCGAGATCACATTAGGCGAGGGGAGATCGAGCTCAACTACGTCAACACCCATGATAACCTTGCAGATATTTTCACGAAGCCTTTGGATGAAGCAAGATTTCGCGAGTTAAGGCATGAGCTAAATATCATTGATTCGAGCAATGTTGCTTGACCCCTTGCACACCCCACCACACTCAACTTGTTGTCTAATCTAGGTGTAGGCATGGACATAGGGGGAGTGTTGTTCTCTCAATGAACTCTCCCTCCCCCCATTATGCGCAACACAGAGGTAGCAGAGGGCTCCAATGCCCCCCAACGCAGAACCAAGACCGCTGCCACTAAAGAGAAGGAACCCGCCAAGGGCATGGATGAGATACCGCTTGCTGAGTTCATCACAAGCAGGGCTAT
Source organism: Aegilops tauschii subsp. strangulata (assembly GCF_002575655.3). NCBI lineage: Eukaryota > Viridiplantae > Streptophyta > Magnoliopsida > Poales > Poaceae > Aegilops > Aegilops tauschii. The sequence continues at coordinate 548,037,986 of NC_053041.3, read as the reverse complement.
CGGTGGACCGAGTCTGAGGAGGAGTCCGTCCCAGCTGCAGAGTCCGACGAGGAGCGTGCCAGTGACTACTCCGCTTGAGCCACCACTATTGCTGTAGGTGTCCTCTCTGCCTTTTTGGCGTCTCGATGCCAAAGGGGGAGAGAGTGTAGGATTTGCTGCGAGTTATGTCGTGTTTGGGTCAGTTGAACTTCGTTTATTTCGTTTGCTTTGGTTTGCTTTGGTTTGTGCTCGTGAGACCTTCTATCATATGGTGTAAGACATATGCACTCTATCGTACCGTAGTGAGCTTATTCTATCTTGTGCTTATTACATTTTGCTCCGGTCTATCTTGCTTAGCTTTAGCCTAATTGCAAGATTTGCCTTGTCTATAAAATATAGGGGGAGTGTTGATCCTAGTATGTGTGCCGTGCAGTCCAAAGCACTCATCGAGATAGCACACATCTAGGGGAGCCCGTCTATATTTTAGAGACTTGGGGTTTGCCCTTGCTCTTTAGCCTACCGGGATTCCGAGACTGATCGGGTCTTTCCGGGAGAAGGTTTATCCTTCGTTGACCGTGAGAGCTTATGATGGGCTAAGTTGGGACACCCCTGCAGGGTATTATCTTTCGAAAGCCTTGCCCGCGGTTATGAGGCAGATGGGAATTTGTTAATGTCCGGTTGTAGAGAACTTGTCACTTGACCCAGTTAAAATACATCAACCGTGTGTGTAGCCATGATGGTCTCTTCTCGGCAGAGTCCGGGAAGTGAACACGGTTTGAGTTATGAATGACGTAAGTAGGAGTTCAGGATCACTTCTTGGTCATTACTAGATGACGACCGTTCCGTTGCTTCTCTTCTCGCTCTCTTTTGCGTATGTTAGCCACCATATATGCTTATTGCCTGCTGCAGCTCCACCTCATTACACCATCCTTTCCTATAAGCTTAAATAGTCTTGATCTCGCGGGTGTGAGATTGCTGAGTCCTCGTGACTCACAGATTCTACCAAAACAGTTGCAGGTGCCGACGATGCCAGTGCAGATGATGGGATCGATCTCAAGTGGGAGTTCGATGAGGAACGTGGTCGTTACTATGTGTCTTTCCCTGATGATCAGTAGTGGAGCCCAGTTGGGACGATCGGGGATCTAGCATTTGGGGTTATCTTATTTTCATTTCGATCTTGACCGTAGTCGGTCTATGTGTGTATTTTGGATGATGTATGGATTATATTTATGTATTGTGTGAAGTGGCGATTGTAAGCCAACTCTTTATCCCATTCTTGTTCATTACATGGGATTGTGTGAAGATGACCCTTCTTGCGACAATACCACAATGCGGTTATGCCTCTAAGTCGTGCCTCGACACGTGGGAGATATAGCCGCATCATGGGCGTTACACGTGTTGTCATCAATCCACCAAAAAGGGGGAGATTGTAAGGGCATTTTTATCCCTTAGTTGGTTTTGGTGATTGATGACAATGCTTTTGCGGACTAATCATGTGCATCAAATATTTCAGATATATTGACTAGGCACAAGATGATTGGGTTCCCCTCAAAGGCTATAGAAGACGGCGTTTCTCTTCGGTTCTTTTCGGTGGTATTGAGTCGTAGGGAAGCCGTACTATTAAGAGGGGTCCGCTTTGGAAAGGTTGGTTGGATTCATCACGTACACATCGTCCCTTGCACCTCCTTTCCTCTTGCCTTTGGAGCATCCTAAGTTTTCCTTGTCTATGCAATTATAGCTCTTTTCTGCCGAACTAGGAAGTGCGGTAGTACCGCTCGTCAGAGCGGTAGTACCGCCCGCTGGTGCGGTAGTACCGCAAGGCCCCACGGTAGTACCGCTTCTGGTAAGCGGTAGTACCGTGGTCCCTGCTTAGTTCCGCAACTACGCGGCTGCAAGGGGCGGATGTAATTTTTTACATCCGCACCTCGCGCGGTAGTACCGTGGCTGGCTTACGGTACTACCGCGTCGGGTTTTTGCATCGACTCCTACTCTGCGGAAGTAGCCACGGATGTAATTTTTATATCCGTGCCTTCCCATCCCTGGACAGCCCCTGCCTTGCGGTAGTACCGCAAGGGGGAGCGGTAGTACCGCGCCAGCAGTACTACCGCCCTCTGCCTTAGTGCATGTGTGGCTGTTCTGGTCTCTGCTGCATGGGCGGTAGTACCGCGGGGCTCTGCGGTAGTACCGCGTACCCCTGCGGTAGTACCGCGCCTCAGGTGCAGTAGTACCGCGCTGCGCAGGCTGAGTTGGTGGATAACGGTTGGATTTGTTCTTCCACTATATAAGGGGTGTCTTCCTCCTCTAGTTGACCACCTCTTCCACCTCCAAGCTCCATTGTTGCTCTAAGCTCCATTTTCGCCCGATCTCCTTCCCTAGCCAATCAAACTTGTTGATTCTCTAGGGATTGGTTGAGGAGGCCCCAATCTACACTTCCACCAAGAGATATTTGAATCCCCCCACTAATCCCTTGTGGATCTTGTTACTCTTGGGTGTTGAGCACCCTAGACGATTGAGGTCACCGCGGAGCCGTAGTCCATTGTGGTGAAGCTTCGTGGTGTCGTTGGGAGCCTCCAATTAAGTTGTGGAGATTGCCCCAACCTTGTTTGTAAAGGTTCGGTCGCCGCCTTCAAGGGCACCAATAGTGGAATCACGGCATCTCGCATTGTGTGAGGGCGTGAGGAGAATACGGTGGCCCTAGTGGCTTCTTGGGGAGCATTGTGCCTCCACACCGCTCCAACGGAGACGTACTTCCTCTCAAAGGGAAGGAACTTCGGTAACACATCCTCGTCTTCACCGGCTCCACTCTTGGTTATCTCGTGCCTTTACTTGTGCAAGTTTATTTGTGCCTTATCTCTTGCTTGCGTGTATGCTTATTGTTGTTGCATCATATAGGTTGCTCACCTAGTTGCGTATCTAGACAACCTACTTTGATGCAAAGTTTAAATTGGTAAAGAAAAGCTAAAAATTGTTAGTTGCCTATTCACCCCCCCTCTAGTCAACTATATCGATCCTTTCAAGGGTGCATCGCAATAGGCAATGTCAGCACACGTCTTGTTCCAACAACCGTGCGCGCTCGTTATTACCATCGCACGCGCTTCTTTTAATTAGAATGTGTGTGCCCGTCTAGCGCACACACGTTGATCTATCTAACTGTTTCAGTTTGTTGTGGCTAATCCCAAACAGTTCATCCATGTGAAGTGTATGCCATCAATCGCAGACACTTTGATCTGGCTGACCCGTTTCTGCTCTGTTGCCTAATCGCAAATAGTTAATCCTTCTGAAGCGTATGCCCTCAATCACACACACCTTGATCTGGCTGACCGTTTTTTTGTGTTGCCTAATCACAAACAGTTCATCTGAGTGAACCGCATGCTCTATATCGCACACGCCTTCATCAGGCTGCCCGTTTCTTTTGTTCTGCCTCATCGCAAACAGTTCATTGGACTGAACCGTATGCCTGGATCGCACACGCAACTAAAATCTGAACCGTGTTTGATGGCTCCGCCATCGCAGACGTTTTGCACCTTTTTACGGTTCTTTTACACCACCGTTTGCGATTATTGCATCGCACACAGTTTCGTCGAAGGGTCTCTGATCGTAGTGTCGCGTTAGCAGCATCCTGCAGTAGTGGAAGAACAAAAACTTCCCACTCGATACACGGCTGAAGCCTGCTTGTTATATAGGCGACACCAATCTGGCCAAACCGACTAAAGCACCCAAGATAGATATGGACTCTATCTCCTATTCAAACTAACCAAGGATTTTAACTAATTAATTATCCGACCGCCTTAATCACCTAGGAGACTAAGATAACCACGTAACTAGTACTAGACCAAAGACTTGACTCACGTATACTGCACCTATACCAAACCGAATCAAACTTGACTTGTATATTTCCTACCACAACGTGTGTACAACACATGGAGTTCTAAATGTTGGCTTAACTTCATCCGGTGCAACAAGCTCAATAGGGATTCTTCCAACACAAATAATCTGCTTCTTGTTTGCATGATCAGATGAGCATGTAGTTGTTTTGGAACTCTCAGCTATGACACGGATGCCCACATCATCCCATCCTTCTTGGAACGAAGCCATCCTCGGCTGCATGGTGGTTTTAGAGACCTTCTTCTTTACTGAAAGAATATCATCCTCCTTAATAGCATTAGCAAACATCGGTTGTAGCAAATATTGTCTTCCGGCATTCCGAAAAGAATAAGTGTTGGACCTTCCGTCATGTGTGGCGTGATGATCATATTACCAAGGTCTCCCCAGCAACAAGTGACATGCATCCATCGGCAAAACATCACAAATCACTGTGTCGGTATAGTCACCAACGGAAAAAATTGAGACACACCTTATGAGTAATTTTTAGTCTGCCGGACTGATATAACCAGTCGATGCAGTGTGGCTGTGGGTGCTTCTATGCAGGTAACCCCAAAGCTTCGACCAATCCCTTGCTGACCGCATTGGTGTAGCTTCCTCCATCTATGATCAAGTTACAATTGGTGTCGTTGATTTGGCATTGGTTTGAAAAATATTCCAACGTTGGCCCTTATCCTCAATGCGATCCTCTTGCACTCGCTGCACCATCAAAGACGGATATGATTCGGTAGCTTCAAAACTAGCAGTCACCTTTTCAGCATCTTCAAATTTTTCACGAAGTGTCGGAAACTGCCTCTTCATCACTCGCAGATGCATAGCCATCTCTTGTGAGCGATACTCTTTTCTCATTAGGACATTCACGCCTCATATGGCCCCTTCCTCCACACTTGAAACACTCTATGCCACTAGTACGTGTGGTCGACTACACACTAGAATTAACCCTCGACAGTCCTGAGCTTGAAGCATCCTTTTGCACAGAACCATGAGAGCGATTTGATGTTGTCGTCCTGGAGTTAGGACCGACATCCTCACTGTTATGCTGCGAGTGTCGCCATGTGTTCAAAGTGGTACTGGGAACTGTGCTGACTTGGCGTCGCTTAATTTGTTGTTCCGCATGCACAGCTTGGTGCACAAGATCTTGTATGTTGTAGTAGACCACCATCTCAACACGATCCTGCACCTCAATATTTAGCCCATTAAAGAAACGTGCCATAGTCGCCTCCGGATCCTCCGTTGTCCCTGTACGTATCATAAGCAATTCCATCTCCTTGTAATATTCATCTACACTCATATTACCTTGAGAGAGCCACTGCAACTTGCTGTACATATATCTCTTCTATAGTGCTTAGGAAAAAAATGTCGCCTCATGAATTCTTTCATCCCTCGCCAAGTCATCGGACAATGTCGCGACCGGCAAATTTGATTCCATCAAATTAGCGCGTAACCGGTGGACTCAATTCCAGCAAGTTGAACTTTCTTCTCCTCGCTATAATGATGGGCATCAAAAATCTGATCAACACGCATCTCCCACTCCAAATAGCCTTCTGGTTTGCACTTGCCAGAGAACGAAGGTATTGAAATTTTTATGCGCCCAATTCCATCATCCAAAGGCACACACACACCTTGACCAACTCGGTCATGCACTCCGCCACGAACGGAAGTTTCAGGACAAGGCTCATAGTGTCGTGGTCTTGGCGTGTACCCCACCTGGTCAACGTCGTCATCGAGACCATCATCTCCAGCATGAGGTTGTGCCGCCAAATGGCGATCATGCACGCTGGCATGTCTGTCGCGAGCCGGTGGTGCATAATGCAGTGGAGCAGCCGGAACAGCCTGTGGTAGTGCAGAATTCGTCGCCGGCATATTGATGATGTCTGCCAAACCATCAAACCGAGCGATCAGGACATCTATCATTTTGCCAAGCGCATCATGACATTGCTTGATGTAGTTGCATGTGTGGTCAAAATCATCCCGAATATTTTGGAATATTATTCGCATACACTGGACGTACAACTTCCTTAGAATCAGCAGCAGCATCGCCATGCATCCTTGTTGACCAAGGTTGACATCTTGATCAACGCAGTACCGTGAACAACTTTTGCTCTGAATACCACTTGATGTAACACGAACTAGCGAGACACTAAATTGCGCGTGTCGCGGGCCGGTCTTTCACAGTACTGTAGTCTTCACGAAGTAGCAGGACAATCTATGATAACTAGAAAAGTACCGTACTCAAAGTAAATGATCAGGTAAAAAGAGATTTCAGCCCTTGCTATTATCTAACAAGAACAAAAACCAATCTGCGGCAAGATCACCAGCCTCAACGCAGCAGCAGTCGATCCCTCAAAAGGTCGCAGAAACGCAGTACATGGTGTCCCCCGACTGGGAACTTTTCTGGTTTATTTCAATCTCAGAAGAACAAAAACTTCCCACTCGATACACGGCCGAAGCCTGCCTGTTATATAGGCGACACCAATCTGACCAAACCGACTAAAGCACCCAAGTTAGATATAGACTCTATCTCCTATTCAAACTAACCAAGGATTTTAACTAATTAATTATCCGGCCGCCTTATCACCTAGGAGACTAAGATAACCACGTAACTAGTACTAGACCAAAGACTTAACTCACGTATACTGCACCTATACCAAACCGGATCAAACTTGACTCATATATTTCCTACCACAACGTGTGTACATCACATGGAGTTCTGAATGTTGGCTTAACTTCATCCAGTGCAACAAGCTCGATAGGGATTCTTCCAACACAAATAATCTGCTTCTTGTTTGCATGATCAGATGAGCATGTAGTTGTTTTGGAACTCTCAGCTATGACACGGATGCCCACATCAATATGAATGTCTCTGGCAGTGTATCAGGAGGTGCGATGATCTAGCATAAAAAGGATATCAAAAAACCGGACAAGCCATGGAAATATCATGTTGGATGTCTTACGATCATGCAAAGCAATATGACAATGAATGCTCAATTCATCAAAACGAAAGTGGTGGAAGTTGCAGGGCAATATATCTCAGAATGGCTATGGAAATGTCATAATAGGTAGGTATGGTGGATGTTTTGAGGAAGATATAATAAGGCTTATGTGTGATAGAGCGTGGCATATCACGGGGTTTGGATGCACCTACGAAGTTTGCACTGACTCTCAAGGTGAGAAAGGGCAATGCACGGTACCATAGAGGCTAGCAGATTGAGGAAAGATAAGAGTGCGTATAATCTATGGACTCACATTAGTCATAAAGAACTCACATACTTATTGCGAAAGTTAATTAGCCCTCGAAGCAAAGTACTACTACGCATGCCCCTAGGGGGATAGATTGGTAGGAAAAGACCATCGCTCGTCCCCAACCGCCACTCATAAGGAAGACAATCAATGCTCCAACTTCATAGCATAATGAGAGACTATATGTGCATGCTTCGGGAATCACAAACCTTAACACCAATATTCCTACTAACCACAACCATTTACTAGTACCTCCCACATATTATCATCTCTATATCACAAAACTATTGTAAGGAATCAAACATATCATACTCAGTGATCCACAAGTTTTATGTAGGATTTCATGACTAACCATGCAAACGACCAATTCCTGTTGACTCTCTAAATAGATATAAGTGAAGCATGAGAGTTTAATTCTTTCTATAAAAGACCATGCTGTAATAAATTTAAGTGAAGCAAAAGAGCATTCTACAAATAACGGTTTTCTATGTGAAGAGAAACAGGCAATCCAAACTTCAAATGATATAAGTGAAGCACATGAAGCATTCTATAAAGACATACTCAAAAGATATAAGTGAAGTGCAATGAGCATTCTAAAAATCAACCATGGACTATCTCATACTAGCATGGTGCATAAAACAAAATGAAAACTAAACACAAAAGACGCTCCAAGATTTACGCATATCATATGAACGAAACAAAAACTGAAACATACTGATACTTGTTGAAGAAAGATGGGATGCCTTCCGGGGCATCCCCAAGCTTAGAGACTTGAGTCTCCTTGGATATTTACTTGGGGTGCCTTGGGCATCCTCAAGCTTGAACTTTTGCCTCTCCTCCTTCTCCTCATATCGAGACCTCCTCGATCTTTGAACACTTCACCCATACAAAACTTAACAGAAAACTCGGTGAGATCCGTTAGTATAATAAGGCAAGTTGCTACTTTAAGTACTGTTGAAAACCCATTCATATTTTGTTTTTGCATTGTAGCTATTGTATTATAACTTCTCCATGGCTTATACCACCGATACAATCGATAGTTTCATCAAAACAAGTAAAACAATGCATCAAAAACAGAATCTGTCAAAAACAGGACAGTTTGTAGTAATCTGAACTTTGACAATACTTCTATAACTCCAAAAATTCTAAAAAATTAGGAAAAAATAAACATTTTGCATAGCAATACTGTGTCAAAAATTCAGAAACTTTTGACGTTCCAGGAAAAAAAATGAAAATTCACGCACTACAGCCAAAGTTTCTGTTTTTGCACCGCACATACCAACAAGCAATCTAATCATCCTAAAGGCAAATCTTGGCACATTATTTTTATGATACAATGATTTGTACAAGGGGATAATTATTTTTTGAGAAACTTCCATGAATTTTTTTGCATTGTTTCCATGAGCATGAACACAAGTGTTCAAGGTCGACCCTCACTTCTCCAATGCATATAACCTTCCAATCGCTTCTCTTTCTGAAAAAAGTTTAGTTCCCTTTATTTTTTTGTTTTTGAACTTTATAAAAGCACACAACAAAAGTAAAATGACTCTCTAAAACTTCCGGGTTGTCTCCCTAGCAGCGCTTTCTTTAAAGCCATTAAGCTAGGCATAAAGTGCTCAAGTAATTGATCCACCCGGATCCCAAGGTATATCAAAGCCAATTTTAATTAGCAATGATTTTGCAATCTAATAGTGAGCAGAAAGCAACATATATCATGCAATGATGAAGTCTAACTCTCTTCCTGTGCATCGGCATGTCATAAAAGAACAATTCGTGCACATCAAGTAAATGCTAATGCATAGCTAAGCAGTTTCTTGCAATTTTATCGTGTTGGAAACATAGAGAGGTTGAGATATAGTTCCTCTCTCACAATGATTGCAAGTAGGAGCAGCAAGCACATGCATATTATATTCATCAAAATCATCAGGTGTAGTAGCAAAACGCAACCCATCAATATAATCCTTAATAAGAGCAAACTTCTCCGGTATAGTGTAGTTTGGAGAATTCAAAAAGATAATAGGACTATCATGTATGGGTGCAATATCAACAATGTCATTCTTAACATAAGGACCTATAGCAAGTTCATCTCCATAAGCATAATTCATATTGGCATCATGACCACAAGCATAGCAAGCATCAATTTCACCAAAAAGGGATATTTCAAATGAATTAACAGGATCATAGCAATTATCATAGCATTCATCCTTCGGTAAGCATGGAGGGAAATTAAAGAATGTATGAGTTGAAGAGTCACTCTCATTAGAAGGTGGGCAGGGGTGATCAATCTGCTCTTCCTCCTTTTGTTCTTCACTCTCCTCCTCATCTTTTTCATCGAATGAGCTCACAGTTTCAGCAATTTCTTCTTCCATAGACTCCTACAAAATGTTAGTCTCTTCTTGGACAGCGGAGGAGTCTTCAATATATGGTTTAACAAAGCATTAGAAGCATAGTTTTCATAGCAATATTTAAGTATAGCAAATTTTTCATATTTGTAAAGAGTAGCATCATACTTTTCAATCAAATAAGCGATTTCATAAGCATCCTTAAAAGCAACAAATTTTCAATTTGTTCCAGGGCCGTCCAAGGGCCTGTGCGACCGCACAGGGCCCCCAAATTCTAGGGGCCCCCTGTTTTGGGCCAATGTTTGTATATGTTTTGATTTGGGCCCTTTTTCTGCAGCTAATCGCGGGCTCCCTCGAACTGGGCCTGCTCCAACATCTCCCGAACCAAGCCCTAGTTCCATCTACACACCTACCGATCCATCGATCAATCTATCGATCTTTCCCGAGACGAACTAACAGATGTGTGTCGTCGCCGTAGGGAGACCTGGGCTAGTGGTGTTGTCTCGTTTTTTGTTGCTTTGTTTCCTTTGTTTTTTTGCGAAAGTGATTCTTCATTTCCTGCCCGAAGACACAGCTCAGTTCATAGCCCTTCTCATATCAAGAACTAATTCCATGATTCATCTTGCCGCCGGTCGCTCGGAAAGTCGTAGCAAATCAAAACACACAAGTTGAAGCAGCAGGTAGCCAAGTGCGCAAGACCAAGGCAAGGGCATCATCGATCTGTCTAACAGGTGCGCTCAAATTAAATCCTTATTTAATTTAGACTATTTTGCGCTGTTGAATAATTATATTAGTGAGTATATTGTGTGCATATGCATCAATTCATCAATCAACTTTTTTACGGAATATATAAAGTAGGTTAGTTAATCAAGTTGACACACACGGAGATTTCCAAGATAGTTGCTTGTTTAACATTCAGGTTGTCTATTTTTGTTGTATTATCTCGACTAGCCTGTAATTTATGCAGTGTTTGAATTTATTTAAATTTCTTTTCTTAAAATCCAAGTATTCTAGAAATTTTAGGGCAACAATTTGTATTTGGCACAGGGGCCTCATATTTCTGGAGACGGCCCTGATTTGTTCAACATCACAATATTTATAAACACCCTTGGCATAAGAAGATAAGATTCCATTATTACTAAACTCACATTGATAGGGATGGTGTTTCTTAAGGTCTTCATAACAACAAGGAAAATCATATATTTCGTATAAATTCAAAGCATACCAATACAAATTATTAATATGATGCCACAAAAGTTTTCCTTTTTGAGATAAGCGGTGTCGCACAAAATGAGCATGCTCATCTAATGATTTGCCCTCAACTAAGCTAGTTGGGGTTTTAGCACGAGCACAAAGGGATCGAAGATGATCCAAGTAGAAAGCTTCAACAGTATGATAGATTTTAGGTGGTTCTTCAACCATTGGTTTAACCGGTACAACTATTTTTTTGGTATTTTGCATTTCCTACCCATAACTAAAGATAAAAAACAAGAGCAAAAAATAAAAAATACTTAGTGATAAAGCAAACAAGCACACACGAGAACATTCACCACACGCTATTGCTCCCCGTCAACGGCGCCAGAAAAAGGTCTTGATAACCCACAAGTATAGGGGATCGTTTGTAGCCCTTTTCGATAAATAATAGTGTCGAACCCAACGAGGAGCTAAAGGTAAAACAAATATTCCCTCAAGTTATATCGACCACCGATACAACTCTACGCACGCTCAACGTTTGCTTTACCTAGAACAAGAATAAAATTAGAAGTACTTTGTAGGTGTGGTAGGATAGGTTTGCAAGATAATAAAGAACGTGAAAATAAAAATTAGGCGCTGTTTAGATAAAGAAACAATTAACTTAGTATAACGAGTGTGGATTAGTAGTGGTAGGATTTGCGGAATTATCCCTTAGCAATTGACTATGTTACTAGACCGATAGCAAGTTTTTATGTGAGAGAGGCCACAGCTGGCATGTCATCCCTTACATGGAACTCTATGCACTTATGATTAAAACTATTAGCAAGCGTCCGCAGCTACTAACATTCATTAAGGTAAAACCCAACCATAGTATTAATATATATATATATATATTGGTCCCCCTTCAATCCCGTATGCATCAATTTCTATGGTAGGAAGAAGCTTCTGTCATCCTTGCCCTCCAATGCATAGTCCTATCAACATACAACTACCCGGCCCTATGGTGTGATCCACACACACGCTCATATGATGGGCACCAAAGGACATCAATATAACCACAAGCAAATTAAACCAATCATAGCAATTCACCAATTACCGGTAGGACAACAAAAATCTACTCAAGCATCATAGGATGGCAACATATCATTGGATAATAATATGAAGTATAAAGCACCATGTTCAAGTAGAGGGTACAACGGGTTGCAGGAGATGGACCGCTGAATATAGATGGGGGGAGGTGATGAAGATATTGGTGAAGATGACGGAGTTGTTGGAGTAGATCGCCGTCACACGATGATTGCCCCGGCAGCGTTTCGGCGCCATCGGGAGAGAGGAGGAGAGAGCCCCTCCTTCTTTTTCCTTGGCCTCCCCCTAGATGGGAGGAAAGTTCCCCCTCTGGTCCATGGTTGCCATGGCGGCGGAGGGGGCAGGAGCCCCTCCTAGATTGGGTCTATCCATCTGTTCTCTTCTGTTTTGCGTTCATATTTTCTGGCCCTTCACCATTTCTTAAATCCCCAGAGATCCGTAACTCCGATCGCGCTGAAATTTTTACACGATTTTCCCCATAAATTATGTTTCTTGCGCCCGAAGAAGGGCCCCAACCGACTTACGGGGAGGCCACGAGACACCTGGGCGCGCCCTAATGGGTGGTGGAGGCCGTGGGCCTCTGTTTGCATTGATTCCACCTCCTAAAAATCACATATATTCCAAAATAATTCTTCGTAAAATTTTATCGCGTTTGGACTTTGTTTGATATGGACATTCTGCGTAAAAAAAACATGCAATAAACAGGAACTGGCACTGGGCACTGGATCAATATGTTAGTCCAATAAAATCATATAAGTTGTTGCCAAAAGTATGTGAAAATTGTATAATATTGACATGAAACAATAAAAAAATTATAGATACGACGAAGGCGTATCACGCTTCTGCTCGGGGTCCTAGCCTCCGTCGGCGTCACAGCCAGAGCTCCACATCGCTGTCTACGATAGCGGAGTGAGGCAGCGGATTTGGGTTGCCAGCAACGAGAAATCAAACGGGAAACAAAGGATTATGATGACGGGAAATAGGGTTTTGCCCCGTATAGCGGCAGTGGACCCGTAGATATACTGCCAGGAGTTCTGGGCCTATACAGGGTCTGGTCTGATAAAAAAAAGTCAAATCCATATACTCGCCGGAATTATACAGGCCGGGCGTTTTTACAGCCAGCGTAGGCTAGAGATGCTATTAGGAAGAAAAATGTGTGCCGACCGGTTGCTACTCACGCGGCCCCTCTAGAAATGTGCCCCCTTCTCTTTCCCCACGACCCTGATCTCCACTGCCGTTCCTCCTTACCCATCCTGATTTACTGTCGTTCTCAACGCCGGCCGCTTTGCCTGCTTCCGGAGCCTACCATCGAGATGGTGTGGACCGCACCGGAGAGCGCTGCCGCCCGGAACTCCTCGGTCATCGCTAATCTAGGCGGCTTCGTCAGCTGAGGAGCGACGACTTGGCCTCTGCCGCTGCACGCCGCCGGCCGGGGCCGCGTTGGCAGCATGGAGGACGAGGTTGGGCCGACTCTAAGGTTGGCGGGGAAGGAGAGGCAGCAACGCTAGCTGCAGAACTCGGGGCCCGGCCGAACCGAGGGTGTCGTCGAGATTCTCGATGGTAATCTCTGACGGAGGATCCAGTGATGGTGAAATCCTACAGAGATGGTCTTACGACAAGCTCCATCCACCAGCGGCTAGACGGCGAGACCAGACTGCGACGGCGTGTCCACCCCGGTGCTAGGCGGAGCAAGGTGGACGCCCTCCTCCCCCCCTCCCCAGGTTCCCCTTCCCTGTTTCATCTGCCGCCTCCCCGTCTCTACTCTCCTTGCACCCCCTCGACGCCTTCTCCTTCTTCTTTTTTCAGCTCTTGAATTGGCGACCATGGGGAAGGAAGGACGGACAACCGCAGCAGGGTGTGGTAGGATTGCATCCTCAATCTCCCCCCTCTCCCTGCGCGCTGCGCCGGTCGCTCTCAGTGGAGGAAGCATCCAATTAGGTGGTGGTGGCTCCGACGGTTTGGGTACAACACGTCTGGTTGCAGAGAGGCAGGTGATTAGAGTAGAAGCCGGCAAGCGGCGTCCGGAGATTGCGCAATGACCAACAAGGTATTTGGTCAATTGACCAAACCGAGTCAAGTCTTCAGTTATTCACCTTTGAGTTGCTATATAATCAAGTCTAGAAGGTTATATGAGCTGCATTGGTATTATATCAGTAGTAAACTAATACATATCTGTTAGCAAGGATAAAAGAAGTAATGTTTGAGATCCAATACTAACACTCATGGCACATTTAACATTTTCAGTGGCTGATGCTTGCACATGGAATGCTCTCTCTGAAGTTGTTCAAGACAAAGGTATGACGATTGCTTCAGAGAGGAATGTTGAGTCGTATGATTTCTCTAAGCTGCCAATTGTTCTCTTTTACACTTCTGTTGGGTCACACCTTTTAAGAATCAATTAGCATAACTTCTTTCCTGGTATGTGGATCGGACTACTTAGTCTTCAGGCTAGAAAAATACTTTTTTTATCACCCGACATGATCTCCTGGTATGTCTAGTGGCTTATCACCGGTTAGCAAGTTCATAACCGTCTCTACGAGATCAGATATTGCTTCCTGTTAAGTAGAATACAATTTTGTTGACCACACACTGTTACGTGTCATAGCCATATGCGACAATTATGTCACACTGTTGACCACACACAATGAGCCTACACTTTTATGTGCTAGCATTGGTGCCTTTTTTCCTCTGAACACGATTTCTGCAGTGCAGAATGACTATTTCAAGTCTTCTCCGAAACAATGGTTAGTGTAAGCTTAGGGCATGTTTGGTTGGGAACCGCATTTTTGCCACAACTAAGTATAAGCGTGTGCCACACTTGTGGCATGACTAACCTGTGGTAGAAATAAGGATGTTTGGTTGGTTGCCACATCTTAGTTGAGTTGTGGCAAATTGAGTGAGGCACCCGTTTTAGATGATTGCCATGTATTCTGCCACATGTGTGGCAAAAAAGTGTGGATGGTGTTTGTTTGATAGCCAAAGCTGATAGAGTCACCCCCCTTGAATGAAGTGGTGAGCTTTCCCTCTTATGCTCATGCATGTCAGACATCATTGATTATTGCCATGAAAAAAATACCCAGGTACAAAATAGAGCAATCAATCTAGCTTATCATAATCCATTAAACATCACATGCAATAGTTCATTACAGTAACCACTTGCACTGGTTCACACCAACCAGTATAGCAACAAAATATCACATGATCGATGCTATTATACATAAGCAACTAACAGTTCTTGCACCTAGGAACTACTTGCAAATCTACATAGTTGGTCATATTAGCAGTACTACACAAGCATCAGGTCGCTCTGCATAGTTCAACAATCTTCAGTAGCAACAAAAGTCAGAACAACACCCAAAAGCATTTTCACCAAGTTCATGCATAACAGCCATTAGCAGCAAAAGGAGGCCAAATAACACCAGAAGCATGTACTACCAGGAATCAATAGTAACTGCATACGATCTTCATGCTTGCAAATGAATTGGTATACCCAGGTCTCCAAAGTTTTGTCACTTCTGTAAGATAGGAAACTGCGCATACCCTCATTGTTTGGGCCTGCAAGACAGAGATATTCACCAATAAGGATCGTATCTTCATTACTAATATTTATCTCATCAATTCTTGACCGCAATGCAGCACTGGGGTCAATAAGTTGTGGCAATTGGGGCGCAGGAGGAGGATTAGCAAGAGTCTGCTGGATTGCTTTCATTATGGTGGTGATATGTTCAATAGCATTGGTGAAACTACTCTTAGGCTGCTTCATCGTCTTAGTGGGTGATTTCACATCTCTAGGTCGCTTCTTACCAGCCTGGTGTTTCTTAGATGAGCCAATTCCACCACTTGCTACCACTTTACTACTTGGAGGGGCTGGTATTGTATCAGAATCATTACCTTCAAGGTCAATACTTTGTGGATAAATGAACATGTCATTCAGCTATTCCGAGTCAGAGTCAGATGGTCCGCTTCCATCATCCAAGCCTGTTTCCGGATCCATGGCAAGGGAACCATCAGCATTCATGCCCGAGAAAAGTTCTTGCATCTCATGAAAGAATTTGATGGGCTTAGAGAGCAAGCGCCTGGCCCTATCCTGCAAGCACGTGCATAATAAATTAGTACCACAAAAATCTATAGGAATGTATTTTTAATTTTTTATATATAAACAAAGAATTAATACTCACACTAAGTTGCTCCTTTCCCGACTCTGAAATTGTTACTTTGCATTTTATTTTGTCAAAACCATTGCCACTCTTATTCATAGCTGTCTCAACTATCGTCCAATTCTCTTTGTAATGTCCGTAGTGACAATCATCTTGGTCAAGTGTACCCCCCCCCCCCCCCCCCCCCCCAATAGCAAACTCTTTGTTTAAAACATCAGCACACTTCATATGGTGTTGCTTCTTGAATACGAAGCCTGCATGCTGTTCTTTTCGGTACTCGATGTACCAATTCACCATGAACTTAGTTTGTTCATCATCCCAGCTCATGGTTCTCTGCCGGGAACCTTCATCACCATACTTTCCCTTTCCCTTTGCCATGGCTAATTCAATGAGAAAAAAGAATGATTTCTTAGGAAGTGATGGGATGTGCTATATTAATCCACACGATAACAAGCAGAACTAACACAGAAATTAGCAGAATTTAAATAATAATAATGAGCTTATATAGGTCACACAAGTAGAAATGAGTGCATGTGGGTACTGGGTAGCAACAAAAACAATGTAATGGAGCCACAACAGCATAGGACATCAATGAGTACAGGTTACAACACATAATAAAGTACTACACACCATTCTCGACGTTGTTGCCCTTGATGTTTTGATTGACATCCGGTTGACCTACTTATCTTGCCACATACGACGTGCTAGCTGGTCCCTTTTAAGTGCCCAGCTCCGACTCATGCCTTATGCCACGGTGCACTCTACTGCTCCTTGGGAGGGCTCTATACCAAGAATCTTCATCATTTCTTTTTTGAGAATCACAGGGGGAAGGGGGGGGGGGGGGGAGCTCCCCCACCTGAATATATTACTCAAAGGGCTGCCGGGGCAGCAAGTACAGAATTACATAGGCACGGTGCAACGTGCAGAGAGGTAGGAACGCCACGAGAAGACGTCCTCCTTGTCTCGTGTTTCCACAAGACGGTGTGACCAAAGGTCTAAGTCAGAAATAAGGTTCCTAAGGGTTATTACAGAACATTGATCAACACTCCTAAACAACATATCATTACGTGCTGTCCATATCTTCCATAGTAGTGCCATGAGGACCAAGGACCATGCTTTTTTGGGGAGGTGATGAGGCAGAGAGGCGTCCCAAAGCTCATTGATGTCGTCGGTTTGTGGCAGTATCCCGATTCGTTGCCATATCCTGTTGGCAAGTGGGCATGTGATGAAGAGGTGCATGGAGTCTTCGGGTAACCTAGCACATCGGGGGCATAAATCAGAGGAGATTATATGCTTATGGGCAAGGTTGACCCTGGTATTGAGGCGGTCCTTGAAGAGTAGCCAGGCGAAGATTTTTAGCTTGCGAGGAGCCTTGGTGCCCCAGATGAGAGGGGCAATGAGATCGTTGTCTGGCCGGGCCATGAGGGCGCCGTACGCGTGCTTGGTGGAGAAGCCATGGCCTCGGTTTAGGAACCTTTGATCTTCCTCCGCCGAGGGCATGAAGTCCTGCAAAATAGCCAAAAGCGAAACAAGCTCTTGTTCTGCCGTAAGAGAGAGACGATTATTGAGGTTAGCTTCGGGACCGAAACGCAAAATATTAGCCACTTTAACCAGCTCTAAGTTGGAGTGTGAGAAGAGGTGGGGAAAGGTGGTAGCTAGGGGTTTTGGGGTCAACCAGGTGTCAAGCCAGAAATATGTATGTGAGCCGTTTTTTGGTAGCACAAATGAGATAGTCTGTAGGGTGGGGATTTGCTGTGCAATTGTGCGGCAAAGAAAGGAGGTTTGAGGAGACGAGGAGACTAGAGCGTTGGGGTGTTGAAGGTCTAGCCATTCTAGCCAAGGTGTCTGTGCAGAGGAGAGAGCTTTGGCTGCAAATTTCATGAGTAGACAATTATTTTGGACATGCAGGTTTTTAAGCCCTAAACCACCGATTTTTTTTTTGGTAAGCAAACATTTTTCCATGCAATAAGGCATTGAGCTCCTGAATAAGCATCGTCCCCTGCCAAAAAAAAGCCCTTCTTAGAGAGTCAATGACTTTGAGGGTTTTCTTGGGAATGCGGAACACCGACATGAAGTAGGTAAGGAGGGAGTCCAGAACCGCGGAGATGAGAATGAGACGGTCGCCCTTGTCAAATAGTTTACCACGCCAGCCCGTCAGTAGGTTGCGAGATCGTTCTATCAACGGAGCGAAGGCATTGGTAGGAGGTTTAGTTGGGGCAAGGGGTAGGCCGAGATAAGTTTGAGGGAAGGGTGCGCGAGAGCAACCCATGGCAAGGGCAAGGGCAGTGGCAGTGGCCATGGTATCATCTATGTGGAGGGTGGCTAGAGTGGTTTTGGAGAAGTTGATGGTGAGGCCCGTAGCTTGCGCGAAATTGTTTAGGGTTACTTTGAGGGCTGCGGCGGCGACAGGGGAGGCGGCTGCAATGATGAGCGTATCATCGGCGTATTGGAGAACGGTGGGAGGCAAGTGGGAGAAGATGGGGTGGTGGGGAGCAGACTTAGAGCTCTGGAAGATGAGCTGTTGAAGCAGGTCGGCAACGATGAGGAAAAGGTAGGGGGAGGCCGGGTCGCCTTGCCGCAAGCCATTCTTGCATTGTATCCAGTTGCCTGGGACCCCATTCAGGAGAATGGCAGCTTTGCCCGTGTGAAGAATGTTTTGCATCCAGGTACGAAAGGTTTGAGAGAAGCCACGAACGGCCAGGATCCTGTCAAGGGCGGGCCAAGCCACGGAGTCGAAAGCTTTTCAGAAGTCGAGCTTAAAAACCATGGTTGGTCTTTTGCGAGAGTGGCAAGAGCTAATGAGGTCGGCTGCAAAAACGTAGTTCTCGCCGATATTCCTGCCGGAGATGAACCCAGTCTGATTGCCATGGACTAACATAGGAATGAGCGGTTTGAGACGAGAAGTGAGGACTTTAGCAACAGCTTTGATTGGGCAGTTCTGCAGAAAGATAGGCCTGAAAGCGTCGGGTGAGGTTGGCGTGTCCTTCTTTGGAAGGAGGACGATGTGAACACGGTTTATGCGTTCTGTATCTGACCCACCTTGGTGAAATTGGGAGAAGAAAGGTAGAACTACGTGTTTGACTAAGGGCCAGTAAGTTCTATAAAAGGACAGGTTGTGGATATATAGCGTTCAGATCAAAAGCCCATGTCGTAGTGGCTGTACCAATGAGGGAGACGAAGAAATCCCTAAGAATCTCCGCTTTGTGGTGGTGAGAGGTGAAATCATTACCATCGCGTGAGGGTAAATATTTTGTTTTTTCTAAGCCGGTGGGAGGCAGACATGTGGAAGAATTTTGTGTTTTCCCTGCCGTGGATGGCTCGTGACACTTTAGCACGCCATCTCCAATAGGTCATTTTCTATTGGATTGTGCATTTGAGGAGAAACAATAATTTTGCGAGTGAGAAGTTCTGGATGGGACAGAGCTCTAGATTCTTCAGCGTGATCTAACGCAGCGATTGTAGATTTGCAACTAGACTCGCGAAGGGGAGCAGGGATACGTGATCATGCCCATTTTTTTAGCCCGGCCCGAGATTTTTTGAGCATGGAGGCAAGAGCAGCGGCAGAGTTGACTGACGATGTGGGCTGAGATGGAGCCCAGATTCTCCTGATAATGTCTCCACATGGCTGGAAGTTGGCCCAGCCAGGCTTGAATTTAAAGAAATTGGACCGAGGAATCGTTGTGGTGACGTGGATGAGGAGGGGGACGTGATCGGACGTAAAACGCGTGAGTGAAGATAATGATGTGTTAGGGAAGGCGTCAGCCCAGCCTAAGTTAAAGGAAGCTCGATCGATCCGTTCTAAGGTGGGCGTATCTCTATTGTTCGACCAGGTGAACTGGCGATCAAGTAGCGGCAACTCTATGAGGGCTAGGTCGTCTAAGGTTTGGTTGAAAGCGTTGGCCTCAGATTGTCGGAAGGCATGATTGTTTTTGTCAGAGGGGAAGCGAAGGAGGTTGAAGTCTCCAGCAATGAGCCATGGGGAATCATCTGGTTGTGCGATAGTTAGGAGCTCGTTTAAGAAAGATTGTTTGAGTGCACGTGAAGAGGGGGCGTAGATATTAGTGATGGCAATGTTGCGGGCGCATGCCGTTGATTGCAAAATCAGGGTGGAGGAGAAGGTGAGGTGTGTGAAAGAGACAACTTGAAAAGAAGTTGTGTTGACTGTAGAAATAGTGCCACCCGCCGTGCCCATGGTGGGTAACGAGAAAACTTGGTCGAGTTGTCGTGGCAAGAAGGATCTTAGTTTGGGGTCGGAGTAAGTATCTAGTTTTGACTCAAGAGGGTAATGTGAGGTTTGATCGCAATCAATTCAGAGAGGACGTCAGAGCACTTGGCATCATCGCCTAAACCACGTACATTCCAGGAGCAAATGGAGAATGCGACATTACTCATTAAAAAGGTTCAAACACCGGTAGGCAGAGCAGAGGTACAACGGGTCTACAGGCGCAAAAGTTACAGAGAGGTACGACAACAGTACTAAAACTAACGACAGCGGGTACAACGACCAAAAGTATAACGACACACTTAGAACATGCGGTGTAACAGAAACGGGCGGGAGCGGCCAGTTGCGCCCTGACGGGCTGTGAATGCGTGGAGTGCTGATCATGGAGCATCGTGCTCACCGGAGGCAGAAGCCTCGGATCCAAGGATGGCGTCAAGATGGCCGTCGTCGGCACCACAGAGCAGCGCAATGGCAGCCAGGTCTTCAGCAGAGGCAGGAGGGGCATCAGCGACGTCAAGGCGGGCATCCTGGATGGCATGATCAATGGCAGTGCCCACGCCCGCGGCAGAGAGGCGAGAGGCGAGCGGCCTTGGTCTTGACGGCCTTGGCGAGCATAGGCAAGTACTTGGCCTCCTTGCCAGCAAGCCGCGCGCTACGGCGCAGCTTGTCCTTGGAGTAGGAGTGGTCACGAGCTGTCTTGCGGCGCTCCTTGCGGATGGTGCACTCATGAGTGTCCAGGTCCTCGAGAGGAAGAGCTGCGTCCATGTTGGCAGTGGTCAGCGCATTGGTAGCAGAGGATACAAGGTTTGATGGATTGAGCATAGGAGAGGTTGGGGGGTTACCATTTGCACATGACGATTCACCGGCAGAGAAAGTGAAGGTAGGGAGGGCGGCAGAGCCATCTGCGAACGGCACGAACATAGTGAAAGCGGACGCGTCGGACGGCATCAGCGGGCCATCAGGCAGAGCAGCAGCCGACAGGCGGGCGGGCGGATCTGGAGGCACAACAGATCCCACCCGGGGAGCCGGGCAGATGACAAGTGGGGACCGCACAGGCAGGGGGTGCATGCACCGTGTCCACGCCATGCAGGAGCAGGGCGTGCATGTCCTCAGAGCCAGGTGAGTCGTCGTCAGAGATGATGAGGGGTTGGCGCACAGTGCCAGGTGGTGGGAAAGGTGAGGACAGAGCGGATTCGCCCGTACCGTCGCCAGGAGAGGCAACAGGCACACGTGAACCGCCGCTGGCATGGCGGGCGTGCCACCGTAGGTGGGGTCCGCGCGCCAACCAGCTCTGACAGCAGAGATGACTGGAGCGAGGTGGTCTGGGGAGAGAGGACATGGGGAGCTACGTTGGGAGAGCGGGGCAGAGTCCCCATCGGAGGAATCGCCACCGAAGGGGTTGGCGCCTTCGCCATGATGCCAGTGGGAAACCTCTACAACTTTTGCTATTTTGATCTCATTGATGGGAGGGAGTTGGATGACAATGCCAGGAGGAGCTGGTTTGCCGGACTGGAGCAGCACAAGGGCGCGGACTGAGGTGTAATCTATGCCATGGAGGCAGAAATCATCGACGACACAGACATCGCCAAGGAAGGCCAGGGCGAAGCGGATGCCATCGCTCTGCCAGAGCTCGTGCGGAAACTCGGAGACCTCGATTTCCGCGAGGTCGGTGAAAACGGCAATGGCACGGTCAACATGCTCTACCGGCTCTATGGTGATCACATTGCCTTCAAAGTCTATGGGGCTACGGCGGACGACATCGTTGCGGGCAGCAGGAGTATGGAAGGTGAGGCAGGCCACCCCACGCCAGGACCTGCCCATAATGAAGGCAGGGTTGCCGCTAGTGTGCTGAATGGCGCGGCGGATGAGGAGGTGGGGTTGGGGTTGGGGTTCTGTAGGTGCGCGAAAGTGAAGCGGCGCGGGTAGTGGACTAGGCAGGGTGGAGCGGCGACGAGCGGCATGTCTCCATAGGGAGGCAGTGGCCCAGCCTCATGGACTGGACGAGGCAGCTCGTCATCAGAGTCTGTTTCAGATACGTGCGAGGTGGCCCTCGTGTGTTGTGAGGCGATGAAAACGTCGGAGAGATGATCCGCAGTTCTTGGGTGTCGAACGGGGATGTGGGCGTGTGATTGGTATCGTGGAGAGGAGTGGTGGGGGTGGGTGGAGGGGCTGAGGTGCGCGGTGGTGAGGGAGGGGGAAGGAGGGCTTCGTTTGCGCGACGGGAACGCCATGGAGGATGAAGGGAGATGGGACGCAGACGGCTGGGAAAGGCTCGGAGAGGATGATACGGACATCCGATCATGAGAGTGCGCGGGCCGCGTGCCGCCGCCGACGAGGAGCTACCAGAGTCCATGCTGCGAGGGCAGAAAGTTGGGTTAGGGCTAGGAGGGAAAGAAAGGCCAGATCCGTTTGTACCTGCAGTCGCGGATGCGGTGGCCGTTCCGCCAACAGCGAGCGCAGCGGATGGGGTCGCGGCAGGCTTCGACGCAGTGGTCTAAGGCGAGGCACCGGAAGCAGCGTCGCCTCCTTTTGGTGGGTGGTGGTGGGTGAGAGTGAAGATGAAAGGGAAGGAGATGCCGATGTGGTAGGGGGGCGGGGCTGCGGGTGGCTGCGGCCGTGGGGGGAGGAGAGGAGAACATCTCTGTATGACCTTGTCGTGGCGCTGTTGGACCGCATGGGCAGCATATCTGCCGTCAGAGCGGCGTGATCTGTTGCGTGTGCCAGTGCGCGAGGCGACTGGGGCTTATGGCGTGGTGATCGAGCGGACGGATTAGGCTGCAGGGAGGTTTTAGGCGCGATGATGATGGCTAGATACCGTTTAGAGGTAGCTTGGGTGAGCTGCAAGGGCGGGTATACGCGTGACGGCTCGGCTTCGTCAGTTCCCGATACAAGATTCTCGCACGGTGAGGTCGCAGGGGCCGCGTGTGGGGGGGCAGGGGGCGGCGCGGCGGAGCCCGGATTAGACGCGGGGGGGGGGGGGGGGGGGGTGGGGGTGGGGCGTCCATATTTGGCACAGACAGAGAGACAAAAGGGGATACCTGGGTTCGCGCGCCGTCCTTGCGCACATGCGCAGCAGCAGTCACCGCGTACGGATCTTTTGCAAGATTTGGTTTGTCTAGGGCCGCCGCACAGCCATCATTATGCATGGGGTGGGCCAGGGGTTCATGCAGGGCTGACCGGTCGTGCTCGCAGCACGTGACCGTGGGGGATGGCTGGTGCGGTGCATGGACAGGCAGGTGCTGCTGATCAAAAGGGCCAAGGATGGATGCAAATCGAGGGGGCTGGGGAGAGTAAGAAAAATTGTTATATAGATGGAGGAATGACTGCAGTGAGCAACGGCCGGTTCTAGTTGGTCAAAGAGGAAAAGACGAAACCCTTCAAAGTCAAGGGACCCATGCTTGAGAATTTGAAATTTGATTGAGCGGGAGATGCCAGACTTAAAAATAAGCTCATGAACCTTGACCGCAAGAAAATCTTGTTTGACCGAAAAACAGTGATTTAGGGCTGACTCGACTAGCATTTCATTAGGCCTAACACTAATTGGCATGAAAGTGATCCAGAATAAATGAGAGTGGTAAGTGTAATGCACGTGAGGGGGGAGCTGGCTAAAACGATTAACATTAAGCATGCGGTAAAAGAAGCTAATACCAGGCCGTTGTCGTCGCACCTTAGGCAGATCGAGAGTTGTTGAGGCTGGTGGGAAGGATGCAGAGACGACCGCCGACGGTGAGGATGACGTGGTGCCATACGACGGAGGCATGGCATCTCCAGGAATCGAGCCTCGGGCACCACCCAAGGGTGGTGGCCAGGGGAAACGGATCAGCATGCCCTTCTTGTGGAAGTCACCCATGGAGGCGATGAGCTTGGCGACTTCTTGCGAGGCGACGGTGAACGAGAAACATGAGTCACCGTCGTCCGTGACGTTGAAGCTGTGGTGGAAGCCGCCGAACAGACGAGCAAGGATGAGGGCCATTGAGGTGGCATTAAGGGCGAACGGGAACTGGATGACGCGCATACATGCGGCATCCGTGTGGCTGGTTGCATGGATCAACGGAGACTGGAGATTGGAGTTGTGACCATGCGACGCCTTCAAAGTGAAGACCCAGGTCATCTGGAATTTGAAGCAGGTGTGCAAGCGACATGCAAGACACAGCGGCCTGGGGTGGTGGTGGAAGCGGGGGCAGGGTTCTAGTGAAGAAGAAGGCGAAGTTGTGGTGGCGGACCCTGGTTTGGGCGAGGATGATCTCTGCGACACGCGATGAGGCAACATGGAGGCGGAAAACAAGAGGAGAGCACATGGCCACGAAGAATTCAGCAGCACTGCCGCCAAGAACAGCTTGAAGCAGAGCAGCGACGACAATGGCGTCGAGGTGGCGGTTGGAGAAGTCGAAGACGATGTAGAGGGGTGATGCGAGGTGGAGTTCTGGGGTGGTGATGTCAAGGCGGTGGTAGTAACTGCAGTCGTCCTCAAACTCCAGGCCCATGGCGTTGCCGCACCCCAGGAAGCAGCGGAGAGCTACCTGGCCGGCTTTGACATAGGGCAGGTCAAAGAAAGGCGATGGAGGAGGCGCAACAGAGGGGAGGAGTGCGTCCAGAGGATTGGTGGCGAGGGCGAGGTCAGGTTGAGGGCCATCCGGGGGGTTTGTGGTGACTGGAGCGTGGCTGGAGGCCGGAGGTGGAGGTGGAGGAGGGGGAGGAGGAGGTGGGAGAGCGAGAGCGAGAGCCATCAACACCGTGGTGGTCCTGCGAAAAACATTTGGAGTGGATATCACCATTCTCTAGGACATACTCGTCAATACCTTTCTCTAGGATCCAATTGTGAAGTGCACAACATGCAACCACAACCTTCACTTGCGTTTTCAAAGGGAAATATGGCTGACTTGAAAGGATATTGAAACGATTCTTCAAGGCCCCATATGCTCGTTCAACTGTTGTACCACATGAGGAGTGGCGGTGATTAAATAATTCCTTATAATCTGATGGATTTGTATCCCCTCTGTATTCTTTTAGGTGATAACGAACACCACGGTACAGCGGTAGTATTCCAGGTCTACTTGCATATCCAGCACCAGGTAAGAAGAATTTTCCTACAATAGAAAATGCCTCCTAAAGTTAGATATGAACTAATTTGATGTTTGATAACTTCACAATAGCTGCTAGGTGAAATCCTACCTTCTGGTATTTTTAATCTAGTGGGACGACTTAAAGCATCTTGAAGCACTAGAGAGTCATGGGCAGATCCCTCCCACCCAGCAAGCACATAGATGAATCGCAAGTCAAAATCAACAGCTGCTAGGACATTTTGAGGTGGGATGGACTTAAAGCCCCTAAATCTGTCTTGCATATGTAAAGGCACAAATGCCGGCATATGTGTACCATCCAAGGCCCCTACGCATCCCTAGGAAAAGGCATGATGTTCAACTAGTTGAGTATGTAGCTCACGTGTGCTTTAAAAAATTAGTGCAGTGATATATTTTATTTTTACCTTGAAGCAAGGATGAAACCTGCCTGGGTTACTTGTGATCTTTTCATGCATTTCAGTGCTTCTCATGTATATCGATTCTTTGGAAAGCTTGACGAGTGCATCTAAAACAGCATGGAAATACCTACTAACCGTCTCATTAGATCAGAAAACCCTGAAACCTATAGACCTGTTTGCCCACTCTTGTCCCACTGTAGGCATAAACATTGCAACTTGTTCTTCCACTGTGACAACAACTACAAATGGCTACTGCTCTAATAAATCCAGATCAAATGAGCAACTAATCATGAAGTAAGATAGAGAAATCAAATAGATAAAAAGGTGAAAGACCAGTGGCATGAGTGGCCATGAGTATTACAAGGATTACATGGAGAAGTGTCATAGATAAAGGAAGATTGATGGAAACACAATACCTTGAATAGAGAGGTGGAGTAGAAGCTGCAATACGTGGGGTTGATTCCAGGCCAGAGCCCACACAGCGTGCACCTCCGCAACTATCACAAACCAGTGATGGTGCTCAAGAACTTGGATCTGGAAGGGGATTTCGAGTGGAATGAGTAGGGGCTTGGCAAATAAATAGAGGGGAATCTGGAGAGGTTTAGTAGGTAAAAATATTTTTCAAGGAGAGGGGATTTCAGATTTGGAGAAGAGAGCGATCTGGGGAGAGGAGGATCTGTGAGGAGAGATGCGTGAGAAGAGGAAAGTGCCATGGGAGAACGGGAGGAGGGGAAAAGACAACAGTTCGCGCGTTTTTTAGTCGAGAGCGGTGAGATGCTCCTGTTCGCACCCAAAAAAATCGTACGGGTGGCAGAGGAAACCCAACTTTTCCCTCCACCTGCAGCGTGCCGAAGATTTGGCGGACGAATCCGGCGCCACAAGTCGGGCGAAGAAAAGTGCAGCGAGATTCTGTGGCAACCCAACCTAAGGCAGAGAAACAAACGCTAGCCTAAGTGAGCACCTACCGTGAGGCATGGCTCCCAACCAAACATGCCCTTTGTTTGAGCTATACCTGATACTGTATCTGAGCATATAATCTCATGCGTTGATGTGGTTAATGCACCCCTTATTGTCTGGTAGGTACTGCCTAGAACATCTTATTTTGAATATCGTATTTTGTGGTATATAATATGATAGAGCGTTAGTTGGGCTTTTGTGGTACTCACTGATAGGCTTTCAGTTTAGGAGTTATTGTGGCATCTTGATCCGTGAGAGTATGTTCATGTTGAAGAAACTATAAGAATAAATAAGGAGGGAAGAGAAAAATATTTGTTATCTGGCTTGCTTGCCTAATGAAGCTCATGTGGACCATTTATAGTTTGTATTATTAGAGTTTGGTTGTAGTATTCATACAAAGAAATATGAGCGCCACGTTGAAATATGGTTCTCGCGGTAAAAAGTGATCCTTGAAATTGCAAGTATCATGATAATGGTGTAATGTCTGCAAATCAGATTCTGTAGCCAGAATAATATATGTGCTACCTTCAGCTATATATGTACATCAATTGTTTAACTATTGTTCTTTGGATTGTTTCAGTGAACTGCTAAACAGTGGGTGTAACTAGGTTGACATTGATTAAGAAGTGCTAAACAGTGGACGAAGCTAGGTTGACATTGTACTCACCCCGTAAAGAAATATAAGAGCGTTTAGATCACTACTTTAGTTTCTTAGTGATCTAAACGTTCTTATATTTTTTTACAGAGGGAGTACATAGTTTGTAGGTTGTTTGATCTACTATATCAGGCGGCACCTGGATTCTCATGGCTCTCCCGACAATGGTCAGTGTACATTTTACCTAGAGCTATGGTGATCAATACTGAAAAGCTTTCCTGCAGATTATTAACTGCTATAAA
The DNA here is from genome assembly GCF_002575655.3 of Aegilops tauschii subsp. strangulata. Classification (NCBI taxonomy): domain Eukaryota; kingdom Viridiplantae; phylum Streptophyta; class Magnoliopsida; order Poales; family Poaceae; genus Aegilops; species Aegilops tauschii. The sequence goes on along the minus strand of NC_053041.3, from coordinate 548,010,551 downwards.
TCATGCACAGTCCTCCCTAAAAGGAAAATCAGACACAAAATTGTATTTACTTCTCCAAGCATATATTTTACTGGAGCACATCTTTGTAAGACCAATATACCATATTATTTTATTGTTATTCACTTGTTCATTTTCACATTTGAGATGTAAACATTGATACCACATCATGCATGCTTCAGGCAATTATTTCTTTTCTTGCATTCTTCTGTGGAAATAACTAAATCCATATAGGTTGAACTGTTACTTTCTACTCCCTCCGTCCCATAATGTAAGACGTTTTTTAACACTAGTGTAGTGTCAAAAAACGTCTTACATTATGGGACGGAGGGAGTAATTCGCAAACCAGTATGGTAGCAATCATATGGGTTAATATTGCTAAACTAATTGTTTAGCTAGGTATTTATTTACTTTGTTCGATTCCTGCCTTTTATCATTACCACTTCATATTTTATTGGTGAAATAGCATAAAAGAGGATGGTATGTTTTTGTTTTTCCCATTGTCATCACAAAAGGAGCATATGAACAGCAATATATTTCGTTCAAGAAACTTTTTCAGCTTTAAGAGATAAGCACTATCATTTTAAATTCGGGCATGTTACTTACGTGATTGTTGAGTTACTTACTGTAGTTGATAGTATAGATGTACTTTCTGATGAGACGGTTGGTAAAATAGTAGTAGTAAATAATATAGATTCAGCTGTATTTACTTTGCCCTGCTCTCCCTGAAGTTATTAAGTGATTCATCTGTTCTTTGCTTCACATGTTATACCACTGTCCTCGATGGAGGCAATTGGGATCTAGCAAATTTGAATTTCCATCTTACATTCAGAGACATCTCAATTGCTTCAGTATGCCATTCTCTTCTCCTCTTTGACGATACACAGAACAAACTTTCTTTAACGTTTACTGCAGCATTTGGAAGTATTTTGCGCATCACGGTGTGTTGGAGAGAGTGAGGCCACTTCATAAAATGACCAGTTGCAGTGCCTTCAAACTTACCTAATTCCTGGTAAATACTGAACATATTTTCTCTTCTTTCTTTCGTCAAACGGAGCTGCATAGAAAGCTCTATTTATTAATTGTTGTATACTTAATTGTTGTATATGTCGTATTTGATTCTTGGGAAGGCAAGACATACCTTATCATTCATAACTTCTCATGGAGCATGTTGTAAGAATTAATTCGGTCTTTTTCTATCTATCGCAAAAGAAACAAATATATGCAGTGCCAGCCTTGATCCTTTGATAATAGTGAACTATGTGCATCCTCGGTGCCCATTGTTTTCTAGGACAGTAATAGAAGATGAGTCCTCGTTAAATTGCCTTGTCCTGCCTGTTTTAGTAGAAGAGCATACTGTAGATGCTGATATAGTGGTGAAAGAAATGTACATTTGCTTGAATATTCATCATCGTCACATATGCATGCAATCACCAGGCAGAAATCAAAACCAAAAGGCAGCAATCAGGTACATCAAACAGAGAAATAGTGAGACCGCGCGGCGGCATGGCTCAATGATGCATGGATGCGTCGAGCTTCTGGCCGATCACGCAATGAAGATTCATCTTCATTGCAAGAAACTATAAACAGTTTGTTGGAAGAAAATAGAAGCACAACATTTTTCAGACCTTTTTAGTGGGTAGTACCATCATAAGTTAGTATCATGTGCGTATATGATACGTATTAATGCATGATGTAGTCTTTACAGGATTATAGCGCATAATATCATAGATTGATATATTATATGGTCTCCCTTACAATTTTAGATGATTCATTTGAGTACCTCATTTATATGATACAATATCATTGCTTTAATACCGGTGTCATCTTTGTCTTTACTACTCCCTCCGTCCCATAATATAAGAGCTATGATACTAGTTTGGGTCTAGTGTGACCGCAAGCCTACGGGTCACTCATGGCATGTTCCCGTGGATTGGTGGTATCCCGTTTGTGTCCCACCTGGTATCGGGACCCACATGCTAGTTGCTTGGGGTTGGCTCCGTCTCGCGTGTAACTCGACGGCAAGATTCCGCGTTACGCTATTATGGCCATGCTACCACAGTTGTCGGCGTACGTAAACAGTCACGGAGATGAGGGCCCGCCGGTACGCCGTGTCCACATGTCAGTGTTACTTATTTCGCTAGGTGAGGTGACACGGAGACGCGCACCGCGCCGTGCCCACCTTTGCTTGTCGGAATTGTTGACCTTTAGCGGGCCCGGACGCGCAAAGCTACAATACAAATTCGTTCGGATCCTATTACGGTGGCTCGAGATCTGCAAGACGCAAACCGTACGCGTATTTTATAGCTGGAAAGAAATAAATCCTCCACCGCTCAACGAGGCTCTCCCCTCCCTGTCGTTGCCCCTCGACTCATCCTCTCATCGTGATCTCGTTCCCGTTCCCGTTCCCGGCGAGGAGAGAAAGGCATGGCGAAGAAGCCATCAGGAGATGCTCGTCGGGCGCTGCACCGGCCGTTTGTGCGCATCGCACGGCCGGTCAACCACGTCGTCGTAGATCGCGCGGTCTACCCGGCCAGGGGCGGCTGCTGATCGGGCGGATCCGCGGCCAGGCTCGACGGGGAGCACAGCACGGGCACGATGCAAGGTTTCCGTCTGTGTTCCCGTTCTTGTCTCCGTTTCTCAAGTTTTATTTATTGCTCGCTTGTTTTTTACCGAGGATTATTGGTCACTTTTGTCGACGCTGCCTGCGTTGCTATCATCCGCGCTTCTTCGCGTGAGTTACCGACTTTGAGTATCCATCCATGAATCAAATCAAACAACTACTCATTATTTTATTTATACCGTGGCGTCAATTTATTTTATCTGTTTGTATTAATGATTACCCAAAGCAACCTCCTGAATCCCTTTTTTTCAAGTTTTTTTCTAACAAAAGTGTTGGATCTTTAGCTTCTCTTGTTCATAGGCTTGTAACAACACTGGAAGAGGTGTCCTGGATGGATTAGGAAACCACATGAACTGATGCGAAAAAAAGAGGAGACCACATGAACTGATGCGAAAAAAAGAGGAGACCACATGAACTGATGCGAAAAAAAGAGGAAACCACATTAGTTTTTGTTAACGAGCAAACAATTTGTGCCAAGAGGTTTGAGTGGACGTCAAGTGTTGTTCAAAACAGTGCGGACCAATCCTTGGTGGCTGTTTGGGTAAAGGGAATTAACGCCTAGGTTTACCAAAAACATGTTTTAGTAGGATTTTTAAAAGGAACTAGTTTTACTAATAGTTTTGGTTAGGAACAAGTAGTACGCACAAAAACCTTGTGTTGGATGGTTAAACATGTTTAAGCATGATGGACTGGACCCGCGTAAGAGATGATCCCGTCGTACTCCCTAAGTGCGGCCATCATTTGGTCGCACACGGAGATAGACAAACGAAGAAGATCGGAGATGGGGTTGGGCACAACCGAACGAGGCATATGGAAATTTTTCCTGAAGGAATAACTTTCATTTGTACTACATTAGATAGGGAATCTAGCATACACTGCAACCTCTTAAAAAAACCTTTATTCTTCATATGACTCAAATCCTACCGCATTCCAAAAGGCATCACATTTTTACAGTTTTGCTAAAGCACATCTAGATATGCTCTACGAATTGCACATCTAAGTCCTATGTCATTCATTTTACGCTAAGATTCGTGCAAGCATTTTCTTTCGTCCTTTTTTTCTTTTTCTTTCTAGTTTGATTGAGTCACTTAGATGTGCAATAACTAGGGCACATCTAGATGTGCCCTAGACAAACCCGACATTTTAATATGTGTTTTTTAGTTCCTACTTTTTTACAATCCTACGAATCAACCAAGCACTTCAATTTTTCTAAGGATTTGAATCCCAACAATTCCTCCATAAATATTCCAACGGACCCGAATCCTTAAAGGTCCTACGCAAAATATGCGAATAAAAGGAAGTCTAAAAATATAGATATGGGGTAGAGTGGCGACGTCCAGAACCCATGGGCTTATGAACCCGCTTTTTAAAAATGCATTTAAAACGTGTTTTAAAATGTCAAAAAATTCATGTATACATCTTTGCATTATGTGTGCGTGGCACAAAGATTTATGAAAAATATCTCTTTTTATTTTGCATCCGCGATAAAAACAAATTTCAATGCTTTTAAATAGCGTTCGACGACATTATTATTATTATTATTGTCTTTTTTGCACAGGCCAAAGAACAAGTCGTTTTTCGGCGAAACTTTCTGCGCACATAGAATGTGAAGATGTATGCATGAAACTCTTTTCAGAATTTTTTGGCAGTTTGAAAAAAGTTTTCCAAAGTGGCTTCATATGCCCATGTATTCATCCGTGTACTTTCACCTTGGGCAGCCACTGAAACTCCAGCGATACATACATTTCGGCCCATTACAACCCGTTCCATTAGATCACACGCCCCCCCTCAATCGGACGGGCAGGGATGGCGAGCGATTAGGTTAATTCCCGTATAAATTGCCCACCCCGCATTATCCCATCTCCTCCTCCCCTCCCCTCTCTCCGTCGACAGCCGCCACCGCGCTCCACTTTCCCCCTTGCGCTGCGCTCTTCTCGCGTGTGAAGTCCAGGACCAGGACAACGGTGAGTCGCGATCCCCTTTCTCTGAGGTCGATGGCTAGTCTCAGCGTTTGAATCGGCGTGGAATAGCTAGATCTGGGTTAGTTCTGCCATTAGATTTGATGGGGTCGACGAGTCCCATGTGATTAGCGTCCGGGGTTCTGATTGAGTTCCTGATTCGCGTTTGCATCTAGGTTGAGTTCCTTCCGAATACCATTTGTAAACGCAGCATTGCTCTGTGATTCGCGTCCGGATCCAGTCTCTATTGATCATAGGTGATTAGCCTTTGAATTTAATTTAGTTGCCATGATTGCTTCCTTTGCTAGAGGTGGTTGTTCGGTATCAAATGGCTTTTTGGTTCTGTTACATAGGACGGAGTAGAATATTTTTAGTATGTTGATTTCTGCAATGTAAGCAAGTAAGCCCACACATCAAAATCGTACAAAGAAATTTTACAACGATGCCAGACCACCATGATAGAGCAGGGTTCATGCGTCTGTCTGCTAGGGTTTGGATGTGTTCATATGGACGAGTTTCCATGTGATAAGTTTAGATCTAAGTCATGTGTCTCTTTTTAGTACTGGTTCATGCAGTGACTAACTTGTCCATTAAATCTGTTTTAGGAATGGCTTCAAACAAACACAAGGGGCAATAAAGAAAGGGCTACGGCCAGGGGTTCTGATGGTAAGATCATTTTCTCTACTGATCCCCTGCATATCATATATGCAATCATGACTGCAGTTGGCACCGAAACCATCATGTATTTCAATAGTTTGAGGCTGATATTCAAACGGTTTTACAGCTCAGCGCTGAAAAATAAACCTCTGCTAGATTTTAGGTTGCGCTGAAAAATAAAGGCTTGGGTAAATTACTGTAGTTCTGTACTAGCACAACAGGATCGCATAGCAGTATAGGAAAAACCATGTTTCAGCGCTTGCATAAATAGTGCATTAGTGTTATCTTATTGTTCCTAGCTTGAGTATCCGATAGTTTAAGAAGACTATCTAATCTGAAGCCAACTGCAGAACCTGTTCAATACATCACCTTATCAGAAAATGCTATTAAACAAAAGACATCCCATGCAAGTTTTCTATAATGATTTGGTACCTTGAGCTGTTCCTTGATTCAATGCATTCCCTAATGTTAGAATGGTCTGCATTATCTGCTGTAACTCCAGTGACTCTTTTCACCTGCCCAAAATGAAACAAACCAGTCAATGTGAGGAAGACAACGGACCTGTGTTGAGAATGCAATTCTGAAAGCAAAAACTCTTAGTTTGGACTCGACGCGAGGAACTTTCATTAGCTCCAGGAAAAACTACAGCAAAGTTTAAATCCTCCATCAGTATATTCAAAGTGGTGCACCATATGTAACCAAAATATTAAACCAACCTGTTAACATTTTCCAAGCATTTCTTTATTGCCGTTGTAGTTCAGAGCTCATAGATGAAAAGGATAGCGATTTAGGACAAAACAACATCTTATGTTTGTCGATCATTGATGATGTGTTGTGCATTTTGTGTGCAGCTGATCTGTATGGAGGGGTGAACGCACTTGCTGGAGACGATTTGGAGAGCCAGTGTAATATATCTAGTGCTACATTCTTCTGTTTGAGTCTGTTCTTAATAATGAATAATCTGTTTGTTGATTTCTATTGCTTTATTTTCAGTAAGCTCCAATGTTAGCAAACTTATAAAAGCATATCAGAATTATGTTGCAATCTTATGGCTTGTTTGTTTACACAGTTTACTCAAAGGAGACGATTTGGAGAGCCAGTGTGAAGAAGGGTCCGAACAAGCTTCGCCCACACAAAGATGCCATTGCCAGGGCTGATGTCATTAAGAGTGGAAGCTATGGTGGCATGACAATTGTCCACCCATCACCAGGTATACTCTCATATTCACTTCTCTTCAGCTTTTTCATGGCATGAAATGCAAGGGCAGGCTCTTCTAAATACTGTGTGATTCCTGAATTATTTTCAGCTGTCACTAAAGATGTAGCACAGAAGTAGATCAGGAAGACCTCGGGGCCACTATGCACAATATTTTTATCAGGTTTGCTAGCCTACTGGTTTGATCAGTTTACATTCCTGCAGTTAATATTTCATTAGCCTGACAGTCTTAAGTAATTTGTCAGGTATTGTTTCCAATGACATCTGAAGTTATTTGCTCCGGGGTTTCATCATCACGCCTGTTTGCACAGTTACCTAGTACCCCAGTTTTTGCACTAAATGTATGGTCTTCTGTGACCTGACTATGAAAGTGAAGTTTTTGTAATAGAACTATAATGATTCGTACGTATGGTCATCTATGACCTGACTATTGCTATATATGTGCTATGTATGACTACTGCTGAAAGTAATAATGTCTTTTACCATGGTGTTGTGCTGTTCATGTCGAATCTTTGATTGTGAGTTCTTGGATTTTGTATTGATATGATGGATTTTTTGAGAATCCAGTTGGTGGACAAAAATTGTCTAGCCAATGTTTTGCTAACCCTAATACTTGGCAATTTTGGATCAAACCAACTAACCCTTTTTTAAGATATGTGCCGTGTACTCTGCCACATCTGTTGAAGATATGCCCCTTCTGCCGATTATGTTGTTGAAGAAAAACCCGTTCTTTCGCAGCTGACTGAAAATACAATTTTTGACACAAGTTCCATTTCAAGGGAGGACGACGTACCATGATACTTTTCGATACCTAAGTTTTGTGAAGCCCTACTTTTCGAGACCAAAGTTTTGTGAAGCCCTGCTTTGGTCTCTGGTTTGATGGTTGTACGTGCTAAAAATCCGGTACATTCTCCCATCCTGAAATGATGGGTTCAGTTAAGCAAACAAATTGAGCACGCACAACTTCAATTCAATTTCATTCCAGTAAAAAATCAGTTCTTCGAGTGCAAAACAAACAAAAAATAGAGCGCAACACGACTCAAGCACCAAAAGCACACACAACAGCATTTCCGGTTTAAATCAGCTCATGGCATGGTAAAACAAATAGGAGCAGGGCCCAACTAGCGGCGCAGCGCCTGCTTCCTTTCCAGAGCCGGTGGCCATATGAGATGCACCGCTTCGCGTCCTCATGACAAGACCGCCGCGGCAGCTTTGCTCGCCGTAGCCTCCCCGGTGACCCAGCTCACCTCGTCGTCGATGGGGGCGTTGAGGTGCGTGTCGTCGATGGGGACGTTGAGGTGTGTGTCGAGCGAGGAGGCCGCCATCTCCTCCCGGACGACCTCTCCCCCGCACCGCCTGATGGAGACGAGGATAAGAGAGCGGGGAGGGGGAATCTACGGAGCAAGTGAGTGAGAGGGTACTTCAGCGCCCTCGTTCGCGTGGTTCTCGTTCAGAGCGAACGACTGCTCGATGCTGATGTGGCAGGAGACATGCGCCAAGATTCGTGCCACCAAATTCAAAGGTTCCCACATAGTCCGCTGGAAAATCGTTCCTGACGAACGTCAACCAGTTATCATTTCCATTTGTTAAATTCCTCCCCCGGAGCTCGGAGACCGGTGCGCCTCGCGGCCATGCCCAACCTGCTGCCGCCGCCGCGCGCCGCCCAGCGGCTCCTCGCCCCGACCGTCCCGCACCTCGCCCGCCTCCTCCTCACGCACGCGCCGGCGATCCCGCCGCTCCTCACCGCCATCCTGCCCTCCTCGCCTTCCCTCCTCACGCCGCTCCTCTCCCACCTCCTGCTCTCCCACTCCCCGCCCCTCCCGGCGCTCTCCCTGTTCCGCCGCTTGCTCGAGCTCCCCCACTTCCCAGTCCCGGAGAGCTCCCTCCCCGTCCTCCTCCGCCTGCTCGCGCGCTCCCGCCGCTACGCGCACCACTCCTTCCAGCTGCTCGAGTCGCTCCCGTCCACCCACCCCCACCTCCTCTCCGTGCCCGCCCTCTCCGTCGTCCTCTCCACCGCGCTCTGCGCCTCCGCCCCCGGCGCGTCCTTCGCGGCCGCCGTCAGCCGCTTCGAGTCCGCCGCTGCCGTCTGGGCGCGCGCGGGGCGCTCGTTCGGCGCCGCCGAGCTGAACGCGCTGCTCCGCGTCTTCTGCGCCCGCGGACGCGTCGCCGAGGCGCGCGCGCTGTTCCACCGGTACTGCGACGCGTACCCGCCCGACACCCGCACCTTCAACACGCTGCTGCTCGGGTTCAAGGAGGCCGGCCACGCGCAGGCGCTCGACCTCTTCTACCATGACGCCGTGCTGCGCGGCTTCGTCCCGGACGCCGTGTCCTACTGCGTGAGGATGGACGCCTACTGCAAGAAAGGCAGGTTTCTGGATGCCCTCCAGCTGCTCGACGAAATGCGCAAGAGGGAGAACTGCAAGCCGACGCTGCAGGTTTTCACCACGCTGATATACGGGGCCGGGATCGTGAGGGACGCGGCCCGTGCACGCCTCCTGTTCGACGAAATGGAGCAGTGCGGCGTGACTCCGGACCGTGGAGCTCACAATGCGCTCATGGGGGCCTATGTGAGGGCAAGGGATTTGCAGTCCGGGATGGCGCTCATGAGCGAGATGGAGCAGAAAGGTTTTGGTCTGGACGATGTCACCTACAACACGATGCTGTGTGGGTTCCAGAGGGCTGGTGATTTGGAGGGGATCTGGAAGATATACAGCAAGATGATTGGCTCAGGGTTCATGCCAAGAACCAGGACGACAATGCTGCTCATGAAGGTCTTTTGCGAGAATGGGCGACCGGATCTTGGCCTGGAGTTGTGGGATTATCTGATCGGGAAAGGATGTGTACCACATAGGCATGCGTTGGATGTTCTGGTTACTGGTTTATGCTGCAGAGATGTGGTTGGTGAAGCATATAGGTGCTTCCGGGAGCTGGTTGAGATGGGAATGGCACCTACGGAGCGTGCATTCAGGGTTTTGGAAGGGTTCTTGAAGAAGAAGCGGGAGTTTGGGAAGATTGACGAGATTAGGCAAATGATGAAGGCAACCCAGTTGGAGGAGCATCAAGCTGAAGAAGAAGCTGCGTGAAGCTATCAACCCTCTTGTGGTCCCTTTTGAAAAGAAACATATTTTATTTCTTGGACAATGTAAAATTTCCAAGCCTGCGTGGTTTAAGCAAAGGTCTCTGTTTATACCCTCTGATGTCGAGGGTGAACTGTTGGCTGTTGCAAAGAACAAACTTGCTTTTACTGGGGCAAACAGGGAATAAAGAGATAGGCTTGCAATGACCTAACTCGCTTTGACTGGGACAAACAGGGAATAAAGAGATGGCCCCAAGCCGCCAATTCGAGAGAAATATATGTAGATTGGAGAATCTTTGAGTTGATAAAGAGTTTGAGACACCGAGAAGGAATTTTTGTGGAGCCAGGTGCCACTAGAGAAACTGAAGATTCCAGGTCTGCAGAAAATGTTTGCATAGCCTTTGCCAAGGGAATGAATGCACTGGAAGTCTGAAAGTGTTGTCACTGTTGTAACAATGGTTGAAAGTTTTGTTGAATTATATCTTTCAGACTTAAAATGGCGACATGAGTTTTCTTCTCTCCCAGCCACATAATTCTTGTACATGACAACCGTATTAGTATGTTTAGTATTTCACTGCAGTGATTCAGAATTAAAAGACTGAAGTACTGACATGGAAACGTAATCACAAAGCTGAATTTTGTCTTCCTTCGATTGATGCACATGTTTCTACTCTGTCAACTGAACAGCCAGGATCGATGGTATTTTCTCTCTCAGCTTTTGTGTTACAGCTACACGTACTGTCATTACACCTGCTGCAGGTCCACTGATTTGAATCTTGACGACGAAACCGTCAATCTGAACAAGCTCAAGGCTTCCACCTCCGGTGCCGGAAAGGTACGGCCTGATCTCATCTAGCAGCTACAACATTGGACAAACTTCAGATTCACAGTTTGATCAATAAAAAATGCATTTTTGTTGAACTAACTGTCTAGGCTGTAAAAGAAATTTAGAGGCTCAGAAAAGAGACAAGTGGCATGCACAATGGAGCATTGATCAGTGAGTGAGCACGAAGCATCTGGCTGACCTTCTCGACGTTCTCTGTGTTGAGCTCAAGCCCGGTCTCGGTGTCGTGGATCTGCTCGACCTCGAGGATCTCGGGGATCTTGTCACGGAGGCGGGACTCGATTCCCATCTTGAGCGTCATGGTGGAGCTGGGGCAGGAGCCGCAGGCGCCCTGGAGCATGAGCACGACGACGAGGCCGTCGATCTCGTGCAGGGCGACGTTGCCTCCGTCCCGCATCAGGCTCGGCCGCACCTCGTCCAGCACCCTCTCCACGTTCTCCTCCGTCAGGGGAAGCACCCGCACCGCCCACCCTTGAGGTATCAATCAATCAACACATGTTCAGTCCTACAATTCTGGAAAGAACTATACTTGTCTTGCATGATGTAGCTGTGATTTCTCTTATTTTCGCTCATGCACCTGCTCTCTTGGCGCGGTGGTTCGGTGTCTGCAGCAACGTGTGGCCGAAGCTGAGACGGCCATGGATAAGGGAGCTCGAAGAACTCTGCGCACAACAGCACAAGTTGGATCGGTCAGTGCAGCAAGGGACGATGAAATGGTTGGAAAATAAAAGGCTGCCACGAGTGGAAGTGCGCACCTTGCCGAGAGCTGCTGCAAGGGGGGCGCTGGTGGCGCCGGCGCCGGCAGCGGCTTGCCGGAGATTCGGCGAGTACGGCCTCATCTGAAGCCGATTTTGCTTGCTAGCCGCGAGGGTTTGCGGGGGGAGTGTGTCGTGGATGTCGAGCCAGCCGTAGGCAGGCTCACCCGTTCGTGATTCCTTTTCGCTTCTGGATGTGGTTCACCTTTCACCAAGGTGAAGGTTCGTTGGGCCTAATGTGGCCCATCGACTCCAGGGCCTAGGGCCCATGATCGAACTGAAAAGCCTACTGCAAAGAGGCGTCTGATTCTCAAAAAAAGAAAAAGAAAAAGGTAAGAAAAGAGGCGTCTAGACTCTGCAAAACAAATCCCTAAAAAACTGCATCATGCCTTTGCACAAAAGCAGTTTTTCACTGTGCAGTATGTGTAAAGCGCAAAAAATGGTGGAACCCAGTCCATCTCAAACTAGACCAAATCATTGATGCGCTTACAGTTTTTTTTTGTCTGCAGAAAGGTTGAGCACTCATTCTCAGAGTAGAGAGTTAAAGGGAACCATCAAGCATAGCATGACGACGGTCACAGATAAGATACCCATATCACCACGCCCTGGACACCACTTTGCGATCCACTCCAAGGGGGAGGAGCTAGCAGAAAATTAGGCCGGGAAAGGTCCAAAAGGGCACCAATAATCTATGTCCAAACCCGGGGGCATCCAAGGACCAAAGCTGGTAGTACGTATGTGAACACCGACCGGGACAGGGTTGCCACGGGGTGGTGGTGTGGTGTACGTGGTGTGGTCCATGTGATCCGTCCGTCCGGCCAGTTTGATGTTGTTTGTGCTGGCCACCAAGCGCGCGCACACGCAGTAATAAACTCATTAAGAGATTGCCCGGACGACGAAGACAGCGAGGAAAGGGATCGGCGGCAGGTAGCCTGTCGGGCGGGGCTCGGGGGCGAGCGCGACAGTCGCCTCGCCATTATTTGGCCGCTGCCCGCTGGTGCTGCTCCTTATTTGGTGTCCTCCCCAAACCCCCCTCTCTCTCTCCCACTCCTGATTCTCCACATCTCCAAACTCTCCCACCAACAGGTGCATCAGTCACATGGTCAATTCCGCCCATGAGCATCTGGCTTTTGTTTTTTGAGAACACGCAGGAGATCAGCTGCGCGCCACGGGCGGACACATGGGCTGGCTAGAGAATTTTTTCCTTTTCTCTTTCGAGAAAAGGAAATGAGCCGCCGCGTTTCAATGCGTCGACGGAGAAAATGCGGTTACCGACGGCCCACGGAGGCGCATCGTAGCATCACAGATGATATGTGTGTGTGCGTTAGAGGAATTGTCAAGGAAATTGAGCATTTAATAAATAAATATGCTTGTTTTTTGTACCTTTATCATGTGCAAGTTGGCCACCCGTGCCTAGTCTCTCGTGAAAGGAAAGGAACCATCGAATATCTTGTCTGGGACTGGGAGCGCAACAAGAGCCAGTAGATTTGTTCTCCAAGTTATCCAGAGTTGATGCTGCTTGTCTGACCCTGAGTGGTACGTGGATGGCCGTGAGTCCATGACGTTGCGGAGTTCCTTTCCATGTTAGATATTTGCTTGTCTGATATTGGGCATATGGCATGGAGGCTCCTGCACAGAAATGTCTGTTAGATTCCCACCTCATGTCATAGTACAGTAGAATGTCAAATCCTAACTCCATTCTACGGACGCAATCACACAAATTAAGACCAGTGGCGCGTATGATTGAGAACCTAACCAGCAAGATTGGGCTCATCAATGAACACGAACTGGAAAACACTAGACAGGGTCAGCAGTTTGATCATGCCGTATATTATATATCCAAGTGCAAATCCTTTTCGGAACAGTGACAGTCTGATATCCAGAATCCCTTCTTTGGTGGAAAAAGGGTGCACGAGAAAAGAATGCAGTTTGGGGTTAGCGTGGATAGAAAGTAACATGGCCGGCCCCGGCATTAAGTTGTGGTGAGTTGTCGACATAGGATTCTCGGACAGCCGAGTAGTGATGGGCAGCGCAATCTTATCCTACGTTGTACTGTGCTACCGTCCTATGTATGCGTGTACCACTAGCATATCTGAAGAAAGAAAAACATATTAAAACTCCAGATCAAGCCGTTCCCAAAGAAATCTTGGTGCTTAGCTCGGGATACTGTTCAACAGTTCAAGTGTTCGTATCATATATGATCGAGACTGCCTTAAATCAAGGCGTGGATCCATCAAGGCGAGGGCACAGAAATAACAAAGAAAAGTCAAACCATATGGAATCTGGACCCCAAATCAAATCACGAACTGATCATTGAACAGCCTAGCTACTGTTAAGTCAACCCAGACGCAATTTGGATGAACAGGAGAGGTTAGTTTAGTACCTTGTCGGTGCAATCATGGGATTAACAAAGGCCTGGTTTGAGATACGGGCGTCCTAGAATCCTGGGAAGGCAGGGATCGAACATGCCGAAGCAACAGCAGCAGCAACAACAACAACCTGTCCAGGGCTAAAAAAAACGCAAAGTTAGGAAGAGGTTTGCAACTCACATCACATGGAAGAAGCTCAAACGGAGGTTTACTTTTCTTCAGAGGCTGTTGTACTGGTGGGCAGGCCCCAGGGCCGGGGCTGTGACGACGACTACCAGTACCAACCAAGGACAGCAGCAGCAGCAGCCCAGGATAACTCCTTGCCGCGGGCCCACGGTATCTGCAGATCTACTACAAACTGCAAACATGTGAAGATATGTCTGGCCTCGCTTATCCTATATCAGAGTGGGGGTGGGGGGGTGGCGATTTGAAAACACCTTGGTATCTTTAGTCCCGGCAAGCCCTGCGTGAAATATCTACTCCACATGCATGTAGGTTGGCCTCCTTGTTTCATTAAACCAGCGAGATTTGGCCGTCCCATTGGCCGCCGCGCTTCCCTGATCCTTCCTTCCTTGCTGAGCCTCCCCTGTTTGTTATAAACAAATACCTGTGCCTCCTGCCAACGATCTCAAATCCTCAGCTTTTGCCTCGTTGCATCCTGCTCCTGCTCCTGCTTAGCCATCGCACAGCCTGTCTCGAGCCTTTGCATTGCTGCCTTTCCTCCCCTTTTGGTTGGCTCGCCTATTGTTATTCCTACAAAAGGATGCGGTCTGCTCCATGAGCATGAGGAGGAGAGGGAGCCTTGCTGCTGCTACTGCTGCTGCATCCAGATTCCAGAGCTTCTTCTTCCTTGCAATTCTCCCATGCTCGGCCGCCATCCGCTGCTGCGAAATGAGTAATGGGTGCTGAGGAGAGCTTGCGCCCGTCGTCCGTGCCCTTGCTGGTGTATGGAGGTTCCCAGTGCTCATGAGCTATAACCGAAGTCCAGAGGAGAGTGAAGATGCGAGATAAGCAGCCGCAGCATGAGTCGCCGATTTTCAGGTGAGTGAATCTTCATGTGAATTGCTGCTCTACGTTTGATTTCGCGACGCTGTGTTGGCCCAGCATCCAGCATCGGCTGATTTCCCTCTATCCCTGCAGTCAAGCATATGATAATTACTCTACCTAGCAAATCGTAGAATTAAACTCTGGCTGCAGTTTAAAACTTCATGTGATAATTCACTTACCATGCAGACAATACTGGTGACGAGCCTGACCTTTCCCTCTGACTGTTTCAGGAATGGCTACTGATTTGTTTCGTACTCATAGAATCCTCTTTGCCCTGTTGGAGAAAGGAGGAATAACCATCATTAGAGAGCTAGAAAGTAGAGGTTCTGTTCAGAAACTAGCCAAAATATTGCTGAAAGCTAGTGGGGGAGGGCTTTTGAACGACATCTTGGCAGACATAATGGACAGGTATTCCAAACACGACAGCAAGGAATCACTTCGGAGAACAATCATGGAACATGATGAGGTCTTCAGACAACAGGTAACAAGTAGTTTTGTTATTCATAATTCATCTCATAAAGCACCAGATTTACAAGACATCTATATAGCATTGAGATTGGGAAAGATTAAAAGTGGGGAACTCAAAGTTCAAATACCAGAATAGGTCTTTGGATTCTTGAATTTGCAATACAGGTTTGCAGTCATCAACGAGAATAGTTAACATGTGTTTACCTTCATGATATAATGCAGTGCATGGTGCTGTTAACCTGCACAGTCATTCATCTGAAAATCAACTACTACTGTTCTGTGATTGTCTTTGTCATTCTGCAACTCAGAGTTTTACATTCCTCCTTTTCTTGCGTCAGGTGCATGAATTGCATCGGCTATACAGGGTACAGAAAGCACTGATGGCTGAATTACGTGGTGAGAAGCACAGTTTCCAACTCAGAACAGAAGATACTCGAGAAATGGTGCAGGGCCACAGGCCAAACCTCAAGAATAGCTCTTGTACGTCAGAGACTAGCCAATCTGCTTGTCTTGGAAACGCACAGTACTCTGATACTAGGCAAGTACCCGAACAGTCGTTTCTTCAAGAATGCAAGCCAGTGACATGCTTAAACCTCTTCGACGAAGAAACTTCAAGAAACCAAGAAAGAAGACCAGAAAGCAGTAAATCAGTTGAAGGTGAAAGTTGGAGTGTTTCTATGGAAGGTGATCTCGATCTCAAATTAAGCATTGCCCCCAGTTCAAATGCAACAAAAGCACCACACTGGCTCTTCTCCGACAGCAGGGAAAGAAACCCTTCTGGTCAGCATCGATGACAAGTTGACAACCAATTGGCATCCCAGATCAGTTGGTTTCATAGTGCAAGAAGCAAATGTTAACATTTCCAAGCTATCTCATAGCATATCATATCTCCTTGACATGCTGGCCCCAAATTTTGGTCTGAATTATACCTCAGTCATGGTGAGTAATTTGTATGCGGAATTCTAGAGCTTCTCAGGCTGTCAAGCACAAGGACTTGCTAGGAGCACATTAATGTAACACCAAGATAGCAAAGTATTGGCAGCTATTCATTTCTTATTTGTCCTCCCCCATAATCCAGAATGGAAGAGACATTAGCAAGTAGGAAATGACCTGAGTTCTGTCCTCCTGCAATAGTTATGTCCACCAATGCTCTAAAAGGAATTCTTGCTAACATACACCGTGGGCAGTGTTTCGCCATTTGCATTTCCTTTGTTTATCTGCATCATCCAATGTAAGTTAAAGTAGCATTCTGCAAAATGAATATGGGACCTTTTGTGATCAAACACCCAGGTTATTTATAACCCAAACATTGCCAGCTTAGGTCTGCATCATGTAACAAATCGTAGCAAATTAGCCAAGCCAAAACTGCTCTCAAACCAGATGTTGCACACTGAAGTTAGCTTATCCTGCTATTTAATATTGAGTGCCAATGCTCAAAAAACAAGCCAAATAAACAATTTATTACATGCAGCATTAATCAATCAAGTTCCTGTTCTGCCATATTTTGTTGAACTATTGTTGCTTTTCTGCTTTCACCAGAATCCACCACATGAGCATTCTCCATCTTTGAAATGATGGAATCTCATATTGTCCCTGACTATAATCTCAGCCTGCTCAATTCTTGAGGCAAGTCGCATAAACAAATGGCAATCGTCGCAGATCCTTAGATTTTTTACTATTCGAATTGTGCATCTAGATCCAAGAGTCAGCAATCCAAACGACAGAGCAAGTTTCTCACTGTGACCCATTAACAGCCTTTCTTTCTCTCCATCACTCACATCATAAACAATAGAAGTCAGGATTGGCACATAACCAGCATGCTTCAATTTCGCAGCTAGCTCTAATAATGCCTTCTTTATTTCATTGGTCTTTGGATGAGAATTGTCACCAGCAAAGAACTGATGGACCAAACCATCTCTGCCTTCAAACGAGCTGACAGCAGGATCCTTTTTCAGCCCCCGGGTTCTCATTAGTTTCCGAACTTTTGAGACTTCATCCCACTTTCCTGCCGATGCAAGTGTATTCGATAACAGCACATAGTTCCCTATACCCTCTGGCTCAAGCTTAAATAGATGTTCAGCTGCAACCTTGGCAACATCAGTATTCCCATGGATCCGACAAGCCCCAAGCAGCGCTCCCCACACCCCGCCATGAGGCTCCACGATCATTGACCTCACAAGATCCAGAGCTTCGTCCACCAATCCAGCCCGACCAAGCAAATCCACCATACAAGTATAGTGATCTGCAGATGGCAATATCCCATATTTGTCCTTCATCTGTGCAAAGTAGAAGTGCCCATCTCTGACCATCCCTGCATGGCTGCAAGCTGTCAATAACCCTATAAAGGTCACATGGTTGGGCACCACATCGGCCCTCCTAACCATGTCCTTGAACAAAGCAATTGCCTCTTTAGCCCTCCCATGAGAGGCGAGGCCAACAATCATTGAGCTATATGTGTAAACATTCTTCTCCTGCATCCCATCAAAAACACTGCGTGCTTCATCGATTAGTCCGCACTTGGCATACATATCCACCAACCCTGACCCGACAATCACATTCTGCCCAAAGCCATTCCTCTCTGCAATCTCCTGAACCCAAGCAGCACGCCTCACCGCGCCAAGCTGAGCACAAGCTGAGATTGCACCCGTCAATGAGACCTCGTCAATGCCCATGCCAATGGTGGCCATCCGATCAAACACTTCCAATGCCTTCGCCGGCATGGAATTTTGAGCGTAACCAGTTAGCATGGCTGTCCATGCCACCATGTCCTTCACCGGGCACTGCGCAAACACCTCCTCGGCGCAACCCATATCGCCGCTCTTGGAGTATGCCACCACAATACTCGTCCAGGAAATGACATCCTTGACCACCATTTCATCAAACACCTTCCGTGCGGCACCGACGTCACCACAGGCGACGTAAGCGCCGATGAGCGAGTTCTCAACGAACCGGTGCTTATCAAAGCCGCCGAGGAGGATCGAGACCGCGTGGGCGGCCTGGGCGGCCGGGAGGGAGCGCGCGGCCGCGGCGGACTTGGCGAGCGGGGAGAAGGCGAACGGGAGGAAGGGGAGCTCGCCGCGGGGGGTGTGGAGGAGGCGGGAGAAGAGGCGGAAGGGGCTCAGCGGCGGCTGCGTGAGGAGCGCGAAGCGGAGGAGCGCGGCGGCGAGGAACGGGTCCGGGGGAGAGTGCGCGGAGAAGACGGAGAGCGCGTATGGCAGCGGGGCGTGCGGGGGCGGGAGGGCGGCGAGTCGGCGGAGGAGGCGGGAGAGGAGGTAGGGGAGGGAGTGGGCAGGGAGCGGCAGGCGGACGAGGAGCCCGTGGAGGCTGCGGAGGTGCCGGAGGGACGGGGAGGAGTCGACGGCCGCGAGGAGGAGCGAGGAGAGCGCGGGAGGAGGGAGGAGGGGCAGGGGCAGCGCGGCGGGGAGCGGCGGCCGCGACGCGTGGAGGAGCAGCGCGGGCGGGGGACGCGGCCTGGCGAGGTGCACCATGCCGGCATCGCCCGTGCGGCACGGCGTGTGGCGAGCGGTGTTCTGGGAGACGGCGCCCGGCGAGATGCGCGCTTCGCGGCACGCCGTGGTTCGACGGTGGCTAGTTTCGGAAACGCGCGGTGTTTCGCGGGAGCCGGCACGGCGGCGCGAGGCAAACTATTGAAACGCCGGAGCAGAGCCGCGCTGCCGCTTTTTCCCTGGCTACACCGGAGAAGGGTACTTTGGGCCTCCTCACTCGCGGTCTGCCTGTATATGGGCTGGTCACAGACAAATTGGGCTGCCTTCGTCCGGTCTTTCTTTTGGTGTGTTTCTTTGGAGCCCAATCCAATCTCATCAAAAGTTGGCCGGGACTGACTATGTGTAAGTTGACTGATTTTTGTTTTTAGGCAAGTCGCCTGAACAAATTTTTGGGTCAGTCACTTTGTTACCACCGCGCTCACGTAGTCACGTACACAAGCGGCATGCATGCTCACAAACACAAGCCCACCACCGAGACCCTGGTTGCATGCGCATGCATGCTCACGTACACAAGCCCAACACCGGGACCTAGGCTGCATGCATGCTGCACGCCTATGAATGCAAGTTTTGCATGCTGGGTGATTCATGATTATACTTTTTAAGCTTGGTTAGAAATGATTTTAGTTTCAATTACATAATTAAATAGTGTCACATGATCGTACCAAAGGTAAAAAATTAAAGGATTACAACTATTTGATAGCACTTGATTCTTTTTTCTAAAAAGTAATGGATTAGGGAGATCGGTATTATCCTTACAAAAGAAAACAAAATGAAAATTAAATACAAAAAAGAAATAAAAACTATAAAAATATCAAAAATGAAGTTTTTTTATGGAAGAATGAATTCGAGGCATTGGTATTACCCTTTCAGAAGAAAGAAAATAAAAAAACAAAACAAAATCAAATAATGAAGTTTTCTAAGAAAGAATGAAACCCTTCATGCAGAAAGAAAATGAAAAAAAAAATCAAAACTTGCACACAACTTGCACTGAAATTGCACTTTCCAAATACTGAAAGAATAAGCATATAATAGTGCGATATTCACATTCTACTATAATTTACACACATATTATTTAGTACTTGCATTTATACTTACACAAAAAAATCTAAAAAACAATAAAAACAAAAATGAAGTGTTTTCTAAAAAGTAATGGATTAGTGAGATTGGTATTATCCTTACAAAAAAAGAAAATGAAAACTAAAACAAAATAAAAGAATAAAATAAAACCTAAAAAAATGAAGTTTTCTATGAAAGAATGAATTTGTGGCATTGGTATTACCATTTCAGGAAGAAAATAAAAATAATCAAAATAGTGAATGTTTCTATGAAAGAATGAAACCCTTTAAGAAAAAAGAAAATGAAAATGAAAAACCTTTCCAAATTTCACACAACTTGCACTGAAATTGCACCTTTTCAAATATGCAAAGAATAACCATATAATAGTGCAATTTTCGCATTCTACTATAATTTACACACATATTATTTTCTACTTGCATTTATAATTATACACAAACAAAAATATAAAACAAACAATAACAAAATGTGCACAAAATATACACACAAATTGCACTTTTTTCAAATGTGCAAGAATAAGCATACAATAGTGAAATTTTCTAAAAAAAAGTTTCCATAGGAAGAATGAATTAGTGACATTTTTATTAACTTAACGAAGAATAAGACAATAACTAAAAAAATCAAAATAATGAAGTTTTATAGGGAAGATGGATTAGTGACATTGGTATTACCCTTTAAAAAGAAAGAAAATTGAAAAAAAATTGCACAACATTTTGCAGTGAAATTGCACATTTTGCAGTATGCAAAGAATAATTAGTCGCTTTTTAGGGTAGCACATTATCATATAATTGTATAATTTTCACACACATTGCATAATATTTATGTGTATACATTTACACTCATCTGTCATCCCAAAAATACCCAACAACAACAACAACAACAACAACAAAGCCTTTAGTCCCAAACAAGTTGGGGTAGGCTAGAGCTGAAACCCATAAGATCTCGCGGCCAACTCATGGCTCTGGCACATGGATAGCAAGCTTCCACGCACCCCTGTCCATAGCTAGTTCTTTGATGAATCTCCAATCCTTGAGGTCTCTCTTAACGGACTCCTTCCATGTCAAATTCGGTCTACCATCCCAAAAATACCCACTAAAGAAAAATAAAACCGAACTAACAAAGAAAAAAAAAGCAAAAACACATAAAAACATAAATAACATCAAACAAACAAAGGAACGGATGAGGGCCCAATCGCATAGTTAATAGGCTTTGGCATAGTAGAAAATCGACATACCCAAATATAGGGTTGATACGTCTCCAACGTATCTACTTTTCCTAACGTTTTTCTTCTTGTTTTGGACTCTAATTTGCATGATTTGAATTAAACTAACCCCGGACTGACGCTGTTTTCAGCAGAACTACCATGGCATTGTTTTTGTGCAGAAATAAAAGTTCTCGGAATGGAACGAAACTTTGCGAGGATTTTTTATATCAATAATAAGAATTTCTGGAGCCAAGACCTGCCGGAGAGGGCCACCTGGGCGGGGATAACCCACCAGGGCGTGCCCCCCTCTCCTAGCGCGCCCAGGTGAGTTATCCCCACCTGGTGGCCCTGCAGACCCTGATTCTGACGCTATAAAATCATATTATTCCAGAAAATAATCAGGGAGAAAGAATTATCGTGTTCCACGAGACGGAGCCGCCGCCCAGCCCTGTTTTTCCTCGGAAGGGCAGATCTGGAGTCCGTTTGGGGCTCTGGAGAGGGGGATCTTTGTTCTTCGTCATCACCAACCCTTCTCCATCGCCAATTCCATGATGCTCCACACCGGGAGCGAGTAATTCCTTCGTAGGCTCGCTGGTCGGTGAGGAGTTGGATGAGATTCATCATGTAATCGAGTTAGTTTTGTTAAGGGTTGATCCCTAGTATCCACTATGTTCTTAGATTGATGTTGCTATGACTTTGCTATGCTTAATGCTTGTCACTTTGGGCCCGGGTGCCATGAACTCAGATCTGAACCGTTTATGTTATCATTATTATATCCATGTTTTAGATCTGATCTTGCAAGTTATAGTCACCTACTACGTGTTATGATCCGGCAACCCCGGAGTGACAACAACCGGGCCCACTCCCGGTGATGACCGTAGTTTGAGGAGTTCATGTATTCACTATGTGTTAATGCTTTTTTCCGGTTCTTTATTAAAAGGATGCCTTAATATCCCTTAGTTTCCAATATGGACCCCACTGCCACGGGAGGGTAGAACAAAAGATGTTGATACGTCCATTTTGCATCATGCTTTTATATCGATATTTATTGCATTATGGGCTGTTATTACACATTGTGCCACAATACTTATGCCTATTCTCTCTTATTTTACAAGGTTTACATGAAGAGGGAGAATGCCGGCAGCTGGAATTCTGGCCTGGAAAAGGAGCAAATATTAGAGACCTATTCTGCACAGCTCCAAAAGTCCTGAAACTTCACGGAAGTCATTTTTGGAATTTATAAAAAATATTGAGCGAAGAAAATACCAGAGGGGGCCCACACCCTGGCCACGAGGATGGGGGCGCGCCCTACCCCCCTGGACGCGCCCCCCTGCCTCGTGGGCCCCCTGGCAGGCCTCCGATGCCCATCTTTGGCTATATGGTGTCTTCTACCCTGGAAAAAATCATAAGCAAGCTTTCGGGAAGAAACTCCGCCGCCACGAGGCGGAACCAATCTAGGGCTCCGGCAGAGCGGTTCTGCCGGGGAACTTCCCTCTAGGAGGGGGAAATCATCGCCATTGTCGTCACCAACGATCCTCTCATCGGGAGGGGGTCAATCTCCATCAACATCTTCACCAGCACCATCTCCTCTCAAACCCTAGTTCATCTCTTGTATCCAATATTTGTCCCAAAGCGCCCGTGGGTTGCTAGTAGTGTTGATTACTCCTTGTAGTTGATGCTAGTTGGTTTATTTGGTGGAAGATCATATGTTCAGATCCATATGCATATTAATACCCCTCTGATTATGAACATGAATATGATTTGTGAGTAGTTACGTTTGTTCCTGAGGACATGGGAGAAGTCTTGCTATTAGTAGTCATGTGAATTTGGTATTCGTTCGATATTTTGATGAGATGTATGTTGTCTTTCCTCTAGTGGTGTTATGTGAACGTCGACTACATGACACTTCACCATTGTTTGGGCCTAGAGGAAGGCATTGGGAAGTAATAAGTAGATGATGGGTTGCTAGAGTGACAGAAGCTTAAACCCTAGTTTATGAGTTGTTTCATGCTATGGTTAGGTTTACCTTAATACTTCTTTTGTAGTTGCAGATGCTTGCAATAGGGGTTAATCATAAGTGGGATGCTTGTCCAAGAAAGGACAGTACCCAAGCACCGGTCCACCCACATACCAAATTATCAAAGTAACGAGCACGAATCATATGAGCGTGATGAAAACTAGCTTGATGATAATTCCCATGTGTCCTCGGGAGCACTTTTCTCTATATAAGAGTTTGTCCAGGCTTGTCCTTTGCTACAAAAAGGATTGGGCCACCTTGCTGCACTTTATTTACACTTGTTACTTGTTACTCGTTACAAATTACCTTATCACAAAACTATCTGTTACCGATAATTTCAGTGCTTGCAGAGAATACCTTACTAAACACCGCTTGTCATTTCCTTCTGCTCCTCATTGGGTTCAACACTCTTACTTATCGAAAGGACTACGATAGACCCCCTATACTTGTGGGTCATCAAGGCTATTTTCTGGCGCCGTTGCCGGGGAGTGAAGCGCCTTTGGTAGGTGGAATTTGGTAAGGAAAAATTTATATAGTGTGCTGAAATTTACTGTCACTTGTTACTATGGAAAACAATCCTTTGAGGGGTTTGTTCGGGGTATCTTCACCCCGTCCGGAACCACAATTAGCTACCCCTCAACCTACTGAACCTACTGAAAATGTTTACTTTGAAATTCCTTTGGGTATGATAGAGAAACTGCTAGCTAATCCTTTTGCAGGAGATGGAACATTGCATCCCGATTTACACCTAATCTATGTGGATGAAGTTTGTGGATTATTTAAGCTTGCAGGTATGCCCGAGGATGTCATCAAGAAGAAGGTTTTCCCTTTATCTTTGAAGGGAGATGCATTGACATGGTTTAGGCTATGTGATGATATGGGATCATGGAGCTACAAACGATTGAAATTGGAATTTCATCAGAAGTTTTATCCTATGCATCTTGTTCATCGTGATCGTAATTATATATATAATTTTTGGCCTCGCGAAGGAGAAAGCATCGCTCAAGCTTGGGGGAGGCTTAAGTCAATGTTATATTCATGCCCCAATCATGAGCTCTCAAGAGAAATGATTATTCAAAAATTTTATGCTCGGCTTTCTCCCAATAATCGCTCCATGCTCGATACTTCTTGTACTGGCTCTTTTATGATGAAGACTATTGAATTCAAATGGGATTTATTGGAAAGAATTAAACGCAACTCTGAAGATTGGGATCTCGACGAAGGTAAGGAGTCAGGTATAACACCTAACTTTGATTGTGTTAAATCTTTTATGGATACCGATGCTTTCCGTGAATTTAGCACTAAATATGGACTTGACTCTGAGATAGTAGCTTCTTTTTGTGAATCATTTGCTACTCATGTTGATCTCCCTAAGGAGAAGTGGTTTAAATATAATCCTCCCATTGAAGTAAGAGTAGTTGCACCTATTAAAGTTGAAGAAAAGACTATCACTTATAATGATCCTATTGTTCCTACTGCTTATGTTGAGAAACCACCTTTCCCTGTTAGAATAAAGGATCATGCTAAAGCTTCAACTGTAGTCAACAAAAGTAATATTAGGACACACAAACCCCCTGAGCAAGTTAAAGTTGAACCTAAAATTGCTATGGTTAAAGATCTATTGACTGATAATATCGATGGGCATGTTATTTACTTCTGTGATGAGACTGCTAGAATTGCTAAACCTGGTGCTAAAGATAAACATAGACCTGTGGTAGGCATGCCTGTTATTTCTGTTAAAATAGGAGATCATTGTTATCATGGCTTATGTGATATGGGTGCTAGTGCTAGTGCAATACCTCATTCTTTATACGAAGAAATTATGCATGATATTGCACCTGTTGAGATAGAAGATATCGATGTTATCATTAAGCTTGCCAATAGAGATGCTATTTCACCGATTGGGATTGTTAGAGATGTTGAAGTCTTGTGTGGGAAGGTTAAATATCCTGCTGATTTCTTGTTCTTGGTTCCCCACAAGATAGCTTTTGTCCCATTATATTTGGTAGACCCTTCTTAAACACTGTTAATGCTAGGATAGACTGCGAAAAGGATGTTGTTACTATTGGTTTGGGTGATATGTCTCATGAGTTTAATTTTTCTAAATTTAGTAGACAACACCGTGATGAGGAATTTGCCTAGTAAAGATGAAATTATTGGTCTTGCTTCTATTGCTGTGCCTCCTAATGATCCTTTAGAACAATATTTTCTCGACCATGAAATGATATGTTTATGAATGAAAGAAGGGAAATAGTTGAAGTATTTTTTAAACAGGGACCTATTTTGAAACACAACTTGCCTATTGAAATTCTAGGGGATCCTCCTCCACCCAAGGGTGATCCCGTGTTTGAGCTTAAACCATTACCTGATACTCTTAAATATGCTTATCTTGATGAAAAGAAGATATATCCTGTTATTATCAGTGCTAACCTTTCAGAGAAGGAGGAAGAGAAATTATTGAAAACTCTGAAGAAGCACCGTGCTGCTATTGGATATACTCTTGATGATCTTAAGGGCATTAGTCCCACTCTATGTCAACACAAAATAAATTTGGAGAAAGATGCCAAACCAGTTATTGATCACGAATGACAGCTAAATCCTAAGATGAAAGAAGTGGTAAGAAAGGAAATATTAAAGCTCCTCGAGGCAGGTATAATTTATCTCGTTGCTGATAGTCAGTGCGTAAGTCCTGTCCATTGTGTCCCTAAGAAGGGAGGTATTACTGTTGTCCCTAATGATAAAGATGAATTGACCCCACAAAGAATTGTTACAGGTTATAGGATGGTAATTGATTTCCGCAAATTAAATAAAGCTACTAAAAAAGATCATTACCCTTTGCCTTTTATTGATCAAATGCTAGAAAGATTATGCAAACATACACATTTTTGCTTTCTAGATGGTTACTCTGGTTTCTCTCAAATACCTGTGTCAGCTGAGGATCAAGAAAAGACCACTTTTACTTGCCCTTTTGGTACTTTTGCTTATAGACGTATGCCGTTTGGTTTATGTAATGCACCCGCTGCCTTTCAAAGATGCATGATGGCTATATTCTCTGACTTTTGTGAAAAGATTTGTGAGGTTTTCATGGATGAATTCTCCGTTTATGGATCTTCTTTTGATGATTGCTTGAGCAACCTTGATCGAGTTTTGCATAGATGTGAAGAAACTAATCTCGTCTTGAATTGGGAGAAATGCCACTTTATGGTTAATGAAGGCATTGTCTTGGGGCATACAATTTCTGAAAGAGGCATTGAAGTTGATAAAGCTAAAGTTGATGCTATTGAAAAGATGCCGTGTCCTAAGGACATCAAAGGTATAAGAAGTTTTCTGGGTCATGCCGGTTTTTATAGGAGGTTCATTATGGACTTCTCAAAAATTTCTTGGCCTCTGACTAATCTATTACAAAAAGATATTCCTTTTGTCTTTGATGATGATTGTGTAGAGGCATTTGAAATACTTAAGAAAGCTTTGATTTCTGCACCTATTGTTCAACCACCTGATTGGAATTTACCTTTTGAAATTATGTGTGATGCTAGTGATTATGCTGTAGGTGCTGTTCTAGGACAAAGAGTTGATAAGAAATTAAATGTTATTCAATATGCTAGTAAAACTCTAGACAATGCCCAGAGAAATTATGCTACCACTGATAAAGAATTTTTAGCGGTTGTTTTTGCTTGTGATAAGTTTAGACCTTATATTGTTGATTCTAAAGTAACTATTCACACTGATCATGCTGCTATTAAATACCTTATGAAAAAGAAAGATGCTAAGCCTAGACTTATTAGATGGGTTCTCTTGCTACAAGAATTTGATTTGCATATTATTGATAGAAAGGGAGCTGAGAACCCTGTTGCAGACAACTTGTCTAGGTTAGAGAATGTTCTTGATGACCCACTACCCATTGATGATAGCTTTCCTGATGAACAATTGGCTGTCATAAATGCTTCTCGAACTGCTCCATGGTATGCTGATTATGCTAATTACATTGTTGCTAAATTTATACCACCTAGTTTCACATACCAGCAAAAGAAAAAGTTTTTCTATGACTTGAGACATTACTTTTGGGATGACCCACATCTTTATAAAGAAGGAGTAGATGGTGTTATTAGACGTTGTGTACCTGAGCATGAACATGAACAAATCCTACGCAAGTTCCACTCCGAGGCTTATGGAGGGCACCACGCTGGAGATAGAACTGCACATAAGGTATTGCAATCCGGTTTTTATTGGCCTACTCTCTTCAAGGATGCCCGTAAGTTTGTCTTGTCTTGTGATGAATGTCAAAGAATTGGTAATATTAGTAGACGTCAAGAAATGCCTATGAATTATTCACTTGTTGTTGAACCATTTGATGTTTGGGGCTTTGATTACATGGGACCGTTTCCTTCCTCTAATGGGTATACACATATTTTAGTTGCTATTGATTACATTACTAAGTGGGTACAGGCTATTCCAACTAGTAGTGCTGATCATAACACTTCTATT
Source organism: Aegilops tauschii subsp. strangulata (assembly GCF_002575655.3). Classification (NCBI taxonomy): domain Eukaryota; kingdom Viridiplantae; phylum Streptophyta; class Magnoliopsida; order Poales; family Poaceae; genus Aegilops; species Aegilops tauschii. The sequence goes on along the minus strand of NC_053041.3, from coordinate 547,983,256 downwards.
AAGATGCTTAAAGAAGTTATTTTTCCGAGGTTTGGAGTCCCTAGATATTTAATGACTGATGGTGGTTCATATTTTATTCATGGTGCCTTTCATAAAATGCTTGCTAAATATGATGTTAATCATAGAATTGCATCTCCGTATCACCCGCAGTCCGGTGGTCAAGTAGAATTGAGCAATAGAGAGCTCAAATTAATTTTGCAAAAGACTGTTAATAGATCTAGAAAGAATTGGTCCAAGAAACTTGATGATGCATTATGGGCCTATAGAACTGCATATAAAAATCCTATGGGTATGTCTCCGTATAAGATGGTTTATGGAAAAGCATGTCACTTGCCTCTCGAACTAGAACATAAGGCATATTGGGCTATTAAAGAGCTCAACTATGATTTCAAACTTGCCGGTGAAAAGAGGCTATTTGACATTAGCTCACTTGATGAATGGAGAACCCAGGCCTATGAGAATGCCAAACTTTCAAGGAAAAGGTTAAAAGATGGCATGACAAAAGGATACAAAAGCGTGAGTTTAATGTAGGTGATTATGTGTTGCTATACAACTCTCGTTTAAGATTTTTTGCAGGAAAATTTCTCTCTAAATGGGAAGGTCCTTACGTTATCGAGGAGGTCTATCGTTCCGGTGCTATAAAAATCAACAACTTCGAAGGCACAAATCCAAAGGTGGTGAACGGTCAAAGAATCAAACATTATATCTCAGGTAATCCTATACATGTTGAAACTAATGTTATTGAAACCGTAACCCCGGAGGAATACATAAGATACACTTTCCAGCACGCTTCAGACTCCGAAAAGGAATAGGTACGTGGTACGGTAAGTAAACCGACTCCAAAACAGTTCTAATGGCAATTTTTCTCCGTTTTGGAATATTTAAGAAAATAGGAAAATAAGAAGTAGTCCGGGAAGGACACGAGGCTTCCACAAGGGTGGGAGGCGCGCCCTACCCCCTGGGTGCGCCCCCTGCCTCGTGGGCACCTCGTGTGCTCTCCGGACTCCGTTTTCTTGCACGATACTTCTTTTGGTCGGTAAAAATTCATTATATAATCTCCCGAAGGTTTTGACCAACGTATCACGCAAATATCCTCTGTTTTCGTTTCGAGCTGTTTTTCTGACAGATCTAGGTCACCATGACGTCTCCAAGCGCCCCCAAGGACAAGTTCTTCGAGAAGGTCATCAACCCCTACCTCGCGGAAGTGTTGCAACACCCTCAAACCATTGAGATGCATGATGGGTTGCTGCACATCCGCGATGTTGAGGGACCAAGGAGGACCGGAAGCGTGGAGACAAGGCTTGAAGCAATGGAGCAACAAGTCTTCAAGTGTCAGGAGATGGTGGAGCGTGGACTCGACACCAATCACATAATGATCACGGAGTTCAGCAACAACCACAAGCTGGACGCCAAGGACATTGGGGAGGCCATCTTCAAGCTTAACGAGAAAATCGAGCACCTCCAAGCCCAGATCTATCACCTGCAAAACCAAAACTGTGAGTATGAATATAGATTCAAGAGGATGAGTTTGGCTGCAGATTTGAGGATTCCGGAGACTCGATCATCTTTCTATGATGGTGAGCCTATGCCTTGGAAGATGGACGACAAGCCTACATCATCAACAACTCCATCATCACCACCCCCGAGGAAAGAGACATAATCACATGGGTATGGGCACTCCCCTTGGCAACTGCCAAGCTTGGGGGAGGTGCCCCGGTATCGTATCACCATCACACTCCTATCTTTACCGTTTTTCTTAGTTCGATCCTTTTAGTAATATCTTGATCTAGTAGAATAAAGTTTTAGTATGATTTAGTTTTGAGTTTTGCTTTATGATCCCTCTATGTAATCTAGTCCGTGAGCTATATATAATAAAGATTAGTGTTGAGTCAAGGGCTTGATTATCTTGCTATGATCTCGAGGGAATTAAAGAAAAGAGAAAGAATAAAAAGAAAACAAAGAGATCATATTGATCTTATGGAGAGTAATGACTTCACATATAAAGAGTATGATGAATAAAAGTTGTTGAGAGTTGACAAACATAGTTTTGGTCGTCGTTGCAATTAATAGGAAGTAATAAAGAAAGAGAGGTTTTCACATATAAATATACTATCTTGGACATCTTTTATGATTGTGAGCACTCATTAAAATATGACATGTTAAAGAGTTGATGTTGGACAAGGAAGACAACGTAATGGGTTATGTTTTCTTATATCTGAAATAAAGTATATTCTCATGGATCATCCAACATGTTGAGCTTGCCTTTCCCTCTCATGCTAGCCAAATTCTTTGCACCAAGTAGAGATACTACTTGTGCTTCCGAATACCCTTAAAACCAATTTTGCCATGAGTGTCCACCATATCTACCTATGGATTGAGTAAGATCCTTCAAGTAAGTTGTCATCGGTGCAAGCCATAAAAATTGCTCTCTAAATATGTATGATTTATTAGTGTGGAGAAAATAAGCTTTATACGATCTTGTGATGTGGAAGAAATAAAAGCGACGGACTGCATAATAAAGGTCCATATCACAAGTGGCAATATAAAGTGACGTTCTTTCGCATTAAGATTTCGTGCATCTAACCATGAAAGCGCATGACAACCTCTGCTTCCCTCTGTGAAGGGCCTATCTTTTACTTTTATCTTTTACCCTTATGCAAGAGTCATGGTGATCTTCACCTTTCCTTTTTACATTTTATCCTTTGGCAAGCACCTTGTGTTGGAAAGATCCTGATATATATATCCAATTGGATGTAAGTTAGCATGAACTATTATTGTTGACATTACCCTTGAGGTAAAAGGTTGGGAGGCAACACTATAAGCCCCTATCTTTCTCTGTGTCCGATTAAAACTCCATACTCATAAGTATTGCGTGAGTGTTAGCAATTGTGAAAGACTAAATGATAGTTGAGTATGTGGACTTGCTGAAAAGCTCTTACATTGACTCTTTCCGATGTTATGATAAATTGCAATTGCTTCAATGACCGAGATTATAGTTTGTTAGTTTCTCAATAAAGTTTCTGATTCATACTTTACATTGTGAATAGATGATACGTCTCCAACGTATCTATAATTTTTGATTGCTTCATGCTATATTATATTCTGTTTTGGATGATTAATGGGCTTCGTTATACACTTTTATATTATTTTTGGGACTAACCTATTAACCGGAGGACCAGCCCAAATTGCTGTTTTTTTGCCTATTTCAGAGTTTCGCAGAAAAAGAATATCAAACGGAGTCCAAACGGAATGAAACCTTCCGGAACGTGATTTTCGGAGCAAACGTGATCCAGAGGACTTGGAGTCTACGTCAAGAAATCAACCAGGAGAGCACGAGGCAGGGGCGCGCCTACCCCCTGGGCGTGCCCTCCACCCTCGTGGGGCCCACGTTGCTCCACCGACGTACTTCTTCCTCCTATATATACCTACGTACCCCCAAACCAACAGAGGCATCCACGAAAACCTAATTCCACCGCCGCAACCTTCTGTACCCATGAGATCCCATCTTGGGGCCATTTCCGGTGTCCTGCCGGAGGGGGCATTGATCACGGAGGGCTTCTACATCAACACCATAGCCTCTCCGATGATGTGTGAGTAGTTTACCTCAGACCTTTGAGTCCATAGTTATTAGCTAGATGGCTTCTTATCTCTTTTTGGATCTCAATACAAAGTTCTCCATGATTCTCGTGGAGATCTATTCGATGTAATCTTCTTTTGCGGTGTGTTTGTTAAGACCGATGAATTGTGGGTTTATGATCAAGTTTATCTATGAACAATATTTGAATCTCCTCTGAATTCTTTTATGTATGATTGGTTATCTTTGCAAGTCTCTTCAAATTATCAGTTTGGTTTGGCCTACTAGATTGATCTTTCTGGCAATGGGAGAAGTGCTTAGCTTTGGGTTCAATCTTGCGGCGTCCTTTCCCAGTGACAGCAGGGGTAGCAAGGCACGTATTGTATTGTTGCCATCGAGGATAACAAGATGGGGTTTATATCATATTGTATGAGTTTATCCCTCTACATCATGTCATCTTACTTAAAGCGTTACTCTGTTCTTTTGAACTTAATACTCTAGATGCATGCTGGATAGCGGTCGATGTGTGGAGTAATAGTAGTAGATGCAGGCAGGAGTCGGTCTACTTGTCACGGACGTGATGCCTATATACATGATCATACCTAGATATTCTCATAACTATGCTCATTTCTATCAATTGCTCAATAGTAATTTGTTCACCCACCGTAATACTTATGCTCTTGAGAGAAGCCACTAGTGAAACCTATGGCCCCGGGTCTATTTTCCATCATATTAATCTTCCAACACTTAGCTATTTTTATTGCCTTTTATTTTACTTTGCATCTTTATTATAAAAATACCAAAAATACTATCTTATCATATCTATCAGACCTCACTTTCGTAAGTGACCGTGAAGGGATTGACAACCCCTTTATTGCGTTGGTTGCGAGGTTTTTATTTGTTTGTGTAGGTACGAGCGACTTGAGCGTGGCCTCCTACTGGATTCATACCTTGGTTCTCAAAAACTGAGGGAAATACTTACGCTACTTTACTGCATCACCCTTTCCTCTTCAAGGGAAAACCAACGCAGTGCTCAAGAGGTAGCAAGAAGGATTTCTGGCGCCGTTGCCGGGGAGTCTACGCAAAAGTCAACATACCAAGTACCCATCACAAACTCTTATCTCCCGCATTACATTATTTGTCATTTGCCTCTAATTTTCCTCTCCCCCACTTCACCCTTGCCGTTTTATTCGCCCTCTCTCCGTTCGCCTTTTTTTCGCTCGCTTCTTGTTTGCTCGTGTGTTGGATTGCTTGCTTGTCAAGATGGCTCTACCTATATTTTGTGATCTTCACCTTAAAAGGTTGGAAGAGATCGAAAGCAATGTTAGGAGTTTTATGACTTTACAATTTGAGCATAATAATTTCTTTAGGAACGAGCTTAAGGAACAAAAAAGCTTTATGGGTTATATGAATAAAGAGCTCGATGATATGTCTAAGGAATTTTATGGTTTGAAATCTCAGATTGCTCATCTCGAAAAATTAATAGCTGAAGTTTCGGATAAGCAGGCCACCTTAGTTAATAAGATGGCCGCTAAGCCGGAATTTTTTTGTGAGAATAAAGTTGAAGATCTGAAAGTTATTGATGTGTCCCCTATTAAATCTTTGTTTTCCAATATGAATCTTGATAATGATGGGACTGAATATGAGCTACCTTTACCTAGAAGGCGTTCCAAAAATTTGGAGTTGTTAGATCTTGATGCTAAAATTGGTAAAAGTGAGATTGAAGAGATCAAAACTCTAGATATTAATGAACCCACTATTTTGGATTTCAATGAATTTAATTATGATAATTTCTCTTTGATAGATTGTATTTCCTTGTTGCAATCCGTGCTAAATTCTCCTGATGCTTATAGTCAACATAAAGCTTTTACTAAACATATCGTTGATGCTTTGATGCAATCTTATGAAGAAAAACTTGAGTTGGAAGTTTCTATCCCTAGAAAACTTTATGATGAGTGGGAACGTACTATTAAAATTAAAATTAAAGATCATGAATGCTATGCTTTGTGTGATTTGGGTGCTAGTGTTTCCACGATTCCAAAAACTTTGTGTGATTTGCTAGGTTTCCGTGAATTTGATGATTGTTCTTTGAACTTGCACCTTGCGGATTCCACCATTAAGAAACCTATGGGGAGAATTAATGATGTTCTTATTGTTGCAAATAGGAACTATGTGCCCGTAGATTTTATTGTTCTTGACATAGATTGCAATCCTTCATGTCCTATTATTCTTGGTAGACCTTTCCTTAGAACGATTGGTGCAATTATTGATATGAAGGAAGGAAATATTAGATTCCAATTTCCGTTAAAGAAAGGCATGGAACACTTCCCTAGAAAGAAAATAAAATTACCTTATGAATCTATTATGAGAGCCACTTATGGATTGCCTACCAAAGATGGCAATACCTAGATCTATCCTTGCTTTTATGCCTAGCTAGGGGCGTTAAACGATAGCGCTTGTTGGGAGGCAATCCAATTTTATTTTTAGTTTTTTTTGCTTTTTGCTTCTGTTTAGGAATAAATCTTTGATCTAGCCTCTGGTTAGATTTGTTTTTATGTTTTAATTAGTGTTTGTGCCAAGTTAAACCTATAGGATCTTCTTGGATGATAGTTATTTGATCTTGCTGAAAATTCCAGAAACTTTCTGTTCACGAAAACAATTGTCAAAAATCACCAGAACGTGATAAAATATTGATTCCAATTGCTGCTGATCAATAAAAAATTGTCTAGGTCTTCCTATTTTGGCTGAATTTTTGGAGTTCCAGAAGTTTGCGTTAGTTACAGATTACTATAGACTGTTCTGTTTTTGACAGATTCTGTTTTCCGTGTGTTGTTTGCTTATTTTGATGAATCTATGGCTAGTAAAATAGTTTATAAACCATAGATAAGTTGGAATACAGTAGGTTTAACACCCATATAAATAAAGAGTGAGTTCATTACAGTACCTTGAAGTGGTGTTTTGTTTTCTTTCGCTAACGGAGCTCATGAGATTTTCTGTTAAGTTTTGTGTTGTGAAGTTTTCAAGTTTTGGGTAAAAGATTTAATGGATTATGGAACAAGGAGTGGAAAGAGCCTAAGCTTTGGGATGCCCATGGCACCCCAAGATAATCTAAGGACACCAAAAAGCCAAAGCTTGGGGATGCCCCGGAAGGCATCCCCTCTTTCGTCTACTTCCATCGGTAACTTTACTTGGAGCTATATTTTATTCACCACATGATATGTGTTTTGCTTGGAGCGTCTTGTATGATTTGAGTCTTTGCTTTTTAGTTTACCGCAATCATCTTTGCTGTACACACCTTTTGAGAGAGACACACATGATTCGGAATTTATTAGAATACTCTATGCGCTTCGCTTATATCTTTTGAGCTATATAGTTTTTGCTCTAGTGCTTCACTTATATCTTTTAGAGCACGGCGGTGGTTTTGTTTTATAGAAACTATTATTCTCTCATGCTTCCCTTATATTATTTTGAGAGTCTTAAACAGCATGGCAATTTTCTTAAATAGGAAAATTAATCCTAATATGCTAAGTATTCAAGACTAGTAAAAACTTTCTTATGAGTGTGCTGAATACTAAGAGAAGTTTGATGCTTGATGATTGTTTTGAGATATGGAGGTAGTGATATTAAAGTTGTGCTAGTTGAGTAGTTGTGAAATTGAGAAATACTTGTGTTGAAGTTTGCAAGTCCCGTAGCATGCACGTATGGTAAACGTTATGTAACAAATTTGAAACATGAGGTGTTCTTTGATTGTCTTCCTTATGAGTGGCGGTCGGGGACGAGCGATGGTCTTTTCCTACCAATCTATCCCCCTAGGAGCATGCGTGTAGTGCTTGGTTTTTGATCACTTGTAGATTTTTGCAATAAGTATGTGAGTTCTTTATGACTAATGTTGAGTCCATGGATTATACGCACTCTTACCCTTTCATCATTGCTAGCCTCTTCGATACTGTGCATTGCCCTTTCTCACATTGAGAGTTGGTGCAAACTTCGCCGGTGCATCCAAACCCCGTGATATGATACGCTCTGTCACACATAAACCTCCTTATATCTTCCTCAAAACAGCCACCATACCTATCTATTATGGCATTTCCATAGCCATTCCGAGATATATTGCCATGCAACTTTCCACCGTTCCGTTTATCATGACACGTTCATCATTGTCATATTGCTTTGCATGATCATGTAGTTGACATCGTATTTGTGGCAAAGCCACCGTTCATAATTTTTCATACATGTCACTCTTGATTCATTGCCTATCCCGGTATACCGCCGGAGGCATTCATATAGAGTCATACCTTGTTCTAGTATCGAGTTGTAATCATTGAGTTGTAAATAAATAGAAGTGTGATGATCATCATTCATAGAGCATTGTCCCAATAAAAAAAAGAAGAAAGACCAAATAAAAAAAAGAAAAAAAGGAAGGCCCAAAAAATAAAAAAATTAAAAAGGGACAATGCTACTATCCTTTTTTCCACACTTGTGCTTCAAAGTAGCACCATGATCTTCATGATAGAGAGTCTCTTGTTTTGTCACTTTCATATACTAGTGGGAACTTTTCATTATAGAACTTGGCTTGTATATTCCAACAATGGGCTTCCTCAAATGCCCTAGGTCTTCGTGAGCAAGCAAGTTGGATGCACACCCACTTAGATTCTTTTGTCGAGCTTTCATGCATTGATAGCTCCAGTGCATCCGTTGCATGGCAATCCCTACTCCTTGCATTAACATCAATCGATGGGCATCTCCATAGCCCGTTGATTAGCCGCGTTGATGTGAGACTTTCCCTTTTTTTGCCTTCTCCACATAACCCCCATCATTATATTCTATTCCACCCATAGTGTTATATCCATGGCTCACGCTCATGTATTGCGTGAAGGTTGAAAAAGTTTGAGATTACTAAAGTATGAAACAATTGCTTGGCTTGTCATCGGGGTTGTGTATGATGAGAGCATTCTTGTGTGACGAAAATGGAGCATGACTAAACTATATGATTTTGTAGGGATGAACTTTCTTTGGCCATGTTATTTTGAGAAGACATAATTGCTTAGTTAGTATCCTTGAAGTATTATTTCTTTTATGTCAACATTAAACTTTTATCTTGAATCTTTCATATCTGAATATTCATACCACAATTAAGAGGGTTACATTAAAAAATTATGCAAAGTAGCATTCCGCATCAAAAATTCTGTTTTTATCATTTACCTACTCGAGGACGAGCAGGAATTAAGCTTGGGGATGCTTGATACGTCTCCAACGTATCTATAATTTTTGATTGCTTCATGCTATATTATATTCTGTTTGGGATGATTAATGGGCTTTGTTATACACTTTTATATTATTTTTGGGACTAACCTATTAACCGGAGGCCCAGCCCAAATTGCTGTTTTTTCGCTTATTTCAGAGTTTCGCAGAAAAAGAATATCAAACGGAGTCCAAACGGAATGAAACCTTCGGGAACGTGATTTTTAGAGAAAACGTGATCCAGAGGACTTGGAGTCTACGTCGAGAAATCAACCAGGAGAGCACGAGGCAGGGGGCGCGCCCTCCACCCTCGTGGGGCCCACGTTGCTCCACCGACGTACTTCTTCCTCCTATATATACCTACGTACCCCCAAAACAACAGAGGCATCCACGAAAACCTAATTCCACCGCCGCAACTTTCTGTACCCGTGAGATCCCATCTTGGGGTCTTTTCCGGCGTCCTGCCGGAGGGGGCATTGATCACGGAGGGCTTCTACATCAACACCATAGCCTCTCCGATGATGTGTGAGTAGTTTAACTCAGACCTTCGGGTCCATAGTTATTAGCTAGATGGCTTCTTCTCTCTTTTTGGATCTCAATACAAAGTTCTCCACGATTCTCGTGGAGATCTATTCGATGTAATCTTCTTTTGCGGTGTGTTTGTTGAGACCGATGAATTGTGGGTTTATGATCAAGTTTATCTATGAACAATATTTGAATCTCCTCTGAATTCTTTTATGTATGATTGGTTATCTTTGCAAGTCTCTTCGAATTATCAGTTTGGTTTGGCCTACTAGATTGATCTTTCTTGCAATGGGAGAAGTGCTTAGCTTTGGGTTCAATCTTGCGGTGTCCTTCCCCAGTGACAACAGGGGCAGCAAGGCACGTATTGTATTGTTGCCATCGAGGATAACAAGATGGGGTTTATATCATATTGCATGAGTTTATCCCTCTACATCATGTCATCTTACTTAAAGCGTTACTCTGTTCTTTTGAACTTAATACTCTAGATGCATGCTGGATAGCGGTCGATGTGTGGAGTAATAGTAGTAGATGCAGGGAGGAGTCGGTCTACTTGTCACGGACGTGATGCCTATATACATGATCATACCTAGATATTCTCATAACTATACTCAATTCTATCAATTGCTCAACAGTAATTTGTTCACTCACCGTAATACTTATACTCTTGAGAGAAGCCACTAGTGAAACCTATGGCCCCCGGGTATATTTTCCATCATATTAATCTTCCAACACTTAGCTATTTTTATTGCCTTTTATTTTACTTTGCATCTTTATTATAAAAATACCAAAAATATTATCTTATCATATCTATCAGATCTCACTTCCGTAAGTGACCGTGAAGGGATTGACAACCCCTTTATTGCGTTGGTTGCGAGGTTTTTATTTTTTTGTGTAGGTACGAGGGACTTGAGTGTGGCCTCCTACTGGATTGATACCTTGGTTCTAAAAAACTAAGGGAAATACTTACACTACTTTACTGCATCACCCTTTCCTCTTCAAGGGAAAACCAACGCAATGCTCAAGAGGTAGCAAGAAGGATTTCTGGCGCCGTTGCCGGGGAGTCTACGCAAAAGTCAACATACCAAGTACCCATCACAAACTCTTATCTTCCCCATTACATTATTTGCCATTTGCCTCTCGTTTTCCTCTCCCCCACTTCACCCTTGCCGTTTTATTCGCCCTCTCTCCGTTGCCTCTTTTTCGCTCGCTTCTTGTTTGCCCGTGTGTTGGATTGCTTGCTTGTTAAGATGGCTCTACCTAGATTTGGTGATCTTCACCTTAAAAGGTTGGAAGAGATCGAAAGCAACGTCAGGAGTTTTATGACTTTACAATTTGAGCATAATAATTTCTTTAGGAAAGAGCTTAAGGAACAAAAAAGCTTTATGGGTTATATGAATAAAGAGCTCGATCATATCTCTAAAGAATTTTATGGTTTGAAATCTCAGATTGCTCATCTCGAAAAATTAATAGCTAAAGTTTCGGATAAGCAGGCCACCTTAGTTAATAAGATGGCCGCTAAGCCGGAATTTTTTTTGTAGGAATAAAGATGAAGATCTAAAAGTTATTGATGTGTCCCCTATTAAATCTTTGTTTTCCAATATGAATCTTGATAATGATGGGACTGAATATGAGCTACCTTTACCTAGAAGGCAGCTCGCCGCGCAGGCGACCTCCGCGCCACGCAGCGTGTCGGTGCAGACGCCGTCTGGCGTGCCGGGCTGGCTGCGCTCGCCAGGAAGGAACAGGGTTCCCGTCCAGAACAGGTCTCCGGGAGACGGTGCACCTCGCCCCACGGTGGGCGCCAAATGTCGGGGGTGTTGGAAATATGCCCTAGAGGCAATAATAAAATGGTTATTATTGTATTTCCTTGTTCATGATAATTGTCTATTGTTCATGCTACAATTGTATTAACTGGAAACTGTAATACATGTGTGAATACATAGACCACAACATGTCCCTAGTAAGCCTCTAGTTGACTAGCTCATTTATCAATAGATTGTTATGGTTTCCTGACCATGGACATTGGATGTCATTGATAACGGGATCACATCATTAGGAGAATGATGTGATGGACAAGACCCAATCCTAAGCATAGCCCAAGATCGTGTAGTTCATTTGCTTAGAGCTTTTCTAATGTCAAGTATCATTTCCTTAGACCATGAGATCGTGCAACTCCCGGATACCGTAGGAATGCTTTGGGTGTACCAAACGTCACAACGTAACTGGGTGGCTATAAAGGTGCACTACAGGTATCTCCGAAAGTGTCTGTTGGGTTGGCACGAATCGAGACTGGGATTTGTCACTCTGTATGACGGAGAGGTATCTCTGGGCCCACTCGGTAATGCATCATCATAATGAGCTCAATGTGACTAATGAGTTAGCCACGGGATCATGCGTTACGGAATGAGTAAAGAGACTTGCCGGTAACGAGATTGAACAAGGTATGGGGATACCGATGATCGAATCTCGGGCAAGTAACATACCGATGGACAAAGGGAATTGTATACGGGATTGATTGAATCCCCGACATCGTGGTTCATCCGATGAGATCATCGTGGAACATGTGGGAGCCAATATGGGTATCCAGATCCCGCTATTGGTTATTGGCCGGAGAGGTGTCTCGGTCATGTCTGCATGGTTCCCGAACCCGTAGGGTCTACACACTTAAGGTTCGGTGACGCTAGAGTTGTTATGGGAAATAGTATGTGGTTACCGAAGGTTGTTCGGAGTCCCGGATGAGATCCCGGACGTGACGAGGAACTCCGGAATGCCATGTGATGTGATATGGCCAAAAGGATGTGATGAATGATATATGTGATGTATGAGATTGATCATATTCTTGTAATAGGAATCACGACTTGCATGTCGATGAGTATGACAACCGGCAGGAGCCATAGGAGTTGTCTTAATTTATTTTATGACCTGCGTGTCAATAAAAATGCCATGTAATTACTTTACTTTATTGCTAACTATTAGCCATAGTAGTAGAAGTAATAGTTGGCGAGACAACTTCATGAAGACACGATGATGGAGATCATGGTGTCATGCCGGTGACGAAGGTGATCATGCCGCGCCTCGAAGATGGAGATCAAAGGCGCAAGATGATATTGGCCATATCATGTCACTTTATGATTTGCATGTGATGTTTATCATGTTTACATCTTATTTGCTTAGAACGACGGTAGCATAAATAAGATGATCCCTCACTCAAATTTCAAGAGATGTGTTCCCCCTAACTGTGCACCGTTGCGAAGGTTCGTTGTTTCGAAGCACCACGTGATGATCGGGTGTGATAGATTCTAACGTTCGCATACAATGGGTGTAAGCCAGATTTACACATGCGAAACACTTAGCTTGACTTGATGAGCCTAGCATGTACAGACATGTCCTCGGAACACAAGAGACCGAAAGGTCGAACATGAGTCGTATAGTAGATACGATCAACATGAAGATGTTCACCGATGATGACTAGTCAGTCTCACGTGATGATCGGACACGGCCTAGTTGACTCGGATCATGTATCACTTAGATGACTAGAGGGATGTCTATCTAAGTGGGAGTTCATTAAATAATCAGATGAACTTAATTATCATGAACATAGTCAAAAGGTCTTTGCAAATTATGTCGTAGCTTACGCTTTGGTTCTACTGTTTAAGATATGTTCCTAGAGAAAATTTAGTTGAAAGTTGATAGTAGAAATTATGCGGACTGGGTCCGTAAACTAAGGATTATCCTCGTTGCTGCGCAGAAGGCTTATGTCCTTAATACACCGCTCGGTGTGCTGAACCTCGAGCGTCGTCTGTAGATGTTGCGAAACATCTGACATACACGTTTTGATGACTACGTGATAGTTCAGTGCGTAATGCTAACGGTTTAGAATTGAGGCGCCAAAGACGTTTTTGAAACGTCGCAGAACATATGAGATGTTCCAAAGACTGAAATTGTGATTTCAGACTAGTGCCCACGTCAAGAGGTATGAGACCTCTGACAAGTTTCTTAAGCCTGCAAACTAAGGGAGAAAAGCTCAATCGTTGAGCATGTGCTCAGATTGTCTGAGTACTACAATCGCTTGAATCGAGTGGGAGTTAATCTTCCAGATGAGATAGTGATGGTTCTCCATAGTCACTGCCACCAAGCTATTAGAGCTTCGTGATGAACTATAACATATTAGGGATAGACATAATGATCCTTGAGCAATTCGCGATGTTTGACACCGCGAAGTAGAAATCGAGTAGGAGCATCAATTGTTGATGGTTAGTAAAACCACTAGTTTCAAGAAGGGCAAGGGAAAGAAGGGATACTTCATGAAACGGCAAATCAGTTGCTGCTCTAGTGAAGAAACCCAAGGTTGAACCCAAACCCGAGACTAAGTGCTTCTGTAATGAGGGGAACGGTCACTGAAGCAGAACTACCCTAGATACTTGGTAGATGAGAAGGCTGGCAAGGTCGACAAAAGTATTTTGGATATACCTTATATTAATGTGTACTTTACTAGTACTCCTAGTAGCACCAGGGTAATAAATACCGGTTTGGTTGCTAAGTGTTAGTAACTCGAAATAAAAGGCTACAGAGACTAGCTAAAGGTGAGATGACGATATGTTGGAAGTGTTTCCAAGGTTGATGTGATCAAACATCGCACGCTCCCTCTACCATCGAGATTGGTGTTAAACCTAAATAATTGTTATTTGGTGTTTGCGTTGAGCATAGACATGATTGGATTATGTTTATCGCAATACGGTTATTCATTTAAGGAGAATAATGGTTGCTCTGTTTATTTGGATAATACCTTCAATGGTATTGCACCTAAAATGAATGGTTTATTGAATCTCGATCGTAGTGATACACATGTTCATGCCAAAAGATATAAGACAGTAATGATAGTACCACATACTTGTGGCACTGCCATTTGAGTCATATTGGTATAAAACACATGAAGAAGCTCCATGTTGATGAATCTTTGGATTCACTCGTTTTTGAAAAGATTGAGACATGCGAACCATGTCTATTGGTAGATATGCATGAAGAAACTCCATACAGATGGATCATTTGGACTCACTTGATTTTGAATCACTTGAGACATGCAAATCATACCACATGGGCAAGATGACTGAAAGGCCTCGTTTTCAGTAAGATGGAACAAGAAAGCAACTTGTTGGAAGTAATACATTTTGATGTGTGCAGTCCAATGAGTGCTGAGGCACGCAGTGGATATCGTTATGTTCTTACTTCACAGATGATTTGAGTAGATGCTAAGTATATTTACTTGATGAAACACAAGTCTGAATTATTGAAAGGTTTAAGTAATTTCAGAGTGAAGTTGAAGATCATCGTGACAAGAGGATAAAATGTCCATGATATGATCATAGAGATGAATATCTGAGTTACGAGTTTGGCACACAATTAACACATTGTGGAAAATGTTTGACAACTAATACCGCCTCGAACACCATAGTGTGATGGTGTGTCCGAACATCATAACTGAACCCTATTGGATATGGTGCATACCATGATGTCTCTTATCGAATTACCACTATCGTTTATGGGTTAGGCATTAGAGACAACATCATTCACTTTAAATAGGGCACCACGCAATTCCGTTGAGATGACACCGTATGAACTGTGGTTTAGAAAAACCTAAGCTATCGTTTCTTAAAAGTTTGGGGCTGCGACGCTTATGTGAAAAAGTTTCAGGCTGATAAGCTCGAACCCAAAGCGGATAAATGCATCTTCATAGAATACCCAAAACAGTTGGGTATACCTCCTATTTCAGATCCGGAAGCAAAGTGATTGTTTCTAGAAATGGGTCCTTTCTCGAGGAAAAGTTTCTCTCGAAAGAATTGAGTGGGAGGATGGTGGAGACTTGATGAGGTTATTGAACCGTCACTTCAACTAGTGTGTAGCAGGGCACAGGAAGTTGTTCCTATGGCACCTACACCAATTGAAGTGGAAGCTTATGATAGTGATCATGAAACTTCGGATCAAGTCACTACCAAACCTCGTAGGTCGACAAGGATGCGTACTACTTCAGAGTGGTACGTAATCCTATCTTGGAAGTCATGTTGCTAGACAACAATGAACCTACGAGCTATGGAGAAGCGATGGTGGGCCCGGATTCCGACGAATGGCTCGAGGCCATAAAATCCGAGAGAGGATCCATGTATAAAAACAAAGTATAGACTTTGGAAGAACTACTTGATGGTCGTAAGGCTGTTGGGTGCAGATGGATTTTAAAAGGAAGACGAACAATGATGGTAAGTGTCACCATTAAGAAAGCTCGACTTGTCGTTAAGATGTTTTCCGACAAGTTCAAGGAGTTGACTGCGATGAGACTTTCTCACTCGTAGCGATGCTAAGAGTCTGTTGGAATTATATCAGCAGTTACTGCATTATTTATGAAATCTTGCAGATAGGATGTCAAAACATTGTTTCCTCGATGATTTTCTTGAGGAAAGGTTGTATGTGATACAACCAGAAGGTTTTGTCAATCCTGAAAGATGCTAACAAGTATGCAAAGCTCCAGCAATCCTTCTAAGGACTGGAGTAAGCATCTCGGAGTTGGAATGTATGCTTTGATGAGATGATCAAAGATTTTGGGTTTATACAAAGTTTATGATAAACTTGTAATTCCAAAGAAGTGAGTGGGAGCACTATAGAATTTTTGATGAGTATATGTTGTTAACATATTGTTGATCAGAAATGATGTAGAATTTCTGGAAAGCATACAGGGTTATTTGAAAAGTGTTTTTCAATGGAAAACCTGGATTAAGCTACTTGAACATTGAGCATCAAGATCTCTAAGGATAGATCAAAAATGCTTAATAGTACTTTCAAATGAATACATACCGTGACAAGATTTTGAAGGAGTTCAAAATAGATCAGCAAAGGAGTTCTTGGCTGTGTTACAAGGTGTGAGTATTGAGTAAGACTCAAGACCTGACCACGGCAGAAGAGAGAGAAAGGACGAAGGTCGTCCCCTATGTTTTAGACGTAGGCTCTACAGTATGCTATGCTGTGTACCGCACCTGAAGTGTGCCTTGCCATGAGTCAGTCAAGGGGTACAAGAGTGATCCAGGAATGGATCACATGACAGCGGTCGAACTTATCCTTAGTAACTAGTGGACTAAGGAATTTTCTCGATTACGGAGGTGGTAAAAGAGTTCGTCGTAAAGGGTTACGTCGATGCAAACTTTGACACTAATCCGGATGACTCTGAGTAGTAAACCGGATTCGTATAGTAGAGCAGTTATTTGGAATAGCTCCAAGTAGCGCGTGGTAGCTGCATCTACAAGATGACATAGAGATTTGTAAAGCACACACGGATCTGAAAGGTTCAGACCCGTTGACTAATAACCTCTCCCACAAGCGAGATATGAACAAACCCCATGGGTGTTGGATTCTTTACAATCACATAGTGATGTGAACTAGATTATTGACTCTAGTGCAAGTGGGAGACTGTTGGAAATATGCCCTAGAGGCAATAATAAAATGGTTATTATTGTATTTCCTTGTTCATGATAATTGTCTATTGTTCATGCTATAATTGTATTAACTGGAAACCGTAATACATGTGTGAATACATAGACCACAACATGTCCCTAGTAAGCCTCTAGTTGACTAGCTCATTTATCAATAGATGGTTATGGTTTCCTGACCATGGACATTGGATGTCATTGATAACGGGATCACATCATTAGGAGAATGATGTGATGGACAAGACCCAATCCTAAGCATAGCACAAGATCGTGTAGTTCGTTTGCTAAGAGCTTTTCTAATGTCAAGTATCATTTCCTTAGACCATGAGATCGTGCAACTCCCGGATACCGTAGGAATGCTTTGGGTGTACCAAACGTCACAACGTAACTGGGTGGCTATAAAGGTGCTCTACAGGTATCTCTGAAAGTGTCTGTTGGGTTGACACGAATCGAGACTGGGATTTGTCACTCCGTATGACGGAGAGGTATCTCTGGGCCCACTCGGTAATGCATCATCATAATGAGCTCAATGTGACTAATGAGTTAGCCACGGGATCATGCGTTACGGAACGAGTAAAGAGACTTGCTGGTAATGCGATTGAACAAGGTATGGGGATACCGATGATCGAATCTCGGGCAAGTAACATACCGATGGACAAAGGGAATTGTATACGGGATTGATTAAATCCCCGACATCGTGGTTCATCCGATGAGATCATCGTGGAACATGTGGGAGTCAATATGGGTATCCAGATCCCGCTATTGGTTATTGGCCGGAGAGGTGTCTCGGTCATGTCTGCATGGTTCCCGAACCCGTAGGGTCTACACACTTAAGGTTCAGTGACGCTAGAGTTTTTATGGGAAATAGTATGTGGTTACCGAAGGTTGTTCGGAGTCCCGGATGAGATCCCGGACGTGACGAGGAACTCCGGAATGGTCCGGAGGTGAAGATCGATATATTGGAAATATGCCCTAGAGGCAATAATAAATAGGTTATTATTATATTTCCTTGTTCATGATAATCGTTTATTATCCATGCTAGAATTGTATTGATAGGAAACTCAGATGCATGTGTGGATACATAGACAACACCATGTCCCTAGTAAGCCTCTAGTTGACTAGCTCGTTGATCAATAGATGGTTACGGTTTCCTGACCATGGACATTGGATGTCGTTGATAACGGGATCACATCATTAGGAGAATGATGTGATGGACAAGACCCAATCCTAAGCCTAGCACAAGATCGTGTAGTTCGTTTGCTAAGAGCTTTTCTAATGTCAAGTATCATTTCCTTAGACCATGAGATTGTGCAACTCCCGGATACCGTAGGAATGCTTTGGGTGTACCAAACGTCACAACGTAACTGGGTGGCTATAAAGGTGCACTACAGGTATCTCCGAAAGTGTCTGTTGGGTTGGCACGAATCGAGACTGGGATTTGTCACTCCGCGTAAACGGAGAGGTATCTCTGGGCCCACTCGGTAGGACATCATCATAATGTGCACAATGTGACCAAGGAGTTGATCACGGGATGATGTGAGTTACGGAATGAGTAAAGAGACTTGCCGGTAACGAGATTGAACAAGGTATCGGGATACCGACGATCGAATCTCGGGCAAGTACCATACCGATAGACAAAGGGAGTTGTATACGGGATTGATTGAATCCTCAACATCGTGGTTCATCCGATGAGATCATCGAGGAGCATGTGGGAGCCAACATGGGTATCCAGATCCCGCTGTTGGTTATTGACCGGAGAGTCGTCTCGGTCATGTCTGCGTGTCTCCCGAACCCGTAGGGTCTACACACTTAAGGTTCGGTGACGCTAGGGTTATAGAGATATTAGTATGCGGTAACCCGAAAGTTGTTCGGAGTCCCGGATGAGATCCCGGACGTCACGAGGAGTTCCGGAATGGTCTGGAGGTAAAGATTTATATATGGGAAGTCTTATTTTGGTCGCCGGAAAAGTTTCGCACTTTATCGGTATTGTACCGGGAGTGCCGAAAGGGGTCCGGGGGTCCACCAGCCCGGGGGGCCACATGGGCTGTAGGGGGTGCGCCTTGGCCTATATGGGCCAAGGGCACCAGCCCCAAGAGGCCCATGCGCCAAGAGATAAGGAAAAGGGAGAGTCCTAAAGGGGGAAGGCACCTCCGAGGTGCCTTGGGGGGGAAGGACTCCTCCCTGGCCGCACCCTTCCTTGGAGGAAGGGCCAAGGCTGCACCCCCCTCTCCCTTGGCCCTATATATAGTGGGGGGAAGGGAGGGCAGCAATACCCAAGCCCTGGCGCCTCCCTCTCCCTCCCGTGACACCTCTTCCTCCCCGCTTGCGCTTGGCGAAGCCCTGCCGGGATCCCGCTACTTCCACCACCACGCCGTCGTGCTGCTGGATCTCCATCAACCTCTCCTCCCCCTTGCTGGATCAAGAAGGAGGAGACGTCGCTGCTCCGTACGTGTGTTGAACGCGGAGGTGCCGTCCGTTCGGCGCTAGGATCATCGGTGATTTGGATCACGACGAGTACGACTCCATCAACCCCGTTCTCTTGAACGCTTCCGCTCGCGATCTACAAGGGTATGTAGATGCACTCCCCTTCCCCTCGTTGCTAGAGTACTCCATAGATTGATCTTGGGGATGCGTAGAAAATTTTGAATTTCTGCTACGTTCCCCAACAGTGGCACCATGAGCTAGGTCTATGCGTAGTTTCTATGCACGAGTAGAACACAAAGTAGTTGTGGGCGTCGATTTTGTAAATTTACTTGCCATTACTAGTCTTATCTTGATTCGGCGGCATCGTGGGATGAAGCGGCCCGGACCGACCTTACACGTACTCTTACGTGAGACAGGTTCCACCGACTGACATGCACTAGTTGCATAAGGTGGCTAGCGGGTGTTTGTCTCTCCCACTTTAGTCGGATCGGATTCGATGAAAAGGGTCCTTATGAAGGGTAAATAGAAATTGGCATATCACGTTGTGGCTTTTGCGTAGGTAAGAAACGTTCTTGCTAGAATCCCATAGCAGCCACGTAAAACATGCAACAACAATTAGAGGACGTCTAACTTGTTTTTGCAGGGTATGCTATGTGATGTGATATGGCCAAAAGGATGTGATGAATGATATATGTGATGTATGAGATTGATCATGTTCTTGTAATAGGAATCACGACTTGCATGTCGATGAGTATGACAACCGGCAGGAGCCATAGGAGTTGTCTTTATTTTTTTGTATGACCTGCGTGTCATTGAATAACGCCATGTAAATTACTTTACTTTATTGCTAAGCGCGTTAGCCATAGAAGTAGAAGTAATCGTTGGCGTGACAACTTCATGAAGACACAATGATGGAGATCATGGTGTCATGCCGGTGACAAAGATGATCATGGTGCCCCGAAGATGGAGATCAAAGGAGCAAAAATGATACTGGCCATATCATGTCACTATTTGATTGCATGTGATGTTTATCATGTTATGCATCTTATTTTCTTAGAACGACGGTAGCATAAATAAGATGATCCCTCACTAAAATTTCAAGAGACGTGTTCCCCCTAACTGTGCACCGTTGCGAAGGTTCGTTGTTTCGAAGCACCACGTGATGATCGGGTGTGATAGATTCTAACGTTCGAATACAACGGGTGTTGACGAGCCTAGCATGTACAGACATGGCCTTGGAACACATGCGAAACACTTAGGTTGACTTGACGAGCCTAGCATGTACAGACATGGCCTCGGAACACAAGAGACCGAAAGGTCGAACATGAGTCGTATAGTAGATACGATCAACATGGAGATGTTCACCGATGATGACTAGTCCGTCTCACGTGATGATCGGACACGGCCTAGTTTGACTCGGATCATGTATCACTTAGATGACTAGAGGGATGTCTATCTGAGTGGGAGTTCATTAAATAATCAGATGAACTTAATTATCATGAACATAGTCAAAAGGTCTTTGCAAATTATGTCATAGCTTACGCTTTAGTTCTACTGTTTAAGATATGTTCCTAGAGAAAAATTTAGTTGAAAGTTAACAGTAGCAATTATGCGGACTGGGTCCGTAAACTGAGGATTGTCCTCATTGCTGCACAGAAGGCTTATGTCCTTAATGCACCGCTCGGTGTGCTGAACCTCAGCGTCGTCTGTAGATGTTGCGAAACGTCTGACATACACGTTTTGATGACTACGTGATAGTTCACTGCGTAATGCTAACGGTTTAGAATTGTGGCACCAAAAACGTTTTTGAAACGTCGCAGAACATGTGAGATGTTCCGAAGATTGAAATTGGGATTTCAGACTAGTGCCCGCGTCAAGAGGTATGAGACCTCTGACAAGTTTCTTAAGCCTGAAGACTAAGGGAGAAAAGCTCAATCGTTGAGCATGTACTCAGATTGTCTGAGTACTACAATCGCTTGAATCGAGTGGGAGTTAATCTTCCAGATGAGATAGTGATGATTCTCCATAATCACTGCCACCAAGCTATTAGAGCTTCGTGATGAACTATAAATATCAGGGATAGTTATGATGATCCTTGAGCTATTCGCGATGTTTAACACCGCGAAAATAGAAATCAAGTAGGAGCATCAATTGTTGATGGTTAGTAAAACCACTAGTTTCAAGAAGGGCAAGGGAAGAAGGGATACTTCATGAAACAACAAATCATTTGCTGCTCTAGCGAAGAATCCCAAGGTTAAACCCAAACCCGAGACTAAGTGCTCCTGTAATGAGGGGAACGGTCACTGAAGCAAAACTACCCTGGATACGTGGTAGATGAGAAGGCAGGCAAGGTCGACAGAAGTATATTGGATATACATTATATGAATGTGTACTTTACTAGTACTCCTAGCAGCACCAGGGTATTAGATACCGGTTCGGTTGCTAAGTGTTAGTAACTCGAAATAAAAGCTGCGAAATAAATGGAGACTACCTAAAGGTGAGATGACGATGTGTGTTGGAAGTGTTTCCAAGGTTGATGTGATCAAGCATCGCATGCTCCCTCTACCATCGAGTTTGGTGTTTGCGTTGAGCATAAACATGATTGGATTATGTTTATCGCAATACAGTTATTCATTTAAGGAGAATAATGGTTACTCTGTTTATTTGAATAATACCTTCAATGGTCTTGCACCTAAAATGAATCTCGATCGCAGTGATACACATGTTCGTGCCAAAAGATATAAGATAGTAATGATAGTACCACATACTTGTGGCACTGCCACTTGAGTCATATTTGTATAGAAACGCATGAAGAAGCTCCATGTAGATGGATCTTTGGACTCACTCGTTTTTGAAAAGAATGAGACATGCGAACCATGTCTATTGGTATATATGCATGAAGAAACTCCATGCAGATGGATCGTTTTGACTCACTTGATTTTGAATCACTTGAGACATGCAAATCATACCACATGGGCAAGATGACTGAAAGGCCTCGTTTTCAGTAAGATGGAACAAGAGAGCAACTTGTTGGATGTAATACCTTTTGATGTGTGCAGTCCAATGAGTGCTGAGGCATGCAGTGGATATCGTTAAGTTCTTACTTCACAGATGATTTGAGTAGATGCTGAGTGTATTTACTTGATGAAACACAAGTCTGAATTATTGAAAGGTTCAAGTAATTTCAGAGTGAAGTTGGTGTCTGTGATATGATCATAGAGATGAGTATCTGAGTTACGAGTTTGGCACACAATTAAGACATTGTGGAAAGTGTTTCGCAATTAATACCGCCTGGAACACCATAGTGTGATGGTGTGTCCGAACATCATTGGATATGGTGCATACCATGATGTCTCTTATCGAATTACCACTATCGTTTATGGGTTAGGCATTAGAGATAACCGCATTCACTTTAAAAGGGGCACCACGCGATTCCGTTGAGACGACACCGTTTAGAGAAACCTAAGTTGCCGTTTCTTAAAAGTTTGGGGCTGTGATGCTTATGTGAAAAACTTTCAGGCTGATAAGCTCGAACCCAAAGCGGATAAATGCATCTTCATAGAAAACCCAAAACAGTTGGGTGTACCTCCTATTTCAGATCTGGAAGCAAAAGTAATTGCTTCTAGAAACGAGTCCTTTCTCGAGGAAAAGTTTCTCTCGAAAGAATTGAGTGGGAGAATGGTGGAGACTTGATGAGGTTATTGAACCATAACTTCAACTAGTGTGTAGCAGGGCACAGGAAGTTGTTCCTGTGGCACCTACACCAATTGAAGTGGAAGCTCATGATAGTGATCATGAAACTTTGGATCAAGTCACTACCAAACCTCGT
This sequence comes from Aegilops tauschii subsp. strangulata, assembly GCF_002575655.3. Lineage (NCBI taxonomy): Eukaryota > Viridiplantae > Streptophyta > Magnoliopsida > Poales > Poaceae > Aegilops > Aegilops tauschii. The sequence goes on along the minus strand of NC_053041.3, from coordinate 547,960,191 downwards.
AGGACGACGAGGATGCGTAATACTTCAGAGTAGTACGTGATCCTGTCTTGGAAGTCATGTTGTTGGACAACGATGAACCTACGAGCTATGGAGAAGCGATGGTGGGCCCATATTCCGACAAATGGTTAGAAGCCATGAAATCCGAGATAGGATCCATGTATCAGAACAAAGCATGGACTTTGGTGAACTTGCCCGATGATCGGCAAGCCATTAAGATAAATGGATCTTTAAGAAGAAGACGGACATGGACGGTAATGTTACCGTCTATGAAGCTTGACTTGTGGCAAAGAGTATTTTCACAAGTTCAAGGAGTTGACTACGATGAGATTTTCTCATCCGTAGCGATGCTTAAGTCCGTCGGAATCATGTTAGCATTAGCTGCATTTATGAAATCTGGCAGATGGATGTCAAAACAAGTTTCCTTACCAGTTTTCGTAAGGAAAGGTTGTATGTGATACAATCAGAAAGGTTTTGTCGATCCTAAGGATGCTAAAAGGTATGCTAGCTCCAGCGATCCTTCCATGGATTAGAGCAAGCATCTCGGAGTCAGAATATACGCTTTGATAGAGTGATCAAAGTTTTTGGGTTTATACAAAGTTTGTTAGAAACTTGTATTTACAATAAAGTGAGTGGGAGCGCTACAACATTTCTGATAAGTATATGTGAATGACATATTGTTGATCCGAAATGATGTAAAATTTCTGGAAAGCATAAAGGGTTGTTTGAAAGGAGTTTTTCAAAGGAAGACCTGGATAAAAGCTGCTTACATATTGGGCATCAAGATCTATAGAGATAGATCAAGACGCCTGATGATACTTTCAAAGAATGCACACCTTGACATGATTTTGAAAGAGTTCAAAATAGATCAGCAAAGAAGGAGTTCTTGGTTGTGTTACAAGGCGTGAGTATTGAGTAAGACTCAAGACCTGACCACAGCAGAAGAGAGAGAAAGGACGAAGGTCATCCCCTATGCTTCAGACGTAGGCTCTACAGTATGCTATGATGTGTACCGCACATGAAGTGTGCCTTGCCATGAGTTGGTCAAGGGGTACAATAGTGATCCGGGAATGGATCGCATGACAGCGGTCGAACTTATCCTTACTATCTAGTGGACTAAGGATTTTCTCGATTATGGAGGTGAAAAGGAGTTCGTCGTAAAGGGTTACGTCGATGCGAACTTTGACACTAATCCGGATGACTCTGAGTAGTAGACCGGATTCGTATAGTAGAGCAGTTATTTGAAATGGCTCCAAGTAGCGCGTGGTAGCATCCACAAGATGACATAGATATTCGTAAAGCACACACGGATCTGAAAGGTTCAGACCTGTTGACTAATAACCTCTCTCACAAGCATAACATGATCAAACCAGAACTCATTGAGTGATAATCACATAGTGATGTGAACTAGATTGTTGACTCTAGTAAACTCTTTGGATGTTGGTCACATGGTGATGTGACCTGTCAGTGTTAATCACATGGTGATGTGAACTAGATTATTGACTCTAGTGCAAGTGGGAGACTGTTGGAAATATGCCCTAGAGGCAATAATAAATAGGTTATTATTATATTTCCTTGTTCATGATAATCATTTATTATCCATGCTAGAATTGTATTGATAGGAAACTCAGATGCATGTGTGGATACATAGACAACACCATGTCCCTAGTAAGCCTCTAGTTGACTAGCTCGTTAATCAATAGATGGTTACGGTTTCCTGACCATGGACATTGGATGTCGTTGATAACAGGATCACATCATTAGGAGAATGATGTGATGGACAAGACCCAATCCTAAGCCTAGCACAAGATCGTGTAGTTCGTTTGCTAAGAGCTTTTCTAATGTCAAGTATCATTTCCTTAGACCATGAGATTGTGCAACTCCCGGATACCGTAGGAATGCTTTGGGTGTACCAAACGTCACAACGTAACTGGGTGGCTATAAAGGTGCACTACAGGTATCTCCGAAAGTGTCTGTTGGGTTGGCACGAATCGAGACTGGGATTTGTCACTCCGCGTAAACGGAGAGGTATCTCTGGGACCACTCGGTAGGACATCATCATAATGTGCACAATGTGACCAAGGAGTTGATCACGGGATGATGTGAGTTACGGAACGAGTAAAGAGACTTGCCAGTAACGAGATTGAACAAGGTATCGGGATACCGACGATCGAATCTCGGGCAAGTACCATACCGATAGACAAAGGGAATTGTATACGGGATTGATTGAATCCTCAACATCGTGGTTCATCCGATGAGATCATCGAGGAGCATGTGGGAGCCAACATGGGTATCCAGATCCCGCTGTTGGTTATTGACCGGAGAGTCGTCTCGGTCATGTCTGCGTGTCTCCCGAACCCGTAGGGTCTACACACTTAAGGTTCGGTGACGCTAGGGTTATAGAGATATTAGTATGCGGTAACCCGAAAGTTGTTCGGAGTCCCAGATGAGATCCCGGACGTCACGAGGAGTTCCGGAATGGTCCGGAGGTAAAGATTTATATATGGGAAGTCTTATTTTGGTCGCCGGAAAAGTTTCGCACTTTATCGGTATTGTACCGGGAGTGCCGAAAGGGGTCCGGGGGTCCACCAAGGGGGTCCACCAGCCCCGGGGGGCCACATGGGCTGTAGGGGGTGTGCCTTGGCCTATATGGGCCAAGGGCACCAGCCCCAAGAGGCCATGCGCCAAGAGATAAGGAAAAGGGAGAGTCCTAAAGGGGGAAGGCACCTCCGAGGTGCCTTGGGGGGGAAGGACTCCTCCCTGGCCGCACCCTTCCTTGGAGGAAGGGCCAAGGCTGCGCCCCCCTCTCCCTTGGCCCTATATATAGTGGGGGGAAGGGAGGGCAACAATACCCAAGCCCTGGCGCCTCCCTCTCCCTCCCGTGACACCTCTTCCTCCCCGCTTGCGCTTGGCGAAGCCCTGCCGGGATCCCGCTACTTCCACCACCACGCCGTCGTGCTGCTGGATCTCCATCAACCTCTCCTCCCCCCTTGCTGGATCAAGAAGGAGGAGACGTCGCTGCTCCGTACGTGTGTTGAACGCGGAGGTGCCGTCCGTTCGGCGCTAGGATCATCGGTGATTTGGATCACGACGAGTACGACTCCATCAACCCCGTTCTCTTGAACGCTTCCGCTCGCGATCTACAAGGGTATGTAGATGCACTCCCCTTCCCCTCGTTGCTAGAGTACTCCATAGATTGATCTTGGTGATGCGTAGAAAATTTTGAATTTCTGCTACGTTCCCCAACATATAGGCCTACCCCCCAGGGGTACAATGGTAATCTGGCCGGGTGTAGGACCCAGCTGTCAGTCTATCTGGTCGCCGGCTTCTCCGCCGACAGCTGGGGCCCGCCGCCTGGCGGGCCCCGCCGAATGGTCTGGTACGGAGCCGACAGGCCGCTACCACCGCTCGCAGGTCTTGCCGGCTGCTGATTACTGTAGCCGTGATGCTAATGACGCAAACTTGGTCAGGGGAGCGTGGCTACAGTCCCGCCGCCTGGTGGGGGATCACTGTAGCCACTCCAGGTCTTATCTGGTTAATGGTGCATGGGTCCCGAGGAAGGAACGGGCCGCCTGCTAGGAGCCGGCCTCCCTCGGGTCCGACTGCTGAAGCTTCCGCCGTCTTCCGGGCTCTAGCTGCCTGGTAGGGCCCGCCGTCTTCAGGCCGTACCGACAGGCGGTCGTGGGAGCAGTGCTCCGCCTGACAGGAATGACGTCAGGGGTGGAGTGGCAACAGTGCCGCGCTGGGCGGAGATCTCCGCCTGTACGGAGCACTGTGGCCACGCCCGACCCTGGATACGGGGGGATGGGCTATACTGCAGCCTCACCCTGTCTTGTCATCTTAATGGGGGCGTAGACTCTGAGGGCGCCATGGGTCGACTGCTAGGAGCCGGCCTCTCTGGAGGCCACCTGCTAGGAGTCGGCCCGTCTTGGAGCCGCCTTCCTGAGCATGGCCGTCTTCTGGCAGTCGGCCGTTCGGCCAGCCGGCCACCAGAAGGTGGCGCTTTATCTTGACGTCTTGAGGGGCGGAGCCGGCCCCGATGTCTTGAAAGGTTCTGGGACTCGGGTTAGGCTACCCGTGGCCCATTACTCCGACAGTAGTCCCCGAAGCTGGTGAGGCGCCGCGGCTGAAGAGCCGAGGAGCCTCAACAGTTTCCTCCTTCGGGTGCTCTGGGTGGAAGCTTCATCCGACTCCTGGCAAGCCGCCTGAGGGGAGTCGGCCACGTCCAGTCGGATTTATCTGGAATTTCGAGTGTAACGGCGGGAACTAGGTGGCGTGCTAGCTAAGCTTCTAGGCCCGCCGCCTGTCGTGGGCGTGCCACGTGGCGCCAGCCAGCCTGCCAGCCCACGCGCATGATGGGACGTGACTCCGGGCTGGGCCCGCCACCACCAGGCCTCGGCACGCGAGCGGATCCGCTGTGGCCAAGGCGGGCGGTGGAGTTTCCCCGCGGAGTTACTGCGCGCAGTAACTTGCGCGGTAAAGATGGGAGCATGGGGTCGTGGGCACAGTTAATCCCACGATCCCACGCCCGCCCCCTCGGCTTCATAGCCTGCAGGCTATAAGTAGGGGGAGGAGAGGGAGCGGCGGAGCACGTGCGGCCCTCCACCCCATTCTTGCCTTCTTCTTATTCCTCCCACTGCAGCGCCCCCGAGCCATGCCAGAGCGCTGCCGCAGCTCGTCTCCGTCGAGCCCTTTTTGCCCCGCTCCATTCTCAGCTCCCTCGCCGCGCCCTTTCTTCGTCGAGCTCTCCATGGCGCGCGAGCGAGGAGGAGACTAGGACGGGTCCAACGTCAACGAGGACCATATCACTTTCCTCCGCGAGACGCGGCGTCTCCCCGGCGCGGGCTACATGAAGGCGCGCGTGCCGCCGGAGGGAGAGATCTCGCCGGCGCCGGGGGAGGGCGAGCGGGTCGTCTTCCGCTCGCACTTCATCCGCGGCATCGGCCTGCCGGCGAGCGGCTTTCTCCGCTCGTTTCTTGAGTTTTATCACCTCTAGCCTCACCACATCACGCCCAACACCGTGATGCTCCTGGCCGCCTTCGTCACGCTGTACGAAGGCTATCTCGGCATCCTCCCCACCATTGAGTTGTGGGGAGCATTCTTCTACACCAAGCTGGGCACCTCCGTCCGGGAGGTGGCTGCCCAGTGTGGTGCCTTCATCGCGGTTCGCCGGCCGTCGTCGAAGAACGCCTTCCCCACCATCAAGCTGCCACAGTCGGTCAAGATGTGGTAGCAATCTTACTTCTACGTGGAGAACGTGGACCCGGCCGTCGACTTCATCAACCTGCCGGCTTATGTAGCCGGTCCGCCGGCTGAGCCTCGGGCCAGCTGGGGCTACAAGCCCAAGCCGGTATCAGTAGACGGCGCCGCTGCCATCCAACGACTCCGGGAGCTGACCAACACCAAAGGCCTCAAGGCGTCCGACTTGTTGGTCGCCTTCGTCGCGCGCCGGGTTCTCCCGCTCCAAGGCCAGCCGCACCTGATCAGCCGGATGAGCGGGCATCGCGACCCGTGCCGGCTGAGCACCAAGGAGATGTCGGCTGCCGAGGTCGCGAACTTGGTGAACGAGATCTCCGGCCTCAAGCTGGAGGGGTCTTGGAGCTTCGGCAAGCGGCCATATTCCCGCGCCGACCCGCCGCCTGCGGTAAGTTTTCCAATTCTTTCTTTTTGATACTCGTCTTAGTCTTGATCTTGGTCTTGATCAGCCGGCCTCTCATCATTTGAAACAGATCTACATGTCGGAAGCGACGGCCGCCATCGTAGGGGCGGGTGGCGATTACCAGCCGGACCGGGCGGTGAGCGACGTGGACGACCCCGACTTGGGGGCGGCCGCCTTGGAGGAAACCGCGACAGGCGGCGTCTACGAAGCAGGCGGCTCCGAAGAAGGCGGCATCAAGACCTGGCCCGATGATGATGAGGAGGAAGAAGAGCCATGCCCTGCGCGCGGCGCCGGCAGGGCGGACGCGGGCCCCTCCATCGAGCCGTCTGCTCGAGGTGGCACGCGCAAGCATAAACAAGGCGCCATCTTGTTCGGCAGCGCGCCGAAGAAGACCAAGAATCCGACCGCCGCGACCAGGCGGAAGGAGGCCACAGCGAAGGCGGCCAAGTACCAGAAGCTCCCAAAGGCGCCTCCTATGGTGTCGGCGTAAGTATCTTTTCCTTGTGCTCTTCGTTCTCGTTGATTCTTTCTGAAATTCCTTTGCTTTATTTTCTTGATTTAGGGCTCCGCTCTCTCTCTCTCTCTCGAGAAGTCGCCCGCCGCCTCCATCGTTGGGTCGGCGGAGACCTCCACCACCACCCGGCGAATCGATCCAGCCGCCGACCTCCGGGAGGCGACGGAGCGAAACGTGCGAGAGGCGCGCGAGGAGCAGGAAGCCGCCCGCCTGGAGAAGGCGGAGGCGGACAAGGCGGAGGCCGCCGCCTTGAAGAAGCTGGCGGAGGCCGAGGCCGCTACCGTGGCGAAGGAGCAGGCCGAAGAGGCCGCACGCCGCCAGTCGGCGGTATTCGTCATCCCCCTGAACTCCGCGCCGCCACCACCAGAGTTCGTGGCGCCGACTGGGGGAGCCGGCGACGAGCACCCGATCATGGAGAGGGACGGCGGCGATGTCGCCATGCCGGACGTAATCGTGCCCCCGCCACCACCTTCTGAGGAGGCGCGAGACAAGCAGCCGACTGATCCGCCGGCGCCACCAGCCGGAGACGAGATGGTAACCGGCCCAACTCCCGAGGTCCGCACACCATCGCGCCGCCGATTTGCAAAGGCGGCCTCGGCGCCACGCCCGCTGGAGACCGGTGCCGCGAGCTCTTCGATCCTGGACGCCGAGGCGACCAGCGTGGGCGCGGGAAGGCGGGACGGGCCCTCTGAACAAGGCGATCCTGGACGTCCAGGCCAAGCACCGCGCTGAAGCCGATGCACTCAAGCACTGCAACACTGCGTTCCTAGAGTCGCGAGCAGCCGTCCGGGTATGCTTCTTGCTTCTTTGTTTTTAATTCTTGTATTGCTCCGTGGGGGCGCGCCAGCGCACCCACTGGGTGTAGTCCCCGAGTTTCGGGCCGGCTGCTGAGCAGGCAGCTCGGAACTTTAATTGGCAAGCTCCGAGTACTAGTATTGTCTGATATCTTTGCTGCAGGATTATCATAACCTCCGTGCAGCCGCCTTCAACTCCAAAGTCCAGGATTTGGATCAACGGACCGTCGACTTGTCGGAGAACTGGAGTAAGTCTTTTTCTTTCTCTGCGGGGCGCACTGGCGCACCCGCGGGCTGTAGTCCCCGAGATTCGGGCCGACTGCTGAGCAATCGGGCCGGATCTTCCTGCCAACTGTTCTTCTTCTCTATTGATATTTGATAACTTCTTTCTCCGCGGGGGCGCGCTGGCGCACCCACGGGCTATAGTCCCCGAGATTCAGGCCGACTGCTGTGCAGTCGGGCCAGATCTTCCCAGCAACTAAATCTCTCTTTGTTGATAGTTGATGTCCTTTTCTTCTTCTGCTTTTGTAGAGGCCAACGCCGCCCTGTAGCAGCAGCTGGGCGAAGCCAACACCGCGCTGCGTGCCAAGGAGGCGGACTACAACAAGCTGGCCGAGGAGCGTGACCGGCTGGTCACGCAACTGGTGGAGCAGACGGAGCTTCTCAAGAAGGCCCACAAGGAGGCGGAGGACAAGGAGGGCGGTCTCCTTGCTGAGTTCGAGACTGAAAGCTCCGCCTGGACCGACAAGGAGGCAATGCTGACTGCCGGCTTCGGCGAGATCGAAGACATGGTTGATGGTGAGCTTCCTTCTTTACTCTTTCTTCGAGCTGCCAGCTTCTGATCAGGCCGGCTTCTTGTTTCTGATTTGACTCTTTTGCTTTTTTGTCCGAGCAGACTTCTTCCCAGGTCACTCTAGTGCTGCCAACCAGGCTATCGAGGCCGATCACGAAGGACGGAGGGAAAAAGGTGAGCAGATCGCTGCCGACGCCCCCCGCACTCTTAGCGAGCAGCTTATAGCATCCAGGCTCGTCTTCGGCCGGCTCATCGGATGCTGCGCCGCCTTCAGGGTGTCGGCGCCCAGGCGATCGCCGCCCTGTGGCCAGACATGCCGGCTCCGCGCACTGCCGACTGGCTGGAGGTGGCGGCCGGCCGCCTTGAGGCGTGGAAGGGCTCCTCGGCCCGGGCCGGAGCACGCCGGGCCTTGGAGTTTGTCAAGGCGTGGTACCCTGGGCTAAATCTATCCCAGTTGACCACGTTTCGACAGGAGGCCCAGGAGGAGCTGATGGCGGTGGAGGGTGATCTTGTCAAGCGAGCGGCGGCAATCACTGAGTACACCAACACCAGCATCTTCATCCCAGAGCTGGCCGAGAATGGCACCGAGGCGCCACCAGAGTGGTTCGGGCTGAACCCGGAGGATGGCGAGGACTCGGCCGAAGTGATTGACTCTAGCGACGAGGGAGAAGGCGGGGAAGAGGAGGAAAGTGAAGAGGAGGCGCCAGAGGTTGGAGCAGACGGCCAGCCTCAGCTCGACCGCGCCTCCAGCAACGAGCCACGCCTGAGCGAGGCGGCTACTGCTGAAGGCGACCAAGCGGAGACCGACCAGCCGGCCGCTCCACCAACCGGCACCACCGACTCCACCGTTCCGCCGAACCCGTCTGCCGCTTCCTAGGCTGCCAATTTACCTTTGTTTACCTGCTTATCAGTCTTGACAAACTTTGTTAGTTCCACCCGCGGGGTGTATTTCAAACTTCTGTTGAATGTTGGCCAAGGGCCTTTTGATATGTAAATATGCTCGCCCATTTCTATCTTTCCTTGCTTTCTGCTCCTTGGCTTTTTCCTTTGCCGCCTTCCCTCGGTTGCCGTCTTGCCAGCCGAACAGCCGCTCTGCGGACTGTGGCTGGGTCAAGTACTTAGCCACTTTTGGGAGGCAAGTACTTAGCCGATTAGAGTTTTTTAGCAAGTTAAGTAGAAGCCGGCCGGCCGGCTGCTCGGCAGCCGGTCAGTGAAGCGGGAAGCCGGCTTGGACTATGTGCATGCTTTGGGTCCTTAGCCATTTTTCATGCAGACACCCTTTCTGCCTTAACTCCTGCCGACCGAACAGTCGTTCTGCGAGCTGCGGCTTCTGGCAGGAGATAGCTTAAGTGCCAACACATTACTTGTCCGGATGCAGGAAGCATCACATAGTACAAGGCGGCGTGTCCCTGGGTCGACTGGTCGAACCCGGTGCCAGGCGGACTAAATGAAATAACACACTGATAGGCATAATACTTATCATATAGATAAAAGAGGGCAGTCCCCGAGCTCTTCTCGGGGGACCCGGAGTCTTCGTACTTAATACAAAAGTTGGCGTGGAACATACTGCATCAACTGTAAAACCTTTGAAGGAGGTTTGCATTCCATGGTCGCTCCGTCTCCTTGCCGGAGTCATCTCTTTTGCGTGCTCGAGGCTTCTGAGCGTCGATGAGGTAGTAGGAGTCATTGCCCAACACCTTGCTAATGATGAAGGGGCCTTCCCAAGGTGCCGAGAGCTTGTGTTGGCCGGCTATTCGCTGGATCAGTCGGAGCACAACGTCTCCCTCTTGGAAGGATCTTGGCTTGAACTTTCGGTTGTAGTATTGGCGCAGGCTCTGCTGGTACATGGTGGACCGGCTGAGTACGAACAGCCGGCCCTCTTCCAGCAGATCGACGCCGTCTTGTCGTGCTTCTTCTGCCTCCTCTTCGGTGTACATGGTGACTCGAGGGGAGTCGAATTCTATGTCCGTCGGGATGACGGCTTCGGCATCGTAGATGAGGAAGAAAGGCGTAAAGCCGGTTGACTTGTTTGGAGTTGTGCGCAGGCTCCAGAGGACGGCCGGCAGCTCATCGAGCCAACAGCCGGCCGAATGCTCCAGAGGCTCGACCAGTCGGGGCTTGATGCCGGACAAAATGAGGCCGTTTGCTCACTCCACCTGGTCGTTTGACTGCGGATGGGCAACGGACGCTAGGTCCAGTCTGATGCCCTGCGTCGCGCAGAAACGGGCCAGGGCGCCCTTGGCAAAGTTTGTGCCGTTGTCGGTGATGATGCTATGTGGTATGCCATACCGGATGGTGATGTCGGAGTTGAAAGTCACAGCAGTCGGACCATTCAACTTCTTAATTGGCTTTGCTTCTATCCACTTGGTGAACTTTTCCACCGCGACAAGCAGATGAGTCATGTTGCCGCGCGCCGTCTTGAATGGTCCCACCATGTCTAGGCCCCAAACGGCAAAGGGCCAGGCAATGGGGATAGTCTTGAGTGAAGAAGCCGGCTGATGAGGCTTGGAGCGGAACTTCTGGCACCCTTTGCATTTCTGGACCAAGTCTTTGGCGTCTTCTAGAGCAGTCGGCCAGAAGAAATCATGGCGGAAAGCTTTGGCCACGAGTGCTCTTGAAGCCGCGTGGTGACCACACTCGCCTTGATGGATATCTTTGAGGATTGCTTGGCCTCGCTCTGGCTCTACACAGCCCTGGTACACACAAGTGACGCTGCGCCTTACAAGCTCTCTGTTGACAATGGTGTATGCTGCTGCTCGGCGTTGTACTTGCCGGGCCGAGGTCTCATCAGTCGGCAGCTCTTTGTTTACCAGAAAGTTGAGGATGGGCTGAGCCCATGAAGGTGCTGCAATTTCTTCGACTGCTAGGACTGCTACTTGCACGAGGGCGGTTGGGCCGGGAGGCGGTGGGTTGGAGTCGGATGCCACTTGCTGCGTCGATGAAGTCCCTGGGCCGACTGCTGCAGTCCCCGGGCTGGATTATGAAGTCCCCGGGCCGGGTGCGGCTCTTGCAGTCCCCGGGTCGCCTGCCGAACTCGTCATGCCGGCTGCTGGGGTCCTCAAGTCGGATCCGACTGCTTCAGGAGGAGTCGGCACGAAGATGGAATCCGACTCTGGCGATGGCTTGACAGACGGCTTGAGGAGGCGTTGCAGGGCGACGCCGGCTGGTATTGCTTGCTGGGTGGAGCCGATTCGTGCCAAGGCGTCAGCTTGCTCATTGTCATTTCTTGGCACATGGAGGAACTCGCACCCTTCAAAGTATCCGCTGAGTTGCTGGATGAGGAAGCGGTAGCTGGCCATATTTGCATCCTTGGCGTCCCAGTCACCAGACGACTGCTGGACCACCAAGTCAGAATCTCCATAGCACAGGATCCGGCGAATGCCAAGTTCCTTGGCAAGCCGGAGCCCGTGAATGAGTGCTTCGTATTCAGCAACGTTGTTGGAGGCGGCAAAGTGAATTTGCAGCACATATCTGAGCTTGTCGCCTTTGGGAGAGGTGAGAATGATGCCGGCTCCCAAACCGGTGTGCATCTTGGAACCATCAAAGTGCATTCGCCAATGGGTGGAGTCTGGCGCTGGCGGCAAGTACTGGGTCTCGGCCCAGTCGACGAGGAAGTCGGCCAGTGCTTGTGACTTGATGGCGGTGCGAGGCTGGTAGTAGATGGTGTAGGCGACCAAATCTATGGCCCATTTGGCCACTCAGCCCGAGGCATCTCGGCTTCCGATGATCTCAGCAAGGGGAGCAGTGCAGACCACAGTGATTGGGTGCTCTTAAAAACATGGCTTCAATTTCTTGGCGGCAAAGTGCACGCCATAGCACATCTTCTGGTAGTGGGGGTAGTTATGCTTGGAGGCGGATAGTACTTCACTCAGGTAATACACCGGCCTCTGGACTGGTAGTGCCTTGCCTTCTTCTTTGCGTTCCACCACTATCACTGTGCTGACCACCCGGCTGGTGGCGGCGATGTAGAGGAGCATGGGCTCCTTGGGAGTCGGAGCCGCCAAGACAGGCGGAGTGGTCAACATCTTCTTCAGCTGGAGAAAAGCTTCATCCGCCTTGTCGTTCCACTCGAAAAAAGTGGTCTTCTTCATGAGCTGGTACAAGGGAAGAGCCTTCTCGCCCAGCCAACTGATGAAACGGCTGATGGATGCCAGGCAGCCGGTGATTTTTTGCACGTCCAGCAGTCGGGTGGGCACCTCCATCCTCTCGATGGCCTTGATCTTTACGGGGTTGCACTCTATGCCGCGCTCTGAGACCAGAAAGCCAAGAAGCTGGCCGGCTGGGACTCCAAAGACGCATTTCTCTGGGTTGAGCTTGATCTGAAATCGGCGCAAGTTCTCAAAGGTCTCCTTGAGGTCTTCTAGCAGCGTTCCATGCTTCTCCGTCTTCATCACAACATCGTCCACATAGACGTGGGCGTTTCTGCCGAGTTGCTTGAGGAGACACTTCTACATGCAACGCTAAAACGTGGCGCTGGCATTCCTCAAGCCGAATGTCATGGTCAGGTAGCAGAAGGCTCCGAATGGCGTGATGAAGGCGGTCTTCAGCCTGTCGGCCGGGTTCAGCTTGATCTGATGATACCCTGAGTATGCATCCAAAAAGCTCAACAGCTCGCATCCGGCTATGGAGTCTATCACTTAGTCAATCCTTGGCAAAGCAAATGGGTCTTTGGGGCATGCTTTGTTGAGGCTAGTATAATCAATATACATGCGCCACTGCTTGTTCTTCTTTAGCACTAGGCCGGGTTGGCTAACCACTCTGGAAAGAATACTTCCATGATGAAGCCGGCTGCTAGAAGCCGGGCTATCTCTTCTCCAACGACTCTTCTCTTCTCCTCCGACAGGCGGCGCAAGGGCTGCCTGACTGGCTTGGCATCGGACCGGACGTGTAGCTTGTGCTCGGCGAATTCCGTCGGAACACCCGGCATGTCCTTGGGAGACCATGCAAAGATGTCCCGATTCTCATGGAGGAAATCGACGAGCTCGCATTCCTATTTGCTGTCAAGGTTTGCACCTATGACAGCGTGCCTCTCCGGGTGCTCCAGGTCCAAGGGTATCTTCTTCGTTTCTTTCGCCGGTTTGAACAAGCCCTCGGCTTCCGACTCCTTGGGGTTGGGTGACATCTCCGGCTGCTTGCCGGCCATCGCCACAACCCGGTCAAGGAGCCGCTTCTCAGCCGCGATCACGAGGGACTCGGCTAACCGGCTGCTCTCTGCTGCGCAGGCGGACGACTTCTTGTAGTCCCCTGCTATGGTCAAGATTCCCTTGGATCTCGGCATCTTCATCTTTAGGTAAGCATAGTGGGGGACCACCATGAACTTGGCCAGGGCAGGCCGACCAAGTAATGCATGATAAGGGCTCTCAAGGTCCACCACCTCAAACCAGACTGGCTCTCGGCGGAAATGATTTTTCCCCCAAAGAGGACATCTATCTGAGTCTTGCTGATTGGTGAGCAGGAAAGGCCTGGAACGATGCCATGGAAAACAGTCCAGCTGGGCTGAAGATGTCTCTGCTTGATTCCCAACTTCTCCATGGTATCTTTGTACATGATGTTGATGGTGCTGCTGCCATCTATCAAAACTCGGGAGAAACGAGCAGCTCGCCTCTCCGTGGCAAAGGTGGCATCCAACACCAGAGCATAGGAGCCGGGATTGGGCATCACCTCCGGGTGGTCAGCTCTGCTCCAGCTGATGGGCTTCTCAGACCAATGCATGAACTCGGGGGTTTTTGATGCTACTGCATTTACTTCTTGTTGCTGCTGCTGTCTGCTACGCCTGTCATCGGCCCCACTGGTGAACACGACATAAGTTCCATGCTCTTCAGGGTATTCATCTTGTACAGCGCCGACTGGCCGAACCGCCGGCTGCTGGGGAGGAGGAGGCGGCGGGCCGGCAAGCGGGGGAGGCTGGAGTCCATCACCCTTGGTGATCCTGGTGAGCCAGTGGCACTTCCGAGTGGTGTGGTTGGACGGCTTCGCGCCGCTGTGGAACTTGCAGGGTGCATCGAGAGTCTGCTCGTATGAGAAGGCGGGCAACCAGTTGGGCTTGCCGCCCTTCTGGCGCTTGGGAGGAGGCTGCCCTTCCGGCTGCTGATCTTCGACCGTTGCCACCTACCGGCTCGTGGAAGCCGGCCGCATGGCCTTGCGCTTGTTGTCGTTTGGTTGCCGCCGCCGACTTGTGTCACCAGCCGGGGTCCGAGGAGCTTGAGCGGCCACCTTGCCCGACACATTAACTTGAATTTCTACCTTCATGGAGGAGTCGGCCGTGGCGTACTTGTCTGCTATGATCAGCAGCTCGTCGAGGGTCGCTGGCTCGTCGCAGAGGAGCTTGTGCTTGAGGAGGGTGCCCTCTCGGCACTCGACAGTGAAGTATTCGATGGCTTGCACCTCGTGCACGCCCTCGCAAGAGTTGCGCAGCTCGGCCCAACGCGTGAGGTAGTCGCGAGTCGACTCGTTGGGGCCTTGGACGCATAAGGAGAGCTGGCGAGGCTTGGGCGGCCGCTTGTACATGCTAGTGAAGTTGCGGATGAACGCTTCAGTGAAGTCAACCTAGCTGTTGATGCTTCGGGGCTTCAGGCTGTTCAGCCATGTCCGGGCTGTGCCCTGGAGCATGAGCGGAACGTACTTCACGGCAATGTGCTTGTTGCCGTTCGCGATGCTGACGGCTGTAGAGTAGTCGACCAGCCAGTCCTCCGGCTTCACGGAGCCGGTGTATTTGGGTGTATCTCTCGGGAGCGTGAATCCTTTGGGGAAAGTTTCGTCTCGGATGCGGGGGCCGAAACAAGGCGGACCCAGCTCATCTTCTTCTTCTAGCGCCAAGGATCGATTGAGGCGATCGATCCGGTGGCGGGCATCGTTTTCTCCGATTCCTTCTCGGCGGCCAAGGAGGTCGCCGAGTGATGGGTGATCGACTGGCAGCGGGGAAACGCGCCTCTCCGTGCGGGGAGGGGGAGGCGGATAGTCGTCTCGTCGCTGCACTGCTCTTGGGCGGCCGTCTTGATCGCGTTCGATGGTGATGTGAGTCCGACTGCGGCTAGCAGCCGGCTCCTTGTCTCTTTTGTCGCGGACGCCACCAGTCGGCGTCCGGGATGTCGTGCCTTGGTCCCGGCGAGGAGGCGGGTCGTCGTTTCGCCGGTTGGGCGCTTCAGTGCGGCACCCGGCCTCTTGCTGCTCAGCAGCTGCGTCGAGGAGCTGCTGGACTCGCTCCGTCATGTGGCGACGCTCGTCGCCCTCGAGCTTGTCTAGCTCGCCTGCTGCCGCCTGGGCAGCGCGTATGTTCTCTGTAGGCATGGCGTAGACGGGACGATCTGTCCTGAACATGCTAGCGATGGTCGCGCCACGCTGCCGGATCTGACCAATGCGGCTAGGCCCGCCGGGAGCCGGCGTGCCGCCGACGGCACGGTCCATCTCATGCTGGTAGGCCTCCGAAAGGCGTCTCATGCTGGCCAGCCGGTTGGCGCTCTCGACGAGCTGGACGTGGCGTGCCTCCAGCGTCTCGGCGTCAACGCCCTCCGGAATGGGCGTAGTCAGGTCTTGTATTGCCGCCTGCAACGGATCCTGGCCACCTCCGCCAGAGTGCTCGCCATGGCTGATGACGAGCACTTCCATGACGGTGCTGCCGCCGCTGTCTGCGCGAGGAAGCGGCTCGTCGTAGACCACCATGTTGGTGGGGAACACGTCAAGCGACGTCGTGTCAGAGTCGACCAACATTGGGTCGGTGGAGCCAACCGACTCCAAGTCCACAGTAGGGTCGCTGGCGACGTGAAATTGATCGAGAAGGCTCACGAGGCAGCTCTCGGGCCATCGGTGCCCCATCAGACGCGGGCTCGTCGGAGAGGCGAATCTCGCCAACGAGATCGGCAAGGCAGCTCGCCGCGCAGGCGACCTCCGCGCCGCGCAGCGTGTCGGCGCAGACACCGTCTGGCGTGCCGGGCTGGCTGCGCTCGCCAGGAAGGAACATGGTTCCCGTCCAGAATAGGTCTCCGGGAGACGGTGCACCTCGCCCCATGGTGGGCACCAAATGTCGGGGGTTGAGTGCGACATATGCCAATGGATGGCTTATCATGGTGGGAGCGAGTAGAACGTCGCCGGTGCCTGGAAGCGGGATGAGGCGTAGACACGAACGCCGGCGCACTTTACCCAGCTTCGGGGCTCTCCTAGGAGATAACACCCCTAGTCCTGTTCTGCGGGGTCTCCGCATGATCACTAAGGCACTAGTGAGTGCAATGGTGCTCCTCGAGCTATATGCTAGAGGTAGAAGAAGGCAAGGCTTGCTCTCCTCTCCCCCTAGGTGTGAGTCTAATTCTAACAGGTTGGAACCCTTTGCATGGGTGCCCTGGGGGTTTATATAGGCCTACCCCCTAGGGGTACAATGGTAATCTGGCTGGGTGTAGGACGCGACTGTCAGTCTCTCTGGTCGCCGGCTTCTCCGCCGACAGCTGGGGCCCGGCGCTTGGCGGGCCCCGCCGACTGGTCTGGTACGGAGCCGACAGGCCGCTCCCACCGCTCGCGGGTCTTGCCAGCTGCTGATTACTGTAGCCGTGATGCTAATGATGCAAACTTGGTCAGGGGAGCGTGGCCATAGTCCCGCCGCCTGGTGGGGGATCACTGTAGCCACTCCGGGTCTTATCTGGTTAATGGTGCATGGGTCTCGAGGAAGGAACGGGCCGACTGCTAGGAGCCGGCCTCCCTCGGGTCCGACTGCTGAGGCTTCCATCGTCTTCTGGGCTCTCGCTGCCTGGTAGGGCCCGCCGTCTTCAGGCCGTACTGACAGGCGGTCGTGGGAGCAGTGCTCCGCCTGACAGGAATGACGTCAGGGGGGAGTGGCAACAGCGTCGCGCCGGGCGGAGATCTCTGCCTGTATGCAACACTGTGGCCACGCCCGACCCTGGATACGGGGGGATGGGCTATACTGCAGCCTCACCCTGTCTTGTCCTCTTAATGGGGGCGCAGAATCTAAGGGTGCCATGGGCCGACTGCTAGGAGCCGGCCTCTCTGGAGGCCGCCTGCTAGGAGTCGGCCCGTCTTGGAGCCGCCTTCCTGAGCATGTCCGTCTTCTGGAAGTCGGCCGTTCGGCCAGCCGGCCACCAGAAGGCGGCGCTTTATCTTGACGTCTTGAGGGGCGCAGCCGGCCCCGATGTCTTGAAAGGTTCTGGGACTCGGGTTAGGCTACCCGTGGCCCATTACTCCGACAGCCGGCAGCTGGAATTCTGGGCTGGAAAAGAAGAAAATATTAGAGACCTATTCTGCACAGCTCCAAAAGTCCTGAAACTTCACGGAAGTCATTTTTGGAATTTATAAAAAATATTGAGCGAAGAAAATACCAGAGGGGCCCCATACCCTGGCCACGAGGGTGGGGGCGCGCCCCCTGCCACGTGGGCCCCCCTGGCAGGCCTCCGGTGCCCATCTTTAGCTATATGGTGTCTTCTACCCTGGAAAAAAATCATAAGCAAGCTTTCGGGAAGAAACTCCGCCGCCACGAGGCAGAACCTTGGCGGAACCAATCTAGGGCTCCAACAGAGCGGTTCTGTCGGGGATCTTCCCTCTGGGAGGGGGAAATCATCGCCATCGTCGTCACCAACGATCCTCTCATCGGGAGGGGGTCAATCTCCATCAACATCTTCACCAGCACCATCTTCTCTCAAACCCTAGTTCATTTCTTGTATCCAATCTTTGTCCCAAAGCCTCAGATTGGTACCCGTGGGTTGCTAGTAGTGTTGATTACTCCTTGTAGTTGATGCTAGTTGGTTTATTTGGTGGAAGATCATATGTTCAGATCCATTATGCATATTAATACCCCTCTGATTATGAACATGAATATGATTTGTGAGTAGTTACGTTTGTTCCTGAGGACATGGGAGAAGTCTTGCTATTAGTAGTCATGTGAATTTGGTATTTGTTCGATATTTTGATGAGATGTATGTTGTCTTTCCTCTAGTGGTGTTATGTGAACGTCGACTACATGACACTTCACCATTGTTTGGGCCTAGAGGAAGGCATTGGGAAGTAATATGTAGATGATGGGTTGCTAGAGTGACAGAAGCTTAAACCCTAGTTTATGAGTTGCTTCGTAAGGGGCTGATTTGGATCCATATGTTTCACGCTATGGTTAGGTTTACCCTAATACTTCTTTTGTAGTTGCGGATGCTTGCAATAGGGGTTAATCATAAGTGGGATGCTTTTTTCCAAGAAAGGACGGTACCCAAGCACCGGTCCACCCACATACCAAATTATGAAAGTAACGAACGCGAATCATATGAGCGTGATGAAAACTAGTTTGACGATAATTCCCATGTGTCCTCGGGAGCGCTTTTCTCTATATAAGAGTTTGTCCAGGCTTGTCCTTTGCTACAAAAAGGATTGGGCCACCTTGCTGCACTTTATTTACACTTGTTACTTGTTACTCGTTACAAATTACCTTATCACAAAACTATCTGTTATCGATAATTTCAGTGCTTGCAGAGAATACCTTACTGAACACCGCTTGTCATTTCCTTCTGCTCCTCGTTGGGTTCGACACTCTTAGTTATCGAAAGGACTATGATAGATCCCCTATACTTGTGGGTCATCAAGACACTTTTCTGGCGTCGTTGCCGGGGAGTGAAGCGCCGGGTATCTTCACCCCGTCCGGAACCACAATTAGCTACCCCTCAACCTACTGAACCTATTGAAAATGTTTACTTTGAATTTCCTTCGGGTATGATAGAGAAACTGCTAGCTAATCCTTTTGTAGGGGATGGAACATTGCATCCCGATTTACACTAAACCTATGTGGATGAAGTTTGTGGATTATTTAAGCTTGCAGGTATGCCCAAGGATGTCATCAAGAAGTAGGTTTTCCCTTTATCTTTGAAGGGAGATGCATTGACATGGTTTAGGCTATGTCATGATATGGGATCATGGAACTACAAACGATTGAAATTGGAATTTCATCAGAAGTTTTATCCTATGCATCTTGGGGGAGGCTTAAGTCAATGTTATATTCATGCCCCAATCATGAGCTCTCAAGAGAAATGATTATTCAAAAATTTTATGCTTGGCTTTCTCTCAATAATCGCTCCATCTCGATACTTCTTGTACTGACTCTTTTATGATGAAGACTATTGAATTCAAATGGGATTTATTGGAAAGAATTAAACGCAACTCTGAAGATTGGGATCTCGACGAAGGTAAGGAGTCAGGTATAACACCTAAGTTTGATTGTGTTAAATCTTTTATGGATACTGATGCTTTCTGTGAATTTAGCACTAAATATGGACTTGACTCTGAGATAGTAGCTTCTTTTTGTGAATCATTTGCTACTCATGTTGATCTCCCTAAGGAGAAGTGGTTTAAATATAATCCTCCCATTGAAGTAAAAGTAGTTGCACCTATTAAAGTTGAAGAAAATACTATCACTTATAATGATCCTATTGTTCCTACTACTTACGTTGAGAAACCACCTTTCCCTGTTAGAATAAAGGATCATGCTAAAGCTTCAACTGTAGTCAACAAAAGTAATATTAGGACACACAAACCCCCTGAGCAAGTTAAAGTTGAACCTAAAATTGCTATGGTTAAAGATCTATTGGCTGATAATATCGATGGGCATGTTATTTACTTCTATGATGAGACTACTAGAATTGCTAAACCTGGTGCTAAAGATAAACATAGACCTGTGGTAGGCATGCCTGTTATTTTTGTTAAAATAGGAGATCATTGTTATCATGGCTTGTGTGATATGGGTTCTAGTGCTAGTGCAATACCTCATTCTTTATACGAAGAAATTATGCATGATATTGCACCTGCTGAGATAGAAGATATCGATGTTACCATTAAGCTTGCCAATAGAGATACTATTTCACCGATTGGGATTGTTAGAGATGTTGAAGTCTTGTGTGGGAAGGTTAAATATCCTACTGATTTTCTTGTTCTTGGTTCCCCACAAGATAGCTTTTGTCCCATTATATTTGGTGGACCCTTCTTGAACACTGTTAATGCTAGGATAGACTGCGAAAAGGATGTTGTTACTATTGGTTTGGGTGATATGTCTCATGAGTTTAATTTTGCTAAATTTAGAAGACAACACCGTGATGAGGAATTGCCTAGTAAAGATGAAATTATTGGTCTTGCTTCTATTGTCGTGCCTCCTAATGATCCTTTAGAACAATATTTGCTCGACCATGAAAATGATATGGTTATGAATGAAAGAAGGGAAATAGATGAAGTATTGTTTAAACAGTGACCTATTTTGAAACACAACTTGCGTGTTGAAATTCTAGGGGATCCTCCTCCACCCAAGGGTGATCCCGTGTTTGAGCTTAAACCATTACCTGATACTCTTAAATATGCTTATCTTGATGAAAAGAAGATATATCCTGTTATTATCAGTGCTAACCTTTCAGAGAAGGAGGAAGAGAAATTATTGAAAACTCTGGAGAAGCACCGTGCTGCTATTGGATATACTCTTGATGATCTTAAGGGAATTAGTCCCACTCTATGTCAACACAAATAAATTTCGAGAAAGACGCCAAACCAGTTATTGATCACCAACGACGGCTAAATCCTAAGATGAAAGAAGTGGTAAGAAAGGAAATATTAAAGCTCCTCGAGGCAGGTATAATTTATCCCCTTGCTGATAGTCAGTAGGTAAGTCTTGTCCATTGTGTCCCTAAGAAGGGAGGTATTACTGTTGTCCCTAATGATAAAGATGAATTGATCCCACAAAGAATTGTTACAGGTTGTCGGATGGTAATTGATTCCGCAAATTAAATAAAGCTACTAAAAAATATCATTACCCTTTGCCTTTTATTGATCAAATGCTAGAAAGATTATCCAAACATACACATTTTTGCTTTCTAGATGGTTACTCTGGTTTCTCTCAAATACCTGTGTCAGCTGAGGATCAAGAAAATACCACTTTTACTTGCCCTTTCGGTACTTTTGCTTATAGACGTATGCCATTTGGTTTATGTAATGCACCTGCTACCTTTCAAAGATGCATGATGGCTATATTATCTGACTTTTGTGAAAAGATTTGTGAGGTTTTCATGGATGATTTCTCTGTTTATGGATCCTCTTTTGATGATTGCTTGCGCAACCTTGATCGAGTTTTGCAGAGATGTGAAGAAACTAATCTCGTCTTGAATTGGGAGAAATGCCACTTTATGGTTAATGAAGGCATTGTCTTGGGGCATAAAATTTCTGAAAGAGGCATTGAAGTTGATAAAGCTAAAGTTGATGCTATTGAAAAGATGCCGTGTCCTAAGGACATTAAAGGTATAAGAAGTTTTCTGGGTCATGCCAGTTTTTATAGGAGGTTCATTAAGGACTTCTCAAAAATTTCTCGGCCTCTGACTAATCTATTACAAAAAGATATTCCTTTTGTCTTTGATGATGATTATGTAGAGGCATTTGAAATACTTAAGAAAGCTTTGATTTCTGCACCTATTGTTCAACCACCTGATTGGAATTTACCTTTTGAAATTATGTGTGATGCTAGTGATTATGCTGTAGGTGCTGTTCTAGGACAAAGAGTTGATAAGAAATTAAATGTTATTCAATATGCTAGTAAAACTCTAGACAATGCCCAGAGAAATTATGCTACCACTGAAAAAGAATTTTTAGCAGTTGTTTTTGCTTGTGATAAGTTCAGACCTTATATTGTTGATTCTAAAGTAACTATTCACACTGATCATGCTGCTATTAAATACCTTATGGAGAAGAAAGATGCCAAGCCTAGACCTATTAGATGGGTTCTCTTGCTACAAGAATTTGATTTGCATATTATTGATAGAAAGGGAGCCGAGAACCCCGTTGCAGACAACTTGTCTATGTTAGAGAATGTTCTTGATGTCCCACTACCCATTGATGATAGCTTTCCTGATGAACAATTGGCTGTCATAAATGCTTCTCGAACTGCTCCATGGTATGCTAATTATGCTAATTTCATTGTTGCTAAATTTATACCACCTAGTTTCACATACCAGCAAAAGAAAAAGTTTTTCTATGACTTGAGACATTACTTTTGGGATGACCCACATCTTTATAAAGAAGGAGTAGATGGTGTTATTAGACGTTGTGTACCTGAGCATGAACAGGAACAGATCCTACGCAAGTGTTATTAGACGTTATTGGCTTCCGCTTGAGGACAAGCGAGGTCTAAGCTTGGGGGAGTTGATACGTCCATTTTGCATCATGCTTTTATATCGATATTTATTGCATTATGGGTTGTTATTACACGTTATGCCACAATACTTATGCCTATTCTCTCTTATTTTACAAGGTTTACATGAAGAGGGAGAATGCCGGCAGCTGGAATTCTGGGCTGGAAAAGGAGCAAATATTAGAGACCTATTCTGCACAGCTCCAAAAGTCCTAAAACTTCACGGAAGTCATTCTTGGAATTTATAAAAAATATTGAGCGAAGAAAATACCAGAGGGGGCCCACACCCTGGCCACGAGGGTGGGGGGCGCGCCCCCCGCCTCGTGGGCCCCCTGGCAGGCCTCGGGTGCCCATCTTTGGCTATATGGTGTCTTCTACCGTGGAAAAAAAATCATAAGCAAGCTTTCAGGAAGAAACTCCGTCGCCACGAGGCGGAACCTTGGTGGAACCAAGCTAGGGCTCCGGCAGAGCAGTTCTGCCGGGGAACTTCCCTCCGGGAGGGGGAAATCATCACCATCGTCGTCACCAACGATCCTCTCATCAGGAGAGGGCCAATCTCCATCAATATCTTCACCAGCACCATCTCCTCTCAAACCCTAGTTCATCTCTTGTATCCAATCTTTGTCCGAAAGCCTCAGATTGGTACCTGTGGGTTGCTAGTAGTGTTGATTACTCCTTGTACTTGATGCTAGTTGGTTTATTTGGTGGAAGATCATATGTTCAGATCCATTATGCATATTAATACCCCTCTGATTATGAACATGAATATGATTTGTGAGTAGTTACGTTTGTTCCTGAGGACATGGGAGAAGTCTTGCTATTAGTAGTCATGTGAATTTGGTATTCGTTCGATATTTTGATGAGATGTATGTTGTCTTTCCTCTAGTGGTGTTATGTGAACGTCGACTACATGACACTTCACCATTGTTTGGGCCTAGAGGAAGGCATTGGGAAGTAATAAGTAGATGATGGGTTGCTAGAGTGACAGAAGTTTAAACCCTAGTTTATGAGTTGCTTCGTAAGGGGCTGATTTGGATCCATATGTTTCATGCTATGGTTAGGTTTACCTTAATACTTCTTTTGTAGTTGCGGATGCTTGCAATAGGGGTTAATCATAAGTGGGATGCTTTTCCAAGAAAGGACAGCACCCAAGCACCGGTCCACCCACATACCAAATTATCAAAGTAACAAACGCGAATCATATGAGCGTGATGAAAACTAGCTTGACGATAATTCCCATGTGTCCTCGGGAGCGCTTTTCTCTATATAAGAGTTTGTCCAGGCTTGTCCTTTGCTACAAAAAGGATTGGGCCACCTTGCTGCACTTTATTTACACTTGTTACTTGTTACTCGTTACAAATTACCTTATCACAAAACTATCTGTTATCGATAATTTCAGTGCTTGCAGAGAATACCTTACTGAACACCGCTTGTCATTTTCTTCTGCTCCTCGTTGGGTTCGACACTATTACTTATCGAAAGGACTATGATAGATCCCCTATACTTGTGGGTCATCAGATGTCATGCATGTTCTTTTAATAAAGCACGTATGACTATTTACGGAATACATGCCTACATTGTATCGATGAACTGGAGCTAGTGACGTATCGCCCTAGGTTATAACTGTCACATGATGAATATCATCCAACAAGTCACCGATCCAATGCCTACGAAGTTATCTTATATTGTTTCTGCTAAGTTACTACTGCTATCATCACTGTTACACTTGCTACAAAACTACTGCTATCACTGTTACCGTTACTGTTACTGCTGTCACTACTATCAAACCTATCATATTACTGTGATACTGATTACTTGCTGCAGATAATTAATCTCCAGGTGTGGTTGAATTGACAACTCAGCTGCTAATACCTTCGAATATTCTTTGGCTCCCCTTATGTCGAATCTATAAATTTGGGTTGAATACTCTATCCTCAAAAACTGTTGCGATCCCCTATACTTGTGGATTATCAAGGGTCAGTCAAAAAAAGAAACAAGTCCAACACAACAAACAGCCAAGGACAAAAATAATTGCAGCATGAATCTCAGAGCAGAAATCAATGGTCAGCCGAGGACAGAAAAAATTACAGCACGAATCTCAGAGCAGAAATCAATGGTCAGAAAATCAACTGATCTAAATTTAAAATTCAGGAACCTTGCAAGTAGCTAAAGTGGAAAATAAAATAAAAACTAAAATTAAATATGATTGCTGAAGGTTTCACACTTTATTGTAATTTACACTCATTTTTATAGTTCTTGAGTCTATACATTTACAGTCACCCAACATCCCAAAAATACCCATATAAAACCAAACCGACAAAAAAAGCAAATTCAGAAACACATACAAATGCGAAAGCTTAATGTGGACTATATCTCACATCGATGGTTCCTCTGTGTCTCACACTATCACACATTCACGCGCACAAACAACACAGACAAACACGTACTCCCTCCGTCCAGGTTTATTAGGCCTCACAACATCACAAGCATGTCCCTTTTTATAAGGCCTCAGTTTCGAAAGGTGCATGCATGCAACCATTTCATTGGTTGCATTGAAAGCCATTGTTGTTGATGCCATGGCCAGGGAATTAATACATTGCATGCGTGCTTTTTCATTGGCTGCATGCATGTGAGAGAGTGCATTGGGAGTGAAATGAAAGATTAATGCAAGCAAATTACTATGTGTCTTGGTTCAAGAGAAGTTGTCTTTAGTCCTAATAAACCCGAACGGAGGGAGTAGGCATAAAAGAAACTAACACGCACAAAACGGAAAAAAACAAAAGTGCAGCATACATGCATGGATGCCTGGCACCGCATGCATCCATGCATACAGCTACTTCAAGGCAATTCTCACTTGCATGCATGTTCGGACTAAAGGAAAATTGACTGAACCAAAAGTAGAAAATTAGGCGACTGTTATGTAGCTAAACTGAAGTTGGCCACATGACGCTGGGTGCTTACATGAATCCTCCGCGGTTTCACCCTTACGTTTACATGAATTCTGTTTGACACCTTTTATGAAGCAGTTTCACCCACATGTTCGGGCGAGCGTCATGTGTCCTTTCGGCAAAAAAAAAAAACCAAAGGCTTCATAAAACTACAATAGCCGAAAGGCAGCAAAGTGTCAACGACAACCTTCGTTGTTCATGGTGCTTGGGTTAGGATCCTCTGCAGTAGCACTGTCATGCAGACTCGATCTTACTTATCATTTGCAGTACAACAGTGTGCAGTATTGCATGAATGATGTAGGTGATCAATGAAACGTGTGGCACGGAGAGAAAAAGAAAAACAGATTTTAAACCGCAGGTAGCATAGTGTGTATACAATTCTTAACCTTGTATTTCCATTACAAAATCTGATGTTTTGATCTTCCTCAAACAGGAAAAATACAAGGATCGATCCACCGTGGACCACCTGTGGCACGCAGACTGGAGATCACGATGGAATGCACTCCACGAACTGCAAAATAACCGAAAAGCAAGAGGACATCACACCAGAAGAGCTTTCAAGGCTCGCTATTTGTGATGAGTGGTGATACGCCAAGATCAGATGCATGCACGTCGCTCACCGGGTGTCTCTTCCCAAGACGCTCCGTTGTCCCTTCGCCCGGCCTCTCGCTCTCGCCTCTCTCGAAACCTCGAGCACGGAGCACCGGCCGGGGCCTGTCGTCCGACCCCCATGTACCATTGCACGTACGTACAGGAGCTCCACGCCGATCAGACGTTCTACTTTGCGATGCGGATCGTGGGAGCGCCGCACCGTCAGTTATTCGCCGACCAATCCAATCCATATGCGTGCTTATCAAGCTCCATCGACAGCGCCAGTGCCAAGATTCCGTCGTTCTGTCGTTCGAGAGTGGTTCCAATCGTCACAAGCTTTTGTCCGCATGACCGCTCGGCGGCGAGCGGATCTATCATCTTGTCCACCACCCACCGCCGGCCATATCGGCGCAAAGTTGGCTTGGCATGCGAGGAGAAAAAGTTGCACTCCGATATATCCTCCACTCTGCTCGATCGATCGTGCGCATCCTAGTAGTAATTAAGTTCTTAGCTCGATCCTTGTATATACCACATCAGCACCGCACCATGCATTATTACTACGTACAGGCTCATTCAGGTTCAGAGTTCTCGCGTGGAGTCTCGCGCCATGGATTGTGAAGAGCGTACCGTGAACGTACATGCATGCATATATAGTGCTCGATCTCCTGGAGCTTGACTAAAGCTATATGTGATTCCATTTCCATATATAGAAGGGAATGTTAGGTTACGTGGTGTGTAGAAATTTAGAATGTTGCTGATCTTTGTTCCATCTTTTTTTTTTTCGAAACGGATTCCATCTTCTTCTGGTGAGGTAAGAATTTGTTCCATTATCCTCCACCGCCGCCATATGCCCATATCAGCTTAAAGTTGGCAAGAGGGGGAAAATGCACTCCGGCCGTATCCTCCTCCACTTTGCTCGTGCGTGCGCATCGCAGTTCCGTGGGTGGGCCGGTGGGGGTGTACTAATGCTCGATCATTCTACATGCCACATCAGCAGGAGTGCACTACGTGTGTGTATGTGTGTGTTGCGGACGGCTTCAGTCGTGGTTATAGTACTATAGATTAAAAAAAACAGGTCGACCCCATTAGTATTCCTACTACTAGTACTAGGTGTACGGTTTCACTGTGGCACTAGCCTAGTACAGTGAGAACTTCAAATAAGTTTGAAAATAATTTTGAATTAATGTGCCATGCATGCACACCATGAAAATATGCATGAATGATTTCTTTCTTCTCTTTGCGAGAAACTTACCTACTATCTCCGTCCTGGTTTATCGGTCCCCATTGCATTTTGTGCTAACTTTTGATCTTAGATTTAGTTAACTAAATGGTAATGCATTAATCAAAAATAATATCATTGAAAACTATATTCAAATACGAATCCAAGGTTATAATTTTTGATGACATTTATTATTATTATTTTACTTAAATCTATGGTTAAAGTTTAGCATAAAATACTAAGACGATCAATAAATCAGGACAAAGGTAGTACATTCGTGGCGAGCAATACTAGTGAAGTCTTTCCTTGTGTGGTCACAATGACTCTCGTCCAAAGGAGAGCCGAGCCCCACGATCCCGGACCAGATCCGATCCTACGCCCCATCCTTCTCAGCAGCAAAGGGACAGACACACAGATTCGGTATGGCACTAGAAAAAGAAGATTTTTATTTTCTTTGTGCCACATCCACACGCGCACATACGCATGCAGCCGTCCCCGGCCGTCCCGGCGACGAAAACCACCACTCCGTCAATCCACTTAAACTCCGGTGGGGGGGAGGTGCGCGCGCGGAATGTCGCCCGCCAGCCTTGCTCAATACTCCTAGTACACTGCTGCCTTGCCTCTTCGATCTATGTGTGTACACTATAAAAGAGGTGGTTGGCGAGCACGAACTCCTCACCCATCGTTCGCCCAGCTCATCGAGTCCTGTCGAGATACGCACTCACAGCTCTCTCCGACCCACCACTGTTTTCTGCATGGCTTCCTCAACGGCTTTCCTCCTCCTCCTCGTCGCTGCCTTGCACGTGTGTTGCTGCCGCGGGCAAGGTGGCCACGCCGGCACCGGCGTGGCGGCGATCTACAGCCTGGGCGACTCCATCACGGATACGGGGAACCTGGTGAAGGAGGCGCCGCCCGGCGCCTTCGAGACCATCAAGCACCTCCCCTACGGCCTCACCTTCGGCCGCCCCACCGGCCGATGCTCCGACGGCCTCCTCATGATCGACTTCCTCGGTACGTACAGTTGCAATTGCAATGTTCCTCAAGTTCCCAGCTACATGCTCTGGTTCAGAGTGAAAAAAAGTGGTACTGCCCGTAGTAAACGTACGTGGCACTCACTCAGTGTTCTGCTCTCACGTGCGAATGCAGCTCAGGACATGGGCCTCCCGTTCCTCAACCCTTACCTGGCCATGAACAGGAGCTTCGACCACGGAGCCAACTTCGCCGTCGCTGGAGCCACCGCCATGGACCCCGCCGACCAGTTCAACGGGAGATTCTCCATGCCTTTCACCGCAAATTCCCTCAAGCTGCAGCTCCGGTGGTTCAAGGACTTCATGAAGTCCACCTTCAACACCGACGAAGGCAATTCAAAAATATTTCTTCCCTCACTACTTTCTCTCAATGCATCCTCTGTTTTCAACAGTCAGGCATACTAATTCTCTATGCAAAATTTGTGTACAGAAATTCGCAAAAGGCTCCAATCTTCTCTGGTTTTGGTCGGGGAGATCGGTGGAAACGACTACAACTTCGCCTTGTTCGGGAATAAGAATGTCAGCGAGGTGGAGAAACTCATCCCAGCCGTCGTTCAAACCATCATCGACGCCACCAAGGTACCATCACAAGTCTTCTGACACGTACAATCAATTTTTTTAAACCTGGTGATAATTCTGCCGAGGTGCCTCTGTCCTCACAGGAAGTGCTGGACATGGGCGCTAGCAGAGTCATCGTCCCGGGCAACTTCCCCATCGGCTGCCTCCCGAGCTACCTCACCGCGATGGCCGAGCCGGAGACGTCGGCCTACGACTCCGCAGGCTGCCTCAAGGACCTCAACCTCTTCGCCGCCAAGCACAACGCGCAGCTCCAGCGAGCCGTCGCCGGTCTCCGGGCGTCGTACCCCGACGCGGCCATCGCCTACGCGGACTACTTCAACTCCTTCCTCAGCCTCCTCAAGGGCGCCCCGGCTCTCGGTACGCGACATCAAGAGCAGCACGATTGAACCGGCACACAATGGCTACCGGTTTAATCCGTTTTCGCCTTCCTCAGGTTTCGACGAGGATAGCACGCACAAGGCGTGCTGTGGCGCCGGCGGCAAGTACAACTACGACGTGAGGCGGGCGTGCGGCGTGGAGGGGGCGGCGGTGTGTGCGGACCCGTCGGCGTACGTGAGCTGGGACGGCATCCACATGACCCAGGCGGCGTACAAGGCCATGTCCAGGCTCATCTACCACGGGGGGTACCTGCAGCCGCAGATACTCAGCTTCCCGGAGAACAATGGGCAGACATGATAAACTGTTTGATTCGCCTCACCGCAACATTTTGAGCCTTCGACGAGTTCTTCCATGGCTATGCCGCCATATGCTACATATGCGCTCTGCACTATGTATCCACATTAAACTACTCCGAGCTAAAGTAAAAGTAAAGATGCAGTTTAGCATGTTGAGCAGGGTACACAGTTTACAAACGAAGTTACATCTCTCAAGTAAATTGAGAGGATTTTACGTGTTGATTTGGTACACAGTTACAAACCTACATTTCTCTAAAGAAGTTACAAAGTTCATGTATCTAGCTAGTACTATCACGGTAATCCACTTATGAGCCCAGACTCATTTGCACCCGCGTTGAAGAAAAAATCAAAAATAAATACTAAAAAAATTCAGAAATTCCAGTTTTTTGCCGGGTAGATTATTTGATGCGTGAGGTCCGCTCCAATTTACAAATC
Organism: Aegilops tauschii subsp. strangulata; assembly: GCF_002575655.3. Lineage (NCBI taxonomy): Eukaryota > Viridiplantae > Streptophyta > Magnoliopsida > Poales > Poaceae > Aegilops > Aegilops tauschii. The sequence goes on along the minus strand of NC_053041.3, from coordinate 547,930,820 downwards.
ATTTGGATATCTGAGCAGCTCTCGGCAAAAAAGACAAACTTAGGGTCTGTAAAAAGTTTACTGTTCATGCTCTGATCCAATTTATCTTTTTTTTAGAACTACTCAGATGTTCAAAAGATCTGAAAATTGGAGAGGACCTCACATAATAAATTTTCTACCATGCATTTTTGGGACTGGCTATGGGTCAATCGACTGAAATAAGTTTTGGGTCAGTCGATTGACCCTGAATCGTTTCGGTTGACCGGCCAGAGGCGCGGGTGCAACCTACGAACGCATTCCGGCGGCCATGCATGTACTCCCTCCGTTTCTAAATAATTGTCTTTCTAGGCATTTCAACAAGTGACTACATATGAAGTAAACTGAGTGAATCTACACTCTAAAATATGTCTACATATATCCGTATGTGGTAGTCATTTGAAATGTCTAGAAAGACAAATATTTAGGAACGGAGGGAGTACTAGGTAAGTATTGTGTACGTATATTGTAGGTGTATAAGAGAGCGTCTGGGCTCATCGATGATACATGAAGATCGTGTATGGTGTGGTCCGAAGAGTAATACATATTTGCATGCAATTGTTTGGGACTATATGTGCAATCTCACACATGTATATATATTGTTATACCTGCATACAATACATACATATATATATATATATATATATATATATATATATATATATATATATATATATATATATATAGACACACACACTTTGCATAACCAAATTAAACATCCACTTACATAGGTGGCTACTACAACCATGGCATCTGCAGACACCAAAGTAAACTATTACATGCATAATTACATAGGTGGCTACTACACACATGACATTTCCACACACCAATAAAGTAAACTATATATTACATGCATGATTAACTAGCATAAACGATCATCTGATCATCATCTACTTCTTGTGACACTTCCTCTGCTTGTGGCTCGATCCGGGCTCGTCGATTTGGGTAACGAGGCACTTCCTCATGTCAACGATCCGCCTATGCATCTCGTAGCATGTGTACACGCTCTTGGCCGCAAACCTGAGGTGAGGTTCATCCAGTTGCCACATCCAGGCCCCGTACCAGGATACGGGACTTGTTCTCTGGGCATCCTGCTTCATCTTTTTGTAGTAGGGGTTGATGATGGCCGAGGCGAGTTCGACCAGGGAGTCATTCTTCGTGCTGCCCCAGACCCTATAGTGGTCACGGATTTCAACAAGGTTCTTGCAAGCCAAGCCCGTAACACTGAGCGCTTTTACATCGTCTTTGGTATCCACCGTGGCGAACTTGTAGCCAGTGCTGTTGACAAACCTGTTGAAACGGTCGCAAGGCTTTATGGCCATGCAGTAGTGGTAGATGAGGACATGATGGCGCACGCACAACTAGGCGATGGCAACCTTCTGATCTATGTCGGGATGACCGGCGGTGTACTGGAGGTCGATGCCGACCACCTTGTACTTGTCTCCAGCAAGCAACTGCTCAACGCTGTTGATGTAGGCGTCCACCACAGCCAGGTCGATGGTGTACACCACCGAGAGATCCGTCTCCCTCGCGTGGGTCTCCACTCTATGCTCACCGAACTCCATTGGAGTGCCGCTGGACATCCCCTCTCTATGTGTCGTCGTGGGTCTGCTTGTTGTGTTGTGGGGCGCGATCGAAAGGTTGAAGAGACTAAGGTTATAATGGCCGCGGGAATTAAAGGGGAAGCCGGACGGACAGGAATATCGGCAGGCCCTGATGGCAGTTCTAATTTGCAGCGCGTAACTCCATCAGGCCGCACGTAACTGCATCGCGTGGCAACGCGCGCGGCGCAACCGCATGCATACGGGGCCCCCGACGTGATCGTGCGCACGCCCAACCGTTGGCAGAGCGCGTGCGGAGGGACGCGAGCAGAGCACTCCGCGGTCGCCTCAACGGCGAGCAACCATATATATGCATATAGCAGTTGAACACGCAAGGAAAAGTAGTCCACAAGCCGAGCGCACCGACGGACGCGAGCAGAGCGCGCCGACGGACGCGAGCAGAGCGTACCAACGGACGCGAGCAGAGCGCGCCGCGGCCCCTAACGGTGGGATATACCTTCATTCAAGCCAATCAAAATAAGACTGGAACGGACATGTCTGTATTGAGCAAAGGGATCGCACATGTTTGTATTGACTGGAACGAGAATGCAATAGCAAAATAAGAATTAAGGCCATGATGATGCGATCGCAGTGGTGGTTACAAGAGGCAAGAAGAAAGATGCATCCATCAACGTACGACCTCCTCCTCCTCAACTCAGTGTGCCGGCCGGGCCACCGACCCGCGGCTAAGGAGCGGCGGCTTGTGTGGCGAGGTCAAGGTGCTTCTCAACTGAGGCATCGAAGGCTTCCAGCCGGCTGAAGAAGGCCAACGTCGTAGCGTCCTCACTGGCCTTGTAGATACCTATGTACATGATTTGCTCGTACACATGGATGTGTAGGTCGACGGTTTCTTGCAAATGGAGGCGCCTCGCGGTGAGCGCGACCTCCAGGTGGATATTCTTCGTGGTGTCGGCGGGCAGTCGCAGGGCCACCAGTACTTGAAAGAGGTTCCGACCATGGAGGCCGATTAGGGTGGCAGGCAATGAGGAGCCCGGGCGCGTGGGCTGTAGGAGTACGGCGATGTCGTCCGCGAGCTTCTTGACAACGGTGAACCTGTTGGTGGTGCGAACGATCATCTGGTCCAACTGAGAGTCGTAGCTGGCGTCGACGGCGGCCATCCACCAGCCGGTCGCCAACACCGTATGGAGATGATCCACGGTGCCATGCCGCAGGCCGGCGTCGTGGACCATCTGGCATAGCCACTGGATGCTCGCGCTCATCGCCGCCATGGGTCTGGAGTGGGCACTTTTGCGCTTATTAGTGTAGGTGCTTAGGCAAATGCTTAGGTGCGTTCGATGTGGTAGATGCATTGGAATGGAGGGGCGCCTTTATATGAGTGCAAACTGCGTTGCATTCACATCGTGCTGCCTATTTTCCCTGTCCTCCCATTACTTCCCTCATGCATTCACACGATGCTAATTGAAGGAGGATGCATCATTGGTCGTTCAACATTTCGGGAACCGCTACCCTCTCCCTCGTCTGCATTAAAGCCGTATCGGGAACTGCGCCGCCCGCTGCACGCCTGGCTGAACATGCCTCCTCGCCTCCATCTATGCTTAATTACTGAATTTTACTAGATCAACAAATGTCAATATTTCTAGTTTGACAAATGGCAACATACCCAATAGGACAGATGCAAATCGCACCAAATTGTTTGTACGTGGTTCACACGGGTCATTCAAAAGAACCATTTGTGTTCAAGAGATGCACATATCCTGCTCACACTTTGCATACGGGCGTTCTATCTGAAACCATCATGCTTGTTGTGAGAAGCTCTGATTCGTGAGAAGCATATACCCAAACCTGCCCCAAATGGGACAAAAACTTTACCACGGCATGATGATGCCGCTCCATGATAGCATGCATGCTTTCATGAATTTCAGACGAGTTTTGGATTTACTAGAATTTAAAAACCAGGTATCTCAATGTTTGCGACCGAGTGACGGTGGCAGGGTGTTTGACATTCATTCTCATTTCTTGCATGGGCCAAAGCATGCACCCAAGGAGAAAGATTTTATATTTCAACCAATTTATATGCATCGGAGCATGCGCATGTAGTTCAAATTTGAATTATGCACATAAATGCATTAAAAACTCACTTAATGCACAAAAATGTCCAAAGAACCCTGAAAAATCACAAAAAATAACACAACACTCCTGTTGTTCTATGTTCACACGAGAAAATTTTTGAAAGCAATAAGAGGCAATCGATATCGTTTCGCCCCCAAAGTTAGGGCGTTCCCTACCGAAACCATCATGCTTGTTGTGAGAAGCTCTGGTTTGTGAGAAGCATATAACCAAACCTGCCCCAAATGGGACAAAAACTTTACCACGCCATGTTGATGCCGCTCCATGATAGCATGCCAAGTTTCATGAATTTCAGACGAGTTTTGGATTTACTAGAATTTAAAAACCAGGTATCTCAATGTTTGCGGCCGAGTGACGGTGGCACGGTGTTTGACATTCATTCCCATTTCTTGCATGGGACCTAAGCATGCACCCAAGGACAAAAGATTTTTCAACCAATTTATATGCACCAGAGCATGCGCATGTAGTTCAAATTTGAAAAATGCACATAAATGCATTGAAAACTCACTTAATGCATAAAATGTCCAAACGAACCCCGAAAAATCACAAAAACTAACACAACACTCCTGTTGTTCTATGTCGACAAGCAAAAAAAATTGAAAGCAATAAGAGGCGACGGATATCTTTTCGAGTTGGGGCGTTCCCTACCGAAACCATCATGCTTGTTGTGAGAAGCTCTGGTTTGCGAGAAGCATATACCCAAACCTGTCCCAGATGGAACAAAACCTTTACCATGACATGTTGATGCCGCTCCATCATAGCATGCCAAGTTTCATGAATTTCGGACGAGTTTTGGATTTACTAGAATTTAAAAACCAGGTATCTCAATGTTTGCGGTCGAGTGATGGTGGCACGGTGTTTGACATTCATTCCCATTTCTTGCATGGGACCTAAGCATGCACCCAAGGACAAAAGATTTGAATTTCCAACCAATTTATATGCACCGGAGCATGTGCATGTAGTTCAAATTTGAATTATGCACATAAATGCATTGAAAACTCACTTAATGCATAACAATGTCCAAACGAACCCCGAAAATCAGAAAAAATAACATAACACTCCTGTTGTTCTATGTTGACACGAGAAAAAATTTGAAAGCAATAAGAGGCGATGGATATCGTTTCGGCCCCAAAGTTAGGGCGTTCCCTACCGAAACCATCATGCTTGTTGTGAGAAGCTCTGGTTTGTAAGAAGCATATAACCAAACCTGCCCCAAATGGGACAAAAACTTTACCACGCCATGTTGATGCCGCTCCATGATAGCATACCAAGTTTCATGAATTTCATACGAGTTTTGGATTTACTAAAATATAAAAATCAGGTATCTCAATGTTTGCGGCCGAGTGACGATGGCACGGTGTTTGACATTCATTCCCATTTCTTGCATGTGACCTTATCGGGCACCCAAGGACAAAAGATTTGATTTTTCAACCAATTTATATGCACCGGAGCATACGCATGTAGTTCAAATTTGAATTATGCACATAAATGCATTGAAAACTCACTTAATGCATAAAAATGTCCAAACGAACCCCGAAAAATAAAAAAAAATAACACAACACTCCTGTTGTTCTATGTCGACACGCGAAAAAATTTGAAAGCAATAAGAGGCGATGGATATCGTTTCGCCCCCGAAGTTGGGGCGTTCCCTACCGAAACCATCATGCTTCTTGTCAGAAGCTCCGGTTTGTGAGAAGCATATACCCAAACCTGCCCCAAGTGGGACAAAAACTTTACCATGCCATGTTGATGCCGCCCCAAGTTTCATGAATTTTGGTCGAGTTTTGGATTTACTAGAATTTAAAAACCAGGTATCTCAATGTTTGCGGCCGAGTGACGTTGGCACGGTGTTTGACATTCATTCCCATTTCTGGCATGGGACCTAAGCATGCACCCAAGGAAAAAAGATTTGATTTTTCAACCAATTTATATGACTGGAGCATGTGCATGTAGTTCAAATTTGAATAATGCACATAAATGCATTGAAAACTCACTTAATGCATAAGAATGTCCAAACAAACCCTGAAAATCAGAAAAAATAACACAACACTCCTGTTGTTCTATGTTGACAGATGAAAGAATTTGAAAGCAATAAGAGGCGATGGATATCGTTTCGCCCCCAAAGTTGGGGCGTTCCCTACCGAAACCATCACGCTTGTTGTGAGAAGCCCTGGTTTGTGAGAAGCATATACCCAAACCTGCCCCAAATGGGACAAAAACTTTACCACGCCATGTTGATGCCGCTCCATGATAGCATGCGAAGTTTCATGAATTTCAGACGAGTTTTGGATTTACTAGAATTTAAAAATCAGGTATCTCAATGTTTGCGGCCGTGTGATGATGGCACGGTGTTTGACATTCATTCCCATTTCTTGCAAGGGACCTAATCATGCACCCAAGGACAAAAGATTTGATTTTTCAACCAATTTATATGCACCGGAGCATGCGCATGTAGTTCAAATTTGAATTATGTACATAAATGCATTGAAAACTCACATAATGCATAAAAATGTCCAAAGGAGCCTCGAAAAATCACAAAAAAATAACACAACACTCCTGGTGTTCTATGTCGACACGTGAAAAAATTTGAAAGCAATAAGAGGCGATGGATATTGTTTCGCCCCCAAAGTTGGGGCGTTCCCTACCAAAACAATCATGCTTCTTGTGAGAAGCTCTGTTTGTGAGAAGCATATACCCAAACCTGCCCCAAGTGGGACAAAAACTTTACCACGCCATGTTGTTGCCGCTCCTTGATAGCATCCCAAGTTTCATGAATTTCAGACGAGTTTTGGATTACTAGAATTTAAACACCAGGTATCTCAATGTTTGCGGCCGAGTGACGGTGGCACGGTGTTTGACATTCATTCCCATTTCTTGCATGGGACCTAAGCATGCACCCAAGGAAAAAAGATTTGATTTTTCAACCAATTTATATGCATCGGAGCATGTGCATGTAGTTTAAATTTCAATTATGCACATAAATGCATTGAAAACTGACTTAATGCATAAAAATGTCTAAACGAACCCCGAAAATCAGAAAAAATAACACAACACTCATGTTGTTCTATGTTGACACACGAAAAAATTTGAAAGCAATAAGAGGCGATGGATATCGTTTAGCCCCCAAAGTTGGGGTGTTCCCTACGGAAACCAACATGCTTGTTGTGAGAAGCTGTGGTTTGTGAGAAGCATATACCCAAACCTGCCCCAAATGGGACAAAAACTTTACCACGCCATGTTTATGCCGCTCCATGATAGCATGCCAAGTTCATGAATTTCAGACGAGTTTTGGATTTACTAGAATTTAAAAATCAGGTATCTCAATGTTTGCGGCCGAGTGACGGTGCAGGGTGTTTGACATTCATTCCCATTTCTTGCATGGGACCTAAGCATGCACCCAAGGACAAAGATTTCATTTTTGAACCAATTTATATGCACGGGAGCATGTGCATGTAGTTCAAATTTGAATTATGCACATAAGTGCATTGAAAACTCACTTAATGCATAACAATGTCCAAACGAACCCCGAAAAATCAAAAAAATAACACAACACTCCTGTTGTTCTATGTTGACACGAGAAAAAATTGAAAGCAATAAGAGGCAATGGATATCATTTCGCCCCCAAAGTTGGGGCGTTCCCTACCGAAACCATCATGCTTGTTGTGAGAAGCTCTTGTTTGTGAGAAGCATATACCCAAACCTGCCCCAAACGGGACAAAAACTTTACCACATCATGTTGATGCCGCTCCATGATAGCATGCCAAGTTTCGTGAATTTCAGACGAGTTTTGGATTTACTAGAATTTTAAAATCAGGTATCTCAATGTTTGTGGCCGTGTGATGATGGCACGGTGTTTGACATTCATTCCCATTTCTTGCAAGGGACCTAATCATGCACCCAAGGACAAAAGATTTGATTTTTCAACCAATTTATATGCACCGGAGCATGCGCATGTAGTTCAAATTTGAATTATGCACATAAATGCATTGAAAACTCACTTAATGCATAAAAATGTCCAAACGAACCCCGAAAAATTACAAAAAATAACACAACTCTCCTGTTGTTCTATGTCGACACGCGAGAAAATTTGAAAGAAATAAGAGGCGATGGATATCGTTTCGCCCCCAAAGTTGGGGCGTTCCCTACCGAAACCATCATGCTTCTTGTGAGAAGCTCTGGTTTGTGAGAAGCATATACCTAAACCTGCCCCAAGTGGGACAAAAACTTTACCACGCCATGTTGATGCCGCTCCATGATACACTACTAGGGAAAACCCTAGCAGTAGCACGGGTATTTTGCCTATCAGTAGCGCGGGAGGACGCACTACTGATAAGGCGCTATAGCTATTCCTTAGTAGTAGCGTGTGCAACACGCGCTGCTGCTAAGACATATAGCATCAGCGTTTGTCCATTCCAGCGCTACTGCTAATATAGCTAGTTGTATTGTGTTTACTCTCCATCACTACTAGTATTCTTTTTCTCATTTTTTAAATTTTTAGTGTATTTATACAGCATTATACAAATTTTGGTACAATACCAATTATGAGGTTGTTATATCAATATGTCCATAACAGTGTGTCAAATGAAGGTGGATTAGATTCAAGTGGAGGCAACATGTGGTGCATGTCAAAAGTATACTACTAATCCAAACTTGATCTAGTTTGGACTACTACTACTTTCGATGTGCACCACATGTTGCCTCCACTTGTATCTAATCCACCAACACAAGCTATTTAATCATCATCATAGTCATTACGACCAACAGTAGCTATTTAATCATCATACTCATAGTGTAGCACACATCATCATCTTCAAACTCATTCTAGCTAGCTAATCACCACCAACACTAGCTGCGGTAGCTATCTAATCACCACCAACACTAGCTAATAATAATCATCATAGTCATTACGACCAACACTAGCTATTTAATCATCATAACTCATTTCTAGCAAGCTAATCACTCCTGCTGCTCTCTCTCAGGTAAAATAGCATAAAACATGTGTAGCACTCCAGCTTCATCAAGTTGGAGCATGCAGATGAACCTGTCTCCTAATCGTGGGATGCGCTTCTGATTGCTGCCCCCTAGTACTTCTCTGCAATCATTCACAATTTTGTTCCAGTCTTTCACTATTAAGCATTCCTCGCTATTAGAAATCCTGTATGCACTAAAGTGCATTGTAGGATATCTTGGCCGTAAGCTAACAATTCTCATGCGACCTTTAGTCTCGATCCAATGAGGCACAACATTCATCGGGAGTCCCTGTTGAAGAACATCGTATAGTAACATACTCAGCAATGAAGTTTAGCTTAAAAAATAATGTATGCAAAAGATGCACTGAGGACAAATAGTAAAAATCTTACCATCTTTCCTAAATAGATGTTACCGTAGTTCAGTACGAACACTATTGGTCGCACGTTTTGAGTACTAAGATTTTTAAGTCCAGAAAAATAATTTGACTTGACAGTATGAAGATCCTCAAGCCATGAAACATAATGACCTATCTCCTCGCAGTTTAGTTCAGCCCCCGGACTGTGGACGGCCATGTCTACCAAGCGCAGAACATGTTTGCTTGAATGGAAATAAGCTGTCAATAGAAATTAGTTGTCAACTATTTTTGAATAAACAATATCGAAGACATAAATTTGGTTGAGAAACTCACATGATGGTATAACTGGAGGCGTCTGCACATCGACCCAGATGTCGATATTACCTTCAATAACATCTTCGGGACGAATATCAAAGGTGATAACCATATCAGGCTCAAATGCATAAGCCTTGCATAGTGCTTGCCAATTTTTGCATTCAAAATAGGTGTAGGTGTCTGCGTTGTATAATCTTGCGTGGAAAGTATAACCATGCTCGGTCTTCAAGTTAACTCTCTTTACCTCCGTAGTTTCCATACCACTGAAACCTGTCTTATCCAAGACAAAAACTCTTGCATGGCAGGGGATACGCTAGTAGAATAGTAAAAAAAATCAAATTATAAGTTGAAGCAAATGAAGCATATGTCATGCTTAATTACGAAAAAAGACTTGTCGTTGTGACTTGCTGTTTCCACTTGGAAGTTCTCGTCCAGCTTGATGCTGAAGCGCCTATCATCATCTAGGAAGATTCTGTCGCACAGGCCGCACTCGTCTTTGCAGTATTCGCAAATACCGAAATCCTTTTCGTCGTCAGACATTTCCTATGTTCATAGTTGAAACATTAATTGAAAATCGATCGAAGGCAACTACCAGGATACTCAACACACAAATCCGGGGCACTCGATATTTCCTACATATTCTGGCACAAGTCATGCCAAAATTCACGGAAAAATCTGGCATGACCTTTGCTAAAATAGGACATATCGAGCGCCTGAAATTTGCCGAAACGGAAATGAATCAACACTCCGGAAAAACATAGGCCACTCGGAGGTGTAACCTGCAAACATGACCGGACACTTTGGCAAGCGCATATCCTATTTGAGCAACACAAGATATACATTTCAAAATATCTTATAGGACTCATATTGACATGAGCATTCAATAAGCAAAACCAAATCATAAAATAAATAAGTATTCAAATTAGCATGCATTCAATAAGCAAAAGTAAATCATCTCATGCGTCCGTACATCGTCGAATATTATTACTAATACATCCCGAATAGTATCGTACATATAACATCACTAATACAACTAAAACCCTAGTGCACGACGGGTATCGGCACGGGCGGTGGACACCCATAGAGAAGGAACCATCACAGGATCATAGCTCCAGTGAGATCCCTGGAGAACCTGTCAGGTATTGGAGAACCTGTGCTCCAACGCAAAACAAGTAGCGACGGACGTGCGCGTCCTCCTCACTGACACGGTGACGCACCACCTCCGTGGGGTCGTCGAGCCTCTGGACCGTCACTGGCCCACGCGACTGCCACCAAAGAAGGTTCGGGTCAACGACGGGCTGACTCCTCACCAACCTGCGCCCCCCGGTAGGTAGCGCCTCCCAGGACCACCCCGGCGGAGCCAAGTCCCGGACATGGCCCATCTGGTGACGCAGGTGTCCTCCTCCGACTCTACGACGAGGATGCGGGATAGGCATCGTCGACGTCGATGCGGGAATAATTGCTTTAACTAAAAAAATAACAACAAATGTGACATGTTCAACTAGTTCTATTAATTCAACTAGTTCTTATGATTAAATCTAGTCAATTAATCCTATACCTAATAAAATGAATAATGACATAAAAAAGGCCTATGCTTTGTAGGAATGTTGACTCCTTCCCAGTGCGGCAAATCCCGGGCACTCGATATGTCCTAGCTTGTAGCACAAGTCATGCCGAAATTCACGGAAAATTTCGGCATGACTTTTGCTAAAAAGTGGACAAATCGAGAACCTGAAATTTGCCGGAACGGAAATGAATCAACATTCCGACAAAACATAGGCCACTCGACTTCATTCCCTGGAAACAACAAAGCCACTTGGGCACAATCGAACCACTTCAATAATGGAATATGCAAATGAACATCAATGACATATATCATATAACAACAATCTTGTTTTTTGTTTACATAGCAACAATTAGTTTAACCAAGTTTTTGAAAGAAAAACAATTCTATTTTTTGTTTTTTGAATGAAATTACTGTTTAGGCATTTTCATAAAAATTTGCCCTAGCTAATTTCCTAAAAAAATTGCTAATCATTTTTCCTAAATGCTAAAAAATGCCTACTGCCCTAAACAAATCTAGGGTTCATATGAACACCTAGGGTTCATATGAACATCAACACAGCATCAACACATATATGAATTGCCCTAGCAGAGAGAGAGGAGGGTAGGGGAGAGGAGAGGCAGAGCCTTACGGTGACTGCGGCGAGGGAGGGGCAGGCGGTGTCGAGGTCGGGGCTCGGGCGGGCGGCGGAGGGTGGCGTCGAGGTCGGGGGCGGTGTCGAGGTCGGGGTCAGGGGCTGCGTCGAGGGTGTGCGGCGGGCGGTGGCGGTGGTGAGGTTGAGGGCGGCGGCGGTGAGGTCGAGAGCGGCAGGGCGGCGGCGGCGATGGAGCAGTTGGGGGAGAGGGGGAATTGGAGGGGAAGGACTTAGCGAAATTTTGAGCCCGCGCGGTCGAGGGGTTAAGTCAAACTAGCAGCAACGCGTTTGGCCGTAACGCGCTATAGCTAAGTTAGCTATAGCGTGTCAAGCGAAATGCGCTACATCTATTCCTTACTGTTTTATAATATCAGTAGCGCTTTGCCTTGAAAGAAACGCTACTGCTAAGTCTAAGCATGTAGAAACTTCAAAAATATACATTGGTCATCATTGATCTTTTTGTGTAGAATCTAAATAGTCAACATGAATCCTCACAGTACCTGTATAGGCACTGGTGAAGATTCATATTGCACCCACAAATCCTACACATATAGTTCAATGAAGACCAAGTGCTCGAGATAGTTTGAGAAGTAACATATTTAAGGTGGTAAACACCTTGTTCGCTTAGCAGTATGGGACTAAACTTAATTAGGTGCACTACTTAGCAGCAGTTTGTTTCGAAGAAAAACGTTGCTACTAAGTACTTTAGCAGTAGCGCGTCCTTGGAAGGGCGCTACTACTATATCTAGCCTGGAGGCAACGCCGTGGCAGTTATAGTAGTAGCGCTTGTTTCACCTAGACCTCTACTGCTACCGTGCTATTAGTAGCGCGGTTTCCTGAAGCTTGCTACTGCTAATTAGCAGTAGTGTCTGTTTTTAAACCGCGCTGCTGCTAATATTCTGTGTATAAGGTTTTCCCTAGTAGTGATAGCATGCCAAGTTTCATGAATTTCAACCGAGCTTTGGATTTACTAGAATTTAAAAACCAGTTATCTCAATGTTTGCGGTCGAGTGATGGTGGCACGGTGTTTGAAATTCATTCCCATTTCTTGCATGGGACCTAAGCATGCACCCAAGGAGAAAAGATTTGATTTTTCAACCAATTTATATGCACCGGAGCATGTGCATGTAGTTCAAATTTGAATTATGCACATAAATGCAATGAAAACTCACTTAATGCATACAAATGTCCAAACGGACCCCGAAAATCAGAAAAAATAACACAACACTCCTATTGTTCTATGTTGACACGCAAAAAAATTTGAAAGCAATAAGAGGCGATGGATATCGTTTCGCCCCCAAAGTTGGGGCGTTCCCTACCGGAACCATCATGCTTGTTGTGAGAAGCTCTGGTTTGTTAGAAGCATATACCCAAACCTGCCCCAAATGGGACAAAAAATTTACCACGCCATGTTGATGCCGCTCCATGATAGCATGCCAAGTTTCATGAATTTCAGACGAGTTTTGGATTTACTAGAATTTAAAAACCAGGTATCTCAATGTTTGCGGCCGAGTGACGGTGGCAGGGTGTTTGACATTCATTCCCATTTCTTTCATGGGACCTAAGCATGCACCCAAGGACAAAGATTTGATTTTTCAACGAATTTATATGCACCGGAGCATGTGCATGTAGGTCAAATTTGAATTATGCACATAAATGCATTGAAAACTCACTTAATGCATAAAAATGTCCAAACGAACCCGAAAAAATCACAAAAAATAACACAACAATCCTGTTTTTCTATTTGACACGTGGAAAAAATTGGAAACCAATAAGAGGCAATGGATATCGTTTCGCCCCCAAATTGGGGCGTTCCCTACCGAAACCATCATGTTTGTTGTGAGGAGCTCTGGTTTGTGAGAAGCATATACCCAAACCTGCCCCAAATGGGCCAAAAACTTTACCACATCATGTTGACGCCGCTCCATGATAGCATGCCAAGTTTCATGAATTTCAGACGAGTTTTGGATTTACTAGAATTTAAAAACCAGGTATCTTAATGTTTGCGACCGAGTGACGGTAGCAGGGTGTTTGACGTTCATTCCCATTTCTTGCAAGGGACCTAAGCATGCACCCAAGGACAAAGATCTGATTTTTCAACCAATTTATATGCACCGGAGCATGTGCATGTAGTTCAAATTTGAATTATGCACATAAATGCATTGAAAACTCACTTAATGCATAAAAATGTGCAAACGAACGCCGAAAATCAGAAAAAATAACACAACACTCCTGTTGTTCTATGTTGACACATGAAAAAATTTGAAAGCAATAAGAGGTGATGGATATCGTTTCGCCCCCAAAGTTGGGGCGTTCCCTACCGAAACCATCATGCTTGTTGTGAGAAGCTTTGGCTTGTGAGTAGCATATACCCAAACCTGCCCCAAATGGGACAAAAACTTTACCACGCCATGTTGATGCCGCTCCATGATAGCATGCCAAGTTTCATGAATTTCAGATGAGTTTTGGATTTACCAGAATTTAAAAACCAGGTAGCTCAATGTTTGCGTCCGAGTGACGGTGGTAGGGTGTTTGACATTCATTCCCATTTCTTGCATGGGACCTAAGCATGCACCCAAGGACAAAGATTTGATTTTTCAACCAATTTATATGCACCGGAGCATGTGCATGTAGTTCAAATTTGAATTATGCACATAAATGCATTGAAAACTCACTTAATGCATAAAAATGTCCAAAAGAACCCTGAATAATTCCAATTCTTTTATGATCACTGCAGATAAAAGGTGTAGCAATTCAAACACCGTCCATGGCCGCTGTGACCCCATTATGTAATTCAAATCAAGATGAAAAATCAAGTAGATCCCACACAGTTTATTATAACCAACCGTGTGAGATGCAGCACAAAATATATTCGAACCGTGTCTGAATAAGGGACCATGTCTGATGACACTTTGTGCGCCAGTTTTTTGGCTGAAGCGATTCAAAATTTTCGGCTTCCGCAGAAATATCTACCTCCCCGCCCCCCTCCCTTACCAAAAGCCACATTTCCCCTCTTTCAGCCTTCCTTTCCAAGTTGAAACCTTCACTCCTTGCTTGCAGCGCCGCCGCCTCCTCGCTGGCGACCCTCCTTCACGCTGCTCGGCCTCGCCTATCCAGGCAGGTAATCCACACCCGACCCCCATCCTCCTCCTCCTTCCACATCCCACATGCCCCGACCGTCGGCGCGAGCGCGACACCTTCCACCCAAATCACCGACCCCCCTCCACCAAATAAGCGCCGGCCTAAGCCATGGTGCACGCAGTATAGCTAGGACCTCAAGGAGCATTTGGTAGCGGAGAAGCAAATCGCGGCCGCACGCGCGGATGAGGTCGCGATGGCTGCCATTCGTGGCGACCCCCAGATCTTGGAGGAGCACCTCGCCGTCGAGGCCACCGTTGAAGCCTCACGCACCGACGCCGCGACGCGGTTGGCTTCTTTAAATGACAGTTCATGGCGTTTTCTCGAGGCCACCATCGGTGCCTTCGACGAAGACTACGAGGTGTTTTCTCAGCGTGCACGTGCTTGCCTCATCTCGAGAGCCAGCAGGTTGGTGCCCGGAGCGGCTCAGTCAATTCACCACTACAACGAGGGCACCCCCGATGCGGAGGCCTCACCCTCTTCCATGTCCATGGAGCCAATCGTCATCGATATCTCCGACAATGAGGAGTAGCTTGTCTTATTAGCTCACTATAAGGACCCATGTTCAGTTTGCTAGCTACTGCCTTTCCTTAACAAATTCTAGTGAATTGTGCTATCTACTTTTACCATGCAATCTTCTTCTATAGTGTATATGTTCTATATGTCGTGCAATGTGGTGTTCAATTAACTGCTTGGTTCAATTCTGCAAATGTGATGTTCAATTCTTCAGGGTGCAATATTTCCAAGTTGTTAAGCATGCTTGGTTTGGTTAACTGTCAGATCTTCCATTAGGAGTATGTTATATTGTTCAATTGGTGTTTAGTTAACTGCTTGGTTCAATTCTGCAATGCGATGTTCAATTGCTGTGGCTGCATTCTGTTATTGTATACCATGTGAGGAATAAATCGAATTTGGCTGTACTAAATACATGAGAAACAAATACAATTGCTATATTTCCAAGTTGTTAACCATGCTTGGTTTGGTTAACTGTATGATCTTCTATTAGGAGTATGTTATATTGTGCAATGTGGTGCTCAGTTAACGTTTGGTTCATTTGTTGTGGTGTTTAGTTAACTGCTTGGTTCAATTCTGCAATGCAATGTTCAATTGATGTGGCTGCATTCTGTTATTGTATACCATGTGAGGAATAAATCGAATTTGGCTGCACTTAATACATGAGAAACATATACAAGTTCTATATTTCCTAGTTCTTAATCATGCTTGGTTTGGATAAATGGGTTTTCCATGTGGCTTGAATTAATTTGATGAATCTGCAATGTGCTTATTTTTCATCAACATATTTTACTGATATCATGCGAACCCTTACTTAACCTGATGACTAACTACCTTATATGTGTTATAGGGAAATAAATGGAAGCACTGAGGTTTACAAGATGGTACTAACTATTATACCTTGCCTTTTTTATTCCTTTTCCCATTTCCAATATAGAGAAGATATTTATTCACATCCTTGTTTTCAGGGTTCACTGATGATTACCTCTCAAACCACCTCTGTGATCAAGAGGCGAGGAAAGTTTTCATACAATACCCACGGTTCAATATTGAAGTGTTCCTGAAGAGGTCGGAGGATGGACGGTCAGTCATCCAGAGGCACTGGCCTAAAGTTGCAAAGACCTTCAACATGAATGAAGGCTCAATATTCGCCTTCCGCTTCAGCAGTTTTCCAGATGAGATGCATCTCTCTATGTACCGTCTATGATGCTAATTTCGAAAGGTTCGATGTTGCATGTGAAACTTGCTACTGGTGCAGTTGTGTAATGGGGTGGCTGAGTGCTGAAGCTATATCATGTTGTACTATGATGTATTTCAATTATGAAATACTGCTTCCTTAATATGGAAATGGAATATATTATGTGCTTAATATGAATGTCAATTAGATTAGTAAATGGATTATTAATAATAGGGCAATTAGCTTGCTAATTGGCCAATTAGCTTGCTAATTGGGTTTTACTATTGCGAACGGTTAATGAGAAAACACTGTGGGCGATGACCTCAGGAATCGCACACAGTTTCTAGGAATAAACCGTGTTGGATCAATGAATAATCACACACGACATTCTCTTCAAAACTGTTTGCGCTACGCAACCTTGCGCAAACGTTTTCCTTGTCGTGACTGTGTGGGATGTATATACGAACGGAAACGTTTACTGGTGACTGACTGTGTGGGATGTACTTATGACCGGAAATGATTTTGCTTGTATAATTGTATTTTTTAGCACTACTGTACGTATTTATGTATTTGAGTGCTCGCCGGTCGCACACGACCTCATTTTGCCGAGCGTGTGTGCCAGGAGGGCATATCCCCAACGGTTTCTGGGTCGTGTGCGAAGGACCCCCCTATCGCCCACACTCACTTGGCGACGGTTCCAAATGCCGTCGCGGAAAGGGGTTAAAAACTGTTTATTTAGGACTGACGCACACTAGTGGGGTATCGTATTGATTCACTTGATATATGTTTTGGCACTCAACTCGTGGATTCTTGAGGTGACATTGGGGTAATCTATGCATAGGGGTTGATGCACGTTCTTGTCTTTGTTTCTCCGGTAGAAATCTTGGGGCACTCTTTGAGGTTCTTTGTGTTGGATTGAGTATTATGAATATGAATTTGCTTTGGTGTTATTTTAGTCCGAACTCTTCAATAGATCGAACGGAAAGAATAGCTTGAGGTGGTTTCGTACCCTACAAACAATTTATTCTTATGTTCTTCGCTAGATAGGAACTTTGGAGTGATTCTTCATCGCACTTTGAGTGATGGTTATATGATCCAATTATATTAGCATTGTTGAGAGGTTGCACTAGCGAAAGTACGGACCCTAGGCCTCATTTTCAAGCATTGCAATACTGTTTTTGTGCCCGTTTACTATTTGCTACCTTGCTGTTTTTATTTATTCAGATTATAAAAATATATTTCTACCATCAATATTACACTTTTATCACCATCTCTTCGCCGAACTAGTGCACCTATACAATTTGGCATTGTATTGGGTGTGTTGGGGACACAAGAGATTTCTTGTATTTGGTTGCAGGGTTGTTTGAGAGAGACCATCTTCATCCTAAACCTCTCACGGATTGATAAATCTTAGGTCATCCACTTGGGTGAAAATTGCTACTGTCCTACAAAACTCTGCGCTTGGAGGCCCAACACGTGTCTACAAGAATAAAGTTGCGTAGTAGACATCATCCCCCTCCGACTTCCTCCTCCATGGCCTCCGGTGATGATGGGCCCCCTCTGATACGTCCATTTTGCATCATGTTTCCTTACTGTTATTTACAATGTTTCTATCCATAATAATGCTTTTTGGAGTAATTCTAATGCCTTTTCTGTCATAATTTGCAAGGTACACACCAAGAGGGAGAATTCCGGTAGCTGGAAATTTGGACCTGAAAAAGCTACGCCAGGCTCCCTATTCTACACAACTCCAAATGTGCTGAAACTTCACGGAGAATTTTTATGGAATATATAAGAGTTACTAGAACCACTAGAGGGGGGCCACCAGGTGGGCACAACCCACCTGGGCACGCTAGGGCCCCCTGGCGCACCCTGGGGGTTGTGGCCTCCTCGGCCCACCTCCGATTCCGCCGGGGGTCGTCCTCATCATCACCAACAACTCTCCCATCTTGGGGAGGGCAATCTCCATCAACATCTTCAACAGCGCCATCTCATCTCAAACCCTAGTTCATCTCTTGTGTTCAATCTTGTTACCGAACTATAGATTGGTGCTTGTGGGTGACTAGTAGTGTTGATTACATCTTGTAGTTGATTACTACATGGTTTATTTGGTGGAAGATTATATGTTTAGATCCAATATGCTATTTAATACTCCTCTGATCATGAGCATGTTTATCATTTGTGAGTAGTTACTTTTGTTCTTGAGGTCACGGGAGAAATCATGTTGCAAGTAATCATGTGAACTTGATATGTGTTCGATATTTTGATAGTATGTATGTTGTGATTCCCTTAGTGGTGTCATGTGAACGTCGACTACATGACACTTCACCATATTTGGGCCTAAGGGAATGCATTGTGGAGTAGCAATTAGATGGTGGGTTGCGAGAGTGACGGAAACTTAAACCCTAGTTTATGCGCTATTCCATAAGGGACTGATTGGATCCCAAAGTTTAATGCTATGGTTAGAATTTATTCTTAATACTTTTCTCATAGTTGCGGATGCTTGCGGGAGGGTTAATCATAAGTAGGAGGTTTGTTCAAGTAAGAACATCACCTAAGCACCGGTCCACCCACATATCAAATTATCAAAGTAGCGAACACAAATCGAACCAACATGATGAAAATGACTAGATGAAATTCCCGTGTACCCTCAAGAACGCTTTGCTTATCATAAGAGACCGTTTTGGCCTGTCCTTTGTCTCAAAAGGATTGGGCTACCTTGCTGCACTTTTGTTACTACTATCTTTACTTGCTCATTACAAATTACCTTACTATCAAACTACTCCGTTACTTACAATTTCAGCAATTGCAGACATTACCTTACTGAAAACTACTTGTCATTTCCTTCTGCTCCTCGTTGGGTTCGACACTCTTACTTATCGAAAAGAGCTACAATTGATCCCCTATACTTGTGGGCCATCACCCTCCAGCAGGGTGCTGGAGAGGGCCTAGATTGATTTTTCATGGCTACAGAGGCTTGCAGCGGCGAAACTTCTGATCTAGGGTTCTTTTCGGAGCTTTGGGTATTTATAAGAATTTTTGGCGTCGGTCTCATGTCAAGGGGGTGCCCGAAGAGCCCGCAAGCCGTAGGGGCGCACCCTGGCAGCCTGTGGCCACCTCGTCCACTTCCTGGCCCAGCTCTGGTGCTTCGAGGGACTCTTTTGGTCAAAAATCACCGTAAATTTTCAGCCCATTCCAAGAACTTTTATTTCTGCACAAAAAACGGCACCACGGTAGTTCTGCTGAAAATAGCATCAGTCCGAGTTAGTTCTAATAAAATCATACCAAAACCATATGAAATTGTTGTAAACATGGCATGAATACTTCATAAATTATAGATACGTTGGAGACGTATTAGCATCCCCAAGCTTAATTCCCGCTCGTCCTCGAGTAGGTAAATGATAAAAGAAGTAATTTATGAAGTGTGAATGCTAGCATAGTGCACAAGTTTGATCAATGATAATTTTAATCACTTTTTCTAGCATCATTATATATCATAAACAGTAGCTCATCTCATAAAACTTCTCATGATCAAGTAGCAAACTCTTCACATGTTAAAGTATAGACCATAAACTTTCTTGAAAACTAACAAACTACGTTCTCAGTCATCAAACAATTGCAATTCATCTTATTTCAGAAAGGGTCTATGTAAGAGCTTTGATTTTAGCAAATTCCACATACTCAACTATCATATAGTCTTCCATGATTGCTACCACTCAAAGCATATTATTAGAACAAATAGCATCCATCGAACACAGAGAAAGATAGGGGCTTAATGTTTCGCCTCCCAGCTTATTTACCATATAGATAATTGTCAACAATAATAATTCATGATCAAATATATTTGAATGGCCATATATGCTTGGATCTTCCCCGCCACATGATGCTTGCCAACTAAAGAATAATTGAGGTTGAAATAAGAAGGAATAATGTTGACTCTTGAATAAAAGTAAATGCATGAGAGTAAAAGATAGGCCCTTCGCAAAGGGAAGCAGAGGTTGTAATGCGCTTTTTAATTTTGGATGTGCAAACCCTTAATGCAAAGGAACGCCACGTTGTATTCCTTTGTGATAGCAACCTTTGTTATGCAGTCTGTCGCTTTTATTTCTTTACCATCACAAGTTCGTGTAACACTTATTTTCCCTTACAATAAAAGATCATACATATTTAAGAGCATTTTTTATTGCTTTTTGCACCGATGAGAACTTACTTGAAGGATCTTATTCAATCCATAGGTAGATATCGTGGACACTCATGGCAAGAAACGTGGTTTAAGGATTTTTGGATGCACAAGTAGTATCTCTACATCGTACAAATTTTGGCTAGCAAGCACCCGCATGTTGGAGGATCCATAACAATATAACTTCTATACAAATATACCCAAACATAACTCATTACATTGTCTTCCTTGTCCAACTTCAACTAATTTGCTGAAGTTTAGAAATATTTAATGGGGCTCACAATCATAGAAGATGTCCAAGATGGTATATTTATATGTGAAAATCTCTCTTCCTTCAATATTATTTCAAGAATTGTTCAAGTGACCAATGCGGTGTTTACTAACATTCAATAAATTTTACCACCTATATTTCTTATATGTGAAGTCATTACTCCTCAAGGATAAGCATATAAAACATATATAATTTCAGATTTATGATATTCAATTCATTCAACCATTTACTCATAGAATATAAGTGAAGCACGAGAGTAAATGACAAAACTACTCCAAAAAGATATAAGTGAAGATTAATGAGTAGTCAAATATTTGAATAGCCATGTGAGGACTCTCTCTCATTCAAGATTTCAGATCCAATGATTTTATTTAAACAGCTATTAAAATGAAAATACGCTCCAAGAAAAACACATATCATGTGACAAATAAAAATATAGCTCCGAGTAAAACTATACCGATAGTTTTGAAGATGAAAGAGGGGATGCCTTTCCGGGGCATCCCTAGGCTTAGTTGCTTGGATCTTCCTTGGATATTACCTTGGGGTGACTTGGGTATCCCCAAGCTTAGGTTCTAATCTTCATTCTTCTCATATCGACATCTCACCCAAAACTTGAAAACTTCAATCACACAAAACTTAACGGAACTTCGTGAGGTGGGTTAGTATAATAAAACAAATCATTCACTTGGGTACTATCAAAGACAAGATTCACAATTGTTTCCACATAATTCTTACTGTACTCTATAATTTCCACAATTTATATTAAGCAATATAAGCCATAGAAACTATAAAACAAGCAAATGCATTAAGGGCAGAATTTGTCAAAAACAGAACAACCTGTAATGATCTGAATACTAGCCAAACTTCTGTAGCTCCAATTTTTTTGAAAAAATTAGGATAACGTGGGAAATTCATATATAAATCTTGTGTAAAAAATTCAGACCAAAATTACGCTTTAGTGAGTTTTTAAAATTCTGGCAATGAGCAAAAAAGTTTATGTTTCTCAGCAAGATCAAATCAACTATCACCATATATCATC
Source organism: Aegilops tauschii subsp. strangulata (assembly GCF_002575655.3). Classification (NCBI taxonomy): domain Eukaryota; kingdom Viridiplantae; phylum Streptophyta; class Magnoliopsida; order Poales; family Poaceae; genus Aegilops; species Aegilops tauschii. Next base: position 547,908,959 of record NC_053041.3, on the reverse strand, counting down.
CCAAAGGTCTTACTTGGCACTTTATTGAAACAAAAACTATAAAAAATGATTACTACAGTAGCGTAATCATGAGAACACGCAAAAATAGTAGGGGTAAATATTGGGTTGTCTCCCAACAAGCGCTTTTCTTTAATGCCTTTTTTGCTAGGCATGATATTTTAATGATACTCTTCCAAGCACAAATTTGATGATAATTTTATTCATACTCTAAAAGATGTAAGTGAAGTTCATAGATCATTCTACAACTAATAGATTGACCAATATCGAAGCTCAAAATATATAAGTGAAGCACACGAAGCATTTTATAAAGCCATACTCAAAAGATTTATGTGAAGCACAAGGAGCATTCTATAAAGACATACTCAAAAGATTTATGTGAAGTGCATGAAGCATTTTATAAATCAATGAAGGCCTACTCATACTAGAATTGTGCATAAAGAGAAAAAATAAACACAAAAGACGCATATCATGTGAACAAAACAAAAACCGAGTTATACTGATAATTGTTGAAGAATAAAGATGGGATGCCTTCCGGGGCATCCCCAAGCTTAGAAGCTTGAGTATCCCTGAAATATTTACTTGGGGTGCCTTGTGTCCCCAAGCTTGAACTCTTTCCTCTCCTTATTCTTCTTATATCGATAACTCCTCGATCTTTGAACACTTCATCCACACAAAACTTAACAAAAGACGCTTGCAAGATCCGTTAGTATAATAAAGCAAATCACTACTTTTAGGTGTTGGGGAACGTAGCGTGTAATTTCAAAAATTTCTTACGATCATGCAAGATCTATCTAGGAGATGCATAGCAACGAGAGGGGAAGAGTATGTCCACGTACTCACGTAGACCTAAAGCGGAAGCATTAGCTTAATGCGGTTGATGTAGTCGAACGTCTTCGCGATCCAACCGATCAAGCACCAAACATACGACACCTCCGAGTTCTGCACACGTTCAGCTCGATAATGTCCCTCGAACTCTTGATCCAGCAAAGTGTCGAGGGAGAGTTTCATCAGCACGACAGCGTGGTGACGGGGATGGTGATGTGATCCGCGCAGGGCTTCGCCTAAGCACTACGACAATATGACCGGAGGAGTAAACCGCGGAGGGGGCACCGCACACGGCTAAGAAACAACTGTTGCGCTTTGTGGTGCCCCCTGTAACACCCCCACTGTCATCCTACAGTAATCCCCTGTTAATTTTGCCATGTCATCATGTTACTGTTGCTAATCTTCACTTGATCCAAATCACAATTCAAATTCAAATCCAATCTAAAGTCAAAAATTCATATTTGCCAAACCTGAAAACTAAAATGTTCAAAGTGTGGAAAATGATCCCTAGGTATTTGTCATGTTGGAACCAACCTCTTCTGGATTCCGGAAGTGCTCCTGGAAATTATTTAGTAGTCCAGCGACATTTAAAATTGGCCTTTTGAAATTTCTAAATATGATTAGACAACTCCTCTTGACCCCAAACTTTTTATTCCATCTCAAGGTATTGTGTTAGATTTATGTGCTAAGTTTTGTTCAAAACAAAACTCATTTGGTACTAAAAGAAAATGCAAAACTGAGGCTAAAAATGATAAACAGAAAAGTTACAAATTTAAATGTAAAACAAATGAAACACCCCCCCCCCCCCCACGCTGGGCCGAATGGCCCAGCTGGCCGTCGCACCGGCCGGCCCACCAGGCACAGCCGGGCCTCCTTATCCACCCCACCCCACTCCCCGAACCCTAGCCTCCCCCGATCCCCACTTCCCCCACTCCTCCTGATCCCCTCGCTCCTCTCCCCCAACCCGCGACCCGATCTAGATCGGGCCGTCCGCCGCCGCAGCAACCCCGTTGACCGCGCCGCCCCGCGCCTCCACGCCGGGTCCCATCCCCGGCACTGCCCCGCCGACGGCGCCTCGCCTCCTTGTCCTCCTCCCCGAACCCCCTCCCACGACTGGTTCTCGATCGGGGAGGAGCTCGATCCCGCGCCTCCCGTCGCCGCCGTGCTCCGTCACCACGCCGGCGCCGCTCTACCGCCTCTCCCTCGTCGGACCGTCCCCGTCCTCCCCCTCAACGGTCGCCATCGCGCCTCGACGCCCCCTTCCTCCAACAGACGGTGAGGACCCCGACCCTCCTCCTTCCCGCCACTCGCGCGCGTGCGCCCGCGCATGGCCGTGCCGCCGCTGCGTCCTGCGGCCGCCCTTTTCCCGTGCTCGCCAACGTCGCTGCCGCCCCGCAGAACTGCTGCCGCTGCTAATACTCGCCGCGTGGCCGCCTCCCTGTCTGCTACCCAACGGGCCCGCCGCGCCAGCTTCCGTCGCCGGAAACGGCCGGTCGGTGAGCCCCGCCGTGGTCGCCGGCGCCCTGCTGCACTAGGCTACGGCCTCCTCGGGCGCCCGCCCATTAACCCTTGGCCGCACCCATTTCGCCCAGTTGCCCCCGGGCCTATGACAGTGGGGCCCGCCCCCAAAACATTTAAAAAGAAAATGTATTTTAAAAATAAAATAAAAATAAGTAATTAATTAATTAATTAGGCAATTAATTAACTTAATTAACTCTGTTTAGTACCTAATTAACTTGATTAGTTAACTAAAACTGTTAATTAGTTATTAGACTAAGGCATAGCCTAGTGGTGGGAAGGTGCTGATGCCTTCCCACCCACCCAAGTTCAAGGCATGGTACTTGCAATTTGGATTTGTTGCACCAATTATACTGTAGGGGGTTCCCTTACAGTCTTTCTGTCAAAAAAAATTAGTTATTAGACTATGACAGAACGGCCCCACACGTCAGGGTTGACTTTGGTCAACTCTATTGACTGCTGACGTCATGATGACGTCATGCTGATGCAATAACCCCATTTTTGATTTAATAATAATTTCAGAATACTGTTTAAAACTTTGAAAATCATAATAAATAATCCGTAACTCGGATGAAAAAGTTTTCTACATGAAAGTTGCTCAGAAAGACGAGACAAATCCGGATACGCGGTCCGTTTACCTGTCCGATGCGTCTAACTATCAGAACATGGAACATTCCCCCTCCGGTCATCTGTCTGACACGGGTCCGGAACCGGGAACACCTTCCCGGTTGAATTCCCCCTTCACCTACAACGTCTAGGACCGCGTTAGAACACGTCTAGCTATGCATGTTGTCCTGTTATACACTTGCTTGCTATGTATTTACTGTTTCTTCCCCCCTCTTCTCTTCGGTAGACCCCGTGACGGCTGCCGATGCCGCTGTGATCGACTACGTCGACGACGACCCCTCCTTGCCCGAGCAACCAGGCAAGCCCCCCCCCCCCGTTTGGTCATCCCGATATCGCCCATTCCATTCTCTCATGCTTGCATTAGATTTTGCTACTGTAATTGATTGCTCCTATTCTGATGCATAGCCTGCTTTTGTAACCTGCTCTTTGTTACCTACCTGCTTATCCTAAACTGCTTAGTATAGGTTGGTTAGTGATCCATCAGTGACCCTCACCTTGTCCTTGTTGCCCTGCTTCATCATTGAAGACCCGATCAACGGGATCGAAGACCAGGCTCGGCATCGCACATCACTTTCCCCTTAGTTGCTCGACACTATTGGGTTACTATCGAGTGCCGAGGGTGAGACCTCTCCATCACTTCTGATGTTAACCCTGCAGTGTAGCTATTCGGTCGTGGTCATCGAGGGTGATTCCGCCTTAACCACTTCCGATACGACTCTGTCGTGCAACCCCTCAAGTGTGAACCTCGGGGGTGGTTCCTCTTACGTTCACCTTGATGATTACATCGAGTGGAATCCGTCAAGGGTGATTCCTCAGGTTTTCCACTTGGTGTTAGACACACGGTTACTATGGTTACTCTGACTTTACACTGAACCCTGTTACTAAAGACGGATCGGCCCTGAGGGGTACCCGCACGAGCATATTTGCGAGTGATGTGGAGACGGGTTGACCTGGAGGGTGCCCGCGAGATAATTACGAGGCGTGGCCGGGCATTCCTAGCCCTTGCCGCAAGTCCTCGAGACGGGGCAACGGGGTCACATCTTTCGTGAGTCTCTGCTTGTTACCGCGTGTTCCTAATCCACTACGATTTGGATATTTGATCCGAGGGGCCTTTGGCCTGATAGCACTAACCATCACGTGGGCATAGTATGGGTGTTCTGCGTTGTATACATCAGCCGAAGCTTAATAGACGTCAGCGACTCAGCGGCGCGCGCCGGGTTGGACTGCGTAAGCACCTGCCTTGTTGAAGGAGGTAGCTAGGTCTGCTCACCGGCCGCGTTCGCAATGTGCAGGAGTTCCCGGGGAGATGGCCCATGACCCCTGGGGGCATAGGTTTAGTCCGGCGTGCTGACCTCTCTATTAAGCCTAGGTCGGGTTGCGGCGTATTGTTTGGCCGAGGCCGGGCATGACCCAGGAAAGTGTGTCCGGCCGGAGTTAATCGAGTGTGGTGGGTAAGTTGGTGGACCCCTGCAGGGAAGAAAACATCTATCGATAGCCTGTGCTAAGGTAACGGACACTTGGAGTTGTGTCCCAATCGATACAACTAGAACTGGATACTTGAGATGAGACATGGATATGAGAAATGGATAGTATGGCTCTGGGATTGCTTTCTCGCAGGGAGTCGAGAAAGGATCTCTGGCCGAGGTTGATAACACTTCTACTACTTTACTTTATGCTACTCTTATCTCTCTTCTGATGCTGCAAGATGCTTGAAGATGCTGAAGATGCTAGTCTTCGATAGGACTAGGCCTTCTCTCTATTCTAGCATTTCTGCAGCCCAGTCCACATATACAACCTTCCTTTGATAATGTTGCATATGTAGTGTAGATCCTTGTTTGCGAGTACTTTGGATGAGTACTCACGGTTGCTTTGCTACCCCTTTCCCCCCTTTGTTCTTCTTTCCGGTTGATGCAACCAGATGTCGAAGCCCAGGAGCCAGATGCCACCGCCGATGCCTACTACTACGTGGAGACCGCCAACGACCAGGAGTAGTTAGGAGGATCCCAGGCAGAAGGCCTTGCCTTTTCGATCGTTGTTGCTTTTGTGCTAGCCTTCTTAAGGCAAACTTGTCTAACTCATGTCTGTACTCAGATATTGTTGCTTCCGCTGACTCTTGTGTATTCGAGCTTATGTATTCGAGCCCTCGAGGCCCCTGGCTTGTAATATAAAGCTTGTATTATTTTATTTTGTGTCTAGAGTTGTGTTGTGATATCTTCCCGTGAGTCAGTGATCTTGATCGTACACATTTGCATGTATGATTAGTGTATGATTGAATCGAGGGTGTCACAAGTTGGTATCAGAGCCGACTGCCTGTAGGTAGCCCCCTTTCCAACTCCTTGGCCGAAGTTGAGTCTAGTCGTCCAAAACTGTTTTACTAACATGGCTGTGTGGCTTACGGGCCCACGTCGCCAATTGGGTGTATTAGGATCTTTTATTCCTTGTCTATACTCTGGGACTCTAATCTCTCGTCTATTCGGGTTAAACATTTTACTAACTCTGACATTAGGTTCACGTACCCACTTCCTCCCGGAGAGCCCCGACATTACCGATGATCGCTTGCTTTGCCAGAAGGTTCGGCGGATACTCCTCGATGTTTCCTGAGACCCTGTGCCCACTGCTTTGTAGTTCCAGAACACCGATAAGTCCCCATGGATAACATTGTTGCCGTTTGTACCTTCATCCCCAGTTGCTCTTGTTGTTAGAAGTTACCCCTAGTACTCTCTGTTGTTCCGAGAATCCTTTGTGCCTTCTGCTTTGCAGCTTCTTTTCGCACTGTGGATAATTCACTTAATTGGGGTTCGTTCGTCCCCAGTTGTTCATATGCTTTCCAAAATACCTGAAAATGCTATCTGATCTTTCAAAATCCTATGCAATCTATTGCTCTTGATTCTCCTTGCCTTCTTGCATTAGGATTAATTCCATATGTCTAGCAATATTCTTTAAAATTCTTTGTGATTGTCATTTTGTTCCTATGGATTCAGCATGTGTGCGAATACTCGCAATCATCAATTAATCCTTGGAAAATTTCTTTCCGGCTCAGACGTCACCCCAGACATGAGCTGTTGATCGACAAATCAAACCTCGATTGATTATCGATCTATGTCTATTCAACTTACTTGTCTTTGATCAGAGCCTCTGCTTCTGATCCCCCGATTTGGAATTTGTAATTCCATTACATTTAGCTTTGAATTAGTCAGTTGTTTCTATAATCTGATCTCTTTTCATTCTTTCTTCTTCTGGGTGAGTACCGATACTTAGATCAGATCCCTTGTGGACCACAAGGTCCTTTGTTGGATTTTATCCGACAGTGTCCTTCACATCCAAAATCTTGTGAGTTTTTCCCTGATACATAATAGCTTCGGTAAATTGTATCATCTGCTTTGACTTCGATACTCTGCTTTCGAACTCGTATATTTTTCTTGGTTGATGGTTGTATAGATTCGAAAAAATGCCCCCATGGGTTGAACCTATGCCCCCTAATCCGTTTGAACCCGAGAGTTTTTAACGAGTCTTACTCTTCTGGTGTTTTCCCAGATAACATTTCAACACTGCAACTTCATCGAAAGTGAGAAGTAAATGGAATGATATGCATTGAAAAAAGTGGGAGTCGACCTTGAACTTTGTGTTCATGCCCATGGACCCGATGTAGATCTTATCATGGAAGCTTCTCTTAAAATTAATTATCCCCTTGGTGTAAGATCATCTTATATCTAGGATTTGATCCTTTGCAACCGTGGTTCGGACCATGATTGTTCCCCTTTGATTCCATTTCTCGGACAAGTTAAAGCACTTGTCTTCTGTAGATAAATGCATCTTCGTAACCTCTATTTTGATCTTCCATCGAGTATTACCCTCCGGTATCTCGACAATAACAAAGAACCGTGTTGCTTCCTACGAGTCTTCATCTGGTATTGCTTCTCATCGATTTCAGATTTCCCGAGGTTTTGAGTTGTTAGTCACTCGAGAACACCGATAAGTGAATCGATTCCAAACTTCGATTCAATAACTCTAAGTAATTTTCGTTGCTTATGAGTTTAATAATCCTTCAAGTCATTCCTAGCCCGATCGGCTATATCATTATCGTGCTAAATTTTAACTGTGCTACCTGGTCCTTCTTCCCGGAGCACAATTTTCACGATGAGCTAAGCTTACATCGATCTTCCTCGTCATATCGTTTCGCCTTGAACAACAAGCTTGATTTCGAGTTTGTGTCGTACCCGTGGTTCCAATAACCTTTAGCTTTATCATTCCTTTGACTTGATGTCGTCGCCGATTGATTACATCTTCAGGAAATCTCTCGACAAATGTGTCGTGATCATCATCAACATTCTGAGCTCTTCCAGGATATCAATCGAATTCATGATGAGAAATACAATCCTTGCCCCTCGATGATTTGTGTTATCATCGACAACATTCTTGCCTTCCCCAACACAAACTTATTCACATAATTTTGGAAATACATCCTTTTTGATATGCTGATGGATTGTTGCTGAGCCCGTCGGCCACACCCTCATCTTTTCCTTGCTGAAGTTGTATGACTTATTTTCTAAGTTGTTTCCGATGGATCCTTTGTGTATCTGAAGTCTGACCTTTCCCTGATGACCATGTCAACACTATCCCGAAGCATGTGTGTGGTACTCCGATATCAACAAGAACATTGGGAGCGCAATGCTAACTGTTCTTGATCAATTATCCAAACACCGTTGTATGGGTAACGTCATGAATTTCCTCCCCCCTTTACTTAAAAGGTAATCTACTACCTTGTCATGGATGTCATCCTCTGCTTGCCCTTGGGAATAATATACTCCTGATACTTGTGCTTAAACACATTTTTCTTCCAATGTTCTGATTAATCTAATGATTACCTTTTCTTTTCCATTATTTTGTTTAACCTTTCTTGTGGTTTGTGAGATCTAAGCAGTAATAGTTCCCTGCCTATGAAAACACCTTGGTGTACCATTTGTCATTAAGACCTTGTTATTATTATTGTTGACGTTCCGGTAACCACCGATGGACGAGAACTTTGCCTATTGGTCCGCCTCGTTCAACGAGCAGGAAAATAGTTCTCTCCGTCCCTCGTCCTTGGTACCAACGTTGTTGACAACATAATTGACAGTCTATCATCTGACATGCCTTGATATCGGCCCCCTTTCTACTTTTAACCCACATGGTGGGCCCATAACCCACAGTTCCACAGGATCGGAACCTGACTCTCCTGTATATCTTTGATTCTGAAATATTCCTGTATTTGGCTTCGTATCATGTCACGAGCCACCTTTTGAGAGATGATCTATTCCCGATGCTCTGAACCCCTTCTCACACTCTGTTCAGGTATCGATCGCTTGTCCATTCGCTTGAAACTTCCTATTGTACCTTCATAGTTTGCTCTCGATGTTTTATTAAGTTTCAACTCGAGAGATACTTCTGCCTCATTCCCTGAATTGTTAACCAGATAATTAACCCTATAAGGGTCCGTTCTCCCGAAGTTACCCTTACTCCACCGCTAAAATCTCGGGACGAGATTTCTTGTAGTGGAGGAGATTTGTAACACCCCCAGTGTCATGCTACAGTAATCCCCTGTTAATGTTGCCATGTCATCATGTTACTGTTGCTAATCTTCACTTGATCCAAATCTCAATTCAAATTCAAATCCAATCTAAAGTCAAAAATTCTTATTTGCCAAACCTGAAAACTAAAATGTTCAAAGTGTGGCAAATGATCCCTAGGTATTTGTCATGTTGGAACCAACCTCTTCTGGATTCCGAAAGTGCTCCTGGAAATTATTTAGTGGTCCAGCAACATTTAAAATTGGCCTTTTGAAATTTCTAAAAATGATTAGACAACTCCACTTGACCCCAAACTTTTTATTCCATCTCAAGGTATTGTGTTAGATTTATGTGCCAAGTTTTGTTCAAAACAAAACTCATTTGGTACTAAAAGAAAATGCAAAACTGAGGCTAAAAATGATAAACAGAAAAGTTACAAATTTAAATGTAAAATAAAAGAAACACACCCCCCCCACGCTGGGCCGAATGGCCCAGCTGGCCGCCGCACCGGCCGGCCCACCAGGCCCAGCCGGGCCTCCTTATCCACCCCACCCACTCCCCGAACCCTAACCTCTCCCGATCCCCACTTCCCCCACTCCTCCTGATCCCCTCGCTCCTCTCCCCCACCCCGCGACCCGATCTGGATCGGGCCGTCCGCCGCCGCAGCAACCCCGTTGACCGCGCCGCACCGCGCCTCCACGCCGGCGCCCATCCCCGGCGCTGCCCCGCCGACGGCGCCTCGCCTCCTCGTCCTCCTCCCCGAACCCCCTCCCACGACTGGTTCTCGATCGGGGAGGAGCTCGATCTCGCGCCTCCCGTCGCCGCCGTGCTCCGTCACCACGCCGGCGCCGCTCTACCGCCTCTCCCTCGTCGGACCGTCCCCGTCCTCCCCCTCAACGGTCGCCATCGCGCCTCGATGCACCCTTCCCACCAACGGACGGTGAGGACCCCGGTCCTCCTCCTTCCCGCCCCTCGCGCGCGTGCGCCCGCGCATGGCCGTGTCGCCGCTGCGTCCTGCGGCCGCCCTTTTCCCGTGCTCGCCAACGTCGCTGCCGCCCCGCAGCACTGTTGCCGCTGCTAATACTCGCCGCGTGGCCGCCTCCCTGTCCGCTACCCAACGCGCCCCGCAGCACCGCTTCCGTCGCCAGAAACGGCCGGTCGGTGAGCCCCGCCGTGGTCCCCGGCGCCCTACTGCGGTAGGCTACAGCCTCCTCGGGCGCCCGCCCATTAACCGTCGGCCGCACCCATTTCGCCCGGTTGCCCCCTGGGCCTATGACAGTGGGGCCCGCCCCCAAAACATTTAAAAAGAAAATGTATTTTAAAAATAAAAAATAAGTAATTAGGTAATTAATTAACTTAATTAACTCTGTTTAGTACCTAATTAACTTGATTAGTTAAATAAAATTGCTAATTAGTTGTTAGACTATGATAGAACGGCCCCACACGTCAGGGTTGACTTTGGTCAACTCTATTGACTGCTGACGTCATTATGACATCATGCTGATGCAATAACCCCATTTTTGATTTAATAATAATTTCAAAATAGTGTTTAAAACTTTGAAAATCATAATAAATAATCCGTAACTCGGATGAAAAAGTTTTCTACATGAAAGTTGCTCAGAAAGACGAGACAAATCCGGATTCGCGGTCCGTTTACCTGTCCGATGCGTCTAACTATCAGAACATGGAACATTCCCCCTCCGGTCATCTGTCTGACACGGGTCCGGAACCGGGAACACCTTCCCGGTTGAATTCCCCCTTCACCTACAACGTCTAGGACCGCGTTAGAACACGTCTAGCTATGCCTGTTGTCCTGTTATACACTTGGTTGCTATGTATTTACTGTTTCTTCCCCCCTCTTCTCTTCGGTAGACCCCGTGACGGCTGCCGATGCCGCTGTGATCGACTACGTCGACGACGACCCCTCCTTGCCCGAGCAACCAGGCAAGCCCCCCCCCCCCCCCCGTTTGGTCATCCCGATATCGCCCATTCCATTCTCTCATGCTTGCATTAGATTTTGCTACTGTAATTGATTGCTCCTATTCTGATGCATAGCCTGCTTTTGTAACCTGCTCTTTGTTACCTACCTGCTTATCCTAAACTGCTTAGTATAGGTTGGTTAGTGATCCATCAGTGACCCCCACCTTGTCCTTGTTGCCCCTGCTTCATCATTGAAGACCCTATCAACGGGATCGAAGACCAGGCCTCGGCATCGCACATCACTTTCCCCTTAGTTGCTCGACACTATTGGGTTACTATCGAGTGTCGACGGTGAGACCTCTACATCACTTTTCGGTCGTGGTCATCGAGGGTGATTCCACCTTAACCACTTCCGATACGACTCTGTCGTGCAACCCCTCAATGGTGAACCTCGGGGGTGGTTCCTCTTACGTTCACCTTGATGATTACATCGAGTGGAATCCGTCAAGGGTGATTCCTCAGGTTTTCCACTTGGTGTTAGACACACGGTTACTATGGTTACTATGACTTTACACTGAACCCTATTACTAAAGATGGGTCGGCCCTGAGGGGTACCCGCGCGAGCATATTTGCGAGTGATGTGGAGACGGGTTGACCTGGAGGGTGCCCGCGAGATAATTACGAGGCGTGGCCGGGCATTCCTAGCCCTTGCCGCAAGTCCTCGAGACGGGGCAACGGGGTCACATCTTTCGTGAGTCTCTGCTTGTTACCGCGCGTTCCTAATCCACTACGATTTGGATATTTGATCCGAGGGGCCTCTGGCCTGATAGCACTAACCATCACGTGGGCATAGTATGGGCGTTCTGTGTCGTATACATCAGCCGAAGCTTAATAGACGTCAGCGACTGAGCGGCACGCGCCGGGTTGGACTGCGTAAGTACCTGCCTTGTTGAAGGAGGTAGCTAGGTCTGCTCACCGGCCGTGTTCGCAACGTGCAGGAGTTCCCGGGGAGATGGCCCATGACCCCTGGGGGCATAGGATTAGTCCGGCGTGCTGACCTCTCTATTAAGCCTAGGTCGGGTTGCGGCGTATTGTCTGGCCGAGGCCGGGCATGACCCATGAAAGTGTGTCCAGCCGGAGTTAATCGAGCATGGTGGGTAAGTTGGTGCACCCCTGCAGGGAAGAAAACATCTATCGATAGCCTGTCCTACGGTAACGGACACTTGGAGTTGTATCCCGAACGATACAACTAGAACTAGATACTTGAGATGAGACATGGATGTGAGAAATGGATAGTATGGCTCTGGGATTGCTTTCTCGCAGGGAGTCGAGAAAGGATCCCTGGCCGAGGTTGATAACACTTCTACTACTTTACTTTATGCTACTCTTATCTCTCTTCTGATGCTGCAAGATGCTTGAAGATGCTGAAGATGCTAGTCTTCGATAGGACTAGGCCTTCTCTCTATTCTGGCATTTCTGCAGCCCAGTCCACATATACAGCCTTCCTTTGATAATGTTGCATATGTAGTGTAGATCCTTGCTTGCGAGTACTTTGGATGAGTACTCACGGTTGCTTTGCTATCCCTTTTCCCCCTTTCTTCTTCTTTCCGGTTGATGCAACCAGATGTCGAAGCCCAGGAGCCAGATGCCACCGCCGATGCCTACTACCACGTGGAGACCGCCGACGACCAGGAGTAGTTAGGAGGCTCCCAGGCAGGAGGCCTTGCCTTTTCGATCGTTGTTGCTTTTGTGCTAGCCTTCTTAAGGAAAACTTGTCTAACTCATGTATGTACTCAGATATTGTTGCTTCCGATGACTCTTGTGTATTCGAGCTTATGTATTCGAGCCCTCGAGGCCCCTGGCTTGTAATATAAAGCTTGTATTATTTTCTTTTGTGTCTAGAGTTGTGTTGTGATATCTTCCCGTGAGTCCTTGATCTTGATCGTACACATTTGCGTGTGTGATTAGTGTATGATTGAATCGAGGGCGTCACACCCCCTGCCCAGTATATAAAGGAGGAGAGGGGAGGAGCCCGACCCTAGGGGGCGGGCCAAGTGGGGGGAAACCGACTTGCACTCCTAGTCCTAGTCGGCCCCCCTTCCTTCTTTCAAAGGGGAAAAGGGGGAAGGAGAGGGAGAAGGAAAGGGGGGTCGCGCCCCATCCCCTTGTCCAATTCGGACTGCCCATGGGGGGCGCCACCCCTTGTGGGCAGCCCTCTCTCTCCACTATGGCCCATAGAGGCCCATTACTTTCCCCGGGGGGGGGGGGGGGGTTCCGGTAACCCCTCGGTACTCCGATAAATATCCGAAACACTCCGAAACCATTTCGATGTCTGAATACTATCGCCCAATATATCAATCTTTACCTCTCGATCATTTCGAGACTCCTCGTCATGTCCGTGATCTCATCCGGGACTCCGAACAATCTTCGGTCACCAAAACACATAACTCATAATACAAATCGTCATCGAACGTTAAGCGTGCGGACCCTACGGGTTCGAGAACTATGTAGACATGATCGAGACACATCTCCGATCAATAACCAACAGCGGAACCTGGATGCTCATATTGGTTCCTACATATTCTACGAAGATCTTTACCGGTCAAACTGTAATGACAACATACGTCATTCCCATTGTCATCGGTATGTTACTTGCCCGAGATTCGATCGTCGGTATCTTCATACCTAGTTCAATCTCGTTACCGGCAAGTCTCTTTACTCGTTCCCTAATGCATCATCCCGCAACTAACTCATTAGTTACATTGCTTGCAAGGCTTATCATGATGTGCATTACCGAGAGGGCCCAGAGATACCTCTCCGATACTCAGAGTGACAAATCCAAATATCGATCTATGCCAACCCAACAAACACCTTCGGAGACACCTGTAGAGCATCTTTATAATCACCCATTTAAGTTGTGATGTTTGATAGCACACAAGGTGTTCCTCCGGTATTCGGGAGTTGCATAATCTCATAGTCAAAGGAATATGTATAAGTCATGAAGAAAGCAATAGCAATAAAACTTAACGATCATTAGCTAAGCTAACGGATGGGTCTTGTTCATCACATCATTCTCCTAATGATTTGATCTCGTTCATCAAATGACAACACATGTCTATGGTTAGGAAACTTAGCCATCTTTGATTAACGAGCTAGTCTAGTAGAGGCTTACTAGGGACACTGTGTTTTTGTCTATGTATCCACACATGTATCAAGTTTCCGGTTAATAAAATTCTAGCACGGATAGTAAACATTTATCATGATATAAGGAAATATTAAATAACAACTTTATTATTGCCTCTAGGGCATATTTCCTTCAGTCTCCCACTTGCACTAGAGTCAATAATCTAGTTCACATCGCCATGTGATTTAACACCAATAGTTCACATCACCATGTGATTAACACCCATAGTTCACATCGCCATGTGACCAACACCCAAAAGGTTTACTAGAGTCAGTAACCTAGTTCACATCGCCATGTGATTAACACCCAAAGAGTACTAAGGTGTGATCATGTTTTGCTTGTGAGAGAAGTTTAGTCAACGGGTCTACCACATTCAGATTCGTATGTATTTCGCAAATTTACTATGTCTACAATGCTCTGCACGGAGCTACTCTAGCTAATTTCTCCCACTTCCAATATGTATCTAGATCGAGACTCAGAGTCAACCAGGTCGATGTTTAAAGCTTGCATCGGTGTAACTCTTTACGATGAACTCTTTATTACCTCCGTAACCGAGAAATATTTCCTCGGTCCTCTATAAGGATGATTTTGACCGTTGTCCAGTGATCTACTCCTGGATCACTATTGTACCCCCTTGCCAAACTCATGGCAAGGTACACAATAGGTCTGGTACACGGCATGGCATACTTTATAGAACCTATGGCTGAGGCATAGGGACTGACGTTCATTCTCTCTCTATCTTCTGTCGTGGTCGGGCTTTGAGTCTTACTGAACTTCACACCTTGCAACGCAGGCAAGAACCCTTTCTTTGACTGATCCATTTTTAACTTCTTCAAAATCTTGTCAAGATATGTGCTTTGTGAAAGTCCTATTAAGCGTCTTGATCTAACTCTATAGATCTTGATGCCCAATATATAAGAAACTTCACCGAGGTCTTTCATTGAAAAACTCTTATTCAAGTATCCTTTTATGCTATCTAGAAATTCTATATCATTTCACATCAACAATGTGTCATCCACATATAATATTAGAAATGCTACAGAGCTCCCGCTCACTTTCTTGTAAATACAAGCTTGTCCAAAAGTCTGTATAAAACCATATGCTTTGATCACCTCATCAAAGTGTATATTCCAACTCCGAGATGCTTGCACTAGTCCATAAATGGATCGCTGGAGCTTGCACACTTTGTTAGCACCTTTAGGATCGACAAAACCTTCTGGTTGCATCATATACAACTCTTCTTTTAGAAATTCATTAAGGAAAGCAATTTTGATGACCATTTGCCAGATTTCATAATCATAAAATGCGGCAATTGCTAACATGATTCGGACAGACTTAAGCATCGCTACGGGTGAGAAGGTCTCATCATAGTCAACTCCTTTGAACTTGTCGAAAACCTTTCGCAACAAGTCGAGCTTTGTAGACAGTAACATTACCATCAGCGTTAGTCTTCTTCTTGAAGATCCATTTATTCTCTATGGCTTGCCGATCATCGGGCAAGTCAACCAAAGTCTATGCTTTGTTCTCATACATGGATCCCATCTCAGATTTCATGGCCTCAAGCCATTTCGCAGAATCTGGGCTCATCATCGCTTCCTCATAGTTCGTAGGTTTGTCATGGTCTAGTAACATGACTTCCAGAACACGATTACCATACCACTCTGGTGCGGATCGTACTTTGGTTGACCTACGAGGTTCGGTAGTAACTTGATCTGAAGTTTCATGATCATCATCATTCATTTACTCACTAATTGGTGTAGGCATCACAGGAACAGTTTTCTATGATGAACTACTTTCCAATTCAAGAGAAGGTACAATTACCTCATCAAGTTCTACTTTCCTCCCACTCACTTCTTTTGAGAGAAACTCCTTCTCTAGAAAGGATCCATTCTTAGCAACAAATATCTTGCCTTCGGATCTGTGATAGAAGGTGTACCCAACTGTTTCTTTTGGGTATCCTATGAAGACGCATTTCTCCGATTTGGGTTTGAGCTTATCAGGCTGAAGCTTTTTCACCAAAGCATCGCAACCCCAAACTTTAAGAAACGACAGCTTAGGTTTCTTGCCACACCACAGTTCATATGGTGTCGTCTCAACGGATTTAGATGGTGCCCTATTTAACGTGAATGCAGCTATCTCTAATGCATAACCCCAAAATGATAGTGGTAAATCGGTAAGAGACATCATAGATCGCACCATATCTAATAAAGTACGGTTACGACATTCGGACACACCATTACGCTGTGGTGTTCCAGGTGGCGTGAGTTGCGAAACTATTCCACATTGTTTTAAATGAAGACCAAACTCGTAACTCAAATATTCGCCTCCATGATCAGATCGTAAAAACTTTATTTTCTTGTTACGATGATTTTCCACTTCACTCTGAAATTCTTTGAACTTTTCAAATGTTTCAGACTTGTGTTTCATTAAGTAGATATACCCATATCTGCTCAAATCATCAGTGAAGGTCAGAAAATAACGATACCCGCCACGAGCCTCAACACTCATCGGACCGCATACATCGGTATGTATTATTTCCAACAAGTCAGTGGCTCGCTCTATTGTTCTGGAGAACAGAGTCTTATTCATCTTGCCCATGAGGCATGGTTCATAAGCATCAAGTGATTCATAATCAAGTGATTCCAAAAGCCCATCTGCATGGAGTTTCTTCATGCGCTTTACACCAATATGACTAAACGGCAGTGCCATAAATAAGTTGCACTATCATTATTAACTTTGCATCTTTTGGCATCAATATTATGAATATGTGTATCACCACGATCGAGATTCAACAAAAATAGACCACTCATCAAGGGTGCACGACCATAAAAGATATTACTCATATAAATAGAACAACCATTATTCTCTGATTTAAATGAATAACCGTCTCGCATCAAACAAGATCCAGATATAATGTTCATGCTCAATGCTGGCACCAAATAACAATTATTCAGGTCTAAAACTAATCCCGAAGGTAGATGTAGAGGTAGCGTGCCGACGGCGATCACATCGACCTTGGAACCATTTCCGACACACATTGTCACCTCGTCCTTAGCCAATCTTCGTTTAATCCATAGCCCCTATTTCGAGTTGCAAATATGAGCAACAGAACCAGTATCAAATACCCAGGCGCTACTACAAGCATTAGTAACGTACACATCAATAACATGTATATCAAATATACCTTTCACTTTACCATCCTTCTTATCCGCCAAATACTTGGGGCAGTTCCGCTTCTAGTGACCAGTCCCTTTGAAGTAGAAGCACTCAGTTTCAGGCTTAGGTCCCAACTTGGGCTTCTTCTCGGTAGCAGCAACTTGCTTGCTATTCTTCTTGAAGTTCCCCTTCTTCCCTTTGCCCTTTTCTTGAAACTAGTGGTCTTGTTAACCATCAACACTTGATGCTCCTTCTTGATTTCTACATCCGCAGCCTTGAGCATTGAGAAGAGCTCGGGAATCGTCTTGTTCATCCCTTGCATATTATAGTTCAGCACGAAGCCTTTATAGCTTGGTGGCAGTGATTGTAGGACTCTGTCAATGACACTATCATCACGAAGATTAACTCCCAGTTGAGTCAAATGGTTATGGTACTGTGACGCCCGGGTAATCAAGCTACAGTAACCCTCAGGTATGATGCCACGTCACCACGATTACTGTTGCTAATCTCGTGTTAGTTCAGAACCGATCCAAATTCAAATTTGAATTAAAGTAAAACAATAAAAGTTTTCAATTCTCAAAACTAAAATGTTCTTATTGTGACAATTAAATCATCGATAGTATTGGTGGAGAAACAACATTTTTATAAAATAATTAATTACTCTAAAGTGATTAAAACTGCAGCAAAACAATTAAGTGAATACCTTTTTCGATTAATAAAATTCTAAACTAATTTATTTCGGGGTAAAACATTTATGGCAGTGGGTGGTTCTCAAACATCAATTTAGGAGTTGTTATCTTTTTTTTTCTAAGCTAAAAACAATGTGTATCTAAAATAAAACAGAACAGAAAAATAAAAATAAAAAGAAGAAAAGGAAACAAAAAAAGAGAGAAAGGAAAAGACCCCCCCCCCCCACTGGGCCTCGGCCCAGCTGGCCACTGGGCCACCAGGCCAACCCACCTGGCCGGCCCACCCCGCACCCCATAACCTCCCCCACTCCCCCACTCACCCACCGACACCCCCACACCCCCCCAAAATATGTTCCCCCCTCTCTCCCGATTGGATCGGGATCGAGAGGAGGAAGTCGCCGACGCCGCCCGGTGCCGCCTCGCTGCGACGCCGCCGCCTTCACCTCGTTGTCTACCCTGCCGGCCTGCCTCCCGCTCCGCCGCGTCGTCCCCGTCGACCACCCCGACCCCCACTGCCCCGTCCCTACTCCCCGCCGTGAGCCGCGCCCCTCCTCTCCTTCCCCTGTTCCTGCTCGCCGTCCCCGCCCACGCTCACCGCGTCGTGGCCATGACCGTCCGTGTCCGAGCTTCGGCCACCTCGTTGCCCATCCCCGCCGTCGACTCTGGCCGTCCCCGGCCAAGCCACCGCCACCAGTCGACGTGCGGCAACGCCTGCGTCCGATCCCGACCAGCCGCGTGCCTCAACTTGCCTACCTACCCCCGCCGCCCCAGCTGTCCTTGTCCCTGCCTTGTGCGCACGCCCGCGCCCGGCCCGCACTCGCTGCGCCGCTCGAGACTGCACCCGCACCGGCCCCTCGCTAGTGCCCAGCGCCCGTGGAGACCGTGCCCTTCTCTACACGCGCCCGCCTACTCTCCCTCCCGTTCGCCGCTGTCCGCTCGTCGCCCGCTTCCCCCCCCCCTCGCCCAGCCGAGCACGCGGCCACCCCCCCTCCGTCAACGCCCCGTCTCCGACCGCTCCGGCCGTTGCGGCCTGGGTCTCCCCTGACCAGCGCCGTGGCCGCCAGTGCCCTGCTGCGCTGGGTCGTGGCCTCCGCCCGTTAACGGGCGCCCGCAGCGCCCACGCACCCGTAGCGCCAGCACCCGCTAAGGACCAATGGCCCTATGACAAAGGGGTCCCACCCCCAAAACGTTTAAAAAAAGATATAAAAAATTAAAAATTAAAATATTAATTAATTAACTTAATTAAATAACTTAATTAATTGAGTTTAATTAACCTAATCAATTAACTAAACTAATTAAACCTGCTTAGTTAGTCTTAGACAATGACAGTGGGACCCACATGTCAGTTTGACTAGGTCAACTGACTAGTTGACTACTGACATCACCCTGACATCATGCTGACGTCATAATTGCATTTTCTAATTAAACTAATTCTGTTAATTCTAAAAATGAATTAAATATTTAAAAATTAATATAAAATAATCCGTAGCTCGGATGAAAATACTTTGTACATGAAAGTTGCTCAGAACGACGAGACGAATCCGAATACGTAGTCCGTTTGTCAGCCACACGTCCCTAGCATAGCGAACATGGAACTTTTCCCCTCCGGTCCGTCTGTCCGAAAACGTCAAACACCGGGAATACTTTCCCGGATGTTTTCCCCCTTCGCCGGTCTCACCTACTACCGCGTTAGGGCATACCTAGCACCGTGTATTGCCTCGTTATGTTTTGTGACGCTTTGTTTGCTCCGTATTTACTGTTTCTTCCCCCTCTTCTTCTCCGGAAGACCCCGAGACCGGTGTTGATGCCACCGAGTACGACTACGTCACCGACAACCCTTCTTCCTGTACAACAGAGCTTCCAGGCAAGCCCCCCCCTTGATCACTAGATATCGCCTATTCTTCTCTATACTGCTTGCATTAGAATAGTGTAGCATGTTACTGCTTTCGGTTAATCCTATTCTGATGCATAGCCTGTCATTGTTGCTACAGTTGTTACCCTTACCTGCTATCCTACTGCTTAGTATAGGATGCTAGTGTTCCATCAGTGGCCCTACACTCTTGTCCGTCTGCCATGCTATACTATCGGGCCGTGATCACTAGGGAGGTGATCACGGGTATATACTTTATACTTTATATACATGACACATGTGGTGACTAAAGTCGGGTCAGCTCGTTGAGTACCCGCAAGTGATTCTGATGAGGGGGCTTAAAGGACAGGTGGGCCTGGGTTCCTGACGGCCCCCGGCTGTTACTTTGTGGCGGAGCGACAGGGCAGGTTGAGACCACCTAGGAGAGAGGTGGGCCTGGCCCTGGTCGGCGTTCGCGGATACTTAACACGCTTAACGAGATCTTGGTATTTGATCTGAGTCTGGCCATTTGGTCTATACGCACTAACCAACTACGCGGGAACAGTTATGGGCACTCGGCGTCGTGGTATCAGCCGAAGCTCTTCTTGACGTCAGCGACGGAGCGGCGCGTGCCAGATTGGACTGGAACGCCTGCTAGGCTAGGTCTGCTTCCGGCCGCGTACGCAACGTGCAGGCGTGCAATGGGCGATGGGCCCAGACCCCTGCGCGCATAGGATTTAGACCGGCGTGCTGACCTCTCTGTTGAGCCTAGGTGGGGCTACGACGTGTTGATCTTCCGAGGCCGGGCATGACCCAGGAAAGTGTGTCCGGCCAAATGGGATCGAGCGTGTTGGGTTATGTGGTGCACCCCTGCAGGGAAGTTTATCTACTCGAATAGCCGTGCCCTCGGTAAAAGGACGACCCGGAGTTGTACCTTGACCTTATGACAACTAGAACTGGATACTTAATAAAACACACCCTTCCAAGTGCCAGATACAACCCGGTGATCGCTCTCTAACAGGGCGACGAGGAGGGGATCGCCGGGTAGGATTATGCTATGCGATGCTACTTGGTGAACTTACCATCTACTCTCTTCTACATGCTGCAAGATGGAGGTGGCCAGAAGCGTAGTCTTTGACAGGATTAGCGGTCCCCCCTTATTCTGGCATTCTGCAGTTCAGTCCACAGATATGGCCCTTTACACATATACCCATGCATATGTAGTGTAGATCCTTGCTTGCGAGTACTTTGGATGAGTACTCACGGTTGCTTTTCTCCCTCTTTTCCCCCTTTCCCTTCTACCTGGTTGTCGCAACCAGATGCTGGAGCCCAGGAGCCAGACGCCACCGTCGACGACGACTCTTACTACACCGGAGGTGCCTACTACTACGTGCAGGCCGCTGACGGCGACCAGGAGTAGTTTAGGAGGATCCCAGGCAGGAGGCCTGCGCCTCTTTCGATCTGTATCCCAGTTTGTGCTAGCCTTCTTAAGGCAAACTTGTTTAACTTATGTCTGTACTCAGATATTGTTGCTTCCGCTGACTCGTCTATGATCGAGCACTTGTATTCGAGCCCTCGAGGCCCCTAGCTTGTATTATGATGCTTGTATGACTTATTTATGTTTTAGAGTTGTGTTGTGATATCTTCCCGTGAGTCCCTGATCTTGATCGTACACGTTTGCGTGCATAATTAGTGTACGCTTGAATCGGGGGCGTCACAAGTTGGTATCAGAGCCGACTGCCTGTAGGAATCCCCCTTTCCAACTCCTTGGCCGAAGTCGTGTCTAGTCATTGAAAAACTTTTACTAACATGGCTGTGTGGCTTACGGGCCCACGTCGCCATTGGGTGGTATTAGGATCTTTTACTCCTTGTCTATACTCCGGGACTCTGATCTCTCTTCTATTCGGGTTAAGTGAATTTTGCTAAATCTAACATTAGGATCTCGTTATCACTTTCCCCCGGAGAGCCCCTTATTACTGATGATCGTCTGCTGCACGTGAAGACCCTGAAGGCACTCCCCGCTGTTACCCCGAGAACTTGTGTTCATCGCGTTTGCAATTCCCCTTCCACCGTCAACCCTTATGGATAACTACATGCAGTTGTCATTCTTACATTCATCCCTAGTTGGTCTTGTTATTACAAGATACCCCGAAATACTCATCGTTGTTTCGAGAATCCTTTTTGCCTACTGCCTTGCTGTTCTTTGCCACATGAATACCACTATGGATAATTTCTAGCACTCACCGGATATTTGCTCATCCCTAGTTGATTCATGTATTTAACAAAAGTCTTCAAAATACTATTTGAACTTCCGAAAATCCTCAGGAGCCCTTTTGCTCTTGAAATTCTTGCTTACTTGCATTATGATTAATCTTTAGTCTAGTAATCTTGTTGGCATCCATTGTCATCATCATTTTGAGTCCATTAATTCAATTTGTTACGAATGCTCGCAATCCTCAAACAGATCCTAGAATTCATCCTTCCGACTCAGACATCATTTTAAACATGAACTAGTTCTCGACCGACCGAATAGTCGTCGGTTGTACCCGTAGGTTTACTCAATTTATCCATCCTCAATCAGAGCGTTTGCTTCTGATCTCTTGATTTGGAAATCGCAATTCCTTTGCATTTGAGATTTGAATTAGTTAGTTATTCCCATAATCTGATACCTTGCATTCTTTCTTCCTTTGATTGAGTACTGAAACTCACATCAGCTTCGTTGTGGATCGCCCGATCCATTGTTGGATTTCATCCGACATCGTCCTTCATATTCAATAACCTTGTGAGCCTTTCCACGGGTATATAATGCCTTTGGTAAATTGTATCTTCTGCTTTGTCAACCATGATCTACTTTTGAGCTTATGTTATTTACTTCTGAAGTTCGTGGTATATGTTCTAAGAAGCCCTGATGGCTTGAACCTATGCCTTCCTTAATATGTGTGAACTCGAAAGTTTTCACGAGTCATACTCTTCTGGTATTTTGCCATATAAAATTTCAACACTACAACTTCATCGAACGCGAGAAGTAAATGAAAGGATATGCATTGGAGAAGTGGGAGTCGACCTTGAACTTTGTGTTCATGCCCATGGACACGATGTAGATCTTCTCATCGAAGCTTCTTTTAAAATTAGTTATTCCCTTGGTATAAGTTCATCTTATATCTGGGATCTGGCCTTTTGCAATCGTGGTTCCGACCAGGTTCTCCTTTAAATAACATTTCTCAGACAAGTTAAACCACTTGTCCTCTGCAGATCATTGCACCTGTCCAACCTTTACTTTAATCTATCATCGAGTATTACCCCCTGGTATCTCGAGATAAACACAAAACATCATAACTTCTTATGAGTTCTTCATCAAGTACTACCTTCTCACTGATTCCAATTTTTCACGGGCTCTCAGTTATTAAACACTCAAAGACACCGATAACTGAACCGAGTCCGCACTACGGTTCAACAACTTTAGTAATCTTCTTTACTTACGAGTTCGTACCCAAACACGTCATTCCTAGCCTGATTGGCTATATTATTATCGTGCTAAATTTTAAACTGTGCCACCCGGTCCTTCTTCCCGGAGCATAAATTTCGACGGTGAGCAAAGCTTACGTCGATCTTCCCCATAATACGATTTCACCTTGAGCAGCAAGCTTGATTTCGAATTTGTGTCATACCCGTGGTTCCAATATCCTTTCGCTTCATCATTCCTTTGACTTGATGTCATCCCCAATCGATAACATCTTCATGAAATCTCTTGACAAATGTGTCGTGATCATCATCGGCATTCTGTGCTCTTCCAGGATAGCACTTGAATTCATAATGAGAAATACCATCCTTGCCCCCGATGATTTGTGTTATCATTGACCACTTTATTGCCTTCCGTTCAACACAAACTTGATCGTGTTTTGTGTTGTACCTTGAGATCCTTGCTATCCAGCCTTAGTTCTTCTTTACCTTGGAGTATTACCATCTTTTATGTCAGGAATGTCTTGAGATTGCCCCACCTCTTAAGAATTCTTGGTATAGTGATGCTTCTCCCCATAATCATTCTTTCTTGGTCCCCGTGTTGGTTCTAACCGGGACCAACAAGTGCACGGTGCTGTTTGGATTCTGCTCTTCTAGCAGCCCTATTGCTTTGAAATTAATGATCGATAGTTCATTCTTAGCCTATCGGTTATTGAATCACCAGTCTAAACATTGATCGTGCAACCCAGCCCATATTTCGGGCGCACATTTCAACCAATGTTTGATTGTGTATATTTTCCTCGAGCATACATCCTTATATCATTTGATCTAACGAATGTTATCTCCTTGTTCACATAATTGTGGAAATCCATCTTTTGGGAATCTCGATGAATTGTCCTTAGCCCATCAGCCACCTCCTCGTTCCCTCCTTGGTTTAATGATGAACTCTTGTTTTGGAACTCGCTTCCATAGTTCATCTCCCGAGAATCTTCGATGTCGTTTCGACAATTTGTGTTGCACCTTTCTTCTCTGGCATCCTGAGTTTGAGTTATCCTGACACCAATCAGATCTGAATCTCGGTTAGATATGATGGTTGGAACATACTTTCAAGAGTTATAACATTGGTCCTCTTATGACTCGGTAAGGTGATGTCATGCCTAGCACACCTGGCCGGAGGACCTAGTGTTATAGTTTCCTTTTTAATAAGGTTAACCATTCTTCCATGAGGAAATTGAATGACTTGTTTAATAAGTTTTTCCTGATGGATCCTTTGTGTATCCAAGGTCTTACCTTTGCTTGAAGACCTTGTCAAAGCTATCTCGAAGCATGTCTGTGTTACTCCGATCTTCAATAAGAACATTTGAAGCAAAATGCTATCTTTTCTTTAACAATTATCCAAAACACCGTTGTATGGGTATTGTAATGAAATTACTCTCCCCTTATCTAAAGGGTTTTCTACATTATATCCTGTCACGGATATCATGCTCTGCTTATCATTGGGAAGGATATAACCCTGAAATGTATGATAATCATATTTTTCCTTTCCATTATTTGGTTTAACCTTTCTTGTGATCAATATGATCTGAGCAGTAATATTCTCCTGCTTATGTAAACACCTCGGTGTACAACTCTGTCAGTAAGACCCTGTTACTATTGTTGATGACATTCCGGTAACCACCGATGGACGAGAACTTTACCTATTGGTCCGCCTCGTTTCAACGAGCAGGAAAATGGTTCTCTTCGTCCCTCGCCCTTGGTACCAACGTTGTTACTGACATAATCGACAGGCTACCCTCTGACATGTCTTGCTATCATGACCGTGCAAGATGTCACCGTTCCTCCTACTTTTAATCCACATGGTGGGCCCATAACCCAAAGTTCCACAGGATCGAAACCTGACTCTCCTGTACACCCCCAGTTCCCAAGGATGTTCCTCACGCGTGGCCTCGTATATAATTCACGAGCCACCTCCCGTGAGATCATCAATTCTGGTATCAGACACAAAACTTATTCCCATTGCTCTGGACCCCTTTTACACTTTGTTTCAGGCATCGAACGATTGCCTACCCGCGTGAAACTTCTCATGGTACCTTCTTACTTTGCTCTCGATATTTTCTTAAAGTTCCAGTTCGAGAGTTACTTCCGCCACCTTCCTCGATGTTATCGACCAGATAGTCGACTTTGCAGAGGTCTGTTCTCCCGGAATGCCCACCCTTTATTCTTTCGTAAGTACGATGGAGTTCCCGAAGAAAGGATGCCGACTTCATTAAGATGACCTGAAGCAGAGAAATGAAGACGTTAATGTAATGGATCGACCTCTTCGAGAAGAGAAACTAAGACCGAGAAGACTCGTTAGAATTTCGTAACCAAATCCCTTCCCCCTTACCTCCCCTCTTAAATCTCGGGACGAGATTTCTTGTAGTGGAGGAGAATTGTGACGCTCGGGTAATCAAGCTACAGTAACCCTCTGGTATGATGCCACATCACCACGATTACTGTTGCTAATCTCGTGTTAGTTCAGAACCGATCCAAATTCAAATTTGAATGAAAGTCAAACAATAAAAGTTTTCAATTCTCAAAACTAAAATGTTCTTATTGTGACAATTAAATCATCGATAGTATTGGTGGAGAAACAACATTTTTATAAAATAATTAATTACTCTAAAGTGATTAGAACTGCAGCAAAACAATTAAGTGAATACCTTTTTCGATTAATAAAATTCTAAACTAATTTATTTCGGGGAAAAACATTTATGGCAGTGGGTGGTTCTCAAAGATCAATTTAGGAGTTGTTATCATTTTTTTCTAAGCTAAAAACAATGTGTATCTAAAATAAAACAAAACAGAAATATAAATATAAAAAGAAGAAAAGGAAACAAAAAAAGAAAAGAAAGGAAAAGACCCCCCCCCCCCCCGCTGGGCCTCGGCCCAGCTGGCCACTGGGCCACCTGGCCAACCCACCTGGCCGGCCCACCCCGCACCCCATAACCTCCCCCACTCCCCCACTCACCCACCGACACCCCCACACCCCCCCCACCGAAATATCTCCCCCCCTTCTCTCTCCCGATTGGATCAGGATCGAGAGGAGGAAGCCGCCGACGCCGCCCGGTGCCGCCTCGCCGCGACGCCGCCGCCTTCACCTCGTCGTCTACCCCGCTGGCCTGCCTCCCGCTCTGCCGCGTCGTCCCCGTCGACCACCCCGACCCCCACTGCCCCGTCCCTACTCCCCGCCGTGAGCCGCGCCCCTCCTCTCCTTCCCTTATTCCTGCTCGCCGTCCCCCGCCCACGCTCACCGCGTCGTGGCCATGACCGTCCGTGTCCGAGCTTCGGCCACCGCGTCGCCCATCCCCGCCGTCGACTCTGGCCGTCCCCGGCCAAGCCACCGCCACCAGTCGACGTGCGGCAACGCATGCGTCCGATCCCGACCAGCCGCGCGCCTCACCTTGCCTGCCTGCCCCCGCCGCCCCTGTTGTCCCTGTCCCTGCCCTGTGCGCACACCCGCGCCCGGCCTGCACTCGCTGCGCCGCTCGAGACTGCGCCCGCACCGGCGCCTCGCTAGTGCCCAGCGCCCGTGGCGACCGCGCCCTTCTCTGCACGCGCCCGCCTAATCTCCCTCCCGTTCGCCGCTGTCCGCTCGTCGCCCACTTCCCCACCCCCCCCCCCGCTTCGCCCAGCCGAGCCCGCGGCCACCCCCTCCATCGATGCCCCGTCTCCGACCACTCCGGCCGCTGCGGCCTGGGTCTCCACTGACCAGCGCCGTGGCCGCCGGCGCCCTGCTGCGCTGGGTCATGGCCTCCGCACGTTAATGGGCACCCGCAGCGCCCACGCACCCGTACCGCCCGCACCCGCTAAGGACCAATGGCCCTATGACAAAGGGGTCCCACCCCCAAAACGTTTAAAAAAGATATAAAAATATAAAAAATATAAAAATATTAATTAATTAACTAAATTAAATAACTTAATTAATTGAGTTTAATTAACCTAATCAACTAACTAAACTAATTAAACCTACTTAGTTAGTCTTAGACAATGATAGTGGGACCCACATGTCAGTTTGACTAGGTCAACTGACTAGTTGACTGCTGACATCACCCTTACATCATGCTGACATCATAATTGCTTTTCTAATTAAATTAATTCTAAAAATGAAATAAATATTTAAAAATTAATATAAAATAATCCGTAGCTCGGATGAAAATACTTTGTACATGAAAGTTGCTCAGAACAACAAGACGACTCCGAATACGTAGTCCGTTTGTCAGCCACACGTCCCTAGCATAGCGAACATGGAACTTTTCCCCTCCGGTCCATCTGTCCGAAAACGTCAAACACCGGGAATACTTTCCCGGATGTTTTCCCCCTTCGCCGGTATCACATACTACCGCGTTAGGGCATACCTAGCACCGTGTATTGCCTCGTTATGTTTTGTGATGCTTTCTTTGCTCCGTATTTACTGTTTCTTCCCCCTCTTCTTCTCCGGAAGACCCCGAGACCGGTGCTGATGCCACCGAGTACGACTACGTCACCGACGACCCTTCTTCCTGTACAACAGAGCTTCCAGGAAAGCCCCCCCTTGATCACCAGATATCGCCTATTCTTCTCTATACTGCTTGCATTAGAGTAGTGTAGCATGTTACTGCTTTCGGTTAATCCTATTCTGATGCATAGCCTGTCATTGTTGCTACAGTTGTTACCCTTACCTGCTATCCTACTGCTTAGTATAGGATGCTAGTGTTCCATCAGTGGCCCTACACTCTTGTCCGTCTGCCATGCTATACTATCGGGCCGTGATCACTAGGGAGGTGATCACGGGTATATACTTTATACTTTATATACATGACACATGTGGTGACTAAAGTCGGGTCAGCTCGTTGAGTACGTGCAAGTGATTCTGATGAGGGGGCTTAAAGGACAGGTGGCTCCATCCCGGTAGAGGTGGGCCTGGGTTCCTGACGGCCCCTGACTGTTACTTTGTGGTGGAACGACAGGGCAGGTTGAGACCACCTAGGAGAGAGGTGGGCCTGGCCCTGGTCGGCGTTCGCAGATACTTAGCACGCTTAACGAGATCTTGGTATTTGATCTGAGTCTGGCCATTTGGTCTATACGCACTAACCAACTACGCGGGGACAGTTATGGGCACTCGGCGTCGTGGTATCAGCCGAAGCTCTTCTTGACGTCAGCGACGGAGTGGCGCGAGCCAGATTGGACTGGAACGCGTGCTAGGCTAGGTCTGCTTCCGACCGCGTACGCAACGTGCAGGTGTGCTATGGGCGATGGGCCCAAATCCCTGCGCGCATAGGATTTAGACCGGCGTGCTGACCTCTCTGTTGAGCCTAGGTGGGGCTGCGACGTGTTGATCTTCCGAGCCGGGCATGACCCAGGAAAGTGTGTCCAGCCAAATGGGATCGAGTGTGTTGGGTTATGTGGTGCACCCCTGCAGGGAAGTTTATCTATTCGAATAGCCGTGTCCCTCGGTAAAAGGACGACCCGGAGTTGTACCTTGACCTTATGACAACTAGAAATGGATACTTAATAAAACACACCCTTCCAAGTGCCAGATACAACCCGGTGATCGCTCTCTAACAGGCAAACGAGGAGGGGATCACCGGGTAGGATTATGCTATGCGATGCTACTTGGTGAACTTACCATCTACTCTCTTCTACATGCTGCAAGATGGAGGTGGCCAGAAGCGTAGTCTTCGACAGGATTAGCTATCCCCCCCCTTATTCTGGCATTCTGCAGTTCAGTCCACCGATATGGCCCTTTACACATATACCCATGCATATGTAGTGTAGATCCTTGCTTGCGAGTACTTTGGATGAGTACTCACGGTTGCTTTTCTCCCTCTTTTCCCCCTTTCCCTTCTACCTGGTTGTCGCAACCAGATGCTGGAGCCCAGGAGCCAGACGCCACCGTCGACGACGACTCTTACTACACCGGAGGTGCCTACTACTACGTTCAGGCCGCTGACGACAACCAGGAGTAGTTTAGGAGGATCCCAGGCAGGAGGCCTGCGCCTCTTTCGATCTGTATCCCAGTTTGTGCTAGCCTTCTTAAGGCAAACTTGTTTAACTTATGTCTGTACTCAGATATTGTTGCTTCCGCTGACTCGTCTATGATCGAGCACTTGTATTCGAGCCCTCGAGGCCCCTGGCTTGTATTATGATGCTTCTATGACTTATTTATGTTTTAGAGTTGTGTCTTGATATCTTCCCGTGAGTCTCTGATCTTGATCGTACACGTTTGCGTGCATGATTAGTGTATGATTGAATTGGGGGCGTCACAGGTACCCAGACATTCTGAGTATGTGTTCACTGACAGAACTGTTCTCCTCCATCTTGCAGCTATAGAACTTGTTGGAGACTTCATATCTCTCAACTCGGGAATTTGCCTGAAATATCATCTTGTTCCTTTGATCTCCATCTCCAAAGTACCGTCATGATCTCCATCATCACCGGCTTGACACCTTGATCTCCATCGTAGCATCGTTGTCGTCTCGCCAACTATTGCTTCTGCAACTATCGCTAACGCATAGTGATGAAGTAAAGCACTTACATGGCAATTGCATTTCATACAATAAAGCGACAACCATAAGGCTCCTGCCAGTTGCCGATAACTTTTACAAAACATGATCATCTCATACAACAACGTATATCACATCATGTCTTGACCATATCACATCACAACATGCCCTGCAAAAACAAGTTAGACGTCTTCACTTTGTTGTTGCAAGTTTTACGTGGCTGCTACGGGCTTCTAGTAAGAACCGTTCTTACCTACGCATCAAAACCACAACGATCTTTAGTCAAGTTTGTTGTTTTAACCTTCAACAAGGACCGACCGTAGTCGAATTCGATTCAACTAAAGTTGGAGAAACAGACACCCGCCAGCCACCTTTATGCAAAACAAGTTGCATGTCTGTCGGTGGAACCGGTCTCATGAACGTGGTCATGTAAGGTTGGTCTGGGCCTCTTCATCCAACAATACTGCCGAATCAAAATAAGACGTTGGTGGTAAGCGGTATGACTATGATCGCCCACAACTATTTGTGTTCTACTTGTGCAAATCATCTACGCATAGACCTGGCTCATGATGCCACTGTTGGGGAACGTAGCGTGGAATTTCAAAAAAATTCTATGATCACGCAAGATCTATCTAGGAGATGCATAGCAACGAGAGGGGAAGAGTATGTCCACGTACCCTCGTAGACCGAAAGCGGAAGCGTTAGCTTAACGTGGTTGATGTAGTCGAACGTCTTCGCGATCCAACCGATCAAGCACCGAACGTACGGCACCTCCGAGTTCTGCACACGTTCAGCTCGATGACGTCCCTTGAACTCTTGATCCAGCAAAGTGTCGAGGGAGAGTTTCGTCAGCACGACGGCATGGTGACGGTGATGGTGATGTGATCCGCGCAGGGCTTCGCCTAAGCACTACGACAATATGACCAGAGGAGTAAACTGTGGAGGGGGGCACCGCACACGGCTAAGAAACAACTGTTGTGCTTTGGGGTGCCCCCTGCCCCCGTATATAAAGGAGGAGAGGGGAGGAGGCCGGCCCTAGGGGGCGCACCAAGTGGGGGGAAACCGACTTGGACTCCTACTCCTAGTCGGCCCCCCTTCCTTCTTTCAGAGGGGAAAAGGGGAAGGAGAGGGAGAAGGGAAGGGGGCCGCGCCCCCTCCCCTTGTCAAATTTGGACTGCCCATGGGGGGGCACCCCTTGTGGGCTGCCCTCTCTCTCCCCTATTGCCCATAGAGGCCCATTACTTTCCCCGGGGGGGGGGGTCCGGTAACCCCTCGGTACTCCGATAAATATCTGAAACACTCTGAAACCATTCTGATGTCCGAATACTATCGTCCAATATATCAAGCTTTACCTCTCGACCATTTCGAGACTCCTCTTCATGTCTGTGATCTCATCCGGGACTCCGAACAATCTTTGGTCACCAAAACACATAACTCATAATACAAATCGTCATTCGAGAACTATGTAGACATGATCGAGACACATCTCCGATCAATAACCAACAGCGGAACCTGGATGCTCATATTGGTTCCTACATATTCTATGAAGATCTTTATCGGTCAAACCGTAATGACAACATACGTCATTCCCTTTGTCATCGGTATGTTACTTGCCCGAGATTCGATCGTCGGTGTCTTCATACCTAGTTCAATCTCATTACCGGCAAGTCTCTTTACTCGTTCCCTAATGCATCATCCCGCAACTAACTCATTAGTTACATTGCTTGCAAGGCTTATCATGATGTGCATTACCGAGAGGGCCCAGAGATACCTCTCCGATACTCAGAGTGACAAATCCTAATCTCGATTTATGCCATCCCAACAAACACCTTCGGAGACACCTGTAGAGCATCTTTATAATCACCCAGTTACGTTGTGACATTTGATAGCACACAAGGTGTTCCTCCGGTATTCGGGAGTTGCATAATCTCATAGTCAAAGAAATATGTATAAGTCATGGAGAAAGCAATAGCAATAAAACTTAACGATCATTATGCTAAGCTAACGGATGGCTCTTGTCCATCACATCCTTCTCCTAATGATGTGATCCCGTTCATCAAATGACAACACATGTCTATGGTTAGGAAACTTAACCATCTTTGATTAACGAGATAGTCTAGTAGAGGCTTACTAGGGACATTGTGCTTTTGTGTATGTATCCACACATGTATCAAGTTTCCGGTTAATACAATACTAGCATGGATAATAAAAATTTATCATGATATAAGGAAATATTAAATAACAACTTTATTATTGTCTCTAGGGCATATTTCCTTCATTAGGTACTGTTGTAAACTCATTCCAATTTCATATTAGCATTATATCTACTGTATTCCAACTTCACCATGGTTCATACCCCTCGATACAACCATAAATTCATCAAAATAAGGGAACAACACATAGAAAACAGAATCTGTCAAAACAGGACAGTCTGTAGCAATCTAAACATTTACCATACTTATATAACTCTAAAAATTCTGAAAAATAGGACAAAATAAACAATTTGCATAGCAGTACTGTGTGAAAATTTCAGAAACTTTTGACGTTCCAGTGAAAAATGTAAATTCACGCACTAAAGCCAAAGTTTCTGTTTTTGCACCACACATAGCAAACAAGCAATCTAATCATCCTAAAGCCAAGTGTTGGCACATTATTTTTATAATACAATGGATATATACAAGGAGATAATTATTTTTTAGAAACTTCCATGAAAAATTTCACATTGTTTCCATGAGCATGAACACAAGTATTCAAGGTCGACCCTCACTTCTCCAATGAATAACCTTCCAATCACTTCTCTTTTTTAAAAAGTTTTTAGGCATAAGAGGCAAGTAATTTTTTTTCACCCACAACTAAAGAAAACAAAAACAAAAGGGAAAACAAAATCTACATAGTGAAGAACACAAACAAGCATACATGAAAATATTAACCCCATGCTATTGCTCCCCGGCAACGGCACCAGAAAAGAGCTTGATAATCCCCAAGTGCAAGGAATCATCGTAGAAATTTCCAAAGATGGAAGTGATAAGTATGCAGTGTCAAACCCACAAGGAGCTAAAGGTAAGATCAATATTCTCTCAAGTCCTATCTGCCACCGATACAACTCTACGTAAACCGAGCGTTCGATTTCCTCTAGAAACGAGAAATAAAACTAAGTTGTGGGTATGAAGAGGATAGCTTTGCATGGTATCGGAGAACTAAAATATAAAAATAGGTGATGTTATCATAAAGTTAGAATATATCACAATATATTACAAATAGCGAGTGTGGAATAATGATGGATCGGTGTGCGCAATTGTCCTAGGCAATTGTTAACAAGATCGGTAATCATTATTGCAATTTTATATGAGGGAGAGGCATAAGCTAACATAATTTATCTACTTGGATCATATGCACTTATGATTGGAACTCTAGCAAGCATCCGCAACTACTAAAGATCATTAAGGTAAAAGCCAACCATAGCATTAAAGTATCAAGTCCTCTTTACTCCCATACGCAAACAACCCCCTTACTCGAGTTTAAGCTTCTGTCTTTCTAGCAACCCACTATAAGCGAACCGTGAACATATTGCAAAACCTACAGCAGGAATCCCTCATGTCTGCACGGCATGGAGGGCACCATAGGATAACACCAAAATAAAACATACAACTCAAACCAATCTAGCTCATCACTCAACCCAAAATACAAAAGAAATCTACTCAAAACATCAT
Source organism: Aegilops tauschii subsp. strangulata (assembly GCF_002575655.3). Lineage (NCBI taxonomy): Eukaryota > Viridiplantae > Streptophyta > Magnoliopsida > Poales > Poaceae > Aegilops > Aegilops tauschii. Next base: position 547,875,952 of record NC_053041.3, on the reverse strand, counting down.
AGGATGGCAACACATCATTGGATCATAATATGTGGCATAATGAACCATGTTCAAGTAGGGGATTACAGCGGGGTGCGGGAGAGTGGGCCGCTTAAAAGAGATGAGGAAGGTGATGAAGAAGGTGATGTTGACGAAGACGATCACCGCAGCGATGGTTCCCCCGGCGGCACTCCGGCGCCACCGAGAGAAAGGGGGAGAGAGTCTCCCCATTGTGCTTCCTCTTCCATGGCCTCCCCCTAGATGGGGAGAGGTTCTCCCTCTTGTCCTTGTCCTCCATGGTGATGATGGCCCCCTCTGGTTTCCTCCTCCATGGCCTCCGGTGATGACGGCCCCCACCGGCAGGGTGCCGAAGAGGGCCTAGATTGATTTTTCATGGCTACAGAGGCTTGCGGCGGCGGAACTTCTGATATAGGGTTCTTTTCAGAGGTTTGGGTATTTATAAGAATTTTTGGCGTCGGTCTCACGTCAAGGGGGTGCCCGAGGAGCCCACAAGCCGTAGGGACGCGCCATACCCCCTCCCCCCCCAGGGCGTGCCCTAGCGGTTTGTGGCCACCTCGTCCACTTCCTGGCCCAGAACCGGTGCTTCTGGGGTCTCTTTTGGTCCATAAAAAATCACCGTAAGTTTTTAGCCCATTCTGAGAACTTCTATTTCTGCACAAAAAATGACACCACGGTAGTTATGCTGAAAACAGCGTCAGTCTGGATTAGTTCTAATCAAATCATACCAAAGCCATATAAAATTGTTGTAAACATGGCATGAATACTTTATAAATTATAGGAACGTTGGAGACGTATCAACACGCTGCTGCACGTAAGGCCATTAACAACACACACCTGAAGACAAGGAATAGATGAGAGTGTGGCAATCGTACATGTACACATGGTTTAACATCGTTGTCCTTTCCTAAATCCCGCATGGAGCTGCCTCTCCACCAAATAGTGGTGCTCGGAACTAGCCTTCGCAGAAAACAACTCCTATCATGGAGCACGGTCACCGAGGAGCTGATATGGTCACCATGTTGCTCTATCTAGTTTTCGCAGAGTTTGGTCCAGTTGTTAAGTTGCTCCATCGAGCCGCCCTAGGGCAATCTGGAGCGTTTTTATCACACGCATGCGTGCACACACACACACATGTGAGGCCAACTTGGAAGCTCCGACTCAACATCCAAGTCTAAGACTGATGAGGACACCCCTAATATAGATACACCCACAGCCCCCCCCCACCATAGCTGCTTCTGATGATCTCCTAAACTAGGGGGTGCTAGCCACGCCGGCTCCCGAGAATATAGGCCGGGCTGAGGACCCCCAGGAATATCAACTAGTGGTCCACGTTTGTCAGGCCCAAGAGCATCAAGAAGGAATCTACCAAAGACTCACACTCCAAGACCTAGATGTGATCTTTGGCATGTTTACCTTTAGATGTAACTGGCCTATGTGTAACCCTAGGTAGCCCAGTGTCTATATAAACCGAGAGGTGCAAACCGTAGACGCCAACTTATACACACACGATCTCGTGGTAGATCAACAGGTACTCTGTACCCCTCTCAATCAATACAATCAAAGCATGACGCAGGGTATTATCTCTTTGAGAGAGTCAGAACGTGGGTAAAACCAGTGTCTCTGTTACCACCGCTCCAAGGCTACCATCTCGGGATCGCCTACCCGAGATCTGCTGGATTTGACTGCATCAACACCTGCTCCAGTTCCAAAAAAATACAAGGACCAACCTCTAGAGCTCTCACACATCAATTTAAATACATGATGCTTTCATTTCTAAGAACTTTCTCTAGTGTTCACTAGACCATGATGGTGCGCGTTGCTGCGCCCGCCAATTTTATGATAGAATGATGGAATATCATGTAATTTTTTTAAAATATAAAATATAGAAATTAAACTTGCATGAACTAACCCGTATATTAGACAATGATAAAAAAATGTAATATTGCGTTTGTCTCGGGAAATAGAATTAGGCAAGTGATTGCTTTGATTTTTAAATGAATAGTGTCTATGAAAGATATCTTGGAAACAAAAACATGAATAAGTAACATAGGTTTAGAGAACATACATGATAGTCAATAGCACGATTGGTAAGATAAATTAACTGGGCAATATTTTCTGCTTAATTAATCGATGAGACAAATCTTTTATCATTGATTAAAAAAATAGTGTCACTTCCCCTAAAAAAAGAATTAGCGCTGCTTGATTCCCATATTGGTAGACCTTGTCATCGTTGCCATGCACACGTGAGGGAGGAAGGCAGTGGGGCGTCAATGTTGTGTGGCGCTGCGATGCCAACACGAGCAACAATATTTCTTTTAGAACCACCATCTATTGCAAAATGTTTCGGGCAATACAGATAATAGATGGTGGAGACGTTAGCCAGACAAGATGGCCCGCCCACAAACAAGACGCGACTTTCACAAGATTGTGAGCCTCAACATTGCTAGTTCTTCTCTCATGTTATAAAGAAGCAGTCTGTGACCATTTGCATGCGAGACAGGTTGAGATCGAAGGGAGAAGATAATGCCCCGCTCACACGCAGCTACCTAATTTTTTATTTGAGAATCAATCTTTTCAGCAAAATTTGGGAAACAGCTACTTACGTTTCTGTTTCATATACACTTTGTCCACTTAAGCCAGTCCACCGGCCCAAGAAACAATCCAGGCCCAATCAACCACAGGTGAAGAAGATAGTTCCGTGGAGCAGCAGCCCAAGAGATGTCCAGGTAGGCGATCGTAAGGCTAGCAACGCCAAAGCTTTGTGGAGGCTCCCAGCTCGCCCTGTTATACTAGTAATGAGGATATAATGAAGTATTAAATCAAATATATTTGTATTCTTTAGGAATGCACCGACAAGAGCGGCAAATATTGAAGCATGACCAGGCATGAAGATGACATCAAGCCTACAAGAGATAAAGATGAACCTTCAAGTGGAGATTGCAAGACTTCGAGGCCGCATATGATGCCTGAAAACATCAATGAGATATACAAGATGACACTTTGTTATTGCATCCATAGTCATCAATAGGTAAGACATCACCTCACGTTTGGGCTACTCCCATATTTCTGGGAGTAAAAGAATAAGAGACAGTTAGTTCATTTTGTATTAAGGGAGGAATCCTTCCTAGGGATGGATCCCCCCGGGGGTCAAGGGCTGAGTGAACCCTCTATATCACTCCTTCAATACCTCTCTCAAAGCCTTGGGTTGAGTCTCCATATCGGGCTGGTGGGCAGAAAAACTGATGATATGGCGATTTTGGCAAAAACTCATAGAGTCGCCATCCATCCCATCATTGCCGTGATTTACGGAGGGCGCTACAAATCGAGCCCATGAGCATCCATATCTTGATGTTGTGGGGTATTAATTTGGAGGGCGCTCCATCTGCCAACTGCTCGTGTAGGAGGTAAGTTTCACCTGCCTCCTCATCTTCCTGCGTGACCCATCTCCTCTTCCTACCAATGGCGCAAACAACCCGATACCCATGGCGCTGGGAAGTGTGGCAATTAAAGGAAGCTGCCCGAGTACCAACTACCTGCGAGCACTCTAGTCATGTTTCCCACCTTCCGGGTTGTAAAATGGTTGTCTCCATGTCTTAATAGCTCATATTCTCACTGCTCAAGACTTCCACTTCTCTCACCGCAGCTCACAACCTCCACTTCCATCCCGTTAACATGCTACTTCCCCCACAGTCAAACTGGGTGCCTCATTCGAATGACGGGGAGCAAGCAGAGGAAAAGGTCGCCCTCATTGCCGTTGGGAGGAGGAGTGTCCTTGCTATGAAGCGCTGGAGGAGTCCGCACAGGAGAATATTGCCTTCCTCGGTGAGAGGTCGGATTGGAATCCCAAAACACACTCCATTGTCTGGGATATCCAGCATGACTACGTGCAGATCATGTATGGGCAGGAGAGGGATCGCCAATGTAGCTCATATCGGCAACCACATGCTCCCCGTCACCTCACTGTTAAGGAGGCATGGGATGAGCGCTATGCCACCTACGCCTCAACCGCATGCCCCGGTGAAACCTACAAGGAGATCGCCACCTGGAATGTGTTAGCAGCGGAGAGCGATCCCGCCATCTGGCTCTATTACGAGGAGAAACAGCAGAGTTGGTAGAGAGTGAGCACATTAGAGGACACACATTCAATATGGAGGTGGTCACATTCACCATGACGAACTGTGCCATATCGGACCTAGCCCCCCCCCCCCTCAATGACCGTAGGCTGGAACGGGACAAAGATGAGGTTATCGTACAGTCACACCGTCGTGCCTAGAGGATGAGTGGACTCATCACATATGTATGTGCCTCTTCCATACCATTCACTGTCGGTGTCGCGGGGGCTCAAAATCACCCTATAGTTGCTAAAAAGCGACAAATTTTGAACCTATGATATAACAATGTCGCAAATCAAAATTTCTCCCCCTATGTAAGAACTTTGTAATGCAATGTTAGAACAAATTAGTGTTCTAATCCCTCAAATTGGGTGTGTGACTATTGTATTGATGCAACATAAAAAAGAAAATATGGAGGCAGCCAATATGGCGACTGTAAGTTTGCGTGTCGCCTGGCCAGCTTCCAAATGCATATGGTTGCATTATGACAAATGCTCATATGGCTGCTCTGCTAGAGATGCTCTTAGATCTTCATTTAGGGTTGGGTTTAGTTAGTTCTAAAGTTAACCATTGTTGCAACTTCTAAACTAAATTGTCCAACGACGGGCGACGAACCAATATTTTCACAACCCCAAATGAATCAACCATTCATCCCTCTTAGCAAATATTCAGATCGATATTCATATTTTCTTTTGTATTATCGGTTGCATGTAGGAATTGGACCTTTGTTTACATGCTAACGTGCCTTCGGCATTGTCGATAACCTCTAGAAGGTTGGTACGATTGCTAAGGTGCACCTTCTAGTGTTCGGTGTAGTCGAATCGTCAAGATCAAATTTTGCCCAAATCCAAGGAGTGTCTCACTGAGCGCACAACAGCAAGATAGCTAGTTAGGGTGACGCTATGGAGTGTCTGAGAAGAGGTAATAGTGGTGGGGATGCATAGTTATGAATAATTTTGACTGTTGAGGTGGTCGAGCAGGAACACAAGTGTTAAATTGTGATCCAAATTATATCATATTGGACTAGACATAGTACATACGGTGTGGGCCTTTGCGTTGGTACCGACGCGTACGAGAACAACTCGTTTACTTGTCCTCCAAGGACTCTCATGTATTGCCCTCATATATACCCCATGTAGTCGCACCTCAGACGGTCTGTCGTCTCGTGCTTGTAATACTCCTCCTCATAGTGATTGCGCCTTCGTGCGTCCGTGGTTTTCTCCCGCAAGGGTTTCCACGTAAAAATCCATGTCTCTCGTGTCTCGTTTTATTCTCGTTATTATCTAACAAGTGGTATACAGAGCCAAGTTGCAGTATACGAGATTTGAGATTTGAGATCGAAAAGAGATTAGGGTTGCTGTGTGCGTGCCGCCGCACGTCGATCCGTCAATCCGAGGCGGATCGAATTCTGCCGAAGCCGAGACCGACAGGTATTCTACCGCTGATCCGATTCCTAATCGAGCAGTCGTCCGTGGCCAACATAAGCTTCCGCCGCTCCGTCGCGTCAAATCAACAAGTCGCCGAATTGCCGGTGCTACTCCGTACGCAGCGCCCCGTGTGCTGCTCCCGCGTACAGGATCAAGTCCCGAGGTACAAGGCTGATCGGTTTTTTCTGCTGCTTCACGTGATCAAACGTACCAAAGTTGTTGCTGCTACTTGCATCATCCCACTACTTCACGTGGTGGTTAAGGCTGATCTAGTGATCGGATTTCTTTTTGGTCTGTTTTCAATTTCTACTGCCACCAGCGACTACGAGGTGCTATCTCTCTAGTTCTTTGTCCCGCAATATTAATTCTATCAAGAATTTTTCTACGGGCTTGTACTACTTTGTGTACACAGATTTATCTACTCATGGCTTCCATGAAGTACGATCTTCCGCTGCTGGACCGTGACACAAGGTTTACCCTATGGCAAGTCAAGATGCGGGCGTTGTTGGCACAGTCCGACTATGATGAAGCACTAGATAGTTTTGGAAAGAATAGAATTCAAGACTGGACTGATGAGGATAAAAGAATTGATTGTAAGGCTTTGTCACAAATTCAACTCCATTTGCATAATAATTTTGCAGGAAGTTTTGAGCGAGAAAACTGTCGCCGCTCTATGGTTAAAGTTGGAAGGGATTTGCATGACTAAAGATCTCACCAGTAGGATGCATCTGAAGCAAAAATTATTCCTGCACAGGTTACCCGAGGGAGGTAATGTTTTGAATCATATTTCAGAATTTAAAGAGATCATATCTAATCTAGCTGCAATGGAGGTTAAACATGAAGAGGAAGATACTGCTTTAATGTTACTTTGTTCACTGCCAAGTTCTTATACCAATTTTAGAGACACCATATTATACAGTCGTGATACTCTCACACTTAATGAAGTTTATGAAGCTTTGAACTCTAAGGAGAAGATGATATTAATGGTGCCTCATGATGGTTCAAGTTCATCCCAAGCCGAGGGATTATCTGTTCGTGGCAGGACAAAGGAGAAGAACTCCAATAATGGAAACAGAGGCAAAAGTAAGAACGTCCACAGGGGCCGGTCGCAATCCAGAGACAAGAAATATTGCAGATATTGCAAGAGAGACGGGCATGACATCTCAGTGTGTTTCAAGTTGCAGAATAAGGAAAAGAGGAAAGGTAACAAACAAGGTGAAAATTCTGCTAACGTTGCTCGTGATGATAGTTCCGATGATGCTCTTGTCATTATTGCTGGATGTGCTGAGACCAATGATGAGTGGGTACTTGATACTGCATGTACTTTTCATATGTTCCCACATAGAGATAGGTTTAATACTTTTGATTCCACTACTTCTGCTGGTTCCGTTTTGGGTTTTGATAATTCACCATGCAAGATTGAAGGCATAGGTTCTATTCGAATCAAGATGTTTGATGGCATAATCAGAACTTTGACAGATGTTTGGTATATTCCGAAGATGAAGAGAAATCTTATTTCTATGAGTGCCCTTGATGCAAAGGGATACAAGTATTCAGGTGGAGATAGTGTTTTGAAAGTCACCAAAGGTTCCCTTATTGTGATGAAAGGTGATTTGAGTTCGACTAATGGTCTTTATTACCTTCGAGGTTCTACCGTTTCAGGTAACGCTACTCCAGTTATTTCAAAGAATTCTGATTGTGATGCTGCTAACCTTTGGCATATGCGTCTTGGACATATGAGTGAACTTGGTTTGGCAGAGTTAAATAAGAGAGGTCTTCTTGATGGATATGAACCTGGTAAATTGAAATTTTGTGAGCATTGTATCTTCGGCAAACACAAGAGGGTGAAGTTCAACACTTCGACTCACACAAGTGAAGGTATTCTTGATTATGTGCATTCTGATTTATGGGGACCATCTCGTAGAAAGTCACTAGGTGGTGCTAGTTACATGCTGACAATTATTGATGATTATTCGAGAAAAGTTTGGCCTTATTTCTTGAAGCATAAATATGAAGCATTCTCAGCTTTTAAGGAGTGGAAGATTATGATTGAAAGGCAAACTGAAAAGAAGGTAAAAGTACTTCGCACTGATAATGGTATGGAATTCGGTTCTAAGCAATTTAAGAATTATTGCAAGTCTGAAGGCATTGTCAGACATTACACCGTTCCTTATACTCCTCAACAAAACGGTGTTGCTGAGCGTATGAACAGGACCATTATTTCCAGAGCCCGTTGCATGTTGTCCAATGCAGGTTTGCATCGGCGTTATTGGGCTGAGGCCGCTTCCACTGCTTGTTATCTCATTAACCGTTCACCATCTATTGCTCTTAATAAGAAAACTCCAATTGAGGTATGGTCTGGTTCACCTGCTGATTATTCACAGTTGAGAGTTTTTGGTTGCACTGCTTGTGCTCATGTTGATAATGGAAAATTGGAGCCTAGGGCTGTTAAGTGCATATTTCTTGGTTATAAGGCTGGTGTTAAAGGTTTTAAATTGTGGAATCCTGAAACCTAGAAGGTTGTAATTAGCAGAAATGTTATCTTTAATGAATCTGCTATGTTACATGATGTTTCATCTACTAATGTTCCCGTTGAGAGTGAACAACAGCCTATTGTTCAGGAGCCTACTGTTCAGGTGGAGCATGTTATTGATTCAGGTGATACATCTGGTAATGAAAATGTTGACGCACATGATGAAACCGTCGTTGATGATGAACATGTCACTCCAAATCAGCCTATTGTTCCGCCCAGTTGGAATCTCGCACGTGACAGAGTTAGACGGGGTATTAATAAACCTGACAGGTTAATTGAAGAGTGCAATATTGTTTCTTTTGCTTTATCTGTTGCAGAAGAAATTGAAGGTAATGTTGAGCCTTCTTCACATTCCGAGGCTATTATTTCTGGTGATAGTAATAAGTGGATGACTGCTATGCATGATGAGATGGAATCACTTGAAAAGAACGGCACTTGGGATTTAGTAAAATTACCTAGAGATAAGAAACCTATTCGTTGCAAGTGGGTTTTCAAGAGGAAAGAAGGTGTTTCTCCTAATGATGAGACAAGATATAAAGCAAGGTTAGTTGCTAAGGGTTACAGTCAAATTCCAGGTATTGACTATAACGAAGTCTTTTCTCCTGTTGTGAAGCATAGCTCTATTCGCACTTTACTCAGTATTGTTGCCATGCATGATCTTGAGCTTGAACAATTGGATGTTAAAACTGCATTTTTACATGGAGAATTAGAAGAGGATATTTATATGGAACAACCTGAAGGTTTTGTTATTCCTGGAAAAGAAAAGCTTGTCTGCAAGTTAAAGAAATCTCTTTATGGATTGAAGCAATCCCCTAGACAGTGGTACAAGAGATTTGACACCTTTATGCTCTCTCAAGGTTTCAAAAGGTCTAATTATGATAGTTGTGTTTATTTGAAAACTGTCAATGGTTCAACTATTTATTTGCTCCTTTATGTTGATGATATGCTTATTGCTGCAAAGAGTATGTCAGAGATTAAGGAACTAAAGAAGCAATTGAGTAATGAATTTGAGATGAATGATTTGGGTGCAGCAAAGAAAATACTTGGCATGGAAATATCCAGAGATAGACCATCTGGTAAAGTGTATCTAAGTCAGAAGGGATATATTGATAAAGTTCTTCGTCGTTTTAATATGCATAATGCCAAGCCAGTAAGTACTCCGTTAGCTGCACACTTCAAATTGTCATTAGCTTTATGTCCTAAGTCAGATTCCGATATTGAGTACATGTCTAGAGTTCCCTATTCAAGTGCAGTTGGTTCACTTATGTATGCCATGGTTTGTTCTTGTCCGGATTTATCATATGCATTGAGTGTTGTTAGTAGATACATGGCTAATCCTGGAAAAGAGCATTGGAAAGCAGTTCAGTGGATTTTCAGATACCTGCGAGGTACTTCTAATGCTTATTTACAGTTTGGGAAAACTAGAGATGGACTTGGTGGTTTTGTTGATTCTGATTTTGCTGGTGATTTGGATAAGAGAAGATCACTCACAGGTTATGTTTTCACCATTGGTGGTTGTGCTATGAGTTGGAGAGCAACTTTGCAGTCTATTGTGGTTTGTTCCACTACTGATGCCGAGTATATGGCTATTTCTGAGGCATGCAAAGAAGCTATCTGGTTGAAAGGTTTATATGCTGAGCTTTGTGGAGATTCATCTTGCCTACCGTGTTTAGTGACAGTCAAAGTGATATATATCTTACGAAGAATCCAATGTATCATGAGAGAACAAAGCACATTGATGTCAGATATCACTATATTCGAGATGTTGTTGCTGAAGGTGATTTGAAGGTATGCAAGATAAGTACTCATGATAATCCTGCTGATATGATGACAAAGCCAGTTCCGACCAATAAGTTTGAGCTTTGCTCAGGCTTAGTTGGTATTTCTCATTAGTCCTATGGACTTTGACGCACAAGGTGTTTATGCTGATTTAGATGGAGTTATTCACTTTCTTCGACTACTTGAGGGAATTTGGATCAAGGTGGAGATTGTTAAATTGTGATCCAAATTATATCATATTGGACTAGACATAGTACATACGGTGTGGGCTTTTGCGTTGGTACCGACGCGTACGAGAACAACTCGTTTACTTGTCCTCCAAGGACTCTCATGTATTGCCCTCATATATACCCCATGTAGTCGCACCTCAGACGGTCTGTCGTCTCGTGCTTGTAATACTCCTCCTCATAGTGATTGCGCCTTCGTGCGTCCGTGGTTTTCTCCCGCAAGGGTTTTCACGTAAAAATCCGTGTCTCTCGTGTCTCGTTTTTCTCGTTATTATCTAACAACAAGAATGAGGGCAAAAAAATGTGCTATAGCCACCTCTATTACACCGGTGTAATGTTCTAACAATGAGAAAAATTTAGTACACTACTTTACCTCAATGCCGTGGCACCAGCTCAATTCCTGCACGGACATCATTTGATCTAATCATCCACTTGAAACACGTGGTCAATATTAGCCAAGCTTAGGGTTTCTTGCTTCATGGATGACGACATGAACCTGCCCGCTAAGCTTAAGTTCTTTTTGTGTTGTTTCATTTTGAATTTTGAATTAACAAAAGTCATCTTTTGTTAGAAAATATATATAAGAAATACGGATCTCCTAGAGCCTCGTGACGAGGCAATGATTTATTCTTATGCTCGGGTTTTTATTTGTTGCCTTGACAATGAAATATTGATCTCCCTGCCAAAAATAATACCAGTTGAGATTGAATCAAGATCCAGTCACTTTTTACCAAAGGCTACATCAACTTCAGCTACCGAAAGATGATTGTGGCCGAAATGGTGTTGGCGATCAACGGAAACGTGTGACACGACATAAAAAGAAAAACACTTCAAACCGCAGGGAGCATATAGGGTGTAAAACATTCTCAACCTTGTATTTCTATTATTACAAAAGCTGATGTGTTTAATATTTCTGAAAAAAGAAAAACACAAAGATGGATCCACCGTGAACGACCTGGAGCCACGGAGACCAGAGAATGTACTCCACAAACTGCACTGTGGCCTCGAGCACCGGCCAATGGACACCACATCACGTCGAAAATGCTTTCATGGCTATTGTGAGGAGCTGTGACACGCCAACGTGGACATGTACGTCGCCCACCGGGCGTCTCTTCTGGGGACGTACGCATGTCCGTTTTCGCTTCGTCCCGGCCTCTCGCTCTCGCCCTCTCCCGAAACTTGGTGGAGCACCGGCCGGCCGCTGGAGTCTGCCGTCCGATCTCCTGTACACATCGGTGCACGCACGTTACGCACAGGAGCTCCACACAGCCGAGGGCCGAGGCCTCCGGATGATATGCTGCTTTCACTACAGCGGCGATCCTCAGCCGCGCACCGCCAATTGTTCGCCGACCAAGCCATGCCATGGACACGCGTGCTTGTCAAGTTCGATCGACAAGGCGCACAATCGTCACAAGATTCCGTCGCTCCAATCGCCACAAGCTTTCGCCCACCCGCACGATCGCGCGCGCGGCGGCGAGCAGATCCATCATCCTCCACCGGCCAACGCCATATCGGCGCAAAGTTGGCGTGCAAGAAGAAAAGGTGGCACTCCCGTATCCTCCACTCTGCTCGATCGATCGTGCGTGCGTGCGCGTCGTAGTTGGTTCTGTAGCTCGATCGTATGCACCACGCCAGCGGTGCACTTGTAGTGCAATGCTCATTCAGGTTCAGAGTTCTAGAGCTACGACAATTTCATTTTCGTAGTCCGGCACAATGAGAATTGCGAACTACGTGTGCTTTTACGGCAAACGGACGTGCGTGGTGAGCAACGGCTGAAGCCTGCAGGCTCTTGCCGGTCTCTGTTCGATCTTCTTCCATTCAAGTAAGAATTTTGTTCGGACTATGGTCGTCAAAAGGAGAGCCCCACAATCTCGGACTCCATTCGATCCTACGTGACATCGTTTGGCAGCAGCAAAGCGACCGTCTCTCTCTCTTTTTTAATAAAAAGAGAGTTTTCTCTCTGATTTCTATAATAAAAAACCACAGGGTCTTTTAGGGCAACTCCAACGCACACGACCCCAAACGGCCGTTTTTTTTGTCCGAATTTCGTCCATTTGAGGATGGTAATGAGGCGGCGGCCGGTCTTTTTAAGGGATGTGTTGGCTGTGCGCCCAACACGTGGCCTCATCTTAGGCTCTTGGCTGTATCTTGTCCACATACATTTTTTGGCCTCATTTCTTATATTATTTCATCAACGGTTTTTTGATACACTAAAGTATATTCACCAAATCTGCGCCCAACACGTGGCCTCATCTTAGGCTCTTGGCTGTATCTCGACCACATACATTTTTTGGCCTCATTTCTTATATTATTTCATCAACGGTTTTTTGATACACTAAAGTATATTCACCAAATCTTAACTAGAATAGCAAGACCAAAGAAAACAAAAACTACAAGCAAGCATTTTAAAAGATGTCCAATTTCCGTAACTGCTCGGCTTCTAGAAGTTGGATTAGTATCTTCTCGATGCTTTCATTGTTGATCTGCGGATTCTCGATCTTGCATACTTCTTTCTTCTTCGATAATAAAGAAGTAGATGTTGCTTCTTCGCATCTAGTCTCATCTCTAGCCTCTATTCTAGCAACAAGTGCACGGATATCTATCAAATTTCGTTCTATTAATAGACCGACGTATTCTTCTTCCCAATACCAAAACTTGCATCCATCCTACACAAAAAAATTGAGTACAAGCAAAGAGCTATCGAAAATGGGCCGAATCCGGGAGCACAACTGAAGCTAAACTAGCACATACCCCATCATTTTTGCACTTGACGAAACCCCATTCAGGATGTTCCGGCGTTGTAGACACGCGGCGCATGACCTTCGGTGGACAGTCGCCGCACTTTATGAGCGGCAACGGTGCGTCAACGAGCCTTTGGACCAGCACCGAGCCTGGACGACGGCCGTTCTTGTATTTGTCGGCGATCCGGCGACGGGATAGATCTGAGCGGCTAGAGGCGGAGTCAATACATGCAGGCAGCCTGGGAGCATTCTCGGGCCTGTGCGGTCTAATACCCGGCCAATCTGGCACGGCGCAGCCTCCGGCAACGGGGTGCGCTCAAATCCAGCCAAATCCGCTCCAAATCCGGTGACCAGAAGCGCTAAAATCAGACGGTCGGGGCTGGACAGGTTGTTGGTGTAATACCCTACTACTGCAAGAGGTACCGAGGTTCAGGCCACCTTGTTGGTGTAATACCCAACTACTGCATTTGCTCTTTATTTCATACGGTGTCTCGTTACAACGTGTGACTTGAGTTGTGGATGAGTCCCCCACAGTGAGTCCGCAGCATTCCCCTATTTATAGGGCCTGTCCGGACCTCTCGCGGAGGCTCTCATTGGTAGAATATTGCATTGGGTAGGCTGGCTCTAGCTTGTATCGATAGAGTATGGCCGTCTGCGCCACGCGCGTACATGCTTGCGATGATTATTCTCGGAGCATTGCATTACACTATGGATGTTCGGATGCCCCTTTCTTCGTACAAGGGGGATCTGTGATGAGGTGCCGCCACTGTAGCGGCGTGCGGAGCAGGCGAAATATCTTGTAGCCACTATAGTCGACTTCACCCATATGGAGATCTTATCGGAGCTCATGCGCGTGGACTAGTCATTCATCCTCCATCCCTCCGCTGACATGGCAAGCAGCGATAAGGGTATGGGGCGTTACGAACTAGCCCGAAATTGGGATCCTCTCTCTTCGGCCGGATCAATAGCGTGAGAGCACCACATCCCGGGAGGCCTTTGCAAAGTGCTTCCCGGGAAAGGTAAGACCCTGTACTCAGAACCATTTCATGGCAGCTTGCGTCATAGTTCACTAGGCTGATTGAAGTCATTTGGTGTTGTGCCCTTGTCGAGGAATATCCATGAACCCATTGTCGAGACCCAGTGCCCCGGGCTAGCAATACCCTGATTTTGCTTACGCCGACAATATCCCTCATTATGAAAATGTTCCCCTAGCTTTTTTATTTTTGCTAGATTTATCCAATTCTTTAATCACAACAATAGGTTTACCTCCAGAGTTATGTGGGACCCTAACTTTTTTGTCCTTTTTAGTGAAAATAGTGTTTAAATGATCCCAACTATCATCTTTTGTATCCTTATCACTATCTCCCTCATCCCCAAACAGTTCTTCAATGTTATGTTATCCTGTTTGAATTACAGGTCTCATCTCATTAATGGAGTTGAGAATTTATTAGAATTATTATTTATCCACAAGTCAACTCTGACTTGTTCAACTAGCTTAATAAGATTGATATGATAATTGATTATCCAATACTTTTTGTAAATCCACCGCATATCATGGGCCAAATAAGAAAGTTTATTGTTAGAAGAATCAAGAACATTAAGGATGCTTTCCTCATCAGAGTCATCTTTATTGGCAGCCCTCTCCTTAGCTAGATCTGCAATCTTCAGATCCTCTCTGTCCTTAAGGCTATCACATCTTCTGATCATCTCAGGCCCCTTGTTGCCACCTTTTTGTTTATTTTTGGCTTTTTTTATCATAGTACCAAAGGAATCCTGCCCTTGACTTGCATTATAATCAACCAGGTCTAGATCCTCCTGCTCCTTTTTAGTTGAGTCGGGGGTCCTCAATTCTCTTGTTAGCATCCATCCTTCATCTCATTTTCCTCTTCCAGGTCCTCATCAAATCCTCTGTCTAGAGTCTTATTGCCAGTTTTAGATCCATCGGTTTTCAGTTTCTCAAATTCAAACATAGGTCTAAAAATTTGTTGTGACATATACAATGCAAATTTCAAAGAACGTACCGTACATTAGAATATGCTCGGATGATTTCGTTTCCTTTCCATGGGAAACGTACGTGCGCGCGTCGTGAGCAGCGCAAGGCTGTTTCTCATCTCTATTCGATCTTCTTCTGCTCAAGGCGTAAAAAAAAGACCATTCTTTCCCGTAAGATTTCATTATCTTTTCAGAGAAACGTACTCCCTCTCCTTATGGAGTTTGTTATATTAGATGTGCTCTCTGAAAAAAAATCGCTTTCAACTAGTGATTACGGGAGAATAAATCAGATTAAGAATGAGCTGGAGGAAACTTGGAAGAAGGAAGAAATTGCCTTATGGCAGATATCCAGAGATAGGAAAATCTTGGAAGGGGATCATAATAGTGCTTATTTTATAGCTCTGGCTAATCATAGACATTGCAAAAACCATTTAACGGAATTGAACGGCCCTGATGGCCCTGTCACCTCCACTGCAGACATGTTGTCTATTGCTACTACCTTTTATAAGAAGTTATTTTCTTTCAAACCTAAACCTGACATTCATCTACACTCAAATTTCTGGGAGGAATGTGATTTGGTTACGGAGGAGGATAGATTGATCCTGGAGAGACCCTTTTCAGAGGAGGAAATTAGAGATGCTATCAAGAATTCTTATGTGGGGGGGGGGGGGGGGCTGGTCCGTATGGCCTCTCCTTTATTTTCTATCAAAAATTCTGGGAGTTGATCAAAAATGACTTTATGTGGATGGTTAAAGATTTTGAAAATGGTAATCTTGATGTCTCTAGATTGAATTTTTCTATTATTACCCTTATTCCTAAAGTTAGCAATGCTAAAGATTTGAAAAATTTCAGACCTATTAGTCTTGGTAACCGCTGTGTTAAGATCTTCTCCAAAGCCATGAACACTAGGGCTTCTCCCATTTGTGACAAGATTATTTCTTAAACCAAACTGCTTTCATAAAAGGGAGATTTATCCTGGAAAGTGTGGTTATGGCTCATGAGGTGATCCATGAGATCTATAGAACAGGGACTAGCGGGTTCGTTTTGAAGCTTGATTATGAAAAAGCCTATGATAAGGTGAATTGGGATTTCCTTGTGGAAATGCTTAGATCCAAAGGTTTTGGGGAAAAATGGATTGGATGGGTGTGTAGTTGCTTACATCAAGGAACATTTTTTGTTAGGATTATGATACCAATGGCCCACATTTTGTGGGTGGGAAAGCACTTAAAACAAGGAGACCCTTCATCTCCTTTACTCTTTAATTTGGTAGCTGATGTTTTTTCTAAAATGCTTAAGAAAGCTGCTAGTTGGGATTTGATCAAGGGGCTTTTGCCTCATGTAATACCAGGTGGTGTGGTCAGCCTGCAATATGCTGATGTACCCTGCTTTTCTTAGAAGCCTCTGTTGAGCATGCTAGGAACCTCAAGTGGGTCCTGGCATGCTTTGAAAAACTTTCTGGTTTGTGTATTAATTTCCACAAAAGTGATCTTCATACTATTCATATAGATGAGGAGATTTCTAGGGAATTTGCTCAAATCTTTTGTTGTCAAATTGGGGATTTCCCCTTTAAGTATTTAGGTGTTCCTCTGCATTATAAGAAGCTCAGAAGGGAGGACATCCAACCTATTATTGATAGAATCATTAGGAACACTGCTGGGTGGCTGGGGAGAAATTTATCTTATAGAGGGAAGCTTATTCTTCTTACCACCTGTATTGCCAGCATCCCTACCTACTTGATGTCCATTATGAAATTTTCTAAGTGGGCAATTGATGCTATTACATCTCAGATGTCTCACTTCTTTTGGGGTAATGTGGGTGATAATCATAAATACCATTTGGCCAATTGGGGGATGATTTCCCAGAAGAAAGAATGGGGTGGTATGGGTGTCCCTAATCTTAGGGAATTCAATATGTCATTGCTAGCTGCTTGGAGTAAACATTTTTTATAATAGAGACAGTGACTGGAAAAGGCTTCTTAGGTTTAAATATAGTGTGGATGAACCTAACATTCTCTGGTCCGGAACTGGGGTGGGCTCTCCTTTTTGGAAGAGCATCACCTGGGCTTTTTCAGCTGCCAAAAATTTCTATAAGTGGGTTCCTGGGAATGGTAGAAATGTGTCATTTTGGCATGACACTTGGATTGGTGATTATTCACTCAAAACTAGGTTCTGGGATTTATAAACTATTTGTCAGCAACAAGATGCTTCTGTTGCCCAAGTTTGGGATGGGGTGAACTTGCAGTTGACCTTTAGGAGATGTGTGGATGAGTGTACTTTATGCATGTGGGAAGAAATGTTAGATCTGGTTAGAGGTTTTTCCCCTTCTAATGTTGCTGATAAACCTGTTTGGTCCTTAGAAAGTAAGGGTTTATACTCTGTGAAATCTCTTTATAAAATGATCAATTTTGGGGGAGTGACTTCTGTTTGAAAGGATTACATTTGGAGAATCAAAGTTCCCCCAAATATCCATGTGTTTCTTTGGTTAATGGTGCACAACAAAAGTTTAACCAGAGATAATTTGTCAAAACGTCAACATGTTGAGGGTATGACATGTGTTTTCTGCAATGAGCCTGAAAATATACACCATTTGTTCTTTGACTGTGTGGTTGCCCAACAAGTCTGGGGAGTAATATCTGATTGTGCTAAGATGCCTACCCCTGAATCATTTAATTCATTTATCTCCTTCTGGAAGAAGAAAAGGCGCTATAAAGATATTAATTTAGTCTCTGGTGCTACCTTATGGAGCTTATGGTTGCTTGGAAATGAATTTGTTTTCCAGGGGCGAAGGTGGCGAAGTATCAGGTGTGTGTTGGATATGGTGGGGAAACACATTCGCCAATGGAAAGTTCTGTGTGCGGACTCCCAAGCCGCGCTACTCCTCCGATGCTTGAGGCTGCTCGACCATCATCACAAGGAACTGCTTAGGATCGCTTGGCGTGTGGATGACGCTGGGTAGTTAGATAATGGAGCTGCTGTTTTGTTGTGCGTGAATGTTCTCATATAGCTCCCCGTCAAAAACAAAGTTCTCATATAGCTAGGTTGCTCTTCTTCCTTTGGCTTCAGGCTTGATAAGTTTCGTTGAGAGAGATGTTAAACTTTCAGTTTTGTAATAATTCTGCTACAGCTTCTGTCTAGCTGGAGCCGAGAGCTGTTAACAGTCCGATGTGGTTTCGCCTTTGCTTTTTAATAAAAGTTGAGGCAGGGGGCAACCCCTATTATTTCAAAAAAAAAAATACTCTCTCCATAAAGAGATAGTGATTTAAACGCTCTAGTGCATACGTGGTGATCAACGGCAGGCTAGCTGTTGCTTTTCCTTCTTTTCCCTGCTGCGGCTGATGACTCTAGTCCAAAGGAAAGCAGAGCCCCAGGATCTGGGACTCGGATCCTATCCTACGATCCATCCTTTTCATCAGCAAAAGCCACAGACAGAATGTTTTCTTGCCACACGCCCACACCCCACACGCGCGCCGTCCCAGCAACGAAAGAACCACCACCCCACGCTTTTCTCTAGAACACCAGGCCGGGTGGTGCGCGTGCGGCTACTGTTTCTGCCCTGCCGCCTGTTCGACGTGCGTATAAATAGAGGCCACGGCGAGCTCGGAGGAGTCATCATCACTCGCTAGCTCGATCGACTCCTGTCATTTATTACAACGGGTTTTCTTTCTGCATGGCTTCCTCGGCAGCTTTCTTCCTCCTCGCCGTTGCTGCTCTGCACGTGTGTTGCTGCCGCGGGCAAGGCCGTGACGGCGGCGCCGTGGCGGCGATCTACAGCCTCGGCGACTCCATCACGGACACGGGGAACCTGGCCAAGGAGGCGCCGCCCGGCGCCTTTGAGACCATCAAGCACCTCCCCTACGGCGTCACCTTCGGCCGCCCCACCGGCCGCTGCTCCGACGGTCTCCTCATGATCGACTTCCTAGGTACGTCGTACAATTAGAATTGCAATGTTTCTCAAGCTCCGGGCTACATGCTCTGGTTCAGAGTGAACAGGAATGGTACTGCACGTAGTAAACCTACGTGACACTCACTCAGTGTTCTGCTCTCACGTGCAAATGCAGCTCACGACATGGGCCTCCCGTTCCTCAACCCTTACCTGGCCAAGAACACGAGCTTCGACCACGGGGTGAACTTCGCCGTCGCCGGAGCCACCGCCATGGACCCCGCCGACCAGTCCAACCGGACCTTCTCCCTCAAGCTGCAGCTCCGGTGGTTCAAGGACTTCATGAAGTCCACCTTCGACACCGACGAAGGCAATTCAAAAAATTTCTTCCCTCTTATTACTGTCTCTCAGCCTCAGTGCACACTCTGTTTTCAACGGTCAGGCATACTAATTCTCTATGTAAAATTTGTGCGTGCAGAAATTCGCAAAAGGCTCCAATCTTCTCTGGTTCTGGTCGGGGAGATCGGAGGAAATGACTACAACTACGCGTTGTTCGGGAACAAGTCTGTCAGTGAGGTGGAGAAACTGATCCCGGCCGTGGTTCAGACCATCATCGACGCCACCAAGGTACTAATAGTACCATCAAACAACTTCTCTTACACGTACGGCTCAGTGGAGAAACTAATCCTGTGCCTCCATCACAGGAAGTGCTGGACATGGGCGCGAGCAGAGTCATCGTCCCGGGCAACTTCCCCATCGGCTGCTTCCCGAGCTACCTCACCGCGATGGCCTCGCCGGAGCAGTCGGCCTACGACTCCGCGGGCTGCCTCAAGGACCTCAACCTCTTCGCCGCAAAGCACAACGCGCAGCTCCAGCGAGCCGTCGCCGGCCTCCGGTCGTCGTACCCCGACGCCGCCATCGCCTACGCCGACTACTTCAACTCCTTCCTCAGCCTCCTCAAGGGCGCCCCGGCGCTCGGCTTCGACGAGAATAGCACACACACGGCATGCTGCGGCGCCGGCGGCAGGTACAACTACGACGAGAGGCGGATGTGCGGCGTGGAGGGGACGGCGGCGTGCGCGGACCCGTCGGCGTACGTGAGCTGGGACGGCATCCACATGACGCAGGCGGCGTACAAGGAAATGTCCAGGCTCATCTACCATGGGAGGTACCTGCAGCCGCAGATACTCAGCTTCCCGGAGTAGAATGGGCAGACATGATGAAACTGTCTGGTACTTCATGGTGGAAGCCTCGCCGCGACATTTTGAGCCTTGGACGAGTTCTTCCATGAGGACTATGTTACATATGCGCTCTGCGCTATGTATCCAGATTAAACTGCTCCGAGCTAAAGTAAAAGTAAAGATGCAGTTTAGCATGTCGAGCAGGGTACACAGTTACAAACAAAGTTACATCTCTCAAGTAAATTGAGAGGATTTTACAGTTGATCTAGTACACAGTTACAAACTTACATTTCTCTAAGTTACAAAGTTACTGCATAAGAGTGGCTTACCCCTGGTATGTTTGCCTCAGTTCATGAATCTAGCTGAGAGTACGAGGGCAAATCTTATAGGCAAAAACCACGGGCAAATACACGTGCCCAAGTTCAAACACTGACAGCTAAGATTTAACAGCCTTGATTTGAACTATGTTAAACAACTACCTACATCGAGAATACCAGTTGAACTCAAAATTCTGGCGAACCATCTTCAGTGCAAAGTTCTTTGAAACGGGACAGCAACAATGTTAAATCCAGATCAGCTCCATGCTTCTTCCAAGCTTCCTCAAACTGCTGCCCCTTGCATCTACAAGAGTACATCTTACTATGAGAAGACCGAATGATAGATCTCAGAGGAAGAAATGATGAAATGTAGTAATAAGTACAAAAAAAAAAAATCAAGGAGTTCTCGCTGGGTATGCCCATAAGTACTCCCTCCGTTCCAAAATAGATGACCCAACTTTGTACTAAAGTTATTAGTACAAAGTTGGGTCATCTATTTTAGAACGGAGGGAGTATATATTAAGATTTAAGGCAACAGCAATTTTCCCCTGAATCCAAGCGGCAGAAACCAACAGAAGGTAACCAGTAGCTTCCTGGACATAAACTGACTTGGTTCGTGTGCAGTCTAAACATGCTGGGATGAAATAATAAAAGGTTACCTAGAACACTAATTCGTAAAAGTAATAAGCAAGATACAGTGAAGAATAAGATACGAGTATCTAATTTAAGTGCCCTGCCAGCAAGTAGCACCCAGATAGTAGACTGATAACTGGTGTACAATTCTAATTTCCGAACCTAATTACTCTGAGAGATATTCAACTGTCATTTGATAGTATTAGTACCGAAATGCTTTAAACGGGAAATAGCTAATGTAAAATTTATCTGCTTAATGCGACTTCGTTTTAGCTGGTCGTGACCAAGAAACCACCAGCATGTGATGCAAAAACTAAAATCACTAGTGAAGAATAATCTTACTTCTGGAGTAGCATGAGTATTTCCATTATGTGATTTCTCATCATCTCACGGCTCTTTCGTGTGGCTGACTCTTTATACAAAAGAACAAGCTCATCCACCAGCCTAAATACAAATAAAGTGAGTTGGAAGCTTCCAGATTCAGCAAGTGGAGAAACAGAAGATAGCGATAAGAAGTATCATAACTCCTAGTACCTTGAAGTGTAGGGTGACTTCCTGATCCAGGTAAGCTTAATAACTGTATGAATTCGTTCTAAAACCTGCAAACGATTCATGGCTAAAATATATTAAAAAAGGCTCTTGTCTATCAATACCTACATAATAATTTCATATAATTACAAGGCTAAAGTTTAATTGTCCTCTACTGTGGGTGTGTGTATCATGGAACTGTCTACCAATACGCGTATAATTACATTGTCCATAATCAGGGCAATTTCCTTACCAGAAGAACTGTTCTATCATCATCAGCATGCATCCATTGGAAAAAGAGAGAGAACAGGAGACGAAAATGTGCTAACAGAAAGAGTCCCATAGAATCGAAAACCGGCCCGATAAGGGTAAGCCATGCAACACGACGTTCTTTGTTTAGTGGTTGCCGTTCCAGGTGGCCCAGCATCTCAGAAAGCACACGGTCGTACCTGGAGCCAATGGAAAACTGAAGTTAAAGTTAAAAAAAAAAGACAAGACTTGCAGTTGAGGTTTATAGTAGATATGAACCAGACTGATGGTACCTATAAAACTCATATTAGCATGCAAACATTTCCAGTAGACAGCTGAGTAACTTAAGTCAGTGTCTTTTTGCTAGCTTTGCATTCTTCAGACAGTGACCACAACCATTATCTCAGATTCCCAATGATGATGATGCACTTCAATCCAAGTAGAACAAATTATGTCCAAGTTGCTTTTGAGTGACTATTGACAAACAAAAATAGAAGATGATGTATAACTGTCTTTATCTCACTTAAAAGCAGCTTTCAGTTTTAAACCATTCCATTTGTAAATGTGGATTTCCCAAGCCATCATTAAAATATCAGGACCACATTTTCATCACACTTAACAAAAATTTCCTTTCCATATCACTCTCCTTACTAGCCTTTTGGTGCAAAGGAAAAGGCTATACCACTGTTCTCAAAATGTTAGCTGAGTAGTACATTTGTATCATACTCCCTCCGATCCATAATAAGTTTTGAACTAAGGTTAGTTCAACCTTAGTTGAAAATGACAACACTTATTTTGGATCGGAGGGAGTAATAATTATCTTATACATTTCCAAATACCCATACTCCAGTGTAATTCAGAGAAGGATGAGGTTTGTTCCTCCAGAGATAGTAAATCTTGAAAGAATAGACATGATTACAACATGGAATAAAGCAGAAAAAATACAAGTAGGAAAAGATTGTACCAAGGGCTACGTGGATTGCTTCTCTGAGTGCAAGTCAACAACAGCACCGATACCTCAACAACGCGATACCACAACTCATCATCTGCAGGAATGTTATGGCAACACGCATCAAGTATTGCATCTTCATACAAACTTAATTCTGTTACTTTCACATTCTTTGCTATGTGCATGAAGCTAATCATTCCTTGTTCCTGTCAATCATACGGATCATTCTCACTCAAAATGCCCACCAACAGCAATTTAGGGGAAATTGAAATAAGCACTACTGGTCTAGCTGAAGGCGGTTAAAGAAAAACTTAGGCCCGCTGTTCAGCACATACTAATGTTATCCTCAATAGTAACCAAAAAAGAACATCATCATACCTTAACGTCTGGTGACCAATGATCCAATGCCGTCAAAGCACATGGAATGACTAACCAGCACAGACCGCCAAGCTTGGGGTAATTAACCTGAAACACTCAGAGAAGCAACTTCAGTAAACACCTTTAATGCTGAAATACTTCAAAATTAGTGACTGGAGCTTCTGGTGCTGTCACAGGTACTTACTGCAACACATTTTCTGTTTCTCACAGTAATTTGAACATTTTGATTCAGGCAGGTGTCAAGTTTTCCTAAATAAACTACTCCTTACTACAATCCAGCCACGGTCCTAGAATTTACTTTGCAAAGAGAATGATGCTTGTGTAACTATCATGGAGCACGAACCTGAGACAACAGCCACCGGAACTGGTGCGCGGCGACAAAGGCGTGCTCCTTGGGCGGCTTCACGGCGCCAATCATCATCATGTCATCATTGGCGTCCACGCCTGTATCCTTCAGCACGGCCTTCAGCGGCGGCACTGCCTCTGGCATCATGGCCACCAACATCTCCCCGATGACGGCCCACCCGCCCATCGCCGCCATCTCCTCCATCGCGGCGGCGGCCGCCTTGGAGAGCACCTCCGGGACCCAGTGCAGTGCGGGGGCCTCCGCGGAGGCCGCGCGGGCGGCGGCGCAGAAGAGGAGCAGATCCACGGCCTCCTTGCCGGCCCCGCCCGTCTGGGCCTGAGATGTGGACGGGAGGAGAGATGCGAGGAGGGATTTGATGGAGGTGTCGGAGCCTTCGGGGGGCGCGTAGGGCGCCGCGGCGAGCAGGGAGCGGAGCGGGGAGGCAACGCGGAGCAGGTCCTCGCGGCGGAGGGCCGCCGAAGCGGCGGCTGTGGAGGGCGGCGGCATGGCTACCCGACGGCCCTACCCGTTTGTTGAGTGGGTTACCCGCGACCTGCCCCGAGTTGATGGTGCTGCCGCCGGTCCCACCTGTCAGACCCATCCCAAACTCCGGCTCCCCTAGGCCGCTAGGGTATGTACAATGCATAGCCTTAAGGTGATGCCTCGCATGCCATCTAGGATCAGATATGACGTAAAGTAGGTTTGGATAGAGAAGCAGGATCCTCTCCAGAAGGCGGGTGCTTAAAGAGAAAAAATGTGGTCCGGTGACAAAAGCTGAAAAAGTTGGAGTGAAAAGTAGAGATGCATGTATACTAGAGTCTTTATTTTTTTATTTCTTAATGAGGCCCATTAGTGATAGCTTGCATTGAAGAGAAAAATTAATGTAGATGCTTCAAAATGGATTACTTTTTTGTCATTGGCATATGTATCCATATGCCACCCTTGTACATGCCCTAAGGCCAATGGCCAATGGTTAGCTTCAAAGGTGCTACTGTGACGCCCGGATAATCAAGCAACAGTAATTCACTGTTAATGATACCATGTCATCACTATTACTGTTGCTGATCGTCACTTTATCCAAATCTCAATTCAAATTCAAGTTCGAATTAAAGCCCAGAATTTAAATTTCTCAAACACGTAAAATAAAATGTTCAGAGTGTGGCAAATATTCCATAACTAATTATGGTGGTGACCCAGCACTTTTGAAAAGTATTTTAATCCTCTTTGTGAATATAACAGTGGCTAAAAGTAATTATTATATGCTTTTTAAATTATAAAAATACTAAACTACTTTATTTGAACCTCAAACTAAATGTGGCAGTGGTATAATTAGTAAAACCAATTTAGGAGTTGTTCCTATAATTTATAAAGCTAATTTCTATTAAAAATAAAATAAAACTAAAACTATAAAAAAATAACAAAGAATAAATAAAATAAAAGCCCCACAACCCCATGCCCCCCGGGCCTTGACCCAACAGGTTCAGCTGGCCCACTCTAACCCCTCGCCCCTTTTCCCTGTACCTCGGGCGCGTCCGACCGAGCGCCCGCTCGCGCTCGTCCCCGTCGAACCCCCTCACCGGCGATGGCCAGGAGGATAAGGCCTCCACCGAGGCACCCCCTATATTTTTTCTTCCCCTGCCTCCGCCCACTTCCACATGCCCCAGCGCTGTCCACTCACCTCGCGCTTTCCCTCCTCACCGATTCCCCATCTCTCGAGTGCGGCCATCACCGACCACCACGCTCCGTCGCGGCCACCGGCGTTTCTGCGCCAGCAACTCATGTCCACGAGCACCGCCTCGTTCGTCTCCGTCGTCTGGAGCCGTCCATTCGAGCCGGGCGATGCCACTGCGCGCAGATCGAGCCGGTCCCGTCTTCTGCATCACCGGCAATCACCACCGCCTACGACCTTGGATCGACGCGGAGGACCACCAGCACCGTCGTCCACTTCGTCTTCTTCCTCGGATCACCGTCGTCGTCCGCGTCGACCCGCCGCTCCCTGCGCTACTCAGCCCCGAGGGACCTCCATGCGTCCACACGGTGAGCACCGCCCTGTTTCCCCCTCACTTTTCCCTACTGCCTCGCGCGTAGTTCGCCCACGCGGCTCCCGACCGCGTCTAGGGCGCCCCTGCTCACCCGCACAGAACCGCCGCTACGCTCCCGTCGCCCGGAGCTCACCCGAGGCCGCATGCTCCGGCCGTTCCTTGCAACGCACACGCCCGCCTCTACCCGTTCGCCGCCTGCGGCCTGCTGGCCGCTCTCTTGGCCGAGCCCACGCTCGCGCTGTGTCCCCGCTCGACCCGCCTGCTCGCCAACGCCTCTGTACGCCACCGCAACGGCTGCCGCTGCCGCCGGAGCCCTTCGCTGCAACAGCCACAGCTGCCTCCGCCTGCTGCCGCAATTGTCGTCGCTAGCGTCGCCCGTAGCTGCTGCTGCTCCTCTCTACTGCCGCCGCCGTTGAACTGCTGCTGCTCCCCGCCAGCTCCGCTGCCGCTGCAGCCTCAGCCCCGCTCGCCCGCCTCTGGCTCGCCTCCACCGACCGCGCTGCCCTTCCGCTCCGTTGCGTCAGCGCCTGCGCCACGCCTCCACCGGTCGCCCCGTCGCACACGCCGCTGCCCCGCTTGCCTCCTGCCGGCCAGTGCCTGCCTGCTGCAGTCCGTCGCGGCTCGCGCTCCCTGCTGGCCGCCCTGCGCGCGCCCCCTCCCGCGCCTGGCCGCCGGAGCCCGGCCGCCGGAGCTCTCTGCTCCGATCTATTGGGTACCCCCGCCCGCGCCCATAAAACGCCCTCTCCAGTGGCCTCTTGGTCCACTGGCAGCTGGGGCCCACAACCCCGCCTTTTGTAGAAAAAATGTTAATAAAATGAAATAATTAATTAATTAGTTAAATGGTTACTTAACTTAATTAATTAATCTAATGAACTAGATTTGTCAGCTAAATCAGTATTTAGTTAGCTGAGTCAATGACATGGGGCCCCCACCCCCTGTTGACCAGTCAAATGTTGACTGGTCAACTGGGACCCCCTGGCCCACCTGTCAGCCACTGGGTACAGTTCTATGTACCCTGTGCTGGGTGCATCTAGCATTTTAGCATTTATTTTCGAATTATTAATAATTTCAGAATATTGCTAAAACTTTAGAAAACCATAAAAAATAATCCATAACTCGGATGAAAAAGTTTTATACACGAAAGTTGCTCTGAAAAATATGACGAATCGGAATACGCTCTCCGTTCATCCGTCACGTGCCCCTAGCATAGCGAACATCGAACTTTCCCCCTCAGATTCATCTGTCCGAAAAATGCCAAACTTCGGGAAAACTTTTCCGAATGTTATCACCCTTCGCCGGTATCGTGTAGCACCGCGTTAGAACACCCCTAGCTCCACGTATTGTCATTGTATACACTTGTTTGCTCTGTATTTACTGTCCCCCCCTCTTCTTCTCCGGTAGACCCTGAGACCGCTGCTGATGCCCCTGTGATCGACTACGTCGACGATGATCCTTCTTCCCTTTCAGCGGAGCTTCCAGGCAAGCCCCCCCTTTGATCATCCCGATATCATCCATTCCATTCTCTCATGCTTGCATTAGATTTTGCTACTGTTATTGTTTGCTCCTATTCTGATGCATAGCCTCCTTTTGTACCTGCTATTGTTACCTACCTGCTTATCCTAAACAACTTAGTATAGGTTGGTTAGAGATCCATCAGTGACCACCACCTTGTCCTTGTTGCCCCTGCTTCATCATCGACGACTCGATCAACGTGATCGACGACCAGAGCCCGACACCTCACATCACATCACGCCCCTTTTTTTTGCTTGACTCTGCAGAGTTACCATCGAGTGCCGAGGGTGGAACCTCTTACATCACTCCTGATGAGATCTCTGTAGTGTAGCTATTCGGTCGTGGTCAATGAGGGTGATTTCCTCTTTCACCATTCCCGATACGGCTCTGTTGTGCAACACCTCAAGTGTGAACCTCGAGGGTGGATCCTCTTACGTTCACCTTGATGGTCACATCGAGTGGAATCCTCCGGGGGTGATTCCTCGGGTTTTCTTCCTTGATGTTTTGGACACACGGTTACCTTGACTTTACTTGAGACCATTGTTGAAGTCGGGTCAGCCTTGAGGGGTACCCCGAGTTGATGTGAAAGTCGGGCGGGCCCGGAGAGCACCCGTGCGATGTGACAGTGGCGGCTGGCTGTTTAGTGGTATCACCCAGGAGGGGGTGGTAGCTCCTGACTTGTCCCGACAGCCGTCACTACTTTTAATTGTTAATGCACTAACATGTTTGGTTATTTGTTCTGAATTGGCCTTTGGCCTTTACGCACTAACCACCACGCGAGAATAGTTATGGGCCTCGACGTCGTGGTATCAGCCGAAGTTTTGTCAGATGTCCAGTTCAGCATTGTGGCACGGTCGGATCGTGCCATCCACTACACGGGTGGTGTTGGTATCCACCCTGCACACAACGACCCGGAGTGCAACGGGCGATAGGCCCAGACCCCGGAGTGCTTAGCATGTAGACCGGCGGGGACCTCTCTGCTGAGCCTAGGTAGGGATGCGACGTGTTGATCTTCCGAGGCCGGGCATTGACCCCAGAAAGGTGTGTCCGGCCAGAGTGATCGAGCGTGTTGGGTAACGTGGTGCACCCCGGCAGGAAAGATATATATTCGAATACAGTGTTCACGGTAATGGACGTTCAGACTTGTATCCTGATCTTATACAACTAGAAATGGATACTTGATATGTGATGGATATGTGGCTCCGGGATTGCTTTCTCGCAGGGAGTCGAGGAAGGATCTCTGGGCATTATTACTACAACAGGCTTGTTAATTATAAACTGCTATTCTTTACTCTTCTACATTCTGCAAGATGCTTGGAGCTGCTTGAAGATGCTAGTCTTCGATAGGCTAGGCCTTCCCCTCTATTCTGGCATTTTGCAGTTCAGTCCACAGATACAACCCTTTCATTTGATACCAATGCATACTTAGTATAGATCTGATGCTTGCGAGTACTTTGGATGAGTACTCATGGTTGCTTTGCTCCCCCTTTCCCCTTCTTTCTGGTTATTGCAACTAGATGGTGGATCCCAGGAGCCAGATGCCACCCAGTCGACTACTACTACCACCCCGAGGGTGCCTACTACTACGTGGAGCCCGACGACGACCAGGAGTAGGTAGGAGGTCCCAGGCAGGAGGCCTTGCCTCTTCGATCGTTGTTGTTTTTGTGCTTACCTTCTTAAGGCATCCTTGTTTAATTTATGTCTGTACTCAGATATTGTTGCTTCCGCTGACGCTTGCCTTTCGAGATTCTGTATTCGAGCCCTCGAGGCCCCTGGCTTGTAATGTGAAGCTTGTATTATTTTAATTTGTGTCTAGAGTTGTGTTGTGATATTTTCCCATGAGTCCCTGATCATGATCGTACACATTTGTGTGTATGATTAGCGTACGGTCGAATCGGGGGCGTCACAAGTTGGTATCAGAGCCGACTGCCTGTAGGATCCTCTTTCCAACTCCTTGGCTTTGAAAAACTGATTTACTAACATGGCTGTGTGGCTTACGGGCCCACGTCGCCAAATGGGTGGTATTAGGATCTTTTACTCCTCGTCTATACTCTGGGACTCTGATCTCTCCTTTATTCAGGTTAAATGATTTTGCAAAATCTAACATTAGGATCTCGTGATCACATCCACCTGGAGATTTGTGTTACCCCTTTCTTGAATTGAGGGCCATGATCTGCTTCACAATGTTCACTGACCTCAGGATCCTCTTATCGAGGGCACCCTGCGTTATCACTTGCAAATCCCTCGTTCCAGTGGTTTCTCCGGCGCTGATGTAGCCTTTGCTATGTCCCGCTATTGTATCCCTCCATCGCGTGCATGTGTGGCGCCTAGTATGTCTATGATGTTTCTCTTGTCCGAACTCATACGAACAACATGTGGTTGGCTCTATATATGTATCAGTATGTCTTCAATGACTACTGCTTTGTACACGTTGCGCCTTTGCTCACTGTTCAGGTTACATCATGAATGACTCCATACACTAGCTCCACCCCTTGTTAAACCGCTCCCCGATGCTTTTAGCTGGATGGCTGACAATCCACCACCTCCCAAATACATGGCCGGAATGATACAACAGTTGAGACGAGTCATGGCTCAGTTTCCATGCCCCAATATGAATCGGCAACCCGCCCTAGTGACTCTGCAATACTTTGCGCGCCTTAACCCTGTCATCTACCGCAGCTCAATTCAGCCCCTGGATGCTGATGACTAGCTCCGTGACATCACTTTTGAGTGGGAGTCTGCTGAAGTAGCCCCTGCCAACTATGTCACCTTCGCGGCTTGTTACCTGAAAGGTCCCGCTGCTCAATGATGGGACAGCCACAGTCGTTCCTTACCTGTTGGAACCACCATCACTTGGCCAGAATCCCAAGCTGCATTCCGCGGGCCAATGTCGAACCACCATGGTTAGTCATAACGTCCCCGTTGAAATTGAAAAGTTGGAATTCCATGTTTTACCCCCCATTGTTTTGAAGTCGTCCAATATCGACCTCATCTTGGGAATGGAATGATTGAAAACACATACCGCTTCAATCATTTGCGCCACTAGAACTGTCCATCTACTACATCTCGAGTGAGATAGTAAGCTATCAAACTCATCTTGTTCGAAATGCCAAAGCATGGATTTATTCCTTGAATGCGTTAAACGCTTCTCCTCCGGTGAGAATTGAAAATGCTCCAGTCGTATGTAAATACCAAGATGTCTTTTGAGAAGAACTATCCAGTTCATGACCTCGAGCTTGCTGCTGTCATTTATGCACTGAAGTAGTTGGGACATTATCTTCTTGGTAATCGTTGCGAGATCTTCACCGATCATCAAAGTCTGAAGTATTTGTTTACTCAGCTAGATCTGGATCTCTGTCGGCAGCGATGTATGGAAACAATTACAGATTATGACTACGATATTTCTTATTCCCTTGGCAAGGCTAATGACATGGCCGATGCCCTGAGTCACAAGTCTCATTGCAGCAGCCACATGGCTTATAAAGCTCACCCCCTGCAAGATGATCTCACTTACAAAGAGCATCCGGTCTGCGTTCTCGATCAAGCTAAACGTCGCACCCGTCAGAGGGTTATCAAATTTCTAAAAAGTTCAGTTGTCAAATCCTTCTGAAGATGAAGCCACTTGGGAACTCGAGGATCGTCTTCGAGATGAATACCCCGCTTTGTTTCCTTCCACCTCCTAAAATCTCGGGGCGAGATTTCTTGTAGTGGAGGAGAATTGTGACGCCCGGATAATCAAGCTACAGTAATCCACTGTTAATGATGCCATGTCATCACCATTACTGTTGCTGATCGTCACTTTATCCAAATCCCAATTCAAATTCAAGTTCGAATTAAAGCCCAGAATTCAAATTTCTCAAACACGTAAAATAAAATGTTCAAAGTGTGGCAAATATTCCATAACTAATTATGGTGGTGACCCAGCACTTTTGAAAAGTATTTTAATACTCTTTTGTGAATATAATAGTGGCTAAAAGTAATTATTATATGCTTTTTAAATTATAAAAATATTAAACTACTTTATTTGAACCTCAAACTAAATGTGGCAGTGGTATAATTAGTAAAACCAATTTAGGTGTTGTTCCTATAATTTATAAAGATAATTTCTATTCAAAAATAAAAGAAAACTAAAACTGTAAAAAATATAACAAAGAATAAATAAAATAAAAGCCCCACAACCCCATGCCCCCTGGGCCTTGACCCAACAGGTCCAGCTAGCCCACTCTAACCCCTCGCCCCTTTTCCCTGTCGCTCGGGCGCGTCCGACCGAGCGCCCGCTCGCGCTCGTCCCCGTCGAACCCCCTCACCGGCGATGGCCAGGAGGATAAGGCCTCCACCGAGGCACCCCCTAGATATTTTCTTCCCCTGCCTCCGCCCACTTCCACATGCCCCAGCGCTGTCCACTCACCTCGCGCTTTCCCTCCTCACCGATTCCCCATCTCTCGAGGGCGGCCGTCACCGACCACCACGCTCCGCGCGGCTACCGGCGTTTCCGCGCCCGCAACTCGTGTCCATGAGCACCGCCTCGTTCGTCTCCGTCGTCTGGAGCCGTCCATTCGAGCCGGGCGATGCCATTGCGCGCAGATCGAGTCGGTCCCGTCTTCTTCATCACCGGCAATCATCGCCGCCTACGACCCTGGATCGACGAGGAGGACCACCAGCACCGTCGTCCACTTCGTCTTCTTCCTCGGATCACCGTCGTCGTCCACGTCGACCCGCCGCTCCCTGCGCTACTCAGCCGCCGAGGGACCTCCATGCGTCCACGCGGTGAGCACCGCCCTGTTTCCCCCTCGTTTTTCCCTACTGCCTCGCGCGTAGTCCACCCACGCGGCTCTCGACCGCGTCTAGGGCGCCCCTGCTCACCCGCACAGACCCGCCGCTACGCTCCCATCGCCCGGAGCTCACCCGAGGACGCATGCTCCGGCTGTTCCCTGCAACGCACACGCCCGCCTCTACCCGTTCGCCGCCCGAGGCCTGCTGGCCGCTCTCTTGGCCGAGCCCACGCTCGCGCTGTGTCCCCGCTCGACCCGCCTGCTCGCCAACGCCTCTGTACGCCACCGCAACGGCTACCGCTGCCGCCGGAACCCTTCACTGCAACAGCCGCAGCTGCCTCCGCCTGCTGCCGCAATTGCCGTCGCTAGCGCCGCCCGTAGCTACTGCTGCTCCTCTCTACTGCCGCCGCCGCTGAACTGTTGCTGCTCCCCGCCAGCTCCGCTGCCGCTGCAGCCTCAACCCCGCTCGCCCGCCTCTGGCTCGCCTCCATCGACCGCGCTGCCCTTCCGCTCCGCTGCGTCAGCACCTGCGCCACGCCTCCACCGGCCGCCCCGTCGCACCCGTCGCTGCCCCGCTTGCCTCCCGCCGGCCAGAGCCTCCCTGCTGCAGTCCGCCGCGGGCCGCGCTCCCTCCTGGCCGCCTTGCGCGCGCCCCCTCCAGTGCCTGGCCGCCGGAGCCCGGCCGGCGGAGCTCTCTACTCCGATCCGTCGGGTACCCCCGCCCGCGCCCGTTAAACGTGTGACGCCGGATAATCAAGCTATAGTAAACCTCTGCTAATGATGCCACGTCACCTCGATTACTGTTGCTAATCCCGCGTTGGATCAAAACTGTTCAAATTCAAATTTGAATTTTTGTCACACATAAAAAAATTCAAACATTAAAATAAAATGTTCGGAATGTGCAAATAAATGCCTAGGTACTTATGGTGAAGGAACCGTGCTATTATAAGAGGCCTAAATATTTAAAAGGAATTAAAACAGAAAAGAAATAAGGGAAAAAAAGGAAAAAACTAAAACTAAAACTAACAACAAAAAATAAAAAGGGAACCTTTCCCCCAACGGCCCACTGGCCCAGCTAGCCGGCCAGCCCACCTGGCCCATCCGGCCTCACCACCCTCCCCTTAACCCTCCTGTCCCGAAACCCTAGCGCCTCACTCCCCCACTCCCCCCCACTACGCCACCTTCCCCCTCTCGATCCAGATTGGATCGGGACCGATCCCATCGACCCCCCCGGCGCCGTCGCCGGATCGCCACCTCGCCGGACGCCATCGCCGGAGCTGCCGCGCCGCTGCACCTCGTCACCGTGTCGCCGTCATCCCCGTCTCCTCCCTGCGCCCCACTGCCCTGACCCTACGCCCCCGGTGAGGCCACGGCCTCCACTCCCTCCTCTCTGTCTCCCCCACGCTCGGTCGCCCATGCGCCGTGCCCGCGCATAGTCGCGGTGCCCCTGGCCACCGTTGTGTCGCCGCTCCCTGCTGCATCTGCTAACCCGGCTCCCCCTCGTCACATCGGTCGCGCCCGGCCATTTCTACCCATGACCACCGCGCCTCCACGTCCCACACTGGCACCGTCGCCGCGTCCGGCAACACCCGCGCGCAATCACGGGCGCCCAGCCACCCGCCTGTGCTTCCCCGGCTCTACACGCACCCGCAGTCGCCCGCGCGCGCGCCACCGAACCTCCGCGTCGCTCGCCGCTTCCTCCGCGGTGCCGTTCGGGTCCGTCCTGCTCGGCCTCCGCCTCCCTGTCGCCGGCCCCGCCTCGGGCTGCCGTGCCCGCTGCCGCCCAGGCTCGGCCTTCGCTCAGGCGCCCGCACGCCCCAGCAACCGAGCGGGCTGGTGCCTGCACCCGTTTGCCAGCGCCCGTTTGGCCCCTTTGGGCCATTGACAACGGGGCCCCACTCCTGGAACTTTTTATATAAATGATAATAATAAATAAAATTAATTAATTAAATTAATTAATTAATTGTAATTAATAAACCTAATCATTTTAGTTAGACTAACTAAACCAGATTAGTTAGTCTTAGTCTATGACATGTGGGGCCCTTCTGGTAGTTTGAACAGTCAACGGTCAACGCTGACCGCTGACATCATGATGACGCAATAAACATTTTCGAATAAATTAATACTAATAATTTATAAATTGATTAAAACTTTCAAAATTAATATAAAATAAACCGTAGCTCAGATGAAAAAACTTTGTACATGAAAGTTGCTCAGAACGATAAGACGAATCCGGATACGTAGCCCGTTCGTCCGCCACACGTCCCTAGCATAGTGAACCTGCAACATTTCACCTTCGGTTCATCTGTTCGAAAACGCGAAACACCGGGGATACTTCCCTAGATGTTTCCCCCTTTCGTCGGTATCACCTACTACCGCGTTTGGGCACACATAGCATCACGCTTTGTCATGTCATGCATCGTTATGCATCTGTTTGCAATGTATTCATTGTTTCTTCCCCCTCTTCTCTCCGGTAGACTACGAGACCGACGACGCTGCTGGTGCCCCGACCGACTACGCTGTTGACGACCCCTCCTTCTTGCCAGAGCAACCAGGCAAGCCCCCCCTTGATCACCAGATATCGCCTATTCCTTCTCTCTACTGCTTGCATTAGAGTAGTGTAGCATGTTACTGCTTTTGGTTAATCCTATTCTGCTGCATAGCCTGTCATTGTTGCTATAATTGTTGATACCTTTACCTGCTATCCTAATGCTTAGAATAGGATGCTAGTGTTCCATCAGTGGCCCTACACTCTTGTCCGTCTGCCATGCCATACTATCGGGCCGTGATCACTAGGGAGGTGATCACGGGTATATACTATATACTTTATATACATGACACATGTGGTGACTAAAGTCGGGTCAGCTTGTTGAGTACCCGCAAGTGATTCTGATGAGGGGGCTGAAAGGACAGGTGGCTCCATCCCGGTAGAGGTGGGCCTGGGTTCCTGACGGCCCCCGACTGTTACTTTGTGGCGGAGCGACAGGGCAGGTTAAAACCACCTAGGAGAGAGGTGGGCCTGGACCTGGTCGCCGTCCGCGGATACTTAAAAATAACACGCTTAACGAGTTCTTGGTATTTGATCTGAGTCTGGCCATTTGGTCTATACGCACTAACCAACTACGCGGGAACAGTTATGGGCACTCGACGTCGTGGTATCAGCCGAAGCCTTCGTGATGTCAGCGACTGAGCGGCGCGCGCCGGATTGGAACGTAAGTCTGCTCTTGTATTAAGGGGGCTAGTTGTACTTCCGACCGCGTACGCAACGTGCAGGTGTGCAATGGGCGATGGGCCCAGACCGCTGCGCGCATAGGATTTAGACCGGCGTGCTGACCTCTCTGTTGTGCCTAGGTAGGGCTGCGACATGTTGATCTTCCACGGCCAGGCATGACCCAGAAAAGTGTGTCCGGCCAAATGGGATCGAGCGTGTTGGGTTATGTGGTGCACCCCTGCAGGGAAGTTTATCTATTCGAATAGCCGTGTCCCTCGGTAAAAGGACGACTCGGAGTTGTACCTTGACCTTATGACAACTAGAACTAGATACTTAATAAAACACACCCTTCCAAGTGCCAGATACAACCCGGTGATCGCTCTCTAACAGGGCGACGAGGAGGGGATCGCCGGGTAGGATTATGCTATACGATGCTACTTGGTGAACTTACCATCTACTCTCTTCTACATGCTGAAAGATGGAGGTGGCCAGAAGCGTAGTCTTCGACAGGATTAGCTATCCCCCTCTTATTCTGGCATTCTGCAGTTCAGTCCACCGATATGGCCCTTTACACATATACCCATGCATATGTAGTGTAGCTCCTTGCTTGCGAGTACTTTGGATGAGTACTCACGGTTGCTTTTCTCCCTCTTTTGCCCCTTTCCCTTCTACCTGGTTGTCGCAACCAGATGCTGGAGCCCAGGAGCCAGACGCCACCGTCGACGACGACTCTTACTACACTGGAGGTGCCTACTACTACGTGCAGGCCGCTGACGACGACCAGGAGTAGTTAGGAGGATCCCAGGCAGGAGGCCTGCGCCTCTTTCGATCTGTATCCCAGTTTGTGCTAGCCTTCTTAAGGCAAACTTGTTTAACTTATGTCTGTACTCAGATATTGTTGCTTCCGCTGACT
Source organism: Aegilops tauschii subsp. strangulata (assembly GCF_002575655.3). Taxonomy (NCBI): domain Eukaryota; kingdom Viridiplantae; phylum Streptophyta; class Magnoliopsida; order Poales; family Poaceae; genus Aegilops; species Aegilops tauschii. Next base: position 547,840,231 of record NC_053041.3, on the reverse strand, counting down.
CGTCTATGATCGAGCACTTGTATTCGAGCCCTCGAGGCCCCTGGCTTGTATTATGATGCTTGTATGACTTATTTTATTTTTAGAGTTGTGTTGTGATATCTTCCCGTGAGTCCCTGATCTTGATCGTACACGTTTGCGTGTAAGATTAGTGTACTATTGAATCGGAGGCGTCACAAGTTGGTATCAGAGCCGACTGCCTGTAGGAATCCCCCTTCCGAACTCCTTGCCCGAAGTCGAGTCTAGACATTGCAAAACTTTTACTAACATGGATGTGTGTCTTACGGGCCCACGTCGCCATTGGGTGGTATTAGGATCTTTTACTCCTCGTCTATACTCTGGGACTTTAATCTCTCTTCTATTCGGGTTAAATGAATTTTTCTAACTCGAACATTAGGATCTCGTGATCACTTCCACCCGGAGGGCCCCTTGTTACCGATGACCGCCTGCTGCACCAGAAGATTCCGAAGATACTCTACGGTGTGCTCTCGAATCTTTGTGCCATCGCATTTGCGATTTCTTTCCACCGTCAACCCCTATGAAAACTGCATACACTTGCCATTCATACAATCATTCCCCGTTGATCTTGTTATTACAAGATGCCCCGAAATACTCTCTGTTGTCCCGAGAATCCTCTGAGCTTACTGCCTTGCAGTTCTTTACCACATGAATACCCCTATGGATAATTCCTCACACTTATCGAGTATCTGTTCATCCACAGTTGATTCATGTATTTCACAAATGTTTTTGAAATGCCATTCGATTTTCCGAAAATCCCCAACAGCCTATTGCTCTTCAAATTCTTGCTTGCAATATGATTTACCATAAGTCTGGTAATCTAATTGACATCCTTTGTCATTATCATTTCGAGATTCCTTGATTCTATATGTTGCGAATGTCCGCAATCATCAGTTGATCCTTATAAATTATCTTTCCGGCTCAGCCGTCATTTTTAACTGGAGCTGGTTCTCGACCAATCAAATTGCCGTCGACTGTACCCCTAAGCCGGCTCAGCTTATCCATCCTAAATCAGAGCGTTTGCTTCTGATCCCTTGATTTGGAAGTTATACTTCCTTGGCAATTAAACTTTGAATTAGTCATTTGCTTCTATAATCCAATGCCTTCGCATTGTTTCTTCCTCTGGTTGTGTGCCGATGCTCATATCAGCTCCACTATGGACCGTCGGATCATTTGTTGGATTTCATCCAACAACGTCCTTCATATTCAGTAAACTTGTGAGTTTTCCTCGGATACATAATGCCTTTTGGTAAATCGTGTCTTTTGCCGTTGGAGACTTGTATCCTTTGCTTGTCAACCGTGCTCTACTTTCGAGCTGGTGCTAACTACTCCTACAGATTGTGGTATATGTTCCTAAGATGCCCCGATGGGTTGAACCTATGCCTTCCTTAATATGTGTGAACTCAAAAGTTTTCACGAGTCATACGCTTCTGGTATTTTGCCAGATAAAATTTCAACACTACAACTTCATCGAATGCGAGAAGTAAATGAAAGGTTATGCATTGAGGAAGTGGGAGTCGACCTTGAACCTTTGTGTTCATGCCCATGGACACGATGTAGATCCTATCCTGGGAGCTTCTTGTAATAATAGCTAATTCCTTGATATAATATCCTTTGGTATCGGTGAATTGTTCCTTTGCAATCATGGTTTCGACCATATTGTCTTTCTTTGATCCCATTTCTCGGACGAGTAAAATACTTGCCTTCTCAGATCAGTACGCCTGCCCAACCTCTATTTTGATCTACCTTCGAGTATTTCCCCCTGGTATCTCGAGGATATCACCCCATTGCACTACATGTTATGAATTTCTGATGAAGTAGTAGCTTTCCCCGACATAGTTACTCCACGGGTTCTGGGTTGTCGTCAACCGGGAACACCACTTAGTGAATCGAATCAACATTGTGATTCAATACTCCTAGTACCTTGTTGTTGAGACGTTTAATACTCCATCACGTCACTCCTAGCCAGATCGGTTACTTCATGATCATGCTAATTTTAACTGTGCTACCTGGTCCTTCTTTCCGAAGCACAAATTTTGACGGTGAGCTAATCTTACGTCGATCTTCCTCGTCATATCATTTCTCCTTGAAAAACAAACTTGATTTCGAGTTTGTGTCGTACCCATGGTTCCAATAACCTTTCGCTTCATCATTCCTTTGACTTGATGTCATCGCCAATAGATTACATCTTCATGAAATCTCTCGACAACTGTGTTGTGATCATCATCAGCATTCTGAGCTCTTCCAAAATATCAATTGAATTCATGATGAGAAAGACCATCCTTGCCCTCGATGTTTTGTGTTAATCATCGACCACTTTATTGCCTTCCGTTCAACACAAACTTGTTCGTGTTCTGTGTTATACCTTGAGTTCCTTGCTACCCGTCATTTGTTCTTCTTTACCTTGAAGTATTACCATCTTTTATGTCAAAAATGTCATGCGAATTTCACCATGTCTTGAGAATCCTGGATACATAGTGATACTTCTCACCATCACCATTATTCCTTGTTCCCCGTGTTGTTTCTAACCGGAATACCGACAAATGCACTATGATGTGTAAAATTCAAAACTTCTAACAACCCTATTGCTTGTAAGTTATTGGTCGATAGTTCATTCTACTTCTTTTGTCATTTAGTCACCATTCAAACATTGATCGTGCGACCCAGCCCATATTTCGGGTGCACCTTTCAATCAATGTTCAATTATGCTTTCCTCTAGCACACCATTATATCATTTGATCTGACAAATGCTATCTCCTTGTTCACATGACTGTGGAAACCCATCTTTTTGGAAATCTGGAGGAATTGTCGCTGAGTCAATCAGCCACCTCCTCACCTCTCCTTGGTTTAATGATGAACTATTGTTTTAGGAACCCGCTCCCATAGTTCATTTCCCGAGAATCTTACATTGTCATTTCGTCTGTTTGTGTTGCACCTTTTCTTCTCGGACATCCTGAGTCTGAGGTATCATGACACCAATCGGATCTGAATCTCGGTTAGATATGATGGTTGGAACATACTTTCAAGAGTTATAACATTGGTCCTCTTATGACTCGGTAAGGTGATGTCATGCCTAGCACACCTGGCCGGAGGACCTAGTGTATAGTTTCCTTTTTAACAAGGTTAACCATTCTTCCATGAGGAAATTGAATGACTTGTTTAATAAGTTTTTCCTGATGGATCCTTTGTCTATCCAAGGTCTTACCTTTGCTTGAAGACCTTGTCAAAGCTATCTCAAAGCATGTCTGTGTTACTCCGATCTTCAATAAGAACATTTGAAGAAAAATGCTATCTTTTCTTTAACAATTATCCAAAACACCGTTGTATGGGTATTGTCATGAAATTACTCCCCCCTTATCTAAAGGGTTTTCTACATTATATCCTGTCACGGATATCATGCTCTGCTTATCATTGGGAAGGATATACCCCTGAAATGTCTGATAATCATATTTTTCCTTTCCATTATTTGGTTTAACCTTTCTTGTGATCTATATGATCTGAGCAGTAATATTCTCCTGCTTATGTAAACACCTCGGTGTACAACTCCGTCAGTAAGACCCTGTTACCATTGTTGATGACATTCCGGTAACCACCGATGGACGAGAACTTTGCCTATTGGTCTGCCTCATTTCAACGAGCAGAAAAATGGTTCTCTTCGTCCCTCGCCCTTGGTACCAACGATGCAGTCAACATAACTGACTGGTTATTCTCTGACATGCCTTGCTGTCATGACCGTGCAAGATGTCAACGCCCTTAATTATTTTAACCCACATGGTGGGCCCATAACCCACAGTTCCACAGGATCGAACCCTGACTCTCATGTATACCCTGTTGTAAAAGTTATTCCTCGCGCTTGACTTTGTATGTAATTCACGGGCCACCTGCCTAGTGATCTATTCTGGTATCAGACGCAATACTTATTCTTGTTGCTCTGAACCCCTTTCACCTTCTGATTAGGCCATCGAACGATTGCCTGCCCATTGGAAACTTCTCATGGTACCTTCTTACTTTACTCTCGATATGTTCTTAAGTATCTATTCGAGAGTTACTTTCTACCACATTCCCTGAGTTATCTGCCGGATAGTCAACCTTGTAAGGTCCGTCCTTCCGAAGTTACCCCATGTCCTTTCGTAAGTACGATGAAATTTCCGAAGAAAGGATGATGACTTCATCATGATGACCTGAAGCAGAGGAATGAAGACATCAATGTAATGGATCGACCTCTTCGAGAAGAGCAACCAAAGACGAGAAGATCCGTTAGGATTTCGTAACTCAAACTTTCCCCCTTACACCCCTCTTAAATCTCGGGACGAGATTTCTTGTAGTGGAGGAGAATTGTTATGCCCGGATAATCAAGCTATAGTAAACCTCTGCTAATGATGCCACGTCACCTCGATTACTGTTGCTAATCCCGCGTTAGATCAAAACTGTTCAAATTCAAACTTGAATTTTCGTCGAACATAAAAAATATTCAAACATTAAAGTAAAATGTTTGGAGTGTGCAAATAAATGCCTAGGTACTTATGGTGAAGGAACCGTGCTATTATAAGAGGCCTAAATAATTAAAAGGAATTAAAACCGAAAAGAAATAAGGTAAAAAAAGGAAAAACTAAAACTAAGAACAACAAAATAAAAAGGGAACCTTTCCCCCAACGGCCCACTGGCCCAGCTAGCCGGCCAGCCCACCTGGCCCATCGGCCTCACCCCACTCCCCTTAACCCCCCTATACTGAAACCCTGGCACCTCACTCCCCCACTCCCCCCCACGACGCCACCTTCCCCCTCCCGATCCAGATTGGATCGGGACTGATCCCATCGACCCCCCTGGCGCCATCGCCGGATCGCCACCTCGCTGGACGCCATCGCCGGAGCTGCCGCGCCGCTGCACCTCGTCACCGCGTCGCCGTCATCCCCATCTCCTCCCCGCGCCCCACTGCCCTGACCCTACACCCCCGGTGAGGCCACGGCCTCCACTCCCTCCTCTCTGTCTCCCCCGCGCTCGGTCGCCCATGCGCCGTGCCCGCGCACAGTCGCGGTGCCCTTGGCCGCCGTTGTGTCGCCGCTCCCCTACTGCATCTGCTAACCCGGCTCCCCCTCGTCACATCGGTCGCGCCCGGCCGTTTCTACCCACGACCATTGCCCCTCCACGTCCCACACTGGCGCCGTCGCCGCGTCCGGCAACACCCGCGCGCAACCACGGGCGCCCAGCCACCCGCCTGTGCTTCCCCGGCTCTACACGCACACGCAGTCGCCAGCGCGCGCGCCACCGAACCTCCTCGTCGCTCGCCGCTTCCTCCGCGGTGCCGTTCGGGTCCATCCCGCTCGGCCTCTGCCTCCCTGTCGCCGGCCCCGCCTCGGGCTGCCGTGCCCGCTGTCGCCCAGGCTCGGCCTTCGCTCGGGCGCCCGCACGCCCCAGCAACCGAGCGGGCTGGTGCCTGCACCCATTTGCCAACGCCCGTTTGGCCCCTTTGGGCCATTGACAACGGGGCCCCACCCCTGGAACTTTTTATATAAATGATAATAATAAATAAAATTAACTAATTAATAATTAAATTAATTAATTAAATTAATTAACCTAATTAATTGTAATTAATAAACCTAATCATTTTAGTTAGACTAACTAAACCAGATTAGTTAGTCTTAGTCTATGACATGTAGGGCCCTTCTGTTAGTATGACCAGTCAACGGTCAACGCTGACCGCTGACGTCATGATGACGCAATCAACATTTTCGAATTAAATTAATACTAATAATTTATAAATTGATTAAAACTTTCAAAATTAATATAAAATAAACCGTAGCTCGGATGAAAAAACTTTTGTACATGAAAGTTGCTCAGAACGATGAGACGAATCCGGATACGTAGCCCGTTCGTCCGCCACACGTCCCTAGCATAGTGAACCTGCAACATTTCACCTCCGGTTCATCTGTTCGAAAACGCGAAACACCGGGGATACTTTCCCGGATGTTTCCCCCTTTCGCCGGTATCACCTACTACCGCGTTTGGGCACACCTAGCATCACGCTTTGTCATGTCATGCATCATTATGCATCTATTTGCATTGTATTCATTGTTTCTTCCCCCTCTTCTCTCCGGTAGACTACGAGACCGACGCCGCTGTTGGTGCCCCGAGCGACTACGCTGTTGACGACCCCTCCTTCTTGCCAGAGCAACTAGGCAAGCCCCCCTGATCACCAGATATCGCCTATTCCTTCTCTCTACTGCTTGCATTAGAGTAGTGTAGCATGTTACTGCTTTCGGTTAATCCTATTCTGCTGCATAGCCTGTCATTGTTGCTATAATCGTTGATACCTTTACCTGCTATCCTAATGCTTAGAATAGGATGCTAGTGTTCCATCAGTGGCCCTACACTCTTGTCCGTCTGCCATGCTATACTATCGGGCCATGATCACTAGGGAGGTGATCACGGGTATATACTATATACTTTATATACATGACACATGTGGTGACTAAAGTCGGGTCAGCTCGTTGAGTACCCGCAAGTGATTCTAGTGAGGGGGCTGAAAGGACAGGTGGCTCCATCCCGGTAGAGGTGGGCCTGGGTTCCTGACGGCCCCCGACTGTTACTTTGTGGCGGAGCGACAGGGCAGGTTGAGACCACCTAGGAGAGAGGTGGGCATGGCCCTGGTCGGCGTCCGCAGATACTTAAAAATAACACGCTTAACGAGTTCTTGGTATTTGATCTGAGTCTGGCCATTTGGTCTATACGCACTAACCAACTACGCGGGAACAGTTATGGGCACTCGACATCGTGGTATCAGCCGAAGCCTTCGTGACGTAAGCCACTGAGCAGCGCGCGCCGGATTGGAACGTAAGCCTGCTCTTGTATTAAGGGGGCTAGTTCTGCTTCCGGCCGCGTACACAACGTGCAGGTGTGCAATGGGCGATGGGCCCAGACCCCTGCACGCATAGGATTTAGACCGGCGTGCTGACCTCTCTGTTGTGCCTAGGTAGGGCTGCGACGTGTTGATCTTCCGCGACCGGGCATGACCCAGAAAAGTGTGTCCGGCCAAATGGGATCGAGCGTGTTGGGTTATGTGGTGCACCCCTGCAGGGAAGTTTATCTATTCGAATAGCCGTGTCCCTCGGTAAAAGGACGACCCGGAGTTGTACCTTGACCTTATGACAACTAGAACCGGATACTTAATAAAACACACCCTTCCAAGTGCCAGATACAACCCGGTGATCGCTCTCTAACAGGGCGACGAGGAGGGGATCGCCGGGTAGGATTATGCTATGCGATGCTACTTGGTGAACTTACCATCTACTCTCTTCCACATGCTGAAAGATTGGAGGTGGCCAGAAGCGTAGTCTTCGTGTAACGCCCACGATGCGGCTACATCTCCCACGTGTTGAGGCACGACTTAGAGGCATAACCGCATTGTAGGTATTGTCGCAAGAAGGGTCATCTTCACACAATCCCATGTAATGAACAAGAATGGGATAACGAGAGTTGGCTTACAATCGCCACTTCACACAATACATAAATTAATTCATACATCATCCAAAATCGACACATAGACCGATTATGGTCAAATCCAAATGAAAATAAGATAACCCCAAATGCTAGATCCCCGATCGTCCCAACTGGGCTCCACTACTGATCATCAGGAAACGAAACATAGTAACGACCACGTTCCTCGTCGAACTCCCACTTTAGCTCGGTTGCGTCACCTGCACTGGTATCGTCAGCACTTGCAACTGTTTTGGTAGAATCTGTGAGTCACGAGGACTCAGCAATCTCACACCCGCGAGATCAAGACTATTTAAGCTTATAGGAAAAGATGGGGTAATGTGGTGGAGATGCAGCAAGCACTAAGCATATATGGTGGCTAGCATACGCAAATGAGAGCGAGAAGAGAAGCAACATAACGGTCGCGAAGCTAGAAATGATCAAGAAGCGATCCTGAAACTACTTACGTTCATACATAGCCCAGACCGTGTTCACTTTCCGGACTCCGCCGAAAAGAGACCATCACGGCTACACACACAGTCGATGTATTTTAATTAAAGTCAAGTGTCAAATTCTCTACAACCGGACATTAACAAATTCCCATCTGCCTCATAACTGCGGGCACGGCTTTCGAAAGATAATTGTTGGAAATATGCCCTAGAGGCGATAATAAATTGGTTATTATTATATTTCCTTGTTCATGATAATCGTTTATTATCCATGCTAAAATTGTATTGATAGGAAACTCAGATACATGTGTGGATACATAGACAACACCTGTCCCTAGTAAGCCTCTAGTTGACTAGCTCGTTGATCAATAGATGGTTACGGTTTCCTGACCATGGACATTGGATGTCGTTGATAACGGGATCACATCATTAGGAGAATGATGTGATGGACAAGACCCAATCCTAAGCCTAGCACAAGATCGTGTAGTTCGTCTGCTAAAGCTTTTCTAATGTCAAGTATCATTTCCTTAGACCATGAGATTGTGCAACTCCCGGATACCGTAGGAATGCTTTGGGTGTACCAAACGTCACAACGTAACTGGGTGGCTATAAAGGTGCACTACAGGTATCTCCGAAAGTGTCTGTTGGGTTGGCACGAATCGAGACTGCGATTTGTCACTCCTTGTAAACGGAGAGGTATCTCTGGGCCCACTCGGTAGGACATCATCATAATGTGCACAATGTGACCAAGGAGTTGATCACGGGATGATGTGTTACGGAACGAGTAAAGAGACTTGCCGGTAACGAGATTGAACAAGGTATCGGGATACCGACGATCGAATCTCGGGCAAGTAACATACGGATTGACAAAGGGAATTGTATACGGGATTGATTGAATCCTCGACATCATGGTTCATCCGATGAGATCATCGAGGAGCATGTGGGAGCCAACATGGGTATCCAGATCCCGCTGTTGGTTATTGACCGGAGAGTCGTCTCGGTCATGTCTGCGTGTCTCCCGAACCCGTAGGGTCTACACACTTAAGGTTCGGTGACGCTAGGGTTGTAGAGATATTAGTATGCGGTAACCCGAAAGTTGTTCGGAGTCCCGGATGAGATCCCGGATGTCACGAGGAGTTCCGGAATGGTCCGGAGGTAAAGATTTATATATGGGAAGTCTTGTTTTGGTCGCCGGAAAGGTTTCGCGCATTATCGGTATTGTACCGGGAGTGCCGAAAGGGGTCTGGGGGTCCACCAAGGGGTCCACATGCCCCGGGGGGGCACATGGGCTGTGGGGTGTGCGCCTTGGCCTATATGGGCCAAGGGAACCAGCCCCAAGAGGCCCATGCGCCAAGAGATAAGATAAAGGGAGAGTCCTAAAGGGGGAAGGCACCTCCTAGGTGCCTTGGGGAGGATGGACTCCTCCCTGGCCGCACCCTTCCTTGGAGGAGGGGCCAAGGCTGCGCCCCCCCTCTCCCTTGGCCCTATATATAGTGGGGGGAAGGGAGGGCAGCAATACCCAAGCCCTGGCGCCTCCCTCTCCCTCCTGTGACACATCTCCCTCCTCCTGCAGCGCTTGGCGAAGCCCTGTTGGAATCCCGCTACTTCCACCACCACGCCGTCGTGCTGCTGGATCTCCATCAACCTCTCCTCCCCCCTTGCTGGATCAACAAGGAGGAGACGTCGCTGCTCTGTACGTGTGTTGAACGCGGAGGTGCCGTCCGTTCGCCGCTAGGATCATCGGTGATTTGGATCATGACGAGTACGACTCCATCAACCCCGTTCTCTTGAAGGCTTCCGCTCGCGATCTACAAGGGTATGTAGATGCACTCCTTCCCTCTCGTTGCTAGTAAACTCCATAGATTGATCTTGGTGATGCGTAGAAAATTTTGAATTTCTGCTACGTTCCCCAACAGTGGCATCATGAGCTAGGTCTATGCGTAGTTTCTATGCACGAGTAGAACACAAAGTAGTTGTGGGCGTTGATTTTGTCAATTTACTTGCTGTTACTAGTCTTATCTTGATTCGGCGGCATCGTGGGATGAAGCGGCCCGGACCGACCTTACACGTACACTTACGTGAGACAGGTTCCACCGACTGACATGCACTAGCTGCATAAGGTGGCTAGCGGGTGTCTGTGTCTCCCACTTTAGTCGGATCGGATTCGATGAAAAGGGTCCTTATGAAGGGTAAATAAAAACTGGCATATCACGTTGTGGCTTTTGCGTAGGTAAGAAACGTTCTTGCTAGAATCCCATAGCAGCCACGTAAAACATGCAACAACAATTAGAGGACGTCTAACTTGTTTTTGCAGGGTATGCTATGTGATGTGATATGGCCAAAAGGATGTGATGAATGATATATGTGATGTATGAGATTGATCATGTTCTTGTAATAGGAATCACGTCTTGCATGTCGATGAGTATGACAACCGGCAGGAGCCATAGGAGTTGTCTTAATTTATTGTATGACCTGCGTGTCAATGAAAACGCCATGTAATTACTTTACTTTATTGCTAACCGTTAGCCATAGTAGTAGAAGTAATAGTTGGCGAGACAACTTCATGAAGACACGATGATGGAGATCATGGTGTCATGCCGGTGACGAAGGTGATCATGCCGCGCCTCGAAGATGGAGATCAAAAGGCGCAAGATGATATTGGCCATATCACGTCGCTTTATGATTTGCATGTGATGTTTATCATGTTTACATCTTATTTGCTTAGAACGACGGTAGCATAAATAAGATGATCCCTCACTAAAATTTCAAGAGACGTGTTCCCCCTAACTGTGCACCGTTGCGAAGGTTCGTTGTTTCGAAGCACCACGTGATGATCGGGTGTGATAGATTCTAACGCTCGAATACAACGGGTGTTGACGAGCCTAGCATGTACTGACATGGCCTCGGAACACATGCGAAACACTTAGGTTGACTTGACGAGCCTAGCATGTACAGACATGGCCTCGGAACACAAGAGATCGAAAGGTCGAACATGAGTCGTATAGTAGATACGATCAACATGGAGATGTTCACCGATGATGACTAGTCCGTCTCACGTGATGATCGGACACGGCCTAGTTTGACTCGGATCATGTATCACTTAGATGACTAGAGGGATGTCTATCTGAGTGGGAGTTCATTAATCAGATGAACTTAATTATCATGAACATAGTCAAAAGGTCTTTGCAAATTATGTCATAGCTTACGCTTTAGCTCTACTGTTTAAAGATATGTTCCTAGAGAAAATTTTGAAAGTTGGTAGTAGCAATTATGCGGACTGGGTCCGTAAACTGAGGATTGTCCTCATTGCTGCACAGAAGGCTTATGTCCTTAATGCACCGCTCGGTGTGCTAAACCTCAGCGTCGTCTGTAGATGTTGCGAAACATCTGACATACACATTTTGATGACTACGTGATAGTTCAGTGCGTAATGCTAACGGTTTAGAATTGTGGCGCCAAAGACGTTTTTGAAACGTCGCAGAACATATGAGATGTTCTGAAGACTGAAATTGGGATTTCAGACTAGTGCCCACGTCAAGAGGTATGAGACCTCTGACAAGTTTCTTAAGCTGCAAACTAAGGGAGAAAAGCTCAATCGTTGAGCATGTGCTCAGATTGTCTGAGTACCACAGTCGCTTGAATCGAGTGGGAGTTAATCTTCCAGATGAGATAGTGATGGTTCTCCATAGTCACTGCCACCAAGCTATTAGAGCTTCGTGATGAACTATAACATATCAGGGATAGATATGATGATCCTTGAGAAACTTGCGATGTTTGACACCGCAAAAGTAGAAATCAAGAAGGAGCATCAATTGTTGATGGTTAGTAAAACCACTAGTTTCTAGAAGGGCAAGGGAAAAAGGGATACTTCATGAAACAGCAAATCATTTGCTGCTCTAGTGAAGAATCCCAAGGTTGAACCCAAACCCGATACTAAGTGCTTCTGTAATGAGGGGAACGGTCACTGAAGCAGAACTACCCTAGATACTTGGTAGATGAGAAGGCAGGCAAGGTCGACAGAAGTATATTGGATATACATTATATGAATGTGTACTTTACTAGTACTCCTAGCAGCACCGGGGTATTAGATAACGGTTTGGTTGCTAAGTGTTAGTAACTCGAAATAAAAGCTGTGGAATAAACAGAGACTAGCTAAAGGTGAGATGACGATATGTGTTGGAAGTATTTCCAAGGTTGATGTGATCAAGCATCGCATGCTCCCTCTACCATCGAGATTGGTGTTAAACCTAAATAATTGTTATTTGGTGTTGAGCATAAACATGATTGGATTATGTTTATTGCAATACGGTTATTCATTTAAGGAGAATAATGGTTACTCTGTTTATTTGAATAATACCTTCAATGGTCTAGCACCTAAAATGAATCTCGATCGCAGTGATACACATGTTCATGCCAAAAGATATAAAATAGTGATGATAGTACCACATACTTGTGGCACTGCCATTTGAGTCATATTGGTATAGAACGCATGAAGAAGCTCCATGTAGATGGATCTTTGGACTCACTCGTTTTTGAAAAGATTGAGACATGCGAACCATGTCTCCATGCAGATGGATCGTTTGGACTCACTTGATTTTGAATCACTTGAGACATGCAAATCATACCACATGGGCAAGATGACTGAAAGGCCTCGTTTTCAGTAAGATGGAACAAGAGAGCAACTTGTTGGAAGTAATACATTTGATGTGTGCAGTCCAATGAGTGCTGAGGCACGTAGTGGATATCGATATGTTCTTACTTCACAGATGATTTGAGTAGATGCTGAGAATATTTACTTGATGAAACACAAGTCTGAATTATTGAAAGGTTCAAGTAATTTCAGAGTGAAGTTGAAGATCGTCGTGACAAGAGGATAAAATGTCTGTGATATGATCATAGAGATGAGTATCTGAGTTACGAGTTTGGCACACAATTAAGACATTGTGGAAAGTGTTTCACAATTAATACCGCCTAGAACACCACAATGTGATGGTGTGTCCGAACATCATAACTGCACCCTATTGGATATGGTGCATACCATGATGTCTCTTATCGAATTACCACTATTGTTTATGGGTTAGGCATTAGAGACAACCACATTCACTTTAAAAAGGGCACCACGCAATTCCGTTGAGACGACACCGTTTAGAGAAACCTAAGTTGTCGTTTCTTAAAAGTTTGGGGCTGCGATGCTTATGTGAAAAAGTTTCAGGCTGATAAGCTCGAACCCAAAGCGGATAAATGCATCTTCATAGAATACCCAAAACAATTGGGTATACCTCCTATTTCAGATCTGGAAGCAAAAGTAATTGCTTCTAGAAACGAGTCCTTTCTCGAGGAAAAGTTTCTCTCGAAAGAATTGAGTGGGAGGATGGTGGAGACTTGATGAGGTTATTGAACCATAACTTCAACTAGTGTGTAGCAAGGCACAGGAAGTTGTTCCTGTGGCACCTACACCAATTGAAGTGGAAGCTTATGATAGTGATCATGAAACTTCGGATCAAGTCACTACCAAACCTCGTAGGACGACGAGGATGCGTACTACTTCAGAGTAATGCGTGATCCTGTCTTGGAAGTCATGTTGCTAGACAACAATGAACCTACGAGCTATGGAGAAGCGATGGTGGGCCCATATTCCGACAAATGGTTAGAAACCATGAAATCCGAGATAGGATCCATGTATCAGAACAAAGCATGAACTTTGGTGAACTTGCCCGATGATCGGCAAACCATTGAGATAAATGGATCTTTAAGAAGAAGACGGACGTGGACGGTAATGTTACCGTCTATGAAGCTCGACTTGTGGCAAAGAGTATTTTCACAAGTTCAAGGAGTTGACTACGATGAGATTTTCTCATCCGTAGCGATGCTTAAGTCCGTCGGAATCATGTTAGCATTAGCTGCATTTATGAAATCTGGCAGATGGATGTCCAAACAAGTTTCCTTACCAGTTTTCGTAAGGAAAGGTTGTATGTGATACAATCAGAAAGGTTTTGTCGATCCTAAGGATGCTAAAAGGTATGCTAGCTCCAGCGATCCTTCCATGGACTAGAGCAAGCATCTCGGAGTCAGAATATACGCTTTGATGGAGTGATCAAAGTTTTTGGGTTTATACAAAGTTTGTTAGAAACTTGTATTTACAATAAAGTGAGTGGGAGCGCTACAACATTTCTGATAAGTATATGTGAATGACATATTGTTGATCCGAAATGATGTAAAATTTCTAAAAAGCATAAAGGGTTGTTTGAAAGGAGTTTTTCAAAGGAAGACCTGGATAAAGCTGCTTACATATTGGGCATCAAGATCTATAGAGATAGATCAAGACGCCTGATTATACTTTCAAAGAACGCACTGTTGGAAATATGCCCTAGAGGCAATAATAAATGGTTATTATTATATTTCTTTGTTCATGGTAATTGTCTATTATTCATGCTATAATTGTGTTATCCGGAAATCGTAATACATGTGTGAATACATAGACCACAACGTGTCCCTAGTAAGCCTCTAGTTGACTAGCTCGTTGATCAACAGATAGTCATGGTTTTCTGACTATGGACATTGGATGTCATTGATAACGGGATCACATCATTAGGAGAATGATGTGATGGACAAGACCCAATCTTAAGCATAGCATAAAGATCGTGTAGTTTCGTTTGCAAGAGCTTTTCCAATGTCAAGTATCTTTTCCTTAGACCATGAGATTGTGCAACTCCCGGATACCGCAGGAGTGCTTTGGGTGTGCCAAACGTCACAACGTAACTGGGTGACTATAAAGGTGCACTACGGGTATATCAGAAAGTGTCTGTTGGGTTGGCACGGATCGATGCTGGGATTTGTCACTCCGTATGACGGAGAGGTATCTCTGGGCCCACTCGGTAATGCATCATCATAATGAGCTCAATGTGACTAAGGCGTTAGTCACGGGATCATGCATTACGGTACGAGTAAAGAGACTTGCCGGTAACAAGATTGAACAAGGTATTGGGATACCGACGATCGAATCTCGGGCAAGTAACATACCGATTAACAAAGGGAATTGTATACCGGGATTGATTGAATCCTCGACATCGTGGTTCATCCGATGAGATCATCATGGAACATGTGGGAGCCAACATGGGTATCCAGATCCCACTGTTGGTTATTGACCGGAGAGGCGTCTCGGTCATGTCTGCATGTCTCCCGAACCCGTAGGGTCTACACACTTAAGGTTCGGTGACGCTAGGGTTGTAGAGATATGTGTATGCGGAAACCCAAAAGTTGTTCGGAGTCCCGGATGAGATCCCGGACATCACGAGGAGTTCCGGAATGGTCCGGAGGTAAAGAATTATATATAGGAAGTCAAGTTTCGGCCACCGGGAAAGTTTCGGGGGTTACCGGTATTGTACCGGGACCACCGGAAGGGTCCCGGGGGTCCACCGGGTGGGGCCACCTATCCCGGAGGGCCCCGTGGGCTGAAGTGGGAAGGGAACCAGCCCCTAGTGGGCTGGGCGCCCCCATGGGCCTTCCCCTGCGCCTAGGGTTGGAAACCCTAGGGTGGGGGGGCGCCCCACTTGCCTTGGGGGGCAAGGCAACCCCTTGGCCACCGCCCCCCCATCTAGATGGGGTTTGGCCGGCGCCCCCCCTCCCAGGGGGCCTATATAAAGGGGGGAGGGAGGGCAACAACATTACAGCCTTGGGCGCCTCCCTCCTCCCCTGCTACACCCCTCTCTCTCGTAGAAGCTGGGCGAAGCCCTGCCGGCATCCCGCTACATCCACCACCACGCCGTCGTGCTGCTGGATCTCCATCAACCTCTCCTCCCCCCTTGCTGGATCAAGAAGGAGGAGACGTCGCTGCACCGTACGTGTGTTGAACGTGGAGGTGCCGTCCGTTCGGTACTCGTTCATCGGTGATTTGGATCACGGCGAGTACGACTCCGTCATCCACATTCATTGGAACGCTTCCGCTCGCGATCTACAAGGGTATGTAGATGCACTCCTTTCCCCTCGTTGCTAGTATACTCCATAGATGCATCTTGGTGAGCATAGGAAAATTTTAAAATTATGCTACGATTACCAACAGTGGCATCATGAGCCAGGCCTATGCGTAGTTACTATGCACGAGTAGAACACAAAGCAGTTGTGGGCGTTGATGTTGCCAATTCTTCTTGCCGCTACTAGTCTTTTCTTGTTTCGGCGGTATTGTAGGCTGAAGCGGCCCGGACCGACCTTACACATACGCTTATGTAAGACAGGTTCCACCGATTGACATGCACTAGTTGCAGAAGGTGGCTAGCGGGTGTCTTTCTCTCCTACTTTAGTCGGAACGGATTCGATGAAAAGGGTCCTTATGAAGGGTAAATAGAAATTGGCAAATCACGTTGTGGTCATACGTAGGTAAGAAACGTTCTTGCTAGAAACCTACAAACCACGTAAAAACTTGCAACAACAATTAGAGGACGTCTAACTTGTTTTTGCAGCAAGTGCTATGTGATGTGATATGGCCAGAAGATGTGATGAATGATATATGTGATGTATGAGATTGATCATATTCTTGTAATAGGAATCACGACTTGCATGTCGATGAGTATGACAACCGGCAGGAGCCATAGGAGTTGTCTTTGTTATTTTGCATGACCTGCGTGTCATTGAATAACGCCATGTAAATTACTTTACTTTGTTGCTAAACGCGTTAGCCATAGAAGTAGAAGTAATCGTTGGCGTGACGACTTCATGAAGACACAATGATGGAGATCATGATGATGGAGATCATGGTGTCATGCCGGTGACGAAGATGATCATGGTGCCCTGAAGATGGAGATCAAAGGAGCAAAATAATATTGGCCATATCATGTCACTGTTTGATTGCATGTGATGTTTATCATGTTTTTGCATCTTATTTGCTTAGAACGACGGTAGTAAGTAAGATGATCCCTTATGATAATTTCAAGAAAAGTGTTCCCCCTAACTGTGCACCGTTGCGAAGGTTCGTTGTTTCGAAGCACCACGTGATGATCGGGTGTGATAGATTCTAACGTTCGAATACAACGGGTGTTGACGAGCCTAGCATGTACAGACATGGCCTCGGAACACACGCAATACACTTAGGTTGACTTGACGAGCCTAGCATGTACAGACATGGCCTCGGAACACGGAGGACCGAAAGGTCGAGCATGAGTCGTATAGAAGATACGATCAACATGGAGATGTTCACCGATCTTGACTAGTCCGTCTCACGTGATGATCGGACCCGGCCTAGTTAACTCGGATCATGTTTCACTTAGATGACTAGAGGGATGTCTATCTGAGTGGGAGTTCATTAAATAATTTGATTAGATGAACTTAATTATCATGAACTTAGTCTAAAAAATCTTTACACTATCTCTTGTAGATCAAATGGCCAACGTTGTCCTCAATTTCAACGCGTTCCTAGAGAAAACCAAGCTGAAAGATGATGGCAGCAACTATACGGACTGGGTCCGGAACCTGAGGATCATCCTCATAGTAGCCAAGAAAGATTATGTCTTAGAAGCACCGCTAGGTGAAGCACCAATCCCAGATATCCAAGACGTTATGAACGCTTGGCAATCACGTGCTGATGATTACTCCCTCGTTCAGTGCGGCATGCTTTACAGCTTAGAACCGGGTCTCCAAAAGCGTTTTGAGAAACATGGAGCATATGAGATGTTCGAGGAGCTGAAATTGGTTTTCCAAGCTCATGCCCGGGTCGAGAGATATGAAGTCTCCGACAAGTTCTTCAGCTGTAAAATGGAGGAAAATAGTTCTGTAAGTGAGCACATACTCAGAATGTCTGGGTTGCACAACCGCTTGACTCAGCTCGGAGTTAATCTCCCGGATGACGCGGTCATTGACAGAATCCTTCAGTCTCTTCTACCAAGCTACAAGAGCTTTGTGATGAACTTCAATATGCAGGGGATGGAAAAGACCATTCCTGATATATATTCAATGCTGAAATCAGCGAAGGTGGAGATCAGAAAAGAACATCAAGTGTTGATGGTGAATAAAACCACTAAGTTCAAGAAGGGCAAGGGTAAGAAGAACTTCAAGAAGGATGGCAAGGGAGTTGCCGCGCCCGGTAAACCAGTTACCGGGAAGAAGTCAAAGAATGGACCCAAGCCTGAAACTGAGTGTTTTTATTGCAAGGGAAGTGGTCACTGGAAGCGGAACTGCCCCAAATACCTAGCGGAAAAGAAGGCCAGCGACACCAAAGGTATATGTGATATACATGTAATTGATGTGTACCTTACCAGTACTCGTAGTAGCTCCTGGGTATTTGATACCGGTGCGGTTGCTCATATTTGTAACTCAAAACAGGAACTACGGAATAAACGGAGACTGGCGAAGGACGAGGTGACGATGCGCGTCGGGAATGGTTCCAAGGTTGATGTGATCGCCGTCGGCACGCTACCTCTGCATCTACCCATGGGATTAGTTTTAAACCTCAATAATTGTTATTTAGTGCCAGCTTTGAGCATGAACATTGTATCTGGATCTCGTTTAATTCGAGATGCCTACTCATTTAAATCCAAGAATAATGGTTGTTCTATTTATTTGAGAGATATGTTTTATGGTCATGCCCCGCTGGTCAATGGTTTATTCTTGATGAATCTCGAACGTGATGTTACACATATTCATAGTGTGAATACCAAAAGATGTAAAGTTGATAACGATAGTCCCACATATCTGTGGCACTGCCGCCTTGGTCACATTAGTGTCAAGCGCATGAAGAAGCTCCATGCAGATGGACTTTTGGAGTCTCTTGATTACGAATCATTTGACACGTGCGAACCATGCCTCATGGGTAAGATGACCAAGACTCCGTTCTCCGGAACAATGGAACGAGCAACCAACCTATTGGAAATCATACATACCAATGTGTGCGGTCCAATGAGTGTTGAGGCTCGCGGAGGATATCGTTATGTTCTCACTCTCACTGATGATTTAAGTAGATATGGGTATGTCTACCTAATGAAGCACAAGTCTGAAACTGTAACATCCCAAATTTTCAATTTGGTATGTTATACATAGATCATCTTTGCATATCATGTTTTATTGCATTTTGACAAATCCTTGATAAATCCTAAGCAACTCAAGGACCCTCGGAGAGAGTTGGGGATTTTCTCGAATTTTCATATTTGATTTTCATCAAATAATAAGACGAGGATTTTGGTTTTAATTATTTTCTCTCCGGAAAAATATTTCATTCTAAAAATATATGAGAGGAGAAAATATGACTTCTCCAAAACAATTGAAATACTGGAGGTAAAATGTTAAAATCATTTATTGGATTTATTTGGATTTTATTTGCAATTTTTATTGCATTAAAAATATTGCATGTTTTCAAAATATTTATTTTGATTTAAAAAATGTTCCCCCTATTCTAGATTTTCTAACTAGACGGGGAAAATTTATTTTATATTTTTCTGACTTTTATTTATTTTTCTACGTATTATTTTCCGTGGAACATTAAAAAAACGCGCAAGCCCGCTGGGCCGAGCCCAGGCCGCCGGCCCACCCCGTCGCCCTCTCCTTCCTCCACACGGGAGAGCGCCGCCGCCGTGTCCATGGAGGACACGGGAGTCCGACCCCGCCGGAGCTTGCCCACTCCTCCAAGCCGAGCTCCCCCCTCTTTATATACCCCTCAACCCCCCCTCTCATCTTGGGAGCCGCCGCCGCCCGCCTTGCCGCCGCCGCCGCACTCGGGAGCCGCCGCCGCCGCCGTTGGCCGCCGCCGGAGCCGCCCCTTGCACCCCCCCGAGCCCCGCACCCCGCACCCCCTCGCCGCCCCTCGCCCCGAGCACCGGAGCCCCGCCGGAACCCACGCCCCGACGAGGTACTGCCTGCCCCGTTCAACGCCGGTTTTTGTTTTAAAAAAACCCTTCGTTTAAAAAAAACCCTAGATCGTTTTTTTTCGGTTTTATTATTTTGCGAGCGTTCACCGAACCGTTCGTTTTAACGAACGCGTTCGTCGGTTTTTCTCTGTTAACGAACGTCCGTTCTTTAACCGTTCGTCCGTTTTTCTTTTTCGTCGGATTTTTCTGCGATTAACTCAGATTCGATTTCTGATCGAATCTTCGTTTCTGTTTAACTTCTCGCTCGTTTATCGGAATCAGGCGATTCAAGCGCCTAGAGTTTCGTCTCGAAATTCTCTTTCCGTTTAACCTACTCAAACAAGTTTTTGCTACAGTAAAATTTGACCTAGATCCAGATTAGTAAACGAAGCTTCTTTCTTTCACAGTTTGACTTTCGTTGCTTCTTTCGAGTTGATTCTTTTTGCAAACCAGAGTTCTTAAGTTGAACTTTCTGGTTGGATATTTCATTCGAGTTTTACCTGTGCATTAGATGAGTACTGATTGTATGCTTGTTTGTTTGCGATAGAGTACCCGGAGTGTGCCGCTTGTTACTTCGAATCGCTAGGTTTTGCGGATCATCAACAAGGCAAGTAACACTTTGATCATACTTTTCATACCCAGTTTTATTGCATTAGATCTATTCCTCAAACATATTGCATGATTAGGATCTAATTAAATTGTGGGTATTGGGAAGTAGTTGTTAGTACCTATTACCTGCTTTCTATTCAAACCCTTGGGAGTTATTTCTACGTTGCTATTATTATTGCCATGCTATGCTCGTAGACGTGGATCTGGGTTTTGAGAGATATTCATGACAGATGTGAGATGTTTATTAATGGTTCAACTTAAGGTGGCAACTAACTCACATCTGGGTGGATTGAGGCACCTGGAGAACCCAGTGTTGTCTGTTTGTATAAGGACTGCCACCCAGGCTCAAAGGGATCATAAGATTATTCATGCTAGAAACTTCCGTGTGCAGCCACAAGCTATTATGGGCTCTAGCATAGTTGAGTAGGTTACAAGATCTCTTGAATAGGTGGGCTAGCAGATGTAGGGGAAAGTAGGTGTACCGGTCCATCCAGAGTAAAGAGTGATTGTTTCTGAAAGGCTGTGTCTCGGTCATCCGTTTCTCAAACATCATGTAGTGCGAGAATCAAGCGGAGGTGATCGAGTCTTGTGGGGAAAAGTGCGCAAACCTCTGCAGAGCGTACAAACTAATCATGGTTAGCCGTGTCCCCGGTTATGGACAACTTGAGTATCTAGTACCTGGATTATCATTTGAATCTCATCACCATGTTACTTTTAATTAATTTTGTTGGGTTAATGATGACACCTAATTGGGATTGAGTTGGAGGTACCTTCTCAATGTTTAACAACCACCATGATAGTTAAATAAAATTTAATCCTTTGCAGTAGGGAAAAATTGGCTTTTCGCATAAAATTTAACCATAGAGCTTTCCACCAGCCATATATGCATGTAGTATAGCGTTATTACTGTTCATTATTCTCTATGTGTTACATTGCCAGCATATTCTATGTGCTGACCCGTTTTCGGGCTGCAACATTTCATGTTGCAGACTTTTCAGACGACGAGTAAGGTGCCTTAGGTCGTGGTCTTATACTCAGTGATGCCGCTGGAGTTGATGGACTCACTTATCTTCCAAGTCTTCCGCTGTTATCGTTTTTAGATGGCCTTAAGCCATGTTTATCATACTTAATCTCTTTGGAGATATTCGATGTAATAAGTGTGTGATTGCTACTCTGTTATAAATCCTCCATTTGTACTGTGCGTGTCAGCATTACTGATCCAGGGATGACACTGGTGCACAGCAGCACAGGCCATTTGAGGTCTGGTCGGTACAAAGTTGGTATCAGAGCACACGCTGACTGTAGGACACGACCACTAAGCTTAAGCCCTGGAAAGCTTCTCTCTTCTCATTTCTGGCCCCTCTCCTTTTTCTACTCTTTTAGGAATGGCGAATGCAAGGAGCAAGTTCATGCAACCAGATGAAGACACGCCGTTTGGTCGACATTTGAAGGAAGTCACCAAGTAGTTGAACATAGGAATACCAAGCATCACCGGAACCTACAACGCCACATTACCTGAAGAGGAGAGCTGGAAGATTCAAGTTATCATTCCAGGAAGGGTGTTTAGTGCCATAAGATTGGTTTTTGAAGCACCAACTTGGAGTTTAGGGAAGAGCATGGCCGCACACATCGCCATGGGACGCATTGGAGAAGTCTATCACCGGGAGCTTAAGGATACAATTTACCAAATTTGTGGACGCCGAGACGCGCAATGGGAGATGATCAGAACCAAGAAGGATGGATCAATCGCAGCTTTCATCCAGGAGCAGAACCAACACATTCGTCGCCAGGAGAACCAGATGTGCACGGACAAGGAAGAACTGAAGAAGGCATTAACCAAGATCAAGGAGCTCCAAGAAGAACTCAAAGCTACACGTGAAGATTATTTGGAGGAAATCAACGCACTAGTAGGGAAGAATGACGACCTGGAGAAGAAGATTGGAGTATTCATGGGAAATCCAGTGCCAAAAGCAGAAGTCGACGAATACACTTGTCCGGATAACTACATCATCATCGACGACACTGACTCGGAACCAAGTGAAGATGACTTTGTTGATGAAGCTGGAGCAGACATCATGGAGTCTTCAACGGATCAGAATTTCTAGTAGACCACCATATCAGTAGTAGTTTTCCCCCATTTAATAGTATAGTTCAAGCACTTTGTAACGCTCGTTAGATCGATTGTTTTGCCTTGTTTGAATTGATTGAGTGATATTGATTGATTTGTCTCATGAGCATATGGGTAGTGTTTTCCCTCTAGACCTCATTCTATTCTTAACTCTCATCTTTTCTAAACCTATCAGATGCCTCCGAGACGCGACACCGGATTTGTTTTCCCGCCAGAGATCACCCAGTTGATTTAGCAACAGAATGCCCTGATGCAAGTGTTAGTGCAGAACCAAGGCAACAACACCAACAACCCACCGCCACCACCACCTGTTGATCACCTAGCCCGTTTCTTTAGGCTAAACCCGCCGGTGTTTTCCAGTAGCACCGAGCCGATTGTTGCAGATGATTGGCTCCGCAAAGTTGGAAGGGAGTTGACCACTGCAGGATGCACAGATGCGGAAAGAGTGCGTTTTGCCGCACATCAACTTGATGGACCCGCAGCATCATGGTGGGAGAATTATACAGCCACGCACCCTATTGACACTGTCACATGGGACCAGTTTCAGCAAGCTTTCCGTACAGCTCATGTTTCAGCAGGAGCTATGGCTATGAAGAAGCGTGAGTTTCGTAACCTACGCCAAGGAGGACGCACCGTAGGCCAGTATGTGGAGGATTTCAGTAAGTTAGCACGTTATGCACCAGATGACGTTGCTACAGATGCTGCCAAGCAGGAGAAATTTTTGGAAGGGCTGAATGATGAACTGAGTATGCAGTTGATGGTAGCAACTTTCAACAACTACCAGGAGCTGGTAGATAGAGCTCTCATGATTGAAGGGAAGCAACAGCAGATTGAAAACCGCAAGAGGAAGTATGGACAAGGGAAGTACAATTCTAGAGCCCAGCAGAAGCCACGATTTGCCCCGA
Source organism: Aegilops tauschii subsp. strangulata (assembly GCF_002575655.3). Lineage (NCBI taxonomy): Eukaryota > Viridiplantae > Streptophyta > Magnoliopsida > Poales > Poaceae > Aegilops > Aegilops tauschii. The sequence goes on along the minus strand of NC_053041.3, from coordinate 547,816,824 downwards.
AACCGGGAGGACAGTTTCAGCATACCCATGGAGGAGGTAGTTCGCACAACCATAATGGCTCCAAGAATGGTAATGGGAATGGAGGAGGCAACGGACAGAACCGCACCAACCCATCTACCCCAACCAAGAGGGATCTAAGTCACATTACTTGTTTCAAGTGCCAGAAGACGGGACATTATGCAACTGATTGTCCTGAAGCCCAAAATGGAAATGGCAATGGAAGCTCTGGGAAGAAGCCGAACCCGTTCAACAAAGGGCATGTGAACCACGTGAGCGTGGAGGAGGTTGAAGCTCAGCCTGATGCAGTAATAGGTAAGTTTTTGGTTAAGTCATTTACTGCAACCGTTCTTTTCGATACTGGTGCATCGCATTCATACATATCAAGGGGATTTGTGAATAAGTTTAAGATGTCCACCCAAGTTCTCAAAACCCCTATGTTAGTAACCTCGCCAGGAGCAGAGTATATGGCAACCCAAGGATGTTTTCAGATACCATTGGCCATTGGAAGGCATGTTTTCCCCTCAGACCTCATTGTTTTGGAATCGCAAGGTTTGGATGTGATTTTGGGAATGGATTGGCTATCGTTGTATGGAGGAAACATCGATTGTGCCAGCAAGACGATTTTGCTTACCACCCCGGAAGGGAAAAGGATCAAGTATGTATCCCGGCATATGCCGAAGAGGACTCAAGTAAATTCCTTATCAGGAGTTGTACAGGAGGAAGTACCAGTGGTGAAGGATCATCCGGATGTATTTCCAGAAGAGTTGCCAGGCATGCCACCAGATAGAGACATTGAGTTCTTGATTGAACTTTTGCCAGGCACAGGGCCAATATCTAAGAGACCATACAGGATGCCCGCAAAGGATTTGGAGGAAATTAAGAAGCAGATCAAGGAGTTACTGGATAAAGGCTATATTCGCCCAAGTTCGTCACCTTGGGGATCACCAGTACTTCTAGTGGAGAAGAAAGATGGATCACTGAGGATGGTTGTTGATTACCGAGGATTGAATGAAGTGACCATTAAAAACAAGTACCCACTGCCGATGATCAATGATTTGTTTGACCGCCTACAAGGAGCTAAAGTATTTTCCAAGATCGATCTACGATCAGGATACCATCAGTTAAAGATTCGAGAGCAGGATATACCTAAGACGGCTTTTACCACCAGATATGGATTGTATGAGTATACCGTTATGTCATTTGGACTGACTAACGCACCTGCCTATTTCATGAACCTGATGAACAAAGTGTTTATGGAGTTTCTGGATAAGTTCGTCGTGGTGTTCATTGATGATATTTTAATCTTTTCCAAGGATGAAGAAGAGCATGAGGAGCATTTAAGATTGGTACTTGAGAAGCTCAGAGAACATCAGTTATATGCCAAGTTCAGCAAGTGTGAATTTTGGCTGAAGGAAGTTGGATTCCTTGGACATGTTATTTCTGGAGAAGGAATAGCAGTAGACCCTGCCAAGGTCGACACAGTGACAAGTTGGGAGTCACCCACGACAGTTGGAGAAATCCGGAGTTTTCTTGGACTTGCGGGATACTACCGGAGATTCATCGAGAATTTCTCGAAGATTGCTAAGCCCATGGCTGAGCTATTGAAGAAGGACACTAAATTCAATTGGACTGAGGAATGTGAAGCTAGTTTCCAAGAGTTGAAGAAACGATTGGTTACCTCACCAGTGTTGATTGCCAGATCAACGCAAGGACTATGAAGTTTATTGCGACGCTTCTCGTCGAGGACTTGGAGCAGTGCTTATGCAGGAAGGAAGAGTTGTGTCATATGCTTCACGACAACTTAAACCCCATGAGAAGAATTATGCTACGCACGATTTGGAATTAGCAGCCGTGGTGCATGCATTGAAGACATGGAGACATTTTCTCATCGGAAACCATTGTGAGGTGTACACGGATCACAAGAGTTTGAAGTACATTTTCACGCAGAAGGAGTTAAATCTCAGACAGAGGAGATGACTGGAGCTCATTAAAGATTATGATATGAGATTGCATTATCACCCTGGAAAGGCTAACGTAGTAGCAGACGCGTTGAGCCGCAAGAGTCATATCAACACTCTCATGACAGGAGAGTTACCTCAGGAGTTAGCCGAGGACCTTCGCGAGCTATGTTTGGAGATAGTCCCAAGAGGCTATTTAGCGACATTGGAGATTCAGTCTACCTTGATGGAAAGGATCAGAGAAGCTCAGAAGACAGACAAGGGGATTGAAGAGATAAAGGAGAAGATGAGCAAAGGAAAAGCCAAGGGATTTCGTGAGGATGAGCACGATACCTTATGGTTTGAGGACCGTGTATATGTGCCAAATGATCCGGAGATCAGGAAGTTGATTTTGCAAGAATCCCATGATTCACCGTACTCGATACACCCAGGGAATACCAAGATGTATTTGGATTTGAAGAATACTTTCTGGTGGACCGGAATGAAGAAGGATATTGCAGAGTATGTAGCAGTTTGTGATGTATGTCAGAGAGTGAAGGCAGAGCATCAGAAGCCAGCAGGATTGCTACAACCATTGCCAATACCCGAATGGAAGTGGGATAAAATAGGCATGGATTTTATCACAGCATTACCCAGGACTCGTTCAGGCTATGACTCAATATGGGTTGTAGTCGACCGATTGACGAAAGTGGCTCATTTCATTCCAGTGAAGACCACTTACACCAGTGCTAAGTTGGCCAAGATCTACATGACCAGGATCATATGTTTGCATGGAGTTCCGAGGACCATTGTATCAGACAGAGGAACCCAATTTACCTCAAAGTTTTGGAAGCAGTTACATGAAACATTGGGAACCAGGCTGGAATTTAGTACAGTATTTCACCCACAGATAGATGGACAGACCGAGAGAGTCAACCAGATTTTGGAGGACATGTTGAGAACATGTGCACTAGATTATGGATCTAGTTGGGACGACAATTTGCCATATGCGGAGTTTTCTTATAACAACAGTTACCAAACCAGTTTGAAGATGGCCCCTTTCGAAGCTTTGTATCGAAGGAGGTGTAGAACACCGTTGTTATGGGACGAAGTTGGAGACCGTCAGCTGTTTGGACCAGATTTGATTAAGGAGTCTGAACAGAAAGTGAGGTTGATTCGCGATAAGCTCAAGGTAGCCCAGTCCAGGCAGAAGAGTTATGCTGATTCTAAACGAAAAGAGACAGTTCACGAAGTCGGAGACCGAGTATATCTTCGAGTATCACCACTTCGAGGAGTGAAGCGCTTTGGAGTTAAGGGAAAGTTAGCGCCCCGTTTTATCGGACCATACAGAATTGTGGAACGTATGGGAGAGGTTGCCTACAAGCTGGAATTGCCCGAAGGATTGTCTGGAGTTCATGATGTATTTCACGTTTCGCAGTTGAAGAAGTGCCACGCAGAGATGGCTGAGATACCACTGAGAGATACTGTGCCACTGGAAGCAATTCAGCTGGAAAGTGATTTGACCTATGAGAAGAAACCAGTTAAGATTCTTGAGTATGCCAGCCGAGTTACCCGCAGTAAGGTTATCAAGTTTTGCAAAGTCCAGTGGAGTCACCACACGGAGGATGAAGCCACCTGGGAGCGAGAGGAAGATCTACGGAAGTACCACTCCCACCTGTTTTCTAGCCAACCCGAATCTCGAGGGCGAGATTCATCTTAAGGGGGGTAGGTTTGTAACATCCCAAATTTTCAATTTGGTATGTTATACATAGATCATCTTTGCATATCATGTTTTATTGCATTTTGACAAATCCTCGATAAATCCTAAGCAACTCAAGGACCCTCGGAGAGAGTTGGGGATTTTCTCGAATTTTCATATTTGATTTTCATCAAATAATAAGACGAGGATTTTGGTTTTAATTATTTTCTCTCTGGAAAAATATTTCATTCTAAAAATATATGAGAGGAGAAAATATGACTTCTCCAAAACAATTGAAATACTAGAGGTAAAATGTTAAAATCATTTATTGGATTTATTTGGATTTTATTTGCAATTTTTATTGCATTAAAAATATTGCATGTTTTCAAAATATTTATTTTGATTTAAAAAAATGTTCACCCTATTCTAGATTTTCTAACTAGACGGGGAAAATTTATTTTATATTTTTCTGAATTTTATTTATTTTTTACGTATTATTTTCCGCGGAACATTTAAAAAAACGCGCGCGCCCGCTGTGCCGAGCCCAGGCCGCCGGCCCACCCCGTCGCCCTCTCCTTCCTCCGCACGGGAGAGCGCCGCCGCCGTGTCCATGGAGGACACGGGAGTCCGACCCCGCCGGAGCTTGCCCCCTCCTCCAAGCTGAGCTCCCCCCTCTTTATATACCCCTCAACCCCCCCCCCCCTCTCTCTCATCTCGGGAGCCGCCGCCGCCCGCCTTGCCGCCGCCGCCGCACTCGGGAGCGGCCGCCGTTGGCCGCCGCCGGAGCCGCCCCTTGCACCCCCCCCCCCCGAGCCCCGCACCCCACACCCCCTCGCCGCCCCTCGCCCCGAGCGCCGGAGCCCCGCCGGAACCCTCGCCCCGACGAGGTACTGCCTGCCCCGTTCAACGCCGGTTTTTGTTTAAAAAAACCCTTCGTTAAAAAAAACCCTAGATCGATTTTTTTCGGTTTTATTATTTTGCGAGCGTTCATCGAACCGTTCGTTTTAACGAATGCGTTCGTCGGTTTTTCTCTGTTAACGAACGTCCGTTCTTTAACCGTTCGTCCATTTTTCTTTTTCGTCGGATTTTTCTGCGATTAACTCAGATTCGATTTCTGATCGAATCTTCGTTTCTGTTTAACTTCTCGCTCGTTTATCGGAATCTGGCGATTCAAGCGCCTAGAGTTTTGTCTCGAAATTCTCTTTCCGTTTAACCTACTCAAACAAGTTTTGCTACAGTAAAATTTGACCTAGATCCAGATTAGTAAATGAAGCTTCTTTCTTTCACAGTTTGACTTTCGTTGCTTCTTTCGAGTTGATTCTTTTTGCAAACCGGAGTTCTTAAGTTGAACTCTCTGGTTGGATCTTTCATTCGAGTTTTACCTGTGCATTAGATGAGTACTGATTGTATGCTTGTTTGTTTGCGATAGAGTACCCGGAGTGTGCCGCTTGTTACTTCGAATCGCTAGGTTTTGCGGATCATCAGCAAGGCAAGTAACACTTTGATCATACTTTTCATACCCAGTTTTATTGCATTAGATCTATTCCTCAAACATATTGCATGATTAGGATCTAATTAAATTGTGGGTATTGGGAAGTAGTTGAGGTAGTACCTATTACCTGTTTTCTATTCAAACCCTTGGGAGTTACTTCTACGTTGCTATTATTATTGCCATGCTATGCTCGTAGACGTGGATCTAGGTTTTGAGAGATATTCATGACAGATGTGAGATGTTTATTAATGGTTCAACTTAAGGTGGCAACTAACTCACATCTGGGTGGACTGAGGCACCTGGAGAACCCAGTGTTGTCTGTTTGTATAAGGACTGCCACCCAGGCTCAAAGGGATCATAAGATTATTCATGCTAGAAACTTCCGTGTGCAGCCACAAGCTATTATGGGCTCTAGCATAGTTGAGTAGGTTACAAGATCTCTTGAAGAGGTGGGCTAGCAGATGTAGGGGAAAGTAGGTGTACCGGTCCATCCAGAGTAAAGAGTGATTGTTTCTGAAAGGCTGTGTCTCGGTCATCCGTTTCTCAAACATCATGTAGTGCGAGAATCAAGCGGAGGTGATCGAGTCTTGTGGGGAAAAGTGCGCAAACCTCTGCAGAGTGTACAAACTAATCATGGTTAGCCGTGTCCCCGGTTATGGACAACTTGAGTATCTAGTACCTGGATTATCATTTGAATCTCATCACCATGTTACTTTTAATTAATTTTGTTGGGTTAATGATGACACCTAATTGGGATTGAGTTGGAGGTACCTTCTCAATGTTTAACAACCACCATGATAGTTAAATAAAATGTATTCCTTTGCAGTAGGGAAAAATTGGCTTTTCGCATAAAATTTAACCATAGAGCTTTCCACCAGCCATATATGCATGTAGTATAGCGTTATCACTGTTCATTATTCTCTATGTGTTACATTGCCAGCATATTCTATGTGCTGACCCGTTTTCGGGCTACAACGTTTCATGTTGCAGACTTTTCAGACGACGAGTAAGGTGCCTTAGGTCGTGGTCTTATACTCAGTGATGCCGCTGGAGTTGATGGACTCACTTATCTTCCAAGTCTTCCGCTGTTATCGTTTTTAGATGGCCTTAAGCCATGTTTATCATACTTAATCTCTTTGGAGATATTCGATGTAATCAGTGTGTGATTGCTACTCTGTTATAAATCCTCCATTTTTACTGTGCGTGTCAGCATTACTGATCCAGGGATGACAATGGTGCACAGCAGCACAGGCCATTTGAGGTCTGGTCGCTACAGAAACCTTTGAAAAGTTCAAGGAATTTCAGAGTGAGGTTGAGAATCAACGTGACAGGAGAATAAAATTCTTACGATCAGATCGTGGTGGATAATATTTAAGTCACGAATTTGGTGCACATTTATGGAAATGTGGAATAGTTTCACAACTCACGCCGCCTGGAACACCTCAGCGAAACGGTGTGTCCGAACGTCGTAATCGCACTCTATTGGATATGGTGCGATCTATGATGTCTCTTACCGATTTACCGCTCTCATTTTGGGGCTATGCTTTAGAGACTGCCGCATTCACTTTAAATAGGGCTCCATCGAAATCCGTTGAGACGACACCGTATGAATTATGGTTTGGGAAGAAACCTAAGCTGTCGTTTCTAAAAGTTTGGGGATGCGATGCTTATGTCAAGAAACTTCAACCTGAAAAGCTCGAACCAAAGTCGGAAAAATGCGTCTTCATAGGATACCCTAAGGAAACTATTGGGTATACCTTCTACCTCAGATCCGAAGGCAAGATCTTCGTTGCCAAGAACGGGTCCTTTCTGGAGAAGGAGTTTCTCTCGAAAGAATTGAGTGGGAGGAAAGTGGAACTTGATGAGGTGATAGTCACCCCTTCCGAACCGGAAAGTAGCGCGGCGCGGGAAGATGTTCCTGTGGTGCCTACACCGACTAGGGAGGAATTAATGATGATGATCATGAAGCTTCGGATCAAGTTACTACTGAACTTCGTAGGTCCACAAGGACACGTTCCGCACCAGAGTGGTACGGCAACCCTGTCCTGGAAATCATGTTGTTAGACAACGGTGAACCTTCGAACTATGAAGAAGCGATGGCGGGCCCGGATTCTGACAAATGGCTAGAAGCCATGAAATCCGAGATAGGATCCATGTATGAAAACGAAGTATGGACTTTGGCTGACTTGCCCGATGATCGGCAAGCCATAGAAAACAAATGGATCTTTAAGAAGAAGACGGACGCGGATGGTAATGTGACCATCTACAAAGCTCGACTTGTCGCTAAGGGTTATCGACAAGTTCAAGGGGTTGACTACGATGAGACTTTCTCACCCGTAGCAAAGCTGAAGTCCGTCCGAATCATGTTAGCAATTGCCGCATACTATGATTATGAGATATGGCAGATGGACGTCAAAACGGCATTCCTTAATGGCTTCCTTAAGGAAGAGTTGTATATGATGCAGCCGGAAGGTTTTGTCGATCCTAAGAATGCTAACAAAGTATGCAAGCTCCAGCGCTCAATCTATGGGCTGGTGCAAGCATCTCGGAGTTGGAACATTCGCTTTGATGAGATGATCAAAGCGTTTGGGTTTACACAGACTTATGGAGAAGCCTATGTTTACAAGAAAGTGAGCGGGAGCTCTGTAGCATTTCTCATATTATATGTGGATGACAACTTCTAATGGGAAAATATAGAATTCTTGGAAAGTATAAAGGCCTATTTGAATAAGTGTTTTTCAATGAAGGACCTTGGAGAAGCTGCTTATATATTAGGCATCAAAATCTATAGAGATAGATCAAGACGCCTCATTGGTCTTTCACAGAGTACATACCTTGACAAGATATTGAAGAAGTTCAATATGGATCAGTCCAAGAAGGGGTTCTTGCCTGTATTGCAAGGTGTGCAATTGAGCACGGCTCAATGCCCGACCACGGCAGAAGATAGAGAAAAGATGAGTGTCATCCCCTATGCCTCGGCCATAGGGTCTATTATGTATGCCATGATGTGTACCAGACCTGATGTAAACCTTGCCGTAAGTTTGGTAGGAAGGTACCAAAGTAATCCCGGCATGGAACACTGGACAGCGGTCAAGAATATCCTAAAGTACCTGAAAAGGACTAAGGATATGTTTCTCGTTTATGGAGGTGACGAAGAGCTCGTCGTAAAGGGTTACGTCGACGCAGATCTGGATGACTCGAAGTCACAAACCGGATACGTGTATATTTTGAATGGAGGACCAGTAAGCTGGTGCAGTTGCAAGCAAAGCGTCGTGGCAGGATCTACATGTGAAGCGGAGTACATGGCGGCCTCGGAGGCAGCACAGGAAGCAGTCTGGGTGAAGGAGTTCATTACCGACCTAGGGGTGATTCCCAATGCGTCGGGCCCGATGACTCTCTTCTGTGACAACACTGGAGCTATTGCCCTTGCGAAGGAGCCCAGATTTCACAGGAAGACCAGGCATATCAAGCGTCGCTTCAACTCCATTCGTGAAAGTGTTCAAAATGGAGACATAGATATTTGTAAAGTACATACGGACCTGAATGTAGCAGATCCGTTGACTAAACCTCTCCCTAGGGCAAAACATGATCAACACCAGGACGCAATGGGTGTTCGATTCATCACAATGTAACTAGATTATTTACTCTAGTGCAAGTGGGAGACTGTTGGAAATATGCCCTAGAGGCAATAATAAATGGTTATTATTCTATTTCTTTGTTCATGGTAATTGTCTATTATTCATGCTATAATTGTGTTATCCGGAAATCGTAATACATGTGTGAATACATAGACTACAACGTGTCCCTAGTAAGCCTCTAGTTGACTAGCTCGTTGATCAACAGATAGTCATGGTTTTCTGACTATGGACATTGGATGTCATTGATAACGGGATCACATCATTAGGAGAATGATGTGATGGACAAGACCCAATCTTAAGCATAGCATAAAATATCGTGTAGTTTCGTTTGCTAGAGCTTTTCCACTGTCAAGTATCTTTTCCTTAGACCATGAGATCGTGCAACTCCCGGATACCGTAGGAGTGCTTTGGGTGTGCCAAACGTCACAACATAACTGGGTGACTATAAAGGTGCACTACGGGTATCTCAGAAAGTGTCTGTTGGGTTGGCACGGATCGAGACTGGGATTTGTCACTCCGTATGACGGAGAGGTATCTCTAGGCCCACTCGGTAATGCATCATCATAATGAGCTCAATGTGACTAAGGCATTAGTCACGGGATCATGCATTACGGTACGAGTAAAGAGACTTGCCGGTAACGAGATTGAACAAGGTATTGGGATACCGACGATCGAATCTCGGGCAAGTAACATACCGATTAACAAAGGGAATTGTATACCGACATTGATTGAATCCTCGACATTGTGGTTCATCAGATGAGATCATCGTGGAACATGTGGGAGCCAACATGGGTATCCAGATCCCGCTGTTGGTTATTGACCGGAGAGGCGTCTCGGTCATGTCTGCATGTCTCCCGAACCCGTAGGGTCTACACACTTAAGGTTCGGTGATGCTAGGGTTGTAGAGATATGTGTATGCGGAAACCCGAAAGTTGTTCGGAGTCCCGGATGAGATCCCGGACGTCACGAGGAGTTCCGGAATGGTCCGAAGGTAAAGAATTATATATAGGAAGTCAAGTTTCGGCCACCGGGAAAGTTTCGGGGGTTACTGGTATTGTACCAGGACCACCGGAAGGGTCCCGGGGGTCCACCGGGTGGGGCCACCTATCCCGGAGGGCCCCGTGGGCTGAAGTGGGAAGGGAACCAGCCCCTAGTGGGCTGGGCGCCCCCCCATGGGCCTCCCCCCTGCGCTTAGGGTTGGAAACCCTAGGGTGGGGGGCGCCCCACTTGCCTTGGGGGCAAGGCACCCCCTTGGCCGCCCCCCCCATCTAGATGGGGTTTGGCCGGTGCCCACCCCCCCTCCCAGGGGGCCTATATAAAGGGGGGAGGGAGGGCAGCAACATTACAGCCTTGGGCGCCTCCCTCCTCCCCTGCTACACCCCTCTCTCTCGTACAAGCTGGGCGAAGCCCTGCCGGCATCCCGCTACATCCACCACCACGCCGTCGTGCTGCTGGATCTCCATCAACCTCTCCTTCCCCCTTGCTGGATCAATAAGGAGGAGACGCCGCTGGACCGTACGTGTGTTGAACGCGGAGGTGCCGTCCGTTCGGCACTCGGTCATCGGTGATTTGGATCACGGCGAGTACGACTCCGTCATCCACGTTCATTGGAACGCTTCCGCTCGCGATCTACAAGGGTATGTAGATGCACTCCTTTCCCCTCGTTGCTAGTATAGTCCATAGATGCATCTTGGTGAGCGTAGGAAAATTTTAAAATTATGCTACGATTACCAACACGCACACCTTGACATGATTTTGAAAGAGTTCAAAATAGATCGGCAAAGAAGGAGTTCTTCGCTGTGTTACAAGGTGTGAGTATTGAGAAAGACTCAAGACCTGACCACAGCAGAAGAGAGAGAAAGGACGAAGGTCGTCCCCTATGCTTTAGACGTAGGCTCTACAGTATGCTATGCTGTGTACCGCACATGAAGTGTGCCTTGCCATGAGTTGGTCAAGGGGTACAATAGTGATCCGGGAATGGATCACATGACAGCGGTCGAACTTATCCTTAGTATCTAGTGGACTAAGGAATTTTCTCGATTATGGAGGTGAAAAGGAGTTCGCCGTAAAGGGTTACGTCGATGCGAACTTTGACACTAATCCGGATGACTCTGAGTAGTAAACCGGATTCGTATAGTAGAGCAGTTATTTTGAAATGGCTCCAAGTAGCGCGTGGTAGCATCCACAAGATGACATAGATATTCGTAAAGCACACACGGGTCTGAAAGGTTCAGACCCATTGACTAATAACCTCTCTCACAAGCATAACATGATACAACCAGAACTCATTGAGTGTTAATCACATAGTGATGTGAACTAGATTGTTGACTCTAGTAAACTCTTTGGATGTTGGTCACATGGTGATGTGACCTGTGAGTGTTAATCACATGGTGATGTGAACTAGATTATTGACTCTAGTGCAAGTGGGAGACTGTTGGAAATATGCCCTAGAGGCAATAATAAATTGGTTATTATTATATTTCCTTGTTCATGATAATCGTTTATTATCCATGCTAAAATTGTATTGATAGGAAACTCAGATACATGTGTCGATACATAGACAACACCTGTCCCTAGTAAGCCTCCAGTTGACTAGCTCGTTGATCAATAGATGGTTACGGTTTCCTGACCATGGACATTGGATGTCGTTGATAACGGGATCACATCATTAGGAGAATGATGTGATGGACAAGACCCAATCCTAAGCCTAGCACAAGATCGTGTAGTTCATCTGCTAAAGCTTTTCTAATGTCAAGTATCATTTCCTTAGACCATGAGATTGTGCAACTCCCGGATACCGTAGGAATGCTTTGGGTGTACCAAACGTCACAACGTAACTGGGTGGCTATAAAGGTGCACTACAGGTATCTCCGAAAGTGTCTGTTGGGTTGGCACGAATCGAGGCTGGGATTTGTCGCTCCTTGTAAACGGAGAGTTTCTCTGGGACCACTCGGTAGGACATCATCATAATGTGCACAATGTGACCAAGGAGTTGATCACGGGATGATGTGTTACGGAACGAGTAAAGAGACTTGCCGGTAACGAGATTGAACAAGGTATCGGGATACCGACGATCGAATCTCGGGCAAGTAACATACGGATTGACAAAGGGAATTGTATACGGGATTGATTGAATCCTCGACATCGTGGTTCATCCGATGAGATCATCGAGGAGCATGTGGGAGCCAACATGGGTATCCAGATCCCGCTGTTGGTTATTGACCGGAGAGTCGTCTCGGTCATGTCTGCGTGTCTCCCGAACCCGTAGGGTCTACACACTTAAGGTTCGGTGACGCTAGGGTTGTAGAGATATTAGTATGCGGTAACCCGAAAGTTGTTCAGAGTCCCGGATGAGATCCCGGACGTCACGAGGAGTTCCGGAATGGTCCGGAGGTAAATATTTATATATGGGAAGTCTTGTTTTGGTCGCCGGAAAGGTTTCGCGCATTATCGGTATTGTACCGGGAGTGCCGAAAGGGGTCCGGGGGTCCACCAAGGGGTCCACATGCCCCGGGGGGCCACATGGGCTGTGGGGTGTGCGCCTTGGCCTATATGGGCCAAGGGAACCAGCCCCAAGAGGCCCATGCGCCAAGAGATAAGATAAAGGGGGAGTCCTAAAGGGGGAAGGCACCTCCTAGGTGCCTTGGGGAGGATGGACTCCTCCCTGGCCGCACCCTTCCTTGGAGGAAGGGCCAAGGCTGCGCCCCCCTCTCCCTTAGCCCTATATATAGTGGGGGGAAGGGAGGGCAGCAATACCCAAGCCCTGGCGCCTCCCTCTCCCTCCCGTGACACATCTCCCTCCTCCTGCAGCGCTTGGCGAAGCCCTGTTGGAATCCCGCTACTTCCACCACCACGCCGTCGTGCTGCTGGATCTCCATCAACCTCTCCTCCCCCCTTGCTGGATCAAGAAGGAGGAGACGTCGCTGCTCTGTACGTGTGTTGAACGCGGAGGTGCCGTCCGTTCGGCGCTAGGATCATCGGTGATTTGGATCACGACGAGTACGACTCCATCAACCCTGTTCTCTTGAACGCTTCCGCTCGCGATCTACAAGGGTATGTAGATGCACTCCTTCCCTCTCGTTGCTAGTAAACTCCATAGATTGATCTTGGTGGTGCGTAGAAAATTTTGAATTTCTGCTACGTTCCCCAACAATAATACCCTGCAGGGGTGTCCCAACTTAGCCCATTATAAGCTCTCACGGTCAACGAAGGATAAAACTTCTCCCGGGAAGACCTGATCAGTCTCGGAATCCCGGTTTACAAGACATTTTGACAATGGTAAAACAAGACCAGCAAAGCCGCCCGAATGTGCCGACAAATCCCGATAGGAGCTGCACATATCTCGTTCTTAGGGCACACCGGATGAGCAGTCCGTACAACTAAAACCAGGCCTCAAGTTTCCCCCAGGTGGCGCTGCAAAGGGCTCTAGTTTGGACCAGCACTCAGAGGAACACTGGCCCGGGGGTTTAAATAAAGATGACCCTCGGGCTCGCGAAAACCCAAGGGAAAAAGGCTTAGGTAGGCAAATGTAAAACCAAGGTTGGGCCTTGCTGGAGGAATTTTATTCAAGGCGAACTGTCAAGGGGGTCCCATAAATCACCCAACCGCGTAAGGAACGCAAACTCAAGGAACATAACACCGGTATGACGAAAACTAGGGCGGCAAGAGTGGAACAAAACACCAGGCATAAGGCCGAGCCTTCCACCCTTTACCAAATATATAGATGCATTAATTAAATAAGAGATATTATGATATGCCAAAATATCCATGTTCCAACATGGAACCAACTTCAACTTCACCTACAACTAGCAACGCTATAAGAAGGGCTGAGCAAAAGCGGTAACTTAGCCAAACAATAGTTTGCTAGGAAAGGATGGTTAGAGGCTTGACATGGCAATATGGGAGGCATGATATAGCAAGTGGTAGGTAGCGCAGCATAGCAATAGAGCGAACTACTAGCAAGGCAAAGATAGAAGTGATTTCGAGGGTATGGTCATCTTGCCTGCAAGGTTCAGAGTTGTCGAAAGCTTGATCCTCGTAAGCGTACTCAACAGGTTCCTCGTTCACGAACTCATCTCCCGGATCTATCCACAGCAAGAACACAAGCAATGGAACCACAATCAATCACGGGAAATGCACAAGCAACATGATACAATACATGCATAATATGCGAGATGTGATATGCGATGCATATGCGTGCTCCGGAAGAAAAAGGATGAACAGGGCATCAACTTGGCAAACCAAGTATGCCACTGGAAAGATGAGATGATTTCGGTCGAAGTCGATATAAAGATCACTGGAAACGGATACACGGTTTGCAAATGGCAAGCAAAACAAGAATGACACGATTCTGCGATTAACAGCATGATAGCGACTAGAATACATCAAATAACTATGCTACAGCACCCCAACATAGCAACAAAGCATATGACAGTGATCTACAAGATATGCTTGACAAAATATGAACACTGAGCTACAGCTAAATCACAAAATAACAGGTTCAAACAAGCATGGCAGAAGTGCAAAAGATATCAGCTTCACAGACTTAGTGAAAATACTGAACATGGCTGAAACAGCATCAGGTAGCAATGTTCAGAGCAAGCAAAACACATGCTACAGGAACTTATCATAGCAATAAAAGGCATGAAATGAATCTACTAAATGCATAGAAAAAAGTCCCTTACTGACCATGAGCCAAAAAGGATAAGAAGATATGATGGCACCCATGTAAACATAGCAAGTTTCGTTAACAGGTTTCAGACTTAGCAGAAAACAGAGCATGGCATTAACAGAATTATGAAGGCATCTTTGTGAGCTCGATTCACTCCTCACAAAGCATTGCATGACAAAACAAGCATACATCAGTAAGAAGACATGTTCGTGAAGCTATTCATGGCAAGAGCAAGTTCATAACATTATGGATCAACTACAACAACCTTGGCAAAATTGAATATCATGTTAACATTCTGCCAGGAACATTTTATAGCAAAAGTAGAGCAAGATTGAGACATGCTAGGGCACTCCATAATTGAAAACAGGGGCATGGATGGATATAGCACAACTATATGTCCAAAACATCCTTACTGAACATACTCAAAATAAGCATGGATCTCACTGTAGCCACATGGATACATGGCAACAAAATAACAGCAGGTAAAAGACTTGGCAAAATCCCGTCCCTGAAAACAGAAACATCACGAAGCCTAGTTTGCATGCTTGTGCTAGTCACCACATAGATCACAAAAATACATGGCATACACCTCTGTAAAGATGGCATGGCATAGATCAAAACACCTGTAGAGATCATGCCCATAAAATGCACACATCAAATGTGACAAAAATAACAAAACATCAAGTTCTGATAAGTAACAGCAGTAAACAACATATAGCACTCTTGCATCAGAGATTTGGGCATCAAGATGAACTCAAACGAGCATGGCACAATGGAACAAAATGAAGAGCATCTCGTGATGAACATTTCGATATATCATGCACGCAAAACGGAGCAGTATGCAATGAAATATGCCATGATGAACAGAACAACATAAAGTGATATATTCGGGACTTGGCAGAAAAACGAGGGGGGAAGTCAATCTCGATCTAGGGTTTCGGGCACGCGAACCGAGGATGGCCGGGGTTCGCCGGGGTTGGAGCGTGCGGCGGCCGGAGAGGAACTTGGAGAGGTCGCCGGAGTCGGGGAAGAACGAATCCGGCGAGGGGGACACCCGGCGGCGAGGGCGCGGGTGCGGGTGGACGAGCTCGCCGGAGTTGGCGCGGGAGCTCGCCGGCTCGGGTGCGGGCGCGCCGGCGATGGAGCGCGGAGCGGCGGGCGGAGGTGGCGCTCTCGGGCGGCGGGTTCGAGGCGCGGGAGACGGGCGCGGGCGGCGGAGACGCGGGCCGCGGGGGCCGGCGATGGGCTTCGGCGGGCCGGCGGCGCGGGAGGCCGGAGGTGCTGACGTGGCACCTCCCGATTGGCTGCGGGCGGCGGCGCGGGTTTGTCCGGCCGGACCGGACACGTCCGGCGCGCGGAGGGAGCGGAGCTAGGGTTTTTTGGACTACGGGATTTCGGGGAGGCTCACATATTTATAGCTAGAGGGAGCTAGGAGACTCCAAATGGAGTGCGGTTTTCGCCCACACGATCATGATCGAACGACGGAGAGCATGGAAGTGACTTAGGTGGGTTATTGGGCTGTTTGGAGGGGTGTTTGGCTAGAACACACAAAAGGCCTTTGCGGTTACCCGGTTAACTGTTGGAGCATCGAACGACCCCCAAATGGAACGAAACTTGACAGGTGGTCTACCGGTGGTGTACCAAGGCCACTTGGCAAACCTCGGTCCATTCCGAGAACGTTTAACACCCGCTCACAAAAAGAGACAAGAGGGGTGCGCCGGTGCGTGTGGGAGTGTCGGATTGCAAAACGGACAACGGGGAAAATGCTCGGATGCATGAGATGAACACGTATGCAAATGATATGCACATGATGACATGATATGAGATGCATGACATGAACAAAATGCAAAACGAAAGACAAAAACCCGACCACGAATGGAATATCATAACACATAGCCGAAAATGGCAAGAGTTGGAGTTACAAATATGGAAAGTTACATCCGGCGTGTTACACTTCGACAGGATTAGCTATCCCCCTCTTATTCTGGCATTCTGCAGTTCAGTCCACCGATATGGCCCTTTACACATATACCCATGCATATGTAGTGTAGCTCTTTGCTTGCGAGTACTTTGGATGAGTACTCACGGTAGCTTTTCTCCCTCTTTTCCCCCTTTCCCTTCTACCTGGTTGTCGCAACCAGATGCTGGAGCCGAGGAGCCAGACGCCACCGTCGACGACGAATCTTACTACACTGGAGGTGCCTACTACTACGTGCAGGCCGCTGACGACGACCAGGAGTAGTTAGGAGGATCCCAGGCAGGAGGCATGCGCCTCTTTCGATCTGTATCCCAGTTTGTGCTAGCCTTCTTAAGGCAAACTTGTTTAACTTACGTCTGTACTCAGATATTGTTGCTTCCGCTGACTCGTCTATGATCGAGCACTTGTATTCGAGCCCTCGAGGCCCCTGGCTTGTATTATGATGCTTGTATGACTTATTTTATTTTTAGAGTTGTGTTGTGATATCTTCCCGTGAGTCCCTGATCTTGATCGTACACGTTTGCGTGTAAGATTAGTGTACGATTGAATCGGGGGCGTCACAAAACGCCCTCTCTAGTGGCCTCCTGGGCCACTAGCAGCTGGGGCCCACAACCCTGCCTTTTGTAGAAAAAATGTTAATAAAATTAAATAATTAATTAATTAGTTAAATGGTTAATTAACTTAATTAATTAATCTAATGAACTAGATTTGTTAGTTAAATGAGTATTTAGTTAGCTGAGTCAATGACATGGGGGCCCCACCCCCTGTTGACCAGTCAAACATTGACTGGTCAACTGGGACCCCCTAGCCCACCTGTCAGCCACTGGGTACAGTTCTGTGTACCCTGTGCTGGGTGCATCTAGCATTTTAGCATTTATTTTCGAATTATTAATAATTTCAGAATATTGCTAAAACTTTAGAAAATCATAGAAAATAATTCGTAACTCGGATGAAAAAGTTTTATACATGAAAGTTGCTGAGAAAAATATGACGAATCGGAATACGCTCTCCGTTCATCCGTCATGTGCCCATAGCATAGCGAACATTGAACTTTCCCCCTCCGTTTCATCTGTCCGAAAAATGCCAAACTTCGGGAAAACTTTTCCGGATGTTATCACCCTCCGCCGGTATTGTGTAGCACCGCGTTAGAACACTCCTAGCTCCACGTATTGTCATTGTATACACTTGTTTTCTTTGTATTTACTGTTTCTCCCCCCTTCTTCTCCGGTAGACCCTGAGACCGCTGCCAATGCCTCTGTGATCGACTAGGTCGACGACGACCCTTCTTCCCTTTCAGCGGAGCTTCCAGGCAAGCCCCCCCTTTGATCATCCCGATATCGCCCATTCCATTCTCTCATGCTTGCATTAGATTTTGCTACTGTTATTGTTTGCTCCTATTCTGATGCATAGCCTGCTTTTGTACATGCTATTGTTACCTACCTGCTTATCCTAAACTACTTAGTATAGGTTGGTTAGAGATCCATCAGTGACCACCACCTTGTCCTTGTTGCCCCTGCTTCATCATCGACGACTCGATCAACGTGATCGACGACCAGAGCCCGACACCTCACATCACATCACGCCCCTTTTTGTTGCTCGACTCTGCAGAGTTACCATCGAGTGCCGAGGGTGGAACCTCTTACATCACTCCTGATGAGATCTCTGTAGTGTAGCTATTCGGTCGTGGTCAATGAGGGTGATTTCCTCTTTCACCATTTGTCAGGGATATACCCCGCGGTATGACCCGGCCGGAAGTATGACCCGGCCGGACTTGGCATTTCACCGATGACCCGGCCGGACTCATGGGTCTGGCGGCTCATTGGTCAAACAGCTCATGGACCAGACGACTCACTGGAGACCCGGCGGGCGGATCAGACGGACGCCATGGCCCAAGGCCCAGCAGGCTGGCTTATACTCCGGTGGGCCGGCTTAAGATGAAAGGTGTGAGGATTATTTCTTTTACAAGGAAGCAAGACCCGGACTTGAATTCAACTTCTAAAGAAAGATAGACTAGTCCTAATCCTACTAGGACTCCGCATGTAACCCGCCCCTCTAACTTATATAAGGAGGGGCAGGGCACCCCAAAGAGGGACAAGGAACAAGAGACAATCTCTAGGGCTAGACACCGAGAGCCGGTTCCCGGCGACTCTCCCGTGATCATAATGAGACCTAGCCTCAAACAGCATGTAGGGTTGTTACCGGATGATGTTTCCCGGGGCCCGAAGCTGTCTAAATCCTTGTCTTGTGTTGCGTCTCTCAATTCCGCCCAACCCCTCTCAAGCTACCGCATAAATGTGTTGGCCTCACGACTAAGTCCTTACACTAGGACATCTGCCGTGACAATTCCACGACAGTTGGCGCCCACCGTGGGGCTCGCGCACGGTGGTGTGAGTTCTTGGAGGGATCCTTCTTAGGGATCGAGAAGTTCGCAATTTTTTCGGATAAGAAGAACCGTTTTTTAAGGATCTACATCATCGAGAACTGGTCACAGCAATGGCAGACACGAGATCTTCGATTAAGAGAAGTCAGAAGTTGCATCTTGGGCACCACCGCAAGCCGCCATATCAATTTCGTGTGCCGCCGCAGGTTGCCAGCTCGAGGCCTAAAAAATCTGCTATAGTTTCGATGTGTACTGTTGCCGTGTCCGATTACTATCGTATCTGAGGCTTACTAGATGAAGTTTCAAGCCAGCCGGCCGGGGTACGCTGAGCCTGATCTCAAGCTGTGTTCGGGTCAATCACGTGGTTTGCTAATACTAGAGCACGGACTTGCTATGAAAGAAAGATCTGATTAAAAAAAAGGGGAGCAGCCGCCGCATGATCTTCCACGCCCACATCAGCAGATAAGGACGATCCGTCAAATCAACGTGGGACTAAGTATTGCTAATAGGTAAGTGGTCAAAGGTCAAAATACCAGGAATTACAGAAAAAAAGGGGAGGCCACGATCTGGAAGGCACGAGGTGCAAATCCAACAACGACTCGGACGAGGACCTCGCATCAAGCCACTGCCTCGCGCCATCCGTTCCTATGCCAAGTGGTCGCTGGACTGCATCCGTGCCTGCGCTGTCCCGAGACGGCCCGGCGCCCCGCCTCGCCTCACGGGTTCCCCAGTCGACTGCCGCCCCGCTCTGTCCGCGTAGGCTGCGACCCGCGCCGACGCACCTTGGATTCCCTCTGTCGCCGGAAGTCGCCGCGGCCGAGAGGCTCCGCCTCGTCGCTACCTCACGCTGCTGCGCCAGACTCCTGCTCCTGAGCCACCTTCGCGAGGGGCCTCCTCGGCAGCGTCCGCGCCGAGTTACCGGCTGCTGCCATCTCTGCCGTGGTAGACCGCGCAGAGGGGGGCCACTGTAAACCGCCAGCTATAGATCATCTGTCGTCTGGACGAATCGGGTGCTATTTATTTTATTTATTTTTAAGCACATATTATTTTATCCGAACAAAATTACTTTGCCCTGCTGTATTTTATATGCAGGAGAATTATCCATTACAAAGTGGTATTACGCCACGGAGATGGAGGTGTGCCAACATCATTCGGCACAGGTGGTCGTCCTTATTCAACGGACTGCCGCACCAGCTTACAGAGTCGTGGCCGGTTCACCCGTCCGTGCCGCCTTACAACGCGGAGGATAACTTGCTTGTCCGCGCTGGCTTACAATGCCGCGGCGGGCTCATCGGTCTGCTCCCGTGGCCGACTCACCCGTGAATGATTTCAGTTTCACCTAGTGATCATCAACTTCATGGCGGGTTATGTTCGGCCTTTTAAACGAATCAGGTGCTATCCATCTAAACCTATTTTTTAGCATATATTGTTTTTGTCAAAAAACAATTACTTGGTCTGCGATATTGTTTATACAGGACAATTGCCGCACCTTGGGCTACCAGTTGCCATCTCCACGATCGCGCATGGAGCCGCCGACGCCTTTACAAGTGGCGCAAGCCGCCGCCCCTGCGGTCCGGTCTACATCAACGCGCCAGCCAACTCGCCCATCCGCGCTGCCTTACAATGCCATGGACGACCTGCCCGTCCACCCTCGCGGCCGGCTCACATGTCTGCGACCGGCTTACAATGCCGCGGCCGGCTCATCTGTCTGCTCCCGCGGCCGACTCGGCCGTGGTTGGTTTCAGCTTCACCGTGATGATCATCAACTCCGCGGTGGATAATTTCTGGCCTGACATATCAGGTGAAATCAATCCAGTAAATATATTATATATTGTTTTCTTTAAAAAGAGCAATTACTCTGGCTTACGAGGTTTTTGATACAGGACAATTGTTCACTACATCAACACAACATGGTTGACTCTCCCATCCGCGCGGCTTACCGCGCCGGCGATCGATTCGCCCGTCCGGGCCGGCTTACAACACCACGGTCGGATCATCTGTCCGTGCCGCCTCTGATGCAACGGTCGTCTTTACCATCCGTCTCTCGCGGGTTGGTCTATATAAACACACTGGGCCGCACCTGTATGCATGAGCTATTTATTGAATATGAGCGAGTCACTGCTTGGGAAGCCCGGTTTTCTTTCAACAAATTGGAGGCGAATTATCATGTATTATCAGCCGCCGTCTGCACTGGATGGTTCAATGGGCAGGCGCACAAGTCGCCGCCACTACAGTTTGGTTAACTTCAAAACATCCAGTTGGAAGGAACCATTGGCCGAGTTGCTGACACGGCTCATACGGGATCATTTATAACCCGTCGCAGTCACTTCAACCTTCTGTGGATTCACATCGCGCTATCAATACCAATGATATACACCTTATGCTATGATCAATATGGAGAATCTCAAAGCCAACTCCTCGAGTCGTCTTGAGACTCGGGGGCTACAATGATATGACTCGGCAGCATTGGTCGGTTTCAATGCATTCAAGAACTCCGGGTCATTGGAGGGGAAAATAACCCGGTCCCGGAGGCTACCGCCATATTGGTAAAAAGTTTAAAGGCCGTCAGAAAATTTCCGGCTTAAAAAGAAGGATTCCGGTTTAGATCCGGCTCAAGAGACTTGACATCTCCCACAAAGCACTGAAGCTCTTAAATATCCGGTTTAAAATCCGGTTCAAGGGAAATTTATCTGCCACAAAGTTTTGAAGCTCTCAAATCCGGTTCAAAATCCGGTTCAAGGTAAATTTGTTTATCACAAAACTTTGAAACTCTCAATATCCGGTTTAAGAATTTCCGGTTCAAAAAGAATTTATCTCTCGCAAAGTTCAAATTCTCAGGAAAAATTAAAGGGACCAAAGAGAGTCGGTTACAAAGCACAACTCAAACATAGGTACCCTGCTTTAATGGCCATTGGGAGCTGATCGTATTCGAATTTAGTTTAACCCTTTTGGTGTGACCCTGATCGTATTCGAATCAGAGTCGTTAAATATTCTCATGATCGCTAGGGGGCTTCCTCTTCTAACATAGGTCGTATTCGAACCAAAGAGAACATAGTTGTCGGTAACCTTTTGATTGGCACACTGCCGAGCTCACTAGGGGGCTTCTTGATCGTATTCGAATCATAGCTCAACCCCTTTTGGGAACCGACGTGGATCGTATTCGAATCAGCGTCGTTAAACAACTCTCAAGGTCATTTGGGGGCTTCCTGTTCAAACATAGATCGTATTCGAACCAAAGAGAACATAGCTGTCGGTACCCTCTTGATCGGCAACGCCAAAGCCACTGGGGGCTATATGATCGTGTTTGAATCTTAGCTTAACCCCTTTGGGACGGTTTTCTGATCGTATTCGATTCAGAAGCCTCGAAATTTTTGAAGTCTCTTTTTGCAAACAATTTTTGGATTTTATTTGAAGCTCTTTTTCATATCTAAAGTGTATATGAGTGGTTGCTATTTAACCCGGCTTGATTTTTGATGATAAATCGCCAGCTTATGACAATCATCATCTATGTGGAAGCATTGGCTTCTAAGGATTGGGTTATCACCCTTACTGCACAGGTCACATAAACCGGCAGTGCAAATTCAATATCACAGGTATAATATTATTATTATAGTTATGTTTCAAAGTTATGATTCATAACAGGCTTATCTGTGACTCCTTGTTACACATCAATGGTTATATGTGAGATATTATGACCCGCCCTGCGGTAAACCGCCAAGGGATCTTGTGATCTACTTGTGTGCAGGATAAGACTACATTTGGGTGGTTACCCGCCCTGGCTTTTTGACGTTAAGTCGCCAGGGCATATGTTGTTTAAATTCTGTGCAGGATTTACAGAGCTATGACTTACATAAATGATTAAATTCAAGCCCATCATCAAAGATTGAAATTGGTGTCTCAAAAGGGTTATCAATTCTTGATTTTCTCAAAGGCTATAAGCCGCCGGGTTGTACAAATTCCGGCTTACAATGGAGGCGTATTAAATCGCCATCGGCCAAGAGCCGCTGGGTATTTAAACTCCGGATTGACTTATCAACAGATGAGGTATTCAAAGTCGCTTTGGCGCAATGGCTATTATTTTATCAATGGATATGATTTATTCTACAATGGAAAGAATAGTCCCGAGTCGCTGCAGGCTTACGACCCGGCACTTGGGGGCTACATTATTTAAATTGAGATCACATCAAATATGCAAGTCCCATGTCACTGCCAGCAGGCACCATGGCACTTGGGGGCTAATGCAAAGTCATTTTTTGCTCATCTTATTGAAGACCCGACTCATCACATTATAATGAGCCGGCCCTTGGGGGCTACCAATTGCTCCTGTCAACAATTCAAGGTACACAAGCATTAATCCATTATATTGAACGATCCACTATTCAGTTGGTAGAGTACAAAGCTCTTAACCTTGTGGACGTGGGTTCAAGCCCCATGGTGGAGATTATATTATATGATGTTATTATCAAAGTCCCAGCTCAGTATTATCTTACTAAGCCGGCCCTTGGGGGCTACACGTTGTTGTTCAAGTTTACATGGTTATATCTACAAAGTCCCTACTCATTATTGCATAATGACCCGGCCCTTGGGGGCTACACTGGTTGAAGTTTTCATGAGCATAAGGCAATTACAAGTCCTAGGTTGCTGCAAGCATGACAACCCGGCACTTGGGGGCTACAGGTGATATGCATATAAGGGAGAAAAAATCTTCAAATTCTCAGTTTGGAGTAGACCAGATTAACCCGGTGTCTGCAACAGTCATGACCCGGCATCATTTATTTATAACCCGACAATTTTAGCAGTCATAAATCGGCAAGATCTACATCTTTAAGCCGGCTGAATATCAGTTGAATATTTCAAGACTAATATTTTTGTCAAATCAGATCATTGAAGGCCGACTCAAATGGACTATTTCTTATAATATTTCTTTACAAGAACCAATGTTAGCAAATGGATTATGAAGCTGGACTATTGACCCGGATATTCCAAGAGAAAATGTCAAGGACTTAAGAATGATCAGGTGCCGGCTTACAAGAATATTTAACCCGGAGCACAACCTGTCAAATTTGTTCTTGTGTTTATGTTGCAGGGTCAGTTTAACATGGATAAATCAAAATTAAACTGGGGGCTAATGTCGGGGATATACCCCGCGGTATGACCCGGCCAGAAGTATGACCCGGCCGGACTTGGCATTTCACCAATGACCCGGCCGGACTCATGGGTCTGGCGGCTCATTGGTCAAACAGTTCATGGACCAGACGACTCACTGGAGACCCGGCGGGCGGATCAGACGGACGCCACGGCCCAAGGCCCAGCAAGCTGGCTTATACTCCGGTGGGCCGGCTTAAGATGAAAGGTGTGAGGATTATTTCTTTTACAATGAAGCAAGACCCGGACTTGTATTCAACTTATAAAGAAAGATAGACTAGTCCTAATCCTACTAGGACTCCGGATGTAACCCGCCCCTCTAACTTATATAAGGAGGGGCAGGGCACCCCAAAGAGGGACAAGGAACAATAAACAATCTCTAGGGCTAGACACCGAGAGCCGGTTCCCGGCGACTCTCCCGTGATCATAATGAGACCTAACCTCAAATAGCATGTAGGGTTGTTACCGGATGATGTTTCCCGGGGCCCGAAGCTGTCTAAATCCTTGTCGTGTGTTGTGTCTCTTGATTCCGCCCAACCCCTCTCAAGCTACCGCATAAATGCGTTGGCCTCACGACTAAGTCCTTACACTAGGACATCTGCCGTGACAATTCCACGACACCATTCCTGATACGGCTCTGTCGTGCAACACCTCAAGTGTGAACCTCGAGGGTGGATCCTCTTACGTTCACCTTGATGGTCACATCGAGTGGAATCCTCCGGGGGTGATTCCTCGGGTTTTCTTCCTTGATGTTTTGGACACACGGTTACCTTGACTTTACCTGAGACCATTGTTGAAGTCGGGTCGGCCCTGAGGGGTACCCGCCAGTTGATGTGAAAGCCGGGCGGTCCCGGAGAGCACCCGTGCGATGTGACAGTGGCGGCTGGCTGTTTAGCGGTATCACCCAGGAGGGGGTGGTAGCTCCGGACTTGTCCCGACGGCCGTCACTACTTTTAATTTTTAATGCACTAACATGTTTGGTTATTTGTTCTGAATTGGCCTTTGGCCTTTACGCACTAACCACCACGCGAGAATAGTTATGGGCCTCGACGTCGTGGTATCAGCCGAAGCTTTGTCAGATGTCCAGTTCAGCATTGTGGCATGCTCGGATCATGCCATCCACTACACGGGTGGTGCTGGTATCCACCCTGCACACAATGACCCAGAGTGCAACGGGCGATGGGCCCAGACCCCGGAGTGCTTAGGATGTAGACCGGCGGGGACCTCTCTGCTGAGCCTAGGTAGGGCTGCGACGTGTTGATCTTGCGAGGCCGGGCATTGACCCCAGAAAGGTGTGTCCAGCCAGAGTGATCGAGCGTGTTGGGTAACGTGGTGCACCCCTGCAGGGAAGATATATATTCGAATACCGTGTTCACGGTAATGGACGTTCAGACTTGTATCCTGATCTTATACAACTAGAAAGGGATACTTGATATGTGATGGATATGTGGCTCCGGGATTGCTTTCTCGCAGGGAGTCGAGGAAGGGTCTCTGGGCATTATTACTACAACATGCTTTTTAATCATAAACTGCTATTCTTTACTCTTCTACATGCTGCAAGATGCTTGGAGCTGCTTGAAGATGCTAGTCTTCGATAGGCTAGGCCTTCCCCTCTATTCTGGCATTCTGCAGTTCAGTCCACACATACAACCCTTCCATTTGATACCAATGCATACTTAGTATAGATCTGATGCTTGCGAGTACTTTGGATGAGTACTCACGGTTGCTTTGCTCCCCCTTTCCCCCTTCTTTCTTCTTTCTGGTTGTCGCAACCAGATGGTGGATCCCAGGAGCCAGATGCCACCCCAGTCGACTACTACTACCACCCCGAGGGTGCCTACTACTAAGTGGAGCCCGACGACGACCAGGAGTAGTTAGGAGGTCCTAGGCAGGAGGCCTTGCCTCTTCGATCGTTGTTGTTTTTGTGCTTACCTTCTTAAGGCATCCTTGTTTAACTTATGTCTGTACTCAGATATTGTTGCTTCCGCTGACGCTTGTGTTTCGAGCTTCTGTATTCGAGCCCTCGAGGCCCCTGGCTTGTAATGTGAAGCTTGTATTATTTTAATTTGTGTCTAGAGTTGTGTTGTGATATCTTGCCGTGAGTCCCTGATCTTGATCGTACACATTTGTGTGTATGATTAGTGTACGGTCGAATCCGGGGCGTCACAGCTGCTCCATGCGCCATCTAGGTTCAGATGCCACCGTGGCAACAAAGTGATAGCCTCAAGGTGTCAGGTGCTACCTGCAGAAGAGACTGCTGTTTGGTGAAGAAAGGTGTAGAGAAAGAAAGGAGAAAGAAGAAAAGAGGGAAAATGATGTGATGAGTTGGGAAAAAGATAGGGAATTCTGACGCATGAAGAGACCATTGAGGCAGCATGTGCGTTGGGCAGTAACTAGCATCAGCGATGGCCCTAGCTCTCCTAGCCTATGTGGATGTACGGGGGCGCGCTCCCCCCTAAGTGGGTTGAAGTGCCGCCGCTATCGCCAGCACCACCGCGCTACGAGAGCCCGCTCCCTCCTCCATGTTATGTGGGTCGTCGTCGTGCCGGAGGCAAGCTTGGATTCGAAACCGGGTCCCCCACCACGCCACTCTGTGTGTAGGTGCTGCTAACGAGGTTTTGCTTGGTTCTTAACCGAGGGAAATACTTATCTCTATTGTACTGCTTCATCATCTCCTCTTCGAGAAAATCCCAACGCATCTCACAAGTAGCAAAAGGTGTCGATGTCGACCGTAGTTGCCGGAGTAGACGAAGTGGTCGGGGAAGATGACAACGATGCTGGCGATGGGCTGGTACTGGACGAAGATGAAGAGGTGGAAGCCGGCGGAGGTGGCTACGAGGGTAGTGGGGTGGCGACTAGGTTAGTAGCGCGACGGCAGTGCACGAAGTAGGCGAGGAAGAACCTAACAACGTGACGAAGACCGGCACAGACGATGACGTTCCCGCACCTAGAGAGGCGACGCGACGCATACCACACAGAAAACGACGTGCGTGACGGTGAAGTTGGCCGTCTGTCGCGGCGCTATGGTCCGAAGGGACGACGCATTGGCAGCGCGCGGGTCGGGCCGGCGGCAGGGAAGACCTCTGGGCGGTGACAGAGACAACGTGCCACGCTCGCTACGGCTCGAAGAGGCGTTGCAGCGGCAGCGCGAGGGTCGATGCAGCCGCAGGGACTGCCTGTAACGGCAACATCGACCGCGTGTCGTGACGCTCCGGCTCGAAAGGGCGACGCAGCGGCATCATGCAGATTGGTGCAACCATGGTGACGGCCTCGGGGTGACGGTGAACCGCAGGCCGTGGTACTACGACCGGAAGGGACGATGCAACGGCAGCACACTGGTCGATGCCACCACGAGAAGAACCACGGAGCGGCGACGCTACCGTCCGACGGGGAACACAGCGGCAGCCCGTTGTGCAATTGGTGAAAGAACGCTCGTGCTCCACGATGATCTTTACTCGATCCCTTCAAATGATCCGACAAGAAGGCAAAGCGTGATGTAGGTCGGTGATGCGTGAGGTGTCCAAACATCTGTGTCCAGCATCCACAAGGATGCGTCGCTGCTGCTGCGTGGATGGGAGTCGGGCACGCGTGAGGCCACGAAGTATTGGGGTTAGCCGGGGCACACGTTGCGGGAGTACGCACCGGGCCACCACACTGTTGCACGGCTGTGTGGTGTCTAGAGATGACGAAGCTGCCGATGATAGTCAACGTCGATGGTGGAGCAGAGGCACGCTGGACGAGTAAATTGCAAAAACCATCACAATTGGGGACCTAATTCACAAAACCGTCATCATTCAGATTTTTTCCAAAAAACCATCAACATTGTGATGACAGTTTTCAAAAAACACTAATCGTTCAGATAAGCACTTGCTGATGGTAAAACTGACAGATAGGTCACACCATAAGTGATGATGTGGCAACCAAACAAACAGCGTTTGACTGATGTTTGGTAGACCGTCAAAATAGATGGGGGCCCCACATATCAGTGTATTATCTCTTCTCCTCCCGATCCACTATGCCAGCCGCCGCCGCCGCCCCGATCCACTGTGCCAGCCGCCGCCGCCCCGCCGGACCGCAGGGAGCTGGACGGGCGACCTGGCCGTTCGAGGGCGGGTCCCCTTCCCGCGCAAGGAGCACGTCATCGCGTCAGACCCGGCGGCGATGCACACGGCGCGGTGCGTCCGGTGTGCCACCCGGCGACGGATCCAAGGGGCGCCGGCCCCCCTCGCAGCCCCGACGACAGATCCGACGCGACCTCCCCCTCTGCTAGCCTCCCTCCACTTCGCCACCCGCCACCCCGCCGGATCCAGCTCCTCCACTTCGCGACCTCGCCGGCGTCGTCGGGCGGCTCTGAGCATGGCGGCCTCGTGCCGGTTGCGGCCATCTACCTCCAGCTCCTCCCGCACGCTTCCCCTCGTCCTTTCGTATCTGCTCCACGCCGCGCTCGCCGCCGGCTGCTGACGGAGCCGCGTGCACGGCCTGGCTCGGCCACGGCCAGCCACCTCGCCGGTTGCGGCCATGGCTGCGCCGCCACCTCGCGCCAGGTCCAACACCATGAGCCGGCGCCGCCTTTGCCTGGACCCCTGGATGAGCAGCTCCAGCTCAGTGATGGAGACGTCCACGGCGGCGCACGGGAGGTGTTCGTATAAATGCTCGAGAACGAGAGGGGAGCAAACACACTGCTGGGTGGGTCCTACATCTGTTTAACGTGGAGTAAAACTTTTTAACGGCGTGTAACGAGCACCGTCCTTACCTAAGCCACGTGGCACTTGACAGTGGGCTCCACCGGTCAAAAATTCACTCAAATGGCTCAAATCACTCTATTAGAGTTTTTTGAAAACTGTCACCATAATGTTGGTGGTTTTTTTTTGAAAAAACAACTGAATGATGGCGGTTTTATGAATTAGGGTCCCCAATTGTGATGGTTTTTTGCAATTTACTCCACGCTAGACGGATGGCGGCGGGTAAATCAAACCAATCATAGATTCGGGTCGTCGGATCCCGCACTTGCTGATCGTTTTAGCTTTAGATTCTAGGCCCCTAGTAACTTAGGTTTTTGGATCGTTCGACGTATTGGCTTCGGCGGCGGCGACGGTGATGCTAAATAAAGTAGGTTCGGATTTTTCTCCGGCGAGGCGATCGTCTCTATGGTCGGTGATGGATTTAGGAACCAGTCTGTTCAAGCGGGGATATCATGGCGGCGGTGGCATCCTTGTGGTGAACTTGTGTCCTCAGGCTCCATAGTTGTGACGGCATCTGCTTCAGTGTCGGCGTGGAGCTTGGGAGGTAGTAAGGAGCGGATGCAGATTGTGGTCCGCATCGATGACATTTGAAAGACGAAATATGTGTTGGGTTCGTAGTTGATGGATGGCAAATATGGTTTCCTCCTTCGACTTCTTAGACGTAGTGGGGTGCCAGATCTGGAGTTCGATGACGTGTCCACATTGTTGCCCCGGTTTCTGCAAAGCTACATATCAACGACCGAGTCGCGTCGAGTTCGGGTGAGAAGGTGATATGTCATTTTTTCCTTTGATGGCTGCTGTGGTGATGTCGGAGGCAGGTGACGGGCGTTAGTGTCAAGCTCTGAGACGTTCTGATGTCTTTTTAGTTTTGTCATGCCGGTCTTTACGTGATTCATACTTTGATCTTTATAATATAAATGAAACACGTATTACCATGCAAAAATAATCATAGATTGAAAATCAAAAACGAAGTGCCGATCAACACGACCGATATAAGAAATAAACCAGATCAAGGATCGGGAAAAAGACTCTAGGGCAGCCGTTCAACATGATCGACGGACGAACCCTACATACGGGCGGTGCGGCCTCCGGTGGCGATCATGACGATCGACCGCCCCGGAGGCGACGCGGTGCGGAAGCGGCGGTGGCTAGTTTTTTGGATAGGTGTTACCATGTAAGTGAACAGAAAATGATTGGCGTAATGCATTGGATGATATTATTGAGTCTCGCGGACGTGTATATATTAAACGGTGATGCTAAATCTCAATCGATTGAGACTTCGCAAAGTCTCAGTCGATTCCTGGACCGTTTGATTATTTATTGCATTAAGATTAGCGCATTACTGGGCATGTCGTGTAATAGGCCCGTGTAGAAAACTTCTATGGTTGGGCTGCTCTTTGTTTGTTTTTCTGTGTCGGAGCAGGCTTTTTTTCTGTGATGGGCTGGTGCCAGGTCAGGTGAAGGGGCCCTTTTTCTCTGTTTGTCGGAATTTTACCAATATAAAAATGTTGTGTTGCTGCCTTTTACAGCGGGAGAAGAGATGGGCATGTGTGACGTTGAACATTTCTTGCGTGGCCTTCGTGTTCTGCCCTCTTTCTACATTTTTATTTTCCTTTTTTCTATTTTTGTTTCTGGTTCTTTTATTTTATTTTTATTGTTTTCTTTATTATTATTATTGTTGTTGTTGTTGTTACTTTTTTCTATTTTTATGTTCACCTTTTGTTTTAAATTTTATTAAACAATAAATTTTATTTTTCAAAATGAAAGTATTTGCCATCTGGTCGAACAATCACCTGAATCAGACTTCATAAGGTCTCAGTCCACGAGTCAGTCGTTGAATGTTTTGTTCGCTTCAAGATTCATGTTGGGTGTGGTTGTCTTTGTTTCGGCATGTATAAAAGCGCCGACCAGGCCATTTCCTTTCTTTTGTTTTTCGCATGGCCTTGTCGCGTCCGAGCGTTGCCTTTTTCTTGTCGTGGCTTGGGCCGCATTTTTTTAAGCACGTAACAGGCTTGTTTATTTCTTTATTTTGTTTCTCTCTCGTGTCCAATCAGTTTGCTTCCCATTTTTTTGGTGACGGTCTGTTTTAGGGTGTGTCTGGCCCTAAAAACATGTGTGGGAAAGGATGTGTGATGGTCTGACCTTTTCCACTTTTATTTGTGTGTTCCTTTTTATTTGCTTTTCCTGTCTCTTTTTAATATTTTTGTAAGTATTTTTTAACAAAAAAATCGGCATCCTCGTGTCATTGATTCTATTTTGCATTTGTATTTTTACCATTTCCCTTTTTCCTTTTTATTTATAGTTTCCTTCTTTTTGTTTGCTTTTAAAACATTTTCATTATTTCCTTATTTATTTATATTTTCCTTTTTTTTGCTTTTTAAAACCTTTCTCTTGTATGCTTGCTATTAGGCACAACTGTAAGTGTCACCATTGACTGTAATTTATTAGTCTTTTGTTGGGAGAAGGGCAATTGCATGTCTGTCGCTAGGCACACAACTGCAAGTGTCGTCTTTGACTGCAACTGTGTGTCTTTTAATGTGACCACTTAGTGATGTTTTGTTGGGGGTGATGTTGCACGTCTGCCACTAGGCACGCAACTGCAAGTGTCGTCCCCGACTGCAACTCTGTGGTGCTTTATCAAGGAAGGAGTAGTTGCATGTCTGTCATTAGGCATGCAACTGCAAATGTCACCATTGACTGCATCTGCATGTCTTCCACATGGTTGCAACTCAGTGGTGTTTGTCGAGCGGAGGAGAGGCAATTGCATGTCCAACACTAGACACGCAACTGCAAGTGTCGCTCCCTAAATGCAATTGAAATGTCTTCAATGCGACTGCAACTCTGTACCATTTTTATCAAGTGAGGGTTTAGTTGCATGTTTGTCACTAGTTGCACAACTACAAGTGTTGCTGTCAAATGCAACTACATGTCTTCCACGCGGTTCAAACTCAGTGGTGTTTTGTCGGACGGAGGAGTGGCAATTGCATGTCCACCACTATGCATGCAACTGCAAGCATCGTCCCTAACTGCAACTGTGTGTCTTCAACGAGGTTGCACCTTTGTGGTGTTTAGTCAAAGGGGGTGGGTCAGTTGCATTCTGTCACTAGGGATGCAAGTGCAAGTATCGTCCCAGACTGCAACTGCGTGTCTTCAATGTGACCACTTAGTGGTGTTTGTAGGGGGGGTATAGTTGCATGTCTGCTAATAGGCATGCAACTGCATTTGTTGTCCGCGACTGCAACTCTGTGGTGTTTTATTAAGGGGGGAGCAGTTGCATGTCCGCCACTAGGCACGCAACTGCAAGTGTCGCCCTCGGCTGCAACTGCATGCCTTCCACGTGGTTGCAACTCAGCGGTATTTTGTCGGAGAGGCAATTGCATGTCCACCACTAGACACACAGTTGCAATTATCGCCCCCTAAATGCAATTGCTTGTCTTCAACGCGGCTGCAACTTTGTACTTTTTTTTGTTGCGTGAGGGGTTAGTTGCATGTTTGTCACTAGTTGTGCAACTGCAAGTGTCAGACTCGAATGCAACTGCATGTCTTCCATGTGGTTCAAACTCAGTGGTGTTTTGTCGGATGGAGGAGAGGCAATTTGCATGTCCACCACTATGCATGCAACTGCAAGTATCGTCCCCGACTGCAACTGCATGTTCTCAACGCGGTTGCAGCTTTGTGGTGTTTAGTCAAGGGGACGGGGGCAGTTGCTTGTCTTCCACTAGGCATGCAACTGCAAGGTGTCGGCCCCGACGTCAACTATGTGGTGTTTTGTCATGAGGGGCAGTTGCACGTTTGTGACTAGGCATGCAACTGTAAGTGTCGCCCCTGACTCCATCTCCCTGGTGTTTTATCGAGGGAGAGGCAATTGCATGTCTACCACTAGGGACGCAACTACAAGTGTGGTGCTCCACCATCTAATGCAACTGCATGTGCTTCAATGCGACTTTAACTTCAATTGTTTACTTATTTTCTTTTCTTATTTTTATTTCTGTGTTTGGTTTTTTCTTTCTTTCTTTCCTACACAGGGTGTATTTTTTTATTACAAATCGCGCAATCTAGTTACATGTCCGCCTCAGCGTGCAATTGCATGTGCTGCACCTCGCATGCAACTGCATAAGCACCAACTTAATGGCGCAAAAAAGATTAGAAGTGTGTGGTGTTCCCATATGTGTGTATTTTATTAATTTTTATCTTCATTTCTTATTTTATTGTATCATTGTTTGCACACCCTGCTAGTTGCACATAATTGCGTTACGGTTATATATGTGCAAAAATATTTTTTTTTCATTTCTTTGTGTTTAAATACTTATATTTTTTTCCTCCAATATAAAATCAGCATAAGTAGCATGCCCATAGCTCACACGGTCACACCCAACTACAGGCAGCATATACAAGGATTTTTTGGCAAACAAAAAAAACAAGAATTTGAACACAACAAAGCTGCATCATTTGTCGAGGCTGAAGCTACCTAGCAAAATACACTTACACAGTTACACGGGCAGTGGTACATCCCAAGTACAAGAAAGAGAAAACAAATCCGGCAACTGCACAACGGTGCACAGGAGAAAAAATAAGACAAAAGCCCACTAGAAGACCTGGCTAGCCCATCATGAAGGCAACACATAAACATTTTCCAAAACAAAAAGGCCTGGGCTGTACATATGCTGATGTCATCAGTCGACTTAGACTTCGCGAAGTCTAAGTCGACTGAGACCTAGACAAACTCTATATTAAATACAAGACTTAAAAGGTAAATCGTCTACTCGACATAAGATGAAAACAGTTTATGTCTAACTCCGAACAATCTCTAACTATGAAATATATCTCTAACACCCCGAACGAATCTAACCCATCCAAACCAAGTCGCTTTTGCACCCTATAAGTGCCGCTGCCAATCAATCTAGCCGCGCGCTGCCGATACCCGACCCAGCGCCACCGCCGTCATCCTAGCTAGCTGGATCCGCCTCCGACGCAACAATCGTAGTCGTATCCCGGGCCGGCACACAATGTGGCAATCCTTTCTCGCCCGGCCTCAGCACGTTCTCTCCCGTCTTTGTCTAGTCCGGCGACCTGCACGCGGCGGTGCCATCCCTGCTGTTATCGGTGGAAGAACCCCTTACACCACGGGCAGACACAGGGAACCCACGCAAGTGTCCGCCGGGAGGACATGGTCGGATCGGCAAGGCGGTGGCTGCTGCCGCGGACCCAATCAGCCGCCGCAGCGGCGGCGGCATCTGTACGTGGCGCTGGATGACCCAAGGGGGTACGCTCTGTACAAGCTCAACGTGGACGACCTGTTCAGCGACGACGCCGGCGCCGGCACCGTGGACCTGCACCGCCTCCCAGAGCCGGTGCTTCGTCTAGGATTCCGTTCGTTTGGCACATCAGCGAGGATCAATGCCCTAGGCAGCAACATCGTTGTCACTGGTATGGCCAAAGACACGCATGACAAGACTGCCGGACGGCCCAGATGTCTCACCCTTGTCTATGACACAAAGACAGGGAGGCAGGACATTGCGCAACTCCTTCCGGACGAGGTAGATCTACGAGACTGGCACGAAACCGTGGCTGTCGGCGATAAGATGTACGCATTTTGCCCCACGATGCCCCCGCTCTACTACCTCGGGGCCGACACGCAGGCACAACCTGAATCTGATGACGATGGTGATGATAATGAGGATCCTGACAGTGAGGATGACGATGAAATTTCGTATCGTGAGAGAGCATGAGCGGAGGAGGAGCGATGGACATGGAACCGCAGCCCTTCATCACTTCCCTGCAGACATGGCTATGTCCTCAACCGTGCAGTGCATCCAGATGGGCGCACCATCTTCATGTCGGCGGTGGACGGCCATGGCTTCGGCGAGGGGACGGGCACCTATTCCTGGGACACCCATCAGCACAACGGCAAGTGGACATACCACGGTAACTGGCATCTTCCATTCATCTACCAGGCGTACTACGACAACGCCTTGGACGCCTGGGTCGAGTTCCAGCACTCCGACGGCGCAGATGGTGGGATCAAGGGCTATTACCATCTCTCCTCCTGCAGCGTTCCGTCCCTCGGCGAGGGCACGACGCCACGGCCGGCATGGAAGCTCTGCAAGGAGCCCCTGACGTTCCTGCAGGCCCCGTTGAGCGCCATGTGCCGCAGGCTCGTCCACATAGGACATGGGACCTTCTGCCTCGTCGAGATCGCGCGGCGCTGCTCGTGTGATGGCCATCAAGGCAATCTGCTCCGCGTGACGATGTTCACTGCCAGCTACCGAAAGAACGGCAAGCTCGTGGCCACACCATCCGGGCCTGGTCGCTCTTACCTAATATCCAGTAGTTATGCCCCTCCCTCTACTTGCGATCCTCCTGCGTTCTGGATGTGACAACGAGTAGGGGATGGGAAATTTGTGTAATCACTCTATTTTAGTACTACTTTCGATCCAAACAGACTTGAATATATAGGGGTAACTATATATTTAGATGCACGTATGCTGCATGGAAAGTAGGAGGTGCCGTTTCAAATATTGTTCTCCAGTGTGAGTGTGTGACTAATCGATTGTGTTTGGCTACTCATAATGTGGACCAGGAGAAGAAAGAAAACAGCATGCCCAATTTCATTGCAAATTGAAGTGCACAGTGGAGAAAACATACAAGGGAAACTGGACTGAAATTGTCGACTTCTGAACAACACAACATAACGATCACATAGCAGTCTTGAATCAGTCTAAAGGTGTCCCTGCTTGATCTCAAGGGAAGTTTTTGTAGTAGAACACACAACTACATAAATATTCCAGGCGGGAACTAGGCCAACCCTACGAGCGGGGGCATCTCCCTCTAGTCAAAACTCAAAACACTTGTTCACCAGGTGCTCATTATTCACTAAGCAGGCCAAATTGATGATAGACTGAAATTTCAGCTTATTAGAAGACACCATCCTGGATTTTCTTGTATATGACTCCAGTAGTCTGAACGAAACCCTGCATTTCAAATGGCATGAGAAAATGCCTAGACAGGCGTTAATTTCAGAGATGCACCAAGGGGTCAGTCTGTCACCTCCTCAACATTTTGTGCAGTTTTCTCAGATGCCTCCACAAAGA
Organism: Aegilops tauschii subsp. strangulata; assembly: GCF_002575655.3. NCBI lineage: Eukaryota > Viridiplantae > Streptophyta > Magnoliopsida > Poales > Poaceae > Aegilops > Aegilops tauschii. The sequence continues at coordinate 547,781,051 of NC_053041.3, read as the reverse complement.
TCAGACCATGCTCATTTGCAAACTTCCTACCTTCCTCATAGCTCACGGCACGCCTCTGAGATAGATCACATTTGTTTCCAACTAGCATAATAGTCATGTTGTCCTTTGCAAGTCGCTTCACATCCCTTAACCAGCTCGCGAGATGATTAAACTGAAGATCATCATAAGAGCATCTCCAATAGCCGCGCTATATAAATGGCGCGCCGCAAATTTGTGGTTTTTAGCGCGCGCGCAATCGCTAACCGAGGTCCAGCGGAGGCGCAATAACCGCGCGCACGGCATAAAGAGTTCAGCGCGCGGTCCGAAACGCCATCGCGCGCGGTTTATTTGGTGCGCCCGCTTCCGCGCGCGGCACACTCGAGCGCTCGTGCTGCAGTCTCTCCGCCACGTCACTTTCGCCCCGCCCGCACCACCGCCGGCGACTGACCCCATGGACGGCCGTGTCGGCACCCCCCTCACCCCTTCCTACACCCGCGACCCCTTCGCCGCCGCCGCCGCAAACCCTAGCGGGGGGAGCTTTGGCTTCGCCTCCGCCGGTGCTCCTCCAAGCACCGGTATCGCGCGCGGCCTTTTCATGCCGCCACGGACGACCTAGGCGGCGGGTGGCATCGCGCCGGCGCCCGCCGTGAAGCCACGTGCCCCCCTCTTGAAGCTCCCAAACGCGGCGCAGGTGAAGAAGGGCTAGGTATCCGCGAAGAAGAACAAGGCGGCAGACGGCTCCTCCAAGCCGTCGAGGAAGAAGCTTGCATGGCGTGCGACGGACGCGGCGGCTACCGAAGTGCCGGCGAGCTCACTTGTTGAGCCGGCGGCCGACGCGCACAAGGTGTTCGATGAAATGCTCCCAAGGTATAAAATTTCGCCAACTTTTGTTGTTGTTGTTTTTTGAATGCATACATATGGATAGCTTATTTTCTTCGTTGTATGTACTTTCTAGTTTGAATGATGAGGCATATATGTTAACTATGGGTGTTGGCTCCAACAATTCTCATTGGTCTCAAACCAATGACATGTATTTCGATGATCATGAGTTTGAGCTGGATGAGGATGGTGAGGGCATCGTCGACGCACCGAAAAGAAGAGGAGGCAACTACACCATGGATGAAGACATCTTGATATGCAATACTTGGTTGCAAGTGATCCTGCCGTTGGAGGGGATCAAAGTAGAGATGCATATTAGAACCGGATGAAGGAGCACTTTGATGTACACAACAAAAGTGGAATTGACCGCTTGGAAAGATCTCTTCACTTCCGGTGGTCGACAATCAACCGAGATTGTCAAAGGTGGGCGGCCGCACTTAAGGCGATTGACAAGTTGAATCCAAGTGGCACTAATGATATAGATAGGGTAAGTGCCATTTCTTCCATGTTCATCATGCTTCTTCTTGGTATTTGTAGTGCACTAGTGCTAACTTGTTTTGTTTTTATGTAGCTCAATATTGCACAAAACTTGTTCAAAGGAGAGGACAAGAAGACCAAGAAAGGGAAGATCAAGAAAGGGAGACCATTTACCTTGCCTCATTGCTATGAAGAATTGAAGGGTGATGAGAAAGGGAAGAAGCGTGATGATATCGATGATGTTGATGAGAGCAACAAACGCAAGCGAACTATTGATTTGGATGATGATGAGGAGGAGGCATCAAGTGATGACGGCAAGAGAAGCCCTACACCAAACTCGGTTTCATACTCCAAGCCAAAAAGACCGGATGGATGCAAGAAAGACGCAAAAGAAAAGAAGAAGATGAAAGGAGATGACGAGCTAAAAAATGCTATGGAGGCTATTGTGAAGGCAAGAAAGGAAGTGAACGGGGTGAGGAAGATGGCAAGGAGCCAAGATGCCACGGCCGAGGAGAGGAGGGTGGTATTGGAGGAGAGGAAGGTGGCCATGGAGGAGCGAGCTAGGTTGTTGGAATCGAAGAAGTACTTGTTCTTCATGGACACATCTACTCTTGATGAGAAGCAAAATGAGTACGTCAATCTTGCCCGTGAAGAAGTCTTGGTCCAAAAAAGAGCCATGATTGGCGGTGGCATGGGCGGCATGGGTGGCGGTGGCATGGGTGGCATTGGCGGCATGGGAGGCATTGGTGGCTTCGGAGCTACCATGGGCGGACTAAGTGGCATGGGCGGCTTCGAAGCTACCATGGAAGGCACGGGTGGCTTCGGAGTTACCATGGAAGGCATGAGCTTTGCGTCTTTCATGGGAGACATGGGAGCACCTCCGGGCGGCATGGGCAGAATGTTTTCCGGTGTGCCTCATCACACACCTTCCGTTGAAGATCTTGCCAACACCTTCCGAGCTCCACATGATGATGCGGCGTGCGAGAATGAAGAGGAGGAGGAAGAATCGTCTTCGGATGAGGAAGATGAATCGGAGGAAGAGGAGGACGAAGACGAGGATGAGGCATGATTCTTGAGATGTGCCATTCGTTTGTGTGAACTTTGTTATGAACTTCGTTCGGATTTTGAAGTTGGTTGGATGATGTTGTGGGCATGAATTTGAACTTTATGTCACGAACTTGTTTGGGTTATGTCTTTGTTTTCATGTTTTTGTTTTCAATGTTTCAAATATTCATCATTATCTTCAAAACTCAATATATGGCAAGCGCCGGCTGCTCACGCGCGCTGCAGTTTAGCGCGTCTGCTGGAGCGGCTTGCGCGCGCTAAACTTTGCAGCGGCTGCTGGAGCAAGCGCACCGCGCCGCGCAAAAACGCGCGATTAGCGCGGCGCGCGTAGCGCCGCTGTTGGAGATGCTCTAACACAAACACCGTGGTAAAAGTTCAGGAAACCACGCACTTTAGGTAGCTTTTGGATTGGACAAGTACCTGGTGATGTCATAAACTAGAAGAGCTCCATCAACTTCATCGTAGTACGATCTAGTTATCGATCTGAATCTGTCTTCACCTGGCTGTAATGTGAGATGGTCATTTGCCTTGACAACTCAATGTGATGCTAATGTTTATGGCACGGCAAACCTTGTATAACTCAATATACACATCTGCACTGGAGTACTTCTATACTCCCCGGCATCAACGGTGTAGAAAAAACACTCTGGGACGGAAACTCACAAGTCACAAGTATCAACGTGAAGTCGTGAACCCAGCGTCAACAACTACAAATGGCAACTTTTAATTCCCAAACTTGCTTCGATAATAATCCTAAAGGTTCATAAAATATTTTTAAGCGACAGCTCCTTCCATCTGCAGTTGGTTGGTACTAATTCGTACAGTACAAGGACCCAGCCGATCTAGGCACACCTAGAGAAAAAGAGATACACCGTCGTACCGTGTCCCAGATCTGGAACTCGGTGTCGATGGTGGGGTCATGCAGGGGCTGGAACCGCTTGTCGGTGAACTGCAGGAGCAGGCACGACTTGCCAACACCTGCACAAACATGCAATCAGATGACGAAATAGCTGCATTTCAGTCGACTGAATTTTCGTAGTTCGGTCAGTTGATTTTAATCGAAGGAAGAAATAGCCGGAGGGGAGGAAGAAACTCGCCGGAGGGGAGGTAGAAGCTCGTTCGGCATGCTACCCCGGTGTCTATCTTAGGGTTCAGGATGGGGCGGTGGTGGACGGCGGTGGTGGGGGGCGGTGGTGCGGCTGTGGTGTGGGGATTCGCCGGAGAAAAAACACCACAACAAGAACCCCCCTTCAGCAACGCGTCGATGCGTTGTCGTATGTACATATATGTGTTGCTATGGTCTACACCAACGGATTTCTATGCGTTGTCGTTGGTGGCGTTACTAAGGTCTACAACAACGTATACACATGCGTTGGTAAACGGCATGTAGATGCGTTGTAAGGTAGCAACATATAGAGTTGAAGGCCAACAACACTTCAGATGCGTTGGTAACGACCCTGCACAATCATATGTTATATCGTTGCAACTACTATAGAGGCTTTGCTAAATATCATGATTGATTGATGATATTTTATATATTGCCATCCAGAATTTTTTGGTCAACATCCATACACAGTATAATAAACCTTCCTCGTATATTAATTTGATTGTGTAGCGTTGCATAGAACATGATCCAAAGATTACAAGATGCGAAACTATGTAGTTTTATCATAATTCTCGACCTTGCAATCTACTACAATGTTTGAAACATTGATCGTGAAAATGACATTATAATTATCTAATAGTAACCCCATTCTTGGCCTTGCAATCAACATCTGAGCCATGCATCATCCATTTATCTTGGCAATCTACAGAAACGAAAAATGACATGAGTAACTTACGGTAGAGAAAATCAGGTTAATAGAGCAACAAAATGTAGAGGGGCACCATACAGAAGTTGAAGGCCATGACATTAGCAACTTTGTATGCAGAAAAGGAGAGTAACAGCCAACATCCGACAAATACTTTTGATCATTGCTTTCTTATGAACAAATCTGTTGTGTGTTAATTGAGTTAAACCTACCTAGGCCCTGACTCAACTATCCAATCCAGATCCACTTGTGGTCGTCATCACACCTACCTAGGCCCTGACTCAACCTTGAAGGAATGCATGATCTAATTAGTACAGACAAGAGCATGCTCTGATTAGTAAACGAGAAGACATCACAGAATAATTAATTAGCAGTTGGGGATGATGTACATACCAGACCGAGCTGCCATGTGATCTGGTTTCGATTTGATCTTGTAGCGCCACCCTCAACAGAGATGGGGACATGTACCACAAGCGGAGATTCAGATGTGATGAGCCCCAGCCGTGAGCCATGGCCTTGACCCCTGAAAGGGCACAGGTTTGTTTGGGCTTCTCTAGGAAAAAATAGGGAGTTCTGTTTCTAGAAACGGTGGAAATCAGGATGTTTATAGAAAAAAATTGATTCGCTACTCACAATAACAAGACGTGGGGTGAGTTAAGAAAAAAAAAGGACGTGGGAAGAGAGGTTCAGCAATGCATCTTATTTAGTTGCGATTCATGCAAACACATGTTAGAATATTCGTGCGAGTGTCATCTTAATATTCTACTGATTCTGCAATGATTTATCTTGGATAATACATGAATGCAAGAACTGCTCCCAAACTAAGATTATAGTGTATATAATTGTACATACGATGGAGCCAAATGAAATATAATAAATTCAGGATTATGGTGTATCAGTTTACCTGTTAAGAGACAGAACGACCACACGCATGTTGGCTGAAGCAAGGTCAAATTCAGAACCTGTAAGGGAAGCTGAGATTAGGGATGGACGCATGTGAGACTTATTCCTATAGTATTACAGAACTGTGACAAAGAAATAGGTAAGGACTCATCTGTGCACATATCAGCAAGAAAATTTAAACATATATAATGCACCACAACTGGATATACTAAGTAATAGATATGCTAAGTTTGGCATGAGATCCTCGGTTGGGCTCGCACGGCGGTCAACCTCCCCGACCCCGACACGCCCTTCCAGACTTGGTAGAGCTCTTCCCACGACCACGCGCCGGCCTCCATGCGCAAGGGTCCGTCCTCCATCGTCATTCTAACGACATGGTGGCTCTGGAAGCACCGCAACGCATGCATCTTCGACGCATGATACCATCAAGGACAAGGTGCGCCTATGGGCCAAGGCTGGCGCCAACGGGTTACAAAACATCATCTCCGGCGCGTAGTTCCCAGTTTTTTGTTTTGGGGCTGAGCAAATTAACCCCCTTGTTCTAGTCTGCTCCTACGCTTGTACACCATGCCTAGCATGTACATGGCCTTGTAAGTGTTACAACCTCATGCTTGTACTCTCCTTCTATCAATGAAAAGATACGCAGCTTGCGTATTCATGAAAGAAAAAAGATATGCTAAGTGCGTTTCGAAAAAGAAAATGATTTTCAGCAAAGTTCACATAGTTAACATAATCTGATTTTTGCATTTTGAATAAGTTACATAGTTTTCATTAGAATTTGTACGCAGTGGTATAACTTGTCAGAATGCTCTTGGGACAGGTTGCAGTCCAAATTTATGACTCGGTATTTTTATACTCAAGTAGCCTCAATATTTGCTAGGTCCTGTTACATTTCTGCCCTTTCTTTTCTAGACAAATATGGTTCGCTGGCTGACTTATCTGAATTGCATTGACAATCCTTTCTTCCTAATTGCTTTTGCCAGTTGACATCGAATCTGTAGTTGATTCAGTTGTAATTAGTTCTCTAAAAAACACACATAAAAAGGTTTCAGTAATCCACGTTAAACTGTTTAGTCTTTACCAATTTTATTTATCACTAATCAGGATAGGAATATGTGACAACTATGTCATGGTGTACACACTTTTAAAAGAAATCCTCGGTTGTTAATGTACCATATTGTTCTCTTGTAATACTGAACTGATACAGTGTTGTTGTTTTTTGCTCTAAACTTCTTTCTCTATGTATAATGCAAGCCCGAAACTTAAATGAACTGAATATTTGGGCCTCCAGCAAGATCACTGACCGTGATGGGTTCTTATCCAGTTGTGATGTACAATACGACGATGGCTAACACTAGGCAGTTGTATTTGAGTGTACAGTAGAGAACTCAAGACTGTGGGGCGGCGTGGATGCAGTTACAAGCGAGCGCGGGTGGTAGTGCATCAGGCAAATGATAAGATAGTTTAGATCACAATCGTGATTGCCAGCAAAGAATCGACCATGGCACGATGGCCATGTCCTCACAAAGCACCAGAGAGAGTACGGGTAGAGGAGAGTGCCTTACTAAACCGTCAATGTCGGAGGTGAGGTAGCCAAGGCAGAGCAACACCGCCGAGACCAAGCCACAAACCAGAGGAGGCGCGGTAGCCGCGCCAGCGACCTGCGGCGACCAGTAGGGTTGCGGTAGGGGGCGGAGGACGTCGCGGCGGCGCGGGGTCGGTGGAGAGCACCGAGGGACAGACGGGCTAGTGAGAAACTTCGCGGGAGAGCACCGGAGCTAACCGGAGTCAGTGGTCCCGAGGCAGCGGCGTGGTCATGGAGCTCGGCTGAGAGGGGAATTGGGGATGAGAGAGAGAGAGAGATTGGGGATAGAAAAATCTGGGAGGAGGTGGGTACGCGGGGAGGTTAGCTGCTTTCTAGGGAACGAGGAGGAGGTTAGCGCTAAGCTGGCGAGGTGGGCGTGGGAGGTGGAAACAAACAACACATCTTATCATATCGTTGGTAGATATGCGTTGGTATAGGGGGGTTTTGTTGTAGTGAAAGTCGGTGCGGCGGGGCCCAGAGGGATGGCCGGGGCGGTGGGAGACCGGCGATGGGGGTGGTTCTGGGGAGGGCGGGGCGGCGAGGTGGTGCGGGAGCGCCGCCGGCCACGGGCGGTGGGGGCCGGTGGTCCGTGGCGGCGGCTGGGGAGAGATTTGGGGGAGAAAGAAGAGAAAGAGGTGGAAGATGATGCCTGGACAATGAAATTGACTAACCACTTCAAAGTTTCAGTCGCTCCCATCAGATGAAGGCAGGTGGGATAGATCTCCCAAGCAATGGGAGCAACCAAGAGCTCGGGGATCCATGAGGGACTCCCTCACGGAACGAGCTGGAAGAGAAAGGGGTCGACCGAGGGAGCATCTCAAGCGGACCTACGTCGCCGATGATGATGTACTTGAAGAGGTGGGCGTACGACATCTCCTCCGCCGCTGCTCCGAGAACTTGCCTGGGGTTCAGGCCTTCAGGGGACTCCATGTGACTATGCGAGGCCGAGGCGATGCTGAGAGGACCGGAGGAAGGAGACTGTTAGAGCATGGTTAATAGTACAGCCAGCTGCTGGCTATAAGCCAATGCCATGTCATTTACAGCCCATCTTATAGTTAACATGTACAATAGTAGATCAAAAGAGTGTACTACTTTTTTATTATGTGGCCCACCTTTCATTCTCACAAAGTGCCTAGGAGCACATGCTAAAGCTGGCTCTTCAGAGCAATTACAATAAAGCCGAGTCAGCGGGCTATAAGAAATAAACTACTATATTTCTGCTTAGTTAGAGGAAAGAAAAGAGGAGAGAGAAGGTAAGCGGGCTCTTCGTGAAGAGCCAGCTCTAGCACGTGCTCCTAGGCACTTTGTGAGAATGAAAGGTGGGCCACATAATAAAAAAGTAGTACACTGTTTTGATCTACTATTGTACATGTTGGCTATAAGATGGGCTGTAGATGACATGACACTGGCTTATAGCCAGCAGCTCGCTATACTATTAACCATGCTCTCATGAAGAGCCCGCTTATCTTCTCTTTCCTCTTCTCTTTCCTCCAACTAAGCAAAAATATAATAGTTTATTTCTTATAGTCCGCTAACTCAGCTCTATTATAATTGCTCTTATAACCGGTGGAGCAGCCGATGGAGTAGTTACTGCCAAAGAGTCTGCATTCTTTGGAAATTGCAATGGTTTGATGCGTTGTGCGGCCCAAGGCTGAGTTAGGTGGCGTTTGGCTTATTTGCTACTCCATCAATAGCCAGTTTTCTGATGGCTGCTATATATGTGTTTGGTTTGCAGGATGATACAGATTCAGATGATAAAGATGACTAGCCGTCGGTAGATTGATCCTAGTAAAGATCGGTTCCGTCTAGAGCTGTCGATCGCGATGGTCCCAACCGCATGATCGATTGTCCCCACTTGCCCCTCGTTCTGTGTACGATTGTCCCCACTTGCCCCTCGTTCTGTGTACGATTGTCCCCGGCAGCAACGCACACTTGACAGCGGCAGCGCTGGGGTCTTCCTGGGAATTCCATGAAATACCAAAGAATTTGGCCCCAAAAAATGACTACATATGTTACATGGAGAACATTCGGCCCACGAACACAGGTCCAACCAAACTGACCCACGGCAGCCACGCACCAAACCAAACAATCTGGTGAGGCGGGCAAGAACCACTGTAGTCGCACCTCGTCTCCTACTCTACCTTCCCCGATTCCCAAATCAATCCCCAACCTAGCTGGCGGCAGCGGCGGCAAGCGATTTCAAGTCCGGTGGGCGACGGACAACGGCCCGGCCCTGTTCCTCCCCAGCTCCCCTCCCCTCCGGCCCTTCCCTCCGTCTCCGGCCACCCCAGTCCCCCAGCAAGCGCCGTCCACAGCTGACGGCTCATTCTTCCGATGGCCACTACTAGTGTCAAGAGGGTATTTTCCTCACTGAAATGCGTAAGAATCCGCTAAGAAACAAAATCAATGATAAATATTTAAACAATTGCTTGGTTAAAATTGTTGAGATAGAATTAGTCAAGTAAGTGAAATATGAGGCCCTCGCAAAAAAGTGAAATACGAGGATGTCATCAACCTCTTCCAAAAAGGGGATCGTAAATTTATATTGTAATTTCCATTGTTGTTTGTAAACTTTCTTAATTGTTAGAGATATTGCCACAATGATATTTTGCTACTTAATTTCGATGTATGATCATTGAGTCATTGCTGTTGCCATCTTACTATAAATTTGTTGTTCTATTATATTGCTTTGGCAAAATAGAAGAATACCCAGAAGCAAATACCTTGCTCCGCCACTAACACTCAACTCAATTTTTTGTTTACTCGTAAGCTATTTTGCCGCGCCATACTCTTTTAGTTTAGGGCATCTCGAACGAAGACTCTCAAACTGCCCGCATCCATCCGCATAGCAGTCTGGACGTCCTTTTTACCGGAAACCGGAAGCAAATAGGGGTTGTGCTTTGCGGGTGTCCAGAAAGATGTCACGCACACGTCTGACACCCTAAACCATCTCCCCCGTCCATGCGTTTCCTCCCAAAATGGTCAGCGCCGCATTCATGCCGGCCAAGAGCGGACTCAACCTCTCACTAGAGCCGGCACTGAAGCAACACGGCGGCCAAGAGTGCTGCCTACACCACATCTCGATGCAAGCACCTTTCTCTCCGCGTTCAAACAACACCCCTCCGTCCACTTCCCTACATGAAACATGTGTGGCTACCGACCTACTCCGGCGCCACCTGTTTGTACATCTGCCGGCAACATTAAACACCTCGCCGCTTGGCCTGGCATCTGGACGCTATTTAAACATGCCTAGCACTCGGCAACAACTACATCACACCTCCGCTCTCGACCTCCTCCTCCATGGAACACGCCCACCATGGCCTCAAGCTCGAAAGCCCAGTGAGACAACCATTCCGGCGAACAGAAGAAGAAGCTCTCTGGCATTGCGGCCGGCTGGATGGCCTGCCGAGCCAGCCGGATACAGGTTGGCCTGCCGGTGAGCTCTCCGAAAGGCAGTGACGCGGACATGCCAACGAACGATGAGCCGGCGCCATCGCCCTCGTCGGTCTAGGCTAACATCACCATGGGTCAGGCGCGGGCGCACTTCACCGACATGGTGATAGAAGAGCGAGAGGCGGTGCTCCGATAGGCGTAGGCCGACTAGAGGTACAACCTCTGGCTTCTCAATGAGCGCCATCTTGTGGAAGAGCAATCGCCAGCACGGGCAGCATCGTGGACGTGGATGAGCAGAAGGCGCTGCTCTTGTCCTACCGCGTCTCCCACAAACTCCGCCTCGTGTGATGGCGGCTCCGTGTTCTCCGGGAGGAGAAAGAAGCTATGTCATGAAGATCGATGCGGTTGGTGAAGGAATTTGACGGCGTCACCGATGATGTCGCTAGCTCCACATCGGTCTGCCTCGCCGCCACGGCGACGAGGCTGGCACGTCCACGGCCACCGCCGATAGCAAGGAGGAGCAGAATATGGGATGACGCTAGTGCTTGGGTCCCAGGAAGGCCACTGCCACCATCGTGCCGGGCCTCACAGGTCATAGCCAGCGAGCTTGCCCGCTTTGCGGAGGTGAAGGCCACTACTCTTACCCTCCCGCTGAAGCTAAACCTGGTGGGCTCATAATCGACCAGTGAGCTTGCCCGCTTTGCGGAGGCGGAGGCTATTCTTCAGGGGATCATGGCCGGCTAGCGAGCTTGCTGCCGGACATGCGGAAGACATGTCGTGGGGAATGAGTGCCGGTGATCATTTAGAGTAGGTTAGAATAGGGTTTAGTTGAAATATGTCGAAATAATGAATGTGATCTGTTTTAGATGCAAAACATCAGGTTTTATGTAAACATTATCTAAATTTGACTGAAAGTTGCCCACTTTGTTGAATTTGCAACAAATGTGACCAGATGATTGCGACTAGCTAGCTAGCTTTGGATGGAGGGCTCCCGTATCAGTGTCCGGACACATGTCCAGACGGTCCGTGAATGGATACGGTGTCTGATTTGGGGGTCGGCGTTGGAGATGTTGTTACTTGTCAAGTTCTCCGAAGAACCTCCTAGAAAGTCATTGCTTAAAAATTGCCCAGTTTTTTTTGTGATGTGACTATTCAAGCTCCCTCTCCCTCTAGTACTTCAAAACTCAATCGTAACAACGGACAAATGGAAAGTGCCCTTGGTGCCATGGTAAAAAAATCGCCCAATTTTTCCTACCAAATCGACAAATGGGGAGGACACATCTGAGCTCACCCTTGCCCTTAGCCTACCTCTAGTAGTGCAACAAGTCATCACATGTAGTTCAGAGTCTTGAGAGATTGTGTGGAGTTTTCCTTTCCATTTCCATTTCCATTTCAGAAGCATGTACCTATCCAGCTATCCTTATATTTACAGGCTGAGCTACCCAGCTGCCACATCATTTTAGAAGCATGTAATCATCATCCTTGTTTACATCATCGTCGTCGTCGTGACCATCATGGTCGACGGTGTCAGATTCCGAGGGGCCGCAAAGCATTCCTCCCAAGCGTGGGAAATAGATGAGCGCCACAGGGAGAGTGCAAAGGAGGCTGGTGAGGCCGGTGAAGGAGATGGCCTCCTCCACCGTGTACCTGGAGCTGCTGAAGAACAACCGGTTTGTCACGATCGCGCCGACAGCCCCGCCGCTCGCCGTCATACCAGACACCACGCCCATCGACCTGCATCGATTAATTCACCAAATCCATTTTAACTAGATGATAACAGATGCCTTGTTGTAGGAATTGGCTGCAGTATATTTTAAATGAAATTTTGTTGTATGTAACATGAATATTTTGATTAACAGTATGAGAACAGAAACTGAACATGCATATAATCTATTGTATTTGAATTATTGTATAGTCGTAAAATATTTACTGACTGAAGTTGCATAATCTAGTGGAAATGACTAAGTCTTTTCGTGTGCAACATTATATGTTGCGTGGACCTTTCACTTGCATAGTTGCACATTAAGGCGACATGTTTGCACGCTAAGAGAAATAGATTAAGGTGATCACTTAGTTATATTAGATTACCCACTTATTGTATGAATACATAGAAATTTTGGTTGGTTTCTTGAGCAAGTTATGTCATAATTTGCTGCATCATAATCTTAACTTGGTTGTTCTGACCTTATTTATTTATTTTTGCGAGAAAAGGAGGGGAAATGCACAGGAGCTCCTGGGTGCTCCACACCCCTACATGAATATTAAATTTAAAAGTACCAAAAAATTCAAAACAATCTGGAAATTGGCGATGTCGAACCTGGGTGCCCAATCTATTCCCGTGTGAAGTTTCGTGAAAAAATACCAGAATATGTATACATGGCAAAGGAAATACAGCCATCCAAATAGTTTTTTTATATATAGGATTTTTTGTCTTTTTTAACATGGATATGTTTCCTAGTATTCACTAGTAGAAAAAGAGGCTTCCATACGCCCCCATTAGTCCCCAAAACAATCGAACCGCGACAAAAGGGGCCTTTAGTCGCGGTTCGGGAGGAGACCCGCGACCAACTATCTGGGCCCAGCGCGTTCGGTCGACAGCTGGCGGACGGGAGGGGCTTTAGTCCCGGTTGGCCTGGCCAACCGGGACTAAAGGTCCCCGAAGGCCTTTAGTCGCGGTTGGCCAGGCCAACCGGGACTAAAGGCCCATCCCTATATATAGGACTCAGCTCACTTCACTTCACTCAGCTCACTTCACAATTTTCAGAAGGGGGTGGTGGGTTTGCTTTTGGTTCCTCCTATGCACACAAGGTGTTCGATGAAATGCCCGAGAGCCTGAAACAAACATGATATGAAGTGTCCGAGCCACACTTGAGCTTTCTCATTTATTTTTCCTCCGCGATCGCGGTTAGCAACTTGAACCTTTCATGTGTCATTGATAAAATACACATGTGTGTAGTTCATTGTTTAATTTGTATTATTTCTAGCTAGTTAGTTTAACAAATGCATGATGGTTAATTATATACTTTATATAATAATAATGCAGATGAATCGGCAATGGATGTACGGTCCCCGACTCTCCGGCGAGTTCACTACGGGTTTGAAAGATTTCCTCGTAGTGGCAAATGCGAACAAGCAGCAAGGTTTTATTATTTGTCCATGTGCTGTCTGTAAGAATCAGAAGGGTTACTCCTCCTCAAGAGACGTTCACATGCACCTGCTTCGGCACGGTTTCATGCCAAGCTATAATTGTTGGACCAAGCATGGAGAAAGAGGGGTTACAATGGAAGAAGATGAAGAAGGGGATGATATCGATGACAACTATCATGATCATTTCGGTGATACTTTCATGGAGGATGATGCTGAAGGTGGGGAAGGGTTAGGTGAAGGTGAAGAAGAGGCACATGATGAGCCCGCTGATGATCTTGGTCGGACCATTGCTGATGCACGGAGACGCTGCGAAACTGACAAGGATAGGGAGAATTTGGATCGCATGTTAGAGGATCACAAAAAGTCGTTGTATCCAGGATGCGATAATAGTCTGAAAAAGCTGGGCTGCACACTGGATTTGCTAAAATGGAAGGCACAGGAAGGTGTAGGTGACTCATCATTTGAAAATTTGTTGAAAATGTTGAAGAATATGTTTCCGAAGAATAACGAGTTGCCTGCCAGTACGTACGAAGCAAAGAAGGTTGTCTGCCCTCTTGGTTTAGAGGTTCTGAAGATACATGCATGCATTAACGACTGCATCCTCTACCGCGATGAATACGAGAATTTGAATGAATGCCCTGTATGCACTGCATTGCGTTATAAGATCAGAGGCGATGACCCTGGTGACGATGTTGAGGGCGAGAAACCCAGGAAGAGGGTTCCCGCCAAGGTGATGTGGTATGCTCCTATAATACCACGGTTGAAACGTCTGTTCATGAACAAAAAGCATGCCAAGTCGTTGCGATGGCACAAAGAGGACCGTAAGTCCGACGGGGAGTTGAGACACCCCGCTGATGGAAGGCAATGGAGAAAGATCGACAGAGTGTTCAAAGATTTTGCAGCTGACGCAAGGAACATAAGATTTGGTCTAAGTACTGATGGCATGAATCCTTTTGGCGAGCAGAGCTCCAGCCATAGCACCTGGCCCGTGACTCTATGCATCTACAACCTTCCTCCTTGGTTGTGCATGAAGCGGAAGTTCATTATGATGCCAGTGCTCATCCAAGGTCCAAAGCAACCCGGGAACGACATCGATGTGTACCTAAGGCCATTAGTTGATGAACTTTTACAGTTGTGGGCCAGACCTGGTGTACGTGTCTGGGATGAGCACAAAGGAGAGGAATTTGACCTACGAGCGTTGCTTTTTGTAACCATCAATGATTAGCCTGCTCTCAGTAACCTTTCGGGACAGACAAATAAGGGATACAATGCATGCACGCACTGCTTACATGAGACTGAAAGTGTACGTTTGGTTAATTGTAAGAAGAACGTGTACCTGGGTCATCGTCGATTTCTTCCCCGAAATCATAACGTAAGAAAGAAAGGCAAGCATTTCAACGGCAAGGCAGATCACCGGCCGAAGCCTGCGGAACGTACTGGTGCTGAGATATTTGATATGGTCAAGGATTTGAAAGTCATCTTTGGAAAGGGTCCTGGCGGACAATCAGTTCCGCGGGGAGTTGACGGGCACGCACCCATGTGGAAGAAGAAATCTATATTTTGGGAGCTAGAATATTGGAAAGTCCTAGATGTCCGCTCTGCAATCGACGTGATGCATGTTACGAAGAATATTTGCGTGAACCTGCTAAGCTTCTTGGGCGTGTATGGGAAGACAAATGATACAAAGGAAGCACGGCAGGACCAGCAACTTTTGAAAGACCCAGATGACCGGCATCCGGAATGGTTTCAAGGTCGTGCCAGCTACGCTCTTACCAAAGAAGAGAAGGTCATTTTTTTGAATGCCTGAGCAGTATGAAGGTCCCGTCTGGCTTCTCGTCGAATATAAAGGGAATAATAAACATGGCGGAGAAAAAGTTCCAAAACCTGAAGTCTCACGACTGCCACGTGATTATGACGCAATTGCTTCCGATTGCTTTGAGGGGGCTCCTACCGGAAAATGTTCGAGTAGCCATTGTGAAGCTATGTGCATTCCTCAATGCAATCTCTCAGAAGGTAATCAATCCAGAAGATCTACCACGGTTACAGAACGATGTGGTCCAATGCCTTGTCAGTTTCGAGCTGGTGTTCCCACCATCCTTCTTCGATATTATGACGCACCTCCTGCTCCACCTAGTCGAAGAGATTTCCATTCTCGGTCCTGTATTTCTACACAATATGTTCCCCTTTGAGAAGTTCATGGGAGTATTAAAGAAATATGTTCGTAACCGTGCTAGGCCAGAAGGAAGCATCGTCAAGGGCTATGGAAATGAGGAGGTAATTGAGTTCTGTATTGACTATGTTCCTGACCTTAAGCCGATTGGTATTCCTCAATCGCGGCACGAGGGGAGACTAAGTGGAAAAGGCAAGATCGGAAGGAAATCCACGATATGTATGGACGGTCATTCTATGACTGAAGCACACCACACAGTTCTGCAAAATTCCAGCTTTGTGGCTCCGTACTTCGAGCAACACAAGAATATTTTACGCTCGGACAACCCGGGGAAGCCTGAATCCTGGATTAGAAAGGCCCACATGGAGACTTTCGGCAGTTGGTTGCGAAAACATTTAATGAATGACAATGATGTTGGAGATCAGCTGTACATGTTGGCCAAGAAACCATCTTCGACTATAACGATTTTCCAAGGGTACGAGATAAATGTGAATACATATGTATTAACGCGCGCGACTCTCTTTCTTTTTTTAGCCCTCCGGATCGAGTACGACAAAGCGTGGCAAATCCAAGGCGATGAAAACAGGAGAAACATATGCCATTGAGTTTGTCAGTGAAACCGGCAAGCCCCTACAGCACACCTCAAAGTTTATCAACCAATGCGGAGTCGTTGTTAGAGACAACGTCCCGATCACCGTCCAGGAATGGAAGGAGCCAAAGAAGGCACGTCTTGGTTTCAGTTTTGTCGACAAGAGAACGAAAAAGGATTGCTGGAGAAAGCTTATGGAACATTTCATTCTACCTCCGGAATACAACAAAGTCGATGAATTCGGTAACGAGGTTCCGGGTGGACATCAGAGGAGGAGGCTAGTTAAAGAGTTCGCTCTTCAGAAGATGGGCGAAGCATTCCAGAACTTCAAGAAAAATTTAACCCGTGACTATGTCAACAAGGGCAAGACTCCGGATTTCAATGGACAACATGAGAAACTGAAAGATGATTGGCCAGAATTTGTGAGGCAAAAGCAATCGGAGCATTTCAAGGAAATATCGAAAAAAAATAAGGATAATGCGAGTAAGAAAAAGTTCCATCATATTATGGGGCCAGGAGGATACCGCCTTTCGGAGCCTAGGTGGCAGAAGATGGAGGAGGACCTGAGGGTGCGAGGAATCCCTCTAGGTACAGAGGGATGGGACCCAAGGGCCAAAAGCTGGTGGTACGGGCATGGGGGATCGCTAGACCCGGAGACAGGGGTGTGTGTTCACCGGCAGAGACAGTTTGCTCCCACCCAAGCCCTTATTGACGCAATGACCCAAGCTCAAGAGGGCTTGATCAAGTTCAACAGAGAGAAAGACGCACTGACAACAGCCCTCGGGAATGATGAACACGGAGGACGTGTACGAGGCAAAGGCAAAGTTCCGTGGAAAGTAGGGTTTTCCCAGGACAATGACCCGTACTGTTACAGAAGCCGTAAGAGAAAGACGGACCGGGATGCAGATCTTATGACGAAGTTTGCATCGGAACTCCATGAGTTGAAGCAGACCGTGCATGAACTAGTAAAAGAAAAATCGGCTGCAGAGCCGCATGAAGATCATGAAGCGGATCGCGGAAGCCAGCGGCGGAGAAGCAGCGTGGCTTCCACGGATGCCCCGCCTGGTGCTAGTGCACCGATGATCGAGATTCGTGCACCGGAGCCTCACTACCCCGTGGGTGATGTAAAGGAGATGAAAGAATGTGATCTGCATTATCCCGTGGGGAACGTTTCCACGAAGGTAGCTAGCGGCAGTGCTTTACCCTGTACACCTGGAGCACTCCACCACAACAACCCCATTGCATATGGCTATGCTCGTGTCACGGTGGAAGACATAGTCCAAGGGTTTGAGGACCTGGAGATTGACAAGCCTACACCCGAAGGGGAGAGAAGACTTGGAGATGTCAAGCGCCAATTCATTCTATGGAAAAAGAAGTACATAGTGTTTCCAGGCGAGGCGCCAAGGCTAGCAAGTCCACCCCCCTCCGATGGTGGTGGTGGCGGTGGTGGCGGTGGTGGTGGTCGTGGTGGTTCACCTACACCTCCTTCACGCCATTCGACGCCGTCCCCTGATCCACAACCTCCGGCGGGTACGACGCCCCCCAATCCTCCTCCGGCGGGTACGACGCCCCCCAATCCACCTCCGGCGAAGAAGCAGAACCAGGCGGACAGCAAGGAAACCCGCTCCTAGACTATTAACCCGGACCCTTATGTACCTAAGACCACAAGGGTACCGGAGCCATCACTGAAGCCTCTCCTCCCAAGGCCTTGGGAACTTAGTGAAGCTGAAACCAAATTGGCCACGTCTGCTGATTATGAGAAATGGAAGGCGGATATGAAGGCGATAAAAGAGCCTGAGCCCAAGCAAGTATTCACTGAGAAGCAAAAGAAGTGGGCTAAGGATTTTTTGACGACACCGTCCCAAGCCGAGCTGAATATGCCTAACGACTATGGACATGAACTTCGTAGGCAAGCAAAACTATTGAAGGAGGAGAAAGAAGAAAGTAAAAAAAGCGGGAAACAAGTTGACCAGCTCGGGATGCAGAAGAAACAATCGATCCCCCCGCTCATAGTGAAAGCCGGTCCGGAAGAGGACCCCGAGATCATAGCAGCTGCGGCAGCACTTGGATTGACTGTAGCGAGTGCCATGAAACAAGCGTCCGAGATGGGTTTGACTCTTCGTGCCTTCTTAGGCCTTGAGGATGCGCCAGTATGTGAGATAGCATTACAATATGTGCGGAATGGGCCTCTCGTCGAGCCTGCGCGGAAAAAGAGTCTACCACCACAAATGCGAAATCTGCTACGTTGGTACAAGCAATTCATAACATGGGCCGACAAAGAATATGTTTATGCGGATGTTACAGATGAGCATCACACCAAACGATACTCCGTACAAGTTCATATGAGTGAATTGTTCCAGCTGTTCAATCTGCGCGACCTCGACAAATCTATGCTGAGTTGCTACGTTCTGTAAGTGATTTATTTCTACCTCATCTCGTTCTTCATTGCCTGCACTATATATATATTGTCCTAACTATATTGTTGCGTACGCTATTATGCAGATTGAAGATTTGGGAATGCAAAATAAGAAACATCCATGATGTTGGGTTCATTGACCCACATATCGTTAATGGACATGTGTTACAACATCACCCCGAAGACGTGGAGAAAGACTTGTACAAGTTTCTTAGAAAGCATCAACTCAAAAGTCATATTCTATTTCCTTACCATTTTGGGTGAGTGTTTCTCTCTTGTGCCCATTCTCTTTTGTTTACTCCATGCATGGTATGTCTAATCGATGAGTTATGCATGACTGTGCATGTAACGTGTCCGCAGGTTTCACTGGATTCTGCTAAATATTGAACTTCACACCTCCAGAGTTCTAATCATGGACTCTATGGATTCGGATCCAAAGCGTTGGGCCGACATGAGAAAAATGCTGCAAAAGTAATTATTTTCAATCATTTGAGCTCTATATCGATCGGTCTCTTTCGTTCATTTCCTAATATCAAGTAACTAATAACTCCCTTGTTCATTTAATTTTCTTTGCCCTGTAGGGTTTGGAGACGGTTCTCAGAAGAAATTGTCGGTGAATTCAAACATGAGCTAGATTTCAGAAGGTTAGTTAATGTGGATAAGCAGCCACCGGGGACCAATCTATGTGGATACTATGTTTGTGAGAACATCCAGAGACACACCTCTGAGCGGAAGGCATCGGATAGCGTGCGGAACGCGATGGATAACTTGCGGAGGAGGCTTAGTCCAGAAGCTCGCTTCCGACCAATTCAAGAAGAATTAGCAGGATTTTTCATGAGGGAAGTCATCAATCCTAAAGGAGAACACTATACCGAGGATGAAGAAATTTATATGCATACCCGAGATTGAAACTTGTTCGAAGTTGTATATGGTCATCCATCCTAATTGTGTATGGAAACTTGTTCGAAGTTGTATATGGTCACCCGAGATTGAATATATATTATATATTCCTCTTGAATTCTTCTTGTTTGAAATTTCATATGCATGTATATAGTAGCGTAGAATATGTGTACTGAAACTTCATCAAAATTAAAATAAAACACAAAATAAAATATAAAAGAAATAAAACACTCCAAACTAAAAAGAAACCAGGTTTAGGGGGGCTAAAACCCTAAACCTGCGGAGGAGGCCTTTAGTCCCGGTTGGCCACGAGAACCGGGACTAAAGGTCCTCCGCCCCGACGGACCACTGGCGCCCACGTGGACGGGCCTTTAGTCCCGGTCAGCCACAAGAACCGGGACTAAAGCCTTTAGTCGCGGTCCGTAAGAGGCGCGACTAAAGGAGGGGGTCTTTAGTCGCGCATATTTAGTCCCGGTTGCACAGCCGGGACTAAAGGCTGTTGCGAACCGGGACTAAAGGGCTTTTTTCTATCCGTGATTGTTCCACGAAATTTCACACGAAAATAGATTGAACAACGATGTTTGATATCCAAAATCCCAATTTTTTTTCAAATTTCGTGGTATTTTTTTAACTTAATGTTCATATAAGGGGCGGAGCACCCCAGTGATACAAATCCTCTTCCAGAAAAGGAGACCTTATATTAGCTCTGTAGGTGCACATGGTCTAAAACAAAACAGCGACTCCTTGATTGCCGGCCTCCACATACATGCATGGTAGATCTCTTACTGGTCAAGCATGATCATATATGTGCACCACACCTTACGCAACAAGGCGCGCCTCTTTCTGTTTATAAATGGGATTTCAACTAAGTTTACCAGGAATCTCCGCCCGTTGCTATCTTTGAATAAATGCAAGAAAGCAACGTCGACGTCAGCGACACTATGCTACTCCTACACAAGGATTCTGTTTTAGATTCTTTTAGATCCACAAGAAGCTTGTCGTCGGCGCGAATCCTCCTAGCTAACTCGTGGTTCAGGCGTTGCTAGCTAGTCAAGTACTCAACACCTTTCATCTCACGATAGGTAGCTAGCAGCTTCGTCCTTTCATCCGTTGGCAACTTGTATATTTTTGTTATTGTTTTGAGGTTGCTTAATTGCCATATTTAGTGGTTTAAAATATTATTATTATTTGCGGAAATAGTGGTTTAAAATATCTTATACTCCGTATTACTGTACTTTATTTACAGAGGGAGTATACAAACGTAACTATATGGAGTATATGTAAGTGTACGATGCACACATAAAACATTATAACCATAAATATTTCATAATTATAAACAAGCTAAATGATACTACTGTGTAGCTAATTATATGTAGGGATTTGATTAAGGATTAAGCGGAAGATTTTCTTTACCTCTTGGAGACAAAGGGAACGATGCCGAAGGTAAGCCCCGAGGCGGCCTGCACGAACGCCCCGCACGCCACCATCACCGCCATCGTGGCCGCCAGCGACGGAGCCTCCGTGGCGCCCATCCTGCCGACCATAACGCAGAGGACCGCACCGGTGCTCTGCACGGCCCACAACGCCCACAGCCTCCCCCGCATACCGAAACGCCTTCCAACCACGTCGGACGCTACCCCTCCCGCCGGCCGCGCCACGGTGTTCATCACGCCGAAGCATGCCGCGGCGGCGCCCGCAGCCTCCATGGGCAGCCGGAACCGCCTGCGGAAGAAGTCGGCGGCCACGTTCTCCATGATGAGCTCCACGCCGTAGCAGTAGCCGTAGGTGAGCGCCAGCACCCACGCCCGATAGTCGGAGACTCCTCCTCGCACCACCTTCCAGAAGCCCTCCCCTTTGGCGCCTCCAGCGTAGGTGCAGCCGCTCGGGAGATCGTATGGGAAGGCGAGCACGGCGAGGCCGGTGGCGATGAGCATTGCGCACGGGATAAGGTAGGCGACGCGCCACGCGACGGTGATGGGCACGCCGAGGCGGAGCACGATGAGGTCGTAGGCGAGCGGCATGACGACCTGCGCGGCGGCGCTGCCGACGTTGGCCCAGCCCGCGGCCACGGCGTTGGCGAGGCCGACGCCGGAGGGCGCGAAGATGCGGGACATCCAGTGCTGGTTGGCGACGAAGTTGGAGAGCGAGAGGCCCGCACAGAAGCGCAGCGCGACGAAGCCCGCGGGCGAGGACGCGTACACGGCGGCAAGGGCGAGCGCGAGCGCGCAGACGAGGCTGGCGACCCCGGACGCCCGGCGCGGGCCGAGGAGGTCGCAGGCGGGGCCCATGGCGAGGCGCCCGACGAGGGCGGCGGAGAGCGAGGCGACGGCGGCCGCGGAGGCGTCGGAGGGCGCGAGGACGAGCGCCGGGCGCAGCGCCGGGAGGATGGGCGGCGCGGCGAAGGCGGCGAAGAAGCAGGCGAAGAGGGAGAGCCAGGCGAGGTGGAACGCCTGCGTGTGCGGCCGTGACAGCGCCAGCGGCCGCAGCTCCGTGGCGCGGCCGTCGGCGTCGACGCCGTGGTCGATGTGCGCCCAGTCGCTGTAGTAGCTCTGTTCTTGGTCTACCTTCTTGCCCATGGTGACCATGCTTGCTTCTGCTTAGAGCCTTAGACCGAGCTAGGCGCCGATCGAACAGGCACGCAGTCGCAGTGATCGATCGGTCAGTGTGTGATCGAACGATCTCTTGACCCTCTAGGCCGACCTTGCAGTTGTAGTACTAGGCTGCTACTGGCTAGCCAATGAGGCGGGGGGTTTAGATTTGGGTAAGTGTGTGTGGTTTAAATAGCGGGAAGGAAAGGAGCGGCCACGACGCGACGGGAGAGTGGGTGGCAGCTGGGAAGGTGGTGGAATGGAACGGGGGTGCATGCAGGGCGCCGCATGCACGAGAGGAGAGGCTCCCGGGTGGCTCCAAGAGGGAGAGTTGTGATTAACGCGCGCATAGCGTCGCTATCAGTCTAAAGCTTGGATGAAAATGTGCCTATTTAGCGAAGCCCGTCAGAGTCAGAAGCTATTAAAAGTTGCAGCGAAGCTACACCGAACGTAAAACCATTTAACATTTTATAAAATTATGAAAAAATTGTAGAAATAGGCATCATTCAATCAGGTATCCTATACACTATATATCACATATGCTTGACATACCATGTTCAGACATAAAAAAACGAGCACTAATCAAACATCTTTAATTCGGTAAGTAAGCTTTGCATCAATGCAACATGTATATCAATAGCAAAAGGTGAGAATAAGGCAATTGAACGGCTCCGTGGAACGTTAAAGAACTCCAAATTTAACGCCATAGCGGGATTTGGCGACCTATATATTAATTTCATTTTGAGTTTAGCATTAAAAATGCATAAACGCGTACACATACATCAAACTCTCGGTATTCTTTTTAATTTGAAGAAAACACTTGATTAGATTTACAGAGCTACTAGACGCCCGAAATGTACGCATATATACCAGTACATGTAGCTAGCATGCATGCAAACCCTAGATTTAGCGGTGCTCAGAGGCTCGTAGCTGCAGTATACATACGCCTGTACTATCATAGTTTAGTTGCGCTCACTGCCTATACATTTGTAGTATAGCAAGAAACAAGAATTTCGCGAACTTAAACTTAATCCAAGGTAGTTTCTGTGTTTGCAAGGTTTAGGCGATCAGTGAACCAGCTGTAAAAGTTAGTGATTTGTCGGGTTCTTCAGCTAGTCCAAACTGCATTACGTACCCCGCAAAAAAGTACTGCATTACGTAGTTATCCTTCAATTTAATTAACATCGCCACCCAGCAAAGAGTCGACACGAGGCGGTCCATGAGCATAGGTGATGGGCCCGCGCTCGCTCTCCGCCACCAGCTTAAAATCTGCGGTGGGACCAGCAGTGTCCACGCGCGACCATCTCTGACGTGTAGTAACAAGATTTTTCTTTAACACAGTACAAATGCAAACGCTTACATATACGCGCATACACTCATTCCTATGAACACATACATGCACTTCCTACCTTTATGAGCACCTTCGAGAGACTGGAGCCGGCATGTAATCGTGAGATTTTACGAAGTCACGGTAGGCGCCTCGTAGTGACGGGAACGTCTCTTCCCACTGAAAGCGTATCGCCGGAAATCCTGAAATAAATTCGGATAAATGCAAGCACCAGGATTTGAACCCTAGTGGACTGGGGATACCACAGTCCTCCTAACCATCCAATATCAGGTTGGTTGGCGTAATAATAAGATTTCTACCAGATCGAATTGTAAACCGCTATCGGTGCATTCTATACATACGTATTCCCGGCCTCACAGGGTCTTTTCTTAGCTGGCGGGTCTCTTTTTTCTATAGGTTTAGTTTTCCTCCTCTAACAAAACCTAGCCGCCGCCACAGGAGAGTTTTGGTCGTCAGTTGTGAGAGGGGGGGGGGGGGGGGGGCGCCGGACCACGCGCGTGTGGATCGTTTTAGCTTTAGGTTTTAGGGCCCAAGAAGCTTAGGGTTTTGGATCGTACAACGTCTTGTCTTCGGCGGCGGCGACGGCGATGCTGAATAAAGAAGCACCGGATTCTTCTTCGGCGAGGCAATCGTCTCTATCGTTGGTGAAGGATCTGGGAACCAGTCTGTTCAAGCGAGGATGTCGTGGCGGCGGCGACATCCTTGTGGTGGACATGTGTCCTCGGGCTCCGCCTTTGCGACGGCGTCTGCTCCAACGTCGGCGCAGAGCTTGGGAGATAGTCGAGGAGCCGATGCAGATTGTGGTCTCCATCGATGACATCTGAAAGACGGAACCTGTGCTGGGCTCGTGGTTCGTGGATGGTGGGTATGGTTTCCTCCTCCGACATCTTAGTTATGTGGGGGTGCCAGATCTGAAGTTCAATGGCGTGTCCGGGAGGT
Organism: Aegilops tauschii subsp. strangulata; assembly: GCF_002575655.3. Classification (NCBI taxonomy): domain Eukaryota; kingdom Viridiplantae; phylum Streptophyta; class Magnoliopsida; order Poales; family Poaceae; genus Aegilops; species Aegilops tauschii. The sequence goes on along the minus strand of NC_053041.3, from coordinate 547,756,862 downwards.
CCACAAAACTGCATATCAGCGATGGAGCCGCGTCGAGCTCGGGTGAAAAGGTGATCTGTCATTTTTTCTTGCGGTGGCTGCTATGGTGGTGCGGAGGCAGGTGACGGGCGTTGGTGTCAAGCTCAGAGACGTTCTATTGTCTTTTCAGTTTTTTCGTGTCAGTCTTTATGGGACTTGACTTTAATCTTTATGATATGAATGAGACACATATTACCTTGCAAAAGAAAAAAAACTCTTAGGGCCTCTTTGATTCGCAGGATTTTGAAAACGTAGGAATAGGAAAATTATAGGATTGGAGTGTCATGCCCACTTGGATCATATAGGATTAACATCTAGTGTTTGATTTCACATGAAAAGTAAAGAAATTGTAAAAAGAGGTTGAAGTGGATGTTAGATTTCCTATAAAATATAGGACAAAATATTCCAAAGGAAAAAAATCCTATAGGATTTAATCCTATGAATCAAAGGACAAATATAGGAAAAATTTCAAAGGATTTCAATCCTTCATAAATCCTAGTGAATTCCCTTAACTGCATGCACACCCTGACGCCCATTGTGTAGTGCAGACCAAATTAAACTAGCTAATCTCATTCATACACGAAGCTAAAGGTTGCCTTGTGGTATGTAGATGCATACTAAGTATACATGACCTAGTACGACGGCACATATTGCATATGCATATGTTATTTGTGCATGTAGTATTTCTAACGTTTTATTGATTGTGGACGGCGGAGTCATGCGCTTCATAGGTTGCATGAAAAGCGAAAATCTAGATTTACTTTATCGGGTATCAAAAGGGAACTCATTTACTACGTTGCACTAGCTCAAGGTAAGTTAATTCCACTACCCTGGTCCTATTAACACTGCACCCGATCGATATATACGTAGGCGCCACATGTCTGCGTATATGCATATCTTGGTGGCGTTGATGCATGCAATAATGAAAAACCAAGAGTTACTAAAATGAGATATCAAAAATGGCTAGCTGTACTTGCACGATTAGTTGGCGCACTGCCACCTAAAGAAGAATTAATTGTGCGTAACCTTTTTAGGGGTAATCTTAGCTTCTAGAACTCTCTCTTCTGTCATGTAGCTAATGACCAAAGCAGTGGTATATAGTTTTCCTCCATTAACTCTCTTCTAACGTGGCCACGAAGGCAGCAGGCGACACGTACGAAGCGGCCGGCCGACGGGCGCAAGCCGTGGGCCCGCGCTCGCCCTCAGCCACCAGCTTAACATTTGCGGTAGGGCCAGTGCGCGAGTAGGTGAGTACACATCGACTGAGAGCTGCCATCGCTGGCGAAGAGCCTCTCCGGGAGGCTCAGGGGTTGCGCAGCTTGTGTGCTCGCGTCTCCGCGTTGCAGGACGAGCAGCCCCACGGGATCTCCGCCGGGCAGCGTGCGTGCTCGAATGCTCGATCATATAATATGATTGGTTCCGGTGAATGATTGGCGCGTGGAGGAATGGAACATTACGTTTCTGGATCTCCCATGAATCTTTTTCTGGCTCCTCGGAGTGGCATTTAGGCAAGCTTGCACAAGAAATCACGTGCTCATCAAGTTTCACGTACGTAGCTTAACTTGTCTTTCTAATGCATGGCTTAAAACGGCACATCTGTTCTCCACTGGTTGGTTGGTTTCATAAGCTGCGTACGTTTGCATCGTGGCAGCTTTTGTTTTACACAACTATCACTACTCTCTTTGTTTATTTGCATCTCTCTTATTTTGGATCAAAGTTTGATCATAGATTAACTAATATAAAACATAAACTACATGTAACACAAATGGTACTGTGGATAACCTTCTTCAAATATAAATCCAACAAAATACTTTTTGTGACATGTCCTTTATATTTTATTAGTTATATAGATGATCAAAATTTGAACCAAAATATGAATGGGCTCAATAAATCCAGATGAAGAGTACAATGGAAGGGTTTTTGTTTAGCAAGGGCCAACGCCATATCCTAAATAGCACAAACCCTTAAAGGAGTCTTTGTAGAAATTAAAAAACACATCCAAACTCTGGGGGGATGTCGAAGTCCTCTTCCTCCTACATTCACCGGCGACGTGTCGTGAGCAAAGGTTGTTGCTGCCTCCGGTTCAGTGGAAGCAAACTTATTGAAAACCAGGAGTAATTGTAGCAGCACGTTTGGGAAGTGGTCGATGTAGACAAGAAGATGCCGACAACCGCGATCTACGTAGCAAATCGCCATCCCGGATAAAAAAAACTCACTGGAGAGGGCATGTATAACACGCCAAATCTAGCCAGATGGAGTCACAGAAGAAAACTCTCACATGCTCCCCGGCGAGGCCAAAGCTAGCCAACCTTCATCTTTTTGCGAGAAAACTTCCAATCTATAAGCACTGAAGCGAACACCAAAAATAATACAAATTACATTCGGATACATAGACCACATAGCGACGTGAAGCGAGTCGAAGGCGCGCTGCCATCGTCGCCCCTCCCTCTTCAAAGCCGGGCAAAACTTGTTGTAGTAGACAGCCGAAAAGTCGTCGTGCTAAGGCCCCGTAGAACCAACGCACCAGAATAGCAAATGCCGTCGGTGAAGAGAAGCATGGAACGGAATGATCCGACCTGAAGACACACAAACGTAGACGGACGAAAACATGATCCACGTCGATTCACGGTAGACAAACGCTAACTGAATCCCGCGAGATCCACCGAATACAAATGTCCACATGCCCTATGACGATGCTAGAAGCACCCTAAGGATGGGGGCTAGGCCGGGAGAACTTTATTCTATCTTTAGGGAGTCGCGACGAGACTGAGCAGGACACAAATCCTAACAAAAGTCAAAACATCTAAAAACTGAGCCCTCCCAACGGCAAGGGTCGGGATCCACCGCGTCCCCATGGCCCTAAGGTCACATGAGATGAGGCAGATCGGCAGCGCTGCCGATAGGAGGCAAGATACCCTAGCCGCCTTCACTTGGGAGAAGAGGCGAAGGGGTAAGTCAAACTGTGATATCAATGGGTCGCTAGCCAACCTTCATTGATCAAAACTGGAGACGGAAAACCAAGATGCACAACTACCACTCGCTCCGCAGGATAGTGCCATTGAAACAAACTTGCAGAAGAACAATCTAAACCCAGAGAACCAAATCGAGGGACACACCACCCACCACAACCATCCCAACGAAGCAAAGAAGCACCATATGAACTAGGATAGAGTAGAAAGGACTTATAGTGTGTTTGGATCGTGTCCTGGCTAGAAAATGACTGGCCTGGAGCGTGCCTAAAAAGTTCCTCGAGTGTGTTTGCTTACTACCCAGAAAAAATGCTTGCGTGCCTGGCTTGATTCCTCCGCAGTGTAATTAGCATGGACTGTGTACCAGGCGTGTGGCTTGGCCTGGTCCAGACGACCTATTTTGGACGCCTGATGCGTGCCTAGGTCTTGATTAGTAATAAAATATCTTAATGGACTAGTGGGGTCCATACTAGTACAAAAATTTGGCCATACAAAATTATCTCTAACGCTTTATCGGGCTAGGCTACCAACCAAACACTCTTCTCTGAGGCTAGCCTGGCCCGGCATATAACTCAGATTTTCCAGGCCTACTCCAGACACAGATTTTCTCTAGGCACATTGGCGAGGACACAAACCAAACTTGGCATTACTCCATGCCGATGACCATGTCATTGCCTCCCCGCCGACTGGAGGCTGAATCCTAAACTGAAAACTTCACTCTGCCACCAATGGTACAAAAAGTGAGTCACTGCCCCGTTTGACCCTGAAGCAGAGGACAGAGGGGGGTGTGCTCTGGTCAAGGAAAGGTTTATACTACACTAGGAAAACTGAAAGATCGAGAAGATAGATCTAGAAGGGGAGTGAATAGACACTTAACAAGACAAAGGTTCGGTTTTTAGGTTTTTTGACAATTAAGCAGATTTTAGCACAAGTTAAGTGACAACCAATACATCCTACACATGCATATCTAGAGATAGGGCCGCGGAAAATGAACAACATGCAAGTGCAAGAAACTAAGGGGGTAGAGATAGGAAGATCAAACGCAAAGAAGACACGGTGATTTTTGGCGTGGTTCCGATCGGTGGTGCTATCATACGTCCATATTGATGAAGACTTCAACCCACGGAGGGTAACGGCTACGTGAGTCCATGAAGGGCTCCATCCATGAAGGGTCCATAAAGAAGCAATCTTGTCTATTCCACCATGGCTTACCTCCACGGAGGACTAGCCTCACTCGGGGTAGATCTTCAAAAAGTAGGCGATCTCCTTGCCATATAAACTCCTTGATTCAACTCCACATCATCTTGGAGGCTTTCAAGTGACACCTAACCAATCTAGGAGAAACCACTCTCCAAAAGGTAATAGATGTTGTTGTTGATGATGAACTCCTTGCTCTTGTGCTTTCAAACATAGTCTCCTCAAGACTTAATCACTCTCTCACAGATTTGACATGGTGGTGGGAGAAGGTTTAGAGTGGAAATCAACTTGAGGGGGCTAGAAATCAAGAATCAAATGGTTGGAGTCGAATGCTTTGATCTCAACACAAGTGTAGGTGGTTCTCTCTTAGAAAATGGATACGGGAAGTGAAGTTTCATCATGATTGCCCTTTCTGAGAGTAGGTGGTGTGGGTGGGGTATTTATAGCCACACCAAAGATCTGGCCATTACAAACTTTATGCATAGGTTACACCGAAGTAAATCTCGGTGGTACTGAACAATGCAAAAAAATTTGGACGTTAGACGTTTCGGTGAGACCGGATGAATCCAGTCGGTGGGATTGATATATGATGACCTAAGCAGATTCCTCATCTCGGTAATTCCGATCAGTTCATCCCGGTGATTTCGAAGTGAACATAATGGGTTACACAAACTTGGTCACTGCACTTCGGTGGGACCGAATGTCATCTCGGTAAAACCGAGTTTCTAGGGTTTGGCTTATGGCACTGTCTGATGTATCTTGGTGGGTCCGGATATGAGCATTTCAGTGGGACAAACATTGGTCTTAGGGTTTTGGATAGTTTGGAATGTGGGTAAGTGGTTGAGAGTTTTGGAGCAATATCTTCAAGCACTTGAGCAAATGACTCAAGATCAAAACCTTATCCCATCTTAATAGTATTGGCTTTCCTGTGGATTCAATGTGATCTTTGATCACTAAACCAAAAATGTAGAGTCTTGAAGCTTTAGCCAAAGCTTCCTTAGCATTTTGAGGGATCCACATCAAGCCAAAGTTCGATTTTTCCTGAGATATACTAGACAAAATGTTAGTCCAGCAACATGTATGTTGACATGAATTACCAAAACCACCAAGGGAGCAAATGTGCTTTCAGACACCTAACATCACCCCCAAGCTGACATGTTGAAAAATAATATTTGATAGAGCCCTAAGTTCTAAAATACATGGTGACGTTGAATGTTTTTCAAATAGATGTCAACCTTTTTCGTAAATGCACGGTCACCATTTTTTAATTATATTGTACATTTCTTAAGATAGATTGAATAACTTTTAAATACATTGTACATTTATACACACCATGAACATTTTTAAATACACAATGAACCTTTTGACAATACACGGTCGCATTTTAATCACATGATGAACATACTAAAGAATGGAAAAGAAATAAAATACACATGAACATTGTTTATATCCAAGAGAAGTTTTGACGTAAATGAACATTTTTCAATTTTTTTGAATATGTGTATGTCACCCAAAAGAATGGAGAAAAGAAAAACTGTCAAATAACAAAAGATAAAAAAGAATTATTAAGTGCTTGCTTATGGGTGTTCCTGCTTATAATCTTTTCTAGCCAAGCACATTGCTCATTGTTTAGTAAGAAGCATAATTCTTTTTTGGGGGGCAGAAGCATTGTTCATTGTTTACTAGTTTGTTTGTTTTTTAGGGGGAAAGCTAAATTTTATTGATCAAATGTAACATGGAAAGGGATACAAATAGGATCATTGGGGGGGGGGGGGGGGGTGAGCCAAACATGGCGCCCCTCATCCAAATAACTAGCAAATTTAGCAAAACTATCTGCCTCTATGTTCACAGCTCAACCTTCAAAACTGAATTTGCAGTTAAAGTTTATGGATCAGTACTTCATTTCTCTGATAATGTGTCCATAACTGTTATTAGTACCTTTCTTAGTATCTCCAATTACCTGCTTTGCATCTGATGCAACAATGAAATTCTGAAGCATCAAATCATCAGCGAGACACACAACTTCACGACTGGCTATTGCCTCCAATGATGCTACCTCATCAACACCATGAATGACCAAGGCCGAGCTGCCCAGGAAAAGGCTATTAGCGTCTCTACACACTGCTGTTGTAGAACCTACCTGGCCATTGCGTGCGAGACTGGCATCTACATTGATTTTTGCATATCCTGGTGAAGGTGCCTTTGGTCTTTCAACAACCCTTGGTATAGCTCGACTTGTTACCACCTTCCGAGGGACTAATTCGAGGTCTGCTATGAACCTATTGATGAACTGGTGTGTGGCCGAAGGGTGTTGATAAATTTCCTCATGGATAGTCTGTCATCTTGCCCACCATATTCCCCATAAAGTCACTAAAAGCCTGACGAAGGATTCATGTGATAGTGTATCAATCATTGTAAACAACCACTGCCTTGCACTAGGCTCCGTTGTTTTGCACAAGTGTTCCGCCAACTCCCCATCGACGAGTTCCTACACACACCTCGCCATAGTGCATTCAAGAAGAGAATGCCTCCACGAATCAACAGCTCCACATAAGCCACAAGAGCTTGTGGTAGACATTTTTCGGCGTGCTCTAACATCATCCGTTGGCAGTGAGCTCTTTGCTAATCTCTAAAGAAACATACGTATCTTGCCCATGAGTGGTGTTTTTCATAGCATGATGCCGCATCTCTATCATTACTCGACGAACCAGAGGAACCATCTAGCCAGGCCTTCCCTCCTTAGTTTTGTTGTGATCATCATTTTATAGGCCGATCTGACTGAAAGGTTACCGCTCTTCTCAAAGTTCCATGGCTAGCTATCATCCCTGTCAATAGTGCATAATGGTATACTAAGTATGGCCTGCACATCGATTGGCAAGCATACCTCGGCAATCTTCACCTTATCCCATTTTGCATTAGTATAAATCAATAAGTTCAAAAATGAAAGTGGGTGGATTGTCACACTGACAACCAAAAGGGTGCATCATCGCATCCCATGATATCCAATTTTCTGTCCATATGTGTGTCGATGCTCCATCACCTACCCTCTTGATCAACCCCTGTTTCAAGATGTCCAATCCTTCCAAGATTGCTCTCCAAATCTGGCTAGGACGTCTACCAAGTTTTGCATCTAAAATTGTATCGGAAGGAAAGTAACAGCCTTCAATATACTTGCACTTGTGGCTGGGAGGAGATGCAAGCACGTTTTTCTAGGCCGGGCTAAGTATCCGTGCGCTGCAAGTCCTTGAGACTCATTACAAGCGAGATATTGCAGCGCCCGAAAGCTTTATCTCGTTCATGTTGGGGAACGTAGTATTTCAAAAAAATTACCTACGATCACGCAAGATCTATCTAGGAGATGCATAGCAACGAGCGGGGAGAGTGTGTCCACGTACCCTCGTAGACCGAAAGCGAAAGCGTTTAGTAACGCGGTTGATGTAGTCGAACGTCTTCGTGATCCAACCGATCCAAGTACCGAACGTACGGCACCTCCGCGTTCAGCACACGTTCAGCTCGATGACGTCCCTCGGGCTCTTGATCCAGTTGAGTCTGAAGGAGAGTTCCGTCAGCACGACGGTGTGGCGACGGTGATGATGAAGTTACCCGCGCAAGGCTTCGCCTAAGCACTACGACGATATGACCGAGGTGTGTAACTGTGAGGGGGGCACTGCACATGGCTAAGACAAATCTTGGAGTGCCTTTGGGGTCCCCCTGCCCACGTATATAAAGGAGGGAGGAGGAGGAGGCCGGCCTAGGAGGGGCACGCCTATAGGGGGAGTCCAACTAGGATTCCCAATCCTAGTTGGGGTCCCCTTCCTTTACCAAGAGGGGAGAGAGGGAAGGACTAAGAGAGGGAGAAGGAAAGAGAGGGGGGCGCCGCCTCCTCCCTAGTACAATTCGGACTTGCCATGGGGGGCGCGCAGCCACCCCTTGAGGCCCTTCTCTCCTTTCCCGTATGGCCCACTAAGGACCACTACTTCCCCCGGCGAATTCCCATAACTCTCACGCACTCCGAAAAATACCCGAATCACTCGGAACCTTTCCGATGTTTGAATATAGCCTTCCAATATATTGATCTTTACGTCTCGACCATTTCGAGACTCCTCGTCATGTCCGTGATCTCATCCGGGACACCGAACAACCTTCGGTACATCAAATCACATAACTCATAATACAAATTCTCATTGAACGTTAAGCGTGCGGACCCTACGGGTTTGAGAACTATGTAGACATGACCAAGACACATCTCCGGTCAATAACCAATAGCAGAACCTGGATGCTCATATTGGCTCCTACATATTCTATGAAGATCTTTATCGGTCAAACCGCATAACAACATGTGTAGTTCCCTTTGTCATCGGTAACTTACTTGCCCGAGATTCGATTGTCGATATTGTCATACCTAGTTCAATCTCGTTACTGGCAAGTCTCTTTACTCATTCCGTAATGCATCATCCCGCAACTAACTCATTAGTCACAATGCTTGCAAGGCTTATAGTGATGTGCATTACCAAGAGGGCCCAGAGATACCTCTCGATACACGGAGTGACAAATCCTATTCTCGATCTATGCCAACTCAACAAACACCTTCGGAGACACGTGTAGAGCATCTTTATAATCACCCAGTTATGTTGTGACGTTTGATAGCACACAAGGTATTCTCCGGTATTCGGGAGTTGCATAATCTCATAGTCAGAGGAACATGTATAAGTCATAAAGAAAGCAATAGCAATAAAACTAAACGATCATTATGCTAAGCTAACGGATGGTTCATGTCCATCACATCATTCTCTAATGATGTGATCCCGTTCATCAAATGACAACACATGTCTATGGCTAGGAAACTTAACCATCTTTGATTAACGAGCTAGTCAAGTAGCGGCATACTAGGGACACTCTGTTTTGCCTATGTATTCACACATGTATCAAGTTTCCAGTTAATTCCATTCTAGCATGAATAATAAACATTTATCATGAAATAATGAAATAAATAATAACTTTATTATTGCCTCTAGGGCATATTTCCTTCAGTCTCCCACTTGCACTAGAGTCAATAATCTAGTTCACATCGCCATGTGATTTAACACCAATAGTTCACATCACCATGTGATTAACACCCATAATTCACATCGCCATGTGACCAACACTCAAAGGGTTTACTAGAGTCAGTAATCTAGTTCACATCACCCTGTGATTAACACCCAAAGAGTACTAAGGTGTGATCATGTTTTGCTTGTGAGAGAAGTTTAGTCAACGGGTTTGCCAAATTCAGATCCGTATGTATTTTGCAAATTTCTATGTCTACAATGCTCTGCACGGAGCTACTTTAGCTAAGTGCTCCCACTTTCAATATGTATCCGGATTGTGACTTAGAGTCATCCAGATCGGTGTCAAAGCTTGCATCGACGTACCTCTTTACGACGAACTCTTTATCACCTCCATAACCGAGAAATATTTCCTTAGTCCTCTAAGGATATTTTTGACCGCTGTCCAGTGATCTACTCCTAGATCAAAATTGTACTCCCTTGCCAAATTCAGGGAAGGGTATACAATTGGTCTGGTACACAGTATGGCATACTTTACAGAACCTATGGCTGAGGCATAGGGAATGACTTTCATTCTCTCTCTATCTTCTGTCGTGGTCGGGCTTTGAGTCTTACTCAACTTCACACCTTGTAACACAGGCAAGAACTCTTTCTTTGACTGTTCCATTTTGAACTACTTCAAAAACTTGTCAAGGTATGTACTCATTGAAAAACTTATCAAGCGTCTTGATCTATCTCCATAGATCTTGATGCTCAATTATGTAAGCAGCTTCACCGAGGTATTTCTTTGAAAAACTCCTTTCAAACACTCCTTTATGCTTTCCAGAAAATTCTACATCATTTCCGATCAACAATATGTCATTCACCTATACTTACCAGAAATGATGTAATGCTCCCACTCACTTTCTTGTAAATACAGGCTTCTCCAAAAGTCTGTATAAAACATATGCTTTGATCATACTATCAAAGCGTATATTCCAACTCCGAGAGGCTTGCACCAGCCCATAAATGGATCGCTGGAGCTTGCACACTTTGTTAGCACCTTTAGGATTGACAAAACCTTCTGGTTGCATCATATAGAACTCTTCTTTAAGAAATCCATTAAGGAATGCGGTTTTGACATCCATTTGCCAGATTTCATAAAATGCGGCAACTTCTAACATGATTCGGACAGACTTTTAAGCATCGATACGAGTGAGGAAATCTCATCGTAGTCAACACCTTGAACTTGTCGAAAACCTTTTGTGACAATTCGAGCTTTGTAGATAGTAACACTACTATCAACCTCCGTCTTCCTCTTGAAGATCCATTTATTCTCAATGGCTCACCGATCATCGGGCAAGTCAAACAAAGTCCATACTTTGTTCTCATACATGGATCCCATCTCAGATTTCATGGCCTCAAGCCATTTCGCGGAATCTGGGCTCATCATCGCTTCCTCATAGTTCGTAGGTTCGTCATGGTCTAGTAACATGACTTCCAGAACAGGATTACCGTACCACTCTGGTGCGGACCGTACTCTGGTTGACCTACGAGGTTCGGTATTAACTTGATCTGAAGTTTCATGATCATCATCATTAGCTTCCTCACTAATTGGTGTAGGAATCACTGGAACTGGTTTCTGTGATGAACTACTTTCCAATTCGGGAGAAGGTACAATTACCTCATCAAGTTCTACTTTCCTCCCACTTACTTCTTCCTAGAGAAACTCCTTCTCTAGAAAGGATCCATTCTTAGCAATGAATATCTTGCCTTCGGATCTGTGATAGAAGGTGTACCCAACAGTTTCTTTTTGGGTATCCTATGAAGACGCACTTCTCCGATTTAGGTTCGAGCTTATCGGTTTGAAACATTTTCACATAAGCATCGCAACTCCAAACTTTTAAGAAACGACAGCTTAGGTTTCTTGCCAAACCACAGTTCATATGGTGTCGTCTCAACGGATTTATATGGTGCCCTATTTAACGTGAATGCAGCTGTCTCTAATGCATAAACCCCAAAACGATAGTGGTAATTCGGTAAGAGACATCATAGATTGCACCATATCTAATAAAGTACGGTTATGGCGTTCGGACACACCATTACGCTGTGGTGTTCCAGGTGGCGTGAATTGCGAAACTATTCCACATCATTTCAAAAGAAGACCAAACTCGTAACTCAAATATTCGTCTCCGTGATCAGATCGTAGAAACTTTATTGTCTTGTTACGATAATTTTCCACTTCACTCTAAAATTCTTTGAACTTTTCAAATGTTTCAGACTTATGTTTCATCAAGTAGATATACCCATAGGTACTCAAATCATCTGTGAAGGTCAGAAAATAACGATACTTGCTGCGAGCCTCAACACTTATCGGATCGCATACATCAGTATGTATTATTTCCAACAAGTCAGTTGCTCACTCCATTGTTCCGGAGAACGGAGTCTTAGTCATCTTGCCCATGACGCATGGTTCGCAAGCATCAAGTGATTCATAATCAAGTGATTCCAAAAGTCCATCAGCATGGAGTTTCTTCATGCGCTTTACACCAATATGACCTAAACGGTAGTGCCACATATAAGTTGCACTATCATTATTAACTTTGCATCTTTTGGCTTCAATATTATGAATATGTGTAACACTACGATCGAGATTCAATAAACCATTTATATTGAGTGTATGACCATAGAAGGTTTTATTCATGTAAATAGAACAACAATTATTCTTTGACTTAAATGAATAACCGTATTGCAATAAACATGATCCAACCATATTTATGCTCAACGCAAACACCAAATAACATTTATTTTAGGTTCAATACTAATCCTGAAGGTAAAGGGAGTGTGCAATGGCGATCTTATCAACCTTGGAATCACTTCCAACTCACATCATCACCTCACCCTTAACTAGTCTCTGTTTATTTTGCAACTCCCGTTTCGAGTTACTACTCTTACCAACTAAACCAGTATTGAATACCGAGGGGTTGCTATAAACACTAGTAAAGTACATATCAGTAACAAGTATATCAAATATACCTTTGTTCACTTTGCCATCCTTCTTATCCGCCAAGTATCTAGGGCAGTTCCACTTCCAGTGACCATTTCCTTTGCAGTAGAAGCACTCAGTTTCAGGCTTGGGTCTATCTTTGAGCTTCTTCATGGGAGTGGCAACTTGCTTGCCATTCTTCTTGAAGTTCCCTTTCTTTTCCTTGCCCTTTTACTTGAAACTAGTGGTTTTGTCAACCATCAACATTTGATGCTTTTCTTGATTTCTACCTTCGTCGATTTCAGCATCACGAAGAGCTCGGGAATCGTTTTCGTCATCCTTTGCATATTATAGTTCATCACGAAGTTCTAGTAACTTGGTGATAGTGACTAGAGAACTCTATCAATCACTATATTATCTGGAAGATTAACTCGCATTTGATTCAAGTGATTGTAGTACTCAGACAATCTAAGCACATGCTCACTGGTTGAGCTATTCTCCTCCATCTTGTAGGCAAAGTACTTGTCAGAGGTCTCATACCTCTCGACTCAGGCATGAGTCTAAAATACTAATTTCAACTCCTGGAACATCTCATATGCTCCGTGGTGTGTCAAAACATTTTTGAAGTCCCGGTTCTAAGCCGTAAAGTAACGTGCACTAAACTATCAAGTAGTCATCATACCGAGCTTGTCAAACGTTCATAACGTCTGCATCTGCTCCTGCAATAGTTCTGTCATCTAGCGGTGCATCAAGGACATAATTCTTCTGTGCAGCAATGAGGATAATCCTCAGATCACGGACCTAGTCTGCATCATTGCTACTATCATCTTTCAACTTAGTTTTCCCTAGGAACATATCATAAATAAACGGGGAGCTACATCGCGAGCTATTGATCTGCAACATAATTTGCAAATGCTATCAGGACTAAGTTCATGATAAATTAAAGTTCAATTAATCATATTACTTAAGAACTTCCACTTAGATAGACATCCCTCTAATCATCTAAGTGATCACGTGATCCATATCAACTAAACCATGTCTGATCATCACGTGAGATGGAGTACTTTTCAATGGTGAACATCACTATGTTGATCATATCTACTATATGATTCACGCTCGACATTTCGGTCTCAGTGTTCCGAGGCCATATCTGCATATGCTAGGCTCGTCAAGTTTAACCCGAGTATTCTGCGTGTGCAAAACTGTCTTGCACCCGTTGTATGTGAACGTAGATCTTATCACACCCGATCATCACGCGGTGTCACAGCACGAAGAACTATCGCAATGGTGCATACTCAGGGAGAACACTTATACCTTGAAATTTTAGTAAGGGATCATCTCATAATGCTACCGTCGTACTAAGCAAAATAAGAAGGATAAATGATAAACATCATATGTAATCAAAATATGTGACATGATATGGCCATTATCATCTTGTGCCTTTTATCTCCATCTCTTAAGTACCGTCATGATCTCCATCGTCATCGGCATGACACCATGATCTCTGTCATCTTGATCTCTATCAACGCGTCGTCACATGGTCGTCTCGCCAACTATTGCTTTTGCAACTATTGCTATCGCATTGCGATAAAGTAAATCAATTATATGGCGCTTGCATCTTATGCAATAAAGAGACAACCATAAGGCTCCTGCCAGTTGCCGATAACTTTAACAAAACAGGATCATCTCATACAACAACGTATATCACATCATGTTTTGACCATATCACATCACAACATGCCCTGCAAAAACAAGTTAGACGTCCACTACTTTGTTGTTGCAAGTTTTACGTGGCTGCTACGGGCTTAACAAGAACCGTTCTTACCTACGCATCAAAACCACAACAATTTTTTGTCAAGTGTGCTGTTTTAACCTTCAACAAGGACCGGGCGTAGTCAAACTCGATTCAACTAAAGTTGGAGAAACAGACACCCACTAGCCACCTGTGTGCGAAGCACGGCGGTAGAACCAGTCTCACGAACGCGGTCATGTAATGTCGGTCTGGGCCGCTTCATCCAACAATACCGCCGAATCAAAGTATGACATGCTAGTAAGCAGTATGACTATTATCGCCCACAACTCTTTGTGTTCTACTCGTGCATATAACATCTACGCATAAACCTGGCTCTGATACCACTATTGGGGAACGTAGTATTTCAAAAAAATTACCTACGATCACGCAAGATCTATCTAGGAGATGCATAGCAACAAGCGGGGAGAGTGTGTCCATGTACCCTCGTAGACCGAAAGCGGAAGCGTTTAGTAATGCGGTTGATGTAGTCGAACATCTTCGCGATCCAACCGATCCAAGTACCGAACGTACGGCACCTCCGCGTTCAGCACACGTTCAGCTCGATGACGTCCCTTGGGCTCTTGATCCAGTTGAGTTCGAAGGAGAGTTCCGTCAGCACGACGGCGTGGCGACGGTGATGATGAAGTTACCGGCGCAGGGCTTCGCCTAAGCACTACGACGATATGACCGAGGTGTGTAACTGTGGAGGGGCCACCACACACGACTAAGACAAATCTTGGAGTGCCTTTGGGGTGCCCCCTGCCCACGTATATAAAGGAGGGAGGAGAAGGACGCCGGCCTAGGAGGGGCACGCCTATAGGGGCAGTCCAACTAGGATTCCCAATCCTAGTTGGAGTCCCCTTCCTTTTCCAAGAGGGGAGAGGGGGAAGGAGTAGGAGAGGGAGAAGGAAAGAGAGGGGGGCGCCGCCCCCTCCCTAGTCCAATTCGGACTTGCCTTGGGGGGCGCGCAGCCACCCCTTGAGGCCCTTCTCTCCTTTCCCGTATGTCCCATTAAGGCCCACTACATCCCCCGGCGAATTCCCGTAACTCTCCGGTACTCCCAAAAATACCCGAATCACTCGGAACCTTTCCGATGTTTGAATATAGCCTTCCAATATATCGATCTTTACGTCTCGACCATTTCGAGACTCCTCGTCATGTCCATGATCTCATCCGGGACTCCAAACAACCTTCGGTACATCAAATCACATAACTCATAATACAAATTGTCATTGAACGTTAAGCTTGCGGACCCTACGGGTTCGAGAACTATGTAGACATGACCAAGACACATCTCCGGTCAATAACCAATAGCGGAACCTGGATGCTCATATTGGGTCCTACATATTCTACGAAGATCTTTATCGGTCAAATCGCATAACAACATACGTTGTTCCCTTTGTCATCGGTATGTTACTTCCTCGAGATTCGATCGTCAGTATCCTCATACCTAGTTCAATCTCGTTACTGGCAAGTCTCTTTACTCGTTTCGTAATGCATCATCCCGCAACTAACTCATTAGTCATAATGCTTGCAAGGCTTATCGTGATGTGCATTACCGAGAGGGCCTAGAGATACCTCTCCGATACACGGAGTGACAAATCCTAATCTCGATCTATGCCAACTCAACAAACACCTTCAGAGACACCTGTAGAGCATCTTTATAATCACCCAGTTACGTTGTGATGTTTGATAGCACACTAGGTGTCGTGGTTTTGTCACGGCAGATGTCCTAGAGAAAGGACTTAGTCATGGAGCCATCGCTACGGGTTAACTTAAAGGGATTAAAACGGACAAGGGACGCAAGAGAGTTTTATACTAGTTCGGCCCCTTACGATGAAGGTAAAAGCCTACGTCTAGTTGTGATGGAATTGATGGGGTTTCGATGACCAGGGAGCGAATACGCTTTGCCTGAGTCTCGAGTTGTTGTCTGTTCCCCCTGAACCGCCGCCGGGTCGTCCCCTTATATACATGGGTTGACGCCCGTCGGTTTACGGAATCCCGAGGCCGGCTCATAATCGTGTCCGGCTCTTACCATAGATCTGCACTTAGGGTTTCTGTCGTTCATCAGTGTTCGTCGCCGCCCTTCTTTATCCTTATTTATATCCATGGATTAGATCCAAAAACCACATAGATCTCGCGCGGTAGTAGTTTTAGCACCTGTTTGATATCCAACTCATCTCATCTTGGTGAACTTTTAGTACGCTAGAAATTAGGTCAGAATATATTTTGTTTTTCCAATGCGCGGTAGATCTGAAATTACCATGGCCAGATGTGAAACTTGTTTCTTTCTTCACTTATACACAAGGAGTACCAGATTGGGCGGTTTAACTTTATATACAAAATGATGACCCAGTAGATACCATTAGTCCCCTGTTGAACCGCCAATGCATTCATCATTGTACTGTTTCCATTGTCAGACTTCGGTTTACGAATAACCAATTCCGGTTTATCAATATGCTTGTATCCTTATACCGCTGTATAATTGTCCACGGTCAATCTTAAACTGGCAATAATCATGTTTCAGATTTCCATTGCCTTGGCCAAGCAAGTCTATGAATGTAATTGGGCTCCTTCTCGAGTAACCGAAGAACAATTAAACAATCTTGTTAAAACTGGCGCTTTAGCCAAGAAAGATGTCATCCACTGGAGGGTCCCTGGCCCGGAAAGTCCTCCTACACCCAAGGACGGAGAGGTAGTCGTGTTTGCTGATCATCTCGGACGAGGTTTTAGTCCTCCCGGTTCAAAAAAATTCCGGGATGTACTGGCCAATTTTCAACTGCGCCCTCAAGACATCGGTCCCAATTCTGTGACCAACATCTGCCACTTCCAAGTCTTCTGTGAGGTTTATCTGTAAGAGGAACCTACAGTCGAACTGTTTAGGGATTTCTTTCACCTAAACTGTCGCACAGAGTTCTCGGATGGACCCAATACGGAGCTGGGCGGAATGGCGGTTCAGAAAAGGAAAGAAGTCACCTTCCCTCATCCCAAACTCCACAGTCACCCCAAAGAGTGGAACCAAACTTGGTTTTATTGCATGGATACATCTCCACCTGATGAAAACCCCCTGCCGGGTTACCGCCCTGAATGCCTAAGCAACACACATCCTTTTCCTCAGAGGTTGACTGCAAGAGAAAGGGCCAACTATGCTCCTCAATTATCAAAGCTTAGAGCCTTCATGGCAAACGGTTTGACAGGAGTTGATCTTGCTCATTGTTGGATAAGCTGGAGTATTCTCCCCTTAAGCCGGCGCTCCGGTTTGATGTGTGAGTATACAGGGAGTTTGAAAGATGCTCAGCGGCACATTGACATTCAGCTTACAGATGCAGAGGTCACTGAGGCTGTAAAAAAGATACTGAACGAACCGGAGGCTGTTTGTGCCCAAACCGGACTACTCCCTTTCTGCACCTTCAACAAACCACCAGCTGTAAGAATCATATAATCTTTTATCTGAAGTTGCTTCTGTCCAAATATTTTCTGAAAGTGTGATTATTTCTGACAGGGTGATGATCCGTTCTGGAACAAGAAACCATCACAAGGCAAATCGGCGAAGCCGCAAGATAAACCGGTCAAGCCAGTTCGTCCAAAGACCAAGGTTGTTAAAAAACCTGCCAAGAGAAGGACCACTACATCCTCCGATCCACCAGCTGATGACGATGTGGGTAATCCGGAACCAGAGGTAGAACTTGACTCTCTTGGTTCATTTTTCGTACATCTCATTGACAATGATTATTATCAGGACGACGCTGAAGGCAGTCATGTTGAGGACGTAGGGGTAACCATTCTTTCCTCCGATTCAGATCCTCTGCCAACATCAAAAATCCGTCAAGCAAACCGGAAAGTAAAATTTTCTCACCCTCTTGCTTACTTGGACCCAAACTTTCTTTTGAAGACGCAGCAGCACGAGGCTCGCCGTACAACCCGGCACAGCGGCCAGGTAGTTACCTCCGCCGGTTTACCGAACAGTCCGGTTCGGAAATGCCAATCAGAGGTCTCTTATCCCATTGATACTTCATGCCCAAAACCAGGTTGTTTCCGCCAGCCTCTTAATCCGTCTGATTCAAATTATCAGGGTATTTCTCACTCATCCTCTGGCGAGTCATCGGCCACACAGCTTCCACCCCTCAAAACAGTTCCTGGGTGAGCTATGCACGTGTCTTTATTCTTGATGTGTTATCTTTACATACTGTACTGATCCTTATGTCTATCTTTTCTTAGCGCCAAGCCAAGATCCAGCAAGAAGGCTCGGTTAAGCAAACTGGCTGATGATAATGTAGCTGCTGAACCGGAAACAACTCCAGTTCCGGAAGAAACCGACGCTGATGCCATGCTTAATGATCCGCCGCCTCATGACCATGACTTCCTTGCCGAACAAGTGCAAGTTGACGCTACAAGCCATGCAGATCGGCCAACCAGCCCTGTCCGAACTGATGATAAACCGGTCAGTCCAGTTAAAGATACTGGCAAACCGCCAACTCCAGTGAAGGCTGCTGATGACCAAGATGATGACATTATGATTACTGGCACTGGCCACACCACTCCTGGCAATCATGTCGCTTTGTCAAAACATACTGCTAAGGATGAGCTCTCTGCTATCGGCAAAGGCAAATGGAATGCCGATTTATCAAGCTACGCCCATCTCAATGCTCAAGACATTCACTCTGGCTTCTTGAACCGTCTGTATACCAGCCGTGACTATGAAGCTAGTTTGGTAAACTTGATGAAGGAGCGATATGAGGTAACTACTATTTTTCTCTTTTGTCCAATTGCAGTTTATCAACTCCTAGTAGCCCCCAAGTAACGGTTTATGATATCAATCTAAACCGGGACTTAGTAATAATTTCATGTTTGCAACAATGCACCTTAACTTCACTGATGTAGCCCCCAAGAGCCGGTTTAACTTTATAAAGATGAACCGGGACTTTGTAGAAGAATTCCCATAGCAGCATTTTATGAGCAAATACACATTAGCCCCCAAGTGCCAAGCTTAATACTTGTATTGTGCTTGGGACTTGTAAAAATTTCTGATAAAGAGCAAATATGCATTAGCCCCCAAGTACTAAGGGCATAACTTGTTATGTGCTTGGTACTTCAAATATGTTCTGTCAACTCATTATATATCTGTCTCTTTGTAGGCTGAACTAAGCAAGAAGGAAAGCCAAACCGCTGATCTGCAAGAGAACCTCAAGTCCAAACAGGCCGAAACTTCCAGGGCAAAAGATGAGCTGAGGAGCGCCTTAGCCACTATGGAAAAACTAAAGGAGAGCTTCACCAAGGAGCGGGCGGATTGCGAGACTGAAAAATCCGCTTTGATAAAAAGGGTTGAAAACGCAGAAGCCACTCTTAAACCGGTGGTTGATGAACTGACCGGCGTAAAGCGGCAGATTCATGCCATGACTGTTGCTGTGTTCGGTAAACATCTTTTCCGTAATACTTTCAACATATCTTTCCCATGTGTTGTCGGCTTACTGATGTGTACAATGGTGCAGGAACTCGCATTAGCCATCTGGGCTCTGACGTACAGAAGAAATTGAAAGCGGCCCATACTCTGATAGAGCAGCTGTATACCGGCGCACAACGGATTATCTGCACCGCTTCACACAATAAACCTCCTCCACCATTGATCAAGGACACCTTAGAAAGGCTATCCATCCTGCCTGCCCGGGTTGAAG
This sequence comes from Aegilops tauschii subsp. strangulata, assembly GCF_002575655.3. Taxonomy (NCBI): domain Eukaryota; kingdom Viridiplantae; phylum Streptophyta; class Magnoliopsida; order Poales; family Poaceae; genus Aegilops; species Aegilops tauschii. The sequence goes on along the minus strand of NC_053041.3, from coordinate 547,737,204 downwards.
AACTAAAGAAAGCTGCCACAAGGGCCGGAGCTCTGACCGTTCTAACCCGGGCAAAGGCGTGGGTGCCTGATCTTGATCCGGTGGACGTGGCTAAAGGCTTCCCAAGCTTAAAAGAAGACGGATCAGAATTTGGCCAGGAAGATCTCCGCGCCATAAATCGGGAAGTACATCCACTGGCTTGTCAATTGGCTGAAGAAGTTGATTTCTCATACTATCAGGCAAGTTATGATGATAAGAACAGACGGGTTGCGGCGCCAATTCCAGAAGCGCAAAATCTGATCCCTCCAATCCGTAAGCACACTTATGCCCCTGATATTGAACCGTCAACCCTTATAAGTGACGAAGCTGTGTTCCAAGCTTTAACTGGGATCGACTGGACAACTGTTGACTTCCGGCCGCTGGGTAGAGACGAAGAAGATGAACCGGTGCAAGATGATCCGCAACCGTCAGGTCAAGCTGATAAGTAATCATAATCCGGGGGCCGGTTTAGTCTTCCACTTGCTGCAATGCTTATTGAGAAACAATTATCCCTTTGGGCACTAAAACACCTTGTAATAGGCTAGTTAAAACACTTGGTCTGTTATGCCTTCATGCATATTTATCTGCGACTGATGCGTGTTAATCCGCCATGCTTAAGATACAATGTTTATAATCCATAGCTATTTATTCAAATTGTTCCTGCAGATAAGAAGCTTAAAACGCCCTGGCGGTTTACCATCGGGTGGGTCATGATACCCAAATATATACATGACCAAGGTTTATAACCAAGGTTGTAAAAGATAACCAAATATTTAAATATATGATACCTGTGACCTTTAGGATATGTGTTGGCTGACCAACTTTGTAATGAGGGTAATAACCCTAATCTGGAGTAAAAGCAACTCCTGTTATATGATGCCGGTTTACAATAAAACTGCTCCGGGTTGTGATAAACACCAGTTTATTCCATACTGGTGACTTTGAGTCAAAACCAGACCGGGCTGATAGTCTCCGGATTATAACTTGATCATGTACTGACACTTGTAGTTGACAGCCTAACCGGGTTGATAAACACCGGTTTGAAAACATCACCAATCTTATCAAAAGAAAGAGAAACTTAGAAAAAGGCAAATAAAACAGTTGTAGTCGAGGCTTTTCACGGGCTGCCAGGCCCTAAATTCGACAGCAAAAAATCTCCAAACAACATTGTGAGTTGTGCTCAGTGGGTGCCTATTTTTGAGCTGTTGTTTTACAACACTCTCTTTGGCCCTGGATTGATGTGGCTTTGAGCCGATCAAGAGGTGTGACTGTGGTTCGGATACGACCAAGCCCCCAAGTGATGCTGTGGCATTACGCCGATCAAGAGGTGTAGCTATGGTTCGGGTACGACCAAGCCCCCAAGTGATGTTGTTGCATTGCGCCGATCAAGAGGTGTAGCTATGGTTCGGATACGACCAAGCCCCCAAGTGATGCTGTGGCATTGCGCCGATCAAGAGGTGTAGCTATGGTTCGGATACGACCAAGCCCCCAAGTGATCTAATATGAAGCTTTGAGAAGCTAAATCAAGGGGTAAATCGGACGCCGCTTTGTAAGCTCCATGTAACCACACATGATGTAAGAAAAACAATAGATACCCCGCTTTAGCTGAGGTTCCGGTTTATTATATTGATCATAATATATATAATGTCATAATATGTACATAAGCAGAGCCTATAGCTCAAGTATAGTAAGGCCGAAGATGAGCAATATTCCACGGCCGGTTGGTCTCCTCCTCCGATTTACGTGAGTCTTTGCGCTCTCGAACATCGATTAGGTAGTACGACCCGTTGTGTAGATTCTTGCTGACCACAAAGGGTCCTTCCCAAGGGGAGATAGCTTGTGCATATCCGTCTGATCCTGGATGAGCCGAAGCACCAAATCACCTTCTTGAAAGGTTCTGGTTCTAACCCGGCGGCTATGATAGCGACGCAGATCTTGCTGATAAATCACCGAACGGGCTGCCGCCATGTCACGTTCCTCATCTAACAGGTCAAGAGCTTCCTGCCGTGCCTTCTCGTTGTCAGCTTCAACATATGCCGCTACACGAGGCGAGTCATGACGGATGTCACTAGGAAGAACTGCTTCCGCTCCATAAACCATGAAGAATGGTGTGTACCCTGTCGACCTGTTGAGTGTGGTATTGATGCTCCACAACACAGAAGGTAACTCCTCAACCTAACAACCCGGCGTCCGTTGCAAAGGAACCATAAGCCAGGGTTTGATACCTCTCAAGATCTCTTGATTGGCCCTCTCCGCTTGACCATTGGACTGGGGGTGAGCCACTGATGACACGTCAAGCCGGATGTGCTCACGTTGACAGAACTCCTTCATGGCACCCTCTGATAGATTGGTACCATTGCCTGTTATGATGCTGTGTGGAAAGCCAAACCGGAAGATCACCTTTTTGAGGAATTGAACCGTCGTGGCTGCGTCACACTTACTAACTGGCTCTGCCTCCACCCACTTCGTAAACTTATCAACCGCCACCAAAAGGTGGGTCTTCTTGTCCTTGGACCTTTTGAAAGGCCCAACCATATCCAGCCCCCAAGTTGCAAACGGCCAGGTGATTGGAATCATCCTCAATTCTTGAGCTGGTACATGAGCGCGCCTTGAAAATTTCTGACAGCCATCACATCTTTTGACCAAGTCCTCGGCATCAGCATGAGTTGTCAACCAATAGAAACCATGATGAAACGCCTTGGCCACCAAAGATTTTGAACCGGCGTGGTGACCACAATCTCCTTCGTGGATCTCACGCAAAATTTCACGGCCTTCCTCAGGAGACACACAGCGTTGAAACACCCCTGTCACACTGCAATGATGTAACTCTCCATTGATAATAGTCATGGACTTGGACCGCCGGGTTATCTGCTTGGCCAAAGTTTCATCCTCTGGTAACTCGCCCCGGTTTATATACGCCAGATATGGAACCGTCCAATCCGGGAGAACATGAAGAGCCGCCACCAACTGAGCCTCCGGATCAGGAACAGCCAAATCCTCTTCACCAGGGAGCTTGACGGACGGATTATGCACAACATCCAGGAAGACATTAGGTGGAACCGGTTTACGTTGGGAACCCAGACGGCTTAAAGCGTCCGCCGCTTCATTCTTCCGCCGGTCCACATGATCCACCTGATAACCTTTAAAGTGACCTGCAACAATATCCACCTCACGACAATATGCTGCCATTAGTGGGTCCTTGGAATCCCAAGTGCCGGACACTTGTTGAGCCACTAGATCCGAGTCACCGAAGCACTTAACTCGGCTTAGGTTCATCTCCTTAGCCATCCGAAGACCATGGAGTAAAGCCTCATATTCAGCTGCATCGTTAGTGCAAGGGAACATTAAACGGAGAACATAATAAAATTTATCACCTCGTGGGGAAGTTAATACGACTCCGGCCCCCGAGCCCTCCAATTGCCTGGACCCATCAAAATGAATAGTCCAATAAGTGTGATCCGGCTTCTCCTCTAGCGCTTGTAATTCTGTCCAATCATTGATGAAATCCACAAGTGCCTGAGATTTGATCGCCGTTCGGGGTATGTATTTCAACCCGTGAGGCCCGAGCGCGATAGCCCACTTAGCAATCCGACCAGTTGCTTCCCTGTTCTGGATTATATCCCCCAAAGGAGCGGAGCTGACCACCGTGATGGGATGACCTTGGAAATACTGCTTAAGCTTCCGGCTTGCCATGAAAACCCCATACACCAATTTTTGCCAATGCGGGTACCTCTGCTTGGCCTCAACAAGTACCTCACTGATATAGTAAACCGGCCGCTGAACCGGATATTCCTTTCCTGCCTCCTTGCGCTCCACCACGATAGCCGCACTAACAGCCCGAGCATTAGCTGCCACATATAGCAACAATGGTTCTTTGTCCACTGGAGCAGTGAGAATCGGCGGATTAGCCAGCTGCCGCTTTAAGTCCTCAAATGCTTCCTTAGCGGCGTCACTCCAGACGAAGTTATCCGTTTTCTTCAGCATCTGATATAAAGGGATGGCCTTCTCGCCAAGGCGACTGACAAACCGGCTCAACGCGGCAATCCGGCCTGCCAGGCATTGAACATCATTGATACATTTCGGTTTAGCCAAGGAGGTGATGGTTTGATCTTTTCCAGATTAGCTTCAATGCCCCTGTTAGACACCAAAAGCCCAAGAGTTTGCCTGCAGGTACACCAAAGACACACTTGGCCGGATTAAGCATCATTTTATAAACCCGCAGGTTATCAAAGGTTTCCTTCAAGTCATCAATCAATGTCTCCTTCTTCCTTGATTTTACCACAATATCATCCACATAGGCGTGAACATTGTGGCCGATCTGTTTATGCAGACAATTCTGCACACACCGTTGATAAGTCACCTGGGCACTCTTGAGCCCAAAGGGCATGGACACATAGCAGAAGGCTCCAAAGGGAGTTATGAAGGCTGTCTTCTCCTGGTCCTTAACTGCCATTTTGATCTCATGATAACCAGAATATGCATTCAAAAAGCTTAAACGCTCGCACCCCGCCGTAGCATCAATAATTTGATCAATACGGGGAAGGGCAAAAGGATCTGCTGGACAAGCTTTGTTGAGGTATGTGTAATCCACACACATACGCCAAGTGCCATTCTTCTTGAGGACCAGCACCGGATTAGCCAACCATTCAGGATGGAATACTTCAACGATAAATCCAGCCGCCAAGAGCCTGGCTACTTCTTCTCCAATAGCTTTGCGCCTTTCTTCATTAAACCGGCGGAGAAACTGCTTGACCGGTTTATACTTGGGATCAATATTGAGAGTGTGCTCAGCGAGTTCTCTCGATACACCTAGCATGTCAGAACGCTTCCATGCAAAGATGTCCCGATTCTCACGGATGAACTCGATGAGCGCGCTTTCCTATTCGGATACAAGTTAGCGCTGATGCTAAACTGCTTGGACAAATCGCCAGGCACGAAGTCAACAAGCTTAGTCTCATCAGCCGATTTAAACTTCAGGGCCGGATCATGCTCTGTAGTTGGTTTCTTCAACGAAGTCATATCTGCCGGATCAACATTGTCCTTGTAAAACTTCAACTCTTCTGTTGCACAAACCGACTCAGCATAAGCCGCATCACCTTCTTCACACTCCAGAGCAATCTTGCGGCTCCCATGCACGGTTATAGTTCCCTTGTGACCCGGCATCTTGAGCTGCAGATAGACATAACAAGGCCCTGCCATAAACTTAGCATAAGCTGGCCGTCCAAATAGGGCATGATACGGGCTGCTAATTTTCACCACTTCAAAGGTCAAGGTTTCTGATCTCGAGTCATGCTCATCTCCAAAAGCCACCTCCAGAGCTATCTTACCAACAGGATACGCCGACTTACCAGGCACCACACCATGGAACACTGTATTGGACGGTTTAAGATTTTTATCTTTTAACCCCATGCGACGGAAAGTTTCATAATAAAGGATATTGATACTACTCCCTCCATCCATGAGTACCTTAGTGAACTTATAACCTCCCACCTGAGGTGCCACCACCAGAGCCAGATGACCCGGATTGTCAACCCGAGGTGGATGATCTTCTCTACTCCACACAATCGGCTGCTCGGACCAACACAAATAACGGGGCATCGCCGGTTCAACGGCATTCACTGCCCTTTTACGAAGCTTCTGATCGCGCTTGTCCAAGCTAGTGGTGAAGACATGATACTGTCCGCTATTCAACTGCTTCGGGTTGCTCTGGTAACCCGACTGCTGCTGCTGCTGATTGCCCTGATGATTATAGCCACCTTGGTTACCCTGATTACTTTGATTGTTATGTCCACCCTGACTACCGTGGAAGCCTGAACCGGAATTTCCTCCGCCATAACCCGGCCCATGAGCGCCGATGCCCGAACCGCCTCCTGGTCCATGATCATACCAGAAAGAATCAGAATTTTTGAACTCTTGCATGATGTAACAATCTTTCCAGAGGTGCGCGGACGGGTCCTCCTTCGTCCCATGCTTTGGACAGGGCTGGTTCAACAGATAAGACAAACGGTCCGGATTAGGACTTGGCCTTCCACCGCGCTGGGGCGGTTTACCCTTATGCCGCTGGCCCTTGTCATGTGTATTAGTGTTAGCGACAAAGTCAAAACCGTGGTCCGCCTTACGCTTGCCGCCGTTTCCATGACCCGCCGGGTTGTGGTGCTGCCCCTTGGCGTTGCCGCTCTTCTTTCCCTTCCCTGTCTTATCATCGTCAGACTCGGGATCCTTGGTACTATCAGAGTCGGCATACTTCACCAGTGCAGCCATGAGGGTTCCCATGTCATTACAATGACGTTTGAGCCGTCCCAACTTCAACTTCAGGGGTACAAACCGACAATTGCCTTCCAATGTTAAAACTGCGGTGTCAACGTTGATGCGGTCCGACGAATGCAAAATCTCCGAAACCCGGCGCACCCAATGGGTTGTTTACTCTCCTTCCTCCTGGACACAGGCAGCTAAGTCCACAATTGACATGGGCTGCTTAAATGTATCCTTGAAATACTGAATAAACCGGGCTCTCAACTCGGCCCATGACCTATAGAATTAGCCGGTAAGCTCTTTAACCAAGTGCGGGCTGTCCCTTCTAGCATCATGGTGAAGTATTTCGCACATGCCGCATCATCCACATCCAGCATCTCCATGGCCATCTCATAGCTTTCGACCCATGTTTCAGGGGATAAATCGGCGGTGTAATTCGGCACCTTGCGCGGGCCCTTAAAATCCTTGGGCAGGCGCATATTGCGCAACGCTGGGACAAGACATGGCACTCCCAAAGAACTAGAGGTAACTCCTGGTTCCACCGATGTGGTTGGACGAACCGGAGTAAGCTGACGGGCTTCATGTTGCGCCGCTAACTCGGCCTCTCTGTGTGCCCGAGCCCGATCCACCACCTCCTGAGCATCACCAGCACCACCCGCCGGGTTATTGCCACGGGGCGGATCACGGTTCCGCGCATTACTTGACACTGCCGGTTCATCCATATGCCTGCTGTAACTCCGGCTTGGACGGGGAGTGCAATGAATCCGATCACGACTATATGAATAAGCCTCCTGTTGAACCAAAGCTGTCTGAAGAAGCTCCTTAACCCGACGCGTCTCGACCGCCGCTGGAGAATCGCCTCCGATCGGGATGGCCGCCAGCCGTGAAGCGGCAGCGACAATGTTGTCCATCGGGTTAGAGTAATGACCCGGCGGCGTGGGGACATGCGGTGTTACAATGTTGTTCTGACGAGGCGGATCCGCCAAACGTGACTGAACCGGCGCCCCTGCTCCAGGTGCCTCCAGCCGGTTTACCACCGGAAGATTACTGGTCCCTGCTCCTGGGGTGTTAATAAACCGGCGGTAGGCGAGATCGGTGCCTCCTCTTCAGGACTTCGTTCGACGCACTCTGATCCAGCATAATCCGATAAGCTTGTGCATCCAAAGCGGCCCGCTCCGCGGCTATCCTGGTATCCTCAGCTGCTAAGTTGGCTTTGGCCTGGGTGATCTGATCTTTCACTTTCGCAATTTCCGCATTGTGTGCATCCTGATCCGCCGGGTTAACCTCCACCATCAGCGTTGCCAACGCATCAAACAAATCAGATAGAACCTGAGCTGGCGGTCGCACAGGGCCTCCTGCCCCGGCCGCTGCCACCGCTGCCGATCCGGAAATCATCGCCGCTGCGGTTGAAGAGTGGAGCGCCGGTTGCGTGCCGGCCATGAAGATCGCAACCCGGTTTGGCAGATCAAAGGGGTCCGGAATACTATCGCCATCGGAACAGCCCCCAATCCGGCCATGTTGTAACTGATATAACGACTCGGTTTCTCCAGTTGATGACTCGTCGCCGGAATAAACGACGGTCTCACCACTAGATTCCGATCTATCCTCAGATCCCCCTCCACGGATAACTCCCACGAAGGCACGCTTCATGACAGGCTTGACCCGGGCAGATCTCGCACGCTGAGCCGTTTCGACAAGGTCGGTGTAGATGTCCGGCTCAGGGCCCGGTTCGCCGATCTTGCCAATGAAAACGTGTATGCCACCAAAGTGGACCCGGTACCCGTACTCGATCGAGCCGGCCTCGGGGCGCCAGCCTGCATCATCTATGTAGAGCTTTCCGCGACGACTCTTGGTCATCCGGCCCACAGCGTAACCCTTGAGTCCTTCGAAGTTGCCCTCCAAGAACTTGAAACCATCGTGCGATAGCCCCACGGTGGGCGCCAACTGTCGTGGTTTTGTCACGGCAGATGTCCTAGAGAAAGGACTTAGTCATGGAGCCATCGCTACGGGTTAACTTAAAGGGGTTAAAGCGGACAAGGGATGCAAGATAGTTTTATACTAGTTCGGCCCCTTACGATGAAGGTAAAAGCCTACGTCTAGTTGTGATGGAATTGATGGGGTTTCGATGACCAGGGAGCGAATACGCTTTGCCTGAGTCTCGAGTTGTTGTCTGTTCTCCCTGAACCGCCGCCGGGTCATCCCCTTATATACATGGGTTGACGCCCGTCGGTTTACAGAATCCCGAGGCCGGCTCATAATCGTGTCCAGCTCGGTCTCTGCTACTTCTATCTTACAACACAAGTTTACATATCAACGCCGGTTTATGTCTACAGGCCTTAAACCGGCTTTGGGCCCTGGGCCTTCATAAAGCGTCACCGTCCGTCTTCATGGACTTCAGATACAGATGAACTACTCATGGGGTTAACCCGGCCTCTCCTGGCCGGTTTACGCCCAGTGGTAATATCCCCAACACAAGGTGTTCCTCCGATATTCGGGAGTTGCATAATCTCATAGTCGGAGGAACATGTACAAGTCATGAAGAACGCAATAGCAATAAAACTAAACGATCATTATGATAAGCTAACGGATGGGTCATGTCCATCACATCATTCTCTAATGATGTGATCCCATTTATCAAATGACAACACCTGTCTATGGCTAGGAAACTTAACCATCTTTGATTAACGAGCTAGTCAAGTAGAGGCATACTAGGGACACTCTGTTTTGTCTACGTATTCACACCTGTATCAAGTTTCTAATTAATACAATTCTAGCATGAATAATAAACATTTATCATGAAATAAGGAAATAAATAATAACTTTATTATTGCCTCTAGGGTATATTTCCTTCAGTCTCCCACTTGCACTAGAGTCAATAATCTAGTTCACATCGCCATGTGATTTAACACCAATAGTTCACATCACCATGTGATTAACACCCATAGTTCACATCGCCATGTGACCAAAACTCAAAGGGTTTACTAGAGTCAGTAATCTAGTTCACATCGCCATGTGATTAACACCCAAAGACTACTAAGGTGTGATCATGTTTTGCTTGTGAGAGAAGTTTAGTCAACGGGTCTGCCAAATTCAGATCCGTATGTATTTTGCAAATTTCTATGTCTACAATGCTCTACACCGAGCTACTTTAGCTAATTGCTCCCACTTTCAATATGTATCCGGATTGTAACTTAGAGTCATCCAGATCGGTGTCAAAGCTTGCATCGACGTAGCTCTTTACGACGAACTCTTTATCACCTCCATAACCGAGAAATATTTCCTTAGTCCTCTAAGGATATTTTTGACCACTGTCTAGTGATCTACTCCTAGATCAAAATTGTACTCCCTTGCCAAACTCAGGGCAGGGTATACAATAGGTCTGATACACAGCATGGTATACTTTACAGAACCTATGGCTGAGGCACAGGGAATGACTTTCATTCTCTCTCTATGTTCTGTCGTGGTCGGGCTTTGAGTCTTACTCAACTTCACAACTTGTAACACAGGCAAGAACTCTTTATTTGACTGTTCCATTTTGAACAACTTCAAAAACTTGTCAAGGTATGTACTCATTGAAAAAACTTATCAAGCGTCTTGATCTATCTCTATAGATCTTGATGCTCAATTATGTAAGCAGCTTCACCGAGGTCTTTCTTTGAAAAACTCCTTTCAAACACCCCTTTATGCTTTCCAGAAAATTCTACATCATTTCCGATCAACAATATGTCGTTCACATATACTCATCAACAATATGTCATTCCTGGAGGCTTGTCGACTGGATTATGCGTGAAAGTTACGGGGGGTGCGAACCCTTGTGCCAGAGGAGGGGGTGGCTTATATAGAGTGCGCCAGACCCCTCCAGCCCTCAGTTACACAGGGTTCAATGTACGTTAAGGCAGGGGCATTACTGGTAACACTAGCAATAAAGGATTATAAATGATCCTTAAGACTACGGAGTGAACGCCTGACTATTGCCATCCTGAGGTGGCTTTAGACCTTCTGTGTTCCGAGTCATTCTTCTGTATGGTCGAGTGACTTATGTTGGTCGAGTGGAATTGGGATATCCGAGTGGAATAACTGGTCGAGTGGATTGCACTCCAAGGTGATATCAGTCGGTATCTTCTGTTGGACTTTGAATGTCTTTGACTCTAGGGCAGTGTACTTGGGTAGGGCGTCTAGGTCAGGCCTATGACCCCACCCTAGGTACATGTCATCGTCATTAGCCCCTGAATGGATTGAGGTCCAAGTGAGGAAGGGTCAAAGTTCGTTCCAACTCGATTCTATGCTTCGGAGGCATTCCATCAAGGTCCGGAGATCGAACTGGAACTTTGACCCTGCATCAGTCGCCTTGATCGATTCTGAGGTCATCGAGTGAATTATGCTGGTGATCCTCGAGTGAGTTAGAGCGTGAAATCTTCTGCGTGATTGATTCTCTGTAGTTCCCGGATCTCACGGGATTCAAAAATTTGGAGAAGTGTGCGGGACGAAGCATGCCGCAGTAAATGGAGCGAGTAGGCAGGGGCGCCTCGATCTCCGCGCCACCTTTTTCGCCATGTATTGGGTGAGCGATTGTTGCAGGATATGATAGGATCGCTCGGGCCCACGTGTCAACCACTCGAAAGCAGGCCCATAAAAGGCGTCGAGGCCGATGCAATGTACAGTATGCCTCATTCAATCTCTTCTTCCTCTGCTTCTCCACCGCGTCTTCCTCTGCTCTCGACGCCTCCGCTCGGCCCGCGCGCATTCCGCTGCCATGGTGAAGGACAAGACGGCGGTGCTGGAGCGCGCGAAGAAGCCGATGGCGGCGGCGAAGGGCAAGACTCGGGGGTCGTCGCCGCGATCTGGTCTACCCCCTGGTTGGATCCAGGGGGACTGGATCCGCTCCACCATCAAGCAGGAGGATCTGGACTGGCTCGCCGCGGACGGCATGATTGTTGATGGATCCTGGAGGCTGCCGGAGGGGGAGTACGAGCCTCAGCGGCCCGAGGGTGAGCGCGTCCTCCTCACCACCCACGTCGACCGAGGTCTTTCCCTTCCCCCGCATCCGTTCTTTCCGGGTTTCTTGAACTTTTTCGGTCCTCAAATTCACCATTTCCCCCAAAACACAATCACATATCTTGCTGCGTACATCTCAATGTGCGAAAACTTCTTGGGTGGCTAACCGCACTAGGGTCTCTTCAAACACATCTTCACTCGCCGTTCTCAAACAGTGAAGAAAGCAAATCCGATTGACAAAAAGACGCACGTGATCCAAATGTGCGGGGGTTTGGGGATTCAAACTAGGGGTAGAAGTACTATCCATTTCATAACCCTTCCCGAGTCAGTTCGAGGATGGCAGTCGACCTGGTTCTACTGCAAGGACATCCCGACTCATGTTCAGTCGACTGGTCTCCCCCCTTTCACTATGGAGCGACTCCGCCAACCTTCTTCACTAATCGTGACCCCAGAGGAGAAAGGTGAGGTTTCACTTTTAGTTGACCAGGTTGTTAACTTAGTCTGGGAGGGTGTGACTGGTATGGACTTGTCGGAGGTGTTCCTTAGTCGACGCATCCAACCTCTCCAAGCCCGTGACCACCCCATGTGGATGTACTCGGGCACTGACAACACCACTCGGGTCCACCCAGAGGAGGTCGCCGAGGAGATGGTGGCTAAGTGGCTGCGAAGCATCACTGGGAACAAGGATAACCCCAGGGGTCCAGGAGGGTTCTGCCATTCGATGCTGAGCACGACCGGAAGTGGTCGGGCTCAAAATATCGAGTGTTTTCTCTCTATGATTTGCAATTGCTCTTGAATCTGACTTATTTTTGTTGACTTGTGCGTTGCAGATTTACACCAAGATGTACTCGATGCCAAACGGGGAACAGCTTTCGGAGGGAGAGGAGAGCGAAGATGGAAGCGCCGACTGGCAATCTGAAGACGATAGTGAGGGAGGCATTGAGGATTCTGGTAGCAGCGAAGAAGTCGACTCGCCGCCTCACTCTGAGCGGCGTTCCAAACAGTCGCAGGATCCTGTGGATGGGCGTGGTAAAGCAGTTTTGCCAAGCCCGCAGGTTCCAAAGCATACTCGGACCTCGACTCCAGATCCATTGGAGAAGGCTGCGAAGCAGCCCAAGGTTGTCCCCTCAAAACCCCGGAAGGCCCTACCCAAGATCAAGGTGGATGTTCCTGTTGCTTCTTCATAAGTTTTATGTTTCTTCTCTTTGTCTTCTATGTTATTGTCGACTCATTCGCTTGCTTGACCGAGTGAGTTTTGGAGCTTTCAGTGTTGCTACTTCTAGGACGTCCATGGATATTGACAAGGAGCAGGATGATGCGGAAACTGCAGACGCTGCCACTTCTCGGGCAGGTACAACTTCACAACCATGCTCTTATTTTGCCAATTGTTCTAATGGTCGACTGAATTCTCACGGTCGAGTGTTTTGTAGCGCCACCAAATGTTATTGAACTTCCAGACGATGATGACCATGAAGAAGTGCCACAAAGGAACACAGGGAGAAGGGGCAGACTCTGAGCAAGAAGGTGCCTGCCAGCAAAGTGTTCCACTCGACATCAGCATCTCAACCAGTCGTTCAACAACTTGGTGATCCAGTTCGGACTTCTGTTTCTTTTTCTAATCCTTTGTCGACTGATCAGCCCTCGGCGTCGACTGCTCAAGCCCCTGCTCCGACTGTGCAACTTCAGGCTTTAGCTCCTCCGGCTACCTCGTCTGTTCCACCAACTCCACTTTTTGTTGCTCATCATGTCCCAGAGGACCAGGTAGGCGCTGCCAAGGAAGCCAGGATCCAAGCAGGCTTAATGATGGACCGAATGAAAGTGGTGTACGAAACTAGCAAGGCCGCCTACGATGCTAGCTCTGCCCTTCAAACCAACGTCCGAGTAAGTTGGATTGTAAGTTGATTTCCGATTGGCTTTTAGCTTGATCTTTGCTTTGTTAGGATAAGCTACTTGAAAACTGCTGCTTTATTATTTGTAAGATGCCCGTGGATGAACGTTTTGGAAATTTATGTGCATCTATCATGAGTTTGCACCTTGTATCTGTACACCCACTGGGTGTTTCTCTTGTGCTTTATAGCTCTTTCACTTGAGTCGACCAGGTCGTGTCTAGTGAACTCTTGAACCAGTGGGGGCACGCTGAGTGCACCCACTGGGTGTAGTCCCCGAGACAGCCGCCGAATGGTTGATTCAGCGGGGGTCTTTGCGAAGTGCTTGTTTGTAGTACTTCCACTCGGTCTAGACAGGTCGATCCTAGTAGGAATTTAACCAGTGGGGGCATGCTAAGTGCACCCACTTGGTGTAGCCCCCAAGACCGCGGTTGACTGCGGGCAGTCGGTGGTGGTCTGAGAACTGATGTTATTGTTGTTGTTGTTTTTGCTCCTTCCACTCGCGCTGGGCGGACCATGTCGAGTGGGAAAGCAAACCAGTGGGTGTACGCCGCCGCAAGCGATCTGGTCGATCGCGGCTTCAGCGGTGGGTGAGGCATGCTGTGGCTCGACAGTCGGCCACCCCTCAAGTCACGGCAATCAAGCCTAACGAATCTCTCTATGGACCATTCGATTTGTCGACTGGTTCCGCAGACACTCTCTTCGAGTGCGGAAGCAGCGATCCCGTGGCTGAAGTCCTCATGGTCGATTCAGCTCGCAGCCCGCCTGGGTTCCGTCACAATGGGGGCAGCGGCGGTGATGGCCCGTCGTACATTCACGATGAGTATGAACCTCAAGCCATCACTTCGGAGCAGAGGGATGAATTGCATCGCTGCAACGTAGAGGCGCTCCAGACCCCCATCGTGGGGGAGACCTCCGTGGCCCGGGCCTTGGAGGCTACGCGCCTGGCCACCTTGGTTGAGCGCACGCGTCTGGAGAATCTTCAACATTCACTCGACGAACGTGCCCACTGGCGGATCCCCGAATCCAGTCAACGACATCGACAATTGTTTCCGCCTGAACCTCAGGTATATCGCACCCCGGTCCAGAATCTTGCAGCTGCAACCCGTATAGCAGAATCAATACAGTCGTCCCATTCAGAAGCCGGTAGAGGTTTGTTGCAGATCCGAGTGCTGCTCCGAGTGGCAGGTGAACAAAACCCAGCTGTTTCTCAGTCGTGCAACAAGATCCATAGCAGATCTGTGGTTGCGGACACAGTTCAGTCGGCTCATAGTCCAAGATCGCCTCCGCAGCGTGACGACCGTGGGCACCGCCAAGATCAGTACCTGGATCGGGGCCACGGACAGTATGATCATCGATACGCCCGTGATGACCACCGTCGAGTGCCTACACCCCCTCCGAGGGGCGGATCGTACGCGCCTCGGCGGTATGAGGGCAGGCGCCCGTATGGTGATGAGCGGAGAGCTCCAGTCGACCCAAGAGAGCCTGGGTTTGATGCAAGATCACTTCTCGTACAAGGTTTGGTCGACAGGGGCCGGGCACACAGAGAAGGACAAGACAGAAACCGTCCGAGTGGAAGCAGAGTACATGTTTCTGGACCTGAATGTTTTAGTAGAGCCATCCGAGCTGCTGAGATCCCTCCCAACTTCAGGTTGGCGACGGGTGTGAGTAACTTCACTGGTGAGTCGAAGCCCGACACTTGGCTAGAAGATTACCGAGTGGCAGTGCAGATTGGTGGACGCAACGATGACGTAGCCATGAAGCACCTCCCCCTGATGCTCGACGGTTCAACAAGAGCTTGGTTGAATCAGTTGGCCCCTGGAAGTATTTTCAGTTGGGAAGAGTTTGCCCGAGTGTTTATCAAAACGTTCGAGGGCACCTACAAGCGACCCGCTGGACTGACTGAATTACAGCACTGCGTTCAGAAACAGAACCAGACTTTGAGAGACTTCATCCAGAGATGGACAACTCTTCATCATACTGTAGAAAATGTGTCAGAGCACCAGGCAGTTTGCGCCTTCAAAGAGGGCGTTCAATACAGAGAGCTCAACCTAAAATTCGGTCGGTCAGGAGACATGTCCCTGGCCCGAATGATGGAAATAGCCACTTGGTACGCTAACGGCAAAGAGGAAGACCGACTCCGTAGTGGCAAGAATAAACCAGTCGCCCAGGACACCAGGGGAGGAAATTCCAGTCGGAAGCAGAAGCGAAAGGCTGAACCTGCAGGTCCTGCTGAAGCTGCAGTTTTGAATCAAGGGAAGTTCAAGGGAAAGCCTAAAGGGCCATGGATCCCCAAAAAAGTGAAAGATCAAGCGGGAAACGATGTTCTTGATTTGCCGTGTCACATATACACCAAAAAAGATGAAGAGGGTAACTTGATTCTGCCGAAGCATACCACTCGACAGTGTCGACTCCTGATTCAGAGTTTCCGAGAGGGTCAGCCCAGTGAAAAGGAGAAGGAATCTGATAAGGAAGAGGATAAAGAGGAAGATGATGGTTACCCCAATGTCAATACTACTTTGGTGATTTTTGCTGATATCGAGAGCAAAAGTCGACTAAAAGTTATCAATAGAGAAGTGAACATGGTTGCTCCGGCAACTACGAAGTATTTGAAGTGGTCAAAAACTCCCATTACATTCGATCAGTCCGATCACCCAGCGCATGTTGCTACCCCCGGGCGGCAAGCATTGGTGGTCAACCCAGTCATTGGGGGCACCTGACTGACCAAGGTTCTGATGGATGGTGGCAGTGGTTTGAACATTCCGTATGCTGAGACCCTCTGAGGGATGGGCGTCCCGATGTCCAAGCTCAATGAGAGCAACATGCGATTCGATGGAGTCATCCCAGGAAAGAAAGCAGATTCACTCGGTCAGATCACTCTTGATGTGGTTTTCGGTGATTCAAAGAATTACCGCAAGGAAAAGTTGACGTTTGAGGTGGTAGATTTTCATAGTGCCTACCATGCTATTCTGGGCAGGCCTGCATATGCTCGTTTCATGGCTCGACCATGTTACGTATACCATAAGTTGAAGATGCCTGGTCTCAGAGGCGTGATCACAGTCATAGGGAATCGGCAAAGAGCAGAAGAGTGCCTCCAGAAGGGCTCAAAGATTGCTGATGAACAGATGGCAGCAGTAAAGATGGAAGAATACAACAAGAATGCAGGTCCGAGTGATTTGTTGCGAGCTAAGAAGCCTGCTTCAGAGTATGCATTTCAGTCAGCCGGAGAGACAAAACTTGTCCACATTCATCCGACTAATCCCAATGCTGCTCCAACCCACATCTCAACAACACTCGACAGCAAATAGGAAGAAGCGCTCATCCAGTTCCTCCGTGAGAACTGGGACATCTTTGCATGGAAACCATCTGACATGCCAGGTGTACCCAGGGGACTGGCTGAGCACCATTTGCACGTTGACCCAAAAGCAAAATCTGTCAAAGAGCATCTCCATTGGTCCGCCGTGGAGAAGAGGAAGGCAATTGGTGAGGAGGTAGCTCGGCTTCTGGCAGCTGAGTTCATCCGTGAGATATACCACTCCGAGTGGATTGCCAATGTTGTCATGGTCCCCAAGAAAGATGATTCACTTCGTATGTGTATCGATTTTAAGCACATCAATCGGGCCTGCCCGAAAGATCACTTCCCTCTCCCCCGCATCGACCAGATTATCGACTCAACTGCGGGTGTGAGCGTTTGTCCTTTTTGGATGCGTATCCCGGGTACCATCAGATCCGACTGTATGGGCCCGATGAAAGAAAAACAGCCTTCATCACCCCATTCGGGTGTTTTTGCTATGTTACGATGCCGTTTGGTCTCAAGAATGCTGGAGCCACGTTCATGCGCATGATTCAGAAGTGCCTGCTCACTCAAATCAGTCGGAACGTGGAAGCGTACATGGATGACATCGTGGTCAAGTCACGCAAAGGTTCCGACCTATTGAATGACCTCGCTGAAACTTTTGCCAACTTAAGAAGATATGATATCAAGCTCAATCCGTCAAAGTGCACATTCGGAGTCCCAGGCGGAAAGTTAGTTGGTTTCCTTGTTTTCGAACGAGGGATCAACGCAAACCCAGAAAGGTTGGAGCTATTCTCCGAATGAAACGCCATGTGCGTGTGCATGATGTTCAGAAGCTTACTAGTTGTTTGGCTGGATTGAGCCGATTCATCTCTTGTCTCAGTGAAAAGGCATTGCTCTTTACCGACTGATGAAGAAGTCTGATAAGTTCGAGTGGACTCCTGAGGCCGAAGCAGCGTTTGTAGAGCTCAAAGCCCTGCTTTCCACCCAGCCGGTGCTTGCTGCCCCAATTAGCAAAGAGCCTCTACTGATGTATATCACTGCCACTGGAGAAGTTGTCAGCACAGTGCTCACAGTCGAGTGGGAGGATGAAGGCAAAGCTTATAAGGTTCAGCGCCCAGTGTACTATATCTCTCATGTCTTGACTCCGTCCAAGCAAAGGTATCCGCATTATCAGAAGCTTGTCTACGTGATTTATCTGACCACGAAGAAAGTTGCACATTACTTCACAGACCACTCGATTTTAGTCGTCAGTGATGCTCCGTTATCAGAAATCTTGAACAATCAAGATGCAACTGGTCGAGTGGCCAAGTGGGCGATTGAACTCCTCCCTTTGGATATAAAGTTAGAAGTAAAAAATGCGATCAAGTCTCAGCCAATAGCAGATCTCCTGGCCGAGTGGATCGAACATCAGCAACCGACTCAGATTCACTCGGAACATTGGACTGTGTTCTTTGATGGGTCCAAGATGTTGAATGGTTCTGGTGCCAAAGTGGTCCTGGTATCCCCAAGAGGTGACAAGCTCAGTTATGTCCTCCAGATTCACTTCGATTCTTCAAACAATGAAGCTGAGTATGAGGAACTCCTGTATGGGTTGCGTATGGCCATCTCACTTGGCGTCCGTCACCTGATGGTCTACGACGACTCAGACTTGGTGGTCAATCAGGTGATGAAGGAATCGGATATCAGGAGCCCGGCTATGACTGGTTACTATAATGCAGTGAGAAAACTCGAGAAGAAGTTTGAGGGGTTAGAGCTCCACCACATACCCCGAATCATGAATCAAGCAGCCGATAATGTGGCGAAGATAGGTTCCACTCGGAAACCTATTCCCAATAATGTGTTCTTGGAGCATCTCCACACCCCGTCAGTTCAAGAAGATCCTTTTACAGAGGAGCCCCCACAACCAATAAGTTCAACTAACCCGACTGAGATTGAAGTCTGAGCTGTAGTCGACTTGATCATGGAGGTTTTAGTGATCACTCCCGACTGGACGGTGCTATATATTGCATATCTGCTCAGGCAGGAGCTTCCAGAGGATGAAGATGAGGCCCGCTAGATCGTCTGTAGATCCAAGCCTTCACGGTGATAAGTGGGCAACTTTACAGAGAAAGTGTTACCGGTGTACCTCAGCGTTGCATCTCTCCTGAAGAAGGTCGACTGATCTTAAATGAGATTCACTCGGGGACCTATGGTCACCACTGATACGTCTCCAACGTATCTATAATTTTTGATTGTTCCATGCTATTATATATTCTGTTTTGGATGTTTAATGGGCTTATGTATACACTTTATATTATTTTTTGGACTAACTTATTAACCGGAGGCCCAGCCCAAATTGCTGTTTTTTTGCCTATTTCAGTGTTTCGCAGAAAAAGAATATCAAACGGAGTCCAAACGGAATGAAACCTTCGGGAGAGTTATTTTTGGAACAAACGTGATCCAGAGGACTTGGAGTGGACGTCAAGCATCCAACGAGGAAGCCACGAGGCAGGGGGCTCGCCTACCCCCCTAGGCGCGCCCTCCACCCTCGTGGGCACCTCGTGGCTCCACCGACCTACTTCTTCCTCCTATATATACCTACGTACCCCCAAACCATCGAGGAGCACGACAAAAACCTAATTCCACCGCCGCAACCTTCTGTACCCGTGAGATCCCATCTTGGGGCCTTTTTCGACGCTCCGCCGGAGGGGGCATTGATCATAGAGGGCTTCTACATCAGCACCATAGCCTCTCCGATGATGTGTGAGTAGTTTACTTCAGACCTTCGGGTCCATAGTTATTAGCTAGATGGCTTCTTCTCTCTCTTTGGATCTCAATACAAAGTTCTCCTCGATTTTCTTGGAGATCTATTTGATGTAATCTTCTTTTGCGGTGTGTTTGTCGAGATCCGATGAATTGTGGGTTTATGATCCAGTTTATCTATGGGCAATATTTGAATCTCCTCCGAATTCTTTTATGTATGATTGGTTATCTTTGCAAGTCTCTTCGAATTATCAGTTTGGTTTGGCCTACTAGATTGATCTTTCTTGCAATGGGAGAAGTGCTTAGCTTTGGGTTCGATCTTGCGGTGCTCGATCACCAGTGACAGTAGGGGAAATGACACGTATTGTATTGTTGCCATCGAGGATAAAAATATGGGGTTTGTATCATATTGCATGAGTTTATCCCTCTACATCATGTCATCTTGCTTAAAGCGTTACTCTGTTCTTATGAACTTAATACTCTAGATGCGTGCTGGATAGCGGTCGATGTGTGGAGTAATAGTAGTAGATGCAGGCAGGAGTCGGTCTACTTGTCACGGACGTGATGCCTATATACATGATCATACCTAGATATTCTCATAACTATGCTCAATTCTATCAATTGCTCGACAGTAATTTGTTCACCCACCATAATACTTATGCTATCTTGAGAGAAGCCAGTACTGAAACCTATGGCCCCTGGGTCTATTTTCCATCATATTAATCTCCCAACAACTAGCAATTTCTATTACCGTTTATTTTGCTTTCTTTACTTTTAGTCTTTATCATAAAAATACCAAAAATATTATCTTATCATCCCTATCAGATCTCACTTTTGCAAGTGGCCGTGAAGGGATTGACCTTGATTTTATCATAGACAACTCCTTGAAGTCTCTTGAATTTGCCGTATCCCATAGCCTCTCCGATTTTGCCGTTATTCATAGCACTAACCGTATCCCATAGACAACTCCTTGATTTTGCCGCCAAAGGGAATTTTATTGAAACTGATCCTAGTCTTGCTTATGAAATTATAGAGGGAACCCAAATCTTAGAAAAACTATGCGAATTGCAAAAGTCTCTTGAACCTCTTAAAAATGTTGGAGGAAACCTTAATCGCATGAATACCTTGATTACACTTTGCAACAAACGGTTGGATGCTCTAGATCTAAGAATCTCCGAGTATGAAGGGAAAAATAAGGAACCTCCCGGATCGAGCATAACTCCACTAAAAAGATAAATACCAAAGATGGCAAGACCTAGATCTATCTTCGCTTTTATGCCTAGCTAGGGGCGTTAAACGATAGCGCTTGTTGGGAGGCAACCTAATTTTATTTTATTTTCTTGCTTTCTATTTCTGTTTAGTAATAAATAATCCATCTATCCTCTGGTTAGATGTGTTTTTATGTTTTAATTAGTGTTTGTGC
Organism: Aegilops tauschii subsp. strangulata; assembly: GCF_002575655.3. Lineage (NCBI taxonomy): Eukaryota > Viridiplantae > Streptophyta > Magnoliopsida > Poales > Poaceae > Aegilops > Aegilops tauschii. The sequence goes on along the minus strand of NC_053041.3, from coordinate 547,716,590 downwards.
CAAGTGAAACCTATAGGATCTTCTTGGATGATAGTTATTTGATCTTGCTGAAAATTCCAGAAACTTTCTGTTCACGAAAACAATTGTTTAAAATCACCAGAACGTGATAAAATACTGATTCGAACTGCAGTAGATCAATAAACAAATTATCTAGGTTTTCCTATTTTGGTAGATTTTTCTGAGTTCCAAAAAGTTTGCGTTATGTACAGATTACTACAAACTGTTCTGTTTTTGACAGATTCTGTTTTTCGCGTGTTGTTTGCTTATTTTGATGAATCTATGGCTAGTAAAAGAGCTTATAAACCATAGAGAAGTTGGAATACAGTAGGTTTAACACCAATATAAATAAAGAATGAGTTCATTACAGTACCTTGAAGTGGTGTTTTGTTTTCTTTCGCTAACGGAGCTTTCTGTTAAGTTTTGTGTCGTGAAGTTTTCAAGTTTTGGGTAAAGATTTGATGGATTATGGAACAATGATTGGCAAGAGCCTAAGCTTTGGGATGCCCAAGGCACCCCAAGGTAAAATTCAAGGACAACCAAAAGCCTAAGCTTGGGGATGCCCCGGAAGGCATCCCCTCTTTCGTCTTCGTCTATCGGTAACTTTACTTGGGGCTATATTTTTATTCACCACATGATATGTGTTTTGCTTGGAGCGTCTTGTATGATTTGAGTCTTTGCTTTTTAGTTTACCACAATCATCCTTGCTGTACACACCTTTTGAGAGAGACGCACATGATCCGGAATTTGTTAGAATACTCTATGTGCTTCACTTACATCTTTTGAGCTATATAGTTTTTGCTCTAGTGCTTCACTTATATCTTTTAGAGCACGGTGGTGGTTTTTATTTTATAGAAATTATTGATCTCTCATGCTTCACTTATATTATTTTGAGAGTCTTAAACAGCATGGTAATTTTCTTCAATTGTGAAATTATTCCAAATGTGATAGGCATCCAAAATAAGCATAATAAAAAAACTTCCATATTGAGTACATTGAATATCATGAGAAGTTTGATACTTGATAAGTGTTTTGAGATATAAAGGTGGTAATAATAGAGTGTGCTAGTTGAGTAATTCTGAAATTGAGTAGCAAGTCCCGTAGCATGCACGTATGGTAAAAGTTGTGTGATAATTTTGACATATAAGGTGTTCTTTTATTACTTTCCTTATGAGTGGTGGTCGGGGACGAGCTATGGTATTTTCCTACCAATCTATTCCTCTAGGGGCATGCGTAGTAATACTTTGCTTTGAGGGCTAATAAACTTTTGCAGTAAGTATATGAATTCTTTATGACTAATGTGAGTCCATGGATTATACGCACTCTCAACCTTCCACAATTTTCTAGCCTCTACGGTACCGTGCATTGCCCTTTCTCGCCTTGAGAGTTGATGCAAACTTCGCCGGTGCATCCAAACCCTGTGATATGATACGCTCTATCACACATAAACCTCCTTATATCTTCCACAAAACAGCCACCATACCTACCTATCATGGCATTTCCATAGCCATTCCGAGATATATTGCCATGCAACTTTCCACCTTTCCGTTTATTATGACACGCTCCATCATTGTCATATTGCTTTGCATGATCATGTAGTTGACATCGTATTTGTGGCAAAGCCACCATTCATAATTTTTTCATACATGTCACTCTTGATTCATTGCATATCCCGGTACACCGCCAGAGGCATTCACATAGAGTCATATTTTGTTCTAAGTATTGAGTTGTAATTCTTGAGTTGTAAGTAAATAAAAGTGTGATGATCATCATTATTAGAGCATTGTCCCATGTGAGGAAAGGATGATGGAGACTATGATTCCCCCACAAGTCGGGATGAGATTCCGGACTAAATAAATAAATAAATAAATAAGAGAAGAGGCCAAAGAAAAAAAGAGAAGGCCCAAAAAATATTGAAAGAAAAAGAGAGAAGGGACAATGTTACTATCCTTTTCCACACTTGTGCTTCAAAGTAGCACTGTGATCTTCATGATAGAGAGTCTCCTATGCTGTCACTTTCATATACTAGTGGGAATTTTTCACTATAGAACTTGGCTTGTATATTCCAATGATGGGCTTCCTCAAAATGCCCTAGGTCTTCGTAAGCAAGCAAGTTGGATGCACACCCACTTAATTTCTTTTGTTGAGCTTTCATATATTTATAGCTCTAGTGCATCCGTTGCATGGCAATACCTACTCCTCTCATTGACATCAATTGATGGACATCTCCATAGCCTATTGATTAGCAGCGTCAATGTGAGACTTTCTACCTTTTTGTCTTCTCACATAACCCCCATCATTATACTTTATTCCACCCATAGTGCTATATCCATGGCTTGCGCTCATGTATTGCGTAAGGGTTGAAAAGGCTGAAGCGCGTTAAAAAATATGAACCAATTGCTCGGCTTGTCATCGGGGTTATGCATGATGAGAACATTTTGTGTGACGAAATTGAAACATGGCCTAACTATATGATTTTGTAGGGATAAGCTTTCTTTGGCTATGTTATTTTGATAAGACATAATTGCTTGATTAGCATGTTTGAAGTATTATTGTTTTTATGTCAACATTAAACTTTTATCTTGAATCTTTCGGATCTAAATATGCATACCACAATAAAAAAAATACATTAAAAATTATGCTAAGAAGCATTCCACATCAAAAATTCTGTTTTTATCATTTAACTACTTGAGTACGAGCAGAAATTAAGCTTGGGGATGCTTGATACGTCTCCAACGTATCTATAATTTTTTATTGTTCCATGTTATTATATATTCTGTTTTGGATGTTTAATGGGCTTATTTATACACTTTGGACACCGATAACAGCGAATGTTCGGTCTGGGGAGGCACCAGACCGAATGATACGTTCGGCAGGAGAGTAGCGATCGCCCGAACGATTTCGTTCGAGACGAACAACCCCTCAGCCCGAACGCCTGCCAGACAAGCCCAATAGCTTCCTGGGCCAAAGAAAAATCCATTTTGCACCCAAAAAATAGAGAAAATGTAGAAACGTCAAACAAACCGTGAGAAAACTGTCTACTATGAAATTAAATGGCAAACTTGTCGTGCCACATGAAACAGTGTTGCCATGACACGAGGGAAAAAGAATTTTCCATAGAGCATGAAATAATTTTTCCCAAAAACAGAACAAAGTGAATTTCTCAACCTTGCAAAAACACAACAAAAATAATTTTCCATGATATATAATAAAAAAATTGACATGCCCCACCGAACCTCCCCTCTGCAATTTGCCATGGTAATTATAAACTTATGTCAAACATATAGTTTTAGTTTTCCATATTTCATAGATCAAATTTCATGAAATTGCCATGTCAAGTAATAAAAATAAATTTGACATGTCGTAGAGAAAACAAAAATCCGTACAATTTGCCATGTGGCTAGTCCATTCATTTTCACAAAAAATGCCATATTATGTAGATAAAAAATCATGAAAAACTGTCATGGCAAAAATAAAAGGTAAATATGCCATAGCAAAGTATATAGGACATTTTCCATGCCCTGTAGTGTAAATTTTCCATGTCTAATGAAAAGTAAAATCGACATTAGTAATGAAAATTTGCCATGCATATAATAGTAAGGTTGTCATGGCAATTAAGATAATTTTGCCATGGCAAATTTGAAAGGTAAAAATTGCCATGGCAAAAAGAAAAGGTAAAAAATGACATTGTGGTAAATGTAAATTTGTCATGTAAGTAAAAGTAAAATCATCATGGAAACTAAGATAAATTTGCCATGGCAAATTTGAAAAGTAAAATTTGCCATGACAAAAATAAAAAAGATAAAAAAATGTAATGTTGTACTCCCTCTGTAAAGAAATATAAGACTGTTTAGATCACTACTTTAGTGTTCTAAACGCTCTTATATTTCTTTACGGAGGGAGTAAGTGTAAATTTGCCATGTATGGAAAAGTAAATTTGCCATGGCAAATTTGAAAAGGTAAAATTTGCCATGGCAAAAAAAGGAAGTAAAAATGTCATTGTTGTAAATGTAAATTTGCCATGTGTGTAAAAATAAATTTGCCATGTGCGTAAATGTAAAATTGCCATGGCAATTAAATTAGATTTAGCACGGCTATGAAAAGTAAATTTACCATGATACAAGTCAAAGATTGCCATATTTGAAAAAGGGTAAAGTGTTAGGAAGATCAAATTTTTCATGGCAAAATAGAAAGTAAGAAACCATGGCAACATTCTTGGAAAATAGATATGGCGTATACAATGCGAAAAGTTGCCACTATGGCAACATACAGTTTTAGTTTGCCATGGAAAAATCCTTGTATATAAAGATTGAGAGAGATATTGCAATGGGAAAAATGCATCTTAAGATGCAAATGATATCATTTGCAACTTTTTTTCCCCATAAAAAAAGGTTGCAAATGATATCATATTAAAAAATTGCCATGAAAAAAAAACTAAATTGCAAGATGCCATTGGAAAAAATAACATAACTAACCATGGCAACATTCTTGGAATAGATATGGCAAAGACACTATGAAAAGTTGCCATCATGGCAACATATATTTTTAGTTTGTCATGGCAAAAACATCTAGTTAAGTTGCCATGGTGCTTGAATTAAACTAGCCATGGGCCATGTAGGAAGTTTGCCATGTTGGAAAGAAAAAATATATATGTTGGAAGAAAATAGTGGCAAAAAAGAAAAGAAATTGATGGATGGCAAGTTTGCCATGATTGAGAAACGTCCATAATTTGCCATGTTTTAAATAAGAGAAAAAGTGCATTTGCAAATGTGAAGATGGTCCTAAAGAATCTACCATGCCAATACATTTTAAGTTGCCATGGCAAGACACATCGTAGTTCGTAAACTATAATATAGTTAAGTTGCCATGGTGCTTGAACTAGACTTGCCACGATCCATTAAACATTTTAACATGGTCCATGTAATAAATTTGCCATGTTAGAGGAAAATAAAAAATAACATACATTTGATGAAGATTGTGACATTTTTTTTGAAGAATGGCAAGTTTGCCATGATTGATAAACTTCCATAATTGCCATGTTTTAGAATTTGCCATGTGCCCATGCTTTAGAGAAGGGAAAAAATACATTTGTCATGTGACGATGGTCCCAAAATTTACCATGACAATACATGTTAACTTGCCATGGCAAAAACACGTCGTAGTTTCGTAAAAAAATATTACAATGATCATTTCAAAAAAGTTTGAATAATTTGTACTGCACACATGGCAAATTTGCGAAAAACTGTTGTATTCCTACATAGAAGCATGGCAAGTTATGTAAAAATGTAAATGTAACAAAATAAAAAGAAAAAAGCATGGCAATTATCTAAAAAACTGTAATTGTACCCTAAAGAAAAGACAAAATCATGGCAGATCAGAAAAATGATTTGTTGACCAATCGATTGTTTGATTACAGTAGCAGCAGCATCACTAAATTAACCATGGCAAAAAAGAAGAAGTTGACAAGGCAAACAATTTAGGTGATATGTCAAATTAAATCACTGAATAAACATGGCAACTTGGCACAAGTGTGCAAATTAGTACATCTGAAGGAGACACGCTGAATATAGTGGTAAGCTCGATCTAGTAAACTGAGCATTCTAGAGCAGCAAAATGCATAAGCATAGCAGCAGCAAACAAACGCTAAAAAATGATCTGTACTGAGAGGGAGGAGAAGCACTGACGGCCGACGAAGGACTGATGACGCGTGCTCTTCCATGCGCGGCGACGGAGCAGGAAACGGCGAAGACGATGTTGACGCACCGATGCTCCTCCATGCTCGGCCACCGCGGACGCTCCTCGTGCGGCAACCGCGGAGTGCCTCTGCTCCTCTAGACGCAACAACGGGCAGCCTGATGCCTCCTCGTGCAGCCTGATGGCTCCACGCTTCGATGGCTCCTCTAGACGCATCGATGGCTTCAAGTGGAGGGCACGCGGGAGGCGGCCTATTAGACCGGCGGCGGCGCGACGGCCGGCGGGGACGACGAGCCCACAAATCTCCACCGCCCAGCACCTCGGCCACGGTGACCGGCAACCACCACGCGCGCTAGGCTATCTCCGCCACCGCCAACACGGCGCTGCGCACCAGCATCGTCGCCGAGTACTGCCTCCGTCCGCCACCGTCGAAGATTCGAATCACGGCATCGCCGCATGCCTCCTCCCGCTCCTCGTCTCCGCCGCCTACGCCTCCTCTCCCAGGCATCGCACACTTGGGTACGGCGCAGGTCATCTTATCGCCGACTGGCTCGTCGCCGACCGCCTGGCCGTCTTCGCAAGAGCTCTCTCCCTCTGTCCCATGCGCGAGGGTGGGGAACGGAGAAAAGGATAAGAGAGAGAGAGAGGTGTGTCGCAGTGCGGGCGTTCGGGGACGATGCCTGTTTTTCCGAACGGGGACAAAACGTGATGTGGCGCCCCAGGTTGCTTTACGATTTGTGCACAAAATCCAATGGCATTGAGCGCATTCGGGAGGAGATGATAAAAAGCTGGTCGTTCCGGAGTTATAGATGCAGTACGCTTTTATATTATTTTTGGGACTAACCTATTAACTGGAGGCCCAGTTCAAATTGCTGTTTTTTGCCTATTTCAATGTTTCGCAGAAAAAGAATATTAAATGGAGTTCAAACGGAATGAAACCTTTGGGAGAGTTATTTTTGGAACAAACGTGATCCAGAGGACTTTGAGTGGATGTCAAGTAACCAATGAGGAAGTCACGAGGCAGGGGGTGCCTACCCCCTGGGCGCGCCCTCCACCCTTGTGGGCCCCTCGTGGCTCCACCGACTGTTAGGGAACGTAGCAGAAATTCAAAAAATTTCTACGTGTCACCAAGGTCAATCTAGGAGATGCTAGCAACGAGAGGAGAGGAGTGCATCTACATACCCTTGTAGATCGCGAGCGGAAGCGTTCAAGAGAACGGGGTTGATGGAGTCGTACTCGTCGTGATCCAAATCACCGATGAACCTAGCGCCGAACGGACGGCACCTCCGCGTTCAACACACGTACGGAGCGGGGACGTCTCCTCCTTCTTGATCCAGCAAGGGGGGAGGAGAAGTTGATGGAGATCCAGCAGCACGACAGCGTGGTGGTGGAAGTAGCGGGATCTCGGCAGGGCTTCGCCAAGCGCAAGCGGGGAGGAAGAGGTGTCACGGGAGGGAGGGAGGCGCCAGGGCTTGGGGTGCTGCTCCCATGCGCCTCCCCACTATATATAGGGGTGGAGGGGGCTGGTTTCTTGCCCTCCAAGTCCATTGGGGCGTTGGCAAAGGTGGAGAAAAGAAATCCCACCATTTCCCTTCCCCACCGATTGTTATCCCCCCTTTTTAGGGATCTTAATCTTATCCCTTCGGGATATGATCTTATTCCTTCTAAGGTGGGATCTTGGTGCGCCTTGACTAGGGGTGTGGGGCCTTGCCCCCACTACCCACGTTCATGTGGGTTCCCCCATGCAGGTGGGCCCCACTTCGGAACCTTCTAGAACCTTCCCGGTACAATACCGAAAAATCCCGAACATTTTCCGGTGGCCAAAATAGGACTTCCCATATATAAATCTTTACCTTCGGACCATTCCGGAACTCCTCGTGATGTCCGGGATCTCATCCGGGACTCCGAACAACTTTCGGTTAACCGCATACTAATATCTCTACAACTCTAGCGTCACCGAACCTTAAGTGTGTAGACCCTACGGGTTCGGGAGACATGCAGACATGACCGAGACGACTCTCCGGTCAATAACCAACAGCGGGATCTGGATACCCATGTTGGCTCCCACATGTTCCACGATGATCTCATCGGATGAACCACGATGTCGAGGATTCAATCAATCCCGTATACAATTCCCTTTGTCAATCGGTACGTTACTTGCCCGAGATTCGATCGTCGGTATCCCAATACCTTGTTCAATCTCGTTACCGGCAAGTCACTTTACTCGTACCGTAATGCATGATCCCATGACCAAACACTTGGTCACATTGACCTCATTATGATGATGCATTACCGAGTGGGCCCAGAGATACCTCTCCGTCATACGGAGTGACAAATCCCAGTCTCGATTCGTGCCAACCCAACAGACACTTTCGGAGATACCTGTAGTGCACCTTTATAGCCACCCAGTTACGTTGTGACGTTCGGTACACCCAAAGCATACCTATGGTATCCGGGAGTTGCACAATCTCATGGTCTAAGGAAATGATACTTGACATTAGAAAAGCTCTAGCAAACGAACTACACGATCTTGTGCTATGCTTAGGATTGGGTCTTGTCCATCACATCATTCTCCTAATGATGTGATCCCGTTATCAATGACATCCAATGTCCATGGTCAGGAAACCATAACCATCTATTGATCAACGAGCTAGTCAACTAGAGGCTTACTAGGGACATGTTGTGGCCTATGTATTCACACGTGTATTACGGTTTCCAGTTAATACAATTATAGCATGAACAACAGACAATTATCATGAACAAGGAAATACAATAATAACCATTTTATTATTGCCTCTAGGGCATATTTCCAACAGTCTCCCACTTGCACTAGAGTCAATAATCTAGTTCACATCACCATGTGATTAACACTCAAAGTTCACATCGCCATGTGACTAATACCCAAGAGTTTACTAGAGTCAATAATCTAGTTCACATCACCATGTGATTAACACTCAATGAGTTCTAGGGTTTGATCATGTTATGCTTATGAGAGAGGTTTTAGTCAACGGGTCTGCAACAGTCAGATCCGTGTGTGCTTTACAAATCTCTATGTCATCTTGTAGATGCAGCTACCACGCGCTACTTGGAGCTATTCCAAATAACTGCTCTATTATACGAATCCGGTTCACTACTCAGAGTCATCCGGATTAGTGTCAAAGTTTGCATCGACGTAACCCTTTACGACGAACCCCCTTTCCACCTCCATAATCGAGAAAATTCCTTAGTCCACTAGATACTAAGGATAAGTTCGACCGCTGTCATGTGATCCCTTCCTGGATCACTATTGTACCCCTTGACTAACTCATGGCAAGGCACACTTCAGGTGCGGTACATAGCATAGCATATTGTAGAGCCTACGTCTAAAGCATAGGGGACGACCTTCGTCCTTTCTCTTTCTTCTCCCGTGGTCAGGTCTTGAGTCTTACTCAATACTCACACCTTGTAACACAGCCAAGAACTCCTTCTTTGCTGATCTATTTTGAACTCCTTCAAAATCTTGTCACAGTATGTATTCATTTGAAAGTACTATTAAGCATTTTTGATCTATCCTTATAGATCTTGATGCTCAATGTTCAAGTAGCTTAATCCAGGTTTTCCATTAAAAACACTTTTCAAATAACCCTGGATGCTTTCCAGAAATTCTACATCATTTCTGATCAACAATATGTTAACAACATATACTCATCAAAAATTCTATAGTGCTCCCACTCACTTCTTCGGAAATACAAGTTTCTTGCAAACTTTGTATAAACCCAAAAACTCTGATCACCTCATCAAAGCGTATGTTCCAACTCCGAGATGCTTGCTCCAGTCCATAGAGGGATAGCTGGAGCTTGCATACCTTTTAGCATCCTTAGGATCGACAAAAACTTTCTGCTTGTATCACATACAGCTTGGTTGTATCACATACAGCCTTTCCTCACGGAAACCGTCAAGGAAACTTTTGTTTTGACATCCATCTGCCAGATTTCGTAAATGAAAATTCAGCAACTGCTAACATAATTCTAACAGACTTTAGCATCGCTATGATTGAGAGCGTCTCATCACAGTCAACTCCTTGAACTTGTCGGAAACTTCTTTGAGACAAGTCGAGCTTCATAAATGGTGACATTACCATCAGCGTCTGCCTTCTTCTTAAAGATCCATTTATTCTTAATGGCTTGCCGATCATTGGGCAAGTCCACCAAAGTCCATACTTTGTTCTCATACATGGATCCTATCTCGGATTTTATGGCTCCTAGCCATTTGTTGGAATCTGGGCCCACCATCGCTTCTCCATAGCTCATAGGTTCATCATTGTCCAACAACATGACCTTTAAGACAGGGTGACCACTCAGAAGTTGTATACACCCTTGTCGACCTACGAGGTTTGATAGTAACTTGATCTGAAGCTCCATGATCATCATCATTAGCTTTCTCTTCAACTGAGGCAAGTGCCACAAAAACATCTTTCTGTGTTGCGCTACTCTCTGATTGAAGTGAAGATTCAACAACCTCATCAAGTTCTATCTTCCTCCCACTCAATTCTTTCGAGAGAAACTCTTTCTCGACAAAGGACCTGTTCATAGCGATAAACAATTTGCCCTCAGATCTGAGATAGAAGGTATACCCAATCGTCTTGTTTGGGTATTCTATGAAGACACAATTTTCCGCTTTGGGTTCGAGCTTTTCTGGCCGAAGCCTATCGACATAAGCATCGTAGCCCCAAACCTTAAGAAACAACAACTTAGGTTTCTTGCCAAACCATAGTTCATACGGTATCGTCTCCACGGACTTAGATGGTGCCCTATTTAAAGTGAATGTAGCTGTCTCTAATGCATAACCCCAAAACGATAGCGGTAGATCGGTAAGAGATATCATAGATCGTACCATAACCAATAGGGTGCGACTACGACGCTCGGACACACCATTACGCTATGGTGTTCCAGGTGGCGTCAACTGTGAAACGATTCCACCTTGTCTTTAGTGATTTCCAAACTCACAACTCAGATACTTTTCCCTTGATCAGATCGCAGGAACTTGATCTTCTTGCTATGATGATTCTCAACTTCACTCTGAAATTGCTTGAACTTTTCAAACGTTTCAGACTTATGCTTCATCAAGTAAATATTCTCAGCATCTACTCAAATCATCTGTGAAGTAAGAACATAACGATATCCACTGCGTGCCTCAGCACTCATTGGACTGCACACATCAAATGTATTACTTCCAACAAGTTGCTCTCTTGTTCCATCTTACTGAAAACGAGGCCTTTCAGTCATCTTGCCCATGTGGTATGATTTGCATGTCTCAAGTGATTCAAAATCAAGTGAGTCCAAATGATCCATCTGTATGGACTTTCTTCATGCATATATACTAATAGACATGGTTCGCATGTCTCAATCTTTTCAAAAATGAGTGAGTCCAAAGATCCATCAACATGGAGCTTCTTCATGCGTTTTATACCAATATGACTCAAGTGGCAGTGCCACAAGTATGTGGTACTATCATTACTATCTTATATCTTTTGGCATGAACATGTGTATCACTACGATCGACATTCAATAAACCATTCATTTTAGGTGCAAGACCATTGAAGGTATTATTCAAATAGACAGAGTAACCATTATTCTCCTTTAATGAATAACCGTATTGCGTTAAACATAATCCAATCATGTCTATGCTCAAAGCAAACACCAAATAATAATTATTCAGGTTTAACCCCAATCTCGATGGTAGAGGGAGCATGCGATGCTTGATCACATCAACCTTGGAAACACTTCCAACACATATCGTCATCTCACCTTTAGCTAGTCTCCGATTATTCCGCAGCTTTTATTTCGAGTTACTAACATTTAGCAACCGAACCGGTATCTAATACCCTGGTGCTACTAGGAGTACTAGTAAAGTACACATTAATATAATGTATATCCAATATACTTCTGTCGACCTTGCCAGCCTTCTCATCTACGAAGTATCTAGGGTAGTTCTGCTTCAGTGACCGTTCCCCTCATTTCAGAAGCACTTAGTCTCGGGTTTGGGTTCAACCTTGGGTTTCTTCACTAGAGCAGCAACTGATTTGCCGTTTCATGAAGTATCCCTTCTTGCCCTTGCCCTTCTAGAAACTAGTGGTTTTACAAACCATCAACAATTGATGCTCCTTCTTGATTTCTACTTTCGCGGTGTCAAACATCGCGAGTTGCTCAAGGATCATCATGTCTATCCCTGATATGTTATAGTTCATCAAGAAGCTCTAATAGCTTGGTGGCAGTGACTATGGAGAACCATCACTATCTCATCTGGAAGATTAACTCCCACTCGATTCAAGTGATTGTAGTACTCAGACAATCTGAGCACATGCTCAACGATTGAGCTTTTCTCCCTTAGTTTGCAGGCTTAAGAAACATCTCAGAGGTCTCATACCTCTTGACGTGGGCATTAGTCTGAAATCCCAATTTCAGTCTTTGGAACATCTCATATGTTCTGCGACGTTTCAAAACCGTCTTTGGTGCCATAATTTTAAACCGTTAGCATCACACACTGAACTATCACGTAGTCATCAAAACGTGTATGTTAGATGTTTCGTAACATCTACAGACGACGCTCGAGGTTCAGCACACCGAGCAGTGCATTAAGGACATAAGCCTTCTGTGCAGCAATGAGGACAATCCTCAGTTTACGGACCCAGTCCGCATAATTGCTACTATCAACTTTCAACTAAATTTTCTCTAGGAACATATCTTAGTAGAACTAAAGCGTAAGCTACGGCATTATTTGCAAAGACCTTTTGACTATGTTCATGATAATTAAGTTCATCTGATTATTTAATGAACTCCCACTTAGATAGACATCCCTCTAGTCATCTAAGTGATACATGATCCGAATCGACTAGGCCGTGTCCGATCATCACGTGAGACGGACTAGTCATCATCGGTGAACATCTCCATGTTGATCGTATCTACTATACGACTCATGTTCGACCTTTCGGTCTCTTGTGTTCCGAGGCCATGTCTGTACATGCTAGGCTCGTCAAGTCAACCTAAGTGTTTTGCTTGTGTTCCGAGGCCATGTCTGTACATGCTAGGCTCGTCAACACCCGTTGTATGCGAATGTTAGAATCTATCACACCCAATCATCACGTGGTGCTTCGAAACAACGAACCTTCGCAATGGTGCACAGTTAGGGGGAACACATCTCTTGAAATTTTAGTGAGGGATCATCTTATTTATGCTACCGTCGTTCTAAGCAAATAAGCTGTAAACATGACAAACATCACATGCAAATCATAAAGTGACATGATATGGCCAATATCATCTTGTGCCTTTGATCTCCATCTTCGAGGCGCGGCATGATCACCTTCGTCACCGGCATGACACCATGATCTCCATCATCATGATCTACATCATCGTGTCTTCATGAAGTTGTCTCGCCAACTATTACTTCTACTACTATGGCTAACGGTTAGCAATAAAGTAAAGTAATTACATGGCGTTTTGATTGACACGCAGGTCATACAATAAATTAAGACAACTCCTATGGCTCCTGCCGGTTGTCATACTCATCGACATGCAAGTCGTGATTCCTATTACAAGAATAGATGGTTATGGTTTCCTGACCATGGACATTGGATGTCATTGATAACGGGATCACATCATTAGGAGAATGATGTGATGGACAAGACCCAATCCTAAGCATAGCACAAGATCGTGTAGTTCGTTTGCTAGAGCTTTTCTAATGTCAAGTATCATTTCCTTAGACCATGAGATTGTGCAACTCCCGGATACCGTAGGAATGCTTTGGGTGTACCAAACGTCACAACGTAACTGGGTGGCTATATAGGTGCACTACAGGTATCTCCGAAAGTGTCTGTTGGGTTGGCACGAATCGAGACTGGGATTTGTCACTCCGTATGACAGAGAGGTATCTCTGGGCCCACTCGGTAATGCATCATCATAATGAGGTCAATGTGACCAAGTGTTTGGTCACGGGATCATGCATTACGGTATGAGTAAAGTGACTTGCCGGTAACGAGATTGAACAAGGTATTGGGATACCGACGATCGAATCTCGGGCAAGTAACGTACCGATTGACAAAGGGAATTGTATACGGGATTGATTGAATCCTCGACATCGTGGTTCATCCGATGAGATCATCGTGGAACATGTGGGAGCCAACATGGGTATCCAGATCCCGCTGTTGGTTATTGACCGGAGAGTCGTCTCGGTCATGTCTGCATGTCTCCCGAACCCGTAGGGTCTACACACTTAAGGTTCGGTGACGCTAGAGTTGTAGAGATATTAGTATGCGGTTAACCGAAAGTTGTTCGGAGTCCCGGATGAGATCCCGGACATCACGAGGAGTTCCGAAATGGTCCGGAGGTAAAGATTTATATATGGGAAGTCCTATTTTGGCCACCGGAAAATGTTCGGGATTTTTCAGTATTGTACCGGGAAGGTTCTAGAAGGTTCCGAAGTGGGGCCCACCTGCATGGGGGGACCCACATGAACGTGGGTAGTGGGGGCAAGGCCCCACACCCCTAGTCAAGGCGCACCAAGATCCCACCTTAGAAGGAATAAGATCATATCCCGAAGGGATAAGATCAAGATCCCTAAAAAGAGGGGATAACAATCGGTGGGAAAGGGAAATGATGGGATTTCTTTTCCCCACCTTTGCCAACGCCCCAATGGACTTGGAGAGAAAGAAACCAGCCCCCTCCACCCCTATATATAGTGGGGAGGCGCATTGGAGCAGCACCCCAAGCCCTGGCGCCTCCCTCCCTCCCGTGACACCTCTTCCTCCCCGCTTGCGCTTGGCGAAGCCCTGCCGGGATCCCGCTACTTCCACCACCACGCCATCGTGCTTCTGGATCTCCATCAACTTCTCCTCCCCCCTTGCTGGATCAAGAAGGAGGAGACGTCCCCGCTCCGTACGTGTGTTGAACGCGGAGGTGCCGTCCGTTTGGCGCTAGTTTCATCGGTGATTTGGATCACGACGAGTACGACTCCATCAACCCCGTTCTCTTGAACGCTTCCGCTCGCGATCTACAAGGGTATGTAGATGCACTCCTCCCCTCTCGTTGCTAGCATCTCCTAGATTGATCTTGGTGACACGTAGGAAAATTTTGAATTTCTGCTACGTTCACCAACAGTGGCATCATGAGCCAGGTCTATGCGTAGATTCTATGCACGAGTAGAACACAAAGTAGTTGTGGGCGATGATTTGTTCAATTTGCTTGTCGTTACTAGTCTTATCTTGATTCGGCGGCATTGTGGGATGAAGCGGCCCGGACCGACCTTACACGTACTCTTACGTGAGACAGGTTCCACCGACTGACATGCACTTGATGCATAAGGTGGCTAGCGGGTGTCTGTCTCTCCCACTTTAGTCGGATCGGATTCGATGAAGAGGGTCCTTAAGAAGGGTAAATAGCAATTGGCATATCACCGTTATGGATTTTGCGTAGGTAAGAAACGTTCTTGCTAGAAACCCATAGCAGCC
This sequence comes from Aegilops tauschii subsp. strangulata, assembly GCF_002575655.3. Classification (NCBI taxonomy): domain Eukaryota; kingdom Viridiplantae; phylum Streptophyta; class Magnoliopsida; order Poales; family Poaceae; genus Aegilops; species Aegilops tauschii. The sequence goes on along the minus strand of NC_053041.3, from coordinate 547,701,418 downwards.
ACGTAAAACATGCAACAACAATTAGAAGACGTCTAACTTGTTTTTGCAGGGTATGCTATGTGATGTGATATGGCCAAAAGGATGTGATGAATTATATATGTGATGTATGAGATTGATCATGTTCTTGTAGTAGGAAACCATAACCATCTATTGATCAACGAGCTAGTCAACTAGAGGCTTACTAGGGACATGTTGTGGTCTATGTATTCACACATGTATTACGGTTTCCAGTTAATACAATTATAGCATGAACAACAGACAATTATCATGAACAAGGAAATACAATAATAACCATTTTATTATTGCCTCTAGGGCATATTTCCAACACCGACCTACTTCTTCCTCCTATATATACCTACGTACCCCCAAACCATCGAGGAGCACGACGAAAACCTAATTCCACCGCCGCAACCTTATGTACCCGTGAGATCCCATCTTGGGGCCTTTTTCGGCGCTCCGCCGGAGGGGGCATTGATCACGGAGGGCTTCTACATCAACACCATAGCCTCTCCGATGATGTGTGAGTAGTTTACCTCAGACCTTCGGGTCCATAATTATTAGCTAGATGGCTTCTTCTCTCTCTTTGGATCTCAATACAAAGTTCTCCTCGATTCTCTTGGAGATCTATTTGATGTAATCTTCTTTTGCGGTGTGTTTGTCGAGATCCAATGAATTATGGGTTTATGATCCAGTTTATCTATGGACAATATTTGAATCTCCTCTGAATTCTTTTATGTATGATTGGTTATCTTTGCAAGGTTCTTCGAATTATCAGTTTTGTTTGGCCTACTAGATTGATCTTTCTTGCAATGGGAGAAGTGCTTAGCTTTGGGTTCGATCTTGCGGTGCTCGATCCCAGTGACAGTAGTGGAAATGACACGTATTGTATTGTTGCCATCGAGGATAAAAATATGGGGTTTATGTCATATTGCATGAGTTTATCCCTCTACATCATGTCATCTTGCTTAAAGCGTTACTCTGTTCTTATGAACTTAATACTCTAGATGCGTGCTGGATAGCTGTCGATGTGTGGAGTAATAGTAGTAGATGCAGGCAGGAGTCGGTCTACTTGTCACGGACGTGATGCCTATATACATGATCATACCTAGATATTCTCATAACTATGCTCAATTCTATCAATTGCTCGACAGTAATTTGTTCACCCACCGTAATACTTATGCTATCTTGAGAGAAGCCACTACTGAAACCTATGGCCCCCGGGTCTATTTTCCATCATATTAATCTCCCAACAACAAGCAATTTCTATTACCGTTTATTTTGCTTTCTTTACTTTAGTCTTTATCATAAAAATACCAAAAATATTATCCTATCATCCCTATCAGATCTCACTTTTGCAAGTGGCCGTGAAGGGATTGACAACCCCTTTATCGCATTGGTTGCAAGGTTCTTATTTGTTTTGTGTAGGTACGAGGGACTTGAGCGTGGTCTCCTACTGGATTGATACCTTGGTTCTCAAAAACTGAGGGAGATACTTACGCTACTTTACTGCATCACCCTTTCCTCTTCAAGGGAAAAACCAACGCAGTGCTCAAGAGGTAGCAACCACGCGTCCTCTCGGATCATCATGGCCAAAGCATACCGAGCGGGATTTTACTGTCCGCGTGCGAATGAGATGGCTAAAGATATAGTCGAAAAGTGCGAAGGCTGCCAGTTTTACTCAAACATGTCTCACAAGCCTGCATCTGCCTTGAAGACTATTCCAGTCGTCTGGCCATTTGCAATTTGGGGGCTGGACATGGTTGGACCTTTCAAGACCGGCAGAAGCGGCTTCACTCATTTGCTCGTAGCAGTCGACAAATTCACCAAATGGATCGAAGCCAAGCCTATCAAGAATCTTGACTCAAGCACTGCCATTAGTTTCATCAGAGAGTTGATATTCAGATATGGAGTCCCTCACAGCATTATCATAGATAATGGCTCCAACTTTGATTCTGATGAGTTCAAAGCATTTTGCGCTTCCCAAGGCACTCGGGTCGATTACGCATTCGTTGTGCACCCGCAGTCGAATGGGCAGGCGGAAAGAGCAAATGGCTTGATCGTTCAAGGGCTGAAACCCCGATTGATGCGCGATCTCAAGCATGCTGCTGGAGCTTGGGTGACTGAGTTGCCATCTGTCCTATGGGGACTGAGAACGACTCCCAATTGGTCGACTGATCGAACCCCTTTCTTCATGGTGTATGGTGCCGAAGTTGTGGTTCTGAGTGATTTGCTGCACAATGCCCCCGAGTGGAACTCTTCTCTGAAGCTGAAGCAGAACAGGCACATCAAGACGCAGTTGATCTCCTAGAGGAAGAACGAGAGATGGCTATGATCCGGACGACCATTTATCAACAAGACCTGCGTCGATTCCATCCTTGAAATGTCAGAGGCCGAGCATTCCAGGAAGGAGACCTTGTGCTCCGAGTGCACCAGAAACGGCCTCACAAGCTTGCTCCGGCCTGGGAAGGGCCCTTCATCATCACCAAGGTGCTCCACAACGGGGCGTATCACCTCTACAACGTAGCCAAGAAAGAAGACAACCGAGCTCGTGGAATGCGGATTTGCTCCGCCATTTTTATACCTAAACACTCGGATCGACGAGTTGTAATAAGAATCCTTTAGTTTGCTTATCAAAGACATGGTTTTTGCTGTATCCTAATGATTGTTATCGCATAATATGAGTTCAAATCCCCCAGTGGGTGGTTTAGCCGCGAACCCGATTCGCCTAAGTTTCAAAAAACACACTCCGAGTGAAGAGCAACCCTCTCACTCGGGGGCTTAGCCACGAACCCGATTCGCCTAAGTTACAAAAAACACTCCGAGTGAAGAGCAACCCTCTCACTCGGGGGCTTAGCTGCGATCCTGTACTCGCCTAAGTTACAAAACACACTCCGAGTGAAGAGCAACCCTCTCATTCGGGGGCTTAGCTGCGATCCCGTACTCGCCTAAGTTTCAAAAACACTCCGAGTGAAGAGCAACCCTCTCACTCAGAGGCTTAGCTGCGATCCCGTACTCGCCTAAGTTACAAAACATACTCCGAGTGAAGAGCAACCCTCCCACTCGGGGGCTTAGCTGCGATCCCGTACTCGCCTAAGTTTCAAAAACACTCCGAGTGAAGAGCAACCCTCTCACTCAGAGGCTTGGCTGCGATCGCGTACTCGCCTAAGTTACAAAACATACTCCGAGTGAAGAGCAACCCTCCCACTCGGGGGCTTAGCCGCGAACCCGTTTCGCCTAAGTTTCAAAAACACTCCAAGTGAAGAGCAACCCTCTCACTCAGAGACTTAGCTGCGATCCCCTACTCGCCTAAGTTACAAAACACACTCCGAGTGAAGAGCAACCCTCTCACTCGGGGGCTTAGCTGCGATCCCGTACTCGCCTAAGTTTCAAAAACACTCCGAGTGAAGAGCAACCCTCTCACTCAGGGACTTAGCTGCGATCCCGTACTCGCCTAAGTTACAAAACATCCTCCGAGTTAAGAGCAACCCTCTCACTCGGGGGCTTAGCTGCGATCCCGTACTCGCCTAAGTTTCAAAAACACTCCGAGTGAAGAGCAACCCTCTCACTCGGGGACTTAGCTGCGATCCCGTACTCGCCTAAGGTACAAAACATACTCCGCGTGAAGAGCAACCCTCCCACTCGGGGGCTTAGCTGTGAACCCGTACTCGCCTAAGTTTCAAAAACACTCCGAGTGAAGAGCAACCCTCTCACTCGGAGGCTTAGCTGCGATCCCGTACTCGCCTAATTTACAAAACACACTCTGAGTGAAGAGCAACCCTCTCACTCGGGGGGCTTAGCCGCGATCCCGTACTCGCCTAAGTTACAAAACATGCTCCGAGTGAAGAGCAATCCTCTCACTCGGCCACTTGGCCACGTACTCTGAGTTGCACCACAAGTACAACGTATGGCTACACTCTGAGCTGCGCCACAAGTACAACGTATGGTTGCACTCTGAGCTATGCCACATGTACAACGTCTTGTTGCCCTCTGAGCTGCGCCACAAGTACAACGTATGGTTGCACTCTGAGCTGCGCCACAAGTACACCGTCTTGTTGCACTTTGAGCTGCGCCACAAGTGCAGCGTCTTGTTGCCCTCTGAGCTGCACCACAAGTACAACGTCTATCCGAGTGGAGAGCAATCCTCTCACTCGGAGACTCAGCTGCGATCCTAGATTCGCCTAAGTCAAAAAATCAGAAGGCAATACAGACAAAGCAACCACATCCAAATAAAGCAACCAAGTTCGGATAAATCCATGAAGGTTCAGAACCACCAGCGGAAGTATTCGGGCGTCAAGCCCGAAAGAGTTTAACGGTTACAAAATTACTCGGCATTCCGAGGCAAATGAGGTTAAAGTTATCTAGGTTTTCACTCGGCAGGCAGAGGACTTGTTGGCTTGACGAAACTGTCCAGGTCGATGCCGTCTGCAATACGAGTAGCTGCATCGATGAAGGTCTGCATGAAGGATTGGAATTGAAGCTTCTTGGTGTTGGCAACCTTAAGAGCCGCCAGCTTCTCTTCTTTGACTTCCTTGCAATGGACGCGGACAAGTGATAAAGCTACGTCAGCACCGCAGTGGGCGGCTGACTTCTTCCATGCCTACACTCGGTCAGGGATGTTGTTGAGTCAAGTCATCAATGACTCGAGATTGTTCAGAAGCACATCCTCTAGCCATAACTCCTTGTCGATCTTGGACAATGCGACTTTCGGTCGAGCGATGTAATCCAAGACACTGGCAAGGCGGGATTCCAGTAGCAGCACGTTCATCGCGGCTTCATCTTTGATGGGGGAGTTGATAGGATCCAGACTCGTCTAAATCCACCCAGTTTCTTCCTCAAAGTTTTGACAGAAT